>NC_047034.1:155077308-165077308 GCF_011762595.2 Tursiops truncatus | reverse complement strand
AGGCCACTTCGAAGGCCGGCGCTTGAGGAGCATGGAGGCCAAGGTGGTGGAGTTAAAAGCCAGCTCGAGGCAGCTGGTGGGGGGAGCGCACGGGACCTTTATGTGGACGGGCCGGGAGCATCTGCCAGCCTCCAGGACTCCGCAAACCTCGTGTACCTCCATCCCGCTTTCCTGGGCGCCTCGGGGGGCTAAAGCCGGTCGCAAGGGATCCTGGGGCGGCGAGGGCGCAGGAAGTCGCTGCCGGACGCCCACTTCTCGCGGGAAAAGAGCTCCCAGATGGGCGACGGGCCCCAGCCTGGCCGCCATGTTTAGAGTCCCATCTTTAGAGTGCGCGAGGGCCTACTGGGTGCCTGGCCGGCCTGCACTGTCCCGTCCAGCCCGTCGAGGATATGAGGGGATTAAGATTAAGTGATCAGCACGTAGTAGATCTATCGAATGGACGAGAGAGAGGGAAGTGAGCGAGGCGCGCCAGGATTCCCCTCTGTAGCCCCGCTCGGGCCGCAGTCTGGGCCCCCAGCCGCCGTCTGGAATCATCTTCGTCCCCGAAATCTTGGAGAGCAGAAGCGGAGGGTGGGAGGGGGACCCGACCCATCCACCGCTCCACCCAAGCTCCGGGAGCGCTGAGCTCCAGACTGCCTGCAGCGCTGAAAGAGTTAACTAGGAACGCCTCCCGCTGTGGTTTTGTGGTCGAAACCATGATTGCCAGGAGCAAATTTTTGTCGTGCACGAGGTGTGTTATTAAAAGTCGGAGCTACGCTGCTGGTGAATGAAAAGTTAAAAATCCTCGTTAAGGCTGGGCTGTAAAACAGGCGGACTGGGCCCCGGTCCGAGAGATCCCTCGACGACCCAAACGGCGGCGGTCCCTGCCACTCGGCCCGCTGCCCTCGCCCAGGAGGCCCGGTCGGTGCCTGGAGCCAAGAGGGTCGTCAGGGGTCCACATAGAGGAGGAGGAGGGGGAGGAAGGGCCGCAGGGCTGAAAACACAAATAGCACACCCTAAGCGCCCTTCGGTTAGAACAAAAATAACAGCCAAGCCTTTTCTTGAGCGCTGACTCCACAGCGGACACAGTGTCCGGTACTTGATAAATACATCAACTCCTGTAACCCTCCCAGCAATCCACTGAAGGATGGGAGTATAAATTTAAGGATGAGGGGATTTCAGCTTGCCCCAGGCAATATCTTCCCAACATCTCACTGAAGAGCTGAGATCTTACCAGGGGCCACAAGGATGCCCACACCAATGTGCTACCCTGCTTCCTACCAGCACAGATGTTGAAAAAAGACTAAGAGTTATAACAGACTGCTTACCAGTGCTTATTTCTGAGCAGAGGAATGCAGGTGAATGCTAGCCTCTGCTTCTAATTTTTCTATATGTTCCATATTTTATATACTGTGTTTTACAAATCTGTGTTACTTTTGAAATGAGGAAAGGAAGGAAAGAGAGTCATTATTTTTAAAAGAGAGAATTATTGGTTCACCTAATTAAAGAAAAAACGGTGTTCTCAAAGTGTGGTCCTTGGACTAGCATCGTCACCCGGGAACTCCTTAGAAATGCAAATTCTCAGGCCCACCCTAGACCTACTGAATTAGAAACTCTGGGGGTGGGGTTCAGCAATATGTGTTTTAACAGGCCCTCCAGGTGATTCTAATGCATGTTCAAATTTAAGAACCATTGGGGGCTTCCCTGGTGGCACAGTGGTTGAGAGTCCGCCTGCCGATGCAGATGCAGGGGACACGGGTTCGTGCCCCGGTCCGGGAAGATCCCACGTGCTGCGGAGCAGCTGGGCCCGTGAGCCATGGCCGCTGAGCCTGCGCGTCCGGAGCCTGTGCTCCGCAATGGGAGAGGCCACAACAGTGAGAGGCCCGCGTACCGCAACAAAAAAATAAAAATAAAAAAAAGAACCATTGGCCTAGAAGACCTGGCAGAGGATTGGAAGGCAGGAGATTCCCAGATCTACCGCTGACCTACAGTATAGTAGCTGAGTAGGCAGGCTGAGAGCTTTGCTGTGGGGTCACACCTGTGTTTGAGCCCAGCTCTGCCGTGTACGGACTGGGTGAGTCCGTAAGTGTCAGTTTCTGCATATGTAAAATGGTGATAACGCCCACCTCACGGCATGTTTGAGAACGAAAAGGCACAAGGCCTGACGCATAAAATAACTTAGCTCCTTTCCTTCCCTTGTCTTCCCTCCCCTTTGTGGAACTCAGCTTTTCCATTTGTAAAATGGAGCAAATAATCCTGGCTGGCTGCCCCCTTCTTCTATTGCTTTTGCCTCCTTAAAAAGGTCAGAGCAACTGATCTAGTGAAAGTCTTGAAGGGAAATTCTCTCACAAATATTTGATGTTATTTCACTGGGCCTTCCTAGGAGGTCAGCAAGAATTGAGAACTTTTGAGGGTGGGGACAGCATGATATTTACCTTTATGTCCCAGTACCCAGCACAGGGCCTATTCAGCAGAGTGAATGAATGAATGAAAGGATGTGGTGCCCTGGGTCTAGAGGTAGATTGCAACTTCTTTCACATCTCAATTGAACAATAGAGGAAAAAAATAGGAAAATTGGACAGGAAACCAAGAGGAGAATATAGCATGAAAGAAAAATTCCCATCGAGGAAGGGATTTTCAAAGGGGAGAAAGTGAGTTTGTGGTATAATTAGAAAATGGCATATAATTAATTTCCGTGCAACTAGAGGTGTTGGCTGGAGCCTGATGGCTCTCAGTCAGCTTGCCCACCTGGATCCAGAGGATGAAGCTGGCAGTGCGTGCCCCTCTTTATCTGGGACTCTCCAAGCATCAGGTCTCCTTCTGCCGCTAGTAGAAGGAGAGAGTGAGGTTGTGAGTTGTCATGCAGTTTTCTGGGGGCTACCCCACAAAGTGAGTGTTAGTAGTAATAGTTCATGTTACTATGTGCTGGCATTGTGCTGATCACTTTGCCTCCATTATCCCATGCCTCCATTATCCCATTGCATTTTCCAACAGTAATACTTCACAAAGTTCTAAAGATTAAACAAAACGATGACTAGAAATTGTTGGGCCAGCACCTGGCACTTAGTAGGCCCTCAGTGAACAATAGCTATCATAATAACTCTGTGAGGTTAGTGCTCTCATCGTCCCCCATTTTTTTACAGGTAAGAAAATTGAGGCACAGAGAGGTCAAGTTGCATAAAGTCACACAGCTAGTAATAGCAGAGATGAAACTGGAACCCAGATCAGCATAGCTCTGGGGCCCACCCTGTAACTATTAGTTCACGCTGCCTCATTCAAACTGGAGTCATTGTAGAGCCATGCCCTAGGCGCTGCCATTTCCCAATTGAGGCCCCCAAGTGAGCCCCAGCATGTGATAAGGCACACTTCACAACCTGTGCATCCAGAAACCAGATGGACCACTGTCAAGCACAACAGCCCCGGAGTGCTCCTGTCATGCCCAGGGAACACCTTCCATGCGGATGACTGAAAAATGATTCCTCCGTGAGCAGCGGCGGCAGGGCCTCCCTGTGGGTAATTAGTGAATGTGATTGATCACTGCTGATGAGGCTGGGTGGCTCACAACAGGGTTTGACAAGTCATTGGGTGTATCTGGGTGTCAACACCCAGCTCAGGCAGCCCCTGGAACTCTTCCTCCTCAGGCTGGAGGGAAGTGCGGCCCAGGTCACTGGATCTGTCCTGTGTCAGGCACCTCCTTTGGTGGGGTTTGAGGCTGCCCCCTTGGTGGTGAGTTTTCTTCCCCCATCTGTAAGATTGAGTCAGAGGCCTTACTTTTCCATCTCTGAATTATTGAAATGCCTTTGAGATAAGGTAGTGATTGAGCTGAGTACTGGACAGGAAGCTAGGAGACTTGAGTCCCAATCCAGTTCTGTGCTGTGTGTCCTTAGGCAAGTCACACCTGCTCCCAGAGACTAGATTTCTAGGGAATTCTCTGGCGGTCCAGTGGTTAGAACGCAGCTCTTTCACTGCTGAGGGCCTGCGCTCGATCCCTGGTCGGGGAACTAAGATCCCACAAGCTGCGTGACACAGCCAAAACAAACAAAACTAAAAAAAAAAAAAAAAAGAGAGAGAGACTTGATTTCTAAAGTCTCTGCACCCTAACTGGAACCCCAAAAGTCTCAACTAATGGCTGAGACACATTGACGTACTCTCACTGGGAGTTTTAAGTGGCTCAGCCAGAATGCAGGGAGCATTGGAGTCTGAAAGGACTTGGGATGAAACCCTACTTCACCACCGTAGGCATTTCACCACTCCAGCTTCTGAGGAGGCAGCCTTGTGAAGGTTCTTGATGATGGAAGACAGAGACCTCTATTCTAGGCCTGGCACCATGAGATACCAGCTGGGTGGCCTTAGGCAAACCAGTGGCCTTCTCTGTGGTTCATTTTATCCTGCTATCAAATGGGGATAGTCATACCTTCTCTCCCTACGTTACAGGGGCGTTGCAGGATCAGAGGTGATGACAAATGTATGAGAAGCATGTTGAAAACTATAACACGCTATGCAAATGTGAGGGATTATCAAATCTCAGACTTGAGTTTCCTTCTTAATGGGCTGGCCTTCCTTGAAACAAGGCAACATATGCAAAAAAACCTGGCTCACACCTGTCACACAGTAGGCAGACAAGCTCTGGGAGCTGTCCCAGGCTTCTGCCTTTGTCTTGCCTTTCACCCGGAAAGTCCAAAATCCTCCCCACCCATCTTCACGCCCCTCTCCCCCTCCACCCCTCTCCTCAGCCAACATCTAGTCATTCCCCAAAGTTTAGGCAGGTCAGAAGTCCTCCTGCTTCTTTCCTTCATAGCTTTCTTCACCTGATAGTAGCTGTCCATTTGTTTTTGTGGTCACGTCTGCCTCGGCTGCCACTAAAATGCAACCTCTGTGACAGTAGGGATCTTGTTGTCTTGCCCGCCTAGGACAAAGCCTGGCACATAGTATAATAAATACTGATACATTTTATTAAAGTGAAGCATAGATGGTTAGGTGGATGGATGCCACCCAGATTTATTGGGTTTTCCCCTCTCTTCTACATCCCTTCTTGGAAACTAGTGGTTGGTGGAAAAGTGACTAGTCATGGAATTAGATTCCAGGAGTCTCGCTTTGTAACTCACTCAGCCAAGTCCCCTGGAACAGGTCACCTAACGTCTCTTTCCTTTGTCTATTTCCTGGTCGTAAAGTAGAGATAATAACATGTCATGTATGTCGGGAGGCTCCACGAGATAATGAATGTGAAAATCGAGGCAAGGGGTTATTACACTGTCTCTTTTGTTTTTGATGTGGAACCTGGTTCATAAACAGGAGGCTTGGAGAGGATGTTGGTTTAAGAGCCTCGGGCAGCGTCTCCGCTTTACTTTCATTTGGGGGTTCTAAGAAGATGGTGATCACGATGATGATGACGGTGATGATGCCAGTTATCTACTAAGCGATGGTTCTCTGGCAGGCTCTGGGCCAAACACATTTCTTATGTTAATGTACTTAATTCTCCCAACAGCCCATGAGATTATCCCCACTCTAAAGTAGCCAGCCCTGGTAACTCCATCACATGACTGTGCTCTAATTTTCTTCACAGCACTTATCACTAACTAAAATTAACTCATTTATCTACTTGTTTACCATCTGTCTTCCCCAATTAGATTGCAAATTCCGAAGGGAGAAGAGCCTTATCTGTCTTGTTCTTGGCGGATTCCCCAGTGCCTAGAAGAGTCCCTGACTGGCACACAGAAGACTCTCAATAGACCCCATTTAAGAGATGAGGAAATAGGCTTGGAGGGGCTCAGTACCTGACCCAAGGACACATGGTTACTCGGGTCTGTCAGGCTATGACCCTGTTGCTCCTTCCTCCCATGGTGCTACAGATTCTTCTGTGCTGCGGCCTGGTGGAGACCTGATGGCTAGAAGGCTGCCCAGAGCCACTTCCTCTCCCTATACCCTCCTCCCCCGTTCCCCTTTCACCTTCTGACGGCTGAGGAGTTTGGCCTTGGACAGGGACACCAACAGAGAGTTTGTGGAGGCCCTCGGGGAAGGTGACCACGTAGGTTCCAGTCAGCTGGTTTCCCCTCTTTGTTCCGGCTCTGTCTCCCACTAGTAGGGCTCCCTCCTTCCTGGAGCCCTTTTCACATCCTTACCCACTGGACCCTCAACTCTCAATTCTAACCTTTAAGAGAACAGGGAGCCAAGAGTTTTTGGATCCGTGTTTGGCACTGAGTCAAGGCTAACTAACCTTATCCGTAGCCAAGACTTTCTAGAAGCCAGATGCGTAGTCTTGGAACGTGACGCTGATTGGTAGCAAACTTGGGAACCAGGACTCTAGAGCTCCCAGCGCCCGGCCAGAAACTCTTCCACTCATCACACTTCCTCACTCAGTCCCTCTTGTCTTGTGTGGGTGGGAAGTCCCTTTCTGTCTTGCAGTGGAGGATTGGTTCAGTTTATTCCAGAGGAGGGGAATTGCCGGAATAAAAGAGGCATTTGAAAGGAGACTAGCATGGGGTTAAGAGCTGCGTCTTGGAGTCCAACAAGTCCAGGTTCAAGGTAAGCCTCTGCCACTTACTAGCTGAGTGACCTTGAGCAGGTAATATCACCTGAGTCTCAACTTCCCCTAAACCTATTGTGCAGAGTAGATAAGATGATGCAGAATAATAGGTGGAACAGTGTCTACCTATGGTAAATTCTTGAGGTATGGTAGCTGCTGTGTATCAAGGAATCAGACTTTGGAATCCCAACAGGATGGATTGGAGACCACTGTAGACCAGAAAAACCCTCCAAATGAACAGCAAACATTGCCTGTCCTTTCGTTTCTGATGTGACTTTATCATTGTCTTCTAAAAATTAACTTTTGAATAGGGTAAGATAACTGATAGCTCATCAAAGCCGATGATGGTCATTCCACCAGAGTCAGCAAATTGGGGCTCCAGGCCCAGATCTGCCAGTGACTTTCAGGGTGACCATGTCTTGTACCACGTTGCAACCCTTTGATGTCTAGCTCCAGGCTGGGCCAAGAGCACAATTATTTCTTTTTTTGGCATATTACTCCTTTATTAGAAATTATAAATGAGGAATTATTTCAACACCTGAAGACCAAACTACAGCATAAGATTCCATAGGCTCAAGATTTTTGACATTCTGGAAAGAGTGTTCTGTAAAGTATATCCTTTCCATGGCATGGCAACATCATTCTTTTTGTATTAAGCACTTGTTATGTGCCAGAGACAGTTTTAAGCATTTTTCCGGTGATGTTGCACTCAATCCTCATCATCCTACATGGTGGGTGCTTTTATTAGACACATTTTATAAACAAGGAACAGTGCTAAGCACTGGGATTCCTTGTTGACCCAGAGAGTGATCCGCCAGGCCGGTCCCTGTTTCTCCTGTGCCCCCTTGGTTTAGCAGTTCCATTTAGGCTGATACTGGGAGGGGTTGGGGCAGCCACCTGGGCTTGCTCTGTAAGTTCCTCTAACCCCAGGCCCAGGAGGCAGCTGGGAGGGGCCTTCTCTTGCCTCTCCATCTTAAGGCCCTTGATTTATAGAAGCAGAAACTTGAGGTGTGCCTCCCTCTACATGCCCCTGGAGCAGGAAGGTTTCTGTCATCTCTCTTTCCTGTGTGATAGCTCCCTCTCCCTCCCTTTCAGAGCCCAATACCCCACACCCTGGGGCTCAGTGAGATGGGAGACACTGCCCTGGAAGAAGCCCCTGGGAGAGTGCCACCCTCGGCCTGTCTGGGTGTGGCCTGGCTGCTGTTCCCATTCTGTGTCTGAGAATGTAGGCTTGAGCTGCCGGGCAGCAGGAGGGCACTTCCTGTGGTGTGATTTGTGAAGGTCCTTGCCCACCCACCAGTCTGCCACAGTGCCTGCAATTCCACAACTAGAGCATTTTTCTGTTGTGGTAGGGATTGCCCTCTTGCACTATGGTAAAGCTGTGTGGCTTCGTGGAAAATGTGTGGCTTTGGTACTAGACAAGACTGGGTTTAAATCCTGGTTGTGTCATGGACTAGTTGGGTGATTTGGGGGCATTTTCTTATCTCCTCCAAGTCTCGGGTTTCTCCATCTGTGAACTGCAGCAAATGATCCTTACCTCTGAAGTTCTTGTAAGGAGCAGAGCTGATGAGTGGAAAGGGTTCATATATAGTATAGTAAATGGCAGCTGGCATTATTCCTATGTCTCTAACATTAGAGAATCTATGAGACTCACCTAGAACGGGGGGCACCAGGGCACCAGGACACCAGTCTCAGGAGTTCTCTTTTCTCAGCCTGGCTGTCCCCAGCTTCTCCCCTACCAGTATCCTTCATACATTCTTTGTTCTAAAGTGAACATAACCAGAACTTTCCCACCTCTATGCCCTTGCTCATGATTAAGAGCATGTTCTACACCAGTGATTCACAAAGTGTGGTCCCCAGACTACCAGCATCAGCATTACCAGGGAACTTAGGGGTGGGGCCTGGAAATCTGTGTTTTAACAAGCCTTCCATGTCATTCTGTTGCAGTGGAAGTTTGAGAACGCTGTTCTATATTACAGCATCATCCTGCTCAAGCTTGAATCCCCTCTGGGCCACTCACTAACCCACTAACTGGGACCTTGGGCAACTCCCTTAACTTCTCAGAGCTTCAGTTTCCTCATGTGTAAAATAGGAAAAATAATAGTACATGCCTCACAGTGTTGTTGTGAGAATTAAATGAGATAATCCGTGAAAAGTACTTAGCTCAGTGCCTAAAACATGGTCAGTGTTCAATAAAGATTAGACATTATTTTCATCATCATCATCATTAATCTGTATTATGTTGCTATTCCTGGGACACTCACCCTACATATCTGAGTGATATAATCCCCCTTGCTGAGGGTTCCCAACTAAAATGTCTGCCTCCTCCAAAGAGTCTTTCCTGATCTCTTGCCTTTGGGCCTATGTGGCTTGTATTTGTCCAAGTTCTCAGCGCAGCGCCCAGGTTCTGCCTGCCTAGGGGTGCCCTGCAGCGTTCCACTCCAATTCCTGGCATCTGAGCAGCTGCTTGGGCACTCTACAATAAAAGTTGATCTGAAATGCCATTTCCCAAGACCAGGTTCTGCCTATGGGCTTCCTTGCTCTGGCTCTCTCTGTCCCTCACCACACTCTCTAAGTTGAAATGATCTCCAGTCTTCTGTGTCTTTTTCCGTCTTGAGGAGAATTTCATCAGAAGAACTCATGCTGAGTTACCTGGGAATTTTATTCTTTGCAGCTTGTCATTGTTATTTCCCATCCTTGTTACACTAATTCCCCTTGAATAAGTATCTACCATGGGAGCATTTTACTGAATCTTCTCTGAAGCCTTGCGAGGTTGGGATTACAGTCTTCATGTTGTAGATGAGGGAACTGAGGCCCCAGGTCTACAGCTTCTACATGGTAACATTTGGTGGTGACCCAAAGCATCTGGCTCCAGAGCTTGGATACATTCTACTGCTCCATCTGCCCAATGATGACAGAAGAAGCAGTTTCAAGTTTTCAAGGCTGGTAACTCTCTGAATTCCTGGGTGTTGCTCTGAGGCTGACCATTCATGGAACTTCTGCTGGGACAGCCTAAATTTGACCTTCCTTTTTTGCCTTTCAGTTTCAGATCTGTACGGCTGCTAAAGAACGACCCAGTTAACTTCCAGAAATTCCCCTACACTAACGAGGATGAGGCCTGGAAGACCTACCTTGAAAATCCCTTGACGGCGGCCACAAAGGCCATGATGAGAGTCAATGGAGACGATGAGAGCGTTGCAGCCCTGAGCTTCCTCTACGATTACTACATGGTACCTTTGCCACCTCTGGGCATGCCCCCCTCTAACTGACTGTGTGTCTTCGCTTTCAGGCCTCATGGCTCACTAGCCCACCATGACCACCCCTAGCCCCTCACCATGTTCTTTCACACCTCTGGGCCTTTGCACATGCTGTTCCCTCTGCCTGGTACCCTCCCCTTCCCCCTAGCTAAACCGTACTCTCAGCTTTGGGCCTCAGCTTCAATGTCAGCTCATTCCACCGGAGGTGAGGAAGGCTTTCTGGGGTCTCCCATTCTGTGCCTCCTCTGGGCACCCTTAGCAACCACCATCCTTTTCCTTGAAGCTATCCTTAGAAACTTGCTGTTTGTGCATTTATTCCTCCATCTCCCCCCTGACACTGAGCTCCTGTAGGGCAAGAGTCATGTCATGATCATTACTGAGCCCCTAGCACCCCATACTTCCTGCCACACATTGCTCAATACATATTGATTGAATGGATCAATGCCTTGGCCTTACACACCACAGCAATACCCCCAACCTACCATCTTCTTTCTGCCCCTGTACCTTAGGTCATCCCAGTTGCCCTGTCATCCCCACCTGCCTATTCTAACCTCACCACCTAGAACATGCCTTTTGCTCTTGAATCCATTCCCTTCTTTCAGGGCCCTTCCCAAGGCCCACCTTCTCTTGGAAGCCATGCTGCCACATCACCTCTCCCTCTCCTGAGTGTCTCACTGTTGTTCATACCCTCACTGCCATTATATGCATTGTAATACCTCCTGACAGACCATCTTTTATTGTTCTCTAATTGTTTCCTGGGCCTTGGCCTTGACTCTGGGAGACTTTCAGTTCCTGAGAACAGGAATTAGGCCCTCTCATATATGATGAGTGTGCTTAAACCTGTCAATAACCACAAGTACATAACACACGACATCACCCCTCTTCCAGTGCCTGTGCCAGACATTGCTAATGGATTACAAACTGTATTCTCACTGAGGGTATATGAGGACACAAAATCTTTTCCAACCTAGTACTCCAGGCAGCCACTACCCATCTGTCTGAATTGTCATACAGCAAACTTTCTTACTCTTCCTAGGCTGGGTTATTGCTCCAAGAGACTTTCCCAGATATCAGGCTGGGGGACATGAATAGCTAAATGTTGTGATAACTGAATCTGAACTTGAAGATTTAAAGCCACCTTGTAAACAAGCCATCAAATTCACAGGCCCAAGAAGTAGTTTATCTATTCTGCTACACAAAGGAAGGTAAACTCTCTGTAAATTCAGAGGCCAAGGGGGGAAGTGGCCTCAGATATGAGAAAGCCCCAAATTATCTCTCTGGCTTTGGTTCTCATCCTGGAGTAGTATGGTTACCCTACCTTACCTTCTCCCCAGCAGACTGATAACATCCTCATAGCATTTGATGGAAAAGAAATTGGAACTGACTGCCTCAGCCTGGGGACATGGTAGGAGCCAGAATTCTAGGTCTGAGCTTAAACTCCAGCCTGGGATATATAGCTTGAGGTTGGGCCGTAAAATAAAATCTAGCAGCATCTCCCCTGGGCAAGAGGCCGTTCCCAGGGCCAGAGTGGTGGGGACAGGCTCTGAAGGTGACGCTTGCAGTGGTTTATTGCAATATAGTGTTCCGGTGAGATACACCTGGCCCCCTCTTCCCATCCCAGAGCATGTTAGATTCAGAGCAGCACTGTGTATAGTAAAGACATGATCTAATGGTGTGGAAAGAGCACCAAGTTGGGAGTTCGAGACCTGTTCCTACCACAAGCTGGCAATGTGGCTTTGGGCAATATAGTCCTAAAGGTGACCACTTACCATTCCTTACTGAATGCTGGTTACTGTGCCGGGCACTTTTCCTCATGCTCTTCCACGGGGTGAGACTAAGAACCCAGGCATTGGAGTCACTAGGCTGGGACGGAGACCTTGTTCTGGCTTTATTAGCCTCAGGGAGAAATGACCTGGATGTTCTAAGATACAACAATATTATGATCATAATCATGAAAGGTAACATTTACATAGTCCTCTCCACGTGTCAGGTGCTGGTCTAAACACTCACAACAGTCCCAGGGGTTGGTATTACTATTATTATTCCTGTTTTACAGATGAGAACAATGAGGTGCAGAAAGGTTAAGGGACGCGCAAGATCACACAGCCAATATGTGGCAGATCTAGGAACTAAACCCAATAAGTCCACACTCCTAATCACTAAGATGACGGAGCTCTCTTGCCTTCAGTTTCCTCATCCATATAATGGGGATAACATTAGTAGACATCATAGAGTTGTTATAGGGATTAGATTAGAGGACACAGAGAAGGCACATAGCACAGGGTCCAGTGCATAGGAAGTACTCCATTAAAAAACAGTGAACATTATTTTTATTAATAAATCTTCGCAATCCCTTTGAAGTAGAGTTCATAATCCCCCACTTGACATATGAAGAAACTGAATCTCAGAAAAGCACAGTCATTTATCCAGAGTCACACAGCACTTTTAAGTGGTAAAGCTAGAACTTAAGCTAGGCCTGCTTGACTCCAAATTCCATGATTCCTAACTGCTAATCTTGGGGTACTTCTCCCCACTCTGTAACTTGGGGCTCAGACTAAAAGATGGCCTGACAATTCGAAGGACTGGTGGGTTTTCTCCCAGTGACCAAGGTAGCTACCCTGCCCGGCCAAGTCCCCCGCAGGGGGTTGAGGCTCCTAACAGCCAGATCTTACCCAAGAGCTATGCATAAATCCTTGCTTCCTCTCCTCTCAGGGCCCCAAGGAGAAGCGGCTACTATCCTCCAGCACCGGGGGCCGGAACGACCAAGGAAAGAGGTGAGGCTCGCCGGCGCCACCATCTCTGGCCCTTTGCCCTTCCCCACCCCCACCTCTAGGCCCCTTATCCCCTGGGCACAGGAGGTACAGTCCCTAGGGCCCACCGTACTCTTAGGGGCCCACGAAGGCATTGTAATCTATTTTAAAGTCAGAAGAAAACAATGAATATGATCCAACCTGGGTTATATTTGTATTTATACCAATGCAACTGTAAAAGGTTTTTAAAATATTTTTATGGAGGAAGGGATCTATGAAGGCAAAAGAGAGTAGGGCCCACAAAATCATAGTGAGACCTTGCTTGAACACACAGACACACACACAGACACACACACAGACACACACACACACACAGACACACACACACACACACACACACACACACACACACACACATCCTAGGTGCCTGTAGGCCATGTGAGCTGGAGTTTACTGAAAACAAACTTCAAAGCCATAGTGGTGGAAAAGCCCTGATGGAAGCTTTTCTGTCCTAGCTCCAAAACCCTCCCTGCAGCCTCAAAGGGAGGGGACATCTATGTTCCCGTATTTCTTTCCCTTGGCTCTCTTGGGCCTCTGCCTGGCATTAGTGCCTCGGGGCACTGATGTTCCTTTTCTTGTAGAAAGCAGCCCAGGCCGTGCTCATGGCCAGATGGGCACTGGAAGGGCCCTGCCCCCTTTCTCCACTTTTCCTTTCCCCCCATTGGGCAGGGCTTCTGATGGGAAACCTTCTGGTCTCCTCTCTGCCTTTGAGAACATCCAAACTGCTAAGGCAGGCATTGCGACTCTGGCAGCTGCCTCAGGGCCCCTCCACTGCTAGAAACTGTAGGCTTTGGTTCAGGAGACTTTTCTCAAAACTAATTTTTTAAAATGTTGTTAGCTTTTCTGATTATAAAATAATACCTACTTGTTATAAAATATTCAAACTCTGTAGAAACGTATAAAGTGAAAAAGGAAGGAAGGAAGGAAGGGGAGGAGGGAGGAATGAACCGGTGGATTACATAATATACTTGTTCATCTGAAGAAAATTGTTTATAGGTGTATGACAGTTTTAGGGAAATTATGAATAGACAAGTAGAAAATTATAAAATGAAAAAACTCGTTAATATCATAATTCCAATAACAACAAAAGTTGTTCTAAGAAAAGTTATAGTAAAATATTTGACCAGCCAGGAAACAATATTTGTATAATTATAATAATTAAACTACCTATTGTTGTAACTATTTTTAAATTTAGTTTACTTTTTAAAAATAAATTTGGTGTAGTAACAAAATAAATATCCAGGGCTTCCCTGGTGGCGCAGTGGTTGAGAGTCCGCCTGCCGACGCATGGGACACGGGTTCGTGCCCCGGTCCGGGAAGATCCCACATGCCGCAGAGCGGCTGGGCCCGTGAGCCATGGCCGCTGAGCCTGCGCATCTGGAGCCTGTGCTCCGCAACGGGAGAGGCCACAACAGTGAGAGGCCCGCGTACCGCAAAAAAAATAAATAAATAAAAATAAATATCCATGCTGGGGCTGGGCATTGAGAAACAGAAGTATGGTGGTGGGAATGGAAGACTGGCACAATTAAATAAGAGCACCCACTGATGATAGAATCATCTTATTATAAGGTCTGTGTGTTCACTCAGTGTCTCTGATTATGTGAATCTCTGGGCCTTATGTGTGAAAATAGTCTATCTGGCTCTTTTGACAACCAAGTGAGGACCATATGTAAAAATTCTTTGGATTCTGTAAAATTAAATGCATTAAAGACACTGTTATTTTTGCTAAAAAATAAATAAAGTAAAAAAGTAAGTTTCTTGTAATCCTACTTCCCTGCCCCCCTTAATAGTTTGGGGTATATCCTTTCAGACCTTTTTCTCAACGTACATTAACTGTACTCACAAATACCCACTCTTGCCCACACCATGGATGACTCAATACGGTTTTTTTAGTGTGGAGACATTTGACTCTGGATAAGAAATAAATAATTAAACCTTCAGTTTTTTTAATTACCAAGTACTGTAACGGATAAAGCAGACATTTGCCCCCTGAACTCTGAGCCTGTACTTGGTTCCATTCTTGACACCCTCCTCCCTGCTTATCCCTGTGACACACTGGCTTGCTGCAGTATCGTGTTTCACACATGTTGGTAAGACCTAACATTACAATGGATTAAAAGAGGTCAGTATGTCAGTGTGATGGTCACCCTCCAATCTAGCCAAGGAACCCCCGCCTCTCAGAGAGAAGAGGTGCACGCACTTATCCCTCCTGTCTCTCCTCAGGTACTACCATGGCATGGAATATGAGATGGACCTCACCCCCCTTGAAAGTCCCACGCACCTCATGAAATTCCTGACAGAGAATGTGTCTGGAGCCCCAGAGTACCCAGATGTGCTCAAGAAGAATAACCTAATGAGCTTGGAGGGGGCTGCACCCACACCGGGCAAGGCAACTCTCCTCACCCCAGGCCCCAGCAAGCTGGAAGCTGGCTCTGTGGACGGCTACCTGCTGCCCACCAGTGATGTGTATGATAATGGCTCCCTCAGCTCCTTGTTTGAGAGCATTCATGGGGTGCCTCCCACACAGCGCTGGCAGCCTGACAGCACCTTCAAAGATGACCCACAGGAGGTGAGGGCCCACCCCCACATCCCTCACAGCCTCCCTGGGTCTAGTCACACGTGTACAGAAGGAGAGAAGACAGTGAGGCGATCAGAGCTTTGGAATCCATGGGAGAAAGAGTCCTTGAGCTGAGGCAGGGCTGCCATGTACTGTTGTCCAGGTTGTACACTATACAACATTCACAGTTGTATGCAGTGGCCCTGGGCTGAGGTCCCAGCAGAACTGAATGTGGTCATTTATTTTCTCTGGATTGTGTTTCTCTGCAGTCGCTGCTCTTCCCAGATATCCTGAAAACATCCCCGGAACCCCCATGTCCAGAGGACTATCCCAGCCCCAAGAGGTAAGTCAGCCTCCCTGGACCCTTGGCCACCTGGGCAGTGGGCTGCAGAAAGACGCTACTGTCCCCAGAACAGGCATTGCCAGTGAATGAAAAGAGGGGAGTGAAGGCACATAAAAGAAGAGAGTCATTTCTACATCCCTTTCCTGGGCTGTGACAAGGACCTCAGAGCTCAGCACCCTGTTAGAAAACCAGGGTTCTGTTGTCCTAGTCGTCCCTATAACTTTGTCACCCCTCAGGGATCTCTGGTTTCCATTATTCATTATTCAGGAGGATTATGGCTCAACAAAGCCATTAAATAGAAACTCTGAAAAAGAGGAAACTGAGGCCCCAGGAAGTAAAGTGATTTACTGAGGTCACATAATAAGGCCCTAGCAGAGCCTTGGGCTTCCTGCCCTACTGCCCTTTGGGATACTCCTGCCTGGAAGCCCAGCCTCACTCTCCTCTCCCTCCTCCCTGCAGTGACTTTGAGTACACCCTGGGCTCCCCTAAAGCCATCCACATCAAATCGGGTGAGTCACCCATGGCCTACCTCAACAAGGGCCAGTTCTACCCTGTCACCCTGCGGACCCCAGCGGGCGGCAAAGACCTTGCCTTGTCCTCCAGCAAAGTCAAGGTACTTGGGCAGTAGGTGCAGGGGTCGGGTCAGCCCTGCCTGCCAGGGACCCCAGGGAGAGGGTGCTGTTGTATGACTGCCCATTGCCACGGAGAGGGGGAGACTGAGCCAAAGGGCTGGGCCACTTGACCCGGGCTGGGGCAAGGGATGAGGCTGCCTGGGCCTCTTCTGAGGCTGGGGTCACAGTGACTGCTGTGTTGCAGAGTGTCGTCATGGTGGTCTTCGACAACGAGAAGGGCCCGGTGGAGCAGCTGCGCTTCTGGAAGCACTGGCATTCCCGGCAGCCCACCGCCAAGCAGCGGGTCATCGATGTGGGTGAGAGCCCGCCCGAGCCCTCCGTCCCAGTCTCCCTTCCTCTGTCTCACAACACACACACACACACACACACACACACACACACACACACACACACACACCCCACTTAGGCCTTGCTTGCTGTGCCCCTTTTTCCCAGCCCCCTCTGACCTCTGCAGGACTTATTTCTGACTCCAGCCGCCTGCCTGGCCCCTGTCTCCAGGTCGAACGCTGTGAGGTTTGCAGGGATTTGCATCTGTTGGCTGGAAGCAATGACCTCTTTTCTGTGTTGCTTTGGGATAAACAGGACCCTGGGCACCCTAGTAGTGTCAGATAAATACACCCCTGGGATGCTGACCTGCTTGTCCCCATCAGGGGGCTTGGCCAATTGAGACACAAATGCATAAGAGTGCAGGCAATGGGTGATTTGGAAGGCTTGAAGCACAGTGCAAGGGCAGTTCTGCCTTGGAAGCTGGAACCCTTGGGCTTTGTCAGAGGGAAGGGGACGGGGAAAGGCCTTCTGTGTGTGCCACCTTGTCCCGGGCCCCGAGATGAGTGGGAGGCACGGCCCATCCTCAGATCTCCAGGCTCTGGCTCTATCACCCTCTTCCTGGCTGTGTGACCTGTGTCACCTCCCCTTCCTGGGCCTTGGTTTCTTCAGCTGTCAATTGGGAAAACAGCAGCTGCCCTGCCTGCCTGCAGTGCTGTTTCTGCCTTGGAGCCACGTGTACTAGAGAACATAATACAAATAGGGATGATTCAGTGACTTATCTGAGAGGCCAGTTAGTAAAGTGGTTAGGAGCCTGGGCTCAGGAGACAGACAGAGCCGGACTCCAGTCCTTACTCTACCTTTTATTAGCTGTGTGACCCTGGGCAAGTGACCAAACTTCTCTGAGCTTTATTTTCCTCATGTGTAAGCTGAATATTCATAGCATTGTTGTGAGGATTAACTGAAGGCTTGCCATATTGTAAGTGTTCAATAAATGACAATAGTACTATCATTTATTTAATATGACTAGTTCAATACTAGTAGTACTGGTACTACGACTGTGACTATGGCTATTACTACCACTATTACTGCGATTACTACTACTACTACTACTGCTTTGTCTGGGGGATGTCCTAAATCACAATCCCATGAAAAGTATAAGCTCCACCACAAAACCATGAGGGCCCTGGCCTAGTTGGCAAAGTGAAGGAGTCCCTCTGGAGTTTGGACAGATCTGCTTCTCAGGCTGGACCTCAGTTTTTCCACCTGTAGCCCAGGGCACAATTACTAATTTCCTCCCTGCATTGAAGCATGGTCCTTGGGGGAGAGGATACAAGTCCCTGCCAAGAACAAGGCCCACCCCCTAAATGACCCCTCCCCATGGGGCCTCCAAATCCCTTCCCTTCTGACTCTCCTTCTGGTCTCCTGTGGTTTCAGCTGACTGCAAAGAAAACTTCAACACTGTGCAGCACATCGAGGAGGTGGCGTACAATGCACTGTCCTTCGTGTGGAACGTCAACGAGGAGGCCAAGGTCAGTGCTGGGGCCGTGGCCAGGATGGGGCTAGGCTGCCAGGAAGTCCCCGTCCTGGGAAAAGGCCTTACCTGTACCTAGGATTGTGGCAGCTGCTCCGATGAGGGCACCAGTGGAGGAGGCAGGATACATAGTGGTGGAGAAGCCAGAAACGCTAGGCCCACTTCCCAGCTCTGTGACCTTGGACACATGCCTTAGCTGAAAATTGGGGTGTAACCATAGCACCAACTGATAGGTTGGCGTGAGGATCGGGTGAGATAAGGAAAAGGTAGAGCACAGCCTGGCACATGAGCAGTGGCTGTTGTTAATTACTCCCATCCACCTATTTACCAGATAGGAAAACTAAGCCTTGTGCGTGGCCACACGGCAAGCTGCCGCTGACGCCGGGTTTCCTGACTTGTGGGCTAGTGCAGGGTGTTGCAGGAGAAGTGCTTTGGAGTCTGGTAGATGAGGGCTTAAACCCATGACCTCACTTCCTGAGCGCATAGGAAGGAAAGAATAATCTGCCTCCTAGAGCTGTGGTGGAGATCCTATAGATCACACACGTCAAAGAGACAGGCACGATGCCAGGCCCATCGGAGAGGCCTGAGAAATGGAGCCTCTGGTGTTTTTTTTTCACACCAGTGATTAAGCCGTTTAGTGCTTGAGACCAGACTTGAAGTCACCTGTGCTGCAGTGTCCCTCTGTGTCTTGGTTTTCTGTTTGGACAAGTGGCATCATGGAAAGGGCACTAGTCTGCGTGTTGGGGACTCGAGTTGGGTAACCCTGGGCCTGTCCCTTCACCTACCTGGGCCAGACTTACCCCATCAGACCAAGGTTGGGTCTGGCTCTTGGCAAGGGCCTTTCTGGCCTAGAAAAGCTGGGGGACTTAATCCCTGTCTCCCTGGCTTGCCTCATGGGGCGGTCCAGGGTGCCTGGAGAAAATGGAGGTGAAGGGACTCTGAAAACAACAAAGGGAGGCACAAAGGCGAGGGATTATTATTATTCAAACAGACACCAGGGACTGGGGGAGGAGCTGGGGCCTCCAGTTCAGGGAGGGGGGGAATGAGTTTCGTGGGAAGGGAGAGGTGGGTTTCGGTTGGGATTTTCTCACAGCCTCTTAAGCCCCCAGGCTTGGGTCTTTCTCAGGCGTGAGCTGGGTGGGGGCTGCATTAGGGCTGAGCTGGCTGAGGGGGAGGTATGTCTGGCATGCACCTGTGGGCCTGGCCCCCCCAGCCAGGGAAGGAAGGGGGTCTGCTCAGGTACCACACCCCACCCCTACTTGTGCAAGTCAGGGTCATTTCCAAGGGAAATGCCCCAAGGAACAGGGGCCAGCCTGGAGTGGGGTCTGGCCTAGGGTCCCACGGAGGAGTCAGCAGTAGGCAATCACTAGGTGAGCTTGCCAAGTGATGCCCAACTAAGACTGACCCCAGACTGCCATCAGCTGCACATAGGCTTCGGGTTGAGACTCCAACTGTCCCACTTATAACAACAGTTACAAAATATCCAAGCCCCCTAGGTGTTCTGCCAGCCTCACAGCCACAAGAGGTAGGTTTAATTGTCCCCATTTTGCAGATAAAGAAACTGAGGCCCGTGAGATTAAAGGACTTATCCAAAGCCACATGGCTTGAGTGGCAGAGGTCTAAGTGGCCCGATGTCCAGGCTCATTCCACCATGCCGCCCTGCCCAACTCCCTGTGGACACGTTAACAAGTCACGTCCATGCTCAGAGCCTCCATTTCCTCAGCTGTACAATGGGGGTGCCTGGTTCAGCTATGGCTAGAGCTGGTGGTTGCCGTGCACAGGGGCAGTGTCTCACTCGCTGTGGCCCAGGGCCAGCAGGAAAGCGGTCTTCTGGAGCTGGCGGGGAGGGAGATTTGGCCGTTCTCTACCTCCTTGCTCTGAGTTGCAAAAAAATGGGCTCTGGATTTTAAGCTCCTAAAGGACCCTTAGTCTCCCTCCCAGGGCCTTGATCCTTTGGGCTGCCCTTGGCAATCTAGTGGAAGCTGCATTGTCCACTGATGAAGACCTGAGCCCAAACTCCGGTTCCCTTATACATTCCCTGTGTCGCCTTGGGACAGCTGCCACCCCTCTCTGAGCATCAGTTTCCCCGTCTGTAAAAGAGAGGTGGTGATGTTTGCCTTCCAGGGGCGTTGTGAAGTTAAGGGTGACCGCCGGGCACACAGTAGGCTCCATAATTATACAGGGGGGCCTGGTGACCCGGGTCAGCTGTTTAGCTCCCTCTTCTGTCCTCAGGTGTTTATCGGCATCAACTGTCTCAGCACAGACTTCTCCTCGCAGAAGGGGGTGAAGGGTGTCCCCCTGAACCTGCAGGTCGACACCTACGACTGTGGCTCGGGCACTGAGCGCCTGCTACACCGAGCTGTCTGCCAGATCAAGATCTTTTGTGACAAGGTGGCTGCGGTGGACCCTCTGCCGGGCCCTGGGGGGGAGAAGGGCCAGCCCCTCCTGTGCATCCTCCCCAGCCATTCTGGGCGTGTCTGTCTCTGTTTCTTGCTCTCTGAATGTCTCTCCTGTGTGCTTGTCATTCGTCTGTCTTGGTTCCTCTATGTATATTTTCCTCTGCTCTCTGCATTTCTGTCTCTCATCCCTTCCTCTTTCTGAAGACCTCTTTCTAGATCTCTGTAAATAGTTCTTCAGGTTTCTTTTTCTCTGTGTCTGTCTGTCTTTTTCACATTTCTCATTCTTCTTATCTCTCTCCGAGTCCCTTTCTCTTTTCTGTTTCTCTCTCTGTTCCTCTCTCCCCACACCTCTCTGTCTCTCTCAATTTCTTCTTTCTCCGTCTTTCTATTTCTCTGTCTCTCATGGTCTACCTGACCTCAGGGCTGGGCTGCACTGGGCTGGGCCGAGTGCTGGTACCTTCCCATCTCCTGGTCTCACTCTGGGGAGAAAGCAACACCAGAGGGCTGGCCCACATTTAAGAGGCAAAGCAGCCAGCCCCTCCCAAGACCATTGGTGACCACCTTTCCCTTATCCCCCACAGGGAGCGGAAAGGAAGATGCGGGATGATGAGCGGAAGCAGTTCCGGAGGAAGGTCAAGTGCCCCGACTCCAGCAACAGTGGTCAGTGGGGATGGGTCACAACGGGGCAGGGTTGGGGTTAAGGGTATAGGAGACTAGAGGGCAGTGGTCGGAGGCATAAATGGAGGGACTTCACGGCACACTGCCTTCCTTTTCCCATCAGGCATCAAGGGCTCCCTGCTATCCGGCTTCAGGGGCAATGAGACCACCTACCTGCGGCCTGAGGCAGACCTGGAGACCCCGCCAGTGCTGTTCATCCCCAACGTGCACTTCTCTGGCCTGCAGCGGCCTGGAGGGGTGAGGGTCTTGGGCTGAGAGAGGGTGGCCCCTGGGTGGGGCTGTCTTAGCACAGACCAGCAGGGAGCAACCTTTCACTCAGCCATTACAGGCCAGTTTAGACGTTGATAGGTCCTGATATCATCAAATTATCTTTACTGAATCCCAGGGAACTAAAAAAATGTATACATGGCCATATAACTTAAGTGACCTTTTCTACTGAAGAGAAGAATGTTAATAAAGAAATGGACCTCATACCCATCGAAATGTTCACTCCTGGAGCACACACAGGGCAGGTTTCTAATATCAGGGTCCCAAGTTAGACTGTAGCCGCATCAAAGCTGGGTGGATAATAATCGTCACAGCAACACCTGTGAGCGCTCACTTTACTCCAGGCGCTGCTCTAAGTGCTTTCCACGCATTATCTCCTTTAGCCCTCACTACCTCCCTGTGTTGCTAATACGATTCTCCCTGGATTCGTGGCATGGAAATGGAGGCTTTGAGACCAAAATTACATAGGACGTGGCAGAGCCAGGATTGGGACCCAGGCAACCTGGCTTCAGAAACAGTGCCCGTTACCATGAGTTACACCCCTTCTCAACACAGGGAGCCGTTTACCAAGCACCTTGACCGGCCCGCGGTGCTGGGCCCAGCCTTTTGCTGCATTTCCCCCTCACGTCACCTGGGCAGCCCAGCCCAGCCATCCTTTGAGGTAGAGACTGTTATTCCCATTTTCCAGGCAAGGTCACTCAACAAGTCAGTGGCAGAATCAAGACCCCAGAGCCTGTCTGTGAGTTTGCTTCCATATTAAACAATCTGACTGTTGCCTTCCACTGAGCTCCCACCGTTTAGGTGGGAATGTTTGCAGAAATGGCCCTCGGTGTACGGATGTGTTCAGTGCAGTGACTTCAAACAATAAGATAGATTATGGTGCTGAAAGAGCAGCCAGTCCTGAGGTCAGCCCTGGCTCACATTCAAAGCCTCCTCTGTGTCTGCCGCACCCCCTTCGCTGCCCTGAAGTAGTTCTGTGGCCCCCACAGCCCAGGAGGCTGCATTAACCCACTCTCTCTCCCCAGCCAGAGGCCTCAAGTAGGGAGATGACCACTTGGGCTCAAAGCTCCCTGTGGGAGGAAGAAGTGGGGCGCCAGTGCTTGTGCCTGTGAGCCTGAGAGAGGGCACCAGGGGTGCGGGAAGGCAGAGAGCCCGGTTCTGAGCCACAGTTCTGCCCCCATGGTGGTCCCCCAGCGACCCTGCCGTCTCGGGGCCTGGGTGTCCTACCTCACGGGGCTGGTGATGGCTGCACCAGGTAGTACAGTGCCAGGCACACGTGAGGGTTCAGAAAGACTGCCTCTTCCCCCTCCACTTCTTTTGCCTCAGCTCCAACTACCTAGTTACGAGCTGCAGGACAGTCTGCAGTTCCAGCCCTTCTGGGCCTGCTGGGGCTCAGATGGGACTCACTGATTCTGCCACCCTTTCCTTAGCACCTCATGTGTTCACTGAGTCCTGACTCATCCAACTGGGGCTTGGTACTTCCTTTCAACTCAAGGTCTCAGCTCACTTGAGGGGACACATCTGAGCAGAATGAGCTAGAAAGCCATTGAAACTGCATTCCCCCGTATCTCCCCACAAAGATTGTTCATCCCAGAAAGCCTCCGCAGCTGAGGGCTACTCTCATCTTCCTGTATGTGATGGAAAATGTCTTTCTCTTCATTGCAGGCAGTGCCCTCAGCAGGACACGGCACCTCCAACAGGTACGGAGAGAAGCAGCCAAGGGCCTCATCTCCCTGCCTGTCCCCCCTTTACTGCTCGTAAGCTCCCAGCCTGCCCTTCCCTTTGCTGTCCCCCAAGCCAGAGGCTGGGCCCGGAGGAAGCAGCCTTGAGACTCTGCCCCCAACCCCCAAGCTAGACTCATGCTCCTTTCTCACTGAAATTGCCTGAGTTTTTATGGGTTTGTTTTATTTGAAAAGTTGGAGAATCTTTGGCGAGACACCTGCTTGTAAAATGGGAAAGAGAAAGCCTCTGAGATGGTGGTACAGATTCGGAGAGTAGGGAGGGGAGCTGTGTGGGAGGACTTAGGGGAATCAACCCCGTGTCCCCTCCCCCCACACCCACCAGCCTCCAGGAGGCCAAGGGGGTGGCCAGGGCCCCTTGGCCCTTCAGCCCAGGATGGACCTCCACGTCCTTCCCTCTGTCAGCCACAGTCCCTTCACCTCTTCAAGCCTCAGCTAGAAATCTGTCAAAGGAGGAAAACGGCCTCATGAGAATGAGGCAGATATGAGAAGCGGCATGTAACAGAATCTTTGTAAATGGGAAAGTACTTTATGAAGATCGTGTATTGTTGATATAGGTCTCCTCCTTATAAACAAGAAGTACTTTTCATAAGGTTCTTTCACACCAAATTATGTCACTTATTACCTCACAACAGTCCCAGTGAGTCAGGCAAGCAGGGGATATTGCTCCACTTTATAGATGAGGAAACTGAGGCTCAGAGGAAGTGAAATGACTTGTCCAAGGTCACACAGCTTTTAGGAAGCAGAGGCAGGCTGGAAGCTAAGTCTGACTCACTCTAAAATCCACAAGCCTCCCTCCTCCCACTGACTCACGTCCAACTTGATTCTTTCAAAAAAGAATACTATTGAGGATGAAACAATAGTCCATATTTATGGAGGGCCTGCCATGTGTCACACACGGTTCTAAAAGCAGGGTGCATTATCTCCTTCAACCTCACAACTTCATGCAGCACGCTGCTATAGATGGGGACACTGAGGGGCTGTCACCCTGCTAGTGAGGGGCAGGGCTGGGATTCAAACCCATGCAGTCCAACTCCAGAACCTGCTCCTGTAACTTCTGTCCCACTGCTTTGTGCCCACCCTCATAGGGTCTTCTTCACCTCTGGGGCCCCTCAGACTCTGGGTTCCTCACAGGTCTCTCCCTGCCATCCCCACAGGCTGCCTCTGAAGCGTACCTGCTCACCCTTCACCGAGGAGTTTGAGCCTCTGCCCTCCAAACAGGCCAAGGAAGATGATCTACAGAGAGGTAGCCTCACTCCCACCCCGTCTGTCCTCTGACCCCAGCCCCAGCCCTCCATGAGGCCTCCCCAAAGCCTCAGACTGATTCTGGTCCAGGCAGCCAGGGCAGCGCCCACCCCAGTGGGGAGAGCTCGAGGGGCTGCTTTACTCCCTGGAGTTTGGGCCTGGGCCAGGATTTGAGTGAGGGGTGGAGCGGGTAAGGAGGGCATCCAGGGTGCTTGGAGGGACAGCCACGGAGCTGGGGGGCTTCTGCCTCTGACCTTGTTTGAACGTGGGCGTCCTGGGGCAGCTGGTAAGGCAACAGGCTCATGATGTTGGGCAGGTCCTCCCCACTTTCTCTAATGGGGGTAGGAGTGGGGTGGGTTTTCAATACCTGGCTTTCTGTCTTTGACACAGTAAGTCTGTGACTTCCTGAGAGAGGGGTGCTCTAGCTGACCATCAGGAAGAAACCAACCAGCAAGCAAGATCAGAAGCTTCCAGCAGCCTGGAACTGAGCCTTGCACCCCACTTGGTGTTCTATCAGTACTGCCCACAACAACTCTGTGAAATAGTGGGTGGAGCTGTCTCCATTTTCCATCTGGAAAAAATGAGGCTCAGTGATGTTAAAAGAACTTCTTCAGGGTCACAGAGCTGGCAGGTGGCAGAGCAGGGATTCAAACCCACCAAAATCAGCAAAGTCTGAGCAAGTGTGTGGGACCCGCAGAGCCAGGTGGGGTGTTTCCCAGCTGGGTACACACCCTCAGCAAGGATTTGCTCTTTTTGCAGAAATCAATCTTAGGTTACAAATAATATTTTTTAAGATTCTCCCACCCCCAGATGTTCCCTTACACCACTAAAAGCCACCCCTTTGCTTCTCAGTGCTGTTGTACGTGCGGAGAGAGACTGAGGAGGTGTTTGATGCCCTCATGTTGAAGACCCCGGACCTGAAGGGCCTGAGGAGTGCGGTAAGAGGCCTTGTGGACCCTGGCCGTGGCCCTCTCTGCCCTCCCATCTCCCCCGACTCTTCGCCATATAGTTCCGATTTCCCACAGGAAGACTCTGGGAAGGAATATGCTGGAACGCTGGCTTTCTGGTGGCCCATCCGTCCCACCCATCTGAGGGCGCCTGTGGGGCCCGGCTGGTGGAGGTGTGCCTCTGAGATGTTATCTCCCAGCCAGAACCCGGGCTCCACCCTGGGAGTCGCACACACCATAAATCCTCCTTAATCTGATGGCTGCTGTCTGACAGGCCAGAGCTTTTTGTTGGCTTTGCAAACCTGTTTCTATTTTAATGGGAATGAAACCCCAAAAGGCCAGGCCCCAGAGATACCCTTTTTTCTTTCCCAGAGGGCCTCATTCCTCCAGCTTGTGGTTGGACAGGGGGCGCTGGCTGGGGCGGCTGAAGGTGGTGCCTGGGCAAGGAGACCTTCCCCAACCCCCCAAACCGCCAGAGAGCAGGTGAAACAGCCCCGAACAAAATCCACAGCAGCTTTGTGGTTCAGCTAGAAACTGAGCAAACACAGCCTCCGCCAGGGCCAGCTGTGTTTCAAGGTCGAACCACACAGAAAAGCCAGCTGGTTCTAAGATGTCAGGTTGGGGAAGGGAAAATGAATCAAGTGATAACATAGCTATCTTTTATTGAAGCCCCACTACGTGTCAGGCATCTTGTCAGGCGTGCTGCATTCGCTAGCTCACCATATTCTCTTAACAGCCCTGAAAAGTGGGTGCTATTAGGTCAGGTGACTTGCCAAGGTAACTAGAAGTGACAGAGCTGAGGTTCCAGCCCAAGCTCTCTCCACTCGGCTGTGTTATCCTGTTCTCTTCACATAGCATCAGCCCTGC
Organism: Tursiops truncatus; assembly: GCF_011762595.2. NCBI lineage: Eukaryota > Metazoa > Chordata > Mammalia > Artiodactyla > Delphinidae > Tursiops > Tursiops truncatus. Next base: position 165,051,267 of record NC_047034.1, on the reverse strand, counting down.
TTGGCACCAGCCCCAGGAAGTTGGGCTCGCAAAAGGCCATTAATGTCACTAGAATATAGACTCAGAATCTTTGGGTTGGACAGTACCTTAAAGGGTCAGCTCCCACCTGGTGCCCCAGCTCTCTCCTCAGTGACTCTTCCAAGCGGGTGCCCACTCTTGACTTGCATACTTCAGGGGTGGAGAGCTCATCGCTTGGGGACAGCCATACAATGCAGTTGTCTTGGTACAACATATAGTTAGGAAGCTCCTAAGTTCTTGCTTAGACTCACTTGAGATCTTCCTGATAGCCTCTAGCCACATTGCCTGCCATTAAGATAAGTAGTCTAAGAACTTTTCTTGCCTGGAGAGATCTCTGTCAAGGCAGAGACCAGTTGAGGAGCTGAATCGGCTCCTCTTCCTGAAAGGCCCAGAGAGGACAACCTCAGCCTGAAGCTTGTTGCTTGCCGCTCCCTGCAGCTCCAAGGCAGCCAGCAGTACTAACCAGCGGCATTTGACCGAGCTTTCCCCAGGGATGGCGCTGGGCCGGGCCCTTGACGTAAGCGTCTCAATTCCTGTGCAGAACCACCTGTGTGTACATCCCATCATGGCGCCCATTTTACACATGAGGAAACTGAGGCTCCATGAAGTAAGGTGACTTGTTCAGAGTTCTGCAACCCCAGGTGGTGGAACTGGAACCAGACCAGTTCTGTCCGCCCCACAGGAGACTTCAGGAGGTCTGGGGAGAAATGGGCTGACTCTGTGTGAGCTCAGCCAGGTTGCTGAGGCCTCTGAGCTGCAATTTCCTCACTTGTAGACTAAGCTCCAATGTTCTGGGATGTGATGGGGGCAGGAAATCTGGGTTCTAGGCTAGGCCTTGGGTGCATACCTTATCTTCTTCGAGTTCAGCACCCTCACCCATCAGATGGGGTAAATAATTCCTGCTAGAAAGGGAAAGTGTTTGGGTTATCCACCCCTCCCCCCACAGCAGGACAGGAGCATCCCTGTCGCACCACTTCTGAAGTAATAATGACCATTTATTTGAGTACTGACATTTATTTAGTACATACCAGGAACTGTCCTAAGTGTTTTACATAGACCAATTCATTTAATTCTGTCAACAACCCTATGAGCTAGGCACCATTTCCATCTCCACGAGTGGTTTGCACAGCTGGTCAGCTAGCTGGTGAGTGGGGAGCTCCCAGCACTGGAAAAATCCAAATGTCTGATGATAGGCAAGGATTGAGGGAAATGGCAGATGACCTTTGGAATAGTTTACAACCACCAAACATGCTGTTGGTCGAGAGTTTGTCGTGATATGGGAAGGCTTATAACATACAATGATAAGTAAAACTATCTATGTGGAATATAAAAATACCCGTGTACATGGCCAAAAGACAGGAAGGAATACACTCAGATGTTATTAGTGTTTATCTCTGGGATACAGGATTATGGATGAGTTATAATTTTCTTCACTGTATTTTTCTACAATATGGGTATATATTTTATAATCAGGAAATTAAAAGTCATGACAGAAAAGACTGGTATAAACCCAGTTTGGGCCGCAGATGGTGAATCTCCTGTCATTCTCTTCCAGATCTCTGAGAAGTATGGGTTCCCTGAGGAGAACATTTACAAAGTCTACAAGAAATGCAAGCGGGGGTAAGTGCCCAGCACAGCTCTCCCTCCTCACACCCCCACCCTGCCCCTTTCCCTCTAAAACGTTGGCTCAGGGAGCTCCCAGAAGGTTCGCCCTGCCTGGCAGAGGCCTGCTGCTCGGAGCTGAGCTGTGTTTGTACTTGGCTTTGTGGAGAGGTAGAGGCGATGTGGAGTTGGGGTGGAGAGTGCCCTATCAGGCCAAGGCCACCTGCAGAGACCAGACACTGATCACTGTTGGGAAGGAAAGGAGTGGGAGCCGGATGCAAGGGTCTTTATACGCCACCTACTCAGGGGGAGAGGGAAGCACAGGGCCACATGTCAGGAATAACCAAGGTAACCAAGTCATTTGACTACAATGGTAATGATGAGGGTGACGACTATCTTCACTTAACCACCTACTACGTGCCACATACTAGGCTAAGCTTATCTCATTATCTCATTTAACCCTCATGGGTTAAACCCTCATTTAACCCATACCGTGAGGTAGATACCATTACACACATTTTACAGATAGGGAAGTTGAGGCTCAGAGGTGATAAGCAATGTTCAGAGGGGCAGGAGCAGTGGAGGAAAGACACAGAAGCAGAAGGGCCCAGCAAAGTTGCTACCGGCTGAATCAGAGGGTCCGAGAAAGAAATGGCTGGCGATGAGTCTGGGAAAGGAACTGTGATTGGATGTCATTTTTTTTTTTTAATTTATTTTTGGCTGTGTTAGGTCTTCATTCCTGTGCAAGGGTTTTCTCTAGTTGCGGTGGGCGGGGGCCACTCTTCATTGCGGTGTGCGGGCCTCTCACTATCGCGGCCTCCCTTGTTGCGGAGCACAGGCTCCAGATGCGCAGGCTCAGTAGTTGTGGCTCATGGGCCCAGTTGCTCTGCGGCATGTGGGATCCTCCCAGACCAGGGCTCGAACCCGTGTCCCCTGCATTAGCAGGCAGACTCTCAACCACTGCGCCACCAGGGAACCAGGGAAGCCCCCTGGATGTCATTTTGAGGGAGCCCAGCCAGGGATGCTCCACAGGCCTCCTCCATCTTCAAGTCTGGATGAGGCAGGAGGGAGTAAAGCTTTACCTTCCAGGGGGCCGGGCAGTGACTGCCACCTGCCACGGGCTCCAGAGGATTAGTGCTAAGGACCACAGTAGCCTTTGCTCTCTGCCCAGGAGATCTCTCCTTGGCAGGGGTGGCATGGGGGGGTGGAGTTGGAGGGCCACGTGCTGACGGCCCTCCCAGGCTTCCACCCCCGTCAGAGCCAGTGAGCCGGGCCTCTGCAGCCCTTGCTGCCTAGGTCGCTTCACCAGCCCAGCATGGGGGCCCCCGTGCAGTGAGGAATCGTGACTGCCATTACCTGCCTAGAGGACCCTGGACTAGGGCCCTGGGAAACACGCCCAGCCCCTCCCCGCCCCCGAACAGCTCGGACTGACCCTCCAGCTCCAGACAGCCTGAGACTAAGTCCCGCGGCTCTTCCTGGAAGGTGCTCAGGCTTTGCCCTGGGGCTACTGTCTGTGGCTCTTCTTTCAGGGGACTGCAAACTGACGCATGTTTTGTACTCAAGCTGAGGGCCATCCAGTCAGGCCCAGGGGCCACCTCCTTCCTCACAGACAGGCCTCCTTCCCTCCCCTTTTTGGCTCCCACCCAGCCTCCCATAGAAGGGCCGGCGGTGGGGGGAAGGTGTGCAGCCCTGCAGCCCCTGGGAAAGGATCGTTTGGTTTTGGTTGTATGAATGTCTAGGGTTCTTTGTGTATTTTTTTCCTTCCAAGTTTCGGTTTCAAACTGGGAACTGGAGCTCACATGCTCTGTGGAGCGGAATCCACCTCATAGCAGAGGGCAGGCTCTGCTTTGCCCAGACAAGCCCAGCCCCACTTCCCCTTTGGTGCCAGTGTCCACACCCCCTGGCTGCCACCCCACCTGCCACTGCCGTCCTCTCTTCCAGTTCCCACCTCAGGCTGCGCTGAGGGGCTGGGAAATGCCTTGTGTGTGATTGCGTACAAAGAAGCCCCAGAGCCCCACTGGCGGAGCTGCAAGTCTTTCCCTTAAGCCCCAGCCAGATATTTCAACTATAATGATAATAACTTCCATTTGTGGAGCACTTCCTACATGCCACGCGCTGGGTTAAGGAACTCCCAAGCATCATCTCGTTGACCATTTGAATTTGGTATGATTATTTCTACAGATGAGGAAACTGGGGTTCGGGATAGTCCCAGGGTTACAAAGCTAGTAATGGCAGGAGCAAGCATGGCCTGTCTAAAGCCCGTGCGCGCACCCACTGTTTCATCTTGCCTCCTGCTCGTTCCCTTGACCGCTAAGCAATGTGCAAATACAGGCTGTGGCCAGGCCAGCCGATTTATATTTGCCCAGCTCTACAGCCCAGGGCATCACCCAGCGGCCCTCCAGAAGCACCCACACCCCATACACACCCCAGCTATGAAACCTCAGGCCTAGGATTGTCTGCGATGCCTAAATGAGAAGAATCCCCCAAAAAACCTGTTGGGAGAGCAGAGGCAGGCTCATCTGCTGCTTCCCTCATCTGAGGAACAGGAAACTGTAATCACTGGCTTCGTTTATTTTCACAGAACCCTCCAGAAAGTCCTCTGGACAAAGGTAGATACAATCAGCTTTACAAGCACCACTGAGTGTGCTTGAAAGATTAACAAATACATTGTTTTTGCTGGCGGCTGGCCAGGGGTTCTATGCGAACTAGGACAGAAGACAGCCAGAAGCTGGCAAGTGACAGGAGGCCCCCATTCTGGGACAGCGGCTCCTGACAAGCCCCTGCCTCTAGGGCCCGGTTGTCATTGACCTCTGAGAGGAACGGGTCTGTGGGCCTGTGTGGGATCCCCTGTGCGCGGGCGTGCGCTCCGGGCCTTCTGGGAGGCCCTGCCTGAGAGTAGGCCTTCAAGTTAGTGCACGTAGGGCGCTCAGTAAATGCCACTGTAGGAGACGAACAAAAGCACCATCACCGACAAAGCGCCCACCCCTCTGCCGCAGCCCTGGTCTCCTCTGGTCTGTTCCCAGCCGGCAGCTCCCAGACAAAGATCCCTCTGTGAAATGAAGGCACTGCACACAGGACCCAGGGAAGCAGGATCTTATAATTAGATGCTGGCAGTCAGCACCCAGGCCTTGGAGCCTGAGCCCAGACCTCCTTCCAGAAAGCAGCGGCTGCTTGGTGCCACTGCAGAGACGACTGGACATGGGCCGCAGGCTTCAGCCTACTGCTGTCTCCATCACACCTCCTGGTCTGGGGGATGCGGGGTGGGGGGACAAAGCCACTGCCTCTCCTGGGGTCCCCGGGGAAAGCAGACGGCTGGCTACCTGCCAGGAGTAGTAGTCTGGGATTCTCACCGCCCTCCCTCCCGTCCCACTTAAATAATCTTGCCTTATCTTGAACTCTTCCCCAGCCCTGGATTTTCCCTTCCTTTTATATGCCACTCCCTAACTTATAATTACAGGGTTTTGGGTTTTGTTGTTGTTTTTCTAAAAAAATGATGCAGTGGAAAGAGACAAAAGTCCAGATTCAAATTCCAGTTCTGCCGTCTCTTAACTGTGTGATCCCAGGCAAATGACTTTGCTCAGCTGCCCCGTCTGTGTACCGGGCTAATACGGTTATAAGGACCCATTTTCCCGGGCCCGAGTAGATTCAAAACTCCTGGAGGGCGGGACCTAGGATCTCTATGTGGCCCTTGTTTTTGTTTGGAGCAAGGTCTTGAACATGGAAAGACCTCAGCAGATGCTGGTGAAGTGGATGGAGGGGTGGATGGAGGAAAACACCTGCCCCATTACAAAGAGGAAGCTGCTGTGCTCAGGTCAGGTCACAGCCCGGTGGGTCCTTCACTGGGGAGGCAGCTCCTAGAGGGGTGCCCTTGGCTACACTATGGCTTTGACCCTCTGCAGAGGGCCACACCCACAGAGGCTCTGTCCCTCTCAGGTTGGCCTAGGTCCTTGCCTGAAGACTGTGGGGGGAGAGAGCCAAGCCCCTCAAGTCCACGATGCCATCCCTGAGATTTCAGCTTCCTGGGGTGAAACCGAGGGGGCCTTGCGTGGCACCTGCTTGTGGGTCAGGCGGGCACATCTGAGTGCCACATCGCAGCCTCCTGCTGAACCCAAACCTCACGGGTCCACCCGCCATGCCTGCTGCACTTGAACTCACTCCGCGTCCGAGTGGTCAGTCTGGCCTGGTGACTAAGGTGCACTGCGCTGGTTGTGTCCACGCTCGTGTGTGTGAGGAGAGGCAATCTGGTGCAGTAGGTGGGCGTGGCTGCCAGCAGGCCTGGGTTTGAGTTGGGCTCGGCCACTGGGAATTGTGTCCTTCCCTGTAAAGTGGGACAGTGAGTGCCCACCTTGTGGGTTGTTATGAGGGTCAGAGAGAAAGTCCAAGAGGTGCCTGAAGTGCTGGGGGCGCCCGATAGGTAGCAGCCATTACTGTCTCCCTTTACTCAGAGGCCCTGTAAACAAGGGGCCCAGCCCATTCTACACACACCTTCTCTTCTCTTCCAGAATCTTGGTCAACATGGACAACAACATCATTCAGCATTACAGCAACCACGTCGCCTTCCTGCTGGACATGGGGGAGCTTGACGGCAAGATTCAGATCATCCTTAAGGAGCTGTGAGCCCTGGGCGCCCACAGCCTCAGACCTCTTGAAGTGGACCCCAGGCGAGGAGCCAGCTGGGAAGTGGCCCCGCGCCACACACAACCTCTCCGCATGCCTCAGTGCTGTTACTTGAATGCCTTCCCTGAGGGAAGAGGCCCTCAAGTCACAGACCCACAGACGTCAAGGCCAGGAAGGGACCTGGGAGGTGTCCTGATCCGAACCCTCATCTCGTGCTTGAATCTATTCTCTGAACTTCCGGCCAGGGCCTGCCCAGCCAGAGACAGTGTCATGTTGGTTAACAAGCCCAGCAGGCTGTTTCCTCCTCGGAAGACCTTCTCTACAGCCCCTCTCCTGCGGGCTGCCGTTCGGATGGGGGAAGTGGGCCCTGTCTCCCCAAGCTGACTTCACTCTTCCCGTTCTTGACTCTTCCATCAACTTCAGACCAATGAGTCCTCACCCTTTGGTCAGTTGTTAACTTGAAAACACTTGATTTCTAGTGCAAATGACTTTTGAAAGACACTGTAGTGGATATACTCTCCTCATAGATGTACTTCCTCAACACCAGACAGCAGTCAGAGCCGGCCGACTGGAACGAAGTGGCCTCGGTGTAAGACGACCGCCGTGCCTGCTCACTACTGTACACATTTCTTATTTACAATTTTCACTTATGTTTTATATATATAAGTATATATTGTATATATGCAACATCTTATATTTTTCATGGATACGTTTTTATCATTTCAAAAAATGTGTATTTCACATTTCTTGGATTTTTTTTTAGCTGTTATTCAGTTATGCATTTTGTATACTCGTATGGTATTTAGTAATAAAATTCTACGTATGTATTACTTCAAATGCTACACTAGTTCCTTTTGTGAAAGTCTTCCAGAAGGAGAGGGTGAAAGCAAACAAGGCCTCCCTCCTTCTCTATCCTGTAAGTGGTTTGCCTCGAACTTGAAGGGTGCTGGTAAGTGCTGGGCCCTGGTGAAGCAGAGATGCCGCCATGGAAGGCGGCCGAGTCCTGATGCCCAGCCTGTCCTGTGCGGCCTGTCCTGTGCGGCCCGTCCTGTGCGGCCCGTCCTGTGCGGCCCGTCCTGTGTGGCCCATCCTGTGTGGCCCGTCCTGTGCGGCCCGTCCTGTGCGGCCCGTCCTGTGTGGCCCGTCCTGTGCGGCCCATCCTGTGCGGCCCGTCCTGTGCGGCCCGTCCTGTGTGGCCCGTCCTGTGCGGCCCGTCCTGTGTGCTGTCCTGTGTGGCCCATCCTGTGTGGCCCGTCCTGTGTGGCCCGTCCTGTGTGGCCTGTCCTGTGTGGCCCATCCTGTGTGGCCCGTCCTGTGCGGCCCGTCCTGTGTGGCCCGTCCTGTGCGGCCCGTCCTGTGCGGCCCGTCCTGTGTGGCCTGTCCTGTGTGCTGTCCTGTGCGGCCCGTCCTGTGTGGCCCGTCCTGTGTGGCCCGTCCTGTGCGGCCCGTCCTGTGTGGCCCATCCTGTGTGGCCCGTCCTGTGCGGCCCGTCCTGTGTGGCCCGTCCTGTGTGGCCCGTCCTGTGTGCTGTCCTGTGTGGCCCGTCCTGTGTGGCCTGTCCTGTGTGGCCTGTCCTGCGTGGTCCCACAGGCTGAACGTTATGACGTCGGGATCACTGACTCTGGAGGGGAAGAAGTCCCAGGATGCCCTTGCCAAGGACCTCACAGCTGGGGCAGTGGGCAGAACCCAGGGCCGGGAGCCGTGTGACCACACTCTCCTGCCAGTTCTGCCCCCATGCTCTCGACCAACTCACTTTTCCTGTTGCCGGCTCCTACCCACTCACAGACGCGATCCAGCCGTCTCTCCCCGACTCTGAGGTCAGTGACGTCCTGTCGGTATGTTGGAGGGAGTGTTTACACCGCAGGAATTGACAAATGCTACAAGTCAAGGCCTTATTTTCCCTAGAGAACAAATGGCAAGTCAGAGCTTCCTCCCTCCCTCGGCCCTTCTGGCTTACCAGCACCCCACCAGCTCTAGTCCTCAGCTTCTTTGGCTGTAAAATGGGTCATTGGGTAGCTATCATCTTTGGAGCCCCACGGTTCACTGGTGGGTCTCAAAGGCCCCTACAATGTGGGGGAGGAGACAGCAGGCAGCCCTTAGGCATCCTCCCCAGACTCAGTCATAGCAGCTCTGCTTTCCTTCGTTTATACACTAAGATTTCTCGTATTAACTTTTGTCTGAACTAAACTTAAAAAAAAGAAGTATGAAGACCGTGGATGTCTCCAAGGGCCTTCTGGCTCTGATAGGAGGTCTAGAGTCCGAATTCTCAAGGCCCTGTGGCCAGGACTCAGGTCAGGCAAGAGAGGCCCTAGCCTCAGGCACAAAATTAAGAGGAGCCAAAGAGCTCAGTAACCAAGTTAAGTCACAGTCCAATGCGATGCTTTTTGAAATTAAGGCCCAAAAAACATGATAACATATCAAAACTTTGACGTGAGGGTCAGTATTACTGATGTTTCCTGTGGTCTCTGACTCCAATACAGCTTGCCCGGCACTGCTGGAGCGACCCCACGGAGCACCCAGAGCTGCTCTGCCCACTCCGGGCCTCGCTGCTACGTCCCCCTGGGTGCCGCATGAGGGTGAAATGGCAGAGCGTATGCAGAGTACCAACACGCGGCCAGGTACGCAGAGGTGTTCCGCGTCTGTTCGTTTCCTTCCAGAGCCTCCAGAAGCAGGAAGGCGATCTTCTCAACCTTGACTGCACGCGGGAATCACCTAGGCAGCTTTCATCCCCACTGCCCAGACCACACCCTGCAGCAATTAAGTCAGAATTTCTGGGGTTGGGGCCCAGGCCTCAGTGCTTTTCAAGCCCCCCAGGTGGTTACCATGTGCACTCAAGGTCGAGAACCACTGCTCTATGGCCGTCGTTCCATAGGCCTTGCTGCCTTTGCAACCTGCCAGTGTCTGGCTGACTAATGCACACAGGGAACTATGGGGGCCAGTGCAAAGCCTGCTGCCGAGCTCAGGGGTGGGGCCTGCAGCTCCACATCCACCTCCACCCACGGCCTCCAGCCAAAATGCCAGGGCCCGCTTCTCTCCCCTCCACACGAGCAGACAACAGATGAGGCCGTCTATGGCTAGGAAGGCCATTTGGACCTCAAGCAAAGAGAGCTCTGAAAGGCTTGAGGAAATTCTGTCCTGCCCTCAGAGAAGGTCGGGGAGCAAAGGGCAGCTCCTGAGCCCGACAGCAGCCATGCCGGGGTTGTCCTTCTTCAAAGAGTGGAAAGGTGAAAGGAGTGAAGGTAAGTCCTTTCCAAACGGGGGTCACTACAAACGCAGCTGGTGGCTGGAGGAATTGCCATCCCCTGCCTGCAGGTAGCTTTGCACGGTAGACAGCGAGTGAGCGAGGGGAGAAAAGGATGGATGAGGAACGCAGGAGTGAGGGATGAACAAATAATGAGGAGAAAGAAGGAGGGAGGGAGGGAAGGCTAAATAGGTTGACAGGCAGTTGGATGAACACATGGAGAGCCAGATGAAGAGCTCCACAATCAGGTGTATTTACTAGACCTTTGCTGCTCTAAGTGTGGTCCATGGGCCAGCAGCATCAGCTTCACCTGGGAGCTTGTTAGAAACACACCTAAAACCAATACAATGTTCTACTTCAATTATATCTCGATTTAAAAAAAAAAAGAAAAAATACGTAGACTCTCGGGCCCCACCCGAGATCTTTTAATAAGATCTCCAAGTGATTTGTATGCACATTGAATTTAGGAAAATACTATCAGTACATCCTAACCCTAACTAGACACTTTGCAATCACACCAAGAATGTTAATAAAGATACCACTGCCCAGACCCTACCTCAGATCAGAACTTCGAGGGTCGGGCCTGGGCAGTCTCTATAACAGCTCCCCAAGTGATCCTACCATACAGATGGGGCTTGAGAACCACAGGGCTGGACAGGGCTGTGAGCAGCCTATGACATCTTCAGAGAGGCTGGGTACAACCCAGACAGACCCTCTGAGCTCAGGGCCTCAGCTCCAGCCGTGTCTTCTATGGAATACCCCGATTCCGGCTGGCCAAGAGCAGCCCGGCCATCCTCTTCCCAGACTCTCCACTTTCCTGACCCCACTTGGAGGGGTTTCTATAGAGACAGACCCCACCTGCTGGTGCTCAGCCCAGCTGCCCCAGGGAGGAGCGGCCTGTTTTGTTTTCTATGCAGTCCCGCCAGCCTCTGCCTGCAGTGATCCCAGGGCCGGCTGCTTCCAGCCCAGTGGCCTGCTAAGGTCTCCTAGGGTCAGAGGGACCTAAAAGCCAAGGCCTTCAGGTCTGGCCCTATTGTCAAGAGTCTGGGTTCAAAGAAAGGTGCAGCTTCAAGTGTCAGCCTTAGAGGGGTCTTCCAGAATTTCTAGCGCCGAAGTGGACAATTGATGGTTAGCAGAAGAGTTTCCTTTAGCCCGAACAAAAAGTTTTTAATTGAAATATGGTTGTTAACATCTCCAATCAAGAAGTTTCACATTTTAAAATTTCCCAGGTTCTTCTGAAAAATCTGCAGATCTGGCAATAGGTAGCTGGCCTTTAGATGGGCAGCCTCCTCAGCTCCTGGACCTCCTCTCGCCTCACCTGTTTTGCTCCCTTGCCTTGCCCACCCAGCCGTGGAAGTGCTTGACCTTGAACCTCCAAATTCGGATCCGACTCTTGACCTCTAGGAGAAGCTAAGGGCCTGAGCAGACTCAGCACAAGGTGTCCACCTTTAGGTCCAGACCTTGGTCGCTCTTGGCGCCATGCTCCAGGCTGCCTCCCGCTCATCCCAAAGCAGTGGGGCACTTGCGGGAATATGAGGTTCACAACAAGGCCAGCTTTTGTGAGAAATGAGAACTCTGTTTAACTGGACCCGTTGTGCCATCCTTCTCCCTCCCTCTCCCTCACCCGCCCCTCGCTGAAGGGAGAGGCAGTCATCGGCCAGTTCTGGACTAACAGTCACGGAGGAAAGTCCAAGGAGAAAGCCAAGGGCAAGGGAGGGACACGCGGAGGGGAGGGAGGCGGTGCAAGAGGCTTCCACTTACAAAAGCCCAAGACACGTGGATAGCTGGGGAAGGAGGGGATGTGTGGTTAACTGCAGTTCCTCTTGGTTCTCTGAGAATCTCATCCTCTTGCTGAGGGGGACCGACTTGGCAGGCCAGAAAGGATCCATTAAAGATCATATTGGACTTGAGCATGAGGTGGGAGGGACGGAGACCAGGCCAGGGAAGGGGAAAGGCCGGGCAAAAGTAAGAACCTGCAGGCGCCCCTCAGAACCGCTGTGCCCAGGGCTCTGGCCCCAGAGGGTCCTGCCCACATCTGCCCTTTGTGCGCGGAGCCAACAAATGGATGTGGAGCCCTCTCCTGAAAGTGGGTGATGAGCTCACGTGACCATGGTGACGCTGCCATGCTCTTCCTAGGGCGAGACACGAGGCTGAGCTGGGGGCGAGGGCAAGGCAACCCCTTCAGGTCCCTGTCACAGTGCCTGTGGGCCTTCCCGGCTCCTGGAACTCCGGGAGGAGTCTGGAGGTCAAGGCCAGAGCATGGGAGTGTGCCGGGGCCGCGGCCTTGCGCTGCCCACCCTGTGACCCCAGAGCCCTGGCTCAGCAGCAGGCTTCCAGACGGGGCATCTGCCATCGGCCACCACCTCCTGGATCCTGAGCTGCACGAGCTCTGAGGGCTGAGGGCAGGCGGGCCGAGCCAGGCCGGAGGGCACGTGACCAAGTAACCCGGGGGGCTCTGTCTGCTCAGGAATCCAGGGGGGTCCGTGGGGTGGGGGTCCACGGTCCAGGGGGCAGCTCAGGACAAGGACAAGCACGGCAGGCCAGCTGTAACACCAGGCAGGGGGCAAGGACGTCCCAAGTCATCAGCCGTCACACACGAGATGGGCGCTCTCTGAATGACCGTCCGGGGTGCCTGGGGTGACAGCTGGTGGCCGGGGGGGTCTCCTTGAGCTCGGATGAGGTGACTACAACACTGGGATCCATTTCTTGTCCCCATTGTAGAGAAAGGACTGCTTTCCGGGGAATTCCGGCTTGTATGTGGCTGTGAGAGGAGAGAGAGAGAGAGACAGTGTTGAAAGAGAAAAGGCCAATTCTCAAGGTCCTGGCACTCGGCGTTGGAGCGGGTGAGGCCGGCGGGACCCCTGCACCTGACATGTGGGGAGTCAGGGAGGGAGGGACTGGGCCTAGGTCATCCGGCTCTGAACTGGCCCAGGCGGGACTCGAACTCCGGCTGCCCACCTTCTTCAACTCACTAACTTTTTTAACAGAAGGAAATTTACAAAAGAGTTTTGTAGGAAATTTGAAAAGAAATGAATAGAGCAACACTCTTATAGAAGCAAGGTGTCAGCTTAATGCGGGTTTGCTTTGATTTAGTTCAGAAATTTCGGGAAAACTGAAAGCCATCACAGTAGCGGCCAGGACCACGCAGGGCTTGGGAACCACAACCTGGGGTGGCTGGAAACTCTCACGCTGATGCTGATTTGTTCACGAGGGCCACGCACGGCCTCCGGTACACCCTCAGGAAGCTGCTGAGGTGTCCAGGTAGATCTGCGCCCACTGGAAGCCAAGAAGGCAGGTGTTTGCATGTACTTACTCTGGGAGGCCCTCAGGGAAGCCCACCTTGGCCTAGGTGATCACAGCAGCAGGCCCTGGCCTGCACCTGCCCTCCAGGTGCCCGCATGGAGAAGATGCTTGGAGAAAGCTCCTGGAGGACTGGGCCAAACAGGGTCAGACGAGGATCCGGCTGGTCTCTGGGGTCCTGGCCCCACCACTCCATGGGGCATTCGTACATTTGCGGGACCAAGCTGAGTTCTGCCTGGACTGACCAGATGACCCGTAGGTCAAACCTGTGCCATCTTATTGGCTTATCACTACGTTTCCAAGGACAGAGCCATGAGGATGATATTCTCCCTCTCCCGCCTACCTTACATGTTACTCACCTGTGTGTGTGGAGGGAAGGGGACGCCTCGGGGGCCAGCACTGAGCCTCAGTCATCTTTGCCTCCGCAGGGTGGGAGCATCAGCGATGCTCATTGAGAGCCTGACTTTCACAGGCCTGCTGGCCACCTCAGCTCTTGCCTTCCCCCTCCCACGCCACCAGCCCATCAGCGCACCTGTCATTCCCCAATGCCATAAACTCTGGCCAGTGTCGGGGGTGGTAAATAGCTAGGGGCTCCAAGTAGGCAGGGGAGTGCAGGGACCACCCCCTGGAACAAGTCCCTCAGACTATCAGCTCTCAGGCAGATCCTGGGGGTAACTATATGGCTTGAAACAGCGGCTCGGGTGGAGCCCTGTTTTATTTCATGACAGACAAGGCGTCGAGGCGAGAGAGTCTCGGCCTCTGCCCTCCGCTCACCCTCTGCAGGGCTATGACACCTTGCTCTCCGGGCCTTCCCCATCTGGGAGGTGACCCCGCCAGACTAGACCTACGATTTAAACATTCTTAAGAACATGAACTTTTTAGACAAAAGCTGTGGCTCTTTTCCACAGAAAATAATATCTGCACGTTCCAAATTTGCAGACGATTTCAGGGTCACAGACCTCCTGGAGCCCAGCTTTGTGTCTCTTGAAACATTCATGGTCCTCAGTTATAAATCCCTGACCTGGATCATCTCTAAGAGCCCTTTCACCTTAAAAAAATAAATTAAAACAAAAACAAAAACCCACCTTTCATACTCTGACAGTGTAAGCCGAAAAGTCTTCTAGATCCACTCTAACCCCTGTAAACTGTTTGGCAAACAGCCTATAAATCAGTGGTATTTGATGGCCCAGGAATGACAAACAATTCCAGGTTTGGTTTTTACAATCACTGAAAGCAATCCTCTGACCTGGGCCAGGCGAGCCGGGCAGGCCTGGCTGGGACGGCGCCACTGTCCACCGGCTGGTGTTGGACACGAAGGATGCACTGGAGACGAAGTGCTTGGGTGGCCCCGTGTAGTCCACGATCTCATACTGCCCAGGGCCTGGAAGAGGCGGCTTCGGGGGCAGAGGCAAAGGCTGGGCAGAGAAAGTTAGGATGGGGTTTCTCCTTCAGAAAAGACAAAAATGGGAAGATGTCCCTAAATCAGTCTATTGGAGAAATGGCAGTTTTTCGACATAGCCAGGACCTGCCCAGTGCCCAGCCATCTGCAAGAGGACTGGACGAGGCACTGGGAGACCTATTTCCTCTTCCGGCTCCACTGCTAGTGATCTGGGGACCCTGGACCCCAGTCTTCTCGCCTGCACAAGGGCAGTCATAATGGCACCTACCCTGTAGGCTTGTTTTCAGGGTTAAAGGAGATGACACACCTAAAACACAGTAGTCAGGACAGGGCCCAGCACAAAGTGAGAGCCCAGTACATTCGTCGTTGTGGATGACGGATGTCGTTGAGCTAATCAGGAATGGCAGAAGACATCGATGCCATGTGCCAACTCTGATCGCTTGGTAGTGCCTGGCTGGAGCGCCATGTAAAGAACTGAGGCCTCGTTTGGGCTCTATGGGAAGAGCATTGGTGAGCCACTTGTGATGTCTGCCATGGCCAGGAAATGGGAAGAGGAATCCCAAATTCCAAGGATTTGCCATCCCAAGACTAGTAGATCTTTAGAGGTCATTCTAGCACTGACATCTCAGAAACTTATTAAACATGTTTTTGGCAAGGCAGGAGGTAGGAGTGGAAAAATACTGGGCTGGAAGTCAAGAGACCTCTGAATAACGATCACCACTTAGATTGCAGTTGTTTTCAGGTCTGTCTTCCCCCCCTCAGGAAAGGGAGTCTTTTAAGCCTGTTCTTGAGAGAATAAATGAAAGAGAGAACCTGTATTCGAGCCCTCACTCTGTTACTAATTCACTCTGGGACTCAGTCTCCCCATCTGTAAAATGAGGGGGGTTGGACATGACGACCTCTGAGGTCCCTTCCAGCTGTGACCTCCCATCTGGCCTTGATTCAGAGAGGTCCGCTGGGTTGCCCAGGAATCCTGGAATTGTTAACAGGAAATGTCCTACCCTCCTGGCCATGCAATAGAAGGGCTGCCCACTTCTGCCTCACATCTGAAGCTTCTTCTAAGGTCTTTCACGAAAATGAAAGAGAGATTTCTCAGAACCTTGAATGGCCCCAGGAGACTCACCACAGCTCAAAGGCAACCCATCCAAACAGAGGAGGGAACTGGGATGCCCAGCCCCTGGAACTCTGCTGCCCTTTGGCCAACACCTTCTGAAGCAGAGGTATTCTTAGACTCGGAGAGCTAGAGGAGACCTAGAGATGTCTTATCCAACATCCTTGTTTTGCTTAAGAAGTTGGTGCCCAGAGAGAGAAAGTGAGTCACCCAGTGTCACAGAGCAAGTTCATGGTAATGCCAGCACTGGAACTCAAGTCTTGGTGACTAGCAAGATGGGGAGGGCATTGTGGCAGAGGAGAATTTTCGAGTTTTAGAGTCACACAGACCTGAGTCTGAATACCGGGCAGCCAAGTCCCTGGACCTCTCTGTTCCTGGCAACAAGGAGTAGTAACACTCACTCCTTATATGCGGGTTGATGACTGGAGAAAAGCTATGTAAGGTGCCTAGCAGAGCGTCCGAACACAGTAAGTCCTCAGTAAAAGCAGTGTTATTACTACGATCCCTTGCAGCACCACCATCCGCTGCCTGGACGGGCAACGGAGCCTCAGGAAAGTGAGGTTAGGGGGCCTCTCACCAGAGTTACCTTGGGGCAGGGTGGACACTCCCACTGCCAGCGGAGGCTGCTGGCAGCCATCGTAAACCTGCGAGAGGCTCACGTCTTGGGATGGAGGAACAGCTGGCTTGGATGTATATATTTAGGATAAAGGTGCCCACAGGAAAATGGGGGAAAAACGTTGCCTCCTTTCTTTCCCTCCAGTCTGCGTGGAAGAACTGGTTACAGTGTGTGATCCACCACTCTCCCCTTACAAATAAAAGCTGGCGTCTCCTTGTTCCGGCTGCGACACCCCTTCAGAGCACCCTCAGAAATTTGATCATTGAGAGACAGGCTTGACTGCTGGAAGTTAGAGGTGGAAGGAGCCAATCACCGCATGAGGTTACTCAATGGGTCCGGGTCACCCTGAGTCTTTGAGGAAACTGTGAGATGTCTACTCTCCTGACCAGGGACAGCCTGCAGGGAGCTGGGCAGGGGGGGTCAGCATCTCACCAGATTCTTTTTTTTTTTTTTTTTTTCGGTACGCGGGCCTCTCACTGTTGTGGCCTCTCCCGCTGCAGAGCACAGGCTCGGGACCCGCAGGCTCAGCCGCCATGGCTCACAGGCCCAGCCGCTCCGCGGCATGTGGGATCTTCCCGGACCGGGGCACGAACCCGCGTCCCCTGCATCGGCAGGCGGACTCTCAACCACTGCGCCACCAGGGAAGCCCATCACCAGATTCTTGCTGAGAGTGAGTGAGACAGGTCCCTCACCCTCCCCTCCATCCACATGCCCAGGAGAGGCTTTGCCCCACCAACTCAGCTCTCCGGATCTTCGGACAGTGTCAGCCCCGTGTGCAGCTCTGTGCCAGGCACTCTGGGGAGTCCAGACTGTTCTGTGCTAAGACACAGACCCTGAATGCCCCGGAGGGCTTAACAATCCACTGCCAGTGACAATCATGGCCGGTGACAACTTACAGGCTTTGCACTCAGACAGACTTGAGTTTGAATCTCTGCTTCCCCATCCACCAGCCGTGCATCCTTAGAAAAGCCTCTTAATCTCCCTAGGCCTCAGTTTCTTTATCTGTAAAACGGTGGATAATAATACCTGCCTCCCAGGGTTGTTATGAAGATTAACGAGTGCTTTACTGGTACCATTTTTTTTTTTTTAACATGAAATGTTAGAATATAGGTGAGAGAGACTAATTCTAACTGGGTGAATCCAGAAATCTACCTAGAAGAGGTAACATTTGCTCTGAAAGGTAAGCAGGAATTCTTTGGGTAGAAAAGGTGGAGGTGGGGGCATTTCCCACAGAGGAAACAGCAGGGGCAAAAGCCTGGAAGAGGGACAAGCTGTGCTCCATGGGGCCGGGACTGGGGCACAAGGAGCCAGAGGCTAAGCCCCTGGACCGCCTTCAAGCCTCCTTCCACCCGTGAATTCTGGGCTGTTCGCTTGGGTTTCCGACCAACCCCCGTTACAGGCCCCGAGGAGGAGCTAAAGGAAAACTACCAGTGGCCTCTCAGTGAAGCCTAACTCCCAGGTCACCTCCCAGAAACACCCAGCACAGGGACTTCCCTGGTGGTCCAGTGGTTAGGACTCCATGCTTTCACTGCTGTGGGCCCAGGTTCGATCCCTGGTGGGGGAACTAAGATCCCGTAAGCTACCCTGTGCGGCCAAAAGAAAAAAAATGACCAGAAATACCCAGCACAGCGTTGTCCAACGACTCCATGCCTTTGCCTTTGTTCCTTCTGCCAGGAGCACCTCCTTTCCCTGCCAACTCTGATTCCCTCTTTGCTTCTCACCTCCTCCAGGGAAACTCCCCGGGCCACAATCCTTCCCCTTCCCCGCCTCCCTTCCTGGGCTCCATAGAGGAGCATGGGTTTTGGAGTCAGGTGGACCTGAATTCCACCCTCTGCTCTACCACCGGGGAGAGTCTGCATCCCCTGTAAACTCTATGTAACAATCCTGACCCGTGGGAGAGTTGGAAGATGAAGCTGTAGGAAGTCTGTGAAAACTCTGAGGGCTGGAAGCTGGCCCCTCAATACACTGTAGCCATTCTTCTCTTCTCTGCACAAAACACATTACTTTTCTATGCTGTTTACTTGTCTAGCTCTTTAATGCAGGGGATGGTGTCTTATCCATCACTGAGGCCCTGGTCCCTATTCCCAAGGACATTTGCCTAACTGCAGAGAGGAGGAGAGGGGTTGAAGCAAGTAGGGGAGCCCAGGCATCTGAACCCCACCTGACAGTTTTATCACCACCCGGGGATGGTCCTTCCATGTCCTCATGGGGCTGGGCAAATCACTGAGGTCAGACTGAATCAAACCCGGGGCAGCCACAGTGCATTGTAACCAGGGATTTTTATGAGCCTCATCGCCCAGTTTTAAAAGCCAACCTGGTCCTGCCCCGTGGAAAAAAACATCTGTCAAAGGCTCTGGCTTGGCCACAACTGGATTAAGTTGTGTTTGCAGCTTCCAGTGTGAGCTGTTTGCAAATCACCAAAGAATAATGAATGTCTCAGAGGACTCAGCAGGTCACCTGGGGAGGGCATCCGAGACCCTCGGGACACTCCCAGGCACAGATTCACTCTGCCTCAGGGATTCCCAGGGTTGGGAGGGATAAAGGGGCAATTTTTTTCTCATCATTAAAGGGCAGCCGATTGCCTCTGGGGTGGAATGCGGTATCTGTTTAACAGGGGAGTGGGTGACAGATTACAGCTGCTTGGGAAGAAGCATCCCATATCTAATTGAAAATCCCAGGGGAACTTTAGGTGGGTCCAACGTAATTACCCAAATTGGAGTGGGGCCGATGGGGCTCTGGCTGTGACAGGACAGCGTGTCTGAGCAAAACCAGTGGTTTAAAAACTCCAGGAAGCAGATCAAGGGTTAGAAAGATGTCAGTGGGTGTTTCACCTCCCTCCTGGCGTGAGTCGGAAGGCAGCGCCTAGGAGGAAGTATTCTGATCTCCAAAAGCCCTCCCCCTGACTCACCCTGATCCGTTGAGTCAGCACTGTGACGGATGCTGGAGACCTACAGAAGTGAAACCCCGGCTGATAGCCTCCTCCAGAGACCCCCGGAAGCTGGTAAATCCTCTTAGCTTTCGAGTCAGCAACGTGGCCATAACAAAGACACTCTGTGATGCGTTCTTCAGCCGAGGAGCCCAGAAACGGCCACGCCAACGACCCTACAGCCCCTCACCGCATCTGTGCCGCAGGGCCACTCAAGAAACATCGGGTGAGTGCAGAGGGCTTGCTCACACGTTTCGATGAAAGTACAAATCACGCACATCAGAAGTTTACAATTTGCCAGTTATGTGAGTCATCTTTTTTTATCCTTGCAAGCGTGTTGTAAAGTGTGCTTGCCCCAACTCACAGAGGATGAATTTGAATTCCCAGGGAGTTAAGTGACACCCCCCCCACCCCTACCCCCAGCCTCCCAGGGCTGGTGAGAGGGGAAGGCGGGAGTTTCAGCGGCCTGACGACTCCCTTCCTGTGCTTATGCCCTCGGTGCCACGGCCTCTGCAGCCGGTTCCCAGCTCAGGAGGCCAGCAGGGGTCGGTAACACGGCACCAGTGACCCCAGCGAGAATTAACATCTCCCCCGTTCTCCCTGCATCCTGAAGAAAGCAGAGCCGAAATACCATCTTTGCAAACTGGAGCCCCACCCGTGAATGGGGAGCCACACACTTCCAAGCAAGAGAAACAAGGGCAGGCCTCACATCCTGTCACATGCGTGTGACGCCTGGGCGGCCCGTGCTTCCACAAAAGAAACACTGTGATGATTCTCAGATTCTCCACCACTGCCCCATGCAGCCCCCGGAGATCTGAGTATGATTAGGCTTGATGTAGACAGAGTCTCAACACATCGATGGGGAGGAAACAACGCACACCTTCTCCGGGGCCTGACAACCCCAGGATGGGCCCTCAGGTGCTCCTGCCCCTCTCCTCCCTCCAGGGTCACAGGAAAGGAAACAGAATTTGAATTTGAGAGACTGGAGTTTGGATACTCCTTCAATACTACCACATCCGCTGTTTCTCTTCTTTGTATCGCATCCCTTTCTCCATCGTCCCACATAAACAGATGGATGCTACTTTGGAATAACCAACAGCACACTTTAGTTTTATCTCTTTGCTTTTAAATGAAATTACAGATTTCTCAACCTCACCCTTTCCATGCCAACTCAACAATATATACTGGACTTCCTCTGTGGGTCCTGCCTGCCCCCATGTTCACTGCCTCCGTATGCTCTCCGAAGTGACATGGTGAGCAAAGCTGGGGTCACAGAGTGTGAGAAATGGAAAGATTTCCCCTCTTTTCACAAATGGAGAAACAAAGGCTCAGGGAGGCGCTGAGAGCAGCCCCAGACCACAGAGCCTGCCGTGGAGGCTGGGGCACTGTCCACTCACCAGGGTGAGCCCAAGTTTAAGAGACACTGGGTTTGACAGGTCTCTTTACTGCGGACCTTCTCAGAGCCTTTAATAAGCTCATGTATACTGTGATGCACCCGGGGGCAGAGGGATTGTATGCAGTGCTTCCTGGGTTTATTAACCCAGGAGCCACCATTCACGAAGCATCACAGAGAGCCAGTGCGCCCCAGATACCCCCAGACACACCAGCACTACTGCACTGCTCCCATCAGAAAGCTGGCGCCCTTGGTGGGGGAGTGTGGTCATGCAACCTTGGGGCCCAAAACGATCCGGCGTTTTGTGGCACGTTCCTCTGCCTTGCTCTGGAGTTGTTGCCAGGGGAGCCTGAAGGTATGGATGGTGCTCTGTCCATGTGAGCTCCCCCATAGCCCTCAGCACAGCACCAGAAACCTCCAGGGCCTGCTGACTGACGGATGCGAATGCCATAAAATGAGGCTATTTCAAACCACTCATCCAAACTCGGACGCAGGCCAAATGACACCGCTCTGGGGAAGGCAGTTAAACACCGAGTGCCCCTCACCCTCCTCTCATCGTTTCCCTGAAGAAGCTTCCAGAGTCAGGGTGGGGGCTTGAGCCTCCATGCCTCAAACAGCTGCATCCTCTATCGTCACATAGCCTCTCTAGGATATAGAATAATAGCTGCTGTCATAAGAAGAGTGAGAGCTATTTTCAAGCACTTTCTCATCTAATCCTCACAGAACCCCCATGAGATAAGGTTCTTATCTCCACTTAATACATGGAAACATGGAGGCTCAGGGAGGAGAAGTCTCTGCTAGAGACAGAGCTGTGACTCTCACTCAGGTCTGCTAACCCCAAAGCCCATCCTCTCTCCCACTCCATTTGGGGGCAGCATAGGGAAAGGTTGTGTGTAGTGGTGCCCAAGCCAACCCAGAGGCAGGAAGTCCCTGACGTTTGGAGAGAGCCTGTTCCTGGAGACTTTCCCGCCCCGGTCCCGAGTCCTGCAGCCTATGAAAGGTCAGCCTGCAGAACCCCAGATCCGAAGGGCAGAAGGGACTCAGCTGGTGGACTCCATCTGAGGTCTGAATCCCTTCCCCAGGTCCTGGGTTGGACTCAGCAGGCTCATGTCTTGCTCCTCTCCCTTACCCCTGACCCCTTGCCCTGGGCTCATGGTCCGAGTAGACCCAGTTTGCCAGCCTCCCCGGGCCACCCAGCCTCCTGACCCCCTGTGGCTCTGCGCCCAGCCAGCTGCCTGAGCTCTCTGGAGGCTCCCAGGTGACCTCTCTGGAGGCCCCCAGGTGGCTATACCCTTGGTCCCAGCCCTGCTGGTCCGCCCTCACAACAGCCAATCCTGTTGAGAGTGACAGGACGGCTGACCTTCACGGCACTTAGCTCTAGAAGTTCTAGACCCATTTGAGGAATATTAAGCCCCGTGAATTTTTGAGCCTCTGAGGTGAAAGTAACATCAAATGTACAGGAGATTAAAAACAGTAACACAAATCCCTGTCTTTTAAAATTTGTGTTATTGACTCACTATTTGTACCTACTATATCAAATATATTTTTTAAATCAGAAAGCAACGTTCCGATAAATTATCCCCACTTTACAATCGAGGGCATACAGGCTCAGAGGGGTTAGCACAGTGCTGACGGTCACACAGCATGAATATAGCAGAGCTGACGTTCAAATCTAGCAGGGCTGACCAACTCCAAAGTCTAGGCTGTTAACCTATCAGTAGAAAGCTATGAGAGTTTCACCGCTTTCGTATATCCTGCCACCCCAGTGGAGATTTCATATTATAAAGATAGAAGAATACCAGCACCAGGAGAGTACAGCATCATGGGGAATGTTGGAAGATGCAAACAGTCCTAAGCCTGAGTCCCAGGTGCATCTCAAGTTAGCTGTGTGGACTTACGCAAGTCTTTCAGCCTCGCTGAGGCCTGGCTTCCTCCTCTATGAAGTAAGAATAATCATCCCTACAATAGAGTTGTTATGATCATTGAAGAAGATGTTAAGTTCCTGGCATACAAGAGTTACTCAGTAAATACTATGTATTCAACAAGTATTTCTTGAGCACCTGCTATGTGTCAGCAAGGGCCCCAGGAGAGGAACTCGGCCTGTGTCTGCCAAGCTGTGACACCCCTTCCTTTTCTCCCCAGGTTCGGGTCCTTCCCCAGAATACCTTTCAGAAGAAATATCAGGATGATCAGGACTCACGGGATAAGAGTCTTTTTTTGAACTTCGATGTGACCTCCTGGGTTGTAATAACCGGGTCCTGGGCCTGTCGACATCAGTTTTAATCCACGGCCAGTTTTTGATTTAAAACAAGACATTAATATCTTCGGCGACTGCTTCACAAGGGATTCGTTGACATTATAATGCCCTGAGCAGAAAGAAATTTTAAAACAGAATAAAGAGCTTCTCTCAAAAAAATAAAAAGCAGTAAGAATACATTTAATGACTATAAGGCAGTATCACTCCAGGATGGTCAAGTAGAAGGGGCCTGGAATAACTGAAAATAACGCTCACCGTTTAGAGAACATGTGTCCGTGCATCACATATGTGGCTCATTTAATCCTCACGGCAGCCCTGCAAGGTACGTATTAGCACCTCCATTCTAAACATGAGGAAATAGGCTCAGAGATACTCAGTAATTTGCCAAAGGACATTCATCTAACCAGGGCCTAAGCCCAGCTTCCTCCTCCATAAACTAAGGATAATAATTCTTCCAACAACTGGGAGGCTATGGTAGAAAAAGAACATTTTAGGTTCCTGGCACATGGTAGCTGCTCAGTAACTATTATGTAATCAACAAATATTTATTGAGCACCTACTATGTGGACCCAGACCCACCTTTCTCCAAGGTCCATGCTTCCCCACCATGCCTTGTCTCAAGAAACTGTCAGAATATAAGTAATTTGGCTGTGCACAAAGCTTTAAGGAAGAAGAGAATGATCTGAGCTGGGGTAAAGAGGGAGCAGTCTCACCCTAAAGAGCAAGTAACCCTGTAAATGGGGGCAGGCATTTTGGGGTGCAAAGCGGCAGTACTAGGCAAAGGCTTTCAAGACGCTGCACACTTTGACCCTGGCTTCCTATTACTTGGAAGTTAAGGAAATTATTCAACATAATGGAAAAGCTCTAAGCCTAAAGATGTACACAACAGCAGTAGCTACAGTGTGAGAAACGATGAATAGCCCAAAGGTCCAAGTACAAGGGCACAGTTATGGGAAAACAGCCTAATGTGGTGGAATATCAGCCCTGAGGGTGGTAAATGCAAAGGCCATGAAGCCTATGGCAATGTTCTCAAAAATAAAGGTGAGTGAGAAAAGTAAAATAAAGCCTAACAGTCTATACTGTATACACTATGAAGTCAGTGTGCAAATGGATACATGTGAGTAAAAATAGGTGGGAACCCAGAAAAGTGGGAAAAACTATATTAATGGTGGCATTGTGGGTGGGAAAAATATTTCAAATTTTCTAACCACTGTAAAGTTAATTTTTAAAAAAATAAAATCGACTTTTTCATTGCAAAAGCACTGAAAACAACAATATGGGACATATTAGCAAGATTTTATTGAAATGGTAATACTCATTGATGGCAAAGGTGAGGGAAAGCATACTTCTCATAGAAGCAGGAGGATAAATTATCTCTGTGCTGAAGGGCAATTTGGTCACAAATATCAAAAACCTTAAATATTTTACATACCTTTCGACTTAGCAATTTCACATTAGGCAATTTAGGTAAGGAGGTAATCTTGATTGTACACAAGTTGTGAGCTATAAGGATGTTTGCTCCCACACTATTTATATGAGTGATCCATTTAAAACAACCTAAATGCCAGCAAGAGGGCATTTGTTCCTTAACTGATGGTACCACCAGATAATGGAATACTATGCATCCATTAACAGAAGATGTTCTAGGAGGATTTTTAATAACATGAAAAGATGGTCCCAATATATGCTAAAGTTAAAAAAAAAAAAACAGATGTCCAGTTAGCAGCATTTATAATACTGGTATATATCTCTAAAATTATCTTTCTGGGTTTTTTACATATACATATATTTATTTTTTATTTTTATTCCCCCTATCAAAAAAAATAGTTTAAAGCAACGCTTGATTATAAAATGTTAAAAAGCAGAAGCAAGGGGGAAAGGCATTCATGCTCTCAAGGCCCAGAATAAACCAGGGTTGAACTCTCTGCTGTATTTACCCCGGTCTTTCCATCGTGCACTGGACACTGTCTCATGGTGTTGGGCCCACAGAGTGGATTCGATCGTGTCACCCACATTTTTCAAGTGACACTTTACCATAGTTGTTTCCCCATGATCTAATAACTTTTTTGTTTTTAAGGAAATAGAGAGAAGGATGTTGGGGAAGTGCTTGGCCTTGTGTTTGATGCAGCCAGACTGTAGAAAATCCAGCCAGCCAACGTGTAAAGGTGAGCATTTTGCTCAGAACTGAAGGCAGACCAGACCCGGCCCTCAGCCCCTGAGCCTGGGCACTCTGGGTGGGCGGAACCCAGCAGGGATGCCAATCATGGCTCCACATCTGGTTTCTTCCCACAAGGGGGAGAAGCAGAAACCACAGCGTTTTTCTGAGAGGTCAAAGCAGATTGTTTCTCTCAGAGAAGCAGATTCCCCAGGCTGTGGCCCCTGGCAAATGTGGGGGATGCGGGGAGAGTCCTGAAGGCACCAGGCATCGAGCTGGATTCAAATCCAGCAGTGGGACCCTGGACTAGTCACCTGTTTTCTATATATCATTTTTGCCTGTAAAGTGGGGATATGATAATATTAATAATAACCCCCGCTTTCGGAGCACATATGTGCCAGGCAACCCTCCACGGGGTTTTGAAAGCTCCTGGCACACAGTAGGAGCTTAAAACATGCTGGTGCCCACCTCTCCCCTTCCTGCTGTGTTACAAGGGGCCCCTCGGGACCCTCCCAGAGGGAGGAGCTGCCCACTTCCCAGGGGCTCTCTGGTGGAACCTCTGGCCAAACCCCAGGGATGCTGGCTTTATTCTCCTGTATAAACAAACAAGGTGGGGTTTTGCCCGTGGTGATGCAAGGCAGGGAGCTTTAGCCAGGCTTAGCCTCCTAATTAGGGCTGGTTTTGTTATTCAGCCTCAGACTGATCTCAACTTTAATCTGGATTTGCTGAAATCTGACATGCGCTGCGATTTTGCCCACACCCCCATCCGAGAAGCATTATTTGCAGAGGTAAACCCTCCCTGCTCCTCCTCTGGGCTCTGGGGCCCAGAGCTCCCTCGGGGGTCTTCTGGACCTGTTTGGGAAGGTCTAGTCTAACCAGTGGTCCTGGAGTATGGACTGCTATGTCACCAGACCCCTCTGGAAAATTTTCACTAAGGCTGGGGTGGGGAGGAGGTCTGAGGGCACAGAACAGGTGCAATGCCTTTCCCCAGCCCAGCAGGGAAAACATCTGCAGGTGAGCCCTTGTGTGTTCCTGAATCCTGGAGGCTTCAGAAGTCACACTGGGATGACAGGGTTGAGAGGTTCCTCAGTCAGACAACTCTGGGCTTAGGCCGGCCATTTATTAGCTGTATGATGCTGAGCAAGTTGCTTCAACTCTCTGGACCTCCATTTCCTCACCTGAAACACAGGACTAAGAGTGGCCCTATGAGGACAGATGTGTGAGGACCGCGTGGAAAAACGTAGCACTGAGTAGGCGCTCTGTAAACAGAGCTATTTCGCATCATTTGATGATAGATGATGAAGCCGCTTTGTAGACATGGGAGGAGAGGAATATTGCAGCCGAGTGTCCAAGGATCAGAGCGTATTGTGTGCCCCGCCTCCCCCCAGCGCCTGGGAGGGCACCTGGGGTATGCGCATGGGCACACTTCTGGCATGAGAAGCCCCTCCCCAGCTGGCTGCCCAAAGCAGGTGCTCTGGGTCTGGAAGGCAGGCCGCCGTGATAGGCCGCCCTGGGGTCCATTTCCAGAGCCGCCGTTCTTCCCCCGAATGGGGAGCCAGGCTTCTCCTCTTTGTACAATACCTGCCTGCACCCCCTCTTCCCTCAATGCCTAACTCCTTCCAAAGAGACTCCCTGAGAAGTGCCCTGCTGATCAGATCTGGTACAGGAAGACTTAAGTCAAGGCCAGTGCGAGGCAGCTGCTTACCTGGGGCAGGTCCTGTTTTAGTAATAGTGAAAAGTCCTCTCTGGGTTTTGGACATGAACCCGGCTCGGGCACAAACGTTGTTTGCCTGTTTGCAGCAAGAGACAGAGGCCTGGGGGAGAAAATAAGCACGGTGTGCTCAGTGTCTTGCCTTTCTTTGTCGTTGTTGTGTCTGGACGAGGGGCACTTTGGGGTTAAAAAAACAAACAAATTTAAACCTGTCTTCAGAAAATGAGCGCACGTGAGTGGAAAACGTCACACTGGCTATGCCTTCCCCTTCACTGCAGCTGGACTGGCGGAAGAGCTTGTCATCGCTAGCCAGTGTCTGGGGACCCAACACAACACGGAGGACGGTGGCCTGAACCAGCCGGCGGCCCTGGCTTCCGGGCTCGCTCCCCGCACACAGGGCAGTGTATCCTGCTCAAACGGATTAATTTCTCTGAATTTGAGTTTTCTCATCTGTATAATGGATCAGATAATCCCTGCTCCACTTGAGGCAGAGTGCGGTTGGGTTGGGGGTAGGGGACAGTCGGTCAACACAAATCATCTGTTTTTCTAAAAAGTGTGTAACATTACATAGGCAAATTATTTTCATCATGTTTTCTACGATTTTCATTCTTTTCAGAACACTTAGTCCTACATATCCCCACCCTGATTCCTCACTGCTCAGATAATCCTTCAATACATGTGGGATTTAGGACACACAAAGAAATTGTGTAACTTAAGATTACGATCAAAAAAAAAAAAAAGATTATGATCAGATTTGTAAGCACTGTCTTGACTTTTCTGGGCTGACCAGAAATTTAGAATTTTGGTTGACCCAGGCAATATACATTAGAGAGTGTCCAGTGAGTTCAGAATGCTAAAAATAATTTTGGAAAAAAAAAAAAGAACCCTGAGATCATTCTTATGATGAATCATAAATATTTTAAAGGCTAATTTGCAGTCAGTCTCCTGTATTCATTAGATAAAAGATGCAATAAAAATTGTGCCTGCAATGGCTGGAATATTTACTGAATGAGTGAAACTATTTGCTGAGGCCAGGATGCTTGATTTTCTGTGCTACTCCTTTGTCAAAAAAAATGTTTCTCGAGAAATGCAGATGGCATTTTGATTTTGTGTTGACAAAGGCAGAGGAATTTCGCTTTTCCCAGGGTCCTGACGGCCAGACTGCCTGCCGAGAGGGCAGACAAAAAGATCAGGTGGACCAGGCTAATTACTGGACACGGGGAGAAGAGCCAGGACGCCAGAGAGGAAGTAATAACAGGTACCAAGGGAAAGGCTTCCAACAGAGAAGTGGGGGATCCCAGTAAGCAAAGGTAGAGAGGTCTTGACAGCCTCAAAGCACAGTGTGGCTAACAGGATTACCGCATTTCTGCTCCTCGCCAGTTGACTCAACCATTGTTCTCCAGGTCTGAAAAAAGCCTCCTGTAGACAAAACACTACTTCAGCTTTATTCCTCGCCCAGACAGAAAAGCAACAGAAAAAGGGGGCATTTTTGTATACACTGAGTGTGGGTGTTGCTGGAAGATTTCACCATTAGACTAGGAAGAGTCAGCTCCACTGGCAGGTTAAAAAAGAATGAAGCAGATTCATTGTATTGCCATGGGCAAAAACAAATCCCAGATATAATTAAGTAGAAAACGCACGCATACTGTGGACAGCATAATCCCAAAACCAAGGGAAGGACCACTGGAGGAAGAGAATACGAATGATATTGACCCCGTTTTTTTTTTTAATTTTTTTTGCGGTACGCGGGCCTCTCACTGTTGTGGCCTCTCCCGTTGTGGAGCAACAGGCTCCGGACGCGCAGGCTCAGCAGCCATGGCTCACGGGCCCAGCCGCTCCGCAGCATGTGGGATCTTCCCGGACCGGGGCACGAACCCGTATCCCCTGCATCGGCAGGCGGACTCTCAACCACTGCGCCACCAGGGAAGCCCTGCCCCCGGTTTTTGATGTTTGTTTGCAGAGCAGAATGATGAGGGACTTCCACTTTCTGGCTCATGGGTTTCTGTGATGTTCGAAGATATTTTATGATGAGCATGTATTATTTTCAGAGCCACATTAAAACAATAATAAACAAAAACATGCAAACTAAAATTGATCTGGTGGCAGAGTCCTGACATGGGGAATGGTCATTTCTTGATTAACAAAGGAAGTTATTCCTTTGGAGTCATAAACATTTATTGCATGATTACTGCATGCCAGGACCTGAGCTGGGCCTCGGAGATAGGAAGCCAGGGTGAAGGAGCAGTGGGCTGGGGAGGTGAAGGCACAAAGCACTAACACCACAGTGCCCTTCAGCAGCCCCCAGGAGGACGCAGAGCGGGCGCTCACACGGAGACAGCCTGCACTTGTGTCTGTCTCCCAAGGAACCCAGCCCTCTCTCAGGAATGGCGACAGCGCAATGGCCAAGCACATTCATTATCACTTGCCTGGACCAGACCTCGACCTCTCTTTTGTTATCATGACAGCTTCCTAACTGTTTTTTCAAAATCCACCCTTAACCCACACTGCAGTCCATTCTCCACACAGCAACTGGAGGGATCTTTTTTAAAAGGTACATCAGAAGACATCACTCCACACCTCCTATCCTCCTCAAGGAGGGCTTCCCAGCACACAGAGAACAAAATTCAAACTCCCTCCCTTTAGGGCCTTGCATGAACTGGTCCCTGCCTATCTGTCTGGCCTCTCCTCGTCCCCTCTCCCCCGAGTCCCCCTAGTTCATTCTACTTTAGATACTTTGGTTTATTTTTGGCTGCGTCACACGTCTTACAAGATCTTAGTTCCCTGACAAGGGATTGAACAGGGGCCCACGGCAGTGAAAGCGCCGAGTCCTAACCACTGGACCACCAGGGAACTCCCTCTAGCTACCTTCTTACAGTTCGCCATGGGCTAAGGTGTTTGCTGTCCCAGGACCTTTGCACATGCTGTTCCCCCAACTCTGGCTCTTCCCTCAATCCTTGTCTCAGGACCTTCTCTGACCACCCAGTCTAAAGTACATGGTATTGCCAACCTCCACACCCCACACATACTCTCTTTCTCAGGCTCCAACTGTTTGTCTCCCTCAGAGCTGGCCACACAGTAAATATTTTGTTTGTCTGTCTCCTAGTTCTCATCTTGAGTTCCCCACTGGGATCTAAGCTGTATCACTGGTCTGGCACAGAGCAGCCACAGGATTTATGAAGGGAAGCCCGGCAGGGCTGGAACATGGGGACTCTGATCGCTCCCCAGCTTTATACCTTGGCACCTGCCCGTGCTCACCGATGTGGGAACAGTCCCTTCAAGCTGGGTAACTTTGGGCAAGTCCCTTCCCCTCTCTGAGCCTCAGCTTCCTCTTCTGTAAATTGAGAATAAGAGAATCCACTTCCTGGGTTCTTGTGAGTATGAAATAAGTGAGTACACAACTCTTAGAACAGCACATAGACCGTGAAAAGTGCTTCATCATATCATCATCATTCTTATTTTCAGGCTCTGATTACCCTAAGAGAAGGGTATCTAGAGCTATACTACCCCAAACAGTAGCCACTGGCCACATGAAGCTATTGAGCTCTGCAAACACGGCTGGTCCACATTCAGATGTGCTGCAAGTATAAAATATACACTGAATGTTAAGGACTTAATATGAGGGAAAGAATGTAAAACATCTAATTAATAATTTTTATATTGATTAGATTTTGCCATATCTTGAATATATTGGGTTAAATAGAATCTATAATTAAAACTAATTTCACCTGTTTCTTTTTACTTTTAAATGTAGCTACTAGGAAAACTTAAATGATGTATGTGGCTCCTGTTATACTGATATTCCTTTTGGACCATGCTGGCCTAGCAGGCACTTGTATTGCTTTGAACATGTTATAATAGATTGGATTCATCATAGAAGGTAGGCAGGGTCTTTGCACTCAGAAAAATCAATATTATTTATAAATATTATAAAAGAAAAAGGAAATTTAAAATGAATTATTCTAAGACCAAAATATTCTTAAATATAGTATAATAATATTACTACCTTATGTACAATTCATGTCTTAGGTATTTCAGAGTGCTTTCATATTTGTAGTCTCATATGCTTCTTATGATAACCCTGTAGGGCAAGTATAATTAATTCCCTTTTACAATTGAAACTCAAGAGGTAACGGGGCTTCCCTAAAGACAGTTCTACCAGTTTTCATGTATTGTAGAGTCCTCGTGCACCAGATATTGTGCTAGGTAAGCACTCAGCCTAGACTATCTCATTTAATGTTTACATTAACACCATGGAGTAGACATATAACCCCACTTTACAGATCAATAAACTGAGTCCTGAAAGGTTAAGAGACTTGCCCAAAGCCATACACAGTTAGAAAATGGCAGAGTCGAGATTTGAACCTGAGTCTGTCTCTTACCTGTTAACCACACCATTCTGCCTCAGTCACTACAAAGTGAGGGGAAATGGTGAACCACTGCTGTTAAAAAAATCCAATTTTCTGATATGGGAAGACAGAAGTTTATTTTCCCTGCAAGAATAAAATAGTGTCAGGGCTTCCCTGGTGACGCAGTGGTTGAGAGTCCGCCTGCCGATGCAGGGGACGCGGGTTCGTGCCCCGGTCCGGGAAGATCCCACATGCCGCGGAGCGGCTGGGCCCGTGAGCCATGGCCGCTGAGCCTGCGCGTCCGGAGCCTATTGCTCCACAACGGGAGAGGCCACAACAGTGAGAGGCCCGTGTACCGCAAATAAAAAAAAAAAAAGAATATAATAGTGTCTGCAGATAAAGTGGTACGTAATATAATCATTGCTACAGATGAGAAAACCGTCCCAGAAAACTTATGTGATAAGACTAATTGCAGTAAGTATTTTCCGGGGCAGTGGTCTTCCCACTGCTCTATACTGACCTCCGTGTTGCCCACATTTTTCTGCAAATTCCCTGTGAGAATTTTGCCCAGCCTCACGTAGCCATTGGGTAGTCAGCAAATGCTAACTGGCTTACCAATTGCAGTAAATGCTATTCCCCAAAGCTCCCCCCTTCCTTTCTTTTATTTTAGCAAACCATTAATTCAATATATATTTAAGAAGCACAGGCAGTGTTCTTACATTGTAATGGTTTGGTGCGGGAGTTTCAAATTTGAGAACTTTCACGAAGCTTGGCAACTGGAACATGCTGGAACAGGAATTACTGAAGTCTTTCTTTGAAACAAAACGTGATGGTATAGTGTACGCGTTAGCTGCAGGGTATTTAGAGACGATGGTATCCAGTCGGTCACACTGTGAGGAGAAAGTCAAGGGAATCCACATCATCACATATCTTATGGCTCCGAAGGGCCGATGTCAAAAAGATGGTGCCCAGCACCAGGTCTAAACACATTTTATAAAAGGTGAAACCCTGGCAGGTAACAATGATAAAATGACCTTGGGCTTTGAGAATTTGCTCTTGGAAAATGCAAGTTCAGACCTGTGTTAACTTCTGTAAACTAACTCTAATTATTCATCTTATGTTTGGGACTTGGCAAAGATAATTCTTCCATAAAAGCATTTCCACCCAATCTCATTTCAGGACACTTATACTTGACTCATCAGCTGGTGGGTGATTTATATGATGGGACGCTTTAGACTTGCTTCTTCCAACCTTGATTTTCCTTTGAGTAAAACCCTCACTTTTTGTTTCTAAGTTTAAATAATCCAAATTTCCTAAATAACAAGTTTGCTTCTAACATCTTAAGGGTACAAGGCTCCATAGGGCTTGCCTCCCACCCACACCTCCTATCCACCACCTAATCACTGATTTCATAAAACTCTACGATATTTTTGCTGTTTCAACAGAAACCAATCCTACTCCTTCCAGGAAGCCATGATAAACTATTTTCAGTTAAAAAAAAAACAAACAGAATCAATGTTTGCCAAATGAACAGGGACAAAAGCCATAAAAACTCGGCGATAACATCACCTTACCCTGGGATAGTATGGCAAGTATTGAAGTCTGATAAGACAACAACAAAAAAATGTCATTATTTTATGGGTAAAAGCTTGAGAACATTGCCCTGGGTTTCCTCCACTTGACAGGGGTCAATAAACAAGCGCAGACAGTGGGGGAGGTGTGGGAAGGCATCAGCCCCTCGCCTGACTTCACTCTGTACGTGGCGGCAACGGTCCTCACCATCTGGTTCATGGACCACCAGTAATGTGGGTGGATGTGCCACCAGAAGCAGGAGTGTTCTTTCCAGAGTCTTAGCTGTCCTGAGTCTAACCTGGGTTCGAGTCCCAGCTCCACCTCCTCCTAACTGTAAGGATTCATTGATGTTCCCAGAAGTAAGGTCACCCCAGCCTTGGACTCACCTTACCTTTGCATTTGGGGCAATAGTTAACCCAGTACTTTGCAGGGGCGTTGCATTGGATCCTCATGACAACCCTGGCTCGAGGATATTATGAATATCCCCACTTTACAGATGAGGACCCTGAACTTCCTCAGCTAGCGAAGTGTCGGAACCAACATTCTCGCCTCCATGAGAGGATATGGATCAGATATCCATTCTGAAGAAGAATGAGCCGAGAGGAGTCACAGCAATGCGTTTGCATCTACAAGACGAACAGCTGATAAATGCCTGTGGGAGGTTTTAGCTCTGGAAGAATCACTACCCGAAATCTGCTGTGCCCGACGGGGCAGACACACCTCTGCTCTTTCCTTCTCACTTCCACAGAAGAAGGGTGGCAAGGTCAGACCTTCCTTGGTGCTGCCATTTGTAGCGTGTCTATCCTGAGTCACCCAACAGAGTGGGCAGAGGGCGTTCTTCTAAAGCGCTAGTTCCCAAAGTGTGTTCCTCGGCCTTCCAGGTCTGTGAGATAAGGTTGTGTTGGTGGTAGCGGCAGCAGGGAGAGAGTTCCAGGGTCAAATAAATTTGAGACGTTTCACACCATGTTCCCATTTTGAAGATTCATAACACACGTTGGTGTAGCAAGTGCTCTGGGAAGGTCTGCAATAAAGAAACCTCTCTAGCTTTGGGGTTTTTTTTCTTTTAATATTTATTTATTTATTTATTTCAGTTGCACTGGGACTTAGTTGCAGCATGCAGGATCTTTGTCGTGGCATGTTTAGTTGCAGTGTGCAAGCTCTTAGTTGCAGCACGTGGACTCCTTAGTTGCGGCATGCACGTGGGATCCAGTTCCTGGACCAGGGATTGAACCCAGGCCCCCTGCATTGGGAGTGCGGAGTCTTACCCACTGGACCACAAGGGAAGTCCCATGTCTAGCTTTGTTTAAACAGCCTTCCCCAACCTTTCTCCATCATAGAATCTTTTGGCTTAAGATACCTACTAACATACCCTTTGGGAAAAACTGTACTAAAAAATTCCTATTTGAGGCAAAGTTTCATAAAGCATTGCAGTAGAATTAGTCTGAGTCTAGTTGAAGTTGACGGTCACTCAACAACCCTCCCCGCCCCTTGGCTTTCTTTTCATTGCCAGGCCTCCGGTCTCCAATTTGGCCACATGCTGGCATTTATGAACCTCTGTCCAGCTCTTCCAGAGCCGCTGCTGCCACCACACAAATACAGAAAGGCCATGGACGCCTCCTCCCACCTGCCCCATTTAACTTCCTAGTCCGTCCCGTGAATAATTCTGGAGCAAAGCTTTGGAATACCGTCGTGACGCTCTTCAGATGATTTGAATTTAGGCGGATGACAGGTCCTCTCAAAAGGCTGGGCGCTGTTACTCCAAGAGTCATCAGGAAGTTTTTAAAGCGTGTTGACCCCCAGAGTCTCTTGGTCAGCCTCACCCAGAGAGACACGCTCCTGCTGGCCATGCTGGCTCCAGTAAGGCAGACCTTTCTCTGATGGGGACTACTTTTAATTCCCTCAGGGAATTGGGATCCGGAAACAAGAGGCACTGAATGTGAAAGGCAGCAAAAGAAGGGGAGGAGGAATGAAATTCTCGTCCAGTTTGGGAAGGAACGAGGCGAGATGTGGGGATCTCCTGACAGACTTCCACCAACCACTTAAGGTCCCTTCCCAAGGATATAGGAACTTATGTGTTTACAAACAGAAATAGAAACCCCCATATCCATCACAGCGGGCAGAGGAAGCCTCAACAACTCACCTTCTGCCTTCTTTTGGGTTTGGTCTGAATTTTTTAAAGACCTGATTAGATCCTGTCATACACAGGATCCTATCACACACAGAGCTTCCCTTGGACCCCTTCTTCTCCAGGTGGCCCAGCCACGTCATTTGGAAAGTTACTACATGTAAAGCCTAGCAGGGAACTGATGGTGTGCTCTGATTCAGTGCCTTCTCTGGCACCAGGCAGGGATGGGCAGTGCCATTATTTGGCAACATCTCAGAGAGAAAACCTAGGTGCTGCAGGAAGTCTTGTTTGTGACTCAGGTGGTGACAATCGTAACATTCAACATGTTTATAATGCTCTGCAATTTCAAAGTCTATTTTACTCATTGCAACGTCAATTTGCCCATCGCCTCCAGGGAGTCTCCACTCGATGAGGCAACTGGGACACAGAGGGTGACGTGCTTGAGGTCACATCGAGAACCCACGGCTGAGTCAAGATTGGGTCTCAAGTCCTGTCTCCTGTGCCAGGCCATTGGGAGGGGGCACTTCTTCTGCAGATCGCTTTGGAGTCTCTTTACTCACAGGGCTTGGGACAGAAGGAGAAGTAGAGGCGTGGTTATTCTGTGAACTCACTGGGGGCACGTGTAGCCTCAACGTCTTTGTTAATAAGGAGTTAACTCCAAAGTCGGTTTTCTCCTTGAGTATTCAACCCTGCCAAGCTTGAATTCCAATAAGTGGCTGCATTCAGTGAGTCTTAAATGGTCTCTTTGTGTGTGGTTTTTTTTTAAAAAAAAATCAATTCCAGTGTCAGGTATCGTAATACATTTTTGCAAGAGATTATTATAAGTTTTAAAGGGACAGACGGCATATGTGTTTTGTTAATGCTGGAGTTTGGGTTTGCTTTCCTTTTCACTTTCCTCCCTCAGCTAGTCTTACCCTACTTTGACCCTTTCTCCTTGTTATATCTATTTTTCTTGGCAACTGAGAGGTGTTCAAATAAAGACTATCCTTGCCCAGGTCTGGTCAGAGACATTGGAACTTCGTTTAGCTACTTGACGGTTGTAGCCTTCCACAAAGATAAAGACCCACATCTTACAAAGGAGAGAAATGGGGAGGAGAGGAATATCACTAAATTACCTGCCTGCTGCCTGTTTTCTTTTTGGTCCCATCAGATTTCTCAGTAACTCGAATAACCCAATTAGATTAAGCAGTGTAAAAAGTCCTATTAGGGCAAGATGTATAATAATAACTTTTTTCCTGGTCTGCCTAAAAATCTCAAGAAAACATCTGTAAGTCCATTCCACACTGACAACATTGGTTTTGGATGATCAGGTTCTGAATATTCTTCTAGCTTCTCTTCCCACTCTGGCAACACTAGCAGTGGGGAAAAAAATTCCTTAAAGACATAGGCTCCAGTTTACCTGCAGGAAATTTGAGGAAGCAGTTACTCTCCTAATTAGAACCACGGGCCTTTGGAGAGAAGGGACCAGTTGTCCAATGTATGATTATGCAATGAATGAAGGAAAGTACCGAGCAGTTAATGTTCAGAGAAGGGGTTCTCACCATAGAGGGAAAAGTACACGTCCCTTTCCTAGACAACGACACACTGTCAAACACAGGCGACTGGTGAATGACGTTGTAGAACCCAGGACCTGGGATATCATCCTGAAAGGGAAGAGAACGTAGTGTCATTGGGATACTTTCAATTCCATGGTGCTTTTCTGCAAGTTTTACATCCATTAACACTAAGCCTTACTGTAACCCTCTGGGACAGGCAGGGATGCCACCTCGTGGATGACAGCCGGGCTCCACCAATTCCTGACCTGCCCAGTCACCATCTCAGTTAGCAAGCGCTGGGGCTGGAATTCCACCCCGGGTCTGGGACCCGCCCCCACCCCAGGGCCCTTGCTCTTTCCACAGTGCTGTACTGCATTCCAGGAGAATGCTGTTGCTTCTTTGTGCCATTAGAGATATGAGCAGAAAATGCAATCCTGAGTGCGGCAGTGGCTGTGCAGTGTGTGTGTGCAGTGTGTGTGTCAGTGTGTGTGTCAGTGTGTGTTGACTGGGTTCACCAAACCCACGGCGAGGGAAGGGTGACCGATTTCATGTTCACCACACCCCACCTGACTCAGCTTCCTCCCCAGCCTTTCAGAAGAGAAACCAGGGAGTGTTTCTGTTTATAAAGCAAAATGAAACAAAAACAACCTTCATCCCAAACAAGACTATTTCTAACTCTCAGACAAAAAGAGGCGGGTTCATGGGGCTCAAGTCCTAAGTGATGCCGGTACGTTAGAGAGGAACAAACAAAAGCTTGATTTCTAAGCTCATTTCTGCCGTCGTCGCAGTTAATTGGGCTTGGGTCTCATTTCCCATGCTAGTTACCAGGGGGAAGTAAATGTTGACAAAAGTTGGCCAGGCAAGTGACATGAAATGATAAGGATGCCCCCCGTCTCGAGAGTTTACCGGGTGCCTCCTTGGTGCCAAGAGCTTTTCAAAGGTTGTCTCGTTTAATCCCCCGGTGAGAAAGGGATGCCCCCATTTTATAGATGGAGACACTGAGGCACGTAGACATGAACTTGCCCGAGGTCCCACTGCTGTCCGTGGCAGCACCTGAATTCAGCGCTTCATGATGGTGTACACAAGCCTATTGCAGTGGGGCTATCAGCAGGTCCATTTTAAGGAAAGCGAAGCCCGGAGACGTTGGGGCCGCAGCTAGTAAATGGTGAAGCGCAGATTTAAACCCAGGCAGCCTGACTCCAGAGCTTGCTACCTCCAAGACCTGCCACCCAGGCTCCTCCTGTCCCCGCCATCCCTACTACCTTCCTCAGAGCAGAGAGAGAGCTCAAGGCACCATCAGGGCCTTCAAGGACTCTCCAGTGTGGCCCAAGCAGTGTGTGATTATGGTTTAATCTAAGGGCTATTAACAGGTTCTTCTGTGCTGAATTTTAAATGCAGTGAGCCTTTGAGCCTTGCAGGTGGAGGCAGGGGAGCTGATTCCTGCCTTGTAGGTGATTATGGTCCCTGGTGGACAGAGGGGGAGCTGACTACCAGGAGAGTGAGGCAGGAGATGCAGGAGATGCAGCCTGACCAGAAGAGCCCTGGCACGTGGGTGCAATTTGAGGTGCTACAGGAAGGAACAGAAAGAGGTTTTTCTAGGGGGCTGTTTGCAGGACTGGCATATGTTTTTTTTGTTTGTTTGTTTGTTTAATTTATTTATTTAATTTATTTATTTTTGGCTGCGTTGGGTCTTCATTGCTGCACGCGGGCTTTCGCTAGTTGTGGCAAGTAGGGGCTACTCTTCGTTGCGGTGCACGGGCTTCTGATTGCGGTGGCTTCTCTTGTTGCGGAGCACGGGCTCTAGGCACGCAGGCTTCAGTAGTTGTGGCATGTGGGCTCAGTAGCTGTAGCTCGCGGACTCTAGAGCGTAGGCTCAGTAGTTGTTGCACACAGGTTTAGTTGCTCCACGGCATGTGGGATCTTCCCGGACCAGGGCTTGAACCCGTGTCCCCTGCATTGGCAGACGGATTCTTAACCACTGCGCCACCAGGGAAGCCCGTGGCGTATGTTTATTGATGGTCACTGCATGCCGGGCACTGTTCTGAGTACTTTGTACACACTAGCTCATTTAATCCTCATTTTAAAGATGAGAAGACAGGGCCGAAAGGGATAAGGACCAAGGTCACGCAGCAAGTAACAGAGCCAGAATTTGAACCCAGGCAGTGTGAGGACAGTCGACTCCTGACCACTAAGCCAAACTAACTCTCAGACGAGTGCAGGATAGAATGTGCAGGATGAAAGGAAAAACAGTCCGCTGAGTTTTGAATTAGGATTCTAGCATCAGTGCTGCCACTAGCTAAGTAACCTTGATCTAGTCACCTCTCTAGACCTCAGTTTCCTCATGTGTAAATCGAAGAGGTTGCACTAAATGACTTCGGGCACCTTTTAGCTTCCAGAGTCCCTACAGTGAGGGAAAGCTGAAGCAGGAAGTGTAACTGCGACGCTTCTAGGTTGAAAGAATAAACAGTCTTGGACATCTCCAGCCCCCAGACTGCTGCCACACTCCCAAAACCAGCATCAGCCCACAAGAATTTTCTGGGCACCTATATGTGTCTGAGGATCTAGGGCTGCCAGATGAAACAC
Source organism: Tursiops truncatus (assembly GCF_011762595.2). Lineage (NCBI taxonomy): Eukaryota > Metazoa > Chordata > Mammalia > Artiodactyla > Delphinidae > Tursiops > Tursiops truncatus. The sequence continues at coordinate 165,012,760 of NC_047034.1, read as the reverse complement.
AAGCCTGCTCCATCCCACCCTGCCCAGTTAAATGTGAATTTCAGATAAACAACAAAAAGCTATTTTAGTATAAGTAGGTCCCAATCAATATTTGGGATATACTTATACTAAAGTGGTTTGTTATTTATCTGAAATTCTAAATTAAGAATCCTGTATTCTTATCTGCTAAATCTGGCAACCCTACTGGACCTTAATCACATTTTAATTCTGCCACATTGCAAACTGGTTTGAGTCCAGGACAAGTAGGAAGAGAACTGTCACCTCTTAGCCTGGAGGGAGAGCATGCTGCCTATTTGCTCTTAATGACTATCCAAGAAGGGTCCTCCAGGCAGCAGGATGCTGGGGCTTGCCAGTGGTGGCTCAAGAGGGCGACTGTTAAATATTTTCAGAAATGTTGCTCGTGGTAGCTTGAAATTGACCAGGTTGGGGGGCGGTATTTACACCACAGAGCTTGGCCGATGCTCTAAATCAGAGCTTTCCTTGTGGAGGAGAGAGCTGGTTTACCAGCCCACCACCACCTGCGCTCCACACCAAGTAAGTTTCAAAGCTGCCTGGAGGGAAAGGTCCGGCTGTAGGGGGTTCAAGCTTTCTCCTGCAAAAGCTAGAGGTGGTGGATGGCTCCCTGGGAGGGCAATAAAAGTCCAGCCTTTGGCCTCTGGGATAACAGCTCATGTGACTAATGTTATAGGAGGTTGATGAGTTCTGGCTTCTCAGCATCTCCCAGAGAGCGAGAATCCAAGTCGAAACTGGTGTGAACTCAGCCAGCCCTCGGCCGAGACCACCCCAGAAGGCAAAAACCAAATAAACCAACCAAATAAAACGGGTGTGGGGAGGGAGAAGGGAAGAGAACTATTCATTTGAGCTCTGCTGACTGCCTGTTGCGTGTTCCACGGGGAGCTCTGGGCCAGGGCTACACCCATTGTCCCCTGTGCACGTGAGGACTGAATGAGTCAATGCACGTCCCACCGGCCTCATCATTACCAGTCCTCAAGTTGCCACAACAGCCTCAAGGGAGCAGGACCTTCCCTCGGCGATTAAAGGCCCTCAGAGTGGGATGGAGCAAGAGATGATTGATGTTGCTGGGCAACAATTGGTGGAAATGCACTTTGAGAGCTCTCTTGAAGGATTAAAGTCCCAAACGGGCAGCACGTGCCAAGGGCGGGGCACAGATTGACATTCACTTGACCTTGGGATAGGTTTAGAGAGGTCATGAGGAGGAGGGGAAGAGAGGGAGCAGGGCACTTACCCCCTCACCCCAGACAGCTCCTTAGGGTACGGCAGGGCCTGGTGTCCACAACCTGGACCCGGTCACATCTGCACACAGCCTGGATTTTCTAGTCCCGATTTCATAGATTCTGTCCAATTAAGACTTTCAGGTCTGTCAACCCATTTCCGGGTTGGAAAATGCGGTCTCTGCTGGACCATTGGCCAAAGCCCACAACACTAGAGCTGCCTTTTGACTCTTCAGGGATGTTCCGCTCTGCTTTGGTCTCTTATGGGGGCGGCCAGCTGGGGTTCTCAGGAGTGCACAAGATGAATGAAAACTAAGTCTGCAGAAGGGCTAGCGGTATGTTACAGGAGGAAGACACGCCTGAGGTGGAAACAGAGCCCTGTCCTGTGGTTAACCCACTGGCACAAGTGCCCGGGAATTTGGGGTTCCTGCGGGAACAGTTTCCTTTTACAAACACCTCTGGTCTTAGGGTCTCAGGACAAGGCATCCATCCACACTTCTCTCAGGCTGATGTGGCCAAAGTGGTGATAGCATGGGCCAGTGTCTGCCCCCAGGGCGCGTCCCCTCACTGGGCCTCAGCCCTCCCATCTGTGAACCTGCAAAGAGGCAAGTGCGGGTGTGGAGAGCTACAGTTTTCAACCCCACTCCGGGCCTCCATGAGGAACTCAGGGAAAGGGGGCCCGATCGGCAGTGGCTTCGAGCAGCAAGTCCCCTTTACCCGCGCCACCGACGGGCCTCAGCATGGGATGCTGTCACAGATGGGGCCCCTCTGCTGAGCCCAGGGATTTCGGGGTCACTGAAGCCCTTCTGGTTCAAACTGTCTACAAGCCTGAGAAGTGCCCCTTGTAAGACGCCCTTCCTCCTTTCTGCTTTCTCCCCTCTCCCCGCCCCAGCTCCATACACTCATGTCTGGCATCAAAGTTTCCACGCCTCTGATAGCAGAGGAGAAGGGAGAGGCAGGGAGCGCACTTCAAGCAAGAAAATGACACTTTTTGTTCAGAATGGGGATCTCAGAAATGAAAGATCCCTGGGCGCCCTCAGGGAGCAACCAGGAAAAGCGGGATGAGTTCTCCTGAGGAGATTGTTTCTTAGTGGCCCAGGTGAAGAGCAGGTGTGGGGGAAGCCCAGGGACACTGGCCACCTGGGCAGATGAAAATGGGGACCAGGTCTTTGCCCATCGCTGGTCTGGCTGGGTTGGAAACACAGTCAGACAAGAGAAGCCAAACCTGCATTTTCAAAGCATCGGCTTACGTCAGTAGCGTCCCTGAGCACCCATGGTCCTCTTTGGCCGACCCCTCCTCTGTTCACTCTGGCGTCAGCTCATTAGCAGCCCTTGGAAATCCCCTGGGTGGAATGTGCGCCAAGACTCAATTCAACAAGCACACACTGAAGTCTGCTGTGGGCCAGGGCCCGGGCGGGGGCACCAGGATACAGGCGGTTGGCAGCTTAGATGTTCTAGGAATGGGATGGAGGAGACGCAGCAAAGCAATGCAAGATGGGTGGGACAAGTTCCCGTGGCTCGTAGACTTGAGTTGGGATCATTCATTCGACCCACTTTTGAGGGGCTTTGGGGGTCTGGAAAGGACAATGACTGCTGCCCGAGGAGTTCCGGCTGGGTGGAGACAAGATGCGCATGCCCATTACCACCCTGCCAAGCAGGAGGTGCTCGGGCATTCAGGGGAAGGTGTGCTGGCTTCCACCCGGGAGACGCGAGGAAACAGTATGGGAGCCTGGAGCTGCTGCCAGGGTCGTCCTCACTCTGCCTGACCCTGGCTGTGCCACTTACTCAACCCTCTTTGTGTCCCAGAGTCATTACCTGAAAAGTGGGGATAATAACGGGACTTAGCTCCCAGGGTAATCGATTATGGGGATTAAATGAGTTCATAAAGGCAACATCTTCAAGGGGAGCCTGGCACACTGTCTGTGCCGCCAGTGTTTGCGATTTCCACCAGCGTGTCCTGCAGACCCCTGAGGAAGGGGTGCTGGTGACTGATATGGAAGTGGTCAGGCTTCTAGAGCAGGAAGGTCGGGCAGACCCCACTGTGGTTCAAACACGCAGCTGAGCGCACATGTGGGGAAATTATCCCCCTGAAGGTGGCGGTCTCTGCAGACTGAACTTCCTTTCATTGAAAAAGCTCTGACATTAAAAAATTCATTTAAAAATATCCCTGGTCTGGTGCCTTATCAAGGCAATAAGTGAACCGTATTAACTTTGTACAATTTCACCACAAATTAAACACTGTCCTGCTTACCGCTGGGGAGGGTGGATTTGCTGTCAGGCTATTCTGAAATTAACATGTATTTTAAAATTGTGCATCTAGAGGAAAGGGTGTCTGTATCCTACCAGTATCCTTTCATGTGTGCCTGGAAGGGATTAATCAGGTTTAGGATCATGGAATAGTCATCCCTGGCAAGGGCCTACCTATTATAACATCCTTATTTTTAAGATGAGGAAACAGAGATGCAAAGACTTTAAGGGAGTGTCCTTAGTGTTACACAGCTTGGGAAATAGTGACCACAATCCAGGGTGGCATGGGGACAGAATCGGGAGGTGGGGGAGGAAAGTGTCCCTCGGGTGGCTGGGCTATGCTCTGTCCCAGATTAGGCATGTCTCTTCATGAACCCAGTGTCAGCAGCACATCTGTACATAACTGTAACATGTTCAGGGAAGTAGACTTCCTTTCTAGCAGCCAAAATTGCCAGCCCGGACGCTGAGCCCAGTGAAGGATTCCTCGTACGCAGCAGTCAGAGTCTCATGGGGAATGGGAGCCGGGCAACGAGGCCCTGAAGTTTCTCTCCAAAGTCAGCCTGATAAGGTAAGTGCACATTTCAGAGGGCACTGATTCTCTGTGTTAAAGGTGTGCTAGATGGGTCACAGAACGAATGTGAGGACACAACCAAGTCATGAGATGAGGCACAGGGTGTGTACGATTAATGTCATAAGAAGGGTGGTGAGACACCAGAGTTTTAAAATCTGCTTTTAATTTGTATTGCCTCACTAAATTATTGGGTGATGTTAAACAGAATTCTTAACTTCTCAATGCCCATTTCTCTCAGGAAGAATGAGAATAATGAGGAGGCAAAAAGACATTTTCTTCCTGTTTTTATAGCTTGAAGAATCTAAAAAAGTATAATAATCCAAATTGTACATTTCAGTTGAGGAAACTGAAGCCCAGAAAAGTCAAGTGATTAGTCTAAACCCGGTCAGCTAGTAACAGAGCAGAAGAAGAAATGGAGGGAGTCCTTCAGGCAAGAGAAAAATGATACCTGTTGGAAATCTGGATCTACCTAAAGGAATGAAGAGCTCTGGAACTAGTAAATACGTAGGTAAATGTAAAATATAGAACCCTGAGTATAAATTGATGCATTTAGATATAAACATGAAATTTTATATCTAAAAACGCATCTAAATTGATGCATTTAGATATAAACATAAAATTTAAATCATTTTTTAAATAATTGACTATTTAAAGCAAAAATAATAACCCAGGGGCCAGGGTTTATGGATCCCATGCCCTTTCTAAAAAATTCCATACTTATTTACAAAATGCTTTCAAGTGCTTAGATGAACGTTTTCACATCGTCAAACCAACGCAACCACGTTTGAAAAGTACTAATCAAATTTCTGAGCTATTTCTCTCTGTATCGGATGCTGCCTATAGCTTTGGCTGGCTGCCACCTTGGTTCCTTCAGCAGAAAAATTTCTGAAAAGTAATAGTCGTTTAAAATGCAAACTTTAAAAGCCAGACCATTCAGTTTCTGGATTTGAGTCTTCAGAACATGATCATGTAGAATGGGGTCTCCACACACGACATCTTCCCCTATCTTGAGTTTGGTCTGTTTGGCGGAGGCATTTTCAGAAACGCACTCGCTGACTTTCATAGATGGACTTGATGGCTTTGGGGGCCACAGAGGGAGGTGTGGTGCCAGGTGTGGACAGAGCATGAGGCTTAGGAGTGAGCCGGGCCTGGGTTTGAGGTCTAATTCTTTCAACATTGATTCAGCAGATATTCATGTGGGGCCTCTTATGTGTCAAACCCTGCATTGTGAGACCTCGGGTGGGTCAGTCATTTAACTTCCCTAAGCCCGGGTTTCCTCTTCTGTTAAATTAAGGTATAAACCCTTCCTCTTAGCATTGTTCAGAGGATTAGAAATATGGTCTAAAACTGGTTTCACACATAGTAGGGATCGGTAAATGGTGGCTGTCATTATTTTTATTGGAGGTTGGCTGCAGATATCTGAGAGATGGACAGTATATTGTCGGTAAATTGACAAATGGAAAACCAGACAAAAAAGAGACAGAGAGACAGACGGACAGTTAAAACATAGAGAGGAGACACCTGAGCGGATAGCTTATTTCTCACCGTTGGAGAAAACCTGCAAGTAATTAAAAATATATGTATGTGTGTACACACACACTATATTCTTTACTATTTGCTTTCTCGGAATCCTAAAATATCAGAAGTGGAGGGAACTTAAACATTCTCTAGCTCAGCGCTCTTATTTACAAAGGAGGAAACAGGCCAAGGGGCACAGGGCTTGCCGAGGACTCACCTGCGTCCAGGACCCAGATCTCCCCATCCCCTCTCGCCATCTTGGCGAGGGGGTAGGATGAAAAACATTTTTAGAATGCAGCAAAAGGTAACTGACATGATGACTCCCCAAAAGAATGTTATTCTAAAGGTCCTAGTTAAACGAATAAAGGAACGAAGATGTTAAAAGACTCTTGCGTCTGCGAGTTGCTTCCTCCCCCTGCTGGTGAGAGGGGAGAACATCAGACCTGGGCTTTCAGCCGGTGAAATTACAGAAGTTAGGTGAGGACCCACCAGGACCCAAGCAGAACGTTCCAGATCAAAGAGAAAAAGAGACACAGGTATTTGGGGAAGAGGGTAAGGAATGGGGAAATGCAGGAACAGTTCTAACACATTGTCAAAGGAAGCTTAAAAAAGAGGGGGGTGTCATCACAAAGGTAATTTTACGTTTATTAGACTCGTTGATTTTTCCTTTTATGTTATTTGAAGAAAGTTTTGTTCTTCCTGTCATGTTTTGAGTGAGGCTGGGGGCAGGGGGAAGGATTTTTATCTTTTACTTCATACGTCTGGGATTTTTGCATTTTTGATTTTTATAGTAATTTTTAAAATACATTTCTTGTGAAAAAATGTTTGGTTTCAGTGTGGCCCCATAAGTCCAGACATGTTTTCCCCTGGATGTAATATCTTTCCAGCTCATTCCTACAACCCAGTCAGAGCGCACAGCTGGAGAGGGTGCTGCAGCTCCTTGGATGACACTGCCCTCTACTGGTCACAGAGACAGACGCACCAGCCAGACTCGCGTGTCTGTCCCCTGAGGCTAAAATCCAGACTAAAAGTAAAGCATCTCTAAGACAATGCCATTACCTTTTTTTTTTCCCCTCGGTTTTAAAAACTCATTTAATGTGTTACTTTTCGATACAAAACATACCACAGGCTAAATTGATACAAACAACTACTACATTTGATTTTAACGAAAACGCCAAGAGGCGCGCCATTACCTTTTTATGGTAAAACCTCTTGGCTTGACTATTAAATCCTTTTTTTTCTGATTCTGGAATTCTGGAAGGCTGATATTTAACAGGAATGGAGGATTGTGTTGTATACACAGCAGTAAAACCTAAACAACAAAAATAGAATAAAAAATAGCACAAAACAGAGAACTGACGAATGCACAAAACACAGAGCTATCTGTTAACATTTTATTTTAAATGGAATAAAAAGAGAAACTTGCCTTTTGACAAGAGATAAACATGAAACTGGGTTGTTTTTTTTTAAAGACCCTCTTGGTAATTTATTGGTTCCCGCCCGGCCATTCACCCCACCTTTCCAAGCACCTCCAGCTCTTAAACTAGTGAGACTTGGTCACACAGCTGAAGCATATTATCAAGGGAAGAGGAAGGATCCGACAGGAAAGGCGTTCTTGCCAAGGAGGAAGGGGACACAAAACCATTTGGAGCAGCCTTGGAAGAGAGCCAGGCAGGGGAACAGAGCAAGAGACCTCACTCATCCTCAGCCCAGAATCACAGATCAGCGAAGCACCGTAAAGATACAGAGAGGTCAGGAAATCCCAGAGCAGAGTGGGGCTCGCTCTCATTCTTCAGGACACAGTGCAACACAAGCGTAAGTTTAGGTTTCTGAGCAGACCTGGGGTGAAAAAGCAGAAGGATCATTTATAGAAAATCAAGTTAAAATTTTATATGTCTGGGTTGTGATGTATAAATGATATACAAACTCCCCCTTTTACATTCCTTCCAGTGAATGGTGCAGAGAACCAGAGCAAAGAGAGCTATACAGAGAAAGAGTTCCGGAGACGTGCACTAGGTTCCCCTCAAGTAGTTTCCTGAGTATCAATCAGCCCAGGCATGTGAGAAAACTCCCCAAGGCTGGGGAAAGATTCACCTGAAAAAGTTAGGGTAAACAATACCTGAACACTGGGAACAGGAATAGCTCCTGTTCCCACAAGTCAGAGTGGAAAACCTCATAATTCATGGGACACAAGGAGAATATGCAGAAGGGTTTTGCCTCAGAAATAGGGTAAAACTACCCCTAGGCTAAATGCTTCTCTGGTTCCAGCTAACAAAGCTTAAAAGCAAGACTTGAAAAGATCAAACTTCCCAAGTAACTTAACTGCAGCCCAGAACAAAGCACAAGAATTCATAGGACTACTAAAATGTACAGCACCCAACAGGTAAAAATAACTGGCATTTGATAAAAAATTAATGGGCATACAAAGAAGGGAAAAAATACAATTCACAATGAGGAGAAAATAATCGATCAAATCCAACTCAGAAATGATAGAGATGATAGAATACAAGGACATTACATTACAATAATAATTGCATTTGACACGTTCAAGAAGCTGGAAAAAAGACTGAACTTATTAAGTAGGTGCATGGAAGATATAAAGAAGATCCAAGTCAAACTTCTACAGATGAAAACTAAAAAGTCTGAGATTAAAAATACACTAGACACTACAGAAAAAAGACTAGTGAACTTGAAGACATTGAAATACAAACCAAAACAAAACACAGAGAGAAAAAGGACTAAAAAATACAGAGTATCAGGGAGCTTTGTGAAAACTTCAAGGAACCTAATATACGTTCCAAAGAAGAGAGGTGGGAGAGAGGAAATAGAAAAAAATCTTTCAAGAAAAAAGTGGCTGAAATTTTCCAGATTTGATTTAAAAAAACATAAACCTGCAGATCAAAGAAAGGCAGTGAAACTCAGCACATGACACAGGAATTTAACTCCACCAAGGCACATAATAATCAAATTCCTTTTTGTTTTTTTACTTTTAATTTGTTTTTTAAAAGTTTTTGGCCTGGGCTTCCCTGGTGGCGCAGTGGTTGGGAGTCCACCTGCTGATGCAGGGGACGCGGGTTCGTGCCCTGGTGCGGGAAGGTCCCAAATGCCGCGGAGCGGCTGGGCCCGTGAGCCAGTGAGAGGCCCGCGTACCACAGAGAGAGAAAAAAAAAAAAAGTTTTTGGCCTCACCACTGTAGCATGTGGGGATCCCAGTTCCCTGACCAGAGATCGAACCCGTGCCCCCTGCAGTGGAAGCACAGAGTCCTAACCACTGGACCGCCAGGGAAGTCCCCATCAAATTGCCTTTTTAAAGTGATAGGAAGTCATAAAATCAGGCAGAGAAAAAAAGACACATTACACACAAAGCAACAAATGTAAGAATAACAGCAGATGACCATCAGAAACAACGTCTGTTAAGGTACCAGAAGGGAAAAACTATCGCCCTAGAATCCTGTACCCTGTAAAAATATCTCTCAAAGATGAAAGCAAGATAAAGACTTTTGAAGATATACAAAAACTAAAAGAATTAATCACCAGTAACCTGGAACTACAAGAAATGGAGGGAGTCCTTCAGGCAAGAGAAAAATGATACCGGTTGGAAATCTGGATCTACCTAAAGGAATGAAGAGCTCTGGAACTAGTAAATATGTAGGTAAATGTAAAATGTAGAACCCTGAGTATAAATTGATGCATTTAGATATAAACATAAAATTTAAATCATTTTTTAAATAATTGACTATTTAAAGCAAAAATAATAACTCTATTGTGGCATTTATAACGTATGTAGAAGTAAGATGTTTGACAGCAACAGTGCAAAGGCAAGGAAAGAAAAAATAAAAAGATACAGTTGTAAGGTTCTTCTACTATATGTGAAGTGTAATAATATCACTTGATGGTAGAATGTGATAAAATTAAAGATGTATGTTATAAACTCTGTAGTACAGATCAGCAAACTTTTTCTATAAAGGGCCAGATAGTAAATATTTAAGGTTTTGCAGGCTATATTGTCTCTGTTGCAACCATGCAACTCTGCCATTATAGAGTGAAGGAGCCACAGACAACACATAAACAAATAGAGGTAACTATGGTCCAATAAAATTTTATTTATAGAAACAGGCAACAGGTCAGATTAGGCCCAAGGGCCAAAGTTTGCCAACCCTTGCTCTAAAGGAACCATGAAGAAAACATTGCAAAGAGTTATTCCTAAAACGCCAACCAAGTAGACAAAATAGAAACACAAAAATATTCAATACAAAAGAATCCAGAAAATGTAAATAAAGAACAGATGGGACAAATAGAAAGCAAATAGATAGATGGTAGGCTTAAACTCACACACCAATAATCACTAAATTTAAATTTAATGTGATTATTAAACACATTATTTAATTTAATGTGATTATTAAACACACTAAACATCCCAATTACAAGACAGAGATGGTTGGATTGGCTAAAAAAGAAAGACCTAACTACATGATGTCTACAAGAAATATACTCAATATAAACCCAGGAATAGGTTAAAAGTAAAAGTATGGGGAAAAGATACACTATACTATCAAAAGAAAGCTAGGTATCAATATCAGACAAAGCAGATTGCAGAGCAAAAAATATTACCTGCAATAAAGAAGGTAATTTCATAATGATAAAGCGGCCAATTCCTCAAGAGAACATAACAATTCTAAGCACTGATATACTCAATAACAAGAAATTCAAAATACAGGAAATAAAAACTGATAGAACTGCACGAAGAAATAGAAGATTCCACAAAAATTGTCAGAGATTTCAAAATCCCTCCCTCAGTAATTTAAGCAAGTAGATAGAAGATCAATAGACATACACGACTTGAACAATACTATTACCTAACTTGACCTAACTGACATTTATAGAACACTCCACCTATCAATTCTATACAATCTATCCTAGAAAACTGAAGAGAAAAAGACATTTCCCAAATCATTCTATGAGGCCAGTTACTACCGTGTTACCAAAGCCAGACAGAGTCATTACAGAAGGTGAGAGGGAATCACTATAGATCATTAACCCTCGTAAATATACGTGCAGAAATTCTTATAAAAATGTTAGCAAATTAAACTCAACAATATATAAAAAAGATAACACATCATGATGAAATGAGGTTTATCCCAGTGATCCAAAGATAGGTTAACATTTGACAATCAATGTAATTCACCATATTGACACACTAAAAAAGAAAAACTATATGATCATGTCAATAGAGGCAGAACGGAATCATACAATATGTACTCTTTTTTGTCTGGTTTCTTTCACTGAGCACAGTTATTTTGAGATTCATCCATGTTGTTCAAGTATCAATACTTCATTGTTTTTTTATTGCTGAGTAGCATTCCATTGTATAGAAATGTGACAATTTTTTATCCATTGTTGATGAAAATTTGAATTGTTTCTAGATTGGAAGTATTACAAGTAAAGCTATTAACGACATTCAATCCCAAGTCTTAAAATGGACATAAGTTTTCATTTCTCTTGGGTAGATACCTAGGAGAGGAATAGCTGGATCATACTTTAACTTTTTTGAGAAGCTGCCAAACCCTTCTCCAAAGTTGTTGTATCTTTGTATATCTCCACTATTAGTGTGTGAGAGTTACTGTTACTTCACATCCTCAACAACAATGGGCAGTCTTTTTTTTTTTTTAATTAATTAATTAATTTATTTTTGACTGCGTTGGGTCTTTGTTGCTGCACGCGGGCTTTCTCTAGTTGCGGCGAGCAGGGGCTACTCTTTGTGGTGGCGCGTGGGCTTCTCATTGCAGTGGCTTCTCTTTTTGCGGAGCACGGGCTCTCGGTGCACGGGCTTCAGTAGTAGTGGCTCATAGGCTCAATAGTTGTGGCTTGCGGGCTCTAGAGCACAGGCTCAGTAGTTGTGGCGCACGGGCTTAGTTGCTCCACAGCATGTGGGATCTTCCCGGACCAGGGCTCGAACCCGTGTTCCCTGCATTGGCAGGCGGATTCTTAACCACTGCGCCACCAGGGAAGTCCCATGGGCAGTCTTTTTAATTCCAGCCATCCCATTAGATGTGTAGTAGTATCTCATTGTGACTTTAATTTGCATATCTCTAGTGACTAATGATGTTGAGCATCTCTTTATATGCTATTTGCTACCTGTTTATCTTTTTTTTTGGTAAAATGTCTGTTTAGTAGATGGAGAAAGCACTTTGTAAAATTCAGTGTTCTTTTATGATTAAAAGAAAACCCTAGCAAACTAGAAATAGAAGCAAACTTCCTTAATCTGATAAAAGGTATCTATGACAAAAGCCTACAACCAAACATGATACTGAAAGCTTTCTCTTGAGATAGAGAACAAAACCAGGTTGACTGCTTTCATACTTCTGTTCAACATTGTACTGAAGAACTCTAACCTGTACAAAGGCCAAGAAAAATAAATAAAAATACATAGATCAGAAAGGAAGGAAATAAAGCTGTCATTATTCATAGACAAGATTGTATATGGAGAAATTTCCAAAGAATCTATAGATAACCTATTAGAGGTAATAACTGAATTTAGCAATGTCAATATACAAAAATCAATTAATTTTATTTCTATGCCAGCAGCAAACAATTAGAAAATGAAATTAAAATAGTACCATTTACAACAGCATAAAAATCAAATGCCTAGAATAGAGATATAGAAGATATGCAAGGCCTCTACATAGAAAACTATAAAACATTATTGAGAAAAATTTAAGAAGACTTAAATAAAAGAAAGGATACACACGGGTTGGAGAACTCAATATTGTAAAGATGTAAATTATCCCCAACTTGATGTCTAGAATCAATGCAATCTAAATCAAAATGACAGTAAAGATTTTTTTAGGACATTAATGTGATGATTCTAAAATTTATATGGAAATTCAGTGTGGCCAAGAGTAGCCAAGATAAACATAGTACATTGCTGAAGGACTTATACTAGATAAGAAAAAAACTTGTTATAGAGTTACAGTAATTAAAGGTGGTATTTGAACAGCATAAAGAATCCGGAAGCAGACCTGCATATACATAGACATGGTTCACAACAATGATAGCACTGCGGAGTAGCAGAAAAAGAACACTCTTTCAACAAATGGTGCTGGGCAATTGGATATACATACTGAAAACAATAGATTTGGACATCTTCATACCATGCAGACAAACAATTCCAAGTGAATCGTAGGTCTAGATGTGAAAGGTAAAATAATACAGTTATTAGAAGAAATTATTTTGGGATAGGCAAAGATTTCTTAAACAGGACAGACATTATACACTAACTATAAGGGAAAATATTGATAAAATGGTCTATAGTAAAATCAAGAGCTTCTCTTCATTAGCACACCATTAAGAGAATGTAAAGGAAAGTCACAGACGGAGGGAAGATATTTACTTTACCTATAGCCAACGAACGGATACATTTCTAGAATGTTTTCAAGAACTCCTAAGAAAAGAAAAACCCAATAGAAAAAATGGGTAAAAAACGGGAACAGTCACTTCTCCAAAGAGAATATCCTAAAAGTCAGCCAACACATGAAAAAGTGCTCAATCTTTTTGATCAAAGGACGATGCAAATTAAAACCCTGATGAGCTAAAAGTGTTGGTGAGGATGTAGAGCAACTGGAATGATCATACATTGCTTGTAAGGAAGTAAAATTGGCACGCTCACTTTGGAGAACTAGTGGTATCAACTGAGCTGATCATAGACACACTCTATGACCCAGCAATTCTCCTAGGTATAGACCCAGGGAATGTATACATACATGTCCCAAAAGACATGAACAAGAATAGTCATAAAAGCTTTTAGTCATAGTACCTCAAGACGGGAAATAATCCAGATGTCCTTCAATAGTATAATGGATAAACTAATTGTGGTACATTAGAACAAAGAATGCTATGCCATTTTACGGCAATGAAAATGAACTAATCACTGATACATGAAACATGAAGTTAAATCTCTCAAACATGACAGAAAAAAGCCTGAGAGAAAAGAGTTCATATTGTATGATTCCAATTTATATCAAGTTCAAAACAGACTAAAGTAATTAATGATATTAGAAGTCAGGATAGCCGTAGTGTTTACCTTTGCAGAGAAGGGGGGTAATGCCCAGGAAGGGACAAGACAAGGGCTTCTGGGATGCTGGTGTTTACCACGGGGTCTGAGAAGTGATTCCATAGGTGGTGGTTTCTTTGTGAATATTCATTAAGCTGTACAATTATGATTTATTTTCTGAATATATATTAAGCTTCAATTTAAAAGTATTAAAGAAAAAGAGAGAGTACTAAATCAAAAGATGGGAGGAAGAAAGAGAGGTTCAGCTGTGGGTTTGAGAGCAGCAGGGACTCTAGAGGCCCACCAGGGAGGTGGTAATACCCCTAAAAGAAAAAGCAGTGGAGTGAGGATCTTGGAATGAAGTTTCCAGCCTCAGCAATGATTCCCCAAGCCCAGAGGTAGTCCCGGATTAGTGCATACTAACAAAACCAAAGGAATACATGGGCTGAGACAGTGGAGCTCTCACCTGTCTGCATGGATGACCCATGATCTGAGTACCTCTCCCCTCCCTCACCCAGACTCCCATCATCACATCACCTTTTTCTACTGAGAAAGGTCCAAAACTTGAAATAAGGAGGAATAGCATTTGTGCCAGTAATGGCTAGAGTTTAACTTTCCAACAACCTGGCAGAATGGGGGCTTGGGTTAAGTTTTAGGAAATAAAGTAAGATCTCTTCCTCCTTCTCCCACCCCCCCCACCATCCTTTCTTCTCATAGTTTCTTCCCAATCATCACCCTAGAGGCAGTGGGAGGATGACCAAAGCAATCTATTTGATATACTTAAGAGTGGCCTTGTGGGTATAACCCAGGATTTACTATATCCCCCTAAAATTTGCTCTTATGTACTAAAATGAACATATGTCAGGAGCTCTCGTCCCCAAAGACCTCTGTTATAAAATTCACTAGACCTTTCTGTACTTTGTCAGTCTTTCTGGAATATTTTTTGCCAGAGTGTTGGTCTTTTTGCATGGAGTTGTCCATCTTAGCAAAGTTCTGTGATATATTCCATGTGTTTGATGAAAAACTTGACTGCGTGTTCTTCTAAGCACCTGAAACAGCAAAATACAGCATTTGTAGGGACCACTTCACAATCTTGGTAAGTATGTTGATTGGGTTCTGTTGTATTTGCAGGATAAACTGAGAAATCTTGTGGGTAGAGGCTGAGATTTACCAAGTTCCACGACCCCAAATCCCAAACACATTGCACTGCTTGTAGTAGGAACTCTGTAAGTGGTCTCTGTTGATGTTGCTTACAGAGCTCCTGTAGGCTTGAATTTTATAAATTTATTTCTACTGAGATAATTTACATACAATATAATTCATCGGTTCAAAGTGTACAGTTTTAAGTTTTGGCAAGTGTTTACAATTGTGTAAAATACCACAACAATTAAGATATAAATATATCCATCCTCCGCCTCCCCAAAGCTCCCTATGTCTCTTTGCAGTCAATACCCTCCTAACCCTGGCATCTGGAAACCACTGCTTTTCTTTCTGTCACAATAGTTGCCTTTTCTAGAATGTCATATATGTGTAATCATACAGTATGTATACTGTTTTGTGTCTATGTTTTTTCACTTAACACAATGCTTTTGAGATTCTCCCATGTGGTAGCATGTATCAATAATTTGTTCCAGTTGCTACACATTCTCACCAACACATTTGGTAAGTCTTACTAATTTTAGGCATTCCAGTGATTGGATAGTGGTATCTCATTGTCATTTTAATTTGTATATTTTCATGTGCTTATCTGCCATTTGTCTACCTCCTTTGGTGAAGTGTCTGTTCAAATCTTGACTACTTTTTAAACAATTGGGTTATCTCACTATTGAGTTATAGAAGTTCTTAATATATTCTGGATACAAGCCCTTTATCATATGTGTGTTTTAGAAATATCTGCTCCCAGTCTGAGGCTTGCCTTTTCATATGTCTTTTCAAAAGCAGAAGTTTTCATCTTGATCAGGTCGAATTTATCGATTTTTTTTTATGGTTTGTGATTCTTTTTTGTCTTGTCTAAGAAATCTTTGCCTAACTCAAGGTCACAAATATTTTCTCCTATGTTTTCTTCTAGAAGTTTTATGCTTTTAGCTATTATGCTTAGGTCTAAGATTCATTCTGAATTAAATTTTATATTTGGCATGAGATACAGGTCAGGTTTGTTTTATTGCATTTAAATATTCAGTTGTTCTAAGCACCATCTGTTGAAAAGAATATCCTTTTCTCTATTGAATTATTTTGGCATAGTCATCAAAAGTCCAAGAATTCTGTTCTTTTGACCTATATGTATACCCTTATACCAACAGCGCACTATCTTGGCTTTATAAGTTTTGAAATCAAGGTAGTTGCAACTTTGCTCTTCATTTTCAAAATTATTTTGACTATACTAGTTCTTTTTAAAGTTATTACTATATAAGTTTCAGGAGTACAGAATTGTAATTTGACATCTGTGTACACTACAAAATGATCACCACCACAGGTCTAGTTACCATCCATCACCATACAGTCGATGCCCTTCACACATTTCACCCACCCCCCCAACACACTTCCCCTCTGGGAACCATTGGTACTAGCCCTTATAAGTTCTTTCGAATTACCATGCAATTTATACAACTAGCAGGTCAATTTCTACCAAAAAACCTCTTTGGATTTGAATTGGGATTGCACTGAACCTATAAAACAATTTAGAGAATTAATATCTTAACTTTGTCGAGTGTTATGATCCATTAATGTGGTATATTTCTCCAATTATTTTCAACATTAAGTATGACGATGTTAATTGTAGGTTTTCTTATTTATTTATTTATTTTTAAATTTTTTTTGTGGTACGCGGGCCTCTCACTGTTGTGGCCTCTCCCGTTGCGCAGCACAGGCTCCGGACACGCAGGCTCAGCGGCCATGGCCCCAGCCGCTCCGCGGCATGTGGGATCTTCCCGGACCGGAACACGAATCCACGTCCCCTGCATCGGCAGGCGGACTCTCAACCACTGCACCACCAGGAAAGCCCTGTAGGTTTTCTTATAAAAGCATTTTATCACTTCCAATTCTAGTTTCTTCATAGTTTTTAACAGGAACAGGTGTTGAATTTTATCAAATACTTTTTCTGCATCTATGGAAATGATCATATTATTATTCTTTTTGAGTATTCTAATGGGATTATATTGATTGATTTTCAAATGTTAAAACAACCTAGTATTTCTGGAATAAATTCTACTTGATCATGATATACTATCCATTTTGTATATTGCTGAATTCAAGGCAGGCGGACTCTCAACCACTGCGCCACCAGGGAAGCCCAGTGGGAAGGTTTTTTAATGACAAACTCCATTTGCTTGTTAGATATAGGGTCTTCAGATTATCTATGTCTTCTTGAGTGAGCTTTGGTAATTTGTGTCTTTCAAGGAAGATTTTCCATTTCATCTCTGTCGTGTAATTTATTGGCATTTAGTTGTTCATAATAGTCCCTTATTATCCTTTATGTCTGTAAGTTCTGTAGTAATATCCCTCCTTCATTTCTGATATTGGTAATTTGCATCTTATATCTTTTTGTTAAGACTGGCTAGAGGTTTATGGATCTTTTCAAAAGAAAACAGCAAGCAAAAGAAAACAGCAAGGATCTTTTCAAAAGAAAACAGCAAGGGGTTTCATTGATTTTTTTCCCATTTCTGTTTTCTATTTCATTTATGTCTACTATTACCATTATTATTTCCTTCTTTCTATTTACTTTAGGCTTCATTTGCTCTTCTTTTTCTAGCTTTTTAAGGTGGGAGCTTAAATCATGGAATTTAGACCTTTCTTCTTTCTTAATATAAGCATTTAATACTGTGAATTTTCCTTTAATCCCTGTTTTAACAGCATCTCATGTATATTGAAATGTTGTGCCTTCATTTTCTTCCTAAACTAGCTTCTATTTTTTTATAATATCCTTTTTTTTTTTTTTTTTTTTTTTTTTTCGGTACGCGGGCCTCTCACTATTGTGGCCTCTCCCATTGCGGAGCACAGGCTCCGGACGCGCAGGCCCGGCGGCCATGGCTCACGGGCCCAGCCGCTCCGCGGCATGTGGGATCTTCCTGGACCGGGGCACGAACCCATGTCCCCTGCATCGGCAGGTGGACTCTCAACCACTGCGCCACCAGGGAAGCCCCTTATAATATCTTTTGACATATGGTTTATTTGGAAGACTGCTGTTTAATTTCCAAGTAGCTGGAGGGATTTTGAGTTTTTCTGTTGTTATTGGATGGAGGTTTTTTAAAATAAATGTCAATCAGGTCAAATTGGCTGATAATGTTGTTCAAGTCTTTTATATCCTTATTGATTTTCTCTTTATTCATTCTATCAATATGGAGAGAAAAGTGTTGAAATCTCCCACATTATATTATTGGGAATTTGTTTATTTCTTTTTTAAGTTTTGTCAGTTTTTGTTCCATGTATTTTAACGCACTGTTTGGTACATGCACATTTATAATTTTTACCTCTTCTTGGTGAATTTCACCTCTTCTTGGTGAATTGAACCCTTTATCACTGTGAAATGCCCCTCTTTATCCCTGGTAATATTCCTTGTTCTGCAGTCTATTTTTTCTGACATTAATATAGTCACTCCAGTTTTCTTTTGACTACTGTTAGCAAACTGTATCTTTTTGCATCCTTTTACTTTTAACCTATCCGTGTCTTTATATTTAAAGTTGGTTTCTTAAAGGTAACATATAGTTGAGTTGGATCTTGGTTTCTTAAAATCTGTTCTGGTTATCTCTTTTTTTGAAGAAGAAGAAGGAGTTTATTAATTAATTTATTTTTGCTGTGTTGGGTCTTCGTTTCTGTGCGTGAGCTTTCTCTAGTTGTGGCAAGTGGGGGCCACTCTTCATCACGGTGCGCGGGCCTCTCTTGTTGCGGAGCACAGGCTCCAGACGCGCAGGCTCAGTAGTTGTGGCTCACGGGCCTAGTTGCTCCGCGGCATGTGGGATCCTCCCAGACCAGGGCTCGAACCCGTGTCCCCTGCATTAGCAGGCAGATTCTCAAACACTGCGCCACCAGGGAAACCCTGGTTATCTCTTTTTGATTGGAGTGTTTAAAATTTTTACATTTAATGTAAAAATATATATGGTTGGATTTAAATCTACCATTCTCCTATTTGATCTTTGTTCCTTTTTTCCTTCATTCTTTTGGATTAAATGAGTATTTCTTATGATTCAATTTTACCTTCATTGCTGATTTATTAGCTATACCTATTTTATTTTTAGCAGTTGCTTTAAGGTTTAGCGTTTACATCTTTATCACAGTAAAAAAAAAACACCACTTCACATATAATGTAAGAACTTTACAATAGTATACTTCCATTTCCCACATTCCATACTTTCGTTGAGATACATTTTAGTTCTACATATATTATGAATCTCATGTTATTATTTTTTTTAAAGACTTGTTTTCATTTTATTCATTTTTTGGCTGCATTGGGTCTTTGTTGCTATGCGCGGGCTCTCTCTAGTTGTGGCAAACGGGGACTACTCTTTGTTGTGGTGCACGGGCTTCTCATTGCGGTGGCTTCTCTTGTTGCAGAACTTGGGCTCTAGGCACGCAGTCTTCAGTAATGCAGCACACGGGCTCAGTAGTTGCAACATGTGGGTCCTAGAGTGCACGGGCTTCAGTAGTTGTGGTGTGGGGGCTCAATAGTTGTGGCACACAGTCTCAGTAGTTGTGGCACATGGGCTTAGTTGCTCTGCGGCATGTGGGATCTTCTCATACCAGGGATCGAACTCATGTCCCCTGCATTGGCTGCCACCAGGGAAGTCCCTCGTGTTATTTTTCATTTAAACAGTCAATCATTTTTTAAGGAGATTAAAATAAGAAAAAATGTATTTTATATTTACCATTGTCAGTGTTCTTTAATTCTTTGGGTTTATCTAAGCTTCTGTCTGGTATCATATTCCTTCTGTCTGCAGAACCTATTTTAACATTTCTTGTAGTGCAAGTCTTCTGATAATGCATTCTCTAGGTTTTTGTTTGCCTAAAATAATCTTTTTTCCTTTCATTTTCTTAGTCATTTTTATTGGTAATAGAATTCTGTGTTGACAGTTTCCCTCCTCTCCCCGACTTTAAAATGTATTACTCCATTGTCTCCTAACTTGCATAGTTTATGATAAGTGATCCACTGTAATTCTTATCTTATGTCCTAATATATCTTTTTTACCCACTATTTTTAAGTTTTTCTGCTTATCACTTTTATTCAGAAATTTGATTTTGATGATGACTTTGCATCATTTTATTATTTTCTTTATGTTTTTACTATTTTGGATTCATTGAAATTCCTGAATCTGCAGATTTATAGTTTTCATCAAATTTGGAAAATATTCAGCCATTATTTTTTCAAAAAATTTTCAGCCTTTTGCCACCCTGGCTTCTTTCCTGGAGCTACAAGTATACGTACATAGATTACTTAATATTGTCCCACAATCACTGAGATTCTGTTCTTGCCCCTCCCCACCCACTTTCATTTGGACAGTGTATATTGCCTTTAAGTTCAATGATCTTCTGTAGTTTCTAATCTGCTGTTAATCCCATCTATTATATTTTTATTTCAAATATTGCATTTCTCATCTCTAGAAGTTACATTTGGGTCCTTTTAAAAAATATTTTCCATTTCTATCTTCATTATGTTCATGTTTTCCTTTACATATTTGAGCATTTTTATAATATCTGCTTTAATGTCTTTTTCTACTAATTTTTTAAAATTTATTTATTTTTGGCTGCATTGGGTCTTCGTTGCTGCACACGGGCTTTCTCTAGTTGCGGTGAGCGGGGGCTACTCTTCATTGTGGTGCGTGGACTTCTCATTGCGGTGGCTTCTCTTGTTACAAAGCATGGGCTCTAGGCGTGCAGGCTTCGGTAGTGGTGGCTCAAGGGCTCTGGAGCATAGGCTCAGTAGTTGTGGTGCATGGGCTTAGTTGCTCCGCGGCATGTAGGATCTTCCCGGACCAGGGCTCGAACCCGTGTCCCCTGCATTGGCAGGTGGATTCTCAACCACTGTGCCACCAGGGAAGCCCCTTTTCTACTAATTTGATGATCTCTGTCATTTCTGGGACTGCTAATATTGACTGCTCTTTCTCTTGGATATGTGTCATATTTTCCTGTATTTTTCATGTCCAGCAATTTTGTACTGGATGCTGGACATTGTGAGTTTTACACTGTTGGGTACTGGATTTTGAAGTATTTCTGTAGAGTGTTGCATTTTTTTTTTTTCTGGCACAATTTCCAGTAACTTACAGACCCATATGCTCCCTTCCAGCTTTTTAAGCTTTGTTATAGTGAATCCAGAGCAGCTTTTATTCTAGGAATAATTTATCTCCACTACTAAGACATGATATTTCTATAGACTCTGCCCAATCCATCCTCATCTGATACAGTGTCTCTCTATTCTGGTTTATGGGACCATGAAGTAGTCCCAGTTCTGTGTAAGGCCCAGAAATTGTTCAGCCTACTGCTTTCTGGTGGTTCTTTCCCCCGTCTTAGTTTCTTCTCATGCATGTGCCCATCATTCCTCAGCCAAAGACTTAAGGAGAACTCTCTTCCTATTTCTGAACTTTTTATGTGCAGGTCCCTCCTTTATGGTGTTCTACCTTGTAAATTCCAGCTGCTTTGGTCTCCCTGAACTCTGATTTCTATCTCCCCAGCTCAGAAACTGAGGTTTCCCTCACCCTGAACTGTGGCCTAGAAACTGCCCCCAGCACTAAGCTGGAGCAATTGTGGAGCTCACCTCGTTTTTCTTCTCTCAGGGATTACAGTACTGGGCTCCCTGTTGTTCAATGTCTAAAAACTATGTTTCCTATATTTCTCTGTTTTTTCAGTTGTTAACAGCAGGAGCATGATTTAATTTTCATAGAAGTTAATCTTTCATGAACAGACTTGAGTTTTATTTTGCTCACCTTTTTTCCTAAGGAACTTACATCATTTATAAATACTAAGGAATGAAGGATTGAATAAATGATGTTATGCTCTACCAATCCTTTGCTCCTTCAGTATTTACTCTTCACTTTATTCTATCACCCTCACAGCAGCAATTCTCAATCATTTATGGTGGACAATCTATACTAAAAACTTAATATTTAATATAATTATTGGCAACACACTCAAAGAAATTAAGAAATCAAAAACAACAGAAACAAGTCAATATCGATCACAGCACAATCACTACTCTAGTATAAGAATGTCTTTTAGGATCTATAAACACAGCCACTATTCACTTATCACATCTCAGTGCAGTGTTGTTGTCTTAGAAATAACCATCTACTTCCCTAGCTGCAATAAAGCTGTTATTTTTTAAATGCATTAGTGTGCTAGAATTATGAGTAATTAGAAAAGGTTTAAGCTTCCTATTACAATGGTTATATGTACATATTGTCAAATTTTTGGAAAGATAAATTTAAAAGATTTAAAAAAACAATCCATATTCCTACCACCCAAAGACAACACTATTAATAATGTTTTCCAGCCTTGTTACTGCATACCTGTGAAGCCAGGATGAGAGAAGGTACAGCCCAGGTGTGAATGGAGCACTGTGCAGATGTGCCTCACTGGTGCACTTGCTTGTATAACTGTTCATGACAGGATGTCGTGGGCCTGGAATCTAAGAAAGAGCAATGAAGATATACTAACTTCCTAATCAACAGCATATGTTTAAGCAGTTCCCAGGTGAGGGCCAGTGCCGTGATCAAGAGTATCCAGTCCTCTGTTCAAGGTTAATAGTCCTGGGTTCTGCCACTTAATAGTTCTTATTTGGATGAGTCACTTGACCTTTTAAATCCATTTCCTCTTCCATAAAGGGAGATTGGTGATAGTACCTTCCTCTCAAGTTGCTTGTGAGGATCAAATACGATGATCCACAAGTAGTAGTTAATGCTGCCTAGCCTACAGTAGGCTTTTATTAATATTAGATTTTAATACATGCACGGGGATAATGTATTAACAGCTTAAAATAATAGCTGTCATTTCTTGAGCCCTTACACTCCTAAATGCCTTGTATAGAATACTTCACGCAACCCTTACAATAATCCAGTGAGGTATTATCCCCATTTTACAGATGAGAAAACTGAAATTCAGAGGGAGGGGTTAAGTGACTTACTCAAGGTCACACCAGAAGTAAGAGGTGGGATCAGGCTTTGAACCCAGGAAGTCTGACTTCTGCTTGCTCTGAACCACTATAATAACCTCTAAGGTAGCACACACTAAATGTTAACATGCTAAATGTTGACATTTACTATCCTTGAGTATGTATGGTTGTTTTTTTAAAAAATTAGGACATTGCATAGAGTCCTATGCAATGTACTATGCAAATAGAGTCCTATGCAAATATTTAGGCTGTCTTGAATTTTCACAGGATGCTGGGGGTCCCCAGAACTCAGTTTGAAAATTCCTGAGGCAGTTCACTGTTGGGTAGTTCTAACTGCTAGAAAGTTCCTGCGTGAATCAGCTCAGAGTAAGTCTCACTCCTCTTCCACCTTGGTGAGTTCTGAAATGCAGGTCATAGCTTGTAGCCTTTTGTGAAGCTTTTATGTGCATGTGTATGTGTGCTGGATCACAATATAAAATGCGTTTCTTACCATGGGTCACAGTCAAAAAGTTTGAAAGCCACTGTTATATATGACTATTCTTCAGGTATTTGAAGGCAGCTGTCATAACCCACAACCTAAAGACTAATCCTCTTCTCCACAAGGGACCTCTTCAGCTTCTGCAATACCCTTGTAACATGGGGATTCCTCCCTTATACTGGGTACCATCCTCTGGCCCTGTCACCAGATTCATCCGGGCCTCTCCTCAAATTGCCTTTGGGATGACTTCCTTGACCACTCTCTCTTCGGAAGCACCACCTATCTCTCTCTAGTCCCTGACCCTGTCTTATTTTTCTCAAAGCACTTTTTTACTACCCAACATCATAGTTTATATGTAATATGTAAAATATTTTTTTATGATCTTCATCAATAAGATGTTCATCACTGAATCCCCAATCTGTTTCCTGGCACATAGCAGTTGCTCAATAAATATTTGTGGACTGAATGAATGGATGAATACTAGGAGTAGACACATTTTATCCATAATGTATATAGATGTACTCATAATATTAAATACAACTCTTTCCATTAGGAGCTACATTCTAGAAAGCTTTAACTCACAAAACTACAACTGTAGGCATGTTTTCATTCTACCATCTCTATGTTTTAAAAAACTCTTATTATTTATCTTATAGTATTATCACATATTTCATATATTTATGCATGTATTTTACTGTACAAGTATATCAATATATACTACCTCGTGTATACTGTTACCTTTATGTGGAATTTTATGGGACTTGCATGAGTAGTTTTGACTATATGAGATTTTTATTGATTCAGTTACAATGCTATGGTGCATCTTGGAAGTATTTTACATTTTTCAAAGCAATCTTGGGTAAATAATCTATTTGATATTTTTCTGAAGCCGAGAAAGTGTGTCGGAGAGCTGGAATAAACTTCCGCTGGCTGCCGGCTAGTGACCTCTAGATTCCAATCACAGCCTTTCGTTTCACAGATGGGTAAACCGAAGCCCCGAGCAGGGAAGGAGATGGAGTGGACCTGGGATTAGAATTTAGCTCTTTGTGGTCCACCTGCTGCCAGACGCCCCCAAACGTTTGTCCACTCGCCGGGGCTGAGGCAGGGGAGTCAGATGCCCACGCCCCTCACCGGAGCTCTATGAGGAAGGGATGCCCTGGTTATTATCACCACTTTTCAGGTGGGGACTCTGAGGGCACACCTCCAGGGAGGGGAACCTCCAACAGTGGCTTCTTCCGGCCCTCAGGGGACCACCTAGCTCGGCAGCGGAATTCCGCACGCACCGGGTAGGCGGCGGTCTCAGTGGGCGTCCCATGCGGTGCGCCGGGTCCTCCTCCCCACGACCCTGGCATCCGTCCCCCAAAAGGGACATCTTCCTACCTTGTCGGCTCCCCCAGGGCTGAATCTGGCCTGTCAACCTCCCTGTCGCTATGGCAACCACAGGCCTAAACGTTCTAACTTCCACCTCTGCCCGCTTCCGGATGAACTCGAGCCAATGGTGTCTTCCGTTTCTTAGGCGTGAAAAGTTGTTGGCCAATGATCAGAGGCATTTCAAAAACCGCTGGGAAGCTGCCAGAATTTTAGGGTTCGGGTTAACTACGTCAGGATGGGTGGGGAACCTTAACAGGGCTTATCTAGGCAACCCCCCAAAATCTTGTGATAGACCCAAAGCCTTAGACTTTTGATCACCCAGAAATCCTACTTCAAGGAATAAACCTAAAAGAACTAACATTCATCGAAGCCCTGTTTATAAGAGCCAAAGAAAAAAGACTGAAACGGGCAACATACGGGGGCAGCCATGTAGTGTTCCAGGAGCCCCTCTTTACACACTTAAGAGCAATCACAGTGATCTTGTCATTCGCTCTCTTAGAACACTCCAAGGGCTCGCCTTTAAACTTAGGATGAAATCCAAACATCTTCATAGAAGCTGTCCCTTGCCCGTCCCGCTCCCCCTTCCCACGCGCCAGAAAAATCTCGCACCAGCCACGCTGTCCTTTGGGCAGTTCCTACAATATGTCAACCTCGTCCTGCTCTCGGGTGTTCCCTCTGAGTTCGCTTGGTGTCAGGGTCTGAACCACAACTGCCTCTTTCTCATCATCGAGGTCTCTGTCCAAATGTCATGTCTTCACCTGTATAATGGGCATGAGCCCAGTGTCTCGCTCAGGGGGTTGTTGAGAGGATCGGAAATGAAATGCACGTGAGTGAAAAAGCAGAAGCTCCATGCACGTACTAATTATTTTTTAAATACAACTCATTTTTAAAAATTTTTAAATTGAAATATAGTTGCTGTACAATATTATATGTTACAGGTGTACAGGACAGTGATTCACAATTTTTTAAGGTTTATACTCCATTTATAGTTATAAAATATTGGCTATATTCCCTGTATTGTACAATATATCCTCGAGGCAATCATAATTATTACACTTGTACATTACGGAAGCATTCAAGTGCTGGGCTTACTGGTGGACCTTAAGTATTGCTGAGCTGGGGACGCACCGGGAGGGTTGGTATATTGTGCTGCCAACAGGTGTTCCGGGAGGATAGGCAAGGAGAGACTTTTATGCCCCGCGGCTTTGGGAGGAACCGGGCCTTGAAAAATGTGTAGGATTTGAATACCTGGTGAGAGCGTGGGGGTGGGGCAACAGCAGAAGCAAAGCCTGGGAGGGGGCTCTGAGGATAAGGAGGCAGGACACCTGTCAGGATGCCCACCTGTAGGGCAAGTGGAGTGAGCAAGTCACCGCAGCTTTCCAGACACAGCCCGAGGAGGGAGCGGAGTTTTGTTCCAACGTCTTTCCTGTGGCCGCTAGAGGGGACCCTCTCCAGGCGAGCGCAAAGCTCCTGCGGGGCGCCGCCTCCTCAAGGCTCTCCCCCTACGCTTCAAGCAAGCTTCTCGGCGGAGCCAATGCCGGAGGTCTGTCCCGCCCACCCCCTCCTCGCAGCCACTCGTCTGCACCAAATGCCTGCCAGCTTTTGACTGGCAGGCTGTCTGGCAAATCAAATCGCGGCCTTGAAAGCAAAACACTGCAGCACTCGGGCAGCTCTGGGTTGGGGAAGGAATCTGGGAGGCTGTGCCTCCGGGTTGCGCGAAGAGTCTAAGTCATTGCTCAGAAACCTCTGATAGGTGGGCCTTAGCGGAAACGCCGCCGGTGAGTAGTGATTAAGACTAAGGGCGGGGGAAGGGGGAAGGGGGACTTGAATTCACCCTTCGTTTCAGGAAAAGCCAATGCACTTGTGATCATCTACCGTAAATATCTTCCTTGTCATTTTGGGTCTCATTGCCTCAGAATGCTTTTTCCATTTTCGCATCGAGGAGAGGGGCATGGATTTGCCTTAGTAAAGGTGATGCCAGGCGTTACCAAATCAGGAAGTGAACTAGAGTAACTTCGCCTGAATTGTACCTATACACGCCGGCTTGGGCGATAGCAGACGGTGGAGTTATCAGGTGGATGAGAGAAGGCCTTCTTGATCCATGTTGGCCTCTGGCAGTTGTTTCCTGCGCATTGGGTGGGGACTTTAGCGTGTAACCCTTCAGTGAGCCAAAGCCCAGGAAAGGGAAAGCGCTTGGCCTGTAACTGGCACTCAGCAACCGGAAGCTGAATTTGCAGGTGTTGGGAAAGGGCGTGTTTGAGTTTTTCAGGCAGAGCCAAGACCCGACTCTTAGCAGCCACGAGCTACGTTTCTCTAGGCTGGGAAACCGTATTCTGTGGGTCAGTGAAGTAATTCATTGAGATGAGGGCTGGGGGATGGAGTGGAAGCCATCACCTAGTGAATTATCTTTCCTTTTTTGAGTCAGCGACCCTGTGCTCACTGGTGGCTGTGAGGGGCCTCAAAATTAAGGGGTGGCTGGCAGCACAGAGTTGGCTCCTTGCCTCTAGGGCATATGTTAGTCCTGGAAAAGTGCTTTGAAGTAAGGAAAAGAGAGTCGCTGGGCAAAGAATGTGTGCCTTATAAGGAAGGGCAACTTGCAGAGAGTTCCTCCAAGGCTTTTAGTCCCAACGGCTACCCAGCTGAGGGAGAGTTTTCTGTCTTTGCAGGCCATGATGCCTCAGAGGCCTGGGTTTCCTGAGGCAGAGAGGGAAGCTGCTTTTTCAAAGCGAATTAAATGAGAGTAACCACAGACGCTACAAAGGAGGGCAAAAACAGAAACCCACCTGGAGGAACCAGCTGATGCAAAGGAGGTTAGTTAGGGGCCTGGATTCCCATCAGCCTCTTGGCACATCCCTGAGGTCTCTCTGACGTGCTGTGGGCGGGGCTGGCTATACGGGCTGTATCTCTGGAGTCGTGGTTGGTTAGGCCTGAGTAATCCGTTCTCTTCTTGCCCGTGAAGCAGCCACGGTGCACCAGGTGCTTCACAGGCCTGTCTATAGCCAGTCAGCAGGTACGTATGGAGGTCACCGTGCCAGGCTTTGGGCTAGATCTCGGCAGGGAGCAATGGAGCAGGGGATTCAGCAAACTGCTTCCCAGAATTTGTGCTCCAGTGCCCCTTCACCTCCAGGCCGAAAGCCTCTAAGAGGGTCTCAGAGATCAAGGGAACCCTGGGCCACCCTTCCTTCTTAAGGCATAAAAGTAGAGTGAATAATAATTACGCTTTTCACAAGATTACAAACAAATATTCGTAGGGCTTTACAGTCAGGGAGGTCTGGTTATGGGATGTGAGTTACAAAGTTGTCTGATGAGTGTACTTCAGGTATATATATACTGAATATATAACCTCATCTAGAGGCAGAAGCAATCATTTAACTTTGAGGCCCTTTGACAAAGTGAGACCTGGGCTACATTGTCTAAGTGCTGCTCCTGTGCTAAGCCCTGCATCTGATGTCTCCTAGATACTGGACTCAGTGTTAGTCCTATAACATAAGACTGTGCTGTTCACAGAATGTAGATGGTTCCTTTTTTATGGCAGTGGGATTTTTTTCTTTCTTTGGAGTCCTGGAGAAGTAGATGTAGGTAGTGTTCTACTTCTTATGTAGGGGAGCCTATAGAAAAGTAGCATTTAAATTAGGATATGATGGAAGGAAGGAAGCAAAGGAGGCGAGGGATGGGGTTTTTAAAGGGCCGGGAAAAGGCTTTGAGGCAGGTGAGCCATATCTTTATTTGAGATGATAATGTTTCAGTGTTTCCTTGTACATGCATTTTTAATGTTCTTCCCCACCCTCTAGAGCACCGCGAGAATCAGGAAACGCATCCCTGTCTGTGTGCCTGGGAAGAGACCTAGAAACTGGCACGTCTCTGAGGGAAGATGAGGAAAAGGCTGTAAATTGGCCAAAAGAGCCTTGAAGTACTTCTTCCGCGTGGGAAAGTGATGGCTGGTGGGAGGAGGCGAACCCCGCAAGGAAAGATGGCTTAGCAGCAGCTGCAGCTGCCAAACCAGGCCCGGTGGGATGTGCCCTTAGACCACCATGGACGGAGCCCACAGAGCAGCCCTGCAGCTGCAGCAGCTCCCGCCCGCGAGCAGTGCTGACCCTGTGAGTGAGGCTTCCTTCTCCTACAAGGCAAGAGCTTTTATTTTTTTGGTTTGGGAATTTTATATTTTTCTAACAAGAAAGTAACACGGTGCAGCATTGGCTAACAGATAGGTCCAGGGTCCGCGTGCCTATCGCTGGCAGAAACAGGCAGACCCTCCACGCGTACAAGAGAATGTGTAATCAAAAGAAATGTTCATTAAAATACATAAAAATAGGAAGGTAGAGAAATATTTTAAAAGGAATTCATTCCTTGATTTTTTTAAAAAATCACCTGCTCCATTACTCAGAGACAACCTTTGTTCATATTTCTGTGTATTTCCTTCCTGTCTTTTTCTGGTATTACAGATTGGGGATCAGATTGTACAGAGAGTTTTGTTTCTTGGTTGTTTCCCTTAACCTTATTTGTGGACTGTTTCCCCACGTCATTGAGTAGTGATTGAAAGCATGCTTTCTGAATGATTGCGCAGTAATCTGTTGAGCTGCTGTATCAAAATTTGCTGGAAAGACCTCCTATTGTTGGATGTTTAGGTTGTTTCTAATCTGGGATGACTGTAAATGCTGCAGTGAACATCCCAGAGATCATGCCCCTTTGCTATCTCTAAGAATTGGATAGGGCTTCCCTGGTGGCGCAGTGGTTGAGAGTCCGCCTGCTGATGCAGAGGACACGGGTTCGTGTCCCGGTCCGGGAAGATCCCACATGCCGCGGAGCGGCTGGGCCCGTGAGCCCTGGCCGCTGAGCCTGCGCGTCCGGAGCCTGTGCTCCGCAATGGGAGAGTCCACAGCAGTGAGAGGCCCGCGTACTGCAAAAAAAAAAAAAAAATTGGATAGCCCTGGAAGAGGCAGTCTCTCCCCAGCAAGCGAGCTCACAAATGCCAGTGCATCAAGAATACAGAAAATAAGAAAATATAGTTGATATAATTGCCCTTGTGGTGAATGGATGCCAAATGGACACAGAACACTCTCCCTCATGAGGCGTCTAGTAAGTTTCCATTTTAATCACAAATTTTATTCAGTTACTTATTACAGAAGTATCTTCAGAAAAGGTAAATAAGTCATAGTGACTCTACCAAAGAGCTTAAGAAGTGAGGTGGCAGATAGGCATGTGAACAAAGGGTGATGGGCTGACGGAAGTACCGGGGGAATAAACGGAAGAAGGCTAGGCTTCAAATCCCTACCTGTTCCTATCCAAGTGATTAGATGTAGGGCTTAGGTAACCCTCAGAGCTTCTCTTACGGGTAGGATGGTAGTAGCAACACCTCCCTCCATCCCTCATCCCTCCTCGGCTGCATGGATCAATGAGAAAGCACATAGCCCAGCGCTAGGCATGCAGGAGGGGCTTGACTCACCGCTTGACTCAGAAATGTCTCGTGGTTACAAACAGGAACAGATGAAGGTGCACAGAGCAGAGGAAGGAGTAGTTAATTCTGCCTGGGGGAAGGGGAAGGGGTTCTAAGGGGAAGCTGTCTCTTTCCTCTTTGATTTTAAGGCTATTTTGGTTGCAAGGAATAAAAATCCGTTTCAGAGACGCTGAAGGGAAAGGTAAAATTATTATAAGGCTACAGGGTAGCTCATGGAACCCAGGGGCAAGAAGGGCCGTGGGGCTTGAAAGGTGGTAGAACTCTTAATCACACGTTCAAGAGAGGGAGGATCTGATTGGCCCAGCTTGGGTCAGGTGTCTACATTCGTCCAATCAGTAGTGGCTGGGGGTGGGGTCCTCCAGCAAACATGGTGTCTCCACACTGTGGGCTTGTGGCTGGGTGGGTTTTCCTGGAGGCATCTCCTACCTTTGGGGAAAACATTGAGAGGCCCCAAGTCCACGTTGATGGGGGATGGCTAGAAACAAGCAGTTTGCCCTGAGTTACAGCCCCACCCTCACCCTACCCAGCAGGGAATGGATTCTGGTTGTTGGGGGAAGGTGGTCTGTGAGACCAACAGGCTGAGCTGCCCGAGGGTCGGCATCCCTGCGGGTCTCTGACACTGGAGGCTCTGCTTCAGCCTGCAAGAGTCGGGCCTCACTTCTATGTAGCAAACAGGTCTCTCAACTGAGCACCTGCCATATACGTGCCTGTGCTGGGTGGGGCGGGAGCTCTGTAGGTAATTGAGATATCTCCTCCCTGAAGGAGTCTAGAGGGGTGGCGGGGAAGCCATTTCCACAAGTATCTACCCTTTAGGACAGAATTTGGCACAAAAAGAGAGATTCAGCAGGGTGTTAAGAGCATGACCTTTGGAATCAGGGAGACCTGGCTTCCAGTTCCAGCGCTATCACTTTGTAGCATTATAACTTGGGGAAAGTCATGTAATTCCTCTGCACATCAGCATTAAGTTCATCCTATAGGGTAGTTATGAGGATGACCTGAATTTACAGAAAAGGAAACTGAAGCTGCCTGTACCATCTCCAGTTTTCTGCCTGTGGTAATCCTACCCACCCTTCCAGCTCCAGCTCAAATATCACCTTTTTCATGAAGCCTTTGTCAGTCTTCCTGGCAGGAAAATATAGGCCCTTTATCCACACTTTTATAGCCAATTCACAATTACTATGGTAATCATCATCATAATAATAGCAACTAACATTTGTTGTGTTTACTATAACAGGGACTGTGTTAATCCTCACAAAAGTCCCATAAGGTAAGTACTATTATATCCCCATTTTACAAATGAGGAAACTGGCACAGAGACGTTAATTAACTTTCCCAAGACCACACAGTCAATAGGTCATAAAACTGGAATTTGAAACAAGCCTGTGCTCTGCCAAAGCCCGTGGTTTTATCCACCACTTCCTCTTGCCTACATTGTGCTGGGCACTCTGCAACGCCCCTTCTCTCCCTGATACTGGTTATTAAGTGTCGAAATAGCAGTCTTAGATAAGGTAATGCCTTACCTGCTGGAGAAGGTAAACGTCAGGGAGCTGGCCTGAAGCCAGGTCACGGGTGTAGCAGAGCCTATTAGCCAGCCTGCTGCCTCCCTTGTATTTGAATATGAGTAACCCTCAGAGCAAGCCAGAATGCAGTTTATACTTAACTGTTAGCATTTTAAGCCCAAGGGACTGAGAGTTCAGTTTAAATAGCAAGTGATGACAGTCTTGTCACTGCGGTATGTAAATAGATGCTGTTGTTGGCAGATGTAAAGCAGGCGCTGGAACAGGAGATCTGAGCTGAGGTTTCACTTGGATACCAGTATCCAAGGTTTCCTGCCTCTGCGACCTGTGGCTGCTTTTCTGCGAACAGTTTCTTTTCTTTCAGAGTTGTAACTGGTGAAAGATCAGTTCTCGGATCAGAGAATATCAGAGCCAGAAGGGTCCTTAGAGCTGTTGCTAATGCTAATGATGATGATACAAATAAAAATTGTAAAAATAATAATGGTAGCAGCTAGAATTGTTTTAATATTTATTACATGAGGGTTTACGGTCAGCTTCATTTTTCAGAGGGGAAGCTGAGGCTTCAGAGTGATTGCCCTGAAGTCACACAGCAGTGAGTGGCAGAGGCAGGACCCCAGCCCAGGTCTGCTGGTCTTCAAAATCTGTATCGGTTACCTGAAGCAGAGAGGGAAGTGACTTTGGGTCTGCTGCCCCCTTCCCTTGAGGGCTGGGTCTGTTGGAGCCATGGCTTGAACCTGCCCCTCAGTGGGAGCACCGGTGTTTCAGTCTGCACCTTTTCGTAAGGCACAGAGTCATTGATCCCAAGATCGAATCCCTGTCCTGGGTTAGCCGTCCACATGTACTTACGAGCACTTAACACTTCGAATAACTTTGGTGAAAACCCCCGGGTGGTTCCTCAGCCAAAAGCAGAGCATGCTGGGTCGAGAAGTCTCCCAGCAGAGTGTCCAGAGCTGGAGTTTCCCGTTGCTGCCCTCCTCCCTCCCTGCCAGTAGACCTGGACACCACCATTTCAGTTTCCAGTGCTGAGGTTTGGAGGAGGGACTTAACGTCAGGAGCCCTGCTGCTTGTCGCCTCAACTCTGAATTGCCCTCCACCAGGCACTTGAGGGCGGCTGGTAGGTGTGTGTTCAAATTGTGTAACCCCTGGGCTGCTGGCAGCTTCCTTGCTTGACTTTAAGTGCTCATAAAATTGAACCAACCACCACATCACAAGGGTTTGGGGCATAATTAGCATTGACGAAGCCCTTTGAAACCCTTGGATGAAAGGGCGTGAAGTTGTATTGCGCTGTTACTGTGTCTGTAGCCAGTCGTTATGAGTGGAGATTAATATGCTTGAGGTAAAGCCTTTTAAAAGAAACCTCAGCTTCCTGTGTCATTAGTGGGAATGTAGCCCTTACAAGGTGGGGATCTTTTTTTCTTTATCTTGCCACCTTTGAAGGACACCCCAGAGAATACAGTGGGACACAGATTCTCATCAGGAAACTGGAAGTCAGACCTCTAGCTTTAAGTTCTCCCATCCTCACCTTGGACAGGTTATTTAACTACTCTGAGTCTTCCTTCGTTCATCTCTAAACTCCTTCCAACTTGTGTGCTAAAAATAGGACTCATAGTAGTACCCACTTCATAGGGTTATTTGTGGCTCAAAGGTGATGCGTAGAAAGGGCTTAGTGCCATGCCTGACATCTATATATATAGTACATGTGATATTATATATAAATGCTCCATAAATATTATTATGGTAACCTTTTAACCTTGTTTTTGTTTTTGTTTTTTTTTGTGGTACGTGGGTCTCTCACTATTGTGGCCTCTCCCGTTGCGGAGCACAAGCTCCGGACACGCAGGCTCAGCGGCCATGGCTCACGGGCCCAGCCGCTCCGTGGCATGTGGGATCTTCCCGGACCGGGGCACGAACCCGTGTCGCCTGCATGGGCAGGCGGACTCTCAACCACTGCGCCACCAGGGAAGCCCTGTCAGGCGGATTCCTAACCACTGCACCACCAGGGAAACCCCCCAGCCCCATTTTAAAACCCTGACTTAAATGACTCCATTTTATGTCACATTTCACAGCACATTCTCCAGCAGCCTTGTGGATTCAGTCTCATCA
This sequence comes from Tursiops truncatus, assembly GCF_011762595.2. NCBI lineage: Eukaryota > Metazoa > Chordata > Mammalia > Artiodactyla > Delphinidae > Tursiops > Tursiops truncatus. Next base: position 164,979,125 of record NC_047034.1, on the reverse strand, counting down.
GAGGACAGCTTGGTATCTCTGGGTAATAATAATGTAGTGGCCATCAGTTGTAGGTCGAACCAAAAGAAACTACCACTTTTGTAGGTCAAAACTGGTTGGATATTGGCAATTTTTATGGTTCACCCTAATTCTTATTTACTGAGTTAAGTGTTTCTTCCAAATGATCTCAAGAAGTTCATGTACCAGCTCTGACAGAGGGGCACCGTCATCCCAACTAGCAGAAGAGAGCGGAACCGAAGCTTAGTGAAGCAGATCTCAGCAGCCTGCCGACCCTGAACCTGTAGCTGTCCTCTGAGCAGCCCCTGCTCAGGTCTCCGTTTCTGCACAATTCCTGGGGCCTGTTTCCAGCTCTCCCCTGTCTCCCACTAAGGTGTTAAAGCAGCTTTGAAGTGTTTTTGGAGCAGCAACCGGAGTCTTTTTGTCTCCTACCTGCCGAAGGCAGTTCCTGCAAAATCACTGCCACTTAACACTTTGTAACAATTTACTCATTAGCGTAGGTAAACTGAGTTATTAGGCAGAGTGCCTGCCTGGCCCCAAGTTCTTTGCCTCCCATGAGGTTGAGGTCCTTGCTTTCAATCCTTAGGAACCACATGTAGTGAAGGGCTTCCTTTGAGGTCCTCAAACTTGCCCCTCTAAGGAAACACTGTGTATTTCCTCACACTTTCTTTTCATTGACATCTAAAACTTATGATTACAAGTTTAAATATTCACAAAGTATGTAATTCCTGACACATTTAAATTATTTTTTTTAAACTCTTACACGTACTTAACTAAAGCCCCCAGAATATAAAGACCATTGATCCCTACCATCAGACTTCTGAAAAGACTCTTCTTTAACAGTTGGAAAGTTTACATCATTCCTTTTCCTTCTTGAATTTCTATTTCCCTTCCATTTCCCCACAGAATTTTATCCCAAAATTGTGTCAGCTTAAAGAAAAACACACAACCTAAGAGTTGTGACTTAAGTTTTTTTCAGAGACCTTACTGAGGACTATAGCCTGGGAGACAGACGCTCAGTAGCTCTGAGGAAGCTGTTCTGAAGAGGTTGAGGGGGAAACCAGTTTATACGTATGTGATTTTTGGCTAGGAAATACATGCGGTAAAGTATACATCTTGGTAAAAGACTACTGCCGGTCACAGAGAACAGATATCTCAAGTTAATGATTTAGTGCTTTTTTTAATGTGTGGGAAGATGCAAGAATCTGGGTTCATTAAAATTCTTCCTGAGATGTGCATCTAACTATCTAAGGGGCCTGCTTGTCCAAGCACAGAGCATCCTGTCATTGTCTTAATTTCCGTTCAGAGTGTATTGTCGGTTATCGACTGCAACAAATTACAGCTTAATCCTTGCAGAATTGGGTGGTGAGCAAAAACGCTCTTGTTCTTCTTTGTTTATATGTATCTGTCTTTCAATACTTAAAATTTTTACGGACATCTATCATACTTCTCTACAAGAAAGAATGTAGAGTATGTAACCAAATTTCTTTTTTAAAATTTCCTTTGATATAAGGTTCATAGATATTGATTCGATACAGAATTTTTTATACAATTGAATAAAAGCAATTGATTAATGCAGTATAAATTTTTATCATCATTATTGAACAAAAATAACTTTGTATTAGAAAAATGTATCTGAAAAGATTTGGACTTGATTTTCAATATTCAAGGTAAATATTATTAATTGGTAGAATGAGATAGGGTTTAGCATCAATCCTGTAGCAAGCTTTGGTTTTTATGGCTAGAAGTGCTGAGTCTCTTCATGTACCCCGAATGGAAGAAGTATTGTTACAGCAGTATCACTGAATTCTTTCAACTCCTTCCAAGTTATGTGCTAAAAATCATGTAGTGATAAACTAGTTTTATTGACCTATCAGCTAACTGTATGATTAGGACCTCATTCATTTTTGTTCAAAGCAACGTACTAGACATACTTAATTTAGAACAGGATTTGTTTTTGCTTTTACAGTTTCCGTGAAGTTTACCAAAAAAGCATGATCAATTATGCCGGTCACTTTTTTCCCTTAGAGGCACATTGGGTTAATCTCATATATCCAGAAAGGATTGGGGAAATTGAAATATGATTAATTTTACTACACCTTTGCCCTTACTGTACTGTAATACATATATTTTAACTCTAGAATATAATGCAAATATTTACTATAAATATTTGTACATGTATTTATCCCTAGCTTGAATATATTTTTGTCAAAACTTACAACTGTAGGTATAACCTAATTAACAAAGCTAGTTTTTATTGTACAAACATCAGTTCAATCAGACTTTCTGATTTCAGAATATGTTAACAAGGACCAAGTTATCCCATTCTGATATCTGTCATGGCTTACAGGAATACGTATGAGAGGGGGAGAGAAAACAGTTCCTAGAATGGGCATTTATCACTAAAGAAATCTCCCAGGAAACAAAATTTCAAAATTCCCCTGGGTTTCTTAGTGGTTTTACAATTTGGGGCAATGTACCAGAGTAAGATTCCACATGAGTGAAGGACAAGCCTTTCTTTGATAAAGTGGGAGGAAGCTACAGAGAAAAGTAAGGAAGGGAAACAATGGGAAGCTAGCAAAGGGCACAGGTGGAAATGAGGATATGGTGATTGAATCCCTTAAAACTGTCAGTATCAGCAAAACCTTTGTAGAAGAGAGTCTCTGGGCCCCCCAATCTGAAGGATATGGCCTTCTAGATCCTGCTACCCTGATTTCTCTTTTAGAAACAGTCCTAATGACATCACTCAGAGCCTCCCTATCATCTCCAAGCCCAAATCCAAACCCTTTGAAGTAGAGAAGCCCCCTCCCAATCTGACCAGCCCACCCCTAAGCCTTATCCCTCTGCACTCACGTTTCTTCTGTCTTCTGTGGACCCTCGCCCAGCTATATAGAAGCCCTCATTGGTCCTCAAGCTCTCACACACACATCCCCTTTTACCTCTCAGTGCCTTTGAGCCCACTTCCCCCTGGGTCTTACCCCTCCACATCACCTTCTTTCCATTCCGCAAAGGCACCGTGCTCATTCCCACCGTGGGGGCTTCCCACCCCACCCCCATCACTCTACGTCTTCAGATCTCTCTCTGAAACCATTCTTCAAAGATGCCTCCCTGACTTCCCTTAATCCTGGGTCTCTCACACACTACATCAGGCATCTGTGCTTCTCCTAGGTAGCTCTAACTGAAGTGGGCTTAAAAATAGTCAGGTGTTTAATATATACTGCATGAGGACCGGGACAGCGCATGGCACGTTGGCAGTCAGTGCATGGCACACACTAGGCACTGAATAAGTGTCTGGAATGCTATTCTTCCCTCCTCTGTAAAGTGTCTGTATTCTGCACTAGCCTAGGAACCTTTGAGTCAAGAACCAATTCCCCAGCCCTTGATAATAGCTACTAATTATTGAATACTTATCCTGTGTCAGGCACTGTTCTAGAGCTTTAAATATTCCATAGCTTGACATACTAGTTAAGAGCATAGGCTCTAATGTCAGACTCCCTGGGTTCCAGTCCTGCTTCATCCACTTACCAGCTACCTCATATCCTCTGTGCCTCAGCTTCCTCACTGTAAAATTAGATAATAATACTACCTACCTTATAGGGTTGTTATGAGGATTAAATGAGTTAATATATATGAAGTAATTGGAATAGTACTTGGCATGTAGTAAGTGCTCAATAAGTACTGTTGTTTGTCATTATTGCTGTCATGTTTATTTCTAATATTTACAACAAACCCAGTCTGTCAGTTTCCAAAGGCTGAGCTCTCTCTAGTAGAAGAGCTGGCCAGCCATGTAAAAGAACTCAGGCTGGGACTTCCCTGGTGCCGCAGTGGTTAAGAATCCGCCTACCAACGCAGGGGACGCGGGTTCGACCCCTGGTCCAGGAAGATCCCACGTGCAGCAGAGCAACTAAGCCCATGCATCACAACTATTGAGCCTGTGCTCTGGAGCCCGCAAGCCACACTACTGAGCCCACGCACCTCAACTGCTGAGCCCATATGCTGCCACTACTGAAGCACATGCCCTCTAGGACCCGTGTGCCGCAACTACTGAGCCCGCGTGCTGCAACTACTGAGCCCGCGTGCTGCAACTACTGAAGCCTGCACGCCTAGAGCCCATGCTCCGCAACAAGAGAAGCCACTGCAATGAGAACCCCATGCACTGCAATGAAGAGTAGCCCCAGCTTCTCTTGTGGCCTCTCTTGTGGCGGGATGAAATGAGAAATTAATAACAGAAGGAAATTCACAGCAGCAAAGAGGGAAATTCACAAATATGTGAAAATTAACCCATGGTCAATGAAGAAATCACAAGGGAAATTAGAGACAAACTGATCCTAAAATTCTGTGGAAATGCCAAGGACTCCAACTAGCCAAAACAATCTTGGGAAAAGAAGAACAAAGTTGGAGGACTCATGCTTCTTGATTTCAAAAATTATTACAAAACTACAGTAATCAAAACAATGTGGTACTGGCATAAGGACAGACGTACAAATCAGTGGACTACAATACAGGGACCAGAAATAAACCCACACATCTGTGGTCAATTGATTATTGACAAGGGTGCTAAGACCACTCAATAGGGAAAGAATATACAATCTTTTCAACAAATGATGCTGGGACAACTGGATATCTACATGTAAAAGGATGAAGTTGGACTCCTTCCTCAAACCATGTAAAAAAAATTAATTCAAAATTAAAAAATTAATTCAAAGACCTAAATCTAAGAGCTAAAACTATAAAACTCTTGGAAAGAAACATAGGTACAAATTTTTGTGACCTTGGATTAGACAACAATTTTTTAAAATGATGACACCAAAAACCATACAAGAAACAAAAGAAAAAAATAGATAAATTAAACTTAATCAAAATTTAAAACTTTTGTTCATCAAAGCACACTGTCAAGAAAGTAAACTATAACCCTCAAAATAGGAGAAAATATTTGCAAATCGTATATCTGACAAGGGTTTAGTATCCAGACATATAAAGAAATCTTACAACTCAATAATAAAAAGACAACTCAATTTAAAAATAAGCAAAGTGGGCTTCCCTGGTGGCGCAGTGGTTGAGAGTCCGCCTGCTGATGCAGGGGACATGGGTTCGTGCCCTGGTCCGGAAAGATCCCACATGCCGCGGAGCGGCTGGGCCCGTGAGCCATGGCCGCTGAGCCTGCGCATCCAGAACCTGTGTTCCGCAACGGGAGAGGCCACAGCGGTGAGAGGCCCGCGTACCGCAAAAAAAACACAAAAATAAGCAAAGCGTTGCACAACATTGAAAATGTACTAAATGCCACTGAATTGTATACTTTAAGATGATTAATAGTCAACTCTATTATATGTGAATTTTTTAAATAGGCCAAGGATTTGAATAAACAGTTCTCCAAAGAAGATAAACAAATGGCCAATATATACCTAAAAAGATGCTCAACATCATTAGTCATTAGGGAAATGCAAATCAAAACCACAATTAGATACCACTTCACACTCTTTAGAATGGCTATCGTAATTTTTTTTTTTAAGGAAAATAACAAGTGTTGGCAATAATGTGGAGAAATGAGAACCCTTGATTGGTGGGAATGTAATTTGCTGTAGCCGCCATAGAAAACAGTTCGGCAGTTCCTCAAAAAGTTAAACACAGAGTTACTATATGACTGAGAAATCCCACTCCTAGTGGAATATACCCAGGAGAACTGAAAACATATGTTCATGCAAAAAGATGTACACAAATGTTCATAGCAACATTCATGATAGACAAAAAGTGGAAATAATTTACATGTAACTGATGAACAGATAAACAAAAAATGGTATATCCATATAATGGAATATTATTTGGCCATAATAAAGAATGAAGTACTGGTTCATGTGAACCAGTTCTTAAGGCTCCTATGAACCAGTTCTTAAGGTTCATATGAACCTTAAGAACATTATGCTAAGTGAAAGAAGCCAGTCACAAAAGACCATATATTGTAGAGTTCCATTTATATGAAATGTCCAGAATAGGCAAGTACATAGAGACGGCGAGTAGACTAGTGGTTGCCAGGAAGTGAGGGGAGGGGAAGCAGGGAATGAATGCTAGTGGGTTTGGGGCTCCTTTGAGGAATGACAGAAGTGTTCTGCATTTGGATATCGGTATGGCACAACTTGATGAAATCTGGACGTTTTCAAGGTTATGTGGCAGCTCCGGAAATCAGATCCACACCCGGCCTCCTGTTTGTTGTTGCTGCTTGTTGTGGTTTCTTATTGTTTGCTTGTTTAGTGGTTTTTCTCAACTCTTTTTGTAAAGTCTGTGTTTTCTGTTGTGTGTGGCCTATCCAAGTCTGTGTCTGTTAGCTCGGTGGTCAGTTTTGTTTTGATAGTTTTGTTAAATACCTAGAGCCAAAAAGAGGAAAAAAGAAAAAAGAAAAAAACCTCTCCCAGTCTTTGCAGACTGGCTCTGTGCTGGGGCACTACTCCATCGTTTACCAGTCTATTTACAGCTCTGCCTTCACTTTTACTTGCTGCTCTGCCCAGCCTGAAGGCCACCTGAGGTGAAGGCTTAGCATCTTCTCAAGTGTTTTTGGAGCACGCATCCAGCCCTGGGTATATGAATAGTCTTGATTCCCCAGGATACACCGGAGCTTTTAAAAGCCCTCTCTCTCTCCACCCCGCACCCCCGTATCTTCTTTCCCAGCTCTTCCTGCTCAGGCTTTTCCTTCTGTGTACTGTGCATCCCAGTGCTGTCCCTCGCCTCAGGATGCTGCAGCCAACACTTGTGACTTTAAATTCTTTCAGCAAAGGCATCCCGGAAGCTGCCCCCGCCCCCCAGCCCTGGTACTGCTCCAAGTCAGGCAAAATAAAGGCAAGCCCTTGTGCTGTTCCTTCAGGGAGCTGCCAGACAGGTTGGAATCCACAACCTCAATTTTTTTTTTAATTTTAATTTTATATTGGAGTATAGTTGATTAACAATGTTTTGTTAGTTTCAAGTGTACAGCAAAGTGAATCAGTTATACATATACAGGTACCTATTCTTTTTTTTTTTTTTTTGCAGTACGTGGGCCTCTCACTGTTGTGGCCTCTCCCGTTGCGGAGCACAGGCTCCGGACACGCAGGCTCAGCGGCCATGGCTCACGGGCCAAGCCGCTCCACGGCATGTGGGATCCTCCCGGACCGGGGTACGAACCCGTGTCCCCTGCATCAGCAGGCGGACTCTCAACCACTGCGCCACCAGGGAAGCCCCACAACCACAATTATTTTTTAAAAATAAGGTCCTTATTGCTCCCTCTGCCCTCATGACTGCCATAGGTCTGGAGTGTAAGGGATGGTTGGCAAGCAATTTAAAATGCCACATTGCTTTCTGACCATAAGGCAACTGCTTCTTTCTTCACCAAGGCTTCCCCTTCTTATTATAAGTTTTTAATTAGACTCCAGAGTTCTAGAAAAGTTGATTCAGACAATGTTTGCCAGTTCATTCATTGTTTTACTGGAGGGATGGATCCCTGGAGTTCTTCTCTATTCCACCATTTTCAATGGCATCACTTATAACATTGTGAAGATACTAAAAAAAAACACTGAATGGTACACTTTAAAAACGTCAAAATGCTGACTTTTATGATTTTTGAATTTGTCTCAATGAAAAAGGTAGTGACACATTAAAGAAAGATATTCTGAGTTCATAGAATGGCCTTAAAGAGCATTTAGAACCAGGCATTAAGATGGGAAGACATTAAAATACCTTAACTGAGCAAAAAAGGGGGGAGATGACCAAGCAGTAGAGTGGTCCGTACTCAGATCAGATGGACGATCAAAGCCGCCCACTAGTAAATGTCTGGAATAGAGTCACATCTTGAGTCCCAGCCAAAAATTGCTGGATCATTAAGCAACGTTGGTCCACTGAGAAAGCACGTCAGTTAGCTATTGCTGGGTAACAAACCACCTGAAAACCTAGCTAAAAACAACAACCATTTTACTGCTCACAATTCTATGAGTCAGGAGTCTGGACAGGATCTAAAAGAATTGAAATCAAGATCTCGAAGAGATAGTGGTACTCTGTTGTTAATTGCAGCACGATCAACAGTGGTCAAGGTGTGGAAACAACCTAGATGTCCATTGATAAATGAAGAAAGAAAATGTGGTATATACTACAATGGAGTATTACCCAGCCTACAATGGAGTATTACCCAGCCTTAAAAAAGAAGGAAATCCTGGAACATGCCACCACATGGGTGAACCTTGAGGACATTACGCTAAGTGAAATAAGTGCTAGACTGAATGTGCCTCGCCTCCCCCCCAACCCCAAATTCATGTATTGAAGTCATAATCCCCAATGTGATGGTATTTGGAGATGCAGACTTTGAGAGGTAATTAGGTTATGACGGTGGACCTCATACATGGGATTAGTGGCATTATTAAGAGAGAGACAGAGCTCTCTTTCTGTACCATGTAAGGACACAGCACGAAGGTGTCCATCTGCAGACCAGGAAGCGTCTCTCACCAGGAAAAGAATCAGCCAGCGCCTTAATCTTAGACTTCTCAGCCTCCAGAACTGTGAGAAATGAAAGTCTGTTGTTAGCATCCCTGTAGCATCCCAAACTGACTAAGGCAGTCATCCAGTCACGGAAGGACAGATACTGCATGGTTCCACTTACATGGGATATCTTAAATAGTCAAACTCATAGAATCAGACAGTAGGATGGCAGTTGCCAGGGGCTGGCAGGGAGGGTGGCAGTAAGGAGCTGCTAATCATTGGGCGTAAAGTCACAGTTATGGCAGATGAATAAGTTCTAAGATCTGCTGTACAACATTGTCCAGCAGTTAAAAATACTGTATTGCACACTAAAAATTTATTAAGAGGGTATATCTTATGTTAAGTGTTTATGCCACAGTAAAATTTTTTTAAAAAGAAAGAATTCGAGCAGAGCTCAGCAGTGGTGGCTGCCTTTGCATCTTTGCTTGGCTGGGGCTGGAGCTGGAGAATCCAAGAGGTCCTCACTCATGTCTGGAACCTCAGCTGGGATGGGTTAAATCAGCTGGAGTGGGCTGAGGTGGCTGTGCCTCTCTCTCCTCTTGGTGTTGACTGGGCCCACTCATATATCTGTTTGGCCCTCCACATGACCTCTCTCTCTTTTGGGGGACAGGCTGGGCTTTTTTACATGTGGCTGGGTTCCCCTCCGAACAAAAGCAGAACCTGTAAGGCCTGAGCTCGGAAATCCCAGAACTTCACTTCTCTCTCATTCTGTCGACCAAAGCAAGTCACAGGCCAACCCAGGTTCAAGTGATGGGGAAAAGACCCCACCTCTTGAGGGGAGTCATAGCGCATGCATACAGGGATGGGAGGAATCGTTGGCAGCTGTCACTGCAGTTTACTACAAATGATAACCCCAAGTTCAGGACAATATAATTGTGAAAGTCTAGTGGGAAGAATCTTGCCTCTCCACCAGGCCTCCTCTGATACCACCACAGTGGGGAGGAGAAGGGGTGCTTCGTGACTGCCAGGTGGGGCAGAGGTCTAGTCTCCCTGTGGTCTCTACTGACGCTGGGGGGAGGGGGGTACCGCCTCATCGCTGGCCTCAGCTGCCCACTTGGCTTTCTCTGATAGTCCCAGCAGGGGAGTTGGGTTGCTTTGTTACAGCCTCCAAAGGGTGGAAATCTAAGCTCCCTACTTGGCTTATGCTGGCAGGGGCAGGGTGGAGCCTTTTTTTTTTTTTTTCCGGCAGTGTTTGGAGCACATCAGTTATTGTCTAAAAGCCTTCTGCCTGGCCTGGCTGCTCCTTTCCTTATTCTCCGACCAGAGTGCAGGCTTTTCTTGGGGCTTTTTTGGGTCACACCTGTTGCTATTTCCAAGTTGCCAGTTTCTTCAGCTCCAAGTCTGGATACATGAGGCAGAAAGAAAACTCAAGGAACTCCCTACCATGTGGTTCCTCAGATCTCAAGCTCCTTAGCCTGTCCGCCTTGTTCTGTCCACCTTTCAGTCTTCTTATGTTTGTTTTATATATAATGTCCAGGGTTTTTAGTTGTGCGTAGCAGGAAGCATAGGAAAAAGAATGTCTACTCCGTCTTACTGGAAGCAGAAGTCTTTTAAAGTTAAAGTTGTCAGAGAATTTTATTGTATGTGAACAGCTGAAGTATTTAAGAGAATTTCAGTTTCCTTATATTCATAAGTGCAGTTTGTTAGACTTATAAGAAAAACTTAGTTCGTTGTTAAGGTTTTGTTTCCAAAGAACCAGATCAGGAATCTATTATTTTAATAACATATATACTTTTTTAAAAAAACAAAGTAAATGCACATAGCCTTTTTTGTCCATAAAAGCTACCCCGTTTTTGTCTATAAAACTGAGGGGGGGACACATACTTACTAGGAGTTGGACTAATAATAATAAACATATTCCCAAACTCTGTTCTGTGAAGCCTTGACTCTATTAGGCTCTTTGGTTGCAAGTAACAGAAACTAGCTCGTTAGCAAAAAAGATTGTGGGGCTGCTTCCGGAAAAGAAGGAAGAGCTGGAGAAGCCAGCTTCAGAAGGTCAGGAACCAGGAAGGCTCCAGGGGTCTGACTTGGCTAAACCTCACCTCGGGCAGGAGTGAACCAGCCTTTTTCCGCCTTTGTGTTTCTCAGTCCAGGATTTGGACCCCAGAAAGAGAGCTTCTGACCTGCCTGGCTTGGATCAAGCGTGGGTCACAGGCCCATCCTTGTCTAGGAGAGGAGACTGGAGCCCTTTGAATGACAGTCCCAACAGGAGTATCCAATGAGGAGGCAGGGGGGAGGCAGGGAGTCCTCCACAGCACAATCGGGGTGCTGTTACCAGAAGGAAAGGAAAGTGATTAAAATGTCAGGCTGGTGAGAATCGCAGAGGTACTACAGATGCCAGTGGATGGACTCTAAGCTAAGAGCTCTAGAGCCAAATGGGTTTGGGAAACCTGAGCTAGATAAGGAGAAACTGCCTCTGAGAGCCTCTACTGGGCCAGTGCACTGGATGGAGGATACAGCGTTTTGCAAACTTATCTAACCACATGATGCCTTTTGCCTTGGAACCCCATTGACGTATCTAGGAACCCTGGCCTGATTGGCCTCCAGTGACCCTTTTAGCTCTGAGATTCTGTGATCCTGCAGGAAGGACATGGCTTCTGTTTAACTGAAAAGAAACCAAAAAGCATGAAACAGTGGAGATGGAGAAGGACCGAGCCAGTGCAGCTCAGGCTGAGAGCCGTATTGGGAAGCAGTGGAAGCCAGCTCCTTTGGGTCCCAGGAGATGCCGCCAATAACCTCCAGTTAATGAGCTATTTTATGTGAAATGAATTGGTCGGCTTCTTGTCTGGCATGATCATCACTTGGTTTCTCTGAGCAGTCTGGCTGTGACCAAAAGCTTGGGTCAGGGCCGGAGGGGCCCTTAGCAGTCGTCTGGGCCAGCACTTAGGTCATCCAGAGAGGACACACAAGCCTGGTGAGGGGAAAGGGACTTGTCTGAGGCCATGTAGTGACGTGGTAGCAGAGCTGGGACCAGATCCCAGGTCTCTGGGCACCCAGCTCAGCATCTTTCCTTTATGCTGCAGCACTGCACCTTGAGGGGGAGAAGTCGGGGACAGCCACGGTGGTTTCCATCAGCAGGCCTCCTCTGCCCTCCTCCCGCCCTATCCCACAGTGACTGCCCTTCTCTGGGGAGGCCCCCTCAGCTCTATGGGCCCTCAGCACTCTGGGAGAGGGAAGGGAAGAGGGGGGCAGGAGGCGGGATAGAGGGTTGACTTTATCCCCCTTACTGCTTGCTGATTATCTGTCCTTCCAGAGGGATTGAAGGACTGCGTTTGTCTTTTTTTTTTTTTTAAATTAATTTTTACTGGACTGAGTTTGTCTTGATGTTCACTGCTGGCTCACTGGGGCCCGGCCCAGGCCTCGAAGAACATGCAGATTTCGCGAGGGAGGGCACCAGTGGTAGGAGACTCTTTTTTTTTTTTTTTTTTTGCAATACGTGGGCCTCTCACTGTTGGGGCCTCTCCCGTTGCGGAGCACAGGCTCCGGACGCGCAGGCTCAGCAGCCATGGCTCACGGGCCCAGCCGCTCCGCGGCATGTGGGATCTTCCCGGACCGGGGCACGAACCCGTGTCCCCTGCATCGGCAGGCAGACTGTCAACCACTGCGCCGCCAGGGAAGCCCAGGAGGCGACTCTTGAGCAAAGGAGGAGTTGGGAAAGCCCATGCTGGGAAGAGAGGATTCCTATTTGGTTAAAATGATGCATTCCTTTGGTGTTTAGCAGGATAATGCTGGAGGGTGTGTTGAGCACATAACACGGTGTGCTTTAAATGCTGGGCCATGTACGCTTTGACCCAGCAGTCCCACTTCTAAGAATTTATCCCAAGGGATTAATCTTCATAAATGCACAAAAATGCATGAACTAGGATGTTGGATCACAGCATTGTTTTTAAAAAAGGAAATAGCCTAAGTATCCAATAATACAGAAGCAATGATAGAAATGCACATCCATATGGTAAGTTATTTTGACATTTATTAAAAATGGTGAATTAGATATGCCTGTCAAGAGAATGTATTTATAATATCTTAGGTAAAGGAACAGGTTATAAAACAAATTATAATATTATTTTTATAAAAATAAATTAACACTGCCATTGACATCAAAATTCATGGACAGAAAAAAATTTTTACAAAAATCAAAATGTTTGCAGTAACTATCTCTGGGGGTTTTAGAGTGACAGGTGGCTTTTTATCTTTTTTGCGTTTTTGTTCTTTTCATTTATATTTCCTAATTATTCTACAGTGAATATACGTTTGGTAATCATTGTATAAAGTTTTTAAAAAAATGCCGTGCTAAGGAATCTGAACCTCATTCTTAAGGTGACATAAATTAAATTTTTATAAATTAAATAATTAAAAGTGCCCTAAGCAACTTTGCCACTTAAAGGAGCCTCATTGAGACCCCTCTGGGAATAGGAAGACTCCATTGATTAGATGGCAAATAGTATCCCTGCCTGTGTTTTTCTTGTAAATTCTGATCTCTGAACATTGCTTTTCTGCGCAAGACCATACCAAGTCAATACATTAAGGGAACTGGAAGAGCAGATTTAGACCTTATCAAGTCCTTGTGACTGGAGGACAAAGGATGGTGCTTTCTGGTAGTGTCCCATCGCAGCCCGTGTTCTGTAAACCAGCAAGGCAGCCAGAGTAAACTCGGGTAGAAAAATTCCACTGGAGTGTCTGGGGGGCGTGGCTTTGTGAGGGATGTTGTTGGTTTTGTTCTGGGACCACAAACAGTTGGATTCCAATGTGTCCTGGGGCCCTTTGGCTTAGGCCCAGCTCACGTCTGCTCCTGTGAACTTTCCTTACAGGAAAACTTGATCGGTGCCCTCTTGGCGATTTTCGGACACCTTGTGGTCAGCATTGCACTTAACCTCCAGGTACGTTTCAGTCACCAGCACTGCCTGGGGCAGAGATACAGCCGATGGGTATCTGGTGCAGGCCCGGCTGCCTCCTCTCTGGGGGACATTGCCTATTCCATCCCAGGGCTGGGACAATACCTTTTAGGTTGTTCCAGAATCTCTCTTGATTCTTTGCCCCTGCTTCATCCCCCATCACCCCTCAACCATGAAGACAGTGCTCTCCGTTACTTAAAAGTCTCTGGGGGGTGCCTTGGAGCAGCTGCTGTGTACGCCCTGCCCCATAACTCCTCGGCCTAGTTGAGCTCACAGACAGCTGTGGTTTAGAGCCAGTTGACAACACCATGGGAACTGGCCCCACTGGCTGCAGGTGCAGCTGGGAAGCCAGCTGTGTGTGTTGGGCGCTGGTGGCGGTTGTTAATGCCCCGGGGCAGCCTTTAACCAATGGGGGATGGGAGTCAGTGGATAAATGCTCCAGGCCCCCGTCCTTGGGTAGGATGGTTCTGAGGGGAGTTCACAGGGTTTCTCAGAATGACTGAGCCCCAGTTGCCCAAAGCACTAACTCACCGTGAAAGCACCCTTCACTGGCCCTCCTCCCTTCCCTGTCTCACTTTCCCACTCCCTGACTTATGCTTCCTGGAATCACCTCCCAAATCAACTCCCTGCTCCCCAGCCCTTGTTTCAGGGACTGCTTCTGGGAAACCCAGTCCAAGACTTGACACCTGCCAGCAGGACAAATCCCACAGCACACTGGCCAACGCTTTCCCCCAGCGCTGCACAGCTTCCAGCTTCGGCGAGCCGCTCTGCCCCTCTGGAGCAGGCACGTGAACACTCTGCTTCCACATACACACACGTGTGTGTTTCTGTGTGTTTCCGAGGCTGCATGGTCTCTTAGCTCCTATGTGGTTCCCTCTCTTCTCTCTGCAGACCAGCAGCCCTCATCAAGATCCTCCCCACATGGCAGCCTTGACCCTCTAAGTCAACATGCCTTTCTGGCTTTCCTTAGTCACTGCCTCAAGGTCTGTGTCCCAAGTTCACATGTCCAGAACCAGGAATATTGTCCATGCTTGGGCCAAGTATCCACCCGAGGGAGAGCAGCGTCCACTAGCACCCACAGGGCTGCCCAGCAGAGCAGCCAGCATCTCTACGGAAAGGAGTGTATCCAAGTGGGCACACTGAACACGGGGACTCCTGGGCATTGCTATTAGAGGGAAAAGTCAACCCAAGGGCCAGGCTAAAGTGGGGGTCCTTAGATCATGGCTCCCACCCCAGAATGCTCGTTGCCTGTGATGTGCATCAGAAATGCACATTTCCAGGCCTCACCCACATCTCCCCGCTGAGGGTGAGGCCCAGGCCCATGTATTTTTTCAAAGCTTCCCAGGGAATTTAAGGCTTCCCAGCCAATTTGAGAACTACTGTCTCAGAATAGCAACCTAAGGTTTAGATCACTACTGCTTTACTCTTCTCTGAGTCAGAACTCCAAAAACACTTGACAGGTCTCCCCAAACTATTTTTAAAAGTGGGGAGTGGATTTAGGATTCGTGCATCTTAGCATCTTTTTCCTGGAGATCTGGACAAATCGCATTCTTTCTCGGATTTCTAGAAGTACTGTCACATCCGCCTCGCGGGCTCCAAGGACCCTCGGGCCTATTTCAAGACCAAGACATGGTGGCTGGGCCTGTTCCTGATGCTGCTGGGCGAGCTGGGCGTGTTTGCCTCCTACGCCTTCGCCCCGCTCTCACTGATTGTGCCTCTCAGCGCCGTCTCCGTGATAGGTAAGACCCAGCTCCCACCCCGCCCCTCCCCTGGGACTTGCCTACCTCTGTGAGCAGGTCACCGCCAGTATCAAAGAGACTCACCAAACCAGCTTTTGCTTTGCTAGTAATGCCTAACACTTACAAAGCGCTTCATACTCAGCAGGACTTGCTCTAAGCACTTTACAGATAGTGATTCTTCTAATCCTCCTGGCAGCCTTTTGAGGGAGATACTGTTATTATCCCCATTTTACAGATGAGGAAACCGAGGCACAGAGTGGTGAAATTACTTTCCCCAAATCACACAGCTAGCGAGAAGCAGGGCTGGGATGCAAACTGGCGTTCTGCCTCCAGAAGCTGTTTAAGATTCGGAAAGTTTATCAGAATTGCTTTTTATTTCTACTGCAGAAGGAAGATAAACCTTGACACATTCATCCTAACACTGTCAAGATAAACTAAGCTTTCAGAGTTCAGGTACTTCACACCTCTAAGAAATGCACATTCAGCTTATCCTCTGATCTTTTTACATCAACTGATACCATTTTTAAAACATCACTAACTTTCTCATCTGCCATTTTTCTATGATTTCTGTAATCACTGAACCAGTGTTTCAGAACGTTTGAACCAACTAGAAGACAAAGGAGTTTTAATATCCATGAAGTCACAAATAAAATAGAATTAGAAAAAAATTCTTTTCTTCTTAAGTAAAAGATGTTAGTAGATTAGTGAACAATAGTTTTTTGTACATAGGAGCAGGGACAGTGAACTTGCTTTGAAATGTTTCCTTCCATCCTGCTGGTAAGCATTACAGTGCCGAGAAGCTCTTCTCTGCTCTTAAAGGAGAAAATCCTATTCTGAGTCTTAATCCTCCTGGAATTAAGAGGGCCTCTTCCATACAGGGATGGCATAGGCATGGCATTTATGTGCCCCTGCAGTGCCCAAGGCAGATATCACTAATCAATCATAGTGAGCCTGGATGGGCCCTCAGAATTCTCAGAGCTTCAGGAAGTCATTACCAATTACTAGGAGTTGGCAGAGGAGCGGAAATCTATTTGCTTTCCCTGATCCTATTTATTGAAAGCCCCTCTTTTTTTCGACCAGGGTTGGTAAACAGGCAGCCTACAAGATGACTGAGGTCCTCAGGCATGCTGTGTTCTTTCCCACCCAGTATCGTTTCAAAATGTCATTTGAGTGCCTTTAGTTGAGGCAAGTTGTCTGCCGTAGTCTCAGCTTCTCTCTACTGTCTTACATCTGGCCCGCTTTCTACATCTGTGTTGTTGCCCAGCCCCAACAGGTATTTAGGTTTGTCCTCTGCCCATTGCTCATCTATCCAAAGGGCTCTCAGAACCTTTATTGACAATGAGGAATATGTGACTGAATGACTAAGTACTTTAAATCTTAGTCTTTGAATTTTAATAAGGATCAAATAACCAAATTCTTAAAAATGGGCTGAATTATAATGATGGGACTTCACATATCATCCCCTAGAAATTAAGGGGCTCTTAGAGTTTCTTAAGTCACCAAGTGAAAAATAATATTAAAAATAAATATTAAAATAATAATCACCATTTATTGGGTACCTATTACTTATTAGTTACTGTTCCAGGTACTTTAATAATAATAATTACTCAGTTATTGAGCATGTACTAAGTGATTTGCCTATATTATCTCATTTAATTACCCCTATGACTCTGAGAAGTAGGTATTTTCAGTGATATGCTGATAAACCAACTCGAGAGAATGAGAGAAGAAGAAAAAGAAAAGAAAGAGGAGGTGGAGGGAGGGAAGGAAGAAGGGAAGGGACAGAAAAGTGGAAGAAAAAGAAGACCTGATTTTTAATGTTTCTGATGTAAGGGTGTAAATACCCACACTGTCGCTGATTCCAAGCTGCCAATGGTTTCCTGACTATTAACCCTCAGCAAGCTGGTGAAGGCTGGATCCAGCACACGATTTCAGAGACTAGGAGACTGACTCTCAGGTGAAGTGACCTACCCAGGTTACCCAGCCAGAGGAGGCGGACCTGAGATAGTAACCCTGGTCTTTTCACGGTGAATGCCAGCCCCATCCTTTAGAACAGTCACAAGAAAGTTTGAGTACATCTGCAAATGTGGAAGAGTCAGGGAGTGAAAAGAAAAGAACCGGGGGGGAAATGTCAGTGGTAGGCATTGCCTTCTGAAGGAGCAAGAGCCCTGGCCTCCAACAGTCCTAGGTTTGCGCCCAGCCTTTCCTCGCCAGCTGCATGGTCTTGAGCGGGTCCTTTCCCTCTCTCAGCTTCAGTGTCCCCATTTTCCACATGGAATCATAACAGTGCCCACCTCAAAGAGCAAACACGCCAGAAATAACTTGTGTAAGTTGCCTGTCACACAGCGAGTATTCAACCCCCGGTGTTCCTTGTAGGAAATCCTCAGGGAGGCTCAGAGAGGAGCCTCTGTTTCTAATAACAAGAGACAGCTCTTGGGAGCATGAGTGAGAGCTTAGGCAAGCTCCAGCGCAAATGAGCCAACCCAGAGGGCACTGGCGAAGGGACTCCATTTGACTGATGGCAGCCTCAACGCTCTTCTCCCTGTGCTTTTTTTTTTATAGCCAGCGCCATCATAGGAATCATATTCATCAAAGAAAAATGGAAACCTAAAGACTTTCTGAGTAAGTTCGTGGATTGGAGCTCTGTTCTTAATTTTATGCTTGTGTTTTTTTTCATTGTGAAACCAGCTCACCCCAATGTAGAGATCATTTGTCTCCTTCTCCCCTGTGTGGTTCTGTATCCCACCCTCATCGGGCTCCTGAGAGCTGGGTCTTTTAATCAGTGGTTCCCAAACTTGGCTACGCATCAGAACCATCCGTGCAACTTTTTAAAATGGGCTTTCATTTATTCCATTCAATCAATATTTATTGAACATCTATTGCTGGGATTTTAGGAGGCCCAGGAAAAGGCACCCTCTTTCCCTAACTGAGTTTTAAAACAGTGAGAACTAAATAAGGAAGTCAAACACAGGAGATCAGAAGTTATGCTTTATTACTAATAAAAGCTAGATTAGAACATGCAGCCACGTGAACTTGCTTACGCTCTCCCCGCAGTGCGCTCCAGCCCACAGCTAGACCTTGGGCCAGTCTCCCAAGGAAATATTTGGGTTTACAGAATGGAACACTTATCCAGAATTACTGCCGTACATATCCTGGGACAGAGAAGGGAGAAAAAAAGATCAAAGCCTGAGTGTTTAAATTCTTTCGATAGATTAACTCCATTTCGGTCGAGAAATGCAGACCAATGGTGCAAGAGGCAGAAGTGTCGGTCCATTGGAGCTTCCTCCACATAGAAACCCAAGGAGTGGGGAAGAAGTTACCTACTGAGTGCCACCCTCTGTTGTAGGTGCTGGAGATATAGCAGTAGGACAGATGAGGATCCTACTCTCATGGAGGTTACCGTCTAATGTATATGTGTGTTGGAGGGGAGAACATACAGTAAACAAGTTAACTATATAACTAACCAAATAAAATAATTCTAGATCTTAGCGAGTGCTTCAGAGAAAGTAGAATGCTTTTTGTTGGGGCACTGGGGATGTGGGGATGCTTTTCCTAGACTGGTCAGGGTTAGACTCTCTGAAGAGGTGGGACCCAGACCTAACTGATACTAAGGAGACTACCAACGCCAAGGTCTGTGGGCAGTGTTCCATGTAGAAGGAGCAGCAGGTGCAAAGGCCCTGAGGCAGGAATAAGCTTGGCGTGTCCGGTATCAGTAAGGCCAGTGTAGCTGGAGGGTGATGAGTAAAGGAGGAAGCAGGACATGAGAGCAAGGAGGCATGGAGGAACTGGATGATGCAGGGGCTTACGAGCCATGCTAAGGAGTTAAGGAGGGACATGATGGTGGGTCCAGGCTCTATCCCCAGAGACTTTAAATCTGGGCTGGGGCCTGGGCATTTGCATTCTCATAAAGCTCCCCAGGGTGAAGTATATTAGTCTGCAATTTGCTTTGAAATGTATCCAAAAATAACCTGGCTTGATGATTGAGTGGAGGGATGAAGAAAATGGATCACGATATGGGATAAAGCAAGTATAATAAAATGTCAATTTAGAATCTAGGTGGTGGGACTATGGGTGCTTACTATTAAAGTTTCTTTTTATATAAATTTATTTTTATTTATTTGTTTTTGGCTGTGTTGGGTCTTCGTTGCTGTGCGTGGGTTTTCTTTAGTTGCGGCGAGCGGGCTTCTTATTGCAGTGGCTTCTCTTATTGTGGAGCACGAGCTCTAGGCACACAGCCTTCAGTAGTTGCGGCACGCGGGCTCAGTAATTGTAGCTTGCAGGCTGTAGAGCTCAGGCTTAGTAGTTGTGGTGCACGGGCTTAGTTGCTCCACAGCGTGTGGGATCTTCCTGGACCAGGGCTCAAACCCGTGTCCCCTGCATTGGCAGGCGGATTCTTAACCACTGCACCACCAGGGAAGTCCTTGTGTCCGAAAGTTTTTAAACACAAAATGTCAGGGAGAAGAAGCTCCCAAGATGCTGCAGACACACAGCCACATTTGGGAATCACTGTTCTGAATCATTGGTGTAGAGTAACAGCAAGATTGGACCAGGAGGTGGAAAAAGAAAAGAATCTTACACTGAAAAAAGCAGAACTACTGCTCAGCAAACAAATGATGCCACAAAGACCGAAAGATTCAGAATGATTTGTAGTAATTCTGCTGGGGGAGGGGCGGGGCGGGGCTGGTTCTGAGATCAGTGTAGAGGTTTATGTCCCTTCCAGGGTCATGCTAGGTGGTCCTGGAATGAGAGGCATGCCCTATGTGAATTAGAAAAAGATGCCCCTCTGGGCATCTATAGTTCTGTGGGCAAATGCCTTGGTGAGCAGAGCATGGGCTAGATTTTAGCCCTCTTCACTGCCCTTGTGCAGTGAGCAACCTGCACAACTGTACCTGGCTGCCCTGCTTAGAGTTCTATTAAAGTTCAGCAAACATTCACCCAGTGCTAGACCTTTGCTGGACAACGCAGGTATATTGATGAGTAAGACCTGTCCCTGCTTACGGAGAACTTAAGACAATAGACTTGCACAGAACTTACCATGTTGAGTTTAACCATGGTTCATTCATTCACTGAGCAATTGACCAACTGGTTTTTGAACACCTTTTGAGGCCTAGAATGAAAATAAAGGACATTTAATATGATATCACATTTCCTCGAGATAGTGAAATGAAACAGGTAGAGTTAATTGTATCACAGAAAAATCCAGAAGCCTGTGGTCACAATATGTGCAGCTCAGAACTCACGGTCCTTTTCAGCTTGCATGGGGCTGGGCTCACTCAACTTCAACCAGAGGCCTTTCACCAACCCCACAGGGTTCAATTGGAGTGTGACAGGACCCTGGGGAAGAGTCAGGAGACTCTGGTCCTTCACCCAGGAGCATGCCTCCTGGGCCACCAACAATATCTGACAGGTCTGTGGACTAGAGTGTTGGTAGTATTTAGATAGTTCCCTTGGGTGTAGGTTAAATAGCCAGTTGGGAGAGACTAAGACAGTTTTTCAAAGGCATACCGTAGGCTCTGAAGGTTTGCTTTTGAGGTTTTTTTGTTTTTTGTTTTTATCTAGCCCATCTAGCTTTAGAATGTTCCTTGTAAAATGCATATTAAAACCAGAGTGCAATACTAGAACGACTAAAATGAAGAAAAAATACGCAGTTTTGCTCATACGCTACTGGTGGGAGTGTAAATTGGTACAGCCACTTTGGAAAACCATTCGACAGTACCTACTAAACTGGACATCTACATCTCCCATGACCACGAATTCCACTCCTAGTTTTGTACCCAATAGAACTACATGCATATGTTTTCCAAATGACATGCACAAGAATGTTTGTAGCAACGTGATTTGTTATAACCCAAGACTGGAGACTACTTAGATGCCTACCAACAGTAGAAATGATAAATTGTATCCTATTCACACATGGGCCACCGTACAGCAGTGAGAATGAAGAAACTACCACCACATGCCAGGATACAGATGAATCTCACAAACATAGTCTTGCATGAACCCAGACACAAGCAAACGTACTGTACGAATCCATTGATATAAAGTACAAACTCAGGCAAATGGTCAGTGCTGGTAGGAGTCAAAGTGTTGCCCTGGGGGTGGGGGCTAGTGATTGGAAGGGGACATGAGTGGGGATTTGGGGGTCCTATAAATGTTCCCTTTCTCGACCTGGGTGCTGGTTACGTGGGTGAGTTCACTTTGTAAGAATTCATCAAGCACTTTTTTGTATGCATGCTATCTTATTAAAAAAAATTTTTAACACTAAATGTATCTTTAAAAAATGACATTCAGGGGACTTCCCTGGCGGCCCACTGGTTAAGACACCACACTTCCTCTGCAGGGGGCACGGGTTTGATTGCTGGTGGGAGAACCAAGTTCCTGCATGCCTTGAGGCGTGGCCAAAAAAGTAGAAAAAAAAGTGACATTCATGAAGATACTCTGTTTTTTTTCAAGTAAAGAAAAACCCCAAATTCAAGCAATAGCAGGTCCCCATATGTTACCCTAAAGACACATGCTGGCCTGGGGCGGGTGCTTGCAGTAAGCCCTGTGATGGCCTCCCTCTCCCTGCAGGGCGCTACATCTTATCCTTCGTTGGCTGCGGTCTGGCCATCGTGGGCACCTACTTGCTGGTGACATTCGCACCCAACAGTCATGAGAAGATGACAGGCGAGAACATCATCAGACATCTTGTGAGCTGGCCTTTTCTCCTGTACATGGTGAGAGAAGCCTCCGGTCCTTCCACCTGAGAGGATGGGGGTGGGGATGGAGTCCTAGAAACCAGAAACCCAAATTCCCAGCAAGACGGGGTTCACGGGAATCATGATGTATTTCACAGCGCCGAACACCACGCTCGCAGAGAGCACGTAGTTCCTGGGGAAGTGCTTTTTTTCACTTGTGTCCTGAGTAATGTCTAAAACTGCATGTATAGTGTGATAACTTGATTTTTTTAGAGGTATTTGTAGGTCTGTACGTTACCTGTAAAAGATTGGATAGAAAAACAGAAACTCCATCAGTAGTTGTCTCTGAGAGATGGAATTATGATTGTGTCTTTATTTCACCTTCGTCTTTACATATTACCCAAAATTTCTACAGTGAGCATTTAAAACTGTTATGGTAAGAAAAAAAGTTAAAATTTCTAACAGTTAAAGAATGTTATATATATTTTTTTGCCCGCTATCACACAGCTGATAGAAGCTGATAGAAACACGGGAGACACTGCAGACTTTATCTCCTAAACCCCCAACCAGAACTAATCAAGGTTACAAATAGATTACCACTGACTAATTGTAATCTAAATTGATTACAAATAGACTAATCAAGGAAAACATCTAAGGTATTTGGTAAAGCTTATTCCTGCTCTCCCTGCAGCATGTTAAACACTTTTTAATGTATTATCTATCAACAAAAATAACCAGTAAACAGAGGAGTTTTATTTGAGCCAAACTGAGGACTATAGCCTGGGAGACAGCCTCTCAGATAACTCTGAGGACCTGCTCTGGAGAAGCATGGTTTTCAGCACAGATTTATATCTTCTCAGGTCAAAGAACTTTAAACAAGTCAGGGATACATTCCTTAAAGGTATAAAACAACAACAACAAAAAACAGATCAGCATGTACACAGCAAGTCGGTTTGTCCTTGGTACCTGGGAAGGGAATCTTATCATCGCAGGGGTACTAGCATTGGCATCCCATGAAGGGAGGCATTTAATATTTATTTTTAATGTGAACATTCTTTACTTCTGGTCAGTGTACCCTTTTCTTTAATAATTAAAGCAGGTGTACAATGTATGTTTGAAAGGCCACAAATAGGCCGTTTTAGTTAACATAAAATTTTTTTTTAAATTTCTCCATTTTAATCTTTTTTTTTCCATATTTATTTATTTACTTGGTTGCACCAGGTCTTAGTTGTGGCAGGCGGGCTCATTAGTTGTGGCATGCAAACTCTAAGTTGAGGCATGCGTGTGGGATCTAGTTCCCTGACCAGGGGTCGAACCCGGGTCCCCTGCATTGGGAGCTCGGAGTCTCATCCACTGCACCACCAGGGAAGTCCCTGTTAGCATAAAATCTGAGTTAAATCATGTAGAAGCCAGAATGACTTCCCTAGACCTCAATGTGTGAAGATTTGTTTCATCACATCTCAGACTCCCTCGATAGTCCTATAACATAGGTGTTTTTCTCCCCATTTTATGGATGAGAAAACTGGATCTCAGGGTTAGCAAACTTGCTCAGAGTCCCGTGAGAGCCGAGCTGGACCTGAAGCCTGCCTGCCTGGCTGGCCTCACGTGTCACCACAGCCTGCTAACGAAGGTGTTCACTGTTTTGCCTTGACTCAAGCAGCCTGGGCCTGCTGTAGAGGCCCCGAACGTCCTTTTTCCTCAGATTGCCCGTGAGGCAGATGATAGATTCCCCCAAGGTTGGGGCTGTGTCATCTCCCTAGTGCCAGCCAGCCCCAGCGTTGACCTGTAGGCATGGAGAAGTGTCTGCCGGGCAGAGCCAGAGACCCACCTCTTCAGGAAAAGCTTAACCCCAGAACACAGGCTTCTCTTTCAGAGAGTCCTGGGCTCGAGTCCATTGCATACTGTGTAGCCGTAACCAAGGCACTTAGCCGCATGCTCTGCCTCCTTCTCTGTACGTTAACTGGAGGGGTCACTGGACCCGGGGTGGCTGTCAGGTCCACCCAGCACGTGACGGATGCTCAGTGACCAATTCAGTTTGGCTTCCTCCGTCGTCACTGTGAGGCAGTGCTGCCAGCTGGAAAGATTTGGCCAAATCAAATTCAATAAATATTTATTGAGTGTCTGCTATGTGCCAGACACTGTGGGTATAAAAGCTAAACGAGACAGGCTGACAGAACCCATGGTCCATCAGGAGGCACCAACACATATACAACCATCTCACGACAGAACGCCAAGTGCTCTCCCAGCGTGCGTTTAAGCATCATGAAGAATGGTGGGGAGATCGGCCACTCCCACCCCCCTGCCCAAATGTATGCACATCATTTGGGAATGTTGATGAGTAACTACATCTGCTTGATGGCGTATTTTGCAACAATTAAAGATAATGATGACAACTTCATAAAACATGAAAATTGTTTACGGTAACGAACAACGGCCCAGCACAAAACTGTGCTTTGACTGTGATGACAAGTAGATAAAATATATATTCACTGTGACAAAGACGGGAAGAAACAGGAAAATGAACGCAGCTGTGTTTTATGATCTCTAATTCTGAGGAATTTAACAATTTTTTTCTTTTTAAAATGCCCATTAATGTTTCTGCATTGGTTTTTGTGATAAATGAACTTCGGTAGGAGGCTGGGATAGGCAAACAGAGCTGAGCCGTTGCTTTAGTTTTGCCGGGGGCTGGGGCTGGCTTCACTCCTTGGGGAAGTATTGCCAAATGTCTGGACCTTTAAGGAATAGAAGGGACGAGCTGTTGCTGCGAAGGCAGGGAACTTCTCAAACTTCGGTTTTCAAACTTGCTGTTGTCTAGTAAGATTCTACTGATGGAGCACCTTCTGAACACCAGGCACTGCGCCCCCATCTGCAGGCTGTGTAGCCTAGTGGGAAAGCGCATGGGCCCTGGAGCCAGGCTATCCGGGTTCAAATCCCAGCTCTGCCTTTTGCTAGCTTGAGATTCTTCATAGAATTATTATGCTGATTTAGTGAGTTGAGTAAAGATAAAATGCTTAGAATAGAGCCTGGCAGATTTATGAGTTCACCAAGTATAAGCTGTGATTGTGGTCCTCTAAGTTAAGAACACTTATCCCTGTTTCACAAAGGAGGTAACTGAGGTTTAGAGAACTTAAGTGACCTGGCTAAGGTCACACAACTAGTTTAGAAGGAGATCCAAGCTCATAACTGGGCCTCCCTGACTCCAGAAGTCCTCTTTTTTCCGACTCTACCAAGCTGCACGCAGTGGAGGCTCGGTTAGCAGGCAAGTGGTATATATACTTATATACTTCACCAAAGAGCTCTTCTCCTCACCAAACAAGCAGCTCCCTCTTTAACCAACTCCCAGTTTTAGTGGGGGTTACCGTGGAGCAGTGAAATGGGACACCAGCTCAGCCTGACGAATCTTGACCATCCAAGGCAGGGTGGACCTGAGGCCAGCACAGCGCCCTCAGAGCCTCACCGCGAGGTGAACTGCTCCTCAGTATTGGGAGTAGAGAGATTCAGCGTTCCCTGCTTTCCTGCAGGGTATGTATCAGCGGTGTGGGAAATACTGGCTGTTTCAATTCCCTTTCAACTCTGAGGGCCTGTGACTGATGCAATCAGCAGCATAAACTCCAGCCCAGCCCTCCAGGGTCTCCTGGTCTTGCCTGTGGCCCCCGCTGACCTCCCCCCTCCCTTGCTGCTCTCTGTAGCTCGTGGAGATCATTCTCTTCTGCTTGCTGCTGTACTTCTACAAGGAGAGGAACGCCAACAACATTGTTGTGATTCTCCTCTTGGTGGCGTTACTTGGTAAGTGAGGGTCCTGGGGATTGAGTTTTGCCACCACTAAGTAGCACCAAAAGGAAATGTGGGTTTTGTTTACTGAGCTGTGGCATCTGGACCCAGGAGCTGCTGGAGGCCGCTTCAGGCTGGTCCCTCTGCATCGGCGGCTGCAGGAGCTGGGTCCCTGCTAACCGGATGCAGGCCTTGTCAGTTCCATCGTGCTGCGGACGGCATTTGGTATTCTTGAGCCAGACAGACACCCGTCCCCTCAGGGTGCCACCCATTCGAGAGGGAGGAAATGACAGTAAACGAGTTGACAAATACATAGATAGTATAAGTCTGGGCAGTGACAATTACAATGATGAAGAAGAAAGCAGAGTAAGGGTAGGGGTGGGGGGTTAAGAGGTTATTTCAGAGAAGTCAGGGGTGGAACAGGTTCCAACAAGTGAACCCCTAAGGGTCCGTGTAAGACCTATCAGAGGTTAAGACTTAATTCTGGATTCAAAGGCAAGAATTGATTTTGATTTTGCTATCTTTTTTTTTTTTTTCCTTTTAAAGGCATGGGTGCAATGGGGGAAATGGCTCCTAAATCAGATTGGGGCAAGGTTCTAACCCCACATAGAGTTAGATTCACTAAGTAGAGCTGTGAGAAGCACCCCTTCTTCCTGGAGAGGGAGAGGTGGGTGCGGCCCTGCCGCTACCTCCTAGTGACTGTCCCTGTGTCAGCCACGCTGTCCTCTAAACATGGGCCTAAGAGAACACCCAGATCTCGGGGGGAGAGGCAATTAAATGAGATGAGCACCGGTCCCCAGTGTGTGTTGTTTCCTTCTGTCCTTCCGACAGCAAGCCCCCGTTCCAGCGACAGGCCATAAAACACACAGATATGTCATCATAGGACAGGGCTCCATTTTTTTGTTTTTAACAGCTTTACTGAGATATAGTTTACATACCGTAAAGCTCACCTGTTTAAAGTATACAATTCAGTGATTTTTTGTGTGTGTGTGTGGTACGTGGGCCTCTCACCACTGCAGCCTCTCCCGTTGCGGAGCACAGGCTCCGGACGCGCAGGCTCAGCGGCCATGGCTCACGGGCCCAGCTGCTCCGCGGCATGTGGGATCTTCCCGGACCGGGGCACGAACCGGTGTCTCCCGCATCGGCAGGCGGACTCTCAACCACTGCGCCACCAGGGAAGCCCCTACAATTCAGTGATTTTTAATATATTCATAGAGGATACAACCATCATCATAATCGAATTTCAGAACATTTTTGTCACCCCAAAAAGAAACCCTGTGCCCACTAGCAGTCACTCCCCATTTTTCTATCCTCCCAGGCCCTGGCCAATCACTAATCTACTTTCTGTCTCTATGGATTTGCCTTTCTGGACGTATTACATAAACGGAATCGTACACCATGTGGCTGTTTGTCCCTGGCCTCTTTCACTGAGCATGATGTTGTAGAGGTTCATTCCTCTTGCAGCATGACTCAGTGGTCCGTTCCTTGATGATTTTGTTTGCAAAGTGGATTGGAAGATCACGGTCCCAGAACGTTCTCTCCTGGTGAGTTGGAAGGTCAGAAGGTTCTGAGGCACGTTGGCCAATTCCTTTCTGCCCCCTCCTCACCAACAAGGACAGCCTGGAGAAAGTGCTTGACCTAACTGCCTGCCGATGTTTGAAAACTGTAGTCTAAGTAGCTGAGGAGCCCAGAAGCCACTGTGTCTGCTGGGCTGTTGGCAGGAGAAGGCAAAATGAGCGGACGCTGAGAAAAATAGGAAAGCAAAGCATTTCAGCCAGAACAAGGAACTTCATTTGTACCGTACTTGGGAGTTCCTTGTAATTCCTGCTCTGGCAGGGAAATCCAGCAGTTTAGAGTTACAAGTCGTTTCTGCAGCACTGGGTAAAGCAGTGGTCTCCATAGTGAGGTGGGTGTATGGGAAGAAAAAATATTAGAACTGGTATTTATTTTTATCTCCACCTTTTAAGTATATTTCCTACACATGTTTTATGATGTATATACCATATAAGCATAGTGTTACATGACTATAATTTTTAAATAAATGTATATATATTTGAAAAGTATATACATATGCATAGGGGTATGCATTCCAAAACATGTGGAGACCTCTGGTCTAAAGAAATGTTTTTAAAAATACCAGTGAGTAAGCATTTTAATAGACCAAAAAAACAACACAAAAAACTCCTGAGCTCTGTACACACCACATTTTTCTTGTGATTGCCGTGAGAATGATACTCAAAAGAAGTTCATTTATACATTCGATTGTTTTGACCTTGCATTGTGTTCCAGACACAGTGCTGCCACTCTGGAGTTCAGAGCGAACTCACTACCCTTTCTTGGTAGAGTTTAGAAGGGTATTTGGAAATACCCTTTGGAGTTTTGCTTTCCTCTCTGCTCTCACGGGAGGGTACAAAAGAACCAATGCCAATAGGATCTTCTCACCGTGTAAATCACTGGCTGGGCTCTGCCCGTGTTCCCTGCGTTTTGGTCACTTTGTCCTTTGAGTTTATAAACTGTCCCCCCCACCCATGTCTCTGAGGCTGCCACACATCCTTGTTAACCTTCTGCAGGCTCAATGACCGTGGTGACGGTGAAGGCTGTGGCCGGGATGCTCGTCTTGTCCATACAGGGGAACCTGCAGCTCGACTACCCCATCTTCTACGTGATGCTCGTGTGCATGGTGGCGACTGCTATCTATCAAGCCGCGTGAGTTGCAGATTCTTTTCCTGCTGGGCTTCCCCACAAAGGTCTCTTCCAGCTTCTGGGCCTGATGACAATTGGTTTTGAAGCTGTAGGGCAGGTAGAACATGCAAATGTTCTGTCGCCAGGGTTTGGCATCCACTGTGGAGAGAGAGGGGTCGCTAATTTGCTGAGTTATCACATGGAGGGGTGCCGTGCTGCTTGAAAAGCCTGGAGTGGATGTATTTTTCCCTCTGCCTCAAAATGTGAGAAGCACACAATCAGAGGCAGCCTCGATTCCCATCTGGACCGAGGCAGGTGCCCACTTCCGGGGCCTCAGAAGAAGCTGTACCGTCCCCGTGAGGCACCTGTCTGTCTGCCCGGTGGAAGACAAAGTTGTCTCCAACTTGCTTGTCCTCAAGAAATCTTTCCAAGTAGAAGAGCAAGGTGATGGTTTCTGCCTCAGAAGCAGCAGTTCTGAGGGTAGGCCTGGGCCTTGCTCACGTCAGAGATCCGGTGCCCAGCAGGGGGCCTGGGCGAGCATGTGGCAAACCTGCGTGGGGACGGAGGGTGGACAGTGCAGGTTTCAGTGTGGTGCATGGGGCCGGTTCACCCCGGACAGGTCAGGCCCTGGACTCCAGCCGCCGGGGCTCACCATCCACCAGCGGTGCCTCCGGGGAACACAGCGGTGACCGCTGCCACCTGGGTGCCCAGTGTAAGCTGTGCTCTCACTGCCTTCACAGGAACTTGAATTCATTTGGTCCCCACGACAATGATATCCTCATTTTGCATGTAAGGAACTGCTGCGAGAGGCCAGGAACTGCGGAGCTGAGACTGGAACCCCGGCGTCTGTCTCCCTCCCCGTCCCGCGCCCCTCACCCCTCTGCTCTAGGCCTGCTCCTCAGCTTCTCCAAGACACAGATTCCCCGTGTGCAATGGCAATAGCAACAGCCCCTACCTAACAGGACCGCAGCAGGCTTTAGTAGGATCCAGGATAACGTCCAGTAAATAGTAGCTTCTTTTATGATTTTTGTTTTATTATTATGCTGAGTAAGACTATGCTTAGTCCTCCTACAATGGTTCTGGTCATCATCCCTGAGCCCCTGTCCAGTGCAAGGCTCTGTGCTGTGCCCTCCAGGGCTCTGTGCTGTGCCCTCCAGGGCTGACAAAGATGATCAGGTGCCCCACCCTCCTCGGGAAGCTTCTCACTCACACATCACACATTCATCAAGGCCTGCTGTGTACCGGGCCCGTGCTGGGCCTTCCACGCACAGAGACATGAGCGATAGTCACTGAACTCAAGGTGCTCACAGCCCTGGTCCAGCCGGGTAAACAGACAATTACAGTTGGGTGGGAAGTGTGTTATGGTGTAAGGAACTTTGCGACAATAACCAAAATGCTATGCAGAGAATAGACAAAGGATACATTCCTAAATGATGGAGTGTTTATCCGCAGTGGAGAGGTTAGGAGTGACTCTAATTTACTCTCTCGTTTTCCTATATTTATTGCAGTGAGAGTTGAATTAAGAAGAAAATTTGTTTAAAAGAATAATTACAACACGAGGCAGGATGTGATAAGCGCTACAGGAGTTTCTTGGAGTGTTAAGGGCCCAGGAATGGCTTTTTAGTGGGTAGGGGATGCAGGGGACACAGAGGTGAGAAGGGCATTGCGGTGATAAGAACTATGTGGTCAGAGGTGTTGGACGGGGAGAGGGATGGGCCTCAGGCTGTGTGTCTAGAGGAAGAACAGAAGCAGAGCGTGGACCCCAGCCCAGGAGACACACAAGGCTGGCATGCTTATAATCCCAAGGAATATTCCTTCATGCCTCATCTTCGTATTTTCAGACCAAGCCTGCGGTCATCGGCTGTCACCTCGGCCTTCCGACATCCCCACAGCCCACTGACCAGAGTGCTTTTGTGTTGAAGGTTTTTAGGTCAGGCCTCACAGATGTATGACTCCTCTCTGATTGCCAGCGTGGGCTACATTCTATCCACTACCGTGGCTATCACAGCAGGTAAGGGTGTGGTCGCTAGATTTCTGTCTTCTACCTTGACAGCAGGGACATTACCCCAGTGTGGAGGGAAGGGGCGCTGCCTCTGTCAGAAGGCCAATTCTGCTGACTTGTTCTGCCTGTCCCAGTTGTAGATGGTTTTGTGGGGAAAGCGCAGGATTTAGAGCCAGAGAGGCCTAGGTTTGCACCCCAGCACAGACACGGAGCTGTGTAGCTCTGGGAAAATCACTTCACCTCTCTGAGCCTCAGTTCCACATTCATAACATGGGAGTAATAATACTTTCCTCCTAGAATTGAAATATGTATAGTCCAAATGTCCCCTACTTTGTACTGCTTGTGTTAGGTTTCTTTAACAGTTTTTACCATCATCTGCTAACTCCACAGCCTCCACTGGCCAAGTGACCACACATTTCTTCTGTATAATTTTTAGAGATCATGAGTATGTACATAACACGTGCTCAGTAAGTGATCATCGTCTTTATTACATTCCCCTTTTCTTCTACTCCACTCCTATATGTTTTTTCTTTTTCTTTCTGAGGTGGCTTCAGAGGCTGCAAGCATATTTGTGTGTGTGTGTGTGTGTGTGTGTGTGTGTGTGTGTGTGTGTGTGTGTCAGTTTTTTTTGTTTGTTTGTTTTTAAATGGCAATGGTGACTAAGATTTTCAGAGTAAAAAGACCAGTAACAACCAGTGTGCCTCCCTTTGAGGAAGGCCCAGCCGGAAAGCCATATATTTCGCACTGCAGTTTGGACGAGTGGTGCCCAAACTGGTGTTCACAGAGGTTAGAACAAGAGGGCACACAGCCTGCCAGGGCCTGTGCCATGAGCGGGACCAGGGATTGAGCGGGGCTTGACCCAGAGCAGCCAGAAAGCTAACCTCATGCAGAGATTTAAGTCATGGTCAACAGCTTCGGTCCAGGCAAGATTGAAAGGGATAGAAACACCGTGGTTGAGTCCGCAGTCAGGCAGGGAATCAGGAGCTCCGGGCAGGGTTGGGGTGGTGGGGTGTGAAGTGGGTCCAGACAGACGCTGGCTGCAGGGTGAGGGCGGCAGGCCTGTGGCACTGCCACACTGCAGGGTGTGACATCTGCCAGTCTCATGAGGTTAGAAAGCTCCGGCGGCTTAACCACGAAGCCTTGGTTTTCCATCTTAAGAAAGATGGGGGGAAAATGTGGTGCATATATACAGTGGAATATTACTCAGCCATAAAAAAGAACGAAATAATGCCATTTGCAGCAACGTGAATGGACCTAGCGATCGTCATACTGAGTGAAGTTAAGTCAGTGAAAGACAAATACATATGATATCACTTATATGTGGAATCTAAATAAAAGGTACAAATGAACTTATCTACAAAATAGAAATAGAGTTACATATGTAGAAAGCAAACTTATGGTTACAAGGGGGTAAAGGGGAGGGGAGGAATAAATTGGGAGATTGGGATTGGCATATACACACTACTATATATAAAATAGGTAACTAATAAGGACCTACTGTATAGCACAGGCAACTCTACTCAATACTCTGTAACGGCCTATATGGGAAAAGAATCTAAAAAAGAGTGGATACATGTATATGTATAACTGATTCACTTTGCTGTACACCTGAAACTAACACAACATTGTAAATCAACCATACTCCTATAAAAACTTAACAAAAAAGAAAAAGAAAGAAAGATGAGGGAGAGGAGTGTGTAAAAACTGGTAAGTCTCTAGTTTAGCTCATAGTGTCGTTTCACTGGGGGAAGCTGGGCACAGGGTACGTGGGAATTCCGTACTATTTCTGTGCATCTAATATTATCTCAAAATAAAAAGTTAAGAAAAAAAAGATGGAGGTAAGAGGGACCTAGGTGGGGGAGAAAGAGAAGACAGTCTATTCCCCCCAAATGGCTTTTATTCCATTCTGCTAATCTCTTACTAGGTGCAGTCGTAGTATTTTGGACCCCTTTGGTATTCTGTAGGGAAGGGAGCTTCGCCAGATCCTAAACAGACTGGCAGGTGGGTGATTTGAAAACAGCTCACCCGCATTTTCCATTCTTTGCTGCTCAGGCGCCATCTTCTACCTGGACTTCCTCGGGGAGGACGTGCTGCACGTCTGCATGTTTGCACTGGGGTGAGTCCCATCCTGCTCCCTGGCCCCGAATTCCAGGCAGGCTGCCCCTCTCTCCCTACCCCTGCTCCAGCCTCTCAGGCAGTCCCTTAGAGCCAGAGGAGCAGCTGGCAGTGGGAGCTTTGTCCCCAGAGGTGAGCGTTTTATTCCCCAAAGGGCTTTACTTTTCCTTTCTTCTCTTTTGGGCTTCAATCTCCTTGTCATTTCGAACACATCACAATTTGACGCAGGAAAGACTCTCAACCTCACCTCAGATCAAAGGCATGGATACTGAAGCTGAACGAGATGCCATCATTTTGCAAAACCTAACAGGGGGGGTAATGTCCCATGTTGGCAAGAGGATGAGGAGCCCAGCTCTCTGCCACAGTGTGAGAAGTTCTTTAACGTGGGAGGACAGTTTGGCGATAACAGTGAGATTTTTAAATGAGCTTCTCGACGCAGCCTTCCATTTCTAATCATTTATCTTGGAAAAGTAAATGTTGGACGTAACGCCACACGTATGAGGGTGTTTGTTATTTTTTAAATTAATTGTATAAGCAAATAATTGGAAACAACCTAAATGCCCATCAGTAAAATACAGGTTAAATACATTACACATCTTCGTATAATTAAGTACCATACTGCCATTTTGAAAAATTGAGGCCAGTCTATTGGTACTGACGTAGAACCATGTCTAGGATACGTTGAATGAAAAAAGTTACATTTTTTAAAATGTATAGTCACCCTATGAGCCAGCAATTCCACATCTAGATATAGACCCAAAAGAAATTAGTTATATATATATTGACAAAATGACTTGTACATGATACTTATAGTGGCTTTATTCATTATATACCCAAACTGGATACAACACGAGAGTGGAAAACAAGTTCTGATATATTCAGACAATGGATCAGATAATGCGTTCCACACAACAATAAAAAAAATAATGAACTACTAATGCACACAATGAAGTGGATGCATCTTAAAAACATTTATCAGGCGAAAGAGGTCAGACATAGAAGAGTACACGCTGTATTGTTTAATTCACAAGAAGTTGAAGAGCGGGCCAGTCGATTCTGTGGACGTCAGAACAGTGGTTTCCTCTGGGGAAGGGTCTGCATGAATGGGGAAGGGGCACAGGAAACTTTCTGTGGGTAAGGGATGGAAATGACTCCTCTATTGACCTGGGTGGTGATCCCACGAGTGTGTGCACAGGTAAGATTAATCGAGCTCCGCATTTAAGGATTGTGCGTTTTATTGCCTGTAAATTATGCCTCAGTTTTTAGAAAGTGTGCTTGTTTATCTAAGCTCTGGAGAAAAGAGCAAAACAAAAAAAGACTCTGGAAGAATATACACCTATAGTGGGGCCGAGTACAGGGACTTCCTAATTTTTACTTTCTCTGCTCCAGTATTGATTGAATTTAGGCCATAAAGAACTTTTTAATTAAAAAAAAAATCTTTAAAGGCAGGGTTCTGAGATGCAGCGTAAGTGGAGGTGAGGGTTTGGCCAAGGATGGCCTGATTTGTTCTGATTGAGGCTTGTGTGGGCTGCAGGACTGTTATTATTTATCTCGCATCTGCTTCCTGCTGATCCCAGGCTCGGCCGCCTCTCAGGGCCGCTCAGCAGTGAGCCCACCTCCGCAGCCTGCCACCCTGTTTTCCCCTTTTTCCCATTACTCACGTTTGAAAGCATCCCTCCCAACCTCACTCTGGCCTTGTTTCTCTTCATCTGTGTTTGCCAGGTGCCTCATCGCATTCTTGGGCGTCTTCTTAATCACACGTAACAGGAAGAAGGCCATTCCCTTTGAGCCCTACATTTCCATGGATGCCATGCCAGGTAACATTCAAATCCAGCTGGCCAGCCCATCCACATAGAATGACTGCTACTT
Organism: Tursiops truncatus; assembly: GCF_011762595.2. NCBI lineage: Eukaryota > Metazoa > Chordata > Mammalia > Artiodactyla > Delphinidae > Tursiops > Tursiops truncatus. The sequence goes on along the minus strand of NC_047034.1, from coordinate 164,944,888 downwards.
CCTGTTTAAAAAGACACAACCAGCCTCTGGGTTTGGTGCAGGGAAGGTGTGCTGTGCTATTATGACGTGACTGTCTCTCTTTTTTTTCTTTCTGTTTTTTTGTGGGGTTTTTTTGGTTTTTTGTTTGATCTCAGTTTGCAAAAGAGGAGGCAATGGCTGAGGCACCTCGATTGGTTTTTGCGCACATCTTGCCAGTTCTCATGTCAATTTGGGGATCTTTTAAAGACAATTCTGATGCACACTGGATATAATTCTCATCTGCAGCACCAGGCTTCATGCCTGCAAAAGGAGAAATCCAGTTCATCTCAGTGGAATGGAATGATCAGAGAGGGGAAGGAAAATAGGGTGAATGAAATTCAAATACCATAACCTCACTCCTTAGATTCCACAAGGGAGTGGATTGTTCTGGAGAGCCTAGTTCCCCAGGGAGCTCAGGGTTCACGCTGAGAAGCACAGGTTCAAATGGCAGGAACGAAAATGTGTGAATCAGCTGAGTACTGCACAAAAGGGAGTGATGGGGCTTGTAGAGGACTGGAGAGCACTTTCCAGCCTCAAGGGATTCAGATGAGAAAGTTAAGATGTTGGGCAGCCCCGTCTAGATTTGCTGACCTAAATTCTATAGGATACTAGCGGCCCCTAGCTTTCACTCTTTAACTCAAATTTAATTTTTATTTTGGATATATAAAATGGAACTCTCTCCAAAGCATAATCTCCCACCCTCCATTAAGACAGTCTTGTGAACAAAAGACAATCACAGTGATGGAGTAGAGTACTACTTAATAAAGTACTCGGGAGGCAGGTGTGTTCTCAGGGCTGACCGAGGTGCCCATGATTTAAATGGCCCCAGGGTTTATGTGTCTACTTTTTATATTATTTCTTCATCTCTTGCTATTAAGCTGTTGTCTGTCATTCTTGCTGTTACCAGCCTGCCTGTGTGTAGCAGCTCCGTGTCAATCTTCTCATTTGACCCAAGTTGTTCGAATCATGTATAAAGTTAAAATAAATAAGCTCTGAGTTGGGGCCTTAAGGTTTCTCCTACGAGTTACGTGCATGAGCTTTAGTGCATGGACTTTTGAAACATCTAATCTGGCTGCTCAGATGCCTTTTTTGCTTACTTCCTTGTTTCTCGGCTGTGTTCCGGATAGATGAGGGCGCTGGATAGCTGAATTCCAGATAGGTGAGGTGTCAACTCTGTGTGTGCAAGTATGTGTATGTACGTGTGTGTTTGTGTGTTTATAAACCGTGTATGTGTGTACATCTACATGAGTATTTGCGTATATGCAGATGTGTTTTCTGGTAGAAGATACAAGGTAACCTAAGGTAATCTTAGGTATCCGCGTTCTGTGATCTGTTTGTGGACGTGGCTCTCGCTTCCTCTTTGTGCCTCGTGACCGGTGGGAAGTTGGATGTTGGAGAAAGGAGACCTGCCCTCGTGCCGTGGCATGTCAGGACTTCTGAGTAGGCCTGGCTTCTGTACTTTGAAGCTGAGCGTGGGCTTGGAGTTCAGATGACCTGGATTCAAATCCCAGCTCTCAACCACCTACCTGCTGAGTGACCTTGGGCGTGTGCCCGGACCTCCCAAGGCCTCTGACCCTCGCTTGTAAATTGGGATTCCTTTTCCCAGGGTAGTGGGATAATATGTTAAAGGCCCCTTGCACAATGTCTGGGACCTGGTAGATGCCTGGTTGAATTTGGTTTCACGTTGTTTTTACTTGAAAAAAGACTGTGAAAATTTCAAACACTTGTTTGACCTGATGTCAGGTAAAATAAGAAGAAGAAAACTCTTAAACAGAGACGCTTTTCCAGCTGCTTGGTTTCCCTGGTCAGCATTAGGGCCTCCCTGGCTTTGGGTCTAACCAGATTGATATCTTCACAACCGACTAGTAGCCACGGTTCAAGAGGCATTCAAGTTCTGAAAATTAACTACACGTCACAGTTAGGAGAGGCTTGAAATAATTCTAGCACCTGGAAGACTTCTAGAAAATGAGAAGGAGAAAAACAGTCCCTGGCAGCGAGGAGCTGGCCTGGCTCTCACAGCTGGGCCTTGGTGTTCCTGGCTGAACATAGACCATTTCACAGAACATCAACATCACACAAGGTCATTCTGGGACTGTGAGGGATCAAGACACAAACAGGACCATGCCATTGTCATGTCCAAACACAGACAAACATGAACATTGTCCAAACCATAGAAAGACCAACCATCCCCCTCACATGAGTGACTGCTGCTTCTTTACCAGTCACAGCTTTAGTCTCCATCTAGTCTTCTTTCCTTCTAGATAACAATCATTAAGATCGCCAGTTATAGAATTATCCGCACTTCCTGAAGCATCTAATTGAAAGCAAAGCCCTGCTTCCTTAAACCCTCCTGAAATCACCTAACACAACCCAAATTCTGTAGTAAGTCCTTCTAATACCCTCTTACTGAAACAGCTCCCCGTGACGTACGCCTCCTTCACTGAAATGAGTCAAGAAACCCAAATTTGTTAGACTATAGGTGTATTCCTGGTGGGTTTTGGCTGGGGAACGTTGACAAAGTTAAACTATACCTGGTAAGCCAACTCTCTTCCCTGAGGAATAGGCAACCCCTCATCTCCTCCCAATTACCTCCCCAAAATCTAAACCACAGACTCTTAAACTGTACCCTTCAAATTCCCGTCAGCCGGGCTTCCCTGGTGGCGCAGTGGTTGAGAGTCCGCCTGCCGATGCAGGGGACACGAGTTCCTGCCCCGGTCTGGGAAGATCCCACATGCCGCGGAGTGGCTGGGCCCGTGAGCCGTGGCCGCTGAGCCTGCGCGTCCGGAGCCTGTGCTCCACAATGGGAGAGGCCACAACAGTGAGAGACCCGCATACCACAAAAAAATTCCCATCAGCCAAGGCTTGTGCAATGTGGAAGCAAAGGCCCTTCCACAGATTGGGTCTTCCCAGGCCATTTGCAGAGTAGATAAGAGCATGGGCTTTGGTGTCAAATCCCAGCTCTGTCTCTCATTAGCTGTGTGTCCTTGAGCAAGTTACTTTACCTCTCTGAATCTCTGTGTTCTTCTCTGGAAAAGGAGGATAGTAGCATATTTCTGTCATAGGATTTGGGGGGATTAAGGTCTATAGGGAGCCCACACAGCATTCTGGTTAAGAGTGTGGGCTTCAGAATTTAAACCACCTGAGTCTGCACCCCAGAGCTGCCACTTGCTAGCTTGGCGACCTTAGGCAAGTTCCTTAACTTCCAACTGCCTCATTTTCCTAATCAATAGTTGTGCGAATCAAATGAGATAAAACTTTATAACTCTTGGGCTTCCCTGGTGGCGCAGTGGTTGAGAGTCTGCCTGCCGATGCAGGGGACACGGGTTCGTGCCCCGGTCCGGGAAGATCCCACATGCCGCGGAGCGGCTGGGCCCGTGAGCCATGGCCACTGAGCCTGCGCGTCCGGAGCTCTGCAACGGGAGAGGCCACAGCAGTGAGAGCCCCACTTACCGCAAAACAAAACAAAACAAAACAAAACTTTGTAACTATTTAGAACAGTGTCTGCCCCCAACTAAATGCTCAGTCCTCATCAGCCATTATCATTACTGCTGTTGTTGTTACTATTACTATTTAAAGCACTTAGCCCAGTGCGTCAGGCATAAGAAGCAGTCAGATGTCAGCTGTTATTATCATCATGGTTTCATGGAAGATAATTTGCATTCAGCGTTTTTATTACTCAACCGGGGGCAAGAGAATTTGAAGGGTCTTAATTCCCTACCAGGAAAAGAACTGGCCTCAGAGGAGGCCAGGTCCTACGTAGCTAGGGGAATTGTAGACTACATTTAAAGGAATTAATGACTAAAGTCTTTGCCCTCAAATGTAAGTAGAAATCCGACATCAGTGTGCCCAGAGGTAATAAGCAAAATCGCACCTTACTCCATATGTGGATCAGGGATGTTAACGTCAAAACTCTCCCTCTGAGCATCATAATACATGTGTCACCATCATGTATCCACGACACAAAAGTTTTCGTCTTCTCTCAACAGTATAATGAAGTTTTCTGGATCCTGATTCAATTCAGCGAAAAGTGTTGGCATCTACCACGTTCACAACACAGTGTTGGTTCCACTTGCCCTGTGGCCCGGACATTCCCACCTCATTCTAAGCCAATGGTTTCTTTTGACAGTGGCTGGTCTGTGTGCTTATTTCCTGAAGAGTCATCCTTTGTTGCTTAGCAACTATAATATTTCTAGTGTATATTTATGGGTGCTCTTTTTTTGTTCAATCCAAACCATTCAGGAAGTTGACAGTGCACATGCTTAGCTCCTGAGCACTGTGATTAGTCTGTGGTGGGATAGAGGACGATGAGATGCAGCCTCCTTTGGCCCCATTGCATAATGATTTGGGGGAAATGAATTTCATTTCAGGTATGCAAAACATGCATGACAAAGGGATGACCGTCCAGCCTGACCTCAAAGCTTCTTTTTCCTACGGGGCCCTGGAAAACAATGACAACATTTCTGAGATCTACGCTCCCGCCACGCTGCCCATCATGCAGGAAGAACACGGCTCTAGAAGCGCCTCTGGGGTTCCCTATCGCGTCCTGGAACACACCAAGAAGGAGTGAGCCCACCTTGAGGGAGACTCACCTCCTCTCCATTTACAGCTGCTCAAGCCATGCTGATAGCGGTTCAACCCTTAATTCTAAAACTTGCCTTTCAAGTCTTATTTTTTTAATCCAAGAACTCTGGGGACGGGGATCTTGAAAAGCCTTCGTCTCTGGCAAAGGGCAGATTATCTTGGTCCTGGAAGTTTCAGATGATGAGGGTGGGGCTGGGGTGGGGGGCTGAAAGCAGTATTCTAGGTGGGCAGTACAGAGTTCAGCCTCTGCCTGATTTAGCCCAATGAGATTTGGAAAGCCGTTGTCATCCTTGAGGATGGGAACTGGGTTTCCCCAGTCAGTGACCAAAGGTGACCACATTCTTTAGAGCTAAAGCAAGGCAGAGATTCTGCCCTTATACTTTCCAAATCCATTGAAAGGCTGGAAACCTCCAAATCTAGTCTTCCCTCACCTTATGTGCAGGCCTGATCTCTACCCACCTCCCTCTTGATTCTGTACTTGAGATAAGCTTTGTGTCGCCTTCACACGGCATGGTGAACCAGCCCTGGGTGTAACATCCTGTCACTTGCCTGTAGGAAATGCACATCTGCTTTCTGATGGTCTGTGCCGCCCCAGTGAGGGTGTGCTTGATGTGTTTATACTGGGTCCACTCTGAAAACGAGTTTGGTTTTGGTTCTGTGAATTACTTGGTTGCTTTCTTTCCCCCCGAAGGAGCTGAGAAATTAAGAGAAGAAGGGGAAGAATAAGAAAGACAGGAGCAGGGGTCATGAGCCTTCAGCCCATAAAGGGAGAAAAATCCCTTTTCATTTTGCAAGAGGTGATTGCATCACCTATAAAGGACGGACAGACAATCTGGCTGTTGTATGTGTATTTTCCTGCACACCAGGGTCCTCTGGGAAAACCAGGGGTGCTCATTTCAGAGACAGCCTCACTCAGCTCTCCTCTCTCCTCTCCCTTATAGATTGACAGACCAAGCTTGAGTCATTGGTTAACTTCCTTGGGGTCGATAGACTCTTTGGGTCCTCATCCCCGTGCACGTACATCTGGAAGTAGGCATTCTCAGAAATGGGGCTGCTGCTGGCTGGCTGGCTGGCTGCGTACACGATTGTCTTCCCCTAGACTGACTGTATGCTTTTGAGAATGGCAGGTAAAGGTCTGCAAACTTTAATGAAAATAAGGATCCCCTAGGGAGTTTATTTAACATACAGATTCCTCCACCCCAACCACAGGTACTCTGATTAAGTGGGACTGGGACCGGGCCCAAGAGTCTGCACTCTTAACTGGCAGCACAGGTGATCCTGAGGCAGGTAATCCTGCCTGTATCACACACCTTGAAAACCCAATAACTGAGAGAGACAGTCTGCTGAAACCCTGACACACCCCTGCTGGAAGGTTGGAATTACCATTCCTTGTCTCCTCTTGGGGGTTCATTTGGCAGGCCGAATATTCCCCGTAGGATCCAGGGCATTTCTGCATCCAGTGATTACTTCTTAGAACTACACTTCCTGCTTCCCTAGGCGGCCTTGAACTAACTGGCAAGATAACAGTGTTAACAGACCCGTGTTGATAGATCATTAACCTTTATGGATTTGCTTCATACTGATTTGATTTAGTACCTTGACTTCAAAACTGATATCTGTTGCCTGTGATAACCACTTCTGTATTGTGTCTTACCTGCCTAAGAAGGCAACAGACGATGACTTTTTTTTCCTTTAGAATAAGTATCAAAACAGTATTTATGAGGCACTTACTATGTGTTAAGCATTTGGACAGTGAGGGCTACAAGTAATAAGACCTGGTTTCTGCACTCCAAGCCAGCCGTGAGAGACACAAATACCTGGTCAACTATGACAGGGCGGGCCGAGTGCAATAGCGGACCACAGAAAATGACGGTTATGGAGGTCCTGCTAAAGGTCAGGCCCTGAGCCCGGAACTGGGTATTCAGAATTGGAGATGATTTAGGCTCCACTCATGGATGGGTGGCAAATCTAGCTAAGATTTGGGCAAAGCATAGAAAGTAGGGTGATCACCCCCAGGCAGAGGGGCCAGCATTTGCAAAGACACAGAGATGGGTTGAGGCGGGTGGCAAAGGAAGAGCCGGGGTAGGTAATGGGAAATGAGCCTGGAAAGATAAGCAGTGGAGGTAGAATCATGGAGGGACTGGAAGGCCTGGCCGAGGAGTTTAAACATATCCTAGAGAACATGGGAGCCATTGATGGTTCATGAGGAAGAGAGTGGCAGGATCCGCACTGATTGGAAAGGAGGCCCTATGCAGTTCGGAGGAAGACTCTGAAGGGGTAATAAAACTCACTTTTCAAGGTCAGGCTGCACAGCTGCAGGAACAAAACACAAAAGGGGAATTAAAATCCAATTTCGCTGCTATTCACATTTTCCCAGTGATGTTTCTAATGTGGGCCGGGAGGGGGTGTGAGGGCAGAGTGGATAAAGGGAAGGTGAGCGGGGAGGCCATTTAAATGTGTCAAACCCAGGTGATCATTTGGTATCTTATGTGCTCCCAGCCTTACTCTGCCCCCTTCCCTTGGTTTTGTGTTGGGTCTTTTAACCTGGAGTCAGGCAACAGTGATGAATGGATTGAAAGCACATTGTAATCTCAGGTCAGCTGACAGTCATGGGTTCAGTGCCACCCAGGAGCTGCCTTCAGGTTTGGGGCAACAGCGCCATCCCGTGAGGCTGAGTACAGGAAGGTTGCGCAGGGTTGCATGGTGGCTGCGGAGTGGAAGCCAGGGTAGGTCACCTGGGTCCCGGGAAGAACGGCTGATGTGGCGCCATGGTCCCCAGAATTCTGACTCTGTCTTGGGCTGGCATCTCCCAGTCTTTGTCCCTGAGTGTAAATGGACGGTTTGCTGGTGGCAGATGAGCAGCACTTGCTGTTAGGGTGGGGCACAAGGACATCAGCTTTCCACTCACAGCCCTGACTCTTTATTTTCTCATGGCTCTCACGTCGCCAAGCCTCTCGAAGGCTCCAGGCAACAATACGTATCCTACCGCCATCTCCCTTCTCACAGCAAGGTCACCAAACTTGGGTTTCAGCTTTCCACTTGTTCTCTGGCTTCCTCTCCCCACCCCACTCTGTTCCCCTCTTCTAAAGGCTGGGATTCTGGGGTCCCTAATCAGACATTAAAAGCAGTTCTTCACAGATGGGTGCCTGCAGCTTTTGAAGGGACCTAAGCCCCATTCCACCCGCCCCCAGCCCTCCCACGAAGCCGCAGGTCTGACATGCCATCACGTGAAGTCTCAGATCATGCGAGGGTTTTGCAGGATGGAGTTGAACACTGGGTAGGCAAGGGAGGATTGACATCTCCATGGCTCTTCTGGTGGAAATGAGGCGGCTTGATGGTACAGTGTGGAGACAAGATGTCCCTCAGGGTAGTGTTGGGGAATCTCCAACCCTCAGCCTTGTGAATTCCAAATCTGGTCCAACACTGGCTGACAGACAAAAAATTTTACTGTGTGTTTCTCTGAGAAGCTGTGTAAATCATGTCACCTTAGGATATATTCTATGTGGAAGCCCACATTTTGTTGATTTAGTGACTAAAGTATGGCATGTCTTATTTTTCAAAAAAATGTATGTGCTATGTGCAAATAGCATTATGAAGTGGTATTTAATTAAAGAAAATCCATGTGATGCCTGTTGAGTTTGAGTCTTTTATGTTTGGTTAATACTTTCCAGAGTTATCTACGACAGTGCTGTCCAATGGAACTTTCTGCAACGATGGAAATGTTCCATGTCTGTGCTGCCCAAACGGCAGCCGCTATCCACATGTGGCTGTTGAGCACGTTAAACCTGGTGAGTGCAACCTAGGAACTGGATATTTAGTTTTATTTAAATTCAATTATCTTAAATATCCACATATAGCTAGTGGCCGCTGTAGAAACCGTGCAGATCTAGAGATGCCCGTGATTGTACTTAAGGCTGAATTAAGCACTTTTTCTTTCCCCACTGCCGTGGTGAAGAGTATGGACTCGTGGCCGCACTGCCTAGGTTTGATTCTTGGCTCTACTACTTAGTAGCTGTGTGGTCTTGAACAAGTTGTTTAAACTTTCTGTGCCTCGTCTGTAAATCCGGGATAGTAATGGTCACTTCCTAAGGGTTATTATGGGGATCAGGTGAGTTAATAGCTGTAAAGTCTTAGAACTATGTATGGCATCCCATCAGGACACTGTATGACACTGAAGCAATGGTTTCCTTATTTCCTTATTTATTTACTTATTCACTTTGAAATTGTATAATGAACACTTGTGATTTTTCTTAAGTAATTCTAAGCAAATGTGTCTCTCTTCATTCTAAGTTTCCAATCTACAAAGACAGGTGTGGAATAGAGCCTAAATCTTTATTTATACACACACACACAGAATAATGTATACATACTCAGACATTTAATAAGCACTTATTATATGCCACACACACTATACTAAGACTTCACGTACATCTCAATTCTCCTTTATAACAATTCCATGAGGTAAGTTTTAATATTATCCCCATTTTACAGATGAAGAAACTGAGACTCAGGTCATATAGCTGGTAAATAGCAGAACTGCTATTTGAGCCCAGATCTGCCTGACTTCAAAACCTGAGCTCTTCATCCCTCTGCTGTGCTGCCTTTCCTGGTGTGGTTGAATTTCCATGGGGTAAGTTCACCACACATTAGGATTTCACCTTTATCTGACAAATAAAAAGGATGTACAGTTTCTAAGAAGGATGCAGACTTAAAGAACAGAATGCCCCCTGCCCCCAGTTCATATGTTGAAATCTAATCCCCAGTGTGATGGTTTTTGGAGTTGGGGTTTTGGGGAGGTGATTAGAACATGAGGTTGGAACCCTCATGAATGGGATTAGTGCCCTTATAAAAGAGACCCCAGAGAATTCCCTCATCCCGTCTGTCCAGTGAGAACATGGGAAAAAATACCCTACTATACTATTATTTCATTAAAACAGGACATCAGCACCCAAATAGTAAGAGCAAAATCTCAAAACAAAGGATAATCCTTGAAACTGAATAATTTAGCTTTATGAAAAATATAGGACAGTCTCATTATTTGCCTCATTTTCTTGCAGGCCTGTAAGATGAAACCAGCATTAGGGAACCTAACCTGGTTTGACGCAGCTCAAACTTGGTATTACTTGTGAGGAAAGGGGGACTAGTTAGCTGTAGACACAGGACTAAAACCATCTTATGAGCTCTAGTCCGTCCCCTTTCCACTGCATCACTGAGTCGTGCTATATCCTACATCCTACATCCACCCCATTCATTGAGTTTTAACTCTGTGCCAGGCCCTGTGCTAAGGACTTTACATCCATTATCGCATTGTATTCTTTCAACAGCCCTGCAAGGAACCTGTTCAATCCCTGATTAACAAATACAGAAACTGAGACTCAAAGAAATTCAGTCATTTGTGTGTGTAAGCCGCAGAGCCTGGATTCAAACCCAGATATAACTGATTCCAAAGTCTGTACTTTTTCTTTTAATCCCATCCTCGATATGTCAATAGACAATACTTTTGTACCTTTACATTCTTTGTTCATTTTTAAGCATAAAATGCAACTTTCTCTGAGTCTGGAGGAGCACAAGAGCATTAGCTTTCAATCTTCACCGTTGCCCTGGGCCAAGGCATCTTTCGTTCCTTTGGTACACTGAGTATATGGTATTTTAGGCAACTATTGTATCAGTCAGGGTGCAGTCAGGTGACAGAAACCACGCCAGTTTTTAGAACAGAAATTTTAATATAAAGAATTGGTAACTAGGAATGAAGCTGTTCACTAGGCAACTGAAAGGGTACAGAGAGACCGCTAAGTGTCATACAGATAAGACACAGCTCCCACCCCGAAGGCTGGGGGGAATAAAGGAAGAGGTTGGAATGATTACAACTTAGATGCCTGGAGGAGGGGCCCCGCGGAGCTGAAACTCAGAGGAGCTGAAACGGAGGCTGATGCTCTGCCTCAGCTTGGAGGAAGACCCTGGAAAACTGGGACCCAGGCCCACGAGCCTCTGGATAAGCCCTGGAGACCACAGATGAAGAAGCCACACTCTCTGAACTTAAGTGGGAGAAAACAAAATTTAGTTACGCCAAAAATATCTGTTAGAGTTTCCCATTCAATATGGAGCCTAAGCACACGCATTCACCTCCTCTCCATCCCAGAGCGGCTTTGGGCTTAAAGTCAGTAGGTATCAAGAACAAGAGTGCTCTGGGCAGCAATCCGAGGGATTGCCGTGCTGACAGGCACAGAGTAGCTGTGCCCCAGCTGAAGCTCTAAGAATTACTCTAAACAGTGGAAGTGATTTGGCTGTAGAGGGCCCACGGTAAGGATACTGCGGCGGGGGGGGTGGGGGGGGGGGTGGGGAGGGTGTCAAGATGGAGCTGAAGAAATGAATGGACCTCTAGAATAACCAGGAGGAGAAATAAGGAAAGACAGCCCTGTGCAGGCATGATAGACACTGAAGCTCCCTACCCTTAGAGTCAGTCTTGCTTATTTTTGCCTGCATCCCCAGGCAGCCTGCTGGCTCCACACTCACACGCCTGAAGGGGAAGCTGATGGAGAGACCCCGTTCACTTCCTCAGAGACAAAAATTACCCCTCCCACGGAGGGGACCGTAAGCCTTTGAATAAACAAACCCACACGACTGCGAAGGAAACCCACCCAACTCTCTGCAGGAAGCAATATAGCTCTTCATTCATAAGTGGGAGTTGTCCACCGAGATGCAAGGCATTTGAAGAAATCCAACAACACGAAAGAGAAAGACTAAAATTGTTGAGGTGAAACAAGAATGGCAAGATAGTGTAGTCAAAGCCGGCAATAGTCCACAAGGATTCATTAAATTGTCATCTCTGTTTTTGTGTATGCTTGAAATTTTCATAATAAAAAGTGAAAAAGTGGTGTTTTGAGCACTTGTCATGTGCTAAGTACATACATACAGCAATGAAAAAAAGAGAAACTCCATACAAAGGAGTCAGAAAACGAAGCAAACAATATAAAGTGTGATGGTTAATACAATTGAGGGACTGATGATGAAATTTCATGGGGCCAGGACTAAGCAGGAAACAAGAGAACCCAGAAGGGGAGACGGAAGCTGTGGACATGGCCCTGGGTGCGGTGGAGAGCAGGCACTGTGTCTCAGCCCCGGAGCCCGGGCTGAGCTGGACCCGGAGTTCAGGAGAAGGCGGAGACGACTTTTCAGTCCAAACTAAGGTATCTGCAGGGCCAGCTACATAACATCCAGGGCCCGGTGCAAAACGAAAGTGCAGGGGCCCAAAAAGTGCCATTAAAGGGACCATTTTTTACCCTTCATTTTTGTGTTATGCAATACCCATTTTAAACGCAAATATAAGAGCACTAACTAATAAGGAAATCACTGATATGACACAATTCGTATTTCATTGCTTGTACATGAATAAGTATTGTGTTCTTACCTGAACGATGGAAATCCTACACAAAACTAACTCAACTGTTTTTATTTCTTAATGGGTGTACACATATCCTACCAACATTCTCAGCCTTCAGCTTATTGATGAGTAAAGAAATAAAAAGAGAAGGAGCTGTGGGTGGCCTGAGCTTTCCCTTTCCATCTAGGTCGTCATTTTCAGCGGATGTGGTTGTCTGATAGGCTGATACAGGGAAGTAACACGTGTAAGAAGGACGTGATGGGGATCCTTGTCCGTTGCCTCCTTCCTGCATTGGAAGAACGTTTCAGTTGGAATGGAAAGTGTAGCCTCTCTAGAATGTCAGCCCTTCCCCACTCCCACCCCTGCCCCCACTGAATCAGAGGCCTAACGGTCACCTAGGATTTGCGTTGAGCACGCCTGATGAGGACATCAGGAACGCTACGTGCAAAGAACGCCGCACACACGTTGCTTTTAACTCCTCTGCTCACATGCATGTGGCACCCATCATACCTTGCTGACAAACAGAAAGATGTTCAAAGATAAAATTATTAAGAACTTCAAGATGGCAAACGCAGAGCATTAAACCAAGTGTGAGGCCCTTTTGAGCGTGGGGTCGTGTAGGAGTGCACAGTTCACCCATGCCTGGAAAGCTGGCTCTGGCTCTCTAGGGGCTTTCCCAAGACCCCCACGCGGTGCCCGCGTATGTGGACTCATAGTAGCAAACTGATAGGTCCTCAGTGTGAAAGCTGCCCTGAATCCAGGTCAATCTGGGTCTCATCTCATGAACGACAGCAAACTCCTTTTACCAATCTGGGTTTTTGGATTCTTTAATCAATAGAAATTGATGAGGCCAGACAAGGAATTCAGGTAAGGCTTTATCGCTGCGGCACAAGGGAGCAAAAACATGTAACAGGTGTCCTTGCGCACTCCCTGAGGGGGTGACAAGCTGGTCCCTTAAATGGGGTGGGGGGGGTGGATCGGTGGGTAGGCCAGAGGGGCAGCTTAGGGGGTCTGCCCACCCCCTTGTAGGGACCATGCGCAGGACCCCGCCTTTGCTCCTGGCACCTCAGAAGTGGCAGCTGGGTTTTGGCCTTGTTGTACCTCATTGTTCATATTTTGCCCCAACTGCACATGTGGGCAGTTATTTTTAGTTCCTTAGAGTTTCTTGTATTCTGCTGGTCGAGGAGATATTCGTCCAGGTGCAAGTACTGCAGCAAAGGGTCCCAGGTCCCAGGTCCCAACCTGTAATAGGAATAGAAGAGAGTTTTACTTGAGCCAAACTGAGGACTATAGCCCAGGAGACAGCCTCTCGGATAAGTGAAGAACTGCTCTAGAGAACCATGGTTTTCAGCACAATTTTGTATCTTGTCAGGACAAAGAAAACCAAATAAGTCAGGGATACATTCCTTCAAGGTTTAAAAACAAACAAACAGATCAGCACATACACAGTAAGTCAGTATGGCCTTGGCACCTGGAAAGGGAGTCTTATCATTCAAAGGAGTACTAGCATTGGCATCCCAGGAAGGGAGGCATTTAATCTTTATTTTTAACATGGACATTCTTTACTTCTGGTCAATATGTCCTTTTCTTTAATAATTAAAGCAGATGTACAATGTTTGTTTGATAGGCCACAAACAGGCTGTGTTAGTTAGCATAAAATCAAGTTAACCTATGTATAAGCCAGAATGACTTCCCCATACCTCAATATGTGAAAATGTCTTTCATTGCTCTTAAAAGGTGTTGGTGTCCATTCTGACTGAAATAAATCTCAGATTCAAAGAAAGAAAGATTCAAAGAAAGAAAGAAAACAAACTCTACTGTGTGGGCATTTCCAGTGTGCTGCTGCCACTTTAAAAACTGAAAAACTGTAAATTCAGAAAATGGTCAAAGCTACCTGGGATACTTTTTTTTCTTCCAGTTTTATTAAGATATAATTGACATACGACACTGTATAAGTTTAAGATGTACAGCATTTGACTCACACACAATGGAATGATTATCACAGTAAGTTTAGTACACGGGATACTTTTGAAGTAAAAGAGCAAGGTAGGTGCCTGAGTCAATTCCCCTCAAGTCAAATCACCTAAAGCCTAAAGCCGACAGCTTGATTTGTTGGATAAATGTGCTTATCTAATTTACATTTCAACTGTAACCCATTCAACCCGGGCCTCACCAGACCATGACTTTGGCTAATAATACTTTTCCTTTTTATACCCAGACTGTTATAGCACAAGCTTCTAATAGCTAGAAATTAACCACTTCAATGTGACATTCTCTTCCCCAGCCCCATCTTCTGCTTTTTTGAGAGATTCTCAGGAAACATTTCAAGTGTACTGTGTGCTCTGTAACATCTCTTGGGTTTTCCTTTTTTAATTACTCTTCTTGCCATGACCTCTGCTCTACCAGCCACTTTGAGACCATCACTGAGCTGGGTCAGCTGCCCCCTGCTGGTGACCTCCCACTGATATATACTCCCCCTACCCTCTCTGGTCCTGACTGTGGGCCTCCCCCTCCAAAGCATGGGTCAGGCCTTCAGCAGCCCCTGGAAATAGCTTCTTGTGAGCCCACAAGTCCAAACAGAACCTCAGGAACCCTTCAGAAGCAGGACTCTCATCTGGTTCCAGGTAGGCCTCCACACCATGGGGCTAGCTGCCCATCCCCTTTCTCCTCCACCAGGTTTCTCTGAGCACCTGAGAACCCAGACCTGACTAATCCCACTGAGCCCTGAAAGAACAAGTCTTTCCTCAAGAATTTGGCTTCATCAAAAGAAAGCCCAACTCAGTGGTCCCTCCCAGAACTGAGGCAACTCAGCCTGGTCCTTTAGACACTGGCAACATCAAGATGAATGCTCGTAGCATTTGAAAACCACTCAGTGGCCACACACATTGTAGTACAACTGTGCACATGATCTCTGGTCTGGTCGTTTAGGCGGGGTTTTTTTAGTGTCTTCTAGATCTCCGGTGATATTGCTCCCTGACTGAAGGAAGATCACATGGCCTGTCCAATAATAGCTAAGAGAAGCACAGAGCAGGACACAGGGAGGCAGCACAGTATCAAGGCTAAGAGTACAGGCTCTGGAGCTTACTTTCTCTGAAACCTTAGGAAAATACATAACCCCTCCAAACCTCAGTTTCCTCATCTGTAAAATTGGCATGGTAATACTGCCTCCCTTGCAGTTTGTTGTAAGGATGTAATATACAACAATGCCTGGTACTGAGTGACGTCTAAATAACATTAGCTACTGTTATTATTTTTCTTTAAGCTAGGGAGCAGTATAAATAGAGGCACAGAGCCACAGGCCAAAGTCAAAGAGCTAGGTGCTTAGATTTTGGCTTCTTGCATTGTATTTGGGGCTTGGCCACCTTTGGGAGGCCTTTTGAATAGACATGTATCTCATCTACTCATGAATGGATTTTTACAAGTTTAACCTTATCACCAAGCTTGTGGGTATCTTTTTGAAGACGCCCTTGCATACACAGTTTCTAAAACTACAAAGCTAGTCTCAGTCATACCTAAGGATAAAATCTTCCGGTTACCAAGGTATGCAAATGCAATGGACTGAATGTTTGTGTGACCCCCAAATTCATGTGCTGAAACCCTAATCCCAATGTGATGGTATTTGGAGGCAGGGCCTTTGGGAGGTAATTAGGTCATGAGGGCAGAGCCTTCATGAATGGGATTAGTGCCCTTATAAGAAGAGGCAATGCCAACAAATTGGACAACCTAGAAGAAACGGACGAGTTTCTAGAAACCTACAGCCCACCAAAACTGAATCAAGAAGAAATAAATAATTTGATCAGACCGATCACTAGAAGTGAAATAGAATCTATAATAAAATAAATTCCCTGCAAACAAAAGTCCAGGACTGATGGCTTCACTGAGGAATTCTACCAAAACATACAAAGAAGAACTTATACTGATCCTTCTCAAACTCTTGCAAAAGACTGAAGAGGAGGTAACACTCCCAAAGCCATTCTATGAAGCCACCACCCTGATAAATATACTACCAAAACCAGACAAAGATACTACCAAAAAAGAAAATTACAGGCCAATGTCTTTCATGAACATAGATGCAAAAATTCTCAATAAAATACTAGCAAGCCAAATCCAACAACACATAAAAAAGATCATAGACCACAATCAAGTTGGGTTCATCCCAGGGTCACAAGGATGGTTCAACATACACAAATCAATCAATGTGATACACCACATCAACAAAGGAAATGACTAAAACCACATGATCATCTCAGTAGATGCAGAAAAAGCATTTGATAAAATTCAACATCCATTCGTAATAAAAAAAAAAAAAAAAGGAAAAACGTTACCAAAGTGGGCATAGCGGGAACATATCTCGACATAATAAAAGCTATTTATGACAAAACTACAGCCAACATAATACTCAATGGTGAAAAGTTGAAAGCCTTCCCACTAAAATCTGGAACAAGACAAGGATGCCCACTCTCACCACTTCTATTCAACATGATACTGGAAGTCCTAGACAGAGCAATCAGACAAGAAAAAGAAATAAAAGTTATTCAGATTGGAAGGGAAGAGGTAAAATTGTCATTATGTGCAGATGACATGATACTATATATGGAAACCACTAAAGACTCCTAGGACTTTAGTGGTTTCCATATATAGTATCATGTCATCTGCACATAACACAAAAACCACTAGGACTGACAAACGAATTCAGCAAGGTAGCAAAATACAAGATTAACATGCAGAAATCTGTTGCGTTTCTTTACATTAACAATGAAACATCAGAAAAATCCTTTTTAAAATCACATCAAAAAAGAATAAAATACTTAGGAATAAACCTGACCAAGTAGGTGAAATACTTATACACTGAGGACTATAAAACACTGATAAAAGAAGTTGAAGGTGATTTAAGGAAATGAGGCTATGGGGGGGGGGAAGGGTAAACGGTGACAAAGCGATAAAGAGGCATGGACATATATACACTACCAAACGTAAGGTAGATAGCTAGTGGGAAGCAGCCGCATAGCACAGGGAGATCAGCTCGGTGCTTTGTGACCGCCTGGAGGGGTGGGATAGGGAGGGTGGGAGGGAGGGAGACGCAAGCGGGAAGAGATATGGGAATATATGTATATATATAACTGATTCATTTTGTTGTGAAGCTGAAACTAACATACCATTGTAAAGCAATTATACTCCAATAAAGATGTTAAAAAAAAAAAAAAGAATATGTTCACCTTCAAATGTAAAAAAAAAAAAAAAAAAAGAAAGAAATGGAAAGATATCCCATGCTCTTGCATTGGAAGAATTAATATTGCTAAAATGGCCATACTACCTAAAGCAATCTTCAGACTTAATGTGCTCCCTATCAAATTACCCATGAAACTTTTCACAGAACTATCGATAGAACAAATAATCCTAAAATTTACATGGAGCCATAGGAGACCCAGAACTGCCAAAGCAGTCCTGAAGAAAAAGAACAAGGCTGGAGGCATAACCCTCCCAGACTTCAGACAATACTACAAAGCTATAGTAATCAAAAGAGCATGGTATTGGCACAAAAACAGACATATGGATCAATGGAACAGAAAAAAGAGCCCAGAAATAGACCCACACACCTATGGTCAATTAATCTTTGACAAAGAAGGCAAGAATATACAATGGAGAAAAGATAATCTCTTTGGCAAGTGGTGTTGGAAAAGCTGGACAGCCACGTGTAAATTAATGAAGTTAGAACACACCCTCACACCATACACAAAAATAAACTCAAAATGGCTTAAAGACTTAAATATGAGACAGAACACCATAAAACTCCTAGAAGAGAACATGGGCAAAACATTCTCTGACATAAATCAGAGAAATGTTTTCTTAGTTCAGTCTCCCAAGGCAATAATAAATAAAAGCAAAAATAAGCAAATGGGACCTAATCAAACTTATAAGCTTTTGCACAGCAAAGGAAACCATAAACAAAACAAAAAGACAATCTACAGACTGGGAGAAAATATTTGCGAACAATACAACTGACAAGGGCTTAATTTCCAAAATATATAAACAGCTCATACAGCTCAATAACAAAACAAACAAACAGGGCCTCCCTGGTGGCGCAGCAGTTAAGAATCTGCCTGCCAATGCAAGGGACACAGTTTCGAGCCCTGGCCAGGGAAGATCCCACATGCCATGGAGCAACTAAGCCCATGCGCCACAAGTACTGAGCCAGAGCTCTAGAGCCCGCAAGCCACAACTACTGAGCCTACGTGCCACAACTACTGAAGCCTGCGTGCCTAGAGTCCATGCTCCACAACAAGAGAAGCCACGACAATGAGAAGCCCTCGCACCACAACGAAGAGTAGCCCCCACTCACCGCAACTAGAGAAAGCCTGCACACAGCAACAAAGACCCAATGCAGCCATAAATTAATTAATTAATTTAAAAAACAAACAAACCAAAAAAACAACCCAATCAAAATGTGGGCAGAAGATCTAAATAGACATTTCTCCAAAGAAGACACACAGATGGCCAACAAACACATGAAAGAGTGCTCAACATCACTAATAATTAGAGAAATGCAAATCAAAACTACAATGAGGTACCACCTCACACTGGTCAGAATGGCTGTCATTAAAAAGTCTACAGATAATAAATGCTGGAGAGGGTGTGGAGAAAAGGGAACCCTCCTGCACTGTTGGGAATGTAAATTGGTGCAGCCACTATGGAAAACAGTATGGAGGTTCCTTAAAAAACTAAAAATAGGGACTTCTCTGGTGGTCCAGTGGTAAAGAATTTGCCTTCCAATGCAGGGGACGTGGGTTTGATCCCTGGTCAAGAAACTAAGATCCCACAGGCGAATTCTATCAAACATTTAGAGAAGAGCTAACACCTATCCTTCTCAAACTCTTCCAAAATATAGCAGAGGGAGGAACACTCCCAAACTCCTTCTACGAGGCCACCATCACCTTGATACCAAAACCAGACAAGGATGTCACAAAGAAAGAAAACTACAGGCCAATATCACTGATGAACATAGATGCAAAAATCCTCAACAAAATACTAGCAAACAGAATCCAACAGCACATTAAAAGGATCATACACCATGATCAAGTGGGGTTTATTCCAGGAATGCAAGGATTCTTCAATATACGCAAATCTATCAATGTGATAAACCATATTAACAAACTGAAGGAGAAAAACCATATGATCATCTCAATAGATGCAGAGAAAGCTTTTGACAAAATTCAACACCCATTTATGATAAAAACCCTGCAGAAAGTAGGCATAGAGGGAACTTTCCTCAACATAATAAAGGCCATATATGACAAGCCCACAGCAAACATCATCCTCAATGGTGAAAAACTGAAAGCATTTCCACTAAGATCAGGAACAAGACAAGGTTGCCCACTCTCACCACTCTTATTCAACATAGTTTTGGAAGTTTTAGCCACAGCAATCAGAGAAGAAAAGGAAATAAAAGGAATCCAAATCGGAAAAGAAGAAGTAAAGCTGTCACTGTTTGCAGATGACATGATCCTATACATAGAGAACCCTAAAGATGCTACCAGAAAACTACTAGAGCTAATCAATGAATTTGGTAAAGTGGCAGGATACAAAATTAATGCACAGAAATCTCTGGCATTCCTATATACTAATGACGAAAAATCTGAAAGTGAAATCAAGAAAACACTCCCATTTACCATTGCAACAAAAAGAATAAAATATCTAGGAATAAACCTACCTAAGGAGACAAAAGATCTGTATGCAGAAAATTATAAGACACTGATGAAAGAAATTAAAGATGATACAAATAGATGGAGACATATACCATGTTCTTGGATTGGAAGAATCAACATTGTGAAAATGACTCTACTACCGAAAGCAATCTATAGATTCAATGCAATCCCTATCAAACTACCACTGGCATTTTTCACAGAACTAGAACAAAAAATTTTGCAATTTGTATGGAAACACAAAAGACCCCGAATAGCCAAAGCAATCTTGAGAACGAAAGAAGGAACTGGAGGAATCAGGCTCCCAGACTTCAGACTATACTACAAAGCTACAGTTATCAAAACGGTATGGTACTGGCACAAAAACAGAAAGATAGATCAATGGAACAGGATAGAAAGCCCAGAGATAAACCCACGCACATATGGTCAACTTATCTTTGACAAAGGAGGCAGAAATGTACCGTGGAGAAAGGACAGCCTATTCAATAAGTGGTGCTGGGAAAACTGGACAGCTACATGTAAAAGTATGAAGTTAGATCACTCCCTAACACCATACACAAAAATAAGCTCAAAATGGATTAAAGACCTAAATGTAAGGCCAGAAACTATAAAACTCTTAGAGGAAAACATAGGCAGAACACTCTATGACATAAATCACAGCAAGATTCTTTCTGACCCACCTCCTAGAGTAATGGAAATAAAAACAAGAGTAAACAAATGGGACCTAATGAAACTTAAAAGCTTTTGCGCAGCAAAGGAAACCATAAAGAAGACCAAAAGACAACCCTCAGAATGGGAGAAAATATTTGCAAATGAAGCAACTGACAAAGGATTGATCTCCAAAATTTATAAGCAGCTCATGCAGCTTAATAACAAAAAAACAAACAACCCAATCCAAAAATGGGCAGAAGACCTAAATAGACATTTCTCCAAAGAAGATATACAGAGTGCCAACAAACACATGAAAGAATGCTCAACATCACTAATCATGAGAGAAATGCAAATCAAAACTACAATGAGATATCATCTCACACCAGTCAGAATGGCCATCATCAAAAAATCTAGAAACAATAAATGCTGGAGAGGGTGTGGAGAAAAGGGAACCCTCTTACACTGTTGGTGGGAATGTAAATTGATACAGCCACTGTGGAGAACAGTATGGAGGTTCCTTAAAAAGCTACAAATAGAACTACCATATGACCCAGCAATCCCACTACTGGGCATATACCCTGAGAAAACCATAATTCAAAAAGAGTCATGTACCAAAATGTTCATTGCAGCTCTATTTACAATAGCCCAGAGATGGAAACAACCTAAGTGTCCATCATCGGATGAATGGATAAAGAAGATGTGGCACATATATACAATGGAATATTACTCAGCCATAAAAAGAGACGAAATTGAGCTATTTGTAATGAGGTGGATAGACCTAGAGTCTGTCATACAGAGTGAAGTAAGTCAGAAAGAGAGAGACAAATACCGTATGCTAACACATATATATGGAATTTAAAAAAAAAAAAAAATGTCATGAAAAACCTAGGGGTGAAACAGGAATAAAGACACAGACTTACTAGAGAATGGACTTGAGGCTATGGGGAGGGGGAAGTGTAAATGGTGACAAAGCGATAAAGAGGCATGGACATATATACACTACCAAACGTAAGGTAGATAGCTAGTGGGAAGCAGCCGCATAGCACAGGGAGATCAGCTCGGTGCTTTGTGACCGCCTGGAGGGGTGGGATAGGGAGGGTGGGAGGGAGGGAGACGCAAGCGGGAAGAGATATGGGAATATATGTATATATATAACTGATTCATTTTGTTGTGAAGCTGAAACTAACATACCATTGTAAAGCAATTATACTCCAATAAAGATGTTAAAAAAAAAAAAAAAAAAAAAAAAAAAAAAAAAAAGAAACTAAGATCCCACATGCCGCAGGGCAACTAAGCCCACATGCTCTGGAGCCCATGCGCCTCAACTAAAGAGAAGCCCATGTGCCACAACGAAAGATCCCGCATGCTGCAACTAAGACAGGATGCAGCCAAATAAATAAATAAATAAAATATTAAAATTAATAAAAAGTAAAATAAAATAAATATTTTTAAAAAAACTAAAAATAGAGTTACTATATGACCCAGCAATCCCACTCTTGGTCATATATCAAGAGAAAACCATACTTCGAAAAGATACATGCACCCCAATGTTCATAGCAGCACTATTTACAATAGCCAAGACATGGAAGCAAACTAAATGTTCATCGTCAGATGAATGGGTAAAGGCATGGTATATACATACAATGGAATACTACTCAAGCATATAAAAGAATAAAATAATGCCATTTGCAGCAACGTGGATGGACCTAGAGATTATCATACTAAGTGAAATGTCAGGATAAAGACAAATACCATATGATATCACTTACATGTAGAATCTAAAATATACAAATGAACTTATTTACAAAACAGAAACAGACTCACAGACATAGAAAACAAACTTATGATTACCAAAGGGAAAAGGGAGTAAGGCGAGATAAATTAGGAGTTTGGGATTAGCAGATACAAACGACTGAATATAAAATAGATAAACAACAAGGTCCTACTGTATAGCACAGGAAACTATATTCAATATCTTGTAATAACGTATAATGGAAAAGAATATGTATAATTGAATCACTTCACTGCACACCAGAAACTAACAACAACAAAAAAAGAAGAGGCCAGAGAGCTGGCTTGCTCTCTCTCTGCCACGTGAGGATACACAAGACATCTGTAAACCAGGAAGAAGGCACTCACCAGAACCTGATCGTGATCTTGGACTTCCACCCTCCAGAACTGAGAAATAAATGTCTGTTGTTGAGAAGCCACCCAGGTTACGGTATTTTGTTATAGCAACCCAAGCTGATTAAGACAGCATGTCATTAAGATTTTCTCTCAGTTCTAAACCCACACTTCCAGCGGATGGCTTTGGGGTGCCGGGGCTGAAACCGCCTTTCTGCTTTGCCAGCTGCTCCCGGTGAGGGAGACAGTGAGGCTGCACGAGGAACAAGGACTTACTCCTTCCTATTTCTTGTTCGTAAGTACGTCACTCAGCAACACTGCTTCACTCTAGCGCAGCAGCAGCTGAATCTGGTTTTGCAGTTCTTTCCAGCACTTGGACAACCAACTTCATAGCAACCCCTCAGAGACATCAGCACCCCCTCCTCAGAGGTCTGGGGTCCAGGTCTGCTGTGCCCTCCTCTTACATATTTAACGCCCTTATTGACATAATTCACATACCATACAATTCACTCATCTAAACTGTACAATTCAATGGTTCTTAGTATATCCATGGGTATGTGCAACCATCACCACCATTAATTTTAGAACATTTTCATCACCTCTAAAAGAAACCCTGAAAAGAAAATAATAGGTGGACTTTCTCACCTGAGATGGCCCACACTCTGTCTGTGGAGTGCATTTCTCTCTAAATAAATCCACTTCTTACCTATCACTTTGTCTCTCACTGAATTCTTTCTGCGATGAGACATCAAGAACCTGAGCTTCGTTAAGTCCTGAAACCAGTTGTTCTACAGGAACTAAGACCCCCATACTCACGTGGAGGGTGGCAACTACCTGCTGAGCACAAGCACGGGACCAGACTGTTCAGAACCAGAAGGTTGATGATTAAGATTCCTAAAACACCACACTGTTAGTTCACAACCAATCAATGAGAAGAAAGTCATGAATCCTTCAGCCTTCCCTCCCAAATGTTGCCTTTAAAAATGTTCCCCTGGGCTTCCCTGGTGGCGCAGTGGTTGAAAGTCCGCCTGCCGATGCAGGGGACGCGGGTTCGTTCCCCGGTCTGGGAAGATCCTACATGCCGCGGAGCGGCTGGGCCCATGAGCCATGGCCACTGAGCCTGCGCGTCCGGAGCCTGTGCTCCGCAGCGGGAGAGGCCACAGCGGTGAGAGGCCCGCGTACCACACACACACACACACAAAAAATGTTCCCCTGAAAGCCATTGGGGAGTTTGGGTCTTTTGAGCATAAGCTGCCTGTTCTCCTTTCTTGGCCCTGAAATAAAGCTTTCTCTGCTCCAAAAGAAGAAAAAAAGAAAATAACAGGTGTTGGTGAGGATACGGAGAAACTGGAACCCTGTGCACTGCTAGTGGGAATGTAAAATGATGCAGCCACTATGGAAAACGGTATGGTGATTTCTCAAAATTTTAAAAATAGAGTTACCATATGATCCAGAAATGCCACTTCTGGGTATATACAGAAAAGAATGGAAAGCAGGGACTCAAACAGATATTTGAATACCCACATTCACAGCAGCATTATTCATAATAGCCAAAAGATGGAATCAACTCAGTGTCCATTGACACGTGGATAAACTCACAATAGCTAGGTCATGGAAGCAACCTAAATGCCCATCGACAGATGAAAGGACAAAGAAGAGGTGGTACGTATATACAATGGAATAGTACTCAGAGATAAAAAAAGAACGAAATTGGGTCATTTGTAGAGACGTGGACGAAACTAGAGACTGTCATACAGAGTGAAGTAAGTCAGAAAGAGAAAAACAAATATTGTATATTAATGCATATATGTGGAATCTAGAAAAATGGTACAGATGAACCGGTTTGCAAGGCAGAAATAGAGACACAGATGTAGAGAACAAACGTATGGACACCAAGGGGGGAAAGCGGGGCAGGGTGGGGGTCGGTGGTGGTGAGATGAATTGGAAGATTGGGATGGACACATATACACTAATATGTATAAAATAGATAACTAATAAGAACCTGCTGTATAAAAAATAAATTTTTAAAATTCAAAAATAAATAATTTTTTTTAAAATGTGGTGTATACATACAACAGAATATTATTCAGCCTTAAAAGGAAGGAAATTCTGACATATCCTGCAATATGGATCAAACTGGAAAACGTGCTAAGTGAAACAAGGCAGACACAAGAGGACAAATACTGTATGATTCCACTTACATGAGGTACTTAGAGTAGTCAGATTCATAGAGACAGAAAGCAGGGAGTGGTGGCTGCCAGGAATGGGGGGAGGCGGGTGGGGAGTTGACCGGGTAGAGAGATTCAATTTGGAAGATGAAAAATGTTCTGGAGATGGATGGTGGTGATGGCTGCACATCAGTGCAAACGTACTTAATGTCACTAACCTGTGTACTTAAAAATGGTTAAAATAGTATATTTTATGTTACACATATTTTACCACAATTAAAAAAAAAAAAACCTGTACCCTGCAGCTATCACACTCCCCCCCACCCCACCCATATTTCCTATACTCCCTATACCCACCCTCCCAGCCACTGGCAGCCTCTAAGCTATCTTCTGTCTCTGTAGATTTCTCTGTTTTGGACTTTGACATGAATGGAATCGTGCAATATGTGGACTAGTGTGACTGGTTTCTTTCACTTAGCATAATGTTTTCACAGTTCATCGAAGTTGTAGCATGGATCTGCGCCTCATTCCTTTTTATGGCTGAATATCCTCTTATCTTCTAAGTTTTAATAATTAAACCTCTTCCGTTGGTTCCTTTCATCCTGCTTCCTGCAGTTGCTACCTCTGTGATCCCTTTTTTTTACCTGTTTAGTTACTAGTGAATAGCTTTATATGTAGGTAACAATTCTTTATATTAAATTCTTTCTGTTCAAATCACTAGTGTGACTTCTGTCTCCTGATCAAACCCTGAGAGTCAAGAAAAATCAAGATAATTTGAATTCCTGGGCTATTCATGCAGCTGCCTATTTTTAATG
The DNA here is from genome assembly GCF_011762595.2 of Tursiops truncatus. Lineage (NCBI taxonomy): Eukaryota > Metazoa > Chordata > Mammalia > Artiodactyla > Delphinidae > Tursiops > Tursiops truncatus. The sequence continues at coordinate 164,919,450 of NC_047034.1, read as the reverse complement.
TTCCATTTTCTTCCTTTCTTTTCTGTGCCCCACCCCCTCTCCTGATGATGGTCTTCTAGCTCTTATTATCCTCCACCCATCTGCAGCCCAAATTAATCAGGAAATAATATCTCCTCCTAACAAATTCAAGAAATGCAACATTTAAAGAGCGGCTCCTTCCAGCGTGGAGTAGCCCTGCTGCTCTTGAACCCATCTGCAGTGAATTCTGCAGCCTCTGAGTCTGCAGGCAAATAGGACTGATTCTTCGTAATTTAGAGGAACGTAACTGGATGAAATCTTACACAGCATCCAGGCTTCAGAAGGCACTGATATACCTCATCTTACAAAAAAGATTGGAAGGAAATATACCAAAATATTGAATAATCTCTAGATCATGGGGTTATAAGTGATTTTAATTTTCTTATTTATCCTTTTGTTTTCAAATTATCCATAAAAACCTAGGTTATTATTATTATTATTATTATTTTTTTTTTTTTGCGGTACGCGGGCCTCTCACTGTTGTGGCCTCTCCCGTTGCAGAGCACAGGCTCCGGACGCGGAGGCTCAGCGGCCATGGCTCACGGGCCCAGTCGCTCCACGTCACGTGGGATCCTCGCGGACCGGGGCACGAACCCGTGTCCCTTGCATCAGCAGGCATACTCTCAACCACTGCGCCACCAGAGAAGCCCCAAGTCTAGTTTTTATAATGAGAAATTTTAAGTATAAAAAATCGACATCACTCATCTCCCAACCAATGGTGCTGGTAAGAAGCTTCCCCCCTTCCCAGCCGGCTCTTGGATTCTGTTGTAACTCTCTTCTTTGGGGAATGACTGATTTTCCAGGAAGAGGAGATAAATGAGGGTGTTACCAGGGAGGCTGGGCAATTAAAGCCTCTTCAGGAAAAGGTGTCATCTACAAGGCAAATCCCATAGGAGATCTAGAGCATGTGGTAGGCCGTGAATTTAAATATCTAATATGCCTGGGTTCTATGAGCCTTTGAGACAGAGAGACAGAGACAGAGACCAATTGGCAGGCAGGCAGGCAGGCTTCCATCTTCAGGCCTCTTCCTTCCTCAGTGTGTGTTCTCTCATGAGGTGATCTCTCTCACGATCAGAAGCAGCTCTGTTTCCTCCCTCCCTTTCTCTCTTCCAGATTTATTGAGCACCTACTATATACCAGAACCAGATATTGTTATAGGAGCTGGGGATTTATCAGTGAACAGACTACTCCCTGCCCCCATGGAACTAATATTCTAGTAATGGGCTTAGGCCATTAAATCAGTAACTGCATAATTATTCTCTTAAATACAACTGTGATAGATGCCATGAAAAGTAGCATAGGGAACTGTGGGTCATTCACAAGGTATATCATTTGGGATTAGGTTTGGCTGCAACAGACACCTAACAGTATAGAAGAATATTTCTCTCCCAGGTAAAGGCAGTCTGGATACAGGCAACCCAGGGCTGGTATGACAGCTCCAGTGTCACAAGGAATCCTGGATCCACATCTTTTGGATCCACCACCCCAGCATGTGGCTTCCATCTTCAAGGTTACCTCCTGGTCCAAAATGCCTGCTGGAGCTCCAGCTATCATATTCATATTGCAGGCTAGAAGAAAGAGGAACAGTAGAAGTGCACAGGGTACCTCTCCCAGCTCAGTCAGCTTCCTTTTGCTCATATCTCACTAGGCAAAATTAATTTATGCCTAGTTGCAAGGGAGGTAACACATTGCTGCCTTGAATAACATTTACTTGTAAACTGATAATAAACCAACTAATGTTTACTGTGTCTAATGTTTAATGTGTCTAGCTCTTTAGAGAACAACCCTGCAGTGCAGATATCATCACTGTCATTCAACAGACTGGAAAAGTGAGGTTCAGTGGGTTTAAAGAAACTGCTCGCAGATCACACCACCAGTGATGGTGGAGCTGACTTCCTGAAGCCCATGCTCTTTCCATTGTATTTTGCTGCCTTCCCACCAGCAACTAAAAAAATGGAGAAGAAAGTTCCTCAGACTTGTCATTGATTATATTTAAAGAAAGGCCACTTTTTTCTATTTAAAGTGCATTGATGCTACGCAGCCAATGAAAAGAACTTAGATCTGTATAAAAGCAGGGACATGGTCTGTTTTGTTCACCACTATCTTCTCAATGCCTAGAACAGTGCTGGGCAAATAGCAGGAATCCAATAAATGTGAATGTTCCCTGAATGTTCTTTTGTACCCCTTTCCAGTCAATCTCCATCCTTCAGATGCAACCACTATTCTGATGCTGATTACCATAGGTTAGTTTGGCCTTTTATTTAACCTCATGTAAATGGAATCATACATCTATAACTCTTTGGTGTCTGCCTTCTTTTTGCCCAACAGTTTTTTGAGATTTATTTATGCTGTTTTGTGTATCAGTAGTTTATTCTTTTAATGGCTGTGTAGTATTCCATTGTTGGAATATACCATAGTTTGCTTATCCATTCTTCTTTTGATGAACATTTATAATATTCCCAGTTTGTGTATATTATGAGTGAATAAAGATGTTAAAAGCATTCTTGTACAACCCCTCCCCCTTTGGGGGGATACTTGCTGACATTTTTTGTGAATATATAACTAGGAATTGAATTTCCGAGCCGCAGGGTAGATGTACACTTAGCTTGAAAAACTGGCAAAAGTTCCCCCAAATTGGTTGTCTCCTTTTACATTCCACCAGCAACCCTGGAGTGTGAGATGGAGATCTTCTATCATTTCTATTAATTCCATAGCACAAACCTAATAAGGACTTTTTATAAATTTATTTATTTATTTTTGGCTGCGTTGGGTCTTCATTGTTGCGCACGGGCTTTCTCTAGTTGCGGCGAGCAGGGGCTACTCTTTCTTGCCCTGCGCAGGCTTCTCATTGCAGTGGCTTCTCTTGTTGAGGAGTACCGGCTCTAGGGCACACGGTCTTCAGTAGTTGTGCCACGTGGGCTCAGTATTTGTGGCTCACGGGCTTAGCTGCTCCGCGGCATGTGGGATCTTCCCTGACCAGAGCTCGAACCCGTGTCCCCTGCATTGGCAGGTGGATTCTTAACGACTGCGCCACCAGGGAAGTCCCTAATAAGGACTTTTTAAAGTATTGACTTTTAAGTCTACTCAGATAAGAATAACAAAATCTGAAATGAAATCATCTGTCTGGAAATTCTCCTCCAAGGTAAGAGATGAGCTACTCAGGATCTGTAGCCTTACCTGATGAGTTCTACTTGAGTTTTTCAGGACAGCAAAAATGCTTATCAACCTTGGCATAGGTTTCAATGGATTGAGTCACAAGGGATCAATTTCTCTCTCTTTTTTTCTCTGCCTGTAACTCAAACCTCACAATGATGAAGAGGAGAGGGAGGGAGTGTTAGAAATGTAAAACTATGTGAAGTTCGTTTACAACAAGCACTTATACACCGTGGGCACAATGTAAGAGGGAAGATGTGGAGGATTCCATTCTTGTCCTTAAGTTGCTCACAACCTAGTTGATAGATATAAGATGGCACCTCTCCCTCTGCCCACCATGAAAAGATTGATGTTGTTCTGGATTCGGCCCTTTGCCCTTTTTGTGTTTCTTTTCCACCTGCTCCTCCGGGGTCATCTCACCGGAGCTAATGATTTCAACTACCCCGCACACCTCCTTCCAAAATCACTATGCTTGGTTTGAGCCCACTCCTAGGCTCCAGACCTGTGTCTTCCAGCTGCTTCTATCCCAACTCCTCTCTCATGCTCAAAACTTACATATAATTCATCAGTAAGTTTTGTTAACTTTGCCTTTAAATTTCACCAGGAACATACTATTTTTCACCACTTCCTTTCCTATAACCCTTGTCCAAGCCACTGTCATCTCTGGCCTGCCTTATTGTAATAACTCTACCAAATCAGTATTGCTATCTTATTGCCTGTTGCCTGCTCTTTACACATTTCCCTTTCTTTCGGTAATAAAAACTTGAATTACCTTTGGTGAATGTAACCGTCAGGGTTCCTGCAGAAGGTTAATCTGAGCTGAGTTTGGTAAAGGTTATATACAAATGTGTGGGCAGGGTTGAGGGAAACAAGAAGGAATGATAGGATGAAACTCTGAGGCTGCCAGCAGTAGGGAGCTACCACCACCTCTAGGCCAAGAGAAGGGAGACTCTACCAGAGCTAGGAGAGACCCGTATGAAGAGGGGCACTAGACAGAAGACTCAACAGAGGTATGTGGCCAACATGCAGTGACCCAGAAGGGAAAGGGCCTGCGGAAGGGGCCTAACTTCATCCTCCTCCAATCCTCTGCACGCCTCTAATGTCTTCTATGGATAAATTCAACTGTAAGCCAGAGAACTAGGGACCCATTGAAGCAGTCCATGCTGGTATCTCCTAAGGCACAAATCAGGTAGAAAAAAATGTAGAGTAGATAAAGGGACCAAGAGAAAATTTTTGGTCACACAGGAAGCCACGTTTCCCCAATTCTCAGTCCATGAGATTTAAGAGCTACTCCAGAGGTTAGCACATGACCCAGGTCTGGGCTATCAGAATAGTCCACGCCCCTTCTGAAGAGAGTGGCTTAATGATGCACAAGTAACCCAAGTTAGACCAATGAGATGCAGTCCTGGGACTTTTGTTGACAGCACTGAAGAAAAGAAACTCTAATGGTAAGGATATGATGTGAAGTTGTTAGCAGCCATTCTGCTATCTCATGGGGAAAGGCAGCCTGAGAAAGAAGTCAACACGAAGGAAAACAGAGTTAAGAAATGGAGATCAAATCCTGATGTCATACTTTTAAGCCCTTAGATCCAGCCATGCTTGAAGCCCACAACTTTTCTGCATTACATGAGGTAATGAATTCCATTTGCTGTTTAATCCAGTTTGAGTGGTATATTACATGCAAAAAAAACAAAAACAAAACCTCTTGAATAATATTTAATACTTATCCCAAAGACCAACATAAAGGCATACCTTTATGTCTCTAAATATGCCATTATTCTATGGAATGTCCTTTTCCATATTCTCCACCTAGAAAAATCCTACTCAAATATCCTCTTAATGCAAAGCCTTCCCTCAGTTTTCCAGGTAGAATTGCTCGATCCTTCCTCTGCTTTGTCAGCACTTTGCAAATGCCTCTATCAGTGTACATATAAAGTTGTGTCATAGTTAGTTGTTTGCTTATCTGTCTCCCCTATCTGTGAGCTCCTGAAGGGATAGATTTGCATGGCCCTTACCCCTGTAAGCCTAGTACCCAGCACAAGGCCTAAACCCTGAGTTAAACAAGGCTAAACCAGTCTTTTTACTTTAGGACTTCTCAGAGCCATTTCTGTGTTAAGATGCATTAATGGATCCCCATGCAGGGGTACCGAATGCAGCAACTTCCAAATTCATTTGACCTAAAAGCTCAATTTTTGCTGAAGTTGCTGTGTTTGAGAAATTTAGAGAAGAAAAATAACTGCGGCTCTTAGGGTGACCTTAACGCATGAAGTGGCTCTCAATAAATATTTGTTAAGTGAATGAAAGGGAGAACTTGGTGGGGCGCAAGGGGCAGTAGGGTTGGAAGCAACAGAAACAACACAAGCAATGAACAGGAAGCCAGAGGGGTGATCCATTGGACATATCTCTGTGATGGTGCCAGGTCAATTGCTAAAGAATGATTGGGACCATAATGCAATCCTGTTTCCTTAGTTTAAATCTAACAGAGATTAGATGTATTCTACACACTTTAATCCTTCTTCCTGTCCCATGACCCAGGGGCTAAGTGCCTGACGGCACTGCTTCCTTGATTTTGACCTTCAATTTGCTTCACTTTGCCTCAGAGGGGACTATGTGGGAGATCATAGCTGATTTTCCTCTAACTGCACACCTTAAGTCAAATTCCTTTCCTGTTCTGTGCCTCTGTTTCCCTCTCTGTGAACACAGGCTCCCTTCCAAGCTTGGCTCAGACGCCTTGGTAAAAAAAATTTTTTTTTTTTTAAATAACCTGACAAAGGAAGCCCCAGTCCTACCACTGTAACTTTGGACAACTCATTGAACAGCTCAGGCCCTTGGTCTCTCTATTTGTAAAAGAAATAGAGGCTTCAGAGAGAATCAAGGAAGACTGTGAGGTGAAAAGTGTTTTGCAAACGGGGAATAAAACATTAGAAATGTAAATATTATTAGGATTCTACATACGATGAAGAGGAGGTGGAGGGGGAGTGGAGGGCGGGGGGTTGGAGGAGGCGGCGGCTGCAGCAGAAGCCCACCGTGGTTCAGAGCCCAGGACAAGGAGTCAGCACCCGGACGCAGCCTATAGCTCAACCACCTAACTTGCTGTCTCGCCTTGGGGAATTAAGCACATGGAAGCCCTCTTCATCTATAAAAGGAGGATAATAATGTTCGGTTCGCTGGTTGTGAGGTTAAACGAGGTAAATCCTGCAAAGCACACGTTGCAGTGTACATAGTAACTAGCCCTCAGTAAATGTTCATTATATTCCTACTAACTATTCTTGCCACCGACTGAATGGGACCAAGCAAGAAAAGGAGATAAGCCATTTCTGGTCACGGTGCAAGCCCAGAAGATCGCCAAAGGTCCCGCCGTCGGTGGCACCTAAAGCCCCCTCCCCAGCTAGACCGCCCAAGCCCCTCACCTGCGCGGAACAAGAAAACCCGGATGCAGGTCAAGTGCGAGAGCGCAGCCAGGCTCCCGCCCCGGCCCCAAGGCCGCACGCGAAGGGCGGGGCCGCTTCCTGCCGGCTACTGGTCCCCGCGCGCCCCCGCCGGGCGGTCTACACCGGGCGCCTGCGCCGCGCGAGCTCGCCGGAGGTGGGGGGAGGGGGGGCGGAGCCGCGCGGGACCGGGCGCGCGCGCGCGCGCGACGCCGACGGCCTCGCTCTACAGGACGGGGCTCGCGCCCAGGCGGAGGCGGCCGCTCCCGCGGACGTCGAGGGCGTGGCGGCTAGGCTCTGGGCAGCGGGCACCTAGCAGACTGTACCCCGGCGATCGCCCGCCGCGTCTCCCCAAGTGCGGCCCCTCGCGGCGCCCCGTCTCCCGCGTAGCCCGTCTGGCCGTCCCGGCCTCTCCTTGCCTGCCTGCCTGCCTGCGGCGGCCACGCGAGCAGGTGAGTCTCCCCTTCGCAGGGTGGGGCCGCCTCTCCGAGCAGGCTCTGCCCCCGGCTCTCGGTAGGATGGGGGGCACTGGGTGTGGCAAGTTAAAAAAAGAAACGGTCCACAGGTGCCGGGAGGGGTGGGCGCTCCTGTGCCCGAGACCCCAGAGACGCTGCGCCTTTGCCTTCCGGGTCCAGCCCCTCTGGCGTCCAGGCTCTTCTCTGACAGCTCTGGGGTCGTGTCTTGGAAAACAAAACCAAGAAAAATGTTCTCTCTCCCAACAGCTGTTTGACTTTTTGAAAAGCTGACAGAGCCAGCGTGCTCCTGAAGGCAGAAGGGTGCAGTCCAGGGGCGACCAGAAGTTGGAAGCCCCTCCTTTTTTCTTGCTCTCCTTCCTCCGTGATGCGCGGGTAACGATCGCATTACCTATTCGATAACTTCTTGAAACTTGTCTGTCTGCTTCCATCTGCTGCCTGGACCAATAGAGCAGTAGTGGTCCGTTTTCAGGTTGCTTCGTCCCAGCTTCCGTGCAAAATCTGATCATCTCCTTCAGGGATTAGGAGTCTAGTGCAGGGAGCAGTTCAGATCCGTGTTGCAGATACAAACTAGGATTATTTAAAGTGATGGTTTAGTGCAGTGCTCAAAGCCAGAAGTATTTGCTCCTTCTTGTTGAAAGTTACCTAGCACACCACATTTATTCGAACTTTTAATAGAAGTCTCTGTATTTCATAGAAGTCTCAGATGTACAATTTCATAAGCGATTGACTTATTTGTATCTGTGATTACATAGGATTTAAAGTGATTAATTTTAAGACTGTTTCATTAGCTCTGATTCAAAATACTAAATTATAAAAACACATAGACTGAGACTCAGAATACAGATGTTTGTGTATCAGCTAAGTGCGTGCTTTTTGGTGGGGATATTATATTGGTTTTCTAGAAATGGATTTTTGATGCGGGAAGACAGTGAAAGGCCTGAAAACTCAGAGCCCCTTCTTTAGCCACGCTGTCAGCTTTATGTTTTATCAGGTTGGCAAAACTTTTCTTTCTTAGCGTGGGAAGAGATTTCAGTGCTTTTCAGGAAAACAAGATTTGTCCCACTATTGAATTGTAACATCTGTAAAACTTTTAAACGTGTTCATGTTAAGGATTACAAATGAGTACAAATTTTGTATGGTACTAGAGGATATGTTGGTTGAAAGACTTAGGCAAAACATCATGAAAAATAGTGTGATTTGGAAATCTATTAGGCTGAAACCTGTGAAATAATGGGAGGTCTAAAGTTCAATACCGTTTGTTATTTAGACCCAAAGAGCTACAGAAGGTGGAGGTCAGACAGTGGATCTCCACTTTTTTCCTAGAATGTAGAGGTTATAGTGAGAGGAAATGAATTACATACAGCGAAACGAATAGCATCAGTCTTTACATCTCTACTTCAATTATTCTTTAAAACCTGTTATTTTCATTTGTTCTGACAAATGTGAAAAGAGGTCATTGAAACATACAAAATTCAAAAATCTAATTTTCATCTTTACTGTTGCACCATTTTTTTTTTCATACCACAGCTACTAAAAAGTAGTAAGATTCTACCTAAAAGTAGTGAGTGGGGAGGAAGTGGGAGATAGAGGCTTGCAGGATAGCTATTCAGAACCCCCACATTGACAATCCAGAGGGTTTTTTTTAAAAAAGGAATTTAGTCTAAATTTATAATTTAGACGTTTTTAAAAGGTATTTAGTAGTTCAACAGCATCTGTGAGTATTTTCCTCATTTTATATTGAGAGGACAAATGTAATACAAAAAGCCAAGTGACTGTTCCAAGGTTATTCAGCAGGGCACTTGTAGAGCTGGAAATGGGGTATTTTGTTTGCTTCCAGTATTGATCAATAGCATTTTGAGCACATCAAAATGTAATAAAGTGCATCTAGCTAAGGTATTTTAAATATGCACCAAGTTGAGAAGCATACTATTTTGAAAAATTATTCTTTTTTTAATCCTGGAGGAGGAGGAGGAATTCACCTTTTCCTGATCAGAATTTAAAATGCAGAGTCAAATCCATGTGCTTGACATTTTCCCCTGATGGATTACTTCTGTCACTAGGCTTGTAGCAGAGCAGAGGGTCATGCTACTTGGAGTTTTCCACTCATGTGATATTTCCATGAAGAAACAATTTGCCAGAAGCCAGCCACAGCTACCGTTGTGCTGCAGATGATGCTAAACCCTGATTAGCACAGACCTTGGCTTACAAAAGCTAGTGGATATCGGTTCAGCCCTTTCCAATCAATATTTCCCTGAGTTAGTAAACTGAGGGACAGGTTAGCCTTGTAGGAGTTGCAGTGAGGCAGAGTTAGCAACAACTCCAGTAATATCAGCATAGAGGCTGTATACTTCTGTAAATTTTTTTCTTTTCCTTAATAAAACCAAACAACTTAAGTACCAGCTGAGTTACCTTATAAGATGATTTCTTTACAGATGTGCTAGGATTGTCTTTTCCACTGGTTGACTCTGATCATATCTCTCTGTTCAAATCTGGCTGCATTTATGATGTCAGAAAATTGTGAAATAGTTGATGATGTTGACTTAAGCTATATCCAAAAAAATCTCATGGCAGGCCTTTAGCAAGAGAACCGTCATATGAATCTCTAATACTGTGTGCACTGAATTACAACATAAAATTCTTTGAGGCCCATAAAAAGTGCACCATGGCCTTTTCTCAGTTAGCTCTCTGGGGGTTTTTTTAGTTTTTTTTTTTTGCGGTACGCGGGCCTCTCACTGTTGTGGCCTCTCCCGTTGCGGAGCACAGGCTCCGGACGTGCAGGCTCAGCGGCCATGGCTCACGGGCCCAGCCGCTCCGCGGCATGTGGGATCCTCTCGGACCGGGGCACGAACCCACATCTCCTGCATCGGCAGGCGGACTCTCAAACACTGTGCCACCAGGGAAGCCCAGCTGTCTGTTTTTAAATCTTTAAATGATTTCATACTGGAGCTATATTACTACTACCAGTGGTTGCTCTGGAGCTGATTTTATTGATCTGCAACTGAACAGTTTTCTTGAAATGATACAAAGTATTAGTTTTATTTTTTTAGTTTTATTTTTGTATCCTTTTTGTTGCTTGGAATTAGATCATTTGGGTGTGCATTTTTCTCATTTTGTTATTTTAATATAAATTCCACCGAAGGTTCTGATATTATTGGGGTCCTTTCGACCCAACAATACATTGACATAGATTGTGCCTATGTAAAAATAATTAGTTATCAACCACCAACTATATGCAAAGCATTATTCTGAGCACGCAGCATGTATTCTCTCATTTAATACTTCTAACATCGTTATTGGATAAGAATTATTATTATCACCCCCATTTTATAGTTGAGGAAATAGAAAGGGAGGCAAAGTAATTTACCTAACATAGAATACAGGGGACAGAGTTTAAATCTAGAGGAGTCTGATTATGGAGCCTGAATCTTTCTGAGATATATTTAAATATTGTTCAAACTTGTTTGCAGTTACTATGGTATTTCATTAATCCATCCTTTTAAGCTGTATCAAATATACACTACTGTATAAGTGAAGAAAATATAGCAATACTATAAAGATTATTGAAATATCTTGGGACAAAAGGCAAATAATTTAACAATAATGTAAAAAAATTGAAGGGAAAATACCTATAAAGATATTATAGGGGATAACTGACAAAATGTGAAAATCGACTCTGATTTAGATAAAAATATTATATCAATGTTAAAGTACTTGGTTTTGATAATTGAACTGTAGGTTGTATAAGAAAATGATCTTATTCTTATACACTGAAGTATTTGGGAGTAAAGGGGGCATACCCTATCTTGGTCTCAACGGTTTGGGGAAAAATGTATATGTATTAAAATGAGGGAATGATTTTTAAAATAGGCAAAAATGTAAGTAATTGTATACAGAAAAAGGGTACACAGGAATTCCTTATACTATTCTTACAACTTTTCTGTTTGACATTATATCAAAAGAAAAAGTTACCCCAAGATGAAGGTAGAAAACAGGAAATGAAGGTGTAACATTCTAAGAATTTTTTTTTTTAAGTCAGGTGAAGGATTGTTTCTTGTGCTCTGATTTTCTTTTTTTTAGAGGTTGGAGGAAGGAACTTGAGACAAACAGAAAATCTTATCAAAAATAGCTTGACTTTCTCAAATTTCAAAATCTAGCCATTCAAAGCTCCCTAACACTCCAGCCAGGCCAGGTGTTTTCGTCACCTGTTTTTTTTTTTTTGCGGTACATGGGCCTCTCACTGTTGTGGCCTCTCCCGTTGCGGAGGACAGGCTCCGGACATGCAGGCTCAGCGGCCATGGCTCACGGGCCCAGCCGCTCCGCGGCATGTGGGATCCTCCTGGACCGGGGCACGAACCTGTGTCTCCTGCATCGGCAGGCGGACTCTCAACCACTGCGCCACCAGGGAAGCCCCTCACCTCTTTTTAATGGGGAGGGGGAGGATAAAGACATTAGTGTCTCAGAGATAAGAGGTAAAGACAGCCCACTTTTAGTGATACTGAAAGTTAAAATTAGGTTGGTTATATCATTTCCCTGCCTAAAACCTTCAATGCCATGCTAATATTGACTAATTTTTATGTCAGAACTCTGTAACCCTACTTTCAAGGCAGCCTGGCCCAAACCTACCTTTCTCACTTTGTTTCGTGCCATCCGCACCAAACCTGGTCCACTCTGGCCACACCAGATCTCATGGTCTTGTGCCTGCTCCTCTTTCTGTCTTCCTGCCTTTGTCCGTGAACTGTTGGCTTCGCCTGGAATGCACCCCATTCTCTTCCTGCAGAAATTCTGTTCATCTTTTAAGTCTAACCATAACCTCCGTTGGGGAAGCTGTCTCTAATCTAATGCAGAATTAAATTTTCCTTTGTCTGTGCTGCCGTATCAGAGGGGTAAACACAATACTACCTGCTGGCGTTCAGTAATCCTTATTAAGCATATACTCTGAGCTAGAAACTGTGCCAGGGACTGGGAATTCAAAGGTACTCAAGCTCTGGTAGCTTAGGAGTGATTTGTAAACAAATAATCAAGTACATAACAGAGAAATGAACAAAGCTACGGACTCTACCTGACAATTTAGGCTTAAAGAAAAGATTACAATGAAAGTCACAGTGAGATGCCATTTTCCCCCCCAGCACGCCCCTGTCCAGATCAGAGATTTCCAGCACAGTCATCTACTTAAAGGAATAAGTTTTAAACAGTTGTAGTACCAGATAGGTATATTCAAAGGAAAGCTAAGAATACAAGTCTAGAACTCAGGAGAGAGAGGTGGAGTTCAGTGTGCACAGGCAGGAAAGACCTGGGGGCAGATGAGAATCTTTCGGGATCCTGTAGGTTTTCAACGCATCATCGCCTCCAATGCCCAAGATTCTGCTCTTGCTTCCCCCTCAATTTTGGTGACATCTTTCCCCGCTTAAGAATTATTGAAGCGAGAGACTGTATTGATATACATGTGTTGTGTGTGTCAACCACGGGGAAGCAAGATACAAAGTTGAGAAACACTGGTGGTGGAGTAGTTAAAATCCTTGGGCCTCGATAAAACCACCCAGGAAGAGTAAGATGAAGAAGAGGATGGGGTTGAAACCTCGAAGAGACGTTGTAAAGGGTGAGTAGGGAAAGAGGAGCCAGTGACAAGGGCAGCTGGGGAGGAAGGAGAGCCGGGAAAGACGGAGCCCGGGGAGGGCAGGGGCACAGAGACGTCCCAGAAGGAATGGGTGGGCGGCGGTCCCGAGCTGCAGAGACAGGCAGAGGCCTGGGATTAGGACACCACGAAGAGGCTGTTGCTGTCCAATGGGGGCAGTTTTAGCTGGAAGAGGGTGGCAGGAGTCCTGCAGTCCTGAATTCAGGAGTGACTGGAGTTGAGGAGACTCCTCTTTCCAGGAAGCTGGTAGGAAAGGGGAAGCAGAGACAGAGGGAGGTAGATGGAGGGGCAGGCCGACTCCAAATGGAAGGTTTTCTTTTTTCAAGATTGGGCCGGAGTGGGGGTGGGGAATCTTGAAGAGGTATGTTTGCTGAAGAAGAGGAATGAATGGGTGGAGACGGAGAAATTAAAAGTATAGGAGCCAGTTAATGGAACAAGGTCCTTTGGGGGTATTATTGAAGAGAAGAAATTCTTGCTTTGGTGGGATCTCCTTGAGGATAGGAACCATGTTTTATTCATCTCATAGCTCGCTGTACTTGGCATGCAGTAGACACTCGGAAAATGTTTCTGAAAACAAGTAAAGATTTTACTTTTTAGAATTAGTCTTTCCTGATTGATGCAGTGGAATAACGGGGGGAAAAAATCACTATTTTTTCGCATAATTAACATTCTGTACTGTTTTCTATATAAGCAATATATTTGCAACTTCGTGTTCTTTGAAATAAAAGAGAAAATCACGAAGGGAATATTGAGGTAGTAATAATCATGCTCACTTAATTTTTCTGTGCCTGAAGTATTACTTAAATTCCAGCATTTTGAAATGTGTTATGTTCAAGGCACTCTGCTTGGTGGATGTGGAGTGCAGTTCATCAGAAGAGACAAAAATGCACGTAAACAGTCCTATAAGACAGACTCTGCTCATTATTTAACAGTGGGACACTATCAGCTCCATGCTTTGGGGTTAAAATTATTGATTTTTAAGCATTCAGAGAAAGGACATTTTTAAAATTGTCTTCTATGTCAGATTTTGCCCGTTGTAAATATTACTGATATTAGCAAAGACCAACTTTGTATAGAACTTTCGGTTCTGTGTAACTTAGTTCTTCGAGAGTGTATTCAAAAAGAACAAATTGTTTAAAAAAAAGGTAAAGTCAGCTTATTGCAGACCATATTTTAGGGTGCAGATGGTGAGTGAATCAGTGTGGGTTTTGTTCTGCTCTGCCAATTTCAGTGTTGCAGACCTAAATCCCAAACAAATATGCAAAGGCAGTTCTGGTTCACATTTTCCTTCCTACTGCTTGTAAACTGGTGTACATGTTGATAGTATCTCATTTTGTATTATACCCCCAGCTCCATTTCAGTAGAAAACTTGCAGCCTTTTTTTCGTAATATGTCGTTGCCAGTGAAATATATTACATAAAGTATGCTAAGCAAATCCAATTAGTATGTATAGAATTCATTTATGAGGACTGTAATGAGGTTATTTAAACTTTGAGTGATCTTTCCTGAATAAAATTGCTTCATTTGATGAGTCGCTGTCTTGAGAATTAATTGGAGCGTTATTGGGCCTTCAAAGTCTTATCTCTGTTGTTTTCTTTTTTTAAACAGTAGATGCCTGGTAGACATCTTAGAACTTTAAGAACGGAAAAGACCTGCTTTTAGGGGATAATGCTGAGGGACACTATGAAATCTTGGAATGACAGCCAGTCAGATCTCTGTAGCAGTGACCAAGAAGAGGAAGAAGAGATGATTTTTGGTGAAAATGAAGATGATTTGGAAGAAATGATGGATTTAAGTGATCTGCCTACCTCACTTTTTGCTTGCAGTGTCCATGAAGCTGTGTTTGAGGTGCCAGAGCAGAAGGTAGGCATGTACCCTGCCTTTCCCTGCCTTTGATAGTGTGTTAATTGTGTGCGGGTTCGGGGAAACAGCATGTCGCTGCCCGTTTGCAAAGTTTATTACTGGTCCGTGACAAGTAGAGAAGTGTGCACCAAACTTTAGACATTGCTCGGGCATTTTTATTATGCTTTATGAGACTATCAGTCTGCAACAGATAGGAAATATTTAAAATCCAGTCCTTCCCCACAGACATTTTGAGAAGTACTGGTTTCTAGTGAACTCTGAATCAAGTCCTATTAAGTTCATCCATTTATTCATGCAGTCATTCATTTTTGGAGCCTGTGGTTAAAGAGAAGCTAAGTGATTTTTAGCCTGGCTTCCTATTACTTGGGAGCTAATTCACAAAAGAAGGAATTATTTTAAGCCTTTTTCTAGGGCTAATTACATAATTAGGACTATTTATGATTTCATTTTAACAGAGTTGTTAGTATTTCTTGTTTTACTTTCTACAACCTGGCCAGGGCAAAATGATTGAGTTTAGTTTTTTAAAAGGTTACTCTTCTTTAGTTCATTCATTATTTAACTGGAAAAAGAGATTGTATGTGCGCTTTTGGTTCCGTCGTGACCTCACAAAAGCTTGTGGGTCTTAGTCATACAAAAGTAAAATATTTCTGCCACTGGTATGAATTTTGCATGTTCTAAGACTTCGTTTAAAAATCCTATCACGATCCTTTTAATTTGCTATCTATGCCCTCTAAGTATTTTCCTTCCAGTGACTCTCATGGAGCAGAACTTGATACAGTTTGACTCAGTACATACTTGAGTTCTCCAGTGTGTAAGGCACTGTACCAGTTGCTTCAGGGAATTTAAACAGCTTCTGCCACAGAGAGTTTACAGTCCTGCAGTGGAGATGATCAGTAATTTGATGTAAGATAGAATACTCGTGCCTTTAGAGACACTTGAAAGTACTGAGGTAACAGAGGAGTAGGATCACAGCCAGCTGGAATAAAAGAGCTTACGGGGAGACGCATTGCAGAGGAGCTGTGTGAGTTGGGTAGGAGTTTAGCAGGGAAGGGAAAGGCAGTTCCAGCCAGAGGGAACAGAATGAGCAAAAGAGCTGAATCAGGAGAGCGTGGACCGCTTACTGCAGGGAGTAGTGAGCAGTTCTGTGTGGCTGGCGCTGAGGTGAGATGTAGCCAACGTCAAGAGCAGTTGGGCTGGAAAGGTGAGTGTGAGGCATCCTGCAGACTCAAGGAGCTTGCCCTTCTGTGGTCAGTAGCCTCTGAGCAAAGGAGTGGCAGTCAGAATTACACATTGGGAAGGTCAGCCACAACCTGTAAAGGGCAGAGCAGTGGCAGGAGAGCCAAAAGCAGGGCCCGTTGGGGTGCACTTGTGGAAACCAGCCTAGAGACCTGGAAGGGGAGAGGGAGAGGGTGGCAGCCACCAGGTTTTTACCGTTTGGGTTTGTTTACATTTACAAATGCTATTTTCTTTCCCAAGTTCAGTCACAGTGTAGACATTTTGAAATCATTCTTCCTAGTTTTCTCATACGTTTTAAGAGCTCTAAATTTTCATGTAATAAATAATTACATTGACTTTGTTGTTTGCTGTTGTGAGAAACCACATGTATTACTAGTTTATCTTAAAATTCGTAAGAATTTTTCAAGAAACCTCACAATCTTATCTGTCCCAAGTTTTTCATTTTTTACTATAGCCTAGGGGTTTGTTTAACTTGCCGAAGTGATGAATTCTGGTTGGTTTTCAATTTTAAAACCATTTGACGTTGTATCTAACCTAAATTTATATTGGAAATCATATCACCAGAAATTCTAGCAGCAGTTCAGTGGACTTCACATTACATACAGTTCACATTACAACTCATAGTAAATTTTATATAAAAACCTTCATGATAATATCTGAAGCTGCAGAATATAAAATGTTTATATAATAAAATTATATATGGATCATTAATTGGATATAAAGTGTAAGGAGAATCAAATGTTTTCTTTATAGTTTGCTTCTCACTATCAGTGTCTTATTTTGCTTTAGTTTCTTCTGGAATAACCTGTCTGTGCAGGTCATCCACATACGTGCAAAAAACAAAGCAAAACAAAAACCACTTCTGATGGATTATGGACAAAATCATTCTGATTGCAATTAAATGTTTTATTTTCAAAAGAATTTTAGTTTTTTCTCCAGGTTTGAAAAGGCGTTTGTCTTGATAATTTTATAATTGTTGGAATGCGCTTCTACCCTCTTCTGAATGGTGGACTGAGTAACACAGGGGCCATTGTCATGTGAAGGGGAATCTTCATTTTAGATCGCTGGATTTGGGCTCTACATTTTCATCAGTTTTTCTTGAAAATTGCATGAGGTGGGGGAGGAAAAGTAAAGAATATAGGAAACTGTAAGGAAAATAAACCGAGGAAAAGGCTTATCTCGTCATTTCTGTTTCTGCAGCAGCACGGTTGCTAGTTTTTATACATGTGCTCAGCTAATCAGCGGCTCCATCTGGAGCACTGCAGGTTTAGTACCTAATTTTTCTGTAACAGATTGGAATTTGTTCCGTGTGATTTTATTAACTTGACATTTTTAACCCCAATTTTCCCTTTCTTAAAATAAGGAAAAATTGAGCAGCCTTCTGGTTTGAACATGAGAGGTCTTCAAAATGCAATTTAGATTTTTATGATGGGAGAAACTGGAGTGATTCTCCTTTCTGATTTAGGTCTGAGTATCTGAGGGGACTCAGTAAATGTTGATGCGAAGCAGCGTTCCGATAGGACTGACTTTATAAAGAAATGCATGTGGCTATTGGATTAGTCTCTTCGCAAAGCACTACCCTTCGCTCATGAAACTGTTTCCACTGACCTACTCACCATACGACATTTGATTTATTTTTCTAATGACGATGGTTGGGGTATATTAAGACATCTCTACTTGCTCTCCTGGTCCTGCTTTTTGATCAGTGACACTTAGCATCTAATACAGTTCCCAGTACGGGGCAACACCTGTTAAATGTTTGTTGAATGAATGGATTATGTAAGATATTTGTGGAGGATTAGTGATACAGAGCTGTGGTAGAGAAACAGACTTATAAGCTGAGTGAGGTTAAGTAGTATGTAGAAGATTTAATCTGAAATTGTGATTTCAGATACACTGGCGCAAATTCTTCTGTGGTCTGTATAATCATATTCATAATATAATCTTTCTGTCGAGCATTTGGTTTCTATACCCTCCATTTAAAGAATAGAAAATATTACTTAAGAAAAATAAATGATATCTGGAAGTTAACTGAAATACCCTGAGTCTCTGGTTTTTAGACCTAATCAATTGTTGAGTGTTCTAATACAACCTTCAATCCAGGAGAAATGAATCTTTTGAGGAAAGTGATTTGTTTTAAACTTGAGAATTGAAAAAGGGGATTCAAAGGAAGAATGTTAAAGTGAACTGTATTTTTAACAGTGCCTGGAACATAATATGGTTTCAGTAAATATTTGTTCAATTGAATCTGTAGTGCCATTCTGGCCAAGAATTAGTAAAAATTTAATTAACTTCAAGGCTAGATTAAACACTAGAGAATCATAGAAGTTTAGAGCTGGAAGAAATCCTAGCCAAGTCTCATACAGTAGTTTCAGAGTAACAGAGTAATTGAGCTTGCTTTAGAACCCATTTTTCAGTTGTACACTGAAAACTACAAAACATTGCTGAAGGAAATTAAAGACAACACAAATAAATGGAAAGATATTCATATCCGTGGACTGGAATACGTAATATTGTTAAGATGTCAGTACTGCCTAAAACAGTCTATGGATTTGGTGCAATCCCTATCAAAATCCCTAAGATGTTTCCTGCAGAAATGGAAAAACTCATCCTAAAATTCATAGACTCTCAAGAGACCCCCAAATAACCAAAACAATTTTGAAAAAGAACAACGTTGGAGGACTCACACTTGCTGATTTTAAAACTTAATACAAAGCTGTAGTAATCAGAGCAGTGTGGTGCTTACTTGTCAATTATATCTCAATTAAAAAAAAACAGTATGGTACTAGTATAAAGATAGACATATTAACCAATTGAATAGAACAGAGAGTCCAGAAATGAATCCTTGCATATATGGTCAAATGATTTTCAGCAAGGATACCAAGACCATTCAACGGGGAAAGGACAGTCTTTTCAACAAATAATGCTGGGAAAACTGGATATCCACATGCAAAAGAATGAGGTTGGACCCTTACCTTACACCATATACAAAAATTAATTCCAAATAGATCAAAGAGCTAAATGTAAGAGCTAAAACTGTAAACTCTTAGAAGGAAACATAGAGGGAAAGCTTCTTGACATTGGATTTGGCATTAATTTCTCAGATAGGACACCAAAAGCACAGACAACAATAGAAAAAGTAGATAAATTGGACTTTATCAGAATTTAAAACGTGTGCAGAGAATATTTTCAAATCGTATATCTGATAAGGGATTAATCCCCAGAATATATAAAGAACTCCTAAAATTCAACAACAAAAACCAAATGGGGTATATACAACTAATTGAAAAATGGGCAGAAGATTTGAATAGACATTTCTCCAAAGGTGTATAAATGGCCAATAAGTACATGAAAAGATGCTCAACATCATGAATAATTAGGGAAATACAAATCAAATTCACAATGAGATACTACACACCCATTATTGACAAGGATATGGAGAAATTGGAACCTTTTGTGCATTGCTGGCGGGAACATAAAATGGTGTGACTGCTGTGGAAAATGGTATGGCAGCTCTTCAAAGAATTAAACATAGAATTACCATATGATCCAATGATTTTGCTTCTGGGTATATACACAAAAGAAAGCAGGGACTCCAACAGATATTTGTACACCAATGTTCACAGCAGTATTATTCACAATAGGCAAAAAGTGGAAACAACTCAAATGTCTATCAACGGATAAGTTAATAAACAAAATGCAGTGTATACATACAATGGACTATTATCCAGACTTAAAAACGAATGAAATTCTGATGCTGTGGATGAACCTTGAAAGACATTATGCTAAGTGAAATAAGCCAGACAGACACAAGAGGATAAATATCGTATGATTCTACTTACATGAGACAGAAAGTAGAATGGTGGTTGCCATGGGCTGTGAGAAGTGGGGAACTGGGAGTTACAGCTTAATGGCTACAGAGTTTCAATTTGGGATGATGAGAAGTTCGGGAGATGGATAGTGGTTATGTACAGCAGTGTGAATATACTTAATGCCATTGAATTGTACACTTAAAAATGGTTAAAATGGTAAATTTTGCGTTTTGTATATTTTACCACAAAAAAAATGCAACCTCCCCTTTTTCTTGACTTTATCATTCTTTGTAATGTGCTTTTATACATATATAATATATATATAATATGTACATATGTGTGTGTACTACATATGTATATATGTATGGGCACCTCTTTTGCATGCTTTCGGCCCACGTTTTCACTCCAGCTGTTGTGAGCGTACTCACCTGTGTGCAGGTGTAACCCCACAGCAGCTGGCCTCCGTGGCACTGTGGATATCTTACTCTTTGTCCCAGTGTTTCTCTGCTGACTGTGCACAGATGCTCGTCCGTATTGATGCAGGTGCAGACGTAGCAGTGTGAGGGAGTTAATTAACATCTCACAGGGCAATCCTAGACCAGTGGGGGGCTGAAGCCAGTGAATACGTCCCTTCTCCTCTACTCTCCAGCCACCAGTTCCTTGGATTCTGGTTCCTCAGAGTGCTCCTAGCAGGATCAAGCCCCAGTTGCTCACAGAGGTGACCAGCTTGGTAACACAACCTGGACAGAAGGAGGACGGGCTTTCCCTTCTTCCCTGTTCCCACCTTGTCACATGAGGTCACTTCCCAAAACAAGCTCCTTGTGTGTGCCCTTGCCTCGGCCTCTGCTTTCACAAGGAGCCCAGGCAAGACACAGGTGAATAACTTACAAGTTTGGTTATTCCTCCTGTGTAAAGGCACTGTCTCAGGCTCTCAAAAAAGGGGCAATTTTTAGCTTGTGCAGAAAGGATAAAGACTAATATAAAGAAAAACCACGTGCCCACCCAATTTAGCAAATAAAATTTTACTAATAAATTGAACTCCTTTTGTCTTCTCCCAGAGATAAGCGTTGTCCTGAACTCCATGTTTATCATTTCCCATGCAATTTTAACTTTTTATTAAGTTTAACCGTATGAAATTGGTGTTATCTGTAGGCCAAAATGGTCAAATACAGGTTTCCCCCTTTCTCCAAAAGTAGAGTGTTTCTACAAAACCTTTTGTAAGCTGAAACGGTATAAAATGAAGAAGCAATTCCTTAGGACACATCTTACCAAAGGATGCACAGAATAAATCAAGGTAGAGCACAGATGCTCACAGACACAGTTCAAAGCTAAGGTGGCTTGAGATGCTGAGATGCTAAGGATAGTTCCCCGGGACGGAGCTTGGTGGTGCCACTCTCACCGCTTGTGGTGTGCACTGCCTCTATAACAGCTGCTGCAAAACAGATGCTGAGTGCGATTTTCGCCTTTTTTTTGTAAAAGGGAAACATCCTCTTTGGATTTCTTTCAGTTAGTGAAAACAGGTACTAATGTAGGTCTTTTGTAAAAGCAAAGCAGCATAAAGCAAACTTTCAAAAAGTGGTGGATACCTGCATTGGCGTTTCTTCTGGTTCAGCCTAATACCGTGTGTATGTATGTATACTATTTTAAAATTTTGCTCTATTTTCAGTTGACAAGATTGTCTATTTAGAAAGGAATCTACATAAAAACTCTTAGAACTAATAAGTGAGTTTAAGAAGGTTGTAGGATACAGGGTCAATATACAGTATCAACTACATGTCTCTATACTAGCAGTAAACATTTGGAAATTGAAACTTAAAAAACACTGCAGTAGCACCATGAAATACTTAAAGATAAATCCAACAAAATATGTGCAGGATCTGTATGCTGAAAACTATAACACTAATGGAATACATAGAATTTTACATAATTTAAAATTTTCTATAAATGGCATAATTATATGTTTTTTCTCCATGTTATATTTGTAAGATTTTTTTTTAAATACCATGCCTCTCTCTTTTGACCTGCAAAGTTTTGTGGTTTTTTAAATTAATTAATTAATTAATTTTTGGCTGTATTGGGTCTTCGTTGCCACGCACGGGCTGTCTCTAGCTGTGGTGAGCAGGGGCTACTCTTCGTTGCAGTACACGGGCTTCTCAATGCGGTGGCTTCTCTTGTTGCGGAGCACGGGCTCTAGGCGCGTGGGTTTCAGTAGTTGTGGCTCGCGAGCTCTAGACCGCAGGCCCAGTAGTTGTGGTGCACGGGCTTAGTTGCTCCACGGCATGTAGGATCTTCCCAGACCAGGGATCAAACCCATGTCCCCTGCATTGACAGGAGGATTCTTAACCACTGCGCCACCAGAGAAGTCCCTTATATTTGTAAGATTAATCCATGTTAAGATATGTGTTCAGTGTCGCTTGCTGTATACTGTCCTGTTTTACCAATATGCCATTCTTTATTTACCCATTCTAATGTTGGACATTTAGGTTATTTTTGAGATGTTGTTATTGCAACAGTGATGTTGTAAGTGTTCTGTGTGTGTCCTGTATATGTGAGGGTGAGGGTGGGGCGTCTCCTCGGGGTATGTAAGCAGGAATGACGTTGCTGGCTTGTCAGGTTGTGCATTTTCACCATCTTAGTGGAAACTGTCAGATATTCTCTAAACTGTCAGATAGTCTCTAACTGTTTGCATTCCTACCAGCCGTGTAGAAGAGTTCCCATTGTTCCATAGCATCACCAATACTTTATATTTTCAGAATTGAAAATGTTTGCCAGTCTGGTAGTTAACATTTTTATTCCTTTTTAACACACTTTTGCATAAACTGTAGATGAATGCTTCTCAAATTTATCGCTTAGTGAAGGACCAGGTTTTTCCTCCAAACTGTCACAGATTTGTAAAATGCAATAAGAATGTCACAGCAGTGTAAACTTGCTAAAATGTTCCTAGACCCTTTCTCTCAATTTCTATGCCAAACCTTGTTGTGGACCAGTAGCGAAGTTCATGGACTAGTGCTGGGTCCTCAGACCACCGCATCGTATATATAACATTTAGGAAATTACAAATATAAGATTTTGAAATGAAGAAGCTATCTTCAGTTATCTTCAATTATATTTGTAGCTTCCATTGTAAATACTGTGTCTCAAAAACAAGAGTTAAAAAGGGTCTTAGATCATTTAGTTAGGTATCCTAATTATCGGCCATATTAAGAGATCACTGAATAGTCAGGTTAGCTGTCATGTTCTTAGAGACAATTGGTTTACAGATTCCACATTCGATCTTGGTTTCTGTATTCAGTAAGTGTTTATTGAGCATTGTGCCAGCCACAGTTAAAGTTCTGGGGAGACAGTGGTGAACACAGTGACTCTCCAGCCCTGATGGAACATTAAGGAGATAAATATATTTAACGTGCAAACAAGTGAATCAGAAGTTCAGATAATAACAAGTATTGCTGTGAAGAAAATAAAATAGTGGAGGGGTCGAGAGTGACTTGATGGGTGACAGTTTTTAACTAGAGTGGTTGGGGAAGGCCTGTCTGAAGAAGTGACGTTTGAAGTCACCGAATAATGAGAAAGAACCAGTATAATATTTAATACTTCCTATAATTTAATTGAGATTTATCCTAACATAATTTTTTAAATATTTATTTATTTAGGCTGCTCTGGGTCTCAGTTGCGGCACACGGGATCTTTGTTGCAGCATGCGGGCTTCTTAGTTGCGGCATGTGGACTTCTTAGTTGCGGCATGAGGGATCTAGTTCCCCGACCAGGGATCAAACCCGGGACCCCTGCATTAGCAGTACAGAGTCTTACCCACTGGACCACCAGGGAAGTCCCCTAACATAATTTAAATAACTTTTCTCTCATGTGTCTATATAGTTGAAATGCCTTATAATTTTTTTTTTAATCTTTCTCAAAACAAATAACTGCATTGAAGCTTTTTTTCCCCAGTAATCTCAATTTCAGTTGGAAAAGATCTGCCGGTCCCCAAATCAAGGTAGGATTTAAGGTCCTTGGGTTCTAAGAAACATCTAGATTACCCATGTGTATGTGTTCCTAATCTCTCCAAAGCAGGGTGCTCCCATGGGGGAGGGTGGGATAATTCAGGAGTGAGCGAGCTCGGAATAGGCACGTGTGTCACCTCTATACTGCCTGTCACAGAGCCCAGCTTTTGAGCCTTGCTGTGCATTAAATATGTGATGAATAAAAAACTGGGAAGATTATCTACAAGGTCAGGGTACCAGCACTCGCCAGCGTTTATGTTGAGCCCTCCTAAATTAATTTCAGTAACCATGTCTTTGCTGTTTGTTTTATTTTCTTATCTGATTTACATTTCTATTTTTATAAGTTTTATAGGGCATATTATATTGGAATAGCACAACATGTCCATAATATGTGTGTGTATGGGTATGTGTGTATGTATATAAATTTAAAAGTAGATAAATAAATAAAGTATATTGGCAGTGCGTATTGAAATACTTTTACTGGTTTGGGTGTACAAAGGACTTTTTTCCCCAAACCATTTTAAGAGTAAGTTGCCAGCAATGGTGGCCATCACCCACAATTTTTTAATTTGTATTTGCTACAAACAAGGGCATTCTAAGAGAAAAAACAAAATTCAGGAAATCAACACTGATACATTACATTGTTCTAATTCTCCGACCCTACTCAGATTTGCGGTGGTTCCAGTAATGTCCTTTATAACAACAACAACATCAAAAATCCAGTCCCTTATCATGCAGTGCATTCAGTTGTCAGGTCTCTTTAGTCTCTTTCAGTCTGAAACAATTCCTAGTCCTCCCTGCCTTTCAGGATGCTCACCCTCTAGGAGACTGCAGGCTGGTCGTTTTGTAGCCCATCTCTCGGTTTGGGTTTGGCTGAAAACTGTTTCTTCAGGGTCAGTCAGGTTGTGCACCTTTGGCAGGAACATCCCAGAAGTGATGCTGTCCTCTTCTCACATCCATCTTTAATTTGTCCTGTTACCGATGAAATTCACTTTGAGCCGTTGATTAAGACAGTGTCTCCCAGGTTTCTGCACTGTCGAGTTATTCTTTTTTTCCTTGTAATTAATAAGTACTTTGTGGGAGTTACTATGAAAGTAAATATCCTGTATCCCCGTCAAGTTTTAAACATATTTACTCATATCAGCAAGATTCGTGATTTCCTATTTCATTCATTGGTTATAATCTGTTACTGTCACGATTTTATGCTCACTTTCGTCCCAGGTTTGGCCAGCACTTGCCCCTTCCAGGTGGTCTCTGTGTCTTTTTGACATGTGCCCATCACTCTTTGGGTACCTCTTTAAACTTTCTAACATAACAAACTATTCCAGAATTATCTTGTACTCTCCCTGCCCCAGCGCTGGAATCAGCCATTCCTCTGAGGAGCCCTGATTCCTTTCAATGGAGAACAGTCATATTTAGGAACCGAGATAGGAGTTAGCTGTGTGCCGGGTGCTCTCCGAGTCTCACTGTTCCTAGGCCTCTGGCACAGAGATGGGAACTATGTGCAAATGAACATATTTGCATACATACCTGTGTTTACACGTATACTTCCAGCTCCAGTCCAACACTAAAGAATTGTTTCTAGTTTTCTCCCTTTTCAAATCTGTAACTCCTTTCTCTGACAGAGAGATAACTAGCTTCCATTATCTTATTATAGTTACTTATTCAATCACTTCTTCTGTATCACCTTAAATTAAATCACCACCCACCCCCTTTCCCATGTGGACACCCACCTGTGTTCTAACACCCCGTGTCAGGTCCCACCCTGTACCCAGACCCACCACAGGAAAGTCCCCTTCACCCCACCTGGGTTCTGATACTCCCGTGGGTGCCCTCCTTACCCTGCTCGAGATCCAGTGTCCTGTGCTGGCCTCCTACAGACATATCCCTACCCACTTGGGCTCCGAGCTCCAGGCTGGATTGCCTTCCTGAGCAGGTCCCCTCCTCGGCCTTCTCACGCCATCAGCCTGCCCCTTTGCTGGATACCTTCCCTCTTGCCCTGCTCTGGGCAGTCTTCCTGCATGGACATCCACCTCACCCCACTGAGCTTCAGCACCCTGTGTTGGGCTACCCCTATGTGGGCACACTGTCCTCATCCTTGTTGGGCTCCCGCACCCCATGCTGGGCCTGCCTCCCTCCCTGGTGTCTGCCCCCCTTAACCCACCTGTATCTGACACCCTGCTCCAGGCTCCCCATCAGCATGGACACCCCAACCTCACTTGGCTACACCTGAAGGCTTCTGAACCGAATGTTCAGGAAGAGGAAGGATGCCTTATTCTTTTTAAAGGAACAAATAATACACTTCCTTCTCAGACTTGTTTCTGACATTCTTTCAAGTTTACATGTCTTTGGAAAGATGGGTCCCTAACTTGAAAAATCACCTTCATTCTCTAATGTCCATAAAGAAAACACCACCGGAAAGGAAATGAACGTCTACCCTGGAATAAATCACACAGTCAACATTGTTCCTTGTTTTAGCCTCAATATCTAAGATAGTACCTGGCCTCATTGAATGAGTGAGTGGATGAACAGTGAGAAGGAATTTATCAAGACACGTACACACAAAGATCTAGGTGGAGACCAAAGAACTGGAACAGAGCTCAAGTTACTGCCAATCCTTAAGCACATGGACAAGCCCGAGAATGAAATGTTTCTTGGTCTTTGTACATAACTGACCTTGACAAAGAGGAATCGTGTCTTGCTCCTCCACATTTTCATGCATACTGTGATAGCTTCATGTCAGCCGTTTCCATTTGTTTTAAGTGGCTTTTCATTCTGTGCAAGCTTGGCGCCGTGAATACATACATAGTAAGCACCTCCAAGGCCATCACCAAACAGTTGACTTTATGAAATAGAAAACAAAACAAAAAGACAAAATTAATAAGGAAGATTAAAAGCCACTGGCATGGAAATAGTGTATTTTTTCTGTATGTACAATTCAATTTATCGCTACAATAAAAAACAAAAAAACCCTGCTATCCTCTCCCTCAGTTCAAGTCAAAGTTCATAGCAGAGTAATGCAGAGTCCTCAGTGTCATAACAGAGAAGCAGTGTCCTCTGCTTCAAGGGGTCAGGGTCATAGGTCAAGTTCAGAAGAATCCTGGGAAGATGGACACTGATTCTGTTAATTAGTGGTTCACTGTATCACCCACTGCAACCGAGACTCCTGGGAGGGCATGTCTCCTAGGTGACTGCTCCATCAGCTCGATGCATCTGAATTACACTAAAGGACTGTCAGGAAGAGCAGGTTTTAATTTTCCACTGGCGACCTCCGTGGTACCTGCTATCTAGTTCACCCTGTCATCGCTGTGTATTTACCTCCTTCCTGGGGAATCCACATCACACAGTAGAACAGCTATTTATGTGACCACAGAATGGCAAATGGATTATTGCCACAGCTCTACCTATTTCTGTTAATAATAGTGATAATACTCCCTATGTATTGTTCTAAGACCTTTAAATGGTCTCTCTTTCTATCACCAATAACCCAATGAAGTGAGTACTTTTACTATCCTCAGTTAATGGATAAGGAAACTGTAGGCACAGCAAAAGTGAGTAACTCGCCCAAGGTCACATAGATGTGTAATGGAGCCAGGAGTTAAACACAGACAGCCAAGCTCCAGAGTTCTGTGCTCAGAAGATAAGTGGCTGGTAGAAGCCATAAGACCTTGCTGAAGTGATCTGTCCAGGCTGTCAATTCCTCCTTAGGTCTTCCTTTTATGGTCTCATGTTTGAAGAAGTGAAGAGTCTCTGTTACTGGATGCAAAAAGGAGTGTTTTACCCATGCTAAAGGCCAGTGAGCAGAGAGCCTCAGGAATGGATGGTGTGTACTCATGTCCCCCTTGCAAATGCAGAGGTGGGTTTTGTACTTGTTCATCAAAGCCAGTGCTCGGTCACTGAAGTCACAGGAAAGATACCACCATGTGGACGACATTGTCCCTGACTGGGGGCCATCGGACCATCTACAGGCAGTTCTCTCTACTCCAATAGAAGCCTGGGGCTGGAAGTTCAAGCTGAACCTGAACTTCCCTGAAGTTCAAGCTGAACCTGAACTTCCCTGAAACTTATTTGAAATTTAAGAAACATCTAAACAATTCATGAGACAAGGAAGAATCATAATGGAAATTAGACTGAAGTATTTAGAATCAAATGATAGTGAAAATAATATATATTAAAACTTGTGGGGACAGCTAAAAGAATACTTAGAAATGTATATTTTTAAAATGCGTATATTAAAAATGAGAAAAGTTGAAAAACTAATGGAGTAAGCATCCATCTTAAGGTGACAGGAAAAAAACTCAAAGAAAAGAATAAAGAGCAGGAATTAATGAAAAGTGAATAAACATACATGGAGAGAGCCAACAGTGTCAGAAAGGTGATTCCCCAAGGAGAAAGGATTCTCTCTCTCCACTTATATGGGTCTTTAATTTCTTTCAACTATGTCTTATCGTTTTCAGTGCACAGGGGAAAGGATAATCATTTCAACAATGGGTGCTGGAACAAAGGGATAGCCGTATGGGATAAAAAATGAACTTTGACCCTTGTCTCACATACAAAAATTAACTTGAGGTGGATCATAGACCTAAACGTAAGAACTAAGCTATAAAACGTCTACAAGAAAGCATAGGAAAAAATCCTAGTGACCTTGGGTACGGCTGAGATTTCCTAAATATGACACAAAAAGCACAAAGGTTTTTTGTGGGGTTTTTTAAGTTATTTATTGTCTTTATTTTTTATACTTACGTGCGTTTATACTTGATACAGTTCTTTTTTTTTAACATCTTTATTGGAGTATAATTGCTTTACCATCGTGTGTTAGTTTCTGCTTCATAACAAAGTGAATCAGCTATACATATACATATATCCCCATATCTCTTCCCTCTAGCGTCTCCCTCCCTCCCATCCTCCCTATCCCATCCCTCTAGTTGGTCACAAAGCACCGAGCTGATCTCCCTGAAAAAGCACAAAGGTTTTTTTTAAGTCAACACACGGAGTCAACACTTCATCCAAAAACAAAACAAAAAAAAAACTTGCTTTTCAAAAGATACTCTTTCAAAATGAAAAAGGAAAGCAAGGACAATATTTGAAAGACATAGATTTGACAAAGGGCTTCTATATAGAATACATAAAAGAACTCTTACAACTTAATAAGAAGGATAGCCCAAGTTAAAAGTGGGAAAAGATTTGAATAGACACTTGACCCAAGAAATTATAGAGATGGCAAATAAACTTAGGAAAAGATACTCAGTATCAGTAGTCATTAGGGAAGTGTGAATTAAAACTACAGTGAGATAATACTGTATCCCAGTACAATGGCTGAAGTTAAGAAGACTGACCATACCAAACAGTGAGAATGTGGAGCAGCTAGAACTCTTATACACTGTTGGTGTAAATGTAAAATGGTACAATCACTTTGAAAATCAGTTTCTGAAAAGTTGATCATATACTTGTCATACAATTCAGCCATTCTACTCTTAGGTATTTACCCAAAAGAAATAAAATCATATATCGACCCAAAATGTGTACATGAATGTTCATAGCAGCCTAATACCTAATAGTTCAAAACTAGAAACAGCCCAAATGTCCATCAGCGGGTACATGGGTAAACATCCTTACAGTGGAATTCTACTTGACAATAAGAAGGACCACAAAAGAGAACCCAGTAATATGAATCTCAAAATGATTATGCTCAGGGAAGAAACCTGGACCTCCCCACACACAGACCAAAAGTACATTTATACAAAATGCTAAAAAATACAATCTAATCTAGAGTGATAGAAAAAGAGATGGTGGTTACTGGGGTGAGGGGGGGCACCTCATACACATCTGTTTTATTTTAAGTAAGGACTTAAACATGAAAGGTAAAACCATAAAACTTAGAGAAGACGATCCAGGAGAACATCATTGTGATCTCAGAGTGCAGAAGGATTTCTCAAGACACAACACAAAAGGAAAAAGTGGATACATTTAGTTATGTTCAAATTTTAATATTTATGGTACCTATAATTGACAAAGAATTAGTATCTCTATAGAACTCCCATGACTCAATAAAAAAAGACAACCCAATAGAAAAATGGACAAAAGATATGAACAGATACCTCACAGTAAGAGGAGCCCCAAATGGCCAATAAACATGAAACGAGGTTCAACCTCTTTATTATTCAGAGAAACGTGAATTATAACCAAAATTAGAGCCCATTTCATATTCCCTACTTCACATTGATAAAAATTTAAAGGTCTTTATAAAATGTTGGCATAGATATGATGCAACCAGAACACACATTCACTCTTAGAGAGTAAACTGATATAAGCTCTTTGGAAAACTATTTGGCAACATCTACTAAAGTTAAAGATGTGCCAGTGCTAAGGCCCAGGGATTGCACTTCAGAGAAACTCATGCATATGGTACCAAGAATGTTCATAGCAGCACTGTAGTAGCAAAATCTGGAGGCAGTCCAGATTCCAGCAGCACTAGAGGAATTGTGGTATGGCTCTACAATGGAATACTATACAGTCATGAAAAGGATAGCTCACAGTTACACGCAGCAACAAGGAAGAATCTTAGGAACAAAAAGCAAGTTACAGGGCTTCCCTGGTGACACAGTGGTTGAAAGTCTGCCTGCCGATGCAGGGGACACGGGTTTGTGCCCCGGTCCGGGAAGATCCCACATGCCGTGGAGCGGCTGGGCCCGTGAGCCATCACTGCTGAGCCTGCGCGTCCAGAGCCTGTGCTCCACAACGGGAGAGGCCACAACAGTGAGAGGCCCACATACCGGAAAAAAAAAAAAAAAAAAAAAAGCAAGTTACAGAGGAATATGTGCAAAATGATGCAATATTTAGGGATCCATATAAATGTTGTAAAACTATAAAGAAAAGCAAGGGAAAGATAAGCACAAAATTCCAGAAAATGGTTACTTTGAAGCAGGAAAGGAATAGGATGGGGGTAGAAACTCTGACACACTGTGGACTTCAAGATGATAGTAATGTTTTTGTTCTATAATTGGGAATGTTTTTTTGATTTTTATACCTTACGTTTATTTTATAATACTTTACATATGATTTTATAATATGAATCTACACTATATTTAATAAGGTTATTTTTAGAATAAGTGCAAACTGCAGAATTTAGCATATGACTAACAGGATACCTGTTCTTGTATACCTACAAGAAAAAAATGCTTTTTTGGGGAAAAAGGCAAATTATAATGAGTTCTATCCCATTAATTATGTTTAATGACTTAAATTTCCTCTTGGTAAAGGTTTGTCGTTTCTCCCCCCGCCCCCATTCTCTCTGCCTGGCTGCCCCTCAATTTGTAGGAGAGATTTGAAGCGCTTTTCACCATCTATGATGACCAAGTTACGTTTCAGCTGTTTAAAAGCTTTAGAAGAGTCCGAATAAATTTCAGCAAACCTGAAGCAGCAGCGCGGGCTCGAATAGAACTCCACGAGACAGACTTCAATGGGAAGAAGCTGAAGCTGTATTTCGCACAGGTACTTCATGGTGCAGAGGGCAGTGTTCTCTAAACTTGTTTTCCTCCATCCAGAAATACTGTCAGTTCTCCACTTTCTCTATTATTATGCCAGAGGTCTTTGATATGAACAATCGCCAAGGAGAAAAATATGTTTTCCTTTATTTTACAGATATATACATTTATTTATTAAGCATATTTGCTGCCCTAACTTTGTTTTGCTTAAACATGAAAAGAGTTTCAACCTCTTTTTTATTCAGTTTAAGGAATTCATTTTTCTGGCAGCTTTTCTCAACTGGGGTTGAGAAGGTTAAGCCCTAACACCTTAAGGCCAGTGAATTAACTTTTCTCCTGTGCATCTAGAATGGCACTCATGCTGGGACATCCTTGGAAGAAGTGAGAAAGAAGTCTCTGGAATCATTTCCGTGTGCTGTGATTCAGATGAGGCACCCCTTTGAAAATGGCTCCCAGCCCAAGGGGTGAGCAGGGAGGAGGCACGGCACATACAGAAAGACTGTTTTAGACTTTGGAATTGAAAAGGATCCTGTGGGTTGCCAAGAATTGGCTATGCTTATTATTCTAATCCTACATTGATAGGACTCTGAGAAGCCAATTTCTTCTCGGAAGAGTTAGTGAAATAAAGGCATTAGATGATGTGTTAAGGGCACTGTTTTATTTTCAACACAGAATTTTTTCCCTTGGTCTTAGCTTTCAAAATAAAAAAAAAAAAATTAAGGGGTTTGTCATCTCATACTCCAAATGAAACCCATGTTTGGACTTCTCTTGGTGGAATTGATGGAGATGGTATAACCTAATCTCTTCTAAAACTGGGATTCAGTGCTTAGTACCATTCATTGTTCATTCATCTCTCCACCAATTTATTTTTCTATTCAACTAATCTTTATTGAGCACATAATGCTCTGTGCTGTGCACTGAGTGTTCAGTGGTGAACCAGACAGGCACAGACCCTGACCCAGCCACTGGGAGATGTACTGTTAAAGAGAAATTTTTAATTTTTAAAAATTTTCTCCCAAGAGATGTTACAGTTAATGTAAAGATGAAAGTGAACAAAATAGTCCAGTCAAATTTTGAACATCTTCCTCCCTGCAGGTACAGATGTCCAGCGACACACAGGACAAATCGTATTTACTGCCCCCCCAGCCGGTCAAACAGTTCCTCATCTCCCCTCCTGCGTCGCCTCCAGTGGGGTGGAAGCAGGGGGAAGACGCGATGCCTGTTATAAATTATGATTTACTCTGTGCTGTTTCCAAATTGGGACCAGGTAACAAACTTCTGTCTCTCCTGTTTTTTTTCCCAAGAAACTTTGGTATTAAAGACTGTATTCAGCAATTTGTGTTCTAGCCAAGTAGTAACAGCATGATCAGCATGGAGGATAAAACCTGGGTTCAAATTCTAGCATTTGCTAACTTTGTGAACTTGAGCAAGTTACTTAGCTTCAATTTTCTGAGCCTCTGTTTTCTCCTCTAAAATCCAAAATAGGGATCATAATAGCTACCTTTCAACGTGGTTATAAGGATTACATGATATATATGTAATAATTAATCTAACTGCGGTTTTTGCCGCTATAAATTCTAGTATATAACAGGTCGTTAGTGAATATTAGTTGCCATCAGAATAGACAGACGTCACGTTGACTAGTATATCAGGGAACTGGTGGTGATACCATGTCATCCCTTCCAGACTCTTCTCCTGTATTTATTTTTCATTTCTTCTTTTCCTTCTCTTTTATTTCTCTCTCTCTCTCATCCCTTTAAAATAATATAAGAAATCTGTGGCGTTGTTGTTCATACAAGTTGTCCACCTAAAATAATGTTATGTCTTTTATAGGGGATACAAAAGGCATTTTGAGGGGAAGTGGCTAGTTGTTGTTTTTAGACATCAGAGCTGTATCTTGGATCTCTGAGGTCCTATAGTAACGAGATTGCTGATGCTGCCCGGAACCTTACAGGTGTCTACCAAGGGAAAACCAGAAACCATTATGAAATTAAGCAGATGTACTTGTGTTATTCATAAACAGTAATTAGCGCTTACATTTTAATCCCCAAGACCTCAGTACTCCGTACTAGCTAATGTCTTAAAATGCCAAAACTCTTTAAGAACCTTAAAGCATCAGTTCTCTAATGCCAAGACAAGATGAAGTTCTCTGAAATAGGATTTAAAGATTGAAAAACCAATAATGAGCAATGAAAATATGAGTAGAGCAAGAAGTTCCAAGGGACGGAACCCTTCCTTTGCTGTTTACCTCCACAGGAGAGAAATACGAACTTCACGCGGGAACCGAGTCGACACCGAGCGTGGTGGTTCATGTCTGTGAAAGTGAAACTGAAGAGGAAGAGGAAACAAAAAATCCCAAACAGAAAATCACCCAGACAAGGCGCCCTGAACCTCTGACTGCAGGACTGAGCAAGCCCCGGGCCTTTGACTGCACGCTGTGAGGCTTTGGTTGTGGGGCGAGGCTGCTGCCACCTGGGCTGTGGTGGTGGGGACATGCCTGCCCGTGACCGCTGCTCAGCTGAGGCGAGGACAGGAGGGAACAGAGCGCCTGCCTTGGGGACAGGGGAGTACAGAGTAGCAGCCGGGTTTACCTGTTCAAAATTTTAACTGTTGCTCTGAGCAGCACGTTAAATTAAAGGATTAGCGCCCAACATGTGGCAACTCTTGACCATTTTTAACAATAGCAAATTGGGAAAATGGCTCCCTCCAGCAACGTTGATTTCCCTGCTTCCGTATAGCGTGGGGTACCGCAAAATGAAAACTCTAGTCACTGAGTGCAGTACCATTTTTAAGAACTTAAAAATAGTCTTACAATTTTAATAATGTAGTGCGGGTTTTTTTTGTAATGGTCTATTGGCTTCCAGCTATTCTGTTGGTAAATAGTTAATTGCTCTTCAATATACATGGAATTTTTTGCACAGAAAGAAACCTGACATAGAGAATAATTCGTAGAAAATCATTTTTCTCAAGTGTTTTTTCCTTAACTTTGGGGAAGAAATACCCAATTCCCTTTGACTGTCAGAATCAAGGGACCCAAATCTATGTGCACATTGTTCTCATCCCGAAAGTGATACACAGACCTCAGTTCCTGATGTGCCATCCCTCCCGGACACAGAGCTGTTGCTTTGGAACGCAGGACGTATCCCTTGTGAGCTTGATGACTGTGACCTCAGGCGGCCACTGCACTCTACCATTTGTGACCACGTCCTGGCCTGTAGCTCGACTGTCTTCAACCACCAGTTGAGTTTTTGTTACGCATATTTGTGTGTCATTATTCTTGAATTAGAAAAGGTCATGATAAGATTTTCCATTTTTAAATCGTCCATTTAAACATTTTTCAGTTTGATTTGAAAGAAAAGTCATACACATTCTTTTTCTGTGAATTAGGGAAAGATGGGGCAAACGGAGATCGTTTTGTTAATTGGACTTTCTTCTGGGTGAAATTTTTTTACCCTGGCTTCCAGTTGGCATTTTCCCCTAAAATAGAAGTGTTTCCTACTTGTGTTTCAGAGTGTGTCATTGAACCTGCTAAGGTAGAAGCAGACATCTTCTTAACTCTTTGTGGTCTGTTTGGACTTTGAGGTCCCTTTTATAGAGAAGCATCAAAACTAAGAATGCTTTGCTTCAGGTCAAGTGGCTCTGCTGATTCTCTGCTCACTCCGAGGTTTTCTTTGTATGGCAAGTGTCTGGGGTTCCCTGGTGTGTCTGTGCAGGGACGTGTGAGTTTAGACTAATAAACCAATATGGCTGCCACTACAAAGAAAGAAAAATGCAGAAATTCAGACTGTGCTGTCTATACATTTTTGGTAATGTGTTTCTGTGGTCTAGATGTTCTTATTATGGTAGAATTTATTTCTAAGGACATAAACTTCATTGCAAAAAAAAAAGAGTTTTCTATATTTTCCTTGCCCTCAAATACTCTGAGATGATCAACTCTTCTATTTGTATATATCCACCACTGGTAAGCCTCAGTGTAAATTCAGTTGAAACTTGTGATTCTGTAAGCAGTTTATTAAACTCATTATTTGGCAGTTTAACTGGCAGCCACTTAATAAATTTACTTTGCAGTTCTAAATTCAGCATTTTGTCACTTTTTAATCTTATCTGCGTGTACTAACTTATTGCAGGACGGACCCTAAGTCAGGAAATGTATGTATTTTCAACATTTGGGAATTTTTGAATTTCCTTTTAGATCATATTTATTTGCTATAATTTTCTAAGTGGTCAAAAGTCATGATGTTTTATTATCTGGCTTGGCTTTCATGCTCTACCTGCCAATTAAAGAATATTCTATCCCTAACTTAAAACTGTCTTTTAAAGTCAAACAATGCAAATTACCTGAATATTTCTTTTTCTCTTTTCTTTCTTTTTTTCCAGTGTTGAATAAATTGAAGAAAAACTTAAACCAAAATTAAATATATATTAAGTAATATATATTTTTATTTAAAATATAATTATTTAATATATATTAAACTTTTCTGAATGGAAAACGTTAATATTTTCATTCTTTCTAGTATAATATTTCCACAAAATGAACTCTAAAAGAAAAACTACTATATGCCCATTAACTTTTTTTTTTTTTTTTTTTTTAATTTTTGGCCATGCCCCACGGCTTATGGGGCCTTGACCAGGGATGGAACCCGAGCCCTCAGCAGTGAAAGCACCAAGTCCTAACCACTGGATCGCCAGGGAATTCCCTCCCCTTGACTTTTAAATATTGTGAAATCAACCAGGATCTCCCCAGGTATTATGAGCTCTATTTTTGGCTATTTTGTATCCAGTTCATGTATCCATCTTGTGGGAGATGAGTCTCATGCATCTTTTTTTTTTTTAAGTACCTTCTAATAAGTTTATCTACTTCTTCTTTGAAATTGAGTCATTGCTTAGATTTAACTGATAATATGGTAGCTATGTTTTCTTTAGAAGTGATAACCTCTTCTTGGGAATCAATTTATGTAGACAGTTATGAGGAAAGAAGATGATGTTTTTCGTTAGGAAAAAACATTTGCGAAGGATAAGAAAATTGTACGACAGTAAAAATAGTCGACAGAACCTGTAATGCGTGGGCTATTATGGTCTAGGTTCTTTCAATTTACCCACCGGATGAAACCGGAAGTTAATCTATTTAAAAGTGTACCCCCGTGAGCATCTACTAGTTTAAGGTGCTAAGAAGCAGAAGTGGTAAGAGCAGTTAGTTCCCTTGCCTTGGAGAGCTGAAAACCAGGTGAAAGCCAACTAGTCTTCTCACATTCTCCTTCGCCAAAATATTATACACTAAAACCTATCAGTAATTAAGAGCCAAATAAAAGCTCCTGGGAACTTCTAAGTTCAACATAAAGGGTTTTTTTTTTAATTGAAGTTTAGTTGATTTGCAGTGTTTTGTTAATTTCTGCCATACAGCAAAGTGATTCAGTTATACATATATATACATATTCTTTTTTATATTCTTCTCCGTTATGGTTTATCACAGGATATTGAATATAGTTCCCTGTGCTGTGCAGTAGGACCGTGTTGTTTATAACGTAGAAGTTTAGATAAACATTGTGGTTTATGGGATGTTCAAATCAAAGAGATGCCAGGAGACAGAGGCAGGTTAGCACTTTCATTCTAGAATACGGTTGTTTGTGTTTCCCACTCACAATAATTCTGTCTTTTTAAAATGTTGTGATATAGGGAATTCCCTGGTGGTCCAGTGGTTAGGACTCCGTGCTTCCACTGCAGGGGGCCTGGGTTCAATCCCTGGTCAGGGAACTAAGATCCCGCATGCCACACAGCAGAGCAAAAAAAAAAAAAGTTGTGATGTAAAGTGAAAAGATTTGATTTCTCAGAATCTCAGTTACAGAGCTGAAGATGACTTTGGAAATCATAATGTACTCTTCGTGTTACTCAGATTAGAAAACAGGAGCTGTGACTTGCTGTGAAGCCCACAGAAGGCAGCCCTGGTTCTAGAATTGGCAGTCCCAACTCCCAGGCTAGGGCCTTCCTCTAGTTTTTCTCACCTTAGCCTCTTAAAAACACTCAGAGGCAGTGAATCCCAGTCATAAGAAAAGAAACAAACAAACAAAAGGGAAAAAAATTCCTTTTCCCCTGATGCGATACAATGAATAAGAAAAATCTTACCTGATGAAATCAGTGACTTAGTAATTTTAATGAATGAATTCAATGTTCCATGTTTTGTCTTTGTTGTCATTGTACCATTGGGTTTCGAATCTACTTAAATATTGTCTTGGTAGCAAGGAATTGTGTTGACATTTTATCAATATGTGGGCTTTCCTAGATTTCATAGTAATGAGATTAAAATATAAATAGGCATACTTGAGATGTGATTCTCATGAAGCATAATGAGATCTAATATGATTTGAAAAGAGCTTGCAGTGGAATGGCACGCTCACTCAGTGCTTGTAAGATGGAGTTCTGTTAAAGATTGAAGGCTGACCTGTGCTTCAGGTTTCTATATAGACTTTTACAGACCATGGCTTCATTTGTAAAAGGGAAAATCTCACACCTAATTAAGCATTGGAAAATGTACAAAATTCTTTGGTTCATCAGGGTCACTGTCTGCTGGATCTCTCTCTTTTCTCCACAGTTGGGTACTTCATACCCGTCCTACAGGTGAGCTTGGTCAGTCTTTCTCTTCTTGGCACACTTGCATTTATATCTTCCTGTAGGAAGGGAAATAAATTACTGACAATAAGTGTGACAATATAAAGAAACTAAAGACTTGGAGAAGTAGTTGCCTCCTAGCTGAGGAGGTAAGTCCATGTTGTAGAACCTCACCTTTTAAAAGGTTAAATAAATTTAAAGAGTAAGATTTGTGAACCTTGTCCAACAATTTGATAAATACATGTTCTTTAAACTTCCTTTGAAGTGGGGTCAGCCAGAACATCTTCATTGAAATGCAGGTTTTTTTAATTGCATGGTACAGGTGAACCAGTTTGCAGGGCAGAAAGAGAGACCCAGATGTAGAGAACAAATGTATGGACACCAAGGCGGGAAAGTGTAGGGGGGATGAATTGGGAGATTGGGATTGAAATGTATGCACTGATGTGTATAAAATGGATAACTAATAAGAATCTGCTGTATAAAAAATAAATACAAAAAAAATCATGAATCGGGGGAAATTGTAAACATTTGTAGAGTGTTATTATTATTACCAAATATACAAGCAACAAAGCCACTGAAATTTGCAATGAGTCCTAGGTTCACTGACCAAAAAAATTATTAAAATGGTCAAGTTCAAAGTAGAAATTTCCAGCTAGGGTTAAGAACTAACCTTGGACTGAGTCAAAGTGTCTCTGTCCATTTAAACAAAAGTTTAAAGGCCTTTTACTGAAGCAGCCACGTGGTCCGTCTTGTAAACCTGCATTTCCTTTTGAAACAAAACCACGTTCTGCAGGCGCTGAGAACCAAGCGTAGCTTTGACTGAATGTCCATTCTTGCCGTAAGGGAAGATTTATATCTATGCAGCTAATATGTGTTTTTCTGTATTGTTTTCTGCGTAGTCCCCGATCTTCCTAACTCATATTGGGGACTGAGGAGAGAGGAAGGTGGCTAATCCTGGTATTGTGCCATACTCTTCCCACTGCTTTCTCAGCCCCAGTTGGGGCGCCCGTGATTTCATCCGTGCTGTATTGCGCATATCCTCCAAGTTTAAGAAACGTTTCTCCACCATTTCGCTGTTCTGTTAACTGAACCCAGGAGTTGAATTTGTTATTTTACCTGAACACATGTGTGATCTTGTGTTACATTTTGGGGCACATTACCTTTCTGGTACTATCGACTGTAGTGAATATTATTGTACTTCAAGAAGCTGGTCAGTAATTCACATGTGTGTATTCCACATTTTAGTGTGTTTGAAGTGGCAATTCGTAGTTTGTAGTGCTTTGTTATTTGTCAGCTTTGGCTCTTCTGTATTTTGAGGACATTTAAACATTCCTCATCCTATCAAGGTGATAAAAGCAGAATGTAATTTGGGGGGGGAGCCTTTGTGATTAATTGTAACAGTTTTGTTTTTAAAGCTAATAAAGTTAGGTTTTTTTTAATCCTTTGAACTGAGTTTTCTTAGTATTTTCAATAAGTATCACATTTAGGTAATAACACAAAAGGTAGAAAAGTGAAATATTATGTTTGATTCTTTAACTAGATCCCAGCTGGACATTAGTGCTGGGTTTGTGCCCAAGTTAAAGGTGGTGACTCACTGCTGACTCTGGTTTGCGTTCGTCAGCAAGAAAAGCTTTTACCTTGGTTTGTTCCTCAGTTAAAAATGATTTACTCTGGGAATTCCCTGGCAGTCCATTGGTTGGACTCTGCACTCTCACTGCCGAGGGCCTGGGTTCAATCCCTGGTCCACAAGCCATGGGGTGTGGCCCCCCAAAAAATTCGATTTACTCTTGTTAAAGGCTTATTGTCTGTCTTGGTTAAAAAAAAAAAAGTCTCTAACTCAAAATGTTGAAGCTAAAAATGACTGTAGAGGTTATCTAGTACAGTGATTTTATATATATATATATATATATATATATATATATATATATATATATATATATATATATATACATATACCAGTTTTTAAGCTGTTGAACTCTGCTCTTTGTTCAGAAAAAGTCTTATGTAAATCCCAGTGTAAAAGTGATTACCAAAAACAAAGGTAAACAGAGCTGCTCCTTTTGAAGGGAGGCAGGGGGTGGGGAGAATGGGGACCCACAGTCCCCTCCAGCCCGTGTGAGAGCTCATGGAACAGTTCAGAGCACTCCACAGGGATCTATTTCAGTAGCCTCCACACCCCCACCCCCATGTTCTCCACTCACACCTTTACAAGCAAACGGCCTAAGAGGCATTGCCAGGTTCACACATCTGGATGGTAGGCCACCTGGGACTAAAATCACAGTTTCTTGCCCCTGTCCCAGGTTCTTTCTACCACACTCTCCTACTCTGTTAAACTGAAATCCTTAATTTTTCGGGAGAAGACGTATCACGATTCAGAGGTTCTTAAAATTATTAGTGTTTTTCTTTGTTTTTT
Source organism: Tursiops truncatus (assembly GCF_011762595.2). Classification (NCBI taxonomy): domain Eukaryota; kingdom Metazoa; phylum Chordata; class Mammalia; order Artiodactyla; family Delphinidae; genus Tursiops; species Tursiops truncatus. Next base: position 164,879,334 of record NC_047034.1, on the reverse strand, counting down.
GTTTTGGTTTGGTTTGGTTTGGTTTTTTTATAAATTTATTTATTTATTTTTGGCTGCGTTGGGTCTTTGTTGCTGCACGCAGGCTTTCTCTAGTTGCGGCAAGCGGGGGCTACTCTTCCTTGTGGTGTGCGGGCTTCTAATTGCTGTGGCTTCTCTTGTTGTGGAGCACGGGCTGACTCTAGACATGTGGGCTTCAGTAGTTGTGGCACATAGGCTCAGTAGTTGTGGCACGTGGGCTCCAGAGCACAGGCTCAGTAGTTGTGGCGCATGGGCTTAGTTGCTCCGCGGCATGTGGGATCTTCCCAGACCAGGGCTCGAACCCGTGTCTCCTGCATTGGCAGGCAGATTCCCAACCACTGTGCCACCAAGGAAGTCCCTCTTTGTTTGTTTTAAAAGAACTAAGCCAGAGTTGTTGGGGACGTTGCCATTGTCACACATGCTTTTCAAGCTGTGTTCTGGGGAGCGGCCTCCAGGTGGCGCTGAGCCTCCAGGTGACCGGGGCCTGGCACTCTTCACTCTAATCTGTTGCACATAATGGCCTTAAAATAAGATCTCACTGGAGCTAAGGATTCCTTGGCTGAAACAGCAAGTTGGAAAACCACTACAAATAACCTAAAGGTAAAACACTCTTTTAATGCAGGATAGAAAATACAAGAATAAAGGTTTAAGTAATTTACCTCATAAAATTAGACTGACTGAGATAAAAGATTTAAAAAAAGAAAAAATAAATAAATAAAAAAAGAGAAAAAATAGAGTGACTTAAAAGTTAGATTCAACAATGTGTGTATCAGAGTCCTATTATCACCAAGAAACATGTTGGAACAGATATGGGGAGTGAGCAGTAACCCACTATGCTTTCATTGAATGCATGAAAATATGGTTCCAATCTAGAAAGAAAAAAGATTTAAATTCTTAAGCTCATAGGAAAGATCTCAAATCTTGCCAAACTTCCCCTGGTCTTCTGAGACATAGAAGGTATAAATATAAGTAATTCATGGATTAGGTATTTAAATAGGGTGTATCAAAATTTGTTATATATTTGGAAAAAGTTTGTGGTCTGAAATATTTGGAAAAGTTAAGCAGCTATATTGCAGTGCTTCTAGGAACTTCGTTTTTTCATCAAGCATGTTCTTTCTTTCTTTCTTTCTTTCTTTTTGGCTGTGTTGGGTCTTTGTTGCTGCGCGCAGGCTCTCTAGTTGCAGCGAGCAGGGGCTGCTCTTCATTGCGGAGCACGGACTTTACGCGCAGGGGCTTCAGTAGTTGTGTCACGTGGGCTCAGTAGTTGTGGCTCGCGAGCTCTAGAGCGCAGGCTCAGTAGTTGTAGCGCACAGGCTTAGTTGCTCCGCAGCATGCGGGATCTCCCCGGACCAGGGCATGAACCCGTGTCCCCTGCATCGGCAGGTGGACTCTCAACCACTGCGCGACCAGGGAAGTCCTAAGTAATGCGTTTAAATGGGGTAGCAATATTTTAGGAATGTCAGATTTTCTCAAAATCTATAAATTTAGTGAAATCTCTGTCAAAATTCCACCTCTAGTTTTATAATAAACTCATTAATCTTATTCTAAAATGTTTATGGAAGAATAACAAAATAAATAATTAAGACAACCTTAAAAAGAAATAAGATGGAGATATGCCTTACCAAATATTAACCAAAAAGTCAAATGAGATTGGTGCAGGAACTGGCAAATAAACTAAAAAAAAAATAATGGAGACCAGCCCATGTACATATAAGAATTTAATATACAATAAAGTGGCATCATAAATTTATTTTATTTATTTATTTTTGGCTGCGTTGTGTCTTCGTTGCTGTGTACGGGCTTTCTGTAGTTGCAGCTAGCAGGTCCACTCTTTGTTGCCGTGGGTGGGCTTCTCATTGCAGTGGCTTCTCTTGTTGTGGAGCATGGACTGTAGGCGCACAGGCTTCAGCAGTTGTGGCTCATGGGCTCTAGAGCACACGCTCAAGTAGTTGTGGCGCCTGGGCTTTGTTGCTCCGCGGCATGTGGGATCTTCCCGGACCATGGCTCAGACCCATGTCCTCTGCATTGGCGGGTGGATTCTCATCCACTGCGCCACGAGGGAAGCCCCTAAAGTGCCATCATAAAATAAAAATGGAGAAAGGCTGGATTGTCTAGTAAATGGTGTTGGGGAAACTGGCTTAGCATATGTAGGTAAATAAAAATTGGTTCCCCATCAAACACCACGCACAAAGATGGATTCCAGATGAACTTAAGACCTAAATATAGAATGTAAAACGGTAAATGTAGCAGAACAAATTGTAGGGGAATGCCATTGTGACCCAGACACAGGAAAAGACTTCATACAGCTTTAAAAGCATTGCTGTAATGTAAGTATAATTTGACTACATTGACATGAATGTTTTAGGTTCAGTGAAGACTGCCATGGGCAATGTTGACAGACAATAGGGAGAAGATACTTGCAATCCTAACATGGGATTAATAAAAATTTGGAAATCAAAAGGAAAAGCAGCCCAATAGGAAAACTGGCTAAAGGATACAAACAGCAGTTGACAACAAAGGAAAAAGTGAGCCTATGAAGTGATACTCCAACCCAGTAATAAGTGTAAATTAAAACAAGATCCCACTTTACACCTATTGGATTCTCAAAAATGTAAAAAGCAGATAACGCCAAGTCTAGCCAGAGGGTGGGGATATAGGAAACCTGATATAATACTGGTGGGAATGGAGACTGTTATTCTGAAGAACTAGCTGGTAGTACTTTGTCATATCAATAAGAATAAAGTCTCTGGGGACTTCCCTGCCGGTCCAGTGGTTAGGACTCTGCGCTCCCACTTCAGGGGCCTGGGTTCAATCCCTGACGGGGGAATTAAGATCCCGCAAGCCGTGTGGTATGGCCAAAAAAAAAAGAACAAAGTCTCTGACTCAGCAGTTCTCCTGGAGATATATATCCCAAGAGTATCCCAAAGATGTTCTCATGCAGGTCGGTAAGGAGACGTCTTGAGAATGTTCATTGTGCCGTTATTTATGGAGGCAAGCTGGTGTCCCCAACTGGGAAATTGACACTGTGGAGAACTACACATCAAGAGAGTAACCATGCACACAACAGCATGGATGGGTCTGAAAAACAGAGCTGAATGGCAAAAGTGAGAGTGAGATGTATATAACAGTTGCATTCCATAAATTAAAATACAAAGACAGTAATCGCTATGCAAGAATATATACAAATAAAAAGACATTAAACACACATATATATACATAAGAGGCATCCTGCATGGATCAATGATGATACTGTGCTGGGAACTGAGAAGTCTGATTTACTATTAGACTTTACATAACCTTTTTTTTTTTTCCAGTCAGTGTTTTTAAATGCCACTTTTTATTGACAGCCATCTGGAGTGGGGATGAGGTGTGTTTTATGACACTTGGCCAAGGTGGTGGTTGGCCCATATTATTTAATATTTTAAAAAAAATTTTATTGGAGTATAATTGATTTACAATGTTGTGTTACTTTCAGGTGCACAGCAAAGTGACTCTGTTACACATATACATATATCCACTCTTTTTTAAGATTCTTTTCCCATATAGGCCATTACAGAGTATTGAGTAGAGTTCCCTGTGCTATACAGTAGGTCCTTATTAGTTATCTGTTTTATATATAGTAGTGTATATATGTCAATACCAATCTTCCAACTTATCCCTCCTCCTACCCTTACCCTCTGGTAACGGTAAGTTTATTTTCTACATCTGTAACTGTTTCTGTTTTGTAGATAAGTTCATTTGTACCCTTTTTTTTAGATTCCACATAAAAGCAATATCACATGATGTTTGTCTTTCTCTGTCTGACTTCACTCAGTATGACAATCTCTGGGTCCATCCGTGTTGCTTCACATGGCATTATTTCATACATAACCTTTACATAGACTTTAAGAAACTACTAATACATACCTCAGTCTCTTTCCTCCGTTGATTCTACATTGTTTAAAATTTTTATGTTATTTTTCTTTATTATTGCCCTAGAAGAAAATATTTTGCTGTGATTTGTTTAGGTGAAATGCAGATTTTATTGGAGGTATTTGCCTTTTAGGATAAATATTTCAGAAAAATGTCAGGAATGCCTATTCTGATGCTAGATGTGTGTATATTAATGCTTTCTCCAAGTAAGTTACGTAGATTCTTTATTAACTGTACTCCCATATGGATGGAAAAAAATATACCCACCATTCATGGTTCTCTGAGCTACAGATAAGCATTGCATGTGGTTTGACTCTAGATTCACCATTTCCTTTTGCTTCAAAGAAGTAATCAAGTTATTTCTTGGCCTGGTGCTGCCTTTCTTCCATGTGTTTTGAATAATTGAGATCTTTAATGGAAAATTATACAGTTTTCTGTCCTGAGAGATCTGAGTAGGCCCCCTGGCCCCAGAGCAGGTAATTAGACCACAAATGATTTCTCAGAGGTTGCCTGGGTAAGTCCTGTGAATAAAAGGTCTTTAATGGGCCAGCTTTACACGTCTTCTATTACCTATTTCCTTGATAACTTGAGTCATTTCCTAGACTATTTATTAGAAATTTCTAACAACTGTTGGAAAGTCTAGAATGGAGATGTCTCCTTTCCAAATGAGAAGCAGCCCTTGGGCATTGATTGACCAGTGCCACCTGCTAATTCTAATGAATTAGTGGGTTCCTTTGTGAAAGAGACAGAGCTGCCCTCCAACTCGGTTCCAGTCTTCAATTTCCCTTCACCATCCATTCAGGAATGGAGCACCTTAAAATGTGTTTTCCTGGAGAGGGGCTTACGAATTGTTCATACTGGAATAAAATTAAACTGCAGGCTTAATAAAAACCCACTGAGGAGCACATTAGTTATCTACTACTGCATCATAAATTACTGCAGAATTTAGCATCTTAAAACAACAGAGCATTTATTTATTATCTCACAGTCTCTGAGAGTCAGGAGTCTGGGGCTGTCTGAAGGTGAAGGCCTAGGGTCTCTCAGAAGTTTCCATTGAGTAGTCAGCTTGGGCTGCAGTCACCTGACGGGACTGGAAGACCCGCCTCCGGGCTCACTACAGGGCTGTTGGCGGGAGGCTTTGGTTCCTCACCACAGGGCCTCCCCGTCGGTGCACACAGGGCATAGAAGCTGGCTTTCCCCAGAGTGAGGGATCAGAGAGAGAACCCAATATGGAGTCTTTTTTTTATATAAAGTATTTGTATTTTATAAATTTATTTATTTTATGGATTTAGTTTTTGGCTGTGTTGGGTCTTCATTGCTGCTCATGGGCTTTCTCTAGTTGCGGCGAGCGGGGGCTACTCTTCATTGTGGTGCGCGGGCTTCTCATTGCGGTGGCTTCTCTTGCTGTGGAGCATGGGCTCTAGGGTGTGCATGCTTGGTAGCTGTGGCGCAGGGCTTAGTTGCTCCGAGGCATCTGGTATCTTCCGGGACCAGAGCTCAAACCTGTGTCCCCTGCATTAGCAGGCAGATTCTTAACTACTGCACCACCAGGGAAGCCCCTGGAGTCTTTTTATAACCTAAACTCAGAAGTGCTATCCCATCACTTCTGCCGTATGCTGTTGGTCACACAGACCAACCCTGGTACCAAATGGGAGGAGAGGAAGGGTGCCCAAACAATCCTGAGAGGGAAATGTAAAGCTCTAAACACCTAGATTAAGAGAAGGGTAAAGAATTAATTCTTTCCCTTCATCTCTCAGTTCTCCTTATTCTAACTCTCTTTAGTGGTCACTTCATCCCCTCTTACGGCAAAAAGGACTTTCCTCTCAGAGTAGAGAACAAGGCAGCAAACAGGTAGACGGAGAACTTTCTAGAGTCCCAACCTAGGGGAGGATTCTGATTGGCTTGGTTGGATGACATGCCCATCCCTGTGGCCAGGTGGGCAAGTCCTTTACCCCAGAAAGGGAAACAGAAGAAGGGCAGACAAAAACACCATGTATGTACTTCAGCATACTGATGAGTATTATAAAGCCTAAAAGGTGACAGCATTTTACCGATTGGTGAATTTGTCAGATTTTAGCAATCTAACAGATAAGCAGTGTTTGTTTTTTAATCTGGTATTTATTTTTTACCATCCAACTGATTCCAGGCAAGATATGAAGAGTAAATTTTAAGGGAGTCTTATAAACGTACCCAAAATAACTTGTGATACAGAGGTTTCTGACACAGATCTTCCATGATAATTTACCACAGAACTTCCTTAGGATCTTGACGTCAAGTGACAAACAACACCAGTACCACAGTCTTCCATGTTACACTGAGAGACATGTACTCAGAATCCATGAAGAACGTTATTTTATCACTACTCTAAATTTTTGATAGGGTAAGTCACTTTATATTATTTCACTTATTAAATACTTAAAGATCCAGAGAAGGAAACATCACAGCTTGCTTTTTGTTTGTTTGTTTTTTATTTATTTATTTTTGGCTGAGTTGGGTCTTCATTGCTGCATGCGGGCTTTCTCTAGTTGCGGCGAGCGGGGGCTACTCTTTGCTGCGGTGCATGGGCTTCTCATTGTGGTGGCTTCTGTTGTTGCAGAGCACGAGCTCTAGGCACGCGGGCTTCAGTAGTTGTGGCTCACGGGTTCTAGAGCACAGGTTTAGTAGTTGTGGCGCCCGGGCTTATTTGCTCCAAGGCATGTGGGATATTCCCGGACCAGGGCTCGAACCTGTGTCCCCTGCATTGGCAGGTGGATTCTTAACCACTGTGCCACCAGGGAAGCCCTCACAGCTTGTTTTTATTTAGATTTTCTGACTGTATAAAATTTTACTCTCACACTGTATCCTTCCATTCTTTTTTCTCAGTGTAAATTTTTATTTACAAGTTTTCAAAACTATTACCAAAAAAAAAAGAAAGAAAGAAAACTATTACCAGCATCTAATTCCAGAATGTTTTCATCACTTCTAAAAGAAACCCTGCACCCATAAGTAGTCACTACCCATTCTCTCCTGCCCCCAGCCCTTGGAAACCACAAATTTATTTTCTGTCTTATAGATTTGCCTATTCTGGACATTTCTTATAAATGGAGTCATACAATATGTGGCCTTTTGTGTCTGGCTTGTTTCACTTAGCATGTTTGCAAGGTTCATCCGTGTCATAGAATGAATTCTTCATCCCTGTTTGTGGCTGAAAATATTCCACTGAATGGATATAGCACATTGTGTTGCATCATTCACCAGTCGGTGGATTTGGGATATTCCCACTTTTTAGTTATCTGTAATGCTCTCATGTACATCCTATACAAGTTTTTGTGGGGACATATGTTTTTGATTCTCTTGGATAGATATACCTGGGAGTGGAATTGCCGGGTCATGTGGTAACTCTGTGTTTAACTTTTCGAGCAAATGCCAGACTGTCTTCCAAAGGTGCACCATTCTACATTCAACCCAGCAGTGTATGAGTGTTCCAGTTCTCACCAACACTCTTTATTAGCGGTCTTTTTTTTTTTTTTTTTTTTTGGCCGAGCTGTGCAGCATGTGGTATCTTAGTTCCCCACCCAGGGATCGAACCCACGCCCCCTGTACTGGAAGCTCAGAGTCCTAACCACTGGACCACCAGGGAAGTCCCTTTAGCTGTCTCTTTGATTTTAGCAATCTTAGTGGGTGTAAAGTGTTGTCTCATTGTGGTTTTGATTTGTATTTCCCTGATGACTAGTGATGTTGAGCACCTTTTCATGTACCTATCATAAGCTATTCGTATATCTTCTTTAGAGAAATGTCTATTCAGCTGTATAATGGATTGAGTAGTGTCCCCCCAAAATTCATGTCCACCTGGAACCTTATGTGGAAATAGGGTCTTTGCAGATGTAATTAAGTCAATGTTAGGTCATACTGGATTAGGGTGGGCTCTGAGTCCAGTTCGACTGGTGTTCTTATAAGAGGAGTGAAATTGGTCATGGACATACACAAAGAGAATGACATGTGGAAACAGGCAAAGAGACTGGAATGATATTCCAGAAGCCAAGCAATGCCAAAGATTGCCAGCAACCACCAGAAGCTAGGAGAGAGACATGGATCAGGTTCTCCCTCAGAGCCCCAGTAGGAGCCAGCCCTGTCAACACCTTGATTTCAGACTTCCAAAGCTGCTAAAAGTGTGAAAGAATGCATTTCTGTTGTCTTAAGCTATGCCGTTTGTGGAAATTTGTTACAGCCACTGTAGGAAACTAATACAAGCTTCTTGGCCTGTTTTTAAATGGGGTTATTTGTGTTTTTATTCACAACTTCAATGTATAACCAGAACATACTACATAGGACTTAATTCTTTCCTTACAGTTAAAGTTTTTAACAACAGTCTGATTTATATCACTAGCTTTAAAAGCAAATTTTTGTATTTTGGTTTTAAAAGGACTATATTTGTGCTTATCTCTTTATGTTTATTTTTTTCCCACTTGTCCTCCTGATACTGACCAAGGTTCTTGGCCTTCCCCAATCAATAGAAATTGACTAGAGGCCAGACAAGAAATTCAGACAAGGCTTTACTGGGGCTCCTGAAGCTGCAGGAAGGAGTGAAAACAAGTAGCAGGTTCCCTTGCTCGCTCCCTGAGTGGGGGCAAGCTGGTTCCTTACGGGGTGTGACCAGGGCTCTGGCCAGAGGGGTAGCTTAGGTGGTTTGCCCACCCATTTGGTGGTGGTGTGTGCAGGGGGCATGCGCAGTACCCTGCTTTTGCTCCCAACACCTGTTTCAGTTCCTAGCTCTTCAGAAGTGGCAGTTGGGTTTTTTGGTCTTTCTGTATCTTTTTGTCCGTAATCTTCCCCAACTGCGCCTGCATGCAGTTATTTTTGGTCCCTTATAGTTTCTTTGTATTTTGTTGCTTGAGGGGAGGTGCATTCAGGTGCAAGCACTGCAGCAAAGGGTCCCAGCTCCCAGCCTGCCTCACTCGTATCCTAGGAATGACTTTAAACATGTGTTATTATACTTGTTAGGAAAAGTCACACAATTTGTAACGAAATGTAAGAGAGAAGAGAGAGAGGATGAATGTGGCTGAGCTCTTCTGAGTAAATGCCTTACTCTGTTCTTGGCTCCCATTCATTCTTCATTCATTTATTAATTTATACAACAAGAATCTATTTTATGTCTTCTCAATAGATGACTGAGGCATCTGTTTTGCCCTTGAGCATGCATTCTAGTGGGGGAAACACTAGAATGCAGACATATAAACAGATATTCACCGTCATTCACAGAGTTAGTTACTGCTATAGAGTGAATGTTCATGTCCCTTCAAACTTCATATGTTTAACCACCAAATGTAAAATAGATAGCTAGTGGGAAGCAGCTGCATAGCGCAGGGAGATCAGCTCGGTGCTTTGTGTCCACCTAGAGGTGTGGGAGGGAGACGCAAGAGGAAGGAGATATGGGGATATATGTATACATATAGCTAATTCACTTTGTTATACAGCAGCAACTAACATAACATTGTAACGCAATTATATTCCAATAAAGATGTTTTTAAAAAATATTCATATGTTTAAATCCTACCCCCCAACACAATGGTATTAAGAGGTGAGTGGGGCCTTTGGGAGGGAATTAGGTCAGGAGGGTGGAGCCCTCATGAATGGGATCAGTGCCCTTATAAAAGAGACCCTAGAGAGCACCCTAATCTCTTCCACCATGTGAAGTTACAGCAGAAAGATGGCTGTCTATGAACTAGAAAGCTAGTTTTCACCAGACACCAAAGATTTACGGAATCTGAGTCTTGCTTCAGGGAAAGCAGGATATTTAACCATTATGTATTTTCTGATTATATTTTGATCATAAAAAAGAATGTAGAGATAGCTTCATCCACCAGACGCAGACAGCAGAAGCAAGAAGAACTACAATCCTGCAGGCTGTGGAACAAAACCTACATTCACAGAAAGACAGACAAGATGAAAAGGCAGAGGGCTTTGTACCAGATGAAGGAACAAGATAAACCCCCAGAAAAACAACTAAATGAAGTGGAGATAGGCAACCTTCCAGAAAAAGAATTCAGAATAATGATATTGAAGATGATCCAGGACCTCGGAAAAAGAATGGAGGCAAAGATCAAGAAGATGCAAGAAATGTTTAACAAAGATCTAGAAGAATTAAGAACAAACAAACAGATGAACAATACAATAACTGAAATGAAGACTACACTAGAAGGAATCAATAGCAGAATAACTGAGGCAGAAGAACGGATAAGTGACCTGGAAGACAGAATGGTAGAATTCACTGCTGTGGAACAGGATAAAGAAAAAAGAATGAAAAGAAATGAAGACAGCCTAAGAGACCTCTGGGAACAACATTAAACGCAACAACATTCACATTTTAGGGGTTCCAGAAGGAGAAGAGAGAGAGAAAGGACCCGAGAAAATATTTGAACAGATTATAGTCGAAAACTTCCCTAACATGGGAAAGGAAATAGCCACCCAAGTCCAGGAGGCACAGCGAGTCCCATACAGGATAAACCCAAGGAGAAACACACAGAGACACATAGTAATCAAATTGGCAAAAATTAAAGACAAAGAAAAATTATTGAAAGCAGCAAGGGAAAAATGACAAATAACATACAAGGGAACTCCCATAAGGTTAACAGCTGATTTCTCAGCAGAAACTCTACAAGCCAGAAGGGAGTGGCATGACATATTTAAAGTGATGAAAGGGAAGAACCTACAACCAAGATTACCCTACCCGGCAAGGATCTCATTCAGATTCGATGGAGAAATCAGAAGCTTTACAGACAAGCAAAAGCTAAGAGAATTCAGCACCACCAAACCAGCTCTATAACAAATGCTAAAGGAACTTCTCTAAGTGGGAAACACAAGAGAAGAAAAGGACCTACAAAAACAAACGCAAAACAACTAAGAAAATGGTCATAGGAACATACATATCGATAATTACCTTAAACGTGAATGGATTAAATGCTCCAACCAAAAGACACAGGCTTGCTGAATGGATACAAAAACGAGACCCGTATATATGCTGTCTACAAGAGACCCACTTCAGACCTAGGGACACATACAGACTGAAAGTGAGGGGATGGAAAAAGATATTCCATGCAAATGGAAATCAAAAGAAAGCTGGAGTACCTATACTCATATCAGATAAAATAGACTTTAAAGAATGTTACAAGAGACAAGGAAGGACACTACATAATGATCAAGGGATCAATCCAAGAAGAAGATATAACAATTATAACTATATATGCACCCAACATAGGAGCACCTCAATACATAAGGCAACTGCTAACAGCTATAAAAGAGGAAATTGACAGTAACACAATAATAGTGGGGGACTTTAACACCTCACTTACACCAATGGACAGATCATCCAAAATGAAAATAAATAAGGAAACAGAAGCTTTAAATGACACAATAGACCAGATAGATTTAATTGATATTTATAGGATACTCCATCCAAAAACAGCAGATTACACTTTCTTCTCAAGTGCGCACGGAACATTCTCCAGGATAGATCACATCTTGGGTCACAAATCAAGCCTCAGTAAATTTAAGAAAATTGAAATCATATCAAGCATCTTTTCTGACCACAACACTATGAGATTAGAAATGAATTACAGGGGAAAAAATGTAAAAAAAACAAACACATGGAGGCTAAACAATACGTTACTAAATAACCAAGAGATCACTGAAGAAATCAAAGAGGAAATCAAAAAATACCTAGAGACAAATGACAATGAAAACACGATGATCCAAAACCTATGGGATGCAGCAAAAGCAGTTCTAAGAGGGAGGTTTATAGCTATACAAGCCTACCTCAAGAAACAAGAAAAATCTCAAGTAAACAATCTAACCTTACACCTAAAGGAACTAGAGAAAGAAGAACAAACAAAACCCAAAATTAGCAGAAGGAAAGAAATCATAAAGGTCAGAGCAGAAATAAATGAAACAGAAACAAAGAAAACAATAGCAAAGATCAATAAAACTAAAAGCTGGTTCTTTGAGAAGATACACAAAAGTGATAAACCATTAGCCAGACTCATCAAGAAAAAGAAGGAGAGGACTCAAATCAATAAAATTAGAAATGACAAAGGAGAAGTTACAACAGACACCACAGAAATACAAAGCATCCTAAGAGACTACTACAGGCAACTCTGTGCCAATAAAATGGACAACCTGGAATAAATGGACAAATTCTTAGAAATGTAAAACCTGCCAAGACTGAATAAGGGAGAAATAGAAAATATGAACAGATGAATCACAAGCACTGAAATTGAAACTGTGATTAAAAATCTTCCAACAAACAAAAGCCCAGGACCAGATGGCTTCACAGGTGAATTCTATCAAACATTTAGAGAAGAGCTAACACCCATCCTTCTCAAACTCTTCCAAAATATTGCAGAGGAAGGAACACTCCCAAACTCATTCTATGACGCCACCATCACCCTGATACCAAAACCAGACAAAGATACTACAAAAAAAGAAAATTACGAGGGCTTCCCTGGTGGTGCAGTGGTTGAGAGTCCGCCTGTCGATGCAGGGAACATGGGTTCGTGCCCCGGTCCGGGAGGATCCCACATGCCGCAGAGCGGCTGGGCCCGTGAGCCATGGCTGCCGGGCCTGCGCGTCCGGAGCCTGTGCTCCGCAACGGGAGAGGCCACAACAGGGAGAGGCCCGCATACCACAAAAAAAAAAAAAAAAAAGAAAGAAAATTACAGACCAATATCACTGATGAATATAGATGCAAAAATCCTCAACAGAATACTAGCAAACAGAATCCAACAACACATTAAAAGGATCATACACTATGATCAAGTGGGATTTATCCCAGGGATGCAAGGATTCTTCAATATACACAAATCAATCAATGTGATACACCACATTAACAAATTGAAGAATAAAAACCATATGATCATCTCAATAGATGCAGAAAAAGCTTTTGACAAAATTCAACATCCATTTATGATAAAAACTCTCCAGAAAGTGGGCATAGAGGGAACCTACTTCAACATAATAAAGGCCATGTATGACAAACCCACAGCAGACATCATTCTCAATGGTGAAAAACTGAAAGCATTTCCTCTAAGATCAGGAACGAGACAAGGATGTCCACTCTCACCACTATTATTCAACATAGTTTTGGAAGTCCTAGCCACGGCAATCAGAGAAGAAAAGGAAATAAAAGGAATACAAATTGGAAAAGAAGAAGTAAAACTGTCACTGTTTGCTGATGACATGATGCTATACATAGAGAATCCTAAAGATGCTACCAGAAAACTACTAGAGCTAATCAATGAATTTGATAAAGTTGCAGAACAAAATTAATGCACAGAAATCTCTTGCATTCCTATACACTAATGATGAAAAATCTGAAAGAGAAATTAAGGAAACACTCCCATTTGCCATTGCAACAAAAAGAATAAAATACCTAGGAATAAATCTACCTAAGGAGACAAAAGACCTGTATGCAGAAAACTATAAGACACTGATGAAAGAAATTAAAGATGATACCAACAGATGGAGAGATATACCATGTTCTTGGATTGGAAGAATCAATACTGTGAAAATGACTATACTACCCAAAGCAATCTACAGATTCAATGCAATCCCTATCAAATTACCAATAGCATTTTTTACAGAACTAGAGCAAATCATCTTAAAATTTGTATGGAGACACAAAAGACCCCGAATAGCCAAAGCAGTCTTGAGGAAAAAAACAACTGGAGGAATCAGACTCCCTGACTTCAGACTATACTACGAAGCTACAGTAATCAAGACAATATGGTACTGGCACAAAAACAGAAACATAGATCAATGGAACAAGATAGAAAGCCCCGAGATAAACCCATGCACCTATGGTCAACTAATCTATGACAAAGGAGGCAAAGATATACAATGGAGAAAAGACAGTCTCTTCAATAAGTGGTGCTGGGAAAACTGGACAGCTACATGTAAAAGAATGAAATTAAAACACTCCCTAACACCATACACAAAAATAAACTCAAAATGGATTCGAGACCTAAATGTAAGACTGGATACTATAAAACTCTTAGAGGAAAACATAGGAAGAACACTCTGACATAAATCACAGCAAGATCTTTTTTGACCCACCTCCTAGAGTAATGGAAATAAAAACAAAAATAAACAAATGGGACCTAATGAAACTTCAAAGCTTTTGCACAGCAAAGGAAACCATAAACAAGACGAAAAGACAACCCTCAGAATGGGAGAAAATATTTGCAAATGAATCAACTGACAAAGGATTAATCTCCAAAATATATAAACAGCTCATGCAACTCAATATTAAAGAAACAACCCAATCCAAAAATGGGCAGAAGACCTAAATAGACATTTCTCCAAAGAAGACATACAGATGGCCAAGAAGCACATGAAAAGCTGCTCAACATCACTAATTATTAGAGAAATGCAAATCAAAAGTGAAATGAGGTATCACCTCACACCAGTTAGAATGGGCATCATCAGAAAATCTACAAACAACAAATGCTGGAGAGGTGTGGAGAAAAGGGAACCCTGTTGCACTGTTGGTGGGAATGTAAATTGATACAGCCACTATGGAGAACAGTATGGAGGTTCCTTAAAAAACTAAAAATAGGATTACCATATGACCCAGCAATCCCACTACTGGGCATATACCCAGAGAAAACCATAATTCAGAAAGACACATGCACCCCAATGTTCATTGCAGCACTATTTACAATACCCAGGTCAGGGAAGCAACCTAAATGCCCATCGACAGACGAATGGATACAGAGATGTGGTACATATATACAATGGAACATTACTTCGCCATAAAAAGGAATGAAATTGGGTCATTTGTTGAGACATGGATGGATCTAGGGACTGTCATACAGAGTGAAGTAAGAAAGAGAAAAACAAATATTGTATATTAACGCATGTATGTGGAACCTAGAAAAATGGTACAGATGAACCAGTCTGCAGGGCAGAAATTGAGACACAGATGTAGAGAACAAACGTATGGACACCAAGGTGGGGAAACCGCAGTGGGGAGGGGATGGTGGTGTGCTGGGAAAAAAAAAAAGAATGTAGTTAAGAAGTAAAAATAAAAACCACTCCAACAAAAATAATTTTCACTGGAGGGAAATCTTTAAAAATGTGGCTTTCATGTAACCAGTTTACGACAGGAAAACTGTCCTCACATGTCACCCACAGTGGAAGTATCACTGTGGTTGATAAAACATTCGGAAAACACAGGTAACCTGGCAGAACAGGGGGAAGTCAGGTAAGTAAATATAAAGGAGAAAAGCATATTAATATTTTTTAAAATGTAGTATCCCGATCGCAGCTACTGCATCATGTGACCTTGAATGTGTGCCTTTGCCTAAGTCTGTTTCCTGATGTGTAAAATGCTGATGCAACATCTGCCCCGTATCTCAAGGTGTTGTTAGACTCAAGTGAGATGATGTATATGCATATGCAGAAATTTTATAAATTGCAAAGTGCTGCACATATAAAAAGAATTGCTATGTCTAGATACCAACTCCTCGAAAGCAGAGGACATAGTAATCTTGTGTCTCTCATAGTACCAAACTCAGTTCCTTGCCCCTCATATACTCTCAATGTGTGCTTACTTAAATGAATCCACATGTGGCTGAGTTAACACGTGTATCCTGGAAAAGGTGACGTCCACTCCCCATAGAATAAGTTTAACAAAAGCCAACTCTATACATCATGAGGAACTTTCCAGAAGCAGTTTGGTAGTTTTCCAGATGCAGCTATTTCTACAGAAATTGTTTTATATTTAGAACAGTAGTCATATATAACTCTAAAGACATACCTGTATTAATTAAACCAACAAACTTAAACTAGGTTTAATACCAAATATTTTCCCAAATCACATGAACCTGAAATTCATTTGGGTTAGTTTCTATTATATTTCTGAGAATTTATATAAGCCCTTAATTTTCTTTAAACCAATTAAATGAAACACTTTTACAAATTAATTTTGGCAATGCCATCCAAAGGTAGAAAACATCACATCTACGAGACACATACCAACAGGCACAAACAGAGAACCCATAACTCCTGTTCCAAAACTTCAGCCATGACTCAGGTACAATAACATAAACCCCACAAGTTACAAAATAGGTTTGATTCAAATTGGATTTCTGGCAGATGGAACAAATCAAGGTCATCTGTTCAGATGGCTAAAGCCCTTTTACTAATGTTTGTGGAGAAGACTTAAGATTTGCATTTCTCCTTGACAAGTCAAGCTCCAAATGACCTTTACCCCTTTTGGTTTTTCTTCTTTTGATAAGTTACCTTCCTGAAATTTGCATTTTTAAATAGATGGCCTGGGGACTTCCCTGGTGGCACAGTGGTTAAGAATCCACCTGCCAATGCAGGGGACACAGGTTCAATCCCTGGTCCGGGAAGATCCCACATGCCGCAGAGCATCTAAGCCCGTGTGCCACAACTACTGAGCCTGCGATCTAGAGCCCACAAGCTGCAACTACTGAGCCTGCACCCCACAACTACTGAAGCCCACAGGCCTAGAGCCCATGCTCTGCAACAAGAGAAGCCACTGCAATGAGAAGCCCGCACACCGCAACGAAGAGTGGCCCCTGCTTGCCGCAACTAGAGAACGCCTGCGTGCAGCAATGAAGACCCAATGCAGCAAAAATAAATAAAATTTTAAAAATAAATAAAGAGATGGCTTGAAAAGAGTTCCTGGAGAAGACCAGGTAGAACATTTACATCTCAAAGGCACAGGGAGAGAAATGCAAGTTCCATGTGTTTGATCCATGAGGAGTTTATTTTTGTAGGTGGTGTGACAAATGAGGACGTGGAGGTTCATGATCCTTTTGGGGTTCCTGTTTGTCTGAGGTATGAAGTTTAGGTCAAGGGTTTTTTGGTCTGTTGTTTGCTGGCTGGCTTGCTTGCTTGTTTGGGTGTTTTGCCTGCCCATGTCCGATGGCCCTCCTCCCACTGGAAGGAGAGGCCATCTTTTTGCTTTTGCACTTTTGCCAAACATATGGGCTTGGGCGAATCTTTCTGGGTCTCCATTCTGTTCCACGGGTGGATCCACAATTCTCTGAGTCTGCCATCATCAATGCGTACAAGCCTCTTAAGATAAATAGGGGAGGTTTGGGGAGTAGTTTAAAAAAAAAAATTTGATGGGCTTTGAATTGTTTCTGAAGCCACACCTCTGGTACTGTAAAGATAAAAGTTGTAAAACAAGGATAGCTGTTTTTAATTCCTCAAAGAATTGGGTGGCTACCTAAATGATACTAAAGGACTGATGCAACAGTCCACTTATGTTTTTCTTTCTCGCTGGGTACATTTAGTTCCCAGATTAAATGCTGTAGACTCTGAGAAATTTTCTGAAACCATCCAGGCAGAGCTAGATGATATAGGCTCTCTGGCTCTCAAAGCCTTCCTTGACCATCCACAGAAGTCCAGGTTAGGGCCCCTCCCATTTAATCGCACTGGAGTTCTCCCCCACCAGGCTGTGAGCTCCACTGGGACAGGAATCATGTTTCTCTCATTCATCACCACATTTCCATGGTGCTTGGTACACTGACATCACTTGAAATCGGCAAGTGCTGTTGAATTGGATTGTAATTACCTGCTCATAATTCTGTAGTCAGGACTATGTCTCTATCCTTAGTGCCTATACTGTGCCTCAGATCAGTCAGCTCTGGGTGAATGGATGGATGGATGATGGAGGGATGGATGGATGCCATGGAAATTCTGAGGGTGGAGAGATCACTGAGATGTGAACTCAGCAAGAAAGTCCTCATGAGAGAGAAAGGATGAGTTAGGCTGGGAAGAAAGAATAAGCCTCACGTAAGTAGAGAAAAAGAGGAAAGATCCTGCAGAGAAGAGGAAGACCTAAGCAAAGGAGCAGCAAAAAGCAGAATCACTGAATTGGCCTGGCCTGGACTTTGTACAATAAAGGAAACAAGCCTGGGGATGTGGGAGCCAAAGTCTGATTTGCGAAGGATTTGGACTTCACCCTGAGTAAGGCTTTCAGTAAGGGTGGAAGTGAAGGAGAATTGTGCAAGGTGGGGCTGCAGGACAGTTGACCTGGCAGAAGCGGGTGGGATACCCTGAAGGAAGGAGGAGGCAAGGAGCCCAGGTAGGAGCCTTCTGATGGAGTCCAGATGGTGAGGATCTCTGCAGGGGATCATAGGACCCAGGTTTTGGAGTCAGACAGACCTGGGCTCAGAAGCTGATTCACCACTGTGCAATTTAGGGCAAGACTCCTAATCCTAACCTCTGTAAAACTTAGTTTCCTCACCTTCAAAATGGGAATAATAAAATACTGCAGTAAGGGTTAATGAAAATGAAACAGGAGGGAAGGAGGCAGGGCACAACCTTTGAAAGAAAGACATAGCCCAAGGACATGACATAAACTGATTAGAACCAAGTGGGTCCAAGATGGCAGACAAGTCGACTTCCACTAGACCTTGAGCCTCAGTATACGCTCACATCAAGAAGCTAAATGAGGGCTTCCCTGGTGGCGCAGTGGTTGAGAGTCCGCCTGTCGATGCAGGGGACATGGGTTCGTGCCCCGTTCCAGGAAGATCCCACATGCCGCGGAGCGGCTAGGCCCGTGAGCCATGGCCGCTGAGCCTACACGTCCGGAGCCTGTGCTCCGCAACGGGAGAGGCCACAACAGTGAGAGGCCCGCGTACCACAAAAAAAAAAAAAAGAAGAAGCTAAATGACGCACCCGCAGGCGCCATGACAGTTCCAAGACAGACCAGAAGGATCAAAAAGTGGGCGGTGGCCCAATTCCTGGAAATCCCCGCCCCTTTCTAAAATAGCTGGAATACTCCTCCCACTCATTAGCCTATGAAATTACCCACTCCTATAAAAACTGACAACCCCGTGCCCTGGTACCTTTCTCACCTCCTGAGATGGCCCATGTGGAGTGTGTTTCTCTCTAAAAAAATCCACTTCTTACCTATCACTTTGTCTCTCACTGAATTCTTTCTGTGATGAGACATCAAGAACCTGAGCTTCATTAAGTCCTGAAACCAGGTGTGTGATCTCAGTTGGAAGACTGGGGGTTTTGTCTGGGTTCGAGTCCCGGCCGCGTGGGTTCAAGTCCCAATCTGAGGTGCACAATTTTTTCAAAAACACTTGTAGATCATCTAATGTAACAGGGAAGAGCCAATTTTGACTACATGTTGGATCTGTTTCTTTGACTTTAGCTTTTGCTTTTCGTTGCTTTTGGTATTATAATCATGCATAATGGCCTACCTCAGGGAACCCTACCCACCTGTGAATGGCTGCGAGAAAGAAGAAATTAACACATTTATCACATCCCCTCCCCCCAGGCTGACCATTCCAGGAGATGTCAAGACTGATGGCCCTTTTTACTTCCTCCCCACCTCTCCCTCTCTATTCTGCCTTTTTACTTTCCTTCCCTCTCTGATTCTATAAAGGAAACTGGCATCCAGACCCCATAAGATGGTTTTCTTGGGGACCCTAGTCCGCCATCTTCTCGGTCTGCTGGCTTTCCGAATAAAGTTGTGTTCCTTGCCTCAACACCTCGCCTCCCAACTTATTGGTCTGTTGTGCAGCAAGGAGAGCGAGTTTGGACTCAGTAACACTAGCAGTGTTCTGGTATCTAATATGCTCTAAATAAGTAATAACATTATTGAGTATTTGGTGGCTGCCCTGGTAGGAAGAGAAAAATCAGATCAACTTCTTTACATGCAGAGGATTATTCTCTCTGCCTCTTAAGTCAGAAGAAAAAGACTTTTCCTTGAAGGCTTTGTATTTCCTTACAGTACAGAAGCATTAAAGATACCCACTGGGAAAATAACATCTTTGAAATCTAAACAACGAGCCACCAAGTTTTACAGAAGAGAAGCAAAACTTTGACCACATTCTTCCCAAGCGTATCTCTGAGAGCAGCGTCTGACCTCAGAATGCCGTTCCATGATCAGTTGTGTAAAAAGAGCTCATAGGATGCTTTACTTTATTTCCTAAGCAAGCCTCATCCTTGATTGACAGGCGTCCCTCAATTGCTGTTAATAGTTCCGGACAATATTGCCCCACAACAGATTCCACACTAGGCCATAACACAGTCACGATGTTTTGTGTTCCAGTCATTATGGGTCTAATTATTAATTATTGTAAATAATTTGACATTTGTACCTGAGCGTTTTCAAAGCACTTTCACAGTCGTTATCTCCTTTGGCCTTCACAGTAACCCAGAAGCCCAGCCAGGCATGTGTGATTACTGTTTAACAGACAAAAACACAGTTGCTGAGCTCAACAGAAACTCAAGGAAGTGTCCGGGGAAGTCACGAAGAAAAAGAAAAACACAATGTGGATCTTGAGAAGAGGTGAGCACATAGGATAAAGAGGAGAGAGGAATGGCACTCCAGGCTTGGAGGAAAAGGGACACGGAGGACAAAGTCATGCTTAGGGTACCAGCAACCCGTCTAAAAATGGACTCATCTCAGAGACAGCAGTCAGCCTTGAAATAGCCTGCCTAGGGCATTCGGAAGAAGTTCACAGAGGAGATGGTATATGAACAGGAAGGGAAGATTTTAATATATATCATAAGAAATATGGTAGACAAAAAAGAAATATAGGTAACACAATGTTAAATAAAAATTAAACAGCTTAATTACATATTATATGTAACATAAATATATATTGCATTACACAAAATATACCTTGTATAATAATATAATCTAGTATCATGATACATAATTATGTGATAGATTATATACATAGATTATATGTGTATCTTTATATATAACTTTGTACCCCAAAAAGCACATTCTTTTCAAGCATATATCTAACATCACTAATGATTATCAAGTATTAGTCTACAAGGAAATTTTCAACAAATCACAAAAAGCAGAAATCTCATCGTCTTAATTTATTCGGGCTGCTATAACAAAATACCGTAGACTGGATGGTTTATAAACAACAGAAATTTATTTCTCACAGTTCTGGAGGCTGAGTCCAAGATTGAGTCACCAGCAGATTCAGTGTCTGATGAGAGGCCGCTTCCTGATTCATAGACTTCTGCCTTTTCACTGGGTCCTCACACGGTGGGAGGGGCAAGGGATCTCTCTGGACACTCATTTATAAAGGCATGAGGGGACTTCCCTGGTGGTCCAGTGGTTAAGACTCTGTGCTTCCAATGCAAGGGCAGGGGTTCCATCCATTTTGTAAAATATATATTTTACAAAAATATATATTTGTAAAATATATATAATATATATTTTAAGTGTATATTATATATATTTATAAAATATATATAATATATATTTATTATATATCATATATACATATATATATATATATATATATATATATATAAAGGCACCAATCCCGTTCATGAGGGCTCCACCCTCGTGACCTAGTCACTTCCCAAAGGCTCCACCTCCAAATGATATCACTTTAGAGATTAGATCTCTACATACGAATTTGTGGGGGAGGGGAGACACAAATATTCAGTCTTACAGCACCCATGTGCCACATTCATTAACCATAATATAATAAAATTCAAAATTAACCATAAAAGCATAGAAAAACCAATCTAACCACTTGGAAATACAAAACTACCCCTCTAAATAGTTCTTTAGTTAAGAGGAAAACAAAACTGGTTTTGGAAATGAACAGTGAGAGGGCTCCCTACTAAGACTTTTGGGATGTGGCCATGGCTGTATTCAGAAGAAAATGCATAGTAGCCTTAAGTCCATGTATTAGAAAACAGAAAGAATTAAGTCTAAATAAACAACACGTTCAACTCAAGAAGCTAGAAAAAAGAGCAATAAAATGAACCAGAGCTTATAGGAGAAGCAGGAATTTCACAAAGTGGGGTTGGAAGGAATGGCTATCAGGAGAGAGGAAACAAAAGCCTAAAGATAGTGTTCAGCATTTGTGGGAGCAAGTGTAGTTGGTTGAAGGGTTGGGTATAAATAGGTGCATAGTAGAAGGTAACACTGGAGAGATGAGCTAAAGACAACTAAGGCAGGCCCTGAATGCTGACCTAATGACTGTCCTTGATACTAAAAGCAATGGTGAGCTGGCTGTTGGAAGGTGGTTCCGTCAGCAGTGTGCTAAATGGTTTGGGAATTACTTTGATTTTGTGCCATGGCCTCTGAACTTGGCCATTATAAACTCTTCCGTGTTTTGCATTTGACAAACAGCAAAGGGCATGGTTTTGAAAACAAGTTTTGGTACATTTCCTGTTTGACCAGTGTTGTATTTGGGGCACTGCCACCGGCTTCTCAAAGCTGGCTGCTTCCCTGGGATCCCAGCAGCTGTCCTGTTGGATCGTCACTCACTACCTGCCCCAATTTGTGAAATGATTTTTCTCTGAAACAGACTCTGGTTTCATTGGTCATGCATTTTTACACTTGACACCTGTGTAGGAAAGAGCCAGTTGAAAGCCCAGGTTCTAACCTGGACTACTCCTGGCTCCCCAGGTGACCATAGGCAAGTCCCTTTCTCATCTGTGCAGTGGGAAGAGCTGGACTAGGTGATGCAGTCTAAGGAGATGCCTAGAAGAATAACCGGCTCCCCTTAAACTCAGTCTGATGGTGTCTAATGGGATGTCAGTTAGCGGGTGGAGGAGAAGCAGGCTAGAGGATTTGTGGGCTTAAAATCTGGAAAGAAATTGGGATTCAGAGTTAAGTTGCTGTGCTTCAAGTTTTGCCTTCCTGGCATCTTGGCCACATCATTTTGTGGCCCTTTTTCTTGTGTGTAAAACAGGGGTAATGATCCTTCCTGCCTCACAAGTTAACCGTAAGAATAAGTGACCAAGGAGTGAAAAAATACTTGGCAAGTGCAGCTGGCCAGCGTCAGAGCTGCCCAAACTTGACCTGACCTGCTGAATCTCCAGACTGTCGCGTCAGCAGAGTGAACGAGCTGTGTGAGCTGTACAGATGCCACCGAAGTAGAGGACATTGTCACCTGACCCACGCAGGCTGTTGCAGACATGCTTCCCCTGTGCTGTGCCCCACTCAGTTCACCTTGTAGAGAGGGACAGAGAGAAGAAGGATGAGGCTCAACCTGAACAATTCTCTAATCCGCCCATCCTGGGAGCAGACCCCCCCCCCCCGGGGACACCAGTCTTTCTAGAAAATTCCACAATGTCCAGGCCTGTGGGCAGCCAGGATTCTGTGATCTTTAGCACCTCTGGATGACTGAGTCCTCCCCGCCTAATTCCTCTGGGGGCCTGATTAGTAAATCCCAAAATGGTTTCCTCTCACTGGAATGTTTTGCTTTTCCATCCCAAGGCAGAGCAGTTCCAGGCAAAACGAGAAGCCATCGGGAGCTCTTGGGATTGGTCCTGGATATCCTGTAGCCCTACCAAGCAGCTTCTGTCAGTCCCCTGCTGGCTGCGTCTCCCTACCATGTCCACAGTTGGGAAAGGCCAAATCCATTCAAAGGAGAGGGTGCTATAAGGCAAATGAGTTCATTTTGCAAACCAACACATTTTAAAAAACCTGTTTAACATTAGATGCTCTGGGATGGACTTCCCTGGCGGTCTAGTGGTTAAGACTCCGTGCTTCCAGTGCAGGGGGCATGGGTTCGATCCCCGGTCGGGGAACTAAGATTCCACATGCTGCATGCCTCATGGCACAGCCAAAATAACCAAAATAAAACAAAACAAAAACCTAAATGCTCTGGGAAATATAAACTCAGGCCTCCAAAGCCCAGAACAGAACAGGAGAGATGGGTCTGCAAATAGCCAGCTGTAGTGTAAGACAGAATCACAGGTGATGGTTTGGGGACAGACACAGCGCTAGGGCTCCCCAAGAAGGGGGGCCAGACTTTGGCTGGGGGCTTAGAGGGACTTCATGGAAGGATGTGGGATCTTGAAGGAAGGCCATTTGTGACTGGGAGGGACAGGAGAGCATCTCTCTGGAAGGAATGGCCCGCTCTGACCCAGAGCCCAGGGCAGGTTTGCAGAGCAGAAGCCGCCCACGGGGCTGGGGAGAAGTCCAGATAAGACTGGAAAGGACAGCAGGCCCAGAGAGTGATGGCCACAGTGATGGGAGCAAGAGACGAACAAATGGTCAGACCAGGATCCTTAGTGAAATTGAGGATGGAGGACATATGTCCCTGAAGGTCAAGGTCAATTCCTACTGTAGGGCTAACCTCACGGTGGGTAAGCCTGAAAGCCCTGGGGCCAGACGACCTGGGTGACCTTGGGCAAATTGTACTAACTTGTTCAAGCATCAATTTCTTCATATGTAAAATGCACTAAATAATAGTATCTACTTCATAGAATTGTCTAGACAAATGACTTATGCATGTAACACATGCTCCCTAAACATGACCTATAATTTTAATTTTTTGTGTTTTTTTGTGTTTTTTTTTTTTTTTTTGCGGTACGCGGGCCTCTCACTGTTGTGGCCTCTCACGTTGCGGAGCACAGGCTCCGGACGCACAGGCTCAGCGGCCATGGCTCACGGGCCCAGCCGCTCCGCGGCATATGGGATCCTCCCAGACCGGGGCACAAATCCGTGTCCCCTGCATTGGCAGGCAGACTCTCAACCACTGTGCCACCAGGGAAGCCCTATAATTTTAATTTTTATTTTTCACTCTTACCCGATGATCCAAGAAACCCTGGCCAAAGACTGTATTTCATATCTTCATTCATGACTTTCCTGGACATCTGTTTAGAGAACTGTGCTTGATGCTGTGGAGGACACACAGGTGAACAGGACCCGAGAAGCTCATGGTCTGTTCGGAGAGGAAGAATAACAACCACCTTGTCCATGACAGAAGCAAGTGAAGGTACATGCGATTGGGGTTATAAAAGTTCCCTGGGAACTGACAGTTGAGCTTAGTCTTGAGACTTGAAGGGTACACAAGGTTCTTAGGCTGCAAGGGAATCAAATACGCTTTCTCCTTCCAGTGCCACAGGGGACGGGATGCCCATGATGTGACCAATTACGAGGTGGTATGAGTTTGCTAGGGCTGCCAGAACAAAGTACCAGAGACTGGGTGGCCTAAAGAACAGATATTTATTCCCTCAGAGTTCTGGAGGCTGGAAATCTAAGGTCTGGGTCCGTTTCTTCTGAGAACCTCCCTCCTAGGCTTGTAGATGGCGGTCTTCTTCCTGTGTCCGCACATGGTCTTCCTTCTGCGTCTGTGTCCTAATCTCCTCTTCTTATAGGGACACCAATCACATTGGATTAGGGCCCAACCATACAACTTCATTTTACTTTAATTACCTCTTTAAAGGCCCTATCTCCAAATACAATCATATTCGAAAGTATTAGAGGTTAGGACTTCCAACAGGAATTTTCTGGGGGTGGAGGGGGGAGTGAGTCAGGAGTGGGCGTGGGGGACAATTCAGCCCATACCAGAAATTGAAGTTGGAATGATCAACAGCCTGGCCATCACTGAGAAGTAACACAGTTTCTTAGCCTTCAGGTAAGAGGGCCACTCCGGCTTGCAGCAAGGTGGGAGGAGTGGCCGAGACGCGGTGACAGCCCCGTGGGGGCTCCCAGCATGGAAGGGAATGAGGTGCTGAGCGGCACACAATGACACTGGGCCTGGGAGAGGAAAGATCTCAGGCCTGGGTACCAGCCTTTAGGCAAGTCGCCCCCCTCTCCATGGTCAGATGCTGCTCTCGACCCTGATCACACATAGCATCACCAGGGCAGCTTGTAAGAAACAACATGAATGCCTGGCACCGCCCCCAGAGACTCTGGTTCAAGGGCATCTGCCATGTGACCTTGACCTCGGCAGTTTTTCAAAGCACTTGGGTGATTCCGAGGGACAGCCAGATCCCTGGGCTAGCGGATGTCCAAGTTCCCTTCCAGCCCCAGGCCATGATTCAAGCCGACTTGGGTTCTCCATCCCTGGATCACCACATTCTCTGGGCCTTTGGGATCTCTGTAAATGCTTTCATTGAACAAAATGTTCATTTATATATTATAATTGTTCTTTATATTTGCACAGCCCATTACTGTTTGAGGAAGAAATTTAATGAGCATCAGCTCATGCCGTCCTCATCACAACCCTTAGGGGTAGGCAGTAGGCAGACATCACTATTCCAACTCCTTTTTATTTTTGTCCAGATCACTTACCACCTTCTGACATGCCGTATCACTGGCTTATTTATTTTTATTGTTTTCCCCTCATCTCAGAATGTCAGCTTTATCAGGACAGGGATGATTGTCTCTTTTGTTCATTGCTGGTACATAGCAAGCACTCAGTAAATATTCTTTCAATGAATTAATGAATGAATGAATCATAGAAGAGTAAACTAAAGCCCAGAGAGGTTAGGAGATCTGCCTGAGGTCACACAGCAAGTAAATAGAGTAGCTTCTGTGTGTGTGTGTTCTTTCTACTCCTGCTCTGGGTTTCCTAGGGTGACTGATATTAGGGTGGACCCAGGAGGTACCAGGGGAGAGCAAATCCAGCAGCAGAGATAGCTGCAAATGGACTGACTGCTGCCAGGAATTGCTCCTAGAATCTCAGATAAAAGCAGTTTCCTTGCCAGGGTGAGGAAGGGCAGCTTCCGCTGGTGGCCAAAGGGCTTAACTTAATTTACAGCCTCTCATTTTCATTTTGGGAACAGAAGTTTTTCCCTTGCAACCAGTAAAATTGAATCATGGGTTTCCTAAAAATGTGGCATAAAAATGAGGAAGCTGCCAGGTAATGACCAGGGCTGGCTATTTAAAGGGGCAGTCATGGGCTTCCCTGGTGGCGCAGTGGTTGAGAGTCCGCCTGCCGATGCAGGGGACATGGGTTCGTGCCCCGGTCCGGGAAGATCCCATATGCCGCGGAGCGGCTGGGCCCGTGAGCCATGGCCGCTGAGCCTGCGCATCCAGAGCCTGTGCTCCGCAACGGGAGAGGCCACATCAGTGAGAGGCCCGCGTACCGAAAAAAAAATAAAGAGGGTGGGGGCAGTCATGACAGTCAAACTCACTGGAAGAGGCCTCAGGAACAAAACAGTCCAATCTGCCATTTTACAGATGAGAAAACAAAGGCCCCAAGAGACCAGGTGGCTTGCTGGGGGTTACAGAAGCCTGGCTCAGCCTTCGTCACTCTCTGCTGCCTTCACCCTCCATCACCCAGATTTTCTCACAGCTGAAATGGGAATTAACCCGAATGCAGGACCGCTGCTCGGCTTGTGGATCACATCTCTGGGTACCACGGGGTCCACAGTTATCTGGGTAGCAGTCACATGGAAGATCACACGGTGTGCTCTGTAGCCAACTAAGAACCGTGGCTTCTGAGCCTTTTGCCCTTTGCTGCTCCCCCCATCCCCTTGGCTGGGAGGCAAGGAATTGATTTCAGAATCGACTGGCCTGGATATGTCTGCTTCCTCTTTCTTCCTGGATGAATCAGTGTGGACTTGTATGTCTCTGGATTCATGGTTCTCTGTGCTTCATCTCCCCCTAAAATTGCCTTCTAACCCTACGTGACATTTGTCTTGTTTCCCCAGCAACCATCTCAGATGCCATGAATAGCAGATTAAGGCTTTGAGGGCAGAGGTGAGAGACTACACGGTCCAGGCCAGGAGATGAAAACCCGGGGGCTCAAAGGCTGGTTTGCAGCAACGCCCTCTGCTAACAAGAAAGGGAAGGGTAGCTTGGTGCATCTGAGTATTTCCTATGTGGAAAGAGCAGTTTTTTGTTATTTTTAAACCTCCTGGCGCTTAAGCATCCATATGGTACGTCTGAAACAGGGGTGGTTTGTTGGGTAATTTTATAAGCCATTTTCATTGACTTATAAAACTGTTTTACATAAATATCATCGTCTCTACAGAAAAAAAAAAGAACACAGAAAATCCCCACACTTTATTTACATTCCACCAAATTCCCTTCAAATCTTAATCAGTACGTGGACATACCTTTTATATAGTTGTCAGAGTTTGCGCCTGCTGTTTTCATTTTCTATTTATACACTCTTATGTGAAAGCGTAACCTTGTGTCTCCTCTACCCTCAACACTCTGCTTTACTTCTGACACTGCTGCCCACCACGTGTGTGGGGGGTTGCTGGAGGAGTGGGGTGGTCTTCTCAAGCGATTCTGCGACACCAGCTGGGTGTACTACAATGTAACTCAATTCGGACTCCATCTACCTGGAGACAGCATCAGATCCCCCAGGCTAAGGGCTCAGTCCTGCAAGACTGACCCTCGCTTCAGATGCCAATCAAAGGTCCAGGTTATTACCTGTGCTTTTGACAACCTGGTATAAATCGGAGGTTCCCGTGACCCCCTCCTTGGGCTTGATTAATCTGTTAGAGTGGCTCACAGAACTCAGGAAAAGTTTACTTACTCGATTACTGGCTTATTACAAAGGATATTAAAGGATACGAATGAACAGCCATATGAAGAGATGCATAGCACGAGGTCCAGAAGGGTCCTGACCACAGAAGCTTCTGTGCCGCCCTCCCAGCACATGGATGTATCCTTATTTGCCAACCGGGAGGCTCTCTGAATCCTACCCTTTGGGGTTTTTTATGGAGGCTTCCTTATATAGGGCACGACTGATTACATCTTGGCCATTGATGATTGATTCAAACTCCAGCCCCTCTCCCCTCTCTGGAGGTTGTTCAGGGAGGGCTGCACTGGAAGTTCCAACCCTCTAATCACTTGGTTGGTCTGGCAACTAGCTCCCATCCTTAGGTTACCTAGCGGCTTTCCAAAAATCACCCCATTAACATAAACTCAGGTGTGGTTGAAAGGGGTTTGTTGTGAATCACAGAAGACACTCATTTCACTTTTATCACTCTGAAGCTATCTTAGGAACTGAGGATAAAAACCAAATATTATAATTAAAGATGCCCCTATGGCGCTAATCACTTAGGAATTACAGGGTTTGGGGAGCTGTGAGCCAGAAACCTTGGATGAAGACCAAAATACGTATTTCTTATGTATCTCCACAGTTGGAAACACCTGAGTATTTACATGTCTGCTGCATCTGTTATGAAGCACAATTGGCTAGGCCATTCTCTATCGCTTGGAATTGTGGTCATTTCTAGCTTTTACGTGCAGAATATCTCTCGATAATCCCTTTGCCCGGTGCGGCACCTTAGATGACCAGCTCCTGGTTTGCCCAAGGAATAAATCAAGGCCAGTGGGTCAGGCAGGTTCTGGACTGGGAGCTAGGGGACCTCTGCCTTTACCTGGGCACGTTTCCCCACCTCCCCGGGCTCACACTCTGTGGATGTAAGATCCGGGGGTGACCTGAAGGTCTCCGAGCTGCATCCAGCTCAGCAGAAGGAGGGTCAGGGATTCTGGTCATGGGAGCTTCCACTGCTCAGGGCATGAACTGACTCGGCAGCAAACAAGCCACCACATGGCCTTCTTTGAACCTTCCTCTCCATCAGCAATTCCCGTCTGCCTGTCCTCCAGAATATATCCCAAATCTGATCACTTCTCTCCTTTTCCACTGCCACCCCCTGTTCCGCACCTCCCTCCTACCTGGGCTCCCTTGATCTGTTCTTCTCAGCCAGCCACAGTGGTCTATTTTTTTTTGGCCACACTGCGCAGCTTGCAGATTCTTAGTTCCCTGACCAGGGATTGAACCCGCGTCCTCAGCAGTGAACGTGCCGAGTCCTAACCACTGGACTGCCAGGGAACTGCCCAGAGTGGTCCGTTAAAAACATAGGTCAGATCAGGCCATTGCCTTTCTTAAACCCTCCCATGATTTTCCATGGTTCTTGAAATGAGATCTGAACTCCTCACTCTGACCTCTAAGACCTCACGAGATCTGACCGCTGCCTGATTCTGACCTCATGCTGTCCACTCTGCCCTCTACCCCCACTCTGGTCCACCATACTGGCCTTATGGGCTTTCCCTCCATCCAGAATGCTCCCCAGCCCCAGCCTCTCCCACAGCTGCCTGCTTGTCCTTTAGATCTCAGCTCACCCGTCTTCTCCCAGCAGATGGTCCTTGCCCTTCCCTCCTTTTCTGAAGGAGCCCCTACCCTCCCATGGATAATGATCAAAGACAGCATGTTATTTCCTTTGTAGAACTTTTCACAGACTGTCTTTCTCTTGTGTTACCATCTTTTGTGCTTGGGTATCAGCTGTCCTCACAGCCCCACTGGAAGGTGAGGTCTACTGGCTGGGGCAGGGCCCCCACTGACTCTGCCCCACCTTGCAGAGTACCTGGCCTGTAGTGAACATTCAGGAGGACTTAATGAATAAATAAACTGAGAGATGAAGGTTACCTAGAGCCTTTTTATGCCTCTGCCTCACTGAGCTTGGCTGGTGTGTCTGACCCTGGTCAATTCCTTATGGGGGAGGCTGGTGAGAGGAAGAGTTGTTACCGAACTGAACCCGGGTCTGCTCAGTTGACACCAGCAAAGCCAATCTACTGGGTTGTGGTGAAGGAAAGTACAGTGTTTATTGCAGGGCATTAAGCAAGGAGAACGGGCGGCTAGTACTCAAAAGACCTGAACTACCCTGGCCTTCAGGCAAGGGTTTTGAAAGTAGCATTAGGGGTAGGGCTGCAGGGTACATGATCAGCTCGTGGACATTCTTCTGATTGGCTGCTGGTGAGGTGATGTTTTTCAAATCTCAGTTGTCAGCCTTCTGGTTCCAAGCCGTCTGAGGTCTATGTCCCTGTGGTCAGCATGTAGTCACCATGCTCCAGCAGGTGAGACGGGGTCTTAGTTTCTGTAGGACAACTCAAGGATCTGTGTCAGATTGTTATCTATATCCCTTCGGGAGGAACTAGGAGTCCTTTGACTCTATTTTCTAATCATTAACTGCTTGAGTCTGCTCTTTGGAGCCCAGGGAAGGCCAAACAAGAAGTGGGGGACACGGACGGACTTGTACCAGGAAAGGCCCTACAGGGTCCTGTTTGGTTTCAGAGTTTCATTCCCGAATCCCTCATGGAGGTGTGTGCAAAGCCATTCTGACATGGCAGGTGTCCTATGGCTTGGTTGGCCTGGGTTAAGGGAGAAAGCAGAAGGTGGGGTAGAGCCATGGATGACAGAAGGCTGAAGACCACTGAATTCCTCAGAGGGGGACCTAACAGAGATGCTAGGTCCCCTTTGTGTTGGCGTGTCTACCTCCCCAGCGCCTACCACTTAGCATAATAATTCTTCCATTTATCTAGACTTTTATAAGCATTATCGCATTTTTAATTCTCACCACAACTATACTGAGGGAAGTATACTATCTTCATCCAACTGAAAGAAACTGAGTCTCAGAGAGGTTAAAAACAACAACAACAACAACAACAACAACAACAACAAAAACCCTGCTCCTGGGCTTCCCTGGTGGCGCAGTGGTTGAGAGTCCGCCTGCCGATGCAGGGGACACAGGTTCGTGCCCCGGTCCGGGAAGATCCCACATGCCGTGGAGTGGCTAGGCCCGTGAGCCGTGGCCGCTGAGCCTGCGCGTCCGGAGCCTGTGCCCCGCAACGGGAGAGGCCACAGCAGTGAGAGGCCCGCGTACCGCAAAAAAAACAAAAACAAAAAAACCCTGCTCCTGCCTTGCAATTAGTAAGCAATTGAGTCAGGATTGGAACTTGAGACCATCCGACTACAGAGCCCTTGACCCCATGCACAACCCGGCGAGAGCTTCTGGAAGTATCTTGAAGTGGTCTCATAGATCTCGGGTCTCAGGACCAGAGCAATCTCCCACGGGGCCCTCTCTGCCTTCTGCCTTCCTTCACAGCCCCTGCTTTGTGGACAGATCTGCGTCTCCCACCACAGAGAAGCTCTTTGAAGCCAAGGGTTGTGTCTCATGTATTTGGTGAGAAGTAGAATCACAGGCTGCTCTCACTTTCCAGGACAAACTCACGCCCTGGGGCTGCTCTCGCCTTCCGAGATGGACAGCATTCTGCCTTTGGAATGTGTATCTCTCTCAATAAATCTTTCACTTAAAAAAAAAAAAGTAGAATCACAGAATTACACTTTTTTTTATTGAAGTACAGTTGATATACAATATTATATAAGTTACAGGTGTACAATGTAGCGAGTCACAGAATTTCACTTCTTAATCAGTCCTTGTTAATAAACACCACCTGAGCTGCCTGTTAAAACACAGTGGGCTCTCTCTGTTTTCAGCCAACTTGGGAGGAAGTTATCAAGGCTTTGACAGCATCTCACAGGCACCAGTGACAAAGCATTAGGCCCCAAACCAAACACTTTCTAGAAATAATTTGAAAACACAATGGGGAAACCTGGCTGTACTCTTGATTCTGTCGCTCCCCTGCTGTGTGATTTTGGGCAACTTACCTCTGCTTCCTGGGCCTCAGTTTCCTGTTTGTAAACGGGGAGATCCCCTAAGAGACCCCCTAAGATCTCTCCTCTCTTTTTATAAATATTAATGGAGGGCCCATCGTGTGCCGGGATAGAGTGCTGGGCTCCGGGGATCCAGCCGTAAACCAGTCTGATGCCGGAAACTGCAGGATTCTACAGGGCGGAGTTTTTGACATTTGCTAGCCGGCAAACCTCCTGGTGTAACATTCTGTGATTGTCTAGACCCCAACCTCCCCGCAAAGCCTTCCATCAAATTAGCACAATCCCACTTAATTAAGACCCGTGTGCAGCAGCGGCGGCGGCGGCAGCGGGCTCTGAGGCAGCGGTTGGGCTCGCCGCGAGTGAACGGGGTCGAGTCAGTGCATTCGCGCGAGCTGGAATCGAAGCCTCTTAAAATGGCAGATGATTTGGACTTCGAGACAGGAGATGCAGGGGCCTCAGCCACCTTCCCAATGCAGCGCTCAGCTTTACGTAAGAATGTCTTTGTGGTGCCCAAAGGCCGGCCATGTAAGATTGTGGAGATGTCAGCCTCCAAGACGGGCCAGCACGGCCATGCCAAGGTCCATCTGGTTGGTCTTGACATCTTTACTGGGAAGAAATATGAAGATATCTGCCCATCAACTCATAATATGGATGTCCCCAGCATCAAAAGGAACGATTTCCAGCTGATTGCATCCAGAATGGGTATCTATCACTGCTCCAAGACAGCGGGGAGGTGCGAGAGGACCTCCGTCTGCCTGAGGGAGATCCTGGCAAGGAGATTGAGCAGAAGTACGACGGTGGAGAAGAGATACTGATCACGGTGCTGTCTGCCACGACAGAGGACGCAGCTGCTGCAGTCAAGGCCATGGCCAAATAACTGGCTCCCAGGGTGGCTGTGGTGGCAGCAGTGATCCTCCAGCCTGCAGAGGCCCCCTCCCCGAGCCTGGCCCAGCTCTGGCCCGGCCCTTGGCTGGACTCCTCCCACACAATTTATTTGACATTTTATTTTGGTTTCCCCTACACCCTCAGTCTGCCGGGGAGCCCCTGCCCTTCACCCTGCTCCCTTGGCCAGGAGTGAGTGAACCACGGCCTTGGTGAAGCTGCCCCTCCTCTTCTCCCCTCGCACTACAGCCCTGGTGGGGGAGACCGGGCAGGTGCTGCTTGTGGTTTAGGTTTGTTTTGTTTTGTTTTGTTTTTTAATTCAATCTGGAATCAGAAAGCTGCGGATTCTGTGCCCTTCCCCCACTCATCCCTGGTCTGGTCCCTTATTCCCCAATAGCCCTTTTTCCCAAGCACCACCCCCACAGACTGGGGACCAGCCCCCTCCCCTGCCTATGTCTCTCCCCAAATCCCTTTAGATGGGAAGGGAAGAGGAGGAGAGGGGAGGGGACCTGCCCCCTCCTCAGGCATCTGGGAGGGCCCTGCCCCCATGGGCTTCACCCTTTCCTGCGGGCTCTCTCCCCGACACATTTGTTAAAAATCAAACCTGAATAAAACTACAAGTTTAATATGAAAAAAAAAAAGAGAAGTCTCACTTTCTCTTCCTGTTTCCTGTCATGGCGCAGGATCAAGGGGAGAAGGAGAACCCCATGCGGGAACTTCGCATCCGCAAGCTCTGCCTCAACATCTGCGTGGGGGAGAGTGGAGACAGGCTGACCCGGGCAGCCAAGGTGCTGGAGCAGCTCACAGGCCAGACCCCTGTGTTCTCCAAAGCTAGATACACCATCAGATCCTTTGGCATCAGAAGAAATGAAAAAATTGCCGTCCATTGCGCAGTCCGTGGGGCCAAGGCAGAAGAAATCCTGGAGAAAGGTCTGAAGGTGCGAGAGTATGAGTTAAGAAAAAATAACTTCTCAGACACTGGGAACTTTGGATTTGGGATCCAAGAACACATCGATCTGGGGATCAAATATGACCCAAGCATTGGTATCTACGGCCTGGACTTCTGTGTGGTGCTGGGTAGGCCAGGTTTCAGCATCGTAGACAAGAAGCACAGGACAGGCTGCATTGGGGCCAAACTCAGAATCAGCAAAGAGGAGGCCATGTGCTGGTTCCAGCAGAAGTATGATGGGATCATCCTTCCTGGCAAATAAATTCCCGTTTCTATCCAAAAGGCTCATAAAAAGTTTTCAGTGAAATGTAAAAAAAAAAAAAAAAAAAAGTTGCAGTGGTTAAGAATCCGCCTGCCAATGAAGGGGACACGGGTTCGAGCCCTGGCCTGGGAAGATCCCACACGCCGCAGAGCAACTAAGCCCGTGCGCCACAACTACTGAGCCTGCGTTCTAGAGCCCATGAGCCACAACGACTGAGCCCGTGTGCTGCAACTACTGAAGCCCACGTGCCTAGAGCCTGTGCTCCGCAACAAAGAGAAGACACCGCAATGAGAAGCCCGCGCACCGCAGGGAAGAGTAGCCCCTGCTCACTGCAACTACAGAAAGCCCGCGCACAGCAACGAAGACCCAGTGCAGCCAAAAAAGAAAAGGCTATAAATATTATAAATTAAAAAAAAAAAAAAAGACACCTACACAAACCCCCTGCAGCTCACACCCGGCCTGGTTTATTTGTAAGGCCCCTTCTCCCCTTCTGCCCTGGCAGAAGTCTGACCTGGGAGACGTGGCCTTGGTGCGCTGAGCGCCTGGGGGTGGGGGTGGGTGTGCCAGAATTGGAATCTCAAGAAGGACTCAGGCCAGGAGAAGCGCGAGGACACTGCGATGAGGCGCCGCCCAGCCAGCGTCCCGAGCCTGGCGCCCCCAGGACGGCCCCCGAGGCAGGGACCGTGGGGGCAAGTCGGCCCCTCCCCGGGATCACCTGCACGGGGCGGGGCGGAGCCGGGGGCGGGATCCCGGACGGCCGGAGCCGGGGCTGCTGTGGTGGCACCGGCGGGAGGCGGAGCGGGCGGCGGCCGGAGCGCAGGGCTCCCCCGAGCAGGTAGGAGGCGCGGGACGCCGGGGACGCCGGGTCTGCGGGGGGCACGGGCGGCCCGGCTCAGGCTCAGCGGCTCGCTGTCCACCTGCCAAGCTCCGCGGAGGGGTGACGGGAGAGGGAGAGTGAGGAGTTCCCAGTCCCACCCCCACCTGCGTTGGAAGGGGTGCCTGGGGTCTGCGCGCGAGGGCGGTGGGCGGTGGCCGGGGTGGAGGGAGGGATATCGGTCACCTTTTGCGGGTTTTGGAAATGGGGATGGGGCATGCGTACAGGTGTCCGGAGTGCCGAGCAAGCTCGGCCCTCGCGGAGAAGTGCCCCGAGCGCCAGCCTGCGTTTGGGGGGTTGATATTACGGGCATCCAGCAGGCAGGTCGTTTCCTTGTCCCACCCCTCTCACCAAGCCTCCGGCTAAGGGTCCGAGACTCCCCGGAAGAAAAGGGAGCGGACTCGGCCAGCCAGGAGGTAAAGGGATTTTGAACCACTCAGGACCTGTGTTGGCTTCATCTGTGAAATGGGCGTCTGGATGGGTGAGCCCTGTGCGGAGACCCCTCCAGGAGGAAGATCTGCGATGAAAACCCACAGCAGGGGGAGAAAACCAGTGTTCTAGCTCAGATCAGCAAACTCAGCAGCTCCCGGGTGGCTCACTGGACTAGCTGCTCCAGAGGAAAGAGGTGGGGACACGTTCTGTGGGCTGGATATCTGGCAGGAGGAGGACATGGGTGTGTCAAATACTAGAGCAGGCTTAGAGGGACCAAGGAAGCCGTCTAGTCTGGGACGAGGATCTGGAGGGGTGCTTGGAGGAGGTGGGATTGAGTAGGGGTGGGAAAGAAAGCATAGTGCTGGTGCTTTAGAATCAGTCAACCTGGGCATTGGAATCCCTGCCTTGCCCCTTAGGTGGCCAATAACTTAGTCTTGGGCAGGACCCTGCATTTCTCTACAGTTCCCTTTGCTCCGTAAGTGAAACAATTTCTTTGACAGAGTGTCGGGTAGTCCATATAAAGTGCTTAGTACAAGGTCTGTATATTATAGGCACTCCGTAAATATAAGCTGTTAATTTCCACTAGACTGTAGCTTCTTTTTTTTAATACATAGATTTATTTATTTATTCATTTATTTAATTTTTGGCTGTACTGGGTCTTCGTTGCTGCACGCCGGTTTTCTCTAGTTGCTGAGAGTGGGGGCTACTCTTTGTTGCCATGGCTTCTCTGTTGCGGAGCACGGGCTCTAGGTGCGTGGGCTTCAGTAGTTGTGGCACGTGGGCTCAGTAGCTGTGGTGCGTGGGCTTAGTTGCTCCGCGGCATGTGGGATCTTCCCGGACCAGGGCTTGAACCTGTGTCCCCTGCATTGGCAGGCGGATTCTTAACCACTGCGCCACCAGGGAAGCCCTAGGCTGTAGCTTCTTGGGGGCAGGGGCCATGTCTATTTGGTTCACCATTATATGGTGCCTGGCATATAGTAGGTCTCACTACATATTGGTTGAATGAATGAACAATGAATGAGTATGTAGTACAAAGTTGGCATGTGGTAAGTAGTCAATAAATAGCAGTGAATTTAGAGATGATCAGATCCTAACAGATGGGATGATGTAGGAGACGGTTGTTTAGGTGGATGGAGCAGTGTAACAGATTAAGATAAGCCCAGAGTAACAGATTTGGGGCACCCCTTCTTATGGGGGGCAGGGGAGTAATATGATAAGCCCATCCAGAGCACAGAGGTAGGGAGGGCACACAAAATCCTGGAATCCTGAGTCCCAGCAGCCACATGGGCGTAGATGAAGGGGCTGGGACTCTAGGTAGGTCAAATACCTTTCTCACATCCTCTAAGTGTCCACCTCCAAATTACAGGGGTAAGGGGCGGCGGGGAAGACACAGCAAAGGACTGTGGGTACCTGATGGGAACAGAAGATGAAAAGGGAAAGGGACTCCCATGGCCCCTTCATGGGGGTGGGACATTCCTCACCTTGTCCTGCTGTCTCCTGGCTGGTGGTGAGGTAGCTGAAGGGGGCAGTGTGGTACCAGGCGGGCCAACTACTGTGTGTGTGCTGAGCCAGGCTCACAGTGAGTTGGGCTAGGGGAACGTGTTGGGTCTCTGGGGGAATCTGCTGCAGTGGATTCAAAGCTTATCCCCGTGGCCGGTTCGCACACCCGTTATCACCCCTGTGGACAGTGGCCACTGATGCCTCGGGCTGGGAGGGAGCTATGTCCTTGAGGTGGAGCCACTCTTAGCAAAGTTAGGGACCTTCAGCCTGTCTGACATCCTGGCAGGCAGCCTCATTGGGTTTCCATCTCCCTGTGGTGACTAGGAGTCCGTGAGAAGCAAAGATCTGAAGTGGAGGTGAGAGATTTGGGGGAACACGTCAAGAGGAGATGGGAGGCACTGTATTCCTCAAAAGAGCCGAGTTCAAAGCTTCTCCTTTTAGCACTTTCCATAACTGCTCCTAATCATTTAATGTCTGTGTTTCCCACCGACTGTAAACTCTATGGGAACAGGGAGCAAGCCTGCCTCCTTCCTTGCTGCATCCCCACCTACGACAGTGTCCGGCACGTGGTGGGCACTCAGTGAATGTCTGTGGGATGCACAAACCTGGGCTGAGGACTGGGGCTCTTGGCGCTGAGAGAGGAGAGCACCCCCTGACAGAACTGATGTAAGCACCACAAGTTCTTTTTCCCCTGTCTGATCCCTACCCCACAGCTTGAAGGGTACGTCTCCCCCTGTCACAGGTTCTGTGCCTCTACCCTCTCTCCTGCCACCATCTGCGTCTTTTCTCAGGGAAGAATCCACTACTAGTAGACATTTACACCTCAGGGGTAGGCCTAGGCTGCTGCTCCCAGCCCTACTGCCCTTGACAGTCAGACCCCCGGAGACCCCCGGGGCTTTGAGAGGAGGAAGGCAACATCCAGGCTGATCCCCATCCCATTGCTCCTGGGGCTCAGGGTCACAGAAGGTAGGAGCTACAGAGACCCTTAAAGGTAACAGAGGGCTCCCTCCATTTAAAGGTGAGAAGACGGGTCCGGAGAGGATGAGATACACTCGGTCAGTGGAGGGTTAGGGGAGACCTCAAGTCTCCTAGTCCAAGTGCTTTGTCACTACAGTGGGCTTTGAGAGTCTCTGAGATTTGTAAATTCTGCAACATTTCTCCTTACTTTCCAATCTTCCAATAAAATGGAATGGAAGATTAAAAAAAGAATGGTAAAGTGGATTTAAGTTGCCCAATAAACCCTTTTAATTAAAAAAAAAAACCTCATATGATGAAAATAGACCCCAAATTATGTATGTTCGCTTTACTTTTTAAAAGATGTATGTTTGATATTGGAGAAAAATAATCTAAAATAGGAACCTCTCTAAACTAGGCTAAGTATTACTGGCCAGCAGTGCCTGTGTTAAGATGCCCCCTGCACGCTGCCATGCGAGCGCCTCTGAAGGCAGCCCAGGAGCAGCGGCGTGTTTGTTTCTCCTGGACAACCTCCAAGCGCCGAGCGCACCGCCCTGTTGGGCTCCCCATCTCCATCCATCTGGCCTCCTGATGCAGTCATTGACATCTGGGCTTCTGGCATCCCGCACTTTGCTTTGGGATCTGGTAGGGTGGATCCCTCTTTGCCTTCTTTCAGAGGAATTCCTTATCAGGAGGAAAGATCCTCGGTGGGCAGGAGGGGGCAGGAAGAGGGGAAGGGGACTGTGCCAAGGCAAGAGCCTGCCAGCAGGTCTCCGGATTCCTGAGCAGGGCTGGGTGTAGGTAAGAGTTGAGGGGGCAGGGCCAGTGGCAGCTGGGCTGGAACCTATCGTGCGGTTTGAAACTCCTGGGGGTGCTGGCTGCAGTTTGGCCTAAGGAAGGAGAAGAGGCAAGCCTCTAAGACAGAGAGGCCTGTTCTTCAGCAGCTTCCAGGCCTGTTGTGAGGGGCCTCCTGCCTGGGCCAGATACTCCTGAGCTGTTGGGGCCCTCAGTGGGGCTGCCAGATCCTATGGTACTTCCCGGCAGCTTCAGGAGGTGGAGGGGACGGTCTTAGAAGCTCCTGGCATCTCAAGGAGCCGTGCAGACCCTGGACTGCCAGCACACCTCGCTCCATCCAGGGCAGCCTCAGCCAGCAGTGAGGCTGGGGCACAGAGCAGGCACATAGGCCTCTGCTTTTGAGCTGTGGGATCTTGGTCAAGCCCCATCGCCTCTCTGAGCCTCAGTTTCCCAATGTATTAAAGAGGATACTATCCGCAGTCCTCCCTTAATAAACATTAGTTTCCCTTCCCCTTCAGAGAAGCTTGTGTCTTGGGACCTGTCGAGCCAACTTTTGGGGCCAACAAGCCTCAGGATTTTTCAGTTCCTCCAGAATCCATTCATCATTCATTCACTCACTCATTCTCCAAGGCTAACACCTGCCTCGGGCCTGCGCTGGAAATTCAGCTCTTTTTCCTGCTGTTCGGTTTCTGGCAGACTCCGGCACGCATGGCCTGGCCTTGAAGCTTCCATCTGTTCCTCCACTGGGGATGATCTCTTTCAGTCTGTGGTGCAAAATAAAAAGCAATTGTGTAACTTGTTCCCCTGCTGCTGTCCCTAATCCCCTAACCCTCCTCCAAGTTCCCTAAGGTTTTAGCCTGCAGGTCTCAGAGGGAAATAAATGGTTAACGACTGCTTGCTGAGAGCCTGTGTTTGCTGGTGCCCACACAGCGCTAAATGCTCCACATGCCTCAGTCCCTTTAACACCCACGGCAGCCCAGGAAGTGAGTAGTATTATTCCCTCGGTCCCTGCTAAGGTTCAGAGACCACTTGCTGGTGGTCACAGAGCTTACCAGGGATGCAATTTTGCCTTCGTGGACCCCTTCCTCCCTAAAACATATCAACAGTTATATTAATGACTGCATTGGTGCATTAAAACATTTTCTTCAACCTAAAAGTCCCTGTTTTCTTCTGATTTTGACAGAAATGAGAACATTTTTGTGAGCCCCGGAAAGTATTGTGAGCCCTGGCACTGTCTCCTGGGCCCAGGAGAGATGCAGGCCCTGAGGCTAGGGAGAAACAAGGCTGAGATTCCCGCCCACGCTGCCGTGGAAGTTCTAACCTCCTCCCTGTACTGTTCTTTAGTGATTAAAAAAAAAAAAAAAAAAAGCAAGAAACTGCAGAAAAGGGACTAGTTATCTGAAATCTTAATGCCTATGGTGGTATTAATAGTTGTCTCTGGAAAATGTAACTTGGATTTTTTATTCACCTCCCCACCAAACTCCCACCTTCTGCCTCGCTACTTCTTGTTTTTTTTTTTTTTTTTGCGGTACGCGGGCCTCTCACTGTTGTGGCCTCTCCCGTTGCGGAGCACAGGCTCCGGGCGCGCAGACTCAGTGGCCACGGGTCACGGGCCCAGCCGCTCCGCGGCATGTGGAATCCTCCCGGACCGGGGTACGAACCCGTGTCCCCTGCATCAGCAGGCGGACTCTCAACCACTCTGCCACCAGGGAAGCCCCTCGCTACTTCTTGACCAAAACTTTTCAAAGAGCCAAGACCACTCTATCCTCTTTTGTGGAAATTCTAGACACCCCGTCTTGGCCTTCTATCCAGTCTCAGACCTAAAGGGTGACTGGTTTGCCCAGAGGACAAGAGGGGATTCCTTTATTTTATGGGAGCAGCTCCAAGTTCCTACCTAATCCCCAGAAACATTATCATTGGTCATAGTAATAATAACAACAGTGATTCATATTTTTGAGGGCTCCCAGTGTGCTGGGCATTTGCTAATCACTGGGCATGAACTGTCTCGTCTCCATTTTACAGATGAAGAAACTGAGTCTTAGGAAGACTAAGTGAGGTGCCCAAAAGGAGGTGCCAAGATAGGGACCTTAGTAGGGAACTAAGCTGAGTCTGCTAGACCGTTGTAGTTACCGAGTCCAAGCTCTCTCTGCTCGCTGCACGACAGGCCAATAAATTGGAGACATTGAGGTGAGGAATAACGACTTTATTCAGAAAGCTGGCAGACCGAGAAGCTGGCAGACAAATGTCTCCGAAAAACCAACTTATTGGGTTCCGATGCCATTTTCTTTTATAGAACAGAGAGGGGAAGGAGGTGAGGAAGTAAAGTAAAAAGGCCATAAGATTTGCAGATGCCCCTGGAATGGCCAGCCTCGGTGACCAGACGTGTTAATTTCTTCTTTCTTGCAGCCATCCACAGGTGGACAGCTTGGGGATGTTTCCCTGAACAAAGGCACTTTGGTTTAACATTCAGGAAGAGGGGCAGGGTTCCCCAAGGCAGGCCATTATGTATAGACAATATCCTTTTAATGAACAAAAGCAACTGAAAGCAAATGTTAAAGTAAAAGAAACAGATCCAATCTGTAGTCAGATTTAGCTCTTCCCTGTTTCATTGTCAGAGCATGACCTCCACGAGGGCAGGGTCCATTTCCCACCGTCTCCCGGTCGCCCAGCACAACTTTAAGTGTGGAAAGACGCACTTTCAGTGTGGAACGAATGAATGGTGGACTGACCTCTCCACTGTCCTGCTCTCTAGGACGCTTACCCACTTCCTGTCCCTGCTCCTTGTCTTGGGACAGTCACTACCTCCTGCCTCTGTAGTGCAGAAGTTGGCAGCTACAGCCCTGGGGGGAGTCTGGGGCAGCTCAAAGCCCTGCTGGAATAAGGGACTCTCCCCCATCAATGCCCATCCAACCCCACCACCCACCCCAGCCTGTGGCATCCCTGCAGTCTACCTCCTGCCAAGTCTGCTTCTCCCTGGAACTCCAAGGTGAAGCCTGACAGACACACAGGCAGAGTGCCAACAGGAAGGAGGTGGCTGAGGGAGTCTGTGTGGCTCTCTGGCCCGGGGCTCATCTTTTTTCCTCTTAATGCCTTTGGCTCTCCCCCAGGGCACATTACCAGACTAAGAGCAAATACCCCCAGGGGGACATGAATTCACCCACGAAAATAATCAGATGCCCTAGAAGTACAACTACTATACAAGAAAGACAATAAATCAAGCTGCATATGTCATCTAAAGCAGAATGATTGAAGTAGATGGACCAAGATTTTGAAGTAAAGCACAATAATTATGCCTAAAAAGATAAGGGAAGACATTTGTAAAATAACGCAAGGACAAGAAGTCCAGGAGAGAACCAAGGCAAAAGATTAGCTCTGAAAGATATACTCTTGAAAGTAAAGGACACAATAGATGGTATAAATATCAGGTTGGATACAAGTGAACTAACAACTAACTAGTAAAGAGGAAAATCAGATTGAGAACTGTCCCAGGATGCAGGAAAAGACACAGAGAGAACAAATGAAAAAGAAAACCTAAGAGATGGTGGGTAGAAGTAGGTGTCGCTAAAGGAGAGAAAAAGAAAAATGGAGAATAGGGAAGAATTGAAATAATGGAGATGAAATGTTCCAGAATTAAAGGAAAATGAATGAACTCAGATTGAAAGGACTCATGGAGTAGCCAACAGTAGAAATAAAGAAAAATCCACACAAAGATATCATGGTAAAGTCGAGAATATGACGGACAAAGAGGAAGGACAAAGAAATAGCATCTCTTACAAAGGGCCAAGAATCAGATTGACATTATACATCTCAGTAACAGCACTTGATCCAGGAAATCAGAGTAATGTTATTATAAGAATTGAAAGAAAAGAACCCTTTCAATCCAGAATTTTAAAGCCAGCCAAATTGTCATTCAAACATGAGGTCATACTAAAAATATTCTTAGGCAAATAAAGCCTTAGAAGGTGGAATATACAGAGACCCACATTGAAAATACTCATGAAGGAAATACCTAAATAATAAAAGAAACAAGTCCAGGACGTGCTGCAAGAGCAATGGGAAGTCAGGGTGTTTAAGTCAGGGGTCAGTGCAAGAAACAGAAGCAGAACTCGGCATTTTCGGTAGGAAGGGATTTTATGCACCTAATTCTTTTAAAATATTGGAAAGGCTGGAGGCTTCCAAAACAATACAGAACTGGCCAGACTGGAGAGCTGTGGCACCTGCCGTAATCAGGAAAGTGAAGGAATCACAAGGGCTGCCGGGAGCTGTTGAATTTAAAGATACACAACCATGGCCATGTGATCCAGGAATCCGGAAGCTGGTATGCTATAACTACCCAGATTCTGGAACTCAGAGTCTGGCTACAACACTTGCTCATCTTTTTAACGGAGGACCAGCCTTGGGCCCAGACACTTTGGGAGGTAACACTGTCCCGCTAGAGTTTAATGACATTGATCCGTTTCATCTATTTTATTTTGGTACTTTCTGTTGATGGCAAGTGACATTGGTTTTCCATTTTCAGAAATGATAGAACGTTTCTGTTTAGAGCACACTTTTAAATGTTTTAAAGGAAAAGTAGGTCCAGGGATCTCACTGCAAAGCCATTGTGATTGGTGCAGACAATTATTATAAGTAGTCAGAGGTGGAAGAGGTGACCTAGGGAGGAGGGGACAGTTGGGTCTCATGACAGAGGAAGGTTTAGATTGGTGTAGTACTGGGAAGATAGTACTGGGAAGATAGCACTGGAGCAAAGGCCAGTGTGCTGATTATCTATCCCTGTGTAACCAACTACTCCAAGACTTAGTGCCTTGATGCTGTCTGTCGCGTGGTCTCGGTCAGATCTTCGCATCTGAAGGCTCAGCTGGCCTGGGCGCCCCCAGTGGCTCACTCACGTGGCTGCCTAGTGACACTTGGCTGTCAGTTTTGAGCACACCTGGGGCTGTCAGCTAGCACATCTACCTGTGGCCTCTGCACGTGCCTTGGGCTCCGCACAGCATGTCAGCTGGGTTCCAAGAAGGAGGTTTCCAGGAGCAGGCATTCTGAGAGGCAGGAAGCAGAAGCTGCCACTGAAGGGCTATACCTGGAACTTCCGGTGTCACTTCTACCATATTCTAGTGGTCCCAGCAGTCATAGGGCCCACCTAGATTCAAAGGAGTGGAGAAATAGACTCTACCTCTTCAGCGGTGAGCGGTGGGATGGGAAATACTGTGCAGCTAGCTTCCCAGTGCTGGGAAGCATGGGTGAGTTTAGGAGACAGGAAGTCACTCATTCCCTGCCTAGGGCCGGGGAGAAAAGGAGGAGACAGGTGCTGGTGGATAAAACTGGAAAAGTTTCATGGATTACCTTAGTTGATGAGACGAAGAATTAGGGCTTTATTCTGTAGCCAGCCAGAAGCGATTGATGGTATTGGAATGAAGGAGAGACACCATGCAGAAAGCCAAGGTCTCAGCAATTCTTTCTGCAACGAGTGGGTCCCCAGGGAAGAAGGCTGGTAGCCTCTGTTCCTTTACAGTAGAATATCCCAACAGCACGATGGAGTGAAAAAACACATTGCCCCCAATCCACTAAGCATTTGTTAGACAGTTATCGTATGCCAGGTGCATGACCAGGCCAGGCATTGTGGAAGTAAGTCTACAATTCATAAACCACTGGACTATCCTGCCAATTCCAGTATTTCTACCTTCATTCTGTAGCTTCTAGATCTCCTCTTGGACTCCTCATGGACCCAAAATCTTTTGCTAGGACAAGTGTCCTGGGTTTGGACTAAAAAATTATGGTGCAGGTCCAAGTCCAAGCCCCTTAAGCACCCAGAAGAGGGTGTGGCTTACCCCTGGAGTCTACATGGAGCTGAGCGAGGGCCTCTGATGGTCGGCAGCAGAGCTCAGGGAGCCAGAGCCCAGAGCGTTCAGTGTGTGTTCAAAGCCAACACATCCTAGGGCATCTGCGAAAGCCCATCTCTTCCACGCAGCCTCTCTGTGTGCGTGAATTCACTCCCCATGAAGCTCCTAGAATAGAAGGGAGGACAGACCTGTCTACTAATTACAACACTTTCATATGATAAATGCT
Source organism: Tursiops truncatus (assembly GCF_011762595.2). Classification (NCBI taxonomy): domain Eukaryota; kingdom Metazoa; phylum Chordata; class Mammalia; order Artiodactyla; family Delphinidae; genus Tursiops; species Tursiops truncatus. The sequence goes on along the minus strand of NC_047034.1, from coordinate 164,834,527 downwards.
GTAAGCAAAGTACCTATGAGATGCTGTGACGTCTCAGAAGACATCGACCTACTTGAGATTGGCGGGGTTGCTTTGGGCAGGTCTTGGAGAAGGAAAGCAGCATTTATCAGTGCCCACTATGCATGAGGCACTCACTTTTCTAGAGGCTTGACATGCATTGCTAAATGACTTATGCATGCAAAACTTTCACACGTTTATGTGATAAGGCTAATTGGCACTTATTAACAATGGTTATCTCATTTGATTGTTGCAACCAGGAAAAAGACAGGAATCACCAAGCCCAGTTTACAGATGAGGAAACAGGCCCAGAGAGGTTAAATCACAGGCCCAAGGCCACTCAGGCCGGAATTCAAGCCCATGTCTGACTCCAAACCCCACACCTCTGTCCCCCCCGACCATACCACCATTTTGAGGGAAGGGGAGGACTTCCCGAGAGAGGAACAAATCCTGTTGGGGGGCGTTGGGGACTCAGTAGTCCCAAAGAGCCAGGGTTCGTAGTGTGTGGGTTCCAAGATGGGGTGGGGGAGAAGGCAGGAGAGAGAGCTTTGAATGCCAGGCCAGGGTGCAGGGAGAAGGCTGGATTCTCTCCCCAGGGAAGGTCCTGCCACTCCCTAGCTCACACTGTAATCTCTCCTCCCAGATCACTCGTCGCCTGAAGTCCACGTCCTTCAAGTCAGGGCTAGGCCTGGAACACGGTCTCCTGACTCCCAGCCCAGAGCTCACTCTTCACCCAGCTTCCTCCTTGTCATGGCCTCCCTTTCAGGCTGTGGTGTTTGCTCAGAACCCGAGCCCGGGGCAGAGAGCAGAGAAATATTTACTTATGTCACCACCAACCCTGCCTCCTGGCGGCCCCAAGGGCTACCTCACAGAGAAGTTCAGTTATATAACCCTGAGTTGACACAGCAAGAAGGAGAAGGAAATAAATTATAATTATTCTTTTTCCTCAGTCTTGGACACACTTTGGATAGCTTGATATTTGCTTCTCTGCTTCCTCGTCTTATTGACCTGGTGTCTCCAGGGACCTTAGTGGTTCTCGATCAGCTGTTGATTTTAGCCTTGATTCTGGTGAGGCTGGGGATTTGGGGAGGTCGTCCTAGAGGCTGGGGAAGGGAGAGAAATGAGATATCAAAGGGCTGCTTTATGCCAAACTCTGCCGGGGCTTTGTATGCATAAAGTCATTTTACTCAAGCAGGAGCCCAATGAAAGTGGTCCCGTTTATTACCTCCCTTTTGCAGAAAAGGAATGGAGGCACAGAGAGGTTAAGTAACTTCCCAAAGGACACTCAGCAGAGCCAGGTCAGAAGCTCTGAGGCTTCTAGTTTCCAAACATCTCACATGGAATCCATGGCATAGGGATCCTGGAGAGAGCAGAACATGCTAGCGTCTCCCTGTGGAGGAAGTTCCTCCATAGCTTAATCCCAAAACATCCCTCACATCTCCTCTCCTCTCTGGCCTTCCCTGGACACTCAGCTCCACGGTGCTGGGACCCTCACTGTCCCACCCCCATCACCAATCTCACACTTTCCTTCCTGAAAGTGTTCATACTCACCCCCACCTCCCAGTCTTCACACCCAATGTTCTTCCCAGCTAGAATGTCACTCCTCCCTTCTCCACCTGACAAAATCCCAGCAAAATAATAATAATAATAATGCACCTTCATAGAGCAGAAGCTGTGAAGTGGAGTGGTTAAAAGAATGAACTCTGAGTGTTCTGCATGGTTCCAACTAGTTTCATCACTTTTGCTGGCTGTGTGACCTCAGGCAAGTTAGTTAACCTTTCTGGACTTCAGTTTCTTCACCTGTAAGATGGCGATAATGATACCCGGCTTACTTAAAAGAAAGAGATAAAATTATGGGATGAAACGAGTTATAAAAATAAACATGATATAAATAAAAACTTAGTTGTAAAGTTTTTTTGTTTTTTTTTTTTGCGGTACACGGGCCTCTCACTGCCGTGGCCTCTCCCGTTGTGGAGCACAGGCTCCGGACGCACAGTCCCAGCGGCCATGGCTCACGGGCCCGGCCGCTCCGTGGCATGTGGGATCCGGACTCTCAACCACTGCGCCACCAGGGAAGCCCCACTTGTAAAGTTTTTAGAAAAGTGCTTGGCACCTAGTAAGAGCTCATCAAATGCTTATTCTTTTTTTTTTTTTTTTTTTTTTGCGGTACGCGGGCCTCTCACTGCTGTGGCCTCTCCCATTGTGGAGCACAGGCTCCGGACGCGCAGGCTCAGTGGCCATGGCTCACGGGCCCAGCCGCTCCGCGGCATGTGGGATCCTCCCGGACCGGGGCACGAACCCATGTCCCCTGCATCGGCAGGCGGACTCTCAACCACTGCGCCACCGGGGAAGCCCCAAATGCTTATTCTTATCATCAAGGCTTCAAATGTGGAGCAGACTCTGAAGTCGGATTCCTTGAGTTCACATCCCATCCCAGTTGGTGACCTTAGACAAGTTAGTTAACCTCTCTGGGCCTCAGTGTCCTCTATAAAAAATTTAAACTGCAATGTGCTTTCCACTTAGGGAGGATGAGACAATCAAATAGACATAAAGCAGTCAGAGGGCTTGGCACTTAGAGACAGGTAAATATAATCTACTATTATATTACTGAGGTTCAGACCCAGATCACTGACCCCTGAGCACAAGGGTTTAATGACCACATGGTGCCACTCAAATTTTGCCTCTCCAGGCAGCACGCCCTCTTCCCCGGCCCCCTGCTCAGCACCCTCTCCCACTCCGAGCTCCGTAGCACTCACGGCCTGTCTCGTCTCTTAATGTCATGTCTGCATTACCAGCGGCCACATGTGGTGGGAAAGCACAAGGCCCATGACCTGTGCTTGGTCCTTGTTCGATGAGGCAGTTCAGTCAGCTGCTATTAACCCCCGACTGCTCATTCACTTAGCGGGGGTTGATTTCATTTGACAACTATGTGTTCATACTTGCAATGTGCCAAGCAGTATTTGAGGAACTAGGGATTCAAAGGGTGAATAAAAACTGACACATTGGGCTTCCCTGGTGGCGCAGTGGTTGAGAGTCCGCCTGCCGATGCAGGGGACACGGGTTCGTGCCCCGGTCCGGGAAGATCCCACGTGCCGCGGAGCAGCTGGGCCCGTGAGCCTTGGCCGCCGAGCCTGCGTGTCCGGAGCCTGTCTGTGCTCCGCGACGGGAGAGGCCACAACAGTGAGAGGCCCGCGTACCGCAAAAAAAAAACCCAAAAAACTGACACATCCCCTACACTCATGGGGCTCAGAGTCTGATATGGGACACAACCATTCATCAAATGGAAGGTGATAACTACAACCTGTGGTGACAGAGGGACACAGGGCTGTGAGAGTGCACAGCATGGGAATTTGAAGTGATGCTTGGGTTAAAGTATCAGAAGTGTCAATAAATGAGAAAAGCGTGCTCTGGCATATGCAAAGACCCTGTGGCAGCGATGGGACAGAGTGACAGACGGCAGAGCTCAGACGGGGAGGAGACTGGAGGGGTCTGAAGGATCCAGATCCTGTACAGGGGACTTGCTGACCATCATAAGTTCTAGTCTGAAGTAGTCTTGAGGTTTTTAAAGATTGTTGGAGCTGCTGTGGAGAAGGGTTGCAGTGGCCCAGAGTAGAGGCAGCCTTGACCTGTTAGGAAGCTATTGCAGCATCCAGGTGAGAGAAGACAGAAGCCTGGACCTGAACAAGGATGGGGAGGATAAGAGAGGTTAGTAAGAAAATGTATAAGACGTGAAGGTAAATCTGAAAGGGCTTGATGATGGGGGTGGAGGACTGGTGACAGGCGGTGACTTTAGGTTTCCGGCCTCAGAGGCTGTGTGAGTGGCAGTGACATTTCCTGCAATGGGGAACCCTGGAAGAGACCAGATTCTGTGAAGTGCTGGGGCATGACAAAGCCCAAGACACTGCCTGGGCCCTCAAGAGGGGGAAAGCAGACAAATAATAACAACGACGATGGTGATAACAGTAGCTAATTGAGTGCAGGATTTGAACCGAGCAGTCTGGCTCCAGAGCCTCTGTTGTAGCTCCCTCTACTCTACAGCCATCATGCCATCATCTTTATTTTCTAAGTGCCTACTAGGTGCTAAGAACTGTGCTAGGCCCTGGGATGTCAGCTCTGAACAAGAAAGACAGTAGCCCTGCCTGGCCGAGCTCCCTGCTGGCTCAAGGCGCACCAGCCCACAGAGGCAAATGCTGGCCGCTGACCTCCCAGCGGCCTCCCACCCTGCTCTCACAGAGCTCAGGATCTGGGGGTTAGATGGGTCACAAACAAGACAGTTTCAGCTGGTGGTTATTCTGTGAAGAAGGTTAAAGAGGGTAAGTGAGACAATTCCTGGGGTTGGGGGGAAAGGGATAATCTTAGAGTGGTGACATTTAAACTGACATGATAGTAAAATTGCATAATCACACAGTTAATAGTTCAGAACCCCAGCAGGGAGTAGGGGTGGGAGTGAACAAACTGTATGAGGTAAATTTTTTTTTTAATTGAAACATTTGACATAAGTGCTTGAAGTGTTTGATGGTTTGGGTTTTGAAGTATAAATAGGAGTTCACCAGGCAGACTGGGTTAGGAAGTCATTCTAGAGAGAAGCATGCATATGAGCAGAGGCAAGTAATGCTATGCGATGTGTGTGTGTAGAACACAAGCTCTTTGGTATCTCTAAAGTATAGTTCATAAGCTCCATGTGGGCTCAGGCCTATATTGTTTCCTTTTTGTCTCCAGTGTTTAGCATGTAGCTTATGATTAATGAATTTTTACTGAATGAATAAATGCATGAAGGAATGAACAAATGAATGAGCTAGTGTTGATAGGAGAGGCAGCAAAGAGAGAAGGACATAGTATAAATCAGTGTTGTTCAATAGAAATGAGCCACATATGTAATTTTAAATGTTCTAGGAGCCACGTTAAAAAAGTAAATAGAAACATTACATTTTGATAATATATTTTATTTAACCTTGTATATCCCAATATTATCAAACATCTAATCAATATTTAAAAACTACTGAGGTATTTCACACTCTTTCATTTCGTGCTGCGTCTCTGAGTTCCCACAGGTATGTTATACATACAGCACGTCTCAATTCAGACCAGCCACATTTCCAGGACTCCATAGCCGCGTGTGGCTACCACATTGGCGAGCACAGGTCTAAGTGCTGCTGGGCGGTAACAGGCCTGCTGAGGGGTTTGGACTTCATTCGCCTTAGCTGGTGAGAGACCACTGAAGGTCTAGGCAGAGGTCAGCACGGTCAGATTTGTTGCTAGAAAGCTCTCTGGGGTAGCTGTGCAGCCGATAGGCTTTGAGACAGAGAGTCCCTTTCCATCCTGTCCACTCTGGCATGGAAAGGGCACACTCAGGGCACACTCCACTCCCCCTGGCTGTGGTGTGACTGGTGTGGAGACGGGCACCCTGTCCCCAACTAAGAATCTCCCTCCTTTGGCGAACGTCAGAGCCCGAGGTCCCCGGCCCACGAGCAGCTACATCCTGCTCTGCGACTCTGAGCTTCTCTTTCCCGAGGCAGGCAGTGCTCCCTGAACAGCACGGCATCTGCTGTGGTTTGTAGCTAAACAGACATGGCTCTGGGCAGTTTGGAGGGAAAATGAAGTACCTATTAGCGTGTTTTGCAGTAGCCCCGCCTGGCCAAGCGCCTTGCCGGCTCAAGACACACTGGCCTGTGGAGGCAAATGCTGGCAGGCTGGCCCTCGCCCTTGCCCCTGCACAGCCCACCACCCCCCGGGGTACCCAGGTGCCCCTGGCGCGCTCATTCCCTGGCACACTCCCTTCCCCACAATACTCTGCCGCTCACTTTCGTATTTCCTTGGACCCCGGACTCACACTTGCCCTGCATGTTCCGCACACCCTCAAAGCCTGCTTCATGTTCCCTCTGACTCTTCAAGGAGGCCGGGGTGGGTGCTGGGAGGCCCCTGGTTTGGGAAGCAGAAGACTGGGTCCCAAGCCTGCTCTGGTAGCTCTGTGAGTGGGTGAGTTACTCGGCCTCTCTGAGCCTCAGTTTCCTTGGGTATAAAGCGGAATGGGTGTGACGTGGGGTAAATGAGATTATGAACGTGAAGCCCCAAGCACAGTGCTAGACGCAGAGGAGGTCCCAAAAGGGAGTGGTGGTGACTGTGAGTGGTAAGTGCCCATCGCCCCCCACCCCAGTTCCTTGAGAGCCAGGCCGGCTTACACACCCAGGGCCCATGGATTCTCCCTGCCTCCACACCTGCCATGCTGCTGGGGCCCGTCATCCTCGTGTGACAGGGCTCGGACTGCATTGACACTGGAAGATTTGGCAAAACTGGAGGACCGTGGGCTCAGCTCTGGGCTGGGAGGCATCAGTGATCCACGGGAGATTCTTCAGAGACGGCATTGGGGTCTCTGCCCAGGACAGGTCAGCACTTGAGAAGACCCTGACCCAACATCAGGCCGACTTCTCCGCCGGGCACAGCAGACACAAGGCCCACAAGACGTTCAAGGGCCCCTGAAATGTTTTCATTTCTTTTAAAATCGGCGGGGGGTGGGGGGATCCCATTTTAGGGCAGAAGAAAATGTTTCCATTTTTTTCTCACATCAGAAAAAATAAACTGTTTAGAGCCCATGAAACTTTATTACGGTGAAAGCAGCCCTGCGGCCACACTGCAGCCCTGACCAATTCTTCATTCATTCAAATGCATTTTTGGGGCAGGGTACGTCCCATCTGTTCTTTTTTGTTCCTTATGATCTTGTCTGGCTGCACACCCATCTTTTTTTCCCTGAGATGAGGAAGATGAGGCTCATGGAGAGTAAATAAACTGCCTATAACTTAGAGGTGACAGAGGTGCGATTTGAACCCAGGTCCACCTGAGTCCAAACTTATTTCTTCCCTAGACCACGCTATTTGCAGGTTCATCATCTGATTTGATTTACAGCATAAGGACAGGATAACCAGCTTTTTTTTTTGCCTCACTGCACGGCTTATGGGATTTTAGTTCCCTGACCAGAGATTGAACCCGTACCCTCGGCAGTGAAAGCATGGAGTCCTAACCACTGGACCGCCAGGGAATTCCCAGCCCCATTTTAAAGCTGAGGAGACTGAGGCCTGGAGGAGAAGGGAGCATCTTGTTCACGGGTCCCTTCCTCCTAGTCAGTGAGGGTGGGGAACCAGCCCCTCCTTCTGAACCCTCCCTACTGCCTCTGCCCTGTCCAAAGCCCTTCCTGTGCCCCACACACACTGTCCCCACCCTCTGCCCTCCCTGTGGCCACGCCCCGGGTGGCCACCCTGCACACGTGTCTCCCCTGCCCTTCTTTCCCACCTTCCTCCTTTTGGCCGGGTTCCCAGCCCTTAGAGGGGCTGCTCAGGTCTGCACAGCTTCCACATCCCGCCTCCTAGCAAAGCTGGGGGCCGGCGCTGCCACCTGAGAGGGAGGGAGGAGAGAGAGCGCGAAGGTTTAGATGAAACCGTGGGTCTCCCAGACAAACGCCCTTCTGTATCTCGGGGCCTGTTGTGACTGGCTGCGGGCCAGCTCTCCCCACGGGCAGCTTGAATGGCCGGGATTGTTCCCCCGCCTCCTGTCCTGTCTGCCGCCCAGCGCCTGCCGCCCAGCGCCTGCCAGGCCCCAGCTCGGCAGGAAAGGGGAGGGCTGTTCCTTCTGGAATGGAAGGTGTAGGAGGCAGGCGAGCCTTGGGGAGGGTGAGGGGCCACGTCCTGAACCAAACTGGGAGGCGGGAGAGTCACACAACGGAAGGAGCGTGAGAGGGAGGTCACCGATCCCCGCCGTGCACTTTGCAAGAGAGCAAGCTGAAGTCCAGACAGAACAAGTGACTTGCCCAAGGTCACACAGCAAGCAAGTAACAGAGGTAAGACTCGAACCCTGGGCTCCTAACTTCCAGCCCTGGGTTCTTGCCGCCCCCTACATCAGGCCTCCCTGTCAGGGTTTTGGTGGTGACCCTGCTGAACAGGTGATATAATGAGCTCCATAGCCCAGGACACTGAGACTCAAAGAAAGAACGTCACGTGATAAGCTCACACAGAACTAGGTTCCCTCGAATTCTGTGGTAAAGTGCAGATGCTCCAGACAGAGTTTATATCCTTAACTCATTCATTACGAAGACCTTGAGGTTAACCAAGCCCTTGGAAAAGGTGGAGGGAGAGGCAGAGAATCAAAGCGAGGCCCCTGAAAGGTCAGCGTTAGGGGTAAACTCAGATGATTGGATTTTGTAGGATGGCATTTGCCTGGGTTCTTTAGAAAAAAATAATAAGGAGTTAGCCAGGGGCACTGGGGGTCAGGGCACCTGGTTCCGAGGAGACTTGGTTTTTTCCCTGCACTCCCACCCCCAATTTTTTTTCTTCCAGAGGTTCACAGTGGCCTGTCCGTGGTGTATACAACTCAGGTACATCTCTATGTTCTTGCTTTCATAGGTGGCAACGAGAAGTAACTCAGAAACCTCAGTTGGTGTGTTTTAGAAACTTAGTGCAGTTACCAAGCGGGGTGGTTGAGGGCAAAGCTGAGGGGGAAACACAGGGCCCGGTGGCACCTCAACGTGCTCACGGGCCAGAGTCCCTTCGGGTTGTCTTTGGTTCTTGCTGTTGTTATTACTGATCTTGTCTTGAATGAATCAGAAAGGAGTTCTGGAAAACGTACCAAATGAACTACCAATGAACCTTCCCGTCTGTGTGCCCTGGGCATCCCCGCCGGCCCTCAGCTTCCCCGTGTGTAAGGAGAAGGTGGTGGACTCAGCAGTTTTCAGACTGGCTTCCACCAAATCCTCTGATCACAGGAGTTGCCTCCTAGGGCCATCGCAGAGGGTGTGTGGACCAGTGAAAGAGAAATTGTCGGGGGAGGAGTAGAAGGGAGCAGCTTAGCTCCTTAAACCTTTCGGAGGAGCTGAATTTTCCATCATAAGTTCATCCCCCAAACTCTCCAACGGAAGCGTAGATCTCCTTTCACTCTGGACAGACACATAGAAAGTCTACCAGTTTCACTTTTTCCTGGCTGGCAGAATCCCCCTGTACCTCCCTCCTCCCCCTAGTTGGACTGGCTACCCCCAGGCTGCTGCGGGGCGCCATCCTGGGCACTCCTCAATCCCTGGGTCCCTTGAGCTTCTCATGTTCATTTGCTCCTCCACGTTAGTGGGGCACGTCCTCCAGGAGCATCCCAGGAAAAGGTGCATGGGGTGGGGTGGATTTTTTATGAAGCTTCCTATGTCCCCAAATGTAGTTCTTCTACCCTTATTCTCGATATTTAGTTTGGCCTCTGTCCGCTTCTAGGCTGGAGGTTATTTTCCCTCAGAATTTTGGAGAGTTATCTCAGAGCTTCCCTGCTGCTGCTGTCAAATCCACTGTTGTTCTGGTTTCATCTGAGTGTTCATCCTTTTATTGGTATTTGACCTTTTTTGTTGTTGTTGTTATCTATAGATGTGTGTGGGATATTCTCTTTAGGCCCTGTGTGTGGGATATTCTCTTTAGGCCCTGTGTTCTGAAAGGTCATGATGATGAGTTCCACTGTGGGTCTTTTTAATTCATTTTTCTGGGGACTCCATGAGTCTCCTCATTCTGAAAATTCATATCCTTCATTTCCAGGAAATTTCCAGGTATTCTTTGATAATTTCCTCCCCTTGATTTTTTCTGCTTAATCACTTCTTGAATTCTTATCATTGGAATGTTGGACCTCCTGGAGTAATTTGTTTTTGCCCCTTTTCTCTCCCAATCTTTATTTGTTCCACTTTATGAGACATTTCTTCAACTATCTTCCAATAATTCTATTGAATTTTTAAATTTCTTTTATCATATTTTAAGTATCCTAACACTCTTTCTTGTTCTTGGAATATTCTTTTCTTATAGCATTCTGTTCTTGTTTTATTAATGTAGTATCTTATCTCTCTGAGGATGTCAAAGTTTTCTTCTGCCCTTTGAAGGGCCCTTCTGCCCTTCTGTCTCTATTTGCTTTAAACGCCTCCCTCTGTTCATTTGTTTGCTGTCTGTTCATCGTGTTTGTAGCTTGTACCCTCAAAGGTCTGTTGACCCTTAGCTATCTGTTCCTATTTAAGACTAAGCCACTAGAAAACTCGTTGAATAAAAAAAGATCAGGGGAAGCTCTGGGTGTGGGGGCCGGCTTATCAGCTAGTGGCCTCCCCATTGGCTGATTGGCAGGAACCTGGTCATTTCATTGGAGGATCGTGTGACATCAATCAGTATCTGTCAGTCTGTTCTCTTTAGCTGGTCAGTCTCCCAAGAGCCTCTAATTTCCTGCCTGGAGGTTAAGCCCAGTGGCCCAGGGGGTTAAAGGGGCTAGATGAGCCCCACAATGCAGGGCTTTACCTCACGCCATTTTTCAGCCAGAGATGAACCACCACCTTCCTTTTCCTTAAGTCTCAAAGTCAAATGTGCCTATGAATCACCTGGGAATCTGGCTAAATAAAAGGCACATTCCCATTCGGCAGGTCTGAATGGAGCCTGAGATTCTGCCTTCCGAACAGGGTCGGCCCGCGCTGCTGACCCGAGGACCGCACTTTGGATGGCCAGCGTCTAGAGCCCTGCCGTCCAGCGGGACTTCCCGCAGTGGTGGACACGTGCTAGACCCACACTGATCAATACAGGAGCCACACGCCCCAGTGGATGTTCGCGCTTGAACTGTGGCTAGTGCGACTGAGGCACTGAGCTTTTAATTGTATTTAATTTTCCTTAATTTCATTTAACTTTAGATGGCCAGAGGTTTGAGCCTCGGCCTTTGCCAGGCTGCTAAGTCACACTCAGCCATCAGCTTTTCCAGCGTTCAAACCTTGACTGGCCTCTCTCCAATGTGATTGTCGTCTCTCCTTTCTCTTTGGCCTTATGGATCCATACGTCTGAATTCCTTTACTGTCATTCATGGGGGGTTTCAGAAGGAAGCAGAGATGAAGACTTGTGTTCCATCTGCTCTTTTGGACCAGAATTCCCTCCTGCATTTTTAATTTTAATTTTATTTTTTAAATAAATTTATTTATTTATTTTTGGGTGTGTTGGGTCTTCGTTTCTGTGCGAGGGCTCTCTCCAGTTGCGGCAAGCGGGGGCTACTCTTCATCACGGTGCGCGGGCCTCTCACTGTCACGGCCGCTCTTGTTGCGGAGTGCAGGCTTCAGACGCGCAGGCTCAGTAGTTGTGGCTCATGGGCCTAGTTGCTCCGCGGCATGTGGGATCTTCCCAGACCAGGGCTCGAACCCATGTCCCCTGCATTGGCAGGCAGATTCTCAACCACTGCGCCACCAGGGACGCCCCCTCCTGCATTTTTTAAAAGACAAAGATGGATCCCACACTTTGTTTCTCCCAGGATGAAGCAAACCAGAGTTTGTCCTTCTTACCTGTCACCTTCCTCTGGGCCCAGAGAAACCATCTCTGAGTCACTGCAGAGCCTGAGAGCTGCTGGAGGAGGTAGAAGGCTCTGCCTGTCTGGAGGGAGAGCCCTGCTCACCCACTCGGTGTGGTTTCTCTATTCTGTAAAGGGAGGGGTGGGCTCATGGAGGGGCCAGGCAGCCAAAGGACATCCTTGCAAACCAGAGCTGGGCAGGGAGTGGACTTATAAAACTAAAGACATTCTAAGCCCTTGGCAGGGAAGAGATTTGTCTGTTCAGGCAGGACAGGGCAGGGGAGGCAGGAGTGGATTAAGTACAAACCTTGGGGTCTGACAGATTAGAGTCTGAATCCTATATATTAGCTCCCTCAGCAGGGAGGAGATTTGGACAGGAAAAATTGAGAATCGTCACCATTTAATTGTGCGAATAAATCCCACCGATGGGACCAAATCCTGGCAGGCAGGGGCTGGAGTAGGGTGGTCCTTCAGGACAGGATGAACTGTAGATGTATTCGTAGTTAATTTGGAAGTAGGTGCTGAGACATGTGAAATCAGCTCGTGCAGCAGGGATGGAATCAGGCTTGCCCCGTTGCCTCCTAAGCCCACGCCCCACACCCCTACCTAGCTGGCCCAGTGTCTTCAGGACCCCTTCTCTGCTCCTCTTACAGCACCAGCACCTCTCACGTACTACCTCCTGACGTGTGCTCATGACCACCACTCCCTGAACGTGTCTGGTCAACCTCCGCATTCCCCACAGCACCTGGCCTGTGGGATGTGTCTGTTCAGGCAGGGCAGGGGAAGCAGGTGTGCTTTGAATACAAACCTTGGGGTCCAACAGATAAGAGTCTGAATCCTATATATGAGGCAGAGTAATGCCCCCTCAAAGATAGGCACATCCTAATCCCCCAAACCTGGGCCTATGTTACCTTGCGTGGCGAAAGGGACTTTGCAGATATAGTTAAGTTAAGGATTTTGAGATGGGGGATTATCCTGGGTTACCTGAGTGGGTCCAGTGTAATCACAAGGGTCCTTATAGGAGGGAGGCTGGAGAATCAGAGAGAGAGAAAGAGATGTGAGGTTGGGAGCAGAGGTCAGAGAGAGAGATAAGAAGATGCTACAATGGGGACTTCCCTGGTGGTCCAGTGGTAAAGAATCCACCTTCCAATGCAGGGGACACAGGTTCGATCTCTGGTTGGGGAGATAAGATCCCACATGCCGTGGGGCAACTAAGCCCGCGCGCCACAACTACTGAGCTCACGCCCCGCAACGAGAGAGCCCACGTGCCGCAAACTACAGAGCCCACATGCCCTGGAGCCCACGCGCCACAGCTAGAGAGAAGCCCACGCGCCACAGCTAGAGAGAAGCCCATGCGCCTCAACAAAGATCCTGTGTGCCACAACTAAGACCCGATGCAGCCAAAAAAAAATAAAAGAAATAATAATAATAAAAGTTAAAAAAAAGAAGAAGAAGAAGAAGATGCTCCACTGTTAGCTTGAAGAGGGAGGTAGGGGCCACAGGCCAGGGAATGCAGGTGGCCCACAGAAGGTAGAAAAGGCAAGGAGACAGAGTCTTCTCTAGAGCCTTGAATGGAGCATGGCCCTGCCAACGTTTTGAGTTTAGCCCAGTGAGTGTGATTTTAGGCTTTGGACCTCTAAACTATAAGAAAATAAATTGGTGTTATTTTAAGCTGTAATTTGTTACGGCAGCCATAGAAAACGAATGCATCCTAGCACTGCCATACATTAGCACTGGGACCTTGGATGAGTCACTTAACTTTTCTGAGCCTCACGCCTTTTTTATCTGGAAAATAGAGAAAAGGTATGTGAGAAAATATGTATGAAGTACTTAGCATGGTAACTGACACAGAGTAAGCATTTGCTAAACGGGAGCTGCTGTGTTTGTGGGCATCATAATTGCCGTCATCCTTTCTGTTATTGGTTGCCTACCCACACGTGTTAAGTACAGGCTGGACATTCTCCTGTTTGTCTAGACCTTTATGGAGAGAAAGGATAGGAAGCTGTTATGAGACAGGCCCATAACTCAACTCCAGTAGTTCTCAACCAGGGGCAGCTTTGCCTCCCAGAAGACATTTGGAAATGTCTGGAGACATTTTTGGTTGTTGTAAGTGGGGGATGCTACTGGCATCTGGTGGGTAGAGGCCCAGGATGCTGCTAAACATCCTGCAATGTGCAAGATACCTCCCAACAGAGAACATCTGCCCCAACGTAAACAGCGCCAAGCTTGAGAAACCCTTCCATTCTCGGAGGTTTTGTGGTAACTCTTGGGCTCAAAATAACAACATGTAGTAAAGATAGCGAGCAGGGTCCTGCTGCAGCAGGGCTGCTGACCCTCAGAGTGCCCCCAGGAAAATTGCTTGCCTCCTGGAAGACTTGGCAGCCACCACAGTTTGGAGGTAGATCTGAATTTGAGAGTCAGCGTCTCCACTCATCTGCTGTAAGACTTTGGGCAAGTCAGTTAACCTCTCTGAGCCTCCATTTCTTTCTTTTTTTTTTTTTTTGCGGTACGCGGGCCTCTCACTGTTGTGGCCTCTCTCGTTGCGGAGCACAGGCTCCGGACGTGCAGGCTCAGTGGCCATGGCTTACAGGCCTAGCTACTCCGTGGCATGTGGGATCTTCCCCGACCGGGGCACGAACCCGTGTCCCCTGCATCGGCAGGCGGACTCTCAACCACTGCACCACCAGGGAAGCGCTGAGCCTCCATTTCTTATCAGCAAAGTGGAGATAAAAGACCCGCCTTGTCGTATTGGTTAAATGAGAAAACATATGAATGTTTTCGCCTGAGTCTTCATTAGCGTCCCCTTAAATGTTAGTTCCCTTTCCTTCCTGATCAGAATGTCGGGGTGGAATTATTTTCCTCTGACATATTCACTTAGGGGCATCAACTCTTTAACCTTGTGCCTATTTCCCTTGGGGACAGTGGGACACCTGAAGATTTATGTAGGAACTCAGGTGTAGTTTGAGGACTCCGTGGCTGGGCCCTTGGCTTGAGCCCAAAGACTGAGGGGCAAATGGAAGGCACAGGTCACGTTCCAGCTCTCGGTCAGTCTCAACCAGGATACCCACTGGTCTCTTTCTCCCACTGACCCCTGGCACGGCGTGTGCCACCCTATTGGCACTAGGTGTAAATCTGCCTTGTGACAAGTTTCATCTGGGATTTCTATTTATAACTCTTCGTCCATGAAACTTATCAGACTTTCAGGTCTTGGGCTGGAAGCTCCTTGAGGCACCTTTCTTTACGATGTGGGCCACAAAAATAAGAAACAAAGGATGTTCAAGCCAGAAATTGACAGATGGGTAAATAAGACTTAGTAGATGTGGTGGGCCTGGAACCCAAACTTCCAGAGCCACGGGCCACTGCCTTTTCCATAGGACTTCAATCTGATGTTGCTCAGCCACCTCTGATCAGGCTGGACCAGGCGTGAGGGGGGATGAGCCCCACTAAATACTGATGGAAGGAAAGATTCTTTTTAATTTTTTTTTTTTAATTTTTGACTGCGTTGGGTCTTGGTTGCTACGCGTGGGCTTTCTCTATTTGTGGTGAGCGGGGGCTACTCTTCATTGCGGTGCGCGGGCTTCTCATTGCAGTGGCTTCTCTTGTTGCGGAGCACGGGCTCTAGGCGTGTGAGCTTCAGTAGTTGTGGCACGTGGGCTCAGTAGTTGTGGTGCACGGGCTCAGCTGCTCCGCAGCATGTGGGATTTTCCCCGGACCAGGGCTCGAACCTGCATCCCCTGCATTGGCAGGCGGATTCCCAACCACTGCACCACCAGGGAAGTCTCAGCAAAGATTCTTAAAGGAAATAATTCCGTTTCTCATCCTCTTTGTCTGAGCTCTAGATACATGATCCCCATGGCCCATCTTTGAATCGTCTCAGAGCTGTGTACATGGTGGGCGCTGGTTGAATGAATGACAGGGAACATGGACAGAACAAGTGGGAGGATGAATGCGTGCACAGTGGGTGGGTGGGTGGGTGCACGAGTGGATGGGAGGATGGAAAAGTAGATGGATGAATGGAACAAGAAATGGTCTTCCTAATTTCTGGGGACCAACCACAAGGAACACGTATTCAGTACGTAATTGTGTCTGGCCCCAAGTTCAAGATGGCATTATGCCAACTCAGACCCCACCTTTGGAAGCTGTGACACACAATGGGACAGAGTCAAGCACACGCAGGGTAGATGGAGTGGGGGGAGATGATGTGGAACCCAGCAGGAATGGAGGGTGTAAGAGGGGCCAGTTAAGATTCAGGCAGACGGGAGTTACTATGTACTCAACAGAGCATTTGGAGGTTCCTAGGGGTCCCGTGTGCAATGCTGCTGCCGTTCAAAACCCCTCTGTGGAGTTCTTCTCGGCTTGTTCTAGTCTCACCTGCCTTCCAGCCTGAATTGCACACACTGTCTCCCAGTATCCCCCAAGTAGGTAGCTACAAAGAAAGATGAGCTTTTGGAAGACACTGGTTCTTGAGGTAAGCTATGCATGGCTGGTCCACGCAATAGAACCACAAGTTGGAAAGGCCCTTAGAGATCGTCTCCAAACTGGGCCATTTTACAGGTGGGAAAACCAAGGTCCAGGGAGGGGAGATGACTTTCCAAAGTTGTATGGCAAAGAGTAACAAAGGGGACCCAGGTGTCCTGATTCTCACCCCAAGTTATGAGTTCATTATTGCTCTTTTGCTGCACCCAGCAGCCCCTGTGCCCTACCAGTCCCATTAGGATTTTTGCCTCCCTGGGGGTAGTTTCACTATTTCCTCTGTCTCTACACTCAGCGGAAATGAAGGAGAAGGTCAAACCTCTGGAAGTTCTGAGGTATTCCTCCTCAGATCCCCTCCTTGGGACATCAGCCTTCATGGCCTGGCTCCTTGACCTTCCTGTTCATACTTGAGCTTGAGCAAATGCAGCAAACACTTGGCCAGGTGGAGAACTGGGGTCTCGAAGAAGAGGAGGGAGAACACAGACTGGGGACAGGAAGGAAAGGAGAAGAGAGTCTGGGATGGACATTCACCCATCACCCACCATCCAGCAGGCACTGTGCTGGACAGTTATAACATCTCATTTATTCTCATAACCCAGCAAGATAGGGAGTGTTATTCTTGCTTTATAAATGAGAACACTGAAGCCTAGAGAAGTGGCTTGGCTTGGAGAGCCGGTCAGCAGGGAGCCCAAGAATAAAACTCAGGGCTACCTGACCCCGAAGCCCTTGCTGGGTCCTGAGTTCCTAGACAACATGCTCTGTCACAGACCGTCAAGAGTTCTCAGGAGCCACCCAGCAGGAGCTGGAGTTCCTCTCCTGAGGGCCCAATCAACAAGGTCAAGGCTAACAGGGATCAATGCAAAGTCCTGCCCTTAAGTTCAAAAAGGCAGCTGCACAAGAGTGTAATGGAGTTCTGGTTACTGGACCGCAGCTCATCATAACACTGTCACCATGCATAATGCGGCCGTTATTGCCTTCTAGTTCCATGGCACTTTGAGTGTAGGAAGCCCTTGTACTTACTGATCTTAGGGCTTTGACCGTAAACAAGCACAAGAATAAGTCAGAAAGAGGCTTGCGGGTGTCCCAGCAGGGTCTGGGTGGAGCAGGGTCTCTGGCTGCCTGGAAAGCGAATGGGCTATTTGCCTGCATTCATCCAGTGCAATAGCAATAGGTTTTGTGTGCAGCCACTGTGCTGAATATATCACATGTTTTATCTCATTTAATTCTCACACAACCCTATGAAGTTTGTAATTCCTGTTTTACAGATCAGAAAACTAAGAAGTGAAGACAGTTGACGGAGGTCACACAGCTAGTAAATAGTAGAATTCAGGCTCAGGTCTGATAATTGTCAAGAAAAATGTCGTTCTGGAGAGTTCAGGCCCCCTCTGGAGTCATGTATCCAGTTTGGGGTGTTATATTTAAGGAAGACAGAGAAACAAGGAACCCATCCATGAGGGAGACTATCACCCTAAAGGTTGTTTGAAGGAGCTGAGAATATTTATCCCGGAGAAGAAAATCATCAGAGAACATACAGTTGCTGTGTTCAAGGGCAGAGAGCTCCTCTACTTAGAAACAGGTTGGGTCCACCAACGATTTGTTGGTGAAGTCCGAAAGGACATACTATAGCCAACTGCTATTGCCACCTACTGGTGGGAGATCAAATTGATGTGCTGATTTCAGCTACCGGAACTGTACCATTCATAGAACTTAACTTTTCATACATAGAAGGGCTTTTAAGCATGATCCTTGTCATGTGTAAGAAGTAGCAGATTACCTTTGTGGGAAGAGAATTAGGACAAATGGGTTAAAATCACAAGGGGACAGCTTTTGGTTCCAAAATGGAAGTTAATTTTCTGATAATGAACCCAAATTTATCAAGGGACTGCTCGGGACTAGTGAGGTTCTTGTCTGTGAGAGAAACCAAGTCATGCTGAATCTCCCATCTCTCAGGTGAATGGGAGAAATCGATCCCAATGTTTTGGTGGGTCTCAGGCATTCATGGCTTACCTATTCTGAGCTATAGTTGGACGTTTGGGTAGGGGTCTGCCAGGATTGATAGCATCTGGGCTGTCTTATCCAGGGAGGAACTTTTAGGCTAGGCCAGAGGGAAGGAGGGTACCACAGGGGCGGAGCAGAAGGGGGAAATATTTTGGACAGGTGGGGTCTGGCAACATTTATCCTCCAGTTATGGCCCTTACACTTAACCAAGGAACAGTCAGAGAGGGGTGGTTCAGTGAGGTCCGTGATCCTCCATCGCTTCCCAAACTGACCTCCCACACGGGGCCATTTGTAAACAACCCAAGGGAAAAGTTTCTTATAGATTCTGCAAATGAGATTAAGGCTCGGCTGGAGACAGAGGTTCAGAGTATAGGCAAGGTCGGGGACCAGTCAGGTAGGACCAGTCTGGGTCAGGGTTAGATCAAGGGCTCTGGCTCTCTGTGCCACAGCCTGTGAGGTTTGTCCCCAGATCCACTGGGAGGCAGTCCAGTGAGAGTTCATGGAGAAGGGGCTGTGAAATCAGACAGACCCTAGCTTGAATCCTAGCATGGCTACATATTAGCCTTGTGAGCTTAGATTGATTTCTTCTCTGATCTGAATCTCAGTTTCCTCATCTGTAGAGTGGGCACAGTGACTGCACCCTCCTAACCAGAAAGGTATGAGGATTAAATGAGACCTCCCACATAAATCACTGAGTGCAGTGCCTGGGGCACATAGTATATTATTATTATTATTAATTATTAAATTAACCTCTGTCAATGAAAACTAGCTTCGCCCTCCCTGTATGCTCCCCCATTTTCTGTGGCCATGGATCCCGGTCATGGGCACACTTGATACTGAAATCCCCTGCTGGATCTCACTTGGTTAACAAGAATTGCAGAGGCCCCACACATGAAAACACCCACATCCTTGGCCATCAACGCTCCACCACCCTCCCTCCCACCTTCTCTGATGTGGCAGGAACAGAGACGTAATTAAAGCCCTCGGTCCTTAGATGGGGCAAGATATGCTCTGGGATTACTCACTGTTCTCTCAGAAAGAAGAGTAGCCGGGCCCATCTGAAAAGGAGTCACACCTGGCACTTGGCACCCAGGAGGTCACCCTGAAGGACCTGCAGAGGAGCCTGTGTCCTGGTGGCCTTAGGCGGCTCCATTACTGGTCAGTATGTGTCTGTGAGTACATGTGTGCGGGTTCCTGTAGTGACTGTTCATTCCCCCCCTCCCCACCGATGTGTACCAGGGGCAGGTGGTGTAGAGGGAAGGATATAGTCTTTGAAGTTTGCAGAACCAAGTTCATATGCCAAGGCTGCAGCCTCCAGGCTGTATGAGCATGGAAAGTCTCAGGGTCCTCATTTGAAACAAGGGGAGAGGAAAACCTACTTTACATGGCATTTGCTAATTAAATCAGAGGATGGATAAAAATATCTGGCACAAGGTCTTGGCATGTGGCAGACACTCGGATGGTGGCTTCCGTCATCTTTGTGCATGTTGGTTTAACAGGGGATGTGTCCATGGTAGGGTTTAGTTTATCTAGTGATTATGCCATGTCTCTCTCCTTAAATGACCTTTGACCAATGGCCACCTATTTGCCTCTTCTTAATGTTTTTGTTTTTATTTTTGTTTTTCTCTCTTTTTTGTGTTTAAAAGGAATTGTGAGAAAGCGTTACTGGTGAGTGTCCTCAGCTTGATATTGGTGGGGATAGAAGCAGAGCGTCTGGGCAAATGCATATTAAAACCCTTTATGTGCTGAGATGGGGAGTGTGTATATGTGTGTGTTGAGGGAGGGGTTCAGCCACCTCTCCTTAGGAGTAGGAGTGGGGGTCGGGGGCTGGGGAAGAATTTTATTCCATGTTCGCAAATTGGTCCATACCTATTTTTTTTTTAAATAAATTTATTTATTTATTTTTGGCCGCATTGGGTCTTCATTGCTGCATGCGGGCTTTTCTCTAGTTGTGGCGAGCGGGGGCTACTCTTTGTTGCGGTGCGCAGGCTTCTCATTGCGGTGTCTTCTCTTGTTGCGGAGCGCAGGGTCTAGGTGCACGGGCTTTGGTAGTTGTGGCGCGTGGGCTCAGTAGTTGTGGTACACGGGCTTAGTTGCTCCACAGCATGTGGGATCTTCCCAGACCAGGGCTCGAACCCGTGTCCCCTGCATTGGCAGGTGGATTCTTAACCACTGAGCCACCAGGGAAGCCTGGTCCATACCTATTTTTATAGAAAGAATTTTTTTTCCTGTTTTGAGCTCCTGTCTCTAATTCGTTCAGCAAGTATTCACTGACACCCACTAAAATCCTGAGGGCTATCTACCATTTACTGAGCACTTAAAAGCACTTTCCATACTTAACCTTGATCCCTCATTTCCCTTGGGAAGAGCTACCTCATTTTACAAACAGCAACCCCAGCTGGGAGAGGTTCAGCCACTCACTCAAGTCCTTCCACCGGCAAAGGTGAGGAGAGCCAGACAGGAGTGAAAAGAACCAGAAACAGTCTCTACCTCAACGGCCTGACCATGAACGTGGCAAGTTGACTGCCAGACACAGCAACTGAGACACGAGCTGTGGTGGTGCTTCTCTGCAGGGCACTGCTATGGGAGGATGGAGGGCAGCATCGCTAATTCCATCTGGCGGGAAGTCTTCCTGAAGGCGACTGGGCTGAGTCTGGAAAGTTCTGTTCCTTTTGGAGGGGGAGCGGGCCATGGAGCATGGCCAGCAACCCAGGTCTGTTTAAGGTAGTCGGGAGACAGGAAGCCCAGCCAGGCTGAAAGGTTGAAAGGTTGGCCGGCGTGGGGACATCAGAGTCACAGACACGTCCTTCAGGAAGCCTGAGTTGTGAAAGTCCTGAGGATTGGGTTTTTGGGAGGAGGGGACAGACATAGCTGGGGATGGAGCAGTAGTTTAGGCAGGATCTCGAGACTTAAAGGAGGGCAGAGAAAGTAAAGGCAGAGCCTGTCCTGTGGATCAGCAGGGCCTGGCCGCACAGGGTCATTCTGAGGCTGAGGCCCTTGTTGGGAGGGTTGGCAGGGGAACAGGTCATAGCCACCAGAGCCCCCAGCCTGGCTGCAGATGACCTGACCCCACTTGGAGGGGTGCTGACTCCCGCTTCCATCATGAGCTGGCAGAGTTGGGGGACCTCGGAGGCCAAAGCCTGGGGTCGCAGCCCAGAGACAGCAAAGACCAGGAACGACGGGGGAGGATGGAGTGGCCCGTTGTCCCAGCAATTTGGCAGAGGTTGGTAGGAGGAACCAGGAGGCTGAAATGGAGGGTGGAAACAGCCAGTGAAGGGCTTTCGCTGCCAGATATAGACGTGTGGGTACCGGGGAGATGATTGTTTTTTGAGCCCGAGAATGCTATGGTCAAACCTACTGTCTCTCTCACTCTCACCAGAATGTGAGCTTCCGGAGTCAAGGAGTTTGCCTTTGGGCCAAGCTCCACGTCTTCGTAGCTGTGTGACTTTGGTCGATTCACTCAACCACTCTGAGCCTCAGTTTCTCAGCAGCAAAATGTGATGATTGAGAGCATTAAGGAAGCTGACAGATGGCATTTGTGAAGACAGCCTTGTGCATGGGAGATGCTCTCTTCCCATTGAGGGTTTTGCGCAACCACCCCTGTGTTCTCTCTCCTCCACCCCCATCCCCAGACCACACTCATCCTTCAAGGCCCATTCAAATTGATCTCCTCCTTGAAATCATTCTTCACAACCCAATGGCTCATGTCACTGACTGCTTAATAATCAAGTAACCATAATTTTTTTCATTTGCTTTTATTCTTTCCTCCTTAGATTGTAAAGCTTTTGAAAGCAGGAACACAATTTCAAGCACGGTTGTGGGGTGGCCAAAGCCCCACTAGCGTGGGAAGTAGACGCCCGGGGTTCAGTTCTTCTAGGTAAACTTGGGGCTCCACATGGCACTGGGGGCTTCAGTTTCATCAGTCAAATGGCAACGATAACCTCCCTCACAGTTTCCAGAAGATCAATTTAGACATTCTGTGTGAAACATAGTTAGGAGGAGTTGAATAAATATTGTTGAATGAATTGAAACTGCTTTGTAAAATGAAGTTCTTTACAAATGTCAGACCTTATTTTTAATTCCCCATAGTGTATAGTAAAACGCCTTATCTTTAATTGCTGCTGAGAGAAACTGCATGCTTAAATATTTTCTCCTGTCACCCAGATGAAGACCAAAAGAGGCATCATACAGGGGTTATAAAGATTACTCTGGTTTTAAATGATATTTCATCTTCCTTCTCAGCAGGTCGAGATGACCACAGCTACCCCTTTGGGGAGTACCACCTTCTTCTCATTGAACATGACCACCAGAGGAGAAGACTTTCTGTACAAGAGTAAGGTCAACTTAGCTTGGCGGCCAGGGGAGCGAGGGCGGGACAGGTGTTGTGGTCAGCTCCTGGTGTCGAGAGCGTGGGCCCTGGAGACACACTGCCTGGGTCTCAGTCTCAGTAATATACCACTTGCCAACTACATGACCCTGAGCACATGACTTCACTGCTCTGGGCCTGATTTCCTCATTTATAAGATGGGAATATTAACAACGCTGCCACATAGGTAGGTGTGAAAGCTAGAAGGGATAATCCACGTAAAAAACGTAGCAGAGCCTCTGTGCGAATGAAACATACTAAGTACCTAATGAGTATTATTATTATTATTACTATTACTATTATTTTCATTAGGGAGTTTGGGGGCTTAGAAGGCAATGGAGATTTCTATCTCTTGTAAGATGGCCCTACACGAGTCACCTTAAAATGCAGCTACTTTCGTACTAGTTTTGCAAAGCAAAGACATCCCATCCATTTACCAAAGAGTAAATGAATGTAGGTAGGAAGAGTTAGTTCTGGGGAGACATTTGCCAAGAACAAGGGGTCCCTAGAAGGAAAAATTTGAGGACCATTCTTCAGAAAGCCAACTGACTGTATTAGGTGACATTTGGGTCCATTTCAGTCATCTCAGGCGACTTGGTACATACCTCCATGAATGGAATAGGCCTCCCGACACACATGGAGCAGTGAGGAACAGTGTTAAACAGCTACAGGCTGGGGTACTCGCAGGAAGCTGGGTTAATGGCAGGATGTGGCTCTTCTATGGAGACCCAGAGAGGGTCGCTCTTGGGACAGGGTCCCACATGTTAGCCTGCTCTTGCTGGGTGGGGAGACCTACAGAGGCCTGCTGAGATATGTCTCAAAACAGTTCTGAAGTGAAATGCAGGGTAGATAGAATCACTGTCAGCAAGATGGGAATAATACTGTTTTCGTTTAACTAAAAGTCATGGCTCTCAACTAGGCAATTTTGCCCCCTAAATAAGGTTGCCAGATTTAGCAAATAAAAGTACAGGATACCAATTAAATTTGAATTTAAGATAAACAATTCGGCTTCCCTGGTGGCGCAGTGGTTGAGAGTCCGCCTGCCGATGCAGGGGACACGGGTTTGTGCCCCGGTCCCGGAAGATCCCACATGCCGTGGGGCGGCTGGGCCCGTGAGCCATGGCCGCTGAGCCTGCGCGTCCGGAGCCTGTGCTCTGCAATAGGAGAGGCCACAACAGTGAGAGGCCCGCGTACCGCAAAAAAAAAAAAAAGATAAACAATTAATAGATTTTTAGTATAAGGATATACCTTGCAATATTTTGAAATTATTCATTGTTTATCAGATATTCTAATTTAATGGGTATTCTGTATTTTATCTGGCAACCCTACCACCAGGAGACACTTGGCAATGTCTGAAGACATTTTTGCTTGTCACAACTGGGAGTGTGGGAGGAGAAGTGCTACTGGTATCTAGTGAGTACAGGCCAGGGATGCTGGTAAATACCCTGCAAGGCACAGGACAGTCCCCACAACAGAGAATTATCCAGCCGAGGTTGAAAAACCCACTGGACTCCCCAGGAAGGAAAGAAAAACAAGTAACACCACGATGGATTCCCCACCCCCTCCCTTTTTCCCTCTGTCCTTCTTCCTATGAATAAATGCACAGTTGTTGTTGTTTTTTAAGTAAACTTTTTATAAAAGCATTACATATGTTCGAAAAAGTGCCCAAATGATAAGTGCACAGCTGGACGAATTTTCACAAAGTGCACACAGCTGTGTAGCCAGCCCCGCAGATGAAGAATCAGGCCACCATCCGTGTTTCAGAAGTTCTGGTGCCCTTTGCAATCACTATCCCCCACCCACTCAAGGGAACCCACTGTTCTGACTTCTACCACCATAGATTAATTCTACCTTGGTTTTGAACTTTGTATTCGTGGAATCATACCACGAATGGTTTGTTCAATGTTATGTCTGTATGCACATATTTAATGGTTGCAACATAACGTATATGTATGTATATGTGTATATAATATCATATTCTATATTCCACACTTTTCTATCATCGAAAGTGTTCCATGTACCATAGTCTTCATAATTATTATTTTAATTACAGTATATTTCATGGATAAGTGTGCTATACCTTATTAAACCCTTCCCATATTTAGAATATCAATAATGTAATAAACATGTTCATTCGTATAGCTTTTTCTGTATTGGGGATTATTCCCTATGATCAATTCCCCAGAATCAAATAGATCGGGTTGTTTATGATTCTTGATGTTTTCTATATCAATTCTGGCAAGGCTGTTGATCTTGAACCTAATGTTAGAATTTGACTTTGGGACTGGGAGCTGATATTGAAATTAGGATCTGAGATATTAAGCTACAAGGGCATTCATCATAGCCGTGTTTTTAATAGTGTAAAATGGAATGCAACATAAATATCCTCAATAAAGAATTGGTAAACAAAGTATGGCGCAGGCAAACAGTGGAGTACTATACAGCCTTCAAGAGTCATGAAGAGAAATATGTACTTACACGGCAAAAGGATCAGGGTATTTTGGTGTAAAACGGTATATGGAATATGGTTCCATTTTTATCAAGCGCATATTTTTCCATATTTATGAATATTTTCTTAAGATGGATTTTCAGACATAGGATTAATAAATTATTCTAAAAGATGATAGATAAATATGCATATATGCAAAAACATGATCACATTGGCGAATGTGTACATATGTAGACTATCAGTGGCTCTTGGGGTAATGAGGTCTTCGTCTTCCCCTCCTCTTTGGGTTGTATGTATATTTTCAAAATTACCTACACAGGGCACAGGGCTATTGTTGTTGCCCATGTGTGTCCTGTAGGAAAAAAAAATTATCTACAAAAACCGCATATTACTTTTCTATCATCTGAAAGAAGGAAGGATGTTTTATTTCACAAAAGTAGTTCAAGGCTATCTTGGGGATGATAAGAGCAGGGCTTAGCCTAAGGCAGGATTTTGGCAGGGCAGGTGCTGAGGATATGGCCCTCCAAGTCCCATTGGAGGCAGAGGTACACTGCCACTCTAGATGTGACTCTGTCCTGGGGTCAGCAGTGAGTATGCCAGGATTTCACGTTCTCTCCTCTCCGTGACCCAGTGAGGAAGCCAGGTGTTGTGTCTTCCTCCCAGCCTCCGCATCCTTCCTTGCATTTCAGTTTGCACGTTAGCCATCTCCACTCCTCCCTTCCTCGTAGGTTCGGGAGCCATCGTTGCTGCCATTGTGGTGGTTGTCATCATCATCTTCACCGTGGTTCTGATCTTGCTGAAGATGTACAACAGGTATGGGATGCCCTGGGCTTTGGAACTGTCTGGTCCCTTCAGTGATGCCAGAATGAATGGGAAGTAATGTTTGTGGGTGCCTATTATGTGCACAGCAGTATCTATGAGTCCATCATCAAACGCTCTAACCCTTTGTGGGTCCTTTTTTGCTGTCTGTTCTACTGGAAGAACTTCACAGTGACCATATCTTTTTGTATTTGGAGAAATATTTTTAAAATATAATAATATAATGACAATGATAATAACCTTGAGCTGTGTAGTAAACTCTTATATGTAATTTACAAATAAGAGAGGAGTGTTTCAATCCTCTTCTCCTGGAGAGCCCTCTGCTAGGTTGTATTGTGTGGACCACATGAGTATTTGAGGTGACAAATACTGAAATGCACATACCTGTGACTTTACTTTCTGGGACCAAATAAGAGGAAATAAAATCATATAAATTGTAGGAAGAGTAACTGCTGTGTTATCACCTGTAGTCACAGCTTTGCTAGAAGATTATTCTTTTCAGTGAATAAATCAAAATTAAAAGACTAAATTCAATTACATCATAGAAGACCTGGAAGCCATTAAAAATATTGTATAAATGTATAAATGGATGAGGAAAGTTGTTTACAACATATTGTCAAAATTTACGAAGCAGTATGTACGTCATTTTTTAAAAATTAATTTATTTTTTGGCTACGTCAGGTCTTAGTTGTGGCAGATGGGATCTTTCGTTGCGGCTAGTGGCTCTTCGTTGCGGTGTGCAGCTTCTCTCTAGTTGTGGCGCACCGGCTCAAGGGTGCGTAGGCTCAGTAGTTGTGGTGTGTGGACTTAAGTACTCTGCAGCATATGGGATCTTAGTTCCCCTACAAGGGATCTAACCTGCGTCCCCTGCATTGGAAGGTGGATTCTTAACCACTGGACCACCAGGGAAGCCCCTAAAGCCGTATGTACATTATGATCATGCACATGGCTTACGCACATGCACCCAGGAAAAGTTCAAATGATATACCACGAGGTGTTAACAACCAGTATGTCTGCATGATGGGATTGCTAGTAGGTTAGTTGGTTGGTTGGTTTTTGCAAGGTCAAGGGGTGTGCTTCTTTATTTCTGCATTGTTTTTATAATAATATTAATGTATTTATAAGGGTAGCTAACATATATTGATCTCTTACTATGTGCTGGGCACGGTTCTAAGCTCTTGACATGTATTAACTCATTAGGTCTTCATAACAGCACCACAAAGTGGGTGCTTCTATATCCCCAATTTTATAGGTGTGAAACAGGCACAGGAAGATTAAGTAACATGCCTGAATTCACTCAGCCCTAATTGGCAGAGTTGGGATTCAAACCCAGTTCATCTCGTTTCAAAGAAAATACTCCCACCAGTACACATATAATAACAATAATAACATTTCATATGTTATTTTAAAAAATCTTTGGGCTGTTACAGTTTGGGTCTATTTCAAACCAGGAAGTGGCATCAGACCGCAAGTTCTACCCGCCATTCCTCTCCATCATTGCTGGAGCTCTAAACCCCTTTTCTAGGTTGAAATTTGGTTGGAGACTCTACTCACCCCATCCTGTTTACAATGATACGTGGGCTGGGAATTGAGAAACCTGGGTTCAGTCTTTGGTCTGTCAAAAGCAGGCAAGTTATTTAGCCTCTCTGTGCTTTGATTTTATCATCTTTAAAATGGAAGTGTCTCTAAATAGACATTTCTCCAAAGAAATGGACAATAGACACATGAAAAGATGCTCAACATTGCTAAATATTAGAGAAATGCAAATCAAAACTACAATGAGGTATGTCCTCACACTGGTCAGAATGGCCATAATTAAAAAGTCTACTGGACTTCCTTGGTGGTCCAGTGGTTAAGAATCCACCTGCCAATGCAAGGGACACGGGTTCGATCCCTGGTCCGGGAAGATCCAACAAGCTGTGGGGCAACTAAGCCCATGTGCCACAACTACTGAGCCTGTGCTCTAGAGCCCGAGAGCTGCAACTACTGAAGCCCGTGCACTCTGTGCCCACGTGCTGCAACTACTGAGCCCGTGTGCTGCAACTACTGAAGCCCACACACTTAGAGCCCATGCTCTGCAATAAGAGAAGCCACCGCAATGAGAAGCCTGTGCACCTCAATGAAGAGTAGCCCCCGCTCACTGCAACTAGAGAAAGCCCGTGTGCAGCAACAAAGACCCAATGCAGCAAAAAAAAAAAAAAAAAAAATCAGTTAAAAAAAAAGTTAGGGCTTCCCTGGTGGTGCAGTGGTTGAGAGTCCGCCTGCCAATGCAGGGGACATGGGTTCGTGCCCCGGTCCGGGAAGATCCCACATGCTGCGGAGTGGCTGGGCCCGTGAGCCATGGCTGTTGAGCCTGCGCGTCCGGAGCCTATGCTCCGCAACGGGAGAGGCCACAACAGTGAGAGGCCTGGGTACCGCAAAAAAAAAAAAAAAAAAAGTTAAAAAAATAAGTCTACAAATAATAAATGCCGGAGAGAGTGTGGAGAACAGGGAACCCTCCTCCACTGTTGGTGGGAATGTAAGTTGGTACAGCCACTATGGAAAACAGTGTGGAGGTTCCTTAAAAAACTTAAAATAGAGTTACCATGTGATCTAGCAATTCCACTCCTGGGCATATATGGAGAAAACTATAATTCAAAAAGATACTTGCACCCCAATGTTCATAGCAACACTATTTACAATAGCTGAGACATGGAAGCAACCTAAATGTCCATTGACAGATGAACGGATAAAGAAGATGTGGTATGTATACACAATGGAATACTACTCAGCCATAAGAAATAATGAAATAATGCCATTTGCAGCAACGTGGATGGACCTAGAGATCATCATACTAAGTGAAGTAAGTCAGACAGAGAAAGACAAATATCATGATATTACTTATATATGGAATCTAAAATATGATACAAATGAACTTATTTACAAAACAGACTCACAGACATAGAAAACAAATTTATGGTTACCAAAGGGAAAAGGCAGGGGTTGGGGGAGAGGGATAAATTAGGAGTTTGGGATTAGCAGATACAAACAAAATAGATAAACAACAAGGTCCTACTGTATAGCACAGGGAACTATATTCAATATCTTATAACAACCTATAATGGAAAAGAATATGAAAAAATATATATATATATATGTAACTGAATCACTTTGCTGTACACAAGAAATTAACACAACATTGTAAATCAACTATACTTCAATAAAAGTAAAGGATAGGGGGACTTCTCTGGTGGCGCAGCGGTTAAGAATCCGCCTGCCGGTGCAGGGGACATGGGTTCAAGCCCTGGTCCAGGAAGATCCCACATGCTGCGGGGCAACTAAGCCCGTGCGCCACAACTACTGAAGCCCGTGCGCCTAGAGCCCGTGCTCCGCAACAAGAGAAGCCACTGCAATGAGAAGCCCACGCACCACAATGAAGAGCAGCCCCCACTCGCCGCAACTGGAGAAAGCCTGTGCGCCACAACGAAGACCCAATGCAGCCAAAAAGCAAAGAAAAGAATAGGCAGAAATTTTAATTCAACAACAACAAAAATGGAAGGTTCTTAAAGTGTGATAATTGTGTTATGGTTACATTGAAGAATGCCCTTGTTCTTAGGAGTATTTAGTGTTGAAGTGGCATGATGTCTGCAACTAACTCACAAATGGTTCATGATTTTTTAAAAAACTGTGTGTGTGTGGGTGTGTGTCTGTGTGTGTATGTAAATGGGGCAAGTAAAAGGAAGAAAGCAAATGTGGCAAATTGTTAACAGTTTGTCAATTGTTTAGTGAAGGTTATTCAGGTATTAGTTGTACTATTTGTGTAACTTTTCTGAGGATTTGAAATTTTGAAAAAAGAAGCACGATAGGTCAACAAGATGAAATTTCATGTAGACATTATAGTGAATGAGTGTTGTTAGTTATTGAATTTTATGGCATATGAGATGAAAGCCAGGATATATGTTTGAAGTCCATTCTCTTCTCAACTGTGTAAAAAGTTCTTCAATATTTCCAGCAATAAACTTAGCAAGCATAATGAGGCTTCACGTTACAACTTTGAACAGAAAAAAAACGTAATAGCTTCATTTTGCCTTCAAAATAGCCACCTATCTGCTACTTTACTCATTCATTAATAGGAAAAAAAATAAAATTAAGTATCCAACCTAGGTTAAACAAAGAAACTGAAGGGTCAGACTACCTGATGTCTAAGATCCCTTCCAGTTGTAAGCTTCTGTGATTAGCAATTAAGCAACATGATTTAACGATGATCTATATTAATTTCATCACTGGAGCTGTAGTCACAGAGCTCGTTCCCCAAGGCATATGAGGGGGAAGGCTCAGCCATGCGTGTGTATCTCATTACAGGAAAATGAGGACAAGACGGGAGCTGGAGCCCAAGGTCCCCAAGCCAGCCTCCCCTTCTGCCGTGGGCCCAAACAGCAACAGCAGCCAACACCCTGCAACTGTGACCTTCAGCCCTGTTGACGTCCACGTGGAGACTCGGTGACCCCCCATCCTGGGTGCAGTCTCGGCCACTGTCCAAAGAGCCTTCAGTCAAGACAAAGAAGCACATTTCTCCTCTGGCAGCTTCACTATGAGTTTGTTCCGGTCAGGTCAACAGGGGCATCTCTTATGCAATCCCTGATGCTTCAGGCAACCCCCAACCCCATCCTGCCGGGCCCCACCCCAGGTACGTCCATATCCCTGCTGCCACCCTTCCAAAAAGCTGTGCTATTTTGGGAATCCACTGCTGTGGGTTCAGCTGTCTCCCCACAAACACAATAGCTAGACAGACAGACAGACAGGCAGATGGCCCAGGAGTCTTCTGGTCAGGAGTCAGGGGTCAGGGCATGCTCCTTAGAGGGTCTGCCCTGAGGTCATATCACAGGAAGGGCCATATCCACAGCTTTGTAGAGCAAAATAGTCAATCCCATAATCAGGCACTAACTCACCAACAGCCCAGCTTGTTAATTTATAACTTGTTCCAGTGCTAAATGACTGCTAGCTAGCTCATGATCATCGATCAGCACATTTCTCCCTCTTTAAGAAAGGTTTTGGGAAAACTGGATTCTTCTCCAAAGGTGTCTACTTCTTTAGTAAAGAGTCAAAGTCGAAGACATAGGATGACCTTGAGGAAGAACAGCATCTAGGATGAAAGCTTGCTGTAGTGTCCATGGGCCTGGAATAAGCCTGGTGTCTGGTCAGGGCCCCTCCCCCCACACACCCCCACGGGGGCTGGATTAACCTTGACTCAGTCTCATTTCTTGGCTTCCCTCTATTTGGATTCTGAGCAATCCTCACTCTCCAGTTACCATCTTACCTCCAAGGTCCAGTATTTGGAGACTGATTAGATTACAGCTCTATTTATGTTACCTCTGCCCTTCCTGGCCACCTTGCAAAGATTCAGGATATATTCAAAGTACCACATTCACAAACCATTCCTCTGGACAGAACTCATCTCTTTGACACTTCAGCCTGGAGAACAACCTACTGAAAGAGGAAAGCATTTTGGAATTAAGAAGACCTGCCTTCCAAGCCCTATTTCCTGGTTTTGTGGCCTTGGGAAAGTGACTTGACCCCTCCGTATTCTGTTTCCTAACATGAAATGGGAATAACGTCTGCCTCGCTGGGTGACTATGACAAGCCAGGGACTTAGTAAAACAGCTTAGGTAGCACCTGGCGCCCAGCAGATGCTTTATAAATGGGAGCCAGCATTATTATTATGAATTTCTTCCATTGTAAGACATACACTTGTTCCCATTTTAATGATTCTGAAATCAGAATATGTCTTAAAATGGATGGGTCCACTAATGAGGTTGCATTTTTTTTCTCTCTCTCTCTCAAAAAGCTGTTTTTTAGCCAGTTGTGCATTTTACAGTTGAAGGCATCTTGGAAACAAGGTAATAAATCTGTATTCTGTTACAGACAGTGACACACTCTGACATTTAACTTTAAACTCTAGGAGTCTCTCCTTCTGAGGGAAATCTCTTTTGAGGGAAAACTGAGGGTCAGGAGGTAAGAAGACGGACACAGGGTCACACAGTTCATGTCATCCCACTATAAAAATGCTCACTTGAATATATCTGGAGAAATACAGGCAAATTCTTTCTCCCCAGACATCTCTTCTCCCTCCTGTGTTTAAATATCCAGCAGACACTTTGCAAAAAGGTGTTTTACATAAGTTATGTCATGGGATTTATTTTTCCCAATAACCCTGGGAGGTATTATTTTTCCCATTTGCCAATGAGAATTTCAAACTCAAGAAGAAAAAATACTTGCTCAAAGTCTCACAGCTTGTGAGACAGTAAGTCGCAAAGACAAGACTCAAACCGTGGCCTCTTTGACTCCAAAGCCCATCTTTTTGTTGTATCACACTCTTCCCTAACATCCCGGCTCACAGAACATGGATTCTTTTGTGAGCTGAGCAAGAGGAGGACAGGCTTACCCATGTGTCTGAGTGGAGGTCGGGGGTCAGCTTCCACACCAAAGGTGGGGCAAAGCCACTTTGGTAGCCTCCTCTGGGCTTCCATGATTGTAGACAAAGGGGCCGTTTCCAAATCCATTCCAAGCTCTAAGGATTTCTGCTTCATTCCCCCACCACTTAGGCCCAAGGAGCAAGGCATGAGATGGCCTCGAACCAGGACAAAGCCATTTAAGGACTCAAGCCCACACAGATATGTTTCCCAGATGTATTCTGCTTTAAAAAAAAAAAAAAAGATTAGGGCTTCCCTGGTGGCGCAGTGGTTGAGAGTCCACCTGCCGATGCAGAGGACATGGGTTCGTGCCCCGGTCCGGGAAGATCCCACAGGCCGCGGAGCGGCTGGGCCCGTGAGCCATGGCCGCTGAGCCTGCGCGTCCGGAGCCTGTGCTCCGCAACGGGAGAGGCCACAACAGTGAGAGGCCCGCGTACCGCAAAAAAAAAAAAAAAAAAAAAAAAATTGTTTGGAGTGTTCTAGCCCTAAAGCCAAACTCTTCTGTCCACAGTGGAATCTTCCTGGAAGAAAGAAGAACATATCCCTCTAGTATAAATGAAAGCTTGGAAATGGAAGGGGGAGGTAGAGAGGTGAGGGGGAGGCAAAGAAAAGCGTTGTGTTTTGTTTTTAACTGATGACGATTACCTCAGTAAACATCCTTTAAGGGCTCCTGTATGCCAGTTGAGGTGCTACTAAATACAGTAAGCATGGTCCCTGCTCTCAGGGAGTCTGCAGCTGGCCTCCTGAGACAGGGATCGTGCAGCACAGTTGAATTTCTTTTCTGACAGGTGCCTTTCCTAACAGAGCAGATGCTGCCTTATTTGGCCACTGAATCAATAAATGATATTAAACGCTTAAAGAAAAATGTCTAAAAATAAAAAAGTTTAAATCAAACATTTGTTGAGTTGATTTCAATTCAGTTTAGAGATAACAAATACATTTTTTAGAAACTTCCTTCCCCTGACAATGTAGACAGTGCCCTGAGGGAAAGCCGGAGCTGTTTCAAACATTGCGTTCTCACTTCTATAGGATGGTGGGAAAGATGGGCTGCTCTGTGAGGTAGAAAATGTGTTAACTTGATGAAATATTATGCAGAGAATCCCATTTCACAGCAGGCTGAGAAGCCAAGGTTTGGGGACCCTGGGGAGTGGAGGAGACATTAGAATGGAGCCCAAATCACCAATAATGATGTTTACCATTAACTAAGCTCCTGCTGTGAGCCAGGCATAGGATGGGTCCTTCCTACCCACCAGCTCCTTTAACCATTACAGCTCCCCTGCATAGAGCCATCATTAGTTCTGTTTTTTGGATGAGGAAACAGGTGCAGGGAGGTAGCTTGTCTGTAGGTGATGTCATGGACATGTGTCCTTCTTTTGGTGATGTCGAGTTCATTTGACTGGTCTAATTATTAAATATACATAAGACAGGGCTTCCCTGGTGGCGCAGTGGTTGAGAGTCCACCTGCCGATGCAGGGGACACGGGTTTGTGCCCCGGTCTGGGAAGAACCCACATGCCATGGAGCGGCTGGGCCCGTGAGCCACGGCCGCTGAGCCTGCACGTCCGGAGCCTGTGCTCCACAATGGGAGAGGCCACAACAGTGAGAGGCCCACGTACCGCAAAAAAAAAAAAAAAAAAAAAAAAAAAAAAAAATATATATATATATATATATATATATATATATATATACACATAAGACAGATTAACAGGAGAAAAAAAATAAATTTATATGCATGGCGGTCTCTTAGAAATGGGACCCCTGAAGTGACCAAAGCAGGCTGTTTATGCAATATCATTTTTAGACAAAGAAGCAATTATTTGTGAAGATTCAATGGAACAAAGGGGCTCGTGCTTGGTGTAGCAGATGAATGAAGAAGTAACAATGTTTCTTTATACAGATTTCTTAGCCTTGAATTCCCTAACTCTGGTGATAAGGATGCTTTTTATCCTCCTGGTATAAGGAGGATACCTTCCCATGGGAGATTTATTTCCCACTATCAGGGAGAAACAGGGGGGTCAGAGAGGTTTTCTTTAATATCATTTTTTTTTCTACTAGCTGTTTCTCAAGTAACTTTAATTCAAAATAATCAATATGCCATCATGGTGTATTTGGGCAGGCTACTCTGAGCCCCAGCAGTGACCATTCCTGTGTTTGGGAAGTCCTCTACTTTAAGAGACAAGACCACCTCCTGCTATAAAAACTGGAAAGGCCAGACACTCATTTTCTCGGAGTCTCTTGCAGCTAGGGGGAGGTCACATGACCTAGGCTTTGCCAATCAGACACCTGTGCCGCAGACTTTGAATCCAGAAGTTGGCAACCTCGAGGGATAGGAACTGCAGGATCTGCTCTGGTGGCAGGTGTGTTGGCACCCTCCACTTCAAGAGGCAGCCACATCAGGGATTCTAGCGGCAGTGGCAGGGGCATTCTTGAGTCCAGACCCAGTGCCCATTGGCGTTGACTATGTGAGCTGTGCCTGACAACATCAGCCATGGTATCTGTACCAAACTAGTTCTGTAGTAGGATTTTAAGCATCACACCTGGCATCATATCTGTGAGCCTGGTTCTAGCCTTCCAGGAATTCTAGCAACTACCTGATTCCCTTTTCTGTTGAAATCAAGGGTCACTTCCTGTTGCTTGTAGCTAAGTACTATATGGCTGTGGGGGACTTGCTCGTGGCCACCCACATGGGAAGTGGCCGGCACTAGAACCCAGGTCCCCGAAGCTCTTGCTCTTTCCATGCACATGCTTCCAGGCAAGTGATCACAGGATCCCAAAGTGCTGTGAAATCATAGAGGAAGTAAAGTCGCCACCAATTACTCTTATCCCAGAGACTTTGTGACTTTGTGAATGTTAATGAGGGAGTATTTAAAAAGAACCTGGAAGAATGGGTAGGATTTTTTTTTTTTTTTTTTTTTTTTTTTTTTTTTTTTGCAGTACGCGGGCCTCTCACTGTTGTGGCCTCTCCTGTTGCAGAGCACAGGCTCCGGACGCGCAGGCTCAGCGGCCATGGCTCACGGGCCCAGCCGCTCCGCGGCATGTGGGATCTTCCCGGACTGGGGCACGAACCGGCGTCCCCTGCATCGGCAGGCAGACTCTCAACCACTGTGCCACTAAGGAAGTCCTCCCCATCTTTTATTAACCACCTGCTTCCCATCTTTTACTAACACTAGGATATGTTCAGAATCTTCCATTTCACTCATTCTGATGTGTGTGCAGTGGGTGCTCACTATGGTTTTAATTTGTATTCCCTGATGATTAATGGAACTGATCGCTTTTTCATATGTTCATTGGCCATTTCAATTTCATTAGGGTTCATCTTTTATGAAGTTATCTTTCCATTTGTCTGTCCAGTTTTTGTATTTGCTTCTTTCCTTTTTCATTACTGACTGGTCAGAGTTTTATATGTATTCTGGATATAAGTCCTCTGTCAGCTTGCGGCTTGCCTTTTTAAAAACTAACAGCTTTGGGCTTCCCTGGTGGCGCAGTGGTTGAGAGTCCGCCTGCCGATGCAGGGGACACGGGTTCGATCCCTGGTCCGGGAAGACCCCACATGCCACGGAGCAACAAAGCCAGTGTGCCACAACTACTGAGCCCGTGCACCTAGAGCCCATGGTCCGCAACAAGAGAAGCCACTGCAGTGAGAAGCTTGTGAATCGCAACGAAGAGTAGCCCCCACTCGCCACAACTAGAGAAAGCCCACGTACAGCAACAAAGACCCAACACAGCCATCTAAATAAATAAATAAAGGGCAATGGGGAGCCACAGAAGGTGCTGGAGTGTGGAAGTGACCAGATCAGATCTGTGCTTTAAGGAGATGAATCTTGCTATAATGTGCAGAATGGATTGGTGTGGGAGAGACTGGAGGCTGGGAGAACAGTTTCAAGTCTATTGCAAAAAGTAACAGGAGCATCTGTGTGTCTGTTAATTTTTAAATGCCTTTTGTAAATAGCCCTCTAATTGTGAAGTTTTGTTCTTTTCCTTTTTTTAAGTAGCTATTTGTGGGTGTGCAGTAACCCAACAAAAATGTCTCCAGGAATCCTCTCCGGCCCACTGGATGGGAACACACAGGGGGGCATTGTATCAGCTCTGTAGCCCTTTGTCCCAGGACACCCATTCCCCATACAGAAAATTTCCTGGCAAAGAGGCGAACTACTGTGGTTCAGCAGATACTACTGTCCTGGACTCTTGACTGTCTGCCCACGTTTGGGAGAAGCAGGTAAAAACAAGAATGACCTTCAGGTCTCTAGTGACATGAAACCCTCTACCTGATCACAGCCCAGATAGTAGCAGAGAGGGTCCCTTCCTGCCTCAACTCAATCGCTTGAATGAATGTTACCTGGGCCCCCAGATGTTCTTAAAGATGCTGCAGTGCCTTAATTGATCTCAGAGAAATACAACAACCAATTTAGGCATTCTTTCTAGCTTTCCAGTTCTTGTCTTAGGAGGCATATGGAGTAAAAAAGATACAAAACTTTTATGTCTCGGTATTCACAACCTTGACTGGAAGAATCTGTGAATTGGGCAGTTTGCTCTGCATAATAAAGGAGGGGAGAAGAGGGTGGTGTTTGTTTTGTTTTGTTCTGTGTGTTTGCTTCTCCTCCCTGCCTGGCCCCTCCACCATTCTCTCCAAGTTCACGGCGCTGTCATCTCTGACCAAGTGAGCCCCTTCTTATTTTACGTTTTCCACTTCACCCTGAATCGCCACTCCTACTTTTCATCTCCACCATAGACAGTCCCTTTCATTTATTTAATTTATCTCATTAAAAATAACAAGCAAAAACTTTCCATTGACCACTCGGGCCCCTTCAGGCACTGGGCCACCTCTCTGCTTTCCCTGATAGCAAAATTCTTCAAAAGTGCTGTCTGCGGCATACTCGTAGGAAGAGTCTTGGGAACAACGAGCGTGGGGACAGAATGGAATGGAGGAGCGACCAGAGAAGTGGACAGAGGGCATGAGTGGAATAAAGCTGACCCCACACAGGTATAGAGCCGAAGGTCAAGTGGAGTCACTGTCTCTGTCCCTCTGGTAAGCTTGGTGGCCTGAGGCCCAGGGACCCGCACTGGGTGACTGTAGGACTGCTCACCTGGGTGGCCTTGGGGCTTCTGGTGACCAGACATGAGGGTCATGGAGGCCTGCATGAGAACTTCTGTGGTCACAGCCGCAGGCACCCAGGTGTGGATTTCTACCAAGGACAGTCACGCCTGTGCCCGTGGCCACACTCACAAGAGCATCTGGCGTGGGCACACTCCCGGTCACGAGCATGGAGGATTTGCCCCATGGCCATAGCCATGGCCACTGCCATGACAGCCTCTCCCACAGAGGACATGGACATGACCATGAGCACAGCCTATGCACTGGGGCCACAGTGCCGATCTCTGCAGCTCCATTTTTCTTCCACTTCCTTATCCCTGAGGAGTCCAGGTCCCCTGACACTGCTTTCCACTCCAGATTTTACTCAGTTTTGCTTGGGGTGGGCTCCTGGGAGATGTCTTCCTCAACCTCATGCCCCCTGCCCTGGAACCTCATTCTTACCACTGTCTGGAGCACAATGGGAGGGCCCTGTCCTGTCTGCGAGATGGTGGGTCCTCGGTGGAACTATCGCCTCTCTTTGTGAGTCGAGGTGGGAGGATAAGCACATGCTCTGGGTCACACATGGAAGTCACTGATGTGGAAGACAGGAGCATCCTCTGAAGGAGAAGCAGAGCTCAGAGGAAGAAGAAAAGGAAGTGGTGGGGAGGGGTCTCAGAGGAGGAGAGGAGGGAGCATGGGGCGCAAAGATGGGCCCAGGAGACCTCAGAATGCTGAAGGGGAAAAATCAGGTTCAGACCTGCATGTATTGGGGTAGCTGAATCTGGCTGCCGACTGGCACCAACCTCACGGGTGGTCTGGCCATGGTGCTTCATTTCGGGGGGTCGGGGGCTGGAGATCCTGACCACAGTGACTGTCCCACTGCAAGAAGTGCCCCAAGAAGTCGGGGACTATGCCTTGTTGGTCCAGTCTGGCAATAGGGGCGCTGGTGTGTGCAGCCTTACGCTCCTAACTCAAAGAGGGGCGTGGGCAGTGAAGTGCAGGCGGGGCGGGTCCTGGCTGGGCTCTGCCGCTCACTGCTTTATCTACAGAGCAACTACGTCCCATGTCCGCGTGGCCTGAGCTGTTGAGGGAGGTGTCACCACTGCAGTCCCTTCCTGGAGATGCTGGGGCAGGTTGTCATATGGTGATGATGGTCCACTCGAGTGACAGGTGGGATAAACTGCCCCCACCTCTGCCCCAAACTTCTAGCCTCTAACTCCTCCAGGTCAGGGGTCTGTGGAGGTTGGACACCCTGGCCAGGGAGCTCTGCTAAGGGAAAGAGCTGTATCTGAGGGAAGCGGAGGCTTTGGCACGAGGACCATCAGGGTTTGGCAGTCTCACAGGGGCTGTAGAGGCGAAATTGAGAGGCCAGAGGGACGGTGTCATCAGGCACGGGCTGGCCACGTTGTTGGGGTTGGAGGGCTGCCTGGGGCCACGAAGAAGGCTGGAAGAGAGAGAGCGGACGGCAGCCCACCCCGTGTCCCCACCCCACCTGTTCTCGGAGGACCAAGCTGCCACACACAGGCTTCTCCAAGGTCTGCCTCCCTTCTCCCACCTGCTGGTGGAAGCTCCAGCGAAGACCAGAGCCCTGGACAGAGGGGGAAGCAGGAGGAGGTGAGGATAAACATCAGTTAAACTTCAATCACGTAACCGGATCCAGGAGTGACAGGGAGGAGGGGGATTAGCTGCTAATCTCATG
Source organism: Tursiops truncatus (assembly GCF_011762595.2). NCBI lineage: Eukaryota > Metazoa > Chordata > Mammalia > Artiodactyla > Delphinidae > Tursiops > Tursiops truncatus. The sequence continues at coordinate 164,795,894 of NC_047034.1, read as the reverse complement.
GCCTGATTTGTGTGTGTGTGTCTCTATTCTTTTTATATTACTGGGGTTTTTGGGGGTGTTTTTTTTTGTTGTTTTGCGGTACACGGGCCTCTCACTGTCGTGGCCTCTCCTGTTGCGGAGCACAGGCTCCGGACATGCAGGCTCAGCGGCCATGGCTCACGGGCCCCGCCACTCCGCGGCATGCGAGATCTTCCCGGACCGGGGCATGAACCCGTGTCCCCTGCGTCGGCAGGCGGACTCCCAACCACTGCGCCACCAGGGAAGCCCTATATTACTGTTTGAATGGAGAGTCCTTGTATCTTCAGCCCCACCAAAAAAAAAAAAAAAAAAAAAAAGTGCTGTCTCTGCTTGCCTTACCCACTTCTTTTCCTGGTCTCTCTAAAGCTCTCTCTAGTAGTGAGGCTTTCAACCCCATCATTGCATTAAATTATCTTTGCCAAAACTACTCAGTCCTCCTCGCTCATTTTATCAGCTTATCAGCAGAATTGGGCACAGCCTATTGCTCCTTCCTTCTGGAAATGGTTCCCCGCTTGGCCTCCAGAACCCCACGTTCTCTTGGTTCTCTTCCAACCTCAGCGGCCATTCGTTTTCAGCCTCTTTGCTGGCTCCGCACCACCTTCCCTCCTGCTAAATAATGGAGTGTCTCGGGGCTTGCTCTCAGGCTCTCTTGCTGTTATGGTCTCTACGTGACTTCATCTAACCCCATGATTTAAATACCTTCTATCTACTGCAACTCCCAAAAGTGTACCCTCAGACCTTTCCCCTGAATTCTATTCTAGATAAATGGCCAACAGACTCCTCAATACCTCCACTCGGATGTCTAATGGGCATCCCAAACATAAACCAAACCAAACTCCTGTTTTTTCCACCTAAACTTACTCTTCCCCAGTCTTTCCCTCCCAGTGAACCCTCAGCAACATCTCAGGTTCCTCCTGTTCCCTCACACCCATTTATTAATAAATTGTCCGCTCTTTTTGAAACTCTCTCTGTTCTCCCAGTTTGCAACTTGTCTTTTTACTTTTGGTGGTATCATTTTTTTTGCGGTACACGGGCCTCTCACTGTCGTGGCCTCTCCCGTTGCGGAGCACAGGCTCCGGACGCGCAGACTCAGCGGCCATGGCTCACGGGCCAAGCCGCTCTGCGGCACGTGGGATCTTCCCGGACCGGGGCACGAACCCGCATCCCCTGCATTGGCAGGCGGACTCTCAACCACTGGGCCACCAGGGAAGCCCTGGTGGTATCTTTTGAGGAACAAATGTAATTTGTTTCTTTTATGGTTAACACTTCTGAAAATACCTTGTTTGAAATATTTCCCATCCCTAGTTCTTGAAGATACTCTCTGGCAGCTTTTCTTTTTTCTCTAAAGATTTGCCTTTCACATCTCTCCTACCACCCTATTCTAAATTACCAGCACCGTGCCCTGGATCACTGTAATCCCTCCTCACTGCTCTCCCAGCCTCTAGTCTTGCCTCTGCACAATAACCATGGTGATCCTGTAAAAATAAGCCAGATGTTTTCACTCCTCTGCTAAAAAGCATCTAATGGATTCTCATTTTGTTCCAAGCAAAACCCTCAGCACTTACCACAGCCTGCAAGGTCCTGTGTGACCTCGCCCACCACATCTCTCACTTCCTGTAACTCCCTCTCTCACTCTACTCGGGCCATGCACTGGCCTCCTTAATGTCCTAAAACATGCCAAACGTTCTCCCACCTCAGGACCTTTGCACATACTGTTCTCTTTGCCCGGCGTTCTCTTCCCTCACATAACCAGTCTTGTTCCTCTTAAAACAGGCTTCTGCCCCAAGGTCTCCTTATCAGAGAGGACTTCCACAGCCGCCCTGTATAAAATAGCACATCTCCTCCACCCACAATCTCCATCCTGTGTTCCTCATTTATTTTTCCTTGTCATCTCTCTTCTTCTAGTAGAATATAAGTTCCATAAAAAACACAATTTTGCTTAGTGTGCTGCTATATTCCCAACGTCAAGAGTGGTGCCTGACAGACAACCAGTATTAAAAAAAATACTATTGAATACATGATGGGATGAATGAAAGTGTCTTGAAAAATATACAGTGTTCATTTAAGAATAAATGTTTTGAATGTACATAAATTTACATAAATATCGTGTAGATATTCTGCTTCTTACTTTCTCACTAAACATATTTAAGATCGAACCGTACTGCTGAATGTAAATCCAGTTCGTTACTTCTGACCGCTGCCTAGTGTGCCATCAAATGCCACATTTTCTCATCCGCCTCCTTGACGGGGGACACACGGTTTGCCTGCAGCTCCAGCTATATACACAGCATGAAATAAACTTTCTGCAACTTACACCTTATGAACCTGCGTGAAAGACCTTTTCGGTATTTTGGGGGTGGGGAGTGGAGAGAGTGGGATGGTATGTATACTCAGGAGTAGAATTGGTGAGTCACAGGACAAACATAGATATGCTTAATTCAACTAAGTACAGCCAAAAGGCCTGCCAGGGAGAAAGCACACATAATATATGCCTACCCCCATCAACAATTTGTGGAAAATCCTGTTTCCTCCATATCCTTCCTGGCCCTTTGAAGTACCTTGCGTTTCTAATGTTTGGCATTATTACAGATATAAAATATTATCTAGATTTAAGGACTTCCGGGAAGATGGCAGAAGAGTAAGACGCGGAGATCACCTTCCTCTCCACAGATACACCAGAAATACATCTACGCGTGGAACAACTCCTACAAAACACCTACTGAACGCTGGCAGAAGACCTCAGACCTCCCAAAAGGCAAGGAACCCCCCACGTACCTGGTTAGGGCAAAAGAAAAAACTAAACAGAGACAAAAGGATAGGGACGGGTCCTGCACCAGCGGGAGAGAGCTGTGAAGGAGGAAAAGTGTCCACACACTAGGAAGCCCCTTCGCGGGTGGAGACTTCGGGAGGCGGAGTGGGGGAGCTTGGGAGCCGCGGAGGAGAGCACAGCAACAGGGGTGCGGAGGGCAAAGCGGACAGATTCCAGCGCAGAGGATCGGGCCGACCGGCACTCACCAGCCGAGAGGCTTGTCTGCTCGCCCGCCGGGGCGGGCGGGACTGGGAGCTGAGGCTCCGGCTTTTGTCGGAGCGCCGGGAGAGGACTGAGGTTGGCGGCGTGAACACAGCCTGCAGGGCGTTGGTGCGCCGCGGCTGGCCGGGAGAGAGTCCGGGGAGGGGTCTGGACCTGCCGAAGAGGCAAGAGACTTTTACGTCCCTCTTTGTTTCCTGGTGCACGAGGAGAGGGGATTAAGAACGCTGCTTGAGAGAGCTCCAGGGACGGGCGCGAGCCGCGGCTAAGAGTGCGGAGCCCAGAGACGGACATGGGACGCTAGGGCCGCTGTTGCCGCCGCCAGGAGGCCTGTGTGCGAACACAGGTCACTAGCCACACGCCCTTCCGGGGAGCCTGTGCAGCCCGCCACTGCCAGGGTCCCGGGATCCAGGGACGGCTCCCCGGGAGAGTGCACGGCGCGCCTCAGGCTGCAGCGTCACGCCGGCCTCTGTCGCTGCAGGCCCCGCCCCGCACTCCGTGACCCTCCCTACCCCCCGGCCTGGGTGAGCCAGAGCCTCCGAATCAGCGGCTCCTTTAACCTCGTCCTGTCTGAGCAAATAACAGACGCCCTCCGGCGACCTACACGCACAGGCGGGGCCAAATCCAAAGCTGAGCCCCTGGGAACTGTCAGAACAAAGAAGAGAAAGGGAAATCTCTCCCAGCAGCCTCAGAAGCAGCGGATTAAAGCTCCACAATCAACTTGATATACCCTGCATCTGTGGAATACCTGAATAGACAACGAATCATCCCAAATTAAGGAGCCCTGTGGATGAAAGGCTCTTGGTGCTGCAGCCAGGACTCAGTGCTGTGCCTCTGAGGTGGGAGAGCCAACTTCAGGACACTGGTCCACAAGAGGCCTCCCAGCTGCACATAATATCAAACAGCAAAAATCTCCGAGAGATCTCCATCTCAACGCCAGCACCCAGCTTCACTCAACGACCAGCAAGCTACAGTGCTGGACATCCTATGCCAAACAACTAGCAAGACAGGAACACAACCCCACCCATTAGCAGAGAGGCTGCCCAAAATCACAGTAAGTCTACAGACACCCCAAAACACACCACCAGACGTGGACCTGCCCACCAGAAAGACAAGATCCAGCCTCATACACCAGAACACAGGCACTAGTACCCTCCACCAGGAAGCCTACACAACCCACTGAACCAACCTTAGCCACTGGGGACAGACACAAAAAACAACAGGAACCACGAACCTTCAGCCTGCAAAAAAGGAGACCCCAAACACAGTAAGATAAGCAAAATGAAAAGACAGAAAAACACACAGCAGATGAAGGAGCAAGATAAAAACCCACCAGACCTAACAAATGAAGAGGAAATAGGCAGTCTACCTGAAAAAGAATTCAGAATAATGATAGTAAGGTTGATCCGAAATCTTGGAGATAGAATGGACAATAGAATGGACAAATTGCAAGAATCAGTTAACAAGGACCTAGAAGAACTAAAGATGAAGCAAGCAACGATGAACAACACAATAAATGAAATTAAAAGTACTCTAGATGGGATCAATAGCAGAATAACTGAGGCAGAAGAACGGATAAGTGACCTGGAAGATAAAATAGTGGAAATAACTACTGCAGAGCAGAATAAAGAAAAAAGAATGAAAAGAACTGAGGACAGTCTCAGAGACCTCTGGGACAACATTAAACGCACCAACATTCGAATTATAGGGGTTCCAGAAGAAGAAGAGAAAAAGAAAGGGACTGAGAAAATATTTGAAGAGATTATAGTTGAAAACTTCCCTAATATGGGAAAAGAAATCGTTAATCAAGTCCAGGAAGCACAGAGAGTCCCATACAGGATAAATCCAAGGAGAAATACGCCAAGACACATATTAATCAAACTGTCAAAAATTAAATACAAAGAAAACATATTAAAAGCAGCAAGGGAAAAACAACAAATAACACACAAGGGAATCCCCATAAGGTTAACAGCTGATCTTTCAGCAGAAACTCTGCAAGCCAGAAGGGAGTGGCAGGACATATTGAAAGTGTTGAAGGAGAAAAACCTGCAACCAAGATTACTCTACCCAGCAAGGATCTCATTCAGATTTGATGGAGAAATTAAAACCTTTACAGACAAGCAAAAGCTGAGAGAGTTCAGCACCACCAAACCAGCTCTACAACAACTGCTAAAGGAACTTCTCTAGGCAAGAAACACAAAAGAAGGAAAGGACCTACAATAACGAACCCAAAACAATTAAGAAAATGGGAATAGGAACATACATATCGATAATTACCTTAAATGTAAATGGACTAAATGCTCCCACCAAAAGACACAGATTGGCTGAATGGATACAAAAACAAGACCCATATATTTGCTGTCTACAAGAGACCCACTTCAGACCTAGAGACACATACAGACTGAAAGTAAGGGGATGGAAAAAGGTATTTCATGCAAATGGAAACCAAAAGAAAGCTGGAGTAGCAATTCTCATATCAGACAAAATAGACTTTAAAACAAAGACTATTAGAAGAGACAAAGAAGGACACTACATAATGATCAAGGGATCGATCCAAGAGGAAGATATAACAATTGTAAATATTTATGCACCCAACATAGGTGCACCTCAATACATAAGGCAAATACTGACAACCATAAAAAGGGAAATCGACAGTAACACATTCATAGTAGGGGACTTTAACACCCCACTTTCACCAATGGACAGATCATCCAAAATGAAAATAAATAAGGAAACACAAGCTTTAAATGATACATTAAACGAGATGGAGTTAATTGATATTTATAGGACATTCCATCCAAAAACAACAGAATACACATTTTTCTCAAGTGCTCATGGAACATTCTCCAGGATAGATCATATCTTGGGTCACAAATCAAGCCTTGGTAAATTTAAGAAAATTGAAATTGTATCAAGTATCTTTTCAGACCACAACGCCATGAGACTAGATATCAATTACAGGAAAAGATCTGTAAAAAATACAAACACATGGAGGCTAAACAATACACTACTTAATAATGAAGTGATCACTGAAGAAATCAAAGAGGAAATCAAAAAATACCTAGAAACAAATGACAATGGAGACACAACGACCCAAAACCTGTGGGATGCAGCAAAAGCAGTTCTAAGGGGGAAGTTTATAGCAATACAAGCCCACCTTAAGAAGCAGGAAACATCTCGAATAAACAACCTAACCTTGCACCTCAAGCAATTAGAGAAAGAAGAACAAAAAAACCCCAAAGCTAGCAGAAGGAAAGAAATCATAAAGATCAGATCAGAAATAAATGAAAAAGAAATGAAGGAAACAATAGCAAAGATCAATAAAACTAAAAGCTGGTTCTTTGAGAAGATAAACAAAATAGATAAACCACTAGCCAGACTCATTAAGAAAAAAAGGGAGAAGACTCAAATCAATAGAATTAGAAATGAAAAAGGAGAGGTAACAACTGACACTGCAGAAATAAAAGAGATCATGAGAGATTACTACAAGCAACTCTATGCCAATAAAATGGACAATCTGGAAGAAATGGACAAATTCTTAGAAATGCACAACCTGCCAAGACTGAATCAGGAAGAAATAGAAAATATGAACAGACCAGTCACAAGCACTGAAATTGAAACTGTGATTAAAAATCTTCCAACAAAGAAAAGCCCAGGACCAGATGGCTTCACAGGCGAATTCTATCAAACATTTAGAGAAGAGCTAACACCTATCCTTCTCAAACTCTTCCAAAATATAGCAGAGGGAGGAACACTCCCAAACTCCTTCTACGAGGCCACCATCACCTTGATACCAAAACCAGACAAGGATGTCACAAAGAAAGAAAACTACAGGCCAATATCACTGATGAACATAGATGCAAAAATCCTCAACAAAATACTAGCAAATAGAATCCAACAGCACATTAAAAGGATCATACACCATGATCAAGTGGGGTTTATTCCAGGAATGCAAGGATTCTTCAATATACGCAAATCTATCAATGTGATAAACCATATTAACAAACTGAAGGAGAAAAACCATATGATCATCTCAATAGATGCAGAGAAAGCTTTTGACAAAATTCAACACCCATTTATGATAAAAACCCTGCAGAAAGTAGGCATAGAGGGAACTTTCCTCAACATAATAAAGGCCATATATGACAAGCCCACAGCAAACATCATCCTCAATGGTGAAAAACTGAAAGCATTTCCACTAAGATCAGGAACAAGACAAGGTTGCCCACTCTCACCACTCTTATTCAACATAGTTTTGGAAGTTTTAGCCACAGCAATCAGAGAAGAAAAGGAAATAAAAGGAATCCAAATCGGAAAAGAAGAAGTAAAGCTGTCACTGTTTGCAGATGACATGATCCTATACATAGAGAACCCTAAAGATGCTACCAGAAAACTACTAGAGCTAATCAATGAATTTGGTAAAGTGGCAGGATACAAAATTAATGCACAGAAATCTCTGGCATTCCTATATACTAATGATGAAAAATCTGAAAGTGAAATCAAGAAAACACTCCCATTTACCATTGCAACAAAAAGAATAAAATATCTAGGAATAAACCTACCTAAGGAGACAAAAGATCTGTATGCAGAAAATTATAAGACACTGATGAAAGAAATTAAAGATGATACAAATAGATGGAGAGATATACCATGTTCTTGGATTGGAAGAATCAACATTGTGAAAATGACTCTACTACCGAAAGCAATCTATAGATTCAATGCAATCCCTATCAAACTACCACTGGCATTTTTCACAGAACTAGAACAAAAAATTTTGCAATTTGTATGGAAACACAAAAGACCCCGAATAGCCAAAGCAATCTTGAGAACGAAAGAAGGAACTGGAGGAATCAGGCTCCCAGACTTCAGACTATACTACAAAGCTACAGTTATCAAAACGGTATGGTACTGGCACAAAAACAGAAAGATAGATCAATGGAACAGGATAGAAAGCCCAGAGATAAACCCACGCACATATGGTCACCTTGTCTTTGACAAAGGAGGCAGAAATGTACCGTGGAGAAAGGACAGCCTATTCAATAAGTGGTGCTGGGAAAACTGGACAGCTACATGTAAAAGTATGAAGTTAGATCACTCCCTAACACCATACACAAAAATAAGCTCAAAATGGATTAAAGACCTAAATGTAAGGCCAGAAACTATCAAACTCTTAGAGGAAAACATAGGCAGAACACTCTATGACATAAATCACAGCAAGATTCTTTCTGACCCACCTCCTAGAGTAATGGAAATAAAAACAAGAGTAAACAAATGGGACCTAATGAAACTTAAAAGCTTTTGCGCAGCAAAGGAAACCATAAAGAAGACCAAAAGACAACCCTCAGAATGGGAGAAAATATTTGCAAATGAAGCAACTGACAAAGGATTGATCTCCAAAATTTATAAGCAGCTCATGCAGCTTAATAACAAAAAAACAAACAACCCAATCCAAAAATGGGCAGAAGACCTAAATAGACATTTCTCCAAAGAAGATATACAGAGTGCCAACAAACACATGAAAGAATGCTCAACATCACTAATCATGAGAGAAATGCAAATCAAAACTACAATGAGATATCATCTCACACCAGTCAGAATGGCCATCATCAAAAAATCTAGAAACAATAAATGCTGGAGAGGGTGTGGAGAAAAGGGAACCCTCTTACACTGTTGGTGGGAATGTAAATTGATACAGCCACTGTGGAGAACAGTATGGAGGTTCCTTAAAAAGCTACAAATAGAACTACCATATGACCCAGCAATCCCACTACTGGGCATATACCCTGAGAAAACCATAATTCAAAAAGAGTCATGTACCAAAATGTTCATTGCAGCTCTATTTACAATAGCCCAGAGATGGAAACAACCTAAGTGTCCATCATCGGATGAATGGATAAAGAAGATGTGGCACATATACACAATGGAATATTACTCAGCCATAAAAAGAGACGAAATTGAGCTATTTGTAATGAGGTGGATAGATCTAGAGTCTGTCATACAGAGTGAAGTAAGTCAGAAAGAGAGAGACAAATACCGTATGCTAACACATATATATGGAATTTAAAAAAAAAAAAATGTCATGAAAAACCTAGGGGTGAAACAGGAATAAAGACTCAGACTTACTAGAGAATGGACTTGAGGCTATGGGGAGGGGGAAGTGTAAACGGTGACAAAGCGATAAAGAGGCATGGACATATATACACTACCAAACGTAAGGTAGATAGCTAGTGGGAAGCAGCCGCATAGCACAGGGAGATCAGCTCGGTGCTTTGTGACCGCCTGGAGGGGTGGGATAGGGAGGGTGGGAGGGAGGGAAACGCAAGCGGGAAGAGATATGGGAATATATGTATATATATAACTGATTCATTTTGTTGTGAAGCTGAAACTAACATACCATTGTAAAGCAATTATACTCCAATAAAGATGTTAAAAAAAAAAAAAAAAATATTATCTAATTGTTCTTTTCATTTGCATTTCTCTGATTACCAGCTAAGAGCACATAGAGTTTAGTTCTGATGTTTGCAACCTTTGGGTTCTTTTGTTGTTGTTGTTTGTTTTTTTGTTTTTCTTGAGGGGGGAGAGGGAGGGAAGGGGAGAAATCACTATTTAGACACTAATAAAATTTATTAATTCATTTATTCCCCTTTATTCCCCATATCTCATTGCTTTCTCCTGGATTCAGTTCTCTTCTTGCTTTATGCTTACTTCAGGAGGGATTTCAGAGAAGGTCTTTACATGGCAACATTTCTGAGACCTTGAATAAATATTTATTTTCCTCGAGTATTTAAATGACAGTATAGAACTTCCCTGGTGGCACAGTGGTTAAGAATCCACCTGCCAATACAGGGGACACGGGTTCGAGCCCTGGTCCGGGAAGATCTCACATGCCGCGGAACAACTAAGCCCATGCGCCACAATTACTGAGCCTGCACTCTAGAGCCCGCGAGCCACAACAGCTGAGCCCACGTGCCACAACTACTGAAGCCCGCGCGCCTAGAGCCTCTGCTCCACAACGAGAGAAGCCACCACAATGAGAAGCCCGCACACTGCAATGAAGAGTAGCCCCGCTCACCACAACTAGAGGAAGCCTGTGTGCAGCAACAAAGACCCCACACAGCCAAAAATAAATAAATAAAATAAACAAATTTATTTTAAAAATAAATAAATAAATGACAGTATAACCAGAGATAAAATTCTAGTGTCAAAGTTCTTTGCCTTCAGCACTTTGAAAATATGAGTCCATTGTCTTTTGCATCCCAGCTATTGAGTTCAACGATCTAACCATATTGCCAGGAGTTTTTCTCCCCCACATTGTGTTGTATTTGTAAAATACCAAATAAAATATGTAACATTTTAAAAAATGGCTCTGAACCACTCTAACTCAACTCGAGTTGCAGCATTACCAGTGCTGTTTAATAATCTACTTCTGTGTTCTTTCCCTATCATATTCTCTATTCTCACCCACCCCGCACCAGGGAACCATTTCCCTGAATGTTCCTCATTTTAAAAATAAATTTGTCATAAATGTGTGCTTCCCTAAAATAATACATTGTTTAGTTTTGCTAGTTTTTTTTCAGCTTTTCATAAATGAGCTTATAGTGTGCATAGTCTTCTGCAACTTCTTTTTTTTTTCAGTCAACTTTATATTTCTGTTTCATCTATTTTGTTGCATGTAGCTGTACATAATTCTGTTTCTTTCTGCATGATATTCCACTTTGGAAACATGTTACAATCTACCCATTATCCTGATGACAGACATTTAGGTTTACCTCCAAGTTTTTGCCAGTAGAAAGGATATTGCTATGAATATTTTATACATATCTCTTGGTACATGCATACAATTGTTTGGAGTAGAAATGCTGGGTCATAAGGTTTGCACATCTTTAATTTTATTCAATAATGCCAACTTATTTTCTAAAGTGTTTGTAAAATTTCCTCTTCCACCAGCAGTACATGAGAGTTCTGTTTAATCCACATCTTCAACACTTTGTATCACTAGACTTCATAATTTTGAGTAGTCTAGTAGATGTAAACTGGTACCTTGTGATCTTAATTTGCATTTCCTAGATTTCTAGAGAGGTTGAGCATCTTGTCATATGTTGATAAGTTCTGTGAAATGCTGGCTCAAGTCTTTGCCCATCTTTGCGTTGGGTTGTGTGTCTTTTTCTTGTTTATGGTAATTTGTAACAGTATCTACTCTAGATGTTAATCTTTTCTCAGTTTCAATAATTTTGTTGCAAATATCTTCTCCCAGTTTGCCAGTTTACAACTTGTCTTTTGACTCCCTTCATGATATCTTTTTTTTTTTTTTAGGCCACACCATGTGGCATGTGGGATCTTAGTTCCCTGACCAAGGATCAGACCCGTGCCCCCTGTATGGGGAGTGCAGAGTCTTAACCACTGGACTGCCAGAGGAGTCCCATCTTTGTGGTATCTTTTGATGAATAAACACTTTTTACTTAATGTATTCAAATTTATTCCTATTTTTATCTTATAGTTAGCAGGTTTTTTGTATCTTGTTTAAGGAAATCTTTCCTATCCTTAGGCCTTAAAGATATGCTCTTGAAGCTTTTTTTTTTTTAAGTTTTGCCTTTCACATGAAAGTTTTTAATCATTAGGAATGAACTTTTATGTGTAGGGTGAAGTATGAATCCAATTTCATTTTTTCTATATGCATAACCAGTTGCCTCGGTGTCACTCATCCTTTCTCTAATATCTACAAAGCTGCCTCTGTCTTATGTCAAATTTTCATATACATGTGGGGCTTTTTCTATGCTATTGTTTTCTTTGGTGAGTTTGTCAATATGTTTGCTTTTATGTTGTTGGTTTTTTTGTTGTTTTTTCTAAATTTCTTTTATTGAAGTGTAGTTGATTTACAACGTGTTAATTTCTGCTGTACAGAAAAGTGATTCAGTTATACATATATATATATTCTTTTTTACATTCTTTTCCATTATGGATTATTACAGTATATTGAATATAGTTTCCTGTGCTATACAGTAGGACCTCATTGTTTATCCATGCTGTATATAATAGTTTGCATTTGCCAATCCCAAACTCCCAATCCATCCCTCTCCCATGCCCCTTCCCCCTTGGCAACCACAAGTCTGTTCTATATGTCTGTGAGTCTGTTTCTGTTTCATAGATTAGTTCATTTGTGTCATATTTTAGTTTCCACATATAAGTGATATCATATGGTATTTGTCTTTCTCTTTCTGACTTACTTCACTTAAGATACTGCATTTTCTTAACTAATACAGGAGGTCAAGTCCTCCCACCTTAAACTGCTCTTTAGCAGTGGTTATTTTTGGACATTTGTCTTCATAAAAATAACGGAATCAGCTTGCAATTTCCTCAAAACTTCTGTTTGGATTTTTATTGGGTAATGGACAATAAAAATAAATCTGTTTGGAGAAAACTGACATCTTTACAATGGTATAATTCCACTTACACCCCTACTGTCCTTTGTGTCGTTGCCACATATTTTATGTCTACATGTGTTAAAAAAAAATCCCAACTTACACTGTTATTAGTTTTGCCTTGAAGTCAATTGACATTCAAGAAATTTAAGAAAAGAACAAAAAGTTGTATTTTTAAATATTCATCCACTTATTTACCATTCCCATTGTTCTTCCTTCCTTCCTCTCCTTTTTTTTTTTTACAGGAAAAAAATACATTTATTAGGAGGCATGAAAATGCATAAACTCATTTATAAATAAATGTAGCATAATTTACCCAGTGAAAAAATAGCTAAAATCCATGAGTAAACTGGATTTTATCTTTGAAATGATTACATATTTGATCTCTAATAATTTCACCCTCCATCATGATCTCTTAGTAGCAGTAATTTTGCACTGACTATAGAAAAGCTGTTACCAGTGATTATCATATGGGAGGGAAATTTTTCAAGAATTTTCTTTAGAAATGAACCAGTGCAAACAAATTCAGATTGTGAGGGATACAGTAAGACCTGGGGCTTATCTTCTGAAAAGTAGAAAATAAAAATCCCAAACATTCATTAAGAAATGAAAAAGCAAATTACATTTTGATCATTGAAAAATAACACATATGGACATTATAAAACATTCTTAACCAGTGATTGCAATAATTACATTTAAAAATGTTCATTCAAGTACTGGTGATCAATAAACATTCAAAGTCTCATTAAAAGTAACACTAGGCATAGATACATGTGAACAATGCTTCTTTTGATTCAACAACAACAAAAATCATGTCAACAGGAGACAAGTTACCCTTAAAATACTGGTTTTTTTTGGTCTGTAAATGATTTTCCACGGTCTGTATATTTTATTTGCTAAGAAGCAAGGAACATCTCACAATGGCTAATTAAGAAGTCCCTTCTATAAAATGAATTTCGATATTATAGAGATAAACATCCTAAAACACAAATTCAGCTTAAAAATAACAGTGCAGAATCAGTTTTCTTTGGTAAGAAATTGTTAATTCCTTACCAGTGTTGGTTTGCTGTTGTGCAGACTCTATCAGAACACTTCTTCGATATTTACCAAAGAGCTATTTAATGAGCTGAAAAGACTTCATAAACTCTGGTACCACAATAGCAATGTAGAGCTTAAGCCAAAATTGCGCTGAAATCAACACCATTTCCTTCATTACTGTTGTTAATGAAACTTCCTTCAAAAAGCTCCTTCCTAATTTTGGCCTGAGTCTCAGGCTTTAATAAAAGTTGCTTTATCTGTTTCACTTTGGACTGCAGACCCATCCTCTCTCGCACAAAGCTTCATTAATTAAGTCTTGGATTCCAAAAGCTTTCTGGCCTATGGGAAAAAAATTATATGATACATTTTATGTGCAAATGCCAATGAAAAACATTCAATATGGCACACCAACTTATCAAAAGAGGGTTAAAAAGAAACCTTTAAATGCTGCCCACATTTATAGAAAAGGTTGCATTTCACCAAAAATATATCATTTACATGAAACAAGATCACTGCATAGCAACAGCCCACATAGGACAAACACGAAACATTATGGACTAACTATATGGATAATAATTTCAACAGTGATCATTTTAATCGTAGCACTCGTTAGCTCTGTGTATGTTTTGGCCTCAGATAAAGTAGTCAAATGCCCTGCTAAGCAATATAAATGGCAGTATTCCATTTACAGCAAGGCCCCTTCCATGGCCTTTAATTTGAGTCCACGAGGCATAACACAAACTCCTCTCTCCCACAGCCCCGGCTGAGGGCAACTGAAACCAGTGCCATTCTTCCTTCATAAATGAATTTCCTCTGATAGTCCCAGCACTCCATTTTTCTTCTGTTGTGTTTCAGGAATGCAAACACATCAATCATGAAAGCATTAGGCAATCTCCACAGATTGGACAAGAGACACACACTTAGCACAATGCAGATTAGCCCATTGACTGGGCAGAGGGAGCAGGGATGCTTCTCACGGATGCTTCTCACGGATGCGTCTCACGGCGGGGGCCTGCCTGCCTTCAGGTCTCATTTCCTGTTATTGCCACTGTCAGTGCCATTCTTATCAGCCTCTTCAGTTTTCACAGAGCTCCCATCCCCTGGCTTGTTTTTGTTCTGTGTTTCTTCCAGATACTGCTGGACAGCCTTGAGCACCTCATTCTCCACCAGCCTCTTACTGAGCCTTACCAGTTCAGCATCATCAGGCTCACCTCCATTCTTATCACCTGCTAGTGTTGGAGGGTCTCCTGCAGAGGCAGGGGTCAGCTGTGGCTCACTGCAGAGACAAGGACACTGGCAGCAGAAGTTCTGGGAAGCCCTCCCTGGCCTGAACCCTCCTGGAGTCCACCACCAGCCCCACCAAGGACCCTGTGGGTTCCAGTGCTGAGTCACCCCAGGCCAAACAACCAACAGGGAGGGAACTCAGCCCCCCTTCCTTCCTTTCTATAGATCTAAATTTCCAATTGTTATCACTCCTTTTCAACCTACTTAATTTCCTTTAGAATTTCTTGTGGTGAGTGTCTGCTGGTGAAAAATCGGTTCAGCTTTGATTTATCAGAAAACATCTTGATTTCACCCTCAGTTTTGAAAAATATTTTTACTAGATATAGAATTCTAGGTTGACTTTTCTTTTTTCTCCAGCCCTTTAAAGATGTAGTTCCAACATCTGCTAGCTTCCAATCCAATAAGAAATCAGTTGTCATTCTTATCACTGCTCCCCTATTTGCAATGCAACTATTTTCTTTTGCTGCTTTAAATATTTTCTCTTTATTTTTGATTTTCAGCAATTTAATAATGATGTGCCTAGGTGTGGTTTTCTTTGACTTCATCCTCCTTAAGTTTTGTTGAGCTACCTGGATCTTTGGGTACTGTTTTTTAAACCAAATTTTTGGCTAGTATTTCTTCAAAAACTTATTTTTGCCCTATTATTTCTCTTTCTTTGTGAGACCCCAATTCCTGAAATGTACCTGCCTAACAAAGCATGGTCAAAGTGATCTGTCAGTAATTTAACTGCCCGCTAGAATAAAACAACATTCTTCAGAGGAAGATAACAGAATACAGTTTCTATGACATATCATCCACAATGTCAAATACATAATAAAATTATTAGACATTCAACAAAACAGGAAACTGTGACCTGTAATAAAGAGAGAGATCAGTCAGTATAAAGATACCCACAAATGACCCAGACATTGGAGCTAGCAGACAAAGAATTTGAGATAAAACTGATAAATTTGTTAGAGTCTACAGGAGAAGATCTACATAGTGACTGAAGACATAGGAAATTTCAGGAGAGATTTGGAAACTATTAAAAAAAAAAAAAGAAAGAAAGAATGGAAATCCCCAAACTGAAAATACAGTATCCACAATCAAAAACGCTTTGGATGTGATCAACATTAGGTTGGATACAACCAAGGAAACGATCAGTGAACTTAGAAACAGATCAATGGATGGGAGTTCCATGGTGGCCTAGTGGTTAGGATTCCGGGCTTTCACAGCTGTGGCCTGGGTACAATCCCTGGTCGGGGAGCTGAAATCCTGCACGCTGTGTGGTGTGGCCAGGGGGAAAAAACAAAACAAAACAAAACAAAAAAAACAGATCAATGGATATCATCTCAACAGAGAGAATGAAAGACTGAAAATCAGGAAAAAAAAGAAAACAAATTAATGCCCAAAGGGCAATAGAACCATAATCTTTGTGGCTATCTTTTCTGGTAAAATTTTTTTTGTATTGCCATTGGACAAAGAGCATTTGCATTGCTCTCAGTCTTCTACAAATTAACATCTAGGCTTTCAGAGTTTTTACATGTTTTAATCAATAGTAAATAATAAATGAAATGAAAGTACACTCCTCTAAAGAACTGGATAATCACTGATAGGACCTGCTAGGCAATACCCCCGAATATTAAAAAGAAATGCAATAATTCTTTTTAGCCTATTTCCAAATTTTGAAGTTTTTCTTAACAAGAGTTAAGCGCTAAGGCTTAAAAAGAGAGATATGTAGCTTCTAATAACTTTCTCTTTCTTCTCTCTTTCTCTTCCTCTTCTCTCTCTCAAAGACTTCTAAAGTTTTGTATATACCAAGGACTATGTTAAACATTTTAGAAATATAAACTTATTTAATCATAGTAAAAGATAAATTGTCCCAAACTTGATCTAGGGAAAAATGCTTCTGTGGGATCTAATTCACAGCTTTCCTCTAGGAGAAACAAAAGCAAAATTTCTGATAAAATGTTTAAAACAAGTTTCTGATGAATTTTAATGGGATTAAGACTTATTCTGGAAACTAGCTACTCACCTACCCAACTGACTTCTATCTGAGAGTCTGAGCATCTTCTACCAAGAGTCTAGAAATCCTTTTTTCTTTATCTGATCAAACAATGATTGTCTATCCATTTTCTTTTTTCCATAATGGAGTAATTTTTTTTTTAATCTTTTGGCCATGTAGGATCTTATTCCTCAACCAGTGATGGAACTTCACCCCCTGCATTGGAACCACAGAGTCTTAACCACTGGGAAGTCCCTGGAGCAAATTTTTTTATTTGGCCCACTAAAAAGCCTTTTCCCTTGGAACATATGCTATTAACTAAATTATCTATAAAACCCAATTTTCTTTAGCAACCTTCATAACAACCCAAGAGATCTAAATAGGACTCAACCCTTCTTTCCCACCCAATTTTTGTGAATCAAAGCTTCAAACACTTCCCTTTCCCAGGAAGATGGCATCACAAGTCAGAAGTTTATGGCAGACACAATACACATGTTTGGATTCACAAATGTCCATGGGTGGGGGCAGGGGGGAAAGTGATCTGCCTTCAGTTCACACCAGAGTGATCACAGAGGACCATCTATCAATGTGGTAGAATATTTCTAGAGGTTCAGATATCCTGGAGAAATAACCCTGAACTTCAAGGCAACGTTTATAAGCAGATTAGGTTAGGGGGTCCCTGGAGAAAGAGAACCAGGAATGGCTTTCTCAACCTAAGAGAACCCATTTTGGCCTAAGCCATTTTGTGATCTAAGCCTGGCTGCAATGCTTGCCCTTGAACAGGTCTCAGTAATTAATGATCTTATATATAATAATATATCTTTGAGTTCTGCAGGAAGTAAGGTCCCCACCCACATGGAGGATGGGTGATGTTGATCCTCCTGACTTTAATCAACCAAAGCTTGGACTCTGTTAACCTTTGCCCCAATTCTATGCTGAGTTCTCCTCTGCTCAAGCCCCCTCATGAATATGAATATACCCTTAGCTTAAAACTTCCCCAGTTTTGAAGGTAACGGTTCTAACTTCATAACGTTGGTGTAAGGATTAAATAAATTCATGTAAAATACTTAGAACAGCTCTGACATATGCTAAAAACTCAATAAATGTGAGCTGTTACCACCATCATCGTTATTCTTGGTATTATTATCATTGTTACAAACTTGTCCTAGACGATCTTAAAAGATGTGCATAAGTGCTTGCGGAAAGAGTAGCTTTCACCCTAACTTGGGTTTATATTCTGTCCGTAGTGTTAAAGAATTTCAGATGAACCCCGTAGACATTTGTTATATGGCATCTATACTATACAACTGATAACATTTTTTAACTATATGGATATTTTCTTTATGTGATCAAACATGCAAATATCTGGTTCACCTATTAAAAAGCAAACAAACAAACAAAAAACATCCCCAATTTTGCTGTTTCGGGAGCCACTGCTTTGGGCAAGATCCCCGGTGTTCTCCTTACTTGCTGCAAGTAATAATAAATCCCTCCTTCTCCCAATCTTTGGCTTGGTTGTGTCTATTGGCTTGACACCCACCAAGAGGCAAACCCAGTTTGGGGGTAATATTCCCAGAAACAAGACTGTCAAGTGGAGCTCAGACTTGAGACAGCCGTTCTTAGAGAGCTGATAGTTGTAAGGTCGGATCTTAACAAACGGCACCGCAAAACAGAGGAAAGCTTCAAGTGAGCTTTATTAGGGTGCGCTCCCGGGCGAGGTTCACTGGTCCGAGAGAATGGGGCCAGAGAAGTCGCACCTGGGCGAGGGTTGGGCAAGACTTTATAGGGGAAGAAGGGAAAGGGGTGTGGTGAATCTGGGAGGGCGCAGGGTATTCCTTATTTGGTGGTCTTTTCGGGTATCCTGGGGGACCGTTAGTCCCGCCCCTCGAAAGGCGGGAAGGCTGGGCTGGGTTCAAAGTCCCCAGGTCAGTTCCTGGAACTGGGTGGTCCGGAATGTCTCCAGGGCAGTTTCTGGAACTGGGTGGTCCAGAGAATTTCGGTCTGATGCCATTTGTGATCTAATCCTGGCTACAATGCTTGCCCTTGAACAGGTCTCAGTAATTAATGATTTTAAGGGAACAAAAGAATGCAGAAACGTTACCTGCTATCAGGCAAGAGAAGTAACAATAGCAAAGATAACATATCAGTTGTGAAGACTCCCAGTTATCTTTCAGTGGTAAAGGTTAGCCTGAAGCACTCAACCACCAGATCAACCGGAAACTAAGGGACATGATGTTGACCTTTACTGACCCTGGTGACTTCAATCAACTAAAGTTTGGACTCTGTCAACTGTCCAAGCCCCTTCATAAATATGCATGTACCCTCAGCTTAAAACTTCCCCAACTTTACTGTTCTGGGAGATGCTGCTTTAGGAAAGATCCCCAGTGTGTTCTCCTTACTTGCTGCAAGTAATAAATCCTTTCTTCTGATCTTTGGCTTTGTTGTGGCTTTTGGCTCTGTACTCACCAAGAGGTGGACACAGTTTTCCAGTCGCAACTGAAAAGGGGGTATTTGGCAGTGGTCTGCAACTGTGAGGGGTCCATTATCTGGGTCAGAGGCCCCCAGTCTTCTCTGAGGTTTGAGACAGGGGGCTTTGATGGCTCCGCAGTCCCTCCAGAGCCACCCTGGAGAAATTATGTTTACTCCACAAGAAGAGAAAGCTGTGGGAGGGTGAGGGTTGGACTATATGTAGAAGGAGCCTCTGGAGGATATAGTAAGCACTGGCCTATCGTTGTGGAGCTCTGCAAAGATTTACCAGGGGAAAACTGGTAATGGGACGTAAATTATCCTGAGAGTCTAAAGCAGAGGATTCTGGCTTTAAGAATCAGCTCTCAGGGTCTTCTTAGTGAAAAATCAAAACGGTGTTTCCCAAAGTAAGATTCCCTATCAGAATTTCCTGGGGATGTTTATTCAAAATGCAGATTCCTGCCTTCCACAGAGATCGCAACTCTGGGGGTGAGGCCCAGGAATCTACATTTTTTTAATCAGGCTGCCCAGATTCACCATCTTGAGGAGCTTGGGGTGAAGCAGGAAGAACAGTCCAGGTGTGTCTCTTAAATGTTCAGGAAATAAAAATTAGGCCTCTAGGAAAGAACAACTCTAGGGTGTCAAACCACAGAGTGTCTGTGCAGTGAATTGTTTTGTATTCACTTAGTTGGCTTTATATAAGAAATAGAAACAAACCAGAGGTAGCCTTTTAAAATTTTTGTATTTTTTATTATAGGATTATTTAATATAACAAAAGACTTCCAATATAAAATGTCTAATCTACCTATTCTAGACTAACATTTCTATTAATTCACTTTACATTTATACATACTTCTTTGGCATGAGGTTGAAGCCCATAGCATCTCAACCTATATTGGGTGCCTGTGATGGTCCATGAGTTGCCTTGCAGGTATGGAAGCTCCTCAGCCTTTTTCCAGCTGCTGCCTGGACCTTAGGAGAGTGGAGGAATGACAGGCACTCCTACTGTGGGAGTAGGTGTCTAGATATGATGAGTGCACATGCTGGCTCTACCACCCCCACTCATCTGGTTGTAGGTTCGTTTAAGTTAGACAATCCTGATTTGTTGATGACACGGTGACCCTCCTTGGGATGTAAGCAGTGGGTCAAGTCATAATTCATACACTCTACACCTGGCCTGAATGTCTTTATCCATTGCCCATGGGTCACTGGACCACAGCCCCTCAGCCATTCCCCAAGGCCGAAAGGGAAGGTGTGTGATCCAAATTTATATTTGCTGACTTCCCTGTGTCTGTTTTCTAGCCAGCCCTACATTTACAAGACAATGTGATAAGGACCCTGCCCAGCTAGGGAATTTGGGTATGGGGGATAAAGAGAAAAAAGAAAGACCTCTTAGAATGACAGGAGTTGTGGCTCATTTTAAATGAAGTCAAGAATGATTTGCATCACTGGCCACTTATGGCCACCACTGCCAGAAGAGTTCTGAGCCCAAAGGTGAAGAAAGTTGAGCCAGGCCTCTCTGGCTTTCCCTTCCTCTCACCTGGGTGAGACTGGGAGGCATTCACTGACCAGACTGAGGAGGCTTGTTTGCTTACTCACTGACCGGTAGGATAAGGTCTGTCTACATTCCCTCCCTCAGTGTCAAGTCGTTTGTAATGTTGTGGTCTCAGCCCTCAGCGATAAACCAAACCCTGAACTTGAGTTCTGTTATATGCTGGCTGTGTGATTTTCGACAACTAACTTCTCCTTCCTCAGTCTCACTTTACTCATCTTTAGAATGGAGATAATACCTCTGCATTAGCTTGTGAGGGCTGCTCCAACAAAGTAACACAGGCTGGTTGATTTAAACAACAGACATTTTTTTTCTTGAATTCTGGAGGCTAGAAGTCTGAGATCAAGGTGTTGGCAGGGTTGGTTTCTTCTGAAACCTCTCTTCTTGGCTTGTAGATGGCCACATGTTCTTCTTTCTATATGTGTCTGTGTCCTAATTTCCTCTTATAAGGGCACCAATGGTATTGGATTAAGGCCCACCTAATGACCTCATTTTAACTTAATTATCTCTTTAGAGACCCTATCTCCAAATACAATCACATTATGAGGTACCTGGGGTTAGGACTCTAACATTGAATTTTGGGAGGACAAAATTCAGCCCATAACAACCTACTAGGTATTATTGCGAGGACTGAGTTATCTAAGGCATTTAAAGCATTAACATGAAGCCTGACATAGTATGCCCCACAAAAGGGCAAGTGCTATTATTTTGAGGCCCTACATAAAAGAAAGATACTGTCATCGAAACACAAGAAAACATAGATGGGAAAGAGAATTCTCCTAATTATGGCTCCTATTTCCCATCTGACGGACACTTCTGTTGTCCTTCAAGCCCTTCTTTCAAAAATGTGCCGACACAATGTCTGAACATAGTATCTGTGGAGGAGCTTCTAAGGGCTAGAAAGCAGACAGTTACAGTTTTCTTCTTTGCCTGTTGCTGTTATCTTTCTGGCTATAAGTTCTCTGAGGACTGTCTTAAACTTCCTTTGTATCTCTTACTACATCTAAGAATACCATGCTGAGCACAGAGTAAGGGCTCAGTAAAAAACAATAAATCAAACCATATGTCTTTGTGATAATTTACTTATTTCTAGAAACAAGTCCTGGCCAAAGAGGTATATTATCCTGAAAGGGTAGATCGCCATCTAGTGAGCCTTGCTATTAGACTAGGAAAGTGTGAGGTTCAGAAAACCCCAGGTTGCTATTTCTATGTCTTTTACGTTAGATATTTATATATGCAAACACAAACAGAAATCTTCTTATAGTTTGACAGCTTGATCTATTATTGATAAATTCAACTAAGCTTTTATTTTCCTTTATTCCCAAAACATTTCTTCATCAATCTCAAAATGAAACAAATTTACCAAACAAGCTATAGACTAAAATAATCTCATAACGGAGATAAAAATGACTGATGGATAAAAGCTGATACATTTTACTCTGGAAAGTGTCTTTGAGCACAGCGGTGAATGTATTTTCAGTAGGAGTGAGTCTAGAGGACAGGGACAATAGGCAACAAATGAAACCCCTATACCATTAACAGCAATCAACAAGCAATGAGGAAAAGCAGTAGAGGAAATGGAGCCTATACCTAGAGGATCAGCAGCAAGGCTGGATGCCT
Source organism: Tursiops truncatus (assembly GCF_011762595.2). Taxonomy (NCBI): domain Eukaryota; kingdom Metazoa; phylum Chordata; class Mammalia; order Artiodactyla; family Delphinidae; genus Tursiops; species Tursiops truncatus. The sequence continues at coordinate 164,773,485 of NC_047034.1, read as the reverse complement.
ATTAGCTTTTGGAAGTTCAGTTTGAGGACTTAAAGACCAGGTATAGCAAAGAGCCACCCTGGGGATGGCTTCTTGGCTTTAAGGCCCATTTTGATCTGCACAGAATCAGAGTTTATAGGAGATGGTGTCTGCAAATACCTTCACTGCCAAGTATTGTAGTTCTCCACTGCACCTCTAGGGAGGAGCCTTCTCTGCCTCAGCAGATTTTTCAATGTGAACTTTTCCTTAGAGAATCAATGGTTATATTTCAAAGACCAGACTCACTCATTGGTAGAAATGCTTTTGGTGACTGAGCCTTAGACTCTCACTCATACATTCATTCAACAAATATCTGTGGACCTCCAAGAAAGTGCTAGATGCTGTTCGGACACTAAGGCTTTGGTGGTGAACAAGATGGTCAAGATTTTTGCCCTCATAGAGCTTTTTTTTTTTTTTTTAAGAGGGCAAAGACAGTAAGCATGTAAACAAAATAGATAACAATGTCAGGTACTATGAAGAAAAAATAAAGCAAGGTAGGATGGGTGGTGGCAAGGGTTCTGCTGTTTTCTGGAAGGCTGCTCAGGAAAGTCTCACCTGAGGATGTGACATTTGAGTCACTTCTTAGTCTCTTTTGGCTTACCAACTTACAGACAAAAAACTGACTTTTGAAACCTCACCTGTTCATCATTAGACTCGTGTCTGTAGTTCAGTGTGGCTGCAGTTTAGAAGTGAGACATGCCGTGGGGGTGGGGATGGTGGTGTGATGAATTGGGCAATTGGGATTGACATGTATATACTGATGTGTATAAAATTGATGACTAATAAGAACCTGCTGTATAAAAAAAAAAGCAACCGACATCTATGTTGATAAAAGAAAACAAATGTCAAAAAAAAGAAGGGCGGGCTTCCCTGGTGGTGCAGTGGTTGAGAGTCCGCCTGCCAATGCAGGGGACACGGGTTCGTGCCCCGGTCCGGGAAGATCCCACATGCCGCGGAGCGCCTGGGGGCCCATGAGCCATGGCCGCTGAGCCTGCGCGTCTGGAGCCTGTGCTCCGCAATGGGAGAGGCCACAACAGTGAGAGGCCCGCATACGGCAAAAAAAAAAAAAAAAAAAAAGAAGGGCAACCTGACTTTTCCATAAACCTATCACAAACTGTACCATGTGAGATGTACAAAACAAATTGCTCCTGATACTATGTTTCTTCTCCTTTTGGCTTCTTAGTGTTGTGACAATACTAGGGAGATAGAGACTAGTTTGACTTTCAGAATCCTATGCAATTTTATTGGCCTCATGTTATTTATATAGATGTTGCTATCACAGAAATAGGTGATATTTAATTAAAGCTTAAAGCAAAAAAAAAAAAAAAAAAGAAGTGAGACACGGGGAGAGGGAGCAGATTAACTCAGGAGATGAGTCTGGAGAAGGGAGCAGTAGACAAATCATAAAGGACTTTGTAAGTCACAGTAACTAGTTTGGGCTTTATCTGGAGGACAACTGAGAAGCCACCGATGAGTTTTAAACAAGGGAGTGAAAGAATCAAGATTATCATCTTGGAAAATCACTCTGGATATAGGATGGAGACATCAACCCTGAAGGCAGGGAAAATGGTTAATAGGTCAGTGCAATGATCCAGACAATAACCCAAACTGCCTGAATTCAAGAGGCAACGGGGCCAGAAAGAAGTTGACTGAGGTGAAAAGGCAAGATGTGATGGTTATAGAGTGTGAAGAGAAGAACGATGACAAGGAGAAACGTGTGCTCACTCATTGAGAATGGGAAAAGAGGGTGAGATGGGTAGATGAATTCAGTTGGAGGTGCCTACAGACATCCAAGCGAATGTCAGCAGGAAGTTGAAAATATAGGTCTGGGGTGGACCTGTGCCTGATATATACAGGTTTGAGAGACAAAAAGGTAATTGAAACCAAGAGAGGACGGATAGGTCACCTTTTTTGAGGGAAATGACAAAAGAGTCAATGACAGAACCAGAAAGAAAACCAGCATTTACAAGATTGGCAGCAAAAGAACAGAAACAGTGAAGGAAGGGTAAAACAGAACGACTAATCAGAATCATCGAGAATAGTAATAAGATGTGCATTGTGATTTCATAGTCCCATCTGGTTAACTGGCTTGTTATGTGGAAACCAGTTACTTCCCCATCTTCGACCCTCTGGCAAAGCTTTTGTTCATTCAGCAAAATTTATTTGAGCCTGTACTATGTGCCAGACACTGTTCTAGGTGCTAGGGCCATATCAGTGTACAAAAAAGACAGACGCCCTGACTTTATGGAGCTTACATTCTAGTGTGGGGAACAGATAATAAACACATTAAAAATAGGTAAACAAATACTAGAAGGTGATAAATGCTATGGGGAAAAACAGTAGATTAAGCGACATCAGTGGGGGACTTCCTTGGTGGTCCAATGGTTTAGAATCTGCATTCCAATGCAGGGGACGCGGGTTCAATCCCTGGTCAGGGAACTAAGATCCCACGTGCCATGGGGCAACTAGGCCCGTGTGCGGCAACTACAGAGCCCACGCGCTCTGGAGCCTGCTCAACGCAACGAGAGAGAAGCCCACGCACCGCAAGGAAGAGCCCCCGAGCCACAACAAAAAGATGGTGTGTGCCACAACTAAGACCCAACGCAGCCAAAAAAAAAAAAAGAGAGAGAGAGAGAGAGAGAGACATCAGGGATGTAGAGAGAGTATGTGAGCAATTTCCAATGGGGCAGTCAGGGTAGCCTCATTGAGTAAGTGATACTTGAGTAAAACCTTGAAATTTGCAAGTAGCTATCTGGGGGGAAGAGCAAAAGTTACCACTACAAAGGTCTTGAGGCAGGAGCTAGCTTAAGAAGTTCAAGCAGTGACCAGTGTTAGGGTACTAGATGAGATCAAAGAAGAAATAGGGGAGCATCAGGTCGGATTCCACTTTTGCTCTGAGAAAAATAAGGGACTATTAATAGGGAGGTTTTGAGCTTAAGAATGATACGCCTAAGGTTTTCTAACGGGATCACTCTGCTGCATTTAGAATAGATGCTGAGTGGCAAGGGCAGAAGCAGGGAGACCAGTTAGGAGCCCAGGGCAGAAGTTCAGGCCAAAGATGACAGTGCTTTGAAGCGGGATGATAGCAGAACGGGTTCTTGACAGTTTGGAACCGGGGTATAAGAGGAAGAGGAGTCAAGAACGAAACCAAGGCTTGTGTCTTAAAGAAAAGGAAAGATACTGCCATCAACCGAGGCAGGAAAGACTTTGGGAGGAGCGGGTCGGTTTTTGGCGGGGTGGAGGGTGTTCGGGAGACAGGAGGAGGAACCAGGAGCCGTCTATCCAAGTGGAAACGTCCAGGAGGACGCTGCCGATACATGTTTGAAGCTCGGGAGAGAGACCTGAGCTGGAAATCTATGACGTTGTTAGGAGGCAGTTGGTATTCCACAAGTGTAAACACATAGTTTCAAGATGAGCGCTATGAACAAAAAGCAGGAAAGGGAGGCCAGAGTGCTTGCGTGTGCGTGTGTGGTGGGGGGCATTTTACAAAAGATGGTCAGAGAACGGTCACATGCTCCCTCTCAGAGAAAAAGAGAGCGCTTAGGGCAAGTCTGGCAGAAGGCATCCGATGCCGGAGCCCTCGCTGCCGGAGCAGGGCGCTGGGGAGGCAGAGCTGGGCCACCGAGGCGGAGGCCGAGGGCTCCGAGGGCCCCGAGGCCTGAAGGCAGGCCGCTTCTCCGTCAGGCTCTGTCCGGGGGCCACGTTTCTCCTCAGCTTCCTGCCCGCTAGCGTGGGGACACGGCAGCCGAAACCGAAATTCATCTAAACCACAGTTCCAGCTTCTCCCCAAAGCTAAGGAGTTGTGCGGAGACGGGACGGAAAGCCGAGAGCAGGGCCAGAATGCAGATTTCACTCATACTGCATAGCTCGGCTACTTCAGGGCCGATCTCCGTAACTGGCAAACTCGTAAAAACAACACAGTCACAACTTTCATAACGACACGGGCGGCCCCACTAGCGTCACTCTGAGGTAACAGCTTTTCTCTTCAATCGCTCCATGGGTCCCCCAGGGCGGGAGGCCTCCGCCACTACGGGTGGAAGGATGGGTCAATTCACGCTCCGGGAACAAGGCCGATTGAGCTCCACAAAAGGATTCGCAGGGCGGGGCGACCCGACGACACACACTCTCTCTCTCTCTCTCTCTCTCTCTCTGTCTCTCTGTCTCTCTCGCTCTCTCGCTCTCTCTCTGTCCTCTCTCTGTCTCTATCTCTGTCTCCCCCCCGCCGCCCCCCCCCTCATTGGTTGCGATCGCGAGGCTTTCCTCCCGGACTGGCCACTGGGGAGGTTCTGAGCCTGGTAGCAGCCCGCCTACTTGAACGCGCGTGCGCACGCGTGCCGGGCGCTCGCCACACTGAGCAGGCGCGGCCTCGTGTCGGCTGGTGGGTCGGGTGGAGCGGCGCGCGCTGCGTCCCGGCGCTCGGCTTTCCCTGCCGGTCCCGCCCTCCGTCGCGGCGGCGCGGTGCATCTTGGGATAGGGAGCGATCTCCGAGCGAGGCAGCAAGATGGACGCGGGATTCTTCCGCGTAAGTGGGAACGCGGGGATCTGGGGTGAGGTGAGGGGCTTATCGGTAAGGCCCGAAAGGAGGCCTGAGCTCGGGAGGGGGTAGCCAGCGAGCGGAAGCTTCGAAGATCCTAAGGATCCTTGGTGCCAACGGACGCTCCCCTCTGCCCTACGGCGGGGACCGGTGCGCCCCTGCGCAGTCTCCTCCTCCGGAATCGTCCCCCACTACGCGGCGGCGACGGTCGCCGGAAAATGGCGGCGGGAATGGCCCGAAGCGGTACCTCGCCGCCCGCCCGCCTGCTTGGCGGGGCCTGCGGGCCGAGCCGTGCGCGTCGCCGGGTCCTGGGGCCTAGCGGACCCGCGAGGAGGAAGTCCCTGGGGGGAGGCCGGAGGGAAACCCTGAGGTGACCGGCGGCTGCAGGGTCCTGGGGAGGACGGGTTTGGGGGTACCGCCCCAGGAGAGCGTGGACCGGAAGGAGCGTTAAGCCGCTTTTCTTGAGAAAGCGGGCGCCGACCCCCCCCCCCCCTTCCTGGTCTACGCCTTCGCGAAGGCTCGGGGTCAGAGTTCGCGGGAGCTCCCGCCCAATTTGATATCCCTTCAGGGAGGGTAACGCCGATAATTTGTGGTTAGAACGTTTGAATCTGAGACTCTCGGGGCAGAGGGTGCAACAGAAAGTATGTGCGTATATGGAGGCGGGGGAACGGGGTGGATCAACTCTTCTTCCCGCTCACCGTCCCTCACCCCTCACCCTCCCCGTTTGTTTTACTCTTTTGAAAGTCCGCTGGAGGAAAGTTGCCTCACTTGCAGACGGGGACGTTTTTTCGTTGTAGTTGCCCCTGAGGGCCTGTGCTTTATTGGGCGCGTGCTGGAGCCTGTCCGTCCCCTTTTTCACTCCTGTAGGGAATGAGCACCCAGTCGAGATCTAGATGGGTGGGCAAGTGACACTAATAGGACTAGAGTCTGCAAATTCTTTTTAATGCAGAACGGACCGTATAGAGACCAGTTGGTCTAAGTCAAAATCTATATGTCATGTAAGTTGGCTCTTTCCATTCTCTGAGCATATAATATGCAGTTTGTATGTGTGTTCTTAAAGGAAAAGTTAGAAGAGGGGAAGACCGGGACTTTAGTAAAGATAGCTCTAGACACTCCAAAACCAGCATTGAAATTCCTTTTCAGTTGACTTTAAATGTGCTAACTAGGTTTTCATTAAAGTTTTGAGTGTTATTACAGGCATTTGACTTAACGCAGACAGTTATTTGACTGTTCTTAGGTTATGCAAACAGTACTATGGTTATTTATGTAATGATAGTTTCAATTGAGTTTATCAAATTTTCACACTGCAGATGAACTCTCCATTTTGTAATTTCTATCAAAGTATTTTGTAGTAAATACTCAATATTTCTTGTAGTCTGAATGGAATATTTTGAAACATAGCCTATTCTTTTGATTTTTTATTTCCTATGGAAAGGAATTCCAAAAGAAAAAGAGCAAGATGGCTGACAAATTTAAAAACGAGGTTTGCTTTTAGTGTTGGTAAAAATCTGGAAGAAAAGGGTGCAGTGTTTATATACTGCCTACAGTTCCCTAGAGGAGTTGATTGGATTGGATTTAAGCTCTGAGTTAAAAGATATTAGGGCAGTTATCCTTTTAGTACACTGTCATTCAGGTAGTAAACTGAATTTTTCAGTTAAGGTAGAAATAGTAGCTTTCATTTGCTGGACTTCTGCCACATGCCAGTTACCATATGTGTATCATTTCTGATGTACACAGCCCTGCAAGGCAGTTTTTAGCAAGTAAGGAAACATTCCTGGAGAGGTTAAGTAACTTTGAGGTCATATGGCTTAAGTAGTGGCAGAGCTGGGATTCTAATACAGGTTCTTTACCTTCCTAAAAGAATTTTCTTGACCACTTTCCAAGGGACAGTGGCCAAATCCGTGAACCAATCAGTAGGTTTCATATCACACCCAGCTATTTCTGTATTTAATTGGGCCAGTGGGAATGACAAAACTCAGACTAGTGATTACTTGATGTCCTAATGTAGTATTTGTAAGCTCTCATTTTTCCAGTTTCTTTACAGAAATTGAGTTTATTAAGGTAAACCTATATTTCTCCTGCATTCCAAGTTCTGAAAGTTGTGAAAACTAGCAACATAGTCTCAGGCTGTTCTTTCTCCTTTTCCCCCTGTTTATATGCATTGCCACAATAATTTTGCAAGCATGCTACTGGCTTTCAGAAGAGGATGAAACTTAATGGTCTTGTTTAAAAGTATGTGTTAGCATTTTCTGTATTTCATTTAAAACCCTTAAATGTCTATTAGCATAGAAAGAGGTGAAAAAGATACACCTCAAACTTAACTTGGTTGTGGAGGAGATGTTAGGTTTATGCTGTAGTCTGCATGTTGTTTGACTTGTTACAGTGAGCACATGTTTTGTAAATTTTAAATAGTCAAGTTTTCAAAATGTTAACTCTGTTGTGAAAAGAGTATACATTTTGTACCTATGAATATTAGCGATGGTGTTTCTGTTTACTTGATTACTCTTTCAGCTGTAAAGGTCATAGCCATCATTAGCTGATAAAAAGCAGGAATTTAACTTTGAGCTCTTAATTGAAATGTGTTTCTCTTCCTGCAGGGAACAAGTGCAGAACAGGATAATCGGTTCAGCAACAAACAGAAGAAGCTACTGAAGCAGCTGAAATTCGCAGAATGCCTAGAAAAAAAGGTATTCTTTCGGATAAACTGTTCTACACCTTTATAGCACGGTTGATTCAAACATTTTGGTTGTTTTGGAGATGGACTGTAACATGAATACTAAGGAAAACATTTATAATTAAACATTTTCCATCTTTTAGCCACAACAACACACACACAGAGACTAGGGCAAACAAATAAGGATGAGCTAAATTGTACCATGCTAAACAAAAGAATTTCATAAGCCAAAAGGAACTTCATTAGACAAAATTCTTATGTGAGCTTTCTTTTAGGGTTGTGAAGTTGTATTCAATAATAACTGCCTGCATGTTTTATCAGGTGGACATGAGCAAAGTAAATTTGGAGGTTATAAAGCCTTGGATAACAAAACGAGTAACGGAAATCCTTGGGTTTGAAGATGATGTTGTGATTGAGTTTATATTCAACCAGCTGGAAGTGAAGGTAATAATATACAAATGGCTCTTATTTCTGAATATGTGACATAATTTTGTGAATCTATGGAAACTGAATTTTTCTATGGAGTACAAATATAGGAGGGTTATTTTACAATGTTTGTTGTGAAAAGAATTCACTTTGTAAACAACTATTAAGGCTGGAAGTTTAGTGAAGGTACATAGTTTTGAAAGCTACACAGGTGAAAAATCAAACTTATTGTTTGTAATTTTGCTGTTACATGTTAAGTTACTTTGACAGCAATTTTCTAATGATAATGTGATTTATGATTTAAAAGGCCTGAACCAAAATGGAAGTTATTCCTTGCGTCTGAAGTATAGCACCATCACCTTATTAGGTCACAGCAGAGTGAGTGTCCCAATGTCGCTCTGACCCAACTCCCTTGATGATGCAGTGTGTGTTTGGAGGTGAGTTGTGTAAAGTGGCCGAACATCAACAACAACAACAAAAAAAAATACAAACAGGAAAGAGCAATGGGTAAATCTATACACTGCTCTTTAAAAATACTATTATGAGATGGACTTTTATGTGAAGCATGAGGGGCAATTCTGATTTGATTGGATATTGTTTTTAAAATAATCAAGGAACTAAAGTTTTTAGTTGTAGCTGCATGTCAGCTAGTCATCACTTACATCTTAGGCACAGAATTTTTTGTTTACATTGTAGTTAAACTTCAGACTGAAATAAATTGACAGTGTTATTAGAGCCAGTAAATGTAATTGTTCCTTTCTTCATACGTGAGATAATATGAGATGACGATAGAATTGATGTTTAAAAACAGTTTTATTATAAAATAGTTTGCTATTTTGCCACGACAACCCAAAGGACAGTAAGGTGCACCGTATAACCTTTTGGCAAATATACCAATGTGAATTTACTTTTACATTAATCCTTTTCCCAAAGAGTTCGCCCTTGTGTTTTGACAGAACAGTTGGCATTTCAACTGATAAGGTATTTCTATTTTTAAGATACAATTTGGTAATTACGTTTTATTTTGAATACTTTCAAATACTATTTAATTTTAAGAAAGTGCTTCCTTTTAAATGTATACATTTTACTTAGAAAACCAGGAATATGGGAAAACGTTTTTTAAATGATGATTAAAGATAGAATTTATTAGAGAAATGCTTTACTAATTTGTATTTTAGTGCATTTTAAAAACCTAAGTATCTGGTAGTATTCCCCTTGTAGTGAGCATGAGATTAAAGTTTAGAACTTTTTTAAACAATCTTTTCTTTTTTTGTGGTTGTGTACTCATTATTGCTTGTTCGTCTTTTGCAATTTAGATAAATGATATAACATTAAACTCAAGGTGGTTGAGTTGCAGTAGGGAGTCGGAAGCAAGCCAAGGGAACATCTTTCTCTACAGGGGACTTGGCGATTCCAAACCCCCAAGGTTCCAAGAAGAAACTGAAGACACCTGGAATCTGTACTTGCTTTGTGCTATTGAGCTGTGCTTGTTATATGGACCTTGTTGCTTGACCAACAGATTTAGCATTTAAAAATCCAGTTATTTTTGAGAAATCTTGACCTCTTAGCTCTTTGTGGACAGTTGAGAATTCAAGGCATTGTTATAATAGATTTTCCTTATGTAGAAGTCAGGCTTTCAGCTTAGTCTTCAGAAGTTAGAGTGCATGCATAACTTGTTAGTTTTCATAACTGGACAGTAGATATTTTATAGAAAGCTATCTACAGTGTTAGAAGTGAACAGTTTATGTACTTTTCCATTTCTCATTGAGGGAAAATTTCCAGGCAAGCAAACACTTTCCTTATTAGTAAATGCAAGAATTTGTGGATGTTCCATGATGGTTTTTAAAGTTAATAAATGTAAGGCCCACTAACAGCCATAGTCTAAAAATACTTACGAAATCCACAAAGGATTAACAGGCTCTCTTGATGGCTTTTGGTAGAGTGAGAGAGAATTTGGTAATCTGTGCTAGAGATTATATTGCTGAAAAACTACTAGGGAAAGCTATTTTTAAAATAGTAAAGAATATATATGTATCTAAGCCCCTATGATAGACTTAAAAAATACTAATTTAAATGAGTTTTAGGTTGGTCAGTTGGTTTGTTTTGAAGTAACCTGTTTCTCTTCCTGTCATGTCTTTTTGCAGAATCCAGACTCCAAAATGATGCAAATCAACCTGACTGGGTTTTTGAATGGAAAAAATGCTAGAGAATTTATGGGAGAACTGTGGCCCCTGCTCTTAAGTGCACAAGAAAACATCGCTGGAATCCCTTCTGCTTTCCTAGAACTGAAGAAAGAAGAAATAAAACAGAGACAGGTAATGGCCTTTTCTTTTTCGTAATGTTTGATTTGAGAGAGTAGTATCCAGACTGCTGAGACGCTGTAAATTTTACATGTCCCAGCTAGGATAACTATGTTTTCCTTTGCTGTGATATATTTGAACGTTCAGTTTTGGTTCTTTACTTCTCCCACTCCCACCCCGCTACCCAAACAGAGAGTTTAGAATGTCATTGTTCCAGAGTCCAATGATTTGGTAGATTTAATTAAAACAAACAAACAAAAATATATATATATATATGTATGTATATATATATGTATGTATGTATAGTACATCTAGCTTAAAAGAAAATTGAACTTTAATAACAGTGTAAAAGGTAAGCACAAGCTGTTCATATAGGCAATACATGTTAAATCACAAAAGATAAATGTGATTTTTTTTTTTTAAAGTAAGCTTGAAAACAGCCACTTTTTTTTTAGTTCATCTGTTAGGGATTAATTTTCAGCAAGTATTCAGTACCAATCTTAAAGTGTGTAGTATGGATGAAGAAAGAACAGTTTTGCTGAAAACCAGGGGCTGATGAAATGACAGTTATATTTAACATTGGTGTTTATCAGGTGTAGTCTTCAATTTGCTTGTTGATCTCAAATGTTCAACTGTTTACTTTGAAAACCTGATCTTGACAGATTGAACAAGAAAAGTTGGCATCTATGAAAAAGCAAGATGAAGACAAGGATAAGAGGGATAAGGAAGAAAAAGAAAGCAGCAGAGAAAAGAGGGAGCGGTCTCGAAGCCCAAGAAGGTACAGTACAATCTGCATACCTAATATTTTATGAGTACGTTAGGTATTAAAGTATTTTGTGTCCAGAAAGTTACACAGTTAAAAAGGAAGCTAACAGCACTATTTAGAGAATTTCTTCCATCATACAGTTTTCATGGTGAGCTATGGCTTGACTCTGGACTAAAATATTTCATCTTTTTTTTTGAGAGAGATCATCTTTTGACTATAATAATTATCTCTAAAATCTTGGTGAATTAGTCAACCCCCTAATTCCTAAATCAAAATCTAGACTTATCTTTCATATTGCTTTAGTTTAAATTATTTTGAGTTATTATTTTAATTTACTCCGATTTTTTTTCTTTATTTTTTTAATTAGAAATCTGTACCCACTAGCCCTTCCTATTGTACTTACCTAATTCCCTGTTCTGCGTTTCTTAGATGGTTGTGCTGAACCCAAAACAGATATTTGCTTTCTTCTTCCTTCCATTGAGACTGTGGTTAGGTTCCCATTTTCAGCTCCACAGTTCAGCTTTATATTTGTGGTGAGTGGTGAGAATTCCATTAGGCTTTTCATTTTTAGGGTTCTGCTAATTTCTTCATAAATGTGCTGGAATTAGTAAAGAGAGGAGGTAATATTTTTGTCCCCTTTATTTATATACTTGATATTAAAAGCTGCTTATGAGGGAAGCAGTATTTCTAGAGTTATGCACAAATCATAATGATAACTGTTTGTTGATGAACCAGGTCTACTGTTTTACTTCAGGTTAGGGAAACTATTATTGAAATGGAAAGGGAGCTTCTCTTCCAAAAAAGCTATCTTACGCAAGTTTGATATATTTATCCTCTTCTGAAGAACATTTTGCTTTAATTGCACTAGTCATTTTTTCTGGAATACCTAGACTCTACCTGATGAACTCTGGTGGGATCTGTCTGCACCTAAACTCTGTTTTTTTAAGGTTTGACTTATTATTATATATTTCCTTCCTTTTATGCATCTGCTTCCTCTGAAAAGTTGTTCTTTGGTCTTCTCATCTCTGGGAATGATTGAGAACCTAAATCTAGAGTCCTACGTCAATGTGTTCCTCTGTTATAACTGGTATACTGGAGAATGTTGTTATCCTTCATTTGCTTGTTTTTCTGGTTTTGTCTTGGCCCTTTCCCTATTAAGTAAGTGTGATAGGATATCTTATTTCCATAAGGAACTTCTCAGATATAAACAATAATAGTGTAGTTTAAAAGATTAATCTCACTTCTCCTTTTGACCGTCTTCCCCAGTCCACGTTATTCAAAAAACCTGAAAAAAAATTGCTTTCATCCTAGACGCAAATCCAGATCTCCTTCCCCTAGAAGACGATCTTCCCCTGTCAGGAGGGAGAGAAAGCGCAGTCATTCTCGATCTCCCCGTCACAGAACCAAGAGCCGGAGTCCTTCCCCTGCTCCAGAGAAGAAGGAAAAAACTCCAGAGCTCCCAGAGCCATCAGTGAAAGTAAAAGAACCTTCAGTACAAGAGGCCACTTCTACTAGGCAAGTACATAAAAATTCATTTATAAATATCACAATTTTAGGCTGTTATTAAGTGACCGTAAATATGATACCTGTGTGTTAAAAAAAATACTTGTTTTACTTGTAGATTTTTTAAATTATAAAGTTGGCTTGTTGAAAAGAAATTCAGATTGTATAGGGGAGTATAAGTAAGGTGACCCAAAGGTGACCACTGCTATCTGTTGGTTGTGTTGCTTCAGATATTTTATATACTGTAACTTGCCCTTTTTTCCCCCACTATTGTGGACAGCTTTGCACTTTTAAAAAAATGTATGTGATTAGAATTGTTAGTTCACTGGATTTCACTGATGTGTATATATCTTTCTAGATGTCTTCATGGATTTTGAAAACTTCTTAAAGAACAGCTTTTTTATATTACTGTATTAAGACTTAGGAGTCTGAATAGAAAAGGCACAAAATAAGCTTTTTCTCCCCCCACACAGTGACATCCTGAAAGTTCCCAAGCCTGAACCAGTACCAGAGCCTAAAGAACCTTCTCCGGAGAAAAACTCCAAAAAGGAAAAGGAAAAGGAGAAGACCCGACCAAGATCTCGGTCGCGTTCCAAGTCAAGATCCCGGACACGTTCTCGCTCTCCTTCTCATACTCGACCGAGAAGGCGCCATAGATCCCGATCAAGGTGAGCAGTGGCTTTAAGATCTGCATAGATCTTAGATTTTATGTGCTACTCTCCTAGGTAGAATTAGGTAAATTATATCAAAGCTGTGGAAAACATTTAGCACAAATGTTACGCTTTGGATTTCCAGCAACAATTTAGGGACACTTTCTAGGTTCCATTAAAAATCTCTACACAAGTAGAAAATTGTGTCCCTTGAAATCCATTTTTTAAATGTAGCTGTCGAGAAAACTATTTTAAGGAATTCATTCCTTGCTCATGATTTACTCAGATTCTAATTCTGTTATGGCAGATCATACTCACCTAGAAGGCGGCCAAGCCCGAGAAGACGGCCATCTCCTCGAAGAAGAACTCCACCGAGACGAATGCCGCCTCCACCAAGGCACAGAAGGAGTAGATCTCCAGTGAGACGGTGAGAGTTTTGGGATTTTTTGTTTTTTTGGTTTCTTTCAGTTTGAAATTGTCAGATGTACAAAAGTACACCATGTTTGTTTTAGGCTAATCTTTGAATTAGTGCTCCCCTGGAAAAAAAGAACTCATGAGTAATAATAGGTAATGTCTTAATAAGAGATACCTCATTTGAGATGTAATGCTGTTATTTGTGCAGTGATAACACTAGTCTAGTGTTGGAAAATAAAAAACAAATTATTGGTGAATTTGTGTTAATCTTACCAGTTATTTGTGTTAATAATCTTTACCACTTCAGACCCTACCAAGAAATCCTATCAAGTAAGGGAATTAGCCACCTTCTCCCTTTGGCTTTTAATTACCACTAGTTTCTGAATATAGATGGCTACAGAGCCAGTAAAGTGCTTTACCAGTATTAAAATAACCCATTTGCGTTATACCTTTCTTAATGTGTCTTTTTCACATTAAAGAAGAGTACTTATTGTAAACAATTCAAACAGAAATGAGATGAATTGAAAATTACCCACAATCCCATTCCATAGATTTAACCGTTATTAGCAGTTTGGTATCTATTTTTGAAGGGACTGGGCATAAAAGTCACTGTCAATACCAGTGTTCTTTTTTAAAAATCATTTTTAAATTAGCATAAGGTAAAATGTTAGGATCTATAACTTTTAACAAAAAGACTGTTCCTACACCTGCCCTAAGTGGAGGCATGGTGCACTGGTAGCAGAGTTTTGTGCGTTCTTTTTTTTTTTTTTTGCGGTACGCGGGCCTCTCACTGTTGTGGCCTCTCCCGTTGCGGAGCACAGGCTCCGGACGCGCAGGCTTAGCTGCCGTGGCTCACGGGCCCAGCCGCTCCGCGGCATGTGGGATCCTCCTGGACCGGGGCACGAACCCGTGTCCCCTGCGTTGGCAGGCGGACTCTCAACCACTGCGCCACCAGGGAAGCCCCTGTGCGTTCTTTATGATGCATTTCACGTGTTTTTTTGAAGGAACTAGTGGTTGTGCTTCAGATTATACTTAGGATAGAATTTTTTGTGTTTTGAGTCTATAAGGTATTTTCAAGGAACCAAATCAACTTGGAAATAAAAGAGGGGAAGCAGTAAGGTCCGTAATTTTGTTTCTGCAGTCTGAGGTTTTTCAGAGTCCCTTTTTTTTTTTTTTGCGGAACGCGGGCCTCTCACCGCCGCGGCCCTTCCCACTGTGGAGCACAGGCTCCGGACACGCAGGCTCAGCTGCCACGGCCCATGGGCCCAGCCGCTCCGCAACACGCGGGATCCTCCCGGACCGGGGCACGAACCCGCGTCCCCCGCATCGGCAGGCAGACCCCCAACCACTGCGCCACCAGGGAAGCCCCTAGGGTCCCATATTTTTAAAAAAGATACTTTTCGGGAATTCCCTGGTGGTCTAGTGGTTAGGATTTGGTGCTTTCATTGCTGTGGCCCGGGTTCTGTCCCTGGTGGGGAACTGAGATCCCACAAGCCACGTGGTGTGGCCAAAATAAAGCAAAAACAAACAAGATATTTTTCTTTGGGGAGGGCTTGTCAAGGTATATTGAACCATTTTTTATAACTAATACTAAAAATTACGGAATTGATGTTACTACCGATAACTGAGACTGAAGATGTAAATGGTCAGTCAATTTAGGCATCACACTTTTCTAAAATTGATTGTTTCTCCTTTGGAGAAAAAGTAATACTGGTGCTTTCTAGCATAAGATCAGTGGAAACAGCTACTTCTTATATTGGAGTTTTGCAAGCAGCCTGTTTTAATTGCTTACTGAGCCATTTAACAGTCAAGATAATTTGCAGATTGTGTAAGATTCCCTTTCAGCCAGTTTTTATCTCACACTTAAGGTAGGGTTTCTTTTTTTCAGGTTCTCAGGAATTCTTCCGCCAAAGGTGAATTCTGCAGGTACACATAATTGCAACAGAACTTACCACAAATTTTGCCGCAGAATTCGAGAGTCCCCTGCTTCTAAGTTTATGTAGCTAAATGAATTCCTAATCTTGCACGTTTTTTTAAAAAATGCAACATAAAGGTTGCATGACATTGTGTTATTAAATGAAAAAAATACTTTGCCACCCAAATTTTGTATGCAAACTCCAAAACACTCATATTATTCCTAAGGAGGGAAGAGACTGGTTAGTTATTCTCTTATAGCACTTGACATATTTTATAACTACTGGAAAGACAACTCAGAAGCATTTATCAGAATAAGTTATTTAGTTAGTCTCAGAACTAGCTGTTTCCTGTCCTAGGTTATGGTTTTGTTTCACATTAAAAAAAAACCTCATTTGTGTGCTTAGCTACATAAACTCAAAAGTTGGATAAAAATAGCTGTATTGTTGTGTAAACTGTACATGCCTGTAAGGTCATTTTCTGTAAGTATGCAGTTAATGAACATGAGTACTTTATTCCACAGAAGAAGGCGTTCATCGGCATCCTTGTCCGGGAGTAGCTCGTCCTCTTCTTCATCTCGTTCCCGGTCACCGCCAAAGAAGCCTCCAAAGAGGACATCCAGCCCCCCTCGAAAAACTCGTAGGTTATCTCCTTCAGCAAGTCCTCCGAGGCGAAGGCACAGGCCATCACCTCCAGCAACTCCACCACCAAAAACTCGTCATTCCCCGACACCCCAGCAGTCAAACCGTACGAGGAAAAGTCGTGTTTCTGTCTCTCCAGGGAGAACTTCAGGTAAAGGTAAAAATCAAGCACATAAAAACAACATGTTCTTTCTTCATTTGGCCACAAAATACCTAGTCAGTTGTTGCTGTCCCCTACTCCCTTCAAAGTATGAAGTTGCTGGGTAATAATTGTATGTCATGTTTTTTATAAATTTGCTTAGAAGCTCACCTTTTCTTTCCTGCTTTAAGTTCTTGTTGTTTGTTGAAATGGAGTTTACATGTAAAAGTGTTTTGTTTTTAGCAGTACCCTCTGGCACTGAGTAGGTGAAGTGTACTGTTAACCAGCCGTGGGCTGTTTGAGTTGGGGTAGCTTACCGAAGTTTGTGTTGTCATGGTAAGGGATCTTTTTATTACTATGACACCGGTTAACTTTTTTTTTTTACTCTGCAGATTTTTTGTTTGATATCTTTTTTGAGGACTTCATATTCTGTTTTATTTCTTTCTTGGCCACATTGTACTTCCTAGGGAGGGACGTGGTGTCCTCCTAAAAGCTGATTTGTTTTTTTAATTTAGGCCCTAGGCAGGGTTCTTCTGAGTATTGTCCTTGCTTTATTCTGCAGATTGATTTCTGAGGAATTTATGATCTGTGATCCTGCCAGGCAAGTAGAATGCCATGTTAGTCTGAGTGAAGGTTGTGGTCCATTGGGGTTTGTTTCTTTAGCATTAAATATACACGGAGAAAAACTATGGTATCCATTTGAATTGGGCCTTTGGTGCTTAGGACTGGAATGATATACACAGTGTGATAAGTGAGTAGTGGGGGAGGGGAGATCTTAAAAGAACTGTTATAGTAATTGGATGTTAAGGAGCATTCTGTAGATTAATATATACTGGGGTTGCTCTGATCACATTTAAATTTTCAGATTATAAATGAAGAAATCAGGGATACTTCAGGCAAAATCTTGACTATGTTTTTATGAAGTTGGTGAGAGCAGGATTTCTAATCAGCACCCTGCTGCTTCATTTGTGTCCACCCTACCACCACCCACTGGCCCCACAACCTTGCAGTGTGGCAGTTCTAGAAAGGCAAATTTTGCTTTTTTGATCTGTTACTGTGAGGTATAGACAAGCTATCAGAGTGAGGGGGGAACTGACAGATGATGGTAATTTGTAAAGAGTAATGTACAAATTATTTTCTGAACCTTAACAGGTTAATTTGCTGATAACATAAATATTATGTGGTCATTTTTGTTGAATTGGCTCTTTAGACTTAGGCAACTGGATAATAATAGAGAAACCTTTAGGTCTTACAGGTTCAGACACAAGTATGGGAGGGTTGTCTTACGATCACTTATTTTCATAATATCATGTCTCATATTACATTTTGTTCAAAATAGTTTCCAGTCACCGTGTCCACATCTGATGCCTGTTGTCCTAACCTATTTTTTCTTTTCCTGTGAAGTTTTTGCACTTCTGAATACTTCTTTCCTTTGTCTGGAGCCAGAAAGTTCTCTAGTAAAATAATAGTTTGAATGTTCCCATCTGTTACTTTGCAAAAACTCATCAGATTATGATTTTTCTGTTTACATCACATAGCCAAAGGGTAATAAAAGTACCTGAGCAGAGGACTGAATCCTTGTTAAATAGGTTGATTGTTAAGAATTACTTGTTAACCTTTGTTAGGGTCTGCACAGATACCAACCTCTTGTGTCTTGATATGTTGTCAGGAAGAGTGGGCTGCTGCTTTCCTGGAAACAAGTCACAGTGGATATGTACATAGGAGAGAAGTCAAGGTGGAAGACAAAGGGCCAGTAACGTTCCTGTGGCTTATGGGACAGGTCTTCCATGTCCAAACAAAACCCAGCCAAAGAGATTGACTGTGGGTAGTGTAGTGAGAGCCTGCCTTTTGTCCACTGAGGCTGAATATTGGTTGTAACTACTTGGAGATAAATAGCTTTTTATAGTAAAACAATCCCAACCCTCTGTGATGAAATTTCAGAGCTAGGAAAGACTTCAGAGGTTGTCATAGGTTCTCAGGTTAAGTGAATTGGTCAAGGTCAGCCATCCAGGACTAGAATTTGGGTTCTCATTCCCAGTTCAGAAATGTACACTTTCCCAACTTTCCTACCCCCACATGCCTGTTTTGATTGCTAAAGGAGGGAAATAGAAGGCAGGGTAAAGTTTTTCAGCTTCTGTACCGGGTAGTATGATTTCAGAAATTCCTTTCTTGCAGTCTCCATTGCTAATAAAAGCATTGATAGCATTGAAGTGTGATAGAGTTTTCTTTTGTGTTTCGTGGGGTAGTCATCAATCAGGGCTTTAAGGTTCTGCTGTTAATAGTGGGTGCATGGAGTGGGAGGGAGGCAGGAAAAGTATTTTGGAGAATTAGAGGTAAATTATTTGGAGCATAATATACGTTCTCATCTGAAAGAGTCCTCAGGACGCATTTTGTAATCGATGGCATGTCATAGTTAAATTGGCATTATCTTAGTACATAAAATAGTGCTTTGAAATCAGTGGAATATTTAATGAAGTATGTTTACAGGGGAGCTATACATATGGTGGTGGTAATAATTTTGAGTTAGATCAGCATAACCATATGAATGTGCTCTGTAGATACTTACGGATTATTTTACTAATTCTGGTCACAGAGTGACTTATCTTTACAAGTGATCTTTTGAGCAAGTCTGCAAGGTTAATGATTAATAGGACTATTGAAGTAAATTTAAAATTCTGGTTTTTCAATTGACTTGGGAGATTTCAGACGTCATTTTAGAATGATTTTGCCCCTTAAATACTAAAAATGAAACAACATTAACATAAAAATAAAATTTTTAATAAAAATAAGTTGTGAAAATTTTATCTAGATAAGCAAACATTGATGAAACATGTATGATATTAATAATGCTATGATTCAGTCAGTCTTATTAAACCAGAGTAGGGGGTATATAATGGATACTTGTTTAATGCTGATTATATCAACAATGACTTAAGACTTGTACCCAAGCCATTATTGAGAGATTAGATCAGGATAAAACTCCAAATACAAGTTTCTGTGGGGAAAAAATGTAATGTTGTAGTTCAATTGTATTATTTACTAAATAGGTATTTGACCACTATATAGCAAACATAACCACATTTGTAATGTTTTTCAGAGGAAAATGCATTCCGGCATCCAAACATCCAGTTCTCTAAGGTGGTACTTTGACGTTTGGGTTTATGACTAGATGCCTATAATATTTTTTCAAGAATTGAAGATTAACTGACACTTAAAAATGAAGAATACTGACCCCAAAAATAGCTTTGAATCCTTAAAATTTAAAGGCATTTCTATTTCATGTCTTTGAATTTCTTAAAATACAAGTTTTTTTGTTTGGTTGGTGTTTTTTGGCTGCATTGGGTCTTCGTTGGTGTGCGCAGGCTTTTCTCTAGTTGGCGGCGAGCAGGGGCTACTCTTCATTGCGGTGGTTTCTCATTGCAGACCATGGGCTCTAGGCGTGCGGGCTTCAGTAGTTCTGGCTCACAGGCTCTAGAGCACAGGCTCAGTAGTTGTGGCGCACGGGCTTAGTTGATCCGTGGCATGTGGGATCTTCCTGGACCAGGGCTCGAATCTGTGTCCCCTGCATTGGCAGGTGGATTCTTAAGCACTGCGCCACCAGGGAAGCCCTAAAATACAAGTTTTATATGCAGTCTTGCTACTATATTTCATGATAATTAGATAATCACTAGATTAACTAGTCACTGGATTTTTTACCCAATCCAGTGATTTGTCCAAAAGGCTTATTAGGTAGAATTAATAAAATGCTGGTATTTTAAAAGTATAGTGGTAAATTCTTCAGTTGGATTACTTCAGCAAAAATGATTAGATTGCTAAATTACTGCCCCTTAGAATAAGTCTTTACAGTATTCTGAATGAGCATCTGTTAAATGAAATGTATCTAAATTCTAGGTTAAACATTCCATGTTAATTGCGTTAATTAAACAGAAACAGGTGTAAGGGTACTGAGGGGATCATATTGTTTTCAAGTCTAGTTCTTAGAGGAATGGTCTCAAATAATGTTTCAGGTTAATGTAGGGTAAGATTAATGATTATCTGTGTATATACTTTTTTGTGTGTGTGTGTGTGTGGTACGCGGGCCTCTCACTGTTGTGGCCTCTCCCGTTGCGGAGCACAGGCTCCGGATGCGCAGGCTCAGCGGCCATGGCTCACGGGCCCAGCCACTCCGCGGCATGTGGGATCCTCCTGGACCGGGCCACGAACCCGTGTCCCCTGCATCGGCAGGCGGACTCTCAACCACTGCACCACCAGGGAAGCCCATGTGTATATACTTTTGACATTAGTTGAAGCGATGGGATGGATAATGTGGACAGAGATAGCAATTGTTAGAAATTAACGCCTGTGCCATAGGTATAGAAATAGTGTCTTGGGTTCAGATCCTAGTCCATTTCAATTACCCGCATGACTTCAGTTGAGGTTATTTATTTTTTATTTTTTTAATTTTTTTAAATCTTTGGAAAGGATCCTCTAGCCTTAGCATTTAATATTTTTACCATTGTGAAGGTCTACTTTTTTACAGGTAGTTTAAGTCCCTCATGCTATTGTGAAGGTTATACTCTACATCAAAAGCCTTCAGCCTCTTAGGTGACTAATTTGTTCCTCTTCTCCAGACCAGATACTTTTCTCTGAAAATTTCATCAGATCTTATGTCATTTATCATTTATCATTTATCATCTTCATTACTTTTCTGGACCAACCTGTAGGGGGTGCTTAAAAGGTCTTATGTTAATGAGGTCTTTGTAGTTAAGAGTGTGTGTTTTAGGTTGTAGGGTAGCACACAGAGGTTTACTTTACTGAGCTGAATGTTATGCATTAGCATAGAGCTTGTTCTACTCAGAAACAGCAGCTCCCAATTTCTCTTAAAGTTTCTCTTGGGAGAATCTGAAAGTTTGAAAATTGGAAAATCATTGTAGAACTTTCTGAGGCTTTTCACCAAACATTTACAAATTCTTGCTTCTGCTTCAGGTAATGATAACAGGGGCTTATAGGAACTTTTTAATTGTCAGTAAATTATTTATGAGAATAGTCACACTTCTTTTTGTACTGTTAAGAAGATGTGTTGCTTTTTGTTTTGTTTTTGTATGTATGTAAGTGGGGTTTTTCTTCCCCTTATTTTTAGTGACAAAACATAAAGGTACTGAGAAAAGAGAGTCCCCTTCACCAGCACCCAAGCCTAGAAAAGTAGAGTTATCTGAATCAGGTAAGTGTTTTTTGTTTGTTTTGGTTTTTTTAAGCTGAATTAGATTCTGGTTAAAGATTAATTATACGATATGGCTTAATGGTTAAGAGCTAGGACTTTGAAGTCATACCAGCCTGTTTGAATCCCCAGCTCCACTAACTACTTTTTGTTTGTTTTAATAATTTATCTGAGCCTCTACTTTTTTTTTTTTCATCTCTGAAATGCAGATAACAGTACCATCCTTTAGGTCTTTGGTTGTTAACTGAAATAATGTTTATAAAGTGCTTGGCATGCAGACCGAACTGTCACAAATGCCTAAATAAGTTTATTTTTATTATATTTAGTGAAGATAGTCTAAGTTAGCATTTAAATTGGCATTTTAAGCTCCTCCTTTATTAAAAAAGAGTAGCTGTATTGCTTGACCCAACCAGATAAAGGTTTAGGAGACCATTTCCCAATTCAAATATGTTACATTTTCTGTATGCATGACTAAAGAAACACTTTCTAAATGCATCCATCTTTCAGAAGAAGATAAAGGTGGCAAAATGGCTGCAGCAGATTCTGTGCAGCAGAGACGCCAATACAGACGACAGAACCAGCAGTCTTCCTCTGGTATGGACACTGGTTACATTTTTTTCTTTCTGCATATCCTAATAAAAATACTTAAGATAAAAATATCCGAAAGTGTAGTGAATGTATCAATACTTAGGAGAAATATTTTTGTGCCTGTGTATAAATATGTTAGGAGGAAGTGTTAGTACAATAGTTAAAACAGGAATAGAAATTGGAAAAGTATATTTCTTTCCTCAACCCTGTCTTACTCCCCAAAGCTTTTATTCAGAAATTTTCTGTGCATGTATAAGTATCTGTGGTTTAAAAAAAAAAAATCCCACAGGCTCAAACTGTAGATTATATTGCCTGCCTATTTAACCTACTATAGCTAGACATCTTTCCCTGTTAATTCTTAAGGATCTACCTCATTTATTTACCAGCTGCAGCATTTTTAAAATTTTGATAATATGCTGTCATCTGTTGAGCCACTCGCCTATTTGGACATTTAGGTTATTTCTAGTTTTTTTGTGTGTTTGTGCTTATGTGAGTATATCTGTAAAATAGTAATTAGGAGGGGAACTTCTGAATTAAAAAGTACGTACGCAGAAACCTGATTTTTAAACCAGATATCCTGGTTTTATTCGCTTAGTTGGTATTTGTGACTGAGTCTAGGCACTACCTTTGCTTTTCATTTATAAAAATGGAAACCAAAGCATCCCACAGTGACATTAAGTCAGTTAAAAGCCATACAGCTTTTGCAACTCTTTAAGATGAGGTTAATCATGGAAGTGTTTGAAAATGCATGTAAGTTTTGGATATTTTTTAGTATTTGGGACTTGTTAGTTATTTTAAGTTAAGGAAACCATGTACAAATGAAGTGTTTCTCTTTGCAGTTCTTGACTGTTACCAGGCCTGTAGAAAATGTCACATACATTTTGTTTGTTTGATAAATAATAGGGATATGAAGTAAATTATTCAAATGCTAGTAAGACTTTCAGTAGCCTTAAAAGTACATAGAGTAACAAGAATTAAATAATGCTTGAGATGCTTTTTAAGCTTTACTTAGTTATCTGGAAGATCACTAGATTTATAAGGGACACTGTCTTGTTGGATTGTTCTGTGGAAATGATTTGTATAACGTGATTATATAATAACGTATATTTATGTATGCTTGACTTTCAAGTCATTAAGCACATATCGATATTACCTTTTTTCAGAACTGATGGCTGTATATGTGCTTGCTTATATTAGTGGACTTGATTTGCTAATTTGGACACTCCATCTGCTTAGATTCCAAAAACGTAGATAGACTCTTAAGCATAGACCTGATGTAAATTTTTGTTTATTGTGTAATTATAGATTCTGGCTCCTCCTCTTCCTCAGAAGATGAGCGACCCAAAAGGTCCCATGTGAAGAATGGTGAGGTAGGCAGGCGGCGGAGACATTCCCCTTCCCGGAGTGCCTCTCCATCACCTCGAAAGCGCCAGAAAGAGACTTCCCCTCGGTAATGTCTTCAGTGGTGTTCTGTAGTTGTGATAAAACTTCATAACTTAAGGGATGGGCTGTGGGCTTATTTAGAATTTGCTTAACTCCTTGCTTTCAAGAACTCACAGTAGGAGATGGTCAGATTTGGGGGGTATTTGGGTTTTCTTTGTTCCGTGGTCATTACTATTTAATGAGAACTTAGTAAGTTTTGTACCAGTATGTCAAACGTGTGCATGACTAGAATAGACCAGTTAAATCATAGCATTAACTCCCGACCATGTTTGAATATCTAAAAAAATATATTTCCATTAGTGATACTTAACTCCATTGAAGTAATTAATTTGGTGAATGGAATTCTTGACATTTGTTTTTTTCCACTGCTCTCAGGATGCAGATGGGAAAGCGATGGCAATCGCCAGTGACTAAAAGGTTGGTTAGATGCTATTTTGTAAATTAGGATTACATGTCAAAGTTTGAGTGACTTAATTTACTGTTTAGGTAACATCCCATTCTGACGTTTACAGGGTATGACTGTGGAGAAGTTCCTCAATTGTTTTGGTTTGATTATATTTTCTTACACATCAAAATAATGATAAAACCGTACACAGTGTTCATTTTAGAGCATCATTTGGATTTAGAGTTTTGTGCACTTACAGTGTATTTGTTAGTCTTCTGTTTTTTGAGGTCTTTCCAAGAGATAGGACAGTAGTAATAGTTCCTTAGATTTAGTGGGAACAGACTTTGTGGTGACTATAGGGAAGGCAAGAAAAACATGGGAGAAACATTTAAAAGATTAAAAAATGACTGTGAGGCTTTGGCCCTGTTCAGTGTTTCCTACAGTAGAAAGGTAAGTTGCATATCCTTTTGGAACCTGTTTGGTCATCAGGGTCTTTGTGACCCTAAGGCCATAATATTTTAGAGCCAGGTGATACATAGAAATCTCTAATTCAGGCGTATCTCATAAGTGAGAAAACAGGGGCTCAGAAGTAGTAAGTGAGTTTCTTAGGGTTACAGAGTGACAAAACCAGATCTTAGACCTGTGCCATTGACTATACCATTTCACCATGACATTGTACTGTCTTTGCTAGTCTTCTGCTTTCTGAGGTCTTTGCTGTCACTAAATTTCTAACTATCCTTCCTGAAATGTTCACATTGTTCTTTTTATAGATCAGTTTTTGAAGCTGTGTTGTTTTAAGTAGTCTCACTGATTAATAAGAGTGTTTTCTTGGAAAGGTTCTTTGGAACCAGTTGGCAGTGTATATGATGGAGCAAAACGGTGTGTTTGCGCTGTGGAAGTAACTTACTTGACAAGAAAAAATAGAAACCTTAAAAAAAATTTAGGTACAAAGGTATTCTGTTCCCAACTGTGATTACTCCAGGTTTCTGTAAAATTGCTAGTACAGCAGCTAAAAAATTGCTTTACAAAATCAGGTTAGTGGTAAGATTCTGCCCCGCTCCCCCTCCCCCCCCCCCCCCCCCCCCCCGCCGGTTATGGATAATGATGTTAGAGATTGCCATCAAGTCTCTAGGATTTGGAGATGGAGAAAGAATTGTTTGGGATCACACTTCAGTATTTATTTTTAAGAAGGGAAATACAGCCTGGCTTTGAATATTTCATATATAAAGTTTAAAGATTGAAAAATGCAGCATTTTTCATGCTTCTAAACATGTGTCTTTGGGTATTGAACACTCTTTCCTTAACAGTGAATGGTGTATTGATCGTACTTAGTATAAAAAGATAGTTGTTGCATCTATAATTTCTTGTCTTCATTACCAGCCTGACTAGTGAAGTGAGGTGATTCTGAAGAGGTCACTGCAGAGATCTCAAGCTGTCTTTGTCCTTATAAGACTTTTGTATTCCTACATACTCGAGGGCTGAGGGCTACTTCATGTTTTAAGGCTTATTGAAACTGGTTCTCGTGCAGTTTGGGTGGGGGGAGACCTCTGTACTCAACAATTTCTATACACAGTTGAAGGCTTGAGTTGGCACTAGTATTCACAGTAACTAGAAAATGTTTAGCCTTCTTCTTCTACTTCTTCCTCTTCTTTTAAACCCCAGATATGTATGCCATATCAGCTCAGGTAAGAAACTGTAGCCTTTAGGTCATAGAGCCATCGCGTGTCAAGATTCCAGTTATAAGTGATTATCAAATTTTTCTTGTAGTTCCTTTAAGTATGCTAGTTTGGTTTGTTTGGTTTTTTTTTTTAGGTTATGGTTTTATTCTTATTCTCTTTTTGGCTTTTTCTCACATGGAAACAGGACATTGAAGGTCATCACTGGAAGGGACCTTTTAGTTATTCCAAGCCTTTCATTTTACAAATGAAACTGAGGCACAGAATAAATATCTTAGGTCATTAGTGTATTATAATAGATTCTAATCTGAGTTAAATTTTGTTATGAGAATATTTTAAAAGAGAAATCACATAATCAACAGTAATAGCCTCTCTTGCTATTACACCTACTGATAACACATTGGGAGTTCTGCTTTGTATCATCTCAGCCTCAGAGTTTATGAGTGTAAACCTTTGTTTTTCTTTTTTGAGTCAAAACCCAAATGTCTTTTCCCGTTTGAAATCTTCATTACCTGTTGAAACAGTAGTCCACCCTGTTTCTCTAGGTTCCGTAATTCTCAGATTAGCCTTGCTAGTAAAGTGGCTTCTCCTTTACTGTTCTTTCTTGTAATTAATAATTTGGTGTCTATGTTTCATCTGAAGCTTATCTGTCCTGTAGTTTATATTTTAAATCTGTTCAGAGTGAGGTCTTAGTCCCCACAGGGCATAAGCAAATTTAAATTAAAAATTAAATTTACTAATGAATGTCAGAATTTTCATTGTTCTGTTAATGAACTCTCCTTAGTTTTAATGGGGAATCAAAACTAGTAAACTTTAGAAAATACTTCCAGATTCACAGGAAGCATCAATCCTGTACTGGGCAAGAAATTTAGAACTAATTACAGTTGACCCTTAAACAACATGTGTTTGAATTGTGTGACTCCACTTACACGCACATGGTTTTTTTTTTTTTTTTTTTTACAATAAATGCATATTATAGTACTGCACGATCCTCGGTTGATTGAATCTGCCAGCGCAGAAGCCCAAGCCCCCCACATTGTTTAAGGGTTAATTGTATATTATTTGACTTGTTTGTATACACAAACTTGGCCAATAGATGTCAAACTGGCTTGGTATTTATTTTAGTATATCTGCTGGGAGACTACTATGAGTTAGTCCAGTTGATTATAATTGTATTTTTCAGGTGTGCTTTTTATGTTAATTGGTTAAATGCCTAACTGCTCAGAATTAAGGTCTGTGATTCTTATCTATATTTTAACCGCATTGCTCCCAGTGGCTTTAGTGCTCAGACAGCCTTGGTCCTTTGTCTTTGGGGTAGTGTTTTTAGTTAATAGTTTGCAACTGTTGAACTGTGGGAACATACTTTTTAAAAAATCAAGAACTTGGAGCAGTGACACCCAGACTTCGGGCCTTAAATATCTGTATTTGAACATTGTATTTTTCTAGGCTTTAGAACAGTTGTTCCTAACAAGGAATCAAAAATCACTTGAAGAACCTTTTTAAACATATACTGGCTAGACCATAGCCCAAACCTGGTGAACACAAATTTCAAATAAGCTTCCAAGCTGTTTCTGATGTACATTCTAGTTAAAAAGCAATGCTCTAAGGCAGTGTTTTCAGACTTTTTTCACCTTGCGTCATGTTTTATGTCATGACTCAGACTGCATATTTATATACAGAAACAAAAATTTCACAATACAAAATTTACTCTTACCACAAGTTAAAGCACTTTGTTTTTCTTTTCTTCCTTTCTTTCTTGCCTTTTTTTTTTTTTTTTTAAATCCTGGTTCTCACCCAGGGTCTTGACTAACTACACTGTAGTTTGAAAAACACTGCTTTGAGGGATAGAGTGAAAGCTGCTGCACTTTGGGTTGACAATGATTGAAACTAAATCATCTTGATCACTTAGTTATAAATGTTACTGACTCTGAATCAACTATAATTCTTCTTTGGTTTAGTGGTAGACGGAGGAGAAGCCCCTCCCCACCGCCTGCCAGAAGGCGACGTTCTCCTTCTCCTGCTCCTCCGCCTCGTCGACGCAGGTCTCCCACACCACCACCACGACGCAGGTACTTTATCACGTAGGCTAGTGGGAGCTAAAGGGAGCAACTTTGAATCTTTGTGATTGAAATATTTTATTCGAGTGGCATGCACAGCTGTTTACAAAATACCACATGGTATACAATTCCAGTTACATGAAAAGTCCAGAACACATGACTCTGTAGAGATAGAGAGTTATTAGATAAATGGTGCCTAGGGTGGGATGGGAATGGGGAGTCATGATGGTTGAACACTGTGAATATAGTTGACCCTTGAGCAAGGAGAGGAGTTAGGGGCACCGACCCTCCACGCAGTTGAAAATCTGAGTATAACTTTACAGTTGGCCCTCCGTATCTGCAGATTCAGCCAACAGCAGATTGTGTAGTACTGCAATAAGTATTAAAAAAAAAATCCACATATAAATGGACCCATGGAGTTCAAACCCATGTTCAAGGGTCAACTGTATACTAAAACAATTGAAATGCACACTTCAAATGGGTGAATTTTATGATTTGTGAACCACATATCAATAAAGATGTTAAATTAAAAGGCAGGATCACTAGTGATTACAGAGGGAAAAAATATTAACTTTATAGTGGGGAGTTAAGTTTTGCTTTTTGGAACTTTCTGAATTTTTTTTCTCTTCAAATATTTTCGATCCATGGTGGGTTGAATTTGTGGATACTGGATCTTTGGACACAGAGCGTTGACCCTGTCAGACAAACCCAAATTGAAAGCCATTTTACAAAGTAACTGATGAGTACTCTTCAAAAAAATGTCAATCATGAGAGGGAGAGAGACTGAGGAGCAGTTACAAATTGGCAGAAACTAAGGACACGTGACAACTAAACGCAATGTAGGATCCTGATTTTTGGAACCTGCAACAGAAAAAGGACATTAGTAGAGAAAACTGGGGTGACATTAGTATTTTAGTTAATACCAAGGTTAATTTCATAGTTTTGGTAATTTTTCTGTAGTTA
Organism: Tursiops truncatus; assembly: GCF_011762595.2. Taxonomy (NCBI): domain Eukaryota; kingdom Metazoa; phylum Chordata; class Mammalia; order Artiodactyla; family Delphinidae; genus Tursiops; species Tursiops truncatus. The sequence continues at coordinate 164,745,197 of NC_047034.1, read as the reverse complement.
TATGGGATGGTAAGTGGAAAGTCTCCACTAATTTTGCAACTCTTCTGTAAATCAAAAATGATTTCAAAATAAAAGTTAGGGGGAAAAAATTTTTAAGAGCATTGCTCAAACACATTATCAAGCGGTATAGTTGCTGCTACAACTCCTGAATGGCCATTATGTGGCAGGTAAAGTGGTAGATGTTTTATGTACTTCATGTCTCCTCAAGATGATCTTGCTTGGTATTCCCATTTTTCAGGTGAGGAAATGGGGGTTCAGAGTTATTAAATATGAGGGCAAAATGGAAAACTCTATGGTGTTGCCCAATGTATGGCCTATCCCAAAGCTGATTTTTAGGCAGGAAAATATTTTGAGCTCAAGGTTTGAATGTTTCAGGAGAAAATCAGGCCATTGGAACTAAATGTTTTATTGAGGTTTAATTCCTGAGAGGCAAGTTAGGGTTATGTAGGGATTAAGCATTAAGAGGAAGGCCAAGTTGAGACTTTGACAGGGATGCGTTCTGCCTAGCAGTAGACTTCCATTGAATACTATTTTGACGCACAAAAAATGTAAGTCTGTCTTGGTGGGGGCAGGGTAGAGATGCCTTTTAAAGCTGTGCAAGTGAATGCTAATTATTAATTCAGAGTCCAAACACCAGTTTAGAGAGGGTACCCCCTACACAGGAGAGCTCTTTAAAGCACAGACTTCCTGAGTTCAAGTTGAACACGGTCAACAGAGTCTTGCTAATGTAGTTATCTAGTTGCTACATAGTGATAATGGATTTTCAGTTTCCTTAGAGCAATGCCAGGTTCTCTTCTAAAAAAATACTAAGTTGATTTTATATGGATTGTGCTAAATGACTTTGTGTGTGTGTGGGGGGGGGGTACGTGGGCCTCTCACTGTTGTGGCCTCTCCTGTTGCGGAGCACAGGCTCCGGACGCACAGGCTCAGCGGCCATGGCTTACGGGCCTAACCGCTCTGCGGCATGTGGGATCTTCCCAGACCGGGGCACGAACCCATGTCCCCTGCATCGGCAGGCGGACTCCTAACCACTGCGCCACCAGGGAAGCCCATGCTAAATGACTTTTGACAAATTTGAATTCAGTCTGAAAACTAAATTTCTCCATTAATCACAATGACCTATTTGTAGTCATCTAGGATAAACAGGAATTTACTAAGTGATTTTTTTGTTGTTGTTACCTTAAATGAGTTTAAACACATGACATTTCCACTTAGAAATATTCTCTCTCTGTGTGGTGCTGTATAAGTACATAGTTTTCTTTGCATTCTGTTTCTACTCTGTTGGACCGTTTATTTTTCCTAGGACTCCTTCTCCTCCCCCACGTCGTCGCTCACCTTCCCCAAGAAGATACTCTCCTCCAATACAGAGGAGATATTCTCCTTCTCCACCTCCAAAGAGAAGAACGGCTTCACCCCCTCCCCCTCCTAAACGAAGGCCATCACCGTCTCCACCACCAAAGCGTCGGGTCTCCCATTCGCCACCTCCCAAACAAAGAAGCTCCCCAGTCACCAAGAGACGTTCGCCTTCGTTGTCATCAAAGCATAGGAAAGGGTCTTCCCCGAGCCGATCTACCCGGGAGGCCCGGTCACCACAACCAAACAAACGGCATTCGCCCTCACCACGGCCTCGAGCTCCTCAGACCTCCTCAAGTCCTCCAGCTGTTCGAAGAGGAGCATCGTCATCACCCCAAAGAAGGCTGTCCCCATCTCCAAGTTCTAGGCCCATTAGGAGAGTCTCCAGGACTCCGGAACCCAAAAAGATAAAAAAGTAAAAATATTTTATCCTTTTTGGTTAGGAACACTAACTTGCATAGCTCTTTATGCTTGGAAGCCCCCCACCCCCCAACTGAGAAATCACAGAAAAGAATAGTTGTGAATACAAACTTTAAGGCAAATTCTAGGTCCTATTCGTAGATCCTTTCTGTTTTCAGGATAGTTCCTCATGGTATAAGCTACATGCCATAGGATTTTACTTGGTTCTTAGGGATATCAGGCTTATTGAGTCTGTTTCCAAACCTAGCTCTGAAGTGATGCATAGGATATTTCTTGCATGTCTATGTAAGACTGATAAAAGCAGTCTTAAATATAGGAACTGGCATTACTAATTTCATACAGGAAGAATCATTAACAGAATGGATAGAGGATTGTGGAGCTTGAACTACTCTCCAGGAGACTTAGGTGGTAAAAATTTGATAAGTGTTAGTATAATCAACCAGCAGACTAAGTGCTGTGAAATACTTAAAGTCATTATCTGGTTGTATAATGGTAGTTGGTGGTTTTCTCTTAAGAAAGAAGGATCTGTGCTTTTGGATATTAAATGTTTTATTTTTTCCCTCTGTTTCTAGAGCTGCCTCACCAAGCCCTCAGTCGGTAAGGAGGGTCTCATCTTCCCGATCTGTCTCGGGATCTCCTGAGCCAGCAGCTAAAAAGCCCCCAGCACCTCCATCCCCTGTCCAGTCTCAGTCACCCTCTACCAACTGGTCACCAGCGGTACCGGTTAAAAAGGCTAAAAGCCCAACACCAAGCCCATCACCGGCAAGGGTATGTCTGCCCTGTTTTGGACATCTTTTATAATTATACGTGGTCACTTGGAAGGAGAGAATTTTTTGTCTTTTGTAGTTCAGAGGAGCATTACTTTCTGTGGTTCAGATGGACTTCAAAAGGAGGCACAAGTTAAGTGGTGGTGTTTGCATCACAGTCCATGCTAGACATCCACTAATTTGTGATATGTCTAATACTGTTATCTTGGTGGTGAAGATTGGATTATGTAGACAATTTAGAAAAACAGAAAGAAAAAAATTACCCTTGATTCTGTTATCTAGGAGAAAAATAGTTTAGCGTTTGTGCTGTTTTCTCTAGTGTTTGACAGGTTTTGGGATAGTTATGGTCACAATCAATAAAAATTTCAATCTTAGATCATGTCTATTAGTCTGATTACATTTTTATATAGAAAAAATACACTTTATCACAAGAACATACCAAAATGTCGACGGTGGTTATATGTTAGAAGGAGAATGATGCGTGATCTTAATTTTTCTTCTTTACATCTTAATGGTCTTATTTTTTCCTACAGTGTAAATACATTATTTCTGTAATAAAAAATGAACCTCACAACTTGTGAAATGTTAGATGGAGTGGAAAGTACTTTGTTGTCCCATATAGCCTGATCTTTGGCAAGCTACATAGATAAGAATAACACTCTTGTTTTTACATTGTCAAGCTTAAATATCATTGGGATATTAAAATATCAGAGCTTAAACTGTTTTCTTTGTGATTCATTAATCTAATCATGGCAGCTTTCTGTATTGTATAAAATCAGTGGTGGATGTCCATCTTAATAGGATTGAATTATTGTGCAGACTGAATGGATTGAGGAATTTTAAGTAATTGCTTAGAAATGTGAGATTTAAAAATTATAGACTAGATGCAATTATAGCAGAGCCAACCCTTTGCTTAAATTTGGAATATATGTGGTGGAGAACAATGTACCCACATTCTAGAGATAGATCAGACAGTGATTAGAGATGTGGCATTCATACACGCTTGTATTTAGGATAATAGCTATTAAAAGCCTACATGTTAGGCTGGTATTGTGGGTGATTTACAGATATTCCCACTTAACTTTTGTAACAGCTTTATCAAGGATTGTTATACCCATTTTGGGTTGACAAAAAGGCCTCAGAACACGTCAGGCAATTTGAGGTCAACTAGTTTAATAGGTTCAGGAACCAGAATTCAAATCAGGTCTAGTTGAGTTCAGAGACTTTTCTTCCTGTTGCACATGGTGCTTTTCCTTACATATGGAGGTAGACCCTGACTCAGGCCAGTCTTGGAGACCTGATTCATAGCTTGTGGTTGGGAGGCCTGGTTTAATGTGAAGTTAGTTGGGGAAATTTTTAAAAAATCATTTATCTTCAAGGTCTGTTTCAACTCTTGGAAGTCTTTGCTTTCAGTGGTGGTTCCCATCTTTTAGGAGTACTTTTCTTAGTGTTGATTGGCCCTGGGTCTTCTTTCCCCCCTGAAGCCGTATGAAATCCTGAGATTAGTCCAATTGCTTATTCCCTTGAAGAAATAAAATGTTTAGTTCGACAGGTTGATTTTATTGTTTTGGGTTTTCTGGATTTCTAGAATTCAGACCCAGAAGGAGGTGGAAAGAAAAAGAAGAAAAAGAAGGACAAGAAACACAAAAAGGATAAGAAGCACAAGAAGCACAAAAAACACAAGAAGGAAAAGGCTGTAGCTGCAGCTGCTGCAGCTCCTGTGACCCCTGCAGCCATTGCTGCTCCCACAACCGCGTCAGCACAGGAAGAACCAGAGGCAGAGCCAGAGCCTAAGAAGGTATTTACGAACACTCTTACAGTGTGTACAGATAGCTGAATCATTTGGTATTGAGAAGTAGCTAAGTAATTTTTTTCTAATAATTGGATGCTCAGCTGTTAACTCTTTTCTGATCGGTTTCTCTATGACCACCTACCAAGAGCAGGAATTTGCTAAGGCTAACGATAAGAATATGAATGGCATCCAAAAAGCTTAATGTATATTTTTTAAAAGAAATTCAATATAATTAAATATACCATAGACTTAACCCATTTAAAGTATAGTGATTTTATGGTTTTTTTGTGTATTCATAGAGTTGTGCACACATCACAAGAATTTTCTTTTTCTCTGTACTCAGCATCTCCCACCGGTGTCTCAAGATTTAACGATATGACCTTTTTGGCGTTTTTTTTTTTTTATATATTTTTTTTTTTTAGGAGACTGAAAGTGAGGCTGAAGATAACCTTGATGACTTAGAAAAGCACCTGCGTGAAAAGGCCCTGAGATCAATGCGGAAGGCTCAAGTGTCCCCACAGTCCTAGGTGGAAATGTTTGTTATGATGTAAATTTTATTTGGTTTGTACGCAATTCAGTTTCAAAATTGCTAAAAATGTGTTTGAGCTTTAGACTATAACATTTGTTGTAATAATTGCTAGGTTGAAGTTCACCATGTAAAAAAAAAAAGGGCATGGATTTACATTGCAAAAGGTGTCCACAGTGTATTAGTGACATTCTTTCATTGACAGCTGACATAAATTCATTTAGAGTGAAATATTTTAAGCCAAAAAAAAAAAAAAAATCCCCTTTTTAAAAAAGGGGGTTTAAATATTGTTGGCATTCTTATGGTTCCATTAAATGCCCCTGTCTATTCCCAGAGGTTTTTCTTTCTACTTTTTCTTTCTTTTTTCCTTTTTCTCATTTGAGTCTTAGCACCCATTTAAGTTATGATGCTTCCAACCTTGTATGGTTTTTGCAAGCTTTCCCAGAAATAAGACCACTGTTGAACTACCACAAAAGTATAAATGAATATTTTAATGCCACAATCTTTCCTGTTGCCTGTGGAGTCTCTGCTGAAATGAATCAGGATTCGAGCTCTAGGATGAGACAGAAAATGAAAGCATGTTGTTTGCCAGGACACTGTGGGTTTATATTGATGTGTAACAAGTTGATTTGGAACACTGGAATTTCACTCTGTTCTGTTTATTTTTATTTTTTGTAAAGGCAGTTAACTAGTCCCAGGAAGGATCCTTCAGTTACATAAAATTTTGTTTTATGAAACGTCATGGCTCCATTCATAATTTTGTCTTGTTCTATCGATTGGTATATACAACTTTCAGAGCTCTTGTATTTGGAAAGCTGGAAGGGCCCAGACTTTGAAATAGTGTCTTGTTTTCACTGTTTTTGTTTTGTTTTTGTTGGGTTTTTTTTTTGTTTTTTTTAAACTAAAGCTATATAAAGCTTGTGGATTAAACAATAAATTTCTAAATTTAAAAATGTTGGCCACTCACTTTTACTTACCCATCTCAATACGGCAGGAAACCTACCTTAGAAATCTTACAGTGCCTTTACCCCCTTGGCACCTTTCGCAGAGTGAGGATTAGACAAGGGAAAAACGAGGTGATGAAATTGTTTTACCATCTTTATTTTAGTAATTAATGTGATAAATGCCATGAAGGGAAAGCACACAGTGAGATTGCAACACATATAATGGGCTAGTCAGCCAGGCATAGGGGAAGTTTCAGGCAGAGCAAACAGTATCTGTACACCCCAAGACAGAAGAAGCCTGGCACATTCCAGGAAGCGAACGAAGGTTAAGAAATGACTGGAGCAACCTCCCTCTATTGGGGGGGGGGGGTGTGTGTGGTGTGGTGTGGTGTGAGCAATATAATTTGAGGAAACTTGGGAGTTGATAACATTGTATAAGGTAAAACAACAACATTCATAAGAAAGAAGGAATTTTTGGCAAGTGAATCTAAGCTTAGCAAGTTGTCACATAGGCAGTTAATTTGATCATAGTTTCTGGTAGTTGAAGCAAAAAGAAGGAAAATGCCTACATGTCTTAATTTCAGGAAAACTTAGTGGGCAGTTTTTTATCTAAAGGATATGGACATGGAGGGGCTATTTTTACAGGTGGGTTTTTAGAGTGATTTGTAACAAGGCAAAAGCTTATTAATGAAGCTGCTTTTGTAGCGACTGAACTAAGGTATCTAGAGTGACTCTCCACCCTTGATAGAATCTTACATGTGTCTGCGGCAACTTAGAGCTTTCAGGGATCTTCCACATGACTTCCTTTTGACTTTATAATTCTGTGATGTAGGAAATGCACAGAATATTCCAGTTTGTGCTTGTTTTTTGTTTGTTTTTTGGCCACTGAGCATGTGGGTTCTTAGTTCCCCAGCCAGGGATCGAACCTGTGCCCCCTGCATTGGAAACGTGGAGTCTTAACCACTGGACCGCCAGGGAAGTCCCCAGGATATCCGGTTTCTAAGATGGTTGCAGCTGATTTACCCCTTTCAGTATGAACAAACAAATGAACATCACTGGGGTACTTGGAATCTATCTAGCCATTCACTCATTCAATCCATTTATTCACTTGTCCCATTTATTCAACACGCTTTCATTCCTCCACTTGACTGAACTGCTTGTTAAGGTTAGCAGTAACTTCCATTTTGCCAAAATGAGCGATCAATTCTCCATCCTTTACTAGCCTTCTTGGCAGGAGTTGACTCAGTCATTCACTCCTTTGTCGACACACTTCCTTCTCTTGGGTTCTAGGGGGCAACACTGGTTTACCTTCTAGATGCAGCGCTAGTTTTCCTCCTACCTCAGTAGCTCTTTCATCTCTAGTGGATCCTTTGAAACGTGAAGTGATGGAGTTTGTAGGGAATGCCACCAAGGACACTGAATCCCTAGTCCCTTAAATGTCTTTTTGTGTGTCAAAGTTCTTTCCCGTCTAGACTTCCTGACCTAGACCTCTATCGAGCTACCTAGTTAATAACTTCATTTGGATGTCTAAAAGGCATACCGAATTGAACATATCCTCTGATTTATCTGTCCCATTCAGTAACTGTCATTCTCATTTACTCAAAATTGAGTTGATACTGTCAGTGGCAGCATTGTCCACCCTCCAATCCTCATGCACACAAGGCCATTCTGTTCCCAGCAGCCTGTCATGATAGTACCGCTCAAAACCCTCAGCTCCTTTTTTCTGCTTCAGAGTAAAATCCAAATTTCTTACTCTGGCCTGCAAGACCCAGTAGCACCTAGTTTGGCACCTTCATCTCTACTCCTCAGTCTGCTCAAGCCATACCTACCTCCTTGCCCTTCCTTTAAACCTCTCTCGGGGCCTTTGTCCTCACTGCCGGATCTGACATGTTTACTTTGTTTTCTTCCAGACACTTGTCTGAAGAACAACTTCGTCTCCTCTGTTTTCATCTATAGCAATTATTACCACCTGAGATGATGTTTTTGGTCCTTAGGAACTTGGTCTTGTATGTGACTGTGTCCCCAATGCCTGGTACATCGTAGAAGGACAAATGCTCGATGAACCGATGAGTAAATAAGTTTAATTGACCGTCATTGCCTCTGTACTTGCAAGGCACTACTAGGGCTTGAGGTAAAGAAAATGAAGACATGGTGATTGCTGCTCTCTAGTATTTGCCCACTGGGGGTAAAACACATGCAAACAATTTGGAGTGGACAAGAACATAGAGTTTGGTAGACCAGGGTTTCTAGCACAGCTTTCTACAGTGTGACCTTGGTCAAGTTATTTGGCCTCTCAGTGCTGCCATTTCTTCTCTCCGAGTTAAATGATGGTGGAATCTACTTCAGAGTTGTTTTTGAAGGGTTAAGTGTGATAGTTGATACCTATAAAGCAATGATAGTACGAAGAGGTTCCCATTTTCTTAGCTAACGTAATATGTGGTCATTCTAGTAACTATGGTAAATTTTAGTTTGGATGTCTCAAAAGGATTTTAATTAATCATAGCCCTATTTAATGTAATTTTTTCTTTTTTTTCTTTTTAATAAAATTCACCATTTTAAAGTGTGCAGTGCAGTGGTATTTAATATATTCACAAGGTTATGCGACCATCACGACTACCTATTCCAGAATATTTTGATCACCCTAAAAAGAAACTGCCCATTAGCAGTCACTTTCCATTCTACTGACAGTCCCATCAGCCCCAGCTCCTGGCAACTACTTTCTGTCTATAGATTTGTTTATTCTGGACATTTCACTGGAATTATACAGTATGTGGGCTTTTGTGTCTGGCTTCAATCATTTAATATGTGTTTAAGGTTCATCCATGGTACTCCATTTTTTTTTTAATTGCTGAGTGGTGTTCCCTTATATGGATATGCCGTATTTTGTTTATCCACATCAGTTGCACATTTGAGCTGTTTCCACTTTCCAGCTCTTATGAATAAAGCTGCTGTGAACATTCGGCATACAAGTTTTTATGTGGACATATGTTCTCTTGGGTGTATATACCTGGGAGTGGGATTGCTGGGTCATACTTAACTTTTTAAGAAACTGCTAGACTATTTTCCAAAGCAGCTACACTATCCGAACTTCTTACTAGCAGTGTATGAGGGTTATTATTTCTCCACATCCTTGCCAACACATGTTATCTGTCATGTTGATAATAACTATCCTAGTGGGTGTGGACTAGTATCTCATTATGGTTTGATTTGCATTTCCCTGACGGCTAATGATGTTGAGCATCTTTTCATGTGCTGACAGACTTCAATGCCTTTTTTTTTTTTTTTTTTTTGCGCGGTACGCGGGCCTCTCACTGTTGTGGCCTCTCCAGTTGCAGAGCACAGGCTCCGGACGCGCAGGCTCAGCGGCCATGGCTCACGGGCCTAACCGCTCTGCGGCATGTGGGATCTTCCCGCACCGGGGCACGAACCCGTGTCCCCTGCATCGGCAGGCAGACCCTCACCCACTGCGCCACCAGGGAAGCCCCAATGCCATTTTTTTTTAATTGGGTATAATTGATTTACAATGTTGTGTCAGTTCCAGGTGCACAGCAAAGCGAATCTGCCACACAAATGCATATCTCCACTCTTTTCCAGATTTCCTTCCCATATAGGCCACCGCGGAGCACTGAGTAGAGTTCCCTGCACTACACAGTAGGTCCCCATCAGTTATCTATTTTATATATAGTATTCAGTGCCACATGAAACACATTTGTATCTGTATGAGAATATTTCTGAAATTGTGGCTGTAGGACTCTCAGAGTTTCTGCAGAGTAGAGCTGATAATGCCTTTGTAAAGTGCTCTGTGGAACTTTCATACCCATTTTGGAGGCTGGGGCTGGGGGGCTATGGCCAAGCAAAAATTTGTTCCCACGTTTGTGAAGAGGATCAGGAGACTAAGGGAGAGTGTGACTTACTTAAGGTACATGCGGGTCTAGTTGATATTGTCTCTCCCACCATCTGATAAAGAACGCTGTTTTTCCTCAATATACCTGTCTGGTATTGTAACAGAATCACGTTAGACGACGAATGTAGAAAATCTGCCCAAATATGTGTGGTTCTTCAAAAGGCATTGAAATTAAGGATGGAGCTTATTACTCTGAAAAATTACTCTGAAGAAGTTTGGAAGTTGAAATTTGAAAGGCATTAATGTCCTGAGGACCCAACTCTGCTCCTTCCTTTGAAAGACCAGCTCCAAAAGTCTGTAAGACGTTTTTGCCTTTTGAAAGCTTATTTGCTGTATTTTTCATTTGAAAGTTCCATCTTAGCTCATACCAAACATTGTCTTCTGGCTCTTAGGAACTCAATTATTGCTGTACCCCTAAGTGGTCTTCCGTGCAAATCCGTTTTCAAAGGAAAGATGATAGGATCTGAAATACAGGTTTTTCCTGTATTTCTTTGCAAAAATCTTCCACATTTGTCAATATATAGTTAAGTTGGCAGGCCTTCACATCATAAGAGGTTTTTGCCAAGATGGCCTTTTATTTCAGGTGTATCATGGGAGGAGAAGCTGATGTGCTGATTCTTAAAAGAGTGGTGCCACGTGCACAGAGTATACGGATGCCTCTCACCAGGTAGGCCAGTCATCAACTCTTCATCTGAAACTTCATTAAGGAAGTGTTTTGCAGACTGCAGGTTGAGACTCGGCAGTGAATTGTAAAATTGAATGAGTTGCAACCAGCATTAAAATAAAAAAATGAAATCGTAAATTTAAGTGTGAATCACACATAGTAGGTTAAGTATTATTTCATGGTGTGTGTGTGCCTGTGTGCTTGTGTGCATATGTATGCTTGTGAACTGGGTTACCATGTAAAATGTATTCTAATGTGATTGATACAGTCAACAAAATGGAAAGCCGTTACCTTACAGGTCACCTAGTCTACCAGTTTGTAAACTGCCCTGCAGAGTCCTAAGTGGGGAGAATTATGATTCAGATTTTCTCTGTAGGATGGGGCCACTAGTAGTACTGATCTTTGTTGGGGGATTGAGAGATGATACAGGTAAGCTTTGCAAGGGCTTTGCTCTGCTTTTTTTAAACTTTGAGCTTCCCTGTTGGATTCTTTTTGATAAAAGGTTCTGCAACCAAAAACCATGCGAAAACCACCCATCTAGCCTAGGCCTTGTCATGGGAACCGACTGCCCCAAGGTAAAGCCACGGCTCCCCCAGGTGCCATGCCACCCCCTCAGACTGCCTCAGCCAGGGGGCTATTGAGGGCACCCAGCTTTAATTCTGCTGTAGCGAAAGGAAACAGACTGAGAGTAACCAGGTGCCTCTGAAGCAGGGGTAGAAGTAGCTCTCGGGATATTGGAGATGTGGAAGGAAAAACCCCAAAATAGGAAACAATGTGCAGAAGTGGCCTTTGTGAACCCCAAAGTCCCACATCTGTTCTTTCCCTAGTGCATAACCGGGTAGAGACCCTTCTAGCAATTTAAGCATGGAGGCTTTGGCTTACATAGCCAACATGAGCAGAGGGGAGTGGTAAGCCTGACTGGTCTGGGCCCTGCCTGGAGGAGGACGCTCACGCCACCGACCATCGGGACCCATCCAGACAGCCAGGATGTGCAGAGCAGCCGCCAGGTACCCTGTGATTTCCCACGTTTGTTCCTTTGCTTTTCTCGTGCTATTCTCTGCCTGGGATATCCTTTCTGGTCTCCTAATGTCCTAATCCTTTTTGGACTTAGAGACGTATTTACGATGATGGTTTTTAACTCAAAAAAATACATATTCACTTTTAGAGAATTTGGAAAACAAAAAGAAACAAATTGGGAATTCCCTGGCGGTCCAGTGGTTAGAACTCGGCGCTTTCACTGTGGGGGCCTAGGTTCAATCCCTGGTCTGGGAACTAACATCCTGCAAGCCATGTGGCATGGCCAAAAAAAAAAAAAAAGAAAAAGATTGTTGGCAATCCCATCATCCAGCTATAACCAAGGACACCTACCTCAGGTCAAGTACTCTACCTGACTACACTCAACCTTCCCTGAGCTCCCCTCCTCTAATATATGGAACAAACTGGGTTCCCCCCCCCCATATATTTAGAAGTACTGATGTAGCTACAAACATCAGGATCAAAGCATGTATACATAATGTTTAATATTCTTTTTTCCATTGGGCAGATCATGAACTAAAATTGCAGAATACATTTTAAATGTCGTTGTTGTACAACCAGGAAATTCGGAAAATAGATAAAAGAAAGTGAATTACCCCATGCCAACATCAAAACAGCTACAGTTCTCCCTTTTGTATATTTCTTATTGTCTTTTTTTTTTTTTTTTTTTTTTAAATGTTAGGGCTTCCCTGCTGGTGCAGTGGATAAGAATCTGCCTGCCAAAGCAGGGGACATGGGTTCAAGCCCTGGTCTGGGAAGATCCCACATGCCACGGAGCAACTAAGCCCGTGCACCACAACTACTGAGCCCGCATGCCACAACTACTGAAGCCCGCGTGCCTAGAGCCCATGCTCTGCAACAAGAAAAGCCACCGCAAGGAGAAGCCCGCACACCACAATGAAGAGTAGCCCCTGCTCGCTGCAACTAGAGAAAGCCCGCGTGCAGCAACGAAGACCCAACTCAGCCAAAAATAAATAATTTTAAAAATGTTAGATGCTTCTATTTATTTAAACTCTTACCCTACAGATAAAATGGTAGTAATGGCACCCACCTCACAGGGTTCTGAGGAGAATTAAATTGAGATGAATGGAAGGCAGACCCTGATCCAGTGGAGTTCATGGCACATGGCCGGGAATGGGGGGGTAGGAGCAGAGGGACAATCAAATAGTGATAAAACCATATGCTCAGGGACATAAAAGAGGGGAGCAGTGCAGCGCCACAATGGTCAGGAACAATGTTCTGCAGCAGCATCTCAGCCACAGACACACTGTGAGGCTAAGCAAGTGACTTCGCCTCCCTCAGCCTGTTTCCGGTTGGTTTTCTGTGAGAATTGTTCCACAGGTACAGTATGTTTGCTGCGGTTGTGTGGGGAGGTGAGCTTCACGTCCTCTGACTCTACCATCTTGATTCACCTCCAGCCTCAGTTCCTTCTCGTGTAAAATGGGCATAGATTCAATAAGATAATGTATGTCAAGGGCTTAGCTCATGCCTGGAGCATCATGAAGGCTTCATCAGTGAGAGTTATGGCCAAGTTTTATCAAAGCTTGGATGCTGGCAATAGGAGGATGCACCACCATCTATTAAATATCACGCCGTTCATTGTGAAGACGCATGGTGATTCCAGAGAGGTCAAAATGTGGAGGAAAAAATGCTTACATTGTATTTTATAATGTACATATATCTTACATTATATACAATGTTATGCACAGGAGGGTCTGGAACGCTGAAGCAGGAACACGTTCATCTGTCACACTCTCAATTTCTCTGTCCACGTCCCTACCGCCAGCTCCTTCATTTTGTCTCTCTCTCCTGTTCCAGCAGCTTCTCACATTCTTCCACTAGGTGGCGCCCGGGCCCTGGGTGCCCGCAGCGCGAGCTCACGCCCTAGAAGTTAGTCCGTCCCTCCCGCTTCCCCGTTTTCTTCCTCTTTCCTTTTCCCTCCATCCTTATCTTTCTTCCCGTCAGCGAGAGGCCCGATTTAGTGCTCAGAGGCTCTCTGGACGACTCCAGAGCTTGAAGAACAGCCACGGGGCCCTTGCAGCTCACCCAGTCCATCCCAATTTGGAATTCCTTACAGCTGGCCTCTAGCTGTCTCCAGTTCTCACTTGCACACCTTCAGTGACAGGAAACTCACCACTTTATGAGGATCCTGTTCTGGAAGGAATCCATGTAATAGTCATGCACTCGAGCTCTGAAGACAAACACAGCTGGGTTCTAATGTCTCAGCTTTGCTCTTTGCTCAGCGGGTGATTCAAACACTTGTCTGCTTTGTTGATGGGTGAGTCCCCAGGGCCTGACACAGGAAAGGCACTCATTTGGTAAATGAGTGAGTAAATGAACAAACTCAGTCATCTTCTGCATCGGTTTCTTCACCTGTGAAATGGGTTAATGATAGTATTTACCTCATAGACTTGTGAGGATTAAACACAACAGGACCAGAAACAGGCTTAGGCTCGTTTCTGGCACATAGTAAGTCTTCCATAAATATTCCTTTCATTTTCTTTTATAACTATGGATATCTCTATTCCTTTTATCTGAAAGTTCTCCTTTAGAGCAAATTGAATCCTGATCCCTAGGACTTCCATACACAGGCCTTGGTCTTAGCCCTGTCCCTTGGAGCCAAAAAGAACATATGCTCCCTTTTCCAAATGATTCAGGTCTGCAGATGTGTGTGCCTACTGTGCGCCAAGCACTGGGGTTACCAAGGCAAAGACATGACCACGGTCTCTTCCATTGGGTGCCTCTTTGTCTAGCCAGGGAAAGAGACAGCCAAGCAACAGTGGGTGCTCAGTGAAGAATTTGAATGAACAGTAGGACTTATTTATTGAGCCTTTACTGCACTTCATTTCATTCTTCCACCTGCATTCCTGGGCATTCTAACTCCATGTTATGGATGAAGGAACCAAGGCCCAGATAGGTCACATAAGCTGGTGAGTATAGATCCAGGATTCGGATGCTGCCTGATTGCAGAGGCCTCACCTTAACCTCTAAGCCCTGTTATCACTTCACTCTGGAGGATGCTCAGGCCCGTGGGAGATTTCCTGTTCCTGAGTATTCCACCACCACTACCATGACGTCATGGCTATTATGTGGCTTTCCAGCAACTGTTCCTCATCTCTTCCACCATCAGAGCCATATTTGGCTCTATTGGAATCCCATGTGATTGGCTGGGGGTTGCGGTGGCACCTGCAGCTCCAGGGTGGGCTCTGATGGCTTAGACCAAGGAATGCATCGTTCCCTTATCCTTGGTCACAAAGACGGACGCTACCTCAGCCAGAGCCGGTGATTTGTCAGAAGTCGGCATGGCTTTTAGAGGGGAGGAGCTGCTTTTTGCTTCTGCAGAACTACTGGGAGGGATACTGTTCCCTGGAGAGTCTGTTGAGGGAATGTGAGAGCTGGAGGTGCAGCCACTCTTATGCCAAAAGAGGATCCCTTTTGAGGATGAAGCCAATATATGGAGGAAAGCAGAAGGCAGGGCCAAGAGACTTCATGGAGAAATAGAACCTGGTCTGTGCTTTTATGTTACTGTTGTTGTGTACAGAGCACCCTAAATTTAAGAGCTTAAAACAGCAAACATGAGACTTCCCTGGTGGCACAGCGGTTTAGAATCTGCCTGCCAATATAGGGGACACGGGTTCAATCCCTGGTCTGGGAAGATCCCACATGCAGCAGAGCAACTAAGCCTGTGTGCCACAACTACTGAGCCTGCACTCTAGAGCCCTCAAGCCACAACTACTGAGCCCACGTGCTGCAACTACTGAAGCCCATGCCCCTAGAGCCTGTGCTCTACAACAAAAAGAAGCCACCACAATGAGAAGGCTGTGCACTGCAATGAAGAGTAGCCCCTGCTTGCCACAACTAGAGAAAGCCTGTGAGCAGCAACGAAGACCCAACGCAGCCAAAAATAAATAAATATATTTTTAAAAAAGGGCTTCCCTGGTGGCGCAGTGGTTGGGAGTCCGCCTGCCGATGCAGGGGACACGGGTTTGTGCCCCGGTCTGGCGTGTCCGGAGCCTGTGCTCCGCAACGGGAGAGGCCACAACAGTGAGAGGCCTGCGTACTGCAAAAAACAAACAAACAAACAAAAAAACCACCAGGAAACATTTATTCCACACGGTTTGTGGTTGGGAATCTGGAGAGCCTAGATGGGTGGTTCTGGCTCAGGGTCTCCTGAGTTTATAGGAAGATGTTGGCTGGGGCTGCATTCATCTGAAGGCTTGACTGGGGCTGGAAGACCCACTTCCAAGATGGCTCATGTACATAATTGTTGGGAGGAGGCCTCGGTTTGTCACCAAGTGGGCCTCTCCATGGCAGATGGCTTCCCCCGGAGAGTTGGGGGCGGGAAAAACAGTGCCTTCTAGAACCTAGTCTCTGAAGTTGCATGCTCTCATTTCCACTTTTTTCTATCCTCCAGAAGCAAGTCACTGAGTCCAGCCCACACTCGAAGGGAGAATAATTAGGCTTCGTTTGAAGGGAGTGTTGAAGTATTTGTGGATTGTTTTTTTATTTTTTAATGGATACTTTTTTAAAAAATTGAAGTATAGTTGATTTACAATGCTGTATTTGTTTCTGGTATACAGTAAAGTGACTCAGTTATATATACATATTCTTTTTCATATTCTTTTCCATTATGGTTTATTACAGGACATTGAATCTAGTTTTCTGTGCTATACAGTAGGACCTTGTTTACCTATTTTATATACAGTAGTTTGTATCTGCTAATCCCAAACTCCTACTTTATCCCTCCTCCACCCCCTTTCCCCTTTGGTAACCCTAAGTTTGTTTTGTATGTCTGAGTCTGTTTCTGTTTCATAAATAAGTTCATATATGCCATATTTTAGATTCCAAGTATAAGTGATATCATATGGTATTTGTCTTTGTCTGACTTACTTCACTTAGTATGATCATCTCTAGGTCCATCCACGCTGCTGCAAATGGCTTTATTTCATTCTTTTTTATGGCTGAGTAGTATTCCACTGTGTACATGCACCACATCTTCTTTATCCATTCCTCTGTTGATGGACATTTAAGTTTCTTCCATGTCTTGGCTATTGTAAATAGGGCTGCTATGAACATTGGGGTGCATGTATCTTTTCAAATTAGAGTTTTGTCTGGATATGTGCCCAGGAGTGGGATTGCTGGATCATATGGCAACTCCATTTTTAGTTTGTAAGGAAACTTAATACTGTTTTCCCTAGTGGCTGCACCAATTTACATTCCGCCAACAGTGTAGGAAGGTTCCCTTTCATTATGGACTGGTTCTAACCCACCACTATAGTGATATCACTTGAGCTGCTGGACCAAGCTCACACCTGAGGATCCATCTCTGAAAATTTAGATGCATGAGTTAGTTCATTCCCCTTATTGTTTTTTTAAAATTATTATTAATTAATTAATTTATTTTTAGCTGCATTGGGTCCTCGTTGTTGCGTGCGGGCTTTCTCTAGTTGCGGCGAGCGGAGGCTACTCTTTGTTGCGGTGTGCGGGCTTCTCACTGTGGTGGTTTCTCTTGCTGCAGAGTACGTGCTGTGGGTGCGTGGGCTCAGTAGTTGTGGCTCGCAGGCTCTAGAGCACAGGCTCAGTAGTTGTGGCTCACGGGCTTAGTTGCTCTGTGGCATGTGGGATCTTCCCGGCCCAGGGATCGAACCCGTGTCCCCTGCATTGGCAGGCGGATTCTTAACCACTGCACCACCAAGGAAGTCCTATTCCCCTTATTGTTGAAGCCAGTTTGAGCTGGGTTTTCTGGTTCATGCAAATCAAAGAGCCCGGGTTAGTACCCCCGGTGCCTCACGGGAAGTGCCTCATCTCATTCTCCAGACCTGCCTTGTCTGACGGTGACCCTCTTAAGTACAGCGGTGAGAGCTGGGCCCAGGCTTCAGGAGAAGTCCTTTTCCTAAAACAAGGTACATGCCAGGGTTCCATGACTACAAGTGAAGATAGATGTGGGAAAACCTCACTGCTCTGTTGATTCATGACCCATCACATTCATTTTTCCACTGGTGGCTCCTGCTAAGACATGACTTTTCCATCCTGGACCTGCCCTTAAACGTTGGGCAACAATCTCCAAGTCTCCAGGTCGGGCCCCTTTGGGAGGAGCGGGACAGAGGAATCAACCCCATGGTCAAGTGGGAAGGGTTGTGGGTCCACCTCCACCCTGCCTTGCTGTGTGGCTGTGAGCAGGTCCCTGCTCCTCTGGGGGCCTCAGTGCCCTCCCTTATGAAAGAAGTTTACACTAACTTGCCTGAACATGCTTTAGAATTTTCTTAGTTCCCTTCTGTCCAGAGGAGACATGAAATTTGAAAAGTAGCCTCACTCAGACAATCTGGGTCTTGTGTGGTCATTCGTATCTTAGCAGAGATAAAGGCACACACTTTATGCCCTTTGCCATCTGCCATCTCATTTGATCCTCCCAGAAGCCAGCGAGGAGACAGGGCCAGGTAGACCTTCAGGACAGACATGGTCTCGCCTCCAGGGCCTGGGATAAAACAGCCCCTGTCATTTATTGAGTACTTTCTGCTCGCCGTGTGCCAAGTACTTCATGTGTGTGTGAGCATTTCGGTTCATTCGCACGTCAACCCTGCTGGGTGGTTACTATTATTACCCCCTTTTACAGATAAAGGACCATGAAAACCAGAGGGGTGAAGTAACTGTCCAAGGAAAGGCAAGCAAAAGGAAGCAGTGGAGCTGGGATTCAAACTTGAATGTCTCAGAGGCTGCCTGTGTTTTCCATCACACGACACTCCCTCTTGGTATTAACAGGAGCACAGGGGTGGGAGTAGGGTGGGGCAAAGCTAGGAACCCAGAGACTTGGGATCTCGAATGAACTCTGAACACTTACCAGTTCTGCGGCCAGGGCAAATCTCCCAGCGCCCTGAGCTTCAGTTTCCTTACCCTTACAATGGGGATAATGATTCTCACCTGAATTATAAGAACTCGGGAGGGGCGGAAAAACATTTGCAGTGAAGGCGTGTATATGAGAGCATGCCTTTCGTACTGCAGGACTGTCTAAATGTTACGGATCGTTGTTTTTCTTAATTCTGGATCAGGAGCTGGGAAAGGAAGTAGGCAGGCTGACCAGGGTAGGCCAAGTGGCTGTAGGTAGGGTAGGCCCAGAGTGGCTGTTTCCATGCTTGGTGTACACAAAGTCCCCTGGAAAGGAAGAGGCAGGGCAGGAGGAAAGGCCAAAGCTCTGAGTTCTTATATAGAACTTCCCTCCACTCCAGGGCCCTCCAGGGCAAGAGAAACTCCGGACCGTCACCACCGAGTTCCAAGCATTCCACAGGGCTCAGTGGGGAGGAAGGCTGTCATCGCCTGACCCAGCCGCAGCCAGGGATAGGCTGCGAAGGGCTGGCTGTAATCCTCTCCTCACCCTGCCCTGATCTCACTGTCCTACCCAAGGCCCAGCCCCCAGTGCCCACCCTACCAGGAGGAACAGCAGAGTCCAGACCCCAGCAGTGATGGCCACCCGCCCAACCCTATCGAGGGGCAGCTTTGGAAGGAGACTGGGATTTGGAGTCGGGACGCCCAGGCTCTGGTTCTGGTTTAGTTCTATCCCCTCTCTGGGCCTCAGTGTCTCGCCTGTGAAATAGGAACATCAGCGAAGGGCACCGGCATACTGCAGTCTCACCCTGGGGCGAGGCAAGAGCCCTGTGCTGTGCCTGTCACAAAGTACCGCTCACCCTTCTTCCCCGGCCGCCAGAGGAACGCGCACGTGCTGCCCTCTTGGTTGGTGGTCACAGTCCTCCAGCCCAGGGATTCCACACTCAAGCCATCTTTATAATTTTGTGTCTCTGATTCTCCCTGAATTCTAGGTCTTTCTTGCTCCCAATTAGGCTGAGAGGTCCTTAAGGATGAGAAGCTGGGGTCTGCTTACTTCTGTGCTCCCCTCGGAGCCTAGTATACGGTTGAACACAGGGTGAATCTCGGACCCGTTTACTGATTGTGCTGCTGGGGCATCCTGGGGGCCATGGATGGACACTCAGTCCACTCCCAGTGCCTGTTGGAAAGCGTTCGGCCACCCAGGGGGGAATCCAGCCTTCTGCCCCTGGTTCTACTCCATTCAGACTGTGTGACTTCATACAGGGCCCTTCCCCTCTCCCAGAAGTGTCCGTGTTTCTTTGAAATGTGCTTAGTGGAGACCCAGTGGACCCTGCAGCTCCAGGTTGAGCGAGCCGAAGGTGTTCCTGGGTGGTGGGGAGAGGCCAAGGGCATGAGCTGGTACTCCAGCCCTCACCCCACCCCCAGAGCTGCTCTGTCCTTCACTTAAAAAGAAAAATTATTTATTTATTTGATTGCACCGGGTCTTAGTTGCAGCAGGCGGGCTTCTTTAGTTGTGCCTTATGGGATCCTTAGTTGCAGCTCACTGGCTCCTTAGTTGCAGCAGGTGGGCTCATTAGATGTGACATGTATGAACTCTTAGTTGAGGCGTGCATGTGGGATCTAGTTCCCTAGCCGGGGATCGAACCCAGGCCCCCTGCATTGGGAGCACGGAGTCTTAACCACTGTGCCACCAGGGAAGTCCCTGTCCTTCACTTTCAACTTTTATGCATTGGGCTTTCACGTGAGACTTTTGTTTTGCTTTTAAGGCTTTACTGAGGCAGAGCTGATGCACGAGAAACTGGCGCACTTAAAGTGTACACTTTGATAAGTTTTCACATATATGCACACTCGGGAAACCATCTACAATCAAGAGGGCGAACTTATCCACCACCCTCAAAAGATTCCTCGTGCCGCTTTTCAGTTCCCCCGTTACCCAGGAGCCACCGACCTGCTTTCTGTCACCACACGCCATTTGGCATTTTCTAGATTTTTTTATGTAAATGGACTCATACAGTATGTACTCTTTTTTGTCTGGCTTCTTTCACTCAGCATAATTACTTTGAGATCCATCTATGTTGCTACATGTATCGATAGTCCATCCCTTTCCAGCGCTGCCTGGTGTTCTGTTGTATGGACGGATGTACCACCATTGTTTACCCAGGGACCTGTCCACAGGCATTTGGGTCGTTTCTAGCTATCGCAAATGAACGTTCCTGCTATGAGTGTTCCTGTGCACAAGATTTTATCTGAAGAAGTTGCACTATTTAAAAAAAAGCTGGCCCGTGCTCCACAACAAGAGAAGCCACCACAATGAGAAGCCCGCGAGCAGCAATGAAGACCCAGTGCAGCCAAAAATAAATAAAAGGGAAAAAAAGCAAGAAAAAAAAGCTAGATAACGTGATCCCCAGAGTCGCAGGCTTTTAAGGACCAGAAAGCTGTCATGGGGAGTCAAAGACTAAGGGAGCTGCCACTTTCGAGCTCCTGTGGCCGCCAAGCACCTGACCACACCTGCTCAATTTATCAGAGCACGTCTGGGAAGCAGGCGCCATTGTTATTCCCAGTTTACAGATAAAATAGCTGAGGCGTAGAGGCACGGCTGTGGCGGACTGGCTGGCGACACACCGAGGCTGTGGCAGAGCCTGACTCAGCCCCGAGGTCTAGCTGCCTCTCCCAGCTGCCACTCGCCTGGGAAGAGAACCAGCCCTGGTTCCCTCTTTCGTTGACTCACCGCGGGGCTGGGGTTGACGTTGGTTCCCATTGTGCTGGGCCCGCAGGGGACACCCCGTCAAGCCTGGGAGGCACATAGGGGACCTGCGGCCAGCACAGCGGCAGGAAGTGAGGCAGCCGCGTTTGTGAGGGGCACCGGGTCCTGGGCCGGGCAGAGGAAGACAGGAGGGAGCCCCCTGTTCTGTAGAGGCCGCTGGACTTCCCACACATGTTCTCTCCTATAACGTTCACAGTTCTGTGAGCTCGGAATGATCGTCTCCATCTTACAGATGAGAAAACTGAGGCTCAGGAGAGTCTATCAGTCAGGATTCTGTCGGCTTCAAGTAACAGAAAAGCCAACTGAAAGTGGCTTAAACCATAAATACATTTAATTGACACCCCGGCCAAAGTTTTTTGCGGTACGCGGGCCTCTCACTGCTGTGGCCTCTCCCGTTGCGGAGCACAGGCTCCGGACGCGCAGGCCCAGCGGCCATGGCTCACGGGCCCAGACGCTCCGCGGCATGTGGGATCCTCCCGGACCGGGCCACGAACCCGTGTCCCCTGCATCGGCAGGTGGACTCTCAACCACTGCGCCATCAGCGAAGCCCATAAGATGCTATTATTATACCCACTTTACAGAGGGAGACACGGAGGCACAGAGAATAAGAAGCTTGCCTGAGGTCACATAGACAGAAAGTGGTGGTCCTGGCATTTGAACCCCGCCTGGTATTCCAGGATCCCACCACACACAAAGGTCAAAGGAGGGGCTTGGGGAAGGCCCAGGGGGTGAGTCAAAGGGCGGGTGGGGCAGCCCCCAGGCCAAATAGGGATTGCTAAGCAGTGACAGGTGAAGGCCAGCTGCTTGCGGAGCCCAATAGCCAGGAATGGGGCTGGGGCCAGGCCCGCTGGCAGGCCCAGCCCAGCCCAGCCTGCAACAGGAGCCCAGGAGGCGTCACCACCCACGCACCTCTCCTGCCTCTTGGGTTCCAGGTCTCTTGCCCGGGGCCCCTGCTCCACTTTCCAGATGGAAAAACTGAGGCCGTTCTTGCATGAAAGTTTAGTTGGTTTGTCTTTATCTGTTTTATTCACTGCCTCATCCCTTTTGCCTAGAACAGTGCTTGGCAAATAGTAGGCGTTCAATAAACATTTGTAGAATGAATGATTGACTTGTTGAATGAATGTGGTTTTTCCGAGGCATTTAGCATTGCAACAGAAAGCTGGCTGTCAGAACAGAGCCTCTTCTTCAACACCTGACGTCACACATGGGAAGACCACCTGAGGTCAGAGAAAAGGATATACCCTCACAAGGCACACAGGCTCTCAGACACAATATTGAATACATTTTCCCCAACACCCAAACACACACACACACATGCACACACACACATGCACAGACACACACATACACACCTCACTTTAGTTACAAGGATAGAACCCCCTCAGCCTACTTAAGCATAAATGGGGGGGCGGTAGGTGGAGCGGGTTACTGGCAGGATCCTTGTGTAAGGGCAAGGGCTGGAAAAGCATCCCTAGCTCCAAGGAGCCAGAAACAAAACCAGAAAAAAAATGACATCACCCCCCCCCGCCCCACCGCTGCCCATCTGGGCTGCACACCTACTTTTTCCTCACCTTCTCCCATCACTAGCTTTCTCAGGACTCCTGGCTGCCTCAGCCCCAGCTCTGCAGGTCCTCTCAGTTCAAACACCCGACAGAGGCCGGTGTTTAGGTTTCAATTTCAAATTCTAGGAGAGTGAACCTGATTGGCCAGCTGAGGGGCCACCGCCCATGACCTAGTGTTGTGGGAGCAGACCCTGAGAATGGGGGTATGGTTGCCTTCTCTAAAAGACACGTGGAGGGTGGAGGAAGTGATGCCTTCCCAGCATCTAATCCCTTCCCAGTCCCCATTCTGCAGACAAGAAGTCTTGAATATCTCCTGTGATCGTGCTCTAACTACCCATACAGCACAATGCCATCCATTGTCCCTTATTACTCATTATTGGTTGAGGGCTCTTAAGTCATCCCTTCTTCTGAACTAGCCATTGCTCATTTGCTCACGTCTGTGGCTGCACCATTTACACAATTTTAAGTCAAGGCAACCACCTGTTCCCTCATCCTGCTTCTTTGGCTGTTATAAACCATGTTTACACCTTCTAGAGCCAAACCTCATATAAGACAGGATCTGACTGGTTCTCTCCCTCGCCAGTTTGTCACGGCTTCCCCTGTTGGCCAGAGCATTCACACCAACTCCCCCATTGGTTGCCATCCAACCTATAGAATGGCTGTCCAAGGACCAGAGGCCCACTCATCCCTGGACACTGACGTTTGGGGTCATTTTTTAGCTTTGTCTTTTTCAAGTGTTTTCTCCTCTTATCCGGATTTTCCTGTGGGCCTGGGCCAGCTTCCTGGCTCCTACCCCCACCCCAATTCTTTGTTCATTGGTTACAGAGGCTTATTCTTCTCCTTCCTGGTGTTTCCCCACCTTTTCCCTGCCGATTGCGCATTTTGGACACAGCTCTGATCATTTCAAGCAATGGCCACATGTATCGCTTTGGGCAAGTCTCTTCCCCTCTTTGAGCCTCAGTTTTCCTGTGTATATATTGGGGCTACTAATTCCCAACTCACAGGGTTATTGAGAGGATGAAAGGAGTCCATGTATTGGCGAGCTCCTGCCACAGAACTGGACCCTAAACAAACTCAGTGTCGGTTCTTCCTTTTGGCGTCAACCCTTAGTTAAAGCAGTCAAAAGACATGAGAGGTAGAGCTGGACCAGGAGAGAGGTTTGCATTCAAGCCTCAGCTGGGCATCTAACTTGCTGTGTGACCTTGGGAAAGTCCCTTCCCCTCTCTGGGATCAGTTTTCCCATCTGTTAAATGAGGATTGGACCAGAGAAGGATTTCCCAAACTACAAAACAGGGGTTAACAGCACACCATACACGAAAAGAGAAAGAGATTGAATCTTTGATCAAGCATGTTGGGAAAAGCCATTTAACACCTATTAGAATATAAAAGGCTCCGGGGCTGTGTTCTCCAATATGGCGCCCACTAGCCAAATGTGATTATTTAAATTAAATTAATTTAAGTGAACTAGATTTTTTTTTGGCTGCGTTGGGTCTTCGTTGCTGCGCAAGGGCTTTTCTCTGGTTGCGGCCAGCGGGAGCTACTCTTTGTTGCGGTGCGCAGGCTTCTCACTGCGGTGGCTTCTCTTGTTGTGGAGCACAGGCTCTAGGCATGCGGGCTTCAGTAGTTGTGGCACACGGGCTCTAGAGCGCAGGCTCAGTAGTTGTGGCGCACAGGCTTAGTTGCTTCGTGGCATGTGGGATCTTCCCGGACCAGGGCTCGAACCCGTGTCCCCTGCATTGGCAGGAAGATTCTTAACCACTGAGCCACCAGGGAGGCCCTAAATGAACTAGAATTTAAAATTCAGTTCCTCACCAGCCACATTTCCAGCGCTCAATAGACACATGTGGCCAGTGGCACCGTATTGCATAGAAGTGATCAGAGGCTTCCCTTGATAGCAGGATGGCGTCTGATGGTACTGAAGTCAGAGGAGGCCTGCTTCATGTGAACCCAGCATTTCCCACACACATTTGATCACACTACCTCTACAGAACATCTATGAGCAGTGTAAGAAATAAAACTGCTCCCAGGAACACGGTCTGGAAGATGTTGAGCTAGAGGATGTCTCAGGGCCCCTCCAACTCCAAGAGCGGAGAAGGGGAAATGTTCTGGCCCTTGATTTCCTCTTAGGGGAGGGAACTGCCTGTTTCCAGCAGTTCTCTTGGCTAAAAAGACATTGTAATTGTGGGAAGAGAACCCCCTGTATGCAGCTGGGATGCCCTGGGAAGGAGAGGGGGCAGAGAACCTAATTGTTCAGGGAAATAATAATAATCTGTACACAGCTGCGTTGCCAGGCAACTCCCCTCGCCCACCACCCATGAATCAGTGAATGTCTACCACATCTTGACACGTGAACTTGGGGAAAATTTTTACAAAGGGAAGGCTATGTTCAACCTTTGGGCTGCCAGTGGTGCGGAAAGAGCCTTCAAGGGAGTTGAGAACTAAAGGAGATAAAGAATTCAGCAGAAGCAGGTTATATGGAAGGAGGAAGTGAAGAGGTTGACTAAGAGAAATGGACCCCTTCCTAAGAGTCCTCAGAGAGATTAGGAGGTGTGGTGGTTCTAAAACGTGGTCCCCACATGCTTTATACTCCTCCCATCAAAATGTGGGGTTGTGTATGTCCTCCCCTTGAACATGGATTTTGTGACTGCTTGACCAATAGAATACGAGAAGTGACCCAAATCTTAAGAGACTGGAAGGTTTACTTCCTATTTCTAGGAGCACTTATTCTTGGAGTCCAGCTGCCATGCTGCGCCCAGGGCACATTAAGAGGCCACGTGTAAGTGTTCTGGCCAACAGCCCCAGTTGACATCCCAGCTGACAACCAGGGTCAACTGCCAGATGTGTGAGCGGAGGAAGCCTCTACGTCACTCCAACTCCATCCACCGTCTGATCACAGCCACACGAAGAATCCTGAGAAAGAACCCAGCCTAGCTGAGTGCAGTCAGCCCATAGATCCATGAGACATAGTAACAAAATGATATTGCTTTAATCCACTAAGTTTTTTGGTTAATTCATTTTCCAGCAATAGTTTAACTGGAACAGGAGACCAGCCATGAGTCCCATCACAGTGAGATAAGATATGAAAGCCCATTTTTCATGAAATCCTAAAACACAGGGGGCCCCTAGCAAGCTGTTATATTTGGAGGATGAGACGGGTGACATCTGGAGGAAATTGCTGTGAGATAAAGTTTCTGCTGTGATCTTGAGGAGTTGGCCAGAGACTCGCCAGGTGAGAGAGAGAAAAGTGTCAACAATGACTTGGAAGTTTCTATCTTGAGCAACTGTCCTCAGTGGTAGCAGGAGCTGAGATTGGGAAAGAGGAGAGGAAGAGGACGAGCAGGTTTGGAGGAAGATGATGAGACCTGTTTTGAACACAATCTTGCATTTGCAAAGTGTCTTCTATAAACACCAGAACTTGCTGATAGACTGAGAAAAAAGAGGAATTCTTGCTGGAAGCTTCAGCTCATGTTCCCAAAGCAAAGATTTGCGGACCCTGAACCCCAAACCTCATTCATAAATGCCCATGCTAATTCATTCATTCATTCACTCATTCATTCAGCCACTCATTTAGTAACTCAGTCAGACAGGCATGCTTAAGAGCCCAGGCCCTAGAGCCAGACTGCCTGGGTTCAAAGCCCAGCTCTACATCTTACTGCCTGCATGGCCTTGGGCAGGTGACATAATCTCTCCGTACCTCAGCTTCCTTATCTCTAAATGGGAATGATAATAACAGTGCTTGTATTATTATAAAGATTAAAAGAGTACATACTTGGAAAACTTTAGAACTGTGCTTGGAACATAAGTACATGTTACATGTTAGCTATTAATATTCAACAAGTAATTTTTAAATTTTTTATTTATTTTTATTTTTTTGGCTGCGTCGGGTCTTTTGTTGCCGTGCGTGGGCTTTTCTGTAGTTGCAGCGAGTGGGGGCTACTCTTCGTTGCGGTGCGTGGACTTCTCATTGGGTGGCTTCTCTTGTTGCAGAGCACAGGCTCTAGGCACGCGGGCTTCAGTAGTTGTGGCACTCGGACTCAGTAGTCGTGGTGCACGGGCTTAGTTGCTCTGCGGCATGTGGGATCTTCCCGGAGCAGGGCTCGAACCCATGTCCCCTGCACTGGCAGCCGGATTCTTAACCACTGAGCCACCAGGGAAGCCCCAACAAGTAATTTTTGTGCTGGACCCCAGCAGTGAACAGGCACTGCCCCATGAGGTTTACCTTCTTGTCCTTATCCAACACCTGGGCCCTATGCTTCCTCAGGTTTTCTTTCATGTGTACTGTTCCATTTGATCCTCAGGAAGGCCCCCTGAAGTTGGCATGACAGTGACCTTCTCCCCATTTGATAGAGGTAGAAACTGGCCCAGAGAGGAGCGTTGATGTCCTCTTTGCACGGCGCCTCAGTCTGCTGGCACAAGTCGATGTGTCCCTTTAACAAAGGCACTCTGACTTGAGCAGCCCCCTGTCTCCTGTCAGCTAGCTCTGCCGCCTCTGCCCAGAAGCCCTCCAGCAAACGAAATCTCAACCACGACTAACCTCTTGCCCCCAAGCAGGGATCTCTGCAGCCCTCTTGAGGCAGAGGTTCTGGAGGCATGAGGTCAGGGCCCTGTGTTCACGTTGCCCCTCTGCTTGCTTGGTCTCCTAGGCAAACTAGGTGTTTTTCCACTTGGTGGGACCACACTAAACCCCACCCAATATCGTCTTCATGGATGCCTGAAATTCTACCATCCATGATTCATTCTTTCAAGTTGAGCAATGGCCCCCAGGAACATCTTGTAATAACCAAAATCCCTCTGGACTGGGTTACTAACACCTTAGTGAGCTAAAAGTTGGCCTTGAAGATGATCACCTTCCTCCTACAGATGAAGAAACTCTGGTCCAGAAGGAAAAGTGAACTGCCCAAGGGCACATAACCAGTCAGTGGCCAAGCCAGGGGCCCTGAGGCGGGACCCGTGATGCTCCCGTGCGTCTCCTGCTCCTTTACAGCCTGCAAAAGCTGCCCCACCAGAGCTCGCCTGATTCAGGCCATCCCTACAAGCAGGCCATCCTCCTCCCAGATGCGCACATGAGTTGCTTTGGGCTGCCGCAACCACGCCCTCTTCTTCCGATAACAGGACCTGGTTTATTATTTAGGGAACTAGGCTAAAGGTGCTGTTCATTGGTCCCTGCTGCTGGATGCCAGTGGCCCTAGTTCAGCTCCTCCTTCCATTCTCCGGGCAGCCCCAGACCCTTCCAAGGCATTCCTTTTGTTTGTTGTCATTTAAGGAAAAGCCAAAGCTGCTTTCTGTTGCTGGCTTCTCAAGAACTCTAACGGACATACCCACATTACAGATGAGAAGAATGAGGTGTGGAGAGGAAACGTGAATAATAAACGGTAGAACGGGGACTGCAACTCAACCCAGGTGAGTTGTCCTGCCGCCCTGCACAGGCTTTTCCTCCCCACCACAATGGCGGCTCTGCGCAGCCGGGGCCAGAGGAAAGAAGATGGTAGAGAGGAGTGCAAGTGAACAGGCCTGAACCCAGCACTGTGGTTACTGTAGAGGTTTAGGAGTCAGATAGCTCTTTTTTTAAAAAAATTTTTTATTTACTTATTTAGGCTGCAAAGGGTCTTAGTTGCAGCATGTGGGATCTAGTTCCCCCACCAGGGATAGAACCTGGGCCCCCTGCACTGGGAACGCAGAGTCTTACCCACTAGACCACCAGGGAAGGCCCAGGAGTCCGGCAGTTCTGAGTTTAAATACCAGATCTGCCACTTACTAGTTAAGAAGCCTTGAACAAGTCATTTAATTTCCTCAGAACCTACCTTCCCTCAGCTGTAACGTAAAGAGAAAAGAACATTTTAAAGACACAGACCTCCGGGAATACCATTGGTGATTAGAGCACTGGGTGGATTGGAGTCTTCGCACACCTGCCTTGGCTGGGTCCCCTTGTTCAGTGAACAACCTGCATTACTGTACACAACAGCCCTACAGATAGATAACGCCCGCCTTATATGGTTGTTCTAAGGACTAAATGAGATAAAGTCTTCAGCACTGTGCTCAATAAATAGTAGCTAAATATTATGACATCGTCATCACAGGCTCTGTCTGGAAGGTCTCTGGCAGTCAGTGGTGAAACTGCTAGTCCTAGGTTCCTCCCTTCTCCACCGTCCACCCCCAAACCTCATAACCTTTCCTAGATGGCCTGCCTCTCCCTCCAGAGCTCTGCAGGCTTGGCTGGCCTTTCTGGGGAACAAGGTTCTGGCCTCGTCTAGCACACCATGGCTTTCAGGTTGGTGAAGGCCCCAACTATGCCAGGACCAGATGACGAGTGCTTCCTGCTCCAAGGTTCTAAAGGTACCAGCAGAGTGCTCTGCCCTCCAGCCTCCTCCTTCAGCCCTGAGGCAGGTTTAAATCAGAACATATCTTCGGGGCCCCCCTGCAGGAGGCCCAATAGCCCCGACAGCAGCCCAAGCCTCCTCACGCCTCCTCCCTCCTGTCCGGGCAGGCCCAAGCAGCCAGAGGCAGGAACGGCTGGACTCAGGGCCTCTGGGAGAGCCACGTGTGCCAGCCCAGTGCCTGCCAGCTCCCAGGCTGATCTCACAATGGCTCCTTTCACCAGGGGGAGGAGGTGGCCCCTCTGGAGCCCGAGGGGTGATGTCCCAGGCCCCAGGGGCATGGAGGAGGAGGTCAGAAACTCAGGAAGGGGTGGCTAAGGCGGGAGAAGGGAAGGTGCTTAGCCCCTGCCACCACAACCACCTGATGCTGAGGTGACCGCCCCATAACCAGGCCCACAGAGATCGGATTCCCTGGGGCCTGGGGGCGGGGGGACGAGTAAGTGTGGGAGCAGATGGAGGGAAAGAGTTAGTCATGGGGTTCTAGGGGGAGGAAGGGAGGCTGGGCCCTCAGCCCACACTCTCGCTGGCATCTGCAGGCCCATAGCAAAAGGGTGACGTGGTCTTGGTCCCTG
The DNA here is from genome assembly GCF_011762595.2 of Tursiops truncatus. NCBI lineage: Eukaryota > Metazoa > Chordata > Mammalia > Artiodactyla > Delphinidae > Tursiops > Tursiops truncatus. The sequence continues at coordinate 164,715,701 of NC_047034.1, read as the reverse complement.
AAACAGCCCTTCCAGTAACAGCTGGGGCATCCCAGCCAGGCATCTTTTGCCTCTCCCCCTGGTCTCCATGCCTTCTGCCCCGGCCTGGCACATAGCAGGGGCTCAGGAAATACGTGTGAAATGATCTGAATTGCCATCAGACTGGGCAGGCCCCGGCTGGGTGTTGGTACGGTGGGGATGGGACCCTGACTCTGGCACTACTACCAGGCAGCTCTATGGCCCATTCCCCCCTCTGTGCGAATGCTCTTTCCTCAACTTAAAATGTCTGTCTCCCTTCCATCTAAAATCCTCCTCACCCATCAAGGAGCTCGATGCCCTTAATGTGTGATGTGAGGGCTGCTTTGAAATTGAACAGACTTGAGTCCAAGTCCTGGCTCTTCCATGAGGCACTCGTGTAATATGGGGCAAGTCATAGAACTTCTTTGAGCCTCAGTTTCCTTCAAATGGCAAACGCATAGTGCTTATTACGTGCTGGGCGTTGTTCTAAGTGCTTCACATGTCCTGGCACCTCTAATTTTTTGTCCACCCTCTGAGTGTAGGCACTAGTATTTTTTTTTTAATTTATTTTTATTTTATTTTATTTTTGGCTGCGTTGGGTTTCCATTGCTGTGTGCAGGTCTTTCTCTAGTTGAGGTGAGCGGGGGCTACTCTTTGTTGTGGTGTGTGGGCTTCTCATTGCGGTGGCTTCTCTTGTTGCAGAGCACGGGCTCTAGGCACATGAGCTTTAGTAGTTGTGGCACACAGGCTCAGTAGTTGTGGCACGCGGGCTTAGTTGCTCCGCGGCATGTGGGATCTTCCCGGACCAGGGCTCGAACCCGTGTCCCCTGTACTGGCAGGCGGATTCTTAACCACTGAGCCACCAGGGAAGCCCACTAATATTATCCTCATAATAGATGAGGCAACTGAGGCCCAGAGAGATTAAGTGTTGCCTGAGGCCGTGACTAGGAGACGGAATTTGGAACTCTCACAGCCTGTCTCCAGAACTGTCCTGCCCCTTGCAAAATGGGGACAAAACTAGAACCTTCTTCATAAGGTTGTGAAGTTCAACCTTCATATAATGTGTGTGGAGGATCCAGCAGAGCTGAGCACTGCTGTTCCCACTAGTGTGTTCTGAGCCTGAGAGAGTCCAGTCTTCCCAGAGAACCCTGGACCTCAGGGTCAGGCTGGAGGGAGTGGGGCTGTGGCTGGTCCAGGACATCGTCCACTTGGCTCTGGCTACATTTTAGGGCTTTCTGTGCTTGGCAGAAGGACTCGACTCATAATGCTCATTTGTCCAGATTGTGGTTCAATGGCTTCTGTATTCTCTGCACGCGCTCCCTTGGGCCCAGAAAGGATGGAGGGGGACAACACGGGCTCCAGCCAGGCTAGGAAAAGCTGCTGGGAATTAATAGTTCTGGGGTGGCCAGATGGTCTAGTTTCTAGAAACCCCAGCTCTGGCACTGCCTGGATGTGAGAACTTGACCACATAATAACCGTGGGCCTCAATTTCTTCATCTGTGAAATGGGGACAGTAATGGTACCTACTTGATCCGGTGGTGTGAGGGTAAAAGAAGATGATGTGTTTTGCAGTGTGTGTTGTGGGTACTCAGTGAAAGACAGTTGATTATTAGTCTCATTTTGCTGTTTGCTCAGCCAGGCTGTCTGGGGCTCAGTCCTGGCTCTACCATTTCCTAGCAGTGTGACCTTGAGCAAGTGACTCAACCTCTCTGTGCTCAGTTCCTCTCTTGTGAATCGGGGACAATGACAAGACAATAATAAAACAACTATACGTCTGGCACATTAAGGATGCGCTTGTTTTTATCATTCTCCAGCTATAAGACTTTGGGCAACAACCTGTCCCTCCCCAAGGCTTACACTTGGCTATCAGGGCCATTTCCTAAGAGATTACGGGTTCCAGCCTACCCTACTGAATCACTCACTCTGGGAGAGAGGCCAGATTTCCTTTCTTCAAGGGAGCTGATGTGTCCTTCTTGTTCTTGCTTTGCTCACCACTGTGTCCCCACAGAGCCTGGCCTGGACCTGGCACATGGTGGACCCTCACTACATGTTTACTGAATTTATGTTTTTCTATGAAACAAACACTGACTTAGTGCTTTTTATGTTCCAGGCACTCTTCTGAGGTCTTTACAGATATAAATGCATCCACTCTTTGCAATCTTGGAGGGAAGGACTCTTATTATCCCATTTTTTCACAAATGAGGCAACTGAGGCAGGGAGTTAGTGTACTCGGGATTCACACCCTCTGGCTCCAGATTCAGTTTCCGACCTTCTCTGATCCTGTCCCCTCTGTTCAGGAGCTGAAGTGCACAGATTCTCCCATCCTTGGGGTGAGAGGCGGGGATTGGCCGTGAGATGTGGAGAACTGAGCAATGGGTCCAGGCTCTGGGCGACAGCCTGCCAACACCTGCCACTCTGTCAAGTCAAAAAGCAGCCTGGGAGTAGCTCATATCCTGCTGTTCTTCCGGAGCCCAAGGAGAGAACAGGAAAGGCTGAGAGGCCTGGCTTCGCTGCTGACTCACCAGGAGGTGGGGCAAGCAGCCAGTAGGAAAGGGCGAGGAGTGCATTAAATTCATCCTTCCTTTCTCGGACACTCACTGGAATAAGGCTGTGCCCTGGAGCCAGAGGCCCGAATCCCCCCAACCCAGAGCTGCAGGATGCTCCCAGACCACGGGGGGAGGAAACATGTGTTCGATTAAAACCTGGACATGGCACCCCTCCGGGAAGGTGAGGGTCTCTGCAAGGCCAAATACAGTAATGGCCACCTTGGGCACTGCCCTCTCGCTGACCACAGCTGGAGGCCTGGAGGGTGGAGGGAGGCCTTGGGCAAGAACATAAGGGGAGACTTGAGGCCTGAAAGCAGGAGGAGGGGATGAGAGCAGAGAAATGCAGCTGCAAGAAAGAAGCAACCTGTCTAGAGGCTGAAAGTTCCTAGGATGGAAATGTTTGCTGGACTTTTAAGAAGAAGGATATTTAATATTCAAATTTTATCTTTTACTGGTGGCTCTCCCCATGGTCACCACCAACCTTCCAGACCATCTGCCATACCCCAGCCTCGTGGGGTAAATTGTGAGGGTGGGAAGGATGGAGCCGTGTTCCAGGAGTGGGACTGGGGGTGTGTACAGCACACACGGGACACTAGAGTCATCTGGAGACTGAGAACTCAGTAAATGCAGCCCTGGGAGGCTGGTGAGACAGGCTGCCTATAACCTGCACATCTCCTGGGCTTCTTACCAGGCAGGCCCTGGGGGTTTGAGCCATGTGGTTAAGACTGCAAACTTTAAAGCTAAGTTATGCAGGTTTGATACACTTACTACGTGTGTAAACTTAGGTCCTGTCATACACTCCCTGAGCCTTGGTTTCATCTGTAAAATGGGAATAATAACACAAAGACTAATATTTTTCAGCCCCTACTATGTGCTAGGCACTGATATTAGTATACCTTATGTGGATTACCCTATTTTAATTCTTACTGCAACCCTATGAAACAGGTTCTATTTTCGGATGAGGAAAGTGAGGCATAGGAAGGTTAAGTTTATATAATAAGTAGCAGAGATGTGAAAACCCAGGAGGTCTCACTCCTGAAAATGTACTATTAACTATGACACAGATCACATCTACCTATTAAGGTAGCTGTGTTTAATGGATTTATGCATGTAAATCTCTCGGAACAGTGCCTGGCACATAGTAAGTGCTCAATAAATTAGATGTGAGCTCTTGTGCTGGGATCAGTGAAGATGTGAACACCTGACTCAGTTGGCGTAAACATTAAGGGAATTTGTTATTTCACCAACAGGAAGTCCCTGGGCATTCCTGGCCTCAGGAGTTGAACCTCAGTGGTTCAATGATGGCATAAGGACCTAGAAGCTTTCTGCCTCCTGCACTGCACATTGGCTTCAATCCAAGGGTAGCTACCCTCTTGGTGGCAAGGTGGCTGCCAGCAACACCTGGAGCATCCTGCATCCTCACTCTTCCTGAGCAAGAGAAAGAGGCTGTGTCCCTAAACCAGACAGTAAAGGCCTTCCCTTCAGTCTGATTGGGCAAGCTGTGTCATGTGGTCATCCCTGGTCCAATTACAGCACCAGGACAATGCCAGGAGCTGATTGGATTAGCCGCCTCTGGCTCCACCCATGGAGCTGAAATTGGGGCAAGCTTTCCCAGAATAGGGGGGCTGGCAGGAAGAGGACTCTGTTGGGAAGGTATAAGGGGGATGTGGATGCAACTTTAAATAACTAGTGACCCTAGTTAGCTGAGGACCTGGGGGACCCCTGGGTTACACAAATAATTTCAATACAGTGTGCCCATCCAGTGTCCGGTGGTGCTGGATCCAGAGGAGGAAGAGGTTTATTTGGACTGAGGGTGGAGGTGTGTTTCTGGGAGGATCCCTGGAGGCTTCGCCTCTGAATCCTGAAATGTGAGAAAGATTTCCTCAGCCTGGAAAGCCTGGGAAGAGGGTCAGAGGGTACAGCATGAGCAAAGATCTGTGGGCTTGGGGAAGCTGGGGCTTGTAGGCAGAGTAGCCTGGGGCAGGGAGGTGGAATGTGAGACAGGACCCTCAGGGCACAGAACTCACTCTTCCGCACCTCACCTATAGGCTGAGAGGACCAGAATAACAGCTAACATTACTGAGCACTTGCTGTGTGTGCGTACTTTCTGGGCATTTAATCCTCATGACAGCTCTAGGAGGAAGTACTATTACTATCCCATTTTACAGATGGGGACAATAAGACACAGAGAGATAAGTAATTTGCCTAAGATCACACAGCTGGCCACGGCAGACCTGGGCTTCAAATCCAAGCAGTCTGACCCCAAACCCTGTGCTTTCAACATGCCCTGTACCTTCCTCGCTGGTCACCATCCCAGCAGGAGGAGAGCAGCAGTGGAGAGAGAGACGTTCCAACAGGCCAATGCGTCATTCTGTGAGTCACTGCAGCTGGTGGTGGCTACAGCAGGGGGACCTGCCTCTGGCAGACAAAGGTTCAAGAAGGTTTTGTCTCCAGTGGGCAGGGAGCTGGCCCCCCTCCTGAGGCCTGGGAGACAGGGAGACGGTGGGGGAACTGATGTGAAAGAGGCTCTAGAGCCAGGAGACCTTCTTTCCTAGGACTTGAGTTCTCCAGGTCTCCGTTCTCTCTTTTGAAATAATAATAATTCTCATTATTTCAAATATCATGCCATTAGGAGGAGGCAGGTGGAACTTGGTAAAGAATACAAAGTTTGGGCTTCCCTGGTGGCGCAGTGGTTGAGAGTCCGCCTGCCGATGCGGGGGACACGGGTTCGTGCCCCGGTCCGGGAAGCTCCCACATGCCGTGGAGCGGCTGGGCCGGTGAGCCAGCCATGGCCGCTGAGCCTGCGCATCCGGAGCCTGTGCTCCACAACGGGAGAGGCCACAACAGTAAGAGGCCCGCATACCGCAAAAAAAAAAAAAAAAAGAATACAAAGCTGCTTTTTACCATGCCATTCAAAGGTTAGTTTTTCTTATTAAAGCAGAGATCCTGGGTTGGAAATTTTAGCAGTGATTGCCTTTGCAGCTTAGTTCTTTGTTCTGCTTTTCTTTTCTTTTAGTTTAGTTTTGTTTTTTCCCAACCTTCTCTACAATGAATATATTTTACATTTTAATGATTCTCCCCCAACAAAGAAGAACATTAAAATTCATTTTCAAAATTCCTCTATTGGCTGTATCTACATAAACCTATGCACACGTGCATAGAATATCTTTGGAAGGAAACCCAGGAAAATGATTGTGTGCAGCCTGAGGAAGGGGAAATGAGAGACTGTGGGGGAGGGGCTGCCCTTGGGCTGTAGGCTCCCTGGGCTGCTTGAATTATTATTTATTTATCTTACCATATGCTTGCATAACCTCTCAAAAAAATTTTGTGATTTTTTTTTTTCAATCAAGAAGAATAACCAGACCCAAGCCCCAAACTCCCACTGGGTCCCATGGTTGCCATACTTGGGATCCATCTCTGGGCTCCCCCCTCCACTTCTCTGTTCTGGTTCTTTAAGAGACATCCCTTTGGGAGAGACCCTGGGTCAGACTGGAAGGCTGACTTGCCTTGTCTCCCAGCCAAGTGGCTGATTCCTCTGAAGTGGGTGCCAGACAGCTTGGGGAGCAGAACTGCAAAGATGCCCCACCCCCCTGCCTGCCCCACTTTGCACTCATTCCCCCTCAAAGTGTTTGAATTCATGAGGTTTCTTCCCCCTCTCAAACCTGGAGCTCCTCACTGAAACCGCCACACCATGGAGAAAGGGCACATTTCTTAGGGCAGTACAAGGCCCTCCCTGAATGACCCTACCCTCTGTCCAGCTTCATCCTCTCCACTCCCTGATCTCAGACTGATGGCTGGTGCCAAAAGGGCACCTTCTCTCACTTCAGGCCCATGCACAGGCTGTTCCCTCCACCTGAACAGTCCTTCTCCCCCATCTGCACAGCTAATAGCTACCATCTTGCAAACCTCATCTTAGATGGGACCTCTTCCAGGAAGCCCTCCTTGATCCATCCTGTCAGGGGTGGGCCCTCTTCCACACTGGGATTCTTTAGTGCAGAATTCTAGCTGTACCACTTTTACACTGACTGTGTAACTCAGGGCTAATGACCTAACCTCTCTGGGCCTCAGTTTCCTCATTTGTAAAATAGCACTTAGCTCAGAGTTGTTGTAAAGATTATACGGCTTAATACAGATAAAATGTTCAAAATAGTGCCTGGTACATAGTAAACTCTGAATAACTCTTAGTTCTTATCACACGATATTTGGAATGGCTTGTTTATCTGTCACCTCCACTAGGCTATTATGAGCTTCACGACTGTGGCTGGGTCATGTCCTAATGTTCTCTCAGGGTCTGGTACATATTAAAACATTCTTGTTAAATAAATGAAATAATCCATTCGGATTAATAAACATTTCTTGAGCACTTGCAAATCATGTACAGTACCTAACACTCCTTATCAGACGCTGGGCTACTAAGTACCTTCTATGCAATATTTCATTTGATCATTGTCACAGGGGTTTAAGTTAGGCACTTGCAGTATTCCCATTTCATAGATGGGTAAACATTCTGTCCCCTTAACCTGTTTCATTTTTTTATCATAGCACATCACCTCCTGACATATTACGTGTTTATTCACCTGTTTGTGAGGAGCCTGCCTTCCCCCTAGAATGACAGTTCTGTGAGATCAGAGACTCTATTTTGTGTTCTATTTTGCGGTGTTCACAGGGCCCTAGCAGTGTCTGGCGCAGAGCAGATGCTCAGTTTATGTCTGTGTTAAACACTCTTCCCTCTTGAAAAAGCTTTCTTGACTGTCCTCCACCCCAGACTAAGATAGATGCCCCCACTCTGTGCTTTCATAACACCTGGAAATTATGTGTACTTCCCCTAACCCAGCAGTTATCAGGCTTTACTGATATTTCTTCTTAAATTTGTGGTTTTCTTGGCCAGCTGCAGACTCTGGGAGGGCAGGACCTGTGGTTAATAATAACAATAACAACGAACATTTGTTGAGTATTTAGCATGGGCCAGCTCTTTCCATGAGGTATCTATCCCATTCAGTAGTTTCAAGGAGCCTATGAGGTAGCACGTTGTCCTCATTTTACAGAGGAGGAAAACTGAGGCTCCCAGAGGTGAAGAGACTTACTGCAGGTGAAGTGGCTAGTGAGTCACATGCTAGCAGTGCCTGGCTCAGGCACTACGAATTTAGCACTGGGCTCCTTAACCACAAACTGCCTCTTCAGAAAAGACAACAGTCATTTATGCCACAAACTGAATGGGGAGCACTTGACAAATGTCTTTTGAATGTCTGACTAGCAGGAAACAAAAAGGTGGTTCCCAGTTCCGGTTCTGCTGATTCCTGGCCCACTCAAGACAATAGGGGGTGGGGTGCTGGACCAGTCTCTGCGGAGAGAGGAGTCATGAGGGGCTTTTTGGAAAGGGCATAACGGTGCTTCTTCCCCCTCACTCTACAGCTCAGGTCCCAGAGGCTCCAAATTCCTGGAAAGGCCAGTGGGTGAGCCGACCGCCCAGCCCCTACAGCCAGAGTCGGGGTGGCCCCAGTGGTGATGATCTAAGAGGCTGGTGTGTCTTCCTGGCTATTAACAAAAGGGAAACCAACCAACCCACAAAAAAGTCTTTCGGAAGAGAGAAGTCATAGAATGAGTTCTGCCAGTTCAGTCACTCCAAGATGAGGGGAAAAAATTCCCTGGATTTCAGTTAGGGACCCAGCTTTTCCTCCCTCTGGACTACTATGATGTTTATTTTAATTTAAAATAATTTCAAACCAACAGAAAAGTTGCACGAATAATACAAAAGCTATTAAATATCTTTCACCTGGAATCATAAATTTTTTACATTTTGCCATGTTTATTTTTCTCTATATACATAGACAGAGATAGATAGATGATAGATATTAGATATAGGTAGGTAGGTAGGTAGATAGATAGATAGATAGATAGATAGATAGATAGATAGACACATATAATTCTAGGATACATACTCTGGTTTCTGAACCATTTGAGAGTAGATTGCAGACATCACATCCCTGTACCCATTAACACTTCAGTACGTATTTCCAAAAAACAAGGATATTCTCTGACATAGCCACAGTACGACAATGAAATTCAAGAAATTTAACATTGATATGATACTTTAATTACTATCCATGTTGCAATCCTGTCAATTGACACAGTACTGCTCTTTATGGTATTCTTTTCACTCTAGTACGAGCTCCAGGCCAGGTTGTGTGCTGCACTTGGCTGTCACATCTTTTTACTCTCCTCTAATCTGGAACAGCACCCTGCCTTTCTTTGCCTTCGTGACATTGAAATCTTGAAGAATACAGAGCAGTTATTTTATAGACTGTTGCTCGATTTGGGTGTATCTGATGTCTACTCACGATTAGATTCGGGTTATGCATTCTCAGCTGGTATATTACCAAAGTGATACTGTGTGTTTGTCAGGATATCACTTCCCCGAAGCCCCCAATGTCTCTGCCTGGAGAGGGTACTCATTTTGATCACCCCATTAAGAGGTGGTCTGGTTTCTCCACCTTATAATTTACAATTTCCCCCCTTGCCAGGAAAAAGCAAGGGGAGACTTTAAGGTCATGTAAATATCCTGTTCCTGCTGTTTCTTGTAGTGTTTATTTCTGCTCTGCAGGAAGAGGTGCCTAGTCCCCTTTCACCTTCTTGTCCCAGTCATCTTCCTCACTGTGGAACTGGGATGTGGCCTCTCCTAGCATACTATATCAGCATTATGTGGGGCTTGGACATGTTTACCCCACTTGGGAGCCCTGTTGGTTGAATCCAGGGACTCTGGTCTCTGCCTTGACAGGGTAGATCCAGCTGAAGGGTATGGGCATGTTCCGGGGAAGAAAGGACTCCCTTTAGAGCCTCACTCGAAAACGAAGAGGCGAACCTAATGGGAAAGAAAATAAGTGTTGGGCTCAACCTTCAGGACCCTGGCCATGTCTATGATCAGCTCAGGAAAGGCTGTTGGCCTTCTGTTAGGGACTGTCCCCTGTGTGTACACAAACACTGGCGGTCCTGGTCCAAATACGGACACTGCGATAGGAAGCGCAGCACTATTTGAAGAGATTAGCAGCTGTTTTATATGGGAGACAAACAAATCAACCAACCAAGCCTGCACCTCCAAGGATCACCAACAAGTGAGGGAACTGCACCACGGGGCATGGGATGCAGCTGGGAAAACACAGACCCGCTGCATTTCCTGTTCCCCTGCTTGCGGGTCTCCTCTGGCTGCTGAGATTCAGCACAGCTCCAGAGCTGGGGATGTGTTTATTCTTTTGAAGCGTGAAGGACACTTCTCAGCTTTGAAAAAATACACTTGCCTGCTTGAATTTCAAATAGTTTAACGCCCCCCTCTGCTACCTAGCTGTGATCTAAAGAACCGACTGTTCAGGCCTCAAAGTACCAAAGTACCACCCTAATAAATGAGCTGTGGCTACCCAAGGAGGGAGAAGAAATGTCCTTATTCAAATCAAATTTTATGGCTGGAAAGGATTGTCAATTTTTGGTCTGATGTTGCAGGGAAGCAGCTGGGTGGTGGAGACCCACCCCTGACATTCTCCTGGGGCGACAGCTGGCTGTCCCTGCACCTTTAGGCAGTAGGAAATGGGCACCTTATCTGAGTCAAGGTCACCATATCTAGCGGTGAGAGCTATTTCTCTATGTTGAAGGTCGTGTCCGTGGTCTTAGGTCAAGGGGCAAAGGGCAGAGCAGGTACATGGGGGAAGACTGCTGAACGCAGGGCACTGCCCACAGGGTGTCTGTGGGCGATGGGAGGCGGCAGTGTAATAAAGTGCACTGTCTGGAGTCAGAATAGACTTGGATTCAAATCCCAGCTCTGCCTCTTACTTACCAGCTATTTGACTTGGGCGAGTGATTGAATTTCTCTAAGCCTCAGTTTCCTCCCCTGGAAAATGGGGTTCAATAATAATACTGGACTTGGGTTGTAGGTATTAAATGAGATTGTATATGCAGGCACATATTAAGTGTAAACTCTAATAATAATAATAGTGACGATGATGGTGGTCATTATTATTATTTCTGAGCCTCCAGGCTATGTTAGGCTTGGCTAGGAGGTTGGAGCTGGGGTGGAGGTAGGAGTGGGGATGTGGGCTGAGGGAGCAGTGAGTGGCACTGAACTGAGGCCACCAGGCACAGAATGCCATCATCCTGGTGGCCAGCTCCACTAGTTCCTACCACCATCAGCAGCTCCATTCTCAGCAACCTTAAACATCATTTTAAGTGACTGTGTATTATTCCATTATATAGATGAACTATAGTTTTTTTTGTTTTGTTTTTGTTTTTGCTGTACGGGGGCCTCTCACTGTTGTGGCCTCTCCCGTTGCAGAGCACAGGCTCCGGACGTGCAGGCTCAGCGGCCACGGCTCACTGGCCCAGCCGCTCCGCGGCATGTGGGATCCTCCCGGACCGGGGCACGAACCCGTGTCCCCTGCATCGGCAGGCGAACTCTCAACCACTGTGCCACCAGGGAAGCCCTGTAGTTTTTTTTTTTAACTATGTTTTATTTTAGTAATTTTTAACAGTTGCTGAATATTCCAATGATTTGTTGGATCGTATTTTGACAGGGAAGCAAAGTGGCGTATTAGAATCTGAACAGGCTTTGAAGATAGAGATTTTCAACTGTTTAGTCAACATTTTTTGAGCATCAGCTTTGGGCCAGGCCCTGTGTATGTGCTGGTCATACAAGGGTAAAGCAGATAGATATGGATCTGTCCTCACAAGCTTAGGGTCTAGAGGGGGTGACAAGCATACAAGTGCACCTGAATTTAAACCCTGGCTGTGTGATCTTAAACAAGTCTCGTGTCTTCCCTGAGCCATAGCTTCCTCCTATATGGAGGCTCAGTGTAGAGTGTTATAAGCACAGTGTTCCACCTACAAACATTAGTTCTCTCTTTTAATTATTAGTGGTTTTATATAGATATAGATATGCATACATATAAATATTTATATATGCATATCTATATATGTATGTATATAACATCTATATTTTATATATATAATATATATACATATCTATGTTATATATACAACAATAGAAACATAATTATTAATATATAAATTTTTTTTGCCCTTATGGGTAATATAGCCATGGATAGCCTCCAAAAATATCAACTTTTTCTTCTGGGGAGGGGTTATTTATCATCATGGAATAATTTCTTTATCCAGCTAAAGAAGTTTTTCTTGTTTTTGGCTGCACCCTGTGGCTTATGAGATCTTAGTTCCCCGACCAGGGATTGAACCCAGGCCCCAGCAGTGAAAGCACAGAGTCCTAACCACTGGACTGCCAGGGAATTCCCTAAAGAAGTTTTTCTAAACCCTCTGTTACTCTTCAGTGTTCACTAGACAAAGAAACGGACAAGAGCCACTGAACTGGTAGGAGGTCTCAGCAAACAAGTCAGACCTTTTATTTCTCATCTGCCTATTTAGTGTTCCTCCAACACCCCAAGGAAATTCTTGCCTCAGTGCCTTTGCACTTGCTGTTCTCTCTGCCTAAAGCACTGTTTGCCTAGATATTGCCTTCCCTTCCTTCAGCTATTTACTTAAATGTCATCTTATCAGAGAAGCTGTTCCTACCCCTGACGCACAGCACCTCTCTCCATCCTCTTCCTCTGATTTATTCTTCTTCACAACTCTTATTACCTCCTGACATAGGCATATCGGCCTGGGTGTTGGTTTGTTATCTGTCTTCCTAAATAGAATGTAATGTTTGTGAAAGCCAAGATGTTGTCTGTCCTGGGCCTGGAACAATGCCTGGCATATAGGAGGCCCTCAATAAAAATTTGTACCATGAGTAAATAAAGAGATCAAATGTGACTACTACAATGCTTACAGTGTATGCTAGTGTCTGGAAACAGTAAAGAGCTGTTCAAATGGAAGGGAGAATAAAAATAATTGGAAACTTAATACAGTACCTTATTTGGGTGGTAGGCCACTGAAGATCTTGGCTGGTGTGTATGTGAGTGGGGACTGGGGTTGGGGAGGCAGTATTTCCTCTCTGCCAAGCTGGAGTGAGAGGCTAATGGCCTTCATAGGGATCCAATCCAATTAAGGCCCTGGCTCCAAGTCAACTCGGGTTCCCTTCCTGGCTGCAGCAGCTTCCAAGTGACAAAATGAAACCTGTAACTTTCCCAAGACAAGACAGTCTCCAGGCGAGCAGGGCAGAAAGGGGCTCAGGGTAGGGTTTCTGCTCCCAGGGGAATAGCTCTGCATTGCACCCACATGGTTCTAATATTGTATGTGTGTGTGTGTGTCTGCCAGGCACAAAAGCTTGTCACCATCCTCAAAACCAGTGCTCACAGAAAAACAGCTGGATGCAGTGCAAAGGCATCAGAGGCAAAGCAAGGGGACGTGGGTTCTCAGTTCTGCTCCCACCCAGCTGTGTGACAGGGCAGGAAACCAAGAAGGTACGGAGGGTGAGCCCTGCCCCGAGTCACATACCTCCCTACTGCAGAGCTGGAAAGGTGACTGTCCACAAGTTTAGGCTTATTTGCACTCACTCAGAATGGTCTTTCAACTGTTGTTTTTTTTCCTTTTTTTTTTTTTTTGTGGTATGCGGGCCTCTCACTGTTGTGGCCTCTCCCGTTGCAGAGCACAGGCTCCGGACGCGCAGGCTCAGTGGCCAGGGCTCACGGGCCCAGCTGCTCCGTGGTATGTGGGATCTTCTGGACCGGGGCACGAACCTGTGTCCCCTGCATCGGCAGGCAGACTCTCAACCACTGCGCCACCAGGGAAGCCCTTTTTTTTCCTTTTTTAAGCTAATTTTTGGGAGAGGTAATACATACCCAAACGACAAAATTTTAAATTTATGTAAAAAACAGTATATACTAAACAAATCTACACCTCTGTCCTCAGTGACCTAGTTTTCCTTTCTGGGGATAAACACTTGTGCCCAATTCCTTGTGTATCCTCCCAGAGAGAAATGCACATGTGATATATAGTTATGAAAAGATGAGTATGGTATGAGAATGTGATATACAGGCATGCAAAGATGATATATAAGGATCACATTAAATTTTTGACTAATATATCGATAGAAAGACCTAGTGTCACAATGATTTTGAGTCTTCCTATCCAAGAATAGATTATGCTTCTCCATTTATCTAAGCATTTTCAAGGTTTTTTTGGTGAATATATATATCGTCTCACATATATATGTTTCTCAAAAGCATTAACATTTTTTTGAATAGAACTTCACATATTATTGAGATGATTTCCTATTTCCCAGATAGTTTTATGTTTTTGGTTGCTTTAATAATTGGGACATTTTCTTCCAAATTTCTAACTAGTGGGGCTTTGAATATAGGAAGGCACTGCTTTCTAAAAAAATATTAACTTGATACCTTATCACGTTCATGAGGTTGTTTATTGTTGGTAATAGATCTCCAGTTGTTTTTCTTTGGAACTAACGTTGAAGACAGTCAGCCCAGTAGATCCTGCACCCATGGATGCTTCGTTAATAAACTCTTTTTGATGTGAATGGTGACTCTCACATCTGTGTAAACTTTCCCTTCTCTCCCTGACTCAACATAAGCCTCTGTTATAGACATTAGTCCCACACTTGACAGAAGAAACTGAGGTCTGGCAAGGTGAAATGATTTGCCTTAGCTGGTGAGTGGCAGGGTTGGAATTTGAACTGAGGTCTGTTATGTAAAATTTTCGATCTTAGGATGGCAAAACAAAAGAGAGAAGGGGTTAGAGAGGGGTTTGTGCAGAAGCAGCAGAAGGTGACATATTTTGAATGCCTACCCTGTGCCAAAAACTTTACGTACCATCTTTCTGAATGCTCCTAAGAACTCTTGCAGGCCAGTATTATGAGCAGATGGCTGGCCAGGACCTGGGCACAAGGACAAAGAGATCTGGGTTTGATTATTGGCTCTGCTGCTTTTCCAGCTGTGTAACCCTAGGCACACTGCTTGAGTCTCTGAGCCTCAGCCTCTCTGCTGTATCCTTGTTACAAATGGTACCTGAATGGTCCTCCTTTCAATAAAGGTCTGTGTAGTAGAGCCTGTGGCTGGGAAGAGCACCTCAGTCCTTGGACCCACACGCTGGAGCTCCATTTCTAGAACCTAGAAAAGCTGAACTGAAATGTGTCTCCAGCTCCTATGTTTGTCGAGTGACTTTGCTTCCTCCAGGGGAGTCCATATCTACAGGGAGGCTGGAAAGTTGGTGCTTCTGTGGACAAAGCATTCAGGTTAAACTTTAGCCAAAATGATGGCTAAGTCACAATTAGCAGGATTTTATAGGACCTAATTCATATCATTGGGACACATTTGAAGTTCAAAGCTGCATTGGAATTTTCCATAGCTGGGTTGACTGACATCACTAGAGATTAATTAAGCACCTATTATAGGCGCAGTGAGAGAAACAATGATGTGAAACTTAGGACATGGGAAGTTAAAAGGCAATGTTTAAATTTTATTTATTCTTTCACTCAATCTTATCAAGATTATTATTTTATTATGCCCCAGGCACTGAGTTAGGCATAGGAGAGCATAAATAATGACTATAGGCATACATGATCTTATCATACTTTATTGTGCTTTGCAGATATTGCATTTGTTACAAACTGAAGGGTTTTGGCAACCCTGCATAGAGCAAGTCTATTGGCACCATTTCCCAACACCATTATTTTAATTTATTTAATTTATGTATTTTTAAAATGTATCTCACACCTATAATGTGCCAAGTACTCTGTTAGATCCTTTACATGTATTATCTCACTTAATCCTTACAATTACCCTGTGAAATTAGTATTATTATCATCCCTATCTCATAAATAAAGAAACTCAGGCTTAGAGACTAATTTGCTATTTTTCCCATTGTCACTTAGCTAGCAAAGAAAAAGTATTTGAGACCCAGGTCTAGTGTACCAACAGCATTATTTTTTATTTTTAACTAATTAATTTTTAATTTATTTTAAAAATTAAAAAATTTAATTTTTAATTAAAAATTTGTTTTAACTTTTTATTTTCTATTGGAGTATAGGAGATTAACAATGTTGTGATAGTTTCAGGTGCACAGCAAAGTGCACTCAGCCCTACATATACATGTATCCATTCTCCCCCAAACTCCCCCCCACCCGGGCTGCCAGATAATATTGAGCAGAGTTCCCTGTAGGGAACCAGTAGGTCCTTGTTGGTTATCCATTTAAAATATAGCAGTGTGTACATCCTAAACTCCCTATCCCTTTCCCCCACCCTTCCCCCCACCCCCATAACCATAACCATAAGTTTGTTCTCTAAGTCTGTGACCCTGTTTCTGGTTTGTAAATAAGTTCATTTGTATCATTTCCTTTTAGATTCCACATATAAGGGGTGTCATACAATATTTCTCTTTCTCTGTCTGACTTACTTCACTCAGTATGACAATCTCTAGATCCATCCATGTTGCTGCAAATGGCATTATTTCATTTTTTTAATGGCTGAGTAATGTTCCGTTGTATATATGTACCACATCTTCTTTATCCACTTCTCTGTTGATGGACATTTAGGTTGCTTTCATGTCTTGGCTATTGTAAACAGTGCTGCATTGAACACTGGGGTGCATGTATCCTTTTGGACCATGCTTTTCTCTGGATATATGCCCAGGAGTGGGATTGCAGGGTCATATGGTAGCTCTATTTTTAGTTTTTTGAGGAACTCATACTGTTCTCCATAGTGGCTGCACCAATTTACATTCCCACCAACAGTGTAGGAGGGTTCCCTTCTCTCCACACCCTCTCCCGCATTTATTGTTTGTGGATTTTTTGATGATAGCCATTTTGACTGGAGTGAGATGATATCTCATTGTAGTTTTGATTTGCATTTCTCTAATAATTAGTGATGTTGGACATCTTTTCATGTGCCTCTTGGCCATCTGTATGTCTTCTTTGGAGAAATGTCTATTTAGGCCTTCTGCCCATTTTTTTTTTTTTTTTTTTTTTCGATACGCGGGCTTCTCACTGTTGTGGCCTCTCCCGTTGCGGAGCACAGGCTCCGGACGCGCAGGCTCAGCGGCCATGGCTCACGGGCCCAGCCGCTCCGTGGCATGTGGGATCTTCCCGAACTGGGGCACGAACCCGTGTCCCCTGCACCGGCAGGCGGACTCTCAACCACTGCGCCACCAGGGAAGCCCCTTCTGCCCATTTTTTGATTGGGTTGTTTGTTTTGATGATATTAAGTCTCATGAACTGTTTGTAGATTTTGGAGACTAATCCCTTGTTGATTGTGTCATTTGCAAATATTTTAACTTTTTTTGGCTGTGCCGCGCGGCTTGCAGGATCTTAGTTCCCCATCCAGGGATCAAACCTGCACCCTCGGCAGTGAAAGCACAGAGTCCTAACCACTGGAACGCTGGGAATTCCTTAACAGCATTATTTATTTATTTAAAGAGCTTTTTTTAAACATAAATTTATTTTATGTTGCGTTGGGTCTTCATTGCTGCGTGCGGGCTTTCTCTAGTTGAGGCGAGTGGGGGCTATTCTTTGTTGCGGTGCATGGGCTTATCACTGCGGTGGCTTTTCTTGTTGCAGAGCACGGGCTCTAGGCGTGCGGGCTTCAGTAGTTGTGGCACGCGGGCTCTAGAGCACAGGCTCAGTAGTTGTGGCGCACGGACTCAGTTGCTCTGTGGCATGTGGGATCTTCCCAGCCAAGGGATCGAACCTGTGTCCCTGTGTCCCTTGCATTGGCAGGCAGATTCTTAAACACTGCGCCACCAGGGAAGCCCCAAAAGCATTATTTTTAGATTAAGGTATGTACATTATTTTTTCAGGCATAATGCTATTGCACACTTAATACACTACAGTATAGAGCAAACATAACTTTTATATGCCCAGGGAAACCAAAAAATCTGTGTGACTTGCTTTATTAAGATATTCACTTTAGGGCTTCCCTGACAGCCTCCTGGCATTTACTTCTTTCCAACAAACAAGCTGGTCTTGGAGGCACTTGAATATGATGCCATCCTAGCCTACAGGGGTGGACAGGGACAGTACAAGGCCCAGTGCAGTGATAACAGCTACCACTGACTGAGCAGGATGTGTGGTAAGGCATGGACCAGTAACAGTCCCACCCCCCATCTAGAGAATGAAACTGAGGCTTAGGGATTTCAGGATCTTGCAGTTTCAGGACTTAGTCTGACTCCAGATCATGTGCTCTGGGGTAGGATGCTTCTTTAACAGAGTCCCTGCAAGAATATTTGAGCAACTTGCTACAGACTGGGAGAGGGAGAAACTGCAGGTTTCACTGTATTTTCACGCATACCTTCAGTTTGTTCAAACATTCTGACATGTGCTATGCACTGAGGATGTGGAAAGACAAACCTAGGGCTGGCCCTCTCAGGACTCAGCCTTCAACTTAAACTGAAAGGTGAGGAGAGGCTGAGTCATGTATTCCCGAAAGTCAGAAGAGGGGACAAGTAACTGTTTCCAGAGGGGGTGACATTTGCCCCAGGCATTCAACAGTAGCAAACCCAGACCCGGTTCCTGGCTCAAAGTATCACAGCCCCTGTCCTCAGCGGCTTCAAACCCCAGTACAGTTTTTCCAGTTTGAGGACCACCTACATCAAAAACGTCCTGGTGCTATCTTTAGCAAACAGTAGACTCTGTTGTTAATCAGCCAAACGTATTCATTGACTAAGATTGAAAGTGTAGGTAGATTTAGAGCAACAGTACCAAGTAACAGTGAAAAAAAAAAAAAAGTCCAGGTGCTTGTTAAAATGTGAATTTCTTCCTTCCCCACCGGAGGAGAATCAGAGAATTGGGTAAAACAGGTCTGGCAAACCACACTCAGGTTTGCCAGGTGAATGGGGAAAGAAATCACGCCAGGAAAGGGGAACTGTATCGACAACGGCTTGGGAGTTCGTTGTAGCCTTCAGGCACTGGGGTCGCCGTTCAAGACTGTAGGCTCTCAGAGGAGAGGGATCGCGTCCGTGCTGTTTATCACCGTGGGCTCGGAACACTGTAGGTCCTCATAAATATTTGTGAATACGCTGGCTCCCAAGGCAGAAGTGACGGGAGAGTCAAACGGGAAAATGAAGAAGTCAGAGGAGGGAAAAAACGGTGTTTCTAAGGGGATGAAAACTTTCCCAAAAGGGAAAAGGGAGCTCCGCCTAACACAGGGCGTTGGGGAGGCGACTAATGCGGGCAAGGGCGATGAGTCCTGGGGGCTGCAGCGGGGTAGAAGACGGGAGGCGCCTTCTTGCCTCTCCAGGCGACGGAAAGCTGAGGTCACCTGGCACAGCGCCAGCAGCAGCTGCGAGGACGCGCCCGCGCTTCGGCGGGAGGCGGTGTCAGGCGCTGGTCCCCGGGGGACTTTCCCTTCCGTCTCCTCTGGAGGCGAGGCTTAGAGTTCCGCCCACCGCCCGCCCAAGCCTTGGCATCTTTCGGTCCCCACCAAGGCCACTCCCCCGAGCCTAGGTCAAGCCGCTATAGCTGCCTCGAGGAGCCAGAGCGGTCCGTCCACCTCCCTCACCCGAGACCACGCCCCCGAGCCCGGGCTGTCCTCTCTCCTCACGGAGTCCCGAGACGCCGAGCTTTGGCCCCGCCCCCAACGGGGCCCCGCCCCCGCTACTCCGCCCAGCGACTTGAAAAGGCTGGGGCTGCGGCTCACTTAAGAGTCGCGCGCTGGGCGTGGGGCGGTGCTGAGGAATAGATCCTGAGGCGCCGAGGCTGAGGCGAGTTAGACGCCGGGAGTGTCCAGGGAGGCGCTGCGCGACAGGAGTCCGTAGCTAGAGCAGCCCCGGAGCAGAAGCAGCCGCCGCCGACCGCGGAGTCCAGCCGAACCGGCCATGGCGTTGTCGATGCCGCTGAACGGGTTGAAGGAGGAGGACAAAGAACCCATCATCGAGCTCTTCGTCAAGGTGAGCGCTCGCCTCCGTCCCACCCCTCCGAGCCCCCGGCGCTCGCCCGGCCGCGGGGGGCGGCGTCCCTGGGCGCTCCTTAGCCGCAGCGCCCCCGCGCGGCGCCCCGCGCCCGGGCCGAGGGGGAGCGCCGCTCCCGCGCCCCCGGGCCATTGTCTTCGGCCGCCCGCGCCTTCCAGCCGCCGAGGCCCGTCTAGGGAGCCGGGTTGGGACCGGGACCCCAGAAAGACAGCACTGCTGGACGAGGGGGGGCACCGCCTCCCGCCGCGCTGGCCTCGGCGGACGCCGCACCGTCGTCCCGCGTCCGGGTGGGACGAGCTGCCCCCCTCCCGCCGGGTGCCCCGGAAGCCGCCAACCCGTGGGACCCGTGCACGGCCGTGTCCTGTCACCCCCTCTCCCCCGCCACCGCCCGGACGCCCGACCTCACCTCACCCCACCCCAGCCCTCGGCTCTCCCAAGTTCACCCCCAGCCCGAGAGGCGAAGCCTCGAGCCCGTCGTGAGCTGATGAGCTGAACTTCTTTGAACGCTTTCTGAGCGTTTCGCTCTCGGCTGGTAGGAAACTGTAACTTTAATTTTCGATTCCATCTGAAACAATTTTTCAAAAAGAGCAGACATTCCTGGGCCTCAGGAAAAAGCCGAGATTCCCAACTTGGGTTTTTCTGTCTTAGTTATATTACCACCATCTGATTTTCTTGTTTCTCAAGCGCGAGTGTTTTGTATGATGCAACATTTTGGCTGCTCCCCTCGGTGTTGCTGCCTCGGGAAAGATTGTGTGTGCCCTTTTGTTTTGAAAGAAAAACTGATGAGGGAAAGAACTCCTCACTTGCTTTGGCTTTAAAGGGTTGATTTTTCCCTTCTGGTCTTTTCAGTTTATATATCCTGAAACTACCATATTTGTAGACAAGTACTACCTCTAGCCCTTTCCTTTTTTCTTTAATATTTTTCGTTTTAGCAAAGATGAAAGATAGAAGTTATGAACATCTGGATTCAACTGCCTCCCTCAAAACTTCTTTAAAATCCTCGAGATTTTCTTTCTTAGTCACTTACTTAAGCAGGCTCTTTCAGAACCAGGCTCTGAATTGGAGAGTTTAACAGAAATCCAGAACAATTTTATTCTTTTTTTCCTGAGTTTTTATTTTAAAGAACGGGAGACACTGAAGGGTGTGTTTAAGACATGGAAAGAAGAAATGATCTGCAAGTGATGGAAACAGTGTTTGTTTTAGGATTTTCTTTCAGTTATCAGTTTTAGAAACATTTGATTCAGGGAACTGAAACAACAGACAGGTATAGAACCCCCAGAATATCTTCAAAGAGTCTCAGTTGCTTCGAGTGGCAGATATAGTACTTTGAGATGCAGGGAATGTAGGAAGACACCTGAAATAAGAAAAAGGAAGAGGAGTGGGAGACAGCATGGAGAAGGGAGAAGAGTGGGTCAGAGATAAATGTTAAAAAATTTTAACTGAGCCAGGAATAGGAATGAATTTCCATAAATTCAAAAACAGTGTATCTACTAAACACCTAAAAAACATGTTACTTAAACATGTTACTTTAGAAGTATCATTAAGTTTAGTGTCAGATAAGGGTACTATCAGTAATGGCTTCTTTTCAGCATTGTACTGGAGGTCTAGCCAATATAATAAGACAAGAAAAAGAAATAAAGTATATGAATTAGAGACAAGTAGATCAATGCTTAATGCCCTACTTACTATTAATTTAACTTTTGTTAGAAGGAGAGAGGTGTTTCCCGAACTTTAGTCACTTGCATACCCCTTCTTAGTTTTCCATATATGTGTTGAATTGGTATTATTATTTACTAAATTCAGCCCGTTTTTTAAAAAACATAAACACAATGCCCTAAGCAATACCTGTGAAAATGTGGATTAGGTGTGGTGACTATATTTCTTATGTACGTAACTATTTTTTTGTGTGTGTGTGTGTGCGTGCATAACTATTAAAAGAAAAAATGTTCGTGAGCCACCTAAAAGCATCTTGCTTATCACTAGTTGTAAGCCTCTGTCACTGGGCTTGTTGACAGAGAACCAGGTTCAAGTCACAGTTTTGCACTCACTGGCTGGTTTAACCTGGGCAAGTTGTTTTCCCTCTCTGAGACTTGTTTTCCTCCTTTGTGGAGTAAGAAATGAAATGTTTTCTGCTGTCCTGTGGTTCGGCATAGGTAAAACTTTGTACTGATGTAAATCAGGATAGCTGTTTCAAAGGGGAAAAAGGGGCCAGGTAAATTGTAGTAAAGAGTGTTCTTATAGTTTCTAAAATCTATGTGTGGGAAATGCAAGTGGGGGAAAATCCCCTTATAAATACAATTATTTTGAAAGCAGTGAAAGGGCAGAGGCTGTGGTTGTCCAGTGTGGTGTGTTAAGCAGTGTTAATTATTCTGCCAAGAGATATCTGAGTTTGTAGCAGAAACCTATTATCTACACTTAAAAGAAATGAGTTTAAAAGTGCCACCTGTTTAGGTAGCATTAAATTGAACAGAAATAGGCTAGGACCTTCCCAACTAGTGTGACTGGACTCACAGCTACATTTCTTTCCTTGTGTGTATTGTCTTTGGAGATGTCTGTCCATGAGCCCAGTGAATCCTCATCACTTGTATAACAGCAGTGCTCCATTTTTGTTTGTTTACCGCAACACCTATAGGATAGGGTATCCTCCCAATAGTAAAAGAGGCTTACAAAGGCAGTCATCCTCAAGAGTTAGAATGCCCTCTTTCCCTACCCTGCGGGGCCTAGTAGATGTATATATTTTGATACACCAGCCCCACTTGGGGACCACTGATTAATAGGGTGAAGTTCAAACCCTTTAGGAAGGTCATAAGGTCTCTTATCTGCTGTCGGGTTTCTAATCCAATTTGTCCACTTACTAATTGTGTGTCCCAGGACACATAAACCTCTCTGCCTCATCTGCATAGGTGGGATATTAATAGACCAACCTCATGGGATTAAATTAGTTAATATATGTGGTGATAATAAGCTTAGAATAGTGTCTAGTATACAGTAAGTAAATAAATGCTAGTTGTGTGTCATTTTGTATATACTTATTTGTATGCTCATCTCCCCTGCTAGATAGGCAGTAAGTTCCTTGAGGGTAAGGTCTGTATATTGTTCTGAGTCGGTACCAAACTGGGTACCAAATAGTTGAAATGAGATTGTTTCCTTCTTTCTGAGCATTTTGGTGTCAATATATGCATCTGGCATGCTTCGGAATTGAGAGCTACTTACTTATTAGAACCTGGTAATCTGACTCTCAAACCTTGGTCCTTCATTTGTTCAACTTTGCCTAGCCTCCAGCCTCCGAAACTCTGTGTGGTTTTATCTATCTTTTTTCCCCTCCATTTTTTGGGTACTTCTGAGCTTTTCATGTATCTGCCATATATTTTCCACCAATATTTCTTCTTGGTTATGTTCAGAATTCGGAAGCCAAGATTTCTGTATTGGGTAAAAGTAAATATTGTGTTGAACAACAAAATGAGAGAAGTTGAGAAGAGACTGAATTTTTGGATTTTTCCTTTCCTTGCATATGCCTAACTCCTATTGACGCTGCTGCCTTCCCCCCAGCCCCCACTAGAATCTTTGGTATGATGTGATGGTATTTCTGATTTTGGTTTAGGAGGAGTCCCTTTGCAGAATTTAGTTTTATTGGTTGGAATTTAAAGTTGTTGGCATGCCATTTTGCATTGGGACACTCACTGTTGGCAGTCATCCCTAAACTGTTAGAATTGGGGTGGTGTAAAAAGTTAATCTGGTGCAGAGTGGCTTAACACATAAGAATGCTTCTTTTCAGATATTTGGCAGGATTTTTAATGTGTGTGGACCCTGGAGCCAGACTGCTTGGCTTGAATCTGGCTTCTAGTAGTGTGTCAGGGAAGTTTCTTCAGTTCTCAGTACCTCAGTTTCTTGACCTCTAATATCAGGATAATAATAATAACACAATTTTATAGGGTTGCCGAGGGGATTAACTGGTGATCTACGTCTATTAATTAGGGTAGTCTAAGCTTCTGTAAGAAATACTGTAATCTGCCTCAAACAGTGGTTCAGACAAAATGGAAGCTTATTTCCTTTCTCACTTAGCAGCCCAGGGAGGGTGTTCTAGATGTTAGTGGCTTTTCTCCGTAGAGTCATTAGGGACCAAAGTCTTTCCAGCTTCTTTTTCCACCAACCCCCATAGCATTGTCATCCTCACAGTTGACAGAGCTGGTTGCTGAGAAGTCCTGGTTGCAGCAGTGGGAGGTGAAGAGTATGGAGGAGGCTCATCTCAAGACCCGCAGCCCAGAACTTCTACCTGTCACTTCCTTTCATACTCCAATGGGGAGAACTTTAATCACATGGTTTCGTCTAACTGCAAGGAGTGCTGGGAAATATGATCTAACCATATATCACGCTATGTAAAGTATTAGGAATAGTGCTTGGCACACAGTAGACACCTGTTTTTGTTGTTGATGATAGATAGTATATTCTTTTTTTCTTTTGCTTTTTTTTTGGCCATACAGTGTGGCTTTGCAGGATCTTAGTTCTCGGACCAGGGATTGAACCCAGGCCCTTGGCAGTGAAAATGCAGAGTCCTAACTGGGCTTCCAGGGAATTCCCAAAAGTATATTATTCTTTTTTTTTTTTTTTTTTTGCTGTACGCGGGCTTCTCACTGTTGTGGCCTCTCCCGTTGTGGAGCACAGGCTCCGGATGCGCGGGCTCAGCGGCCATGGCTCACGGGCCCAGCCGCTCCGCGGCATGTGGGATCTTCCCAGACCGGGGCACGAACCCGTGTCCCCTGTATCAGCAGGCGGACTCTCAACCACTGCGCCACCAGGGAAGCCCTATTCTTTAAAAAAAAAAAAATATATATATATATATATGTTTATTTATTTGGCTCTGTCGGGTCTTAATTGCAGCACAGGGAATCTTTCATTGCAGCACGTGGGCTCTTCCTTGTGGCGTGCGGGCTTCTCTCTAGTGGTGGTGCAGGGGCTCCAGAGCGCATGGGCTCTGCAGTTGCGGCATGTGGGCTTTCTAGTTGTGGCCCGAGGGCTCAGTAGTTGTTGTGTGCGGGCTTAGTTGCCCCACGGCATGTGGGATCCTAGTTCCCTGACCAGAGATCAAACCCACATCCCCTGCATTGGAAGGCGGATTCTTAACCACTGGACCACTAGGGAAGTCCCCCCTCCAATAGTATCTATCTATCTATATCTATCTGTATAGATATCTTTTTTTTAAATAGGCTTTTTTAAAAAAATTAATTTATTATTTTTGGCTGTGTTGGGTCTTTGTTTCTGTGTGAGGGCTTTCTCTAGTTGCGGCAAGGGGGGCCTCTCTTCATCGCGGTGCGCGCGCCTCTCACTATCGCGGCCTCTCTTGTTGAGGAGCACAGGCTCCAGACGCGCAGGCTCAGTAGTTGTGGCTCACGGGCCTAGTAGCTCCGCGGCATGTGGGATCTTCCCAGACCAGGGCTCAAACCTGTGTCTTCTGCATCGGCAGGCAGATTCTCAACCACTGCGCCACCAGGAAAGCCCCCTCCAATAGAATATTATTCTTAAATGTGGGCTTCATTAATAGAATTCAGGGGATTCTGTAAATCCTTGAAATTACATTTAAAATTCTATATTAGTCTTTTTTTGGGGGGATTAGGAACCATTATTTTTGGGGGGGATTAGGAACCATTGTTCTAAATGGTGGCATTCTGAGTGTCGAACATAATTCGTACAGGCAAGGTATAGAAGAAAGGTTTGGGCTACATGATCGTTAAAGTCACTTCCATTTTATTATCTGTGATTTAAAGCATTTGTTGTCATGAAGGAAGTGCCTAATACTGAGTTAGGTACTATGGGAGATATAAGAAATTATGGGAGATATAAGAAATTATTAAACATTTTCTACCTTTAGGTTTATAAATTTTATTGGAAAGAAAACAATACAGGATGGTACATACTTAACGAGCCAAGTGTGGTTCACATTAAGTTGGGCCAGGACATATGGGGAAAGATGGAAGTAAGCTTTAACTTGACCTTGAAAAAGTGGCTGGAGTAAGTGAATTGGGAATAGCCAAGAATGGGAATATTAGTTTTGACATCATTCGTAAACTCGTTATGCAGGAAACAGTAGACAGATGATACTTTCGAAGAAGAAGGACCCAGCAATGATTCAAACCCATAGTGCCAGGGAGAGAAGTTATTTAAAAGTTGAGAATGAGACTTTTAAAACCTAACTTTTAGTCTTGTTTGTCCTCCCAACACTTCCCTACTTTTTGGATTGCTGTCTATTCAACAACTTCCCAGCAGCATTTGGGAAGGTGCAAATGGATTGTACAGATGGACAAACTCTCAGCTGTTTTTTTACAGTATAAAATGGGAGTTCTTTTTTTAAAAATTAATTTTATTTATTTTTGGCTGCGTTGGGTCTTCATTGCTGCACACGGGCTTTCTCTAGTTGCGGCGAGCGGGGGCTACTCTTGTTGAGGTGCGTGGGCTTCTCATTGCGGTGGTGTCTCTTGTTGCGGAGCACAGGCTTTAGGGGCGTGGACTTCAGTAGTTGTGGTGCATGGGCTCAGTAGTTGTGGCTTGTGGGCTCTAGAGCGAAGGCTCGGTAGCTGTGGTGCACGGGCATAGTTGCTCCGTGGCATGTGGGATCTTCCCGGACTTCTCGGTAGCTGTGGTGCACGGGCTCGAACCCGTGTGCCCTGCACTTGCAGGCGGATTCTTAACTACTGCGCCACCAGGGAAGCCCAGGAGTTCTTTATATTTTGTTTTGAGCGCAGGCTTTTTTTAAAAACACAGACAGATGAAATAAATTTTCTAAAGGCAATGATGCTGAGAACTTTGTTTTAATAATTGAACAAAAACTAACTCAACGTCAAGACAGTGTTACATTGGATGAATTGGTTTGACATTCATTTGAGGTTTCCATAGGGGAAAATTCAGGAGATAGAAATGAATGTAAAAATGTGAAGTTAATGGGAACTCTATTCTTATTATGTTTTGTCTGAGCTGTTCTTGAAGACCTAACAGTGCCTCTCTGAGCAAAGGCCAAGGTGATAATTTTGGTTAAATGTAAAATTCTGAGAGAAAGGGGCCCAAAATGGGTAAGAGATGGGAGGATTCTGAGACAAGGTGACTGAACACATGAAAAGTCTAACGGTAAGGGGAGGGTGGGTGGGAGGGATAAATTAGGAGGTTGGGATTAACATATACACACTACTATATATAAAGGAGATAACCAACAAGGACCTGCTGTATAGTACAGGGAACTATACTCAATATTTCATAATAACCTATAAAGGAAGAGAATCTGAAAAAGAATGTGTGTGTGTATAAAACTGAATTACTGTGCTGTACACCTGAAACTAACACGGCATTGTAAATCAACTATACGTCAATTAAAAAAAAAAGCCTAATGGTATGAATAATAATAGGAAAGAGGCAATGCGGAGGACCTGGCTGTCACTAAAAATCTGAGTTGGTTTGGAAGGATGCTAACAGAGATGCCTGGAAGCTGGTAAAAGGATGGTGAGCAAGACTTTCCCACTTCCTGTTTCATTGGCACTATGGAGCCTCAGTGTTCTAATGTCTCCTGAATAGGGAATTAGTGAGTCTATAAAAGGGAAATTTGTTAGTCAGGATGGGAAGTGTGATTAAGGCATGAATTAAGATTTTGATCAAGTAGTGGAGTAAGTTAGGATAGGTTTGCCCATTGTATAGGTTCCTGTAGAAAATGGAAAGGGAGTTTCTGAAGGAAAATAGCATTAAGGTTGTGATTACAAACTGTCCAAGTATGATCTAACAGAAATCTAAACTTAATTCAGGGCATCAGTTTGTGAATTCTCTTGGAAGTTTTAATCCTTTTGTCTTTTTGGAGACCTGACTTTTATCCATCAGTGCTCAGTACCAAGAAATGGTGTAAGGAATATCAGTTAACCTTGTTTGGTTTCTGTTATTTTCCTTTATTTAAAATATAAAACCAGGAGACTGTATTAGTCTAAATTTATGAAAATAACTTATGTAGATAAATGAGACTATATTTGAAAGTTGTGCCAAAGATGGCCTAAGAGTCTTTTATATTTTAATATCAATATTTTGAAGAGGGCTTCCCTGGTGGCGCAATGGTTAAGAATCCGCCTGCCAGTGCAGGGGACACGGGTTCGAGCCCTGGTCCGGGAAGATCCCACATGCCGCAGAGCAACTAAGCCCGTGCGCCACAACTACTGAGCCTATGCTCTAGAGCCTGCGAGCCACAACTACTGAAGCCCGTGCGCCTACAGCCCATGCTCTGCAACAAGAGAAGCCACTGCAATGAGAAGCCCGTGTACCGCAACGAAGATCCAATGCAGCCAAAAATAAATAAACAAATAAATTAAAAAAAATCTATTTTGAAGAAGTAACAATATTAGAACCAGGGCCATGTATTGACCCTCAGAGCATAGATTTTGTTCTGTAGATTTTTTTTTTTTTTCTTTGCTTAGAGCTGAAATACAGTGTAACTCTAAGCAAGAGGTGTAACAGGTTTTTTACACTTTTTTGGTAATAAAATTATTACTTCCAACTTTACAGGTGAAATAATTCATTTTTGTGAAAAGGATTAAGTTTTCATTAGAATAGTAAAAATGTCAATCGTCTGTAATAATTTAAGTATTGAATTTTACCATCATGCAGCATAGCTATTTATTTGTATGTGTGAGAGAAGGGAAAAGGAGAATCTGAACAAACATTGGAGAATACAAAAACAAACAGATGAAAGCTGAAGTAATTAAGAACTTTTTTTAACAATATGTGAGTTCTATGCATGTTTTCCTCAGCTAACAACCAGTTGCTTTATTATGGAGGTGGACACCGGGTGGTAGATTGCTAGAGTGAAAGTTCATTAAAAGCTAAAGACAACCGAATCAGGCCGTTGTGCTACGTAGGGATATGGAAGAGTGGTGAGACCAGACTACATAGACTAATCAAGAGAAAAAGAAGATGGTTAGACTTAAATGAAATTTTGGCTTTGAATATACATATGCACAAGACTTAACTGAAAAATTTGCAGAGACATAAACTTATGAAGAGTATGAAGTTTTGTATTATTTGATCTTCTAAGTTACAGAATATTTTAGTTAACTCAGGAATCTACATTTTTGATTTAAAAATGTTGAGGGCTTTTTGATTCTTCATTATATCAAGTAAAAACTGTTGCTAGCCATCAATAACATAGACTTGATTTACATTTTGTAATTGTCAGCAGGACCCTTGATTGCAAATGTACCTAAAAAAAGTGACTCAGAATAAATAGTATCTAACCGTAGTCTGTTTTAGTTTAAATATTGGCCCTAAATTTGAAAAGTAATGTCATTTTCCTTCTGCTTCCTAGTATATTCATTTGTATGTATTGTGCTTTAAAAAATGTTTTTTTTCCAGTTAATAAAAGCAACTCTTGTTTACTGTAGACAACTTAGAACACAGAAAAGCACCATAAAATAAAAATTATTTATATCCCCTTTTTCTTGAAATGACTGCTATTGCTATTTTGTTATGTGTCCTAATCTTATTCATAAACTTTAGTGAATTATTGATGACATTTTATGTATAATGTTTTAATGTTCTTCATGACAGCAGAATTCTTGGAAGAATGCATAGTGAAGCCCAATCTAATATGTAACATGTATTGAGTTAAGTGAGTTAGTTTAAAGAAAATTTACTTGATTTAGGTTTTATCAGAGAAACTCAGATTGGATTTACCTTCCTAACAGCACTAAAAGAACATTTACCCTGTTTGATCTTTGCTTGAAGAAGGGAAGCTTTTATGTTGTGAAATCTGCCAACACCTAGAATTGCTCATAGTATAGAAATTGATTAAATGGTTTGAAGGTAGGCCCTCCTTTGTGCTCTTTAGGAGAAACCTGTTTTGAAAAGTCAAATTATTTTTTAGTATTAATTTTCCCCTTCAATAACTGTCTAGTAGGTGAGGTATGCCCATTTTATAGTTGGAGGATATAAGATGCAATCTTTGTCTAGGAACAGTCGAGTACAGTATAGGGATCTTTATAGAAGCAAATATTGAATACTTTCCATGCACTAAGTGCTGGAGAGGGAAAGAAATAAGAACAGGTTCCCTTGTCTTCAAGGAGCTTACAGAACAGCTTAATGGACAGAGGATGAGTAAATGAGCCATGGTTGATGATGGCTTTTTCCCATGTAATACAGTGACTTTTTGTCTCATATGCTTTTTAAAGTCCAGTTGAATTAAGACCTTTAGAAATGATTTATGTGGCAACCTACATGACATAATTGACTTAGAGATGAGTGAAATGTTTATGTTGTATTCTAACAGATGAAGAGTAGTTAGTATTACTGAATCTACCAAGTACTGTATATTATCAGTTTGGAGAAACTTTTATCGTTTCCCTCAATAATTAGTTGTGTTATATTCTGTAATTTTGTCTAAAATAAAACTGTGATACTTCTTGCCATAAATCTTAAATGGATCCTACTTTCTCTAGTTGTTTATTGGATTAGATACAAACTCCATGATCTAGCATTCATAGTGTTTCAGATCATGATCCTGACTTGTGTTTTCAGTCTTTTCCCCCACTGCAGCTGCAAATATACCTCATGTTCTAGGCAGATTGGTCCTCAACATGCCCTGTACTACTTTGCCTTCATGGAAGATTTTTGCTCTTGTTTCTTTCGGTTGAAGTATCTTCGGCTTTGCCAGCCTCTCCTCCTACCTTCAATTTCTGCCTGCCAGAATAGTATTTGTTCTTTTTTCATTCAATCGTTTAACAAATATTGAAGCACTGTTCTAGGGACTTGGATACATCAAAGAACATTATGGCATTCATATTCAGTTGGGGGAGGCAAAAAATAAATGTATGTCTACTAGTGAAAAGTGCTATGAAGAAAAGTGAAATAGGGTAAGGAGTATAGAGAATGATAGGGGGGTGTGCTCTTTTCGATTTAACAGAACATTCTGTTGAGTATGTAGCGTTGCAGAAAGTAGCATAGGGAAGCGAGGGCAGAATCAGGGAGACTCAATAGGAGGCTGTTTAGTAATTCAGGTAAGAAATGATGGTGGCTTGGACTGAGGTGAGAAGTAGTCTAATTCTGGATATATTTCTAAGATGGAGATCACAGGATTTCCTGATGGATTGGATGTGGAACGTGAAAGAAGGAGAAGTCAAAGATGATTCTGAGATTTTTGTTCTGAACAACTAGAATGATGGAGTTGCCATTAACTGAGATGGGGAAGCCTTTGGGAAGGGCTAGTTCTGGTGGAGAGATCAGGAGTTTAGTTTGTGATGTGTTAAATTGGAATATTTTAAGACCTCATGGAACTTGTTGTCTAGTGAGAGAGGCATATGTTAAAAAAATACACAAATATAGTATATAATTACATTAAGGACAAGAACAGGGTGTCTTGAGAAAGAATGACAGGAAATTCAATTTAGATGGAAGCTTAATGAGGACTTCTTTGAGAAAATGACTTGTAGGATGAATAGTAATTAGGGGAAGAATGAGAGGAAGAGCATTCCAGGCTGGAGGAATTGGCATATGTAAAGGCTGGAAGTATTCAACAAATTGAGAGTGTGGCTGGAATAGAGAGAACAAGACTGAGGTATAGAGTGAGGTAGACAGGCTACATCATGGAGGTTCTTGTGTGTCATGTGAGTTTAATATAAATTTATTTTATTTATTTATTTTTGGCTGCGTTGGGTCATCATTGCTGCGCACGGGCTTTCTCTAGTTGCAGCGAGTGGAGGCTACTCTACGTTGCGGTATGCGGGCTTCTCATTGCAGTGGCTTCTCTTGTTGCAGAGCACAGGCTCTAGGCACGCGGGCTTCAGTAGTTGTGGTGCATGGGCTCAGTAGTTGTGGCTCGCAGGCTCCAGAGCACAGGCTCAGTAGTTGTGGCGCACGGGCTTAGTTGCTCCGTGGCATGTGGGATCTTCCTGGACCAGGGATCGAACCCACGTGCCTTGCATTGGCGGGTGGATTCTTAACCACTGCGTCACCAGAGAAGTCCCGTCATGTGAGTTTTATCCTTAGTAAAAAGGAAGTTCTCAAACGGAGTGTCATGATTTGATTTGCATTTTAGGATGAGTAGTCCAGCCGTTCTGTGGAAAATGAAGAGAGGCAAGAGTGGAAACAAGGAACACTACTTGCAGGCTGTTGTGATGGAGAAAGATGATGGTGGTGGTTTGGATTAGGATGGTGATGGAGAGAAGAGAATGGATTTGAGATAAATTTTGGAAGTGGAGTACATAGGAAGATACTGAAAAAGGAGTTCTGAGAAAGAGAGAAGTGTGAAAAATGACTTGAGTATTTTAGTAGAATCACTGGTTGATGGAGGTACCTTTTATTGAGATGGAGGAGGAGCAGACAGTGTTCAGTTTTTGACTTAATGAGTTTGAGATGACCGAGATGTCTAGTAGAAAGTTGGATGTACAGACCTGATGCTCAGAAAGAAGTCTAGGCAGAGTAGGGAGATTTGGGACTTGAGTGTGTGTGTGTGTGTGTGTGTGTGTGTGTGAGTGAGTGTGTGTGTACACATACTTTAGTTGTTTGTTTGTTTATGTGGTATTTAAAGTGTGTGAGATCATTCTGTGGAGGAGTGAAGAATAGGGAGAATGCCCAGGACCAAGTTCTGAGGAACTCACAACACTAAGGGGTTGTAGAATCGAGAATCTGGAAAAGGAGAACTAGGAGGACTTGCAATCAAGCGGTAGTGGGAAGAGGAAAACTATGAGAGCCAGGCACCAAGGAAACTAGGAGAAGTTTGTAAGGAGGAAGCGACCAGTTGTGTCAAGTCAGATGAGTGTGTATTTGCTTTATCAGCCTGGAAGTCATCGGTAACCTTAGCAGTAACAGCTTTGGTGGAGTGGTGGTGGGGAAGCCATGATAGAGTGGGTGGAAGAGTGAAGAGGAGGTAAGAGAGTGGGGTCAATGAGTAAAGCCAAATTCTAACAAGAAACTTGGCTGTGTAGAAGAGACAGGTTGGTAGGTAGAAGGGGATACATGTCAAGGGAAGGCTTTTAAGAAAAAAAGTATCAGCTGTAAGAGCTATAATGTAGGAAGGAACACTTACACCATCATCTTAAAGGGGAAAATATTTCCCATGAGAATCATCATAATTCACTGACTGGGAGAACTTTTTACTGCAAGGAAGATCTGGTTTGTGTATATTTAGAATAGATGCTTAATCTCACTGACTTTTTCTGTTGCATTTTCCAAATGCATGAGATAGAAATATAGAAGAGTATTTCATACTTACTTGAACTAATATAAATATTTACGAGGTGCTTTCTATGTGCCAGGCACTGTTTACTGCATTACATGTATTAACTGATTTGATTGTTCTTCAAGAAAGTATTTGCTGAAGGAATATACAGAAGCTTTTTTTTTTTCCCTCTTCCCATGAACAGAGTTGATTCCAGAGGAGACTGGGGGGAAAAGAAGAAATAAAAGATCACATTATTGGGGAAAAGCAGATGCCTGTTAAATTCACAGAAATCTTCATATAGAGAAGCCAGAGAAATAAGCTGGGAGTAGAATGCAAATCACTGGGCTCAGTTCATATTTGCAGTTTTGATTTAGAGCCTCAAAATCATTGTTACTTTAGATTGAAATGAACAGTTACCTTTTTTTCCTTGCAAAGTAAAAAAGATTGAAGGGAGAGTCCACAGCTGTGTTCTGACCCTAAGTTTGTGGTTTGACAGCCCACAAGCCCCAAGAGTTGCTGTCATTCTCCTGATGACTCAGCAGGGACCCGTGTGCTAGATTATGGTGTTGCCTCAGTAGTGTTGTTTGTAAAGGTTCTTTCTGTCCTGTGTAATATTTGAGATTCGAGATCCCAAAGTCAGACCCAGGGGATGATTGTGGACTGGAAGTATCATTTGTATTCCCTATGTAGACACTGAAATAGTCTATTTCAGAATTGAAGATAATTAGAATTAATACTTCAAGTAGGCAATTGAGGTGTCATTTGGAAGACTGGATCTTTGTGTTACATTGTTGTTGTAGGGTAGTTGTTAAGAGCATAGGTTCTGGAGCAGTGTTTCAACCCTAGTTCTCCCTTTGTGCCTTAGTGTCTCCACTGGGGTAATAGTATTTACTTCTTGGGTTTTTGTGAAAATTAAAAGAGTTAATATAAGAAAAGCACTTAGTGTCTGACACAGTAAGCATTGTTTGCTTGTCATCCCATGGACCTTTGGGAATGCTGAGTTAAGACTGCCCATGGATAGTTTGTATGTTTAACATATATGCTTTCAACCTCCAGGATGTTACTGTGAGAAGCATCTGCCAGTCTGCCGTTACAAATAGGTGGGGAACTTTCCATTGTTTATCAGAAGAGCAGGTTTAGTACAAAAAAAAAGTCCAAGATTAGACCTGAACTTATTCCTGAATTAACTTCAGTGAACCATGATCCTGTTGACACTTGTTAGGTAACTAAAGGACAGTCAGATTGGACTCTGCCATCTTAGAACATCTGCCTCAGCAGCTCTTTCTGGACTTGTAGCTAAAGCTGAGAGTCCATTATTATCAAGAGTGTTTTTCTTGTTTTTTATTTCTTTGTTTTGTCTTCTTTTTCTTCTTATTCTTTTCTGTGAGAGCATAAAAGAAATAAAGAGGGATAATCTAAAACATATAGGATCTAGTGGTTCTGCAGAAGTACTTTTGACTTATGGATCTTGGCATATATATAGGTTTCACTTAGCTCCCTGTGCTACTACATTTCACTGTTCTTTGATTTTTTTGGTAAACTTTGGCATGGCTGTAATTGATAGATGATGTAAGGATCATAAAGTGACTTAAAAATCCTTCATTTTATAATGTTATAAGCGTTTTGAAACTACTTAATTTATTCCTATATAAGATAGAGTACACTGGTGTATAAAAATGAGCAGTAGGTTTTTGTTTTCCTATTAAAGTCAGAGTAATAGTCGTAAGATAATAGGTAGCATTGAGTGCTTACTGTGGTTCAGGCACAGTGTGCCAAGCCCTTTACATATGTTAGGTAATTTAATCCTCATATAAACTCAGAAATAGGAACTATCAGTACTGTTTTACACATGAGCTTTAGGTCATTTCTTGTATGTGCTCACAGGGCTGGTAAGTAGCAGTACTGGGATTTGTACCAAGGTCTTTGTGATTCAGAGAGACTGACTCTTAACCGCTAAGAGCTTTTTTATTTGTTTATATCCTTTTTCTCTGTTTGAAACTTAAATTTTTACCTAACAGAGTTTTGTTTTCACTATTTGCTGTTTTCAGTCACCCTGAAAAATAAAAAAGAAAGAATTCAGAGAATGTTTAAGAATATTTCGAAAACACTAACAGCCGGTGAGCCTAGATAGTTGTTAAATGAGTTTGGTGCTTCCAGTTCTCTTGGTTAAATTTGAAAGGAAACTGTAAACTTTCCATTACCTCATCTCTTTGCATTTTGGGGGCCTGGTTAATTAGTATTTTTAAAAGTACTTTAAGGGTTTATTTATAAACTTGTTGAGGGACTTGACTTGAATATCACATATTTGATTTTAGGATTGTTTTTTCCAGTTTAGAAGTGTCAAACAGTTCCAAGTTTAACAAAAATCATGTATTAAATTGTTAGTTTTACTGTTTTTTTTTTTTTTTTTTCTTAACCTCTCCCTTCAGAGGAGCCTACACTAATCTTTGCATTGTTGACAGAAAAAAAGCAAGGAAGTTTCTTTTTGTGGAGAGAGGAAATGGCTGTTAGTTCAGGACTTTATCCATATTAGGTATAAACTAAATATAGATGTGTATTCCAGGAGTGAAGTCACATCTATAAAGTTTCTTAAGCAGAGCTAATGAGATCAGCCAGTGCTTTTGGATCTGGGTTTTTTTCTTTAATTTTTGGCTCACTAAAAGGTTACGAAACTGATTAGTCCTATGGTCAGCCTTCCATGTCCCTTAAGAATTTTTTTAATAAGGAATCTTCCTTTAAGCAAACATAACTTTAAACTATTCTGCTTTGTGTATAAGGAATAGTTACTTATGCCTCTTTTTTTGTTTTTTAGGCTGCACTGCGGGTCTTGCGGATCTCTGTTCCTTGACCAGGGATTGAATCCCGGCCATGGTAGTGAAAGCCTGGAATCCTAACCACTAGGCCACCAGGGAACTCGCGCTTAAGCCTCTTTTTGAGGGGGTGTAATAAATATTTTAGTTTCTTGACCCTCTTGTTATTTTCCTATCTCTATTTTTTGTTTGTTTGTTTGTTTAGTTAGTTTTACCCTTAAGTCTTTTTCACACATATTTTTACTGTGAGGCTAGACTCTTATTGTCTTGTTGTCATCTGTTTTACTTAGTATCTTCTTGGTTTATTTGGTGTTTAATCATTAAGTCAGATCTCAGTGTGGCCAGGTAGTAATAGGATTCTTCTGATTGGTTGGTTAGAACAGGTATTGTAGTAGAACAGAATGAAGAAATCTCCCATTTCTGGCCGAAAGCACAGGTCGTTCTCAATAAGGACTTCTTTTTTTTTTTTTTTTTTTTTTTTTTTTTGCGGTACGCGGGCCTCTCACTGTTGTGGCCTCTCCCCCTGCAGAGCACAGGCTCCGGATGCGCAGGCTCAGCGGCCATGGCTCACGGGCCCAGCCGCTCTGCGGCATGTGGGATCTTCCCGGACCGGGGCAGGAACCCGCGTCCCCTGCATCGGCAGGCGGACTCTCAACCACTGCGCCACCAGGGAAGCCCCTCAATAAGGACTTTTAAAAGTCCCTCCAAAGCATTCTTACCCACAATAAATGTTTTCAGCTCTTGTGCTCCTCCACAGAGCCCTTTGTAAGCATGCCAAAACATTCAGGCACTTGGCAATGTACTATGCTGCTGAAGAGAAGAATGATCTACCTTTATAGCATATCTTTATTAGAAATATTTTAAAATACAACTAACTCTGTAAAAAGTTTATCTTAACATAGTTCAAGGGTTTTAGTTCATGAAACCAAATGCTCTCCAAGGTTTAGTTCAGGTATCTTCTGAATCCTTCTCTGATCTTTGTGCTTCCTCAGCAGAGCTAACCCTTCCTACCATCTGTCTGGAGCACCGTGCAGTTGCATGTTCTGTCACTCATCTGAATCATTTTCCTTCATATCATTGTTCCAGTTAGAAAGTGAATTCCAGGAGATGAGGGGTCAGGGATTATTTTCTTCATCTTTTATTTCTCACCTAACACAAATCTTGTCATATAGGAGATAACTCATCAATTCAGTAAGTATCTATTAACGTTTTGGGACAAATTGGTATCTGTAGTCTGGGAATAGAGGCAAGTAAGAGAGTATTAAGTCTGTTTCTGGTACTGTGTTCTATATTAACTCATAGTAAAATACCAGAAATAAAAATAGTGTTCAGTTATTGAATTTGAGACTTGTAATTTAGGTTTTATGACTAAGCTGCTCACTAGATAGATAGCCATTGATCTAAACTTAATAACAGATTGGTTTAGAGGTCAAGAATCTTCAAATTATATAACTGAAAGATCAGGTTTAAGTTGTTGTTCTCATCTGTAAAGTGGGTGTGTTTCTTAGAAGTGATGAACATTCTAGTCTGGATTTATTTTATGTACCCAAAGTAGCCTGAGTCTTGGGTGTTTAGACCCACACAGAAAGTTGAGACTTGAGATTTCAAAGTCAGGTTCAGATAATTAAATTTTCATAATTGGAAGCAGTTTATTAGAAAACAAATATAAATGGAGCCAATAAAATTTATCAGTGGGGTTTCCCTGGTGGCGTAGTGGTTGAGAGTCTGCCTGCCGATGCAGGGGACACGGGTTCGTGCCCTGGTCCGGGAAGATCCCACATGCCGCGGAGCGGCTGGGCCCGTGAGCCATGGCCGCTGGGCCTGCGCGTCCAGAGCCTGTGCTCCACAACAGGAGAGGCCACAACAGTGAGAGGCCCATGTACCGCAAAAAAAAAAAAAAAAAAATTATCAGTGATAATGGGGACAGTTTGCCAGAGAAATGAAAAATATTTCAAGAGTAAATTATTTGACTAGAAAGATATTGTATTTCCAAATGAACTACCTGAAAGATAAATATTTTGTTGTGTCTAAAATAAAACAGATAAAGCATTGTTTTAAGTTAAAATTTGCCTTTATCATATTTAAGGCACCTGTGCATTGAAATGGTAAGTAACTTTTCACAGCTGCAGTATGTTGTTGCATATACAGTTTTAAAAGAAACTTATTTTGTAATACGTTTTAATGAAAAATTTAAATATAGATAATCCAAAATAAAATACCAGAGTCATTCATTCATATGTTTATTGTGTTTGAGTATTTTATATTAAAATAGTCTATAGCATTTTTATGACTTCAGTTTTGCATTGCTTATTGTTGTTATTAATCCTTTGTTCTTAGTCATTTAGAGGTCCAAAATTTAAAATAATACTATAGTGTAATGAGCACATGAAAAGATGCTCAACATCGCTAATTATTAGAGAAATGCAAATCAAAACTACAATGAGAGGGGCTTCCCTGGTGGCGCAGTGGTTGGGGGTCCGCCTGCCGGTGCAGGGGACGCGGGTTCGTGCCCTGGTCTGGGAGGATCCCGCGTGCCGCGGAGCGGCTGGGCCCGTGGGCCATGCCGTTGGGCCTGTGCGTCCGGAGCCTGTGCTCCGCGGCGGGAGAGGCCGCGGCAGTGAGAGGCCCACGTACCGCAAAAAAAAAAAAAAAAAACTACAATGAGGTATCACTTCAACCTGGTTAGAATGGCTATCATCAAAAAGTCTACAAATAGGGACTTCCCTGGCGGAGTCCAGTGGTTAAAACTCCGCGCTTCCACTGCAGGGGGCATGCGTTCGATCTCTGGTCGGGGAACTAAGATCCTGAATGCCGCGCGGTGTGGCCAAAAAAAAATAAAAAATAGAAAGTCTACAAATAATAAATACTGGAGAGGATGTGGGGAAAAGGGAACCCTCCTACACTATAGGGTAGGAATGTAAATTGGTACAATCACTATGGAGAACAGTACGAAGGTTCCTTAAAAAACTAAAAATAGAGTTACCATATGATCCAGCAATCCCACTCCTGGGCATATATTTGGAGAAAACCATCATTCGAGAAGGTACATGCACCCCAGTGTTCATTGCAGCACTATTTGCAATAGCCAAGACATGGAAGCAAACTAAATGTCTATCAACAGAGGAATGGATAAAGAAGATGTGGTACATATATACAATGGAATATTACTCAGCCATATAAAGGAATGAAATAATGTCCTTTGCATTATGGATGGATGGGCCTAGAGATTATCATACTAAATGAAGTAAGTCAGAGAAAGACAAATATCGTATGACATCACTTATATGTGGAATCTAAAAAGATGATACAAATGAACTTATTTACAAAACAGAAACAGACTCACCGGCTTTGAAAACAAACTTATGATTACCAAAAGGGAAAGGTAGTGGGGAGGGATAAATTAGGAGATCGGGATTAACAGATACACACTACTATATATAAAATAATCAATAAGGACCTACTGTTTAGCACAGGGAACTCTATTCAATATTCTGTAATAATCTATATGAGAAAAGAATCTGAAAAAGAATGGATATATGTATATGTGTAACTGAATCACTTTGCTTACCTCTGAAACTAACACAACACTGTAAATCAACTATACTCCAATATAAAATAAAAATTAAATTAAAAAACACAATACTGTAGTGTAATGAGCACATGGAAAGATGCTCAACATTGCTAATTAGAGAAATGCAAGTCAAAACTACAATGAGGTATCACCTCAAACCAGTAAGAATGACTATCATCAAAAAGTCTACAAATAATAAATGCTGGAGAGAGTGTGGAGAAAAGGGAACCCTCCCACACTGTTGGTGGGAATGTAAATTGGTGCAGCCACTATGGAAAACAGTATGAGGTTCCTTAAAAAACTAAGAATAGAGCTACCATGTGATCCAGCAATCCCACTCTTGGGCATATAACTGAAAAAGGTGAAAACTCTAATTTGGAAAGATATGTGCATCCCAGTGTTCATAGCAGCACTATTTACAGCAGCCAAGACATGGAAACAACCCAAGTGCCCATCAACAGATGATTGGTTTACAAAGATGTGGTACACACACACACACACACACACACACACACATACACACACACAGTGGAATATTACTCAGCCATAAAAAGAATGAAATACTGCCATTTGCAGCAACATGGATGGACCTAGAGATTATCATACTAAGTGAAGTAAGTCAGACAGAGAAAGACAAATATTATATGCTATCACTTTATGTGAAATCTAAAAAATAGTACAAATGAATCTATATATTACAAAACAGAAACAGACTCATAGACATAGAAAACAAATCTATAGTTACCAAAGGGGAAAGGGCGGGGTGGAGTATGGGATTAACATATGTACACTACTATATATAAAGTATATAAGCAACAAGGATTTACTGTATAGCATAGGGAACTATATTCAATATCTTGTAATATTCTATAATGGAAAATAATCTGAAATATTGATATATATATATATATATAACTGAATCACTTTGCTGAACACCTGAAACTAACACAATACTGTAAATTAGCTGTACTTCAATTACAAAAAAAAAAAAAAGCAAAAATAAATAAATAGCTTAAGAAAAAAACCACCAGTGCTGTAATGTGTATCTTTATAGCCATTTTTCTGTGCATAACCGCGTCATGTAATTGTTCTTTTTTGGCTGCATCAGGTCTTTGTTGAGGCATGCGGGATCTTCGTTGAGGCACGCAGGATCTTTGTTGAGGCATGCGGGATCTTTAGTTGTGGTGTGCAGGCTTCTCTCTAGTTGTGGCGTGCGGGTTTTCTCTCTCTAGTTGTGGCGCGCGGGCTCTAGGGTGCATGGGCTCTGTAGTTTGCAGCATGTGGGCTCTCTAGTTGAGGCACGCTTGCTTACTTGCCCTGCGGCATGTGGGATCTTAGTTCCCCGACCAGGGATCGAACCCACGTTCCCTGCATTGGAAGACAGGCTCCACCACTGGACCACCAGAGAAGTCCCCATGTAATTGTTTTTAAAGTCCCTCACAAATCTCATTTATCCTCTGAATTCTTCATTTTCCTTTTATTTACCTGAAGTGTAATCTCTTTAAAAACTTTCTGGAGAATTTAGATTCTTTACAGAGGGAGAAATTTTTGACTCTACTGCTGACCTCTTGATGGAATTTCTAGTTAAAATTGCTTGGTCTGGGAACTTGTTGATAAAGAGAAATAGCTCCGCGCTAAAGTTAGGTAGTTGCTGTAAGCGCAGATTGGGGAGGAGGAGTATTTTTTGAACACTTAATTGTTTTCTTTCTCTCCCAGGACTCTTTCTGAATTTAGTTTATACTACAGCATGTATATTTTTAACTTGCCCTTAGGGGAGGTGGGCTGCTGGATTTTGCCTTGCATAAGAATTTCACTCACCGACCCGCTCTAACATATTTGTCTTCAGCTGATAAGCAGGGGAACACTGGCAGTTAGTGAGTTTATCTTTGGTTAGAAGATGTTAAAAGAATGAGGCTTAGCCATTGAAAAAGTTTGAGATACATTTTTTTGTATGTGACCAAAGTGAGAATATGTAATTGTACAGGGCACCTGTTTCTTTTTTTAAATAATATAATCATGCCTTAATATAATAAACATTAATTAGTTTTCTGTGTTCCTGAAATTAACTCATTTAAATGTCACACATCCAAATTCTACATAGTTTTATCTGAAAATGTCTTGATTTCACTTCCATTCTTTAAAGATATTTTTGTGGGATGTAAGATTTTGGGGTGATTTTTGTTGTTGTTTTTATTTCAGTATTTTAAAAATGTAGTTCCATGTTTTCTGGCCTCCATTATTTCTGATGAGAATTCAGCTGTCATTTGAATCATTATTCCTTTGTATGCAGTGTAGTTTTTTTTTCTAGTTACATTTAGGATTGTCTCTTTTTGCTTTTTAAGCATTTTAATTATGATATACCTAGGTGTGACTTACTTTATATTATTCCTACTTGATGTTAATGAAACTTCTTGAATCTGTAAATTTGTCTTAATTTGGGAAAAGTTCAGCTGTTATTTCTTGAAAATTTTTTGCCTCATTCTCTCCTCTCCTTCTGAGACTCTATTTAAATATATAGACGTTTTGAGGGCTTCCCTGGTGGCGCAGTGGTTGAGAGTCCGCCTGCCGATGCAGGGGACACGGGTTCGTGCCCCGGTCCGGGAAGATCCCACATGCCGTGGAGCGGCTAGGCTCGTGAGCCATGGCCGCTGAGCCTGCACGTCCAGAGCCTGTGCTCCGCAATGGGAGAGGCCACAACAGTGAGAGGCCCGCGTACCGCCAAAAAAAAAAAAATATATATATATATAGACCTTTTGATCTTTTCGTAGGTGTTTGAGGCTCTGTTGATTTTTTCACTTGTTTGTTTTTATCTCTTCTTCAGATTGAGTAGTTTCTTGCATCTGTCTTCACATTCATAGACTCTATTCTACTGTTAAGCTCATCTTGTGGTTTTTAAAACTTTTCAGATATTGCATTTTTTAATTCTAGAATTTTACATTTTATTTTTTTTGTGGTTTCTCTCTACTGAGATTTCCTATCTTTCTTTATCATAAGCTTATTTTCCTTTGTGTCCTTGAACATAGTTATAATAACTGCTTTAAAAATCCTTGTCTGCAAAATGCAGCATCTAGGTCTGTTTAGCGTGTATCTCCTTGATTATTTTTTCTCTTGAGAATGGGTCATGTTTTCCTGTTTTTATGGGGAATCATTTGGATTGTATTCTGATATTGTGAATGATAAGTTGTATCAGTAGAAACTTTGGATTTTGTTATGTTCTTCTGAAGAGTATTGATCTATCTTTCTTTCTCTCTCTTTCTGTCTCCCTTTTCTTTTTCTTCCCTCCCTCCCTCCCTTCCTTCCTTCCTTCTCTTTCCCTTTCTTTCTTTCTTTCGTTCTTCCTTCCTTCCTTCCTTTCTTTCTTCCCCTTCCTTCCTTCCTTCCTTCCTTCCTTCCTTCCTTTCTTTCTTTCTTCTCTGTTTCTCTGTTTCTCTCTTTCTCTCTCTCTCTCTCCCTCTCCCTCTCCTGAACTCAAACTGAAAAACTCTCTCTTCTCTGGTGGGTGGCAGCTCAAATTTCAGTTCAGTTCTTTTAGTTGGCCTACTTGGAATCTGCCCTGTGCATATGTACGCCAGGGATCAGCCAGATATCTGGAGAGAGTTTTGTGTAGATTTTAGGGCTCCCCCTCTCTGGTTCTCTTTTTTGTGGTGTTCAACATTATTTTCTGGTGGTGATGGTTTCTCTAAACTCTGTCCTTTGGTTCTTCAAGCCAGCAGGACTGTGAATCGTTCATTGGAACTTTAGCTGCCCTGCATGGCACAAGGTTAAAAGATAAAAATTGGGGAAACTTGTCCAGTGTATTTCCCTTGCAGTTATCAACTCCATCCAACATCTGCTTGCTTATGTTCATTCTCCAGTGTAGTTCACCCCAAGTGGTTTTTTTTTTGTCTAGATGTTATCATTTTTATGGGGGCAAAGGGTTGATCTTATGGGAACTACTTGGCCATACTAAAAGCTTCAAATTGATTTTTAAAATTAACTTTATAATTTTGGAATAGTTTTAGATTTATAGAATATTTGCAAAAATAGTGTAGAGTTCTCGAATTGATTTTAAATGAAAATATTTCTAAAATATACTAATATTTCCTTGACTTCTTAAAATGCTGAATTTAACTGTCAGTGTCAGCATTCTGAATACAAATTCAGTAATGCAATGATGGCCTAAGGAACTATTGAGGTATGTAAGACTATTTTTGCCTTTCTGCTAAATGGCCTCAGTGGTTGTGCTTTTTGAATCTCCTGTGTGTATGCATGCATGGGTACGTGTTGTGTTTCTGTGTGTTTTCTGTCTTCCTTTGTCAACTGGTCTCTATTGATGCAGCCCATTTCCTTTAATTTTCTATTGTAATCTTTTGTGCTTTGGGTAAGCCAGATAAACAAACTTGTTAAAGTTTGTTTGAAATAAGAGTAAATAATTTCTGAGTGTTTGAATGTTGAGTTGATGAGTCAGGTACATGACCTTTAGTACATGGTCTTGGTGACATACGTTAGTGTTTGTTGTTCAGAGGCTTTTCCTCTAGCCGTGTGCTGTCTACTATGATATGTGGCTAGCCATATGTGGCTATTAAGTGCTTGTTTGAATTGAGATGTACTCTAAGTATAAAACATGTACCAGATTTCAAAGATTTAGTACAAAGAAAAGAATGTAATAACTTTATGTTGATTATATGTTCAAATGATAATATTTTAGATATATTGAATAAAATATTTAAATTAATTTCACTTTTTTTTTTCTTTTTAAAATATGGCTGCTAGAAAATTTAAAGAACAATTCTGGATCACATTGTAATGGTTGTGGTTCAGGTAACTTATCTTACTTGATAATAGTCGTGTCCATCTGTGTGAGTTGGTGGTTGTACCACACAAATCATGAGAC
Organism: Tursiops truncatus; assembly: GCF_011762595.2. Classification (NCBI taxonomy): domain Eukaryota; kingdom Metazoa; phylum Chordata; class Mammalia; order Artiodactyla; family Delphinidae; genus Tursiops; species Tursiops truncatus. The sequence goes on along the minus strand of NC_047034.1, from coordinate 164,671,882 downwards.
TAACAGGTACAATTCCAGCATTTCCTTCTTATCTTGGTGTTAGAAGCTGTAAAAGCGGTTAATAGCATGGACTTAGAGTTCAGACTTCAGTTTTACCACTCCTCAGTTGTGTGACCTATGGCAGGTTACTCAGTTTCTCTAAATCTCAGTTTCCTTGTTTGAAATATGAGGAAAACAATACCTAACTTCATGTGGGTATTGTGAGGATTAATGTATCTATATAAAGCCCTTTCAAATAGTGCATGTTGAGTGAGAAATCAGCTGCTAAATTAAACACTGGCTATTAACTTGTTTGCAGGCAATTTTGGCAGCATTTTCATTTATTGTAGTTGATTCTTATAGGGAATAGAGTCAAGGTCGATCCAGACAATAAAAAGGGTTATACCTTTGGCTATCTTTTTTTCTTTCTTATCGTGCAGTATTTTTAGTTATATGGGTTATAATTTGTTCTGAAGAGATAATAGACTTTGTTCCTCCTATTTTAGGCTTTTGATGAGTGAATGTAAACATTCCAGCAGAGCTTGTTTTTTCCATTATGGTTCTGTTGTGCTTAGATGGAAAGTCCGGTCATTGTATATCTGGCACTTAGTTTTAACAAACGATTCTGGCTGAAACATTTCAGATTTGATTCTGGTATGGATTAGAGCCTTTGTTTTCATTTTCAGCATACAGTTCAAATATGTAACAGAGAACAAAAGTAGTACTTAGTAGAATCTTTTTCAACTGTCATTAATTCCCTATGTTATTTCCATTAGTAGTTTTTGAGTAACAGCTTTGTATTCAGAATTTCTTTTGAATTCTTCATAGTGCTTGAAAAAAATGCTGTCATATTTAAACAGCTTAATATTTTGACAGTGATTGGGGCAGGAATAAGATTATCATGTATAAACATTTTCTTTAAAAACTTTCTTAAATCTAAAAAAAACCAAAACAGTACAGAGGTCTATAAAGTTAATACCCCTGTTTCTACCTTTCCCCAAGTCTGTCCTGAGATATAAGCAATGTTAATTTTGGTTTGTAGCCTCCCACACCTGAGAAATATTTTCAAGCCAAGATTATAGCTCTGTAGTTATCTCTTGAAGGGATTTCTCTTTCTCTCCTTCAGCAAAATATAGGCAGACAAACCCTCACCTCCATCTTGAGGCTTTTCTCTACCTAGTTGCTCAAACCAGAAATCTAGGAGGTACTTGATTTCTTTCTTTCCCTCAGTTACCACATCCAAACCATCCACAACTCTTTAGGATTATACCCTTCCCAGTTCAATTTAATCTATGCATTTCTTTCCATCTTCATTGCCTCTACCTAATCCAAGCCACATTCCACTGGGACTATTACAGTAGGCATCCCAGCTTCCATTATTCATCAGCTTCATGCCCCCAACCTGTTTTCCATATGGTAGCAAGTGTTATTTATTGTCTTAGAATTGAAATCCGATTTTACCTTCATATACCTCCGCCCACCAAAACCCTTCAGGGGTATCCCATTATCCCATTCTGTGGCATATTCTCCCCTCCCAGCACACACACACACACACACACACACACGCACGCACGCATGTGCGTGCTCCATGAAGTAAGGAATATATTCTCTACTTGGCACATACTTTGTTACCAAGCACTTACCACATGCTGAGCAATATTATAAGAGATTTTGATATATTAACATTTAATCTCATAATAATTCTGTGAAGTAGGTATTATTCCCATATTACATATGAGGAAACTGAGTTCCAGAGAGGTTAAGTGCCCAATATCATACAGGTGGTTAAGATGAACCCATATATCAGCCCAGGCTTTCAGCCTTCAGAATCCTTGCTGTTAACCATTGTGTTGGATGATTTCTTTCTACATAGTAGGTACTTGGTAAACATTTGTTAAACGAATGAAAAATTATTCCCTCTGTGAATGTAAGTTTGAACTCCTTAATTTGGTCTAGAAAGTCTTTCATGATCTGGCCCCTCCCAATACCACTTTCTCTAGTACTTATAGCAATCTAGTCATACCGGCTCTTTGCGGGGCTGGCTTCGTCTCATTCTTTAGGTCTAAGAGATCTTTTATGACCATCTTATCTAAAGTAGGTGCTGCTTGTCATCTCTCTTAGTACTTTGTTTCCCTTTAGGCACTTATTGCAGTTTAAAGTTTTTAACTTGATATATTTATTATCTGTTTCTTCCATAAAAATGAAGGTTTCATGAAGTCAGGTCTTATCTGTCTCATTCACAGCTGTTTCTCCAGTGCCAGCTCCCAGTGCTTGGGAGGATAGTAGGTCCTCAGTAAATATGTATTGAATGTTGAATAAATATACCTGGGTCCTAGGCAAGGAGGTGTATAAAAGGTGTTCTGTGAATGAGGAAATACAGCCCATAGCTTGAACTTCAGTGGCAAGTACTACACAGACTACTGAAATCCTAGAGTGAAGTCTAAATGGCAGCCTATGAAAATAGAATTAATTGTAGACAAACCAGAGCCCTGGTTATTATACCTCCTTTTACTTATATTGAGAGTTTTCCTTTTTCATTCCTTACCACACTTACATATTTTCATTCTTCCTGCTAGTCTTAATTGGAGACAAATAGAGATATTGGTTTGGATACTTATGATTGTAAGTAACAGAAAACTTTGCCCCAAATTGTCTTGAACCACTAAGGCAGCGTATCTAAGAAAGAAGTCTAATAGGAAGACTGGCTCCCTTGTGATTCTTTTGGATCTGTCCTCTTTTGGTATTGGTTGCAGCCTCAGGCAGTATCAAGTTGGCCACATCAGCCACAGTTTTCTCATCGAAGGGTTTCTTCTTCTGCTGTCTTTATCTTAAGAGTGAGAAACTTTTCTCAGGGGACTGTTTTGTCGATTAGAACTGAGTCACATGATTACAGTAGGTCTGTCACTGGCAAGAGGACTGGAACTATCATGACTGGCTTAGAATCAGTCAGGATTTACCCCTAGAATTGGGGATTGGGTTATCATCTCCTGTATCACTTGGGGGAGGGAGGAATGGATTCCTGATAAAAAAAAAGTTGCAAGTTCTACCAGCAAAAGAAAGGGGAGAATGGCTCTCGGGCAGGCAACTATCAGATTTTGCTGTGTGGCTTCTGTGGTTGGTTAGCTCTATCCCAACGTGATTTGGAGAACTAATTAAATTTTTTGAGAAAACTTATTAAATCAGAAAGATTTAACTTAATAAGTTTTTTCTATACTGATAACCTTTTTTTGTAATTCAAAGGCTTTCACTGTTAGTAATCAACAGAAAGCTAATAAATAGTAAGGCATCTGCAGTAGATGAAGTCCTATAGAAAGAAAAAAAAAGTACGGGGTGTCGATAAGTTTGTAGTCTAGTTCAGGAGATGCAGTGCAGAGATATGAATATTAAAGTAATAATTCACAGTAGTGATTTAAGAGATCACAAGGCAAGTCATGATTTTTAAATTTTTTTTATTTTATTATTTTTTTTTGCGGTACGCGGGCCTCTCACCGTTGCGGCCTCTCCCGTTGCAGAGCACAGGCTCCGGACGTGCAGGCTCAGCGGCCATGGCTCACGGGCCCAGCCGCTCCGCGGCATGTGGGATCTTTCCGGACTGGGGCACGAACCCGTGTCCCCTGCATTGGCAGGCAGACTCTCAACCACTGTGCCACCAGGGAAGCCCCCATGATTAATTTTTAAAAAATAACATAGAGTTGCTGTTCCCTGGGCGTTTGTAAGAGATACAGAATCTTGGGCCTCACCCTGGATCTACTGAATAAGAATTTGCATTTTAACAAGATCCTCTGCTGATTTATGTTGACATCAGGGTTTGAAAAGCTGGGCGGGTAATTGGACAGGTAATTGGTTTGGGCTAGAGTGATTTAGAAAGTTCTCTTGGGGGAGAGGCTTGAGCTTGACCAGAAGGGCAGGTGCAGCAGGGGCATTTCAGATGGAGGATAATGTGATTTTAGTCACAAAAGTGTCCAGATTTATGCTGACTATTGTACAGGATGAATGGGAGGGGATAATGGAATAGTAGTATGGACACTCAAGGATATTGGTGGGGAAGGCAATAGGAAAGGAGTAGAGAGACCTTTTTCAAGACCTCATTTTTAAAGGCTATTGTACATGTTTACAAGTTAAAAAAATTAAATTATTAGGTATATTAGTTGAATCATAATTTGATCACTTACTGAAGGAAACAGAAACAAGCAACCTTTGAAACTTCTGGAATTGAATTGTCACTCCCATTTGACAGGTTTAACTGTGGATAGTTGTGGGAGAGCTTTTTCACTAAACCTTGACATTTAGCTAAAACAATTGGCTAAATTGTGTATCTTAACTATTTCTTCTAACAGCATTCAAGTAACTTTGCATCTTGATGACTTTAGTAATAACTATAGATTTTAGTGGGTTATTTCAGATAGGTAAGCATGATAAATTTTGGCTGTCCTTTAATTGTTCCCTCCTTGTTTAAAATTTAAGAATAAAGTGAAGAGGCATATTTGTATAGTTTTAAATGATTTCTCAATTCACAGTGATTTAGACTAAAGCAAGAGAACATCAAGTCTCCTGTTATAAGTTGAATCACCAACTCAGAGGAGGAGACATGGCAAGCCCTTAAGACTGAAACTCACAAAATCATGATTTATTGGGGGATGTTTATGAGAAAATGCTAAACAAGTATTATTACAGTTGTGATAAAGTTGGGGGGTATATTTTGAGTTTCACTGTATCCTATAGTGACATTTTTACTTTGTGTATTCTCAAATTTTTAAATTATTCAGATTAAACTTTGTAGACCACAGGTAATACAAAAGCAGGAACCATGTCTTTTCTTGTTTATCACTGGATTTTCATTGTTTAGTGTAGGTCCTCACTTGGTTGATGAATGATTAAAAAATAAAAATTTTAATTAAAAAAGACTTTCTGCCCTTGGAGATAATACATAAATGACATAATAAAAGTGGGTTTTAATATAGTTAGAAACTATTTAGAATGGAAGTGGAAACTAGATTAATAATTGAAAAAAACTTTATTTGGAAATAATTTCAAACTTACAGACAAGTTATAAGAATAGGAACAGTACAAAGACACCTTTTACCCAGGTTTACCTATTGTTAACATTTTACCCCATTTGCTTTGTTATTTACTCTTTCTCTTGTAAGTTGTGTACATTGTAGCCCTTTACCCCTAAATACTTCAGTGTGCATTCCCTAAGAGTAGGGATATATCTTGTATTACAGCATAACAGTTATTAACTCTGTAAATCAGTCTCCACCATACCCCCCAACCTCCCCTTTCCAGAATAGGAAACTAAGACCCAAAGAGATTAAGTGATTTACCCATGGTTATATAGTTTCTCAGTGGAAAATGCAGCCTATTTTGCAAGTCAAGTATTGGTTCTCATCCCTAAATCACAGCAGTATCTTTCCTTTTTTCTCTTGACAAGTCAAATCACTTAACAGTATAATAAACTAATTAAAATTTATAATTGTTCTTCTAAAACCAGATATAGCCATCCTGCAGCAAGCATAAAGGACTTGATCTATAAAGGACTCTGGGTCATCATAATTGTCCTTGACATTGTATTTGGTCTTAAGATAAGCTGGGGCATCTCTGGTGGTGCAGTGGTTGAGAGTCCGCCTGCCGATGCAGGGGACATGGGTTCGTGCCCCGGTCTGGGAAGATCCCACATGCCGCAGAGCGGCTGGGCCCGTGAGCCATGGCCTCTGAGCCTGCACGTCCGGAGCCTGTGCTCCGCAACGGGAGAGGCCACAACAATGAGAGGCCCACGTACTGCAAAAAAAATAAATAAATAAAAAATAAAAAAGAAAGAATAATAAAAAAATAAAGAAACATTAATGTTATATTGTTTTGCACTAAAAGGTACTTGCCTCTGCTCCTTAGTTTTTGTGGAATGAGAGTGTTCTTGAATTTGAGTGTCTAGGTTTTAAGGGGCTCTAGGCTAGTTTGGTTTAAGTAACTTGGCTTTTGCCAAGTGTGAGGCAAGGTAGCATAGTGTGGCATTACTTAAGAGTATGAGAGGAGGCTGTTACTTATCAAAACTGACCCTAACAAATGGTGACTAGGTTGCTGGCTTACAAAGAGCAGAGTCCAGAAGGCATCATGAGGAATTCAGAGTTTAACCATGGAGTAAACATCTTTCCAGTCTTTTTTTTTTTTTTTTAATTTTTTGGCATGTTTTTCCTCCATGTCAGTGTTTACCAAAATATGGTCTGCCTACCAAACGCATCAGAATTAGAATTGTTTGGAGAGCTTGTTAAAAATTGCAGATTCCTGAACCCTACCACAGACATACTGAATTAGTGTCTGGAGGTGAGACCTGGTAATCTGTGTTTTAAACCCATTTCCTTATGGATTTTTATGTATCCTAAGAGTTCTAGAATCCTGCTCCTATGTAGGTGTCTTTCGTTTTCAGGGCTTTTCCACATTCATTCTATAACTTGTGTTTTACCTAATTTTCATATGTTTAGGGTGGGAAGGTTTTTGATTGCTTGCTTTTTTGTTGTTAAATGAAAGATTCATGTGCGTGGTACAAATATCGAAAAGTATGAAAGTGTATACAATGCACAGTTCCCTCCCCGTTCCCCTGTTGTAGAGCATTGTGCTGTTCTAAGCCCTTTAATATAGTAATTCATTCAGTTCTTCCAAACAATCCAGTGAGGTAGGTCATGTCACTGTTCCCATTTTATAGAAGACAAAAACAGGCCCAGAGAGGTTAAATCACTTTTTCAAAGTCACACAGCTAGGAAGTGCTGGAATTGTCTGGGAGTCTGGCTCTTAACTCTTAACCACCATCCTCTGCTGAGTGAGAGGATATAAGGATTAACTAGATTAACACATGTGAAGAGCTTGTTTTGGGAGAGTATAGAGTTCATCTTCAACATGGTAAATGTTTCATATGAACTGTAACAGCCTACCCTGGAGTTTCATCTAAGCCTGGTATCTAATCCTTATGTAATTTCGAACTAATCAGTTCTCTAAATTGCACAGGCTCTCTTCTGGAGAGTAGACTTCATGAATTGGTGATACTGAACAAGAAAATGGTAGCAACTGAGGTCCTTTCAGTGTCCTGTCATTGGCTGTCTGTCTTTTATTTACATAAAATACATCCCAGGCAGAGCTTGGGATACGGTAATTCTTCCATTACATATCCTTTGCTTTATTTATAGAATTATTTCTATGATATGGTTATGGCCAGGAAACAGTGATACATTCTTTACATGGCCAGAGATTTTTGACACCTTCTCAAATAGAGGATATCTTTGCTGAACTCCATTTAGTGGAGTATTTAAACTTTATATAGACCATATTTCTTAAAGCATTAGGGCATAATATATGTCATTTGGAAGAACTTAACGTAGAAAATACTTAGATTCATTCCCTTCTCTTATTTTCTAAATGATAGAACCTAGGGATTCTAATGACAGTGCTAGAACTGAAGAACCTGTTGTTAGGCCTTGAGTTCTGTGCATGAAGTATCTTTAACATCAGGTAACATTTACTGAACTCTTACCATGTGCCAGGAACTGTGTGTACCTTAACTGATTTGATCCTCATGATATCACGTAAGTTTCACAATGTTAAGTATTTTACCAAAGGTCACACAGCTAATACTTAGTGAAGTCAGGATTCAAATCCAGATGTCTTAATCTAAACATTGTTATTTCCTCCATACTCTGCAGACCCTGTAGAAGGATAACAGCTTATTAAACGTGTGGACTCTAAACCTTGGTTCCAGCATGTTTAGCAAAAACTCTGAAGAAATAGATAATAGAAGCCAGGTGACTTCGCCCATTTATTGAGTTGTTTTGTGACTTTTTAAGTTAATCTAAATCAAAGGAAGCCATTTTGTGAATTTAGACAGCTAATTTAGATAGAAACCACGTTAAAGGTAAGTGAGCTCTTAAAGTTTTAAAGTTCATTCTTTCAGCTACACACTGTTCTCATACCTTCCCTTGAAAATATGTCAAGGAAAATATTGATAAGTTAATGGTCAGGAGCCCATTCTTACCTTCAGGTCCCAGCTTCTCTTTCTCTTCCCCTAGTCATAGTCATCCCTCACCCCCAGTCCCTTAAACACAAAGAAATAAAGAGGACCAAGTTAAAGCTCTCTTTCTAGGGTGTTTTTTTTTTTTTTAATTTAGTTATTTATTTTTGACTGCGTTTGGGTCTTTGTTGCTGCACTTGGGCCTTCTCTGGTTGCGGTGCATGGGCTTCTCATTGCGGTGACTTCTCTTGTTGCGGAGCGCAGGCTCTAGGTGCATGGGCTTCAGTAGTTGTGGCTCGTGGGCCCTAGAGCGCAGGCTCAGTAGTTATGGTGCACAGGCTTAGTTGCTCCATGGCATGTGGGGTCTTCTGGGACCAGGGCTCGAACCCATGTTCCCTGCATTGGCAGGCGGATTCTTAACCGCTGCGCCACCAGGAAAGCCCCTCCAGGGTGTTTTAAAATCTGACTATTCTGAAAACTGATTAAACTGGGTTTTCTAAGTGAGCAGTTCCTTAACCTTGAATTAGTAAAACATTAAAATATTTATGGCACCTACCACTGACCCCTGTTCTTCAATGTAGGAGTTAATCAAGTAGTTTCTGAATAAATAGTGGTATTAGGCAATTCAAGAATTACAACAGAGGTGGGGCAGGGGAAGGGTGCGGAACAGTGAGTGTATGAGAAGAACCCTAGATAGCAAATTAAACAAAACTACCCCTTTTGTAAGAACAAAACCTAAATGAATGCTAAGATTCATTATTTGTCTGGAATTGGTGGTTATTTCTGTCAGTGGTATTGTTCATGTTTTTGCTTTGATTATTTGGATTTTCTAATTTTTAAGAAATATAGACAAGTATGTTTTCTGTAATACGAAGTTATAGTTTAAAAACTATGTATTGCAAATTAAAATTTTGTCCAGTATGTGATATTTATACTTGTAATCTGTGTCTATGTATTTTATTTATTTTTTTATAAGATTAAAAAAAATTATATATATATATTTATTTATTTTTGGCTGAGTTGGGTCTTCTTTGCTGCGCGGGCTTTCTCTAGTTGTGGCTAGCGGGGGCTACTCTTCATTGCAGTGCGCGGGCTTCTCGTTGCGGTGGCTTCTCTTGTTGCGGAGCACAGGCTGATGCACGGACTTCAGTAGTTGTGGCACGCGGGCTCAGTAGTTGTGGCTCATGGTCTCTAGAGCACAGGCTCAGTAGTCGCGGCGCACGGGCTTAGTTGCTGCGCGGCCTGTGGGATCTTTCCGGACCAGGGCTTGAACCCGTGTCCCCTGCGTTGGTGGGCAGATTCTGTGCCACCAGGGAAGTCCTGAGTCTATGTATTTTAAAAACAGCTTTACTGAGATATAATTCAGATATTATTCAGTTCAGCCATTTAAAGTGTACAATTCAGTGTTTTTTTGGTATATTCACAAAGTTATGCAACCATCACCACAGTCTAATTTTAGAACATTTTTATCACTCCAAAAAGAAACCTTTTACCCATTAGCAATCATTCCCAACTCCCCTTTCTTTCCTCCCCTCTACCAGCCCTAGGCAACTGCTAATCAACTTTATGTCTCTGTGGATTTGCATATTTTGGACATTTCATATAAATGGAATCATATAATATATGACCTTTTGTGACTGGTTCCTTTTATTTAGCATAATTTTTCAAAGTTCATACAAGTTATAACATATATCAGTAATTATTGCTTTTTATTATCAAATAATATTCCATTTTATGTATATATATCACCTTTCATATATTTTTAATTTTGTTTTTTAATTTTTGTAAATTTTATAGAAATATAGTTGATTTGCAATGTTATGTTAATTTCTGCTGTACAGCAAAATTATTGTTATACATATATATATTCTTTTTCATGTTCTTTTCCATTATGGTTTATCACAGGATATTGAATATAGTTCCCTGTGCTGTATAGTAGGACCTTGTTGTTTATCCATCCTATATATAACAGTTTGCATCTGCTAATTCCCACTCCTTCCCTCCCCCCCACCCTGCCTTGGCAACCGGAAGTCTGTTCTATATGTGAGCCTGTTTCTGTTTCATAGATATGTTCATTTGTGTTGTGTTTCAGGTTTTACATATAAGCGATATCATATGGTATTTGTCTTTCTCTTTCTGACTTATTTTGCTTATCATGATAATCTCCAGGTCTATCCATGTTGCTGCAAATGGCATTATTTCATTCTTTTTTATGGTTTAGTAATAATCCATTGTATTAATTTTGCTTTTCAAATTTAATATATCTGAGAAACCTCCACCTGGGAAGATGGATTAGATGGCGGTGGTGAGTTTCATGGGTTTTTGCTTCATACATCCCAGACTTGGCACTATAGAACCCAGCAACCCAGAAACTCCCAACAATTGTAGACAGAAACAACAACAACAAAAACTCTGACAAAAGGCTGCTCTCTCTAGCCAAAAAACCAGGAAAAGGGGCAGCCTAAGCAGGACAGAAAACTTTCAGACAATAGCTGCTCTATTCCAAACACCACAGGAAAAATCTATGGTCCTGTTTTCCACCCATGCCAGCGAAGGCCGAATGGGTTAGCCCTGACTCCACCCTCTGGTGGTGTGATGTCAATTAACAAATCCTTTACTGATGGGCATTGGGAGATCCCCAGTGTTTTGCTATTATAAACAGCACTTTATTTTTCCTTCCTCTTGTATCCTTGGACATCTGTATAAGTGTTTCTATAGAATAAATTTCTAGACATGAAATTGTTGGGTCAATAGCATACAGTGAAGCCTTCAAAAATGACCATTAGATGACATTAAAATATGGAAATATATAAGAAGTATTAAATTTTCTATCTTCTTTCTGTTGTTCAGATTGGGTAATTTTTATTATTCTGTTTTTCAGTTCACCAATTCTTTCCTCTGTCCTCTCCATTGGCTGTTGAGCCCACCCTCTGAGCTTTTTATTTCAGTTATTGTATTTTTCAGTTCTTAAATTTCTGGTTCTTTTTTGCATCTTGAATTTCCTTGCTGAGGCTATTTTTATGTTTATTTTAAGCTGTTCATAATTGCTCATTGAAGCATTTTTATCACGGCTGCTTTAAGATCTTTGTCAGCTAATTCTAACATTTATGTCATCTTGATGTTGACGTCTTTTTTTTTTTTTTTAAACATCTTTATTGGGGTATAATTGCTTTACAAGGGTGTGTTAGTTTCTGCTTTATAACAAAGTGAATCAGTTATACATATACATATGTTCCCATATCTCTTCCCTCTTGCGTCTCCCTCCCTCCCACCCTCCCTATCCCACCCCTCCAGGCTGTCACAAAGCACCAAGCCAATCTCCCTGTGCCATGCGGCTGCTTCCAACTAGCTATCTACCTTACCACGTTTGTTAGTGTGTATATGTCCATGACTCTCTCTCGCCCTGTCACAGCTCACCCTTCCCCCTCCGCATAACCTCAAGTCCGTTCTCTAGGAGGTCTGCATCTTTATTCCTGCCTTACCCCTAGGTTCTTCATGACATTTTTTCTTCTTAAATTCCATATATATGTGTTAGCATACGGTATTTGTCTTTTTCTTTCTGACTTACTTCACTCTGTATGACAGACTCTAGGTCTATCCACCTCATTACAAATAGCTCAATTTCGTTTCTTTTTATGGCTGAGTAATATTCCATTGTATATATGTGCCACATCTTCTTTATCCATTCATCCGATGATGGGCATTTAGGTTGTTTCCATCTCCGGGCTATTGTAAATAGAGCTGCAATGAACATTTTGGTACATGACTCTTTTTGAATTTCGGTTTTCTCAGGGTATATGCCCAGTAGTGGGATTGCTGGGTCATATGGTAGTTCTATTTGTAGCTTTTTAAGGAACCTCCATACTGTTCTCCATAGTGGCTGAACCAATTCACATTCCCACCAGCAGTGCAAGAGTGTTCCCTTTTCTCCACACCCTCTCCAGCATTTATTGTTTCTAGATTTTTTGATGATGGCCATTCTGACTGGTGTGAGATGATATCTCATTGTAGTTTTGATTTGCATTTCTCTAATCATTAATGATGTTGAGCATTCTTTCATGTGTTTGTTGGCAGTCTGTATATCTTCTTTGGAGAAATGTCTATTTAGGTCTTCTGCCCATTTTTGGATTGGGTTGTTTGTTTTCTTGTTATTGAGCTGCATGAGCTGCTTGTAAATTTTAGAGATTAATCCTTTGTCGGTTGCTTCATTTGCAAATATTTTCTCCCATTCTGAGGGTTGTCTTTTGGTCTTGTTTATGGTTTCCTTTGCTGTGCAAAAGCTTTGAAGTTTCATTAGGTCCCATTTGTTTATTTTTGTTTTTATTTCCATTACTCTAGGAGGTGGGTCAGAAAGGATCTTGCTGTGATTTATGTCATAGAGTGTTCTGCCTATGTTTTCCTCTAAGAGTTTGATAGTTTCTGGCCTTATATTTAGGTCTTTAATCCATTTTGAGCTTATTTTTGTGTATGGTGTTAGGGAGTGATCTAATCTCATACTTTTACATGTACCTGTCCAGTTTTCCCAGCACCACTTATTGAAGAGGCTGTCCTTTCTCCAGTGTACATTCCTGCCACCATTATCAAAGATAAGGTGTCCATATGTGCATGGGTTTATCTCTGGGCTTTCTATCCTGTTCCATTGATCTATCTTTCTGTTTTTGTGCCAGTACCATACCGTCTTGATAACTGTAGCTTTGTAGTATAGTCTGAAGTCAGGGAGCCTGATTCCTCCAGTTCCTTTTTTCGTTCTCAAGATTGCTTTGGCTATTCGGGGTCTTTTGTGTTTCCATACAAATTGTGAAATTTTTTGTTCTAGTTCTGTGAAAAATGCCAGTGGTAGTTTGATAGGGATTGCATTGAATCTATAGATTGCTTTGGGTAGTAGAGTCATTTTCACAATGTTGATTCTTCCAATCCAAGAACATGGTATATCTCTCCATCTATTTATATCATCTTTAATTTCTTTCATCAGTGTCTTATAATTTTCTGCATACAGGTCTTTTGTCTCCTTAGGTAGGTTTATTCCTAGATATTTTATTCTTTTTGTTGCAATGGTAAATGGGAGTGTTTTCTTGATTTCAGATGTTGACGTCTTTTGATTGCATTTTTTCATTCAGTTTGATATGGTTCTTGGTATGACAAGGGATTTTCAGTTGAAACCTGAACATTTTCTTATTATGTTGTGAAACTCTGGATCTTGTTTAAACCTTCTGTTTAAACTTCTCTGACACTCAAATAAGACTTCTCTGACATTGCTCTGGAGGGGGGTGGGAGAGAAGAACGGCAGTGGGAAGGAGAAGCCAGATGGACATAGACATCCAAGTGGAGATAGAAGTCCAGGTGCCCCACTCGGCCTCCATTGATACCCAAGGTGGGAAGTCTCCTCATTATTGTTGGGCAGGGGTGAGGGTTCCAGCTCCCCATGTGGTCTCCACTGACACCCCAGTCGAGGTGGCCTCATTACAGCTGGTTGATGTTGAAAGTCCTAACTACTCTACTAGGCCTCCTCCTCTGACACCCCTCTGCTTCCCTCTCTTCCAACCAAGAAAAAGGGGGATTTCTCATTACTGGCTGGCAGGGTTTAAAGCCTGGCTCCCTCTTTGGCCTTCTCTGATACCATCCTGGTGGGGGCATTACAGCCTCCAGAGGGTTGATTATATTAGTTTGGGAATAAAATATTTTAAAAAGCTGTATAGTGTGATCACACGTTTAAAAGAAAAAAGTAGTGTGTACACAGAAAATAAAAATCTAGAAGAATAACTAGTGAATGGTTCAAGGGTAGGGGAACTCTGACTTTCTGTAGTGTTTCAGTTTTTATTTTAAAAAGAATAGAGGTAAAAGACTTATACTCAGAAAACTATAAAACACTGATGAAAGACATTGAAGACAACAGAAACAGATGGAAAGATATACCATGTTGGACTGGAAGAATTAATATTGTTAAAATGACCATAACACCCAAGGCAATCTACAGATCAGTGCAATCCCTATCAAAATACCAATGGCATTTTCCACAGAACTAGAACAAATAATTTAAAAAATTGTATGAAAACACAAAAGACCCCAAGTAGCCAAAACAATCTTGGAGAGAAGAACAGAGGGGGAGAAATCATGCTCCCTGACCTCAGACTATACTACAAAGCTATAATAATCAAAACCGTATGGTATTGGCACAAAGACAAACTTATACTTCAATGGAACAGGATAGAAATCCCAGAAATAAACTCACTCACCTATGGTCAATTAATCTACGACAAAGGAGACAAGAATATACGATGGAGAAAAGACAGTCTCTTCAATAAATAGTGTTGGGAAAACTGGAGCCACATGTAAAAGAATGAAATTAGAATATTCTCTAATACCATACACAAAAATAAACTCAAATTGATTAAAAACCTAAATGTAAGACCAGATACTATAAAACTCCTAGAGGAAAACATAGATAAGTGAGGTTTTAAAGTTTTACCTTTAGCATGGATTCTATCTAAATTAGCTGTCTAAATTTATAAAATGGCTTCCTTTGATATAGATTAACTTAAAAGTCACATAGAACACTCTTTGACATAAATTGCAGCAATATTTGTTTGGATCCGTCTACTAAAGCAAAGGAATCAAAAGCAAAATAAACAAACGGGACCTTTGTTTGTTTATTTATATAATGAAACTTAAAGCTTTTGCACAGTGAAGGAAACCAATGACAAAATGAAAACACAACCTATTGAATGGAAGAAGACATTTGCAAATGATATGACTGATAAGGGGTTAATATCCATTAATATACAAAATATATAACCAGCTCATACAACTCAACATTAAAAAACAATCAGATTAAAAAATGGGCTGAAGAACTGAATAGACATTTTTCCAAAGAGGAAATGCAGATGGCCAATAGGCACATGAAAAGATGCTCAACATCACTAATAATCAGGGAAATGCAAATGAAAACCACAATGAGATATCACCTTACACCGGTCAGAATGGCGATCATCAAAAAGAACGCAAATTGCAGATGTTGGCAAGGATGTGGAGAAAAGGGAACCCTTGGACACTATTGGTGGGAATGTAAATTGGTGCAGTCACTGTGGAAAGCAGTATGGAAGTTTCCCCAAAAACTAAAAATTGGACTGCTATATGACCCAGGAGTCCCATTCCTGGATGTATATCTGAAAAAGCACAAAAACACTAATTCAAAAAGATACATGCACCTTAATGTTCATAGCAGCATTATTTACAATTGTGATGGTATGGAAATAACCTAAGTGCCCATCAACAGATGAATGGATAAAGAAGATGTGGTGTATGTATACAATGGAATACTACTGAGCCATAAAAAAGAATGAAATTTTGCCATTTGCAGCAACATGCATGGACTTGGAGGGCATTATGCTAAGTGAAATAAGTCAGACAGAGAAAGACAAATACTGTATGATATCACTTATATGTGGAATCTAAAAAATGCAACAAACTAGTGAATAAAACAGAAGAAGCAGACTCATAGATATAGAGCATGAACTAGTGGTTACTAGTGGGGGGGGAAGGGGCAATAGAGTGGTAGGAGTAAAAAAGGGTTATTTTGGGATTATATGAAATCCTGTGTGTGAAATTTTTGAAAATTTTAAAGCAGTATAGAATTTAAAGAATTTCATTTAATAAAAAAAATTTAAAATGAGTGTATATGTTACTGGTAGAAGCAGTAAAAAAAAAAAGCATACTGTTTTTAGATGCTATGTGTTCATTTTTAACATTAATAAAAACTGGATGCAGAATAAGATACCCTGATTCCCAGTGTAGTATGCTTTCCATTATACCATAATATCCTCCTCACCTCCTCAGTCAGTTGTACCAATAGGTTGTATTTATTGTAATTCATACTGGAGAGAGTAATTTTGATTCTTTAACTTTGTTGAAATGGAATTTTATTAGTACAACTTGGATTAAAGGAGGGAGTTTTTGATTTATGACTACTGGACATCCGAGTTTTTCCACAGTTTCACTCTACTTTATGAAAACATCATCTGGCTAGTAGCTGCCAATTTTCTGGTGCTGTTATGACTTTGGAAAAACTTAATCATGGCAGTACTTCTTATTTGAATTGTCATGAGTTTTAGGAGAGCAGTTAATACAAAGGCGTTTTCCAGATTTATCCTGAAGAGTGCACATGCTAAGTTATTTATTTATTTATTTATTTATTTATTTATGGCTGCGTTGGGTCTTTGTTGCTGCACATGGGCTTTCTCTAGTTGTGGCGAGCAGGGGTTACTCTTCGGTGCAGTGTGCAGCCTTCTCATTTTGGTGGCTTCTTGTTGTGGAGCAGGGGCTCTAGGGTACGTGGGCTTCAGTCGTTGTGGCACACGGGCTCAGCAGTTGTGGTGCATGGGCTTAGTTGCTCCGCGGCGTATGGGATCTTCCTGGACCAGGGCTCGAAACTGTGTCCCCTGCATTGGCAGGCGGATTCCCAACCTCTGCGCCACCAGGGGAGTCCCCTGTATTATATTTAATCAGGTAACTGCTTTTATTTTTTTTAACTCCCCTCCATTTCCCCAGTAGTTTAGGAATTAATGACTTTACTAATGTAGCATTTTACTGAAACGCCTTCTGAAGTTTTTGAGACTTACTTCAGGATAATAAACAGTACTTCTACCAGCATCTTTGAGTGACTTGTTGAAAGTTAGTTTCTGGCTCTATTCATAGACTTTATGGTGAAGAGGGCTGTGTTGGCTGCTAGTGAGTGTCAGAATGTTCTCTTCCAGCCCGCTTGCTCGCTCTTTTCATTTCCTCCTCCCCCTTCCCTCCTTTTTAAACTTGGGGGGCATACTTGATGGAATTCAAGATTTGTCCCACTCTAATTTTTAGGAAAATTGTGTTATCGTAGAGCTCAGGGAAGTCAACTGCTTCATTTATTAAGTAGGATTACAAATAACTTATTATAAAGATATCTTTTGTTATTTTCTTGTTCCCTGAAGGAATGTGTAAACAAGGTATGGGATTTTTATAATGAATACTTTTTTAAAAAATATTTATTTATTTGTTTGGCTGCACTGTGTCTTAGTTGTGACATATGGGATCTTTTAGTTGCGGCATGTGGGCTCTTAGTGCAGCGTACGGGATCTAGTTCCCTGACCAGGGATAGAAGCCAGGCCCCCTGCCTTGGGAGTGTGGAGTCTTAACCACTGGACCACCAGGGAAGTCCCATGAATAATTTTGCTTAATGTGGGGGAGGTTGGCAGTTATTTTACCCTTTGGAGAGAGGCACACGTTTCCCTTTTCATGTTGCCCTGTAAAGAATACTGTTTCATAGAACAAGAAATGACTTACGTTTCATAAAACCTATGATAGTCTTTGCCCTGACGAAAGGATATATGTACCCCCTAGGGATTGATTGGACCTGTGCTGTCCAATAAGGTTGCCATTAGCCACGTGTGGCTGTTTAAATATAAATTAATTAAAAGTAAATAAAATTCAGTTCATTTGAACTAGCCACATTTTAAGTACTCATTAGCCATATATCACAAATAACTACTGTATTGGACAGTGATAATTCAGATCACTTCTATCATTGCAGATAGCTCTCTTGGACAGCGCTATATTAGACTGGCCATTTTTAAGAAAAAGAGGCGGGAATTCCCTGGTGGTCCAGTGGTTAGGACTCTGTGCTTTCACTTCCGAGGGCCTGGGTTCAATCCCTGGTCAGGGAATTAAGATCCTGCAAGCCGTGCAGTGTGGCCAAAACAAAAAAAAGAGAAAGAGGCAAATGAAAGACCTGAATTTCTTCCTTCCACAATGCAACTTTTCCTGTCTCCTAGTACCCTTGACTAAAATTCAGGAAAAGGTCTATTGTTTCGTGTATCATCACTTTGGCCTTGTTTTTTAATGTTTATTTCTGTTTCCAGGCTGGCAGTGATGGTGAAAGCATAGGAAACTGCCCCTTTTCCCAGAGGCTCTTCATGATTCTTTGGCTCAAAGGAGTTGTGTTTAGTGTCACAACTGTTGACCTGAAAAGGTAAGATTTGGTTGTAGTTGGGGATCAACTTGATGTTCTCAGTTTGATCCTCTCCTCATCCCTCACTTTGCTTGCATATGTTCTATAAAGAAATGTATTAAAGTTCAGCTGATTTATGGGCACATTTAACTTGTATAAGTATTATGGATAATTCACAATGTAAGTATATTGCTTGTGGCCTCTCAGTCTTTTTAGGAGCTTATTGTATGTTTACCTTATAATATCAAGAGCAGCACCAGGAGCTGTTTTAGGGTAGAAGCAGTGAAATCTTTGACTTTACAGATAAACATGTAACTATGCAGAACTTTCTAAGCAGACGACTCCTCAAATGTGCTCGTAGACACATGGCCTATACAATCTGGATCTTTAAAACCAAGAGTGGGATTTTTGGAGGCTGATTACTGCTGCGGTCTTTTTCATTTCATCTACTTTTCAAAACATAATGGGAGTTTTCTGTAATATGATTTTAACCATATTTGGTTAAACACAATTATAGAATAAGAGCAGTTATCTATGGCCCTGTGATTGTTCTTGCTAGGTGAAGGGTTGTTTCTGACTTTCTCTCTACAGACCAAAGTGGAGAGGGCTGAGAAGAGCCCTGAGAGCAGTAAGCTTTTTTTACTCAGTAACTTCTATTCTCCCTTAGCAAACAGGTCTGAGGCGAAGAACATTCATACTTAAAAAAAAAAAAGATTTAACCCAAGGGTTGAGAATATTTTTACCAATAGAGAATCTGGGATTTGGCAGTGGAAATGTATTCCTCTTGACACAAATGCCACAAAGCAAAAAATGCTTTGCTACTTATTTTTTAAGCTTATTAGACATGTGCAGTGTCCAAGAAAAAATAATGACAGGCTATCACTGGATGGGGAGCAGAATTCATGAACATTCTCCTTCTGGGCATCACAATGTGAGAATTACCTGACAGCTGTAATCCCATTCCCTGTTCTAGGTTAGCATTCTCTGGGACCCCTGTCAGTTCCTTAAAATTTATTTTTTACTTCACTTAATTGAGATTTTGCAGACTTAAAATCTATTTATTGAAAATAAGCCATAAAGTCTTCCAGGAACCCCTTTGGTTATATATATGAATGTAGAAATAAGCCTTTGGGAATTGTAAGAACTACAGGCTCATTTGAAGACATACCTAGCTCATATTGGACAGAGCTATTGTAAGAATGAAATAATTTATATGGTTACCCTTCTATTACTGTTTTTTTCCTACATGCATTCACAAAGGGAGTTTCCCAATATAACTCCTAAAAATAGACCGTGCCGCCAACAACACACCCTTAGTGTGTCTTAAAATACTTGGATTTCTCCTATTCCATTTTTGGCTTGGAGCAAGTGAGTTGACTAACATGCTTTGAAAAAGCCTTCTTTGAACAGCTCAATACAGTGCTTGATTGTGGTGCACACCAGTAATAGAACCATGGGAATGGGAATGGGAATCTGGTTCAGAAAAGGAAGTGAACTCATAACGGCTGTTTCTAAGTCATCTGTTTCACTTTTCGTTTACAAAGTTTTGATGGCGTTATTCTTGGAAGTTGATTGATATTTGGGGATTTGTATATGTTTAGGAGTAATGTGCCCTACATGTAAAAGGTGACACATGGGAAGTAGGATGAAAGATTCAGGGCCTCCTAATTAGAAAATTTGCTACTCAAAGAAGACGTGTGTTTATTTCCTAGAGCTTTGTGTAAAATCTACAGAGAACACTTAATACTGGAGCCTATATTCTTTAGCTTTCTTTAAAAGTCTTAGGTCTACAGTACATATAAAAAAATCCTTCTTAAGGTCAATTAAAAGTGTACAAGTAGTACATGATAATGAGTCCCCTTCATCCCTAACCTTGGTCATCAGGTTCCCCTTCACAGAGATAACTGCATTTAGGTTTGCTCTTTACCATCCTTCCAGACCTTTTCTATGAGTTTACATGCTTATATATATAGTCTTAAGTAAGATTTCAAAGAGAAGGTACCCCAAGAGAGTGAACGTTGGCTCAAAAAAAAAACCAGTATAAATAAAATAAAGTTGTCACAGAGGACTAAAACACGCTGTAGTAAAAAGTACCTTTCATAATATATTCTTAACTTTAAAACTTTAAATATGATTGTTTTTAGAAAGCTGTGGGGGAGAAAGATTTGGTGCCTATAGTGCTTATTTTCCTGCTTTTCCTGATAATTGCCTAATTTCTTGGTGAAATGTACTGATCCCAGAACAAACTGGTGGAGAGCAATAGAACTCTACTGAGAGCTTTTTAGAAGCCCACTCTCTGCTCTGAAAAAATTATTGTTAAATGACATTTCATCCATAAGAACAAGCCAGTTTCTAGTTCTGGCACTGTGTAACACGTTCTCTTTGAAGCTCAGTCGGTGTTAGTGACTATGCTGGTGGTATGCATATGCCCCTGTGAGGCTTAGAACAACCTCCCATTGCTTCCTGCGAGTGCTGCCTTCATACTTTTGTGGGAGTAATTTCTAAACCTAATTTTTTGTTTATGCTGCAGTCGTGTTACAGAACTTTCAGATTAAAAAAAAATAGTTCCCAGGCTTTAGGAATTCAGGTTTATATCAACTGCCATTTGAACAAAAGCTTCAGGTAAATATAAGTGAAAATATTAAAATATGGGACACATTTCAGGATGTTATCATGTGTCATCAAAAGGGGAGCAGCCATGGCATAGCAGAAAGTGTTAGGGGTAGAGACCTGGTTCTGTGTGGAGCGAGCCCTGTCTCTGATTTCGCTGGGCAAGCTGTCTCATCTTCTTGGAGGTCAGTTACCTCATTTTTAATCTCAGTAAGAAAGAAGGGAAAAATAAACTAACATTTCTTCATTGTCTATTACGTGCTAAACACTGTTCAGGGTACTTTTTACTACTGTTATCAGACCATTTTCAGACCTATTATTGAATAGAATTTATTATTTTTATCACACTGGTGTTACAGGGCCTTTGTGGCTGACAGGTTCATGGCAGTGATCAAGAACTTTATTTGAAGACTTCCATTATCTTCATTATGCTCAGAAGTTCTTAAATCAGAGATCAGCATCATTAGAGCACAGATAAGCCTGAGAGGTAGGCTGGGGGAAGAGAAAGAAGGAAGCGTGAGAACAGTAATAAGAGAGAGTGACAGGCACACATACATATACACACTGAGACACTGACTTGGATATAGCTGAGTGTGGCCATAGAGTTGTTCCGGTAAACGCTTCTGGTTTTGGGAAATGAGAGTGGAAATGATAACTTTAAGAAATAAGCTTTTTATTGTAAAAGCAGTGATATCTGCTATATTACCAGTGAATAAAATTCCTCCTCCATGACATTCTCTGAGAAAATAGATAAATTGGAGAAGACCACTTTAAAAGTCTGGGAAATATTTGTTTTCATTTTTCCCATTCCCACCTTAAACATTGAAACTGTCTCATCCTTTGTGGTGTCACCAGTTATTTCTGCTTCAGAAGTCAGCATACCATTTGTAACATTGTATGAGTCAGACCCACAAGTAAATTGCCATGATCATGGCATAAGGTTTTGCATTATTATTATAATAGTTTAAACTTTAACAATTTTGTTATAGTTTAAAATGTTACAGCAGAACTATAAAACTGATAGTTCTGTATATCTTAAAAGGAGTTATAAACTCAGAACAAAATCTGATTTCCAAATAGATTCTTCAGGTAATTTGCTTTCATTATCATGTCTCTGTGGTTCTACCCTTCTGAAAATAGTCTTCAGCAAGTTGAGAGATCAGTTTTGAGTTCCAGGTACATCTTCAGTACACAGCAGCATGAATAACACATACAGAGAGACTAAGTGGAGTGGAACAGGCCAGCCTTTTAGAGAAATCATTTCCTGCTGCTGGTCAGTCAAGAAAGTACAGACTCTGTTCTTCCCCTTTGTAAAGTTGACTTGGGCTATGTGAAGACCTTGTTAGAATGGTCCTACAATTCAAGATATGGGTCTCATGAATGCATTTTGAATCACATGTATACATACCCTGTGTGTGCGTGTGTGAGAGAGAGACAGAGAGAGATAGAGACAGAGAGAGATAGAGACAGAGACGGACAGAATTTCACTGCCACTGCCACATGTCTTTATGTTCTTTTTCAAGATAATTTCAAAGATGAAAAATCCTGTTGGGGCCACTAAGAGCTGAAATAGAAAAATGGATTGTTAGTGAAAGATTTTCTAAACCTGTTGTCAGTATAAACTCTGCTTATAAACTATAAATAAAATCTGTTGAGTATTATAAAAGCTGAATTTGATACCTTTCCATGGGTGCTATTTTGTTCTAAAATGATTGCTCCACAAGTTGACATTAAAGTAGACAGAGATCAGCAGTATACCACATTTAATCACAATAAATAAAATCCTTTAACTGGTTGAACAGGACACACAGACAAAATAGTTAGTAACTGGGACCTTGGTGTGTGTGGTTTGATGTTCACAGTTCAGTCATTCAGTTAGTGACTTTAGTATTAGTCAGAATATAGCAAATCTAGTGAAGGATAATTAATAGGAGTAAAGTGATCTGAAACCAAAGATTTGTGTTGTTACCTTTTTTTGCTTATTTGCCATCTGGTGTCCAGCATTCTCTTGATTTGTATGAAATAATTCTATGCCTTGAAAATCAACACCTTTAAAGTTTTAAAAGGGAACTCAATTAACGTGTAAGTCTACATACTTCGTATTTTTTTCTCTCCATTTAGTGAGTCAACTAGTTACAGTAGGTCATTTTTAAGGACCAGCTCCAGAGTCCTGTGGCTGTGCTGTACTCATTTTATACCAAGCAGCTGGAACCGAGCCACCAGCCCGAGGGCCTCCAATTGTTTGTGCTGAATTAAATTTTAATTGCAATTAAACCACTTAAGTTGCTTAAAGTATTAGCTCCTATAAGATGTCTCCTTTTCATTCCTGTCTTTCCCTTTCTTTCTGTATCTTATTTTAGTTTTTTCTTTTTTTTTTGATGAGTATTCACCATCCAGTTTTTTAATTTTTTTAAAATTAAAAAAAATTTTAAACATCTTCATTGGAGTATAGTTGCTTTACAATGTTGTGTTAGTTTCTGCTGTATAACAAAGTGAATCATCTATATGTATACATATATCCCCATATCCCCTCCCTCTTGCGTCTCCCTCCCACCCTCCCTATCCCACCTCTCTAGGTGGTCACAAAGCACTGAGCTGATCTCCCTGTACTATGCAGCTGCTTCCCACTAGCTATCTGTTTTACATTTGGTAGTGTATATATGTCAGTGCTACTCTCTCACTTCATCCCAGCTTACCCTTGCCCCTTCCCATGTCCTCAAGTCCATTCTCTACATCTGTGTCTTTATTCCTTTCCTGCCCTGCCCCTAGGTTCATCAGAACCATTTTTTTTTTTTTTTAGATTCCCTATATATGTGTTAGCGTACGGTATTTGTTTTTCTCTTTCTGACTTACTTCACTCTGTATGACAGTCTCTAGGTCCATCCACCTCACTATAGATAACTCAATTTTGTTTCTTTTTATGGCTGAGTAATAATCCGTTGTATATATGTGCCACATCTTCTTTATCCATTCATCTCTTGATAGACATTTAGGTTGCTTCCATGTCTTGGCTATTGTAAATAGTGCTGCAATGAACATTGTGGTACATGACTCTTTTTGAATTATGCTTTTCTCAGGGTATATGCCCAGTAGTGGGATTGCTGGGTCATATGGTAGCTCTATTTTTAGTTTTTTAAGGAACCTCCATACTGTTCTCCATGGGAGCTGTGTCAATTTACATTCCCACCAACAGTGCAAGAGGATTCTCTTTCCTCCACACCCTCTCCAGCGTTTATTGGTTGTAGATTTTTTGATGATGGCCATTCTGGCCAGTGTGAGGTGATACCTCATTGTAGTTTTGATTTGCATTTCTTTAATGATTAGTGATGTTGAACATCCTTTCATGTGTTTGTTGGCAATCTGTATATCTTCGACAGAGAAATGTCTGTTTAGGTCTTCTGCCCATTTTTGGACTGGGTTGTTTGTTTTTTTGAAATTGTGCTGCATGAGCTGCTTATGTATTTTGGAGATTAATCCTTTGTCAGTTGCTTTGTTTGCAAATATTTTCTCCTATTTTCGTCTTGTTTCTGGTTTCCTTTGCTGTGCAAAAGCTTTTAAGTTTCATTAGGTCCCATTTGTTTATTTTTGTTTTTATTTCCATTTCTCTAGGAGGTGGGTCAAAAAGGATTTTGCTGTGATTTATATCATAGAGTGTTCTGCCTATGTTTTCCTCTAAGAGTTTGATAGTGTCTGGCCTTACATTTAGGTCTTTAATCCATTTTGAGTTTATTTTTGTGTATGGTGTTAGGGAGTGTTCTGATTTCATTCTTTCACATGTAGCTGTCCAGTTTTCTCAACACCACTTATTGAAGAGGCTGTCTTTTCTCCATTGTATAGTCTTGCCTCCTTTATCAAAAGTAAGGTGACCATACGTGTGTGGGTTTATGTCTGGGCTTTCTATCCCATTCCATTGATCTGTATTTCTGTTTTTGTGTCAGCACCATATTGTCTTGATTACTGTAGCTCTGTAGTATAGTCTGAAGTCAGGGAGCCTGATGCCTCCAGCTCCGTTTTTCTTTCTCCAGATTGCTTTGGCTATTCGGGGTCTTTTGTGTTTCCATACAAATTGTGAAATTTTTTGTTCTAGTTCTGTGAAAAATGCCATTGCTAGTTTGATAGGGATTGCATTGAATCTGTAGATTGCTTTTTGTAGTATAGTCATTTTCACAATGTTGATTCTTCCAATCCAAGAACATGGTATATCTCTCCATCTGTTTGTATCATGTTTAATTTCTTTCATCATTGTCTTATAGTTTTCTGCATACAGGTCTTTTGTCTCCTTAGGTAGGTTTATCCCTAGGTATTTTATTCTTTTTGTTGCAATGGTAAATGGGAGTGTTTCCTTAATTTCTCTTTCAGATTTTTCGTTGTTAGTGTATAGGAATGCAAGAGATTTCTGTGCATTAATTTTGTATCTTGCTACTTTACCAGATTCATTGATTAGCTCTAGTAGTTTTCTGGTAGCATCTTTAGGATTCTTTGTGTATAGTATCATGTTATCTGCAAACAGTGACAGTTTTAATTCTTCTTTTCTGATTTGGTTTCCTTTTATTTCTTTTTCTTCTCTGACTGCTGTAGCTAAAACTTCCAAAACTATGTTGAATAATAGTGGTGAGAGTAGGCAATCTTGTCTTGTTCCTAATCTTAGTGGAAATGCTTTCGGTTTTTCACCATTGAGAATGATGTTGGCTGTGGGTTTGTCATATATGGCCTATATTATGTTGAGGTAGCTTCCCTCTATGCCTACTTTCTGGAGAGTTTTTATCATAAATGGGTGTTGAATTTTGCTGAAAGCTTTTTCTTCATCTGTTGAGATGATCATGTGGTTTTAATCTTTCAACTTGTTAATATGGTGTATCACATTGATTGATTTGTGTATATTGAAGCGTCCTTGCATTCCTAGGATAAACCCCACTTGATCGTGGTGTATGATCCTTTTAATGTGCTGTTGGATTCTGTTTGCTAGTATTTTGTTGAGGATTTTTGCATCTATGTTCATCAGCGATATTGGCCTCTAGTTTTCTTTTTTTGTGACCTCTTTGTCTGGTTTTGGTATCAGGGTGATGGTGCCCTCGTAGAATGAGTTTGGGAGTGTTCCTCCCTCTGCTATATATTTTGGAAGAGTTTGAGAAGGATAGGTGTTAGCTCTTCTCTAAATGTTTGATAGAATTTGCCTGTGTAGCCATCTGGTCCTGGGCTTTTGTTTGTTGGAAGATTTTTAATCACAGTTTCAATTTCACTGCTTGTGATTGGTCTGTTTATATTTTCTGTTTCTTCCTGGTTCAGTCTCAGAAGCTTGTGCTTTTCTAAGAATTTGTCCATTTCTTCCAGGTTGTCCATTTTATTGGCATATAGCTGCTTGTAGTAATCTCTCATGATCCTTTGTATTTCTGCAGTGTCAGCTGTTACTTCTTTTTCATTTCTAATTCTGTTCATTTGAGTCTTCTCCCTTTTTTTCTGGATGAGTCTGGCTAATGGTTTATCAATTTTGTTTATCTTCTCAAAGAACCAGCTTTTAGTTTTATTGATCTTTGATGTTGTTTCCTTCATTTCTTTTTCATTTATTTCTGATTTGATCTTTATGATTTCTTTCCTTCTGCTAACTTTGGGGTTTTTTTTGTCCTTCTTTCTCTAATTGCTTTCGGTATAAGGTTAGGTTGTTTATTTGAGATGTTTCTTGTTTTTTGAGGTAGGATTGTATTGCTATAAATGTCCCTCTTAGAACTGCTTTTGCTGCATCCCATAGGTTTTGGGTCATCATGTTTTCATTGTCATTTGTTTCTAGGTATTTTTTGATTTCCTCTTTGATTTCTTCAGTTATCTCCTGGTTATTTACTAGTGTATTGTTTAGCCTCCATGTGTTTGAATTTTTTACAGTTTTTTTCCTGTAACTGATATCTAGTCTCGTAGTGTTGTGGTCGGAAAAGATACTTGATACGATTTCAATTTTGTTAAATTTACCAAGGCTTGATTTGTGACCCAAGATATGATCTATTGTGGAGAATGTTCCATGAGCACTTGAGAAGAAAGTATATTCTATTGTTTTTGGTTGGAGTATCCTATAAATATCAGTTAAGTCCATCTTGTCTAATGTGTCATTTAAAGCTTGTGTTTCCTTATTTTCATTTTGGATGATCTGTCCATTGGGGAAAGTGGGGTGTTAAAGTCCCCTACTATTATTGTGTTGCTGTTGATTTCCCCTTTTATGGCTGTTAGCATTTGCCTTATGTATTGAGGTGCTCCTATATGTTGGGTGCATAAATATTTGCAATCTTCTTCTTGGATGGATCCCTTATAGTAGTCTTTATTTTAAAGTCTATTTTTGTCTGATACGGGAATTGCTACTCCAGCTTTCTTTTGATTTCCATTTGCATGGAATATCTTTTTCCACCCCCTCACTTTCAGTCTGTATGTGTCCCTAGGTCTGAAGTGGGTCTCTTGTAGACAGCATATATACAGGTCTTGTTTTTGTATCCATTCAGCCAGTCTGTGTCTTTTGGTTGGAGCATTTAATCCATTTACATTTAAGGTAATTATCGATATGTATGTTCCTATTACCATTTTCTTAATTGTTTTGGGTTTGTTTTTGGAGGTCTTTTTCTCCTCTTGTGTTTCCTGCCTAGAGAAGTTCCTTCAGCACTTGTTGTAAAGCTAGTTTGGTGATGTTGAATTCTCTTAAGTTTTGCTTGTCTGTAAAGTTTTTAATTTCTCTGTCAAATCTGAGTGAGATCCTTGCCGGGTAGAGTAATCTTGGTTGTAGGTTTTGCCCTTTCATCACTTTAAATATGCCCTGCCACTTCCTTCTGGCTTATAGAGTTTCTGCTGAAAGATCATGTGTTAACCTTATGGGGATTCCCTTGTATGTTATTTGTTGCTTTTCCCTTGCTGCTTTTAATATTTTTTTCTTTTATAAAATTTATTTATTTATTTATTTATTTATGGCTGTGTTGGGTCTTCGTTTCTGTGTGAGGGCTTTCTCCAGTTGCGGCGAGCAGGGGCCACTCTTCATCGCAGTGCGCGGGCCTCTCACTATCGCGGCCTCTCGTTGTGGAGCACAGTCTCCAGATGTGCAGGGTCAGTAGTTGTGGCTCACAGGCCCAGTTGCTCCATGGCATGTGGGATCCTCCCAGACCAGGGCTCGAACCCGTGTCCCGTGCATCGACAGGCAGACTCTCAACCACTGCGCCACCAGGGAAGCCCAATATTTTTTCTTTGTATTTAATTTTTGATAGTTTGATTAATATGTGTCTTCGCATGTTTCTCCTTGGATTTATCCTGTATGGGACTCTCTGTGCTTCCTGGACTTGATTGACTATTTATTTTCCCATATTAGGGAAGTTTTCAACTATAATCTCTTCACATATTTTCTCAGTCCCTTTCTTTTTCTCTTCTTCTTCTGGGACCCCTATAATTCGAATGTTGGTGCGTTTAATGTTATCCCAGAGGTCTCTGAGACTGTCCTCAATTCTTTTCATTCTTTTTTCTTTATTCTGCTCTGCGGTAGTTATTTCCACTGTTTTATCTTCCACGTCACTTATTGTTCTTTTGCCTCAGTTATTCTGCTATTGATTCTTTCTAGAGATATTTTAATTTCATTTATTGTGTTGTTCATCGTTTGTTTGCTCTTTAGTTCTTCTAGGTCCTTGTTAAACGTTTCTTGTATTTTCTCCATTCTATTTCCAAGATTTTGCATCATTTTTACTATCATTATTCTGAATTCTTTTTCAGGTAGCCTATTTCCTCTTCATTTGTTTGGTCTGGTGGGTGTTTACCTTGCTCCTTCATCTGCTGCATATTTCTCTGTCTTCTCATTTTGTTTAACTTACTCTGTTTGGGGTCTCCTTTTCGCAGGCTGCAGGCGTAGTTCCCGTTGTTTTTGGTGTCCGCCCCCAGTGGGTGAGGTTGTTTCAGTGGCTTGTGTAGGCTTCCTGGTGGAGGGGACTGGTGCCTGTGTTCTGGTGGGTGGGGCTAGATCTTGTCTCTCTGGTGGGCAGGGCTGCGTCTGGTGTTGAGGTGTCTGTTAACTTAGTATTAATTTAGGCAGCCTCTCTGCTAATGGGTGGGGTTGCGTTCCTGTGTTACTAGTTGTTTGGCATGGGGCATCCAGCACTGGAGCTTGCTGGCCGTTGGGTGGAGCTGGGTCTTAGCATTGTGATGGAGATCTCTGGGAGAGCTCTTGCAGATTGAGACTACGTGGGGCCAGGAGGTTTCTGTTGGTCCAGTTTCCTGAAGTCGGCTCTCACACCTCAGAGGCTCAGGCCTGATACCAGGCTGGAGCACCAAGATCCTGTCAGCCACACAGCTCAGAAGAAAAGGGAGAAAAAAAGAAAGAAAAATAAATTATTAACTTAAAAAAAAATTAAAAAAAAAGAAGAGAGCGACCAAACCAGTAAACAAATACACCAATGATAACAAGTGCTAAAAACTAAACTAAGATAAACATAAATATCAGAAACAAATCAGTCACAGACAGCAAACCCCAAGTCTACAGTTGCTCCTAAAGTCCACCGCCTCAATTTTGGGACGATGCGTTGTCCATTCAGGTATTCCACAGATGCAGGGTACCTCAGGTTGACTGTGGGGATTTAATCCCCGGCTCCTGAGGCTGCAGGGAGAAATTTCCCTTTCTCCTCTTTGTTTGCCCAGCTCCTGGGGTTCAGCTTTGGTTTTGGCCCCGCCTCTGCATGTAGGTTGCCCTCAGGCATCTGTTCCCTGCCCAGACAGGAGGGGGTTAAAGCAGCGGCTTATTAGGGGGCTCTGGCTCACTCGTGCCAGGGAGAGGGAGGGGTACGGTAGTCATAATTGGAATGCAGGGCGAGCCTGTGGCGGCAGAGGCCGGCGTAATGTTGCAACAGCCTGAGGCACCGTGTGTTCTCCCAGGGAAGTTGTGCCTGGATCACGGGACCCTGGCAGTGGCGTGCTGCACAGGCTCCGGGGGCTGTGGTATGGATAGTGACCTGTGCTTGCACACAGGATTCTTGTTGGCAGTGGCAGCAGCCTTAGCATTTCATGCGCGTCTCCAGGGGTCCGAGCTGATAGCCATGGCTCGCGCCTGTCTCTGGAGCTCACTTAGGTGGTGCTCTGCCTACTGTGGGCACACGGGAAAGGAATCCCTTCTCCTTCCGCACCTCGAAACAATGGTCTCTTGCCTCTTCGGCAGGTCCAGACTTTTTCCCGGACTCCCTCCCGGCTAGCTGTGGCACACTAGCCCCCTTCAGGCTGTGTTCACGCAGCCAACCCCAGTCCTCTTCCTGGGATCCAACCTCCGAAGCCCAAGCCTCAGCTCCCAGCCCCCGCCCGGCCCAGCGGGTGAGCAGACAAGCCTCTCAGGCTGGTGAGAGCTGGTTGGCACCGATCCTCTGTGCGGGAATCTCTCTGCTTTGCCCTTTGCACCCCTGTTGCTGTGCTCTCCTCCGTGGCTTCAAAGCTCCCCCCCCCCCCCGCCTACCCCTTGTTTCCACCAGTGAAGGGGCTTCCTAGGGTGTGGAGAGTTTTCCTCCTTCACAGCTCCGTCCCAGAGGTGCAGGTCCCATCCCTAGTCTTTTGTCTCTGTTTTTTCTTTTTTTTTGCCCTACGCAGGTACGTGGGTATTTTCTTGCCTTTTGGGAAGTCTGAGGTCTTCTGCTAGCGTTCAGTGGGTGTTCTTTAGGAGTTGTTCCACTTGTAGAAGTATTTTTGATGTGTTTGTGGGGAGGAAGGTGATCTCCACGTCTCACTCTTCTGCCATCTTGAAGGTCCCCCCTAGTTTTTTCTCTTTATATATTTCCTTTTCTTCATCTAGAAACAAACTTACTCTGGTAAGTAGTGGTGAAAATAAACAGCCCCCAAAATATTGGAGAATATTCATGCTCTCATCTCAAGGCATGAATTCTATGCATTTTGTTTTTCCTAGATATCACTTAAGGGAAACATTTGAATGAATTCTTGAATATTTATTGAAGACCTTTTATGAAAAAAACCAAAGATGCCCTGAAAATTTTAGCCATTGCTTATTCAGTTTCATTTTTCTCACACTGCAGTTCTTGAAATGTTAAGTTTCTGCGAAGCATCTGTAAAAATGAGCCTTTGTGGGTCAGATGAAACACCTGAGACCTTAGAGTGCCAGTGAGGAATTGAAGTTGAAGAATCTTAGATTCTATCTGGTTGCAGACTTGATAACAACTTCTAAGTGAGTCACTTCAGTGCGTACAACTTGTCCATTTATTTGACGTCTACTGATCTGTTAGGGGCATTAAAGTTTCTTCTCAAATTTACTTTCACTTGGAGTAAGGACCTAACATGATTGTGCTTTATCTCAGCAGTTAATCCTGAAAATAGTTTTATCATCTATAAAAAAAAATCTTTATAGCCTTTTAGCAGAAACAAGAAAGACTATTCGCTAGTCATTAATATTAAGGAAAATTGGTAAACATACGCCTGGTTTCACTTTACTTACATATCTCTATATTAATCAGATTTCTTATTACCAGTTAATGCTAGATAACCAGTTTTGAACCATCAGACTCAAATAGAGTTTAAAACTGCAATTTCATCACTTGCATAAAGTTTAGTTCACTGTCACACCCATTATTTGATTTGATCTTTACAGGCAGAGCCAGTCTTATATCCATAGTACAAATGAGGAAATCTAGACCCAAAGAGGTTGTGATTTACGTAGTCACATAGCTGGTGAATGGCAGAACTGTTCAATTTGGGACTTTAACCAGGTCCTTTTTTATTCGGTCTTTGGTTCTTCTCTACCATGCTAACTTTATCCCTCCTCTAATAAATACTTTTGTTTTGAGATCTTGAAAGCTGTCATAATTTATTATAGAAGTAATAGCTGCTATTTATTTTGCTGCCCTCCCTTATGGGTTATTTTAAAGCATTGATTTCTTTCTTCTCCCTTACCTAAATCCACCCTGTTCATGAAAAAATTATTACCTTATATTTAGGCATTAATGGACAGTTTGTTAGTCATAAAAATGTTGGTGAATATATTTTATAACTTTGGAATGAGAAAAGTGTCTTCCAGGTGATCACAGTTTGTGTATGATGAGATTAAAGAACATTCTTACTCATCACCGGCGTTGATGGGAAATGTGTGTATTCTCTTTCTCTTGTGTACTTTATAGAGTTTTATTAGCCCTACTTGCTGTGGTAAGATACTGTTGTTCTTGCTTACCTTTGTGCTACCTTTTTAAACTTTAAAGTGTTAGGATTAGAAAATAAATATATAAACCCTAAACTGTTAGGACTTCTAGACTCTTGATTATGTACAAGGTCTTCCTGAGTTGAGCAGGAAGTAAATTATAAGTGGGAACAAATGTGAGTCTGAGTGAGAACATGAGTGGGTGACTTGAAGATTAGAGATGACTGTGGTCTTGGGCATGCTGGACCCTTTAGTGATCAAAGAACAGGTGGTTAAGATGATGAGTAAGAAGGAATAACGAAAAGAAACCAATGAAATGTGGAATTCCCTGGCAGTCCAGTGGTTAGAACTGCGCACTTTCCTTGCTGAGGGCCCAGGTTCAGTCCCCGATCAGGGAACTAAGATCCTGCAAGCCGCATGGTATGGCCAGAGGCAGGGAGAGAAAAACAGTGAAATGAAAAACAGAACAGGATTAGTTCTGACTTGGAGCTGAATACTTATAAAAGTTACTGAAACCTTATAGGCATACCTCACTACTTAAATAAATGTGCATCTGGAAGACTTACTCAAGTTTCATGTATTCCAATCATTTCGTGCTCAACTTTACCTTGTTCAACGAAGGAATGCTCAGTAAAAGAATCAAGAGTTGAAAATCAAATCAGATTTTGACTTTAAAAAGTTCTCTTTGGGAGCTGAGGTTTTTGTAGCAGTTGATAGATAGTCTTATTTTTCTTTGGCTTGGGAAGGAGATAGGCTCTAGAACTTGAGTAGAGGGAGGCTCTGAGTTAGAACATTTGGACTAATTGGATAATTAATAAGTCTTTATATATTTGATTGGAATGTAGTAATAGATGAGGCACTTTCCAAACCTAAATTGAGAGACAAGGGGCTGTGTGCAGGGCAATGGGAGGGAAAGAAAGGGAGAAAGAGAGAGAATTGATATGAATAAGACCATAATTGAAAATCTGGGCTGAGTATAGATTTTAGGGTACACTCTATTTTAAAAATTCTTTTTAATGACAAAGTATTTCACCTTCATGATACATTTAAAGATATCCTTTATTTATTCAAATTCCATGCATTTGTGGTAAGGATGGAAGGAAGGAAGGTCTATAGTAGGGGGAAAAGTTCTTTGAAGCAATATATTATATTATAATTTTTTTTTAAGTTTAAGTTTTTTAAGTTCATCTTTTTAATTATGAAAGTATTCAAACATATACACAGAAAGAATAAACTTCCCCATAACTTCAGTTCTGTTAAGATTTTGCTCCCAGTTGCTTTGTCCCCTTTTTGCTTCTTGTTCTTTCTTTTCTTTTCTTTTTTTCCCTGAAATATTTTAAAGCACATCCCAGGAATCCTGTCATTTCACCTCTACTCATTTCAGTGTACATCTCCAAACAATAATGACAGGTCCTTAACTATCCACAATGCCATTATAACATCTAGTTCCCAGTATACAATCCAGTTTCCCCAGTTGTCTCCAAAATATCATATCTTTGGCTGGTTTGTTCAAATTAGGATTCAAACGAATTCTATTCATATTTGGTTGTTATGTCTCTTAAATTTTTCTTAATCCACAACAATCCCTTCAAACTCCCATTTGTGGCTTTTTGTCCCCATGCCATTGACTGGTAGAAATCTAATTAGTTGAACTGTACACTGCCCCAAATTCTGGAGTTGGCTGATTGCTTCCTTGTGGTATCATTTAACTTTGTTCTGTAACTCCTTGTGTTTCCTGTAAATGAACTTTTTGGTCCCAGGACCCGTTTATACACTTAAATTATTGAGGACCTCAAAGAGCTTTCAGTTATTATTGATTTTACTATATTAGAAATCAAAACTGAGAAATTTAAAATATTTACTAATTCATTTAAGTAAAACAATCATGAACTCATTGTTATTACAAAATTTTTTAAGAATTAAAAATATCTGTATTTTCCAAAACAAAATTAGTGAGA
This sequence comes from Tursiops truncatus, assembly GCF_011762595.2. Taxonomy (NCBI): domain Eukaryota; kingdom Metazoa; phylum Chordata; class Mammalia; order Artiodactyla; family Delphinidae; genus Tursiops; species Tursiops truncatus. The sequence goes on along the minus strand of NC_047034.1, from coordinate 164,638,232 downwards.
AGAGTGGCATTGTTTTATATTTTTGTACCTATCTAATGTCTGCCTTGACAGAAGACAGATTCTCATATCTGCTTCTGTATATATTACCTTGTGATGACACACACCAAGTAGCCTATGGGAAACTCCACTGTACAGGCATGAGAGAATGAGAGTGGAAAAGTTAAACGATGTCAGTATTATGCGAATGGTTTTGACCTCATGGACCATCTGATGAAAGGGTCCCCTAGATCACAATTTTAGAGACAGCTGCCCAAGGAGACTTAATTTTAGAGTCAGGTTTGACTTATTTGGTAAGAATATTTCATAGGTGGTGATGTATGCCTCATATTTTATCATTAGGATGCACACCATATCTGTCATGTTATTGACTCTAGGATTCATTGGTAGGCTTAGGTGAGCCATTTTGCTTTTTAATAGGGTAGCATACAGTTTCACCATTTTTATCAGTGTTCTGTGTATTTTCAGTTTCTCCTAATTCATAGGAGGAAAATTTCTTCATTATTTAATTTTGAATTTCTTTGATGATTGGGTTCTCGGACACTTTTCCACGCGTTCACTTATCTATTGCTTATCAATTTATTTTCACCCATACCTACTTGAATTTTTGATGAATTTGGACAAAATCCTTCTTATTTACTATACTATCTTTTCCATTCTATGTTGCTTTTTACCTTTGTTTATGCTATTTTTTATATATTGAAGTAATTTTGATATTAGATAGTCAAATCTCATAATCTTTTTCATTGTTAAGTCTGGACTTATAGGAAAATGGAGAAGTAGCATTTGAATTTGAAATCTTATGGAAAAGGACTGTAGGAATCAGCTGCTTTTCTTCCTTATTAAAAAACAGAAAAGAAAAGGAAGGCCTAGAGAAGTAGAGAAGTTATAGTTTGCCCGTCTTTACACAGTGAGTTGGTGCCAGAGTTGAGACTAGAGACTGACTTTCCCAAGTCTTCTTCCCCTCATTCCACCTCCATTTCTAATAAGTACCTCAGTTACATTTGGAATGAGAATGAAGAACTTTGTCTTTGGTTAAAATCAAAGACTTTTAATTTTTTTATCCTAAATTATGTGCTTTGTGGATGTTTGCTTCTTACTAGAGTACTATTGTGGCTGTTATACTTAGTGGAAAAAATACTATTTCTTATTCATTTTTATATATTTTAAAATTTAGAATCACTCTGAGAATGTAAAGTATTGTTGCTTCTCAGTTAGAGTAAAAAATGACCTGATTTTGACCACTATTTTGTCTAACAGGAAGCCTGCAGACCTGCAGAACTTGGCTCCGGGGACCCACCCACCATTTATAACTTTCAACAATGAGGTCAAAACGGATGTAAATAAGATTGAAGAATTTCTTGAAGAAGTCTTATGCCCCCCCAAGTGAGTATTGAAGAAAATATGCATGGAAATATTGCCATCTCTTTAAAGTTTGTCTTATCTGGCCGTTAGAGACATTTCTCCTGATTGTACTTGAGTTAAATTGTCACAGCATTAAGTTGGAATGACTAGCACTTCTCTTCATACATTATAGTGCTACACAAATGACAGAATTGGCTGCCAGGTAGGCCAGTAAGCCACACTAAGAAAGGTAGGAATCTGATTAAGCTATAGAATACCTTGTGAAAGTAGGTTTGAGACACATGAGATAGGTCAGGAAAGACTGGTTATTTGAGGTCCCAAAATGAGAGAGAAGTTTAGGGAGAAGAAAAGATGGGGAAAGACTGAACTGAACCCAGCCAGAATATCTAAGCAGGAGTGTGGTACAGGTTGCTGGGAGATTTCCTATCAGGCCATTTTAAAGGTAACTTTCTGAAGCTACCACCCAAGGGAATTAACTTTTTAGATTGTGTCCCTGGGATTCCATTTTTATTTATGTATTTCTTTGAGGTATTCTGGATCCCGCAGTCTTACATATTAGCCCACATGGTTAATGATTTTAACGTACTCAACTATTTACTATATTGTGAGGTGTAGTTGAGGAATAGATGTACTGTAATGACAGTTACCTAAATTGCAACTATTCATCATAATGTAATCTTGGCATAGATTCAAAGCATCATTGGTTTCTTTTAGGCTTTTCCAGTTTCATTATCCTGAAAACTGGAATGTTTCTTCTGGCCCAAACCTTTTCTTGTTAGTTGTTTTTCACCCTCCATATATACAGATAAATTTCCCTGAATTGGGATTAATGGGTCAGAGAGTTCTAAAATAATAGTTAATCAGTATTCATTCCTTCATTCATTAGTTTATCCTGCAAACGGTTACTGGGCAACAAAGCCCTATGGATGTAATAGTTAATAAGATAGCTCCTGCTCTCAAGAAGTGCAGTCAAATACGTATGAAGAGATAGTGGTGCCGTGGGAGAGTGAGTAGAATCAGAAAAGGCTTTATAGAAAGAGATAACACTTGAACTGAGCTTTAACTGAAAAACAAAAAATGTGGCCTTTAGCAGGTGAATGAAGGGATGACACGTTCCAAGCAGAAAAATAATTTTGAATAAATAGTGTTTCTTTGGGGGACCTAAAGCTGTGGCTGGAGCATAGCATGCAGGGTTGGGGATGGTAGGCAGGAAGGCTGCCAGGAGACATATGAATAATGACACCTCTGTCTACAACTAGCCCATCTTCAGTTGTGAACAGAATTGCCCTCTGTTTAGCAATCTTATACTAAGCTTAAAATTCATTTTCTTTTATTTTTTTAAAGCATTGACTAATTTAATCCTCACATCCACGGTGGCATTGGTACTTTTGTTTTTAATTAATTTATTTATTTTTGCTGTGTTGGGACTTCGTTTCTGTGCGAGGGCTTTCTCTAGTTGTGGCAAGCAGGGGCCACTCTTCATTGCGGTGCGCGGGCCTCTGACTATCACGGCCTCTTTTGTTGCGGAGCATGGGCTCCAGATGCGCAGGCTCAGTAGTTGTGGCTCACGAGCCTAGTTGCTCCACGGCATGTGGCCTAGTTGCTCTGCGGCATGTGGGATCTTTCCAGACCAGGGCTCGAACCCGTGTCCCCTGCATTAGCAGGCAGATTCTCAACCACTGCGCCACCAGGGAAGCCCCAATATTCATTTTCTTAATCGTGTATTCTAAAGCTTATTCTCTGCCTTCCTTCCTGTCTTTCTAAGACCCTCAAACTTCTTTTTTGTTTGAATTTTTATTTTTTTGGGTGTAGTTGCTTCACAATGTTGTGCTAGTTTCTGCTGTACAGTGAAGTGACTCAGCCATATGTAAGCCTCAAAACTTTTTTATCTCTACTGTCCAGGAGTCCTAACCTTCCTTCCATCCCTAGTAAAGTTTCTCTAGACCAACATTAATAAAACCATATTTGTCTTTTCCTCCAGACCATGTATATAGTTAGAATACTGATAAATTGAAACTAGAATCCTTGTAAAAATATAAATTGAAGCTGTATACACATAAGTAAGGAACTATTATGAACATGCATTCAGCTTAGTAGAAATAACTTTTCAGATATTGTTTTGCATCATAGAACCTACTGGATCTCTTTTACTCTTTTTATGTATGTATGTATATTTTACCCTTTTTATTCTTAAAGTCTGTCAGCTCTAAGGAAAGGTCCATATTTGCCATCTTATCCTCAGACACTAATGGAAGTGATCGTCCTCTCATAACTGATGATCATTGTATCAACATTAAATTATAAATAGAGAAACAGGGCTTCCCTGGTGGCGCAGTGGTTGAGAGTCTGCCTGCCGATGCAGGGGACACGGGTTCATGCCCTGGTCCGGGAAGATCCCACATGCCGCGGAGCGGCTGGGCCCGTGAGCCATGGCCGCTGAGCCTGCGCGTCCGGAGCCTGTGCTCTGCAACGGGAGAGGCCACAACATTGAGAGGCCCGCGTACCGCAAAAAAAAAAAAAAAAAAATAGAGAAACAGTTTGAATGACATTCATTCTCTGTGAAGGAAGTTGTATGTTGTTTTAAAGCATTGTCTAAAATGTTTGTTGTGTAAATCCTTCCAAGGATATTTACGTTTTTGAAATCAGTATGCTGATAACATTATATTACCATTTCAGTAAAATGGGCATTTTCTCATATTCTCTTCTAGCCTTCTGCTTCAACAATAGCAGCAATAACAGCAACAAAAATAATTTTCATTATTCTTTCTTATTTTTCTCAGAGGGAATAAATATTAACAGAAGTAGTAGAACTAATATCAAAATATTCAATTTTTTTGGCATCCAGTACTCTGTAAGACACCATAGCTTTTTGAATTGGACCTTGAAAATAAACATTTTCACATTGCTTTTATTTTCTTTTTTTTTTTTTTGGCTGTGCCGTGTGGCTTGTGGGATCTTAGTTTCCCAGCCAGGGACTGAACCCGGGCCCTTGGCATTGAGAGCGTGGAGTCCTAACCACTGGACCGCCAGGGAATTCCCTCATTTTGCTTTTCATATAGAGAAAATTTAGCTTCATTTCATTTGGGCATATTCATAGAGATACTCTAACCAGGAATGATCTTTTCTTTTGGTTTAAATAATTTAATTTAAAATTTGGAGATCTTTCTGTTATAAAGGGTTCATAATCCACTAAATTCTCTCTGTGGTTAATTTTCCTTGTTTTTATGTTGAAGTTTATATTCTGAAGAGTTCCTAAATAAAGTTTAAAATTTTACTTTATATAGAAGGGAGTATTTTTGATGTTACTAATGCCTCTGCTATTATTAACTAACATTCAAGTGCTGATTATGTGCCATGCACTGTGCATTGTGGATTATTTTGTGGATTCTCTCAATTCTCTCAAAGACTTTATGAAAAAACTGAAGATGAGTAATCCAAATAATTTGTCCAAGATTTCACAGTTCATGGTGGCAGAGCTGGCATACTTACTTTCAAAGCCAAGTAAAAACAAAAACCTATGTTTGACTTTTATAAAAGGTAAAATGTGAGTCTTTAATTGTAATTGTGCTTTAGTGAGTACAAAATTGAAGGCTAGCTCAAGTTTAGAGGAAGGGTAATATAGAAAGCAAAGGTAGTTTGTTCTACTGTGATGACCAAGTGGGACTGAAGGTGTTTTTCAAACTTAATTTAATGAATCCTTTTTTAAAAGTAGATGAGGTTTAACTTCTGTTGAGTTTTTATTTATATGCATTGGAACAGCATGTTTGGATTGGGAGTACCTTGCCCTTAGTGGGCTCTGTAACACATAATGTGAAATGCGGATCAAACAGCATATTCTCTGTCATGCAGAATTGCTTCTAGAGGATGAGAGGAGGAAGTGTTTCTGGGACCACCACATACATTCTTCTTCCTTTCTTCTGTTCTAGGGCAGCCAGGGACTGTCTGCCTTTTCTCTGTAGGATAAGGAGGTCTTCAGGTCCTTAGTTGACCCTACTCACACTGATTGTAAGCCTTCTTGATTCCAGATAGGATGAGGACAAAAGGCAGAAGAGTTGTACAAGCTGGTGGACTAGAATCTAGCATTTCTAATAACATGTTTTTGGCATTTGATGATACTGAGAACAGAGGGGTTTTTATGTGAGCATTTCTGATTTAATCATGACAAGTACAAATACAGGCAACTGTCTATTCTAGAGTTGTTTAGAATTTAGAGACTAATGAAAAGATAAAATCAAGGAACTTTTGCTGGTCTAGGTAACTATAGGTTTTAAAGAAGAAACTATCTTTCTTCTCTTCTAGGGATATTTTTTTCAGTTCCCCTTGCTTGAAAGAAGGAACTACTTTGCCCAAAAAAAACTTTCAAAAAAACTTTGAAATTTGGGTTTTTAACTGAAACAGGCTTGTATACTTGGCTAACTTACTGATAAAAGGATAGAGGAAGCTAGATAATTTTGGAGAAGAGTTCTATAAACTATTGTTAAGGCTTTTTTTTTTTTTTTTTTTGTGTGTGGCACGCGGGCCTCTCACTGTTGCGGCCTCTCCCGTTCTGGAGCACAGGCTCCGGACGCACAGGCAGGCAGACTCTCAACCACTGCACCACCAGGGAAGCCCGCCTTTTTTTTGTTTTTTAAAGAGAAATATAACGAAACTTGAGTTTACAGGGATAATTTAATAGACTGTGTAACCACACTTTATTCTTTCATTAACACAAGGAAGGAGAAAATGTTTGAGATCTTTCTTAAAGGATGGAAGTATTCTTAGCTAGTCTACCATTAATAATAGTCAGTGATGTAACACAGGATGTGATAAAGGACTGATCTGAAAGTCTACCCTGGATGCGCATGTCTATTCTGTTGTTGACACATAGCCTTTTATTAATTATTTGCCTTCCTTTTGTTAAATGTTTAAGTGAATGCTCATAATAATTGAAAAGTATTGCTTTATCAAGCAGTTTGCTAAAACTACTAATAATGAATTATTAAAATCCAATGTTTGGGGGGAATGCAAAAAAAAAGTTGACAGCTGATTTTGGACCTACCAGTTTAGCATTTGATTTATCTTTTAGAACTTGATCTTTAATAAAACAAAAACAAAACAACACTGGACCTGGGACAGGAGATGTGAGTTTCAGTTTGACAATACTTTTAACTAGTCCAGTGATTTTGGGGCCAAATATGTAAGCTTTCTGGAATATTATTTCCTTTTAGGCAAAATGAGAGATTGAGGTGAGTGGTCTCTTGTAACCATAGTATTGTATGCATTAAATTAATAGTACAAATTTAATTGTCTTGGAGGAGGAGAATAGGGCATGTTTAACCTGCTTTAGAGAACACTGTTTTTCTTAAGAATTGTAACAGCATCTGTTTCCATATGAATAAAGGATATGCTGATTGCAAGTCTTTGATTTTTACCTGTTCATTAAAACAGATCTCTAGTAAGCATGCTTCTATGTGTTGATCATAACAACCCCAGTACTTAGTACAATTCCTGACACATGGTAGATACTTAATAATTAGAATAAATGAATATATGCATGAATAATGAATATATAAATAATCTGTAATTCAAACCTATGAGAATTATGAAGTTAACTTCATTAGAAAAAGTTGGTACTGCTAAATATTGGTTGGGGAAAAGAAGAGTAAATCTGGAAACTTGGCTAGAGGAAGTCATAGATATATTGAAGAGGCACTTCAGTATATTTTGTTCCTTGCAGTATTTTTTGTTTGGAATGAGTCAGTGAAGGTACTGTATTATAAGCGGTGGAAACATTTAAATTAGAGGCTGGTTGTTTTCATAGTCAAGGGAAATTCAGGAATGTTGAAGCTGGAATTAACTGTTTCAGCTCAGGCAGGGAAAATAAAAAGAGAGAGAAGGTAAAGTTTTCTATAGTTAGCAGGAAAAAAAATACATATATATACACATATACACATATATATATAATATACACATACATACACACACAGGTGAAATTTACTATAATCATTCACTGAAAAGCTTGTTATGTAATTAATTTCATTTCTAATTATGAAGAACTCTTTAAGCTTAAAAATAGATATTAAACAGGAAAATAACTTGAGCATGTTGGTATTCAATAGACATTTTATATTCTCCTTACCAATATAGTACTATGTCTAATTTAGAAGATATATCTTTTCTTGAATTTAAAATGGCAAACGTAAAAGTTCGAATATAAAAACTAACCTGAAACTACAGCTTACAACTGAACAAATTTTTTTCTAAAAATACCTCACTTTCATTTTTAATTTAAAGAAAAGTAGTAAGACAGCATCTTAAAATATATGAATAAATCTAAACTAGTTCAATGTAAGATTTTTTCCGTAGTCTTACTGGCCCCCAGCCCATTTTGCAGGGCTTTTAAGCTGATCAGTCTTCCCTAAAGTGGTGCTCAAGAGTCTGGACTTCTCTAGTCCTGACTCCCTGGAGCTGATACAAGCTCTGCTGAAGGGAGAAGTAAAGAATTGGGCTTTTTCACATGTATTTTCCAATTTGAGGAAGAAATAAACATTGGGTATGTGTGTTTGAAAATTTAAGTATATGACATACACATTTGTGTGTGTTTTTTTAAAAAAGCTGTTGTGTCATGAATGTCTTTTCTCAAAGTAGAAAGACTTTGTAACAACACAACAGAGCACTTGTTAGCAAAATTCCTGATGTCTTATTTTTCTGTTGCTCATTGTCACCCTTACAATATTTAATATATGGGAGGTTTTGGAAAATCCTGAGTGTAGGAAAGTGAATGATCGGCCTCCTGCTGTTTTTGTCCTTAATCTGCGCTTGGGCAGCTTAGACTCTTCCTCCTGTCAGGGTTCTGTGGTACTGCTTTACATGGCTGGCTCAGTGTGTGGCATACCCAAGATCTGTCTGTTTGGCATTCCTATTTGAGAAGGCTGTACAGTTGAAATGTGGCTAGTGTAACTGAGGAAATGAATTTTAACTTTATTATGATTAATTTAAATTCATATTCAGATAACCACAAGTCACTAATGGCTACCATCTTGGACAATTCAAATATATAACATTTCCATCATCACAGAACGTTCTCTTGGACAGCTCTGCTCTAGAGTTCTCTTTCTAAGACGTCCATGGGCTTGGCACAAGTCTCTGAACAAGTAGACTGTTTCCCCAGCCTTCTAATTTATAAAATGGAGGTGGAGTGTGGATGAGCTTTGGTTGCCAAGAATATTAATATGTGAACAAAAACACTGTGTAGAACTTTGTTTCCTAAGGAAAAAACACATCTTAAAAATATCATGGAAAACAGATGATGGCATTTCTTAGAGTAATAACCGTTAAAAGATGTCTAGTAACTGCTAGCACAATGGTTTGATTGAGAGAATTTATGCTAATGTATCTTTGGAGGATCTATAATCCGTTATTACATTTTTCATTTAGGTACTTAAAGCTTTCACCAAAACACCCAGAATCAAATACCGCTGGAATGGACATCTTTGCCAAATTCTCTGCATATATCAAGAATTCAAGGCCAGAGGCTAATGAAGGTAAAAAAAACCAAATGATTGAATTAACACTGTAGAACCATTCCCCCCTCCCCGCAAAAATACCCCAAAACAAAACAAAAACAGGAACAAAGACCAAAACCCCCTATTATGACAGTGATTATAAATGATTACTTTGGAGGCCAGACATTCCCATAAGTATCAAAAACTGGCTTTCAGAGTTCATCAGAGATTTGAGGATAAACCAGGGTAAGTCCTTAAATTGCTTTTTTCTCTGTTTCTTGCTAGTGGGACCGTGCCTAGCATAAAGTAGATGTGTGATAAAATGTTTATTGAATAAATTTGTTCTCATATTCTTCTGAGAAGTTACCACTAAGGAAGCTATACAGAAAACTACGGCCTCAGGAACAGTGGCCTGGGTGGTTGAGGAGGTTGGAATAGGTGGATACAGTGCAATTTAAACTGTTTCCAAATCTTTGTTTATTATCTGTGCCAGCAACCTGAAGTCAGCCTGGGTGGATTTTTGTGCTAATTACCCTTAAGAGCAGTTTTTGGAGTTGCTCTAAGAGAGATTTGGACTCACCAGCCTTCCAAATTTCTCCATATCCTAAAATTAAGATTTTAGTTTCAAGTCATATTTTCATGGTGAGAATTGTTTAGGTAGTACAGATGCAACTTCCTTCTTTTATTTATTAAAAGACACTATCTTATTATTTCATTTACCAAACTTACATATAGTAAAGGGAAGCCTCTTAGAAAGAGGTCCCATTTAATGAACCTTGTCTTAATGACACCATTCAGTCATTTCCCCTTTTCTTCTCTTTAGGGTGTTAAGCATTGTTCTTCCTGGGGAAAACTATATAGAGAGAGCATTAGTGTTTAATTAAAAGTAACAATAATAACCAAAGAGCCAACTCCTGAAGACACTATAATCCATCATAATTTTAGACTCTGGTAGCTTGGGTGGATTTCTTTGGGTAGAGTTTATGGCAGCAAATGAGCAAGAATACCAAAGGGGAAAAAATATCAGTGCCGGTTAAGCAAGAATAAACATTTTAAAAAATTGAAACATTTGCTGATTTCCTTCTGTTATTTCAGTGGGTAGATTTCCAAGCTATTCAGGCTTTTATTTTCTATAGCGAAGGGAAAAAAGGGAAAACCTTAGTGCTCAGGCCTGGCTTATTAAGTGTGTTTCAGTAGCCGCCTTAGTTTGGGAGCAATTTTCCTTAGTAATTGGCTTTTCTCTTTGACTACTGTTTCTGTCTGAGAATTTTATATACTAGGTAAACAGTTATACTGGAGCCCCTCCTATCCACAGACAGTATCTTTTCTGTTCTACCCTCCTTCCTGCAGGTGACTGTTCTTTTTACACCCAGATGCTCTTGCTGCATAATTCTTTGAACTCTCTTAGTTAAAGTCATAATGTTTTTATTTCTCTGTGTGGCTTTTGGAAACTAGAGTGTGGTTGAATTTATTTTGACACTTGGTGGGGAGGAGAGGGAAATAAAATGTGTTTGCTTAAAAAAACCCAACAAAACCAATTGCTTTGAGGGATGGGATGGGGGTAGAGAATAGGGGAGAAAGTGACTCATTTAAGTATAACTTTGTGTTCTATTTTTTCCTATCAATTTGTTACTGTCTTAAGTAGCCACCTACACTTACTGTCCTTAGAATGCTGTAACCAATAAGAACAAACAACATAATGGACTACACAGTGCAGAATTTAGAAGGCTTTTTACATTAAATTACCTATTGGTAAATAAGAATTCCAGTTACCAAGCAACTTCCCCCCACAGTGGCCTGTCACTGCCTTGGGACTTTAGAAAACAGTATTCCAAATCACTTTGGAGCTTAACGGGTCTCCCTTATGTATGTTTGTTGCAGGTCTCTTATCTGTCTGTTTAGTGCAATTAAATGCCTTAAATAAGCCTTAGTCATCCACCTCCTAATTCCCCCAAACAATAAACAACTTACATGAAGATGGATTTGTCATTTTACATGGTAAATCAGAGTAGGCAAGCCTTTGATTAGTTTTAAAAACCTATTAAATGTTTTACAAAATCCAATGTGTTTGGACAATTTTAAGACCTTTTAAGAGCTAATTCTATCTAAGTAAGGGATTAGCTGCCTAGATGCTATAGCAATTGGGCTAGTGAAAGTGAAAGAGAAGGGCCAATGCTTATATTGGGGTACAGAGTAAGCAAGTATGATTTAAAGAATAAAATAAATGAAAGGAAACATAGATAGATAGATAGATAGATAAAACATATAATTCTTTCGGTAACATGTCTGAGGTGATTGGGAGTAACAGCTTGTTTTTTTTGAAGCATTAAAAGAGAAATTAATGGGTAATTCCTTTTATGGGATGGGTTCATTATGACCTGTCCCAGATCTCCTAAGTTTTTTTCAGTTCTGTGATTTCATTCATTTATATAACTTATTAAGCTCCCAAATGTAACTAATAGATAATTTATTAGTCTGTTGATGTTTATAATATTCTTAAGAGATCAGTGAATTTAGCAGTGATGAAATCTGCCATTATAGCCTCCGAGACATATTTCATAATGTCCCAATTCACACTTTTAAATGGAGGCAAGGAATCTTTAGATTCTGATCGGTTCCTTTTTATTCAAGATTTATCCTCCCTCCCTACTTGCCTCCCTCTCTCCATCCATCTCTCTCTTTCTGTCTCTCTCCGGAAAAGTGTGTGGAATCAGAGGATGGTTGTTCATCATTGTAGCAATGAAACTGCGTTGGGTATTTAATCATGTTTAAATACTTATTACCTCTCCCTGTTTTCCACTGATGTGTTACCTGGCATTTAAAAATTGCTTGTGTAAGATTACCCTTTTATTAAAACTAGCAGTAGCTTTAAAATATAGTTTTGTCCATGTAAGTGCTCATAATTTTTTTCTTCACTGTAAATTATATTGTTTTTCTACAACAGTAACTGGCTTGTTACATTTAATGCTTTTTGCCTTGCGCTTTTACTCATTCAAATTATACAAGTAGTAGAATAATGCATGCTTTTTGAAGAAGTTAAAATAATACAGAAATTAATAAAATTTCAGTGCCCCTTCTTAGTCATATCATATAAACTCTTCCCCAGCAGCTAGTATGTATCCTTCTTTTTTTCTATGCACACATTGTACTTAAATGTGTATTTATGTGTGTGTGTATATATATATATATACACACATTCCTCAGTTATCTTTATCATGTACTATATGGTAGAAATACTTTAATATCAAAATGTAGATCTACCTCATGTTTTAGAAATGCTGCTTAATATTCCATAATATGGATTTTTAGTTAACTATTTCCTTACTGATAGACATTTAGATTGCCTCAAGTTTTTTATTATGACAAACTGTGCTGCCAGTGTCCTTGTGCTAGATTTCAAATAGGTCAAAAGGTTTTGTTCTCCAAAGACTATAATAGTTTTTATTCCCACTAATGTGAAAGTATTCATTTCCCCACACTTCTGACCCTGGTGTGTTTGTGTGTGTCTGTGTAAGAGAGAGAGTATGTGTTAATATTTTGATTTTCACAGTTAATTTAAAAACTGATTGTATGGCCTCTGGGGTACTTAGTAATTTTTTTGAGAACTTTTGAAATACCTCCTTAGAGATACGGCATTACTACAGTAGGGGTATTAGAGAATAATAGTGCTACTTTTTAATTACAAAAGACAAGGAGCTAGCAAGAGGGAAGAGATATGGGAACATATGTATATGTATAACTGATTCACTTTGTTATAAAGCAGAAACGAACACACCATTGTAAAGCAATTATACTCCAAAAAAAAAAAAAGGAGCTTAAAAAAAAAAAGAGCTACTTTTTGATGGACTGCTACTGCCTTCTAGTGGTTAATCTTGACATTTTCTTTATTTTAACCAGTTTCACATTCCTTTGTGATGGTTTGTCTTTAAGACTTTGTTACCTCGTTTTTCTTTGTTTTGTTGTCCATTCCTTAGTTTGATACATAAAAATTGTATCAAACTAATTCAGCATTCTTTGTTTTCATTAATATACCCTTTACTCTGACATTCTTTTTTTTTTCCCTGACATTCTTAACTATGAAAAATCACTAACACTCTGGTCGAGTACAGCAGTTCAACTTCATTGCAGGTACTTTGCTACGTCCAAAATTATAGAGCAGTAATTGTAATGTTCTGCTAGCTTCTGAATTTTAGTCCATGCCTTACAGCTAGGATCATAAGCGTTGTATGTTATAAACCTTGGAAATTTAGAATATTTTATTTCTCTATTGGATACTTTTGAGAATTAATTCAGGAAAAGGATTAATTTACAGTAGATCAGAGATCATAAACTTGCTTGCACTTGTTATACCACTCAAGTGCCATTTGAGACATTATTTCAGTGTTTGAATTCAGTATTGTCTTCCTTATAGGTCATGATCCTGTTCATTGTAATCTGATCAAAGAACAAGTCCTTATATCTAATATGTGTTTATTTTGTATTCACTGCTTTTGACGGGAAGCATATTGAATCTTTAAAAGTTTGTTCTTTTACAGTCCTGAGATTCTGCTGTCTCCTTTTTTTCTTTTTAAGTGCAACCGTGAAAATTTTCCATCATGCCCTGGACTCCTTACTAACGTAGCTGTTTCTCACATTGCATTTTCTTGTTAATTTATAAACTTTACATTTCAGCTGACTGCATGCATTATTAACAGCTTGTACGTAATTAATAAAAGGTTATATTTATTGTCTTTGTATTTTTGATCTTTTATCTTTAAATGGCTTGATTCCCTGTCACTTCCCCAGTTGCAGTTAAGCTCCCCTAACTCGTCAACTTTATTTTACTGGGTTCTATTGGCCTGTTTCTTAACTATTTTCTCTAAGAAATAAACTAGCTTGATCCTGGCTGTGGCTAGAGCGACTTTCTGTTAATAAAACAGGTAGTTCTTTGATCTTAATCTTGTTGTCTATCACTTGGCATAACACATTCCAATTTGTTTGATATTTACCTAGGTAAAAAATATTACCAGTTCTTTTTTACATTTTTTAAATGGCTACGTGCTCTATAGCAATATGTAGTACCTACCTTATTCTCAGCTTCCCACGAAGATATAAAAGTCAAGTATAAATATCTTCAATCATCTGACTTGAAAAGTGTCTATTCTACATTTTCACCTAATTGCCTTTTGAACTTCATACATTTATGAAACTCAAAACTCTTATACTTAACTATTGGCCTTTCTCAGTCTCCTCCAGACATTGACCAAGTGTCCACCATATGCTGAGGTAAAGTGCCATGAATTTAAGGGGATATGCAGAAGAAGAAGCACAAGACACAGACTTTACCTTCAAAGAACATATAGTACGGTTGGGGAGCAAGAACGATGCATTAATTTTAACAAGAATATGAAGAAAGAAGTTCATGACTTAGTAGACTATCATTTTAATATAAACCAGCTCTGAGTTTAAAAATTTACCAGCTTTAAAAATCTAATAGTAATAGAAAGTACCCATATCAAGGACTGAATACAACTAATACATTTTATGAAACCATTTTAAAAACTACAAGGTATTCAGTTATCAGATACTTTAAAATAACTTATATATATTCAAAAGTAAAAGAACAAGGTGAAAATCACAGCAAAGGACTGGACATTATAAAAAAGAATCAAATGGAAGTTCTAGAATTTAAAAATACAATATCTGCTGAAATTATGAACTCAATAGATGAATTTAACAGAGTAGACAATGGTGAGAAAGTATTAGTGAACATGAAGATAGGTCAGAAGGAAATAGCTAATGGAAGCACAGAGAGATAAAAAGACAAATCCAGCAAAAAAAAAAAACCACAGAAAAGAGTGCAAGACATGTGGGGCACAATAAAAAAGTTTGACATGTGTATAACTGGAATCCCAGAATAAGAGGAGAAAATGGAATTGAAGCTATAGCTAGATAATTGCCAAGAATTTTCCAAACTGATGAGAGATAACAAGCCATGGAGTCAAGCATTACAAAACCCAAGCAGGACAAATAAAACTATACCTGTATAGATCATAGTCAGATTGCTGAATACCAGAGGTAGAATCTTAAGAGTGGCAGAGAGAAAGAAAGCTCTTCAAGGTAAAAGCAATAAGACTGAGCACTGATTCTTAACAGAAACAGTGAATCCAGAAGACAGTGTTATGAGATCTTCAAAGAGTTAAAAGAAAACGAATTAGAATTCTGTAAGCCATGAAATACCCTCCAAAAGTGAAAGCAAACACATCCAAATATTTTATTTTTGCCTCAAGATGTGACATTTATATTTACAGCCCTGGATCCGTATACTTGTTGACCAGTCAGCTTTCTCTTACTGCCTCTTCTGTGAGCCTCTAAAATTCACAGTTCAATTTATAATTTCAGGTAGTCGTAACAAGTCGAATTCCAACATGTCAGATCTCCTTTCTTTGATTTTGAGAAAAGGCAAAGTCTCTTCTTTATTTCAGTATCTATAAGATAGGATAATATCTACCCATCCTATGTCCCATGGCTGCTCTGAGAATCAGTTCTCTTAACATATGTTCACCAAGTTTTTCAACTGAAAATTACTATAAGAATGTAATGATTAATATATTAGTTTTTTATTTATGAATTTTAAATGGTAAAAGCAAAATAGACATTTTCAAATAAACAAAAACTGAACATTCATCTCAGCAGACTCACACTAAACAAAATACTAAAAGTAGTTTTTCAGGCAGAAGGAAAATGATTTCAGATGAACACCCAGAGGTGCAGGAAGGAAGGGAAAGCAAAGAGTAGTGTAAATATAAAATATAAATGAATACTGTCTGTATAGAACAGTAGTGTCTTCTGGGATTTAAAATATATGTCCAGGGACTTCCCTGGTGGCACAGTGGTTAAGAATCTACCTGCCAGTGCAGGGGACATGGGTTCAATCCCTGGTCTGGGAAGATATCACATGCCACAGAGCAACTAAGTCCATGTGCCACAACTACTGAGCCTGCACTCTAGAGCCCACAAGCCGCAAGTACTGAGCCCATGTAGGGCCCGTGTGCTGCAACTGCTGAAGCCCGCGTGCCTAGAGCCCGTGCTCCGCAACAAGAGAAACCACCACAATGAGAAGCCTGCGCACCACAACGAAGAGTAGCCCCCGCTCACCGCAACTAGAGAAAGTCTGTGCACAGCAATGAAGACCCAATGCAGTCCCAAAAAAAAAAAGTCAAATTAATACACAAAACAATAGTAGCATGTGAGACAGAAGGGAAATTAAATACAGTTAGAGTGTTCTAAGGTCCTTGCATTATCCTGGAAGTGGTAAAAGTTATAATTAAGCTTTAGTAAGTCAAGGAAACAAAGTCTAGCAAAAGAATGTGTGATACTATGATCCAGCAATCCCACTACTGGGCATATACCCAGAGAAAACCGTAATTCAAAAAGACACATGCACCCCAACATTCATTGCAGCACTCTTTACAATAGCCAGGTCATGGAAGCAACCTAAATGCCCATCGACAGATGAATGGATACAGAAGATGTGGTACATATATAAAACGGAATATTACTTAGCCATAAAAAGGAACGAAATTGGGTCATTTGTTGAGATGTGGTTGGATCTAGAGACTGTCATACAGTGAATAAGTCAGAAAGAGAAAACAGATATCGTATATTAAGGCATATATGTGGAACCTAGAAAAATGGTACAGATGAACCGGTTTGCAGAGCAGAAATTGAGACACAGATGTAGAGAACAAATGTATGGACACCAAGGGGTGAAAGCTGCGGGGGTGTGGGGTTAGTGGTGTGATGAACTGGGCGATTGGAATTGACATGTATACACTGATGTGTATAAAATGATGACTAATAAGAACTTGCTGTATAAAAAAATAAAATTCAAAAATTATATTAAAAAAGTATGATACACAAGTAGAGGGGGAAATGAATAATAATTAAAAAAAACCTTAATCCAAAAGAAGGCAAGAAAGAAGAAGAGAACACAGAACAGGAGGGCAAATAGAAAACAAACGTATGATGGCAGTTCTAAACCAAAGTTTGTAGTCATTACGTTAAATGTAAATGATTCAAATACTCCAAGTAGAAAACAGAGTTTCCTAACTGCATTAAAAATGTGTTGCTTATGTACAAGAAGGAATTCTTTCTCCCTCCCTCCCTCCCTCCCTCCTACATTTGAAATACACACCAACAGATAAATAGACAGACAGACAGGCTGACCGACCCAGGAAAGTTGAATGTAAAATGGTGTAAATACTAACCAAAAGAAAGTTGGCAAAACTATGCTGACATTGCACAAAGTAGACTTTGAGGAAAGAATCATTGCAAGAGATAATGAAACATGTTTCAGACTGATTTAAAAAGATTAACCTACCAGGAAAATAAAATAATTCTAAATTTGTGTAACCAAATAACTACCCTCAAAATATATAAACCAGATTGACAGAGCTAAAAGAGAAATAAACTAATCCACAATCTCGGTGGGAGATTTTAACTTACTCCCTTAGTAACTTAGAATCTGCCAAAAAGAAAAATTCAGTGAGAATACAGAAGAATTGAATAATACAATGAAAAAATTAATCTCATTGATATATAAATTTAATCTCATTGTGCCCCACAACTGCAGAATATACCCTTGTTTTTCAAATGCACATGGAACACAAAATTGACTGTAAAGCTGAGCCATAAAGCAAATCTGAAAAATTTTCCAAAAAATGGAAATTGAAATCATATAGAATATTTTCCCTGACCACAAAGAAAAGCTAGATATCAGTAACAAAAGTACAGCTGGAAAATTTTTACATGTTTGAAAATTAAGCAGTGCATTTCTCAATAACCCATAGGTTGAAGAATAACATGATGAAAATATAGCATGTCTAAATTTATATGCTACCACTAAAGCTGTGTTTAGAGGAAAATTTATAGCTCTAAATGCATATATTAGAAAAAAGAAGGGACTTCCCTGGTGGTCCAGTGGTTAAGACTCCGTGCTCCCAATGCAGGGGGCCTGGGTTAGACTCTTGGTCAGGGAACTAGATCCTGCATGCCAC
The DNA here is from genome assembly GCF_011762595.2 of Tursiops truncatus. Classification (NCBI taxonomy): domain Eukaryota; kingdom Metazoa; phylum Chordata; class Mammalia; order Artiodactyla; family Delphinidae; genus Tursiops; species Tursiops truncatus. The sequence goes on along the minus strand of NC_047034.1, from coordinate 164,620,348 downwards.
AGCTAAAAAGATTCCGTGTGCTGCAACTAAAGATCCTGCCTGCTGCAACAAAGACCTGGTGCAGCCAAATGAATGAATGAATGAATGGCAAAAAGAAGAGCTAAAAATTGGTAACCTTAAAGTATCCACCTCAGGGGTTTAGTTAGATCAGCAAATCAAGAAGGTAGAAGGAATGAGATACTAAAAGTAGAATTTTATGAAAAGAAAACAAATGTGACAGGATTTGGAAAGCTAAAAGTTAGTTCTTCGAAAAGTCTAATAAGAAAATTGATAAATCCTTGACAAGAAAAATTAAGAAAAGTGAGAGAAGGCAGCAATAATCAATATTAGGAATAAAAGGGGATTACTACAGATCTTGCATTTAAATGACTTTTGGAGGATATTATGACAATGTTTATAAATTTTTTTAAAAAATTAATTTAATGTATTTTTATATTTGGCTGCGTTGGGTCTTTGTTGCTGCTCCTGGGCTTTCTTTAGTTGCGGTGAGCGGGGGTCACTCTTCATTGCAGTGTGTGGACTTCTCATTGAGGTGGCTTCTCTTGTTGCAGAGCACGGGCTTTAGGCACGTGGGCACAGTAGCTGTGGCTTGCGGGCTCTAGAGCCCAGGCTCAGTAGTTGTGGCGCACAGACTTAGTTGCTCCGCGGCATGTGGGATCTTCCCGGACCAGGGATCGAACCCATGTCCCCTGCATTGGCAGGTGGATTCTTTTTTTTTTTTTTTTTTTTTTTTTTTTTGCGGTACGTGGGCCTCTCAGTGTTGTGGCCTCTCCCGTTGCGGAGCACAGGCTCCGGACGCGCAGGCTCAGCGGCCATGGCTCACGGGCCTAGCTGCTCCGCGGCATGTGGGATCTTCCTGGACCGGGGCACGAACCCGCGTCCCCTGCATCGGCAGGCGGACTCTCAACCACTGCGCCACCAGGGAAGCCCTATGCTTATAAATTTGAAAACACTATTGCATAAATATACAGAAAGTACAGTGTAAGAAAATTGTTGCAAGAACGGATTCAAGATGTGAATCAGCTTTTATCTATAATTAAAAACCATTTCACAAAGATGGCTTCACTCTTCTAAGCATTTGGGAAAGATGTAACATCAGTCTTGCATATACTCTTCCAGGAAACAGAAAAGAGGAAATACTTTCCAACTTGCTTTTTGAGGTCAAACCACACAAAAACATCAAAAGAAAGTAACTTTCAGGCCAGTCTCTCTGAAACATAGATGTAAAAGTCTAAAACAAAATATGCCAAATCCAGCAATATGAGAAAAGATAATGCACATAACCAAGTTGAGTTTAATTCAAGAATGGAAGATTGTTTGGACATTCAAAAATCTATTCGAATTATCACAATAATAGAATAAAAGAAAAATTATGTGGTCATTTCAATTGATGCGGAAAAAGTGCTTGATAAAATTTAATGCTTATGATTAAGATGTTTATTTTTTAAAAATTTGCGAAAAAGATACAGCAAGAAATTTCCTTAATCTGACAGAATCTACAGAAAAGTTACAGCAAGCATCATAATAGGGGAGTAGTGAAAGATCTCCTCTTGAAATTGAGAACTGAAGAAGGATGCTTACTGTCAGCACTTCTATTTAGCATTGTACTGGAGGTCTTGGCCAGTATAATAGACAAGAAAAAGTAATGAAAGCTATGAGACTTATAAAAGAAGGGATAAATTTGTCATTATTCTTAATATAATTGTACATGTAGAAAATCTAAAATAATCTACTGATGAACCATAAGAATAAAAAAAGTGAATTAGCAGGGTGGTTGCATATGAAGCTATTATAAAAATCAGTTGTATTTGTGCATGTTAGCAAGAAACAATAGGAAATGTGATAAAAATATTTATACAATAAAAAATGTCAAATATTTAGGAATAAATTTAACAAAAATGGGCAAGGCCTCTACATAGAAAACAAAAGAAATTGAAATTTCTTTCAATTTCATAAAATAAAAAATTTAGAAGAAATAAATGATATTCATAGATTGGGAGACTCAAAATTATAAAGATGCCAGTTTTCAAGTTGGGGTTGTGTTGAATCTATAGATTATTCCAAAGTCCAACAGCATGTGCGTGTGTGTGTGTAAATTAGCATGCTAATTGTACAGTTTATTAGGGAAATGTAAGGAGCCAAGAATAGCCAAGATGATCTTGAAGAAAGATGTGTTTGAAAACTTCCACTACCTGATATCAAGACTTGTTATAAAGGTACAATAGTTAAAACAGTGTGATATTAACAGAAGGGTAGGCAAATAGAACAGTGGAACAGAATATAGAGTCAAGAAAATATCCCTATCTCACACCATACACAATCAGTTCTAAGTGGATTGTAGATATAAATATGAATGGTAAATAATATATCTCCTAGAAGATAATGGGGAATAGCTTCATAATTTGGGAGTAGGTAAGGTTTCTTAAGCTGAACACAAAGTACTGATCATAAAAGAAAAAAAATAAATTGGACTACATTAGGTTTAGTAACTTAACGTTCATCAAAAGTCACCATAAAGCAAGTGAAAAGGGGGAAGGTATGCATAATACATATAACCACAAAGGATTTGCATCTGCATATATAAAAAGACTGCAAGTCAGTACAACAGACAGTCCAAAGGAAAAATGAGCAAACAGCACTTTACAAGAAGAGGATATCCAGAGAGTCAATAAATATGAAAATATGTTAAACCGAATTTGTCATACCCAAGAATGGTTAAAATTAAAGAGACCAACAATACCAAATGTTGTTGAAGATGTGAAGTAACTGGAACATCCATACACTGCTGCTTGCTGTGCTGAACTTGGAAAACTGATCACAGTTTCTACTAAACCTGAACACACACATACCCTATAACCTACATCTCCTTTTAAAAAAATTGAAAAAAAATTTTACTGAGGTATCATTGACATTTATTAGTTTCAGATGTACTACATGGTTTGATATTTGTATACTGTGTGAAATGATGACCACAATAAATCTAGTTAACATCAATCACCACATGTAGATACAAATTTTTTTTCTTGTGATGAGAACTTTTAAGATTTACAACTCTTAGCAACTTTCAGATATGCAGTACAGTATTATTAACTGTAGTCGCCATGCTATACATTACATCATTGTCACTCCATCCATTTTGCCCACCCCCTGCCTGTGGCAACCACAAATCTGTTCTCTATATCTATGAGCTTGTTTGTTTGTCTTTTACGAGTCTACATATGAGTGAGATCATATGGTATTTGTCTTTCTCTGTTTGACTGACTTGACTTAGCATAATGCCCTCAAGTTTCATCTGTGTTGTTGCAAATGGTAAGATTTCATTCTTTTTTGTAGCTTAATAATATTCCATTGTATGCATGTGATGTGTGTGTGTGTGTGTGTGTGTGTGTGTATGTGTGTATACACACCACATTTTCTTTATCCATTCATTTGTCAGTGGGCACTTAGGTTGTTTCCATATTGGATAAATATCCAGAATTGATATTGCTGGATTACATGGTAGTGCTGTTTTTAATTTTTTGAGGAACCTCCATACTGTTCTCCACAGTGGCTGTACCAATTTACACTCCCATCAACAGTGCCTAAGGGTTCCCTTTTCTCCACATCCTCACCAACACTTGTTATTTCTTGTCTTTTTGATTATGACCATTCTAACAGGTATGAGATATCTCATGCACAACTCCATTTTTGATAGGAATATGAATAGATGCACACCAAGAGATTTGCACAAGAAGCCCCAACTGTAAACAACACAAATGCCATTAACAGTAGAATGGATACGTATTTATTCTATAATCATATAATGAAATGCCGAATAGTGACAAAAATGTATTATCTGCCTCACACAACACCGTCAGTGATGTTCCTTAGGGTTCTGTCCTAGGCCCTCTGCTTCTCCTTCATTTCCATGGCTTCAGCGTTCATTTGTGCTTTCAGGACGTACAAATACATTGCCCCAGCCTAGTCTGTTCCAGACTAGAACTCAACTGTCTGTGGACATCGCCGCTCAGGTGTCTTACAGACATCTCAAAGTCAGCATATACTGAACTCATCTCCACGTTTCCTGAATCTGCTTCTCCTCTAGGAAAGTGCATGTCTCAGCAATGGTACCAGCGTTCACCCTGGGAATCTTTTGTTGATGAGCTTCTCTATACTACTTTCATTCCCCAAAATATAAACAGAGTAGGAACCTTTTATGTTTTATTCAGTAGTGAATTTAACGATGCTTGGTACAAAACTTGGCATGTAGTAGGGCCTCCATTTGTATTTTGTTGAATACTTCTATCCTCCTTTTTCCATATTCAGTTTGGTTTCCAAGCTCGGTAGGTTTTTATCTCCTAAGTACTTTATAAAATCCTTGTAATGCCTACAGCCCCTACCTAGCTAAGACTACCAACTGTTGTCTGGACTACTTTGAAGGGATCAAGGGATGAGTCAGTGGGAGCAGTTTGGAAGAAGAGGTATAAGGTTAGGACATTTATGTTGCTGGTGAAATATCTAATATACAGCATGTAAAACTTTGCCTTTTTCTGTGATGGATCCAACTTTATTCAAAGTTATAACTAATATGGAGTGTCACCTCATGATTTTAACTTTCTTTTATGGCCAAGTACTGTACTCATCAGTGTGAACTCATCTATTCTGGGAGTGGGAGGTGAAGGTGGGTTGAGAGGATAAAAGACAAAAAGGGATAAGGGAGGATCTGTCTTTTTAACGTTAGTTTCATATTCCTTTCTAATGATGTTCCCATCCCCTCTTTGCTAAGGGTCACTAACCTTGACTTTCTAGATATACAGGGTGGCTGCATCCTGCTTCTCTCTGAATTATAACATATAGTATCTTGATCTATTTTGCTAATGAGGCCTCCAATTCAGATTGTAGATAGAACTTTCTAATCTGATCTCTATTTTTCATGTTATTATAAGATAGTGCTATTTTTGGCTTCTTACGTATATTAAGGCAGTGCAAAAACTTCAGGCTTCTCTGCTTGGAGTGCTTGGATTGGAGTTTCTTAACACAATTCATGGATATAAATCCAAATATTTTTACGGGAGCAGGACTTAAAATTGAGGGCAAGAATCTGTCTTGGCAAGATTTTCTTTCCTAGATTTGAAATAATAGGTTTGCCTTTTCTCACCCATTTTTCCCCCAGTTTAAATATCAACTGTATTGGGCCATGATGTGTTTGTATATGGGGCATTTAGTTATTAACAAATTTTTATAGATACCACTATCTGAAATTATCATGCTTTTTAAAATATTTATCTATAATTTTATCTATAAATTTGTTTGTCTTATCTCTCTCCCCCAAGTAAATAAGCTCCATGAGAGCAGGAACCTTGTCTGTTTTGTCCTCCTGTGTCAGAGAAACATTTGACAAATAGTTATTGACTGAAGGAGTAATGCTTCTACTTGGGGCTTGGGTGGTTTTTCTTCTTAGAGTATTTCCATTTTTCTTTCAGCATTGGAGAGGGGTCTCTTGAAAACACTGCAGAAACTGGATGAATATCTGAATTCTCCCCTCCCCGATGAAATTGATGAGAATAGTATGGAGGACATTAAGTTTTCCACACGTAAATTTCTGGATGGCAATGAAATGACACTAGCTGATTGCAACCTGCTGCCCAAACTGCACATTGTCAAGGTAGGCCTGCAGGATGTGGGGCACTATTACACCTAGTATCTGTTTACTAAGGCAGCACTTCCTCTGTGTAAAACTTGGCTGATCTTCTGACACGCACTATTTAGCACCCCCCAAATAGTGTAACTTAATGTTGTTCAGGCAATAGTTGAAACACCCTAGGGTTGATTAAATGGAAAATTATGTCTTAAAATCAAGGCATATGAGAAATAGGATTTTTTTTTTTCTGTGACTGCATAAAAATTCAAAGATGTAACAGGTAACTTTGAAGTGGTGGCTACACTGACTTATAGCATCAAACTTTGTTCTCTGATCACCTGGCTTTTTCTTTTCAAGGCAGAAAATATTTATTGAGCATTTATTGTGTGAAACACTATGCTGTATAGGATGGTTGTGCAGTAAAGATCAAGATCAAGAAAAACAGAGATCTAGTGTGTGTGTGTTTCAAGTATTTATCCAGTGATTATACTTGGCTGTTTCTCTGGATGGCCAAGGCAGGCATCTGCAATGACCATCACACTTCTGAATCTGTGGTGTAGCGTGCAGTCCTTATTTAAAAGTCTAGTTAGAATGAAGGTGACAGACTTCAGGGAGAAGCAGTTTTCAGAGATTCACAGAATTAATTTGCCCTGAAATCAGATATGTGTCTGGTTTATAAGACATGGCATATAAATGTTAATTTTTGATCTCTTTGTATTTCAGGTGGTGGCCAAAAAATATCGCAACTTTGATATTCCAAAAGGAATGACCGGCATCTGGAGATACTTAACTAACGCATATAGTAGGGATGAGTTCACCAATACCTGCCCCAGTGATAAGGAGGTTGAAATAGCATATAGTGATGTAGCCAAAAGACTTACCAAATAAAATAACACTTACGAGAGAGATGTCTTCACATCTTCCCCTAAGAACATGCTTTTCCTAACAGACTGCTCCTCTTCCTATAAAATAGAAACTTTATTTTGCACAAACATGCAGTTATTCCAGATTAGGATAAAGGATAGACAAGGTATAGTAGCTATCTTTAAATATATACTCCTAAGCAGTATTATTTGAAAATTCTTTTACCCTGCCTACCTCCCCTACCCCGTATCCTCCTAATTTGGAGACACTCCATAAAAACTTTTCACTTTAAAGGCAGTTTGCCATCTCTCTAGAGCCCTCACCACTGTCTCCATTCACTGTGTACAAATGGCAGAACTTTTGAGGTGCACTGTTTAACTGTTAAAATAGTAATCACAACCTCATCAGGCCCAAACTGGTGCATAATGCACGGTACAAGGAATATTTATGTATTTTTGGAATTTTATAATATTTAGTAAGAGTATATGAAAGGATTGCTACTGTATCAAAATACTCAGTTTCAATTTAGTCTATCCTGGATATGTACTAAAGGATGTTACCACCAGAGAAGAGAGCCTTCTCCAGAAAGTCACTACAGATATTGCTATGTTACTTTGTATGTGGATTTTTACTTTTGCCTAAACGCATTTATCCTTCATATCAATTATAATATCTGACACTACGTAGAAGCTAAAAGTCTAGAGGGAGGAACAATATTTGCAAGATCTTCTTCAAGCCTTTTATGCATATAAGAGAAACCAATGGGCACATGATACTCTCTGTCTAAATATGTTACTGGTTATATGTATTTTGCCCAGTGCCATTCATTTGGAACATTATTACTTTCTTCCTTTATTTTAAAAATGCTCCTTTTTTTAGGTAGGCATCGGCCTTGCTGTTTGTAGATCGTTTGAGCAACACTACGTACACTGATATTTAGTTGATTTAGCTGTAGCAGTACAATGGTTAGTAATGTAAAAACTAACCTAAGGAATGTAGTGTGGGTTTGTCAAAATATCAAGTAGATTTTGTTTCTAAAGCACATTTAATGTGGATAATCTAAAGACTGCATTATCCATCCTATATTAAAAACAAGATAAAACACATAGATTACCGCTCCACCCCCATTTACTGTTAGACTTTGGGTAGAGGATGGTTCACTTCTTTTGGACTAAACTATAGTTGTGATGGTGACTACACATTGACTGCAGTTTTGCCTAATCTCAATCATTGCACTTCCTTCAGTTAAATTTTCCTACAGCCACATTGAGGAATAGCAGTCTTCATGTTTGTTTGTTTCTTAAATTGAAGTCCTAAACCAGGAATTGTGTTGTAACAAGGGAGGATGAACTTGGTGAAAATAAAACAAAAGTTTGCTATGTATTTATTCATTAAAAAAAAAAAGACTTTCTATGTACTACTCCAAAGACTGTGATTGTGACTATAATAATGTTTTGGTAATTTTTATACCTAACCTGTTTAAGAAATGCTATTTCTCATAGGCTGCTTTTGGAAATTTTAAGTATATTGCTTTAAAATGGCAGTGTTTTCTTCCCTATGATATGCTAACGTTTAGTAAGCACTGGCTTTATGGAAGCAGCTTGATTTTTTAATAAGCATTCTGCATTTTTTAAACCTATCAGTGACTAGCTTGGTATAGAAAGATAAGAAAAACTCCATATTGTGTCCATTTGGCTCAGGGAGATTTCTTTGCTTTACCTTTCTTAGAACTCCTTATTGCTGATCAAAAGTTTGGGTACCCACCTTTTTGTAATAAAATGTTGGATGATGATTTATCTTGTTCCAGGAAGAAGCATTATCAGGTTATATATTGAGAAATTCTATAGCAGTAGCTTCCGTGGGTGAATGTCACCTCTGCACCAATACACAGACAGCCGTCTTCACTTTTCACTTACTTCTACGATAGTGGTAACTTGGCATCAGGTGATATTGAATCTTGCCTCATAGCTTAAAGCATGGAAAAGATTCAAGAGAAGTGGGGGTGTCTATTTCAAGTGAACAGTGGACTAAGTGGTACAGAGTAGAAGGCTAATGAGGAAAGAGCTACAGTCCTCAAAAAGGATGAAAAAGCACATTCTGAAACTCAGTTGTGAAGTGTTTTCCACTTTGGATATTTATTCTCTTCTTCTTCTCCTTTTTAAAAATCTATCCCCTGATTGTACTTGGCTGTCTCTCTGGATGTCCAAGGAAGGCAAGGTCTATCTGTTATAATTTTGATGAAGGCAGAATTATTTTTCTGTTGAAAGACAAATCTTATTACTTTATCAGGGAAATTAGATGAGGTTGAGATTGGCAAATGAACGAAAGCTACTAAGAAAGATGATCCTAGAATATGCTTTTTACCCCATCTTACATTTGTGGAAAGATCATAGCTTCATGTCTTGGGAGATTTGGGACACGAAAGTTTTCATGGCAGTTCATGTGGTATATGGGTTGACACAGTAGAAATTATGTTATTATTTCTACAACTACTGAATCATTTTCCCCTTCATTTAAACCCCTTTTGTTCCATTTAAACAAGATTAGACTCTGAATGGAAGATCTTACTAATTTCCAAGGGATTCTGAGAAATTTTTGTGTTCAACATTTGGAAAGCTGTCTACTGTTTCAGTTGATGTAACTTCCTTTTTTAAAAAATGTAGATGCAGATATTCTATACAGTTCTGTTATTTTCTTTTACTAGGATTGTTGACTTTAGTGATAAAATTCATATAAGATTTTATTTCTTGGTAACTTTGGTTTATACAGCTACCTTTATTATTATTATTTTTTAATACAACTGTCTTTAAACCCTTGAGCAATCTGTATACAATGAAGAGGTTTCTGACATTTATTCTTACACTCAGTTGATTGAATTTAGGCATATTTACTTCTGTTGTTTTGAATCTCTCCAGAGTTGCATGTAGATAGCTTTTGTTTCTGTGCATTTAAAATATCCATTTAGAAAATATCTACATGGTAAAAATGAGAAGAAATAGAAATGTATTTTTTCATGAACATTTTGATACACATTTCATCAAGTTTGTCGATTAACCAATTTCTTACACTGGTTATAATCAGTATTTGATTCAAAGAGAGGGAAGCATTCATTATTGTTATAATATATGGGTTTTTTTATTCCATCCTTTACAAATTACTAAGGCTGGGGCTGTCAAAATTATATTTTTATCATGGAAAAAAATTTCAAATCCCCCAAATCATAATGTTGAACAGAATTGGAGTATTTTCTTTAAATTAGTTGAAAAGGAAAATGAAAGCTTATAGAATGCTTGTATTTTCTTTTCTGTCTCTGGAACCAGTATATTGCTGGCAGCTATTGTATTAAAAAATAAAGTATATTTTCACTATCATAAAAGGTTCTTTTTTACCCCCTCATGAAAATAAATAACAATTTGGGGTAAAAGTGTTTTATTTGAGACTACTTTTTTTTCATGAGTGGCGATTCAGCACATTTAGTAGATTAAAGGAGGAAAACCATATGTTCATCTCAATAGGTGCATAAAATAATTTATAAAAACTTTCATGCTACCCATTCTTAGCGAAATAGGACCAGAGATTAACTTTTTTTAACCCAATAAAGACATCTGCCAAGAACCTACAGCAAATTTCATACATAAATATGAAACAGAAGCCCTCTCATTAAAGTCAGAAATAAAACAGGATTGCCTTCCGTCACAGCTATTATTCAGCTATTTTCCATAGCTTCTTTATTAGAGGCATCCTACACCAATGCAGTAAAATCAGTAAAAAGAATAAGGAATGGAAAAGAATTGACCAAATGACTTCTTTGCAGATGATGCATATATAAAAAATTCAAAATAACCTACTATTAGAAATAATAAAATTCAGGGGCTTCCCTAGTGGCACAGTGGTTAAGAATCCGCCTGCCAATGCAGGGGACATGGGTTCGATCCCTGATCCGGGAAGATCCCACATGCCGCAGAGCAGCTAAGCCTGTGCGCCACGACTACTGAGCCTGTGCTCTAGAGCCCACAAGCCACAACTACTGAGCCCGTGTGCCACAACTACTGAAGCCTGCGCGCTCTAGGGCCTGTGGGCTGCAACTACTGAGGCCCGTGTGCCTAGAACCCATGCTCTGCAACAAGAGAAGCCACTGCAATGAGAAGCCCGCACACCGCAACGAAGAGTAGCCCTTGCTTGCCGCAGCTAGAGAAAGCCCGCACGCAGCAACGAAGACCCAGTGCAGCCAAAAAAAATAATAATAATAAAATTCAGATGCTTACTAGATAAAAGATTTAGGAACAAAAATCAATGTAATTTCTATATACTAATATTAACTACATTAAAAATAAACTAGGGCTTCCCTGGTGGCACAGTAGTTAGGAACCTGCCTGCCAATGCAGGGGACACGGGTTCAAGCCCTGGTCCGGGGAGATCCCACATGTAGCAACTGGGCCCGTGCGCCACGGCTACTGAGCCTGTGCTCTGGAGCCCATGAGCCACAACTACTGAAGCCTGCATGGCTAGACCCCGTGCTCTGCAACAAGAGAAGCCACCGCAATGAGAAGGCCATGCACCACAACGAAGAGTAGCCCCTGCTCGCTGCAACTAGAGAAAGCCCGTGCGCAGCAAGGAAGACCAAACACAGCCAATAAATAAATCAATAAATTTATTTTTTAAAAAAATAAATAAACTAGTAACATTGGTTTCTTCTGGAAGAAAACTGGGTGACTGAGAAAAATGGATGGGAAATTGTCAGTGTATACTTTTTTGAGCTTTTAGAAATTTGTACCATAAATATATTACCTATTCTAAAAAATTAGAAGTGTTTTAAAAGATAATCTAATACATTTAGGATCAAGTCTAATAAAGAATGTGCAATTCCTTTATGGAGAAAAGTACAAAATATTATCAAAGGACCTAATAGAAACCTGCTTGGTGGACAGGTGTACCATGTTCATGGATGGAGAATGTAAAAGTATAAGAATTTCAATTCTGTCTTAAGTAATTTATAAATGCAATATATTTTCCCAACAAAATCCCAAGAGGACTTTTTGGGAACACAGATAAATGGATTTAAAACATTCATATGGAAGAAGTGTGGCCCCCAAATAGCCAACATATATCTGGAGGGGGGAGAGAAAGAAAGGAAACTTACTTGACAAGATATAAAGTCTTAAAATAGCTTATAGTAATTGCTGGGTAGGATATAGTAAGTCACACAAACACAGCACTCCTGCTGCAACTACCAGAAAAAAACTGGTTTAAAACACTATAATACTATTCTTAAACATCAGAAAACTGGAAGCAATAAGGACTAAATGGATTGGATTTCAGAGGAGAAAGCCTTTCTGAGGTGAACTGATGGTCTGGCCATTTTTTCCTTTGGGGGCATTTCCTGATTCTGGGCCCTGAAGTGAGGATTGGGTTTGGCCCATGGAGAGGGCTTTACTGGGTAAAAGAAAATCATAAGGCTCTTGGTGATAGGGCATACTGGAAACCGGAGACATCTTAAATATGTGACTGGTTTTCTCACAGGACATTTGCTGAATTCCAGAGCTCTACATGCCATGCTAGAAGCTAAGCCCAGGGCCTCCAAGAGGCAGAGTGAAATCTCCCACGATGACACAATACTTGGGAGACAGAATTTCATTAGAGGGAGGGCTTACCTGAAACACACCGAAAGCAGCTGCAGCTTAGTGGTTGCCAGTCACTAGGGGTGGGAGAGGGAATTGACCACAAATGGACGTGAGTGGTCTGTTTTAAACATGGATTGTAGATAAGGGTCTAGTATCCAGACATATAAAGAATTCTTACAACTCAGTAATAGAAAGACAACCCAATTAAAAAATGAGGAAGGATTTAAATATACATGTCTCCAAATAAGATATACAGATGACCAATAAATACATAGAAGCTTAACATTATTAGTCATTGGGGAAGTGTAAATCAAAAACACCCTCTAGGATGGCTATAATTAAGAAGACAGATAAGTGCAGTGATGTGGAGAAATTAGAACTCTCATACATTGCTAGCGGGAAAGTAAAATTGTGCAGCCACTTTGGAAAACAGTGCGGCAGTTCCTCAAAAAGTTAAGGATAGAGCTACCCTATGATCCAGCAATTCCACTCCTAGGTTTATAACCAGGAGAGTTGAAAACTACATCATTGTACATAGATGTTCATGGCATCATTCTTCATAGTAGCCCCAAATGGAAATAACCTACCTAAATGTCCATCAACCAGTGACTGGATAAACACACCCATATCATGACCATTAAAAAAGTACTGATACAAGCTACAACATGAACCTTGAAAACATTATGCTTAGTGAAGCCAGACACAAAAGGCTACATATTTTATGGTTCCACTTATATGAAATGCCCAGCATAGACAAATCTATAGCGACAGACAGTAGATTAGTGGTTGCCAAGAGCTGGAGGAGGAGAGAATGGGGAGTGACTGCTAGTGAGTACAGGTTTCTTTTTGGAGTGATGAAAATGTTCTGGAATTAGCCAATAGTGATGATTGCACAACTTTGTGAATATACTAAAACCCACTGAATTGTATACTTTAAAAGGGTAAACTTTATGATACATAAATTATATCTCAATTTAAAAAAAATTACAACGGGGGCAATTCTGCCTGCTTAAAACTTTTGGATAATCAGTGTATACACAGGTTGATTAGCAAAGTTAGTGATGTCGATTTCCCTTGTATTTGAATTAAAGTTCAATTTAAATGTTTTCCAAAATATTTTCTTAAAGAGGAAAGAGGAAAAAAAAAATTGTGCTAATGGCTGCTCAACTTTATAAATTTACTAAAAATCATTTAATTTTGTTCATCTAAAATGGGTGAATTCTACAGTTTGTAAATTATACCTCAGTAAAGCTGTTTGAGAAAAAAAAGAAATAAAAGCTCAAATCTGAAATTAAGAATTCATCATGTGGGTCTAACAGCAGAGTGCACACAGCAGAAGACAGAATTAGTGCTTGAAGATAGGCCAATAGAAAAAATCCAAGCAGAGAGTAAAAAGAATGCACAAACAAAACAAACAAAAGAGCATAAGAAACATGTAATTGAGGTCCCAGACATAAAAGGGAATGGAGCAGAAGCAATATTTGATGAAATAATGGCTGAGAATTTTCCAAAACCGTTGACAAACATCAACCCACAGATTCATAAAACTCAGCAAACTCATTATGGAATAACAGAACAAAACAAAACACAACACACCTAAGAATATCATAGTCAAACGGCTGGAAACCAAAGACAGAAAATTCTAAAGACGGCCAGAGAGAAATATCATGTAACCTTTGAAGGAGCGATGGCTGACTTTTCAGCAGAAACTTTGGAAGCCAGAATCTTTAAAGCACTGAAAAAGATCTGCCAACTTAGTGAAAATATTCTCAAAAGGGAAGGCAAAATAAAGGCATTTTCAGACGGACAAAAGCTGAAAGAATTAAGCACCAGCAGACCTGTGCTACAAAAATACTTAAGGAAGTACTTCAGCCCGAAGGAAAATGACCCCAGATGGTAGTATAGAACCAGAAGGAAGAATGAAGAGCAATGGAAAGGGTAAATATATGGGCAAATATGAAAGAGTATTGACTACTTAAGCAGCGGTAATGTCTTGAAGATATATACTGTTAAAAAATATATAATGTGGAATACATAACTGTGGCTATATATTATACGTATATAACACCATGGAAGGGTGGAAGAAAGGTTTAAGTGTATGTACTTGTATGATCCTTTCATTATTTGGCAAGCGGTAAAAGTACTAATTCAAGAAAACGAATAAATTGTAGATAAATACTGTAATCTCTAGGGAAACAGGTAATATTAAGATAATTATGAGAATAACTTAAAAATCTAAGATTCAAGGGGAAAATGGAATTAAAACAAAACCAACAATGAATCCAGAAGAAAGGACAGGGACTTCCCTACTGGCGCAGTGGTTAAGAATCCACCTGCCAATGCAGGGGGTATGGGTTCGAGCCCCGGTCTGGGAGGATCCCACATGCTGCGGAGCAACTAAGCCCGTGCGCCACAACTACTGAGCCTGCGCTCTAGAGCCTGCGAGCCACAACTACTGAAGCCCACGTGCCTAGAGCCCGTGCTCCACAACAAGAGAAGCCACCGCAATGAGAAGCCCATGCACAGAAACGAAGAGTAGCCCCCGCTTGATGCAACTAGAGAAAGCCCGCACGCAGCAACGAAGACCCAATGCAGCCAAAAATAAATAAATAAATTTTAAAAAACGAAAGAAAGGACTAAAGGAACAAAGGACAGGACAACTTGGAAAAACAGCAAAAGTTTAGCTATAAACCCTACACCATTAATTATATTCAATATAAGGGTGCAAAACAATCCAGTTAAAAGGGAGTATGAACCTGTTTAAAATAATCAAAGCCTAATATATGACATTCACAAGAAACAAACTTTATAAGGACATAGAAAGGTTGAAATTAAAGGATTTAATTCATTGACACAGCACAAGAGAGCAGATGTAACTTTATCATAAAATGCAGGCTTTGAGGCAAGAAGTATTACTAGAGACAAAGGACATTTTATAATACAGCCATGTATAATGTACTTTTATAATGATGAAAGTTTTATTCATTAGGAAGATATAACAGTCCTAAATTTATATGCACCTGATAACACAGCCTTGGATACGTACAGCAAAAGTTAATGACGCTGAAAGGAGGAATAGACAAATACACCATCATAACTGGAGTTTTTTTTCTTTTTCTTTTTTTGCTGTACGCGTGCCTCTCACTATTGTGGCCTCTCCAGTTGCGGAACACAGGCTCCGGAGGCGCAGGCTCAGGGGCCATGGCTCACGGGCCCAGCCGCTCTGCGGCATGTGGAATCCTCCCGGACTGGGGCACGAACCCGTGTCCCCTGCATCAGCAGGCGGACTCTCAACCACTGCGCCACCAGGGAAGCCCATAACTGGAGATTTTTAACATAGCTCTCTTACTGACAGAATGAGCAGGAAATAAACCAGACCCACCCCCCACCCCTCCACACAGTAAGGAATAACTCAATTAAGTAATCTGACTTAATTGACATTGCAACACTACATCCAATAACTGTAGAATGCACATTCTTTTCAAGTGCACATGGAGCTTTTAGCAAAGTAGTCCATTCGCTGGCCCATAAAGCAAGTCTCGACAAATTTCAAAGGAGTGACATCATACAAAGTATGTTCTCTGACTGCAGTGGAATTGAACTAGAAATCAGTATGATTGAAAGACAGCAAGAAAATCCCCAGAATAAGGAATCAGTTGCAGCATGTGCAACAAGCCTACACCCTACAGTGAAATTTAAACATTTTAATTTAACAGACATATGTTCGGTAAGCCAGGAACGATTCTAAGCACTTTACATATATTAACTCAGTCTTCCTAACAATCCTGTGAGATCTAGACTATGATTCCCACTTTATGAATGAGGAAACTGAGGCATAGGGAGGTTAAGAAACTTGCTCAAGGTCACAAAGCTAGTGAGTGACAGCAAAATTAGAGGCCAAGAAATATAGCACTGTGCAGATCGTGCTCTGCAATCTTGAGACGTGCTTTTATTGATACTTTTCTCATTAGGGTGGACTTGGGTTGCCAGGTAAGCGGAGCCCATCTGGAGCAAACCTATTCTTGTGTTTCTTCTGTGGGGCAGGTTTCTTGCGAAGGTAGAGGATCCAGGCCCAGACAAGCCCCGCCTTCCCCTGGGGACTTACCATCCCAAGGGCGTTACCACCTCCTGCCCAGGAGGCAGTGGCCGCGCCGCGTCCCCAAGCCCTGCCGGCTTTCCTTGCCCGGGATGGTCGTTCTAAAACGACCGGCAGGAGGCGCAGGCTCCCCTCCTTTCTGCCCCGCGGGTGCAAGCAGGGCTGTGACAGCTGCAGGACCTCGTCCGTTTGGGGAGCCGGCAGCTCGGTTCAGCCACTTCGAGGGCTTCCTTCCTCTTTATCAGATCTGTCAGGGCTGCTGCGCTGTGAAGGCA
This sequence comes from Tursiops truncatus, assembly GCF_011762595.2. Classification (NCBI taxonomy): domain Eukaryota; kingdom Metazoa; phylum Chordata; class Mammalia; order Artiodactyla; family Delphinidae; genus Tursiops; species Tursiops truncatus. The sequence continues at coordinate 164,603,872 of NC_047034.1, read as the reverse complement.
CCTCCGGCCTCTTCCCTCCTTCCTGTGGCGAACGGACGCTCCCCCCGAAGCCGCTAATCTACACCCCGGCGACTGCAGCCCGCCGGAGGCCGGGCCGGCCCCCCTCGCACCTTTTTCGGGGGCGGGACCCTGCTTTGAGGTCAGATCGCCGGGGGCTCCGGCTTCCCCCCTAACTGGCCAGGGCCGCGCGCGCCCGTTTTTCGCAGCCCTTTCGCACTTGTGCACGCGCTCGGCTCTCGCTGGCCCGCGAGGCGGCTGGAGAAAGCGCCTCCGAAGCAAAACTAACAGGTCTGGTGGCAGTTGGCACGAGGGGGGAAGAGGTGCTGCCGCGGTTAGTCCCGGGGCTCCTCCCCGCCTCGCCCGCGCCACAGCCGGCCGCGTGCCGCCACCGCGCCAGGTGCGGGGCCGCGGGGCCGAGCTCCCGAAGGCGCCCCGTGTGGCGCCCAGCTGACCGCCACCGGCGTGGAAGAGAACCGCCCGCACGCCTCCCCGAGAGGGGCCCTGCGCAGTGAGCTGAACGTGACAGCTAGGAGGGGGTTCCCCTCTGCAGACGGTCCTGGAGGGAGGAGTGGCCTCACGGGAGGCGAGCTGTCGTTGGGGGACAAAAAAGGGAAAGCCAGTGACTCGTTTCTGATCCCATTTCTTATAAGAAATGAACATGCTTCCGTTTTTCCCTCGTTCTCTGATTTCCTCAATCAAGTAAAAATAAATGTTTTTCCTTAAACACTATGCGCCAGTTATCGTACTGAGTTTATATACATATAGGTATAAATATGTTTTAAAAATATATAACTGTTTCAAACCTTTTAATCTTGTCAATTGTATCTTGGGGTAGGGATGATTATTACCCCCATTTTAAAAATAAGGAACTTTAAGCGTCCAGAGGTTCAGTAATTTGCTCAAGCTCACGCAGCCAGGAATGCATGGAGGTCGTCTGGCTCCAGAGCTTAACCATCAGGGCGCTGGATTCCGTGCTGTCACCTCTCCTGTGCTGGGAGGGGCTCAAGTTGGGGACTCAGGAAGGCTGGTTTCTTGGTCCAGCGGTGGAAGCAGCCCGGAGCTCCCCAAGCAGACTTTTCCAGTAGGAAGGCTGCACCATGCCCACTCCAGCCTCCCAAGCGCACAGGGAAGTCGGGACGAGGCAAGCAGAGCTAAGGGCTCTAATACCACGTACCAAGTGCAGGGACCGGCGCTCCATTTCTGTGTAATAAGGAGGGTCCTGCTTGGTGAGAGGGGGACTCTGGGAAGCCAGGGAGAGCAGAAGGGGCTCTCCACCTCCTTGGCTCAGAGACAGATGTGCAGCAACTCCCTGCTGTCTGCAGAGGTCACTGTAAGGTCACCCTTACAGAGGTCACCCTGCTGTGGATGAACGGGAGGTTTCCCCACCAAGGAAGGGGCTGGAGAAGAAGAGCCCAGGACCCTCTCCATTCCCTGCCTTCACTGGCACTTCAGCGATGTGATCTCATTCTCTGAAATCGTTTACTGTAGAGGAATTGTTCCTCATCTCCACAGATGCTCCAGGAATCCCATGGACCTTACCAGAACCTTAAGGTTGCCTAATTGAATTATTTTAAAAATTGAAGATAAAGACAAAATGTAAGTGAAGCGGAGCCCAGCTCACAGATGCACATTACTGACTTGATTATCAACAGAGGGTTATTGGTTTCTTTTTAAGAAGAATTCTGCCATGTTCTGAAGATACCTTTCACCTTGCTATTCCAAACCAACTTTCATTATCAGATGCATTTTAGAAATCATGGTGACAGCAGTGCTAGAAATACTCCAGCACCTTTGGTTCATCACTGAATGAACTAAGGATGAGTGACTTGCCCAAGACCCCATAGGTAGTTAATTGCGGCATGGGGACTCCTAGGACAGTGCTCTCAGGACTAGACAGCAGATTTGGCATAAACACATGATGGCTACCAGATAGGGGCAGGGTTGCCACTAAAACCCCTTCTTGATCCCCTTGTCCATGGCTTTCAGGGAGTCCCCTTACTTCATAAGACATGGGTTTAACATAGTCCTTGGCATCCAGAATCTTTATCTCATGTTAAAACACATTTAACTTATGAGATGCTCCATTCATTAAAAAATAACACTTTGAGCTCCTCCTGGATGCAAGGCACTGGCTGGATGTGAATGAATGGAGACACGTGATTTCTACCTTCTGGGAACTTCCAGGATCACAAGGGAGAAAGACATAAACACAAATAACCAGGCAATAAAAGCAGAAGGTGAGAAACAATTCACAAGAGACTTAAAAGCACTATTCATTCATTCACTTTATTGAGCCTACCTCGTGCCGATTCATAAACGGAACAATTGCTTTTCACTAGGAAAATTGAGAGTGTATCAAGAATAATTTTTTTTACAGGTTTTTAACTGCTTAAGTGATTGTCAAAGTAATTCTGCACATTGTAGAAATTTTGGAAAGTACAGAAAAGGGTAAAGAAGCACGTACACAAATTTCCCCCAAATTCACCACCGAGGCAGTGTGTTTTCCAGTCTATTGGCTAAAATTTGTTTCTTTAGGAAGTTTAGAGCTTGCTTCCCATTGCAAACCGATTACATCATAAGCATTTACCTATGTCATCTGGAACCCTTGACTATTACATGGCTCTTTACCCAATGCTTTCAGTCATATGGACACACGGTAATTGACTCAACAGCTCCTGGACTGTAGGGCATTTAGGTTCTCTCCAGCTTTTCATTATTACACGTTCGCATTGCAGAAAACATCTCTTTACGTACATACATCTTCGGCTGAATTTCAACTTTTAGGTTTTGGAGAAAATAATCAGAAATGTGAGTCAAAAGTACAAACATCTTAAGAAGATTGATAAATATCACCAAATTATTTGCTGAAAAGTTTCTAAAGAAATGGTAAAAAAAAAATGTGAACCAAAAGTAGGAACATTTTCCAGGCTTTTGATAATCACCAAGTGGCTTGCCAGAAATATCTCATGAATTTACACGCCGCCAGCGCCTGTGCACGGATGCCATCCCTCTGTGCTTCAGCTAGCAGGGAGCAGTGTCTTTGATAACTTAATCTATCTTATTTCTATTTTCATTTCTTTGACCTTTAGAGAGATTGAGCGTTCTTTTTTCCCCCAAAATGTTTATTGGCCACTTATATTTGCTTTTTATTACGTCCTTTGCCCTTTTATCTGTGAGCATCTTTGTATTTTTTTATATTGATTTATGTTGGTTCTTTATAAAGTAAGGGTTCTAACCATCTGTCTGTGGTATTTGCTGCAAACATTTTCCCCCAGTTGTTTGTCTTTTAATTTTGCTTGAATTTTTTAATCACACCAGAATTTTTTGTTTTAATGTAGTGCGGGACTGTCAAGCATTTCCTTTGTGGTTTCTTCCACAGCTTTGAAGCTTAGAAAGCCCTTCCCCATGTAAAGATCAGTTGGTGAAGGGAGTTCCCAGGTGATGGATACAGTGGGCCCTTGGCCAGGTGGCAAGAGGTGACACAGTCTGGGGAGCATGGGTTGTCTTTGTCACTTGAGGCCAGATCAGGGACACCTTTTAAGGCTGGGCTTGTGGTTACAGGTGGGGGATCGATCCACTGACCGTTTTTGAGCTGGGAGATGGCATATGGAAGTAGTTTGCCAAACAGAGTCTGTGTCTTCAAGATGCTACCTGAATATTGGAATGTGTGATTTCTACCGAGAACAATGTGGAACCTATTCTGGAAAGCTGTTATGGGAAATCCAAAGTTTATAGCTCAGTGAAACTTGAGAATTTTCTCCACTGTCTTCTGAATCTGCAGCTGTTTGGGGATTTGAGGGTAATGTTTCTGCTCTGATACTATCAGCATTGAGAGGGCCCTTCCAGGCCCGCACATTTCCTTACTTCCCAGCAAGTTAATACTTACCGCTCTGTTTGCACGTCGCTGACATGCCCTCTCTGCTTGACGTGGCTTCCCTCCCAGCCCGGCTGGACCACGAACCTCGAGAGCAGGCCTCCACTCTTCTGCTTAATGAAAACGGCAGTTTCAATAACCCGATTCTGCTAGAGAAACCACACTTGAACAATTTGTAAAATTTCTGGGAAGGAGTTATTCTGGGTGGCCAAATTTTTGGTGAATAGAAAGCTTGCTCCTTAGAAGACCATGTTTTGGTTTCTGGTTAGACACCCTGTGAAAATGTATGATACCTCTCGGCCCTTTATTCATTCTCTTCAACAAGACAGTATAACCCATTCCTAAATGAAATACTTAGAAGATGTTTAAGTTACCCAGAATCCCTGCCTCCCAACACAAACATTTCGGGTTTTTTCCCATCCTGTCTTCCGCGTGTGTGCATTTTACAGGGCTGCAAATCATTGTACAGGCTCTCCTGAGGTTCTGCCCTTTCTGTGGACCAGAGCCTGATCATAGGTGTCTAGATGTCAAACAGTGCCCATAAAATGCTCATTTGAGACATTTCGTATTGAAATAGAGTGTGCATACAGACTCGAGCACAGATCATAAACGTACAGCTTGATGAAGTTTTGCAAACAAAACACACCCTTGATCTAAACTCTACAGCTCCCAGATCGAGGAGTAGAACATTACCAGCACCCGGAGGCCCCCTCCTGCCTGGTCACCATCGCCAGCCGCCTCCCAAAGAGAACTCTATTCGGATGGCATAGATTAACCTTGAGTGTTTGGATCTCTGTGCCAATAAAATCAGAGAATATCCTCTTTGGTATCTGGCTTCTTTTGCTTAACATTATGTTTGTGAAATTCACCCATACTGTGTGTGTAGCAGTAGTTCATTCACTTTTCACTTCCACTGCTGCATGGTATTCCATCGTGGGCGGCGTTGGTTGTCTATTGCTTTGGAACAAACTACTACAAAACCTAGTGACTTAAAACAATGACATTTATTATCTCTCATAGTTTCTATGGGTTAAGAATATCAGGGGCAGCTTAGCTGGGTAGTACAGGCTCAGGATCTGTCGTGAGGTTGCCCTTGAGCCATTGGGTAGGGCTGCAGTCATCTGAACCCTTGACCAGGGCTGGACATCCATTCCCAAGATGGTGCACTTGCATGGGGTCGCCCTTGAGACATTGGGTAGGGCTGCAGTCATCTGAACCCTTGACCAGGGCTGGACATCTGTTCCCAAGATGGTGCACTTGCATGGGGTTGCCCTTGAGACATTGGGTAGGGCTGCAGTCATCTGAACCCTTGACCAGGGCTGGACATCTGTTCCCAAGATGGTGCACTTGCATGGGGTTGCCCTTGAGACATTGGGTAGGGCTGCAGTCATCTGAACCCTTGACCAGGGCTGGACATCCGTTCCCAAGATGATGCAATTGCATGGAATTGTCCTTGAGACATTGGGTAGGGCTGCAGTCATCTGAACACTTGACCAGGGCTGGACATCCGTTCCCAAGATGGTGCAATTGCATGGGGTTGCCCTTGAGACATTGGGTAGGGCTGCAGTCATCTGAACCCTTGACCAGGGCTGGACATCTGTTCCCAAGATTGTGCACTTGCATGGCTGTTAGCCAGAGGCCTCAGTGCCTCTCTGGGGCTTGGGTTTCTTTATGACGTGGTGGCTGCCTTCCCCCAGAGTGAATGATCAAGAGACCAAGGCAGAAGCTGCAACATCTTCTAGGACGTCTCCTTGGAAGTCATACATGATCACTTCCACCCGACCCTACAGGTTACCAAGTCAGCTCTATTTACCATTGAGAGGGAAATTTCACCAAGGCATGACTACCAGGAAGTGAGGATCATGAAGGGCTCCTTGGAAGCTGGCTACTACACACGGATAAACTATCCATTGTAAAAGGTCACTTTTCATAGCATCTCCCATCACATTGTTGTATTATAAGTTATTTGCTGTTGTAGTTAATATCGACACGAACATATTTATGCATGTCACTCGCTTTCTATTTTTTCTGCTGAAGTAGTTCTTAGAAATACATCCCTGGGAATGGAATTCCTGAGTCAAAAGATCTCAACCTGTTTATGACTCTTGCTCTACTGTCACTTATAGCTTCCAAAAGGATTGTTCCGATTTTCAGTGCTACCGGCAACCAAATGGTAGACGGAGTCCACGGCAGCTGTATTAGGCATTACCCCACCAGACAAAACATTGTACATGGAACATAAAAAGACACTCTGTCATCAAGAAAATGGCAAACAATAGACACCAGTCACTGTTCTGGGATACAATACTGTGATGCCTGGAGGGGCAGCTGTATCGTGAAGAACTGGTGACTCTTTTCTAAGAAGCCCCAGATAATAGGTACTCTGAATGTCTGTAAATCCAACTGGTTTTGAAATTGCATTTTCTGCCACCTCGTGGAGAGGCAGCATGGTGAGTGGAAAGAGCAGTTGCTTTCACTCTCAGCGTCCCCATCTGTAAAATGGGGATCATGGCACCAAACTGCCAGGGTCGGTGTGAGGATTGAAGAGATAATGGAGGAGATGTTCCTAGCACCATGCTTGCAACATGCTAGGCACCCAACAGACATTGGTCGCCCCCTCTCTCCTGCTCCTATTTCCTCTTCTTGGTTTAACAAGGGTGTGTTACCCTCACTGGCTGAAATACTTCGTGTGATATGTCCTTGGTTTCTCCTGGAGGGAAAAAAAGAAACATGGTAATTCTTTTCTAATTATAACAGTGATGTGTGTTCATCGAATAAAAATTTGGAAACTGTGGGAAAGTACAAAGAAGGAAATAAAAATTACCTGCAATTTCACGCCCCATATTTGCCACTGCTAACAACTGGGTGTGTCCTCAGGGGTGTTGGGCCACTTTTTTTTTTATTATTTAATTTTATTTATTTATTTTCACAAAATCTTTTCTACCGGCCTTATTTTAGGAAGGCAAGAATCTTCATTCTTGTCTAAATAATAGTAATAATACTAGAAAGTGACTATTTCAAGTATATAAAGCCACTTTTTGAAATTAATATATAAAGATAAAAGTGCCAACATGGAAATACATAGTACTAAATTAGCCTGCATTACACGTGGAGTAAGTTAATTTCGGCATTAATTTATTATGCATTTTTATTATAACATTTTTTCCGATGCCAATTATTTTATTTATTTTTTTATACAGCAGGTTCTTATTAGTTATCCATTTTATACATATTCATGTATATATGTCAATCCCAATCTCCCAATTCATCACACCACCACCACCACCACCACCCCACCGCTTTCCCCCCTTGGTGTCCATAAGTTCGTTCTCTACATCTGTGTCTCAATTTCTGCCCTGCAAACCAGTTCATCTGTACCATTTTTCTAGGTTCCACATATATGTGTTAATATATGATATTTGTTTTTCTCTTTCTGACTTACTTCACTCTGTATGACAGTCTCTAGATTCATCCATGTCTCTACAAATGAGCCAATTTCGTTCCTTTTTATGGCTGAGTAATATTCCATTGTATATATGTACCACATCTTCTGTATCCATTCATCTGTTGATGGGCATTTAGGTTGCTTCCATGACCTGGCTGTTGTAAATAGTGCTGCAATGAACATTGTGGTGCATGTGTCTTTTTGAATTATGGTTTTCTCTGGGTATATGCCCAGTAGTGGGATTGCTGGGTCATATGGTAATCCTATTTTTAGTTTTTTAAGGAATCTCCATACTGTTCTCCATAGTGGCTGTATCAATTTACATTCTCACCAACAGTGCAAGAGCGTTCCCTTTTCTCCACACCCTCTCCAGCATCTGTTGTTTGTAGGTTTTCTGATGATGCCCATTCTAACTGGTGTGAGGTGATACCTCATTGTAGTTTTGATTTTCATTTCTCTAATAATTAGTGATGTTTAGCAGGTTTTCATGTGCTTCTTGCCATCTGTATGTCTCCTTGGAGAAATGTCTCTTTAGGTCTTCTGCCCACTTTTTGATTGGGTTGCTTGTTTCTTTAATATTGAGTTCCATGAGCTGTTTATATATTTTGGAGATTAATCCTTTGTCTGTTAATTTGTTTGCAAATATTTTCTCCCATTCTGAGGGTTGTCTTTTTGTCTTGTTTGTAGTTTCCTTTGCTTTGCAAAAGCTTTTAAGTTTCATTAGGTCCCATTTGTTTATTTTTGGTTTTATTTCCATTACTCTAGGAGGTGGATCAAAAAAGATCTTGCTGTGATTTATGTCATAGAGTGTTCTTCCTATGTTTTCCTCTAAGAGTTTTATGGTGTCCGGTTTTACATTTAGGTCTCTAATCCATTTTGAGTTTATTTTTGTGTATGGTGTTAGGGAGTGTTCTAATTTCATTCTTTTACATGTAGCTGTCCAGTTTTCCCAGCGCCACTTATTGAAGAGACTGTCTTTTCTCCATTGTATATCCTTGCCTCCTTTGTCATAGATTAGTTGACCATAGGTGCGTGGGTTTATCTCTGGACTTTCTATCCTGTTCCACTGATCTATACTTCTGTTTTTGTGCCAGTACCATATTGTCTTGATTACTGTAGTTTTGTAGTATAGTCTGAAGTCAGGGAACCTGATTCCTCCAGCTCTGTTTTTTTTCCCTCAAGACTCCTTTGGCTATTCGGGGTCTTTTGTGTCTCCATACAAATTTTAAGATTTTTTTGTTCTTGTTCTGTAAAAAATGCCATTGGTAATTTGATAGGGATTGCATTGAATATGTAGATTGCTTTGGGTAGTAGAGTTATTTTCACAATGTTATTTCACAATTTTCACAATATCAATTAAATCTATCTGGTCTATTGTGTCATTTAAAGCTCGTGTTTCCTTATTAATTTTCTGTTTGGATGATCTGTCCATTGGTGTAAGTGAGGTGTTAAAGTCCCCCACTATTATTGTGTTACTGTCAATTTCCTCTTTTATAGCTGTTAGCAGTTGCCTTATGTATTGAGGTGCTCCTATGTTGGGTGCATATATATTTATAATTGTTATATCTTCTTCTTGGATTGATCCTTTAATAATTATGTAGTGTCCTTCCTTGTCTCCTGTAACATTCTTTATTTTAAAGTCTATTTTATCTGATATGAGTATTGCTACTCCAGCTTTTTCTTGATTTCCATTTGCATGGAATATCTTTTTCCATCCCCTCACTTTCAGTCTGTATGTGTCCCTAGGTCTGAAATGGGTCTCTGGTAGACAGCATATATATGGGTCTTATTTTTGTATCCATTCAGCGAGTCTGTATCTTTTGGTTGGAGCATTTAATCCATTCACGTTTAAGGTAACTATTGATATGTATGCTCCTATTACCATTTTCTTAATTGTTATGGGTTTGTTTTTGTAGGTCCTTTACTTCTCTTGTGTTTCCCACTTAGAGAAGTTCCTTTAGCATTTGTTGTAGAGCTGGTTTGGTGGTGCTGAATTCTCTTAGCTTTTGCTTGTCTGTAAAGCTTTTGATTTCTCCATCGAATCTGAATGAGATCCTTGCCAGGTAGAGTAAATTCGGTTGTAGGTTCTTCCCTTTCATCACTTTAAATATGTCATGTCACTCCTTTCTGGCTTGTAGAGTTTCTGCTGAGAAAGCAGCTGTTAACCTTATGGGAGTTCCTTTGTATGTTACTTGTCATTTTTCCATTGCTGCTTTCAATAATTTCTCTTTGTCTTTAATTTTTGCCAGCTTGATTACTATGTGTCTCTGTGTGTTTCTCCTTGGGTTTATCCTGTATGGGACTCCTTGCATTTCCTGGACTTGGGTGGCTATTTCCTTTCCCATGTTAGGGAAGTTTTTGACTATAATCTCTTCAAACATTTTCTCAGGTCCTTTCTCTTTTTCTTCTCCTTCTGGGACCCCTATAATGCAAATGTTGTTGCATTTAATATTGTCCCAGAGGTCTCTTAGGCTGTCTTCATTCTTTTTTCTTTATTCTGTTCCATAGCAGTGAATTCCACCATTCTGTCTTCCAGGTCACTTATCTGTTCTTCTGCTATTTATCCCTTCTAGTGTACTTTTCATTTCAGTTATTGTATTGTTCATCTCTGTTTGTTTGTTCTTTAATTCTTCTAGGTCTTTGTTAAACATTTCTTGCATCTTCTTGATCTTTGCCTCCATTCTTTTTCCGAGGTCCTGGATCATCTTCACTATCATTATTCTGAATTCTTTTTCTGGAAGGTTGCCTATCTCCACTTCATTTAGTTGTTTTTCTCGGGTTTTATCTTGTTCCTTCATCTGGTACATAGCGCTCTGACTTTTCATGTTGTCTATCTTTCTGTGAATGTGGTTTTTGTTCCACAGACTGCAGGATTGTAGTTATTCTTGCTTCTGCTGTCTGCCCTCTGGTGGATGAGGCTATATCTGGGCCACTTTTTATTTTCAGAATTCTAAGGTGTGGTTCCAGGCCAGTGGACACCTCTGTCCAGGCCCCAGTGATGTCTTGGATAGGGTGCGTGCTGGAGCCATCGGGTCCCAGCTGTGATGGGGTCCCCAGGCGGCCGCACCTTTTGCTGCACGTGGGAAGCAGATAGAATTTCAAGACTTGTCCTCACTGACTATGGAGAGCAAGACCAGGAACCCTGCAGTGGGAAGGACTGTCTTCATTCTTCCCCTTTCCCTTGCAAGGCCCTGACCAAACTCATCCAGGCTTGGGCACTTCCTGTCTCTGGACCTCAGTTTCCTCATCTGTCAAATGAGCATCTGGGCTTCGATTTGCAGGATTAACACTGTGCGGCCCCAGAGATGTCTGTGTAGCCTGTATACACCCACGTCTTCTTTATTTCTCAGGTGCCCTCACGTTCTCCTTCTTAGGATGGGATGAGCCTCCCACAGCTTCGGATCGTGGTAGTACCCGGGCCATCTCGGGTCATGCTCCTTGGGAGTCTCGAGTCGGGCAAGGAGCCCCTCTGAGAGCTTCATGAGGAGGAAATGAAACAACACGTGTACAGGCCTCTGTGCAGATATAATCGAGTTGTTATGGCACCACCGGTGAAAAGGGACTGCACGGGTTCAAATCCCAGCTCTGCCACTAACTGGCTGTGTGACCTTGGGCAACTTCCTTAAAGCTCTGTGCCTCACTCACCTCTAAACTGGGAAAGATGAAGATGATAATGTGTGGACTAAATTGTATGTGGATTAACTGAGTTAAGCTGCATGACGTCCTTGGCACGTGGTAAGGGCTATGTGGGTAGTGGTATTATTACACCGTCCAGAAGGTAGTAAGTGCTCTGAGATGTGCGCTATGTCGAATTGTAAGCAGTTTCCAAAAATGCAAATGTGATTGACATGAAAAGTGAGCTTCTCCTCTGTCACCTATTCTCACACTCCAGAAGTAACCACTGAGAATAGTTCAGTGGGCCACCTTCCAGATCTTTCTCTGGAAGTACATGATGAGCATATATAGGGAGTGTTTTCTCTTAAAAGCATGATACCTTGCATATTGCTCTGCAACTTGCTTTTTCACTCAGAATATCATGGACATACTTTCATGTCACAAGATGCAGATATATGACTGTTAAATGTATACCTCCAACTCCCTGTGAGGGACAGTTAGGCTATTTCCATTTTTTTTGATTATGCAAATACAGCAAGGAGTATTGTCGCTACCCTGGGAGGGTCGAGTCAGAGATGGTGAGGGTTCTGAGTGGCTCTACCGTGTCACCCTGGGAGGACCCCCTAGATAGCCCCGAAGGAGGCAGGGGTCTGCCCAGGAGGTTCCCTCCTGGAGGTGAAGATAGCAGTGCACCTTGGAGACAGGAAAATGGGGACTCAGATGACCCTGAAGCCCCTTTCTCACCATTGCCTTTTAAAAGATATTGTTATTAAATATTTTTATTATAAAAAATTTCAATGAAAAGATGCAAGACTAGTCCAACGTATAGGTATATACCTACCATTAGATGTAATGGCTGTTGACACTTGGCCACGTGTGTTTTACCCATTTATATGATATCTCTATCTCTCTATCTCTAGCCCTATATTTTGGCTAGAACATTTCAAAGTAAGTTGTAAACTTCATGACATATCCCTCATAAATAATTCAATAATTTCTTAGGCTCAACACCTAAGAAAATTAACACGCATTTCCTAATATCATCTGATAATAAATGGATTTTCAAATTTCCCAAGTTGTCCTCCATATATATATATAGTTTTTACAAACCAGGCTCCAGTGAGCTGGGGCTGGATGACAGTCCTTGACAAACGTTGATCCTGGTCCGTTGACGGGAAGTGGCCAGGGCTCTGTAAAACTCCTCACTGCCTGTGTGGTACTTCTGGGCAGATTAGAAAACGTGCCCCTTGTGGGCACAGCTCACATGCCAGTGCACCTGGCTTAGTGGAGTCAGGTTGGATTTCAACCCCAATGCCAATGACAGCACTTTGTGCAGTGCACAGACTAGGCAACCACATGTGGCAGCCCTGACTGGGAGGGGCAGTTTGGTCAGCAAGGCAGGGCAGAGAGAGATTCCAGCCTGAAAGCGAGCAAGGTAGTGGTTCACAGTGGGCTCCCTGTCACCCAGCAACAGCAATGACAATGGTGGCGTTTAGTGAGCATCACTCTGCTGAGTCCTGCACTGAGTGCTGTCTTGAATCCTCTTGTGTTTTATTCACGACCAGGTGAGATTGGTGCCAGTAGCATCCTCACTTTAGGGATGAGAACACAGGCTCGGAGAGGTTCAGTTATTTGCTCAAGGCTGCACTGCTCATAAGGGGCTGAATCAGGGCTCTGCCCTGAGTCTGTTGGTTCTTGGGACTGTACCTTAAGAACTGTGCCCCACATGGCATTGTCAGGGGGCCTAGGAGCCCCATTCAGGGCCAGGGCATCAGGGATTTCGTTTAGTAGATCTGCAGTGGGGTCTGAGCAGTCAAATTTCAAATGAGTCCCCCCAGCCACCCTGGGGGATCTTGGTTCCTGATGTGTCACTCACCGCACACCCGTTAGTAACCACTGGGTGGCAAGAGCATCCGGAAATCCAGGGCCCCAGCCCTCTCTTGGTCACAGTTGATGGCTGTTTGCTGACCTGTAGGTCCCCAAGGCAGAAGTCCCGTCACCTGGAGGTGCAAAGAGCATCAGGAGGCATTGGGAATTCTGTGACTGCAGCCACCAAGGGCCCCAGTCTTGTCACTCCCTCTCCCTGGGGCGTCAGACATGGGGCAGGATTGGCAGGAAGGAGGCAAGGTTGGGTGTGACCCACAAAGGCACCCAGCTGTCCTGGCGACCCTGCCAGCTGAGCAGCCCCTGATGGTGAGACAAGCTGGAACCTGGAACCCTTTGCTTCAGTGCTTGCACCTGAACGCACCTCTCCTCCAGCAACAAAATACAAAGAAACTGCATGGGACTAAAAATAACTGTGTGCATGCGCAGTTGGGGCAAATTCTGGACAAAACATACAAAGAGACCAAAAAACCCAACTGCAACTTTTGAAGCGCCTGGAGCAAGAGCAGGGGGTCGGGAGCAAAACCAGGGTACTGCGCATGCCCCCTGCACACACCACCACTAAACGGGTGGGCAAACCCCCTAGGCCACCCCTCCGGCCAGACCCCTGGACACACCCCTACCCTCACCCCATATAAGGAACAAGCTTGACCGCACCCCCCCCCCCCCCCCCGCCATCGGGGGGCCAGCAACCAAGGGAAACTGTTGTTTGTTCTCTCTTCCCGCTGCTGCTGCAGAGGCCCCAGTAAAGCCTTGCAGGAATTTCTTGTCTGGCTTCTGATCAATTTCTATTGATTAAGGAGGCCAAGAACCCTGGTCGATAACAATGGACTGGGGAACATGACTTGCCCTGGGCTCCCCCAGAAACGGGGTGATGTTGCTGGCTTCCCTAACCCTGGCCATGACCACAACTGGGGTCTGGGGAGCCCTGGTGGAGCTGTGGGGGCGGATGGGAGGGCTTCCCGAAGCCTCCAGCTCACAACTCTTAAAGGAGCAGCAGAGCATGGAGGCGGGGCTGGTGCGGAGGTCTCCGGCCCTGGTACCACCCCCAAGCCGTCCTTCAGACAATGGACAATTTACCGCCCACCTGCCCAGAAGCTGGCCCCGGGGCTTCGGGCTCTGACCGGCACTCCCTCCTGGCAGAACCCGTTGTTAACCCGTAGCATTCACTACGGGCCCTCCACAGTTTGGGTATGTGCTTAGGGCTGGGGTGCGGCCTTGAATAATTTCAATTCTGCACTCACCAGTCTACGACTTGCCAGATTACCTGCTGTCCGCAACAAACATCAGAACCCAGTTCTCTTTCTCAATCGTCAGATAAAGTAGCATTTTGTATAACTGGGCCTCAAGGAAATCGGGCAGGGCTTCAGGAAGACCAGCAGCAGACCCAAAGCGCGCTTGGATCGTGACTCCTTCTGGTTTGTTTTGGAGGGAGAGACAGTTAGTAGAACTTCCTGGCCGCTGCCTGAGCTATGGAGGCTCAGGGCGAGGCGGGGGGTGCAGGGAACACTCTTGGTGGGGCCAGTGGGCAGCGTCAGACTGAGCCATAAATCTGTGGGGAGGCGGGATCCTGAGATTCCCAGAGAGGAAACTGAGGCTCAGAATGATCAGGGGTGAGCCCAGGGTCACACAGTTTGAGGCGAAGCTTCTATGTACAACTGAGTGGACACCGGGCATCTTTCCAGGACACCCCCTGTCCCTCCTCCTGGTGACAGAGCCCATATTCCCCCCTCCCCCCGCCCACGCTCAATGGTAGATGCTCAGACCCCATCCTCAGGGGACCCGCTTTGTCCCTGCTCTCATTCACATCCAGTTTTCCTTTCTGACTGCCAGTCTGGGTGACCTTCGGTGACTCTGGCCTCACACCAGCTCCCTAACCCTACTGCAGACCCTAGCTCGGGCCCTCGGGACAGGCCTGTTCTCTGGCGGGACACTGCTCGGCAGTCCCTCCCCGACCACGCCTGCTCCAGCTTCCTTGGTCCTCTGCTTCTCTCCCCCTTACTCCCGACCCCCGACACAGGCTCTCCCAAGGTCCCTGCTAATGATAATAACATGACATGAAAAATAATACCTCCCATTTACCAAGACTGTACGTAGCCCTGTGCTAAGCTCTTCCAAGCCTCATCGGGCCCTCATCCAACCCCACGTGGGGAAAAACTGTCTCTTCCTGCAGCGGTGGGGGGGGGGGGGGGAGGGGGGAGGGGCGGTGGGGGCCGGGTGGGGGGAGGGGGAGGGGAGGGGGAGGGGGAAGGGAGGGACGCGCTGGCGATTTTGCCCCACTCGCACCCCCATGGAGGACCTTCTGATGGTCTTGATGGTTGGTCAAGATGTTTCCCCCAAGAGGAAAAGAAAGTGGTGTGTGTTTAAATGAGTGTGCGAGTGTGAAGGAGAGATGTGTCTTCAGCCAGGCCCAACACCTACGCCCTATGGGAGGGGCAGGAGGACGATAAAGTAAGACCCGGTTCTCCACGCAGGTGACCATGACCCTGGAGGGTTCTAACAAAGGGACTCTGCTGGGATGGTTCCAGAGTTCTTACCTTGCAGGTGTGTTGTCTCCCCAACCCCTTTTTTCTCGGAGCAGATACGTGTGTGTGGCACATGTGCATTTGTATTCACCGTGATCCGATTTCCTGCATCTCCCCCGACTCCCTGCATCTCCCCCCACTCCGTCCCCTAGACTTTCCGGAGTCGTCTTCTTAGCGGCTGCGTGCTTCATCGTGTGAGGGGATTTAATGCCGCTTGTAAAACACGATGTTTTCTTTCCCCCCCTGACTCTCTCTCAGCCCCTCCGCTCGGCAGCCCGGTTTCTCCCCTGCGTTTGGCCAGCTCCATAAAATAAATACATCTACTGCACAGGAGGAAATGACCTTCGGGTCTGGGGGCCTTTTTAATGGGGCCTGAGCTCCCGCTGACAGCTCCACGCTTCCCGGCTTTACCTGCTCAGCACCTAAGGCTTTGCTGGGAGCCCGGAGCTCTGGGGCGCCTCGCGGAGTCCTCCAGTCACCCATTTCTCACCCGGCTTTACCTGCTGAACCTCTGTCACGACTTCCGCCCACTTTGTGCTTGCTTTTTTTTTTCAAGTAACGAAAGAAATGTGTGTTTGTCTTTAAGACTGTAAACGGCACAGACACAGACACGAAGGTCCTCGCCTCTTCTTGTCTGAATCGCCTGCACTGTCTCCGGAGCGGCTATGGATTTCTCACCCCTCATTTGGAGTGGAAATTGCTCGAGGCCCCTGTTGGAATCCCTACCCCAGCGGGAGGCCTGGCTTGTGACAGGCCCTTGGTAAAGGCTGAATGAATGAATGAGTGAACGAATGAGTGAATGAAGATGTGCTGAGCAGTCTGTCCCCGCCTGGGTGGTTCATCTCAGGAGGCACCTGTTCAGCCTTCCTGCTTTGGGATGTGGCCCCACTCCTTCCTCCTGTGTGACCTGGGGCAATTGTCATTTACTTTTTGGAACTTCAGTTTTTTCATCTGCATAATGGGGATATTGCCTGCCCAGCTCCCATCACAGGCCTGTGAAGTTCAAGGTAGAAGGCGGGAGGGAAACACTCCATGAAAGATGAAGCATGAGGACATCTCTGAGACGAAGTGCTGATGGGAAAATCAAGTTCAGGCTGAGCCACACAGGATGGTGATGTTCATTATTTCAACTGTCCCCCCCCACCCCCACCCCGTCCCATCTCTCCAGGTGAGGAGAAAAGTGTCTGGAAATTTCTCACCAAACCAACAGCGGTTGCTAGGAGCTCTTTAGCTTTATTTACAATGTTTTAATATTCTTGTAACAGAAATGTACTGAGGTTCTACTTTTGTATTGAAAATATTTTAATATATTTGTATATGAATAAATAACAATAATAGTCTCCATTTATTGAACTCTGGTTCTGTAGCAGGCTGTGAGGATCTGTAAGATGCCCATTTTACAGATGAGGAAACTGAAGCCCAGAGGAGTGGGTGACTGGCCCAGGCTCACACAGCCAGGAAAGGTTGAGGCCGATTCTGACCCCAAGAACAGCTGACCCCTGTGGGAGATTATTAGTCCCTTAGTAGATATTGATCGCAACAGCCACTGGGCAACTGGCTCGGTAGGACAGGATGCAGAGCGGCCTCCTCACACAAGGGGAGAAACAGCCCAAAGAACATGTTACCAGGGACAGAATTTATGACATCGTGTTGAAGAGCAAGGGTTTTGGCGTCAGAAAGACATGCTTGTGTCCAAGCTCTGCCACTTCCTGGCTTTGTGACCTCAGGCAAGTCCCTTCACCTCTTTGGGCCTCAGTTTGCTCATCTTCGAAAGGGGGTGAGAAACCACCTACCTGCCAGGCTCTTGTGGATTGAGCGTATTGTGGACATGACAACACCGTGTAAACTGTAAAGTGCTGCTTATTCATTGCGGAAAAGAGCATTTACAATGCACCTGCTTTCATGCCAGGCAGGCCCTTCTCATGACAGACGAGGTCCTGGTCCCCCAAGGTGGCCTACAGGGCTGGAACCAGACAATCAACAGGGAAACCAGTGAGAGGATTCATGGGTGGTGGCGCGGCGGGGGGCGGAGGGCTGGTGCTGGTGGGATGGAGCCGCCTCAGAGGTTGGGCCCTGCGCGGGTGGCTGGTGGAGGCCTCTCTGGGGAGGTGACATCTGACAGCGGCCAAGACGTGGGAGGTCCATGTGTCACGCTCTTTAGGGGAAGTGCCCTGGGCAGAGGGACAGCCCCAAGGAAGGGAAGAGCTGGTGTGGCTGAGGGGTGAGGAAGGCCAGGGCGGCGAGAGCAGGGAAGGAGTCGGAAGGACTCCTGAAGACAGTAGGTGGCTTTCCCAGGGCTGTGCACGTGACTTCTCGCGCCGCCCGGCCGGGGGCCCATCAGGTGGGGTCTGTGTACACGTCTCAGGAGGTGGGCCCGTGTCAGAGGACATGTGTCCTTTCCTTGAAGCCGAGAGAGGCTTCCGCACTCAGAGAGGGGAGAAAGCAGGAGCCCTGGGCAGGGCCACTGGGGAGGCGGGAGGAGGAGGCCCCTGCCCGGAGCCCCTGGTCCCCTGGAGCGGCTCCAGTGGGAAGATGAGAGGCCAGGCAGGATTAAATGTCAGAAATGGGGCCTGGGAGCAAAGCAGGGGGGACCAAGGCGCAAGAGGAGCCTGATGTCCCCAGATGCGGGGAGATGTGCACAGGCCCAGAGGGGAGCCCAGAGAGCGGAGTCCAAGGCGGTCCAGAGGCGGGTCCGGGGGGTGCCCAGGGAGGCTCTGGAACGCATCTCCAAGGCAGGTTTCCAGGTGCCCTGGGCAGAGGCAGACGTCTAATGCCCAGCCACTGATCATGATCCTTAGCAAGATGGATCTTTCCAGAAATGTCATTTTCTCCCCAGGGCAATTGGTTTGATTAGGGGTGCCCGTGGGACATCTCAGGAAGGTGGTTAGTGCCATCCACTGCCCTGCAGGGGTGGAGTCTGACAGTGTCACTCTGGCTCCCTGAGTCGTTTCCTCGTCTGGAAGACAGGAAAGCAGTAGCATCCCACCTGCAGCTTTGCTGTGAGGCTTGAGGTGCTAGTGTTTGCACAGCCCACTGCTCAGCACGTGAGCCAAAGTGAGGAAGCAGCAAAGGGGGCTGTCCCGGCCCTGGGTCCTCCAGTCACAGGATCACGGACTCTCAGGGTGGAAGGAAGGTCGAAGAATCCACCCCTCCATCCTGTAATTGATCACTTCTGTGGTGTCCTGCTGGGCAGTGCCAACCTCAGCTTGATCTCCTCTGATGACAGGATGCTCACTCCCCACCCCTCAAAGTAGTGTATTCCATCTTAGGCAGGTCTGTTGGAAGTTCTTCCTGATGTGGAACCCAGCTCTATATCCTGGGGGGTCTCCTCCCATGGGTTCCAGTCCTTTCTCTTGGGATCGCATGGAGCACATCGCACGTCTAATCCACATACGAGTTACAGTTATCTGGGTCTGCTCTCTGGTCCCCCCAGCCATTCTCCATCAGGATGCTCCAGGCCCCCCACTCTTCTTATCTCCCACCTCCCACCCTTCTCGTTTGTCCAGATCCTTCTTCCATGCAGGGCTGAGCACAAGACTCTGGCTGCAGAATGCAGAGAAGATACAGGGGCCTCCGGCATCCTCATATAGGGTGGGCTTACCTGACATATGACCTTTGCCAGCTCTCTCTCGCTCTCATTCTTTTCTTTCTCTGGGCGTCCTAAAAGCACAGGCACAGCTGTCTGAGGCCTGGAGGTCTTAGCCAGAGGAGGGTCAGGCTGAGTCAGCCTTGTGCCCAGAGACCAGAGGAGACCCTGGCAAACCACCGTCATTTTTAACTGAAAACATGTTTTCTTCCTCTCATCTTTATTTTTATTAATTTATTTTTGGCTGCATTGGGTCTTCGTTGCTGCGCGCGGGCTTTCTCTAGTTGCGGCAAGCGGGGGCTACTCTTCGTTGTGGTGCGTGGGCTTCTCATTGCAGTGGCTACTCTTGTTGCGGACCACGGGCTCTAGGCACACGGGCTTCAGTAACTGTGGCACGTGGGCTCAGTAGTTGTGGCTCGCGGGCTCTAGAGCACAGGCTTAGTGGTTGTGGTGCACAGGCTTAGTTGCTCCGTGGCATGTGGGATCTTCCCAGCCAGGGCTCGAACCCGTGTCCCCTGCATTGGCAGGTGGATTCTTAACCACTGCGCCACCAGGGAAGTCCTTCCTCTCATCTTTAAATGACAAAAATGAAACAAGCTCACTGTAAAAATGTGAAGCAATTCCAAAGTGTATAGAGTAAAAAGCAAAGCCCTTTTTCATTGCTCTCTTTCTCCCCAAATCTTAACCTCTGTCGACAGATTGGTGAGTCTCCTTCAAGGCATTTTTCTTTCCACATGGAGAACCTTTTTTCCTCCCAAAGGTAGCACTACACATAGTGATCGTTCATTTATCAGGGACAGGTTTCCATGTCGGCACATAGAGCGCAAACTCATTCTTTTTTATTTTTTAAACGAAATATGAAAAACAACTTTATTAACTCTTCTTAGAACAATGCTGTCCCTGAGGCAGCCACGTAAATAGCATAAAAGCTTTACTGTGAAAAACGAGTTATCTTCAGTCCCACCCCCCACACTGACCCCTGCTATGAGTTCTCTGAACCCCCAAACACCCAGGGGAGGGCAGGTCATACTGCATTTGGTCTAACGGCTACCCCGGGGGGCTAAGTGTGGGCGTGCCATGCTCTGTGACCGACCTCCTACTAATGTCACTTAGCTTATCTTCAGCTTTTCACTTTTAAACAAGGCTTCAGTGACCCCACTGCACTGATACGCTTAGGCTGGCGTAGGAAACCTTCCCAAGGGTGGACTGGCCGGACCACAGCATCACCAGTCACAATCAGGGTACCAGCAGACCTGAGACCCTGATTCCTGGGAGGTGGCTGGGAACAGGATGACGCAGGAGGGGAAAGAGTCCCGGGCCAGGAGTCAGGAGGCCTGGGCTCTTAGAGAGTCACTTCCCCTCTCTGAGTCTGTTTCCTCTACCTCAAAAGAGGATGCCGGCCAGAGGGCACGGGCAGCCTTTCTTGGCTTGCATCAGATGCCAGTCCACAAAACGTGGCAAGGACTCTTCTCCAGCGCCCTGCAATTCTTCCCTGCTGTCCGAAAGGACTCTCTCTGCTCTGGTGACAATGAAAGGCTCCTGGACTTTTCTGATGGCTTGGGGGTGGTTCAGTTTCTGCTCTAGGACCTCTCTGGGTGGAGCCAGTCTGTCCAATGCCCCATCAGAGGGAAGTGGGCACTGGGATGGGCAGGGGGCTGTGGACTCCTGGGTGAGAGTCGCAGGCTTACAAAGGACCTCCCGGCTCAGCCTCTGTCCATGACTTGTCAGGACAAGGCTCTTCCTGTGGCTTCAGGAAGAACTTGTGTCCTTTCAGACCCAATCGAGTAACAGACACGCTCTAGGTATTTCAGATAGAGGGACTTAAAACAGGGAGTTGGTCACCCAGGTGTATAGGAGAGCCGAGAGACCAGAGGGGTGATGAGTCAAACCAGAGGTCATCCACCGTGGGAAACTGCCACCACCCAGTGGTGGAGGGACCAGGGGAGGTGGTGGGGTGGGCAGAAGCCAGGATCCTGGGCTACCTGGTGCCAGCTGGAACCTTGCTGGGTGGAGCACAGAGGAAAAGCAGCTGCCGCCAGTGACCCCACCTGGGGCAGACTTGAACGGGGGAGGAATAGTCCAGCTTCTCTCTTCACGCCCCCCTCCTCCAGGTCCTCACCCAACTGGAAACCAGCTGGCAGGACAGCCTGGGCAATGCAGCCCGCAGGCATCAGCCCCATGCAACACAGACAGGGAGGCATTTGAGAATGGAAGCCCAGGACTGGCCTGTGACTATCTGTGCTTAAATGCTTCAGGTGCTGGGGAGCTCACTCTCTAATCCTAGAGGGAGCAGCAACAGCTCATTTCACTGCCTGCTGAGTATGAACGTTGGCTCAGGATAAGGAAAAGACGTTTGCGACTCCCACCCTGAAGATGAGGGTTTGTCTTTGGAGCAGGAGCCCTTTGTGTAAGACAGTCGCCTCATGCCTCCCGGCGTTGCTCATGCTGTCATAGCTGCCAGGAATGCCCTTCCCACCCTCCACTGCCCAGCTGACTTTCGCCCACCTGATGAGATTCAGCTCTTCCAGGAAACCTCCCAGCACACCCATCTTGGGTGACGCTACCCTTGTGCCCGTTCAAAGCACCTCGTGCCTCCTTCTCTACTTAGCACTAATTGCATCACATCACACATGAATTTCCACGTTTGTCCACCTGATTCAGCGGAGCACAGAGCTTGATGGACACGACTTTGCCTCCCCAGTGCTAACCTACTAAATGCTTTGCATGCATTGTTTAATTCTCCCAATAACCTGAACTTAGGCACTATTATCCCCATGTCTCAGCTGGAGAATCTGAGGTTCAGAGAGGAGAGGGTCCAAGCCCACTCGGCTCTGGGGGGCAGACAGGGATTTGAACCCTCTTCCCTGGCTGTGAAGACCTGGGGCCAGTCCACATGGTCTTGGCACAGCATAGCTGGGCAGTGGGGCGGAAATGCATGGGATGCCTCCCTGGGAACGTTTTCAGTTCATCTCTGGTGCCTCATTCCCCGCCCTCTGTCCAAGCCCCTACGTCAGTCCCTTACAGACGAGGAGGCCGTTCCCATGGCCACTTCTCCATTCTGAAATGACCAAGAGACCAGGCTGGGACGGGAGGTCTAACCACAGATTGACAGATGTTTCCACATGTGGAAGTGAGTTTGAGCCTTGACGTGTATTTTCACGGTTCCCTTTTCACTCTCTCCCTTGGGTGATGTGTTCCAGTCTGGTCTCGATGCTCTGATGTGTTTCATGTCCATTGCACACACTCCTTAGACTGCTCTTAACAATCTTTCTCGTTAGCAGAACACTTTCTAGTTTGCATAGCACTTACATATGCAACAGCTCAGGGGATCTTCCCAGCAAACCTGGGACTTGGGCCCATTTGATAGATGGAGGCTCAGAGAAGCTAAGAAATGACAATGACACCAATTTGCTGCCCTTTGTTGAGCTCTTTTATGCCTCACTAAAAGCATGAGACTCAATCATGCTGCACACAGCATCTCCTTTAATCTTCCCAGGAGCTGGAAGAGGTAGACAACATTATCATCCCTATTTTAGAAGTATGGAAACTGAAGCTTGGAGAGGATAAATGACTTGCCCAAGGTCACAGAGCAGCAAATCCAGACTTAGAACTCATCTCTTGATTCCTGGCCCAGTGCTCTAAACAGTTCTTGAGAACAGCTGTAAAACTGAAAAAAATACATTACTATATTTCAGTAAATCCACAACATCACTGAACATAGATACACCAGTATTTTATATACCCTAGGATATAAAAATGCTGTCAGTTAAACCAAGACACAATACGTTATCACTTAGGAATTTTTTTGTTTCCTACTTAGTGAAAGAGCTCTTTTAGACTTAGATGCATATCATATATATGTATATATATACATATATATACATATCACTCTTGTGCATAATAAAAGGAAATTTATATGAAACTAAATTTATGTGAAAATAAACTTCTTCACATTCAAAATCTGACTCTGACTCAGAGTGGCCAAGGCTGGTGCTTTTTCACACGACATCATGCTCTGTGTCGGCCAGCGCTGGTGACGCAGACCTCACTCTCTCTTTCTATTTTTAAAAACATTTTACTGCACTAAAGCTTCCATATAATAACATGCACAAATCAGAAGTATATCTGGTGAGTTTTTTTTTTATATCTTTTTTGGAGTATAATTGCTTTACAATGGTGTGTGAGTTTCTACTTTATAACAAAGTGAATCAGTTATACATACACACATGTTCCCATATCTCTTCCCTCTTGCGTCTCCCTCCCTCCCTCCCACCCTCTCTATCCCACCCGTCTAGGTGGTCACAAAGCACCGAGCTGATCTCCCTGTGCTATGCGGCTCCTTCCCACTAGCTATCTATTTTACGTTTGGTAGTGTATATATGTCCATGCCTCTCTCTCGCTTTGGTCACAGCTTACCCTTCCCCCTCCCCATATCCTCAAGTCCATTCTCTAGTAGGTCTGTGCCTTTATTCCTGTCTTACCCCTAGGTTCTTCATGACATTTTTTTTTCTTAAATTGCATATATATGTGTTAGCATATGGTATTTGTCTTTTTCTTTCTGACTTACTTCACTCTGTATGACAGACTCTAGGTCTATCCACCTCATTACAAATAGCTCAATTTCGTTTCTTTTTATGGCCAAGTAATATTCCATTGTATATATGTGCCACATCTTCTTTATCCATTCATCTGATGATGGGCACTTAGGTTGTTTCCATCTCTGGGCTATTGTAAATAGAGCTGCAATGAACATTTTGGTACATGACTCTTTTTGAATTATGCTTTTCTCAGGGTATATGCCCAGTAGTGGGATTGCTGGGTCATATGGTAGTTCTATTTATAGTTTTTTAAGGAACCTGCATACTGTTCTCCATAGTGGCTGAACCAATTCACATTCCCACCAGCAGTGCAAGAGTGTTCCCTTTTCTCCACACCCTCTCCAGCATTTATTGTTTCTAGATTTTTTGATGATGGCCATTCTGACTGGTGTGAGATGATATCTCATTGTAGTTTTGATTTGCATTTCTCTAATCATTAATGATGTTGAGCATTCTTTCATGTGTTTGTTGGCAGTCTGTATATCTTCTTTGGAGAAATGTCTATTTAGGTCTTCTGCCCATTTTTGGATTGGGTTGTTTGTTGTTTTGTTATTGAGCTGCATGAGCTGCTTATAAATTTTGGAGATTAATCCTTTGTCAGTTGCTTCATTTGCAAATATTTTCTCCCATTCTGAGGGTTGTCTTCTCGTTTTGTTTATGGTTTCCTTTGCTGTGCAAAAGCTTTTAAGTTTCATTAGGTCCCATTTGTTTATTTTTGTTTTAATTTCCATTTCTCTAGGAGGTGGGTCAAAAAGGATCTTGCTGTGATTTATGTCATAGAGTGTTCTGCCTATGTTTTCCTCTAAGAGTTTGATAGTTTCTGGCCTTATATTTAGGTCTTTAATCCATTTTGAGCTTATTTTTGTGTATGGTGTTAGGGAGTGATCTAATCTCATACTTTTACATGTACCTGTCCAGTTTTCCCAGCACCATTTACTGAAGAGGCTGTCCTTCTCCACTGTACATTCCTGCCTCCTTTATCAAAGATAAGGTGACCATATGTGCGTGGGTTTATGTCTGGGCTTTCTATCCTGTTCCATTGATATATCTTTCCGTTTTTGTGCCAGTACCATACTGTCTTGATTACTGTAGCTTTGTAGTATAGTCTGAAGTCAGGGAACCTGATTCCTCCAGCTCCGTTTTCGTTCTCAAGATTGCTTTGGCTATTCGGGGTCTTTTGTGTTTCCATACAAATTGTGAATTTTTTTGTTCTAGTACTGTGAGAAATGTCATTGCTAGTTTGATAGGGATTGCATTGAATCTGTAGATTGCTTTCGGTAGTAGAGTCATTTTCACAATGTTGATTCTTCCAATCCAAGAACATGGTATATCTCTCCATCTATTTGTATCATCTTTAATTTCTTTCATCAGTGTCTTATAATTTTCTGCATACAGGTCTTTTGTCTCCTTAGGTAGGTTTATTCCTAGATATTTTATTCTTTTTGTTGCAGTGGTAAATGGGAGTGTTTTCTTGATTTCCCTTTCAGATTTTTCATCATTAGTGTATAGGAATGCCAGAGATTTCTGTGCATTAATTTTGTATCCTGCCACTTTACCAAATTCATTAATTAGCTCTAGTAGTTTTCTGGTAGCATTTTTAGGATTCTCTATGTATAGTATCATGTCATCTGCAAACAGTGACAGCTTTACTTCTTCTTTTCCGATTTGTATTCCTTTTATTTCCTTTTCTTCTCTGATTGCTGTGGCTAAAACTTCCAAAGCTATGTTGAATAAGAGTGGTGAGAGTGGGCAACCTTGTCTTGTTCCTGATCTTAGTGGAAATGCTTTCAGTTTTTCACCATTGAGGATGATGTTGGCTGTGGGTTTGTCATATATGGCCTTTATTATGTTGAGGAAATTTCCCTCTATGCCTACCTTCTGCAGAGTTTTTATCATAAATGGGTGTTGAATTTTGTCGAAAGCATTCTCTGCATCTATTGAGATGATCATGAGAGATTAATACAGGCAACTCTATGCCAATAAAATGGACAACCTGGAAGAAATGGACAAATTCTTAGAAATGCACAACCTGTCAAGACTGAATCAGGAAGAAATAGAAAATATGAACAGACCAATCACAAGCACTGAAATTGAAACTGTGATTAAAAATCTTCCAACAAACAAAAACCCAGGACCAGATGGCTTCACAGGCGAATTCTATCAAACATTTAGATAAGAGCTAACACCTATCCTTCTCAAACTCTTCCAAAATATAGCAGAGGGAGGAACACTCCCAAACTCATTCTACGAGGCCACCATCACCTTGAAACCAAAACCAGACAAGGATGTCACAAAGAAAGAAAACTACAGGCCAATATCACTGATGAACATAGATGCAAAAATCCTCCACAAAATCCTAGCAAACAGAATCCAACAGCACATTAAAAGGATCATACACCATGATCAAGTGGGGTTTGTTCCAGGAATACAAGGATTCTTCAATATACGCAAATCAATCAATGTGATACACCATATTAATAAATTGAAGAAGAAAAACCATATGATTATCTGATAAGTTGTTGTCCACGTATGTATACATCAGTGGTGGGCTCATGGTTAAATATCTAGGAATTTTGCACACTGGCTTTTAAACTCTTGGTCACTTAAAATGAGCCATGGTGAAAATATTTACACCATGGAAATTGGCAAGCGCTACAATTCAGGGTCTCCCCTCCCCCCCTCAGAGATTGGTTTACGAGCACCTCATTGAGTGTGACCACTGTAGGGGTCAGGAGAGAGTTTTCCAGCAGCCTAAAAGGCCCCTTTGTGCT
Source organism: Tursiops truncatus (assembly GCF_011762595.2). Taxonomy (NCBI): domain Eukaryota; kingdom Metazoa; phylum Chordata; class Mammalia; order Artiodactyla; family Delphinidae; genus Tursiops; species Tursiops truncatus. The sequence goes on along the minus strand of NC_047034.1, from coordinate 164,577,574 downwards.
CTCCCTAGCCCACCTCCGCCAAGGAGCCTCTCTGAAGCAGCATTTCTTACAAGAATTCACAGATAAATTGAAAGCCAAGGGTCCTTACACTGGCCTTGCGTTTGTGGCTCTTCCCACATTTGATCTCCGCGTGAGGAATGCGGCTGAACACGTCTGCTTTACTGACTCCTCCACCCTCTACCCACAACCGGTTGGTTCCTAGAGGTTAAAAGAATACTCTTTTATTGTCTCTAGGGTTTTCTTCCAAGCCGCAGAAACCCATACCAGAGTGCTGGGCAGGCAATAATGACTCCATCCAGAGGGCCCCCGGCCAGCAGATACTGGGAGACGCACCCTCATTTCAGAGCTATTAAAATGTGAAAAACCATGCCTCTTAGAATGGCTGAGTTACAGTGTATTGTTACACTTTTGAACATCTTTCCTTGCTGAAGCAGTTTCCTTTGAGAAGCAGCTCGTCTTCATGATTAAGCTCCGTAAAGCAGATGTGCCTCCGTTTCCTCACGGCCAGCAGTCTCACTGGTCATCCCATCCCTAAACAGGTGGCATCTGCCCATATCTTCAGGGTGTTACTACCTCTGGCCCTGACCTGGAAAGAGAGGGAAACCGTGGCTCTGACACCAGGCTGCTTCTGGACCATCTTTTCTGGGTGCAGACGAAGGTGGGGCTTGTGCTCTCTGGGGATGGTTCAAGGTGTTCTTTATGGGGTCTCACCTCAGACAGACCCCTCTAATGACTGTTTCGGGGTCAGTGTCGTCTTCCCAACCTGGCTGTGACCTTCTGCAACTTTGTGTTCCCTCAAAACCCAGCACCGGGCTTCCCTGGTGGCGCATTGGTTGAGAGCCCGCCTGCCGATGCAGGGGACACGGGTTCGTGCCCTGGTCCAGGAAGATCCCACATGCCGCGGAGCGGCTGGGCCCGTGAGCCACGGCCGCTGAGCCTGCGCGTCCGGAGCCTGTGCTCCGCAACGGGAGAGGCCACAACAGTGAGAGGCCCGTGTACCGCAAAAAAACAAAAACAAAAGCAAACAAACAAAAAACCCCAGCACACCCCTGACACGGAGCAGGTGCCCCGGAAATATTTAAATGAATGAGCCAATGACAGACCCTGGTGGAGGGACGTCATCCTGCATCCTGTAGCCTGCCTGACTCCCTGCCCTTGAGAAAGTCCCTTTTTGTGAAATTGACAGGCGCGACTAGGATGGCATGCAACATGGCTTCGCAGGAACTCTGAGGGGTTCACTGAGAGCATCGTTATGTGACCCCTTTGGAGATCTCAGGACCACCCCTCCTTTCTGTGACTTGGTTCAGGCTGCTCTACCCCAACCCTGCCTGCTGGGACCAAGGACTGGGTCTCTGGTGGGTAGGGCAGGGAGGATAAGGCTGAGACCTGGTCTGGGGCTGGCGGAGGCGGTGGCCGGAAGCAGCATCCAGATTGAAGGGGATTGAGAGCAGAGGGTTTAGATAAAACCCCAGAATAGCAGGGAGATTGCAGTGAGTTTGCTGAAGATGGAGCGAGTGGATTGGATCACTGGGAGTCTGGAACAGACCTAGCATGTGCTTCAGGAACGGTGGGGAATTCAGAGGGAAGTACACGGACCAGAATATCTGGGCTCGAGTCCCAGTCCTGCCACCTCCAGTCCTCATGACTCCAGGTGGTTACTGCTTTCTCTAAGCCTCAATTTCACCACCACGATAATAGCCCTGGTCCTGCAAACCTCCCAGTTATGGTTATGGGAATAATTAAAATGTGCTTACGTGATAGTGAGTCCTTGCTCAGAGGCCAGACCCGGAGCGCTTTACAGGAATTAATTCAGTGCTTCTCCAAGTGTGGTCCAGGGACAGCAGCATCATCAGCGTCACTTAAGAACTCATTAGAAATCAAATCCTTGGGCTCCTTCGGAATCTGAAACCCTGGGAATGTGGCCAGCAGTTGGTATTTTAACAACCTCTCCAGGAGATTCTGCTAAAATGTAAAATTTGAGAATCACGCATTAGCTTATTAGCCTGCTCATCCCTCCTGTGAGGTAGGTGCCGTTATCATGAAGAGTAGAAGCCTGTCATGCCAGATTGTCCCCAGTTTTTCCAGACTCAAAAGCATTTTTCTGAAAAAAGCTATGATTCATATATCATACAATTAACCCTTTTACAAAGTGTACAATTCAGTGGTTTTTAGTATAGTCATACAGTCATGCAGCCATTACCACTAATTCCAGAATATTTTCATTGCCCCCCATAGAAATGATGTACCTTCTAGCAGTCACTCCCCATCCCCCTTTCTTCTTAGCCCTTAGCAACCACTCATCTATTCTGTTTCTATGGGTAGACATTTCTAAACATTGTGAACAATAGACAACGTTAATGTCAATGTCTCTTCTGGACATTTCAGATAAATAGAATCATATAGTATGTGCTGGTTTGTTTTACTTAGCGCATAATGTTTTCAAGCTTCTTCCATGTTGTACTTGATTCATTTTCATGGCCAAATAATACTCCATTGTATGGATACAGCACATTTTGTTTATCCTTTCAACCACTGATAGACGGTTGGATTGTTTCCATTTCTTGTTAATTTCATTGTATACTGAATGTACAATTCAGTGACATTTAGTTCATTTACAAGGTTGTGCAACCGTCACCTCTATCTAGTTCCAAACATTTAATCACTCCCAAAGGAGACCCTGTACCCACTAAGCAGTCACTCCTCAGTCCTTCCCCCCCAAGCCCTGGCAACCACTCGTGTGCTTTCTGTCTCTATGGATTTAATTATTCTGGATATTTCATATAAAAGGAATCATATAATATGCGATCTTCTTTGTCGGACTTATTTGACTTAACATAACGTTTTCAGGTTCATCCATGTTGTAGCATGTGCCAGTCCTTCACTCTTTTTTATGGCTGAATAATAGTTTATTGTATGGGTAGACCACATTCTCTTTACCCATTCACCCACTGATGGACATTAGGGTTGTTTCTACCTTTTAGCTAATGTGAATAGTGCTACTACGAACATTCATGTACTTGTTTGAATACCTGTTTTCAATTCTTTGAGGTATACATCTAGGAGCAGAAATGCTGGGGCATGTGGTAACTCTGTGTACAACTTTTAGAGGAAATGCCAGTCTGTTTTTTCAAAGTGGCTGCACCATTCTACATTCTCACCGGTAATGTATGAGCGTTCCAATTTCTTCACATCTTTGTCAACACTTGCCATTTTCTTTCTTTTTTAAACATTTTGGCCATTCTGGTGGATGTAAAGTAGTATCTCATTGTGGGTTGGATTTGCATTTCCCTAATGATTTTTTTTTTTTTTTTTTGCGGTACGCGGGCCTCTCACTGTTGCGGCCTCTCCCATTGCGGAGCACAGGCTCCGGACGCGCAGGCTCAGCGGCCATGACTCACGGGCCCAGCCGCTCCGCGGCATGTGGGATCTTCCCGGACCGGGGCACGAACCCGTGTCCCCTGCATCGGCAGGAGGACTCTCAACCACTGCGCCACCAGGGAAGCCCTCCCTAATGATTTTTGATGTTGGGTATCTTTTCATGTGCTGGTTGGCCATCTGTATATCTTCTTTGAAGAATGTCTTTTAAGTCCTTTGCCCATTTTTGATTTGGTTTGTTTGTCTTTTTGTTGTTGAGTTTTAGGAGTTCTCTATATATTCTGGATATTAATCCCTTATGAGATATGTGATTTGCAAATATTTTCTCTCATTCTGTGGGTTGCTTTTTTATTCTCCTAGTAGTGTCTTTTGATGCACAACATTTTTTATTTTGAAGAAGTCCAGTTTATCTACTTTTTTCTTTTGTTGCTTGTGCTTTGGTGTCATATGTCTAAGAAGTCATTGCTAAATTCAAGGTCATGAAGATTTAACCTCTATAAGCTTTAGTGCTTACATGTAGGTCTTTGATCCATTTTGAGTTGGTTTTTGTATATGATGTGAGGTAGGGGTCCAACTTCATTCTTTTGCATACGGATATCCAGTTGTCCCAGCACCATGTGTTGAAGAGACTAGAAAGAGGCAATATTTTATTTTATTTTTTTGCGGTACACGGGCTTCTCACTGTTGTGGCCTCTCCCATTGCGGAGCACAGGCTCTGGACGTGCAGGCTCAGCGGCCATGGCTCACAGGCCCAGCCGATCCGTGGCATGTGGGATCTTCCCGAACTGGGGCACGAACCCGTGTCCCCTGCATCGGCAGGCGGACTCTCAACCACTGCGCCACCAGGGAAGCCCCAAGGCAATATTTTAAAGAAAAATGTTAAGTAAAACACCTGTGTAGCTGATATGGGCCAGATATGGGAAAAAGTGGAGAGACAATACTTGAGTGAGTGAAGTTTGGGAGATGCTGTTTCTAGTGGATTTTTGTTCCTTGAAGATTTCCTCTGGCCTGGGAAGATGCTCTGTTTAGTGAAAGATGCCAGGTCTGAGGTGATAGGGCTGTTGGTCTCCCACCCAGAGGGACAACTTGGCAAGGTCCCAGCCAGGTTTCACCTCCCCTGCTCTTCCTAGACCTGCATTCATGGACAAGGGGTCTCCAGGAGCAACGAAGAGCCATCCCTCTTGCTTGCTCACCAGGTGCCCGTCTGCTCCCTCCTCTTCCCCCAACTGGGCCTTGGTCCAGCTGCCAGGCCCAGCACCTCTCCCATCTGGCCAATGTAGTTCCAAAAACAACCTCAGGAGCATTTGGATGTGTTTCCAGCCCAGACTAATGGTGCTCCTGTCCACAGCTCAGACCCAGGTTCCTGTCGGGTGGGGTGGCAGTTCCTCACCTCCTGGAAGGTGATGGAAGCGTGTGGTTTTTCCTTTGCTCGTTTTGCTTTTGGAACGTAAGTCTCTTTCCAAGTCTCTCTGGCCAGATGATGACAGTGCAGGCCTGCTGGCCTCCTCATCAAAGACCCGGGCTTCCATGTGCTGCTTCTGCTGCCCGTCACCCAGGCGCTTCCAGGTGCATTCATTTCCTAGGGCCGCCGTAACAAAGGACCACAAACTGGGTAGTTTAAAATGGCCGAACTGTGTTCTCTCACAGTTTCGAAGACTAAAAATTCGAAATCAGGTTGTTGGCAGAGTTCGTTCCTTCTGGAGGCTCTGAGGGAGAATCTGTTCCGTGCTTCTCTTCTAGCTGCCGGTGGCTGCTGGCGAGCCTTGGTGTCCTTTGACTTGCAGATGCATCATTCTAATTTCCGCCTTCATCTTCACCTGCTCTTCTCCCTGTGTCCCTGTCTCTGTGTCTTTTCTCCTCTTATAAGGGCACCGGTCATAGTAGATGAAATGCTCACCCTACTCATCTGATGATGATCTTACCATCTCGTCTTAACTAATTACATCTGCAGTGATCCTGTTTCCAAATAAGGTCTGAGGTTCCAGGAAGGACATGAATTTTGGAAGGGACACCGTGAAACCCAATGCTTGAGGTGAGAAGTTGTCGCTCTTGGGAAGCTGGCTAGAGCTGACACAGGGAAGGAGGCTGGAGCTGACATTCTCTTTCTGTGACCCTCCCGGGTGCCTTTGCTTCTAACAGCCTGCACCTGTGGCTCTCTTCAGGGGCCTCCCCTTGAGCTACTAGAGCTGTTTTGCTGACACACACATACACACACACACACACACACACACACACACACACACACACACACACACACACACACACACACACAGAAGTGCCTGGGCATTTTTGTCCCCAGGGCAGCCTTAGCATGATAATGACTGGCTGGTCCTCATGCAGGAGTATGAAAGCCCAGTTCACTGGCCTCCAGTTGGGAACAAACTCTGAGGTGCAGCTGACACTTCAGAGGCCTCCATAGGTCAGGGTTGAGCTGACTAGTTCACTTTCCAGGTCCAGATACCCCCACTCTGTTCATGGCTTGTCCTGGGAGCACTTCTTTAAGAAATTCACTTGCACATAGAACCTCTTCTAAAAGTCTACTCTGGGCAGCCCTACCTGAGACAAGTACCCATACCTTGAGCCTGCTGTGGCCAGGACTGATGCAGGAACCCAGCCCAGGGGAGCCACGAAGGGACCCACCTCACAGGGTCCCAAGATCCAGTGATTTGTGGCTGGTGACGCTTTGTAAATGGACTCACCCACTGGGGCCCCTGAGGAGCCTTCCACACATCCTGCTCAGGCCAGTCTTCCCAGCCGTGCCATCTGAGATCTTCTAATTTTGCAGTTTCAGGCTGCTGACCACCCAGCTTGGGAGTTAGTGCCAACGGGTAGTCCTTCTTCCTCCACATGAAGGGGACAACCACATGCATCGCTCATTGCTGTGTGCCAGCCCATGACCCAGACTTGAGTCCTTGACTCCTCTGACAGTTGACCATAGGGAACTATGACCATGAAGTCACAGGAGGGACAGGTATAGATGCAACACAAGTGGGCAGCATGGGCCTGGCACACCTCTTCATGGAACCTGCTTGGATCTTCGGGACCTGATCAGTCCCAATTCCAGATATACCATTTCCATTCTATAATGGATTGATGCTGGGCCCTCCTAATATTATGACTTGGTGGATTTGATAATACCCAGCTCACAAGGGGAGCTCAGATGGTATAGTTGCTGGGTGTCTCATGGTCAGGCATGCAGTCTCTATTAGGATCCAGGAGAATGCCAGAAATTATCACAAAACAAGAGTAGTTCTCTGCTGCAGAAAACCCAAGGAGTGTGCACCAGCACTCTTCTACTGGGGATTGCCAAAGACTCTGCCCAATATCCTTATCTAGCACCGTGGAATCTTCTTAGTTACATGGCTTAAATAACAGGGCAGCTTGCATTGCAGACTGAACCTCCGCAGAGTTATCTCTCTTTTTGTCTCAAAAGTGATAGTTTTATTTTTTTTAATAACAAATGTTGGTGAGGATGTGAAGAAATTGGAACCTTTGTTCACTGTTGGTGAGAATGCAAAATGGTACAGCCACTGTGAAAAACAGTATGGCAGGCCAAAACAATCTTGAGAAAGGAGAACAGAGCTAGAGGTATCACATTCCCTGATTTCAGACTATACTACAAAGCTACAGTAATCAAAATAAATGGTACTGTCACAAAAATTGACATATAGATCAATGGAATAGACTAGACAGTCCAGAAATAAACCCACACAGTTATGATCAACTAATCTACAACAAAGGAGGCAAGAATATACAATGGAGAAAGATAGTCTCTTCTATAAGTGGTGCTGGGAAAACTGGACAGCTACATGTAAAAGAATGAAATTAGAACATTTTCTCACACCATATACAAAAATAAACTAAAAATGGATTAAAGGCCTAAATGTAAGACATAAAACTCCTGGAAGAAAACATAGGGATAACACTCTTTGACATAAATTGTAGCAATATTTTTTTTGATCTGTCTCCTAAGACAAAGAAAACAAAAGCAAAAGTAAACAAATGGGACCTAATTAAACTTAAAAGCTTTTGAACAACAAAGGAAACCGTTGACAAAATGAAAAGACATCCTATTGAATGGAGGAACATATTTTCAAATGATATGACTGCTAAGGGGTTAATACCTAAAATATATAAACAACTCACACAATTCAATTAAAAAAAAAAACAAAAACACCCGATTGAAAAATGGGCAGAAGACCTGACTAGACATTTTCCCAAAGAAAACATACAGATGGCCAACAGGAATATGAAAAAATGCTCAACATGGTAACCATCAGGGAAATGCAAATCAAAACCACAATGAGATATCACCTGACAGATGTCAGAATGGCTATAATCAAAAAGACCACAGATAACAAATATTGGCAAGGATGTGAAGAAAAGGGAACCCTTGGACACTGTTGGTGGGAATGTATATTGGTGCAGCCACTGTGTAAAACAGTATGGAGGCTCCTCAAAAAACTAACAATAGAGCTACCATATGATGCAGCAATTCCGCTCCTGGACATACATCTGAAGAAAATGAAAACACTAATTCGAAGAGACACATGCACCCCAATGTTCATGGCAGCATTATTTACAACAGCCAAGATACGGAAGCAACTTAAGTGCCCACCAACAAATGAATGGATAAAGAAGGCTTGGTGTATATATACAATGGAATACTACTCAGGCATAAAAAAGAATGAAATTTTGCCATTTACAACCACGTGGATGGACCTGGAGAGTATTATGCTTAGTGAAATAAGTTAGCTACAAGGATATATTGTACAACATAGGGAATATAGCCAATATTTTATAATAACTTTAAATGAAGTATAGTCTATAAAATTTTTGAAACACGATTTTGTACGTCTAAAACTAATATAATATTGTAAAGCAACTTAAAAAATACCCACCCCCTCCATCCCCACTATGGCAGCTTCTCAAAGAATTAATAATAGAATTACTATATGATCCAGCAATTCCACTTCTGGGAGTATACTCAAAAGAATAAAAAGCGGGGTTTTGAAGATATATTCTACACCCATGTTTATAGCAGCATTATTCACAATAGCTAAAACATGGGAGCAATCCAAGTATTCATCGACGGATGAATGGGTAAGCAAAACGTGGTATATCCACACAATGGAACAATATTCAACCTTAAAAAAGAAGGAAATCCTGTCATATGCTGCAACATGGGTGAACCTTGAGGACCTAATGCTAAGTGAAATCAGCCGTCATAAAAAGACAAATACTGTATGATTCCACGTATATGGGATACTTAGAGTAGTCAAAAATCATAGGGACAGAAAGTACAGTGGTGGTTGTCAGGGGCTTGGGGGTTATCATTTAATAGATACAGAGTTTCTATTGTGCAAGATGAAAAGAGTTACGGGGCTGGATGATGGTGATGACTACACAACAATGTGAATACATTTAATACAACTGAACCGTATACTTAAAATGGTAAAGATGGTAAATTTATGTTATATGTATTTTAACACGCACACACACATACACACAAAGCTGGTAGCTTTCTGATCACCTAATAAATAGGTCAGAGTAGTATTGCCAAGTGTGGAATATGCTGCTTCAAAATTTAGAGAGGCCAGAGATGGTGGCTTAAAACAATAAGAATTTGCTCTCTCAAAGTTCTGGAGGTTAGAATCCTGAAATCAAAGTGTTGTCAGGGCCTTGCTCCCTCTGAAGGCTCCAGGGGACGAACCATTCCTTGCTTCCTCCAGCCTCTGGTGGTTCCAGACATGCCTTGACCTGTGGCTTCTCTACTCCAGTCTCTTCCTCTGTGGTCACATTGCTTCCTCCTCTGTGTGTCACTTATAAGGACATTTGTCATTGGATTTAGGATCTGCTCGGATAACCCAAGATTATATTCTCACCTCGAGATCCTTAACTTAATTACATCTGTAAAGACCCATTTTCCAAATAAGGTAATAATCGCAGGTTTCGGGGATAAAGACGTGGATGCATCTTTTGGTGGGGGGACTTTTTTGCCTGCTGCGTGGTAGAAGGTGCAGAGTGCAGCGACTTCTCTTAGAGGTGAAGGCGTGGCATGCCTCAGCTCCCTTTCCCTTACTGTCTTCATTAACATGTCGGACCCCTGAATCCTCACGGGGTGCATCTTCCACCCTCTGGCACCCATGTTCTTGCCACTCCCTGCTCCTCAGGTTCACAGCGGCAGGGGAATGGGGCACCGGCCCAGGGAGGGGGGTATGGGTAATGTTCTGGAGGCATCGACACACTATGGTGTGTCTGATCCTCTAAACATTCCAGACACCACCCTGGGCCACCAGGTTGGCTCTAGCAGCTTATAGATGCCTCCTTCCCTGGAGAATTGCTCTCCTCCCAATAGTAGGGATCTTACCAGGGGGGTTACTCCCCTCTGGCGGGGGCAGGTCAGCCACACCGGCTGCCTGGGAGGCAACTCAGTGGTGCAATTCACACTTCAGAGGCCCCAGTGAGATCAGAAGGAGGCCAGTCTCCAGCCCAAAGACATCACGAATTAGCTTTCTTCCCCTGCTCTGTCCTACTTCCTTCATTCCACTTCTGAAAGCCCACCCCACAGAACTCCCTACCTCTGGATCTGCTCCTAGGGAACCTGAGCTAAGACAGCCCCTGGCAGTGTTATTATGATGGGGCTCAGGCAGGGCCGGGAAGGGGGTTCTGTGGTCCCTGCCGTGTAAAGGCAAACTGCTTTGTCTCCTCTCTGCCGCGGGACATCATGAAGAGAGTTTGCCAGATCAATAGCTGTCTGCCGGACTCCAGACACGCTGACCTGCCCCAGGGAAGATGCCACCTGTAGCGGAGATTCAGCCACACCTGGCCGAGCTCCTGGCAGGCTGTGTCCCCTCCTCAGAGGGCCCTTCCCTGACTACGTTGTCTTCTAACACTCCGTCTTCCTCCATCATAGTCTCCCATTTTATTTTTTGTAGCCCTTATTCCTTTCTGAAATCATGGCATGTATTTGTTTGTTTACAGTCTTTCTCTCCTACTAAGGGCGTCAGCTCCATGGGGCTCAGGATTTTGGCTTATTCACGCTGCCTCCCAAGCCCCCATCACGGTAGTAGGTGCTGAACCAATATGTGTCGAATGAATGAAAGAGCGGGCCTGTGTTCTTTCCCTTGAAGTCGACAGAAGTCAAACGACAGGGTTTTCTACGGAGGTTTTAAAGTGGAGGCCACTTCTGGGGGTCACCGGGGTGGGAGAAAGCAGGTCTAGGTGGGCTGTCTTCCAGGTGGTGAAAATCCCCTTGGCCTGGTGAGCCCCTCCCTGGCTGGGCTTCTTGTTGGGTCTGGGGCAGACCTCAAGGAAACATAACATTTTTAATAAAACCTCAGGGTCAATAAAGCCAAATGGTCTCGGGTGCCCCTCCTGCTGGCCCCAGCTCTTGATGTTAGAAGTCAAGAGTCAACTTGACTTCTAGTAGTTAGAAGTCAACTACTCCCTGTGTAGTTCGGGGAGACGTAAGCTAGAAGGGCCTGGCCCATTTTGTACGAAAAAAACAAAACAAAACAAAACTCACTTGTCCTGGAAAGATTCCACCGCCAGCCAGAATCAAAGGTCCATTCAGAGTGACAGAACCGCTCACATTCGCCGCTAATGAAAACCAAATTTCTCGTCCCCCTGAGCGTTTCCAGGGGCTACAACTGGAAGGGGCTGCTGTGGGCTCTTGGCCACCCCTCCTGCCACCCAGAGGGCCCCACCGTGTTAAAATAGTTTTATGATAATACCGGCCACGTATTTTTCTAATTTCGGGCGTCGGTGGTTTAGAACTGGGTTGTTTTCATGGAAAAAGAAATAGCACTTGTTTGAGGCAGGGAACTGCCCCCTCGGCTGGTGGTCCCACTGGGTGTGCCTGTCCAGGGCGAGGGAGCCCTGCCACCAAGGGCCTGGGTCCCCTCAGGGAGGCCTCATTCACAGGGCGTCTGTCCCCTTGAGTATGCAGGACAGGCTGGGGGTCGCCAGAGGGTCCAGAGACGGTGATTTCTGTCTTTCGATTTCACACTTCTGTGAAATCTTAGGTTCACAACTCAGAAAGGCAGACACATCGCTCTCAGATGAGAAGAAAGGGCTGTAACGCCTGTGTCCTCCCTGCTTCTGTTTTGTTTTGTTTTTTTTTTAAAAGACATTTTCTCATGGCTTTTCCCTTTGATGGGCAATCTTTATGGCCAAGATGAGTCATGGGGCACAAACTCAGGTGTGCAAGAAATTACACCTTTTTCCTAAAATGAACTTAATTCTTACTTTGAGCCCCCAATACGTTTAGCTAATGGGAAACTTAAGCTCAACTTTTTCAGGTATTGCTCTGTCCTTGTTAGAAATGGAAGGGAATTCTTTCCTTGTTCTTCAGTTTTCTTATCTGTAAAATGGGGATAATGATAATATAGACCTCAAAGAGCTGATTTAACATGGCAAAATATTTATAATAGTGCCTGGCATGCAGTGTTAGCTATTATTATCATTCCAAAGATAAACTCACAGAGAAGGCACCAAACCCAGCATGAGGTTATCAGGGAAGACTACCTGGAAGAGGTGACACCTCAGCTAATGTCAAAGGAGTTGGTCCAAGCATGATTTTGAACTCCTCTGCTTGGATATTCATCAAGGTCTAGAAGTTTAATACACTATGCCCCTAACAAATGTGCTCACTTTAGAAAACTTGAAAAAACACTGAAAAATATGAAGAAGAAAACAGAAAACAGCTATAACCCACAACCTTCCAGTGAGTTCACTCTAGATTCCTTTTATTTCTATTTTTTAAATTACATTAATTGATATACTGTATATACAGTGTGTACCTGGCTAGAAAAAATTTATTCCAGGAAAAATATTTATAGAAAATAAAGATCTGGATGGGGGAAAATCCCTGAAAGTATTAACAATGGTTATCTTTGGAGAGGTGGGGTTATGGGTAATTTTTCTTGTCCTCTTTTTGGTAATCTGTATAATCTATTTTTTCTCTGTAATTACTACTAATTACACTAGTATTATTTGATGTAATTTTAAAATGTGATTTTATATCTGTGAGTCTGTTTCTGTTTTGCACATGCATTCATTTGTATTATTTTTTAAGATTCCACATATAAGTGATATCATACAGTATTTATCATTCTCTGTCTGATTATTTCACTAAGCATAATATTCTCTAACAAACTAGCAGTTACCAAAGGCGAGAGGGAAGGGGGATGGACAAATTAGGTGTATGGAATTGACAGATATAAACTACTGTGTAAAAAATAAGTAAGCAACAAGGATATATTATATAGCACAGGGAAACAGCTTTATCTTGTAATAACTTTTAATGGAGTATCATCAGCAAAAGTACTGAATTACTATGCTGTACACCTGAAACTAATATAATATTGTAAATCAACTATACTTCAATTTAAAAAATTTGATTTTAAAATTTAATACATCGAATTTGGGAACCTCAGACTCAGGATCGTACAACCATTACATCTTTGGGCTACAGAGGAGAGTGGGGTGGCAGGACCAGACTCTGAGCCCTGGACCCTTTAGTCTGAGAGGCTCCATGTGGCCTCGGGGGTGGTGAGGGGGTTGTCACGAGCCAGGACATAAGGCTTCACTAAAACATGTGTGGGGGGTAGGGATCAGGGAGAGGGCAGGGTTGTTGTTATTACACACTTGGCATAACAAAAACTGTTATCAAGACCTTGTCCCCAGTGGCCCCATCAAATGCCATGAACCCAAGAAATTGAGAGACGCTTGAACCTGAGGTTTGGGGCATGGATCCATCCTATGACTTTTGTGCTAAAGATGCCTTGGGGAACACTTAGCTCCCCCTCTGACCATTTTGCACAGGCTTCACCCTCCTTTGCCTGGACTATTGCAGTAGCCTGTGAGCAGGTGTCTTCTCTGCACCCCCATGCAGTTCATATTCCAGGCTGCCATGGTGACTCCCCCCAACAGACGCACAACCATCTGAACCTGCCCCCACTCCGCAGTGCCTGCAGGACCAAATCCAAGCTTGACCTTCAGCCCCTGTGACCCCCTGGCCTGCTCGTCTCCCATATCCCCTCGCCATTCCTCTACCTTCCCCACTGTCCTCCCAGCTTAGACACACTCCTGTCCTCCAGGCCTCTGCACGTGTGGTTCCCTCCACCTAGAGGCCCTCTTGCTGCTTCTCTGAGTAGAAATTCTGCTGGTGAACTTCTACTCATCTTTCCATCTTGTCTCGTCCGCACCGTGTATCCCACAGGTTAGCCCTCCTGTCTTCCTGTCTGTCCTCTGAGCTCCCCGGGAGCACAGCTGTGTCTTATTGGTCATTTTTCTTGCTGTCTGGCACATGAGGGTGGATCGAGGCCTGGGTCTGTTTGGTGAATGAGTGAATGAACTCTGGCCAAGGCCTCACAGACACCAGGCCCAAAGAGCAGAGTGGGGTATGTGGCCCAAACAGCTGCCACCCATTAGGACGACAACGAGGTCACAACGGTTTCCAGCAGCTGGCATGGGCACAAAGGAAGGGAGGCTCCAGAAAGCCAGCTCGGGGGCTGCTCCTCTCCCCTTCGCTCAAGGGCTTCCTCCGGGCTGGCTCAGGGCAGGCTCCCTCTGCGGGTGAGTATAAATATATAAAACAAACAGCGTGCCGTTAACTGCAAAACTAAAAATAGGAAGCCTGGAATCCGGCTCCCCGGGCTCCTCTAGCTGCTGGACCACATCGGTGTGGATGTGGGTGTTGAGGGGATGCGGCCCCTCGCCCCCTCCCAGCTCCCCAGCCCTCGTGGGGAGGAACGGGGGGCACCCTGAGTTTCCGCAAGGAACAGTTCATTCTTTCACTCCGGTGCCCCCCCGCCCCCGTCCTTTGGACAGCTCATTTCATTTACGACCCCAGAATGAACCGACCCACTGAGGTGCCTTCCCTGGTGGCCAAGCTGCGCGTCTGCTGCAGCTGAGAGCTGCCCCCTGGGCCATGCTGGGGGGGCCTGGCTGGCTGTGTTTGTGGGGTGCAGTCTGGGGAAAGGGGGGAGTAAGGCAGGCCTGAGGCCCTTCCCCAGAGCACCGGTGCTGGCCCCGCACCGGGCAGCTCCTCACCGCAGCCTCCTTCGGCCCTCACAGCTCTTCCCTTGGTCACACATCATCACCTGGGGCCTGTAGACCCCTGCCGGGACATCCACCTCTCACTACAAAAGCCAAAGCCATCCCCATGGCCAGACGCCCAGCACTTTCAAGTCTGTCTGGGACCACTTCACCCCTCAGGAGGTGCCAAGATCAGTCCAGTGCCCAGGGAGACCACCCCTTGGAGTCCCAAGGCCTGGACCACCTCTCTCGGCCTCTGGCCAGGCCGGACACAGGCTGTGGCCTGACACGGCTGGTGAACCTGTAGGCACTGCCCAAACTGCACCAGTTCCTCGAGCCTCAAAATGGAATTCTAGAGTCCAGGGGCTCCCAGACTCTGGAACAAAATGCCCTTTTACCCTTGATGGGAGGTGCAGGAGGTGGGGGGCTCGGGCCTGGGCTCCAGCAGGCTGGGGATGCTGGGCCAGGGATGTCAACCTTTCCTTCAAGCCGAGTAAACCCCTGTCCCAAAGCAGGGCCTTTGGGGATCACGGGACTTGATACTACATACCTGGCATACAGTAGGTGATCGTGTAATATCTGAATAAAAAGGGAGGCTCAGAGAGGGACAGGGACCTCCCACAGGCACATAGCTAAAGAAGGAAAGAAAACCCTTCCTCCACATCAAGATATTTTCCAGGCCCTTCTGGGATGAACCCCCTGAGGTTAGGAAGTTCTTTCCAACACCTAACCTGAATTCTGGCCATAACTGAGGCAAGTCCCTTTTCCCCCTTCTCTGGAGGGGCATGTTCACTCTCCCCACCTGCTGCCACCTGCAGGCTGATATGGTTACTGCAGCTCTTCCCCCAGCAGCCTGTGTGACCTCAGGCAAGTCCTGGACTTCTCTGGGCCTCAGTTTCCCTTTGGGAACCTGGGTGTGCTGGTCTGTGCTTGCTAGGGTTAAGGTGATGGAGCTTTGAGTCAGGGGCTCTGGAGGCCTCACCTCCTCTTGTATCAGCTGTGGCACCAAAGTGTGGCCAGCGGGGAGGATCTTGAACTGTGCTCCCTCATAACCTCCATCATTCTCTACAAAGGGCCCCCAAATAAACACACATTACGGAAGCAGAGTGTTGACTTACAGATGCTGCTTCAGGACCATCTTGCTCATCCGGGCGACAGCACTCAGAGCACACCCACAGAGCAGTTCTGCAGCTCTGGCCGGGATCCTGCCTAGAGAAGACTCTGCTGGCCCTGGGGCAGAAGCCGTGCTTCAGCGCAGAGGGGCGGGGATCAGGGTTTAGGCCGGGGAAAGGGGAACTTCCTGTTGGGTGTTGGGTTTCAGGCAGACCAACCTAACTGAACAGGGCAAAGTCTTGGGATTAGCTTTTGAAGTATTTTCACTCAAAACTAAGGTGTTTTATGAAATTTCCCGTCCCCAAGCCCCAGCTGGACAGGCACGGTGGGCCAAGCCTCCGTGCTGGCAGGCTTGGGGAGGCTGTCAAGCCAGGGGCCCACACCCTCACACCCGTCGCCCTCACCATCAGCCACAAACTCCTCCGCGGAGCTGTGGGGCCAGGTGACACCCCCTCTTTGCACCTTAGTCGCCTCATCTGCAAAATGGGGGAGCTGACGTGGCTGATTGCTTTGCAGTGCTGACTGCTGCTAGTTTATCAGCATGGCAGCGAACAGTTCCCAGAGATGGGCTCTCACCAAGGCTGCTTCACGGTCCACCTGCCTATGTCCCAACTCAGAGCCTGGGCGATGAGCTGGAACAGGTGTTCCGCCTATCCTGTTGACTTGTGAAAAGTCATGGGCCGCCTGCGAAGGGAGAAGCGACGGTGCCACCTTGAAGACCTGATATTCCTCTGGGGTTCCAGCCACACATGGGAGAGCCCTCGCCAGCTGTACTTACCCAGGGTGGTCTCTGCGGCCCTTCCGGATGGAGCCGGATGCAGGGAGGCCAAGGCGCTGGGGAATCTCCAAAGCAGTGCGGTCAGTCCTGCTCCTGTCCCCAGGCCCGGCCCCATTCCTCCCTGGCCATGGCGGGAGGACTCCCATCCTCTCCCACCCCCCTGCATACAGCTCTAGAAGTCTGGCACTGAGATCCTTCAACACATCTCAGAGTTATATTATTGTAACAAATCAGCCAAAATTCCATTTTACTGTTAAATAGTATAGAAGACAGTTTACTGTACATGGAAGTTGTGCATTAAAAACAAACACACCAAGCAAATTATAGTGCAAAGCAGTTTCCATCCCTCCCCACCTTCTTCCCAGCCCTGGGTCGGTTTTACGGAAGATATGAGTATAGCAGGTATTAACTCCTCAGCATGACAATATGTCACAACGTATCCGTACCCACCACCAAGAGGCTTACAGTAACATGGTGCCCAAACCCCTTCGTTTCCTTGTGCTTTCTAAGTCAGTGTGTTTGCCTAGTACAACTTCAAAGCAGCCTTGTAAATAAGGACCCATCTTTACCAGCCCAAGCTGTCTGTACCCACTGTGGGCCTTAAAAAACTCAGCACGGCTGCCATCACTTTGAGTCAGGGAGTTTCGGGGAGGGGGTCGATTTATTTCCTGTCCCTGCCCCCACCGGGGCTTGGATGTCAGGAAGGGGGAGTAATCTGGGGAGGGGCTACAAAGTGCTGGGCACTGGGAACCCAAGGGTGCCTCCCACTGGGGCCTGGGGCCAGTCTACAACCAAAGAGAATAGGAGAGGAGGAGACACGAGGGCAATGGATTTGTAGCTGCTTCCTGAGAAGGGGTGGAGATAGCTCCCCGCCCCTCCCCCGGCTGAAGGGAGTCAGCAGGATACCCCCAGCAGCTATTTTGAAGAGATAAAAGCAGGGGACTGCTTTTTCCAGTGAGGGCAGGACAAGAGAAGCTGTAGCTCCTAACCTGTCTGAGCGTGCATCCCATGTGCCTATCTGGCGGTTGTCACAGGTGCGGTGGCAGACAGGTCACGTGCTATTCCAGAGACAGCCGCTAAGGAGCATTTTGTAGGGGAGATTTCCACATCCACAGAGGATGGGGCTGAAACGATGGCTAAAAGCCACATGCTGCCCAATGCTTATAAGAGTTTTGTCCTTTTCCACTTATGCCTTTCGAGAACTAAAAAATTCAGACATGGGTTTTTTATGCCTTTCTAGAACGAAAAATACTCGGACATGCTTAAACCCTTGGGCAAGGCCTGCTTTCCCATTTGTAAACTGTAATACTTCCCCTGTGAGCAGAGCAGGGGCTGAGCTGAGGCTGCCAAGCCCTTCCCAGCTCTTGTGTCTGCCATCATGCAGCCACCGTACTCCCCCACATCCTCCCACCTCTACCGGGACACCCACACGTCCTCTCGGACAAATGCCAGAGAGCCACAGACTTGAGATCCCTTTGTTCTGCACCAGGTTGGCCTTTGGTGCAGGCTGGTGGGATGCTGCTGAAGGACTGTGGCCCCTTGAGGAGGTTTTGGGATCCTAACAATTCCACACTCTCAGAGGGGTACCGTTCACTATCATGGGGGCTTTTTCTGTAAGAGATTGTGTGTCTGAAAATGTTTGACAAGCTTCTTTCTCTAAAATCAGCTTTAAAAACTGGTGTTTTGTTCAAGACTGCTTTGGAAGCAGACTGGTTAAAGACGGGGAGCTGTGTGTCAGAGACTGGAAGGTTAGGCTGGGCCTTCCCACGAGGCTGCGGGTCCGGGGCACAGCTTGGCTGTGCACAGCTTGGCTGGACCTAGATGGGCCAGGGATGCTGACATCTGACCCCATGACCCCTTACCCCAAGGCTTTCTGGTAGGACCTGTCTGGTCCTGGTGCTCTCTCCAAAAATGGCAATTTTGAGACCAGCCTAGGGGGAAAGGGACCCTTCCCAGCCCCCACTGAGAGAACAGAGGGCGAATGCCTTGGACTGGTAAAGTGCATGGAAGACCTGTCCGCAGGTGTCTTTCCTGGTTTTAGGGGCCTGCTGCCGCAGGCCAGTCTGCTCTGGGGCCTGGGACCCATGGACGGCTGGGATGGGGTCGGGGCCCTTAGCTGCCAGGAGTCGTAGGGAAACAGAGCTGAGGGGCGGGCCTGGGGGTATCCTCATTCCATCTCTGCTAGCGATTCCCTGGGGCCTCTGGAGGGGTTCCTTCCCCATCCAAACCATAAGTGAGCCCCTCTCAGGGCTGGGGGACCTTCCAGTTGTGACTCAACTTGTGTAAATGCAGAGGGAAGGCTGGGCCCACAGGGTGCGGGGTCTCTGAGGAAGGCAAGGGTGGGGAGGTCTTTCTAGGGTCCCGAGGATAAGAGGCCAAACCGTGTGGGCAAATGCCACCTCGCTCTAGAACAGAGATGGTCTCTGTCCCAGGAGGCCTGGGCCCCGTGACAGCAGTGGGCATAGCTGGGGACAGCCAGGTCATTCCAGGGGAGGTGGCAGGAGGAGGCTACTTCTCCCAAGGGGACGTGGGATGAGATGAGTAGGATCTGGGCTGGGGGTGGGGTCCTGGGGGAGGTCCCGACCCCTCTGTACAAAGACGTGGCTGGACCAGATGCTCTCAGAGCCAGCTACCAGCTCTGGGCCCCAGGACCACGGACCCTGGGCCCACAGCTGCCGTGAAGCGTTAAGTCCCATGAGTGCCCTGAGCCTTGGAGCTGGGCCCGCCACTTGTCTGGAAGGTTCTTGGGGTCCCCGCCACCAGCGGGAGCAGTCCACTTGGACCCGGGCGGTCAGTAGGGCCGCCACACGGCCTCGTCCATGCGGCCGGGCGTGCTCAGCGCGGTAGGCGAGTTGCTGTGGCTGCCATCGGCCTCCACGCCGTCACTCTGGCCACCCAGGCTGGGGTTCATGAGGTTGCCGGTGGCGACAGAGGCGGCGCTGCTGGGGCAGGAGGCCAACATGCGGGTGGGCGAGCGGTCGCCAGCGCTGCTGCTGCCGGCCACCATGGAGAACTGGTAGGAGCCGGAGGACGCGCCGTAGTAGAGGTGGTAGGGGGAAGGGCTGGCCTGGAAGGGCCCGCTCTGGTTCTGCGGGGCCCCCGGGTAGGGCGGTGGGAGGTAGGTGTGGTGGAAGCGGCTGGTGGCCGGCATGCTGGCCACGCTGAGGCTGCCGATGCTCGTGCCCGAGGGTGTGGCGCTGTAGGGGAAGGCGGCCGACATGGCCCCTGGGTAATGCATCCGGGGGTCGGGGAAACGGCTCTCCGGGAGGGTCGGCAGCGCTGCGAAGGAGCGGTCAAACTGGCGGGGGTCGGAGAAAGGATTCAGGTCGGAGGTGCCTGGGGGACAGCAAGGAGGATGGTCAGTCACCGCCCGACACCACTCCGGCGGCCTTTCTTCAAGAATGACCTCGGGCTCTGGTTTACAGGCCCATCTAGGGGGGATCCCTGGTGCTACATGTGGCTCTGCTCCCACCGCCCTGAGCTGCTCGGGGGCTGGAGCCTGCTGATTCCCAATCCGGTCCCACCTGGGAAGCAGGTGCGAGCAGGGGTCTGGGCTGTGGGTGGCCCCGGGCTCTGCCGGGGCAGGCAGAGGAGGGGGAGGGCTTTTCTCTCCTCCCGGCATCCTCTTCCCAGCCTAGCCATGCAGAGGCCTGTCGAGGGGGCAGGTGGGCTCCCCGCTGGGCTGTGGGTGCATGGGGAGCCAAGGGCAGGGCCAGCACAGGCCGCCCAACAGCCTGGCCTGGCAGGTTCCCCTCCCTCTCTCGCTCTCGGTAAAGAGGGTCTCCAACGGTCCCGTGAGATTGGGAGTCAGGCCCTGCTCTCGCAGACGAGGAACCAGGCAGAGAGAGAAAGGTGGTTTCTCCTGATGCTGCACAGAAAGGACTGGAACTCATCACGAGGCCTCTGCTTTCTGCTCCCGCTGGGGTGTACGTGCGTGTGCGCCTGCACCTCTCCTGCCCACGTGGGGCTCAGTTAGGTTACGGGAGCTTCCGCCTGTGCTGTGGCAGCTGGGTCCACGGCAGCTCTGTCCATCCCCCCCACCCCCACCCCGGCCTCAGCCTGGGCCTGTGTCTCCAGGGCTGCCCTGCAGGCTGGAGCTGACTGGTGGCCAGACAAGGATCAGATGCCACCCTCACCCGCCTCCACAGCAAAGCGAGACAGATGGCAGCCAGAGGGGCTTGGTGGCCTGGGCCCTGCCCTTGTCACAGAGAGACCCAGTGTCCAGCCCAGGCCTCACCCTGGCTCCCCCAGGAGTTTGCTCCAAGACAAAAGCATCCCAGCCTCTGCCCCGTACTTTTGTAATCACAGACCCCCCCAAACCTCAACACTCAAAGGGGTTCAGGATTGAGTCTAAACCCCTTGGTAGGAAGACTGAGACTCAGAGAGGGTGAGGCACTTGCCTAAGTGTCACACAGCACATTGGACCTACACAGAATCCTAGGGCTCTCAGTCCTGAGTTCTGACACGTGCCTGAAGGGTAACTGTCCCATCTTTGAGGCAGCACAACTGTGTGGTCTCTGAGGTTGGATACTTATCTTAGTTCTGACACTTACTAGCTGTGTGTCTTTGGGCAAGTCACTAAACCTCTCTGTGCATCAAGTTGTCCCACATGAAAAATGGAGACAATAACAGTTCCTAGGGATTAAATTAGTTAATACATGTAAAGTGCCTACACTGGGCACACAGCAGGGGCCTGATGAGGGTTTCTGCTGCCACTGCAGCTGTGACACCTCCTGTTCTGGGCACTCAGGAGAACCGGCTCATTCAGGGCCCTGCAAAGCTGAGCCCCTGACCCTGGGCCTTCCTTGTACCCTGGCCAAGGGGTGACTCTGGGCATCAGTGGGGAGGTGGATGAGCCCCCAGCAGCAGTCTAAAGTCTGTCTGTTCCCAAGCCCTCTGTCCACCAAAGACTAGGGGCCAGAGCGGGCTGAGGAGGAGGCCAGCCTCTGCCCCTGGCCAGCTCCAGGTGTGCACCGCCTGCCGTGCCTGAGGCGTGGCTGAGCTGCAGGTGCCCTCAGGCCTCATTCCCCAGATCTGCTTGAGGTGCTGTGCGACCTCAGATAAGACTTGTAACTTCTCTGGACTTTGGGGTCTTCCCAGCTCAGCTGGGGGGGTGTTTCCTCAGCAGCAGGCTCTGGTCCCGGATGTGGATGATACGGGATGAGGCTCCGGGCTCCAGGTGGGGAGATGTGGGGGCTAGGGGCCGGGAGACGGGGGCCTTCTGGCCCATCTGGACCCTCCCTCACAGATCCCTTGGCTGGTCAGTGCTGCCCTGAGGCCTAGGGGTCGGGGGAGCCTGGCTCCTGCCCTCATCTCTGAACCCCAGGGGAGGGGCCTTGTTGGCAGCGCCTGGCACCCCGAGCACAGCCAAGCATGAGGCTAACACTTGCCCTGAGCCCAGGGGAGCGAGCGCTGCCGCCTGACAGGAGGGAGCCCAAACAGGGAGCCCAGGATGCGACGGCAGGGCTGTAGCCTGGGCCTCCGTGCCAGGTGGGCCCTCGGGGGTCATGTGGGCTGCGGGCAGGCCTGCCCGGCCCTCTCACCGTCCTCTCCTGCCTCCCTCCCCGGGTGGGGGGAGTGTCTGCCCTCAGCACCCCCTCAGCTCCTGCCCCCAGCCCCGCCCCCTCCAGCCCAGTAGCCCCAAGAAACCCGAGCTGGCCAGGCCTCTGTCGAGCAGCCAATCCCAACACTGGAAGGAAATGTTTATTTTCTTCTCCAAATTGCCCCAGCTGCTGTGTGGTGGCTGAATGAGGCCTTTGAGCTGTGAGAAGCCCCCATTGTGGGCGGTCACAGCCAGGGGGCTGGGGGCTGGGGTACGGAGGGGTTGGGGCCTCGGCACTGCTTGCCAGTCACCAAAGCTGGGGGGTCAAAGCTATTAACAGGAACCAAGAGAAGTGGTGGTGGGGTATCCTGAGGGGGACCCCCAGGATGGAGTCTGAAAGTAGAGGCTTGTCCCACCAGGAGGGGAGGGCCAGTGAGAGGGACTCCCCAAGCCTGGCCCTGCCAACACCCCTGTGACAGATACCTCCTTCTTCCCACTTTACAGATGAGAAAACTGAGGCTCAGAGAGGTGAAGCGACTTGCCTAAGATCACACAGCCAGCGCCTGGCAGAGCCCGAATTCCTAGCCAGGTCCACCTGACTGCAAAGTTCACGTTCCTTCCTTGGTCTTGGTTGTCAAAAGCCCTTCCTCTCACTCCAAAGGGGACAGGCCTGAGGACGGGGAGGCCTGGCTGGTGTGAAGGGCCACAGAGGCTGCCTGAAGTCCAATGCTGTGGGTGGCTAGCGAGCACCCTGCCTCAGGATACAGCAGAAGGGGAAGGACTGGGTCAGCCACTATCCCACACAGGCCCGACCTCCTCTCCTCCCAGCCTCGGGGGAGGCAGGGGCTCTGCCTGCTGCTGGGCTAGGCCTGGCCCTCTGGGGCTGGACGGAGGGTGGGTAGGCCTGCCTCAGGCTCCAGCAGGTGCTGATTCCCAACCTATGTCCACACAAATGGAAAGAGAGGTGGGTTCTCCTTCCACGGGAGCTGCTGGACAGGATGCCACTGTTAGCCCCCACCTGCTGGGTTCCAGGGCCCCCCGGCTGGGCCCCAGCTCTGCCCATGTCAGGGAAAGGCCTGGAGTGTTAGACCACTGTACCTGCGCAAAGGCTGGCCTGCCAGGAAGGGGAGCGTGGACAGCTTCTGGGCAGGGGTGGGCATGAGCCCAGAGGACATCTTACTGCCTCTTGAGCTCAGACCCCTCTACCCTGCAGCCCCCCTGGCTCAAGAGTTGCTGAGTGTTTCAAACTCAACAGCCCGTGGCTAAGAGCCTGGACCTGGGGCCTCTCCCCACCTTGGGGGCTCAGCAGGGCCAAGGCCCAGCTTCCCAGGCCAGAAGGGAGGTACCGTCTCTTCACACCACGGGGCTGCATCAAGTCCCCCTGCCATGGCATTGTGCCTGGCACACATGGCCAGGGCTGGGGGCAGGGCCTCCCTTAATGGAGAGACCCAGCAGGGACTCCCTCTCTTGTGCCCTCAGAAGTACAGGAAGTTCCTGGGGGCAGGTGCTGTGGACACTTTGAACCTGGTCATTGATGCGCTGTGTGACCCAAGAGTGGCCCTTAACCTCTTTAGCCTCAATTCACTCATCTGCCAAATGGGTTCTAACCAGGACCTGGAGGACCAAGAAAGAACAGACACCCACGGTGCATGACGGCCGCAGCCAGCCCTCCCGGCCGCGTCCAGCACTGCTGCCGAGCACTCTCCACCCCTGCCTGGCCTGAGGGTCAGCTGCGCACTCAGCCTCCTGCACCCCAACCCACCAGCCAGGAGAACCTGGACAGCAGCGTAGATGTTCACCATCTGACCACCTACCGAGCACCTGCTATGTGCCAGGCCCTGTACACCCGGACGGCCTGCCCGAGACAGGCTCACACGTGCCTGCTGTGTCCATCTGGCCAAGGGGTAAAGACTCCATCCTGGGCCTCCGCCCACAGGCCTCCCTCCTCCTTCCTGTTTGGGAAGAGTCTCTGGGCCAGGCGGGGACCTTTCTCAGGAGATGCTCTGTCTCTCTCCAGGGACAAATTCACTTCACAGTTTACAAAGTTTGAGTGCAGTAACGTCATCTGAATGTCGCCCGAGGCCCAGGCAGAGGCATCCACCACCACCCCGCTTTCAGATGAGAAAGCTGAGGCCTGGGGGGCTGTGACGTCCTTGACAGACACGTGTCTGTCTCAGGCTCCTGGGGCGAGGCCTGCCCAACTGTAACGGGTGCACTGGGGGACTAATACCCATTTCCCGCCGGGCACAGGGAGCCCGTGGAGGGCAGGGACTGTGCCTGTCTATTCATCCCTGGGGCCAGGCACCACGATGGCACAGGGTGAGTGACAGTAAATGTTTGCTGAATGAATGAAGGAAGGGCTGAGCCCAGGACCGGGCAGAGCAGGCCGCGTTCCTTTATACCAAACACCCGGGTGGTGCAGCCGGAGACCCTGGGATGAGCTTTGGGTCCGGAGCAGAGAGACCGCTTCCAGGCCGCCGTCCCCTTCTCCCACCGCAGCCCCCCTCCCTGCGACGTACCTTGGATGGGGGTCTGGGCCTGGCTGCTGAAGGGGCCGGCGGTGCTGAGCGAGCCTCGGGGGCTGGGCGCGCTCGGCGTCACCCGCATGCGCAGGCGCTCCAGCTCCCCGAAGCGGTCGGGGAACGCCTTGGTCTGGTCCTCCAGCTTCTGTCGATGCCCTGCAGAGCATGAGAGCCCGTGAGAAGCTGGTCCCCGTGAGTCTCAGGAGGCAGAAATGCCTTGCTCTGCTGGGAAGTTCTCCCTGAGGTCTACCCTTAGGCCTCTGTAGGGAGAACCCAAAGGCCACTACCGATGTCTCTTCTGAACAGAGAATGGTCAGTACGTGCTGCCCTGGGGCTGCCATCATCTCACTCGTACCTTCTTATGCCACAGGTGAGGCTCAAAGAGGTTCCAGGCCACAGAGCCAGTAAGTTGTGGAGTCAAGATTTGAACTCAGCATTCAAATCAAAGCCTGCGACCTACACCTGTACGTTACGCTTTTTGGCAGAAGGGGACTCTGAGGCAACAGGCACGGGAAAGGGGCTTAAGCAGGCTCCCATGGGAGGCAGGGAGAGAACCCAGGCATGCTGCCACTGTCTGCCCCCCAGCATCCATCCTGCCTGCCATTCACATCTGCAAGAGGAATGGGAGATGGCCCCGGAATGGGAATGCTGGCTCCTCCAGCCCAGAGCTACCCTGGGACCCCCAGCACATGCCTTCTCCCTTCTGGGTCTCAGACAGGAGGGGAAATTCACCACGATGCTGGGAAGTGGAGTGGGGCGCTGTGTGAGGGGCTGGACTCCCATCTCTGTCCCGAAGCTGGGAACAGGGGACCAGGGCACCTGGCTTGGGCATCACACTTGGAGAAACCGCCAGCATTTCCCAGTATCCCTCTGCCACGGCCCACACAGGAAGGACCCCAGCCTCGTCAAGATGGCCATGCCCCTGCCTTTAAGCAGCCAGCCGAGGCCACCCTCAAGGCTTCTCGAATGACATCAGGCTTGCAGGGACCACCACCTCTCTCTCTCTCTCTCTCACACACACACACACACACACACACACACACACACAAACACACCACTTTTTCAATTACTCATTTTACATTTCACAAGCAAAGTATGAATAGCTACAAAAATAAAAGCATTACAGGTAAGGCTAATGGCCCCTCTGACCCACCCTAAATCCCTGCCCAGAAATCCCCACGTGATCAATTTGGAGGTCTTTCTTTCGAGCCGTTTTTTGGTTTCACGTGCATGCAAAACAGAGCAAGTTTCTCACAGAACTTTCTTGAATGGTCTCAGCCTGGCTGTATCATTCTCTAACTTGCTCTTTCAGTAGCACACCTGGGGGGCCACCTCAGTTTCCTTATCTGATAGCTGGAGAGAGTAACCCAGCCCCAGAGAAACAACAGAGCTCCCGCAAAACCTCGGGAGCCCACCCCGGGGCACAGTGAGGGGCAACAGGTGGGGGTGGGACGGCCTCACTAAGCCTGTGGGTGTCCCTCGTTCCTGCTCGTCACATCCCCTGGAGGCCGCAGTCCCCTCAGCCGTTCCTCTCAGATGGACACTTAGCTCACTTCCAAATGATCCCCCTGCATGCAGGACTCCCAGGAATATCTCTGTTCACACACCTCCTTGTGTCGGGGGATTTCTCCAGGGCAGACCCTGTGTTATAACAGACTCCTCACTGAGAGGACCGGACATTCCTGGGCTCTCCTGATCAGCCTGTCAGCCGAGGTTGGCCCGTTGGGCTCCACCTGACCCTGAGGGAGGAGGCCAGGCAGACAGGTGGGCCTGGTCCTCTTTTTACAGACAAGGGAACTGCAGTTCAGAGAGGTGAAGAGGCTTGCCCGAGGTCACACAGCGAGGAAAGAGGGAGGATGTCTTAGACTTGGGATCCTTGGAAAAGAAGTGTGGGGAGGGGCTAAGGGAGAGGGGAAGGCTTGCCTGAGTCCTGGGGTCTTCAGTGACACGAGGAATCTTCTAGATTGACAGAGAAAGAAGAAGGAGAGAGAGGTAGCGGGAAGTAAAACAAAACTCCTCACCAGGCTTGCTGAGGCTTGGAAAATGGTGTCCTAGGGGCCTGGAAGGTGTGAGATGACTCTTCACTGCCACTGGGAGTGAGGGGACAGAGGTGGGGACTTCAGAATGGGCCTGACTTCTGATTTTCAAAAGGGGGATGCAATGCATTCTGGTACCCACAGGCCCCTAGTCTTGCTACACACCACTGTCACAAGCTCAAACAGGCATGTGAGAGCCCTTAGAAATGGAACAGGTTGTCCCAGGAGCCTCAATGGGCTCAGCAAGTCACCAAGAACCAGGGACCCAATTTCCCCTCCGAGGAGGCCCCAGGCCTGAGCCCATGGGACATCCAGCTGCCAAAATGAGACCACCTGGCTCCCAGCCGGGCCCCCCACTGTGCCTCCCAGGACCCTTGGCAACAGGAAAAACGTGGGCTGGGGGTAGTTTGGCTGGAGCTGGGGCCACCAGGTTAGATGACTATGGGGGCTGGGCAAGTCGCATAAATGAGGCACATGGGATGCGTAGGGCCTGGGGCAGACTGGAGAGGGTGGGCCTCGTAGAAGGGGCCGTTGCCATCCAGTCCAGCTGACTGGTGCCCTGGTGGGGGTGGACCCAGTGTTGCCAGAGCTTCCAGTTTACCGGAAGCCATAAACCTGCTTTTATGTGAAGCCTCCCATATTTTATGTGTTGGCAATTCAAATACTGAAAACAACAACAAAATAACTCGACTACTGTGTAGAACATGTCCTGTTCAGGGGCTGCCGGTTTGCATCCTCCAAGCTTGGGATTTCATTTGCTGGTTGGTTGTCTAACCTTAGCCATCGAGGACTGGCTCATGGATACCCCTCAGGACGTGGTCTCTAGGGAAGTGCCGGACGGCCTGGCCTCAGTCCTGATCGGCCTTGGAGGAAATGCTGTTGCCCTGGCTGCCGAGGCCACTGAAAATGGCAAGGCAATGTGGATGAGCTGGGGCATGAATGAAGTCGGAACAATCTCAACAGGCAGGAAGCCGGCTGGATAGATCTGGAGACCGCAGACTGACCTGACAGCAGCTCAGGTGCAGAGGATCTGGGTGTCTTAGTCAACCACAAGCTTGAAGTGAGCCAGTGGGGTTACACGAAAGCTGGTCTCGTTATCGCCACTGGCTAATAAAGTCCTGTTTCTGAGTCACACTGTGCACTATGTGTCTAGAGATACTCCTCTGGGCCAGTGGAAGGAGGGAGGGGTTCGCAGCCAGCCTGGGTCCGAGGATGGGCTCTGCCGCCTGGTGGCCTCACTCCTTTCCCCCACCCACCCCGAGCCACGGTGTCTGCATCGTGGTGCCCTCGCAGGTCGTGGTGCTGGCCAAATAAGGTGACCGGACGCTCTCCACCCACCTGGGGCCCCACCATCTGCACGGTCACTTCTACCCCAGCCTGTGCCAAGGGACGCAGGATCATCATCCCCACATAGAGACCAGGACACGGAGGCCAGGTTGCTAAGTCCTGTCCGGGACACAAAGCCAGGACAGTGGAGCTGGCGTCGGCACCCAGACCCCGACTCCAAGTCCAGTGCTCTTTCTCCTGACACTTCCCTTTTGGTCCCATTGTACAGATGGGGCCACTGAGGCTTCAAGATGAGCCCTACACTAAGCGGTTGGTCTGGGATATAAATCAGGTAATGTGGTCCCAGAGCCCACGCTCCCACCACATGCTGCTCTGCCTTCACACAGGGCAGACTTCCTGGAGGAGGAGTTTTAACAGCACTTGGGGAACTGCTTCCTTGTTGCTGTGGAATGCTGGAGCCACGGCCCAGGAGGGGCAAGGGGAGCTGAGGTGACTCCACGTGGCCAGGGCGCCACAGAGTCTCAGAGCCACGGGGCCTGGGCCTTCACACTGGGAGCAGAGCGGAACTCCCTGTGCCTGAGGAAAGAAGATGTGCCTTCAGAATAGACCTCTTTCATTCGGCTGCCCACAGTGAGAGCTGGGTGGGGAGCCCTGGCCCAGCTCACTAGGTCACCAGGGGCCCAGCCCTTTCATGCTGGGACTCAGTTTCCCATCAGCACACACTGCTCACTGAGGCCCCTCTAGCTTTGAAAGTCCCTGACTTAAGACTGCAAGACTCAGCCACTGGCCAGGATGAGCCCCCCACGGGCACCCCCATCACCGCCTCCTGCTGCTGCTGCTCCCAGGGTTTCTCTAGTATTTATTCTCTGCCTCTTCCAGGAAGCCCCCTTCTCCCAGCACCTTGCAGGCTAAGAGCAGTAGCTAGCAGGAACGGAAAGAAAAACAGTGGCCGACACTTACTCAGTGCTTCCTCCACTCCACTGTCTAAGCGGTTGACACGCTCTGCCTTGTTTCACCTGCATTATCCCCATGAGGGGGTCTACCACTGTCCCTAGTTCACAGGTGAGAAAACTGAGGCTCAGTGAAGGCCAGGGACATGCTCGAGGTCACATAGAGGCACCTGGCCACCTTGTCTTCCCGGAGCCCATCTTGTAGGAAAGGAGCCTGGGTTTGGAAAGTCAGGGGCTCCAAACAATGGGTGTTAGGACCCAGCCCGGGCCCAGGGCCCAGAGCAGGTACAGGATTACAGGCCTGGAAAGAAGAAGATGAGAGGGTCTCAGTGGACTCCACCAGGAGCCCTGCCCTGCTCGGAAGCTCAGCGCTGAGCGTCCAACCCTCTAATCACACCCTGCTCTAACCCACCAAGTCCCTCTGCTCCTCTGGGCCTCAGTTTCCACAGCTGTCAAGTGGTTATCATAGTGTCTAACCCCTGAGTTGAGGATGAGCTAGAGGACAGGCCCCAAGTGTTTCAAGGCAGAGCACTTTGTGCAGAGGAGGGGGACTGCCTGGGGACGGCCCCACCTTGGCCCTCTGGACCTCGCTTGGGCTGCCTGTCCGCCTGCGGCGCCTGGGCTCAACTCACTGACAGCCCGTGGGACGGCACCTGCTCCGATCCTCACTTATGACCCTCCAGGACCCAGAGGCCCAGGCCTGTCCCAGGCAGCTCTTACCCACTGGGCCACAGCTGTGTCACCTGTGAAGTGGAGCTCACACTCTAACTCCTGAGTCTGGGGACAGGCCGGGAGAATTAAACAGCCCACCTGGCCGTGGCACTCAAGGAAGGCACTCTGGGTTTACAACCCCTCCTCAATGGATCTGGACAGTGGGAGGGCCCAGCCTCGCAGGTGTGTGAGAAGGATAAAAGTTGGGGGAGGAACGCTGGGGCCCAGCCAGGTGGGTGACTCACCCGGCATCTCTCAGCACCGGGCCAGCACCAGGTCCCCACACCTGCCAGGTACCTGATGCTTCAGGGGGAAATCCAGGGGCCATCAGGGCCACGCCCTTGCCTTCACACTGGCCTGACACAAGCCCCCGTGATGAGAGTGGCAATCGCTTGAGCAGACATCTACGACGTGCCAAGCACTGTGCCAGGCAGGCCACGCGTGTCGTCTACAAGGGCCACGATCCTCCGAGAGGCCGCTATCATCACAACCATTTTACAGATGGGAAAGTGGAGGCACATGGTCAAGGTCAAACCTGGACTGGTCAGCGTGTTGCATGGAGCTCAGCTGCTAAGGTCTTGACTTCCCAAGACCTCCAAGAGAGCAGAGCTGGGTTCCTTGGCAGTGAGGCCCGACTGGCAGGAGGCCAGCTCAGTGTCCTGCCGCGGTGGGGTGAGGGGGGCAGGAGGCCAACGGGAGCAGGGAGCGGGGAGAAACAGAGCTGGGCGGGGCCCCAGGAGCAGCGTGGTCTGCAGGCAACAATGTGGGCTCCAGCCATGGGGCCCTTCTCCCATCGGAAGCCACTTGGCCACCTCCTCGGCTGCCCGGCCTGGCCCTGGGGCGGCCACATCCCATACACAGCAGCCACTGTCTGTCCAGCCGTGGGGTGGGGCACCCGGGCCCCAGGCCCGCTCTGCGGCCTGTCAGGAGATTTACCCCTGGTTCCTAACAGCCGAGCAGAGTCGTAGGTGGGGGCTGAGCCCCAGGTGGTCTGCCGTGAATTGGCCCCCTGTGAGCAGATGAAAGCCAGTCGGTGGCTAGGCAAGGAACCAGGCGGGTGGGGGGCCAGCGGCTCTCCCAGGGGCACAACTGGGGCTTCCAGTGGCCTGGAGTTGATTAGGGGAACCGGGGAGGTCCAAGGTTAACCCCTTCCCTCCTGCTGGGTGCACTCCCCCTGGAGGCGTGGGGTCCTGGGAGCCAGGGGCCAGGAGCAGTTGCCTCTCCTCAAGCTGGGCATCCCTCCAATCCCACCTGGAGCTGAGGACAGAACTGTGGCAACTTTAGGACGGCCACAGTCCTAAAGTTGCAGGCTCAGGGTCACTTTTCCTGCCCACGTCGTCTCCCGCCCCCAGCAGCCCCAGTGGCTGTCTGCTCACCTCCTTCAGGCCTCTGCTCAAATGTCACCTCTTCAGGAGGCCTCCCCTGTCCCCCTCCCACTGTGGGTCCCCGCCCTGCACTCTCCACCGCTCCCCCCCCGACCCCCAGCTTAGATTTTCTTTGCAGGGCTTCTCACTACCTGAAATTAAACTAGCTAATCATCTGTTTACCTCGTTTATTTATTCAACAAATATTTACTGAGCACCTACTAAGTGCTCACGTCCGTGTTCCAGGGTCTACATCAATGTCTGGCAAAGCAAAGAACCCCCACCATGGAGCATATATAGTAGTCAGGGGAGATGAAAAATATGTGAAATAAATGAGTGAACTATATAGCATCTTAGGAGGCGATAAGTAAAATGAAAGCTGGGAAGTGTAAGGGCGAGAGGGGGATGCCTGTGTGTTTGATTAAAACAGCGTGGTCAGGGGAGGGCTCACTGAGAAGTGTGAGTAAAGACTTCAAGGTGGGAAGCAGCGAGCCACACGTCTGGGGTTGTTGGGGGAGGCGTGTCCCAGGTAGAGGGAACAGCAGTGCAAAGGCCCTGAGGCAGAAGTGTGAAGCTGCCCAGTTTGAAGACTGGTCAGGAGGCCAAGGTGGCCAGAGTTGGGTAAGTGAGGAGAAGGGTGTCAGAGAGGAAGGCAAGGGGTAAAGGGCACAGATCAGGTTGGGCCTCGTGGGCCATGGTGACCATAGCATGGTTTACCATTTCTCCCCACCCCTAGTGTGTGAGACCCAAGAGGGCCAGAGCCCATCTGTTGGTTCACTGCAGTGTCCCTAGCTTCTAGAATAGTGCCTGATACATGGTCGGTACCCAGAAAAATATTTGTTGAAACCATCCCATGTACACTTTGGGGAAGAAAGGGCCCTCAGGCAAGATGTCAGAACAGCCGCCGGCCCATGGCCTCAGGCAGCATGGAGAACTTGTGTCCTGCCCTCTCAGCTACGGCACCTGCTAAGCCTGGGAGACAGGGTGAGCAGTTCCCACGCTGCAGTCTACCCCAGGCTCGCCAGGCGCTACACCGCCTGCTGCCCCGTATATTGGATCCTGCTCCACTGCTTCTTTACCAGCCCCCGGTGACTCTGAGGGACACCAGCACCGAGAACCTCAGAAACCAAGGCCACACAGGCAGGAAGCCACCAAGCCAGCATTCAAACCCAGCCGGCCACCTGGCTGCAGACTGGGCACGCTCTGCAGGGCAGCAGAGGGGAACGACCTGGCCACAGAACCCACAGCCGGGCCTCGGGGATCTGCAGGCGCCTCTCCCCGGCTCCCGGGACCAGCCTCTGCTCCCACCCCTCCCCACGGAAGGCTCAGCCCTCACACGGAGTCGGGGGTCACAAAGCAGAAGAAAAGCCCCGAAGGGAAACCCTGTGACAATCCATCAGGGTTGTTGGGTGCCTCCTGCAGGCCAGGCAGCTGTAATTCACGTAAAGCTCACAACTCCCCGGAGCAGAAGCTAATACCATCCCCATCTTACAGACGAGCACACTGAGCTAGGGAGGCCCTTCTGAGCGGCCCTTGTTTCCCTGAGCCCCAGGCTGGAGCCCCTGCGGTGCACCGAAGCTCACCCTTGGGCAAGTGGCTCGGTCTCCTGGCCTGTCTCCTCCTGGGGTTGTCGAGGATCAATTAAGAGACTCCGGGGGACTTCCCTGGTGGTCCAGTGGTTAAGACTCTACGCTTCCAATGCAGGGGACGCAGGTTCTATCCCTGGCTGGGGAACTAAGATCCCACATGCCGTGCAGCACGGCAAAAAGAAAAAGAGACCCTGCACAGGGCCTGGCACACAGGGAGTGCTCGTTGACCAGCAGCAGCTGAGCTGCCCTCTGACCACTTATAGGTGGGGAAACGGAAGTTGGGAAAGGAGGAAGATTTGTCCAAGGTCGCAGAGTGAAGGGCAGGTTGGGGCTGGAACCCAGGGTGCAGGTGAGACCTGCCCTGGGGGCCGGGCAGGGGGAAGAGCAAGCAGGTGCTCAGATGGGAGACTGGGAGATGTGCCGCCTCCCACATCTACTCTTTTCTGTAAATGAGCCTCTGCTAAGATTTTGTTTCCAGTCACTGATCTGGCCCGTACCGCCTTGCTTCTGACTCCAGCTTCTCTCCGCTCCTGATTTCTTTCCCTTCCTCTTGCTGCCTCGACCTATGCCACCCCTTCCCCTACCAGCTCACCCCGAGAAGGGGCTGTCTCATGTCTGGGGGACCTCAGGAGAGACGAGCAGGCAAGGACTTGACCGGGGGCTTCCAAGGGTAGGGCTGAGCCTCCACCCTTAGCCAGTGGCCTTGGCTGGGGAGGGTGGGCAGCTGCTCTGGGCTGGGCAGGGCTGAACGTGGAGGGTTCTGAGTGATTCCAGGCATTGGCCGGTCCCTGGGTGCCTTCCCCCCAAGCTCCCAGCGCCCTCTGCCTCTACACAGTGGGTGCTCACTCTTTCGTGGAGTGGCTCCTAACAGCTCATCATCACGTTGAGCCCAACCACGGCTCCCATTCATCCTGATTCTGCCCCTGGAGACTTCGAGTACGATACCACTTCCCTCAACGGAGACCTGATACCTCTATTACTATGGCCTGCGTTTCTCAGCAGCCACCCTGCTGCCGACCAAGAAAGGTTCACCATCGGCTAACGGTGCTAGTGGTGGGAGTACAGAGGGGGTGCCAGGTACCAGGGATAAGAGAATACCACAGATACAGACTCACAAGGACCCTCTGCTACAGCCAGATGCTATCCACAAGCCATCACTGATCTCCAGGCCTGCAGGCTGGGTGGTATCATCCCACTTCCTGGAGGAGGCAGCTGAGGCCCACAGAGATCAGACCTTGCCCAAGGTCTCCAAGCCAGGCAAGCTGGTTCAGAATCTGCTCTCTGCACCAAGGGCTTATGGCTCACAAGGGCTTCCCAGCCATCACCACCTTGAGACTCTTGGGGTCACTGACCCGGTTCACAGATGACAAAACTGAGGCCAAAAGGGAGCCACAAAGTCCAAGACCAGGGGCATGGACCCATCCACATCCAATCCCAGCAGGAAGGACTCAGCAGGAATCTGGCCAGGGCAGGTGCCAGCTGGGAGGTGAGTAACTTGGGCCTGATCACCAGGTTCAGGAACCCGAGGCAGGGTGGAGGAGGTGTGGCCCTGAGAGGCCTACAGGGAAACTCTTCCAGGGCCACCGGGCCCAGCTCTGAGCCTTTCCCAAGTGGCCAGGTACTGGAGTGGGCCCAGGAACTGGACAGATGGGGAGCCAGGCCTGGGTGGCCCTCACTGGCGCTGCCCTGGTACAGCCACACCCCATTCTCAGCCTCCTGCCTCAGGCCCACTTAGCCCTGGAACTGGAATTGAAGGCTGCCTCTGGGAAGACTGGCGCCTCCCTGCACCTGAGACAGTGTGACGCCCTGGTCAGGTTCTCAACATCCCCAGGGCTGGATTCTCTCCTCCCTGGAACTAGTGACCCTTTGGTTCTGGATCCCATGAGACAATAAATGTGAGAGGGTTTTCTAAACTGTAAAGGGCCACAGTTACAAAGAGAAGGACACGGCAGCTCTCAATACACCAGGCATGAGCATGCCGTGAGTGGGGGCCAGTCCACACAAGAGCTCTGCTCAGAGCTCAGGAAGCAGCCAGTCCAGCGATGACCAGCTGCTTCTTTGTTTCACTCATTCATTCAGGGAACACAGGCCTCAGGCCCACTGTGGCAGCTGCCCCTCCAGTTTCCCCAGTCTGAATCTGCAAGCTCTAGGTCATTCAGCAGGCAGAAGCAATGAAACACAAACTTTCTTTGATGCTAAAGTGCATGGATCAGGGCTCCCTGCACAGAATATGTGCTCAATAAATATTTGCAGAATCAAATTTGCATTCCTGATCTCAAGATGTGGGTCCTGGGGTCAGAGTGTCTGGGCTCTATGTGACTTAAGTCACATGCTAAGACTCAAAGAACGTTTCCAAGGAGGGGATCTGGCCTTGCAGCCCAAGCAGCCCCTACTTCTGATGGCTCCCTCCCTCCGCCACTGGCAGAGGAAGCTGGGGTGGAGTAGAGCAAAGCTGGCCCAACCTCCACCCTCACACACACACACCACACACACACCACACCACACACACCACACACACACACACACACACATACACCACACCACACACACCACACACACACATCACACACACCACACAGACACCACACACACACACACACACACCACACCACACACACCACACACACACACACACACACACCACACCACACACACCACACACACACACATACACCACACCACACACACCACACCACACACACCACACACACACACACACACCACACCACACACACCACACACACACACCACACACACACCACACCACACACACCACACACACCACACACACACACATACACCACACCACACACACCACACACACCACACACCACACCACACACACCACACACACACACCACACACACACCACACCACACACACCACACACACACACACACACACATACACCACACCACACACACCACACACACACATCACACACACCACACAGACACCACACACACACACACACACACACCACACCACACACACCACACACACACACACACACACACACACACCACCACACACACCACACACACACACATACACCACACCACACACACCACACCACACACACCACACACACACACACACCACACCACACACACCACACACACACACCACACACACACCACACCACACACACCACACACACCACACACACACACATACACCACACCACACACACCACACACACCACACACACACACACACCACACCACACACACCACACACACACACCACACACACACCACACCACACACACCACACACACACACATACACCACACCACACACACCACACCACACACACCACACACACACATCACACACACACCACACCACACACACCACACACACCACACACACACACACATACACCACACCACACACACCACACCACACACACCACACACACACATCACACACACACCACACCACACACACCACACACACACCACACCACACACACCACACACACCACACACACACACCACACCACACACACCACACACACACACCACACACACACCACACCACACACACCACACACACCACACACACACACACACACCACACACACACACACACCACACCACACACACCACACACACACATCACACACACCACACAGACACACACACACCACACACACACCACACTACACACACCACACACACCACACACACACACACACCACACCACACACACCACACCACACACACCACACACACACACCACACACACACATCACACACACCACACAGACACACACACACCACACAGACACACACACACACAACACACACCCATCCTTTTCCTTTCCTTAAAGGTTGCAAATCCATACTCCCGCAGCCGGCCCCCAGTGGGCAGTCATCCCTTGGGGTACAGGGAGCCAAGGGCAGGTCAGGTTGGTTCAGTCATCTCCTCTTCCCAGAATGGCTTCCTACAGCCTGGGCTAAGCACAGGCACACGGTCGGGGCGGGGGTGTGGAGCGGAGGACTGCCGTCCGCCACCGCTCCCAGGATCCAGTGCCATCTGTCTGACCTCGGCGACCGCCCTTCCCCCGCTGGGCCCTCCTCCCCGACCCAGGGGGCTGAGTGGCTCCGGCACTTACGTCTGGGCTCCCGGGGTCCATCCACGGTCACCTTGATGGCTCGGTGGTAGGTGGCCACTTGTGTGGGGTTGGTGAACACGGTGATGGTCAGTGTGAAACTCTTCCCTGGGGGGAGTGGGGAATAAAGAAGAGGTTGGCACCTGGAGCTATTCACAACACCCTGAAGCCCTCATCTTCCAGAAGGAGCAGGTCTCTCTACTTTGAACCTGGGCAGAAGATAGGGTTCTGGGTAAAATTCAAGCTGCTGGGGTTGGCATTCAAGGCCCCAGGAGGTCTGGCACCAACTTTACCACATTCCCCTGCCCCACGCTCTGGCCACCCTGGCTTGCTTCCTCCCTGCTTCTTGGCCTTTGTTTGTGCTGTTCCTTCTACCTAGAGACCCTTGCGATTTGGGGGTGGGGAGCTCAGATGAGTACATATTTTTTTTTCATGAAAATAATTAGTGATCTTTATAGAAGACTTTGAGAACACAGAACATATAAAAAAGAAGAAAAAAGAATCACCCACAGTTCCACTAGCCAGAGATAAACACTATTAACATTTATTTGGGTGTTCTTTCCTGCAACCCTTTTTGGGCGAGTGTGTGTTTTTACATAGTTGCAATGACACTAAAATAAGTATTTCCGTACCCTCTTTTTTGTTCACTTAACATCACATCATAAGCACTTATGTCATTAAAAATTCTTCATAAACTTCATTTTTAATGGCTGCAAAACATTTCAACTCCTGGAAGCCTCACCTTTGACTTATCCACCTCCTTACTCTTGGGTGTTACCTTGCTGCTAATTTCTTATTGGCGTGTGCAGCTGGGGCTGAAAAAGGACTGATTTGGGAACTGCAGACATTTCATTTGTAGACACAACTGTTATTTCCAGGGCTCTGTTCTATTTTTAGATAGACATTTGGCTCCAAAGTCTCCATTCAAAATTCCTGAGACGGGAGAAAACTTTTAAAATCATCATTTTTGTTTTACCATTTAAAATAAAACGAAAATGGCCTTCTGTTTATAAAAGTCTTTGTCTACATCTCTGCTTACTTCCTTAGAATAGATTCCAAGAAGCGGTGAGTGATTTCATCGCGTCAGAGGGTTGGGAGGGATTCAGGGGCATTAATCTCTCCGGTGAGATGACTCTCTGGAGAGGATCGTCGTGATTGGTGTGGGCCCGAGTCTACCGTGATGCTGTCAGCATCTTCGTGACCCCATCTATCAAGGTGGAAAGATCTCTTAAACACTCTTGACTTTGTCGCCTTTGTTCTATTACTAGTGAGACTGAAATTTTTTATATGTTTATCATCTATCCTAATCCAACACAAATCATTGCTTCATGGTCTTTCATACTTTTCTATTAAGGTTTCAATGCCTTAAGGAAAAATCACTCTATCAAGCTTGTTAACACTCTCCTGTCCTGTTTGTGGCAGTCGGTTTCCCACTCCACTGGCCTTTACATTTCGCTTTCTGACACAAGCTGATTTGCATTTTCAGTTCTACCTCTTGCTGGTGATTTCTCCTGTCATTTTGTCTTTAGAAAGGTTACCTTCAATAAACACCATCCTCTCTACCTTCCACGTTGAATCCTTTGATTCTTCTGGGGGTTTTTCTTCAAAGGGCACCCCAATTTTCCCAGCACCTTTACTGAAGTGAGAGCCCCCTCTCCCGCCCTGTTCTCTACCAGCATCAAAGTCTCCATGCGTGTGAGGCTGGGGAGGGGTGTGGGGGGAGCTTCGCTGATCCTCAAGTCAGATTGGCCTCCTCCTGCCCTGCCCCCGAGCACCCCTATCTCTGGTCCCCAGTTACAGGCCTGGGGACTCCCTGAGGGCAGGGGCTGATGGCCCTGTGCACCTGTGTCCCCCCAGGGCTGTTCCCATCCTCCCAACACCTCGCCAGGGCAGGCAGGCCTGATTCCATATTCCCACTTCACAAGTAGGAGACGAAAGCTCGGGGGTGGGGGGGGGGGCGGCGGGGTGTGAGAAACGGTAGCTTAGCATGGCTGGTACTCGTTGATCGGTGATGGAGGGAAAACTCCAGCCTCAGGAAGAGGACAACCCAGCACAAAAGAAAACCAGCCAGGCTCCCGGGGCCACACCCAGGAACCCAAGGGCTTCTGAGACTGGGGGGATGTAAGGGGGTAGGGGGACAGAAGGGGTTTAAATTGAGGTGTGACTCAAACTGGGGAAGAGTGGGGCCTCTCTGGAGGGATTTGCCAGAGCTGCCAGCTGGAGGCAGGGGTGGAAATGCAACCCACTCCCGACCTGGAGCTCTGGGCCAGACACCCACCTGGCCCTCACTCAGACCACAGGGGCGCTTTCCATGCTTTCTGGAAACAGGAAGTGCAGAGGCCTCCCGCTCCAGGCCCCACTCCTCCTGGGACCCTCCTTCGCCCCTACTGCTTCCCCTCACTCTGAGGTCTTCTCCCTCCTGGATCCTTCCCCCAACCAGTCAGGCCCTCTCCAGGGGTCCCTGGGCCTCTGACCCTTCCGTCACCTCCTTGGTACCGCAGGGTGCCAAGCCGCTGGGTAGTTGAGGTTGACAGCCCAGGGCTGGATGGGCCCCTGTGCCCCGCACTTGCCAGCTCCCTGGAGTGCTCTATTTCTCGCCTTCCTTCCTTCAGGTCATCACTGAAAAGTCACCTTTCCAGTGAGGCCCTCCCTGCTCACTTTATCTAAAGGAGGCTTTTTTTTTTTTTTTTTTAAGGAGGCATTTTTAACTTGGCATCCCTCTTAGAATTGAGCGGGCTCAGAAACTGGGACAGGAAAAGAAAAAAATGACAACTGTATTGTCCCTAGCCTCTGGCTGAAATTTAGCATCTCTCTTAAGTATGAACGTAGGCAACAAACCACAGAGGCATTACAGCGGCCCCTGTGACCTTGTCACCAACAGACGTCACACATATTTACATATCACATTACAGACGTTGCAGATTTCTTTAAATATCTTTCATGCTCGTCACAACTTCAAAGTCACGGTCGTCATCAAACCCGTTGCTAGATCTTGTTATTTAACAAGCTAACAAGGCAGCGCATTTATCACAATTTTTAAAAACGTTTTGCTATGTTTTAATATAATTGGTTTTCCTTGCCATCCTTTGTATTTTATTTCATTCTTTAAAAGCACAATTCTGAGACTGTCAAAGGGGTCCATGGGGTAATGAAAGGTTAAGAAGCTCACTCTGAAGCGTCACAGACCTTCCCACTCCCACTCAATCTGCTTGAGTTTCCCCCTAATGCTTATTACTTCTAATAATCTACCTACTTATTTATTTTATTTTGTCTCCCTTTACTAGATTATAAGCTCCCTGGGGGCCAGAACTTTTGTCTTGTTCACTGCTATGTCCCCTAGGACAGCATCTGGCATATAGTAGGTGCTCAATAAATGTTTGTTAAATGAATTAAGGGCAGAGGTTACTGCTCCCATTTTACAGATTAGGAAACTGAGACTCACAGAGGGGCAATGAGTTGACCAGGTCACACAGTATCCAGGCAGAGTGCCCAGGAAGGTTAGAATGTACTGGAGCCTGCCCCTTCGCACCGACCCTAAGCACCTACTCCTGGGGAGTGAGGAGCCCCCACCAGGCAGCAAACCACAGGCTTGCCCTGAGGTCACCAGCCCACCTTAACAGCTTCCTCCCAGTTTCCAGGCCTGACACGACCCCTCCCAGGTACCCACAGAGACCAGGGAGGGAGGAAGGGAGGGGCTGGCACTTGGGAGCAGGAGTGGGAGGGAGGGGCAAGTGTCAGGTGCCACAAGAGGCAGGGGTCCCACGAACCACAGGTGGGGAAAGCTGTCTCCCTGAGCGCCCATCACCTCTCTCTCCACCTGGCGGCAAACCCATCTGCCCACCTCTCCACTCTCTTAGAGCAGGAAGCTGAGAGGACAAAGGAGGTGGACAACTGTGCAGGAACCCCGGGCAAACTCTCAATCAGCTGGGAGCCCAGGAATTGCAAATCAAGGTGCTCCCACCGGCCCTGGTAGGAGGCGGAGAAGTTCTGTCTGGAAATAGTTGCTCCTTGGGGCTGAGAGTGGCCGTAGGCGTCCCCACAGGACCTGGGTCCCTGGATGGAGCAGCAGACACAGCAGGGTCTGGCAGTGCGCCCTTGGGCAAGTCCCTGTCTCTCTTTGCCTGGGTTCCTGTGGGACAAGCCCCACTCACTGGGGCCTCATGGACAGCGGGAGGGGACATCTCTGGGGGCCTCTGGATTTGTTCAATGTCGACCAGGAAGCCATCCACTCCTCCCCCACCAGTGGTCCCCCTAAGCCTGCACCTACACGTTGGCTCCCAAATCTGTCTCCACACACTACGGTTTCTTTTTCACCAGGTCATGACAGTTCAGGAAGTCACGTTGTTTTCATCTTTACCTAGGCCAGTGGCCCCCTCCTAGACAGCATTTTGGGGATGTGTGCTGCGTGGTCCTCAAGAGGTGGGATGTGGAAGGCAGTGGGGGGGATGCAAATGTCTAGCACTGCACAGGGCAATCAACTATTCACTCTTCCCATGTGGGAAAAACTTGCTTATGTAGATTCTCTGAGCCATGAGCCTAACTCAGTTTTAGATAAAACAAGGAAAAAGTTTTTACACTCTTTTGATATGTACTGAATTTTCTGGGAGGGAAGACAATTCTTTTTTTTTTTAAATTTTGCTCAGAATTTTGCCAAGAATTGCTCACAGCTTCAGCGAATCATGTCATTGACGGCAGTGCCACGTTCAGACTGAGTCATGTACACCTGGCCTGTCGGGTTGGCCGCAGGGGTCACGGGGCTTCAGCTAGAGGTGCAAACACCCATCCACCTCACAGTGTCTGTCATCTCGCCCCAACATTTACATATTCAAATAGATACATCATTATAAGTTACTTTTCCTTTTTCTCTCCATTATAGCTATGGAATTATATAGATTTTGAATATGCACACAGGTGGATAGATTAAGTTATCTTGCGCGTTTCAATTGTAGGATGGTAGAGGGCGTGCTGCAAAAATTTGGTGTAAGAAGGGGCACTGCGGCCGGCAGGGCGGGGACCTTGGCCCTAATCACTGCAGGAGAATGACTTGGTTTCCTTCCCTTCCTTCTCTTGGTTTACACCTTCAGGCTTATCGTGAGAGCTCTGGGGTGGTATCGTGCGTACGCCTTTACGGAAAGCTACCTTCTTGGAATTAAGACAGATTCAAGGAGTAAAATGCAAGGAAACAAGCAGAAGTTTCCATCTGGTTTCTTAGCTCTGGCAGAAGTCAGAGAGCCAGGGAAAGGCTCTGAGTCCAAAACCCCAGCCTGTCCTGCCTCCTAAAGTGGCCCAAACTGCCTGTGTCAACCACCGATCTGTTCCTCAGAGGGAATTTCCCAGTGGGCAGGAGGGGCACGGCAGATGCGGAGCTGCATGCCACAGGACCCCTGTGTCCTCCTATCTCACTGCCAGCCGCCTCCACTTCTCCCACTCGACACTTCACACTTTCTGGGTTTCCCCCACCCCCGCCCAAACCACACCATAATCAGAAAATCAGTGACTGTCACCATTCAAAGGGACTGCAAAGATCTCCTCCAGTCCCAGGCATTTGAAGTAACAAAATCTCTGACCTGTATCCAGCTCTCAGCATGTGCCAACTGATATGCTAGTACCCGTCTCCTTGATGCTCACAAAAATCCCACGAGGTAGGTAACATTATCATCCCCATGTTACAGATGATGAAACAGAGACACAGAGAGGTTAAGCCATTTGCCCAATATCATCCAGCAAGTCACTGGCAGAGCTGGAACTGAAATCCAGGTCGGCTGGTTGTAGAGCCCAGGCTGTTGAAGACCATGAGCCTCCAAGGTCTGAAAGTCCCGTCAAGTTCCACGGGCATCGGAGCGCCCACTCAGGCCTCTTCTGCCTCCCAGGACCACTGAGACTGGCAAGAGAATGGCTGTGAGGATGCCTCATAGACCCAGCCTCCTGCATCTCCCAGAGCCATGACCCCAGCCTCAGCCTTGCCTGCTCCAGGAACACGCTGCTACACAATGCTTTGGAAACCTATCTCCCTCCCGGTGGGCCTTGCAGGGTGGGTGCGGGTCTGTGGGTATAAATACCACAAAGAAATCGTTTTCAGCAGCAGAAGGGCCAGGCAGGGTCTCAGTAACACAGAATCACCGTCTCTTCGCTTTCCGGAGTTCACCTCCCAGAAGAGGGTGTAGGTGCTTCACTGGGCTCCCAAGACCGACCTCCCCTTCTGCTGCAGCTGTAGGGGGCCTCCCTCGCCACCGCCATCTGGGCCTGCGGACCTGGCCACCACCCCGCCGTCCAACTGCATCCAAGCAAGCTACCACCAGCCAGCGGCGAGCGACTCTCCACTCAGGGCTGGGGCTGGGATTAAGTTGCAAAAGGCTTGAGAGATTGGGGATGACAAAAGGGGCTTGAAGACTAATTAGGAGCAGCAATGAAAGCTTAATTCATAAAAGCAAACATTTTCCATCTATCAACCTGCAACCAGTTAAGGGCAACGTCTGAAAGAAATCTGGGCGTGGGGAAGGGAGCCAACAGGAACAGGAAATGTTTGAAAGAATGTAAACTATTTCAGTTTCATAAAAAGTAACAAGTAAACAGTTATTACATGCAAATAATGCCCTGGTTTTAATTAATGCTGAAAAGTCAAAATATGTTTGACATTTGTATGTATACACTGAGCGGCTGGAGAGGAAAAAATGGTGCCCAGATGCCCTTTTCCGAGCAGGACTGGCGGCTCAGAGGGAACTAAAACCTTAAGCAGGTCTTGTTTATTGGTGATGAAAAGTACCATTCTGCCTCCGCCTCTGTCGCAACTGGAAGCAGAGGGAACCTAGCTCACTTTCTTAAGCGGGAGGGGCCGGCTGGTGCTTGGGAAGGACACTCCCCCCTTTTCAGCAGGCTGGTCTTAAAGGGCCAGCGAGCCCTCAAGTCTCCATTTCACCCCGGCAGGGGTTCTAGAACTTCTCCACCCAGAAGTGATGACGGGTTTCAGGTCCCAGCAGCCTCCCACTCAACAGCCCCTGGCAGCAGCCACAGCGGCGTCTGGTCCCGCCTTCCTTCATATTGCCTGAGGAAGATCAGACAGGCAGGGTGGCACACCAGCCATGATTCTAGGGTGGGAGACGGCAGCCTTCAAGCTATGCTTTCCAACATTCGGCATCCTGCACTGCATTCGTTTCTTTTCTAAACCACCTTAAGGCTCGAAGAACTGGTGAAACTGTGGCTTCAGGAGACCGCAGCTGGGGAGAGGCAGCCTCAAAGTGTGGGGGAGATTCCACCCCAGTGGGGAGACTGGCTGGGGCGCTGGGGACCTAAAGACCAAGGATTTGTCTAAATCAGCCTCGAAGCATCCTGCCAAAAAAGACTGACGAGGCCCCATTCTGAAGACAGTGATAGTCTACTATCTTCT
Source organism: Tursiops truncatus (assembly GCF_011762595.2). Classification (NCBI taxonomy): domain Eukaryota; kingdom Metazoa; phylum Chordata; class Mammalia; order Artiodactyla; family Delphinidae; genus Tursiops; species Tursiops truncatus. The sequence goes on along the minus strand of NC_047034.1, from coordinate 164,533,761 downwards.
CCCAGCACCTTTGTGAGACAAGGGTGCTTAACCGGGAAAGAGGGGAGGTGTGGAAGACTTCACAAGTTAGTAAACCCCAGAAATGGGAAGAAAGTTGTGTCTTTTCCGGCAAAAGACCCTAACGTTCTTCACATCCTCAAAAGGGTCTGTAACACCCTAAGGGGTTCCAAACCGCTGTTTTCGACAGAGCTGGCCCTGAAGACCTGTTTCTGGGGCTGCCACAGGGACCCCAAGACCTCGCTCTCAGCTTCCTTCTCCCCGCCTTTGCCATTGCCAAAGTTGGGCTGGCGCGGTCTCCCTCCCGCTCACCTCGCCCACTGCGGCCCACGAAGCGAAGGTCGTTGAACCTGGCCACCTGGTTCTTCATGACGGCTGAGGCGTTGCGCAGCTCAGCGGAGTAGTTCTCATCGTTGCCGGCCATCACGGTCACCACCGTTCCATCTGGCACGTCCCCCAGAGCCACCACCTGAGGGCATGGGGGCAGGGGGACAGCTTAGGAAGGTAGAGGAGGCCAAGGAAAGAAGGGGAGGAGCTGGGCGGGCAGCTCCCCTAGGTCCCAGGCGCACTGCAGATTTTTCAAATGCGGGTTGGAGAAGAGGTTAAAAACAAGAGCGACCTGCCCCCCAATACAACAAAAATCAAAGGACAAAATCTCTACCTTCCACACCCAAATCCTAGATCAACTGGCTAAGTCACGTCCTGAACAATTTATCCTTTGAATGAAATTTAATCTAAGCGAAAGCAGTGAATGAGCGCAGGCAGTATGTTGTGGGGTGCAGTTCCTCTCTTCCCTTCGGCTTGAGCAAAAGAGGAATCAACACGCTCCTAGCAACCAAGTCTCTAAATGAAAATAATATCATCAATAATAACGGGACTGCTCCCCACATTCAATTAATGCCAGAGCCCTTTGGGGTACAAAATGTGGCCCTGAAATGCAGCCCAGGCCCAGTTTATCTGCCTCTGCAGAGCCTGAATTCGTTATGCAGGGAAAATGCAAAATGCAAAACAAACTGGTGTTTTCAGAGGGGTTTGTCCAGAAACCCCCTTTAAAGTGAGAGAGGGGCTTTTGATAGCAGGAGGATGCACCTGCTGGGAATTGCAGGATGGGGGTGGAGATGCCCCCCTAATACAGTCTCCCCCACACCCCATCCCAAGGAGCATGGGGAGGCAGATGCCTTTTGAAAAGGAATCAGACTGCAAAGGCAGTCACAGCCATTTAAACGTGGCCACCGCGTGCAGGGACTAGGGATCCAGATGGTAAAAATTTCAAGGAGAAAATGTTTGGGGTCTGATTAAAAAGGCCAGATTTCCTGTCAACATCCTGTCTTCTTTTAATTTCAAAGATTCCTTTTAAGCTCCAAGTGACAGTAAAACCTCCGATCTGAGGATTAAAGTCACACGGGCTTCCCCCTCCCCCTTCTCCCCGGGAGATTTTCCCCACTGGTATTTTAAGATGTCACCCGGGAGACCTCAAAGAGCCACTCATCCCTTTTTCCAATTTGGAGTCGTCTTAATGGGACCAAGGGCGGCCTCAGCTGCCAGGAGCCGCTGTTTCCAGCCACCTCAGGCACCCGCCACCCCCAGCCGCTGGCCCTTCCTGCCTTGCCCTTTCTCACGGCAGCTGTGAGAGGTTTAGGGGAAAACCAAGGCGTTTTCGTTTCATCTCGCTGCCCCCTTAAAAAAATGAAAATGAAACAGTCGCCTACTCCCCAGCAAAGAGAAAAAGCTCCTCTGAATGACTGGGGGTTGCCAGGGGTGGGAGCGCCCCCAGTCTCTGCCTGACATTCGGGATCCCGGCCGCAACCGTTTAGGGTTCGTTTAGGCCCCCGATCCCGGCATAGAGCCTCCCGGTGTAAAATTTCAGAAGCCGGGAGTTGACGGTGTGAGCAGGAAGTGTTTCTGAAGCAGTGCAGAAGGAGGGGTGCTGCTCCTCTGAGAGGAGGGTAGGCCCTCTCCACCCTCCGCACCCCGCCTCCGGTGTCCTCGCCCTGGTCCCGGGGCTCCTCTGCCCCGCTGCCCGCAGGGCTGTGTCCGAGGGATCCGGGCTGGGGAGGAGCGAAGCCCCATCCGCCCGTTTCCGCATCAACATCTCTCCGCAGGGCTCCCCAAGGGTGGAGGGGCTAAATCCTCTAAAAGTCGTCCGTGTCGGGTGCATCCAAGAAGGAACGCCGAAGTCCCCGGCCGGAGCGCGCAAAGAGACCGCAAGCACCCGTGGCTCGGCTGCTGGGCTCTAGCCGCGGGGTCGCGGGCACGTCCCCGCCCCTCCCTTTCTGGGGCCCTGGCTCCAGCAGCTGAGACGCCCGAAGGCGCAGGGCCGGTGTCCTCCCGCCCAGGGCCCCGCACTCACCTTGAAGGCGACGGGCAGCGTCTTGTTACAGCGCCAGTGCGAGGGCAGCACGGAGCAGAGGAAGTTGGGGCTGTCGGTGCGCACGAGTTCGCCCGCGTGGTCCGCCAGCACGTCCACCATCGAGCGCACCTCGGGTCGGGCGCGCCCGCCGGGCCCCACGGCCGCCTGCGCGCCCAGCGCGCCGCTGTTCTCGCCCATCTTGCCGCCGCCGCCGCCGCCGCAGGGGAAGGCCGTGGAGGGAGGTGTGAAGCGGCGGCTGGTGCTCGGGTCTACAGGAATACGCATAACAGCGGCCGTCAGGGCACCGGGCGGGCGGCGGCGGCGCGGCTCCCCCGGGGGTGGCTGGCGCGGGCGCCTGCTCGGCAGCCGCTGCCGCGAGAATCGGGAAAGCAGAAGCAGCCGGGCCGAGGCCTCAGGGCGCAGGGGGCGGCGCCCGGGGACGCCTCCCCTGGGCCAGCCAGCCGCGAGGCCTCGCTGCCCCGACGGCCGCGCAGCCTGTCCGCTAGTCCCGCATTCTGGGCGAGCGGCCCGCGTGTGGCCGCCCTCGCGGCGATCCCGGTTGCCTTGAGCGCGGCGGGGCCCGCGCGGGCTGTGCAGCCACCGCCGCCGCCGCCTCCCGCCCCCGCAGCCCGCTAGCGGCCTCCCCACCGACTCCGCAGCCGCAGCCCCAGAGCAAATCCTCGAGAATCAAGCGGCGGTGCCGAAACCGCCCGCGAGGGGTTAGTACCCCGGGGCCCGAGGGGGCGGGGCCGGCCCGAGCGACGCGTCGTGCAGCCAATCGGAGCCCCCATCGCGGGCACCTCGGCGGCGCTCGCGGGGGAGGAACGGGGACCGCAGAAGGCCGCCCAACGGGGAGGGGCGGCAGGCTCCGCCCCGCCGAGGACGCCCGGGGTTGGGGGGCCCCCAGCGCGACGACCCGGGGCTCCTTGAGAGTTCTGAGGAGCCGGAGCCGAGGCTAAGAATTTGTTTAAAACGTCTAGTCCCTACAGAGGCTCATTTGCCGCCGCCTCCTGACCCGGGGGCTGCAGCTGCTCTTCTGTCGCCCTTCCCGGCCGCCCGCAGCCAGGCCTCCCCACTCCAGCTGCTTTCGGCCTGTGAAGCTTGCACTCTCAGCTGGGGGCCGTGGGGGCCTCAAGGCCGGTGACATCCAGCGGGGAGCTGCCCCAAAGTGGCTTCTCACTGCCCCTACCTGTCCCGCAAATTATTTTGACCCAAGAGCCTCCACCGCATACGAGATTACGCGCGAGCCAGAGGCCTCTGCAGCTCCCAGCTCTGCGCGACTTTTCTCCCGGCCCCGGTGGCCCCGGTGCCAACCTGGGGACAGAGGGAAGGGTGTCCCTTATGCGCCCTCATCGGCTTGGGGGCGAGTAACCCCATTTCTCTCCGCTCTCCCCTCAAAATAACTTTCAGCATCGCGCAGGCCTGTGTCGTTCTTCGTTGTGGCGGCCTGAGGGTCTTCGAAAAACGCGGTGGGGCCTGAAAAACGCGAGTGTTTACTCCCGCCCCCCGCCGACCCCGCGCGCATGTAAACACTGTCCTGCATCGTGGAAGAGGACGCGAGTCCCTGGTGAGAGGAAAACTGTGCAGATAACGCAGGAATGGCTGCAAAGCTAAGGGCCCCTTCTTCCAAAGGAGGGAATTTTCCATCCACCATGTGGATGCAAACTGGCTCCCGCGGGTCCACGCCCACCTCTGCCCGGGCGGTGCGCTTGGGCCACGCGGGCAGGGACCAAAGACAGCTCTGCCGAGGCACTGCTCGCCGGCCTTGGGTCCTCGCTCCCACTCCTGGCCGCGTGGCCCAACCATTCCCCGGCGGCAAGCAGGCAAACAATCCCTTTCCCGCCTCCTAGGCCGGGCGAGGGGGCGTAGGGACAGGCTACATCGAGGAGGGGAACTGGAAAGATCAAGCCGCCATGCACACTGGATTATCGCCACAGATGCGCTCCCTGGAGTCTGGGGAACGAACGCGTGCAGAGCCTCCCCGCCGTTTTGCAGATCGGGTTGGATATTCGTTGTTTCCGGCACTCGACAGGTGCAAAACGACCGATTCCAAGCCTCGGGAGCAAAGAAGCATAGGATCTGAAGGTGGCTGCAAGATCTCGCCCTGGATCTGACACCGGCCCATCGCGTGCCATTTCGTCGTTACCAAACGAAATCAAGCCCTGCGTCCGCTCCAGGGTGGACCGGCTCTGGCCCAACCTCGACCACCTGGAGAGCTGATCCCCACCTCTGTCGGAGCCTCACATCAGTCCCTCGGGCCATTTAGAGAACAGGGACGACGAAGGTCCATCACTGGACCTTTTTATAGCGCCTACACGTCGGAGTTGCAGATCGCCGGGGCTCAGGCCCGCTCGCTCACGTGAGCACAGACACTAGCCGCAGAACTAGAAGAAAGTGAGGAATCGGGACCTTGGCGCATCCAACCTCTGGGAGCTTCCTGCCAGGTAGGGCCCGGGGCCAGGGAGGACGGGCGACGCCGCACTGCCCTGGAGCGGCCAGGACCCGCTGCCTCTGAGGTTCGTAAATCCGGTTTGTCGAATGGTTTTGGTTTGCAGCCATGCCCTTCCTTGTCTCTCCGCCTGATTTCTCCCTCTCATCCTACGGCTGGTTTACAAATGGGTTTCCTGAGAATAGGACTCCTGTGGATCTTGGCACCTGGCATAGGACCCGTCATGGCTCCAGCCCTAAGGAAGGCGCTCGCTGCCAGTGGGCGCCAGAACCAGGGAACCTGGGTTGTAGACGTAGGAGGTCGCCGGGGCCGCCGGGGGAGGAGCAGTTCCGAGATCCACCGCTAGTTGACGCCTGCACTCTGCCAGCCGCGGAGATGCCCCGACAGGCTCTGCGCACAGATGTGCGCCAGCTGCGGTCCCGCGTTCAGGCGCTGCCGGCCGCCTCCTGCAAGCTGCCCCTTCTGGACAGACCTCCCGCCCTATTCCTCACTATCTGTGCGCTACGTATCGGACAAACCAGTGGCCTTGTGGTAGACCAGAGGCTGCCCTCTCCGCCCCCAATGGACAAGGACGCTCTCTGCCTTCGCATCTCGGACACCGGAGGGCTCCTGCGCCCTCCGACCCGCTGCAGAACGTTCCCTCTGGCAGAAATGCACAGTACTTTCCTGTCCTGTTCCGGAGCGCCGGGGTTGAGGAGCACTCACAGAGGAACAGACCAGCTCTTTCCCAATTTCAACCTAAGGCAAACCTGCTTTGTCCCCACCCCAGACTGACAGACCTAGGGTCACACCTCTCTCTCTCCTTCTCTTCCCACCCCCTCTCTCCCCGTTTTTCGAAGGACAGTTACAGTTGGAAAGCTCCCAGTCCCCAAGCTGGGACACCCAGTTACCCTGTCCCTTCCCCATCTTATGTGGACAGTCATCTCCTCTCCTTCTTCTCTGGGACCGATGGACAAACAGCCCACCTAAGGGAACGCCAAGTTGTCCACAGCAGGGGGAGGAAGCCAGGAGGTCTGGACCTACCTTGGCCCAGAGCTGGGTAAACACGGACACAACCTGGAGCCTGCAGAGTCTGGGTTCTGGGAGCCACTCCTCCCGCCAAGTGTCCTCCACCCCTGGAAGGGGATCCATGGGGTCAGAATGACCCTGTGTCGGGCACCCACCTCCTGCTGCAGGAGAAGGTCTAGGAGTGCGCTCCTAGCGCACTCCCGGTAGTGAGGTGCCTGCACGTCTCTCCCCTCCCACCAGAGAGAGCGCTTCTGAGGGCAGGTCTGATTCCTAGGGAGTCCCAGTGCTTGGGGAGGGGTGAGGACCCCCCAGCCGTGCCAGATAGTGGACGTATATGCTCTGGAAAACCTAAGAGGTCCATTGGCTGTGGAAGGAGCTTTGGTCTGAGGTTCCACTGCCTGAGTTCTTCCACCACCTACTGTGATCTAGGGAAAATTGCTTAAAACCTCTCTGAGCTTCATCTGTTTCATCTGTATAGTGGGGGTAATAACAGTGGCCTCCTCATAGAATTGTGTGTAAAGTGCTTAGCACAGGCCTGGCACATAGGTGGTGCTCCATCCATTCTAGCTGGCACTGTTGTTTATACTAAAAAAATAAGTCCTGATCACCCCTTGTCCGGGACCTTTGGCAAGTCCCTTCCCCTCTCTGGGCCTCACGTTTCCCATTTGTGAAATACCCAGTTCCCAAATTCAAAGCTTCCCCAGACTCGGAACCTAGTCCTTGGCAATCCTGTCCCCCTTGGTTCTCCTGGGGGCGGCCTGGGGGAGCTAAGGAATGTCCAGCCAGAGACAGCTTGCAGGAGGGTTTTCCAGCAACCATCACAGGGCTGCCGGTGCCTGGACCTTGAGGACTCACCTTCCCCTGGGCTCTCAGACCCTCACTCTGGAAACCCACTCGCCTCACCCCCTACCTCCCCACAGACACTTTCCCAAGTAGAAACTGACCTCAGCCAGCACTGTCAGCCCTCACGCCCTCCCCAGGAGGCGGCTGTTCCCTTTATCCTGAGTCTCATGGGAGCCCCAGTCCAGAGAATAGACAGAGGACAGTCATGCAGAAGCTGATGGTTTCTCCCAGCCCGACCTGCACACCCACTCCAGAGAGACCCATGGTGAAAGCTGTTTCTTTCCTAGTGCCCTGGAACCCAAGGTGGAACATTCCTGTCCCTCACTGAGCCTCAGTTTCCTCTTCTGTGAATGGAGGTCATTCTAATCGCTCCATTTCACAATCTGGCGGGGAGGGGCATTGTGTTTCACCATATGAAAAATACCATCAATTGTTCCATGTGAAAGAAAAAGAAAGAGAATGCTGCTGTTTAAACTAGGACTTGTCTGCATCCTTATTTCAGATATATATTTATACATATGTAAGTTTTATTATATATGCTACCTATATATCATATATTAAAACATACATATATAATTAGTGAGAAAGGGTCATGAAAAACAGTAATACGGTTGAGGGGTTGCTGCCTCCGGAGTTGGGAGCCTTCACCCCCGAGAATCCATCTCTGAGGCTGTCCCTCCTGGGCAGCCTCTCAGGAAGGCTCCTGCTGATGGGGCTGGAGGAGGAGGACAAGTGGCTTCTCAAATTGCAGGGTTTTTTTTTTTTTTTTTCTCTTTTGGAAAGGGCCAGACTCTGAGGGGCGGGAGAGGGAGCTGGGGAGAGCATGGTGAGTAGGACACAGCTACAGCCTCTGCCGTTAACTGGCTGTAACTTTTGCCCAGGGTCTGCACCTCTCTGGGCCTTGGTCCCCTGGACGATAAAGTAGGAAGAGAAGTAACAGCCATGTTGGCTGAGGTGTTATCACGTCCAGGCACTGTGTTTGGGCTTTAAGTGCGTCTTTCGATCCTCATGTGTACGTGGTGGGCGTTACGCCCATTTAAATGAAAAGAAACATGGCTCAAGGTTTTCTGGGCTAAGGAGGACAAGCACCAGATTAAAAGCTCAATCTGACTCAAAATTCGGGGAGGAGGCACCTCAAATGGTTATATACGTTCCTCCTCCCTCCCCCCACCAGTGGTTAAATGAAGAAATGGGAAGAGCCCAGTGTACAGATATTGAAAGAGCTCAGTACGGTTAGCTGTGATGATGGTAGGGGAGCTAGAGGCAATACAATTTGTTGAACAACGGTGGACTTGGAAATCAGCAGACCCTGCAGACTCCGGGAAGCGGGTGCAGGGGTTGTCCGCTCCCACAGCCTGCTCTCTTTTCATCTCGGAACCGACTCTCCTGGGAGGAGGCTGACTCAGCTGTAGTCCCCAGTATACAGATAGGAACACTGAGGTCCAGAACGGGGAGAGACTTGACCTGAGTCACCAAGGAAGAAGGGAGACTTGGACGGAGCTCCTGCAAGGCCAGGGGGCAGCACCACAGCCGGACGGCCTGACTTCCGCCCACCCTGCTGGAGCCCGCAGACGGAGCCGCGAGCCAGGGCTGCAGGGCATCCCTCCAGCGCCCCCTCCCGGCCAGGTGCGACCCATCGCTCCAGGGGAAGTGCCCCGTCTGGCTGCAGGCCTCACTTTCACCAACCTTCTAGGCTTTGGGCCGGCTCCCCGCAGTACCCCAGATGATTTTCACTGTGACCCCGGGTTGGAGCCTCAGGACGTGCCGGCTCCCCTCTTGTCCCTGCAGCCGCGGAGCCCCCCACTCCCACTCCCACCCTGCTGTAGCTCCCCTGGGAGAGGGTGCCCAGTTTTGGGAATGCGAGAGGGAGGACGAAGGATAGAGGGGTGGTCTCAGCACAAGTGTGGCCAGGGGAGGGGAGGCGGCCCCAGCAGTAGCCAGGGAAGTGGATTCTGGCTTTGGCTCCCACCACTGGGTCTGGTCTTCCTACCACCCTCACCGTTCCTCACTTTGGTCATCTATAAAACGGAAATAATTCTGGCGGAGCGCTGTGGTCTATGACTAACAATTGCCCTAATTGGTTGGACTCCTGCTGTGTGCTGGGAGTGCTACGCCAATTACCACTAACCCTTATGAGGCTTCCGCAGGGTAGAGATTTTGTTTTCTCCACTTTACAGGTGGGAAAATTGAGGCTCAGAGAGTAAAGAGCTTCTTCCCTTTGGGCCTCAGAACCTGAGAGGTTCAAACAAGAAAGTCTCGAGGGCTCTTCTTTTTTCTTTTTTTTTTTGCGGGATCATAGTTCCCCCACCAGGGATTGAACCTGGGGCCACAGCTGAGTCCTAGCCACTGGACCACCAGGGAAGTCCCTTGAGGGCCCTTCTTTTAACATGACTCCTTGACACAGAGCAGGGCTCTGTCTCTGCTCTGCTGGCTGGTCACAGTGCATCCATCCACAACACTGGGTGGGTGCCAAGCTCCTTGCTGGCAGAGCCGTCAAATCAGAGGACTCCTCTGTGGGGGACCAGGGAAGAGCAGGAGAATGGGGAGAGGGGCCTGGGTATCCTGGAGCCCAAGGGGGCTTCAGGGAAGGGCGTGGCCTTTCCCCAGGCCCTGGACGGAGCTCTCCACTCTGGCAGTTAAGGAAAGGGCTCTTCTGAGTGGCTGTTGCCTCTTGCATCCCCTATAGTAGAGGAAAGACAGGAGGGCTTTCAGGTTCAAAATGCCTGCAAACCTTAATCAGGTGGCAAGAATAGGAGTCCAAGAGATTGGTAGTCCAAAAACCAATGTTCGAATAGGATTGGAACCACAGGGTTAGAACGCTAAGCTTTATTAATCATTACTGACAACAGTTAAAGTTCATCTAACCTCACAATATTTTTATGGGAGAGGTACAGTTATCACCCCCATTTTACAGGTGAGAAAACCGAAGACAGAGAGGTTAAGTAATTTGCCCAAGGACACACAGCTGGGAAACTGTGGAGCTACGATTCCAACCAGGCAGCGTGGCCCCGGAGCCCACGTTCCTGACCACCACACTCTTGTTCTCATGGACCAGAATCAGTTGCTTGAAGTTACAGTCATGGAATAGAACTAGAATCCTGGCATGAGAACTGTGGGCAGGATTCAGAATTTTATGTCAGACTCCACAGGGCTCTGAGGTATCATATCCAAATCTCCTATTTATCGAATGGTGGAACCAAGGCCGAGGGAGGGGAAGGGTCTCACTCAAGGTCGCAGCTTTGGCCAGGGGCAGAGTCTGGAACCCCCTCTCACCGCCTCCCACTGACTGTGCTCCAGGGTGCCTTTCTCTCCATGCCACCTCCCCCCATGCCTGCCCACCCAGTGCCTCCAGGGCCCAGCCAGTCCCATTAGGGATTTTCCATCGCCCCAAATAGGTCCTAATGACTATCAGTCCTTGTGAAGCCTTAATTAATCTCAGAGGCCGATGGCTCTGAGGAGACTGGGGGCTTTGGCCTTACGCAGATGAAGATTACGGCTCCATTTCATGTGGTAGTAGAGGAACGCCTCAGACATTCCTGACAGCAATAAAAGCCACATGGCTTTCCAGCGTCGCCCTTGGAAAAGAAAAAAAGCGCAGCCCTTTGCGGAAAGAAATCAACTATGTGCTGTATGCATGGCATGAGATAAAAACAGGGCAGAATGAGGTGGAGAACAGTTGGTCTTTTATGTGGCCTCCAATGGCCACCGAGAGTGGCAGGGCCCAGCGGTCGTGATCCCAGCTGCAACCCCGGGGGACAGGGGTAGCCCTCCGCGCGGTGGTAGAAGCCACAGTGGCAGGGCCTCAGTCCCTCAACCTGAACTGAGTTTGAGCTGCCCCAGATGTCCCACAGGCAGGGCCAGCTTCCTGGGCCCGTGACCCATGCAGTCACACAAAAGGGCCTTGCAACTGGATTCATGCTCTGCCGTCACTGCCTTGACATTCTTAATACTTTTTGAAGAAGGGGCATGCATTTTCATTTTACACCAGGCCCCTCAAATGATATGACTGATCCTGCCCACAGGTCACCCCATCAGCCCATTGCCTCATGTCTCCTGGCCCCTTCCATGGGCCCAGGCCTGGGGAGAGTGTTTTTTGAGCACCTATATTGTCTGAGGTGAACTTTAAAGCAACCTCGTGAATTGGGCAGATGTGGAAACTGAGGCTCAAAGAGGCGTCCATGCGGCAGGGAAGCCTAGATTTGGAGTCAGGTCCCTCCGCATTCTGCAGTCTTTCATGTTCATCATGTCCAGTGGGGATGGTGATGCACACGGTCAGGCTTTTTTATTTCCAAATAACAGAAGGGATAATTGAGGCCTGACAAGTGAAGGTACTCATGGTCATACCCAGTCAGTGGGGAATGGGTCCCTTGGTCCTGGACTGGGCAACAGTGGACCTGGGCCCAGACCCATAGGGCTGAGGGGGAGGGGTGTCCCAGTTTTATAGTTGTTTGTTGCACGTGTACATTTTTAGCTCTTCTGTGTGGGTCATTGCCTTGAGTCTGGCCTTGGATGTAGTGGGAGTCCTGGCCCCCCTCCCCCACTCTCCGTCCTAAACATCTAGAAGTCCTTGTTTGTGACTTCACTCTCTCATGCTCCAGTTTTCCTCTGCTACCCTCATTGGCTGGGGAAGCAGTTGTGCCTTATACCTTGATAAACTCAAAGGGCTTCCAATCCTCTATGAATCATAGAAAGTTGGGGCTGAATGGAGCCTAAAGGTGGTCATGACTTATGACCTGGCTGCTGGCCCCAGGGGAGCCGTCCCCTTATTCCTTGCTGGGTAACCTCAGGCAAGCCCCTTCCCTCTCTGGGCCTCAGACACCCCATCAGGGAGAGAAATGTATTAGCCCACACTTGATCCCCAGGAGGACTGTCCATCTTCAATGTTCTAGCATTCCATGTTAATCTATGACTGGGGAAACTGAGGCCCAGGCAAGGTCATAGACTTGCTCAAGGTCACACAGGATGCTCACTGGCAGCCGGACCCAACTCTGAGGCTCCTGCCTGATAACCTAGCTTTTCTCTGCACAAACCTTTGGAGGGACCAACTCTGGTCTTGTCCTCCACAGGTCACCATGGCCTGTCAGGCACCTTAAGTGCCCAGGTCTGGAAGCCTCAGCTAAGGGTCCTCTTTAGGAAAAAATGTGCCTGGTGATGGTAATGTCCTTTTTTCCCCACTCACGTTTAGGTTGTGTCATTGTTTCCATAATAAAGGCCTCTATTCCAGGTGTTATAATTTGGCTAGAAAATGGGGAGGAAGGGTCAAACTCTAGGACCCAAGGGGCAGGTGAGGGATAGAGCGCTGGAAAGCCAGGAGAAGAAAGATCTTACTGGACCCAAGGCACACAGGGTACGTGTGCGCGCACACACACACACACACACACACACACACACACACACCTCTTCTCATGGGCACACTCACACGCAACACACATGCTCATGCACACACTCTCACACACACTCACTCGCAGCTCACACTCACACATCTATGTGGACAAGTCCTCATGGAGGCCAACACTGCTACGTCACAGCCACACATGTAAACAGTTAAGTGTATGTGTGTGCAAAGACGCTCACAAGGAGACACATCTGTCTGTGTCAACACTCACAGACCCATTAATGTAGACGCAGATAGGCCTCCATAGGCACACGTCAAGTGCGTGTAGACACAGACCATCCTGTGGACAGAGCTACACGCAAACTTTGAGGCAGGTGTGGAGTGAGGGCTTAGAGCTTGAGTTTGTTCTCTAGCTCAGCTCTGGGAGGAGTTGAACCCTGGCTGTGGGAGTTTCTGCTGCTTCTTAGTTCAGGGGCATTGACTCTCTAGGTGTTTTGTGAGCCCAGGGCTTTCAGACGCTTGCCCAGTATCTGACTGTTAACCTCCTTCCCTCCCAAATGCTCCATGGAGGTGAGGGGAGCCTGCCCTCTTGGTCCAGAAAAAGGTGGCTGTTATATGAGGGTTGCAGGGAGGGTCCCTGAGGCAGCCTGGGCTGGAGGGCAGAGCATGAGCCTGGGGCCCCAAAGCCCTGGGGTCAGGTTCGGGCTGAGAGGCCCCGGACATGACACATCGCCTTCCTGAGCTTCAGCCCCCTCACCTGTAAAACAGGCCAATTACTGCTTCTCAAGGGGTGTCGTGAAGGGGCTTCCGGCTCACATGGGAGCTCAGAGACAGCAGCTGCCACAGCCTGACCACCCCTGCAGGGTGCGTCACCCTGAGTCCCCTCTTTTAGGGCCTAGGTGACACCCCCAGGAACCTCAGCACGGGGAAGAGTATTGACGCCATGTCATTTGATGAACTGTTAAAGCAACTGGGAACTTTGTCCTGGGGAAGAGCAAGCCTGGGGCTGAGAGCTCTGCTTTCAGATCTCTGAAGAGCCCATGCGTGGCAGGGGACCATACGAGTGCTGGGGATGGAACTATGGCCAGTGGCTGTTGGGCTCCATATGAGGAAAAGAAGCAGAGACAGAATGAGACATTCCTCTAGAGGTAGAGAGCTCCCCGTCATGGGAGGTATTCAAGTTGAGGCCAGGATATTGTAGAGGGAATTTAAAAGTTGGATGGGGCTGGAGGCTGGACCAGGTATCAGTGTCTAGCCTAGGTTTGGCTCATAGTAAACATTTATTGAACAAATGATAGAGTGAAACCGAAGTTCCATTCGTGACCTGACAGTCTGTGATGCAGGGTCTACCAGCTCTGAGTTCTCACCCTGGCATCTTTACCTGCTAGTGTGTGACCTTGGGCCTCCTCCAGCCTCAGTCTCCTCATCTGTAAAATGGGGAGAATTGACCACCTTCCATGATCTTCCCTCCAAATACATTTTAGTAGTTCAATAGCTCACATCCTTTATTGCTGCCTTTCAGTTCATTCCAAAATGACTGCTCTTATAAATAGAAAATGACACTGAAAGCGGAAAGCATACAGACGAGCAAGATGATGGTTAACACAGGAGAGTGGTTCCCCTGCCCCGCCGTGGCAGGGACAGGGAGAAGGAGGGATGTGACTGGGAAGCGGACACTGGTGGGAGCCCTAAGGTCCACTTAGTGGGTTTTTTTTTTAACATCTTTACTGGAGTATAATTGCTTCACAGTGTTGTGTTAGGTTCTGCAGTACAACAAAGCGAATCAGCCGTATGCATACATATGTCCCCATATCCCCTCCCTCTTGCGTCTCCCTCCCTCCCACCCTCCCTCTCCCACCCCTCTAGGTGGTCGCAAAGTACCGAGCTGATCTCCCTGTGGCACGCAGCTGCTTCCCACTAGCTGTCTGTTTTACATTTGGTAGTGTGTATATGTCAATACTGTCCTCTCACTTCGTCCCAGCTTACCCTTCCCCCGCCCTGTGCCCTCAAGTCCATTCTCTACATCTGTGTCTTTGTGCCTGTCCTGCCCCTAGGTTCATCAGAACCATTTATTTTTAGATTCCGTATATATGTGTTAGCATACGGTATTTGTTTTTCTCTATCTGACTTACTTCACTCTGTATGACAGACTCTAGGTCCATCCACCTTACTTAGTGGGGTTTTTTAAAAGCTAGGTGGTGGGTTTATGGATGTCTGTTTTATTATTATCATTTAAACAATATTTATATATACTCCCTGTTACTATATTTTACAATAAAATATTTTAGGAGAAAAGCAAAAGGTAAAAAAGCCCTCCCTCCCCGAAAAAGCCCTCCCTCCCCGAAACCTCTGAAAAAATGATTGACAAAAATGCTGAAATTTGCATAGAGTTGCAAAACTGCCCATGGGGCATCAAAGTTGGAGGGTGTGTATTCTTGGCCAAATCACTGTTTCAACCAGATTGTCCTGTCCACCAGCTCACTCAGCTGAACCATCTGGTGGCCTTGAAGCCATCCTCACCATGGCAGCCCCCCATGTGGAGCATTTTGGGGTACCCAGCCCCTGCTGAGCATGCTCCCTACTGAGCTCCTTAAATCTTACCAACAGCTTTCTAGGTACATGTCATCGGGCCTGCTTTACAGACGAGGGACTGAAGTTCATTGAGTAAGTCTCCTGGACCCAGCTAGGAAGGGGCAGAGCTGGGATTTGAATCAAGATCTTTTGATGCTGAAATTGTGCTCTGCTGTATGCAGCAGCCCCACCCCAGGGGCCAGGCCCTTCAATATAATAACTAATGAGATCCACACTTCACATGTATTATTTCATTTATCCTCACAGCCACCTTAGGTGTTAAGTACCCTTATAATTACTTCCATTATAGCACTAGGAAAACTGAGGCACAGAAAGGTTAATAAGTTGCCCCGATTCACACCTCAGATGAATGTCAGAGGTGAGCTTTGAACCTAGGCAGCCTGTGCTGCCCTGCCAGGCCCATGGGGAGCACAGACGCCACGGACACACGACAGAGCTGTGGCCTGGGGTCCACAGATGACCCCCAGGAACCGAAGGCCAGCAGGAATGGATGGCTGGGGTTGGGGTATGCAGCAGGGAGATCTGCTCCCAGAGTGACACCAGCCCTATGCAATGAGCTGTGTCCGTCCCTCTTCGCCTAGCGGGCCTGTGGCCCTTGGGGAGGCGCTGAGGATGTGGGCAGAACCAAACAGAGGCTAGAGCAAGCTGGGCCACAGGCTCAGACACTGGGCACTCTTTGTCATTTGCTGTTGGCATGAGTTTGTCCCTGGCAAGAAGGTGATGTTCATCACCTGTGCATCTCTGGGTGCCCCTGAGTGACTTCTGGAATGGGATCATAAAGTGTGCTCAGACCCTGGGTGGGGGCTGCACCCTCTTACTGCCCCATCTCTGAACCTCAGTCAGATCAGGGGTGGGCTTGATGCTCTGAAAGTCCTTAGCTCACAGAGGCCTGGTCCCATCCTAGGAGCGCAGGGGGAAATGTTCCCAGTCCTATCCTCGGGGAGCACTGCACTTGATGGGGGAAGAGCTGGGATGGAAAGGAAAAGGGGAAATAAGCAAAGGAAGGAGGAGGCTCTAGCTAGATTCATTCAGTCAACAAACATTTTTTGAGCACGTACTATGTGCCAGGGGTTATTTTAGGTGCTGAGGACACAGCAATGGACACGATAGCTTAGACTCCAGCAGGGAAGGCACAAGATAAACAAGGAGGCAAATACATGAACACGAAGATAGACAGTGGGTGGTCACTAATTCCTTAGACAGGCGGGTCAGTGAAGGTCTCTCGGACGAGGTGGCATCTGCGCCGAGACCTGAAGGTTGAGGAGACTCAGGTGGAGGAAAGGAGAGGGGAGCTGGTGGGAGGGCCCACAGCACGGCAGGAAGCAGCTTCTCCCACCTCCTCTGCACCAGGCACGTCCATGATTCTAAAACTTGTTTCCCCTTTTCTCCCTTTTTGCTTCTCCCACAATAGCCCTGAGAACCAGATGGGGCGAATTGAAGTAGCCTGACCTAGAGCTGAGGAAACTGAGGCTGGAGATGAGAGGGGCTTGTACTGCATTCCTTTGTGCCCCAGTGCCAGGACCCCACCAGGCGCCATACCCGGCCTGGTGCTCCTCAGGCCGGCCCCACTGTCCAGCGTGTTCTTCAACCTCCAAGTCCAGGCAGGCGACAGCCAGAGTGGAGTCAGGCCATGGGCACCGCTCCTCAGGGGTCACGGGGCTAGAAACGTGGGCTGCTGGGCAGGGCCTGGGAGGGACGGCGCTGGGGGCTATGCGCCCGGCCCTGATTGGAACAAGGTGGCGGCCCTGGGAGCCCAGCCGGGCTTCACTGATCTTGCCTGGTGTTCTAGCCACTGGGCGGGACCGGCACCGGGCAGGCTGCCGATTTTCCCAGGTGTGGGAACACCCAGGGCGAATGGCCTTTCATGTGGCTGTGGGGTAGGCATGCCACCCAGCACGTGGGGGAGGCCAGGGCATTGGGGGCACGCTGACAGTGTAGGGGCCTTCCGGAGACTTGGAACCCCACAGCCGGCCAATGTCAGGCTCCCAGGGACAGGGTCACGGACTCCAGACTCTGAGACACTGCAAGAATGGCGGAATCTTTGTCATCAGAACTCGCATTTATTGAGTGTTCGCTGTGTGCCAGGCACAGTGCTGAGCACTTTATACGGTTTAACTCCGTGCATCCTGGGTTCTATGATCCCCCCCACTTACAGGTGGGGAGACTGAGTCTCATCAGAGTTAAGTAACCTACCTAAGGTCACACAGTTCTGAGGCTTTTGTCCTAGAATATAAGATCCCTAGAATCAGAGGGTCTTGGAGTGCGGAAATCACAGCTGGTTGATATTGGGAAGGCCTTGAAGATCCTTGAGCCCAACTCCCTTGAATCCCTTTTCCTTCTCATCTTGCGATGCTTCTGAGGGGAGTTTGGCCTTTGATGTGAGTGGGTGTCAGCTTAGCAGAACAGGGTGGTACTGGGGGCAGGGGTTGAGGGCAGTTGAGGGCCAGGAGTGGGAAGGGCCATCACTGATTTCCCCCTTCCAATCAGCCCTATGGGGTTCTGCACGACTGCCCCCCACTCTTCCATCTGTCTGTCCTCATCTCTTTCCACTCTTTCCTTCCCTCATCCCACTCCAGCCACACTGGCCTCCTCGCTGGTCCTCAAACACACAATTATACCCCCACCACAGTGCCCTTGCACATGCTGTTCCCTCTGCCTGGAAAGCCTTTACATTCAGTCTGCATGGCTCAACTCCCCACCTCAGTCAGGTCCCTGACACCCCAGTGAGAGGCCTTCTTGGAGCCCCAGCAATAGGCAGAGTAATGGCTCCCAAAATGCCCACATCCCAACCACTGAAACTGAATATGTCACCTCACATGGCAAGAGGGACTTTGCAGATATGATGAAGGTTAAGGACTTGGAGATGGGGAGATTACTCTGGATTACCTGGGTGGGCCTAATACATCGCAAGGGTCCTTACAAGTGGAAGAGGGAGGCAGAAGAGGACAGTCAGAGGGAGAGTTGAGACAGAAAACTGACTGGGGAACCAGAGAGATGGCAGCATGAGAAGGACTTGGCCCAGTGTTGCTGGTTGTGAAGACAGAGGAAGGGGCCCCTAACCAAGGAAAGCAGATGGCCTTTAGAAGCCGGACAAGACGAGGAAATGGATGCTCCAGTAGCCTCCAGAAAGAAACACAGCCCTGCCAGCACCTTGCTCTTAGTGAGACTCACGTAGGCCTTCTGACCCCCCGGATCTGTAAGATGATAAATGTATGTTGCTTTAAGCTACTGCATTTGTGATGATTCGTTACAGCAGCAATAGGAAACTAATGCATCCTTCTTCCCCGATTTATACTTATTTAGCATAGTTATCATTGCCTGATAAATTACACTTTCACTTACGAATTGTCTTTTCCCTCCCCCAGCACCAGAATGCCAACTCCAGGAGGGCAGGGTATTTTTTTTTTCATTTGGTTTCGCAGTCCCAGTTAGAGTTGCCATATTTAGCAAATAAAAATACAGAACACCAAGTTAAATTGAATTTCAGATAAACAACAAATACTGTTTTAGTGTAAAGTTGTCCCAACGACTGCAGTCATTCATTGTTATCTGAAATTCAACTAATTTGGGTGTCCTGTATTTTGTCTGGCAACTCTACTCCCAGTGCCTAAAAAAGTGCTTGAGATCATACTAGGATCTCAATAAATATCTGTTGAATGAGTGAAATAAATAAATGAATGAATAAACATTAAATTCTAGCTTAAAAATCCTTTTGGCTTCCAGAATTCCTACAGGATAAATAACAGCAAATAATGAAAGCAAACAGTTTCATGGCCCTTCCTATATACCAGGTACCGTTCTGAGTGCATTACAATTACTAACTTACTCAGTTCTTGCAGTAACCGAATGGGGTCATTAGTCCACTTTACAGATGAGGAAACTGAGGCCCACGAGTGGCAGAGCCAGGCAGTGCAGGGCCCTCGAAGACCCTGGCTCACAGAACATTCTAGCTTTATCTCCTAATTCACTTCCCTGCACATAGTGGATTCTTTCTCTCTAATAGACCATGGTGCCTCTCTGAGGGGTGGCTTCCCCCTTTGCTCTGACTGCAGAACTCCTGCTCATACACCAAAGCCATGTCCTAATTCCCCTTCATTGTGAGACTGTCTCTGATGCTCCCAGGAGGACTTGGTCCCTTGTCTGAATGCACTGTATGTAAGGACTTGCTGTTTTGTCCTTTACTCCCCCAGACTAGGACCTCCCTGAGGACAGAACTGAGTCATTTTCAGCTCTCTGGCCGAGGAACTTAGAACTGAGCATGGCTCTAAGGGGCTTTCCAGAAGCATTTAAGGACCAGTGAATGAATGAATGAATGAGTGGTGAATGAATGAACGAGGGAATGAACGAACATCTTTCCCACTCTGGGCCTCAGTTTTAGAGTCTATGAAAGGGGAAGAACAGTCTCTAATCCCTACCCCCTCATCTCTTGAAACAAAACACAGTTTTTGCTGATAATAAGAATAATACACATTCATTAAAGAAAAATTGGAAAATAATAAAATTATGCAGAAGAAAATTAAAACCACCCATAATCCTGCCACCCAGAACAATTGTTAATATTTTGGTTTTCGGCCTTCTGGTATTCTTACTATATGTATAGATTTTTTTTCTTCTCTCCCTCCCCCCTCCCTCTGTCTTTCCTTCTTTTCTTTTCTAACAGTGGGAACCTGTAGTCCATGTTTTGAACCTGCTTTTGAAACTCACCAACATACAGTGTGCATTTCCCCTTGATCTTAATCCTCTCCCTGACGGCAGGCAACAAAACTACACTGATCGGGCATGGTGGGGGTAAGTGTGTGGAGAGACCCCCCAGTCCCAGCTGGACCACCGTGGTATTCCCTCGTGGTGAGTCCTTTGAGGTGTTTCTAGATCTCAGTTATGCAGACACTGCTAGAACACCCCAGTGTGGACGTCTTAGCCTCGTCCCTGGTTCCTCCCTTGGAACGTGTTCCAGGGTGGGGACCCCCGTGTGGACACTCTTGGGCTCTCGACCCCACCTGCCTGCTTCTCCCCAGTCCCGCTCCTACCATTCGCCTTGGCTTTCTGGGCTTGGCAGGAAACTGTGGGAGTTATTTGACCTCCTCGGAAGAAAAACCCCCTCTACATCCAAGGCCTCACTGGTTCCATCCAGGCTGAAGATACCCATTTATTTAGCCATTTGTCCGCTTTATAGTCTAAGGCTCATGATTTCCATCTCAGACACTCGGTTCTAACTGAAACAGCCTCAGACATCTCTGAGGGTGCTCACGACCTCAGGCCTGCATAGACATCATGTGTTAATAATTCAGTGACTGAACTTACCTCATACCAGGCCCTGTGCATCTCTGTGCGTCCCCACAATCACCCTTGGAAGTAGGGATGACTATCTCCCATCTTACAGATGAGAACACTGAGGGTCTGAGAACGAAGTGGCTTGGCCGAGCTCACAGAGCAGGGAAACAGGGCATCTGGGATTCACCCTAGGTTGGCCTGACTCAGTGTAAAGCTGACTCTTCTGTCCTCCAGGGGCTGCACCCGTGTAGACCCCTGATTCTACGCTGAAGAGCTGTGAGCCTTGTAATCTGGGGGTGCAAAGACCTAGCCCGCCTGCCCCTGCTGCCTGCTACCTGACGGGGCAGGGTCCCAGCATCACTGGGAAGTAAGGAAAGAGCTTTGGCCTACAAGCTGGGTGGGCCAGATTCTGTCCGCTGTCCTGATGCTGTGTGTGCCCTCACCCTCTCCATCTGTAAGATGGGAGAGCAGGGACTCAGATGACAGCCTCCTGGGCATGCGGCTTCTCTGAGCACAGCCGTGGTGATACTCACCGCTGAGTCAAAGGAAGAGAGAACTCTTGTCAGACGGGCCACGTCATCAGAGGCAGCCAAGCCTGGTTCTTGCGGGGTTGGAGTGGGCAAGTCTCAGTCCTAGACCTGACAGCCCCAGATGGAGCCTACTCACCACACACCCCCCCAGCCCCGGCAGATGGGAGGCTATTTTTTAACCAACCCCACAGGAAGAAGAGGCCAGAAATGAGTTCAGGGGGTTAACCCAGGTCCCTGGGGACCCCTCCTATTTGCATCCTCTTTCCCCCACCAGCCAGGGAGCTGAGTGGACTTCACCTGGAGCTCCCTGGAGCCTTCCAGAGCTCCCAGCAGATCAGACTGTTGGAGCTGGAAGGTCCCTGTGTGATAGGCAGGGAAACCGAAGCCCAGAGATGTTGGACTAGGCCTGCTTTCCTCACCGCCCCCTCTGCTGTGTGCTTCCACCTCCCCTGCCTCCACCTTCCTGGGGTGACCCAGGGCAAGCAAGACCCTCCTGTCTCGGCCTCAGTTTTCCCACTTGTCAGATCATGAGTCCCCTCTGGGCAACTCTGAAGCGTCTCCCAGCTGGAGAACCTCCTTCTGCGCTGGGGCCTCCACTCTGTCCCATCAGTCCTGGGTTTCCCGGGAGGCTCGAGAAGCGTCAGCCCTGTGGACAGGGGCCAGGGGCAGGTGTCTGGGGGCCCCCCAGGAGAGGAGGAAATTCCTGGCCGGAGAAGCGGGGACCAGCCTGGGTAGGGGCAAAGCCGCTTCCCTTGCGGCCTCCCTCAGACCACACCACCAGGTGTACCTGGTCCCCACAGACAGGGGTTCCTGAAAAGTCGGGTGTCTGTCACAGTGGGTGCGGCCGCTGATGTGTGTTTGCCTCTGTGAGTGTTCACACGTACGTGGTGGGGGTGGGAGGAACATGGGGGCCAGTGGGCACACGGGCCTGGGGGGACCAGACTTTGGTTGCTGAACAGGGGCAGCTTGTGTCAGGCCCTACCACAACCACAGGTCCCCCCCAGAACCCCTTGGCTGGGGCTGGTCTAACCTGAAGGTGGAATGCACGTGGGGGAGGGGAGCATGCAGGGCAGGCGTATGGGGGGGAGGGGCACATGTGACGAGGGGGTATATGTGGGGGAGGTTTGCATGTGGGGGAGGGGATCATGTGGGGGAGCGGGGCACGTTGGGCCCAGCGCCCCGGTGCTGTCGGGGCCTCCAGGAGCTGGGACCCCAGTGAAGGTCTGAGGGGAGCTGACTCTGACTTGCCTCCTTTTTACTGTCTGTTTAAAACAACACTGTTACTAAATAACATTAATTGAGGGTCTCACATAACACACCCCTGGCCCGTGATACAAGTAGAATGAGCACAATGAAAAAACTTGTACAAATACAGAAAAACACCTAAAAAATGTTGACGCCTGAAATCTTAGAGCCAGAGTGAATACCATGCGTCTTTGAGGAGGAAGGTGTCTCTAGAGCCTCTTGATATAAATCATCTTAATTCTCAAACCCTGAGCATTTCACTGGGGCCGGGGGCGGAGCTAAGCACTTGAAATACTGTCTTAGTTAATTGTCTGAACTGTTGTTCTCTCCCTTGTACAGATGAGGAAACTGAGGGAAAGGGAGCTTAAATATGACCCTCGGGGAGTAAGTGGTGGAGCTAAGATTCGAACCCAGGTCTGGCTAATTTGCAAGTGCAGATCCTCCCGGGGTCCGGGACTCGGCTCCCCTGGGAAAACTGTGTTCACTCATTCATTCCTCCAGTGGTATTTTCTGAGCACTCTGAGGAGTCAGATCTAGCTCAGCACTGGGGACTTGGCCTTGAACAAGACAGACAGGCCCTAATCGGAGCCCCCAAATGGTCACAGACTGAGCCCCAACCCTGACCACAGCTTGACCCCCTACGAGCTGTAGTCCCGCCTCCCCCAGTCAGCAGGGGCCTTTACGAGCTTTTCATGGGCCACAATGTGTTCAAAAGCCAAGACCGGGTGCCTGCCTCAACAGGCCACTGTCTGCTCGGGCAGGGAGGCCCCCAGGAGCCCACTTACCGCCCCAGGCCCACCACTCTGGGCCAAGCCTCCTTGGGGCAGGGGGCTGCGTGCTGGCCTGGGGCCTGCCCGGGCAGGGGGCAGAGAAGCCCAGCTCCCCTCTTGCCTTGGCCGAAGGGCAAGCCTCCACTCAGAGCATGGGGCCACCCCGGAGTCTGAGCTGGTGTGCACCCCCCTGCAGCCCCTTTTTAGCCAAAGATAAAGGTATTAAGAATGTCGAGAGGCAACCGCAGAGCATTAAACGCGAGTGTGGGGGCCTTCTGAGCTTGGAGCCCTGCAGCACCCCATGGGTTACAGCTCACGAAGCTGGCCTGCCTGAGGGAGGGACCCAGCTCAGATGGGAGGGTCAGTCACCCAACTTCCACCCCAGCAGCAAAGCCCCTGACATGCAGGGGTGCAGGGGGAGCGTGGGTGCCCAGCACGTATACTTAGGAGCTGCCTTTTGTGCACTAGGCTGTGCCCATGGGGGACACCGTGGCAGTGGTGAGCAGAGCCTGGGATTGAACCCCAGCTCTACCACCTACAAACTTTGGGAACTTAGGCAAGTGACTTCACTTCTCCGGGCCTCACTTTCCTCCTCTGCAAAATGGGGACACAAGTACCAACTGGTTGGGTTTGTCCGAGTTAGTAGTGATTATATCAAGTGCTGAGCCCAGTACTGGCACGAGTCAATTTCAGAGGTGACCCAGGGCAGAGGAATATACCCCCCGGTAAGCAGGGGGGTCCATGAATAGGGCCAGAGGCATGTCTGTGTGTGCCCCTCTCTCCACATGGAGGATCCAGGAGGGGAATTCCAGAGGACTGCTGCAGGATGCCCAGGCAGTAGGCTTGGGGCATGGGGCTGGATCACACAGAACCTACACTAGGTGGGAGGGACCCCTGGGAAAACTGGGTATCCTAGGGAGAGGAGCCCAGAGGGAGAGGCCCCCACCAAAGTGCTCAAAGTGCTGTTATGAGAGGGATAGCAGGGGACCCTCCCTGCCAAATGAGAAAGGATCCCTTTGCTTGGGCCACGCGTGGCTGGGCCAGCTGTGGGATTTGGGCTTGGCTCCTTGGAGTGCTTTATGAGCTCAACTTTGGCTCAAATTACGCCCCCCACCCCACCCCTCCCCGCTCCCACTGCTCCATGCCTCAGTTTCCCCAACTGTGCACCGAGGAAGGAGAGGACCACCCTACATCAAGTGCTTTCTAATTGGACTGTGCACTGTGTTTTACAAACCTCCCTCTCTTGGTCTTCAAATGGTTACTGGCCCATTTCTCAGAGGAGGAAACTGAAGCCCAGAAATGGCAATGACTCACCCAGCAAGAAAGCAGCAGAGCTGATCCTGACCGGCCAGGCTCGTGGAAGTGCCGCCAGCCCTTCCCAGGAAGGAGGCCAGTGGAAGCCAAGGGATGTTCCTTTATCTGGGAAAACCTCAGTTAACTCAGAGCTAATGTGCTGCGGTGAGGTGCACAGGCTCCGGATGCAGGTTTGAACCTCAGGTGGGTGATCCTGGGCAGGTGGTTTAACCTCTCTGGGCTTCAGTTTTCTCATGGATAAAACAGGCTTAATAATAGCACTCATTTTGTAGGGTTGTGAGGATCGAGTGAGCAAAGATGTGTAAGGAACTTAGTTTCTGGCATACAGTAAGAGCCATGTAAGTGTTGACTGCCAATGTGACTATTTAAGAGTTGAATTGTCATAATTTATATTTTCTAGATAATTATGCACTTATTAATTCCAATTTTGTACTTTTCCTTTTGCATTTAGGACCCAGCAAATTTCCCTTTCAAGTTTCATACAATTTCTGCTCCCACAGGCCTGCAGCTATGGTGGATTTAATAGCTTTCCCTAGAGCAGCTTTTCCCAAAGTGGGCTCTCAACACACCAGCTCCTTCAAGAAGCCAGTGTTCATTAGCATATCAAAGGCTCTGAAAAGTCCTGCAGTAAAACCCTCTGTGGAACACTGCTTGATACCGTCATTCCTGATCTTATCTGGCCACGGAGCCCCCTTTATTTCTCTTTTTTAAATTAATTTTTATTGGAGTATAGCTACTTTACAATGTTGTGTTAGTTTCTGCTGTGCAGCAAAGTGAATCAGTTATACATATACATATATCCACTCTTTTTTAGATTCCCTTCCCATTTAGGTCACACCACAGAGCACTGAGTAGAGTTCTCTGTGCTATACAGTAGGTTCTCATTAGTTATCCATTTTTTTTGCTTGTTTGTTTGTTTGTTTGTTTTGGGGGGGTACATGGGCCTCTCACTGTTGTGGCCTCTCCCGTTGCGGAGCACAGGCTCCGGACGTGCAGGCTCAGCGGCCATGGGTCACGGGTCCAGCCGCTCTGCGGCATGTGGGATCTTCCCGCACCGGGGCACGAACCCATATCCCCTGCATCGGCAGGCAGACTCTCAACCACTGCGCCACCAGGGAAGCCCTAGTTATCCATTTTATATATAGTAGTGTGTATATGTCAATCCCAATCTCCCAATTCATTCCACCCTCCCTTCCCCCCTTGGTAACCTTAAGCTTGTTTTCTACATCTGTGACTCTATTTCTGCTTTGTAAATAAGTTCATCTGTTCCATTTTTCTAGATTCCACATATAAGCAATATTATATGATATTTGTCTCTCCCTTTCTGACTACTTCACTCTGTATGACAATCTCTAGGTCTATCCGTGTCGCTGCAAATGGCATTATTTCATTCCTTTTTATGAGCCCCCTTTATTTCTGCTCAACACCTGATAACATCTGCTGAACACACGTTGGGAGATGCCCCACTCATTTCCTGGTTTCTAGGAAATGGCAGAGCTGTGAGCGGCGCCCCTCACAGGGACGAGTGGTTCCACCTCTACAGAAATCATCTCCAGTAACTTGCTTCCATTGCTCAGCTGGTTCCCTGCGTTCTCATCATCACTGTCTGATTCAGTCCCCACAGCATCCTGGCGAGGTCAGTAGCGTCAATATCCCCATCTCACAGGTGAGGAAACTGAGGTCACGAGGTTAAGTGGCCACACAGCCAGTAAGTGGCAGATATGGGAGGCAAACCCACAATTTCTGATTCTAAACCCCACATTCTTTCTTCTGTACGTTGATAAGAAAAATAAAAACAGATCTCATTCTGCCAGGATCAATCTTCCCTGGTGATATGCTTTTAAAAATCTAAAGCCTTTTTTTCCCCTATAGCACGGAATATATTACAAACTTAAATCTTCAGCAGCTTTTTTCTGCTTACGAAAGCAATCCGTGATGGTTGGGTATAAAACTTTTCGAACATTTTGAGTTGGAAAATGAAAAGCTCCGTAACCTCACCTCAAGAGATAACCTGGGTTAAACAGTTGGGCATACACTCTTCTAGATCTGCATGGTCCAACATGTGCTATTTAAATTAAAATAATTAAAATAAAATAATATTAAAAATTCAGTCTCTCAGTCACACTCGTTGTGGACCTGGGTGGGCACATTTCAAGTACTCAGTATTCACACGCAGTGAATGGCTACAGTATCGGGCAGTAGAGACAGAACATTTTCATCATCACAGAAAGTTCTATTGGACAGCATTGCTCCAGACTCTCCCAAGACATATCCCGACATATATGCATAACGATTGTTAGTATTTTTGGTGAAGTTCCTGGATATGTCATAAGTCTCCGTATGGCCTCACCCATAAAGGGAAGAGACCCTCTAGAGGCAAAAACCAGACACAGGGAAAAACAGTCTGGGCAGAAATACACTGAGTGTTAGTGGTTTTCTCTGGGTATTGAGATTACAGAGTTTATTTTTAAATTTCCTAGGTCCTTCAGGTGATCTACAACCTAAAATGCCGGTGGGGTGGGGATGTCGGGTGGAGTTATGTTTTCTCTAATGTTCTTGCTGGTTCTAAAAGCTTCAAGGTATGCTCTTGCCCAAGGCTTCATTTATTATCATTGTTTTTAAAATTGTGGACTCGTGAAGAATGGAGGCCTGCACAAGGCAAAGGAATGAAACACACAAGAAGGAGAGGCAGACAGAGGTTCATTTTCAGGCCAGGGGCCCCTCCAGCCTAGGGCTGCTTTAGGCAGGGCTGGCTTCACGGGCCTGCAGGCCAAGCAGTCACACAGGCTCCCTTGCTTAGAAGAGTCCCACGCTTGGTTTCACGCTCTGCAGTTGCCATCTTGAAATTCCTAATGATTTTTGACCAAGCGGCTCTGCATTTTCCTTTTGCACTGTGCCCTGCAAATTGTGTCGCCGGCACTAGTCCCGGGTTCTCCCGGGGATGGGTCTCGTTTTGGCTGCTCTGACTTGTCCTCGTCAGACCACAGACGATCCCATCCATGGCGCACTCTATGTGTCTGAGAAAAAGTTTGCTTTCGTTGCCGAGGTGTGTGTCTAGAGAGTGATAAAAATAGGGCTCGCAGGCAGGTGCGGGCAGGCCCCTGTGGTCTGTGTTCACACACTTACGTGCACTCAAGGCGCACGTCTACACTGGCCTGTTTCAGAGAGCGGCCTGGTTCGTCACAGGATGCTCTGCCCCACATCACTGCCCAGCTTGGATCCTGCCTGGACCCCCACTGCCTTGAAGGCCATGCTGAACCTCTAGGCCTGGCTCAACTGCCTTCCAGTCTCTTCTCCCTCAACGTCGCCACAGGACCCACAGGCCCTCCCATTTCTAAGCAATCCTCTCTACGTGGTCCTTCTTCCATACCTTTGTCCATGCTATTAATTCTGCTTGGACTCCCCAGTGTTCCTTCCTTCCCAGCTCTACCTGTCTCAGATTCTACCCTTTCTGGGAAGCCTTCTGGAATTATTTGAGAAGGGCCTGAAGGTACTCTAATTGCATAGAAGAAAATATGAATCACCTTGCCTGGAGGAATCAGGGAGGGCTCCAAGGAGGTGGTGAGCCTGGGCCTTTAAGAAGAGATGTCTGCCAGGTAGAAAAAGGAGAGTTTTGTCAGGCTGGCTTTGATATCAGACAGATTCTGACATGAATTTGGGCTTCACCGGTTACTAGCTACATGACATTGGGTGAGTTACTTCCCTTTGCTGAGCCTCAGTTTCCTCATCTGTAAAATGGGGATAATATTGATAACACCTACTACATGGATTAGAGATTAACTGATTAATGAAATTAGAACCACCACAGTGCCTGGCACACGGCAAGTCATCAACAAACATGATTCCCCTCTCCCTTCCTCAGTGTCTTCCTTCTGTGAAATGTTAGTGTCCATCGCCCATCGCTCTGGGTCTGTCTGTTTATTCATCTCTGCAATGGAGGTAGTGGTGCCCAGCACACGGAGCTGTGATGAGGGTTCTATGGGGTGATGGGAAGTTACAGAAGTCCCAGGAGCCTGAGATTCTACATCGATAGGAAAGGTAGAAGCCGAAGGGGTGCTGGCCTTTCTCACTGGGGCATTTTCCTGAGGCAAACTTTCCGCACCTCATGAGGCTGTCAGCTCCAGGAGGTCAGGCACCTGTGTCTGTTTTGTCTGCTCCTGAATCCTCAGTGCCCAGGACATGGCATGCAGGGGATACTCAATAAATGTCCACTGAGTGATCAGCAGCACCAGTGGGCCCACATCACACCCCAAGTCCTGGGCACTGGGAATGGGAGAATCCAGGAAAACCAGCCCTTTCCAGGGAAAACTGTCTTCAGATTGGGACCACGACACAGGCCACAAGCATTTCCCAAGCACCTGCTGTAGGCATGGCTCTGCCCAGCCCAGGGCAGACCCTTGCTCCACAGACAGATAGGGAGAGCTAGGGAGCGCCGGGGAGGAAGATGACTGACACAGCGATTTGGGAAGAGGAAGAGAGACGAGGGGCGGCCGGTGGGGCCCTGGCTGGGCAGGAGCAGGCCGACCCCTTGCTGCAGCCCCGGCTGATGGGAGGCCCAGCTCACCTGCTCCTGGGAGTGTGGGGCTGCCTCTTCCTCTTCCTTGTTTTGAAAAAAAAGTTTCCCCTAAATTTACAAGTAATACATGTTCAGCGTTTAGTAGTTTGGAAAACCTACAAAAATCACCAAGAGAATTAGAAATAAAGGTTCCCTGCCATCACCGCATCACGTAGCACTAACTACAACATTTTTGTGTTGTCCTTCCAGTCTTTTTCCTAAGGTGGCCTTGTTCCCAGAGGCGGCTTCCTCTGCCTGCCCCGAAAGGGATATGCCTGCGGTACAGGGGAGAGCCAGGCTCAATGCCGTGAGCCCCTCCCACCCCTAACATGGGGCTCCAACCATGCTGGCCCTGATGCCTCTTCCTGAGATATGAGGGAGCCCAGAGCTGTGGGTGAGACCTCAGCAGGGCTTCCTCCATGGGGGTAACGGGGGGGCAGAACTAGGGTTCAGTGAGGGAGGATGGAATGGAAGTCCTCAAGGTGGGGGCACTTTTGGGAACATGCAGTGTTGGCCTTTAGCCACTGGGCACCCGGGCGAGTTGAGTCTGGGGCAGGGGCATGACCAGAATGGACCTCCCGTCTCCTCCCCATGCCCTTTCTTTTCAGCCCCTTTCATTTGAGTACCCCAAGTTTTCCTTCCCTTAACACCTTCTACTTGCTGTATACCCAGCCGCTGTTCTCTTAACAAAGGTGAGCAGATCAGTGAACTCACGGGCACTGGACCCTGCGTTCTAAAAAAAGCCCAGCCGGCAATGCTTCACCCCAGAGGGGCCGAGTGCCGTGGTGGAATTTAAGTCCACCAGTGTCCACTTTCAGTGTCACACAGTGAAGGATGTTCTGGGGGGCTGACTTTGGTCACCCCTGCGAATCATAAGTTATGGCATCCGCCCTTTCCGCCCACACGTAAGTCTGAACCTTTTGCCAAAAACACTTTTCCCAGACGCGAAAGAAAACCCCAAAGAGGAACCTAACCCTTCACACGGCTGCACCAATTGGATGTGAGAGCTCAGGCACCCACCAGCAAGCGTTTCAAAGAACGAGCCAGACGGCAAAGGGGAAGTGAGGGGAGAAGCTGGAACCCTCCCTGGAGGTCAGTGTTGGTCCATCTATTCATTGGTCCTTTCACCCTCTGTCTCCTCCCTCCTCTTAGCAAGAAGCGCTGAGCCTGACCTGCTCCCGGGAGCACCCCACCCAACAGGAGGGGGTGGGGGGAGTGAGGGCGGGGGCAGGGCTCTCCCGAGGCCTGGAGGGGAGAAGGGGGGAACCCGGGAAGGCTCCCCAGAGGGGGCGGCCTTTAGGCTGGGTCTTTTTTTTTTAAAAACATCTTTATTGGAGTATAATTGCTTTACAATGGTGTGTTAGTTTCTGCTTTATAACAAAGTGAATCAGTTGTACATATACATATGTTCCCATATCTCTTCCCTCTTGCGTCTCCCTCCCTCCCACCCTCCCTATCCCACCCCTCTAGGTGGTCACAAAGCACCGAGCTGATCTCCCTGTGCTATGCGGCTGCTTCCCACTAGCTATTTTGCATTTGGTAGTGTATGTATGTCCATGCCACTCTCTCACTTTGTCCCAGCTTACCATTCCCCCTCCCCGTATCCTCAAGTCCATTCTCTAGTAGGTCTGCGTCTTTATTCCTGTCTTGCCCCTAGGTTCTTCATGACCATTTTTTGGTTTGTTTTTTAGATTCCATATATATGTGTTAGCATACGGTATTTGTTTTTCTCTTTCTGACTTACTTCACTCTGTATGACAGACTCTAGGTCCATCCACCTCACTACAAATAACTCAATTTCGTTTCTTTTTATGGCTGAGTAATATTCCATTGTATATATGTTAGGCTGGGTCTTGAGAGGAGAGAGGCAGGTTTCTCACCTTCCCCATCCTGTTCAGAGTCAGACTCTTTTGCCCAGGAGGAGCGGGACCATGAAATAGTCATAATTTCCGTAATTATGGAGGTCTTGCCTCTGCACCAAGCCCTATATTAAGCACGTAATATACATGATCTCATTAACCCACCCAACACATCCTGAGATGGCTACCGTTTGTTCTCCCGATTGTACAGATGAGAAAACTGAGTTCAGAGAGGCGAGGCACTTTGTCCGAGGCCACAGAGTGAGGAAATGACGGGCCTGGCTGCAGCCTGGGCTTGTAACTAACTGCATTTCATGTGGCCTCTTCCCCAGAGGACACCCTCTTCTCCATCCCCATCTCTGGGAGCCATTGACAAGGGGCCTGACAGTCCCGCTACAGTCTCCCCCATGCTTACCTCTCTCCAGCACTGAGAACACCAGGCGGTTCATGCTGGAGATGGAGCAATGGGGTGATACGTGGGAACATCTGCCAGGTGGCAAGTGAATGAACATGGCGAGGCGGCGGGGCCGAGGGGCTCAAAGAGGTGGCCGTGCTGAGTGAGCACTTGCTATAGACCAGTGCCGTGCACAGGGCTTCAGGGCAGGGTCACATTCTCCCCTGCAACCACCCTAGTCCCATCTTATAGAGGAGGAAAGAGACTCAAAGAGGTGAATTAACATGTTGGGTCACCCAGCTATCTCACAGCTTAAACCTGGCTTGATTCTTAAACTGTATGCGAGCCTGGTCCCCGAGCAGCTGAGAAAAGTTGGTGTTCCTGCTACGGAATTCGACTTCACACAAGACCACACATCTCTTTGGACCTCAGCTTCCCCATCTATAAACCGACGCGGAGGCCCTCTGCCTGCCAGCTCCAGCGTTCTCCTGGATTCACACACTGCTCCTGCTTCTTGTGGAGTCTCCAGGCATGACAAGTCTCGCTCTCAGCCCAGCTGTGTCCCTCCAGGAAGTGCTGTTTCAAGGCGGGTGATGGAGGGCTCATGTTCCAAATCCACTGAGGGATAAAGCCCTCCCTTCCTACCTCCCTCCGTCCCCTTCCAGCACGTAAGGGAGGCTACTGGGCACCAAGGCGGGAGTAACTGGCTGATCCCCCAGGCTGGCCTGGGCCCGGAAGCTCCCAGGAGGCCAGGGCTCCCTGGTGGCCACAGGTAGTCCCGGGGAAGACCCCTGGCA
Organism: Tursiops truncatus; assembly: GCF_011762595.2. Classification (NCBI taxonomy): domain Eukaryota; kingdom Metazoa; phylum Chordata; class Mammalia; order Artiodactyla; family Delphinidae; genus Tursiops; species Tursiops truncatus. Next base: position 164,502,452 of record NC_047034.1, on the reverse strand, counting down.
GAGGGGTGTTTGAGCTCAGTCTTGAAGATTGGGTGAGACTCCTCAGCTGCCCGCTGGGTACCCCCCCGGCTTGGTGGATTTGAGGAAGGGTCTGCAGATGAGGCGTCCCCAGGAGACGGAAGTAGGAGCTGGTGTTGCGGCCGCCCCACCGAAGCCTGAGCCCAGAGCACAGGTTCCCCGCCTTTGGAGGAGTCTGGACTGGCTCAGAGGCGAGGCTGGGGTCAGGGGGTGCTTCTGCCTCCCTTCCCTAGGAGGCTTCTCGAAGGTCAGGTTTGCAGGCCCTGTTGCTCAGGGGCATCTAACTCCTGGCCGCCCTCCGGTAGCCGAGCGGGCCTCAGCTTTGATGCAACCCCCTCAAGACTGAGGCGTCAATGGGCTCTCTATGTGACCAGTGGGGCCGCTGGGGGCCGCCGGCCGCCGTCGTGGGCGCGGGTGAGGCCTGGACACACAGTCCCACTGTGTGGGGCCGGCTCATGCCCGCCCAGACCCTGTGGCCAGTGGGGGACTCCCAGGAATGCCCTTCCTGCCTGGGGGGGCACTGTGGACTGGCAGGGTGGTCTGGGGAGATGGGCGTGTGCAGGGCGGCCTCAGGAGCCGCCGTCAAAGGGCACCGGCAGAGGTGGTGCCAGGCAAACGCCAGAGTGGCCGTGGGCGGCTGGCGGTCAGCACCTTCATCTCCCAGGGTCACGGGGTGGGGGGGAGGCGGCCAAGGGCGCTCTACCCAGGGTGACCAACCATCCTGGGGTGCCCGGGACTCGGGAGAGTCCCCTGTTGTTCAGCCACTGCCCAGAGCTGAGCACAGGACACGGTGAGTGACCTCTCTGGTCGCGGCAGCTCTCCCGCCATCCAGTGACCTCTGAGTCAGACCTTCCTGGCTAGACCTGCCCAGGGCCGTTCTGTGAGGCCTGCCTCAGACCTGAGAGGCCACTTCCCACTCCTTCCAGGTGTCTTCAGCTGTGCAGCTGCCCACCGCTGCTCAGAGAACTCTGGCCAGACAGGCCCGTCCCGGTCCCCTTCCAGCACCTCACCGCACATGGTACCCGCAGCCATCCCAGGAGGTGCCCACAGTCATCTCATCCTTTCCTGCCTCTGCATCTTTGCCCACGCAGGCCATTGCCTCTGCCTGGGACATCCTTTCCCCGCCTGTCACCCCCTCACCCTGCAAGGCCCCGCTCCAGGAGGACTGTCCTCCCCCAGGCTGACCAGTGCCCCCTCTCTGATCCCCCAGCCCCCTGTTCTTTGTGCCTTATAAATTTATCACACCCCAGTGCAATTTTCAGTTTACCCGTCTCTTTCCACACCAGATTGTGACTTCAAGGGTGGAGAGCCTGACCTAGTCACCCTTGTACCTGAGCTCCCAGCACAAGGCCAGGCTCCTGATAGTTTACAAAAAGGAAGGCATTTACTGAGCACTTACTCTATGCCAGGCACCTGCTCATTTAATTCTCTCCAGAGCCCATGAACTTGGTGCAATCATCATTCCCATTTTACAGATGGGGAAACAGACGCACAGAGTGGTGAAGTGGCTCGCCCCGGGCTACAAAGTTAGCGAAGGGCAGAGCCAGGACTTGAGCCTGGAGAGTCTGATTCCAGAGTCCAGCTTGAATCTCAGTATCTACTCCTTGATAAGCTTTTGTGGAATTACTGAATAAAGGAAAACCTTTGTCTCCCTGAGTCTCCCAATTCCTGCATGTGGCAGCTTAGACCCATTTCCTCCAGTTCCCTCCCTGGAGGGGTGCCCACCCTCAGTGTCCTGGGGAGAGTACTTTTGTCCATGGGGGTGCAGTTTGAGGGTGCTGTGAGAGGGACCTGCTGCAAGGGGGACGCCCCCAAGGGGTTCAGAGAAGGGCCTCGTGGAGCTGGCCCTCCATGGGTTGTGGACGGGCCCTTGGGCAGCATCAAGGCCATTGCCCACATTTGTCAGGTGGGGAAACTGAGGTCCAGAGACCGGAAGGGACTCGCCCATAGTCACACAGTGTACCATTAGGCCTCAGCTTCCGCATTTGTCAAAGAGAATATTCATACCCCTTCTCCTACCTGGGAGAGTCCCGGAGAAGAGATGGGAGAAGGTGGTGAATTGCTCAGGGCACAGGGCACCCCAGGAGCCCCCTTTGGCCTCTCAGTGCCTGGCATTCTGCCATCAGCCTGCAGCTCTGTGGGGTAGGCACCGCCCTCTTCATGTCTCCTCCTCACCCTCTACTTCGTGTGGAAATCAAATGCCTCTTCACGCTCTCCCCAGACCTCTCTGTCACAGGAAACTGAGAGCAGTTCTGGAATCGAGAACCCAGCCTGAAAAGCTCTCGAGGGGCAGTGATGTTGTGAGACCTGCTGGCTCCACTGCCTCCGGCTGAGGAGCTGGGACCGCAGGCCTGCATTCAGGGGGGTCCGTGAACTCAGGCGGGAAACACGTGACAGCTCTCCTTTCACTGACCTCTAACTAAAATGTAGCATCTTTTGCCACAGTGATTTTGTCACCCATGGAAATCACAGATATCCTCCAGTCTCATCAGGGCTGTCACGATTCTCTTGAAATACCATGTATGCCCGTTCCTGCTGTATTATGACCATTACTACCTCCACTGAGAGGCCCATGGTCACGGAGTCACAGACTTGCTTTTTTATAGTTGGATAACTGTATTTCCATAGATTTGGGGTTTTTTCATAGCTCTTGTATTTTGTTTTATGCATTTAAAAATTCGATTCTGCGGAGTCTGTAGGCTTCCTGAGACTCCAGAAAGGTCTGTGGTTCAGGGCAGGTTAAGGGCCCTGCATGGGACAGCATGTAGCCGAGCACTGCGGACCCAGAGGCTGGATCGCTTTGGGGACAGAATTGGCATCTGCAGCCCTTTGAGCCTCCGGAGACAGAATCCCCCGAAGTGAGCAGAATGTGGGGGACAGAACTGGGCAGGAGAGAGGGGACCAGACAATGGGACAGAACACGGAGCTGCAGGGAAAGCCTCAGACCCCAGACCCTGAGGCCTCCCCCGGACCCTGTCTTACAAGACACATCTGCATCCCTGCCCACCAGGCATCAGCCCACTCTGTGCACACAGCCGGCCCAGAGCCACCAGCTCTCCTTTTCCTCTCCCTCTGTGCCACCGTTTACCATCTCTCGGGCCCCATGGCATCAGGAGCCCATCCTAGGTGGGTGGCCCTTTAGTCCTGTCTCCCAAGTTTCCTTTGTTTTAAACTCGACATTTCTCCATCTTGCTCACGGAGGGAGAAATACAGATTACAAAGACCCAGCAAATGGTTTTTATAAACTCTTATTTTCTTGCCACAGAACTGCCTTTAATTAGCTCCGAGGACTACAAAGGGAACAGCGTTATAATAGGAGCCGCTTGAAGGAAGGAGCCCATGGCGCTCGGCTCCCAGACCTCGGGCTGCTGCTGGTCACCAGCCACAGGCAGGTCTGACGGGAGCGTCCCCGCCTCTCCCCACTCAGCCCCCACATGCGGCCACACAGCCTGCCTCAGCTTCTCTCCAGGGAGGAGGAATATGTCCTGCTCTCAGACAAGCCCTCGCAGAAACCTCTGGACAATAGGCACCCACATGTGCCTCAGTCCCTGCCCAGAGCTGGCTGCCCAAGGACTGGCGCAGAGTCACGTGTTAGCCCACAGCAGGACAGGCAGATGGGCAGAAGGGCAGATGGACAGTCAGACCGACTTCTGTGTCTCAGCCGATCACCTCAGCTGAGAAAAGGCAACGCCAGACCCCCAGACCCTGGAGTTCCGGATGCCACTCAGTCCTTCTATCCTGGAGGAGGACTCATCCCCGTGTATAACCCAGAGACACTGCCCTCATACACAGTCCGTTCCCAGCCTCAGGCAATTAGAATGTCACAGCCAGAGGGGCCTCCATTTGGGGCACAGAGAGGTTAAGTAACTTGTCTAAGGCCGCTCAGCAAGGTTGCCACTGAGCTGGGACTCAGACTCAGGGCCTCTTGACCTCCAGTCTCAGGGGCCACAGCCCCCCTCTGGGCTCCTGCTAGCGGGGAGGAAGGCAGCAGGGGGGCCAGACAGAGGCAGGAACAGTCTCCCCCCGAGTTCTAGCCTCAATCAGAGGTTTCAAGCGGGGGATCCCGGGACCCTATCCTTTCTGAGGCACGTAACTTCGACCTCCGGGTTCCTCTAGGCCACGAATAGAGGCAGAAGCCACCCAGAAACACTTATGTCTACCCGGGACCAAGTCCACAAGACTTCCCGAGGCCTGCTCCCTCAACTCCGATCCAGTTTCAAGGCCACACAGAGCTGCACGAGTTCCAGCAAAAGCCTGTAGCCCCTTCTCCCTCTGCTTCCCTTACCCCAGGGATCACTCGGAAAATGCAATGCAGGAGAAGTCCTCGGGAAGGTCTCTGGATCCCAAGGCGTAGACTTGCCCCCTGCCTGCTCCACGGCTCTGCTCAGAAGCTGGCTGGGCTCTGGGGGATCGGAGTATCTGAGTGTCTGCCTGAGCACAGGTAGAGGGTCTGAGCTCTCTGGATGGCCCAGGGGCTGGGGCAGCTGGGCTCAGGAGCCCTGATGGTGAGGCGGGAAGCCTCGGGTCACAGGGACACCCCCGTGTCCGCTCCACCCCACGACCCTCCGAGGTCTGGCCTCTGAGGTCTTGAGGTCTTGTGGTATCCATGGCGCCCACCACGAACAGTCCCCACCAGCTGAGGATGAAAGTCCACAAGGGTGCTCCGCTGCAGGAGACCACGGAGGCCACCAAGCCCTCTTCCCACCTCAGGCTTTCAGAAGCCAGCGGATTTAGGTAGTCAGCCCGGGCACTTGAAAGCAGCCTGGGCTGGCGGTGGAGGGTCGCGGTCCGGGGACTGGCCACAGCTCCCCACCCGAAAGGGGGATCATTACTCACCGCGGATGAAGGTCGGCGAGTAGGTCGGGAAGGAATCGAAGATGCTGTTGGATGCCATGCCCCGCTCTGAGGAAGGCGAGGTTTCAGCCCTTCAGGGGGGTTGGGTTGGGATTGACTTGGTTGGCTGTCGTTTTATTTTTTCCTAGCTACTTTTGAAAATAAAGGGGGGGGGTGCTCCTGCTTTTTGTTTGTTTTTTTCGTTTTGTCCCTTTATTCCCCCTACTGCTATGAAAAAGAAAAAAGCAAAGAACGCGAGAGTGTGTGTGTGAGCGAGAGAGAAAAAAAATCCCCAAGGAAAGTAAGTTTCTGTTTGTACCCAAGAATTTGGATTCCAGGTCCCACAGGAATGTCTCGCCACAAATTTTCAACAGAAGCGTATGCAGAGTGTATCATTAGATGACGGGAAGGGGCCTTTGGCAGCCAGGGCAGGAGTCGCAGGGCAGTGAGAGCAGAGCCAGCCCAGCATCAAGCGCCACGGGAATGAATGAATGAGGCTCGCCCCCGGCACAGCTCAGCTCAGTGGGTGCGAGGGCGGCCCGGGGGTGGGAGAACGGGGAGCCAACCAGCTCCGGCGCAGGGCCTTGAAGGCGGCTGAGGGCCTGGCCTTGTGGTTCTGTGGTTGAGGGACCAGGCCTTCACGGTGTCAACCCGACCTCAGCTCACAGGATGCAAGAAGTCAGCTCGCGGCCTTGGCCCATTGGCTGGGCGGCGGTCACCTGGGCCGTGATGTCACAGCCTCTTAGAAGATCTTGTGGCTGCCTCTCTCTCTTTTTAGAAAAAAAAAAAGAAGAAGAAGAAGAAGAAGAAAGAAAGAGAAAGAGAGAACAAAAAGGGATGGCTTTTATTTGTGGAGCTAGCCTCAGCACGCGGCCCAGAAGCAGAACTGGAAGCGGCTGGAGAGGGAGTGGCGTTGGGGGGGGGCGGTTTGGATCCTGTGGGAGATCCCTTTTTAATTAAGGCCAGTGTTGGCCCGGGCAGCCGGGAGCCCTGCAGGCCCTGCATTGGGTACCGGGAGCCCGGATCCCCTCCAGGCCCCCCCACCCTGGGCTGCGTGTGGCTCTCACGCTGTCATCGTCCACCACTGCAGCTGGGGAGAGGCGTCCACATGTGTGGCTGGGTAGCACTTGAGGGCGATTTTAGGGGAGTTGGGATTAAGTACAAAGGGAAACACATGAAGGGATGCCAGCGGCGCTCACGCCGAGGCCTGTCTGCCTTCAGAAAGGCCCTCCTAGGGAAAGCTGGTGGCATGGCCTTGCCGAGGGGCCCTGTGCAGAGCTCGGGTTCTGAGGCCTGCGCCAGTCGTTCAAGGCTCTTTGCTCATCTTGCCTACATGTGCATCTCCGTAGCGTTCTCTGTTCCAGCCTAACGTGCCTGGGCTTTCCTGCTTCTGGGTCTTTCCTCTTGCTCTCCCACTCCCCGCTCCCCCCACGCCCGGCTCCCAGTGCCCTTTGTCAGCCCCTGTTTGAAGGCTTCCATTCCCAGGGAGACTCCAAAGTAGGAGAGACATGGAGGATGATTCAACGCCACACTTCCGTGTTCCCAGAAACCAGGTCAGGCGTTGTGGGGGAGGGTGGCGGTTTTACCATTTCCCTCGTAAGTTCTACTCTCCCATTTCATGGGCCAGACCACTGAGGCCCAGAATACTGACGTCAGCTTGTGCAAGGCCACACAGTATTCGGAGTGGAATTAGAATGTCAGCCGCTGGCTCAGCAGCCTGGGTCTCAGCATCGACACCACAGTGCTCTGCAGCATCCTCTAAGCTAAATCCCAAGGTTTCCAAGAGTCCTCTGCAGACTGGGCACCACCACCTGGCCCCTCCCAGGAAGCCCAAGCTTGGGGCCAGACCCCGGCACCAGCCTCGGACTCACGCTCTTCTCTGTAAGCTAACGCGGAGCAGAAGGGGCATCCGGGGGAGGAGGGGCTCGTCCAAGGTCCCAGGGAGACTTGCTTCTGCCCCCAGCCTCACTGGGTCACCCGGGAGCGGGATGCCCTAGGAAATTTGTTGTCTGTGCCTCATCTAGATCCTCATGAAGGCTCAGTCTCCTCTTCCTGACTGGCAAGTTGGTGGAGGCAGGGGATGGGGGTGGAGGTTCTCATTTGTCCAGAGAGGAAGCAGGTTTACAATGAAAGCCACAGGGCTCTGGAGTCAGATTCAAGTTCCAGTCCAGCTCTGCTGGATCCCAGCTGCAAGACTATGGGCCAAGTCACTTGCCATCTCTGGGCCTCAGTTTCCTTTCCTGTAGAATGGGGACAACACATTTCTCAAAGAGACAGGCAACTGGGTGAGGGCACCATGAAGGTTGGTTTCCTTGTCTGAGGCTCGGTGATGTAATTTGGGCTCTGTTATGAGTAAGTGCAGGAAAAGAACCATCACAGTCACATAGGAGGATAGACTGCCCCTGCTGGAAACTCATCAGCTGGCCTGGCCCGAGGAGGGCCAGGGCGGGGGGTGGCGGGGGGGGAAGGAGGGGCGGTCAGCGGCACAAGCAGAGCCTGCCAAGGGGTCTTGGCCTCCTGACTAAATCTGGAGCGTTTTGGAGTCTGCCACGTTGTGAAATAGATCAGAAATGAACACAACTGGAAAGACCCCCTTTAATAGAAGTGGAAACTGAGGCCCCCCAGAGGGGCAGAGACTTACCCTACCTCACCCGTGAGTCAGTGGAACCCGGGCCCCTGCTTCCCAGCCCAGGAGTTGTTTCCACTCTGCCGATACCACCTCTAGTTTCTAACGTACCACCCTACGCACTTGTCTGTTTTTTCCACACATAAGAGTGGGCCCCCCCATAACACCTATACTTTGGTCACTCTGAGGGACTCCCCCTCCCTGGGAAGCTGAGTTCAGTCCCAGGAAGGGGGCCCAGGGGCACTTCTGTGCAGCAGGTGGTTTACTGCTTTCCTGGGACCACGTGGCAAATGCTTACTGGGTGACAAGTTTGGTTTTTCCCTCAAGAGGCTTATAATCTCCATGTGCCTCTTCAGAGGCATGTACCAGACTTTGCTCGAACTCCTGGAGGCTGCCTGGGGAAGCAGAAAGAACCTTCCCGAAGCCTGACTTTGTTCCTATGAGCTGTGAGATTGTGGGCAAAAGGCTTTTTTCTTCTGAGCCTGCTTCCTCGCCTGTGAGATGGGGCCAACAGCAGGACCCACTTCTCAAAACTGCAAAGAGGATTAAATGAAAACAAATATTGTGGGTGTGCCTGGCACACTGTAGGTGCCCAGTTCCTGAGATTCCCTTTCCTGCCGCTTCTGACCGTGCACCCTCTCGGCATGCTCTGGGCAGTCAGGTGTCCTCTTGTTCTCCACTGGAAAAAAAAAAATCCGATACCTTAGAAGCCTCTGAATCGTTAGATCAGGTTAATCCAAAACTTTGGTTGAAGAAGGAAATCATTAAAAAAAATAGTAATGTTCCTTTATTTTACCTTTAAATTTATAAATGGCCTCCCTCTTGTTCTTCTGTCTCAAACCAGCCCGGAAGGCGTCTCCTACAATTTCCAGATTTGTCCTCTTTAAAGTGGAATGCAAATGTAAGGATGCTTACAAAGCAATTAGCACCCCGTAGCATCTAGACCTGACTCCTTCGCCCAATCTTTTACGTTTCACCCATACCCAATTCAGTTTATTTTTTAGCAACTTGCCTTCACCGAGTCTTTCCAAGGTGTTCAACCTTGGAAAGTTTTCACAGAGACAGACACCCCCGTTTTGCCTCATACCGTGAACAACATCACATCACCACTAGTGAGAGTCCAATTAGGAAAACAGAAGCCACTTTGAGTGATGGACACCGAGGGAAGGAAGTTAGTTCAGGGATTATTGGCAACCCAGGTGATGGAAGAGCTGAGAAGCCAAACAGAGGTGGGGAGGAGCCCCAAGAGTAGCCACGGCAGGAAGCCACTGCCACCATTCTGCAAGAGGGACACAAGGAGGAGTGTTGCCGCTAGGGTCCCCAGTGGAAGCAGGAGCATGATGGCCAGTCTTGCATTTGCTGGAGCCGCAGAGGAGACTCAGCTGCCATGGAGGGCCCCTGAGACAAAGAATAAAGCAACCTCTCTTCCTGCCGTCCTTCCATCTCCTTCTAGTGCCTTCCACCAGTCGAATGGAGCTGGAGCCGGCTGACGTAGTGGAATCAGACCTCTGCATTATAGAGCCAAAGAGGGGAGGGAGTAGATGGGTCTGAGGGCAAAGTGGCCCAACACTGGCATGGTATTCAGTGGAGCTCTGTAACCATGGAAACCCAGCTGGAACGAACGGGTTTGGGAACAAACCCAACAGATGTTTGGCAAGTTGACAGCTCAGTGGGTTGGTGGGACCAGAAGGTGTGGATACCAGCGAGGGATCTGCTGGCCAAGGGCATCCACTGGCATAATACACCAGAAGAACCAGTGAACCCCATGGGCCATTTACATTGGGGTCAGTTAAGAAAACACCTACTGTGAATGGTGATGAAATCCTTTTTCTTAACCTGTGTGCAGAGCTGATACTTTCACTACAACCTTGGGTGACTGTGATTGGGGAATTATGAGCATTGGCTGCCGGGCCTGTCGATGAACCTTACAGTTTACAAAGGTGGCACACTTCTGAACCCACTGGACCCTCCCAACAACCTGCGGGATAGGTGTGGCTCTCTTCACTTTTCTGATGAGGAAAAGACTAATCACAGGAATTAATTCCTAGTTTTAGCTTCTAGGAGTCAGCACAGCCAGCTTGGACAAAACAGGCAGCAGATTTGAGGTAAGGTCTTAGAGTTCAAATCCTGGCTTTCAACCAGCCAATCACAGCACTGGGTCCAAGGAAGGTACTGGAATGATATTTGATATCTACTGCAAGCTGCCCGGGGGTGGGGGTGTGTGGGGGGGTGGGGGATAGGGCAGAGAAGCGGGGGTGGGGGGCTCTACCTTCAGAGCTCAGCACAGAGACATCAAGATAAGATGTCTCTTCCCCCATCTCCCCTTATCCCCCCAGCCAGATCCACCCCCTGCTCTATCGGGAGCTCAGGTCAGAGGATGAGGCCTGCAAGCACACAGCCCACCCAGGGGCCAGGATACACAGGCCAAGCCAGGGATCATTAGCTAAGAAGGTACCAGGTGGGATGCACATGCCAGGAGCTGTATGCACAGGGTCTCCAATGGTGGGCTCTCAGGACAGCCAACCATGCATACTGGTCTTCCTGCCATTTCCAGGGGCAGTCAGAGAGGTGAGGAGACCTGCCCAAGGGCATCCTGTTTGTGGATGGAGGAAGCAGGATCAAACTCAGCCTGCCCTCCGCCTGCTTTCTGGGCTTCTCCCCTCCCCGCCCCCCGCCTCTCTCTTTCCTGCTGTTTGTTTCAAAAAACTGCTCACGGTGCCCCCTTCAGAACCAAACCCCTCCCTCTCCTCCCCCTTCCTGCCTCAGCCCCCTTCTCCAGGCCCTCCCTTTGCTGGAACCCACGCTGCCATCTCTGTGTAGCTGCCATAGGCTTGGTGGCATTAAGGACAATCTTGCAACAATCTTCACTCTCAGCATCTGCTTTACCAGGGACCCTGATAGCTCCACTCACGGCCTTTCTTCCTGCCTGAAATTCCACCATCAGTACACGTTTGGATTTGGATACATTTCGGCCATAAGCCCTCTGTCAAAAAGGCAGGTAGAAGCGGGTGGAGGAGTAAACAGAGCCCCCTGCAGGGGAAGAACACAGGCTGGGTTCTACCCAGCTGCCCCCCAAATGGACTTGTTGCCTCTCTCTCTGGCCAGAGTTTCCCTGCTGCTTAAAATAATGATCCACGTGCTCCCCCATCCCACGGCCACCTGCACACGAACATCCCAGGCAGACAGAGCAGAGATGCTTCTCTCCATCTTTACAGCTGGGGAAACTGAGGCTCGCAGAGGCAAAGGGCCTCACGTGCAGTCGCAGGTGTGGTAAGAGGGAGTCAACTGCAGGTCTGCTGCCGCCACACCCAGCCATCCCCAGGGCGCCCCTTGACTTCCCTTTTCTCCCTCAAGTCCCCTCTAGGGAGGTTGACATGCTGGGGCCTTGGAGTCCGGAGAGTGCCCTCAGGCTCTTCCTGGCCACGCGATGTCAGCCGGTCCTGTCCCCACCTCGCTGCCCTCACCTGTAAGATGGGGAAGATCAAAAGCCCCTGTCTTCTCCCAGGGTGGGCGGGTGAGGAGGGAACCCCTGGGAAGAACACAGGTAGGCAGCTGGCTGGGGTAAGCTCTTCTTCTGTTGCTGTTTTGTGGCGGATGGTCTGAGAGCCCGGGCGGCAGCATGTAAGGGGTGAGGGTGTCCTGTATGGAGGGCAGGGCTGGTGGTAGGAGGGGGCGTGTGGCTGACTCACAACTCTCCCAGGCTCCTTGGTGCTCCCAGCAGCTTCCTGCCCTCCCATCCAGTCCCACCGAGGCCCTGCTTCCAGCAACGCTGACTCTCCTGGGTTCGGAAGGCCGATCCCAGTCGAGGGCCACCCGAACCCGAGTCCCAGGCTGCAGGACTGGTCTCCCCGGCCAGAATGCATCCCTCCCGAGCCGCCGGTCCAGCTCAGAGGCCTCTCCTGTGCTCCTCTGAGACCTGGAAAGACTGGCCCCTGACGCTTCCTCCCTCAGAGTCCCAGGCCCCTCAGAGAAAGCAAGAAAACTCCAAGCTGTAGCCCCTTTGGGCTCCTAAAACGAGCTCTCTCTGGGTTTTTTGGTGGAATAATCTATTTTTAGCATCAAAGAGTGCTGCCAGGGGCTTAGACCTTCTGAGGGACAGGCTTGGTCTGACCACAAACCCTGCTGGAGGTGGGCACTCCTCAGCGGGGCGGGGTGGGGAAGGAAGGCAGCAAGGAAGGGTGTCCCCAGCCCACCCTGCCCCGACCCCCAGGGCCACACGTGGCAGACGCAGGCTCAGGGCTCCTTCCTTTCCTGCTCAGGGAGCCCCCCCCCGCCCCCCATTTTCTCTCAGTGCTTTCTCCCCGCAAACACAATACTAATAACCATAACAATGATCATAAACTAGCACTCCCCGCATGCCAAGGACTCTTCCAAGAGCTTTAGGTAAATTACCTCAATTCTCACAAGAATCCAATCACTTAGACAAGGAGACTGAGTCTCAGAGAGGTTAACTGACCTACCCAAGTTTGGCTCAGGACGGATGGAGCCAGGATTTGAACCCAGACAGTCTATTTTATCATTAGTTAGTCTCATGTTTCAGCTGAGGAAACAGAGCCTTAGAGAAAGGAATATACGTGCTCAAAATCACCTGGACAGCAAACGATGAGGCCAGGATTCACGACAGGGCTTCCAGGGCATGGCACCTATGGCCTCGGTTCATTCTCCCAACAAATGGTGTTTGTGTGTGTGTGTGTGTGTGTGCGTGTGTGTGTGTGTGTGTGGTGGGTACTCTTATTCTCCCCTCCTCCCATTTTCCTGAGGAAACTGAGGCTCCGACAAGAAAAGGGACCCACCTGAGTTTGCAGAGCTAGGAAGTGGTGGAGTCGGGATTTGAACCTCATCTGTTGGAATTCCTGAAGCCTTTGCTAGAAGCTGCCAGTCTCAATCCCCACCCCCACCCATCCCCCAATCCCTGCTGCTTTCTCTGAGGAGGCTGGGCCCCAGGAGGAGCCTGGATAGGGTTGTAATTTTTAAAAAATGATTTGGTCTTAATGTCCCCCCCACCCATCTCCATCCCTTTCTCTCTCCTTCAATCATAATGACCCCGTTTGCAAGGGTGTGCTGGCCAGCAAATTTGCTGACCCAGGCAAAAGGAAGGGGGTGTGTGTCATTATGTGGTTGGGAAATGGTGAGGCATTTCATATGCCACCGATCTAGTATCCCAGGAATTTCTGCAACCCTCAAGGAAATTAAAGAATTAGCTACCATCCAGGGCTGTGGCTTCCTCCTCACTGTGTGTGTGCATTTTCTTGACTTTAAATAGGATGCTCTGAGCATCTGCACGTAAGTGGCAGCATTGTAGGAAGAGGGGCTGCCTGGGGTAAGGAGAAAGCCCTGGCCAGTGAGGCTACAGGTCGAGGCTCAGAGAGGGGCTGGAACTTGCCCTAGGCCACACAGCTAATGCCCAAATCTGCACCACCCGACTTGTGGCCTGATGCTCTTTCCATGCTGCCAGGCTCTGCAAATAATTTGCTGTGTGAAATCAGACAAGTTCTTTTTCCCTCTCTGGGTCGTTTTTCCTTATATGTAAAAGGACAGGGTGAGATCATTGTCTTAGTTTGGGCTCCTCCAAAGACAAACCTTGAACCTAAGGACTAAGTGTAAGCAGTTTATTTGGGAAATGATCCCAGGAAGCAGGGGTGAAGGGGGGGGAAGTGGCACAGGGGAGGGAAGGTAGCCCATACAGGGCACAGCTTGCCGCTCTGGCACCTGGAGCTTTACCCCCCCGGGACCCCTCTGAGGAAGTGGGTGGAACCCGCACAGAACTGCTTCCCCAAGGGCCAGGGAGCTGGGAAGTGTATCCACCAACTCCCATCTCTCATTAGTTGAGGGTTATTCTAAGAGTAATGACTCTCCAACAATTCTTGCTGCTCCCCTTGGGCAAAGCTCACTCAAGACCAGAAAATGTCCTCAGGCCGACCTGTTCTTTAGGGCAACTGTCTATTTGGGGAGGGTGTATGATTTCTAAGGCATCCCTTGGCTCTGATAGATAAGGATTTCTTATTTCATAGGCATCTTCCTCAGTATCCTTCCTATCAACCCTTCTGAGCTGTCATGACATTAGGGAAGTAATGTGTTAGCACAGTAGATGAGGTACAAAGTCATACCCTCACTGCCTGTCCCAGAGCCTGAGCTTCCCCTATCCATGCTTCAGCATATTTAAACACTTTTTAAATAGTGTTTGTTGAAACCCCTCGGGGTCAGTGTCTCAGCGGACCCTCAAGGAGGAAGGTACCAGGGAGTAGGCTGAATGGGGGGAGAGGGACTCTGTCCTCCATCACTTTGGCCAAAGAAGTCTGCTTTGTCTTTCAATTTTTAATTAAAAATTTTTATTATTATTCCCTCAAAGTTATGCTCATGATTTAAACAAATACTTCTATAAGGCGCTCCTTCCCACTCCTCAGAGAAAACCATGTTCAACACCCCTAACTGTTTCTTTTAGTATTTCCTCCACTTCTCTAAATAATATGTTTACCAAATTCATTGTGATTTTTCAGTTTTAGATATTATCTACTGACTTTCCATATGAAAGAGGATTTAGCTCCTTTTACCTGGCCTTCTCCTTAACCATGTACCTTTCTATCCTCCTAGGATAGTAGTTATTTTGGTTAGATGAGCTGTTAGCATTTCCTTTTTTCAACTGGGTAAATGCCTTCCCGGCTGGGTCATATAGTATGCTCTGATCACATTTCCTTGCTTGCATAGCCTTTTGTTTTCCCTGGAGTTATAGTTTGTTTAGCTTTTCATTTGCATAATTTTCTGTGTGCTTACCACAAATTTATTCCCAAACTCTCCACTAGTTGTCCAAATCTCCTATTATGAAATTCAATGGCATCGATTCCTTTATGGAGTCCTCTCTCCTGGAATATCCTAACCTACTCCAGTCTAAACTGGTTGCTCTCCAGGTCTGCTACTCAGCTATTAACCTGTGATCTTTCTACACTGATATCCTGGGGTTCTCTTTGCCCCCTCTTACACCAGAAGCTCTGTTTTCTGGATCCTTTCTCTTTCTTGGTTTATTTCCTTGTTTTGATGGAGCACATCTTCCAGTAAGCTTCCCAAGAAAGGATGCATGCGAGGTAGATTTATTGATGAGCATTTGATGACGTCTTTAGTCATACTTCACAGGTAGTTTGGCTGGGCATAAAAATCATAGTTAAAATAATTTTCCCTCTTCAAAGGTATTTCTCCATTGTTTTCTTGCTTGTTGTGCTGCTACTGATAAGTCTGAAGACATTCTGATTCTTAATCTCTGAAAATAGCTTATTTTTTTTTCTCTCTGAAAACTTTGAAGATATGCTTTGTCCCAAGTGTCCTAAAATTCCACAATTATATGCCTTTGTGTGGTTCTATTTTCACCCATTGTTCTGGACATTCCATTAATCCTATGACTTGGACTTTTATGGTGATCGATCCTGGCTAGTTTTCAAGAATTATTTCTTTGATTATTTTTTCCCCTTCCCTTTTCACTGTTCTATCTTTCTGTTGAGGCTTCTAAAGTTCTAAATAATTTAAGAGTCTCATAATTTCTAAAATTCTTATCCTCTCTTCTGTTTCTTTGTGTTGTGTTTTTGTAGTCTTTTGGGGGGAGATATCTTCATATTTTTCTTTCCATGTCTCTATTACGTTTCTAATTTTTGTTATAATAATTTGAATTCATACTTTTTGATTTTCTAATTATTACATTTCATCTCTTTTCTTATTGCATAGATGCAGTACCTTCTCCTTATCCCTCTGAAGATATGAATGATAGACTTTCGAAAAAAGATTTCATCTCCCTGTCTAGTGTGTTTCTTTTCAGTTACTTTATTTTTTCCATTTTATTTTGTCTTGTTTTTCCTGGTAGAGTCTTTCTTCATATGGCTGATGTTCCTTGGCTGTCTGCCCTGTTTAATAGAGGGGCACTAAACTCTGATTGGAAGCTCCGTGTAATTGAGTCCAGCCTGACTCTGGACTTCATAGAGGGGTCTGAGTAGGTCAATTCCTTGGTCAGTATCTTTAGATCTTTCCCCTTGGTCTGCTCAGATTCCTTGGGGTAGACTCTCTTGATGTCTTTAGAGGGTATTGGACTGGCTGCCAATATTCTGGGCCAAGAGGGTTATAAATGCACATATGTAACATTCTCCTGATCCTTCATGATCCTTCATGCCATACATAACCTCTATCTTTTATGTGGCTGGTCCCCTCCTGTCCAGAGACCCTCTGATTTTTGTTCTCTCCAAAAAATAAACCTCAAATATCCTACTGAGGTGGGAGAGAGAATCTGGGGATCTAACTGCTTCCTACAGACTTTCGAACGTTCCTCCTGTTCTCAGTCCCTTCCCCACCTGCATTTCTGGATGTATCTCTTGTGCCCAAACCCTGAGTCTTTGGCAGTTTTGCCATGTAAGAAGCTGAGTGCTTTCTGCTTTCCCACGGCATGTCTGTGGGGATTCAGGTCGCTCAGGTCTGCCAAGTTAGTGGCTTCTCCCACAGATGCTTTACAGGTTCCTACACTTTGCTGCTGTTATCTTTTCTCTGTTCTCTCTGACCTGGTAGTCAAATAACCTAAAATAACCCCCCAAACCAAAAAACACACCGCCAACCACCTAGCCGACAACAACACTCTACAGATAGGAAGCAGAAGTAAACTAATGTCTTCAATCCACTCCTTTCTGTTTTCTAGAGTGTGGGGAAGATTTTGATTGAAATAAGAATTCCATATATATCTTGTTTGTGTTTGGGAAGACTCAACTTTAAAAGATGTGAGTTCTCCTCCAAATTCACTTATAAATTATATTAGCAATTCCAGTAAAAACTCCAACAGGAGTTTTCAGTAAAACTTGACAAACTATTTCTAAAGCTCATGTGGAAGAAGAATGGCCAAGAAAAGCCAAGACAATTCTGTAAGAGGGGAGCTAGAAGGGTCACCCTGCCCAATATCAGGATCTAGGATACGTTACAGTCATGAAGTCAGAGAGGTACTGGCACGAGATGACACGATTAAGCCAGTGAAATAGAATAAAGAACCCAGAAACCGATGCCCCTATAAGGGTGCATCTGTCAGGATCCTGGAGGAAACAGATGTTACCCTCAAAGCCTTGACTAAGGAGCATTGAGGAAGCAGCTCTTTATGGAGGTATGGGCAGGATCAAGGGAGCCAGCAAGGGATGCTGATGGTCCCAGATTCTAGCAGCAGTGGGAAACCATCACCCCAGCCTGTAGGGACGAGGGAGGGGAGATGGATCGGGAAGTCAACACCTCTGGGACAGGAGGTGACTCACAGAAGGAACGCAGACACTGCCCAAACCATGGCCGGCCAGGCAGGGAAGGAGCACCTCCTGCAGTGCCAGAGGGCATGGAGACCAGGTGAGGCAGGCCATAGATGGTAGCCTCCGGGTACACAGAACAGTGCAGAGAAAGGTGACAAGCAGATCTGAGCGTGGGGAATGGAGAAAAACCAATACAAATGGAAATAGCCAACCATCTCCCGGGTAGTCCACTCAAAGGTCCCACAGACAAGGCAAATGCCACAGCTCCCAAAGGGACTTCATCAGAACCCCCTTCTCCTTCTTCCGTGAATGGCACGGTCATCCGCCCTGTCCCCAAGCTGGATCCTGGATCACTCTCCTCTCTGCATTTACTGTTGAATTTACCTGCAAAATAATCCCCATGCTGCTTCTTGCCTGGTGGGATGACAGCTCATCCTCCACCTATCAGCCAGGTAGGCGGAGAATCAGTCACTACCCTGCCTACGCTTTCAACAACATCCCATTTTCTACAAGAAAACCCTGGTCTTTCCCTCCCCCTGTTCCTCCCAGCTCCAGCCTCCCAGGCCAGGTGTGGTGTCTTCACAAGTCTGTGGCTCTGCCCCTGCTGTAATCTCTCCCGAGAGGCCTGCCTGCTCCCTGCCCCTGCTTCCTGTCCACAGACAACTCACTCCTCTGTGAAACAGGCTTCTCATCTTCTCCATATTTCTAGCTGCTGTCATTCCTATGTCTGGTCCCCTCCACCTTCTGTGAGTTTTCAAAAATAGGAAGTGTGTCTCCAGATACTGGAAGAAGAACTCATGAATGTTTGTTGAATGAATCCATGATCGAATGACCAAATAAGGAATTGAATGAATGCCCCTCCTTTTCTGAAATACTGAAAAAGAGGGGGCTTGGGCAGCTGGGCTCGAACTTCATTTCATTTGCTCAACAGCTGTGCACTGTGCACTTACTACGTGTCACATCCTACGCTTAGTGCTGAGGACACAGCGGTTAAAACGACAGGCGTGACCTCTCCTCTTGTGGGACTTAGAGTCTGTTGGGGGAAATCGACATTTGACAAGTAAGTTCACAAATAATTACTGAATTTTAGTCATGGATGAAGTGACATTTTACAGAGTCAGGAGCCGTTGTGACCCATGGGTGAGGGTGAGACCTGTGAGGAGTGGGCCTGGTGGAGGCCACAGCATGGGCAGTGACCGGAGGAGGACAGGAGGTCGGCCTGGTTTGGGAGCTGCAGAAGAAGGCCATGGGCCCGGGGAGAGGGGAGGCTGAACGGGTACACAGGGGCCAGCTCTGGAAGGATGTAAAGGTGACCAGAGGTGAGGATAGTGTTGGTGAGTCTTGAGGGTGTAACATGATCAGGTTTGCATGTTCTAAGTTTTCTCTAGAGAACAAGTTGAAGGGGGACTGAGGGCTGTGGTCAGGGGCGTCCTATACACACACACAGGCTACAATCCCTGTCACCAAGGGCAGAGGGGCAGGGTGACCCCCACCCTCCTTCCCTCCCCACGCAGTCTGCGGTGGCTTCCTGTTAAGGTTAGCCCTGGGGCCCCTGTCCCAACCTCCCTGAGATAAGCCTGCCTGCTCTGAACCTGCCCCCTCCAATACCCTTCATGAGGGTCTCCCCGGCAACCCCACGTTTTTGGAGAAAGGAACAGCCTCTCCCAACATCCCACCCTTGGCCTGCCTGGCTCTCGTGAGTTGAGCGGTGAATCCCCAGAAGATTATGTCCACATCCTGGAACCTGTGAATGTTACTTTACACGGCAAAAGAGTGAATATTACCTTATATTGTAACAGGTGTGCTTAAATTAAGGATTTTGAGATGAGACTATCTGGGGTTATCCAGGTTGGCCCCAAGTGCCGTCTCATGTGTCTTAGAGGCAAAGGGAGGCCACGCGGAAAAGAGGAGGCAGGGACCAAAGTGATGCAGCCACAAGTCAAGGAATGTTGGCCCCACTGGAAGCGGGAAGAGGCCAAGAAGGGACTGTCCTCTAGAGCCTTCGGAGGGAGCTCGGCCCTGCCCACAACCTGATCTGGGCCTCCTGGGCCTCAGATCTGTGGGAGAATACGCTTCTGTTGTTTCAAGCTGCCCAGTGTGTGGTTGTGTGTTTCCGCAGACCTAGAAAACGAACATGCAGCTGAGATGCCCTCGCTGCCTGGAATCCTGGACTGGCGGCTTGGGGCACTGTCCAAGGGTCCGATAGCACAGGCCTCACGCGTGAGGCGTGACTGGGCCAGTGTGCCCAGAAGGCCCAGCTTGGGCTTGCCACACGTTGTATTGTGCCCCAAACAGTCCTCAACTGAACCGAAGTGAATTTTGCACGTGGAAAGGCATGGACTTGCCAACCAGGCCAAGCTGGGTTCAAACCCCCTTCTGCCAGTTGCTTCACGGCATGAGACACAACTCTCGTGTCTGTAAACGGGGGCAATGGCAGCACCCATCCAGGCAGAGTGGAAAGGACCCGGGTTAAACCTGCAGCTCTACCACAGGCTGCTGTGCACCCAGGGCCAGCGCCTCAACCTCTCGGAACTTTCACTACCAGCTGAGGGTCAAGAAGGCATCAGGGAACTGGATTGGGGCAACCAATTGGCAGGCGTTTTCTGCGGGTCCCCTTGGCCCCAGGGTCAGCCCCACAGGCTCAGATTTGCCCATCAGCCCACCCCAGGAGGCCCCTCCTTGGCCTGTGGCCCCTCACAGGGCCAAAGACCCTCAGAAACGGTCCTGTCCCTGGGGAGGGGGGAACGGGCCCTCCAGGTTTCTTGAGGGTCTGAGAGGAAGTTGCCCGCCCCCGTCCCCAGTTCCCACCCCACCCCTGCCCCTCATGCGTAGATGTTTGAGTTCCCTCTTTCAAGGAAACAGATCAAAGAGCCTGAAGTTGTCTCAGGATGGGGGCGGGCAGGAGGGGAGAGCTGACTGGGGGTTCATCTCTGCTGTGCCCTGCACTTCACCTGTTACACGCTACCCCTCGTCTTCACCCTCACCTGCTGACCAAGGTGACCCTCTGTCCTCATTTGAAGCGTGGGAAACTGAGGCTCAGGCCAGGCAAGTCCCTGACAGCTCTGAGTGGAGCCAGCCTCTGCCCCCCGGGGGGCCCCTCCAGGCCTGCCTGCCTGCCCCGAATGGGGGCTGGACCCCTCCTCCTCCTGCCTTTCTCCCCTGCCTGTAGTTACGTTCATCTCCCTCTCTAATTACAAAAGCAACACGTTCAATGCTGAACACTTGAAAAGACCAAAGAAAAAAATTTAATAATTACCCCACACCTGTTACTTAGAATTAAACTCGGTCAATATTTTGGTGTGTGGACTAACATACACTATCAAACGTAAAATAGATAGCTAGTGGGAAGCAGCCGCATAGCACAGGGAGATCAGCTCTGTGCTTTGTGACCACCCAGAGGGGTGGGATAGGGAGGGTGGGAGGGAGACACAAGAGGGACGGGATATATGTACATGTATAGCTGATTCACTTTGTTATACAGCAGAAACTAACACACCATTGTAAAGCAATTATACTCCAATACAGATGTTAAAAAATTTTTTTTTGGTGTGTATCTTTCTCTTGAGTCAGTGTCTGTCTTTTTCTTTCTCCTCCCAAGATGTCATCACCATACCTGAATTTTCATGAATCTTTCCCCACCTGGATAGATAATGTTCCACAGTGGGCATTCTTCCCCTGAGTACAACAAGCTCCGGAGAGTCTGGGGGCCCCTCTTTGTGTGGAAGAAACCACACACAAAGTCACATACAATATGTCGTTTCTGGTGAGAGGGTCCCTAGCTTTCATAAAATTCCCAAAGGAAGCCAGGGCCCAAATAAAGGTTAAGACCCCCTCTTCTGCCCACTGGCCCAGGTCACAGGCGGGAGCTGTGACTGGGAAAGGCTAGCCATTTGGGTGCCCTGGGGGATGACCGTCCCCTCTCCGTGGGCTCTGCAGTGCCAGAGCTGTCTCTGCGGGAAGGAGCTCGATTACACGGGTGTTTGTGGGGAGAGGTCTATGGCCTACGTGCATCTGGGGTTTGTCAAAGTACAGATTCCCAGGCCTGCAGCCGCTTCCACCCAGTCCCGCGCGACAACCCTCCAAAGAGCCCTCCACTTCCACCTGCCTGTGCTGCAGAATGTTTGAAAAGTGCCCTCTGGTTTCTGAGGCGCCATTGGCTTTGGGGAGCTCGGGAGGCGTGTCCAGAAGAAGGGTGTGAGATGGATTCAAGAGGCATTTAGGAAGCCGGCTAGAATGAGCTGAGAATGACTCTGGGTTTGTGGCCTGGAGGCTGGGTGGTTGGTGGTGAGGAACACCAGGCCGGAGCCTGTTTGGTGGGGGCCATGGGGTGGAGCCTTTAGGAACACGGGGCGGAGCTTGTGAGGTCCAGAGTTGGGAAGGCTCCAGGCGGGTCCTGCCGCATCTGAGGAGGTCTCCTGGAGGAGGTGTCCAGCAGGCAGGTAGAGGTACAGCTCTGGAGCCCAGAAGGAATTTGAGCATCACCTGCTCACACATGGCCATGGAAGGGTGGGTGTGAAGGGATCCAGACAGAGGGCTGGAAGCTGGGACACACCAGTCTGAGGGATCAGGAGGGCGAGGTGAGCTCGGAAAGGTGACTGGGGAGGTAGAGCGGGTTCAGGCGAGGGTTTGGAAGGAAGATGTTATTGACGGGAGCGAATGCTGCGGAGAGAACCTGAGACGTGACCGCGGATTCAGTGAGCAGGATGTTGCTGGTGATTAACCAGGTGCAACTTCAGGTGAGCGCGGGCGGGGGTTGCGGGGGCAGCAGAAGTCAGGCCATATTCATTGATTCACTCATCCATTCATCAATTCATTCATTGTTTCAGGCTTGGGGCAAAGAGGAAAATGGTCTTCCAGGGGCCTAGGGCTGGAAGGGCTGAAGGGCTGTGGCCAGGGGACGGGGGAGGCGGGGGACAAAAAGGGTCCAGAGGACCAGAGGGTTCCGTGGGAGATGATGGGGGGACTCTCTGGGGTGGCACCTGGAAGCAGTGGGGAGGTGCACCCCCTTGACAGCAGGGAGAAGGTGGAGGGGCAGCCTCTCAGGGAGGGCTGCAGGGAGGCGGCATACTTTGGAAAGAGCCAGGTTCCGGGCAGGTGGGAGGTGAAAAGAAACTCCCTAAAGTGAACCATGGCCTGGGGGACCCCGGGGCTCCGTGGCGGGGTTTGGTGTGGTGGGGAGAGGATGGAGAGGCACAGAAAGCACAAGTGACCAGCATAGGAGCTCTGGGCCAAAGAAGGCAGAGATGGGCTTCAGAAGTCCCAGGGCCCCCACCTGTCCCTTATCCTGCCTGATCCTTCCCGCCCCCGCCAACCTCTAGAATCCCTGTGCTTCCCATCCTCCCCGCATCAGAATCCACTCCCAGAGAACAACCAAAATGCCTTCCCTCTGAGGCCTGGACCACTGAGCCACCTTCCTAGCTCCCCCTCCCCTGCATTCTGGTAAGTGGATAGAGCAGGCATTAGGCCGGCGGGGAGGCAGCTGAGATGGTGGGACTTCAGGCAGTGGGATGCAGAAGAGAGAGAAAGCTCTTCCCAGCATCACCGGGCCAGTGACTACACTGGCACTAGGGGCCTGGCCTCAATGTAATCCTGGGCCCTGCCACTCCTGGTGGCCCAATAAGGACAGCCCAGGACACAACCCTCAGCTCCTACTGAAGCTACAATAGTATTTCCAAGGCAGAGCAACCAGAAGCAAGAGAGAAATCAAGACACTTCCCTTGCCTGCTCTGTCAGCTCTGCATTAAGGCACATCAGATAAGCCTCTTGTCTTGTATGTGGTCGAGGTGTCAGACGGGCCCGGCTGCTGTCTGCTTCCCTCGGTGGTTCTAACTGTTCAGATGGGCCTCCGGGAAGCTTAGGGAGGGCGTGGGCAGAGGCCGCTCACTCCTGGAGCCTGGGCTGGGGTAGATTCCTCAGCCCCGTGGCAGCCCCAGGGGATGCAAAATGCCTGGTTCTGTCCCTGTCTACAGCCTCCCATGGTTCCCTGGGATCCACAGCAGCACCTCCACACTCCTCAGCCTGGAGTTTGAGGCCTTCCAGGTAAACTTCTTTATGCTTCTAATGCATCTTGCACTAGCCAGGATAGGGTATACTTTGCACTTAAAAAAAAAAAAAATCCAGGTCACTGTCCACAGGGATTCTTCCTCCTGGAAGTCCCTCCCTTCCTTCTGCCACTGTCTAAATCCTGCTCCCCCTTCATGACCCGGCTTTCGTGCCCCTCCTCCAGGAAGTTCCCAGCTGCCAACCTCATGCTTCTATTCTTCTGTGTTTTTTGTAGCCAAGAGGTCAGCTTCTGCTTCTGCTTGCCCCCTTAGTGCCTGACACCATGTGGTGTGTGGCATGGGCATCAGTGATTGCATCCACTGGATTTTCTACCCCGTTCAGGTTTAGCTCACATATTTTAAGCACCTACTACACGCAGGCCTTAAATTTCACAAACTCAGCCTCCTTAAATTTACTTAATGGTGTGGGGATGTTGGTACTACCTCCTCCATTTCCATGTTAGGAAACCGAGGCTCAGAGAGGCTAAGGAACACCCCATAGTCACACAGCCAGGAAGTATCAGAGTTGGGGTTGCTCTGGGGCCTTCCTGAGTTCACAATCTGGGTGTTTCTACTCCATGCTTTATCTTTCCATCTGGAACATTTTCCATCAGATGGGTTTGGAGGAAGCAGAGAGGAGTGATCTGCTGTTTTCACCTTGACATTTATTTCAACCTTCTCTTTCTTCTTTATTACGTTTTTCCTTATAACAAAAGGTATTTGTGTTCAGGCCTGACTCTTAAATCCAGTGCTCTTTCTAAGACACTCTATTGCCTCTGTTCCAGGTGGAGTCCCTGAGCCAGAAAAAGACAGAAAGTTCACCTGGACCATTTTCCCCTGCCTCCGGTCAGGACTCTTTTGACCATAACAAGTGACAGAAACCCAACTGTGATGGGTTAATATTATGTGTCAACTTGGCTAAGTGCTAGTATCCAGATATTTGGTCAAACACCAGTCTAGATGTTGCCAGGAAGGTATTTTTATTTATTTATTTATTTTTGATGGAAAAGAGAAGAGTTTTCATTTGCTTTAATAAATAACCTACACATCTTAGTGATTCACAACAGCAAACAGTTATTGTTATACCTGTAAACTGAGGGCTGGTTGCCTCTGCTCTGTGTATCTTTGGATTCCGGGATGCAAACTTCAGAAGCAGCACATAGTGGAACACAAGCCACCGTGAGACTGCACAGGCGCAGACATTAAGGCAGGATGTTCACTGACGAGGAGGAACTGAAGCACAGTGTGCATTTTATATATTTACAATCCACAGTGCAAGCCGTGTGCCTAGTAGGTTGTAAGTACCTCATTTCAGAATGAGGATTCAGTCATTTTCAACATTATTTTGTCATCACTATGGGCATTGCTGAACTTTATCTAAGCTCTGTCATCCCAGAAAGCAGAAACAATTAAAAATCTTCCTACCCTGTGTTCTGGACTAAGGCTGATGGCAGAGAACACTCTGCCCTTGCATGTTCCCACATAAGACAGCTTCCATCCTTTCCATCCTTCCTCATGGCTTCCATCAGACTCGTGGATGACTTTCTTGTTTACCTCCCTCTGTAAGACCCAGGCCCACTTCCTTTTCTTTGACAAGTTCTTCATTAATGAACGTTTTCGGGGAGGTATTTTTAGATGAGATTAACACTTAAATCCATAATCTTTGAGTAAAGCACATTGTCCTCCCTAATGTGGGTGGGCCTCGTCCAATCGGTTGAGGGCCTTCAGAGAAAAAAGACTGACCTTCCCCAAGGAAGAAGGACTTCTGCCAGCAGATAGGCCTTCAGACTGGAGCTGCCACACCAGTTCTTCCACAGGTCTCCAGCTGCTGGCCTCTCTGCAGACTGTGCACCTGCCAGTCTCCTCAGCAGAGTGAGCCCATTCCTTAAAATCTGTCTCTCTCTCTCTCTCTCTCTGTTCTGCTTTCCTCTGTGTTGGCTTCATTCCTGAGCAGGCTCTCCTCACAAGGTACAAAGAAACCTGCTCAAAGTTCTAACTTATTG
This sequence comes from Tursiops truncatus, assembly GCF_011762595.2. Taxonomy (NCBI): domain Eukaryota; kingdom Metazoa; phylum Chordata; class Mammalia; order Artiodactyla; family Delphinidae; genus Tursiops; species Tursiops truncatus. The sequence continues at coordinate 164,477,680 of NC_047034.1, read as the reverse complement.
TCTAAGCTTAGCAAAGCAAAGAAAGGGAGGGCTGCTTTTTTTTTTTTTTTTTTTTTTTGCGGTACGCGGGCCTCTCACCGTTGTGGCCTCTCCCGCTGCGGAGCACAGGCTCCGGACGCGCAGGCTCAGCGGCCATGGCTCACGGGCCCAGCCGCTCTGCGGCATGTGGGATCCTCCCAGACCGGGGCACGAACCCGCGTCCCCTGCATCGGCAGGCTGACTCCCAACCACCGCGCCACCAGGGAAGCCCTCCAGGACTGATCCTTATTGGCCTGGCTTGGATCACGTGCTCTCCCTCACACCGAGGGCTAGCTGCAGGATCCAGTGATCTGACTCGCTAGGCCTGGGCAACATACTAATCTCTGGCGCTGGGGAATAGTATCATTTCCACCCAAACCACATGGACTGAAATTATGTGTGTGTTTGGGGGCGGGGAGGTGGTGAGGGGAGTTCCTTGGAGGAGAATAAAGATGCTGCTTAAAGAAGAAGTAAGACGGGAGGGCAGCAGGCACAGACACAGATGTCCACTCATGAACCAAATCTTCCGTATTGCTGGGGACTTGTGAGGGATGTGTGAACCTTACAGGGGAGAAGGTGACTCATCTCCTTCCTCTGGGTGCCCTGCCTTCATTAATGCAGCCGAGAATCCCAGCATCAGTTTCAGCAGCCAGGTCACCCGGTCAATGCATCTCCAATGCGAAGCCCCCAGCCCCACACTGTGGCTCAGGCCAGCTTCTTCCTGCCGTATTTTGGATCCAAGTCCAGCACTTTTACATGTATCCCTCTGACTGTCTTGCGACACTTGAATGAAAGCTCCACAGAGGCTGGGGCCTTTGCCTGTCTTCTCTGTTGTGTTCCCAGCACCTGGGACAGGGCCTGGCCCATGTAGACACTCGATGAATGTTTGTTGAAACGAATGAATGAGATCAGCCTGCGGCTCCGGCCAGCTGAGACACCTTAGCCAGCCCCCAATCCCGCCGCTTCGGTATCTGTAAGCCTGGTCCCTCCCTGTTGGATCACACGTCACAGTTGAATATCAGCAACTACCGTGTGCTGAGAACAGGCCACATACTCCACACCCATCATTTTGCTCAATCTTCCATCTCCTCAAGAGCCCCACAAGGCAGTACTAAGTTCTTATTTGTCAGATGCAGAGCACAGGGGCTCAGAGGGGTCATGCAACTTACCCAAGGTCACACAGCCAGAGCACGCAGAGCTACGATTTGAACCCACACAGAGGGACAAGGCTGGAGCTCTATCCCAAATGGCTTCCAGTAACAATCATGGCAAACTCATACTGAGCATTTATCAGGTGCCAAGCATCACGCTAAGGGTCTGACATGTGTCATCTTATTTCAGTCTTTACAGCAGCTCTGCAGGGTGGGTGCTATTACATCCCATTTAACTGATGAGGAAACTGAGGCTCAGGGAAGTTGAGTGATATGCCCAAGGTCACATGCTAGCGAGTGGCTCAGCTGGGATTTGAAGCCATGATTGATTCCGGGCTCTTTGCAGCCACCCAGTGCTGACTCTCCCAGCAGTAACCCCTCTCCCCTCTGGCTAACCCTGATCTGATGATCTACATCAGGCATTGTTCTAGGCACTGGGGACACAGCCAAACAGAAGGGACAAAGATCCCTGCCCTTACAGACAACACTATAGCGGGGGAGTCAGAGAGAGATAATAAACCACAAAGCACAATCAAAAATGGAATATATCAGATGACGAAGAGCAGTAAGAAGGAAACCGTATCAGGTGAAGAGGACTGAAAGCTACGTGGGTGTCAGGAAAGGCCTCTCTGATGAGGGGATATTTGAGCAGAGGCCTGAATGAAATGAGTGAGCGAGCTGCACCCTTATGTGGAGGAAGAGTATTCCAGGCAGAGCAACAGCAAGTGCAAAGGCCCTGAGGTGGCCGCAGGCTTGAAAGTGAAGAGACCAGTGTGACTGGAGCAGGTGAGTGAGGGGGAGGGTGTGAGAGGAGGAGTCGGAAAGTAACACAGGCCAGAGCTGTAGGGCCTGAAGCCCATTGGGAGGATTTTGCCTTGTCTTTCCATGGCGGTGGGAGCCACGGGAGGATCTTGAGCAGAGGAGAGGCCTGATCTGACTGTGATCAGGTGATGCAGACCCACAAGGAAGGAGCATGGAGGACGGGGAGTTCCTCACAGGGAAACACAGATATTGTTTTCAAAGGAAGAGAGGACAGATGCTGGGGGGCCCCAAAACAAGGTGTCCATTGCAGCTGCCCAGCTCTGCAGAGGAGGGCTGGCATGTGGGACAGGGGCTGTCTGGAAGGCAGCGCTGGTGGAAGGGACCATGGTCTCTGGGGACACTTCCCCACCCTCCTCCTCTCTTTATGCTGCCAGTCCTTGGAAACAGTCCTGCCAGATGATGCAAAAAGGTCCTGTCTCAGGCACTCAAGGGACTGATTTCTCTTTCCAGCTCTCCTGCCCCCCTCTCCAGCCACTCAGGCTTCTCACGGCTTCTGAGCATGTCCACCCAGTCCAGCCTCTGGGCCTCTGCTCGTGCCATTTCCTCTTCCTGGAATGTCCTCCTTACCATCTCCACATGTTGCAATGCTGCCAGCCTGCAAAGGGGACCATAACTCACTGAAATGGGCTGCATGTGGGCCTGCCTACCTGACTTGCCTGCAAGCCCCAGGAGGGCGGGAGGAAGGTGTCACTTTCCAGCGTCCTCGTCACCTCAGCTGGGCAGGTAGGCAGGAAATGCTGGCTGAATAATGAATGATGAACAAATAAATTATAATTGAATGATGAAAGGGAGGGGTGAGGGATGGAGGGAGGAAGGAAGGAGAGAAGGAAGAAAGGTAGGAAGGAAGGAAGGAAGGAGGGGAGGGAGGGAGGGAGGACAACGCTGTTCAAATGTGACCTTCCTTGGGAGCCTCCCCTGATTTCCATGTTTCAAAGCCACACATCATTTATCTCTTAGCATCAGTCATTTCGGGATATGCCACCTCATCTCTCCTTGTGAGTCCAGGAAATACGTCTTAATCTCTATCTTTTCCTCTTGCCTCCCCATCCCCTTCCCACGCCCTCCCTGGCATGTGGGGCATACAAAGGGCTTAATAACTACTGAATTAAAATGACTAAAGGCCTGAGAAACATACCAGGGTCCTCCCCTACCAGGAAGATGAGTATTTTTCTACTGAAAGAGGGTAAGGCTTAAATCCATCTTTCTCTAGCAGGGGAACCTCAGACATAAAGGGGAAGTGAAGAAGGTGAAGGAAAACAGGGTTCCAAGTTCTTCAAGGGAAGAAGGGGGTATATGCTGGGTGTCTGCTGTATGCAGGTGCTTCACACAGACTCTGAGTTTATTTCCCCAGCAGCCCTGGGAGCTGGGTATTAGTCTTCTAATTGCATAGGAAGAGAAACAGGATTAGAGAGTGACAAGACCACAGTTACACAGCTGTTAAGAGACATGGCTAGAATTGGACTCCAGGCACTGGTGTTCCGGTGTAAACTGGTTCTCAAAAAAAACAAAAACCAAAAACCAAAAAGCCCTGATTTGTAGTGCTGGCCAATTTCTATGGTGTAAATACTCCCACCAAGGCCAATTTCAAGTTACCAACAACTGGCCTGCATAATTCCCAAATGTTTCACCATTGCCTCCTGCAAGCTCACGGCAGCCAGCACCAGCTGGCTCCAGCACACCACTGAAGGTCTGTCTGACCCCCAGGCGAGGCCCCCTCCCACTGCCCTGGATGGGCGGACAGGCTGCTGGAGCTGACATGAGGGTGAGGGTGGCCCTGGAGGTGGGGGTAGGGATCCTCCCCAGGCTCAAATTTCCCCTGTGCTTCTGTGGGCCTCGCTGGCTCCCTTGGCCCACTCTCCCTCCCTCTCCTCTCCCTCCATCACCTGCAGGCGCCTCCTGGTGCTTTTCCACACTGGGGTCCCTCCCAGATGCCCTCTCTGCTCCATCTCTCTTCCTTTCTGATTCTAGGTCCTTCTGACACATTTTCCCTCCCATTTCTACCTGCAGGTTTCTCTCTCTCTCCTTCTCTTGACTCTCCCTCCCTCTCAGGAAACTTTTCAAAGTCGGCTTAAAAAACAACACAGCGACTCACTTTACAGGTTTTTTTCCCCTGTTCTTGAGAACAGGACGTGAGAAGGCCAGGTTGAATTTCCTGTGTGAAATGATGTGTGGGGTTTCTGAGCAAAACAAGGGTCAGGCTGTGGTCCTGGAGGAGCTGATGCCAAGGTTGCCTGGAATCAAGCCTCAGACAGAGCAGCCCAGGGGGTAGCCAGGCCACTTCCACCCTCTCTGGATACAGATTTTCCGGACATGCGCTGGGACAGGCACAGAACATTCCACTGCACACCGCCGTTGCGCCCCATTCATCCAGGCCCTCACCACAGGGCAAGAAGGGGCCCCGGCCAGTCCAGACCCTGCTTCAGCTCTTCCTGATGTGGGTGTGACCCCGGGCACGTCACTCTGCCTCTCTGAGCCTCAGTGTCCTCATCTGTAAAATGGGGATGATGAGGCCAGCTTTGGGGTCTTGGCAGTGAGAGACTAAATGTAGGTAATACACCCAGAAGAATGTCTGGCAAGTAGGTGGTGCTGAGGTAACATTAGTTATCTGTCCAGTGGGGAGGAAGCGGAAGGGAGGTGTTCTATACAGATGCTAACTGAAATCTCTACCCTGCATATGGTAAAACCATGGTTAATTGAAATTCTCTTGAAACTTCCAATAATTGGCTGTGGGACCCTAGGCAGGTTACCTAACCTACTCATGCCTCAGTTTCCTAATCTGTATAGTGGAGTTTACAGATAAGACCCACCACATAGGAGTATTACATGGGTTAGATGAGCTAACACATGGGAAGTGCCTAAAGCAATGCCTGGCGTATAGTAAGTGCTTAATTAGAGTCAGCTGTTATTATTGTTGTTCATTTACACATTCCTAACAGCCATTTGACAGGAGAACACTGTGACATTTCTCAGTTAAATTTAAGGAGGCTTCTGATCGGGACAGTCTCCATAGTTTTCCTCCTAGACAACATCATTCAGACGCTCTTAAAGTCTCTGTGCTGCCCCAGCGTCCTCACACGCTACACGAGGTGATAACCGTCCCCACCTCATAGGCCGGGTGTGCACGCCGGGTGGGGCAGTGTTGGGAAATGATGGCGGTGAGTATGACTCTTTCTCTTCCTGATGGCTCGGATCCCTCGTGCTCTGGACGTGAGGGCATTGCCTCTCTGTGCGGCATCATCACCCTGTGGTCCAGCTCCTGGTGTGCTGGTGGCCACGCCCCCATCTCCAGGACCGGTAAGGGACTCACCTGGCCACTCAGGGTTTCCCTGATTGGTTTGTGGCTGGGCATGTGACCCAAGATGGGCCAATGAGGGCCCAACCCTCAGTCCGGGCAGAGGAATCCCAGCCATCCCGATGGCCTTTGTCGTGTGCCCAGCACTGTCCCAAGCAAGTTTGTGCATGCTTTCGTTGACCCTTCTCAGCATTTCTCTACTCCTTTTACAGATGGAAACAGGAGTCAAAAAGCCTGACGTCTGGTCCTAGTTCTGCCACTGACGCGCTGTGTGATCTTGGGGGAGGTCCTCTCATTTACTTACTCAACGGTTAAGTGTCAAGTGCTGGGAAATAAAACTGCTAACATTTACTGAACCCTTGTTATGCTCCCAGTGCTAGTCTAAATGCTTTACAGATGAGAGAAATGCTATTATTCCCATTTTAGAGGTAGGAAAACTGAGGCATCAACAGCTCACATAGGCGATTCGTGGGAGAGCTGCGATTTGAGTCCAGGGGTCTGATTCACGGTCCATGCCCTTAAACTACTAACTGTACCACTTGTGCTGAGCCAGGGGGAGTTGTCAGTTCTTCATGGAACAAGGGTAATGGCTCTTGGACCCTCTCTCCAGTTTCCTGTTTGGTTCTGGTTTCAAGGAGGCAGAATGGGCTATGTCCCTGATCTGGGACTCCCAGCTCTGACCTCACTCACCTGTGACAATGGGGTCCTGGCTCCTCTCGGAGCCTCACTTTTCCTCTGTCAGTGAGCTGTGTTCTCAAAGAAGATGCTCCACACTCTTTCCACCTTCTGGGAATGGCTGGGCTCTTAGCACCTCTCTGCCTCCCACCTCTGCCCCATGCGGTCCATTCATTCCTCCCACCCCCAAACCCTGTTCGTCCTCTGGGAACTCACTCTTAGAAACAGTGTGTTGTAAATATATATCTCCTGGCCTCCCTCCCCTAACAGGGGGAGACAGACAGCTGGGGCAGGTGGGATTCAATGGTCCCGGGTTGGTATAGATCCACTGCCCACCAGCCACGCAAGCCTGTCTGGCCTGGCAAGTGCAGGGCTGTTTCTGCTGATCCGTGTTGTCAGCGCGGGGAAAGCAGCTGTTTTCCTCCAAATCTGAAATCGATGGGGGCAGAGGGTTTGGAGCCAGGAAATAGTTCTCCTTGAGTTTCGGAAACACTTTGCTTGGAGGGTCAGCTGGCATGGGCAGGACTGCAGAGCATGCTGGGAAGCCCCAGCCTGTGGGGATGAAAAGGCCTAGCCCATGGGGTACCTCCTTCCAGGCTCTGGGTTAACCTCGATACTTTCTGGTGCTTCAATTCACTGCTGTTTCCCTCTAGCCCTAGACTTTGAACCTGAAGAATAACCTGGTGGTGCGTGTTTGACAGCTCTGGGCTGGAGTCATCAATCTGGTTCTAGTCCCTGCTCTGACATTGACCTGCTGTGTAGCCTTGGGCAAGTTTCTGTCCCTCTCTGGGCCTCAGGTTCCCAGGGATCAAAGGAGGAGGTCAGACCAATGATCAGTAAGGACAGTCCAGCTCTGATCTCGCTGATGGTGGTGACGATATTCCCTGCTGTCTGGAAATGTTGCATTACCCAGGGAGGGCTCATGGAGTGGGCATGGTCCTTGTAAATGCATAACTGGCTCCCTTCACACCCTGGCCCCTGCCGTACTAGACGGAATGTCAATTATCGTTCCCTTTCCACCCACTCCTACCCTATCCTGGCAAGTTCCCTTCAAAAGCCCTCATGATACTCACCCCCACCTCCTGCCCCACCCCTGTCACTGTCTCCCAAGGAGGCCGTAGCTTCCCCTGCGGTCAGGGAGTGGGCCCTGTGTTTTTGTTTCTCTATGGGGGTAGGACTGGCCCCCAGGAAGGGGACCTCAGGAGCTGGGCCTGCAGACAGGGTCTTTACGATGGCTTCCAGAGCTGTGCTTCAGGATTTGCTGGTCAAGGAACACTGGGCTGATGGTCTAAGCCTTGGATACCCCCTGTTTTCTGGCCCTCGGTGCCCACACCTGCAAAAGGGGTGCACTGAGCTGGGGCAGCTCTGAGGCCCCTCCAGTCTGATCTCACACGCTGCTGTCTCTCTCTGTTCTCTCCACATTTTCTTGACTCTCCTCCCTTCCCCCCTTTCTCCCCTCCCTGCTGCCACTCCGCTTCTCCTGCACCCCACCTGTAGCATCCTCATGGCCTCTTCTCTCCCCTGTTCCACTCTATCCTTTAAGGTGAACCTTCAAAAGCACGTGTCTGATCAGACCCTGCTCAGCAACCTCCCTGGATCCTTGTTGCCCAAGACATAGAAGTCCACTCAGGGCGCTCTGTGCTCTCCTCCCAGCCCTCCCTTCTGTTCTCATCCCCCTCTCCCCACCGTGCCCCCAGCTCTCCAGCCATAACACACTGCTCCTGCTTGTCAAGTAAGACCAGAGCTTCCCCACCTCTGAGCCTTTGCTCGCGCCCTTCCCTGCCTTTTCCTTCTGTCAAAGCCCACCCGTTCTTCAGGACCCGTACATAGGTCATGTCAGCCGTGGTTCCTGGTGTTTAGAGCTCCCATGCCCTGGCTACAACCTCTACCATGCTGCAGGCCTGGCTCAGCTTTGAGGTGGCTCCCACAACAGGGGATCCCTCCATGCCATGGAGGCTACCTCCCAAATGCTGGGAGACTGTGAGGACCCTGCAGACAGGACCTACGTCTTCTCATCCCCGTCCTCAGGGGCTTGTTTAACTCCGAAGAAAAGTACCTTCTTAATACCAACGTGTTGCATGGAACTGGGCTGGGGTGGCCTTTGGAGGGAGACCATGGGTAGTCTGTCTGGACCTGGACTGCTTAAACAGAATGAGCTCGATTGGGAGGATTTATCCTAAACCAGGTGGATTTCAAATGAGTTAGATGGGCTACCCAGGCTGGGTGAAGCTGAGTTATTTTGGCTCAGTTGGATTAAACTGAGTTCATTGGATTGGGCCAGTTAGTAGAGTGGGGCTGGTTTTGTTAGACTGGACAGGTTTGGGAACATGACTGTTTAGCTGAATTGTGTCGGATTACTTGGTTTGGGAGAGCTGGGGTGGCTTGATGTGGATAAATTGAATTGGTTTATGTTAGTTGAGCTGGGCTATTGTGTTGGCTTTGTTTGGGTTAGTTCATTTGGGTTGGGTGAGTTGTGTTGATTTAGTTGGATTTGGCTGGTTAGTTGGATTCAACTAGGTTAGCTGTGTTGGGCTGCTGAGTTGAATCTTAGTCAGTTGGGGCTGCTATAACAGAATGCCACAGACCGGGTGGCTTAAACAACAAATATTTATTTCTCACAGGTCTGAGGCTGGAAGCCCAAGACCACAGTGCCAGCATGGTTAGATTCTTGGTGAAGGCCCTCTTCCTGGTTTACAGATGGCCATTTTCTCTTTATAGCCTCACAATGTAGAGAGCGAGCTCTGCTCCCCTCATCCCTTTATAAGGGCACTAATCCCATCATGACGGCTCCACCTTCATGACCTAATTATCCCTGGAAGGCCTCACCTCCAAATACCACCACATTGGGGATTTAGGCATCAAAATATGAATTCAGGGGGGACACAAACATTCAGTCCATAGCAAGTTGGGTTGGTTGACTTGGGATGGGTCAGCTGAGTTGGGCTAACCTGTTGAGTAAGATGGATTATGTGGGTGGAGCAGGGCTACTTGAGTTGGTCTGGTTGACTGAATTAGGCTTGTTGACATGGGTTGAGCTCATTACTTGGGTTGGGTTAGTTGGTTGGGTGATTGCTTTGGGTTGGTGCAGGCAAGGTTAGCTGGGTAGAGCTAGTGGGATGGGATAGGTTACTTGGATTTCTAGAACTGGGCTGCCTTAGACAGATTGGGTTGGTTGGCTTGTCTGGCTTGGGATAGGTTGGTGTGGTGGGCTGGGTTGTAGGCTGGCCTTGTCTTGCCTGGGTTCCAGCTGGCTGGGGTATAGCCACAGTGCTGTGAGTTCTGCTTCGTCTCCAGTTCTGAGCCAGCGCGGGATGGGGGCGGGTGGGCGCCTTGGCCACAAATAGCTGTGGGGAACACAAACAGTTTGGTCTTCAAAGACCTCAGTGGTGTCGGCTGTAACTTTCCACACGGCCCAACGAGCACACCTCTAGGCTTCGTGTTCAGGCCCAGCTGCTGCTTCCTCTGTGAGCAAACCGCAGTGTGGGGGGCGGGAGAGGTGGGGAGCATGGGGGCTCCGAGCCCCTCCTTGCCAGGCATCCCCCAGCTCACGTGCCAGCTGCTTTCTGCCAGGGAGATGGAGATTGGCCCCATGGTGGGCAGCATCCCCTCCCTACAGGGAGCCTGCACAGTGTGTGTCAGGCCTGGCAGGGGAGGGTGAGACCAAGAAGGACTGCAGGGAGGTAGGAGCCAAGATGGCGTGATGGTTAAACTACAGGCCTGGGAGATCTCAGGGGTGCCTGGGACTGGGTCCTGCACAGCCGTAGTGGGAGTTGGGCTGGAATTCATTCATTCATTCATTCAAAAAACTATTTCCTGAGCACTAGGTACAAAGACCTGGCAGGCAGGAGTCAAAGGAAGGAGTATGGGTGATGGCTACGAAGACAGGCTTAGGCTTCCTGAATGACGGGGTCACCCCGCTGACCCCTGTTCTCTTACCCCCTCTGCTCAGCCCCCTCTGTTCTCCTTTGCAGACACCCACCGCGAGCACAACAGAGCCCTCCTGTGCCCCGATGAGATGCGCCTGTGGGCAGACAGACACACGATGGTGGCCAAGCCCAGACAGCAGGGCTTGGCACTCACTGCCTGGTAACCACTCCTGCCCCCCAGCTTCCCTGCCCGTGCTCTTGCACCGCACCTCACCTCCCCACCCATGTCAGCTGAGCCGAAGGTAGAGCATCTAAACCCAAGGGGCCGCAGAGGCTGTCAAACCTAGAGATGAGGAAATTGGGGCCCAGAGTCAGGGAGAGCCTTGCCTGGGACACACAGCACATCAGAGGCAGAACGAAGGCCCCCGTCCAGATGTCCTGATTCCCCACGCCAGGAGCAGCCACATGGCTCAGTGCAAAGTCCACACGTTTGCGATTCCAACAGCCCTAGGCTTGCTGTTTACCACTGTGTGGCCTTGGATAAGTGTCTTTGTCTCTCAGCCTCTCTTTCCTCTAGGGTGATGGTTCTTAGCACTGGGGGATTTTGCCCCTCAGGGGAACATTTGGAAATGTCTAGAGACATTTTTGGTCATCACAACTGGAGGGTCACCACTAGCAGGCAGAGGCCAGGGACACTTACAGACATTCTCCGGAGCACAGGACAGCCCCTCACCAAGAGAAGCAGCTGGTCCCAAATGTCATTAGTGCTGACGTCGAGCAGCTCCGTTCTATGGTGACCAACTGTCCCAGTTTGCTTACCAGGCTCCTTCCTCCTGCGGGACTTTGCTCCGGCATTAACGCACTCTGTACCCGGCCCGTCCTCCCAAGGTGCCCAGGCTCAGCTCCTCCAGGAAGCCTCTCGGACGGGTCCTTCCATAGAGAACGCTCCCTCCTCAGGCTTCCCGCCAACTCACTGTCTGTCCCTTGCAGCAGAGCACTGTGCATCAGGTTAGCTGTCAGGTGTTCTGAGGGTCAAGGGTTTTCTTCTTTCCAGGTAGCTCAACTCATTGCCCTGGAATTAATGGATTCCCTGCTCACACCCCAACTAGAGAGAGCTCCCGCCCGTGCAGGGCTGTGTCGGGCGTGTCTGCACCCCACGTCCAGCTCAGGACCTGGCACAGAGGGGACAAATGTCCACTAGAGATATTCCACCAGGTACCAGGCTCCACCGTCTGCAAGTCCTGGAGACTCTTCTCTCCCTGTCACCCCTTTCCCCGTCACGCCGAGCACAGGACTGGGACACAGCTGAGGCCCAGCCCAGACCTGGGTTCTCTCAGCCTTGAGAAATGTCAGGATTGAGGTCATCATGTGGTAAGAGGTTCTCAGTACACTGAGTGAAAAGGCTGATCACAGAGCAGTATGTGGGTGTGAACTCATCTTGGTAAATTACATTCATATGAAGGACATGTTTTCTTGATGTAAAAATGCACTTTGGGGCTTCCCTGGTGGCGCAGTGGTTGAGAGTCCGCCTGCCGATGCAGGGGACACGGGTTCGTGCCCCGGTCCGGGAAGATCCCACATGCCGCGGAGCGGCTGGGCCCGTGAGCCATGGCGGCTGAGCCGGCACATCCGGAGCCTGTGCTCCGCAACGGAAGAGGCCGCAACAGTGAGAGGCCTGCGTACTAAAAAAAAAAAAAAAAAAAAAAATGTACTTTGGCTCTTGAGGGCAGAGGTGATATTGGCAGGGCCTGGCCACTTCTCTGCTGTGTAAACTTGGGGAAGTTTTTAAAGTTCTCTGGGCCTCAGTTTCCATATCTGTAAAATGGGCTATGAGAGTGTCTCCCTCCCTGGGGAGTCGGGAGGCTCCAATGAGCTAACGCTGCAAAAGGCCCGCACGCAGTCAGTGCCCAATGGGTGTCACCACTCTGTTCTTACAATTCTGAGGATAGGGTGCCAAACTTTCCTTTTCCATCTGCCCATCACCCCAAGCTCTCCGTAACAACAGAGGGAGACTCCCGCATCCCAGCAGAGGCCCGGCTCTAAGCCCTCGTGGTCCCTGGATCAGGATGGGGCTATAGGCTTGTCCTCCAGCACCTCGAAGAGGCCACCGAGGACATCCAGGACATCTGCCCTGGTTCTCCCTCCCTACACCCCACGATGGCCGCTGACTGTTGGGCCCACCAGGAGACAAGGCCAGCCTCTCTGCACAGGCTTGGACGGGGCAGGGTGGGTTTATTTACTCTTTGCCGATGCTGGTTTCTCTGTCCCCGAGGTGAAGTCCTGCTGGTTGACCATGTTTCCTGCCTGGGTTTTCCCTGTCTGGCATGTCTGCTAGCCGCCCCACCCCGGACCCCCTCCACCCTTGCCGTGAGCTCTCCTTCCAGGTCCTCTCCCTGGTCACTGGAAACCAGACTCAGGAGCCTCCAGAGCCCCTCAGGTTCTTCCTTAGCAGGAAGTTGGCACCCACGGGCAGCTGGCTCAGCCTAGGTCACCCTTTGGTCCCGGTTAGGACGGCCACAGACTACACATCAGTCAGCTTTACGGAACATAGCAGAGCCACTGTCCTGCCAGGTCCAGCCAGGCAACTCAATCCACAAAGATATGCTCTCTGCTTCTCTGCTTCTGCCATTGTTAGAGAAGAGCATCTTAACTTGGCTTGGTGGCAGGGACCCAACTTAAACTCCCTGACTTTTGGCTTGATGACTCAGGAAGAAACAGAGCCACACCCCGCTCTGTGGTGAACTGTCCTCCCAAACATGCTTTTTTTTCCAAACTTCAGTCATTCCGGTAACAACTTCAAGACATTTCTTGCTCTAAATTCATATTGCACATAATATTCCTTACTTCGTATGTTTTAAAAAATGTATTCACTGTTTTTACTTAATTACATTTAGCATCATCCTGAGAAATCTTATCTGTGGAATCACAGGTTTGATTGACTAGAGACTTTCCACCCTAAAATATATGAAATAACCATGAAAATAGCCAATACTGGTTGGTGCACCATCTATAACACGGTCCTCGGAGAGCAATGAGGACGGTTATCCCTATGGAGGATCCCCGAGCCCAGCTCTTATCAGACCCTTGAGATGGCGCAGCCCGGCCCCTTCTGGGCCACCCCCAGCACCAGGAACACTGAAAGCTACTTAACGTCATGAAAATTGATTGGGAGCCAAACTCCATTCTGCGCAGCCGCTGTGAGTACCCGGAACAGTTACAAAGCCCAGCTTGGCTTTGTTCAGGAAGCAGGACGAATAATAATAACCCGCTGTATTGGCACAGCACTTTACAGTTGGCAGAGCCCATTCTCAAGTCCTAGGCTCACTGTGGGCAGCCTAAGGCCACGTGACCAAAAAGGACGGGGCTGAGATGGATGGTCAAAGTCATAGAACGTTATTGCTGGAAAGGCCCAAGGGCTGTCTGGTCTCTGAGGTGTCTTCGGTGGCTGTTGATGGGCACGGACTCCAGAGTGAGCCTGGACTGCCCTTTTCTATTCATGTTGATACCTCTGATTCCCATCAGTTAGGTGCCGGAGGGTCTTTAACAGTCTTGTTCTTGCCAGACTCCCATCTAGGCAGAGAGTCTCAGAGTCAGAGGCTTCAGCAGACTGTAGTATCCCGCTGGAGTTTCAGAACGGTTGTGGTAGGCAGCTTTCTCAGATGGCCCCCAAGAGTCCTGTACATGTCCCGTGTAATCCAGTCTTCTTGAGTGAGAGCAGAACCTGTGAATGTGACTTAATCAAAGGAAGTTTATGTTGGGTGGGCCTGACCTAATCAGAGGAAACTTTCAAAGAAGGTGAAGTACCAAGAAGTGACTTCTGCTGGCCTGGGAGACAGCACATGGGAGGCCCACAGTGAGGAACTGCGGGCAGCCTCTAGGAGCCGAGGGCTGTCTGCTAGCAAGAAAGCAGACAGCCCCACAGCTACGATGAACTGAATTCCGCCACAACCAGTGTGTTTGGAAGAGGAGCCTGGGCCCCAGTGTGATTTTAGTTCTGCCAACACCCTGAGCAGAGGATCCAGCTAACCTGTGCCTGGACTCCTGACCTACGGGAACCGTGAGATCGTAAATTGCAGCTGAGTTAAGCCGATATATTTATTAAACAGCAACAGGAAAGTAATACAATATTTTGCTTTCCTTATATTTATTTTTGCAGTTACTTGATGTTGGTTTTTATTTAGTGTGGAGATATAAGATATAATTTAAAATTAAATTAATTCAATTTAAAAAATCAGCGTGACAGATCAAAAAGTAGCCGAAATTCTTTGACACTCGTATCATCAAGCAGTGGGCTTTACGTCCCTTCCCCGTGAATCTGGGTAGGGCTGTGTCTGCTTCCATCAATAGAATATGATGAAAGTGATGTGATGTGACTGCAGTGTTAGGTGGTAAAAGGCCTTCCAGCTTCTGCCTGGTTCTCTTGGGACCCTGTTGCTTGAGAAGCCAACTTCCGTGGAAGGCATCTGACTACCCTGCGGCTACCGTGTTGGAGAGGCCCCACGTAGATGGTCCAGTGGCCGCGGCACAGCTGAGCTCCGGGTCGACAGCTGTGAGAGGCAGCCCGCTTGGACGTCCAGCCCAGTCAAGCCCTCAGATGAATGCCGCCCCAGCTGGCACCAGACTGCAGCGGCATCAGAGACCCCAAGTGAGAGATGCCCGGCCCGGCCCAGCCCTTCCTGACCACAGCATCACGAGCAAAATAAAATTGCTGCTTTAAGCTCTTGCATTTTAGGCAATTTGTTATGCAGCAGTAGCAACTGGAACAATTAGTGACACAGTCTTGCGGCTCCAAACTCAAAAAGTACAAGACTGTCTGGGATCAGCTGTGGACGAGGCCTGCGCAGAGGCGGGGGCTTTGATGAGAGGCAGCATAGCTTCTCCACCGCCCTCTTCACCCACAGCCTCACCAGGGATAGACGTTTGCTGAGAACCCGCTGCAGGCTGTCAGCAGGGCATTAATGGACCTTATCATTATTTAATAGCTAACGACTTAAGCACTTAATATATACCAGACACCATTCTAAGTATTGGAGAGTGTTGAAATCGCCTCAAAGCCACCAGATGCTATTACTATTACCTCTCTTTTCAGAATGGGAATTGAGGCTCAGAGAGGTGAGGTAACTTGCAGGAAGGTGGCAGAAGAAGCGCTGGAACCTAGGCTTTTCGGAGCCCAGAGACCAAATCCACCACCCTGTCCTGCCTGCCCAAGGGACAGCAAGGCTGAGGAAGCACAGAGGACACTCCAGGTGGGGAAACTGCAGGAGCAAGGCTCGGAGGCTGGACGTTGCTTCCTGGAGCCTGGGGAAGGCGAAGAGGAGAAGTGGGAGGTGGAACAGGGCTTGAATGCCCAGTCAGGACGCCTGCGTGTGGCTGTCATGTGTGCGGAGATGCCCGAATCATCAGAGTCTGCTTCTCCTCTCCCCGTACCCCTCCCCTCCCTCCCGTTCCTCTCTTTCTCTCTATCTCTCCTGGAGGCTCCCTTTCTTTGTAGAAATGTATTTTCTCAATGTAAATAAGTATATTATATATATATATATTACATGTAAAACTTCTTTTTTAAACCAATGTTAGTGTCTTTAGTCAAAGTTGCCCCCCACCCGCTCCCACCCCCCAGCAAAGGAGGTATTTCAGTTTGCCAAAGGTTAGAGAAGCGGGAGCCGTCTTTGGTTTCCAGTTCATCATCACTTTGGCCCAGGAAGGCCTTTGCGACAGTCGGCCTTATGAATGACAGCCTCCCTGGCAGCCTGAGACACGCGGCCCCAGAGGAGAGGGCTCAAGCACTGGGGCCAGGAGGCCAGGCGCTCAGGACAGGGCATAGTGGGGTCCCTTCTCCACCCCCGCAGTCCCAGTCCCCCCATCCCACCCCCCACTCTGCTGGGAGGCACCAATAAGCCTCACCTGTTAGAGCTGGAGGGGGTCCTCTGATTTCCTGCGCAGGTGAGGCCCAAGGCGGGGGAGGGACTTGTCCAAGGTCGCACTGTCAGAGGATGTGACTTAGACCCTCCAACCCAGGGCTCTTTCTCTGCACTGGGGCTTCCTTCATGCCTAGGGATAAAGGGTCATCGGAGGAGAGAGACATGTGCTGAGCCCAGGAGCCGGGGAGATAACGGTAGGGTTTCAGGCTGCGCCACCCGGCTTTCCTCATTTGGGGGTTCACACCACGAGGCATTGGTCCCGATCAGGCCAGCCTTGAATGCGGTCTTCCTGATACCTCTGAGGAGGTTGGGTGGGCGGGAGGGAGGGAGGGAGAGAGAAAATGGAGGCTTATCTGGCCTGCGGAAGCCACTAGAGAGCTGATGTTGGAGAGCCAGACTCCCAGAAAGACGTCTGAGGCTCCAGAGGAGCACTGGACAGGGAGTCAGGGGCCCAGGGTCCAGTGCGAGGAGGCCACTGTTTCCACTGTGAACTTGGACATTCATTTCACTTACTTGCTGAGTGTCTGCTGAGGATCTGTGTGCCTGGCCCCATGCTAGGAAAGGGCCAGCCTTCTGTGGCCAGCCTGTGGCCAGCCTTCTCAGTGACAGGAGCTCACAGCTCAGTAGGGAAGAGAACATATGGGAATATCAGTAAAAGATAAAGTCTGACCAGGACCAGGAGGGAAAATAGAGGGGGGGGTGCTGTAGGGCTTGGGGTGGGAGAGGAAGCTGAGCAGGCGAGACATGCGAGCATCCCAGGTACAGGCGCCACAGGGACAAAGGCCTGGCGGTGGGGCTATGAGGTCGTGCGTGGCCTTGCTCAGCTGGAACACACTGCTAGGGAGGGAAACGACATTTGGAAAGTGTCCTTGGGGTGGGTCTTGAATGACCAGCTAAATATTTTGGACTTTATTCTTTAAGCAGCAGGAGCCAGTGAAGGGTTTTGAGCGAGGACACGGCGATAAGCCTGTGAAGCAGGAAGAAATGCCCCTTTTCTTCTTTAGAGCTCAGCTTCTTTATCAGTAGATTGAGGGAACTGGACTAGTTTAGAGATGGTAAATACCTGGCACACACAACGTCACTTCCCTGTCTGCATCTGTAGCAGGCATCAATAGTCAATCCCTGCACTTTCTCCCTTTGAGCTCAGTTTCAGCTCTGTAGCGCCCCAGCCAGTCTCTGGGATCACATGGAATTGGCCTAAAGGATGCACTGGTTGACTCTCTCTCAACAAGGTGATGACGGTGATGCTAATTGCAATGAAGACCGCAGCCCTTTTCACCTTGCAGAAGAGCTTTAGTCCCATCTTGCTTTCTGATTGCTCTTACTGGCTGCAGAGAGACAGGGAGGCTTTGCACAAGGCCACCCAGCTTTCTGCAAAAGCCTCTCCCAGGCTTCCGTCCCAGCACCAAGGGCTTGACCCCCCCTTCTCAGCTACATCCTACTGTCTCCCAGCCCAGATGAAGGGGGCTGATTTAGGGGCACCTCCAGTCTTGTCACTGTCCCTAGAGCTGCTGGGAGCTCTCTCCCAGCCCCGGCCACAGCCCTGGTGGTCCTAGAGGCAAAGTATGAGGAGCTTCTGGAATTGCTGGCACAGGACAGTTGCCCAGTTAGTTAGAAAAACATGTGGCTTACTCTTCCCTCTCCAGCCCCTCCAGCAGCCACCACCTTCTAATTCAATTTCCCTTGAAAAACAATGGTTTCAGTGAAGGGGGAAACAAGATTTTCCGAAGTAAAGTTTTGCAAAATAATTACCCCCTAAACTGGCAGACTCCCTCCCCCTCCCTCCTTGCATAAAGGCCTCTAGGACAGTTTCACAGGCCTCAGATCCCAGCTGGATCTGCCCCTCACCTCCCCCAGAAGTTGCCCACCTCAGATCAGATGCTGGGCATCAGCTGGGCATGGGGTCCACAGGGGTCATTGCCCTCCCTCCTGGTTGCCTACCTCCTGTTTCAGTGAGGACTGGCCTGGGAGGAGAGGAAGGAGAAGGGAGTCTTGTTGTGCCCCAGGCCTGGACAAGGAAGAGGCAAAGCCTGGGTGGCAGCTCCCTGAGCTGGCTCCACCATCATGGTGCCCTGGCTATTCCCACAGAAGGGAACTGAGCACCAGACAGGGGAAGGAGTGTGCCGGAGGTCTCGGCACGGTGCTGCGGAGGACAGAGACCAGACTGGACCCTGGACTCTGGACTCTTCGTCCCAACGGCCTCGCCTGGAAGCTTTGGGTGGGCCTCTACTGATGGGCTTGATGCCTGGCAGGACTCCTGAGAATGCAGCCTCTAACCAGGAGGTCTCCTTCCACCCTGGGTCCTTGCCAGCCCATTGAGCAAGGTACGGATTCTCCTTCCTGCTCCACGACCTCAAGGGAGCCTTCCAAGGGCCTGGGGTGGCCCAGCTGCAGTGTCTGCCTCTGCTGGTCACTAGTGGGCTGTGGCCCACCCCTCAGTCAGACACACTGGCAGGCAGCCAGCCAATCACATCCTAATGGCCAGCCAGGGTCCACCCATCTGGGCCAGAAGCTTCTCTTTGCTGTGCCATTTCCCCCTGCATGCCTTCTGCCCTCTCCTGATGCCCTCACCTGGGCATTTGTTGATCCCCAGATGACCCTGAGCAGTGGGCACCAGCTCCCATCCCAAGTTCTTCCCTCCCTGACCCCCTCAGGGGCCCCACCCATGTGCTGCATGAGGTGTCCGCCTTCTAAGGCTTCCCCCAAGATGGGCCCTTCTGGCCCTCCTCAGAAAGTCTGCTCCCTGCCAGAGAATCCCTCCAAGTGCCCCTGGCTTACCTTCCCTACAACCTTGACTCTGCTTCCCACCAGCTCCCATCCCAAATCTCCTTCTTTTTCTCCTTCTACTCATTCATACCAAGGTGTGTCTGACTGACCAGCCTAGCTCTCCCAGAGAGGCTCCCAGAGAGGTCCTGGGCTGAGATTCTGGGATGGGAAGAGCAGCTTTTGCTCTCAAGACACAACTAGGTGCTACAATGACAGATTTTGATGCAGAGCCACCTGCCCCATGACCTTTGCTGTGTAGCAGCTTTAAGGAGCTGAATAGGAAGGGTCCTGGGCAGTCGGACAGCTGAAGGCAACTTCTGCTTGCTACCTGCACCAGCCGCATCCTCTGGCTGAAAGGACCCTAAGGGTGTCCAGCTGTGGATCCAGTTTCCAAGATGGCCACAATGATCCTCACCTTCTGGTATTTACCCCCTTGTGAAGTCCCCACCCATCAGGCAGGGCTGACTTGTGTAGCCAGTAGCCTGTTGGAGAAATGTTGGAGTATGATTTCTGAACCTAGGTCATAAAAGACATTGCTACTTCTGCCTTACCCTCTGGGATCACTGAGGGAAGTTGGCCACCATATTGTGAGGGTACTCAAGCGACCATGGAGAGGCCTAACATGACAAGCCCTGCCAACAGCCTGCACCAATTGTCCAGTCGTGAGTCACCTTGGGAGGGGATCCTGCAGGCCCAGTCAATCCTTCAGGTCAGTGCAGCCCAAGGTGACATATGATCGCAACCTCATGAGAGACCCTGAGCCAGAAATGCCAGCTAAGCTGCTCTCCCATTCCTGGCCCATAGAAATTGCAACATAATAAAAGCCAATTGTTTTAAGCCACTAAGTTTTGGGTAATATTTTATACCACAAAAAATAATATACCAGCCAACCCCTTGCCACCAGAGCTCTCCTGCAGCCTTTCACTGGAGCCATTTGCACAGCTTTGTAAGAAAAATTACCCAAAACTTGAAAATAGACAAAGAGAGGGCAACATGTTTTTTCAACTTCATATTGGAGCACTGTTTAACTGGCCCACCAAGGGTATTTAATTATCTGGAGGATTTTACATTTGACTTGGTATGTCAAAAGACCCGACTTTAGAAGTTTTATGTTAGCTGATAGATTTCTCTCTAGTAGAAAACCCCAAAAGGTTATGGATTTTTGGCCCTTTAGGACATTAATCAGTTTTGTATTTAACTGAGCCATTTTATTCAAATGTTCTTTCTCTAATATCTTGTAACTCTGTTCCTCTTGTTCTCCTTGGAATCAGCATTACCGTCTTTCTGGTTCTCTCATTCATGATTTAAACAAATTTTTGACGTATGTTCAATCTATATTTGAATGAGTCATACTTCTTTTTTAAGATTAAACTCTGACAGCTTACATACCACCAGGAATGGGGAACTCACTACCCATCAAGGAACCCAGGAATCTTAGAATATTTCCTAGAACAGGCTTAGGAACTCTTCCTTATCCTTATAGCTACATCCTATAGACCTGGTTTTCCATTTGATGAGAACCTCATAGGGGCTCAGGAAGTAAGCTCAGCCCCTAATTCCCATGGAAGCCCTTTATATTTGCTAATTTCCCATTGTTCTGCACTATAGAGTGCATATTTTGTAATCAGGAAAAGAAGTTATCAAATAAAAAAAAGACTGAGATCTAAATTTTGCTACTGTGAGTTGATGGAGAAGGATATGGGGGAAGAGCCATTTACTGATGCTGCTCTGTGCCCACACCTATGCAGCTAGAGGAACTGGAGATTGGCAGGGGTCCACTCTGACCCTCTACCTAATCTCTTCTCCCCAGGCTTTGGAGGGATCTTACTAGGTAAGACCTTCCCCCCTCTCCCCTGGTTTTCTTTCATGGCCTTGTGGCTTTCAGGGGTGAAGGCCAAATCCCCACCATGACCCCCCGCATGGCCCGGCCCTGCCCCCACTTCCCTCTTATTCGTACCAAGATTCATACCAAGCTCCGCTTTGCCCCCTTCATTCCAGGCACACTTTCACTCCCTTAGGCTCACTATGATCCTTTGCACTACCTGATCTTTGCTTATGCTGTCCTCTCTCCCTGCAATACATCCTTTATCTTCTCCTTGCCTTGACCCTTCCCTGCCCCCACAGAGGCTCTCAGAGCACCTGTGCCCCGCCTCTCCCCCAGCATGCATCAGGTGGCCATTGGACATTCGCTTGTGGGATGATCTGATAGTGCCGGCCTCCGCTGCTTGACTGCCGGTTACAGAAGGAGGGGGACCACCTCCGCCTTGTCCTATATTTTGTCCCCCAGGACTGATGCCAGGACTGGTGAGCAGTGGACCCTCAGAGCCCATGGGGCCCTGCACCTGGCACTGAGGAGGCACTAGGGAGAATTTGCTGAGCAAATAAGTAAAGGTTTCATCATACGTGGTGGCGGAATGCCAGGCTAACCCTAAGTCACTGGGCTCACGGTCCAGTGGTCCTTCTGCAGCCCCGAGTGTGCAGTGGGGGTGAAACTGTTTCTTGTTAAACTCGATGGGAATGCCTTGGCCTCCTGCACACCCACGAGCCGTGACTCAGGTTCTATGAAGTACAATCAAATGCTCCCTCTTTTTTTATCTAAAGAGAGCAACATACTAGCCACAAGAGACCTCTTGACGCCTACTCACACCTCAGCTGAGCCCGAGGTTTTTCTTTATTTAAAAAAGGTGTGTATATCAAAATAGAGGCTAAATGCTCATTGAAAAAAAAGTAAAATGCTACTGAAGTGTGGTGAGTACGAAGTGGAAATGCTGCCATCCCACTCCTAGAAGTAACCCCTGCTAACAGCTAAGTGCATACCATCTACACGGGTAAAATAATCGTAATGATCACAGCTTACGTGGGGCTGACTCTGCACCAGGCCGATTTATAAATTAAGTGTCACAGTAGCCCCATAAGGCGGGTACTTGGTTTCCATCCACATTTCATTGATGGGAAACTGAAACACACAGAGAGGTTGAGTAAGTTGCCCAAGGTCACACAGCCAGTAAGTGGCAGAGCTGGGATTTGATTCCAGGCGGCAGGCTGGAGAGTCTGGGTGCTTGATCCAGAGACCTCTTGAATTTATACAGGTGTCTACACTGAGGTCTTAAGGCATAGCTGTTCACGTATGGAGTCTGGACCTGAGCCTCAACTCTGCTCCTTTCTAACTCGGTGACCGTGGGCACCTTACTCAACCTCTCTGCGCCTCAGCTTCTTCTTTGTGAAATGGGGCCCATGGTGGTTCTTCTTTTTGGATGGCTGTGAGTTAGTGGGTGGAAAGTGCTTGGAGCAGGGCTTGGCACACAGCATGTGCTCAGGCCATGTCCATATCATCACTGTCACCCACACCAGACCTGAGATGTTCTCTGGCCACAAGGATGCACACTTCCAGCTCTCCTGCCACAAGCCTTGGTCCAGCACAGGCAGTGAAGCCCCACCTCCTTCACTTTCCTGACAGCCAGGCCTGAGCCCAGGGGTACCACGCAACAATACGACAGCTGTCAGCGTGTGGCACCCACCGCCTGCTAGGGCCTCTCTGCACATTTCAGTCGACTGGTTCAGAGCTGGGGAGCCTGCTGGTCCTGAGCTCAGATCCAGGCTTGGCGCTTCTTGTTGCTGAGCTTGGAGCAAGTGGCTTTACCATTCTGAGCCTTGCCTCGGGGCGGAGGCATGCAGGAATGGGGCAAGTATAGAGCAGGCCTTCAGTGAACGAAACAGGTCTCGTTTCTCTTCTGTGAACGGGGACGGTGCGCACAGTGATGGAGCTCAGGGTGAGCTGAGCTGATGATCCCCCATGCAGGGCCCGACGCCCGCCTTGTGATCTCCGAGATGTCCGCCGCGAGCGTGGCCTCATTTTCTCCTCGCCACAGCTTCACAGGTTAGGACTTATCAGCTACAGTTTGCAGGTGAGGAAACTGAGGCTTATCGAAGGCAGTGATTTGTCCAGAGCCCTATTTCTGGCATTCAGCGAGCTCAAGCAGGAGCCCAGGGCTGCTGGCTCTGAGGGGGCCCCAGCGCCAGCCCCGACCCCGGAGCGGCAGCCTCCTCCGCGCCCCCCGGACAGGTCCCTCCTCCAGCCCCCATCCTCTCCTCACACCAGGCACCTCCTGCCACGGCTAGAACACCCGGCCCACAGGGACACTGCGGGCAGTGGGGAGGGCGTGGGGAGCCAGAGGCTGCAGCTGCAAGAGGGAGAGGCCCAGATGGGCCAAACGGGTTCTAGACTCCCCAGATCCTGGAACAGGAGAAGCAGACATTCTTGAGATGGTCAGACGCCCAGCTCTGTCCAACCCTCTTTGAATAGGCCCGAACCAGCTTGCTCCTCGTCAACCATGGGTCCTCCAGCCCCTGCTTACACCCCTACCAATAGGGAGCTCGCCACCTCCTGAGGCCCCCGCTGCACCTTGGGGAGGCACTGGCTCAGGGGATCACACAAGAACACGGCCGCAGGGGCTTAGGCAGACTGGTAGAGAAGCATCCGTTCCGGGAAAGCCCACTGCATCCTGCCCTGCAACCCAGGGACATGTGCCAGCTGAGGCCCTCTGCTCAGAACTGTTGTCCTGCTCGCTCCACACCAGCTGACCCAGTCCTTCCTCTGCACGTGGCACAACTTACACAACCAGGTTATTTAATCTTCCAATAACTTCATGCAGGGAAGGCTAGGACGAGCCCTCAAAGGAGAAACTGAGGCATAGAGCAGAGAAGAGACCCAGGCGCACACAGCGGTGCGTGGCAGGGCTGGACACCAAACCCTATGCTCTGGTGGAATGTCAGAGCCAGAGGGCCCCTCACACACGACCTGGCGAGGGCCCTCAACCCTGGCTGTTCGGTTGAATCACCTGGGGTGGGCTTAAATGGGGACCACCCCAGAACCTTAACGAAGTGCATGTTCTAAAAGATCCCCAGTGCAGCCGGAGTCGAGCTGATGAACTCAAGCCCCTCGCTTTATAGGTGGGGGCGACAAAGCCTCAGAGAGGCCAAGTCACTTGTCTAAGGTCACACAGCAAATCAGTGGCACTAGAACTGGGCCTTGGTGTCCCTCAACCCAGCAAGACTCTGACACTGTTCAAGGTTAACGCTAAATGAACTAATTGCATTTGGTTGGTCAATGTACTGCCCACCCCCATCTACCCACACCCACCCCTGGCCACAGCTGCCTCGCCCCGAGCCTAATTTCTTCTCCAGGTTGGCTGGTTCCTCTGAATTCAGCGGCAGAGAAAAAACCCACCAGGGGAAATGATGGCGGGTGTGGGGTCACTTCGCCTGCGTCTGTGGGTTTGTCTTCCTCTTACCTCTCATGAGACAGGCTGGAGGGTAAAGAGAACAGTGTTCCTTGTGGAACGCAGAGGGCCCGGACTTCCGCAAAGATGCAGGGGCGAGGAGGGCTGGGCATGAGGCTGCCACACCCTGGGCATCCCCTGGCCTGGGCTGCCGGGAGTGAGGCTGGCGGCACAGAGGGGACACATGGCTTGGTGCCTGGCAGCCAGGCTCAAATCTCACCTCTTTTACTTGCTGGTTGAGTGAACGTAGCCTTAAACTATCCCCCACCAGTGTACACCCCCCAACAAGATGGGGCTGGTGCTCGTACGGCCCTGACAGGATTAGATGAGACTGGACGTGCAGGGGACGAGGAGTAGGGCTGCCCGCAGGCAAGCATAGCCCCGTTGTTATCATGAGGCACCTATCGGGCCAGGCATGTGCTGGCACCTCACTGTACAACCCCGGCCAAGTCCCTTCCTAACCTGAAGCCTCAATTCTCTGCTCTGTAAAATGGGGAGAGGGTGATATGCAGGGTCCCTTCCTACCCAGTTCTTGGGGATTGTTTTCTCACTGTCTTCAGAGATGTGGTAGTCATGAGTAGATATGGTCGAGAGCAACACCTGGAATCTGACCCTGATCCTTTTGGCAAAGCCCAGGTCAGCGGTGCCGACTGCCCCCATGCAGGAAAGGCTGGAGGGGGCCCCTTCCCTTGGGACACAGGTTGGAGGCTCAGGCCGGCTTCTCCTTCCCCTGCTATGCAGTATCTCCCTGACCCGGAGCCTGGAGCTGAGAGTCTAAGACTCCTGTTTGTTGACCACCTACTACATGTCAGGCCCCATGATGTGAGGTGACTTGCTCGAAGTCTCGATGGCAGGATGGAGCCTGACACTCAGGCCCATGGGGCCCTGAGTTTCTGTCCTTTGCCCCACACTGCCCTGCTTTGCTAAAACAGTGTGCACGCGACCTTTTATAAATGCCTCACTAGGCTCTTGGAAGTTGATGGCATTTGATTGGAAGCATGAGCTAAGGAGCCAAACTGCCAGGGTTCAAATCCTGGCTCTGTCCTTTGCTGTGTGACCCGGGGCAAGTTACTTAACCTCTCTGGGCCCCAGTGTTTGCACCTGTAGAATGGGTTAATGACTTACTTCCAAGGAGAACAGTATGGAAAGGGAGAGGTTTGAGAGTGGGGAGAGTAACCTTACAGTAGAGAAACCTGACAAATGCTACCTCAGCCAGTGGTCAAGGTCAACAACAACAGTGATAGGTCATATGGATAGCATGTACCCTTTGTATGATGTGATGGATACGCCACTCTACCTGCACGGCCTTTCTCCCCAAACCCTGTAACTCCAGTCTAATCATGACAAAAACATCAGAGAGATTCCAGCAGAGGGACATTCTACAAAACACCTGACCAGTACCAGCACTTCTTGAAACTGTCAAGATCATTTAAAAAAAAAAAAAAAAGAAAAGGCAAGCCTGAGAATCTGTCAGAACCAAGAGGAGCCTAAGGAGACACGGCAGCTAAATGTAACGTGGTTTCCCGGGTGGGATCCTGCAACAGAACAAGGGCATCAGGTAAAAATGATGGAAATCTGAATAAAGTATGAACATTAGTTAATAATATCAATTCGTTCACTGTAACAAAGGCACCAGACTAATGTCAGATGTGAATAACAGGGAAACGGGATATATGTGTAGGGTATACGGGAACACTGCATTAGCTTCTCAATTTTTCTGTAAATCTGAAACTGTTCTAAAAAACTAAAGCTTATTTTTAAAAATAGGATTAATAATAGTTCCTACTTCATGGGGTAGTTGGAAGGATAACATGAGTGAATGCATGGAAATTACTTTGAACGGTACCTGGTACGTACAAAGCCCTCAGGAAGTGCTGGCCCTTATTATTATCATTGCATTGGTGGGGCGACACCGGGCACAGAAACCCAAGGGAGGTAGATAAGTAGATCATATCAGCCGAGGTTTGCTCCCCACCGCCAGGGAAAACCATTTCTCCTGAAATTCTGAGAAGGCAGGTCTGGCGTCTCCATGGCTGGGTGTGCTCGCCTCGCCCTGTCCCGTTCAGCCCGGGAGTGCTTTCCTTGGGCCCAGGATGGGCAGAGGAGCTGGAGGAGGTCGTGTGATGAGTGGGTACGGCCCAGTCTCAGAGCTGGTGGGCCTGGCAAACCCTGCCCCATCCCTGTCAGCTGGTGACCTTGAGCAAGTGAAGGCACCTGTCTGAGCCTCCACTTACCCACCCATAAAATGGGGGTATTTGTCTCAACCTCATATGGCTTGGATGGGTGGTAAGTGCCCAGTAACAGGAATAGTTCAGGGGCAGGGGTGGGTTTAGGGATCAGAAGCGTCTTGAATTGGAACGATGCCCTCCACAGTCCCTTGCTCAGCATCCCCACACCCAGCCCTGCAGAACGGCCCTTCTGGCCTCCAGATGGTTCTTCTCCTGTCACGGGGGGCAAGATTGGGCTCTGAGCACAGGTGACCACAGAACTGAGGAGCAGTGGCTCTTCTGGTCCGATAGGAGGCAAATCAGGAGAGGGAAGAGGCCTGACTGCCAGCTGCTTCTCTCCAGAGGGAAGGGTGGCATTGTCCGGGGGAGGGTGGGGGTGGGGTAGCCAGGTGTGCCCGCCATCTGCACACACCTGGGGCCAGGCAGTGGTGGGTGTGAAGGGGAAGTGCATGGGGTGGAGAGCCCCCATCTCCTGCCCCCAGACACTCCAGAGCCCAGCGTCCCACCTCTGTCCCAGCCCATCACAGCCCCTGCAACTCCACCATTAGCAGCCCTGGTCTTTGGGGCTTGAAGTCCTTTGGTCTTCCACAGTCAGTTCATTGCCTCGGACTCCTCAGCCTTGACCCCAGCCACAGACCAAGCTCTGACTCCTGACACACAGCGCTGGCCACACAACATGCCCTGACCTTGGCCTCAGATGAACCCGTAGCCACAGCCACAGGGTCCTGACCCCAAACAGCCGTGTCAGAGACGTCGATGTGGGCTCTGGACCAGCCCAGGCTGCTCACCGCCTGAGGCTGGCCTGCTGAGCCAGGGTTGCCATCCCCGAAGGTGAAGGCCATCCACGCGGCTCCAGGACATGCACCACGAAGCCCCCAGCTGGTCCTCGGGAGACGTGGTTGTAACTGGGCCTGGCACCACCCCCCCGTGTGACCCTGGACACGTCCCACCCTCCTTGGCCTCAGTTTCCCCTCTTCCCTACGAGGCAGGAATGGATAATCTTTGAGGGCTTTCCCAGCTCTGACGGTTGGCGATTCAGGAGACACAAAATGCTCTTGTGGGCGTGTTTCCAGACTTTTCCCAACTCTCACTTCCCTAGGCTGACTCCCCTACACTCTGCCTTCCTGGCCTCAGTCTCACAGCCCAGTGGTTAGAAACAGCCCTCAGGGACACCCAGACCTGGCCTCAAGACCCACTCACCACATCCTAACTGGGGAACCTCTGCAAGTTTCTTAACCTCTTGAAGCCTCAGTCTGTTCGTCTGTGAAATGGGGATTTCGGGTGTTGGGAAGACTCACGCAGGCGATGTGTGGAAAGCTTTCGGTGCAGAGCCTGGCATGAGAAAAGGGCCAGTAGGTCAGAGCCAAGCAGATCACCCTTGCCTGGGCCTCCTGGGCTTTACTCAGCTCCAGTGGTGATAAGATACTGTAACACCCTTTTCTTCCCTTTCTCAGTGGGGTAATGGAGGCCTAGAGAGGGCAAGCTGCTTGCCAACAGAGTGGGAGCAGCAGAGGCTCGTGGTCCCCCTACCCCACCTTTCTTCTGCCCTCCGTGGAAGCCACCAGAATCCATCATCAACCTCCCTGAGCCTCAGTTTCCTCCTCTGTAAGAGGAGGGAGGGGGACCAGTGGGACCCCCCTACCTTCCACTCCCACAGCTTTGCCCGCCCAACTACTGAAGGGGACAGGAGCCTGCTGGGGTGGGAGGTTATGGCTGGACGGCAGGCCTTGAGAAACCTCTGGAACGCCGGTTTGAAAGTTTGGGGCTCATTTTTGCTACAAGGGCCCCCCTTCTTTCTTTTCATGACTTGTCACCAACTGTTTCTTCCTTTAATCCAAACCATTGTCTTTCCAGGGTGAAATTTAAATCAAAGCTACATGGCTCCCCCGATACACACCCCCTTGACAAATGGAAGCTGTTCTGGGGAAACAATAACGACCCTGTTGAAGGGGATTCTGATCTCTCCGTGGGGACCACCAGGCAATGGGAAGACTTGGGGTGCTTCAAGTCGGCCTGACTGGGGTGGGCTCAGAAGTTTCTAGGCCCAAACGTGGCTCAGACCAAGAGCTAGGGATGGGCCACAGTTCCACCATTGAGAGGACAAGAGCTCTTTCCTGAGTCCGGGGTCTCCATCTCCTAGGCTGTGGGCATATGAGATGGTGCCCAGGCCCCTGAGGCCCCTTTTGGAGGTGGGGGGAGGTCCGCAAGGTCAGCCCCGCAAGGCTTGGCCATTCAGGTGAATTGAAATGTGACAGCAGTGTGGCCTAGTGGGTAAGACATCTGGATGTGGACTCTGGTTCGTGTCTGACTCTCAGTCACTTGCTGTGTGACCCTGGACAAGTTCCTTAACTTCTCTGAGCTTCCATTTCCTCATTGGTAAAATGGGGCGCTTGCCAGACCTCTCTCTTGGTAAAGTGCCAAGTACCTGCTGCACGGTGCAGCTCGCAAAAGCAGTTCAGGGAGGTGCAGAAGTGAAAGGGAGGAAGGAGAGGAGATGCCACCTTCCTCGCAGAGGAAGGAAGGAGATGCCAGGCATAGTGTCAACAGAGGCAGAGAGCAGGACGGGTAGGGCCAGGGGGGCAGGGAAATCTAAGCACCCGGCTCCTGACGGGGTGAAGGCCCTGGAGCGGAGGGTCACAGGACTCTGGAAGGGGCAGGCTGCTCTGCTGCGGGTAGTGAGGGTGGTGGGGATGGAGAGAGTGTGGGGGGAGGGGGAGCCTAAGCAGGAGAGGAGGGCCAGCCAGTCCCCAGGGGCCGCTCTCCAGGGGCTTCCCCAAGCCTGGCCTCTGTTTTGCATAGTCTGGCCCTCGCAGGTGGGCCCGTAACTTGGAGTCTCTGGGGAAGGGCGAGGTCAGGAGAGCAAGGGGCACCCTCCCACCCCACGCCCCACAAAGAATTAACATATAGGCCTGAACACAAAGAATTAACCACATAAGGCCTGAACACCTGTGGGCTGAGCACACTCATACACATAGGTCCATGTGTCCAGGCATACAGCCTAAGACATACATGCAAATACACACACGCTAGACCCACATGCAAATTCAGACCCAGACAGGCCCATGCACAGACACACTTCCATGCTGGCTCACACCTGCATACCGAGTGTGCACGCATGCATACACATGTGCTGTGAGAGGGGGGCTCTCTCTCTAAGCCTTTATTCCCTCCAGAAACACAGGCAGGGCATCTACCATGCAGCAGGGACTGTGTCAGGCCCTGGACACAGAGACATAGTCCCCACTCCTGGAACTCACACTTAGTCAGAAAAAAAAATCAGTAGTGCTTGTTGAAGTAATGATTGCTCTTCACACCGGTGATTTTGTTCATTTAATCCTCACAACGACCTTCTAGAGTTGGGGTATCTGCCCGACTGGAGGGGGCGTGGCCTGCCTAAGGTCCCGGAGTTTGTGAGCAGCAGCCTCCCTTGGGGAGGTTGGGACAGGGCCCTCTGCTTCCTCACGGTGACCTACACACAGACCAGAGAGGCTCTGGGGACACACCCCATCTGGGGGGCATCTGGGCTTGCAGAGGGGCCTGGCTCCTGCTGTTAGCTCAGCTGGGGGGCTGGACCAGCCACTCTTCCCACGCTGTCTGCACCTGCTGGAAGAAGTGATTCTGCCCATTGAACAAAGAGGACACAGTCTCTGAGAGGACAGGTGACCTTAGGAGGTGGCAGAGCTGGGCACTGCGTGCAGGACCAGGGCCCTTGAGGCCATAGGCTCAGAGAGGGGAGCAACTCCTGCTCACCCGAGGGCTCCAGCTGCCCCAGACCCCCAGCCAGTCAAGGAGCCCTCCCTCACCCTGGCTGGACATAGTGCCGGGCACAGGGGTGGGACAAGGGGCAGACCTCAGCCCACCCCAGGGGTCCGGCCAGCCCCTAACCACTAGGCGGCCCAGCCTGTGAGCTTCTCGTTGCTTCCCAAATTACCGAGAGAGAGGCCACCAAGTGCTACCAGGCCTGAGAAAACCAAGCTCCTTGAGCGCCAGATCAAGAGTTAGAAGACATTTGAGGCTGAGGCGCTGGCCCCCACCTTTCCCCGCAGCAGGGAGGTGTGGGGGGCATCATTCATCCAGCTCCTCCCTCAGCGATGCATCATTTCTGGGGCCCCTCTGGGCTGGGCTTTGTGTGCAGGCTGAGGTTGGTGTGGGAGGGGAAGGCCGCAGGGTGAGCCTCCCATTAGAAGCCCTTGCAAATCACCCTCCTGGAGGAGTGGCACCTGCCCTGGAGCCACTCACAGTCTGTCCCAGAGCCTCTCAGTCATCTGCTCAGTCTGAGGAATCTTATAAAATGCAGATTCCTGGGCCTGCTCCCAATCTGCTGAATCATAGTCTCAGAGCTGGCATCCTAGAATCTGTATTTTTGCAAAGCGTAGAGCTCTGTCCGAGAAGCCAGCACTGAGAACCCCTGGCCTAGGGCCCTGGTGACTGCTAGTTGTTATGTTTCGGACTCTAGCAGGATGTCATCTTATTTCATCCTGGGACCCTCCGAAGGACACGCAATAAACGTGTGACGGTGATACCGGTGGGCTGCCCAGGATTGTGGGCCCATGGAGGGGTGCACCTGGGGCTCCACGGGTCTGCTGTGTGACCTTGAGCAGGTCACTGCCCTCTCTGGGCCTTGGCTCTGATGGTCTCTAAGGGCTGACACTTAGTGAGCCACCACTGGCCCCCAAGGGCTGCTCAAACACCCCCTGAGAGGAGCTGTTACTCCCAGCCTGGGAGGGAACCAGACTGATTGCCCAGGCATCTTTGGATTTCCCCCATTGACCCTCTGAAAAATGGGCACAAGCCATGGGGGCACCCTGAGCTAAACTGATCTCAGCGTTCTTGCACACCTGAGGGGAGAAAACTTTGCCAGCCCCGGAGCCCCTGCGCCTGAGGGCTCAGCTGGAGAGAAGTGAGGACCCCCGGCCCCTCCCCCCACCACGGGGAAGCCGAGATGGTGGGCGAGGAGCAGGTGCAGAAGCTTCCACTTCTTAGAATCCCTGCGAGGCCTGGGTGGGGGAGCTCATTTACGGGAAAGGGGGATGGGGGGCTCGCTCTTCTCACCCGGCCCTGCCGGGGGGCGGCAAGTGCGTCAGCAGCCCCGGCTCCTGGCCTGCCTCCGGAAACGCCGCCCAGGGCTCAGTCACGAACCGGGCGGGCAGGCGGGGCAGCCAGAGCGCGAGGGGGAGTCAGGTGACCTGCGAGGCAGCTTGGCTGTGGGCCTGGAGGCTGCACCGGGGTGCAGGGTGAGGTCAACTTCCCCCTTCCCGGGCCTGCACCCCACGCCTGCTGCCTGGTGGGATGTCTCTCCAGCTGTCTGTCTGTCCGCTATCTCCCGGCCCACCGCGGGTTCTGGACCTCTGCTGGGTTCCCATGGTGCCCGTGAGGCCTGCGTTCCCAGCAATGACCAGCCTCAAGGGGGCTTCAGCTCAGGGTCCTGTGCGGGCGGGGTGTGGAGACCCCAGCCAGGGCCTCGGAGGGGAGAACCCTGCCTCCCAACCCACCCTCCCCCACTTCTCTGCAGCTATTTAAAGCAAGTGGTGGCCGTGGGAAACTTCTTTAGATGTGTGGTTTCGTCTTCTCCAGCACAGAGACCGGGCGTCTGCTCTCTCGGTCTGGTGAGTCATCCAGAGTGAGAAAAGCCTTTTTGTTTGGTGCTCGCTCGAGGCTCTACGGTCTGAGAACCTGGCTCGCTGGGGCCTTCCCTTGCTGGGACTCCTGGAAGGCCTTGGAAGTGCCTGGAGGGGCCCCTTTGTCCTGTCACCAGACCCAGGAAGCCCAAGGGCTGAAACGTTCTGCTGCGGTCGGGGGGGGCTGCCTGGCTGGGAGGATGCCGTCCTCAAAACTCATCACAGCCACCACCTCCTCCAAGAAGCCACCCCTGAGTCCTCCAGAACCTCGACCAATCTCCACCTTAGTGACTCGGTCCTCTGCCCTCAGTCTTCTCATCTCTGAAAAGGGTCAGTGAGTCCAAGCTTGCAGCTCTGTGGGAAAATTACCTGCAGAATGTGTAGCACAGTGCCTGACACACAGCAGGGCTCCGTGGGTGGGGTTTATAATTCGTGAGAGTTGCTAACGTGTGTTGGGTGCTTATTTTACATGCATGATCGCATTCAGTTTTCCTAACAACTCCAGGAAGTGCTTACTAGTATTATTCCCATTTTACAGATAAGGAAACTGAGGCACAGGGAGTCAAGTTACTTCCACATGATCTCACAGCCAGTAAGCGCAAAGTGAGATTCAAACCCATGTGACGTGGCACCAGAGCCCGAGCCGTTAATTGCTGCGCCAGCCTGTCCCAGGAGCTTGGCGGACGGTGGCTGATGGAGATCTGGACCACAGGAGCTATGAGGAGCACGCCCCTTCTGCTCAGAGCCCTTGCACACGCTGTTTCCTCTGCCTGAGCACTGACTGTTCCCCCATTTGCCTGACCATATCCTCCTCAAGCTTGAGACCTCAGCTGGAAGGTCACTTCCTCCTGGAATCTTCCAGGATTGGCTCTGTTACGTGCCCTCACGGCACACAGCCCCTCTCTGCATACTAATCATAACTGCTTAAATCATGATTTGTGCAGTTTTCTGCCTGGGTCCCTGCCCAGACTGTGACTGTCCCTGGGATAGGGACGGGTCTGGCCCCTCATGGCTGCATCCCCAGGCGAGCACAGTACCTGGCACACAGTAGGTTTCCAAGGCTGTGGACTGAAGGAGGGCCACCAAGGCAGCCAGAGGCTGAGAGAAGCACAGAGCAGCATTTGCCCGGAAGGTTTTCCAGGAACCTCCCTGCTTCCCTTTGGTGACCTCTGGGAAACGCAGGCCCTGGGACCTGCTGCTCACTGAGGGTTAGAGTTGACAGGAGGGTCCCAGAGGGGCCGTGCAGAGGACAACTTTCCCAGGACAGCAGGTGGCTACCCCTCCGTGGATGTGGGAATCCCTGGCTATTTGCTTACGGCACTGGAGCTTTGGGGGAGTAAGAGAGAGGGAGCGTGTGCTGTGCCCCCCACTCCCTGCCATTCTGGCAGTGGCTGAGGTCCCAAGAGAGAGGGGCATTCAGCTCTGTCGTTGGGGGCCCACAGGTCGCCAGGGCCAGGGCGGACGGTGCTCATCACAGGGTGGCGTTGGGGACAGAGAGAGGTTCCAGGGCAGAGGGGAGCACACAATCTTGGGTCCCCAGGGCATGGGGGAGCTGAGGCCCCCTGGGGGATGGATCTGAAGGCAAGGCTGTCCTGCCCTGGTTGAAGGGGCCGCAGTTCCCGTCTGCAGATGTCTGGCAGGTGCCTTGAGTACTGCCGTGAATGCAGAAAGCCGTGACCTCACACCCAGATCCAGCGGCCATGCCAGTGGGGTGGGGGCAGCTTACCCGACCACAGGAGTAGCTGTCCGACAAAGGGGCCCTCTTTCTGCTCGTGGAAGGAGCCACCGCCACAGCAGGCATACCGACAAGGGCAACGCAGTGATCAGGGGGTGTGGCCATGCCAGCAGGGAGCAGGGGAAGAAAGGACAGATGACCATGGAAGAGGTCACGCCGTCACCCACCAGGCAGGAATGGTTCAGAGGACCGGAGGGGCCACGCCAGCAAGAGCAGCGCAGCTGACCACGGACGCAAATATTCCCTCTGACACCAAATGCTCTGAATGCCTCTGCAGATGCTTGGGGCTTGGGTGCCCACTGCCTGCCATTTCTGCTGCCTCCTTCCCTGGCTTTCCTGGCTGCCTTGGGGGCCTTGTGAGGGGCAGCACGAGCCTGTGGAGGCACCAGGAGAGCTGAAAGGAGGGACACCGCAGCCAGGAAGCTGGAGGATGGCAGGAGAGGGGCCTGGGCCACTGGTCAGGCCCCAGAGAGAGTGAGGCCATTTTGGACATTGGTGTCAGCCTTCTCCCCCCGTCACCCTCACTCTGCCCAGAGCACAGATGGGAACATGGGGGCTCAGGGACATCTGGGAACTTGAAAGCTGGGGCACGGGGACCCAAAGCCCCAGCCGCCACAGGCCTCTCCACTTGGGTGAGATTTACCCCATTACTCGGATGCTCTTGGAAGGGGAGGGAGAAAGGGTGTATGGGGAGCAAAACGGGGCATGAGGAGTGGGTATGGCCAGCCTCTCCCCCTTGGGGCCTCAGTTTCCTGCATCTGTGAAACTAGGCACTCGGCCTCCACCATCCCCCAGGGCGCTCCTAGCTGGTTGGTCTCACAGGAGGGGTGGCATGTGGCCAGAACAGGCTGCTCCTCGCTGAGGACTTTGCAGCTCCATTACCCAAATGGAGGCCAGAGATGTGGAGTGACTGAGGCAAGGTCACACAGCAACTCAGGAAGGTGGGAGAGGGGAGCTTCACTTGATTGGGGTGGGGGTGTGTGTGCTGGGGGCCCAGGCACCATGAAAATGGACGGAAGACTGTGCAATTGAGCCGCCCCGCCCCCAGCCTGCCTTATTGCTGAAATGCTCAGACACAGGAAGAGCCGCCTTCCCTGAGGCCACAGCAGCCCACCTCATGCAGAAAGACACAAATTCATTGAAAACTCAGTCCGTTCCCAACTCCCTGCCCTGTCTTCAGGATCATAGGTATCTCCCCATTGTACAGAGAAGAAGGCTGAGGCCCAGCAAGGGCAAAGGACTCATCCCAGGTGCCCGCCACCTGAGGAGGTCAGGCCAGAGCAGCGTCCAGAATCCAGGTGTCCTAACTCGTGGTCCCCTGCCCTGGTGTCCCACCCCACCACCAGAAACAAAAGGATTTATCGAGGGCCCTGGAAGTCAGCTCTGGTCTGTCTGGAGCTGCTCAGGTCTGTCTCCAGCCAGACCTGATTCCGGCTTCAATTCCACCCCTGCCATAGGTTTAGCCCTGCCAGCCCCAGGCACTGCCCGCTACCACCCAAGCAGCCCCTAGGAAAGCCCTGGAGAGACCAGGCCAGAGCTGAGCGCCAGCGCCCTGTTAGGCCTTGGCAGGGCCAAGAGCTGCCCTCTGGATCAACCTAAGGATGGGCCACCTGCAGTTCTTTCCCAGCCCTTTGCCGTCTGCAGAGCCAGGCTTGCTCCTTCGAGAGCTCACTGCCTCATGCCAGCCCAGAGAGTGAACAGATGAGAAGCCAGAGGCACCTGCTTGGCTGAAAAGCCAGTTACCCCCAGCTCTTCTCTTGGTGCTGGGTTCAGCAGGCTGGGGCTTGTAAGAAAGGCAGAAATGCTTGAAAGAAAGCTCCCTGTGAATCGCTGAAGAGGAGTTTAGGAAAGATTTTGAGACAGCGAGGAGCTGGAGGTCGGTGGGGACAAGTCACCCGTCCTGGGTCGCACAGAAAGTTTGGGCTGAGCCAGCAGGGGAGGTCTGTCTGCTGTCCCCGACCCAGCACTGGCTCTGATCTGAGGCTGGAGCTGAGCTGACCAAGGCCCGGCTTGTGCATGACCCCAGGATGGTCTGTGCAGGTGAGGTCAGGAGCCTCTGTCCGCAGCTCGGAAGCTCTCCTGATTCAGAGCCACCCGCACCAGGCGAGGGAAATCCCGAGGCCAGACAGTTGTGGGAGTGTAACGCGCCCTCCTACCCTGCTTACATACCCCCCGCCCTTTGCATATGACTGGAAACGTCTGACCTGGGGCTCTGGCCGGATTCTAGTCCAGCGCAGACAAAAATTTCCCCTGTGGTTTGGAATGGATCGTAGCCATCATTTCCTGTGCCCCAAGGGAGGTGAGGGCGGGGTCGGGCACGGTTCCGGAAAGGGGGTGACCCCACCGTCAGGCTGTACAGAGACATGTGTGGGGCACTGGCATGAGAGTCTGCCAACCGAGGGTCCAGTTCTGGCCAGACCGCAGACTCGCTGTGACTTCCAGCAAATTCCACTCCTCTCTGGTCCTCTAAAAGGAATGTCATTTTAGGGCACCTGTGGTTTTGAGTACTTTACTCTCCTGAAGGAACAGAAGGGGCACAAGAGAGACTGAGGCAGGGGGCACTGGGGGGGAGTGGGGCTTTGAGTCACAGAGATCTAAGATCAAATTCTGACTCTGCCACTTACTAGGTGGGTGGTCTTGGGCAAGTGACGTGGTCTCTCTGAGCCTCCGTCTCTGCATCCACAGTACTAATTATCACATGATTTGAGCTTTTCCTCTCTGCCGCGGTGCCCAGTGATCGCTCACAGACACGCCCCATCACCCAGAAGGTAGGGGCTCTTTGTAAATCTTGTGGGCGATGAGGGAACGAGGCTTGGTGGGCCAGGATCTGAACTCCAACTATTGACTCCAGATTCCATGGTCTTTAATGCCTGCCACACAAGAGGGCTCATTGTGCAGATTAGACAAGATAATCTGAGCAAATTTCCTCACTTGTGGTCCTTACCCTGTGACAATTCTCATCATCATATTGTTATTACTGTTCATCTTGCTCCATGTTCCCTGGGTAATGCCAATGCCATTCCTAAGTCCAAATGACCTCCCACTGCTTCTCTGAGGAGTGCCCACCTGCCTTGATCTGGGACACTCCCTCTGCCCTCTCTGTCCCCCACTCCTCATGGCCATGCCCATCACTGGGTGGGGGGCTGGGAGGGCCTCCTGAAGGCATTTGACTCAGCCACGTGCCCAGGACCACACAGCGGCTCTCAGCACGTGGAGACACCAGCCCCATTCCTACTGCACCTTCCATGTCAGCTGCCTCCAGATGCTGGGTAGCTGGGGCGCTGGGGACTGCTGAGCAGACCCGTTGCTTTGACACTCCCCTGAGGTGGGCTTTATCTGTAGGTGGAGCAGTTGCTTGCCTACAAGAGATTCTCTACCTTCCCTTGATGCCAAAAAGTCCCTCACTAGCCAGCCATCCTTTGGGGTCAAAGCATATGTATCCGGGGTGCACTAGTAAATTCTCCCAGGAAAGGGGGTAGCTGGGATACTTAAGAGGGAATGAGGGGACTTCCCTGACTTCGCCTTCCAATGCAGGGGGTGCGGGTTTGATCCCTGGTCGGGGAGCTAGGATTCCACATGCCTCCCCACCGAAAAAACCAAACATAAAACAGAAGCAATATTGTAACAGATTCAATAAAGACTTTAAAAATGGTCCACATCAAAAAAATCTTTAAAAAAAGGAGGGAATGGGGGGTGTCCTGTGAGGAATGAGGCAGTCTGAGCCCAGGGAGGGGTCACTGAGGGTGTTCTGAGGTCTGCACCTCACCAGCCTGCCGGGTCCTTCACGCACCCCTAGGCTCTGGGGTGAGCACTGGGGTTTGAAATTTGGGCAGAAAAGATAAAGATTTCTTTTCCCGTGATTGTTCCCAGTACCCACCCCCTCATCTGGCTGGTTCGCTCATTTACGAGCACCTGCCGGCTGACAAGAGCTGCTGGCACCTGTGAGCCCACCTGAATCCCAGCGTGTCTCCCATGGGAGTGTGCCCCACCTGAGCCCGGGGGTGTGGGGGGAGCTGGAGTGAAACTCAGAGGGGTCGTGGTTGTCACCAAAAGGGAGACTGGCTGGTGGTCTTCAGCTGTGAAGTCAGCTTTGGTTTTTCGGTTGAGAATCACACCCACATTCACAACCCGCGGGAAGGAAGATGACTGGGGCCAGATTCTATGTTCTCTGGAAACACCACAGGGCGGTGAAAGGTTTTCCAGGCCCTGACCTCAAGCTGAACAGGCAAGATTTTAATCACTGAACTGTCATTAAGTGTCTCCCACGACCTGGATCCAGCTTTGTAACCCGAGAACATCAGGAAGAGAAATACCCCAGCTCAGAGGCCCCGCCACCTACAGAGAACGTGACAGAACCTTCGTCAAGCACTGACTTTGTGCCAAACATGCGTTGGCCTGTTTAGTTCTCAAACCTGTGCCGTGACAGGTGCTGTGATTCTCACTTTATAGGCGGGGAAGCCAAGCCTCAGAGATGTCAAGTGACGTAGCCATGGCCACACAGCCGGTGACCCAGATCTGCCCCCTCGAAAGCTCAAGCTCAGAACTGCTAAGCCACAGAGCGCCAGGCTCCCAGAGCCCACCTTCTCCTGCACCTGCAATGCCTCAGGAGCATTGCCCGGCCCAGCGGGACCTGGTAGCAAGACCAGAAGAGGAGCCCGTGGACCAGGAAGACCACACATCCCCTGACCTCAGTGAGGGTTTAGGAAATGTCTGTTGACCAACGATCCTGTTTTTATAAAAACAAAACTGTGGGTACATGTGCATAAAATAGATACTGGAATAAAATGTACCCGAATGTTAGTATTGGAGGGGATAAAGAATGAATTTCCTTTTTCTTTTCTGCATAAATCTGTATTCTCCAAATTTGCTGCAAGACGTTGGAAGAAAAACGATAAAAGGGAAATCGGATGCCTACCCCAGAGCTGTCCAGCCGACTTGGGGCTCGGGGACTTCGTGGAGGGGTGGGCTGTGACGGCTGCAGATGGCCAGACAGGTTCTCCAGTGAGGTGGCCATTTGGCTTCACACCCAAGAGGGGACAAGGACCAGCGGCCGGCCTCCCAAGCGTGAGCATCTTGGGGTGTGGGGAGGTGGGGGAACACGTGATAGTTTTGGGGGCTGGTGGGCAAGGAGGAGGACGTTGGGGCAGGCAGACCCCGGGTGCAGGGCTTTGGCTCAGGGCTTTAGCTGGGGCAAGTCATTGCCTCTGTTAGCCTCAGTTTCTTCATCTGCAAAATGAAGCTCTGGAGGGCTGGCATAAGGACTAAATGAGATCTGTAAACAGACGGTCTGCCAGTCCCTGGCACACAGTAGGCGCTCAAGCACTGGCAGCTCTTGGTCATGGATCTTTTCTTCCAGGTCTGAGCAGCTTTTGGGAAAAGCTCTGGCACCCAGCTGGGAGTTGGCTGCAGGGGAGTAGGGTCTAACCCTCTTGCTGAAGGTGAAGAATCTGAGGTTCAGGGAGACGAGGAGGTAAAGACAGGATGGACTCCTCCCCCACCACACCCAGCTGCCTCTTCCAAGCCTCAGTTCCCCGTGCAGCTGGTGTGGGGCTCTGCTGCTCCAGGAGACCCGAGATCCATTCTGTGCGTCCTAACATCTTCCCTGCGCCGGGCCCCTCCCCTCCTCCCGCCCGGCCTGGCCCAGGACCCGTGGAAGCCAGGAGGACTGGCCAAGTTCTCCTTCTCGCTCTCCTTCTGAGTCAGTGCCCCTGCACCACGGAGGTGACTCAGCGGAGGCAAAGCCCCACACCGCACCCCAGCCATCCCTGAAGAGAGGAGCTTCGCCCCAGGGCTGGGTTTCCCAGCGGCCACCCTGCCCTGCCTGTGTCTCTCGGGCTCCCTGGGAAGAGGAGGCTGGAGGGATAGAGGAGGAGATAAGGAACGGGAGGGCGCCGCGTCTTCCAGATCTCTGTCTGCTGCAGCCCCACCTGCCAAGTCTAGCGTGGAGACAGCAAGAAATCCAGGGCGCCCCGTTATTTGACATTTGTTCAGGTGCTCATTTGTCCAACAAACATCTCCGAAGTGCCCACTCGGTGCCAGGTACTGGGCTGGGCTCGGGGGTGAGAGATGAATCAGACCGGGTGCCTGCTCCCCGGGGACCCCCAGGCTGCTAGAGGAGACATTCATGGAAACAAGTAATTAAAGACATAATGAAACTCTTTGAGATAAAAATACACGAGGTCTGTGAGCGAACACAGAGGGGCCGCTGAGATGAGAAACTTAGCGTTTTACGTAAATTTAACTAGAGGGAGGACTCATGTATCCCCCAGAGTGGGGTGGGTGGTGGAAGGCCAGGGCAGGGTGTGACCCTGAGGGATGCCGAAGGCCCCACCCTCTGCCTGTGATCTTCCTTCCTGCCGCCAGCATTCCACTGTTCTTCTGGGAAGCATTATCCCTATACAGTTCCGGACCAGGGAGAGGCCCCTCGCAATTCAGAAATCAGGTTTGGATTCAAGGATCCATTTGTAGGCCTTGATCTGTAGCCCTCTTACTTTGTGACTGTGTGCACGTCACTTGTCTCCTGAGCCTCAGTTTTCTCATCTGCCAAGTGGAGGACTGGATTTGAAGATAATTAAAATAGCTAGTATTTGCAGAACATTTGCTGTGTACCAGGCATTGCACCAAATTCTTTGCATGTGTTACCTCGTTCAGTTCTTACATCCGCCCCATGAGGTAAGTACTTTTAATAGAAGAAATCTCTTATCGAATGAGAGAAAAACCAGTGGTCTGTTACTAGAAAAAAAATATTTAAAGCGGGACATCTTATGATACATAAAATAGGCATTATAGCAAACATAACTCGTGTACAAGTTATATTTATTAGATGATCTTTGGCTGAAGGGCCGAGGCTCTTTGAGACCTGGGCCTCTGGCCAAAGTCCTACCTTATTTTTCTTGCATGAAACAAACCTGTGCAGCAGAGTTGATGGTCCCCATTTGGGTTTCTTTCAAGTGGAGGGAGACGTAGAGATGCTTGTCAAGCGACCTGTGAGCAGAATCCTTCTGGATTTTTAAAAGCAGCCCCCACCAAGTATTAACCTACGCCCAATTCAACATGTTTCCAGTGGATTTTTTTTTTTTTTTTTTTTGCTGTACGCGGGCCTCTCACTGTTGTGGCCTCTCCCATTGCGGAGCACAGGCTCCGGATGCGCAGGCTCAGCGGCCGTGGCTCACGGGCCCAGCCGCTCCACGGCATGTGGGATCTTCCCGGGCCGGGGCACGAACCCGCGTCCCCTGCATCGGCAGGCGGACTCTCAACCACTGCGCCACCAGGGAAGCCCTCCAGTGGATTTTTAACGCTTGTTTTCTCCAGTCTTCTATGTGTCTTGCCCACACCTAACAGCGTTGTTCTCTTTTTAGGACAGCTCTCCTTTATTGGATCTTTCCAAGGCCCTTTCTTAGCTTTCAGAGACACACCAACTCTCTGTCCCACTCTCACTCATGTCGCATTGGTTTAGCAATTACAACTGGCAGCTACGGGTTCGGGGACGGGCCTCACCGGGCCAGCAGGAGGACCTTGATAGCACTGGGCAGTAGCCGGCCAGCCTGGGAACATTCGGAACATTGTGACACCCATTAGTCTGCCTTTCAAAGGAAAGGAGAATGTTTATAAATCCAGAGAATTCGTTGAATGGAGGCCAGTTAAGGCAGTCTAAACTGTTTTGTTCCTAGTTTACAGGTGAGGAAACAGGTACAGGAAGTCATTTCCCCGAGGCCACCCTAGGCTTGGCAGAGCTCGCGTTTGAACCTGGGCCTCTCTGGCTCCATGTCCTTCATCCCTACATTCTGCTGCCTCTTTAACACTCTGAGACCCTGTGACCCTCTGGCTTCCCCGCTAAAAGGATTAAAGGGTGTTGTGATCTCCCACATGGGATTTGAGGTGTATTTAAAAATCTCGAGCACCGTTCCTGTATAAGAGTCAGGGGATAAGGAGTAAGGCGCCGTGTCTCCCGCAGGTCCATGTCCCCAAGCCCAGGGCTCAGGCCTATCTATGCAGCTGGCTGGGAGCAGTTAGGGTGCGTTTGTCTTTTGGTGTGTCCC
This sequence comes from Tursiops truncatus, assembly GCF_011762595.2. Lineage (NCBI taxonomy): Eukaryota > Metazoa > Chordata > Mammalia > Artiodactyla > Delphinidae > Tursiops > Tursiops truncatus. The sequence goes on along the minus strand of NC_047034.1, from coordinate 164,436,276 downwards.
GAGGACCTGCTCTGGGGCAGGCGCGGGGCTCGTCCTGGGATATAACAGGACGCTGACCTCAGAGCTCAGTGTCTGGTGGGATCCTTCCAATGCCTCCCTTGTCCAAGCCTCCTCTGGCTCAGACTTCCTCTGGGGGCCGCTGGATGTTAGATGTGCAAAGGAGGCAGAGTTGGAGTCAGACACATCTGAGTTCTAATTCTCATTCTGCCACTTCCTAGCTGTGTGACCCTGGGCCACCAACAACCTCTCTGAGCCTCAGTGGGAGTGAGAAGGCCTCGCGGCAGACCCTCCGTAGGCAGCTCCCCCGAGGGCCCAGCACACAGCAGGGCTGGGAGGTGCTCAGCTGTGGACAGGGGACCGGACGGGCAGCCCTGCGCAACTTCCGACTGTTGGTGGCTGTGGAGAGCGACGCGGTGAGCAGGGGAAATGAAAAGAGGCCAGACGCCGTCCAGGCCGCAGCACGCGAGGGGTGCCTCACTAGGCCGCCCGTCCCCTCCCAGGCTCAGAAAGGGGAAGGCGGCCCAGACCGGGAAGTGGTCGGCCTCTGATGACCACCCCACGGGGACCGCATCAGCCCGAGCAGGAAGTGGTCACCCCTTCCCACCCTCCACCCCAAGCCGGTCCTGCCTGAGCTCACACTTGGGAAACAGCTGGGCCCAAAAGTCCCTGTTCTCTGGTCTGTTCTGGGAGCCGGCTTTATTCTTAGAAACCCAGCTCGGCCTGGGGCCACTGACTCTGTGGCTGGGGGTCTGCAGACCTGGCTTCTCGTCCCAGCTCTGCCACTTCCTTGCGCTGAGGCCTTGGCCAAGTTGCTTCCCTGTCTGGACCTGTTCCCCATCTGTGAAATGGGGTGATAATCCCCCACCTGCTGCCTCGGAGAAGAAACATGGACAGTCCTAAAAGGTCAGGGCTGGAAAGTCCCCCAGGGCTCCTCTGGTCCAATATCTTTTCACGGACGAGGAAGCTGAGTCTGGAGAGGGAAGGGGATTGATCCTCTTCCCACAGCCAGGGAGTAGCAGGGGTTTCTGAGGTTTTGGAAAGAGCACTGGATTGGGAGCCAGGACGAGGTCCAAGGCTTCACTCAGCCCCTTCCTTGCGGTGGGACCTTGGTCAAGTCAATCAGCCTTTCTGAGCCATTTTCTGCAGTGACGGAACTAGCCTTACTTCTCAGGGCTCTGGTGGGGCTCACCTATAACGATGCATGTGGGGATGCTTTGCAGAATGTAATGCCCTGCGACCGTGAACAGCTTTTTAACTAAGGTGGAATCAGACTGGAACCCAGATCTCATGTTTCCTGCTCTTTGCTGCCCCCTGCTCGAGGCTCCATGTACAGGGAGTGCAGTCTGGGCCCCAGGAAGCTGCCTGGGGAGAAGACTTCATTCCCTTTTCTCCCCTCACTTGGGTATAGGTAGCTAATCTCTTTCCCTGATTCCACTGAGTCACTGGAGGCCGTGCTCCGGGAGGGGCCAGGTGTGAACTCACTTTGCCCACATCAGTAACCAGAGATGCTGTTACCACCAACATCCACCCCTTAGCTTGTGGCTCCTACCCACCAACTCCTCCTTTCCTGTAGGGCCCTCCTAGGACCCTGAGCCCAAGCAGATTCTGTGGTGGGGGCCAGAAGAATGGGCAGGCTGGATCAGACATGGGCAGCCCCCTGGTGCCGCCTAGCACAGGCCACCCAGGCCCGGCTTGGGCTTCAGGAGAGAGGGCCTCAGACCAGGGAGTCCTGGATGACGGGGCTGGCAGAGGGGTTAGAGATTAGCCTATCCAGGGGACAGAACTGGGGTCCACGGATCTGAAGAAGAGCTGGAAACCCCCAGATCACACAGAGACTTGTGGTTATGTGGGCGGTTGTGTGTGTATGCGTGTGTGTGGTTGTGTGTACGTGTGTGTGTAGCTTTGGTTGCGTGTGTGTGTGTGTCTGCATTTCCTGAGGGGGGTGGTCCAGATTTCATTAAATTTTCAAAGCAAAATTTTAAAGGTCAGGACCAATGTGCTTTCTCCCCTTTCCCATTTCACAGAAGAAGAAACTGAAGCAGAGAGACATGAAGTGTCTCACAGCCTTCATAAGCAGGATGAGGTGGGGTACTTAGTGCTTCGATTATGACCTCCTTTTCCTGACTCAAAAATAGTTCCTAGGAAGTTCAGAGGCAATCTGTATCCCGTGCCCTTGTCCCAGGACTTTGAGGGTGGCTGAGGCTTGAGGAGATTGAGAGAGAGGAAAGTTAGGTCAGGTTCCCTGTGCCAAGCCCCAGAGCTCCTGCCAGCACCACCACCAGCAGCACCACCACCAATATCACCAGCAGCACCACCATCAGACCATCATCAGCACCACCGCCGTCAGCACCGTCATCAGTATTATTGACAGCGCTGCTATCAGCATCACCACCAGCACAGGATCTGCCTTACAGGCCGGGCCAGTCACCTGGTTTCCACCATCACCCTGCCTCTGTTGACGGCAGTTGGGATGCCCAGCTCAGGCCTCATCTAGAGCCATGCGGGGCCAGCCCAAGGGTGGGATGAAAACAAGGGTGGGGCCATTCTGAATTGAAGATGCCCATTGCAAAATGAGCTCAACTGATCTGACCCTCATATAAGACCCCCTTAGAGACAGGTTGTACAGGCAAGCTCTTATCCAATTAAGATTGGAAATATGTGCGTGTTGTTCCTTTCATCTTTCCACAAATATGTTTTCATTATTATTGTAGCTGACACCTATCCAGAAGTGACTGGGCACTGCTCTGAGTACTTTAGATGTATGAATTACTTCAACCCTTTCAGCAACCCTATGAGGTGGGTAGTATTATTATCCCTATCTTATAGCTGGGGAAACAAAGGCACTGAAGAAGTCCAAGGTCAGACACCTAGTAAATGGCAAGGCCAAGATTTGAATCCAATCATCCTCACACACTCTTAGCCACTACACTACAGTATCAGATCAGAGAAGTACAGAGCAGGCCAAAGAAAACCCCGGATGTGCAACCCCTGCAAATGACTGTGATCTCTTTGAAGGCATGGGCCATATTGTTTTCAGTGCTGTGTTCTCAGGACCTGACACTAGGCCTGGTATACAGAAGGAGCTCAGTAAGTGTTGGCTAAGTGAGTCAATTGACAGTACTTGCCTCCCAAGCCTTCCCCATCTTCTGCTTCTTCCTCCTCTGAACTGCGCTTGAGGGCTGTCCCTGAAGCTGTAGTTCTTTTTCCAGCAAACAGAGGGCAGCATGTACAATAAGGCAAGACCCTCTTCCAGGTGTCAGGAAGAAGGAATTAGGAGGAAAAGGAAGAAATACTTTGTGGCCGGCAGGAACACACTTATTGATTAAAAACAAGTTGAGACAAAGCCTGGGTCCCACAACATGATAGGATGCCACGGCTGGTGTTCTTAATTTGACAGCTGAGGAAACTGAGGTCCAGAGAGGGAGAGCTTCTTGCCCAAGATCACACAGCATGTGAGCAGCAGACCTTGAAATCCAGGTCTCCTGGCTCTTTCTCCACTAGAGTGATAGAAATAGCTGACAGGTTGGAGTATGGACGAGGCCTCCCCTTGTCTGTCAGGAGAATAGCAGATGTTAAAAGTTACCAACCAGGGGCAGCTCTTTGTGCACATAGCCAGGCCGCCCCCTGGTGGCTGTAACTGTCATGTACCCAGAAGCGCAGTCACGATTTTGTCAATCCATCAGCCAATGGGCTGCATCTCCAACTTACTGGCCCTCGGCCTGGCCTCAGGCTGTTGGGAAGACAAGAGACCAAGAGGATCAGGTTCTAGTCCCTTCGGGGACTTACAGTCCAACAAATGAGGCAGGATGGCCCATGGAACAGAGCAGAGAGCATGTGTGCCTGAGTCCCAGGGATCACAGCCACGGCCACCTGTGCGCCCAGCACCGTGGATGCCCCATCCCTTGGAGTTCCACGTCATCCCATAGGGTAGCTACTCATAGTCTCCCATTGACTGTTAGGAAACGGAGGCTCAGAGACAGGACACAATTGTGTATGAAGCCACACAGCCAGGAATAGAGGAGCTGGGAAGTGAAGCCCAAACTGGCAGTTTCCAAGTCTAGGGCTTATTCAACTTCCCCCACGTGATAACCACGGCAGCTCTGAGCAAGTGCGGTCAGCTTGGACTGGAGTGGTCTTGGAATACTCCTGTGAGGAGGCGAGGTCCACCATCCCAAAGGCCAGACCCAGTTCCTTCTGGCTACATCACCCAACGATAATGATGAAAATCACCATGACAGAAAATATCATCAATTAAGGATTTAGTGCTGGGTGCTGTGGTTTAAGTGCTTTCCATGAGTCAGTTATTCATTCATTCATTCACTTAAATATTGATCAAACATCTTCTATGCGTCTATGTTTTAGGTACCGGATCACAACAGTGAACAAAGCATAGAGAAATCCCCGCCCTTGTGAAACTTGTATTCCAGACAAGGGAGAAAGATATATTATAAATCATTATAATATATATATAATTAAAATATATAGTGTGGCAGGTGGTGATAACTTCTGGAGAAAAATTAAGTAGGGAATAAGGATAGAGAGCATTTTGGGAGGGAGGTGGAATCCCCCAAGATGACATTCGAGCAGAAAGCTGAAGGAGAGGAGGAAGTGAGCCATGGGGGTGTCTGAGGGAAGGGTGTCCAGGCAGAGGGAACAGAGTGCCAAGGCTCTGAGGCAACTGTCTCGTTAATTCATCTCAATCAACCTTGAGTTATAAACCACCACTGTTCCCGTTTCATGGTTAGGGAACACTTTCCAAGTCTGGTAGGGAAGAGGCAGGACGGAGCAACTGAGGCCAGGAAGGTCATGCCCAACATCGCATAGTGAGTCAGTGCCAGAGCGGGGATCCAAACCCTGTCTTCTGCCTCCCATACCAAGGCTCTTTAGAGTATCTCTAGTGTCTAAAGGGATACATCACATCCAGCACCCCCAGAGATCACAGCCCCCAAAGAACAAGGGCAGGATGCAGGCTCTGGAGGGGCTAATCAACCAACGGTAGGAGCTGGATCCCAGCCTGATGGGTGCAGAGCTGGAGTTGGTGGCCATGATCAGCGATAGTGGGACTCAGGGTCAGACAGGCCCTGCCTCCCTGCCACCCTTTCCGTTGTTTCTCCATCCTAAGGAGAGGCTCTCCTACTTGAATGCGGTTGTACCTCAAACCCACTTGGCAGGGAGGGTAGCTGAGGAATATCAGTGACTAATCTTAGCCTGACCAGCCACTGCCCAGAAACCCGAGGTCAGTCTGTGGTTGGGATCAGAGTTCAGCCTGGGTCTGAAGTTTGTGGCTGGACCAGGGGTCGGTCAGTCTGTGGCTGAGATAAAAAGTCAGTCTGTGGCCAGGTCAAGAGTCAGTATACGGTTTGGCTCAGGGGTCAGACTGTGACAGGGACAGTGTCAGTCTGTGTTCACATCAGGACTCCATTCATCACCAAGGTCAAAGACCAGATGGGCCAAGGTCAGGGCTCAGTCATGGCCAGAGCTGGGAGTGTAGGTCTGTGGGACAAAGGCTGCCAACTGAGCTGCACTGGGCCAAAGTCTGACCTCAGAGCCAGGCAGGGACAAATCATCAGGTGTTCTAACCACTGAACCCCAGCCCTGCCAAGTAGAGTGCTGGACAGAGGGGACAAACCAGTCCCCTCCATCCCCTATGTCAGCCTTAGCAAGTCTGGACAGTCTAGCCCAAAGCCTCCCCCTTTTCCAACAACTTGAGGGACTTGACTGATCTCACACACACACACACACACACACACACACACGCACGCACGCACACACACACACACACACACACACACCATCCAACAGATGAAGAAATGAAGCCCAGAGACAGCCAGGATCTGTCCAAAGTCATTCTGAGGCTGAGGGTACAAAAAGGACCAGAACCTGACACTCCTGACATCCCTGGGCTTTCCTCATCTGAGCCTGAGATAGGGTCACCACCTGCTCAGTCACTGCTCGGGGAGGGAGATTTGAGTCACTGCACAGGCCTTGTGGAGAGGCATCTGGGCAGAAAAGGGGAAAGCAAAAGCCACATCTAGGAATCAGGTGCTCTTGGGTTCTCTTCTTTTTTATTTTCTTTTTTTTCCTTTAACATCTTTATTGGACTATAATTGCTTTACAATGGTGTGTTAGTTTCTTCTTTATAACAAAGTGAATCAGTTATACATATACATATGTTCCCATATCTCTTCCCTCTTGCATCTCCATCCCTCCCACCCTCCCTATCCCACCCCTCTAGGTGGTTACAAACACCTAGCTGATCTCCCTGTGCTATGCGGCTGCTTCCCACTAGCTATCTATTTTATGTTTGGTAGTGTATATATGTCCATGCCACTCTCTCACTTTGTCCCAGCTTACTCTTCCCCCTCCCCATATCCTCAAGTCCATGCTCTAGTAGGTCAGTGTCTTTATTCCCATCTTACTCCTAGGTCCTTCATGACCTTTTTTTTTTTCTTAGATTCCATATATATGTGTTAGCATACAGTATTTGTTTTTCTCTTTCTGACTTACTTCACTCTGTATGACAGACTCTAGGTCCATCCACCTCACTACAAATAATTCAATTTCGTTTCTTTTTATGGCTGAGTAATATTCCATTGTATATATGTGTCACATCTTCTTTATCCATTCATCTGTTGATGGACACTTAGGTTCCTTCCATGTCCTGGCTATTGTAAATAGAGCTGCATTGACATTTTGGTACATGACTCTTTTTGAATTATGGTTCTCTCAGGGTATATGCCCAGTAGTGGGATTGCTGGGTCGTATGGTAGCTCTATTTGTAGTTTTTTAAGGAACCTCCATACTGGCTGAATAGTGGCTGAATCAATTTACATTCCCACCAACAGTGCAAGAGTGTTCCCTTTTCTCCACACCCTCTCCAGCATTTATTGTTTGTAGATTTTGTGATGATGGCCATTCTGACCAGTGTGAGAGGATATCTCATTGTAGTTTTGATTTGCATTTCTCTAATGATTAATAATGTTGAGCATTCTTTCATGTGTTTGTTGACAATCTGTATATCTTCTTTGGAGAAATATCTATTTAGGTCTTCTGCCCATTTTTGGATTGGGTTGTTTGTTTTTTTGTTTTTGAGCTGCATGAGCTGCTTGTAAATTTTGGAGATTAATCCTTTGTCAGTTGCTTCATTTGCAAATATTTTCTCCCATGCTGAGAGTTGTCTTTTGGTCTTGTTTATGGTTTCCTTTGCTGTGCAGAAGCTTTTAAGTTTCATTAGGTCCCATTTGTTTATTTTTATTTCCATTTCTCTAGGAGGTGGGTCAAAAAGGATCTTGCTGTGATTTATGTCATAGAGTGTTCTGCCTATGTTTTCCTCTAAGAGTTTGATAGTGTCTGGCCTTACATTTAGGTCTTTAATCTATTTTGAGTTTATTTTTGTGTATGGTGTTAGGGAGTGTTCTAACTTCATACTTTTACATGTAACTGTCCAGTTTTCCCAGCACCACTTATTGAAGAGGCTGTTTTTTCTCCACTGTATATTCTTGCCTCCTTTATCAAACATAAGCTGACCATATGTGCGTGGGTTTATCTCTGGGTTTTCTATCCTGTTCCATTGATCTATATTTCTGTTTTTGTGCCAGTACCATACTGCCTTGATTACTGTAGCTTTGTAGTATAGTCTGAAGTCAGGGAGCCTGATGCCTCCAGCTCCATTTTTCGTTCTCAAGATTGCTTTGGCTATTCGGGGTCTTTTGTGTTTCCATACAAATTGTGAAAATTTTTGTTCTAGTTCTGTGAAAAATGCCAGTGGTAGTTTGATAGGGATTGCCTTGAATCTGTAGATTGCTTTGGGTAGTATAGTCATTTTCACAATGTTGATTCTTCCAATCCAAGAACATGGTATATCTCTCCATCTATTTGTATCATCTTTAATTTCTTTCATCAGTGTCTTATACTTTTCTGCATACAGGTCTTTTGTCTCCTTAGGTAGGTTTAGTCCTAGATATTTTATTCTTTTTGTTGCAGTGGTAAATGGGAGTGTTTTCTTAATTTCACTTTCAGATTTTTCATCATTAGTGTGCAGGAATGCCAGAGATTTATGTGCATTAATTTTGTATCCTGCTACTTTACCAAATTCATCGATTAGCTCTAGTAGTTTTCTGGTAGCATCTTTAGGATTCTCTATGTATAGTATCATGTCATCTGCAAACAGTGACAGCTTTACTTCTTCTTTTCCAATTTGGATTCCTTTTATTTCTTTTTCTTCTCTGACTGCTGTGGCTAAAACTTCCAAAACTATGTTGAATAAGAGTGGTGAGAGTGGGCAACCTTGTCTTGTTCCTGATCTTAGTGGGAATGGTTTCAGTTTTTCACCATTGAGGACGATGTTGGCTGTGGGTTTGTCATATATGGCCTTTATTATGTTGAGGAAAGTTCCCTCTATGCCTACTTTCTGCAGGGTTTTTATCATAAATGGGTGTTGAATTTTGTCAAAAGCTTTCTCTGCATCTATTGAGATGATCATATGGTTTTTCTTCTTCAATTTGTTAATATGGTTTATCACGTTGATTGATTTGCATATATTGAAGAATCCTTGTATTCCTGGAATAAACCCCACTTGATCATGATGTATGATCCTTTTAATGTGCTGTTGGATTCTGTTTGCTAGTATTTTGTTGAGGATTTTTGCATCTATGTTCATCAGTGATATTGGCCTGTAGTTTTCTTCCTTTGTGACATCTTTTACTGGTTTTGGTATCAGGGTGATGGTGGCCTCATAGAAAGATTTTTGGGAGTGTTCCTCCCTCTGCTACATTTTGGAAGGGTTTGAGAAGGATAGGTATTAGCTCTTCAGGTTTTCTTCTTATAGATTGACTTAGTCTGTGACTTCAGAGAGATCTGTTTATTTGCTTGTTCATTGATTGGCTTACTCAACAAATAAAAACTGCAGAGAACTTCCCTGGTCCTCCATTTCCTCATCTGTAAAATGGGCAGAATGCCCTTTCCAAGGACTGTTGTGGGAATCATATGAGAAAACAGGTGGGCAACACATAGTTACTGAGCACACAGCGTAGAAGTTGTGGCAGGTACCATCAGTGCCTCATCCGTTTCCCCACTCTCTGTGCACGCCAACCTGATAGTCTGGAAGTCCCCACCTGACACCTTTCCCCAAGTCACAAGTGTGGGGCAAGCCAGAGTGCCTGGCAGTTAGCATTCCCCTGGGAGTTGTTCTCAATCGATGATTGGCAAAGCCATCTCCTGCCTCCTGGTGGGGTGAATCTAAGGCTTGTCATGCACTGTCCCCACACTCCCCATCACCCACAGGCTGAGTCCCGTCACCCACACCAGTAACTTTCTGGATGATGCCTTCCTTGGTGACAATCCCTCGCTCTCACTTCCTGACTCCCCTGAAAGATCTCCCTGGGTCATGGCTCACGGGAACCACCTCCACCTCACGTCCTAGTTTTAGAGCCCACTTTGGATCAGCCCAGCCTAAGGCGTGAGTACATCACATACACGGAGAGGTCAGTCTCGTTGCCCCATTCTACAGAAACCAAGGCTCGGAAAGTTTAAGCAAATAAATGGCAGATCTGGGATTCCTCCCCAGGATTGTCTGTCTCCAGAGCCAACACTCAATTCCAATGTTACACAGGGACCTCCCTAATAGTGGAAGGAGGAGCACGGACTCAGTATAGATGGAGGTAAGTGCTGGTGACAGTGTTGTCATACCGGTAATGGTCCCTCAGCAAGCTGAAAACGCTTCACTGGGGACATGAGACTTGAGCCGGATGTTGAAGGATGCATAAGAGTATTCTAGGGGCTGATAAAAGAGAATGCACTCCAGGCAGAAGGAAGAGGATGCACAAAGGCTCAGAGGCACAGAGGAGGATGTCATGTTTAGAGAATGCCAAAAAGCAACAGGGCTGCGTGCAATGGGATGCATTCAGGGGAGTGGTAGGAACCTTTGCTGCAGGGTGGGGACCTGCACGACAGGTGGTGAACTGGGTGCCACAGTGCTCAGAAGACACCAGAGGACCAGCAGAGGCTTGAATCAGGAGCATGGTCTGGTCAGATGGGTGGCTCTGGTGGCAATATGAAGGGGCTAGTGCTCGATACACAGTATATGCTCAACACAGGTGTGTTCTTAACTATTAATCTTTTATTTTACGATTTGAGCTTTTGTATGTTGTTTTGAAAACCTTTACCCAAAGTCATGAATAAACATTTTCTTCTAAAAATTTCAAATTTTGTTCTTTCATATTTAGGGCTTTAAATCATTTGAAATTTATGTTTCTGTTTGGCATGGGGTAGGGATCTCACTTTACCTTTTCTATCTGAATAGCCAGTTGACCTAACACCATTTCCTTATTAAATAGCTTGCTCCATAAAGGCTGATTTCTGCCATATGCTAAGTCCCGTTTGTAAGTGGATGTATTTATAGGCTCCCTCTTCCATTGTTTAATCCTTCTTCTTTAATTACTATAGCTTTATAATAAGTCACGGTATCTTAAAAAACAAGTCCTTCATTCTTCAAAATTGTGTTGGTGCATTAGTTTCCTATTGCTGATGTAACAGATTACCACAAATGTAGTGTCTTAAACAACACAAATTTCTTCTCTTACAGTCCCGGAGGTCAGAAGTCTGAAATCAGTTTCACTGGGCTGAAGGCAAGGTGTCAACAGGACTGCATTCCGTTTTGGAGGCTCTGAGGGAGAATCTGATCTCTTGCATTTTTCAGGTTCTAATGACCACCTGTATTCCTTGGCTTGTGGCCCCTTTCTCCATCTTCAAAGTGCATCATTCCAATTTCTGCTTCTGTCATCACATCACCTTTTCCTCTAATTTGACTCCTCCTGTGTCCCTCTTGTAAGGATAATCTGGAATAATCTCCCCACCTCGAGATCCCTAATCATATCTGCAAAGTCTCAGGTATGGGTGAGACCCTGGACAGGATCCCTCCTGGGGCAAAATTCCCTCCATCTGTAAAACTAGAAAAGAAATCCTCTGCTTCCAAAACACAAAGGTGGTACAGGCATAAGATTCAGGTTATAGACGTTCCCATTCAAAACGGGAGAAAATGGAAGGGAATAAAGAATCAGCAGTCTCTAGCAATTTTGAAATCCAATGAGGCAAACTCCACTAGGTGTCAGGGCCTGGGAAAAACCTTCTACGGTTTGCAGTTCTGCCCTCCACATGCGAAACAACAAGAAGACAAACATAAAAACTTCAAACCTGACTTCACACCATATATAAAAATAACCTCAAGATGAATTATAGACCTAAAGAAGTATTGCTAAGTAAAAAAGCAGGCGCAAAAGAGTGCATAGTGTGCGATTCAACATATATGAGATTCCAGAAAGGACAAAGTTAGAGTGACAGAAAGCAGATCAATGATTGCCAGTGTGGGGGGGGGGGGAGGAGAGGAGGGATTTGATTGATAGCAAAGGGTGGGAGGTAACTTTGTGGGGTGATGGAAATATTCCATATCTTGTTTGTGATGATGGTTCACAACTGTAGAGAGAAAGAAAGAGCGAGAAAGAGAGAGAAAGAAAGAAAGAAAAAGAAAGGAAGGAAGGAAGAAAGGGAGAAAGAAAGAAAGAATAAGAAAGAAAGAAGGAAAGAGGGAGGGAGGGAGGAAGAAAAAGAAGGAGAAGAAAGAAAGAGGGGAGAGGGAGAAGGGAAGAGGGAAGAGAGGAGGGAGCAGAGGTAGGGAAGGGGAGGGAGGGATGGGGAAATGAAGGAGGGAAGAGTTAGATCTAACAGGCCTAGGGTGGGGTGTGACCGCCATCAGTCAGAGGGGCCAGCAGAGCCCCCTGGACAGGTCTACTGGAGTTTTGGTCCCTAAACTGCTGGGGAAGTCATATCCTGCCCTCACCCTTCTAGAACAGAAAAGTGATCAGGACACCTGGATTTGTATCCCGGACATTTCATCAAGCAGTTGAGTCCCTTAGCAAAGCTCTTCCCTCCTGCTTTGTCTCGGTTTCCTCGAGGGCAGGAATTTTAGTCTGTGCTCAACTCCAGCAGTGCCTGGCACGTAGCACACACTCCATACACGTAAGCGTCTGTGTTCTTCTCATTTTGTTTCTAAGCAAATGGAGGGTAGGGCGCATAGCCCAGCTCACTCAGCAGAGGGGCAGAACCACAGTCCAGCCCCACACAATTTGGCCCCAAAGCCCAGCTGTTCAACCACCACAGGGACTGCCCGGCGTGGGGTCCCTGGGGGCTCAGCTCAGGTCACCACCTTCAGAGAGGCAGGCCTTCGGTGGGCACTAATCCACATTGGTCTCGGGTGGCTTCTGGTGGCTTCTCTCTTTTTTTTTTTTTTTTTTTGTGGTACGCGGGCCTCTCACCGCTGTGGCCTCTCCTGTTGCGGAGCACAGGCTCCAGATGCGCAGGCTCAGCGGCCATGGCTGACGGGCCCAGCCGCTCCGCGGCATGTGGGATCTTCCCGGACCGGGGCACGAACCCGCGTCCCCTGCAACGGCAGGTGGACTCTCAACCACTGCGCCATTCTGGTGGCTTCTGATTCTCTCTGGTCAAGAAGCTGCCTCTGCTCACCACACACAGGCCTCTAGTGGGCCCTCATTTCCCCGTTACAGTAGGCACGAATAGCTCAGGCTCTGGAGACTGGCAGCCTGGGTTCAAATCCTGGCTCTGCTGTTGCTTCTCTGTGTGTCCTTGGGCAGGGCCCTCAATCCATGCCTCAGTTTCTTCACCTGTAAAGAAGGGAGGATGGTATTACCTAGTCCAAGAATTGTGGGGATTCAATAAGGAAACCCGGGTGAAATGTGGAGAGCAGTGTGTGGGCCTGATGACTGTTGGCCATTGTCACTGTTAACCACCAGCACAAGGCACCTGGCCCGTTGCTTCCTCTTGTCCTTCCAAAGCCCCAGGCCCCTGCGCACCGGACAGCAGGGCTCAGCGGAGACTGACTGCTTTCCCAGAGGGCCGGCCCAGCCCCTCCCGCCCCATCTCAGAGCCCTGCCCACCCAGGGGGCTCAGGCACTGTCCCCAATCAATATGCCCAGCTGATTGTGGCTTTGGGGTCTCGACCACAGGTCCAGCCGGGACTGGGAGCTGGTGGAGGTGACAGTGGGGGGAGAGTGTGAGCCGGGTTCCCAGGTACCCCAGGGCCACTGCTGTGGGCCCAGAGCAGGCTTTGCTCTGCTGACACCAGCCCTCGCCCCCAGGGGTGAGGGTAGAGATGGGTCAGGGATGGGGGCAGGCAGAGGGCAGGGGTCCCATGACCAGTCTCAGCTGTACCAATGCCTTGCTGGGTGATCTTTGCCAGGCCACTTCTCTCTGTGCCTCCTTTCCTTTTGTACAATGGAGGGAATGGGAGTGGTGGCAAGCCCGGGCCCCTCTGCCTCAAGCGCTATTATAAGAGAAAAGGATCGGGGTTCTGTCTGGTGCTGAGAGCTGGGCCCTGTGATACGTGCTCACGACAGCCCATTTTACAGATGAGGAGAGTGAGGCCCAGATGTTCCTAAGAGCTTTCTCTTTGGGGAGGTCAGTTTCACCATGAAGCTCATTTCAGAAGGCTTGGGAAAGTGATCAGCCTGGCCTACAGGCTCCCTGGAGGACGCCAGTTCCCAGTTTTAGGAAGAAATTATTTTCTTCTTAGGCCAACCTCAGTAAAGACTTTGCCCTGCCCAAGCCCCTTTCTTTACCTGGAAATCAGTGTGGGGTTACTTCTTTTCTACTTCCTGTTTTTCACAACTGACACCAGAGGGGCAATCCAGGATGCTTTCTGGAGAGTGCTGGCTCCCACTCTCCGCCCACCTCTGCTGCAGCCGCCACAGCTCGGCTCCGATCTGCCCACCCACCTCCCATGGTATCAGGGGGGTGTTTATAGAAACCCTTGCCCAGTTTGGGTATCCCCCAGGGCAGCCGCATCTTGGCAAAGGCTTGACCCCAGCACGTTCTCTGGGGAAGGGGCTGTAGAGCCCGCTGACTCCAGGGCTGGAACAGGAGCTTCGACTTCACAGCCTTGGCCCCTGAGCAAGGCTGGCCCTCATCCCGACCCCCATCCAGCTACTTCCTGCAGTCCCACTACTGCACACACCACCGAACCTCGTCCAGGGTGAGGCCGGCGGGGCCCAGACCCAAACCCACAGCAGCGCAGCTTCCTGGGAAGGCAGCATTTCCAGAGCACCAGCTCTTTAGAGGACGCTTTCAAAGCCCCCATCCAGTCCCCGCTCAGCATGAAACCCTGTCACCCCAGCCTAGCCCTCTGTGTGGTCATCTGAGACACTGAACCCATAATACTAACATGGTTAGGCAGTTGGGGTGGGAGAGGCTCCAACCCTCAGTAAATATCACTGCTGCACTAAGCACTTTAAATGCATCATCTCATTTTAATCCCAAACAAGCCTGTGAGAGAGGTGCTGCTATTAATCCCATTTTACAGATGATGGAAACTGAGGCTCAGAAAGGTTAAGTAACTTACCCAACATCATCCAGCTAGAAAGTGGAGGGGCCAGGATTAGAACCCACTTATTACAAGACATTGGCCCCTCCAGGCAGAGCCGAGTGGCCCCCGCCCCCTGCTGCCCCCCTCTGATTTCTCCCTGGATGCATTTCATCCTACCCCTGGAGACCTGTCCTGAGCAGCAGTGGCAGCACTGGGCTGCACACCTGGCCAGAGCGTATGTGTGTGGAGTGCTGTCACCCCTCCACCCAGCCCTGCAAGACCTTCCTTCCTGCCCTTGCCCTGCTCAGACCAGGGCTCCCCACTCCTAGAGGAGCCCTATCTGGGTTCCCTCTTCACCCTCACATCCCCAGCTTCCATCCTGCCCTCCAGAGCTGGGCTGTCCATCCCAAGGTGCCCTCGGGATTCTGTTTGCTTCCAATTCCCAGGCCACCAGCAGATCTATTACTCCTCTCATTCCTATGATTCATTTATTCAGTGGGTTTAGGGGCAGTCAGGACGCCCTAGGGACTTGGGAGTGAATGGATGGGCCAAGGGCCAGGCCCAGCCTCTCTGTGCACGTTAATGCCTCATCAGGTCTCTGGAAAGGTCAGCACTGTGGAGGCCTTGGGCTGCACGTGGTTGCTGTGGTCAGTCCTGGGGCAGGAGCCAGTGTCCAAGGCCACATCTACCTGCCTTGGCATCAGCCCCTGGTCACCAGAAGAGGCTGGGAGAGGAGGAGGAGGAACTGGGGGTAGGTAAGCCCCTTGGGGGTCCTCTAGTTACCCAGAAACCCCAGGGACAGGCAGGATCAGTCCTCTGGAGAAACCCCCACCTACACATAGTCTCCCACACCCCTCCTTTCCTGGCCCCTGAGACATGGAGGCAGCAGGAAGGGTGGCAGAAGGACCCAAGATGTGAAGTTCAAATATGAACGGTCAGCCACAAGCACCCCTCCCCCCATGACCATGACCATCACCGAGGCCCATGGGCACCCACACCCCTCCTTGCTGCCCTTGCTGTTTTCATTTGCCACTCACCACCCACTCTCAAGGTCCCTATGTTGTGAAGGCACCCCAAGCCTTGGGAGGTAAGAGTAACAGCCCCCTTCATACCCTCCCTACAAGTCCTTTCGCTCCTCCTTGGAGGCGACCCCTATGAACAGCTCGGCATCTACTCTACAGACACTTTTTTGTGCATTTATAAAACCTATGTAGATATTATTTAGCTCTTCACATACCATACATAGTTTTCTCTGACTTGCTTTTTCTTTTTTTATGCGGTACGCGGGTCTCTCACTGTTGTGGCCTCTCCCGTTGCGGAGCACAGGCTCCGGACGCGCAGGCTCAGCGGCCATGGCTCACGGGCCCAGCCGCTCCGCGGCATGTGGGATCTTCCCGGACCGGGGCACGAACCCGTGTCCCCTGCATCGGCAGGCGGACTCTCAACCACTGCGCCACCAGGGAAGCCCTCCTTTTCCTTCTTAACCTGCTCATTCTGAAAACAAACCTCAATGGCCACTTCCTTAGGAAGACCCTCCCTGATCATCTTTGTTAGCTCACAGCCTCCCCCCACCACACACCACCACCATCGTACAGTCTCGTGGCCTCTCCACAGTGCTGGTCGCAGCTGTAATCTCACCTTGTTGTGTGTGATTGGGTGGTGAATGCGGGACTCCCCTGTCCGACTGTGAATCCCATGCAGGTAGGGACTGCCCTGGCTTGACCTGCTACTGAATCCCTTGCATCTAACACTCTGCCTGGCACATGGTAGGTTCACAGCAATCTACACGGGCTGGTACCTGTCCCCTCCTACGTGGGGCTCCAGGTTTCAGTGCCTTGAAGGGGCAAAGTCTTAGGGGCAGCCTGGGAGAGAGGCCTCACTGTCACGTGCTGGCCTCATCGACGTGGCCATGGGGATGGGAAGCTGACAGCTGTTGCAGATGCCTGAGTGACGGTTGCCCCAGCTCCTCCGCCCCGGCTTCCTCGCTGGGTCTCAGCCCAGCAACCTGTGCTCAGCTGCCCTGTGGAGCTCAGTTCTGCTTTCCTGCCCCTCCTCACCCCCACCTCCACCTGCTGTTCACTCAGGAAACCAAACCAGAGGCAGACAAAGGAGAGGGGCAAGGACCACCTGCCCGTCTGTCCACCAAGCTAGCTGGACAAGGAGGAATCTAGGACATGACCAAGGAGAGACGAATCTGGAAAAATGCATTATCAAGAGCCTGGGGTTTGGAGTCAGGCTCTCTGGGTTTGAATCGCTGCCCCACAGGGGGCAAATTCTTTCAACTTCTCTGAGCCTCAGTTTCTTTATCTGTCAAATGGGGATTATAGGAGCAGCTTTCCAGGGTGGTTTTGAGGGCTACATAGGGCAATGGACTTGACTGAGTGCCTCCTCAGTAAGCACCCGTGGCAGGGAAGTGCTTAGCACACGGTCTCACACTGTGGCGGTGCTGTTGTTACCCTGTCTGGGAGCCAAGGTCAAGCCCCCAGGGCCTGCTGTGTTCTCATCGACCCGGCTGCCCTCATTGATCTGGCCAGGGCCCCCTTGGGAGCCCTTTCTATGTGGACCCACCGCCCTCTGCCCTTGGGTGGCTGCCCTTTGCCAAGTTCACGGTCTGGAGCAGCTGGCCAGCTGGACCTCCTGCTAATGAGCCCCTCGCCCTGCCCAGACCAGCTTCCCCCACTCTGCGTCCATCCCTGACCTTCCCGGGAAGTTCCCTCCTCCACTCCTGCCTCTACCGTAACTGCTGCTGCCTGCCCTGTGCGCTCCTGTCTCTGGCTAGACCTCATCTGCAGACCCTGAACCCCAGCCTCTCCCCCTCTGACAGGTGTGTTTCAGGGCCAGGGCTGTGGACTGGACAGGTGGTCTGGGTTCAAATCTTGGCCACTTCCTAGCTGTTATGGACCTAATGTTTGTGTCCCCCGCCCCCCAAAATTCATATGTTGAAGCCCTAACCCCTAATACGGCTGTATTTGGAGAGGGGACAGCTAAGGAAGTAATGAAGGTTAATTGAGGTCATAAGGTCTCACTGTCCTATAGGATTAGTGTCCTTATGAGGAAAGACACCAGAGAGCTCGTTCTCTCCTCCCTCTCTTTCTCTTTCTTTCTCTCTGTGTCCCTTTCTCTCTCCCCACCCCCTCCCCAAATACCCACAAAGAAGAGGCTGCGTGAACACACACAAGATGGCAGAGGCCTGCAAGCCAAGACAAGAGGCCTTAGAATGAAACCCACCTCACCAGCCCCATGATCTTGGACTTCCCAGCCTCCAGGGCTGTGAGAAATAAATCTGTTAGAGCAGCCGGAGCAGACTAAGCCACTCGCTTTGTGACCTTGGGTAAGTTTCTCAGCCTCCCTGTGCCTCCGTTTCCTCAAAGGTAGAGTGGAGATGGGCTGCTGCCTCCACAGGGCAGCCGTGCGGACCGGACGCATTGACTGTAAGGTGTGTGACAGCGCTCGGCCTGGACGGGTATGACACCAGTGCGTGCTCCCATGCATCCCCTGGACACACTCTCTGCTCCTCCTGGGACCCCAAGCCTCCCCTCCTTCCTAGCCCATCACTGGGGCCCCTAACTGGCCTCCCGCCCTGTCCATCTCTCCGCAGAACAGCTTGAGGTCCCCACCTACTATTTGCATCAGAGCCTGAGCCCTCGGCCTGAAGAACCTGGGATTTCTCTCTTCCTAGATGGGTACCTCCTGTCCCTCCCTGACACGCACACGTGTGCACCTGCACGCACACACACACACACACGCTCGCGCGCGCGCACACACACACAAACATTCTAAGCATGCCCGGGCTGGGCTGTGCCTCAGTTTACTCCCTTCCCAGGAAACCAAGTGCAGGAGGGCAAGGGGCACAGCAGGCGCTGAAAAACAAAAACACCTCAGATTCCCCCACGAGAAACGCGCCCCAGGCCTTTCCACCCCACACACAGCTGTCCTCCACAGGGTCTCTGTCCTTGGTGAAAGCCTCTGGCTTTGGCTCCGGGCACCTTGAATCCTAGCGATGCTGACGAGTGCTGATGGCTATTTGACTCTACTGTGTGCATCCTTTGACGTACACTGCCGTGTTCAATCCTGCCAACATCCTTCTGAGGGTGGTACTGGGACGATCCCCAGGGGATGAAGGAGGAAGGGTTGTAGGCTCAGCGAGGTGAGGTGACTGGTGGAAAGTGGCGGAGCTGGGATAGGTGTGCAAGGGAGGCTGACTCCAGAGCCCACGCTCCACCACCTTATCCCACCCTGCAGCCGCTTTCCCAGGCCAGAGCATGGGCGACGTTTCTGCCTGGAGTACTGCCTAGGATATTCCAAGAGCCAAGCTTTGCCCAAGAGCCAGATGAGGAACTGGGTGCCCAGGGTAGGTGACAACACTGATCCCATGGACTGAGCACTTTGCAGTGTCAGCATAGGCCGGTGGGGACGCCCTACCACCCCCTCCTCTGGGCGAGCCATGGCCCACCCCTAGGCTCTCTGCAGAAGCATCATCTCCCAGCTGCTTTCCAATGTCCCTTTCTTGGCTTTTGCCCACACGTGGCATGAAAAACTGTCTTGGGAACTCCTTTAGGGCACACGGGCAGGGATGTTGAGGACACCAGCCGCCCATCACTGAGCGCCCCTCCCCCAGACTGCCCCTGAGGAGCCGGTGGGTTTCCTCCTTTTTGACACCAATGCTGATGTAACTGACCACATCTTCGTTTTTGCCTTGGCTTCTGGGAAGCTCAAACTCAAATTTGGAGCTCAACCTGAGCAACTATCTTGCCCTTCTCTGTGAGTTTGACTGTCTATTTCTGTTCCTATGTTCTTATTTCCCAACTCTCTGTTTCTACCTTTCCCTCTCTCCCTCCCTCCTCCCTCCCACCCTCCCTCCCAGCCTTCTCCGTCCCTCAATCCCTCCCTCCCTCCTTTCCCTCTGTCCCTCCCTCCTCCCTCCCTCCCTCCCTTCTTTCCTTCTTCCCTGCCTTCCTCACTGTGTGCTAGGTCCCTGCCCTTGGAGTCCGCTCTGGACCAGGGAGGATAAACACATGAAATGAAGAATCCCAAACATAATTATATAATTATAATAAGATTAGCAGGATCAGGTGGCAGGACCACCTGCCAGGGGCTTCACAGCCTCAGGGTTTGGGGAAGGCTTTCCCAGGGGCACAGCCCTGGAGCTGAGGTCTGGGGGGTACGTAGAAATGTGCGGGTAAGGCACAGGGCGCAGAGGGTGGCAGCCAGCCCTGTGCTGAGAAGATGCTCTTTGAGCTGGAGGACTGAGGAGCTCGGGCCCGGGGCCCAGAGCACAGAGATCTAGGGAAGAGTGGCTGCAGAGAGGGAGGTCAGAGATGTGGGTAGGGCCAACCTCGCAGGGCCTGGAAGGCTGTGGTTTATCCAGAGAGCAGAGGCTAAAATGATATCCTTACATGACGTGCAACAAGGTGTGTGCTCTAGTGGTAAGTATAAAGCCCGTGTTGAAACGCGGACTCTAGACTGGCAGAACCGTGCTGGTGGGAGTGAGTCTCCTAGATCGCTTTCTTCCTGGGAAAAGCAGAAACCTTGCCTCCTTTGGGGGATAATGAAGACAGTTTGTCTGGGTTTGGTGAAGGCATGGGAGGAAATCAGAGGCTGAGAAGGGGTGGGGGAGGGGTGGGGGAGGCATCACTGGAAGGAGAAAGCAGTCTGGAAGATTCGAGTGTTGGTTCGGCTTGTGGCCTTGAGAAAGTCCCGTCGCCCTTCTGAGCCTCGGTTTCCCTCTGTGGATGGTGGAGGGGGCTCCACAAGGGCCCCGTCAGTCAAAGCTTTATGCCTTGACAGTGAACTGCGAAGCTGGTCAGACAGAGCCCCCTGACAAAAGGCCTCCTCGCCAAGTCCAAGATCAAGTCCCCAGAGTGCTTCCACCCCAGCCGTAGCCCAGCCCCTGAGCCGCCCTCCACAGAAGTGGGGAGTGGCAACAGAGAGTCTTGGTAAGCCGTTAGGGCCTGGGCTCCGGCACAGATCTAATGACGTTGTGTTGCTTTAAGAGCCAGCGCCGCAATCCTGCCCTCGCGCTCCCTGGAGAAAATCCCCGCACCACGGGGGGCAGGAGGCCTCTCAGCCTGCCCCAGGCCCCAGGCCAGGTCTCTCCAGATGTGGCTTAAGGATCTCTTCCGGGTCAAACACCTCCAGAGTCAGCATCGCTTCTTGGGAGGGAGGCTGTCCAGGCATTTGACCTCAAGGTTGGATCAAGGGGGTGAAGCGGAGGTAGGAAGCGATGGAAGGCAGACGTCTGCGTTCTGGAACTGGCTCTGGCTCTAATTTGCTGTGTGCCTTTGGGTAGGTCACTTCCCACTTCTAAGCCTCAGTTTTCCCATCTGTAAAATGAGCGTGTTAGCTTGGCCCTGTGATAAGCAGAGGCCAGGGTGGGATTAGATATACAAGAGATTCACTGGGGGAAACAGCTGGGAAGCCTAACATGGAGAGGGAGCAGTGGGCAGGAAGGGCTCCCAGAGCAGGACACAGGCCTGACACCTCCGCTGTGCTCAAGTATCGTGTAGGGGGACCGGGGGAGCTGGCCTGAGTGCCAACATGGCGGTGGGTCCAGAGCGGTGGCAGCTGGGTCCTCAGCCGCTGTGCTCCGTGTGGTAGGCCCTCCTGAAGGAGAGCTGGGGGACACATCTCCACGGTCCCCGCAGCAGGGACCCAGTCCCCACCCGGCTGTGCTGTGGGACTCTGGCTGAGTTGCTGTGTAAACTGGGAAGTGCTGTCTCCACGTGACCGTGTGCTGATCATGTCGCAGGAGCCAGTGTAGACCCAGCCCAGGGGAGAATCTGACAGTGAGTCTGGGGCAGGGCTGGGGTGAGAGGACGGCCCCATCACCAGCCTGGGACAACTCCAGGGCCAGGCCGGCCTCACACTGCCCATCAGGCCACACCGTGAAGGCTGAGGGCAAGTGGAGGTGGGACCGAGGCAGGCCTGGAAGGTCAGTGTGAGGAGCTGGATGAGGCCTCACTCTGTGGACAGGAGGGAGCCGTGGACAGGCCAGGTTGGCAGAGCGGCTGGTGGCGCTGGGCCTCAGGAAGGTTAACTTGGCTTCGGTTGACCCGCGGATCCGGCCGGAAAGCCAGAGGCCCAGGGCTGTCAGGGCTCGGGTGGCCAGGCCTGGGGCCCGCACTTCCCACCCCCAGGGCCCCGCTGACCACAGGGATTTTCCACCTTGGGCTGAGCCTCTCTGGCCCTTCCCTGGAGACGCCTCTTACTTCTCTATTCACGGCCGGCAGGAGAGCGGCTCCCAGGCTGGGCTGTGGGACTCGCCATAGGGGCCACACTCCCCATGCCAAACCCCAAGCCTGGTTCCCCTTCTGGAAGTCACGGCAGAAAGAAGGCCCAACTTCCTGAGTGTTCGTCCTCCTCCTGGGCCTTTGTTCCCCAAACACCCTATGAGCCCTCTTGGGCCCCACTGAGCCCAGCACCCCAGGAAGCTCCTTGGTCCTTCTTCCTCATCACGACAACCCTTTAAGGTGTCCTCGCTGTGGGCCAGGGACCAGGTTGAAGGCTTTCCTGAATTAGCTCCTTGAATTTCTATGCAACCCTGTGAATAGTATACTTTCCTTTCTATTTTGCAGATGAAGAAACTGAGGCCAGAGAAGTTCACCCCCTTGTCCACAACTGGTCAGTGGGGGAACTAGAATTCAAATCCAGATCTCTTCAGTCCAAAAGGTCACCAGTAAAGAAAAATAACTATCCCTCAAATCTCTCCCCTCTTGACAGTTCTCAAGTACATTTTATTTCAAACCTAGACCAAGCTGGAGAAGTATATTTTGCTGGTGAGAAAACTGAGGCCGGAGAAAAGCAGTAGCCCAAACTCACACACGTGGTCAGGGTTGGACAGGAGGGGCCTGGCCCACTGCCCCTTGCCTCCACAGGCCAGAAACAGAAGATGGGGCACCATGACCCCAACTCCTCGGCTGCAGCAGCCCGAAGGGTGCTCAGAGCAGGACAAAAAGCAGAGATTTTTCCTTGTGACACTTTTGCCTTGCCCTCTGGGTAGGGACAGACCTGAGTCAGCCAGTCTGTCAAGGCAGAGATGTCCCTTATAAGAGTCCGGGAGCCAAAACCTGGGGAGAGGCCCTCAGGACACCTTTTGAAGGTTCTTTCATATCTTTTCTTTTAAGAAACGTGTTTCCTGTTTAATTACAAAAATAACACATGCTCGTTGTAACAGTTTCCTACTCTTGGCCAAGCTGGTTCTCCATCCGCCTCCCATCCTTCCTCTGAGAAGCAACCTAGCTGCACGCATTGGTTTGATCTGGAATCCTCCAGCCCTTTCAATACTTCGTGAGACGAGTGGAATTTGGTTTTTTCTCTATTATAAAAACGGGCTCAGGCACAGTGGCAAATTACTTTTTTCGGTTACTATATAATTTCCATACGAAGCCTGCAGTTGCAGCATACCGTCTGACCTCATTCTGTTCAGCCGCCGGAGGTCTCGTTGGATTGTTATGGAGTGGCGGCTGTTCCGTCGATGGGCAGTGACATGACCCCTTCTGGTTGTGCTGCTCTTACAAGCAAAGCTTCTGTGAATTTTCCAATACGTCTCATCACCGTCAGATAATGCTCCCAAAGGTAGAGGCAGAATGTCACAGCGGTTACGAGCGCGGACACAGGAGCTGGCTCTGTCACTTGGCAGCTGGGTAACCTTGGACAGGGTAGTCTCTCTGAGGCTCAGTTTCCTCATCTGGAAAATGGGGATAAGAACAGTGCACCTACCTCAGAGGTCCTTGTCAGAATTCAGTGAGTTCATACACATAAAGCACTTAAAACTGCCTGGCACAGAGAAAGCGCCGCTGGCTCTTCTTATTACTTCTAGGAGGGGGACGGCTGGGTCTCAGGTTTGTGCGTTTTTCAGTTTGACCAGGTTTTGCCAAAGAGGACTCTGCCCCTGGGGGCCTCTTGCTCTCACAGCCGCAAGGATACTGGTTCCCCCCAGACACCAGTAACCCCCACGCAGGGCAGTCCCTACCCTCTGGAAGGTTAATCATTAGAATTGCACCCCCCTTCACTGGGCCCCATGCTGCAGTTTAAGCTCCCCCATTCTCTGGGGAGAGCTGCAGACTCCCGTGTACTTCTAAGGCCCTGCATTTTACCTTTAACCAAGACCCACAGACCCCCGTCTTCCATCTTCTAGGACCATTTTCCCACTAACAAGCCCTCCATTTAAAAAGGCTCTCTTGCCGTGATGAAAAGGAAAAAACCCCTGGCCCAGAGGTCAGGGGAGACTGACCTCGGTGACGAACTCAGCCCTCCCCGCTGAGAGATGAGGGCAGGGCCGGTAGCCCCTCCAGCCTGGTTTCAGGGCCAGGACCAGGGGGGGCCAAGCCAGGGCCACAGGGCTGCTGACCCTCCACTTTCTGTAAGTGTCAGGTTGATGCCAAACAGCGAGGGCCTCCTCAAACTTTACATCTGGGGCACCTTGCCAACCTCACCCAAGTCCTGGCCCTGCTCAGTTTTCTTATCTGAAAAATGGGAGTCCTAACTGCAGCCTAGAACCTCAGGGGCTGACTCAGAGTAGCCAGTGAGAGAGAGTTGAGAGTACAAAGGGCTTTGCAAACTCTCAAGTTCTGGGTTTAGGGTTATCGAGCAAGGTGGGTGTGAAGCAGGAGAGGGTGATTCCGGCTGCGGTAACTCGGAAACCCCAATTCAGGAAAACTACCCCCAGAGGTAGGTGCGTGATTCAGAGAGGAGGCCCCGGGGATGTGTGCGTGGGATACAGGATGTGTTCCTGATTGAGGGCAAAAGAGATTCACGTGGATCTTAAGACTTTGGGGAGCACCCTAACCCCTTTATCTCTGGGGGAGCAGCACCTCTTTGGGCATAAAGACCCTGCAGCCACCATAGCCCCTGGGGCTTTGTGTGAGGTTTGAGGCCAAAGGCAGGGAAGTCAGAGATGGTGCTGGGGCTCCACCCCCAGCTCCAGACCACAGCAGGGGCAGCGAGAGAGGGGCAGGCAGAGGTCCGGGCAGCGGGAGGAGGCCATATGCCCTTTCTTAGGCAGGAAGCTTGCTCACTCTTCTCCTTCTCCAGCCCAACTTTACTTTTACTGACCCTTCAAAACATCCCTAGGAAGTCATATTATCATTAGCTCCATTTTTAAGGACGAGGAAACAGGTTCAGAGCGGGGAAGTGTCTTGCCCAAGGTCCTGGCTCAAGAACCTACCAGAATCTGGGCAGGTTGAAGACTTGTATTTGATCTTCCAAGGAGACAGCTTAGGGCATCCCAGCCTCCCCCCCACCCCCACCCCGGAAGCATCCTGAGCTGAGGGAAGCAGACCCGGCCTCTCCGGAGCACTGGGTGAGTGGGTGCTGGGCAGGCCAGGCTGCAGGACCCCCCTCACCCACCCTACACCTGCCCCTCCCTTGAGCTTCACCCCGCCCCCTCCCCCTTGATGGCGATGGTCACAGCTGGGCCTGGCCGCATTAGCACCATTTTCACTAACCACTCCGAGGCCTGGGGGGGGCAGATGGGCTCCCCCGGGGCCCAACCCTCTTTGCTACACAGACTCCACCCTCCCCACCATGGAAGCCACAGTCTTCCCTGCCCTTCCACCCTGAGCCTTCAGTCCATCCCGGAGGCCCTGCTGGGGTAGCCGGGCTTCCACCTCCAAGCTGCCCTAAAGGTCCTGGCCTTGGGACTGGGGTCAGCCCCAATATCACAATGATATCATCAGTGATAACAAAAGCCACCTCCTATCGAGGAAAGGTTTTCAGGCTGATGGCTCCTGGGCGTATTATGTGTGGGGGAAATTGTTTGCCCTCACAGCACTTCCAGAGATATTAACCGGACCCATTTGACAGCTGAGTAAACTGAGGTTCTTTGTTTAGTTTCCTCCAGAAGCAGACCTTGAGACAAGAGCTTACCGTGAATAGTGTATTTAGGAGGTGACACCAGGGAACACTGGTAAGGAAGAGGGGAGATGAGGCAGGGGAGGGCAGAAAGCCCTGAAGGGTGAATCATCCAGCAAATTACTGCTGCAGCAACTGGAGGTGATCCCCTTGGGGAACGTGGGAGATGGTGCGAAATATGCCTCAGAATTATCCCAACCGAAGGGTGAAGGAGCTGGGATATTTGTCCTCCGGTGCCCTGTGTTTCGTTGCCTGAGGGGGGCTTCACGGGCATTCTTGCTCCAGGACTCACAGCCTGGCCCGTGAGCACCTATCTTGCTCCACAGCCAGGGAAGGCCCTCAGGAAGAGTCGTGGAGTTTGCAGTAAGCAGCCCTGAGTGTGAAGAAATGAGTGCCAACGGGACACAGCCAGGCATCTGCAATGTCTTCTTTACAGAGGCTCAGAGAGGGTAACCACTTGCTCAAGGTCACACAGCTTGTCCGTGGCAGAGCCAGGATTTGAACCCAGGTCTGTCTGATCCAGAATTTTAATCCTCAGCGTAGGAGTGGGACCAGGACTAGGGGCTGAGTGTCTGATGGAGGGTCTGCAGCTCAGTTCAACCTTCTGCCACACCAAGGAAGCCTTGCCCCTTGCCCAGGAAGATGGGGAGAGAGGCAGCAGCAGGCTCCTATGTTCTCCGAAATCCTTCCTTGCCCCCATCCTTGCCGCTGGGATGTTGGGAAGCTCAGATAGGTTCATTCTGCCCTGGGGCAAAGCAGAGAGACAGTAACGCCCAGGCCACAAGGGTGAAGGGGTGAATGAATGACTGCAATAAGTCAACGACAGAGTCTCAAAGCTCAAGTCCTCTTACAGGACCCAGCCTTTCACCTCTTCCTGCAATCCTAGCCACCAAGTCCCGAGAAAGCCCCAAAGTCACCACCTGCAGCCCACGGGCAGCAAACGTGTCATTGTGCTTTGCATGTCACCATGCTGTTAAATTTTTTGAGTTTTGCCAACATTTCACAATTGTAGAACTTCACATAAAAGCTCAAAGTTTTAGCTTCGCTTGAGAAAGCAGAAGTTCTGACAAAATGAGGTGCACCTTCCTGCACAGTACGGGCTGAGTGCTGGTTGCCTCTTGGGACCAGGCATGGGCTCTCCAGGTTGTCACAGTCTCCAGCACTCCCTCTGCTTCCCTGACACTGAAGCCAATGTCAGCTTCCCGCTTTGCAGCTTGAGCTGTGGTTTTAATGCCACATACATGACCCCTGGAAGCCTGGAAGTTTCAGAGGAAAATACCTTCAACTGCAACCCTGGAGAGCTGGGTTTTGACTTGCTGTGTGACCTCAAGCAAATCCCTCCCCCTCTCTGTGCCTCAGTTGCTTCCTATATGAACTGAGGGGCAGACAGATGAGCTAAGAGCCCTTCTTGCCCACAGTGTCCCAGGCTTGATAAAGAGGCCTGGGGAGCCAAGCAGGCCTTCCTTGGCTCAGAGCACTGGGTGGGATGTAGGACACAGCTGCGAAGAGCTCACTCGCTCCTGACACTCCAAAGCTGCTTCCAGGTGCTCAGGCCGTGGGCTCCACTGAACATTCCCCCAGCAGGGGGAGGAACCCCCTCAGATCCACGGCTCTCCGTGCCCGGGGTTCCACAAGCATGTCCAGCAGGCTGGCGGCAGGTGGAGGAGTTGGACGTGGTCTCTGCTTCCACGGGCCATTAGTGTCAGAGCAGCAGCTACAGCAGAAGGAAAGCCACTCACCAGAGTAAAATTTAATACCCGGAGTTGGCTTGAACATGCGGGAAGCTATGGAGGGGCTGGGGTCCCCCCAACCCAGCCTCCTTCAGGTCAGCCCCTGAGAAGCCATCGGCGGTGCGGGGGGCGCAGGGGAGAGGGCAGGGCCTGGGCCAGGCGCAAGAGGTGGCTGGCTGTCCAGGGAGTCAGTTCTGAGTCTAGGAAAATTCATCTCAACCCGAATTCTTCACACGCCTCCTCTGTGCCTGGCGCTGCGCTCTACGTCCAAGCGGCCACTTCCTAAATAGGAACAGACATCACCATCATCTTTGCAGTTACTGCTGCCACTGTGGTCGGTGCCTTCCCTAGCGACCTGGTAGGAGCACGTCTGTGAGCCTCCCCCTCCTTTGTGGAATCACCTCCCTCTTGCTAGAGCGACTGTGAAAAGTAGTAACAACAAATTGGTGTCGAGAGCATTGGAGGTACCAAGCGGTTTGAGCTTTTCTCATGAGACACTGGGCATGACAGGGTCCACCCACCACGCTCCGGTGCACCCCACGCTCACACCCGTTTCCACACTCCCGCACACCCGCCCCTCGCTCCCTCCCGGCCCGCCCTGCCCCCCTCCTCCCGTCCCTGCGGCCAGCCGCCTCCCAGCATTCCCTGCGGCCAGCCCCCATGGCGCTGGGTCGGAGTCCCTGAAGCCCTGACTCCCACAGCCAAATCAAGTCAAAGACCAATTAATGTTCTGATACCTGTGGCCGGCTGAAGTGATGCAGAGCTGATGATTTCTTTTTCCATTTTACTCCAACTGTGGTTTCATTTTTTTCCCAGCCCTCCTTTGGTCAGTGGTTTTAGGGGCACTAAAGTTCACTTTTGTGGGTAACCTGCACTGTTAGCTGCTGATTTAATTAACTCAGCCTTTCTCTTCCTTGACCAGAACAAGGCCAGCCGGGCTGCTTTGCAGACACCCATCTGGACAGCCAACAGCCAGAGGCGTCTGGCGGGAGAGCGTGTGGTCCCTGGCAGACACTCGCCAGCCCTGGCCGTCATGCGCTCCATGTTTTCTGAAGCACTTCCGAGCCACTATCTCATGAGGCTCCACGGGGTTTGGTTCCCATGTGACAGGTGGGGAAACTAAGGCTCAGAGATGTGAACCCGATGACCTGGGGCCACAAAGCCGAGCTGGGCTTGCAAGACAACTTTGTCTATTTCCATGGTCCTCTATTTCAGAGAGACAGTTTACTCCTGCAAAAGGTCCCCCATTGAAGGAGAGGAAGGAAAAGGCTGCAAGACACATAGGGATGATAAAGAGGAACAGGAGGAAGGGAGGGAGATGCTAGTTGAAATCACAGCCTCCTGGCTTCACTCCTGAGGTTCTTCCCCACGATGGAGCAGGCCAGAGTCTTTCATCCTCTGAGAAGTTTCCAGAATCCTAGCATGAATCTCTTAGTGGCCAGGTGAGGGGAACATTCAGCCCTCAGCATTCAGTCCTCAAAGGCCTCTGTCCAGTGGACACCTGGTGCCACAGAGGACCCTCAGGGGAAGAGAAGCCCGGAGCAGGAGGGAGCAGGAAAGACCAGAGCAGACATCTGAAGAGGCTTTAGGAGGAAAGCTTTCAGCCAGGGACGTGCAAACAGCCGAGGCCAGGGAGGTGCTGAGAATTGTGGGGAGACTCGCTGTGTGACCTGACCTGAGTCCTTCCCCGTCCCTGGCCCTCAGATGCATTTGCAGATGCTCACAGCCAGCAACGACGGCCCTTTCTGTCTGTGCAGCTAGTGTTTTAGGGAACTCTGGCTGCTAGACTAGAGAAGCAAGGGCCCTCGGCTTGGAGACAGACCCTCCTCTGCTCACCTTCTCACTCCACCTCCTCCGGGAAACACCCCACACCTCACCCACACCCATTCCTCAGTCTCTATTCAGGGCTCTATGGACTCTTTCTTCTCTTTTTTTCTTTTCTTTTTTTTTTTTTGGCCACCAGGGTGAATCGTCAATTGATTTGTTATTTATCCCACTGACAACAAAGAGAGTGAAAAGGTAATAATTCTGGGCCCTGGGGTAATTCAATTCCTGTAGCACCGTCAGCTACATTAACTTACTTCCTGGATCTCAATTCAATTAGAGCAACATTCCCCAGCATTAATAAATCAATACTCATGCCATTTGGATATATTTTGAATGTCTTTCATTATACATTGCAGGTCGGGGATGGCTGTTGAATTGGAAGTTAATGGGACAGGACAAGGCAGGTGGGGCTGCCTGGGGAGAAGCTTCCAGCCGTTGACTCTAATTGCCTCTGCTGCAGAAGAGACCGTTAGTAAAACAGGGGCCTGGTTAACTGAGTGAGCCCACTGGAGTTACCGTGAGCTGCAGCTCCGGTCTGGGTGGATGGAGGTACAGAGGTTGGAGAGACTGTGTTCACCCACTCTTGTATTCATTCATTCATTCATCCACTCATCCATTCTCCCATCCATCCTCCCAGTCTTCCTCCATCCTCCTCTCATCATCCTTCCTCCCACATGTCCTCTCACTGTCCTGCAATCCCTCTTCACACCTCCTGCAAGCCTTCTTTTCATCTTCCTCCCATCCCTCCTCCTGGTTCCTCCTTTTATCCCTCCTCCTACCCCTTCTCCCATCCTTCCTCTCATCCTTCTTCCAAGTCATCTTCCCATCCCTCCCCACCGTCTTCTTCCCATCCTTCTTCCGACCCTTTCTTTCAATTTTCTTTCCATCTTTTCACCCTTCTATCAGCCAGAACATTTTGCTGAGGGCCTACTAGACAATAGGCTGCAGAAGAGAATGTAGTGACCTTTACTGACTTCTGGGCTTATATAGATGTATATCATACATGTTCGTCAACTTCAGAGACTCAGAATCTAAACAAATAGTTACAACACAATGTTCAAGGGCCACAGCGTGAGCAATCAAAACACTTCTGTGCCAGAGAAGCCAAAGCAAGGCTCAGAGGAGAGCCAGGGGCAGAAACACCCGAATCTAGGGGTTGGAGGAGAGTAAGGGGAGGGCTCCCCCGAGGAGGTGAAGCCTGGGGTAGGCTTTGCGGATGAGAAGGTCTTGGCCAGTTGGATTGAAGGAGATCAGGAAGTGCAGAGAGCCTGAGGAAACTGAGGACTGCAGGGCAGGGGCTCGCAAACACGTGTATGGAGGTAAATAAAAATATGGCTCCCAGGATCCTCTCTGGGGAGTCTCACCCAGGAGGTCTAGGAAGGGGTCAGAAATCATGGTCAGCAGGCACGGCCTGCATCTCAGGCTGGCCCTATCTGGTTGTGTGGCTGAGTGAGACCCAGCCCTCTCTGAGCCTTCCTAGGTGTGCAGTCGAATTTCTCACTGAATAATGTCCCTTGAGATAGGCAAAATTGGTACCGTTTCCTGCCTTTGACAAATGAAGAAACTTAAAACCAAACAGGCAAGGGCTGAGCCACCGGTGGAGTCTCTGCCTTCCTCTCATGGAGGCTCAGGGCCTTTGCACCTGCTGCCCCTCTGCTTGGATCATACTCCCCACCAGGTATCCATGTGGTTGGCCCCTCCTCTTCTGTATTTGTTATTTATTGCTGCATAACAAATTACCCACAAGTTTGGTGGCTGAAAATGACAAACATTTATTATCACACAGTTCCTCTGGGTCAAGAAGCCAGGAGTGGCTGGTTCTAGCTCAGGCTCTCTGAGGAGGCTGCAGTCAGAATGTCAGCAGGGGCTGCAGTCGTCTGGAGGCTTGACTGGGCCTGAAGGGCTCACTTTCCAAATGGCTCACTCTAGCTGTTGGCAGGAGGGGTCAGTTCCTCACTAGGTGGGCCTCGCCACAGAGCTGCTTGAGCGTGCTCACGATGTGGCCGCTGCTCTCCCTGGAGCAGGTGATCTGAGAGAGCAAGCTGGAAACTGCAGTGTAGCTTATAACTTACCCGGAAGTCATATGCTATCATTTCTGGTACATTCCACTTGTTAAAAGGGAGTCACCAGGTCCAGTCCACACTCCAAGAGAGGACAATTAAGCTCTATCTCTTGAAGGGAAGAATACCAGAGAATTTGTGGACATCTTTTAAAGCCCCCACATCTTCTCTCAGATCTCACTCAAATGTCACCTTATCAGAGATGCTTTCCCTGACACATCTGTCTGTAAGAATCCCCAGCTTCTTGTTCTCTCTCACCCCTCTTGCCCTGCATTTTTTTGTTTTTCTCCATGGCATTTGTCATCACATGATACCTTATTTTTTTTAACATCTTTATTGCAGTATAATTGCTTTACAATAGTGTGTTAGTTTCTGTTATATAACAAAGTGAATCAGCTATACCTATACATACGTCCCCATATCTCCTCCCTCTTGCGTCTCCCTCCCACCCTCCTTATCCCACCCCTCCAGGTGGACACAAAGCACCGAGCTGATCTCCCTGTGCTATGTGGTTGCTTCCCACTAGCTATCTATTTTACATTTGGTAGTGTATATATGTCCATGCCACTCTCTCACTTTGTCCCAGCTTACCCTTCCCCCTCCCCATATCCTCAAGTCCATTCTCTATGTCTGCATCTTTATTCCTGTCCTGCCCCTAGGTTCTTCAGAACCATTCTTTTTTTTTTAGATTCCATATATATGTGTTAGCATACAGTATTTGTTTTACTCTTTCTGACTTACTTCACTCTGTATGACAGACTCTAGGTCCATCCACCTCACTACAAATAGCTCAATTTCATTTCTTTTTATGGCTGAGTAATATTCCATTGTATATATGTGTCACATCTTCTTTATCCATTCATCTGTCGATGGACATTTAGGTTGATTCCGTGTCCTGGCTATTGTAAATAGAGCTTCAGTGAACCTTGTGGTACATGACTCTTTTTGAATTATGGTTCTCTCAGGGTATATGCCCAGTAGTGGGATTGCTGGGTCATATGGTAGTTCTATTTTTAGTTTTTTAAGGAACCTCCATACTGTTCTCCATAGAGGCTGTATCAATTTACATTCCCACCAACAGTGCAAGAGGGTTCCCTTTTCTCCACAGCCTCTCCAGCATTTATTGTTTGTCGATTTTTTGATGATGGCCATTCTGACCAGTGTGAGGTGATACCTCATTGTAGTTTTGATTTGCATTTCATTGTAGTTTTGATTTGCATTTCTCTAATGATTAGTGATGTTGAGCATCCTTTCCTGTGTTTGTTGGCAATCTGTATATCTTCTTTGGAGAAATGTCTATTTAGGTCTTCTGCCCATTTTTGGACTGGGTTGTTTGTTTCTTTGATATTAAGCTGCATGAGCTGTTTGTAAATTTTGGAGATTAATCCTTTGTCAGTTGCTTCGTTTGCAAATATTTTCTCCTATTCTGAGGGTTGTCTTTTGGTCTTGTTTATGATTTCCTTTGCTGTGCAAAAGCTTTTAAGCTTCATTGGGTCCCATTTGTTTATTTTTGTTTTTATTTCCATTTCTCTAGGAGGTGGGTCAAAAAGGATCTTGCTATGATTTATGTCATAGAATGTTCTGCCTATGTTTTCCTCTAAGAGTTTGATAGTGTCTGTCTTTACATTTAGGTCTTTAATCCATTTTGAGTTTATTTTTGTGTATGGTGTTAGGGATTGCTCTAATTTCATTCTTTTACATGTAGCTGTCCAGTTTTCCTATCTATTTTAATTATTCATCTTTTCAGCCTCTCTCCGCTAGTATAGATTCCATGAAATCAGACACTGTGTCAGTTTTGTTCACTGCTGCATCCCCAGCACAAGAATGGTCCCTGGCACATAGTAGGTACTTAATAAGTAATTGCTGAATGCAAGGACGAAGATGAAGATGAAGGAAGAGAGAGCAGTGCTGGCACACTCTGGGTCTTCCCTGTCTCTGGAACCTGACCTTGTCAGGTGACTTCCCTGTCACCTGAGACCTCATCCTGTGCCAGATTGGGGCAGCCTGGTCTGAGGGTCAGTTCTGGTCCCAGATTGGTCATTAGCCTTCATTGTGATGCCGGACATGTCCTCTATCCTGGCTCAGCCTCAGCTTCTCCCTCCGATAGAAGTATGCTGGATTCCTTCTTCCATTTAACGAGTATGGCCCCAGCACCTACTAGGTACCACACAGTGTTCTGGGCACCAGACAGACACAGCAACTGCCTTCACAAGGCTGAGCCTCTAGAATAAAACCACTGAGGGTCCTTCCAGCTCCCATGTGCTCCTGTTCTGCCCTCAGCCCACTGGCAGATGCTGATGTGTATTGAATTGTGTCCCCACAAGTTCATATGTTGAAGCCCTAATACCCTACAGTGATAGGGCCTTGGGGAGGTAATTAGGGTTAGATGAAGTCATGTGGGTGGAGCCCTCATGATGGGATTAATGGTTTCATAAGAAGAGGAAGAGAGGGAAAGATCACTCACTCTCTCAGTCTCTCCACCATGTGAGGACTCAGCGAGAAGGTGGCAGTCTGCAAGCCAGGAAGACAGCCCTCACCAGGGACCTCATCAGCCAGCACCGTGATCTTGGACTTCCCATCCTCCAGAATTGTGAGAAGTAAACGTCTGTGATATTTTCTTATAGCAGCCCAAGCTAACTTACGCAGATGTGGATGGCCGATTGCCTGAGTTCAGAGGCCCACAGGCTCCATATGTTGGGATATTTTAAAATCCTGGTTTTTAAACATCCCTTCCTGGGAAGGGGTGGAAGGCCCTGAAGGGAGGGCTGTCTTTAAAGCCAGTATGAGGGGGCTGTGGAGAACAGGCACTTGCTCATCTCTGGGCCTTTGTATATGCTATTCTTCCTGGTCTTGGCTTCAATGCCATCTCTACCAGGAAGCTCTCTTTAATCCAGAGTCTGGGTTAGGGCCCTCTGCTGGTTCCCACAGTGCCCCCGGGCATCCTGTATGAGTGCACTCTCCTCGCTGGGCTGTAATTCTTCCTTCTTCACCTGTCTCCACACAGCATCTTTTGTGAGCACCCCAAGGGTAGCCCTCCAAGCCAGGATCCTCAATACCGGCCCCATTTCTGCATGTGGACCCAGCTTCAGCGAGGTTGATGTCTTTGCCCAGATCACACAGCTGGTGATTCTCCCAAGTCATTGTACAAACCCAGGCCTGTCTGACTCCTCAATGTGTGAAGCATTTCCTCAAATGCTCTCTCCTGTATCTTCATACAAAATGAGTCTGCTCATGTCTCAGATGCAGGAACTGAGGTCCAGAGCTCACCTACACCCAGCCTGCCATGACCCAGGCCCCACTCACCCGGAAGAAATCTTTGGCCCAGAGATACATCAGCTACCTTGCCGGGAGCTCTTACTGTGTGAGACGCTCACCTCTGCGCTCTTGTTTACGCCACTCAAATATCCTGGAGAACATTGTTATTAGTCCCACTTTCCAGATGAGAAAACAGAGACCCAGAGAACTGAGATTGCTTGTTTAGCATCCTCAACTAGTAAGTGGCAGGACAGGGATTTACACCCAGGTCCAGTTTGTCTCTAACCACTAAGCCACAGAACCCCTCCAAAGCACTGAGTGAGAGGCAGGTGACCATTCATTCATCCACTCATTCACTCACACATTCATTCATTCATTTAATCAATAATAAATGAGATGCCCTGGGTGGGGGGAGATGGTTAAACATAAATTAAACAGATATGTAAACAAGGTGATTTCAGAGAGGTAAGTGCTTAAAGGGGATGAGGTGGGGGGAGCACATCTTCTGTTTGGGGCTCCTCTCTGCGGAGGTGATGCTTGGGCTACACCTGAGAGTCCAAGAGCGGGTCCCTCAAAGATTTGGGGAAAGGTGCCAGGGTGAGAAATTATGTAGCACTTTGAGGAAGAGTAACAGCAGCTTGGAGGGGCAGAGACTGGGGAGGGATGAAAGCCTCAGACCACCTGTCTCTTGGGTGGGGCACCCCAAACAGCCACTGTTCCCACTGGGCAGTGGGTCCTGCCAGGTCCTGTTAATGCTGGAGGGGCCTTGATTCAGGGCTGGATGGCTCAAGGAGGCAGGAAGAGAAGGGGTCTGTGGGCCACCGCGCTGGGTGAGGCTGCCAGGGTGAGGTTCACCGAACGAAGGCAGCATGTCCCCAAGATGCAGCTGGGCCCTGCGACTGTGCCAGGAGCCCGTGCTGCTTCTGGATGCCTCTCCGGGCCCGAGGAGGGGGCGAGAAGCGGCAGCACATAGCTCTGCTGGCCCCGGCGTCTTCATGGGCCACCGGGATGGTGTCACTCACGGGGCAGGGGCTTGATCCCAAGGCCACACAGCTCAGGCATGAGGCCTGGGACGAACTGCAGGGGTGAGAGGCCTGACTGCCTCTTCCCTGTATCAGGACTGGGCCAGACCAAGGCCTCTTAGATCCTCAGCAGGTCCTGGGGAGAGAGGCCTGCCCAGGGAGGAACGAGAGATCCAGAGCTGAGGCAGGACACTGGGAAGCACATGGGCTTTGAAATTTTATTAGAAAACCTGGGTTCAAATCCTGGTCCACCTTGTGTGACCTTGGGCAAGTCACCTCACCTCTAAGTCCTCAGTTTCCCTCGCAAAATGGGGTGCATGGTGTACCAGCAAGGCCGGTTAGAGATTAAAGGAGAAAATGCAAATAAAGAGCCCATTGCCCTGGGAGCTCATCAAGTTTTATGAGTGGGCTCCTCCCACCACCCACTTTTTCTCTCTTAAATTTATTTTTATGCCCCCACTCCCCATCTACCTGTGTCACTACTTAGGTGTGTGTGATCCAACATAAGACTTCTATCCTCTCTGGGCTTCATAGAGTTTGGTAGCTGGAGGGATTTCAAGTTTCATGTAATGAACCCATGTTTGTGTATAATGACAAACCAAAGCCCAAGGTCAATGCCAAAGTGGAACTTTGGTCTCCATGAGGCCACAGATGTATTGTTGGAATCTCAGCCTGGGGCACCCCCAGGGTGCTGGACCTCTTCCCCATTACCCAGCTGTGAGACCTGAGCAAGTCCCTTCCTTTCTCAGGGATGGTTGCCCAGTGGTTGCCAAATCACGAGGGGCTGAGCCAGGTGTGTTTTTCTTTTTTTAAAACATCTTTATTGGAGTATAATTGCTTTACAATGGTGTGTTAGTTTCTCCTGTATCACAAAGTGAATCAGTTATACGTATACAT
Organism: Tursiops truncatus; assembly: GCF_011762595.2. Taxonomy (NCBI): domain Eukaryota; kingdom Metazoa; phylum Chordata; class Mammalia; order Artiodactyla; family Delphinidae; genus Tursiops; species Tursiops truncatus. Next base: position 164,400,263 of record NC_047034.1, on the reverse strand, counting down.
ATATCCCCATATCTCCTCCCTCTTGCGTCTCCCTCCCACCCTCCCTATCCCACCCCTCTAGGTGGTCACAAAGCACTGAGCTGATCTCCCTGTGCTATGTGGCTGCTTCTCACTAGCTATCTATCTTACATTTGGTAGTGTGTATATGTCCATGCCATTCTCTCACTTCATCCCAGCTTACCCTTGCCCCTCCCCGTGTCCTTAAGTCCATTCTCTATGTCTGCGTCTTTATTCCTGTCCTGCCCCTAGGTTCTTCAGAACTTTTTTTTTTAGATTCCATATATATGTGTTAGCATACGGTATTTGTTTTTCTCTTTCTGACTTACTTCACTCTGTATGACAGACTCTATGTCCATCCACCTCACTACAAATAGCTCAATTTCGTTTCTTTTTATGGCTGAGTAATATTCCATTGTATATATGTGCCACATCTTTTTTATCCATTCATCTGTTGATGGACATTTAGGTTGATTCCGTGTCCTGGCTATTGTAAATAGAGCTTCAATGAACATTGTGGTACATGACTCTTTTTGAATTATGGTTCTCTCAGGGTATATATATGCCCAGTAGTGGGATTGCTGGGTCGTATGGTAGTTCTATTTTTAGTTTTTTAAGGAACCTCCATACTGTTCTCCATAGTGGCTGTATCAATTTACATTCCCTCCAATAGTGCAAGAGGGTTCCCTTTTCTCCACACCCTCTCCAGCATTTATTGTTTGTAGATTTTGTGATGATGGCCATTCTGACCAGTGTGAGGTGATACCTCATTGTAGTTTTGATTTGCATTTCTCTAATGATTAGTGATGTTGAGCATCCTTTCCTGTGTTTGTTGGCAATCTGCATATCTTCTTTGGAGAAATGTCTATTTAGATCTTCTGCCCATTTTTGGATTAGGTTGTTTCTTTGATATTGAGCTGCATGAGCTGCTTGTATATTTTGGAGATTAATCCTTTGTCAGTTTCTTTGTTTGCAAATATTTTCTCCCATTATGAGGGTTGTCTTTTCGTCTTGTTTATGGTTTCCTTTGCTGTGCAAAAGCTTTTAAGTTTCATTAGGTCCCATTTGTTTATTTTTGTTTTTATTTCCATTTCTCTAGGAGGTGGGTCAAAAAGGATCTTGCTGTGATTTATGTCATAGAGTGTTCTGCCTATGTTTTCCTCTAAGAGTTTGATAGTGTCTGTCCTTACATTTAGGTCTCTAATCCATTTTGAGTTTATTTTTGTGTATGGTGTTAGGGATTGTTCTAATTTCATTCTTTTACATGTAACTGTCCAGTTTTCCCAGCACCACTTATTGAAGAGGTTGTCTTTTCTCCATTTTGTATTCTTGCCTCCTTTATCAAAGATAAGCTGACCATATGTGCGTGGGTTTATCTCTGGGTTTTCTATCCTGTTCCATTGATCTATATTTCTGTTTTTGTGCCAGTACCATACTGTCTTGATTACTGTAGCTTTGTAGTATAGTCTGAAGTCAGGGAGCCTGATACCTCCAGCTCTGTTTTTCTTTCTCAAGTTTGCTTTGGCTATTTGGGGTCTTCTGTGTTTCCATACAAATTGTGAAATTTTTTGTTCTAGTTTTGTGAAAAATGTCATTGGTAGTTTGATAGGGATTGCCTTGAATCTGTAGAGTGCTTTTCGTAGTATAGTCATTTTCACAATGTTGATTCTTCCAATCCAAGAGCATGGTGTATCTCTCCCTCTGTTTGTATCATCTTTTATTTCTTTAATCAGTGTCTTATAGCTTTCTGCATACAGGTCTTTTGTCTTCTTAAGGAGGTTTATTCCTAGGTATTTTATTCTTTTTGTTGCAATGGTAAATGGGAGTGTTTCGTTAATTTCACTTTCAGATTTTTCATCATTAGTGTGCAGGAATGCAAGAGATTTCTGTGCATTAATTTTGTATCCAGCTACTTTATGAGATTCATTGATTAGCTCTAGTAGTTTTCTGGTAGCATCTTTAGGATTCTCTATGTATAGTGTCATGTCATCTGCAAACAGTGACAGCTTTACTTCTTCTTTTCCAATTTGGATTCTTTTTATTTCTTTTTCTTCTCTGATTGCTGTGGCTAAAATTTCCAAAACTCTGTTGAATAATAGTGGTGAGAGTGGGCAACCTTGACTTGTTCTTGATCTTAGTGGAAATGGTTTCAGTTTTCACCATTGAGAACGATGTTGGCTGTGGGTTTGTCATATATGGCCTTTATTATGTTGAGATAAGTTCCCTTTATGCCTACTTTCTGCAGGGTTTTATCATAAATGGGTGTTGAATTTTGTCAAAAGCTTTTTCTGCATCTGTCAAGATTATCATATGGTTTTTATTCTTCAACTTGTTAATATGTTGTATCACATTGATTGATTTGCGCATGTTGGAGAATGCTTGCATTCCTGGGATAAACCCCACTTGATCATGGTGTATGATCCTTTTAATGTGCTGTTGGATTCTGTTTACTAGTATTTTGTTGAGGATTTTTGCATCTATGTTCATCAGTGATATTGGCCTGTAGTTTTCTTTTTTTTGTGACATCTTTTTCTGCTTTTGGTATCAGGGTGATGGTGGCCTGGTAGAATGAGTTTTGGAGTGTTCCTCCCTCTGCTATATTTTACAAGAGCTTGAGAAGGATAGGTGTTAGCTCTTCTCTAAATGTTTGATAGAATTTGCCTGTGAAGCCATCTGGTCCTGGGCTTTTGTTTGTTGGAAGATTTTAAATCACAATTTCAATTTTAGTGCTTGTGATTGGTCTGTTTATATTTTCTATTTCTTCCTGGTTCAGTCTTGGAAGGTTGTGTTTTTCTAAGAATTTGTCCATTTCTTCCAGGTTGTCCATTTTATTGGCATATGGTTGCTTGTAGTAATCTCTCATGATCCTTTGTATTTCTGCAGTGTCAGTTGTTACTTCTTTTTTATTTCTAATTCTGTTGCTTTGAGTCTTCTCCTTTTATTTCTTGATGAGTCTGGCTAATGGTTTATCAATTTTGTGTATCTCCTCAAAGAACCAGCTTTTAGTTTTATTGATCTTTGCTATTGTTTCCTTCATTTCTTTTTCAGTTATTTCTGATCTGATCTTTATTATTTCTTTCCTTCTGCTAACTTTGGGGGTTTTTGTTCTTCTTTCTCTAATTGCTTTAGGTGTAAGGTTAGGTTGTTGTTTTGAGATTTTTCTGCTTCTTGAGGTAAGGTTGTATTGCTATAAACTTCCCTCTTAGAACTGCTTTTGCTGTATCCCATAGGTTTTGGGTCATCGTGTTTTCATTGTCATTTGTTTCTAGGTATTTTTTAATTTCCTCTTTGATATCTTCAGTGATCTCTTGGTTATTTAGTAGTGTATTGTTTAGCCTCCATGTGTTTGTATTTTTTACAGTTTTTTTCTTGTAATTGATATGTAGTCTCATAGCATTGTGGTCGGAAAAGATACTTGATATGATTTCAATTTTCTTAAATATACCAAGGCTTGATTTGTGACCCAAGATGTGATGTACCCTAGAGAATGTTCCATGAGCACTTGAGAAGAAAGTGTATTCTGTTGTTTTTGGATGGAATGCCCTGTAAATATCAATTAAGTCCATCTTGTTTAATGTGTCATTTAAAGCTTGTGTTTCCTTATTTATTTTCATTTTGGATGATCTGTCCATTGGTGAAAGCAGGGTGTTAAAATCCCCCACTATTATTGTGTTACTGTCAATTTCCCCTTTTATGGTTGTTAACATTTGCCTTATGTATTGAGGCGCTCCCCTTTTGGGTGCATATTTACAATTGTTATATCTTCTTCTTGAATTGATCCCTTGATCATTATATAGCGTCCTTCTTTATCTCTTGTAGTAGTCTTTATTTTAAAGTCTATTTTATCTGATATGAGTATTGCTACTCCAGCTTTCTTTTGATTTCCATTTGCATGGAATATCTTTTTCCATCCCCTCACTTTCAGTCTGTATGTGTCTCTAGGTCTGAAGTGGGTCTCTTATAGACAGCATATATACACGTCCTGTTTTTGTATCCATTCAGCCAGTCTATGTCTTTTGGCTGGAGCTTTTAATCCATTTACAATTAAGGTAATTATCGATATGTATGTTCCTATTACCATTTTCTTAATTGTTTTGGGTTTGTTATTGTAAATCTTTTCCTTCTCTTGTGTTTCCTGCCTAGAGAAGTTCCTTTAGCATTTATTGTAAAGCTGGTTTGGTGGTGCTGAATTCTCTTAGCTTTTGCTTGTCTGTACAGGTTTTAATTTCTCCATCGAATCTGAATGAGATCCTTGCCGGGTAGAGTAATCTTGGTTGTAGGTTTTTCCCTTTCATCACTTAAATATGTCTTGCTCCCTTCTGGCTTGCACAGTTTCTGCTGAAAGATCAGCTGTTAACCTTATGGGGATTCACTAGTATGTTATTTGTTGCTTTTCCTTTGTTGCTTTTAATATTTTTTCTTTGTATTTAATTTTTGATCATTTGATTAATATGTGTCTGGGCATGTTTCTCCTTGGATATATCCTGTATGGGACTCTCTATGCTTCTTGGATTTGATTGACTATTTCCCTTTCCATATTAGGGAAGTTTTCAACTATAATCTCTTCAAATATTTTCTCAGTCCCTTTCTTTTTCTCTTCTTCTTCTGGGACCCCTGTAATTTGAATGTTGGTGTGCTTAATGTTGTCCCAGAGGTCTCTGAGACTGTCGTCAATTCTTTTCATTCTTTTTTCTTTATTCTGCTCTGTGGTAGTCATTTCTACTATTTTATCTTCCAGGTCACTTACCTGTTCTTCTGCCTCAGTTATTCTGCTATTGATTCCTTCTAGAGATATTTTAATTTCATTTATTGTGTTGTTCATCATTGTTTGTTTGCTCTTTAGTTCTTCTAGGTCCTTGTTAAACGTTTCTTATATTTCCTCCATTCTATTTCCAAGATTTTGGATCATCTTTACTATCATTACTCTGAATTCTTTTTCAGGCAGGCTGCCTATTTCCTCTTCATTTGTTTGGTCTGGTGGGTTTTTACTTTGCTCCTTCATCTGCTGCTTATTTCTCTCCTCATTTTGCTTAACTTACTGTGTTTGGGGTCTCCTTTTCGCAGGCTGCAGATTCGTAGTTCCCGTTGTTTTTGGTGTCTGTCCCCAGTGGGTAAGGTTGGTTCAGTGGGTTGTGTAGGCTTCCTGGTGGAGGGAACTGGTGCCTGTGTTCTGGTGGATGAGGCTGGATCTTGTCTTTCTGGTGGGCAGGACCACGTCCAGTGGTGTGTTTTGGGATGTTGTGAACTTAGTATGATTTTAGGCATCCTCTCTGCTTTTGGGTGGGGTTGTGTTGCTGTCTTGCTAGTTGTTTGGCATGGGGTGTCCCGCTCTGGAGCTTGCTGGTCATTGAGTGGAGCTGGGTCTTAGCATTGAGACAGAGATCTCTGGGAGAGCACACGCTGATTGATATTACATGGGACCGAGAGGTCTCTGGTGGTCCAATGTCCTGAACTCGGCTCTCCCTCCTCAGATGCTCAGGCCTGACACCCAGCTGGAGCACCAAGACCTTGTGAGCCACGTGGCTTACATGTATATGGGTTAAATTCTCCAATCCAAAGGCACAGGGTGGCCGGCCTGCTCTCTGCTCGATCCTGCAGCTGGGCATTGTCATCTGGGCCTGTCTATATGGTGAGCCTGCTTTGGATCCAGGTTCAGCTGCGTACCCTAGCATCTGGAAGAAGTAGCCAACGCCCCCATCCTCCCCTATCCCTGCCGCAATTCGTCATGATCCTGAGGAGTGCCCGAGGCTCCGCCCCTCATGCTGAGCCAGGTGTTTTTGAGGATCCTTTTTATTCTGTCTTTTTAGTCAGTTCCAGGACTCTGTAAGTTGGATCAGTAGGGTTACAGCTTTGGCCACTTCTGAAGCCACCAGGGTGACTCATCTAAGAAGTCAAGTGGCTCAGTTTCTTGCTCCAGGTGGGTCACACTTCCATGCCTTTGCCTATGTTGGTGTCTGTGCCAGGAACACCCTCCCACCCTGGCAATTATCTTTGTTCACACTCCAAACATTTACTGGACACCACTAAAATGTCACTTCTGATAACAAGCTTTTCCTGCCTGCCAGCTCCCCATGGAAAACTAACCTCCCCCTCATGCTCCCCAGGCCCTGAACACACTCCCAGCTTTAGACACATACCACTCACTCTATTGCCCTTTTTTTGTGTGTGTGTCCTGGGAGTTCCTTGAGGACAGGGGTGGGTCTGATCCATTTCTGTGTCCAGCATCAGGGCTGGCACACAGTGGGCAAAGTAAGAATCTATTGAGTGAATGAGTGAGTGAATGAATGAATGATAAGTCACAGTCCAAGGTGAATGGCAGCCAACAGGCCTTGCCCCTGTCTCTTGCTGAGAGCCTTTCCCCTGCCTAGCCTATCTACCCAAGTGATCAGCCCTGGCCCACCTGGCCACCAGAGTCACTAATGAGCATTGATCCCGATTGGTCCCATCTATCACGCCGCTCAAGCTCCTTTCCTTAAAGAACATTAGGGAGCAAATGTATCATCGGTGACTGGAGGCCCAATAAAGCAGGCACCTCGCGAAATTTAGTATTCCACTCGTAAAGGCCTTAAAAGCATTTTTCAATTATGAATGGCCTGGGGGGAGTCATTCTTTCTTCGCCGGGGGATGAATAAAGATGGAAAATAATAGCATATCAATATTGTTGCAACTTAGCAGGATTAATCTGGAAGAGTTAAAGTCATTGCTCTCTACTGCCTGTGTACTCAGGTGTGCTGGGAAGGACTTGGTCAAGGTGACCCTCACCAGGACCCCTGTGGACAGAGTTGCCCCCCAACAGATCAGCACCTCAGGTGCCATGACCCTCTCTCTACCACCCTCGTGGCCTCACCCCAGAACATTCCCTGGCTCTGAGCCAGTCTTCTTACCCACACGAGGCCTCCAGGGCCAGCCTTCTCATGATAATCTCGAAGATCTGTACCATGCTTAGGGTTTAAAAGGGGTCTTTATCCTGATTGTAGTGATGGTTGCTCTAACGTACACATGTGGTGAAATGTCATAGGACAATATACCAAAGAATAAAAGAAAGAAAGAAAGAGAAGGAGGGAGGGAGGGAGGGAAGAAGGGAAGAAGAAAGAAAGAAAGAAAGAAAGAAAGAAAGAAAGAAAGAAAGAAAGAAAGAAAGAAAGAAAGAAAGAAAGAAAGAAAGAAAGAAAGAAAGAAAGAAAGAAAAAGAAAGAAAGGAGGGAGGGAGGGAGGAGAAGGAAGGAAGGAAGGAAGAAAGAAAGAAAGAAAGAAAGAAAGAAAGAAAGAAAGAAAGAAAGAAAGAAGAAAGAAAGAGAAAGAAAGAAAAAGAGAAAAAAGAGCATGTAAAAGCCAAGTGAAAGTTACACTTTTGTACTATCTCTGAAATTTCCTGTGAATTTTAAACTATTTCAAAGTAAGAAATTATAATAAAAAATGTAATAAATAAAAATGTAAAGAGTGGGTCTTGTAGAAACAAAAGGAATGGACCTACATTGGTGGAAATATAAATAGGCAAAACCTTTAGAAAACAATTGCATGACCTAGTAAAATAAGCAGAATGATTCACACCACCGCCACCAAGAAATGTCTACATCCTAATCTCCAGAACCTATGAATATGTTAGCTTACATGGCAGAGGAGAATTAAGATTGAAGATGGAATTAATGTTGCTAATCAGCTGACCTTGAGGTGGGAAGATTATCCTAGATGATATGAGTGGGCACAATGTAATCACAAGGTCCTTATAAGTGGGAGAGGGAAGCCTCAGAGTCAGAGAGAGATTTGAAGATGCCACACTGTTGGCTTTGAAGATAGAGGAGGGAGTCATGAATCAAGCCTCTAGAAGCTTGGAAAGACAAAGAAATAGATTCTCCCCTAGAACATCTAAAATTTACACAGCCCTGACAACACCTTGATTTTAGCCTGAGACTCATTTTGGACTTCTGTCTTCAGAACTATAAGATAATAAACGTGTTTCTTTAAACCACTAAGTTTGTGGTAATTTGTTACAGCAGCAATAGGAAAAATAATAATAAATAATGTCTTTGAATGAAATACACACACACCCTAAGATTCAGCAATTTTACTCCTAAAAAAATTAGGTCATAGCTGTGGTGTGGAGACATCTACAAGAATGTTCATAGAGCATTATTTGAAATAACTCAAATAGAAATGATGCAAACATCCAGCAATCACAGATGGATAAATCCATTGTGGTATATTCCTACCATGGAATATTATACAACAGTGAAAATGAATTACAGCTACACACAAACACATGGATGGATTCCACAGCACAATGATGACTGAATGGAGCAAGTCACAGAAAAAGACATATATAGTGGAATTCATTTATATAAAGCTCAAAAATAGGCAAAGCTAAAAAAAAACACTCAAGGGATATCTTTTTAAGGAGTGAAACGAAAAAGAATTGAGAATAGTTAGTACAAAATTCAGTACACTGGTTACTTCTTGGGAGAAAGGCAGGAAGCTGTTGAGATCCACAAGGAGTCTCAAAGGTACAGTTATTTTTTGAGCTGGGTGATGTGGACACAGGTATGTATTTTATAATTATTATTAATTATATTATACTGTATTCTATTATTTATAATTACTATTACTTAAACTGTATGTGTATATAAACTTTTGAGTGGATGGTATTGTTCACAATAAAATAAACAATCTTTAAGCATCCTTGCTTTTGAGCATTCATTTGATTCTTTGTATTTACGCTGTGAGCAGGCAGGATAGGGGTCTTTACCTTCAATTTACAACTGGGAAAGTTGAGGCTCTGAGGGGTTAAGTGACTTTCTCAAGCTCACCTACCTGCTTTCCAGGCTTCATTTCTAACCACTCACCCCATCTCTCGATGCTCTGACCTGACTGAGTTCAAGGAAGCAATGAGACAGCAGGAAAAGAAAATGGAAATCTCTTTTGAATTTCAAATAGGAGAATCATAACCTCAGGTCATGGAGAAATTTTGGAGATTATGTAAAGAGTGAGAGCAAGCTCCCCTATCTCTCAGATTATGTAAAGATTCCTGGGCTGATGTAAGTGTAAATGTGTCTGTGTGTAGCAGGGTGGCATATGGGATTTGGGGAGAGGCAGAAGCAGTGAAGAGTGGTGTAGAGATTATAGCTCTCTGATAAAGGTGGACCTTACACTATACTTCCTCTAGGTCAAGTGTTATAGGAGGACAATAGAATACCAGAAAGCTTCACAGAATCTGAAAAAAAATCTATAAATCTTACTTCCAGGGAAAACCCAGGGAGGCAGCAAGAATCCAGAGTAAAAAAGTTTGAGCTGTATTCGGGCTGGTAAGATCTTGGATAGCTTCATTGAACTTCCTAAAGCTGCTTTTGTGTAGGAGAAGGCATAAATAACCAAAATCTGAAATGCAAAAAGGAAACAACACTACAAAGCTTACAGATATTAAAAAGATATAAAAGTTAATAAAAAAGATACTGTGTAGAGTTTTACAATAATGAATGATAATTTAGATGAACTGGACAAATTCCTCAAACAATTCAACTAACATAAACTGACAGAAGAAGAAATAGAAAATCTGGTTAGTCCTATATATTTTAAAGAAAAGATGTCCATTAAAAAAAAAAAAGTATCACAAAGAAAATTTTAGGTGCAGGTTGTTTCACTGTTGAATTCTTCCAAACATATAAGGAGGAAATGATAACAATCTTACACAAACTATTTCAAAGAATGTATTTTAAAATCATATTTTTAATACATTTTAAGGCCAAAATATATTAAAACATTTTGATAACAAAATATTGCAAGAAAAGAAAATTATAGGCCAATCTCTCATGATTAATTAATCACTCTAAGACTCAGTTGTTTATTTGTAAAGTGGAGATCATAATAATTATCTTCCTTGCAGAGTTCTTGTAAGGATTAAATGAGATAGATGGAAAAATCCTTACCAAAATACAAGCAGACCAAATCCATGTGTATAGAGATTATTATGGTCACAACCGAGTTGAGATTTTTCTCCCCAGGAATGAGTGGTTTATATAAAATAGATAAACAACAAGGTCCTACTGTATAACACAGACAACTATATTCAATATCCTGTAATAAACCATAATGGAAAAGAATGTGAAAAATTATATATATATATATATTCTGAATCACTTTGCTGTACACCAGAAATTGACACAACATTGTAAATCAATTATACTTCAAAAAAATTTTTAAATCAATTATTGTAATTGACCATATTAATAGAATAAAGGAAATAAATGAGAAAAATCATACAGTCATCTCAATACATGCAAAAAAACTCATCTGATAAAATTTAACACCATTCACAATTTTAAAACTTTTAGCAAATATTTAAAAAGGAAAATTCCCTTAACCTGACAAAAAGTATCTACATAAAATCACAGCAAACATCATACCCAAGAGTAAAATTTTGAGAACCTTCCTCTGAGATTGCTAATAAGACAATTGTATCTACTATCACCACTTCTAATTAACATTGTGCTGAAGATCCTAGCCACAACAATAAGATAAGAAAAGAAATAAAAGAAATAAAGATTATAAAGGAAGAATCAGGAGACAATGTGGTTGTGTTCACAGAAAATCTAAAATAATTTACAAATAACTTAAATGATTTGACAAATTTAGCAAACAATTGAATTGTATTTATATATTAGTAATAATAATTAGAAAATGAAATGTAAAAATATATAATTTATAATAGAATCAAAAATATCAAATAAATAATAATAAATCTAAAATGAAATGTATAAGACCTCTACATAGAAAATTAGAAAACATTATTCAAAGAAATTAAAGACTTAAAATCAATAGAAGGTTATACCATGTTCATGGATTAGAATACTCAATATTGTAAATCTATCTATTCTCCATAAATTAGAGAGAAACCATAAGTTTGGATTCAGTGTAATCCAAATCCAAACTCCAGCACACTTTTTGGTTGAAACGAATAAGTTAACTTTAAATTTTTTTATGAAAATGCAGAGGTTAAGAATAGTCAAAGGCTTCCCTGGTGGTGCAGTGGTTAAGAATCCGCCTGCCAATGCAGAGGACATGGATTCGAGCCCTGGTCTGGAAAGATCCCACATGCTGCGGAGCAAATAAGCCCGTGCATCACAACTACTGAGCCTGAACTTTAGAACCCACAAGCCACAACTACTGAAGCCCACATGCATAGAGCCCATGCTCTGCAACAAGAGGAGCCACCGTAATGAGAAGCCCATGTCCCGCAACGAAGAGTAGCACCCGCTCGCCACAACTAAAGAAAGCCTGCATGCAGCAACAAAGACCCAACACAGCCAAAAATAAATAAATTAATTAATTAATTAATTAAAAAAAAAAGAAGAGCCAAGATGATCTTGAAGAACAAAGTTAAAAAACTTAAACCACTGAAAATTAAGATATTATAAAGCAAAGGTAATTAAGATAGTGTAGTATTAATGCAAAGAAAGACAAATAGACTAATGGAACATGAAAATAAAGAGATTCCATTTCTTTTTTTTTGCGGTACGCGGGCCTCTTATTGTTGTGGCCTCTCCCGTTGCGGAGCACAGGCTACAGACGCGCAGGCTCAGCGGCCATGGCTCACGGGCCCAGCCGCTCCGCGGCATGTGGGGTCTTCACGGACCGGGGCACGAACCCGTGTCTCCTGCATCAGCAGGCGTACTCTGCGCCACCAGGGAAGCCCAAGAGATTCCATTTCTTGCACATCTGAGTTTATGGACTGAGGTTTCTACTCACAGCACAACCATAAATGCCATAAGGGCATCTAATATGTGGGCCTTGACTTTGTCATGAGGGTCAGGAATGCTTCCTTGATGAAATGATAATAAACCTGGGATCTGAAGAAAAAGCAGAGAGAGCATGTGCAAAGGTCCTGTGGGTGTAGGATCTCTGGACCATTCAAGAATTTAAGAGAAGGCTCTTGAGGCCTGAGCACAGAGATGAGAGGGGTCAAGATAGGAGCTGTGGCCAGAGTGGTTAAAGGTCAGAATGGCCTCGAGGGCCACAATAAGGAACACAACTTCATTTCCACTTTCACAACGTTCCTTACACCTGCTCAGGCACTTGCTCCCTATAAGTCTGGGAGCACCACAAGAGTGGACCTGGGCTCTGTGTCACCTTGGTGGCAATAGAAGATGCTCAGAGGTAGTTGATGAATACCTGTGATGGCAGAGCTGGGAAAAGAGCCAGGGCCAGCGACTCCTGTCCAGGGCTCTTTCTGTTCACCTTGGAGTCTCAAGGCTTCCAACAGCTCCCAGAACTTCCCTAGAATCCCCCTCCCTCCCTCTCCCCTTAAATACAAACAGAAACACCCTTTGCTTTACACACAAGACCTTATCAATACTGTGTTGTCTTCTTCTCCCCAAGAATGTGGCCACAGGGCCAGGGTCTGCATTCTGTACTTCCGTCTCCCAGCTCCTGACACAGGGCCTGGAACCTAGGGAGTAATCGGCAGACACTCAATGAAATGTTTTCTGACAGCTCTGTGCTCAAATCCCAGCTCCACCTCTTACCTCCTTTGTAACTTCAGGTCATTGAATTGGGCCTCTGAGGCTCAGCTGTTCATCTGTAAAATGGGGATGATAATAGCTACCTCCCTCCGAGAATTCTTGTGAGGATTACATGAGACAATGTGTGAAAAGTGCTTAGCAGAGTCTGGCACACCCTAAATGCTCAAGAAATATTAGCTGTCATTGTTATTCTTATTCTCTGGGTCTCAGTTTTCTCATCTACAAAATGGACAAATGAATATATCTGTGAGCGATATGAATGGAGATGCTCACAATTTCCTCATATATTTTGGCAATGGTTGAAATCGCCCATCAGGCAAATATTGCTTTTGTCACTTTTAATATGAGTAAGTCTTACCTTTTGGAATTGTCATGAAGATTAAACAAGGCAGTGTATGAAAGCACTTAGTGCAGTATCTGGTTTATAGTAATGACTCAATAAATGGTGAATTGGGTTATTACCAACAATAAGCAGAATTCTTTTTCCTGGAAAAGGCCTTCTCAGCATGGCAAGTCTTGCCCTGTCCATCCAGCAGGTGACCTTTTGGAGACATTCAGGTTTCCCTGGCTGATGCAAAGAGCACTGGAGATCCTTCTCTCACCATGACCTGTGCCTTCTCCCCTGACTTTTCCTATGGGGCATTTATCCTTGGAGTCTTCAGCCTGCCTCCTCCCAGGATAAAAAGGATACCAAACTTTGGTGTCTCCATCCAGGCTTCTGGCCATCAACCCAAAAAAGTGGTTTCAGTCCTTATACCACATGCAAGCCAGCCCTACTTTCACAGAGAGACACTGGTGTTTTTACAGGAGGCATGCCATGGAGTTTGGAGTTGAGAAGCCAGCACTTCTGGGTGACACAGGGAGCCCAGATGCCCCAGGAAGCAGGCTCTGTGGTTCCTGTGGACTCTAAGGCAGAGAGGAAAACTCTCAGCTTGTCCCTCTGACTCCCAACCAGGGCTAAACGTCACAGAGACTTAATGCTGGGTGGCAGGTCCCCCCACTCCTCCACCAGCTCCCAGGACTGGGCCACCTCATCTCTCACCTCAACCAGAGAGACAGTCTTCTTGCTGGTTTTTCCACTTCCATTTTTAGCCCCTGTATTAGTCAGGCCAGATTAAGTGGTGCTGCAGTAACAAATTATCTCCTTGTCTCAGTGGCTTACCGGAATGAAGATTTATCCTTCGGTCACACTGCCTGGTCAGTGCTGGTCAGATACAGCTCTGATCCATGTCACCTTCACTCTGCACCTGGGTAGATAGAACAGCCTCCTTCTAGAACATTGCAAGTTGTTTCGGAGGAAGGGAAAGAGACGTGGCATATCACACAATGCCTTAAGGCTTCTGCCCAGAAATGGCACACGCCACCACTCCCATTTCATTGGCCAGAGCAAGTCACATGACCAGACTGTAAGCCAATGAGGTAGGAATGTATGATCCTCCAGACAGAAATGAATAATTGAGGACAATAATATAATACACCCCCGCACACTACCCCCCACTTGACACCTGTCCATTTTCAATTAAGCAGATAGAGTGATCTTTACAAACATAAACCAAATCGTCATGTCCCCTTCTTCAAACCCTCCACCCTTCATCTTTAGAACAAAATACAAATTCCTGGTGGGCCTGGCCCTGCCTCTCTCCCACCTCATCTTCAATTACTCTTCTGTGTGAACACTTGCTTCATCCACACTGGCCTCTGAATGTGCAGGCTCTTTCCTACCCCAGGGCCTTTGCATTTGCCATTCCCTAGGCCCAGGTCAATGCTTTAATTCAACGCTTCCCAGGCATGGCTCTTCTTATTTTTCAGGGATCAGCTTAAACGTCACAGAAGAGAGGCTTCCTCAACCACTTCAGGACTCTCTCAGATAATACCCTGTTTACATCCTTCTTAACACTTAGCAAGCTGGAATTCTTTTGTGTACATAATAGTATTATTGCTCACTGACTGTTCCTTCCACACATACGCTGGAACCTAAGCTTCTTGGGAGTCCATGTGTCTGTCCTGTTCACCACTGTACCTCAAACTCAGTAGTTCAGCAAATGATAGTGACATGACTAAAAGAATCAGATCAAGACAGAAAGGGCAAGGCCTGGCCCAGAAAGCCCAGTGCGTGTAAGTATCATGAAACCTGCCAACCCCACAATACGTCCCTGGGGTGTCATGGCAGGGTGGGCAGGGTGGAGCCCAAGCCTCACCTCCTCTCTGCCCTTGCCCAGCCTCTGCAGTGGCCCCAGAACCAGAATTTTTAGGTTTTATGCCACCTAAAAATTAAAGCAGATGCAACCATTTATTGAGCAGTTACTCTAGACCGGGCGCTGTGGTCTGCACCCTACCCGCAGTATCTTAAGTGTTCATTGCGTGCCTGTGAGGTGGGTATTATGATTCTTGATTTACAGATGAGGAAACTGAGGCTCAGTGCAGTTGGCAGATTTGCCGACCATGGCCATGCAGCTCACAGGTAGAAGAACTGGGATTTGAACCCAAGACTGGCTCCAAGCAAGGCCTGGGCAGGACTTCCGTGCCACCTGAGAGTTTTGGACGCAGGGACTGTCTTGACACCTGTAGTGGCATAATAATAGCCCTCAAAGAGGCCCATGTCTTACTCCCTGAAATCTGTGACGTGCAAAGGGACTTGGAGGGTGTGCTTAAGTGAAGGAGGCGCATCCCGGGTCACCCCTTGTGATTCCTTTGGGACCACCTGGATGACCGTCTGGCTGGAGTGTCAGAGTCGGAGAGAAGATTGGAAGATGGTGGCTGATGGCTTTAAATATGGAGGAAGGAGGTCACGAGCCAAGGCATATGAGTGGCCTCTAGAAGCTGGACAAAGCGATGAAACAGATTCTCCCCTAGAGCCTCCAGAGGGAGCACAACGGACTGACAACTTGACCTTAATCCAGTGAAACTTCTGACCTACAGAATTATAAGAGAATAGATCTGTGTTGTTTAAAGCCAGTAAGATTGTGGTAATTTGTCACAACAGCAATAGGAAAGTGACACAACCCCTCACTGCATTGCGCACACATCCTGCATCCCCAGTCTCCCCAGCTGAACTGTCGGTTCCCTTATGGGCAAGAGCCCAGCAAATGATGGTAGGGCATACAGTAGGCATTCAATAATGACTCTGAGGGTGTAGTTCAGTGGCATGCAGGGGTGAAAAGTCCAAGAAGAGGGGAAGGAGAGGACAACTGGTGAGGTTATGGGGCAGGGGAGGGGCAGGATGCTGGCTGGAGGAGCCCCAAATGCCAGCCCCTGAAGCATGGCACAGACCCACATCCCACTGCTGGAAGGATCCCCCAAGCTAGGCCAATCGCTCCCATTTTGTACATGCAAAGGCCGAGACCCAGAGTGAGGAAATCACCAAGACCACTAAGCAAGCTTGTGGCCAAGATGGGATTAGAAATTAGATCACTGACTCCTTGTTCCTGCGCCTCCGGCCAGCCCTGCCCCACCTTGGGTGGTAAAGATGTCCCTCATCCAAGCACCTGGAGTGGCAGGTCCCTGATAGGCCAGAGGCTGGGGACCAAGGGCAGGCAGGGTGGGGGAGGGGTATGAAGTGGACCAAGGCATCTCCTTGGTCCCAAGAGCTCCATCACATCCGTTCTCTGGGAATCAGAGACCCAGATTCTAGGCCCAGCTCTGCCACCCTGTGACTTCCAGCAAGCTCCTCGCCCTCTCTGAGCCTCAGGTTCCCCATTAAGGGACAGAACCTGACCTCCAAGAGTTTTTCCGCCTCTCGTGTGGTGTGATCTGCCATCAGGCCTGCTGCTCTCAACTCCCCGTGCCCCCCACTCCAGCTGGAGCCTCATGGGTTCTCAGCAAGTTCACCTCCTCTCCAGACTCTGCCCAGACCCGACCCAGGGCTCAGCAATGGGTCTTTTCCCCACCCTGTCCTGGCCTTCGCCTCTCCCCTCCCAGCACAGTTGAGTTTCCAGCCTGCCCTGCTCTGGGGTCCTAACCCCCGAGAGACAAGGGGGGCTCAGACTACACAATGCAAAAAGGGCATCTGGCCCCGTGTCTGTGTCTCTCCCGCCCTCAGCTCCCCATCACTGGGCCGTCCCGACCCTCCTCCCAGACCTACTATGACCGCTGCATGTCTAGACCCCCAGCCTTTGGCCGCACTGCTCCGCCAGCTGGCCTGGACTTTCTCCTCAGGCTTTGGAAAACCTCAAGCTCCTCTCAACCCCAATATCCTGCTATCCCCAGAAACTACCCAGCTCCCCAAACCGCTTGGATTCCATCTGTAGAGAGGCTTACAAAGGAGTGAATCCTAGCATGAAAACCAATGCACACAGAGGGTCAGCAATTCCCTGGACGACACATAGCAAAGGCACGGAGCTCCCATATTCAGTGTCTTCACCTGGAACCACTCCCCAGCACCCCACCACCGCCCATCCACCCCCTCTGACAGCCTGAAGGGCAGGGAGCACAGCCAGCCCCTTGACCGATGTCCAAGACCACAGAGATGCTATTCTTTCCTCGAGTGAGCTCCACCCACCCTGCGCCAGATTTAGCTATTTAATGCAGCCAGGCCTGCTCCGTCCCTGCCTCTGAGATTAGCTCTGGAACGGGGCTTTGAATGCCTGCCCAGAGATACTCAGCTTAAAACACCGGGAACCAGAAAAAAAAAAAAATCGACCACATTTAATGGAGCCGTTAGCGGGCGGGTCTGGGCCATCCATTATGCGGCCCTGCCAGCCCAGGGAGCCCAGCCACGTGGCCGCCTGACCACAGCGTTAAGGCGACACTAGCCCGCAGGCCGGTCTGCAGGGGAGGAGCTGCCAGAGCCCAGGCCTGGGGCCTACCTCTCCCGCCCCGCAAGGCCCAGGGCCCCAGGGATTCTTGGTGTCACTCAACAGGCAGCAAGGAAGGAGGTCTCCTTGGAAAAATCTACCCCTTCTGGTCTCAGGGCCCCACTCTAGGACAAGCCCTGCATGTGGCCCTTCAAGACCTAAGATACCCTCAAGTACTGCCCATCTGAGCTCTACTGCAGTGGCAGAGATGGTATCAGTGAAGCACCCCGAGGTCCTGCTGTTCCCTGGATCGTGTTTGACATACCCCTACAGCTGCTCTCCTTTTGCTATTTAAAAATTGCCCTTGTTAACATCCAAGTTGCTCTCGGACACTGCCTCCCAAAATGTGCCCCAGGATACGCCAATCTCTCAAGATGCTTCATAGAAAACTAAAAGGGGAGAGGATTCAGTAATCAAGTAAGTTTGGGAAGCACTATGAATGCCAGTTCCCTCCTGGAGGGTTACAAGGCTAGTAAATGCTCTGAGAAGTCCTGCAATAGAGTTTGATTTTTTTTTTTTTTGCGGTACGCGGGCCTCTCACTGTTGTGGCCTCTCCCATTGCAGAGCACAGGCTCCGGACGCGCAGGCTCAGCGGCCATGTCTCACGGGTCCAGCCGCTCCGTGGCATATGGGATCTTCCCGGACCGGGGCACGAACTCGTGTCCCCTGCATCAGCAGGCGGACTCTCAACCCTGTGCCACCAGGGAAGCCCGAGTTTGATTTTATTCAAACCATTTCTCAGACTTATTTGATTATAGAACCTTCCCCTTTATCCTGGCAGAATCCCCGTTAATATGCTGAGGGCCTAGTGTTCCAGGAAATACTCTTTGGGAAATGACACTTTAAGGGTCTGAGTCCTCTCCTTCCTCAAGCCCCAACTGTGGGACCTCCAATTATGAGGCTGTTCAAAGTCTGTGAAGAGAGTAAGGGGGCTCCGGCCTTCAATTACAGGTAGATTCAAAAGCTGGAGTCACAGGGAGGGAACATAGACTCACCTCTCCATGGAAGGAGGGCCAATGTCACATGGTAAGAAGAGCATGCGGGGTGTCCTCCATCCCCCACCCCACCCGACTCCGATAGAGCAGGGATTTAGCCATGGAAGCAAGGTTCTGCCCTTGACAGAGCTACTTCTCAGAAGCTCAAACACTTAAACCCATGCTCCCGGGCAATTTCTTCTGCAGATTCATGGGCTACCCAGTGTTCTGGCGGAAGCCCCAAGAGAGACAACAGGAGACCTGGATTCTGTTCCTGCTTTTCCTGATGGACTGCTGTGTGACCCAGGGAAGGCCTTTGATCTTTCTGTGCTGGTGGCTGCAGGTCTGAGCTGGAGGGACCCCTCTGCATGGACTCACAGCTTCTCCTGCCCTCCTAGGAACGTTGGGCCGTTTGCGTACAGTGCTCTGAGATCCCACTGGCCAAAGCTTATCAAGCACCTTCTCTGCGTCGATCCTATGCCTGGTGCTGGAGCCTCAGCTTACCCTCGTTCCTCAAAGCCGTGTTATCTCACTGCAGGCTGATCTGCAGTCTTCAAGGGAGAAGAGCAACTTGGTAAACATGGACCTCCCAGATGTGAGAGAAGAAAGCAGAAGGGACATCAAAGCTCCTTTCTGGGACCACAGAACTCATACAGTGTGACAGATGTATTTTCCAAACATGCCCACCATGACACCCTCCATCCCGTGGTCTTCTAACACAGTGACAGCCATCCTCTCCTCTCCCTCCCTTGATCTGGGTGGGCCTGAGATGACAGTGTTCGTGGTGTTACGTGACTTCTAGGTCATGACGGGCAATACGGCTTCCACTGGCCCACTTGGGATGCTCCCTCTTGGAACCCAGACGCCATGCTCTGAGGAAGCCCAGGGCACATGGGGAGAGCACGTGGGGGCAGCCCAGCCAACGGGCCCAGCTGCGGTCCTAGAGGATGCCAGCATCAGCCATGAGACCTGACACTGAGGAAGCCTTCAGGACGGCTCCTGCCCCAGCCACAACTGCATGAACACCTGAGCAAGAACCGCCTCCCTGAGCCCCGGCAACACTCAGAACTGAGAGATCATTGAAAAATGCCACTGCCTTAGATCACAGGGCTTGGGGCGATATTTTATCACCAGTGATAGATAACCAGAACATGTGGCAAGTAGCTTCCTTCAAACCACCTTTGCAGGGGTGAGGAGGGCCTGCCACACCCCAGAGTGTCCCTCTCTTTCTTCTGTCCTCTGCAGAACTAGGCCCCTGTCACATGACAACGATCTACACCAACCAGCTCAGACATTAGGAAACCCGTGCCCTGAGCTCCACCGCTTGCCCAGGTCTGATGTCCCCTCCTATCTATATCACTCGAAACATCCCTGCCAGTTAGATATCTTGAGCTGTGTTTTATAGATGAGGAAACAGAAGCTCAGAGAGGGTGAATGATTTGCCCAATGCTGCACAGCCAGTGTGGGGAGGTCCAGGATTTGAGGCAGATCCCACTGGCGACCCTTCCCCTGGCTGCCTCCTCTCTCCCTCCTGGGGTGGGCTGACGAGGGAAGCAGAACAGACCATGAAGAGCACCCAGGCCTAGGCCCCATCCTGATTCTGCCTCTCGTTAGCTGTGTCTCTTTGGGCAGCTTTCTTTACCTCTCTGAGCCTCAGATTCCTCATCTATGAAATGGGCTACAGGTGTAGGGTGGAATAGAGAAAATACAGATACTGTGCTTTGATGCTAACAGGAGTGAAGATGTGACGGTGTCTGCTTTCAGAGGAGGACGTTCAGTGACCAAGGCCAGCCTGACAGTTTGTTGAAGGTCTGGCCAGTGGTCTGGACTCCAGACAAGATCAGGGACCACGGGGTGGCAAACTCAGCCCCCATGTCCCCCAACCAAGCCATCCCCATTCCCTTGGGATGGAGCCCTGTCCCCAGGCACACAAAGCCTCCACCAGGCAGAAGTGCACACCTGGCTGAGCTGGCTCCAGTGAACACACCTGTTGGAGGCTCCTGGAGAAGAAACTCCCGTGTCTTCCTTCTGCTTCATTCACTTAGACAGACATTTACCACCAGCTGTGCTGTCTCTTCTGGTCACCCCTCCAGGTCCTGTTTCAGCCTTCTCTGCCCTGCTCTGGGCCTGTGAGGCTGACCCGCACGGGTGATGTCAACACACCCCTGAGCCCTGTGGCTCCCCATTGGGCTCAGCTAATGGGAGTCCCTGGCAGGAGCCAGGGGGAGGAAGGAGAGAGAGAGAGCAGAGATAGACCCACAGCATCTCGGGCTGATAAAGCTGGAAGGAGGCTTGGAGCTCATATTCACTGCCTCAAATGAGGCTTCCAGGACCCAGAGAGGGAAGGTGACCTGCCCAAGCTCACACAGCAAGTAGGTGGCTAGTTCTCAGTCTAGTCTACGTTTGTGGGTGGGGAGGGTGAAGGGGCAACAAGAAAGATGCTGCCCTGGCCCACTGTGTGCTGAAGAGCACCTGCTCCCCTTAGTCCAGGCTCCCTCTGAATTTCAAGGGCCCCCTCCCCGGCCACTCCATACTCCTCAGCAAGGACTCAGACCAAACACCCACCCCCATCCCAACCCCAGGCTGACATTCCAGGACTAACGTCAGCCATCAGGTAGGACAGTGGTGTTTGCAGTCTAGCCTCTAGAGCCAGTCAACCTAGTTCAAGTCCTGACTCTACTGCAGACTGGCTGCATGTGAGCTTGGGCACGCCACTAGGCTCTCTGTGCCTCAGTTTCCTTGTCTGTAAAAGGGGAGAATAGCAGTGCCTGCCTCGTGGGACTGTGTGGGGATTAAATGAGATAATACTTTAAAACTTCCATATTAATTCCAACAAACATCAGTTGTTCCTAAGACCCACTCCCACCCCCAGGTCACAGACAACCAGGCATTTCCACACTGGAAAGGCTTTGGGGTCTGTCTTAGTCTGTTTGGTCTGCTGTAACAAAATATCACAGACTGCGTGGCTTCTAGACAACAGAAATTTATTTCTCGCAGTTCTGGAGGCTGGAAAGTCCAAGGTCAAGGTACCTGCACGCTTGTGTTCTGGAGCGGAACCTCTTCCTGGTTCATGGCGGTGCCTGCTGGCTGCATCCTCACGTGGTGGAAGGGGCTAGGGGTCTCTCTGGAGCCTCTTTTGTAAGAGCCCTAATCCCATTCATGAGGGCTCCGCCTTCCTACTTCAGTCCCAAACTCCTACCTTCTAACACAATCATCTTTGGGTTAGGATTTCAACATACGAATTTGAGGGGGAAGCGACATTCCGTCCATAGCACGGCCCACTCAGTCTAATCTGCCGGGACAGATGAGGAAACAGAGCCCCTCTCCTGGGCCCCTCCCAGCTCCCTGCCCAACCTGTGCACTTGAGGTGTGGTGGGTGGAGGAGGGAGGGTTCTGCTTTCTGGTCCCCACCCCTGCCTCTTGGCTGGGGCCACATCCTGAGACAGCCTTAGCAGCTTCTAGAAGCCCCCAGAGTCCAGAGTGCAGGGCTTGGGCCATCCCCATCCCTGTCTGCTTCCCATGCCCGCCATCACCCCACAGGACGATGGCCCAGCACATTCAGCATCTACCCAGCATTCATGTACTGAGCTCCTGTTGTATGCAGACCTTGTACGGGGCACTGAGGAGGCCTCAGAGACCAGGACATGCAGGGGAGACAGACAAAAACACAGATGGGTGTAACCCCCAAATCAGTGCTAGAATATGACCCTGTGGGTGCTGAGGGAGCACATGACTCAGCATAGTGGGCTGGGGGGATTGGCAGGAGAGTGGGACAGACTTCCCTGGAGGAGGTGATGGCTACACAAAGACATAAAAGATGACTTAGAGCTAACCAGTTTCTTTTATTCTTTTAGTCAACAAATATTAATTGAGCACATACTGTGAGCCCAGTTCTATTCTAGGCACTGTGGAAATTGCAGTGAACAGACGGGATGAGGTTCCCAGGGCTGACATTCTAATGAGGGGAGACCTTCAATGACCCTGTAGGGTGATAAAACGGCAGGTGTTGATAGCACAGGAAAGAAGATGAAGCAGGGCATGGTGGATGGGGGCGAGGGGGTGGAGAGGATGGACAGGCGCTGCTGGAAAGAGCCTTGAGCAGAGACTGGAGCGAAGTGAGTGGGAGCCATGTGAGGACCTAGGGAAGGGTGTCCCAGGCAGAGGGAATGTCTCGGGCAAAGGCCTGGCGTGAGCAGAGCATGGTCCCCAGCAGGTGTAGCTGGAGCTTGGGGTGCATGCAGGAGGGGCTGGAGGCAGGAGGTGTGGAGGAAGAGGTGAGCCGGGCAGAGGGTGAAGGGCTTTGTACAGCAAGAAGAGGAGTCTAGGCTTTCTCCTGGGGGCGTGGGGAGCTGTGGAAGGCTGAGTGAACGCACACGCTCGGCTCGTTAATGCCAAACGGGACGTGCAGGACACGTCCTTGCCTATCCAGACCCCAGCACTTCCCCACAACGCTGGCCTGAGCCTACACCTCCCCGTTGGAGACCAAGCCTCCCCCCACCCTCCAGCCAGGGCCGAACAGTTCTGAGAAGCACACAGGACAGAGCCAGGCACCAGCCCAGGCCAGGGGCGAGCAGACAAATCCGAGGTCCGGGGTGACAACCCCCCACCCCACCTGTCAGAGCAGAGCTGACCAAGGCTGCAGTCGGGAGCCCTGGGTCCTCTTCTGAACCTGCCACCGAGTCCCTGTGTGACTCTGGGAGATCCTTTCCTCTCCCTGGGCCCCAGTGTCCCCTCAGATCCCTGCCAGCGCTTCAGTACCACAACCTCGCCTTGCCCTTCTGTCTCAGAGGCGGACTTGCCTCTGGTTTGGCCTCTCCAAGTTCCCCCCTCCCAGAGCCTCCAGAAGCATCCGCTCACCCCAGGGAGGCCTGGGGCCTCTTTCAAAGAGCTGCACTCCTCACTCCGGAGACCAGCGTCTCCCCGAGGCCGCCCTCCCCGTGGACTCCAGCTGCCAGGAGTGGGGAAGTGTGCTAATTCCACTGGAGGCCCGACCCCACGCTCATTTATTTCAGACATGACCTTTGATTTCTCGGGTAGAGTGTAAATTACATGTCGCCAGCATAAAATATTAAATCCAATTTATAGTTAATTATTGATGCTATTATGTATTCTATAGTAATGGCATCAGAATCGCAGGCCCCGTCCGTGCCCAGTAAATAGCTTTTTTGCATTAGAGGCTCCTTGAGGTAAGAAATCTTGCTCCATTCCTTCTTAACCGTATGATTGATGATTATGGGGAAGTTCGTAAATAGTCTTCCAGAAATATTTCTCTGGTCGTCCGTCCTCTGAAGGAAGGTGGGGGCCGCACTAATGATCAGGGCTGCCGGGCGGATGCAGCTCTGCCCACCGCCATTTAGAGCCGGTGGGTTGAGGGTTGGCGAGATGGGGACGGTTTAAGCGCCGCCGTGCTGAGTGGTTTAAGAGAGAGGGAAGGAGAACCACAGTGGTTTTCTGAAGGCTTTAAGTCACATGTAATCTTCACATGGACACTGGGGTTTTGTTTTTATTGAAACATTAATAATTCCGGTTTCTTGTAAAATATTCATGGTTCCTGTTGCTGCATTCAGACCGACTCTCGGACACCACTTTTAATTTCCAGCTCAGCCTGTGCAGGCCTTTGTCGTCGACCACCCATTGCTTCTGTGCAATTTATTAAGTGGAGGGAACGGTGGCCATCGGGTGGTCAGAAAAATCGAGCTCAGGGTTTCTCTGCAGCAACTGGTTGCAAGCCAGAAAGGCCCTGGGCGGGCAGGGCTGCCACTGGGCAGGCAGGGCGAGCGCTGTGGCCCAGGGCATCTTTCCAGCCAGCGGATGACTGCGACGCTGGCAGCGCCAGGCTGGATTGCTGGCGGGGGTGGGGGCCTGGTGGGGTAGACAGAGGCAGGAGGGAGGGGGTAAAGGGAATGAGGAGGGAGAGAAGAGGGCGCTCGGAGGGTGAGAGGTGACAGTGCAGGGCAGGGGACAGCAGAGAGGTAAAAACGCAGGCTCTGGGAACAGGGGACCAGGGTTTGAGTCCCAGCTCTGCCTCCAATTAGCTGTGCATGCTGAGCGAGTGACTTCACCTCTCTGAGCCCTGAAAATGGGCCCTGAGGCCAGGCAGGTGCAAGGTGTCCGGCACATCACCCCTCCTTGGAAGATGGCAGCCGTGAAGGCTACGGTGGTTGTTTGGTCAGTGCCACATGGAGGGCCCGTGCGTGGCAGAGCTTGGAGAGACCTTAAGAGACCTAAAAATTCAGCCCTTTGAACGGAAGAGGGGTGAGACCCAGAGAGGGGAAGTGACTTGCTCACGGCCCCCAGTCACGCCTTGTGAGTAGGATTCAATGCTGTGCCCAAACCTGAGCTCTGAAATTCAGTCTTTATAAACAGTCAACATCCTGGGGATCACAACTGCCGGAGCTTATCCACGGAGCCCGGCCCCATCCGCACCCTCTGCCACGCCAAAGAGCCGTGATTAAAAGGTTCCGCTGCCATCACAGCTGGGGTCCCAGCCCTCCCGCATCTCCCATCAAGGGCCCATCCATCCATCGGGATAGACGTGATTCCGCTCAGAAATGCCCCCGCATTTCCCTGGGGCTCCAGCTAAGAGCACAGCCCACCCGAGGCCAGTCGAATCCCAGGATGTCAGCTCTGGAAGCAAACTCAGCCGTCAGTTTCCTCTGCTCCATGGCTTTGTGGGTGAAGAACCTGAGGCCCAGAGAGGTTAAGTGGCTTTCCCAAAGTTGCACAGACACAAACAGAACCTCAGCCCCCCCACCCTTTAACCTACAGAGGGATATCCATGTTGACTCCTCCTGTGAAAGCGTGGGGAGGAGAGAATTAGCCCAAGACTTTAAGCAGGAGTGACCATAAGGCCACACGCACCTGCGGGGTGGAGCCCTCTCCTGCTCTAGCTGTTGGTAGTCCCCCGCGTGCAGGTTTTTC
Source organism: Tursiops truncatus (assembly GCF_011762595.2). Classification (NCBI taxonomy): domain Eukaryota; kingdom Metazoa; phylum Chordata; class Mammalia; order Artiodactyla; family Delphinidae; genus Tursiops; species Tursiops truncatus. The sequence continues at coordinate 164,375,066 of NC_047034.1, read as the reverse complement.
CGAGCCAGATCCAGCTCCCCTTGTATCTGCCCATAATCAGAAATGTGTCTGTCCATACTGGGCATGCTTAGATTCAAATGTCCAGATGGTCTGTGCCCAAATCCAATAAACAAGCTCCCTACAGCCCCATTCCTGAGTGTCAGCGCAGAGGGCCAGGAGGTACCAGTGTCCCTGAAGGGGCGGGACCTCCTTGGGTCTCCAGGAGACAGACAGGGACCTGACCGGCCCACCTGCCCCAGGGGCAGAGGGGTGGCCACCAATCCTAGCCACAAAGCCAGAGATGCCACAGGAAATATCTGAAGCCCGAATCCCCCAGTATCTCTGCTGGCCCAGGAGATGATTTTTTCCCCTTGACCCTAAATGCAAATATAACTTGTTATTAGTAATACAGAAAACAAAGAAAAACCAAAACCGCTGTACCTCTACCACCAGAGATAAGCTGGAACAAAATGGAAATACACTTCCATTATTTTCTGTGTGCAGTTAGCTTCAACTTTCCTTCAGGTTTTTTTCCTTCATATTCACAGAAACACTAACAGAATACACTCTCCCTGCTGCTTAGTTTACAGAGAGCTGCAGCATCCACCTTTCACAGTGAAGCACATGGCAAAGGATGATAAAGCTGGTCGCTTCTCGCCCTGTGCTTCAGTGTATCCTCTGGGCAAGGGGTGACCTCCACGTCCCCTCCGTCCCCAAAGAGCCTGTGGATTGCAGACGCTGAGGGCACCCACATGAGCTTCTGGGTTTCTCTTTGATGCTCCCAGGCTAAAATTCAAAAAGCTGTGTGTGTGCTGTAGAGTCGGCCAGAAGGCCTTGGTCCTTGAGGAGGTGGATCCCAGACGCGCTGGAATCTCACTCGGGGTCCAGGCTACGGCCCAGAGTAGTTTAAGGGTCTGGCAGACCTGAGATCCACTTCAGGTTTTGCCGGTCGCCAGCCGTGTGACCTTCAGCTAGTTGTTTCTCTTCTCTGGGCCTCAGTTACTGCCCGGGGGAGCTTACTAAAAAATAAAGATTCCTGGGCCCCACCTGGGAGATGCTGATTCTATAAGTCTGAAAAGAAGCAGCCCCCAACCCGCCAGCCCCAGCGTTCACTTTGATCAGAGGGAATACACCCTATCTAAGAATCTGATCCAAGATAAAGAAAAAGTATAATTTCGTGTAACGGATGGAGACCAGGAGAGAGTGGCTCTGTACAGAGGAGGCTCAGGGCCCCCACTGCTCTGCAAAAGAGAGAAACTAGAACCTGGGACCATTGGCTAGCAGCTGGGGAGGCGAGAGAGAAACAGGAGAAACAGTTCCTTTGACTGGGAGTCACAGGAAGGATACTGCCAGCAAGAAAACTCTGCTGGTAGGGTGTGGCCAAGACATTTCTAGAAACGTGATGTCTGACATTGATTTTGAAATTCGTCCCTGCTCTTTGATGAAATTACCCGCTGTTGTCCCCCAACCTTCAGGAAATACCTGCTATACACAAGAAGTTTGTGCTAGGGGTACTTTGGGAGGACACACTGGTGTCCAGTGTGGGGCAAAGAGGGTGACAAGAGAAGAGGGTCAGGAGCAGGTGGTGGTAGGGATGTCTAAGGTCACGGCACAGGGGATGCAAGATGGGTGAGATCAAATGGCTTCTTCCCTAAATGCACCAGAGGATGGAGATCTTCATAAAGGGAGGAAGGAAACATCTGATGTGTCAGTTAAGACTGGGTTTGACTATATATTGAAGAATCCAATAACAGTGACTTAAAGGTTTATTTCTCATGTAAGTCAGGAAGAGCTGGGGTGGGTGTGGTAGTTCTGCAATGATCTTAATATCTTCAGATCATTCTCTCTTTCTCCTCCACTTTTCTTAGTACATGGCATCCTCATGGTTTTCTGATGCTCCAAAATGACTGCTGGGGCTCCAGATGCAAACAAGGAAGGAGGGAAAGGGTCCAAATGGCATGTGCCAGCTGGCTGAACCCCACTTAAGACCTTTCCCCAAAGTCCCACCCAACAACTTCCATTTGGTCACAAATTTAGTCACATGGTCACACCTAGCTGCAAGACAGACTGGAAAATGTGATCTTTTAATGACACCGGGATAACCTGAGTAAAACTGGTGTTCTGTTACTCAGGGAGGAGTAGGCAACCAGCAGTCTCTGGCACAAACCAGTTTTACTTAGAGTAAGCAAAGCCTGCTTCCCTCTGACTTCTACCTGCGCGTCCTGGTTTGCCCTTTGTAACGTCGTCTATAACTATAGAGCCGGTCTTCAAAATGGCAGACTTCCTCTGCGCCTCCTCTTTTCCAGTTAACTATCCCCAGGTCCTTTAACCACTTCTGAGGACACAGGCCAACATAAGTTCTGAAGACTTCCATTTATCGATTCCACAGATTGTCAACATGCACCTGCTACCTGCCCTCCACACACAGTGACGTATGAAACAGACACTCGAGCTTCCAGTTGGGATGGTCATGGAACCAATCCTCGCCAGGGAGCTGAATCTTAACAAAAAAGGAAGATGTGCAGAGTCAAGGCCTCCCTGGAGGAGTGATGTTTAAACTGAGTCAGAGGAATGGGGAGTTGCCTGAGAAACCATCGAGGGGATGACTATTCCAAGGGGAAGGAACAAACGAGGATGAAAGCCCAGCGTCACCAGAAGTGAGAGGAAGGCTCAGGGTAGCTCAGGGAACTAACTCAAACTGGGGAATGGTGAGAGCTTTAGGATCCAAGGAGAGCAGGCTCACAGTGAGACGCGGCCTCCGGGCACAGTCTTTGGGGAGGTTGCTCAGTCCTGCTCCACCTGCTCTTGCCAACACCTAGCCTTTCATCAGATCAAAAGGAAAACCAGGTCTGTTTGGCAAAACTTTTCTCCCAGCAGATGTCACTTTCAGCAGCTGCTGACTGGTCTGTTCTGGAACGCAACAGCGCAAGGCAGGGCCTCATGGCTGGTCAATGATTTCCCAGAATCTTCCTATTTCTCTTTTTTGAAAATGATACAAAAGGCTTCATCTCCCCACTGCCAGCCTTCCAAGGCCTCCTTAGTTATCACTCCTCAGGGGTGACAATGGCTGTTATGGGGTCACTTTGGATGTTCTTTAAGTTTAGGAGATCTGAATTCATGCAAAAAAGCCTAGTATTGTCCTGAAGTGTCCTTACGTATCTTGGGCTGCCATCTCTTCGAAACCATTTTTTGATATCTACATTGTCAAGAAACCATGTACAGACAAATCAGTGTGGTTTGTGTTAAACCCCAACAAGGTACAGACAGCAGCCAAACTACTTCCCTCTTCCTCTAAGGTTTCTGCTGACATCTCAGCCCAGAGCAGATCTGAAGAATGTTCCCCACAAGCTCACCAGAGACCCCACCCTCATCCCTCACCGGGAACCTCACCTAACACTGGGCCGTGGGCTCTTCCCATAGGAAAGATGATAGAGGCTGTGAGAAGAAAGGGAGGCATAGAGACACCTCTTAAGAAAGGCAGCAAGAAACTATCAGCAGAACACGTGGAAAACAGACCAGGGAGAGAATATGTACTGAGCCTCACAGACAACAAGGTCCCAGTCATTTCTATCTTGGGAGGATAATCTTATTAAAAAGTGGGGGAAATGCCAACAAAAAGGTGCAAATATTAAGGTCTATTTAAAGTATTTACATTTAGTGAACTTAACACCCTAAAAATTATATTGCAATTTGTGAAATTTCCAAGACTGCTCCTGGATGTATTTTAACGCATATGAATTTGTAGCTTACTCCAGCAGTGAGGTGCAGAAATAGGAAATGGGCAGTTCTCTCAGCCTGGTCCAGGGCCCTCTGTGATGGGTGTGTAACCTCATTTGAGGAGAAGGTCAAAATCTGTATTTGAGGCACTTTGATCATGGGAGGTTCTTTCCAAATATCTGGAAGGAAGACCACCCCTTAGAGCAATGGTTCTTGACCAGGAGTGATTTTGCCGCCTTCCCCAGAGGACATTTGGCAACGTCTAGAGACATTTTTAATGGTCATGACTGTGGGAGATGCTATTGGCATCCAGTAGGTAGAGGCCAGTGAGGCTGCTAAGCGTCCCACAAGGTACAGAACAGCCCACACCACAGAGAACTGACAGCCCCAAATGTCAACAGTGCCAAGGCTGAGAAGCCCTGCCCTTGAGCGAGGCTATTCTCTGCCAAAACCTGAAACAAGCCTGGATAAAAGCCACAGGGAAGAAAGTATTTGGAGGCTGAGTCCCAGCACGTTAGAAGGGCTTGGAAAAAAACTTGAACTTCTTCAGGTCTGTCCTAACAAGGTACAAAACCAAACTCACACAAGTTCAAGGTGACAGGCCAGTTACTGAACTACCTCATCGAACACAAATCAACAACCTTCAGAGGAAGAGAAAAGAATATAGACTCTCCACAAAGAACACTCCATAGTATGTAGTCAAAAATGATCAGATGTGCAAAGAAGCAGGTAAATGAAACCCAGACTCAGCAGAGGGATTGAAACTAATTTTAAAAGAATCAAATAGAAGTTCTACAACTGAAAAGTACAATAATGGAAATGAAAAATTCACTAGATGGGCTTAACAGCAGATTGGAGATGGAAGAAGAAAGGGTCAGTGAACCTGAAGATGGATCAATAGAAATTACCCAATAAGAAGAACAGAAAGACAAAAAAAGATTGGAGAAAAGTTTCCCAGTGGAGGAAACCTCCTCCACAGGGGCAGCTGGACGAGCCTAAGGTATTCTCCCCCACTCGATGCCTAAAATGCCACCATCAACGCTGAGTTAAGTCTCTGGCCACCACGTGGACGTTACTTGAGAGGAAAAACATACTGAGCCACTGTTAGGCAGCCGCACTTTAGCTGGAACCCTGGAGAGAGCCCGTCACTGTTCCCTGCTGATGTGCTGAATCCATCAGAGACTCCAAAAAATATTCAGAAATGGGTGGGTCCTCAGCATTTTTCCTTTCTTTCTTCTTCTCGCTTAGAGAGCGGCAGGATAGGGCAGTGGCTAAGACCCAGCCTCCATAGCCAGACCGCCTGGGTTTGAAACTCAGGTGCGTGGCCTTGGCAAATTACTTGACCTCTTTGTGCCTCAGTTTCCCCATCTGTGAAGTGGGGATTTAGCAGTAGTTGCCTGGTAGAGCTCTTATGAGGTTTCAATGAAATGGTGTATAGCACATGGTATTTGTTATTATTGTGGCTTGGGGCAAGCCCCTTCCTCTCTCTCTGGGTCTTGGTTTACACACCTGTGAAATGGCCTGGAAGCTCAGAGACAAATTTGGGGTTCAGCCAGATTTTCTGGTACAACTATCTCCTCAACTCCATTCACTGCTCTTGTTCTTTAGACCTTGAATTAATGTTTCTAGTGTCTAAATGTCTGTTCTGATCATCCTTTCTGGAATCAGGATGAGTAAGTTTTGTTGATAAATATTCACAGCCCAGAAAAGGACATTCTCATACCAGTTTAAAGGAGGAGGAATCTGCGACTTACAGACTGAGTCAGACCCATCAGGAGTGGGCTGCGTCAGGATGGTCATTCTCCTTCTCCCTGTCCTGACCTTGGTCTGAGCCAGGCACAGCCTTGGACCCTGTGGGGGTACTAAGGAACCACCCCACCTCAACACACACACAGAGCATAGGGTACAGGTGGAAACGAGACCGCATGGGCCATGAGAGGCAACCAGCACACAAGACAGATCACACAGAAGACAGAAGCGGGGGACTTCCCTGGTGGTGCAGTGGTTAAGAATCCACCTGCCAATACAGGGGACAGGGGTTTGAGCCCTGGTCTGGGAAGATCCCACGTGTCACAGATCAACTAAGCCCGTGCACCACAACTACTGAAGCTCGCATGCCTAGAGCCCACGAGCCACAACTACTGAAGCCCGCGTGCCTAGAGCCTGTGGTCCGCAACAAGAGAAGCCACCGCAATAAGAAGCCCCTGCACCGCAACGGAGAGTAGCCCCCGCTCTCCGTAACTAGAGAGAAAACCCGTGTGCAGCAACAAAGACCCAACGCAGACAATAAATAAATAAATAAATAAAATCACTTAAAATATCAGTAATAAAAAATTTTAAAAACTATGCATTTAAAAAAAAATTTGGGAGTCATCAGTGAATAGTTTTTTTTAAAAAAAAGAAGACAGAAGGGGGCAGAGATGACTTCATAGGGCATCTGGAACATAATCCCAACTTTTCATTCATTCATACATTCAAACTTTCATTTTCAAACCTTTATGGAGCATCCACCGTAGGCCAGGCCGAGTCACTAGCAGAGTGGGAGTCAGTGGAGAGGAGGACACAGGAAAACATAACATGCATTTCAAGGCTAACGTAAAGGGTGAGCTGCCTGGCTGGAGTACGCAGCGTTCGTTCATTCATCCTGCCAGTATTTATCGGGCAGTATCCTAGGGGGTACAGCTGGAGAGATCTGGGGCCATAGAAAGGTGGGTCCTTGACCCCAGGCTAGGACTTTGGGATTTTCATAGGCCTGGGGAGCCACAGCAAGTTTCCTGAGCAACAGAATGGCAAGATCAGTGAGCCGGCCTGGGCTGCAACCTGACCAGGGCCCCAGCCAACACTTCCCAGTCGCAGGCATGGGCTGCCTCAGCCTTGGCCTTCTCTGCAGTTCCCCGCCCAAAGCCCAGCCCCTCTTCAGTGCCCAGGGGCTCAAGGGGAGATAACAGCCTCCTGGAGCTCGGGACCCCCTCCCCCTCCATTGAGCCTTTTGGGGGTTAGGGTGTTGGCACAGCTCACAGACGACTCCTTGTCCATTCACACATTATCCCAATTAATTTGGGTTGGTGGGAGCTGCCCCTTCATCTCCAGCATCACCTGTCTGTACCTGCCTCACCTAGAGCTGAGCCAGAGAGAAAAGGTGAGTGGCGAGGCCTTGAGAACTCTGAGGACTGGGGCCGGGCATCTGGGAGAGAGCTGTTAAAGGTGGATGTCCAGGGAGGACCTATGGAGACCCAAATTTGAAATTGTAAGGCTACGTCAGGAAAGAGGACAACGGTTGAGTTACGGTGGCAGTTCAGGCAGGCAGGACATCCCAGGACAGACCAGTGCATCCATCCACACACAAAGAGGGGGGAAGAAAGAAAACAAAAGCAAACGAAAGCCAAGGCTGGCAGGGATGCGCAGCGAAGCCATTTTATGAGCTACTTCTTTCTGCTGGGTCTGTGCGTGGCAGAGCGTGGCTTCCCTCTGCTTCGCGGCACGGACCACTGGCTCCAGGAAATCTGGACTCTTTTTGCCAAAGTCCCTTCCAATTGATGTTGACATGTTCACCACTTGCTTCCTGCTCTGCTAGGGCCACTCCAGGGAGGGGGTGAAGGGGAGGGAGGGCTCTGAGCCCTCCTGTCTACACGCAGTCCCAAACCAGAGACGGCCTCCAGTCTCTTCCCCTCCCGGCCCTGCCCACAGCAAACCACCGCCACCCCACCGGCCGGGCCTCCTGCCACTGGCCCAGCTCTAAGGGCACCACCCCCCGAAACAAGCCCTGAGGCACCCATGGACACACGTGCACACAAGACAGTCATTGCTTTGGAGAATTGACGATTGTCAAAGAATAATGAATGACAATGGAAAGTTGTACACAATACACCAAGTCAGTGGTTCTCAAACTTGAAAGCATCAGAATCACCTGCAGGACGTGATAAAACAGACTGCTGGGCCCCTGCTCACCAGAGCCTCCGATTCAGTAGTGGGGCTGGGGGGCAAGAATTTGCATTTCTAGCAAGTTCCCAGGTGAAGCTGATGCTGCCAGTCAAGGAGCACGCTTTGAAAACCGCTGTCCTAAATAGTGAGAAGAAAATTCAGACATGTACAGCATGTATTTATATGTAAGTACATGATTAAGATGTTGATAGTAATTATTACTGTGTAATGAGATCGATTACAGGCTTTTTGTAATTTTATTTTTTCTGTCTTATCGCAATCTTCCAAATTGCAATAAATATGACTTATTTTAACATTTAACATTTAAGCACCTCCTTCATGAGCTCTCTCCCCAGGCCTCCCCTGATGAGAACTGACTACCCTCTCATGTCCCACTGCTGCTGACGCCTCTGATGAACTCTTTTTCCTCCTGCTTTGTGTTTGTGTTACACGGTCCCACCCTTGCCCCCACCAGTAAGCCGTAAATGCCTTACATAGGAACTCTGGCTCAGGCGCCGGCATACCCTCCCTGCCCCCGAGAGGGCCCAGCACGGCACCCTCCACCCATCTGAAGTCAATGGAAACTCAGGAGGCACGGGGCACCGTGGAATGAACGTGGGCTCCCCAGTCCAATGGCCTGGGTCAGGCCTGAGCTCTGCCACTGCTTGACTGCTCTTTGGCCCTTATTATGGGATCTGGAATGGTCCAGCCTGCCCCCCTCGCCACCAGCTTGGCCCTCTAAGTACCCAATATCATTGCATGACCCTAACTGGAAATACATCTGGAGCCCTCCCCCCACCATCAAGCACCCTGGTTACCACAATGGTCATTGGTGACGGCACCAATGTCCAGAGAGTCCCTGCAGGCCCGGAGATGCACTTTCTTCAGGCCCAGAGACATGGCTAGCCAACTCAACCACGCAATGTACATTTTCTTAACTCTGTCACTTGTCAGCTTCATGACCTTGTACACATAAACTTGGCATCTCTGAGTCTCAATTTACTCAGTTGTCCAATAGTGAGGTTGCATTAGAGAAGAGACAGCAAATACCTGACATTCGTGCAGCCCCTCCCCAACCTCACCCTAACAGACATTGCTAATCAGTCACAGTATTCTATCCTCCTTGATCAGGATGCAGCCTCTGAATTTTTCTTAACACTTGCTCCAGGCATGGTGCTCCAATCAAAGTAAACCAACATTTGAGATGAAAGATAATTCCTATCCCTAAGATCATTCTCTACTTCCCTGAGACCTAGAACAGAGCTCAGCATAGAGTGAATCTTTGTTAAATAAATCCAAGTGGACACATTCCAGTCACCACTGGTTATTAAGAGAGAAATCTTTGATAGCCACCAACAATCATGTACCAACCCCAGATCAACTACTTCCTCCTTCCTGGGATTCCTAGCCATTCAGTTGATGCCCTCTGTCCATCAGCCTGTACTGCAAGGGTCTTCCATTCCCAGCCCTAAGGAACTGAGGGTAGTGAGGCCATCACTATCACAAATAGGCTCAAACGTCCTCATCTTGATAACCACCTGGGTGGCTTTGGATGCAATCAGTTGCAAGGCCAAATAGACACCCATTTAGTCATTTTGATCTTTGCGTGGTCTCCTTTCCTCCTGTCTCCCCTCCTCCACATCCATCCTCAGAACTGAGAGCTCAGTAGTCCAATTCTCTTTCTCCACAGCTGATAATATTAAGGCAAAGTGAGGAGAGGAGACTGGCTCAAGGTCACACAACCAGTCAGACCAGAACTCTGGTCCCCACATTCCCAGGCCCTGGCACTTTGACACACCAGGGTGCCTTCCTCTTTTCCAAAGAACAGGACAGGAAAGAAGTTGCTCTAAGTTGTGGAGGCTTGAATTCCTCCCGGGGCCTCATCCGCTGCTTGGAGCTGAGGAGCTATGGGGCCCCTCTGAGATCATCCTGCCATCTCCTTACCAAGACCTGCCTGATCTGACCTCCATCTACCTCTGAACTCATTCCCCCAAGCCTGCCTCCCATTCACTCTGCTCCAGCTTCAGTGACCTCATTCCAACCTCAGGGCCTTTGCACTTACTATGACCTTTTGTGGAATACTTTTGCCCCAAATCTTCACATGACTGATTCCATCCTGTTGTTTCTCAAATGTCCCCTCTACTAAGAATACTTCCTCTACCAGCTCAGGGTGGCCCTCTGCATCAGTTTGGGCTGATATAACAAATTACCATAGACTGGGTGTCTTACAAACAACAGAGATTTTTTTCTCACAGTTCTAGAGGCTGGAAGTCTGAGACTGGGCTGCTAGCTTGGCCAGGTTCTTGGCGAAGGCCCTCATCCAAGTTGCAGACTGACAGCTTCTCACTGTATCCTCACATGGTGGGAAGAGGACTAGAGTGCTCTCTGGGGCCTCTTTATAAGGGCACAAATCCCATTCATGTGGGCTCCACCCTCACGACCTACTACCTCTCATTTAAATTCCTCACCTCCTAATACCATCACGTTGGGGGTTGGGATTTCAACACATGGATTTGGGAGACATAAACTCTTGATCTATAACATTCCCCACACTCCATCACACCCCCTTGCTTTATTTTTTACAGCTATCCATACAACACACATTCATCGAGCAGATACTGGTCACATTTCCTTATCTGTTTTTCTGTTCATTGCTTGTTGTCTGTCTCCCCACATGTACACCCCTTGGGAACAGGGGCTTTTTGGGTGAAATAACACCCAGCACTAGAATGAGCACACAGGAAGCATGCAGTAAATATTTGTTGACAAAATGAATAAATTTGGGGCTTGAAAAGGAGATAGGAAGAGAGTCCTGCACAGGAAATCAGGTGTTAAATGATGTGAGTCTGAGACCCCCCTCAGCTGCTGGGTGACCTTGGGCTAGTCACAACCTCTCTGAGCCTCATATGTCCTGATTCTGAAGGTCCTTTCCCACCTGGAGAGCCTGAGGCTCTCTGACCGGGAAGTCCTCAGCGCCCACCCAGGATGCAGCTCTGTCCTTCAGACCTGGTGAGACGGAAAAGGTGGGCTCCCTTTCCCCCTTCTCTGTGGTTCCCTCCATTAGTTCCAGGTCCAAACCCTCCTGGGAAGAGAGGGGGAAGCCAAGGTGAGCCGGCAGCCCTACTCCCCAAGAGCCTGCAGCCCGCATTTGGCCTCCGGGATAACTGTGGCCAGCTGGGCTGCATTTACCCTGCCAGCTCCCTGCCCCCGGGAAGCTGGAGGAGCTCAGCCGCTGCCCACATGTGGTTGTTTGATCAGAGAGTGGGGAGAGGGAGCTGACAGCCTGACTGCTGGGCCGTGGTGCCAGTGGGGCCAGCCCTGCTGATGGTCTCACTCGAGGGCCCAGATGTCCGAGTAGAGCCAGGCACAGTGAAGTGTCAGAGCGCTGCTGCCTTCCTTCTAGCCTGGGGTGACAAAAGAGGTTCCGGGTCCCAGCTCAGAGCCACATGTGGCTGTAGGCTGTGGTCGGCAGATCCCTTCACAGCCTAGAACACTTTGGGAAAAGGTACCTACAGCTCAACTGAGAGAGCTAGGAATGAGCTACTGAAAGATGCAGAGCCCGTGCACCGCTAGGCTGAGAAGCAGGAATAGATGTAAGGGCCAGCAGCCTGCAGGAGCTTAGGTGGGGTTTGACCATCAGCCATGGAGCCAGAGCCACAGACAGGCTCTCTGCCCATGGAGGAGGGACAGCAAGATGAACCAGGCTGGTCCTCGGCCTTTCATGAGGGCCTCCCCAGTGACAGCGCAGCCAGGGCACCATGTTCCTAGATTATCCCAGATGGAAACTTCTTTCAGTCAAGAGCCAAACTGGAAGGGCACTGAGCCACTAATTCATACTAGGGTGTCAATGACTAAGGGTAAATTAACAGGACAAGTCTTCAACTGGGGATCAAGCTTCTTGGGTTCAGAGCCTTCCAGCACAGTATCCCAGGATGACCAGTCATATGTGGAATGAATTTTAGCTTCAAATATGTAAGTGTGTGTGTGTGTGTGTGTGTGTGTGTGTGTGTGTGTGTGTGTGTGGAGAGAGAAAGCAAACTGCGTATCTGACATCTTTAAATGTCTCAAGAGATCCTCAGCCTTAACATGTGCAAACGCAACCCAGAACCTACCCTCCACCCAAGCCAGGTCCTCTCCATGGGGTCTCCCCAGCACCCCCCGGTGTGCAGGCAGGAGCCCATCCCTCAACTCCATCTCCCTGTCCTATCTTTCACTAACTCCCAGAGACTTCACATCCTGAACACCTCCTGCGTCTGCCCACTTCTCTCCCAAGTGGTGGCCATGCTGGATTGCCCATACAGGCCCACTCCTTCCAAGAGAACAAATGGGGGCCGTGGGTCCCTGTCCTCTGCCTTCTCTTGCCGCCCCTGCTCCATCCTGCTGTAAGGGCAGGGTGTGGACACTGCAGCCACACCCTTGCACACCCACTGCTTTGCCACCCTCAGGCCCAGGGGTGAAGGGGGAAGAGGGCCTCACAGCCTTGGAATCAGGCTGCTGCGGCGGAGGGTTGTGGGTAGAGGATGGGGGAAGGTGGGCAAAGGCCCTTGGCCCACAGACTTGTCTCCCTGTTGGGAGAGGCACAGACCACGGAGGGCGAGAGCAAGGCCCTCTAAAGGGTCCAAGGATGATACTGTGCCCACCTCTACTCTTGACTGCCCCAACCAACTTCTTCTCTATTAGCCAAAGTGATCTTTTAAAAGCAATCGGATCACATTACACTCCCCTGCTTTAAACCCTTCAATGGCTCCCCATTGCTCTCAGGGTAAATGCAAAACTCCTCAGATGCCAGCTATGAGGCCTCTGGGTCTGGCCCTGCCAACTTCTCCATTCTTGTCACCCTCCCTTCACTCTCCACCCCAGTCACGCTGGCCTTCCTTCCGACCCACGCTGGCCATGTCGCTCCACCCACAGGCCTCAGCACATGCTGTTCCTGCTGCCTGCAATGCTCTTCCCTCCCAACCTGGCCTAGTTCATTTCTCTGCATCCCTTAGATCTTGGCTCTTGATTAACCTCTTCCTCCCCCTGCTAGACCAAGGGCTCATGCAGTCAGAGACCTGTCCTTTCTGCTTACAGCCTGGCACAGAGAGTAAGAGCTGGCATTTACTGAGAGCTTACCACGTACCAGGCATCGTGCTGCCGTTTTCCATGCATAATCCCTGTGGATCCTTGTCACAACCCTATGAGGTTTAGGGTTGTATGCTGCTATTATGTCCATTCTGCAGATGAAGAAACCGAGGCACATGGGGTTAAGAACCTTGCCGAGGTCACATGTAATAAGTGGTAGGGCCAGGACTGAACCACACAGTGTCATGGAATCCACGGGCTTCCCTCTCATCGCTTCGGCATCTCCATTGCACGTGCTCCATGAATAGTTTTCAAATGAACAGAAAGACGCACACACACACAAGATCCAAAAGAACACACGCCAGGATGAGAACAGAGGTGATTTCCGGTTGGTGGGATTGTGAATGTTTACTTTCATCTTTCACTTACTCGTATGTTCCAATTTTTCTATATGAGACAAGTATTTGTTGATGTCTTTAAATTAAGAAAGAAAACCTTGGGCTTCCCTGGTGACGCAGTGATTGAGGGTCCGCCTGCCGATGCAGGGGATGCGGGTTCGTGTCCCGGTCCGGGAGGATCCCACATGCCGCTGAGCGGCTGGGCCCGTGAGCCATGGCCGCTGAGCCTGTGCGTCTGGAGCCTGTGCTCTGCAACAGGAGAGGCCACAGCAGTGAGAGGCCTGCGTACCGCAAAAAAAGAGAAAGAAAACCTTAAAATCTCTTTAATCTTTTTTTTTTAACAACAAATACCTAATTTGGTTCTTTTGGCTGCCTCGTGTCTTAGTTGTGGCACGTGGGATCTTTTGTTGTGGCGCATGGACTCTCTAGTTGTGGCGTGGGTTCCAAAGCGCACAGGCTCAGTAGTTGAGGCGCATGGGCTTAGTTGCCCCACAGCATGTGGGATCTTAGTTCCAAACCAGGGATTGAACCGGCATCCCCCTGCATTGGAAGGTGGATTCTTAACTACTGGACCACCAGGGAAGTTCCTCTCTTTAATCTTTTAGAAAGAAGCAATCACGGGGCTTCCCTGGTGGCGCAGTGGTTGAGAGTCCACCTGCCGATGCGGGGGACACGGGTTCGTGCCCCGGTCTGGGAAGATCCCACATGCCGCGGAGCGGCTGGGCCCGTGAGCCATGGCCGCTGAGCCTGCGCATCCGGAGCCTGTGCTCCGCAACAGGAGAGGCCACAACAGTGAGAGGCCCGCGTACTGCAAAATAAAATTAATTAATTAATTAATTAATTAAAAGAAGCAATCGTGGACCAAAACCAAGACTTCCAGAGAAACGGTGTGTCCTTCCCTCCCATTCCGCCCAAAGCCCTGCTTTGGTAGAAGATAACAAAGCATCTTCCAGCGGTAAAGGCCTCGGTATGTGTCAGTTAAAACATAGACGTAAGCTTCAAACAGACCAGGTCTTAATCTCGGCTCTTACTGTGAGGCTTTGAGCCAGTCTCCTCTCTGACCTCAGGGGACGTCCTGACCTCTGACCTCCTCTGTAAAACAGGGCACTACTGCCTTATTGTCCTCACGGGACTGTTGTGAAGACTGGAGAGAAAGGGCGTGAATGCCTCCAAGTGGGTCTTGGCACATAATAGATGCTCAGTGAACAGTGGCCATCAGCCTCAGCCCAGCCCTCCTGGACAAACAGAAGACACGGATGCCTCACGGAGCCCATGCACCCACACCCAGAAGCAGTCACCTCCAGCCGCTCCGCTGCGCCTCTTGTGAGCCGCGTTCCTGCCTGCCGGCCCCAGCCACGTCTCTCTGGGTCTAAGGACACTGGGCCACCTGAGATGACCCCCACCTCCACCCCCGAGGCAAGCCGTGGGGGACAGCCCAAGGACGCAGGCCACCCAGACGGCTGTTTTCATGCCTGCAGGCACCCCATGGGGGTGGAGGATGCAGCCCCTCCCGACACATCCTTGTCACCCCCCCAGGAGGACAGAAGGAGCATTTTTTCACCTAGGTGGAAACCCCAAATCAGCTTCTGGGGCTGTGGTTTGGAGACGACCTAGGGGGATTCTCTTGTGAGGCCTCAGGAAGAAAAGCAGAGGAGGGCAGAGAGAAAGGGAACGAGGGAGATGGAGAATGGGCCGCCTGGAGGCCCCTGTGGCTGGTCTGGTATTTACTTTCTGCCACAGCCTTGAATACCGTGGGGCTCTGAAGGAATTTCCAAGAAGATGGAAATTTGAGGAAATCAAAGTTTAATTAGTCACAGCTGCTGTAATGTATTCCAGGTGATGGCTGGTGTGGCCGCATCTCCCCTCCAAGCCCCCTGACGCCTCTCACCCTCCACGGGGGCAAGTAAACAGTGGGGTGTTTGCGGTGGGAGCCCTTTCCCGGGTCAGCTGGGCAGGGATGGGGTCTGGAGTGGGCCTCATGCTACCTCCTGCTACCTGGACAGACACGGGGGAGGGAGCAAGAGGGAGGGTGACGCACAGGCTCTGTCCTCCTCTCCGCTCCTTCTTCAATTCCCATGCGGCTCTTTGCTCTTTGCGAGTGAGAGCAGAGGACTTATGGAAGGCCAGAGAGCATGGGCTAGGAGTAAGGGGGAGGTCTCAGCTCACTCCTGAGTTACAGCGTGACCTTGGACAAGTCGTTTAACTGCGAGACGGGCAAAACACCCAGGAGTCAGAGCACTCGGTGGGAAGCCCAGCTCTCCCACTCCACTCTGTGGCCTTGGGAAAGTTGCTGAACCTCTCTGAGTCTCGGCTGCTCCAACTATAAAATGGAATTAGGAACCGCATTGGCACATAGGGTTGTCATAAGAGTTAAGCGAAGTCCCTTAAGTCAAGGAGCGTATGTAGAGGATGTTAGCACAGAGCTGACAGGAGCTCAGTTAGTAACCACAGTGGGACTCAGTTTCCCTATCATCAGACTGGAATGGGATTGCAATACTACAAGAGAGGGAGAAGCACTTTCAGCCCCTCAAAATAAAGCCAAGCTGACAGACATGCAAGGGCAAGGTTAACCCATCAGAGCACTGTTCTCCGGAGAGGGGTCTGCTGAGAGCCCAAAGGGGCTGACAGGTAGCGCCAGGTGTCCCGTGATGGGTCCAGCTCCAGAGCTGGGAGGGTAACCGATAAGGGTGCAGAGCAGGTTCTCCCTTCTCTGGGTCGACGCAAAGATGGACCTGCCACCGTGACCGCCTGCAGAAGCCTCTCTGCTGTGTTGACACCGGTCTTCCTCTCTGTCGTTGTCATCTTGTCAGGTGGAGTGTCCACACTCCCAGCCCCAGATGGTTCACAAGCTGGTTCTGTTTAGTCCCAGCCAAGTTTGGGGACAGGGACAGGGGCTGGGGCTTGCCCTTTCCCCCCACTCTGCCTTCCACTGAGCCCTCACTCCACCCTATGTTTGGGGGTTCAAGTGTCTTGGAGCGTCAACGGGGGCAGTCCCCAAGAACACAGATGGGCACCCTGCCAGCTGACTCGTCAGTGGGCAGTGCTCCTACTGCAGTCCGTGGGAGACCTCATGGGCCAGCAGCCCAGCCACAGAGGGCTTGAGGACGCTGGGCCATCTGCAGTGTGTGCTCTACTCCACGCAGCTCCCTGGGGTCTGCCACAGACGGTTCCCTCGGGATGGAGCTGGACCTGACTCCTCTCTCCCCGATGTGGCCTCTCCAGGGCCAGCTCCCGCCCCCTCCCCACCAACTTCTCCCCTCTCTGTTTCTCTAATTTTTTCCCCAGCCCTGGGGGTTATTTCTAGTCTAAGTCTTTGAAACTCATAGCTAAGAATCCATTCTTTTTTCTCTCTGCATTTCTGCTGTGTCATCCCTTCCCTGAGGAAATGATCAGAAGAGTCTAGCGAACTGAAGGGAGGGGTCAAGGGGTAGAAGGAAACACCAGAAACCAACACCTCTCGGTTAACAGTGTAAAAACAGTATCCTGCTTCGTAGCAGAGGAAGCTCATGTGTAGTTCCAAAAATACGTCTAGGCAGCCATGCTGTTGTACGGACTATTTTCCTTGATTAAATGTATTACTTGTGAAGACTGTCATTTGTCCACTATTTACCTTTCTCTTCCCTTGCAGTGGTTATGAAGAAGTGAAAGGGAGTGTGGCAGACACTATGGCTTGTCTGTCCCAGCCTTCCCCCCTCTTTCCTTGTCAGCCAACCTGCTTCTACCTCAGAGCCTGAAAATGCCAGCTGGTCACTTTCCTATCCTCCCTTGCAGCTAGAGATGGTCAGGGGACCTGATTCTGGTCAGTGGGACCTGAGAGGAAGTTGGCTGAGGTGACTTCTGGGGAAGCCTTCCTCTCTGGTTTAAAAAAGAGAAAAGATAGGTGAGGAGAAAGCCTCCTTCCTGCCCTTGGTGGCCATCTCGTGATCACACAAGGACCAGCCTGAAGACAAAAGCCAAGAACCTGAGGTCGGCAGAGCAAAAATGGAAAGCACCTGGGTCCCTGATGATATCATTGTGCCTTGTAGAATCAACCTCCAGACTTCTGGTTAAATGAAATAAAGAGTGTTCTCATCGTGTGAAAACTCTTTAAGATTTACTTCAGCCACTTGTAGCCCAAAGCAGCCCAACTTATGCTGAGAAAATATTCCAGAATCCTTTCAGGTCTGTGCTAGTCAGGGCTCTTTTTAGTTGCAAGGTAGCCACAGGAATCCAACTTCA
This sequence comes from Tursiops truncatus, assembly GCF_011762595.2. Taxonomy (NCBI): domain Eukaryota; kingdom Metazoa; phylum Chordata; class Mammalia; order Artiodactyla; family Delphinidae; genus Tursiops; species Tursiops truncatus. The sequence goes on along the minus strand of NC_047034.1, from coordinate 164,357,769 downwards.
GTTTGCTTAGCCAAACAGGGCAATTTTTAAAATTAATACACATGGGTATCTTGTGAAAATCAGCAAAAATATGACTGGGTCTCAGAATGTGGAACCAGGGACTCTAAGACTGTCAGAATTTTCTCTGACCCTCATATTGTGTCCCACCATTCTGAGGTAGTAAATCCTTGGTGATTTATCACAAAAAGTCTGATTGTTCGGAATTGACTATTTTTCTTTTTCTTTTTTTTTTGAGGTACGCGGGCCTCTCACTGTTGTGGCCTCTCCCATTGCGGAGCACAGGCTCCGGACATGCAGGCTCAGCGGCCATGGCTCACGGGCCCAGCCGCCCCGCAGAATGTGGGATCTTCCCGGACCGGGGCACGAACCCGTGTCGCCTGCATCGGCAGGCGGACTCTCAACCACTGCGCCACCAGGGAAGCCCAACTATTTTTCAATTTAATTTTAACATGCCTGGAGAAATGCATTTCTTAGCTTTAAAACTATATATTGCAGAAAGACTTCTTTTTAAAGACAATAACTGATTCATGTTGTTAATAATTTACCTCTAGAGTTCTAAACGTGCCCACGGGGCCTCAAGGTTCTGGAAAAATAGTTTCCTTTTTTGAATGTTCAGCGTGTCCTATTCTGGGTGTGATATGACTATGGCTGATGGTGAGAAATCCGCTTCTGATGGGAGAGAGAGCTTCCCCCCTCCCCGGTGCCTGTGTGAGGAAGCCAGTGCCTCAGACGCCGGCGGGGCTCGCTTCCCACGGGGGCGACATCGTCTTCTGATGAGTGGAAACCTTCCCTCTGCAGAGAACCTGCTGCTTCACTTTCCCAAAATGAGTTCAATATTTGGTTTCAAATCCTCCTTCAGGCGCCAATGCAGGAAGAACTTGCAACGTCGTGGGAACTCGGTCAACCTATAAACAAAGATTTTTGAATGTTGTGTCAGTAAGAAGTAAAGGTTGTACGATTTTCTAAGTCTCTCTTTTACAGGTTTAGAAGCAAAAGATCAGTTTTTGAAAAAGAAAAAATTGGATAAGAATAGCACAGTGTAATGTGAAACGGAAGAGAGAAAGTAGGCAGTTAGGAGTGGATGTCCTCTGTCACACCTGGATGGCTTGGCCATTTGTGTGTTTAAAAAGCTTTTCTGGTGATTCTGGGGCACAGAGTGCAAGTCCCTTGAGGACAAGGCCCAAGTCTTATGTGTCATTGAGTCCCTGTCCCTAACATTTACATGACTGGTACACAGTAGGTGCTTAATAAATGTCCCCTGAATCAATGAATGAGGAAAAGGAAAGATGGTAATGCAGAAGTCAAGGAAGGTTTTTTTCTGTAGGATTTTCTCATCCATAAAATACCAGAGAATCTGTGCCTCTGGGAATGGCCCCTCCAGGTAGGGGTGGGGTAGACACGAGCTCAGTGGAGGCCAGGGCCCTGCCCAGGGTGCTGACCTGAAGCTGGGGCTCAGTCCAGACAGAGCAGCTTCTCGGAAGCCCCTGCCCGTGGGGAGGCTCACTGCCCTGCACCAGGCCCCGAGGAGAAAACACATTTGTTTACTTGACCTGAGTGACATGTTCATTGATTTCTCTGGAGTGGTTCATTCATAAATGCAAATTGAGCTCCCCTCCTGGGGATGCCAACGGCCTTTTAACAAGCTCCCCAAGGCGTGACTTCTGAAAATGAGTCACTGATGAGCCAGAAATGGAGTTCACCTGCCCACCCTGGCCCTGCTGGCTCAAGACCACAGAGCAGCTGGGCAGGAGGTGCCACCTTGGACTTGGGGGTGGGGGTGGCCTCGGCCAGCAGGTGGGGTGTGGTGGGCGGGGCAGAAGTGAAATGCACCAGCTCCTTCACACTCAGGAGCATCTGGACAATTAAGGCAAAAGGGGTTTGTTGCTCACATTTTCTCGATCAATCTCCCTCTGCAGTCAGCTTGAGTAGATGAATGTAAAAAGAGAAATGGACTGAGAGGGTTTCTTCAACAGAAACACCACGTTTTCTTTCTTTTGGGTCTCAATAATTTCAGTTCTTGCCAACACCAGCTGCTCAGGGAACGTTGAGGAAACAGAGGCCCAGAGAGGAGCAGTGACCTACCCAAGGTCAGACAGCCTGGTGTTTTTTAATAGGGGTTTACTGTTCACAGTCAGGCACGTTTACATCTGTAATCTCGCCTGACCCTTACAACAAACATATGGGGTAGGTATTGGTACCCATCGCTTTATTTTATTTTATATTCACATTACTTTTCATTATTTCTAACCTTGCCCCCTTTCTCCCTCACGTTCTATTTTAGGAAAGATTTTCTTTTCTTTCGTCTTACCAGATGACACTGTTGGAGCTGATTCTCAGAAGACATCTGGGATCCACTGGTCTGGAGAACACTTGCTTCCTTTACTTTTGTTGTTGTTTTGTCCCCTTTGCTTCTTCCTTTTACTTCTTTATCCCTTTCTTTCTCTTCCACTTCTACCTCTTTCTTTTCTCCCTTCCCTTCACCCCTTTTTTCCTTAAAAGACAGCCCAGAGACTGGCCCAAGAATTAAGAGATATGAGTTCCAGTTCCTGTCCTGCCACCGACTTGCTGGATCACCCAGGACAAGTCACTTCTCTCTGAGCTTTGGTTTCCCCATCTGGAAAAGAAGAGGTTGATCCTTCGCTCTTTGAAACTGCTTCCAGCTTAGAGATCCTGAGATGGCTACGACCTCTGGTACTCTGCTGACTCACAACGGAAGCAAATGGATTTTGTACTTTCTAATCTGCCCGCTGAAGTCTTAACCTGAGAAATGGGGGTGCATTAGTAAGAAATCACACCGATGGGGCCAGCCTGTTACTCCTGCCCACTGGAGAGGCCCCCTCAGTATCTCACTCATGATTTCCACCATGATGAATCACCAGCGCGTTCGCACTGGTGAGAGGGCTCCTTGCATGCACTCTCCTTCAGAACGATGGGCCATCTCACTTTGTTCTGTTTATTGTGTGTGACATGGCTGTCACTATTGATTCAGCATTATTGAGAGAGAAGCTTCTTAGTTCTTCTTAAGGATTTTGCCAGCAATTAGGATGTGCAGCCAGCAGTTGAACGATGGAAACTTAGCAACGGTCAAAGCCTTTTTATACTCCATTATTCTTTTGAAAAAAAAATTGTTATGAAAATTATTAAATAAATAGGAAAGAGTGAAATAGTCCTAAAAGATCAGGAGATTTAAGGAAAGCAACTCATAAACATAATATGGTACTCTTCTCATAATACTCATTCAACTCTGCTCATTCTAATCCTGGTTTTATCTGAAGATTCATCAAACACTTCTTACAACTTTCCCTTCGGTAGGTTTTAAGAGGAAAGCATTCCCAGGGAGCGTTAATGTTCTAGCACTTGAGGACTTTAGGGAGCGGGTATTTAAAAGCCCAGGTCTCTCCCACCCATGCCTCTCTTTCGCTTTGTCACAGCTTACCCTTCCCCCTCCCCATATCCTCAAGTCCATTCTCCAGTAGGTCTGTGTCTTTATTCCTGTCTTACCCCTAGGTTCTTCATGACATTTTTTTGTTCTTAAATTCCATATATAACTGATTCATTTTGTTATAAAGCAGAAACTAACACACCATTGTAAAGCAATTATACTCCAATAAAGATGTAAAAAAAATAAAAAGCTAGATCATAAAGAAAACTAAAATGAAATAAAATAAAATTACTTAAAAAAAAAGAAAAAAGCCCAGGTCTTTGTTCTCTCTAATAAAAGGGATGTGACTGCCTGCTTTTGACTAATCACAAAACCAGTATTAGTGGTCTTAAGAAAAAGGTCTTATGGCTGTAAGTTGTGTTAGTTTTCTATTGATGATGTAACAAATCACCACAAATGAGTGACAAATTATACTAATGTATCAGAGTTCTGGAGGTCAGAGGCCTCAGTGGGCTAAAAAGCAAGATGTGGGAAGGGCTGCAATCCTGCTGGAGGCTCTAGGGGAGAACTCATTCCTTGCCTTTTCTTCTGGAAGCTGCCCTCATTCCTTGGTTCATGGCCCTTTTCCATCACTCTGACCTCTGCTTCTGTCGTCACATCTCCTTCTCTGATGGGACTCTCCTGCCACCATCTTTCACCTATAACAACCCTTGTAATTACATTGGGTCCACCCAGATAACCCAGAAAAATCTCCCCATCTAAAGATATTTAAATTAATACTTTAATTAATTCACTTAATAAATTGGTTTTAATTATTAATTTAATAATGAATTGTTTAAATTACTAATTTAATTAATCTGCTATGTCCTTTTTACCATGTAAGGCAAAACATTCATGAATACAGCACACGAACGTGGAAATCTTTGAGGGAGCCATTATTCTACTTACCTACAGGTATCTTTTGACCTTAGGAAAACCAACCTGATAGACTGCAAAAGTAGCCTCAGATTCCTTTCATCCCTAGACCTATGTCTCTTCTCAACATGACTTTGTAACTCTTTCCAATGAGAGGTTGAGTCTATTCCTTTACCTTTTGAATTTGGGCTTGGTCATGTGACTTTCTTGGGTCAATGGGACATTAGCAAATGCGATGCAAGCAAAGACATTGGGGATTGCCTTCTCTTGCTACTCTAGGGAGCCCCATGACGACACCCATGTTAACAAGCCTGAGGTAGCCTGCTGGATGATGAGACACAGCTCAGTTACTGCTGTCACCCCAACCAACAACCAACAACATACCAGACAAGTGAGTGAGACTATTGTCTGTCAGTTGACTGTGGACATGTGAATGAACTCAGCAGAGACCAACAGAAGAACAACCCAGCGGATCCTGGCCCAAACTGCCAAACCATAGAATCCTGAGCAAATAGATGTCTGTTTTAAGCCACTATATTTTGGTGTGGCTTGTTACACAGCAAATGCTGACTGATATAACTAGTGACCCACTGTCACCTGATCAGATAAAGTTTTTTCAAGTAAGATATCCTTACATCAAACATTTCCTCCTGGTTCTCACTATAGAGAGGCAGATACCTTTTTATTGACCAGTAAAATATAACAGAATTGCTTCCTAAACAAAGATTTAACAAAGTATTTCAAGTCCTCTTTCCTCTATTAGATTCAATTTCCTTGAAGGCGGGGACGATGTCCTCTGGGTCAGGTCTTTCTCATAGAGCAGAAACTCAGATGGCATAGAGCTTAAGAGCGTGGAATCTGGAGTCAGGTATACATAAGTTCAAATCCTGAATTTATCTGCTGATTATAAGAACTTAGGCAAGTTACTTAACCTCTCTGCAACTCACTTTTCTCACCTTTAAAACCATAATTCAAAAAGATATATGCACCCCGATGTTCATTGTAACACTATTTACAATAGCCAGGACATGGAAGCAACCTAAATGTCCATCAACAGAGGAATGGATAAAGAAGATGTGGTACATATATACAATGAAATATTACTCAGCCATAAAAAGGAATGAAATTGTGCCATTTGCAGAGACTTGGATGGACCTAGAGACTGTCATACAGAGTGAAGTAAGTCAGAAAGAGAAAAACAAATATCGTAAAATATCGCTTATATGTGGAATCTAGAAAAATGATACATATGAACTTATTTGCAAAGCAGAAACAGACACAGACGTAGAAAACGGACATATGAATACCTGGGGGGGATGGTGGGGTGGGATGAATTGGGAGATTGGGATTGACATATATACACTACTATGTATAAAATAGATAACTAGTGAGAACCTACTCTATAGCACAGGGAGCTCTACTCAATGCTCTGTGGTGACCTAAATGGGAAAGAAATCCAAAAAACAGGGGATATATGTATACGTATAGCTGATTTGCTTTGCTGTACAGCAGAAACTAACATAATGCTCTAAAGCAGCTATACTCCAATAAAAGTTAATAAAAAAAAGAAAAAGGAATCTAGTCACAAATTATCTGTGACTTGACAATAGTAAATCACCTACAATATTGATTATTTTGTAACAAAGTATTGATGACAACGAATAGTCCCATCTTGCTGTAATATGGTGCCAAGGGATAATCTTCAAAATGTTAAAGACATGATTTTCATACAAATATAAAATTAATGCATTAAAAAATAAAATGAGGCTAATGAAAATACCCACCACATGGGATTGTTATGATAATTACGTCCAACGATATGTATGAGCACTTTGAGAATGTCAGGTACAAGCCCTCAAAAATGTTAGTGATTATTATCACACAGGGCAGGGCATAGAGTAGGTGCTCAGTAAAGACTTGCCCATTTGACTTAAGTCAGATTTGGGAGATTTGGTTTAGAAGAATCAGGAAACAAAATTTCCAGAGCCCAGATTTAGGCAAACTTCAGTCCTTTGGGAGAGTGTGAGGGTGCCTGAGACATTACAGGCCAAAGAAGTGTCAGCTCTCCTCATTCAGGAGTTTACCTCCAAATGAACACTTGACCCAAGTCTCCTGAGTAGATCCTGATTCTCAGCCATGCCACAGTAACTGAAGCCCTTGGGACCTTCATGATTCAGTGCTGCTCCCGTGGTAACTAGTCTCCAAAAGTGCCCTCCCTCTGAACCAGTGAACACACCTCCCAGTACTCACTAGACCAAAATGACAGCGTGTGACTTCCAAGGCTGGGTCATGTGACTTTCAAAGCTTCAGCCTGGGCATCTTGGAATGCTTTCCCTGGATGGAGCCAGGCACCGTGTGAGAAATCCAACTAGTTTGAGTCCACCATGCTATAAGGAAGCTCAACCAACCACATGGAGATGCCACGCAGCAGTAGAGATGCCTGACCATCCTTTAGCCACCTTGGACGTCCAGCCCAGGTGAGCCGTTAGATGACTCCAGCATCAGTTGCCATCTGACTTAACCTCAGGAGGGACCACGAGCCAGAACCACCCAGCTGAGCCCCATCAAATCCACAGAACCATGAGAGATAATAATAAACAGTTATTTTAAGCCACTAGGTTTCAGGATGGTTTGTTATGCAGTAGTAGATAACCAGGGAAGCTGCCAAAACTTCCCACGAATTCATTCCCCAGCCATTTTTTCGCTGATTCAATCCACAAACTTTGGAAACAAATAAATCAAAGTCCAATATTGGGCCCTGTGAGGCAAGTTCATATTCAAGCAACGTTTGAGAATCTGTGGCTATGGGCCAGGCACCACCCCAGGCACTTCCACACATTTTATGGTATTTAAGCTAGTAATTATGGACTCTTCCATTAGACTGCTTGGGTTCAAGTCCGGGCTTTACCATTTACTAGCTGATGACTTTAAACAGCTTAACCTCTGCCTCAGTTCCTTCTTCTATAACATATAGAGGATAATAACACCCACCTCATAGTTTTGAGAATTAAATAAAATAACTCCCATAAAATGCTATAGGCCTGGTCACAGAGTAAGCATTCAGCAACTGGAAAATACTATTATAATTATTATCACAACTACCACTGGCTTCTGCCTTTGAGGAACCTGGAGACATAAGACATGGGCAGAATGACATTCCAGAACCAAAGCAAGTACCCACAAGTGTTTGTGAATGATGGGGTGACTCAATTACAAGGTAAAAGATATCCCAGTAAAGGTAAGAGCATTACTTCTGGCTGAGACACTCAGAGAAGCCACCCTGGAGGAGGTGGCTCTGGGGCCGGCCAGTGAGAGGTGGAGGGGACGCCAGCATCAGCGATGGGGGAGTGAGCCCTCCAGGTGATGGGGACAACCATGCAAACCCAGACCACCGAGGGACCCACACGCTGACCGACTTAGCTGAGACAGGGAATGTGTGAGAGGAGAGGGGAGACAGAGGTAGATCAGGGCCAAATCATGATTTGATGATTTCCTGTGTTTATTCATTTACTGGAGCCTCCAAAGCGAGCCAAGCGTGTTAGCCAGGAAGGCCATCCTAAGCAGCCCCTCACGTGGGGGAGGGAATGGCAGGGATCTGGCCCTGAGCCTGGCTTCGCACCCAGAGCATCACAGAGTTCCCAGCCAGCCGGCGGCCACTCTCCATTCTGCTTCTGGCCCATGGAGCCCTGGAGGGACCTCTGGGTGTTCAATCCAGCCCCCAAGGCTCCTGACCTGTGTTCCTTTGCCTTCCTCAGCATCTACCACTTCTCTCCCTCCACATCCATTTTTAAAATCTAGCCATCGCTCCTTAACACCCCCACCCCACCCCTCCTTAGACACTTACATCGGCTCAAACAAAGAGAGTGGACAATCCTGATTGAAAGGACATCATCCTGAGTCCTTGGGGCGAAACAGAAGACACAGTCCTTTGGTCCTTCTGTGAGCCTCACCCCCATCCTCTCTGTCTCTCCTGACTCAGACAGCCCTGAGTTCAGATCATTCAGATCCCAGCTCCACCACCTTTTAGCTGTGTGTCTCTGGGTCAATCACCCCAATTTCTCCGGGTCTCAGTCTCCTGATCTGAAAAATGGGGAGAACAGCCGGTCCAATTGTTCTATAGGGACTGAATGGGGAAATAACGGTGAAAGCCCAGGACATGATAAATGCACAGCAAATACCGGGGATTATGATCATCAGTGTGCTTCCTGCTTCCCTGATTCTTTCCTCTGAACCCCTGCCTCACACCTGGGAGCCAGCCTCCTACTGTCCTGCCCTGAAGGCCTGAGCACACCTTCCCTGATCTCCCTGCCTGGCCTGGCCAGCCCATTGCTCAAGGGGCTGCCTGGCCAGGGAGCCCCCTTCTTGCCTGCTGCCAGAGGGGCCTTCTTGAGTGTTGAAATCCTTCCATTTCACGAGGCCAGAAACTTGATTATGTTATTAATTAAAGCAAGATGCTGGGCCTGGGAGATTTATTTTCTTTTCCATATCTGTGGCTGTAAATGCCACTCAGGGAGCTCAAAGGCCCATGTCAGCCTGAATCAGGCTCCTGAACAGACGTTTTGTTCCCAGTTTGGTCTCCTCGGCCCCTCCTCCTCAGTGCCAGGAAGGAAGTGTGTGTTGTGATACCCGGCCCTCACCCCAATTTCCCTTGCTCCATCTGCATGAGGCAAAAAGGGGGAAATACCTGGGCAGTGTGGCATGGGGAGGGAATTTTCCAAGAAAGTTGTTTTAAGTTTCTGCCTCATTATTATAGGACTTTCACGTTTCTATTTTTAGCTGCACAAACGAACCAGGCCCACATTCCCCTCATCTCCCTGCCCCAACCTTTGTTTATACAAACACATGCTGAAATCATTATTTGAAAACCTCCAAACCCATAATTGCTCAGGTAGGCGAAGAATGCAGGCTTTATGGACACAGCTTACAGAGGGGCCAGAGTATTCCTGGGGAACTATGGCTTATTCATATTTGCATCCCCCTGCTCCTAGCCCAGGCTGAACCCCTGGAAGGCCGAGAGGAATCAAGTAACTTAGAGCAAGAAGAGGCATTATCGATAATAAGAGTCCAAGCAGTACATTTTAGTTGGTGGTGTTTAGTTTTATTCTTTATCAAAGCATGGTTTATTTATAACATTACATTCATTTCAGGTGTACAACACAGGGATTCAAAAGTTTACAGACTATATTCCATTTAAAGTTATTATTTAAAAAAATGGTTATATTCCCTGAGCTCTACATCAAGCACTACCTTTTGGAAGAGGAAACAGAGCCCTGGAGTACAGATGAGGCACATCCAAAGGTCCACAGGATTTCACTGTCATTGCTGGGATTCAAACCCAGACATCCTCACTTCTAATGCGGCACTATTGATTCTGCTCCACTAGGAAAATGAGTCTAAAGCTGGACTGTTTGTCCCAGCGCTCCAGTTACTAGCTGTCAGACCTTGAGCAAGTTACTAAACCCCTCTGGACCTCAGTTTCCTTATCTGTAAAATGGGGATAACAAAAATACCCACCTGATAAGACTGGTGTAGGAGTCAATGAGTGCCTGGAAGGAAGGAAACCCTGTGTTTTGGTTCTGGTTGCCCCAGAAAGCAGAGCCAAGCCATTAGCCATGCCCAGGAGGTCATGTCTTCCTGTATCTCAGGTCCTTTTTCTCTCTGTGCAACATGGACCACAGAGGGTGCTGCTCACAGCTCTGCCCGTCTAGGATTTCCCTTCACCGTGTCTCTTAGGGCCACCCCTGAGTGGGGTGGCATCAGGCCAGTTTTGGCCAGTTCCATGTATTGCTTCAGCTCACATGTGAACCAGGCCAAGTTCTTCCTTCAATCAGTCTTGAAGAACCCCCACCAAGGCCACACGTGTGAGCTGAGGAGAGGGTGTCCGTGTGAAGAAGGTAGTTGCATGGGGCTCTTCTCTATCTGTTCATGAATTTATTTGTGCCTCCTGCATCCACTTGGCCTCAACCCCAAATAAGCCCTGTCCGTCATACAACTTGAAGCATTATAACTAGCATTTTGACTTGGAGCATCTGACAAGACACAGCTCACGATGGACAAGCAGCTCTGGCCACACAGGCACTTGTGTCCCATGGTTAAACACTCAGTCTGTGCTTGAAGCTGCTTTTCAGATAGAGTAGCTCTCTGCCAAAGAGGACATGGCCTTGACACAGAACCCTAGGGAACTGCGCTCTGACTCTCTTAATGAGACTGACCAGATACTCTCCGTGGCAACCTGATCTGCCCTAAGTACGCCTAACAGCATCAAATTGACCAGATCCCACGTGGCGAGAGGCAAAGCGACACCCAGAGCTACACTGTGGCTTTCGTGGGCACCAGGCATTTTTGCCATGTGGGCTCTTTCTTTCATAAAAAAAAAAAAAATTAAAAAGTGCATTTTACAACTCCATTGGCCTAAAGATGGGTATAATCTAGGCTGAATTCATGATCATTAGATTCATTTTTTTTTCTTTTGATTTTAAAATAAACTAAAATTAAAATATTTTTATGAATGTATCTTGGGCCCTAGGCATTGTGCAGAATGAATAAGCAGACCCTGCTTGCATCTCCGTCTGGATCCAGCCTGGATCCATTGCAGAGTCCTCTCTTGTCCTGGACCCACTTAAAATTGGCAGCCTCCTAAGTCATCTAATAAATGAGTCAGGGCAGTATTAGCAAGTGTGGTAAACAGCGCCTCCAAAATCCAAAAGGCCCCACCAGGCATTAGGTCTATTTCTTAGCGGTAAGATGTGTAAGGCACAACAATTTGTCCTTTACTTTAGAGAAGATGTACTAGCATTCCCCAGACCACTGTATCCCTACAAACCCCACCAGTATGGCAGGTCTCTGAATCTTTGTGGGGTTTACCTCCTGCCCTATGGCACATAGGGGTCTTTCTAGGGTATCTTGGTATCTACTTCCTGCTCACCAGGTCCATTATCATGATATCATCAATACAGTGGACCAATAAAATATTCTGCAGAATGTCAAGACCATCAAGATCCCTATAGACTATATCCTATCAGAAAGTGGGAGAATTAATGTAGCCCTGGTGCAAGACATAAATGTGTACTGCTGTCCCTGCCATGTGAAAGCAAGCAGCATTTGCTCTTCTCTACTGATGGGAACCAAGAAAAATACATTCACCAGATTGTCACATACTAAGTTCCAGAGGTTGTGTTGATCCGCTCCAGTAAATATATCACTTCCAGCACAGCAGCTAGGATTGGGATACCCACTTGGTAAGTTTACAGTGTGTCATAATCCATTCAAGTCAGATAGGCGAATTGGGTAGGGATGTGATGTGGATCACCACTCATGCACCCTTCGAGTTTTTGTTGGTGCCACTAATCTCTGCAACTCTTCCCTAAATACACTATTGCTTCTGATTTACTGTCTTGGCCAAGAGTGGCAGTAGGAAAGAGTTTCAAGGGCTTCTATTTGTCATCTCTTACCATAATGGCTCTTACCTCCATAGGTCAGGAAACCAATGTGAGGGTTCATCCAGCTGCCAAGTATACCTTTCCCAGGTATACGCCCAAGGACCAGTAAATAACTACAGAGTAGGTCTGCAAAACTAATGTGAGATGAACTTGGGCCCAAAGTCCATTTGTCACCTGACTTCCATAAACCCGCACTCAATTTAGACTCCTTATCTAATAGTACTCAAAAAGTCTGATAGAGCCTGAGAGCAGGTTAATGATAGGCTCTTAGTGCTGAAATATCTTGGCTCCTTCCCTTCCCAAGTTGACTCTTTTGAATCTATCAGTTACTTCAGTACCCATTAAATTACCAACTCTTTTCCTTTTTAAAAAAATGTCCATTTCTGTTGTTTTCAGCCAAAATTATTTTAACAAACACAACAATGGCAAAATGTCTGTCACTGGAGACTGGTCAATGAAGCTCTTCTCATGTTACTCAAACTCTCGGCATCACCTGACACTGTGGACCTCCCAGTCCTTCTGGAAACTTCTTTCTGGTGGCAACCAGGACACCAGACTTCCCTGGATTTCCTCCTAACTCACAGGCAGTTCTTTCAGGTAGAGAGGAAGAGGAGGCCTTGTGGCATCATATACATCATATTTAAAAACACTTGCCAAGGTTGCAATTTTACTGCTGTTTGGTTCATGCTTGTCTCCTCCATTAAACCCCAAGGTCCATGAGGGCAGGTGCCATGAATGATTTGCTCACCAGGGTATCCCCTACATCAATGGTGTTAAAACTTTCCAGTCTCAGGACCCCTTTCCACTCTTAAAAATTATTGAGAACCCCAAAGAGCTTTTGTTTGCACTGGTTATATCTATAGATCAGAGGTTCTCCACTGGGGGCCATTTGGCTATGTCTGGAGACATTTTTGGTTGTCACAACTTCCAGGGAGTAGGTAGTAGGAGAGCAGGGAATGATACTGGCATCCAGTGGGTAAAGGCCAGAGATGCTGCTAACATCCTACAGTGCACAGGACAGCTCCAATGACAAAGAATTATCAGACCAAAACATCAATAGTTCCAACATTAAGAGATCTTGCTATAGATATTTACCATATTAGAAATTAAAACAAAATTTTAAACGTTTACTAATTCACTTAAAATATTGATAATAAACCTATTACATTAGCAAAAATGAATTTTTAAATAACTGTATTTTTTCAAATCAAAAATATTAATGAGAAGAATATATTGATTTATTTTGTAAATTTCTTTAATGTCAGGCTTAATAGAAGACAGCTGGATTTCCATATCTGTTTCTGCATTCAGTCTGTTCCAATATGTTGTTTTTGTTGAAGTGTATGAAGAAAATCTGGCTTCACACAATATGTAGCTGGAAAGGGGGAGAGTGTTTTAATAGCCTTTTCAGGTAACTATGCATATTCTTCTTTGTTACTACACCAACACTCAACAACCTCTTAAAGGTTAGTTACAGTGTGGAATCTTAAACCACATCCATGAATTTTTCATATTCAGTTACTATTAAATCCATTGGTCTGTCTTGAACTTTGAATGAATCTTTTACCCATGCATTATTTTGTGACATCCTGTGCTGTGGGCTGAACTGTATCCCGCCCCCCAAATTCATATGCTGAAGTCCTAACCCCCAGCACCTCAGAATGTGGCCTTATTTGGAAATAGGGCCATTGCAAATGGTATTAGATAAGATGAGGTCATACTGGGGTTAGGAGGACACTAATCCAAAATGCCTGGTGTCCTTATAAAAAGGGGAAATTTGGGTATAGACACATACAGGGAGATTGCCACATGACGATAAAGGCAGAGATCCAGTGCTGTGTCTACAAGCCAAGGAATGTGAAGGATTGTCAGCAAACCTCCAGAAGCTAGAAGAGAAGCATGAAACAGTTTCTTGTCACAGCTCTTGGGAGGAACCAGCCCTACTAACCTTGATCTTGGACTTCTAGCCTATAGAACTATAAGAAGAAAAATTTCTGTGGTTTAAGCCAAAGTGCCAGTTTGTGGTACCTTGTTAAGGCAGCCCTAGAAAACTAAAACATCATGCACTGGTCACTTTGAAAACAGTGGTTCATTGAATTATGCAGCTCTTCCAAATGTTGACACATTTCATTATGTGATACCAAAAATCACATTTGTTAATACCATCACAGATCTCCTCAGAAAAGTCTGCAAGTATTGAGAAGCTGCCAAGCTCACAGTGGCAGAGACAAGCTTTCCAAAATTCTAATTTTCAGTTGAAAGCTCAAATTTTATCACTGACCACAAATACTGTCTGTTGTTTTCCTTGAAGTGACAGACTCATTTGGTTCATATTCAAGAAAAGATCTACCAGATACCCAAGTCTGAATAGCCATAGTTTGTCCATCAGTCTTTAAAATAAATATGGTGACCCATGAAAGAAGCAGCTATTTCAGCACACCACCCAAGTAATCCACCAGTGTTTGTTCTCAAGGCAACCACCAGACTTCTGTACACAGACTTCTGTTATGTGTCTCCCCATTGCCTCACACAGAATACTAAAGAGATGTGTACTCAAAGATCAAGATTTAGCAAAACGAATACTGCTTTGTTTTATTTTTACTGTGGGTACATGGCCATGAAGAATACAATGAATCTAGTACATTGGACACCACAATGTACTAGAATACAAGAATACAATGAATCTAGTACATTGGAAAAGGTCTTGATTCATGTTAGGACACTGGCAGTGTTACCCACCGTTGCTTTTGTGCCCTCTGAACAAATTACCAATGTGAAAAAGGCAAATAACGTCTTAGTGTCATTATGAAAATAGCTTTGGTTTCACAGACATCCTGAAAGGGTTTCAGAGACACCCCCCAACCCCCCCCCCCACCAGGGACCCACGGACCACAAGTTGAGAACAACTGCCCTGCATCAAGCATAGTGGTAAGAGCCAAACAAATCTTTGCTGAAAGAATGTTTGAGTGGATGGATGGATGGATGGATGGATGGATGGATGGAGTCAATAAAGGAGTAGAGAAAGAGAGAAGGAAGGCCTACTTTCCTTCTGCTCTTGGCTTTCCATATCATCTGAAACACTGGGCCCTACTGAAGACAGTTGATAGAGAGGGCTCTGTAGTGGGTTTTTCCCAAGCCTGGGAGACAATTCCATGAATGAGCATTGTTGTCGAGTCGTGTCTTTGAAGGGGCTCAGTGAGACTGTCTTAACAGCACACCGAAGTACCTTGGCTCAAAGTGCCCCCTAGTCTCAGTGACATTATTATGACAAAAAGAAGAATGGAAAGAAAGACAGTTTTACCCTTCAATGCATGAGGAAAAGTAGTCATTATCATTTACCATCTGGGAGTAATGAACCACTGTAAAATATTTTTTAAGGCCTTTGTTTTGAAAAATTTTACTGAAATGAGAATAAAGGGAGAGTGAAGAACAACTTTATTAGATATTCTAATAAGAATTTAAACTTAGCAAACCTAAATTTTTATTCCATGTTATCCTGGTTTTGAAGGTAACTGGTATGGGCAACATCCTCCAAATATAAACAACATCTCATCAACTGTCATCAACTGTCGTGCATGAACAGGAACACACACATCTTGTAAATACTGATTTCAGATTCAAAATACATCTCCACTGGATTCTAGATTCTTAACATTTCTGATTTCCCTTCTTTCGCTTGCAAATCCAAAATGCAGTTCCTGAAGAAAATTTTGAAATCTTTGATGGCTCATAATTTTGCTGAAGAGAAGACGGTCATCTTCTTTGCTCCATAATTGCAAAAGAATTGCACTTTTACTTTTATAATCTCCAACCAGAATGAGAATCCAATGATTTTTTAAAAAACTTCTCCTCCAGGTATTTCCTTTCAATTACCTTTTGTTGACACCGGTCTTAGCATTTGTTTACTTATGAATTATATTAAGTAGATGTTGGTGCACAAACATCACAAAAGATGAAAATAGTGTGACACATCCTTTTAGTGAAACAGGGTACTCCAGGTCCTTGTCCTGCCTGTTAAGTGAATGACTAGATGAGAATGCCACATTTCCTTTTTTCTCTAGAAATACATTGTTTACTCATTGATTCTTGCATTTGAGAAAGTTCAGCTAGGACATTGTCATCTGAAGACTGATGATCTGAGACTTCACTAATGTGATAAGTTTCACCATCCTCATTAACTTGAGTCTAAAGTGATGCTGTCTGTCTCTCTGCATTCATCTTCTGAATCATCCAATTATTTCAAAACATCTTCCTCTGTCCATTTTCTTCTCTTTGTCATTCTAGATGAAAAGGAAAACATTCTGATTTCTCAGTTGTGTTCAAGGAAAGCAAAAGTCAGACTATAAAATGGTGGTTCCAGATTTCTCTTCATATCTTCTGACAATGCAAGATTTGGGGCAACTGTATTAATTTCCTACTGTGTCTATTAAATATCGCCACAAACTTGGTTACTTAAAACCACACAAATATATTACCATCTACTTCTGGAGGTCAGAAATCTGAAATGGGCCTCACTGGGCTAAAATCAAGCTGTCAGCAGGGCTGCGTTCCTTCTGGAGGCTCTAGGGGAGAATCATCTCCTTGCCTTTTTCAGGCTGAACCACACTGCCTAGCTCACAGCCCATTCCTCCATCTTCAAAGCCTGCAATGCTGTATGACTCTGGTGCTCCATTTTCATAGTCACATCCTCTTCTCTGACTCCTTTAGGGACACTTGTGATCATATTGAGCCACTCAGGTAATCCAGAATAATTTCCCATCTCAAGGTCCTTAACTTAATCACATCTTCAGTCTCTTTTGCCATGTAAGGTAACATATTCACAAGTTCCAGGGATTAAGATGTGGACATTTTGAGGGACCATGATATTGCCTGCCACAGCAACACAGTAAAAAAACTGTAGATGATACAACGGTGAAGACTTGTGTCACATCATCCTTCTAGATAATTCCATCATTGTTCCCTTTTCCTATTATTTTAGTCTTTTTAGCATAGCTGAGAACAGTTTGCAAGTAATGATGAAATAATTCCTAGGATGAGGAAATAGAAGAGCGTTTTAAGAGCTAGGAAAAATAAGATCACTAAAATCCCAAAATCTATCTTAGATTTACAAATGTGTCCAATGGACCCATATGGTAATTGCAAGATAGAGTAATATTTTTCTATTTAAAAAGCAATAAGTACCATTTCTCTATATTCTTTGGAAAGTCTATAAGGAAGAGTAAAAGCTATGAAATATCAAGCCTTACAAATAGAACTGCTCAAAAAATAAACCAAATTAAAATCAGGTGCAAAGGACCCTGATTATATACTGAAGTTTAGGCTGTACTAAGCAAAAGCCCTATCTATTCCCAAATAAGAACATTGGTGCAGTGGTAGAGGCTAAATCTTGAATTCTGAACATTGAGCTTAAAATCTGTTGGGGTAAAATAAGTGGGGCAGAGAGAGAAGTATTGGTTATGGTAAGGTAAGCTGCTGTAACATAAGTAAACCCACACATTCATGACTTTAAGAACAACAAAAAAAAGCTTATTTGTGTCTCTCATTCATATCTGAGTTGAATGTTGACAGTTGGCAGGTATTTCAGCTCCATGTGGTGATTCAGGGAACCAGGCTCCTTCCATCTTGTGGCTCTGCCATCCTTTGGGAAGTTGTCATCTGCGTGGCTGAGGTCCCAGCTGGCTGGAGAGAGCTCACAGAGAAGACCCAGCCTCTCTCTCCAGGCTTAGCCCCAAAGAGGTGTGCATCACTTTCCATGAGCTAGAACATAGTCACATGATCCCTCTCAACTCTAAAGGAGACTGGCACTTGTGGTCCAGCTATGTGCCCAGGAAGAAGGGAACGAATCTCAGCGCCCAGCTAGCGGTCTCTGCCCCAGGGAATGACCTTTGATGCTTTGATCATTGCGGATAAGCCATCTCAGCTCCTGAAGGACCGGAAATAATTGGACTACCTTACAAAGCAGTAGTTCTTAGTGGGCCAAAACTGAGAAGCAGAATTAATGTGGAAGCTTTTTTTGATTCAGCCTTACTGAGTCAGACACGCTGAGGGGGGACCCAGGCAAACACATTTTGAAAAGGATTCCCCAGGTGATTCTGCTAGGATTAAGATCCACTGTGAATTCAGATAAGAGAGGTAAAGCCGGTGTTTAAGGAGGCCCTTCCTATAGTTAGAGGCCGTGTGTAGGGACTGACCTGGCTGTGGTCTGCATCCTTAGGTGCTTCCTGATTGCATCTTACTCAAGCCTGGGATCCCTTCTCCAGACCGTAAGTCCCAGGCCCAGGTTGTGGCCCGAAACAGGCACCGAGTGAATGTTTGTTAAATGTATTGGTTTTACCCTCACAACAGAAAAAGCAAAGTGGGGAAATCCTTTGAAATGCCTTTATACCTACAGAAGAAAGTGTCATTTGACTCAATCTGCTTTTAAAAATAAGCATAGATAAACCACCTCAGAGGAAAGGTGTTTCCCAAGTGTCGCCTCCAGTGAAACTGTAGCATCTGCTCTGAGAGCAAAGCTGTCCCTCTACCACCTCTCCCTGCCGGCCAGGGGCTGGGGTGGGGCTGTGGGGGACCGCTTCTCCGCCTTGAACCTTGAGCGTTGAAGTGCAGATTCTGCTCTGTGGGGCCCAGGTCCTGCATTTCTAACAATGCTCAGGCATTGCCAGGGCCACAGCTCCACAGACCAGGCTTCCAGGATTCAAGCTGTAGAAAGCTAATGAGCCGGCAAAGGTAGGATGTGATGGAGTAAATGCAGAGACAGCCCCGCTACCTGGCAGCTGCTGCCGCAATTCACTTCTTCCCCTTTGGATTCTCTCTCCTCCCTTTCCCAGGCTCCCCCCGCCGCTTTGGGGAGGGAGCAGAATCCTCTCCCAAAGTCTGGAGTCTTATGGTAGGAGCCAAAGATGTGACCTGGAGTGAAAGGTGAAATCTGGGGCTTGGGGTCCTCTTCACTGCAGAGCATTATCTTCAAATATCTCATGGATGGAACAGAAGCCAGAGGAAGTCTTTCCTCAAAGATTCCAAGGACAAGAATCTCAGAGCGGGGAGAATCTTGAAAAAAGAGCTAGAACAGACCGAAGTGATGGATTTCCTGAGTCCTGCTCGTTTGTGGCTCTTAACAAACTGTGTATCTGGACCATCCCATCCTCAAGTTCATGCTGAGTGCATTGAATCTCACAGCTGGGAAGGATATAGGCATCGCTGTCAAGGATCTACTCTCCCAACTGAGGCAGACGGGCAAAATATAATCTGCCGGAGGCCACAAAATGAATACTATTTCCATGTGTCTGAGCTTCTGGCCTAGAGGTTTTCCCAGGAAGTCACACCACCTACCAGACTTGTAGGAAACAAGGATAATCTGCGTGCTGGGCCATCTCCCCGCCGGACAGCCAGGGGAAAGGGACCGTTGGCCACGTCCCATGCTGGGTCACCTGACTTGACCCCCCCACACAGCTGCTTGCCTTGCAGAACTCCCTGTTTAATGTTTTATTCCTCCCAGTGTTTCATTATTGATTCAGCCCCTTGCTGCCGGGTCTGACCAAATAAGCCCTGAGCGTTTGTATAATGTCAACTTCATCAAAAATGCAGGAGTTGGGGTTTTACTTGTCTGTGCTACCTACACGGTTTAAGTCGATGATTGGTGGTTTTGTGAGCCAAAGGGTGCTGACAGCCCACAGGCTGACTTCTGGCTTCTCTGAAGGGATGCTGGTCCTCCAGCTCCAGGGAACCCAGCATCCCTCACCTCTTGCAGATGGGAATGAGATCTAGGAGAAGACTTTGGTGGAGGGGGAGAGTTAGGGGGTTGGGAGCGATTTTTTAAAATAAGCGCCAGGCACGAGTTTAGAAACAAATTCCACAAGGCATTATTATGCTGCTGTTAAATGTAGCAGATGAAAATCTAACGAGGTGAAGAAATGTCTCTTCATCTATTTAGTCAAAACATGTTTACTGAGCACCTACTATGTGCTAAGCACTAGATGACCAACATGAGTAAGGCATAGAAGGTTCTCATTCTCATGGAGTTGAAATTCTATTTAAGAGAGAAAATCAGGCTATAAAATAGAAATAATGATAATAACAGTTTACACTTATCAAGCACTTACCATGTGTCTGGTACTGTTTTAAGCACTTTACATAGAGAATGATTCTATTTTCCAGGTTTTTTTTTTAAGCCTATATGTATATCTGCCCATAAAAAAGAGACAGGAAGGATATGCACCAAACATTAACAAGCATCATCCTCAGATTGTAAGTTTATGGAGGACTTTTATTTTCTTCTTTGGGCTAACCTGAATTATCTAAATTTTCTTTATGTCTAGAACAATAAGGGAGGAGAATTAAAGTGGGGAAGGCATTTTCTTCGGCCTCAACCTCAAAGAAATCAGGCAGAGAGTCTCAAAATGTTTCTCATTTGCTGCCTGATGTCTTCAGGCTCTGAGTATAGAGGCTCTGGTCTGCTCCAGCCACTCTGGGTTCTGTCCCAGCTCAGAAATCCATCGCCTCTTCCTCCCTGGAGAATAGAGTCGCTGGAGAGCCTGGAGGATGCAGCCTAGCACCGTATGGCCTGTGGTCAGAGCTGGGGGAGGGCCAAGGCATCTGAAGATGGAATCCTTTTTTATATATATATATAAATGTATTTATTTAATTTATTTATTTTTGGCTGCTTTGGGTCTTCATTGCTGCGCACGGGCTTTCTCTAGTTGCGGCGAGCAGGGGCTACTCTTGGTTGTGGTGAGCAGGCTTCTCATTGCTGTGGCTTCTCTTGTTGCAGAACACAGGCTCTAGGCGTGTGGGTTTCAGTAGTTGTGGCATGCAGGCTCAGTAGTTGTGGCTCGCAGGCTCTAGAGCGCAGGCTCAGTAGTTGTGGCACATGGGCTTAGTTGCTCCGCTGCATGTGGTATCTTCCCGGACCAGGGCTCGAACCTGTGTCCCCTGCATTGGCAGGTGGATTCTTAACCACTGCGCCACCAGGGAAGCCCTGAAGATGGAATCCTTTAAGCAAGGTCCCCAGATGAGCATTGGGAGCCTGACTCCCTGCTGGTGCCAGGTGAGCAGGTGCCAGGATCCAACCTCCCTTACTGATGAAACTCCAACCTGACTTGGGCAGCCAGGGCTGCCAGCCAGCCCAACTGGACCCCTGCCCTGGCTGGAGAAATGGACAACAACAGCTATGCCACTGTCTGAAAGGCCTCATGGCCCTGGAGGCCCTGCTGGGCCACTGTCTGGCTCTGAAAGCTCCCAGGGAGGAGGGTGGAGAGCCCACCTTCAAGTGGATGGCCACCCCAGGGTGATAATAATAACCACAAAAACAACAACAAGTTGCATCCAGGAAACTTCAACTGAGCTCTGGACACACAAGGCTGAGCACCTTACATTTCTAAATGCATTTGATCCTCCTTATCACCGTCATCCTCATTTTACCAATAAGGAAACAAAGGCCCAGAGAGGTTAAGTTACTAGCCCAAAGTCACACTGCCAGGGAATGCCGGAGTGGCAGAATGACTCCAGATTCCACACCTTTAACCACTTTGCCACACTGTCGCCCACTCTCTGCCTGGGATCTCTGGGGACATTGCCCCGCAGACCCTTCCCTAGGACTTGTCACATGAGGAGGACAGCAGCTCTGGTCACCGAGGAGGCAGCAGAACACTGAGTAAAGGGAACAGGGTGGGTGTCAGGCAGTCCTGGCTTTGGATCCTGGCTGAGCCACCTGTCACTGTGTGACCACAGGCAAGTCTGTTTCCTCATCTTCGGTGGGTATGTAATGCCTAACTTTTCAGACTGCTGGGCAGTTTTCTCCATACAGACAATTAATAGTGTTGGTTGAACACCCGCTAAGTATGCTATGAAAGAGCATCATGTGCATTTCTAATCTTTGTAACGGCTGGAGACACTATGATCTCCACCTTACAGAGGGAGAACCCGAGGCTTGACTAGGTTAAGTGACCTCCCAAGGTTATAAGAAAGAAGCAAAGGCAAGATTTGAGCCCATGTCCCTCTGAGGGCAAAAGCCCCAGGCTCAGCCCATCTGCCGTGGATGCCACATCTGCATCAAGTGAAATGAGGCCTGTCGAGGGCTTGGCACTGTGCCTGGCTCATGTGAGCCCTCAAGTCACAGAGCCGTTATTGCTGTTGCTATAACGAGCAGAGAGAAAATGTACTTGCACTTAGCCTAGTGCCTTGTTCCTAGGAAACCTCAGATCAACCACGGGTGTTCAATGGTTGTAGTTGTCTCGGACAGGTCAAGGCCACCTGCAGCAGCCAGGGTCTCTTTGCTCAGCCCAGTGAGGGCTGCAAGGGAAGCAAGCAGGTCCCTTCTCCTCTCCAGGATCCTATGGTTTACCTGGGAAGTGAGGAAAGAGCCGCGTGCAGCAGTCATGTAACTGTTTCCTCCTCCACAAACCAACCAAAGTGGATGGGAGACCCTCAGAGGCCCTTCCAACCCTAACATAACTTCACATCCTGCGTGGAATTGGCACCAGGCGAAACTCGAAACAACACAGCTTGAGTGCTGTTTGATCAAAACATCTCCCAGGCCTATGCTCCCCATAGAGCGACTTCCTATACAGACAATGCCAGTGGGCCCGATATTCCACCCAGGTCAGGAGTGGATCCTTACGAGTCTCTGGATCTCGGGCACCCCAGCCGTCCATCCTGCCTCAACCCCATGTTTGAAGGCTGACCCCCGGCTCTCAAGTGTTCACCAGAGTCCTCAGCAGCACTAGTTCACTTTTGACCCCTCGTGGGCATCGCTGCTAAACACGGAGGATTTGCCGTCCCTCCAACCCTCTCCCACAGCCATTGTGTTCCTAATGTCCCCCTGGATTATCTACCAAGCCACTTGCTCCCATTCTGCAAATCTTGACACTGAAGCTTTCGGTGTTTGCCCAGACAACAGCAACTGTAAGACACCATCGATCGTAAGATACATCCAAATTCCTGAGGTGTAATATGTGAAAAGGTTTGTTTTTGTAGAATGGACGATTTTGGTAATAACATTTATTAAGGCCCCAGTATGAGCCTGACCCCATGCTAGGTGCTCCCAGCACACGTCTTCCCTTAGTGTCACATCTCTTTCCTTTATTATTGTTATCATTCCTCTACAGAGAGGTAAAGCAATCCGTCCAAGGTCACATAGCTAATAAGTGGCAAAACCAGCACTTGAACTGTGGTCTCTTTGATCTTGTCACAATAGCAGAGATAGACCCTCTCCAGGGTATTTCTTCCAAGCTACCTTCTGAGCCCAATGGATTTATGCCAAATTAAGTCAGCTCTGACCTTGGGAAGCTTTTCCTCTCTTTTGATTTCCTTACATTAGAGAGTAATAATAATAGTACTCTGTGCCAGGTACTGTACTAGCCGCTGTACGTGTCCTAGAGCATTCCATGTTCCCATCTGCCTTATAGGGTAGGCTCTATCATTAGCCCCATTTCACAGATGAGGAGACTGAGATGCAGAGAGGTAATGTCACATACTCAGGTCACATTGCTGGGAAAGGGAAGAGCAGTCTGGCTCCAGATCTCACTTTCCTAACCCATCCCATCTTCCCACTTCACCAGACTGGCACAGGAAGCCCTCTGCTACCCCAAACCCACCCCCACCCCTCCCCACTCCTGCCACCCCAAATCCTACTGAAGTTCATGGTAGCCAGGCCCCTTTCCTGCTGGGAAGAAGGACCTGGGCTGTCGGGCTTGAGTCAGATGGATGGTCCCCCCCAGCCAGGCCCAGCTTCCAAGTTTCTTCATGCTGAACCCAAACATAACACAATCTAGCAGCCCTGGATGCTCTTCAGAAAAAAAACTTGAGGGGCGGTGTGGAAAGAAATCTAATTAGAATCCCTTGGAGCCCCAGCTCTTCCTATTATTAACTTAGCCTCCTTTGAAGTGGAACTTGACTCATTATAATAATTTGAATGCTGAGGAATTGTCTTCTATGATCCTGGTCCGAGGCAAATTGCTTTCACAATTGCATTTATCCGTGTCCTGGTCTCTCTCCACTGGAACAAAGGATCGCTGGGGATGCCAAGTGGTTCCTGCTTCAGAGAAGAGCTTGGGGAGTATCCAGGAGGCCTGCTTCCCTGTGGGCCAGAGCTGCTGAGATGCAGTGTTGGGGACCCCACACAAACGTGGTAAGAGGGGCTGCCCAGGTTTCCTACGACATCATAGCCATAGGCCCCAATCAGAGGGTCGCGCTGGGACAGGAAATCTTGGTGGGGAAATTTAGAAGGTCTGGGCCAAACACTTCATGTGGTAAATGGCCCAGAAGAGGGATCCCCTGGGCATGTATAAAACCACCTGGCTGCAGATTCCAGGGTCCCCCCAGAGATTCTGACTCTTCGGGTCTGCAGAGGGGTCCCCTAATCTAATTTAAGGCTCCCAGAGTGAATCTGAGGTGCAGCCAGGTCTGGGCCCTGCTGGCCTGGCACCACTGGGGATCCTTCTGTGGTACCTGATATCCAGGGCCCATCCACCACCCCGGAATCTCATTACTCTTACAGAAGGGGATTCCAGTACCCCCGGGCTGGCAAAATGCTGAGAGGGTCAGCACTGGTGGCCATCTCCCCTCTTTCCCTGGAGTCTTAGAGAGCAAACCCATGGCTGCCAGTCTTGGTGTCCTTGGAGAACACCTGACACCTGTTTCACCAAGGATATTTTTGTACCCAAAGATATTTTTGTACCCTTTATCGAGGACAGAAACAAGAGGTAGTATTTTCTCGGAACACTTTTAAAGGAATGTGTTTTGGGGAATTCTGATGTCTGCCCATCTTATCTGACCTAGTTCAAGTCTCGCCTCCTCTAAAAAAGACTGCCAAATCCTCCAAGTACTCCCACAGCCCTTATTCCGTGAACTGGCCCCCAGGTCACCATGCGGCCTGGTGCTGAGCTCCTTACTACTTCCTGCTCTCCCCAATCTTTACCCACTAGTGGTGCTCTGGGGAACCGGAGCCAGCCATCGGTTTATAAAGCACATTGGGTATAGTGAATGGAACCCCAAATGGATCTTCTCTAAAGCAAGCCCAGGCCAGTTTCTCAAATATCTGACCGGTCATCCCTCGGGGGATCCCCTGGGGAAAAAGGAAGCTCAGGGACCAGGTCCCATCCTTCCCTCTTTAGAGATGAGTAGCCGGAGCCCCAAGCAAGACGGCACAGCACCGAGTCCCCGCCCTTCACCCACCCAGATGGCGGCTTCTTGTTCCCTCTGTTCAAGCAAGTGAACGCCGGGCCTCCTTCCCTCCTGAGTGACTATTTCCTGCCCAACAGACACATTTGAGGAGGTTCCACATGGCTTCTGTCTTCCCACAGGGCTGGCTGCTGAGAGTGTGGCCTGGACAGTGCTCCATGCACCTGCCAGTCTTAAGAAAGAACCACGGTATTTCGGAAGAGAATTGTGGTCAGAAAAGTGGTTCGGTTTCAATGGTCCTCTTTACTCGATAGAGCTTCTCTCGTGTCTCCTAGTCGCATCCGCTTGCCTTCCTGACCTGAGGGCAGGGTCTCCACAGTGTAGGACGTAATGAGCTACCAGCAACAGTGCTTTTCTAGTGACTGTTTATCCTTTACCTCCCCGTTCCCGAGACCCTAAAGAGAAGAACAAATCCAAATATCTGATTTCCAGAAAATGTTTTCACCATCTGCCATTAGTCTCATCCTGAAATGGAATAAATCCAACCCTTGCATTAGCTTGCAGAGAATGCCCCTGCTTTGACATTACAGATGATGTCAAAGGCTGGCAAACCCAACAGCTTGCAGCAAAACAACCACAGGGTACAACCTTGCAGACCTCCCTGCTTCCTTCTTCTGGTTTCTCATTCATACTCTTAATTAACTCTGTCCACACTGCACTCTACTGTAGGACACGAGTACTGCAGTGCCAGAGACTCATGACTCAGAACTGCTTTCTCCAATCTTCCAAATCCCTTCCACTAACCTTTAACTATAGACTTGCCAAAGTAGGTTCAATCACTTGTGACCCCTTCATCCTGCAACAACCATAGGGCAGAATATCACATGGGCCTTGGCACCACATAGACTTTGGTTCTAGTCCTGGCTCTGCCACTCTGTGACCTTGGACAAGTCATATATGCTCCAAGCCTCAGTTTCTGTGTGTGTAAAATGGGAATGATAATGCCAACAGGTTTACTGTAAGGATCTACTGAGATCAAAAGGCTTATCACAGTGCCTGGAAGAAAGTGAGTACAATGAATGTTCTATATTATTATATTTTTTATTTTCCATTTTCCATATGAGGAAATTGAAGTTCAAGAGAGGGAAAATGGTTTCTCGAGAGACACACAGATACATGAGGAGTCCAGGAGGCAAACACATCTCCTGATTCTACATTCTGGGCCCTTTTTATTCAACAGCAGAGTTCAGCCTTTAGACTGAATTTGAGAACAAAGGCACCTTATGTAGACTCAGAAAAGATCAAATAGGATAAAGTCACAGCAAGAGGACAGCACAGAGGACCCAAGTAAAGATGGAGATCCTCACTGACTCCTACCATGTCTCCTTATTGATGTAGAGAAACACAAAAGTGCAAAAGAATGTCAAGGGGGGAAAAAAAGACAGGGATAGGGACATAGAAGGAGAGGAACCTCAGTGTCTGAGGAAGGGAGCTGGAAAATTTACCTCCAAATGCATCACAAATTCACTGCCCCCTTCAATGCTCCTCCCTAGGTCAGATGGGCATCCGGGTCTGGCCCCTTTCTGGATGAAGAAATGGCAGCGACAGAGGCAAAGGATTCAGCCCTGCTGCCAGAGACAACAGAGGCTCCCAAATTCCTGGTGTCTCATCTCTGCCTTGGAACATTCTCGGGCCAAAATAGACGTGAGAACCTGATGGTGGAGTCTTTGAGCTGGAGGAAAATCCAAGATGTCGCCCAATGTAGCCCAGTCCTTCCAGGCAAAACCACACCAAAACCATCCGGACAGATGCTAATTGGATGAATGGTTTTAAATTACATAATGGGGGATGGGTGGGGAGAAGGCAGCCAAGGATTATCTGAACAGAAACACAGTCCAGGGCTTCCCTGGTGGCGCAGTGGTTGAGAGTCCGCCTGCCGATGCAGGGGACACGGGTTCGTGCCCCGGTCTGGGAGGATCCCACATGCCGCGGAGCGGCTGGGCCCGTGAGCCATGGCCGCTGAGCCTGCGCGTCCCGAGCCTGTGCTCCGCAACGGGAGAGGCCACAACAGTGAGAGGCCCGCGTACTGCAAAAGAAAAGAAAAGAAAAGAAACACAGTCCAGAGAAAATAGTGGTGACAACAAAGAATGACTTAAGCACACACAAAGGAAGCTGGGATACAGGTAGGGGCCTGT
Organism: Tursiops truncatus; assembly: GCF_011762595.2. Taxonomy (NCBI): domain Eukaryota; kingdom Metazoa; phylum Chordata; class Mammalia; order Artiodactyla; family Delphinidae; genus Tursiops; species Tursiops truncatus. Next base: position 164,330,722 of record NC_047034.1, on the reverse strand, counting down.
TTCCCCCACAGGGGGCTGAAGGCAAAGATGCAGCCGCAGAGCCTCACAAGCCAGGGAGAGCTTGGGCCTGGGCCCTTCCACTTCTCAGACAGGTTGCTGGTCTCTCCCCACCAGTCCTCCTGTCGATGCTTCTCCAGCCTCATCTCCCTCCTCGCTTTCAGTTCTTGGAATACACTGTGCTTTCCCTTCTCAACCTTTGCAACTGCTGTTCCCTGGGCCTGGAGCACCGTTCCTTCACCCCACTTCCCACCCTGGGTGCTAGCTCCCCAGCTCCCATCCTTTCTGGAGGTCCGAGCTTGGTCCTGGGAAGCCATTTACCATCCCCATCCCAAAAAGGCATGGACTCCAAGTGCCTGGGAAACTCCCTGTGCCCACCCACCCCGGCCCAGGGCATGTCCCTGGGGCCCCCCACTAGGCTGGAGGCTCCCAGCCAGCAGGGACTGTGGTCACATTTTCACAGCTGTATCTCCCAGATGGAGCCCCAAAGAGTAGACGCTTCATAAATATTCGGTGGATAAAAAAAGACAATGAATGCTAATTTCCCATAGTGTAGCCCACTGTTTCAATTTTTGAGGCTGCAAATAATAAGAAATTGGTATCGAATGTGCCCTAACAGGTCTCTAAATAATAACAAAACAGATATTTATTAAGTGCTTCTAATGTGCTGTGCCCCATGCAGGGTGCTTCACACTCCCTGACTCAGCTAAGTGCACACAACTCCGTAAGCCAGGGGTGGCTGTCATTATCTCTACCTCCAGGACAGAGAAACGAACAGAGTGGTTGAGAGTCACAGATCCTTGACTTGACTGTGGGCCTGGCTGACCCCGGAGCCCAAGCAGTTGCCGAGGCACCCCAGCCTCTCCCCTTGAAACCCACCTCAGAAAGCCCCTTGTGTGTAACTCTAAACCGTGCCTGCGGCGAAGTCAGCCCATCTCCTCTTCTCACATCTCAAGCCCAGATGGGGTCTGAGTGACATTGATCTCATCCCCAGTCACAGAGCTGGAGCCCAGCAGAGCCCTGGGAACATGGAACTCCCCACGGACAGAGAGCAGGAGGAAGTGACCGCTGGCCCGAAGCGGGGCTTGGTCCCCTGGGTCTGATGGTGCCTCTGGCCCCTGCTGCCACATGCCTCGTGTCAGTAAAGCAGAAGTCTCAGAGACAGGGAAGGAAGCCAGTAGCAGACTGTCATCACAAGGTAGGTGTTCTCCTGTCAGAGGACAACAGGAACTAGCCAAGGCTGCCTCGTCCATGCAGTCTTCCTTGATTTCTTGATTCCACATTTGTCAACAAGTGTTGCTTGAGCCCCCAGATCCCTCTGCTGGTACCTGTACTATGGTCCTGCCTTGACCTTTTGTGTACCTTGTGACCCAGCTACAAGCAGCTTTTAATTGCTCGCCTTACCTCATCTGTAAAATGAGGCTGTTAATATCACCTACCCTTGGGGCTGTTGGAAGGAGTGTGTGTGTATATACTCATATAGATTACTATAGATAATGTGATTACATAGATGACTATATAGATGTATGTGTGAGTGTGTAAATGCTTGGAACAACTCTTGGCATATAGTAAGTGTTTAATAAACATCATCTGTTCTTCTTTATGTCAATATGATTATGGAAATAGGCCAGGGAGAGGCATCCTTTGCAATGACAGAGGAAAATGCCTTTTATGAATCCAGCTGAGATTCCCAAACACTGGTCTGTGAAACAGCCTCCAGAGGACCTCCCTGGGGCATTTGTCAGAGACAGAGTCCCGGGTCTTGCTCCTGGACCTACTGACTTTGAGTCTCGGAGGTGGAGCCCAGGAATGTATATTTTTACAACATTTTTACAACATTGATGATGACAATGGTCAGCCAGGTTTGGGACCCACTGGGCTAGACCAGCTGTTTCTTGAGCAAGTGGAGGAGTGGGCTCTCCTGGGATTCCAAAGTGGGGAGGGGTCTCTCCCTCCCTCCGTGCCTTTTTTTATCAGTATTTTGAGCTTTACTCCAGAAGAACTCCCAGTAGACCTTCTGACCATGTGAACCCTGAGTACACTTAGTCTTGTTTCACACCCACTAAACGTCCTTGAGCAGTTTGCTTTCCATCCCCTGTGCAAGTAAAGGTTTGCTACAAATGGGACTTGGGTACACTGGATAGAGGGGGCCATGTCTGATCTACCAGAAAGGTGCCTTGGAGCATTTAACCTCTCTCTTCACAGCTAAGAAGCTGAGACCCAGAGAGCGTATGATTTGTCCAAGGTCACACAGCAAGCAACCAGAGTGCAGACTATAGTCAAGTCTCTGGTCTCTTAGCCACCACCATTTCCATGGTGACAGGCCCCTCTTCCAATCCCACAGGACCACTCATGTGTATACGCCAATTAGTAGGGTATGAGTTACAAAGTTTTATCTATTGAATACTCTATGTACCAGGCATAGTGCTAACTGCTTTACATACATTCTTTCATTTAAGCCCCGTGAAGAGTTCATTGTGGGCATTTTATCCTCATTTCACCTCTAGGACAACTAAGCCTCAGCGAGGTAAAGTGACCACTCAAAGCTACACAGCTGGAGTGAGCTGGGATTGCAATCCAGGCAAGTCTGATTCCAGAGACAGGATTCTTGGCTGTGATGCCAGTCACAGAGCTAATGTCTCTCACCTCAAACCCCGCCTTCTCTATCTACTCTGTGATGCGGGCGGGGACTCAGCACACTGCATCTTCTCTGCCAGCTGGCTCTGCCATGAAGGGGATAAAGGGAGACTGCAAGGCTGGAGGAGGAAGGAGGGACCTTCTCCTCCCTGCTCGTTTCCTGCTCCTTCACAGCCCCACTCAGAGACACCAGAACCAGCCTGACTGCACCTCTTCCTTAAGAGTTGGGTCCCGGCCCACGAGGCCCCTCATCTGTTCTCAGAAACACCAACCCCAGCTGAGCTGCAACCCATCCTCAGAGGTCTGTGTTTCCTCTCCACGGAATTGCTCCTCTAAATTCCTGTCTTCATAATTCCAACTTCCTCCTTTTGTTCTCCCATCCCTTCTGCAATACCTCAGTGTTCTATTTTGACCTTTTCAGTTTCTTAGTTAACAACTTTATACCTGGTTAACAATTCTTTATATTAAACCCTGTCTGTTTAAATAAGTGATGTGGTTTCTGTCCCCTGACTGGACTTGACTGAACCAGGAGTGGTCCCAGGAAACAGACCCCCAAAGATGGAATTTGGAAATTGGTTTTGCTCCTCTGAGGTCATCCTAGCAATGTCCCTTCACCCCAGCAGCAGCAATTCCTTCTGGCAGCAGAAGCTGAATCCACTTTGCAGTTTTTCCAGCAACTGCGGAACCACTTCATTGCCCCCACCTCACCTCCAGATTCCAACACTAGCCAGCCAGTGCCCACCCCCACCCCCAGAGGTCTGGGTCCTAGTCTCATGGGGCCTATGAGCCCAGAGACACCAGTACCAGCCAGAAGGCTCTTGATGGACACAGTCGTCATATTACACTGCATAGTGTAAGTTACTGTCGAGACTGCAAAAAACAAAAGGACTTGTGTCTATGGGCAGAGGGTATGATCCCAAGGTATCAGTTTGACCTAAGCAGGACTGTCCAGAGAGAGAGAGAGAGAGACTGCTCTCTTGGGCAGAGAACTAAGCCCAGCGGGGTGGACCAGGCCTGCTGTGTGACCAGCACTGCCCATCAAAACTGCCTGGGATGGAATTCCCTCACGGCCCAGTGGTTAGGGCTCCACGCTTGAGGGGACACAGGTTTGATCCCTGGTCGGAGAAATAAGATCCTGCATGCCATGCGGTGCCACGCCCCTGAAAAAAAAAAAAAAAAACCTGCGTGGGATTTCACCAAAGAGGATAAACAGACAGCAGATCAGCACATGAAAAGATCTTCAACATCATTAACAATTAGGAAAATGCAACTTACAAACCGCAATGAGATACCACTACACACCTATCAGAATGGCCAAAATTTTAAAAAGTGACAACACCAAATGCTGATGAGGATGCAGAGGAACTGGATCCCTCATACATTGCTGGTAAGAATGTAAAATGGTACAGCTGCTGTGGAAAACAGTTTGGCGGCTTCTTTAAGAACTGAACATGCAATTATCATATGACCCAGCAATTGTACCCCTGGGCATGTATCCCAGAGAAGTGAAAACTTATACTCACACACAAAAGAGCTGTACCTGAACGTCTATAGCATTTTTACTTGTAACAGCCCAAAATTGGAAACAATCCAGATGTCCTTTAATGGGTAAACAGTTCAACAAACTTCAGTATATTCATACCATGGAATACTATACACCAGTAAAAAGGAAATATTGATACACAATAGTATACATAACGATTGATACAAAAGAATTATTGATACACACGACAACCTGGATCAATCTCCAGAGAATTATGCTGAGTGAAACAAATCAATCTCAAAAGGTTAAATACTGCATGATTCCATGTATGTAATACTCTTGAAACCACAAAGCTATAGACGTGGAGAACAGATTTGTGGTGGAGAGGAGGGAAGTGAGTGAGGCTAGAAAAGAGCAGTATGATGTAGCCTTGTGGGGACAGAAATGTTCTGTATCTTAACTGTGTTGATGTCAATAACTGGGTTGTGACTACAGGCACACTTTGGAGGGATTGCGGGTTGGGTTCCAGAGCACTGCAATAAAGCAAATATCGCACTAAGGCGAGTCACACGAATGCTCTGGTTTCCCAGTGCATATAAAAGTGATACTTACTATACTGTACTCTATTAAGTATACAATAACACTGTGTCTAAAACAACAACGTACATACCTTAATTTTAAAATACCTTATTGCTAAAAAATGTCACCCATCCTCTGACAATGCAGGGTTGCCACAAGCCTTTGATTTATAAAAACCAAAATATCTGCAAAGCGCAATAAAGTGAAGAGCAGTAAAGCGAGGTCTGCCTGTACGGTTTTACAAGATGTTACCTTTGGGGGAAACTGGGTGAAGGGTACAGTGGCTCTGTCTTATTTCTTGCAAATGCATGTGAATCTACAGCTCAAAATTAAAAGTTTAATTTAAAAAACAAAAAACACCTGAGACCCCTTTTCAGAGCCCCCATCTGAGCTGGAAGACTGGTTCACACGTGTTTTCTGAGAGTCTCCACAAGAGTTGAAAAGACACAATTAAATGATTGCTAAAATCCTTTCATCTAAAAATGTAACATTTTTATGTGAAAATGTATCATAATCCAGACATCTTATGAAGTAAGGCTGGCACTACACCCTCCAACACCACCCCCTCCCCCAGCCCCGGTCTCCCCAGCAGAAAGGGAGAGGAAGCCCTGAAAGACGGAATCAGGACGCAAGGGAGGGTGACCGGGGAGGGGGCAGCTCTCTCTTTCATGGTCCAAGGACTCCCAACCATGAGACTCTCAATGAAGCAGAGCTAATAGCCACAGTGGCTGAGGGCGGGATTAGAACCCACCTTTCTGGCTCTGCTCCCCGCAGCTCAGCGAGCTCTGGGCAGCCCCCCCGAATGTGTCAGAACAGTTAGAAATGGTTCCAATTATAACCAGGAAGTTTTTAAGCCTGTGGCTGGAAAGGAATGCCGATTCATGTAATAGCCGTTACCGCGCACAATATCCCCCCACCAAGTGTTCTTGGCGCAGTTTTTGAGGGTGACAAATGGTGTCCCCATTGGCACAGATAGGAGCCTTTATCACAAAGGGGAGAAACCCCCAGTCTCTGGAGAAGAACAATAGTGGGAAAGGTCTTGGGGAGGACAGCACTCTGTGTCCCTGGATGTAACTGGATACCTGGGGGGGGAGAGGGGGTAGTCCTTCCCCCTTCATAATTAGTCAGCTAATTATCCTCTTCTCCATGCTAATGAATCACCAAAGACTCTTTCAGGAAGAAGCGTAATCAGAGAGGTTTCGCTGTCTGGGGCCCCACAGCCTCCCTCCTCCTTTCTCCCTGGCTCCCACCGGGGTCTCCTCTGCCACCCCGAGCAGAGAGCCAGCCATGAGCTTGTGATCCGGAGCCACTGGGCCTCACAGCTAACATGCAGCGCAGGGGGTTGGGCTGGGCCGCGAGCTCTCGGGGTACTGCTTCAGATGCTATTATCTCCTTCTTCCTGGTGTGTCCAGCAGCTCCTTCAAGTGCCAGCGATGGTGTTACCAATCACGGCAGGAGGCCTGGAAATAGGCATCTTCATCCACCGTTTCCTAGCTGTCTGACTCTCAGCAAGTCACTTCACCTCTCTGCACCTTCCAGAGTTTCTATCTCCAAGGAACCTTCTTCAGAGAGCTATGGGGGTGGGGGTCGGTGCCTGCCACCTAGAGCCCAGGCAAACGGTGCATGCTCCGTGAACGGTGATGGCCACAGAAGAGAGGGAAATGCTCTACTTCCAACCTCCCAGACTCCACAAGCCCCTTGGTAGGTCCTCTGTGCAGTTCAGCTTTTCCCAGCTTGGACCTCAAAAGGTCTGAAACATCCAACAGCTATTCAAGATTGTGTTCTTGAAGAATATTTAAGGATATGGGGAAAGGCTCCCAAAGACTGCTGAATGATAAGCACAGAGTAGCAAATATATAGGCACCAGGATGACAGTACTGTCACAGGCAGAAAAAAGACTGTAATGAAATCCACCAAAATATTAGCAATGGATTTCCTGGGGTGTGGGGGCACAGCAGGAGATGGTCTTTTCATCATTATATGTCTAACATTTATGAAATTTCTACCATGAACATTTAAAACTCATAGAAATACTGTTTTATGTTTATATGCTATATACAATAATTTTACATTATATACAATATAGAAAAGCTACCATTTAAAAAAAATTAAAACCTTTCAATAGAATTGTTGAGGACGGAGATTGGTTCAAGATGGCAGAGTAGAAGGACGTGCATTCCCTCCCTCTTGCAAGAGCGCTGGAATCACAACTAACTGCTGAACAGTCATCAACAGGAAGACACTGGAACTCACCAAAAAAGATACTCCACATCCAAAGACAAAGCAGAAGCCACAATGAGACGGTAGGAGGGGCGCAATCACAATAAAATCAAATCCCATAACTGCTGGGTGGGTGACTCACAAACTGGAGAACATTTATACCACAGAAGTCCACCTACTGGAGTGAAGGTTCTGAGCCCCATATCAGACTTCCCAACCTGGGGGTCCAGCAACGGTAGGAGGAATTACTAGAGAATCTGACTTTGAAGGCTAGCGGGATTTGATTGCAAGACTTCAACAGGACTGGGGGAAACAGAGACTCCACTCTTGGAGGGCACACACAAAGTAGTGTGTGCATTGGGACCCAGGGGAAGGAGCAGTGACCCCATAGGAGACTGAACCAGACCTACCTGCTAGTGTTGGAGGGTCTCCTGCAGAGGCGGGGGGTGGCTGTCCCTCACTGTGGGGACAACGACACTGGCAGCAGAAGTTCTGGGAAGTACTCCTTGGTGTGAGCCCTCCCAGAGTCCTCCATTAGCCCACCAAAAAGCCGGGTAGGCTCCAGTGTTGGGTCGCCTCAGGCCAAACAATCAACAGGGAGGGAACCCAGCCCCACCCATCAGCAGACAAGTGGATTAAAGTTTTACTGAGCTCTGCCCACCAGAGCAACAGCCAGCTCTACCCACTACCAGTCCCTCCCATCAGGAAACTTTCACAAGCCTCTTAGATAGCCTCATCCACCAAAGGGCAGACAGCAGAAGCAAGGAGAACTACAATCCTGCAGCCTGTGGAACAAAAACCACATTCACAAAAAGATAGACAAGATGAAAAGGCAGAGGACTATGCACGAGATGAAGGAACAAGATAAAAGCCCAGAAAAACAACTAAATGAAGTGGAGATAGGCAACCTTCCAGAAAAAGAATTCCGAATAATGATAGTGAAGATGATAGAGGACCTCAGAAAAAGAATGGAAGCAAAGACCGAGAAGATGCAAGAAATGTTTAAAAAAGACCTAGAAGAATTAAAGAACAAACAAACAGAGATGAACAATACAATAACTGAAATGAAAAATACACTATAAGGAATCAATAGCAGAATAACTGAGGCAGAAGAACAGATAAGTGACCTGGAAGACAGAATGGTGGAATTCACTGCTGTGTAACAGAATAAAGAAAAAAGAATAAAAAGAAATGAAGACCTCTGGGACAACATTAAACGCAACAACATTCTCATTATAGGGGTCCCAGAAGGAGAAGAGAGAAAGAAAGGACCTGAGAAAATATTTGAAGAGATTATAGTCGAAAACTTCCCTAACATGGGAAAGGAAATAGCCACCTAAGTCCAGGAAGTGCAGACAGTCCCAGGCAGGATAAACCCAAGGAGAAACACACCGAGACACATAGTAATCAAATTGGCAAAAATCAAAGACAAAGAAAAATTATTGAAAGCAACAATGGAAAAACGACAAATAACATACAAAGGAACTCCCATAAGGTTAGCAGCTTATTTCTCAGCAGAAACTCTATAAACCAGAAAGGAGTGGCATGATATATTTAAAGTGATGAAAGGGAAGAACCTACAACCAAGATTACTCTACCCAGCAAGGATCTCATTCAGATTCGATGGAGAATTCAAAAGCTTTACAGAAAAGCAAAAGCTGAGAGAATTCAGCACCACCAAACCAGCTCTACAACAGATGCTAAAGGAATTTCTCTAAGTGGGAGACACAAGAGAAGAAAAGGACCTACAGAAACAAACCCATAACAATTAAGAAAAGGGTAATAGGAACATACATATCGATAATTACCTTAAACGTGAATGGATTAAATGCTCAAACCAAAAGACACAGGCTCGCTGAATGGATACAAAAACAAGACCCATATATATGCTGTCTACAAGAGACCCACTTCAGACCTAGGGACACATATAGACTGAAAGTGAGGGGATGGAAAAAGATATTCCATGCAAATGGAAATCAAAAAAAAGCTGGAGTAGCAATACTCATATAAGATAAAATAGACTTTAAAATAAAGAATGTTACAAGAGACAAGGAAGGACACTACATAATGATCAATCCAAGAAGAAGATATAACAATTATAAATATATATGCACCCAACATAGGAGCACCTCAATACATAAGGCAACTGCTAACATCTATAAAAGAGGAAATCAACAGTAACACAATAATAGTGGGGGACTTTAGCACCTCACTTACACCAATGGACAGATCACCTCACACCAATGGACAGATCATCCAAACAGAAAATTAATAAGGAAACACAAGCTTTAAATGACACAATAGACCAGATAGATTTTTTTTTTTTTTTTTGCGGTACGCAGGCCTCTCACTGTTGTGGCCTCTCCCATTGCGGAGCACAGGCTCCAGACGCGCAGGCTCAGCCGCCATGGCTCATGGGCCCAGCCACTCTGTGGCATGTGGGATCTTCCTGGACCAGGGCACGAACCTGCATCCCCTGCATCGGCAGGTGTACTCTCAACCACTGTGCCACCAGGGAAGCCCAGACCAGATAGATTTAATTGATATTTATAGGACATTCCATCCAAAAACAGCAGATTACACTTTCTTCTCAAATGCACGTGGAATATTCTCCAGGATAGATCACATCATGGTTCACAAATCAAGCCTCGGTAAATTTAAGAAAACTGAAATCATATCAAGCATCTTTTCTGACCACAACGCTATGAGATTAGAAATCAATCACAGGGGAAAAAAAAACATAAAAAACACAAACACATGGAGGCTAAACCATACGTTACTAAATAACCAGAGATCACTGAAGAAATCAAAGAGGAAACCAAAAAATACCTAGAGACAAATGACAAAGAAAACACAATTATCCAAAACCTATGGGATGCAGAAAAAGCAGTTCTAAGAGGGAAGTTTATAGCAATACAAGCCTACCTCAAGAAACAAGAAAAATCTCAAATAAGCAATATAACTTTACACCTAAAGGAACTACAGAAAGAAGAACAAACAAAACCCAAAGTTAGCAGAAGGAAAGAAATCATAAAGATCAGAGCAGAAATAAATGAAATAGAAACAAAGAAAACAATAGCAAAGAACAGTAAAACTAAAAGCTGGTTCTTTGAGAAGATACACAAAATTGATAAACCATTAGCCAGACTCATCAAGAAAAAGAGGGAGAAGACTCAAATCAATAAAATTAGAAATGAAAAAGGAGAAGTTACAACAGACACTGCAGAAATACAAAGAATCCTAAGAGACTACTACAAGCAACCCTATGCCAATAAACTGGACAACCTGGAAGAAATGGAAAAATTCTTAGAAATGCACAACCTGTCAAGACTGAACCAGGAAGAAATAGAAAATATGAACAGACCAATCACAAGTAATGAAATTGAAACTGTGATTAAAAATCTTCCAACAAGGGGCTTCCCTGGTGGCGCAGTGGTTGAGAGTCTGCCTGCCGATGCAGGGGACACGGGTTCGTGCCCTGGTCCAGGAAGATCCCACATGCCACGGAGCGGCTGGGCCCCTGAGCCATGGCTGCTGAGCCTGAGCGTCCGGAGCCTGTGCTCTGCAATGGGAGAGGCCACGACAGTGAGAGGCCTGTGTACCGCAAAAAAAAAAAAAAAAAACTTGTAACAAACAAAAGTCCAGGACCAGATGGCTTCACAGGTTAATTCTACCAAAATTTAGAGACGAGCTAACACCCATCCTTCTCAAACTCTTCCAAAAAATTGCAGAGGAAGGAACGCTCCCAAACTCATTCTATGAGGCCACCATCATGCTGATACCAAAACCAGACAAAGATACTACATAAAAGGAGAATTACAGACCAATATCACTGATGAATATATACATGCAAAAATCCTGAACAAAATACTAGCAAGCAGAATCCAACAACACATTACAAGGGTCATACACCATGATCAAGTGGGATTTATCCCAGGGATGCAAGGATTCTTCAATATATGCAAATCAATCAATGTGATATACCATATTAACAAATTGAAGAAGAAAAACCATATGATCATCTCAATAGATGCAGAAAAAGCTTTTGACAAAATTCAACACCCACTTACGATAAAAACTCTCCAGAAAGTGGGAATAGAGGAAACCTACCTCAACATAATAAAGGCCATATATGACCAACCCACAGCAAACATCATTCTCAATGATGGAAAACTGAAAGCATTTCTTCTAAGATCAGGAAAAAGACAAGGATGTCTACTCTTGCCACTATTATATCAACATAGTTTTGGAAGTCCTAGCCACAGCAATCAGAGAAGAAAATGAAATAAAAGGAATACAAATTGGAAAAGAAGAAGTAAAATGGCCACTGTTTGCAGATGACATGATACTATACATAGAGAATCCTAAAGTGGCCACCAGAAAACTACTAGAGCTAATCAATGAATTTGGTAAAGTTGCAGGATACAAAATGAATGCACAGAAATCTGTTGCATTCCTATACACTAATGATGAAAAATCTGAAAGAGAAATCAAGGAAACACTCCCATTTACCATTGCAACAAAAAGAATAAAATACCTAGGAATAAATCTACCTAGGGAGACAAAAGACCTGTATGCAGAAAAGTATAAGACACTGATGAAAGAAATTAAAGATGATACAAACAGATGGAGAGATATACCATGTCTTGTATTGGAAGAATCAATATTGTGAAAATGACTATACTACCCAAAGCAATCTACAGATTCAATGCAATCCCTATCAAATTACCAATGGCATTTTTTACAGAACTAGAACAAAAAATCTTAAAATTTGTATGGAGACACCAAAGACCCCGAATAGCCAAAGTAGTCTTGAGGGAAAAAAACGGAGCTGGAGGAAGCAGACTCCCTGACTTCAGACTATACTACAAAGCTACAGTAATCAAGACAATATGGTACTGGCACAAAAACAGAAATATAGATCAATGGAACAGGATAGAAAGCCCAGAGATAAACCCACGCACCTATGGTCAACTAGTCTATGACAAAGGAGGCAAGGATATACAATGGAGAAAAGAGAGTCTCTTCAATAAGTGGTGCTGGGACAACTGGACAGCTACATGTAAAAGAATGAAATTAGAACACTCCCTAACACCATACACAAAGAGAAACTCAAAATGGATTAGAGACCTAAATGTAAGACTGGACACTATAAAAGTCTTAGAGGAAAACATAGGAAGAACACTCCTTAATATAAATCACAGCAAGATCTTTTTTGATCCACCTCCTAGAGTAAAGGAAATAAAAACAAATATAAACAAATGGGACCTAATGAAACATAAAAGCTTTTGCAAAGCCAAGGAAACTACAAACAAGACGAAAAGACAACTCTAAGAATGCGAGAAAATATTTGCAAATGAATCGACGTACAGAAAATTAACCTCCAAAATATATAAACATCTCATGCAGCTCAATATTAAAAAACAAACAACCGAATCCAAAAATGGGCAGAAGACCTAAATAGATATTTCTCCAAAGAAGACATACAGATGGCCAAGAAGCACATGAAAAGCTGCTCAACGACACTAATTATTAGAGAACTGCAAATCAAAACTACAGTGAGGTATCAACTCACACCAGTTAGAATGGGCATCATCAGAAAACCTACAAACAACAAATGCTAGAGAGGGTGTGGAGAAAAGAGAACCCTCTTGCACTCTTGGTGGGAATGTAAAAGGATACAGCCACTAAGGAGAACAGTATGGAGGTTCCTTAAAAAACTAAAAATAGAATTACCATATGACCCAGCAATCCCACTACCGGGCATATACGCAGAGAAAACCATAATTCAAAAAGAAACATGCACCCCAATGTTCATTGCAGTACTATTTACAATAGCCAGGTCATGGAAGCAACCTAAATGCCCATCGACAGACGAATGGATACAGAAGATGTGGTACAAATATACAGTGGAATATTACTCAGCCATAAAAAGGAATGAAATTGGGTCATTTGTAGAGACATGGATGGATCTAGAGACTGTCATACAGAGTGAAGTAAGTCAGAGGAGAAAAACAAATATCGTATATTAACACATATATGTGGAACCTAGAAAAATGGTACAGATGAACCGGTTTGCAGGGCAGAAATAGAGACACAGATGTAGAGAACAAACGTATGGCCACCAACAGGAGAAAATGGCGGGGAGGTGGAGTGATGAATTGGGAGATTGGGATTGACATATATACACTAATATGTATAAAATGGATAACTAAGAAGAACCTGCTGTATAAAAACATAAATTAAATTAAATTCAAAAATTCAAAAAAAAAAAAAAGAATTGTTGAGAGCAAAAGAGCTGATTTCCCTCTATTTACAATAGCCCGGAGATGGAAACAACCTAAGTGCCCATCATCAGATGAATGGATAAAGAAGATGTGGCACATATATACAATGGAATATTACTAAGCCATAAAAAGAAACGAAATTGAGCTATTTGTAATGAGGTGGATAGACCTAGAGTCTGTCATACAGAGTGAAGTAAGTCAGAAAGAGAAAGACAAATACCGTATGCTAACACATATATATGGAATTTAAGAAAAAAAAATGTCATGAAGAACCTAGGGGTAAGACAGGAATAAAGACACAGACCTACTAGAGAACGGACTTGAGGATATAGGGAGGGGGAAGGGTGAGCTGTGACAAAGCGAGAGAGAGGCATGGACATATATACACTACCAAAGGTAAGGTAGATAGCTAGTGGGAAGCAGCCGCATAGCACAGGGAGATCAGCTCGGTGATTTGTGACCGCCTGGAGGGGTGGGATAGGGAGGGTGGGAGGGAGGGAGATGCAAGAGGGAAGAGATATGGGAACATATGTATATGTATAACTGATTCACTTTGTTATAAAGCAGAAACTAACACACCATTGTAAAGCAATTATACCACCCCCCCAAAAAAAGAGCTGATTTCCTTTCATTGTGCATTCAGCTAACATTACTCTGGATGCTTCAGGGGGTACAGGGGTGTGAAAGACCCAGGCCCAACCCTCAGGAAGCTTGACGGTCTAACAAACAAGGAAACTCGTGTTATTGAAGTCCAGGCAGCAGGGAGATCAAGGAGGGCCTCTTAGAAGAGATGCCATCCAGACAGGTTTGGGGAGGATGGAATTGTAGGGTTGAGACACATGGTTATATTTCACCCCACTGTACCCATACCTGGGACATCAGTTGGGGGGTGATGTCCCAGATATGGGTACAGTTGGGGTGAAATATAGGAGGTGAAAAATAGGTCTCCTGCCCCTTTAATCTTCTACACCTGCACCTCCCTGGACACAGCACAGAAAATGATCCCTCTCTGTGATCCCTCTCACAGAATCACAGGACCATAGTCTGTTGGATATGGAAGGGTCCCTTAGAGATGATGGAGTCAAATATCCTTATTATATATACAAGGATATTGAAGCCCAGTGAGGGGAAGAGTCTTGTCCCCAAGGCCTCTTAATTTTCCATCCAGGGAACCAGCTAGACTCACATCCAAGGACAGACTTGGCTTCTGAAACCACTGCTATGCAGGGTGCATTTTCCAGAAGTAAGTGACAATAGCAGCACCACAACCCCAAGACCCGACTCTGGATGCTACTAATTTCATCTTCCTCGTTGTTTTCCACATCCAACAGCACTGTGTGATACAAATGGCTTCGGAAGTCCCGAACAGGAGCCTTCATCTGCTCAGTCCTGTTCCTTGGAACTCTAAGCTCTGATCATGGATTAGCCTGACCTATTACCCAAATTCATCCTAAGAAAGCTAACAATGGTTTCTACCTGCATATCCCTCCACACACGTAACAAAGAAAGTGCCCTCTCTTCCGGGCATACCCAACAGTGCCCTCTTTTGGCATAACAAGGAGCATAATGTTAAGGACAAAGGCTTTGCAGCCAGGCAGACCTGGGCTCAAGTCCCTGATCCACCTCTTTTTTTTTTTTTTTTTTTTTGCGGTACGCGGGCCTCTCACTGTTGTGGCCTCTCCCGTTGCAGAGCACAGGCTCCGGACGCGCAGGCTCAGCGGCCATGGCTCACGGGCCCAGCCGCTCCGCGGCACGTGGGATCTTCCCGGACCGGGGCACGAACCCGTGTCCCCTGCATCGGCAGGCGGACTCTCAACCACTGCGCCACCAGGGAAGCCCCCTGATCCACCTCTTAATAGCTGTCTGATCTTGGGTAATTTACATAAATTTTCTGTGCCTTCTTTTCCTAATTGATAAAATGGTTGTATACAACCTGCAGGGTGGTTATGAGGATTAAATTAAATAATGTGCATAAAGTGCTCAGCACAGTACTGTACATTCAAGTCACTGGACTGTGAGCCTCATGAAAGCAGACGGGGTTGAGTCTGCCCTGTCCACCTGAATCCCCAGGACCGAACAAAAAGCCTGGCATTTAACAGAGGCTTAAAAAAATGATTAGTGAATGAATGAATAAACATGCTAGCCCACATGAAAGATTCAATGCTGTGATCATTACATCTGACCATGTCCTCTACTTGCATGTCCAAAAACAATGACATATTAGGAAGAGAAAACCAACCAGAAGCTGATTTCACAGGTTTTCACTAAAAAAAATTGCTGGCAGGGGAAGTGAGGGTCTTGTGTCTCCAGCAGGATGCTGCACTAAACACTCTTTAGACCCTCCAACCAAAACCAACCAAACATGCCAGCTAGGAAAAAAAAAAAAAAACTTTAATTGCACCAATTAAGTCTTCAAAAGGTAATGCCTATCAGAACCAAAAACTAACTGAACAGTGGAACTCAGAGAGATTAATGTTGTTCCAAAGCTACATGGGGTACAGACTGGGGACAAAACCCAGAGCCCACCCAAGGTGAGGACTCTAAGAGAAAAGCCCCTCAGCATAAAGCCCAAAAAGTTACACATTGGTATCAAGGGGAACTAGACCAAAACCACCCTACCCTCTACTCCCTGGAGACTACAGGCAAATTGCTTGTACTGAACACTGGCAGTGAGTAGAAGAGGGGGGAAAAAATCTCTCTCAGAATTCGTAACTACAAGCCAACACCAATAAGAGGGTTTGCAGCCTGAATTCACTCTACTTGGGTGGTCAAAAAAATACCAAGCCAAGAATTTAGTTTAAAATGGTCTCAAGCCGGTAATGACCACAGGCTCCTGGCAGAAGTCAATGCACATCCCCTGTAGGAACCGACCTCCATCACAGTCCCAAAAATTACCCAAAGGTAAAATTCTGATCTATGAGCTCATGGTAGCAATCACAAAACACACAAGGAAACCAAGCATCCTGAACAAGACTCAGCAGAAACAACAGGTAGTAGACTCAGACCCACAAAGACCTCAAACACTGGAATTATCAGACATAGAATTTAAAATAATTTTAACATATTTAAAGACATTTTTAAAAGGGCATTTGAAAATATAAGTAAAGAGCGTCTATAAAAATGACTACATAGATTTATTTATTTTTGGCTGCGTTGGGTCTTCGTTGCTGCGTGCGGCTTTCTCTAGTTGTGGCGAGCGGGGGCTACTCTTCATTGCAGTGCACGGCCTTCTCATTGCAGTGGCTTCTCTTGTTGCAGAGCATGAGCTCTAGGTACATGGGCTTCAGTAGCTGTGGCTCACAGGCTCTAGAGCGCAGGCTCAGTAGTTGTGGCACATGGGCTTAGTTACTCTGTGGCATGTGGGATCTTCCTGGACCAGGGATCAAACCCATGTCCCCTGCGTTGGCATGCGGATTCTCAACCACTGTGCCACAGAGAAGTCCCGACTTCATAGATTTAAAAAAAGAACCTCTAGAAATGAAAAATATAATGACTGAAATTTAAAACTCAGTAATTGTCTTTAACAGTGAGTTAGAACCAGTTGAAGAAGAATAAAACAGAAATTATAGAGGTGGAAATTATCAAAGAGAGATTAAGATACATTGAGAATAGTATGACAATTTGTAACATATACCTAATCATGGTTACAGAACGAGGGCAGAAAAACAATACGGCAGAGGCAATATCTGAAGAGATAATGGCCATTGAATCAAGCATTATCTTTGAGAAGTTTCTATAAATAATGAAGATAAATAGCCACAGATTTAAGAATCTAAAAAAGCCCAAGCAGTGTAAATAAAGGAATTAACACCTAATAGTGTTACCAGATTTAGCAAGTAAAAATACAAGACTCCTAGTTCAGTTTGAATTTCAGATAAACAATGAATTTTTTTTTTTTAGTATAAGCATGTCCCATGCAATATTTGGAACATACTTATACTAAAGATGTACTTGTTGAGACTTCCCTGGTGGTCCAGTGGGTAAGACTGCAAGCTCCCAATGCAGGGGGCCCGGGTTTGATTCCTGGTCTGGGAACTAGATCCCACACGCCTGCCACAACTAAAGATCCTGCATGCCACAACAAAGATCCCTCATGCTGCAACTAAGACCCAGAGCAGCCAAAATAAATAAATAAATAAATATATTTTTTTAACGTACTTGTTTTTTATCTGAAATTTTAATTTAACTGGGCCTCCTATATTTTTTTTCTGGCAACTCTAACACCTAAACACATCATAATGAAACTGCAAAACACCAAAGAAAAAGAGAAGTTCAAAAAAGCAGCCAGGGGCTTCCCTGGTGGCACAGCGGTTGAGAGTCCGCCTGCCGATGCAGAGAACACGGGTTCGTGCCCCAGTCTGGGAAGATCCCACATGCTGTGGAGTGGCTGGGCCCGTGAGCCATGGCCGCTGAGCCTGCGTGTCCGGAGCCTGTGCTCCACAACGGGAAAGGCCACAACAGTGAGAGGCCCGCGTACTGCAAAAAAAAAAAAAAAAGCAGCCAAATGGCCTCTAAGTTGATGACAGATGTTCTCTAAGTCGATGACAGTTAGACTGACAGCTGACTTCTCAACCGCCACAAGAGATGCCAAAATTCAGTGGAGTAATGTCTTCAATGTACTCAAAAAACATAACTAGAATTTTACATCTAGAGAAAATACTTTTAAAAATGAGACTAAAATAAAGATATTTTTAAACAAATAAAAACTAAACAGGTTTGCCATAAACAGATCCTCATTTTTTTTTAATGATAAAGGATTTATTCAGTCAGGAGAAAAGTAATACCAGATGGAAGCTTAGAGAAGCAAGAAGGAATGGAAAGCAAGGAGGATGGTGAGTGAATATGTGGGTATTTCTAAGTAACACAGATTGACCAAACCATCAATACCATGCAAGATTTACAAACTATAAAGTAGAATTAAAATATGTAACAACAGTGGAATTGAAGAGTGGTGGTGGGGACTTCCCTTGTGGTGCAGTGGTTAAAAGTCTGCCTACCAATGCAGGGGACACGGGTTCGATCCCTGGTCCAGGAGAATCCCAGTTTCCTTGGAGCAACTAAGCCCGTGTGCCACAACTACTGAGCCTGTGCTCTAGAGCCCACAAGCCACAACTACTTAGCCTGTGAGCCACAACTACTGAGCCTGTGTGCCACAACTACTGAAGCCCCATGCACCACAACTACTGAAGCCCTGTGCACCTAGAACCCATGCTCCCCAACAAGAGAAGCCACCGCAATGGGAAGCCTGTGCACCGTAGCAAAGAGTAGCCTCTGCTCTCCACAACTAGAGAAAGCCTGTGCACAGCAATGAAGACACAACGCAGCCAAAAATAAATAAAATTTTAAAAAATAAAAAGAAGAGTGGTGGTGGAGTTTTAGCTTGCATTTGGGTGAAAAGAATAATGGTAGTTAATTTTAGTATTTGATTATGTAAATGGTATGTTGATATTTCTACAGTAATGACTAAAAGAATAGCAATAAAGTATATAACTTCCAAACAGACGATTAGGATGGAATGCAAAAAAAAAAAAAAATCCCCCTAAAATTGTTAGAAAATACGGGGGGGGGGAACAGAAAAGGCAAAAAATAGTTTAAAAAAAAGTTTTTAAAATAAATCATTGATTACCTAAAATCCCAGTTATCAGGGTGGATTTTTTAAAAATCCAAGTAAGTATCATTTATGAAAGTAAAAACTAAAACATAAGTACCCAAGAGGGTTAAAAGTAAAAGAATGAAAAAAGATATTCTAGGCGAACACTAATTAAATGAGAAAGATAAGGTGGTTATATTAACATCAGAAAAATAGACTTTACTGAAAAATGTATTATTAGAAATAAAGAGTGTCACAAACTAATGACAAAAGGTCCAATTCACCAAGAAGATACAACAATTCTAAACCTGCATGCAACTAATAACATTACAAATTTTAAGGAAAAATTGACTGAGCTACAGGAGAAATTGACAAATCCACCATATATAAGAGATTTTAACATAGTTGTCTCAGTAACTGACAACACAGAAGAAAAAAAAATCAGTAAGCATATAGAAAAATTTGACTGACACACTAATAAGCTTGATCTTATGGACATATATAGAACATTGCACTCAGTATACTTTCAAGAGTACATGAATCAATTTTCATGAATATTTCAAAGGCTGGGTGTCATACAGATAACATTCTCCAAGCACAATGCAAATAAGTTAGAAAATCAATAACAAACACATAATGGAGAAGCCCCATATATCTCCAAATTTTAAAACATTACTAAATGACTCATGGATCAAAAAAAAAGAACTCACAATGGAAGTTAGAAAATATTTAGAATTGAATGATAATGAAAATATTTCATACCAAAAGTTGTGGGATGCAGCTATAGCAATACCAAGAAGCAGATTTGTAGCCTTTAAAGGTTATATTACAAAGAATGAAGAATGAAAACTGAGTTGAATATTCTATTTAAATAACATCAAAGACAGTAGAATGAAGGAAACAATACAGAGTAGAAATTAATGAAATAGAGAACATACATTTTAGAAGATCAATAAACCCCAAAGTTGATTATTTGAAAAGACCAATAAACTTGAATCTAATCATGAAGAAACAATCAAACAAATCCAAATTTAAGAGTGTATTAGTTTTCTACTGCTGTTGTAACAAATAAACACAAACTTAGTGGCTTAAAACAACACAAATTTATTATTTTACAATTCTGTAAGTCAGTATTCTGATATGGGTCTCAACAGGCTAAAATCAAGTTGTCAGCAGGGCTGCTTCCCTTCTGGAGGCTCTACGGAAGGGTTCATTTTCTTGCTCATTCAGGTTGTTGGCAGAATTAGTTCCCTGTGGTTGCAAGACTGAGATCCCTGTTTCCTTGCTAGCTGTCAGCTTCCATTTCCAGCTTAGGACCATTTCCTGCATTTTTTGGCTCATATCTCTGTCTTCCTTCAAAGCCAGCAATAGCAGGTTGAGTCATTCTCATGTTTTGAATCTCTCCTTTTTCTTCTTTCATCTCATCTCTCTCTGACTCAGTCAATAAACGTTTTCTACTTTTAAGTTTTATATTCCAGAATAATGAAAAAGAAGGAACACTTCCCAACTCATTTCATTATGCATAACCTTGACTCTAAAACCCATTAAGGACAGTATGAGAAATAAAAATTACATGCCAATGTCACTCATAAACATAGATGAAAAATCCTAAATAAAATACTAGCAAACCAGGGACTTCCCTGGTGGTCCAGTGGGTAAGAATCCATGCTCCCAATGCAGGGGACCTGGGTTTGATCCCTGGTCAGGAACTAGATCTCTAATGCAGGCCACAACTAAGAGTTCATATGCTGCAACTAAGAAGAAGGCCGCATGCTGCAACGAAGATCCTGCATGCTACAACTAAGACCTGGTGCAGCCAAAATAAATAAATAAATATTTTTAAAAAAATACCAGGAATGAGCAATGAGTAATAAAAAGGGTAATAAATACACCAGAATCAACTTGTACTTATTTCAGGAATCCAAGATTGGCATAACATTAGAAAATCACTTAATATGCTTCAATACTTTAACAGATTAAAGAAGAAAAATAATATGGTTATTTCAGTAATACAGAAAAATCATTTGATATGATTCAACATCCATTTATCATTTTTTTAAGTTAGCAAACTATAAGTAAAAGAGAAATTTCTCAGTTTGTTAAAGAGTATCTGGGAGAGAAAGAAAAAGAGGAAGAAAAGAAGTAAACTCACACTATATCGAATATCATACTGAATGGTGAAACACTGAAAGCATTTGCTTTAAGATCATGAGCTAGATAAGGTCTCATTATTGCCCCTCTATCACTATACTGGAGTTCCTCGCAATGCAGTTATGCAAAACATAGGACAAAAATATCCAAAATAGAAAGGAAGAAAAAGAATGCAATTATCATATATAGAAACAAAAGAATTATATAAAAATTATTAGAATTAATAAAAGAGTGTCAAGAACCATTGCAGAATACAGAATCAACCTATAGGATCCAATCGTATTTCTAAACATCAGCAACACAACTTGAGAATGTAAGTTTAAAAATACAATGCAATACAATACAATCAAAATTCGCAATAGCATCAAAATATAAAGTATCCAGGACTATAATGTACAAAAATTTTGCAAGCCCTTTGCATAAATAAGTGGAGAGAGATACTATCATGGATAGAAAGATACAATTTAAATATATATATATATATATATATATATATATATATATATATATATAGTGTGTGTGTAAGTTTTTCCTCAATTGATCAAGCCCTCAGTAAAATTCTTTTTGTGGAACATACGATCTGATTCTAAAACATATGTGGGGCTTCCCTGGTGGCACAGTGGTTAAGAATCCACCTGCCAATGTGGGGGACACGGGTTTGAGTCCTGGTCCAGGAAGATCCCACATGCCACGGAGCAACTAAGCCTGTGCGCCACAACTACTGAGCCTGTGCTCTAGAGCCCGTGAGCCACAACTACTGAGCCTGTGTGCCACAACTACTGAAGCCCGCGCTCCTAGAGTCCATGCTCCGCAACAAGGGAAGCCACCACAATAAGAAGCCCGCACACCTCAACGAAGAGTAGTCCCTGCTCACTGCAACTAAAGAAAGCCCACGTGCAACAATGAAGACCCAGCACAGCCAAACATAAATAAATAAATATTTTTTAAAAATGGTGCTGGAACAACTGAACATCCATCTGCAAAAAAAATTAATCTAGACACAGACTTTATACCCTTCACAAAAATTAACTCAAAATGCATCATAGGGCTTTCCTGGTGGCGCAGTGGTTGAGAGTCCGCCTGCCGATGCAGGGGACGCGGGTTCGTGCCCCGGTCCGGGAAGATCCCACATGCCGCAGAGTGGCTGGGCCTGTGAACCACGGCCGCTGAGCCTGCGCATCCGGAGCCCGTGCTCCGCAATGGGAGAGGCCACAGCAGTGAGAGGCTTGCGTACCACAAAAAAAAAAAAAAAAATGCATCATAGACTTAAGTGTAAAATGTAAAACTATAAAACTCCTAGAAGATAACATAGCAGAAAATCTAACTGACCTTGGGCATAGCATGATCCATGAAAAAAATAACTGACAAGCTGGAGCTCATTAAAATTGAAAACGTCTGCTCTGGAAAAGATTATCAAGAGAATAAGAAGACAAGCCACATACTGGGAGAAAGTATTTGCAAAAGACACATCTGATAAAGGACTGTTACCCAAAATATACAAAGAATAATAAAAAACTCAATGATAAAAAAACAAATAGGGGCTTCCCTGGTGGCGCAGTGGTTGAGAGTCCACCTGCTGATGCAGGGGACAAGGGTTCGTGCCCCGGTCCAGGAAGATCCCACATGCCGCGGAGCGGCTGGGCCCGTGAGCCATGGCCGCTGAGCCTGCGCGTCCGGAGCCTGTGCTCTGCAATGGGAGAGGCCACAACAGTGAGAGGCCCGCGAGGAGGAGGAGGAGGAGGGGGAGGAGGGGGAGGAGGGGGAGGAGGAGGAGGGGGAGGGGAGGGGAGGGGAGGAGGGGGAGGGGAGGGGGAGGGGAGGGGAGGGGGAGGGGGAGGGGAGGGGGAGGGGAGGGGGGAGGGGAGGGGAGGGGGAGGGGGAGGGGAGGGGAGGGGAGGGGGAGGGGAGGGGAGGGGAGGGGGAGGGGGAGGGGGAGGGGGAGGAATGCAAAATGGTGCCGCCACTCTGTAAGACAGTTCGGCAGTTCCTTACAAAACTAAACATGCTCCTACCGTATGATCTAGCAGTCACACTCCTTGGTATTTACTCAAATGAACTGAAGACTTATATTCACACAAAAATCTGAACAGAAATGTTTATAGCAACTTTATCCATAAGTGCTGAAACTTGGAAGAAACCAACATGTTCTTCAGTAAGTGAAAGAGTCAATAAACTGTGGTACATCCAGACAATGGACCATTAGCACTAAAAAGAAATGATCAAGCCATGAAAGGACATAGAGGAACCTTTAGTATTACTAACTGAAAGAAGCCAATCTGAGAAGGCTATATCCTGTATGATTCCAAATATATGACATTATAGAAAAGGCAAAACTTCAGAGACAGGAAAAGGATCAGTGGTTTCCAAGGCTTAGGGGGGAGAGGTGGATGAATAGGTTTAACACAGAAGATTTTTAGGAGAGTGAAACTATTCTGTATTCTGTATGATACTACAGTAGTGGGTATATGTCATTATACATTTGTTGAAACCATAGACTGCACAACACCAAGAGTAAATCTCAATGTAAATTATGGACTTTGGGTGATAATGATGTCAATGTAGTTTCATCAACTGTAACAAATGCACCACTGTGGTGCAGGATGTTGATAGTCAGGGAGGATGTGTGTATGTGGGGACCGGAGGCATATGGGAAATCTCTGTACCTTCCACTCAATTTTGCTGTGAACCTAAAAGTGCTCTAAAAATATTAAAAACTAAAACCATATTATGACCCATCAAATAAAATAGGAAATCATGATATAAATTAATAAATTGAAATTTTGACAAGGATTGGGATATTTACAGTTTCCAAGTACCTCCCCCCCCAAAAAAATACGTATTAATTCCAAGGAGAAAAAGAATAACCTGACAGTGGAGAAGTGGAAAAGTGGCTGACACCACCTGAATCAAGGGTTCAAAGTGCACTTCATCAGTAATGGAAAAAATCCAAATCACACCACCTGACAGGATGCACTGAGAAGAACCCCAGCATTGCTTCTGTGATATTCCGGCTAAATATACAAAATCTGAGTCTAATCTTGAGGAAACACCAGAAAAAGCCAAACTGAGAGATGGGCTACAAAATAGCTGACCTGCAATCTTCAAAAATGTCAAGGTCGTGAAAATTAAGGAAAGTCTGAGGAATTTTCCAGAATGAAAGAAAAAAGACATGATACTAAATGATTCTGAATTGTATCCTTTACTATAAAAGATATTGTTGGGACCACTGGGAAAACTTGAATGGAGTCTGAAGACTAGACAGTAGTAACAAGTCAATGTTTATTTCCTGATTTTGATGGTTGTATTGTGGTTCTATAGAACTATCTTGTTTGTAGGAAATACACACTAAAGTATTGGGGGATAATGGGGTACCATATTGGCAACCTACTCTCAAATGATTACAAGAAAAAGCTTTTTTGTACTATTCTTGCAACTTCGAGGTTTTTCAAATTTTTTTAATTGAAGTTTATTTTATATGATATCTGCATGCTATAGAATGAAGTTGGACCCCTACCTCACACCATATACAAAAATTAATTCAAAATGGATCAATGACTTAAATATAAGAGCTAAAACCATAAACTCTTAGAAGGTAACATAGCAGTGAATTTTCATGACCTTAGATTTGGCAATGGATTCTTAGACATGACACCAAAAGAACAGCAGCAAAAATAAAAAGAAAGTGGACTTCATCGAATTTAAAACCCTTGTGCGTCAAAGGACATTACCAAGAGGGTGAAAAGACAACCTACAGAATCGGATAAAATATTTGCAAATTAGATATCTGATAAGGGTCTAGTATCCAGAATATATAAAGAACTGTTGCAAATCAACAATAAAAAGAAAGCCCAAATTTAAATATGGGTAAAATACTTGAATAGACATTTATTAAAAATATATACAACAGAGATTGTTCCAAAGAAGACATACGAATAGCCAGTAGGCACGTGAAAAACTGATCAACATCACTAATCATCAGGGAAAGGCAAATCGAAACTAAAATAAGATATCACTTCAAACCTGTTAGAGTGGCTATCATCAAAAAGACAAGAGATAAGAAGTGTTGGCGAGGATGTGGAGAAACGGGAACGCTTGTACATTGTTGCTGGGAATATAAATTGGTGCAGCCACCATGGAAAACAGTATGGTGGTTCCTCAAAAAGTTAAAAAATGGAACTTTATGTTCCAGCAATCCCACTTCTGGGTATATATCCAAAGGAAATGAAAGCAGGACAGAAAAGAGACATGTACACTCCCATGTTCCTTCCAGCATTATTCACAATAGCCAAGATAAGGAAACAACCTAAGTGTCCATCAAAAAATAAATGGATAAAGAAGATGTGGCATCTATGCAGAACAGTACAGAGGTTCAATTTTGTAAGATGAAAAAGTTCTAGAGATCTGTTGCTCAGCAACGTAAATATACTTAACCCTACTGAATTGTACGCTTAGAAATGGTTAAGATGGCAAACTTAATCTATGTGGCTTCATCACAATTTAAAAAATAGAGTGTTCTAAAGCAAAAGTGACAAAATGTTAATATCTGTTCAGAGATGGGCATCCAGTTTATCTTCTTAATTATGTTATGTAATTTTCTTCATATTTGAAAATTTTAAATCTCAGTCCAGGGTTCTGTGTGTGCAAAGGCCCTGCGGCAGGATGAAGCATCGCCAGTGTGGGCTGGAGATCAAGGAGCAAAGGACAAGGTGGCACAGGATGAGAGAAGTAGGTGGGGACTCAATCACACAGCCACCGGAGACAACGTCCTTCCCACACATTCCAGAGGCTCCCACCTGTGCCAGCCTAGAAGTCAGGTCTGCTCCCTAGCACTAACAGGGCTCCTGAGTCTGCTTCCCAAATCACATAGTGCCAGCCCCGGCCCAGCCCACAGCTCTGCCCTGAACAGGACAAGCTCATGTTTCCCCATCCCCTCTAGGCTGTTTTTCCCCACAAGAGACAGTTCTGAGCCAACAGGTTTCTGTGGGCGGATGCTGCAGGGCAGGGTTCACACAAAGACGCGACTGTCTCGGGCACCATCCTGGCCCTGCAGAGCAGGATCCTCACCTGATCCTCCAGCCTCCACGTCAAAGAGGAGACATCTAAACCCCCACTAGTCGCCCACAGCACTCAGCCCAGCCCTGGTCCCGGGTGGCTCTCTTGGGGCACTTTTCACCCCTCAGAGAGGAGGAGGGACGTTGAGGCAGGACACGACAGTAGCGGGTTGGCACTTCTGTGCCCAAAAGAAGAGTCAAGCCATGGAGCGCAGCATCCTCCACGCGCGTGGCGCTTTTCAGTGCTCGGCGCACCGTGAAGGAGGCACGGTGGGCACTGGCATGCTTGTGAGAGGTCACGAAAAGGAATCGACTGTACTGAAGTCACAGCTGGCCAGAGGGTCCAGAGCCTCCAGCTCCCAGGAGCACAGGAGGTTTCCATCCCAGGAGTGACAGTCTGACAGCGAAGACACCGGGCGAGGCCTCCCAACGGCACCGCTTAGTAGCTGGGATCTTGGGCAGACCTCCTGACCGTGACCTCCCTAGGGTGCCAATGCAGTGCCTGGCATGTCGTAAATATTCAGCAGTAGGTGGCTCTTCTAACCGTGATGAAACAACCCACTAGAGAGCTGTCACTAACAACCAACTCATCTACTCCAGAGGCCATCGCATGGGCTGAAATAGGAGGAGGGGTGAGGGCACCCAAGGGCAGAGCACCTGCCTGCCAGATAGACCCCCTGCCCCACACCCAGGCTCACCTGCTTTGCTGAGATTAAAGGCAATCAGAGTCACAGAAGAGGCAGTGGGAACCAGGAGACCTGAGGGGGTCCAGTCCCCACACTGATCATAATGTGCTGTGTTACTCTTGGCAAGTCACTTCCTCTCTGAGCCTCATGGTTTTTTTTCATCAGTAAAATGAAGAGTCTGGACATCAAGAAAGGCCCCTCAAAACTAAGGTCCTGTGAATGTATTTTATTTCCAAATTCCTTCTAAAATGGATAGGTAGATAAACATGGATGGATGGGTGTATGGATTGGGGAGGTGGATGAAAGATAAGTAAAAACTGGTTGGTTATTATCTTCTTTTAAGGCTGACTCAAGAAAGGAAGAAAGGAAAGAAGGGAAGGAAGAAGGAAGGGAGGGAGGAAGGAAGGGAGGGAGGAAGGAAGGGGAGAGAAAGAAGGAGAGAGAAAGAGGGGACAAGGGAACTAGCTACTGCTCACTGCGCCCTCCCACATGCCATGTGTTGTTCAAAGCACTTACGTGGGGCTCTCCTGCCTCTTCGAGATGGTGGCAAGTGAAGAAACTCTTCAGAAATGATGAGGAGAAAAGGTCCAAACTTACTGCCAGAAACCAGCTATATCAATCAAAGTTCTCCAGAGAAACAGAACCAATAGGATGGATGGATGGATAGATGGATGGGTAGGTGGGTGGAAGGATGGGTGGATGGATGGGTAAATGGATGGTGGATGGACGGATGGATGGGTGAATGGATGGGTGAGTGGATGGATGGGTGGATGGATGGATTTATCTTAAGGAATTGGATTACACAACTGTGAAGACCAGCAAGTCCAAAATCCTGTAAGCAGCAGGCTGGAATCTTCCAGCAGCTGGAAACTCAGGCAGAAGTTGATGTAACAGCCTTGAAGTAGAATTTCTTCTCTTGGAAACAGTTTTTGCTCTTAAGGCCTTCAATTGATTGGATGGGGCCCACCCACGGTATCAAGGGTAACCTCCTTTACTTAAAGGCAACTGATTGTAGGTGTCAACCACAGTCCCTTCAGAGCAACACCTAGATTAGCGTTTGATTAAACAACTAGGTACTATAGCCTAGCCAAGTGGACACATAGCATTGACCATCACCCCAGCTGACCCAGCCTCAACCGTGCTTCCCTTAACCTCTCTCCTATTTCCCCAACCCAGCCGAACCCAACTTCCCATCCTTATCTCAGAGAATTATCTTCCAGTCTGTGGCATTTCCACAGTCAAGATCTCCAGGGGCCTCACCCAGTAGGGTACTGTATTGGGATGGGAGCTGAACAGAACCAGAAAGATATTTCTATCAGGAACCTGGAACAAGAGACCCAGACTTGGCCAAATCAACCAAAAGAACCCGAAAAAGAAAAGAAAAAACCTGCTCCCCAGATCAGCTGATCTCTCTCTGGGTTCTCGGTTTTTTCCTGTTCCATGGATTCCTTGGTATTCACTGTCTCTCATAAACATATTTCTGTGATATATACTGTAAATCTGCTTCATTTGAAATTCACAGTTAATGACCTATTCCCTCGGATTCAGGAAACAGAGTAAGGTTCCGGCTTTTAAAGGCCAGGAGTTTACTAGTCAGAATATGACAAGTATTACAAAGTATAGGCCTGCTCTAAAAGCACTTAAGAAACAGTCTCCATCAGAAATTTCAAGAATACCTTCAAATAACATCATTTATCTGCCAAAAGGCCAAGGGGGTGGGAAGCGACGGTGGGCAGGGAGTAAATGAGTATTTGATCAAATCCATACTCTCAACTCCCTGAGGAGGGGCATAGATATTTACTAACCCTTCTCACTCTGGCAAGGTTTGTGTGCACATCTGTGAGGGCTGGGGGCCTGCAGGGCTGCAGATGGGTGCACACGTGGGCACCAAAGGCCCTTCCAGCCACCAGCCCCCACGGCTGACAAAGCAAACTCCACCACGATCTGAACTCTATGACAAAGAGGTAATTTAATAAAATGAGTCTCCCCGTTTTCGGGTCGGCCCACTTAACTGAAATCCAAAGCCAGCTCTGGAGTCAATTGGGCTGCGGACGCATTGATCAGGCCCATCCACACTTTCTCATTTTCAAGAGAGTCAGGGCTTAACCAGGTTAATTTCTGTTAAACACATTACCCAGGTACTCTCCTCTTACCAGCCCAGTGATTTTGTGTCAGGCCTGAAGGATTGTAATTGCAATCCAGTGAGACGCCAACTCAACAGGGTGATTTACTGAGGCCCACGGAGCCCAGGCCAGCCTCCTACCTGCTGGCCACTGGACGGGAACTTTCTTCCTTGAGTCTTGTCATGATTAACGGCTGAGGGCCCGGAACGAGGTGTCACGTGAGAGGCTGTCCCTGGGGAGAACAGAATGCTGCTTCTTTTGGACACACACTCCGTGCTTCTCTCCAAGCCTGGGGAGGGGGAGGGTGGGAATTGGCACGAGGGCCTCTTTGTTCCGTGGAGCGGGAGGGGCTGGGCTTCGGGAACTGGTCATTCCAAGTCATGCCCGTTCCTTGGTGGAGTGTGACCCTCCTGTCATACAAGGAACATTCCCAACCGTACTTTCCAGTCTCCTCTGGACCACAGGCCTCAGCGGGACAGACCCAGTGCTCCCACCTCAGACCCCACCTTCTCCCAGCTTCTGTCCCCTCTGCTCTCTTTGGGCCGGACTCCCACGTGCTCCCATCCTGCTTTGTGATCACTTCACCTGTGGCCTGAGCCACTCGCCTCACGTGTCCACTTCCCAGGCCCCTCAACTGGGGCGTGACGAGGACACCTGCTTGTAGGGTCATGGAGACAAAGCCTGGGGAGCAGTCCGCCCGGCGCCTGGTGCACGGTGAGCCTTCCGTCAATGTCAGGTGCCGTCATTTCCCTTAAGAAGAGAAGCTGGAGGGCTTCCCTGGTGGCGCAGTGGTTGAGAGTCCGCCTGCCGATGCCGGGGACGCGGGTTCGTGCCCTGGTCCAGGAAGATCCCACATGCCGCGGAGCGGCTGGGCCCGTGAGCCATGGCCGCTGAGCCTGCGTGTCCGCTGGAAAGGACAGATGAGAACCTGCGCTGGTGAGGAGGGGGAGAAACTGGAGCCCTCCCCCCGCGCTGATGGGAATGTAAATGCTACGGCCCCCGCGGAAACAGTTTGTCAGTTTCCTAAAAAGTGACATGTGCACTTATCGTATGACCCAGCAATGTTCACTCCTAGGTTTTTTTCACTCCCGAGAGGAATGAAAACAGGTGTCCACACAAAGACTTGTGCACAAATGATCACAACAGCTTCATTCGTAATACCACAAAATTGGGAACAACCCAGATGCCCATCAGCAGATGAATGGATAAACTTAAGTGTGGTCTATCCACACAGCGGAGCGTTATTCCGCCATAAAAAGGAATGAAGAACTGAGACCTGCTACGACATGGATAATCCACAAAATCATTATGCCAACTGGAAAAAGGTACACACAAAAGACCACCTAGTGTACGATTCCACACATAGGAAATGTCCAGAAACGGCAAATCTATAGAGACAGAAATGAGATTAGTGGTTGCCTGGGGCTCGGAAGTAGAGCAAGGATGAACCGTAACTGGGCACTAGGGGGCTCATGACGTGGCAAAATGTCTAAAACTCAATCGTGGAGATGGATACACAACTCAGTGACTTTACGAAAAAGCATTGAACTATACACTTAAAATGAGTACATTTTATGGAATGTAAATTATGCCTCATAAAGTTGTTTAAAAAGAGAGGATGAGAGCAGCTGGTACCTGTCACTTGTAATGAAGGTTGCTACCTGAATTTGATTTGGGTTTGTTTGTTCTTTGCTTGTTCGTTTTGCCAAAACAAGGTAACGAGATTCTGTTGGGACTGAAAAAGCTCATATATGTGTCGTTATATGAGATACTGAACTAAATTTCCTAGTGCAGGGCCCAGCACAGTGTTGGAAATGACCGCAGGCATCATTTATAATCTATGAGCTCTTTTTCATTGGAAAGGTCTCCTAGAAGAGGAAAGATTTAAGGGGATACAGTTGACCTTTGATAGTCACTACCTGCCCTCTGGATGTTCAGCGCATGAAATGCCTATAAAAGTCCATTGTCCGTGGGAACCAATTAGATATTCAACCATGCGTACATTGCTTATTGATCATCTTCCACGCGCACCAGTTACTGAATCTGGGCCTCAGTTTCTTCATCTGTAAAATGGGCTGATAGGCTTAATGTAAGGATTGCTTGAGTTAATATATGGAAAGTGCTTGGGCGCATAGCAAGTGTCAGCTATGATTGTTACTTTGTAAACCAGGACCTTCTCCCCAGCCTAGCTTCAAGAGTGGCCTGGCTAATCAGTGGCTACTGCTGCTGACTTCCAGGCTGTGCACCTCACATGCCCCCACACCTGTCCTTTGTAGCCATATTTACTGCACCTGTGATGTCACTGCCCTTGTGTCATCATTTAGGCAATGGCTCTCTCTCTCCCACTGGAATGCAAGCTTCATCTGGGCAGGGACCAGGCCAGTTTCTGCTTACTACTGTGTCCCCATCTGCCTAATACAAGAGTTAACAAGCTCACAATAATTACTTATGGAAGGAATTAAAAAGGAAGATGAAGGGGGGAGGGAGGGAAGGAGGAAGGAGCCACTAGCATTGGTAGGAACAGTCCTCCCAAGATAAATGTCATTGTTACCAAGCACATCTTCAATCCTAAGCCCAGGGTCTTCCCGTGCAGTGCCTGGAAGCATAGGGGGTGGGGAGGGGGCAGGGAAATAGGAATTTTAATCATAATGGGGGAACGACCCACAAATTGGTACCATATACTCTATGTCGGCTTTCTGGAGTTCAGTAGCACTGGTGGTGTTAAAAGTACAGAAAGTATAGTTCCTGACATGTATTACTCTGAATACTGCCCGGCCCTACTCTAAGCCCTTTATACTTATTATTTAATCCTCACAACAACCCTCTGCGGCAGGTACTACCGCTAGCCCATTTAACAGATGAGAGGACAGAGGCCCAAAGGGTTTTAGTAACTCACCTGAGGTCATACAGCTAAGTGGCAGAGCCAGCTTTGGACTCACAAAATTTGACTCAGAAACTGTGCCCTTAAACCCTACCTGATGCTTCCAGAAGAGGGGGAAGTGCTTAGAGAATGAATGAGCAGCATTTCTTTTCTGACACTATGGAGCTTAGGATCTGCCATTAGAAGAAAGGGCCACCTCCAATGACTGATGCTGGCAGATCCCTCACAGACTCTCACTCATTCAGTAAGTGTTTACTGAACATCTTACCCTCTGTTTCCTAATCTGTAAAGTGGGAATAATAGTAATGGAACGTGCCTTGCTGGATAGGCACTCAGAACCCAGCCTTGCACATAGTAGGGGCTCAATAAGTGTTCGTTATATTGTTATCTGTTTGAGGCAGGCCCTCACTGGACTATGGGAACATAAAGATGCAGAAGACACAGGCTTTCCCCGAAAGAACCCGTTGGTTACTAGGGGAAACAGACCAAGAAGCCATCATAACCCAGTCATTCTTTAGAAGGTGAAAAAGTGCCTCCTTGATCAATAAGATCTTGACATTATTTACCATAGAAACGCTAATCAAATTAAATACACACACAGATGAGTGCATGTAATACTTGTGACATCTGAATAAGGTCAATGAATTGTATTAATGTTAATTTTCAACGGATTGTATCAATGCTAATTTCCTGGTTGTGATGGTATACTATAGTTATATAAGATGTTACCCTTCGGGGAAACTGGGGGAGGGGTACATGGGATCTTTTTGTGTTAGTTCCTGCAACTGCATGTGAATCTATAATTATCTCAAAATAAATACTTTTTTTAAAAAAGCTCTTGGCTCTTTCAAGAGAAATTGATTTGTCATACAGTCCTATATAGGACTTTTAATTTCATTAATATATGCACATCAATGCTATTATAAGTATCTATATGAGATGACGTCTGTTAACTAAATTTAGTGTGGTCATCATTTCACTATATATGTAAATCAAGTCATTATGCAGTGCATCTGAAATGTGTACAGTGCTGTATGCCAATTACAACTCAATCAGACTGAAAGGGGAAGAAAATGCTGTTATGAACATCTAGTTTGCCTGGGAAAATAGTGACGTTAGTACAGTTATCAGGTGCCAGGTGTGCTCTATATGCATCATCTCCAGTCTTCACAAGAGAGCTGCGAGATGGTATTTTTCATTTCTAAATTCAGCTGAGCACTGAAAATTGTCCAGAATGTAGGGGAAATTTTGGCCTGGCTTTGCGTCTGCTGAGAGGTTGTCCAGTGAACACAGCAGCTGAGAGCCCAGGAAACACAGCGTACCACTTCTTTCCATCCGGAACCCACCCACTCAAAAAGTTTAAAGAAGGAGAGATGGCTACGGTGGACAAGGAAGATGAAGGGGCTGGTGGGGCTGGAGATGTCACGAGAATAGCGACTTCCTGAAAGTCAGAAAAACCAAAAGTTTCCAATAGGGAAAAACAAAAGCTTTTCACGAAGGTGATCAAACATCCAAGGGAAGCAGCTTTTCATTCGGTTCAATGGGGCAACTGGCCAAAAAGCAGCAGTGTTCTGTGGCCCACAATGTTACTCGTCACTTATGGGAACAAGGTTACTTGTCACTTGTTTCATAAAAACAACTTCCAGGGTAAATCACTGGTGCATGTTGTCCTCTCCTTCTGAAACAGGATTCAAAAGGACACTTCAGCATCAAGAAGAGAGTCAGTCCTGTTCATCCTAGGATAGCCTTACTGAGCCTGGAATATTTAGAAACATTAGAAATAAATTTTAGAAATATTTAGACACTATAGTTTTCTAAATTATATTTAGAGTATAATACCTGACCATTTGGGGGTCCCGCTTGGCCACAAAAATCATTTGAGAAAAGAAAGACTTCATTACGTCACTACTGTCCTTTGGTAATTGTGCAGGAAGAGGGCAGGTGACAGATGACTAATTCCTGCAGGGACCAGGTGCTCCCAAAGCAGATACACACTTGGTATAAGGAGGGCACTACATTCCTGGGGGCTGAGTCGTCTGCAGGGACATGAATGCTCAGTTGTCTGCATCTAGTCTCTCCGCAGCATTCCACTGGGGCAGCTTCCTTACTGGTCTTGGGAAGTTCTAGAACAGATTTGTTTTTCCCAGTCTGCAGCATGAAAGCAGGGTATAAAGGAGTCGTTTTTATGAACCACAGTGGAGTGTCTATTGAAGGATGTGTCATGTGTGGAAAGGTCTGGATGGGAACATTATACAGTTTTAGGCACGGCTGAGATCAAACCACCATCTCTTGGTTTAAAATATGGTTGACTGCCCACCCTTCCCTCTGCAAGCCGAGCTCACATGCAGAAGGAGTCAGGACTCGGGCCCCCGGGTTGAATATGCCATCTAATGAGAATGGGATATGAGGAAGATAGATGAACAGCTACATAAGCCGTAGAGCCAATTCCAGCTGATTCCCCATCTCTCACCTTCCTAAACACAACAAGAATCGTTTTCATCCCTCACCACCTACCAGGGAGGCAGGGGAGCAGGTGACCGAGCCCAGTGCTTGGGAGCACATGCTCGCTGGGCAAGCTCCCTGAGCCTCGTTTTCCTCGTGGGTAAAACGTAGATGATAATAATCATATCCTACTTCCTGGGCTCTTGTGAGGATTTAAGGTGATTACCCAGGTGTGGCATTCTTGGTGAGGGTATTTGGCTCATGGCAAAGGGTCCACACCCAGGGCTTATTTGTAGTGTATTCACCCGTTCCAGGCACCAGGTAAGCCTTGGCCTTCACTATTTCATTAAACCATCACGGCACCAAATGAGGTAGGTATTTTATTTTCCCCTTTTACAGAAAAGGAAACTGAGGCCCAGCCAGGCAAAGTGGCTTTGGCCACGGTCACACAGCCTCAAACCTGGTAGGTCCCTAAGGGTCACAAAAGCAGCTCTGTTGGGGGCAACTTCCAGGCCAGGGGCCCCCACAAGGGGTCTTTGTGTGGGCAGGGCTCCCCCAGCCTGAGACACAGCCTGGTCCCCACGGCCTCCTGCTCCAGCCCAGGCCAGGCTCTGCATCTCTGCCCATGGGCGGAGGCTCTGCTGAACCTCTGCTCGCCCGTAACCCAGCTACTAATTCCCACCCCAGCTAATGTGCTGCCGGCATTTCAGAACTAACCAGCAAATAAAAAGCTTTTCGCTCTCCATCAGCCTCTTAGGGCCTCTCAGCCACGTTCCCTCACCTGTCAGTTTCACTTACGGAGGCAGACCCGGGAATGGAACCACTCACCTCAGCCGGCCACGCTGTTACAGATGTGTTTCATGGAGACGGGGAAGGGGGGAAAGTAAATGTGTGTGTGTGTGTGTGGAAGTATGTGAGTGTGTGTGTACGTGGGTGTGTGTATGTGTGTTTCCCAAGGCCTCCTGGTGCTGAGCCCAGAGGGACTGAGCTGAGGGATATGGTGGGGATGGGCAAGGGCTCCTGCCACTACTTACTGCTTCTGGAAGGCTCCAGGATCACCTGAGAGACCCCCAAACCTGAAAGCCTCTGCTTTCCTACCCGAGCAAGCAGAGGAGGGGGGTGGACCATTGTCTTCATTTGGCAAACGGAGAAACTGTCGGAAGGTGTATGGGCCGACATCCTGGTCTCTTTTCCACACCCAGCACTCCTGATGCTCCTCCAGCCCCATCCTCCACTGCCTGGGCACCGCGGGTTGGCTGCCTGTCCCAGCCATGTGGCTGCCTTGCTCTGTGCCCCGGAGCAAGGCACTCAGGCTCTCTGTCCTTAGTGACGGCCAACAGCTGACTAGGCACCGAGCACGTTATCCTCCTGACAGCTCTCTGCGGAGGGGACCTGAGAGCTGAGCATCCCCATTGTACAGATGAAGCAACTGAGGCCCCAAGAGTTTAAGTAACTAAACTTTTACACACGTCTCTGGTTGTCTCCTTAAGATAAAATCATGGATGTGGAAAGGCTGAGCTGAAGGGCACTCAAAATGAAGGCTTCTAATTCATCTTACCAGTGACCCTCCATAAGTGTGGTACCAATCTGTGCTCCTACCAACCAATTTGCCTCTTTGTTTGAAAATCTCATTTCCACCATTCTAGGGGGCTGACCTGCACTTCCAAAGTCAACCCCTTCACCAATTCTGCCAGAGGTCTCAGAGGTCCCAAGAGACATCCAGGTGCTCAGCTAAGGTGTCCCAAGCTCCCCAGGTAACAGACAGGTTACCCCCTCCCCCTTGCATGCACACACAAACACACACACGGAAGGTGTACCTCAGCTTCTGGACACAAGCACGTATGGGATAAACGACTTCTATTGAGTCTGTTCAACAGGCTATGGG
Source organism: Tursiops truncatus (assembly GCF_011762595.2). NCBI lineage: Eukaryota > Metazoa > Chordata > Mammalia > Artiodactyla > Delphinidae > Tursiops > Tursiops truncatus. The sequence continues at coordinate 164,294,710 of NC_047034.1, read as the reverse complement.
CTGGGGCTCCTCACAGAGCCCTTCCAACCCAGTGAAGAAAGTCAGACTCAAATAACAATAAGCAGGTCCTGACATAGACAACAAACGTCCTTGAGATGGGAATGGGGGGCGCCCTCTGAGGGATGGGATGGGCAGGGTTTGGATCAAGCCAGAGGAGGTTCTCCAGGCAGGAGGGGGCCTGGAGTTCCATCAGTTCTACTTTACAAAATAACTCCTCAAGTCGGAAAACTAAGCAGGATGCTGCCTAGTTCCCAGAGAGCCTTTTGAGCTGGAGCAGCTCTGCAAAAACATTTTCCAAACTCATTAGCCCTGCAGAAGTCCAGTTTTGCTTGCAAAATTTCCCCTTGCCCTACCAACACTCTGTACAATTGTTCCCCTTTTCATTCCATCCATCCCCCAGGATCTCTCCAACCTCTTCCCACATCACCTGGCAAAAGGAAAGTTCAAACATTTGCTGTCCACAGCAAAGAACTTGAACTTGGGTTTGGACGTGGTGTGAGAGGTAACAAGCAGGGAACCACCCTGGGTTAACAGATGTCCTTGCCCCTCACCCTCCACTGCCCGCCACCTGACCTTCATTAGCCAGCTTCTGTTTTCTCTTAGACCCCATACCTGGGACCGTTTTTCACATCTACAGCCAGGACGTGCTCTGCCTGGCTCTGTACCCCACCTACATCCCAGCCCCCAGACCAAACACAGAGCCAACAGCTGCCCAAAGCAGCTGTCTTGATTTACAGTCGAGCATAAGTGCTGCAAATTCTATTTCCCCAGAAACACATGAAAAACTTGGCTCTTTCACTTGCTGACACAAATCTTCTTTCTTCTATTATTCTTCCCTCCCCAGTGTCCTCCCTCACCTCCCACCTCTGCCCCAGTCACCAGCACATAAATGAAAAGCTGCAGTTGCAGAGGCAGGGAGACTAGACAAACGGACTCATCTTGAAAATCAGCTTCCTTCTGAGTCTGCATGTCTCCGGGAACACACATCTGTTATCACACGTCAAGGGCAGGAGGGGGCCTTCGCTGGCCTGGCTTGTCTGTTAGGCACCCGGAGGGACCGCACGCTTCAGGGTTCAGCAGAGTTGGAGAATCCGTAGTCCCTGCACCCATCCCGAGGGGCTGGAGCCATGCAGTGGAGTTCCTTCAACCAGCCTGCCCACGGAATCCTCACCGTCTCCCCACTCCCTCCCGACCCATTCTCCCGAAACCCCACCATGTCCCATGTCCGAATCAGATGTATTTGGTCACTCCAAACAGGAAAGTCCTCTTGACTGCCCATCCCCTGCCATACACACACACACACACACACACACACACACACACACACACACACGTCTCACCATCAAGCACAGCACAGAAAGGTCAGCACTACAAGGCCTCAGAGCACAGCCACAGGCCTGCAGCCCCCTTCCAAGTCCTCTGCAAAAGTGCTTCCCCTCTAACCAAGTTGTCTGGATGTTGGAGTTTGTTAGGCTGGGTGGGGGGCGTGTTTCATAATTTAATGTGGCTGTTGAGTCTGAGGACAAGGGTCACCAGCTGACTTGGGGGGTATAGAAACCTGATTAGGACTTTTCACACATCACAGGAGGAACCCATCACCTTGACCAGGGCCTTCTCAGTTGGCAGCTCACAGGTCTGTGATCTATGACAGCATCAACACTGCCCAGAGGCTGGGGGAAGAGTTGGGCAGCATTGAATTTGATAAGAATCTAAAGTGCCCCCCACCCCAACCCAGCATCCCCTTCAGGTCCACAGGGGAGATGAGCGATCCAATTAAAGAGTCCTGAGAGTTTGAGGATGGTGGAAATAAGACCCTGGCTTTCTCAGGCTCACTTTTCTTCCTGAGAGCCCTAAGCATTTTCACAAAGACAGTCGTGTCTGTCCTAAAGAGTTCTGTGAAGGTAGAAACGGACAGGAATTGCATCATGGAGTTGTACAACAAAGTTGAGGCCCAGAGAGGTTAAGTCACTTGTCCAAGGTCACACAGCATGATATAAAGAAAAAAAACTGAAGTTGGCAGTTTCTTAAAAGTTAAACAGACATTTAACATACAACCCTGCCATCCTACCCCTGGATACTTACCCAAGAAAAATGAAAGCATATGTCCACGTAAAGACTTGTACCCAAATATTTATAGTAGCTTTATTCATAACAGCTCCAAACTGGAAACAACTCACACGTCCATCCACAGGTAAATGGATAAACAAAGTGTGGTAAATCCCTACAATGGAATATTACTCAGCAATAAGAAGCAAGAAACTACTAGAACATGAACAACGTAGATAAATCTCAAAAAGACATTATACTAAGTGAAAAAAATCAGACTCGAAAAGAAAAAAAGTACATACTACAGATTTCATTTATACAAAATTCTAAGAATGCAAACTAATCAATAGTAATAGAAAGAAAGTCAGTGGTAACCTGGCGAATGGGAGGGATGGATTACCAAGGGAACCTTCAGAGGTGATGGATATGATCAGTATCTTGATTGTGGCGATGGTTTAACAGATGCGTTCATATGTTAGAAGTCAAACTGTACGCTTTAAATACGTGCGGCTCACTCCATGTCAATTATACCGCAAAAAAGCTGTAAAACAATTTACTGGCAAAAGGAGAAGGGGAGACAAAGCAAAGAGGAAGTACAAGTAGAAAAATAAAAAATGCTAGAAATGAAATCAGGGTGCAGAATGTAAGGCATGCTGCCTGCTAGAGGCCCAACTCAAATTTATTTCTAAGTGAAGGCAAGGAGGGGGGAAAATGATTTTAACACAATAAAATAGTGTCCAGGAAGCTGGGAATAAAAATGTTTGGGTGAAGCCCAGTAGGTTCCCAATCCTGAGCGCTTCTCTGGGGCCTCGTCACCTACCCCCCCTGTCGATAAGATTCCTAAACCCTAAATTCCTGTTGGTACAGGTAGAAACAGAGGTGAGCTGGTGAGTGTTTAACAACCGGCTCCTGGGGTGGGGCCATCCTGGTTGCAGTGTTCGCCGATTTCTGGAGTATAAATACTCTCACCACAGCCAACGTCAAACTACTATGTGAAGTCTTTGGGCACAGGCTTGGGAAGAGATGCACAGTAGCATCGTATAGTGTTTCCACCACAGATGCAACAGCTGTCAGTAACCTCAAGACCATAGATAATAACAAAATATAGGGAAATAATTAGGAAGTGGTGAGTTTTGAATACTTCTTGTCCTTGTTTTTAATATAATTGTAAGCTTATATAATGTAATTTATAACGATGGCTGGCTCATAAAATCCCTGCTGATTTAAGGAGTGGATCTCGGTCTGGTACCAGCACACCACTGGGCAGAAGATGGAGGATGCCACTGAAGACAAAGTGTCCACGTGACCCAAGGCCCCATGATTGGATGTGGGACCAGAGCTGGGTAGCAGGAGAGGGTGACGGAATCCACCTATCAGACACGGATGTAGGTGGCAATACAGGTTGTGCTAAGGCAGGGGTCCCTAACGAGGAGCTAGTCAGCTACTCCCTGGAGGCCTCGGAGGGATTGAGCGCCTCTGAATATTAAGTGAGGGGGCTTCTGGCTGTGCACACACTTCAGAAAGGCCCTCATGCCCTGAGTGTCTGACCACAGACTCACAGAATCCAGGGCCAGATGCCCGGTGGGTCCCTAATGCACGTATGGCATCTTTGGTAGCTCTTTGCTTGAAGACTTCTGCCATTGGGGAACTCATGACCTCCCATCATTCATTCACAGAAGATTGCCTGAGTGCCCTCTCTGTGCCAGGCGCTATAGAAGGTGCTGACCACACAGCCCTGAACAGGACATTGGTGATTCCCGATAAGGTGAAACTTAAAGTCTGCTCCAACGACTCATTACAAAATGACACTGGGGGCTTTGGAGTCTGACCACCCTGGCCCCTCTCTCAGCCCTGCATCATCCTAGCTATGTGACCTTGGGAAATTGTTCGCCCCCTGAGACTCGGATTCCTCACCCAAAAAATAAGAGCCCCCTGTAATATCATGTGTAAAATTGTCTGATGCATAGCCTGGCTCACAGCATGTATTCGTGTGGGCTTTGTCCTCCAGAGCCACACAGAGAAGGTCTGAATCCTTCTGCACATGAGATTTGTCCAAAAAGGTGGAATGAGCCCCAATAATAATAATAATAATAATAATAATAATAATAATAATAACTGACACAGATTGAATTCTGTGCCTCAGGGACTATTCTGAGGCTCTCGGTGTATTAATTCATTTAATCCTTCCAACAACCATGGAAGATGGGCACTTCCATCATGCAAATGAAAAAATGGAGGCCCAGAGAGGTTTAGTTACTTCTCAAAGTCACACAGCTAGTAAGTCATGGCATAGGACCTGAACAGGGGAAACATCCTCAAGCTGGACATCCCCACCCCCTGAGGTGGTTTCAGGTATCACACCACCCTAGTTTTCCCCCGCTAGTTCCCGTAGACTCAGACCCAGACTCACTGCTACACACAATGTCCCAGCACCCAGGGCAGAAGGAGCAGGGCTGGTGGACCCTCCTCATTGTTGCGCTCACCCTATCAGTGGTTTCCAACCCCTGGGTCCCAGAACCTGCCTCCCCCCCACTCTCTGCCCACTTGGACTCTCACTGGTCCAAGGTAAAACATGTTCTAGGAAAGTCACTAACTGTTCTTTCTTGGAAAATACTGTTCTTTAACATGAGACTATGTCACTTCCCTTTTTTAAAATGTCCTTCCTTTTATGATATGATAATGGTGGTCTATTTTTGGCCACAGTTTTAACATCCTCAACTGGCAAAATAAGAAGTTTGTTACCCCAAGTGGTCCCAAGATTGAGAGAGATGGCCCTTACCAATCCACAAGGCCCGAAGTCTGGGGGGCCTGGCTGCTTCCCTTCAGCCAGATCCCCACCCCCGCACATCCCCCGTGTCCTGACGCTCCGCCGCTCTCCCGGCCCCCCCGCCCAGGCACCACGCTTGCCTCTCCCTTGTCTACCTGGGGGTGGTCCCCCGACGAATTCCAGAGGGAAGCACCCATACCACCACTGCCTGACCCACTTGCAAAATGATCTGGTGGCTTCGCCCACTCAGCAGTGGGCACTGGGGGCAGAGGTGACAGGTTGGCCGTGAGGGGCCCCTGTAGGTGGGAGCAGATGTAACACGTCACCCTTAGAGGGGACAGGAGAGATGGTCCTGAGAGCTTAGCCTGAGAACAGCCGTCCCCAGCCTACAGGGCAGGGGGCAGGAGGAGGGGACAAAGGGAGCACTGCTGCCGGACCTCAGGTGCCGGCGGGCGTGGGGGAGCAACTCTGGGATCTGCAGGAACTGTGGGTAAAATCCACAGAGGGCCCCTCTGTCCCCCATCCCCAGCGGAGGGCTCTGACCAAGCTCCCTCCTCCCTCTCACACCCTCAGCACACACGCACACATACTCACACACCTTATCACACAGCCCGCGTGCACAAACATAGAGTCACTCTCTTTCATACACTCACACTCACTAAAGCACACTCACACTCTCACCTCCACACCTTCTCACACACCCTCATACACACACCCTCATACACTCACACCCTCTCACACAGCCCCACACAGCCTCACACCCTCACACACACTCACACCCTCTCACACACTCACACTCTCTCACACACTCACACCCTCTCACACACTCACACCCTCTCACACGCACTCACACGCCCCCTCCCGCGGGTGGTCCCTGGGACCCGTCTTTGAGCCATAGCGCCGAGGACCCCCAGGCGCGGGGCCTGCAGCCAGCCCCGCACGGCCCCCCTCCCCACCCGATCTAATTTGGATTAGGGAACCAGCCTTCCTGTTCCTCAGACACAGACCCTGCTTGGGTGATACAGAACCTAAGGAGGATTTGCTCTCTGTAATCATTGTGGCATCTGGTCTGGTGGGGGAACAAAGGGAAGTGCGCAGGGAACAGAGCAGCGCCTGCCAGGCCTCCACCGCCGTCCAGCGCAGCTCTCGAGCTGCTGGGCCCATGAGCAGCACAGGCCAAAGTGGCTCCTCTGGCGTGTGACAGATGCGAGGCCACCAGGGGGAAGTGCCAAGGCCTCAGTTTCTTTTGGTCTTCAGGTCACAGCAACTCAAAAGGAGTGCCGGCATCCATGAGGTGTTTTAAACTCATGACTAGTTAGGACTCCTGAGAAACACCACCATCCCAGCCTCTGTTCTGTCTGCTGTCCCGGGGGGCCGGGGGTTTGCCTCTCATGGTTGCAGCCCAGTACCTTGCCCAGGAACCAAGTGAAGAACTAAGTCACCACAGAATTAGCTACCTCATCCCACTGGATCCTGGCTGCAGCCCCAAGGGTACCCATTTTGCAGATGAACAAACTGAGTCTCAGTGAAGTCAGATTACTTGTCCAGTGATCAGCCTCTGAGTGGTAGGAGCCCAAAGTGGAACCCAGGCCAGTCACCCCCCGCAAGCCTGAGCTTCTAAACATCATGTCCATGAATGAAATAGTAGACACTCTGGTGGGATGAAGTTTTTTTTTTTTTTCGGTACGTGGGCCTCTCACTGTTGTGGCCTCTCCCGTTGCGGAGCACAGGCTCCGGACGTGCAGGCTCAGCGGCCATGGCTCACGGGCCCAGCCGCTCCGCGGCATGTGGGATCTTCCCGGACCGGGGCACGAACCCGTGTCCCCTGCATTGGCAGGCGGACTCTCAACCACTGCGCCACCAGGGAAGCCCAGGATGAAGTTTTTAAAGTTCCCTGGGTGATCCTGATGAACAGCTGGGTTTGGAAACATCCATCCCGGGTGCAAATGCTCCCATCCAAACTCCCAGTGGATGCTGGACTTTCCCACAAACATCGTGGCCCCTTTCTGCTTCCTGATAAAATAGCATGCTGTATGGAGAGCTTACTCTCCGCCAGGAACTGCTCCGGGGACTTTACATGAAGGGACTCGTTGAATTCTCCCTTCCAGTCTTTCCAGTCCTGTGATATAGGAATTATTATCCCCATTAGACCTATGAGGAAACAGGCACAGAGCCATTAGGAGGCACAGCCAGGAAGAGGCAGGGATTGCAAGCCAGGCAGGGCAGCTCCACCTCCACCTGGGGCGGCGACACTTAGCGCTGCCCCCTGGCACTTGGCTGGGCTGCCCGGCCCGAGGCAGCAGCACTGTCGAGCACTGTGATTCTTATCTTGACAAGTGGCCTTTTCACAATTGCTATTTCCCCTCCACAGCCCAAAGCGGAAATGAGAAGGGGAGAAAAAGAAAGAGGGCGACAGCAGGGCCTGATGGATGTGCCGGGTTGGATCACACCTTGAAACCAAAACTCCATTCCCTTTGTCTACAGCAACAATGTGTGTGAGGGCCGGCAGGAAGCACAAGTGGCCCACCCCACCCCGCAGGGGAGCTTGGCATACCTCCGGGCCATGTGGGCACCCCCTGCCCGGGAGGAGCGGGAGACACAGGAGGGGCAGGGGTACGCAGGGTCCGGATGGTGAAATCACGGAGTTGGGGAGCAGGCAGCATGACAACCCTGGGGAACCAGCACTGGGGAGGCCCCAGAGCACCCAGGACAGGCTGGAGAGAAGGCTTTCAGATCATCACGCCCTCCCCCCCAAACAGCTCTGGAGTCACTATCAGGACAAAGGTTTCCTAGGTGGCCTCAAGTCTCCTGAGAAGCCGGATCAACACACCTCCAAGGATACAAGACTCGGGGACCTGGCCCTGCCCTGGTCAGTCTGCAATTGAAGTTCGTCTGTGGTTCCTCTGACACAGGGGGGCCTGTCTAGGGCTACAGAGGTGGGATCCAGTCTTCGAGGGGCTTCCAGGAATGAGACACACACACTCAACGTGACACCAGGCAGGTGGTCTCACCACTACGCCGGGCAGGTGTGTGTTGGGTGAGTTGGTGATGAGAACATCAATAAAAAGCTGACATTTATCAACCACGGACTATGGGCCAGACACGTGGGGGTTATCTCTTGTAATCCTCCCAACAACCCTACAACGAAGGCATTCTGTAAAAACCCCTATTTTACAGATGAAAAACTGAGGCCCAGAGAGGTTAAGTAATATATCCAAGTTCAACACCCGCCCTGAAGGTCTCGATCTGGTAAGGACAGTAAGAGCTGGTAAGGACAGAGAGAGGATTTGAACCTCGAAGGGGGGCTCCAGAAAAGGAATACAAGCAACGATGGGAATTCAGAGGACTGGAGATGGGGACCACTCAGGGGACACTGGGGGCGTTCGCACAGAGCAGGAGCAATCTGGGTGGGTGAGAGGAGGTAATGCCCTGCCCCTGCCTGTGAGCTGCCCATCGGGAACCCTAGGCGTCCACCTCTGTGTTGATACATTCAGCCCCAGGTTGTCCTAAATGGGCAAAGCCAGCCCCAGGCGGAGCAGAGGCAGCCCAGGGAGTAAAGCAGCAGGGAAAGGGCCCACGGTGAGCAGTGAGGAGCCACCTGCCCCTGTGCGGAGAGGCAGGCCAGGGAGTCAGGCTGAGATTGAATCCTGGCTCAACCCCCTGACGGGAGGTGCCGAGTGCCTCCGTAAATGTCAGCTGGGCCCAGTAACGAATCACGCCGACAAAGCATCACTCCTTTGGAGCCACCAGCGTGGGCACCTTTTGCTGCCTTGGGCAGGTGAGTCAGCATCCTCCCTCCAATGCTTCCACTGGTCACCTCTGGCTCCCGGTAACTCAGCCGTAAATCCTCACCCCGTACCACGGAGATGTCCGTCTGCCCCTGGGAAACCCTGCTGAATTTACGAGCTCACAAGTCCAGATTCACTGGCGAGGGAAAAAGGGATCGTGTTGCCCATGGGGGACCTGGTGCTCAGAAGCCATAAACCACGCTAGTGACAGCGGCCTGACGGGTTGAGGGCCCTCCCGGGTCATTTGCGCTCGGCTTAATGGCCACGATGATGAGGCAGACGCTGTTCGAGAACTCCACGCGGGCTACTACTGAAGCTTTAAATCAGTCACAGGAGGTTAAGGGAGCAGCTGTGTCTTTTCATCTTATTTTTGGGGTGCCTGATTGCAGCCCTTTTTCCTTTTTCTCTTGTTCCTTCTCGCTTGTCCTACCTTGACCCACGAGATGGCCAGAGAATTTCGAACACACACGTCGAATTCTAACTTGGGGGCACAGGGGAGCCACTGCACTTCCCAATCTTTTTTATTGTCTTTGGAACAATAGTCTGCTGTGTTCCAAAGCATACAGGCTCATCTTGCATGGGGCAGCAGAAGGAATGAGGGCAATGGGGGGTACGGCGGAGGCAGGAGGGCGTCCAAGGCAGCAGCAGAGAGCAGCGGGTGGGGCAATGCAGATCTGGGGGCAACCTCCGGGAAGTCGGGTCCTCTGTGTCTCCACCGGCCCTGCCAGCCACAGTGTGGTCGGGGCTGCCTCCCCTCGACACCTTTCTCCCTGGACCCAAATGCCAGCCCATTAAATGGCCATTGAAGGGAGGAGCTAGCGCTAGTCTTCTTGCCTTGTGCTGGGGCAAAGAATATCCAGGTCTTATCCAGGGAGCAATCTCAAATTACCAAAAGCCAGTGCTTTTATTTGATCTAAGACTCCGTGTGTGTGTGTGTGTGTGTGTGCGTGTGTCTGTGTGTGTGTGTGTGTGTGTGTGTGTGTGTGTGTGTGTGTGAGAGAGAGAGAGAGAGGGGGGGGGAATTAAAGGCAAAAGGGGGTATTATATGAACTATCCATTGGCACAAGGAAAGAAAGAGCTAGCATCTCTGGCTGGCTGTGAACGCCCTTTAATTAAGCAATAAATTTGGAACCAGGGAAATGAGCATCAGTAAAGAAACACTCTGTTTAATTACCCATTCATCTGTTTGGCTCCACCAGGGCACCTGTGCCAAGACACGCCAGCCTATGGTCACTCGGGACAGAGGCTGCCCAAGTACACATTCCAATTTGGTTGCAGCTCATGCCATGTTGAGAGAGAGAGAGAAACAGAGGCCCAGAAGCCAAGAGAGACAGAGGCGGGAGACAATGACGGCACAGAGCAACAGCTACAATTCCATCAAAGGGCTCTGGTGACACTGTAAACCACCAGACACAACCAGAGTGGTTTGTCACCAGAGCCCCAGTGGAATTGACTCAGAAGGCATTGTTGCAGATTTTTCCAACATGAGGCCAAAAGAAAGAGGCTGTGTGTGTGTGAAATACTGTTCTCCGTCATCTCCAGCCCTGCATTGCTGTTGAGGAGCAAACCCCAAGGTTTTGATCCCAAGTTCAATTCCAAGTCATCGCCGTTGAGTGGCTGAATGACACCCTGTCTGCTCTTACACCTCTGATTCAGAGTCCAGCGGGGAGTGAGGCAGGATCCCGGGGGGGCAGCTGGACACCAGTAGCCAAAGGCTTCAGGACTCTATTTCTGTGTCCCTGGGGGACCTTGGAGCTCTGGGCCTGACTCCAGAGCTGAGGCTCCTGGGTCAGCTCCACGGAAGCCAATCACAGGACCCCCCAAAAGCCAGGATGCTGGGAAGAGCTGGGGAGGGGTTGGGGAAGAAGATGATCAATGTGAACTCTATCCCAGCTGCTCACTGTGTGACAGGCCTCTGGGAGTCTGGGGTTTGGGTTCTGGAGCATTTCTAGAATCCAAGAGAAGAGCAAAGTGAAGAGGATTTCAGGCACCAGAAAGGGTCCTTCGTGTTACTACGGTGCCCCAGGGGTGAATGAAGAGGTACCTCCCACCTGCATTAAGGATCCCAAACCTGTCACTTGTTTCCAGAACTTTCTCTCCATGTGGAAGAATTTCTGGAGAAATATGTATTATGGAGGAATATGTATTTCTCTCTGTGTAGGGGGATGTGCTTAGGGGATGGACCAAATCTTTCCTGCTTTGGCCTCTGATCCCTACAATCTGCTCCCACTCACAGCTCTTACTCACCAGACAGCCTCGTGACGTGTGAAGAATAAGTGAATCTGAAACCGCAGGGGAGATGGCCTTCCAAAGACTCGACTTTAAAAATTAAGGCGAGGAGGAAAGCATTTGGCAAAGGACATTTCAGGTGTGGCCAAATTCAGGGCTTTGAAAAAATATCTTGCGATGTTTCACTAAACCCAGAGCAAAGCGGTCGGGGCCCGGCTCTGGTCATTATAAGTTATTTGTAGCTTGTTTCTTTCCAAAGCAATTTTCTTTTATCTGCAAGCTAAGCTCTTTTGACCCAGCCTGATTTCTGCAGCTGTTGTGCCCAACTCCTGCCTTCACCGGCTGACAGGCGTTCGGAGACAGCTCTGCCAAGCGGCAGGAACGTGAGGGCCCCGGCTCCAGTCCGAGACCCCAAAAAGACCCTGGCCAGCTCTCTGCACGCCAGGAAGCATCCAGAACACTGCCACGGGGCCGGCATGCATGTGGGACACAGCAGATCAGAGTTCTCCCAGGCGGGGCCCAGCCAGGCGAAGCCATGCCCATTAGAAGGTCAGTACCATGTGGGACCCGAACTGACAGGCAGGGACTCCGGACAGACGGCAGGAGCGCAGGGAGAGGGAAAGATGGAGCCTGGGCCTCTGAGGCGAGCTTCAGCACACAGGCCAAGTTGAGAAGACTTGTGGCTGGTGGTTGGGTCCTTAACCACACCACCCACTCATGGGGCTGCAAACACACTAAGTGAGCTCCTGCGTGGGAAGTTTCCTCTACAGGGAATAGATCTTTAGGCCTCTTCTTATAGCCTCTCCACCTTTTTTAAGTTTTGTGATCTTCCTACCCCCATCAGTCCATTCTCTGTGAAAACTGTATCAGTGTGTGCTGCTCTCCCATGCCTCACTCCATCCCCATGGACCTGCCCAGCCAGCAGACAACCTCTGCAACTCCCAGGTCCCTCAAGGTCATCAGCTTCCATGTCCACCTCTCACCCATACAGGCTGGAGGTCCTTGTTGGGAACAAGTCCTCTGGAGCCTTCCAAGAGGTCAGTTTCACAGGTAACTAAATCCCCTGGGAACATGTCCTCTGAGCTGCCTCACCTCCAGGTGATGTGATCCTAAAGACCATGTCACCGACCTGTGTCCTCCAATAGTGTGGCCGGACTGGGAAGGAAGCCGGAGGGTGTTAGGTCATGAAAGTGTCCAATTACCCGTACCTGATGCTGTATAATCCATGACCCTACTCCGCCTTCAGTACCTCCTGAAAAAAATAAGGATGGAGGAGATCGAGACCTTCAGGGCGGGTGTTTCTCCAAAGGCACCCACACTTATTAATTCTGATCTGTACACCTGTCAACGCTTCCCAAGATAACAAACTAAACACCAAAGAATAAAAGAGCAATGTGCTCCCTGGCACATCTATTTCCAGATGCCCTTGTAGGAGTCTCTGCTCACCAAAAGGAACTCTGCCAGCTGCCAAAGCCAGTCTGAGGCTGGAGATGGGGAGCCATTCCCAGGCCGAGGTAATTTGTTCTTCCACAGGCCGACACTGAAAGTCAAGACCTAGAACAGGGTCTCACAAATTATCCTGGCCCACGGAGCTTGGTTTTGTCTGATTCTCTTCCTGTTGCCCAACGGTGGCAAGTTGCAGGTGCATCTGTTCTGAATACCGGCCTCTTGCCTTTGACGCCCCTGGCTAGTGTCTCTGAGATGTTTGGTCAGAGCCACCAATGAGACCGACACGCCTCACACAAGGCTCTGCTAAAGACCTCCATTTAACTTAATGGACTAAACAGGGAACCATTTCTATATGATTAATTAATTTGAGTCTTACTAAGAAGGTCATAATATAACAATTTAAATAAGACTGCAAGGCCTAGCTGCCAGATCATAAAAAGAACACCAAGAATAGCACAATTAGAAAGACATTCAAGACAGAGGGAACACGAAACAGTGGACCCAGCTCTAAGGCCGCCCTTAGTTCATGGGGTTTCAAGTCCAGGGTCCACCTATTTGACCTAAAAGTTACCTGCCTTCTCTGAGCGTTTCCTCTCTCAATAAATGGAAGGGTTGAGGTATATTTGTCAGTGCTGTTGTGGAAATCCAGTAGATGCCATGCATGAAAACTGTCCAGAAAATAGGCTTAAAATGCATGGAAACATTGCTCAAGAAATTCCAGCCTAATAGCTTGTACTGAGAATGGAAATAAATGGAAAGAGGTCTGACGAACATGGTCCATTCTGTTTTATCAGCAAACATCTTATTTTTCACTGTGCTTTTAACCTGCTTGCCCACTCCAAGTCCTTTGAAAGTAAGTGAATGAAAAGTCCCCATAAGAATCATTTTAGCTGATTATAAATGAATAAATAGTTATTTGCAGATGAGTCAAAATGATTCTAGTTAGTAGATTTGTTGGCTGGTATTTGGATTTGGGGGCATTTGTAGCATCTCAGTGTCCCTGCAACCCTCACGCAGCCCCCTCCTCTCCGCCATACTGCTCCTCCTTTCTTCTCCTCACCCCTCACACTTTTGCCCATATTACTACTCAAGGTCTCCCACCTTGGGTCCCTCATCTGTCCTGCGTCTGGTGACCCAATCCCGCAAGGCCTTGCTAGATAACTCTATCTAAACCTAAACCTTTTTCTGTAAAGGACCAGACAGTAACTATTTCAGTCTTTGCAGGCCATACAGTCTCTGTCACAACTCCTCAACTCTGCCTCTGCAGTGTGAAAGCAGCCATAGACAAGATGCCAGTGAGTGTGGCCGTGTTCCAATAAAACTTTATTTGCAAAAACAACCGATGGGCCTGATTTGGCCCAAGAATCTAAATAGTTCTTTGGTGTTATGGGATTATAATGGTTAATATATTGGATCTAGAGGTTCACTTCCTCACTTCCTTCTGCGGCTTTTTATACTTTAACCCTAAGTCACGATTAATGGGGGACATTTTAGACACTGGGAAAAGTCCAGTATAAAAGATATTAAGAATGGGTGCCTCTTAGTGTCTCTCAATCACAATACTTGTGGCTAAAGCCCACCAGACTTTGTCGCCTGTAATGCTGGCATTTTCAGATCACAGAAAGACCTAAGCTTAACTAGATCAATGGCTCTTAAGCTTGAGAGCATAACAGAATCACCCAGAGGGCTTTTTATAAATTTATTTATTTATTTCTTTTTGGCTGCGTTGGGTCTTCATTGCTGAGCGTGGGCTTTCTCTAGTTGTGGCGAGCGGGGGCTACTCTTCACTGCGGTGTGTGGGTTTCTCATGATGGTGGCTTCTCTTGTTGCAGAGCACGGGCTCTAGGCACGTGGGCTTCAGTACTTGTGACACGTGGGCTCAGTAGTTGTGGTTCTCGGGCTCTAGAACGCAGGCTCAGTAGTTGTGGCGCACGGGCTTAGTTGCTCTGAGGCATGTGGGGTCTTCCCGGACCAGAGCTTGAACCCATGTCCCCTGCATTGGCAGGGGGATTCTTAACCACTGCGCCACCAGCGAAGTCCCTGGAGGACTTTTAAAAACACAATTACTGGGCCCCATTCCAAGACTTTCTGATACAATAGGTCTGGGGTGGAACCAAAAGATTCACCTTTCTAACTAATTCCCAGGCAATGCTGATGCTGCTGGTCCAGGTACCATGGTTTGAGAACTGCTGGGTTACATGTTAAAAACCTAGAGGTATACTGCCACCTAGTGGATGGTTCTTAGTGGTACCCTACACCAACTATTCTTTGATTTTTAAAGTGTACTAAAAATTACACATCTTTTGCCATGGAGAAGAATCAAATTCATAAAGCCAATTTGTCATTTGTGTACTTGGGATTCCATAACCATATTCCAAGCTTCTTTAAAGAAATGAGATGTCACTTTATTTACGATAACATGGCAGCAATTTTAAATCAACTTAAACTAAAAACAGATTATTTTCCACAGGGGGAAAAACACTTAAAATATCTAAATAGAATAAAACCACTGCTGGCTCTGTTCTCTGGCCACTCTCCCATTGTCCAGATGCACATACCTCTTCTGAAAGGCAAAATCCACACCCCAGCCCTCCAACCCCCTATCGATGAATGAACCACTTCGACCTGGTGTAATTGATGAAATTCAGCAGGAGATTAGCTAAAACGAACCTGTTTCAGACCCTGGACTTTGTGATCTTTGCACACACAGAACAGTAGCAATGGTAAAGGACCCTGTTAATGGGTAACTGTGGAAATGTTTGCATTCCAACATACTGACAATGCAATGACCCACTCCCACCTATTCATCCCCGTTAGTTTCATCTAACTCCACCTGGCACAAAATGAAGGGGCGCTACAGTTGCCAATAGCAGATGACTTGGGATACCATGCTTGGCGGGCTGCTGGATCATTGTCATTGTGAAGAAACACATTAGGGCCGTGCTACAAAGGATGGCCTGGTACCAAGAGCACGGAAATGACAGGGACCGGAACGATTTTTGATGCCAACAGTTTATATTTGATCTCCAGATGCAATGCAGCTGACAGCTAATTAGTTTGACTTAGATCTACACAGATCTTCCCCTTTTTTCCCACACATGCTGTGGGCATGCTAGTGTGAAAATGTGTCTGCCTGGGGTTGCGCTTTGATTGAGAATTCTCTGGAATGAACACACTTGGAACCCCTGAGAAGTCTGGAGCCCCAGCACGTGGACCATCTGGTGAAGACAGTCTTTTTCTCTCCTGCTTGGCCCAAGAGCAGGTAATGCATTGGCAGTCTTTATTCCAGTGGCCGATTCCAGACTAACAAATCTGGAGTAAATCATGCAGCTTCGTTTTTTTCGTGTATGAGGCCACCATTAACTGCAAACCTCAGTGGTCGAGAGCTACTGGATGTGAATTCTGTGGCTACTAATGAAAAAGCAATCGCGGTGCATTAGCTGGTGAGCTGTTTGGGAGGAATGAGAAAGACGTGCAAACCTACAGTTCCAGGGACAGCAAGAGCAGCAAGACCCTCCCCTCCCCTGGCCCCAGAGTATCAGAGCTACATTTATGCAGACCTACTGTGTGCTGAGCATTGTTAGAAGCACTTGTAGTCTTTACAACAGGGGCTATTGTTATCCTCATCTTACAGTTGAGCAATCTGAGACATGAAATTGATTGCCCCAGACCAAGCAGCTGGTATGTGGAGAAGCTAGGTTTTGATCCCTGAAGTCCTTCTCCAGAGGCCATGCTCTCAACAACTACACCTTACGACTTCATGAGCCCGGCTTGGTCTAAGCCATCCACGGCAATCCAAGCCCTATTGACTGGTCTAGGGAAAGGCAGGTGTGGCCTTCCCTCCCCAGAAGTAGGATTATATCTCACCCACTACCATGACCTCATAGTGGACTGAGTGGGTCCCACTGTCCCCTGACTTTGGGCTTGGCCATGTGACTTGCTTCAGCCAATGGGATGTTGTACCATGTGATCCAAGCTGGGGCTTGAAATGTGCTTGGGCCATTGGTGTACCCCCTTGTCCTCATGAGCCTCAGAAGGAGATTCATGGAGCCAACCCAGACTGGAGTGAAGCCCAGAGCCAGGCCCAGATGACCCCAGACTTAATCATCAAACCCTGGCCACCCCACTGGTTGCATACATCATGCACTGATACAGCTCACCATCATGTTCTAGTCCATGATACTCTGGGAAATGTTTCTAGAATAAATTGAGCCTCCAGAGGAGAAATATTTTTGGACCTTACCCCTCTCTTCCTCCCTGGGCACTGGTAAGAGGACATTGTACCTAGTGCTAGGCACCATCTGGTGACCACAGGAAACAAACACAAACACAAAAAGCCAATACGCTAAGGATGCCAAAGTAGAAAAAAGGACTGATCCTAGGTCCTTGGCGATCTTTCAAGCCACTGAACAATTGCCTACCTACACATTATTTTTTAATTTATTTATTTTATTTATTTATTATTTTTGGCTGCATTGGGTCTTCGTTGCTGTGCGTAGGCTTTCTCTAGTTGCGGCGAGTGGGGGCTACTCTTCGTTGTGGTGCGCGGGCTTCTCATTGCAGTGGCTTCTCTTGTGGCGGAGCATGGGCTCTAGACGCATGGGCTTCAATAGTTGTGACTCGCGGCCTTCAGTAGTTGTGGCTTGCAGGCTGTAGAGAGCAGGCTCAGTAGTTGTGGCACACGGGCTTAGTTGCTCCGCGGCATGTGGGATCTTCCCGGACCAGGGGTCAAACCCGTGTCCCCTGCACTGGCAGGCAGATTCTTAACCACTGCGCCACCAGGGAAGCCCTACCTCCACATTTTTTAGACAAACAATCTTCTCTTTGTTCAAGCCAGCATTAGTTGAGATTTCTATTATTTACAGCCAAAGCCTTTCTTAACTGCTATTGACTCTCTTAAGCATGGCAAAGAAGAACTTTTACAAAAGCTATATGTTCACATCTCCCTCTTTTTTCTTTAAGTTGGTCAAACCTCTCCAAAATAGCAGGAGGGAAGTCACAAATTCTTGCTAATATCAGTCAATTGATAACTGCTGCCACTCTTCCTGGAGTGATCAGTTTAGAGTTGTCCATGTGAGAAGCAGCTTAACTAAAATCAACGCTTAAATTTTGTTTGTTGATGTAGTCAAACTTCTAGAACACTTCCTAACATATAACAGGTGCTCAGTAGAGCTTGTTAAATGAAATTTTTAATTGAGGTGTTGATATTTCTCTGGATGGGCCATCACACGTGTCTCTTGGGAATCTGCTTTGTCTTCTCAAGAAGGCTCCTGGAAATCATACCAAAGTGAATTTTGTGAAGCCTGCACACTAAACAGACCTTCCAAACTCAATGGAAATCTTCTCATGATATGATTACAAATAGAAATCATAACAGTTTATTGAAATACAATTCTCATACAATAAAATTCACTTTTTTAACGTGCACAGTTCAGTGGGTTTTAGCATATTCACAGGATTGTGCAACCATCAACCATAATATAATTTTAGAACATTTTCATCATCCCAAAGGAAACCTCATAACCATCAACAGTCATTCACCATCACTCCCTCCCCCATCCACCCAGCCCCTGGCAACCACTAACCTACTTTCTGGCTTTATGGATTTTCCTATTCTGGACATTTAATATAAATGGAGCCATACAATATATGTGGCCTTTAGAGTCTGACTTGTGTCACTTAGCAAATATTTTCAAGATTCATCCATGTTGTAGCAGGTATCAGTACTTTATTCCTTTTTATTGCTGAATAATATTCCATTATATGGATATACCACATTTTCTTTATCCATTCATCATTTGATTGCTTCTACTTTTAGGCTATTATGAAGGATGCTGCTACAAACATTTGCTTACAAGTTTTTGTGTGGCAATATGTCTTCTTTTCTCTTAGGCACATACCCAGGGCTAGAATTTTTGGGTCAAGCTCTATGTTAACCTTTTCAGGAACTTCCAGACTGTTTCCCAAAGCAGCTGCCCCATTTTATATTCCTGCCAGTGGTTTATGGAGAGTTTCAATTTCTCCACATCCTCACCAACACTTGTTATTATCTGTTTTTCTGATTATAGCTAGCAGGTGTGAAGTGTATCTCCTTGTAGTTTTACTTTGCATTTCTCTGATGGTTAATGGTTTTGAGCATCTTTTTTGTGTGTTTATTGGCCATTTGTACAACCTCTTTAGAAAAATGTACAGACATAAATTTGATCTTATTTATATAGTCTAATTTTGCTGAAAACTTTTGTGAGGCTGCATTATGAAACCAAAATTCTTTTCTCCCTAATAATATACAAAATATTATGAAAACCTGGTTAACTCACATGTCACTGATTTAGAATGGCTGTATCCACAACAAAGGAAAAGATCATTATTTTCTCAGCCAATAAAATCCCATCTCTTAGCACGTCTGGCAAAAAAAAAAAAAAATCAGTCTAGTAGAGCAAAAGTGTGATCAGAATTAGTGAAATGTTTAAATGTTAAATGGCTTTTAGAATTCCCTTTTCTTCTTTTAATTACATGTAGTAACAGAAACTACTGTGTACTTTAAAATTATAATGTCCCACTTTTTAATTTATCTACTAATAAGTTTTTTCTAAGTTGCTATATGTCAAGCATTATACCAGATTTATTCCAGCTGCTGGTTCATTTAAACTTCACAAGAACACTATGAGGTGGGTAGCATGTATTAGTTAGCTATGCTGCGTAACAAATCATCCCAAAACTTAGCAGCTTAAAACAACAGCCATAACTAATTAGCTCTCATAGTTTCTGTGGCTAAGACATGGGCAGGATGGCTTGACTCTGCTACATAACATCTGGTGCCTCAGTGGGAAGACCCGAAGGCTGGGGACTGAAATAGCAAATATCACTCAAACATCTGGCAGTTGATGCTGCCTGTTGATTGAGACCTTCACGCAGCCTATGCATGTTCTTCTTGATGTGGTGGCTGGATTCCTGAGAGAGAACCAGATGGAAGCCATATTGCCTCTGTGACCAAGCCTCAGAAGTCATTCAGCGTCACTTCCATCACAGTTACAAAGGTCCACGCAAGTTCAAGTAGAGGAAACACAGTCCCTTCCAATTATGGATCACAGTATGCACTGTGATGGTTACTTTTATGTGTCGACTTGACTGGGCCACAGGGTGCCCAGATTGAACATTCTTTATGAGTGTGTCTGTGAGGGTGTTTCCAGATGAGATTCGCATTTGAAGCAGTGGACTCAGTAAAGCAGACCACCCTCCCCAGTGTGGGTGGGCATCATGAAATCTACTGGGAGCCTGAATAGAACAAAAAGTGGAGGAAGGGAGGATCCATCCTCTTCCCACCGGCCTGTTGAGCTGGGACATCAGTCTTCTCCTGCCCTTGGACTGGAACTTACCCCTTTGGCTCCCCTGGTTCCCAGGCCTTCAGACTCAGACTGAATTGCACCACTGGCTTTCCTGGGTCTCCAGCTTGCAGATGGCAGATCATGGGACTTCTCAGTCTCCAACATCATGTGAGCCAGTTTCTTATAATAAATCTATCTACATAGAGAGATTTATATAGAGATTGTATATATACACGTGTACATAAAACTACATATACATGCGTATGTGTGTGTATTGGTTCTGTTTCTCTAATACACATGCCCCAACAAAATTCATATGTTGAAGTCCTAATCCCCATACCTCAGACTGTGACCTTATTTGGAAATGGGGTCATTAGAGAGCTAATCAAGTTAAAATGAGCTCATTCAGTTGGGTCCTAATTCAGTATGAGTGGTATACTTATAAAATGGGGAAATTTGAAGACAGTTAACACACACCCAGAACACCACATGAAGATGAAGGCAGAAATCAGGGTGATGCTTCTACATGTCAAGAAATGCCAAAGATTGCCAGAAAACCACTCAGAGCTAGTGAAGAGGCATGGAGGAGATTCTCCTTCACAGACCTCAGGAGGAACCAGCCTGTTCTTGGTCTCAGACACCCAGCCTCCAGAACTGTGAGGCAATAAGGGTCAGTGGTTCAAGCCAGCCAATTTGTGGTACTATCAGCCCGTATCCTCACATGCGGAATCCACAGATATGGAGGGCCAACCCTGGAACTTGAGCAATCCCCTGCAGGTACCGAGGGATGACTGTACTTTATCACAGCAGCCCTAGGAAACTAATCCACCACCTCTTGATGGAGAATCATCAACATCATATTGTAGGAAGAGCTTGCAGAAAGGGGTAGTTAGGGGTGTGGCCATCTTTGGAAATTCCAACCTGCCACAGCCCATCCCCTGGCCAACAAAAATTCACCTCCCTCCCATACGCAAAATGCACTAGTCCCCTCCTGCAAACCACCAAGTCTCATCCCATTACAGCACCAGCTTAAAGTCCAGGATCTTATCATATAAATCAGGTCCAGATGGAGTTGAGACTTCTGGAGTTCAGTCAAGGAGCACAGCTCCTCTGGATCTGAAGTGTCATCAATTAAATAAACCAGTTATCTACCCACCCCTACGGGCCACAGGCAATGGGGGAACAGGTCATTAACATCTTCTCCTTTTCGTCATCCTCATTCTTTGAAGAGCCTGAAACTATCAACTCTAAAACTCCATCAAATGTCTCTCTCAAATTGTATTCTTCCCTCATTTCCTCCCTCCTTATAGAACTAGATGATCTCAGAGTTGGAAAGGGATTTAAAGCTTAAGCTGGCCCTGCACACAACCTGGACAAATCTCACTCTAGACATGATGTTGGGCTAAGAAAGTCGGACTCTGAAAACTAGATACTATATGATTCCACTTATGGGAAGCTCAAAACTGGCGAACTGATCTGAGGTGATAAAGGTCAGAATAATGGTTACCTCTGGGGGATGGTTTGATGGCGAGAGGTCATGAGGTATCCCTCTAGGCTTGACCTGGTTGTAAATATGTAAAAATTCATCTTAAGATTGTGCGTTTATGTAAGTTATACCTAGTTTTTTAACAAGAGGTTTAAATTAGTTCTGTGGTTCCCATACTTAAGCATTTCATAAACTGATCAAACTCCATACTTCCTTCCCCACCTCCCAATTAGAAGAAATAATTTTCTAAAATGACTATGGATTAATGTGATAACTAGGAAACAGCCGAATGCTTTCTTCTTGGGTTTAAAAAAGTACAACTGACTTTGAAACTATGCTCCTCAAACCCCACAAGGGAGAGCTAAACAGTTGCCATGATCACTCCAAAGGGCTCTTTAATTGTCCCTGCTTTCCTTCCCCACCCCTTTCTGCTTTCAGGCTCTGTCCCTGTGCACATGGGCCTCTAAGCAACAGGTGAGAGACAGACCCCTCCTTATTTGAGGGCTTCTATTACATTAATAAGAATGAGAAATGCCAAAGCAGGACTTTGTAAAAATTGTGGTATATTTTAGGTGTTTTACTTTTACATACATGTGGTGACCGATATCCTATGTATGGAAGACTCCATACATTGTAGAGTATACCTCTGAGATTGTGGGGTATTTTCTGCATCTTTCCCCAAGGAGTCATTTCTAGCAAAAGAAACACACACCTGCCCCTCCCAACACACACCACACATACACCACACACCACACACCACACACTTGCATGTACACACACAGGTTTCAGCCAGGTGAGATGTTGTCAGTATCTCCCAGTTTCTCGTGGTCCCTCCAGCCTGTTGAGCTCCCAACAGCCTGCAGGTTTCCAAACAAAAATCTGACAACCTCATCTGCAGGGACAAGACTGGATCCAAAGCTAAACTATTCATTCAAAAAGTGAACATTTTTATAGATAAGGATTGTTTGTTTGTTTGTTTTGGCTTTAATGATTTGACCATAAGTGCCGGTCCTATCGTAGCAAAAAATCCAGGAGGGACCTCTGATTCTCAGATCCCTGGGTTCTGCAAGTAGTTGTTGTTTGTCAGAAACTGGACTCTGGGGACTTCCCTGGTGGTCCAGTGGTTAAGAATCCACCTTCCAATGTAGGGGACACAGGTTCGATCCCTGGCCGGGGAACTGAGATCCTATATGCGGCAGGGCAATTAAGCCCATGACGTGCCGCAACTAAGACCCGATACAGCCAAATAAAATAAATAAATAAATAAATATTAAAAAAAGAAAGAAACTGGACTTTGAGTCTAACTGCCTTGGATTGGAGAAGCAGCCCAAGGAGAGCTCAAGGTTAAATCTGCATTAGCAGTGAGCTTCTGAAGAGAGCTTGCCAACAGAGCAAGGAGCAGTGCTGCAGCATGCAGGCCCCAGGAAAGGCCTGGGGAAGGGTGGCTTCAAAGCTCCTGGGTTTCCTATCTCTTCAAAACTTCAGATTGGCAGAAAGAGGAAGTCTCCGCTGGTCCTTAAAAAAAAAAAAAAAAAAGCCAAAGACTTTTGGGGGCAGGGAGCAAGTCACACAGAAATCCTACCTCTCTTGGAGATTTCTGAATGTTCAATTTGGCATTATCTTGATTTGGAAGTGAGAAAGTACAGGAAATATCCATGAGGACAGTACGTATTCATTCCATTATTACTATTATAATTCACATAGTACCTACTATAAACCAGACATGTCTAAGCATATTACACTCATCCAATCCTCCCAGCAACCCTCAGAGGCAGGCATTATTAACAAGTTTTAGAGCTGGGGAAACTGAAGCACAGAGTAGGTGGTTGATGTTATGGACTGAATTGTGTCCCCCCAAATTCATATGCTGAAGCCCTAACCCCAATTTGACTAGACTTGGCGATGGAGCCTTTAAGGAGGTCCTTAAGGTTAAATGAGGTCATAGGGTGGGGCCCTAATCCAATACAACTTGTGTTTTTATAAGAAGAGGCAGAGACACCAGGAATACACATGCATAGAGAAAATGCCATTAGGACAGCAAGAAGGTGGCTGTCTGCAAGCCAAGGAGAGAGCCCTCACCAGAAACCAACCCTGCCAGCACCTTAAGCCTGGACTTCCAGCCTCCAGCACTGTGAACAAATAAATTTCTGTAGTTTAAGCCACCTAGTCTGTAGTATTCTGTTGTGGAAGCCCTAGTGAACAGTGCAAGTGACTTGCCCAAGATCTTTTGCCTGGTAAATGGAATAACTGAGATTTGAATCCAGACTGTATTGACACCTGAGTCCATGCTTTTCATGGCTATTGTACAGTGTCTATTGCCCTGAGAAAGGAGAGTTCCATTGGAGAACATGACGGTGACCACAGGAACTGCAAGCATTTACTCTGCACCAGCCCACCTCGCTAAGTGCTTTGCATGGATTATCCATTTAATACCAACAACAACCCTGTGAGGTTATTGCTATTAACCACCACCACCCATTTCACTAAGGCCTTAGGAGGAATCCAGCTGGGGCAAACTCACTCCAGAGCCAGCTGTGAACACTACGCTATACCACAATTAATTATAAATATTAGAGATCATTTTGTTATGGTCAGCTTCACCACCTGGCCAAAAACTATTCAACTGGGTTTCCCAAGTATGAGAACACAGTCGAGCCAAGTGAGAATTATGAGCCAGTGAGGAAGGTGTGCCCACTGAGATAGCACAGTGTTGAAGACAAAGGACCAGTGGAGAGGCAGCTCTGCCCTGATGGGCAGGAGAGGGTAGGAAGGAGCACTGTCAGAGAGGCATACCCATCCAGGACTGCTGCAGCAGGGCCACAGGACCACTGTTTGCTCCTTCTCTCTTTGAATAAGCAATGGCTAATGGGGACTCAGCAGCAGTCAGGTTGGGGTCAAAGAGGGGTTGCTCACATTGCCTCTGTCTCCAGCCACACCCCCTACATCCCCCCCAAATAGGCCTCGCTTCCTTTTTTAGGCACTCAATTTCATCAGTCCCACGGATGGGTTAGGAAGGACTGACATAAATCATCTCCATTCTGCTGGCACAGCATTTTCCAAAGGGCAAGATGTGTCTCGCAGGTGGGCACCCCTGAGACAGGCAGACCCTTTTCAAATCTTTCTCAACCTTGTGACTATGTCAAGGAAAAGGCTTGGTGCTAATATGCCTTTCATAATGCCTCTCATATTTGCTCATACTTGAACAAAGAGAGACCAGACTTCAGACCCAGAGCCTTCCATGGGCAGCAGTGTCTGCTTGGTAAATCCAAATTACACATACAGGGTCCCACATCTTACTGATGCCCTGTTCACTTTTTAATTCTTTTACTTTCTATGTTGCCTTTTGGAAGGTTTCTTGCTGTGTCTCCAAGTTTACTACTTTCTTTCATGATGTCTAATCTGCGATTAAGCCCATACAGTATACTTTTCATCTCAGACATGTACTTTTCATGTTGAGAAGTTCGATGTAGGTCTTTTTTTATATCTTCCTGTCTCTTCTTAACTTCTTGAACATGTGGAGTACACCTATAGTAACTGTTTGACTTGTCCTTTTTTTTTTTTTTTTTTTTGGTGGCCATACTGCGCAGCTTGTGGGATCTTAGTTCCCCAACCAGGGATTTAACGCAGGCCCTCGGCACTGAGAGTGCAGAGTCCTAACCGCTTGACTGCCAGGGAATTCCCTGATTTTTCTCTTAATTCAAACATCTATGTCAGTTCTTGGTAAGTTTAGATTGATTTTTCTTCTCATTATGAGTCCTACTTTCCTGTTTCTCTGTTAGATGCTGGACATCGTGAACTTGATGTTTTTGGGTACTGGATATTTCTGTCTTTTTTTTACAATGATTCTTAATCTTTGTTTTAGGCTGTAAATTATTCAGAAAGTTTCTTTCAGGTCTTAACTTTTAAGATTTTTAGGCAAACACTTTTAAGCAGTGTTTAGTCTAGGACTAATTATTCTCCACTACTGAGGCAAAACCTCACTATACTACTCCATGAATTACGAAGTTTTCCAGCTCAGCTGGTGGAAAACACTATTCCTGGCCACACGTGAGGGCCAGGTGCTAGTCTCCCCTCAGCCTCGAGTCGTTTCCTCACACATGTATTCTGCCTGATACTTGAAGAGACCTCTGCGGACTTTCAGAGTTCTGTGTGCAGCTCCCACCTCTCCAACACTCCGTACTGTAAGATCTTGCCACTGTGGTGTCCCCAGACTTTCAGCTCTATCTCCTCAACGAAGGGCGCCCCTGGGCTCTGCCTGGGTTCTTCCGCCATGCGCCACAGGCTGGAAGTTCGCTAAAGACAGTAAGCTGAGGTGATCATAGGGCTACACCTGTTTGTTTCCTCTCTTAGGAACCATTGGCCTTCCTTGATTTCCATTACCTTGAAAACTACTGTTTTTTAACATTTCAAGTGGCAAGGTAAATCCACCCCGTCACTCCATCTTGGCTGGAAGTTAAGTCTTGACTCTTTTTTTTTTTTCTGAAGTGTAGTTGATTTACAATGTTGTGCCAGTCTCTGCTGTACAGCAAAGTGACTCAGTTATACTCCTGTTAATTCTTTCATTAGATTTTATAATTTTCTTCACGTAGGTCCTATGACTTCTCATTAGTCTCAGTAGATTCTCCTATGACTTCTCATTAAATTTGTGTCTCAGCAGATTCTTATTTTTATTGCTATTGTAACTATTTCCTCCCATCTCCATTTCTATGTATTTATTTCTACAGTGGAGAAAAAACTATTGATTTTTGTATATGTAACATTTGTCCTGAAATTGAAATATGCATTGGTCATAAGTTTATTCAGCAGCGAGGAACAGGAAGATGAGAGGCAGGCATCCAGTGCCGGTGCAGCTGCTCAGCAATGCCAAAAGGAATGCAAGCTCTTCTCCACTCTCCTCAGCACATTGACTTTATCCTCATGCTTGTTACTTCATGGCACAGACGGCTGCTAAAACTCCAGGCCTCGCGTATGTGATCCAAGCTGGAAGGAAGGGGGAGGGAGTGGCAACTCCCTTACCAGGAAAGCAAAAGATTTCTCAGAATAATTAGATTGTGTCTTATTAGCCAGAACTATAACATTTGACCACCTGTAACAGCAAGTTGGTCTGGGGAAACAAATGTTTAGCTGGAAATTCTACCACAAATTCACCCAAAAAATCAGGGTTTGGATGGTTATGAAGAAAAGAGAATTGATATTGGACAGGTAACTAACATGTCTACAAGCCACTCTTGCATTGTTAGAATAAACCCTGCTGTCTCATAGTGAATTATTCTTTTAAATACCTTGCCAGATTCTATTTGACAATGTTTCTTGACGTGATTTTGTTTAAGGCTATTGCAATACTCAGGACTAAAGACCTGAACTAAAGTTGTGGAAATGGGAAAAGAAACATATCTATTTTCAGAGGCAGCATCAAAGCCCTATGATCAGACCTGATTAACTGCACACAGATTAAATGCTAGAAGAAACAAAATAAGAGCAGAAACAGAAAGTACTACATGAATTTTAAAAGGGAACAATTACAAGTGGTATTAAATGTTCATTAAACACAAAAGCTGAAATATTTGTGAAATTTTCTCTGAATTTCAGATTTTTCTTAATTTGGAATGGCCTAATTAGGTACTTAGTATTGTTACCATCACATAGAAAAAAAATTATACCAATCTCTCACTCCTGACTTTTATTAAACTATTATTGCGATAATAGTACTGTGGCCTTTTTTAAGTTTTTATCTTTCAGATACATACTGAAATATTTATAGACAAAATTATATATTTAGTATTTGCTTCAAAATAACACAGGAGTTATACAGGGAAAAGTGGATAGAAATAAAGACAGAACAAAGATTGGCATTAAGTTGATAATTATTGAAGATGGGCATTGGGTATATGGGACTCATTGTACTATTCTGTCTTCTTTTGAATATGTTTGGAATTTCCTATAATAGAAAAATTTTTAATGTTTGTGGAATGGAAGCATGTATGTGTATATTTGTGTATATATAAATGTACAAATACAAATATTTGTTTTAAATGATAAATTGTTTAGTAGGGATTCTATTCCACAAGACATTTCCTTTTTTAAAAGGGAACTGTGCATAGTCAGTATTCATGGGAGGACAGTTCTGCTACTTCCTGAACTTGGTCCCAAGCAGCCCGGGTAGAGCCTATACCTACCCTCCAGCAGCCACTGCTCCCTTCCTCATCACCGTCCTTAGCTTCGGAGTCTACAACCCCAAATAGTTCCTGAGTCCAGCTCTAGATTTTGTCAAATTCATAAAAACATTCAAAGTAACAATGACTGCATTTACGTATGCTGCCAGCATTCTTAAAGCCAAAATGCTTCAAAGATTCAACAGTCATACACATTTAAAATACATAGAAAAATAATAGAATTTATACAAAGTAGATTTTTACAAAACAAGTACATTACAAGAAATACATCTTATATCCAAGCACAAAAATGTGGAAATATACATGGAAGTAGAAGTTTAAGAAAAAACATTTATTTTTAAATGCTGAGTGGGAAGGCATAGACCGAGTTCTGGTTTACTGGTGTAACTCTGAAGAGAACTTCAATTTGCTAGTAGAAATTTTCACTCCATTCTCAAGCTTCTAAACAGTTCCTGAAGGGATTAGACAGCTGTTCCTCTTTCCAAATTCTGTTTAATTTCAGCTGTATATTTCCCATAGAATCTTTCTGCCTTCTTGTTGAATTTGGCATTCCTTTCATTAATGTAGTCAATATCTGCATCATCATTATAGGGACGTCTCCGACTATATTTGTCTCGTTTTTCAATTCTGGGAGAAGAAAATAATTTATAAAATTCAAAACTGCCTTCTTTATTGATCTTAATAAAACATGGCCAAATAGAATAGAATCAGTACACTTAAGACTAGCACTTTGGGAAGGGGCGGGAGGAAGGCCAGTTTCATCAAGATGAAGTTGAAACTGCCAATTAACAGCACAACCCTGGGTATGAACCATGAAATTTAGTAAATACAAACTCATCTTTAGAATGTTTCTAGAAGAGCAATGCTACACTGCTAGGAACTGGACACATGAAGTATCACTTAACAGAAAATAATTACAACAGTAATTATATTAATAATAACCACAGCTAATATGAACAGAGTACACAGTATATACTAGACACTATTCTTAATACTTAAGTGTATTAGCTCCTATAATATAAATTCATTTTGCTCTGCCTGATCAGCATCAGGAAACACATTCCTATCAGTATTAAGAAACACAAATATACAAAGATAGATTTACTAGAACATTTGTACTTCTTCAAATCAAAGAGTGGAATGGTTGTTAAAGTAAAAACAAGAATAATTTCTTAAAGAATAATTTTCTTTATGATTTTCAATTATAACAACTCAATTCCATCAATATTTTGTTTCTTCATTCCAAATCATAGGGACTCAACCCATCCTTACTGTCTGTCCCCAAAACCACTAGAGATGCTAGCTCAGAAATTAGGAAGTATAATATCTGTCTTCTCAATTCATTCTAAGCATATTGTGTCCATTTTGTCATTAAACGTTTAAAATTTCAGGCTGCTACACGGAGTACTCACTGTTTTTCCAGGTCTACGACCATCCTATCAATTTCCTCTGTGGAAGGCACATGTGTCCCATGAAGAAGACTGTTGGATGTTGGGTAAAACTCTTCCTCACTGGAAAGATGGCAACAGGGACTTGGAGTAACACTGCAAGTGCTCCACATTTTCAAACTAAACTACCATTCACGATGAGAGATAAAATACATACATATCTTTATACTATGGGATCCTACCTTACCTTTTTAAAAAAAACAACACAGAATTAGAAGGGACAGAAGTAAGAAATCACTTACGCCAACACCTTCATTCTACAGATGAAAGAGCCCAGGGCCAGAGGTTAAAGGACTTGCTTCTAGGCTCAGGATATTTCTCTTTCCACTACAGCAGGCCAACAAACTGCAGCATGTTTCTATAAACAGTTTTACTGGGACACAGTCCATTTGTTTATATCTCCTCTACAGGCTGCTGCTGCTGTCACATCACAAGGACAGAGTGGAGTAGCTATGACAGAGAACACATAGCCCACAAAGCCTAAAATATTTACTATCTGGTCCTTTACAGCAGAAGTTCACCCATCCTGGCACTAAAGCATTCTGCGTCCCAAAATATCTGAATAACTATGATAATCTGGGTCTTAAACTCTCAGCACCCTGTCATAGTATGCCCAGCTAGAAAGATAACCAGGTGGTTAGCTTAACTGCTGTGGATGAGCAACAAATAGTGTCATCACGACCAGAAACTATTCTTAATCAGCTGTGGATAACCCATCCCCAAGCACTGCAGTCTGTTTGTACTTATGTATGTACGTTTATATACATGCACAAGTACATCATCACTTCACAAGGGCTTCCCTGGTGGCGCAGTGGTTAAGAATCCGCCTGCCAAGGCGGGGACATGGGTTTGAGCCCTGGTCCGGGAAGATCCCACATGCCGTGGAGCAACTAAGCCTGTGCGCCATAACTACTGAGCCTGTGCTCTAGAGCCCACAAGCCACAACTACTGAGCCCACGTGCTGCAACTACTGAAGCCTGCGCGCCTAGAGCCCATGCCCCGCAACAAGAGAAGCCACCGCAGTGAGAAGCCTGCACACCACAACAAGGTGTAGCCCCCGCTCGCCGCAACTAGAGAAAGCCTGCGCACAGCAACAAAGACCCAACGCAGCCAAAAATAATAAAATAAATAAATAAATTTATAAATAAATAAAGTGTAATGTTAAAAAAAAAAATCACTTCAGGATGAAAAAGGACTGGCATTAGTCCTGTCAACTTACTGCTTTTCTCTCAGTCTCTCATATGTTTCCATGTCCGGTTTGATCTGTTTGGTCAGCCGATGGTACTGGCGAAGCTGGGCAGCAGCATAATCTAAAAATAAAATGAGAATCGGAAATGATATATTTCCTTGTTTGGTCATTACTATTCAGAGAAAAGTCAAAATTATTATTAGCAATACACGCACTGATCTAAGCAGAGCCTCTGTCCTGAAGATGCTGATAATACAGGCTTTAATTTTGGCACAATGAGTAAAGGGATCCAGCTGCCTCAAGCACAGCCTTTTTTACTTCTACCCTATGAGATATGTCTGTATTTTTCTTGGGAGTAAGCCTCTTGGAGAATATTCCATGAAGGGGTATATCCTTTCTTAAAACCAGAAACACTGAAGGCAACGCTTACCTCACAGGCTCATTCAATAAAGTAAAGGTGAGTTTTACCTGAAAATCCCAGGTCGGGATTTTTCCTCCTCTTTTTCCTCTCCCATCTTTCTGCATCTTCTGCACTGATCTCTAGCAACTTCACTTTCTCGTAGTCTTCCCCTCTTGCTGCACATTCCTGAAAAAGAAAGGAAAAAAGCTAATGCCTGCCCAAATGATTCAAGCAATTATTTGACCTATTTTAAATAAAGATATCAAGCAATACATTAAAAATAATGATTAATATTTGAAGGAAATTTGATAATCTACTATGGTATATAAGAAGTGAGTACATCAATCTAAAAAATAATACTTATTCAACATTTATCAGGTGTCAGACCCTTTTTTAAATGTTTTACATGCATTGACTCATTTAATTCATAATTAACTCAAATAATTATTACAGGTCCCATTTTACAGATGAGAAAACATAGGCACAGAGAGGTTAAATTACTCACCCAAAGCTTGGTAGCTGGTAAAAAGCATTTTTTACTGCCTTAAGACTCTAGAAAGATTGAATAAACCACTTATGAAAATAGCGGAGTAGTTCCTAACCTTTTTCTTTTCTTCTTCTTGTAGTTCCCATTCCAAACGAGCTTTTTTGGCTTCCCAATTTGCAGGTAACTTAAGTCTTTTATCTTCTTCAACAACTTCCTGGTGATTTAATTTACGAGCTTCATTCTAAAACCATAAACGCAAAAAGGCTATCGGCTGAAACATGAAAATAAATCCAAACAAATATTTCCCTCTTTGAGGAAGGTCAAGACACGTTAACAAGGGGACTCCATTTTACCCTAAAAGCAAGAGAACCATCAGAGGATTTTAAGCAAGGAAACGGCCTAATTAGGGCTGCATTTGTATACAGTCAAGAAATGTGTTGAGCTGCACTAGTTTGCTGTGCCAAAGGCCTGGGCGTTAATGTCTCACATTATGAGAAAGATATTCTACTTTCAATTCTCTTTTAATCCTGACTGATGCAAAGAAGAAGCCTCAATTTGGGGCTGGGGGCTTTAATACCTATCATAATATCTCTAACCTTTCCCAAGTCCCCCCTCCTCTTTAGATATTTTAGCAGTTTACATCATGTCAAATGAAAGGCATTTTCCATTTAAATTACTGTATGTAGAGTCTGTTTTAAAATAACTGCATAAAACAAAATGAGTATACCATCTTAGGGACAACTTAAGTTAGATGTTTCTTGGGTTACAGGCTGGTGGCCGTTAGTCCAGGAAGACATGTCTCTTAATCCAACCTCATGTTCTTTACACAGTCCCTCCAAGTAAATATGTAAGTGTGCTGAATTCTTTATTAAATTTTTCTGGGTAAAGAGAAAAACCCAGAACATTCGTCTCAACAACCATCCCTCACATACTCTTGGCTCTGACAATGCCCTCCAGTTGAAGACACCAAGAGCACATGTGTAGTCAAACAAAGTTGTGTGTATTGCATTGAAGGAAACAGCAAACCATGGGGAACTGGAGGCATTTCAGTGAGAGGGTGTTAGGAGGAGCCCCTTACAGGATTTGAGTTTGTATCAGGTGACTGGAGGGAAAGGTTCAAGGAAGCATGGTTGTGCCCTGGATTAGGCACTGTCAGAAAGCCAGGGCATTCTATGACTGGGTATCTTCAGTTTTTATACAGGAAGCAGAACTAATGGAGTGAGGCTAGTGCTGTATTTGTCACTGGTGTTAGCAGAAGTGGGTGCTGTGTGGTCATTTCTGTGGTTTGAACAGTTTTGTTTTCGTCACACTGTGGCAGTCAGAGTGATGTTGGAGTTTTGTGAAACCATGGCCAAGCTACCAGTCAGGCCCCTTTGAGGTGAAACAGTCAAGAGCTGCTTTTTTGTTTCTCAGCTCCACCTGCAGCCAGTTGTTTGCTGGACTCTTATCCTTGACGTGAATTCTCTTCCTCTGCATTTGTTCCCTCTGCTTAGATATTTCTTCCTCAAACTTCTTTATTTTTCTGGTAACATCTTACTCATCTTTATAGCAGTACTTTAGGTGTCACCTCTTATACGAGGCACTCCCTGCGGGCCCCTAAACTATACCAATCTCTCCTTCACTGCACTCCCAAGGCACTTTGTTCCTCACTCAAGCATGGCATTTATCACAATATAATTTCTAGCTAGAACGTCTCCTCTACTTAAGAGCAGAGGACTTATCTTACTCATCTAGTTCCCCACCTACTAGCTGAACCACTGACCCTATAGACTTCCCGAGATTTGCTGATTATTTTTGAATGAAGAGGCAACCAGCTTTCTTACTGGACAAGTTTCTTCCAGTCTCTAGCTCCACATATTTCCACTTCATAGGTAAAATGAAGAGTTTACTAGAATCATACAGGACGGAGGCGGTTAGTAACAGAGACCCCCAAACTAGCCCAACTAAGTTAAAACAGATGGGGGTGAAAGAAAGCTTGGTGAAAGCATGTCCCTTTCCAAAAGTGACTACAATGTCTTGCCAGGTTGAGAAGCATCGGGACTAAACTTCATCAAGCTCTGCGAGTCTGTCACACGCGCTGGTGCGGCTTCCTCGTCGCTCCACAAACGCGCACGGGCCTGCCACGTGACAGGTCTCAGCTGGACTCTGGGGCGACTCACCCGCTTCAGGTGCAGCTCCCGGAATTTGCGCAGTCTCTGTTCGCGCTTCTGGGCGGCCAGCTCCTCGGCCGCCGCAGGGGGCTGCTGTTCCTCCGCGCCGTCTACCGGCACCTGCGGCGGAGGACAGGCTGGAGTTGGGGCCGGTTAGGCTTCTCCCCGGAGAGCCCAGGCGGATTACCCGCGAGTCCCAACAGCCCAGGCCGGGCCCTCACCGCCGACCCAGGCCCCAAAGTATCTGCGCCTTCCTGGCCCGGCACACAAGCACCTCCTCCACCTCTCGCCCTTGCCGTGCCTCAGAGCCCTCCCCGACTAAAACCCCTGGAAAGAGCCAGCAGCACTCACCTTCTCTGCTACAGTCGCAGCCGCCATCACAACCTTTCCTCGCCCACTTCCGGCAACAACCCAGAGCACTTCCGCCGGCCTTCGGACTGCAGCGTCAATACAGATTAATAACCTACTATAAGCCCCGCCCCTTCCTGTCAGCCTCAGGACTTTAGGACCAATCCCTGCCCCTCTTGGCAGTGAGACGTTTTCTATTGGGCAGGGCCTTGCGCAGCCGCAAAAGGCCGCAGAGGCGGGGGCCGGAAGGGTGGAGGCGGAGAGAGGAGCGCTGGGGGGTCGCTAGGTAGGAATGGTGGAGCTGGGAGCCTTGTGGAAAGTCACCTCAACTGTGTGCTGCACCCTTGAGCGAAAAGTGCTTTCCATTCAGCGCTTAACCTGTGTCACCTCCTCCGAGGCAGGTCTCCCCTGACTACGTGGTGTCGCGTAGGCCCTTAGTACTGTCATATGTTACCATTTTCTTTCTCTTTAATATATGTAAGGTGTTTTTCTAGTCTGTTCGTTTTCTTTTTCCCCAACGACGTTGTAAACTGCAGAGAGCAGGACTCGTCCCATCCTGTTCGTTCTTCCGTGCTCAGCGGTGAAACTGCGCCAGAATTAATAATAGTGCTACAGTTATTAATATAATTCAGTTAAGGTGCTGGATACAAGAGAAATACATGAAAATAATTTTTTTCTTCACTAAAACCATTAATTAGATGTGGAAATGAAAAAGTAATCCCCCAAATGAAAAGATACCTGGGTATAAGATTTAAACGGTAATGTGAAGAAAAATACGAAATAAAGTACAAAGAAATTAAATTTCAGTACGTGATGATTTTCTGGTTGGAAGACAATAGAAAAATGTAATATCACAAATGAGTATCTCGAATGAGTATAAATGTAATATTCCATCAATCTCAGTGGGTTGTTTTTGTTTTTTTGGAACTGTAAAATATTGTGACAAAAATCTAAAAGTTCAGTGAAACACTATCGGTGAGCCTGTGAAGTGTTACCAGCCAGGGTTCTTGGACTCTTTAATCAATAGAAGTTGATGAGGCCAGATGAGGAATTCAAGCAAGGTTTGAATTGGGACTCTTGCTGCAGCAGGAGGGAGTGAAAACAAGTAACAGTTGCCCTTGTTAGCTCCCTGAGGGAGTGG
This sequence comes from Tursiops truncatus, assembly GCF_011762595.2. Lineage (NCBI taxonomy): Eukaryota > Metazoa > Chordata > Mammalia > Artiodactyla > Delphinidae > Tursiops > Tursiops truncatus. The sequence goes on along the minus strand of NC_047034.1, from coordinate 164,260,284 downwards.
TGGAGAAGGGGCACGCTAGCTGGTCCTTTTAAATGGTAGGGGCGGATCCATAGGTTGGGCCAGAGGGTTGGCTTAGGTGGTCTGCCCACCTGTTTGGTGGTGCTGTGTTCAGGGATCATGCTGCAGTAGACTGCTTTTGTTCCTGACATCTCAGAAGTGGCAGTTGGGTTTTGGGCCTTTTTGTATTGTGTGGTTCGTAATTTGCCCCAGCTGCTCATGTACCCAGTTATTTTTAGTCCCTTATTGTTTCCTTGTGGTCCCAGGTCCCAGCCTGTCTCAGTAGGACTGAAAATTGGTACAACCCTTAGGGAGAGCAATTTGGCAATATCTATAAAAATTACAGAGGCATCTAATCTTTGACCCAGCTATCTGGGAATTTATCCTACAGGTACAATTGCACAGGCATAAACTGACTTATGTACAAGGTTGTTCATTTCAGTTTTTTGTAAAAGCAAAAAATTGGAAACAACTCAAACGTCTGTCAATAGAAGACTGGTTAAATACATTATGGTACATTCGGGGGAAGCTGTAAAAAGGAATGGGGCAGGGAATTCTCTGGCGGTCTAGTGGTTAGGACACTGTGCTTCCAATGCAGGGGGCATGGGTTCAATCCCTGGTCGGGGTTCTAAGATCCCACAAGCCACGCGGCACAGCCCAAATAAATAAATAAATAAGGAATGGGGCAGCTCTCTGTATACTAATTTGGAAAGTTCTCCAAAGTATACTAAATGCAAAATGCAAGGTACAGAACTGTATATGGTTATAGTATGCTATATTTAAGAGGCAATGGGCAGGGTTAGGATTACTAAGAACATATTTTTGCTTTGCAAGAAGCTAATATAAGTGACAATCTGGGGGATTTACTATATATATACATATATACGTCGAATCATATTAATATATTTCCAATTCCAAAATTAAAAATTTTTTACAGAAACAGCCAAGAGTAGTTTTGGAAAAAAAAAATGAGAAGGAACTTATCCTACTAGGAATTAAAACTTAATAAGAGACTTCAGTAAAAACATTGGCACAGAAAATGACACATAATCGGAACAGAATAAGGTCATGGGTTCAGTCCCCATATGGGCCACCACAAAAAAAAAAAAGGAACAGAATAGAAAGTTCACAAGTGGATTTAGTGGGAAAGTGATGCTTTCTAGAATAGAAGAGAATAAATGGTCAGGTTATCTATTCCCTGACTGGATTATGGGTTGGCTGCATTTCTTTAGTCACATCTTCTGTCTGAAGACTTTCTCCTATCCTATCCTTCCTTCTTCTTATTAGGATTAGGGGTAGCAATGGCTCCCTCTTGTTGCTAGCCCTGGAATGCTTCACTCTTTTGTTGGTTTCTCTTAACCCAGTCTACAATTCTGTAAACAGTCCCTTTATTAAACTCTCCTTAATTACTTGGTTTGAGTATGTAGGGCTTTGACGGATAAAATATTTTTACAAATCGTGTAATTCTCGTTAAGTGATCATACTGAAAATAACTGACATTTCTGTATTCCTAAAGAATAAAAATACGTGTTAACGACTGCTCTGTCAAATCATAATGTAGAAAAAATATAAGCTTATGACTGCTAGATTTGCTGCTTTCATAGTTGTTAAGAAACTTGTCTCATTTAAATTAACTGCACTAAACAGTCAGTTCCACGCTTATTTAATTATTTATGTAGGCGCCACAAAGAAGAAAGTATGAAAAGCTGTAACAGGGGAAACTGACCCTTAAGGTGGTGAAGGTTAGGGCCCCCTGAAGAAAAACATTTAAAGACATCTTAGGAGGAGGACACACCTAATCCCAACTGGTATATTGGTCATTTGCCATGGGCCAGGCACAAGTCACAAATATTTCACAAATATTGTCGAATTTGTCCTCAAACTACTCTGTAACATGGGTATTGTATTATTATTTATTTTTCATAGATGATGAACCAAAGAATAGACGAGCTAAATAGAGAATGGTTATACAGTTCATTACTGAATGAATGGACAGATATACGAAGAATGGTGTCCTATGCAGAATTCTGCGAAGAAAGTCAAAATCTCACATTAATCCAAGAAATCTTTCTGCATCTCGGAGATGCTTGAGGAAGAGATCCCGAGTACCCTCAGTCAATTTGTTCCTTCCTTTCTTCAAACAGTTCGGGGCACAGGGAATCCGCTGTGAACAAGACAGAAATATATCCTGTTCTCTTGGAGCTTCCGTTGTACCGGGCGTTGTACCGCCACGCAAAGATTAAGATAGGATGCTGTGATGGTGACTGTAGGCCTACTTTGGTCACTTGATGGGCACAATCTGTGCTCTGGGTTGCTGTCTCACACTTTTGGTGGCGTTTTCTTCCTTTTACCCCTGTTCCTCAGACGATTCCGCTGCGCTGCCCTCGTGTCTCCACTCAGTGCGCCTGGGCCCAAGCCTGGCCCAATCGGATACAGCCCAAGGGATTGGTTCCTCAGCTGGGGAAGCAGAAAGGGGCGGGGCTTTGTCCCGAAACCTGTGGCTGCTGGCTGACGGAAGTGAGCTGAAGACTCGGAAAAGTTGTCGCAGGAAGTCTGGGGAAAAAGCGCTACCGGGTGATGGCGGCAAAGGCTAAGGCAGAGGACGTGGGTGGGGCTGGTCTTGCCCAACGGTTGGGAGTGTAGGCTAGACGACGGCGGCTAGACGAAGAGGTAGTGCCAGGGAGGCAGAGACGGGGGCGCAGACACTGTGGGGTCGGGGTCGGCGGTGAGGGCGCCCGACCTGCCGGGAACCGCGGGGAATCACCTGGGCCGTCCGGGAAGAAGCCGAACCGGCCCCGCCTCCAGCCTGTCCTCCGCCGCAGGTGCCGGTGGACGGCGCAGAGGAGCAGCAGCCCCCTGCGGCGGCCGAGGAGCTGGCCGCCCAGAAGCGCGAACAGAGACTGCGCAAATTCCGGGAGCTGCACCTGAAGCGGGTGAGTCGCCCCAGAGTCCAGCTGAGACCTGTCACGTGGCCAGGCCCGTGCGCGTTTGTGGAGCGACGAGGAAGCCGCACCAGCGCGTGTGACAGACCTGCAGAGCTAGATGAAAGTTCGGTCCCGGTGGTTCTCAACCTGGAATCACACTGAAGTCACTTTGAGACCTTTTAAAAGCTAGACATGCTTAGGCCTCACTTCCAGAGTGTCTGATTTGATCAGTTTCTAAACACAGACATTGGTATTTTTTTAAGCATCCTCTCCCTGCACCCTCCTCTCAGCTCAAGTGATTCTGTCAAACCTTTCTTTTCATGGAGGGGGATACCGTGGACCAGAAATGGAAAGTAACTTGTCTGTTGTCAACGCAGCAAGTTGGCGTCATTCATCCAAAAACAGCCCCTCACCTAATGGCCTCTAGTGTGCTATAGCCAACTATCAACAGATGGTGTGGATACAGCGGTAAATATGGTAAGGCTTCTGCCCAGTTATGGAGGCAGATCCGTAACAAATAATTACTTCACGACTTGGTAAATGGTATGTTAGAGGGAGAAACAAAGTGCCTCAGAAGTGCAGAGAAGAAAGAAGACTGACAACTAGAGACTAAGGTGACAACTACGCTGCTTGAAAAATGGGTAGGATATTATTAGACAAGTAAAGGAGTTGGGGGAAGTGGTATAGAGCAGTAGGAACAAGAGCAAAGGAAAAGTCCTCATTAGGATAGGAGGTCAGCAGGCAGCTGGAGACAAGAGGTATGTGTGAGGATGGTAGTTATCTCTATTTGCGCAGAAAAACGCAATCTAAAAACTAGTGGGACATACTTAATTCACTTGAAATACTGTAAAAAAAAAAAAAAAATAGGAGGCCGGATGATGTGTGAAGAAGCAATGATATAATTCAAACATCCCCCTTTTGCAGTTTTTAATGAGTCACTGGATCACAGTCAGTGGCTGTGAACATCACAAAAAGGATAAAATCAGAGATTATGTGTCTCCTGATAGAAGTATGTAGCACCAGTTTCATATAAGTAGACTTGCTAAAAATAAATCTAACCTGAATTGGGGACTTCCCTGGTGGTCCAGCGGTAAAGAATCTGCCTTAAAATGCAGGAGACATGGGTTCAATCCCTGGTCAGGGAACTAAGATCCCACATGCCACAGGGCAACTAAGCCCACACGCCGCAACTACTGAACTCGCGCACCTCAACTAGAGCCCGTGTGCCGCAAACTACAGAGCCCACGCGCTCTGGAACCCACATGCCACTAGAGAAGAGAAAACCCACACGCCACAACTAGAGAAGAGAAAACCCACACGCCACAACTAGAGAGAAGCCCGCACACCATAACGAAAGATCCTGCATGCCTCAACGAAGATCCTGCGTGCCGCAACTAAGACCCGACACAGCCAAAAATAAAATTAAATAAATAAATATAAATAAATCTTTTAAAAAAATTAGCCTGAATTGGATGAAGCCACTAGATCTATTGACCAATTTACAGGAAATACAGGGGTCAAAAAATATGTTATAGGACATTATAGGGAGGCAACTAGCAGATGCCACTTTGGGAAACAATAGGACAGTCAACACAGTCATTTTCACACTCCTCAAAAAAGCAATGGATAAAAAAGATGGAAAAGGAAACTATACATTAAATAAACCTTAAGAGGTGTACATACATATTGACTAATCGCAACATGTAGGACTTGTCTGAATTCCAATTCAAACAGATTGTAAAAATAATAATGAACACTTATGAGACCATCAGGAAAATGTGAACACTGACAAGATATTTGATAATAAGGAATTATTTGGGGAGTGTGCTGATGGTATTGTGGTTAAAGAGATATTACAATATTATAGGTAGAAAAGAAAACCAGCTAGAAATCAGGAAATTTGGGTTCTTGGCCTAACTCTGCCACTAACTCTGTCACCTAAAACTTTCTGAACTTCATAGATAATAGGAAAATTAGATTGTAGTCCTTCTCATACCACCTTCATGGTTTATACTGTAAGTGTGACCACCTGTCCACTTGCTCAGTGTTTTTATTTTTTTAATAAATATTTATTTTATTTTTGGCTGCATTGGGTGATCGTTGCTGCACGTGGGCTTTCTCTAGTGGTGAGCGGGGGCTACTCTTTGTTGCGGCGTGCAGGCTTCTCATTGCAGTGGCTTCTGTTGTTGTGGAGCATGGGCTCTAGCCACGTGGACTTCAGTAGTTGTGCACGCAGGCTCAGTAGATGTGGCTTGCAGGCTCTAGAGTGCAGGCTTCAGTAGTTGTGGCACGCAGGCTCAGTAACTGTGGCTTGAAGGCTCTAGAGCGCAGGCTCAGTAGTTGTGGCACACGGGCTTTGTTGCTCCGAGGCATGTGGGATCTTCCCGGACCAGGGCTCGATCCGTGTCTCCTGCATTGGCGGGCAGATTCTTAACCACTGCGCTACCAGGGAATGCCCCCTCTGTTTGTTTTTAAAGGGAGACTAAATGAGGCGTTAAGATAGGTGTTTTTAGACGTGTTAAAACTGAAACTTTGTCTTCAACCCAATCTGAATTTAAAAAGGAATGAGAAATGGACTCACTTTCTCAGTATGTGACTGTCATTAAGTAGTATCTAAAATCATCTCAAGTACCTCTGTACAGTGGAACTCATACTTTGGGAAATGCTGTTTCAATCCAATCCTAAGTGACTTGCTTACATCACACAGCTAGGGAGTAGTCAAATCAGTGTATTTCTCAGGCCTTCTTGCTCCCAAACTATTGCTCTTTCCATCTTTACCGCATGGTTCCTTGAAGGCAGTAAAATAATACTTAAAGGTATAGATATTGGTGTTTACCTCTCTTCCCCCTACATGAAATCTCTTCAGTACAAACACACTCTCACACAAACTTCTCCAGTGGCTCCCTTCCTTTCAGGATAAAATCCATAAGTCCATTTTGGATGGCCTACCATACAAGATAGGTAACATTTATTTGGATTTGTTTCCATACCTCTACTGACAAACTTTGTGTCCTGGTGGTAGAATGAAGCTCGAAAATTAAATCACCAGGAAGTTGTGGAGGAAGATAAAAGACTTAAATTACCTGCAAATTGGGAAGCTAAGAAAGCTCATTTGGAATGGGAATTGCAGGAAAAAGAAAAGAAAAAGTAAGTACACTCCTGCCACCTTCATAAGCTGTGGATTCAAATATTATATTGTGTTTTGTTCAGGCAGTATATTGCATGGTAGTTAAGCATTAAGCATTCCAGCTCTGGTTTCCTCATCTGTACCTTAGAGAGTTTTGAGAATAAAATATGGAAGACATTTACAACACTGCCTGGCACATAGTTGCAGCCACATAATGGATATTAGGGTAAAAGGTTAAGCTACAGTAACAAAAGCTCCAACAATAAGAAAAGATAAAGCTCATAAGCCTCTCCTGTATCAGTTCCCAGTTGAGCAGCCCAAGTCACCTGGCCTGATGCAGCTGCAAGGGACGTTGAGAAATGGGCGGCCATGAGCCCAGAAAGGAGGCAAGCAAGGATTTTGATGGACATCTAATGTGTCCCCCACAGCTATTTTTGGTGTCAGTTTTATAGATGTATTCTTACAGATATAGCAGATTCCACAATTTTCTTCGTAAACTGGCCATTTTACTGTCTTGATGGCAGTCTTTAGGCCTTTGATTTGAAAGGAATTAAGGAATTGTATAAGACAATAAAGCTAATGTTTTTTCCCCTCGTTTTAGGAATGTACAGCAAGAGCGGAAGACTATAAGAAAGTGAAGTTGCTCGAGATCAGTGCAGAAGATGCAGAAAAATGGGAGAGGAAAAAGAGGAGGAAAAACCCCAATCTGGGATTTTCAGGTAAAAATGGCTTTTACTTTATTGAATGGGCCTATTAATGGCCCATTTAACAAGTCGAATAATGCCCCACCCAACATCTAAAATAGTATGGGTTCTCATTTTTTCCGATTATGCTGCTGCCCAATTACACCAGTATCATAGGTTGACAAAGCAGATCAGACCTGACATGGAAACATAATGAGAGACTGAGAGAAAAGCAGTAGGTCGATGTGATTTAAAAGCATACATTATGTATGTTACTGAAAGGCCTTGAATTTAAGAGTGCTGATTCTGGAGCTTCGCTTCCTGGCCTTGGGTCCCAGCTCCACCACTTAGTAGCTGTGTCACACTATTTTTCTGTTTCCTCATCTGTAAATAGGGAATAACAACAGTGCCCACCTCACAGGGTTATTATCAAGATTAAATAAATTCATACAATGCCCTCAATCAGTGCTTGGCACATAGAAAGCACTGTATATGTATTGGCTATTATTTGTTATCATTGATTATTACTGTTGCTATTACCCTTATCCACAGGTAAGGGACACAGTGATACTTACTTTCGTCATGCACAGTAAACAATGGTAAACTACACTCCTTACCTAATTATGTAAGACAGGTACTGTGCTAAAGATCAAGACTGTTTTAATAATGATAGTGTAGATAGTGGAGAGGCCTGTAAATTGTGCCCTCAATTGAGCATGTTACTCAAGCTCTCCTACTGTATGAACTTCGTTAATTCCATTAACCTGTGGTCCTCAGCTAACTCATTTGGGCTTTGGAGGTTTTTTATTTTTTGGCCACACAGCATGCAGGATCTTAGTTCCCAGATCAGGGATCGAACCCACGCCCCCTGCAGTGGAAGCATGGAGTTTTAACCGCTGGACTGCCAGGGAAGTCCCAGGAGCAGATATTTCTTAAATATATATATTTTTGGTCTGAATTCTATTTCTTTGAAATCAAGTATCTCAAAGTTTTCCACTTTTGACCACTAAACATTGTCCAGTTCTGAAGGTATAGGATCTTTTTTTGTGTTACTCACCACTTCACTCTTTTTCAGTGGAGAGGAGTTCTACCCAACATCTAACAGTCTTCTTCACGGAACACACGTGCCTTCCACAGAGGAAACTGATAGGATGGTCGTAGACTTGGAAAAGCAGTAAGTACTACAAATGCAGCCTAAAGTTTTAGTAGTTATTCATGCTTAATAACAAAATTAACTATATGGTCTTGAAGTGTAGCAACTGGATTGAAGTTAAGGAACATTTGAATTATTAGTTTGAAGAGTGGTCCCATTCACCACCACTTTTTTATGTGTGTGGTTTTAACATTTTTATTGGAGTATAAGTGCTTTACAATGTTGTGTTAGTTTCTGCTGTATAAAAAAGTGAATCAGCTATACGTATACATATATCCCATATCCCCTCCCTCTTGCGTCTCCCTCCCACCCTCGCTCTCCCACCCCTCTAGGTGGTCACAAAGCATCAAGCTGATCTCCCTGTGCTATGCAGCTGCTTCCCACTAGCTATTTTACATTTGGTAGTGTATGTATTTCAATGCTACTCTCTCACTTCGTCCCAGCTTACCCTCCCCCCACCCCACCCTCCTCCTCAAGTCCATTCTCTACGTCTGTGTCTTTATTCCTGTCCTGCCCCTAGGTTCATCAGAACCATTTTTTTTTAGATTCCATGTGTTAGCATACGGTATTTTTTCTGACTGACTTCACTCTGTATGACAAACACTAGGTCCATCCACCTCAAATAACTCAAATTTCGTTTCATTTTATGGCTGAGTAGAATTCCATTTATATGTGCCACATCTTTATCCATTCATCTGTCGATGGACACTTACGTTGCTTATATGTGTTTTGAATGGGGTAACTACTAGGCAGAATCTACAGAGTACGTATAAAAATTCTCTCAACGTAATATGTGACCACTCATATTTCAGCGTGAACCTGGGTAATTTCCCAAACTTCAGACCAGATCATCTGATGATACTGTTAAGATTAAATTCAAGAAGAATGCTCATTGAACATATATCCTTGTAGGATGCTTTCTAAAGATATTGCTTTCAGGCTTAACTATTAAGAACAAAAAGGAGGGACTTCCCTGGTGGCACAGTGGTTAAGAATCCACCTGCCAACGTAGGGGACATGGGTTCGATCCCTGGTCCGAGAATATCCCACATGCCGCAGAGCAACTAAGCGCGCGAGCCACAACTACAGAAGCCCGCGGTCCTAGAGCCCATGCTCTGCAACAAGAGAAGCCACCGCAATGAGAAGCCCGTGCACCACAATGAAGAGTAGACCCTGCTCACTGCAACCAGAGAAAAGGCTGCGCACAGCAACGAGGCCCCAACACAAAAATAAATAAATTAAAAAAAAAAAAAAAAAGGAATGCCGCTTTGAATTCTGTATATTTGTTTCCGTTACAGAATTGAAAAACGAGACAAATACAGCCGGAGACGTCCTTATAATGATGCAGATATTGACTACATTAATGAAAGGAATGCCAAATTCAACAAGGCAGGAAGATTCTATGGGAAATATACAGCTGAAATTAAACAAAACTTGGAAAGAAGAACAGCTGTCTAATCTCCTTCAGGAACTGTTCTGCCAAATTGTACCAGTAAATCAGGACTCTTCTATAATTTGTAAAGACATGTTCTACAAATCTGTGTATTTTCATACTTATATATTTATTATTCATTTGTTTTAGAAAAATGTCTTGTATTTCTGTGTTTGAAGTGTGTGCTTAATGTGTGCACTCTGCTAGGCTTAAAATCCTTAGATACAAACACAAGTCATCATCATGCTGAAATCTGTCATACATTTGACTTGACCTGGAGTTGAACTTGGGAGCTTCAGAGGTGAGTTGCTAAATTGGCAATAATTCTTCTTATAAGCTATGGTAGGTAGTGAAAGGCAGGCAGTGGTCACTGGAAATTCAACCTAATCCCTCCCTGCTCCAAGAGGTCACAATTAGCAGGTGCTTGCCTGTCCCATGTTGTATCCCATGGCCCAGGTGCATTTATGGGGCAAGCATAGAGGGTGGGAGACTGATTCTCCAGTAGCATTTTACAAATATGCCATCCTTCAAAAAGCAAATATCCCTTGGAAGAAGGTAAGTTAAAACACTTGGTGAAAATATTAAAATACACATAATACAATCTTTTTTTTTAAAGGCTAACTGGAATTCTAACCTTATTTCAACTGTAACTAAAAAATTAGGACATGCGATTTTAGTAGTAATTATGGGAAACAGAGGATAGAAAACCTGAAGTCAGGAGTATCCCATGAAAGTGAAGATTGTGCCATGTTACGTGAATAAAAACATGCCTAGGCTTGAGATCAGTGTAAGCTGGGCACACTTATTGATCAACGAGTAGGAAGCTCCGATTTAGCTAATGACGGGTTTATAAAGATGGTAATATAAATGCTAATAATAAAGGTATATTCAGTGTACTGTGAATAGGGGAATTTTAACATTGTGGTACAGTCACACAACTACAGAATGAGACAGATCTAACATGAAAAGATGCTCTTACCTATATAAAGAGGTTTGTACAGGCATAAAAATAAAATCCAGGATGTGCACCATACTATTTACAGTGATTGCTCCTGGGAATGGGAACAGATGTGGTAATTTTACTTATTTTTTAAAATAATTTGACACAAATACACACCCATGCTGCCCAATCTTATCAAGAGTAATAACATGCCAGTAGTTTTTTCTTCTCCTGTATTTTCAAAGAAACATTTAATAATACCTTTCTACTAAGGGAAAAGGACGGGAGGGAAAAATTAATAGGTCTTCAAAGACATCATACTGACTTGGGCTTAAAGGACAAATAGGATTTCCCCAGAGGAGAAAAGTGCTCCCAACAGCCAACCAAAAAAACAGCTGTCAGTATCATCTGAAGACTACTCTGAAGGTGACTAGGTGGATGGTAAAAGCCACTAATTCAAACAGGCAATACTGTAATTAGCTCAGTATGGGAAAGGTTCATTTTGAAGAGCTGAGGCAAGCTTTGGAAACTAGAGTTCAGAAATTGATACTCTTCAGTTAGTAGATGGTAGTTAAAGACAGAGTGGAGGAAATTAGCAAAAGAGCTTGTAGAGGGAGTAGGCTAAGGATAGAATCCTAACAGTGGGCAAAGGACAAAAAGCCACTGTAGATAATGGAAGAGGTCAAAGAAAAGAAGACAAATGCATGGAAATCTCTGCCTGAATGACAGAAAAATTTGAGAAAGGACTCCATGAAGAAATAGTGAAAAGTGAGCCCGCATAAGAACAAGTTTTATTTTGCTAGGTAAGTTTAATAAGTGCTTCAGCAAAGAAAACCAAAGGACAGCATGCTGTGGTTGGTTCAGTAATCATGGCTTCTCTAGAAAAAAAGCAAAGCATTACACACCTGAACCTACAATCTAGGGCTGTGCTTTCCAAAATGGTAGCCACCCACCATATGTCACTAGTGATCATCTGAAATGTGACTAGGGCAAATTGAGGTGTGCTTTAAGTGTAACATACACACTGAATCACAACACCTACCCAAAAAAAGTAAAATACCACTTTTCAACATATGTTTAAATATTTTAACATCTACTGGGGTAAAAAACGAATTCACCTTTTTACTTTTCATTGAAGCTCTCCTTTCTATTGGACAGCACTAAATCTAGTCTCTTGGTACAATTTCTCACTGTCAGCGCCTGTCTGCTATATTGTCCACAGGTTATGTAATGACGTGGTATCACACCTGGGCAACTGCATCCCACTTATGTAATGACAGGCAGTCTGGGAATATGCACAACGAGTTACCTTCTGTGTTACAAAGCCTAGGAGAGACTAAGCACAGTTGTCCTGGCCACACACAAACGACAAGGTCAGGTTAGACAAGGACTGACAGGACTTCATGGGGTGATTATGAAAAAAAAAATGGAGAAAGTGTACATTCTTTTCAGGATACTGGGTAGTAAAAAGAAAATGAACTAATAAAGGGAAAATAGGCAAGTCTCAAGGCTGAAGGAAAAGACCACTGTAGAAGTGAAATCTCAGAAGTGGCACATATCCATAGCAACTAGCCAAACCTCTTACATAAGGTCATAATCAAAGCAGGTGCTTTTCTGTTACCAGCTAAGTGAAGGTGAAAATGATCCTAGCATTATGTCATCAATTCATTGCAAAAGTCTCCCTTACAAGGAAATCCTTGAGTTCTATAGCTTTACTGTAGGAATAGAAATTATATGTCCAGGAATGTATATATCCAAGTCTAAATTTGTACATTTAAATTTTTCATAGGGTCAAATTTAAGAGCAGCTCTTATCCAATACAATGTTCTACCATAGAAGTATTCTATTATCTGCACTTTCCAGTAAGTGGTTACTTAAAATTCAGTTCCTCAGTCATACTAGCCAACTTCTCAAGTGGTCAATAGCCACAGTGGCTGGTGGCTGTCTTCATGGGAAATGCAGGTAAAATACTGGACAGCACAGCTTTAGTTAATACAGTATTACATTGCACTTGAGGATTCTTCACCATCTTTTTAAAGTCAACTTCTACTTAAAAATTTAGGACTTAAGCCTGCTCATCTATTATCTAATTTCTGGGTGTTTGTCTTTTCCCAGGTTTTTTGTCTTGCCTCTAATATTCTCCTCATCCTGTTCTCTAACTTGTTATCCCTGCCTATTGGAAGTCTATTTCATTATTTCCCAAACTAAAGAGTCTGTTCAAAATTAGGGCAAGATTCCAAGGAGTAGAAAAGAAAAACATTCAAGCAATCAATAGTACCCACCCCCATCACTAAAATAAAACCTCATGCATGTTTTTGATCTACTAGGATTTTTATTTTTTGCTTAGGTTCTAGCAAGACATGTTTTGTTGCTAAAGCCTAGCACATAGGCAAAATAAATTCATTAAGCTGGCATTTTATGTTTAATCCAAACATTTGATTAAGTCAAATTAACACTTGGAGAGACCATCTAAAACTGGCTTAAATCCTCCTAGTTTTGGTATCCACTAGAATGTATTAACAGGCAAAACCACAAAAATCCATAATCAGCTAACGTTTAAACCAACTGCCCAGACCTTTCAGTTAAGTGTAACATTCATCTCTAAATTTTTATGTGCTTAGTTAAGGTCTTTCCCAGCTACAGTAAGAAGCAATGAAGAATTTCAAATCGATAAATACTTTTTAAAACATAATAAGAAAAAAATGCAACGAAACCTCTGATTTTATAACCCAGTGAGGCATTGTTTCAACCCCTCTCTGGCTGAGTTTCCTGCCATGAAGCTCAATTCTTCCAGGATAACACTATGCCAGTATTCTTTTAAGTCTTAGGCCAGACTTCCCAAATTTTAATGAGTATCTACATCAACCGGGAGTACTTTACAAATCAGCTTCTAATTCAGTTCTGGGGTAGATTTCAGATTCAACATTTCTCACAAACTCTCAGGTAAGATCACAGAGCCCTATGCTGTCAGTCCATGGATTTGGATCTGGGATTAGCAAGGCTTTAAACAAGAGATACCACCTCATTCTTCTTCATTAAATAAAAACCCATTATGTAAAATATATACAATAAAGTGAAACTAAAATAAAAACAAATTTATTAATAAAATATATACAACACAAACAGTTCAATTACTGTTTGTCTTAAAAATTTCACTTCTACATAACCAATCCATATTATATAAAACATTTACAAGTATATATACAAGAATGCCACCTGTGCGTAACCTCTGGTCCGTTTGTGCTATCTCCTATCTGCAAGAGAAATCTAAAATGTTAATATTTAAATATTAAGTATTTACATCTTTCTGTGTTGTCATCTGTAATTGCAACAATTATCACTAAATGGTTCAAAGGAATGGAATAATGCTGGAAACAAACTTGCAAAAAAAAAATGCATTTCAGGCAACCTTAGCTATTGATGTTCTTTTCGACAGGTATCCACAGTCCATATGGACTTTTCTTCTTATCTATTTTTGGGGATCCTGAAGAGGTCTCTTCAGCAGTAGCTTTAGCTGATTTCTGAAGCAATGGCTTTGCTACAGAATTCTGTAAGAGAACAAGTTCTTAAGTCAGCTTCCCAAACAAATATTATTATACATATTTAAAATACTCGCTTTTTACAAAATACATTAAATAATTCCATTTAAGACTAGAACTTAAAAAAGACACCAACCAAATAAATGCAAAGTCACGGACTGCACTTGCAACTTGATTCAATCAAATCAGACATATGCAAGGCATATGTCACTATTGCAGTAGTGAAGTATTAAAAATAGTTTTGAAATTTTGTTTATTAAGCCCTTAGCTCATTTTAAAATATTCTGACTACAGGATATTCTGAGACTTGTTTTTTGAATATTTTAAGTTAAAAAGGAAAACAGGAATAATTAAAAGGAGGACAAAATATTGAGACTGAGAATGTAGATATTAAAGTAGGAGCCCATTATATTGGTCACTTGTAAGAACCATACAAAAAAAATTTTTTTAGTTCTATTTATTTAGCGGCTTAGGCCTCGAATTATCAGCATAAAAACAATGAGCCAACAAAAATAAAAACCCACATAACAGAAATATGTTTAAGGCCAGTTTTTGAGTGGTCAATGCTTAGATATACTTACATTAGAGCTAAAAGCTATGGTTTTTTGCTGGGAAGACTTCTCGTTGGGATTTTCTATTTCATCTTCTATTAACTTATCCGACAGCTAGACAGGTAAGAGAAAGTAAATTTTAAAAAACCACACCCTTGTAGGTATAAAAAGCAGCCCAACTGTATTACAAATTCACTTGTAGAGACACAAATCAAGTTGGATGTAACCAAATTGTTAACATCCTAAAATAAATAACATAGTACTCTGTTGAGTTTTCCCCATAACAAAACCGATTCAATGATAGGCTTAAGACACTCTTCCCCATAAAGGAGTATTGTATCCCCCTAATGCAAATTCAAGTAACTTTGAAAGTCAAGTCATACCAGAAAACACCTAGTTTCAAAGAACTAAGGCATTTGCCCATCCAGTTGGGAACCTAACCGTCTGAAAAAGCGACTGAACTAAGATCTTTTTTGTCCACCACTAATACTTTAGGCAAACCCACATCTGGATCTGAATGACAGGAGATAACCCATCTTTCCTATGTTAACTGAGTGTTATCAATTCCTAACTACCTTAAACCTTTAAGCTATGAATTTTATGCTGCACATTTCTGGAGAATTGTAATAAACTTATCTGCAAGTGAAGCAGGCCTCTTCTTCTGTAATCTCTCAAAACATCTGGAATATATTGCATATATTATGAAAGGGACATCTATATCAGATGCCCCACCATTACAAAGTACACTTTTGTTTAGTTTAGTACCTGTCCCAAATTCTAGCATGCATAGGGATCTACCAACAAAAAACTAAGTTTTCAGTGTGTCAACATAAACTTCAAATTAGTTAAACCTCTGATGCTTTTGCGCATGTATCAATTACCAACAGATTTTCTTCATCAATGTCTGGAGACCACATTCATGATTTCTATAAGACAGAAATAAAGCAGATAAACTATACTGTATGTTGAGTACAGAATTTGTGGGAACATAATGCTGCAAATGAGCGCTACAGATAAATACTCCGTAAAAAACTAGCTAGAAAAACTTGGTAACTACATAGAAATCACCAAGGTACCAGCTACAATTATGAAAGTAATTAGTACTGTGTCAACTGAAAATAAAGTTCATTAGTCTCCCATTTTCACGGGGGGAGACTATCTAGTATTGTCAGATCTGTTATTTTAAATTATATTTAGCTAGCCTTTCCAGGAAGCAGTCTAAGGCAAATCAAATAAAAATGGCTAATCAGATCTTTCTGGTAGTAGTTTCCTGAAGATTTTGTTTGGATAAATCTAAAACACTTACCTCAGACTTTGCACCATTATTCAGTACAGCTGTTCCACGGTTGGTTTCTTTAGATACAGAAACAGTTCTGAGACTGGCTGGCAAGTCAAAGTTGGCTGTTCCTAATGCTTTTGCGGCATTGGCTTTTGCTATTTCTAACAGCTCCATTCGATCTACAAAAGAAACACAAAGTGTTCATTTATCCTGTAGTATTTCTCCAGAAAACTCAAAAATCATAAACTGTGTTTGTGCTTTTTTTTTTTTTTTTGGGGGCTGTACACAGGCCTCTCACTGCTGTGGCCTCTCCCGTGGCGGAGCACAGGCTTCGGACGCGCAGGCCCAACGGCCATGGCTCACGGGCCCAGCCGCTCCGCGGCATGTGGGATCCTCCCGAACCGGGGCACGAACCCGCGTCCCCTGCATCGGCAGGCGGACTCCCAACCACTGCACCACCAGGGAAACCCTATGTTTGTGCTTTTAAACTAGTAGTATCTAGACATTTACACGGTGCTTCCACATGTAAGATATATTTCTATTGATGGAAAAAGAACTCTACTTATTTTGCTGAGAAAAACAAGCATCCCTAAATGATCAACAAATAAAAGCACACGGTGGGTAGATAACTAACTCCCTGACAATTTCAAGGCTCCACCCAGAACCGCCCTCCACCAAGCCATTTAACATGCACAGCGTTACCCCCAAGGGGAAAGCATGCCGTCCATTATAAAACTGGGCACCCACTACAGTGTAGTTTTAACTATTAACCTACTGGAGTCCTTCCTCTTTCCCCTAACGCCTCTCTCGACGACCGACGACTTACCCTTCTCACTCAGACGAAATGGGGTTGGGCTGCGCGACCTGGTCCGGGATCGCCCCCTCCAGCCTCTGCGCTCCTCCGGGTAGACGGTGCGGCCGAAGCCGTAGTACGGGCGGTCCCGCGCGAAAGCGTAGGCCCTCCGGTAAGGCGAGCGGCCTCGGGAGCGGGGGCGGCTGAGGGACCGGTAGGACCTCCTGGAGGAGCCGTGGTGCCTCGCCCGGTACCGGCGGCTGCGGGGGCGCGAGCGGCTCCGCGAGTACGAGCGGCTCCGCGAGTACGAGCGCGAGTAGCGCCGGTACCTCCTCCGGTGGCGCCTTCGGGAGCGAGACCTCGACCTGCTCCTCCGCCGGGGCGGGCTGCGGCTGCGGCTCCGCGACCACGACCGAGTCGAGACGATGGATCGGGACGGAGAGCTCGGGGGAGAGCGGCTCCCGGACGCCGAGGACAGCCGGCTGGACGGGCCCGACCGCGACGACGAGGGGGAGGCCTTGTGCGGCGAGCCCGGCCACAGGTCGTTCACGTAGCTGGACATCTCGGACGGCAGCTTCCGAGCTTCCTTTGCTTTGACGACCCCTGCCCGAAAACTCAGTTCCTAAAAACAAACGAGGAAACAAAATACAAGTGAAGTCCCGAGGTGAGCCGCGCGGGCAGCCTCGGGCCGAAAAAAAAACGGGCCTCCCGGCCTACGGAACTCCGGGCTGTGGCGCCGTCTGCTGCCGGCCTTCCCGCCCCGCCACCGTCCCCGTCCACAATCCGCGGGGCCCACAGGGCCCGGCTACGCTCGCCTTGAGGTAACCGACCGCAGGGCCACCCCGTCACCAGAAAACCCACCACGGGCCGTCGACGCCTCACTCAAGGAGAGAAAGGCCCAGCGGACGCCTTCCTTCTCCAGTTAAGGACGGAGAGAGGCTTTTCGCTGCTTCTCCTGAACGGCGGACTCACAACCTCTACCTCCGACGTCCAACGTCCAAAAGCGAACTGAACGGGGTCGCGGCAGACGTGTCGAAAATACCAGAAGCTGGCGCCCCGCGCCTGCGCAGAGACGTTGCGTGGTGGGCGCGGCTCCCCTCTCGTCCAACCGCCGCTCCCCTCCTCTCTCCACCCCGAGCCCCACCCTCCGCCTCACCCAATGGCCTCCAGGATGCGCATGCGCGCCCTAGCACGGAAGGTGGGCAGGGGGAGCCGCAGCTCCATCCGGGTAGCAGCAACCTGTGGCTCTTTGGTGTTCTTGGCTGAAACCGGGTGAAAACGAGGCAGCCTCGCGCCGGCTACACCGGACTCTGGGACTGTGTGCCTGGCCGATGTTAACTGGGTCGTTTCCTCCCTTTCGGGCTGTGCCTCCCTGGACCCTTCTTGGCCACTTCCTCCTGACCCATGTCCGGCCGGCGGGCCGCCTTCCCCTGGACGTCACAGGATGCCTGTCAATGCATTATCTTAGAAAACGGTTTTCACTCCCGTGTTTTGGCTAGGAAAAGTCAGAAAGGTGGAGACAGAATGCAGAGGGCACTCATAGCTGACCTTTAAGTTAGTCTAAAGGTTCAGAATGACGTCTGAGATGTCTATTCTGAGGACAGTGTTCTTGGTGCTAAGGATTAGACAATGGTGACTCTTTTATTTCCAGGGATTTATAAGTAGGATACATTTTAGACATATTTATTGTTGTTAATAAAGCATGACAATTGCCTTGAAATAATTTTTCATCGAATGAACTAACCACTTATGTAAAGAGCATTAGTCCTATGAGCTGCTTTTGCAAGTCAATGCTGCTTTGCAGGCATTTTTACAAAAGCTACTTTCTTGGGAGGTAGATAGGAAATCACTTATCCTGGATTATATAGGGTGGGCCTAATCTAATCACCTGAGAGATTAAAAGCGCGAGAAGACTTCCACATTTTATTGCTGCTTCTGAAATGTGGGGTCTCCACAAGGACCCCTGAGAGATGTCTAGGAGCTAAGGATGGCTCCCAGCTGGCAGCACCAAGGAAACAGAGATCTCAATCCAATGACCTCAGAAGTGAATTCCTCCAACACCTGAAGGAGCAGTGCTGGGGATTCTCCCCTAGGTTTACGAAAAGAATGCACTCTCTGCCCTGCTGACACCTTGACTTTACCTCAGTGAGACGTGTCACCTACAGAACTGTAAGATAATAAGTTGGGATTGATTTAAGTCACTAAGTCTGTTGCTCTTTGTTACTGAAGCAATAGAAAACTAATACATTCACCAAAATTTTGTAGCTTTTTTCCATACACATCTTGTACTTGTCTTGCTAGGTGTATTCTAAAATATTTTGATGGTACTTGTGGCTTGCAAATAGTATCCTTCTGAGGCAGAAGATAGATGAGCCCCAGGCTGAACAGTTTCTCCCCTGTGGACAGAAACTCCATAATAGCAGAAACTCTATAAAAGCAGGTTAATGGAGGAGGCTGGGCCCTGCCCAGAAAAGAGATAAAAGACCACGTATTCCTCATTCTTGAAGTCAAGGAGACTTCACCGACTACACATGCACAGAAAGGTTCCTTGGAGTTCAAAAAGGGAGGGGGCGCCACCTCATAGTAAGTGATGCCAACTACACATAGGCCTCCTCACTAGAATCCCTCTTGGCTAACAGAGGCACACGCACACAGGGGAGGATGGTGAGAGGTACCAAATACGGACTCAGAACCAGGCAAAGCAAGATGATTGGTCAAAGGAAACCCGGAGGAAATGTCCCATAAAAGTGATTCAAACTGCCAGGAGGGCAAGACTCTCTCTCTGAGCCCGCCCGTGTGTCTATCCGCACCTACTGTAGTCTTTTTCCTCCTAATAAACAGTTTACTTGCTTCACTACTTTCCGTCTCCATGTGGAACTTCATTTCTACACAGCTGACGGGCCAGGGCCTTGTTCCGGGTCACTGGTCCCTTGTGGTCTAGTGGTTAGGATTCAGTGCTCTCATTGCCGCTGCCCAACCTCAATCTCAGGCCGGACACCAAAATCCTGCTGCAAGCCACTGCAGGCCAAGGCCACCCGAGATCACGTTTTATTAAAGGTTCACTTTGTTGTATGTGTTTTGAAAGGTACACAACATCTAGTTGGGTGAATAACACCTACCTGAGTGTTTACACCCAGGATGAAAGATTTTGTCATTCGATAGGCAAATTCAACCCATTGCCATTTATTGGAGTAACTGCAATATTGATCTTATCTTTTCCATTGGTGCCTATTATTTAGTTTATAATACTTTGCTTTTTTCACTTCTTCCCATTTTATTCTGCCAGCCTAATCAAGTATCTCTTTCTTCCTCCCTCCTACTGTTCATTTAGAGGTTCTACAATGCTTCATCATACAATTAATGCTTTAAGGGTTATCTTTTTAGCACATATTGAAACATATGTTTTGAAACATATTTTAACCGGTTCCTCCTCCCCCATATCTCCTTCCATAAATATTTATAGAATGTTTACTGTATTAGATGGTGTAGGATAGGTTAAGAAAAATTTAGTAGTCCTTTCCCCTACCAAAATTAAATTCTTTCATTAATTTTAATAACAGCTAATTTTGTGACAGGTGAGGAAATCCAAAGATATATAAAGTAAAAGTTAATAATCCAGTCCCTAGAAGTATGGAATCCTCTAAAAGAGGTCCCCATTCTTCTTCCCCATAACTTAGAAGTAACCAACGTTAACATTTTCAAACTCTTTCAAATATACAAGCATATGGTATTTTTTATGAATATGGGCTCGTTCTAAACAAACTGATTTGAAACTTGTTCTTATAATCAAGATCCTTTAAGACAAACCATTTAGATCTAATTTATTTCCAATCAGCTATCTAATATTCCATTGTCTAGAAATTAATCTTTTATCCCTTATTGCTTGTTCATGGACATTCATGTGGTATCCAGTTTTTCCACCACTAAAAACTATGCTTTGGAACCAAAGTCAGATTCCAAAAACATAAGAACAGTTGCAGAGTGGAGCTACTCCACTGGCTCTTAATACATGTTTCAAGGTCAACAGAGCCATGTCCGGGATACATCTTGGAGCAGCTGATTGCAATGAAGACTCCAGCACTACTGGAGGAGTTACTTCCAAAGTACCTGAGATAGTAGCTCAGGAAGTAAGCTTAGCTCTCTCAGACGACAGGATAAGATGAACATGCAACCACGGAGCTCATCTAGAGAGTAAGAGCTGCAAAGAGGAATTCTGACACAGAAGACATATTCATTGATCTTAGATCAGAGATGAGTTGAGATGAGACATCTCTGTTGTTAGAGCTGCTATAGAATCATTAGCTACAGTCAACCAGTGCAGCATTCAAGGCAGTTAACACAGAGATCAATAAACTCCAGCCTGATGTGACATTCCTGTCTTCCAAGATGTCCCAAGGAACTCCTGCCATTGATTCAAACATCACCCCATGTGGGCTCGCCACTCCACTGCCTGTGATTACTGAGCCTCACTATAACTAGGCTGTTATTCCTGCTGCTCCTCCAGATGAATGTTTCTTGGGTTGGTGGCTCTGGCATGGAAATACCAGGCTTGCAATGCTATTCAGGAGGCACCCCTCGATGTAGCAGCTTGACACAGCTCTTTCCTGCCATGAAGACTTATCACAGGAGGATGTTATCTACAGTATCACCATGGAAGCTGACCACCGTGTCCCCATTGCAGCCACCATCGAGAGGTGTTAGGAAGTCTCCTGTACCATGTCATTTGGCTTTTGGGTGTCTACTCAGAAGCCAGGAAAAGCAAGCAAACAGCACACAAATCCAGATGTGTACCTGTCAATAGCATTCCCAATAACCCACAAAAGTGGTGTCATTACAATATAAGGACTGATCGGTGCCTCTGCCTAACTAAGAATGTGACATTTGTGTCCATGCCTAATGGCCACCTGTATTGCTTGTTTGAGGATTGCTCTACTCTGCACAGCAATATAACTCTTCAGTGCACACCTTTGCTCAGTAGAGCGCTGCTCCTCAATCAGATGAGCCGTCTCAGCCACACCCACCTGAACATCAGAGGAACCATAACTAACTGTACGTCTGTGGGTTATAAGACCTGCACAAGGAATTTGACTTCAGTAAAGGCACAGTCAGAGGCAATGTAATAACGAGAATGTCGATGGGTCCAGCGTAGAAAACGGAGAAATACTGCACAAGGCTACACTATTGATTCTGTACGAGACTTCCTTTTCAAAGGATACATGTCATGCAATCTACTCTGTGTCCTGCTCCCTCAAGCTTCTCACAGCCTTTACTTGACCATACTCAATTTTTGCAACCTTGGCTCAACAACCAAATAATCACAGATGTTATCTCACGAGACTCAGCACTTGTCTTGCCCTATGTAAAGGTAAACTATTCTGTCCTCAATCTAACAACAGGTGAGCTTTACTTCAAGGTACAATGCAACGCAACTGTGATGTTTTACCAATGGAACAGGATCTCATACAGCAATCTGCCTCCCATAGGCAAAGGACCATACACATCAGCCAGTTTGGCCAATAAGACAAATGTGCTCCAGGTAGCCAGAACTAGCCATCGCCCCCATGTTCAACAACCATTTCATCAAACCCCATTAATGGATAAACTTTTACTGGGAGACTTCCATCAGGACCTTATAGCAAGCTTTCAGGTGCTGGATACTTTGTATTATGCGATTGGACCTAAATCTGATTTATCTGGAATGTTCTAAGCATCTCGTGATGAGTCCACCCACCTGAATATTTTTTAATAACTTACTGGGTTACCTGCATTTGCTTTCCTCAATCCACCAGTCTGGCTTGGAGATTTGACCTCTTGGGCAGCCTGGCTTGGTGGGATGTTATACATTATAATGCTTGCAACTTTACTAGGAGTCAGAGTCACACTTTAAGTACTGGTACTTTTATTGTTATATGATAAAGTCTCAAAAGTGGGATTTCTGGGTTAAAGTTTTTGTGTGATTTAATATATTGCCATATTGCTTTCCAAAAAGCAACAATGTCTTCTCTGAGAGAAAGCCTTTCTGATCCCCCAGACCAGTTAATTTTCCCCAGTATAGGTTATCCTATTTTCCTGTGCCTCATATTTTTAGCATTTATCACAACTGTAATAACGTTTTAATTCATTTTGTAATGTGTCATTTTCCTGCTAGAATATAAACTACATAAGGACGGGCTTGTTTTTATTGTACCCCAGTATTCCAGACAGTACATGGCATATGGAAGGCACTCAGTTGATGTTTACTGAATAAGTAAATGGCATAGACTCTCAAATAAATCTTGAAGAGCAGGCAGAGGGAAAGGAAGGAAATATTTTATTTTATTTTATTTATTTATTGGCCACACCACGCGGCTTGCAGGATCTTAGTTCCCCAACCAGGGATCGAACCCAGGCCCATGGCAGTAAAAGCGCCAAGTCCTAACACTGGACCACCAGGGAATTCTGGAAAGGAAGGGAATGTTTTAGACAGGAGCAAAGTTCTTAGCAAAATGATAGAAATAGAATTGCCCATTTTATAACTTGGGGACAGAAAACAAACCAGCTTGGCTAGAGCAACGAGTTTGTGGTGTGGAAGTTTGGAAGATCAAGCTGGAGATGTAGAATTGGGGCAGATTATGGGGAAACATGAATGTGAACATCTGCTTATCAAGCAGCAGGGTCCTAGTTTGTCAGAAATACTGAATCTACCTTTCAAAAGCTGACTGAATACACTGAGATGGTAAATAGCTTTACTTGATTGGAAGGAAGAAAACACTTGCAGGATTTGGGGAATAGGGTTCAAAAGGCTTTTAACCCTAACATATGCTCCCCTTAAACAGACACCTAGAACAGTCAGCTATACTATAAAAATGCATAATCTCACACCTTATTATGCACTATAGAATGCAACGATAAAATCCCGCCCATAATGAACACCTTTAGCTTCCTTTCTATAACTTTCAGAATCCTCTGTCATGAGGACAAATTCATTCACTAAAGGGATTTTTAACTATTCTTCCTTGACATTCTGTGAAAATGTTTTGATTAAAAGTACAGAAAACAACACGGCATCGTTGACATCAACAATAGCAGTTTCCATGGGTTACTGGGAATGAAAACCAGACTGGAATAGACTCAAGAAAAAAAAAATAAGAAAAGAGGATGTCAAGATAGTAGGTTTGGGCAAATTAGAGGAGTTTTTTAATTGAGATATAATGTACATAGTAAAACATTCATCCTTTTAAAGTATACAACTCAGTGGTTTTTAGTATACTCACGAGGTTATGTAACCATAACCACTAATTCCAGAACTCTTTCATCCCCCCAAAAAGAAACTCCTTACCCATTGGCAACCTGCCTCATTCCCCTCAGTCCCTTGCAACCACTGATCTACTTTCTGTCTCTATAGATTTGCCTATTATGGACATTTCATATAAAAGGAATCCTACAACATGTGGTCTTGTGTGTGTGGCTTCTTTCACTTGGCATGTTTTAAGAGTTCAGCCTTGTTGTAGCATGCATCCATACTTCATCCCTTTTTATGGCTAAATTATATTCCACTGTATGTATATACCACACTTTGTTTATCCATTCACTGGTTGATGGACATTTGGGTTGTTTCTATTTTTTGGCTATTATGAATAATGCCGCTGTGAACATCCATGTACAAGTTTTTGTGTGAACAAATGTCTTCGGTTCTCTTAGTACATGCCTGGAGTGGAATTGCTGGGTCATTTGATAACACTATGTTTAACTTTTTGTGGGACTGTCAAACTGTTTTTCACAGTGACAGCACTATTTTACATTCCTACCAGGCATGTATGAGGGTTCTAATTTCTCTACATCCTTGCCAACATTTTTCCTTTAAAAAAAATTATAATCATCATAGTGGATATAAATTTAGAGAGTTTTGCTGTAAAGAGAAGCAAAGAATTGGGCTGGTGGCTAAAGAGGGTGGTTCTATCAAGGTTTTTTTGTTTTTGTTTTTTATTTTAAGATGGGATATATTATAGCATGTTTGTATACTGATGGTAATAATCTAGTAGAGAGGGGAAAATGGGTTATGTAGGAGAGAGATTGTACAGTTGTGGAGCCATGTTCTTGAGTAGCAGAGAGGGTAGGTCCAGAGGACAAGTGGAAGAGTTGGCCTTAAATGGGAGCACAGACAGTTTACCCAATATGGTGGTGCTGTGGTCTGAATGTTGGTGCCCAAGTTCATATATTGAAATCTAATCCCCAAGGTGATTAAATTAGGAGGTGGGGCCCTTGGGGGGTGATTAGGTTATGAGGGTGGGGCTTCATGATTGGGATTAGTGCCCTTATAAAAGGAACCCTGGAGAGATTCCTCATCTTTTCTACCATGTGAGGACACAGCAAGAAGTCAGCAGTCTGCAACCCATAAGAAGCCCTTTACCAGAACCTGACCATATTGGCACCCTGTTCTTGAACTTCCAGCTTTCAGAAATGTGAGAAATGAACTTTTGTTTAAGCCACCCGGTCTGTGGTACTTTGTTATAGCAGCCTGAATGGACTAAAACAGGTGGGAAGGCAGAGCAGGAATACAAATGAGGGTAAGATGATAGCTTAGTGCTGAGCACTTGTGGAAATCCCTTTGTGATTTTTACCCCAGTGACATGAGCAGCTGAGATTGAGGAGGGGCAGGAGATATTAAAGATCTGAAGAGAAAGAAGCAGGTCCAATGTAATCTTTTAGGATGAAATTGACTAGACAGAGTAGGACAGCTAGGCATCACTTGAAGTTAGTGATCATGAGTTCAAAAGACCAGTCAGTACTATTTTTTTCTCCAACATCTGATCTTCTCTTACCATAGAGGTTTTCAGTATTTAAATGAATAAAAAATAAAATGAGTTAATACAGAGTTTATGTTGCATGCACAAAGAGAAATGCTTTATGCCAGATTTTATTTAAATTAAAGACCACATAAGAGCAAAGAATAGCACATCCTGGTTTAATTTTTCTGATCAAGGTAATTAGATTAAAGAAGGATTTCATTTTAGTACATTTATTTCTCTTGAGGATGACATTGCTGAATAAAGAAGGATTTAAAACTGACAGCTAGTTTTGAATTTGTCCATCTACATGTTATTTTCAGAAAAGGAGGAAACTAGAAGTAAACAGTAGCTGTATGATCTGGTATTCTCTAGAAATTTCTTTCTAAAATTCTGAACTGTGCTTATCCATTTGTTAATTCATTCAACAAGCATTTTCTCCATATATCCTTTTTTACCAGTTACAGGGAAAACAAAACTCAATTAAACATGATTCCTAACTCGAAGTATATTGGTGAAAGTGGCAAGTCCTAACCACTGAACCGCCAGGGAATTCCCGAGGCAAATATACTTTTATTTGAACAAATTCTTTTAGAGAAGTTGGTCCTATGTACCATCACGTAAAATTAGCACTGATAAATAGAAAATGTTATGAAATTTGTAAAATAAAAAGCTCAAACATTAATAAGTTTAACACACTATATATAAAGTCTTTCTAGCAGGGCTTCTACTTTAACAGTAAACATGCTCATAAGACCACTTTGTATATGTGCCACATCTTCTTTATCCATTCATCTGTCGATGGACACTTAGGTTGCTTCCATGTCCTGGCTATTGTTAATAGAGCTGCAATGAACATTGTGGTACATGACTCTTTTTGAATTATGGTTTTCTCAGGGTATATGCCCAGTAGTGGACATGGGGAGGGGGAAGGGTAAGCTGGGACGAAGTGAGAGAGTGGCATGGACTTATATACACTACCAAATGTAAAATAGCTGGGTAGTGGGAAGCAGCCGCATAGCACAGGGAGATCAGCTCGGTGCTTTGTGACCACCTAGAGGGGTGGATAGGGAGGGTGGGAGGGAGACGCAAGAGGGAGGAGATACGGGGATATATGTAAATGTATAGCTGATTCACTATGTTATAAAGCAGAAACTAACACACCATTGTAAAGCAATTATACTCCAATAAAGATGTTAAAAAAAAAAGACCACTTTGTCACAACTACAGTCATGTGCTTCATGGAATTTTAGCTAGGATACACTATTAGAGTCTTAAGATTTTTATACTTCCCTTTTTGAAGTCCATTTGGTGTTTTTACAGAATTAACAATCTTGTGAACCTGGTAGTGCTTGTAATTCAGACTTCTATTGAGACCAAGGGCAGAACACACAGCTGGACACTGTGTGGCAGTGTTTAAATACTCTTCCAAAAGCTAATGCCACAGCTCTGTGCATTGATTGCAAATGCAGCCCAGGGTTACGTTTGTCTTTTCTATTGCTGTTTGCCGCATTTTGTTTAGATAAATGGTCAAAATGAACGCCATTGCTTAAGAAAAGCGTAAACACAATTTAGTCACTGAATATGGCTGTATGTAGGTTATTACTGTGGGGAATCTTGGTTTGGCCGAAGTATTATTTTTAATGAAAATTCTGACAGACCAAGATCATTTATGTTTCCATAACACTTAAAAAAATGAACAAGCTATCCAATTACCGAGGTTTAACTTGTATCAATGTAGTTGCACATATAAAATTTGATTGTGAATTTATTTTTCCAGGACTTTTAAATTATGAACATTATTTGAATGAAAGAGAACCAATCTATTGATTATTTACAACGGAGATACAATTTTATTTCATAGATATCTTCCCATATAGTACATAAAACAATGAATCTGAAGCCACCCCCAAAACACGGGATGGGGTGTCTTCCTTGTCTTCCTTCCATTGTCCTTCACCTTCTAAGATGATACCACTCATAGTGACTGAAATCGGACTAGGTGGCTTAAAACCACAGAAATTTATTTGTTTACAGTTCTGGAGGCTGGAAGTCCAAGATCAAGGTGCTAGAGGGGTTGGTTTTTCGAGACCTCTTCCTAGCTTGCAGGTAGTGGCCTTCTCACTGTGTATTCACATGGCCTTTTCTCTGTGCACACCTGTCTCTTCCTCTTCTTATAAGGACACTAGTTCTATTAGATTAGGGCTCCGCTGTTATGACCTCATTTAACCTTAATGACTTCCTTAGAGGCTCTATCTCCAAATATAGTCATAATGGGGGTTAGGGCTACAGGGGGAGGGGTGGGGCACGGAGACACAATTCAGTCCATAACAGTGTTACTAACAAACATTATATAATTTTAATGTGTGATTATTGTCCTTGTACATAAACTTTCTCAGTATTCCTCTGCCTTTCAGATATGCTGCCATCACAAAGACTTTGCTTTGCCACATTGCCAATTTCATTCCAGTTAATTATAATACGGGTATCTCTATTGAGTGCTCAGTGTATTCAAGGAATTATCCCAGGTTCTGGAGATATATCCATTAATGAACCATCCCCCTGTAAGTAACTTGTAGTCTGACCAGATCTTTAGAAATTCAGAAAACTGCCACCTTCAAAGATATCTAGGAGTTCAGGAGTCCCAGATTGTGAACCACCTTACCTAACAACCAACTTCCTTGTAAAAAAAAAAAAGAAGTATTTTATTGACTAATTAATGTAACCAATATTTGTTAACTTTGAGCCTAAGGTACAGCAATAAACAAATTGTATTAAGTGCTTGGCCTCGTGAAACTTGTATTCTAATGGAAGAGACAGACAATAAACAAATTAAGATGTAGAATGCAATGTCAGGTAGTGATATTTTGAATTAAAAAAAAAAGCTAAGGAGAAAGAGGACAACTTGTGGGGGGCGGGCTGCAAGCTAAGGTGCGAGGGAATGCCTCTCTGAAGAGATGACATCTGAGCAGAGACTAGAAAGAGTGGAGGAGTGAGCCTCTGGCTGTGCGGGGGAGGAACGTTCCAGGTAAAGGACAGGTGCAACGGTCCTAGGGCAGGAGTGCGGTGTGTTTCAGGGGCTACAAGGAAGCCAGTGTGACAGAGCAGAGTGAGCCGGGGGAAGAGTGATAAGTGATGAGAGCATGAAGGATCCTGTAGTGTATTTTAGTCTACAAGAAAAGAAGCCACTGAAGCATCTGGAGACCAGAAGAAATAGAAGCTGATTTATATTTTAAAGCCTCTCTGGCTGCTGTGTGGAGAAAAGATGGGGGGAGTGGAGGCCCAATATAGAGCAGAGAGACAACTGCAGTGATTAGAGTGAGAAATGATGCTGGCTTGCACTAAATTGATAGCATGGAGGTGTTGTGTGTGTGTGTGTGTGTGTCTGTGTGTGTTTTAAGGTAGGCCCAACAGGTATTGCTATCACGATTAGTAATTTTTTTCTCTTTTTGGTCGCGCCGTATGGCATGCAGGATCTTAGTTCCCCAACCAGGAATTGAACCTGTGCCCCCTGCAGTGGAGGCACGAATTCTTAACCACTGGACTGCGAGGGAAGTCCCTGATTAGTAATTTTTCTTTTTTTTTTTTAATGATCACCACTCTTAGGTTCTTTTTTTTTTTTTTTGGCTGCGCTGGGTCTTCATTGCTGTGCGCAGTCTTTTCTCTAGATGCGGCGAGTGGGGCTACTCTTCGTTACGGTGCACGGGCTTCTCACTGAAGTGGCTTCTCTTGCTGTGGAGCACAGGCTCTAGGCATGCAGGCTTCAGTAGCTGTGGTAGTTGTGGTGCACAGGCTTAGCTGTCCCACGGCATATGGGATCTTTCCAGACCAGGGATGGAACCTGTGTCCCCTGCATTGGCAGATGGATTCTTAACCACTGGACCACCAGGAAAGTCCCCCTGATTAATAATTTTTAATCATGAAATATTACATACAAAAAATAACCAACACCTACAATATTCCTGACCAGTACTCCTCAAATCTGTGCATCAGAAACAAGGAAAGTCTGAGAAACTGTCACAGTTAAGAGGAGCCTCAGGAGACATAAATGTAATGTGCTGTCCTGGATGGGATCCTGGAACAGAAAAAAGACATTAGGTAAAAACTAAGGAAATCTGTAGTTTATAAACTATGGACTTCAGTAATAATAATGCATCAATATCGGTTCATTAATTATACCAAATGTACCACACTAATGAAAATGTTCATAGGGAAACCGTGTGGGGGGTGTAATATGAAACCTTCTATACTATCTGTTTATTTTTTCTGTAAATCCAAGTTAAAAAGGAAAAAAAAAAAACCAACAATGTAACTTACATCCATGTATCCATGGAGATGGCTGGTGGTGACGGTTGCACAATGTGAATATACTTAATGCCACAAAATCATATACTTAAAAATGGTTAAAATGATAAATTGTATGTTACGTACATTTTATTGCAATAAAAAAAGATGTGTGACATTTTTGCTTCAGTTTTTTTTCTGTTCACAAGGTTTAGAATTAGACGATTTCCTCATAGTATTATAAGTGACAGAACTGATATTTGAACCCAGATCTGACTCCAAAGCCCATGCCTTATCCACCCTGCTTTATTGTCCCTCCGTTAGTGTCCGTGGGACCCCTTCTCCCCTTGCATTTCACATATATTCCAAGGTCTTACCTCCCCCAGAGAGCTCTTAAGATTACTAGCTCATATTCATTCATTCAACAAATATGAATTGAGCTTTTCCTAGGTACCGAACTATGCCAGTACCTTTTCCATACTCGTGTAATTCTCATCACAGCCCACAGTGAAAGAGGTAGTGCTGTAGACCTGAGAAAACTGCAGCTTGGAGAGGTTACATCACTTGTTCAGTATTATAGACCTAGTTGTATCCAAGCCAGGCATTAAACTCAGGTGTGTCTAGCTCTAAAGCCAAAGCTTTTAATGGCCTCCTTGTCAATGAACATTGGAGACAAGAGTATTGTTTTTATTATTTCTGGTATTGTGTTTACCATGAGGTTCATACCTCACACTGTTAGTAGCTTGAGTCGCCCTCATTCTCTAATTGTCTATACCTGTATTTTATGATAGATTCCTCTGGTTATTGATTGTTTCTTCTGTTTACGTCTTTTATCTCTCCCATAAGATCCTCCCTGTAATATCCAGTGCAAAGTCATCCTGTTCTCTCTGTAGGAATCCCATGCTTCCTTAACACCTCTTGCCTACATCTTTACAGAAGTACCTTCGGGGTCTCCGGATTGATAGTCTAATCCTACTTCAGTGTAACCTAGTAACTGGTTCCAAAGTATTCGTAAGGTC
Source organism: Tursiops truncatus (assembly GCF_011762595.2). Taxonomy (NCBI): domain Eukaryota; kingdom Metazoa; phylum Chordata; class Mammalia; order Artiodactyla; family Delphinidae; genus Tursiops; species Tursiops truncatus. Next base: position 164,229,798 of record NC_047034.1, on the reverse strand, counting down.
AGCTCAGATGATTTCCCTCTCCTCTGCAAAGGAACTTTAAGGGGAGTCCATTGCCTACTAACTCAAATTGGGCTTTCAAAAAACCCTTTATGAGCTGGTCTCAACTGACCTTTGAGGTCAAATTAATCTATCTCATTTTTCTTTTGACATGTCTACACTTCTCTAATTCTGTACTTTTTCCTAATACTCTTCCTTTTTCTAGAAAGCCTCCCTCATTTCTGTTAAGACCTGTCAAAAATAAAATCAGATCAAAGTAAAATGTTAGGAGTTTACTGCGCATACAAAAGAAGAGTTCGCAAACTGGTAGACTTCAGATAGAAAGTGGCAAGAAGCTCAGAGGCATGTCCCTACGGGATGGCTTATAACACGAGAATAGGAAGTTGTTCAACCTTTACAATGATTGATTATTACAATAGGGGTTTCCAGACAGTAGGAGATTGGTTAAAAGTGATTATCTTATACCATTTTAGGAAGACAATTTAAATTTCATTTATGATTATCAGAGGAATTTACAAGAAATAAATTGAATTTCATTTACATTCATGAAATAAGCTAGATTAAGTTTCCCTTTCATGGCCTAATTGGTTTTGTCTGCTCACGGGATTTTTTTTTTTTTTTTTTAATATTTATTTGGCTGCTCTGGGTCTTAGTTGCGGCACCTGGGATCTTCGTGGCCGCATGTGGCATCTTTAGTTGCAGCATACGAAAACTTAGTTGTGGCATGTGGGCTCTAGTTCCCTGACCAGGGATCGAACCCCTGGCCCCCTGCATCAGGAGTGCAGTCTTAGCCACTGGACCACCAGAGAAGTCCCTGCTCGGGGGATTTTTAAGGCTGGTCTCCACTTTTGGTCATACTCTCAGCAAGTTCTTGTTCCTGTATATGTTCTAGTATAGGGTTACTCTTGGGTACCACTGTTGACGTTGGATTGGTTTTTTGTTTGTTTGTTTGTTTGTTGGACGCACCACGAGGCTTACAGGATCTCAGTTCCCCAACCAGGGATTGAACTCGGGTCCTGGCAGTGAAAGAGCCAAGTCCTAACCACTGGACCGCCAGGGAATTCCTTTCTTTTTTTGGCGGGGGGGGGGGGTGGATTGTGTGCAGTCACTATTACTGACAGTTGTATAGTCATGGTAGACATGGGTGGTTGGATCACTGAGTTCTTCTAGTTGCCTAACCCTGATGGACATCATTTGATGCGTGAGTAGCTGCTGAAAGGTATTTAAATATCTTGAGAAGATGCAACACACTAGGGAAATTAATGTGATGACCATGAGAATAATAACCAAGGACTGAAAAATTCCCTAGGGCACAGATTCCCAGGAGCCAAGACTTAACTAAAGAAATCAATGGATGAACCATGTCACCTATTTGGCGAAAGATGAACATCTGACCTTTAAGATCTTTTAAATTTGGGGTAACAATTCCTGATTTATTAACATGGAAACATTTTTCACCAATGACAATACACGCACCTCCTTGTTGGGCAGTTAGGTGCCTAAGACTCTTCTATTTGTAAAACTTCTGAAGCAAGGCTGGAAACCTTGGTATCTAAGGCTTGGAGAGAATTAGCTGTGTCACTGAAGCTTTTTTTTTTTTTTTTTAAGTTTTAGGGATATATAAAACAGTCTTTTCTAATTTACAGGTGCCAATATGAAGAATTAATGCTCTGACAAAGGAAGGAATCCAGCATTGTGTGTAGAGGGTTTTGGTGCTTCATGGATTTCTCTTATGAATTGGTATCTTATGAATAAATGAATCAAGATTGGTGGTTTCATGTGCAGATATTTTTTTTTTGTTTCTGACTGTTGGGAGTTAATAGCTCTAACCCACAATGACCATTCCAGTTTAGGGGAAGTTCCTGATACAGGGTGGTGTTGCATTGGAAATAAAGTCCCACTCCTCTTAGGGACAGAGTTAAATTTTGATGGTATTGGCTTGGGCAATTTGTGGATTGGTTACCTGAGGTTTCTTCAAGAACCATGAGTGGGCTTCCCTGGTGGCGCAGTGGTTGAGAGTCTGCCTGCCAATGCAGGGGACACGGGTTCGTGCCCCGGTCCGGGAGGATCCCACATGCCGCAGAGTGGCTGGGCCCGTGAGCCATGGCCACTGATCCTGCGCATCGGGAGCCTGTGCTCCGCAACAGGAAAGGCACAACAGTGAGAGGCCCGCGTGCCGCAAAAAAAACCACAAAAAAACAAAAACAAGAACCATGAGCAAGCAGTGCTTCGATTACTGAATTTAAATAGAAGGAAGAATTCGCCATGGGATTAGGGATTGGAGAACATCCAGTTAGGAAAATTTTATTGTGGTCATAGTATTGGTAATGAATATAGGTAGAGAATCTTTTAGGGTTTTGTTAAGAAAGTCTAATCCGAACAGTTTCATTACACTATTGAGGAGTGATAAGTCCCAAAGAGGGACAATCTATTTGATTACTGAAAATATGAAGTGGAAATTTTTCTTTTATTGGAGGATGAACAGGAAATATAATTGGGAAGAACTGGTTAGTTAGGCTTTAGGAATGTGTCCATAATCCATTGGGTTGATACCAAACTGTTTTGTTAGCAAGATATAACTGTAAGAATACATCAGGTTCTTCATCAATCTGGGTACATATCCAACATTCTACTTAATTAGTCACTGATGCTATTTTTTTTTGTACAGTGTCAATTAAGAGGTGTTTATACTTAACATTAGTAAAGGCTTAATAGAATTATTAATAATAAAAGCACGTTAATTTTGGCACCAGTGGTCTTGCTCCATTGACTTGGGAAAGTTGTCTACATCATGTGGTTGTCTGCTTCTGGGGAAAATTTTTCCCTGGTATCCTTAATTTTAAGTCGGCTGTAGGTTGACAGGTCCAAGAGTCTGAGGGAGTTCTTTTTAGTTGAAAGATATGAACTCACGGTTCAACACTCTGTAATTTGACTACTATCTGAGAGGTTAAAAGAACCTGATGGGACTCCATCAAGGTTCAAGTGCAGCTTTTGGTTGATGTGTTTTCCCGAATACTGTCACTGGGTTCCAAAGTGTGGGGTAGAAAGTCCTCATCAGGTTGAGGGTCTCTAAAGGCCTCTTTGACCTCCTGGAAATAAGCTTCTAATATTGCACTAGAGCCTTACAGTACTTGGTCATATCAGAGTTCACAAGAGCTGGATGAGCAGGTGGGGTTCTATCATTAAGGGCATGGGTCACCCAGTAATGATTTCATCAGGCGTCAACTTATTTTTTTTTAACATCTTTATTGGAGTATAATTGCCTTACAATGGTGTGTTAGTTTCTGCTTTATAACAAAGTGAATCAGCTATACCTATACATATATCCCCATATCTCCTCCCTCTTGCGTCTTCCTCCCACCCTCCCTATCCACCCCTCTAGGTGGTCACAAAGCACCGAGCTGATCTCCCTGTGCTATGCGGCTGCTTCCCACTAGCTATCTGTATTACATTTGTTAGTATATATAAGTCCATCAGGCGTCAACTTATATTTTCCAAAAGGTGTTGATCTTATTGTCTTAAGAGTTAAAGGCAACGCTTTAGGCCGAGGTAATCCTATGGTCTCAGTTAATTTCGTCAATTTTAATTTTAGAATGCTATTGGTGCATTCAACCTTTCCTGAAGATTGAGGATGACAGGGACAGTGGTAGTGCCATTACGTTTGAATAACCTTGTCTAGTTGTTTTATAACTTGTCCAGTAAAGTGAATCTCTCTATCACTTGAAATTAAGTTTGGGGACTTCCCTGGTGGTGCAGTGGTTAAAAAGCTGCCTGCCAATGCAGGGGACAGGGGTTCGAGCCCTGGTCCGGGAAGATCCCATACTGCAGAGCAACTAAGCCCGGGAGCCACAACTACTGAGCCTGTGCTCTAGAGCCCACGTGCCACAACTACTGAAGCCCGCACGCCGAGAGCCCATGCTCCACAAGTGAAGCCCGCGCACTGCAACGAACAGTAGCCCCACTCACTGCAACTAGAGGAAGCCTGCACACAGCAACGACGACCCAATGCAGCGAAAAATGAATAAATAAAATTTTAAAAATAAATTAAGTTTGGGATTCCCTGAAGGGGAAAAACATTTTCTAATAATTTCTTTGCTACAGTGGTGGCATCAGCTTTCCAACATGGAAAAGCTTCTACCCATCTAGAAAACAGACATACTATTATTAAGTACATACTGATGGCCCATAGAAGGAGGCAAATGAATGAAGTGCAAATGTACATGTTCAAATGGTCCAGATGGTGAGGGAGCAGTTCTGGAGCCACTATAATGGACTTACCCAGGTTATGTGATTGGCAGGTTAGACATTAATTAGAGATGCTTCACACCATCTTAAAACAGTTACCCCACCAATACTTTTTCATAATTTGAATCATTTTGTCAATTCCATGGTGAATAGTCATAGAGCGCTCGCAAAAGTGGCAACTTGAGGGATTCAGGAAACACCAGGTGGCTACTCAGGGCGTCCCAGTCTTCTTTTTATATCAAATTTTCATCCTACTTAGTGCCACTTTTGTTTTCTAATATAGATACACTTGCTTGTCTGTTAAGTAAGTTATCATAAGTGATTAATTTGGATCAATTTTATGGAGTTAATTCGTTACAGAGTTTTGGTACATTTTGAATCTCCTGAGTTGCAACCTTAGCATAAAAGTCAGCTATAACATTTCCTTGATATTCACGGTCTGATCTGTATAAGCTTCAACTTTTCTGACAGCAACTTGTGAAGGCTGTAATAGTGCAGAGGAGCTCAGCACTCTGAGGTCCATTTTTTATAGGCATGCCATTTGATGTTAGGAATTCCCTCTGTTTCTATAGTATACCAAAATCATGGACTACTCCAAAAGCATACTCTCTATTGGTCATACTTATTTATAGTTTTATCTTTGGCTAACTCACAGGCTTGAGTCAAGCCAACTAACTCTGCAGGTTGTGCTGAATTAAATTGGGGAAGAACTTTCCTTTCTAATCATTCATTTGGGGCAGTAACAACATAAGGGCCTGATACTTTCCTGCAGAATTTTTGGCATAGGAGCCATCAACATAGAGTATTAATTCTGGATTGGTTAGTGGGGTTTCCTGTAAATCTAATCTAGGAGTCAAACTTTGAGGAACCAATTCAACACAGTTATACGTCTCTCCTTTGTTGGGTAAAGGCAGGAGGGTAGCAGGGTTTAAAGAGTTATAGCAAAGAATGCATAGGTTTGAAGAACACAGGAAAGAGCAGAATCTCATAAGATGTTAGTCTCCTGACTGAGAAATGCTGTGAATGCTCAGTATTTAGCAAACTTTCTACAGCATGAGGAACCTGTAGGTATGAATCATTTCCCTGAAGAAGTTCCGAGGAAGACTCTACAATTTTTTGTTGCTGCAGCTACTGCTTTTAAACAATTTGGATATGCCCTGACTGCTGGGTCCAACTGCAGGCTGTAATAGGCTATAGGTCTATTTTTTCCTCTATGTTCTTGAGTGAGGACTCCTAAAGCCAGATTGTTCCATTCACGGATGAACAATACAAAGGGTCTAGTACATTTGGGGGGCAATGATGTGGGAGGATTTTGTAAAGCCCATTTGAGTTCAGTAAAGGTTTCCTTATGTTTTATTTCCCAAGGAAGAGATTCCTGAGTGCTATTTTTAGTTCATAGAGTGGGGAAGCCAATAAAGAAAACTACGAGACTCAGGACCTACAATATCCTGCAAGTCCGAGGAATCCTTACAGGTTTAGGAAAATTTTGAATGGTATTTATTTACTTTATTAATATTTACTTATTTATTGATTTGGTTGTGCCGGGTCTTAGTTACAGCAGGTGGGCTCCTTAGTTGTGGCATGCGACCTTTTAGTTGTGGCATGCAAACTCTTAGTTGTGGCATGCATGTGGGATCTAGTTCCCTGAGCAGGGATCGAACCTGGGTGCCCTATACTGGGACTGCAGAGTCTTAACCACTGCGCCACCAGGGAAGTCCCGAATGCTATTTATTCTTTCTAAAGACAGAAAGATTCCTTTTGCAGAGAAGTCATGACCTAGATAATGAGCCATCTCTTGTGGTAACTGAAGCTTATCTTGAGGCCTTACAGCCTTTATAAGCCAGTCGTTGTAACAGATATGTTGAATCGATTCCTACATATTAAATCAAGGTAGAATTTCTGAGAAATTGCAGCAGAGTGTTTAAACCCTGATGTTAAATTTGTGAAAAGTGTGGGGGAGCCTCAGTAAATCCCTGATGCATTACTGTCCGATACGACTTGATTTCTCCAAGTAAAAGCAAATAAATATTGACTTACTTTGTCCACAGGGATGCTGAAGAAAGCAGAGCATAAGATCACAACTGTAAAGCATTTGGATTCAGTTGGTATATTTGCCAACAAAGTACTTGGGTTTGGTACCCCTGGAAACGTCAGTATCACAGACTTATGGCTCTAAGGTCTTATACAAATCTCCATCCCCATCTACAGGGCTTCTTTAAAGGCAAGATAGGAGCACTGCAAGAACTGATACAGGGGATAATTACCCTCTGCCTTAATGAATCTTCTATTATAGGGGTGACCCCTTATAGGGCTTCAGGCTTTAAGGGGTACTGAGGTGAGTTAGGAAGCAATTTAGAAGGATCATTCTGAATTGTAATGATCATTCTGAATTTTAATACTTTTTATCCCTGATAAAAAGTATCAGGGATTTCAGAGAGATCTATAACATCTATACTTTTATGGAATTTAGTAGTCTCCTCTGGACAATCAATTTGGGCTTGGAGAACACATAATGCTTCAGTGTCTGATGAGTCTGGAAAGTCTAAGGTTATTTCTCCTGAGGAAAATCTTATTTGGCCTTGTAATTTAGAAAGCAGATCTTTTTCTCCCCCCAAAACAACCAACTTTTTATTGAAGTATAATTGATTTACAATGTTGTGTTAGTTTCAGGTGTACAGCAAAGTTATATATGTATAACTTTTTCAGATTCTTTTCCATTATAGGTTATTTATTATAAGATATTGAATGTAGCTCCCTGTGCCATATTGAATGTAGTTCCCTTGTTGTTTATCTATTTATATATAGTAGTGTGTGTCTATTAATGTATTCCTCCCCTCTCCCTTCCCCCTTTGGTAACCATAAGTTTGTTTTCTGTCTGTGAGTCTATTTCTGTTTTGTAAATAAGTTCATTTGTATCATTTTTATAAAAAATATTTATTTATTTATTTATTTGGTTGCACCAGGTCTTAGTTGCAGCTCACAGGCGCCTTAGTTGCAGCACAAGGGCTCTTAGTTGTGGCACACATGTGGGATCTAGTTCCCTGACCAGGGATCGAACCCAGGCCCCCTGCATTGGGAGCGCAGAGTCTTATCCACTGCACCACCAGGGAAGTCCCTGTATCATTTTTTAAGATTCCACATATAAGTGATATCATACTATATTTGTCTTTCTTTGTCTGACTTACTTCACTTAGTATGATCATCTCTAGGTCCATCCATGTCGCTGCAAATGGCATAATTTCATTCTTTGTTATGGCTGAGTAATATTCCATTGGTGTGTGTGTGTGTGTGTGTGTGTGTATACCTACCACATCTTTTTTATCCATTCATCTGTTGATGACATTTAGGTTGCTTCCATGTCTCGGCTATTATAAATAGTAAATAGCTATAGAAAGCAGGTCTTTACCTAGGAAATTCACAGGGGTAGTAATGCATAATAGAAAAGTATGACTTTCAGAGAAAGAGCCAACAGTTATGGGTTCCAATAAAGGAACTCTTTGAACTTGACTGGAAACTCCCACTACTAAGATATTTTTATTACTCTGAGGAGGTTCTTCATGTATCACGGTGGTTTTAAAGTAAATAGAGTTGGGGTGATGGGGGGAAGGGAGTTCCCTGGTGGCCTAGTGGTTAGGATTCGGGGCCTTCGCTGCCATGGCTCAGGTTCAACCCCTGGTGAGGAACTGAGATCCCACCAGCCTCATGGCAAAGCCACAAAAAAAAAAAAAGAAAGAAAAAGTAGAGTTGCTCTGGTATCTATCAACATGGTAGAAATTTCTCCATTTAAGTTTAGTTTAATTTTCATCCTTGAGTTAAAGGAATTATTGAAAGTAGCTTACTGGGCAATTTCTTGGAGCCTTATCATTGTTGACAGTCATCACAAGAATCTGGGAGTTGAGAGCTCTCTTTTATAGGGCAACTGGATTGCTAAAAGTGGCCTGTTTTTGGATTTCCCTGGCAGTCCAGTGGTTAACACTCTGCGCTTCCAATGCAAGGGGCGCAGGTTCGATCCCTGGTAGGGGAACTAGGATTCCATATGCTGTGTGGTGCAGGCAAAAAAGAAAAAAAAAAAAAGTGGGCCGGGCTTCCCTGGTGGCTCAGTGGTTGAGAGTCCGCCCGCCGATGCAGGGGACACGGGTTCGTGCCCCGGTCCGGGAAGACCCCACATGCCGCGGAGCGGCTAGGCCCGTGAGCCATGGCCGCTGAGCCTGCGCATCCGGAGCCTGTGCTCCGAAACAGGAGAGGCCACAACAGTGAGAGGCCCGTGTACTGCAAAAAAAAAAAAACTGCTCAGAGCTGGTAAACTAATGTTGTCATTAATAGACATGTAAAAGTTGCCATTAAGAACTGCCTGCACTAGATTCCTCCACCCTGAGCCATTTAAAGCGACAATTAATCTTTAATCTCGAGGGGTATGAATGATGTCCATTTAAAAATAGGCTATGGATTGCGATTGTATAGTTTTGTCTGCTAATCAGATAATACCGCCCCCACAAGCCTCTCTGGTGGTGCAATGGTTGAGAATCCGCCTACCAGTGCAGGGGACACGGGTTCAAGCCCTGGTCCGCGAAGATCCCACATGCCATGGAGCAGCCATGGAGCAACTAAGCCCATGTTTCACAACTACTGAGCCTGCGCTCTAAAGCCCACGAGCCACAACTACTGAAGCCCGCGCGCCTAGAGCCCATGCTCCGCAACAAGAGAAGCCACCGCAGTGAGAAGCCCGCGCACCCCAACGAAGAGTAGCTCCCGCTCGACGCAACTAGAGAAAGCCCATGCGCAGCAACGAGGATGCAACGCAGCCAGAAACAATAAATAAAATAAAATAAAATAATAAAATAAATAAATTTATTTTTTTAAAAAGATAATACCGCCCCCAACCCAAAGCTACAGAGATTTCATACATCAAAAGAAATCGAAGAAATTAAATGACACAACAACCTTGGTTCCCTAGCCTACTCATATACTGTCGCCCTACATGTAAAATGAGGTGAAACTGTGCGCCTCTCTTAAGCACAAATAACCCACCCACCTTCTTCACTTACAGGAAACGGGGTTCTGCTCTGCGACCTCTTCCTGGATCTCTCCCTCCAAGTGCTGTGTTCTTTCGGGTACACTACAGGGTGAAAGCCCTAGTACTGTCACCCCGCGTGGGTACACTACAGGGTCAAAGCCCTAGTACTGTCACCCCGCGTGTTCGAGAAGGCCCTTCTGTAATACGACCTTCCCCGAGAGCGGCACTTCCTGCGGGGTCGCGACCCGCTCCGCGAGGAAGACTGCGAGTGGCACCCGTACTTTCTCTGGTGGCGCCTTCCGGACCGAGGTCGTGACCTGCTCCTTCTCCCGTGCGGGCTCTGACTCCTGGACCACGACCAACTCCAGCGAGACGCTGGAACAGGAACGAGAGCGTCTGGAAGAGCGGGCGAGCCCGGCCACAAGTTCCTTCACGTAGCTAAGACATCGTTGATGCCGGCTCTGAAAAGGGTCACTTCCCCAAAACCCAGAGTATCTCCTAAACCTAATCCTATCTCCCAACGATTTTCCCCGGGAGGGGATGTCTGGTAATCTGGAGACATTTTTGGTTGTCACAACTGGGGGAAAGGAGGGGATGCAGATAAACACCCTACAGCGCACAGGACTGCTCCCCCCCAAAAAAAACAGAATTATCTGGCCCAAAATGTCAGTAGTGCTTAGGCTGAGAAACCCTACCTTAATGCAAACGGGAAAAAAAGGTCAAGTCTCAGAAGAGGGTCACCGCGCTGGGACCCTCTGGGTCGCCCAAGTAGCCCGCTTCCAGAACCGGGAGGTTCCCACCTCCCGGAAATGACCCCGCCACTCACGCAGGCGAAGCTACGGCGAGGACGGGGCCAGGCTCTGAGAAAATAAACGGGACTTTAAAACCTCTATTAGTGCTGTGGGGCCGCGAACCCGGACCTACCTTTTGCACCACACGGGACCCATGCCTGAGATAACTGTGTGAGCGACCCCAGCAATAGAAACTTTACCACCTCACTGAAGACGGATACAGAGCCCCAACAAACGCCTTCTTTCGAAAGCTTAGGAGAAAGCAACTTCCCACACCTACCCTGAAATGCCAGACCCACGTATCACTTCCGACGTTCACATGTGAACTGAGCGCTGCGGAAAGTCCCCACAGCTGGCGCCCGGAGCATGCGCAGAGACGTCGGCGCGGTGGGCGTGGCTCTCTCTGGCCCTCCCTCAGCGAGTCCTACTCTCCCCGCACCGCTCCCTCCGCCCCTTCTCCGCATGCGCCACCGAGCTCCTGGGGCGGTGCTGCTCAATCCGGGTATCCGGCGGCCTGTGGCAGTTTTGTTTTCTTGGCTGGAACTGGGAAAGTGAGGCGGCCCGGCGCGGCGCGACACCGGGCTCTGGACCGACTGCACGCGCGGGGCTGGACGTAAGTGCCAGGCAGGAGTGGGGGAAGGGGAGGAACTGCCGCAGGCCGGATGAGGCCGGGACCTAGGAGTCTCTGCCCGGCTGATGCTGCCTGAGTCGTTGGGTCCACCCTCTGGGAAGCTGCAGGCTCAGGCTGTGTCTTGCTGGCCACTTCCTGGCCACTTCCTGCTGACTCGTGTTCGGCCGGCGGCGGGAGAGGATGACCGTCTCCGCAGTCCGGCCAGCGCCCTCCCCGACACGTCACAGGATCCCTGAAACTCAGCATGCCCCCCTACTTTAGAGCTGCAGAAACTGACACCCCGGAAGGAGTGTAAGCCGGCTGGTTCCCTGGGCGAGGGAGATGGACGAGCCACAAGAGCTAGAACTAGTTTCCACATCTTCCCAGTCGCAGGCCACTCTCTACACCTCAGATTCCCAAAATCTGGAGGGCGGAGTTTGGGCACGAGTTGTGCGGGTAATAAACCAAAGAAAAACAGATTCGGGGCGGCGTCATTGGGATGAACCGAAAACAACATACTGGCTTGCCGTTCCTCCCAGGGAAGAATAAAACGAGTGAATTTTCAAAATTGGACTTGTCCTAAAGGCATATTAGCACTGGGTATAATCACGGTTTTAAATTTAATTTTTATAAGGGAGTTTCCAACTGGATTCATTGCTTTTTTCTAGGATATGTTTTTGAACAACCATGGTTGCTGGCTACAGAGTAGCTTCATGGACAGGTTAAGATTCACTGTAGGAGTTTGGATGTTTGCTTGATTTTTAACAATTTACACTTAATGCAGGCTTTTTCATATTCTGAAATAGAGATCCTATGGATGTGTATCAGACCAGGTTTGTATGGCCCAGCTCTAAGGAATGTTTTATGTAAGTGTCGTCTATGGTAACTTATCCATGGTAATATAGCAGTGCGTTTTCTTTCTTTCTTTCCTTTCTTACCTTCCTTCTTTCTTTAATTTCTTCCTTCCTTTCTTTTTTTTTCTTTCTTTTTTTATGGTCTGAATTAATATTGACTTCAATTTTGTGCTTTCTTTTGGCTGGAAAACATGTTAGTGTCAGAGATAGAGCTTACTAAAATGAAATGGGTGTTCTTTACATAGAAATGACGCCAACAGACAGACATGGAGAAGGAAAAAACAATGAAGTGAAGGGACGTGAGGCGGGTGCAGTGTTTAATTTCTTAATCTGAGTGTGAAGAAACATGTTCTATGACAAAATGTGTAAATTGTTAAGAGAAATATTTTTCATCTGAGTCCATGCTTTAACTCAGAACCAAAGTTTTATCACTTGTCTCTGCTATGCTAGTGCTGCTGGACTGTAAATATCTAAGTCACATAATAACTTAGTTTGGAATTAATAATCAGTATAAAATTTTTTCAATATTGGGATGCCCGCTTTTGTTTACATTGCTTAAAATATACCAAAACCATCTTTTAAATTAAAAAAAAAGAAACTTAAATGAGTCCACATTTTGTTTTCCAAAGTTATGTGGAAATTCATCAAAACCTAAATCAAATATTCTGAAGTATATGTAGCCAGATAAAGTATTTGTAACTTCGCTTTTATTAAATTATTCCTAAACTGTTAATTATTTTCTAGAAACATAAGTCAGCTTAGAAGCAAGTCAATAGAAGTACTTTAGTTGGTTTTGTTTGTTTGTTTTTTCAAGTGACCTGAAAAAAATGTCTGGATTTCTAGAAGGCTTGAGATGCTCAGAATGCATTGATTGGGGGGAAAAGCGCAATACTATTGCTTCCATTGCTGCTGGTATCCTAGTAAGTGTCCTTGATAATTTGGGCCTTCATTATTTTGGTGTGTTTGTTTTTTATGTATTTAAAGCTCTGTGTGATGTCTTTAAGTAAGTGCTATTTATTTTATCTTTGCTACTGAATTTTTAAAAATAAATGTTGATATTTTGTTTTATTTATGAGAGGGTTTAGTTATGCCATCTAAAGAGTTGACATTATGGCTTGAAATTTGATTAGATTATTTTACTTTAACTGCATGAAAAAATTGTATAGTAAGACAGTATATTTTATACACTTACTCATAGCATGGATTATGCTTCCTCTTAATGAGTACATTAAGTTACTAAGAAGTGTTTAAGAAACAGTCAGGTCAAAACCATTCAAGAGATATGATTGCATTTCTCCATGATCCAGCATTAACTTTTTTCTCAATCTCATTAGAAAATAGAAAGAAAGAACTCATAAAAATATATTGCTTAGAAGTAATTTATAGTATAAAATTCTTATTTACATTACAGATCCTTCAAGGTATCTGATATTTGTTTTGTCTTCTAATGTTGTCATATGCTCTAAACAGTGAATTTTAAACAAACAAAACTCTAAATATATCCTCTTTGCCTAGTCTCTGACAGTTATAATCTATGAAAAATAATTATCCTTTATTTTTCCAAAGTAATGTCAAAATATAAAACTACTATAGAAATTCTCTTAAAAAAAAAAGCTTTGAATTTTAATCTATGAAGAAAATATCTTGAATGCATTGAGCTAAGGGTGAAAAGAAACAGTGAAAGAGTACTTGCACTAGCTAGTAAAAAAGTCATTAATGGAGTATGGATCTGTCTGTAACCTGATAAAAATAATTTGATTAGCCTAAAATAGTTATTTTAAAATGATTCCCTGAAGATGGCAATTCTGAGAGCGAACTAGGTCAGGATTGCAAGTGGGGATAGAGAAGGGGGTTACTTTCCAAACCTTCTAAGCTACTTGTCAGTATTTGCTTAATATCATCTTATTGTAAGTTTCTGCTCAGGTGATTAAAAAATATTTGTGCAGTTTTAATGTTTTTTCATTATATGTTTGCCCTTGATAGTGTCCAGAACCAAATGCAATTAAAATAAATTATAATTTGGTATTTAAATTGAATTTAGCATAATCTCTGAAACCATCTGTAGACTGCACTATAGTTCATCAAAAGGGAAAGCAGTACTGCATAGCCATTGTTTATTTCACAACACCAAGAGGCTAGCTAAAATTCTATCAATGATAATTATTCCCTATATTATTTTGAATACTTTTTTTTTCATTTTCAATAATATCTTCCTGGAGGCTTATAATATATCGGCAACAGGCCACTCCTCCTGTCAGCTGGAGGCTGAATCACTTTTTTCCTTTCTCCTGCCGTGAAAGATTGTAACTTCTAGTTCACAAAATTAGATTACAGACTTTAATATGACAACATAAAATAATGACTAAAGTAGACTTAGAAAAGAAGTGTTAATAAATAATAATTGCTGTGGGACTTTAGGGTATGTAATCTTTCATCAGCTATTAAGCCATGTACTAATTATATGCAAGAAACTGCTGGAACATTTAAGAAAATTTTGGACTTTATTAGAAAGGATCTGTTCACTTAGATTCTTTGCTTGATTTCTTGCTTTCTTTGCTGGAAAGCAAGATTCCTTGCATTCTTTTTATCCAGTAAGATATGAAATAACTGTAATTTCTCCTTTTTGTGGTTTGTTTGTTTTAGTTTTTTACAGGCTGGTGGATTATCATAGATGCAGCTGTCATTTATCCCAGTATGGACGAGTTCAACCACTCCTACCATGCCTGTGGTGTTATAGCAACCATAGCCTTCCTAATGTAAGTGTCATTGTTAGTGACATGACTTACAGATTGTCACAAAAGAAAAATGTTTTACATACAGTTGAGTAGAGTTAAATTTTTTAAGTGTTAACCAAATTAACATATGGGACATGGTTTAAAAGTCAAATCATAGGGCTTCCCTGGTGGCGCAGTGGTTGAGAGTCCGCCTGCCGATGCAGGGGACACGGGTTCGTGCCCCGGTCCAGGAAGATCCCACATGCTGCGGAGTGGCTGGGCCCGTTAGCCATGGCCGCTGAGCCTGCGTGTCCGGAGCCTGTGCTCCGCAACGGGAGAGGCCACAACAGTGAGAGGCCCACGTACCGCAACAACGACAACAAAAAAAGTCAAATCATAGAGAAGGACTGTTGAAGAAAAGCAGGAGACTTCTTTTCTTCCTTCCACCTCTCCTCTCCCACTTCTGTCTCCCAGCTTCTGTCAGCTATCCTTTTATTTCTAGGCTGTCAGTGTTTATAACTTTACTTTCACGTCAGAAACCATATACTTTGTCTAAGAGTTTGTTTATTCATTCATCCAACAAATATTTATTAAGCTTTTATATTCCCAGGCTCTGCTCTAGGTACAGTAAATACAGTATGTAAAACAGGAAAATCCATGCCTTTATGGAATTTATACCTTAATGAGTGAGGCAGATTGTAACTAAAGAGAAATAAATTAAATATATAGCATGTAAGATAATGATAAGTGCTAGAGAGAAAAAGCAGAGGTGGGGATATGAGATGTCAGCAGAAGGTGCAGAAATTTTAAATAGAGTCAAGGAAGGCCTTATTGGAAGGTGATTTTTAAGTACAGATTTGAAGAAGTGAAGGACCCGGTCATGGAGTTACGTAGGAGAGGATCATTCCAGACAGACGGAAGAGCAAGCACAAAGGCTGTATGGCAAGGGGACCAGCATGGCTGGAGTAAAGGGTCAAGGTCATAAAAGCCAGAGAAGACTGCGGAACTGTCCAGACTGAGGAGACTAAAGAGACAGGAGAACAAAATGTCCCTCATGGTTCTGGACCGGATCCTTTTACTATTTAGAGCATTATTGGGACAACCGGGAAACTTGGATGAGGTGTGATGGTTAACTAATGGGAATGGATCATTGTTAATTTCCCGATCTTGATGGTTGTATTGTTCGGTAGAACTGTCTCATTTATAGGAAATACATACAAATTTCTGGGGTTATGGGTCATCGTGTTGGCAAGTTTCAAATGTTTCAGGAAAACAGATTTATTTGAACTATACTTGGGACTTTTCTATAAGTTAGAGATATGTATAAAACCGGTAATACCAGAGAACAAAAAGGTTGTTCATTCGAGGATGTGCCTAGTGGTGAAAACTGACGAGGCAGGGTCATGGCTGTCCCACAGAGAGCTGTGAAGTGTATTCAGGTGGCTCAGCAAGGAAAAAGCAGAGCCAACAGCCACTAGCCCAAGAACATCTGCATTGATTAAAAATATGAAACTTGGTTTAAAATGTATTTATTTTATGTACCAAATAACTTACAAGAGATCACTGAAAATAATTAAGAGTATTTTGATCATTCTTTTTAAAACTTAGATTTGAATGAATAAATTAAGACTTTATGTTGTTGTGAAAAAATTAGGGTTCATGTATTCAGCACCTACTATGTGCCAATCCCTGTGCTAGGCACTGAGACTAAAAGTGAGAAATAAGATAGACACAGCCCCTGTGCCTTTCTAGCAGTAGACACTCACACATACACAGTTAAATGGAGATACACACACACACACACACACACACATATATAGTTTTCTAACTTCTTAACTTGATGTCTTGTGAACAGTTTCCCATGATATTTTAAAATTTTCAGAGGATACTTCTAAAGAAAGCAAGGCTATCTCAATTTAGTATTCTGTGAAAGTCAGCAAAAGACTTCTTATGTCTGGAACGTGTAACAGGGATTGAGAAAACAAGATTTTACCACTTGGACCTCTTCATGTTGAGTATGTCTGATGTGTACAAATGGAAAACTAGATAGGACCAAGCTAAAGATCCTTCCAACCTTAGCAAGATATAATTTTGAGAATTTCACTCTCAAATTTTAACAAGCATCAGAATCACCTGAAGGATTTGTTAAAATTCAGATTGCTGGGGCCCATACCCAGAGTTTCTGCTTCAGTAAATTTGGGGTGGAGCCGGGGAATTTTCTTTCTAAAGAATTCCCCGGTGATGCTGATTCTGCTGGTCTGGGGACTATGGCCACTGCTTTACAGGATATCTGGTTGAGGGGATTTGCCTAAGGTGTATAAACCCATTACTCAAGACTTATGAAGACTTACCTTAAATTTGCAGAACTCTAGTTTATTGTACCTGGTAATTTGATGTCATGGATAATTTCCTGTTAAGAGTCAGAGACCCTGATCTCTTGGTTTTATTGTATTCACACAGGATTAATGCAGTATCGAATGGACAAGTGCGAGGTGATAGTTACAGTGAAGGTTGCCTGGGTCAAACAGGTAAATAGGTGCAAACAACATCTTACTATACACCCTTAAAATGAGAATTATGCATGGAAGGGCCACTTGTCTGCCTCCTTCAGATCAGAGATAGGTTATAGGTTCCAAGGAGAGGTCATAGGTTCCAAGGCCTAAGGTAAAAGTCGCATTTGATCAAAGATTGCCGAATAGTATTTTTAAATATATGCACAGTTTTGAATATATAACCCTGTGCAATAATATGTGGATGTAAATGTATACAGAGTACAGTAAAGAACAGTATATAATAAAGAATACATGTGCAAAATAGAATTTCTGCTACTTGAGGCTGTACCGGGACTTCCCTGATGGTCCAGTGGTTAAGACTTGGCGCTCCCAATGCAGGGGGCCTGGCTTGGATCCCTGGTCAGGGAACTAGAGCCCACATGCCGCAACTAAAGATCCTGCACGTTGCAACAAAGATCCCACACACAGCAATGCAGATTCCGCGTGCCGCAACTAAGACCCAGCGCAGCCAAATTAATTAATTAATTGTTATTATTTTTTTAAGAAGCTATACCATATAAATTATTTTCTTCCCTTTTTTGCCAACCTTACTTGATTGAATTAGCATTTTGAAATAGCTTAGAGTCATAGTTTTTTCGTGTGTTTTAAAATACACAACATAAAATTTACCATCTTAACTATTTTTAAGTGTACAGTTCAGTAGTAGGTGCATTCATTTTTGTTGTGCAACTCTTTTAATCTTGCAAAACTGAATAGAATAATAGAATTTTAGCGCTTAGATTCACCCAGGCCTGCCCTGCTCAACTAAGGAATTCATATCCCCTGAACCCCATGGCCACGTACCCAAGGTAGGCAGAATACAGGATACGTGTAGCACAGCTTCCTATAGAGTGCAATTTAGTCAGAGATTTGAGAGGACGGATATTTATTGAGCAGTTTAAATGGTGAAATATTATCTCCATACA
Organism: Tursiops truncatus; assembly: GCF_011762595.2. Taxonomy (NCBI): domain Eukaryota; kingdom Metazoa; phylum Chordata; class Mammalia; order Artiodactyla; family Delphinidae; genus Tursiops; species Tursiops truncatus. Next base: position 164,212,095 of record NC_047034.1, on the reverse strand, counting down.
AAAATAAACCTGGATATAGGCAAATTTCAGGTGACTTTTTTTTTCTTTCCCTAATGAAACAGGAGAAACTGCAGTAGTCAGCTCTGGTCTATGCTTTCAGACTCTCCTTTGGTTCACTCTCTTTGTAGATCAACTTAAGTAGAAAAGATACAGAAATACCGGCATACCACAACCTTCTAAACTCTAAACAAAGAGATGAGCGTTAGCAGTTAGTGTTGGTGATAATAAGCCAATAATAGCTTGAGCTAAGACCAGATAGAGTATGGCAATCATGTCCATAAATAAAATTTGTCAGCTAGCCCAGCTTTGGGGGTCCCGAGCTAGTTGTATTTGTTTTAGTATCTCGTCTATGAGTAACAGCTTATTTCAGAACTATTTTATGTTTTGGGTATGAAATCAGAAATTTATAACATTCTATTTGCTGTGCTTTATTGAGCAGGGCAGTGTTTTTATTAAAATGTATTTGTGCTAATTAGACAAACTCATCTCAGTATTCATTTTAGGCCATCTAATGACTCCATTTATTTCATATCAAATCTTCAGAAATATTGTATAATGTGAGTTATAAGTTGGTTGTCTTTCTCTGTTAACATAATTTTAATGCAGCTTAGTCCTAAGTGCCAGCCACACTAAATTTGAATTTGCTTTGCTGCCTGACTTGCCTGAAAGGGAAATACGGTAGTGTTTAGGTTCACATATCACTGAATATGAATTTTTTGTTAAGTATGCCTATGTTATTGTTTGAAAGTTCTCTTGGAGGGCTTTAAACTTTGGAGCACAATTGCTAAAAATACTTGGAGAATGAGCTTCTAAATATGGTGAAACATATTTCATGAGATTTCTATAGGAAGGGAGAGTAAAGTTTTTCTCAGTGTCATAGTTGGGGAAAGTAAGCATAGGCGCTTAGAATATACAGACCAACCAACCAACAGGAAAAGCGCCAACGTCCACACTGATGATACTCAGCACATTTTTCACTGTTCTTGCTTTAGACTTTAATGGCAACTACACATTCTTTTCCTCTGTGGGTTTTTGTCTTCTCTTTGAAAAGTTAATTGAACTGACTGCTGCCATTTGAGAAACAATTCTGGTAAAATATTATTTTCCTTAAGGTGCTCGCATTTGGCTGTTCATTGGTTTCATGTTGGCCTTCGGCTCTCTGATCGCATCTATGTGGATTCTTTTTGGAGGGTATGTTGCTAAAGGTAAGAGAAAACGCAGTTTTTATTTTACTTCAATGGAATACTGAAATTTTGTGTTAAAGTTGGTTTGTTTTAGAATAAAGCTTTCTTCATACTAACAAGGCATTTGTGCCTGGGAACTCTCCTCCCCCATCTGTATTCGTTTTGTTTGTTTGCTATGTTTTTAGTGTGCCTTTCTTCTGTATTTTCTAATCTAGAGCCTGGAAGGAATGGGACACAGCTCTATACCTTGTTTCTCTTTGGCTTCCAAAAACCTCAAAAGCAGAGCACATATGTTGTCCAGCTGCTTGGCAAGTTTTGACTTGCTGAATAATATCCAGGCAAAGCTCTAACATCCTAGAATTGAAATTTATTGAGCTAAAGCTCCCTGATAATATGATAGCATCTGCTTTTAGACAGAAAAGCAAATTAACATTTAAGGCGTATCTGCTATATAAGGCCAGTTTAAGGCAGGCTAGGAAAAGACCTGCTTTGGGGTCCCTGGCTGAAATTTTGCCTTGAGGGACCCCAGAAAAACATGAAATCCATTTAATGTTCTGAGTAAAATTGACGATGCTTATCATAGTAAAAATATAATATTAATGATTTGCCAAACTAGACCAGCAGAGATCTAAGCCAGCTCATATTTTAACATTTTATTTCTTTGAATAAAATGTAATTCTTGGATTGAAATCATTGGTTTTCTGATTTTTTATTAAAATTGTTTTAATCTTACAGATAGGAATGATAGGCAATTTTAAATATTTATATTTTTTTCTTTTATTTATATAATTTATTATAAAACCATGTTACTAAAAATGTAGAAAAGAAAGAAAAAACTATAATAATCTTTCTACTCTTAAATATTTTGGTATATTTCCTTTGGTATCTTGCGTTTTTTAAGTAGTTATAATCATAGTATAAATATAATGTTGAACCTAGCCTTTTGCATTTAACATGATATCATAAATAGTTTTCTTGCTGCTATAAAATCTATCACCGTCATATTTTAGAAACAAAAATGTTACTTTTTTATCATGTGAAGTGCATAATTCTTTCTCATTGTAGAAAATTGAGAATATAAAAGAGCTCAGGACTTCCCTGGTGGCGCAGTGGTTGAGAGTCCGCCTGCCGATGCAGGGGACGCGGGTTCGTGCCCCGGTCCGGGAGGATCCCGCGTTGCGCGGAGCGGCTGGGCCCGTGGGCTGTGGCCGCTGAGCCTGCGCGTTCAGGGCCTGTGCTCCGCAGCGGGAGAGGCCGCAGCGGTGAGAGGCCCGCGTACCGCCAAAAAAAAAAAAAAAAAAGCTCAAAGAGGAAACTAAAATTACTGATAATTCTTCCTTCCTAGATACAACTATTAATACAGAGCCCCTTTTTGTAGGAATGTGTTCATCTCATAGACTTTTAAGTTATTTTCCTAAAGGCTTCTGAAGCCAGGTTATGCTTTGAGAATTATTAGCAGCAGATCTGGAATTTTATAAAGTTGCCTTTATAGGATCTTTATGAGTCATTCTAGTGTCAATAGTTGTTTAATGTGGAATATTTAATGTGGCCTTCTAGTAGAGAAGGCCTGTACAAACCAGTGGCTATGGTAATCAGATTAATTTAAAACTATTATGACAAAAAGTTGCTCTTCATCTATTCATCATGCCTCAGTTTGTCAATTAGGCAGTGATGATTAACAGTTCCAATAGTAGAAATTTATGAGAATTTCAACTCAGTCGAGGATAAAATGGGGACAAAATTGTCCTCTGGCAGTCTTGCCCATCTTAGTTAGGGGCAGCTTTCTCCATCCAGGTGTTTAAGCCCAAAACCTGGGTGGTTAAGGCCTGTCAAGGATGACACCTCTTTCTCTCACATCCCACACACCCCAGTCCATCAGCAAATCCTGTTGATTCTGCTATTTAAAAAAGTGGTCTTGCATCTGACCACTTTTTACCTTCTCCATGGCTCCCACCCTGGTTCAATCCATTATAGTCTGTGGCCTGATTTCTTAAAATAGCTGCCTCACTGGTTTCTGTTTCTCCCCTTCCTCCCTTTAGTCTACTGTCGGCACAGCAACCAGCAGGATCCTATTGAAATGTGTCAGCTCAGGTCACTTTTCTGCTCAAAACCCTCCAATGGCTTTTCCTCTCACCCAGAGTGAAAAATCAAAGTCCTCACCATTACTGCAAGGCTCTAGAGGATCTGCACCTCCCAGCCTGCCTGCCCCTCGTACTTCTCTGATCTGTCTCCTGCTTTTCTCTCTTTGGCCCACGTGACCATTCCTCTAATGTACCAGACCACTCCCACCCCAGGGCTTTTGCACTTGTTGTTCTGCTGCTTCTGCATGGCTCCTGCCCCCACTTCCTTCTTCGTGTCCTTATGCCAGTGTCACCTTCTCATGTGGTTTTTCTGGCCACCTGTATAAAATATCATCATTCACTACATTTCTTATACTTTTCCTGCTTTTTCTCCTTATTTATTCTTGGTATTCTCTAGCTCCGTGAAGGCAGACACTTTGCCTGTTTTATGTACTGCAGTATCCTCAGCACGTTGAACAGTGCTGGCACGTAATATGTACTCAGTATTTGTTAAATAAATGAAGGAGGCTACCAGCGCTACACTCTGTCGTATGTATTATGTTATTTAATGCCCACACCAACCATAGTTACCAGAAAAATCAATTATGTTAGGCAGGAAAACATATTCACCAGTTTATCAGAAACAATGTGTTGAGATCATAAACCTCTAAATGTTACAATTACTTTTACAGAAAAAACCATAGTATACCCTGGAATTGCTGTCTTTTTCCAAAATGCCTTCATCTTTTTTGGGTAAGTTTGTTTTGCATTCTTCATCCTATCTTTTTTTTAAATTATGGTTTATTTTATGTCATTTACTATATTTAGTTGCTTAATTTCCCCGTCTAATGCCCCTTCCCCATGTTAGTGTCATAAAATACGAAGAACGAGACTGAGAAAGATATTTGTACTACGTGGGTTGGCTTGCTGCCCACCTTGGGAACATACATCGATTTTTTAAATCGCCACCACCTCCCCTTTAACGAAGAACTGTGATTTGTGTAGATTTAGTTACATAACACTGGCACTGTTCATTTAAAATCTGTATCTCTAACAGTTGCTTTTAATGAAAGCCTGCTTAAAATCATTTCTTCTTAAAATTTTGTTTCTGAATGCATTTTATGGTTCTTACTATCCTTGGTGTCACAAGAATTTGGGACATTTGAGGGGTAGAGGAAAAGCCCTGACCTTTTTTTATCCTTCTGATGCAATGACAAATTAAAAGATTGCTAAGACCTTAATACTTTTATCACTAGTCTTTTCTAATGTTCATTCTTTCCTGGACACTTAGGGCCTGCTCTTTCCCCTATCCCCGGCCCCCCACTCAACCCCTCCCCCCCAAAACAACAACAACAACAAAAACTTCTCTTTATCCTGTGTATCAGGAGTTCTTAACTTCCTTTCCATGGGTAGGCTGCTAAAGATTGGAAACCACCAGGTATTTCTGTATGCAAGACATTGGTTTTTCTGCTTGTTTCTGGGAAGAGAGTCTGTGGCTTTCATCAGATTTTCAAAGATGTCCTTAATCCAAAAAAGGTTTTAAAAAAAACCTTTATATTCTGTATCTTCTTTATATGCTGTATATTCTAGGACAGTCTATTCTAGGACTTTTCCTTCCCTGTCCCTTCCCACCCACCTCCTAAAAGGAAATAGATGCCCCATATCTACTTGAACCACTCATGAAATGCTAACAGTTGCCCTTTAATAATAGTCAGCAGTTGGTATTCACACTTTTTCCATTCTACCACAAAGCATTTTTGCAATTTTATAAAATCAGTTTAGAAATAAGAAAAATGTGAACTTACATGTGGCAAGATCCACAGCCTCTTTGGGGCATACCTTGCATCTTGAAACTAGTGGAAAAAACCCAAAGGGTTTTTTAAAAATGTTAGGCCAGGGCTTCCCTGGTGGCGCAGTGGTTGAGAGTCCGCCTGCCGATGCAGGGGACACGGGTTCGTGCCCCAGTCCGGGAATATCCCGCATGCCGCGGAGCAGCTGGGCCCCTGAGCCATGGCTACTGAGCCTGCGCGTCCGGAGCCTGTGCTCCGCAACGGGAGAGGCCACAGCAGTGAGAGGCCCGCGTACCACAAAAAAAAAAAAAAGGCCATTGATTTTTGTGCAGAAAATAATAATGACCAAAGTTTATTGAGCACTTTTTATGGGCGAGGCATCATCTTAGTGTTACATGTGTGCTCTCAGTTAATCCCCAACACAACTCGGAAGGTGGCTCCATTATTATCACCATTTTATATGTGAGAAACAGGCACAGAGCTCATGTTTGAGATCAAGGGGCTGAAATTCAGGCTATCTGACTTCAAAGTTCAGTCTCCAGCTACTATGAGGGTGAAATTTGAAATTTGGAATGAATTTAATTGACATTTTCTCCTTTTGCTGAATCTTCAACCAGTTACTTAGTATAACACTGTACCCGAAAAATACAAAGTGAACAAACCTCACTCCGCAGGTTATGCAAATTTGGTAAATATGGGTAAGTTTGTTATTTTATAGGGTAATGTAGCATGTGTTTATGAGAGGGACAGTGTTGATATTTATGATTTCTTTTCCTTTCAAGCTGCAATGCTAAGGCTTGGGCATCTTTAAAGAAGGACCAGGCACCCTGAGCTCACTACTCCAGTATCTCCACAGGGTTAGAGGTGCTCGGGGGAATTCAGTGCCCCACAACTTCAGCCAAAGGAAGGCAGTGTAACAGGGTCAGAGGCAGGGGTTAGAAAAGCTTCAGGATGGAGTGGTAGGGAGGGGGAGGGGATTTACGAGAACCAGCCAAGGAAGGGCAGAGGTAGAGGATAAAGTAAGTTCCACCTTGAGATGCTGGTTTTGGCAGAGAAGTTACTCTGTCACAGCAGGGAGGAACCAGAGGATTGAGAGAAGATTTGTGGGAAACTTGTATCTTTTCCAATGAGGGAAGAAACATGTTAAGTTCATATAGTAGTTAGCACATTTCATAAAACCTTGGAAACCGATCAATGACTTGTCATTGTCTCAAATTAGTTATAATAAATTACTTTTCTATGCAACGAGTTTGGTTAATTTCTCATTTATTACTATTCTATCTATTAAGTCTAAAAACTAATTTGGTTTTGTGAAAATACTGTAAGCAAATCGAAATTAAATTCAACTAATAGACACTATTGTTAGAATAGTTGTAGCAGATTGCCTACCATTTTGATTTATAACAGAACAATTCTCAGCAACACTTAGAAATTACTGTTTCAGAAACAGATGTCAGTACCAAAGGTGACCATCTGACAATGTAGGAGGGACTGGCTCTTGCCCAAGAAACTATTGAGATTATAGTTTACATCTGGTGACTAGTGTGCTGAAGTTACCACATCTCTTTTAAGCTCTCTGGAGAGTAGGGTCCCTAATACCCAACTTTGGTTTTTCTTTTTTTGCAGCAGTAGGTTTGATATTACCTGGAAGAGCAGAGATCAAATCACTTTTTGGAGGTTTATGAAATCCTTTATAAAGAGAAATTCATATACCTTCCAAGAGAGGGTATAGATGACTTTCTGGTTGCACTTTTTTTTTTTTTTCCTGGTTGCATTTTTGTTTTCATCAAAAAACACTCAGGTGTTTACCTTTATAAAGGCCTATGAAACCTGTTTTTTTTAAATTTTTTGGCCGTGCTGCTAGGCTTGTGGGATCTTAGTTCCCCCACCAGGGATCGAACCTGGGCCCCCTGCAGTGGTAGCGCAGAGTCCTAACCACTGGAGCGCCAGGGAATTCCCTATGAAACCTGTTTTAAATCAACCATTTTGATTGAGGGTTTAACCTTGAGTATACACTGGAGATTGGAAAACAGATATGAAAACCAGCAGATGTCATTGAAGCGTCCACTCCTCTCTTCATTTCTCCCTTGCACTTACTGCCCACATCCAAGCCCTGATGATGAGTCTGCTTCTGAATTGTCTTAAACCTGTTCTCTTTTTGTCTATTTCCATTGTTATGTTTGGTCGTCCTTATCCCTTCCTGAGCACTTCACATCCTTGACTGATACCTCTCTTGGATCCAGTTTTCCTATGTCAGGTTTCCTTCTAAAACAAAGCTCTAAGCTTGTCATGTCCTGTTTTAAAATTTTTCAAAACTCGGAGCTGTCTACAGAAGAGGTCACCACTAATGGCCATCCAACCAAATTCTGCCCACAATTCTGTTTTACTTAACCTATACAGTATTTTTTGTTTTATTGAGCTGACATTTAAATATCAAGAGATTTCATCAAAAATTGGAATTTGGGGCCTTTCTTGAAAAACTAGAGGATCTGACAACGCTGGGCCCTGCTCAGCAACAATCCACTGGAGTTAAAGTTGTTTCTTTTAATGGGGGACGCATCTCTGCATAATCCCATCTCATGCATTGCCTGGGCCCGAGTACCAGCTGCCCCTTTAGTAGATCACAGGCTGGTGCCTGCCCCCTTGACTCATCTAAGGCACCAAAGGCCCCTGTGGGCAATTTGCCACCCTGGTCAGTTGGCTTACCAAATCCGGCCACTGCTGTTCCTCATCCTCCTTGATTCTTAAACTATACTCGCCATATTGGACTCTCCGCTGCTTTACTACACCACAGATATTTATATTGAGATATATATATATATGTGTGTGTATACATATGCATATAATTCCACTCTGCCCTCTTAAACTGAAGCCTTGAAGACAACTATAGATACTTCCCAAACTAAAACCTAGAGTGTAAGCTCTGTGAGGGCATTTCCTGACACATCCATCTCCTGGGCTTGTCCTGAGGCCCCATGGTCTTGTATTCCTCTTTGCCTTTTGATCTACTTTTCCTTTTCCTCTCCCTGAAACATCTTCCTTCATCATCCCACTAGCTCCTGTTCCTCCCAACCTCCCATTCAAACTCCTGCTTATCCTTCAAAACTCATCTAATATTACTTCCTCTGTAAATCCTTTTCTAACATATTCAGGCAAAATAAATTCCCATATGTTCTCTGCTCCCTTAACATGTGATATATATGTGTCTCCCCACCCCCACCCCCTATACTACCACATTGTGTCATCAAGAACATGAGCAACTTGAAAGCAGGGACTGTATCTTTACTTTTATAGCCCTAGCTTCTAGCACCTAGCACCTCGACTTAAAAAAGCTTGTTGGCCGGGGGAAAATGGCAGCAGCCGTGTGGCTGACAGGGTCTTGGTGCTCTGGCCGGGTGTCAGGCCTTTGCCTCTGAGGTGGGAGAGCCGAGTTCAGGACATTGGTCCACCAGAGATCTCCCAGCTCCACATAATATCAAACGGTGAGAGGTTTCCCAGAGATCTCCATCTCAACGCTAAGACCCAGCTCCACTCAAGGACCAGCAAGCTACAGTGCTGGACATTCCATGGCAAACAACTAGCAAGACAGGAACACAAACCCACCCATTAGTAGAGAGGCTGCCTAAAATCATAATAAGGTCACAGACACCCCAAAACACACCACTGGACGTGGTGCTGCCCACCAGAAAGACAAGATCCAGCCTCATCCACCAGAACACAGGCACCAGTCCCCTCCACCAGGAAGCCTACACAACCACTGAACCAACCTTAGCCACTGGGGGCAGAGACCAAAAACAACAGGAACTACAAACCTGCAGCCTGCAAAAAGGAGACCCCAAACACAGTAAGTTGAACAAAATGAGAAGACAGAGAAACACACAGCAAATGAAGGAGCAAGGTAAAAACCCATAAGACCAAACAAATGAAGAGGAAATAGTCAGTCTACCTGAAAAAGTAGTTAGAGCAATGATAGTAAAGATGATCCAAAATCTTGGAAATACAATGGAGAAAATACAAGAAATGTTTAACAAGGACCTAGAAGAACTACAGAGCAAACAAACAGTGATGAACAACACAAGAAATGAAATTAAAAATACTCTAGAAGGAATCAGTAGAATAACTGAGGCAGAAGAATGGTTAAGTGACCTGGAAGATAAAATAGTGGAAATAACTACCACAGAGCAGAATAAAGAAAAAAGAATGAAAAGAATTGAAGACAGTCTCAGAGACCTCTGGGACAACATTAAACACACCAACATTCAAATTACGGAGGTCCCAGAAGAAGAAGAGAAAAAGAAAGGGACTGAGAAAATATTTGAAGAGATTATAGTTGAAAACTTCCCTAGTATGGGAAAGGAAATAGTTAAGTCCAGGAAGCACAGAGAGTCCCATACAGGATAAATCCAAGGAGAAACACACTGACACATAGTAATCAAATATCAAAAATTAAATACAAAGAAAAAATACTAAAAGCAGCAAGGGAAGAATAACATACAAGGGAATCCCCATAAGGTTAACAGCTGATCTTTCAGCAGAAACTCTGCAAGCCAGAAGGGAGTGGCAGGACATATTTAATGTGATGAAAGGGAAAAAACTACAACCAAGATTACTCTACCCAGCAAGGATCTCATTCAGATTCGACGGAGAAATTAAAACCTTTACAGACAAGCAAAAGCTAAGAGAATTCAGCACCACCAAACCAGCTTTACAACAAATGCTAAAGGATCTTCTCTAGGCAGGAAACACAAGAGAAGGAAAAGACCTACAATAACAAACCCAAATCAATTAAGAAAATGGTAATAGGAACATACATATCGATAACTACCTTAAATGTAAATGGATTAAAAGCTCCAGCCAAAAGACATAGACTGGCTGAATGGATAACAAAAACAATACCCGTATATATGCTGTCTACAAGAGACCCACTTCAGACCTAGGGACACATACAGATTGAAAGTGAGGGGATGGAAAAAGATACTCCATGCAAATGGAAATCAAAAGAAAGCTGGAGTAGCAATTCTCATACTAGACAAAATAGACTTTAAAGACAATTACAAGAGACAAAGAAGGACACTACATAATGACCAAGGGATCAATCCAAGAAGAAGATGTAACAATTGTAAATATTTATGCACCCAACATAGGAGCACCTCAATACATAAGGCAAATGCTAACAGCCATAAAAGGGGAAATCGACAGTAACACAATCATAGTAGGGGACTTTAACACCCCACTTTCACCAATGGACAGATCATCCAAAATGAAAATAAATAAGGAAACACAAGATTTAAATGATACTTTAAACAAGATGGATTTAATTGATATTTATAGGATATTACATCCAAGAACAACAGAATACACTTTTCTCAAGTGCTCATGGAATATTCTCCAGGATAGACCATGTCTTGGGTCACAAATCAAGCCTTGGTAAATTTAAGAAAATTGAAATTGTATCAAGTATCTTTTCTGACCACAACGCTATGAGACTAGATATCAATTACAGGAAAAAATCTATAAAAAATACAAACACATGGAGTGTAAGCAGTACACTACTAAATAACCAAGAGACCTCTGAAGAAATCAAAGAGGAAATCAAAAAATACCTAGAAACAAATGACAATGAAAACACGACAACCTGGGCTTCCCTGGTGGCGCAGTGGTTGAGAGTCCGCCTGCGGATGCAGGGGACACGGGTTCGTGCCCTGGTCCGGGAAGATCCCACAGGCAGCGGAGTGGCTGGGCCCATGAGCCATGGCTGCTGAACCTGCACATCCGGAGCCTGTGCTCCGCAGCAGGAGAGGCCACAACAGTGAGAGGCCCACGTACCGCAAAAAAACAAACAAACAGAAAAACATGACAACCCAAAACTTATGGGATGCAGCAAAAGCAGTTCTAAGAGGGAAGTTTATAGCAACACAATCCTACCTCAAGAAACAAGAAACATCTCAATTAAACAACCTAACCTTATACTTAAAGCAATTAGAGAAGAACAAAAAAACCCCAAAGTTAGCAGAATGAAAGAAATCATAAAGATCAGATCAGAAATAAATGAAAAAGAAATGAAGGAAACAATAGCAAAGATCAATGAAACTAAAAGCTGGTTCTTTGAGAAGATACACAAAATTGATAAACCATTAGCCAGACTCATCAAGAAGAAAAGGGAAAAGACAAATCAATAGAATTAGAAATGAAAAAGGAGAAGTAACAACTGACACTGCAGAAATACACAGGATCATGAGCGATTACTACAAGCAACTCTATGCCAATAAAATGGACAACCTGGAAGAAATGGACAAATTCTTAGAAAAGCACAACCTTCCGATACTGAACCAGGAAGAAATAGAAAATATAAACAGACCAATCACAAACACTAAAATTGAAATTGCGATTTAAAATCTTCCAACAAACAAAAACCCAGGACCAGATGGCTTCACAGGTGAATTCTATCAAACATTTAGAGAAGAGCTAACACCTATCCTTCTCAAACTCTGCCAAAATATAGCAGAGGGAGGAACACTCCCAAACTCATTTTATGAGGCCACTATCACCCTGATACCAAAACCAGACAAAGATGTCACAAAGAAAGAAAACTAGAGGCCAGTATCACTGATGAACATAGATGCAAAAATCCTCAAAAAAATATTTCTCCATAGAAGATATACAGACTGTCAATAAACACATGAAAGGATGCTGAACATGACTAATTATCAGAGAAATGCAAATCAAAACTACAATGAGGTATCACCTCACACCAGTCAGAATGGCCATCATCACAAAATCTACAAACAATGTTGGAGAGGCTGTGGAGAAAAGGGAACCCTCTTGCACTGTTGGTGGGAATGTAAATTGATACAGCCACTATAGAGAACAGTATGGAGGTTCCTTAAAAAACTAAAAATAGAACTACCATATGACCCAGCAATTCCGCTACTGGGCATATACCCTGAGAAACCATAATTCAAAAAGATACATGTACAATAATGTTCATTGCAGCACTATTTGCAATAGCCAGGACATGGAAGCAACCTAAGTGTCCATCAACAGATGAATGGATAAAGAAGATGTGGCACATATTACAATGGAATATTACTCAGCCATAAAATGAAACGAAATTGAGTTGTTTGTAGTGAGGTGGATGGACCTAGAGACTGTCATACAGAGTGAAGTAAGTCAGAAAGAGAAAGACAAATACCGTATGCTAACATATATATACATGGAATCTAAAAAAAAAAAAAAAATGGTTCTGAAGAACCTAGGGGCAGGACAGGAATAAAGACTCAGATGTAGAGAATGGACTTGAGGATCTGGAGAGGGGGAAGGGTAAGTTGGGGCAAAGTGAGAGAGTGGCATGGACATATATACACGACCAAATGTGAAACAGATAGCTAGTGGGAAGCAACCACATAGCACAGGGAGATCAGCTCGGTGCTTTGTGATGACCTAGAGGGGTGGGATAGGGAGGGTGGGAGGGAGACGCAAGAGGGAGGAGATATGGGGATATATGTATATGTATAGCTGATTCACTTTTTTTATAAAGCAGAAACTAACACACCATTGTAAAGCAATTATACTCCAATAAAGATGTTAAAAGAAAAAAAGGCTTGTTGAATGAATTAGATAAAATCAGACATATAATGGTTACATGCTAAACATTGGTTAACTTTTTAGGAGGGACATATGTCTCCACACTTAGAAGTTAAGGATGCAGGGAAGCTAGTGGTAAATAGCACAGCTGAGCACAGTGAAAGAATTTACTACCTTAGAATGATCAGTTTCTGTTCTGATACATCCCATGAGTTTTTTCCATACAACTCATCAATTATTCTTTATTGTTAGTTTCCCACGATTCTAAATCTCACACAGTCTTTCTTTTACCAAACTCAGCTAGTCATATGATGTTTCTTATTTTATTCACAGAGGACTCATTTTTAAGTTTGGCCGCACTGAAGACTTGTGGCAGTGAAAACATCTGATTTATTACTGCAGAGAAGTCCTGCATGGGTTTGGTTTTTATTTTCACTGCTCACTCCCAGTCTTTTGTAATGCCATTTTCTAAACTTCTTTCTGAGTGTAGTCTCAACTTAAATTTGTATAATACTAAAATCATGAGAACTCCCTATTTAAACAACAACAGCAAAATCTATTGTGGTATGCATTTGATTAACTTGTAAAATGTTAAAAATATTTCATATGAGAAATTTTTATTATGTTTTATCATGGTATAATTTGTAAAAATAAAAATAAATCACAAAAGAAATTATGGAAGCATCTTATATGAGTATTTGTCATATCCAAGGTGCAAAACTGCAGTTAAAGTTCTCTGAAGATTTAATGTGTTTATTTAAATGTGGCCTCTTCTGTGTCAAATGTTAAATGAAATATAAACATATTGTTGTTTTTAAAAAACTATACAGTGGTCAGAATTATTTCTCAGTATACTTTATGTTTGGTTTATATGGTTTTGCCAAAAATTCTGTAAATATTTCAGTGTAAGTAACCATTGAGCATCTCCCAAGGGATGAGTGAACATGTTGAAAGAGAGTAGCCCCACAATCCTGCCTCCAGTCTCCTCAAAAGTGTCCCTTCAGTGGTAGTGGTGGGGGGGGGAAGGGGGTGAGTAATAACTCAGCTGTGATACCTGGTCCTGGTGGGACGCTGACAATCACTCCACAGCCACCATGGAAGGAAAGAGGAAGAGGATAGGGACTTGACACTGGTCTTTACTCACATGACTAATTCTGTTGTCGGTTTGATAATAAATTGGTTTCCGTTTCATTGTATCTCTGTACTGAACCACTAAGCTCAAGATAGACCAGCAGGGTCAATTATAATGACAAATGTTAACTACTGGGAATTCTTAGTCTGTTCCTCTTTGGAATTCTGTTATCCCCCAGGCTCCCCACTTTGGCAAAATGGGAATTTTTTTTTTCTTTAATAAACTAGCTAACTGTGGGATACATATTCTTCAGAACTAAAGCTTGAAATGTTTTCTTTCATAAAACTTGCTACAATTAGCCATTCATTAAATGCCAAATATCACTTAGATTTAAATTGTGCTCCTTTTATTTAGTATTTATTTATTTTTGTTTGTTTATTATTTATATTTTTAATTTATTATTTTTAATTTATTATTTATTTAATTTAGTTTATTATTTATTTAATTAATTTAATTTATTATTTATTTATTTATTTAGCTGCATCTTCGTTGCGGCACGCGGGATCTTCATTGCAGTGCGCGAGCTCTCTAGTCGAGGCATGCGAGCTCAGTAGTTGTGGTGCACGGGCTTAGTTACCCCGTGGCATGTGGGATCTTCCCTGACCAGGGATCGAACCCTCGTCCCCCGCATTGGAAGGCGGATTCTTTACCACTGGACCACCAGGGAAGTCCCAGTGGTCCCCTTTCTATGTCAGCCATCGTTTTCTCCCAGTGTGTACAATTTGAATGTTGCCTGGTCATCAACTATTCAAAGAAACGGCTGTGTTGTTCTCATCTCACAGCAAATCACTCCTGGTGAAGTTTTAGATCCACAGGATGTGAGAAGTGGAGGCGATCTTAGGGGTTGAAGTTCACCTTCTCTTCTTACAGATAAGGGAACCCGGACCGTGGCAATTTAAATGATTTCCTCAAGGTCATAGAACTAGTTTTTAAATCTTGAGGCAGTGTATCTCCACCTTTGACCACGAATGTCTTCCCCACAGTTAAATTCAGGATATGCTCAGGGAGTAGGAACTCCTTGTAAAACCACTGCAATAAAAGCACAGTGTCTGCAAGGGCTAAATCTAAGTGAGTTCTTAGTTTTCCCCTGTTTTATATCATCTGCTTTGCTGATGTAGATGAGTTAACTGATAGCTTAATACTTTACTAAGCGCAAGAAAGGATCTAAATTGTCAATAAAATTGAACCAAAACCTTAATTTTGTGAACTGTGTGTCTGCACCCAAGAAAATAATGATACCATTATCTTTCATGAAACCAAACATAATTATTTAAAATTATTATAATATAAAATTATCCCTTATGTTTTTAGTCTTTTATTTTTAATATCAAATCTGTCTCTGACCTGTTTCATTGTACATGAGACTTTGCTGTAATGAGTGTCGCACACACAAAAAAATGGGCAACAGTGAAAAGAAGTTGTTTTCAAACAGCCCTTGTTTTTCTTGGATGATTTCGCTTAATATCCAACAGCCAAATGTGGAAACTGTAAAAGGAAAGCAAACATTTTTTATTACAGATGAAGCCTTATTATATGCTTAATATTGTACACATATTGATTCTGGCTTGATCTTTTGAAACTTATGTTGCCCAAAATGTTGTTTCATCACAAAGGTCTTAGAAGTTCTTTCATAAAATCTGAATTGGAAGATCTCTTAGATAGGTAGATCTCATTTCATATAGCTCTTTACATGGATCATTAGTGGTCACCTGGCTTTTGTTTGAACACCTTCAGTGACAGGAGACTCACTACCACATGAAGTAGTTTATTCCGTTTTGCAGACAGTTCAAATTGTTAGCAATTTATACTGCATCACCCACTGGGACTAGTTAAATTCTTTGGAGAAGCATAGAAAAAAATCTTTTCCCTCTTCTACATGACAGTCTCTCAAGTGTTTGAAGATTGTTCTTAGGTCTCCCTTGGGTCTTCTCTTCTGCAAGCTAAATAAATCAGTCCTCAGTTCTTTGGTTGTGCCATATGGTACCCTGCCATACAACATCACTGCATGTTGAGTAGCCTTGGATCACAGAATTCTAGAACCAGAAATCAGAGCAGCTAAAGTTTATGCGGTGTTTTCTATGGATCAGTGTGCTAACATTTCACATGTTACCTCCCTTAAATCCTTCCAACAACCTGGTGAGAGATCTCCATTTCAGAGATCACAGAGCTAGAGGTGGTGGAACCCAGATCTGTCTGACTCCAGAACGTCGAATTTGATCTCATTTCACACATGAAGGAACTGAGCCTCCCCTCCACCCCACAGAAGTAAAGTGACTTGCCCAAGGGCACCAGCCTCTGGTGGGTGAGCTAGGACTGAATTCAGATCTGCCGCCCAGAGAAGGCTGTTTCCACTGGGCCTCTCCCAAAGGGGAGGAATCAGCAGGCTCCTGATCTGTCTTCCTACTTTGCTTTAAAAACCGGCTCTCCTCATTTTGGCAGAACGAGCATTTTTTGGACCCTTAACTGTGTGTCTAGAACATCTATTTTAAATCAGAAGCAGGGGTGACACCAGTGTGACAAGGCTATACTGTTTTGCA
Organism: Tursiops truncatus; assembly: GCF_011762595.2. Classification (NCBI taxonomy): domain Eukaryota; kingdom Metazoa; phylum Chordata; class Mammalia; order Artiodactyla; family Delphinidae; genus Tursiops; species Tursiops truncatus. The sequence goes on along the minus strand of NC_047034.1, from coordinate 164,195,808 downwards.
TAAAACAGCAAGAGGAACTCAACATATTTTGTCGTGTTTTTGTGCCAAAACGGTGGTGTTTAAATTTTTTGGCAATACAATCCTGTAAAAAATAAACTACAAATACGTGTTCAGAAAGCAACGGATGACCTTGAGTGTACCGCAGTCATTTCAGAATCCGTCCTACGTGCTTAACCCTGTCATACTGCTCACCCCTGAAACATTCATTTTATGGTACCATTTCCCCACGTAAACCTTGGGAGCTTCCCATCACCTGAAGGACGATTCAAGTGACTCTGCCCACCATTCATCCTCCTCTTCACCAACTCGCCCCTGAGCCAGTTGCTTCATGCTTCTCCTGTGTTTGCTCTCAATCCTCCCCTTTCTTGGAATGTCTTCCAGTTTCTGTCACTTAGCCACGTCCAGCGAATCCTGACCTCCCCAAGCTTGTGACCTCTGCCTCCGCTGGTTCAACTAGCAGCTACTGCCAGGGTTACTTATTTAGTACCTAATAGATAGAGCTGTGCACAGGTAAAGATCCAGTTCTTCTAAGTGCTTAGACCCCTATTTTCTCTGTTTGCATCCACACAATAATCAGAACAGGGGCTTGTCCATGGGAGACTCGCAAAACAAAGTTCCTTTCTTCATTTTAATAAATGGATGTCAGTGGGTCCTTGTGCCTTGGAAAGCATGAAATAAAATCCATGGTTTATGAAATTGAAATTAAAAGTTGAAAGAATTTATCCTCTTAGTGAAGTCAGAAGACATATGAAAAATTATAAATTGGATTTTTGTAAATCAGTATCTGGGTGAGGATCACTGTAATTTCCAAGAAGACAAAGGGTTAGTACGTGCAGCTCCTTAAGACCTAGAACTAAATTTTATTTAGATGTGTCTCCCCAGCTCTTCATACAATATTGATCACATATTAGCTAATATATTTATGGAATTAATAATGAGTGAATGAACGAGTACATCTTAATAAAATCATCCAAGGATGGCATGGGTGTTCTTGTGGGGTGGTGAGTGCCCATCCCAGGAAGTGCTGAGCATGGTCTGGGCAACCAGTGAAGGAATGTCCCTTCCAACCCCCAGTAGTCTGCTTCTATGACACACAATAAAGGGCATTCCATAATGTTTAAAATGTCTTTTTGGATGGTTTACCAAAAAAAAAAAAATCACCTCTGGATTTATCAGCTTTGGAAGTTTGTATTCTTGCTTTTTAAATGCAAGCTATAAGTGTTAAACTGCTGAATCAATAGTTCTACTCAGCTGTAAAAAAATATACATCAGAAGATGAGGGGAGACATAACCATTCTCCAGTAGCTGCCCACAACACATACATGCTGTGTCTTTGGAGCCAAACAGACACCGATTCAAATTCCTCCTGTTCCATTTACTAGGTCTGTCATTTTGGACAAGTTACTCCTCATCTGCAGACGGGGAGATTTATTCTTACGCAGGGTTTTTGCGAGGATCAAATCAGATAATGTTGAAAAGCATCCAGCACAATAGGCTTGCAATAAATGATAGCTGTTAGGCTTACACATTCCTTGGTGGTTGTCTAAACCCCTAGTAATAAACTTTCACATTCACATGGCAGTTTGCATATTACATAACGTGGTCACATATGTTATGACCCCACCTGGTCTTCAAAACAACCCAGTGGGGTAGAACGAAGGTTACTGTTCTTATTTTACCAGTGAGAGAGGTCAAGGGTCTTGCCTACATCAGACCTTGCAGAATGGTGACTAGAATCCAGGTCTTCTGGTTCCAGGGACACAATCTCCATTTCACCTGCTGCTGCAAGGGACTAGTGTTGGGGGCGGGGGTTCCTCAGATTTCCTTCATTTGTTCAGCAAGTATTTATTGCAACTCAAATAATTCAGCTGGATATTTGTCCTATTTGTGGTATCTCTCATTAATGAGCAGAGTGCTTGGTATATAATAGTTGCTCAATAAGCACTTGTGGAATGAATGGATGGATGAAGCCAATTCTCTGAATCCTTTCACTGTTTCTGCTAAAGGGGCAAGAATACTTGCAGGGGACTGGGAGAGACTAGCTGTTGGGAGAAGCCATATAGAGAGAAGCTGGTGCAAGATGAGGCGGATTACACACAACAACGTGGATGACTCCCAGAATAATTACACTGAGCAAAAGAAGCCAGACGAAGAAGAGTACATGCCGTGTGCTTCCATTTATATAAAATTATAGAAAATGTAAGCTAATCTATAGGACAGAAAGCAGTTCAGTGGTGGCCTGGGGATGGAACAGGGTGGAGTCAGGAGGGAGCAGTTTCAAAGAGTCAGGAGGAAATGTTTGGTGGTGATGGATATGTTCTTACCTTTATTGCGGTCATGGTTTCATAGGCGTATAAACATGTTTAATGTCTCAAAATGTATGCTTCAAATCTGTGCAGTTCATTGTCAAGTATACCTCTAGAAAGTTGTTTCAAGAGGAAGAGGAGGAAAGAGAGCGCGGAGATGAAGGAAAGGGAGACGAGGTGGGTTTTCTCCATAGGTTCTCTCTGTTTCACCCCTACAGACACAAATGCCAAGGCCTATAGTAAGGCTGGTTCTCTATCCCTTTAGTGGTCAGTATCTTGGCCTGCTGGGTGGAGAAAGGGTTGGCCTGGGACTCAGAAGGACTGCTTCCACTCACAAAGGCATGATGCTGGGCATTAGCCTGCCCTCTGTCGGCCCCCACTTCCCATTTATAACTTGGCAATATGGGTCCCTGCTTGCCCAGCCAACCTCAGCATCAATTGGAAGATTACCTAAGGTGACACACATCAGAATGCTTTGTGAACTGTGAGTGTAGGTTAAGGGGAGGAGGGCAGTGGGGTTTCAGGGAATGAGCCCTGACCTCCTTTCTAGCCCAGTCATGACAACAAACACTACAATGTCACACAGACCCTCAGCAGCAGCTGAGTTGTTTGAACTTTATGTCCCCTGACTAAATAACCCCAGACACCTATGCTGCAAGTTTTCTCGTGTCCACTAGCTCTAATTTCTTCAGCTGTGCCACTCAGTCCCTGTGAGAACTTGGATACTCGTGGCTCCACTTGGAGGTCTATCAAGTGAGGGGATTGGACTCTCTGGCCCCTATGGTCCTTCTGGCTCTTGCACTGCAGGATTCCATCACCTTAACATCAAACTGTTCGCCCGCCCACTTTGGTGACTCCAGGTGGGGAGGAGACATGTGGCCAGTGACAGTTCTCGCATCCCTGACCCTCAGTGATTTTGAGGCATCAGGGAAATGGGAACATTTACTACATCCTCACCCCCCCACCAACACACACACACGCGCACGCATGCACACACGCATGCACACATGCTCACACACGCATGCACACATGCTTACACACGCACACATGCACACACGCTCACACACACATCTTGGATTTGTTTGTTTGTTACTTTACTCTCATAAACACCAAGTTAACATATATACCCAGTATATTTTTAAGTTCATTCACTCAAAACCTTAGACATTAATAGGTTAAAGCGCTTACCTTCCAGAAAGTTTGGTCATTAAAATAGTTAACCACGTGAGGTGACTTCCATATTTTGAGGTTTAAGAGCATACCTGTTTAAATTCATAATTAAGTGTTACACACTTAGATGATTGCATTTGTTATCTCAAAATTAATCAAAATATTATAAGTCAACTATGGTATCTCAGCAGAAATCCTTTTTTCTTCCACAACCAGGAGATAGACAAATTGAAGCACTGTCCTTCCTGGACCAGCTTAATTCATTCTATAGACATCTTTCAAAAGGAACTGGCAAGAACAATTACATCCAAAGGATTTAGGTTACCCAGGGAGGTATATGATCGTCATGGATTAACACACTTCCCAAGACGGAATAGAAGGACCCTGTTAGACGGTGCCCCTCTTAAGAGCTGGTCTATTTAAAATGCAAAAGCTACCATGGAGAGCGACTCAAATAGCCACCCCTGCAGGTCCATCCTCACTGGTTCCAATAAAGTCCCAGTGACCTCAGCTCAAGATTCCACTTGTTAGGAAAGTAGTTTATAACAACTTGCGTCTGTGCCTGTTCTTTTCACCCATCCGTCCTCCGCCCAGAGAGCTCGGGCCCTATGCCTTCCCCAGTCGCTCAAAGTCTGCCAAATTTCCAGTACATAAAGTAGTGTTTACCTTTCATGTGAAGCAGGGAAATGCCATTGATAGGTTTATCTGTGTATTTTTAATGATGATCAGTCCCAATGTATTAAATAGTAAGATTAACAAGAGTAGGTGTGTGCTTATTCATATTTTCATCTTATAGTGTGTGCCTTTAACTGATATTGGCATGTAGAGTGCAATCAGCACACCTCATTTAGCTAGAATTACTCAGAAATGATCCCTGTCGCCTACATATATTTTCCAGATAGCTGAGGCTTACTCATCTGATGCAAATCCTCTAAAATTATTATATTTTCTTGTCTTATGAGACAACACTGAACACATTTAGACTTTTAAAAAAAATCAGAACTGTTCCTAGGAACATCCTTTTATGAAATGTGCTGTGTAACGTGGAGAAGGGCTACAGCTGCTGAAGGTTACTGGCCTGTTCTCCAGCAGCCCAAGCTTCTCATGTTCTTGTGACTGGTTTTAGGAAATTCTCTTCTCCTGCTAGGCTCTCTGCTTTCACTTCTAACTTCTACGAGGGTGCCTTGCCTCTAGAAGCCTATCCACGTCTAATCTGCTATTTCTAATCTGCCTGACCTGGGAAACCCCATCACTATGCTTGATAAGATGGTTTCTTAAATAAGTGCATATATTATAGACGGGCTCCACGGAACGAGGTCTCTTCACATGTAAAATGGTTGGCTTAAGGGGGTCAGTTTGTTGCCATCTTGGCCTCTTGGAGGCCTCTTTCCGCCTCCATTGTCCAAGTCCTTTTTTTATCACTGGCTCCCTCATGTGGAAAGCAACATGTGAAGAGGAAAGCTGGTTGGTCTTAACTCTTAAAGGAATGATAGGAGTGTCTTTCCTCTATTCTCTTTCTTGGCTTCAGTGAAGCACGGGAAGCCTCCGCACGCTGGGGAGAGTGGTAAATGGTGTGAGAGGCCAGGGGTAGGGCTGCCAGGTAAAATACAAGATGCTCAGTTCCTTTTGAATTCCAAATTGGGTGCCTTGTGTTTTCACTTGCTAAATCTGGCAACCCTATTCAGGGTTGGACTGCCACCACGAATAGAATGTAAAGTGATGGCTGGAGACATTTTTCTTATCTGTATTTAATTAATCACCTCAGACTCTGTCGAAAGCCGAGGCCAATTGTTACGTTAAAGCAATTCTAGCCAATCTCATTCTCTAAAACTCCAAACAGTACTTTCATATATGTTTCAGAGCTGAAAGGACGCCATATGATTAGTTACTATAATCATTTCATTTTACAGAGAAGCCAGCCAATGCCCAAAGTGACACGCCCAAGATCACACAACTCCTTAGTGTCTACTTATGCTACTTTGTCTCTTATTTGGCATTCACTCCATGCTTAGAGGTACAATATATGAAAATCTAACCAATAAAAGCTGTTTGCTTGTAGAATAACAGTGAGCAGTTCTGTACAGAATGCATGTTTTCACCTAGCATGTAAGACTGGCAAATTGGTATCTCCCCAAGATTCTTTGCAGGTCTGTCATATTGCAGAAGCAAAAGAACATCAGTCCTCTGTTTACAGATCTCTAATGCCTTCCCATGTCTCAGAATGATCTGGCTCCTTGCTACCACTCTATCCTCAACCCCTGCCACTCTCCCTGTCACTCCACCCACATCAGCTACACTGACATCCTTGCTGTTCCCCAAACATGCAATGCATGCTCCTGCCTCAGTGCCTTTGCACTTGCTGTCCCTTTTCATGGAATGTTCTTCTCCCAAATAAACACATGGTATCTCCCTCATTTTTTGCATTCAAGTCCTTGCTTAAAAGTCAGCTTCTTAGATAGGCCTTCCTTACCACCCTTCTAAAAGAGCAGCCCACCTTCACAATAACTCTATGTTCCCCCTACCCTGATTTATTTCCCTTCATAGTGCTTATTACTATCTGACATAGCACATATATATTCATTTTATTTTATTTTATTTTTTTCTGTTTATGGGAAAAGCCCCCTCCCCATCTAGAAGGTGAGGCCAGGGAATTTGGTTCACTGCTGTATCCTGAGTACCTAAGAATAGTGCCTGGCTCATAGCAGACATTGAACAAATATTTGCTGAACAAAATAGTATTTAGGTGTTCTCAGGGAGTAAAAGGTAAGCTCTGTAGCATAAGGGTCTCCTTGGTCTTTTGTGCAAAATTTGATGAAATCACCAGTCCTGGGCTCAAGAGGCTGCAGTGTCCAGGTGACTTCTGAGGACCTTTCCAATTATGAAAGTTTGTAATTCTGTGTTCCTTTATTTTTTAATCAAGGTCTGGGCTCTTTGCCTCCTTTGGCTGGAGCTGAGGGGGTGGGTTCAGGGGGAAGGGCATGGGCACATACACGTCCAGGGATGGGGCAAGTTCAGTCTAGGCCCAGGCCCTGTGCCCTGGACAATGGTGGAAGAAGGGTGGTCTCACACTGACCTGTCAGAAGACCAGATCCCACACCCATAATGATGGTGAAGCTGAATGCCCCGGAGTCAGTGAGTATCTGGTAGCCAAGCCTAGAAATGACAAAGCAGAGGTGGTCACATTTGGGCATCAGGCCGCAGAGGTCATTGGGGACAGAAAAGATTGCATCAGTAGTGATGCTGTCAGGAAGGGCCACCAGGAGAACAAATGTCCCCTCCCTAGGCAGTACATTCCCGTCATTCTCCCACAAAGCTATGCAGACATGTAGAAGGGGAAGAAGGGATTTCAAGATCCTCTTTGGCTTACTTTAGTTCTCAGACCCCACGAACGATGAACTAGAGTAGAAGTCAGAAAACCCTAGTTCAGGTCCCAGTTCTGTTACTAGCTGCACGACCCTAGGCACTTAAACTCTCACAGTCCTGAGTTTCCTCATTAGGCAATTAAAGATGAAGGTTTTATTTCTATCAGGGCGAGATGGGGTACAGCTTGGCCATCAGACCCACCTCCCCTGCCTACCCCCTTGGACATATGTGCCTGTCCTCTCTCCTTCAAAGCAACCCCAGGGCTTCACTTTAAACTATTAAGCGGCCCTTGGAGGACACCTGTGTGACCTTGCAGTAGGCAAAAAGTTCTTAAACATGACACACAGGAGCTAAACATAGAGGGAACAATGATAAATTGGACTATGATAAAATTAAAACTATTGTTCATCAAAAGATACCATTAAGAAAGTAAAAAATCAAGGGACTTCCCTGGTGGCACAGTGGATAAGAGTACACCTGCCAATGCAGGGGACACAGGTTCGAGCCCTGGTCCGAGAAGATCCCACATGCCGTGGAGCACCTAAGCCCGTGAGCCACAACTACTGAGCCTGCGCTCTACAGCCCGTGAGCCACAACTACTGAGCCCACGTGCCACAACTACTGAACCCCATGTGCCTAGAGGCCATGCTCTGCAACAAGAGAAGCCACCGAAATGAGAAGCCTGCACACCGCAACGAGGAGTGGCCCCAGCTCGCCACAACTAGAGAAAGCCCACGCACAGTAAAGAAGACCCAACACAGCCAAAAATAAATAAATTAAATAAATAAATTTATTTTTTAAAAATCCCACAATTTGTGAAAAATGCTCCATCCAGCCTCCAAGCACAGCATCTGACTGATTTACATTCGCTCACCCAAATGGGAAATCGACAAATATTGTTTGTGGAATGAATGTAAAGTCAACTGACTCATCCAATGACACAGAGCTAATAAAACAGCTGATCCACACTTCCCAGAAAGCGCTCTAACTGCCAGCTCAGTCCTTTCCCCATCTTTCCACTACATCCAGATGCCCCTCCTACGGAGGCAGCAGCATCAGTAACCATCATAAAGAAAGGGGCCATGTGTTGGGTGTTTACTGCATGCCAAGCCCTGTCCCGAGCCCTTTAATTATTATATGTTGCTGAATCATCACAGCAGCCCTGGGACATGGATCTTATTATCCTATTTTACAGATAGAAAACTGAGACTTAAAGAGAGTTTGAATACCATGCCTAAGGTCACACAACTGGTAAATGTGACCTTGGTCTGTGTGTCCCTGAAGCCTGTGCCCTTTGCTTCCAGCAGACCAGAGGCCACCCCGAGAGGGGTCATCGCTGTCACTGTGCCCTTCCCTTTGCCAGGTTCCCGCAGAGGAGAGAGGACTACTTCTTGGTCCTCAGCTGTCTCATCCTGATGAGAATTGGCCTGCGGACGGGTGTTGGAGCCAGCTCACACAGACACACAGGCCGATGGTTCTCAGCTCTTCTCAACTCCACGTTCAGGGGTGTTACCTTGATGGCTTGAAATTGGCCACAGGGAGAAATCAGCAAATGCTCTAAGTCAGGGCTTTGTTTCCCTGGAGAGCCAGTTGTTCGTCCTTTAGCAGCACACTGCTGGTTGACAGCTTTGCTTTTTTTTTTTTTTTGCTATAGGCCAATAGTTCTCAAACTTGAGCTTGTATGAGAATCACACAGAGGACTCATTAAAACAGACTGCTGGGCCTGCCCCCAGATTTCTAATTGTGTGGGTCTGGGGTGGGGTATGATTTGCATTTCAAACAAGTTCCCAGGTGATGCTGATGCTGTTGAGAGCCACTGTTCTAGGAGAGCCACAGAATCACAGAATTTGGGGGATAGAAGGGTAGGTGGTGCAGAAGTTCCAGGTCGGCAGCCCACGAGCAGAATTTGGCCCACACAATGTTTCTAGTGATTTTGAATCTTTTGCCAATGCTTGGGAAGTACATGCAAAACTCTGGATTTCTGACTTTTGAAAAGTCATTAGATCTGGCAACACTTATCCTGGGACCCTGCACGGTATTAGCTGCCCGGCACTGAAGAGCAAATGCCCATAGTTTCCTCCCCTCACCGGTCTCAGTTTTAGCCTTACCTGCCTGGTCCCTACAGGTATCTGAGTGTAGGACCCTGCTAGATCAACCCTTCATTTTACAGAGGGGAACTCAGGAGCCCAGAGAGAGGAAAAAGCTTTGCTGAGAGTCGCACAGCTATTGAAGCAGTGGCAGGCGCATCACTGGAGTCCATTACAGAGATGCACTGCCTCCCACAGACCATCCCCTCCCCACCCCCAAATGGGATCCTCTTCACCCCCAAGCAGCTCATGGAGGTATATCTCACCTGCTCACAGAAGATTCCTATAATTTGGGGCTATGGTCGTCTCTCTTGTTAGAACTGAGGGATGCAGACCTCCATGATTTCTTTGAGATACCTCCACAACGATGAGCTCTTATCACCCACCGCAGGTGCTCATAACCTTTACAGCCAGGTTTCAGCCACATGACCTTGGACAGCTAACTCCCCCCGAAGTATCATTTCTTAGGGAAAGCTAATAATACCTCACCAGGTGGTTGTGAGGATTGAATGAGATGATGACATAATGATTTTAGCATAATGCCTAGCATTTAGAAAGCAGTCAAACAGTACTGTCATCAGTAATATTATTATTGTTATCACTAACTCAGTTCATCTGGAAAAATCTATCCCTATGCCCAAGTTACTCTTCCATTATATGTGAGTCACATTCAGAAGATAAACAACTGCCCCCCACCGCAAAAAAAAAAAAAAAAAAGGAAAGAAACAAGAAGATAACTTCCAGAAAGTGATGGCCAGGGTTCTGATCATTGCTGTCCATTGTCTGGGGGGCACAGGACCTGACTCTGGTCCGGAGACCCACGGTCCCACCTCACTGCGTGACCTTAGCCAAGCTCCTTCCCTCTCTGGGTCTCAGGGATGGGCTGTACTCAGCATTTTCCTACGTTAACATATCAAATCCTCTTAACCACACAGTACCTGGCCTCAAGTAGCACCCAACACCCCTAGGAGGGGAGGAATTATCATTATCTTCATTTACTATCAGGTGACAGAGGCTCAGAGAGGTTAGGTAGCATGGCCCAGCTAGTAAGAGGCCAAGACCCCACGGCACACTTCACCACAACCTAAACCACCAGGGACTGAAACACAGGCTCAGTTGGCTTGAGCCTGATCGCCTGCTCTGCCTGCAATTGGGGAGGACTCGGGACTGTCTGCCTTTGCCCTGCACCTAAGCTGCCTGCTTTAGAAAGAAGGGGCCTGGACAGGTGATAAGTCCATACACAGTAGGGGCTGGGCAGAATTTCAGAATAAATTGGCCAACGAATATTCACTGAGGCCTCTGACTGCCCGGCCCTGGGCACCACCCCCCCTTCCCCGGCCAGGGGCTCTGGGCACACTCCTTCCTGAGCTGGATGGGGTGATAAGGGGCTAAGCCAAGTGACCTACGTGGAAACCTTGGTCCACTTGACCTGAAGCGCCGTCAGCACAATGTTGGTGATCCCTCCGAGTAGACCCGGCAAGCCGAAGGTATACTGCACGCCGTAGGTGTCATGGAGGTCCAGCGTTCGTTGAAGACACACCTGGGAACAAACACCATTACCAGCAGATCTGCATGTGGGACTGATACTCCTTACCCACCCTTTCACAGACCCTTGGCATCCAGGGTATCCAGGGGGATGGGCATTAGGACTCAACTAAATAAGTGCTTCTCAGATTTGAATGTGCACTCACAGCACCTGGGGAGCTCATTAAAATGCAGAGTTGGATTTAGTGGGTCTGGGGCCTGAGATTCTGCATTTCTAGCAAAGTCCCAGGTGACACCAATGCTGGTCCGTTGTCCACACTACTCACATTTGGGGCTGATAATTCTGTGTTATGCTAGGGGCCCTCCTGTGCACTGTAGGAAGTTTAGCAGCGCCCCTGGCCTGTACCCTCTAGATGCCAGGAGCACCCCTCTCCCAGGTGTGTCAACCAGAACTGTCTCCAGATATTGTCAAATGTCCCCAGGGACTGATTGAGACCCACTGGTCTAGACCAAACCTAACTGCCATCCAAGAGACTACATGGTTGATTAAAAGGAAAGAATCTGACCACACCTCTAGACGCCCAGTCAGTACTCCTTCCATTTCATCACTTGGCCTCCCAGATGGCTGGGAGCCAACAGATGTGGATACCAATGCAAATTTCATCAGGCTAGTTCCCTCCTTAGAATCCTCATTGTCTTGGGAATAAAAATTCAGACTCTTGAACTCGCCCAGAAGGTATTCCTGAGCACCTGCCATCTCCCAAGGCTACGGTGAGAGGCACACTCCCTGATGAACTTTATGCTTCAGCCCAAAGAACATCTTTCCGTTTCCTGGTTGGGCCACATGCTCTTCTTGCCACTGAGCCTTTGAACACACTGTTCCTTCTGCCTGGAGTACATTTCCCACTTCTTTCCCTGGCTAATATAAGTTCTTTCCCTGGCTAATATAAGTTCTTTGTCAATGCTCGGGTGAGACCTTCTCTGCTCTGGGAGGCATTTCCTGACCCATCTCAGGCCAGCTTAGATGTGCTCCAGTAGCAGTTAACACACTGTGTTGCGTTTATTTGTCCATTTCCTTCACTACACTATAGCTTGGGAAGCAGGAAGACTGTTAAAACAAATGTGTTGAATGAATGAATGAATGAGTGAATGAATGAACGAAAAAATCAGTGAATCATCTTTGAATCCTTCCCGCAGTGATAGACTCAAGGAACCTGAGGCACAGAGAACGTGACAGACACTGAGCCTCACGATACTTGCGATACATGTTTTTTGGCCACGCCGCGTGGCTTGTGGGATCTTAGTTCCCCAACCAGGGATTGAACCTGGGCCCTCGGCAGTGAAAGCTTGGAGTCCTAACCGCTGGACCACCAGGGAATTCCTGTGATACACGTTTTGCTGAATATGTCCTACTTTCATCAGAGGATCTCAAAGCCAGAGGAGATAAAAGACATGCGCTTCCACTCCAAAGATGAAAAGCAGACTACCCCATCTTTTGGTCAGATTGAACTGTTGGTAAGTTCTTCCTTATTTGGGTTTGAAACTGCCTCCCTGAATATCCACGGTTCATCCAAATTCATCTTCTTGTGTCACCCAAAAGTCTATTCCTTTTTCCTCCATCAGGTCTTCAAACCTATGAAGATCTGTTGCTCCTAAATATTTCTCTTAGAAGTGTGTGATAACAAATCGGCTATAATGGCGCATTCTGACGTTACCAGTATATGTAGAATATTGAAGGAAGAAAAATCCATCCACTTAGAAGAAGAACTAAATAATCAGAAGTGGACGTGACCTGGATTATCAACCCAGCATCCCTCTTTTGAGTGCTGCCCTTCCCACCCCCATTCACATGGTTCATGGACAGCAGACTTGCATGTATGATGTGCTGTACCTCCCACCCAGCCAAAGATGGGCACATTATCCAAGTTAGACCAAGAAGCCCCTTCTCCAAAGAATTTGCAACTGGGGCCAAGAGATTTCACCTGGCTGCTTTCTTGAAGAGAAAGATGACACTCCACCATGTGGAGCAGGAGAAGAAGAAGGAAGTCTACAGAGTGAGAATAAAGCAGATGTTCAGGAAAAGCAAAAAAAGAAGAGCGGGGAATTCTTGGGTTCCCCACAAGACTCGCATCCCTGGTGCCAGCCATTCCTGGGCTCCCAGCAGCATTCCTGTCCTTGGGTTCAGTGATACCCCAGTAGCCTTCTAGCAAATCCCCCTTATTCCTGAGCAAGCTTGAATATGTTCTGATACTTGCTCCCCAGATCTTAACTAATGCACCATCCGACTTGGGTGGATCCCTCACCCAAGCTCTGAAGTTAAACTGAGAAGCTGCCAACAGCTGCCTAATGCAGCCCTTGGCACTACAAGATGGCCTGCCATGTTCTAGGGGCCTGGACCCTGGTGGAAGCCAAAGCAGCAGGTGTTCATTGCCCAGCTCCTTACCTGCAGGTACATGGCTCCCCAGATGGAGATCAGCCCAGCCAGGAGACCCAGCACCATGGCAAGCCAAGGAGAAGGGATCAGGTAACAGGGGGCGCCCACAGCCACACCTCCTGCCAGCACCGCATTGTGGATGTGCGTCTGCAGAGGAATAGCTTGTGGGTGAATGAAATGACATAGAGACGACAGGATCTCTCTAAATTACTTGGTAAGCCGGTAGCAAGAAAACAGTGTAACATCTTCCCTGCTTCTCTGATCCTGAAACCAGCCCCTCCCCTCTGCTGAGAGTTCACCAACGGTCTTACCTCACCCCACTTCTCAGGCTCAGGGAGCAGTCACCCTGATTGGGAGTCATTTAGCCTGAAAGTGCAGTTTCTCAGGATCCTAGCCATGCTCACACTCAGTTGTGATGCGTCGTTGGGTGCTTAACCACTCAGTGCTTTAACTTTGTCACCAGAAAAATGGGGTTTTGATTGTATCTACTGATACGGTTATTGTGAAAATTGAGTCACCATATATAAAACTCTGAGCTCAATGCCTGGCATAGAACATGAGTAAATGCCCCCCAAATATAAGCCATTATTATTGTTTTTTACTATTATTATTATTGGCTACTTGGTGCCGATGTCACCCTGTATTATTGGACCCCATCCCAAGAAGCTGGCCCTTGTTCCTGGGTCATGTCTCTGCTATGACCTTCACCTCCTCTAGAACTGGGGCTTTGCCTTGCTCTTATGCTACTGCTCTCTGCCTCTCTCAATTCTACCCAGATCTTGGAGCTCTGGGCCCTGGGACCAGCTTCTGGGGTTCCCCGACCTGATGCCTACACCTGCCTCCCTGGATGTCGCTACCTTGTTTGATCCTAGACTCCCTGTGACCATGGAGCACACCTGTGGGGACCCTCACCTCCCCTTAGTGCTGTTAACCTGTCATCCTTGGCCATCTTCTCTCCCCTTCACCCACCCCCCGCTCCCCGCCCCATCTGTCTAGACTTTCCCATCATGTCTGGCTGGCTGACCTCATGCCCTGATCATCATGGGACCTTGTTTTGTCTTTAGTCTACCATCTCACGGATCTCTCCCCCGAAAACTCACACACAGACTCGCAGCTACGTTGTTAATAGCAGCTAATATTTGCCCAGTACTTATTAGCTCTGGGCACGAAGCCCTTTACGTGCATCATCTCTCAATTCCCACTTTACATATGAGGCAGTTGAGACTCAAACAGTTTAAGTGGTTTGGCCAAGTTCAGATGGCTAGGGAAACAAAGATCTTTACTTTGGATTCCGTTTATTCCATTCTTGAAATTTCTTCGGGGAAGGGGAGAGGATGACTCATTCTACCCCAGTTTTTCTCTGCTGACTCTTGCTTATGGGAGCTGGCTTTAGTTACCACCAGAAATGGGGTTCAGACTTGGGTTTGTTTGATGTCAAGGCTGATAGATTTAATCACTCCCCCCAGAGGGCCTTTGCTCATTTGACAGTCTCCTATGTTCCAGGCCCATTTGACAAGGCAGTGCTGATGGGCTGATGCCCCACGATGCTGCAGACAAGACCCCATCACCCGATATGCTCTTTCCCGACCTGTGGGGCTGGCACTGAGGCCGGCGGGTTGGGTGTGAATATGTGTGTCAGGCCTAGAAGACCCAAGTGCTGCCCAAGGGACAGCCCCCCTCCTCACCATGTTGATCTTCCCTTGAGGGTGCGCCAAGGCTGACACTGAGATGGCTGTCACCATGCTGACAGCAAGGGCGTAGTAGGTGTTGAACAAGGCCTTCTTCCTCTCGTCCGGAATGTCCAGCAGAGCGGAGTTGAAACTCGGCCAGAACATCCACAAGAAGAGGGTGCCTGGAGGCCAGAGAGGGTCAGTGGCCGGAACCAGTATTCCTGCTCCAAAGCCGGAGCCAGGGGCACTTCAGACAGGAGAATTCTGGACCTGGCAAGTCTCATCTCTGTCACTTCCTTGCTCTGTGACTTTGGGCAAATCATGTCTCCTCTCTGAATTCTTAAGCTGGAAGGGCCCAGCTAACATAATTTACAGGCAAGGAAACTAAGGTCCAGAGAGTTGAAATCACCAAACCCCAGGCCTCCTGACCCTGGCCTGTGATGGCTTAAATGCTTATTTTAAAAAATTAATGGGATGCTTTCATTTGGCCCAATGGCCTGGTATTCAGTTGCCTGCTGGCGATCTCACTGCCTGATTTCCTTCTCCTAAGCCTCTCCCAGCCTCTAAGTTCATCACTTTTACTGGAGCTCTTCCAACTATTGATACACCACTATTACTCCTCTCTTCCCACTCCCATTCTTTCCTCCACTCCTAGGCCCGGTTTTCTTCATGTATCCAATTCTCTGCTTTAAGTTGAGGACAAAAGGATTGGATAACCTTATTTAAACTGAGATGTAATGAGCCTCTCCTCTCCTTTGGATATTAATGAAGAGAAGTTCCCTAGAGGGGAATTCAAAGATGTGAATTCATCAGATACCACTTGAAGAAATGGATCATTACCGAGGGGCTTCAGACACCCAGAGAAGGTTGGAAAAGGAGAGAGATTTTCCTCTTTTGGAGCCTCTTGCCCACCCCAGATCCGAGCCCGCCCACGCCACCGTGTCCTCACCCAGCATGGCGAACAAACTGGGGCTCGTGGCCGTCTGTTGTTTGTCCTCCGCTTCTCTAGGCAGAGGCTTCGGGAGGCAGCAGGCCACAGTCAGCCCGAAACAGGCCGCAAACACGTGGATGTACATCATGCTTATGTGGTTGTCCATCTGCAACAAAACCCAGCGGGAAGAGTGAGTGTCAGCATCTTCTGCCCACAGGGAGGGAACCTCCCGTGTTCCTTGGAGAAAGTTCTGGCTTCGTGTAGGAGGCGTGACTTGAAGTCAGGAGACTGACCCAGCCCAGCAGCCCCCCTTTCAGAGGAGTCCCGTGAGCTGCTGTGTATTTATTCCCGACAGGTTTCGGGTTGGCTTTATTTATTTAGTTGGCCACGTCTTGCAGCTTGCAGGATCTTAGTTCCAGGACCAGGAATTGAATCCAGGCCACAGCAGTGAAAGCGCCGAGTCCTAACCACTGGGCCGCCAGGGAATTCCCCTCTGGTTGGCTTTAAACACTTTTGGCTGAAGTCCACTTAGGTGGGGGAAGAGCCACACGGACATGTACCCCACTGCTTCCTACATTTTGGCAGAATTTCAAATTTTGCGTAGAGTGTGAGTGATATGATCTTTGCACCATGAAGCAGCCAGAATTTTTATAAGACGGAACTAAAGTGTTCGCAAAATTCCAGCTATATGTTCATTTTGCTTTATGAATATCGAATTTAGTAACCCTTCATAACTCACTTCGTGGGCTACTGGTAAGTCCTGTCAGCTGTGCCTTCAACCAATATCCAGGTTTGGCAAAATTTTCACCACCACGCTCCACTGACCCCCACCTTGGTTTAAGCCACCATCAACACTTTGCCAAATTTTTGCAGTAATCTTCTAACTGGTCTCCCCATTTCCACCCTTGTCCCCCAACTGACTCTTCTCCACGTAGCAGCCGGAGAGACCCTGTTAAAATCTTAGCTCATGGCATACTTCTGCTCAGAATCCCCCAGTGAGGGGGGTGGGGATTCCTCCATGTCTCCCTCAATGTCAAAGTCAGCGTTCTTCCTACGACCTACAGGACCCTGCATGATCTGCCCTCCCACAACCTCTGTGACTCCACCTCCTACTCATTCCACACACACTGTCCTTGCTGTTCCTCAAACCCACACTCATGCTCCCACGTCAGTACCACTTTGCACCGTCTGTTCCACTGCCTGGAGTGTACGGTGGAGGGAGTGGTCCACCCCCCTGGGTACAGGCAATAAGGGGATGCATTGTCTGTAGAGAATTTAAAACAATTAAAGCAACTAAAAGCCCATCTGCTTTTTATTATCATCATGCGCCAACAATTCTAAACAGTGTCACTGACACAATCCTCCTCCTGAAAGAGGCAGACCACTCCCACGGCCCTGCCTTCCATCTGCCACTGTCCTCAGATACCCACGTGACTTGCAAACCTGCTGCCTTCAGGTCTTTATTCAAAAATTATTTGCCCAGGGAAGCCTTCCTTGGCCAACCTCTCTAACACTTTATCCTCCCTCACAGCTATTCCCGTCTGCTTTCCTCATTTTATTTTTTTCTCCATAGTACTTATCACTATCTAACATACTGTATCTTTTGCCTATTTTATTGTTTATTGGCAGTCTTTCCCTCTGGAATAGAAGTTCCACGACAGCTGCATTTTCCCACTGCCTAGAAGAGTGCCTGGTACACAATAGGCTCAGCATAAATATTTGTGAAAGGAATGAATGGATGGTAAGGAACCCTCAGTCACACATAAAAATGAAAGTCTGTGGAATTCTCTTGTAAGAACTGAAGAAGTCTTGCATTTCTAATCTCTCTGAGGTCCCCCAGGAATCGTCAGCTTGGAATACTCATTTCTTGAGTTGCCTCTACTGGGAACAGCTCTGGTTTCTGGCTCTAGTTTCCCCTGAGCCCTTCCATGCAACAAACCCAGGCTGAATTGAAGTTTTTGAGGAGAAGCAGTGAACTCTCAAAGTCAGTGCCAAACCCTCCCCCGGACCAGCTAAACTAAAACATTGAAGCTGCAGAGAAGAGAGGAGATGGCTTTGAATTAATGCAGCTTTTTAAAACAACCACTATGAAAACCGTAACAAAGCAGGAAAAGGCTTATAATGCATTGCCCACAGTGGGCTTTCCATCTCTGGGAACTGACCTCTTTCCTTGACAGTTTTTTTTTTTGGTTTTTTTTTTTTTTTTTTTTGCGGTACGCCAGCCTCTCACTGTTGCGGCCTCTCCCGTTGCGGAGCACAGGCTCCGGACGCGCAGGCTCAGCTCACGGGCCCAGCCGCTCCACGGCATGTGGGATCTTCCCATACCGGGGCACGAACCCATGTCCCCTGCATCGGCAGACGGACTCTCAACCACTGCGCCACCAGGGAAGTCCTCCTTGACAGTTTTTACCGTGGGAACCGCCTTCATAGCATTTGCTTGCTATGTTTGAATGTTTAGCATAGACCACACTTTTGCAACCCCATTTTGGCCTGTCTTTAATTTTTTTTAATCCCAGAAGCTTTATCAAATGGAGACAGAGCCCTCCCCTTTCACCTGCTCAGCCCTCATCCCCGAGGTCCCTCCTCACAGCACCATGACTCACATTGAAGACTTCCTTGCCGACCATCCTCGTGGCACTAAAGGCTGTCACCTCTATCAATGTCATCAACAGCAGCTGCAGCAGGTTGACCTTCCCCAGGATGACACCCACTGAGATCAGCACAGATGTAGCACTCATGGTGGATATCTGAATACTGGGGAGAGAGGCCAAGACAGGGATGACTGAGAAGGAAGGATGCCTCCCATTCATTCATCCACTCATTCAGCAAACACTTGTTGAGGACCTACTCTCTGCCTGAAACTTTTCAAGAAACTGGGGATGGAGTAGGAGAGCAAATAGACAAAATTTCCGCTCTCATGGGGATGGAGGCTGCCAAGTCTGGGTTCTCCTTCATCCCCTCCCCCACCCTCAGGATGGCAGCCACACTCTGATTGATCTGCATACACTCATCTGTACTGAGGATGCTCCGAAGTTCTCATAGGAATGTCTGATTGTTCCCACGGGACCGCTTCTGGGATCTGACTACTAGGATTCTGCCCTGGGCTTCTCTTCTACTGTCATCACTCACAGATGCTCAATAGAGGGCGCTCTTCACCTGCCCGCCCATCCTTCAGGCACCACCACCGTCCTCTCTCCCTCTCCCTGTAGTGGAAAGAGACTGGGTTTGGAAGTAGGACAAGCCTGGCTTCCAGTTCCAGCTTTTCCACTTGAACAGCTATTTAATCTCACTGAGCCTGTCTCTTCATCTGTAAAATAAGGAGGATGATAATACTTATCTCATGGGAGTGTTGCGGGGATTAGAAGGAATAGTCGTGCATGTGTGTCTCGCACACCATGACTGGCACAAAGAACTAACTCAGTGCTATTACTGATTCCTTCTTTCCCTTGACAAGTGAGCAAGCTTAGTGCAGGGATTCAGAAGGAGAAAACAATTTTTGTTTTCAAGACACTTACGATTAGGCTGGGGAGACAAAGCGACATCATGACCCTGTCAATTAAAACCATCTGCAATATCATGAGGCCAGAGGGGTTCGCTGGAGGGAGAGAGCAATGTGAACTGGACTCAGGGAGGGCTTCCTGGAGGAGGTGGCACTGAGCTGGACAATCCATTGTGGTTAAACCAACCCACCCTCCTCTGGCACTTTGCTGAGACCACCCCTCCCCCTGGGAGCTGATGATGATGATGCTACAACCACCACCACCACCATAATAGTGACAGTAATAATAATAATATATTGAGCATTATGTATAACAGGCTTGCAAGTACATCATCTCATTTAAATTTTAATCCTCCAGGTAGCCCTCTGTAAATGGTGCCAGGGTACCGTTCAGTACCTCCATTTTACAGGTGAGTACATTGAGACTGGAAGAGGTGACTGTTTTGGTAATGGCCACACAGCTAGTTAATGACAAATGTAAGGTTCAAACCCACCCATTTGGCCTGGATCCAAAGCCTGTGTTCTGAAGTCTGGACACAGACTTCCCACTGTTTGCTGCCAATGTAGTGTCCTACTTAAGGCTCAAGGACTTCAGAGGAAAAGCCAGAGGAGGCCAAAGGTATGGGGAAGGAGCCTCACAGGGGCCAGGAATGACTTGAAATGAAGGGTCACTCAGTGCTTCACTGTGGCTGGCCATGTTATCTTTTGGGTGAGCACTCATTTAACTGGCAAAAGCCTAATTCAAGAGATTCTGTGCCAGTGGGAGGATTTCAGACCTCAGGGGCCAGTTGGGACCAGGGAGGGATTGAGACAGCGAAGTACGGTGCTTAGGACAGTCTTGTTCAGGCTGCCATGGTTGGAATCCTGACTCAGCCACTTCCTGGCTGTGTGGCCTTGGGCAAATGACTTAACCACTCTGTGTTTTCATGTCCTCATCTATAAGAGAGGCAAGGCCTATGGAGCTGTTGGGAGGGCAAAGTGAGTCAAGCAAAGTAAGGGGGTTGGTTATTGCTATGATAGGCCCTCCAAGACCTTTTAACATACAGCATTAAAAATATCACAACTTTCAGGGTTCTTTTTATTTTCATATTTGTTCCAATAACCATTTACTAAGTCCTTACTATGTGAGGAAAACAAAGGAGGACAAAACTGAATAAGACAGGCCCCCGCCCTGAAGGGACTGGTCATCGGTGACTCAAGGCAGAACCGATTCAGTGCCAAGTCAGGCCTCGAGCTGGTGAGGCGGCAGGAGAGGGAGAGGGCCGTCTGAGAGGCAGGCCTGGACACCGCCCACCAGCCCAGCCAGAGCAGGAAAGGTCAGGAAGGAGCCCATTGTTCAAATCTGTGAAGCCAGCCCCATTGGGGGGTCACAGCTGGGAGGACCCAAGTGGTCAGGGCAGGGCAGGGGCGTTCACTCGGGCTGTAAATGGCCTCTTCTTGTCTTTCCGGATTGACAGATTCCTGCAGGCAGGACGTCAGAAGACGGGGGCAGCCTGGAGATGCCTGGAGACTCAGGCTCAGGAAGCCAAAGGCTTGTGTGACCTTAAGCCAGGGCAGCAGAAACACCAGACCACGATCACCCTATTGGAGTTCCCCCAGAATGCCCTTTGTCACTTCCCAGGTGATTACTGGGGGTGGGGTGGGGGGGTGGTTTATTGAATCCCCATGGGGATCAGCTCTAAAATGGTTTAAAAGAAAAAAGGTGAAGAGTTTTTTTCAGGGCCCGTGGGGAGCTGGCTACACTGTGTTTCTTGTCAGGACCACTCTGCAGTGTGTGGGAAAGGTTACAGAGTTAAAACTGAAGTCACTTCCACCAGTTAGCTATGTGACCCTAGGCAAGTGTCTTACGAGCTCTGAGCGTCTAGTTCCTTGCCTGTACGCCACATCAGACCCCTACTTGGAAGGGCTAAACAAACAATGTTTGTGAAGTGCCCAGCACAGAGCCTGGTTCATGGAGAGATGTTTAACAGCAGTGCCCAGAGGTTTAGTAGGGTCTCAGAGGGGAGGGTAGAATGGCCTTGAAGGGGTCCCCAAGATACCTAAGGTGGGATTTACCCATCATCTGGGCAAGACAAAGTTTCAGAATTGGATAAAACCAAAAAACAATTTTTATAGAAAAATTTTACCTGGTTCCTCCTATTAAGTGTGAATGACTTTTTTTGCAGGTATGTACAACTTAATGTATGTGTGTGTGTATATATATATATACTCTTGTGTAACCATCACACAGGATAACATAGAGAATGTTTACTGCACCACGTAAACTTCTTTTGTGCCCCTTCCTAATCAATAAACACCACCTTCCTCCGGTAACCATTATTCTGACTTCTAGCAACACAGGTTAATTTTGCTAGTTCTTATAAAGGCATCTAAAGAAATCAGAGTTAATTTAAAGAAACTAAAGACAAGGCTATTTCTTGTCCACCAGCATTTGAGGACTGAGAGTACTTCCTTCTTTTCAAGAGACTCTCTCTCTGAGTGTGAGATTTCTATTTCTTTTTGTCTAATCTCTATTAATTTTTTCTTTGAACTAATATTTATTGTATAAGTTTATGAAATCAAAATCAACAAAAATGAAAGGATACAGGATGGGCTGTAGATCTGGGCCCCTTGTGATGTCACAGCGTAGGGTTGTCAGATAAAATAGAGGATGCCAGTTAAATTTGAATTTTAGACAAACAATGAGTAATTTGTGAGTATAAATAAGTCCTGAATATTGCATGGCGCCGGTGCTGGAAAGAGAAGGGGACAAGCCAGCTCTTCTAGAATCTGCCCTCTTGGGCCCCAGACTCCCAAGGACCCAAAAGTGATCCAGTGGCCGTCCAGTTACCTGGAGAGATTGAGGACCATCTTCCTAAGGGAGAGTTGGTTCAGGAAGCCATCCAGCAGAACTGTCAGCTGCACCCCGAGGGCCAGCATGAAGAAATTGAAGGCCACGCTGCTCCAGCAGTGTCTCCGCAAAGATGTGTTGAGGAAACCCAAGCCAAGGACTGCCATGATGGTAACATCCTGGAAGTCTGCTCAGGGAAGAGATGTCGAGAAGGAGGAGGAGAAGCAGAAAAGGTGGAGGGTTGTGTGAAATTGGAGTTTTACAGAACGGCAGCTGGAGGGGACATTGAAGATCATTGAAGAGTGCTTAGTCAAGTTACTTCCCCTCTTTGAGCCTCAGTTTTCTCATCTGAATGATGGGGATAACACAGACATACCATGCAGGTTTGAGGGAAGGTTTAACTGAGCTAATGCAGGGCCTGGCCCATACTGAGTGCTCAGTAAATGCAGCAATTATTGTTATTATTAAACACAATGATATGAACACGTGTAGAGCATCAGGACAAGTCCTTACACATAGTTTACAATCAGTCAAGGTACTGACTCCTGCTTTTGAGAATCCGGTTCAACCTCCTGATCATGTGTGAGAGAAAATAAGGCCACAGAAGCTGGTGACTTAGCTCAGGTCATGCAGAAGAGGGGGCAGAAGCGGGTCTAGAGGTTCATAGGCAAGAACCAAAATTATCTTCGCAGAAAACGGCTCTCTCCCTTTGACCCCTGCTGAAAGGGACCTGGTGGGCCAGCAGAAAGCACCAGAGCCACATGGGCGATCCTCCCCTTTTCCAGCCTCGGACCCTGCACAGGGGCTGCTGTGACAGATGAGCGCAAGGGACTTAGCTAATGTTCCGGAGGGGACCAGCAAAAGGAAACAGGCGGATGCTTTGAATTAATTCCAGGTTTGCAAAATGGATAACAGTTTGGGCTCTGGAACCAGATAAGCTTGGGGTCATAGCAGGGCTCCGGCACTTTCCAGCTGTGTGGCTTAATCTAGTTATTTAACGTCTCTGAGTTTTAATAACAGCCGACATTTATTAAGTGTTTATCAAGTGCCAACACTGTTTTAACCACTTCACGTAAACTATCTCATTTAGTTCTCACAAGCATCCTTCAAGGTGGGTGCTGGTTTTTTTTTTTTTTTAATATTATTTATTTATTTGTTTGCCCCGGGTCTTAGTTGTGGCCGGCGGGCTCCTTAGCTGTGGTATGCAAATTTATAGTTGCAGCAGGCATGTGGGATCTAGTTCCCTGACCAGGGAACGAACCTGGGCCCCCTGCATTGGGAGTGCAGAGTCTTAACCACTGCGCCACCAGGGAGGTCCCGGGTACTGTTATTATCACCATTTTACAGACAAGAAAACCGAGGCACAGAGGGGTTAAGTAACTCGCTCCAGCTGGTAGAGTTGGGATTTCAACCTAGACGGTCTGCTCTGGAGCCTGTGCCTTGAGCTACCACACTATCTGCCCTCCTGCTTTTCTCACCTATTAAATGGGAAAAATAATCATACCTCTCTCATCAGGTTGCCAGAATCAAACAGTATGAGGCACATAATTGCTCAGAATAGTAAAGACTATTTCATCAACAAACACCAACTATGTTCGTATGTGTACAAATGCCTGGAGAGAGATCTTGAAGGAATTTTTTGCCCCATGGAGATTATCTCTGGGTTTAGGAGAGTTTTATATTTTAAAAAATTTTCAGTGTTAAAAATTTCTACAACCAGCACGTGGACAGTAAGTAATTTTTTTTTAAAGGAAAAAGCATGGGCTTTGAGGTCACACAGTTCTGTTTGACTCCACCTCTATCGTTCCCTATTAGATTAAACCATATTAAATTGCCAACATTTGACCATTTTGACCTATAAAAATGGCGGTTTTTATGTTTCAACCTCTTAGCTGCACGGCCTTGTGGGTTGCTTACTTTCCTCATCAGCTAAATATGGGCAATTCTCCCCCCCTCGGAGGGTGCTGGGAGAGCCAGAGGAAGTAATGTTTTGTTCAAGAGCTTGGCACCATGCCTGGCACACGGAGAAAGCTCAGCACCATCATCACCATCACAGCAATAAGAACTCACCTGGTCTCCACCCTTGGCTCTGATAACAAGGAAGCTCTCATTTCCAGATCTCTCCAAAGCCTCTTCAATTTACATTTAAATTCACTTTCATTGAAAAATACACAGACCTAGAATCTTGCACATAGGACTTGGGTGGGTGTTGACGATCCCAGGTCAGTCTGACAAACACCGGGTTGTAGGAGACCCGGGCATCTCCACGGGATCTGGGGACTTGGAGTGGGTGAGAAGTGGGCAATCAGGAGGATTCAACTTCTTTCACCTTTTTTCTCTGACATAAGGGAGGGGGAGGCCATGTTTCCATCTCCTGCTTGCATCCCCTTAGGAATGGGGGTGGAATGGGGGTGGGCAGGGCACATTTTGTATAGGGGCTCCTCTTGGGATCCCTCAAATTCCTTCAGGGGCCGAGCAGGAAACTATGTATACAAAGGGTACAATGTGTATTAGGGAGTGGTGAGGGCTATGGCCAACTGGAGACTGCGAACCCCACTTTAGATATTCAAATTCAATCTTTTCTTAAACACTGCTGTTAAAAAGCAAATAAACTAACGAACAAACAAACACATCCACCATCTTGCAGCAATGCTATATGCAAAGGGTCCAGATTTATCAACGTTTCCATGAGTAGGGGGATCTTGCATTTTCCTCTCATTCTACAGAAGGGGACCAGAGACAGCCTGTGACTTACTTAAGGGCACACAGCATGTCAGTAGCAGAGCCAAGCTCTGGACTCCTGGTGCAGTGCCCTCCCATCAGGCTAGGCTGTCTCTTGCTCTTGTTTGCCCGCAATGCACTAAAGGACCTTGGGCAAGTCCCTTGCCCTCTTTGGGCCTCCGTTTCCCTATCTGTAACACATGGGAGTCGGACTTGATACTCTGTAAGGACCTCACCACTCTGGTGTGTTCAGAGGAGGGGGCAGTGGGTGGGGAGGGGAAGGGCACCAGGATTACGGCAGACGTGGGGCTCTAAAGATAGAAAGTCAGAGCCTCTTGGTTGGGGAGTTTTATCAGGCACAGCTGCCATGCCTGCTGCCTGGTATAGGCACTCAGGGCCCTCCTCCCAAGACCCCACAGTGTCCTTGAGGGTGGGCTTGTGCTTCGGCCAGGGGGATGAAATTAGGGTGGCAGTTTCTGGGAGCTGTTGACAGAGCACATTCACCCCAAACTGGTCAGTAAATCACATTTGATTTCAGGGTCCCTTTACTCTCACCCCATGCATCCTCCCATTTCCTCTCCCAGCCTCTCAGGGCTCTGGCCCACCCCTGCTCCTCCCATGTCTCACGACCTGGACCCCAACTTCAGCGCTGGGTCCCAGCTCAGGGCATCCCCACTGGTGTCAGCCTCTGCCTCTCAGACCCTGCGCTAAGCCCCTCATCAGCTGCTGGTCTGATAAGCTAATGATGCTAAGGTGTCCAGGGGTGATAAAGAGAGGATTGCTGCAGGGGCCCCAACAACCGGGCCCCAGAGGGGAGTTTTACATACTGTCTAAGGCAGGCCTTCAGAAGTTTATGAAAGTCCCATGACTTAGAGAAAGTCTAACCTGGGAGTCCTGCAGGACAATAATTACCATCACTGTAACAGCGGGCACATACATGGTGCCCGCCACATACCAGGCACTCTTCCAAGTGCCTGCCAGCCTTAACCTTCAACAAGCCCATGTAGGAGGTACTATTTATTATCCCCATTTTACAGATGGGGACAGGGAGGCACAGAGAGGTGCTGTAATTAGCCCAGGTCACACAGCTAGCAAATGTTGGTGGCAGAGCTGAATCCTGACTCTCTGGGCTTAACCACTATACCATCCTGCCTCTCCATACATTCTTCGCTCTCCATAGTGTCAAACGAAGCATGTGTTGTCAGGTTGTCAGAGTCCAGAGTCTGGCTCTATCTCTGTGTACCCGCTTGCTAGTCTGTAAAATGGTCTGAAGCAAGAGCACCTGCTCAGAGGTTTGCTGTGCGTACTAAGCTCGCTGGCTCCTTTGAATTGCTTATCCTAGCACTGGGTGCACGGTAAGTGTTAGTAACTATTATTCCACACCTGCCACTGGTTAGCTGTGACTTCAGGCAAGACTGTTCCCCCTTCCTTCGGCCTGGCTGCCCCTGGGAGTCTCACTCTGTGTCCCCACCCACCCTAGCCCCTCCCTCTGGCCTGCAGACACTTCAGCATCGACAGCTCTGAAGCCAGGCCAAGCGTCTGTCCCTCAGGGCCTGGGCTCGGCCTCCACACCGTGCTCCCCACCACTGACTGGGAGGACCTCTGCAGCCCCTGTCAGGGACCATCCACGGAGCCCCATGCTGCCTTCCCCTTCCCCGCAGCCTCTCACCCCACCCTCACCTCTGCAGCAGCCTGGGAAAAGAAAAAGAGATTGCCCAATCAAAGGGGCAGTCAAGGCTGAGATATAGAAGGTACCAGGATTTGGGGGTATTTATATGTCACTGGCAAAGCCGCTCTTGTCTTTTAGTAGCTCTGCTTACTGCTTCTAAGGCATATGGGGGCAACTGGGTGGTAGCCACAGTGCAGGGCCCAGGATGGTCTCCCAATGTGGCAGCTTGCAAGCAGGCTCTGTGTGATAGGTTGTCAGAGTAATGGCCCCCAGTGAATCATGGCTTCCAGTATAGACCCCTCCCACCTGAGTTGAGCCTTGTGATTGGCTTTGGTTAATGGGACATTAGCAAACACCATACAAGCAGAGGCTTGAAAAGCACCTGCTCATTGGGGCTTGCCCTCTCTTACTGTGGTAACACATTTGCTGCCATGTGAAAAGTCTGGGCTAGTCTGCTGGAACCACATGGGCTAGCTGCCAGCCAGCACTAACTGACGAACATGCAAATGAGGTTATCTGAGGCCATGCAGCCACCTCCAGGCTAGAGATGCATAGTGACCCTAGGTAGAACTGACAGAAGAACTGCATCACCAAATACAGCCAAAATTGCTGAACCATGGAATCATAATCAGGAACAAGTTAGATGATTTCTGTTTTGAGCCACTAAGGTTGGGGGTGGTTTGTTATGCGGCAGTAGATAATGGATGCACTTGCTTCCCCCAAGCATCTCACAGGCACCTGAATCCCAAGCCCAGAATGAACATATCATTGTTCCTTTATCCCACAATCTGCCCCTCCCCTTGTGTCTCTCATCTCAGGAATGGGCTCCTTCATCTGCCAAATCTCACATATGAAGCCATCCTTGACTCCTCCCTCGTTTTTGCCAAGAACAGCTGATTTTATCTTCTAGGTAGCTCTTGAATCTGACTCTTCACTTCTCCTCTATTGTCCCTGCCCATTTGGCCTCATCACAGGTCATCCAGGCTAGTGGTCATCAGAGTAGGGATCACACCCCTCAGAAGATGCTCCAGGCAACCACAGGGGCTGCTGGAAGAAGAGATATGAGCACTCTAGTTCTATTCATTTTTACTAACAAAATTAAGAAATTAAAGTTTATTCATAATAAAAGACAATACTCTTTATCAGTCTTGGTATGTGTTCATTCTTCTAATCCTTTTGACAACTAAATAAGTACTATCATCATGTGACAGAGGTTAAAACAGAGGCAGAGAGAGGTTGAGTGATTTGCCCAAGGTCTCACAGCTAAGAAAAGGCAGAGGCAAGATGTGAATCAGTCTAGCTCCAGTAGTCCTCAAACTTCCATGAGCGTCAGAGTCACTTAGAGCGTTTGGTAAAACACAGATTGCTGGGCCCCACCCTAGAGTTTCAGATCAGTAAGTATGGATGGGGGCCCGGGTATTTCTAACAAGTTCCCAGGGGATGCTGAGGTGGCTAGTCTGGGGACCACACTGTGAGAACCACTAATCTAGGCTCTTCTACCCCTAAAGACACTTGGTGAAGTTTGCAACTCTGCAAGCATTTAATGTTGAGATGAACCCAGGAGCCTCCTCTCACTTGCTCAGGATGTCAGACAGCTTAGTGTCCTAGCTTCGGAAGGTGTTCTAAGGGAATATTGGGCCACTGAGCAGGGGGGTGACATGTGTTTCTCTGTATTCGTCATGGTGCAACTAACGACAGGGATTTGTTTTTTTAAATTTACCTCTATATTATGGAAAAGTTTAAGCATACACAAAAACAGAGTGAGTAGCATGATGAACCTCATGTACCCATTCCCAGCTTTGATGATTGTCACACGGGGTCAATCTTGTTTTTATTATCCTTGTTTCCTTTCTTCTTCTTTTTTTTTTTTTTTTGGCATGAAGCAGACCCTAGACATCATTCCATTTCAATATGCTTCTCTAACAAATAGGGCTCACTATTTGTTAAATTGTTAAACCTGTTTCTAAATAGGTTAAAAACCACCCACTATGCTATTATCACACCTAACAAAACTAACAATAATTTCTGTATATTATATAATATTCATGTTTTATTCCAGTTTCCAGATTGTCTTAAAAATGTCTTTTTTAAGAATTGGCTTGTTTACATATGACCCAGCAATCCCATTACTGGGCATACACCCCGAGAAAACCATAATTCAAAAAGAGTCATGTACCACAATGTTCATTGCAGCTCTATTTACAATAGTCAGGACATGGAAGCAACCTAAGTGTCCATCGACAGATGACTGGATAAAGAAGATGTGGCACATATATGTAATGGAATATTACTCAGCCATAAAAAGAAATGAAATTGAGTTATTTGCAGTGAGGTGGATGGACCTAGAGTCTGTCATACAGAGTGAAGTAAGTCAGAAAGAGAAAAACAAATACCGTGTGCTAACACATATATATATAATCTAAAAAAAAAAAATTGTTCTGAAGAACCTAGGGACAGGACAGGAATAAAGACACAGACGTAGAGAATGGACTTGAGGACACGGGGAGGGGGAAGGGTAAGCTGGGACGAAGTGAGAGAGTGGCATGGACATATATACACTACCAAATGTAAAATAGATAGCTAGTGGGAAGCAGCTGCATAGCACAGGGAGATCAGCTCGGTGCTTTGTGACCACCTAGAAGGGCGGGATAGGGAGGGTGGGAGGGAGACGCAAGAGGGAGGAGATATGGGGATATATGTATATGTTTAACTGATCCACTTTGTTCTAAAGCAGAAAGTAACACACCATTGTAAAGCAATTATACTCCAATAAAGATGTTTAAAAAAAAAGACTTGGCTGGTTTAAATAACTTATCATTTACGGGGACTGGATTAGATTAAGTGGATTGACAGATTGCTTCCTAGTTTTAACTCAACTAACCTTCACAAAACGGACTAATGGCTCAAACAACTCCTGCCAAAAAACAGAGATTGAAGGCAGAACAATAATGGCAGCCAAACATACAGAAACAAAAGGGCAGAGTGATACTTCTCCTCGTGCAGACTCTCCGTCAGCCACATTCAGAGTTTAAAAAAAAAGTCAATCTAATCATATCTGACAAGAAGTCAAGCAAGATAATTTGAAATTGTTAAGAAGACCCCGAGGAATGGATTGCATCCACTATCATTTATTTATTTATTATTTTTTTTGGCTGCATTGGGTCTCTGTTGCTGCACGCAGGCTTTCACTAGTTGCGGCGAGTGGGGGCTACTCTTCATTGCGGTGTGTGGGTTTCTTACTGCACTGGCTTCTCTTGTTGCAGAGCACCAGCTCTACGCATGCAGGCTTCAGTAGTTGTGGCACACGGGCTCAGTTGTGGAGCACGGGCTTAGTTGCTCCGCGGCATGTGGGATCTTCCTGGACCAGGTATCGAACCCTGTCCCCTGCATTGGCAGGTGGATTCTTAACCACTGCGCCATCAGGGAAGTCCCATCCACTATCATTAACAGTAACCATGGACCTTGCCTTAAGAGTAACTGACACCATTATGATCAGTAATTTGAAAATATTTTATATTTACTTTTGATTTCTTTCAAATTTTCTAAGTTGTGTACTTGTATAATAATGTACAAAATGTATTCATGTAGCGGTACGTATAAATATGGTGCATGCTTGAATAATGGTGTGCATGATCAGAAAAATTTGAAGCCCCCTGGTCCATACTACACTACAGCCTCCACACTGGCCTTCTACCTCAAGTCATGCTCTCTTCTCCATCCCCATGCCAGCCCTGGAATGGCTTTCTCCATAACCCAAACCCAAACTGATCACACTCCTGCTTCCTATTAGATCAAAACAATGAAGGGCAAACTTCTCACTCAATGCAATGGGTCCACCACACCCTGCTTCCCTATTTATGCTCCAACAGCACTGCACTGTTAAACCCCAGATTGGTGCAGTCTGATGAGTGTACACACAATGGTTCCTGCTGTGCTCTTGACCCTCCATTTTCACATGGTAACTCCTACTGAGCCTCCAAGTCCTGGCTGGGCAGTCACTTCCCTCCAGAGGCCTTTCCTGACATAACCATCTCCCTGCATGGGTTGTGGGCCCTCCTCTGTGCTTCCATACCAAGTGAGCACCTGAGGACACTTATATCTATTATACGTTAGCAGCACAGCCTAGGGGTAAAGAAGAGGGACCCTGTACCCAAATGACAAAGTTTCAATGTTGGCTCCTACGCCTACTGATTATATGACAAGAGGCTCAACCTGACTGTAAAATGGGGTCGTGAAGCATCATGGTTAAGGGCATGGAAACTCAAACCATGCTGCCTAAGTTTATTTTTTTCCCTTAATTTAGTTTTATTTATTTATTTAATCTATTTAATTTTTTTAAATTTTTTAACTTTTATACTGTAGTGTAGTTGATTAACAATGTTAGTTTCAGGTATACAGCAAAGTGATTCAGTTATACATATACACGGATCTATTCTTTTTAAAATTCTTTTCCCATTTAGGTTATTACAGAATATTGAGCAGAGTTCCCTGTGCTATACAGTAGGTCCTTGTTGGTTACCTATTTAAAATATAAGGCTGACTAAGTTTAAATCTGCTGTGCTATTGCTAGCTGAACAACCTTGGGCAAATCACTCCATGTCTAAGTGCCTAGTTTCCTCACAAGAACAAAGGAGATCATAATAGCACCTGTCTTGTAGAGTTATGGTAAAGCATTTAGAATAGTGCCTGGTACCTAGTAAGTAATCAATAAATATCATCCCTGATTAGCATGCGTTTGGATCTCACATGGTTTGTAATACAGGGTTGAGGGAATGAATGAGTGAATGGATTGAATTACATTGTACCGGATTAAAAAGAATCAAAGTAAATTGAAATGAATTAAAATTGCGCCCAGGTCTCACTTGTCCAGCACTGAGAGCCCTCTCTGGGCTAGCCCATTAAGCAGTATAGGGACTTCCTTTCCCAAGTCATCTCCTTGTCCTTCTTTCCACTGCTGAGGGCCCAGGGATGCCTTCCCTTTGCTTCCAGTTAACTAGTTAATATCAATTAGAAACAAGCAAGCACTCAACTAGGCTCAAGTTTCAGCTTTGTCCCAGGGACTTCACTCCAGGAGGCCCTTCCATTATCATAAACAACATATTGACCCACAGATATACTTGAAAACTCATCTCAACTTTTAAAAAAAGCAAAAGCCACACCACTGTGGATGTCTGTCTTGTTTAGAGTTGTTCTCATCACAGTCTATGAATATTTTTAGCTGCATATAAAATAACAACCATCCTACATTCCCCTTCAGCCAGAGCTTATGGCTCTGGATTTGCAGGCAGAAAGCAGACTTCCCAGCCCCTAAGTGAGAGGAAAGCTTCCAAAAGGAGGGTGGCACAGAAATGCGAAAAAGAGACAAAAAAAGGAAACGAAATCCCCCAAACCCAACAATAACATGAAATTCATTGCTTTTAAGGAGAGAGAAGCGGGGGTGGGGGAGCAGAGAAGCAGAGAATTGTGAAGACCATTTGGCAAAGGGAATTCTAGGAACACAGAAAAGGAGGCCCCTCCCTCTGCCCTGACAAATTAAGGGAGGCTTCATGGAAGAGGTGATGGTGACACCGGTCCTAAAGAAGAGACTGTATTGTTGGCTGGGTCTTTGTGCAATGAATGGAAGAGGATGAGGGAACTCCTTTCCTCGGAGGCTTTGTGGAAAGGAGCCCCTAGGCCCTTGGAGGACCACAGACCTCCTCTTCCCCTGCCCCTGCTACTTGCCTCTGTGACCACCTCCCCTCTGGACACTCACCTCGATAGGTCCTCATGAGCTTCTTCTGTTCCTTTACAGAAGTTTCATAGGAAGTGAAAAAGAAGAAGATGAGAATGAGAGTCACCTCCAGCATAAAGGCCCACAGGGTCAGCGGGCCCCGCACAGACTTTTGGTACTTAGAGCCCATCCTGTGTCCGTCTCTGTGCGTCAGTTCCACCAGCACCGGGCATTACACCTCGGCTCCACACCCACTCGGGGGAGGGATAGGGGAGACACCCGCCAAAGGCCTTATCTCAGGCTTCAAGGCTGGCCCTGCTGGCCTGTCTATGGAGTTAACACAGGAGCAGAGGGGCAGTGACAGGGAGGAGGAAAAAAATGCATTTATTCCAACATTAACTGATTCATTCAATCATTCATTGACTTATTCATTCAACAAGTAGTTGCTGCATTCCTACTACAGGCACTGTGCTCAGTTGAAAGGAGGGCATTCATTCACTTGATCCCCAAACATGAGAATCCTTCTCTACCCCTTACTTCGTTTACCTTCACTATATCTTGCAAGAATGGCAAAGAATAGATCAACTCAACACCTCTATTTTACAAATGGAGAAACTAAAGCTCAGATGGGGCTTTGGATTGGCAAAATTTCTCTTTAAAACCTTACCACATGTCAGAGAGGGCACCAAGTGGGCTCTTAAAAAGGATATATTGAATGAATGAATGAATGAAAGCAAAGAGCAATGCTAAGCCCTGGGGAGGACACAGGACCCACAGAGAACTAAGTCCTCAGAGCTACACAGTTGAAATTATTTTTATTTGAAACTGTATTTAAATGGACCTGTTTCTAAATCTCTTAAGGACAGGTGGGAGAAAAGAAAAGAGGCTTGGGTCCAGCTCTAGTAAAACCCTGGTGAGGCTAAAATTGTCCCCCATTCTGGTCACTTGCTCACAGAGCATCCCAGGACTCTGCCTGGGGCATGAACACTGCAATGCATTTGAGGATGGCCACCGGCCTTAGCACGCCCAACTCACAATGGAGGATAGTCCCCTGGAATAGGATTTAGGGCACCTGAGATCTAGTTCTGACCTGCAGCTAACTTATCCTGTGGTCACATCCATCTGCTCAGCAGAAGACCTAATACATAGTAAGCATGGAGAAAGGGAGGGAGGGAGGAATCAAAGTTTTTTACCTTCTGCACTGGCCAGCCACTGGCCACTGAGTATAGACTGAATTTATGGGATCCCAGAGACTAAAACTTGGCTAGGAGTAGCAGGGAGGCAGATTTTGACCCAACATGAGTGGATACTTTATTGACCATTCATGGGGTAGTGAGCACCCTGTCACTAGGGGAATGCAAGCAGAAACTGATGGTTGCTTGTCAGAGATGTCTGGCATGCGATTCATATCTGGATCAAGGGAGATTCTAATCACCTGGTAGAATCTTGTCTTTTTGTTTTTAGATGAAGAAACCGAGACACAGAAGGTCACACCCAAGGTCATACAGTCACGGGCATCAGTCACTTCTTGCTCAGCACAGCTTTATTTACAGAAGGGAAAAAATTGAGAATAACCTAAATGTCCAATAGTAGAAGACTGGTTAAGTAAACTATAGGACACACGATCTGCCACCCATATGATTGTTCTGAACATGGGGGAAAATCCAGAGGAAAATGCTTTTAAGGTTTCTCAAAAATGGCACAGAGGATATATTATTTGGTGAAAAAGGAAATTACAGAACAGTGTGTAAGTACGATCCCACTTTTGTAAAAAATTAATGACGCAGTATGTTAAGACATGCCTAGGAAAAAAAATGGCTGCAAACCACTACCTGGTTACTTTTGTTTTAGGTATTTTCGGGAGCTAAAATTTACTAAGCACTTAGCGTGCTAGGCACTGTCCTAGGCACTTTACATGTATGAACTCAGTTAACTAGCCTGTGAGATGGGACTATTAGCCTTTACTACAACAGAGGAAGCTGAGGCACAGAAAGGTTAGGTGACTCGCCCAAGTTTATGGGGCTAGTAAGTAATAGAGCTGGGATTTCAACCCAGGAAGCCTGACTTGTGCACCTGGGTGTTGAACCACTTAACTTTAGTCCAGATAACTTCTAAGTCTTCTTCCACTTCTAAAAGTCTAGGAATGTAGGATTCTAAGGCTTCTGCTATCTCAACAGTAAATAAGGGAGTAGGTGCCCTGGTCTCTAGAGATTAGCCCTCATGGTCAGCCCTGGTTCTGATTTCTGGTCCTTTTCTGGCCATCAGCACTTCTGATGAGCTGGGTTTCCTTAAAGAGGGACTCCCCTGTGAGGGGGATAAGTGAATGTGACCCCTGTTGGCATGGGTCCTGTACCAGCAGGTTGTAAACCAGGCAGCCCAGGGAAACCAAGTGTCAGGCAGATGAACACCAAAGGTTTCCAGCCGCTGCCAGCTCCTGCGCCTGGAGCCCCTGATGGTTGCGTTTACCAGCTAGCAAATTCAGTGATGATGGCAGCTGGTTCTCACAGAGGCATCCTAACCTGATCCTGCCTCAGTGAGGGACGGACCGCTTGACAAGAGGGCCAAGCTTCTCAGTGAACAGAAAGGCTTTTTTTATTAAAGGGAGGGGACCCCCACAGGTGGCCTCTCCCAGAAGACTGGTCAAAAGGGGAGTTTTCTGTCTTCCTCTCTAATTCTTGCAAAAGACCCCTGTTTTCTGATGACAGTTCCAGCTAGTGTGACTCCAAATCTTCAAGGCAGGGTCCCTAGTACAGAAAAGCACAGGCGATCTAGGCCAGAAATGTCATAAAGCAAATCAAATGTTAATTGTTGACTCTAGGTGGGAGGTGAATGGCTTTTCACTGAACATTTCTTTCAACTTTTTTGATATATGTTTGAAATTTTTCATAACAAAATGTTGGGGGGAAAATATTCTGTGTGCACCTGCCACTCCCTATGCCAAAAGCACCCCTCCACCCAGGTATCTGCATGCTCCTGCCCTCGCTGACCCAGATCCAAGCAACAGGAGACCAGGGACTTTTGACTCTTGTATCCTCAGCACCTGATGCTTAGTCCGTAGTAGGTGCTCAATAAATATCTGTTGACTGACTAACAACTGCCATTTCTGGAATGCCAAGCACCGGACCCAGCATTCTGCATACATTATTTCAGCTGCTCTTCCCCTCAAGCCTGTGAGTACAGGCATCACCGCTCCCATTTTACAGATGAGAAAACTACGGCTCAGAGAGGTGATGTGAGCGCCCAAAGTCACAGAGCTAATAAACAGCAGAGTCGGAACCCAACCCACATCCATCTGACGCCATGGCTTGTGCTGTTAACTTCTTTGCAATTCTGCCTTCCATTAACTAGACAACTCACAGTCTCAATTTCCTTATGAGTCAAATAAGATGAGCTGCTCTGCTTTCCTCCCAGAGTTATTATAAATGTGAGACTATGTAAGCATGCTTGGCAACCTGTGTTTCGGAAATGAAGGTGAGCAAGTGGTACCATGACTGTGGCCTCCTGTTCTGAGTGACCAGGCTTCCCCCGCGTGTGATGAATCAAGTCAGAGAGACTGCAGCTTTCACGTGTAATCATGCGTTTTCTGTAAAGCGGGACTCTATGAGAATACTCACCAGGCCCTCCTCACCTGAGCCAAGTCATGAGCAGCGACCAAGGAGGTAGGCAGGCCCTCCATCTCCTCTCTGGAAGCTTGTCCGCACCAAGGGTTTGATCCTGCTCTGGGCATGCCTGGTTAAAGTGTGGCTAAGTCAATAATTTATTCATTTAACAAACATGAGCTTTGGAGTCAGGCAACATGGGTTCAAATCCTAACTCTGCAAATTATTAGCTGTGTGACCTTCGGCAAGAGTACCAATATCTCTGAGTCTGTTTCTTTACCTGTAAAGTGGAGAAAATCAGGGTCGATCTCACAGGGTGGTTGTGAAGATTAAATGAGGTAATGCACATAAAGTGTCACATGTGTAGAAAACACTCCATAAATGTTAGCATTATTATTATGGCACAAGCTTGGCATGTTTACCATAGGAAACTTCAAAAATGCAAAGGTGCATAAAGCTTCCATAAAGCACCCACGATTTCATCATCTCCCCAAACCAGCTCTACTTCTTTGTGCATATATCCTTCCAGATTTTTTTCTATTCATGTGAATTTATGCCTTTTTTCTTCCCCTACGACAAAAGGGATTATATAGCAAATGTTTAGTAACTTGTTTTTTTCATGAACAGAATATCATAAGTGGTTTCCAAGCCAGGAAAAAAATCTTTCTATAACACTATCATGGTGGATAAGAGCCCAGGCTCTGCCACCAGACTGCCTAGGTTTGAATCCTAGCTCTATCACTTACTGTGTGACCTTAGGCAAATGACTTAATTTCTCTGTGCCACAGTTTTCTTTTCTTTTTTTTTCAAAATAAATTTATTTATTTATTTATTTTTGGCTGCGTTGGGGTCTTCGTTGCTGCGCGCGGGCTTTCTCTAGTTGCGGCGAGCGGGGGCCACTCCTCGTTGCGGTGTGTGGGCTTCTCATTGTCGTGGCTTCTCTTGTTGCGGAGCACGGGCTCTAGGCGCACAGGCTTCAGTAGCTGTGGCACGTGGGCTCAGTAGTTGTGGCTTGCGGGCTCTAGAGCTCAGGCTCAGTAGTTGTGTGTGTCACAGTTTTCTTACCTGTAATGTGGCACCAGTAGTAATCTCTTTGTCATAGGACTGTTGTGAGGATTAGATCAAAATGCATATGATACTTAGAGGCGTGCCTGCACATAGTAAGTGCTGTGTGTCGTCATTCTCCATGGCACACCGATTTCCACAGTAAGGATGTGTGATCATTTGTTTGACCAGCTCCCTTTGTGGGATAGCTGGGCTATTTCTAAACTGTTTCTGTTCTAAACATACTATGAACATCATTCATTAACAGGGCTCTCTGGGGGATACAGACACACGTATAGGAGGTGGCCATCCAATGTCTGGATTTTTCTGTGACTCACGTGGGACAGGAACAAAGCTCAAGGGAGCTGGGCCAGCCGTGCCTGGCGGGTTTGAGGGGATCGAAGCTGCTGAAAGAGGTGGGTATGCAATTTCCTCATATGTGAAATAGGGTGTGATGATCTCTCTCCAGGCTATTCTGAGCTATTTTGAGCTCAGTTGAAGCTCACATGCCAATCCCAACCCCTTGGCCATCAGAAAGTCCCAGGAGAAGAGGAGGAACAGCCCTGAATTCCTGTCCGGCCCTTGGTCTTTTGAATGAGAGCAAATGATTTCCTCTTCCCTGTCTTACTCATCTGTAAAATGGCCACTGCTGATCTCCCCTGCTTCCTGATTGGTGGTGGCAGTGTGGGGAACTGGGGAGCTCTGTGTCAGGCCTCATCTCAGCCCAGTTCTGTGCCCTTAGGATCCCAAAGGGTCCTTTCAGGTTGCAGAGGTGAAAGGCTGGAACTTGGCTAGAGCCAGAGGGGCTTGGGCTATGGTCGGTCAGGAAAATACAGGGTCCAGCTGGGACAGGAGGTGTGAGAGGAAGGGAATGGAGAAGGGCAGACTTACTGTGGCCCGTCCTAGGGCTCTTGACAAGGAGGCCTTTCCCATCACCCCACTCCAGCCAATCATTAGATCAACAATCCTTACCATCAAGAGCCATGTACAGGCACCAGAGCATCAAGGCTTCATATTGCTCAAGCCAAATTCCTTTACCATACCAACTGCATGACCTTGTTTTCTCTGAGCTTCAGTTTTCTCATCCGTAAAATGGAGCTAACATGTTCTGCTTCTAAACATAGGGCTTGAAGTGTCTCCAGAGTTGACCTTGGCACAGGGTGGGCGGGTGACTCAACTCTGGACACCAGTGAGTTGACATTTGAATTGGGACTGGAACCCAGACCTCCAGATTGCATCATCTTGGGCCAACCCTGGGATTCTCTCTGCCCTTCTTCTGCTCTCAGATAGTCTGTTGCCCAATAGTAACTCCCAGCCACATACTCCAGTAACACCCAGCCACTCCACACTTCTCCACATGGAATGCCCTTGTCAGGAACCTATTTGATGGCAGGCTAGACAGTGAGCTCCAGAAAGCTGGCATGTGTCCCCAGTGCCTCTCTCATCTTTTCTCTGGATTATTCACCTACCCATTCCGCAGTGTGCCGTGGCACTGTCCTAGACGACAGGGACCCAGTGAGGAGTGGAAAAGACCACAGATACGGCCCCTAACCTCACAGAGTTGACTGTCTTAGTCCCTGGCCCAGGTAATCTGGAAACTTGCAGTCATGGAGAGGAGGGCTATTCAGGTTGACGAACCCCATGGAGTCTGGAGCCATGACCTCACCATGTACCTATGCCTTTCAGCCTCCAGTCATATTGATTTAGGTTCTGCCTGTATCCTTCTCCATGAACCAACCTGCCCTGGCAACTGAAGTCTTTTTCTGTAGTTCCAAGCAGAGCATTTCACAATGACGGACAGCCTTGGTGAAACTTTGAGCTCACAGAGTATGTTATCCTTGGCTGCCCGGTGACACTTTATCAACGTGCTGGAGTAGAGGTGAAGGAAGAAAACCAAGTATAGTGTTAACAGAAATGACTTGCTCTTACCTACTGCATGCCTGGCCCTGAGAGTTCATCATCTGGTAAGCCTTCAAACAAACCTGCGTGAAAACAGAGGCTCTGAGACATTCAGT
Source organism: Tursiops truncatus (assembly GCF_011762595.2). Lineage (NCBI taxonomy): Eukaryota > Metazoa > Chordata > Mammalia > Artiodactyla > Delphinidae > Tursiops > Tursiops truncatus. The sequence goes on along the minus strand of NC_047034.1, from coordinate 164,157,275 downwards.
AACTTGCCCAAGCTAGTAAGTGGCCAAGCTGCAATTTCAATCCTGGTCTGAAAAAGCAGGTATTCTTGCCATTTTTCTAAACTGCATCTGTACAGGGTATGAATCCCATCCCCAAGAAGCTTTTCATCTAGGTGGATGGACAAGCCTCACCCAAGAAACCACAAGTTAGGAACAATACTGACAGAGATGCTCTCTGTAGAAGTAAAGGCAGGAATGAGGGAAGATAAGGTTGTACTAGTGGGTTTGAGGACAGTGAATAGATAAGGCTTGCTTGCCTGAGGAGGCCTGGAAAATAGGGGTGGGTCCCCATTGTGACCATCTTTGGATGCCATAATAGAGAGAATGGGTTTTCTCTTTCAGGCACTGGGTGATCCTTGAAGATTTGCAACAGTATAAAAGAGCAGCAGTTGAGGATGATGCATTTGGTGTAAATTACAAGTTCCTTCTTGGGGCGGGTTTTTATTTCAGGGGATGATCACAGGGCAGGGAGAGGTCCACGCATCCCAGGACAAAACAAGACGGCATCTGCTTCCTGTAAGTATTTAAAATGTGCTGTAAGACCATCTAACTGTCCCACTGTTGGTGAGTGTTTAAGTTGGTACAGCCGCTTGACAGGAGATTTTGCATTCATCAGAAATATTTAGGAAGGGTGCATTAATTATAGCATGTAAAAATGCTTATGTTAGCTAAAGAACAGAATACAAAATTGAATATTTAATATGATCACTATTCTGCTTAATAATAAAAGCAACAGTAATAGTAATAATATATCATCCATGGGGGAAAACTGGAAAGAAAGGGGAATATATAGAATGCTAACAGTAGTTGTGTTAAGGTGATGAGACCCATGGGTGTTCCCCCCAACCCAGCAACTGTGCTACATTTCCCCAGTTTTCTTTAATGACATGCATTCCTCTTTTCGACATACATTCACCTTTTTCTTTCCCTTAAAAAATTTTTTTGTTGTCTTTTCTAATTGTTATTTTGCCATACCTACGTTGCAGGGGTAAATGAACAAATAGATGCAGAGCACCTAGCACGGTTCTTGGCACAAAATCGGGGCTCTAGGAATGTTACGTGAGAACGGTCGCTGGCCCGGCATCCCCGCATCTCCAGACCTCTGCCCGGCGGCAGAGACGCTCCCGAAGCCGACGCTCGCCGGGTCCAGCAGGCGCGGTGCCCGCAAAACCCGCCGCCCAGCCCGCCCTGCGTACGTGGAGCCCGGGCCGCACCGCCCCACACACCCCCTGCAACCTCGCGCGACGTCGCGCTCACCCACGGCCCCGCCCCCTGTGACACCACCTCCAGGAGGCAGGACTGCAGCGGCCCCGCCCGCGCCTCCTCCGATAGGCCGCCGCGCTGTCACCACGTCGCGGGAAGCTGGCAGGGCGTGTGTCTGTGTGTCTGTGTGTGTGTCTGTGTGTGTGTGTGTGTCTGTGTGTGTGTGTGCGTGTCTGTGTGTGTGTGTGTGTGGTTTGCTTTGTCATTCGTACCCCCGTCGGTGGCAGGCGCGGCCGGCTTGGCCGGGCACTCCAGGCTCCGCAGAAAAGGCCCCCGGCGCGCTGTCCCCGGCGCCTCCGGGATGAGAAGGGTGCTGTGAGCCCCTTACATAATGATGCGACTGACTGGAGCACAGTTCAGCCCAGATACGCACGTGCCGCAAACCCAGGCCTCGCGATTTCATAGGGTGCTAGTGATAGCCTACAATGAAAACAGCACCGTATGCTCTAATGTGGATTATAATACAATGAAATGCAATCCAATAATAATGAAATGTATCTTCGCAACAGGGCATAATATAGGATGTTATATTTATAGGGCCTATTTATAAGCCTCTATTTAAGTCTTTTCTGATAGGCTCGGACTCGGGCCCAGACACCGTAATGATTGGGGCACACCTCTGTCCTTCAAAGAGGCGGGTTCTAGAGTCCGTTTTGCCACAGCGGGCCCTGGGATTGGCCGGCAGCGGCGCAGAGGCGCCTTCGATTGGTCCTGAAGGCCGTCCGTCGGGGCGGAGGAGGCGGGGCAGGCGGCTGGCTGGTGCTGGGGCGGGCGGGCCCCGGAATTGTCATTTCTTTGTTTCCGAAGGCGGAGGAAGCGCTGAGCCCACACCTCCTCGTCCCACCCCCTCCCCCCGGGTGCTGGCTCCATGTCTGTGTGACCGGCCCCAGGGGTAGAGTCCAGGCCCGACGCGGGGCGGGCCGGCGGCGGCGGCGGCTGAGGTGAGAGGCGGCGGCGGCGCGGGCACCCGGCCCCCCAGCGGGAGGATGAAGCGGCGGAACACCGAGTGCAGTAAGCTCCGCCGCCCCCTAAAGCGGAACCGGATCACCGAGGGCATCTACGGCAGGTGAGCGGCGGCGCCCCCGCCTCCGCCGGCGCGGGCCCTGCGGCCCCCGGCCGTCTCTGGAGGGGCCGAGCCCCGTTATGTAACCCCGACTAGGCCTCACGCCCTTGCCGGGGGCTCCCCGGAGGAGCGCTGCCCATGGGGCCCCGGGCGGCCCGCTGGGGTCCGCCCCGAGGGCGCGGGGCGTGGCGAGGGCCGACGGCCCGGCTGGGAGGGCGCGGCGGGCGCGAGCCGCCGTTGGGACTGTCCCCAACGGCGGTGACCCCCTCCCCATCCGCGCCGCCGGGCCCTCGGGGCTGCTCTAGGGGCTGAAGGGCCTCCGCTGGTCCCCCAGCCCGCTCCGGCCCGGGAGTCGCCGGCCTGAGTCGGGAGGCGCGTGGACCATATGCACTGGTGCGGGGGAAGGCTGACAAAGTTGGGAGCAGACAGTGGCCCCGCGGTCCCTCTGCGGACTGGGCAGGTGGCCACGTTGCCCCCTTTCGCCTTTTACTTCTTTTATGGAATCTCAAACTTGGCACCGAGGGCTGAAGCCGATACCCCCAAATCATGGCCTGTGGCCCCGCTCCAGACTCAGAAGGAGTGATGATCATTTTCTCAGCAGCATTATTTTGACAATTCCAAGCAGATAGTTTTATTCGACCCCTTTAAAAAGGATTTTCTTCAAACTCGCGTGGTTTGTTGTTGTTGTTTTTAGTTTGTTTTAATTCTCCAAAAACAAAGCCGTGTCCCTTTAAATAGAAATTGAATTCAGGACTGAGGGGTAGAAGGACAACAGGTTCATGGGGCAACTTAGTGAGAATCCCAGCTTCCCTAAGCAAAATTTGTGTAGGACTGTTATTTTCTGGTTCTCACAATGTTAATTCTGAATGGTACCTGCCTTGATAAAGAAATGATTTCAGAGGAGAAGTAATTAGTTTACAAAGGAGAATTCTCAGGATGTGCATATAAGCTTGATTGGTGTTTTACAGTTTAGCTCTTCTAGCTGTGGGACTTAGAGAAATATGTGAGGTAGCTGATAACACCCAAGTTGCCTTAGCATAGCTGTACACCTTGCACATGCTACTGTTTACACATTTAAAATGATTCCTTTCCACAAGCAGCTGACCGATGTAAACATTGGGTGTTTTTTTAAATTTCAAGCTTAAAAGGGTTAAGAAGTCAGTTGAAATAAAAAGTTTTTAGCTATATCCTTATGTAATGAGCCGCAGATCATAGGAAGAGTTCATTCATTAGACAAATACATGTACTATGTGCCAGGCCCTGTTCTAGCTAGTAAGGGTGCAGCAGTGAGTAAAACAGGCCAAAATCCATGCTGAATCAATCAAACCTGCCCATTTAAACTAAAACTGTAAAAGCAAAAACCATTTTTCCTACAGATTTAATGGGTGGGGGAAAGTTCTCTTCAAGTGACACAGACTATAATTCTTGAATAAAGGAAGGGTTTTCCCCCTGCCTATTGAAAAAGATTTGAACAATTTAATATTAATAGTGACACAAGAATAGAAAAAGCGTATTAAACAGAGTTGGTAAAGCAAGGACAACCGTGCCATTTGAATGGCTGCTATTTACAGTAACATATGATGATGTACTTCTGTTTATAGTGAGAAGACTGGGAATCCCATATTGTTTACATGTTTTCTGTTGTATTTCAACTTCTCTGGTATTTGAACAAATATGCCCAGTTTAGTACCTGCCCCATAGTAACCACTCAGTCAGTGTGCATCAATGTGAAGAAGTGAATTTATTGTCTAATTAAGGTCTATTATTTTACTGATGAACTTTTGGAATTTGAATTTTCTTACCCTAAAGGTTAATAGTAAATGCCCTATGCAAGTTATTCAGAGTTTCATCTGTAAAAGTTTAAAAAACCAACAGTACTTCAGCTCTCAAATATCCTTACTCTTCTCTATTTGGCATTCTTTAGGTTAAACGTTAATAAAAAACTTACATATATTTCTACTTTCTTTTCTCTTGGAGCATCATATATCAAATGAGTGTTTCAATTCACTTATCTGTTTCTTAGTGTATATTATGGAGTATTATATTATGGAATATTATTGTCTGAAGAACAAGACCATAGTGTTGGGGTTGTTTTTTTTTTTTTACAATTTTGTTTTTAAAAAGATTTAGAAAATTTCCAGTTATTTCTAAAGCAGACAGAATGAGTGGGCTACTTACAAATTAGGTGTTTGAGGATTTGTGAGTATCAAATTTCTGTTAATCATCACATTTAAGTCTACACTAAATTGTTTTTCACACCATTGCCCATTTTGTTTCTCAGTGTCTGGCCAATTTTTATCTCATTAAATAGAGAGCTTTGTTTTTTTCTCAGGCTCCGTTGACAGTTTTGATAACCACTATCTACTGTTTCACAGCATAACTTTTCATGGACTTATTATTTTCATGTTCTCAGTCTGCACAGCTCTCTGAGCTTGGCGTAGCAAGGAGGCAGCTGTGGTGAAGAGAGCACTAGACTGGGAGTGTCAGGAGACCTAGGTTCAGACTCAGTGTCCCAGCTCTGCTGTGTGGGATGGGCAGGGCATCCACCGCTTTGAGCCCCAGTTCTCTCACCTGTCAAGTGAGTTTTGAGGACTGAGAGGAAATAACGTACAGTTTGTGAAACTCTGTAAATTCTAGCATGCTTAATACAAACATTATTTAGCATGTAGTTGTTATCGCAGTTTACCATATTTGTTTTATTTTTAAGGGTGAGGAAAGACCATAAGGTTTGGTACAACTATCAAACAAAAAGTTGAGTAGTCAAAACAAGGGGTCAGTTTCTGCTTGGTCTTGCTGGAAAAAAATCCTGTTGCTGAGATGCTTTTAATCATGGGCTCCAATCCAGCAACTGTGACTGAGGTGATTGTCAAATGATATCATTATTGTCATTATAATGGCTGTGGTAGAATTCTGTTTCAGGGGTAAGGTAGATGGAAAATGGATTTTAACATTATGTTTGTATTACCTACATTTATATATATGCCCATCATTTGAAAACTGAAATGTATAGAAATATGTTATTCCGGTCAAGTTAGTAATCAAAAATAAGAGAAAGGAAATAGGAATGGTGATTATTTTCTTTTATATTATTATGAGCTAAAATCAATGTCATTTTCAAAAAATCTGAGCCAGTATAGAGCCTGACAAAGAATAGGAATTCAGTCCTCAGTAAATGTTGAGCAAGTGAATTAGTAAATAAATGAATATAAACCAATCCATTCTATTCATTTAAGAACCTGCGTTGTTTTGGTAATTATGGAGGTTACAGGATAAGACATGGTTCCTTGTCTTCCAGGAGTTTACAGTCTAGGAGGCCGTAATAATGCCCTCTTAAATTTGTACAGTGGTTTTGAGGTTCCAAAGAACTTTGAGTTCTGTTCAAGTAAGAATATTTTAGTTGAATTAAATTTTCGCTTGCTCTTTTAGTGGTTCACCTGATGCATTAACAATTTTGCCCTGTACTATTTTATGATGCAGTACACAGTTGCCACTATGTGAGGGAATATGTATTTTCTAACTCAAATGAAATAGATGTGAAAGTACTTTGGAAATTATGAAAAAAAGTTATTAATAAGAGAAAGTAAAATGAATAACTCTACATAACTATAACATTTCAGAGGTCCTCGGGTTTTAGGGCAGTGACTCTCTCCCTGTGTCTGCCTTCACACATGCACCAGACGCTCCCAAAAGTAATATCTAATTACTCCATGCAGTGATTCTCCAGGTGGAGTGGGGTTGGAGTGCTATGTAGATTTTAAAAGGCTTAAGGGAATTCCGGGTGGTTCATTCACCTTTCATCTTGCCAGGCTCCCTACTCCTCTCTGAGAATTAATGATTTTATAATAGGAAGATGAGGAGATAAGGTGTGGTGAGTAGAAGACAGAGGCAGAAACATTTATGTTTAAAGTCTCTGCAGTTAAAATTGTTCCTTACCCAAGTAAGTAATATAAGAATTTTAAGTAAGGCAGGTGTTTTAAGCTTCAGGAAATGATTTTATAGCTTTGTTACTGGTGGTTGAAGGAAGCATTCCTTCACTGGTGGATTTCTGGATACTTCCTGTCATGGTGTGCTGGGTTCTCCTTGTAGTATGTTGCCTGAAGCTTAAGCAGTGTAGTACTGTACCTGACTTTTACATTTTAGGACTCGAGACTTCCCTGGTCTATACAGTACCTTTTCCCATCCTTACTTCAGAGAAGAGTTTTCTGGCCTTTGACTTTCTAAATGGTCAAAGTTTACATACTTCTCAGCTTCCTAATTTCCTTTTTCAGACCCTTGTCTAAATAATCTGATCTCCAGAGATTTCACTTCTCTGCTTTTCCTGCCCACCTTAATGATGTTTCCTAAGCCTGGTTTTAGACTCCTTTGGGCTGTGCTTACTAAAGCCACGGGAGGCTGGCATGACCCTTGGCTGCCTTGAGTGTACATGTGTTCTGCAACTGAAACCCCAGATACCAGTGTTGCAACCTCACAGCCTAAAAGCATTTTGGTAATCTTGGTAGGCCTTAACTTCAGCTATGCTGGACTTGACATAAAAGTGATAAATGCGGTATTGTTTTAGAGGGGTATTGGGTAGGGGGGTAAGTACAATAGAGAAATTAGAAATTGAAATGTTTTCACCCACCTCTAGTGAGGTGTTGAGCTAAACCCTTGTATTTGCAGTTTCTGTGAAATACATTGAAACAAATCTGCCACACTGAATTTTGTACTTAATTTTTGCTAGTAGTATACTACCTTAAAAAAAAAGTACTTTCCTCCAGTTTTCATTTATGATTCTTCTCGTCTGAGCATTCTTGGCAGTTTCATTTCATTAGACATTTTGAAAATCCCTTTAAGTTGCTGCTATGTATTGAGGCAGGGAAAGGAGGGAATGTGATCTATTCCAGATTATTGGCTTAAAAGCTTCCTGTTTTGTTAATGATACTCTTCCTTTTTCTTCACATTGATACCTCGTGGCTTTTCTTGAACCTCACTAGATTTGGAGACTGATTTTAATGGTAGACTTAATAGCTTATTATTTTCACTTTCTTGTTATATACCTATATATTGTGGACCCAATCCATGTTCTATAAGCACTTTTATTTCCAGAGTCTTTTTCTTTGGCCATTTCTCCCAGATTTCCTCCATATTAACCCTTTGGGGTTTTATGTGTATGTATGTGTGTTTTGTTTTGTCATTTTCTAGGCTACCATCTAGGTGATATACTTAGGGGGCTATAACGAGATATAACATGTATCTTGTGGAGTCTGGAGGGTCAGATAGAAATTTTATAAACTTAGTTGAGATCAAAGTGAAATACTATAATTGGATTACTTTTCTTCGTTAAATTTAGTGTGCTCTTCAAATATAGTTTTTACTTTATTCTCTAGGCTTCCCAGATTTGGGTGTAATTATTTTACTTGGATAGTTTTCAAGAAATAGGTCCAGAAGAAAAACAAGTTCTCTGCTCAACAAGCTGCATGAGTAGAACGGTGCTTACCAACGGTAGAAACACATAGCCTCTGCGGGACTTTTTTTTTCCCCATCGTGGATTTCTTCAAATACCTGAGGAGTGACTACTTCCTCAAGATCTCTCACCTTCAGGCAAATGCACTCTGGTAATGGAAACTTTAAAAAATGTAATCAGCTGTTAAAGTATATTCTTTGAGGCTTTTTATCTTTATTTTGGCATTTAATTTAACTGACATCAAATTGGCCTCAGCTCATCAACCTTCTAAGATGCCTGTCACCCCCAGACTTTGAAGCCCCTTCATAGCACTGGCTTTCATTCCTTTGTATTTTTCCCTCTGCTGCCCTTAAGGATGATATGCTCACATTGACTCATGGGGTTATAACATCAGAAGTAATTTATCCCTCGCCCCATCTCCTCTGTTGCCATTTCTGTTTTAGAGGTTTTGCATTAGTGGATTGAAATGGTGCATCTAGTCCACTTCAGGTGTATCCATAGAGATCACTGACTTATTAAGGCTGTTTGGTATCTGTTTCCTACCCAGCACAGGGGAGGTGACTAGAAATAATCTCGTTCTGTTTTTAAATTATATTATTACTTTGCTCATCTTAAAAACACTTTTAAAAACCAAATAAGCTGCTCAGTACTAAAGTCAGTACTTTGCCATCTTGTAGTAAGGTCAGGAGCTCTGGAGAAAATGGGGGCCATGTTCATGGTCAAACAAAAACTCCTGTCTCAGATGAGAGAGATACTAAGGCTGGAGTCTTCTGTCTCAGATGTAATAAGTATTATTTTCTTGTCTTTTTCTAGACTTGACAAACTATACCTCATGGTTCATTGTGTTTCTGGCTTTTTAAAAAATGAGTTGTCTTTTTATTTTTAAATTACATGTTTCTCTTTTACAATGACCATTCTATGAGTGTGAATATTGTTGGAAAGCAGTCTTGAATTGTCCCATCTTTTGTGCCATAGCTATTTCTGTAAAGAGCATTTGACTTTAACATCTTTTTCTGCAGAGCTTCATAGTGTGTTTACAAATTCATAGTTTATGAATTAAGGTACTGAGTGTTTATTCTTTCATAAAGCACATCTGCTCATTTTTTTAAAACTTGGTTGTCTTGGAGAATTAAAGAATTATGTAACTTGGGGACTTCCCTGGTGGTGCAGTGGTTAAGAATCCGCCTGCCAATGCAGGGGACACGGGTTCGATCCCTGGTCCGGGAAGATCCCACATCCCGCGGAGCAACTAAGCCCGAGCACCACAACTACTGAGCCTGTGCTCTAGAGCCCGCGTGCCCCAACTACTGAAGCCCACACACCTAGAGCACGTGCTCCACAGCAAGAGAAGCCACTGCAGTGAGAAGCACACGCACCGCAATGAAGAGTAGCCCCCGCTCGCTGCAACTAGAGAAAGCCCGCGCGCAGCAACAAGGACCCAACGCAGCCAAAAATAAATAAATAAATAAATTTAGTTAAAAAAAAGAATTATGTAACTTGAATATGTATACACAAAGGGATATAAAGAAGGGAAATAATATTTATCAAACATTTAGTAAGAGATGAGAAAGTCCAATGTGATGGATAAGCATATGGGCTTTAACATCATATGAACTTGTGTTCGATTAATGTCCCCGACACTAGTTATTTGATCTTGAACAAGTCATCTACCTGCTTTAACCCTCAGTTTTCTCATCTGTAAAATGAAGATAGTAAATAATATTACCTACTTTATAGGATTGTTATAAGGATCATTGAGATAAGTCACGTAAAATACTTAACATAGTGCCTGACACAGACAGGGCTGCTCAAAAAGTTGTTTGCTGTTACTACTATAATTTTATCTTCATTCTGTTATTTAGTTCCAGTAAGGATATTAGCTTCAGTTTCACAGGTGAGGAAACTGAGATTACAGGAGGTTTCACCACTTGATAGAGACCTCTATCTGCCTTACCCCAAAGTCTGTCCTCTTTTTGTTTTACTTTTTGTGCTACTTCACCCTTTCTGAATGGTGTTTATGTGTAATAACTCTTATGGTGCTCTCAAACTCTCTACTACATGAAGGACAGGTGTCATTATCTTCATTTTTCAGGTGAAGCAACAGGTACCAGGAGTGTCTTGTGCAAGGCCATTAATCTTTTTTCCTTCTCAAAATGAGAATCTCTTTTCCATTAAATAATCCAATATAGATGTGACAACAATGCAAAATGTGATCCTGGACTGGGATTGATTGATCAATGGGTCTATCTATCTATCTGTTGCTATAAAGGACATTAGTGAGTTCATTACTGAAATTTGAATAACTTCTGTAGATCAGATAATAGTACTGTATCAGTGTTAATTTCCTGATTTTGATAATTGTGTTGTGGTTATATAAGAAAATTTTCTTGTTTTCAAGAATTTCAGGAGTAAGGGAACATTATGTCTGCAAATTATTTTCAAATAGTTCAGGAAAAAACTACGTATACATATATGGGGGAGAATGATAGAAACTTGATAAAATGTTTTACCTTTTGTGAAATCTGGGTGGAAAGATATAAGGGAGTTCTTTGTATTATTTTGGCAGCTTTTCTGTAAGTCTAAAACGATTTCAAAATGAAGAGTTAAGAAAATAAAAGCAATACATGCTTGTTATAAAAAATTAAAGCAGTATGACAATGTGTAAGTGTAACAGAAAAGAGCTTAGTCCTCTTTCCCTGGAATGAGCACTGTTATATAATTCATAAGTATGGTTTCTTCCTTGATCCATATAAACAAACATATATAGTTCTTTCTTAACAAAAATAGAATTCTGTTTTACACAAAAGTTTCTTGGTTTTTCTTCTTATTTAATCATGTCCATTTCTTTACATAGAAATTTATTTATAATTTTTTAGCAGCAACACAGCAGTGCATGTAGAATTCACTCTGATCTCTGCGGTCTCCTGACTCCCATTCCTGTGCTCTTTCAACAGTGTCCTGCAGCTTATTAGTTCCCTGTTCCTCAGTTTTCTTTCCTATAAAATGATAATAACTGCCTTGCTTATGTCATAGTTGTAAGGATAAAATGAGATAATATGAAAGCTTTTGGAAGAGTTACACAAGTGCGATATAAACATAAGGTATGATTAGGTAGATGATTATTACTATTAAAGATATGAAGCATAATACTTGATTCGTTTATAAAATGAATTTCTAATGTTTGTACAATGTTAACACAATTTTTTAGGGCCTGTGGGTTGTCTTCTTTCTCCTGTTGTCTTCTTTACCTCTTTTAATCCCAAACCCCATAGAATCCACACTATTAAAAGTGTTTTTGAAGCAGAAATTCTAAAACTCTAAACTTTCCAGTTACATTAGGTTACAGTACTTGTTCCTGATATCTTAATAGTCATATAGTACTTTAGAAAAATACTATACAACACAATTCTTAAAAGCTTTTTTAGTGATTTCCATTCTAGGGTTTTTTTCTTTTTAAATTGGACATATTTCACACTGTTAGATTTGTCATTCCAGTGGCTGTGTATGTGTATAAGCATGAGAGTGTGTGTGTGTGTGTGTGTGTGTGTGTGTGTGTGTGTGTGTGTGTGATTGACTCTAGAATGGTTTTCTTTGCAGTCTGCAGGAGGCCCAGAATAGAAAAGAAAAATACAGAACAGCTTAGGTCTTCTCAGCCTGCTCCCCTTTTCTGGATTTTACACAAGGATGTGGTTGCAGAACGTAGCAGTGGTTCTAGTCTTGAGGCTCATGCACAACTTTCTGTAGACCACCATTCCTCAGATTTTTTGTCTTGGAACCTCTTTATACTCTTAAAAGTGATTGAGAATCCCAAAGAGCTTTGGTTTGTATGGATTATATCTAAAAATTTTACTGGATTAGAAATTAAGAGAAAAATTTTAAATAATTACTAGTTCATATAACAATAATAAATGCATGAGAAGAGTGGTGTGGTTTTACATTTTTGCAGATTTCTTTAATGTTAGGCTTAATAGAAGATACTTTGAGGACCCCCACAGTAGTCAGAACCAGTGGCAGGTAGGCTAAATGGAGTGATAGTCTGGCATCCAGAGCAAGGCTGATAAGATTTCTTTCTTCCTAGTGGAAAAATAGTGAGAACAGATTGGGAGCAGGTGCATGGTAATCCTTCAGGCAGCAACTGTATTTGTTATCTTCGTTGGTGTTGCTTTGTTCAGACACCCTTCTTAGTCACCTGTGCATTATCTTTCCCTCTACCTTCACTTTGTAAGTGTGTGCTTTGATAAAAGCCCTACTGTTGGTCCTAAACATTCTTATGCATGGCAGGTCATTCATTCAACAACTATTTGTTAAGTTTCTCTGGTGTGCAAGGTTCTGTGCTGGGCATCGAGAATAAAGCAGGGAACAAAATGGGCAGCTCCTTTGTTCTTCTTGTGGACTTTACATTTAAACAATTAGTTATACAAAATGTTATTTAATTATAACATGATTCTTGTGGTATAGGATGCTATATGAACATATAATGGGGTAACTAACAGTCTTTACTGTGGGGTCAGGGAGGCCTTTTTTGAAGAAATGATGTTCATGCTGCGTGCTGAAGGATAAGTAGTAATGGAAGTGCTTCATTTAGTTAAAGTTGTATTTAGGTAAGGATCTTGTCTGTGACTCAGAAAGAAATGTAGAAAAGTGGAAGAATTAACCCTGGACAGTTTGAATGTTCCCAGTTGAGGGATGGATAGCTAACAGTTTGGAGATAAGTACTGATGATCTGAGTAGATCGTTGTCTTCTTTTTGAGAAATTGTGGAATTCAGTGGAAGTTCTATGAGTATGAGAAGTTTATACAATAAACCAATACTTCTCAAATTTTAATGTATGCACAAAGGGTCTAGGGATCTGGTTAATACACAGCCTTGGATTAAATAGGCCTGGGGTGGTCCCTGAAATACTGCTTTCCTAAAAAGTTCATACATGATGCTGATGCTGCTGGTCCATGGACCATACTTTGAGTAGCAAAACTGTAATTACATATAATAAGACTTTAGCAGGATACCAGCTGGACAAGAGGCTGGGCAAACATTCTGGAAGTGATGTCCAATAGGGAGAAGTATTCAATAACAGTAGAGACAAAGCAGTTTGTTTCAAGAGGTATCATGCTACATACTGAAAAGTAAAAGGGATTCACAGTTGCTGTTACGGAGAGGACAGGAAAGCTTGGGATTGTGATAGATGACTACTAGCACAGCCAGTGAAGTATTCCACAGACTCATTTCTGTGGTGAGGCCCAAGTGAACTAAATGACCATTAGTCTGCCTAGGGAAAAGGTCAGGTACTGAGGATTGATAGCCACCCTGTGGTAATTATATGAGCTCCAGAAAATGATCTAAGTGACAAGCAGCTAGAGATACTAGAGAGAAGGTACACTTTACATGGAAAAAGAAGAATGTTCAATACTACTTCTCATTAATCATAGGTGATTAATCCATAGATGGAGGGTATTGCTAAATAGATTCAATTTTAAAAAATGGTTGTAAATGGCAAGGGTAGGAATAGAATGGGGAATTCTATTGGGAATGGAATGGGAAAAAAGAATCTTATAGTTAATATTCACTGTGAAAGAGTCACCACCATTAAGCCTAATGTTTGCATATCTCTTCTGTATTTCACTGGCACCCAGAGTAGAAGCTAATCAGACCATCAGAAGACAATATTGGTCTGCCCTTGTTTCAATATACTATTATGGAAAGTATCTTTTTGTTGCAATTCTGCTTTAAATTTTTGTTCAAGATATTTTATAGTAATTAGTAAACTTACTTGGATCAGAGAATTAAAGTAACAGCAAGTTAGCCATAAGTCATATTATGAACTATATATATAAAAATATTTTATACTTAATCATATTTTTTTCATGGTTTAAAAGAAATATTTTGGAATGTTAAGGGTTTAAAACCCTGTCTAGGGGCTTCACTGGTGGCACAGTGGTTAAGAATCCACCTGCCAACGCAGGGGACATGGGTTCAAGCCCTGGTCTGGGAAGATCCCACATGCCGTGGAGCAACTAAGCCCATGCGCCACAACTACTGAGCCTGCGCTCCAGAGCCCGCGAGCCACAACTACTGAAGCCTGCATGCCACAACTACTGAAGCCTGTGTGTCTAGAGCCCGTGCTCCACAACAAGAGAATCCACCACGATGATAAGCCCGCGCACTGCAATGAAGAGTAGCCCCCGCTCGCCGCAAGTAGAGAAAGCCCACGTGCAGCAACGAAGACCCAATGCAGCCAAAAATAAAATAAATAAATTTATATTAAAAAAAACCTGCCTAAAATTTTCTCCCCCTTTAGTAAATGTCATCTCTTTGGATTTGGCAAAATCTTATGACCTTCAGAGTATGGAAGGAAAGGAATTAGTCAGGTTTTCTACACTGATGAGCAGTCATTTTAGTTTACTTGTCTTTTAAATTTTGTACATGTACCTATAGAAGGATGATAGGCATAATTTACTGATATAGAAGGCTCAGTGAATCAGGCAACTGTCTTAAACTTTCTAAAACTCATATTAGATTGGAATGAATCTATAAAGTTTAAAACTAGTCCTAGAGTAGAATCAACTGTTAATTAAGATTGCCTCTTGATTTTAGAGGCAGGCCCACCTAGAAGGGGAGCCTGAGGAAAGCTGAGGGTATAGCACATGTTTGTGAAAGATCAAGTTTCCTGAGATATCTGTACTTCCAAACTGTGACTCCATAAGAACTGGGTGTCCAGGAACATCAGAGGTATGAAAGCAGCTGTTTGAAAAGAAATTAAATATATAAAAAGGAACCCCCTTGAAGTTACAGAATTGAAAATGAGTAGTCACTGTAACAAAGATGATCGTTTTTGTAATGCCTTAGGTTTAAATGATTGAGTTATTAAAAAGTATTCAACAGGCTGCCATTCTTAGGATAATGCTTTCTATACAGTGAAATGGTTTGTTGCCAGCTAGACTAGGATCCTGCCATGCCTGGGAGCACTTGGGGCAGAGAGCAGTCGGTAGAACTCTGTCTTCTCCACTTGGGGAATAGTGACAACTAGACATGATGAGGCACCCACCATGTCTTATTCGGCTACATTCCACACACAGCCCCATGGGAAAAGGATTCATCAGAGAAGTAAATACATTTCCATGACATTTCTTAAATGCCTTAGGAATATGGATGAAAGGCTATTATTTCTTCTTTAAAACCTAGAAACAATTCTAGAAACAAGGAAAAAACCTTTTACTTTTATTTATTTATTTATTGCTGTACGCGGGCCTCTTACTGTTGTGGCCTCTCCCGTTGCGGAGCACAGGCTCCAGGTACACAGGCTCAGCGGCCATGGCTCACGGGCCCAGCCGCTCCACGGCATGTGGGATCCTCCCGGACCGGGGCACCAACCCATGTCCCCTGCATCGGCAGGCGGACTCTCAACCACTGCGCCACCAGGGAAGCCCCAAAACCTTTTACTTTTAAAGCCAAGCTTGGAAATCTAGTTTCAAACTAGATTTGTGCTCCTGAATGCCTGCGTGTCTCAGTTGTTCTTTCTAACAAACTATGCCTTACTCTCCACTGGATCAGTGATGGATTTAATGAATGAGGATGAGAGCTCTGTCCTCATCTGGCTAACATGACTCTAATGAAACTAAAAGGTGGGACTTAAGATTCAAGCTTGTGGACTTCCCTGGTGGCTCAGTGGTTAAGAATCCGCCTGCCAATGCAGGGGACACGGGTTCAAGCCCTGGTCCGGGAAGATCCCACATGGCCACGGAGCAACTAAGCCTGTGCGCCACAACTACTGAGCCTGCGCTCTAGAGCCTGCGAGCCACAATTACTGAGCCCACGTGCCACAACTACTGAAGCCCACGCGCCTAGAATCCGTGCTTCGCAACAAGAGAAGCCACTGCAGTGAGAAGCCCGTGCACTGCAACAAAGAGTAGCCCCCGCTCGCTGCAGCTAGCGAAAGCCCGCGCGCATCAATGAAGATCAAATGCAGCCTCTAAATAAATAAATAAATATATGGGGGAAGAAAAAGATTCAAGCTTGTGTTGTGGTTTGCCTTGGGTTCCTTGATTCTACAGCAAACCTCTTAATCAAAACTTACTGTTGTGCCCAAAGAAGTTCTACCAAGAATTAGTATTAGAAATTGACCCTAGTTGCAAATTATGTATCATTATGATACTGTAACATTAAGGGTCATATGTGTCTGTTCTTGACATCTTTTACCTGTGTGGCTTTATAGGGCATAGAAAGAGGCCTCAGTGCTGGATCCTGCTTTTGTTAATTTTACCCCAAGAATATAAGTCTTTTCGTACCTTATTTTAACATATTTCAAAATTATTTATTAAAAGTTTTGATTTTATTGTTCATGTTGTATATTCAGACAGCTAATTTAATCAGCAATATTGGAATGTTTGTATTGCAAAACACCATGCAAGGCTGTTGCCCGAGTCAAAGTGAATTTTAGGTACTTCCCATCTGTATATCTTAGAAAACCTTTAAAAAAAAATACCTAAATTGAACCTGCTCCAGAAATGACCAGATTAAAGACCTAGAATTAGGGGCTTATTAATAGGTAGAGTCTGAAAGCTTCTGTTATCTATGATACAACTAATGAATTGGAAGAATGGGCTTTTAGATTATATGAAAAATATATTTTTTAATCCAGGTCCTTACCTTGCTTTCAGATATCACAGTGGTTAGATATGTGTTCTGACTGGCTTATCAAGGTGTGTTTCTATTTAACGTAAGTCCAGAGGGAAGTGGGAGCACACATTAACATCTCAGCTAGAGCAAGGCTGGGATCTTTCAGGGTTTTTTTCTTTAATGTACATTTTGGTACCCTCACAGCCCTTGGAAGTGATTGGCATCTGCTCCCTAAGTTAATTTCTGTCTGTTTTGGGAAGTCATTTGGTTGTTGTTCGGTTAATTCACATGAATACTATAGAGAGAGGCAAGAGGAGAAACGGGGGGAAAAAGACAGAATTCTTCAAGCGTGTAGGGATGTGCATCAAGAATTTCAAAGACTCTTCAAACAGATGTTGAGGGGTGGGGAAACAGCAAATTTCAAGCCACTCAACCATGACATTTCTTCTAATGAAGAACAGCTTGAAAGCTGTAATTTTGAGAGTGTTGCAGTATTGTGAAGTCATATACTTAGCACATTTTAAAATAGTGGTGAGATTTAAGTGGGCCTTTTCCATCTTAAATGGAATTAAGCATTTTGGGTCATCATCTTATTTTGGTAGTTGTGGGTCTCAGAATGAACACCAGAGCTTTTAAAATGTAGGTGGGCCATGGCAGCATCTCTTTTTGTCCTTTATCTCCACTATTTTCATAGTATAGGAAGATATTTTTTGTCTCTTTAAATAAAGCAGTGAATTTTCTTTTTCTAGCTCTTCACAAATGACCTTGAATTCTTTTATATTTTGCAGTACGTTTTTATACCTGAAATTCCTGGTAGTGTGGGCACTTGTCCTCCTGGCAGATTTTGTCCTGGAGTTCAGATTTGAATACCTGTGGCCATTTTGGCTTTTCATCAGAAGCGTCTATGATTCCTTCAGATACCAGGGACTGGTAAGTTTATTAATATATATATTTTTCAAGTGTAAAAGATTTATTTACCCTTCTAAGAAAGTCTTCAATAACTGATAGTGAAACTGTTTAAAGTAGATTTTATTAGCAATACTTAGGTGACTGTACTGAGTAACAGGGTCTATGGACTGAAACTAGCCTTTGAGGCTATTTTGTCCAAACCCACTGATCAAATCATTTTACTCCCTCCTCTACCATTCCAGTGAAAAGAAGGGGAGGGAGGGAGGATTTCAGGAGGAAGACAGAGTAGTGGATAAAGCAGTAATTGCCCAGTTCTACTCTGAAGTACCTCTGGAGCCCCTATCACTGGCTTTGTGACTGGGTTCGAGTTAGAGCAGTGGTTCTCAGACTTTTTGGTCTCCAGATCCTTTACACTCTTAACAACTATTGAGGACTCCAAAAAGCTTTTATTTATGTAGGTTACATCTATCTATTTTTACTATATTAGAAATTAAAACTGGAAAAAATTTTAATACTTTTTAATTTAAATGA
This sequence comes from Tursiops truncatus, assembly GCF_011762595.2. Taxonomy (NCBI): domain Eukaryota; kingdom Metazoa; phylum Chordata; class Mammalia; order Artiodactyla; family Delphinidae; genus Tursiops; species Tursiops truncatus. Next base: position 164,139,435 of record NC_047034.1, on the reverse strand, counting down.
AAATAAAAAATTAAATTTTTATTTAAAATAAAATAAAATTTAAAATAAAAATTGAATACTTAATTCACTTAAAAAAAGCAATAATAAACCCATTACATGTTAATACACATTACATTTTAAAATGAAAAATAACTGTATTTTCCAAAACAAAATAATTAGAAGATTGACTACATTTTTGAAAATCTCTCTAATGTCTGGCTTAATAGAAGACAGCTGGATTTCCATATCTGCTTGTGAACTCAGGTGATTACAATATCACTTACCGTGTAACTTCTAGAAGACACCACCATACTCCTGAGTAAATGAGCATGAAAGAGGCAGATAACGCCTTAGTATTATTATGAAATTATTTTACCTGGGAGACTCCCTGGAAGGATCTCAGAGATCCCCAGGGATCCCCAGATCATGTTTTGAGAACTACTGGATTAGAGCAAGGGCATAGGCCTGGGCTTGCTCCCTTGGTTGACCTGTAGTTCTGTTGTGTTCCAGAGCCACATCTTAAACCTGTACCTCTTCTACCCAGGCCTGGTGCTTTGGTCAGAGCAAATCCATGCCTTGAAAAGATGGTTTTGAGCTCATGTCCTGTTAGTAATAGATAATGATGTGTCCAGAGGAAGCTGCATTGTTAAAATTATGAACATCAGTGTAATTCTTGCCACAACAGCCTCCAACAGCCTATCCTTTAAGAATGAGTCTCTTTAGTAATATTTTGTGAGGAGAGAGGAGGCTTTTCTGTGTTAAAATTCTGTTTCTTTTAGGTAACCCACCTGTGGAGTCCAAGTAAACTCACTGTGAATCAACCTGTTGGTTCTGGTCCAGTTCTTCATGATTTGAGGCCATAAATAAGATTACTCTTTAATGCTAAATTAACGACTACTTTTTATATGGGTGATTTTAACTATTTAAAATTTCCTGTTGTAACTTGTTCTGTAGTTATTGCATAGCAGTTTCAGAGATTTTGTCCAACGTGCTTTTAATAATCTGTTTGAAATTAACATGTTCTAAGATATGTTTTTTATTTTGTTTTTCCCTTTAGGCCTTCTCAGTATTTTTTGTTTGTGTAGCATTCACGTCAAATATAATATGTCTGCTGTTCATCCCCATACAATGGCTTTTTTTTGCTGCTAGTACATATGTGTGGGTTCAGTACGTATGGCACACAGGTAAGTTTTAATGGTTTCTTAGATAGATAGAAATCTTAGATTCAAACTTTTTAAATGTGATTTCCTTGAATAAATTATTTAGAGTTGAGTTTAATGTGAACATTTTTTTAATCCTTCAAATTTTTTTAACATCTTTATTGGAGTATAATTGCTTTACAGTGTTGTGTTAGTTTCTGCTGTATAACAAAGTGAATCAGCTATATGTATACGTATATCCCCATATCCCCTCCCTCTTGCATCTCCCTCCCACCCTCCCTATCCCACCCCTCTAGGTGGTCACAAAGCATCAAGCTGATCTCCCTGTGCTGTGCTGCTGCTTCCCACTTGCTATCTGTTTTACATTTGGTAGTGTATAAATGTGGACATTTTAAAGATCCCTTTTCATAATAGATTATAATATACCTTTAAAATTTATTTTTTTATTATTGAATCAAAACTTTAAGCCTTTATGATTTGATATTTTGATTGTAGACATTTCAGTTACCAACTCTCATTATGAAGATATCCGATATCCATTTTTTAAAAAAAAGTTGAAGCAGGTTTTATTTAGGTGGACTTGAAGACAGCCATGTGCCAAATAGGAAAGATGTTCCTTCAGCTTCAGTATTGAAAGGAATGTCAGAAGTCATTTAGTTGAACCCTTATTTGGCATAAGAGTCCCCACAGCATCCCTGGCACATGGTGGTTTAATCTCTGATTGAAAATCTAGTGACAAGGAACTTACTACTGTTGTTTTGGGGCAACTGGAATAGAAAATTCTTCCTCCTACTGAGCCAGAATTTTCCTCCTTACACTTTTGACCCAGCATGTCTTGACTGTCTTGGGACTCACTGATCACTTAGGGGATATAAAGGGCTTTCCCCAGAAAAACACATGGGAATATACAGAAAAAATTTTTTTTTTAATTTTAAAGGGCTTACAGACCACCCCTCTGGTCCAAACATGGGACCCCTGCATTAGAGCCACACTGAATGAGCATAATCTTCCATCCATGTTAACATTTCTTTAGAGCCTTAAAGACACTGTCATATCCTCTCATCTTCTTTTCTGTAGACCAAAGCATTTCCGATTTCATCAGCTTTTCCTTGGATGTTATTTTAAGCACTTACACCATTCTGATCTCCCTAGTTCTTAGTGGCTCTCTAAACCAAAATGTACTATTTCAGGTATGTTCTGACTTGAGTGGAGCTACGTAGCCACCTCCCTTCTTCTTAGAGCTATTCTTTTGCTATTACAAACTAAGATGACCTGAGATGTTTTGATAGCTCCAGTCCACTATGAAGCCTGCACAAGGGATGCATGGGGATATGATGATTGGCTCTCAGATCATCACATTTCTCTGCAAAGCTGCATGAAACTTGATTCCTAGGCCCAGCTGCAACCTGTAGAATTTTGACTGCTGTTGGAGCACCAACTAATAAAAGCTGTCTGGAGCAACAGTCATTCTCTTCTCTAAATGCTATAAGGATGATGTTGTCCCATGGTAGAAGACACAGTTCAGCTCTTATTTAAAGTATCCACTTTGAGCATTGTTTTCTCCATCTTTAGCGCTCTCTCATATCTGACTGAATTTATAAGCTAGCATGCTGGTTCCTTAGTCTGCTTTCCTCTAGTTAAAGTGATTTTCCTATATACCAGTTTTTACTTCTATTTCCTTGTCCTGGCCCTCAGTTTCGAGTGAGTTGCCATTTATACTTGTCATTCTCTCTGGGTCTTAGCTTCTTCTCTGTCATGTGAGGGTAGAGTAATCTAGATAGTGTTTAAGGGAGCCTTCGAGCTCAGATAATCTCTGACTCTGATGAACTATAATGATTCCCTAAATTACTTTAATAATGTCTTAATAGTTGAGAAAAAACTACTCATATAACTGTTAATAGAACCTATTGGAGTTCAGTGGGTGACCCACAGGGCAGCAATGAAGCTAATGTTATAAATGTTATTGGCCTCTCTTTAGCTCTAGGCTCAGAAATGCATGTTGGATACCTACGTTATGAAGTATGTTTTAATTTGGAATGATTAGTGAACAAACAAAACTAACTTTGTGTTCTTATTAGGCCCAATAAATGAGTGCAATTTTTATAGCTTGGGATTAATTTCTCTTTCAGTTGTTAAAATTTTAAATTTTTCTTAAGAATGTTACGAATGGTTGATGAAATTATATATTGCCACAAAAGGATGAAAATATTATATCATTAATTTTTCTCCTTGCTATTAAGAGGGAGAAAACAGGATATAAAACTGTATGTACGGGACTACCCTGGAGGTCCAGTGGTTAAGACTCCACGCTTCCACTGCAGAGGACACGGGTTCGATCCCTGGTTGGGGAACTGAGAGCCCACATGCCGCACAGCATGGCCTAAATACATACATACATACATACATACATAACAGAAGCCAAAAGAATACCTAAAAACCACCTGTATATACAACATGACTATTATACTAGTTCAAAAATATTTTCAACGTGGTTTGATTTTATTTATTTTATAGGTGTAGAAATATGGGTAGTTTATCCAAATTTTTCTATTTTTTCTGTAATGTGCTTATTTTGTTTATGATAACTTTAGAAATTAATATAGGGAGTACAGAATATAAATTTTTTTAAATGCATTTTGAAATGAAATTGAAAATGCATTATCGTAAGGGTTGCTGTTTGTCTTCCTGCATTGTGAAAATACCCTTTTTCCAGTACATTAAATCTGTAAGAATGGTTGAGACCATTAGCTGTCTTCACGGAGCTTCGAGTGTCTTCTTACCTTATGGACTAGGTCTATGGGGATTTAGGTTCTCCTTAGAAGCAGATTCATTGTTATCTCTGTGATTTGGACCCAATTTGTATAAACTCTGGGCCTCACTTTACTCTTCCATAAAATGAAAGTTGGACTAAGTGATCATCTTTCTAGTACCAAGATGCTATAATTTTTCTTGTGTTTCATCCTAAAGGGTCTTAGAAAAAAGCCATTTAGTTCTTCAGGTCACTGAGTTTTCCCTCCAGTTCTGTCTTCTGTAACTTGCTAGCTTTATATGGTCTCAAAGGAGATCTTTCCAGAGTTAGTGGATCTCATGCCTTTGTGGTCTATCTTCCATGAAATATCCCATTATTAGTCATGTCCTGACATAGATGGACATAGCCTACAGACTTTGATTCTAAAGCCCAGTGAAAATAATCTCATTATTTAAGTTTTATTTATTCTATTGCAAGTTGCTTTTTCCTACATTGAAAATTGTTTTTAATTACAAAAGGAATATGAGCTTGTAGTTAAGAAAAAAAAATTTTTGAGTAATACTTAAATGTCAGAAACATTTCTTAGTGCTGTGTAACTCATTCTTACTTAAGAATTTGTGTTTTTAACATATTTTGTGCTAGTACAGATCTTCATCCTTTTGAAAAGCTGCATCATATTTCATTATATAGATTTATCATAATTAAACATTTCCTGTTGATAGGCATTTAAGTTCATTCTAAGTCCTAATTTTTGCTATTGCAAATAATACATTGAATATTCTTATATATTTTTCCCAGGGCTCTTTTGTATTTCTGTAGGGTAAATTCCTGGAATTGGAATTTCTGGGTCAAAGGTATAAGTATTTTTAACTATACTGCCAAATTGCCTTCTAAGAAAGTTGCCCCAGTTTATATTATTGCTGAGTATGAGAAGGAAGTGTTTCACATATCTTCCCTATACTATTACCCATCTTTAAAAGTTTTGCTTTATCTGATAGGCTAAAATAATAGAATCTCATTTAAAAAATTTTTATCTCCCTAATCAGTAATGAAGTTGGCATCTTTTCACGTTTTTTAGCCGTCTATATTTTTTCTTTTATGACTTTCAAATTTTTTTCTTCAGTTGACTTTCTATTGATTTGTAGGAGCTCTTTGTATGCTACGGCTATGACTTCTTTGTTTTACATATATTGTAAATATTTTCTGCCAGAATGCTTGTTTTTATTTTTGTCTATGATTCCAGGCATCTTTTGTCATATAAAAGCTTTCGGTTTGGATCATATTGCTTTTTAATTAGTTTGGAAGTCTTTTTTTTAAATTTATTTCTTTGCTTGTGCTGGGTCTTAGTTGCAGCAGGTGGGCTCTTTAGTTGTGGCTCACGGGCTCCTTAGTTGTGGCATGCGAACTCTTAGTTGCAGCATGCATGTGGGATCTAGTTCCCTGACCAGGGATCAAACGCAGGCCCCCTGCATCGGGAGCGCGGAGTCTTAATCACTGTGCCACCAGGGAAGTCGCGAGTTTGAAAGTCTTAAAGTTACTGTAGTTGAACCAGTCTCCCAAACAACCCATCTGTTATATTAGTTAATGTTTCATTGATGCTTGTCTCTCTGCTGCTTTCCCACAGAAAGGGGAGTGTGTTTGCCCACAGTATCCCTCTGGATACTCTTTGTTTATATTGAAGCAGCAATTAGATTTAAAGATCTCAAAAATTTTCATGTAGACCTTTGTCGTCCATTTGCTGCTCACTGGTGAGTATTATGTGTATTCTTAATCTGTAATCTAATTCAGTGTTTTCAATGTAGAATGGTAATTTCAATTGTAAATTTTTTCTCAGAGATATTACATGAATCCAAAAGATAACATAACATGGTGTGGTAAAGAACATGAGCCCTGTAGTCAGGCAGATGGGTGTTTGAATCCCAACTCTGCCCCCTAACAGCTTTGTTGCCTCGGACACGTCACCCTCTCTAAGCCTGAGTTCTCTTACCTATATGTTGGGAATCTGTCTCATGGGGTGTCATGGGAAAGATGAAATAAGGTGATATATGTAAAGTGTTTAACTTAATGCCAAGCACATAGGTGTCTGATATATGTTATCTATTTTTATTGTAATCAGATAATGATTCCAAAAAGTCTTAGTGAAATATATGGCTATTTCATGGAGCTTAAATGAACTTACAATTTCCTTTGCCTATTTACAAAAGTAAGAGAATATTATTAATAACTTTTTTTTTTTTTTTTTTTTTTTTTTTTTGCTGCACGCGGGCCCCTCACTGCTGTGGCCTCTCCCATTGCGGAGCACAGGCTCCGGACGCACAGGCTCAGCGGCCATGGCTCACGGGCCCAGCCGCTCCGCGGCATGTGGGATCCTCCCAGACCGGGGCACGAACCCACGTCCCCTGCATCGGCAGGCGGACTCTCAACCACTGCGCCACCAGGGAAGCCCTATTAATAATTTTTTAAGGAATATTATTTTTAACCTTAAACCATGAAACATGTTTTAAAATGAGCTTGATTCTTGTTTATATCTATTGCGGAAATAACCACGTAATGTATATTTCTTTTAAATAAACCAATTTTTGCTAATATTTATGGCAGAAACCAAAACAAATAGGAATCAACAACAAAAAAATAGTTTCCAATATGTTTAAAGTCTTTTCACAAACGAGTGAATTAAATAAACCTGGTCAGTAAAACTTGTCACTTTAAATTTGTGGTGTGATCACGTTTAGACTAATTATAATTGTTGTTTTCATGTTAATGAAGCTTAATATGAGTTTCAACAGTGTTTTCAGAGACTTTGAAATGATATTAGACAGACTGATGAGTTGAATGAAAATATTTCAACTTTTTATCCCAGAGATTAGAGTTGTAAGTACAGGTGGTTTAATTTGTTGGTGCAAACCAATTGTTGGCACTGTTAACATCAGATACTTAGTTAAATGATTCTTGAATTTATGTTTGATAGAGTGTTTATGTATGAACTAATTTTCCAGGAATAACTGGTGACAGTACCCCTCAGGCAGCAAGAAGATTAGTCACCTGAATTTGACCCTGCCTTCTAGTATTAAAAACCAAATGATGTCCTTTTGATTTTTTTAACACTTGTAATGTTCACTTATGACCACTCATAAAATCTCTACCCTGTTAGTTCTTAAAAGCATACAGATGCCTAAGTTCTAATCATGCATAAGGCAGTTCAATGTTAATCAAAGACATTAGCCACTGTATCCAACAGTCCCTACGGTAACTCCTTGAGTTCATTTGAAGAATGCCAAAGTCTGATGGGCAGCCTTTTATGGTCCAGCAGTCCTGCTGTTCCCTGGGGGTTTGTTCTACGTGCCAGCTGCCTCTGATTTCCACAGCATGCATTACACACTACATGTGTGTTTACTGAATGCTCAACTATCATCATCATCTAGAATTTCTTAATTTCAGTCATAGGTGTCCTCATGTACTTGATGCACATGTTGTTTGTTTTTAACTTACAATTACTGGCGGGATTGTCTTCTTTCTAGTATTGGGTACCCTGTGGTGACTTTGGGCTTTGGCTTCAAAAGTTATGTAAGCTACAAAATGCGGTTGAGGAAGCAGAAGGAAGTGCAAAAAGAGAACGAATTTTACATGCAGCTTCTTCAACAAGCCCTCCCCGCAGAGCAACAAATGCTACAAAAGCAAGAAAAAGAGGCTGAGGAAGGTAGGTCTTTACTCTAAAGCTATTGACTCAATAGGTTAGTCATTATTTTGTCTGTCAGTTGTTTTTGTTTTTTTTTTTTTTTCAGAAAAGTTGCTAGGGCTCTGGAAAATTACCAAGGCTTTTCCTGTCTTCTGGTGTGCCTCTTCAGGGCTGTTGCTTTGTTTGGTCATGAAATACAGAATGTGCGTGATGTTTTCTACCTAGTGTCTGAAGGCCATGTGCTTTTAAATACGTTTATTTTATTATTTTTATATATTTCATTTTTATAGCTTATTTTCTATTTTAATATTTTATTTGTTATAAATATTTTAAAATATTTATTCTCAGTAACAAAATAGTGTATATAACTATGTGCATTTGTAATTGAAGCAAACCAAGAACCAAAGTATAAGCAAGATAGAGATGTAAACATATAGAATTGTTTTATAAGTCAGAATTCTTCTGAATAGAGCAAAGATGGCTAGGTCTCACTTTAAATGGTTTGTATAATGCAACATGGATCTCAGATTGACCTTTTTCTAATACAACCTCTCTCATGAATATATAACCAATTCAACAGATGAATTGATAGCAATACCAGTTTTCTTTGGTTTGAGAGGGTCATGTTTTTAGTTGATACATGACAAAATCTTATTATCTGGTGTGGTGCAAAATTATCTCTTCAAGTAGACTTTGACAAGTTGGAATATGTAGACCTGATACAGAAAATTCTTTGTAAGTGGCCTAGTAAATGATAATAGACTTCTTATTACTTTAATGATAAAGTCCAGACAGAGGATAGATGCCCTGTATCCTAACATCACAGCTTTTTGTTTCATTTAATCTCTTTCTTTGCAGTAAAATTATTAAGTTTGTTTAATCTAAGCATCTTTTAAAATGTGACCTTTTAAGAGTATGATGTGCCTGTGCCCTATCACCCCCGTGATAGACAAGTTTGATTTGACTGATAAGTGAAGTATGACTTAATTGTAAAATCCTCATATTATTTTCAAGGCCAAAACTTTAATGGCTTGGTGTTCATAAGTGATGGCGATTTTCTAAATGTGCAGCTTCTCAAATTTACTTGGATTTGCTTCTTGAAGTTAGCATAGCGTGGTGTGGTTATTGCTTCTGAATGAGTTTGCAACTGAATATAGTGCGTTTCTAAGCGTAGATGATGCAGTTTATTGAATCAATCCATTGTGTTTTTTTACAACTAAATATTCCAGTGTGGGTTTTTTTTGCTTGTTGGTTTGTTTTTGGTATTGTAGCAGCCAAAGGATTACCTGATATGGATTCCTCAATCCTCATACACCACAACGGAGGTATCCCAGCCAATAAAAAACTCTCCACAACTTTGCCAGAGATAGAATACCGAGAAAAAGGGAAAGAAAAAGACAAAGATGCCAAAAAACACAACCTTGGAATAAATAACAACAATATTCTACAACCTGTAGACTCTAAAATACAAGAAATTGAGTATATGGAAAACCATATAAATAGTAAAAGATTAAATAATGATCTCGTGGGAAGTACAGAAAATCTCTTGAAAGAGGACTCATGCACTGCTTCCTCAAAAAACTACAAAAATGCCAGTGGAGTTGTGAACTCCTCACCTCGAAGTCACAGCGCCACAAATGGGAGCATTCCTTCCTCATCTAGTAAAAACGAGAAGAAGCAGAAATGCCCTAGCAAGAGCCCAAGTGCACACAAGGACTTAATGGAAAACTGTATTCCTAATAACCAGCTAAGCAAACCAGATGCACTGGTAAGGTAAGTGTGTGTGCTGTGACCTTACCAACGCTTTCCATAAACTTGACTTAGGTCTTGAAAAACACACTTCCAAGTATGCCTATAGGAATTGTTTGTGATCAGATACTGTGACAACTAACTTTGTGGTGTTTGACATTCAGTGTTTATTTCACATGGGTTTGTTGGTCACCTGTGCCGTTGTCCAGAAGCATTGACTCCAGCTCTTTCCAGTGTTCTGAGTGAGTGGTGACAGTGATTACTTTCCACATTTGACAAATTTACATGTAACTTGATTCTTCTCATGGTTTTGAGAGGCATATATTTAGTCCTTGACCTCTTCTGTTTGCGTATCCAAAGTTCTTGTGGCATAGACACAAAAAGAAGAGTGTGTGTCCTGTTCATGCAAATCTTTGTCAGATAGATAGAAAAATGAGGGTGGGGGTGGAGAAAGTTGTCCTTTACCACTTTGGACTTGTTCTTGATTGTCCACTTAAAATATGAATTATCCCCCAAATAATTCTGGGAAAGTTAGGTTTGAAAAATAATCTCTTTCTAAAAATTCCATAAGTAAATACAGTTGATCCTTGAACAACGCGGGTTTGAACTGCATGGGGCCACTTATATGTGTTTATTTTTCAATAGTAAATACTACAGCACTACATAGTCCTTGGTTGGTTGAATTTGCAGATGTGGAAGAACCATGGATATGGAGGGCCAACTGTAAATTACACTGGGATTGACCCCATGTTGTTCAAGGCACAGTGTTAGACATGGATTTTAATCAGAAATGTTCCTTTCCCCATCTTTAAGTTAAAGAGTAACGTTGTATTACCTTGACTGGCTCAGACTTAATTTTGCTGTATTTTATGTATTTTATAAAATACACATATGTTCATTTTACTTCATATCTTTCCATTTGGAAACTGAGATCTAAATTGGAGCTTTTTTATTTTTTATTTTTTTCTCCTTATGTTTTAAAATTGAAGTATAGTTGATTTACAGTGTTGTGTTACTTTTTGGTGTACAGCAAAGTGATTTAGTTATATATATATATATATATATATATTCTTTTTCATATTCTTATCCATTATGGTTTATTACAGGATATTGAATATAGTCCCCTGTGCTATACAGTAGGACCTTGTTGTTTATTTTATATATAGTAGTTTATATCTACTAATCCTAAACTCCTAATTTATCCCTCCCCACCCCCTTTCCCCTTTGGTAACCATAAGTTTGTTTTCTATGTCTGTGTGTCTCTTTCTGTTGTGTAAATAAGTTCATTTGTATCATATTTTCGATTCCACATATAAGTGATACCATACGGTATTTGTCTTTCTCTGGCTTACTTCACTTAGTAGAATAATCTCTAGGTCCATCCATGTTGCTGTAAATGTCATTATTTCAAGGAGCTTTTTAAAAATACATAACTCAAGAGTGCACTTGTAACTTCTTCCCTCCACTAAGTTATCTTTATTCCTCTTCCTTTGGCTTGCTTCAGAACAGACAATTTATGAGAGAAGGTTTTTCTAGTGTTATGAATTAGATTATTAATTTGTTTTAGTTTTCTTATTGGCAGCTAGATGAAGGGAAATATATGTGGGTTCTACTGCTGAAGTCGCTAGAGGTTTCAGAGCCCTCTGCCACTTCTGGAAGCATACATGCTGTTGCTGATGCCAGGCTGGCATCCACATCTGTTTGTTTTGACATTCTGCCCCATCATACTCTGCAGAGAAAACACTCAGCAGAGAACTCTCTTCCATTTGCCCATGGGAGAAAGACCAATTAGTTGACCTTCTATGTCAAAGGGAATATCCCACAAATTTACTATATGCTATAAATGAAACATCTGCCACCATCTTTTTAACATCCTTTCTCCTACACAATTTTAATAATAGCAGTCAAGTCACAACAGTTTTCCTCTGTAGGGTGTTGCAGAGAGAGATCAGTCAAGGCTCAGTCTTGTGATACCACCTCACTTGGGCCCCACTTGTCATGTTGGTTGACTCTACTACCTGATCTGCCTTAGTAAAGAATTTCAAGGTCTCAGATGGCCCATTTTCCAGTCGTGGGTCCAGTGCTCCTGTGCCTGCTCCTGGGGTATATACCTCTTCCTGTGTTCTCTAATGTGTCCTCTGATGTGCCTTGATCTGAAGGGCCCCAGGATATTACTCTGCTTTAGGCAATACCTGCTGTCAAATACCTAAATATAAAACGTTATATTTAAATAATTTTATAAGCTTCCATAGGATTATTTTCAATTTTTAATATAATATTATAAAAAATAAAGAGATGATATAAATATCCAACAATAGGGGAGAAATTTAAATAATTATGGTCCATCTATTCCATAGATGTTTAATACAGAAATTACAAAATCATATTTTTGAGCCATATTAAATAATATAGGGAAGTGCTTATGACATAATATTTCATGAAGAAAGTAGAAAGCAATCTTATTAAAGACATTTTGTTTTTCTAATATACACAGAGAAGGGATTTGAAGGGAAAGGAACCAAAATGATAACAATAGTTAATTGCTCCATGATAGTATGGGGGCTTTTAATTTTTCTTCTCATGCATTTTCAAGTTTTTCTATGATGAACAACAATGGAAGTTTATAAAAGGAAAAGGACATCTATCCTAGCGAATTATCACACTGTCCCTCGCCCTTCTTGGCTATCTCCTGTTTCTTCTTCCTTGACTTCATGTATGTTTTGATGAATATTAGTAAGACTGTAACGGATCCAAACCTGACATGTTTGAGCTGTTAGTCACAGAGTGGATTTGTTATCTTCAGATGGAAAGGGCTGGGCTCAGTGGTCTCTAAGGCTGCTTCTGATGCAAACGTACATAGGCTGACAGTATGTACATGAGTCCTTTGCTCCTGCAGGTACACCCAAGGCTGTGTATAGTTCCAGGCTGGCTATAAGGATAAGACTGATCATCCCTTTTATAAAGCTTTTTCTAAAAATTGTTTGAAAACCAGTACTGTATTATTAATAGTAAATTAATTGCAGCACATTCTACATAGCTATGTCTGTCTCAGTATCATGGTTGAAAACTACTGTATTTGAGGAACCAGTTCATTGATTTTGGGGGAATATTCATTAGTACACCACCTTCAAAGAATTCTTGGAGATCGGTGTGGCTGTCAAAATAAGGTTCGATGGTCGTTCCCTGTGAAGGAGCAAGCAGTCCTTCAGGTCTTTTCACCGTCTCGCCAAGCTCCAAGGATGTTCTCTAGTGTGCCGTACACCACAGGCTGGCAGACCACTGCACACAGGCCAAACTTGGCCCACTGCCTGTTTTTGTAAAAAAAAGTTTTATTGGAACATAGCCACGCTCATTCATTTACATAGTGTCTATGGCTGCTTTATTGTGGCAGAGTTGAGTAACTGCGACAGAGACTCTATGGCCTGCAAAGCCAAAGATGTTTACTCCTAGCCCGTAACAGAAAAAGTATGCTGATATATGTGCCACATCTTCTTTATCCATTCATCTGTTGATGGACACTTAGATTGCTTCCATCTCCTGGCTATTGTAAATAGAGCTGCAATGAACATTTTGGTACATGACTCGTTTTGAATTATGGTTTTCTCAGGGTATATGCCCAGTAGTGGGATTGCTGGGTCATATGGTAGTTCTATTTGTAGTTTTGGAATATTACTCAGCCATAAAAGGAAACGAAATTGAGTTATTTGTAGTGAGGTGGATGGACCTAGAGTCTGTCATACAGAGTGAAGTAAGTCAGAAAGAGAAAAACAAATACCATACGCTAACACATATATATGGAATCTAAGAAAAAAAAAAAAGTCAATGAAGAACCTAGGGGTAAGACGGGAATAAAGACATAGACCTACTAGAGAATGGACTTGAAGCTGTGGGGGGGGGGGGAGGGGTAAGCTGTGACAAAGTGAGAGAGTGGCATGGACATATATACACTACCAAACATAAAATAGATAGCTAGTGGGAAGCAGCCGCATAGCACAGGGAGATCAGCTCGGTGCTTTGTGACCACCTAGAGGGGTGGGATAGGGAGGGTGGGAAGGAGGGAGACGCAAGAGGGAAGAGATACGGGAACATATGTATATGTATAACTGATTCACTTTGTTATAAAGAAGAAGCTAACACACCATTGTAAAGTAATTATACTCCAATAAAGATGTTAAAAAAAAAAAAGTATGCTGATAGATCCACTAAGGTGGGGGAAGATGGGGAACTTGGCAGTAAGTGTTGCCTGTAGGCTCCTTCCCAGGAAAAGTTTGGGAACTTGCTAAAGCCACTCCAAAGTCCTCTTTTGGTTTGAGAAATACATATCTTACAAAATGACCCAATTTCTGCCAGCTTGATTTCTGAATTCTTTACCCAAGTTATTTAGAAACAGACTTATAATATTGGTAGCGAAAAATATTTTTAATTCTGATGTGGAAAAAACTACTAGACATAAACAAAAAAGCAATGAGGAAGATCAGTTATTTTAAGTAAGTGCTGGGTTAGAAAGGAATCCTGTAAATTAGAGTGAGGTTTGCTCAATTTTTTTCTTCAGTGGTCAATTTTAAAATATTTTAAGTGTGAAAAAATTATAGAAAATTTAGGTGGAAAAAGGAGGAAATATATGACACAAATCACTGTTAAATTTTTGTTGTATTTCATCAACTAAATTTATATAGTTGTGGCCATAGTGTTTGTGTAGTTTTTTTTTTATTAATTTGTATTGGAGTATAGTTGCTTTACAGTGTTGTGTTAGTTTCTGCTGTACAGCAAAGTGAATCAGTTATATGTATACATATATCCCCTCTTTTAGATTGCCTTCCTATTTAGGTCATCACAGAGCATTGAGTAAGAGTTCCCTGTGCCGTACAGTAGGTTCTCATTCGTTGTCTTTTTTATACATAGTAGTGTATATATGTCAACCCCAATCTCCCAATTCATCCCCCCCCTCCTTCCCCCATTGGTATCCATAAGTTTGTTCGCTGTGTTTGTGTAGTTTTTGTGTCCTGCTTTTTTCACCTAAATTATATTGAAATCATTTTCCCAATTTAGCCTAACACTGGTTTTCACTTGATGTGGAATATTCCATGGCAGGTCTGTGTGATCATTCAGTGGTCACTCTAAGATCCGGCAGGTCAGGGTGCGACACCTGAGCTGCTTTCCTGTAGTTTCAGGGCCTACAAGCAGAAGAGCCAACACTTTTGTTTGTACTTGGCACAAAGCTCCCTCTCAAATACAGCCCAAGACTGTGGGGTTTCTTGTTGGGGTTTGTTACTTGTTTCAATTTCCTGGTTAAGGGAGAGAATTTAAAACTTAGTACAAAATGTAAAGTGATCATATTCTGTAGAAATGTGGAAGCAAAAGTCTCTTCTTGGTTTATTTCCATCCCGCCTTTTCTTTCTTTGTTTTTTGTGTTCAAGACAGAAGATTAACCTTTCTTGTTTCTAGTGCTTATTCTTAATAAGATATCAACTCTTTAACATAGTTGAATAATGTTTGGTGTGAAGGGTCATGAAGGAAAAGTGTCCACAGTTTGCCTAGTAGAGATGCATTTTACAAAACTGAGTAGAATTTAGAATGATGCGTGTTTTTTTTGGAACTGCAGGAGTTCTAAGAGACAGTTAGACCAGCCTCCCCAACCCTGTCTTTTTAGCAGAGAAGTAAACAAGCCTTACAAGAGTAAATGGCTAGTCCAAGTAACCCAGCTAGAGTGGTAGTTACCAGGACCGGAACCGAAATTTCTTGACTTCTGCCTTTGCTGTTATACCATGCTGCTTAAAAAAAAAAGTTTTATCAACCTGCTTTATTTCTCTGTTTTTTAAAAACATTTTGTGTTTTTGTGTTTTTGTTTTAAATGCACACACAGCTAAAGCTGACATAAGGATGGGCGCCAGAGCTAAGTTTTATGCTCTCGTGGCTAAAATCTACAGAAGAAGTGCTTAGGATTTCAGAACTCACTTAATTTTACATTTTTCTAGAGATATGCTCTTTTAAGTGTTTTAAAAATTCTTGCTCTTGCCAAAGACACAGGGGTGTACTTATTTCTGAACAGAAGGGGGCCATCCAGTCGTACCCTTGAAAGCTTACAGGGTCTCTGAGAATTCAGTTCTGGTTAGTGCTACGTGGGAGTTAGTCTGGTTCAGATAGCCTAGAGCCACCCAGCAGGAAATTTGCCCTTTAGCAATAAATCTGGGGTAGGCCTAGCTTGACAGCAGCAGAGCCAAGAGCCTTGAATTGGAAAATTTAGGATTGGGGATGTAACCATCAACTTACCCTGAGGAAGGGCGACCAGTGACTGCTTTGAAGCGCTGAGGTGCTGGGGTGTGGGCGTGGCCATGGTGGTAAGTTCTGAGGGTGAGGGTGGGGGTGGGTTTTCTTCAGGGGAAAGTGGAAATCTGGGATATGTTTTCATATATTGAAAAGTCACTCTTTTTTCCTCTCTGAATTCATTTGGTTATTTTAAGCACACCAAAATGTTATTACTTATAAGTTAGTTTGTTCATACAGTTCTGCTTATTTGGAGACTTGAGAGCCTTGGGAGAAAAGGAGGATTTTTCCAGTAATCAGGATTTTTCCAGTAATCACTAAGCAAGTGTGATAGCCCTGACTCAGAGGGGAGGGAGGAGGAGAGGAGGGATAGAGAAGCACTTTAAGACATTTTAACTCATTCACTGACACTGAGGAGTGTTTAACTTACACTCATACCCAGGAACTAACTTATATTACTAGATCTGGGTCTTAGGGAAATATTTTGGGATCATATAGATTAATGACAACATACTTCATAAATAGTGTTCTGATCCATCCGTGAGTATATTGATTGTGTTTTTAGTAGCTGTGATATGAGTATTTGTGACTCATCTCTTTCTAGGTTAAGCTGGTAGGTGAGCAAAATGTCACTGGTTTTCATTCCACTTTCTAGCCCATATAAACTTTGTGTTTATGTTTTATGATTTTATGTTTTTCTTAAGGGGGACGAAGATAGCAAAAGCTAACAACAGCCAACTTTCTTCTTTGACAGGATTTGCTGATGCCACAGATTGCTCAGGTGGTTTGAATAGCAGTTCTCAGTCTTTGTACTTCTGCATTTAATCTTGTCTCCAGACACCAGCATTTGAGATTGTCATGTAACCTCTGCCTTATAGAAGGCTACTTAGTGTGGTCTTGCTGTTGGGAGAAAAACAACAGACAGTTTACACTACTTCCTATTTTTCATTTCCCACATTTTAAGGTGTCTACACACAATTAAAAATTATGTATCCATTGAAAGGAAATGGCCATATTTTTAGATACTGATTTTTAATAATCAGTGGGTTCAGTATGATTTTGGTGTGAATAGCTGTGCAAAAGAGCAGAGTAAAGATAATCCAAGAAGCCCCTGTTTTGTCATCTTAGAGATTGTAGGCACAAAGCGAGGGTAGAATCCAAAGTTGAGACCTGACTATGGGAAAGAAACAAGACAGAGCAGTCAATTCCAGAGGAAGAGCCCACGAGCATTCCCTGAGACAGATACTCCAGGGGGAGGTAGCCTTTTATGGACCTTTCCAGCCCTCTCCCAAGTCCCTAAAGAGTCCTACGTGGGAAATCACAGTAGTTTAAGTGGGGAAGGTTACAAAGGAGTCTCTTGAAAGGTGGAAACTCATCTTAAAAGAAGGTAATGGAAACACCCCAATATTGATTGTTAAAGGGGCGGAAATAGCAAAACAGATCATATGGTATGAACCATTAACAAAATATGGTTAGGTATCATTCTTATATACACAGAAAATTATTTGAAATAGTATACACCAAATGGTCAATTGCAGCTGATTATAGGAGATGTTTACTTTCTACATTGTCCATTTCTACATACTTTGAATTTTTACACGGGCTTATTATGCCCATAAAAGAATGTAAGCTCGACCAGGGCAGGGACCTCCTTTTTTCTTGTCTGCCACAGTACACAGTGATTGCCACAGGGCAGATGCTCAGTAAATACTTGTTGAATGAATATTACCTTTGTGCAGGGAAAATACTAGATGGGGGCAGGGGGAGGAAAGATGCAGTGCAGTGCAACTCAAAGGCTTTTGAAGGTGGAAAACCTAAATATTACATTAGACCAGGCCAAGGACCTGCCATCCAGTGTCAAACTATTTGTTGTTCTTGAGTAAGTTGTTACTGATTTTATTTCTAAAAAATAGAAGGACTTTCCACTCTAAGCCCTTTTCCTTGGTATTTCCCAGAAAGTTTTAAAATTAAGTACTCTGTCAGGACTTTTTTCCAGGCTGTGAGGAGGTTACAGGGCAAGGGGAGAAAACTCCTCCAAGGGACTTTTGAAAAAGCCATTTGCTCTGCCAGTGAGTTGGTTGTTCCTCAGGGCCAAGGAATCCAGGCACAAGCCACATGTCAGCCAAGAACTCGGAGGAAATCTCAGTTTGCCTTGTCTTATTCATCTTTCCTGGTGGGTCTTGCCTTCTCTCTTCCCCCTTAGCTCTAGCCATTCTCTTTGTCTTTGTGGTAGCTGGAGAGAGAGCTTGGATTCCATGTTTCCAAACTTCCCTCCAAGGAAATCCCCCTGGTTAGAAAATGCATTGACTGCTTGTATGTCATCTCTGGTGCCAAAGAGAAAATGGTGTATTTGTTTGTTTTCTTTTGCATTTGAATACATTTTGCTGTGTGTCAGAAATAGTTTGTGGAAGAAAATATGACCTTGGGAGACAGTGATTGGGGCTTTGGGGCTTTACCCTGGCTGCTTTCCCTACGTGTGCTGTCACCTGCATTGACAACCTGTGCTGCATAGTGACTTGCCTGACACTCTCCTTGTGCGTGGTGGCTGCCAAAGTAGGCCTTTCCGCTTCCACAGGTGCATTTGACCATTTACTTGTAACAGTATCATTTCTAGCTGAGAGGTAAATTTAGTAAAAATACGTGACATTTCAGAAAGAATTAGATTAAATATGTTGGATATAGCTGCTACTAAATTTTTTGGAAATTATTAAGTGAAAATAAATTCTTTGGAAATTATTAAGTGAAAAAAAGTAGTAGAGCCATATTTCTATTTATTAGTAAGTTCAGTGTCTCTGTGGAAACATGTTTTTGATTTATATTAGTCTAGCGTTGTTTCTGAGCAGATATACATTGTTGGACCTGATTTATTTTCATTTTCTTCCATGCTCATAATATTTAAGGTACCTGTAGGTTTTATTTGGTTAGCTTTGTTTATTATATTAATTCATAATATAGTTTGAATTTATTTTAACCATTGCAGTGATTTAAAACTATAATATTCTGGGATATAAATGTGGTAATAGAAGCATGATAATTTTATACTTAAGCAGGCCTATTTTGTGACTTGAAAACCAAGCAGCACTTTAGGAGCTAGGCATTAATGAATTTAAGCCAGCAGTTTACTTAGTCTGCATATCCAGGTGATCAAAAAAGATCATTATCTATGTTGTATGGATAAATTATGAAATAACACAAATTATTTGGTGGGGGGAATCCACATTAGAAACATTTTTATGTTGAGTACTGAGAGTTTATTCTAAAACAGGGATTTCTGATTAGCCAGCTAGAAAGTTACCTCCCTAGAATTCAGAAGGAACTACTATAAAATGTTGTGTTAAATTCTGAGTCAGTACCCCTGCTGGCACATAACGAACTGAGATTTCCAGCTAAGGGAATTAGAGGTGGATTCCCTGAAGGGGCGGAGCTCCAAGGAAAAGGAACTGTATTCTTTAAATGTTACTCACACTACCATTTAGAAACTGGCTATTTGAGTACTTTGACCGCCAGTGTGGGTATACTTCAGTCTGTGCAAATCTCTCTGGGATCTCTTAGACCTCTTTTCTAGTCAGCTGGGACTCTCAGAATTAA
Source organism: Tursiops truncatus (assembly GCF_011762595.2). Taxonomy (NCBI): domain Eukaryota; kingdom Metazoa; phylum Chordata; class Mammalia; order Artiodactyla; family Delphinidae; genus Tursiops; species Tursiops truncatus. The sequence continues at coordinate 164,120,270 of NC_047034.1, read as the reverse complement.
AGCAAGTTTTAGTTTCTTTTTTATGGAAAGAATGACAACTCCTCTCTCTCGTAAGGTACGTTTCACCTTTCTTGGTAGAGTGTTGTAACAGATTTGAAACAGAAACAGTGTAATGAACTGGAAAGGACCACTGCCCTTACTGTCCCCCTGGCTCTAGAGAGGGTGTTGCGGACTCCGGCACGTACAGGAGCGAGGCAGGGCACAGGTGTGAGCAGGGGGCCGGGGTTGGCATCGTTCGTACTCAGTACTGCACCCGGCACGTGGGAGTTGGGAAGCACATGCCCTTCCAGACGGCCCAGCCAGGTGTTGCTGTGGGGTTGCAGGCCCAGTGTTGCTAAATCTTCTGATATTCAGAGGAGATGCCAAAATAGGTGTCTTTATGTGAAATCTCACAGTTCCACAACATTTATTTTTGCATCATGTGGAGGAGAGTGAAACAAACATGTTCATGGGCCGGATTGGCTCACCAGTCTGTAACCTCTGCACCTGACCCTTCTGTTACTCTTGTATTTTGTTCCATCCCCCACTGACCCCACCAGTCAAAAACTGGACTCCTGCAGGAAGGACTTGTAGTTAGGGGCAATCTGGTAATTCCCATGCACGGATCTGCCATGTATTGATGGGAACTTTTTGCCTTCTCCTGTCCTTGAGTTCCGTGTGCTCCTGGAAAACATGCACCTGTTGACAGTGCCCCTCCAGAGTCAAAGACTGCCATCTTTTTTGTTGCATCCTCACACCTGACCGTGAGGCCTTCAGACCACTTAGAAGGAGAGGGGACAGCCTTATGGTAAGAAGGGTAGTTTGGGTCTCTGGTGTTCCTCAAACCATACGGTATAGAGGCCTCCTGTGTCTAAGGCAGGTGACTTACTCCACACCAAGGTGTTTTTCTGCCGTGTTCTTGGAGCATAAAATACACCAAAACAGCGGACATGGACAGTGGTTATTTGCAGATTTCAGAGACCAGCCAGTTTAGAATCTGGACCTCCCAGCACCATCCCCTGTAACGTGTGTATACTGTCAAGGCTGATGTCAGAGCGATGCCTGCTCTCTTCTTTTACAGGGAGCCCGGGCAGGGCCATAAACTGCAGCTCTAGAATCTAGATTTAGACAAACTGTTGCTTTGATAGGAACTGATGAATGGGAAGTACAGGTAGTTGATGTAGATTCAGGAACTGAGGCGTCTTCTACTTCAGAAAATTAAGTTCGCCTTCCTTGGAGTGACCTAAAAAGTTTAGGAAGTAAAAGAGTTGGGTTTTCCCTAAGGCTTTCAGATTATTTCTGAAACTGGCCTGTGACATGGGCAAATCTAAGAGTAACAGTGAATGTTGAAAAGCCATGGAAAGCAAATTAACAGCTTCCTATTTTGAAATAACTTTTCTCCCAATCATAAAATGATAATTAAAATGTTAAAAATAAGCTGTTGATTACTTCCAATTTTGAAAATAAAGAAGAGGTGGCCACTATCTTTTTTTTTTTTTTTTGCGGTATGTAGGCCTCTCACTGCTGTGGCCTCTCCCGCTGTGGAGCACAGGCTCTGGACGCACAGGCTCAGCGGCCATGGCTCACAGGCCCAGCCGCTCCGCGGCATGTGGGATCCTCCCGGACTGGGGCACAAACCCGTGTCCCCTGCATCAGCAGATGGACTCTCAACCACTGCGCCACCAGGGAAGCCCCACTATCTTAATGTATATCCTCTCAGTCTTTTTTTCTCTTGCATACATACATATTTTCACAAAACGAAGCTCATACTACGTATAATGTTTTGTAATTGTCTTTTTCACTGACTATATCATGAGCATTCTCCCATGTCATTGAATATTCTTCCTCAGTGGTTTTTTTAAAAATTAATTTGTTTATTATTTTTTTGGCTGTGTTGAGTTTGTTGCTGCATGTGGGCTTTCTCTAGTTGCAGCGAGCGGGGGCTACTCTTCGTTACGGTGCACGGGCTTCTCATCGCAGTGGCTTCTCTTGTTGCAGAGCGTGGGCTCTAGGCGCGTGGGCTTCAGTAGTTGTGGCACGTGGGCTCAGTAGTTGTGGCTCGCAGGCTCAGTAATTGTGGCACACGGGCTTAGTGCTCCGCACCATGTAGGATCTTCCCAGGCCAGGGCTTGAACCCATGTCCCTTGCATTGGCAGGCGGATTCTTAACCACTGTGCCACCAGGGAAGACCCCAATGGTTTTTTAATGGTGGCATGTCAGTCAGACACATGAATATACAATTTATTTAGCCACTCTTCTGTTGAATATTTGTGTTCCTGCTTTTTTTTTCTTATTATAAATAATGCTGCAACAAACACACTTTTACACAAATCTTTGTGTGTATCTCCAGTGTGGGAGAGGGATGATGTATTAACAGATATGAACATTTTAAATACTTTTTTGATACAAAGTATCATATCTGACCACATCTTTTAAGGACCTTATTAAAAATACTAGTTCATGGCACCCATAGCTTTATTCTTAAAGGGCTTCAAGAAGTCAGTTTTCTATTCCGTGAATGGCCAGTGAAATCCTCTAGATTTCCGTTCCTCCTCTGTGTTCCTTAATGAAAATGAATGTGTTTGACAGATTAGGGAGCAGAGACATAAGGTACTTTGTATTATGGTTTCACCTAGCAATCAGGTAATCAGGCTGTTGCTTATTTTTGGATACATGTGCCTGGTAAGCAATTGTAGTAACCACAGTGAGACCTGAGGCAGCTTCATTTCCTTATTTCCAAAGCTGTGGTTTATAGGATATACTAGAGCAGCTTCAAGTCAGTGTAGGCCTCACTTAAGACGAAAGACATTCATGTTTTTATGTGAATGACCCATGCTACCCAGCCTGTCAGGGTGAATGACCTGGAAAGGGGGGAAGGGAAGGAGTTGGTGGAGAAGGTGAACAGTATTTCTTCTGGGGACAGAGCTTTGATTTATGAGCTCAGTTTCCTGCATAGACAGCTGTGTGGTCCCTAAACAACTTTTGTCTTGTATGATTAACGTATGCCAGGGGATCTCCTAATGGAACTAGGTACGTAGCGAGATAAAGCAGTTGCTCTTCGTTCACTCTTTTTTTTTTTTAAACATCTTTATTGGAGTATAATTGCTTTACAATGGTGTGTTAGTTTCTGCTTTATAACAAAGTGAATCAGTTATACATACACATATATTCCCACATCTCTTCCCTCTTGCATCTCCCTCCCTCCCACCCTCCCTATCCCACCCCTCTAGGTGGTCACAAACCACCTAGCTGATCTCCCTGTGCCATGCAGCTGCTTCCCACTAGCTATCTATTTTACGTTTGGTAGTGTATATATGTCCATGCCACTCTCTCACTTTGTCCCAGCTTACCCTTCCCCCTCCCCATATCCTCAAGTCCATGCTCTAGTAGGTCTGTGTCTTTATTCCCGTCTTCATTCAGTCTTTTCATGTGCACCTGCCTTCCTGATAAGCAAATGCCCCTTTACCCCTGTCTCCTTCAGCCACTCCTGAAACTAAAAATCTGGCGGCCTGCTGTAGATAGGTTGTTTCCAGAGCCTCATATATCATAACGCTAACCCTGTTCTAATCTAAGCACTGAGGAAATGGACACAGAGCGAGGGTTAGAGACATGGTCTTGGAAGGGTTGGAAGAAACTTTAGAAATACACTTCCAGCTTCTAATTTTAGAGCACCGCCAGTCCCTGGCTTCAGAGAACTTTTAGGCTCTTTAGAAATAAGATATATACACAGGAAAATATTAAAAACCAAAACAAATGTAAAAACAGCACAGGGAAATGGTTTAGTGCCAAACCAGAAACACCAACAGTAAGGGCTTTCAGATTTCAGAAGGAGAGGGAAATCAGCACCTCATGGTGGAGAGTTTGGTTTTTGTTTTTATTTTTTAAGTGGGTCTCGAATGAGTGAGACTTGAAAATTGGAGGCCATTCCTCCAGGAGGGAGGGGTGGTATAATTAAAGGCAGAAGATGTCTGGAAACAAGGAGTGGGTCATTTTGGCTGGTATGATGGGTTTGTGAAAAAAACTAATCTTTCAGTCACTTGGCTGTATCGTTTGAAGGTGACCTTCTGAAGCCCCTTTTCTTACGTGGTAAGCAGCACTCTTAAGTTCTGTGTTGTCATGCAAGGCCTACAGCATCTCTGTCACAGCTTCTTAGAGCTCAGAGATAACCAGCAGAGCCGAGGCTCCTTATCTTCCTGAGGGCCTCATGGCGTCAAGCTGGCAACCCATAGAAATATACACTTAGGTCGTCTTCTGGAATGGGTATGGAGTCATCCGTAGGTGAAGTCCTGGCTGAGAAAAGGTCTCCCTCTTTTTCGCAGGACTTGCTTCCTGGGGCAGTTTCCTGCCCCGAAGTCTTAAAGTTCTTCTGTGTTCTCAGTCAGGCCTCATAAAGCCTCAGGCTTTATAAAAACATGAAGGTACTGGCTCTACCCATTGGAGACTTTTAAACTTTCAATGAAGTCATAGCACTGTGGCTGTAATTCAAGTAATTCACAAAGATAAGGATTACAAACACTTAGACATAAATATCTCCCTACCTTTTCAGATGCTTAACAATACCTCTTTCAACTAAAAGCTGACACTTGAATACTGTACTTTGTTTTACTACCAGGTGTGCTTCAAGATGCTCGAAGATATTTTTCTTACTTAGCCTGCCTTGAAAGACGCAGGTCTGAGCTTCATTCTTTTGGTCAGCTAGGAAATTACCCCTTATTAACATGTAACTTTTTCCCTTAAAATTAAATAATTAGCAACCGTTTACATTATAGCGTACCTTAGCTGGGTGGAATGAGGGAGGAGATGAGGTAGAGTTGAGGTTTGGAGTGGGTGAGAGCGTTCCTCAGCTTGGCAGTTTTGCTCTGAAGTCAGCTGGGCTGGCGAGTGGAGCCCTGAGGAAGGGCTGCTCCAGGGGCCCCACCTCTTGCTTGTGAGTTAGGTGCTCTGCTGGAGTTTAGAGGTAGCTTACAAGTTTAGAAGTTGATTTAAAATTTTATCAGTAAAGTGGAGTAAAGTGGCTCGGAAAGGTGCCTGGACCTAACAGGTAACATTCTGAGTTGATTAGACCCCTGGTTTGTCTGATTGGGCCCAGATAGACATATTTATTGGACACATAGACTCCAGCTTTGCTGTGGGCCCTGTCTGTATCCCAAGTGGCAGCGCTACTGGACAGCCTTCGTAAGGGTGACTAGCGCCACGGGAGTTGGGCAAGGAGGGAGTATGTTTATTTCCTGCCAAAGCCTTGGTTCGGTTTGGTTAAGATCTGTCTGACCCATTATTTCTCTTTTTTGGATGAGTTTATAGTTCTGCTGGAGGAAAGTTCTCTTTTATCCCTTAATCTTCTATTGTGTAGGGAGGAGAATAGGATTTAGCTCTGATAAATGGATTTGAGCTTGGAGATGAAATTTTTTCCTGCTTTCTTTTGATTCCTATTTACTGAAATTAGTTTTAAGGGTTATAAACTATTACTTCTGCCTCATTTTCTTCCTGGCCACGTGCTTCAAATTTAGGTTGCAGCTATCGACACTTTAGTAAAATCCCATGAATACATTTGAAGATTTTGCATTAACCTCTTAACACCATTTAATCAGTACTTCTTGGTGTTTCACAGCAGTAAATTATATATCTGCATTTTACCTAGTAAGTATTGACCTTCAGCACAAAAGGGTTAAGTTTACCATTATGACAAGTAGTAGTTATCTGTCTAATAAATGCCCCTGGCACTTGACTGGCTCGATTCAGTTCGACTTACTAATTCATGTAATTCTTTAAAAACTCATGTATACATTTTTTTATTGAGCATATGCAGAGATTGGTAGTACAGTACATCTGTGCAGTGTAATATTATGCAGCAATTAAGTTGTTTGTGAAAAGTTTCTAATAGTGTGGAAAGGTGCTTAAGATATGTAAACTATACATGTGATACCCTCTCAGCAATATGAAAAATGTTTACATGTGTTAAGAAAGAGAAAGAAAAAGACATACAGAAATGAAGTAAACCAAATGCAAATAGTGGTTCTGTCTGGATGAAAGGATTATGAGTTATTTACATGTTTATTCTTTATACTTTTCTGTTGTATGCAGTTTTTTATTTTGACTGGGTATCACTTTTGCAATAAAAACATAAATCCAATAAGGGTTTGTAAATCATTTTACCACCTACCTCAGTTAAGATTTAAAATAGTGAACGTTCAACATTAAATTAATGCTTTCTGCAGAGAGACAATGAAAAGTTTCCCCTAATAAATTTTAAAAGTTACTGAGAATTTACCATTTAGCACATTGTTATCTTACATGTTGTTATGCAGTTTCCTATAGACCAGTGTTCCTTAAACTGAGGAATGCTGTGTTAACTAACAGGTTTGCTGCAACCGTTTGGAAAACAGTCATTCAGAGTTTTACAGAACCAATGGCAACAGTTATGAAAATCCTGAAGCATTTTAATTCTGTGCCTTGTGAACTTAAGTTATTTAATTTTTGAAAATAAGCTTTTTATTGAAGTATAACACACATCCACAAAAGTGCTCAAATCTTAAGTGTACAACTTATGAATTTTCAAAAAGTGAACACACCCTTGTAACCACGTCACTTTATTTTAACCACGTCACTTTATTTTTCTTGTATTGTGCTGCTATATGTCTTTGATAAAATTTTCATAGTTCTACACACAAAAAATATTGTTTAGTGTTCTGCGATCTCCAGAAGTTACACTCTAGATATTTTTGCACACTTTGCTCTCCTAACTGCACTAACTCCTTGGTTTTTTTACATTTTTCAAAGAACTCTAAAGTTTCATTCAGAAATTGTTATTCTTAGTTCATGGTAGGAAATTTGGCTTTTATAGGTTAAAAACTCTAAAAAAGTAATAACTTCAAAATTCTTGACATCTAGACTTCGCAGATTTAATTTTTCTTTCATTCCCAACTGCGGCACATGCTTTGCCCCAGTGGCTGGTTGTGTGGAACTTGATTCCTGGGCCTCTGCATATGATACAGCTTAGGTTGCTAATCTGAAGGAGCAGATCAACAGCCAGTGGTAAGTGTGTCAGGCCTAGAAATCCTAGACCAAGCTGGGAGGAACTTCAGAGATCGTTTGCCTCAGATGGGGAAACTGAGTCCTGAAAGGTTATATGCCTTGTCCAGGGTCGCAGAGCTGGCTCCAGAGCTGAGTCGAGAATCCTGATCCTATACCCCGTTTCTAAACCTTGCTAAGTCCCTAGTCTCTTCTTAAAGCTCATCCTTTTTACTAAAAAGGCAGCCCTCGGGCTGTGAAACCGACTTCTCAAAAAAGATAAATTACCTAACACATTTTTCAGCCAAACTTCTTAATGAGGATAACCTGACAGCATCGACCTGTTTTAGAAAATATCCCTTGGGTAACTTCGGGTGAATGAGTGACGGTGTGGGGATGGTATAAATGCCAGTCGGTAATTGTTTAGAGCAGTTCCGGGAGTACATTCAACTGGAATAACCCTGGCAATAGGGAAAGTGTGGCATGATGTCCATTTGTGACGCTTCCCTGGGGAGCGAGCTGTGTCAGGAGACCCGGCAGCTCTTCTGGAACAGAGTCTCTAGTCCGTGTTCCCAGGCACTGGACAGGGGGACTGGCTACTGGGCCTGGGAGCTAACCGTTGATGTTTCATGACTTTTTGGTTTTGAGATTTTGCTTCAATTGGGTAAAGGTAAGACAGGTAAATAAAGCTGCTCTTTGGTTTTCTAAGGAATGCCAGGCAACCGATATATGTATTTAGGAAGTGTTGATCACTGTGATTGATGGGCCCTGGGGGTTTAGTGCTTCATAAAACATATCTGTAAGGGCCTAGTCTATGGACCTGGCAGTTCCAAGGAGAGATCACCATTGCCCTCCAGAATGCTTGGTTCTGTTGGTGTGTTGGATTAGTGAAATGCACAAGAGTCTCTTCAGAGCTAACTGACTTTTGCCTACTGTAAGTTTGTAGGAAAAGGTGTCTTCTGAGTCTCACCTGGCAGTCATCCTTGGCCTGAACTTGAGTGCCGTTCTCCTTGGTCTAATCTGCCAGGTCCCTTCTATCCTTTCTCATCCTTTCTCATTCCCAGAGTACAAGCCTTCCTCAGAGGCCAGACTGATTGCTCTGCCTCCAAATGCCTGTGGCTGTTGCTACCTTTGAGCTTTTGAGCATGTTTTCCCCTTGTTTGGAATGCCTTCTCCTCCCCTTCTACTTCTCCAAATCCTGCCCAACTTTCGAGGCCCAACTCATTTCCCATCTTCTCTCCTCAGAACTCATGCGACACTTCTCCCCATGCCATGCTGTGGCTGATAGAGCCACAGTTTGGCCTGCTGGAGAAGAGAGTGGAGTCTAGAGCTAGGCTGCCTGTGTGACCTTGGGCTGGAACCTTTCCTGAATCTAAATTTCTTCATCTGTAAAAATGGGACTAATAATTGCCAAGGTTATTCAATTTAGCTCATAGTTGTACAGATTAAATGCATTCATACCATTAAAACCTATGGAACAGTGCCTGGCATGTAAGTTCTCATTAAATATTAGTTACTCCCTTTAGCATGTTTTTAACCATGGCCTTCCTGTATTATAGTTTAATCATTTTAAATGTCTGTTTATTGGCCTCTAGTGAAATTGTAAAGTCCTCTCATGAAGAAGGGGGCTTAACTTTATATTCTTTGTTGACCCTTTTCAGTCCTACATGTGCGTATAATAGCTCCCCAATACATATCACTTAAAGTGAAACTATTACTGCATTAAAGAAAATAGATGGAACAGGAGTAAGGAATTGAAAAGATAACCTTCATTTCACAGATTGAGTTTTCTTATGATTCGTAGATCATGTAATTTGTACCTTTTTTCATTGTTGCTGAGTCTAGTGAGCTCTTCTGTCACAGTCACCACAAGTGTGAACATCATTTAGCAAGGATGCTAGCAGTTTCAGGAGGCTGCCTCAGACACTGTTTTCTTCTAGGCCCATGGTGGGAGGGAATCTCAGACAGTAGACTCTGATCTACCAGGATATCTCAAAGCATGTGGGTCCTGAGCTGGTTGTTATTAGCATATCTCCCTTGCTGAGGGGCATGGGGAATTCACCAGTGGAGAGGGGACCGTGCCCTTCAGGCACCCTCCCTCTGCCTTCCCCTCCTCCTTTATTAGCAGCTCAGATACTCACAAGCACCATCTTCACCTGTCAGTGTTCACAAATATTTGGGGGGAATCAAAAGTTACCCTCTGGTGGGAAGGGGGAGACCCAGGCAGAAGCACTGATTCAAACGCTGATTGCAGACGGGAGTTGTGTTGATGTCAGGAGCTGCTGGCAGGGTGCTCCACCAGCCACCCAGCAGTCAGGGACTTCAGCCAGGGTCTGCCACAGAGCCCCCGGGTTGGCCTGTCAGTGATGAAGTTGCTGTGTTTCTCCTTCTCCTAGGCTGGAACAAGACATTAAAAAGTTAAAGGCCGACCTGCAGGCCAGCAGGCAAGTGGAACAGGAGCTCCGCAGTCAGATCAGCTCCCTCTCGAACACCGAGCGAGGGATCCGCTCAGAAATGGGCCAGCTCCGGCAAGAGAATGAGCTGCTGCAGAACAAGTATGTGCGCCTTGTGGGCCTCTGGCCGTGAGTCAAGCAGCCTCGCATTGCTCTTGTTTCCAGGGATTGGAGCACAAGGCTCATGACGACAAAGGGATCTAGCAGAGGGGTTTTTTTTTTAAACAAAATGTTTAAAATATTTAATGTAGGACCAGATATTCAACATGTTATAAAATCTATAAAAACTTATTTCATTGCAGCCAAACAGTTTATTAATATTACTATTCTGTCTTCTCTCATTTAATAACTTCTTCTCTTAGTTTAAAATAGTTATTGAGCTTTTTGACAATATGAGTAAAATTGACAAGAAGTATTTCTGCCACAATTTGAAACTCTTGTTCCCTTGAGTGAACATTTCCAGAGGATTAGACTCTATCTCCTTGTTTTCTGGAACTAAAAGATGATGTTGAACTTGATTTTATTTGAAGAGGCAGACAAAAAGCTAGCTCTTCTGCATGAATTCTTTTATGCTTTCCATTAATTCATTCTGGAATTACTTCTTGACTCAATGTGGGTCTGTCTTTTTTTTTCATCTCTAAACAGTGTGTGTCTGGGGTAGTGATTACTGTTACAGGTGCTGAGCTTTCTGGGCTTTTCCTTGAAAGAGCAGTTCTTCATCATTTTCAGGGAATGTAGCTCAAAAGCTAGAGCATCATAGGCAAATAACCTCTCCATTGCTTCTGACTCACGTATGTATGTGATGGCTCTAGCATTATTACATAGAGAACATCTTACCTTACATTGATATATTGAGAGAAACTCACCTTATATTGATATGTAAAGTTGGGGGTGGTAGTAGCAGGGAAGGGAATGTGGCTGAAATTTTTATCTGAAATTAAGCATCCTGTGATTCTAACTACAAGATCTATTTTGGGATACTCTGAGAAAACATCTCCCAGCTGGAAAGGAAAGGCTGCAGTAGGCTGCAGCATATTGTATTCAGGCAGAGAAAGACCTTCCCCTCCTACCCTTTTCCTCAGTTTCAATGGATCTGGTTCAGCTCTTCCTTGGTCTCAGACTGAAGTTCTTTCAAGGTGCTTTGGGGCAGTAGAATTAGTTCTACAGTTATCTTTTCCTCTGATAGAAACTTGTTTTATCCTATTTTCTGGATTACCTTCTGTAGATCACTTACATTAATAAAGCAGAGGCTAGGTCCAATTCTGTATCTTGTAAGGCAGCTTGTTTATTGGCGTTTAGGAATTGTTAAATAATAATACAATGTATTTTCCTTGGACACTCCGGGAATTGACATTTATGATTTGCTGTTCAAATCTCCTGTTTGCTTTGGCCTCAAAATGATAAAGAGGAGCCATGTTTCTCCAGGGTTTATATTGGACGTTTCTAATTGTAAAACTTTGTATGACAATCATTTCCATATAGGTTACATAATGCTGTGCAAATGAAGCAGAAAGATAAGCAGAATATCAGCCAGTTGGAGAAAAAGCTAAAAGCTGAGCAGGAAGCCCGAAGTTTTGTAGAAAAGCAGTTAATGGAGGAAAAAAAAAGGAAGAAGTTAGAAGAAGCTACTGCTGCCCGGGCTGTTGCATTTGCTGCTGCGTCTAGGTATGTTGATGTCACCTGAGTGCTTAATCCAAGGTTGGCTTTCCTTGGACTGAGAATGGGAATTTGATGCCTTGGGCAGGACTGGAAATACAAAATCATGCATGGATGGATTGCTTTTAAGTACTGTTTTATTAGCTGGTTTAAACCCCATCTGTGCAAGCTTATGCTGTCATGACAACTTCATCCCTCAGTGACCTGCTGTCTAAAGTGGGATGAGGGAATCTCCATGCCTCCCACACCTGGGAGGCAAAATTCTGCTCAAAAAGGGATTTCCAGCCACTTTCTGTAAGACCGATAATTACTAAATGCTTTGAGGGAACCAATCTGGACTTTTGTTCCCTTTGTAGAACTATCATTATGCTCTACTCTTAGTTGTGTGTTTCTGGTGTTTTTAATCTTAAAATGGAAGAAAGATAAAATCTTGGTCCCCCAAGCACTGTGTACTGACTGCTCATGTCTTTGTTGGACATCAGCAGACTGTCAAATGACCTGGAAAAGATGGGGAAGAGAGTTAAGAGCCTCTTTTTCTTACCTTCTGTCTCTCTCTCTTTTTGGCTTCTACTTCACTTTTTCTTTTTTCTTTGTTTTTTTGACTGGTGAAGTTCATCTGCATGGTGGGGGTCAGTTATGGGTTTACAGATGTAGGGGAGGGTAAATTATTATTTATTTAAGTTTCTATCCCTAAATTTGTGTCTATGTAATATAATTCTACTTTTTGCTTTTTTGTATTTGTCATGTTAATAGCCTTCTTTTGGGTTCTGTCATTTGTAGAACAATTGGTGAACCATCATTTCATCTTTCAGGAAATAGCAGCGGGAGAGAGAACTCTTTCTCCTGCGTGATCCTGCCTTCCCCCAGCAGACTCTGTACTGCAGATGGCTGAGCTAACTTGGCCCGTTAGCATCTATACGGATTCACAAGACCATTTACTAACCTGCTTAGGATGTCGGGGGCGGGGGTGGGGGGGTTGTTTGTTCACTCATTTAAAGATTTGTGAGCGTTCCTGAAGCACTTACACTTGCAGGAGATTTTCCTGAACAGTCATCTGGTGTGGCTTGTGCTCTCCTTAATTCATCCAGCAGTTACTCTTTCTCAAAATATCCCTGAGGAGGATATGACAGTTTCTTAACCATATTGTTTAGTGTCTCTTATGCTTGAGAATCAGTACATTGATTTCAGTCTCTACCCTTAATTTCTTTTGCTTTTGGTTAAGCTTATTGCCTTTGGTCTTATCCTTGGATGGTCCTTGTTTGCCATCATTTATTTATTTAGACATCATTTATTTATTTAGAGGCTGTTTTTATTCTTAAGTGTATTGCAAGGCTTTAGTCTCTCACTGGGCCTTCCTTTTTGTAGGCAAAGGACACCTACCTTCTCCACCAGGCTGTTTCTGAAACCTAAACTGTTCACCAGCTTTGGACTGGCCATTGCCATCATCTTTTTAAGTTTGTCCTTATTATAGCCCTGAGAAGGAACCTAATGCTGCTCCCTTCTTTTTCTTTTTACTCCAGTCTTGTCAAAACTTCATGACTAAAGAAAGGTGACCTTCCCAGCGCACAGTCCCTCAAAAGTGAAAATGTTTGTTAACTCACTGCCCTCTGCTGGAGACAGCACATGTCTGGTTTTCTCTTGCTCAGCTTGTGTGCCTTGTCTCAACTCATATGGCCTGATGGGAAGCTTGCTGGATTGGCAAGGTGGAAAATCCTCAGTTCTTATCCCAGTTCTGTGACCTGCAAGCTGGGTGACCTTGAACTAGTATTATATCTGAGTAGCTTCAGTTTTCTTCTCTGGAAAATAGGATAATAAACCCTACCCCAGTAAAGAAGGAAGTGTGGGTAAAGTACCTAGCTTGGCACCTGGCTCATATTAGACACCCAATTAATAATTATTTTAGATCATTTTTGAAATTATAAAGAACAGAGAGAATGAGCAGACTGAGCCAAAAGCTACAATCTGACTCTGTGGAGTATAAGAAAAATATCAATCCTGCAGTATAGTTAAACCTATAGTCTTTTAAATCCTCTTTTTCCCTTCTCTTCTTTTTCATAAGGGGAGAGTGCACCGAAACCTTACGGAATCGGATCAGAGAATTAGAAGCAGAGGGCAAGAAGCTCACAATGGACATGAAGGTGAAAGAAGACCAGATCAGAGAACTAGAACTGAAAGTTCAGGTAAAGGAGGAAAAACAGACTTCATCACGCTTGAATTCCTCTTCCATGTTAGGTTTGTGCTCTGTGCTTCCGTGTAGAGATGGTGCCTTCTGATACAGACCAAACCCCATTGCATCTGAAAATCTCTGTATGACCAAAAGAAGCTCTCACCTGTCCAGCTCATTCAAGTCATATTTAGTTTATCTGGATTCTAAGACAAGCCAGAAATGTTAATGGTCCTTGACGTGTTTTATACCAGAACTTGACTTACGGGAGATTCATTTCACTTTTTCAGGTTATAGGCCAGATTAGTGTGCTTTGGAACGTATGCACCTCTTCTTAGCCCTAATTCTCTGTCCATCGCCAGGGAATGGACCATTTTGGATGGCTCTCAGCTTCACAGATGGCCACTCTAGGCAATGCATGGGGAGGAAAGCTGCCAGTGCTGTGGACATAGCCAGTTTTGGGGCTGTGTGTACCTTAGCCAAGTATTTGGTGGCGTTGGGTCTTCAAAGGGATGTTTAAGGCTAATGTTATAAGTTGTAAAGTTACAGTAATTTTGAGTCACATGGAGCCCATGAGAAATTAGTGGCAGGTCAGTGGGGTAGAATAGGTGACCCAGAGACAAAGCCTAAATTAGTGTTCAGTGAAGGTGGCATCAGAAATGGATGGAGGGCTTCCCTGGTGGCACAGTGGTTAAGAATCTGCCTGCCAACGCAGGGGACACGGGTTCGAGCCCTGGTCCAGGAAGATCCCACATGCTGCGGAGCAACTTAAGCCCATGTGCCACAACTACTGAAGCCTGCATGCCTAGAGCCCATGCTCTGCAACAAGAGAAGCCACCGCAGTGAGAAGCCCGCACACCACAATGAAGAGTAGCCGCCACTCACCACAACTAGAGAAAGCCCGCGCGCAGCAACAATGCAGCCATAAATAAATAAATTTATTAAAAACAAAAAAAAGAAGAAATGGATGGAACAGCAAGGGTTAGTCAGTGAAAGGCTGAGGAACAGCTAGACAACGGGAAAAAATAAAATGAGATGCTCATCTCACATCACACAAAAATAAATTCCAGAGGAATAGTTGAATCCAGGGAAAAAAACCATTTTGTTTTAAATCACAAAGTGAAAAAAAAAAATGAAAAAATCAATTGGGGTGGGTACAGATATTGCAACAAATATTATAAAAAAAAGAATTAGGGGGCTTCCCTGGTGGCTCAGTGGTTGAGAGTCCGCCTGCCGATGCAGGGGACATGGGTTCATATCCCGGTCCGGGAAGATCCCACATGCCGCGGAGCGGCTGGGCCCGTGAGCCATGGCCGCTGAGCCTGCGCGTCCGGAGCCTGTGCTCGGCAACGGGAGAGGCCACAACAGTGAGAGGCCTGCATACCGCAAAAAAAAAAAAAAAAAGAATTAATATCCTCAATATGTAAATAGCTCATAAAGATTGCTAAGAAAAGCTCAAATACACAGAAAGTAGGCAAATTATATGAACAGATAATTCACAGAAGAAATATAAATGACTGATAACAATGTAAGAATATATCCTCATCTGTCACCAAAGACAGATAGATTAAAATTGGATATCACTTATCTCTTGTGAAATCAGCAAAGAATTTTTAAATGCTAATATCAACCTGGGTGAGGATACAATGAAATAGGCCTCGTATGTTGCTGGTGGAAGTGTAACTTTCTGGAAAGGTCACGTATTTTTAAAAAATATTTTCCTCAGACTCCGGCCTTGAGGTAAATATTTAAAAGTCTCACCGATGATTGATATACAGAGATGTTCATCATAGTGGTATATAAATGCAAAAAAATTGGAAATAATCTTAACAATGGGAGATTTGTTTAATAAATTATGGTACATATACATGTAGGAATATTAAACAGCCAATAAAAATTGCATTTTCAAAGAACAGTTGAGATTATATGTTTTTAAAAAATTGTATGTATAGTTTGATTTCAATTATGCTGAAAGATACACGTATACTTAAAAAAGACTAAAAGAAAATAGATCAAATTTTTTGCAGCGTTGGGATTTTGGGTTATTTTTATTTTCTTCTTTGAACTTTTAAGTATTTTTTAATTGACTATAATAAGTTTTGATTTCTCTCTTAAAATGAAAAAAATATCAGCATATATATATATATATATATATATATATATACACACACACACGCGCGCGCGCACACACACACATATAGGCTACGTTATCTGATGTTTTAAGTGGGCCTATTTTTCAGTGTACGCTGTCAAAATAATTAACATTTTTACAATTTTTAGTGTAGGTTGAGAGTAGAGTTTTCGCACGTTTGACTATAGCATTACAGCAACATTTGCAGCTGGCAGCAGGGAAACAGTTCTTTGTGGTTCTGAATTAGGATTGTAAGAAAGTGTTTTATATATTTTTTTAATTTATTTTTTTAATTTATTTATTTTTGGCTGTGTTGGGTCTTTGTTGTGGCTACTCTTCGTTGTAGCGCACGGGCTTCTCCTTATGGTGGCTTCTCTTCTTGCGGAGCATGGGCTCTAGGTGCACGGGTTTCAGTAGTTGTGGCACACGGGCTCTAGAGCATAGCCTCAGTAGCTGTGGTGCACAGGCTTAGTTGCTCCGTGGCATGTGGGATCTTCCCAGGCCAGGACTCAAACCTGTGTCCCCTGCATTGCCAGGCGGATTCTTAACCACTGCGCTACCAGGGAAGCCCGAAAGTGTTTTATTTGGAGACAGAGTCCACAGTTATCTCAAAAACCCCAATACAATTATCGTTTTGTATATGCACATCACTGTATAAATACATTTTGCACTCCCTCTAAGGGGCGAGGTCTAAACCCATGAAACACCAGGATTCTGTGTTCTAGGGGCCAGGTCAATAATAGTGGGATTTTATTTGTGATTTCAGGCTAATTTGTAGACATCGCTGCCAAAACTATCTTGTAACATTGCTGCTTTGATGATATTGATAGGAGCTTCGGAAGTATAAGGAAAATGAGAAGGACACTGAGGTGTTAATGTCAGCCCTCTCAGCCATGCAAGATAAAACGCAGCACCTGGAGAACAGCCTGAGCGCAGAGACAAGAATCAAGCTGGACCTGTTCTCCGCACTGGGGGATGCAAAGCGACAGCTCGAGATTGCCCAAGGTAGGAGAACAGCTCAGGTCACGCAGCATGGCTGAGAATGCCTGGGGACACGGAGAGCAGAGCTCCCTTAGAGCTCGAACCAAAGGCATTTCCATTTCCTCTTCAAGTGGTTTGATAAGTACCCACCATGGACATCTAGGAATCATCACATTAATTCATTCTGCAGACATATTTTGAGATGAGAACATACCAAGTGCAGGGCACACAGGGAAGAGTGAGTTTCTCTGCTCAAGGAGCTCAGAGTGTTGTAGAAGAAATAGAGAACTGCAGAGTTACCAAAAGATGCTGATGTAACAGGATGTACAGGGCCTGTGGGAACATAGAGAGCCAGGGACTCAGCCAGTCTGGAGAGTTAGAGAGGGCTTTTTCTCAGGGGAGCTGATGTCTGAGCTGGGTCTTGAATGATGAGAAGGGGTTAGCCCAGTGAAGAAGCGGTGTAGTGGCAGTGAGGGGTAGAGAGGCAGAAGAACAGAAGAAACAGCTCGAGCAAGGCCAGGGAAGCTAGGAGGGCCTGATGTGTTCAGAGCGGCAGCTGGCTCTGCTTTGCTGGAGCGAAGGCTGCAGATGAGGGAGTGGAGGGAGGAAAGTCTGGAGAGCAGGCTATTCCCTCGGCAGATATTACTGAGACTTACTACATGCCAGGCACTGTGCAAACCCCTAAGGGGACAGACAGTAACAAGCAAATATATAATATCTGATGGGTGCAGTGACGAAAATAAAGCAGTGGTGATGCAGGCTGTGTGTGTGTGTAGGGCTGCTGCTTTGACATGGAGGACATGGAAGAGCCTTTGAATAGGTAGCATTTGAACAGAGACTGAGAGGAAGAGAGTGAGTGAGCCATATAAGTCTCTAGGGGAAAGGCACATGTGTCGTGGCCACTGGGGCTGCAGCCTGAGTGATGGGGAGAGTTTTTAGGGTCAAAAGTAGCAGGAGCCACAATCTGCCCAACTTTGCAGCCTATGGAAAGAACTTTGGACTTTACTCTGCGTGACCTGGGAAACTTTGGAAAGCTTCTGAACAGAGGCCTGACATGACCTGATGAAAAGAAGTTTAGATTTTGTTCAAGAAATTGATAAGCCACCAATAGATTACTGAAGAAATATTTCAAACAGTTGACTTAATAGAAGGAAAAGAATATTTCAGCAGGTACTTACAGAGCGTTCACACTTGCTCTGCATAAAGCATTTTACTAGAAGGTGAAGGGGAGACAAAGACGAACAAGACATAGTCTAGCTGGGGATCCGCTAAGGTAGTTGTGCTCAAACTTTTTGGTCTTAGGAACCCCTTTACACTCTTAAAATTATTGAGTACCCCAAGGGAGGTGTTTTTCAAGTGAATTATGTCTACCAATATTGATGTATTAGAAATTAAAACCTAAAACATTTATTAATTCATTAAAAAAAATGTAATAAACATATTACGTGTTAACATAACATTTTATGAAAATAACTATTTCTCAAAACAAAAAAAAGTTAGTGAGAAAAGCAGTATTGTTTTACATTTAGCAAATCTCTTTAATTTCTGGCTTAATAGAAGATATTTCAATTCTCGTCTCTGTTTCTACATTCAGTCTGTTGTTATTTCACTTGCCATGTTGCTCCTGGAAGACTCCACTTAGGCTCATGAGGGAATGCACTTGAAGAAGGCGGATAAATATCTTAGTATTAGCATGAGGACAACATGGACGCTGTGAGAAGTGCTGCACTAGGGAAAGCCACGCACGAGGCCTGCTGCCACT
This sequence comes from Tursiops truncatus, assembly GCF_011762595.2. Lineage (NCBI taxonomy): Eukaryota > Metazoa > Chordata > Mammalia > Artiodactyla > Delphinidae > Tursiops > Tursiops truncatus. Next base: position 164,102,136 of record NC_047034.1, on the reverse strand, counting down.
AGGTAGAGGCAGATGGCTTGAAAGGACAGAGGAGAGATCAGGGTGGCTTCATAAGGGAGGGACCATTGAGTGGACTTCGAAGGATGAATTCTGAGAGCAGAGAATGGCAGGGAAGAACATTGTTACCTGAGGGAATGGCATTTAAGCAAAGGAAGGACAGTGTTGAGAATGTCCACGTAAGCAGTCCAGTGGCCTCTAGCTGGGGGACATGGAAGAAGAGAGTAGATTAGTAGGACCGTGAATGAAGCTGTACTAGAGGATGTATCCCCTAGATTTTGAGGAGGAAGCAGGTGACATGTTCCAACAGGGTTGCTGGAACCATGGAAGAAGAACAAAACAGATGAAGGAATGAGAAGAGAGAATGAGTTTGGTTTGGGATGCTTTGATCTGGAGTTGGGGCCTAAACCCCAGAGAAAAGGCCAGAACCCCGGGGTTGGGGGTGGGATGTAGAAGTTGTGAGAAGTCAGTGAAGCCATAGCAGTGGCTTGGGACGGCAGTGGCAGAGCAAGAAGAGAAGGGGTTGAGAATCGGGCTTATGAATCTGTGGACTCAGGGAAAGGCATTTAAAAAGAAGGTTCCTGGGGGGCTTCCCTGGTGGCGCGGTGGTTGGGAGTCCGCCTGCCGATGCGGGGGGCGCGGGTTCGTACCCCGGTCCAGGAGGGTCCCGCATGCCGCGGAGCGGCTGGGCCCGTGGGCCGTGGCCATTGGGCCTGCGCGTCCGGAGCCTGTGCTCCGCAGCGGGAGGGGCCGCAACAGTGAGAGGCCCCCCGCGTATCGCAAAAAAAAAAAAAAAAAAAGAAGAAGAAGGTTCCTAGGAATCCTGCTAAACTTCTGACCATACGGTGGTGTTTTGCCTGCCTGGCTCAGCTCCCTGAGAAGTGGCTACCCTCTCTCTGCCTCATCCCTTTTACTTGGATTTGCAGATTTGAAAGAGGTTGTCTGCTGGAGTGAAGCAGCACCTGGGTCTCAGAGTAGCCGAGGGGAGCTTGGCTTCCCAGCACAGATTATGCTTCCTTGTTGGCCCAGAAATTCTCGTAAAGCAAAGAGAACTGTCTTTTCCAAAGCTCTGGGAATGTTTGTATGTTACTGATTAAAGAAATCAAACTTAAATCTTCATGGAAAAAAGATACAGTGGCTTATATATCAGATGCTGTGAGGTATTTTATTCGTCTGAGGCTTACTTCGTTCAAAGGGAAGGAGGCTATTTGATGCTTACTTGAAGCTGAGGGGACATGAAGGAAGCCAGAGCGGGGCGGCTCTTTGCTGCCGTCTTTCCCACTACTCCCCTCCACTGTCATGCTCATGCTTGGGATATTCTAATAAGAAACCAACTTCATAATTTAAATCAAGCCCCTTGCTGGGTTTCTCCTTCCTACTTTCTATATCATTTGATTCATCTTGGTTCCAAAATGGCTTTCATCTACTATATCATTTTTTAAAATACGCCACCATGCTCTCTTACATTTTAAATATATTACCGTATTCTGTAGGACTCAAAGTGAGTGCAACTCAAATACAATCTCTTCCTTTTTTCAGCATGTAAATTTCTGAAGGGCTACTCCTAAGTGTTCTTCCCCTAGTAGACCAGGGAGCATCAAAGCAGGATGGAAATTGCATGGGCTTTGGAACAAAGTGGTCCTGGGTTTAAATCCTGCTTAGTCATTAATAACTGAATGACTTTGGGCAAGACACATACCTTGCAGGGCCTCAGCTTTCCACTGGGCTGGGCACTAGGGATTTGGCAAGGACAAAAATGGGGAGACAGTCTCAGCCCTCATGGAGCTCATGGGCCAGTGGAGAGATGCTGGACACAAATCATCACCCAAATGAACACTCACCGGAGACAGAAAAATGCAGTCGGCAGGAGTGCAGACTCCAGAGCCAAACTGCATCATCTCGAATCCCAGCTCTTGTCCCTCAACCTCTCTGTGCCCTGGTTTCCTCACCTATAAAATGGATGACGATGATGATAATTCCCACCTGATAGGGTTGTTGGGATAAATAAATGAGTTAGTCTGCGTAAGCACTTAGAACAGTGCCTGGCACGTACATGTTCGCTATTGTAATTATTATCATTATTACAAAGAATAAAGTGACAGAAAGGAAAGTTTCAGGTGTGTTGAGAATCGAGGAGTCGGGGGCTGGGGGTAGGGTCTGATTTAGATGGAAGGAGCAGGGAAAGCTTTGTGAGGGAGTAGAAACAGAAACCTCACGAGTTAACACAGAGAGCATTGGAGAAGCACAGAAAGGGAAGCAGCCCTCCGGCAGGCAGGAGCTGGTTGGATTCCTTGGTCTCATACTCCGAGATAGTCCATCCTCCCAGAAAAATGTTTCCGCGCAAAAGGTAGAGCCCTAGTTCAAAAGAAGCACCCTCTTCGGCTGCCCTGGTGACTGCCGAGCTCAAAACGTGGCTCCTGGAGGTTGAGCCCTTTGCTTCGTCACACCTGCCTAAACGCGGTTCCTCTTGACACCATGACCCGTAGGCCACATGTGGCCTGCCACCTTTTCTTGTACCACCCGTGGGCTAAGAATGGTTTTTGCAGTTTTCTACGGTTTAAAATAAAAAAAAACAAAAAACGACAAGGACAGTATGTGGCTCACAGTGTTTAAATATTTACTGTTTGGCACATTACAGGAAAAATGTGTCTCCCCTTACAAACCATCAAAGCTGGAGTCGAATCCATTTGGGATCAGTGGGCCCAAGAGGGCACTCTGGTGGGTGAACGCTCCCTTCTCACTAATGGTCGGTCTTTGATCTTCCAGGACAAATTCTTCAGAAAGACCAGGAAATCAAGGACCTAAAACAGAAGATAGCCGAAGTCATGGCCGTCATGCCCAGCATAACATACAGTGCTGCCACCAGCCCCTTGAGCCCCGTTTCCCCACACTACTCTTCCAAATTTGTGGAGACCAGCCCCTCTGGACTCGATCCCAATGCCTCTGTTTACCAGCCCCTGAAGAAATGAAGGCCAGCAGTGTGTTTTTTCCAGGCTTTGGTTATCAGAAAGCATCACAAAGGAGCGTCTCTGGCAGTCAAGATTAAAAAAAGTTTATATTGTATTTTGTGGGACTGTATATGTTGTCGTTTTTAAAAAGGGGGGGGAAGATAACATCCAAGTCTGATTAGAACTGCCCACCAGTTTTTCTTGTAAGTTTTTAGAAGACCTCACAGAACTTTGCAGTTTATTTTTCTCGGCCATTACATTAAAACCATTCTTGGATTTCAAGTAGCCAATTTTGCCTTTTATGTATTCTTACAGTTTCCTCTTGAAGAAAAAAAAAAAAGCAGAGTTTTTCCTTCTCAACCCTTTATTTTTGTTTTGTTTTATTCTTAAATCAGCAAGCAAAACCTGCACATTGGATTCACAGGGGATGACCATGAAAACTTAGTCTTTAGTGTGAAAGGTTTAAATAACCTAACACAGCTTTGATGCTATAGCTGCATTAAAGAAAATGATTCCTAAAATTACAGAAAACAAAAATTGATTACCCCTCCAAGGACCAAACAAATTCAAGGAGTGTCATTTCAGCCGAGGGGAGAGACTCAGGTGAGGAGAGCAGCTGTGAGAACGTAACAGGGGTTGTGTCTGAAATGTGTATCTTCCCATCGGTGTGTTTAGTCCTAGAAAATTGCTAGCAGCAGTCTTGTTCACAGTGCCTTGGGAAAAGACATTTCAAGAGGAAACTTGATTTTAAACAATTTCCCCCTTTACCATCATCTCCCTTCTCTCTGTGTCAAGCTCACTACGGATCCTGCTATAGAACTGGTGGGTAGCTGGGCTGTTTGGTACCACTTCAGCCACACCTTCTGTTTCCTTTCATTGAAAGCACCACAGTGTTCTGGACTTGTCTCGAGGCAAGCATCCTGGGAAGGGGAGCTGGGCGGTGTTTGTGTTCGAGAGACTGCAATGCCGGCTAATAAAAGCTGCAGTTCTAGGTTTTGTTTTGTTTTATTTTTTTTAATTTCCTTTAACTGTGCTTTCCACTTTTCGTCATCTTGTGTTTGACGATTTAAAAGAAACTTGACAATTCCTCAGCTCTTGTGCCAAGGAAGGTTTGTTGTTTTGTTTTTTTTTAAAAAGTTTAAAACTCAAAACTCTGCACAAAGATTTCAGTCTCAAGTGTATATTATACATTGGTAGAAAAGTGTTTGCACTGGCAACCTTTGGAAGTGTTTAAGAATCAGGGAGGGGGTGGAGGGAGGGGCTGGGAGAGGGAGGGGCAAAGCAAAACTGTATTTGGAACCTAGGAAAATTAAGAAACCAGATAGAATGGTTTGACTTCCTTGCCATGGATTCTGGAAGGACATAGTTCTAAAATTTCCTGTTAATTGGCATGTATGTCTCATTTAAAGCAAATTAAGTAGGACAAGCAAGTCAGCAAGATAGAAGTGTTAAAAAGAATCTTCCTTTTTAATCACTGATCTTATTTTGGGATTAAAACCTTCTAGCTTTAGCCAGGTATGCATGTTGCTGCCACTTTGCATTTTTGAATCATCTTGTGTAATTGTCACCATGGAAGTGTTACTCAGAATTGTCACAGATTTTTTTCATCTTTGTGCAAAAACATGGAAAATTGTCACTGACTTTGTGTTGAGGTTTCCCCCATTTTGCTGCCTTTTGGGACACTATTTTGGTTAAATACTTGGTCTTGGCTGCATTCCTTTTTTTTTTTTTTTCCTGTGGGGTTCAAAAGAATAAACATTTTCTTACAGATAAAACTAGTTTTCTGCCTTTTTAACTTTTCAGGAGGGCACAACAAGGTAGATTGTTCTGAATGGGCCTTAGATTTTTCACTCCTGTTCTGTCCTCATTTCCGAACCCTGACAGTGGCAGTGTCCCGGGCAACGGGTGCCGCGGGGCGCAGGTTACAGGATTTGGGATGAATCCATCCAGGCTCTCAAGTAGTTTTCGTTCTAGTCTTACTTCGGATGTATCCATTCTCATTCTCTCTCCCTCCCTCTTCCTCCCTGTCCCTCCTCTTCCCTCCTTCCTCCCTCCCTCTTTCCTTCCCTTTTTCTCCCTCCCTCCCTTTTCCTTTCTCTCTGTCATCTGAGTAGAACCAAGGCTGCCTTGTTTTCTGGTACAATCCTCCTTTCCTAAAAAAGCAGTAGTTGAGAGTCCGCCTGCCGATGCAGGGGACACGGGTTCGTGCCCCGGTCCAGGAAGATCCCACATGCCGCAGAGCGGCTGGGCCCAAGAGCCATGGCCGCTGAGCCTGGGCGTCTCCGCAACAGTGAGAGGCCTGCATACCGCAAAAAAAAAAACAAAACTTTAGGGGTGGGGTTGGAAGGTAGTTGGTGAGAAATTTTTGAGAGCAAATTTCCATTTTCCAGAATCTTGTCAGGCCAGTTTGTGACCAATACCCTATTGGGTTTCCTATCTGCTGCAGATCCTGAACTGATCTCCAAGGTAACCGCTTCTGTAGTCCTCCCTTGTTTCTAGAGGCTTTGTCTGTTTTCTTCCTCTGAGAAGCCAGCTGCCCCTCTCAGCCTCTGTTTTCCTCTCTTGGCCATTGTTACAATTGATCTTGGCTCCAGTTTCGGAAAATTCTGCTCTTGGCACCTCAGCCCGGTCCCTATTGCAGGACAGCCTTCCTGAGTCGCAGCCATTTAGGCTCTTGCAGACATACCACACTTAATACCGCGAGCAGAGTTCCCCAGGGGAAACGCCTTGGCCCTCCCTGAAGGAATGTGTCTGCCCAAAGCGTTCTCATTGTCATGTTCTTTTCCACCAAGGAGATCTCCAGTTGTTGTCTTTGTTACTCTAGGCCCATCATGAAATGGTTACGTCTTAGTACAGTATCATTTATGACAGGCCATAAAGCAGTGTTTGCCATTCTGGATGGTTAAATAGTTACAGAAAGCGTGGGCTGAGTGTTTTGACTGGCCGAATAACCTCTGTTGATGTCTCCCAACTTGACATAAGGAAATAGCTGTTGTGTGCCCATTCCCTCTGTGATAATCTTTCCAAGACATCCTATAAAATGAGAATGAGTAATTCCTCATGGCTCCCAGCCTAAAGAAAGGGAATAGTCCTTTCTCCTGCCATCCCAGGTCCCCAGGCTCACCTGGCTGCATCAGTCAGGCTATGGCAAGCCACCTGGAAGGGCTGAACGTCTCTAACAGCTGCTATCAGATTGCTTCCTGTGAAATTCACATCACGCCAGAGGGAGACAGACAGGTAAACTGGAAACCCGCCCCAAAGCCAATTCAGTGAAGGCCAACTAGTAAACTGTTTTCAGGTGGACCACAGCAACTAGACCTGTTTAGGTTAAAGGCCCTTTGAGCCCCGTAAATGCCTGGTTTTCTGTGACTCTCAGTGATGTAAGCCGCTGTGCTGGCTTCTTCACAAGCCTGCAGCATCTCCTCTCTTTATAAGGCCCTAGTCTGTTCTAGGCCAGGCAAAGCCCTCTAGACAGAGATGGGAGTTTGCTCCCAGCTTTGCCACCAGCACAACGTCCCTGGGGTAGGTGCTGTTTCCTCCCCTTTAAGAAGGAGTATTGTTCCTGGCTGCCCAGCCTGCCGGAAGGAGTTGCTGTGGAAATCAGGGAGAGGAGTGCTCTGTGAACTAGCTAGGGCCTCTGCTGAGGTTAGGAGCTGGAGCTCCAGCAGGGAGCGGCCGTGAGGCCTGTCTGGCTGGGAGTCTGCATTCCGGGCCAGCTCTGTCCCCGCAGCCTGACTCCCAAGTGGGGTCCTCAGCAGTGTGGTGCGCACTGTGGGCCTGCAGCATCAGCACTGGGAGCTCTTCCCCAGGCCCCCATCTAAAGCTGCACTTTAACAATGTCTCCGGTTGATTCAGTTGCATATGACTTGTTTAGAAGCCCTGCCTGAGCTGACTTTTCTAACCTGAAGACTCTCAACACTGTCACTCTCCTAGTTCAGCTTTGAAAATTCAGAACAAGAGCTTAATTTTTGAGAGGCAAGCTGGAGATGAAGAACTCAACGTGTTACACATTTTGCTTATTTTGTTTATTATCTTTCCCCTCCCCGCCATTAGAATGCAAACTCTTCGAGGGCAGAGATTTTCGTCTGTTTACCGCTTAACCCCAGAACCTAGAACAATGACTGCCACACAGTAGGTGCTCAGTGAATACTTACTGAATGAATAAAGTTAATTAATAGATTGGACATGTAACCTGAAATACAGTGTCTTAACTGAATCAGAGCATCTCATTAATACTACCGTTAGAATGACAGTATAAACAGAACTGTTTCTAGGGGAGGAGAAAATTTGAAGTGGCGTATTTACCAAGACAGCTTCCATCTGCCTGTCTCTGGTTTCTGCTGAAACCTTGTTTTTCTTGTCAGATTTTTCTACAAACTCCTGCTTGACTTTGCCAGGTGCAGAGATTTCCTAAACAGCTGGATGCCCTGAAAACCATCACTCCTCTGTCAGGGAAGCCTCGCTGCAGGGAACCTGCTGGGGGCCTAGGCGTTTTCTATCCAGTTGGAGCCTCAGACCCAATTTCCCCGAGTGCCAGCACCGCTGCATCTTGAGTCAATGTGGGGCTTTTTCATTCTGACAGTAATCGAATTATAAAGCATTTCCTCCAGGAAGGTATCTGGTTAAAGACTGATCCATCTGCCCAAGGGGAGCACACTTCTTTTCTCGGCCCCCTCCTTCCTGGGGCTTACTTTGCTCCTGCTTTATTCCTACCTCAGTGTTTGTTTTTCATTCCTCTGCCTCTACCTGAAGTTCAAGTCTTGCATCCCCTCAGGATGGGCTTGCTAGGGTTCTGGAATCACCCTGCCCTTATACCTCTGATCTCTGTCCTAAGAATCCAAGGCTTAGTTTCACACAATGTGGTGTGGCCTTTTAAGCCCCGTCCAAGAAGCCTGGATGGGTTTACTCTGGGCAGTGGTCCATTCTGCCCCTGTTCCCCAACTCTGCAGCCTCCAGATACCTCAGGGCTGACAGGGAGATGGGGCCGAGTGTGGGCAGGGACCTTGAGGGGGTGTTTGTCCAGCACCAGTGCCTTCACCATTTCCTTCCCTTTTGTCCTCAGAGCTTGTGCTGTTTTGACGTATTATCTGGTACCAGGCCTGTACTTATCTAGAACAATGGTTCTCAAACTTTAGGGCTTATCGGAAGTGCCTAAATGGCTTGTTAAAACACAAATTGCTGGGTCCCACACTCAGAGTTTCTGATTCAAAAGAACTGAGGTAGGGCCTGAAAAGTTGTTTCTGACAAGTGTCCAGGTGAGGCTGGGTCCTGGGACCCCACTTTGAGAACCACTGACTTGATGGCCCTGTGAAGCCATCCCCTCCAGCTGCCACCAGAGGGCACATGCAATCTTAGCCAGAGGTCTTTTTTTCACCTCCAGCGCTGTCTCCACTGGACAGCAGAGGTTCTTCCCTAAAGATTTCTTTCTTTCTGATTGTAATTTTGTTATTATGTATTAGGAAGAAGAAATATTGATCTAAAAAATAAGGTGGGTTCTCAAAGTCTGTCTCTGACAAGCATCAAAGGTCTAAGGGACCAGCCTTTTAAGGGTGTTGAATGTCCAGGCTTTCAAGAATTGGAACTCTGTTTCTGCAGGAAAAGACTCCGGGGGGCCCCTCTCCCCAAGCGCATTGAAGTGGGAACTTTCTTTCAGAACGTCCTGGAATCATTCCGTATTCAGAACCCAAGGGGCAGTTAAGATTATAGGTGACTTTCATTTTCTTCTCTACATTTCACTGTATATTCCAAATTTTCCACCAGAAACCTAATATTATGTTTATAATAAAAAATAATGGTTTTTAAAACACACTTTAAATGTAATTAAAAGCCAAAACAACAACTCAACATTTGAAAACTGGGGATTTCACATCCAGATTTTTGTTTGTTTGTTTTCTGCTGAAAAATCTGCATATCTTGGCATCCCGGGGCTGGCATCCCTCTCCACGCGCTGCAGAATCTGGAGGAGAAGTAGGCCTCAGCTCTCAACCCTGGTCGCTCGTTAGAACCACCTGGGGAGCTCTTAAAAATGCCCATTCCCCAGGGCCCACCCCCAAAGAGCCTGATTTAACCAGGCTGGGAGGAACCTGGGCTTTGTTTTGTTTTGTTTAAACTCTTCAGGGGTTTCTAATGTACAGTCAGGGTTGAGAAGTGCAACTAGAGGATAAGGAGAGGAAGCCTCAGTCCTGGCCGGGGTCTGGAGCCTCAGACAGGTGTTATGGGCATTTGCAGGCCTGGGGCCGGGCCAGGACCGAAGGTGTTTTTAGCTGGCCAAACTGAGCTGTCCGGGAAGCTGGTCTGTCTGCCCACCTTCCCTGCAGAGACCCTGGTCGGCTCTCTTCTGCTGTCCGGCCCCTGGGCTTCCCTTCTGGCCCTTGTCCTGGACTCCCCTTGCCAACCACGTTTATCACAAGTGATTTTACCCGTTTAAATTGTTAGCCCTCCAGTTTCCAAAAAGAAATTCTGTTAGCATCACCTTAAATTTGTTGTTACTATGTGTTCTCTTCTTACCTGAGGTTTTTATATTGCAAGCCATAGACATGGACAATAAATCCAAAAGGGAATTGAATGGAAAGGTACAGGGCAAGCCCGTACAGTGTTGTCTGGAAGCTGAGAAGCCAGCTGGGAAAGACAGGAGTCAGCCAGTGTGGGCTCTCGCAGGCAGGAAGTGCTCAGTGGGGCCCGGGCCCTGCTCCTGGGGTAAATGAGTCCGTGACCCAGCCTCTCTCGAGTAAGAGTCTGTGGTAGATGTGTATGATGGTTCCCAGCCGTCCACTCCAGCCCCACTGAGAGGATTATGCATCCACCCTCCTGGGTGCCAGCTGGTTTCTGGAATGTGAGTGGACAGCACCTGTGCCAGAGCTGCGCAGAAGCTTTAAGTGAGCCTGAGTGGCTCAGGCCAGCCTCTGGCTCTCTCTGCCAGGAGAACAGTATTTCCCAGAGAGGGGCCGTACCTGGCTGGGAGCTGAGCCGAGTCAAACCAACCCTCAGGCCCGTGAACACAAAGAGATGTTATTGGTGTAAGCCGCTGAGAGTTGGGGGCTGTTTGTTACCACAGCAAAAGCTGACTGATGGAGAGAAATTGTGCAAGCTTGAGTCTTCTGCCCTCCCCTGGGCTGAACCTTGGGGTGGAGAGCAGGAGCCTGGGCCCCCTCAGCTTCACGGTGGGGGCCAGAGCATGTGTCCCCTGCCCCAAGCTACACACAAAAATAGAGAGGTTGTTACAAAAAAGAAGCCAAGGTGCTGCTGGGCTGGGGGACCAAGAAGCCCGCAGTCACCACACCTATAGTTCTAGTAGACGAAGCCCCAGGCAGCGGGTCCTAGCCTTCCCGCCACCAGGCCCCTTTCATTATCTTCCTCTCCCATGAGCTCCACGTATAAGGATTTTACCAAAAAACAAAAGTAACTATGTGTATTATTGATTACTACCAATACTGTATTAGTCTAGGAGGTAACTGCTCATAGGACTTCTGATCCACCGCAGGGGCCAGTGGAGCTGAAAAGCAAGAGAATTCTACCTTTCAAGTCACCTGTGCAGCCTTTTTGAACTATCACAAATAGCTTTGGGAGAGCATGTTACAACTTCCCAGGCCTCTATATAGCTGGGCCCCCGGGGGTGGGAACTGACAGCTTACTGTGCTCCCTGTTCACTCCATCCCGGCCGCCACACTGGAAGCCAAAAATGTCCTGAGAACCGAAGGAATGAGCCCAGCAGGGGCAGTGCAGGCAGCGTGGCAGGCGGTTCAGCAGATACCAGGGCCTTTGTGGGGGAAGCCCTGTGCATAAGGCTGTCTGCCCACTGATGAGCCCTGACTCTGAATAAACTGAATTCCTTGTGAGAGCAGCAGAGGGTGATGTGACACCCACCTGCTAGGATGCTTTCGGTTGGACAGAGCTTGGACCAAGTCACCTGAACTCTCTGTGCCTCACTTTCCTCATCTGTCAAATGGGGATGATGAAAATGGTCCCCAGGTCACACTTGCTGTGAGAATTCAATGAATAGGTACCTGCCGGGCACTGGGCTGGTTCGCACTTCACCTCACCCATCACGTCACTAGTCCTCCTGGCTGTTTTAGGAAGAACATAAGAGAAGTAGGCTGGGGAGTTTGTTGCAAGGATGATATGAGCGAAGGCATGGAAGTCTCTAAGCTTAAATGGATGAGTCTCTAAGCTTAAATGGTTGCAAGCACACTCGTGTGTGTGTGTGTGTGTGTGTGTGTGTCCACGCCTGAGCATTCACCCTCCCTGCCCCAAGGTGATCCCACCTCCCCAGGTTTCAGAGTTTAAACTTTTGTTTCTTTGCTGCTGACTCCAACATCATTCATAATCTTCAGTTTAGGTCTCTCTCCTCAGCTCCAGACTTGTATTTCCAGATGCCTCTTGACAACTCCTCTAACTCAATCTGTTTAAACCGAGTTCCTAATTTCCTCCCAAACCTGTCTTCCTCCATCCTTCCAGTTGCTCAGGCTACCCCTGGATCCTCCCCGACTGCTCTCTTTCTCTCACACTGCACATCTAATCTGTCAGCAAATCCGGTCAGCTCTCCCCCTGGAAAAACAAAATATTTCCAGAATTTGACCTGTTCTCACCTCCTCCACTGCTACCATCCTGGTCTGACCCACTATCCTCTCTCGCCCAGACTTCTGCAGGAACCTCCTCACTGGCCTTCCTGCTTCAACCCTTGCCCCCCTCCCCATGGTCCAGTTTCAACAAAGCAACCAGAGAGGTGCTGTTAGATCACAAATCAGATGATGTCAGAGACTCCCGGTGGTTCTATATACTCCTCGCAGCAAAGAAAGGAGTCCTTACACTGTCCCACCAGCCTGTACACCTACCTCTCTGATCTCCTCTCCTCCTAATCTCCCTCAAGCAGTGCCTCCTTGCTAATCCCACCAGGCACACTCCTGCCTCAGGACCTTTGCACTTGCTGCCCTCTCTCCCCCCATTTTTGGATAAACATTTTATTTTAGAACAGTTTTAGGTATACAGAAAAATTGATAAGATAGTACAGAAGTTCCTATATTCCCCACCCAGCTTCCCCTGTTATTAACATCGTACATTAACATGGTAACTTTGTTACAATTAATGAACCAATATTGATACATTATTATTAACTAAAATCCACACTTAATTCAGATTTCCTCAGTTTTTACGTAGTGTCCTTTTTCTTTTTTTTAAAATTTATTTATTTATTTTATTTTTGGCTGCGTTGGGTCTTCGTTACTGCACGCAGGCTTTCTCTAGTTGTGGCGAGTGGGGACTACTCTTCGTTGCGGTGCGCGGGCTTCTCATTGCGGTGGCTTCTCTTGTTGCGGAGCACGGGCTCTAGGCATGCGGGCTCAGTAGTTATGATGTGCGGGCTCAGTAGTTGTGGCACACGGGCTTAGTTGCTCCGCAGCATGTGGGATCTTCCTGGACCAGGGCTCGAGCCCATGTCCCCTGCATTGGCAGGTGGATTCCTAACCACTGCGCCACCAGGGAAGCCCTAGTGTCCTTTTTCTGTTCCAGGACCCCATCTAGGACACCACATTACATTTAGTCATCATGTCTCTTTAGGCTTCTCTTGGCTGTGACAGCTCCATTCTTTCTTTTCCAAATGTCTGACTCATTTCCTTACCTTCTTCCTGTCTTTACTCAAGTGTCACCTTCTCAATGAGCCCTTCTCTGACCAGCTAACCAAATAGTCTCTATCCCTCTTCTCTGCTTTATTCTTCTCGGTATTTATTACTATCTATCACATTTAAATTTTTTACTTATTTTGTGGTTTGTCTGTTTTCCCTGACAGAAAAAGTCAGTTCCATGAAGACAGGGACTTTTGTCTGTTTTGCTCACCTCTGTATCCCTGGCACCCAGTATCATGCCTGGCACATAGCAGAAGCTCCATAAATGTTTGCCGGATGAAAGAATGAGCACTAGAATCTGTCAGCCTCCAGATCCCCTTTCAATCCATATTCTGCACTCCCTCCCAATAAACAAGAGGAAATCTCTCTGAGTGCTTCCCTCCTGGGGGCCTAGGTCCACCTACCCTCATTCACTTCCACAACAACCCCAGGGGGTTGGTAGAGTTACCCTTGTCCTCACGGGTGAGGAAACTGAGGCTCAGAGAGGTGGGGTCACACAGGCAGGGAGTGAAGCCTCTGGCCTCCTTCATTACCAGCCTCCCTCAGATGCATGCCTCCTGCAGCCTGGGAGTCCTCTGGCAGTTAGAGGGAGGGGCTTTTTCCTCCCATGATGGTTTATCACAGGATATTGAATATAGTTCCCTGTGCTATGCAGTAGGACCTTGTTATTTATCCATCCTATACATCATAGTTTGCCTCAGCTAATCCCCAAACCCCCAATCCATCCCTCCCCCGACCCCCTCCCCCTTGGCAACCACAAGTCTGTTCTCTGTCACTGTGACTCTGTTTCTGATTCATAGATAAGTTCATTTGTGTCATATTTTAGATTCCACATATAAGTGATATCATATGGTATTTGTCGTTCTCTTTCTGACTTACTTCACTTAGTATGATAATCTCTAGGTCCATCCTTGTTGCCGCAAATGACATTGTTTCATTCTTCTTTATGGCTGAGTAGTATGCCATTGTATATATGTACCACATCATCTTTATCCATTCATCTGTCAATGGACGTTTAGGTTGTTTCCGTGTCTTGGTTATTGTGAATAGTGCTGTTATGAACATAGGGGTGCATGTATCTTTTTATAGTTTTTTTCCAGATATATGCCCAGGAGTGGGATTGCTGGGTCATATGGCAACTCTATTTTTAGTGTTTTGAGAAACCTCCATACTGTTCTCCATAGGGGTTGCACCAATTTGCATTCCCACCAACAGTGTAGGAAGCTTGAGGGAAAGGCTTTGTGCGTGGTGTTTGCAGAGAGAGAGAGAGAAAGAGAGAGAATGATTCAGCCTAGTCAGAACATCATGCACCGTCAAGGAGGGGTCTAGTGGGCAATTGCTTTCCTGGGCCCTGCCTGGGTCAGGCCCTCACCACAGCTCTGTGCAGGCGAGCAGACTGAGGCCCTGTCCGAGTTCCCACAGCCCACCAGAGCAGGAGGGGGCAGGGAGGCTGGCCTCCTTGATTTGGAGGGGCCAGCTCCCTGAGTGAGGTGAGAATTTATGGTTCTCAGCTTCAGGCGACAGGAGCGAGTAGGTGGAGTCAGTCCACCAATGGCATCCTTCAGACCACTCTGATTGGTTCAGGGATGGAAACTCAACCACATGAGGGCCAATAAGATGCGAGGAGTCATTACCCACCTTCCACAAGAGCACTTCCTTTCTCTTCCACCCAAATTGCCACGTGGCGTGAGGATGTGGCCTTCAAGGTGGCCTGTTGGCGGGTTGTCCACGAGGTGCTGGGTGAACAGCCTCACTCACAGCCTGACCAGGGTGAAGAGGGGAGACAAGGCAATGCTCGCCCACCGACCACAGGGCCTAGCACACACCAGGGATCCCGTAGACATGGGGCATCAAGCTGCAGTAAACTTTTCCTGAATAAATGATCGATGGATGAAGAATGATGCCTTCCCTCAGCTCCCTATCCCAAATGAGCTGCTGAACTGGACTTATGTCTCCTTCAGTTGTTCCCCCATCCCAAATATCTCTAGTCTCAGCTTCCTAATCTGTTTACTGAGTGTAATAATAGTATCTACCTCCTAGAATTATTGTGGGAACTAAATGAATTTAATATATGTCTGGCACATAGTAGGTACATAACAAATGTCAATTATTATTGTTATCATCATCATCATTTCCCTCTGGGAGCCTCAGTTTTCTCATCTGTGAAATGGGAATTCATCTGTTCGTTCAACAAACTGTTGTGGTTAAGATCTGGGGCAGCTATACAGATGAATACATCAGGGTCGTGTCTGGAGGAATTAACCTTCGGGTGTGGCAGGCAGTCAGAGTTAAAACCCAGTGGGAGGAAAGCCAGGGCATATGGAAAATCTACTGTATAGATGTGGGGTGACCTGGGGTGGTGAGACGCTAGCTCCAAAATTGGACTCGTAGAGGTGAGGGGTGGAATTGATTCCATGTCCCCTGCTCTTGCCAGTATGTTGAGTTGGCATGAAAACGTTTGGGATGGGCTCCAGTTGTTGACCCGAGCCAGACAGAAAGGGGAAGTTAGACTACCAGAGAGCCCAAGGTTTAGGGCAGGTCTAGATAGATACAATTAAGGGTCAGGGAAGAATGAACCAACTTGTATCTCAGGAATGTTTCTCCTAAAATATTATCTTAATTTTAAAAATTATGTGGAATGATGTATAAATTTAATTCTTTAGATTTTTGTCTTTTTTGAAAAAAATGAGTGAAATTTTTATTTTAATGGAGGTCAATATCTGATAGGAGCAGCCAAATTACACCGCCACCTGGTGGCAGCATACTAAAATCACAGGTTTGTTTTATTTTGTTTGAGATAAACAAAACACTGCAAGCTCGATTTTTGGATATGACCAGAGATATCAACGCCATTCCCCCCATTCCTCTTCTCCCCACCCCTTTACTAAAACCCAGCTTCTATAGTTGATGCTCCCAATTTCCCAGCTTTTTGCCTGAGCCACACCTCCTCAACAGACAAGCCAACCAGCTCCTCCTTCTCCCTGTCTCTTGGCCTTCACCAGGCCTGGAGAGCCTCAAGCCCATTTTCTCTCCAGCTCTACATTTGTGCTAACACATCCCCAAGCCCTTAGCCCAGCCTGAAAAGGGAATGTGAGAATCTGGAGAGAACCTAGTCCAAGCATAATGGTTGAGTGCAGATGGTACACTTGGACTGTTGTGGGCTCAAATCCCTGCTGACCACTTACTGGTTGTGGGTCTCTGGACCTCTCTAAGGCTTCTCTGAGCCTCAGATTCCCCATCTGAAAAATGGGATGGAGTCTGGATTCAACAAGAGGCTTCTTGTTCTTTCTACTATATGTCTTTCTACTTCTCTTTCTACAAGAGCTGGAGTGGGTGGAGACCAAGCAATGATGGGGAGGAATGGGACGGAAGAGGAGCACTTCCGCCTCTTGGGGCACCTATCCAGAAATGGCTAAGGCCTAGCTCTTAGCTCTTTCACAGTCTCCCTTCCAGGCTCTCCCCATCTAGAAGACTAGAAGACTAGTCTACCCAGTCTTCTCTAACAGATTTCTTCAGAGCCTGGCCCTAATACCTCACACCCTCTTATAGTCAATCCACTTAGCACTCAAGGGGCAATGAATGAGCAAAGGTCCATCAGCCCCTCCTTGGGGCCCAGAGAGGGCAACGCTTAACCCTCTAAAATGGCTCACAAAAGGTAGTATTGCAGGCGCTTAAGAAGGGGAGAAGTTTTGGAGCTGGGCTTCGCCAACCGTGGCCACTACCAGAGCCCTGTCCCGAAGCACAGGAAACCAGCCTTCTGGCTTGATGCTGAGGCTGCCTGGATCTTGTTGTGTGGCCTTGGATAAGGCTTAGCTCTGTTGAGCCTCATATTCCCCATCTGTGCAACAGAGCACCCCAATCTACTTCAGCCCCAGCAACATGGCTGCTGGGACTGCTGAAGAGGTGGGCAGGGTCGGGCCACCCTCTCCCTTCCCCTGCCTCCTTGGGGAACCCCAGGACCCTGCTCAGAGGAGGAAGCGCCACTTCCCCTGGGGAGGTAGGTCCCAGGGGACTCTGTGATCCTCTCCCACCCTTGCCGTGGGCAGCCAGCGCTAAGTGCTGTATTAATTGTTACCAACTCTCCCTTGGGAAGCAAATTCAAAATGAGGTCACCATGGTAACCCAGACGGTTGCAATGTGACCAAATTTTTAAAGTGCTCAACGTGTTCCAGGCACCTTACCTCAGTGGAAAAGAAAATACTGGGGCCTCAGTCCCACACTTCAGTGGCCTGGGGAGCCCTGGAGCTCTCCTGCACCCAGAAAGGGTGAGGAGGGGGCAGGGCAGAGCTGGGAAGGACATCCCGGTCCCGAACGAGGCCTGACGGGAGAGCCAGAGGCCCTGGGCTTAGTCTCAGCCCTGGCACCATCTTGTCTGCAGCTCCAGGCTGGCCTTGTCTTCTCTGGGCCTCCGGTAACGCTTCACCCAGCAGTATCTCTTCAAAGATCAAATAAATGAGCCAGTGGGCTGTTAACCTCACAGGTCGGG
Source organism: Tursiops truncatus (assembly GCF_011762595.2). Lineage (NCBI taxonomy): Eukaryota > Metazoa > Chordata > Mammalia > Artiodactyla > Delphinidae > Tursiops > Tursiops truncatus. The sequence continues at coordinate 164,085,088 of NC_047034.1, read as the reverse complement.
TGGAGGGTGGCGGAGAAGGCCAGGGAGTCTTTTGCTAATCAGGCCTCCAAGGCAGAGAGACCACCTGGATTCAAATGCTACCTCTGCTGCCACCAGCTGCATGACCTTGGGCCCGGGATCTCACCCCTCTGAGCTTTGGCTTCCTTACCTATAAGAGAGGGGCTAACAGTCGTCCCTTCCCTTTGGGGCGGTTGTAAAGTTTAAATAAGATAACCCATGGAAAGTGCTTAGCACAGCGCCTGCACACAGTAGGTGCTAACGTCATCCTTGCTGCTGTGCCCGATGTGCCAGGCCCTGAGTTCAGCAAGTTACACATGATCTAGCAGTGAATCCTCACCACGTTCCTCCCATGAGATGCTTGCTGTTATTAAGCCCATTTTACAGATGTGGAAACTAAGGTTAGCAAGGTGAGACAACTCACTGAGGTGCAGAAACACCCATGGAGTGGGGCTTGGATTCTGACCCAGGTCTGTTCTTGAGTCTGAACTCAAACCCCTAACCACTCCCTACACAGCCTGAGGATGAAATGAGACGTGTGTTGAGTACCCAACAGTTGGTGCTTATTAAGTAGCGTGTGGCATACAGTTGGTGCTCATTAAATAGTGGGCAGTCACAGGCGCATCCAGGTTTCGCGTCATAGCCACTGTATTGCTCCAACCGCTGTCTTCTGGAGCTTGGGTACCGGATCTGGTGGGTTCAGAACTTCCACGGCTCAGGCAGTGATGGGGGAATGAGCAGGCCCCTCTTTAGGCCACTGCATCACAATGGCCCTGCCTGTCCCTGGGGCCCTGGCTGCCCTCACACTGTGGGGACACAGACGGCCAGAAGCTGCCTCTGACCTCATCCCACCCTAGCTACTCTCTGGCCTTCACGGCCCCCACCTAACCCCTTCCTGCTGGGTCAGCCCCCCGCCCCACCCTCCCCTCCCGGCCACCCCCAGGCAAAGCTGGCTTTCCCGGGACAGAATGGGGTCAGGCCTGCTGAGTGGTAGATGAATTTAATAACCAGCCATTCCTACCACCAGCCCATTTGCCCTCCACGGTCCCAGGCCCACAGAGGGGCCAGAGTCAGCCTATCCGTCAGGGGAGAGAAGCCAGAGGGGTGGAAAACACCCTCCCAGCCAGCTCAGGGCACTCCAGGAGCCCAGAGCAGCTCAAAGCTGAAAACTTGGGATACGGATACCCTGGTTTTAGCCCTTCTCCCCGATGCTGGTATGGCCTTGAGCAAATCATTGCTATTCTCGAAGCCTCAGCTTCTCCATCCACAAAATGGAGTGGATAATCCCCACTGCCTGCCTCCTGGGGTTGCTGTAGGGCCTGAGCCAGTAGCAGACGTGTTCTCCCTTTGTAACTCACCGTGCCCACATACGACGTGATTCTTGTTATTGATAATCTTGGCTGCTATCTGGGTTGGGTCCCCCCAGAAGCAGACCCTGAGACAAGGATGAGAGAGGTGCCCTTGGAACTTCTTGGGCAGTATTGCCCTGGTGGGGAAGTGGGGAAGTGAGGCAGGGAAGGAAGAATCCAATTCAGGGATTCTGCAGGCTACAGAGAACAGGCTACAGAGGATCGGCCCGTCTAGAGACTTCTGCGAGATAGGGTAGCACAGGCCTCAGATTCATCCTACTCAAGAGGTGAGAAGCTGGGCTATTATCCACCAGCTCTCATCACCTTCGGTTGAGGACTGCTCCCTAAGACACTTTGCTGCTTCCCAGCACTCCCAGATGCCCTGTGAGGGGGCCAAGCATGCCCTCTGGGCAGAGAAGGCCTTCAGATAGGTTGCAGGTACTTAGATGGGAGGCCATCATGTGTACAGGAATGGTGATGCTGAGGGGATGCAGACAGGGTCCCACATGCATAATCTCATTTATTGTTATCCTCACATCAGCCTTATGAGGGAGGTACTATTATTAGCCCCATTTTGCAGATGAGGAATGTGAGGCTCAGAGAGGTAACATTCACTTGCCCAAGGCCACACAGCTCAGAAGGGGTGAGGCGAGGATTAGAATTGGCTGCAGGGTCTTTGGTCTTTCCACTGCCTCCCAAGTTGGCAGGACTCACTCGCATGTGGGTTGCAGCCAGTAGCGTGCTGATAAATGTTTAGCCACGGGAGAAAAAAAGCCCTGGCTTATAGTGTTTACTGGTTGCCATGGTATAAATACTCCCACCATGGCCAATTTCAAGCTACCAAAGCTATGTCTGTCACTGAACACAGAGCTGGGAAAAGATGCTAACAATTGGCTCTCATGAGCTGGTATGAGCTGGCTCCAGCACACCACTTTTGGAACATTTTTGGTCTCACCTCCTACCAGTGTAGCTCTCAGTACTGAGCAGACTGAATTTCTCTCTAGGGTGAAAACACATCACACCTGTTCTAGCTCCCACCCCTTTGCCCTTACTATTCCTTCCCTCTGGGATGCCCTTTTCTTCTTCTCCGCGTTTCCAAATCTTATTTACCTTTTAAGAGCCTGCTCTGGTCCCACTTCCTCTAGGTTGTATTGGTCAGGATAAGTACCACTAGCTGCTATAACAAACAGCCCCATAATCTCAGTAATTTAACACAATCTAAATTGATTCCCCTTCGTCCTGTAGTCCAGGGGAGGTTCTTTTCACCCTGGAGCAGATTCCTTCCATTCTTTTTCCTTCCATTTTTAAATGCTACCATCATCAACACTTCACATCCAAATTCACCACAAAATGAGGAGAGATGAGAAAGGATCCCACAAGAGTTATATGGCCAGCCCTGGAACTGACGCTCATCACTTCTACATATTTTGTTGATCAGAACTGCCCCTCCTGACTGCAAGGGGGTCAAGAAATATGGCTTAACTGGAAATGTGATTTTCTTACAAGGAGAAAATGAAACCATGAAAATGAAACAAAGCCAGCTTCCGCTTCTACATCCCCAACTTCCACAGTCCAACCAACTTCTTTCTCTTCTAGATTTTTCCAGAACATACTGTCCAGAAACTGTTTTCTTTGGTCTTTGACTCAGACTGCCAGGCATGGTTAATGGGTCGGTCTTCTCTGCCTCCATAGACTCACAGAGGCTGAGCTATGGAAACTCCCAGAAGCAGGGTTCCCAATTCTTGTTTCAGGTGTAAATCACCTGTGGATTCAGGGTTCCTGATAATGCAGGTCTGGGAAAGAGCCCAGCAATCAGTATTTTTAACCAGATTGTTAGGTAGTTCAGATGTGCAGCAAACGCTGGAACCAGTGATCTAGTCCAAAGGTCCCATTTCATGGATGTGGACACTGAGGCCCAGAGAGGGGGAGGAGTTTGCCCTAAGCCATGGAGTAAGTTAAAGCTGGATCTGAAACTCAAACCCAGGGCTCCTGACTTTTAACCCTGGGCTCTGTTTATACGCCATGGTGTGTTTCCACAAGGAGACCTGACCGTAAACTCTAACACAGGCGCTGGTCGATGCTGAGTCGGTCATGAGTTATCAAGATGACTTTTGAGTTGAATGTGAGCTCTAGAGGTAAGCAGACCTGGGTTCCAATTCTACCTCTTCCACCTGCTTGTTTTGGGATCTTGGCCAAGTCTCTCTACCCCTCTGAGCCTTGGTTTCCTCAGCTGGAAAAGGGGGATGATAAAAGCACCTATTCCATAGTTTAGGAGGAGAAAATGTATGAAAAGTGCTCAGCACAGCATCTGGTAAATTCTCAGTAAATTCTTACTGTTGGCTCTGGTTCTCTGCCGAGGTGAGCTGTTGTTCTCAAGGAGCGTGAGGAGCATCTGGAAACAACCTCTAGGATGAGGCTAATCCAGAAGAGAGCCTCTCCTCCTCTGGGTAAAGTTGCAGTCACTGCGCAGATCTTTCATGAAAATCAGCTCTCAAAATGTACATGCAGAGCCCTTGGAAACTCAAGCAGCACAGCTTGGTCTTGGTTTTTAAACAATTGGGCGCATAGCTAATTGCTTCAAAAATATACCCAAGCTGCATGTGTGCCTGTGCAAGCCTGGGCCTTGCTTCCGAGCACAGAGGCTGTATGGGTCCCAGCCCACAGGAGGGCCATGTCAGTCAGGGCAGGGCAGGCTCTGCTGCAGTAACAAATACCCCCACAGCTTAGAACTACAAAGCGTGCTTTCAGGCACTCTGTGTGTTCATCATGGCTCAGCTGAGACTCTGCTCCTGTAGGCGCTCAGGCACGGGGGCTGAAGGAGCAGCCACCAGCCCAACCGTGGCTCTTCCCTGGGGCCAAGAGAAAGAGGGCTCTTCGGGGCTTTCCTCAGGCAATAAAGTGTTCCGCCCTGGAACAGAGTCACATTACTGCTTGAGTCCAGACGCAGGCACCACCTCACTGAGGCAAGTCCCTGAGCCTATCCCCTTCCCAGTCTGCATAAAGGGGATGAGAACAGTACCCACCTCATTGGTGTGAGGGGCTACCTGACATGACCCTGTGGAATTCTTAGAACAGGATGGTGAAAGAACTTGATAAATGATGGGTTTTAATAGCCAAATAGTGGAAACAACCCACATGTTCAACAACAGATGAATGGATAAACAAACGTGGTCTATCCACACAATGGAAGGCTATTCAGCCATAAACAGGAGTGAAGTACTGATGCATGTTACAACACGGACGAACCTTGAAAACACTTAGGCTAAGTGAAAAAGACAGTCGTAAAAGCCTTCTAGTATGCGATTCTATTTATGTGAAGTATCCAGGACAGGCAAATTCATAGAGACAGAAAGTAGACTAGTGGCTGCCAGGGGCTGGGGGGAGGAAGGAATTAGGAGCTAATGGATACAAGGTTTCATTTTGGGCTGAAGGAAGTGCTCTGGAATCAGATAGTGGGGATGGCTGTACGACATTGTCACTGTACTACAACCCACTTGAAAATGGTGACGTTTACGTCATGTGAATTATATCTCAAGAATATAAAAAATTAAAATAAATAACTAATGATAATAATTAATAAGGGAAGGATAAGAAATACTTCCCTTCCCCTACAGAGTTGTTTGTGCCCCCCCACCCCCCGCCCCCAGACTGTGAGCCTGGTCTTTAAGCTGTCATTTCTGTGGACTGGCCTGTCTCCACTGGCCCAAGAGCCCTTCAAAGCCGTGGTGGAGCCTGGCTATTTTTGCTCTTCTTTTTGGTCCCTGATCCCGGCAGGCAGGGTCAGGTGTGTAAACTGTGCACTCTCGCTCACAAAGCTGTGCCCACGCCCTGTGTGTGTGCGCTTCTGTGTGTGTGTGCGCACTGCTCTGTGTGTGTGTGTGTGTGTGTGTGTGCGTGCGCGCGGGCACGCAGCTCGGTCCTGGAGCCTGCAGGGAGCTGGTCGTACACTGGCACCCATGGCAGGCGCTGCCTCCCCTCTCTGGTCTCCCCGGGCGCTTCTCCTGCTGCCCCCAGAATCCTGGGGGATGCCTGCCTGGGAGGGAAGAGCCATCAGCGGTCCAGCCCCTTCCATTCAGTCGTAGGGAAGCCGGGCCCAGGGAGGGAGGGCTCGTTCAGTGTCACACCGTGAGGTAGCAGCAGAGCTGGACGAGGCCCCCAGGTGCCCCACAGCCCGCCAGTGCCCCTCCTGCGGTGGTGGCGTGTCAGAGGGTAGGCAGCGGGGCTGGGCGAGTGCTGAGAGATTCCTGGGCCTTCTCAGAGCTCCTCCACCAGACAGGTGACCAGCGGTGCATGAGGATATGGAGGGGACAGAGGGCTGCTGGGGTCAGGCAAGGCTGAAGTCAGGCGGGGAAGGTCCCAGCCGCTCCGTACTTCCTGTTTTTATCATTGCTCTAGTCGTGGGACACAGTTGTCACCACAAAACCACAGCAGGAAACCCTCTGGCTTCCCTTCGCACGTGCCTCTCCCTCCCAACAGTCTCTCTCTGGGATTATGTCCCTCTCTGTCCCCCTCCAGGCCCACAGAAGTGGGCCCCCATGGCAGGGATGAGGCTGGACCCTGAGACGAACCAGCCCCTGGGAGCCATCGCTGCAGTCACGCCCACAGGCTCACTGAGGTTGGACCCATCCCCTCTTCCAAGGGCTCTATATTCATGCATTTATTGAGCACCTTTTGTGTGCCAGCTTCTCTACCACATGCTGAGGTTATCAACACCAGCCTGTCCAAGACTCACTTGAGACAGGCTTAGCCAGGCTGAGGCTGGGGGTACAGCTCGGGGCCCAGCCCATACCCAGAGCCCCAGCTCCACCCCGCCCAACTATGAGAGGTCACTCTTGCTGTCTTAAGTTCAGGACTCCAGGGGACAGTCTTTCACAAGGAGGGGACACATTCATGAGATGGGCTAAGTGGGCGCACAGGATACGGACTCACCGAGGGAGAAAGTGATTCCATTTCTGATGAGAAAGGAGAGTCTCGGATGAGTGCTCTCCGTGTTTAACACCTTTCTGACCTCCGCTGACCTCCCTTCGAACACAGAGACTGGCCCTCAAATCCAGAACCCTGGGGCACCAGGGTCCGGCTAGAATTTAAGAACACTGGTGATTAACGTCACACTCATGCCATTACTTAGCTCCTGTTTATGGCAATCATGCAGTTTTCCATTTACGTAGTTTCCTTTGAAAATAAACTATTTAAGTGAAAATGAGTTGATTTTTCAAAAAGCACCAAATAGCTATCAGTACAGGCAAAAATGAAAGTGGTTTTGAATGTTTGCCTGGTTTGAGAAACACAGTCCAAGGTTTCGGGATCTGGGAGGTGGGACGATTTAATCCCGGTATCCTCCTGCTGGAAGGACCCTGGACTGAACGTGTCATAACTGACTCCCGGTGGCCTGAGTCCTTGTCTTCAGAGCCTCTGGCTCCCTGACTCCAGAGCAGCTCTGGGGAGGGTGCTGGTGGCCCTGAAGGCGAGCTCCTGGGTGGAGGCCACCCTCCCTCAGGTGCTGCATCCTCCCTCCTCGGGTGTGAGCTCAGCCAGCCTGGCCCCGGGCTGCTGTGTCACCTATGGCTCAGGACCCGGAACCACCATCCTCCTCTCTTCCCACCCCTCCCCCATAGCTCTTCCTACAACGCCCTCAGATGACAAACGAGGGGTCTGACTACCTGGCCCTCCCTCTCCCTCCCTACCTTTTCAGGTGAATTTGAGATTCCCAGCACAGAGGCTCTCCCGGCACCCGGTTCTCTGGACCGTGCCCCTCCTGCCCTGTGCCTCTTCTTCCAGGTTCACCCCCTCCATGGCTCCTGGGTGTAGCTCTCTGCTGCTGAGGGAAGCTGCCCTCAGATGGTTTTCTGGCACCTTCCTTTAAAACACCGCCACCTAGATCTGTGGGCATCCTGTAGGGCAGAGTCGGGACTAAGGTGAGGCTGGCGAGGTGCCTAGGGCACACAATTTATGGCGGCGTGCGTTCCCAGTGGTCACCCCGAAAGTGAGTGCTTCGTTAACCTGTGTGCCCCAGATACCTCACTTGCCCTATGCCAGTCCCAGCAGTGCCACAGAACATGAGGGAAAGAACCCTGCTGGTTAGAAGGCTTTCCTGGGGGTCACTGGGGTTCTGAGTCCTTCTCACAGCAGTTGCCCCCTGGGGATCATACGATGTCTCAGGGAGGCTGGTTGGCAAGGCGGCTGCCTAAACACAGTTGTGCGTGGTATGCGCTTCAAAAGGGTGTGGAGTCAAGAGGTAAGTGTGGCTGAAATCCAGCCTGTCCCCACTCTGTGTGTCACCCTCTGTGTCGCGGGGCCTGCGTCGGCCTGCGTCAGCCTGCTGGAGGCGGCAACTTTCTGCATTTTGTCCACTGGTGAGGGCGCCTTTCAGTACTTCCTACGAGGATATCAAATGCGCTCGCAGTGGCGGGATTAGAGAAGGGGATTAAAGAGGGGCGGGTACTTGCCCTAGGACACAAAGCAGCAGGGCTGGGACTCAAGTTTCTTGATTCTTTACTCAATCTTCTTCCCTTTGCTTTTTATGACTCTAGTAAAATGCGTTAGAGAGCTATTTCCCACAGGCAGAGGTAAACCTAGAATATGGGGTCCCTGTTATGCCCTATCTCGTCTGCCCCTCCCCCACCAGCGGTAATTCCCTCCTTGATGTCTTTTCAGCCGCTTGGATTCGCCTCTAATCCCGGGTCTGTGTGCCCCACGGGCCTGTGAATTCCTGGAGCGCAGAGAACGGATCTCTCTCATAGCCCAGTCTCAGCAGGCACAGTGCGGCGAGCCTGGTAACCCACGTATCCTGGGACCCCAGGAGGCCCCGTCTTGGCTCCAGGAGGGCAAAGCACTTCAGAAGACATAGACCATTAACCAAAAGTCATTTAAAAATAACTCCAACTGTGACTTGCGTCTAATACTCTTCAAAGCTGCTTCCCTCCATGTCCCTGTCCCTTTCCTCTCACTTTCCCCTTCAGGCTCTCTCCACCCATTTTCTTGGTCCTGTGACACAAAACCTAGAAACCAATTTGTCCCAAACCCAGACTCTCTTCATAGAGAGAAGGCAGGTGTAAATCAGCTGGTCGTCTTCCCAAACCATCCTCTTCTTCCTCCATGGCAGGTGGCCATGCTGCTGGACAACATTTCCCAGCCTCCCTTGCAGCAGTGGCCATTAGAACGTGAATGGCAGTGATGGAGGCCACGTTCAGGCCTTGGCCTTCAGTCAGTGGGTGCCCTCTCTTTTCTCCCTGCTGGCTGAGACCAGACGTGGTGACAGTAAAGCCTGTCAAGATGCAAGAGCCATGCCGTGGAAGGAACCTGGGTCTCTGCATGCTCGTGTGCCTCCCAGGCCTGGAACGTTCGCCGAAGAGGTTTTGTGAGAGAGGAATACACTTCTGTGCTCTTTAAGCTGCTTTGTTTGGGGGTTTCTTTGCCTCAGGAAACAGGAGTTGCGCCTTATCCCTCAACAACAGAGAAGGAGGGGGGAGAAATGGCTGAATATCAAACCCAGAATTCTCTTTAGGAGAAGGGGGAGCAGAGTCTGGACCACTCCCACACGACGCGCTGTGTCCCATCCCGTGGGTGAGGAACGGCTGAGGGGCCAGGGGGCGGTGGCAGCTGCAGGCTGTTTCTTGTGTAACTACAGAGGGAGGGGAGAGAGTGGGGTCAAGCGGCACCGGGTTGCAGGACAGACGGCGACTCAGATGTGAAAGAAGTAACCTTCATTGTATCAGCATCGTTCTTCCAAAGGACGCAGGCCTCTGCTGCCCTTCCCTGGGAGGAGGGCAAAAGCAGCCCCCCTCATTTCACAAGGGTCTCCCCAGAAGAGAGTGGCAGGCTTGCCCAAGGTCACCTTGGCCATTAGAGGCAGAAGGGGCCAAGGAAACCCCAAGAGAGGATTTGGAGCCAAAAAGGATTTGAACCAGGCAGCAGATGGGGAAACCAGCAAGGGAACCTTCCTGAGGTGGAAAGACCAACTGGAGAAGCTGCCGCCAAAGACAATGGATGGAAATGACCTAAGGAATTCCAGGAAGGAGAGAAACCTGTGGCCCAGGCATCTGGGGAGCTCTTACTGCGGCCTTCAGGGCGGCTGCCATTCACACCAGCAAGGCTGGGACTGGCAGGAGGCAGAAAGGCTGAAGCACTGAGGTCTGAAAAGGAAATGCCGGAACCACAAGGCTCCGATGTGAGTCGTCTGAGCCAAAATGGGCCAGGGGAGGGCCTGGAACCCAGATGGCCAGGCAGTGGAAAGACTGATGGTTCCCAGCCTTCCCAGATCACATCCATTCATTCAACATTCCCCAAACGTTTACTGAGCACCTGCAATGTACTCGGCACCTCTGTACCCGGGGGATACAGCTGCGAACCAGACAGACAGAAGCTCCATCTTCCAGGAGTCCACATTCTAGTGGGAAGAGCAGACCATAAGAGACAACCGTAAGAAGTAAGCCAATCATGTAGCACCGAGATGCAGCGAGAGCTATTTAAAACAACAAGACCAGGAATGATGGAGGCAAGGCCGACTATGTAATTTGCAGCGCAAAATGCAAACGTAGGCTGTTGTTCAAAAAGAAGAGAAAAGGTATGGTACACAGGAAACTTCCTTTGTCAGTGTCTCTCTCTCATCACTGTGTTTCTATTTGCTATTTAATGTCTCTCTGAGTAAAGAAAAATTAAAAATTTAAATTATTAACATGAGTTTTACTATCCGTCTTTATATTGCGCAATGCCAGTTTTAAATGCAAATGTCAGAGCATTTCACTCGTGGAATCATGGAAATCACACAATTGGTATTTCATGGCTCATTCCCAAGGGTGCCCCAAGCCCGCCAGAAGAGGCCAACAGGAAGACTGGAAGGAGGAAGTAACCAATGACCCAGCCACAGACTGAGGGAGCGCTGCGGGCCACAGGAACACCCTCAGGGTGAAGATTCTCACAGGCACTGAGGGGCCCTGCCCCACCAACGAGGACACACCCTCTCTCTGGAGCCTGACAGCTGCCCGGTTGCCCCTCCCAAATCCTCCCTCCCGCCAGATGCTGGACTGAGGCAGACACCCCAGATGGGGGTGGGGGGTGGGGAAGTCAACCCAGGCATCTCCTTCCCACGGGTCCACGGCTCCAACCCTTGGCAGATGGGAGATGTCCTGGGGTCTTTAAATTTCCATCCCAGGATGTGCTTAGTACCTGGATTGGGGTCTTGCCCCCACTGAGATGTGGCCTCTGGCCAGTCACCCACAAGATGTGCAGTGGTGCTGCCAGCCCAGGTTGGGGACGGCTGATGCCATGCCCTGTCCCAAGACTCTGTGGGGCACAGGGTCCTGCCAGGCACCAAAGACAGCTGCAGGGAGCAGAGGGGGGCCTGAGGCACTAACACACGGGGGAGCAGGCAGTGAGAGCTGGGACACATGTGAGCAGAGGCCAAGGCTCTGGTGCTCCCTTGTCCCATCAGACTTCTCTTACCAAACACAAATTCAAAGATAAAATTATTAAGAATTTCAAAACAGCAATGGAGGAGCAAAAAATGCCAAGTGTGGAGCCCTTCTGAGCACAGGGCCTGGTGTGCTCCCAGAAGCCAGCCCTGGAGGGAGGAAAGGTTATCATTTTAAATGAATGTTCAGAGAAAGTTCTATTCAGAAGGTGATATTTGAGCAAAGACTTGAAGAATGAAAGGGAATGTTTCAGAGGGAAGATTTCAGAGGGAAGAATGTTTACAGCAGAGGGAACAGCAAGTGCAAAGGTCCGGGGTTGGGTACATGCCTGGGATGAACAAGGGACACCAAGCAGGCCCATGAGACTGGAGTTGCAGGGAGGAGGGGCCGGATGTGCAAGGCCCTGGGGGACAGTTTAAGGACTTGGGCTTTTAGTCTGAGAGAAGGGGGGAGCCAAGGAAGGGTTTTCAGTAGAGGAGTGACACGATCAGACTTAGGTCTTCCAAGGATTCCTGCTGGGTTGAGAGTAGACTATGGGAGTCAGGAGGGCAAGCAGAGGGCTACTGTCATAATCCAGGAGATGGATGGTGGTGACTCGGACCAGCCTGGAGGGTGAGTAGGCAGATTCTGGATATTTAAGAGGAACAATCTAACGAATATTTATTGGGCCTCCAGTCTGCTGCCTATGGTCCAAGCAGGAAAGACAAGGTTCCTGCTATTATGGAGATGAGATCCTGGTGATGTACAGGCAGATGATAAGCAAAGAAAGGAAGAACAAGAAAAATATTGGACATGTTAGTGCTCTACATAGAATTAAAATCAGGTGACTGGAATACTTCCTCAGATGGGTGGCCAAGGAAGGCTTCTCTGACATTACATTTAGACCAAAATCTGAGAGACAAAAAGGAACCACTGTGAGATCAGGGAAAATTATTCCAAGCAGAGGGCACAGCATGTGCAAAGGCCCTGTGTATTAGTCAGCTCAGGCTGCCATAACAAAATACTGTAGACTGGGTGGCTTCCACAACAGAAGTTTATTTTTCTCACAGTTTGGGAGGCTGGGAAGTGCAAGATCAAGGTGCCCACCAATTCAGTTCCTGGTGAGAGCTCTCTATTCCTGGCTCATAGACCTTTTTTGCTACGCCCTCCATAGCCTTTCCCAAGTGTGTACACACAAAGAGAGAGAGAAATTCCTCTTTCCCATTTTACAAGGCTACCAATCCTATCAGATTAGGACCCCACACTTATGACCTCATTTAACCTTCATTTCCTCCTGAAAGTCCTATCTCCAAATAAGATCACATTGGGGGTTAGGGCTTCAACATGTGAGTTTGAGGGGGACACAGTTCAGTCCACAGCACCCTGAGCTGGGAAACAAGCTCAGTCAATCCAATGCAAGACAAAGAGAAGGCCAGGGGCAGGGGGAGAGTGCTTCAGGCTGAGGTGGGTGAGGCAGGCAGCAGGCAGCTCACACAGCCTTTGCAAGCCAGGCGTTGGGATTCTCCTCTAAGTGCTGACCATTTCTGAGCACCTCCTATGTGTCAAGCATGGTGCTAACAGCCCCGTGGGCATGATCTCATTTAATCGTCACAGTGAACCCAGGAGGTAGATATTATCTCTGCCCATTTTACAGGTAAGGAGACTGAAGCTGGAGCAGCAGTGTTCGGAGAATGGAGACGCCTTCCACTTACCTGTCAGTGCTCAGGCCCCCAGGAGGTGAGGACAGAAGGGCCCTGAGCTGAGCCAGGAAGATGGGTCCTCCAGACACGGTGACCTCAGTAACAGACACTGGATTCAATACAACCGAGGCCTATGGAGCCCTTGGTCCTGATGAGGGTCACTATGAGGCCTCAGGGTAAATCAGGCACAGTCCCACGTGAGGACAGGGCTGTTCAAGCTCAGGTTCTCAAGGGCTTTTCAAGCTCAGGTTCTCAAGGGCTCTAAATCCAAATTTCCTGGGGCGCAGATTCTCGGGCCTCACCTGTGGATACAGAAACTCTGAAAGTGTTGCCTAGGAATTTGCATTTTTAACAAGCACCCCAGGGGAACCGCAGCTGTAGGGGGTAGGGGCAAGGCCTGTGGGCAAGCAGCCCGTAAAGGGGCCCCCGGGGAGACACGCATCCACCGGGTCCGCTGGTCTGGGAAGTATAGCTCAATGGCTTGGGCTGGGCACTGAAAGGGGAGGGCTCTCCCAGGGTGGAGCTGGGGGAGGGAAGGGGAGGGCATTGTAAGAGGAGGGAGCTGCCTGGGCACAGGCTGGCATGACTAAAGGAGAGAAGGGAAGGAGGTGAGAGGAGCCTGTACACAAGCTTTCTTGGATCCCACTGTGACCAAGGGACACTGGGACCGGGCTTGGTTTCATTAGCCTGCAACAGCTGGGGGGACAGGACTATAGTAAATTGGCCCCTGTTGGCTTCAGAGATAGCCCCCCCACCTCACTTAGGCCCCCAAGAGCCACTGATGGATGGGTCAGCTGGGCCCACTACCCCAGCTTCTCTTCTTCCTTCTGAGGGAGGTCGCAGGCTTTTATCCCAGAGAACAAAGGGTCTGGAGGCTTGCGGGAGGGGGATAAGTAAGGACCTCTGTGTGGGGCATGACTGACCTTATAGCCCTTCCCCGGGTGGCCCTTGATGTGCTGGCCTGGCGCGGGGCGGCCGGCAGGGGAGGCCACCTCTAATGGCTGCTCTTCTGCTCAGAGCAGTCATACCGGGAGGGGCGCTGGAGCTGGGCGGCTCACAAGAGCAGACTGTTAAATATTCAGGAAATTGGCAAGCTGGTTGTTAAACTTTTGGTAACTTAAGGTCGGCCATGGTGGACATATTTACACCATGGACATTGGCAGAGCTGATTGATCAAGCACTCCACCGACAAGGGAGCCACAGCCATGGGCACCTCAGGGCAGGGAGCCTGTCCCACACATAGCCTCTGGGCAAGCCCTGCACTGGGCCCAGGAAACACCCAGGTACATCAGATGCTCTCAAGTATCCCTGCTCTCGGGGAGCAAGCAGTCTAGTAGGGAGACAGAAAAGACAACCTGGGGCTTTCTAGACCAGAGGGATAACACTAACAACAGTCTCTCCCGTGTGTCATGAGGCTGGGAACTTTTCACACATCACCTCTACTCCTCACCGTACACCCCACTGTACAGATGGGAAATATGAAGCCCAATAGTATGAAATCATCTGCCCAGGATCACACAGCTGGCAAGGCCAGGTCTAAAATCCTCATTGTTCTGACCCTTGAGCCTGTCAGTAGCCTTAACCGCTGCAACGTCCTGCCTCCACGTTTCACGTTGCACTTGGAGCACAGAGCAAGGAGCACCTAACCCTGCCTAGGGCAGGTGCAGGGGTGGCATGGGAAAAGGTTTCCCAGGAGTGGACATTTGGTCTGGGTCTTGAAGGATGAATAGGAGTTTGCCAGTTTTAGGGCAAAGTGGAGAAAGGCATGCCAGGTGGAAGGAAAAGGCATGGAGTTGTAAGCGGGCATAGGAAGTTTGAAGGATGAGAGAACACAGGGTGCTTTGATGAGAGTGTGTGATGGGGAAGGAAGGTTGGGATTTTAGTGAGAAGGGCCTTGAAAGCCAGGCAAAGAGATTGGGTCTTTATCCTGCAGGCTTTGGGAGCCACAGGAGTTGAAAATTCCTAGAACTATGGAAATATTATGGCGGGGTTTCTATGATGTCTGTTTTTACAAAATCCCCTGAAGCAGTGCTTATCAAACCATCTGTGGAGAAGGACTGTTCTTTAAAATTTTCTAATCTGCCACAGACCAATACTTTCGTTAAATACAAGGAAAATGAATTACTAGAAAAATAAAATTTAAAAACTACAAGCCTATTTTTCTCATTATGAGATTCAAGACAAAATGACTCTATCAAATTGCTCTACAAGTTCTCAACCCTTAATTTCTGCACCCACTTTGATAGAGATGAGCTTGTCCAGGGATCTTTGTTACAGGCACAGGTTGAGGACAACACAGGTTCTCCTAGTAAGAGTTAAGTACTCTCAAACAAATCCCATTCTGGAGACGAGGAATCTGTTGCTCAGAAAAGGTAGGTGGGTGGCCCAAGATCACACAGCTGGTGAGGGACGGGCCTGGGATTCAAACCTGGGGCTTTCTGCCTTGCTGCACGCGACCCATGTGGCAGGTGCAGCCCAGTCCCTCGGCAGAGCCTTGTCCCAGTCCCTTAGCCTTATCCCTCCCCTTAACACGAGGTCAAGAGCCCTGCAGATGGGGAAATGGAGTCAAGGTAAGAAGGGAACTTCCTTGCCCAGGGTCCACTGCAAGAGGGTGGCAGAGGCGGCCAGCCTCCAGGTCTCCTGACACCAGCCTGTGCTCAGTTTCACCACTCTGCCTACCTTCATGTCTGTGCAATGACCTCCAGGCCAGACAGTGCCAAGGAGGGCAGGGGTAGGAGAGGCAGGAAGAGGCAGGGAATGCATCAGTTGCTGCCAATTACACGGTGCTTTGTTATTCTTAATTAGCTCGCAGCTCTATAGCCAGAGACATCCCTATGGATGTCCAGGCTGAGAAGGAGACAGCTGCTGGTCCCGCCCAGGAGGGCAGTCTGGGCCAGTAGGGGCCCCTCAGGAGCACCTCCCCCAGCCCCTTTAGGTGCTGCTGCTTCTCCAACTGCAGAGGGCCACCCACTTGCTGGGTGCACTCTAAGAACCAGAGGACAGAACTTAAGTCAAGCCCTTGGATGTGTATTGAGCACCTCCCCTGTGCCAGGCACCGGTGAGCTGCTCTCAAGTACCCTGGGGTGAATGACGTTTCCAGCCCCCGTGCTTGAGGCATGCTCAGCTGCTGCGGAAAGCAAACAGTTTCACCAAAAACCATAAAAAATGAATGATAACCAGCGTTACCATTCGCTGAGCACTTGTCACACGCCAGGCATGGGGCTAAGCATTTCCCATATATTATCTCACTGCAGCCTTGCAAAGCCCTCTAAGGCACGTAATATCCTCGTTGTACAGATGAGGAAACCGAGGCCCAGTTAGCTAAAGTTGCGTGAATATAGACGGAGCCTCTGATTTTAGAACCCAGGTATATAGAACTCCAAGATCAAACAGTTGTCTAGGAGTGTGTGTGTGTGTGTGTGTGTGTGCGCACGCGCCTACTGGGGAGGAAAGACAGGTGTGTGGGTAGCTGTGACTGTAGGTGTTGGGGAGGAGGCCAACCAGATGTTCAGGGCAAAGATGAGGAGGTGACCTGGCTGGATGTTTCTGCACGAGGAAGGAGCATGGAAAAGGTCTGAGGAGGGAAGGGTTCCGAGGCGATTGGTTGGGGCTGCTGGGACGGTGGGACACAGCAGGCAGGAGAGGAGGCCCTGTGGGCTGGGTGAAAGGTCAGAGCCAAGTCTAATCAGAGATCCCAGGGCAGTAACCCAGGTTCCCTCAGATTCCCTGGGAAAGGGCTGTCTCCCACCTGGGTTTGAGGGGAGTAGGGGTGGGGGGAGCAATGAGGAGAGGTTGAACTACCCACAGCTCAGACTGGGCCAGGCTGGTTCCAATCCCAAGAGAGCTCCCATCCCTGGGAGCCAGTCAGGAATTATGGTAATAATAACCACTCCATCTTCACTGTTCACCCAGTGAGGAAAGTGATTTTAGTTTTATTAAAATATGTGACATAAATAGCACTTATTATATGCCAAGCATAATTCTAAAGATGTCCCAAATGTTAACTCTTTTAATCCTTACAGCCACCCATTTTTACAGATAAGGAAACTGAGGACTGTGGAATTTAAATGACTTGCCTAAGGTTATAAAGTAGGGAAATGGGGGAGATGGGATCCCAGACTCTAGTGTTCATGGGTTTCACCACTGTGCTTTGCTGGTTGGCGAGGGGAGGCGGGCGGTGGAACACACACTCTGCTGTAAAAACTCCCATTTTACAGATGGAAAAACTGAGACCTAGTCAGGTGACGAGACTAGCTCAGGAAGACAGATTATTTGAGGAAATCAGAGCTCCTGATCCCAGTCTAAGGCTTTGGTCTTGGTCCCACTGCAAGCCCAAGTGATAGCTGGAGAGAAGCTGAGAGCCCTCCCAGCTCCCTGGCACCCACTGTCTCACTGGGGTCCCATGAGGGCCCAGTGGGGGAGAAAACAGTAAGATTACAATTCTGATATCATTTTCCTAAAGACAAAAGCCAGTTATCCCATAGGTAGCTTTTCCCTCCCTTTTATTTATTTTTTTCCTTTCTGATTATTAAAGAACATATGATCACTGTAAAAATTTTTACAAAGTTAGATCAGATAAACAAAAAAGAAAACAAAAAAGAAAAGCCACCTTAAAACTCTTTCTTGAATACTGGTGTACTTTCAAGATTTCTTTGCTCCCTCTCTGTTTTCATAAGCATCCAAGCTAGGAGGCAAGAGACTTGGCTTCTGGTCCAGGCTTGCTGTGTGACCTTGGGCAAGTCTCTGCCCTTTTCTGGTCCTCAGGCTCCTCACTTGTGAAATGAGGGTTTGGACATGGTGACCTCAGAGGAGGCCCCTCGCAGCTCTGACCTTCTGTTTCTGCTTCTGTTTCTGGGACTGGCAGACGGGGCACAAGCAGGCTGCCCCTCTGCGGGGGATGCATGGCTGATAGCTCCCAGCAGGTCACCTCCGGCAGGATGAGATGGCCCTGGAAACAGCCTTCACTGCAGCACAGAGTGCCCAGGCTTGCCTGCTTATCAGGCCCATATGGTACCCCCTGCCAGCCGGACACCACCAGCTGCCCTTCACCAGCCAGCCCTGGGTGATTACTTTTCCTTCAGGCTCCAGAATGTTCTCTCTGCCCCAGGGCCTAGCTGGCTCAGGGCTGGGGGACTCAGCCCTGGGGACCTACCTACACATCACCACAGCCCTTTACAGGAGAAGTTAGCCTGATGTGGTGAAAAGCTCGAGAGAGGATGGAAGGGAGGGAAGAAGGGAGGAAGGAAAGAAACACTGACTGTATTCCAACTCCATTTGGACCCCTTGCTAGGCATTTGGGATTCAGAGATAAATCAGAAAAACTTATTGCCCTTGAAGGACACAAAGTCTGGTGGAAGCAAATAGAGTAGAAATGGGCAGCTGCAATACTGCTGAAAGCTCAGGCCTGTGGCATCCCACAAGGAGAAGTCTGATGGATGGTAGTCGGGAAAGCTTCCTGGAGGAGGCAAGTTTATAGGTGAGTTCTTCTTAAGGAGAAGAGTCAGACTTTCCAACTCATGTTATTTATTACAGACAGCGCTGTGGAATAGGTATTGTTGCCCCTTATACAGATGAGGCTCAGAAAGGTGAATTCACAACCACCAAAAGGAGGAAAGCTGAGTTCAGACTCCTGGCATTCTACTCTAGCCTAAGGCACTGGGTTTGAGTTCGATCCTGGCCTCTGACTTGCAGAGACCTGCAGTGAGTGCTTCTCTCCGAGGCCTTGGGCTCTTATCTGTAAAGTGGGTCTACTGCTGGCTGCAGTGTCGCTGAAGCAAAGGACAGAACGGCCGAAAAAGCACTTAGCTTATAGAGGAATGCCAGCCTCCCTGTCCTGCTGGTGACAGCACAGTCCTGTTTTTCCCCCAACAAGGGAACAGGACTCCTGCCTTCTGAGCCAGAAGCAATCCCAGAGATGGAAGGTCAGCTTACTGATGCAACATGCCCACACCCCCAGAAGCCAGGCTGTGGCCTGGATATATGTGCTCTCCTTTTGACCCCCTTTGGTAAAGCCTGACAAGAAGGTACAGGATTCTAGAGAGAATTCTAAATCCTGGACTTAGAACATCTGTGCTTGAGGAATTCTAGAATCCAGACTCCTCTTGAAGTGCCTCCTGTCAAGCAGGGCAGGCTCTGGGTCAAGGTCTGGTAGATTGGAAGGATCACCAGAGACAGGATCTCATCTCACTTTACAGATAAAGATTAAGACCCAGAGAGGGGAAGGATTTGCCTGAGGTCAGTCACACTGAAAGTCAGTGCTAGAACTAAGACTCCTTTCCCCACACCTCAGAGCATAACACCAAGGCCACACCACCTCTGAGGCTACTTGGGGAGTAGGGTGGGCAGGGAGCAGCCCAGAGTGCCCAGGTGGTGCCAGGGAGCAGGCTGAGTCTGTTGGGCGAGTAAAGTGCCCAACGGGTCTTGCTAAGGCAAACTTTATACTCCGGCCCTGTTCCCAGCAAAATTCTACCACCGTCAGCTCTTTCCAAGTCTCCCACTGCGATGGGCATCACCTTCCTCTTGTACAAGCCCATTCTCTCCCGTCCTCAGTCTCCCCATCTGTAAAATGGTCTCCAAGTAACTTTCAGCTGTCTAGAAATCCTAGGCCAGCGCCTCCCGCGGCGGGAGAAGCGGCTCTCGGACCCTCAGCCTCCTACCTGGTGGGAAATAAGGGGTTTGGGGAGATAGAGGAAAAGAGAGGGCGTCGAGGGCTTTCGGCTCGCTGCCTCAGGGGCGCCCTTTGTCTGGACAGCCTTGGGCAACTGGGGCAGAGACCGGGCGAGGCGGGGCCGGGGGCGGAGCCTGGCCAGCCCTCGCCCCGCCCCGGCGGACGTCGGCGCGGAGCTCGCGCGGGGGAGGGGAGGAGCGCGGAGCCCGTGAGCCACCCGGCCCCGGCGGAAAGTTTTCCCTGACGGAGTTTTGGCTGCGGCGGCGGCGGCGGCGGCGGCGGCGGCGGCGGCGGCGGCGGCCCGAGCGGCTATGGACGCACTCAAGTCCGCCGGGCGGGCGCTGAT
The DNA here is from genome assembly GCF_011762595.2 of Tursiops truncatus. Taxonomy (NCBI): domain Eukaryota; kingdom Metazoa; phylum Chordata; class Mammalia; order Artiodactyla; family Delphinidae; genus Tursiops; species Tursiops truncatus. Next base: position 164,065,640 of record NC_047034.1, on the reverse strand, counting down.
CAGGAGCCCCAGCCTCGCCAAGCAGAGCTGGGGGGGCGGCGGCCGGCACCGGAGTGAGTGCGTGCGCGACCACCGGGGCCCGGCGGGGGCCGGGCGGGGGTCGGGGCGCACGGACGCCCCTCCTCAGAGTCCCGGGACGGGGTGGGGGGAGAGGCAGGGCCTGAGTCGCGCCCTGCGGTCCGGAGCGACCTTACGCGGCCCTGCGGGATTCGGGGTCGCCGAGGGTCAAGCTGCGTTCCTACTCCCGTCCCCATTCTGTGCGGCTGGGGAGGAAGGGCAGAAGCTGGGGGAAGAAACCGGAGCTCGGGGTCCCCAGGTGCGGGCTGCAGTCGGAGGGAGGTTGCAGGTCAGAGGAAGAGACTTGCGCGACCCCAGCACGTCCCCTCTTTGGACAGCCAGGGGAGGCAGAAGCTCAGCGTCGGTACCCGGGGGAGGGAGCAGGGGGCAGGGGCTTGGGAAGATACCCCCATCCCGCACCCCAGCACTCTGGCCCCGAGGTCAGCGGCCGGCGGGAGCCCCCTTGCCCCCTTCCCCCACCACGAGGTTACCTTTTGACTCCCGGGCGCCCAGAAGCCGACTCAGTGTGAGCCCGGGTTTGCAGGTACCTACTTGAAGTTGGGGGCGAGGCTCAACCTGGGGTCTCGGGAGGTACCTACCACACACCGGCCCATCTAGACCTCGTTGTCCCCTCCTCTGGCTGGGTCCAGGTGCCACGGCCGGCCTCCTGGCTATTTTTGAAACCTGTTTGTTTCTCGCACCTCCCCGCTTGAACTTCCGATGTCCCTGGGCGCCCGGGCGAATGGCAGACTCTGCCGCCACCTCTCCCAGGGGCGTCTGGGAGCCTGAGAGGAACCTCATCCGGCTCCCCCTCCTCTCCCTGTCTCCAGTTACTCTCAGGGAACCCGTCACCTGGCACCCTCCCCTGAGGCCTGAGAAACCCAGCCCTTTTCACAAGGAGAGACGGAGGGGCTTGTCTGGGGTCACTCAAGCCTTCCTGGTAGATATGGAGCCGAAGGCAGGACTCCTGCACACTGCTCCCCATGCCCCAACCGCCTGGGACCCTGGCCTCTCCAGGCACCAGGAAGCCGCTGTCAGTACAGTCACACCCCACCCCCTTCCCTCTTGGCCTTCCAGGGCTCCGCCAGGGGAGCCCTAGTTCGCTAGGCCCAGGAGAGGCCCAGGAGTGCCAGCGTGTCTGGGCCTAGGGAGCCTGCCCTGCCCCGCCTCTTGCCCGGCTGTGTGGTTCCAGCTGTGCCTGCCTCCTAAACCAAGACAAGACTGGCATTGGGAACGTGGGCTGGTGTCTACTGGTGGGGGTGGGGTCAGAGACCATTAGGACTGGACTAGCCAGGGATGCACCCGTCTCCCACATTTATGGACTCCCAAAATAGCTCCTTTAAATATTTGTGGGATTTGATCAGGACTGAGAATGATGGCCTGTTCCAGTGGGGGAACCCTGCAGTTTTCTCTAGGGATAAGGGAGGGGGGTAGGGCTCTGGGCAAGGGAAGGAAACTCAGGAGCCCCCCTTCCCTTGGTATCCTTCACTCGATATGGGGAAGGGTGAGAGTTAGCCACCTTGGATGGTGGAAAAGAGTTTCTCCTGCCTGCTCTGATGTTGGACAAGTCACTTTTCCTTTCTGAACCTCAGTTTCCTCATCCGCAAAATGGACATAACAGTTCTAACCCGGTAGGGATGTTGAGAAGGTTGTTGACAGTAACACTTCCTTCTGGCACCTAACTGGTGGTTTCCTTCTCCCCCATTCCCCTTCCTGCTGCCTGTCATGTGGACCTTCAACATAATACTTAGTGTGGTGGAAAGAGTTTTGGGGGCTCAGAGGCTGTCTACGTCTGTGGAGGAAAGAAGAGGAAAGAAGAGCCTTCCAATTAGGCAGACCCCAGTAAGCCCAGAGTGCCATCCTGGAGCCTTCTAGACCCAGAATAAGCGAGGTCGAATCCCCACCTGTCCCTGGTTATTAAGTCAGTTTTCTGATCTGTAAACTGTTAATAACAGGAGTACCCACCACAGATTTTTTTGGGGGGGGTGCAGGTTAACTGAAATCATGTTTTGCCTGGCATAGAGAAAGAGTTCAGTAAATGGTAACTACTGCTTTGTCCCTCTACCTTTCACATAGTGTTTTTGCCTCCATTAGTGCATTTGCTCCTCAGAGGTGACAGAGCAGGGATTCCTATCAGATTCATTTCTCAGATGAAGGAGGCTGAGGCTCAGGGAAGTGGAGTCACTGGCCCCGACATGGCCACAAGTAGAGAGGGAAGCCATGCGGTGTGTCTGGGGTGGAAGTGCTGGGGCAGCCTGGCCTGTGGTGGTGTCCCAGCCAGGCCTTGGACCCAACCCTCAAGAAGGTCTGAGCCCTGTGCTTGAGTTTTGGGGCCAGGCTGAAGCCACTGGAGTTAAGGTTAGATTTTTTTTTTTAATGTTTAATTTTTATTTATTTATATTTTCTTATTAGTCACCCATTTTATACACATCAGTGTGTACAAGGTTAGATTTGATACCCGCTGTTGGCTGTGACTTGCTCCTCACCCCTCAAGGCCCTCAGCTGGGATCAGCGTGATCATTGTTTTATTTGCAGAGAAACTGGAGCCCAGAGAAGGACTTGCCTGAGGTCCCAGAGCAAAGCCAGCGGCAGACAGCTTTCTTTGCCCTGAACCTCATGGCTCCCTGTCTCCCAGTTAGTGCTGACTTTGAAGGAGGGCTCTCTCCTTCTCCCACACGTGGCTTTTCCCCCCACCTCTTTGGAAACCATAAATATTCTGTCTCAGTCCCTGCCCTGGGTTTTCCTTTCGTCCAGCTGCCTGGAAGGGTGGTTCACCCTGGCCCCTCCGTACGCTTATTTCCAAGAGGAGTCCGTCTGACCCTCGGGCTCCTCCACGGGTTGTCAGAGAACTCCATGAGAATGGGTAAAAACAAAGCTGGTTTCAACAAAGCTGGTTCATGGTGGTAGGCGGGGGACGGAAGATCTATTCATCCTTATTTATAATGAAAAATATAAATAAAGCCCAAACCGTAATATGTATTGAGCACTGACTGTGTGTCGGGCACTGTTAGAGGTGTCGGCGAGTCTGGGGAATGCGTCCATCTCTCTTCGGATAGCGCCAGCCCTCTGGGGGAGGAGGTAGACAGCATGACCAGGGTGCAGATAAGTGGGGTGCTTGTGGGTAGTGGTGACGCCAAGAGGAGAACGATAAAGCGGGTGAGGAAATGATGGGTGGTGTCTTTGTTTGGGTTCTTCTAGAAGCAGATGCTGAGATAGGGATCTGAGTAAAGTCACTTATTTGGGAAGAGATCCCAGGAAATGTTTGTAGGAGAAGCAAGAAGGGAAAGGAGTCCAAAGAGTGGACAACATGAAGCCAGTTTCCATTGTGGGCGGCTGGGATGCCACCTGTGGGGAGCTCTGGAGCAGTTACTCCATTTGAGGGGCAGTTCCTGTCAGTGGTGGGAGGGGGCTGCTGGGAACAGGAGCTCTTACTGCCCCAGCCCCCATGGGCATCTGAGTCTCCGGCAGCCAGAGAGTGGCGTGTCAGGTGGCGTGTGTGGAAATGGTCCCACCGAGGAGATAAAGGTGGGGCACTGAGAGTGTCAGTGCAGGGGGTCAGGGAAGGCCTCTCGGAGAAGGTGTGGAACACACATATGAATACAGTACAAGGAGGGAGGAATCTGGGAACAGCATTCCAGCCAGAGGGAACAGCAAGTGCAAGGGACATTTAACTGGAGGCTGGGACGCTGCTTCTCAAAGGTCTGGCGGCAGAGGGAGGGGTGTGTGGCTTGAAGGAGTCAGGTCACCCACTGCCCACTGAAAGTGAGCCAGACGCTCCTTTCAGGCAGCCTCCAGGACAGGATACCCGTTCTTCTTGGATGACCCCGAGCCTGGCCCTGCTCATGGGAAGGGGCTTGGTGGGCTGCAGGAGAGGGCAGAGAGCACAGCTATGGATTCAAGGCCCAGCACTGTGGATTGAGTCATGGCCAGACACCTCTGAGTGTCTTCATCTGTGAAATGGGAGTCCTACTATGTCCTTGACTCTTCTCATAAAGTACTGCAAATGGCTGTGTACACATGAAAGCTCTTTGCACTTGACCCTTGGTAATGACACAACACTCACACTTGGTATCTACCAGGTACCGTTCTAAGCCTACCTTGTGTATACTAATTTCATCCTCACAGCAACCCCACAGGGTGGGTACAGTTGTTGTCCCCATTTTTAAATGACGAAACCAAGGACCAGGGAGGTAGAGTGACTATGAACCCCACAGCCCGTCTCCAGACCTCATCATTTTAACCTTGACAGCATATTTTTTTCTTACAGTATAAGTAGGTACTTAGGAATGGTAGCTGCTGCTATTATCTTTTTTTTTTTTTTTTTTTTTTTGGCCGTGCCCCACAGCTTGCAGGATCTTATTTCCCTGACCAGGGATTGAACCTGGACCCCCGCAGTGAAAGTGCCGAGTCCTAAACACTGGACCGCAGGGAATTACCTTTTTGAAATTATTATTTTCTTTTGATAGTCTTAACAACTTCTCCAGTTTGCCTAGCACTTTTCACATGCTGAACCTTTTTCTGATGATGCTCCTGCAGGCCTGAGCCCATTTGTCAGATAAGGAGACTGTGGCCTAGAGAAGCAGCCACACTCCAGGTCACAGCAGAGCTTGGGTCCTCTTTTGAGGTGTCACTCTGTGGCTTCTGAGGCCATATCCCCACCAGGCCGGAGGAGGCTGGAGGCCAGGACCCCTGCTGGAGGTTCCCCCCTGGCCCATGGGTTTGGCTGCAGCTCTGATGTTCCAGGCACCAGCCAGGCTGGGTCTCCCAGGGCAGCAGAAGGGGCACAAGGGCACAAGAGCTCTGACGCCTGGGCAGGGGCCCGCTTAATAAGGAAAGAGTACATGTTTGCAACTACAAGTTAGACTGGGCCTATGGTCCATCCATCCCCAGCTAATTCTGACAGCAGGTCATCTGTAAAATCGTAAAGTTAAAATAGTGCAGTCATTACCCACGACCGGGCCAAAAATAACGAGGACAGGAACAGCGCTGTGGACTCAGGCCTGTATTTGCCTGGGGGCCTCCAGGAGCTCTTCCTGAAACCCTGGGCTCCTCCTGGGAAGGAGCACATGGCCTCCAGCCTATCTGAGGTGGCTGGATGGTGACCGGGCCGGTGTGGCAGTGAACCCTACCTCTGTCTTTATTGAGTGCTCTTTGGTTCCGGTTTCTTCAGGGAGGGAGTGGGGTGTGAGAGAACTTATACCTCACTGAAGAGATGAATCATGCCCAGAAGTATGGGCGCGGAGGCAGGGTTCCCTGGAGGGGCAGGAGGATCTCTGCTGGGCCTGGGAGGGGCAGGGAGAAGTAGAATGAGACAGCAGCAACATTGAGCGGGGATGCCCCTTCTCCATACTAGCTCCTGGGGGAGGCAGACATGCGTGGCAGTCCTTCAAGAGGAAAACACACAGCAGGCAGCAGCTTGGTGGTTGTGATATGGCTGTGGGAGGAAGAGAAGGAGATCCATACTCAGGAGGGGCAGAGAAACCCCTGACAGCAGGGACAGGCCCCAGGAGGCAAAACCATGGGTGGGGCCCTGTGCTAAGCACATTACATTTTATTGGCTCATTATCTCATCAAAGGGTCACCACAGCCCTGTGAGCTGGAGACTTTTGCTTCTCCCACTTTATAGAAGAGAGAGCTGAGGCTCAGGGAAATTAACTTGCTCAGGCTCACTCAGTGGATTCGAGGATTAAGGCCCGTGCTCTTAACCACTAGGCAATACTGCCTCAAAGAAGGCCTTCCTGGAGGAGGCTGGGTGCGAGGGGTTTCAATCAAGCAAAGGGAAGGGCATTTCTGGTAGAGGGAGCTCCTTGAGCAAAGGCACAGAAGTGGGAAAGTAAATGTAACGTCATGGGAAGAAGCTGTGTCTAATTGGATCGTCTGCTGTGTGCGTGCCTGCATGTGTGTGCGTGTGCTTGCGTGCAGGGATATTGGGGGGGAGACGAGGCTGGGCAACCTCTAATTTCGCAACAGTCCTTGTGGGAGTTGCCTGTAGTGCTTTGGGAGCTGGGGTCCCTCTGATTGCTGTGTGACCTTGCACAAGTCCCATCCTTCTCTGGGCCTCAGTTTTATCGTCTGTCAAGTGAGGAGGTTGGGCAGAGGGTCTCTGAGGCTGATGAGTGGCAACCAGTCTACCAGGGCTCTGTTCCAGGAGGCCATAGAAGAGGGGAAGGGTCAGGCCAGGGAAGGAGGATTGCAGAAAAATGCCGAGTATTTCAGAGGTCAGGGGGGACTGGGGAATGTTTTGACAGCAAAGAGGTCGTCTGTGACCTTGGCAAGCTTTGGCCCTTTTGGAATGGAGGGAGCGGAAGTGGATTTGGAGAGGGGCCAGGAAAGGGCTGAGCTGGCGGAAATGGGAGAGAGAAGACATGAAAATGGGGAGAGGAAGGATGTTTGCTGTGGGGCAGGGATGGGTAATGAGATGAACAAGGCCACCCCTGATGGATTGGTATTGCCAGCCAGGAGCCTTTTATTGAGAAACAGTCCGAAGCCTTTAAATCAGAGGGAATAGGGCTGCAGTTGATTAGCAATGTCTGCCAAGGACACAGGCGACAGGCGTGGCAGCACATAGTCTGCCGCCCTTGCTTAGATGAATATGGAGTTGAAAGTGGTGGTCCAGGCATCTCCATACAGAGAGGAAGCCTCAGGAATTAAGAATTATGGGGGGAAATACCTCTGGCTCTAGGAACTTCTCCATGACCTTTTGCTAAACTGAGGGTAGTTTGCCTCATGGCAAGATAGCGTTTACCTGATGGTTAGGAACTTGGGCTTTAAGTGTCAAATAGACAAATAATTTGGCAAATTACTTGTCCTTTGAGCCTCAGTTTCCTCCTCTGTGAAATGGGAATGAAAGAATGCCAGCTTGCAAGGTAGCTGTGAGTGTTAGAGGTAATGGTAAGAGCTGCTGCTTTGTTGTTACTGTAGCTCTGTTTTGCCCTGATGGTGGCAATATTCTTGGTTTCTTTGAGAGCAACGCCCATGTCTGAGTTGCTCCAGGGTTCCCATCACCAAACCCAGGACTGGGACACCTCGGGGACTTTCTGATTCTCTTTGGAGGATCAAATGAAATAGACTCATGGTTGATGGGACAGAGGATGGGGTCACTTTGGGGTCTTCTCAGTGGGGGTTGGCTTCATGTGGGGTGGAGGCCTAAGGGCAGAGGCTGGAGGGCAGTGGTCCAGGGTCCAGAGCTGAGGATGGGGTTGGGGCGTTGCAGGCCTGAAAGCCTTGGGGTTGTCTGGGTTCCTTCACTCAGGAATGCCAGCTGCATGCCAGGCTCTGGATGACAGGTTAACAAATTCCTCCTCACCTGGGTCTCAGTTTGGGAGACGAGGTACTCCTGTGAATTCTTGTATGACCCCTCCCACAGTGAAGACCACACTTCCCCTCCTGTCCCTCTGCCTGCTCAGGGCCCTCTCTCATGTGGGTGGGGTGAAATGGAGGCCTCTTTCCAACTCTCCCTCCTGGTCTGTTTCACCACCCAGTGAGCCAGGCTCATCCCCTCATTTCCCAACCTTCCTGACCTCAGTCGTGATCAGAGCTTTCAGAGGACCCTTCCCATGTGTCCTGCTGTGTGCCGTTGCTGTAGCCCAGGCATTATTAGTCTCAAAGAGGAGAGGGGCCTTCCCCAAGACCATGCAGGTGGGGGGAAGCAGAGCTGGGATTCGAACCCAGGTCTTCCGGATTCAGTGGCCTTCCTATGATGGTTTTTGAGCAGTCACCTGCCCCTTTCCCCACTAAGCCTTACCCCACGCCCACCCTCCTTGGGCTGCTGTCTCTTTCCTGGTCTCCCTCCTCCCTACCTTTTGGTCTCTGTGGCTGTGCAGATGGAGGAAAGCAGGCCAGACTGGGGCCATGGGAACCACCCAGTTTTGAATTGTGACTCCAACCCTTTACTCATTGTATGCGGCCTTTGTCTGACGACTTCACCTCTCTGAGCCTCAGTTTCCTAATCCGTAAAGTGGGAATAATACCCATCTCACCGGATTGCGTTGAAGATTCAATAAGAAAATGGCATGGTTTGCCCTCAGCAAGTGTTAACATTGAAGTTAAGAGTCTGGGCTTCGGATCTGAAAATAAGAGTTTGATTCTTGGCTATTGCACTTGCTGGCTCTGTGGACTTGGTCATGTGATTTCGCCTCCCTGGGCCTCCGTGTCTTTGTCTGTAAATGGGTATGATAAAAGTGTCTGCCTCATAGGTCCTCATGAGGATCAATGAGAAGATTTTATGTAACGCTTCTTACCATGGTGCCTGGTACGTACTAGAAAATGTTATTCCTTTATTAAAGATAAAAGTAATGATAGATGGGGGGACCCCAATGTCCCTGCTGGGTCTTCCTAGGAGACGGGGGCTGCAGACGCTGCCGCTGTGGTGGGCCCTGCCCAGCGGGGTCTGAGCGCCTGTCCTCCTGTGCCCAGAGCTGCCCGAGAACTGGACAGACACTCGGGAGACGCTGCTCGAGGGCATGCTCTTCAGCCTCAAGTACCTGGGCATGACGCTGGTGGAGCAGCCCAAGGGTGAGGAGCTGTCAGCCGCCGCCGTCAAGAGGATCGTGGCCACGGTGAGCCCAGTCAGGGTGGGGTGTGGGAGCACGAGGAAGGGGTAGCGCCTTCTGGGGCTTGGGGGGTCAGCACCCATCCCCTGCATATCACCCTGACTGAACGTGTTGCAGCTGCCCTGCCCCCGCGTCCCCCCGCGTCCAGCTTAGAGGGTCGAGAGGGCGGCCGTTGGGCTGGCAGGGTCCGGCCAGTGTCCTCCTCTCCAGCTGCTGTGGCCGTGGCCTCTCTAAGCCTCCCCTCCCTCAGCTCAGGCCGAGGGTTGGTAGCTTCGTGCCAGGGAGGGATAGTGGGAGGGCTGCTGGCACCCAGCCACCTGCCCTGTGGCCTGAGGGACTGGATTTCCTCCCCAGCTCTGAGTGAGCGCGTGCCCTATGAGTTCGCCTCTCTTGGTGGTCTCGGCCCCCTCTGCTCAGGCCCTGGCAGGTACAGTGGGTGGAGCGTGGAGTCCCCATCCTGCTGGGCTGTGATAGCGCGTTCAGCCCTCAAAGTCTGAGGTCCCTCCTAGCTGTGTGTCCTTGGGCAACTCCCTTAACCCCTCTGAGTCTGGTTTCTCCTGAGGCAAGTCCCTGCCGCCTGTGAGGATGACTCGAGGTCCCGTACTTGGCAGACAGCAGGTACTCAGTGAGTGACATTTGTCCCTATTTTTATTAGAAGAAGGTGTTGGCTGAATTGTCTTCCCCATCATGTCTGCCGGTCACCTAAGGTGAGGCCTCCCGTGGGCCTCGCATCTGGGGCTTAGAGCAGCTGGGTGTAGCCCACGAGGGTGGGTCCCAAGTGGGTAGGTAGGCTCCTCTGACCCACGTCTGCCCCAAGGCCAAGGCCAGTGGGAAGAAGCTGCAGAAGGTGACTCTCAAGGTGTCGCCACGGGGGATCATCCTGACCGACAACATCACCAACCAGCTCATTGAGAACGTGTCCATTTACAGGTACGCTCAGCATTGCCCACATTCAGTCTGCTGCTCGGGGCAGTGGATGGAGTGCTTTGTCTGAATCCAGACCCTACCACTTCCTATCTGGGTGACCTGGGGGCCTTAGTTCCCTCATCTGTGTGCGCGGTTGGAAGCAGGTCCCGCCCGGTGTGCGGTTATGAAGCCCTGGATGCCCCGCGCCTGGCTCACAGTGAGCGTGTGGCTAATGGCAGTTGCTGCTGCCATTATCACTAGTTGCAGCCGGCCTGGGACACCCCTGCCCCCCACCCCACCCCCAAGTGTGCTGCTGAGTCAGGCTTGGAGCAGAGAGCTGCACAGTCACTGCCTTTTTCGCTGGGAATGCAGCAGCTCAGCTCTGGACATCTGGCCAGGTGTCCAGGGAGGTCTCAGGCAGAGTCTGAGGCCAGAGTGTAGATGATCTCTGTAGAGGGTGGGCGCTGTTCACAGGGCAACAGGCCCGGCCCTTGGAGCCTCAGGCTGTCCCCGCCTCTCTCTTAGCTGGTCAGTTGTAAAATTTCAGAGCTGGAAGAGACAGGCAGCTCAGGTCCATTTTCCAGGTGGGGTAGCTGAGACCCAGAGAGGGAATTGCCCAAGGCCACGTGGTGAGATAGTGGCCGAGCTACGCCCAGGACACCGAGGCCAGAGTTCTGTCAGGCCTCTCGTCCCTGCACTCTCTTGCCTTGTCTCCGAGCAGGTGGCTCAGCTGGCCGGAGCAAAGCCAGTACTGGGGTTGGGGGGTGGTGGTGGGAGGGTGGATGTGTGTTGAGGGCGTGGTTTTAGAGTTTCTAGCTGGTGTCCAAGTACCTGCTCTGCTGAGGTCTGTGCCGGGTGAGCAATCAGACCCAGCCCCTGCCTTCAAGGAGCTTCCAGTCTAGGAGGGGATGGAGCAGAGGACATGGGAGATAGAGTATAAGTGTTTCCCAAGAGGGCAGAGAAGGAGAGGCCTGCCTGGGGAAGCTTGGGAGGGCCTCTCACGGGAGGAGGCGCCTTGCTGGGGCTTGAAAAATAGGATCTAGTTGAGTGACACCGAAGACCCAGGGCATTGAGGACAGGAGGCTGGATCCCCTGGGTTGGAGAAGAGGCAGTTGGGAACCTGGCACCCCCTCCTGCCCATCTGGGGGTTTTAAGTGGTGATGATCCCTTTGTCAATGCCTGTGATTGAAACTGGGGCCGCATGAGGTGAGGGCGTCTGCTGAGCTGTCCCACCCCTGGGCTGCCAGCTCCTCTTCTGATTGGGATTCCCAGGATGACTGGAGACAGCGGGGAGGGATCAGACAAGGGGGGAGAAGGTGTTTCAAGAGGAGGGAGCTGCTGTGTCTCCCTCCTACGCCCCGGCCCTACTCCCAGCTCCTTTTCCCCTGGCCACAGCTCCAAGAGAAGCTGTCATTAGTCTCAGTCACCCTGGGAGAGATGGGCCTGTAACTCATCTGACCTGTGCGCAAGGGTGTGATCAAAGGGAGGGCAGGTGGGGGACACTCAGGTGAAGGGCATTGTGGGCAGGGTAGTGTCCTGCCCCCCTTTCCAGCTGGTTAGCACAAACTCTTAAGAGGCAGCATGGCAGTGGTTATGGCCTCCGGAAACTAGCCTGGTGGTCTGAGACTCTTAGCCTTAGTATTCTCACCTGAAAAGTGGGGATAGTACTAGAACGCATCTCAGAGGGCAGTGAGGTGATATCTAGAACATTGCCTGGTGTACAGTAAGGGCTCACCTACTACTATTTAGGGATGTGGCTCAGTAGAGGGGGGATGTGCCCTTCCTCCAGTCTTTTTTTTTTTTTTAATTTATTTATTTTTGGCTGTGTTGGGTCTTCATTGCTGCATGTGGGCTTTCTCTAGTTGCAGTGAGCGGAAGCTACTCTTCATTGTGGTGCGCGGGCTTCCCATTGCGGTGGCTTCTCTTGTTGCGGAGCACGGGCTCTAGGCACACGGGCTCAGTAGTTGTGGCTCGTGGGCTGTAGAGCGCGGGCTCAGTTGTTGTGGCACACGGGCTTAGTTGCTCCGCGGCATGTGGGATCTTCCCGGACCAGGGCTTGAACCTGTGTCCCCGGCATTGGCAGGCGTATTCTTAACCACTGTGCCACCAGGGAAGCCCTTCCTCCAGTCTTTACCACCACTCCTTCTTGCCTAGCCTGGGTTTCCCCACTCTCCCGCACCCCATGGATGGCCCAGGATGCTAGGCCCAGAGTCCCACCCTGGTGGAGTGGGATGGCAGGCTTTCTGGAACTCAGGGGAGATGCTCTAAGGGGCTTTCGGGATGCAGTCAGGCCCCTGTGCCGGAGTCTGGTGACACTTGCCACTTGCCTTTCAGAATCTCCTACTGCACAGCAGACAAGATGCATGACAAAGTGTTTGCGTACATCGCACAGAGCCAGCACAACGAGAATCTTGAGTGCCACGCTTTCCTCTGCACCAAGCGGAAGATGGTCAGTGGGGAGAGGCTGGGCTTGCGCAGGCTCTAGCCTCGCCTTGGCAGCCCTGCCTTGGGGGCCCTGACTGGGGGGAAGGCAGGACCCAAAGGTGACATCAGTTAAAGAAAGTCTGAAGTCCCTGGGAACCTCAAGTGGGTGCTGAGAGCTGAGGGCACCGTGTAGGGCTACAGTCGGGTGGGCCACCTGTCAGGATGGGCTGCCCTCGGCTGGCCTGTGGGCAGCGACAAGCCCTCGTTCCCAGTGAGTGCCCTGAGCTGCTTCCTCTCTATAATGTGATTTGATGGATTTGAGATCTGGGGTGGGGGTGGGGGGGGCCTCCTGTCACTATAAGGTGCAGGGCCTTATAGGGATTAGTCTCTAGAGACTGGTGATCAGAGGTGCCCAGTGTGAAAGGCAAAGGTGAGGGCCCTCAGAGGACCCGGCTCGCTGTGGCCGGAGAAGGGAGGGAAATGGCCATATTTTGGTACCTACTCTGTGCCTGTTTCAGTGGTAATCTTTAAGGTACCGTCTCATTTCTCCTCGGAACAACTCTGCAAGGTGGGCGCTGTAACTGCGTTCATTGTTTTTATTTTTATTTGTTTTTTATTTTTTGTTAAATTTTTTTTTATTTTTATTTTTTTGCGGTACGCGGGCCTCTCACTGTTGTGGCCTCTCCCACTGCGGAGCACAGGCTCCGGATGCACAGGCTCAGCGGCCATGGCTCACGGGCCCAGCCGCTCCGCAGCATGTGGGATCTTCCCAGACCGGGGCATGAACCCGTGTCCCCTGCATCGGCAGGCGGACTCTCAACCACTGCGCCACCAGGGAAGCCCTTATTTTTATTTTTTATGAGGAAACAGCCTCACAGAGGTCAGCTCTCTTGCTGAAGATGATGTAGCTAACTGTCATCTAGCAGAGGGTGCCGTTAGCTAGCAGAGGGTCTAAACCCACGTTTCTTCTCTCCCTGCATGGCTGTGAGGAGCCAGGAGTCCCTCACCCCATTTCCAGGATGCCCTGACACATCTAGCTGGGACGAGCTGGACCTCAGTGGTCTCTGGGCTTTTGTCTTGAACTTCGTGGCAAGCAGCTGGAGGGAGTCAGCCTTTGGCATTGAAGTTTTTGTTTCTGAGGCCCCCGAGATCTGAGCATCCGCCCTGTAAGGAGGTTCCCGACATTTATTGATTTAGTATTGGCCTCTGTTAACCTCTGTGTGCGAAGCCCAGAGCCCCAGTTCCTGGGCCCTGTGGTCCTTGTAGCCAAGGAGACAGGATCCGTTCCCCTCCCCATGTCATCAAGGACATATCCAGGACATCACAGTCTGAAAGTGACGCCTGCCCCGCCCAGGCTTTCTGCTACCCTTCAGGGCCCTCTTCTCCAACTTCAGAGCCAGTGGAGCATCTTCCAGTCTCCCTCTCTGCTCTGTCATCACATTGCTATTTCTGACTCTCACCCTCCTGCCTCCCTCTCATAAGGTCCTTTGTGATTGGGCCCGCTGGGTAATCCAGGATAATCCCCCATCTCAAAGTCCTTAACTTAATCACATCTGCAAAGTTCCTTTTGACATGTATAGTAACATTCACAGGTTCTAGGGATCAGAATGTGGACATCTTACCGGGGATGGGGTGGGGTGGGGTGGAGGGAGTACGATTCAGCCTACCACAGGTCTTGTGGGAGGAGCACTGTAGGAGGAGACAGACCAGGGGCCTGATCCTCTGTGACTGTGGATAAGACCCTGACCTTCTTTGGGCTGCATGCCATCAGCAGAATGAGGAGGTCACCTCAATGACCTCCAGGATTGTTCTGAAAGGTCTCAGTTTCTTTTGTGCACCTTGTTTCTTTCCTGCAGACTCGATGTCGCCAGCCACTCACCCGGGGCCTCATGATGCCCTAGGTCCCTGAGCTGCGGTGGCTTCTCCCGTGACAGCCTTGTTCCCACAGAACAAGCTCATTATGTCCCCATTGTTTGTCTCTTCCTCCCCACTGACCAGAGCAGGCACCGGGCAGGGGCAGCTGGCCCTCAGCCATTGCTGCAGTGCAGGGGCTCCCAACATGTAGAGGCTTCCTCTGGGGTGGGGAGGTCGGGGGTAAAAGAAAGTGGATGCTGGCCCAGCGGCTAAGGGAGCCTGGCCTTGGGCCAGAGGACTTTAGACAGGCTTGAACAAAACCCGTCTACCCCAGGCCAAGAGGTCAGGTACTGGGGACACAGCCAGCCTGCTTGGTGCTGACAGCAGAGCCGCCGGGCAGAGGGACGGGCTCCTGCTGGACACCCAGGGCCCAGACTCTTCGCTTTTGGCCCGTTCTCATCTGCATCAGGAGCGGCTGGATATTGGCTTGTCCATCTCCAGCCTCTCCCACCTGGCCTCCCCGTTTCAGGGAGCCCTGGGGAGGTCCCTTGGAGAGACAGCCCAGCCCAGGGCGGTGTCAGTAGACCACCTGATGTGTGTGGTGTCCTTGTGGCTCCCAAGGCCTCAGCTGAGCCCAAGCTGCCAGTGTGTTACGGCCTTGTGGTCTGGCCACGTTGGAGACCTTGAGACTCTCAGGGCGGAGTGGACGTCTCTGAGGAGGAGGCAGGAGGTGAAATGGGCGCCTCAGTGCACATCTCCACATCCCGCCTGCTGGCAGGTCCCTCCACGTGCTTGCTGCTGCCTGTCCCAGGCTGAGCTCTGTGTCGGGCACTGGGGACCCAGGGTGGCCGTGAAGATGCGAACCAGGCAACGGGAGAGAAGAGCCGGGATTCAGTAATGGGCATACAGGGAGCTTGGTTCTCAGGCGGAGGTTATCAAGTCACTCTGGAGGTGGCACATGAAGAGTTCTCAGAGGAGACATTTTGAGGTGGGCTTTGAAGGATGAGTAGTGAGTAGGAGTTTGCCAGGCCAAGCAAAATGGGGCAGGGTGGTGAGAGGGTGGGTGCACTCCAGCACAGGAATCGGCACGTGCAAAGACACAGAGGTGCAAAGTGAAGTGGTATGATTGGGGGTTGGGGATTCAGATGTCACCAGAGCCTGGGTGGATGGCTAGGTAGAGTCAGCCTCAGGGGAGCCTTGAATTTGCACGCTGACGTAGCCCTCAGTCGTTCTGGCCAAGGGCCCAGAGCCTCCACATCCCCACCCTTCCTTGCTGGGCTGCCTGAATGAGCAAGAAGCCTAGGACCCACCCAGATCGAGGGGCAAATGGGTCCCTTTCTGGATCACCCACCAGTTCAGCTCAGCTCAGGCAGCCCAACCGCCTGGCCTCTCTTTCCCTGTGGCTTCTATTGGGCATGGCCAGGATAAGGTTCTGTACAAAGAAGTGTTTCCATCTGCCCACCTGGGAGCCCTCAGCCAGCACTTCAGCCTCTGGGCTCTGAAGTGAAGGTGCCGTTGCTGGCATCGGTGGGGAGCCCAGGGTTGCGGTACAGGTGGGCTCCCTAATTCCACCTGGGGTCGGGCGCGGCAGGGCTATTCTCCCTCCCAGGCCACTGGCATTCCTCAGGTCATCCTTTTGTGCAGTGATTTATGCTTCTGGGCAGCAGGGCTGTACAGGGCACCTGGCCCGACTTGGTTTGAGAACCTGGTTGGGGTCCTGGATTCCGGGGTCCTGGCCCAGGTCTGCAGCCCTAAGCTAGACCTGGTCCCCGTGAGAAGCTAACAGCCTGGTTACCCAGAACAAGACAGGGACATCAAAAACTGGGCAAGGCAGTACCTGGTCAGGGTAATAAGACAGACCCAGAGGCCAGAGGCACTCAGGAGGGGCAGGCTCCTGGCCTGCGGAGTCAAGGAGGGCTTTTCGGTGGGCAGGCCTGAGCAATCCTTCCATCGCTAGTGCCTAGATTCCTGCAGTCGCCCAGGAAAACGGGGCCCACCCCCTCCCAGTCTCTGCCCAGCCTGGGCTTTCAGCCACCTGCATGCATCTGCATCTTGAGTTATATTGGGTTTAACTTGCAGCTCAGGACTTCGGGGTGAAAGGGTGGGGATGTATGCAAATGAACAAGCAGATTTATGCAAAAACAGTGTCAGGCTTGTGCCCTCAGCTTTCCTGGAGGCAAAAATAATGGCGTTCCCATCTCCCTGCCACACTGGGTGACCAGCCCTTGCTTGGGTGTATAGTGATCTGACTCTGGCTGGTAATTAGCCCATATATTTATTTCATGGGCAATTCTCAATGGTAACTGGGTCTATTAAACTTGATCCAGACGTGACAGCTTAAATTGTAAACAGCTGTGAAGAGTTTCATACTTAATTACCATATTTAAGTTTTGCCATAAAGCGCCCGTACTTCCATCAAAAATGTAAATGACAGAGACATTCAAATGAGATTTTATACTTCGTGAAATTTAATTGGCATGGATCAGTCAGCTTGTTTAGGGATTTTAAATTTTAAAAAAGTTTTAAAGGCAGTAGCCACAGATTCATTTCTCAATTAAATTGAGTTGTCTGGCGGAGGCGAAGGGAGTGGGGCCGAGGCGGGTTAGGCCTGAACGTGTCGTACTCTTGAAAGAGTCTGGCGGCTTTCTTCCCCAGGCCGAGCTTGCAGAGGACGCTACATGTCGCTTCCGGCTACAGTTGCGAGCTCTGGGACTTCCACTCCCAGAAGCTGAGCTGATTAACTCTGAACTGGAATCAGAGAGGAAAGGGCTGAGTTGAAGGTGGGCTAAGGGTAGGTCCTGGCTGGAGTGTAAGGCCTCAGGAGACCTGACCCTGGGCAAATGCAATTCAGCCACCATCCTAGACACCCCTGGAGGGCTCTGGGAATCAGGGGTGTTCAGAGTCGATGCTTGCCTTCAGGGAGCACCCAGGTGGGGTGACACAGGCATGTGAGCTGGTGACGCTTTCATATGCGTGACACCAGAGAGAGGTAGGCAGGGCTGTGGAAGCCCAGTGCCTGTGACGTGACATGACGTGACGTGAGAGAGGTGGTGACATTTGAGTTGGGTTTGAAGGAGTAGATGGGAGTCCCCCAGGGGTTGAGGGACAAGGTGTGGCCCTTCTTTACAGGTGGGTTATGGCACTGGATGGTTTTAGTCTTCTGCCCTGGGCCCTCATTGACATATTGCGCCTGCCAGGAAATGTAGAAGCCTCCTCCTGCCTCTCTGGCATTCAGTTATAAGCCCCTCTGGCCCAGCATAGTAGTAACCAGAGTCTAACCTTTGCCTCTGCAGCTGTGGCTCATTCAGGCAGTGGCGGGGCCCTTTCCAACTCTGGCTTTTCTGTTCTCTCATTTTAAGGACTAAGTTACTGTGTGCAGTCCTCAGGTAAGTAGAGAGGACTTCTCGGAGGAAATAAGCCTCACAGTTACTTGCATTTAGGGGAACTCAAAGGCGAAGGAAAAAAGTAGAGGTGAATAGCCATTGCCAAGGTGGGGACTGGAGTACCCGTGGGAATCTTGGCTGGGCTCCACGTAGTGAAGAGGGGGCCCAGCTGCCTGGGGAAGGTGTGACCTCATTACCTCAGCTTTGGTGGTGTGGGAGGGGCCAGGACTCTGCCTCCACCAATCAGGCATTCCAGAGCCTGGGACAGCCACGGTGGGCCTGGCCTGGAGTCCCTGGGCCTCCAGTTGAGACTTGCGTTTACCTGCCTAACACTGTACCCCTCCCCCGACCCCACTTCCTGTTTTTCAGGCCCAGGCTGTCACCCTCACAGTAGCCCAGGCCTTCAAAGTCGCTTTTGAGTTTTGGCAGGTATCCAAGGAAGGTGAGTCTTGTTTGCGGACGTGGTGGGTGGGGTGTACAGGGGCGTTGAAGGCGACCAGCAGAGCAGTCGGGGCGGGGAGGATGGTAAAGGCTCTGGAGTCAGGCCTGGACTGGTCGTCCGCTTCACCGCCTATCTGGTTTGTGGCTTTGCACAGGCCCCTCAGTTTCCCCATCTGAAGAATTGGGAGCAGTTGTCTCCCTCCCCCAGGGTCCTTGTGAGGATTAAGTGAAACATGCAGAGTTCCTTTTCTCCATTCTGGAGACCTAACACCTGCCCCCTGAGATTGGCCACAGCCTACCCCTTGCCCAGTGATGGCTAGGGATGGAGTGCTGGGGTCGGGGGCTCCAACGCGCTGTGCCTTGGTCCCACAGAGAAGGAGAAGAGGGAGAAAACCAGCCAAGACGGAGGGGACATCCTGGCGGGGGGCCGCCGAGACAGCACCCCTTCGCTGAAGAGCCGTGAGTCTTGGGCGGGGGAGGGGCTGCATGGCATGGGACCCTTCATCCAGAGGGCCCCCCTCCCTCCTGGGCTGGGGTAAACTCCTGGGTTTTTATCTTTGTTTTGGTGTTAAATAAATAATGCTTGTTTATTATAGAGAAATTAGCAAATGCAGGTAAAGGGGGAAAATTACTTGTTTTGGTGCATGTTCCTCCAGATATGTCCCTGTACAGGTATATAAATCTGTGTATACCTCTCCCTATACACTTTACATCTTGTTGTGTGATCTCTTAAAAAACCTAATACCTGTTGTGAATATGGGTTTCAGCCTAAACCATGAGTGGGAGAGAGCTTCCCACCCTGTGGGCAGCTGTCCAGCTGCTTCGGGAGGTGCAAGGTGGGGCTCTGGGTGGTCTGGGTGGAAAGGGCTGGAAAGGCCATGCCCAAGGAGGGAGTCGGGACCAGGGTAGCCCAGGAGGCTCCAGGATGGGGCTGGGAGACAGGAACCTCCTCTCCTCCTGATGCACCTGACCCCTCATAGTGGTCGCCACCGGGAACCTGCTGGACCTGGAAGAGACAGCCAAGGCCCCACTGTCCACGGTCAGTGCTAACACCGCTAACATGGACGAGGCACTGCGACCTCAAGCCTTAAACAGCAGCAGCGTTGTCTGGGTGAGTGGTCGTGTGGCCTGGGGACCCCCCAGGATCCAGTGAGCCTTGGCCTGATCCCTGGATGAGGCCTAAGGCAGCTCCAAGGTGCAGACCCTGCAGCCCGTGACTTGCAGGCCTCCAGGAGGGCCTGACCCAGCCCAGCAGCCAGACCCAGGGTAGGGGATGAACAATGTCCCCTTTGAACCTAGGGCTGCGTCCCCAGCAGCCTTGGCTCCCGGCACAGCTGTCTCCTCACAATGTCTGGCCTCTTGGCCTGAGCATCCATGGCTCTGCCCACTGCAGGACCAACCAAAGGCCCCCTTGTTCTCGGCATGGGCACTTCGCTCCTGAAGCCTCTCGGCCCCCTGAACGAGGAGCCTGAGACTCAGGCAGGCAGCCTGGCCCTTGACTCACTCTGTGACCCGGGGCAAGCACTCTGACCTCTCTCTGTCTCAGCTTTTTCACTTCTTTAGTGATGATGATGACCTCTGCCTGCAGAATCTCCCAGAGGAACATAATTTTTTAATTTAAAAAATTAGAAATTTTTTTCATTTGGAAATAATTTCAGACTGATAAAAAATTACAGAAATGGTACAAAGAATTCCTGTTCCTCTTCATACAGATTCCTCAACTGTTAACATCTTACATAACCACGTTACAAAGATCAAAATTGTTAACATTTATGCAACGCTTATATAATCTACAGACCTGATTCACATTTCTCCACTTGTCCCTCCAATGTCCTTTTTCTAGTCCAGGATCTATTGCAGAATGACATGTTACTTTACTTGTCATGTCTCTTTTTTTTTTTTTTTTTTACGTTTTTGCAAAATCTTTTTTTTAAATCTGTATTAGAGTATAATGGCTTTACACTGTTGTTTTAGTTTCTGCTGTACAACAAAGTGAATCAGCCACATGTATACATATATCCCCATATCCCCTCCTTCTTGCATCTCCCTCCCACCCTCCCTATCCCACCGCTCTAGGTTGTCACAAAGCATCAAGCTGATCTCCCTGTGCTATGCACGTCTCTTTAATTTTAAAAATCTGGAACATTGATGGACTTGAAAAACCTATCAAATCCCATTGCCTGTTGGGGGCCACCCAGTGTCCCCCAAGCAGGCACTGCGAGCCTGTTGTCTGCAGTCTGGGAACCAGCCTTGCCACCTGCCCGTCCTCCCGGAGGCTGTGGAGGGAGCCTTGCCCATTGTTTTCCCACCTAGGCTGTGGCATTCCTGCCATCAGCTATCCCTTGTGAGCTTGGAATTTGGGCTCAGCTTCTGAAAGTGGATGAAAGCTAGAAAACCTTCTTCCCATCCTCCCTCTTGGAATTTGAAAGCTGTAGAGGTCGTCCGGTCCAACCCCCTCATTTTGTGGAAGGAAAAGCTGAGTCTCAAAGAGGAGCAGTGACTTGCCTAAGGTGTTGCTGAGTCGTGGCAGAGCTGGGAATTGAACCCCCAGGTCTTTAGGCACCTAGGTGCCCTTTCTCCTGTCCCACATCCCAGGTTTGGGTCCCTGTGCTGAGATGCTGGTGGCAGTAGCCAGGTGGGAGACCTGCCTGTGCCTGTTCCTCTAGGCGCCCACCAGACTCCTACGCTTGTGTGCCACGTCCCTATAGCTTACCCAGGGCTGGGACAAGCCCCGGCTGCGAGCACGGGCTCCCCCTCTGAGGGTTCTTATCTCCTGCTTTGTTTTCCCCAAGGAGCTGGATGATGGCCTGGATGAAGCATTTTCAAGGTAACGTTAGGTGGGCTCCTGGTGCTGGGGGAGGAGGCCTGGCCCTTGGGGGTTGGTCTCCAGGGCCCTTTGCCATGTCTGAGAATGTGAACTCTGACCTTCCCCAGAGCAAAAATCTCAACTCAGATACCTCCAGGGGTGGGGAGCTCACTATCTGGCTAGGTCTGCCAGAAAGTTCTTGCTGTTGAATCAAAAGCTATTCCTGGTGACCGCTCTACCACAGGTTGAGCTGAACTGAACACACTACAGCTCAGGTTGGCTTCCTCTTCCTACACCTGGTGTAGCCTTCAAAAATGGGCTTTTCTGCAGGCTTTGTTCCTTCCAGAGGTTTTGCATTTATGGAAAGGGGCAGGGAGAAGGCAGTGGTTTTTTTTTTGGTTTTTTTTGGTTTTTTTTTTGCAGTACGCGGGCCTCTCACTGTTGTGGCCTCTCCCGTTGCGGAGCACAGGCTCCGGACACGCAGGCTCAGCGGCCATGGCTCACGGGCCCAGCCGCTCCACGGCATGTGGGATCTTCCCAGACCGGGGCACGAACCCGTGTCCCCTGCATCGGCAGGCAGGCTCTCAACCACTGCGCCACCAGGGAAGCTCAAAGGCAGTGTTTAATTAAGCCCATGGAGCATTACGTAGAGGAGGGATGTGAGTCCCATTAGGAGATATTTGGTCTAACCAGAGGCTGGTGGCATTTCCCCCTTTTCCAGGGGCCATCTCTGTCCATGGCTGCCTTCAGCTTGGGGACACGCCACCAAGAAGGCTGGCTGAGGAGAGGCCTGGGCAGCTCAGGCTTCCGAGCACTGGGGCCTGGTCAGCCAGGCCTTCCTTTCTCCCTTGGGACCCTCAGCAGCCCCCCCCCTACAGCCCTCCCCCGCTTCCCCATCCCCTTCCTGCCAGAACCAGTGGAAACCTCTCGGTGCAGCCCAGGTCGGGGGAGCGGTGTGTGTGGCCCCTTCATGATTCTTTTTACCATCTTCCCAGCTTCTCTGGCTGACTACAACCCCCTTGTTTGAAGGAAATCTTTCATTCACTTTTTCCAGATTACTAAATTGTCTTGTGCCCTTAATGAACAACTTGGAAAATCAGCAAAGCGTTAAACAGGAAATAACACTATCCCATAATCCCACAGCCCTGACTTTGAGGCTTAATTCACGCTAATCCTATACATATACATTTTTTTGCATTGATCAGCTCATCATATTTGCATTTGGGGATCCTGATTTTCACTTACTGCTGGTGTATCAGGAGCATTTCTCCAGGCTGTTAAAAACTCCTTGTAAACACCTCATTCACTGACTGCCTCATGTTCTTTTAAGGACATGGGCCGTAATTTATTTAACTCTCCCTATTCTTGGTACGTTCAATTGTGCCCCTTTTTGAATTTACTTTGTGAACAGCACTGTGTTGAACATAGTTAAAGCCAGTGGTCTTCCATGGTTGCCCCAGGCTCGCTCTCACGCATGCCCCTCTCTGCGCTGGCAGCGCTGCCCTTTCTCCTCTTTCCTGGCATTTCCTGATGGAGCTGTGGACGGTGTGGGTGCCCCAGCCTCTCCGTGGTGGGAACGCCACTGCCTGCCCCACAGTTTTCTGAGCCCCTTGACCCTCAAGGGTAGGCTCTCTGGTTAGAGGCGCCACCTCTACTGACATCCGGGTCTTGCTTCTTTGGCCATGTGTCCTGCCGTTTTCCCACCCACGTCCTCTCACTTCTGACCCTGGTGCTGGCCAGGCTGGACCAGCTCCTCGGGGCCCCGCCAGCCCCTTGCCTGGGCCCCCGGCTCACACAGCTCTGCCTTCCAGGCTTGCCCAATCTCGGACGAACCCTCAGGTCCTGGACACTGGACTGACAGCACAGGACATTCACTACGCCCAGTGCCTCTCGCCTGTCGACTGGGACAAGCCTGACAGCGGTGGCGCCGAGCCGGATGACCTCTTCAACTTCTGAGGCCTGGGGCTGGCGGGACACGTGACAAACCAAAGCCACCCACGTCGGGGGCGGGGGCCAGCTCCAGGACCCCCAGCCAGTGTCCTTCAGTCGGCAGCGCTGTCAGTCTGCAGATGAGAGCTGCAACCAGTCAAGCAGAGGGAAGGAGAGATTCTTTTTTAACCCAGTTCTTTCTCTGAGAACTGAAAGATGCCTTGAATATTTATTCAGTGACTCCTGGTTCAACTCAGAAGCTGGTTGTGCATCAGGCGCGAGCGCAGTGTTATAACCAGCTTTCTGCCCTCTCTTGAGCGAGCTCTGCTCCACTGTGGGTGTCAGGATGGTGGCCAAAGCATTTCTTGTCCCTTCTCTTCAAGGGCCCAGATTTCCCTGGAGGTGCCCTTGCTCCTTACTGAAAGTAGTCGGATCGTTCATTTCTGTCATCCTTTGAGCACAGGAAGGCGACACAGCCGCGGGAGGAGACTGTGACATCCAGCCCGCCTTCCGTGGGGGGCCCAGCGGGCCGGGGCTTGGGCTCCTGGCCCTGGGGGCTCTCAGAGACAGAGGGGCAGCCCCTGACCAAAGACAACACGTGGCAGGCACTTTAAAGCACACACAGCAGGTGTGGCCCCCAGCTCCTCGACGGTGCTGCGTTGCGTAGAACTTTCTTTCTGCCCTTCTTCCGAGAGACGAGGCCCAAAGTCCCCGGCGGTGCTTGGAACCGGTGTAACTGGCTGCCCTGGACTCCCAGAGTCTGCCTGCGGCGGTGGGGTCATCTGTGTGACCGCCTCCTGCAGAGCTCCCATCCCGCCCTTCCCCCTCCACGTGGATGAAGTTTTCCCGCGCCGCTCTTTGGTCTGAGCCCCACCTCCCCGTACTTCCTGAGATAGTGCGTGAAACCTAACACCTAGATTTGTTTGCGAATGTTTGGTTGCCAGTTTCTAGATGAGGAAACTGAGACCACGCGCGTGGAAGGGGTAGAGTCAGGAGTAGAACCCAGATCTGGTGCCAAAGCTGCCTTCTCACCCACACCTCTCACAACTCGCACCTCCTTTTTTCTAGCTTTGTTGTCCTCCCAGGAACCAAAAAGCCCCAGCTATTTTCTGACCAAAATGTGTTTCATAACAAACCATCTGGTGCCTTTACTCACGTAACTGGCATGAGCCTGTGTGCCCTGCTAGCTGTCTCGCTGTTGATTTCTGTGGAAATGGAAGTGTTTGAAGTCTGCTAATTCAGAGGGTGAAACAGAACCAAACTTCATAAGCATCACGCTGTTCCTTCCTGATGCTCCGACCCCAGGTCGGGGACGTACCAGCAGCAACCTGCCTTCAGAGTCTCCCCTCCTCTCCTTTCACCCCCATGGGGCTCCCAGCAAAGCCGCCAGCACCTTCTTCATCCTCGGGTGCCTCCCAGGCCTGGCTTTACCAAGCTTAAGTCTCTGGTGATAGTCGGAGCAGGTTTCACCAGCCCAGGAAACACACCGTTTCTTAGAATCTACGTATCTAACTAAGCATCTGAATCAAAACACAGAGACAGGAGTGCCTGGGTGAGAGGTGGGGTGGGATTGCCTTTATCAAAATGTAAAGATAACTTCCGTTCCCTGGCCCAGCTCCTGCACCCCCGCTGCCCACCCCAGATCTCCTTGGTATCGGCCCCTGTATTTGTCGTGAGGCAGCAGGGCTTGGACCTGACACAGGCCACCCTTGGCACGAGGGTCCAGGAGACCTGAGAAAGGCTGTGCTGTGTTTGTGTGAGTCTCCATGGGGCCTTCATCTGGTCTCTGGCCAACAGTGGTCAGTGTGCTCCCCTTGTGTCTACAAATAAGTTTTGTTGTGCTTTACTTTGTGTTGCTGTAAAGGAAGTTCTAATGAGGAAAAAAATAAGTAATAAATGTTCTCTTTTTGAAATACAAAGAGCACTTGCGTGGAGTGTCGTGGTGGCCGCGTAGGAGCGTGGCCTTGGGCAGCCCCTGCCCTGGGTGGTTGGAGCAGTGGTGGCCACAGACCCAGACATGGGGGATAACGGTCTGTGAGGGCCCCCTTTCCACCAGGCAGATGGGTTGTGCCGTGAGGTCATCTCTGGATAGCTTAGTGAGCTCAGCACTGGAGAGGCCTCTGAAAACCTAGGTCAAGGCCTCCTAACCAGGGTCTGTGACCCCTTGAAATGTACATTATACGTGTGGCCACACATACATTTTTCTTGGGGATGGTGTCTCTCATTTCCATCACATTCTCAAATGAGTCCATGATGTTTATTCATTTGACAGACTTTGTGCTAAACACAAACCAGGCCTGGGATTCAGTGCTGGGGACAGCAGTCCAGACACCCTCCCTGTCCATGTGGACTCAGAACGTGTGGCTTGGGTGTGATTGGGGACTAGGGTGGGGGATGAAGGAAAGTGTGTTTTCCTGACTTGGGAGACCCAAGGTCTAGCTCTGGCTCTGCCACCTGGGGCTGTGACACTGGATCAGTCACTTCTTTCCTTGAGCCTCAGTTTCCCCATCTGGGAAAAGGGTACAACAGTCACCACCCTTTCTGCCTCCCTGGGTTTTGTGAGATTCGGGTGACAATTATATTGTTGGTGATGTACTTAGATGGCTCAAAGCTTATCTCAGAGCAAAAGGCAATTGGGACCAAATACATTTAAGGAAGTCAAAGTCAAATTGATAATAATGGGGGCTACTGTTAACTGAGCTCTTCGTCTGTGCCCAGGGCCGTGCCAGGCTCTCAACTCTAGCTCATCGTGGCGCTCCTGTCGAGCCCCGTGGTGCTAGCTCCCTTTCCTGCTGCAGGCACCGAGGCTGCAGGCGCTGCTGCCAGGGCTTGACAGACCACAGCCCAGACTCTGATCTCTGTGGCCCTTGACCCTGCCACGTCCTGATCCCCCGGGGGGCCACGTCTGCAGTCATGCTGCCTGTGGCCTCCTGTAGAGCCGCGCAGAAAGGCCGCTCTCTTCAAGCTCCAGTGGGGGTCTTCTCGGACATTTACCTCTTTGTCCCTTTCAAATAGTGATCGTAAAAATATCCGGAACCCAGGGGCGGAGACCTCTGATATCAGCCGTCGTCCAGCAGACTGGCTGTGAATTCTGAGTGGATGGTAGATGACTAAGAAATTCTCTCCTTTCTTCTTCTCCCATAATCTGAGAAGACACTCAACAAGTCCGTCTTTCGGTTTAAATTTGGCCAACGCCTTTAGTCTCCGGATGTCTCAAATTATGAATCCTGAGCACTCGCCATCTGCTCTTTCATGCATAACGGATGAAGCTGCAGAGAACAAAGTCGCCTTTCAGATTTGATGTGACCTTCAGCTTCACTGGGTGGATGTTGGGCTCTCCTCTCCCAGGGGGAGAGCCCATCCCAATTAAATCTCTCCAAGGACTTTCTGACAAGCCCGGAGAGTGAATCTGGGCGCATTCTGGGCCCTCGGTGCTTGTCTGGGGTCTGTTCTTCACCTGGCCTTCTTCCCTCTACCACTCCCCGTGCACGGAGTACAGAGGTGGCCTCTTTGTGATCAGGGAGTGAGCTTTTCCCCAGGGCCCTGTTAGTCCTTTACACCTAACGTCAGAGATACTAGTCTAACAACCATGCCAGGAGGTGGGTGGTCCTAGTACCATTTTCAAGATGGGACAAC
This sequence comes from Tursiops truncatus, assembly GCF_011762595.2. NCBI lineage: Eukaryota > Metazoa > Chordata > Mammalia > Artiodactyla > Delphinidae > Tursiops > Tursiops truncatus. Next base: position 164,039,652 of record NC_047034.1, on the reverse strand, counting down.
TGAGGGTCAAGGAGGATAAGTGAATTGACCAAAATCTCACAGCCAGTAAGGAATGGACCTTGGATTTGAACCCCAGTCTGCCTGACGCCAGAGCTTGTATATTTCCACGGCACTACCTACCCTGTAGAGTGAAGGGCAAAGCCAAGCCGAGCTGCCCATGTCCTGTTCTGGGGAGCCTCTACCATGGCACAGATGGGAGCGGCAGGGCCCAGGCCAGGCTAGGTACCTGGGGCAGGGGCTGTCTTCACAGACTGGTGGAAATAGATCTTTCCCACTGCCAGGGGGTGCCCTTGGGGCTGCTTCTCTGGACATGACCAGTTGAGGACTCAGCGGGGCGTGTCTCATCACATCAGGGCCCTGTCTTGCCCCCAGCCAGCCTTGCCCCGCCTATGTTTGTGTGGGGTGGACAGAGGCCCAGAGTGAGCTTTGGTGTCCCTCGAGGGGGAAGGTGTCCTCTGGGAGCAGACTCAGTGTGTCGGGGTGGTGAATGCCAGCCTCAGAGGGCCCGGGAAGGAGGGGAACACATCTCTGGAACACTGGCAGCTTCTGAACCCGTTAACTAGTTTAAGGTACTGCACAGTGACTGTGCTAGGAGGTATTATTAGCCCATTTTAGAGACGATGACACTGAGGCCCACAGTGTTTATGTGACCTGCCAGCCTCGCACAGCTGGGAAGAGGCAGGCCTGGGATGCAGAGCCCCTGTGTTCTCCACTGTCGCAAGGTGACCCTGCCCCTCTGCAGATTACTTGGAACGTTTAGACAACACAATGTCCTCGCTTACTTAGGAGCTTCTGAGCCCAACACATGGGTGCTGGGTCAAACTGGTGCCTTTGCTTCCAGCCAGGACAGATGTGGGCTGTGTCCTAAGTCCTTGTTGCCCAGCGACAATTCTGACCACAACTCCTGAGCCCCAGCACGGGGTAGGGCTGCCGGGACCTGTCTTGACCTCTTCACAGGCCAGGGTTTGCGGGGCCTGGTGCCCTGGAAAGCTCCTGGGCGTGGGCTAGGTTTGTACCACACCACGGGGACATTAGAATCAGAGCTAGAAGCCAGGGAGAATTCCTGGAAGAGGGGTGTTCCAGCTGGGCCTTGAAGGAGGGGAGAAAGGTTGGGAGCTCTGAGACACCAGGGCTGGGTCTGATTCACCTGAACCTCAGTGCCCAGCATAGCACCTGGCACAGAGTGGCCGTCAGTGACTCGAGTCAGCTCATCAAAAGGGGGACAACCAGCCCAGCTTCCTGTAAGAACCTGCTGAGAGCAGGGGCAGCCTCGGATTGGCAGGCAAGGCTGGAGTCTCTGCAGCCCAAAGATCCACTTTGCAGTTATCGGTTCTGAAGGCAAAGCCACTCGATGGTCAACGTCCCCATGCACACTTGCCTTTGGCTCTCTGGGCCTCCATCACGCAGCCAGCAGCCAAGCACTCCCAGCCCAGCCTGGTTTAGTAAAACATGTGGTCCACTCTCTGCCCTGACCGAAGATCTTGATTTTCAAAATGTCTTCAAAGCAGGAATCTAGAATTTTCAGAGCTAGAAGAGCCATAATGGTCCTCCAGCCCACCTTCTTTGCTTATAGTCGGGGACTGGGGCCCACAGAGGGACGGGCCGTGTGGGCAGTTGAGAAGCAGAGCTGAGATGGGAGTGTTATTCTTTTCCAGGGACCCCATGCCCTGTCCCCCATCCACCCCATAGAGAGAGAGGTCCCTTCCCCACGTGTGCTGGGAGGGCTGATGTGCTTGAGGTCTGCAGGGCTTGTGGGAAAGTGGAAATGATTAGATAAGAAGAGGCTGGAGAAAGGGCATTGGTGAGTTCTCAAGCATGTAATAAGCATCAGCTCATCACCCGTCTCTTCACGGCGCCTCCTCCAGGGCCCCAAGGTCTCATCTGCTGCTCGAGCTGCTGGCACAGACGCCTGGAAGAGAGAGCAGAGAGCTGTGATTATGAGCGCGGCCCCTAGAGCCAGACTGGGTTTGAATCTCAGGTTTGCCACTTATTAGGCATGTAAGTGACTGAAGAGCAGTTGACTCAATAGTCTGGGTCTCAGTTTACTCCTGTATAAAATAGGATGATAACAGCACCATCCACACGGGACGTTTTGAGGAGCTAATGAATGAGTTGGTACTTGTGAGGTGCTGAGAACTCCGCCCACTGTGGCTGTCAATTGCCGTGAGGGCTGCTGGGGGAGGGGGACATGCAGGACCAGTCTCACCGCAGGGCTGTGGCCCCACCCAAGATGGCAAAGGCGGGCACTTCCCTGGCAGTCCAGTGGTTAAGACTCCACACTTCCACTGCAGGGGGCATGGGTTCGATCCCAGGTCGGGGAACTAAGATCCCTCATGCTGCGCGACGTGGCCCGAAAAATAAAAAAGATGGCAAAGGGGGAGGAGCCATGTCCTACCAGCTTCCATCCTGATGCCACCCAAGTGCACGCTCTGGCCCTTCTCTACCATCAAAGTGTGCCCCAGGAAAAACTCCAGAAACTTCGATATCCAGTCAGGACTCAGGCAAGAATACCTTCCACTCCACCTGTTTCAAGTAGGAAATAAATCTCTTAATATATTCGGCTCACGAAACCACTGGGAGGGCTGGGGGTGTGAAGGAGGCCCCGCAAGGGTTCAGGGAATCAGGAAAGGCTGGAGCCGAGGGAGCTGCAGCCAGTGGCCCGGCGGCTCTCTCCTCCTAAGGTTGGTTCTGTGAGATCCGATCTCACTGGCAGAAGCCGATGTGAAGCCTGCTGGCCAAGGGAGGTGCGAAAAGTGGTTCACAGGCGTCCAGCCCCCGAGAGGGCACGTAGAAAGGGAGGAAGAAGGCGCTGAGACCACCGGGGAACCTGTGGGAGGTGGGGGACAGGGAAACCGGGGTGCTGGGCCAGAGGAAACCTCACCACCGTGTGGACCGTCACATGCTGTGTGGAGAGCAGACACATGTTTTCTTCGATCCTCACGACAGCCGTGTGAGACACAAGCCTGAGAGGTGAAGTGACAGGACCAGGGCTGGACCCCAGGTCTGTATGCACATCAGCTTGGACCCTGCCTCTGGGTGCTCCCGGAGCCAGGCTGGCGGTCAGGAGTGATTCGTTCAGCACCCGTTGACGGAGCACCAACCATAGACACCAGGTTGGGTGCCGGGTGCTTGGAGCACGGCAACAAACAAAACAACGAAGATCCCATCCCACGGAGTTGCATTCCACTGGGGGAGGGGGATACTGACCCTCCCCGCTCCCCAAAAATGTCCTAGGAAGAAAAAAAAAAGCCAGGGCTGGGGATAGAGGGGGAGGCGGGCAGCGCTGCTTTATACAGGAGTGGGAGGTCAGGGAGGTTTGAGCAAAGGACCTAACGAAAGTGGGAGGAAAGAGCACTTGAGACAGAAGACACCGCAAGTGTACCCCCTCCTCGGCCCCGCCCCAGGCAGGGGGGAGAGTGAGACATGAGAGAACAGAAGGGGCGAGGAGGTCAGTGTGGCCGGAAGGAGAGAGCTGGGAGATGAGGTCAGAGAGCAGGTGGGCACCGGGGACCTGGGGCAGGGGCGGGGGCTTCTGACTTGCTTGAGACGGAGTGGGAGGTCTGTGCAGAGAAAGACAAGATCACAGAGGCTGCAGAGACCCCCGGGGGCTGGGGCAGTCGCCCAGGGTCAGGCCCAAGAGAAAGCGGGCTCAGGGCTAGAAAAGGGGCGGGTGGGAGCTTGACAACGGGACGCACTTTCTCCTCTGTTTCCGACGGAGGCCCGGGTTTGAGGCGTCACCGAGTCTGTGAGTCTGGGTCCCAGGCTTGTGCATCCTTGTGTGATGTGGAGGGCTGGTGTCTCCAGGTCCCTGCCGGTGTCAGGCTGTGGTGCGAGTGTCCCCGGGCACGTGTGTCATTCCTCTGGGAGTGTGGAGTGAGCATGTGTCAGCTCTGCGGTCTGTGTTGTGCTGCAGGCGTGCGTATCTGAACGTGAGCATGTGGACGTCTGGTCTGGTGGGGAGCAGGCCTGTGTATTTCTTTGTGCATGTGTGGGTGCCTGCTTGTCTGTAGGGGGCAGCAATGGGGAATGTCTTTGATTTTGGCCCCTTCACTACTATCTAGTTCCTCTGCTTCCTTGACGTTCTGCAGAGCTCAGCTCTAATTTTTACAGCAAATCAGAACAGATGCCCCTGGGACCCAGGGGGGTTGGCATATGCTTCTTGGGGACTTGGATTGAAGGTCTGTCCCGTGGGGTTATCTGACAGCTGAAGTAGGGAGGATGCCCAGCCCCTGGTTCCCGCATGGGCAGTGTTTTAAACCCAGAGGCCCCCTCCCTCCCCAGGGACTGAGTTGGACCAGGGCTTTCACCACCCAGTTAGGAAGACTGTCTGAAGTTTGGGCCCTGCCAGCCCTCAGTAAGAGTCAGATTCCTAAGCCTGGAGGCCTTCAGGAGAAGCCAGGACTTCAGCACTGTGGAAAGAGCACAGAATTAGGAGTCAGAGGGACCTGGGTTCAAATCCCACTTCTGTCACTTACTAGACATAGTAACTAGTTCATAACCGTGGTCAAGTGATGGCTTGGTTTCGTCTCTGTAGAGTGTGGACCTACCTCATGATGTCATTCTGAGGATTAAATGAGAAGTTACTATGTGCCAGGCCCTGTGCTAAGGGCTTTGCATGAATCACCTCATTAAATCCTCACCATGACCCTCTAGAGTGGATGGTGTTCCCATTTTACTGAAGAAGAAACTGAGGCCCAGGGAGGTGAAGTTACTGGCCCAGTGTCACTCAGGGGGAATGGGAGAGCCTGGCTTTAAATAGGCAGTGTGACTTCAAAAGTAGCAGCGTGACAGTGAATATAAAGCCGAGTGCCTGACTTTTGGTAGGAGTTTGGTCAGTGGTGGTTGTTATTACTGATGCCACACGGCTGTCAAATTCTTGACCCCCAAAGGATAGCTCTGGACTCTCTTTTCTCCTTTTAAATTTTAAAGAGGGCCGTGGAAAAGCACCAGACTTGGGAGAGTGAAGTTCAGACCCTGACTCTGACTCATTCACTGTGTGACCTTGTACCAGTCACCTCCCCTCCCTGAGCTCCATTTTTCCTCGTCTGTACAGTGAGGACACTCATTTCTGGCCTGCCTGTAAGGATCAGGTGTGTGCAAAAGAGCTTGCAGCCTAAGTTGACTGTGTCCTCCCCAAAAGACTTGTCCAAACCCCCAGTACGTCAGAATGTGACCTTATTTGGAAACAGGGTCTTTACAGAGGTGATCAATTAAAACAAGGTTATCAGGGTGGTGTCCTTATAAAATGGGGAAATTTGGACACAGGGCCAGCCAGGCGCAGAGCGAAGGCTGTGTGAAGAGACACGGGGAGGAGGCCATGTGAAGGCCAGGGTTATGCTGCCACAAGCCGAGGAACATCTGGGGCAATCAGAAGCTGGAAGAGGCGAAGCAGGATCTTCCCCTACAGGTGAAGGGGGGGACACGGCCCTGCTGACGCTTTGATTTTGGTCTTCTGGCCTCCAGAACTGTGAGACAATACATTTCTGTTGTTGCCACCCACTTTGCGGTATAGGTTTCCGCACAATCCCAAAGTTCCTATGAAACCTTTTGTAAGCTGAAATGGTATAAAGCGAAGAAGCAGTTACTTAGCACACATCTTGCTAACGGATGCAGACCATAAATCCAGTTAAAGCACAGATGCTCTCAGACACAGTTCAAAGCTAAAGTGGCTTGAGATGCTTTGATGCTGAGATGCTGAGGGTAGTTTCCTGGAAAGGAGCTTGGCGGTGCCACTCTCACCCCTTGGGGTGCACGCTGCCTCTATGACGGCTGCTGCTGCAAAACAAACGCTGAACGCTATTCTCACTTTTTCATAAATGCTAAAATCCTCTATTTATTTTATTCATCTTTTTTGACTGCGTCAGGACTTAGTTGCGGCACTCAGGGTCTTCGTTGAGACATGCGGGATCTTTCCTTGTGGCGCAGGCTCTTTGCTGTGGCGCAGGGGCTTTTTCTTGTTGCGGTGCTCGGGCTTCTCTCTAGCTGTGGCGTGCGGGTATCCTCTCTCTAGTTGTGGCACGGGGGCTCCAGGGTGCGTGGGCTCTGTAGTTTGCAGCACGCAGGCTCTCTGGTTGAGGCGCACGAGCTCAGTAGTTGTAGTGCACGGGCTTAGTTACCCTGTGGCATGTGGGGTCTCAGTTCCCTGACCAGGGATCGAACCCGTGTCCCCTGCATTGGAAGGCGGATTCTTTACCACTGGACCACCAGGGAAGCCCCCGAAAATCCTCTTTGGATGGCTTTCAGTTGGGGAAAACAGGAACTAACATAGGTCTTTCGTAAACGTGAAGAGGCATAAAGCATACTTCTGAAAAGCGGGGGATACATGCTCCTTGTTACGGCAGCCCCAGGAAGCTACAACAGGCCTGTGACATAAGATCCATGACGCCCAGCATTTTTTCTGGGGATACAAGCGTGCACCCCACTGACGCTGTGAAGAGAGCGAGGTTCAGAGAGGTGAGGTCATCAGCCCATCACACAACAGGTGAACACAGCGCCAGGACCGAACCAGGGTCCTCCTGACCCCAAAGTCAGTGCTACTCTGCCGAGCAACAGAGCCTGAGGCTGGAGGCCAGGTGACCGGGGGAGCCTGGGGCAGCCCAGGAACGGAGGCCCGGCCCTTCAGCTTTGCTCTGCAGCCTTTCCCCATCCTCCTCTGAGCTCTGGGGCAGTCGCCCTGCCCCGCCTGCCTCCAGGGCTATTGGGTCTCACGGCCTGGGTCACTAGGACACACAGAGTATCCCCGGCCACCCGGCGCTTGCAGGGGCAGGTGGCAGCTGGTGGCTCCCTGGTGTCACAGCCAGAGAGCCAGGTTCAAGTCCTGACTCCACCGCTGCCCGATTGACTTGAGTTTGTCACCATCCCCCTCTCTGAGCCTCAGTTTCTCTGTCTGTGAAATGGGACCGTGAACCATCTCTGCCTTCCCTGAAGGGTGGTCTAAAGGTACATTGAGGTCAGGTGTGGGTAGAAGCTCAGAGACTGCTGTGACGGGGCTGTTGCCTAGGCAGGGCCTGTGAGTGGAGGGTATAAAGTCCTGCCTGGGGTCCCCAGGGCACTGTGTCCCCAATGCTGGCTGGTGGGTCTGGTCTACGGCAGAGTGGGAAGGAAGATGGGCCAGGTTTGGGAAGATTCTAAAAGTTCTGCCTCCCCCGTTCAGCTCCCCTGACCTGGGTCCTCTCTCAGCCCCCTAGGGTTGCTGTGGCGAAGGGGAGATGGACTAGGATGATTCATGGTTATAACTTATCAAGCACTTAGTCTGTGCCTAATTTTGTTTTAAGGTAACTTTACAACAGCTCTCTGCAGAGTAGGTGATGTTGGTCCCATTTTACAGGTGAGGAAACTGAGGCTCAGAGAGACAACGTGACTTGCCTCAGGTAACACAGCCAAGAAGGGGCAGGGCCAGGATTTGAGGCCAGGCCTCACTCAACACACCCTGTCAGCCCGACATTCGGTGGAAACTGGGGTGGGGCCCAGAGAGGGGATGGACCTTGACTAAGGCCACATGGAAGGGCAGGGGTCGGACCTCAGGTCCAGGCCTTTCTTCCTCTTCAGAGAGCAGGGCTGAAGGGAGAGGCGGACACCCACGTGTTTAGCAAACCCCAGTTACAAGCCTGGAGCCTTTGCCTGCCTCTCCTGGTGTGGAGGAGGCCATGTGTTGCCAGGCGGAGGCGTCAGGCTGGCCTGAGGCACAGACCGGAAGAGGGCCAGTGTGGCCAGGCCAGTGTTTGGGCTCTAAGAACAGACTGACTTCTGCCCAAAGCATGGCTGAAGGGTGCCTCAGTCAGGGGTGGCTCAGGCCCGTGGCAATGTCCTGTGAGCATGGCATTCAGTCCCAGCCCTGCTGAGTCACCCCCAGGCAGAAAAGGCCCAACGCCGTGTCAGTTCCACTGCCCAGGAAAGATCGCGAGAGGATGTCTTGAACGCGGCAGCTTTATTGCAGTAAGTTTGTCGATTCAGCTCATTACATTTAATTAGAATTATTTAATTAGAATCTTAATAAAAGAGTAAAACAGGAAGGAGGCTGAGAAGCAGAGGTAAGCAAATCTGTGCTGAGCGTATGCAGTAGACCCGGGACCACCAGGGCCCAGGGATCTGGCAGTGGGGAGAAGGGAGCTGAGGGCCTGGGGCCGGGCTCTCACCCACCCATTCCGTGTGCCGGCTCCTGGCCTGAGGACACTGGGCCTGTGGAGATGAGTAGGACCCGTTTCTTGCCCTCAAGGGAAATAGACAAGAAGCCAGACAGTTACAGTGCCCAGTACCCCTGGGGGGCAGAGTTCACTGCAGCAGCCATAGACGGGTGTCTCACCTGGGCTGGGGGTGGAAATCTTTCTGGAACATTGATGTCTGCCTGCGGTGACACCTGAACATTGAGTTGCAGTTACGACAAGGAAGAGGAGAGCTTCGAGCAGGCTTCGGGGAGGCTCCTGTGGGAGGCAGGGAAGAGTGGAGGTTCAGAGTAAGGACCTGGATCCGGGTGGCTGGTTCCCCATCCCAGCGCCACATCTGTGGGCTCTAGCAAGTTACCCCACCCCTCGGAGCCTCATTTTCCTCACCTGTGAATGAGATCCACAGCGGAGCCCGTCTCCTAGGGCTCTTGTGTAGTTAGATGAGCTGATTCACGGACAGCATTGGACCAGCGGCTGGTACATGGTCAGTGCTATGTGCACTAGCTCTTAGGATTCTTCTTCTTCTCCTCCAAGGTGAGATGTTCGGGGTGGTCAGTTACACATGTCTGGGCGGGGGTCTAGCTCTGATGGTCATCAGTGAAGCCACGGGTGTGGGTGGGCACCTCAAGAGAGAATGGTGGGCACTGCTGCCACCCATCACCTCCACTTCCTCTTTCCTCATTCCCTGAAGGACCCAGTTTGTTCAGAGACCTGCCCCCAGCAGAGCCCTTGCTCTTCCCGGCAGCTGATCCCACGCCCCAGCTCCAGAGGGGGTCTGGGGAGACTCAGGCAAGCATGGTCCTGGCATTTCCCTGCTTCTGGATCTCCGTGAGGCTGGAGAGCCGGCCTGGTTCCAGAGTCAGGGGAGGTTCTCCCTCTCCCCACCTCCCTCCCCCTGCCTCTCCCATCTCCCCCTCCCCCTCCCCTTTCCCTCCCTGTCTCCTCACACTCTCCCTCTTCCTCTCCCTCCTGGGAACCTACACAAGCAGGTGGTTCCATTGCCACCCCTTAGGGAATGAGAGCTGGGATAAAGCCAGTGATGTGCTGGTGTTTTTTCCTCTCCAACTGAAAAAAAAAAAAAAAAAAAAAGCCCTGATTTGTAGCGCTTGCTGATTTCTGTGGTGTAAATATCTCCTCCACAGCCAATTTCAAACTGCCAACATGATGCCACTGAACACAGAGTTAGGACAACACACAATCACCTCTTGCAAGCCAGCATGAACCAGCTCCAGTGCGGCTAGATGTAGTCAACCCGGAGGAGGGCAGAGCTGAGAGAGAAGAGCATGGGCACCTCTGACAGCACTGGGAGCTGCTGGGAGCTGTGCATTCCAGGAGTCTGCCTTCCCTGGACCTCCACTGTCGCAGAGTTTTCTGTTGCTTGCAGCCAAATGCATCCCATGTGCTGTGGGGATGCAGAATAAGAAGAGAAGCGGACCCAGGGTCAGCCTCAAGGAACCACCAGCATGAATGCAGCGGGCAGAGGAAGAAGAGGCGGTGAACTCAGCTGCCACTGTAGTTTGACAATGCAAAGGATCACGCTTTGCATTTGGTTTTCCACAAACTTAATCCTACTGCAGTAAAAGATAAGAGAACTTTTAGTCCAGTTATAGAAAGTTCCTAGGCTCCAGTTTATGCCTTGAAGGTATTGAAGTTTGTTATTCTTTTTCTTTTAATTGTGTCATAGAATTATGAAATTTCTTTTCTAGTGTCATAGATGCAGCCACCCCATCTTTGCAATCGTGCCATTTTTGTGTTCAATGGCCGTGACCACTGAGGCCCTCACAGCTTTGCCTTCAATGGCACTCTTTTCCAGATGGCCACAGGCCATAACTTAATTAATTAATTTAACTTAATTAGCTGTTTCACCACTACATACCACAGTCTGCTAGATTCTCATCCTGGATACTAACTGGATTTTGGCCACCTTCAGCCCCAACTAGAATAGATGATTATTTCCTTCCTTTCCCTGAGGGTGTCTTGTCTGAAACCCACCCGGTCAGACCAATTTCCAAACCAGTCAAGTTTCTTGGTTGAAAACAATGGAAACTGACGGTCATTAATTTAAGCAGAACAGGAATTTATTGGAAGGACACCAAGGAGCTCACAGAATCGACTGAGAGCGGGGCTCAGGGAAAGGGCGGATGTGAAGGAGGCTGGCAGCTCAGGACACAGGCAAGGGGCCCGTGTGGGCAGCGTGTGGGTCTGGTGCTGCTGCCAGGGCCGCCTTCGCTGGGCATCACGGCCTGGGCACGGCCTCTGGTCCCCAGGAATGACCCCCGCCCCGACTGTCCTCTGTAGCACCGTAGTGGTCCCTGAATTCAGGGTGGGCTCCTGATTGACGGGTGGAGTCTGGTCACGTGCCTGGTCCTACTGACCCGGGGGCATGTCAGCCTCTGCAATGGGAGGGCAGAGCCGCCTTCCTCTAAGATTCACCCCACAGGGGAGTCCCCCAAACAAGAAAGGGGTTTGAATGCTGAGCAGGAGAAAAAGCAAAATCATAGAAACGGCGAATACTCGCCTTGGCTAGGCACCGTGCTGGCGTTTTGCCTGAATTATCTCTTCATCTTCACAATTATTTTCGGAGCGGCATTACTTCTATCAACCTCACTTTACAGTTAGGGAAACAAGCTCTGAGCTTCTTTATCAGTAATAACCCCAGGCTTTTGGGGTACTGTGAAGACCAGCCTGGACGCCTCAGAGCCAGGCTTCTGGAGGGGTTGCCCTAAATGGGGCGTCACAGAGGTGGAAGGAACGTGTCCAGTCTGAGCACTGCCTAATTCTAGATGCTACTGCTGTTGGCCTGCCTGGAACAGGTCCTGGACCAAGGGGGCACCATCCTGGGGACGGTGGCAGACACAGCTGAGCCACCAAGAGCAAACGGTGTGTCAGGAGCGGGTGCTTTCTGGTGGGCCTCAGCACACGGGCCGTCTGTCACGAAGCTGGCTGCAGCCAACAGCCTGAGGTGGTGCCCACTGCTATGTAAGCAGAGTTGCTGGGTTCTGAGAAACAGAGGTGTGAGCCCCCTCGCCCCACAACTAGGAAGAGGAGAAGGCATCTGAAAGGGAGAGAGAAGCCAGCCAAAACCCAAGCACGGACCCAGGAGCCTCCTGCTGGTGGCCCAGGTCTCCCCCATCAGACCAGGGGTTTCTGAACCTGAGTCGGGGCAGGGAGTCTCCCCGCTTAGACGAGGCTCCTGCGAGTGGAGTGTTATCTCTTCCAACATATCAGGAGGTCCTGTGTGCAGGGCTATGTCCCCCATCTCCGACTGGGGCTTCTAAGGGAGGAGTGTCTCTTCCTTCAGACTAGGGGCACCTGAAGGCAGGGCTGAGGGTTCTAAGAAGTCCGTGTCAGCGAGAGCCGTGCAGTTTGGAGGAGCAAGACCAGCAGAGCTGGATGGAACCTGGTCACACTGAAGGGGAATTGAGACCCAGAGAGGGGCAGGGGCCTGCAGAGTTCATCCCCCAGGGGGTAGCTGTCCAAGACAATATCCTAGGACTCTTGCCTCCCAGCCAGGGGTGACAGGGGAAGTGTGGCCTTAGGAATGCAGCTCCCAGAGCCAGGCAGGAGGGGGCAACTCTGTGGGGACCAAGGCTTGGCCCTGGGCTGCCGACCCCACCCCTTGGAAACGCCTCTGGTTGTTCTGTCCTGGATGTTTGCATCCTTGGCCAGGTTCCTGGGCAATTGCCTCATCCCACGGTGGCCAACAGATGTGCACAGCTGGAGGAGGGGCTCTGGGTGGAATCCAGTCCTGCCCGGTGCCAGCCTGGGCCAGGGAGCTGGGACTCTGGGTCCTGGTCCCCGCCTCCACCTCTACCTGGTTGTGTGGCCCTGGGTAGGGCCGTGGCCTCCCGGGGCCTCAGTTTCTTCTCTGTCTCATGGGGAAGACTCTTCTTTCATCAGATGTTGACTGAGGAGCCGGGCACATCCAGCGGTCCCTGCCTTCAAGTATTTTATGCTCCTTGGAGAGCTGACGTCGAGCATCTGTAGCAGTTTGTGGAGCTCTCGGCCTACAGGGGGCTTCACAGGAAGCGGTTTCATTTTTCTCCGATCTCTGGCCCCAGCTGTGCGGTGGCAGATCCCAGGGTGCTGTGGTCACTTTGTTATTACAAGGCCATCTGTTTGAAATCCCAGTCTCAGAGGCAATTCAAAGCTTTTCCTTCCTTTGTCCCCAGCCACCAGGCTTATGGGACTTGGAGAGTGGTGGGTATGTGTGTGTGTGCACGCGCGCGTGTGTGTGCGTTACCCCACACGGGGGGCTGGCAGCAGGGGTGCTGGTTCTTTCCTGGTGTCCTGAGTCTAGTATCTTAGAGTATTTGGGGTTCCATGGTCTTCTCCTGGGATACTTCCCCCCTCCATCTTTTTAAAATGAAATGTTTTATTTTTAAGAAATTGTGGTAAAATATACAGAACATAAAATCTACCGTCTTATCCATTTTTAAGTGTACAGCTCAGTGGCGTTAAGTACATTTACACTGTCGTGCAACCACCACTACTGACCATCTCCAGAACTTCTTTATCATCCCAGGGTAAATCCCCCTCATTTTAAAATGATAGCTGTATTGAGACATGATTCACATAACATACAATTCACCCATTTAAAGTGTACACGTTAGTGGTTTTGAGTCCAGTCGCAGGGTTGTACAACTAGTATTACAATCAAGTTGAAAACATTCCATCAGCCAAAAGGACATTCCCTTCCGTGAAACACCTCAACCCCATCCTCCGCGACCAGCCCCGCCCCTTAGCCAACCACTGATCTATGTTCTGTCTCTGGATTTGCCTGTTCTGGACGGTCCCTATAAATGGAATCACACACCACGTGGCCTTCTGTGTCTGGCTTTTTTCACTTAGCATAATGGCTTCAATGTCCGGCTATGTGGTAGCAGGTGTCAGGGCTTCATTCCTCCCTCTCCATTCTTAAGGTGTAGCCTCTCTGGTGTAGGGGCTGAGGGAATCAGGGCTCAGCAGGCAACAGCTCTGTGTTACCACTCACGGCCGGGCTGCTCTCTGTGGATTGATGCTGCTGGCGGCCCAGCCAGTGCCCTCAGCGTGGCAGGTGTCTGAGTGCTGGCTCACCGCCTTGCACGTGTGTGTGTTCCTCGTGGGTCCTGAGGGGTCAGTCCCTCCCCTCTCTGATTGTCAGTTTCCTCATTTGTCAAATACCTTTCTGAATTTATTTTACTCCCATTTTACAGATGGCCCAGAGAGGGGAGGCAAGGCAGTGGCGCCCAGGCCCCCAACACCCAGCCCAGGGCTCTTTCCTCTACCCCTGGCCATTGTCCTCTCAGGAGTCTGGGCCGGGCCAGTCCCAGGGGACTCACAGTGGGCAGTGGATGCGAGGCCCAGCTTTCTGAAGATGAGCGGCACTGGGGTTCTCACGATAGTCGTGCTGGGGGTACCGCAGCCTGAGCCACCTCCCCTCTCTGCACCCATCTCTGGGCCTGCCTGGAAGCTGACTCTGATTGTCCTGGGGCCCCATCGATGTGTGCAGACTGTTCCCCACAGACACCAAGCTCCAGCAGTGCCACAACGTTCCCAAGGGGCTCCTACCCAGATCCCTGCACCCCATACACCACGTGGCGGGATCTGGGGCCCAGCATGGCAGTGGTGGTGCAGTTTGGGCTGTGTCTGGGCTCGCTGGGCCTCTCGTGCCCACTCCTGGGCAGGGCTCTGCCTCCAGGCCTCAGGGCCTGGGAAGACAGAGACCTGATGGTCCTTAATCCAATCTCAGATGCAGATTCACATCCTTGAGCCCCAGCCCAAGGCTTAACCTTGACTCAGGTTCCAGGCTAAGATCCCAAACTGTCCCTAGACTGAGACTTGCCCCCAGCTCCATTCCAAGCCCTGATCACAGTCCCAGACTGAGCCCTGCCCCTGGTTCCAGGCTGAGCCCTTACCAAAGATTAGGCTCTAAACCGAGCCCCCAATCAACTTGACTCTGGTCGGAAATTCAATCAGGAGCCAGCTCTAATTTCAGTCCTGACCTCAGTCCGTGGCTGAACTGTGACCATGGCCACAGACTGATCTCTATTTTCCAAACAACAAACTAACCCTTGACCTGAAATGTAACCCAAGTGGGAGCCCAGGAGCCCATCACAGGGCAGAATTTGTGCTGGACCTAGAAGGAAAGTTAGTGCTTCACTGGGCAGAGCTGTGGGGACTATGTTCACGGAGGCTCGGAGGGGGAGAGTGGAGAAGGAAGTGGCATCTCAAAGAGGAGAAGCGAGTGGCCGGGGGAGTACTGCTGTCCAAATGGGGAGAGGGTGGAAGGACTCCAGACTCAGAATCCATAGCTGTGGTTCTAAGCTAGGCTCCCTCATCTATTGCAACCTTATTTGGGAGGAAGCGCTGGCCTCTCTGTTGTTGCTTCTTCATCTTAAAATGGATCCATCTGGGCTTCTCCGGTGGCGCAGTGGTTAAGAACCCGCCTGCCAATGCAGGGGACAGGGGTTCGAGCCCTGGTCCGGGAAGATCCCACATGCCATGGAGCAACTAAGCCCATGAGCCACAACTACTGAGCCTGCGCGCCACAACTACTGAAGCCCACGTGCCTAGAGCCCGTGCTCCGCAACAAGAGAAGCCACCACAATGAGAAGCCCACACACCACAAAGAAGAGTAGCCCCTGCTCACCACAACTAGAGAAAGCCCGCGCGCAGCAACCGACCCAATGCAACCAAAAATGAATAATAAATTAATTAATTAATTATTTTTTAAATCATTAAAAAAAAAGGATCCACCTGCTTTCCTCTTGGGTCATGTAGCTCCCTGAGAGTGTAGTCAAGATATCTTGCCCTTAGTTCTTCTTACATACGGACCCTTTGCCTGGACCACTCCTCTTTCCTTGCCCACTCCTGCATCCCCAAAGCGAAATGCCCCTTCCTCTAGGCAGCCTTCCTGAAGTGCTTTGTGGTAGACAGAACATGAGCCCTGATCACCCTTCAGTGAAAGATTTGGTGCCCTGGGTCTGGCGCGCTGTCTGCAGGCAGCCTTCACATTTCAGCGGTCACCCGCTTCAGGGCTGCCCACATCCAGTGACTGATGAGGGACTGATGGCAGGAGGAGAATCAAAGACCTCCTTGCAGCCATCTCTGACCAACCCCAGACAACTCCCTTCCTGCCCCTCCCTTCCTGCCCCTCCCTTCCTCAGGTGTTGATCTCAGAACACTCCCCGCTAAGCACCTACATGCTGACCTCCATCTCAGATTCTGCCTCCAGAGAACCCAGCCTGTGACACCCCCAGGCCAAGTCCTAAATTACACCCATGGCACTTGGTCACCTCCTTTAGAACACTTATGAGAATGTAGAGTCCTTCCTTTTTCCTGTCTCCTTGTACTGGAATTGTCACGCAGAGGGCATGGACACAGCAGTAGCAGCACACGGTGCATATGGAGATCGCAGGGGGAAAGCTCAGAGGCAGAGACGTAGTAGGGTCTGCAGTGCCCTGAGCTCTCATCATCCCCCTCCTGGGTTCTCAGCACGGCAGGCACGTCCTCCACAGGGCCAGTGCTGCTGCAGAGGGGCCTGCCCCAGCCAGCCAGCTGGACACGCAACCGTCACCAAGAGAAAGGACCCACTCCGGACTGTTGGCCAAAGAGGTAAGAGGGAATGCGTAATTGCTCTAAGTAACAAGAAATACAACAAGGGATGTCTGGGTGTTAGTGACACTAGGGAGTATGCTTGCCAAGGCCCAGGGCTGCACCCCAAGGACGCGGAAGAGTCTTGAAGAGTGTCAGCAGGCAGGAACACGGATACGCACCAAAGCTGGGGTTGGCTGTTGCCTGCAGACGAGGCTGGTGCAGCCCAGCCAGCTCTCTGCTAAGCTACCAGAAGTGGGAAGAAAATGAGCCTCCAAGGCTCTTCAGACTTGTCTCTCATCAAAAATGTATGCTTGGTGAGGGTAGGAGCTGAGTCTGTCTTGTTCCCTGCTCAATAAATTGGATGTGTGTTATGGATGAATAAATAAATAGATCAAGAGATCAGGGATGGAAAAGCAATTTACACTTCTGAAGCATTATGCGAGACAGGGGATAACTGGGGAGAAAGGCTTCTTCTAGAAGTTATTCCTTAGGAGAGGCCAAAAAAATAAAGTCTATTAATAGATTCAATTAATAAACGTCAGCCAAGGTAAAGGTTAACAGGAAGCACCTCCGCAAATGTTGGTCTCTCAGGCAGGGCTCGGGGTTGGCTGGCATGCAGGCAAAGAAGGCATCCTCCCTCCTGTTTGCTCAGAGCACGGTCTCAGCCCTGGGGGAGCCTCATCCCTACATCCTGAGTGGGGGCCACAGCCCAGATGCTTCCTGGAAGCTCACCCCACTCCAGCCACGCTGGCCCCTTCTGTGTTCCGTAAACACACCAAGCCTGTTTGTACCTCGGGGTCTTCCCCCTTGCTGTTCCTATTGTCCCTCTTCCCCTCACTTCCTTCAGGTTTCTGTGCAAACATCACCTCCTCAGAGAGGCATTTTCTGACCCCAATCTAAAATAGCAGCCTCTGTCCCCATCACTGCCCATCTTTAAAAGAAAATTCGGGCTTCCCTGGTGGCGCAGTGGTTGAGAGTCCGCCTGCCGATGCAGGGGACACGGGTTCGTGCCCCGGTCCGGGAAGATCCCACATGCCACGGAGCGGCTGGGCCCGTGAGCCATGGCCGCTGAGCCTGCGCGTCCGGAGCCTGTGCTCCGCAACGGGAGAGGCCACAGCAGTGAGAGGCCCGCGTACCGCCAAAAAAAAATAAAAATAAAGTCCTGAAGGCAAGAGAGAGCCTGGGAAGTTGATAGAATGTAAAAAAGTTTTGTGTGTCTGGATCAGAGAGGGGAGGGGGAAGAGGCACAGAAGAGACTGGATGGTGGGCAGGGGTCCGCTCACAAAGCATCTAGAGCAGACGATAAGGCAGGAAGTAACGTGACCAGATCATATTTCTGCTTACCAGTGTTTTCTAAACATTCATAATCTTCGGGAACTTTGCCATATCTGGCATCTCTTAACCCAGTGATAAATACTATTCACTTAATACTTTACATGTAACCGACTCATTTTACTTAAATACGTTCATTTAAAAGGGAAACCCGGGCTTCCCTGGTGGCACAGTGGTTGAGAGCCCACCTGCCGATGCAGGGGACACGGGTTCGTGCCCCGGTCTGGGAAGATCCCACGTGCCGCGGAGCAGCTGGGCCCGTGAGCCATGGCCGCTGAGCCTGCGCGTCCAGAGCCTGTGCTCTGCAACGGGAGAGGCCGCAACAGTGAGAGGCCCGCGTACCGCAAAAAAAAAAAAAAAGGAAACCCTTTGTAAACTATCCTAACTTCTGTCATATACACAAACTAACAGTAAAACTAAACCTAATGAAAGCGAAATAATGTTCCATGTCACCACCTGCTAAGGTTCTGATTCCGAAGTCTACCTTCTCCTGTTAAAAAAAAGAGATTAACAGGTCGGCAAGGTGCTAAAGATGAGATAGCACTAAACGGGACTTTCTCCTTGACTAGATCATCAGAAAGATTCAAAGAGGATTCAAAGGAAATATTAATATCTTTCTTACTGTGTGAGGCAGTGTTACTTCAGCTGTATCTGGATTTCTTCTAAGATTATTTCATAATGACATAAAATAATCTTAAACATGACCAGTGGTACGATTTCCACAGCAACTCGCTATAAACCTTTCAGATGTCTTTGAGTGAACAGAAGTAGGGTATGGAAGACAAAATGGGGTAGATGGCCAAGAAAACTGAAAAAGCCAATCAATCAAATTGTATCCCTTCACTCCATTACATTGTAAAACCTATCCATCCTTCCATCTCACCACCTGGACATCCACCAGCCTGCCCATACGCCCACCCACCTTTTTGCTTATCTGCTTGCCCACCCACAAATCCATTTACTTACCCATTGTTCACCTGCTTCCCCATATACCTGAGTATCTTCTCACCTGCCAAATACATGCACCCATTCCCTCCATACAACTGCTCTCCTAAACATTGCCCATCCACTCCCCTGTCTACCTATCTACCTATTATCCATCCATCCATCCATCCATCCATCCTTCCATCCATCCCATACATTACATTCCACACTTAGCGTCTTGACCCCTAATTCTCCTGTTCCTTCTAAAATAGAAACTGTGGCTATGACCCCTTTAGCTGAGTTCTGATTTGGGTGTTCATTGCCTCTTACAAGCTTCAGTCCTCCCTGAGCTTCCCTTTGGGTTGTCCCCAAATGGAATCTCTGAAAATCACCTTATTCTTGCTGCCCTTGACCTCTTCCCTTCATACACTTCTCCTCACCAGGGGTCTTATTTTCCTATAACCGTACCAGGGCAGAGTCCTAGATTGTCAAAGATGAAAGGGAAGGTAGAGACCGCTGAGCCCAAAGCTTTCAGTTTCTAGATGGGAAAGCAGAGTGGGCAGGTCACAGGATGAGCCAGTCACAGTATTAGGAACCTTTTTATTTCTCAAGATAAATCCTCCGGTGCCTATAAACTACTCCTGCATTTCTAAAACGTCAGGGCTCAAAGCAACCTTAGACATCATCTCTGAGTGGTTTTCCAGATGGGCCTCACAGGATGGGTGTTTTGAGTGGTCTAGTCTCCAATTCCCTACAGCCCTACTTAACTAGAGGATGGGAGTATGTGGGATATTTTTTGAACAAAGGGTTTTGCTGCGAAGAGGAAAAAAATGTTTAAACTCTTTGTTCTCAACCAGTGCCCTCATTTTATGGACAAGGAAGTAGGTTCAGAGAGAAGGTTCCTGCTCAAGGTCACACATCAGGTAAGTTGCAGAGCAAGTGTGCTAACCCAGGTTTCTTGGCCTTGTCTTTTTCCTTTGCTGAGCATCTGCTGGCTTTAGAGGGACCTGAGTTATGGCAGCCAGGGAAGAAGGAATGCTATTCTTCTAGCCCAGGAATTCCTAGGGAGGGCCAATGATCCCAATCACTACTTACGGACTGAGGACATATATTTTAAAAATTAACTGTGGTCCTCTGGATTCCTTGGCTCCCTTCACTGGGAACTGGATGCCAAGAGGAGGCAAGCAGGGGCACAAGTTTTACTCCCAACCTCTCTTTTATGATGACCCCCTCTCCTCAGCAGCATCTCTTTGTTCTACAAAATTCTGCCTGTTAAGCTTATGGGCACAGAGCACACTTTGTCCACTGTGACTGTGGACTTTGCCACTGAAACTGATAATCCCTCTTGGGAGAGACACGAGATGTTCTCCTCCCCTGACGCACAGTGTGCGCTGCTCTCCGCTCCCTAGTGGATGGCGGCAGTGTCAGGGCTCTGTGGACACCTCTGGCTCGGTGGTATTTGAAATGCCACCTATCGACGTTCTCTAGGAGGGGGGCCAAGCTCCACAGCGCCGACCTTGTCCTGAGACCCTCCACCTGCGCCTCCTGTCACTCTCAGAGTTTTCTGGGCTCGTCAACATTTGCTGAAGTGTCATCCTTGCTTATTTGCAGGTCAGCTTTAAGCCCTGCCCCTGGCCTTTTAACACAGGTAAACTCTCTTTGCATAATATAATCATCTGTTAAGAGCAGGCTCTGGAATCAGGCCACCTGAGTGCAAATTCCAGCTGCATTGCTTACTGGTTATGTGCTCTTTGGCAAATTACTTAATCTCTCTGGGCCTCAGTTTCCTCATCTGTAAAAATGGAGAGATAAAATAATAGGAAGATACTTGGGCTGGGCTCTGAGGAAGAGGGGGGAGAAGGGGAGAGGGAAAAGAATTGTGGGCAGAAGGGAACAGCATGTACAAAGGCCCTGTGGAAAGAGGAAACAGAGCACTTTACCTGGGACTGAAAGAAGACCCAGGACCATGGAGACGCCCTAGCTTGGCTTACTCAGCATCTTTCGTAGTGTGCCTTCCTGTACTAGACAGACCTAGAAGCTAGACTTCTGAAGCCAAGCATACAGATGCGATTTAGGTTCTGTTAACCATGGACGTTAACACAGGAAGGCTGAGGTCATACTTTTCTGATTTTCAGTCAAGCGGAGTTCTGGGTTGTTTTTTTTCTGCGGCTGCTGTTGCAGAGGGTTCAGGGTCTAGCCCCTTGTTCGTGATTGCAGAAGAAGAGCTGGGGGCACCCCTCCTGCTGGCAGGGATCAGGGCAGAGTATAGTCCTGCAGCCAGCAGTGGTGGTGGCAGCAACCAGATTCCCAGCTTCCCAGTCATGACAGAGGCTGCAGTGTTACTCTGGGGATCTCAGCCTAGGACCAACCTCTCCAGCCCTCCCAGCAGTGTGTGAGCACTGTTTCCCCGTATTACATTCCTTTCTGCTTAAATGAACTGCGGTGGTTTCTGTGATCTGAAGCTGAGCTGGACTGTGGTGGACAAAAGAAGGCCACACATTCTTCCCATCAAGGAATGGAGCTCGTTTCCCCTCCCCTCGGCCTGGGCTGGCTTGTGACTTCTTCACCAAAAGAAAGTGGTGGAAGTGATACTCTATCAATTCCAGGCCAAGCCTTGAAGTTAAGAGGGGGAGGTTTTTGCTTTTTTACCTGTGGAAAGTTCACTCTTGAGAGACTCTCTCCGAATCCAGCTGGCACACAGTAAGAATCCCACGCCACATGGAGAGGCCCCGTGTGGCCTCTATTTGACAGTTCTAGTTGAACTCTCAGGCAACAGCCAGCATCACCCACCAGACACATGAGTGATCACCTTGGAAGCCCAGCCCGGTCATGCCTGCAGATGGTTCCAGACCCAGAAGAACCACACAGCTGAGCCTAGTCAAACCCAGGAATCACGAGAGAACTAAGATTTGGGGTGATTTGGGGGGCGGCAATAGACAACCCAAATACTGACGTGTACAGGCAGATGGAGTAGGAGGAAGTGGGATGAAGCTGGAGAAGCTTATGTGGAGCCTGGTAAGCCACGGTTAGGAGTTTTGTTACTATTCTAAAAGCAGTGGGAAACTGCGGAAAGATTTTAGGTAGAAAGGTGACACTACGGCATTTCCCTTTCAAAGGCATCACCTTGCCTGCTGTGTGGGGAACAGACTGGAGGGGGAGCCAGAGAGGTGAGCCAGCCTGGAGATAAATGCAGGTGTTGAGGCAAGAGCTGAAGGTGGTTTGGACGGGAGAGTGGGGTGGGGCTGGGGGTTAATGATTGAAAGGGAGCAAAGTGGATGATCAGTGGTATTTAGGAGATAAAATTATAATGACTTGGGGAGTGCTGGTAATCTATGTGGGCTTTACCTAACTAGTTCCTTCTATTCTCTGTGCCCCATGCATCTACAGAGTCGACAGTGGAGAGAGCAAGGACTCAGGTATCAGACACATTAATCCCAGTTTACTACTTAGCTGCTGTGTTACCTTGGGCAAGTCACCTAACTTCTCTGGACTGCAGTTTTCCTCAAACGGGGGCCATATGAAGCATGATCACAGTAGGTCCACTTGTTTACTGAACAGTGCCTGGCACATAGCAGGCACATAATAAATCTTTGTTGGATGAATTTAGTGGGTTGGAATTAATGAGCTACAAAGAAGAAATGACCTTATTTTTCTCCTCCTCCTGAAAACGTCTGTCAAGGAGGGCTTTCCCTTCCTGCTTGTCTCCGAGCAAAAGCTGAAAAGAAAGCTCCTGGAGCAGGACCTGGAGGAGGCCACTGTCTGGCTGGATGGAGAAAGGGGAGGCACAGAGAGAGCAGGGGCCGGGAAGTTGACAGGAACAGGCTAAAGGGTATGTGTTTGGGGCCACGTCCTGTCCTCTCGGGCCTCAGGGCCCTCATCTTAGCCTGGGTGGTTGAAGCAGATGTTCTGCCCACCAGCCATTCCTGTTCCAGGCCCCTTGCTCATTCTTTCTAACTCTGCATGGCAGCCTGGCCTTTCTGCTGCCCCTTGCAGAGTCCTCCTCCGGGGAGAGACCGCTTCTGCTGGGTTTCTGTGTCCGCCACCCTCCCCCAACACGGACACCTGGGGCCTGGCACCAAGCGGGCTGTGCCTGCCCATGCGAGGGACGGCCTCTCTCCCCCCAGTCCTCAGGCCCTCAGGAGCGGTAACTGGGTGCAGGGGAAGACAAGGCAGAGAAGGGGCCCACTCTCCTGTTTTGAGCCCCTCCCGCCCTTGGCCCCTGTAGGTAATCACTGAGCCTTTTGGGGGTTCTGTAGTATAAGTTGGGTTACCTCTAGCTTTCTCTGTTGGCAGTTTAGGGTTCAGGGTTCTTGGTTGCCCTAAGTTACAACCCACTGATCTGCTTTTCGGCCTTCCAAATTTTGTTAATGTTATGTCCTCTTCTGGGCTAATTATCCTTGTGGTTTTATGCCTTAAAAAAAAAATATCCCTTTTGCCTTCATGTTAGTGGAGGGTCAGGAGGGAGTGGAGTTATGTGTGTGTGCTCGATCTGTCTTATTTAGCCAGAATTCATAGTCAGTCTAATTTAATCTTCACAACAGTACCAAGGGGCCGTATTATTATTCTCATTCTCAGAGGCTTGGAGAAGAAGTCCACAGAACTAATAAGTGGTGGAACCTGGTGCCACCCACAGCCCTTGGTCTCCAACACTCTTCACCTCACACAGCTCTCCTGGCAGTGCTCAGAGAAGGCTGTGTCCTCCTCACTTCCACAGAAGTTGGCATCGTATGTGGTCAAAGCTCAGTTTGCCGGAAGGATGCCGTGGGGTGATCATACCTTCCTCCATCTGAATGTGTCCTCTGACCATGCCTTCTGTAGGAGCCGAGACATTGTAAGAGTGGTAAATGCAATTAAGAATGGGAATGACCTTAATGTCCAACAGCAGTGGATTGGGTAAACAAATTTTGGTCTCCCCGTTTAAAATATCCTATCTGGCTGTCAGAATGATAAGGCAGAAGAATATCTAACTTCATGGAAAAATGCTCCTGACGTATTGGGACATTGAAGAAGTACACTTACTTTCTTTCTTTTTCTTTTTATTTTTTTGTGGTACGCGGGCCTCTCACTGCTGTGGCCTCTCCCATTGTGGAGCACAGGCTCCGGACACGCAGGCTCAGCGGCCATGGCTCACGGGCCCAGCTGCTCCGCGGTATGTGGGATCTTCCCGGACCGGGGCACGAACCCGTGTCCCCTGCATCGGCAGGCGGACTCTCAACCACTGCGCCACCAGGGAAGCCCGAAGAAGTACACTTTCTAAGCAGTGGGTGCTGTGTAGCAACAATAACACATACATAATAACAAATTAATGAAAGAGGAACTAACCTTTACCTGAAAGCCTTGATCCTTGAGTACAGGTCCCAAGCCAACATCCAAAGTTAAAAGGGATCCTGTCTACCCCAGGGTATGAAATGCAATTCACCCTCTCCCACCCTTACCCCTACTCTGCCCCCAGCACCCCATAATTCCTCATGACCTTGAAGTCTACAGTTCATATCCTGTGGAGGGAAAGTGCATCGGCTGCTCCCCTACCCTCACCTCCACCTGGGGTTTTGTGAATCGACTCCTGGAATACTGTGGGTGTTGAGAACATTCTAAATAATCATAGTTTTTTTCTTTACTTTTACCTGGGCCACTGGAAAGCTCCCGCCCTCTTTTTCTTGGAGGAAGAGTAGGGCTGAGTGATTAGCTAAAGGGTGGGAAATGACAGCCATTTGTTATCCTGGAAGAAGAAGTCCCCCCACTGCAGGCGAAATGAGGAAAAATAGAACTAAAATCTAGCCACAACCTATGTTACAAGACACTGGATTTCCTTTTCTAAAGATCCTCTGAGATGGGATAAAGATTTACGTATTCAGCCACCTTAGAATAGTGTGCGTCAGCGTGAGGGTCATTAGCCATTATCGCTGTGCTGTCCGGTCCAGTAGCTGCTAGCCACACGGGGCTTGTGGCACGCTCGAAACGTGGCTAGTCTGGATTGAGATGTGCTATAAATGTAAAATACACACTGGATCAGGAAGACCTGGCATGAAAAAAAAAAATGTAGCCGATCTCATTCCTGATTTTTAAAATAATAGTCGAAATGATAATATTTTGGCTATATTGGATTAAATAAAATATATTATTAAATTTAATTTAACCTTAAACATTTCCTTAAGTTAAAAACTTTTTTAAAGCCCTGTGGTCTCAGTGCCTCAACACAGCACCTATTAATTTCTCAGGTAAGCTCCGTGCCAGTGCAGCCAAAGCAGATGTGCAGAAGGTCCTGCTCGTCATGGTCACGCAGGGACTCTGGCTGAGGGAGCAGCTGCCATCTAGATCACTGTCAGTCACCTTGCCAGAGGGAAAGCCAGAGCTCTGGAGGATATGGCCCTGGCAATTAAATGTTCTGGCCTAGAAGTGACACCCGTTGTTTCTGCTCACAGCTCATTGGCTGGACCCAGTCACATGGCTCTACTTAACCACAAGGGGGCAGGGCGATCCTACCCTGTGCCCCAAAGGCAGAGATCCAGAAATACTTGGTGGACATGACTAGCTTGGTTTCTATCGGCTTTTTAAAATTTCTTTAGAATATATAGAATTGAATAATAGTAAAAAGTAGAGTGGAATAAAATAGGAAATATCAGAGGGCATCACAAAATTTTAAAGTTATGATTGAGGCTCAATAAATATTTGTGAGATGGTGAAAATTCTTTCTGAAAAGGGATCATAGCCACAACGAACATGTCTTTCTTGCTTTATCACTAACAAAGTGTTTGCCCACTGGTTATCTCATGTGGGGTATTATGGGCCCCCTTTATGGATGACGAAACTGGCTCAGAGAGGTGAGTGATCTGCCCGGGTCACGCCGTCAAATGGCAGAGCTGGGACTTGGGACTAGTAAGATACTAATGCAACTCCCTCATCAAACCCCAAACTTTTTTCTCTTTCATTTATCAACCCCGATAACTTGCTATTCTTTACTTCTTTTAATAATACTAACATTTAACATATACTGAGTTTAATACTATTATCATTGCTATTTTATAGCCGAGGAAACTGAGGCTCAAACAGATGAGATGACCACCCAAGGTTACACAGCCCCTGGTAAGCTCGGCAGGACTTGGGTTCATAGGCAGGTCTATGAGAGTCAAGGCTGTAGTTGTAATGCTCTTTTGCCACTCTGGCTTTTTGAGCTGGTTCTGGAAATCACTTGAATGGCATAATGGATAAGTTTTGAGGGAACGTCCCATGATTGTTTGGTTCACGTGGTTCCTGCAACTCCTGCCTATTACCTTGGGCCCTTCCTACATTCCTAATCCCAGAGGGGCAGAGAGTTTGAGATCCTGCATAGAATCTGGAGCCTCAATAATCCACGGACATTAAGAAACACACACACACGCGCACACTAAACAAAAGATAAAGACTCCCTGATATTAGTAAGTGGAACTGGATGACTAAGTTATGCCAGGGTTACATTTTAAAGATCCTGTTTCATTTCTAGCTTTATGGGGCTTGATGTAAGCTTTTGGAAATGTACTTTTATGAGATTCAAAGATAGTTATTCTACATGTCCTTTAAAAGTGCCCATACCATAAATAATAATAACTAATATTTAGTTCCTGCTATATGCCAGGCACTGTGCTAAGACATTAACGTGGATTATTTCATTTAACCCTCAATGACATCAGTGAGGTAAATGTAACCCAGGACTGTGGAAGTGAGAAGAAACCTTGTGATACGCGTGGATGTGGCCTTAGCTGGGATTCTCAAGTACTGATGAGATCCAGCCTCTGCTCTGCCTCTAACTGCAAATTACTTACGGGCACTTTGATCCTTAGATTTCACATCTGCAACATTCTACCTTTGAGCTGGATGATCTAGAAACTCCTGGAGAGGAGGGGCTTATCTGAGCAGTGCTTAGCGCAAGAGGACTGCATAAACAGCACTATTATGACAATCCAGATAGAGACCATATTTTCTGAAATGAAAATCGGTGTGTACAGTCTGGCAAATGAAAGCCCTCATAGAGACCATGAACAGAGTATTTGAAATTGGAACTTCCCTGGAAACCCTGAGTTACAAAGTTTCAGTCTGGTTGCTAGCTTGTTTGCCACTGGGAAATGAAGCAGCACTAATTCTTATCTTATAACATTGGTTCGCACTTATCCACTGCTCATGGTGCACCAGACTCTGTGCTAAGACATTTACAACGGTTGGCTCCTGTAGTCCTCACAACCACCCTATGTGATCATCTCCATTTCACAGATGAGGAAGTTGGGGCTTTAAGAGATGAGCAATTTTCCCAGGGTCTCGCTACTGGTAGGAGATGGAGTCCAGACTGGCACTCTGACTCCAGGGTCCTCATTCTTACCACCCTGCTTCCCCTTCTCCAGCGTACTGAGGACTTAGCTTTGGAAGGTAGATCAAGAACAAGTCCAACCCAGGCCCTGCTCACATGGAAGATAAGCAGAACATACGCTTCGGGCTCTTTGCAGCCAGTTATCTCATGTATTCCTCCCGTCATCTTTCTGAGGTATGCATTACTATTGACCCCATTTGACAGATGGAGAACTTGAGGCTCAGAGAGTTCAGACAAGTTGCCCAAGATGAACTAGCCAATGTGTGGCAAAGCCGAGATTCAAACCCAGGCCTCTCTGACTTCAAAGCCTTGGCTTTAAGCCATGGTTTCTCACCCTTGGCACAGCTGACATTTGGGGCTGGACAGTTGGGAAGGGGGGACTGTCCTGTTCACTAGAAAATGTCTGATAGCATCCTTGACTTCTATCCACTAGATGCCAGTAGAACACTCCTCCCCCAACTGTGACAACCACAATTATCTCCAGACGTTATCAAATGTTCCCTGGGTGCAAAATTGCTCCCCGCTGAGAACTCTTGCTTCCGGCTGGCTGACTGGGCCACCTCAGGACTGCGGACTCAGGCAAAGTGTTGAAAAGAAACTTTCATGATCTTCTTTTAAGAGACTGAGAGCAGGTGTTCTGGCTCTGTGATCCTGAAATTAGCCACCCCCTGCACAGCAAGGTACCGACCGGGACCTGCAGCCTGCTGGAGAGAGTCAGGGACACCCGCGGGAACTTTTGTCTCTAGACCGGCCTGGTGTGCTCTCACCCAGCAGGCCCCGTCATCCATGCCTCTCTTGCCCAGGCTGAATTTGTCTGGAGGCCTTTAAGGAAGCTGCCCGATGATCGTCTCTTGGCTCAGTTTAGCTTTATCTCTAGTTTTTGATTTTAAATGGAACTAATGACCATTTGAGATTCAGATTCCGCACCAACTGCCCAGAACCTTCTCAATGAGCAGACTGGAAGCCCCATACAGCCTAATTCACGGCTCGCACCTCAACAAATGCCCCTGGCAAGTTAGACACCTGGAATCCTTGCAGACATCTCCCTCTCTATCAATGTGGAATCTCAAGCCATCACCAAGTCCTCTCAGTTTGGGATTGTAAGCATGATTTGGATCCTGAGGTCTTGTGCATCTCCCATCTCCCCAATCCAAGCCACCATAGGCTACTGCAATATCCTCTGAAAGGCACCCCACATCATTCACTCCTGCCTTCTGGTCTGTTTTCACACGGTAGCTATAGTAGCCTTTTAAAAATGTTAATCTGAATCCACCCACCCACCTACCCCTTCACGCACATCCCTACTCCTGTCCTAAGTCATTCAGTGATGCGTCCTGTCTTTCCCCTTCACTCTCTCTACTCCAGACATACTGGCTTGTCTGTTCTCAAAAGTACCATATTCTCTCCACTGAAGGGTTTTTGCATATGCTGTCCCCTCAGCCTGGGTGTTCTCACAATCCCTCTTTGCTTAGGTAACTACACTCATCCTTAGAGGATGTCTTCCCTGACCGCTTCTCACTCAACCCGAGTCTAGATCCATATCCATCGTTACATGTTCTTAGAGCAGCATCTCTCTCTTTCCTCACTTTTATCTCAGCTTGCAGAGTTATTTGGGGGTTGTTTATTTGTTTAGACTCCTCTTCCCCATAAGACTGTAAGCTCCACAATGGGAACAACGTGTCTATTTTTGCTCGTCATTGCATCATCAAAGCATAGTATATTGCCTGGAATACAGCAGGTGCTCTTTACATACTTATTGAATGGCTGAATGAGCTCATATAATCCTCCCAACAAACCTGTGAAAATTCTGCCTGAGTCCAGTGCTCTTTCCCTGCTCTGACTTCCTATAGCACCTGCTCTCTTGGCATTATATGATGGGGAGCAATAGACGCTGAAAGACATGAAGGGCTCTGGAGCCTGACCAACTGGATTCAAATCCCCCCTCTGCCACTTCCCAGCTGTGTGACATTGGGTAAGAGCCTTAACATCTCTGTGCTTTAGTTTCCTCTTCTATAAAATGCCAGTAATAATAGTACCTGTCTCATGGGATGGTTGTAAGGATTAAATAAGTGAGCTTCTACGAATTCTGTTATAAGGGTTTGGCACATAGTGTGTGCCACATTAATCTTAGTTACTATTTGTATTATTAACAGAAGGAGCATTGATTCTGGGATTAGATGAGTCTGGTTTTCTCTCATATTTGCAAATTATTCCCTGGGTGGACAAGTCACGTCACACCCCTGAGCCTGAGTTTCCCCATCTGTTAAGCTGGGATCTCAAAGCCTACTTCAGAGAAGGCCATCGTGAGAGTAGATAGGATGAGAACAAAGCACTCAGCACAGTGCCCAGTGCATGGTAGTTCCCTTCCTGATGGGTTGAATTGGTCCCCGTTGCCTCTTAGACAAGAAGCTCCCTGAAGTTAGGCTTCACATCTGCCTTATTCAGGGCTGTTTTCCCCAGCCCCTCTGTACCTGGCACATAGTAGGTGTTCAACAAGTAGTTCTTTACTGAGTGAATGAATCAATACTGACAGGGACCATGCTTTGCTCATCTTTGACCAACCCGAGACTAGTGCAATACCTAGTATCTAATTTCAATAAATGTTTGTTGACAGAATAGATTTTTAAAATGCTATTCATTTCTGTTCCCAGTCCCACTTAAGTGTCTGAACTGAACTGAGAAAGATACTTGTTAACTTATCCTGAATCTCTCTAGCCTTAGTATTTTTATTTGTAAAGTGAGGCTATTAATAATATCTACCTCATAAGAGTGCTCTGAAAAGTAAATGAAGCAATATGTGTTCAGCACATTGAAAATGTTGGTTCATTATTATTCCCTTCCCTGAGCCTTGGTTTCCTCATCTGTGAAATGGACATCCACTCCCACATTTATTCATTCATTACTCAACAAACACAGTACCCATATGTGAGGTATTGTAGTTAAGACCTAGGGCAATTAGAGAAGTGAACGAGCCATGGTCCCTGCCATGAGGATCTAAGTTTGCTGTGGGACAGTATATGAATAATAAAAATCCAGTGAGAGAAGAGCCATAATGTGTGTGAAGTCTATGGGGGTTAGGCGTATGGGGGTGGGATGGGAGCTCCAGAGTTTCAGTGAGCTTGCTAGGGAGATTATAAAAGGTTATGGTATCACCAGCTTGGTGTAATTACCAACATGACATCAGTTTGAAATAGAGTTGTCCCCTCTGGGCTCTGGTTTTTGTAGGCTGAATCTGTGGAATCCTGATGCAGCCTCACTTTCTACCCTGGCTCACCAGCAATCCAGAGACTGGTCTAGGTGTCACAATCACAGTGAGGATCCAGTTCAAACAGATACAGCCTTCTGAGACTCTGCCTTGCCTTCCTCCCCTTCTCCTGGGTCCTCCCTTCTCAGGGGACTGAACGGTGACTCCCCTACACTCTCCATGTGGAATGATGTGCGGTGCCTCCAATGCCTGCTGAGTTCCTGCCTAGTTCCCCAAAGACAAGCCTCCCCCTTCCCAAGGTGGGTTCCGGAAGGGAGATTCTTGGGCGTTGGAGATTGGAAGAAGCCAGACCAGGTCTCTGGGCTCCTGCACCCAAGTGGACCGCATGCTTGTCTCTGATGTTCACAGCTGGTTTCAGGGAACTGAGTGCCGCCAATCAAACTCAGGAGAGACTGAAACATCTAAATTAGAATTTTACATTTAAGCCAGGTGTGCTTGTGGGGTTGGGAGGGACGAGTCATCGCCAGTGACCAAAATATTTGCACCTGTTACCCAGAGCTATCTTTTATTCTCAATTTACAGAAATTTACATGCCAAGGGTATTTAAACATCAGGGGAGGGTCTGCTGTCAGTGGCCTGGCCAGAGGCAGAAGGATGTCTGAGTCCCAACGGCCAAGGGTAACAGGCCTCAGGGAATAAGCAAGATTTATGAGAGCCCGTCTGGGCCGCTGCTTCTGTCGGAAAGGCCTCCCTGCAGTATTTTCTGTCTCATCAATGCTGCATTTCATTTTAAATTGCAGCTGAAAGCAGATATTTTCCCTCTTGCCTATTACACCTCTTAATTTGTCTCTCCCTCTGCTGTTATTTGTCTCTATAAAGTGTTTTGCATGAAAGACCCACACAGCACAATGTTTCTTTGCCTTGGGTTTAATAGGAGGGGAAGGCACAGAGACACTTGAGTCTGAGGAGGAAAGTGTGAGGGCCTTGAGGTCGAGACACATCTGTGTCTGGGAATATACGCCTGGCAGTGTGTACGTGTGTTTGGACCTATCTGTTGTGTGAGTGTCTGTGGGTATGTGTGTACATGTCAATATTTGTACTAATATGTATTACATGTGCTTTGGTGTAATCACTTATACTTAAATTAAGTGCTTTGGTATAATCACATACCTAAATTAAGTGTATGTTTGTGTGCAGGTACACACCCACATGCAGTCTCTGAGTGCATCTGGAGCTACGCATAGAAGCACACATGTGCACATAAACACGCAGGCATCTGGGTACGCATGTCACATGCTGTGTGTGGTCTTCTACACACACGACCAAGGTTCCTTCTCCTTCCTTGCACTCAAACCACTGTGCTTAGCATCCCTCCCTGCCCCACCCAGGGGCCCAGGCCTGGTTTGGGGCCCGTAGGCAAAGGAAGGCAGAGCTGTGGTCTGCGGGGGGTGCAGTGGAAACACTGCCTTAGCCAGGCCCAGCCCGTCCTCACAGCGTGCCACAGCAGCACCACCGCGGCTCCCGCGGAAGCTCTCGGGGCCCCTGGGCAGGCCCCCGCCCCCTGCCAATCCTGGACTGGCACTGAGGGGTGAGTGAGGTTACCGAACGACCGCCAGAGCCCTCCAGACAAGCTGGATCTCCTGCCCCCTCTAGGGGACCAACAACCGGAGCGGCGAGGGTTGGGGGTACGGGGGACGTCTCGGTCGCTCCCAGTCCAGCGAATGCTGGGCACTAACCAATGGACGACTGCGGCCCAACGGGGATCCCTCCGAGGCAGCCAATGACCTCGTTCCTCTCTCCACCCCCGCCAACCCCGCGCAGCTGGACCATTGGTGCTGGCGGGATGGGGGGGAGTGTGCGCGGCGCTGGCCCTTCGAGGGAGGGGGCGTGGCTTGGAGTCCCAGCTCCTCTCCCCACCCGCGCTTTGGCCCCCGCACTCCCTACCCCAGCCGCGAGGCCATTGGCCTGGCTACGGCGCCGCGGCGGAGGTGGACCACGGGGCGCGCAGTGGGCGTGGCCCGAGGGCGTGGCCCGGCGGGAGGCGGGGCCGCGGGTGCTGTCTCAGTGAAAACCCGAGCTGCCGCGGCAGCCGCGGGGGCGTTCGGGTGGTGTGCGCGCCTGTGGGGCGCAGGCTCGGCAGCGGCGGCGGCGCGGCGGCTCAGTCTACGGCGGCAGCGGCCCGTCTGGAGCGGCCGCGGTGAGGACGCCAGCTGCGGCTGGGGAGGCGCAGCCGGGACTGCGCGCTCCGCGGAGCCGGCGGGGACCGGGAACAGGTGATCCCAGCAGGAACCCGGAGCCCTACCGAGTTGGCTGGGCGGGAGCCCGCACTCCCGGGCGCAGCTGCAGCCGCCCCGCCGCGGCTGGTCGCGAAAGGCGCCGGGCTCCAGACAGGGGGCCTGGCATCCCTCCGCTCCCGGGGGCCCGGGAAGACCCTGCTCCGCAAGCTCAGAAGTGCCTGCCCTCTCTCCCCGGCGCCCGCTCTGCGGCGGAGCAAAGTTGTAGACGTGTCCCTATAGCCAAGCCCCGGCACTGTCGCGACCCGGCCGGGCCGGCGCGCTCTCGGAGCGCAGCTGACACGCCGGCCCCGCCGCCACCTCTCCCCCGGAGCCGACCCCCTCTGGAAACTGCTTCTGAGGCTAAAACTTTGGGCCGAGGGGCTGAGGGCGGCTCGGAACGGGGACGAGGCCTGCGTGCGCCCCTCCGCGCCGACAGCCTGGGCGCCGCGGACGGCATGTGACGGCCCCGGCGGCCGCCGCAGCGCGGGAAAGCGCGGGCCCCGCGGGCTCCGGCCGCTGCGAGGAGGGGCCGCGCGGCGGCCGGAGGGAAGGCTGCGGCGCGCGGTCGACCCCTGCGGGCCCGGGCCCCGAGCCGTACCGCCTCGCTCGCCCGGGCCCCGCCGAGGCTGCTGCTCCCCCGTCCCGGCGCGGGAGGACTCGCTCCAAACTCCCTGAACTTCAGGAGCAGCCCCCGCAGGGCGAAACTCTCAGGGGCCCCCACCCCGGGCGGCGCCCTTCGACGACCTCCCCTCGCCGAGCCCCCTGCTGACAAGTGCCTGGACTCCCAGGGCCTCAGGGGCCCGGCTGGATCTGACTGTCCCCAGCCCCGTGTCCGGCAACGATGCTCATGAGGAAAGTGCCCGGCTTCGTCCCGGCCTCCCCGTGGGGGCTGCGGCTGCCGCAGAAGTTCCTCTTCCTTCTCTTCCTCTCCGGCCTCTTCACCCTGTGCTTTGGGGCCCTGTTCTTGCTGCCCAACTCCTCTCGCCTCAAGCGCCTCTTCCTGGCCCCCCGGACCCAGCAGCCCGGCCTGGAGGCAGTGGCGCAAGTCGCCGGCCACCCCCTGACCCGCGAGCAGGAGTCGCCTCCGAACCCGGCCCCCGCGGCTCCAGCCCCGGGTGAGGACGACCCCAGGAGCCAAGCCAGTCCCCGCCGCAGGAAAGGGTGGCTGCGGCGCACCCGCCCCACCGGGCCGCGGGAGGAGGCCACAGCGGCCCGGGGCAGCAGCGCCACGGCCCTCAGACCGCAGGAGGGGAGCATCTCCTCTAGCTTTGACTTCAACGCCTTCCGAAGCCGCCTCCGCCACCCGGTCCTGGGCACTAGGGCCGACAAGAGTAAGGAGCCCCAGAGCCTAGTTCAAAGCCAGCGGGAGAAAATCAAGGAGGTAAGGACTCTTCTCCCCGCACAAAAGAAAAAACCCTCTTGTGCTTCCATCCATTTCCCCTGGGCCCAGTCACTCCCGGGCTCCCTGGTCTACTCTAGGTCCTCCAGGCACACTCTATACCCTCCTCCCTCCTCCCAAACTTCCCACCTTCACTCTTGCCTGCACAGTTTTCCACTACCGGGTTCAGTTAATCATCCGCACCCCCGATGGTAGCTGAACCACTGGACCAACTTTCCCCCACCCCCAGACTCTGTTCTTTCCAGTCCAGTCCTCAGCCCAGGTGGGGCCTGCTCCCTCCCTTTGTGGAGATGTTAATAAGATTTTTGTGGAGTTGCTAGTTAGGCTTATTAATGGACACCCTTTCTGTTTGAAGGGGCCAAGAGCCATGTTGTTTCTCACTGTGTGTCTTTAAATTGTGACATCTCCCAACCCCCTTTAGGATCTACTACCTGGAAAGCCAGGATTTGGGGGGTATTTGGTGACCTGCAAGTATTTTGCAGTCTAGCCAGCAACCTACAAGCCAGAGGATGTTGTGCATTCTTGCTAACTGTTTCTATTGAGCTTTGGAACAACTGTACGTAATTGCGTGTGATGCAAGGAGCAATGATCCCTAAGGCGGTGGTAATGTTACAGAAGCTCTGAGGTTATTGGCTTAATGTAGCAGGTCTTGGACTTGTTCCCTGTAGGGATTGTACCAGAGAGGGGTTAGAAGGGTCACTTTGAGTCTGAATCTTAGTCTTAATTTAAGAAACCAAAAGCAAACGCAGCCTCACCGTGGCTTGAAGACAGTTGCCAAGCCACCACTGATAACTAAATGTTCTGCTCAGTCCCTGTTAGAGCTGCCTACTGTTGGAGCCGCCTGCGCAAGGTTTTTGCCCAGCACTGCAGAGGGGGCTGCAGTGACACCCCCGGGCCACGAGGGGGCTGTGGGCAAGCAGTGGGCCAGGGTCTCCTCCCTAGAAAGGAGAGGATGCTCCCCCCATCCCCGTGGACCCAGAATGAAAGGACTGCTTCTGCCTGGACTTCTTGGTTTGCTGCAGAGCAGTCAGCAAGTCTGCCCTGATTTCCAGGGAGAGCAGGCAGCAAGAGTCAGGACCTGCCCTGTCCAGACCTGCTCAGAGCCAGTGGAGAGCTTAGCTGTCCTCCTCTCCTTGTCCAGTGTATCCTGTCTCCCAATGCCCACCTCTCCCTACTTATCTCTGCTGCTGTTACTCAGCCTTCTATGCTAAGCCCTGTGGAGACTCTATCTTAACTAGCAATCACTGGACATTTTGTGATGTCAGTAGAGGAAACCACAAAGACGAGTCCTTGTTTCCCGTGTGCAAGCACACACTCTTCAGTTTCCAAATTCTTGTTGAACTCCCAAAGGTTAATTGAAGCCTGGAACTTGCAGTAGCTAAGAAAGGGGCATCATTTCTCCCCCACTGTTTAAGGAGCCGTGTTGTTGAATACTCACCTGAACCACCCCAGCTCGCTTTCCTAAAGCTGCCTCTGAAAACATGAACCCTTTCAGACCTCCTTGGAGGGCAGTAACCCGCAGTGAAATTACGTTTAAACTACATGCATGCAGTTTTTCACGGGGTGTAGAGCTGCCATCAGATCTTTAAAAGGATGCCCCAAAGGATTAAGAGTTATCTACTGCCCTCTTCAAAAGGTGCTTTCTGCATTTGCATCTAGATATGGGACCCATTCTGAGAGCCTGCGGTGGGAGCCATGTGGGAAGGAGGGTGGGCTGTCTACGGGGGACCAGGTTCTGCCCCTCAATACAAAGAGAGCCTCCCTTGTGGGCAGAGGCTGGGGGTGGTGGGAGGTGTGGAGACTCTTCTTTGCAGGTGGATGTAAAGTAACACAATGGGTGGAGGTCTGTGTTGGTTGCCAGATGTCTGGATCTTTCTATCTGGCATCGCTGTACACCCCTGGTAGTAGCTGGAAGCCTGCTTGTCTATACCTGCCGTTGTTCAATGAGGCCCCTCTTAACTATCTTGAAGACGTTAAGCTCCTCAGAATGGAGGGGATGGGACTATATACACTATTATATTTTGAAGCCCATTTTCTCTTCAGGCTTCTTGAGTTTGGACCTCCCCCGGTCCCCAAACAACCTGAAAAAATGTGGGGCAGAGTGTTTGTTTTAGCTGTTAACACAGAGTTAACTTCCCTGGTGTCCCACCTGATGAGGAATGCAGTTGACAATTGCTGGAGGATGTCTTTATTTCCTTCTCATTTAAATTTCTATCTGTGCCATGCCCATGGGTAGATCATTTTAGAAAGGTGCCTGTTTTCATAAAAGGGACTGTTGCTTTCCTCTCTGGCTTGTTTTTTTTCCAGACATGGATTGATTAGACCCCAGGAGCAGAGGGACAGCTAGCATCAGATAAAAAGGGCTCTGTTCTTATAAGATGAGGTTTTTAAAGCGAAAGTAAACTTCAAGAGAGATTCAGAGAGGATGATAAATGAGAGTGAACAAAGACTGGACACTTGGGCTCTAGATCAATGAAGCATACTTATGAACATTCTAGTTTGAGAGATGGACATGGGCTCAAGGTCTCTGCTGATAAGATGGGCTGAAGCTGCATGTTCTGGGTGTAGACACATCAGGAAACAATCTGTCACTAGAATCAACATTTTCTCCTCAGTTTGCAATTTTGGAACCTTGGAGGAGGCAGTGTGGTGGAAAGGGTAACCCGGAGGACATTGATTCGAGTCTCAGCTCAACTGTCTGACTTTGGACAAGCCACCTCCTCTCCTTCCTGGACCTTATTTTTCCTTCTGTAAAATGGAATGAGAGAGGGGGGAAGAGGCTGGTCACAAACTCTTGCTTCCAGACCTGGCCCCTAAGTAGACTGCCAGTCTGGCCAGGGACTCCATAGCAGCTGGGCTTTTCCCAGCTCTGTTTTCGGCATGTCTTAGTTCCATGGAGTAAGGGAAAATGTTGTGTTGTTGTTGATGATGGTGATGGTGTTCACTGTTGTATCCCTAGCACCTAGTCAAGAGCAGATATTCACATAGTTGATTAAATTAAGTATTCCTCTCACCCATATTGAACTTTAGAGATGGGATTGAACAGTGACAGGTCCTCATCTTGGGATCATGGAGAGTAAAGGGACTGGTGAGAATGAGAAACGGCTTGCTAGCAGCCTTTCCTTTCAGATCTGATGATTATATAGGAAATTATTGTGATAATTATTTTAGGGGACCTTGGTCATAGGTGGGTTTCTCTTCAAGTTCAAGAGACTTTTCTCACACATGACAAGAGTTGGGAGTGAATAGCTTGTCAGGGTTACATCCCAGTGAAAGGTTTCAAACTACGTTGTGTCCTACTAATGATGGTAGGTTGCTGATCTGGAGAACCTCAGTTGTCCCTTCAGTGAAGGGAGCTTTTGTTAAAGGGAATTGGGCAGAGTAGGGCTGTGAGAACATAGCACTGGAGTGGGGCTGCCCCTAGCCCACAGGAAGAATGTGGATTGAATTTTACCCCCATCCCCGTCCCCTCTGCCCAGTGCCCTTATGCACCGCTGTATGGGCAGTCGCCCTGAGTGTCCAGCCTGGGTTCAAGTCCTAGCCATGCCATCAACCCTGGTCTCAGGGGGAAATTCCTGTTTATCACTGGGCCTCAGTTTTCGTGGTAAAATGAAGAGACTGGCATTTAGGGGAGCCTTTTCTCTCCCTCGCTCCCACCTGTTTACTGTTCTGTTTATGGATCTGCCCAAGCACCTAGAATAGGATATGACACTTAGCTGGAGCCCAGATACTTAGTTGGAGCCCGGAGTGGCTACAGGAAAGACCTATAAACTAACAGTTAAGGTTACTGGTGGCAGGAGCTGGGTCTTCTTCCTGAGGGTACATGGAATTCTAAGAGTCGTAGAGTAGGGGCCACAGCAAGGTTTGGGGGCTTGGCTCTGTGACCCAAGAAGCCTTTTAGAAGTTGCAGTAATTTTCCAAGTGCAAGTCTAACTTAAAGGGACTGGAGAGGTGGCAGCCGTGAGTAGAATCTTTCATGCCTGGATAGCAGGCATCTGGAGGATGCCCGAATCACCCTGGAGTCTCTGAGACTTGGCAGGGAGTGCCCCAGCTCTTGCCTTCCATGTCTGCTGTGTTAAGCCTCCAGGATATTGCTCGTTGTGATGTGTGACTATGTCTGAATAAGTCATCTTGGCAAATGGTCTTTGCTCCCCATTAACGGGCTGGTTCGTTAGTCATGTGTGGTTTCTCTGTATATCTGATTTATCGCTGCTAGTCCCAGGGACAGGTAGAAAAATTAAAAGGCTTTGTGTTCTTTGTAGCATGTGAATCTGAGGCTGTGAGATGTTCAGGATAATTAATATTAGGAGCACCTCAGATTTAAATAGCTTTCCTTCGAAGAGCTCTGTTTCAGTTGAAAATCCACTGAAGATTTTTCCCCCTTGTCCTTCAGTTTCTCTCTTGTCCTGCTCTATGATACATTTAATATAGACGGGAAGATTGCCCTATAGTAACCAGACAGGTCCCTTGGGAGACCCTTACATCATAAGCCCAGCTATACACTTCATTCTTCTTCCTTAGAACTGAGCACTGCAAGTAGACCAAAGCTTAGACCTTGTCCCCACCAGGTGTATGACTTAACACCCACAGGTTGGGTGGATCTCTGCTTTCATTGTGAGCTGCACCACAATTTTAGGGACTTGGTGCAGGCATTCCAAGAGCAATTGCTTCTCAGGCCTCACATCCTTAACTCTGTCTTTAGTGTTAGCTTCAGAAACAAATAGTACAATGACTTTTAAAAGTCAGCTGCTTATTTCACACTGTAGTTAGCAGGGCGGGTAAGAACATAGATTACCCTGCAGTTTTCAGAGTGACTGATTTACATCTGAGCCCAAGAAATGCCTTTTCTCTAGCTTTTCCCGAAGACTGATCCATTACTCCACCAAAAAATAAATATTGTGATATATATCAGGCATACTTTGCTCAAAGGACTTACGTCTTTTCTCTTACTGAAGAAAATAAATCAGGCTCGCAGATTGGAAAGCCCCACGCAGGGAAGCTGTTTGGTAATCTAGGTGGGCAACGAGCCTGTGGGTACTGTCTCTGGCGTGGGGAAGGTGCCTGAGTCTGCATCCTAAGTCAAGTCTGCACTAAGGGAGGTGATGGAGACTTCAGGAAATTCTCTCGCTGCCTTGCTTTCTTTAGCCAGGTCAGGAAAGACTTAACAAGGGTATTATGGACAGGATTCAGGAGAGCATAATGGGCATTTATTACATTAACTTTAAAAGAGGGGCCATACTTGGAGCAGGGATGAATGTCATGAACCGAGGATTATTATTATTCCAGTTCTGTGCATCTGCAGTCCAAAAAGACCACCCTCGTTCAAATAAGCTCTAGTTCTTGATTTCCCACTAACCTGGGGCCAAGGCCTTATGCACAAGTATTTGCATAATTTGGGGAAAACAACAGACTTTTTAAGCTCTGTATTCTCATGGCAGATGATGGTAAGAAAAAAACTGGAGATTCCTTAAGGACTTCTGAGGACTCAAGGACCTCAGTCCCACTCCCCTTCCCTCTTTCAACCCCACTAGGCTCTGGGGGCTAGTTAATAGCCAAGGCAGTATGGTTTTGTTTCTCTTAAATGCAGGGTGTGGCTGAGATCGCTGTCAGACCTGTTTTTTGGTGTCTCCATCCCCAAAGAGAACTGAAGCCACGGAGACCATAGCTGCAGTCTGTGGCCTCAGTGTGGTGGTCCAGTTGTAGGTATTTCTTCCCTTGAGAAGGCTGTTTTCTAAGATTTGGGTTGAGGGCTCTCCAAACTCAATAGGCAGGTGGTCAGAACAGCTCTTACTCACAAGGGGGTCTGAGTATGTCTCTTAACTCTGAATTTTCATTAATTAAAGGCTAAGACTAGGGAGGTTGTCCATCTGTTTTAGTGCAGTACCAGAGTGGTAACTTTTACAGAAGAAACTTGGGCGTATTGATTAGTGTCCTAAATAGATATGCTTTCACCTGGCATGCTCTGGGAGTCAGCTGCTCTACAGGCGAAACTTTTAGGCAAATACCTTTCACTAAATAACAACCATTTTCAGTGGCTGAATAATAGTATATTCTTCTCCCCTCGATCCACCTCTGCCATGACTTGGGGTCACCATAAAATCCGCTGTGCAGTACAGCATGTCCCATAGGGCCTGATGAGTCATTTAGGTAAGACTGCCGGCCTCTCAATGACTGTGTTTTGTGTTCTCATCTTATTTTTTTTACAACAACCCTGTGATGCAGGTGCTACCTATTTATTTCAGTATGACTTACATATAGGGAAATGCACAGATCTTAAATACAAAGTTTGCTCAATTGCAGAAAACCGTATAAACCACACCCCTACGAAGATATAGAACATTCCCATCATCTGAGAAAGTTCCCTCTGCTCCTTCCCAAGCAGTCTCCCATCATCCACCCCCGATCACTGTTTTGATTTGTTGCCAGAGATTAGTTTCACCTGTTCTAGAACTTCAACTAAATGGAGTAGTACAATATATGCTATTCTGCTCAAAGCTTCTTTCACTGAGGCTAATGTTTTTGAAATTCATTCATGTTGTGTGTATCAGTGTTTCATTCCTTTTCATTTTTGAGATGTATTCTGTTGTATGACTATCCCACAATTTGTTTATCCATTCACCTGTGGTTGGACTTTTTGGTTGTTTCCAGTGTTTGGCTATCAAGCTGTTATGAACATTTTATGCACAATTCTTTATGTAGGTATATTTTCATTTCTTTTGTGTCAATATCTAGGAGTATAATTGCTGGCTCATAGAGTAAATGTATGTTTAACTTTATAAGAAACTGGAAACACTTTTCCCAAGTAGTTAGACCCACCAGCAAAGTGTTGAGAGTTCTGCATTTCCATCAACACTTGGTATTGTCCACATTTTTAGGTTTAGCCATGATATTTGATGTGTAGTGATATTTAATTGTGGTGTTTTAAAAAATATATTTATTTATTTATTCATTCATTCATTTATTTTGGCTGGGCTGGGTCTTAGTTGCGGCATGCCGGATCTTCATTGTGGCGTGCAGGATCTTTAGTTGTGGCATGAGGACTTCTTAGTTGCGGCATGCAGACTCTTAGTTGCAACATGCATGCAGGATCTAGTTCCCTGACCAGGGATCGAACCCAGAACCCCTGCATTGGGAACGTAGAGTCTTACCCACTGGACCACCATGGAAGTCCCTTAATTGTGTGTGTGTGGTTTTTAAAAATTAATTAATTAATTTTTAGTTTTGTCTGTGCTGGGTCTTCGTTGCTGCATGCAGGCTTTCTCTAGTTGTGGCAAGCAGGGGCTACTCTTCGTTGTGGTACATGGGCTTCTCTTGTTGTGGAGCATGGGCTCTAGGTTCATGGGCTTCAGTAGTTGTGGCACACAGGCTCAGTAGTTGTGATGCACAGGCTCAGTAGTTGTGGTGCACAGGCTTAGTTGCTCTGCGGCATGTGGGATCTTCCTGGACCAGGGCTTGAACCCGTGTCCCCTGCATTGGCAGGCAGCTTTCTTAACCACTGTGCCACCAGGGAAGTCCCCTTAGTTGTGGTTTTAATTTTTGTTTCCCTTTTAACTATTGATATTGAACATCTTTTCATATGTTTATCTGCCATTTCTTTATCTTTCTTTTAAGTCTCTGTTCAGATCTTTTGCCCCCCTTTTTTAAATTAAAAAAAATTGAGTGTTTATTATCTTATTGAATTTTAGAAATCCTTTGCTCATTTTGGATATGTCCTTTGTCAGATGTATATACTCATACTCTATGGTTTGTCTTTTCATTTTCTTAATAGTGTCAGTCAAAGAGCAGAAGTTTTAAATTTTGATGAAGTCCAGTGTATCAATGTTTTCTTTTATGGTTAGTGCTTTTGCGTGTACTTTAAATAAAGAATTCTTTGTCTACCCCAAGGTCATGAAGATAGTATCCTTTTAATTCCAGAAGCTTTATCATTTTAGTTTTTACATTTAGGTCTCTCATCTGCTTCAAATTAATTTCTGTATATGGTGTGAGGTAGGGGTTGAGGTTCTTTATTTTCATTTAAATATCCAGTTGTTTAGCACCATTTGTTGAAAAAGCTTTCTTTTCCCCATTGAATTGCTTTGATGCCATGTTAGCTTAATTTACTATATGTATGTAGCTGTATTTCTGGACACTTCTGTTCTATTGATTTGTCTTTATGCCAATTCATACTATTTTTTTTTTAGTGTAATTATTAGTATGAGTGTGTTTGAGCTAACCGTGTTTTTTTTAGAGTTCTCGTTCATTTTTTTGTATCATTAATTTTTTATTTTTTTAATTAAAAATATTTTATTGGAGTATAGTTGATTTACAATGTTGTGTTACTGTCAGGTGTACAGCAAAGTGAATCAGTTATACATATACATATTTCCACTCTTCTTTTAGATTCTTTTCCCATATAGGCCATTATAGAGTATTGAGTAGAGTTCCCTGTGCTATACAGTAGGTTCTTATTAGTTATCTATTTTGTATATAGTAGTGTGTATATGTTAATCCCAATCTCCCAATTTATCTGCCCCCCCCACACCTTATCCCCTGATACGCATAAGTTTGTTTTCTAGATCTGTGACTCTACTCCTGTTTTGTAAATAAGTTCATTTGTACCCTTTTTTTAGATTCCACATATAAGTGATATCATATGATATTTGTCTTTCTGTGTCTGACTTCACTTAGTATGACAATCTCTAGGTCCATCCATGTTGCTGCAAATGGCATTATTTTGTTCTTTTTTATGGCTGAGTAATAAGCCAACCGTCTTGCTATTTGTTTCCTGGGGGTTTTTTGGTTTTTTTAAGTTTTTTATTGAAGTATAGTTGATTTACAATGTTGTGTTAGTTTCAGGTGTACAGCAAAGTGATTCAGATATATATAGATATATATATATATAAAACCTTTTTCAGATTCTTTTCCATTACAGGTTATTATAAGATATTGAATGTAGTTCCCTGTGTTATACAGTAGGTCCTTGTTTCAATTCATACTGACTTGATGCTGGGGCTTTATAGTAAGTCTTAAAAACAGGTAGCATGATTTCTCCAACTTTGAACTTCTTTTTCAAAATGGCTTTAGTTATTATAAGTCCTTTGCATTTCTGCCTACATTTGAGAATAAGCATGTCAGTTTCTATGACAAATCCTGCTGGGATTCTGATTGGATTTGCCTTGAACCTATAAATTGAATTCCTCTGAACATTTCTTTTAGTGTAGGTCTACTGGTGACAAATGCTTGCAGCTTTTGTTTTCTGAAAGTGTCTCTATTTTGCCCTCCTTTTAAAGGGGTATTTTTGCTTGATACAGAATTTTAAGTTGACTTTTCCTCACTTTCTTTA
This sequence comes from Tursiops truncatus, assembly GCF_011762595.2. Taxonomy (NCBI): domain Eukaryota; kingdom Metazoa; phylum Chordata; class Mammalia; order Artiodactyla; family Delphinidae; genus Tursiops; species Tursiops truncatus. Next base: position 163,997,116 of record NC_047034.1, on the reverse strand, counting down.
CATGAAAGACCCATTGTCTTGTAACTTGCGTTGTTTCTGATAAGAGATTAGAGTATATTCCCCTGCACGTAATGTCTTTCCCTTCCCGTTGGATGCTATTAAGATTCTCTCTTTATTTTTAAGTCATTTGACTATGCTGTGCCTAAATGTGGATGTGATTGTTTATCCTTCTTGGGGCTTGTTGAGATTCTTGTGTCTATAGGTTGATATTTTTCTTCAAGTTTGGAAAAATTTTGGCCCATATTTTTTCAATATTTTTCCTACCCTAATCTGTCTTTCTTCTAGAACTCAACTTACATATAAGTTAATTTGCTTGATATTTTCCTAGAAGTCACTAAGTCTGTGTTCATTTTCTTTTCAGCCTTTATCTCTGTGCTTTGGTGTGGATAATTTATATTAACCCATCTTCAATTTCACTGAACTTTTCTTCTGTAATATCTAATCTGTTGTTAAGCCCACCCAGTGAATTTTTAATTTTCAGGTATTTTTTTACTTCTAGAATTTCCATTTGGGCCTTTTTCATTGTTTTGGGCTCTCCAATGTTTCACATCTGTTCACGCATTGTTTCCAGATTTTCTTTTAAGTCCTAAGGCGTATTTGTAATAGCTTTTCAAAAAGTCTTTTTTTGCCAACATCTTTGTCATCATTGGGTCTGTCCCTGTTGACTGTTTTCTCTCGTGGTTATGGGTCACATTTTCCTACAACTTCATGTAACACTAGTCATTTGTAAAAATGTTATGCCAAACATTGTGAATGCTACTTTTTTGAGATTCTAGATTCATCTGCTTTTAAGCAGTTTTTCTCCCCTCTTTCTGTTAGGCTGTCAGCTGTCACTTCTTTTGGCTGTCAGGATACCCGCCTCTGGCTGCTTTGTTCGCTACTCTTCCTATTTTGCTCTTTTCTAACCTGCAGATGGCTAGGAAACCATTCAGTCTAGCTTGTTAGCATTATATATAAAGTACAAATAAGTAGACCTTGAGTAAGTCTCTGAAGACTCCTGAATCAAGTGCACAAACTTTACTGTGTATATTTTGGTATAGATTAGATATTTAAAGATTCCTGTTTATTTTTGGTAATTGGTATTGGATGCGTGAAATATAATTTTTTGTTGAAATTGTATCCTGAATAGATACAGTAATTCTCAAAGGGTATCTTAATTTCTGGTTGATGTCATCTTAAACTATTTGTGCATTTTTTGCTCATCTGCTTTTAGGTGTTAGAAGAAATATTTGCTGATATCTGTGATGTTCCAGCGGTCTCCATTAGTGCGGCTTTCAGGATTTTTTAATCTGTCAAATATTTTCTCTGGTCTCCCTACCTTAAGTGTAATGATTACTTTTTAAAACTTTGTTTGTAAATCCCCACATTAAAAAAAAAAACCTATTTGTATAGTCCAAATTGCTGATTACTGGTCAGACGGAAGCTAAATATATATGGCTGAAGGATTTCCAAGGACTATTCTGTGGGATCTGATCGCCTATCTTCCCTCACTCAGGAAAGTTCAATACGAAGTAAATGTAGTGTTTCACTGCAAAGGCTACCTTTAATTTCACTTGTGTCACTTGGGGTGGGTGGGAGTGTTGAATTAAAGTTACAAATCTCTTATTTAAGATCCCTCTCCCCCATTTTCATTCCTGGAATGAGCTTTTAAGAGGTTAAACCTAAACTTTGCCAAGTAAATGCTGATCTCCTGGGAAGACATTTTGGCACCTTTTTTTGTTTTTCTGTACTTGTGTTCTTGACGTAAATCAGCAAATCTTCCTCCTTTCCAACTCTCCCAGAAGCCATTCTCCATGTCTGTCACATACCTTACAGAGCTCTGGAGTAGCCTTGGTTTTTAATTATTAGGATCAGTGGGAAAAGAAGACTTGAGTTTCTTGCTTTCAGAACTGGACCTTTTAGAGAACAACCGATAAATATAATCAATGTTGCTCCTTTAGAGTATAAGGAAACCCTTTATAGAGAAAGGTTCGTGTTTTGACAGAAAAATAGCTCAGTTTAGAGACTTCTCTAGCAGTTTCAGATACAGGCCTTTTGGGGTGTATGACTACGTAAAGCGCAGAGACTTCACACTGATGTAGTCTCAGAGGTGGTCCTGTGTAATAGCCACCCTATGATCATGGTAGGAGCTCTGTGTCTGATTATTGATCCTTGAGTAACTAAGAATGGTAGCAGAGTGGTGTCCATCCAGACGGGACTGAGGGAGACAAACAACATTAGACATTTTCTGTGATTAGGCACTGGATTCGATTAAGGCATAATTAGATTCTCTGTGCTCTGAGTAAAGGGCTCTTAAACTTGGCCCAGTGGGAGCAGAATTCTGGTTTGTCAGCCCTGGAATTGAAGTTTTCTTGCATGTTAGAAAAGAGGTTTCTGACTCTCTGGCCCCTGTACCATCCATTGTCTTTTAAATTCTCCCAGGGAGAATTTCCAGGGGGCCTGCTTGGAGGGCAGTGGGGCCTGGGCTGGGCTAATACCTATCCCCTCGTGGACAGATCAAATCAGAGATTCCTTGTGTGTATTCTTAGTAGAGCCCTAGCATCCCGTTAAGAGTTTAGCTGATCCCCACAACAGCCTTGTGGCGTACACGGCGTGGACCATAATCCCATTTTGTAGCTCAGATAATGCACACCCTGCAAAGGCAGTGACCAACTCCAGGCCCCGCCAATTTAAATTGTGATGCACTGACTCAGACCTCCTCTCCTGACTCTTTGGTTGACGTTCTTTCTATTGTGTTATCTGAGGGCTCAAGGGCGACAATTTAGAAGAAGAGTTTTCACTTTGGGATGAAATAACGTAGAAATTGTCATAGTCTTGGTAGACGTTCAAAAGAACTGGTCTCATGAATCTTTAGAACAGGGATTCTAACCTTGAGTGCAGTCTGGAATCACCTGGGGGAACTTAGTAAATACTGATGCCTGAGTTCCTATCCCAGAGGTTCTGATTTAATTGGTCAGGAGTACAGCCTGAGCGTTGGGATTTTTAAACACTTCCCAGATGATTCTAATGTACAGCTATGCTTTAGAACTCGCCTGTTGCAGTTTTGTCTTCACCGAAGCTGTATCTCCTTTCTGGCTATATTTCCCTTTTACCCACTTTTGGAAGAGGTTGGAAATTTTCTATATTTATTAAGACCTAGACCAGGATCAGGTAAGAAAAAAAAATGAGCTAGAGAAAAGACTCAATTAAAACAGTTTTCCAGTGTTAAGAACATATAACGTTAACATCAAGAGAAGTCATACGTTTATTAAAATTTTAAGAAAAAATCTTGGAAACACTATCTATTGAGCCTCAGTTATACACTGAAAGCTATGTGAGCTAAAGGAAAAGTAGAGATGAGTCTCTGGCTTTAAGGAATTTTATAGCTTGATAGTGTCATGCGTCAGAATCACTTCCCACTACATACGGATGCATGGAGGAAGGGAAGCATTGGTTAGCTGCATAAATATTTGCCTGTCCCACCTAGATTTTTGGGGGGGAAGCAGGCAGAACATAAACATCTGGAATGAAAATATTTGCTTGTCCAGAAGTTGATTTCCCAAAAGGCCATCAACCTCCCTCCTATGGCTGCCTCTGCCCCTTTCCAGTTAACAGAGTAGCCTTTCACATTGCTGCTTGGGCCCTAAAATCAAGTAACAGATGCTCAGGCAACAGATATTGAAGAAGTGAAAGAACTGAACCCAGTCCCAGGTGTTCAGACTCAGGCAGCAATGCTGCAATTTCATAGCATCCCTGCCTTGCCAGGTGCTGGATGTTACTGAACCTGAGCATTGCTGTTCTGGGTGGATCAGATCAAATCTACCCAGGCCACCTCCGCGTGGAAGCTGCAGGAGGTGAGACTGTGCCATAGATGAGTGTGAGTATCCTTCCCACGGCTTAGTGACGGTCCCCCCCACCGAGAGCTCTGTTTCCGTGCAAGAAACCTTTGAATTCTCAACCTGTGTCAAGTTGCAATCTTTCGTCAGTCTGCCCCAACTATTTCTAGCAAATTGTTTGGCTGACATGGCATATAGAACAAGTCCTATTCATGCCAAACTCATTTCATTCCAGCTTCAAGCAATAGACATTTAGTGTAGGAGCATTAATGGAGAGGCAAACTTCAGAGAAGAAATTTCCTTCTGTTGCTAAACCTTACATTAAACCATGCTTACTCAGAGGCCTCTGGCTGCAGGAAACAGTGACAAGGGTGGAACTTGGCAGATGGCTGTAGCTGTGGCTTCCTGGAGGCCTGTGCGGGGAGACGATTGTTTGTATATTGGTTTTCATTTATGTATTGGTCTTATTTTCATCTTCCTGAGGTGCCCAGATGCCATGGTGATAGATTGGTTGGAAACGACTCATTTATCAGGGTTCCGTGGGGGACGTAGTTTTCTTTCTCGTGTGCAGTAGAGTCTAAAACGTTTAATTAGATGCTGAGGCATTTCTGCATGGGTCCCTCTCTTCCGGCCCTCCCAGGTGGATGCCATTCCTTAGTTTGGAGAGGGTCTGGGGCTTTCCTGGGCCCAACTTCCTCTCCCTTCATTTTCTCTTGATACAATCCTCAGTCCTTCCTCCTTTTAGCTGCTGTTTTTTTCCCCCATCATTTTTGTTCTAGAAACCACCTTCATGTGACTGCTGGAGTTGCAGAGCAGATTCGTGTTGGAAATCTAGTTGTCAAACAGGTCCAAACCAGACCTTACGAAATAATGTAGTTGAGCTGATACACAGCGAGAGGAATATTAACTACTTGCTGCTTGTGTGTTTTATTCCAGCTCAACTTTTCCAGAGAGCTCACCTTGTTCTTACCGCCTGCCAGGCAATGCCCTAGATGCTGAGAATGCAAAGATGAGGCTTCTGTCTCCTGAGTACCACATCTAGGCAGGGTGCGACAGGTGTGTGTGTGTACATAATTGTAGCACCATGGAGGTGCCCAAATCAATGGGTGAACAAAGGGCTGGGAGTCACATCAACTTGAGGTGAGCTTGGGGGAAAGGTTGGTGTTTCAGGCAAATGTGGAGAATACCAGGCGTAGTGGGCTCCTCGGAGAGCAAGAGGTTCCATGTGCTGCATCTGGGGGGGTGTTCCAGGTGTGGATGTGGAAGGCGAAGTTTGGAATGGCCAAGGTTTCTACCTGGCGTCAATGGGGACATCAGGAAGTGGGGACAGTGAGAAATCCTGGGAGGGGGAGATGAGTTGAATTCCAGACACAATAAAAATGATATGCCTTTGAAATCCACGTGGTTGGAAATACTGGTTTGGGACTGTTTGGGGTGATGGCACAGGAGATGCGGATTTAGAATGGAGTGCTGGGGGCTGAAGACTTGAGCGCAAAGCCATTCGAGGAAAGCCTGGACAGAGAGGCGCAGGGGTCAGAGCCTTCAGGAGCATAAGTGTTTTAGAGAAGGAACGGAGATTTGGGGAGCAGATAGAGGCAGGTGGCCGAGGGACCAAGAGAGCTTCCTTTTTCCTTTCACCAATGGTTCTGCCACGCCTGGCTGCCCGCTGAGCCCTGTACGCAGCTCCTGGGCTGGTGTGGGCTTGCAGCCCGGTGCCCTCTCCTGAGCGGCCTGCCTTTAGTTTCCTCTCTTCTTCAACCACCTCCTGGCTTCAGAGCACTGCCTTCACTGGTCACAGACCCCTCGGCTTTCCTTCCTTGCTGGCATCGAAGATGAGAGAGTCTGTCTCTCCCCTTTGTCTTCTGATTGTATATCAGGGCCTCTGCTAAAAAGAGCCGGTGTTCTGAGCTGTCTGCTCTTTGATTTCCAATTGAGAGCCCAAGAGCCAACCTGAGGACGGTGTGTGACTCTTTCCCGGCCTGATGCTGAGTGAGCTCAGCCTTGTAGCAGAACATGGGGAGCCCTTCCTTCATCTCCTTTCTAGAAACAGGGTGTGTGCATCCCCCGGCCTGACCACACACTAAAGATTCACAGGCCAGCTCCTTCCTCAGCGAAGGAGGCGGCCACGTGTTGGGGGAGGAGGCACGGTTTAATCTTCACTGCTGTGGAGGAAAGGAAGACACTGTGGAGTGGTGACAATGCATTTTGTCTTTTCCCTGTGACCGTAAGCGGTGACCAGATCCCACCACGTTCTTCTCAGCTTGTGGCCAGCATCTCTGCTCCAATGGGAGTGTTCTCTTGAAACGAAGCCCCTGACCACTAAAGGGAGGGTCATTTGGCAAAGTCCCTGCTGAAACTGCCATCTAAGGCATGTCTAAGTGGCATTCTCACCCAGGCCACCCTTCCAGACTTTCTCCTGAGAGCTGAGCCCCACCAGTGCTGCATGAGGTACCCTGTGTCCTGGCCTCAGCCTGGGATTGAAAATAGGCTGGACCGTACATCTAGAAGAAATCCTGAAAGCTCTGGTTCAAAGCAGTCCCTGTCTGGTTGCAACCTGGCAGTCCTGGCTTTTTCCGCCTTGGCCAAATCATTCTGACTTTTCCTATGGTGGTTTGAGCATCTTACAGTCTGAATATTTAGGTCTGCTCATCCTCCTGGGATAACAGGTGCGACGCGGCCAGTGCTGGTTAATGCAGGTTTATAGTTATCGTCGCAGGGCTGAAAGGTGTGTGATGTCTTTCTCCCTCATGGTCACCGTGTTTTCAACAGCAGCCTGGGTTGGGTTGTTCAGCCTCCTCAGAGAGGCTCTGAAAGCTGAAGTGAGTTCCTGTTCCTTCGTCTGTGCCTGTCCTCATACAGTGTTTATGTTGGTTGTAGCAGCCCCACCAGCTAAGGTGAAAGTGTCCAACTCCCTGACTCTGTGCACATTTGCAGTGCTGCCCCCTGGGGGGCCCAAGCCAGCACCCCCCCTCCAGTCCTGGAGCTCCGGAGACCCCAAAGCCTTAGCAAGGCTGCAGAGGCTGCTCGGGGCACCAAGGAACTGCATGCACTGCTCTGTGAGGTGGTGACTGTTTTTTTTAATTATAGGTAGAATACACAGAACATTTATCTTTTTTTTAAAATTTTGAGCCTTCTTTTAATTAATTTATTTATTTTTTAAAATTTTTGGCTGTGTTGGGGTCTTCGTTTCTGCGCGAGGGCTTTCTCTAGTTGTGGCAAGCGGGGACCACCCTTCGTCGCGGTGCGCGGGCCTCTCACCGCCGCGGCCTCTCTTGTTGCAGAGCACAGGCTCCACACGCGCAGGCTCAGTAGTTGTGGCTCACGGGCCCAGTTGCTCCGCGGCATGTGGGATCCTCCCAGACCAGGGCTCGAACCCGCGTCCCCTGCATCAGCAGGCACACTCTCAACGACTGCGCCACCAGGGAAGCCCACGTGTATCATTTTAACCATTTTAAAGCGTACAATTCCGAAGCATTACGTGCATTCACAGTGTTGTGTGATCATCACCACTGTCTCATTCTGGAACTTTTTCATCCCCCCAAGTGGAAACCCTATACCCACGGAGCAGCCACGTCCCATCTCCCACCCCCACCTCAGCCCCTGGCAACCACCAAGCTGCTTTCTGTTTCTATGCATTTTTCTATTCTGGGTCTTTTACATAAATGGAATCATACAATATGTGGCCTTTATGATGTTTTCAAGGCTCTGCCATGTTGCAGCATGTGTCAGTCTTATTTCTTTTTCTGTCTGAATAATAGTCCATTGAATGGATATACCGCATATTGTTTATCCATTCACCTGTTGACGGCCTTTTGGGTTACTTCTACCTTTTGGCTATTATGAATAATGCTGCTATGAACATTCATGTACTATCTTTGGGTGAACATATGTCTTCAGTCCTTTTAAGAGTGGAATACTGGGTATATGATAATTCTATGTTTAACTTATTGAGGAATCGCCAGTTTTCCACAGCAGAAAACTGTGGAAATGTTTATGTTCTCATCAGCAGTATGAGGGGAGGTGGTGACTTCTGGAGCCAAGTATGCCAGCCCCTCTGGCATAAACCAAAGTAGTTATCTGGGGTGAGCCTCAGTGTAGGGGAGCTGGGACCAGGGGCGTCAGAAGTGAGCAGGGAGGGGCCGCAGGGCCTGGGAACTTGGACAGAGTTCACAGGTGCAGCTGGGCAGGCCAGGGCCTGGCCCTTAGTGGTGGTTGAGCCTCTCCGGTGTGGTGGACGCGTGTGATGGGAAGGGTACAGGGCAGTGCCGTGGGCAGTGGAAGGGCCACGTGGTGGGTTCAGGAGGGCTGATCCAGGTGGTGTCTGTGAGTGGAAAGTGTTAGACTCTGAGCCTGGGATGGTGGCAGAGTGTGTCCTCACCCCAGGGAGGACAGGTTACAAGTAGAACAAGGAGGCAGGCCCAAGCCCAGCTCATAGATTAGGCTGATGGTGGGGAAGTGAGGGTGGCAGGAAAGGAGTGCTGTGACGGGGGAAAGGGGCACTTCACTGGGCTCCAGTATGGAGGTGCTGTCTCTTACCCTGAAGCAATGCTGCTCTCCTAAGGCAGAGGCATCTGGGGTTGAGTTCTGAATCAAGCATGTGAAGTGAATCACATGAGGTCAAAACTGTTCTTGAAAACTTCTCATTGCCAGGACCCAGGCCCTTGGAAACTCAAAAGGCAAAATTTAGCTTCTCTTGTTTGCTTTCCAGTGGTGGCTTCTCTTTCCTTGAAACACGGAGGCCAAGGTCTAGTTTGAGTGGGAAGGAGTAATGGAGAGAATAAGGAGGTTGGGGGAGGGGTGGCAGGTAGGTAGAATTGAATATTTGAGCCCTTCTGGCTGCTGTACTGACTGGCTTAGGACCCTAGGGTAGGTGTGCGGCCAGGGAGGATCAGAAAGGCCAACATCAGAGCCTCTGGGGCTGGGGAGGTGTTGCAGGGCTGTACTCTCACCCTTGCTGTACCAGCTCCTGGAGAGACTTGGAGTCAGGCCACCGTAAATCCACAGCAGCCCCAATGGGCACAAACAGAGTTGGGGTGGCCCCTTCTACATAGCCATGCTCTGGCAGCCCAGGCTGCATCTGGCAGAGGTCCCCTTAGGGGTGCATGGGCCAAGCCAGTGCCGCCTTATAAACAGTGCTATAGTTTATCAGCATTGCAGTTTAGTAGGGATGCTTCCACATCCGCTGCCTCCTTGAAGCATTTGGTAATCAGGAAGCATATTCCCCATGTACAAATGGAGGTTTAGAAAAAGAATGGTTTTCGAATTTCCATGATTAGGAAGAGACAGAACTAGGACACCCACCTGGGACTTCTGGCTCTAGATTTCAGCATTCTTTTTAGTTTGTTCTTCTTAGGGAAGCTGTCTGATACTGGTGCTAATCTTTTCCTGTACTCTCTTTGGTAGAACAGATGATAGTCTAGGGGTCATGAGGTACTGGGGAGGGATCAGGGTGGTGTCTGGTGCTCATGCAGGTAGCTCTCCCTCTCTTCAGGCTCTCGTCAAGAGTGAGATGGATCTGTTTTCCCTGCCTCTGCCGAGGCCATCCTGGCCCCCCAGCTCTGTGCCCCATCTGTGTAGGCCCCTTTCTGGGCAGCAGCCTCTCAAAGAGACAGCCCTCATCTAACGCTGAGGTTTTGGGGTCAAGCCTCGATTCTGACGAGGCAGAGTTAGCATCTCTGGCTGCAGCCTCAGCTTTCAGCAAATGGTAAACTCTACTTGAGGGCAACATTCAATTATGAAAATCTATTTCTCTTGCCACATTCAGAAAGTCTCCTAATGTGCCTTTGTGCACTCACAAAGTTAGTGACACATCACTAAATGTGTATGTGGTTGCCATGGAAATGTCTCTCTCCTAACATGGCATTCCAAGAGCAAAGAGAAGGGAAGTTTTCTTTGTAAAGAGAAAAGCAGAGCAGAACTTGGCTAATTGTCATCATACGAATCCCCAAACTGTCATTCTTCCCTGACTACCAGTCTCCTGCTTGCTGTCAACGACATAATGGTGGAAACCCAATCAGCCCGCTGCGTTTCTTTGGGAGTTTCACGAGCACTGTTCTTAACCTTTACGCCAAGCGTGCGCCAGGAAGGACCCCAGGACTCTTGATTTGAGTTTTCACCTAGCTTGGAAATGGTACCTTCCTGCGCCGCCTAGCACTCGCCACTCGCAAGCACTTGCGTCTCGGGAGGGCTCTTGGCACCAGTTTCTTTGCAGAACGTGCAGGCTGAGCAGGTCTTCTGAAGGTGCTTTGTGTTTTCCACCAGAGACTCTGAGCTTCAGTTTTTGTCGTTGTGACCAATGCACCATACAATGACATACGGAGCACGCTAATACTAAGGCGCCTTTTGAATGTCAGAAATCCCAGGTATTCTCCTAGCAGCGGTGTGAATCCACAGACTGTGGGGAGAAATGGAGCAGGAGACCTAAGAGAGACCTAAGTCTGGCTGATGCCTTCCTGTCTCTCTGGCTCACCCTGACCCTGTTCTCACCTCTGTCCTGTAGACTTTATCTTGACCGAGCCTCTCTGCGGCCAAAGAAGTCCTCATATTTCTGGACTTTACCAGCAGCTTCTGAGGGGATCCTTGGTCCGTATTGGCTGAGCCTTTGACTGCACCTGCTGTCCCAGTCTTGGGGCTGGGTAGCTGTTCTTAATGGTGTTGAAGTTCAAGCTGTTGGCCTTTTTGCTACTATGGTTTGCCAGTGGTGAGCTCTGAGATGGGAACCTCTGCCTCTTGCCCTGAATACCTGCCTAGGAACCTAGCTGTTCTTTCCATTCTCAGCTGCTCCGTATTTCTCTGCGGGACCCCTTGTCCTGTGAGGCTCTGCTGTCATTTCCCAAGCAGGAGATGCTTTCAGGGAGGCCATCTGCCCATACATGTGTTTCTGTTCCTGGCATCAAGTACACATGCGGCTTCTGGGCTGGAGGGACCAAGAGTGCTGGACTCCCTGCCTCCAAGGGGACCTCAGGGTTCCTGAGGTTCTGAGAGGCTGCCTGATGCTCTTCTACAGCTGCCCTGCCTCTGATGGAAGGATCTGGCTCCTGCCCAATGTCACAGGGTGAACCAAGAGGTTGAGCATATTTCAGCCTTGTTGCTTTTCATGTTGAAAATGCCAGGGTGCTCCATCTTGCCCATAACTGTACTGGATCCTAAGAAGACCTTTAGCCACTGGCCATGCTGAGTTGCCAAAGTGATGGGACAGAACCAGCTTCTGACTCAAAAAGCAGAGGGTATAAATGCTGGCAGCCCCCGTGTACACAGATCTGCAATCCCCAATGCAGTCAGGGTCCTGTGCGTCTCCAATTACCCTGGGCATGAGGCAGGTCTTCCCTGCCACAAAACAGATTGTCCTTTTTGCTTTTATAACTCAGGTCCTCAGCGTTGTTTCTTACCCAACATTTATTTCTCCTACCCTCAAGGGATGGATGAGGAGGTATCTGGTTCATTGCTGAGCTGTGACCTTGGTAAACACGTGTAAGTTTGACCAAGAGCTGAAGGGTCTAATGAGAAACTCTGTAGGAGTTTGGAGCCTTTTGTTGACACATCAGTGCCTGGTGCTTACCATGCCACGGCCTCTAAGAGACTGGCCAACCTCTGCGGCAACCACGGCTCCAGGCTGCTTCCGTGTAGTTGCTTCTGAGCTCGTTTGGGGGCCTGTATTGGGAGTTCCTGAGAGAGGCCGGGTCAGCCATTGTCCCCTTGACTCTGTGGCCTCTCTGTGGCTTAACTGAGTCTCCCCTCCAGCAAGGGACAGGGGCTTCTAACCATAGGACACTCTCTTTGAGACAACACAGAACTTATCTCTGACATGTCACATCCTGAGTTCTCTTCCTGCCATTTTAGACTCATATCTCTACCGCATTTGGGTGTATAAATGGCTGTTTGGAGAGCCGGCTGCCCTTTTTTGCCATTGGCTTGTGCAAGTAAATATCAATTTAGTCCTTACAGAATAAAAATAAAGGAGGCTTGGTTGTCTCCCTAATCCACAAACCCTGTAATTCTCACCTGGAAAACCTGGCTCTCCTGTTTCAAATCAGTTTTAGGACAAAGGCTCAAGGAAGGCTTTATTGCTCTTACAGGAGCTTATTTTTTCATTTGTCCATTTAGTAAATAAGCACCCCTCCAAGGACAGCTGGAGGGGATTGGCTTGGCAGAAAGGGCGTCTATGACCGCAGTAAGAGTCAGGGAGGGAAGCTTGGCTCTGGAGAGATTTCCACCTGCTGGACACTTGGAATGGGGTCCACCGACTAACAAGCAAACATTCTAGAAATCAGTGGATGCCGAGACTCAGGGGCAGCCACCGCTGAGTTCTGGAGTGCCGACTGGAAGCTCTCTCCCAGCCTTTCTTCTGTCCCAGAGGGGACGTGCAGACCCACCCTTGCCGAGACTCCTGTTGTAACCAGGCCCAGCTGGGCAGAAAGACAAACTGCCCAGCTTGAGAGGCGAGTGTGGGCTCTTGGTTGCTCTGGCCCGGGGCCCTGAGCTCATTTGGCTCCTCAGTTGTACTTTAAGCCTCTGTCCCAGCTCACAGTCTTGTTCTGGGGCTGGGAGGGTTGCTCCTGGCTGCTTGCTGCCCTGCAAGTAGTTGGAGTGGGACAGATTCCTGTCCCCACTCTGCCCTTGTCATCTGTGAGCAGCTTCCCAGCAGGTAGGAAGAGTACCCCACGCCCGGCCCTGTGGCCAGGACCCTTCAGCATCGGGCAGTGTCCGTCTTTTCTGTGTCTGCGGGGCCGTGACCCAAGTTGAGAGAAACACCATTTCTTCAAGGAAGATGCTCTCTGCAGGGAGAGGCTAATGTGTGTTCCTCTGACTCTTGTCACTGAACAGGTCACACAGAATTAACCTGCTCATCCTTTAACCACAGGCAGGTCCTTCTGGCCTGTTAGAGGGCATTCTAATTGCTCCCCTGGCCGGGGCCTGAGGTCAGCGGTCAGAAAGAAGGAAGGATGTTTCCCATGGGGAAAATCTGTACTTTGCAGGGAATAGGAGGCTTATCCCAGGTGTCCTCCCACTCCTGGGTTGTGGGATTTAGAAAAGCGATTAAGTCTTGTTCCATCTGAGGCATGTCAGCACCAGGACCCACGTCAGGGCCACCCTGCGACCTGCCGGCGGTGGCAGAGGCTGGCCTGGGCAGGGATTGCTGAGAGCTCTGGGGACCCAGAGGGCCTGTCCCACTTCCCAGCAATGACCACCCAAAGCCAAGTGCTTTATTCTTCCGATGAGCCCCTCATAGCAGCTCCTGACCCCTAAGAGTCTGCCCGGCTGACCCTGAGGCCTCCAGTCCCTTCCCGAGGACACGGGAGATGCTCTGCTCCCGGCTCAGCACTGAGGAGCCTGTGCCCCTTGTGGGGGCTGGAAGGCCTGTGTGGTTCCCATCGAGGCCCCCCGACTTCTGCCTCACGACCGCTGCCGCCTTCCGGGTCGCTGTTGGGAAACAAAGGGCTTCTCTGAGTGGCCCTGGGACTCTTGAGAGTCCTCCTTGCTGCCAAAGAAGTTTGCTCAGTGCAGCGGAGTCGCGTTCTCCTGGAAAGTGAGACTCTGCTAATGTGTTCTCAAGTTCTGTTCCAGCTGGCATCCACCATTCCCGCTCCGTGGGCTGGAAGGCCCCCAGCACCCCGCTCAGGCATGGGGCTGAGCCACTGGCAGCACTTGGCACGAGGCTGTTTAGCAAAGACCGAAGCCTGCTGCCGGCCTCAAGTCAGGCCATCTTTTCCTCTGGCTCAGTGGGTCTTGCGAGCTGGGACCAGAGCCTCACCAGGCACTATCATGAGGGTGCTTTGTCCCAAAGAGAGCTTGGGTGTCCTCCTACCAACATGCAAGATGAACAGGGGGCCTTAAACAAGGTACTTAACCGCTGCCCCAGTTTCCTCTTCTGGGCAATGGAACCATCCTCAGGGCTGGAGTCTGCATCAAGTGCTTGGCCAAGTTCCTGGCACAAAATAGGTGTTTAATCAATATTAGCTTCTACTGTAATGTCTCTGCTGAGACCCCTGAAAATTCCCCATCACTGCTGGTCATAAGCCCCAGCTCTGCAAGGGGCTTATAGGAAACCATCTTTTTGTGCTGTGATGTGGCTGCTCTGCGTGGCCCGTTCAGATGCCTTCTTATTAGATGTCCTGTCACCCTGCCCTGGACGAGGTCCTCTGGCTTCTCAGGTGAGGAGCTCCACAGACTCCCTGATTTTCCTGAACCCTCTTGGATCCAGTAGGTGTCACTGTCCTGAGCTGAGGGGCCATGTCAGAGAGGCTATTGGTCCTTCAGCTGCTTTCCCCAGAACTGGGCTGTTGTGGCTGCCCTCAGCTTCCCTCTAGTCTGGCTCCTGGGGGAAATTTGCTGAGTGGCCCAGCTCTTTTCTAGGGGACAGGGGGTGAGGCATGTTTGGGAAGACAGTACTGGGGGACTGCTCTGTCTCTGAAACTTGCTATCTATCTATTCCAGTGCTTTTCAACTGGGGTAACATTTGGCAATGTCTGGAGACATTTTTAGGTGTCACAACTGGGGATGCTGTTAGCATCCAGTGGGTAGAGGCCAGGGATGCTGATAAACATTGACATTATACAAGACAGCCTCCCACGAAAAAGAATTATCCAGCCCAAAATGTCAGTAGTGCCAAGGTGGAAAAACTCTGATCTATTTCCGGCTGGACAGAGAGAGGACTTCGGCAACTCTGAGGACTGTAGAGCAGCAGCATCCAGATAGATGAGCCTGAGTCCTTCATCCCTTCCTATCCCCCAGTCCAAGAACCTAGAATCACTTTTCTCTTACTGATGTGCTGTGCAACTGTGGACAAATTGAGTCCTCTGAGCCTTAGTTTTTATTCCTGAACGCAGGGGTACTGGGGGTTGCCTTTCCAGATGAAGATCTGTCAAAGACTTCAAATCTGGAGTAGAGCTTGTTGTCTTAGGGGACCCCAGGCTGCTATACTGATTCATGAGGCACCTGACTCCTTCCAGAGGGCAAGGCTTTGTAAAAGGAAAGCTGTTCTGACTTATATTTTGAAGGGACTGCTGAGCCGGATCCAGGCTCTGAGTTAAGGAAGCACCATCCCAAGGGGTGGGTGGGTGCTCACCCCCGAGCTCTCCCAGGTCCCAGGACTGTGCTGTTGCCAAAGCAGTTTTTCTCTCCTCCAAATAATTGTCCTTTTTTTTATGCTTAGCGAGCTTCTGCTTTAATCTGTGTGTGGCCGCATTGGGAAGCCTGACTTGACGGCAGATGCCGTGGGATGTAATCTTCTCACGTTTAGGCTGTAAATTCTCCGTGGTTCCAGAGTGCTGTGGAGTTCACCCGAACATGTGCTGTCCTCTGATAATTGAAGTGGCTTAAAACAAAGCAAGGCCTATTGGTTTGAAATAAACCATCTTGTGAGCTAGACTATTTTAAAGTGAAAAGAAAACTTAGAGCATATCTCTGATTGAGGGCTCCAACCTGTCTCATCCCCAAAGGTCATGGATTAAGGAATTGATTTACTCTGTGATCTTGAGCAAGCCTTTTGACTTCTCCAGGTCCGAGTTTCATCTCTGAAAGGTGGGGCCCAAACTAGGTCTCTGAGTCTCCTTCCTGCCGCAGCCTCTCTTTCAGGTCCTGGATTTCGTGGCACTTAGGGCGGGAACGTGTGGTTGATTACTCCTCCTCCAGGGCTAAAATTGCCCCTTCTGAAAGGTGACACCAAGCTGTAGAAATGACCCTCTCTCCTCGCTTCATAGTTACGATTCTCAGACACTCTCAAAATACCAGATGACAGGGCTTCCCTGGGGGGCGCAGTGGTTGAGAGTCCGCCTGCCGATGCAGGGGACACGGGTTTGTGCCCCGGTCTGGGAAGATCCCATATGCCGCGGAGCGGCTGGGCCCGTGAGCCATGGCCGCTGAGCCTGCGCGTCCGGGGCCTGTGCTCCGCAATGGGAGAGGCCACAACAGTGAGAGGCCCGCGTACCGCAAAAAAAAAAAAAAAAAAAAACAGATGACAGGTTTAGTTACACAGAACTGGCCGACACTCGTAGTTTAAATCTCTCTTCTTGGCTCCAAGGGAGTGAGCAGAGTTTGGTGAATAACGAGTGGAAAACTCTTCTCTGGTCTGTCCCCGGCCCTTGGGCAGGAGATGATGGATGTGTGGGGCAGAGGGAGGCTGGTTAGAAGGCAGCAGGCAATGTTCCGCCCAACATTGCTCTTCAACTCCTGGTTTCTCGCCTCGGCTCTGTTGTCAGCCTCAGATCAGGGGTACTGACTTCCATGTCTATTGGTTGAAATCTCTTCCTTTTTAAAACCCTCTGGAAAATGCCAATTGTCCTTCAGGGACTTGTGCCAGGAGTTACTAGGACAACATAAAGAAATTCACTCTTACCAAAACCTCAATTCTCCTGTTGCAGTTTGACCTAAAGAAAAACATCTTATCCTTGAACCTCTTCCTCTTCCTCTTCCTCTTCTGGGGGTGGGAGGTGGGGTGGGGTGGGGTGTCTCCAGTAGGCTACAAAGCTGATGTGGGTCGTAGGTTGGAATGATCGTGTCCTTTTATTTTATTTGTTTATTTATTTATTTATTTATTTTTTGCGGTACGCGGGCCTCTCACTGTTTTGGCCTCTCCCGTCGCGGAGCACAGGCTCCGGACACATAGGCTCAGTGGCCACGGCTCATGGGCCTAGCCACTTTGTGGCATGTGGGATCCTCCCAGGCCAGGGCACGAACCCATGTCCCCTGCATTCGCAGGCGGACTCTCAACCACTGCGCCACCAGGGAAGCCCCCTTATTTGTTTATTTTTTAAAGATTTTATTTTTGGCTGCGTCAGGTCTTTGTTCCTGTGTGCAGGCATTCTCTAGTTGCGGCGAGCGGGGGCTACTCTTCATTGCGGTGCGCAGGCTTCTCATCCAGGTGGCTTCTCTTGTTGTGGAGCACGGGCTCTAAGTGCGTGGGCTTCAGTAGTTGTGGTACGTGGGCTCAGTAGTTGTGGCTCGCAGGCTCAGTAACTGTGGCTTGCGGGCTCTAGAACGCAGGCTCAGTAGTTGTGGCGCACAGGCTTAGTTGCTTCGCGGCATGTGGGATCTTCCCGGACCAGGGCACGAACCCGTGTTCCCTGCATTGGCGGGCGGATTCTCATCCACTGTGCCACCAGGGAAGTGCCAATCATGTCCTTTTAAAAGACATCATTTCATGCTACAGCTACAGGTACATCTGGCACCTCCTCCAGGACAAGCTATTTGCAGGTTTTAGTAGTGCTTTGCCAAAGTGTTAGCTGAAACACTTTCCTCAGTTCTATAGGTCAACTTCATATTTGGAATAAATAAGCCTGTGTGTTAAATTCCTTCTTGGTCTCTACCTCATGCAGGTAATTCCATGTGTGTTTCTCTGCTGTATGTCAGGCTGTGCTTATGTTTGCTTAATTGCAGTGGTTCATTTGAAAGGTGCTGTTAGAAGTGGAAAATGAAAGAAGACACTTGTTTGGTCATGACCACACTGGCATCTTGCTGTTTAGGTTCATTGATCAGGGAGAAGTCAAAGAGGAGAGAGACAGGGATGGATAGACCAACCTGGGTCATAACCAGGTAAAGGAAAGGTCTTGTGTGTGGGATCCAGTCAGTAAATGGGTCCCAGGGCCTTCAACTCTCAAAACACGAGCCTGTCATGGCCACGCTCACCATTACCCAGTGGACAGTTCTGTGTCCTGGAACCCTGTCCTAGGAGCAAAGGAACTTTCAGATGGAGAAAGCCGCTCTCAACATGTGCCTTTTTCCAGAGGCTGGGGAGAAGGAGGGGCAAGGGTTATGAGGCAGGGGTGGAGGTGAGTGGGGTGCTTGAAATGGAGGAACAAAGCCGTGAAGCAGGGCTCTGAGACTTGAAGTGGTGGCACCTTTCTTTTTCAGTGGGAGATGCTTACCTGCTAGTGAAGCATCCTTATACACAGCAATTATGGTCTTCATTATTCTTTAGCAAGAAGTAATTTCCTGGTCATCTGTCACTTTAAGACTAAGGGCCTTCCACTCCCTCTGCTGAGCATATAGTAGCTTGTTGTACATCAGTTCTATTTATGTCCCATTTGGGAGCTCTGGGGGCTGCCCTTTGACAAACACACAAAAAGAGATTGATATAGCAAGAGCCATAGAAAATTGAGAAGGCAGGACTGGGGAGCTCGGTAACCTTGTGTTAAGCCCTGTTACCCATGGGGGCCTTGGCCTCAGTAAGTAATCAGCGGCTACCACTGTCTTCCTTTCATATGTCATCCTTACTATAGAATAAAAACACTCATGTAACTTGCGCTGCGAGTCACCCGTCCTGTAGTGTCGTTGGGGGACTTGAACTCTAGGCTGCGGCCTGCCTCTGGATGGAAGGGCCTGGCCCACCACCTGGACACCTGCCCACTTTGAGGGCTCACCCACTTAAGAAGCATTTACAGCCAGGCCCCTGTTGTGCTCCTCCCCGTTCCCCATGCCCACTTCCCTGCCCCCCAGGCCTTGAATGGTCTAAACAAGACCACATCTCCTGTTCTACAAGAACACCTGGTCTCGCTCTGGATGGCCTAGCAGATGTCAGTCATTCAAAGCCAAAACTCAGTAACCACTACCAGGGAGTAGGCCTTTCCCATAGGTTATTAATCTTCACCATGGTTCTAGCCAACAGAGATGACTCTCCTTGAGTTTCAGTTGAGGCAGCTGAGGCTCAGAGATGTTAAGCAACCTGCGCAGAGTCACACAGCTAGAAAGTGGCAGAGCCAGCGTGGGAGCCTTGGTTATCCCATTCTGCCCTTGATCATAAGATGCACAAACTATAGACTCTAAGAGCTGGCGTGAGTGCGGAGGGGCCTGGAGGCTTCCTGGGAATGAAGGGCAGCGGCCCAGAGGTTGGAATGAGCCTGGTAAGGAGACAGCCTGCTCTTCCCCCAACCTGCCTCCTGATGTTCTTTACCTTCTCTGAGGTCCCTCCCATTTGCGTAGCCCATTACCTCTTACATAGCCTTTCTTCTTTCTCTCTTGTGGTCTTTAAAATAGTCCTCAAAAGTGACCTTTTCTTTCCAGATGAGGAAACTGAGGCTCATGGAGAGGGCCTTGTCCAAGACGGTGTAGCGAACCATAGCGTTAGCAGGACTTTGGGGTCCTGAGTCGTGTTTTCTCCGTTTTCTGTTCCCCACCGCACCCCTACCCCAGTCCCCCAGCTCCACCCCCACCATTGCTGGTGTTTTCCTGTGTCTCCTAAATCTCAGCTTGACTGTTGTTTGAGAGGGACCCTGGGCTGGGTCCTGGCATAACCAAGACTCACTCAGCCCATTCCCTACCCCCTCCCACCCACAGGCCCTCTGAGGCCCTCCCCGAAGCACCTCTCATTTCCCTGGGTCTCCCCAATCCATCAAACTGAATCTGCACACACCGTGAAGATGCCAAGAGAGGTGGGCCTCTTCCTGGTGTTACCTGCACGGTCAGTCCTGGCAGCGGCGGCAGCAGCAGCAACGATGGCCCTGCCTGCCTCTCCCTCATTCCTGAGCCCGTGGCTCAGGCGAGAAGCATTAGGGAGGGCGAGAGCCATCACAGGGCTGAGGGCGCTCATTCATTCCCAGCACCTGACAGAGGACTTAGGTGTAGGGTCACTGCTTGCCTGGATGTTCTGGTGTCGCACAACTGCACCCAGCTGGGTCTCGGGAGTGACTTGATGAGCCTCTGAATCTGCAGGGTTTGGGGGTTTGTCTTGTTGCTGAGATGGCACCTGGGCAGCCTGCAAAGTCAGGGCCACTTTGTTCTAGATCATTGTCTCCTGGGCCGTTTTCCCACCCCCCATGCCCCATGGGGTCAACCCGGCTTGTGGTTCTGCCTCTGTAGTTCCCCTGGCTCTGTCCTCCCACCTCCGCCTCAGACCTCTTACCTGGCTGACTTGGAGAAGCTTCTGGTATGGCCCTCAGGCCACAGTTTTCTACAATATGTGCTTCATGACCTAGAAAGCACAGTGCTGGCTATGTCCTTCTCAAGCCCTCCAAGAGGCAGTGCCAGTCCCTCCGGGGAATAGCCTGGCCTATCCTTCCTCCAGTGAACTGAGCAGCTTTTAGAAACCCTAAATCCCAAAATGTAGTTCATAAGAAATCCTTTTCTTTAATCACAAAAGTTACATGTTGTACAAACACTGATATAGCAGCTTTCTAGCTTTTCTGATTGCACGGTCCTGGGGGAGTCCATTGACGCTGCATCTCCTGTGATCCCAAAGCAGGGCTGGGCCTGCCTGTGGAATGCGCCCACTGATGTGCTAGAGCTGAGTCGTGAGAGCCATTGTTAAATTTTCAGAAATTTGGTGAGCTGATGGTTAAAAACAGCCATATTTTTAAATTATATAAATTTACAATTAAATAAATTATACTAAAAGCAATGGTAGAAAATACTCAAATCTCATTACTTCCTAAGTAATTTACTACACTTTATTATTTATCTATGCTCCTTTTTTGGGGGTTGGGGGGGTGCGGGGCATGCTGTGTGGCTTGTGGGATCTTAGTTCCCTGAACAGGGATCGAACCTGGGCCCTCAGCAGTAAAAGCACAGAGTCCTAACCACAGAACCACCAGGGAATTCCATACCTATACTCTTGAGGTTACATATGTCTACTGTATCTGTACTTAATGGTGTGCTACTGTGTGTCTCTACCCAACATCGTTTTGGTATGGGAATATTTACACCACAAGCAATTGGCCAACACTATAAATCAAGATTTTATTTATTGTTTTGATAATTATCTAGACTTAGGAAAGTGGTGGAGAAGATCTTAATTAATAGTGCAGCGTAAACTTTAAAATGTATCATTGTAAATAAAAAGTGCAAAAAATTGAAAATAACATTTTTCTGGTTTTCAAAAACTACCATCCAATTCAGCAAAGATTCCACTCACATCACTGACAAACAAATGAAATCTGGTGTGTTTTCATTATTTCATTTTTGTCTTACTATTTAAGGTCAACAAAAATATTGACCAGTGCTTGTGTGGGAACCACACGTCTGTCAGCACATCACAGGATTTGCTGCAGGTCCCACGTATTTGACCACTACCATGCCTTTGACTGGCGTGCCCAAGTCCCCTTTCATTCACTGACATTTATTTAACAAATACATATTGAGTGTATACTATGTGCCAGGCACCAGAGACACAGGAACGGACAAAACAGACAATAACAGAATAAACATGTCGACTGCATTTTCAGACCCTTCCCTCCTTAAAGGCACAAGTGCTCCCTCTCTGCATCTTGATCTCCCCCACCCAGGGTGAGCTCTGCCTCCATCCTGGTCCCGTCTTTCAGCTTTTCGCTGCTGGGGATGAGCCTCAGCTCGAGGAGGACAGAGTCTGAGCAGAGTCATGCGTGAAGGGCTTGGAACTTGAATGAAGGCCCAGGATTGAATGTTGAAGCAGCTTTTGGGACAAAGCCAGTAAGAGAAATCAGTTTCTTTAGAGTTTGTGAAAATGGGATGCATCCTTCCCACCTAAAGAATGGTTAGCTGTTCTCTGTACTTTGGGGCGGAAGATCTAAAATGAGACCTTTGCACTTGAAAGGGCTTCAAAATATTTAATATAAGAAATATCACAGGATAGCCTGCTGATTCACTCATCTGTTTGTTCAGCAAATACAAGTGCCTACCCAGCCGGGTGCTTGCAGGCTCTATGTACTGCCAAGCCTGATGATCTGCGGTCTCTCCTTGAGGGGTTTTCAAACTTGTGGGGCAGTTGATAATCCAGGTTGCTGGCCAGTGAGCACAGCAGTCAGCATGCCCCCAGCCCCCCCGGAAGCCTTCCTCCTCTCTGTGGAATCAGGCCCCCACGGGCATCCAGTCTCCTCTTTCTCTTTTCTCCCCCTACTTAGCATCGATCTCAGTTTGCAGTAATTATATACCTGAGTGTGTGTTTGATGGATGTCTGTCTCTCTTACAAGAATGTCAGCTCCAGGAGGGCAGGCAGGGATCCATATCTGTCCTGCTCACAGGGCCCGGCATCAGTAGGCAATCAGGATAAACTTGTTAAATGAGTGAATGAAGGACAGAGCAAGTTTGGAGGAGGGAGACTGATGCAGGTGAGAAGCCCAGAGGGCATCTGGAGGGAGAGGCTTTTGAGCTGGAAGAATGAAGCCTTCATTCTTCCACTTACGGCAGGTGAGGCAAACTCTTGCATTTGTCAAGGTCCTGCCCGAACCTTACCTCCATTGCACAGCTTTTTCTTACCCCTTCTCTCTGGAGAGGTATCTATGACAGAACACAGCACTTTGCATTATAGCTTTTATGTGATTCTTAACCTTTCTTAGGTCACAGAATCTATGCTAATCTGATAAAAACTATAAACCTTCCTCCCCAGAATAATGCTTATGGCATGCAAATGCACACGCACAAACACGCAGTTTTAAGTTCAGTTTCCAGGGGTTCACAGGCTCCCATTCCCTCCATAAACCCCACATTAAGAACCCTGCTTTAAAAAATGTGATTCCCCACGGCAGGCACATCCTGCCCCTCTGTAACCCCCATATCTAGCACAGTTCTTGGCATATAGACCTTAATGTGGAATATTGGGTGGATACATAGAAGGATTGAATGGGTAGGTGGGCATTTTAAAAAGTGTCCTGATTTGCCACGACCTGTGTAGAGGCAAGCTAAAAATTCCATTGACATCATCAGGGGAGAGGGTCAGCTTGAGCAGAGAATGGCAGCATTCCTTATACCACCGATCTGTCCTGGCCCTAGGAGTGTGGTTCTGCCCATACCTGGGAAGCCCACCAACTCCATAAGACCATTTTCCAAATAAAAACTTAGAACATGGTGTCTGACACGTTGTCTGATAATGGCGTAGAATATTTGAAATTGGGCGCGTCTCAGAAAATTAGGGGTTGTGTGGTTTCAGGGGAACATAACTTAGTCCTGAGGCTGATTGGGTTGCTCTTAGAGTTTCTGTAAATCCCAGAAGGGGATGATCGGGGTCTAGGCTGCGCTCCCCATGGTGACCAGGTTAGTCCTCCCATCTTAGGTAGTGAGACTCAGCACGGCAGCCCGTTTGTCCTCCACGTTCTTCTCTATGGTCAGCTGTGTCACTAATTCCTAGTGTGGTACCGCTAAATGCTGCCCATCTTCTGCTCATTACCACCCCTTCCCCCCGCAAAAGGTGGTGTATATGAATCCCTACCTTTTAAACTGTTCAACTCTAGAATCTTAAAAAAAATTTTTTTTTTTGCTTCTATTTAAATCCCTATTTTTCACATTGGGGCGTTTGACAGTGTTGATTTTTAGACACCAGAATAGTTCAAAACCATGGGGGAAAAAAACCCTACAGTACTAGCTTTTGCTTGGAAAACAGTTGTCAAGGAAATAGATTTTGCAAAACATTTCCTCCCAGGAGAGCTCTCTCTTTCCATGTATCCCCACACTGAACATTATTCTCCTGTGCGATGTGGTAGGCAAAAGTACCATTGGCAGGTAATTTGTCTAGCCAACACCTAATTATGAATTAAAGCCCTTGCTGGCATGTTCTCAGGTCGGCAGCCGATGGTGGACCAAGTTCCAGTTCAGTTTATAGTGCATCTGAAACGTTCTTGGACTTACAGGAAGATATTTTGGCCCTGGCTATAGACCGGGGAATAGAATTCTGTAAACTCTATTAGCAGACAGTGGAAGTGCCTGATATAGATGGAGCTGAAATTGTAGAACGTTGTTCGATTAAAAGAAAAGGTGAAGGCTCATGGGGCAGAGGCTGTGACTCAAGGCATTCACATAAGGAGATACTTATCTCATGATTAGAGTGCTGGCGGCCCAGACACCAGCCAGTGGTACTTGGAAAATCTGTCACTGTTAGACATGCCAACACATGTATGAACTGCTCAGTTGTGAGCAGACCTCATAAGCGAGGCTGGTGGATTTAATTATCACTTGTGAGAACTTAGTCAAGAAAGTGCTGGCCCGGTTAGAGTTGTGGCCAGCGACACTGGCAGGTGGTTAATTACAGATTTCTCCAGTCCATGGGAGTGCAGGTCCATGTGTAGACAGGAGGAGAGTTGGTGACAAAGAAGCAAAGAAATGATCGTGTCTCCATTATTCTCATTTGTGTTGGGATCTGTTGTACTTGCAGTAATCTTTAATTATAAAAATTAATACTATGGGATGGTTATCAATGTTATCATTTTTTGTTATGTTGCCTGGTAATGTCCGTTTGTGCCCAAGACATGCATGTTTCTATAGTTACAGTGTAAAGAAGTGAAACCTTCCTTGCTCTTAGCCATTTTGTCATCACAATATTCTAAAAGGCTATTTTGAGAGATGGTCGAACCCAGTCTGTGGGGTGAAAAATGGAGCCTTTGTGACAAGAGCCTGAGTCTTTGAAAAGACTTCATTTTAACCAGAGTAGTTCACAATGTAGCGTTCCCCAGTAGCAAGACAGAAAAACGCTCCTAAACAGCTAACTGCATTCTCCTCTCCTCTTTCAGGTAACAATCTGTCCCATTACAGGGCACTCTCTAGTGCAGGACCCATTTCGCACGTCCCTATGGACTGCATGAGAAGCCAGAAGTTGTGAATCTTTAGGTTTTTGACAATTTCCATCCTAAGGAGTGATCACTAATGGAGAAAATGGTGCATTAAGTATTGCAGGTAGAGTCTGTTTGCACCTCCGTTAAGTCAGGTTATCTCCATCACCCTGCTGCTTTTGAAAATGTCCCAGGGCTTCCCCGGTAGCACAGTGGTTAAGAATCTGCCTGCCAATGCAGGGGACATGGGTTCAAGCCCTGGGCTGGGAAGATCCCACATGCCACGGAGCAACTAAGCATGAGCCACAACTACTGAGCCTGCGCTCTAGAGCCTACAAGGCACAACTACTGAGGCCGTGCGCTCCTAGAGCCCGTGCTCCACAACAAGAGAAGCCACCGCAATGAGAAGCCTGCGCACCGCAACAAAGAGTAGCCCCCGCTCATGGCAACTAAAGAAAGCCAACGCAGCCATAAATAAATAAATAAATAATTTATTTAAAAAAAAAAAGAAAATGCCCCATTAGTGGAAGAAATGGTGGCAGAATTATCATCAGAAGTACTCAAAATCATTCTATTTAAAGGTCACACTGGTAGAATTTTCAGATAACACTTGGCATTGCTTTTTTTTAAGTGGGAAAGTGGCTGCTCTGGGCATGGGGAGAGGACATCTTTTGGGTTTCAGATCTCTGGTTAAGGCTGTAACCCCACCAAAGTGGTGATCACTTAAAGATAATTACCTTCCACATTGTTCATGCTAAACTCTTGAGATGGACTGATTGGCATATTTAAATCTCATCTCCCAGGCATTTGCTAATTATCATAGCCTAGTTGGAGAAGAACCTAATCAAATAGCTGTTTAGAGATGCTTTGCATTTTAAAATTGTTCTGGGTTTACCCTAGAGAGGAAATGTGCCTCTGATTTTCCACTGGTTCTTTCCCTGACCGGAAGAGGGTTTAAACTTTTAATGGCTTAAATAGCCACAGCTAATCACTCAGGAAACTTCGTGCATTTACATTTTCTCTTTTGCGTCATTTCCATCCTTGACCCCCTTTCATCACCTTGAACGAAGCTTTCTCACTTGGTGGCTTCTCATCCATGAGGGGGGCCATTGAATTCCAGCTAATGAGGCTCATCTCTTTTATTCATTTTAAGTGATACCAACCAGGCCTGGAGTCAGATCTGAGAGTGAATGGTTATCACATGTTTCTCAGGTCCATAAATGGAATACCAAGTCCATGGTGAAAGTAAGAAGAATTTCTTGCTCAGAAAAAGAAAGACAAAAAGAGTAGCTTCTTGGGTCAGCAGGTCGAGTAGAAGCCACCCTCCTTAGAAAAGGCACCCAAGACTGGGTGCTATTTTCTTAACAGCAGCTGGAGAAGACCCTCACCCTGCCCCCACCCCTGCCAGCTGAACTGAGATCCTTTTTGTTTTGTTTTGTTTTTTCAGTATGCGGGCCTCTCACTGCTGTGGCCTCCCCCGTTGCGGAGCACAGGCTCCGGACGCACAGACTCAGCAGCCATGGCTCACGGGCACAGCCGCTCCGCGGCATGTGGGACCTTCCCGGACCGGGGCGCGAACCCGTGTCCCCTGCATCGCCAGGTGGACTCTCAACCACTGCGCCACCAGGGAAGCCCTGAACTGAGATCCTTTTATGCAACGTTCTTTTCCAGCCACTGTGCTCAAAATTGGGAAAACACGACGGTTTTCTCCTTTATACAGCATATGCGGCTGTCGGTGACAGAAATCTCACCAAGGCCTTTCTTTTGTAGGCAGTGTCTAAAACGGCCTGTCTTTGAGACTTATGTCTTTCAAGACCCTGTGAGCCACTGTCACCCGTAGTTGTACCTCAAAAGCAAATAAAGGGAAGAGGAATTTTGTGAAGGTTTTCTCAAGTCACTGTCACTGGCCGTCAGTCCGTTTGTCTCCCTTCTGTGAAAGGGTCTGTTTTGCGGGCTTGGCAGGAGCTGCCACCTCCCAGCAGCAGGTTTACAGGCCCCAGCAGGAAGCCAGATCTGGAGGCAGCTGAGAAAGAGAAAAGTCTGCTCTTTCTTATCAGAAGCCAGAGCAGCGGAGCTGGGGCAGGTGCATTCAGTTACTTGGAGTGGGGAGTGGGGATTCGAGGAAGGTTCTGAGAGGTAGGAGCACCTCAGAATCAAGCCAGCCGAAGCCCTGTGTGAGCTTTGACTTTGATCATTCAAACAATTCAAAACGCTGTGAAACTTGAGGATCTGAGTTTTCTCTCTTTCCTTGTCTGTCCCATTAGCTCATCAAGATTAGAGTCTTTTGGTTTTCATAGTTAATTATTCTTTGGTATTCTATTTCAGGGTTTTGAAATCAAATTGCTTGATGTTTTACCCTCTCCCGTGTGATTAGGTTATCTTTTATAATAAGACTGCAATAATCCTTTCAAGAACACAGCACTTTAGCTCAGCACTCTCAAGGAAGATGTCCTAAAGGTCCCATGAAGTTTAGTCTTGTAGGAGTCAGAAAACACCACCGGTTCCCGTTATTATGAATCCGGAAGTGCCACTGCACATCATCCATCATCACAGACCTAGAAAAATGAA
This sequence comes from Tursiops truncatus, assembly GCF_011762595.2. NCBI lineage: Eukaryota > Metazoa > Chordata > Mammalia > Artiodactyla > Delphinidae > Tursiops > Tursiops truncatus. The sequence goes on along the minus strand of NC_047034.1, from coordinate 163,970,289 downwards.
AAGAAAACCTATGTTGAGCTGTCTGATTAATGCAAACTGAAGGAGTGCTTATGGGGTGGCAGCTCTTTGGCTTCATAGGATGAATGAGCTCCAGGACCTGAGTCTTTTGTATGGTGTTTGTAAGGCTGAGCAGGTCTGTTTACTGCTTTGAAATTCTTTCTCCTGGTGTGAACGGGTAACCTTATCAGTGGGTTGTACAAGGCTTTCTAGCCAAGAAAAAGAAAATATGTACTTTGGAATCTCCGCTGATGGGGCCCCAGGGGGAATAAAGAGAAAAGTCAAATGCATGTCTCAGGCTACACGTGGGAAACAGGAGGAGTTTTTTTTTTTTCAGATACTCATTAAGATCTCAGCTCAGTTATCAACTTGGAGGCCTTCCTTGGCCAACTCCACCCACTCAGTCATCCTCTCCCCCTCTTGCTTGATTTTTCTTCAAAGTGCTTATCACTCTTCAAAATTACCCTGCTTATTTCTTATTGTCCATCTCCCCACACTATACGAGCCGTGAAGGCAGGAACCTTGCCTGTCTTGTTTACCGCTGCATGTACCAGAACATGGGGTACCTAGTAGATGCTCAACACACTTTTTTAAAATGGATGTCAGGTGAGGGGAAGTTGAGAAAAGAACAGGAAGAGGCAAAGGTTGGAATCAGACCTAGGTTTGAATCCAAATCCTTCACTTATTGGCTGTGTGCCCTTGGAATAATTATTGAACCTCTCTGAGTCTCAGTTTTCTTATCTATAAAATGCTTCCCAGAGGAGCAATGGAGGATTAAATGAGATAAAGTAACGGTAACATCTGGCACAGGGGCTGGTACATGGAGGTGCTCAATAAATACTAGTTCATTCTCCAAGCCTTAACGGAAACAATTGTACAGGGCGAGAAACAGGGCCCTTCACTGCCCACACGTGTCCAGAGGTTTTCAGGCCTCCTTCTTGGGTCCAGGAATGGTATCTCTGAGGAAAGTAGTACTAATCCTTTCTCGGCTCCAAGGAGAATATAGACAGTTTCACGTGGTTCTACACGCATGCGTTAAAGATGGGGTCCCAAGGATTCTGTACCCAGAGCTGGCTCTTCAAGAGATGGCAACACTGCCTAGAAGACAAGACTCCTGCCCTCCTGAAGCCTTTTGTTCTCATCCTCAGCTGAGGGCCTCCATGAGAACCCCAAAGGCCTTGAGACAGGTCACCTAGGCCCCTTGCTGTCACAGATGCCACTAACAGCCTTTAGAAAGTGTTTATCAAGGCTGATCTTCCAGATTTCCAATGGTGTTACCTCTCTAGGCAACCTGGCAACAGAGATTACTTCTCTCCATGGCCCAGTTAATGTCTCCCTGCCACTCACTGTGGTATTTTCCTTGTTTTCACGTAAACATGTTTTTTTTTTTTCCTTTCTTTTAAAAAAATTCTTAACATTCAGGCGAAAAAGAACTGGTTCTGCCTCTTTTGCATTTCCAGAGACCCCAGCCTCTGCTGGGGCAGCTTTAAAGCAGGTCATGCCTCCCTTCTAACGTACTGAGCCTTCGGGAACTGGAAATTCGGACGGTTCTTGTTTTCAAAAAGAAGCAGGCCTCAGGTTGGGCCGCGTGGCAGCTGGCGGCAGCCGTCCTCATTTTGATTCTGTGTGCCACGTGCCGTCCAGAGGTGCTGGGTTGATGTTTTGTTCATTCATTCAGTGGACAGTGGAGCAGCCTAGTGAGATGGAAGGGACACAGCCTTTTGAATCAGTCAGACCCCAGCTTCAAACACTGGCTCTGCCACTTGCCAGCTGCCTGGCCCCAAATGTTGGGAAAAGGAGACACTAATCTTACCTCGGAGGGTTGTAGAGTGGGAAACAGTGTGCTGTCATGGTTAAGCATTCAGGCCCCCAAGTTGTCCTCTTGCATCCATTGCCTGGCTCTGCCACTATTTGTTCTGCATCCTTGGAAAAGTTACTTAACCCTCCAGGACTCAACTGCTTCATCCTGTAAAATAGGGATAACGATGGTAACCCATCCTAACAGGGTTGTGGTGCAGGATGAAATGCTTCTGAAAGGCTTAGCCCAGTGCTCAGCACATGCTAGGTGTGCAGTACATGTCCACTACTGGGTAATAGATAGATAATAATGTAGCCATCATTATTACTAATGTGCTATGTTGACTTCCTCTGTTGGGCCAGCCTCATGCTAGGGGTTGGGGATGTATTGGGTCACAGAGCTCAAGGGCAGGGGAAGAGACATGAAAGAAATTATTATCCTGCAGAAGTCTTAAGTACTGTCATTGATGGATGGCAAGGGGCTGTGGAACAGTGAATTCCAGAATGGTGGTACCTCTGCTCCAGAATATCAGAATTCCTTATGTAGAAAAAGGGCTATGGTGGCATGAAAGTGCATTGGAAATTTGGTGGGTTTTGTTCATTCAGTTTTTCACTGGGAAGTGCTAAGGCCCTTAAGTAGTATATTAGTTTGCTATTGCTGTAGTCACAAATCACACAAACTTAGTGACTTAAAACAACACAAATTTATTCTTTTACAGTTCTGGAGATCAGAAGTCTAAAACAAGTCTTCCTGGGCTAAAATCAAGATGTTAGCTAGGCTGCCTTCCTTTCTGGAGGCTCTAGGGGAATATCCATTCCCTTGCCTTCTCCAGCTTCTGGAGTCCCCCTGGAATCCTTAGTTTACGGCCCCTTCCTCCATCTTCAAAGCCAGCAATGGCCAGTGGAGTCTTTTTCACATCTCACCACTTCGACTCTCCTGCCTCTTCCCTCTCACTTCTAAGGACCCTTGTGATTACATTGGGCCCACCTGGATAATCCAGGCTACTCTCCCCACCTCAAGATCAGCTGATTAGTCATCTTAATTCCATCTGAAACCGTAATTCCATTTTACCATACATACTCACAAGTTCCAGGGATTAGGACGTGGGCACCTTTGGGGACCGTTATTCTGCCGACCCTAGGTGGGAAGGTGCCGTGTGAGTTTGAGGTATTGTCCAGAGGCCCCTGTGGCTGAAGCGTGGAGAGTGGGAAGGGGCCTGGGGAGAGGTCAGAGGCAGGCCTTTCAGGCACGGTGCCTTGGGGAGTTCTTGGACGCTCTTACACAGAGGAATGACATTTGATGGCTTGCATTTTTAAAGGGCTTAGTCTGTTGGTTGTATAGAGAAAGGATGTGGCGGGGGGGGAGTGCCTGAGAGGAAGCGGGGAGCCCATACGGAGGTCCAGGGACAGTGGTGGACTGGGAGGAGGATGGGAAAGGGGTGAATCAGAGATGTTGTGGACAGGATTGCTGGAGAGTGAACGTGAGGTGTGGAGTAGAAGGAGACTCCAGAGGGCTCTGAGGTTTCAGGTGGATGGTGCTGATGTTTCTGGACATGGGAAGATGATGTGGATCCCAGGGCCACAGACCACAAGTGCTAATACTTACGACAGAGTTTTCTGTGTGCCGGGAGCTGTGCCGAATGCCTTGCATGGTAATTACAAACAGCCCTCCGTATCCACGCGTTCTGCGTCCATGGATTCAGCCAACCGAAATTCAGTCTGAGGTTGGTGACTCCACAGATGCAGAGCCCAAGGATAAGGAGGACCAACGGTACCAAGCCATTTTACAGAAGGGACTTGAGCATCCGTGGATTCTGATATCTGTGGGGGGCCCTGGATACCAAGGGATGACTGCAATCCTTGCAGCCCCCTTGGAGGCAGGCATGGTAATTGCTCCATTCTATGAGAAGCATAGAGTATTCTGACAAGAGCGTAGACTGCCTGGGTTCGAATCCTGGCTCTGCCACTTGCTTGCTGTGACACTTGGGCATGTGCCTCAGTTTCCTCATATGAGAATGGGAGCAATGATAGACTAATCTTATAAAATTAGTGTGACGATTAAAGAGTTAACATATATGGAAAACACTGATGACTCATGGAAAACACTGGTTAAGCATAATATAACAGTATCCTTATCTTTAAACAAATGAGATAATCGAGGCACAGAGAGGTTAAGTATCTTGTCTAAGGACACACAGCTGCGGAAAGCTGGGATCCAAAGCCAGGCTCTTAACTACCATGCCTTGCCTCCTCCTTGAGAGGACCTCTCAGAGCCGTGGTGAAAACTGCATGTGCTAATACATATAAAAGCCCTCTTCGTGGTGTTGGGCACATGCTGTATATTCCATCAGTGTGTGTATGTGGAAGTGCAGTTGTTGTTTTTTCTGTAAAATGGGGGTGATGGTGGCGCCCTCCCAACCTCACTCACAGGACCATAAGGCTCAAATCAGGAAGGCAGAGCACTTTGGAAATAGTAGAGCTACCTACACATAGGCCATTTTTATACTCAATTTCTTCAAAATGGCCTTGTTGAACCATTTCCCCTTGGAATTTCACTCACAGATGTGCTGAGGTCTTTCATACTGTCATTCGTCTTTGTCCACAACTCCCCATCTCCCTGCCTCCACCCCAACGCCCAGGCTTTGACAGAAGAGAGTGGGGAGGACCCTTCACTTTGCAGTCAGGGAACCAATCTCAATGCAGTGGCAGAGCTCGATTTGCTTGTGACCTTCTCCATCAGCTCCCCTTGTTCATCTGCAGACTCTGTACCAAGATCATAAAGGTGTCCCATGGGAATGTGTCTCACCCGTTCTTGCTATCCCTGTGGCCTCACAGTTGGAGCTGTTCCCTTACTGGGCCTTCTAAAACCCTTGTTGAGGCAACTCCACCAGGCAGTAGGTGTTTCTGTCCCAGGCATCCCCCTTTCCCCTTGGTTCTCACAACACTAGCAGCCCCGGGGAGCTCCCCCTCTGTCGTCACCATCCTTAGATATTTATTCAACATACTTTTATGGAGGACCTCTATGTGCTGGGCAATCTGTTAGGTGCTGGGGAGCAATAGTGAGCAAATGGAGCCTGTGTTCTGGGTGTGGGAGGAATAGATACTAATTAACCAATCACGCAATGAATGTAAAATTCTGACTTTAATAATCCTCTATAACAGGAAGATTCAACACAGTCCAGGAGGTCAGGCTTCTCTAGGACATGGAAACTAAGCTGAGATCTGAAAGATGAGTGGAATTTACCAGGAAAAAAATAGAGCGAGGAGTGGTCCAAGGAGAGGGACTATCGTGTGCAAAGGGCCCGTGGCAGGAGGAGGCATTGCTCTTTGAGGAACTGAGAAAGCAAGCTAGTACAGCTGGGCAGAGGTGGGGAGGAGAAGCTGACGCTGGAGGCATGAATGGGGGGACTCTACAAGGCTTGATGGGCCTTACTGAGTTTGATCTTTATATCTGATGGAACTGTTTAAGTGTGTGTTGGGGGTGGGGTAAAGATATGAATAAATTTGTCCTTTGAATAATCACCATGGCTGCAGTGTGGAGAACCATGTAGGAGGCCAGAGAGGACTCCTCTAGGCCAGTTAGGAGGCTGCTGCGGGAGTCCCATGAAGAGATGGGAGTGGTATGGATTAGAGTGGTGGTGCAGAGAGAAATGGATGAAGAGGTACTTAGTAGATAAATTAATAGTGTAGCAGCCATCCTATGGCTGCTTTTTACTGAGCACATATTATGTTCCAGCTGCTGTGCTAAGCACTCGGCAAGTGTTATCTTATTTACTCTCAGGGTTATTATAAGGATTAAATATTCCTGTCCTTTTACAGATGAGGAAACTGAGACTCAGAGAGGTTAAGTCACTTACTCAAGGCTGCACAGCCAGTAGATAGCAGAGTCCTAGAGCAGCTTCTCAAACTTTAATGTGCATTTGGATAACTTGAGGATCTTGTTAAAATGCTGGCTTTGATTCAGCAGGTCTGGGGTGGGGCCCAGGATGCTGCATTCCTAACATGCTCCCTGGGTATGCCCAGCTGTTGGTCCCTGGACCACACTGAATAGCAAGGGTCTGTCTGCCTCTAGGTCCCACACTCTCAGCCGTGGCGCCTTAGAACAGCTACAGATGGGATGAGATTTCTGAGACTGCTCAAATCTGAATCCCATCCTGGGCAGGATGTGGGCGTGCTCTCTGGACCTCAGATAGGTCAGAAGTCATATCACATTTTCACTTCCTACATTTGTCCTTCAGTAGCTCAAGCAAACCCAGAAGTGAGAGGGTTAGAGGCAGCACCTCACTGTCTACTCCCCACCCACCCCTCCACCCCTCAGCACAACCAAACCCCATCCTGCATCCGCTTCTGAGATATAGGCCAGGGGTTATGTGCATTCGCAGATGTCTCATCAGCAGTTGTCAATCAGATCATTTTGTGGGGCACCCATAGAAGGGGGTGGACTGAGAAATCTAATGTGGATGGTTTTAGGTACCAAGCTGTCAGCTGTTTCCCTGGGCTGTGCTGAAAGTGAAGGAGTAAAAAATCACCCTAACATTCTAATCTCTTCATCTGTGTGGTCATTAGATCCTGGAATCATTAGAGACCAAGCCCTTTCCCACACAGCCCCTGCAGATGGGCCAGGTGTCACTGCTGGGAGACACCAATAAGGCTGCAAGTCGCTGTGTGAGCACTTGTCTTTAATGACTGGGAAAATCCATTTCCCTTCCTGGCAGCTTTGAGATGTTGCAACCGTGCTTCTGGGTCATTGCCAGACCTGACCCTTTCTGTGTGCGTGTTTTATTTTTATTTTTTTTTTGGTTTATTTATTTATTTATTTTTGGCTGCATTGGGTCTTCATTGCGGCACACAGGCTTTCTCTAGTTGCGGCGGCGAGCGGGGGATACTCTTTGTTGCGGCAGGCGGGCTTTTCATTGTGGTGGCTTTTCTTGTTGCGGAGCATGGTCTCTAGGCACGCGGGCTTCAGTAGTTGTGGCACGTGGGCTCAGTAGTTGTGGCTCGCGGGCTCTAGAGCGTAGGCTCAGTTGTTGTGGCGCATGGGCTTAGGTGCTCCGAGGCATGTGGGAATCTTCCCAGACCGGGGCTCAAACCTGTGTCCCCTGCATTGGCAGGCGGATTCTTAGCCACTGCGCCACCAGGGAAGTCCGCGTGTTTTATTTTTAAAAGGGGAGGATGTCTCACTGTTTCAGTGATTGCTCCTTTCTCCCTAGCTGCCGCCAAAGAACTTTCCAATACAAACTTTCTATTCAGTTTCCCACTCTCAAGGCGGTCCGCCAGTATTCTATTTCTTCCTCTTCTCAAACACATCATTTCTTGGCCCCATCATTCTGGGGCCCCTCAGGCTGGGGTGGGTGTCTTTGTCTGGGCAATGCAGTGGATTCTAGTCACCTTTCTGCAGGAGAGGATTCTAGAGCTCTGAGACAGGTAGAAAGAACATCTTAAACAAAATAATGTCTGCCTCAAATTAGTAAATATTTTTCATTTTAAGAGTTCATGTCATTGCAATTTGTTCAGGTGGACAAGAACAGCTTTTGTTTGAGAAAGAACTGAAGAGGTGTCTTAGGATTCTGCTCTGATTGCTCTGCCTCTCACTGACGCTTTGTTTCCTGCCTCTGCAGAGCTCCGTGAAGGGAAGGCTTTGTGATCTATTGTTAGGTATTCTTTGAATCTATAAAGCATACACTGCTGGAAGGGAGGGGCTTCCAGACCATCCAGAGCTCCTGTCTCTAGCATGGACACGCATTCATGCACACACACACGTGCACACACACAAAAATGATGACTGCCTGGTGTGTATTTCTAGAACCCAGTGGGGGCAGAGGTGTTTAGTTCTTGTGTCTCTTGATTCTTACAGCCACGTTCTTGATTTCTCTTTCTGTAGCTCAGGCTGCCCCTACCCCCATCAGCTGCTTCACTTCTCTTGCTGGTTGGCCCCCTCTCTGACTCCTGGCTGGAAAGGCCTTTTCCTCTATCAAAACCCACTCCCTCCCAACCACCCCAAGGCCAACCACCTACACGATCCCTTTAGGCTTTAGGAGTAGCACTATAACATTTCTTCCTTATGTTTTTCATTTTAACCATCTTTCATTTTCACCTTACAAACATTTCTAGATATTCATTATAGAAAATCCAGAAAGTATAGGTCAATAATAAGAAAAAAATAACCACTAAACCTCTCACTATCTGACATAACCACTGTCAGCACTTTTGTGCATTTCCTTCCAGTATTTTTTTTTCCTTTAAAACACTCGTACATAGTCCAGTGATCTTCATACCACGTAACTTGGTATCCTGCTTTTCCAACTAGTATTATATAATGAACATCTTTGTGTGTCTCTCCCTATATAGTGATATTTAGTTTATATCACTAAACATTTGGAAACACAATTTTTAATACCCGTTTCATACTTTACATCTCATACTTTAGCTCTTGCATGATTATTTTTAATTGGGAACAATACCTATCCTGTCAAGCCCACTGAACTGCTTGATCAAATGAGAGAAAGTGTGCAGAGAGCTGCACAAATATGCGCAATAATCATTCATGATGTTAGTTTTATCTTCCCAAGTGAACTACTTTGTATGTTGTCACGGAATTGTTATATACTTTCCTATTCAACTTTTGCACAGCAGTGGGCAAAACTAGCTGTCTGGGTTTAATCTTTAAAAGGGAACATACTTATTAATAACTTTTAATTTTTTTCCTAGCAATTTCTTAGAGGCTCTGGCCTAAGGAACTTACCTGAAATATAGAAAAGGGAGTGTGCACAAAGATGTCCATTATGGCATTATTTACAATAACCCCAAAATAGAAATCACTGACATGTACAATTATATGGGAGGAAGGTTAAGTAAATGATGCTGAACCTACTTGCGAAGTTATTATATAGCTGTCTAAAATGATGTTTACAAAGCCTTTGTAATAAAATGGAAGATGTTTATGTCATCATCACTGGAAGAAGCAAAGATGAATGAAAAAGAGTGGCAAGAAAGACACCAAAGTGGCAACAGTGGTTATAATATTTAAATGATAGATGATTATTTTCTTTCTCTCTGTTTTTCTGCAATGAGCTTGTATACCTTGGATGCATTAAAAGATAGGTGGGTAGGTAGGTAGGTAGATGGATGGATAGATAGATAGACAGATCAACCTTATTTTTTAAACTATTGGAAAGGACGTAAGCAGAAGAGGCAAGTACGGGGCACAGAACTGAGTTCAAGTGAAAGTAGTGACCCACAGGTGGGAGAAAAGGGCATGGGGGGCTGAGCCCAGACTGGGCTGGAACTTCTGGAAAATGCTTAGAACCACAAAAGGTGCCTTTTAGTTTATTTTTGGAGCAGGAAGAACAGAGTAAGGATGGGCACCTCATTTGAACATGGTAATATAATTATAAAAGGAGAAACCAAAATTGCTAGTTCCTCATTTGCTCCATCCTCTGACCAGCGTGGGCGGGACAGGCTTGGTGAGGGGAATGTGAAAGCCCAGTAGGGCTTTTGAGGAACCGAGGGGTAAGCGGAGCCACAAGGAGACTGGCAACAAGCACATTCTATCATAATTTATACAAGTGGGGGAAAACAGAATTCTGTCATGTATAAATCTGGGTGGAAATGACATCAACATCCTGCAACGTTCCCTAATTTTTTTTTTTTTTTCTTTTTTTTTTTTTGCGGTACACAGGCCTCTCACTGCTGTGGCCTCTCCCGTTGCGGAGCACAGTTCAGGGCTTCCCTGCTGGCGCGGTGGTTGAGAGTCCGCCTGCTGATTCAGGGGACACGGGTTCGTGCCCCGGTCCGGGAAGATCCCACATGCCGCGGAGCGGCTGGGCCCGTGAGCCATGGCCGCTGAGCCTGCGCGTCCGGAGCCTGTGCTCCGCAACGGGAGAGGCCACAACAGTGAGAGGCCCGAGTACCGCAAAAAAAAAAAAAAAAAAAATTCAGACTTTTAGAAAAGTGGCAAAAGATACTACAAAGATTCACATTTACCCTTCACCCAGATTCCTCAAATGTTAGTGTTTTACCCTGTTTGCTTTGTGTACACTCTTCTCTCTCTCTTTCTACACACACACACACATACACACACACACACACACGAGGTTTCTGAACTATTTGGGAGTAAGTTGCAAGCATAATGCCTCTTACCCCTAAATACTTCATTGTGTATTTCCAAAAGGTTGGTTCTACTTTTCTATATAACCATAGTAAAACCAGAAAATTAACGTTGACACAATACTATCTGATCCCTATACCCCATTCACATTTTGTCAATTATCTTGATGATTGTCCTTTATAGTAATAATAATAATAGTAGTTGTTATTATTTCTGCTCCAGGATCGCATCCAAGGTCACGTATTACATTTAGTTCACGTCTCTTTAGTCTCCTTCAGGCTGGAACAGTTCCTCAGTCTTTCCTTTTCTTTCACGACCTTGATGTTTTTGAAAAGTAAAGGCCATTTACGTTGTAGGTTGTCTGTCTCTCAGTTTGGGTTTGTCTGATCTTTCCTCATGATTCGGTTCAGGTTTGCATTCTTGGCAGGATTACCACTGAAATGACGTGTGTTCTTCTTAGTGTGTCATATCAAATGGCATGTGATATCTATTTGTCCCCATTAATAGTTTTTAAAAATATAAATTAATAACAGCTTTACTGAGTTATAATTCACATATGATAAAATTCACCATTTTAAAGTGTAAAATCCAGTGGATTTTAGTATATTCCCAGAGTTGTACAGTCATCATCACAATCAATTTAGAACATTTTCATCGTCCCAAAAGGCCCCATACCCATTAGCCATCATTCTCCATGTCTTTTTCCCTCACCCCTGGTGACTACTAATCTACTTCCTGTCTATAGGTGTGCCTGTCCTGGACATTTCATATACATGGAATCATACGCTGTATGGCCTTTTGTGTCTGGCTTCTTTCACTAAGCACAGTGTTTTCAAGGTTCATCCACGTTGGAGCATGTATCAGCACTGCATTCCTTTCTATGGCCAAATAATACTCCATTGTATCTATTTACACATGTTGTTGGTTCATTCATCAGTCAATGGACATTTGGGTTGCTTCCACTTTGGGGCTATTACAAATAGTGCTGCTATGCACATCGTGTACAACTTTCTGTATGGACATATGTTTTTAATTTTCTAGGGTGTATGTCAGGGTACCCAATACCCCCGCTAGGTTCAGTGATTCACCAGGAGGGCACATAGTCCTATTCCTGGCTGATTTACTACAGTGAAAGGACACGAAGCAAAATCATCAAAGGGGAAATGTGCGTACAGGGAAGCCCTGGGGAAACCAGACCCGGCACGCAAGAGTCCTCTCTGGGTGGAGTCACCCGGAACACACTCCATTCCTTCAGCACTGAGTCGTGATGACACGTGTGAGACGCCATCCACCAGGAAGTTCATTAGAGACTCAGTGCCCAAGGTTTTTACTGGGGGCTGGTCACGTAAGTACCCTCGGCCTAACATGTACCGAAATTCCAGACCCCCGGAAGGAAGGCAGGTGTTCAGCATACACCACATTGTTTGTACAGTCTCAGTGCAGTAAACCACCCTTACCCATCAGAGAATGGTGAGAACACTCACTAAATCCAAGTTCCCAGGCACCGGCCAAGGGCCAAATCTGCAAGCAGAGCCTTTCTAGGGATAGAAGTCTCAGGCCTACTGTGTTAACTCTGTTCTGCACGAGTCTACACCCAGGAGTGGAATTGCTGGGTCACGTCGTAACTCCATATTTAACTTTTTATGCCACAGTGTTTTCCAAAGCAACTGCACCATTTTCATTTCCACCCGCAATTGATGAGGGTTTCCACTTCTCCACAGCCTGGCCCACACTTGTTATTGTCCATCTTGTTGATTATAGCCATCTGGTGTGACGGATAGGTTTTTAAGTTAGTGATTTGCAGGCATTTAGAACCAAAAATGAGGATCCGTAGGAGCCAAAATGTGTTCTCTAAGAACAAATCATACCAGCCTAACCCCTGATTTTTCTTAAAAGAAAAAAAAAGCATCTGTTTTCTCTGTACTCGCTGTACGGGGGGCAGAGTGCTTCTGTATTTCAGTCCTGTCCTTCATAGTATCTTCGTATACAAAAATGGAGACACAGGGCTTGGACTGATTACCTGGAAGATTCCTCACTTGTTGACAGATGACACTCAAAGAGCAGTGCTGGAGCCAGGTGAGGGGCCCCTGCTGCTGTTTCCCCAACTCTGTCCTCAGCCCAGCCATTTAATGTTTCTCTCTAAAACTTGGGGGAGACACAGATGGCGGTCCCATGAAAGCAGGCAGAATACCCAAAACACACAGACACACACACAGTGAATGATAAGATCTGGTTCCAGAAAGATCCTGACAGCACGGAATGAGTATGGAGAGTCCAGTGAGATGCAGTTGTTAGGGACAAATGGCAAGTCCACACCCACAGGGTCTGGTCCAGATGTAACCAGGGAGAGTTTGCACTTCGGTTTCTGCTTATTACCAAAAGCCAACCGTAACAAATGGGTGACGAAGTCTGGGCACCCTGGAAAAACGTTGTGATGTGTATCTGCAGTTTCAGGGGATTTAGAGCTCTGCCATCGGGCGACCTGTCGAAGGAGCCGGGCTGTTCAGCCGGCCAACAGGCAGCCTAAGGTGACTTGAGAGTTGGCTCCCCCTGGATGAAGGGCTGTGGTGGGAGCATACGAGCTGTCTGCCCCATGGCCCGTAGGGAAAAGCAGGTTTAGATTGATTAAGAAAGAACTTTGTGAAACTCTGCAATTGAATGAGCTGCCTGCTAAGGAGGTAAGCACCCTGTCGCTGGGGGTGCTCAAAGAGAGATTACTTAGTCTTTTTAAGGAACTTGCATGGGGCAGGAGGTGGCCTGAGTTCTTTGAAGCCTTAGAACTGCCTAAACATGAAGCCAGGGACTGTCCGTCTCTAAAGGCAAGTCCAGGGGCTGCCCAAGGCACATATCACCAGTTCCAGAGTGAGATTAGCCTTTCTGTAGGTCACCCTCTTCTTGTGCCCCTCACAATCCTACTTGTCCATCAGGACACTTGGGTGCCCGTGAAGCTCCCCTTGAGACACGCGCTTGCCTTCTTCTGAGCACCTCTGTTACTCAGAAGCCCCCCCACCCCATCCCCCCGACCCATTACCTATTTTACCTGTGATGTGTGTGGTCCACACGTCAAGTCTCCCAGCCATGTGTTAAGCTCCAGAGCCGATTTTCTTGTTTGTTCTTACTTTCATTGAGCAAATACTTAATGAGCACCTATTATGTGTCAGTCCCCTGGTGAGTTGCCAGGCACGCAGCAGTGACTAGGGGATGGGGGCACTGACCAAATAGTCGCGAGTATAAGAGTTTAACTGCAGGCTGCTGTGGGACCTGACATCAGGAATGTGGGGCGGTCGTGGGGGCCTGGCTGGGGAGGAGGACTCCCTGCAAAAGTACCCTTTCAGCTGAGAGTTGAAGGAAGATAAGCAGTTGGCAGGAAAGTGGAGGGAGGGGTCCGGGGGAGCAGTCCCACCGTGGCTGCAGCCCAAACTGCGGCCGAGCACAGGCTAGGACACCTGGTAGGTTGGGGCGCATTAGGAAGAGAAGTAAGGACCACCTGGCTGGGGGCTTTCCCCGTCATCCCCGCTTATCCAGCGCCTGGGCTTGCGAGCCGAGGTGGGAGACACAAGGATTAGCGTTCGAGGGTCTGTGGGTCCTTGTGCACGTGTGTGTGTGTGAGAGCAGCTCTAATTGCCTTCTGAATCCTGTCCCAAGCGACACAGGGATTATTTGTGCCTTCCTTCCTCTCCGTTGATGTGGATGACTGTGAGAACGGGCCACGTTCCAACATCCCCACGTCCCTGCAGTGACAGCTCCTTTGAGAACATGTAGATACCCATGGTTCTCTTAATTACTCCTGCACACCCACTTCTCTCTCTCAAGCAGGTGGGGTTTGGGGGTAGGGTGCAGTCCTCCCCCTCCAGACCTCTGCTCCTGCTTTCCTGCTGCCATTTCTGTTTTAACAGCCTCCTGCTGCTCCCCTACCCATCCCCCACCCCTCCCTCCCCTCACACTGACTTAATCGAGGCCCGCCCCCCCAGAATAAGAGAGACTGAGGGAGGAGGCCAGTCTCCCTTAAGCGCTCATACCCAGCAATTAGTTTCCCTTATTGCCAATTCAAGATAAGTAGAAAATAACCAAGGAATGGAACCAGGGCTCAAAACCTGTGTCAAGTGCTTGGCACGCAGTACCGTGACATTTGCATGTGTGTCTCCTGGGAAGCCACACATCAGGCCAAGCATGGGGGTGGGGTCTGCTGGCCTGGGAGTTGAAAGAGCTGTATTCCAGCCCTGCTGGCTGTGCCACCCTGACCACCTTCCATCTCTGAGCCTCAGTTTCATCATCTATGAAGTGGAGAGATGGTACTAGATTATTCTGCCATTTCACGGAGAGCCCAGGACACAGACCTGTCAGGTCTGCCCTCCTGGTCTGTGTGTTTTGGCCCCAGGGGTGAGCATGGCAATGGTTACTGTCCAGGTGTGCCTGGAAGAGATGGCTGCTAGACCTTGGCACCAGGAGTGGCAGAGCATGGAGAACGCAGGTGGCGATGTCCAGAAAGACAGTGCTGAGGCAGGAAGGTGGGCTGGGAGATGGAAGGAGAAAAGCAGAAGGGTGCCAGACAGTGTCTGGAAGTGAGCTGGGAAATAGAAATAAACACATATAGTAGACTGCTGGTTCTCAGATGTGGCCCATGGACCACGTGGGGATGTGTTAGAAAGACAGGATGTCAGGCCCCACCCCAGACCTGCTGGATCAGAAACTCAAGGATGGGGCCCAACAGCCTGTTTTAACAAGCTCTCTAGGTGATTCTGATGCACGCCAAAGTCTGAGAACTAATAAGGTGGATGAAAGAGGGGTGGATGGATGAGGCTTGGAGAACCAGATGGGTATTTTAAAGGCTGAGCAGGAAAGAGGGCTCGTGTTTGTTGATCACTTGCTGTGTGAAGTCAAAAACTGGGCATTTCCAGCTACTTGCTTTCATTTAAACCTTTCAGGATTGTGGCAAAGCAGCCCTTGTTATCCCCATCTCAAAGATGAGGCAGCTGAGGCTTGGAGACATTCAGTTGCTTGCCAAAGTCAAAGAGCTAGTGGCAGGGGTAGGATTAGAACCTGGGCCTCCCGGCCCCGAAGCCTGAGTTCTCTCCACGACACCAGGCTGCCTCCCACCTGCCTGTCCTTCAGCTGTGCCTCCGCTGCCTGGGCTGGCTCCCTTCTCAGCCCCATGGTCACCGCAGAGGCCTGCTCTGCTGTCCTTCTTCGGCAGCCTGCCATCAGAGGCAAAAGGGAGACCCTGAGGGGGGGGCGGGAGAGCAGGGCTGGGGACAGATTGTTGCCTTGCGTTCCTCCAGCCTCCAGTGCTAAGTGCAGTTAGGAGACAAAGGTGCTTGTATGCTTGTGATGCTGCCGAGGGGCTAACATGGTTGCCTTAATGTAGTAAGAACTCACGCATGCACTGGGTGACAGAGCTGACGGATACTCATTGCCAAGCCCTGTGCAGGGTGCTCTGGGGGAACCGAGGCAAAGAAAATGTAGTTTCTGGCTTCAAAGAGTTTGTGGTCCAGAACCAGTAAAACAAAAACTAACAGTGACCGGCTGGGGTGCTAGGAGGCCTGGGAGAGCCAGCCTGGGTCAAGCCAAGTGCAGGAGGAGTTCAAAGAGACTCAAGCAGTGACTTTAGGGGACAGACCTAAGGCTTCGGAGCCAGAGGGCATGGGTTCAATTCCCAGCATGCTCACTCACTCCCTGGGTAATCCTGGGCGAGTAACCTCATGTCTCGACCTGTCTCCTTATCTACAAAATGGAGTTAACAACCCCTAGCTCAAGGGACGGTTCTATTAGATTCTAACAGGCATCCCTCGTTGAGTTTTGTTTCCTTCCATTCAGAGGGTCACTTTAGGTCCGGGAAGGCTTCACGGAAGAGGTGGCTTTTCACTTTGGCACTGATGGATGGCTAGAATGTACTTAGTGCCTTTTGTGCCTTCTCTGAGGAATCTATGGGTAGATGCAGGACACGTGGGGTTGTCGGAGAACAGCCTTCCAGGCATAACTATGAATAGAACAGTGGTGAGAGGAAGTCGTCTTTCTCAATGTGGAAGATTGTTTTTATAATGTGGTTTCAAATCCTGTTGCAAAGGGCAAGGCCAGGTGGCCAGCCCGCGCTATTGGGAATCTCCACGCTCAGGGTCTGTTTCTGCTCTTTCTTACAGATGATGCAGTTCGCCTGGCAGAGCTACAAGCGCTATGCGATGGGGAAAAACGAGCTCCGGCCCCTCACAAGAGACGGCTACGAGGGCAACATGTTCGGTGAGCTGACGTCGGAAGACCCCCTGCCCCTGGGGGCCGAGCAGAATTTCATTTTTGACTTTTTCTCTCCTGAGCTATGTCCCTGTTTCTCCAGAGCTGGGGGCTCCCAAGTCTGACTTCCTCCAGGGTTGTCTAGGCTTGTGAGCCTTCTAGGTTTGGGGGGAACCCACATGCTTCTCCCTCACCTCACACACTTCTTTATATGCACCTGTTGTTAATTTTCAGAGCAGACAAACTTGGAAATGTGAGTGGGGGCAGTGAGTGACGGACACTAGTTGCCATGGAGAAGGTGGGCAGATCTGAAGGACACAGAGGATTGGGTTTAAATCCGCTCCTCCAAGTGGCTGTAAAATGATCTTGGGTGTTTTCCTAGAGAAACCAAACATGTATCTGATAAGCTGGGCACACGCGCTGCCTTTAGGGTCTTGGGGGTGCGTCTCTCGCCGGGTGGCTTGGTGGACAGTCACAGTTAGGGAGCAGCACGGGTGCTGCTGTGTGTTGGCAGCTTGAGTCTGACCTGTAGCCACACTTGCCAACATCTCGGTCCTTTGCAGCCATGAGATCCTCCTCAGCCAGAGCCTCGAAAGCCCTTCTCACCCGGAGAGACTGCAAAGTGCCTCACTGTGGGCACAGCTTTAGATATCAAATGTAATTCCCGGACAAATCACCAGCGCCCCTCTCTGCAGGCCCTTCACATGAAAAGATGCTGGAGGCACCTGGCTTCCTTCTTCCCTGTGAGACAGGAGCTATCTGGGGAGCTGGAAACAGAAATTCATCACCTGTATTCCCCACCCCTTAGAGACACAGGCTCCTGACATCAAGAACCAAAGAGCTAAGTCAGATGAAAATCCCCAGAAAATTTTCAAAAGCAGGTTTACAAGGCCCCCCATGCGTAGGGCAGAGTATTTGTGTTACGGGAAAAGGGACACAGGACCTACCTTCCTCCATGTCACCAGGCAGCATCCCAACGCTTCTGGCTGTTCAGGCAGTTCACTCCCCTTGGGTAGGGGGGTGTGATTTGGGGTAGCTGCTGCTGCTGCTTTTCCCCCCTGCTTATCATAGGCATGTAGGGGAAAAGAGAAAGTATCAGAAAGTGTAAAGCAGGCCAAAAATAACTCGTTCTACCATGTAGATGCAGCCTCTGTGCACATCTCGTCTTATTTCCTTCCAGTCTTTTCTTCAGTACACTTCCCCCACCCATATACAGTATTATGTTCTTCCTTTTCTTTTTTTTTTTAACTGAATGTTACATCATATGTGTTTCCCTAACTCGTGTAAATTTTTTCATAAAGAATATTTTTAATGGCTGCAGTTATTGCATGGATGTGCCATAATTCGTTTAACCATCCCACTAATGTTGGACAAAGGTCCTTTCCAATTTTTCACTATTAAAAATAACACGGCAGGGCTTCCCTGGTGGCGCAGTGGTTGAGAGTCCGCCTGCCGATGCAGGGGACACGGGTTCGTGCCCCGGTCCGGGAGGATCCCACGTGCCGCGGAGCGGCTGGGCCTGTGAGCCATGGCCGCTGAACCTGCGCATCCGGAGCCTGTGCTCTGCAATGGGAGAGGCCACAGCAGTGAGAGGCCCGAGTACCGCAAAAAAAAAAAAAAAAAAAAAACAAAAAAAAACACGGCAGTTATCATCTTTGTGCATAAAACGTTGTCTTAGGATAGGTTCTGAGAGAGGACTCCTGAGTCGTGGGGAGGAAGACAGGTGTTTCCTTAACCTCAGATATGAAATGTGTGGATTCTAGTTTCAGAGGCTCGCTGCCTGACCCGTCCAGATCATAGACTTCCCCAACACCCACATCAGCCCTGGGGAAAGACGGCTGGTGTGGCTCTCATCAAAGTTGTTGGAGCTTTGGCTACTACTATAAATGAGGGACATAATCCTCTCTCTCTACACAGTGTGCAAATATTCAGGGAATTGGTGGAGGTTGGGGGGAGGCTGTTGATCTCTGAAACTGCGGAGCATGGGCCTAGCTATTGCTGTGACCATCCACGGGGATAGAGGGAGCACTGCTGGGAGGAACTGGGCTAAACCAAGTCCCATTTTCTGAAATTCCTCAGGGCCTGTGATTTAAATCTCAACCCTTTGGCCCCTTTCCCATCACTGAGCCTCAGGAAGAGTGGGCAGCTTGGAATGATGCAAAGAAACCTGGACCTTGAACCAGAAGACCTGGGAGCGAGTCCTCACTCTGCCCTGAACTATCTGTGTGGCCAAGTCACTTGACCTCTCTGGGCCCCTGTTCGTTCATCTTGCACACTCAGGTTGCTATGAGAGCATGTAGGAACGTGCAAAGGGCTAAGTATATATGAGTGATATAGGATTTCCACAGTAATAAGTGGGGTCGGCAGTTGCCCAGGTGAGCCCATGGAGGGTTCTGAGGTCCCCTGTCTCCCAAGAGCGGCCTTGGCTAAGGCCCTGGGTACCCGATCATCCTGCGCCTGCAGCAGTCCTGGCAGTGAGACAGGGCCTTCTTTCTGTAGCCAGCCACTGAGCTGCAGTGGGAGGCTGGCTCCTGGGTAGGGCCCCAGGCACTGGGCGGGGAGAAGCTAGTCTTGATTTTCTTACACTTTCATTCAGCAGCTGCTTGTGTAGTGCCATGCCCGGTGCTGACTGCTGGGGATGCAGGGATAAATGACACAGTGAAAACTCCACCAGCTCTGCAGAGACGTACACTGGCAACCCTTCCTCGGAGCCTCTCTGGGGTCTGTCTAGGTGCTCTCAGAATGAGGGGCACGTAGAAGGGATCATGATCAATGATGTGACCAGTCCTTCACTGGCTTGTGGCTCTAGGTCCCTGGAGCCCAACAAGTTCAAAATGACTTCACTCCTTCCTGGTTGAGTGACCTTGAGTGTTCTCTGAGCCTGAGTTTTCTGTAAAGTAGAACTAATGAAAACATCATACCCCCAGCCCAAGGCCTGCCTGACACACAGAACCATCTTAATAGCTGGTAGTTATGCTTATTGTTGCCACAAATGGGTCTGATGATACAGATGCTTATGCCAACACCCCCAGAGGAGGAGAGTTGAGGGGCATTCGAGGAACCTGGAGGAGGTTCTAGTTTGGGTTGGACCCATGAGGGGCTTGGAAGCCAGACTGTTCTGGATGATAGGAGTTGAACTGGCCTGAATGAAGCTGCTTCTCACGCCACTGGCTTCTTTTGCTGGACTCACACGGGCTTGTGGGTGGCCTCGTTCCTGGGCTGTGGCAGCCGCCGTCATCAGTCACCTCACTGTAGGCTGGGCCCTGCAGGGCATGGTCAGATGGCAGCTGTCCCCACCCTGCCCTGCCTGGCTGAGTGGATGTTCAGGGTCCCTGAGCAGCGTCCTGCATCCTGGTGCATATCAGTCTGCCACGGGCCCTTGCAGGCTCCTCCCTGGGCCTGTGGGGCCAAGAGAGCTGCATACGGGGTAGAGTAACGAGCTCACACTGGTGCCTGGCTTTGCAGGATTTACACGGGATGCAACGAAGACATCAGCTGCAGAGCCTGGTCTCCCCCCGTGTGGCAGTTCACCAAACTGAATTTACCCTCCCCACCGCCCGTGCGCCCCTCCCCAAATCTGTTCTCACTTTGAAAGTAAGACCTCTGGGTGAGGCACCTCTCAAGCCAGTTTTTGTGTCCTGAGCAATTCAGTGTTAAAGTCTCTTCCTATTTACCGCAATCTGGCTCAGCAGGTCCTGCCAGAAAATGCCCCCAAGACCCTAGCGGCTGCCAGCAAAGTGGACGCGGCCTGTTCCTCACGGGCACAGGGCCGGCACTCAATGGTGATGCTCTCATCACCGTGAAGTCACAGGGGTGAGTCTGCCACTTGAAGAAGACATTCGAGGAGGGCAGTGTAGAGGAACCAGCCATAAAGCAGCAGCTGGTGATGCCGTAAAGCACAGTGGCTCAGTACTCAGAGGCCCAGCTTCCTTACCTGTAAAAGGGGCTGCTCCTAGGACCTGGGGGAAGCCAGCCGAAGAGCGTGGACTCTGAGGCCAGAGGGCTTGGATTTGCATGCTGCTCTGCCACTGCCCATCTGTGTGACCTTAGGCAAGTTTCTTAACCTTTCTGGGCCTCAGTTTCCAGCCTTAAATTGGGGACAACAGTAATACCTACTCGCAGGATTGTTTCGAGAACCAAATGAGTTAATTTGTGAGAAGTGCTTATATTCAGGCCTGGCACACAGGAAGCATTCTTCAAGTTCAGCTGCTATGAGGATGACATAAGGCCCTTAGGACAGTGTGTGCTTCTCCCATTTTGACTGGGCTATGACCGAGTCTCCTGGACACAGGGACCCACGTGCGGACTCCAGGGCTTTCCCAGCCCTGATCCCTCCTGCCCTGTTCCCCTCAGCCCTCAAGCGCCTGTGGCAGAGATCACGGATGGGCAGCCCACCGGTAGTCAGTGTACCTCTCACCCTTTCATTTATAGCAGCTTACAATGGAATTTTTAAGAGGGAAGAGTCAGGGGAAAGTTAGGGCTCAAGGCTATGGAATAAATCGGCCTCCTGACAGCAGAAGGGTTTCCAGGAGAATAGTGGGAGCTCATACCCAATGCCAGCTGTCAGCCTTAAAGCACTTAATGACATTAATCCTCCCAAGAACTCAGAGTGGTCATAAGAGCTCCGTTCTCCCTTGGCATTGGGGAAATCGGTACTGGGCGCACAGTCTTGAGAGGTCCCCAGCAGAGAGGCCCTTTGGTGGCAAGTCCAACTGCCTCATCTTAGAGTTGCGGAAACCAAGCTCAGAGAGGGGAAGGGACTCAACCGGGGTGACACAGCATGTTAATTGTAGGTGTGGAATTGAATCCTGGTGGCCTAGTCCCAGCCCAGTGCTCTTTGCACCACCCACTCTGAGATTAGCCAAATTGTCCAAGCCCAGATTGTCAAAGCACAGGCCTCTGGTTCTGGCCAGATCACCACCAGGAACTAGACGTTCTCAGAACTCTAGCAAGAGCAGATTTTCTTTCAGGAGGTGTATGATTTGGGAGCCAAGAGCCCACCTGCTTCCTGTACGTGCATCATACCAGGCACCGTAGCTGTATTCTCTCGTGTCCTCCTCACAGCCCTGCTAAGGTATAAATTACCCCCTTATCCCCATTTCACAGATGAGGAAACTGAGACTTGGCAAGGTTTAGGACTTGCTTAGTCACACAGTTATCAAGCAGAGACTTAATCACAGGTGTGCTGGACTCCACAGCCCAATCCACAGACCACCATGCTGCCCTGTCCTCCAGTGACCACGTGTGTGGCTGTAGAGAAGGGAGCAGGGGCAGAGGGATGGTCTCAGGGTTGGTGGTATTGCATCTTCTACTCCAGTGCCCTCACAGAAACCCAGAAAGACATGTATTTCAGGTCAGGGTCTGCGGCCACCCATCTGAAGGCATCATGATTTATTGGACATCAGCTGACTATTCAGGGCCTGGGAAGAAGATTCAGATTTCCCTCTTTTCTCCCACCATAGGAAAATATTTAATCTCTGCCATTAACCTAAAAACAGCTACTTACAAGACATGCCGTTGGCTGTCAGCATAATGAGCTGAGAAGAGCATGGATTTGAGAATCAGACCAGCCTGAGTCTGAATTCCAGCTCTGCCACTTACTAGTCATGTGACCTTGGGCGAGTTTCTTAAACTCTCTGCACCTCAGTTTCTCCATCTGTACAATGAGGACAGTGGTGAGGAGTAGATAAAGTTGATGTTTGTAAAACCTGCCCATATGCTTAAATAGACTTGCCCATATGCACTCATTAACTATAAGCTACCGCTGTTATTATTATATCAGTTATAAAATAATTGTGAGAATAATTATATCCTGAGACAAAAACAAACAGTGTGTGGCACACAGTAGGCTCTGGATAAATATTGTCAGATGAATGAATTGCCCCCTGCAGTCTCTGCCTGCCCTGTTTTCCCTTAAGCCCTTCCTCCTGGTCCTGCTGTGCTCAGTTCCTCTCATCCTCTGCAGCTGCTTTGACCTCCTCCATCACAAAGTGCATTAGGAATCGGCAAACTGACCCTGAAAGAGCAGCAGTCCTGCTTAGTCAGCGGCTCTGATCTTGGGCATCTTCTCTGTGGAGGATAGAGGTGCTGGTATAGCCAGAAGCGCCGTCCCTCTGCTCCAAGCTGGCCCAGGGTGACCGTGAGAGCCCCAAACTGGATTCTGCCTCTGCCTGGTGAATCCCTGATAGAACTGCCCAACCAAATCCCCATCTCAAGGGATGATTATGGCCTTGGGTGAGTTAAGAGGGAAAATGAACACAGCACGATTTTTCAGATCACAGGCTGGGAATGTTCGGCCTTGGAAGAGAAAAAAATAATCTTTGCCTTGTAAACAGAGCAAATATGATGTTGAAGAGGGAATAAATCCAGGCCCCAAGATGTCATTTTTACAATTGCATTTTGGCATGTGACTTAGTGCCTTCTGCAAAACGTTCACAGTCTCCTACACAGACACACACACACCAATCTTACCGGGTCTTTATTGTGGGCGGAGAGCTGCACTGCAGTGTGGCTGCCGGGAGAACTGCATACTTTGCAGATAGACAGTTTGTGAAAACCACTTGCTTCCCAGTTTCCACAGGTCTCCATGCTGTTTCCACGGTTCTCTGTGTTTGTTTCCGGGTGGCGGCGGTTTTGACTTTGGAGTTGTGCCTGGTTCAAATCCCTGGTGTTTACCAGCTGATTAAATTGGACAAGTCACAGAGTTCTCTGAACCTCAGTTTACTCACCTGTAAAAGGAGGCAGGCGGGGCTAGGTAGCCCCAGTACAGTGCCTGGCACCCAGTAAGTCTTCATAAAACATTAGGTTGTTTCTTCCCTGAGTGCAGACACACCCTTCCCAGTCCGTTTCCTATCTCCTCTCTTATCGGGTAACAGGGCACTTGGACTTATCTGGCTGAAAATACTGTATCTGCTCTTATAAGTTTTGTTTTCTGGAGGTTTTTTTTTTTTTTCTTTTCTGAAAAACAAAAACAAAACACCAAACATCCATAGTTCTTAGAAAATCGTTGTCAGGTTGTGTCGCTCCCTGATTCTGGCAGGCCCGTGGTGCACATTCCTGACCCAGGCTCTGAGTTAGATTTGAGAAAGAGCTGTCATCAGCCTCCTCGGAGGTGGCGATGTTGCAATTCCTTGGGTAGAATGGGTCAGGCTTAAGGGCAACAAGCAGATCTTCCCGGCAGTCACATGTCTTGGGAGCCCCGGCTGCTCCATCTGGAGGCCAGAGGCTGTCAAAGCACGGGGGAAATGGATTAGAAGCACCAGTCACTGGCAGATGGCCTTTGGCACAAGGAGGGAAATTGCATAAAAATATGGACCCCACACATGTGAAGGACAGATAGGACTGGCCGTTGCTGGTCGGATGCTGCAGCTCCATGGGGGCCTCGCTGTGGCCTTGAATGACACATCCACGGTTCCTCAGCCACCTTCTAAAGACCAGGATGTCCCTCGGGTCACACTGGGTGATTAGCAAAGCAGAGCGCTCACCTCTAAATTAGCCTGCTGGACTTTCACGCTCTCAGGCTGCCGACCATTCAGGGCGCGCTGCTCTGCACCCTCCTCCCGAAAAGGTTTGTTTTTTTCCCAAGCAGTTTCTAATTAAGATGCATCTTAGCTGTTTTCTTTTTCTTTTTGTTTAAAAGGCTTCCCACCAGCACAGAGCATAATTTATTTCTCTAGAAAATCTAGCAGCAGGTTGTTGTAAAAAGAAAACTCGAGGCTCGGAGCCTCGGGTCCCCATCCCAGCCCTGGCGCCAGCAGCCATGGGAGCCGGCGACCTCCCCTGGGCCCCGGGCCCCGTCTCAGCTTCAGTACAAAGAGGTTTGCACCCTGGCCCCTCGCTGTCCTCTCTGTGATTCTCGGTTGGTTACTAGGCTGATTTCTTTCTTTTTTTTTTTTTTTTTTTTCCGCCTCTGAGTGGCTATTTGGGCTATGCCGATTCTCTTGAAATCTGAAATTTTAGTAGCAAGTTTTGCTTCTGTTGGGGAGGAGTGAGTGAGTCAGGGTATCTATTCCCAGAGCAAGTCGCTAGGGATGCATAAAATGATTCATATTGAAACTGACATTCCCTCCTGGGGGTGACGTGTTCCTGCCCAATTTACAAAGACCTTTCCTTCCTTGGAAAGAAGGCAGAGCCCACAGCAGACAGCCAGCCCTCTTTTCTTCGCACCGCACTGATGGCGAGCACTTGCCAAATTTCCCAGCAAACTCAGTGACAAATAGGTACGTGGATTCGCAGAATCTCAGACTGTCTGTGCCAGTTGGATTCTTTGAAACCATCTGGTCCAGTGTCTAAGGCTGGGGAAAGAGGCACAAGGGGGACAGGGACTCAGGAAGGCCTAATAACCAGGACTTGAATTCTGGTACTTTGACGTGAGCCTCTTTTTTTTTCTTTTTAATTACTTTTTAAAAATTGAGATGTAACTTATAACTTACATACAGTAAAATGCACAAATCTTAAGTGCACAGCCCAATGAGTTTTTACATGTGGATGCACCCCTTGATCTGCACCCACAGATCAAGATAGAGAGCACTTCTGTTACCCTCCAGAAGCTTCCCCCAGACCCTTCCTGGTCCCCAAGGGCCATTGCTGTTCTGACTTCTATCACCTTAGATTCGTGTTGTCTGCCTTAAAATTTCATATCGTACTGTATGTACTTTTTTTTTTTTTTAACATCTTTATTGGGGTATAATTGCTTTACAATGGTGTGTTAGTTTCTGCTTTATAACAAAGTGAATCAGTCATACTGTATGTACTTTTATGGTTTACTTTTCTTTCACATAATTAGGTCATGAAGGGTTCATTCTTTTTCAAGTGTATCCATTCTACTGTTCCTGGACATTTTTGTTCCCAGCATTTGGTAATTATGAGTAAAGCTGCTATAAACAGTTTTTGTTTGTCTCTTAGTTTAACATTTAGTGACTGCTTCAGCTGTGCTCTGGAGAGGGCAGGGCCCCTGCTCGTCCTGCCTTGACTTGCGGGTGAATCGGGGCTCTCAGGCCAGCTGCCTCAAGTGCCCCTTGCAGCAGAAGGAACAGTCGGCCGAGGCTTCCTTCACCACCCCCTCCCCACACTGTCTCACCAGCCCACCCAGCTGTGACACATGGGCACAGATGGCATGAACTGGAGCTTCTTTAGTTCAGCTACTAGGCTAGGAAAGGGGTCTTAATAGAGAAAATGTTGACCTTGGAGTCAGAAGACTTGAGTTGTCCAAACCCTGGCTCCACCACTAACCCACTGGGTAGGTGTCCCATTTCCTTTTCTGAGCCTCAGTTTTCTCTCCTGTGGAATGGGGATGATGACACCTTCTCACAGGTTGTCATTGGGATCACAGGAGATGATCCCACCATTTCTTTATCTGCCAGTGATCATTCAGTGCCTACTGTGTGCCACTAGACCCTGCTCGAGACACGGGAAACAGCAGGGACCAAGATGGACACCCACGTGGATGTCCCAGGCTAGTGAGGAGACGTAGGCATGAACTTGTAGTTTCAATTAAGGCAGTATGAATGCCATGAGGTACAAGCTCACACCAAGGGCTCCTTGACTCATCCTTGGAGGGATGGGCTTCAGAAAGATTTCCTGGGGGAGATGGCCTCAACTGAGGCCTGAAGCATGAATGAAGAAGCATAAGAGAGGGATCACGGGCACAGAAACACGTGTGCAAAGGCCTCGAAGGGGAGACTGAGCACAACTGTGGCTCCTTGGGGTCTAAAAGGTGTTCAGTGTGACTAGAGAGGATGAGGGCATAGTGAGAGACCATCTGTGAGCAGCTGGCATATTAAGGGGACCTGTGAATGCTCCCCAGTGTTTTCTCCCCACCCCAGACCCCAAGAGCCAGGAGGCTTCTAATGGCTTCTGCTCTGTGATCCAGGCAAGGCCTGTTCCGTCTGTGAGCTCATTTCCCCACCATACGACGTGGGCGTCTGGCATATGGGCTCTCATGTTACTTCTAGGCCCTAAAGAGTAGGTGATTGGGCCACTCTGGGGTGTGTTTCACCCTGGCTGACGAAAGCCTGGTGCGGCCGAGTGGGCCACTGGCTCAGCGATGGAGGCAGAGGTGCTGCACTGGCTGTGGTGGCCACTCCTCTGGAAGGTGGGGGCCAAGACTTCACATCCCCCCGCCAGGGGCTTCTGAGGCAGGCAGCTTGGTTCTCTGCTCCACAGACGGCTGCTCTCCCAAGCATAAATGGTCGGCATGAGAACCATGCAGCGATCAATAGGAATTGTTGAAAAATTCTGAAGAGAGCCTGGAGGAAGACAAAGAGACCCAGAAGTGTGTTGTCAGCACAGTTTGGGGCTAATACTCAAGTCTGTTTTTTCATCAAGTCTGAAAGGCGGTTTAAAATCCACTGCTCTTGTTTTGTTTTGTTTTGTTTTAATGGCTGGATAAAGCACAATTGCATTTTCTCCCCCAATAACTTTGAATTCTGGGAATAGACCATGTGGGGATAATTGCTGTTGTCTAATCCCACCGAAGGCCAAGCCAATGATTAGGACAGGGAGGGAGCTGCCGTGCCGGAAGCCCTCTGCCGGTTTCTTACTTCCAGCAGCCAGGGCTCGACTCCCCAGATGACCCTGTTCCCGAAATAGCAGTTGCCCAGAAATGCATCTGCATGTTGTTTTGCAGCAAGTAGCTGATAGCACATGGGGACATGGAGAGTTTTCATTCAATCCTGCAACTTCTCCTTGAGTACTTACTATGTGGCAGGTTCTGAGCTGGATCTGGAGCAGGGAAAGAGGGTGCAGAAAAGAACAAGACGCGGTGAGCTCATCGGAGAAAAGACGAGTGAAGTCTGCCTGTGGGTCAGACAGAACGGGTGCCCGAGCGGCACGGCTGCAAGAGAGTGTCAGCATCTACCAAGAGGTGCCGAGCAAGAAAAGTTTTCGCAAAGTTCCCCACGTTTCATTGCTGGGGAATCACAAAGACGGCACCATTGGAGAGGAGTCTTATGGGAGGGGCTGGATCCTACCCCAGAGCTGCTCAGGGGGTAGGTTTTGACAGACACCCATGAAGTCTCTGTTACAGACAGGGGAACAGCTCAGACCAAGCTTAGGTGGTCCTGCTGGGTGGAGTGCTGGTGCTCAGAGAGGGGAGGGTGGTTGGTGGCAGGTGGCGGGGGAGGGGAGGGGAGGGCTGCAGCCTTGAAGGGAAGAAACCTCGTCTGAGCAGCCAGCAGCCAGCCAGGCATTCCCTGCACAGGGCTGAACCTCTCCCTTACACACAGTGCCTAGGGCTTACAAAAGTATTTTATTTTATTTATTTATTTTTGGCTGCACCACGCGGCATGCAGGATCTTAATTCCCCAACCAGGGATTGAACCCTGACCCCACCCCCACCCCCACCCCGCAGCGAAAGCGCCGAGTCCTAACCACTGGATGGCCAGGGAATTCCCTCACAAAAGTATTTTAATTTTAATTTCTTTTAAAATCAGAAGAAAAATATGAAAATAATAATGAATATAAAATAATGAATCCAGCTTCTTTATACCAACGCAATTGTAAAAGAGCGTTTTTAATATTTTTTACAAAGGTAGGGCCCATGAAAGTCATAAGCAGCCCTGCATCCTTGTCTTCCTCACCAGGTGAGGGTTCCGAAAGCCTGCAACTGCTGACTTGTCGGGAAGGATCCCCTTCCTTCTCGTTGTTGTCAGGAAAGCTGGCAGTAACCCTACCAACAACTTGGGTTTTCTGTCTCTTGTTACAGCTGGGCCGGCAGGGCCTTGCTGCGGGTGCCCACCTTCTTGGGAGTTTCGTTTTCCCTTACGGTGCCTCTTTGAAGTGGTGTCAGTGTGATGAGGAAACTGAGGCTCTGAGAGGAATAACTAACCCCAGCCTGCAAAGAGGCAGAGCGGCGGTTCCAACGCAGGCTTGTCTGCCTCCGAAGACCCCATGTCCTGTTTCCTCTGCCCCAGGGACTGTGAGGCCCCCACAGGCCAGGAATCCCTGCGTCACCTGCCTTGTGTGACACCAGCATGTCATCAGGCCCAGAGGGCCCTTTGGGGTGTCCAGAGGTAACGGTGAAGGGCAAAGAAGGGTCTGTGTGTGTTTATTGATTAAAAGGAGGTTGTGACGTTCTGTTGACACGGCTCGGCCCTGGTCCATCGCATCCCTCTTCCCTGCATTAGGCTGTAAAAGTGCAGCCAAAGTGATTCCTTGTCTTCCCCAAACCAAGGAGGACAAGATCCCGAACACCTCGGGCGAGACTATCGCACGACACTCACCACCGTCTGAGAAGATGTCACACAGGGGCTGCACTGGGGAAAGCGCCTCTCCCGTTCTTGCCCAAATCCACAGCGGGGTCCTTCTTTCCACTGGGGACGTGCCTTCATCTGAAAGGCCTTGAATTCCTGGGACATGAGGCACACCCAGCCCCAGATGTAAGTGCAGAAGCAAATCCCTTGGCGAGCGAGACAGCCTCTCTGGGCTCCCCCACATTCCCAGGGTGGGGGATGTGACTCTGCCTCCCCCTTCAGGGTGCAAAGCTGGGTAGCTCCACAGAGACCAGCCCCCAAAACATCCCAGAGCCTGAAGCTCAACACGATGGCTGGGGAGGAAGCAAAACCTGAGACAGGATCCTGGTGATTTAAGGCAGTTACACCAACTGGTTGGGAGCACAGGTTTGGCACCAGGCTGCCTGGTCACCATTTTCTGGCTGTGTGACCTTGGGTGATTAAATTAACCTCTCTGTGCCACAGTTTTCTCTCCTAGAAAAAACAAGAATAATAGCGTGTACCTCATAGAGTGGTGGTTGTGAGCATTCCGTTAGTTAATACGTGTGAAGGGCTCAGGGCAGGACCAATAAACAGTAGCTGCTGTTATCATCATCATCATCTTTACCATTAATATGGTCAGAGCTGCCCAGGGAAGCAGGAGGGTTGGGTCCTCTCCCTGCTCTGCCAGTGATTGTCTGTGCGACCTTGGACGACACACTTTCTCCCCTCTCCCTGGCAGTCTTGCTATCTATGAAATGAGTAGTGTGGGCCAACGTGTAGCTCTTAACCAGGGAAAAGCATCAGAATTACCCGTAGGCTTTTGCAGCATAGACTTCTGGGCTCTATCCCCAGAAATTCTGATTCAGTGGGTCTGGATCTGGCCCAGGGACCTGTGTTAAGAGTAGAATCTCCACTGGTGGTTCTGATACACGAGCCGGGTTAGGAACCACAGGACCTTCCTGGGCCTAAAGGACATTGTTCCTGAAGTGATCAGTCCCCCTCCTGCGGACCCATTAGCCCAGGTGGCGCCATTGGCAAGGGCGAGCCCCCTGCGCCACTGTGAATGCTGAGTCTGTCACCTGGGTGGGGGGTCTCGCTTTATTGGATGTGGCAGGCCAGCCCCCAGTTCAGCAGGAAGGCTGTGGTGGCCTGGAGAGCAGCCATATGGTGTGAGTGGGTCCAGCACGTCTAGGGGTTTCATCCAGCAGATGTTCAGTGAGCATGGCATTTGCAAATGGTAGGCAAAGCAGTTGTGAAAAGGGGGTCCCTTCTGGCCACATGGTACTTGGGAACTAATCCTACCCCCAGGTAACAGGATATTCTCCGTGTAACTTTGAACTGTTTCTGAAGTGTGGTTGAGAAGGAGCTGGGGGTGTGGATGGATGTCAGCCCCACATTCCTGTGGAGCCGGGGAGAGGATTTTGGCTGCTTTTGATAAGAAAAACCTCAAAGGAGCTTTATCATCACAAAGAGTCCATCTCTTTGGGCACTGGTGGGGCCCCATCTTCCCCCACTGGAGTTCATCCCACTGCCCAGCCCCCCGCAGACCCCTGCCTGGCACACTGACCCGGCTCCTTGCCCCTTCGCCACATCTCCACTCCCTTCTCTGATGGTCGGAACCAGCCAGGACACTAGGAGACCTTGGCCCTGTCTCTCTCCCAGGGCTGAGTAGCAGGACAGCCTCTCTCCATCCATCCCTTTTATCTTCCTTCTTGCCTCCAACCCCAGATGTTCCCTTTGTGAAATAAATTGGATTTGTGTTTTTCTCTTTGAAGAACACGCTCTATAGTATAACCTGCTTCCTCAAGGTAGGCACAGCTTCTGACTGACCCTTACATCCAGTGCCAGCACTGGGCCGCAATACAGATGCTGGAAATGGGCAGGTGAGCAAACCAGTTGCTCCTGTCCTGAGACCCGATCATGGGCAGTGGCACCGTGCAGCCCCCCCGTGTGGAGAGCAGAGGCCGGCAGGCTGCTGGGCACAGGCTTGCTGTAGAATCTCAGTGGTTATTATAGCTTACGCATTTAACCACTTCAATTTGGCGTATGACTTGAGGTGCTGGGTAAGCATCTTGTCAACTTCAACACAGCTGACAAAGTTATGACATGAATGTTTAGACTTTGCAGTTTCCCCCGACCTCCAGCTGATCCTGTGAAAATGTCTCCTTCCAGAGAGCTGATTTGTGCCCCAGATTTTCCCATCTCAGAGAGAAGCGTCTCTTTGCAAGGTAAAATAGAAATTCGTTGTCATTCTGATACTCTGATTCTGTGTTCCTGGCCAGGGAGGCATATTCTGTGTCCGGTTTGTTGCTGACTTTCAAGGTTGGTGTCCCAAGGGACGGAGCGATGGGGAAGGACGTATAAGGATGGCCGGAGACACTCTCATTTTTAAGCTACTCTTCTCAGACACTAAACCTTGAAACGTGGGATTTTCTCTCTTAAGGCTGTCATTCTTCATGCCTCTTCTCAGTTGGAGAGTAATGAAGTTTGAACAAATCCTTTTATCCGTGTTGGAATTATCTGAGTATGAAAATCCTTTTCTACCCTTAAAATTACTCCATCTCTTTTTCCCTTTAAATAAATAAATAAATAAATGTAGTATGTGCCCATTGTAGGGAAATTAGAAATTCCAAATAAGAACCAGAAAGAAAGGCTCCCGAAGTTCCATCA
Organism: Tursiops truncatus; assembly: GCF_011762595.2. Taxonomy (NCBI): domain Eukaryota; kingdom Metazoa; phylum Chordata; class Mammalia; order Artiodactyla; family Delphinidae; genus Tursiops; species Tursiops truncatus. The sequence goes on along the minus strand of NC_047034.1, from coordinate 163,939,281 downwards.
CTCAGAGGTGACCCATAGTTTTGTGTGTCTCTCCAGTTATGTCCCCATATAAATGAATAGAGATAAATATGTATTTTTAAATAAATGGAATCATATGATAAATACTGTCTTGTGACCTGCTTTTTCACTTAACAGCATTTTGTGGTCACCTTTTCAAGCTGTTAAACACTAAACAACTATTGTCGTGTTTAATGGCTACGTCGTAGTCTATTGTATGGACAGACTATATGTGTATATATGTACATATACACACGTGTATATATATATATATATAATGTGTATGTTCACACACATTATATATATAACATACATTTTGTATATTTTTTTCTTATCCTATTACTTTACATTTAGGTTATTTCTGATTTTTTTTTTTTTTTTTTGCCATTCTAGAATCTTTCTAATTCAGTTCCCTAATCTTTGCATACTTGTCCTAATGTTTTCTTAAGATAAGTTTTTAGTACAGGACTAGCTAACATGTTCAACTGTTTACCACATGCCACTCTACTGAGTGCTTTAAATATGTTATTTATTGAATCCTACAAATAATTCTCTACAGAAATATCTACATTTTACAGATGAGGACACTGAGGCCCAGAGTGGTTATGTGCTTTGGCCAGGGTCACACAGCTGGCAAACTGCAGAGCCGGGATTGGAACCCAAGCTCTTTGATCCTTTTCCTTTTCATGGAAAAGTTTAAGTCTGCATGGCCTTCCACTGAATGGTTTAAAGGTACCTGTTCCCTACTTTGTCTCCTCCAGCTCTTTACTCTGTGACTGCCATACTTGAGGCCTGGCCTCTCGGAGTCCTGTCACACCCACAATTGCATAATAGGAACAGGAAAGGAAGAATTGGTGGTGTCTGTGTCATGCCACTATGATGTAGATGTGGTTCTCTGTCCCTGGGAGGTAGCTTCTTGGGAGCCATCCAGAGCAAGGAAGATGAGGTGACTGGAGGCCCACTTTAGGGAAGCTGTGAGGTCTCTGCACAACTCAGCAGGGTTGGCCGGCCTGCAGGCTGGGCTGAGGTATGGCCGGGCTGAGCGTGTGCTGTGCTTAGAGGCTCTGTACTCCTCCTGGAGCAGGTTCCATGTGGGACCCGGGCTCTGGCTGGGGGAATCCTGGGAGGCCACTCTGGGAGAGTCAGGCATGCGCAAGGGATATGGAGATTTGCTTGGTGAGAATGCTGCTGGACTGGGCAAATCCAAGTCCAGAGCCTAGAAGGGAAGGCCTGTTTTGCAGGAACTCACCAGTGAGCACTAGGAGGACAGGCTTCTGGGCCCGGAGTGAGGCCAGGGCCCTCTTCTCATGTCCCTCACTGGGGCTAGCTCATCGTCAGTGGATCTGCCCTTTGGGAATAATCAGAGGTCCAGCTGCCTTGGAACTTGAAGCTCTGCCTTGGAGCTGGGGCTTGGGGTGTGGCTGGGCCTGGTACATAAGCAGAACAAGGCAGAGCGTCTCTGAGGAGCAGAGGCTCAAGGATTCCACCTTGGCCACCTCGCAGGGAAAGTGTGTCTTGGCCCAGCAGAAGAGACTGATGGGGAGGGCTTGCCCTCCACTGGGCCCAGTTATCTCTTCCTGATATATCCATAGATTGAGCCTGATGATCTGACTCATATTCATTCAACTAATCACGCGAGTTATTTCTGCAATTTAGGTCTTCGAATAAGTGCATTTGGTTGCTGAATATGTGATCAGCCACAGATTTCTCATTCTTTAAAACCCAGGGAGCGGAAATGCCAATGTAGAAAGCCATCACACGCAGCAGAGATTTCTGAAGCGCTAAAATCAGCCCATTCAAGGCTCTGGCCTCTGGACCTCCCATCACATAGCCAGTTGGCCTATCAGTGCTCCATGCAGAGTCCAGGTAGGGGGTCTTTATCCGTAAAACATGGGAGGATGACAATCAATAGATAATCTGCTCACATTCATTTTACTTAACCAGAGAATTGGTTTGCCTCTGCAGTAACTTGATCTGGGGAAGAAAATGCATTTGGGGGGCTTCAAAAGGGTGTGGGCCAACTGGGAAAAACTACTGCAGTCTTTGAGGTTGGGAAGGTCAGCATCCCTTCTCCCTGCCCAAAACTTTGCTGTAACCTTGAACGACAACTTCGCCTCTCCCTCCTTATCATTATCATCACAGTCGTCATCACCAGCCAGGCCCCTGGTACAGGGAAGCAGTCACAGGACAGGACGTACCATTCATTCATTCATTGGTTTATTCAACGAGCCATTGTGGAACTCCTACAGAGCTCCAAGTATTGGATTCAATGCTAGAGATTTCAGAGAAAAGCCAGCCCTGGGTCCCGGTCTGACATGGCTCGTGTCTCACAGGGAAGACAGCGACAAACTGTTAAGAGGCAGATGTTGGGAAACAAGCGCTGGGAGCAGAAAGGAAGAGGCCTCCAGCCCCTGCCCCGATGCAGGCTCTCAGCTTCCGCTTCTTATCTGCGGGTGACTGGGATGGACCACGTCAGAAGTCTCAGACCAACTATAGAGAAGCTGTTTTTGTTCATTTCTCTGTGAAGCATTGGATGCTGTAAACAGGTGGGCCAGAGCTTGGTCGATGGAAAAGGTGTCCCAGGGGTTGGTGACAGCTGTGCTGCAGACCTCAGATTCTTCCTGTTTCCCAAAACCAGTAACACGAATTTTCCCCAGAGTGCAGAAGAGGTGAAGGTCTCCAGTCGAAATAAGTATTTTGGGGCAGAACCCAAAGACCATGGCCTGAGATAACAAGATGTTCTGGAGCCGTAATTCCAGACAGCCTTTCATCCCTCCAGACTGACAGCCTCATTTTATTTGACCTCAAAACGTGTATGTTTTTTAAAAAACAAACCTACTGGAATAGCATAAATGGTTCGTTTCTTTCCAGGTGGTTCCTTTGAGAGACTAGCTCACATTCCCTGATGCTGCCCAGCCTGAAGCAGCTCTAGCCTCCCATCTGAGAGCTGCTTTTAGGAGTCGAAGCCTGAACCATGCATTGTCACATCCTGCTAATTTGTTGTCACTCACCAGACTGGGACCCCAATAAACTCTGTTTCTAGAAAGTAGGTCTCTGCCTACTGCTGTAGAGATTCAAAACCTGGGTTTGAATTTTGCTTTGCCATTTGTTATTATCATCACATTGGGCAAATCATTCAGCTTCCCTGAATTTGTTTCCTCATGTGTAACATGGGCATAATACCATCTCACCCGGCTGTGGTGGTAGCACGCAAAAGCACCTAACTTCGTGCCAGGAGCACTGTAGTAATAACCCCCTCTCTCCCCATCTCTCTGTTCCCCACCCCACCTTATTTATGAGATATATAGTAGAAAGAACACTGGATTGAGTCAGGCAGGAGGACTCTGTGATCCTAGGTCAGAAGTTTACCTCTCAGACCTCAGTATCCTCATCTGTAAAATGGGGATACCATTTCCTAACTCTGGCCAGCCTCAAAGGGTTAGGGTTAGAAGGATTAAACAAGAAGAATCATATGACTATTTTTTAAATGTAAAATGTTGGACAACGGCATATGTGATCTTAGAACTGGGGTGGTGGGGAGTTCAATCCCCAGACAGTACCGAAGAGCCACTGTCTTGGAAAGTATCTAAGAAAGTCCCTGGTGAATTTCTTACTCATTCAGCATCACCTGGGGCTTGGACACTTGCATGTTCCTGAGCCCAGGAACATGGGAATCTGAAGCCCATGCACTTCACCAGGGCTCTGTAAGGCTCTTTAGTTGTGTCAGTCAATCAGACATGGTTGCTGCCCTGACCTCTTGGTTACAGTAAATGTCCTTTCAAGTATGAGAGCCTGAGATTGGCGGTTGGGGGGACAGTGCATGAGAGTTCCAGTTGTTCCACATCCTCACCGGTGCTTAATATTGTCAGATTGTCAGTCTTTTTAATTTCAGCCCTTCTTGGGGTGGGGCAGGGAGACACTATCTTCTTCGAATTCTTGAAATGTATTTATTCACTCTGTACTTTTGTTCATTCCTCACTCTGGGCTAAGCATGAGAGAGAACAGAGATGAATAATCATGGTGTGTGCTGCCCCAGGCTTGCGTCAGACAGCTGGGGTATGAGTCTAGCCACTTCCCAGCTTTACTAACCTTGGACAAATTCATCTCACTGAGCCTTGGTTTCCTCATCTGTAAGATGGGGTTGGTACCTCAAAGAAACGTGACGGTTAACTTCAATGACTTACGTGGAAGGCCTGGCCTGCACAGATGCTCAGTGAATGTTAGCTGTGACTTGTTATCCATATGTTTTGCCTGCTGACTTAGAAAGATGAAAAGAAATGGGTACTTAAAGAAAGATCAGTGTTTGGTATAGTTGGAAGGGCTCTGAGTGAGTGGTTGCCATATGTGGATTCTTGTCACTGGCAGATGTGGTTTTAGGAAAGTTCTCTCCCCCTCTGGGCTTCAGGGTGCCCACTTGTTTGGAATGCTGAGCTCTATGTATCAGTTAGCTATTGCTGTGTAACAAACCATCCTGAAACTTAGTGACTTAAAACAAAACCATTTATTATTTCTCATGAGTCTGTGGGTCTTGGCTAGGCTAACTCATACCTCTGTAGTCAGCTGATAAGTCACTTGGGAGCCCTTAGGTCTAGGATGGCCTTGGTTGGATGACCTAGCTTTGCTACGTGTGGACCTGAACTTCTTCTCATGGCAGAGACAAGGGTCTAAAAGAACAAGTGGAAGCATGCATATCCTCTTAAGACCAAGGCTCAGAAGGCACACCGTTACTCCCTTCACATTCTGTTGGCCAAGCCAGTTAAAAGGCCAGCCAGGATACAAGGGATGAGGAGAAGGACTCCATCTCCTGATGAAAGCAGCTGCTGAGTCACATTGCCAAAGGCATGGCTTCAGGGAAGGGTGGAGAATCAAGATGTTTTTGCAGTCCACCACGCTCAGATTCCTCCCTGCTCTAAAATCTCTAAAATCAAATAGTTCATGGATCAGAGTGAGAGAAGGATGTTGAATTCCCATCGTCTCAGGCCAAGGCTAGATATGCCTTTCCTGGATTTGGGGTAAATTGCCCAAGTACCCAGTCAGTGTTGGTGCTGAGCTCAGCTCCAAACGGACAGAACTAAAGGACATGTTTTTACTCACTCTGCATTTATTGAGCACCACTGTGTGCCAGATACTGAGCTAAGCTCTAAGGAGGTAGACTAGCCCGTGCTCTCAAAGCACCCTCAGTCCTTCAGGGTAACAGACGCGTGAGGCATTATAACACAGCACACCGGTGTTCGTGGGGTCATGGAGAAGGCACCCCTGGGCTTGTTTTATCACCAGTGACCTCCCTACGGTTTGGGCTTCCTTCAGCAGATCCATGGGCCTCTTTTCAGACCACATATGAATCAGGAAGCCTTAGGGCCTGACAGTTCCATTTAAACTCCGTGGCTCCAGAGTCAGACAGCCCCGTGCAAACCCCTCCGGCACTGGGCAGCCAGGAAGTGGAAAAATAGAACTAGGTGTCCAGAGCTGGTGTGTGGATTTGATTAGTCTCCTCCTGTGCGCTAAGATTATCTCTGTCTGCTATTTGTAGCCACAAAACAAAGCTACAGGTTACCCATGCACTTGCAAGCAACTGGGGCTTCCGAGGGAGTTATATAAACCTTCTCATTTCCTGCAGCCCCTCCTCAAATAGACACCCAGCTGGCATTTTTTCTTAAACATCACTCATTTTTTAAAGGGGAAAAATGTTGATGGCATTGAAATAGATCACACTTTAAAATGCAGAGTAGCAGAGAGACCGTTCAAATTATTCTCTTAATAGAGTCCTTCAGAGTGAGGAAGTGACGAGGGAACATAATCACTTCTTTTGTCATCTGAGCAAAATCTAAGGACTGCAATCCATTTGTCTGCAAATGTGTGTCTTCAGTACAAATTGCAGCAAGCAATCCATTCCCAGGGTAAATGGTCTTTAATTAAAGTCAGTCTCGGTGGTGGAGGGAAGATGAGGGTTGTTTGAAGCCCAAACTAATATAAATCTCCCCTTGAAAAATAAAAAAAACTATATATATATATTTTTTAATTACATATTTTCCTTGATTTGATAATTAGGGAAAAGCTTTGTTTATAAGTGAGACTATTCTGGCTCTTATTCATGAATAAAATTTTGGTAATGAGGCCTCTGAAAAGCAATGGGAAAAATTTCTGTAGCAGTCCTGGTAAAAACACATCCTCAAGCACTGACTTTTGTAGCTGAAGAGTGCATTACGTGTTTTGCGTGAGCTTTTGAAAGCTTAGGTAAATGAGGTGGCTCAGAAAGCAGATAAAAATCCTGGGAGGAAATTATACAGATCCAAAAGAAGATAAGTGTCCACTAATTCCCAGATTAACATTTTAGACTCCTGTGTTTTTATAGGGGAATTTTTGCAATGCTGATAACGTGAGATTGGTTTACAATGTCACATACCAGGAAGAATCAACAAGACCTTGTTTAAGTTCTCAGAGTCAGCTACAGTTGAAAGGAAGTGGAGTTAATGCAGTAACCCGATAGTGCCCTGGTCCCTGTATTAGATGGCAGCACTGCTCCCAAGATGACATATTTTAAGGGTGACACTGACCTTAAGGTCAATTGTGTTAGTGTGTACTCTCTGGGTTGCAAGAGACAAAGACTCAAGCCCATTTGGTTTAACCCCCCAAAACATTAATTAGATCACTTAGTTGAAATCACTAGGATTGGACTTCAGGCACAGCTTGATCCAGGCATCAAATTGAAGTCACCAAGACTCAATTCCTCCTTCTCTGTCTCTGTGCTGTACTCTCTCTCAGTGGGCTTCATTCTCAGGTCGGCTGTTCCTTGATGATAGCAATTTGGCTACAGCTACTTTATCTTCCATCCACTCAATTTGTGTGTGGTATAAAAGAGCTAGTGCCACTTTCTTGGTTGTTTCTAGATTGTTCACTTGAAGTCCCAAGATTAGCTCTGACAAGCTTTAATTGGGCCTGTGGCTCTGTCTGTCCCTAACATATCCTTATGTCCAGAGGGATGAAAGGTATGGATTGGCTGAGGTTTAGATCACTCATCCCCACTGTGGGGCATCTAGGCAGTCCCACCCCAAGAAGAGCATAGACTAGAAGTGAGGGAGGAGGGGAGGTACCCCAGAAAGCAGTTTGGGGACCTGTTAACCAAAAGGATAGGCAAATGCTGGCCTGTGAAACCTCGGAGTTCTGTTACATCAGTCTTTCATTCTTTCCTTCAGCAAATACCTGAGACCCCACAACAAGCCTTCTGGAGCTAGGTGCAAGGATTATGGGAATGAACAGGAGGGCTTAGGCCTTGCCCTCAGAGAGCAAACACATAGTCTATCTTGTGTGTATTAGTCTGCTCAAGGGCCATAATAAAATGCCACAGGCCAGGTGGCTTAAACAACAGAAATTTATTTCTCACAGCTCTGGAGGCTGGGAAGTCCTACATCAAGGTGCTGGCAAGGTGGGTTTCATTCTGAGGCCTCTTCTCTTGGTTTGTAGGCAGTCACCATCTTGCTGTGTGCTCACATCTCGAGTGATTTCTTTGTGTACTTGTGGAGCGAGAGCAAGGGAGTGGAGGAGGAGGAGAGAGAGAGAATGCACCAGCTCTCTGGTGTCTCTTCGTATAAGGGCACTAATCCCATCAGAGGGCCCCACCCTGATGACCTCATCTAACTCTAATTATTTCCTAAAAACCCCATCTCCAAGTACTATTGCACTGGGGGGTTAGGGTTTCAACATATGAATTTTGGGGACACACAAGCATTCATTCCGTAACATCACGCTGGGGCTTCAGCCATGCCGTGGTCTTCCAGCCAACTCAGTGTTTTTCCTGAGCACCTGCTGAGTTCCAAGCCCTGGAAACAGAAAAACGAGGAACACCAGGGCCCTGCCCTCAAGCAGTACAGTCAAATCATGACGGTGGTGTCCAGGAGTCTGTGACACTGGGGACATGTTCATGTCACCTCTCTTTGCCTTTGCCCAATTTATTACTTAGGATTGGATTCTACTGGAACTAATAGAAAATCCAAAATAGCAATAGCTTAAACAAAAGAGAAGGTTATCCCTTTCTCACTTACAAGTCCAGGTAGTTAGTCTAGGACTGGTGTGGTGACTCCACTTCACTGGGGACTCAGGGTCCACCCTTCATTCTCAGTAGTGGCTTCTACCTTGTGGTCCAAGGTGGCTGCTCTGGCTCCGGTCATCATGTCCACATTTCAGCCAGCAGAAAGGGAAAAGGGGGAAGAGAAGGAATGTCCCTTCACTTTAAACATACTCTCCAGAAGTTGCACACCCCACTTCCACTTACATCCCCTTGGCCAGTACTTGTGCACATGCCTACTCCTAGCTGCAAGGGAGGCTGGGAAATGTAGTCTTTATTCTCATGGCCATGTGCTCAGATAGAATTATGGCTTCTGTTTCTATAGATATCAAGAGAGAATGGATATTAGGGGGCAACTAGCAGTCTCAACCATACTTATACTGCTCTGCTTGACAGGTCCCTGCCTTTTCTTCCATATGTCTCTCAAGTTCATTTTTAAAAACCAAGCTTACACACTGCCTCCTCCATGAAACCTCCTTGATTTTAACCCCAGTTGAATCAACAGCACTATCTTTTTCTTTTCATTTTCAAGTAAACTATATTGATGTATAATTTCTTACAATAAAAGGCACCCAGGGCTTCCCTGGTAGCACAGTGGTTGAGAGCCCGCCTGCGAATGCAGGGGACGCGGGTTCATGCCCCGGTCCGGGAAGGTCCCACATGCCGCGGAGCAGCTAGGCCTGTGAGCCATGGCCGCTGAGCCTGCGCGTCCGGAGCCTGTGCTGTGCAACAGGAGAGGCCACAACAGTGAGAGGCCCGCATACCGCAGAAAAAAAAAAAAAAAAAAGACACCCAGTTTTAAGTGTACCTTTCAATGCATTTTGAGAAATTAACCACCACCAAAATCAAGATACAGAATATTTTTACCTCTGAAAGTTCCCTCATGCCCCTTGACAGTTCATCCTTCTTCAACTGCTGGCCCAGACCATCACTGATCTGCCTCCTGTCACTCTAGATTAGTTTGAACCTTCTAGAGTCTCATAAATAGAATGATACAGTGTGTACTCTTGTGTCAGGTTCTTTCACTTAACATAATGTTTTTAAAGTTCATCCACATTGTCGTATGTATAATAGTTTGTGCCTTTTTATTGCTGAGTAGTATTCCATTGTATAGCCATTCCACAGTTGGTTTTTTTCCATTTACCAGTTGATGGACATTTGGGTTGTTTCCAGTTTGGGGCTATTACAAATAATGCTGTTTTGTATATCATGTACAAGTTTTTGTGTGGATGTATGTTTTCATTTCTCTTGTGTGTACACCCAGGAGTGAAACTGTTGGGTCATGTGTTAAGTGTATGGTTAACTTTGTAAGAAACTACCTAACTGTCTTTTTCAAAGTGGGTGTACCATTCTCCATCCCCACCAGCAGTGTTTGAGAGTTCCAGCTGCTCCACATCCTCTTCTCTCTCTTTGGTTCTACTCTGGGAAATTTCCTCAACTTTATCATCCAGCTCTTCTGTAGGTTTTTTTCTTCTTCTTCCGTCAGACTGTGTATTAATTAACAAGAGTTCTGTTTTACTTCCTGAATGTTCTTTTTTGAGCATCCTGATCTTGTCTCATGGGTGCAACATTTTCTTTTGTCTCTCTGAGGATATTTTTTTTGTAGTTTTCTTCTTCCTGCAGAGCCTCTGCGTCCTCTAAATATACTTTTCCTGATTGTTTGGGTATATGTATGCCTATCGCACATGTGAGTTTTCCCTCAAATGTTTGAGGATCCTTGGCTGTGTGCATGTTAAATGGGGGCCAGAAAAGAAGATGGTTGGGGCTCCAGTGTGCCCCACGCCCACTCACCCCACCCCCCAATGTGGTGAATGGGTTTTGTTGGCTGATGCCTCACTGCAGGGTGATGCGACAGGGAACTCTGGATGTACGCCGGTTTTTGCTTTCTACGGCTGGTCAGAGTCTGCATTGAAGATGTTTCCATTCTCCTATCTGAAAGTGAATTCCTGGCCTCCGCTTGCCCAGAGCCAGGTGGGCAGAGGGCTGGAGGACAATGTGGGGCAGTCCAGAAACCTTTCCCTAACCCCCATGCTCTCGGGATGGTGCCCCTGCCTCTGCCAGGTCTCCCACAGTCCAGAGGCCTTCTGTCTTACTCCCTCCCAAGTCTCAACCCCTAGTTTTCTGCTGGGACGAGAGGGAGACATTTTCGTGGCTGGGTAGACATAAAAGAAAAGGGGTCTTACTGCCTTTAAGGCTGACTTTCAATAAATCCTTCCAGAGGTGCCCGGTGTTGCCACCCATTGCAGACCCTGTGCGGTTCTCTGGTGTGACCTGAACGCGTGTGCTTTCAGCATCTTGGCTTTGATTCTGCTTCCCTGGCTTCGCTAAGTCAGTGCTACAATGTCTCTCTCCTTAATAGAGGCCAAGACTGTTGCTCTTGCCTCTCCTCTGTTTGTTTTGTCCTTCTGAATTGATGCTTAAAAAAAAATCTCATACTGTTGTTTCAGTGGAGTTTTGGCGTGGGGGGTAGAAATCGGGGCTACTGCATTCATCTAACTCGCTCTCCTTAACCGTAATCTCTTGCTCTTCTAACTGCTTGGTTCCCTGAGCCTTGGCATCATCATCTATAAAATGGGGCAGGTGATCCCTTTCCTGACAGCTGCCCAGGAGCCTTGGTGAGGATTAGATTAGGTTTTTTACTCATCTAATATTTACTGTTCAAATACCAGGGTTCTAAGTGATGCGTGGCTGAGGGTAGAGGGTACCTTCTAGAGGCTGGGGCTGGAGAATAGGCCAATCCAGGCTGAGGGATACTTTCTCAGTTATCTGTTGCCACAATGATACTGCAAAACACATACCCAGAAACCTCACTGGCATGTAACACTAAGTTTTTATTTAGCCTGGGAGTCTTCAGGGTTTAGCAGCTCCAGGCTGGGTCGGCTAAGTGACTCTGCTGATCTTGACTGGGGGCGGCTGACTGTGAGCTGACCTAGGAGACCCTTGGACAACTGGGACAACTGGTCAGTTCAGCTCTGCTCCACATGTCTCTCGTTTTCAGTCGTCTAGTCCCAGGATGTTCTCATGTTGATGGCAAAGGGGCAAGAAAGCCAGCCTCTGCTTACATCACATTTGCTGTCATTGGCTAAAGTTAGCCACATGGCTGAGGCCAGAGTAAGCGGACAGGGCAGGAAACCCTGCTCAGAGGGGCAGAGGGCATGGACACAGGGAGAAGTGAGAAACCAGGGCATCAATGCAACCTCTGTGCCATGGGTGTGCAGGTATGGCTCTGGAACAGAGCGCGCCCCACCTTCAAGCTTTCTTCTACTAAACCCACAATACTTCGCCTAAACCACGAAGCTGGGGTCCTGCTACCCTGACTTGTATTCAGTTGAAAGAGTCAGTCCTTTACTCACTACTCAGAGGAAATGCTCTCCATCTTTAAAACGATCAGGAATGATCTCTCCGATAGAGAAATGCACTCCCCAGGCTTGGGCTGGGCTGTCGATCACAGGCAACTGATTTAATCTGCTTAATTATTTGATTCAATCAGGAGTTAGCTTAATTATTTTCTTGCTTCTCACCTCTTCTGAATCCATTCTGGAAACTGATTATGTCTTTAACACCAGCCCAGAGATAAGTATTTCAATTGGGAAATGTAATTAGCCAAGGAAAATGGATGTGGGTGCCGCCTTTTGTCCAAGCACCATTAAAATCCAACTCTGGTCAGTACCAACGTGGTGGAAGACAAAGGGTGCAGTTTGCTTCTCTCCGGACTGGAGAGGAACGCCCAGCAGGAAGTGGGGAATTAGGCATCTTAGAGACGGAGGCTCATTCATTCATTCATTCAGGAGGCATTTCTAGGCCAGTTCTGGGCTGATGCCAGAGATGCAGAGGTGAATTGGCCATGTCCCTTGGCCCAAAGAGTTCTCCTAGAGGAAAGTATCCACATGTAATTGTGAGATACGCAGTGCTGGAAATACAAAGGAAGGAGCAGCTGACTCTACCTCTGGAGCTTCACAGAGCAGGTAGTATCCAACTGGGCCTTGAAGGATGAGCTAGAGCTGCCCAGGCAGAGAAGAGTAGAACTGCCTTCTAGGCGGAGTGCACAGCATGTGCAAGGGCACGGTGGAGTGAGAGCCCGGGAACTGTTGTAGAGGCAGATTAGGCAGGTTAGGGCAAAGCCGCCGGGGGCCTCCTAGGCCCTCCTGCGGCCCCCCAGAGCACAGGTGTGCACTGTGTCCTCAGGCCATCCCATCTCACCTTCCAGTGCCCCTCTCCCCGCCCCATCCTCCTTCTCCACCCCACTCTGCCTTTCAGAAGGAGTTCTAGAAGAATTCTCCTGAAGTGTTTGGGTTTTTTTGGTTTTTTTGCGGTACGCGGGCCTCTCACTGTCGCGGCCTCTCCCGTTGCGGAGCACAGGCTCCGGACGCGCAGGCTCAGCGGCCATGGCTCACAGGCCCAGCCGCTCCGCGGCATGTGGGATCTTCCTGGACCGGGGCACGCACCCGTGTTCCCTGCATCGGCAGGCGGACTCCCAACCACTGCGCCACCAGGGAAGCCCTGAAGTGTTTGTTTTAACAGAAGTTTAGGATACATGACTTTGGTGGGAGACTCTGAACAGTCTGAAAGCTGGGGGGTGGATTCAGGACAACTAAGAACAACAGACTTGGGTTCTAGAGCTAAAGAATAGGCAGGTGGAACGGGAGGGCCGACAGCCTGGGCAGAGGTATGGCGATGGAGTATGCTGAACTGAGTGTGACGATAGCATGAAAGGAGAGGTGGGTACTAAGCTGCCCAGGAGGGCAGAAGCTACGTCACAAAGGGCCTTTTAGAGGGTAGTTGGAGACCAGCTCCTTGGCCTTGGCCTCTGTGGTGGGAGGACTGCAGGCATGGGGGCCTCTCTAACACTGCCTGGGCTATAGCTGCTGCTGCAGTCCCTCTCCTGCAAGTCCTCACTATTTCAAAAGCTGTACGTGCTCAGGGCAGTGGTCGCTGGTTTGCTTGGATCTCTGCCTGAGACTGAAGGCTGTCTGGAATGCGGTGGGGTGGAGAGGTTACCTGGCCAGGTGGCTCCTGCACCTGGGAGAGGGAGGGAGGACCTCCTGCTGCCAGGGCCAAGGAAACGATGAGCCACCACACCTGTGCCCACCTGGCTCCTATACACCTTTACCCTCAGCCATCGTTACAAGGAAAAATACAGCCAAGGAAGACCATGAGCTAACAGAAGTTGCCAGGCCCCGCCTCACTCTGAGACACCCACCCAACTGTCTACCAGATCCCATCCCATCTGATCCATGCACGCTTGAGTTTTTAATGGAGTGGTGACCAGCATGTGTGCAATTTTATCTGCTTCTGTTTCACTTGATAGGATCTGGTAGCCTCTTTCCCTGCCCTTCCTAAGTGGGACCCTTCTCGCTGGCGAGGCAACTGGTATAGGGAGAGAGCACCAACACTGTAGGCATTAAGGCTATGGTTACTGCTTACTTGCTGTGTGACCTTGGGCAAGTTGCTTAACCTCTCTGAGCCTCTAGACGTCATCTGAAAATGGAAATACTATAACCTCTGCTGGAGAGTTGACAAAATGCTCGGTTTGGTGCTTGGTATGTAGGACCTACTAGCCAAGTGACCGTGATTATTATGGGACATTTATAGGGTGCAGCTCAGATTACTGCCTAGTGCACTGGCTGGGTTACCTTAAGCACCAGTGGTTTAATCTCCATGAGCTTCAGTTTCCTCCTCAGTGGAATAAGGGTGATGGCACCCGTAAGGGTGGGCGTGAGGCTCAGACAAATTAATTATTGTGTGAAAGACTGTGGAAGTTGATGCTTTTTGTCCTTATTTTTTTTGATTCTTCTCTGTCTCTCCATAGAGCCTGGCCCAAGGTGTTGATGGTTTTTACTGTCAGGTGATTTGAGAGCCCCTCTCATGTCCCCAGCTAGCACTGGCAAGTGGACATTGGGCAAAGGTGAGAGCACAGGAGACAGAGGAGGTCGGTGTCTGCAACCACCTGCCTAAGAACGGGGCCGCGGGACCATGTGTACAGGATGAGGTGGCCCTGCCCCTGAATCCAGGCTCCAGAGGCTGAGGGTGTGGGGCATTCTCCATCCCTACCTCTAAGCTATGGGTGAGGAAACCCTCTCAGCAGAAGGACATGTAATGACCAGGATCCTGTTAAAGTTGTCGTTGCTCAGATCCAGCTCAGCACGTCACATACCGCTCAGGCCTTCCTCCTGTCTTCTTATGGGGTCTCAGCACCAGTGCTGGGCTGCGAGTGCAGGACTGCTTAGGGGTGGAGTGCAGGGTGAGCCTCAGCTACCAGTGCGGGCTTCCATCCTGAACCCCTGCTCCCTGCCGGACTGGCTGGCGGAACTGTGAACCGCACGAGGTTCTCAAATCTCCAGAGACAGCAAGCGTGTGCCCCAAGCACAGAACCTGGCAGGAGAACCCCAGAGCAGGAGGATGTGGGGCTATGCAGAGAAATGACAAGGTTTTGATGATAGTGTCTACCTGACATGTCTGAAAAATCAGACGTGCATCTCCCTGGCAGGGCATGCAATTTCCTGTTAATGAGTTGTGAGAGGCTGGATCAAGTTATCAGGGAGGCAGGGCCAGCTTCTTCCCAGGGGAGCCACCAGGAGACAGAAGCCAGGCCCCAGTCCCTCCCCCAGGGGGCTCAGCCCTTTGGGCAGCATCTCTGCCAAGCGGCAGAACTAAAGTCTGGAGTGAGAGTCTCCAATCTGAGTCAGGATCTGCTGATAGATCTGGACCCCTTGCCTGGAGCTTCTCCAAGACCTTGGCTGCACTCCCCCTGCCTCAGCAGGGGCTGTACAAAGTCCACTCCCCTTCGGGCTCTCGGAGAGACCAAAGCCACAACACCAGCAGTGAATGGCATCTCTGTAGCCTTCCCTGCTTGCAAAGCACCACTCACATTTGTCATCTTATTAGCCCTTCACGAAAATCTGCATTAGAGAAACTGAGGCCCAGAGAGGCGAAATAACATGCCCGAGGTCATTCTGTATAATGGGTGTATTTATTTAAGGTAATGCTAGATGCTATAACAGATAAACCCAGAGACCTTTTTATGGATTGAGAACAGACATTTACTTCTTGCTCATGTAAAGTCAAATTGATGGGAGGAGGAGGGAGCTTTGCTCATCACAGTCACTCGGGGACCCAGGGTGATGGAGCTTCCATCATCTTCAGATTGTGACTCCCAAGGTCATCTCAGCCTTGGAGGGTCCCACAGGGGGTTTTATGGACCAGGCCTCAAAATGTATGTAAATTATACCCATATTCCATTGGCCAGAACTTGCTCATAGGGCCCCACCTAAATGCAAGGAGGGTGGGCAATGCAGTTCCTGACTAGGTATAGTAGTTTCCCCACAACGGCTCTGCCTTCCTTAGAAGGGGAACATGGTCTTTGCTGGACCTAATAGAGGGTGTTTTCCTTAAACAAAGGCTGGGGACCCTGGATCAGAGTTTGATAGGAGGTGGTCACTTAAAAGTCAACAAGTGACCAACATGTACTAAGACCTGGAAGAAGACACAGGATGTTCCTGACCCTTTGAGTTCACAGACACTGCCCCAGCCTTCAATAAAGTCCAAACTCCTCAGCCTGGCATTCACCGACCTTCACAGGAGGACTCCAGCGCAGCTTGCAGCATTCCCTCTCTCGTCCCCCTCCCCACGTACCCTGTGCTCCTCCCTGACCAACCCCTCACCTCAGGGCCTTTGCACGTGCTGTGCCCTCTGCCTGGAATGTTCTTCCTCCAACTCTCCCCCTGCAGACTCCTGCTTGTCCTTCTTGATCCCAATCAGAGGTCATCTGTGAGGCTTCCTTCAGCAGAATTAGCTGCTTAGCCAGCATTGACTGAGAGCTCAATGTGTACCAGGTACTACGTGAAAGGCTTTATGGGAATGAACTCATACATAACGCCCCAAGCCTATGAGCTGGCCATCCCACTTTATAGATGAGGAGCCCAAGTCTCTGAGAGGTTCAGAAACCTGCGTGAGGTCACACAGTGGGTGGCAAAGACAAATTCCAAACCCAGGTCTCTATGTTCGCAGCTGAGACTTAATCACTGGGTAAACGTCCACCTTTTATTAGCACCTGTCACAATCCATCACAATTATTTGCTTACTTAATAGTGTGCTCTGAATCCGCTGTCATCCTGAGAAAGCAGCTGCAGACTCCCTGAGGGCAGAAGTCCCAGCTGATCATCCTGGAATTTCCCTCACCATTGCCACCATGCCGAGGTCTGGGTGGCACTTTTCTCTCGAATAAACTCCTTATCCTCCGAGAACCAGAACCAGAAATTCCTCAGATTATCATCTGTCATAATCCCCTCCCTGCTTGCCTGTCAGTTTTTGAAAGTTAACCTGAAACCATTTGAAAATGATCTGAGAGGCACAGCCCAGCCTTCTCCATGCATGATTAAGTGCGATGGCTTTTTAATGATTTGAGCTGTGCCTTCCGTGAATTGACAAAAGTGGATTACCATATATTTCTGAAAACTGTGCTGCTGAAATCAGATTCTTTTTCATTTTCTCAGTCATCCTCACAGACCTTTGCTGAGAATGACAAATACTTGGGCTTTAATTGTTTAGTCGCACGAGGGTGGCACCTCCCAAGTTCTGAGAACTGCTCTCGCTGGGACAGCAGTGAAAGGCTTCCTGGGGTTCGATCTTTAGGAAATTGAACTGTGTGTTTTCTCTGAAGCAGAGGGAGCTGTCTTCTGGGGCGCAGCACGTTTGCTACATTTGTGAATTGCATAGGCCCCCAGATCTAAATCAGAGGCAGTTCTCACCCAGGAAACACGCTCAGAGCTGTCATGCTAGGGATGAGGAGTGGGTGGACGTGGGAAGGTGGGTGAGGGGCCTCTCCCTGTTCAGCCCATGCACAGACCCTTCCCTTGTGCTCCCTCTTTCTGCCAGACTCTGTGCCACATCCAAGCCACCCACACCTTCAAGCGGGGTGTTATTAGTCCCTTTTGACAGATGCAGACTCATGGCTCAGAGAGCTTAAGCAACATGGTTGTGACCACACAACTGGTAATATATGGAACCAGCGGTCAAACATTTTGACTAGAAGCCTGTGCTTTTTCCACTATCACGTCTGCCTATTAAAAAAGTCAAATAAAATTAAATGAAAGGTGACTCAGAGGCACCTCCTGTGACCCATTTACATTTAAAGAAAAAAAACACCTTCCCTGTCCACCTATTAGTGCAGTCTCTCTAATAATATGCATTATCTGACATTATCCCCATTTCACAGATGAGGATGTGGAGGCTTATGTGGGTAAAGTAGCTAACCAGAGATCACACAGCTAGGAACAGTGAGGTAGGATTTTGTTCTACGTCTCCCTGGCTCCAAAATAAATTCCTCACCTCATCCTCTGTGGGAAATAAAAATCTGCCCAGAGATCCCCCATCTAAGTTAGGTGGTCAACACAGGTAGGTCTGCCAATGGGAAGCCTGTGTTAGTTTCTGTGTAAAACGCATGCACGTGTCCTTTCAGTTAGGGGAGGGTCGGGGCGGCTTCTATCAGTTTCTGGAAGGGGCCTATGGATTAAGGAAAGGGGAGGTCCCTGGTCTGTAGAGGAGGGCAAGTCACCCTCCTGTTCTTCCCTGCATTCTGACGGTGAATCGGGTGGGGCCATCGTGGGCCTGATGGGGAGAGGGCCAGAGCTGCTCTGGCCTCTGCTCATGCTTGCTCGGGCTCCTTCTCAGTTCTCTCTCCAGATTAACTCCATATACGTTTACTCAGACCCTACCGAGCGCCCAGCATCGTAGATGATTCCGAGATGAATATGAAAAGATCTCTGCCTTCCAGGCTCCTGCCTGTGAGAGAGACAGAGCAACACAGACCCTCCTGTGAGTTGGCCTGGCCAAGTGATCAGCAGTGGGACCCAGAATGGTGCAGGGAGGAAGCGTCACTCCCTTGAGGGGATTGGGAAGGCTTCCTGGAGGCTGAGCATCACGGGCGGGGCTCCTGTGGGGAGAGGCACCAGCTCCTCTCACATAGGTGGTACCTGCTATAGAGGGGCACTGCTCCAGCCCACGGGTGGAAGGTGCTGCCGGACCCTGAGGAGACGTCCTGGGGGTCTTGTGGTTGTGGGCACCTCCCTGGGGCCCTCTCAGGCCCTCTGAACCTGGCCAAGTTCCCAGAAATTGCACAGGAGCAGGATGGCACAGCAGTGAAATGCAGAGCCTCCGAGGCAGCCGGCCTGAGTTGAATCCTGGCTCCCCCATTCATCACCTTGGGAAATTTGACCTCTCTCAGCCTCAGTTTCCCCATCTGGAAAAGAGCAACACAAATTGCACCCTCCTCATAGGGTTGCTGGGAAGCTTTTTAAAGAGGTGCTTCCATCTGCCTCCACACAGGCTCAGTTGAGGCTGGCCGTGGAATGGCTGCTGCATCCACTGTGTGATCTCTAACCCTCAGGATGGGGTATGGTTGTCCCCATTGTACAGATAAGGAAACTGAGGCAGCTAGTAAGTGTGGCTCCAGGGCTCTGCCCTTTCTGCTGGCCCATTCCCTGCAGCTCAGCCATCCCAGCGACTAGAAGGACCCTCCGCTGGGGCGCAGCTCTGTACCAGGCTCTCCCGGCACTGCCTCTGCCATCTCTTTATGTTTCTTGGGGTGAATAGGGCCTCTTTGATTTCCTTGCTTTTCCCCTTTCCAGTAATCATCAGTCATCTTGTTATCACAGCCACACATCTGTGCCTCTTGACTCTGGTCCACAGGCTGTTTGCCATGATCAATGCATAGCTCTGTGTGGCCACCACGTATATCCAAGATGACATTGTGACCTTGCATCCATGGGCCTGGGAGGCCCTGGTGCTTCCAGAGGGCAGCTGGAGGCTCCCCCAGCGGGGCTGAAGTGAGGCGACTGGCTGATGGTGCCCTGTGCTCTTGGTCAATTCTTCTTGCCCCTGGACTGGTAACCAGCTCCCCACCAGCTAGGGGCGCCTCCAGCCACCTTCATGGGACCCCAAAGCACAGGCCCAGGTGCTCCCTGCCTCCCTCCGACCCAACCTAAGTGACTAGTGGGCTCTCACCAACCCAGACGGGTAGCTCCCTGAATTACTCTACGTGGGGTCTCCCTCCAGGACACTTCACACAGCAGCTTGAGTATCACTTTAAAACACCAGGCAGATGGGGGTCTCCCTAAGCCATCCACACAAGCCTCCCCGAGCCGCCAAGGCCCTGTGTGGTCTGCCTCCACACCCCGTCACCACCCACCATGTTCCCTTTCTCACCACCCCACACCACCTCTCTGCTCCACAAACAGGCCAAGACTTCCCCGCTCCATTCTATTTGCTGTGCATCTGCCTGGCCCGACCCCCTCTTTCCTCCTGTCTTCCTTCAGGCCTCAGCTCAAATGCCGCCCTCTCCTGACTGTACACCCGCTCTCTTTCCCTTTATCACATTTGGTCCTTTGTAACTCGGTGTCATCTGTGTGACACCCGGTTGGTGTCTTTCTCCCCCACCAGACCTTCAGCTCCTTGAGGGTGGGGACCAGAACCGTCCATTCTCCAGCACCACGCACATCCTGAGCACTCCAAAATATGCTTTTGGGTAAATGAATAAATATTGAGCAAGTGACTTAATTCCTTGAAATTTCAATCTTCATCTGTAAAAGAGGGACAATGATAGCGTTTTCACGAGGTTTAAAAAAGATGTGTATAATACGGTGCCTGGCACAAAGCACTATCTGCAGCTGTTCTTATTAACCTCTGTGGTTGGCATTTAGGAGAATCTCACATTCCACAAGTGAACTTCGGTTGGATGTCTGCCCTGGGCCAGGATTTCAGAGCACCATGGAGTTGGTCTCTGCCCCCTTACACCCCCCCACACCTCACACCACATTAGGAACAGCCTCTGGTGAGGTCACTGGCTCCCTGGAGGCTTCCTCGTCTAGGTGTGAGGCAGTGGGCGGAGGGCATCCTTCAGTAGATCTCAACGATGCCTTTGCTCTTCAGGCTTCGATTAAACAGGCTTAGATTCAGCCCTGAAGACACTCACTGCCTGGGATGGACTTGAGAAAAGGACACGGATGACACAGATTACTATAATGAAAGTTGAAAGCAATTCTTTTAATAAAAGTTCAGAGGAGGGCAACCTCAGGTCCAGGTGGGGCAATCAGGGATGTCTTCGTGGAGGAAGCAGCATTTTCTCCAAGACTTAAAGTAGACATTGGGTTTGGACATTTGTGGAGACATTTTGGGTTAGAGGAGAGCCTTCCAAGCAGAAGGAACAGCTTGAATAAAGGGCTGGAAGGCGAGAAACAGTGGACCTCATAGAATCTGTAGTCCAGCTAGAGTATGGAAAACGTGACAAGACCATTAAGAAATAGGGCTGGGGGGCTTCCCTGGCAGTCCAATGGTTAAGACTCCATGCTTCCACTGCAGGGGGCACAGGTTCAATCCCTGGTCGGGGAACTAAGATCCCACATGCCACACAGCCAGTGAGTGAGTGAGTGAGTGAATAAATAAATAAATAAATAAATAAGTGCTTTTGGATAAAAAAAGAAATAGGGCTGGAAGGGCATTATATCAGTCAGCTATTTCCAAAAATAATGCCACGTAACAAATTACTCCACAGTGAGTGGCAGGCAACAGTGAGCATTTATTTCTCGTTCATATAGCTACAGATAGGCTGGGGTTTGGTTTATCTAGGCTGTGCTCAGCGGGTCCAGGTCTGCTCCACCTATCTCTCATCCTTCATGGACCTCCATGGCTATTTTAGACTTGCTCTTCTCCAGGTGAAAGGTGGACACACAGGAGGGCAACCCCCCCATGCAAGCTTATTTCAAACCTCTGTTCAAGTCACATCCACTAATCCCATTGGCAAGTCTCATGGCTAAGCCTGAAGTCAGAGCCAGTTTTAATTCCCTACCCACCATGAGGCCAAAGCAGGTTACATGGACAAGACCAAGTTTGATGGGACAGGGATGTTTACCCTTCCCATGGAAGTAGAGGGATAGTACTGGGCAATTATCTAATTTGCAGGTAGAAGCCAGAGTATGGAGGGACTCTGGGTCTGCCCTCAGGAGCTTCCCATAGCAGCAGTCGGATTTAGTGTCTCTTGGGGCGAGCAGCCAGGGCTCCGGCCTTTGCTCTTCTTCCCACTGAGGCAAGAAGTGTGTTAAAAATATCACAGTGCCTGCCCAGCTTGGTCCCGACTTCCCGAGAGCCCATACCTCCTGCCCGCCTAATCTGCGAGGGATCCTACCTTTGCCTTCTTCTGCTGGAACTGAGCCTTATGGTAACAGCCCCGTGCATTGAGCACCTACTCTGTGCTGGGTGTATCAAATTCTCTTGTACTGAGTGCCTGCTGAGAGCTCTTTGTATACATTCATCTGAACTGGCCACGCCCTTCTGAAAAGGAGACCCCATTGTCCAATTTTTCTGAGGCCCAGAGATGTCAAGTCAGTTGCCCAAGATCACACAGCTGGGAAGGGATGAAGCTGGGATAACCAAACCCATAAGGTCAGATGGTGTGTAAGGTGGTGTCTGGTTACAGCTCTGCCCTGAGCTGCTGTGTGACTTTGGAGGATCCTGGGTACTAATTTCTCCATGTGCTTTTTCTTCTCTCAGAGATGCTCTGAGATAAAAGCACTTCAGAGCTTGCTACACAGCGCTGTCGCAGGGAATTTTTTTGAATACCAGTTTCCAGGTCAGACTGCACCCTCAGCTCTTCTTTAAAAACAAACAAAACGTTAACATTTTTAAACATACCTGGTTTTCCAACGAGGAACCCTGTCCAGTAGACTGCCTCAGTGAACCGTGTCAGGCCATTCGTCACAGTGAACCTCATCCAGCGGTCGACCACAGCAAACATTCTCCATCCGGCTGTGGCAGCAAAGCGTGGCATCTGTTTGGGAAGAGTGGAGGAAGGCATTAGTTCCACCAGGGCCCTGACGTCTGCAGCTGTCCATCTTATTCCTCTGACAGTGTTTTCCTTGGATAGCTGGCCACTGCTCTGAGTGGTATGTTTTCTCCGAGGCCAAGAGGCCTTGTAAAGTGTTTGGAAATCCCTAAGAAAGCGCTGTGGGCATTTCCACCAGTCGTTTATTCATTCAACAGCCATTTGTTCTTGCCTTCTCAGTGCCTGGCCTGGGGATGGATGGTACGGCTCCTGGGAAGAGTCCGAGCCAGCCACTGCCCTTTGGGATTCACAGGCAAAGATGTACGGTGTGGTGGGAACAGTGCTATGACGGAGCACCTGCAGCAGAGCAGGGCGGGCTTGCAGAGGAGGGAGTGGTCAGCTCTGCTTGTGGCTCTGGAACATTTGAGAGAAGACACAATGCTCTTGCATCAGCAGACACTGCAGGGTGTTTAGGGAGCTGCTAGTGGTCTGCTCTGGGTAGAGCATTGCATGCAAAGAGAGCAGGAGGGAGGTGAGACTAGAGAGGTTGCCAAGGCCTGGACCACAGGCACCCTGCATACTGTGCCCAGGACTTTGAACTTGGAGAACAGGAGGCTTTGAGGGCTTTTTTTAAGTCTCACCCTCAGGGAGGGTGAGACTTCATGCAGACTGTGGGGTGAGGATCACAGTGGCTTCCTGGGTGAGGAGGCACTGGGCAGGCTCTGGACGCCTCAGGAGCAGGTGGAATGAGGAAGGCAACTCCTAGCCAAGTTTGTAGAAGAGTCACAGAAGTCAGGGAATGTGCTGAAGCTGCAGGGAATAGGGAGGGGCCCAGTAGGGTTGGGAGCTCTGGCCTTTGGGGCCGCTTGGAGACAAGGCAGGGAAGGGGTGTGAGAGAAGCATGAGCCTCAATGATCTCATGATCTAGTTAGGGGGCAAGACAGAGCCCCACAGTGCAGGGCGGGAATGGAGGGTGCCTGAGTCGGAAGCCCAAGAAAGTGCTACGGGAGCTCTCTGGGCGGGAGGAGGTTGTCTGGGTGCAATCAGGGAAGGCTGCCAGTGGGAGGTGACCTTGAAGAAGGTGTAGGCTTTGCCCAGAGGCACAGAAGAGCTTTCTTGTCAGAGGAGACCCCACATGCAAAGGTAGGAAGGCCAGAGGATGCAGCCTCTGTCCAGGAAGCAGAGCTTGATGCGAGATATTAGCTAGATCCTTTGGATTCAGACCCAAAAGACTTTACGCGCGCGCGTGCGCACGTGCACACACACACACACACGCACACACACACAACTCTTTATTGTATGGTTGTACTGTGAAGCCACTGCAGGTTCCTGAGCTGGGAATGGACACAGTGGATCTGGTTTTCAGGAGACAGATCAGGCGACAATATACAGGGTGGGAAGGAAGGGGTCCGGGAGGTAGGTAGACCCTTTTGGAGGCAGGTGTACACCCAGGTCAGGGGTGGGAAGCAGCAGACACAGGTGGGAGCCATATGACACTTTTCCTTTAAGTTGGGTCAAGGCTCTTGCAAGCCGCATCTTGTGCCTACACTGCCCAACAGGGTGGTGAGAGGCCAGTAATACAGGAGTGTCACAAGGCCTCAGTGACCCCAGAAGACTTTGTGGCGGGGCTGCCCAGGGCCAGCTGGGGACAAGGAGGGCCACACTTCTGTTTGTGGGGACCAGCTCATGTGTACCCAACATCATGCCAACTCCTTTCCATCCACCCCCCCACTTAACCCTCCCAGCAGCCTTACGAGGTTGGTCCTACTGTAATCTCCATTTTTTCAGATGAGAAAAATGAGGCTCAGTGAGGTACGATGACTTGCCCTGCACACAGCTAGTACATAGTGGAGCCAGGATTTGAACCCACATCTCCTTGGCCAGGCCAGTATTTCAAGGTGAGCTAAGGGACCCCAGAAATAAGAACAATGAACTGATTTGTCAAGCACTTACACCGTGCCAGGCATGTACAGGTGTCTTTATCAGGTGTCTTTAGGCTGGGCAGTATATGATACCTTTGTCCCAGCTCAGGAACCTTCAGTGGCACCTCAGTACCCCAGCCCAGTGGTCTTCACCTCATTTTACAGATGAGAACTTTGACACTTAGAGCAGATGGGTTGCTGGCCCAGGCTGGGATGTGAACCCAGAGCTGTGTTCTTTTAACAGAAGAACACAGGAAGGGGGGCCAGCAGGGGCCTTTGTGAACAGCAGCAGTTCAGAGCTAGAGCCGGGAGGGTGGGCCACCCAGGAGAGTGGGCCGCCCAGGCCCAGGGAAGCTTCCAAGCTGGCCACCTGACTCTTTGTGCCCCACTGGCTCTTCACATACAAGTTGTGGGCCTGATGACTGAATAGGCGGCTGTCTTTTTCCCTGGGGAGCTGCCCCAGGTCGGCTGCAGGTGCAGATAGAGTTGAATTCGGGATAGGGCCTTCTCTCCTGCCCGGCCTGGCCGCCAGGTAACCTCTGGCCTGAAACGGAAAGCTTTCCAATAAGTGCCTTGCTGGCCTGCAGCCCAGCTGTGTGGTAGGTGGGAGCGGAGAAGCAGGAGGACTTGGACACCCGAGAGCAGGGGCAGAACCTTGCCAACAAATCTTTTAGCGAGTTGCCTCCTCAGCCGGCTGCCTCGGGAGTGTTCGGGAAGGACAGCTGATCACGAGGAGCCCTGGCTGCCCTCCCGGCCCAGCCAATGCCCTGGGGCCTCGGGACGCAGGGTTGGCCCAGGAGACGGAGGGCCTGTGGGGTGAAAACACCAGGCAGCCCGGGGCAGGATCCAGAAATCGGGTACTCTGGGCCACCTCTCCCTTGACCTTGAAGGACACACAGCTTGGGCTTCTCTTCTCTTCGCGTCAGAGCAGCCTCCTGCCCCCGCAGGGGAGGGGGACGTAGCAAGCAGATCTGAAATTGTTTTCCCAGGGAATTGAGAGGCCCTCTTGTGGAAAACACACTACACGTGGCCCGGCCTGGGGCCCCATTCCTCCCTTGGGCTAATCTTGGACGGGACCTCTCTGGGGTCCTCATCTATGAAATCTAGGGGTGAGGCAGCCGCATCTCAAAAATCCCTCCAGGCCCTTAAGAAGTCAGGTGTGAGGCCCTGTGGTTAACAGGGAGGGACCCTGGCATCAGAGCCAGGAGTGTGGACCCCAGACCTGTGCCCTTTGGCCTGGGCTTGTCTCAGTCCCTCTCTGGTCATGTGTGGCCCATCTGGGTCCCAAGGCCTGAGCACCTCAGGAGGGTAAGGAGTTGCCACGAACCGTGCTCAGCCTTGGACACCTACAGGGGAAGCAGCCAGGATAAACCAGAAAAAGACCAACTTGGTTTGGCTTTGAGTGTTTTCCTACTAATCCTTAAGTGTAGGAGGGGTTGACATTCTGGAAATTCACTTCAACTCAAAAGCCGAAGCCGTCCCAGGACACGTGTCTCTGGATTGGGAAACGCCTGCATCCCCCAGCCCTCCCCTCCCTCCACTCTTCCTTGCAAACCCTCCCTTCTGGAAATGTGTCTTTAACCTCCAGACTTAACTTTCTCTCAACTTCTCCCGGATCTCCCTCCCATCCTTTTCCAAGCCGTGCCCTTTATCTGACCTTGCTGCCCAGCCTAGAGAGGTGGTTAAGTGTTTGAGTTTCACAAGGATTCTCTGCCTGCGAAGTCAACACAAGTGAGCAGTTAAGGAAGCACTAATTAAGGAGATTAGACGCTAGCTCTGAACGCAGGAGTGCCCGCCAAGCCGTACTTCAGACTCAAGTGGGGCTCAGCACCTGTCAGGGAGCTCTAGTGCCCGCTGGGGGAAGGTGGAGGCTGTGAGTCTCAGTGCTTTGAGCCTCTGCAAGGAGGACATTGAAGGAACAATTACTCCTCTGAAGTTACCCTCTAGTCCCGAAAGGAAATTGCTGCTGCCTGCGATGACTGAAGTTGTGAGGAGTTGATGGGAGGCCACCATCTCTTCCAGGAAGCCCCCCAGATGGCCCCAGGCACATCTCTTTCTCCCTCATTTCTTCCTTTACCATCCTCTAGAAGGCAGGCTCTGGTTGTCCCATGTCCGAGGTTCTTCCTCATCACTCTGCTGTCCAGTCTGTGATGTGGAAACATGCACAATTTTCTCAGCCTTTACTCCCAGGACAAGAGTCTAAGGCCCCAGTGGCAGGGGCCAGGCCTCAAAGCTCACGCTTTGTGTACCCACTGGCCTAGAGCAAGAGTGGCCACGGAATCTTTGGTTTGTGCATTTGTTTAGTTTCTTTGTCCAAACTGTCTTTCCGTTTTTTTTTTTAAAACAGAAATAAATTTCTGGTTATAAAAATAATCCATGGGGCTTCCCTGGTGGCGCAGTGGTTGAGAGTCCGCCTGCCGATGCAGGGGACACGGGTTCGTGCCCCAGTCCGGGAGGATTCCACATGCCGCAGAGCGGCTGGGCCCGTGAGCCATGGCCGCTGAGCCTGCGCGTCCGGAGCCTGTGCTCCGCAACGGGAGAGGCCACAACAGTGAGAGGCCCGCGTACTGCAAAAAAAAAAAAAAAAATCCATGAGCTGAAGAAATCAAAAAGCACCTGTAATCCCAGCACTCGGCATTAACCACTGAATCACTTCCTGCCGGACTTGATTCTGTTCAGGCTCGTCCACGTTGGCAAACAGTAAAGAAATTATATTGTGCTTTTTTTTTTTTTGCAATCTACTTTTTTTTACCTTAACAGATCCCATGCGTATCTCCCCAACTAACATAGGTCTTTCTCAGTTGTGTGAATGTCTGCATAGTGTCCTATTTTATACATGAGCCACAATTTGTATAACTACTCTCCTATTATTGGACTTGGAGGTTTTTTTCCCCAACTTTTACCCATTATATATGATACGGCAATAAATACCTTCCTGGGTAAATATTTATGAACATCTTTTTGTTCTTAGAATAAAATAGAATGGCATTGAAGCGTCAGCGGACTGGCACATTTGTTAAGATTTTGTGGACCAAATGACAGTTCACCCGCCCACCCGCCACCCCCAGCATGACAGAGAAGTGGTGGGCGCCCAGCTGGCCCTGATGGTTGACTTGCTGGCAGATGTAAGAGTGGACCAAGGTCTGGGAAGCAGCTCATCCCTTGAACTCAGTCTCTCCAACCCCCGCCCCCCCCCCCCACTGCTGCCCTGAGGAAGAAGCAGCCCACAGGGGGACTCTGGGTCCTGGATGTGCCTTCAAAGGCTGGTGGCCCTGGGGTCTCCCTGGATCGTGCCTAGGAGCCTGCCCAGGCATTTAGAGGAGGCCCGGGGAATGGTGGCTTGTGTGACTGGGGTGGAAAGGACGAGATTGACCCATCCTCTGTGCCTGCAGGAGGCCTCAGTGGGGCAACGGTCATTGATTCCCTCGACACCCTCTACCTCATGGAGCTGAAGGAGGAGTTCCAGGAGGCCAAGGCCTGGGTGGAAGAGAGCTTCCACCTGAACGTGGTGAGTCAAAGACCTCCGGGGTAGTAGAGCCAGAAGGGGCCCGAGAGGTCAGTGACCCGCTCCTCCCAGGCTGCCCAGCAGAGCATTCTTGGAAGCAGGGTTCCATGCACCCTGTTCCAAGGCCCCTCTCCTCAGACCAGCCTTGAGGTGGAGGATGTCCCCCCAGCCCTGGCCGGCCCATGAGTATTTACTAGCCGGAACTCCCTGGGGTGGAAGACAGACATTCTTGCCCTCCCTAGGGTGCCAGGCACATTGCTACCACCCAGGAAGCCCCTTCTGGGACTGACTCTGTCAGACAGAACAGCAGCAACAGGGGAAGCGACCCTGGGAAGGGAGAAGTGGTTATCTGCTCAGAGATGCCCTAACCTAGAGGTCCCCATCCACCCCTGTGCTGCCCTCTTGAGAGTGAGAGGGGCAGGGGGAACTGTCCGGTTTGAGGCCATGACCAGGCTTGGGGCCCTCTTGGTTTCTAGCCTTGCAGGCATCCCTGGTCAGGGACCAGGGCCTTGGGGCGGGGATGCTCATGTATATGGATGGTACAAAAGCCTTAAATACCAGATGCCTCTCCCACTGATCTCTCAGCCCAGACTAAAGTAACAGATCCATCCTGGAGGTCTCAGCTCCCCACAGGGAGAGGCTGTTTAGGTGGTTTGGGGAAGCAAGACATGGAGACAGATGGGTAGGGGGAAGGGTCACATCAAAACACACTGTCGGGCTCCATCTGGGGCTCCACAAGTGACAGATTCTGCTATGAACTGGGACAGCTCCTGGCAGGATGGAGGCCTCTGCTCCTGGAGAGGCCCATGTCAGAGCAGAGCAGGGCAGAGAGACAAAGTAGGGAAAGTCCGGGAAGGCAACGCTACAGGAGAGCCTCTGGCTCAGCTCGCAGCCTGGGAAAAGTCATCTAACCTTCCTGGGCCTTACTTTCCCAACCGAAAGATGGTACAATGATAGTGCCTAATTCACAGGCTTGTGAGGACTGACCACCACGGAGGGCTGTGAAAAGCATTTTACGACACTATAAACTCCAGTACAGATAAAGTGGTGTCATCGTCACTGTGATGACGTTGAGGCTTGGTACGACTTCTGCTGGTCTGTGTGAGGCGAGGAAGTTCAGAATCCTCCCATTTCCTACGGTATCAGAGGCAGAAGGAAGGAGTGTCTCCATAGCCCACCTTGACCCCTCCGCAGATGGTGGGTAGAGAGCGGGCCTCAGGCAGCTGCCTGAGGAGCCAGGTGGTGGCAGGGCTGGGCAAGCCTAGGGACATTTACACAGGCTGGGACAGATTGGGAGTGTCCCTGGAAGAAAGCAAGGTGGGGTCTCTCCACCTCTCTGAGCCTGGGCTTTCTCACCTGAAGAGTGGGAAGGATGCCTTCACCAAGGACTGTAAGGCAAAAGAGAGTAGCTGTGCAAGTGCTCTGTTACTGGAAAAGCTCTCCCAGATAAAAAGATGACCATTGCCGTCATCAGTAACAAAAGACCGTGATGTGGGAAGTATGCCAAGGGGAGCCCTTGCGGGGCAGGGGGTTTATAACAGGCACCTTTATGAAGCCATGCCCAGCACTGGGAAGGCACTGGGCAGGCATCTCACCTGCCCCACTCAGGATCTCATATCCACCCTGCTCGGGATGAAGAAACTCAGGCAGGGAAAAGCTAAATATCTTGCCCGAAGTTTGAAAGCCAAGTGAGTGACTCAGGTGGGATTTTAACCCAGATCTGGCCCTCGGCATGATGCCTCAGTACCCCTGCTTTGCAGTCCACACTTCAGAAAGAAAACAACAGTGATTAAGGCAAGTGTGGGTGTGCCCTGAGGGCTACAGAGCTGAGGCTGAGAAACTGCTGGTTGCCTACTAGGATCTGCCTGGCACCCCTCCTTTCCGCCTCAGAACCTCCTGTGAGAACCTTCCACTTGCCCTGTCACCCCAAAGGACCACACCATCCTCCTGCTAAGCCAGGGGGCTCTCTCGGGAAGGAGGGGGCCAGACGGGAGGAGGATTTGCCTCTCCTCAGGCTAAGCTTCAGCCAGCAGCTGCCCACACAAGTTCCACAGCTCCTTGGAGAGCAGCCAGGCCTAACTTTGCTCTGATGGCCTCCAGCAAAGGCTGGGGAAGGAAGCCAAGCCCAGTGTTTATTTGGAACTCTGTAAATGTTCAGGAGCTGCCCGCCAGGCAGGTGCTCATCCCTTTCACCTTTTGCTCTGAAAACCACCACCAAAGGTAGCCTGGCCCGCTGGGCAAGGGCTTGGAGCCCGGCACAGGTGTGGCCGGGTCAGTGGCGCAGGGGCAGTGGCAGGTGTGACCTGTCTCAAGGGCCTGGCTGCCTCAGGAAGCCCTGTGGGCATCTCACGAATGTCCCCACTGCCCCCCCCCCCCCCGTCTTTCTGCCCCACAGAGTGGAGAAGCATCCTTGTTCGAAGTGAACATCCGGTACATCGGAGGACTTCTCTCGGCCTTCTACCTGACGGGAGAGGAGGTAAGTTGGCCTTTCAAAGCCCCTGGACCATCCAGGCTGGAAAGGGCTTAGGAGAACATCCCACCCCCTCATTTTACCAATGAGGAAACAGGGATTCGAGGGGATCTCAATCCCATCTCCATGGTGCCACCCACAG
This sequence comes from Tursiops truncatus, assembly GCF_011762595.2. NCBI lineage: Eukaryota > Metazoa > Chordata > Mammalia > Artiodactyla > Delphinidae > Tursiops > Tursiops truncatus. The sequence continues at coordinate 163,909,370 of NC_047034.1, read as the reverse complement.
ATTCTTCCTTCAATTTTGCTGCCCAGGGGAGCCCAGGTGGCTCCCACAGTTGCTAGTAAATTCTCCAAGGGCAGCAGTTGGGGCTGCCCACCATCCTCACAGCTCGCCATAGGGCACCTGCGATATCTGTGCTCCGTCCAGGCTTGTGCTGCTGCTGGACTGTTTTTCCCACATGCTGGTTCTCAGGACTGATAAAGCCAAGACCGTTGTTTCACCATTTCCTCCTCAAGCCCCTTGGCCTTGGCCTGCTCCACAGCCATCCCCTTGCCCTCTGCTCCCGGACCAGACACCAGCCAAACTCCAGGTCTCAAGGGGGCGACCGGGGAGGTGGGCAGCCACTGCCAGCCACTCGGCCCAGGCGAACCGCGTTGGCTTCCAGAAGGAGGGCCGTGAAGGGCGGCGAGAATGCAGAGCCCTGGGCACAGAGTCAGAAAACCTGCGTCTCATCCCTACACGGCACCTGCCTGTGGCCTTGAGCAAGTCCCTTCTCCCGCCCCTAGACCTCATACCTTCCCCACAGTGGGGTGGTCCTAACCCCCAGGGGTCAGAGAGCTCTTGTGAAATGGGACGAGTGGGAAAGGGTTTGGCCCCAGGGCTGAAGGGCTCCAAAGCCCATGTTCTCTGCACTGCAAGGAATCCTGAGAACACAGAAATGGGAGACTTCATCCCTTGTGAGCGCCTGGGAAAGCACAGCCTGAGGATCTGGGGGGAGGCTGGCAGAATCCCCAGCGCATGGGTCACCCGTCAGTTGTGTGGCCCCTACGCAGAGCGGCTGCCCTGCTCGGCACAGCCGCAGCTCTGTCCGCTTGGAGACATAATTATCCTGCCCCCTGCTGGTGGGGAGCCTCTGCCGCTGCTGTCAGAGAAAGCCCTGCCGCTTCCCTTCCAGCAAGTGGCGCGGATGGGCGGAGGCCACGCGGGCGGAGGCAGCGGGCGGCGAGCACTTGATCTCTCCGGCCGCTCGGGGCCCCTCTCCATCAAGCCTAATCTCCTCAGCAGAGATTACCGCTTGTACCAATTTGTCCCCAAATGATTGTCCATGGGAAACCTGCGCGCCACCCAAGGCCTGAATTTCATTTGAAAACCCCAGGACAGGAAAATGATGTGGAGCAGAAAGAGGCGCCATGCTCTGCACGGGCACCGGCCAGCCTCCCGTCCAGGATGGGGTGGAGCCGTGCAGCTCAGGGCTCACGGGGGTGGGTGTGGGGCCAGCGATTTCTGGGGGGCAGACCAGGCAGTGGGGTGTGGTAGGAGTACCTGTGTCCAGAAGGCCCAAGGGGGAGCCCGAGTGGCTCAGAACCCTGGGCAGGCAGGCTTCCGGGTTACGGGCGCAGCCCCGTCCTCCAGCCACGCCTCCCTGACCCCTCCGTGCCCAAAACCTCCCCGCGCAGAGACCGGCGTACATGCAGCTGCGGAGACTGAGATTTAGGAAAGGGAGGCGGTGCGGGTCGCACAGGCTCCTGTGTCTTTCCACCGTGGGTCTGAGTTCTAGACCTTGTTCAGCCTGGCCCAGCATCACTGCTTATCACCAGGACTCGGCCACACCAGACTGAGGCCTCCATCCTCTCTCCATCCTCCATCTCGCATACAGGGGGTGCCTGTGGAGTGGGTCTTTCCCACGGTGTTTGTGGAATGAACGGTGAAGGAGATCCCACACCCCTTCCTGGGCTGAGGCCTTTCTTGCTTCAGAGGGAACCTGCAAGAGGTGGATCCCCTGCTGGGTAGGGCGGGAGGTGGGGGGTCCCACAGAGACTCTGCTTCCACGAGAATAACAGGAACAACCCCAGCTGCACCAGGTGACATTTGCAAAGCACTTTACAGTTTTTATAGCATATTCATTTATGTGCATCCTCTCGTCTGATTTCTAGAAGACCCCTTTGAAGAAGCCAGGGCACACGTCACTGTTCCTTTGTGCAGATGAGGCTCAGAGACAGTACCTGGTTCACGCAGGGTCACACAGCTGCTGAGTGGGGAGATCTGAGCCTGGGCTCTGACTCCCAGTCAAGAGCCCTTTCCACTCTCAGGATGTAATTTTTGCTGGTCTCTCTCACCTCTGTTCTGGAACCACTAGGCCCCCGCCCATTGCGTGCCATGGCTGTCTGAGGCCATCTCTCTCTGTGTTGGTGAGGTGGCTTGGTGTCCTGGAAAAGAGCCACTTAATAGCTCCATAACCTTGGACAACTTGCTTCTCTGAGACTCAGTTTTGTTTTCCTCAAAGTGGGTCAACACCTTCCCCACAAGCCTGTTGCAAGCATCAAAGGTGACGTAGGTAAGACACATCATTTCCAAATGATAAGGAGGACAGGTGTTGTGTTCCGCATGGTACCACTCCTGTCCAGTCACACCTGCAGCATCCTCCCTGGGATGGTTGAGGCTCTGACATGCCAGCCTGCATCAGGGCCTTCCAAAGAAGGAGACGTGGTTTGCTGGCAGAGAGGAGCATTTCAGAGGAGTTGGCGTGGCGTCCTCAGGCAGAGGGCAGCCTGGAGCCCCAGCCTTGGGTCAGGTTCCCGTGGGTTCCTGCGTTCCTTCGTGCCTCTGTGCTCAGCCTCCCCAGGGGGCAAATGATGAGATCAGGACCTTCAAACAAGAGCCCCTTGTTGTTGCTAAACCAGTGGCTTCTGGGGTGACTCGAGGCTTTGGAATTTGAATTCTAGACAAGCTCCCTCAGGATTCTGCTGTGGCTGCCCCAGTGCCCACTTCTAGGACCCACTGTCGCACTGGACGTTATCATCTTCTGTCACCCATCACTACCAGGCCCCAGGTGCAATTCTTCCCTCTCCCTCCCACCCTCCCTCCTTCCTAAACAAGAACTACACCCGCCCCACAGAGGCTTCTAATCCACAGCCCAGGTAGTGTTCACAAACTCCTCCCCACTGCGGTCCCCAAACAGCTGCCTCAGAACCTTTAAATTGCACAAGTTAGAAGGAGAGACCTCAAGGATACTTCATTCTGCAACAACACGCAGGCAGTCAGCACACTGAGTCTCCCTGGAGCCCCAGAAGTGAAAGGAAACACTTGTTGTCCCATCAGGAGTGGTTGCTTAGGGACTTGCTTCTCAGCTTTTCAAAAATAAATAATGTTATTGTGGGTTTGCTTTTTTTTTGTTTTGTTTTCCTTTTTTGCGGTACGTGGGCCTCTCACTGTTGTGGCCTCTCCCGTTGCGGAGCACAGGCTCCGGACGTGCAGGCTCAGCGGCCATGGCTCACGGGCCCAGCCGCTCTGCGGCATGTGGGATCTTCCCGGACCGGGGCACGAACCCGTGTCCCCTGCATCGGCAGGCGGACTCTCAACCACTGCGCCACCAGGGAAGCCCTGTGGGTTTGCTTTAATTGTAAAAATAGCACAGAAAATAGAGTTAAGCCAAAAGAAGAAAATAAAAATCCCCCATGAGCCTAGTCCTCCGAGAAGACCGTGGTTAATAGTTCAGTGTATTCCCAACCTTTCCTCAGGCATCCATTTGTATATAATTTTTACAAAAGTTGAATTACACCATTGTGAAATGTTTTCTCTTAATAGATTATAAGCCGTTTTTTGCTATGAAATAAACGTCTCCAACATCACTTCAGCGGCTGCATGGTATCCATTGCCTGGATAAGCCATCATTTCACCACTTCCCTGCGGCTTGGTATTTAGAGTATTTCCAGTTTTTCTATACTATTCTAAACAACACTGGAATAAGTAGCCATAAAGTTAAGTCTCTGCAACATCCTTGATGATTTATTCCCTTAGAATAAATTCCTAGGAGCCAGAAGGTCACAGGTGCTTTTGAATTAACCAGAAGAAGAGTTTGAGGGGCTTAGAGCCTCGTGCAAGGGCCCTGACACCTGGGACCTCCCTGTGGCTCCCCGACCATCACATCACCGGTTTAGTCATTCACCTTTGCCGCTGTAAAATAGGGACAATGGGCAGAATCAGAATGTCAGAGAGGAAAGGCCCTTCCCCTGGGTTTACAGGTGTGAAGGCAGAGGTTTGCTGAGAAGCAAACGGAAGCCAGGTTGGGAAGCAAGGCCGGGAGCTCCCCATCCCGTGCTCGTTACACTCTATCCGAATGTGTTTCTCACGCACTCAGCTTGGGGTGCACTGGCCCCACCATGCAGGCAGGCACTGACCATTGGTGACCCGCTGCCCTGACCTCTCCGTGTTCCCAGCACAGCATAATCACTGAGCCTTCGTCCTAGTCCTGGCCCTGCAGTAAGGGCTTTACAACTATTATCTAATTTTCATTCCTCCAGCAACCCTCTGAGGAAGGCCATATTGCCCTGGATTTATAAACGAGGGAGGAACTTGAGCCAGGAATTCATGGACTCAGGTCCACATCCAGGCCTGACTGACCCCAGAGCCTAATGCACCTCCCACTCTGGGCCCAGCAGCCTTGGCAGGTTTATCCGCCAGGATTCACAGTGCCCTTTGACCCTTCCTTGCAGGTGTTCCGAATAAAGGCCATCAAGCTGGGGGAGAAACTCCTGCCGGCCTTCGATACCCCCACGGGAATCCCAAAAGGCGTGGTGAACTTCAAAAGGTAGGATGCCGTCTGATCTCCCACTTGTGGCTTCGGCTGCATCTGCGTGGAAACTGAGACACAGGGTGGGATGAATGCCGCCGCAGGAATCACGGGGGTCAGTGGCACAGTGACACCTAGCCTCGGCCAGGGGTTCCCCTGAGCTGGCGTTGGTCGCTAAACCTGGTTCTCGGGTGTAGGCCACGCAAGACCTGATCTTTCTGGCATGGAGATGGGGCCGCCGTTCCTCTGTGATCATCTCGTAACACTGCCGTGACTCACAGCCCCGCCGCTGTGCCCCAACTGCCCTCCCTTCGCAGCTGGGATCCCGGGCTGGGAGGCACATCACACCTCCCACCACAAGCAGGAACCCAAAGCTGCTGGGGAGTCAGGACCCTGGGCAGAGGGACCCTGGTTTGCTGACCCCTCAGCCCCTGTCAGCCCAGAGGGGCTGTCAGAACCCAGAGGGGCTTCTGGGAGCATCAAGCCCATGGAGGCTCAGATTCCGAGGAGGAAAAACCCTGGCCGAGGTCATATAAGCCAGTAACGGACCATCCAGGACATGAGCCCAGGACTTCCAACTCCATTTTCAATAATATCTATTGTGATTCCTCCCTGTAAAAATAAATCCTCATTGCAAAAAAAATGTGGATTATACCAGAAGTGTTGGATAAGACCCAGAAAATCACCTGTGACTCCACTAGTCAAGAAACCACTGATATGTTTCTTTCTACCGACTGTTTTAAAACATTAGTTTTTATTGGCCACTTGCATCGTTTCCCCTCCTGATAGGTTGCGTAATTCGGCGTGTGAACTAGAGTCTTTCTGGACGTTCACCAGGTCACAGAGCCAGAGTAGAAGGGACCCGGGGTGACACAGCTAGAGCAGGTGGGGCCCAGGCCGCAGCTCCATCCCGCTCCAAAGCCCCCCGGGGACTTACCTACCCCGCTGCTTCCCTCTGTGAGGGTGGGAGCCAGATGTGGCACTGAGACCCAGAGGGGAAAGAACGGGCTCAAAGTCAGGGGAATAGTGGCCAGCCGGCTTTAGGATCCACTGAGGAGCATGAATCTTGCTCCTGGAGACCCCAGGGCACCCCACTGTCTTGCTTTCCCTCGCTCTCTTCCTCCCCTGGGCTGCCATTTCTCACCATTTCCCTCGCTATCAGAGCCCAGCTCAGATGCCACCTTCTCCAGAAGCCACAGGTGTCCTTGCCTCTCCTGGCCTCCAGGCACTTTATCTGCTTCCTGTGGCCCTTGTCACACTCAGTCTTCACGTTCCCCCGTCGGCCCCGGAGCTTCCTGAGGGCAGGATCCATGTCCCCGTCTTTCTTTATTCATTCCTTCAACAAATGTTCACGTGAGGCCGTGTGTGCGGCATGAGAGACCGACTCTGATGACTGCTGTCCTTACCATTTATTGAGCGATCACTCTGCGCCTGGCATATGCTAAGGGTTTCGCTCAACGCCTCAGAGCACTCTCCTCACAGCAGGCCTTTAGGGTGGGTATTTATATTATGCCCATTGCCCAAGGTCTTCTAGCTCACAGGCAATGGGGCCAGGTTTTAACCCATTTTGTTACAGATCAAAAGCTCTGCTCCCAATACCCACCTGGCCCTCCCTCAGGCAGGAGCCCTGCCACCCTCGCGACGCATGGAGCAGACCTGGAGACCTGGTAGAAGGCACGTGCCGGTCCCCAGGCACCCAGGGAGCCCTCTGGGGCCATTCTTGAGACCATCCTGCAACCTGAGCCTGGGGGGAGGGCTGTAATATGTCCATCACACTGGACTTGCTGTTCCATCTCCTGAAGCGCTTTCTTGTCTCAGGGATCTCAGTCCAACAGGGGAGGGGAGGCAGGGGCCCTGGGCTCAGGTGGAGTGCCCAAGGCCCCCTTACTTCCTGGGGAGGTCGCACCCTCTAGGGCCTTGCCAAGAAGGGAGGACTCGGCCTGCTCAGCATCTTCACCTTCTTCATCTTCATCTCTGTGGTCAGAAAGGATTCCTGGGGTGTGATGTCACTTAAATCTCACTGCAGGCCAGGGAGGGGCCCTCAGGGCCCATCAAACCCCCATCTCGGTGCCAGGGTTGACTCCTCAGACCCTGACACTTGGATCCCTGCTCAGATTCCTTTCCCACCAACACTGATCTTGGAGAAACACGGCCAGACGTCTTGGAGCCAAGACACAAACACCCCGTCTTTCTGGATCCCTGTCCCGGGTCCAGCTTCTCAGGCCTCACTTAGCTCAGGCACCCCTCCCTCCTCCACGCATTGGCACCCCCTGAGTCCAAGCAAGCCCCACAAGCTGCAGCCCCGGTTGCCTGCCTTACCCGTGTCCTGCAGAGCCCGGACCTGATCCCCCGCAGATCCTGACATTTCTGATTAAGAAAGCACGTTTATTTTTAGGCTGTTTGCGTGCTGCCAGTGCTGTATACATATGTATGTGTATGCATATTTCCTGGCAACACCTCCCTCTCATTTTCTGGGTAAGAGAGTCTATTGCTAAAAATGCCTCCCCATTCCACCAGGGAAAACGTCAGGGATGTATACAGCCCGCGTGGCGCTGAGTGTTCCCTTTGGAGAGGGCCTGCTGGTGGGAGCTGGGTCCACACTGCTGCCCCTGGTCAGTGCAGGGCTGGCTGTGAGCAGCTCGGACCTGGGCCCTAGTAGGGGGGGCAGTAACTAGGGCCTGTCCCCAAACTGCCCGTTGAGGAGGACCCTGAAGGGAGGTGGTCCCCAAGTGAGTGTGACCGCTCCCCCTCCCCGGTGGCAGGCCTGGGGGGCGGAGGCAGGGGCAGCCATGACCTGTGACCTGCAGGACCACTGGACTCTGGGAAGCGGGGAGGTGGCCAGTCCAAGGGCCTCCGCAGCTGAATCAATCTCACTGGCTCTCTCACACACCCAGCCTCACACACACCTGTGCACCCTACTGCCACTCACCCAAATCGTGAGGACTCAGATACGCAGGCTCACCTTTGTCACACGCACTCTCCCACCTCTATATATGTGCACAGATTCACACACAAAGATGCGTTTACATGTGCACGTTTCTGCTACACACTTACACATCGTAATAATTGTGCACGTTTTTGAATGTTCGCTGTGTCCCAGGCACAATGACGTGGGTTCTCTCTTTTCAGCACACAACCACCACGTGGGCCCCATTTTAACAGTGAAGAAACAGACTCAGAGAGGTGAGGTAACTCACCCAGGTCACACAGCAGCAAAGCAAAGTTAGAATTAGAATCGTGGTCTGTCTGGCTCCAGAGTCAACGATTTCACCACACACATGTGTGCACACAGGCACACACATGTAGAAGCTTCCACCAGGCTGGGGAGGGGCATTGTGGAGCAGCCCCTCCCACCGGGGCAGAGTCCACTTGGAGACTTAAAAGGCGAGGAGGGGAGCAGAGGGCAGAGCTTCCATCAGCCCATTGCCCATGAGGCTGATCAGAAGACCTCCTGGTCTCTGGATGCTGCCCAGAACAGATGCATTTGGGGCACAAAGTACCTAGGATTTGGATTTGAGATCAGCTCTGCCAGCACTGTCACTTACTGTGTGACCTTGGAAAAGTGTCTTCCGCTCTCTGAGTCTGAGTATCCTAACCTATGAAATAAGAATCTTGGTATCTACCTCTAAAGTTAGATGTGAAGGTAAAACAAGATACCGCTGCTGCCTGGCACATTAGGAACTTAACTCTAACAAACAACACATAATTTAGATGTGCGTAATTACATAATGGTAACAATGACAGTCATCATGTGCCTAATTTATATCTCACAATGGCTCTATGAGGTGTGGCTACTGTCATTTAACAGATGAGGAGACTGGGGTCTAGAAGAATTCACTGACCCTTCACTGACCCTCCTGAGGTCTCCTAAGCTGGGAACTGGGGGAGCCAGCATTTGAAGCCAGGCAGGAGAGAAGAAGGTGCCTGGCCTACCACCCGCCTCTGCCCAGGGCGGCTGGACCACAGGAGGCCCACTTGGGAGGGTGAGCATTGAGAGGGAGGGGAGAGGAGGGAGAGGGTCCTGTGGGGGAAAATGAGAACAAAAGATGGCTGGTGGCAGGGGTTTTTTTTTTACCTTGAATTTCTCTGCGAGGGCAGGAAGCATCAATTATTCAGGAAGCCCTCTGTGGGTACCTGCAGCTCCCACTGAGATCACAGGCTGGAGAGAGAGGTCTCTTGGCGTGGGGGGAAGAGGGACAGAGAGGGGTCAGCTTCCCCTTCCCTCGAGGTGGCTATGGGGCCGTCTCGGGCACCCCTTAGGGAAGTGCTCTCTGAGGTTTGAATCCTGCCTCCACCCCCTACCAGCTCTGAGCTTCTGAAAGTGACTCACTTCCCTTTCTGAGCCTATTTCCTCAGGGTTTAACGATGCTTTGCCTTGTGGGCTTTAAATGAGGTCATGATGCAAACGCCTGCCCCAGTGCCTGCATCTGGAAGCTGTTTGATTTACTATCTAGGAGCCAAGTTTCCCCTCTCTGTGCAACACATCCCTCCCCACCTGCCCCCAAGTCAGGAAAATACCCAAGGAAGCAGGGATGTTTACTGAGATCACCTGCTCCAGAAGATCCTAAGACTCAATTCCATCTGTTTCTGGAAGATGGAAGAGTTTCCTCACTTTCCTGAAACCACATCAGAGAGGAGAAGAGCAGCCTTAGGGGAGCCCCAGCCCCCCCTAGATAAAGCGGTGCCCCTCAGCTGGCAAACTGTGACCTCCCAGACCCACGCCTGCCTTCCTAGGTCCTGTCCCTGGGAGACAGAGGGATGACAGAGGCCAGTTCCCAGGGAGCCAGAGCTACCACAGCAAGGAAGCAGAGGGGCTTCCAGAGGCCCCGGCAGAGCCAGCCCCCCAGCCTGCCACACACTGACTGCACCTTGGAGGCCCTACAGATAGGGGGCGCTCACTCCACCCTGCTCTGTGCCCACCCACTGTCACCCCGCAACCTCCCTGCAGAGGGAGGTTGACCCTTGTCTCCCTGGTTGTCCTAAATGTCCCACAGGAAAGAGCATCATGATACACATGAGGGCTCAGATCAGGGAGAGGAAGCAGCTTACCCAAGGCCACCCCCATTCTGCATCTTCCTCTTCTCTCTCAATCCCCGCAAAGCCCTAGGAGCGGAGACTGGGACGCATTATCCTCACTCAGTCTGACGGATACAGAAACTAAGGTACACGGCAAGAAATGGTTTGCCCAAGACCTCGCTGCTCACAGACTTGAACCTGTGCCTCCTGGCTGCAGATCCCAGGGAGATTTTAAGTGACAGCTCCTGGAAAGGCAGCATCCTGGCCTCTTATCATGTAATGAGACGACAGGCCAGCAGCTGCACAGTGACTGGGACGAGCTCTGGCGTCAGAGCAGCCTTGGGTCCCCACTGTTCCATTTACTGTGTGATCTCGGGCAGTGATTTCACTGTCCTGTGCCTTGTTTTCCTCATCTGTGAAAGGGGCAGATGGGAGGATTTCCCGAGGCCCTGCCCCTGCACTCTTCCTCCTTGAAAGCACCCAGTACTTTCAAGGAAGGGGAGGAAGCGGTTAGTTGACAGCCTCCTCCGACGGGGTCACAGGGTCCTGCTGGTGATCCATCTAAGGTGTTCGTGAGACACGTACGTGCTCAGCGAGTGAGGAGACCTTTGCTCCGAGAGCCCCTGCTGCTTTCATTCCTAACCTCGGACCTCCCAGGGTCCAGCAGCCCCAGGTGTGTGGTCTTAGCAGGGCCACCCACCCTTCAGGTGTGGGTTCCACGAAGTTCCAGGGGCCGTTGTGTGTCCGCGAGCAGCACTGGCTGAGGGGGGGGGAGGGGCCAGATGGGATCCCTGCTCTCTTCATCTGCCCCCTTCGGACCCCAGCCATGCACCATTTACCCTCCACAAGCAGCAACAATGATTATGAGCCATTGACAAGTGGATAGAAATAGTGTTCTGTGGGGGGAGGGGGGTTTTGTGGCCCCTGACAGCATTATCAGTATCACCTGTAAATTTAGCATCACGTGTGTGCCAGGTCTTGGCCACCAAGGCAGCTCTGCTAATATTCTTCTGGAGCCTACACGTCTTGCAGAAGCTGCTTGACCATAGAAACAAAGAATATTGCCTGTCAGACAGGCCTAGGTGACCTTCGGCAAGTTTCTCACCAGCCTCAGTGTCCTCATCAGCTAAATGGGGCTAAGGATAGTACCGACCCCCAGGGAGGGTTAACTGGGGTTGCACGGCGAAGCTCCTAGTCCAGTGCCTGGCAATGGGGCAGAGGAGCCAGCTCTGCTGGCAGAGGGTGACCGAGGCTGCTTCTGTCTTTCAGCGGCTCCAACAGGAGCTGGGGCTGGGCCGTGGCAGGGGGCAGCAGCATCCTGGCGGAGTTTGGATCCCTGCACTTGGAGTTCTTACACCTCACCCAGCTCTCTGGCAACCAGGTCTTCGCAGAAAAGGCAAGTCTTCTCCCCTGCTCCCTCTTCTCCACACGGAGAGCGAAGGGTGGGCACTCGGCCCGTGACGGGGAAATGGACCGCGGGCCAGCTGGAGGGTGTGTGGGGAGCCCGAAGGCCTCCAGCCACTGCCAGCATAGCAGATAGTTGCCTAATCGTAACCGATGCCAGGCGCCAGGGAAGGTGAGTGCAGGGAGTCAGCAGCATTCTACAGAGGGCGCGGCAGAGACATAGCTGCCAGCGAGAAGGTTTTCCCTGGTACATGTGCGCCCGCTGGCAACCACACACGTGTGAAATCCGGAGAAAGTGCAACAACGGAAATCCAGGCACCAGTTTGCGTTGGCAGGAATTGGCCACCCGGCACAAAAGTCCCCTTTCCAGAGACATTTAACTTCTTCGAGTGAGATCTGCCTGCCTTTCCCCTTCCAGATGCCCATCTAGCACATGCTGTCAGCAGGCTGGCAAAGCAATTTCACTCCACAGCAGAGGCTCACGTCTGTTCCTTCTCGTCGTTACCAGGCTGGCGAAGGCCACAAGGGGCTCAGAGCGCTAGCACCCAGGCCTTCGTCCATCCTGACAGCTGCCCATCCCTGCCCCGCTGTGAAGCCCTCCAGAAGGAGCGGTTCCTCAGTGTCACAGCCCTTGGCAGTCCTACTGTCTGCAAGTGTCTCCGTAGGTCTAACCCTTAACCCGAGGAAGAGAAGTGGACACACACCTCCCTCTGATGGTGCTTGCCCCTTCCTGAGTCCTGCCCCTATAGGGAGATGAAGCCCTGGCCTCCAGGAAGAAGGAGACCCCCACTCCCAAAGCCTTCTCTTCCCCCCAGATGTTAGTCTCTCGGAACGCCAAGGGAGCTGGGAGGTCACAGAGTCACACCTCTACCCAGTGGCTCTCAGTCTTTTGTCAGCCAGCCAGCCCCAAAGCATCATCTAGCATGCTGGTGAAGAAGCGGATTTCTGAGTGTCGCCCCAGGCCCAGGAGTCTGTATTTGAAATAAGCCCCCATGTGCTCTTTGATGCCAGGTTTCGGACCACTGCTTGCTCAGTGTGGGAATCCACCCGAGCTTTCTTGAGAAGCTCAGAGAAGAGCTTTCAACCCCTTGATTGCTTCCTCTGCACTGGGGCTCACTACCAGCCTCACAAACAGCCCCTCGTGTTGTCAGACCTCCCTCCAGAAGCTCTTCCTTATATTCAGAGGACTCTGCGTCCCTGGGATACCCCACCTCAAGAGCTCATGGAATAAATTCAATCCCACTTCCGATGGGTCTTCTCCTCTGGTCTTTTTTCCTGCCTCCAGGGCCTCCCTGCCCCCAGCCTCCCTATTTCCACTGCTCTTGAGCCAGACCCCTCTAGGAACACCACGGCCGGCTCAGAGCGGAGTGAGACGAGCAGCTTGCTCTAGTTCCTGCTAGTCTGGAGATACCACTGCCTGAGCACCTACGATGTGCTGGGTACCGTACAGTAGCTCTGATTTTCCCACCAACCCTATGAGGTGTGTCTTCTGTCATCCCCATTTTACAGAGGAGGACACTGAGACTCAGAGAGGTTAAATCACTTGTCCTGGGTCATCCAACTGGTAAGGGATAAAGCCGAGACTCAAACCCAGGACTTTCTGGCTCTGAAACCCACGATCTTCAAGACAGATCAGTTCAGCAGGCTTCCGGATTTTTCTCAAGGGTCCATCCACCTCGTGGTCTCTCTGTGTCTCTTTACATTTACATTCTCCAGCTACTTTCATCCGCCAGTCATTGCCTCCCACAGAGGCGATTATTGGCAGTCAACAAATTGGCCCAAATTCTAGAAGCGCCCGCACCCTCCGGGGGAGCTAATTTCGCCCGTTTCACTGCTCACCACAAGGACAGTCGAGAATAACTCGGGTACAAGCACATTCCTGTCCGCCATAATGGGCTCCGTTAACATAAATGGATATGAGACCTGATGTGGCAAAGCAAAGTGCCGTCCCCCGGAAAGAAAGGTCTGACAGCTAAAAGGCTGCTTTCCCTGCTCCTTACCTTGTAGATAAATCTGCGAGCGTGCTACAGCTCCATCCCCGAGGGCCCTTCTGTCCTGCAGAGTCTGTGCTGGGAGGATTTCATGTACCGCCAGACAGCAGACCCTGATGGATCAAGCCTTCCTGAATCCCGCATTGTGCCCTTTGTAGCCCAAAAGGTTGCAGATCCAGCCTCCTGATCCAGCGGGTGTGGCCTCTGCTACTCGCTGCTGCGTGGTCCCTGCCCTGATCCGTGTTGGAGCCGGGGCTGCTCCCTGTGGTCAGAGGGGCCTGACGCACGTCCTGGCTCTAACACTTACAAACCCCGTGACCATGGGCAAGTGACCGACGCTCTCTGAGATCCGGCTTTCTCGTCTGTTAGACTGAGATAATAATAATACCGTATAGGTTGTTATGAGGGTTGGAGATAATGTATCTAATGGGTCTGGCTCACAGCAACTGAGAAACGTTGACAGCGTTGTAGCGTTGTAGCTGTTGTTAATAAAGCCCCGAGATGCCTATTAGGGTACAGGGATGTTGAGGGGCGCAGGCCTCCCCTCTGGAACGGTTCCCACAGTATCTGATAACATAACATGTTACCAAGCTGAACCGTGTGAAATTGCCAATATAACCGTTTCTGACCTGTTAAAAAGACAGTTCTGTCTAGCACTTACAAATGAGCTACTGTCACTTATACGAACGCCCTCCTCAAAAGACCCGTCCCCAAAATCCACACGCAATGAGGAAGGGGTGAGGTGGGGGAGGGGCAAGTGGCAGGGCCCCGGGCAGAGCAGTCAGCGCAGAGGTGGAGGGTCAGGCCCCACTGTGGCCGCACCCCGCCCTTGAACACAGGGGCAGGACCGCCTCACACCCCCGGGTTGGAGCCGGCTGCTAGTTACGCAGCTCTCCCTTCCTGCCTCGTCGGAATGGTTTCCTCTGTGGACCCGAACCAGCTGCCTCAGTCCTCAGTGGGCTGGGACCCGGCTGGCTTCTTGGAGAGAATGAAGACGTGCCTGGTGTCCATCTCTTGGCAGGTCAGGAACATCCGAAAGGTCCTTAGGGATATTGACAAGCCCTTCGGCCTCTACCCCAACTTCCTCAGCCCGGTGAGCGGGAACTGGATGCAACGTGAGTACAGGGGCGCCGCTGCCCCTCCTCCAGCGGATTCCTGCCCAGCTTCCCGGCCTGGCTGGGCGAGGCACCCAGCTGAGTGAGGAGCCACGTACCAGCAAGGCATTGGCTCGGAGCTCCTGGATGCCACCCTCCTGCCACCCTCAGGGCATCGTGGGGAGTGTTCGTTTCTGTTGCCATTGCTGTTGTGACGGATGTGGTGGCTACTGGCTAGTGAGGCCCTGCCCTGTGCGTCCCCCGCATGCTAGCTGTCTCCAGCCTTCCGTCTCTTACAGTGCCCACCGAAACCTCCTTCATCCTCCCCCGGACTTGCAGGGGTGCTCCCGTTAGATGTTTACTCCAAAAGCAGCTCTAAGAAAGGCCATGCATCCTCTCCCAGCCCCTTTCATCTGGTTCCCTACCTCCAACTTTAATTTCTTAAAAAATGTGTAAGCAGACCCTAACTATACAGCCATATAAAAATCAGGAGTTCATCACTGGTGTCTTACCCCTGTTAGAATTGGCCCTAGGATTTCCTGCTGTTTATGTTCAGAGGCTTTTTTTTTTCAGCCAGACAGTTGTGGGTCACCTTTGGAGCCTCATTCGCAGCCCCCAGCTCCACCCACTGAAACAATGGGATCTGAAGGTCTCTCAGGCAGGGGAGTGTTAAAGTCTTCCACCTCCTGGGATTGCACCCCTATCGAGAAGCACTGCTCTGCCTTGCCCTTCTGTCCGAGGCCCTGGTTGTGTGATCACAGTCAGCACAAATTGGGGGCAGCAGGTTCCATGGGCCCTGCCTCTAGGGGCTTCCCAAGACTTGCCCAGAGCCCCTACCTCCACTGCCTCTACCCAAAAAAGGACCCCTCTCCCTTTCCCTGCCTCCAGCCCCAATTGTTACGGCATTAGCAAGGGCTCAGCGACAAAGTAGACCTGAGTCTAATTACTGCATGCCTGAATCTTCATCCCTTGGAGCTTTGGTTTCCTCTCCTGCAAAATGGGAGAAGAGCTGGAGATGTGTTCTTTGTGCACCGTAGAGGGGCGTGGGAGCAATGGTCAGAAGCTGCAGGAAACAGACTTCAGTTCATCTTCCAAAGATGACATGGGTTGTCCCAAATGGTCATGAGCGCCCATCACCAAAAGTATGCAAGCAGGGCCTGGAGGGCCAGCTGGCCAGCCGGCAGGGATACTGTGAGGAAACTGCAGAGGCCTGTCCTTCCATCCCAGAGCTTCCATGATCCACATCCAGGAGACCCAGAAAGTTCGACCGGGGAATTTTCCTTGGTGATGACCTCACTCCCCAGGAGCCTCCTGCAAAAACCACTTACAGAAATGCAAAGTTTTTTTGTTTTGTTTTGTTTTGTTTTGTTTTTTGTAGTACGCGGGCCTCTCACTGTTGCGGCCTCTCCCGTTGCGGAGCACAGGCTCCGGACGCGCAGGCTCAGCGGCCATGGCTCACTGGGCCCAGCCGCTCTGCAGCATGTGGGATCTTCCCGGACCAGGGCACGAACCCATGTCCCCTGCATCGGCAGACAGACTCTCAACCACTGCGCCACCAGGGAAGCCCAGAAATGCAAAGTATTTTTAACCAAAACACACTGCCAAATTCAAAAGTGCCGGGAGAAAATGAAGGTTTGAATTACAGATTATGGCCATGGGAAGAGACAGTTCAATAACCGTTCCTGCCTTTAATTGCAAGGCCTGACTGGGTAAAGAGATCAACTAAGCAGCTGCCCGCCTTAGCTGCTCCAGGACAATGCAGCAAAACCCATAAAAAGAAGGAGAGGGGCGTGCTTCCCAGTCTGAATAGCTACCTTGGCAAATTACAGGGGAGCCGCCCCCCTCTTCCCCTTCCCCGCTGAGAAGCATAATTTTCTTTTCAGGCTGCACCTGGGGTCGCAAGGCCGGGCAGAGTCAGTCACATATGGAAAATTGTCTCATATTAATAAAATATGAATCGCAGGCCTGCCAAATTTCAGAGGGAAGGTTATAAAGAAAGCCCTGATCACCGGGGTGCCTGCTTTCCTCCTCCCCTGGCTTTGGCGCCTGGGGTCATCCCAGGTTTTCTGTGGTTTCCTTGGGTGTTTTGGTCTGTTTTTGTCTTTTTAGTATTTTTTGTTTTTGTTCTTGTTTTTTGATGATTGTGTAATTTTCCAGCAAATGATAACATTCCCCACTTGCATAAGCTAAGTTCACATTCTTTTCTCTCCTGGAATCCTCTTCTTAGCCCATTGCAACCAGAGGAATTGCCCCTTAAAGAGACAAAGGGCTAATGAGGGCTGCATCCCAGTCCCAGACCTCTGCTCTCACCTGCTCCCCACTCCTGCCTGAAGCTCAGCTTCAGGGTAGCCAGGGAGGCTGAGACTCTCCTGCCGCTAGGACTGCACAGCCAGGATAGGTCCAGCAGGCCCAGAAGAGACCAGTCCTAGCAGAGCCGCTGAGAGCTCGAAGAGCTGCCAGCCCTTTGGCTTGGCCCCTGGCGTGGCTCGTCCTCCTTGTCCACTGCCCGAATCCCACACTTTCCTCAGCGGGCGGGAAGTGGCAAGTCCAGGTTCTCTCCCGTGGCTGTGGGAGTGTGAGCTGCCCGCCAGCTCCACCCCGGCCACCTCCCCCAGCTTCATGCCACTTTCCCGCCAGCGATTCCCAGGCGTATAGGGTGGCTGCCTCCTGCTGCCAAGTGTGGTGGGCGCGTTGTTGACACGATCAGGAAGCAGCAGAACCCATCTCTGCTCACGCACACCAACTCTCCCTTCTACATTTTACAGATCAGGAGACAGGCCCAGGGGCTCTGGCCTGCCCTGAGCTAATGATGGATCCACGTCTCTAATTCCCACTCCTGCACTTCTCCCCACGTGCCCCTCGGTGCAGGGAAGACACCCCCCACCTGTGCACTGCAGCTGAGGCCCCGGGAGACTACACACATGTCCCCAAGAGGGTGTCCTATCTCAAACACCTGTGGAACTCCTGCTGACCTGGCTCCCGTCTCCCGCGTACACCTGCCAGGTGAAGCCCTTGACCTTGTCCCTCACACACACTCTGCAATCACATGGTGAAGTCCAGTCTCTTTGGCTTTGACGTTCAAGGTTCTTCTGAGCACAGCCCCCACATGCCTGCCTTTCTCTCATTCAGGACTTACTGGGCGTCTGCAGTGTGCCACACAGGTATTGGGCATAGATGAGAGTCATACAGGGTCCCTCCCCACACAGCCCACAGCCTAGCGGGGGAGGTAGACCCACAAACAGGTACCGATGACACAGCGCTGGGAGCCGCTGAGGGCAAGGCTCGCACCTAGCGACGGTGGGACAGCTGCTCCAAGCACTTCCCGCAGGAGGGCGCTGGGCCAGAGGGTGCAGGTGCCTTATTTCCCTCACATCACCCTGCAGGGACCTCAATGTTATGGGGACACGGAGGAAAGCCCTTCCGAGCTGAGGTGAAGCAGTGAGGGGGTGTCAGCCACACAAGGTAGGGAAGGGTATTCCTGGCAGAGGGGTCATCACATGTGAGACAGAGTGGGCAGGGGGCTAGCAGTGTTTGGGGTGGCAGAGGAGCCGTGAGAAGAGGCAAGCCCAGGAGATGAGCGTGGAGGTGCCCGTGCCCCCGGCTGAGTGCCATGAGCGGGGGCCCCTTCTGTGCAGGCTGCCCCGGTCTGAATTCCGGCCTCCCCACCCCTGCCTTGCACAGACCTCGCGCCCCGGCCATGGACACGCCATCCACATGCCGGGCCTGGCACAGCCCTGCCCTCCCTCTGGGCTTGCCCAGCTGTGTCCTCCCCCTGGGAACAGGGGCAAAGGGGACGCTGTGCTGGTTCCGTCTTTTCAGGTAACAAAGTCCAGCCCACGCTGGTCCCCCCCGCACGTCTCCCTAAGCCTCAGGCTTTACCTGGTCTGTTCGCATTTTCACTAGTGCTCCTTCCGTTCCTGAACCCTTGCTGGGCCGGGGCTTGTTTACAGAGGGGGCTGGAGGGGGCCCCTGTTTACTGTGGGGGCCTCCTGTCAGCCCCCTTTCCTGGTTCCCAGCTGTCTGACCCTCTGATTTTTGATCTGACCCTCCCTCTTCCCACTTGCCCTTTCTTTCTCTCTGCATCTTTGTTTTCATTCTCTGGTTGACTGTGTAAACCTGCAGAAAGTGAGAGCTCTACCAGCTCGGTGGCTTTGGCCGAGCTATTTAGGCTCACTCTCAGTTTTCCCATCTGGGAAATGGGGTTCGTAGTGCTTACCTTACAGGGTTCTTGGGAAGATTGTTATAAATGATACAGTAAAGCTCCCAGCCCACAGTAGACCCTCGATAAAGGGTAGCTGTTGCTGTATTCTCTATTTCTTTCTCTCTCCCCCCACCCACTTTCCCTCCCCTCTCTTCTTCTAACCCCTCTTTCTCCAGAGGAGCTGAAAATCCTCTTCCCATCCCCCCCACCCCGCCTTCCTCCACCCCCTTCCCTTCCTCAGTGTCTTGCTGCTTAACAGGGAGCCGCAGTTTTCTCCTTGTTTTATCTATTAAACGCCTTTGTGTTTCCCTGTTGTTAATTGTGATTGAAGCACCGCCGTGTCTTACTTCTGTAATTAAGTGCTCCTCTGTCAGCCATCCCTCTCCTGGGGTAGCCCTGGGTGGAGACACCTGCCCGTTCAGCCACACCTGGAGTTCCTCCTCCACCAGGGCGGACGGAGGGCTCCTCAAACCCGGTTTTCCTTCCCTCTGCTCCTTTGAACCCCATTTATCCCAATTTGCTAAATTTAAACTTGGCTTTCCCAGAACAGCTTTGTGCTCTGACCAACTAAATTAAGCCTCTCGTTGCTCCTTTCCGTGGCCTTTTATGAACCTGCCCAGCATTAATTACCATGTTTGTCACCAGGTAATAAAAATCTCTGAACTCCCTGCCACCAGATTATCTTTTTCAAGAAATGCAACCCATTTACGGTTAATAACCAGAGACCCTGCCCCGTCCTCCGCCTGCAAAAGCAACACGATGACATGATTTATAGCAGCCGAAGGAGCCCCTGCATTTCCATGAGGGACGATGGTGCTCAAGCTGGCCCTGGCTCCCCCGGTCGCAGGCCATGCCTTCCCCCCAGCCCCCCTTCTGTCGGGGGCTCCGAGGCTGCGGATTAAATGCTCGCTCCCCACCGAGTCGCGGCGGCCTCAGCAGGTGGAGATAATGTTCCTGTCCTCTCTCCCCTCACAGACCATGTCTCGGTTGGAGGACTCGGGGACAGCTTTTACGAATATTTGATCAAATCCTGGCTGATGTCGGCCAAGACAGATATGGAGGCTAAAGATATGTACTACGAAGCCTTGGAGGTAAGACAGGCGCCTGATTCTTCATGGGTGGTCAGTCACTCGCCACCGGTTCCCACGTGGGTTCCTGAGAGCCGGAGGGCTTGCTCCCCACCACACCCCTACGGTGAACTGTCCTCCCAGAGGGAGGACAAGACAGTCCCCTCCCCAGCCTGTTGCTTGACTCTTCTCAAACACCTTGAAATTAGGGCCGTGTGAGCGTCCTCATTTCACAGATGCAAAACCCAAGCTCAAGGAGGTGAAGTCATTTGTCCGAGGTCTCACAGGAAGCAGCAGGCAGTCTGATTCAGCAACCACGGTGTCTGTGTTTCTGTTGATGTGTCAGAGCCCAGAACACAGCCAGACTAGGAGCCCCCAAGCGAGGCTGCCAAAGCAAGACCCTCGGCCATCTTCCTGTGGAACCAGAGGTGACATACTTAGCACATCCCGGCTGGGAGGGGCCTCCCTCAGTGGAGCACCCACTTCTCTTCCTTCTCTTTATGTGGATGGAAACCAAGGCCCAGAGAGGGGAAGGCACTTGCTCAAAGCCACACAGCACAGAACTGGCAGAGCTGGAGCTAGAGCCAGGTCTCCAAAGCCAGCCGCCAGGTTCTCCCCACTGTCCCTCAGCTCTGCTGGTCTGTCTACAGGGCATGGAGTGAACAGGGATGCTAAGCTCAGATGGGTCCCTCCAAAGAGGCGGAGACTGTAGGACAGAGGGGGAGTCGGTTAGAATCCCAGCAGCCCCATCAATAGATACCTTTGAGCCCAACTAAAGAAAAGGCACTGGGCAGGCTCCGGGCCTCAGTTTCCTCATCAAGTACGTTGAGCAGGTTGGATCTATTCTGCTACCGCCGTGGTCTAAGCTAACTGGATTCCTCGCTCCAGCCCTCCCCACTCTAAGTCAGTTCTTCCGCAGCAGCCAGAGTAGCTGTAAGTGCACGTCCCTCCGCTCATGACTCCCTTAGCGCTCGGAATAAACCAGACTCCTCACCTTTGCCCGCAGTCCCTGATCTGGGACTGCCAGTCACTCTGAGCTCTCTCCCCTTTGCCCTCTGAGCTCTCGTTCCCACCTCAGGGCTTCCGTACCTGCTGTTCCTTCTACCTGGAGTATCATCCAGGTGGCTGGGTCCTGCTTATTGGTCAACTCAGATGCCACTGAATTAGCCTTCCCCAGCGTCTCTCTCTCTCACATACCTGAGGCGTATTATTATCAGCGTCTAAAATGATCACGTGTGTATCTGTTTACTTGTTTATTGTCTATCTTCCTGAGCTGTCTAGAGCAAGGATTTTGTCTACTCATTCACTGTATACGTCACTCCCAAAACAGTGCTTGGTACCTGGGAGGCATACAGTCACTATTTTGTGAACAAATAAATGGATGAGGGGAAGGCAGGAAGGAAGGGAGGGAGGGAGGGAGAGGGGACGGAAAGATGAGTGGGTAGGTGAACACGTGGATGATTGAATGGATGGACGGGTGGGTGGGAGGATGGATGGGTAGGTGGATATGGTGGATAGGTGGGTAGATATGGGTGGATGGGTGGGTGTGGGCAGCAGACTGGATGGATGAATGATATCTAGCTACACTCTGATCACATGAATCCGGCCAGGAATGGTAGTCCTTAAAGGAGGCACATTGGAACAGGCCTCCGGAGCCGTGGGTCCTTTAAACTGTGGGCTCAGTAATGAGTTTTCCCTGCCCAGCTCCCTGGCACCAAGACCTGAGTCATGAAGCAGGTCCCAGGATTCCAGTCCCAGCTCAGTCTGGCTCAGCCCCGTCCACTCCAGGCTTCTGAGCGGAGCTTCCACTGCAGCCTGCGGCTCCTGGCAAGGATTAGCGGTCAGGTTCAGCGGTGGCCAGGTGTGCTGCCTGGAGAGGCCCTTTCTGCCCTTGCTGCCTTTCTTGCAGAGTAAACATAGAGTTCACGAGCAGCCCAGTTCCTAGCCCTCAGGGAACACTGTAGCTGAGGCTTCAAGGGAAGAAATGGCCATAAATTATTTAAGCAAACGGGGAGTTTTATAGAAGTGCTCGATTGAACAGGCTAGAACTCAGCTTTGCTCCCACCTTTTATCTCCCCAGTGAAAAGCCTGAAGTGTCTCTGACCCTGGGTAAAGGCTGGGCCTCTGGCAAGTTTGGGGCTTTGAAGAATGTTCTGGTGGTTGTCAGCCTTGTTGGCATGTTAAAAACCACCTGGGGAGCTGTAAAACCCCAATGCCCAGGCTGCACCCCAACAAGGTGACATCAGAACCTCTGGGCTGGGGCCCAGGCCATAGCCTTGAAAGCTTCCCTGGGGGCTCCAGTATGTGGGTTAGACCAGTGTCCAGCTAGGGTGGGTGTGAGGGCTTCAGACAGATCAGCTGGGCACACCCGGGGTCACGGAGGAGGGGCAGCAAGAAGAACAGGGAGCTTCTGTCCCTGCAGCCTCCTCCAGGCAGGTGCGCTGGGTGCCTGGCCTTAGTTAGCCCCTTCTCGCAGATGATGAAACTGAGGCTCTGAAAGGCCCAGGGTCACCCGGCAACACGGCAGAGCCAAGACGCAAACACGGTCTCGCTGACTCGGGATCCAGGGCCCCTGCCTCTGCTCACCAGCTGGCGAATTGCTGGGGAGCCTGACTGGCCCGAAGGCCCTCTCAGAAGTGCGCAGATGGGGTGCCCTCCAGGAGGTAGCGGAAGGAACCGTCAGTGCCAGGCGCTTAGCCAGCGTCTTTGAGTAGCTTCATAACCATCCCAGGAATTATTATTCCCGTTTTACAGTTGAGGAAAGGGAGTCTTCAGCAAAGGGAAGTAACTTGCCCAAAGTCACCCAACTCTCAAATTGCAGAGCTGGGATTCAAACTCAGCTCTCTACTATGTCTCTTGCTATGATTTTAGCCTTTTTACCAGTCGGTTGCCCGACCGTGCTATCTTGTGTTTTGCTAAGGGTTTTAGAAAGGCTTGGGGCTTTTGTTTTTTACCTTTGCGTTTGCTTGTCTAAATTATATCCTCAAAGAGAGACTGGCCTATCATTTCCTCTTTACCACAACTACTTAGCCTGGGGTTAACCCCAAATAGAAATAACCAGTGGGAGACAGTCTTGAAGGTACAGGTTTCCAGCTACAGTGTGAAGCTTCCTGGGATCTCCCGGGATGTCTGTGTCCTCTCCCCAGTGCTGGCAGTGATAACTGAACCAGGTTTCTGTGCCCGGGACTAGCCCTGCCACCCCTCCCGCACCAGCACCCTTAGCGACGCAGAGCAGCTACCGTGGACCCAGCTCTGCCCAGGAGCCAGGGCCCGGCCCGGACGCGGCAGCCCTCCAGGCTGCCTCCGTGCTCCTCCCCACAGGGAGCAGATGCCTTGGCGCGCCAGTCGCTTCATCAGAGCTTCCCCATCTGCTGCTCAGTGAGGGTCCTGCAGGTAGCCCACCGGCCTGGGCCTTACAGCAGAGGGCAAAGGACAAGACAGATCGAGGAACGAATGTTGTTTGAGCACCTCCCACATGCCAGGCACTGGCTGGAGGATGGTAGTGGTGGCTTCTGCCGTCACCTGGCACTCAGAGTCCTGGGACAAAGGCAGACGTTCCACAGAAATATATACACATAGGCGCACACAGGTGGGAACGACACCTCGTAGAAAGATAACAGGGTAGCAGCGTAATGGGGCCACAATGGTTTAGACCAAGGAAGAGGCATCCTGGAGGGGCTCAGACGCAGAGCTAGAGGTAGCAGAGCTGGGATGGGATCTTGGGGGAGAAGCAGTAGTTGCCGCAAAGCCCCGAGGCAGGAAGAAAAGGTCTTTGTGGAGGTCACCAGCGCAGAGACCTTCTCTGGCCTCACTCCGCAAAGTAGGACCTCCTCCCCGAGCTTTTTTCTGCCTCGTCCCCTTAATTTGTTTCATTCAGAATGTTGATCACAAATTGGGATTCTCGGGTGTATTTGCCTTTGTTGGGACGTCTCTGTGCCCACGGGTGAGCTCCCTGAGTCCAGGTCCAGACCCATCTTCAGGGCTGTGTTCCCTGCACGGAGCACAGTGCTGGCACCAAGAGGCGCTCACGAAATGTTCACTGGGGGAGGGGGCACGGGAATGAAACGAGGCCTGCGGCATGGCTGGAGCGGGGACGGGGGCGGGGGCCGACTGGAGAGGAATCATAATAGCCAGCACTTATTGAGCCTCTCTGTGCGAAGAAATATACGCTAAGCTCTGCAGACACATCCCGCTGAATCCTCACAGCCCTGTGAAGTGGTTCATGCTCTCATCCCCATATTATACGTGAGGAAATTGAGGCACAGAGAGAACATAGAACCTGCGCAATGTCACACAGCTCGGAACTGGTGGAGGCGGGGTTTGAACCAGAGTCTACACCCGGGAGCCATGTCCGTGGCATCAGGTTAAACCTCAGGGTGTACATCAGGGAGTCTCGGAGGCCCTGCTGGACTTTCGTCTGAGGGCACTTGGAAACCATGGGAGGGCATTCAACAGGCCCAAGACGCAGTCAGGACCAGTACGTACAGAGTGCACCCCACCGCCCGCCCACCCCAGAGGATAGACGGGAGGGCAAGAGTGGAGGCAGAGGCCTGGCCAGGGCCCCAGAGGCTCCGCCCTGGATTAGGACCCATGGAGTCCAGCCTTGCAGCTGTGTGGGTGGCTGCCGCCATCACCTCAGTCTCCACGGCTCCCAAGGGACTAACGGCAGGCAGTCAGGGGCGCGATGGCCTGACACCTGCACCCCCCAACATCCTGGGAGTCTTTCCCAACAGCATCGCCTCTTGGGGGACCAGGGGAGGGCTCTGAAAGCCCCTTGCCACCAAAAGGAGCAGCCATTGGGTAATGGAAGGAGCCGGGCTTGCGCATCGGGGGGTCCTTGTCTTGACCGTGGTGTGGTGGGTGACCTGGGACACGCCACTCAACCCCTGTGTCTAGGGAGAGCAGTACAGCCCATGTGCCTGGCTTTTTGTGAGCATTAAATGAGGAAGCCTGTGGTAAGGGCCTGTAGAGGGCAGCTGTTACTGTCTATGGTCCTTTTTGAGAATCTGATCAAATATTACTGACCCTCTTCCCATGACAATGCCCTGAAGTGTCACCTACAATTCTAGGGGCACTCTGGACCCCTTCCAGCCCATCCACAGGCCAGCTGGGCTTCAGGTTAAGATTCCCTAACAGAGGATATAATGGAGCTGGATAATAATTTTTAAAGATATTTTTTTCCAAAAATTTTTTGAATGTAGAAGTTTTAAAAGTCTGTGTAAGAGACTGGCCCTGGGGAGCTGCCTTGTGTCCCAGCCCCCCAGCAAGCACCAGGCCTCAGCTGGGTGAGTGGCAGAACCTCCCACCAGCCCCCTCAGGGACCGCCCC
Organism: Tursiops truncatus; assembly: GCF_011762595.2. Taxonomy (NCBI): domain Eukaryota; kingdom Metazoa; phylum Chordata; class Mammalia; order Artiodactyla; family Delphinidae; genus Tursiops; species Tursiops truncatus. The sequence continues at coordinate 163,884,765 of NC_047034.1, read as the reverse complement.
CAGCCAAGGCCGGCAGGCCTCCTTTGTCTGGGATGGAGGGCTCGACAGAGCTGCGCTTGCTGCCTCTCCAAAATGTTCACTTTCCGTCCTCTCCCTTCCCTTCTCTGTACCCTCCCACGCCCTTCCTCCCCGCCCAATTCCCACCTTGCTCCCAGGCAATAGAGACCCACTTGCTGAATGTCTCTCCCGGGGGGCTGACCTACATTGCTGAGTGGCGAGGGGGGATTCTGGACCACAAGATGGGGCACCTGGCCTGTTTCTCCGGGGGCATGATCGCCCTCGGCGCTGAGGATGCCAAGGAAGAAAAGAGGGCCCACTACCGGGAGCTCGCAGCCCAGATCACCAAGACGTGCCACGAATCGTACGCCCGCTCAGGTAACCCTGCAAGGGGAAGGGGCTGCAGGAAAGACTGAGGCTAGACGCCAGGAAGAACTGGAAAGACCGGGAGAGTGGCAGTGAGTGAAGGGAACACACGGACTTAGGGAAGCCTCACCTTGGAGGTTACCCGGAATTTGAATGAGGGGTGCGCTATACACACACAGAGACTGTGCCCTCAGTTAGAGGGAACACGGTGCTGTGTTAGCACTTTGTGTGTGCCGGGTGTCATTCAGCACTGGACATACATCATCGCTGACCCTCACAACACAGATGAGGAAACTGAGGCTCAGAGATGACCCGGCCAAGTTCCCATGGGAGGGGCTCAGAGCAGAGGGTCCTCCAGCCCCTGAGGCAGAAACATTGGCTTCCTGAGCCTTTAGCAAATTCCTTCTCCCTGAGCCCCTACCCCTAAACGTATCTCTGCCTTTCCTCCCTGGAACGCTCCCATTCAGAGGGTCTCACCACCTCCTGGCACCACCCCATAATCACCCTCTGATCCAAGACCCCCGGAAAGCTTGAGAGCTTCTGCACCATCCGCGCCAGCACTCACCGCAGCAGCACTGTCAAACGCTAGACTCAGAAGCCACATGAGAGAATGTGAACCCAGCTCCTCATTTTACATGCAGGGAAACTGAGTCAGCCCAGAGTGGGGACCTGGCTTAGCCAAAGCCACACCGTGTATGAGTAGCTAAGCCGGGGCTAGAACCCAGGTCTCCTGATGCCCAGCCCCATCTTGTGTGCTGCCTTTCTAAACAACACCCCTCAGAAAAAGCCCCGGGCCCCCCTGACCCCAGAAGGGGCCCACCGCTCTGAGTTGTAAACCCAGCCTTGGTTGGAGGAGAGGACCTAAGATCTGCAGTAAAAGATCTTGGCTCAAATGCCACTCTGCCGCTCAGCAGCTGGTGGCCTCTGTTTTCTCATCTGTTCGATGGGAACAATAACACAGGTCTCCTGGGCCCCACAGGAAGTGCTTGGCCCACGCCTTCAGCCAGCAGCATGGGAGGCGTTTGTTAGCAGTCCACCGAAAACGTGTCTGTGAGCGCGCCAGTGGAATCCAGAGCTCCTGGAGCTGTTTTCAGGAAGCCAGCAATTCGCAGTGGGTCCTTAAAACCGGTCTTCAATTCCCTTCAAAGAGCTCTGCCAGCACCACAAACAAATAGGAAATCTCAGGAATAATAAAAGCTTGCTATTTGTCGGGGACAATCAGCCCAGACCATAAAAGGCAGTCGCTTAGTAAAGCATGTTGTTACAACCAGCCCGGCTCGTCCACGGATGGCTGCAGCAATCGCTCTTGCCCTCACCCCATTAGCAGCTTGGCGAAACGGCTGTGTTCTGATGGCCAAGAGCAGCTGTGCCATCTGAGAGGATCAGAGGAGCCAGGATCTGCCTAATTCCTCTTCCATGAAGCCCTCCATGAATGAGTAGGCTGTCCTGCAAAGCTCCAATATGTCTCTGAGAAAAAGCAGCCCAGGGCCTCTTGGGGTCCTGAGCCCTAATGGGAGGTGGGGGGCCCACATTAGGACCAGAGCTGGGCCCTCCGCTGACCTGACAGGATATGCAGGCATTAAAGGGAGGATGATCTGACCCACATACCCTAAATTTGGGACCTAAAGAGTCAGACCCAGGGGAGAAAGAGAGAGAGGACAGCCTGGGGAGAGGGCATCAGACAGATCCAGGGTCACATCCCAGCTCGGCCACAACTTGCTGTGTTACCTTGGACAAATTACATAGCCTCTCTGATCCTCAGTTTCCACATGCGCGAGAGGCAGGTACAAGTATCTGCCTTTTACCAAAACAACATTTTTTAAGGATTGCAATAAATGCATGTAAAGCACCCAGCACAGCCCTTGAACTCCTAAATGGTGGCTGCAGTGGTGGCTATAATGGTGGCCATCCAGAAAACAGGAACAGCAGCAAACTGACCGAAACCAAACAATGACAACGAAACCCAGACCTCGTCAGGCCTTCTTTATTCAGCTCCCTCTGCCTGGATACGTGCCTTCCGGGCGAATCTTCCCTCACCTCCACCTCAGCAGTCTCCCAAACTGTCAGCTCTGGAAGGCTGGTTCTGGGACGTGTCAAAAGCAGTTCCCAGAGAAAGGGGGTCTGTGGAGAAGCATCGTTGCAATATTAGCAAATTAAAGGGTCTGGTAAGTCCTGTAGACAGGAGGCTCTCACTCTGTTTAACCCACTGTTCCCCAAATGTGCTTAAAACTCCAACCCCTTCTTGGCCGAGCGCTGGTTAACACCCTGCAGGGCTAATGTTTCACCCAAACGTTTGTCTCCCCGGACTGCTGGGAAGTTCATTTGGATTCTCAGGGTCTAAACTGCAGACGTTTCGAGGCCTAAGGGCGTTGCTTTGGCCAGCCCATGCCAGCCCATCACCAGCCGGCCCCGGCCAGGGCTACCACGCCACTTCCGTCTCTCCTGGGGCACTGGGATCCCGAAGAGCAGGAGGTGGGAGGTCTGACCCAGGCCCCCTGGTTGGTCATTCCTGCAGATACCAAACTGGGGCCCGAAGCCTTCTGGTTTAACTCAGGCAGAGAGGCCGTGGCCACGCAGACGAGCGAGAGCTACTACATCCTGCGGCCCGAGGTGGTGGAGAGTTACATGTACCTGTGGCGGCAGACCCACGACCCCATCTACAGGGAGTGGGGGTGGGAAGTGGTGATGGTGAGTGGCGGGGCGCAGGGGGAGGGTGGTGAACTGGTGGCAGGTGCCCTTGAGAATTCACAGTCAGGGTCCAAACCCAAGAGGAAGGGCAAGCCAGGCTGGCATCTGGCTAAAGTTGAGAGTGCAAAGGGTCAAGGTTTGGTGGCAGAGCCAGGAGTCCCCAGCCGGCCAGGAGCAGGCCAGGAACTCGTGAAGAGTGTTCTGAGTGAGTGCCCAATAATGTCAGCAAACTGAGAGGGGCGAACGCAGGGCAGCAGTCAGAGGTGGCCCAGCACACGCGTGGTCACTGCTCTCCGACGCTGAGGCCTGGCCAGGTGACTTTAGATTTCTCCTCTCAAACAGGAACGGGCTGCCAGCTCACCTCCCTCCTCTCCCCGAAGCTAGCCCAGCCCTGGGCAGCCCCCTCTCTGGGCTCTGCTCCCCCAATCCCCTTCCTTCTTTGGGGCAGGTATCAAAGGCAGGGTTGGGGATTCCAGAAGGTTCTTGGATGGATGCCAAGCTTTCTCTGCTGTTCTCCCCCGGGCCCACTGCTCTCGGAGGCACAGACTTGGTGGGGAGAGCCACACTCCCAGAGCACGTGCTCAGCTGGGGCGTGGGCCCTGCTCAGGCTCCCTGACATGCTTCATTGGCCAGAATCCCTCTGCTTTCCTGAAGACCCTGGTTCTTGACCTTTGAAAGCCAAGTGTTTTGTGCTCCTGGGCCCCACCCACAGACCCTCAGTGGGTACAACTTGCATTTCTGTACAAAAGGCCGGCACAGCCTCTGGCCCAGGGACTGCATCTCTACAGGGAATCCCTGGGGCGTGCCAAGTCCAGTCCCCAAATCCCAGCCCGCAAACATCACCAGCCCCTTCCCTGACCTCTGTCCACCACTGTGGGTGAGTCTGTCAGGTCAGTCTAGTTCCCCGAGAGGCAGAGAAGCTTCCTCGAAGTTCACACCAGGTGAAGCGCTCAGGCCGGGCAGGGACTAAGTTCTCAGCGTGGGCCCAGGGAGCGTGGTGACGGCAGGAATTCGGCCTGCTGCCCCCACCAATGCTGGGGTCCCCAGCCAAGGGGTGGGAGGGCCTGCCTGTTCGAGAGCTGGGCAGGCGGAATCTTGGGGGGGCGCCTCTCCTCTCCCCACACCACGGCTGCCTTCCTTTCCTTCAGGCCTTGGAGAAATACTGTCGGACGGAAGCCGGCTTCTCTGGGATCCAAGACGTATACAGTAAGGTTCCCGACCACGACAACAAGCAGCAGACTTTCTTTCTGGCGGAGACACTAAAGTGAGTTGGGGCTCGGCTGGCGTTCTTCCCAGAGGGCAACTGGGCTTTTCTTAGGGAAGGGGGAGGGGGCAGAGGGGAGGGGCAGGGGGCAGCAGTCCCTTCCTTCACCATCAGTCAAGTTCTGCTGTCCCAGGAGGGGGGCCCAAGAGGGACGGAGGCTTGGGGTCCAGGGGCGGGCCTGGGGCCAGGCCAGTTTCTCCACGCAGAGTGAGGCTGGGCTGGACTCCACCCCCCTAAGCATTAGCTATGTGAGAAGTTAACTTCTTTAACCTGTCTCCTCAAGTTACTTAAGTTCTCTGAAACTGTGCCCTTCTGTAAAATGGGCAGAGTAATAACCATGACGGTGTCAAGCCCGGTCACTGCTGCAGTTGTGCTGCTGCGCTGTTCCCCTCCTTTCTTGGGGGGAACGTTGGCCTCCTCGTTTCCGCGCTGTTCCCTAAAGCAGTCCCCTTGTGCTTTAGCTCTTTAGGATGGATTGGATGGTCTGTTCCTTCCATTAAAAACCCCCATGGCTTGGAAACCTGCAGTTCTGGAGTCACGACTCCCTGTGCGTTTTAGCGCCCGGACATCTGCTTGAGTGTCGAGTCTCCTGGTACATAAGGAAGCAGGCCGAGTCCTGGGGTAGCCCTCAGGCCTCCCTGCAAAAAAAAAAGAGAGAATCTAGGCCACACAGGGTCCTCAGAGGGCCAGGTGGGGAAAGCACCTGAGGGAAGCTGGTTGGGGCAGAGGTACAGAGTGGGGGCTGGGGCAGCACCAGGATGAACCGGCTCCGTCTGACCTAGAGCTCAGTGCTCCCCTCGACGTCCACAGCTCCTTCCTGGCGACGAGCCCTCCGGGCAGATTTGGGGTCTCCGACCTCCCTGCGCCCTTGGGCACAAGCCAGTCACAGAGGCCCCTGAGATTCCTTCCCAGTGGGTGCCCCCTTCCCCAGAGCGCTGACAGGCTGTGTCTTGCTCCCCTCCCTGCCGGGGCACAGGTATCTCTATCTTCTGTTCTCTGAAGATGACATGCTCTCGCTGGAAGACTGGGTGTTCAACACGGAGGCCCACCCGCTCCCGGTGAGCCACCCGGACAGCTCTGGCAGGGGCGGGGCCTGACTCCCACCACCCGTCGCCTTGTGCTCCAGGACCACCTTTACGGGATCTGGGGCTGTTCTCAAACGGATTGGAGATGTGGGCCCCAGCCTGGCGGACCCGGCAGATGTGTTGGACGAACAACTTCTTTTCCTCTGTGAGGAGACAGGACTCGGAGACACAGCGATGTCACACCAGGCCCAGACATTCCTTTCCCCGGAGAATGTCTATGAAACCTGCTCACTTGCCATTCCAGGGCCAAAGCACCGGAGGTTTGCATTGCAGCCTCGTGTATTTGATTCACTTCCTTTCGTTTTGGAGGTTTTTTGGTTTTTGCTTGATTTTGCCTTTTCTCTACAGTTGTGTTTTCTCACAGATTTTAAATATAGTTTTCAAAATCATGTGCTTTCAAAAATGGTGTCCTCCAATAAACTAAACCTTAAAGTGTTTGCACACACACACAAAATCTTGACCCCATTTTCTATAGTTTGAATTCCTTTTGCCCAACGTTTACTCTATGTTCAATTATGTGTCGTTTACCTTATAATTTGAGGAGGGGTTTCCCTTTGATTTGGGCCTAAGTGTTACGAATCACTAGTGCTGTTTTCAGTATTGTAATGGAAAATTCTGTAAAGTTACAATAAAGGAGTTTATTGAATAAGAAATACAATTGGGTTCATCGCACATCAGTGACTCCTGGGGAGACCATTGCAATGCTATCATCAGAAAGAATAATCAACCAGCAGTTGATTTAAGGTATAAAGATGCCAACTTCTAATACCTTCCCTTGAAATGGTCCTAATATATTCAGGAAGGGTGAGGGCAACCCTTTAAATGAAGTTGGATATTTATACTTACATCAAGGCTTGGAAGAGGCCCAGAGAGGAGCAGCAACTTGCCTGAGGTCCCACAGCCAGTAAAGGCAGAGGTGAAACCCCTAGGGTTTGCTCACCACCCCAGTCCAGCGTTCATCTATTCCATCATTCAGCAGATGCTTGGTGAGTGCCTGCAGGGGACCAGACGTGGGGGCGCAGCTGTGAGTGGGACAGTCATAAGCCCCGCCCTCAGGGAGCATACAGCCAAGCAGGGACACACAGACCATGAAGGAGAATGACTGCAAGTTACGTGAAGTGCTCCAAAGGAGACAAGCAGGCCGAGGCACTAATGTCCGGACCTGCCTTAGAGGGTCAAGGAGAGCCTCTCTGAGCAGATGACCTTCAAGCTGAGAGCTGGAAGGTAAGACTCTCCCACAGATCCACTCTCCTCCTGACCGTCACCCCTGGGAGGAGGCCGTTCTGCAGGGCAAGGAGGTCAGGCCCCAACACTGAGGAGAGAGCTTCTCCTCCCCCACCCTCACCCCTCTGCAGCGTGTCCACACAGCTGACTTCACAGGACAATACCGAGTCCTTTCCCAGGCTCAGCTACTTCATGTTGGCTGTTAGTGAACTTGAGTAGCCCCTGGGGTGTTGGGGCCCTGGGCCAGGTGACCTGGCTTTAAACCCTCACTGTGGGAACCTGGGCAGGTCACCTGTCTCCCTGAGCCGCTCTTTTCCATCAGGCAGAGAGCAGACCCTCCACCTCACAAGGTTCTCCTAAGTGGGATGCCGCTGGTGCCCTGGAGCTGTGGGAAGTGCTGCTTCCTTGTTCTGGAGACTCAGATGCTGCCGGCATGTTCTTAAGCAGTAGTTAGAGCTACAGGGAAGCTGTGGCTATAGCAGGATCCCACGCATTTGGTAAATAAGTTGCTGCCTGAACCCAAAAAACCACTTCACTCTTGACAGGCACCAAGATAGTATGGCTCCAGTGACCTGCTAGGGCCCATTTTTTAAAAAGCAAAACACAAAATTGATTACACAGATATTATAGAAAGGTTAGAAAGCTTATCTTTATGACAAGCTGAAAGAAAAATCATTCACCTTCCTACCCTCCAGAATAAATACTGTTACATTTTCTTCTAGATATTTCTCTATGAAGGGACAGAGTATATTCTGCAAACATGGTGTCAACTGTGGCATCCTGTTTTGTTATAATCTGCTCTGCACCAAATGCTATATTATGAACATCTTTCCACGTCAACATACATTTATCTCATTGCTGTACCTGGTGGGTAGTGTTCCATCATGGGCTGTATCACACTTTCTGGATCTGAGCCCCAATTGTTGGGCATTTGGGTTTGTGTCAGTTTAGATTTTTAGCTACAAACAATAGAAACCAACTCTAACTTAAGCAAAAAAAAAGAATTAAAATGCCTTGGAGTGGCTCATGGTAGCTCAGGAGAGTGAACAGCCAGACATCAAGAAGGACTAGGCAGGGCTTCCCTGGTGGCACAGTGGTTGAGAGTCCACCTGCCGATGCAGGGGACACGGGTTCGTGCCCCGGTCCGGGAAGATCCCACATGCCGCGAAGCGGCTGGGCCCATGAGCCATGGCCGCTGAGCCTGTGCGTCCGGAGCCTGTGCTCTGCAACGGGAGAGGCCACAACAGTGAGAGGCCCACGTACCACAAAAAAAACCCAAAAAGAAAACAAACAAAAAAAAAAAACAAACAAGGAAGGACGAGGAAGAGGATTTGAGTTGGCCACGGATCCAGTTTGCAAGAACCAGGAGGCAGCCTCCCCAAGCACCACCACCAGGACGGGTGAATCCAGATGTTCGCTCCAGATGCTACTGTGTCTCTTTTCAAGGACCTGAGCTTCCAAATGGTCTGGCCTGGGTCACGTGCCTCCAGCCAAAGGGAGGGCGAGGCATCTTGACTGACAGGCCCACCGAGACCCCATGTAATGGGCAAAAGGCTGTTCCCTGCAGAAAAAAATGAGGCTTGCTACCAAAATAACAGACCTGCCTGCTGGCAGAGCAAAAACAGCAGGACTGTTCGCAGGCGTGACTTTAATTTTTTTCAGCATTATAAGAGAGTTATGAAGGCATACTGGACCTGTTCCATTTTCCCCGGTCCAACTCCTTGGAGTCAGTCCCTGGAATGTCTCTCCAGGGCAGAGCCACTTAGCAGTTCCCCAAGACCCCAGGCTTCCCCGCTGGGCCTGTGTCGCTGTCCCCGCTCCTCCCCACAGCATTCTTGTCTTCTGCGTTAGCGCTGGGAGCAAGCTGTAAAAATGAATATTTTAAAATTCATCCTCCAGGAAAGCCCTTGCAGGTGGCGAAATACCATCCTTTGGGCAACTTAACTCCATTCCGGGGATAAAAATAAGTAAGACCCAAGGCAGACTGAGAGGAGAGAGGAATTAAGGGATGAGTCATCCTCAGTGAAGGAGGCTCAGGAACCATTCCCAGAGCAGACCCCTCCATCCCCAGCCGGGGTGGGGTGGGGAGGCCAGCGTGCTGCCGGTCTCACTTTAAGCCTCGTCTTTGCCTTTGCTGCAGACGGAACCACCTTTTTCACCTGTTTTCTTCATGGATGGGCTTGATGCTGGTTCCTTCCCAGAAAGCTTCACTAGCACCTGGCTTTAGGCACTGGGGCCTGCGGGGCATCACGTCCCTGGGAAGGGGGGGACACAGCCCTTTGCAAGACGCCTCCCTTTAAAGGACTGTGTGTTTGTTCAGACTGGCTTTATACACTGCATTGTGTCTTTGGCAATTTGCAAAGTTCAAAAGCCAAACGCGTTGGTAAGAAAGGCAAAAATAGAAAATCTGTTTTTAAAGGCAGCATCCCTGAGACCCAGGATGTGAGTCTTAGTTCTGTTCTCTTTACTTTGGAGAGGTGACCCCATCATGGTTTAAGCAGGTGCTAGCTGTAGGGAACGGGCCAGCTCCTCCATAGGGAGCTAGCCTTGGAAGCATGCTGACTGACCACGTGGCACAGAGATGCTCAGCCCTCTGACTCATGCTTAATCACACACTACTGGGGGGACAGGTTGCAGATGCTATTTTTTGTATCTAAAAATATCTGATTGGTTTCCTATATTTGGGACAATATTTTGATCCCACTCAGCCTGTCTCTTAAGTCAGAGCTTCTCAAACTTGAATGTGCACCTGAATCACCTGGGGGTCTTATTAAAACGCAGGTTCTTATTCAGTGGGTCTGGCATGGAGTGTTTCTAACAAGCTCCCAGGAGATGCTGCTGCTGCCGGTCCTTGAACCACACTTTGAGTAGCACGGCCTCAATGAATGGCCACTCCTTTAGTTTCTGCCCTTTAAGTGCATCCCTGGAGTTGTAGCTTCTCCAGAAAAAAGTAGAAGGGCTTGGGTGCTGGGATGGCATCTATCGGTACCTTGGCTACAGAGGGACCTGCCTCAGAACAGGTGTCTATCACCTACGCCAGTGGTTCCCGCTCCTCCGGGACGGTCAAGATAAGACAGGAGCAGGCCCACTGGGGGCTTAGAACAATGCTGCCCAGTAGAACGTTCTGTGATGATGGAAATGTTCAAAAGGGTGAGCATTTGAACTGCTGTCCAAAAGGGTGGCCACATGTGGATACTGAGCACTTAAAATGTGGCAAATGCAACTGAAGAACTAAATTTTTAATTTTATTTCATTTTAATTAAATTTAAATAGCCACGTGTGCGGTTACCGGCCGCCATTTGGACAGTGCAGGCTTAGAGCTCAGAGAGCCAGTCCTCTGCTCGCTGACTCCCTGCCCCACTGGAGCCTCCACCACCTGCATCGTTACAGAAAGAATCTTAGCACAAAAGATATTGTTTGGGGGCTTCCCTGGTGGCGCAGTGGTTGGGAGCCTTCCTGCCAATGCAGGGGGCACGGCTTCGTGCCCCGGCTCAGGAAGATCCCACATGCTGCGGAGCGGCTGGGCCCGTGAGCCATGGCTGCTGGGCCTGCATGTCCGGGGCCTGTGCTCCGCAACGGGAGAGGCCGCGGCAGTGGGAGGCCTGCATACCGCAAAAAAAAAAAAAAAAAAAAAAAAAAAAAAACCACATATTGTTTGGGGACCGGATGATTCCCTTGAACATACGTGGTTATTTTTATATGCATTCCAGCCTCTGTTTTCTGCAAAAGCCCCTGGTTTTTGCTTTGTTTTGTGTTTTTTCTCACTCACTGTTTATCTGCAGATTGGTGTGCATTCGGTCAGGTTGAAGATAAGAAAGGCGGACTGGCAAGCCAGGAGAGGAGCAACACAGGCCAAAACCGAATGGACCTGGGTTCAGCTCCACCCTGCCCTTTCTCTGGGCTGTGTGACCTTGCGCAAGCCCCTTAACCTCCCTGAGCCTCTGCTTTTCCATCTGTGGGAAGGGAGGGTGGTTTCAAGGGTGAATTGAGCTCCTTAGTGTAGGAACTCAATACATATAGTGATGATTGTTATTGTTATTATGTGAACACTCTTCTTAAACTATAAACCGTGCGTAAATGTGAGGCAAAACACTGCTGTCAAAAATTATTATTATTATTTTAACAAAATGCTATGAAACTTGGAGGAAACCGCATCAACCAGGCCCAAGAGACAGACCAAACTCTCAAAGCAATAAATCTGAACATTTTCTGTTTTTCGCATAGAACAAGCACATTGCCGTTAGCCCTGAATCTGGAAAATAGGGAAATTGGGATGAAGATTTATAGGCTGTCCAAGGGCTTCCAGGGGCCAGCCTGCTTGTGAAGGATGCTCAGGCAGGGGTGGAGGGCTGGAGAAGATGCTGAGAGCTTGCCCAGGACGCTGGCAGAGTGGGGTCTCTGCTTTGGAGGGTGTTTGAGGTCCTTTCCATCTTTCCTCTTCATGGAGACCCTGAATCCTTCCTACAACTTTGGAAGGGAGGCAAGGCCTGCAGCTATTTATGGAGGAGGAAGCTGATTTGATTAGTCCACCTCTCGTCCCATGCAGAGAGTGGAGAGACAGGCCAGAGCTGCTTATCACCCTCCTCGTGGGGACGTCCCCAATCTGGGGGCTAAGATGAGAGCATGCCAAGTAGAGGGAAAGGTTTCACACACACACACACTCACATACACACATACGTACGCATGCCTTCGCATGCACACACATACACACTCACACACATGTACACCCTCACATGCACACACCCACTCACACATATACACATGCACAAACACCCAATCACACCCACTCACATGCACACACATACACACACACACAAACACACCCCTTGACTTCCCTCTCCTAAGCCTTAGGATTTATTGGCCAACCTGGCAGTCATCAGGGGTTGGCTGTCTCCCGATGGGGACAGGGGGTGTGTGGGGAGATGACCCAGATAGTCCCAGCTCCATCAGGAGCCCCTCACCGCCAGTCCCCTGAGACCTGGAAGGTTGGGGGGGAGGTGCAGATTCTGCACTGGCCCACAGAATGATTCACAACTGGACAGTCATTAGATCTGTGGCTCCCAGAGTGTGGAACTGGGTCGCAGCACCAGCAGCACCTGGCAGCTTGTTAGAAATGCACATTCTCAGGCCCCGCCCCAGACCCACTGAATCAGCAGCTCTGGGGGCGCCCAGCAGCCTGTTTGTAATAAGCCCTCTGGTGACTCTCACTCAGGCAGAGGTGGGAGAACCGATGCTGGCTGACCTCCAAGGCCACCTGACACCCCAGAGCAAAACCTATGCCTGGTCAGTCTCCATCCCATATCCCTCCTGCCTCAATTCTGCACGTGCGGCTTATCAGAGGTTCCGCCATAAACCAAAGAAGAAGCAGAAGACCGCGCCCTCTTTAACAACAGGAACACCCTCCGACCCCTTAATTCTCTCCTCAAAAGAATAAATAAAATAAAATTCACGATGAAATCTCTTTGTCACAGAAACTGAAACCCAAGGAAATTGAAGTCCAGACACCTCCTTCTCCAAGTTTTATGCTGCACAGTCTTGACCAGAATAAAAATTCTGCTTTCAGTTTTTTTCCTTAGATGTCAGGCTCTCTCAGATGTTGGGGTTCCTGCATCCCTGGGGGTGGCCCTGTCGCCTCCTCCGATGTTGAATTAACCTGACCCTGAGTTTCCGGAGCATCTTGCTTTCCTGGGGTCAGACTCAGTAGGACGTGAAGAATCCCAGCGACAGCCAGAGGTTAGAATCTACAAGCAAACTCCTCTTCCTCTGGCTGTCATCCCTGCAGGGTGGTGCTCCAGAGTCCTGCTAATCCAGACCCATGATGCCCTCATCACGCAGGGGCTGGAACAGTGACAGAGAGCCCCAGGTGGAGAAAAGCCTCAGCCCTTCCAGGGGACAGGTGGTGTAGCATCGAGGGCCACTTCCTCTAACCTGGAGGAGAAACCCTGTACATGCCTGGCCTCCTGCCAAGGACGGAGGCATTAGGGATACTTCCATCTTCTGAAATTCTTTAGAGAATTTCAACTGTGGCAGTCCTAGGCCTTAGGACCTGCCTGGGACCCTCTCCAGGCACGATTCTGCATATTTTTAACGACCAGGTACCTTTGCTCCTGGTTGCTGGGGCCCAGTGCTGATTGGAGTGTGGGCTCTGCCCAGGTCACATTCTCCACCCCTCCTATGTGCAGGAGACCCCACATTTGTAACAGGTCCATTCCCTACCAGGCCATCTGCGCTTTTCTCTCTGCATTTCTCTATCCAGTAAGTTCTTAAGGTTGGGTTATGGGGCTCACTGCTGCTGCCCTGGGCACTGTTCTGGAATCCCCCAGGCTTTGTAATTCAACAAATAACCGTTAGCCATCTCTGCTGCGCAATGAGCAAGGTACTAAAACTGCAGCTGAGAACAAGACAGACAAGGTGGCTCTTCCCACGGGGCTTCCAGGCTAGTGACCGACATGTAAACGTATCTGTCAGGTGAGTGCAGGCGGAGGCCACAGACAGGGGACATGTGAGAGTAACGGGGTGGGGACACAGATGGGGAGGTCAGGGGAGCTGACACGTGTGACAGAGCATCCCAGGCAGAGGGAACCGCGAGTGCAAAGGCTCAGGGGTGGGAAGTTCTAGTGTGTCTGAGGAGCGGGAAGCTAGCAAGCCAGGGGGAGGCGCTGTCCTACCGGCTGGAAGAGGTCGGACAGACGGGGCTCCACCCTGCAGGCCTCTAGAACTGGGCGGAGCTTGATTTTAACCTAACAGCAGCAAGAAGCTAGGAAGGGTTTGAAGCTGGGGCGTGAGATGACCTACTTTCCATTTTGCAAGTTTCCTCTCACTTCTGAGTGGAGAGGCCTAAGAATTCTTTTTTCCCCTTACATCTGTCTCAGTGGAAAACCATTCTTGGGTTCCTAAGCAGAAGCTTCTGGAACCAGTGCCCCCAGGAGCGCAGAGAGAGGCCAGTGCCCTCTGCCATGTGTTCCTGCGGCCCGTCCTCAGCCTCTGGACTCTTCCGATCTCGGGTCTGGGAGACTTCAAGCCACCAGAGCTGTCCTTTGACCTTCGTTCCTGCAGCTTCCACTCCACTCTGCTCCCCACCCCCCACCCACCCCCGCTCCTTTAGAGGAAGCCCAGCTGTGTTTTAAAAATAGAAGGCTCTTACTAAGATGGCTCTCTCCTTCCCTTGTACATGCGAAACCAAGGCTGTTTGTGGGGTCCAGGGCCTTCCTCTCTTTTCTCTTTGGAACCTTCTGGGTTTGTGGCAGGTACGAAGTCAAGTTGGGTTCTGGGTCTCAAACACAATACTTTGTCCGCCTTCACCCCCTCCCCGTGGGGAATGCCGGCCAGGAGACGGCCTGCCATGGGCGTCCCCCACAGGCCTGGATTCCACCCACCTGCCCACGCCGTCCCCCCACCCTGCTCTGCCTTGGAGTCCTCCCATCACTTCCAGGAGGGTCCTGACTCTGCACATTTCCAGGGCTTTCCCTCTGTCACATGGCTCCCCACCTACAATCACCATGTGGCCTCCACACCTTCTCTGCCCAACGCTCACCTGCTGGCCAAGGGGTCCACCCTGACTGCTGCCGCCCACCGTGGCTTTAAGGGCCCCTGGAGGGGTGCCCTGCCCCCAGCTCTCCGGGGAACATCTGACAGTGCTCTCTGAGATCCTGCCTCTGTCTCTGTTAAATCTCTCCAGGATCCCTCCATTGAGGAACACTTCCAATGCCTCCAACCCCTTGCTCCCATCTTGAGAGACTGGCAGCCCCCTCTTCCCTTTTCATCTTCGTCTCTGCGCTCACCCTGCCCTTAAGGAAATCCCTCCCTTGCTCCACCTCAATCACCATGTTTTCCTTCATTTTACTTTCATTTTTCTGCTTCAAATCAGTCCTGTTTCTCCTTGAGTTTTTAAATGAAACTTTTTTAAAAAAAACTTTTTTGGGGAGGGGTGGTAACTTCTTATTTAGCCCCCCCCAAACTGAAAATAGAGTGAAAAACAGTTGAAAATTGCCTAATGTGATAGGAATGTTTACTAAAAAAAAAATAATGAAACCTTTTCGATTGAGGTTTAATGTAATCCAGTAACACGTGTAAAGGACAGTAATTTTAAATTCACAGCTCAGGAAATGTTGACCCGTGTACAGCCCTTATGACCACCTCCCCCATCAAGACAGAACATTCCCAGCCCCCGGAAAACTCCCTCCTGCTGCTTCCTGTCAATACCTGCCATCCCCAGAGTGAATCCTATGCTGACCTCGTCCACCGCTAATTTCAGCACAAAATCTTTTAATTCCCTTCTTGGTCTTTGAATTATAAAAATTCCACTGAGTTTTCCTCTGTCTCAATTTGTAAGAGACAATGTATAACGATTTATCTCCTATATAATAAGGGCCCTCATACTTTTTGTCTGGCCATCATAAAGCCCTTTTCTATCCTTTGTGGTTAAAACCTCTGAAGTACACAACTAAGATCAGAGCTTATGAAATAAAGCATCCTGGAGGCACCTGAGATATGTCCATCCCTTGTAGGGCGGCCGGCTCATCCCAGCTGGCCTGGGACTTTGCAGCTGTTCATAGTGAGTGACCCTCAGTCCTGGGCACACCGGGAGGTTGATCCCAACCCCTAGTTCTCTCCGTGGCCACAGTTCAAAACAGACACGAGGAGCAGAGCGTGGGGCTGTTAACTCCATCTTCCTGTGCCTGACACTGTTTAAAGGCCCCCAAATGTCAGATTCATTTTCTGTAGCTTGTGTGGAACTTGGCTGTCTTTGCATTTGAAACTCTCAGCTTCCAGTCCTGAATGAGCAACAGGATCACGGGGAGGGTGGTTTTATAAAAAGGAAAAATTCTTCCGGATTTGGCATTCAATGCTTAGCTCTCCAAAAATCCCAGAGAGGAAAACTCAGCTAGTGCTCGCTGAGCCCGGTGATTCTCAACCCTGACTGTGCCTCAGAATCGCTGGTGCACTTGGGAAAACGCTCCACACCAACTGGGGCGGGGGTCGGGCTGGGCTCTGGTCTCTATTCAAAGGCCCCAGGCGACGCTGGTGGCAGCCAGGCTAGCGATGCTGAGGATAAAGCAGTGCATGTGGGCAGAGTCCCAGGGGCCGCCTGACCCCAGGAAACCGCTCTCTGCCTGGACAGCATGAGAGTCTAGCCAAAGGCTGTCGTGACCCCTACAATCAATCTATTTTCTGGCTAATCACAGCCCCAGCCCCGCGCCTGTGAGTCCAGCCAAAGCCACTCAGCATTCCAAGGCTCGGCCACATTTGTGGCCACATACAGCTGCTGTGGCCACACAGGCCAAAGGCCTCTTCTCTCTCCTTTGAGATCTCATTGAATCTGGTGGCTTTAGATGTCATCCAGAGGCTGGGGACTCCCAAGTCTCTAGCCCAGGCATTGCCCCCCTGCAGCTCCAGACTCCCACACACTGCCTCCCTGACAGCTTCATGCTTTGCTCCACACTGGCAGCTCAGGCATCTCCACGCTGCAGCCCCGACCCAGCTCCCCGCAGCCCGGGCCTCTCAGGCTTCCCCGCCTCGGGAATCGCACCACCATCTACCCGAGCTCGAGCCCAAACGGATGCTTGTCTTTGCTCTCACCGCCCTCCTCTGACCCATCAGCAAGCCCTGTCTCTCATCAGCCGCCACATCGTTGGCTGCATCCTCCCACCTCTCTCCAGGAGCCCAGGCCCTGACATCTAAGGGCTGGGAGCTGAACGAGCCTCCTGTCTCCCTCTTTCCACTCCTGCTCCCCTCAGTCTATCCTTTACCTAGAAACCAGAACAGTCTTTTTAAAAATGCTTTACCGGGGACTTCCCAGGCGGCGCAGTGGCTAAGAATCCGCCTGCCAATGCAGGGGACACAGGTTCGAGCCCTGGTCCGGGAAGACCTCACATGCCGCAGAGCAACTAAGCCCGTGTGCCACAACTACTGAGCCCGCGCACCACAACTACTGAAGCCCATGTGCCTAGAGCCCATGCTCCACAACAAGAGAAGCCACCGCAGTGAGAAGCACGGGCACCGCAACAAAGAGTAGCCCCCACGCGCTGCAACTAGAGAAAGCCCGCACGCAGCAACGAAGACCCTACGCAGCCAAAAATAAATAAATAAAATTTTTTAAATGCTCTATGGGTTTATAATTTATATGCCATAAAATTCACCCATTTAGAGCAGACAATTCCTGCTTTTTAGTATATTCACAGAGTTGTACGACCATCACCATAATCTAATTTTAGAACATTTCATACCCCCGAAAGAAGCGTTGTAGCCCTCAGCCGACACTCCCTGTCCTCTCTCCTCCCCTTCCCCACTCCAGCCCCTTCCCCACTCCAGCCCCTTCCCCACTCCAGCCCCAGGCAACCACTAATGTACTTTCTGTCTCTGTAGATCTACCCATTCTGGACATTTCACATAAAGGGAATCATACAGTATGTGGTCTCTGTGTCTGGCTTCTTTCATTCAGTTCTTTCATTCAGTATAATGTTTTTGAGGTTGTTCACACTGTAACACACTTCAGCCCTTCAGTTCTTTTAATTGAATAATACCCATTGTATGGCTATGCCGCATTTTGTTTAGCCACTCATGAATCGAAATCTGGGTTGTTTCTCTTTTTTGGCTACTAGAAAGGTCTTTTTAAAAACAAATCACATGCCACTCCCCTGCTTAAAACCTTATGATGGTCTCCCATCATATATAAGTGAAACTTGTTGCCATGGCCTGCAAGCTCCTTGATGACATGGCCCCAGCCTCTGTCACCAAGCTTTTCTCCTGTCACTCTCCCAATAACTCACTCTGCCTTCTTCATGTTTCTTGGACACACCAAGCTTGTTTCTACCCCTGGGCTTTTGCCCAGAAGAGGAAGGGGCATCCCAGGCAGGAAGAGGAAACTTGTTTCTTCTTCCCTCTGCCTGGGATGCCCTTTCCTCCGTTCTCCACAGAGCTGGCCTCTTCTTTTCACTCAGGTTGCAATGTAAGTGTTACCTCCTAGCTGAAGTCACCTACCCCCACCTGTGTCACTCTGTAGCACCTTGTTTTACCCCTTCGTGCTCACCATTATCTGAAATTATCTTCTCTGTATGTTCATCACCTCGCTCCTCCTACTAGAATATTTAGCTCCAAGGCAGGAAGTACCCTGTCTGTCTTCTTCGCTACTGTGCTCCTGGGACGTAGCATAGCTGCCGGCACAGAGTAGACACTGAGTTTGTTGAGAGGCCCACGGGGTCCAGACAGGTAAAGCCACTCCTGCAATGGCACCAGAAGCCTCAGTTTTCCCAAGTGACACTTTGCTCCCATTTGGAATGCCGGTCCTATTACTGACTGCCAAGATGTTAGTGCTGGGTCTGAGGCGAATCACCCCTCTGACTCTCCAAGGTCTCAGACGACAGGGGAAAAACACAGAGCCACATGGCTCTCACTACCCCCCAACCTCACTCCCACCCCCACCGGTTTATTATCTCAGTAGAGCTAGTGTAGAAAATCCTAATTTCATCTTACTGCCTGGAGGGTGGCAGAGCCTTCTGCCGGAGAGAGACCCGTTCCTGGCGAGCTAAGCCCAGGAGACAGGAAGCAGAAAAAAAGAGGATGCTTCCAGAAAGCAGGCAGGTGTGGTTGTGTGTGTGAGAGAGAAAGAACCACAGGCAGGGTTTGAGGCAGTGACCCTGCCACCAAGGCTACAACAAGGCCCGGCCCTCCCTCCTCTTCCAGTGGGCGGGTGGAGTTTGGGGAGTATTTACACCGACCCCCCGGCTCGTGGAAGCGGAACTCCTGTGCCTCGAGGCAGAAGCAGGGACACCGTGGGCAGGGAGCCGCCCTCAGCAGTCTGAAGGTGCCTGGAGGTGCAACGTTCCTCCCTTCTGGTGACTGCATTGTCTCCAGGATGAAGCCCAAGATTTCCACACGCTGGGTGGAGCCCAGCCTGTCTTTCCTGCATCCTCTCCCTTCACACCACCCTCAGTCCCTCTGCCCAGAACCACTGGACTGCGTCCTCACAATCCCATGGACGTGCCCCCAGGCCTTTGCCTCTGTTCTTCCAGTCCCTGGAATGCTCTTCCCAGGGCCCCGGCTGATGACCTCCTGAACTCAGGCCTGCCTGGACTTCAACTCCGTGAAGCCTCTCCTGACCCCTGCCGACAGTCAGGGGGACCCTCCCCTGCATACATCCCTCTTGCCGAGCACTCACCTCCAGGGAGTCAGCGTATCCCTGGAGGATACTTGTCTAGAAGACCAGACTCCACTTTCCTCTCTGATGGATCCCCAAAGCCAGAACAGAGCACAGAAGACCCTCAATAACTATGTGTTGAATGGGTGAATGAGTGATGCCCCTGCTAACCGGTGAGCTCCTCAAGGACATGGCCAACGTGCCACTTACCTTGGTGCAGTTTCCAATTGCTGCTACTACCAAATACCACCCTTGCCCTCTCAGGGGCCAGAGACAAGGTGCCAAAGAGCTCCTGTAGGGCGCTGGCCACAACTGCCCCGCTGGCCCAATCTTTCAAGGCTCTGCCCTGCTGTGCCCTGGCCCTTGGTTTGGAGGCAAGCCCTCCTGGGAACAGAAGGACACCCAGCCCTGCTCCAGTGCCAAGGCCCAGAGCTGACGTCTCCCCAGAGCTGGGTCCCAAGACTGACCCTTTTCCCAGAGGCTCACTGACCTGATTCAAATCCTGCAAGCCCACTCCTCCCCTCCAGAAACCCTTGAGCTTTGAGACACACGCCCCTCCCAATCTCAGCCACATCTCTCCAGCCCTGGGCCACCGAGACCAGTGGGGTGTCTGTGTCTTTAACAAAAAGCAAGTGTAACAAGTAAAAGTAACCTGGCAAAGAAAACTTCCCTCATTTGTTTTCCAGGGGCCTTGGCTCATCAATCTTCCCGCCTAACCTGCTCTGTGCTCTGTTAGCTTTGCTTCCTGATAGAATGGAATTTGGTTTTCTAATAGCATCTGTCATATGCAAGGTGTCCCCAAACATTAGCGGTAACGAGTTGGAAGTGGCACCGTTGGACGCCTTCGGAAGCCAACGCTAGATGTCAGGCCCTCAATGGGTCCCTTCGAGGATATAGGGCCAGAGCTGGGCACCCCCCCCAACTCTTGGTCCCTGGGAGGCAAATCACCCAAAAGACATGGGAGTGCCCACGATGTGCTGGGTCACGCATGGTCACTGGAAAGGTAGGGCCCTGCCCACATGGCACTATCATGGCTGGTTACCCATGAAGGACAGAAGTGGTGGTAGAGACCAGCCCCTCCCCGCACTCAGTCGTTTGGACCATCCCCTGGGAGGCAGCATGGCAAGAGATTTGGACTCAGATAGACCTGAGTGCCAGGGCTAAGGCTCCTCACTTTTATTTGATGATGATGATGATGATGATGATGTCCTTGCCTCACAGCTTGCGGGATCTTAGTTCCCCGATCAGGGATCGAACCTGGGCCCCAGCAGTGAAAACGCGGAGTCCTGACCTCTGGATCGCCAGAGAATTCCCCGGCTCCTCAATTTTAAAATGAGACAAACAAACCTCACGTCACTGCGTGGCTTGAGGACAAAATGAGACGGCATGAATCTCCCAGCACCAAGGCCAGCACAGAGTGGGTGCTCAGTACCTTTTAAATCCCCCCTGACATCCCAGACCTGGGAGGTGCACGTGCAGCGCCGCTGCTCCCCTGGGCTCGGGGTTCTTGTCTAGAGGCTTTGTCAGCTGCTGCCCTCTCGTGGGCAATGCACGCAAAGCCATCCCCGGCCTCCCGGGGCCTTGATATAACGGAAGAGAGGCCCAGTGGAACCAAGGTTTCTGGGGACTTGAAAGAACTTCCTCAGACTCGACTCGCCTCTATTCCCAAGGCCATCCTCCAAGTGTTGTTCTCCGGAAAAACCACTCCTGTGGCCGGGGCAGGTCCCGCAGGGGAGAGCGGGTAACTCACAGCCGGTCTTGCCTTGTGCCTGGGAACCACCACCCCTGCCAACCCGGGTATTTCGTCTTCCCCACAACCCACAGAAGGGCCTCTTTGAATCCTCCTTATAGGCGAGGAAACTTTGGCCCCGCGGGTGAGGGTTTAGGGCTGCACCACCTGTGTTGGCCTTAATCAGGTAGTTCCCATCCCTGATGAACTGGCAGTGGTGGCCTTCCAGCCGGACCATGAAGGGAATAGGGAGGGTTGAACTTCGGAGCTTTTCTGTTTCTAGATGACTGAAGACCTTTTAGCAAGCAGGTGGGATAAGGGTGGAGAGTGGGGTGCCCGGCGGCCGCTGGAGGACGGCAGTGCCCTTCTCTGGCCTCCCTCACATCTGTCAAGAAAGGTGGACACAGGCCTGGCGGCCCCGGAGCCCCTTCCCAGGGAAAGCTTCGGCTGTGCGGGTCCTCCCCACCCCGGCCCAGCCCCTCCTTCTCCCAGTCCTCCGCCTGGAAGTGCTCCCGGCTCCGCCAGGCAAGATGAGACGCGGAGGCCCGGTTTCGTTTTCGGAGACCAAGTACCAGAAGGAGGCACCGACTGGCAGGAAACGGCCTGTGGAGCGGGGGTCCCGGCGCCCCCTTACGGACTCGTGCGCCCACTGAACCCGCTGTGCGCCGGACCCCGCGCCCCAGCCCGCCCCGCCCCGGCGCCCAGGCCCGCCCCCTGCCCCGCCCGCGCCCGCGCCGCCGCGGGTCAGCGTCCCCGGCCACCCGTCCGGAGCCGCCGCGAGCAGCCGCCATGGGCCGGGCCCGGCCGGGCGAGTGCGAGCCGTCCAGCCCCGGACCCGCCGCGCCGCCTGCGGCCCCGCCGCGCCGCACCCGCGCCCTGGCGCTGCTCGGAGCGCTCCTCGCCGCCGCCGCCGCTGCCGCCGCCGCCCGGGCCTTCGCTCGCCACGCCGAGGCCCAGGCGGCCGCGCGGCAGGTCCGAGCCGGCGGGGAGGGCGCGGCGGCCGGGAGACTCGGGTGGGCCGGGGCAGCGGTGGGGCTCGCAGAGGCACCGGGCTCCGAGGGGCGGGGGTCGGGTGGGGGCCGGAGGGCCGGGAAGGCGGCAGGGAAGTGATAGGAAAACGGGGCTCCAGGGGTCGGGCAGACTTGGAAGGACTGATGGGGGAGATGAGAGGACTGGCCCAGTGTGAGGCAGGAGCTGGGACAGGCTGCAGGGGGACAGTGCAGACAAAGCGTAGAGCAAAGGTGGGACCCGAGCATCTGGACTGACCGGCAGTGCTGGGACGGTGGGGAGGGGAGACCGGAGAGGACAATGGGTGGACCAAGAGGGTGACACGAGATGGGCGGGATGGGCCCAGATAGAAAGGGGGCACTTAGAGAGTGGACAGTGGATGAAGGCTCAGCGTGAAGCAGGGACCAGGAGGGATGGGAAGGGGGACTGGGGCCCTGGGGCGTGCAGAGGTGGCGTTTGGACAGATGGGCTGGGAGATGGGCTGAGAGAACCCAGGAGGTTGTGGCGGGAGCAGCTCCCTCCGCCCGTTTGGGATGCCAGTTGGGTGTACAACTGCTCAGCCCAGCCACCTCCTCCCGAGCAGGACTCGGCGCTGAAAGCCCTGGGGACAGAAGGCCTCTTCCTCTTTTCCTCTCTGGACACTGACGGGGACATGTACCTCAGCCCTGAGGAGTTCAAGCCCATTGCTGAGAAGCTGACAGGTACCGGGAGAGGCTGGGGACTAGGCAGGAGGGAGCCGGGGCACCGCCCTGGACTTCTTGGTCTGTGTCTTCTGTGTCTGCCCTGAACAGAAGGGCTGCCTGGAGTAGGGGGAGGATGGTGCGTCCTGGCAGCCCTGGGGTCCTCCCAGCTCTGACACTTTCCGGCTGGTGGTTTGGGCGAGCTGCTTCAACATGGGCACCCACACATACTCGCACACCCAAGCCTGTTCTCCTCACGTGTGACTAAAACTAGTTAACATTCCCTGACCACCTTCTC
The DNA here is from genome assembly GCF_011762595.2 of Tursiops truncatus. NCBI lineage: Eukaryota > Metazoa > Chordata > Mammalia > Artiodactyla > Delphinidae > Tursiops > Tursiops truncatus. Next base: position 163,862,290 of record NC_047034.1, on the reverse strand, counting down.
AGGACCAGACATGGCTTTAAGCGCCTCCTGTGAGTCATCTCTTTAATCATCACAGTGCCTGTGAGACGGACACTGTCCTGATCCTCACGTGCATAGTTTAGGAGACGGAGGCGCAGGAAGGGTCTCCAGCCTGCGCAGGCTGGAAAGGTGCAGAGCCAGGATTAGGGGCCTTCTGTCTTCAGGTCCTGCACCGGCTCATTTGAAGCTTAGAGAAAAATGTCTGCAAAGTGCCCACCATGCAGTAGGTAGTCAATAGACGGGAGCCATTACCATTACTGCTCAATATTAAACTTCTCGGGAGCTGTCAGATTCCTATCCCACCTTGTTACCCATTGTTGCCTGGTTGTAATCAGTGATTTTTATTGTAAAGATGAGGGGCCGAAGCATTCTAATGAATTATAAAATGCCTCTCTCACTGCTCCATCACCACCCTAACCTCTGTGTCCATATCTTGGGACGTTTCTTGAACTTATGAACTTGGGCATCTACTTGTTACCCAAATTGCCTGGTGTAAGTAGGTCAATAGATGGGAAAGACTAGAAAGAGACACGGGCTGCTCTCAGGCAGGTAAGCGCCAAAGGACCGTGATGGGCTTTCTGTGTCTCAGGATGGGTCAGGTAGGTCAGCCACGTGCTGACCCGCTGGCCTTTGGTCACTGCCGGAGGAGGAGGGTCAGATGAAAAATGCTAATTTGCTGGAGCGGTGTGTCAGTGCCTCCCAGGGGCGGTCAGTACTGTCATGAAAGCAGATGGGCAGATACACAGCTCAGCCCTGTGTGGATTTGCTTTGACTTCTTATTTTGCACACCCTTCTCCGAGCAGCCACACAGCCACCTCCTTGTCCTTTTTTATGGCCAGAGAGCAAGAGTTCCCTCACGATGACGTGTTGGCCAAGCTTGCTGGGCTTGCGGGTGCTTTTAATTTTTTCACGCAAATCTTTTTCTCCATCAGGGGGAAAAGAGTCTCTCCCTCAGTTACCTCCTAGGCCACTGTGAGTGCAAAACGGGACCAAGTTTCTGGGAGAACAAAAAACAAAACCAGAGAAACACCAAATCTAAGCAGGAAGTAGAGGCAAAGAGTCCTCTCTAGTTGGTACAGTTGTGTGCGTTTAACTTTCTGCTTTATACCTTAAAAGTTTTACAAGTTGTCAGTAGTGAGCAAATTTTACTTGTAAGTCAGGAAATAAACCTTTTTATTAAAAAACCAAAGAGCCATAAAATGCTGGGCGTCATTCATAATTACCTGTGACAACAGTTACGTAATTGGATAAGCAAGCCAGCCGGTATAACGCTGCACATTCCCGTTGTTCCCTTCCCCGGAGGTTTCCAGGTTGCTGTTCTGAAATTTTGTTGCCTTGACTTACAAATGCGGAAGTAGCCATGGTTCTTAAGAACAGGGCTTTGCATCCGGAGCCACTGGGGAGCGTTCATCGGGAGCACGTTTTCCAGATTCTAGCCCCTGAAGACTCTGACTCAGTAGGTCTGAGGGGGGTCCTGGGCATCGGTAGTTTAAAAAGGCATCCTGGTGATTCTGATGCTTCCTGGTTAAGAATGCACCCATTTTAATGCACCCATTCAGTCTGTCAGTCCAGCCTGTCAACAAATGCCAGGCGTGGTCTCTACCAGCAAGAGAGCAGTTGTAACAGGACCCACCCATGCTTCGTCCCATTATCTGTGTCGTGGGACCCTGCCCTGCTGTTAGGCACCCCTTCTGCAGTAGGCATCATGCCTCCCTTAAAGCCTTCATCGTGACTCCCTCCACCCTTGAAAGACTACAGACTTGGCAGGTCTCTGAGCAGGAAGAGATCTGACAAATCAAGTTCAGCCACTGCCAGTCCAGCCCCTCGTACTGATGGGGAAATGGGCCACCCAGGAAACAGGGAGAAGCAGGTGTCCTCACTTCTGGACCAGTGCTCTTTCTGGGACACCAAAGATGACCTGATTCCATGTCCCCTGACCTCTCTGAGCAGCCTTTGCTCTCCATGAGACCCTCATGACGGGACAGGCACGGGAGCATGGGCTCCATCTCTAATGTGGGAAAACCGGAGAGGATGAGTGATTTGCCCCAAATTGTCCAGGAAATGGAGCCAACCTCACCCCCGAGCTGGGCTGAGGGAAGGGGGACAGTGAGAATGGCCTTTCTGCAGCCAGCCTGGCCTGGTGGAAAGAGCACACATTAGAGTCAGAATTAGGTTTGAGCCCTAGCCCTGTGGATCCCCAACCATGAAACCACCGGTAATAGCAATACAGCTGACATTTATTACGGGTTTACTCTGTACCAGGCCTGGATTATCTCATTTAATCCTCATAACAAGCCACTGGGCCGACCATCACACAAGCTGGTGAGGAGTGGGGCTAGGATTTGAACCCAGGTCGTCTGGTTCCTAAGCCTTTGAGGAAACTTTTGAGATCTTAATGCCCCCGCAAGAAGGTTGTGGTTGATCGTAGGTTTAGAGTAAAACAGGCCTGGATTTGAATCCTGATTCACACACTACCTAGCTGTGTGTCCTTGGGGAAGTGACTTCACCTCTCTGAGCCCCCAGTTTCTCATTTGTAAAATGGAATTGATAATACTGCCTTCACAGGGTTACTGTGAAACTAAAATGTGATATACATTGGAGAAAATGTGTATGTGTGGTATACCATGTGGTATACATATGTACACATTATATATCATACATATACAATTTGTGTATGTTTGATAAACGATGTGATCTATATTGTTACTTTGTTGATTGTTACCTGTTACAGCCCCACCCCCACCCCCATCCCTGCCAGGCCCGGCTCCCTTAATCACTGGCCAGTGTGGACATCCTGAGAGAAGTGAGGCCCTGCCATCTAAGGCAGGACCCCTCTCCAGCGACCTGTATCTCACAGGGTCAACTCCTTCGGCCAGCTATGAGGAGGAGGACCTGCCCCCTGACCCCAGCGAGGAGACACTCACCATAGAAGCCCGTTTCCAGCCTCTGCTGCCAGAGTCCATGACCAAGAGCAAAGATGGGTTCCTAGGGGTAAGTTGGGGCAGGGGGTCCCCCACAGGCGGAACCAGAGACAGAGGGACCATCTGTGTGTGCTCACCTCCTGAGAATGGGTCTGTGCTCTGCTCGTCTTTCCTTCTTTCTGTCTTTCCTCCCATCTTTTATCAGCACCCTCTGTGCACCCAGTGCGCCAGGCCCTGGGGGTCCAGAAGTGGGTGCGATGCTGTCCCTGCTGTCCAGGCACACAGTCTGGTAGGGGAGGTAGGAGGGATAGGCATGAGCCTCTGACCCAGAGTGGGGATCTGGGTGGCCTCCTGGAGGGAATGACATTTGACAGTGACTGCAGGGGACGAGGCCTCAGCCCGCTGTCAGCAGGGGTGGGAGAAGGATCCGGCTGGAGGAAACAGCAAGTGCAGAGACCGAGCGGATGCAGCCGCAGCCCTTGTAATCATTACTTGCTGCAAGTCAGTCTTTCCCCCCAGGCTGTGAGTTTCCTCAGGGCAAGGCCGGTGACTCACACATTTGTGCCTCCCCAGGCCCCTAGCACAGTGCCTGGAGCCTGACAGGTGCTCCATTGAGCCCCGATGAACCCGGACCTGAGGTTCAACCCCTGGCAACGGCTGTAGGGTGGGGATGACCCTGACAGTGCCATCCTAACCCGCCCTGTGGTTAGGACCCGAGGCCCTGTGGACAGGGTCTCAATCCCTCCCAGGCCCTGCCTGCCTTTCCCGCTGTCTCCCCTGCGCTCTCCTCTCAGCTTTGCGCTACTCCAGATGTCCGGGCTTTCTTCCAGCTGAGAGCCTTCTCATATGCTGGTCCCTCAGCCAGGAACAACCTTCCCTCTTTGCCTCACTCACAGCCACTCAGCTTTTACAGCTCAGCTGAACTGTCATTTCAGCAGGAGATGCCAGGCAGGCCACTGAGGGCAGAGAGAAGGGGTGGCTGGACCCAGGGCACGGGGGACACGTGCGGGGGCATCCTGGTCAGTGGGGCTGGAAGAGAAGTTGCCAGATGGCAAAGGGCCTCAGCTGCCTAACTTTGGCCTCCGTTCTGCAGCAGCAAAATACCATAGCAGATTTTGAAAGAGGAGAATTCTCTCATCAGATCTGGGCTCTCCAAACTGGCAGCTGGGGAGAAAAGGGAGGCAAGAAGACCAGTTCCCAGGAGGGAGGGGGAGACAGGTGGGGGGAGGCCATGGTGATGGAGAGGAAAGGCAGCCCGGGGGATGCTGGGAAAGGAAGAAAGTTAGGGTGTGGCTACTAATGGAAAGGGAGGGAGGGGGAGTTGAGGTGACTCGGGCTTCTGGCTGGTGGCCAGGTGCATGGGGCCCATTGCCCGATGGGGGTTGGAGGTCTGGTAGGGAGGGTATGAGGTCAGTTTGGACTGTTGAAGTTGAGTTCCCTGAGAGATGTCCAGGGGGAGAGTCCAGTAAGATCTGGGTGGAGAAAGGCCTGGCATTGATGGGCTGAAGTGATGTCTGAGCAGATGAGTCCCTCCTACAGGGCAGAGAGAACAGGGTGGGGCAGGTGCAGGGGGCCCACCTGCACGTACAGGGGAGATGGGTCCGGAGCAGCACCCCAGCCCTGCGTCCCTAGCTCAGCCCCCTTTTGTGGGCTGCTCCGCTAGGAACTCGCCAACCTGTGAACAGGACGCAGCAGGCGGGCAGGCTCTGCCTGGCCCTGCAAGCCAGCCCCGCTTTGAGAACTTGCCTGTGAAACCCCTCTCCTCCCACCTCAGCTTCCCACTGAGCCCGGGTCCCATCACCAGGGAGGTCAAAGGTGGGGCAGCTCCCTGGTGGCTGAGCACCCTGAGGGGTGCCAGGCACTCACTGTCCTGGCGGCCACTGATGGTGGCCCAGAAAGGCAGGGAGGAGCTACTGAAGGTGCAGCTTTGACCAGGGGACCTGCATGCCCCAAGGTTCCGCCTCTGCTCCAGGCAGATGTGCAGAGAGGCCTGCAGAGCGTCTGACCCTCATTCTCTCCCACCCTTCAGCTCAGCAGATAGCAGTGGGGTGGATTACTGATGAGGAAATGGCTCAGGGAAGGCCTTTTGCCAGGGGTGCCCAGCCAGCGTGGCCCAGGCTATAATTGAAGCAGGGTGCTCTCTGGGGGTGCCCTTCCTTCCCCTTCTCTGTGGTCTCATCCTGCTCTTGGCCCTAGAGGTTTCACCCAAAGGTGGCTGCCACCTCCCTCCGCAGACTTAACTCCAAACCTAAACTCTGACTCGTCAGCGGGACATCAGCTGCAGGGAGGAGACTTGGTGGGGGGATTAGAGAGCAGAAAGCAAGGCCAGTGGACGGGGAGAGGAAGCCCAGGGCAGGGCGGGGCACCCAGGGTTGGTCTGCTGGCAGACCAGACAAGAGGCAGGCAGGACTGTGTGAGGCCCGGGACCTGGGCTTGGAGAGGGAGGGAAGAGGCCGTGAGAAGCCCCCTCACAGAGCCCCCTGTTCCAGTCCTGGGGGGCCCCTCCAGCTGCCTCTGCTTCCCTGCCCTCGAGCGAGCTGTTCCGGCCTGGGCTGGACCTGAGGGGCCGCAGGGGCACGGCTTCTCTGGGCAAGGGGCCGGGGAAGGTGAGATGAGCCTCAGCTCTGGCAGGAGAGTGCCAGGCTCGTGGCCGTGAGCAGGCAGGAGCCTCCCGGGTCCCTCTGCTTCCTGGGCTTGTGGGTTGGCTCAGGGCTCGAGGAGACCTCCGCACACGCCTGGGACGTTCTCAGTGCCCCAGAGCTTCGACTTTCCTCTGCCCCAGGTCTCCCGCCTGGCCCTGTCCGGCCTCCGCAACTGGACGACCGCAGCCTCGCCAAGCGCGGTGTTTGCCGCCCGCCACTTCCGGCCCTTTCTTCCCCCTCGGGGCCACGCGGAGCTAGGCGAGCCCTGGTGGATCATCCCCAGTGAGCTGAGCGTCTTCACCGGCTATCTGTCCAACAACCGCTTCTACCCACCGCCCCCCAAGGGCAAGGAGGTGAGGGTAGCCCGTGGCAAGCCCCGGGGCCCTGACCCCCAGCCCCAGCACGGCCCCTCCCCATCGGCAGCTGGACCCCCGGGGCCACGCCTACCCCACCTGCTCTCTGGCCTGCCTCTGGCCCCGCCCCCACCTGGGCCCCAGGTCCAGAGCTGACCCTCACCCAGGGGAGCTGGGCCCAGCAAGCCAGCCCAGGTCCCACTGCCCTCCCCCCAGGTCATCATCCACCGGCTCCTGAGCATGTTCCACCCTCGGCCCTTCGTGAAGACCCGCTTTGCCCCTCAGGGGGCCGTCGCCTGCCTGACCGCCACCAGCGACTTCTACTACACCGTGATGTTCCGGTGAGGGGTCCTGGCAGCCCCATCCTTGCCTCCCACCTGGGCCTGGGACTCCAGGGAAGCACAGATGGGTTGAGCACCAGGAGGCAGGGCCTGACTCAAAGCCCCCAGCTCCACCACTTACCACCCTGTGGTCCCAGGCAAGCAGCCTTGGCTCTCTGAGCCTCACTTTCCTCATTGTGCATCAGGGCGGTGGTGACTTCCTCCAGGAGGAAGAGAAAAGGTGTTGAATGTGCTTAGCATGGGGTTGTTGGCCATGATTGTCATCCACACAGAAGGGGGTGCGTAAGAGCTGTGACACCAGGCCACACACACCCTGGAGGGCTCAGAGGAGACTTGGGCAAGGCTTCCGGGGAAGGCAGCACGTGAACTGGGCCCTGAAGGATGGGCAGCACTTGGAGGGCGTCCCTTCTGCCTGCCCCACACACGTCTTCCTCCCCAGTCCAGCCCTTTGCCCCGCACAGAGTCTGGCCAAGAGTTCCAGGCTTTGGGGCAGAAGTGAGAGGGCAGGTGGGCAGGCTCTGCTCAGCAGGGAACCTGCTCCCAGCCGGGCCCTTTCCCTCCAGCATCCACGCGGAGTTCCAGCTCAGCGAGCCGCCCGACTTCCCCTTCTGGTTCTCACCCGGCCAGTTCACGGGCCACATCATCCTCTCCAAAGACGCCACCCACGTCCGTGACTTCCGGCTCTTCGTGCCCAACCACAGGTGAGAGCCTTGGCCCCGGCCCCGGCACCCTGCTCCTGTTTGCCCCCCCCCCAGCTCCAGGAGCTCAGATGCAGGGGCCCAGAGGCCCCCGCAGTCTCTCCCCAGAGCTACTTCTCTTGGGAGGGGCCTAGAGCTGACCCAGGAGGAGGTAGCTTGAGGTGGGCTGAAGGGGGTCATTCCATCGTCTGATAGGTGCGTCCCAGGTGCTCTGTGGGCCTGGCCTCCCAGCTCAGTGCTGGGACCCAACGCAGCGGCCGACAGCCCCTCCCTGAAGATGGAACTGCCCCCCACACCCGCCCCATACTGTTGACAGACCTCCAACAGACCCGTAACCACAGCCTGCTCACGCCACCCTAGGCGAAGGCCAGCAGGTGGGGAGGGACCCAGCTGGTCAGGGTCCAGGAAGGCCTCCCAAAGGAAGGGACGTCTATGCAGCGACCTGGGGGCTGAGGAAAGTTTAGCCAGGCAGAGGGAAGGGCACATACAAAGGCCTAAGCAGCAGGCCCTCCACGCCTGCAGTTGCTACCACAGACCCTGGGGGGCCAGGGGGCGGCTCCTGGGAGGGCTCAATGCCAGTCACCTGCCTGCTTGCCTGCCTGACCGCTCAGGGGCGGCCTCTTGGCAGGGAAGCAGGGGACGCAGAGAGTCTTTCCAGATTCCTCCCTGATAGCACGCAGCCGCTTAGTGAACCTGAGTGACTCTGTGCAGGGACAAGACCTGGGCTGAGAGATGAGGGGCCCAGAGCGAAGTCTCAGCCGTGGCACCCGTGGCTGTGGGCAAGGCCCTGGACCCCTCCAGGCCTCAGTTTCCTCATCTGCTAGATGGGAGGCTGGCTCCTGGCCAGGAGTGAGGGGGTCATTGGGACAGCCTGGGAAGAGAAAGTTGCCCCCAGGACCAGGAGCGGTTTCCTCTCAGTCCCCCGAGGGAGGGAGCATCCTGGGCCCACGGGGAAAATGAGGAGGAAGGACGAGCTCTCCTCCTCCTTCCTCGCTCATCGGGCAAGCCCCTGTGCTGCAGGGGCTCAGCCCAGGGTTGGAGGTGGGGTCCTGGACTGAATGAAACAGAAGGAGGGGGCAACTGCTCCTGGGCCTGTGTCTCAGGCCTAGACCACGAGACCGCTGACCGGCTCTGAGGGCACCCAGCTCACCCTGACTGCTTCACCTGCCCAAGGTGGTTGGTTGTCTGTCCTGGGGCGCCCCCATGTGGCGGATCTGCAGGTTGCACATGCTCAGGCCAGACTTCCCGCTGGGGGAGGCACTGATGAGTGCTGCCTCAAAGAGTCATGGATCGTGGACAGTGCATGAGCCATGGGTATGGAAGCCCTTCGTGAACTGTAAAGGGCTGGGCCAGTGGAGGGTGGTATGGTCACAGTGCCTTCCAAAGAGGCGGCCTGGGGAGAGGAAAGGGCCCAGGCTCTGCCGTCAGAACTTCAGTGGCTCTGGGACCTTGGGTTCACCCTGCCAAGTCTCAGCATCCTCATCTATAAAATAGGGTCAGCTGCATGCTTTCAGTGAGATAAAGTCCGACATCTGGTTAATGGGCCTTGATGACGGTGGTGTTCTGCCCTGGCCACCCTCTCGCCTGTCCCCAGGTCTCTGAATGTGGACATGGAGTGGCTGTACGGGGCCAGCGAGAGCAGCAACATGGAGGTGGACATCGGCTACATACCCCAGGTGAGTGCACAGGGGGTCCCTACCCAGGTAGGAAGGTGGGGCTCAGCCTGGCTGCAGGGAGGCCCAGCTGGCTAGGAGCCTTGGGGCAGTGAAAGACAGAGTTCCTGCAGGCTGAAGCCACTGTCCCCAAAGCAGGATCCTAGGAAGCCACCTGTTCTTCCTAGCCAGCATCTGCCATGGGTCCTCAGATGGCTTCACACTGGCTGGACACTGGCTCTGTCCTGGACTCACTGCACAGCCTTGACCAGGCCCTTCCCTTCCCTGGGCCTGTCTCCCCACCTCTGCAATGAGTGGCGTATCTTTGAGGGTCTCTCGGGGCCCCTGGAGGACTCAGGCCCCTCGCTGAGACGTCCCTCAGTGACATCATCCCTCACTGACCTCTGGCCTAGATGGAGCTGGAGGCCACGGGCCCCTCAGTGCCCTCTGTGATCCTGGACGAGGATGGCAACATGATCGACAGCCGCCTGCCCTCAGGGGAGCCCCTCCAGTTTGTGTTTGAGGAGATCACGTGGCAGCAGGAGCTGAGCTGGGAGGAGGCCGCCCGGCGCCTGGAGGTGGCCATGTACCCCTTCAAGAAGGTGAGGCCAGACGGGGTAAGGGGCGGGGTTGGGATCCCTGGGGCTGGGTCCGGAGCTGTGGGAGCAGCGGGTGGGCACTGGGCGTGGGATGCCGTGCAGGGCTTGCTGCTGAGGCTGCCTCCCTGTGGGGCCCAGCCTGGGCCGGGGAGCCTCCCCTTTGCCCTTTAGAACTTGGAGGAGGCATCCCCTGGCTCAGCATCACCCCTTCACACAGACACACAGACACACACTGCAAACATACATGCATATGTACACGCACACGTATATACACTACAGACACACACTACATGCACATCACACACTCAGCCCCTGAATGGGACCCTGGCGGCACACGATAGCTTCTCTCTGTCTCGACTTGGCCCCAGGTCACCTACCTGCCGTTCACCAAGGCCTTTGAGCGAGCCAAGGCCGAGAACAAGCTGGTGCACTCAGTCCTGCTGTGGGGGGCCCTGGACGACCAGTCCTGCTGAGGTGAGGGAGACCCTTCCAGTCTGAGGGGAGAAAGGGGGGCAGACTTCATACCTTGTGGGTGCAGGAGGCCCTGAGACCAATGGCGCTCTCCTGTGTCAGTATGAGGGACTCAGGGACGACATGGGGTGGGGTGTGGGGTGAGGGCTCGCAGGCTTCTGCGCTAAGCCCAGAGGAAGCTGCTGGACACAATAGAAAGAGCCCAGCTCAGCCATTTTCAGCCTGGAGACCTTGGCCAAGTAACTCCTTCCCTGAGCCTCAGTTTTCTCAGCAGTAAGAGGGTAATGTACTTACCTCCCAGAGTTGTGAAAACAGACGTGAAAGTGCCTGTACTCTGTGCAGTGTTTCACACGAGTGAGAGAAGGTAGTGCCAGAGCCTGGGCTGCATTCACTTATTCAGAAAATTCAACGAAGACCCACTGGTGCAAAGTTCTTTGGGTGCCTGACATTGGGTACAAAGATGAGCAAACAATGGCCCTGCCCACATGCAGCCAATCGACAAACATCCTGGGCACCTCCCGTGCCGAGCCATAGGCTAGGTGTTGGGCACCTTGCACTGAGGAAGTCAGAATCAGCCCCAGTTCTCAGGGAGCACACAGTGTGTGCAGAAGGCAGACGGTGAATGAACAAGTACAAGCGTGGTGAATTTACACAAGGCATGGTCCTGAGTGGCACGAGAGTGTGTAACGGGGGGTGGCGGGGTCAGGGGAGGCTTCTTTAGAGAAAGTGACATATAACCTGAGACTTCGAAGGCTGAGGAGGATGAGTTTTCCAAGTGACAGAGGAAGTGTTTTAGGTAGAAGAATTGTCTGTGCAAAGGCCCTGGGACACAGGTTAGTGGATTTAAGAAGCTGTCACTGTCGAGAAGCCCCTGGGCCAGGCAGACCCCCAGCCAAGTCTCAGCCCAGGATGCCAGTATGTTACTGAAGTTAGTTACAGCTGCCATTTATTCCTCACCTCCTCTGTGGTAGATGCTTTGAATCTGTTTTTTCACCTGGCTGCACTGACCGTTCTACAGTTGATGAGGTTTACTGCTGGTAGAAAACCCAGTGAGACATGCAGGGTGCCTCACCCACCTGGCCTTCCCTCTCCCGGAACAGGTTCAGGGCGGACTCTCCGGGAAACTGTCCTGGAAAGTTCGCCCATCCTCACCCTCCTCAACGAGAGCTTCATCAGCACCTGGTCCCTAGTGAAGGAACTGGAGGACCTGCAGGTGAGTGGCAGGCGGGCAGGAAGAGCCCCATGGCAGCCCCTGGGACAGTGCTGGGAGCCGAGGTGTCAGGAGTGTGCCCAACTGTCCCCATAGAACAACCAGGAGAACCCATCCCACCAGAAGCTGGCCAGCCTGCACCTGGAGAAGTACAGCTTCCCCGTGGAGATGATGATCTGCCTGCCCAATGGCACCGTGGTAGGTCCCCCACCACTCATCCCTGGCCCCGGGCCAGGCACCACGGGGCAGAGGAAGTGGCAAACAAGGGGCACGGCTTACAGACCTCATCAGGCTCCAGGTCTGGCTCTACCACTTCCTGGCTGGTGTCTTAGCCAGTCCGAGCCTCAGTTATCCCCTGATGTCCCCTCGGCCTGCCTCGTGCAGGTGTCGGGACGCTCCCTCAGAAAGGGAACCTCAACAGCACTTTGGGCACCTGGCAGCAGTGGGCGTGGTCTAGCAGCAGAGCGGACAGGAACGTGACCTGGAAGGGAAGGCTCACCTCAGACCATTGCAGCCAGTCCTGGGATGGAAGGGAGGGAGGGACGGACAGGCCTCGTGACAGGCAGAGAGGACCTGGGGATGCCCCAGGCTGAGCCAGGCTTCAAGACCCTCTCTCTCCCTAAGGGCCCCTTACACAGCATTCACGTCGTTGCGTTGGGTTCTCACGGGAGCTTTGGGAGATAGATGAGCACGAATGCTGATCTCACAAACAAGGAAACTGAGGCTCAGAAAGGTTCAGAGACTTGGCAAAAGCTGCATAATTAAGAAGTACAGCTGCCGGGAATTCCCTGCGGTCCAGCGGTTAAGACTTGGCGCCTTCACTGCTGCGGGCCTGGGTTCAGTCCCTGGTGGGGGAATTAAGATTCCACAAGCCGTGTAGCGCAGCCAAAAAAAAAAGAAAGAAAGAAAGAAAAAAAAAAAAGAAATGGAGCTGACTTGCCAAACAGGCGCCCGCCTGTGAGCCTCAGCGTCACCCGCTCTTCTGAGCAGAGCTGCCCCTTATCCTTTAAGTCCCAAGGGGTGGTCAGTGTGGGACTGAGGGATGGAAGCGGTGGGGAGCAGTGCAGGAGCAAGAGCTGGGGCTGGCCTGGAATGGGGGCGTCCGGTGAGGGCTTGGTGGCGAGGAGGAGGGTGCCAGCCAAGGGCCTTCTGTCTGAAGTTCAGAAGAGGAAAGGTCCGGGGGAGCCGGCCAGCTCGCACCCGTCCACAGGCGCCCATTGTGGTGGACTTGGCCCAGCCAGGGGTGGCGAAGCTGGGCGGACAGGACTCTGCCTGGGCTGCGGGTGGCCTGTGCTCTCCCACCCGCTCGATTTGTTTGTTCGTTTACCGGGCACCTGCCCTTAAGGTGCCCCTACCTGGAACGGGAGGCAGATGGGGACACAGGCGTGTGGGCGTTTCGGCAGAAGTGAGTGCGGAGTTCAGGGCTTCTGGGAACAGAGGAGAGAGGTCATGGGGCGCGGAGGCAGGGTAGGGAAAGGTGATGCCGGAAGGCATTAGGTTTCACCTGGTGGGCGAGGTGTGGAGCCCTGGAGTCAGAGGGCCCTGTGAGCAGAGGAGGAGGGGGAACGGGTAGCCCCTGCCGTCCGCCATCAGCCTCAGCGAGAACAGTTGAGGCCGCGGGGGCACTGAGCCCGGCTGGGCCCCCGCTCTCCTCACCCCACCCTTCTCCCAGGTCCACCACATCAACGCCAACTACTTCTTGGACATCACCTCTGTGAAGCCTGAGGACATCGAGAACAATGTCTTCAGCTTCTCATCCACCTTTGAAGACCCGTCCACAGCCACCTACATGCAGTTCCTGAAGGAGGGCCTCCGGCGCGGCCTGCCCCTCCTCCAGGCCTAGTGCGCCTGCTGGGCAGTGAAAAGCCTACTGGACGGGGAGCTGGACAGGCCCCTCTGCCCCGGAGCCAGAGCGGCCCTCGCACATTTCACCTTCCACCCCTCAGGCTGCCCGTGGGGTGCGGCCATCCGAGCTTTGCCTCAGTGAAGGGGGGACAGGGGGTCCTTGGCTGACCAGGTGGATGAACCTCGAGCTCCAGCTGCCACCATCAGCCTTTTACTACCCACCTGGCTCCGGAAGCCGCTTGGGACCCCAGAAGAGGGCCCGGGGTCATCTCCCTGGACCTCACTCACTCAGGCACATAGTCCCGGCCCTTGCAGGGCGAGTAGTAGGGAAGAGTGGGTGCTAGGAAGACAGGGCCACCCCTCTCCTTACCTTCACCCCGTCCCAAAGGAAACATCAAGAAGCCCTGGCCTGAGGGTGTGGGCAGGCTGCCAGGGAAGCGCTCCTGTTTCTCTGGCGCCTTCTTCCTCGCATAGCCCTGACCTCCTGTGCTTGGTGTCCCCAGTGGAGTCAGTCTCAGCTGGAGACAGCCTTCTGGAAGCTCTGGGTAGGACCCTCCTTCAGAAGCGGAAATCGTACTGTACCCCTGCTGCTCCCCAGACCACTCAATCCAGCCTAACAAGAGGACCCCCCCGCCTATTTCAGGACTTACTGGAAGCCAGCTCTCTAGGGAGGTTTACCACGAAGTAAGCTTCTGCCCTTGGCAAGGAGTCCGCTGAGGCCCAGGGCCATGGCACCCCTACCGCCTACCCCAGCACAGGCCACGGCGGGACTGCAGGAGCCAGCGTCCCTGTAACACCTCCTGCCCCTCAGACCTCCGCTCCACGGAAGTGTATCCCAGTCAGAGAACACAGCGTCCCCCAGAGCTGGCACTGTCCCAGCCATCAGGCAGCCCAGACCAGCCCGTCCACCACTGGGTGGCCACTGACTCTCCTTGGCCTCTCTTAGGGCCTTGGTCCACATCCTGAGCCACTGACCACAGCCAGTCTCTTTTTTATACACGCAGGAAAAGTGTTTTTATGTGAACTTTCTCACAGTTTATATGTATTTTTGATAGCCCCGGCCCTGAGGAGAAAGGAGGGGGCAGTGGTACCCCCCAGCAACTGCCCCATGATGGCTGGATCTGAAAGCCTAGGTGGATCCAGCTTGATGTCTTTGCAGTTGCTGCTGTGGGAAGAAACACCCCTCTCTTCCTTCTCCTCTTCCAACTGTTTAAAAATAGTCCTCAGAGGGTCAGTATACCCCCTGCTCTATCCTTGTCCTCTGCTCAGGCCCGTGAGGGGCCCTTGGGCTTTCCTAAAGCCCCCTCCGCCGCCCACCCCTGCCCTCGCTTATGCCCCCTCCGCCACCCCACAGGGGGACTCCCTCCTGATCCTGGAAGAGGAAGGCAGGCAAACATTTCCTCAGATGCGCTCCCAGGCCTCCCACCTGTCACTGGAGCTTCCACACTGAGTCTTCCTCACAGACTGTCATGTTCTCAGTGTTGTATCAAGTATCGTAATAATGGCCAGTTACCAAGAGCTTTCTCTACCTAAAGCACTTGGTTAAGGTCACGTGCATTTCCTCATTTAATCCTCACAACAGACGTGAGGCAGATATTAACCATTCCCATTTTGCAGATGAAGGAATTGGGTCTCAGGAAAGTGAAGTGACTTGCCCGAGGTCACTCAGTGGTAGGGTTGAGATTCAGCCTGTGTCTTGATGTTGGAGTGTTTTGTCTTGCACTACACATGCCATCCCCCACCCCGTCCCCTCTCTCCCCTGTCTGTTTTCACTGAGGTGGGAAACAAAGCCTTTCAAACCAGAATGTCTTATTCCTCTCTGTTCTCCAGAGCAAATGAGGCGTGAGCCAACAAGCTCAGCCCAGTTCTTTGTGTCCCTTCTGGAAGGCGGTGCTTCCATGCGGCTTACAGGGAGGGAGGGCACCGAGCCTGTCTCAGTGCTTCCAGGCACGGGTGGCAGTAGCCTGTCCCATGAGCCACCCAGTGTCAGCAGGCTCAGCCCTCCCACCTAGCAGGCTTTTCCCCTCACTCTGGTCTGGGAAGGCCGGCAGCGTGATGAGCGACCCGTACCCTGTGAAAGGTAAAGCATGCTTGGGCTTTCTGCATCCTCACCTGATGCCTCTGCCTCACCCCCCCACCTGAGCCCTGAGGCTCATGGTGGGGGAGGGCCCCAGCTGCCCTCTTTTGTCACCCCTCTGCCACTTCCCTCCCCTGTCCCCAGTGTGTCCTATAATAAAATTGGAGATTAGGGTGGTTCTAAGTGCCTTTCCTTTGAGCTGGATGTTCAGTTCTGTCCTCGGTCTCATTCCTCTGCCGGGATTGGCTTGGCAGGTGGGCAAGGGAGCATGGCTGGAATGCCTTTGGGGACTATCTTATTTGTCACCAGAAGGCTTGAGTGATTTGCTTAAAATAAATTTGTGATAGACCTAGAGGAAGAACTTACTATTTTTAGAATCTGGTGCTCTGTGTTGAGAAAGATTCTGAATTTAAACCCATCATCTTAGAAGCAGGGCATGAGACAGGCATTAGGTAAATTTCTTTGAGGGTGTGAACTTCAGGAAAAACCTGTAAAAGAAGGATTGAAGCAGAAGGGGGAAAGGAAGAACCTTGAGCAGGGGTAGAGTCTCAAAGCCAAGCCTTGGCCAGATCGCAGGAGCAGGGCTCTAGAGCACAAACCACACTGCCAAGTTGAACTGGCCTCTTGTACCCTGTATCAGTCAGTCAGTGGTTTAGTGGGTAGGGTAACTTACCAGGTTAGGGCTTCCATTCTGAGAATGGGGCAGCTGTGAGTAGCCAACACAGCTGCTGGGGGATGGATTCACAGGTTGGGTAAAAGGGATCTTTGGGGAGAACCAAGGAAAGACAACTAGAGTGGATTTGCAAGATCTGCCATTGCCCAGGATGGGAAAGCAATGATTAAAGCAACAATTTGTCATCGTGGAAAGAGGGCTGGACCTGAAAGTCCAATTTCATCATTTGAAATATGGTGGGGATCAGGGTGGACACAGTCTCTGACTAGGACCAGCTACATAGTTTGCAGGATCCAGTGCAAAATGAAAATGCAGGGCCCTGTTGAAGAAAACTGTTTTGTTAATTTCAAGAGGTCAACAACAGGGCATTAAAGCGAGAACGAGTCAGTCTGAGCATGAGGCCTGTGTGACTGCACAGGTTCTCCCTGCCATGAAGCCCATCCATCCCTGGCAGCTAGGACTTGCAAGCTTTGAGCCCGAAAAACTGCAGCCTGGGAGCCAGGCACAGCCACGTGCTGAAGTCAGAGGAGGGCATGTGACCCAGGCCTGGATGCCGTGGAGACAGGACCCTGGAGGTTTGAGCACGAAGAGGGAGTGGGTGAGTGAGACTGGAAGGAATGTGGGTCTCTTTCGCAATGCCTCTGGTGTCTTTCCCCATCAATCTACCCATCTGATCAACCAACTCACTGTACCGTGTGTGTGTGTGTGTGTGTGTGTGTGTGTGTGTGTGTGTGTGTGTGTGTGTGTGTGTGTGTATGAGAGAGAGAGATACATAAAGGCTAAAATAAAAGAAAGCTACAAAGCACTGGAGGGCAGGAGTCAGAGAAGAGGCGCATTCTTGCTGCAGAGAAGACTGTGGAGGGTCTTGGCTGGGAAGCATGAACTGTGAAGGCACCAGGGCGAGATGAGGCAACCAAGCAGTAAGTCTGGGGCCTTGAACGCCAGAGGGAGGATTCTGAAGTTTGCACTAGGGGTGGGGACAGCAGTCACCGATCAATTGGGGGGCCGATAGCAACTCAGACCCCTTCCAGAAGTCGCTTCGGGACTAAGCGCGGAGAGCGCCAAGGAGGCCGAGACCAGCGGCGGATGAGACCAGGCAGGCCTCAGGGATCTCCAAGCGCAATCAGCTTTTCCCCAGGGCTTTGACAGGCTGGGGCGCGGCCTCGGGTGGGCGTGCCTCCTCCCTCGGGATCGGCAAGTGCACCGCCCCCCCCACCGCCCCGCGCAGAGCCCTCGCTCGCCCCGCCCCCAGCAGGGCCCGCCTTCCTAGGGCGAGCGCCACCGCGGCTCGGTGCGCAGCTGCTAGGGATCGCTTCCGGGGGGCGGGTCAGCGGAAGTGAGGGCGGTTGAGGCTGGGCGGCCGGCTGTGGTAGGAGGGGCCGTGAGGTGAGTGAGTCCGGAGCCGCAGTGTGAGGTGAGACTAGGTCCGAGCGCCGCCCCGGAGCGGGAGCGCGGCCTTCCGGCCCGGCTGTCGCGCGGCCTAGTGCCGGGCGCTGTGCGGTGCCCGCGGCTGCTGTGCCCGCGCCGGTTCTCGCGGGAGCCCGTGTCGTCCGCCTCACTATGTCAGGGGGGAAACTGAGTCCCCAGGGGCAGTTGCTCGCCCGAGTCAGCCAGCTGCACCAGAGGCTTCTCGTTTCGGCCGCCTCCTCGCTCCTTCCGGGACCCGGCCCCGGGCCTGTGGGTCCAAGGGCCGCCCGAGCTGCGGCGAAAACTTGGCCGACCTTGGCCCTGTCGGGTCGGGCTGTTGCGGGGGAGGGGAGGCGTGTCCCGGGCAAGGTCCTCGCGGCGGCTCCCCCGGCGCAGAACTGCGCTGAGCGCGGCGACCTCGGCGGGGACCGGGGTGATGCGGCCAGGCCCCGCTCGGGAGGCGCTGCGTCTCCGGCGGGGGACCGCGTGTAAACACTGGGGCAGCAGCGTCGGAAGGGGCAGTGCGCGCGCAGAGGTGGTGGGAACCAGCCGGCGCAGCCAGCGAGCTGGGGGCGTCTTCTAGCCAGACGCTTGTGGAGGGTTCAAGGCTAAGTCGGCGTTCTCGTTGGTCCGTGTCTTAATTGAACAAATGCTCGAGTGCCTGCTGTGTACTGAGCGAGCGCTGGGCTGTGCCTGGGAAGTCCCCGCCCTTCGGACAAACTGCACAGCACACCGTTACCTAGTTACTGCTGCTCGAAGGAAACGCGGGGTGCCGGGCGGAGAAGGGGAGGCGATGCTTGAGTTGAGCTCCAGAAATGATTAAGGATGAGCTTGGAGAAGGGGGTGCTGGTGTTTCGAGCAGAGGCAATAGTGTGGACAAGGCCAGCGTGGCTGGAGGGCAAGGCTAAAGCAGGTGTGGCTGTGAAGTGTGCAGGGACCGGAGTGGACAGGCCTTGTAGGCTGCGGGGAGTTGGGTACACAGGGCAGAGAAAGATGAGGTTGGGCCTGATTGGGGACGGCCTGCTGGCCATGCAGAGGAGTCTAGACGTTATCCTCTTGGCTCTAGCAAGCATAGGGGGTTTGAAGCATGGCAGGGATATGATTAGCACTGTGTTCTAGAGAGATTCCCCTGGCTGTCGTGTGAGGGTTAGGCCCAGCTGAGTTTGGAGGTAAGTTTGGAGAGGAAGTGGCTGCAGTGACTAAAGTGAGAAACACAGGGAAACAGTGTTGTATGGAGCTTGTGGCAGCCACTGAAATTCAGCAAAGAGCCCGGCACACAAAAGGACTTTGATAAAAGGCTTGAATTTGCTGAGAAGATGGAGCCCGTGCAGGAGGCAGCAGGGTCTGCAGACTTTCTACTGCCGTGACCACTGAGTGACCTTAAACCAGTCCCTTCCTCTCTCTAGCTTCTTTTCCTCATGTATTGTAAAGTGAGTGAGTGATACCTCCTCTCCTAGCGGTAGAAGAGAGACCCTCCAAGGGAGGTTTCCAGAAAGAGCTGCTTCGGTCAGCGCAGCCCAGCCCCTCTTCAGAGGCTGCCCTTGGCTCCCCAGTGACTTCTTACCCAGGACATTCCCAGCCCTTGAACACCGCACCCCACCCCCCACCATCTACCTTTGCGGCCTTACCATACTCTGCTCTTCATATCTCTTCACATTCCTTTCCTAGACCTGTGGTGGTGTTGCTGTTTTCCTTCCCTTCTTACCCGCTCTGAAGTCACCTTGTGGCCTTGGGGCCGGGGGCTGAACTCACCTGGCCACCTGCCTGGTGTGCCTTTCTTAAGCAGTGATATTCAGTCTCTGCTAGAATTATGTATTCAGGTCCTATCTCTCGTCTAGATTATGAGTTCCTTGAGAGCATGGCTGTGTCTTACTCCTTCCATAGCCCCTACAGTGCCCAGCACAGGGCCTGGCACAGAGTGAGTATTGTTGGTGTTTGATGAACAAGGGACTGAATGAGCTCATTGACTGCAGCTGCTCACCATGCAAGGGCAGCTGTGAGGAATCCAGTCAGCAGCAACTCCACCCATCTGTGTCTTGCTTTAACAGTTCATTAAGTACTTTAAAATCCCGTTTCACTGATTGACTCTTAAGGTAACTTAGAGTGGCAGCTCTTCCTGTCATCTTTTTACAGATGGAGAAACCAACATTCAGAAAGTTCATGTGACTTGCCTGTGGCTACTAAGCCAGTAGATGGCTGAGCCAGGATAAACACTTGGCTCTTTTCCCCTGTAGCCCAGTAGACAGTTTGGCTACCGGTGGTTGGCTGTTCTTTGTACTGTTGTCTGTTTTACCTCTTCCCCTTATGGGGGCCCAGCAGCGCTAGGCTGGGTGGCACATGCTGGCCTTTTTACATCTTATCCCCAGGAATGAATGTTGGGCTTGGATGGTACCTACAACTCTGGCTTTCCCATGAGCTTTTTTAACTTCCAAAGGGTTCTGTTTAATCTTAAGAAGTTTGCTTGTTGTTTTCTCTTATCAACTTAAAAAAAATTTTTTTTTATTATAGTTGATTTACAATGTCATGTTTCTGGTGTACAGCACAGTGATTCAGTTATACGTATATATTCTTTAGAAGTTTTGCCTCAGGAAACCTAAGGGCTCAGGAAGGCTCCCAGGGTTGGCCAAGCTCGTGTAGCGAATCTGAAATAGAACCTTTAAGGGTCTGGATTTGTTGTTGGGTGAGGGAAGCCTCTTCGGCTGGTTTTCTCCCCCTGTGAAATGTCAGAGAAGCCTCAGCGTTAGTCATGGGTCTGCAGGGCCTGGTTTTGTGGGGCTTGTGTGGTGGCCACTGAGTCTCCTGTGGGGGGTCTTTCACAGGAAGAGGAGTCTGGTTCCTTAAGATGGCCTGATATGAAGGCATCACGCCTCCTGCGTCCCCAAGCCTCCAGAGCTGCCCTGTGGCTGCCTTGTCCTTCAAGTGCAGGAGCCAGTCGAAATGTCGGGAATGGAAGCCAGTGTGGTAAGGGGCATTCCCAGGGCAAGGGTGTGGTGGGGAAGGTTAAGCACTGGACCTGCTGCAGTTCTGAGATTCTCAAGTTAATTCTTCCCCAACCCAGGCCTGGAATTGAAGGGTCCTCCCTTCCATCCCCTCCCCCAAGGCAGAACCAACTATGATCTTGGGGCAGTTAAGGAGTCAATGTGTTTCCATCATTCTGTGCAGAGGGAAGGGAGGGCAGCCTGGCTGATCCCTACACCCGGCTAATCCCTCACCCTTTCACTGGACCCTCCCAGCATTGACTGTGCCTCGACAGCAGCAGGTGTCCCCTTAGGTGGCTGGCCAAGGTGAAGGTTGGCCCCTGCTGAAGGGGACAAGGGGAGAGGATGGGGACAGTAGTTGGATGTTCTCTGAGGTTGTGGCCGTCCCTGTCTCTTTCTGCTCTAGACCATCCCAATCTGGCAAAACAAGCCGCATGGGGCTGCTCGAAGTGTAGTGAGAAGAATCGGGACCAACCTGCCCCTGAAGCCATGTCCCCGGGCATCCTTTGAGGTAAGTGAGCTGGAAGGGCAGACAGAGTAGAGGCTCAGAGTGTATGGGAGGCTGGTGCTGCTTCTGTGCCCCAGACTCCTTGGCGTTGCCAAGGCAGGTTGCTTTCCTGGTCACTTCTTCTAGCTACCTATTTTCAGTGTTTCCATGAGGCCATTATGCCCCATCCTCTTCCTTCTGGCCAAGTCTAACCATTCCTTTACTGGGCTATTTCAGTCTCACCTCTGTGCCTAGGGGGCCTTTAGTACCCACTCTGCAGCACAGATTCTTGTCTGGCCCAAGTAAGACCCCTCGTGCAGTGGAAAGCTAAGTAACTTTATTAGTCCCAGCTGCCTCCCTCTGAGAGCTAATGGTTAAGCATCAGCTCCAGGATAGATGGTTAAGGTGTGTGCATTTGGGGAGCTGGGACACAAAAGAGATACTTCAGCTTTCTGCCTACACAAAGGAGACAGAAATATATGCCTGAAAGGATGTGGGCCCAGGGCGAAACAAAAATGAAGGAGCTGAGTTTGTATGTCACATGGCTGAGCTGCAAAGTCTGTGTAGGAGCTTGATCTGGAGTCTCTGAATTGGTGTCAGGGTTGGTATTAGTCAGGAGTGGGTTGCGGGGGTGTTGTCCCTTGACCCAGATTGCCAGTTACTGTGTAGGGCAGGAAGTGGCCCTAGCTGCCTTAAGCATCAGGAGCAAAGGGAAGGACAGCTAGGGAGTGTGAGTCTGTCAGGGTTGCCCCCACGCTCGGCTGTAGCCCCTCCAGTCCTTTGCCTGCATGCTGCTGGGCAGAGATGGTCAAGGGCACGGGCTCCCACGGAGCAGGAGTAGTATTAGTAATACTAGCTAACATTTACTGAGCCCATACAATGTGCCAGGCTCTGTGCTAAGTACTTTATATATATGTTAACTCATTTAATTGCCAATAGCAGAGGAGCACTCTGGGTAATCAAGGAAAGCAGATGGAGGCTTCCCCTAAATGGCCCATCTTAGCATTAGCTCCTGGGTCAGTGGAAGTCTTCCTCTGTAACCCTGGAGTATCACTTCACTCCTGCGAGACCCAGGTTCCCTATCAAAAAGCCAGAGCTATCAACTCCTGATCTACCTACCAAACAGTCTATAACAGAAACATCTGAATTTAACTCATGTATAGGTGGATTTTTGAGAAATTATCTCTAGATTTGTTGTAAATTGATTACTTTAAATATTTGAAGGGAATCTTGCTGATTTATTATTCTTTAATTTACCCATATAAAAATATTAAATTATGAAAAGTAAAAAAGGAGAAAGGGAAACAAATTACCTATAATCACACAGTCATGGCACAATAACTGTTAATGTTTTAGTGTAGTTCTTTTCAATCTTTTTCTAAATGCATGGTTCTTTCTTTGTTGTAATCAGTAAGTACATAATTGAACCTTCCAAATTTTTCATTTAACATGGTGTCACTCAGTCTCTCTGTTCCCTAGTTGTTCATTTGGGTGAAGGAGCAATTTAAGGAGTTACATT
This sequence comes from Tursiops truncatus, assembly GCF_011762595.2. Taxonomy (NCBI): domain Eukaryota; kingdom Metazoa; phylum Chordata; class Mammalia; order Artiodactyla; family Delphinidae; genus Tursiops; species Tursiops truncatus. Next base: position 163,840,399 of record NC_047034.1, on the reverse strand, counting down.
ATGATTCCTTTTGTATAATTATTTTTTTATTTAAATCTAAATAGTCAGATTATCAAGTTTGCTTCTAACAGTGTTTGTTGCCTTAACATGTAGATCCCAGTTAGCTACAAAGGTGTTGTAAGGAGCTTGCCAGGAGAGATTTCCTGTTGCTGTAACAGATTGTCCATGTCCTTGCACCTGTATTCTCACAACCAGAAGGCAAGACGCTCTTAGGCCGTGGGCATCTGTTAAAAAGTAACTCTGGCCAGTACCACTGAACACCCCTTTGCTCTAGCCAGGGGTCAGCAGAGAGCCAGAGAGTAAATATTAGTTTGGCCAAAAAGTTCATTGGGTTAGTGAATACATTCAATAACGTTCTTGGTGAAAATGAAAAATGTCATTTATTTTTTACTTAAAACCGAACTAGGGCTTCCCTGGTGGCACAGCGGTTAAGAATCTGCCTGCTAATGCAGGGGACACAGGTTCGATCCCTGGCCCTGGAAGGTCCCACATGCTGCGGAGCAACTAAGCCCGTGCGCCACAACTACTGAGCCTGCACTCTAGAGCCTGTGAGCCACAGCTGCTGAGCCCACGTGGCACAACTACTGAAGCCCGCGCGCCTAGAGCCCGTGCTCTGCAACAAGAGAAGCCACGACAATGAGAAACCCGCGCACCACAATGAAGAGTAGCCTCCACTCACCACAACTAGAGAAAGCCCACGCAAAGCAACAAAGACCCAACACAGCCAAAAAAAAATAAATTTAAAAAAAAAAAAAAAGAACTTTTTGGCCAACCAGTATTTTAGGCTCTGAGCCATACTGCTCTCCATTACAACTACTTACTTCTGCTGTTATAGCTTAAAAGCCACCGCAGATGATACTTAAACAAATGGGTATGACCATTTTTCCAGTAAAACACTGTATATAAAAACAGGTCCCATCCCCGCTCTTGGCCACCGTGCTTTGCTTGGAGGATACAACACGCTCATGACTGGTCTCTGCACCTTCCCATCCAGTAGCCAGAGTAATCTTTTAGAACCTCAAATCTGATCCTTACTTACTCAGAATCTTCCAGTGGCTCATTATTGATCTTAGAATCAAGCTCCTAATTCACTTTCCAGTCTCTCCCAACTCCCCACCCCACCAATCCAATTCCAGCCATGCTGAATTACTTGAAATTTCACAGACTCTTGCTTCTGGCCTCTTATTCAAGCTATTTCCAACTGGGACCTCCTCTACGAAGACTTCCCTATACATTAGGTGTTCCTCCTTTGTATTTTGCTCAGTCTCCAGTTGTTTCATCATGAAGGCAGTAAATGTTGATGAATTTTGCTTCCCTACAGACCCTGCCCAACATCTCTGACCTCTGTCTGAGGGATGTGCCCCCAGTCCCTACTCTGGCTGACATCGCCTGGATTGCTGCGGATGAAGAGGAGACTTATGCCCGGGTCAGGTAGCGGAGGCAATAGCCTACCAGCTGGGGAATGAAAAGCTTCTTCCCAGATGAGGTGGTAGGCAGCAGGAAGAGTGAGAGGTGGAGGGCAACAGGAATGAGAGCTGTGGGCTCAGAGTGGGAGCAGAACCTGGCTGTATTACTCGTGTAGGAGTGGTTGAAGGAATTTTGGAAGCAGTGCAGTGGCCCGCTCTCTCTGACACACTGTCTTTCCCTGGTCCAGGAGCGATACACGCCCCCTGAGGCACACCTGGAAGCCCAGCCCTCTGATCGTCATTCAGCGCAATGCCTCAGTGCCCAACCTCCGTGGGTCGGAGGAGAGGCTCCTGGCCTTGAAGAAGCCAGCCCTGCCAGCCCTCAGCCGCACCACAGAGCTGCAGGAGGAGCTGAGCCACCTGCGCAGCCAGATTGCTAAAATAGTGGCAGCTGATGCAGGTAAGAGCCCCTGAGCTAGGACTAGGATATAGCAGGCTGTTCCTTTTTGCTTAGCTTTTGGACAGGATAGGGATAAGGATGGTCCTTGGTTCGGGGGTGTTTGGGCCTAGGGCTCTGAGGTTGCCATGAGGCCTGGCTAGCCTGTTACAATCTTTGGATGGTTTCCGTCAGCCATTTTGGGGCTGACTGGTTGGGTTAGGAACAAAATCTTCACTTAACCTGGGGCCCCAGGCAGATTCCCCGCCTTGGCCACAAAAACCAACACTCTTCCAAGTGTCTTTAAGATCATGTCTTCCATGAGCGCTCATGGCTTTCTTTTTCAATATGAGAAATAAGCATTCCCTACAACTAAGAGACATTCCTCTTTGTAAGCACCTATCTCCCCTTTCCTTGCCTTTTCCAGCAGAGACCCTCCACCCATTCCTCCACCTTTCTGTCTGCAGTTAAGGCAGAACCACTGGAAATGAATGGGATGACCAGATGCAGGAAATACTAACAGGTGGATCTCTCCCAAGGTGCTCAGTGTTTAACCCTCATATTCCTCCCATTCTCAGTTTTGCTCCTCACTGACTCGTAGTCATAGCTCCCAAACCTTGTCAGTTGGTAGAACACATAAAAATCACGGTGTTCTCTTTGAAATCTTCATGTATTTAATTCCCTCATATGGCAGTTTTATAGAGGAAATGGACCTGAATTTTCCATTTATATTTGTTGGCTACTTTTTTGTCCCTAGAATGTTCCCTAGAAACTTAGAAATTGAGGAAATTCTATCCATTAAAATCTGGGCACTAGGAGGACCATCACCACTCTGGTTTTTTGCTTCAGAACAATTCTTTCAGTCACAGATAGCTGGATTCAAAGGAGCACAGTCAGAAGCACTGGCCTAATTAGAGAAAAGGACAAATTCAGGCCTTGGTTCTGCACTGTTGCTTCAGTCTAAAGAGTGCTGTCACTCCACAGCCCACTGCAGAATAGGAGCTTTTAGGAGGCAAGGCCCTTATGGGGTGGTTTTCTTCTGCCCTCCTGGAACACTGGAAGAGCCCAGTACTGCTACATCTTCTTGAGATCCTGAGAGGGGAAGGTAGTGGAGGAACCCAGGATGTCATGGTGTCAGCGTAGGAAATGAATGTTTGGTAGGCAGTGCTTGCAGGGAGATGTAACTGCTGTATTTTAGCCCCAGTGTCCATCCATGCCTATTGTTTTCTCTTTCAGCTTCGGCTTCATTAACGCCAGATTTCTTATCTCCAGGAAGTTCAAATGTCTCTTCTCCCTTACCTTGTTTTGGATCCTCATTCCACTCTACAACTTCCTTTGTCATTAGTGACATCACCGAGGAGACCGAGGTAGAGGTCCCTGAGCTTCCATCAGTCCCCCTGCTTTGTTCTGCCAGCCCTGAATGTTGCAAACCAGAACACAAGGCTACCTGCAGCTCGTCTGAAGAAGATGACTGCGTCTCTCTGTCCAAGGCCAGCAGCTTTGCAGATATGATGGGTATCCTAAAGGACTTTCACCGGGTGAAGCAGAGCCAAGATCTGTAAGTGTATTATAAGGAGCTGTGATGATCTGTTTATTGTTTAAGTTGCCTGTGGCCAATTATCTAATAGAAAGTACTTACATAGTAAGTCCTCAATAGTAGTCATTTGTTATTTCATTCACAAAGCTTGCTGCCTGCTTGCTAGTGCCTGGGTCCCCAGTTTGAGGAAAGAGCAACACTTTACATTTGGTTGGGGTGACCTAACCCAACCAAATGTTGTTAGACTAATAGGGATTTTACAAGAAACCTCATCTAATCCAGCTTCTGTCCCCCAGAGGGGCTTCACCACTTCAGTTTTCATACTGCTAGTGACAAGTGTCCCCATGCCCCACCCTTCAAAACGTAATTGCGTAATAGTTATTTTAGTATCTCAAAAAAGTAGACTTATTTGGTGAAAGGAACATTTCCTTTAAACACAGTGGTCCATTATTCAAACCAGCCCTGCAAATTCAGAGATTTATGAACAAGGCTTTTGAGACTCCTAGGTAGTTCCTAAACCTGGCTGCCTATCAGAATTGCTCAGATTTATTTAAAAAAAAATACACCTTAAACTTAACAAAGCAGAACCCCCAAGGAGTAGAGCTCTAGGTGTTTCTGATGTCAGTGTAAGGGGATGTGGGAAATACCTACCATGAGAAACTCATCTAGCAGAGAAGCCCTAGAGCTCCAGCCTGAGGGAGTCACCACCTTGCAGTGTTTCCCTACCGCACAGCACATACCAGAAGAGCTTATTCAAATGCAGGTTCCTGGGCATTGAAATATTTGACATCCAGACCTCAAAATCCAGAGGCCAGATGTGCAGCTGTATTTGTTAATGCAGTTAAAAAGCTGTTTTGGGGGGTGGGGAGGTGAGGGCTGTCTCCTGAGCTGACAAAGTTCCTCTTAAAGGAACAGTGACTCACCTCGCACAAGGATCCTTTTGTGGCCCCATTTTCTTCTGAAAACTAGACAAGGGTCCTGGTAGTCGATTCTGTAGGAAAGTTACTTTTACCTTCCTTCTCTGGCCATACGGACCCGCAGTTCTTTGGTCTCCTGCATTCCCAAATTCAGCTGCTGCTGCTGCCTTGGGGCCACACTGAGCCTTTTTCTTCTGGTCAATGTTTTATAGATTGGACTCTCCAACTTTCTTATACCTGCCTCTTGTACCATATTAGATCTGTGACCCCCTACTGCCAAGCCCTTCCTCTCACTTGTGTCCTGGGCCCTTTCCTCCTTTGTTGATAGAAGGAGCTGGGGGTTGATGACTAAGGAGCTGGCTTGATGACTAAGAACGGGAAAGTAGCGCCATCTTCAGGGTTCAGAAATGTGACAGACTGAAGGCAGTTCCTCTTTTTGTTTTCAAGGTTTAATAATCAATCTTGGCCTTTACATCTAGCATAATGACCAATAAAATGCTTTCATGAGGATGTATGTATGTAAGAGTTCACTAGAATTTCAAGCAACTATTTTCCAGGAAAATACCTGATGTTATCAGGTAATTTGAACCTACCCTAATCTGAAACTGGTTTTGTTCCCACGGGCCCCTTATGATGTGAACATTTTACTATAAATTCTGGATTGCTTATAAAAAACCTCTCAGTTTCCCTGACAGGGAGACGAGGTAATAGTAAATCCTCAGCACACCTTTTCCTCAGAACGAATAAATGTCAGAAAAGCCAAGAGTCATCAGTCATTTCCCCTGCTGACCTGGGGAAATGCTACTAAGAAAAGATAGGGCCAGAAGGTGGGAGCAGAAGCTTAGCCACCACAGGCCAATACCAACAGGTTTGCCCACATTTTGTAGCCATTTTAGGAAACAGCAAAGCCATGTCTAGTTAAGAGATGAGATTTGTAACCAGCAAGCTTGGTTTTGAACTGTGGATTCACCACTTACTGAGTGACTAATGACTTTGGGTAAATTCATAACCTCAATGTGCTTCAGTTTCCTCATCTGTAAAAGGATTGTAGTAGCTCCTACCTCATAAGAGTGTTGTGAGGATTAAATGAGATTGTATTCCAACACACAAAACACTGCCCAGGGCAGAGTAAGTACTCAATAAATACAAGCTATTATTGTGTCTCTAGGAACCGGAGTTTATTGAAGGAGGAAGACCCAGCCCTCCTTATCTCTGAGGTCCTAAGGAGGAAGTTTGCGCTGAAGGAAGAAGATATCAGTAGAAAAGGAAACTGATGGCACTCAGCTCTGCAAACTCAGTCTCATGCTCCTGGAATTCTTTCAATAGCTGCCTTCCTCACTGCAGATGTTTCTGCCTCTCAATTAGAAATCTTCTGCAACAGTCTGGCCAAAAGCTAGAGCTTGGACTAAGAGAAGAGCTGCATTATATGTTTTCTGTACTTCAAACCTTAGCAGAAGCTGCCTGTTTTGAGCTGAGACACGTTACAGGTAATTGTGTAGGTTGGAATGTCCCAGTTTAAAGGGTGAGATAGAAGTTTCTGGTTTTTCCTTGCCCCTGTGTGAAAATAGGTCCTAAATGAATGACTGACTTCACTGCACTAGACCCCATAACTGGTCTCACTGAACACTTTGTGCCCAGCTGTCACTTACTCTCAGCCAGTTCCTTGCAGCAGAGCAGGGCTGAGGGGAGGGGGCTATGTTTATGTACATGTTCACAGGGCAGGGAAAATCTTATGCTGCTCCATCATGAACTGACACCAGTGCCCAGCAATCACTCTCTCCCCCTTCTCTGTCCAACACCTACATGTTGAGGTCGAGCCACTGGACCAGCTGACACTTGGGCTACTGGGAGGCCTGGGCTGTTTTTTCTTAAATATATTTTGTAATACTGTACAACCAAATCTACCCTCCAAGGCCCTGGGCCCTCATTGGTTCCACTAATTGAAAGCTCTTTCTCTTCCATGGACTTTAGTGTAAGTCCAGTAGGAAAGAGAAATGGAGATGGGAAAGAGAGTACCATCCTTCTTCCAGGCCCTTGACTGCTCCTTTGCATTGGGCCAAGGTTTGTACCTACCACACCATGCATGACTCAGATGCCCTCAGGTCCCTTTTCTCTACAGTATGTATCCTGTGTGTGTTTGGGTTGAAGCACTACCTGACATTAAAGGAAGGATTTGGAGAGATATTGCATTTGCTGTGTCCATCTCTGAGTCGTGATCACCCAGTATCTCCCACAGGTATAGAATTTCTATTAATTTTAAGGTATATGAACTTCTTTAAACAGGTTCCTGGCTTCCCCTTGCCTTTAGAAGAGAAGACTTCCCTAGGGAGCTTCTTATCTCTTTCTTTACAGAGAGATTTTGCCCTAACCTTTCAAACCCGGTCCCATCTTATAACTTGCAAGCTTGCCCCCCAGAGGCTTATTTTTAAGCCTCTTAGGTACCACACCTGCAACATGGGAAACTGCCACCTAGTGGATGTCTTGAGTAGAACACAAGTCAAATTAGACGTGTTCAGACCCATGGCAATGACAGCAGAGTTGGTTTTCAAAAATAAAATTGGTAAGTTTTAATTACCAGCAGAGCCAGCTTTGTAAACATTTATTTGGATTCATAGTTTTACAATGGGAGTTCTCTCCCACCTTGTAGTAGAAGAATGATATAGTCCCATTTAGATCGTTATATAGGTCAGCCTTTTTTAGGGAGATGTTTAAACATATAGTATATAACTTTAAAATGCTGTAAAGTTACCACCAAAATAAAATAACAAAACTACCTAATCATCTACCTCTCTCTCTATCCTCCCTGCCCCTGTACACCTGGGTCTAGGAGATTTGCCTTATCACTCAAAAAAGTGTCAAGAATAATGGTCACAGCTTAGGTCGCATGGGTAAGATTACAGCCAGAGATTAAAAGAAAGACCACACATCCATAAAAAGCAGTATCCCAGTCAGGCATCTGAAAGGGCAAAGAGGTGGCTCTGTGCAGGCTGAGTAGCAGGCTCTTCAGTGGAGAGATGAGCACCTGGCCTGCCTCCTCAGTGTTCACCATAGACTCATGCAGGGAATATACCAGCCACCTCCTCCTCAGGGAGGGGCATGATGCCAATCATACTGTCTCAACAAGCGGCCACCTGCTTTATTTACACAAAGAAAATGCTCAATAGTAACAGCATCATCCCATGCCTCCCTCCCACCCAAGATCATTCTCCTGAATGACCTTTCTAAAACAAAGATCTTACATTCCCCTACTCCAATATACTCACCCCCTGAAGATACTTTCTTATATGTCATTTCAAGGTACTTTTGGAACCAAACCCTCACAAAGACATTTAGACTTGATGCCTGATAACTTGATTACCTTCAGAGTCCTGGGTAAAGAGCAAATCAGTCTGCAGATTTAACTGAGTGGTCCTATCCTGGCACTGAGCCCAAGAGCTGTTTGTTAGGAAGCTGTCCTAAGCCCTGATTTTGGTCATTGGTTACATCTCGGAAAGGAGCTCTAGAGTTGTGGGCAATGACCCTCTGGCCCTGAGAATCCTGGGTGAAAAGCTGACTCCAGGAGTCCTTGTCATTCTTTTCGCTGTCCCAGGAAAACACAGGAATAGGACAAGGGCTTTGTTTCACTGCTTCTTTGTTTGCTCCACTCCAGGAATCCTGGTATGTTTGAAGGAGGATGGGGGCCTGCCTGTTTCTTTTGGCAGACACCTTTTCCAAGTTAGTCTTATCCAAGAGCTGATGGCCCTTGTGCCCAGGTGTTTTACTGTGTCTCTCCACATTCTGATAGTTCTTTTTCTTAGATCCATAAGGCCATTCCCTTTTCCAGGAAGAATCCTCTTCTTCCTTTTGGTCCAGTAAGCAAGAACTCTCCAGGTCTTGGGTGAAGGAACAGGGCAGTGATGCTTTACTCTCTCCAGCACAGACAAAGGTATCAGGCTGGAACAAAGACAGCACAGTCACGCATGGGCTTCCTATTCCATGGTGGTGAGAAGCCTGGAAGGACTGAGGAGAAAGTCTAGCTTCCTGGATGTCTGCAGGGGTTGAAGTGGCTAAAGGGGGTGCCATGCAATCATCCCCCAAGCCCTGGATCAGATGGTCTAGCTGGGTTGCATCTTCCTTAGACTCTTTGTTGGTCTGACTTTCTATATGAGACGAAACACTCCTCTGGTCACCACCATTTGTCTTTCCTAGTAAAACAAGACGAACAAATATTATTCTGCAGGAAAACTCCACCTGAGTAGGATTTAGGTGGCTTTTTCTGAAATCACTATCAGCTACCATAACTACTAGTGCAGGGGTCTTAGGACTCTTCACAGATCTTTGTAGCCGATCTTCCTGCTTTCAATCTCTTTTCTTTCCTGAATGATCTAAAACATAGCTCTTATATTCCCCTACTCAAATATATAGATGCTTCCCATGACCTACCTAATAAAAGTCAAACATGTTACACAGTCAGACCACAGCCTACTTTTCCAGTTGAGTGGGGTTTGTTTAACATAGGCCACATCAGTTTTGCTTTTGTTTTTTATTTAACATAGTTTCTGCTAAATAGTGATCCTGGCCAAATATCACCCCTGGATATTATCCTTTGAGAAACATGTTCAATATACACCATTTTTGTAAAGTCTCAAAGATCACATTGACCAGCCAACGCTGAGAAACCTTCTGGTGACAGTGAGAAAGAATATGGGTCTCCTGCTCCCCAAAAATTTCATGGGAAAGGGAGTAAAGACACAATTAGATGCTAAGTCCATCAGTAGAAAGGACAATTAAAAAAACTATTACTGTCCAGCCTGTCTACTTTATCAGGTGTGGAATGGATCCTGTCTGCCTTAAAAATAGATGATGTGGAATTCCTACTCCCCCCCCACCAAATTATGCTAAGATCTAATTACAAACAAGGCTGAATGACTGATTTCTTCTTTCCTTTCCAAGAAATATACTACAGAAATTGTTTTGTAAAAGCGTTCTCAACTGGCCTAAGACTTCAATACAGACTATGTAGAAAATATCAGAATTTTGAAATGGAAAGTGGTTTTGAGAAAAATCTGCCCTTGTTACTTAAAGCAAAAGAGTTTAAGTTTTTGTTTGTGGTAGGGAGAAGGCATTTTGAAGGTTTATGCAAAGCAATCCTGGGAACGGCACCAAGAGTTAGAGCTCTCTTCCCAGCACCCTTCAACTGGCAAGAACCCTGCTCTGTAAGCCCCAGCCTGGTCTGAGGCAGCTGGTTTCTGAAGAGGAACATGCAAACAAAGAACTGCCAAAGGATGATGAAACACAAGCCAACTTTATGCCAAGCTTTCTAAGAAAAAAGCTCTTTTGAATTTTGATTAATTTGAGAAGCTTCATATAGACATATCAATTATCAATTAATCTTATACAGACTGCTAATTGTGGCCAATCCAAGACGTATATCTTACTAATGGCACATCAGCTCCCCTCTGCACCCCCAACTCCCAAGTATGCCTTTCCTCACTGCTCTGTCAGGGAATACCAATATTTTTCTGGTTCTGTTTAGACTGAGATAAACAGAACCAGAAAAGTATGTTTGTAAAAGTATGTATATATTGCTTTCCAAAAGACGATGCTTTCTTGTGTTTTAAAACATCTAATAGGTCAGCTAAGTTCAACACAATGCACTAATGGCACCACTTCTCATAGATATTCCAGCATGGAAAAATGAATGCACTCCCTTTTGGTCCCTGGTTGTTTCCAGTCCAGTCACCATACCTGGCTGCAAGGTGAAGAAGGAAGCAATGCTGGTCTGCCGGGTGCCTGCAGGTGGACGACTTCTTTGAGTAAAAGAAATGTTAGCCTTTCTCTCTCCAGGAAAGAGTGTTAGCATTTTGGTACTTGACTTGATTAAATGTGTCTGAGAAGGGGGAGAAAAAGAATAAGAGAAACCTATTAATATCAAAACAGCTGCCAAAAAAAAAAAAAAAAAACAGCTGCCAGACAGGATTCAGTAAACACCAGTTACCCTCTTGGAAACACACTAGACCTCTTGGATTCGACTCATATCCTCTAGTCTTTGCTGTACATCGCCTTCCACCAATTTCTGCCAACTGATAGTGTTTGTTTTTCCTCAAGAATCACATATTCCAACCATAGCCCATTCTTTCTGCTTCCCCATGGAAATCAGGCAGGCTGACTAAACAAACAGGAAGGGATTCCACAGGTGATATTATTCTCTCCTTTATATTTAAAGATAATTAATGAAACTAGGGACCTCTCTGGCAGTCCAGTAGTTAAGACTCTGTGTGCCCAATGCAGGGAGCCCGGGTTTGATCCCTGGTCAGGGAACTAGATCCTGCATGCTGCAACTAAAAAAAAAGATCCCGCGTGCCGCAACTGAAGATTGTGCACACAGCAACGAAGATCCCGCATGCAACTAAGACCTGGTGCAGCCAAATACATGAATAAGTAAATAACTTTTTTTAATAATAGATAATTAATGATTCTACATCAGTAGTAGTTGATACATTTTTAATAGTTTTCAAATAGTCACACAGTGGTTAACAGCATGGCTCCTGAGTCACACAGCTTCTGTTCAAACCAGTACCAATTCTGCCACTGCCAATTACTAGCTGCATGACCCTCTAGAAGTTGTCTGATCTCTGTCTCATTCTCATGTGTGAAATGGGGACAATAATAGTACCAAGCCCATAGGGCAGTTACGAGGATTTGGTGAGTTAATTCACATAAAAGGCTTACAAAGTTCTGGCACATATACAGCATTTAATAATAGTTGGCTATTATTCAGAGGAGGAGCAATGAAACAGCAACAGTCTTACTACATTTTCATCTCCCCGCCCTTTATACTTCGAGTATGAACTGGAAGATGGGCCAGAAAGGTTTGGAATGTGTCAACTTTTATACCTTATCCTTATTTAATGTAATTTGGTTTTGTTTCCATTTGCTTGTTATGGAATGCTTGAGAAGTAGGGAGAATAGGATTATATTCAATTCAATTTGGCTGTGAAAGCCACAGAAGAAATGAGATTTGCCAATATCCATGTACCAAGTTGGAAGTAGGCCTGAAACTTGAACCTAAATTATTAATTCTAGCCCAAAGTTGACTTCATTTCATTTTTACATTTGGAAACTAAAATGTACTTTAAGTGGTTAAAAGATGGAAGAAATTCTGGACGTAAAATTCATACTTTGACTTGGAGTACTGGTGTGGAACATTCTCTTCCACCATACAAAACTGGATAAAATACATGAAACAACTGATTTTAGACAATGGATAACAGGCAGTGCAGAACTGTGATCCCCAAGAGCAGGAAAACAAATGAGGTGAACCCTGGGACACCCTAGCTTTCTGCTTGGAAGCACTTGTCAGAATGCAATGTATACAGAGAGTACTCAGGCAAAGCATTGCAGTCTTGATAAACTGAGTAGACTGAGATTGGAATTTGGGGAAGATAAGGTGGCTGGGATTTGCAGTGCAGAGAAATACATCCAGAAGTCTACATAGAGATCCCTTCAGTCCATTACTGAATACTAACCTACAAGTGTGTTAGGTGAAACCCCGTGAGGCCAGACAAAGAAATGCCAGGAACTGCAAGATGAACAATTCCCAGAGCTCACACAGGGCTGGGAGAGTTCCCACTAGGCAAAGTGGAAAGACCTTTTTAATACCAGTGGCATTCAGCAGAATTAGCAGAAGGATCACCCCTTAGCAGTAGAGCTAAACTAGCTGCAGAGCAAAAACTTCCAAACCTGTCCTAACAAAGCTTAAAAGCAAGCTTGATTAGCAAGCAACTACCTGCCAAAACAAATTTCAGCATTCTTTAAAGACAGTAAAATCCAGATACCCAGCCATGTAGCACACAACAAAAAATTGCTAGATATGTGAAACAGCAGGAAAACAATCCATAATGGGGGCTGGGGGGTGGCGTGGGGGATCGGTTAAATGGAAACAGAAATATCAGGGATGACAGAATTAGCAGACAAACTTTACAATAAATATGCTCAAGGATTTAAAGGAAAACGTGAAAATACTGAGAAAAAGAACATACAAAAAATTCACTAGATGGGCTTAACAACAGATTAGAGACTACAGGAAAAAAATAACAGTGGACCTGAAGTCACAGCAATACAAACTATCCAAAATGAAGCAGAGAGAGAAACAAACTGAAAATAAATTCTTAATGGTCTGTGGGGTATCAAGCATACATATAATGAGAATTCCAAAAAACAAGGTGAAAGTGGGCAGAAAATATACTTAAAGAAATAATGGCCCAAATTTTTCCAAATTTGATGAAAACTACAAACAACTGTGATTGTCTTTTTCAAAGACCAATTCAAAGGCAATTCAAAGACCAATACAAGATCTCCCATTTCACATGCTTTTCTTATAATTTGCCCTTGCTACTCTTCCCATCAAGTGGTGAGTCATATTCCCTTACCTTGAACTGGTGAAGAACTTTGTGACTGCCTGACCAATAAAGTATGATAGAAGCAACACTACATGATTTCCAAGACTGGGTCATAAAAATGCCATGCACTTCTCTGCCTTGCTTTCTTGAGATGCTCACTCTTGGAACCAGGCCCCCATGCTATGAGAAAACCCAAGCAGGCACATGGCTCTTTAAATTGTATGGGAGACACATCCTAGATATGTGAAATAATGTGAGTTAGTATGCCAACAAGTATCTATAGGCTAGGTACTAGGAAACAGTAATGAACAAAACAAGTGTTTCTGCCCTGATAAAGCTTACAGCTTAAGGGGGAAAACAGACAAACTAGTAATAGTTATTTAAATTACTACATGTATGCTAAATCCTATAACGACAACTTATAGAAAACTACAGATTATCGGAAAACAGTTAAGACCTCAATTAGCAAAACGTCTGGGAATAAGCTTTTTACCAAATTGGCCATACTTATCAGGATTAGACTCCATCCTTGGGTCAGAGCGATGTCAGGAGTAATACTGCCCCAGATATAGACCTCTCAGAAAATCCATGGCTTCAAGTATTTACATTTATCTCAGTAGAATGTTAAGACTGTGAGTGAGAGGAGGTAATCTGGAACTGAGGAGGGCCCGGGTACAAAGCCCTTCAGCTGATTATCCCTACCTCAAAATAAAGGCAGCCCCTGTATGTACATTACATAGTATAAGAAGGCCTATCTAATAGGCATCGGTTTCCTACAGGACCAAACCCCATGGTAAGCCACAGCCTACATATTGACAATTTTTACCCTCAAGAATGCCCTGAAGAACCTAACTTCAACAGGCACGTTCCCTCCAAAACTAAAGAATCTCTAATCCTTTGGTATATCACATTCGTGGCCCAGTCGTTTTCTTCTTTCATAGTGGTAGAAGGAAAAACTGACTTCTTACAACTATGGAGCTCCTGCTACTCTTGCTATATTACAAGGATCCCCTATGACGTGTTCCTACAGAGAATGATGCTTTGGGGTGGGGGGGGCAAGGATTACCCCAAAAGTGATCCTTTCTTATACTCACAACTCTAGTAGCAAAGCAAATCTGGGATCATATACATCACCTCTCTTACTATTAGAAAATGTTTTCATGCCCCCATAGCATTTAAATTCTGTAGAGCCCTCATTCTATCTGCAAGTTTGTCTTAAAGCTCTACTTTTTTTTTTTTTTTTGCGGCAGGCGGGCCCCTCACCGCCGTGGCCTCTCCCGTTGCAGAGCACAGGCTCAAGGTACACCCATTGAAAACTGTGAAGATTTTCCTCCCAAAGTAATCTAACAATAGAAAATTATTGCAAGAATCTTCTCTAGAACGACCTGGCACTGTTTTTTCATCTAAACCTAATGAAAATTCAGCAATGATAAGAGAAAAGCAATTTCTTCTAAGTATCACAACTCCTAAACTAGAGACCTGATATGTCTACACCCATGAGCAACACTAAGTCTCATACAAAGGTGCTTCTTGCTAATGAGATTTTTCTCACTTAAAGGATGCCATGTATGTCAGAGTTCATTGTAGTACAATGTTTAGTACATTTATCATCAGTTTTGCCCTAATAAAGACTATTGAAAATCTGTTTAAACATCCTGCTTTAACTACTTCCAAAATAGGAATGGCCACATGTGACCCTCTCAATAGTAGAGATGACAGTCCCATGAAAGAAAGAAGAGCACTGGGCTCACTTAAATGGGAAAGTAGGTGCCTCAACTGAAACACAATGGAGGGGGCATCCCCACTCTGGGACAACTCTGCGAATCAGCCTAGATGTCAACTTTGTGAATAGAAGCATTTTGTGTGTGTGTGTGTGTGTGTGTGTGTGTGTGTGTGTGTGTGTGTAACACAGATGATATAGATATAGATACAGATAGAGATAGAGATATACTGAAGCAGAGCAGAATTTGTCACCCCAAAATACGCCTCCTTGGCATAAGGATTATTTTAGGCTGATTATTTTTAAGAAAAAGCAGACATAGGAAAAGCTCTGAGTATAAGTTACCCTTTTGTAAGAGACATTTATATTAAGGGAAATCTCCATTTGTAAGGCTGTCTTCCTCTCTGTACCAGGAAGAGGATGACTCTAAATCTCTTGAAATTCTCATCAATGGAGAAGGCAACAACTTACATCTGCGTAACAACCTTACCCTTGTTCACTGTGTTTTTCCTGGTAACCTCTCATAACTGACTCTCCACCCCCAACATCTTCTTTTGTCTTTAGCTGAAAATGGTGTTTAAGGTGATAGCTTTAGCCATTTCTGAGAGTTAGGTTTTCCTGCGTCTCTCTCATCTATGCAGGAGATATACGTTATTAAACTTTTGTTTGATTTTTCTTTTGTTAATCTGTCTTATATCAATTTAATTATTAGACAAGCCAAAGAACCCAGAAGGGAACAAGGGAAATTTTTTCTGCCTCTACGATACACATACACACACACACACATACACACACACACACATACACACAAATCAGCCTATACTGTTTCTCCCAATTTCCAATCACTATTTCAAGTTATATTTTTAACTTTTTTCTCTATAATCATCCTCTACTTACTCAGGTACCAATTTCTGGTTCCTAAATGTAAACAGAACCGAAGGGAAGATGCAAAGGTCCTTTAAAAGGTGAGAAACACTGAGGGCTGCAGATAACTGGACCAAAGTCACAGCTTAAAAAACATATTTAAGGGCTTCCCTGGTGGCGCAGTGTTTAAGAATCCGCCTGCCAACGCAGGGGACGCAGGTTCGAGCCCTGGTCAAGGAAGATCCCACATGCCGCGGAGCAACTAAGCCCGTGCGCCACAACTACTGAAGCCCACTCACCTAGAGCCCATGCTCCGCAACAAGAGAAGCCAATGCAATTAGAAGCCCGCGCACTACAATGAAGAGTAGCCCCCACTCGCCACAACTAGAGAAAGACCGCATGCAGCAACAAAGACCCAACACAGCCAAAGATAAATAAAAATAAAATAAATAAATTTAATTTTTTAAAAAACATATTTAAGTAACACCCCTCTCCCCTCACGAAAGCCCACATTTAGGTCCTTCTTGAGCATAGCTATATTTTAGATATATACTTAAGAAACCAAGGGTAGTCGTCAGTTAGCTCTCTTAAACTATAACTTGCTTAATGAATAATATCATGTAACCTGCCTTTACTGACCAAGCTTGCTTTAACTTTTCTTGCAAACTGCATACCCTCCAAGCTTCAAGTAGCTTAGACAACATGTCACAAGACTCCTTTAACCACTCCCTATAGATAACACCTCTGACTTATGGGTCACTCACTATACTAATGGTTGCTTAAGTTGTATTTCAGGAGCATGGAGCTAGTCTTACTCAATTCAAACCAGTCGAGACCACCAACCATTCAACTAGGCCTGCTCGAGTGTCAGATAGATGACTTTTTGATGTCAGAGGGCCAAAAATTCCACCCTCAGATCACGCTAACACTGCCATTTTCTGAACATGCGTCCCATGATAGAAGCATGTAACTCAGATATGCCTGCACAGAACACCCATTGCTCCACCTTTTTCTTGCCTCCAATCATCCTTCCCTGAGACAGGAGGGAATGGGGCAGGGCACAACCTTTAAAAGAATGGCATAGATGTTGACGATATGTCAAAAACTGGTTAGAACCTACTAGGCCCAGGACGGCGGAAGATTTGACTTGCAGTACATCTTGAGCCTCATTATATGCTCACTGTAACACATGAGCAGGCTAAGTGACACATCCACAGGCGCCATGACAGTTCTGAGGCTGACCATAATAGGCCAGAAGTGGGGGGTGGCCCAATTCCTGGAAATCCCTGCCCCTTCTCCAAAATAGTTGGAATAATCTTCCCACTTATTAGCCTATGAAATTACCCAGCCCATAAAAACTAACCAGCCCCACACCTTGGGGCCGCTTCTTGCCTTCTGAGAATGACCGCATTCTGCCTATGCAATGCGTATCTCTCTAAATAAAATGCTTTCACATCACTATGGGTCGCTCTAGAATTCTTTCCTTCGCGAAGCCAAGGACCCTCACTTGGTGGCCTATCCCAGGAACTCATCCAAGACCTGGGACATGATCACCCTCTCACGCCCCATTCTCCTGCAACATCCCCAACACCTCAGACTACCCTGCCTCTTTATCTCATAAATATCCCAAGCCCCTCACCTTCAGGGAGGCAGATATGAGATTTGTTCTCTCATCTCCTTGCTTGGCTACCTTGTAAATAAACCCTTTCTCTACTGCAAACCTCAGCATCTCAATATTCGGCTTGCTGCACATCAGGCAAACAAACCTGGTTCAATAACACTAACTTTTAGAGATCAACAATCCAACAAAACAAAACAAAACACTTCAACTTCTACTATCCTGGATTGGGCCCATGTTATTTCTTACCTTAACTTCTGCAATATATTCCTCCAGCCTACCTTTCACTGTACCACTTACTTTCCTATAACAACTATTGGGTTTATCTTCATAGAGACACCTCCCATTATGTCAAACACCTTCCCTGAATTTCCAACATGGCAAGAGTTTACCCTCCTAATCTCACCTTCAACTCCTCTACGTATACCCTACACATTAGCCAAACTGAATTACTCCCATGTAGGAAAGTATCTTACCCAAAGAGAGGTCTGGCCTTTGCCCTCAGCTAATAGGAAGCAACCTCTAATGTCCTGACAGGAGTGTCTTTGTTTACCCTGAGGCCTTGGGCCACACCAGATAGTCTGTACTAACAATGTGATCTATGGCAAGAGCTCTGGGCCAAACAGTATCAGCTTGACCTGAACAGGGAACAGAAACTAAGGTCAGCCGCACAAGTATCAACCATATCTACAAGACTAAGCCCCAGTAAAAGCTCCAAGGCTCAGTGAGCTTCCATGACTGGCTATACTCTGTGTGTACTGTCACTGGTAGAGGACACTGGGAGTAATGAGTGCTGTCCAATATGCCACTGGAAGGACAGTGGAAATGTCATGCTTGCAATCCTCCTAGATTCTGTCCTATGTGCTTGAAACTCACCTAGAATCTGCCCCTTTAATCTTTAATCTGTATCTCTTTGCTGTAATAAACTGTAACCGTGAAGAGACTCCACTCTCAAAGGGTGCACACACTGGGACTCAGGGCAGAAGCAGTAATTTGAAAGAAGCCTGGGTCAGACGTACCTGCTGATCTTGGAAAGTCTCCTGGAGAGGCAGGAGGCAACTAGAGATCACCCTGGGGACACAGACACTGGGGCTGGCAAGCCTATTTTGGAATCCCCCTTTTAGCTTATTATTAGCTTCAGCACCCAGCCCTACCCCTGCCCACCAGCCTATAGGCACCAGTACTGGGATGCCTCAGGCCAAGTAACTAACTGGGTAGGGACACAGCCCCACCCACAAGCAGACAGGCTGCCTTAAGACCCCCTGCTAAGCCTACAATCACCCCTGAACACGGCCCTCCCCACCAAAGGGGCCAGGACCCAGCCCCAAACACCAGTACACAGGCACTTGACCCAGGACCCCTAGGGCTCTGCAGTCAGAGAAGCTGGGACCCAACTCCACCCATCAGTGGGCAGACACCAGCCCCCAAACCCACTGCACTCCAGCCCCCTCACCAGCAAACCTGTTCTAGCCTCCAGACCAGCCTTACCCACCAGCAGGAGGACACAAGCCCCAAGACAGCCACAGCCCTGCTGCCTGCTATGACAGGACCCAACTCATCCACCAGCAGGCCAGCATCAGGCCTGGGACCCTGGGCCCTGCAGCCAGATATCAGGACCTTGTTCTGTCCGCCAGTGGGCGGGCACAAGCCCCAGGATCTGGCTTCACCAACACGGCACTATAATAGGGAAGAACAAATCTGACTCCATATTAGATCTGTTTCTTTTACTTTAACCTTTGTATTCTACTGCTTTTGCTACAAGAATGTTGCCTATAGCTGGAAATATAAGGATAGCCCATTCTCAAGGCTCTGACCTTTAAATATATAACACTTTTCCATTTACATAAAGAAAAAAAGTTGCAGAACAGAAAATAACCTTTGTCTCAGTTGGAAGTTTATGGGAACATCATGACCTGACCTACATGGACAGCTGCAAGAACAAAGGATTCCAGCATCAAGAAGTTTGTAACAACCAACCACACCCCCTCCCCCTTTAGTATAAAAAAAGCCTGAATTCTAACTTGGGTAAAATGGTTCTTTGGGACACTAGTCCACCATCTTCTCAGTTTGCTGGCTTTCCAAATAAAGTCACTATTCCTTGCCCTAACAACTCATCTCTTGATTTATCGAGAGGGGGCCAGCCACACCTACCAAACAGCCCATAGTAGTCAGCCTGCCACAACAGAAGGACCCTCACAGGCCACACAAGGGGCACTTGGACCAGAAGGGAGTGCACTGCTGGGACACACAGAATGTCTCCTACAAAAGGCCACTTCTCCAAGGCAGGGAAACATAACCAACCTACCAGATACAAAGAAATAAAAACAGCAAGTCAGGTAAAATGAGGCAACAGAGGAACATGCTCCAAATGAAGACACAAGATAAAATCTCAGAAGAACTAAGTGAAGTGGTGATAGCCAATCTACCCAAAAAAGAGTTTAAGATAATGATCATAAAGATGACCAAAGAACTCAGGAGTAGAATGGATGAACAGCATGGGAAGTTAGAAGTTTTTAACAAACAAAATATAAAGAACAGCCAAATAGAGGTGAAGAATACAATAACTGAACTTAAAAATAAACTAGAAGGAATCAACAGTAGACTAAATAATATAGAGGAATGGATGAGCAAGCTGGAAGACAGAGCAGTGGAAATCACTGAAGCTGAACAGAAAAAGAGAATAAAAAGAAATGAGGAAAGTTTAACACATTATTGACCAGAGACACATTAATAGGTCTTTGCTACCTGAATGTTATTGACCGCAGATATTTCAATATTCACTTACATAACAAATCACCAGCCATAGGCATTAGTTTCTGCCAAAATCCTCTGGTCAATAATGAGTTAAGAGACCTCTGGAATAACATCAAGCACACTAATATTCACATTACAGGGGTACCAGAAGGAGGAGAGAGAGAAAGGGGCAGAGAACATATGTGAAGACATAATAGCTGAAAACTTCCCTAACTTGGGAAAGGAAAAGTACACCTAAATCCAGGAAGCACAGAGAGTCCCAAACAGGATCAACCCAAAGAGGACCATACCAAGACACACTGCAACTAAAATGGCAAAAATTAAAGATAAAGAGAGAATATTAAAAGCAGCAAGGGGAAAGCAACAAGTTACATACAAGGGAACTCCCATAAGGATATCAGCTGACTTTTCAGTAGAAACTCTACAGGCCAGAAGGGAGTGGCATGATATATTTAAAGTGATGAAAGGGAAAAACCTACAAACAAGAATACTCTACCTGGCAAGGCTCTCATTCAGATTTGATGGCGAGATCGAAAGTTTTAAGGCAAGCCAAAGCTGAGAGTTAAGCACCACCAAACCAGCTTTACAAGAAATGCTTAAGGGATTTCTCTAAGCAAAAAAAAAAAAAAAAAAAAGGCCATAACTAGAAACATAAAAATTTATGAAAGGAAAAAGCTTATTGATAATGGCAAATATACAGTAAAGGTAGTAAGTCATCTACACACAAAATTAGTAGTAGGGAAATTAAAAGACAAAAGAAGTAAAATCATCTATATGCACAATAAGCAGTTAAGGGATACACAAAGCAAACAGAAAAAGACTGACAAAATTCAACATCCATTTATGATAAAACTCTCCAGAAAATGTGAATAGAGGAAACATACCTCAACATAATAAAGGCCATATATAAGTCCATAACCAACATCATACTCAATGGTGAAAAGCTGAAAGCATTTTCTCTAAGATCACGAACAAGACAAGGATGCCCACTCTAGCCACTTTTATTCAACACAGTAGTGGAAATCCTAGCCACAGCTATCAGATAAGAAAAAAAAATAAAAGGGATCCAAATTAGAAAGGAAGAAGTAAAACTGTCACTGTTCGTAGATATCATAATATTTTACATAGAAAATCCTAAAATTGCTACCAAAAATAAAAATACAAGAGGTCATCAATGAATTTGGGTAAAGTTGTAGGATACAAAATTAATAAACAGAAATCTGTTGCATTTCTATACACTAACAATGAACTATCAGAAAGAGAAATTAAGGAAACACTTACAATCACATCAAAAATAATAAAATATCCAGGATTTCCCTCGTGGCGCAGTGGTTAAGAATCCGCCTGCCAATTCAGGGAACACAGGTTCGAGTCCTGGTCCGGGAAGATCCCACATGCCGTGGAGCAACTAAGCCCATGCACCACAACTACTGAGCCTGCACTCTAGAGACCATGAGCCACAACTGCTAGAGCCCACGAGCCACAATTGCTGAAGCCCACGTGCCTAGAGCCCATGCTCTGCAACAAGAGAAGCCACAGCAATGAGAAGCCCATGCACTGCAACAAAGAGTAGCCCCTGGGCTTCCCTGGTGGCGCAGTGGTTGAGAGTCCGCCTGTCGATGCAGGGACACAGGTTCATGCCCCGGTCCAGGAAGATCCCACATGCCGCGGAGCGGCTAGGCCCATGAGCCATGGCCGCTGAGCCTGCGCGTCCAGAGTCTGTGCTCCACAACGGGAGAGGCCACAACAGTGAGAGGCCCGCGTACTGCAAAAAAAAAAAAAAAAAAAAAGAGTAGCCCCTGCTTACCACAACTAGAGAAAGCCTGCGCGCAGCAACAAAGACCCAACGCAGCCAAGAATAAATAAATTGATTAATTTAAAAAACAAAAAAGACCACAAATAACAAATGTTGGCAAGGATGTGGAGAAAAGGAAACCCCTGTACACTGCTGGAGGAAATATAAATTGATGCAGCCACAATGGAAAACAGTATGGAGGCTCCTTAAGAAAACTAAAACTAGAGCTACCATATGATCCAGCAATCCCAATCCTGGGCATGTATCTGGAAAAGATGAAAACTCTAATTCAAAAACATACATGCACCCAAATGTTCAGAGCAGCATTATTTACAACTGCCAAGATATGGAAGCAACTTAACTGTCCATCAACAGAGGAATGGATAAAGAAGAATGTGGGGTGTATATATATATATATATATATATATATATATATATATATATATATATATATATATATATACACACACACACACATATACATATAGATATACATACAATGGGGTAGTTCCCTGGAAGTCCAGTTGTTATGACTCAGCGCTTTCACTGTCATGGCCCCAGGTTCAATCCCTGGTTGGGGAACTAAGATCCCGCAAGCCACGTGGCACAGCCAAAATACACACACACACACACACACACACACACGAATACTACTCAGCCATAAAAAAGAATGAAATTTTGCCATCTGCAACAGGAATGGACCTGGAGGGTATTATGCTTAGTGAAATAAGTAAGACAGAGAAAGACAAATACTGTCTTCCTATCACTTGTGGAATCTAAAAAGTAAAACAAACTAGTGAATATAAAAACAAAAACAAAACAGATTCACAGATAAAGAGAACAAACTAGTGGTTACCAGTGGGGAGAAGGAAGGAGGGAGTGGCAAGATAGGGGTAAAGGATTAAGAAATACAAACTACTACATATAAAATAAGCTACAAGGGTATATTGTACAGTACAGGGAATATAGCAAATTTTTTTTCTTTTTTTTTTTTGCGGTACGCGAGCCTCTCACTGTTGTGGCCTCTCCTGTTGCAGAGCACAGGCTCCAGACGCGCAGGCTCAGTGGCCATGGCTCACGGGCCCAGCTGCTCCGCGACATGTGGGATCTTCCCGGACCGGGGCACGAACCCATGTCCCCTGCATTGGCAGGCGGACTCTCAACCACTGCACCACCAGGGAAGCCCTATAGCAAATATTTTAAAATAACTATAAATAGAGTATAATCTATAAAAATTTTGAATCACTGTTGTACACCTGAAACTAATATAATATTGTAAATCAACTACACCTCAATTAAAAATAACAATTTAAGAAACTGTAACCATGAGTATAACAGCTTTCAGTGAGTTCTGTGAGTCCTTCTAAGTATTATCAAACCTGTCAATGGTTTGCGGGACCCCTGAGGGGAAGCAAAATTTGCCACCCTAAAGTATGTCTGTTTGGCATAAGGATTATTTTAGACTGATTATTTTTTTTAATTAATTTATTTATTTTTGGCTATGTTGGGTCTTTGTTGCTGCGCGTGGGCTTTCTCTAGTTGTGGCAAGCGGGGGCCACTCTTCATTGCAGTGCATGGGCTCCTCATTGCGGTGGCTTCTCTTGTTGCAGAGCACGGGCTCTAGATGCACGGACTTCATTAGTTGTGGCTCACGGGCTCAATAGTTGTTGCTGTGGGCTCTAGAGCACAGGATCAGCAGTTGTGGCCCACAGGCTTAGTTGCTCCGCAGCATGTGGGATCTTCTTGGACCAGGGCTCGAACTCGTGTCCCCTGCATTAGCAGGCGGATTCTTAACCACTACGCCACCAGGGAAGTCCTAGGCTGATTATTTTTAAGAGCATACACAGGAGAAGCTCTGAAAACCAAGAAGTTACCCTTTTGTAAAAGAAATTTACATTTATAAGGGAAATCTCCATTTGTAAGGGTGTCCTCCTCTCTGTACCTGGAAGAGAAGGATGACTCTACATCTCTAGAAACTCTTATCAACAGAAAAGGCAAAGGCTTAAATCTGTATAACAACCGTACCCTTGTTTACTGTGCTTTTCCTAATAACCTCCCATAACTGGCCTTCCCCAACCCCCAACATCTTTTGTCTTTAGTGGGAGATGTTATTTAAAGTGATGGCTTGGGCCATTTATGGTAGCTACTCAGTTTTCCTGGGTATCTCCCAGTATAAAGGAGACATATGTTATTAAACTTGTTTGTTTTTCTCCCATTAATTTGTCTTTTATTACAGGGGTGTCTCAGCCAAGAACCTAGGAGGGCAGATGGAATATTATTTTTCCTCCCCCATGAAACAGAGAGCTAACCTGATTAGGCCTGCCAAACCTACCCTGCCTCTCTTGCTTTTAATCCCTTGCTTTTAGTTCATTTAAAAACCCATATAGCTAACAGTCAGTAGCCAAGATAGATAAATAGATAGATTCATACGCCCTCTGATGTATGAATCACTACACTAACAGTTGCTTAAGTTGTTTTTCAGGTACTTGGAGCTAGTTCTTGCCCAGTTCAGACCAGTTGAAACCACTGACCATTCAACTGGGCCTTTGTGAGTGTCCAATGGATGACCTTTTGATGCCAGAGGGCCAAAAACTCCACCCTCAGAACATGCCACAATTTTCTGAACATGCATCCTATGAAGAGCCATGAAGCTTAACTACACCTGCACAGACCACTGATTACCTCACTTCTCTTACCTCCAATCACCTTTCCCCACACCTCGAACTACCCTGCCTCTTTATCCCATAAATATCCTTAAACCCTATCTTCGGGGAGGTGGACATGAGATTTGTTCTCCCAGTCTCCTAGCTTGGCTGCCTCCTGAATAAACATTTTCTCTGCTGCAAACCTTGGTGTCTCAGTGTTTGGCTTGCTGTGCACTGGGCAAACGAACATGATTTGGTAACACCTATAACCGCAAACATGGAGTTGGATGTCAGAAGTGAGGGTGGTCCTGGGAATTCTCTAACTTTCACCCGCTGTTTCACAAACATCTCTTATATTTCCTGCCACTATGCCACCATTCATAATGTCCCTAGAATACCTACTTCACCTCCACTGCTTTCCAACAATATCTAACCCCTGCTTTAAGGTCTACCTCAAATGCCACCTTCCACAAAGCCTTTCTATTGTAACAGCTTTATTGAGATATAATTCAGTTACCATAAAGTTCACCCATTTAAGTATACAGTTAAGTGTTTTTTAGTATATGCACAGAATTATGTAAACATCACCACAATCTAATTTTAGAATATTTTTCATTACCCCCAAAAGAAACCCTGTATCCATTAGCAGTCATTCCCCATTCTCATCCTACCCCAGCCCCAAGAAACCACTGACTTACTTTCTGTCTCTTAAGGATTTACCAATTCTGGACCTTTCATATATCATACAATATTGGTCTTTTGTGACTGGCTTCTTTCACTGAGCACATTTTGGAGGTTCATCCATGTTTTAGCGTGTATAGGTAACTTCATTCCCCTTTTATTGACAAATAATATTCCACTGTATAGATACACCATTTTATCTATCCATTCATCAATTAATGGACAATTGGGTTGTTTCTACTCTTTAGCTATTATGAGAAATGCTACTGTGAACATTCATGTACAAGTTTCTGTGTGGACATATGTTTTCATGTCCACTGGGTATATACCTAGGAGTAAAACTATTGGGTCATATGGTAACTATGTTTAACATTTTGAGGAATTGCCAAACTATTTTCCAAACTGCCTAAACCATTTTATGTGCACCAGCAGTTTATGAGAGCTCCAATTTGTCCACATGCTTGTCAACACTTGATATTATCAGTCTTTTTGATTACAGCCAACCTAGCATGTGTGAAGTGGTATCTCATTCTGGTTTCGATTTGCATTTCCCTAATGACTAAAAATGTTGAGTATCAAGTCTCTACCTGAATAGATAAAGAGACTGAACTAGTAATTTTAAAACTTCCTGCAAAAAAAAAAAAAAAAAAGCCCACCGTTCCATTGACAGATGAATGGATAAAGACATGGTATGTACAATATATGTATACATACATACATACTGTGGAATACTACTCAGCCATAAAAAAGAATGAAATTTTGCCATTTGCAGCAACAACTTGGAGGGCATTATGCTAAGTGAAACAAGTCAGACAGAGAAAGACAAATACTGTATGATATCACTTATATGTGGAATCTAAAAAATACAACAAACTAGTGAATGTAACAAAAAAGAAGCAGACTCAGAATTAGTGGTTACCAATGGCGCGGGAGGATGGGTAATACGGGGTAGGGGCTTAAGAGGTACAAACTATTAGATATAAAATAAACTACAGAAGGCGGAGTGAAGATGGAGGTGTGGGAAGACACTGAGTTAGCATCTCCCCACAACTAGGGTGGCTGCCGGCCGTTGGTGGGACACCCTGACACCCAATGAGATGGGAGGAACCCCCAAGTGAACCAGTAGGACATGGGGGAACAGATGGGGGAGGAGAAGTGGAGGCCAGACAGGATTGGCGCCCCTGAGGCCAGGGAGATCAGGAGAGGTAGGCAAGAGGGGCCCTCTGGGAGGAGTGACAAAGGAGCAGAGGGCATTTGCCCTGCCCACTTGGGCCCAGGAGCCCGCTGAGCTCCCAGGCCGGTCCCCTGCCCTCCAAAGCCCTCTCCAGGCCACGTGGGTCCTGGGGGCATAGGAAGAAGGCCAAGGGGAAAACAGGAGAGGCAGGTAGGAGGGGCCCTCCAAGACAGGAGGAGCAGGAGGAGCAGGAGAGGAGAGGAGACCTCGAGTTTGCCCCACCCACTCGAGCCCAGGAAGCCTGCTGGGCTCCCAGGTGAGGTCCCCCGCCCTCTGAGACCAGGTGGGGGGGAACGCCTGTGCCCCTTCTGTTCCTTGAGCCTAAGCCCACCCCGCACAGCCCCCAGTGCCTTTTCCAGCCCTGTGGGTCCTAAGCATAGGCCCCGCCCACCACCCAAACCTCACCCTTGCTTAGGCCCCACCCTCCACAGCCAAGGCCTTTTCCTGGGCTTTCTTTTTTATTTGTTTTTATCTCTTTTCCCTCTTCTTTTTTACTATTGTGGTACTGTTGTACCTTCTGGGTGTTGATTCATCTATATTTTTATTTTTATATTCTTTCTAACATGCCTGTTAGTTGCCGAGTCTAATTTTATTTTTAACTTTGTTATTATTCTCTCTTTTTTTTTTTTATTTTTTTGCCACCCCACACAGTTTGCGGGATCTTGGTTCACGAGCCAGGGGTCAGGTCGAAGCTCCTGCAGTGGGAGCTTCATGTCAGAACCACTGGACAAACAGAGAACCTCAGACCCCAGAGATTATTCATCAGAGTGAGGTCTCACAGCGGTCCTCATCTCAGCACCAAGACCCAGCTCTATCCAACAGCCTACAAACTCCAGTGTTGGAAGCCTCAGGCCAAACAACCAGTAAGACAGGAACATATTCCCATTCATTAAAAAAAAAGAGAGACAGCAAAAAAATATGTCACAGATGAAGGGGCAAGGTAAAAACCTACAAGACCAAATAAATGAAGAGGAAATAGGCAATCTACCTGAAAAAGAATGCAGAGTAATGATAGTAGAGATGATCCAGAATCTCAGAAATAGAATGGAGGCATGAATTGAGAAAATACAAGAAATGTTTAACAAAGATCTAGAAGAACTAAAGAACAAACAAACAGAGATAAACAACACAATAAATGAAATAAAAAATACACCAGAAGGAATCAATAACAGAATTAACTGAGGCAGAAGAACGAATAAGTGAGCTGGAAGACAAAATGGTGGAAATAACTGCCGAGGAGCAGAATAAAGAAAAAAGAATGTAAAGAATTGAAGACAGTCTCAGAGACCTCTGGGATAACACCAAATGCACCAACATTTGAATTATAGGGGTCCCAGAAGAAGAGAAAAAGAATGGGTATGAGAAAATATTTGAAGAGATTATAGTCAAAAACTTCCCTAATGGGAAAGAAAATAGTCACTCAAGTCCAGGAATCAGAGAGTCCCATACAGGATAAACCCGAGGAAAAACACACTGAGACACATATTAATCAAACTAACAAAAATTAAATTCAAAGAAAAAATATTAAAAGCAGCAAGGGGAAAAAAACAACATATAAAAGAATCCCCATAAGGTTATCAGCTGAATTTTCAGCAGGAACTCTGCAGGCCAGAAGGGAGTGGCAGGATATACTGAAAGTGATGAAAGAGAAAAACCTACAACCAAGATTACTCTACCCAGCAAGGATCTCATTCAGATTCGATGGAGAAGTCAAAAGCTTTTCACACAAGCAAAAGCTAAGAGAATTTTAGCACCACCAAACCACCTTTACAACAAATGCTAAGGAAACTTCTCTAGGTGGGAAACAGAAGCGAAGAAAAAGACCCACAAAAACCCAAAACAATTAAGAAAACAGTAATAGGAACATACATATCAATAATAACCTTGGGGCTTCCCTGGTGGCACAGTGGTTGAGAGTCCACCTGCCAATGCAGGGGACACGGGTTCATGCACCGGTCCGGGAAGATCCCACATGCCGTGGAGCGGCTAGGCCCGTGAGCCATGGCCACTGAGCCTGCGCATCCAGAGCCTGTGCTCCGCCACGGGAGAGGCCACAACAGTGAGAGGCCCGCGTACCGCAAAAAAATAAAAAATAAATAAAATAACCTTGAATGTAAATGGATTAAATGCCCCAACCAAAAGACACAGACTGGCTGAATGGATACAAAAACAAGACCCATATATACACTGTCTACAAGAGACCCACTTCAGATCTAGGGACACATACAGACTGAAGGTGAAGGGATGGAAAAAGATACTCCATGCAAATGGAAATCAAAAGAAAGCTGGAGTAGCAATACTCATATCCGATAAAATAGACTCTAAAATAAAGACTATTATAAGAGACAAAAAAGGACACTACATAATGATCAAAGGATCAATCCAAGAAGAAGATATAACAATTATAAATGTTTATGGGCCCAACATAGGAGCACCTCAATACATAAGGCAAACGCTAACAACCATGAAAGGACAGTAACACAATAATAGTAGGGGATTTGGGGCTTCCCTGGTGGCGCAGTGGTTGAGAGTCCGCCTGCTGGTGCAGGGGACACGGGTTCGTGCCCCGGTCCAGGAGGATCCCACATGCCACGGAGCGGCTGGGCCCGTGAGCTATGGCCGCTGGGTCTGCGTGTCCGGAGCCTGTGCTCCGCAGCAGGAGAGGCCACAACGGTGAGAGGCCCACGTACCGCAAAAAAAAAAAAAAGAAAAAATAGTAGGGGATTTTAACACACCGCTACACCAATGGACAGATCATCCAAACAGAAAATAAATAAGGAAACACAGCTTTAAATGACACAATGGACCAGATAGATTTAATTGATATTTATAGAACATTCCACCCAAAAGTGGCAGAATACACTTTCTTCTCAAGTGCACATGGAACATTCTCCAGGATAGACCACATCTTGGGTCACAAATCAAGCCTCAGAAAATTTAAGAAAATTGAAATCATATCAAGCATCTTTTCTGACCACAACGCTATGAGACTGGAAATCAATTACAGAAAAAACTGTAAAAAACACAAATACATGGAGGCTAAACAATGCGCTACTAAATAACGAAGAGATCACCGAAGAAATCAAAGAACAAATTAAAAAATACACAGAAACAAATGACAACGAAAACACGATGACCCAAAACCTGTGGGACGCAACAAAAGCAGTTCTAAGAGGGAAGTTTATAGCAATTCAATCTCACCTCAAGAAACAAGAGGGGGGACCTTGAAGATGGCGGAAGAGTAAGACGCGGAGATCACCTTCCTCCCCACAGATACACCAGAAATACATCTACACGTGGAACAACTCCTACAGAACACCTACTGAAGGCTGGCAGAAGACCTCAGACCTCCCAAAAGGCAAGAAACTCCCCACGTACCTGGGTAGGGCAAAAGAAAAAAGAAAAAACAGAGACAAAAGAATAGGGACGGCACCTGCACCAGTGGGAGGGAGCTGTGAAGGAGGAAAAGTTTCTACACACTAGGAAGCCCCTTCGCGGGCGGAGACTGCGGGAGGCAGAGGGGGGAGCTTCGGAGCCACGGAGGAGTGCACAGCAACAGGTGTGCGTAGGGCAAAACGGGGAGATTCCCGCACAGAGGATCGGTGCCGACCAGCACTCACCAGCCCGAGGGGCTTGTCTGCTCACCCGCCGGGGCGGGCGGGGCTGCGAGCTGAGGCTCGGTTTCGGTCAGAGCGCAGGGAGAGGACTGGGGTTGGCAGCTTGAACATAGCCTGAAGGGATTAGTGCACCACGGCTAGCTGGGAGGGAATCCGGGAAAAAGTCTGCACCTGCCAAAGAGGCAAGAGACTTTTTCTTCCCTCTTTGTTTCCTGGTGCGCGAGGAGAGGGGTTGAAGAGCGCTGCTTAAAGGAACTCCAGAGACGGGCGCGAGCCGCGGCTAAAAGCACGGACCCCAGGGACGGGCGGGAGACGCTAAGGCTGCTGCTGCCGCCACCAAGGGGCCTGTGTGCGAGCACAGGTCACTATCCACACCCCTCTTTCGCGGAGCCTGTGCAGCCCGCCACTGCCAGGGTCCCGGGATCCAGGGACAACTTCCCCGGGAGAACGCACGGCGGGCCTCAGGCTGGTGCAATGTCACGCCGGCCTCTGCCGCCGCAGGCCCACCCCCGCACGCAGTGCCCCTCCCTCCCCCCGGCCTGAGTGCGCCAGAGCCCCCGAATCAGCGGCTCCTTTAACCCTGTCCTGTCTGAGCAAAAAACAGACGCCCTCCAGCGACCTACACGCAGAGGCAGGGCCAAATCCAAAGCTGAGCCCCTGTGAGCTGTGAGAACGAAGAAGAGAAAGGGAAATCTCTCCCAGCAGCCTCAGAAACAGCGGATTAAAGCTCCACAATCAACTTGATGTACCCTGCATCTGTGGAATACATGAATAGACAACGAATCATCCCAAATTGAGGAGGTGGGCTTCGAGAGCAAGATCTGATTTTTTCCCCTTTTCCTCTTTTTGTGAATGTGTATGTGTATGCTTCTGTGTGAGATCTTGTCTGTATAGTTTTGCTTCCACCATGTGTCCTAGGGTTCTATCCGTCCACGGTTTTTTTTTATTTTTTTCTTAATAATTAATTTTAATAACTTTATTATACTTTACCTTCTTTCTTTCTTTCTTTCTTTCTTTCCTTTCTTCCTTCCTTCCTTCCCTCCTTTAGACAACAAATCATCCCAAATTGAGGAGGTGGTCTCTGAGAGCAAGATTTATGATTTTTTTTTCCCTTTACCTCTTTTTGTGATGGTGTATGTGTATGCTTCTGTGTAAGATTTTGTCTGTATAGCTTTGCTTCCACCATTTGTCCTAAGGTTCTATCCGTCCCTTTTTTTTCTAAATAATTATTTTTTAATTCAATAACTTTATTATACTTTATTTTATTTTACTGTATCTTCTTTCTTTCTGTCTTTTTTCTTTCCTTCCCTCCTTCCTTCCTTCCTCCCTCCCTCCCTCCCTCCTTTCTTTCCTTCTTGCCTTCTTTCCTTCTTTGCTTCTTTCTTTCTTCCTTCCTTCCTTCCCTCCTTTCTTTCTTTCTTTCTTCATACTTCTATTAATTCTCTCTACTTTTTCTCCCTTTTATTCTGAGCCGTGTGGATGAAAGGCTCTTGGTGCTCCAGCCAAGAGTCAGGGCTCTGCCTCTGAGGTGGGAGAGCCAACTTCAGGACACTGGTCAACAAGAGACCTCCCAGCTCCACATAATATCAAACGGCGAAAATCTCCCAGAGACGTCCATCTTAACACCAGCACCCAGCTTCACTCAACGACCAGCAAGCTACAGTGCTGGACAACCTATGCCAAACAACTACCAAAACAGGAACACAACCCCACCCATTAGCAGAGAGGCTGCCTAAAATCATAATAAGGCCACAGACACCCCAAAACACACCACCAGACGTGAACCTGCCCACTAGAGAGACAAGATCCAGCCTCATCCACCACAACACAGGCACTAGTCCCCTCCACCAGGAAGCCTACACAACCCACTGAACCAACCTTAGCCACTGGAGACAGACATCAAAAACAGCAGGAACTACGAACCTGCAGCCTGCAAAAAGGAGACCCCAAACACAGTAAGATAAGCAAAATGAGAAGACAGAAAAACACACAGCAGATAAAGGAGCAAGATAAAAATGCACCAGATCTAACAAATGAAGAGGATATAGGCAGTCTACCTGAAAAAGAATTCAGACTAATGATAGTAAGGATGATCCAAAATCTTGGAAATAGAATGGACAAAATGCAAGAAACAGTTAACAAGGACCTAGAAGAAATAAAGGTGAAACAAGCAACAATGAATAACACAATAAATGAAATTAAAAGTACTCTAGATGGGATCAATAGCAGAATAACTGAGGCAGAAGAATGGATAAGTGACCTGGAAGATAAAATAGTGGAAATAACTACTGCAGAGCAGAATAAAGAAAAAAGAATGAAAAGAACTGAGGACAGTCTCAGAGACCTCTGGGACAACATTAAATGCACCAACATTCGAATTATAGGGGTTCCAGAAGAAGAAGAGAAAAAGAAAGGGACTGAGAAAATATTTGAAGAGATTATAGTTGAAAACTTCCCTAATATGGGAAAGGAAATAGTTAATCAAGTCCAGGAAACACAGAGAGTCCCATACAGGATAAATCCAAGGAGAAATACGCCAAGACACATATTAATCAAACTGTCAAAAATTAAATACAAAGAAAGCATATTAAAAGCAGCAAGGAAAAAACAACAAATAACACACAAGGGAATCCCCATAAGGTTAACAGCTGATCTCTCAGCAGAAACCCTACAAGCCAGAAGGGAGTGGCAGGACATATTGAAAGTGATGAAGGAGAAAAACCTGCAACCAAGATTACTCTACCCAGCAAGGATCTCATTCAGATTTGATGGAGAAATTAAAACCTTTACAGACAAGCAAAAGCTGAGAGAGTTCAGCACCACCAAACCAGCTTTACAACAAATGCTAAAGGAACTTCTCTAGACAAGAAACACAAGAGAAGGAAAAGACCTATAATAACGAACCCAAAACAATTTAGAAAATGGGAATAGGAACATACATATTGATAATTACCTTAAATGTAAATGGACTAAATGCTCCAACCAAAAGACACAGATTGGCTGAATGGATATAAAAACAAGACCCTTATATATGCTGTCTACAAGAGACCCACTTCAGACCTAGAGACACATACAGACTGAAAGTAAGGGGATGGAAAAAGATATTCCATGCAAATGGAAACCAAAAGAAAGCTGGAGTAGCAATTCTCATATCAGACAAAATAGACTTTAAAATAAGGACTATTAAAAGAGACAAAGAAGGACACTACATAATGATCAAGGGATTAATCCAAGAAGAAGATATAACAATTGTAAATATTTATGCACCCAACATAGGAGCACCTCAATACATAAGGCAAATACTAACAGCCATAAAAGGGGAAATCGACAGTAACACATTCATAGTAGGGGACTTTAACACCCCACTTTCACCCATGGACAGATCATCCAAAATGAAAATAAATAAGGAAACACAAGCTTTAAATGATACATTAAACAAGATGGACTTAATTGATATTTATAGGACACTTCATCCAAAAACAACAGAATACACATTTTTCTCAAGTGCTCATGGAACATTCTCCAGGACAGATCATATCTTGGGTCACAAATCAAGCCTTGGTAAATTTAAGAAAATTGAAATTGTATAAAGTATCTTTTCCGACCACACGCCATGAGACTAGGTATCAATTACAGGAAAAGATCTGTAAAAAATACAAACACATGGAGGCTAAACAATACACTACTTAATAATGAAGTGATCACTGAAGAAATCAAAGAGGAAATAAAAAAATACCTAGAAACAAATGACAATGGAGACACAACGACCCAAAACCTATGGGATGCAGCAAAAGCAGTTCTAAGGGGGAAGTTTATAGCAATACAAGCCCACCTTAAGAAGCAGGAAACAACTCGAATAAACAACCTAACCTTGCACCTCAAGCAATTAGGGAAAGAAGAACAAAAAAACCCCAAAGCTAGCAGAAGGAAAGAAATCATAAAGATCAGATCAGAAATAAATGAAAAAGAAACGAAGGAAACAATAGCAAAGATCAATAAAACAAAAAGCTGGTTCTTTGAGAAGATAAACAAAATAGATAAACCTTTAGCCAGACTCATCAAGAAAAAAAGGGAGAAGACTCAAATCAATAGAATTAGAAATGAAAAAGGAGAAGTAACAACTGACACTGCAGAAATAAAAAAGATCATGAGAGATTACTACAAGCAACTCTATGCCAATAAAATGGACAATCTGGAAGAAATGGACAAATTCTTAGAAATGCACAACCTGCCAAGACTGAATCAGGAAGAAATAGAAAATATGAACAGACCAATCACAAGCACTGAAATTGAAACTGTGATTAAAAATCTTCCAACAAACAAAAGCCCAGGACCAGATGGCTTCACAGGCAAATTCTATCAAACATTTAGAGAAGAGCTAACACCTATCCTTCTCAAACTCTTCCAAAATATAGCAGAGGGAGGAACACTCCCAAATTCCTTCTACGAGGCCACCATCACCTTCATACCAAAACCAGACAAGGATGTCACAAAGAAAGAAAACTACAGGCCAATATCACTGATGAACACAGATGCAAAAATCCTCAACAAAATACTAGCAAACAGAATCCAACAGCACATTAAAAGGATCATACACCATGATCAAGTGGGGTTTATTCCAGGAATGCAAGGATTCTTCAATATACGCAAATCTATCAATGTGATAAACCATATTAACAAATTGAAGGAGAAAAACCATATGATCATCCAATAGATGCAGAGAAAGCTTTTGACAAAATTCAACACCCATTTATGATAAAAACCCTGCAGAAAGTAGGCATAGAGGGAACTTTCCTCAACATAATAAAGGCCATATATGACAAGCCCACAGCCAACATCATCCTCAATGGTGAAAAACTGAAAGCATTTCCACTAAGATCAGGAACAAGACAAGGTTGCCCACTCTCACCACTCTTATTCAACATAGTTTTGCAAGTTTTAGCCACAGCAATCAGAGAAGAAAAGGAAATAAAAGGAATCCAAATCAGAAAAGAAGTAAAGCTGTTACTGTTTGCAGATGACATGGTACTATACATAGAGAATCCTAAAGATGCTACCAGAAAACTACTAGAGCTAATCAATGAATTTGGTAAAGTAGCAGGATACAAAATTAATGCACAGAAATCTCTGGCATTCCTATATACTATATACTATATATACTATATACTATATACTAATGATGAAAAATCTGAAATTGAAATCAAGAAAACACTCCCATTTACCACTGCAACAAAAAGAATAAAATATCTAGGAATAAACATACCTAAGGTAGGTTTAGACCTGTATGCAGAAAATTATAAGACACTGATGAAAGAAATTAAAGATGATACAAATAGATGGAGAGATATACCATGTTCTTGGATTGGAAGAATCAACATTGTGAAAATGACTCTACTACCCAAAGCAATCTATAGATTCAATGCAATCCCTATCAAACTACCACTGGCATTTTTCACAGAACTAGAACAAAAAATTTCACAATTTGTATGGAAACACAAAAGACCCCGAATAGCCAAAGCAATCTTGAGAACGAAAAAAGGAGCTGGAGGAATCAGGCTCCCTGACTTCAGACTATACTACAAAGCTACAGTAATCAAGACAGTATGGTACTGGCACAAAAACAGAAAGATAGATCAATGGAACAGGATAGAAAGCCCAGAGATAAACCCACGCACATATGGACACCTTATCTTTGATAAAAGTGGCAGGAAAGTACAGTGGAGAAAGGACAGCCTCTTCAATAAGTGGTGCTGGGAAAACTGGACAGATACATGTAAAAGTATGAGATTAGATCAGTCCCTAACACCATACACAAAAATAAGCTCAAAATGGATTAAAGACCTAAAGGTAAGGCCAGAAACTATCAAACTCTTAGAGGAAAACATAGGCAGAACACTCTATGACATAAATCACAGCAAGATCCTTTCTGACCCACCTCCTAGAGTAATGGAAATAAAAACAAAAATAAACAAATGGAACCTAATGAAACTTCAAAGCTTTTGCACAGCAAAGGAAACCATAAACAAGACCAAAAGACAACCCTCAGAATGGGAGAAAATATTTGCAAATGAAGCAACTGACAAAGGATTAATCTCCAAAATTTACAAGCAGCTCATGCAGCTCAATAACAAAAAAACAAACAACCCAATCCAAAAATGGGCAGAAGATCTAAATAGACATTTCTCCAAAGAAGATATACAGACTGCCAACAAACACATGAAAGAATGCTCAACATCATTAATCATTAGAGAAATGCAAATCAAAACTACAATGAAATATCATCTCACACCAGTCAGAATGGCCATCATCAAAAAATCTAGAAACAATAAATGCTGGAGAGGGTGTGGAGAAAAGGGAACACTCTTGCACTGCTGGTGGGAATGTGAATTGGTTCAGCCACTATGGAGAACAGTATGGAGGTTCCTTAACAAACTAAAAATAGAACTACCATATGACCCAGCAATCCCACTACTGGGCATATACCCTGAGAAAACCAAAATTCAAAAACAGTCATGTACCAAAATGTTCACTGCAGCTCTATTTACAATAGCCCAGAGATGGAAACAACCTAAGTGCCCATCATCGGATGAATGGATAAAGATGTGGCACATATATACAATGGAATATTACTCAGCTATAAAAAGAAACGAAATTGAGCTATTTGTAATGAGGTGGATAGACCTAGAGTCTGTCATATAGAGTGAAGTAAGTCAGAAAGAAAAAGACAAATACCGTATGCTAACACATATATATGGAATTTAAGGGAAAAAAATGTCATGAAGAACCTAGGGGTAAGAAAGGAATAAAGACACAGACCTACTGGAGAACAGACTTGAGGATATGGGGAGGGGGAAGGGTGAGCTGTGACAGGGCGAGAGAGAGTCATGGACATATACACACTAACAAACGTAAGGTAGATAGCTAGTGGGAAGCAGCCGCACGGCACAGGGATTTCGGCTTGGTGCTTTGTGACAGCCTGGAGGGGTGGGATAGGAAGGGTGGGAGGGAGGGAGATGCAAGAGGGAAGAGATATGGGAACATATGTATATGTATAACTGATCACTTTGTTATAAAGCAGAAACTAACACACCATTGTAAAGCAATTATACCCCAATAAAGATGTTTAAAAAAAAATCCTTAAAAAAGAAAAAGAAAAGAAACAAGAAAAATCTCAAATAAACTATCTAACCCAACACTTAAAACAACTAGAGAGGGCTTCCCTGGTGGCGCAGTGGTTGAGAGTCCACCTGCTGATGCAGGGGACGCGGGTTCGTGCCCTGGTCCAGGAGGATCCCACATGCCGCAGAGCAGCTGGGCCCGTGAGCCATGGCCACTGAGCCTGCAAGTCCAGAGCCTGTGCTCCGCAACAGGAGAGGCCACAGCAGTGAGAGGCCCATGTACCACACACAAAAAAAAAAAAACTAGAGAAAGAAGAACAAACAAAACCCAAAGTCAGTAGAAGGAAAGAAATCATAAAAATCAGAGCAGAAATAAATGAAATAGAAACAAAGAAAACAATAGCAAAGACCAATAAAACTAAAAGCTGGTTCCTTGAGAAGATAAACAAAATAGATAAACCCTTACCCAGACTCATCAAGAAAAAAAGGGAGAGGACTCAAATCAATAAAATTAGAAATGAAAAAGGAGAAATCACAACTGACACTGTAGAAATACAAAGGATTATAAGAGACTACTACAAACAACTATATGCCAATAAAATGGACAACCACGAAGAAACGGACAAATTCTTGGAGAGGTACAATTTTCCAAGACTGAACCACGAAGAATTAGAAAATATAAACAGACCTATCACAAGTAATGAAACTGAAACCGTAATTAAAAATCTTCCAACAAACGGAAGTCCAGGACTAGATGGCTTCACAGGAGAATTCTACCAAACATTCAAAGAGCAAACACCAGTCCTTCTCAAACTCTTCCAAAAAATTGCAGAGGTAGAAACACTCCCAAAATCATTCTACGAAGCCACCATCACCCTGATAACAAAACCAGAAAAAGATATCACAAAAAAATAAAATTAATGACCAATATCACTGATGAACACATATGCAAAAATCCTGAACAAAATACTAGCAAAAGAAATCGAACAACACATTAAAAGGATCATACACCATGATCAAGTGGGATTTATCCCAGGTGTGCAAGGATTCTTCAATATACACAAATCAATCAATATGATACACCACATTAACAAATTGAATAAAAACCGTACGATCCTCTCAGATGCAGAAAAAGCTTTTGACAAAATTCAACACCCATTTATGATAAAAACTCTCCAGAAAATGGGCACAGAGGGAACCTACGTCAACATAATAAAGGCCATATACGACAAACCCACAGCTAGCATCATACTCAGTGGTGACAAACTGAAAGCATCTCCACTAAGATCAGGAACAAGACAAGAATGTCCACTCTCGCCACTCTTATTCAACATAGTTTTGGAAGTCCTAGCCACAGCAATCAGAGAAGAAAAAGAAATGAAAGGAATACAAATTGGAAAAGAAGTAAAACTGTCACTGTTTGCATCACTGTATACACAGAAAATCCTAAATATGCCACCAGAAAACTACTAGAACTAATCAATGCATTTGGTAAGGCTGCGGGATACAAAATTAATGCACAGAAATCACCAGCATTCCTATACACCAACAATGAAAAATCAGAAAGAGAAATTAAGGAAACAATCCCATTTACCATCACAACAAAAAGAATAAAATACCTAGGAATAAACCTGCCTCAGGAGGCAAAAGACCTGTACTCGGAAAACTATAAAACACTGATGAAAGAAATCAAAGATGACGTAAACAGATGGAGAAATATACCATGTTCTTGGATTGGAAGAATCAATATTGTGAAAATGACTATGCTACCCAAAGCAATCTACAGATTCAATGCAATCCCCATCAAACTACCAATGGCATTCTTCACAGAATTAGAACAAAAAATTTTACAATTCGTATGGAAACATAAAAGACCCCAAATATCCAAAGCAATCTTGAGAAAGAAAAACATGGTTGGAGGAATCAGGCTCCCTGACTTCAAACTATACCACAAAGTTACAGTAATCAAGACAGTATGGTACTGGCACAAAAACAGAAATATAGATCAATGGTACAGGATAGAATGCCCAGCGATAAACCCACGCACATATGGTCACCTAATTTACGACAAAGGAGGCAAGAACATACAATGGAGAAAGGACAGCCTCTTCAATAAGTGGTGCTGGGAAAACTGGACAGCTACATGTAAAAGAATGATATTAGAACACCATCTAACACCATACACAAAAATAAACTCCGAATGGATTAAAGACCTAAATGTAAGACCAGACACTCTAAAACCCTTAGAGGAAAACACAGGAAAAACACTCTTTGACATAAACCACAGCAAGAGCTTTTTTGACCCACCTTCTAGAGTAACGGAAAT
The DNA here is from genome assembly GCF_011762595.2 of Tursiops truncatus. Classification (NCBI taxonomy): domain Eukaryota; kingdom Metazoa; phylum Chordata; class Mammalia; order Artiodactyla; family Delphinidae; genus Tursiops; species Tursiops truncatus. Next base: position 163,801,350 of record NC_047034.1, on the reverse strand, counting down.
AAAACCCAAAATAAACAAATGGGACTTAATCAAACTTAAAAGCTTTTGCACAGCAAAGGAAACCATAAACAAGACAAAAAGACAACTCTCAGAATGGGAGAAAATATTTGCAAATGAAACAATGGACAAAGGATTAATTTCCAAAATATACAAACAGCTCATGGAGCTCAATATCAAAAAAACAAAACAATCCAATTAAAAAATGGGCAGAAGACCTAAATAGACATTTCACCAAGGAAGACATACAGATGGCCAAGAGGCACATGAAAAGATGCTCAACATCACTAATTATTAGAGAAATGCATATCAAAACTACAATGAGGTATCACCTCACGCCAGTCATGATGGCTATTATCAAAAATCTAGAAACAGGGCTTCTCTGGTGGCGCAGTGGTTGAGAGTCTGCCTGTCGATGCAGGGGATGCAGGTTTGTGCCCCAGTCCAGGAAGATCCCACATGTCGCGGAGCAACTAAATCAGTGTGCCACAACTACTGAGCCTGTGCTCTTGAGCCCGTGAGCCACAACTACTGAGCCCACATGCCACAGCTACTGAAGCCTACACGCCTAAAGCTCGTGCTCCACAACAAAGAGAAGCCACCGCAATGAGAAGCCCACACACCGCAATAAAGAGTAGCCCCCGCTCACTGCAACTAGAGAAAGCTCACGCACAGCAACAAAGACCCAAAGCAGCCAAAAATAAATAAATTTTAAAAAGAGAGACATGTACCACAATGTTCACTGCAGCACTACTTACAACAGCCAGGACATGGCACCAACCTAAGTGTCCATCGACAGATGAATGGATAAAGAAGATGTGGCACATATATATAATGAAATATTACTCAGCCATAAAAAGAAACAAAATGGAGTTATTTGTAGTGAGGTGGATGGACCTAGAGTCTGTCATACAGAGTGAAGTAAGTCAGAAAGAGAAAAATACCGTATTCTTACACATATATATGGAATCTAAAAAAAAAAGAAAAAAATGGTACTGATGAACCTAGTTGCAGAGCAGGAATAAAGATGTAGACACAGAGAATAGACCTGAGGACATGGGGTGGGAGGGGGAAGCTGGGGCAAAGTGAGAGTAGCATTGACATATATACACTACTGAATGTAAAATAGTTAGCTAGTGGGAATAGCAGCATAGCACAGGGAGATCAACTCTGTGCTTTGCAATACCTAGATGGGTGGGATAGGGAGGATGGGAGGGAGGCTCAAGAGGGAGGGGATATGGGGACATATGTATGCATATGGCTGATTCACTTTGGTGTACAACAGAAACAAACACAGTATTGTGAAGCAATTATACTCCAATAAAGATCTATTAAAAAATAAATAAACAAAATAAAATAAGCTACAAGGATATATTGTACAACAAAGGGAATATAGCCAGTATTTTATAACTATAAATGAAGTATAACCTTTAAAAACTGTGAATCACTATATTGTACACCTTTAACTTACATAATATTGTACAGCAACTACAATTTTTTTTAGTTTAATATAAGTAACTAACTAAATAAATAAATGCCACTGTGTGCTGCCTGGAGAGGCTGGGAATTTTCAAAAACCAGCTAGGCTATGCTTCTTTTTAACAGACCTTCCTTCAGCTTCTCTCTCTCCTCTAGCTTTCTGCTATAACCAGCCAAAAAAAAAAACCCAGCTAGCACATTTAACACTCTGCCTGGAAATCTCCTTGGCTACATCATCCAGTTCATTAGGTACATTTTCTACCTTCCACTTTACTACAGCCAACAGTGTTGCTAAACTTTGTCAACACGTAACCAGTTTCCAAGATTTTTCTCACTTTCCTTTAAACCCTCACCCACAGCCTCCTCAAAGGTCATCAGACTTCTAGAAACAGTTCTTTAAAAGCTCTTCAAGCTTTCACTAGCATTCCCTTCAAAGTCCTTCCAGCTGCCACCCACTGCTCCATTCCATTTGCATTTCTGAAAGCCAAGCCCACCAGATAGATTAACCCATTCACTCATTTGCTCATTCAATAAATATTTACTGAGCACCTATTACATGCCAGAAAGTTTCTGAAGGATTGCCTAATGGAACTTTCATTCTAGTAGGGGAAGAAAGACAATAAATGAAAAAGTAAATATGCAGCATATAATATGTCTGATGGTGAAAAGTGCTATGGAGAAAAACAAAGCAAGATTAAGGTAGTTAGAAGTATGGAGAGTAGAGGATAAGGGAAAGGATGGTTAAGAAAAAACTCAGTTAAGTTCACATTTGAACAAATGAAGGAGCAGAGAAATGTGGCTCTCTAATCCCTTTGCACTTCAGGCACAAGTATATAAAAGTCCCAAGCACAGATGTACTTGCCTTGAAAGACAGCAAGGCCAGTATGGTTGGAGCAGAGGCAGAGCGAAGAGTAGATGAGGTCTAAAAGGCATAAGAGGGCACACAAGACCAGATGGTGTCTTATGGGTATTAAAAAGATTTTGGTTTTTACTAGAAGGTAAGAAACCACTAGATGGTTTTAAACTTAACAGTGAGCAAAGGGTCACTCTGGCTCAGGTGGCAGCAGTAGAAACAGTAGGAAAGGATGACATTCTAAATACATTTGAAGGCACAGTCCATAGCATTTGCTGATGGACTGAAAGTTAATAAAGTTGCAGAATGTCAGAGTGGCATTCAGTGCTCCTCCAAGGCTGGCGGAGAAACCACTGATGACTCGGCCAAGATTTCTGATATCTTTGCATTTCCGTCTCCCTCTTAGTTATGTCCACTTCTCCTTCTCTGCTACATATCTCAAGGGTAGGGAACTAAACTGCATCATAGATGAAGAAGAAACAGAAATTATTTTCTAAGTTATAATGACATTTTAAATATAATACACTTAAGAGACAGCAAATATACAAATCAAATGCTAAATCTTTTTTTTTTTTTGCGGTACACGGGCCTCTCACTGTTGTGGCCTCTCCCGTTGCAGAGCACAGGCTCCGGACGCGCAGGCCCAGCAGCCATGGCTCACGGGCCCAGCCACTCCACGGCATGTGGGATCCTCCCGGACTGGGGCACGAACCCGTGTCCCCTGCATTGGCAGGTGGACTCTCAACCACTGCGCCACCAGGGAAGCCCTAAATCTTTTTACCTCCAGGCCCTCTGCATTGGGAGCGCTGAGCCTTAGCCACTGGACCACCTGGGACGTCCCAAAATGGTCTTTTTAAAAACCCATACTAAAACCCGTATGTCTCACATGGAAAGTGCTCCATCATATATTTAGTGAAAGGTGAGTAGCAGAACAAACTGTCTGATATAATCTCATTTGTGGGGGAAATACATCCATATATTTATTTATCTATCTATCTATCTATTATCTGTGCTTCTGACCAATTGGCTATAGATTCAGGGTTCCAACAACCCCCTCCTACTCAGGATGCCAATCCCAAATCCAGGTTATTAACTATACTTCTGACCAGCTGGCTATAGATCAGAGGTCCCCACAACCCCCTCCTTAGGTTCAACTGCTAGAGTGGCTCACAGGAACATTTTACTTGCTAGATCACCGGTTTATTATAAAAGGATATAACTCAGGAACAGCCAGATAGAAGAGACGCATAGGGCAAGGTATGTGGGAAGGGGTACGGGGCTTCCATGCCCTCTCCAGGCGCGCCACTCTCCCTGCACCTCCACATGTTCACCAACCTGGAAACTCTCTGAACCCTGTCCATTTGGGTTTTTAATGGAGGCTTTATTACATAGACATGATTGATTTAGGCAATGGCCATTGGCAACTGAATTCAATCTCCAGCCCTTCTCTCCTTAGAGGTAGGGGAATGGAGGGAGTGAAAGTTCCAACCCTCTAATCACGTGGATGGCTTTCCTGGCAACCAGCCCATCCTTAGGTTACCTAAGGGCTTTCCAAAAGTCACCTCATTAAATATAAAAGACACCATTATCACTCATAACACAGGAAATTCCAAGGGTTTTAGGAGCTGTGAGCCAAGAACCAAAGACAAAGACCAAATATATATGAAAAATATAAAACAGAGATAATGACAGTACCTACTTCATTGAATTTTGAGTACCTGCCACTGATAAGGCATGTAACTTCCCAGCAAAGTGCCTGACACATAGAAAGTAATCAATAAATTACATATTGCTATTATCTGTACATCTTTTCTTCCCCACAAGACTGTAAGCAACTTAAGAGCAAGAACTCTGCCGTTACTGTCTGCTTTGAGCCTGTTTTTCATGTGTAAAATGGGTATCACTATATTACTACTACATAGAATTCCACCAAATAAGATAACTCAACAAATTCCAGCACAGTGTCCAGCTTAAAATGCTCAATAAACATTAACTATTATTATCCCATACTTTTGTTTCTTTGTAATGACTAACAGAGAATCTTGTGCATGTGCCAAACCTGGGTGGGCTTTCCAGTTCTCCTAGTTGGGTGAACCCGGGTTCACTACCTCACCTCAGTTTCCACATATTAAATACTTAATACAGTATGTGGCACCCAGCGGATGCTTAATAAATATTAGGCCAGCTCCCCTCCCCGTCTCTTCTTCTTTTTCCCCTAAAGTTACATGCTCTGGGCAGGTAGATGGCCGGCAACCTGACAAGTAGGGAAGAAACGGACCTCGGGGCGAGAACTTCCGAAGTTTGCACATGCACCCACCCCTCCGTATTTCAGCCTCTGCTACCGTCTTGAAGGGACTCCGAGTTAAGGGGTCTGCTGCATTACGCTCCTCGGAGCAAATTTTCTCTCCACCCTCTTCCCTCACCTCGAAACCTCGCTGCCCCGGTCTCTCCACACACACCCCACCCACCACCCCCCGCCAGCCTGCCTGCCTTCCGCCCCCATTTTCTCTCCACCCTTCCCAAACCCCATTTTTCAACCTTCTTCAGACTCCAGCCCCTCTCTCCCATGAATAGCCAAAGCTATTCACTCTCGGTCCCCGAGTCTATCTCCACATCACATCCAGGTCCTCCCAAACTCCTCACTTCTCACACCTCCGGGCCTCTAACCCCTCCCCCAACACCCTCTCTCGCCTCAACGCCCTACCTGCGTTTTCCGCCTCTTCAGCGCCGCCGCGTCCAGCCACACGCCGCAGGCCTCCTCCTCCTTCGGGCCTCTGCGCCTCATGGCCGCTGAGGAGACTAAGACTACGGGATAACGGAGTGAGGGTCCGGCCGCCTCAGGGAACCGCCATAACTGACTCCGCTGACGTTCGAATCTCGCGCCAACGCTGGGAGCGGAGCTACGCCGCGGCCGCCCCCGCTCAGGCACCGCCCCCAGCGTCAGCTCCGCCCCGGCCCAAGCCCCGCCCCTTCCCTAAACCCTGCCAGCCTGACCCCTTAATGTTACCAAGGCCACGTTCTTGCTGGTTTTCTCATTCAGAAGTTGTATTCCAGAACTGTGCTGTGTGAACGCGTTCGCGACACTGCACAAGGAATGCACATTTTCTTTTTGCTGAGTTAGTTGCACTTTCTTACTGATAACTATCAGGGCTCAGGGTTTTCCTTGTCTTATCGCTGAATTCTCAGGAACATCTCAAAAGGAAGAGGAGAGGAGGTGCTGATCCGCCAACTGCCAAGCTGGGGTCCTCAGTGCTACCTTAAATGGATTACTTTTGTAATTCAAAACAAGAAACAAAAAGCTAAGTATAACTATGAAACCTCATGGGAGAAGATTTAGAAAACATTAAGTAGAATAAAACTAAAAATTTGCAGTCAAGAATTAGCTTTCAGTATTGCTTTTCTCGCTTACTGTGTGGCCTTGGATTTTAAAGAGGATCAAATAAGGTTTGTGAAAGTACTTTGTAAATTCTGAGAGCCCCTCAGAGATGCAGAAATGCTGGCAACCATAACCACAATCTCCATAGATGTACTATATGTATAACAGGATATTTTAGCAGTGGAGTGACATTTCTTATTCATTCAGGGGTTTTTTTGCTTTTCTTACCTGTACTTCCTAATTTTCCTTCACTGTACATATATTACCATACATTGCTTATGTACTGTGGAAAAGGCAACACTGTAAACATTAACATATAACAATATCATAAAAGTTAACATATAAGATCTTCGTTGATTGAAAAACCAAAAAGTGAAATCTTTGTCAAATCATGTATTTTAAAACACATTCTTTTAACTTCTAAAACTTATTTAGTAATAAAACTGCCCCACCTTTCCTACCAAAAAAAAAAGTTCACATATATAGTGAATAAGACCCCAACCCCACCCCCAGGTAAAGATAAGACAGGATCTGTCCCCTCCTCCCTATGCCCACCTCCAGCCTCCCCATGAAAACCTCCTCCAACACAGTGAACAGATTCAAGGGGCACCAGGGCTCCCTCTCTAGGATAGGAGACAAAAAGCAAAGAGGCAGCTCTTATCACAGTCACTTTATTGTATCCAGGACACGAGAGTCCAGACCACTCCTAATTCCAGCCGCAGTGAACTCCTTCTTCCATACCTCTTGGCCTTTGGACAGGTTTTTCCCTCTACCTGGAATGCCCTTCCTCTTCTCCATCTGTAAACTCCTATTCACCCTCCCCAACCCAAGACCCTGAGGATCCCAGGCAACACTAATTATTCCCTCCTCAGTGCTTCCCCTGACAGTTCATTCCGATATTAAAGCCTTTACCATCCTGCATTGATCCACGGAGCCCAGTCAGTGGCCTGCCTCTGAGCAGAGGCCCAAGAAACACTGAATGGATAAACACTGAATCATGAACAAGGGAACCAGGAAAGACACTGGGAACAGGATGTGTGGGACGTAGAGGCCAGAGGTAGGAGGGTCAGGGCTCACTGTCTGGGATAGTGGCTGAAGAGGCATGGGGCACTGGATGGGATCCATTTCTGCCTGGCACAATCTTCTATCTTTGGGGGCTCTCTGCAGCACCAAAACTTCAGGCTGGGGTTCAAGAATGGTAAGATCCTGCACATATTTTGGGCCTGCCCTTTCCCTAACCACCAGTGAAATCTGGGTAGAGGGCAGTTGCTGACGCTTCCTCTATCTCTCAGCTCAGATTTGACTCTGACCTAAATCCCAACTTCAACCCCTCAGAGATAATCTGGAAGGCCCAGGCCAGGGTCTTGGCCCCAGCTGATCCTCCATCCTCACCCCTAAGTGAGAGGCAATGGGGGGAGGCAAACCAGGGTGCCCCACATCTCTCTCTTTCCCTCTCGCAGGGCAGGGAGCTGGGGCAGGCCCTGAAGTGGACCCCAGCAGCTCCAGCCAATCCTCAAATCCAAGGACTGGCCAGTGCCCCCCCTTGGCAGCTGAGGCGTGCACAGAGAAGTCACTGCGGGCCAGACACAAGCAATTTTATCAGGCCTTGTTCCCATCTGGAGCCAAGCCCAGACCCTTGGGCCCCCACTATACCTCCCTCCCTAAAAGCTGCCACCCCCCTTCACTGGGTCTTCCGATCGAGACTGAGTTTGCGCCGTACCAGCTGGCTCAGAAGGAATGCAGTGAGGATGCTGCTGCCTACAGTAAGCAAGAAGAGGCCGGAGAAGTTGTGGGGCCAGCGGGTGTGCAAAGGCTCATAGATGGGCCGCCGGGCCTCGTAGTCCAGCGCCACGGCCTCCAGCTGAGCCAGCGTGCACAGTACCAAGAAGACATGGAAGAGCTGGTGGCCCTGCCCAAAGACATGGCAGCTGCCAGGGAACCAGCGCTCAGGCACGAAGGCAGAGAAGAAAGTGGCCGCCAGCAGAAAGAAGACCACCTGGCATTTGTGGTAGAGAAGAGCCGGGTCGTCCGTGGCAGGGTTGGGGGACACGAGGATGCGGTGCACCACGGGGCTGATGTCCAGTGCGTAGGCCAGTGCCGAAGGCACCTCCTGGCAAGTGCGGCCCAGCAGGCCGGGCTTCTGGATGTACTTGTTGTAGCAGGAGCCAGCGCAGGAAAGCCAGGCGAGAAAGGCAGCCATGGGCAGGTAAAAGGTCTGCACCTGGGCATGCCAGGCGGGCTCAATGGCATAGTAGAAGTGTGCCAGGGCACTGCCAAACTGGTACACAGCCACACCCACGTAGTCCAGGAAGAAGAAGCTGTAATGCCAGAACTCGGACTTGGCCTGCAGGAGGTGAGCCAAGGCACTGAGGGAGAGGTAGGTGATGGAGGCAAGAACAATGATGAAGAGGGGTAGGGCGTGCAGGTCTCCCCGGAAGTCCACGGTCCCCACAAAGATGGCCAGCCGCAGCAGCAGCACCAGGGCCGCCAGCAGGTGGGTCCAGACATTCACCGCCTCGTTGTGCTGCTGGAACAGTGTGCGGAAGTAGAAGCGCCAGGTCCTATGCAGCGGCCGGTAGCCCACATAGATGTATGGCTTCCAGAAGATGGGCGGCACCTCGGCTCGGTCCACCGTGAACACAGGCTCTGGCTGCACAGACGGCCGAGGCATCTGGTGGACCTGCCGCAAACTGGGCAGGAGGTGGCTGAGCTTCTGGGCCACCATTGTGGCCATGGCTGTGGGCGTGGCGAGGAGCTGGGAGAGAGGCCCGAGCAAGGTTAGGGGGCTGGTGTCCTCACCCTCCTGCCCCATGAGCAGCAGCTGGGGGGCTGTGCTCTTCCCCACCCCCTTATCCCTACACTGAGTTTAAGAGGAGGGGAGTTGTCCTAAGGGAGAGCTCAGCTCTGACTCATGATTGTTCTTCTCCCTATTGTATCTCGAGTGCCTAGAACAGTGCCTGGCACATAGTAGGTGTTCAGTAAATGTTTGAGGCATGTGTTAAAGAGGCTCACTATGTCATCCTACCTCTTTCCAGTCCAGGCTCTACACAGCAACCCTCATTGTTTTCTCCTGTGTTCATGTTGCCATCAGCGTTTACCTGACAATGACCTTGCTAACAGACCTGCTGCCTCTACCTTTAACTCCTTCGGAGTGGCCAGGGTCTGCCATTGACCCTCCATCACCCTACATGATCTGGTCCCTACTACCTTTCCTAGCCTTATTACTCAACCACAGTGCATTTCACATCCAGCGACAGCCTCATCAAAACCGTGGGCCTGCTGTTTCACATGTCTATAGCTCTGCACAAGCTGTTCCCTCCATCTGAGCCATTTACCTCATCTTGCCCATCTGGCAAACTCTTATTCATCCCTCAAAACCCATTTCTTCTGTGACACTTTCCCTGGAGGTCCTCCGATGATGATCCCTCTAACTTGAGTGCCTACAATCCTTTGACCATTATAATATTTCTCACGGGCATTAAATTGTTAATGTGAGCTCCTCCAGGGTAGGCAGTTTGTCTTATTATTTTGTGAACCCCTGGTGCTTAGCAGGTAGCTGGTGCTCAATGTTTGTTGAATGAAAAAACAACATAATAGCATCCTGATAATACTTCATAGCCTTCAAGGCCCAACTCGAAAAGCCACTTTTTTCCCAAAAGACCCTAGTAACAACTAATCCTATAAAAACAGCCCTTACCCTCAGCCACACCCTCACTCAAAAGTTCCCCCCTCCAGCCCTTCCACCATTGCTAATTGCAAATAAATCCAATCTAACCCCTCACCTGGCATTCAAGACCCCATGACCTGCTCCCACCCTCATTTCCCACCTAACCCAAATGTCAGACCCTGTGCCAACTTCCTTTCCCTCTACTGAAATCCTTTAAAACCAGTACAAGCTGTCACCTCCGGGGGACTTCCTTAATGCCCCCTTACTTCTCCCTGTGGGAGATCTATAATGGGTTATACAATTTAGCATTTAAAACACATTCATTCATTTAGCAAACACTTACTGAGCCCCTTCTCTGCTTCATGTCCTGTGCTGGGTCCCAAAGGTGGGGGTGGGCAGGAGAGTGGAAAAGAATTTGATCCCTGCCTTCAGGAACTTCATGATATGGTAGAGGTAACAGAGAGGAAAACAAAGCATAGCAAATGCTTACACAGCATGTGCTATGTGTCCGTGTCTTAAGCACTTTATGCATATTTGACTCATTTAAGCATCATAGCACCCTATCAGATAGGTATTATCATTATGCCCATTTTTCATATAAGGAAACTGAGGCACAGAGAAGTTAAGTACCCTGCCTAGGAAGTGGCAGAGGCATGATATAAACTCAGTTTGCAATCTTAACCACTTCCTTAAACTGCCCTTTGCAAAACAAGGTGGCAAGTACTATTAATCATTTCATAATTATATACTGCTTTTGCCTGGTACCAATTGCTTAATTCAGGCTTATCATTATCCACTGTTTCATTCATTAAATCAAATATCTGTTGAAAAACTAGCCAGACAACTAGCTAGACAGACAACTCCCCTCCCTCATATTCTCCCCCAAGAAGCTTATTGGACTCAGCAGCCAGATGTACTCTGTCCATCATTCATCAGATATTTATTGCAACTTCCTTTGCACCAGTCATTCTAAGAGGCAAGAAGATCTGCACTCAAGTTCCCCGCCACCAGCAGCACCGTGATCACCCCCAAAGCCACCCAATAATTCGCACATGGTCCAAGTAAATGCAATGTGCTTGCTATGCAAAGGCAACATCAAGACAAGCCCCCAGCCCACACACCTCCACACCCCGAGCCTGATTTGCATCCCTGAGCTCCTCCTGCATTACATTCTGGAGTCAGCTCTGCTCTCTGGCCTTTCCTCATCTGGTAGGGAGGAAAGAATTAAATGTCATTACACCACTACTTTCTATTCCCAGACAGCCTGGCAGGTTTAGGAAGAAGACCTTGCTGATGAACTCATTAGTGGGGCCACTTCTGTCCAGAGCATAAGGACTCCCCTGGTTGAGGAGCCAGCACTGGATTTCTTCTCCTCCCCAAGAGACAGGGCTTTAGCCTCAACAGTCTGGCCTTTACCCTTGTCTACAACTTTGTCTTCCCAACTCAGAACTTCAGGGGACCAGAAAAGGCCTCTGAAAGCATCTCGCAGCTCTTTTGTTTTACATTGAGAAAACAAGAGCCCAGAGACAGCAAGCCCTTCCCCAGAGTTGCCCAATCCAGCCACGTTTCCATTCCACCATGAGGGCAAAGACCAGGGAATGATGACATTCGATGGTGCCTTAGTTCCTGAGTCCCTGTGATCTGTCAAGTCCAGTCCGATGCTCCACATCCCACTCTTAGAACTTCCCAAGTAATAACAGCATATTAAAGGCTCGGAGAAGGTCTGACCAAAGAAGGCTGCTTCACTTTGTTGAACCTACATTTGCCAAGCTTACATGACCAAGGATTCCTTTCCCAGTAATGATTATATTATAAAGCTAGCTGAAATGTAGTAAGTTTTACTATATGCTCACTCTTCATAGCCTTGTTGCAATTAATTCTCATAACTAGCCTGTAAGGTAGGTATTACTATGCCCATTTTGTTGTTGAGTGAAATTCAGAGAGGTTGGGAGCTCCTTAGCCAAGGCCATACAGAGAGAAGGAGAGGGAGAGAGAGAGATGGAGCCAGGATCCGGACCCAGCTCCCCGACTGCAAAGCACAGATACTCTCAGCCACTCCTGCTGCCCTGCTTCTTGTCACACCTAACTGCATCCCAAAGAACTACTTTGGAAAACACTGGTCTAAAGCAGGCAACCAGGTCCTTTCCCATAAATTATTTCCTTAGGCTTCTGGCAACTGACTTGCATCCAGGGACCTCAGACTCACCCAGTTGCCAGCTACCCACTCTCTCTGCACCAATGAAGCCCTGGCTCACAGCTACCTCCTCAGGTGGGCGATAGCTCACTCGCAGCCCTTCCCCTCCCCCAGACACAGTGGGCCCTAAGCACAGAACCCAGAGGCTGCATACTGGGATGACAGAGGTCAAGTTGCCCTATTTCCTTTAGACCTTTAGACCAGTGGCCCCATTCCATTTGACTAGCTCTATTTTCAGAGTTAGTTCCCATCTCCTGACTCCATGGAAAGGGGCACTGGATCCAGGGGAAAGAAGCAGGGGCAGGAGTCTAGCAAGAGCCAGAAGGATGAGGGTGAGTATTCAGAGGGCACCCTCAGGGCATCCTTTGAGTAGTTTGCCCACCAGGCTGCCAGAACCTGGCTGTTCCAGGCATCCCACCCCAATCCAGTACACCTCCATGGCCCCCCTCCAAGTCTCCCTAATTGCACTGGTTACCTAAGGATTTCTCTTGAACCCAGGGGCTGATGACTTCTGCTGTGGAACAGGGCAAATTCGCCAGATGCCAAGCACTGGGTGTCACTTCCACAGGTGAGGGTCTACAGGGGTGGGGCTTCCAGGGACTATAGGGGTCTTGTGTGATGTCACCAGAGGGTGGGGCTAAAGACAACCTCCACCCTCTCCCCTCCCCCGATCACCACTCCCACGTTGGTCAAATCCAGGCTAAACTCTGCATCCCTAGCCAGGCCTCAGCTGCAGAAGGAAGCTCGTGGTTAACCTTGGCATGAAACATTTGGGGAAACCGAGGGCTAGCTGAAATGTTGTGACTTACCCAAGATCACACAGCAAGGTGGGCAAAGCTAGGCTGAGACCAGGTGTCCAGGGCCTGGTTCATGGATGTGAGGCAAACTTGACTGGCTTCTGTCCTCTACTCACTGGGAATCACAATGAAAGGAAGTTAGGAACCAAGGAGAAAAGAGACACTATAAAGGCTCGTGAAGGAGATGGACTTCAGATTTGGACAAACCAGGTTTGACTCCTGATTCCATAATATACTAGCTGTGTGACCTAAGACAAGTGTCTCACCTTCTCTGATCCTCAGCTCCCACATAAGAATTATATTATCTACCTCATAGATTGCTACAAAGATTAAATTTATGAGAACAGTTTTAGCACTGTTTAGGGATTCAATAAATGATTCCTATTATTAGTATTAATTACTAATAGTAGTAGTAATTATTATTATTAAGAGTAGTAGTATTTGAAATATCCCCAGCCTGAGTATTAGTATTTAAAATATTCCCAGCTTGAAAAATTTACTTGGGGTTCTCTTAAAAAACTCGGTCCTCTTTTAGCCCTTGATAGCTGGTTCCACTGGGTTTGGAGGCCTTAGAAAGTTAACTGTCTCTTTAAATCTTTACCCTTCTCTGAGGATGCATTTAGGGACCAAGGGAATTTGGTTGGAGTTTAATAATTAAAGTGTTCTCAGCAAAGACCATTCAGAGTAACCTCCCTGGATTCACAGGGCTCTGAAGATTTGCACTTGCCCACTGACCCAAGAAAAGTGGCTGGGAAGTGAAATCCCCAGAGAAAAGGGCCTCAAGCTCAGCAGCCCCAGGAGCCCCATCCCAGAGCAGGAGGGTAGAGGGGGTAGACTGTGCTAGCAGGTAATGCAGAAGGCCTGTGGCCTGGTTGGGGCATGTCTTGCAGGTTTGGGAGGCTCCTGGGTTGGCTGAACTTCAGAACTGGGATCTCCAGGGCCCAGGTGGGAATTCTGTCAATCTGAGCAGCACCTTCCTCCTCTCTTCTCCTAACTCCCCAGCCCTCCCAATTCACATTCCCCTTTTCTAAACTCAAGGTCAACCTCCTCACCTCCTTCCTCAACCAAGGCTTGCCACCCCTAGTTCCTCCTGGTCTCCCCCTGATACCTCTGGGGGCAAAACAGCAGACCAAGTTGTGGGGATGGGGTAATGAATAGGCTTTGGAGTGGGAGAGCCCTGGGTTATACCCATCCCACAGATTTTACTCAGTGTTTACTATATGCCAGGCACAAGGCAGGGGCACATGGTGAACGAGGCAGACAGGCTCCCTGCCCTGACAGGGCTCACCCACACAAATGAAATGCCCTTGGGCCCGGGAAAATCCAGCCCAGAGAGAAGCCACCCAGGTGGTAACCATGCAGAACTGGAGAGAGCTGCTCCCCCCAGGGAGGGCACCTACCTCTCACCTCGGGCAGATATTTCAAGAGAACCCAGGTCCCCATTTTTATGTGAGGATGGGATTTCAGGTCTGGAACTTACCAGCTGTGTGACTTTGCTAAAGTCCCTTTACCTCTCTGGGCCTGTTTCTTCATTTGAAATCGGAGGATAATAATAGCTACCTCAAGCAAAACAAAGTCACAGATGCTAGCTAGGTGTTGGCTCTGGCACAGCATGGGCTCCACTATCTTTGTTGGATTCTAGTCCTGACTCAGCCACTCAATCCCAGTGTGACCCTGGACAAGTCCCTTCCGCGCTTGGCCCTGTTTCTCCAAATGTCAAAGGACAGAGTAAATTCACCAATGACTTCAAAGGGCCCTTCAGCGCCTGAGACATTCCAGCAATATTTGTTTTAGGCTTACTGTGTGTCAAGAGCTGAAGCTTCTGCAGTGAAAAAAGCAGTTAAAACACCGCCCTCATAGAACTAATAGTCCAGCTAATTAACAGCTAAGGGTAACCCCTAAGGGTATTAATACCCTGCCCATTTGGAGCTTAACAGCCTAACTAAATAGCACCTAACTCTTTTAAGTATCATTTGATTATAATTCTACTTCCTCTTTTGCCTCCTTCCTGGCATGCAAAATATTCATTGTTGCTTCTCTGGGCCCTGATGTTTCAGGAACTCCCTTAAAGACAACTTTATCTTGCCATGAAAGGCAAAGTTTAACCTCATTAGATAAAAATAACAAAAAAGCCAGACCAGTGTTAACAATGGGGCTGTCAGAGGTAAACCCTCTTGAGGGGTCCTGACAAGGATGACACAATATGGCAGAGCCTGAAATATTATTAATAAGACTAGGCACTGGGCTTCCCTGGTGGCACAGTGGTTGAGAGTCCACCTGCCGATGCAGGGGACGCGGGTTCGTGCCCCGGTCCGGGAAGATCCCACATGCCGCGGAGCGGCTAGGCCCGTGAGCCATGGCCGCTGAGCCTGCGCGTCCGGAGCCTGTGCTCCGCAACGGGAGCGGCCACAACAGTGAGAGGCCCGCGTACCGCAAAAATTTTTAAAAATAAAAAATAAGACTAGGCACTAACATTAATAATTTACAGTAGCTTGCTGTTTACAAAGAACTTTTACACACATTTCACCTCTCCCTCTCAGCAACTCTTTGAACCTGTGGCTAAGCTGTTGTCACTGCCCCAGAGCGAGGCAGGATGGCAGAGCACATCTTACTCCAAAACCAGTGCTCTTGCCCTTCAACTGCTGTGGTCAACTCCCAGGCACCCAGTGGGTGGCCACAGATTGTACAAGCAAAGTTTTCATCCCTGGCTGGCTTCTTGATATCTCAGCAACTGGGTCACCTCCCTCAATGCAAACCAATTCCCCAGTTCTACCCAACGTGTTTAAAGAAAAGTTTCCTCCATGTCTTCCAAAACTGAACAGAAAACGCTTTTGTTTTTGTAACTGCACTTTGGGCTTCCATTTGTACTGGAAAGTGTGATCAGCATGAAATAAATCACTCTTAAAAGAATTCCTAGGCTCTCAGACTCAGAACTGTTCTGAGGAAAAGGAAGCACCTGGTGGAGGAAAGCAGGCCCAGAGAGGTTGGGTGAACTAGCTAGTTTCCAGCCCAGGGGGACAGAAAAGGGACCTGGGTTTTACCACTGACCAGTTTCACCACTGACCTCTTGGCAGGGAAACTGAGGCTGGGGAAAAGCAGCCTCTCACTAAGGGCCTCAGCGGTGGCACAAACCACATGATGGGAGGCTGAGTCCGTCTCTAATGGGACATCCACCTAGGAGCAGCCAGCCAGGCCCTGAGAATATATCTAACTCTTAAACTCCCCAGCCTTGGCCAGACCTGACCTCTCACTCCCACCAGGCTTGGGGCGGAGTGGAGGGGGAGGGGGGGGCCGGTGGCATGCCCCAGGGAAACCTCTAGAGGTCCTCAAAGCCTATAGTCTTGAGGCAAGTGCTTCCCTCACTGAGTGGGAGGAAACCTCATGCTCTCCCGACACCAAAGGAGGCTTCCTCCTCCCACGGGACCTAAGCTGCTTTGGAGCAAGAGCCCCTCTGAGCCCCAGCAGCGCTCTTACCACTGTTTCCGGTTTCCCAACTGGAAGCCCCTCACATCACCCAGTTCCAGGTACTCACGCCCCTTTTTGCCCCCAGAATCTCACTAGATTCCTCCTTCAGTGGAAGGAGCGTGCTCCGTGCCTATTCTCTTCCAAGACACCACGGCCCTCCCAGGCCAGCTCTCGCCTCTGCTCACTCCCTCACAGATGCGCTTCCCTCCGGCTCTGATGGCCCCTCTCCTCCAGTCTCCTCCCACTCCTCCCTGAGACTCTCGGCCTCCAGCTCCGCTCCTCCTTCCTGCTCCAGTCCCTCCTCAGTGGCGCCCCCACTCTAGCTGATCCCCGCTGTCAGCCTCCCACTCCCTCCCCACGTGCCCCCACCTCACCTAGCCCCGAGTTTCGGCTGCACACAGCTCCCCGCGCTCCGCCCCGCGGGGAGAGCCCCCTCTGCCCGCCGCCCGTCCCTCCCACTTTTCCCCCATCCCGGTACCGAGTTGCAAAAGGAGGCCCGACTGCGACCCGGCGGCCCTCGGCGGCCCTCTGCATCCCGGCTATAAGCGGGCAGAGATAAAGGGGCGGCCAGGCGGAGGCTCCGCCCCGAGCCGGGGGAGGGCGGGGCGGCGGCGGGCGGCAGTGGGCCTTCGCTTGGGGCTCCGGGCCCAGGACTAGGCCGCCGCCCGCCCATCGCGCCCGCCTGGCCGGGCGCCAGCAGCCTCTACCCAATGGCGTACACGTGTTGCACGTGGAGGCGAGAGTGGTCACCCACACCGGTGACGACAGTCTTGGGAGTTCCTGTGGTTTTCGTGCTGATGGGAACTCGGAGGCCCAGAGAGCAGACGTCGTTGCTCAGCAAGCGCTCCAGCTGAGCAGTTTCCACTTCCGGCTGCCTTGGGCCACAAGCTTCCCAGTCTGGAACTGGCTGACCTGAGAGGGAGGGGGCAAGTTGTAGCAGGAGCACCCGAGTTTCCCAGCGAGAGCGTGCGGCCCAACCCTGAAGCCACTTAAACCCACACAGCCCACCTCTCCAGGATGCTTCTGGTCGGGACACACCTGACCTTCCCCATCTTCATCTCTCTGCCTGGGGAGCTCCACACCACCTCTGCTCCCCTAACTTATTTAAGTTCCCACCGAAAGCCCTTTCTTTGGGCAGCTTCGCCTGATATGCCCAGCCTAAGGCACAGAGTTAGGACTTCCGTTGAAACACCTTTCTACTCCTAGTGTAACATCTCCCTGCAGGAGTGGAAGCACCCTGAAGGGTGAGGAATCCCTGCACATAGTAGGCCCTCAGTAAATATTGGACCAACAATGACAGGGCGTGTCAGCTCCTCAGGTGTACAAAGACCTGGACCAGGCAGAGTGGGGAGACACCCCAACCCTTCTTGGAAGCATCAGCCTGATGGATGGACCGCTGAGAGAAGACAGTCTAGGAGGGACACCCCTTTGCCCTCAGGGAGCTCTGAGCCCATTCAGAGAGACAGCTGTGGGGCACAGACCTGATGACAGGATCCAAGTCCTGGTGGTGTTACCCCAACTCACCGTGTGACTTTGGGCAAGGCTTCTCCTTGTTCTCTCTGGGCTCAGTTTTGGGGTTTTTTTCCTTTTTATTTTTATTTTATTTTTTAATTTAATTTAATTTTTTTTATATAGCAGGTTCTTATTAGCTATCTTTTTTATACATACTAGTGTATATATGTCAATCCCAATCTCCCAATTCATCACACCACCCCCCCACCACTTTCCCGCCTTGGTGTCCATACGTTTGTTCTCTACATCTGTGTCTCTATTTCTGCCCTGCAAACCGGTTCATCTGTACCATTTTTCTAGGTTCCACATATATGCCTTAATATACGATATTTGTTTTTCTCTTTCTGACTTACTTCACTCTGTATGACAGTCTCTAGATCCATCCATGTCTCTACAAATGATCCAATTTCGTTCCTTTTTATGGCTGAGTAATATTCCATTGTATATGTGTACCACATCTTCTTTATCCATTCATCTGTCGACAGGCATTTAGGTTGCTTCCATGACCTGGATATTGTAAATAGTGCTGCAATGAACATTTGGGGTGCATGTGTCTTTTTGAATTATGGTTTTCTCTGGGTATATGTCCAGTAGTGGGATTGCTGGGTCATATGGTAATTCTATTTTTAGTTTTTTAAGAAATCTCCATACTGTTCTCCATAGAGGCTGTATCAATTTACATTCCCACCAACAGTGCAAGAGGGTTCCCTTTTCTCCACACCCACTCCAGCATTTGTTGTTTGTACATTTTCTGATGATGCCCATTCTAACTGGTGTGAGGTGATACCTCATTGTAGTTTTGATTTACATTTCTCTAATGATTAGTGATGTTGAGCAGCTTTTCATGTGTTTCTTGGCTATCTGTAAGTCTCCTTTGGAGAAATGTCTATTTAGGTCTTCTGCCCATTTTTGGATTGGATTGTTTGTTTTTTTAATATTGAGCTGCATAAGCTGTTTATATATTTTGGATATTAATCCTTTGTCTGTTGATTTGTTTGCAAATATTTTCTCCCATTCTGAGGGTTGTCTTTTCATCTTGTAGTTTCCTTTGCTTTGCAAAAGCTTTTAAGTTTCATTAAGTCCCATTTGTCTATTTTTGTTTTTATTTCCATTACTCTAGGAGGTGGATCAAAAAAGATCTTGCTGTGATTTATGTCAAAGAGTGTTCTTCCTATGTTTTCCTCTAAGAGTTTTATAGTGTCCAGTCTTACATTTAGGTCTCTAATCCATTTTGAGTTTATTTTTATGTATGGTGTTAGGGAGTGTTCTTTTACATGTAGCTGTCCAGTTTTCCCAGCACCACTTATTGAAGAGACTCTCTTTGCTCCATTGTATATCCTTGCCTCCTTTGTCATAGGTTAGTTGACCATAGGTGCATGGGTTTATCTCTGGGCTTTCTATCCTATTCCGTTGATCTATATTTCTGTTTTGTGCCAGTAATATATTGTTTTGATTACTGTAGCTTTGTAGTATAGTCTGAAGTCAGGGAGTCTGATTCCTCAGGCTCCATTTTTTTCTTTAAGACTGCTTTGGCTATTCGGGGTCTTTTGTGTTTCCATACGAATTTTAAGATTTTTTTGTTCTAGTTCTGTAAAAAATGGCACTGGTAATTTGATAGGGATTGCATTGAATCTGTAGATTGCTTTGGGTAGTGTAGTCATTTTCACAATATTGATTCTTCCAATCCAAGAACATGGTATATCTCTCCATCTGTTTGTATCATCTTTGATTTCTTTCATCAGTGTCATACTTTTCTGAGTACAGGTCTTTTACCTCCTTAGGTAGGTTTATTCCTAGGTATTTTATTCTTTTTGTTGCAATGGTGAATGGGAGTGTTTCCTTAATTTCTCTTTCTGATCTTTTGTTGTTAGTGTATAGGAATGCAAGAGATTTCTGTGTGTTAATTTTGTATCCTGCAACTTCACCAAATTCATTGATTAGCTCTAGAAATTTTCTGGTGGCACCTTTAGGTTTCACTATGTATAGTATCATGTCATCTGCAAACAGTGACAGTTTTCCTTCTTCTTTTCCAATTTGTATTCCTTTTAGTTCTTTTTCTTCTCTGATTGCTGTGGCTAGGACTTCCAAAACTGTGTTGAATAATAGTGGTGAGAGTGGACATCCTAGTCGTGTTCCTTATCTTAGAGGAAATGGTTTCAATTTTTCACCATTGAGAATGATGTTTGCTGTGGGTTTGTCGTATATGGCCTTTATTATGTTGAGGTAGGTTCCCTCTATGCCCACTTTCTGGAGAGTTGTTATCATAAATGGGTGTTGAATTTTGTCAAAAGCTTTTTCTGCATCTATTGAGATGATCATATGGTTTTTATTCTTCAATTTGTTTATATGGTATATCACATTGATTGATTTGCGTATATTGAAAAATCCTTGCATCCCTGGGATAAATCCCACTTGATCATGGTGTATGACCCTTGTAATGTGTTGTTGGATTCTGTTTGCTAGTACTTTGTTGAGGATTTTTTGCATCTATATTCATGAGTGATATTGATCTGTAATTTTTCTTTTTTTGTAGTATCTGTCTGGTTTTGATATCAGGGTGATGGTGGCCTCATAGAATGAGTTTGGGAGTGTTTCTTCCCTGCAATATTTTGGAAGAGTTTGAGAAGGATGGGTGTTAGCTCTTCTCTAAATGTTTGATGGAATTCACCTGTGAAGCCATCTGGTCCTGGACTTTTGTTTGTTGGAAGATTTTTAATCACAGTTTCAATTTCATTACTTGTGATTGATCTGTTCATATTTTCTATTTCTTCCTGGTTCAGTCTTGGAAGGTTATACCTTTCTAAGAATTTGTCCATTTCTTCCAGGTTGTCCATTTTGTTGACATAGAGTTGCTTGTAGTAGTCTCTTAGGATGCTTTGTATTTCTGCAGTGTCCATTGTAACTTCTCCTTTTTCATTTCTAATTTTATTGATTTGAGTCCTCTCCCTCTTTTTCTTGATGAGTCTGGCTAAAGGTTTATCAATTTTGTTTATCTTCTCAAAGAACCAGCTTTTAGTTTTATTGATCTTTGCTATTGTTTTCTTTGTTTCTATTTCATTTATTTCTGCTCAGATCTTTATGATTTCTTTCCTTCTACTAACTTTGGGTTTTGTTTGTTCTTCTTTCTCTAGTTCCTTTAGGTGTAAGGTTAGATTGTTTATTAGAGATTTTTCTTGTTTCTTAGGTAGGCTTGTATTGCTATAAACTTCCCTCTTAGAACTGCTTTTGCTACATCCCATAGGTGTTGGATCATCGTGTTTTCATTGTAATTTGTCTCTAGGTATTTTTTGATTTCCTCTTTGATTTCTTCAGTGATCTGTTGGTTATTTAGTAACATATTGTTTAGCCTCCATGTGTTTGTGGTTTCATGTTTTTTTTCCCCTGTAATTGATTTCTAATCTCATAGCGTTGTGGTCGGAAAAGATGCTTGATATGATTTCAATTTTCTTAAATTTACCGAGGCTTGATTTGTGACCCAAGATGTGATCTATCCTGGAGAATGTTCTGTGTGCACTTGAGAAGAAAGTATAATCTGCTCTTTTTGGATGGAATGTCCTATAAATATCAATTAAATCTATCTGGTCTATTGTGTCATTTAAAGCTGTTTTTCCTTATTAATTTTCTGTTTGGATGATCCGTCCATTGGTGTAAGTGAGGTGTTAAAGTCCCCCACTATTATTGTGTTACTGTCAATTTCCTCTTTTATAGCTGTTAGCAGTTGCCTTATGTATTGAGGTGCTCCTATGTTGGGTGCATATATATTTATAATTGTTATATCTTCTTGGATTAATCCCTTGATCATTATGTAGTGTCCTTCCTTGTCTCTTGTAACATTCTTTATTTTAAAGTCTATTTTATCTGATATGAATATTGCTACTCCAGCTTTCTTTTGATTTCCATTTGCGTGGAATATCTTTTTCCATCCCCTCACTTCCAGTCTGTATGTGTCCCTAGGTCTGAAGTGGGTCTCTTGTAGACAGCATATATATGGGTCTTGTTTTTGTATCCATTCAGCGAGCCTGTGTCTTTTGATTGGAGTATTTAATCCATTCACGTTTAAGGTAATTATCGATATGTATGTTCCTAGTACCATTTTCTTAATTGTTATGGGTTTGTTTTTGTAGGTCCTTTCCTTCTCTTGTGTTTCCCACTTAGAGAAGTTCCTTTAGCATTTGTTGTAGAGCTGGTTTGGTGGTGCCGAATTCGCTTAGCTTTTTTTTTTTTTTTTTTTTGCGGTACGAGGGCCTCTCACTGTTGTGGCCTCTCCCATTGCTGAGCACAGGCTCCGGATGCTCAGGCTCAGCGGCCATGGCTCACAGGCCCAGCTGCTCCGCGGCATGTGGGATCTTCCCGGACTGGGGCACGAACCCATGTCCCCTGCATTGGCAGGTGGACTCTCAACCACTGAGCCACCAGGGGAGCCCTCTTAGCTTTTGCTTGTCTGTAAATCTTTTGAATTCTCCATCGAATCTGAATGAGATCCTTGCCAGGTAGAGAAATCTTGGTTGTAGGTTCTGCCCTTTCATCACTTTAAATATATTGTGTCACTCCCTTCTGGCTTGTAGAGTTTCTGCTGAGAAATCAGCTGTTAACCTTATGTGAGTTCCCTTGTATATTATTTGTCATTTATCTCTGTTGCTTTCAATAATTTTTCTTTGTCTTTAATTTTGTCACTTTGATTACTATGTGTCTCGGCATGTTTCTCCTTGGGTTTATCCTGCCTGGGACTCTCTGTGCTTCCTGGACTTGGGTGGCTATTTCCTTTCCCATGTTAGGGAAGTTTTCGACTATAATCTCTTCAGATATTTTCTCGGGTTCCTTCTCTCTCTCTTCTCCTTCTGCAACCCCTATAATGCGAATGTTGGTGCATTTAATGTTGTCCCAGAGGTCTCTTAGGCTGTCTTCATTTATTTTCATTCTTTTTTCTTTATTCTGTTCCACTGCAGTGAATGCCACCATTCTGTCTTCTAGGTCACTTATCTGTCTTCTGCCTTGGTTATTCTGCTATTGATTTCTTCTAGTGTATTTTTCATTTCAATTATTGTATTGTTCATCTCTGTTTGTTCTTTATTTCTTCTAGGTCTTTGTTAAACATTTCTTGCATCTTCTTTTTTTGTTGTTGTTGTTAATTAATTAATTATGTTTGGCTGTGTTGGGTCTTCGTTTCTGTGCGAGGGCTTTCTCTAGTTGCGGCAAACGGGGGCCACTCTTCATCGCGGTGCACGGGCCTCTCACTATCGCAGCTTCTCTTGTTGCAGAGCACAGGCTTCAGACTCACAGGCTCAGTAGTTGTGGCTCACGGGCCCAGTTGCTCCACGGCATGTGGGATCCTCCCAGACCAGGGCTTAAACCCATGTCCCCTGCATTGGCAGGCAGATTCTCAACCATGCACCACCAGGGAAGCCCTCTTGCATCTTCTTGATCTTTGCCTCCATTCTTTTTCCAAGGTCCTGGATCATCTTCACTATCATTATTCTGAATTCTTTTTCTGGAAGGTTGCCTATCTCCACTTCATTTAGTTGGTTTTCTGAGGTTTTATCTTGTTCCTTCATCTGGTACAAAGTCCTCTGCCTTTTCATTTTGTCTATCTTTCTGTGAATGTGGTTTTCCTTCCACAGGTTCCAGAATTGTAGTTCTTCTTGCTTCTGCTGTCTGGGCCTGAGTTTTTTTACCTGTAAGATGGAGATAATAATACCACCTGACAGAGGTGTTAGGAGAAGTAAATAAAACAGTGGATGTGAAGGTTGTTTGTCAACTGCAATGTACTAGAGGAACATACATTTCTTTATTATATTATAACAAAATGTATATAGTCATAATGTAATAGGATGAAACAGGTCTTTACTTCAACATATTCAGACAAACATACAAGAATTACTTAAATCCCCATTACCCTTATGCTTAGGAAAAGTGGCATAGGAAATCCAATCATTTAGAACAGGTAGGCTGTAGGAAATGAAAAAAGTAAGGACAATATCGAGATTATATTCTACGTAATGAAATATATCCTATCATAGTGAATAAAAACTTGAAAGGTGTCTTGGATTCAGCTTCCATTTTTGAAACACCTGCTCTGTCCTAGACTTGTTTTTTTTGTTTGTTTGTTTTGCGGTATGCGGGCCTCTCACTGTCGTGGCCTCTCCTGTTGCAGAGCACAGGCTCCGGACGCGCAGGCTCAGCGGCCATGGCTCACGGGCCCAGCTGCTCTGCGGCATGTGGGATCCTCCCGGACCAAGGCACGAACCCGCGTCCACTGCATCGGCAGGCGGACCCCCAACCACTGCGCCACCAGGGAAGCCCCTAGACTTGTTTTTAAAGCTCTAGTTTATTAAGCTGTTGCAGAGCCATGTGCTAAACAGTTGCCATGACTACCTCCTTTGATCCAGATAACCCTATTAACCCTTTACAAATTGGGAAACTGAGGCTCAGCAAGGGGACACAGGACTGTTAAATTATCTCATTTGGGACTTCCCTGGTGGGCCAGTGGGTCAGATTTTGCACTCCCAATGCAGGGAGCCTGGGTTCAATCCCTGGTCAGGGAACTAAATCCCGCATGCATGCCACAACTGAGTCTGCATGCCACAGCTAAGAAGCCCACATGCCACAAGGAAGATCCCACGTGCGGCAACTAAGACACGGCGCAGCCTAAATAAATAAAATATATATATATTTTTTTAAATCGCAAAAAATCTCACTTGGCCTCATGCATTCCTGCATGTTGAATGTGTTGGTCCCCATTTTATGGATAGAAAACCTGAGCCGAGTGAAGAGAAATGACATATTCCCGGTCATGGAGCTCCCAATGTATCCAGGCTCTGGGAAATGAACCTGGAGGTGTGCTTGGGGGAGAAAAGCCACTTAACCATGAAACTTGGTTGTGGATACTTGAGAGCTGAATGATAAAAATAATAAAAGTAAGAAGAGTGATCCGTCATGGAGCACTTGCCGTGTGCAAAGTCCATTAGATACACTGTACGCCATAATAGGGTTCTGTCATTATCTCTGTTTGTGGATGAGGAAACAGGCTCAGGAGGATCCTACTTGTCCAAGGCCACCCAGCTGGCTAGTGTCAGACCTTAATCAAAGGCCAGTTCTTATCTCCTACACAGTACTGGTATCAAAGAATGAAGCTATGGGGCTAGGACACTTCATTCCCTGCCCTGCTCTGCTGCTCCAACTCCTTCCAGCCCAGGGAGGGTGAGAGCAGCCCCAGGGCAGCCAAGGGCACCTTCCTTCCCTGCCCTCCTGCAGCTCAGCCCACCTGGTTGAGGCCCAATGACTCCACGGTTCCAGGATCCCAGAGCCTTATAAGACTTCGAGTCCAGTCTCTGGAAAGGGGAACCTATCCGGTAAACTGTGCATCATCCATCTGCCCTCCCAGGTGCCAGGCTCAGCCCTTGAAGGAACAGGGAGACTAGATCCCTGGGCAGGCCTAAGGAGTCAAAGGCCTCAGAAGTCAGGCTCTGAGCTGGGAGACCATCAGGAAGGGCTTCAGCAGACTCAAAGTAAGAGAAAGAATGAATGGGGGTGCCTGAGCTGTCTGGAACACATTCTTGTCTTTTCCCCAAAACAAGTGCTTCCATTCACTGGAGGCAGCAAAGCAGTGAGACACATGAGTGTATTTTGCCTGAGTTCACATCTTAGTTCTACCACTTACCAGCAAGTTATGTAACCTCTCTGGACATCTATCTCCTCCACTCTAAAACAGGTTAATAATACCCATCATATAGGGTTGGCATAAGGAGTAAATGAAGTAATACATGTGACATGCTCACAGAGCCTGGCATAGAGTGACTGCTTGATAAATGCCAACTATCACTCTATTTCAACTCTTTACTCCCTCCCTTTGCCAATAGGTGACGAAAATAAAGGCTTGTGGTAAGCCCCCAAATTTTGAGATGGTTTGTTACACAGCATCATTGAAGCAATTCCTGACTCATACACATAGTGAAGCCAGAATTCAAACCCAGGGAATCTGACTCAAGACCAACCACAATCTCAACCACACCTGGTGCATTGGGAGTGCAATGCAGGAGGGACTGATTTCCTACAGAGATTCATTTTCACTTGGGTTGAGTCTTAGAGGATGAGGAGGAGTTCACCAAGCCATGAGGAGGGGAGAGAACTTTCCAGGCAGAGGGAACAGCATGTGCAAAGATGCAGAGGTGTGAGTGGTGGGGTAAGTTTAAAGAATCAGGCTCTGGGCCTGAAATATAGGAGACCTGGTGGCAACAATTGACATTAGAAAGGTAGGGAGAGGCTAGAATGCAGACAGCCTAACCAAGATGGGAGGGCTTTACTGTGAAGGCAATGTGGAGACTGGAGTTAGAGATTAGAGAGAGCGTTTTTTTTCTGGAGAGTTGGGTAGGACGGGGTGGCTTTCCTCTCACTTCAAGCCTGGTGAGGGGGCTTCAGGGAGACCAGTCAGAGAGGTGGTGGGCACCCCTTGGGACTCCGTGGCCTGATATCTGACTCTTGCCCAAGAATCCCAAAGGGATTAGTAGTAGCAGAAAATAGCGCAGTGGTGGGAAGGAACTTCACTCCTGCGTGCTCAGGCCATGGGTCGGTGCTGTCCCCAGACCAGAACTGGGCAACAAGGGAGAGTCAGCCTGGGGCGACCTTAGATCCAGCCCAGAGAGGTCTCCAGAAGTGGCCATGAGGCCTCAGCAGAAACAGGCTGCAGGTGTCCTGGGATGTCTTGGGATTCGGGGAGGTGCATCGTAAGCAACTGGCTGGTGGATACACTTTGTTCTCAGCAAGGGAAGCAAGGGATAGGCAGGTGGGAGACCCTGCAGTGGCTATCCGTGTGTGGCAAACACAATGACCCAGGTCACACCTTCTTGGCCCCAGTCATTTTGATTTGCCTGGTTCTGAGTCCGTATTTGGTATATCTCAGGATCCTTCCATGTGTGCACTCGCATCTCTCAGCCAAGATGGATTCCAGTGAAGAGGTCTATGGGTAGCCTTGACATCATTCCCCTTTTAACCTCCAAAGAGCTTTCTAGCTGGGAAGGTCTCCTTGACTTCAAGAATGAGAAATACGTGGTCTCTTATCTTTTATCTGGGCAAGCCCCCGCCTCCTCTCTCTATTGTCCTGCTATTTTCATCTTGGAGTATCGGTCCACAGGGAACAAACTCCAGCTGTTTACCCTAGGGGACCCATCTATCTCCTGCCCCAGGAGCAGTCCTCACCCACTGGTGTGTCAAAGCTGCTGGAGAAAGCCCCAGCCTCCTGTCCAAGCGAGGACAACTCTGGAGGCATTCTATCTGCAGGGCAGACTGGCAGACACCTCAGCCTTTGTACTCTACTTCCTTCCTTGTCTCACTGTGCCTACTCCCTCCCTTCTGCTTCCTGGGATCACCTCCCAAATAAACTGTGTGTACCTAAGTCTCTGTCTCAGGTTCTGATTTTGGAGAGCACTAGACCAAGACTTCCAGGAAAGAGGCCCCACCCTCAAGAAGAAAGGGTCAGCTTTAAACCCCTGCCAAACCTGGAGAGCGAGAAAACTAGCTCAAGACAGGGCAGTTAAGTCACACCCTTCCTGACCCTATAACCTTCCCTGCTCCCTCCCTCCTGTGGGGGAGGGGCGTCAGAACCACTGTGGGCAGTGGGGGGAGGGGTGCAGGCTCAAAAGGCAGAAATAAAGAAGCCAGGCCTGGCCCCACCATGGCTCCTTTCCTACTCCAAACTCTAGCTGCCAACTCATTCCCACCTCTTCACCTTTGCACTTGATGTTCCTTCTGCCTGGAGCTCAGTTTGCCCCAGACAGGACCTATTACATAATTTCTGGGGTCCTGTACAAAATGAAAATGCAGGGCTTTGTTCAAAAAATAAGAATGTCAAGATAGCAACAGTAGAGCGTTAAACCAAGCGTGGGACCCTTCTGAGCGCAGGGCCCTGTGGAACTGCATAGGTCCCAAGGCCACGAAACTGGGCCTGGCTCCAAACAGCTGAACTTCTGGCCACCCCTTCCTTCACATCTCTGTTTAAATGTCACCTTAGCAGAGAGGCTTTCCCTGACCACCTATATAAACTGGTATCCGGCACCCACTGGCACCCGCATCCTACCAGGTACCTCTGATAGCCCTTTCCAGCCTCATTTTCCTTCTGGGCACTCAGCACCCCTGCCATACCGATGATCCCAGAGGTCATCAGTCCTTCCTGGACACCGCTCTTTCCCCAGGACTGGAGCAGTTCCTGACACACAGTATGCGCTCAACAGAGATGAAGGGAATGGAGGGAGGGAGGAAAAGAGGGAGGAAAGGGAGAAGGAAAGAAGATGTCTTCACCCATGGAGCAAGCCTGGGCTGGGGGAGAGGAAATCTTTGAATGGTCTGAAGTTGCGACTCTTCACTCTTTCAAATTACTGAAACTGTTTCATGACTTACAGTGATTGGAAACTTTTGAAATCTGAGAGCGTCCAGTGAAGTCATGGAATCTGCTCTCAGTTTCAACCAAGGGACAGCTGCAGAAAGTGTCTAAACAGGAAGTGGGGGTAAAAGACAAAGCTGTTTTCTTTTTTTTTTTTTGGCCACACCGCACGGCATGTGGGATCTTAGTTCCCCCACCAGGGATCAAACCCACGGGCCCTGCGGTGGAAGCAGCACAGAGTCTTAACCACTGGACCGCCAGGGAAGTCCCCCAAAGCTGTTTTCTTTGGTACATCATTTGCCTGTGTGCAAGGATGTTCGAAGGATGAAGTTCTAGAAGCAGAATTATCAGGTCAAAGGGGATTCTGATAGATATCACTGGAGTGCGCTTCTTCACATTGTATTAATTTACACTCCTGCCAACAGAGTGTGCTATCAAACCTTTTCCTCTTTGCCATCCTGCTACGTGAAACATGGAAACTTGGTTTTCTTTTACTTCACGTTTCTCCAATTACGAGTGAGGCTGAATATCCATTAAAACACACTGTGATATTGTGATTTATTATAAGAAATATATGTCTGGTCTTTGGCCCCGTTTCTGGCACCGAGCTCCTGAAACCCTTGTAATTTCCTATGTTATAAGAACACTAAGAGCATCTCTTGTTCTAATATTTGTCTTTGACCCTGTTCTTGACACAGGGCCCCTAAAACCCTCATAAATTCCTAAGTGATGAGAGCACCAGGAGCATCTTTTGTTCGATTAAGGTGACTCTGGGTGGGCTCCTGGATGGCTCCTGGATGGGGGCTTGTAGCCAGAAAAACCAAACCATGATTAGAAGCTTAGAATTCTCAATTTTCACTCTGTGTATCTCTTCACCTAGCTGTTCATCTGTATCCTTTATCATATCCTTTAATAAACTGGTAAATGTCAGTAAGTATTTCCCTGAGTTCTGTGATCCACCCTAGCAAATTAATCAGATCCAAGGAGGGGGTCGTTGGAACCTCCGATCTATAGCTGGTTGGTCAGAAGCACAGGTGATAACCTGAGCTGGCAACTGGCATCTGAAGTGGGGGAAGGGGTTAGTCTTGTGGGACTGAGCTCTTAAACCTGTGGAATCTGACATTGTCTCTGGGTAGAAAGTGTCAAAATTGAGTTGAATTCTCAGAAGCCCTGCTGGGTATGAGAGTTGCTCAGTGTTGTGTGAGAAGTTCCCCCCTCCCCCAACTCAGACATTGGAATCAGGTCCAGGAATCCAAAAAACACATTTAAAAGAGAAACAGTTCACCCCAAATCCCCTCCTCTAACACTCTAGCTGACTTTAATTTCCTTAAGTTTACAGCCCATTTTCAGACATTGTTTTTCATAGTTTTAGAGAAGACAGAATTTAATGTTCTGCCCTTGAGTTTCATTCATCTTTTTCAACAAACATTTATCCATATACTAGTCAGGATGAGCTAGGCTATGCCACAGTAACAACAACAATATCTCAGCAGTGTAAAGCAGGTTGTATTGCTTGTTTACTCTACATGTCCATTGGCAGAGTCTCTACTCCTTATCCTCATTCCAGGGCCAGGCTGATGGAGCAGCCTTGAGGTGCATCGGCCACCTCTGCAGAGGTTAAAGTATAGTAAGTTGCACACTGGCTCTTAAAGTTTCGCTCAGGAGTGACGTATAGCACATCTTTTCCCATTTCATTGGTTAAAGCAAGTCACAGGGTCACAATTAACTTCAAGGGGTGGGGAAGTGCAACAGGAGAAGAAACAAATATTTGGTGGCCGGCATGAGTGACTACCACACGGAGTGTCTAGTCTGTGTCTGGCTGTCTGCTCAGTCCCAGGAAAAGGGAGATGAATTCAGTGTTGTCCCTACCCTCTACATTCTCCATGGTCAGAATGATCCTTCTGGGGGAAACACATAACAACCACTTTTAATAATCCCAGAATATCCCATCAGTAGAACAGACAATCATTTGCTCAATCATTTATCAAAAGCCTACTCAGGATATTTTTATTTTCCTTGCTTTCTCTTTTTCTTTCAGCATTAAAATAACATTGCACATGGAAACAACTTAAGTATTTATCAGTGGATGAATAGATAAAGAAAATGTGGCATATACACACACACACACACACACACATACACACACACACACATATATACAATGGAATATTATTTAACCATAAAAAAGAATGAAATCTTGCCATTTGCAACAACATGGATGGACCTCGAGGGTGTTATGCTAAGTAAAATAAGTCAGACAGAGAAAGACACATACTGTATGACCTCACTTATGTGGAATCTAAAACAACAACAACAACCAAAAAAACCGAGCTCATTGATACAGAGTACAGATTGGTGGTTGCCAGAGGTGGAGGGTAGAGGATGGATGAAATGGGTGAAGCGGGTCAAAAGGTACAAATGTTCAGGTATAAAATAAATAAGTCATGGGGATATAATGTATAGTATGGTGACTATAGTTAATAATAATGTATTGCTTATTTGGAAGTTGCCAAGAGAATAAATCTTAAAAAGTTCTCATCATAAGAAAAAAATTTTGTACCTATGTATGTATGGTGACAGATGTTAAGTAGACTTATGGTAATAAGTTTGAAATATATGCAAATATTGAATCATTATGTTGTATGCCTGCAACTAATATAATGTTAGATGTCAATTATACCTCAATATAATATATAAATAAATATAAATTAAATAAAATAACATTGCACATAATCACATCAAAAGGAAGTAAACACTGAGGAATAAAAATAGTGCAAGACTTGTACAAATAAAAATAGTGTAGGACTTGTACAATGAAATCTACAAAATATTGCTGAAAGAAATTTTAAAATATATAAATATATGGAGAGACAAACTACATTCATGGAATGGAAGATTCAGTATTGTTAAGATAGCAGTTCTCCCCAAATTGATCTTCAATTCACTTCAATCCCTATCAAACTCCCAGCAGACATTTTTTTTTGCAGAAATTGGCAAGCTGGTCCTGATCCAGCCTCCAAAGCTGATCCTAAAATAGGAAAATGCATTGGACACAAAATAAGCAAAACAATTCTGAAAAAGAAGAATAAAGTGGAGGATTTATACTTCATGATTTCAAAATATACTATCAAACCACTTAACCAAAACACTGTGGTACTGGCATAAGAATAGATTTCAAATATACTATCAAACCACATAAACAAAACACTGTAGTACATAAGAATAGATATAGAGATCAATGGTATAACATTGAGAGTCCAGAAATAAACCTTTACATTTATGATAAATTAACTAAAAAAAAAGATAAGTCAGACTGGGAGAAAAATATTCCTAAACATCACATACCTGCTAATGAACTTGTATCTAGGATATACAAAGAACGCTTACAACTAAATAAAAAAGATAACTAATTCAATTTTTAAATGGGCAAAGTATTTGAATAGATATTTCACCATAGAGGATTTATGAATGGCGAATAAGCACATGAGAAGATGCTTAGGGTCTTTAGTCACTGTAGGAATGCAAATCCAAACCACAAGGAGTTACCACTTCACGCCTACTGGAATGGCTATAATTTAAAAGAAAGGAAACAACAAGTGTCAGGATGTGAAGAAACTGGAACACTGTTCATACACTGCTGATGGGAATATAAAAATGATACAGCCGCTTTGGAAAACAATGTGCAGTTCCTCAAAGAGTTATCTATCATATGACCCAGCAATTTCATTCCTAGGAGTCTATCCAAGACAATTGAAAACATATGTCTACACGAAGACTTATGTGGAAATGGGAATTTCCAAAGACAAAAGGGAATTCCCTGGCAGTCCAGTGGTTAGGACTTGACACCTTCACTGCTGAGAGCGTGGGTTCAATCCCTGGTTGGGGAACTGAGATCCTGCAAGCTGCATGGCATGGCCAAAAGAAGAAGGAGAAAAAAAAAACTTATACAAAAATGTTCAAGGAAGCATTTTCCAAAAGTGGAAACAACCCAAACATCTATCGATGATGAAAAGATAAATAAAATGTGGTCTATCCATACAATTGAATACTGCTTGGCCATAAAAAAGAATGAAGTACTGACACACGGTACAACATGGATGGACTCAGAAACACTGTGCTCAGTGAAAGAAGCCAGATGCAAAAAACACATACTGCACGATTCCATTTATATGAAATGGCAAGAAAAGGCAAATCTGTAAGACAGAAAACAGATGAGTGGTTTCCAGGGCCGGGGGTGGGAACAGGCATGAGAGATCTCTTTAGGATGATCGAATGTCCTAAAATTAGATTGTGGTGAGGGTTGTACCCCTCTATAAACTCACTAAAGGTCATTGAATTATACCCTTCACAGAGGTAAATTTTATGGTATGTAAATTTTGTCTCAATAAAACTGTTTAACATTGTAATTAACCTCTAAACAACACATTAAAAAACTGTTTTATTTCCTCACTATCGGAGGAGATCATTTTTCAGCTTGCTGCCTGGCTTCCTGAGGCCCACCTGAGTTTGTTTCAGACTTTGGGCTTAGGACACACTTAATTTTCCTGCTTAAAACTACGAGACCTCAGGTGTTTTTACAGACTGGCAAAGTCTGGCAGGGCCATTTAAACACAGAGGCATTTCACAGCTAGAGAAACTGAGGCTCAGAGAAATAAAGGGCCTTGCCAAGGTGGCACAGGAATTTGCAACAGCTCCATCCGTGCCCAGCACAGACTGGCTTCATAATACAAACACAAGGGCAGCCGGTCGCTGATCAGGCTGGACTCGGCCTGGCACCGGCAGTCCCATGGTTCGTTCCTGCCGGCGCCCCCTTAATTTCTCTGAAGACCCTTGTTCCTGCTCAAGATGCTCCTGTACCCCTTCCCTCTTGGGTGTACAAGCGCAGTCTCATTTTCTGAGTTACAGAAAGTCCAGTCCTGTTTTCCATTAAAATTTTCAGGTTCTATTCGGTCGAAAGCTTCCCCTCTCTGGCCCCTCGGAGGCACAGATAGAAGCAGGAGAGCTATTCTTTGTCTGGCGTGGCTGCAGTTGCACTTTGGTGCTTCCAGGCATGGCAGGTCCCCACATGCAGATTCTGTCCTCATGGGACGCTTTTGTGGGTTCCTAAGAGAAAGTCCCACTGAGGACTTCATGCTGCATCCCAGGCAGGGTGGTGGCACTCTCCCGCTGACCCCTTATGACCCCCACCCCTCCACTTCTGCCTTCCCCATGCACCTCTCCACTGCAGGTGCCTTGCCCTGGGAGGAAGCCCCCTTGGGCAGGGTCACAGCCACCTTCCTTCCTAAGGCTCCACTTCTCCCACCCACAGAAACAGTCACAGTTGCCCACCATCTGGGCAAGAGCAACCTGTTCCCACAGGAACTGGATGGGGAGCTGCTGGGCCCACTACATGTATTAGGCATGGTGTGCTCCAAGGACAGAAAACAAGGTAAACTCAAAGGGCCGACATTGCCAGGACAAAGACCTACAGGACTCCTATCACTCTGTCACAATGTGACCATTGCAATGTCCCAGAGCCCTCCCAAGCAGCGTGCCCTGTCCCTTTCCCATCCATATAAGGAAAGACATTTGCCCTGTTTTTCTCCCGCTCAGCACACTGAAAGTATACATACTCTGCCCAGTCAGCAGATGACTTAACAGGTTCCGTGGCTATAAAAACAGATAAGCAACCCATGCTCATTATCGACTTTCCCTGGCTACCAGGAATTCAGCCCTCTGTTCTTGCAACGACACTTTCACTTTAATAAACTCTATCTTCCTTACATTCTGCCTTGTGTCTGGAAATTCTTTTCCAACCCACGCTCGGACCACGACATTAGGTAGTATATCTGAGCTTTACAGCAAACTATAAGGTAGGCATTTTCATCCCTCACTCAACCTCCCTTCATAGCTGAGTAAACTAAGACCCAGAAACAGCAAATAGAACTGGCTAGAATTAGAATTCAGGTTTGCCTGACACCAAAGCCATTTTCTTTCTTCCATATCAAAGATCCTCTTGGCCGGACTGAGGTCATCGCTATCACTAATAGCAAATATTTAATGATCACCTGGTGCTGGTGAGGCGGTCAGACCACACGATCTAGTCAGACTGGAAGCCCAGAGCTGGGCAAAGGGCAGGAGCAGGCGGGAGAGAGGTTTGCTCAGTTGAGGTCTGGCTTGAGGCCCAGGCCCATGCAGCAGAAAGTAGATCTGGAAGAAAAAATATATATACTGTATCACCAGCTAATCTTCAACCTCGGGGCAAAGGGACAGGAGGTGGAGGTGAGATTAATCAAGGCCAAAACCGTGGCTTCCAAACTTTGCTGCAATGGAATCACCCAGGGATCTTTAAAAAAATACTGAAGACTGGACCCCACCCCCAGACGTTCTAATCTAATTGATATGGGGAACAATCAGGGCATCAGGATTTTTAAATGTGTGGCAAAGTTGGTGGCAGGGACAGGGTATAGAGTGGAGGGGCAGGGAGCACTGGAGGTCTCATAGGAGGAAGTGGCAATGACATAACCTCAAGGCCTGAGGTTCCAGGGTGGGCAGCTCAGGGCCCAGGGCACTGGGCTGGCCGGAAGTGGCCCTTGGGAAAGATTAGCTGGAGGACCATGGGAGGGAAGGAATGGAAGAGAAGAGAAGCAAAAACCCAGGCAGAGCAGTGAGTTTGAGTCCATTGTCTGTCACTAACTTTCTGTGTGACCTGGGACAAATTGCTTCCCTTCTCTGGGCCTCAGTTTCTCCATCTTGAAAAGGAGGGGATTGAACTTGATGATGGCTAAAGGTCCCTCTGGCTCCAGGGTTGGAGAATGCCCAAGGCCCCAGCAGGCTGGGCCTAGTGTGAGATAAGCCCAGATGGAGTTCCAGATCTGCAGATCTGCAAAGGATGCTGCACACCAGTCTGGGCTGGGGGAGGTTTAGAGGTCCATGAGATTGGTCCTCCCCTGGCCCCTCCTTGGGCTCCTGGGCCACTCTGTCAGGCTGCCAGACATGGCTCATGGAAATTTCCTCTCAGCCCCTCTAGCCAAGCTCAGGGAATGTGGCTATTGTTCCAGTTTCTAATGGAAATTTCCACTATCCCTCTGACAGCTGGTGGGAGACACAGTGCCTTGGAGCTGGAGAGAGGTCACAGCAGTGGTGGTGGGGGACAAACACCTGGTTATAGGCCACACAGGCTTTGTCAGTGGCCCAGCCATCTTCCTTCAACAAGTAGTTATGAAGCACCTCGCCTACTCTGTGCTGGGCCCTATTCCAGGTGCCAGGGACTCAGGACAGGACAGACTCAGGACTGGACAGACACCTGTCTCCTAATGGGGGAAAGAGAATATACATAGATACTGTGAATACAACAAGGCAGGGTAAGGAAAAGGCTGTGATGCTGGGGGCAGGGTCGGGAGGGTGACCAAAGAAGGCCTTGCTGTGAATAAGGCGACATTTGTGTGATTATCAGGGGAACAGCAAGTACTATAGTTTCCGGTTATCCGCGGTTTCCCTTACCTCAGTTTCAGTTACCCACCACAACCACAGCCAGAAAATATTAATGGGAAATTTACAGAAGTAAACAATTCTGAGTCACATGATGAAATCTCGTGTGGTCCAGCCCCGTCCTGCCCAGGCCGAGAATCATCCCTTTGTCCAGTGCATCCCACCCGCTACTCACTCAGTAACCAGCTGGGTTATCAGGACGCCTGTCAGGAGTCGCAGTGTTTGTGTTCAAGCAACCGTTATTTTACTAAATAATGGCCTCAAAGCACAAGAGCAGTGATGCTGGCAATTCGGATGCGCCAAAGAGAAAAGTTTTTCTTTAAGTGAAAGGGTGAAAGTTGTGGACTTAACAAGGAAAGAAAAAAAATTCTATGCTGAGGTTGACTGAATCGTCTATCCATGAAATTGTCAAGAAGGTAAAGAAATTCGAGCTAGTTTTGCCGTCACGCTTCAAATTACAAAAGTTATGGCCACTGTGCACAGCGAATGCTTAGATGGAAAAGGCATTAAATTTGTACAATAAGAAATTTTGAGAGAGAGCCACAGAGAGACCACGTTCACATAACTTATTACAGTATATTGTTATAATTGTTCTATTGTATTATTGTTGTTAATCTCTTACTGCGCCTAACTTATAAATTAAACTTTATCATAGGTATGTATGTATACATAGGATAAAGGGGAAAACATCACATATGTAGATAGGGTTCGGTACTATTTGCGGCTTCAGGCATCCACCGGGGGTTTTGAAACATATCCCCCACGGATAAGGGGGGACTGCTGTACAAAAGCCCTGAAGCAGGGCCTTGGCTGGCCTGCTGAGGACAGCAGGGGAAGAGAAGAAGGTGATGGGATCAGAGAGCTTCCTGCCAGGCGTCAGGTCCTCTCTTTGCCAGGGGCGACCTCCTGGCCATCAGAAGCTCATGGCCCTTCTAGGGGAAGGAGGAGGAGGACACAGCAGGGCCGTCTCCTGCTCCAGGTCCAGGGTGACGTAGCACTGCGTCCCCCCAACGTCAAGCACCAGTTCCCTTCCAGCTGTGGTAGTGAAACCATAACCTCTTTCTGTCAGGATCTCTATGAGGTCGTCTCTCAAGTCACTGTTGGCCAAGCCCAGATGCTGGTGGGGGGCAGGGCTAGCCCTCACTGTTGGGCACCGTGTAGGTGGCACTGCTCCCGAGTCCACAACCATCCCGGTGGCATGAACAGAGGCTGGGCAGCAGCACACGTGGGGCGGGGGGCAGGGGGGACTGGACGTCTCACACCCCACCTGGGTCATCCTCTCTCTTGGTCTTAGAGTTTGGTGAAGCTTTGGTGAAGGGAACAGGGTATTCCTCGGGGCAACGTGAAGCCGTGGAACAGGGCGTGATGCCGGGTCTTCCTCCATGTCAGCCCAGGTCAAGGGGGGGCCCTTCAGGGTCAGGACGCCATTCTTGTTCTGAGTTCATCACTCACATATCTGTCCTGTCCCATGGAACGCTCTGGGGGCATCATTCCCGCTAAAGCCAGCTTCGCACGTGCCCGAGTCGTTGAGGGTGAAGGGCTGCATGAACGTGGCAGTTGCTGCTTCCATGTTGATGTAGCCGAGGTAGCAAAGGCCTCGAGCAGAGCGCTGGGGTGGAGAACTTGACTCTAGAGGGTCATGGGGCTGCCTTCGAGAACACACTGTAGAGGGGCCGGGGCAGCATTTGGGGGGGGGGGCTAGTGTGGAGGCTCCCGTAAAGATTCCAGACAGTGATGGTGCTGGTCCAGTCATGGGAGTCATGGAGGAGGAGGTGACAGAAGTGGTGTCCAGCATCCAGGTGGCTGCCTGACGTGTCCTTCCACTGTTAGCTCATTCAACCGTCCCCTCCCTGCACAGAGCCCCATAGTTTTCATTCCTTCTTCCACGGGTTCATTCCAGCAACAAGTGTTTGTTTATGGGTTGCCCAGACAAATCTGACCTGGACCCACCCTGCTCACCACCCATCGGTGGCTGCCCAGTGGCTACCAAATCAAGTCCAAATCAAGTCCAAACTCCTTGTCCTGGCTGACAACGCCTTGCATGGTCTCCCAGCCTCGTGCCTCCCTACTGCCCCTCCATCCACAGTCCAGTCACCCCCACGTGTTGCCACCTCGCCTCTCTCAGCCCTCCACGTAATGCTCCCTTTGTCTGAAACACCCACCACTGTTTTTTTTCACCTGCTCAACTCCTGCTTCTCCTCTGGGACTCAGCTCAGGTGTGAACTCCTCCAAGAAGTCCTCCCCGACTGGTCGCCACTATTTCGATCTGTGTTGGTTGTCCTTTTCTGTGCTTCTGTTGACTCTTCTGATACCAACACCCAGTACACTGACTCCTATTAATTGCCTGTCCTCCTCCTGGGCTGAGTGTGTTGTTCTGTGACTTGTCCTGCATTCCTAGCACTCACGGCAAAGAAATCCTCTTGAAAAATGGGACGAATGAATGAAGGGTGCCCGGACTAGACAGACGAAAAAGAGACACAGTCCCCGCCCAAAGCAAGGAGACAGGGGAAATCAGGAAATGATTTGCCAAACAATGACCAAAAGGGGTGTAGGGAAAAGGGGCCATGAGGTTGCCCAGGGGGGCAGTGAGTACAGTGGAGTTTCTGAAGTCAGAAAGTCCTGGGTTCAAATCCCAGCACAGCCACTTATCAGCTGTGTGACTGGGGCTGATTTCTTTTTTTTTTTATTTATTTTTGGCTGCGTTGGGTCTTTGTTGCTGCGCGCGGGCTTTCTCGAGCTGCCGGGAGCGGGGGCTACTCTTCAGTGCGGTACACGGGCTTCTCACTGAGGTGGCTTCTCGTTGCGCAGGCTTCTCTCGTGCTTGCGGGCTTCAGTAGTTGTGGCGCACGGGCTTAGATGCTCCACGACATGTGGGATCTTCCCGGGCCAGGGATAGAACCCATGTGCCCTGCGTTGGCAGGCGGATTCTTAACCACTGCGCCACCAGGGAAGTCCCAGGGGGCTGATTTCTTGAACTTCCTGCAAGATGGGGGTGATAATAAAACACCTGCCTCATAGAGAATGCAGCCCCGTGTTCGGCTCATAGAAAACACTAGAGAAATACATTGACCATTTTGATTTACAAACATAGTGGGTGGGTGAGGAAGGTTGTGAGAACAGATGTGCCACACTCTAGCCCCGTCACCTGTCTGTACTTCAAACCTTACTACCTTTGGATCAAGTGAGAATGTACAGCCCAGAACTCAGGTCTGGCTTCCAGATTACACCAGAGTGTAAACTCCTTGAGGGCACGTATTTTTGCCTGTTTTATTCACTGCTGAATTCTCAGCACCTAGAAGGGTGTCTGGTACATAATAGGTCCTCAATAAACATTTCTTGAATGAATGACTGAATTCTGGCTCCCCCCCACCCAAATCTCAAACTCAGCATGATTCCATTAGCTATAATTGCATTCAGCAGCATACAATGAAAAGCCACAAAACGGTGGCTTAAAGAAGTAAAAGGAAAAACTTGCTCCCCATAACAGGAACTTGGGGGCAGGCAGTCCAGGTATGTCAGCTCACTGGTATAACCAAGGACTCAGGCTCCATCTACCTTCCTGCTCCAGCCATCTTATCATGTGGCTTTTATCCTCATGGTCACAAGGTGGATGCTGTACCTCTAGTATCATGGCTCCATTCCAGGAAGGAAGGAGGAGGATGGGAAAAGGGCAAAAGGTCAATACTTAAAGAGAAGCCTGTCAGGCTTCTGTTACAAGGAAGGAGAGAGTTGATATGGGGAGGGCAGCCAGCAACGCCTGCCATGATGGCTAAATGGAGTCATTGCTTCTCCCCAGCCTGCAGCCGCCACATCTGTTCCGTCCCCAGACTTCTTCATAGGAGTAGATGACCCCTCCACTCAGTCGCCCACGTGAAAAACCCAGGGGTCAGCCCTCACCCCACAGCCCACAGCCGGCCCATCAGCATCCTGTTGGCTCCACTGTGACATAGATCCTGAATCCGACCCTGTCTCTCCATCCTGTTGACCCCACCTTAGTCCAAACTACCCTCATCTCTCCCTCCTGCACTCCTGCTCACTTTACATCCATCCTCCTCACAGTGGCTGAAGGATCCCTTACAAACGTAACCCCATCACATCACTCCCTAGAGCCCCTAGAGGCTTCATATCACACAGAATATAATGCAACCCCGCCCGGCCCACAGGCCTGCATGGCTGGGCCCTAACAGCCTCCCTTGCCCCAGACCTCCTTGCTCACCTCATCCAGCTAAGCAGGCTTTGTATGTACCCCTTCCTCACACCTGCTGGCTCCTGCCTTTGGGTCTTTGCACTAGCTCTTTCCTCTGCTGGGAACACACTGCCCCCTGCCCATCTATCTGTGGAGACCCCTCACTCCCTGCCATGGTCACTGCCTATTATTGCAACACATCACCCCTTTCGTGTTCTCCATGCACTCCTCATAAGCTTTTCTACTGTCTTTCTCCTCCACCAGGATGTAAGCTCATGAGGGCAGAGACCATGTCTGCCTTGTGCACAGCGGTATCCCCAGGGTCTAAAACTGTGCCGGACATGTAGGAGGATTCAGTATTTATTCAGTGAATAAATGAATGAGTGGAGAGGGTTGTTTTGGATGTTCCCTTAAGGAAATTTCCAGCTCTTGGACATCTAAATAGAAAGGAGAGGAAGGAGATTGGGGGTAGGGAACGTGATACCTGAGTTATAAGTCAGAAACTGAAACCAACAAGTGACCAACTTTCCACCGACATCCAAACCCTCCTCCCTCACTGCCCAAGTGATCCTGCCAGGCAGAGTGCCCCTGGGGTGGAAGTGAGAGCCCATTTGGGGAAACCGGGAGGGAGGAGGTGAGCACAGGCAGGCACCACATGGAGTCCGCTCTACTCCGACCATCTGGGGAATAATGTTGAGAGCGCCCCCTGCTGGCTTGGCCACTGACAAGCTATGGGGTCAGTACTGTAACCTCTCTGAACCTCAGTTTCCTCTCATGGAATAAGAATAATATTTAATTCACAAGAAAGTTTTAAGGATTCATTAAGATGGAATATGTAAAACACTTATATGGTGTGTGGCAAATAGTAAGTGCTCAAAACACCTTAGCCATAAAAGGAGGAGGAAAGGGAGACAGCAGAGAGTCAGAAAGTGCAAAGAGGCAACGACAGAGAGAGGCAGGTGGCTGGTAACCCAGGGGCAGCCCAGTCTGACCCGCTGGAAGTCTGACTCTCCCACAAAGGATACAGAAAGGTAAAGCATCCAAACTTTAGCACCCACTCCCCAAAATGGACTTGAGTTCTTCTGGTTCAACACCCTCATTTTACAAAGGTTCTGAGTCCCAGAAAGAACAAAAATGTCTCTGAGATGCTCAGAGGGCTGGCAGAGGAGCCAAGTGTGGAGGGATGATGGCCAGCTGGGGAGGGAGCCGCAAAGACGGGCCGGTGCCCTGGCTTACGTTTCCTGTTCTCCACAGTCCAGAGGGAGAGGGTCTGCCTTCCTGTCCCCTCAGCCACAGTGATCCCTCAGAGCACAGCAGACTGAGAAGAGGATCACTGGGCAGGAAGGGACAGGGAGGGGCAGGGAGGGGCAGGGGACCGACTTGTCCTGCCCAGGCCCTGTGCTAGAAGGTACTTCCTTGAACCCAGCACAGACCCAATACTCATCCAGCCTGAGAGGGATTATGCCCATTTCACAGGTGAGGGCACAGATGCCCAACGCCCCTGAAGAGCTAACAGAGCTAGAACTTCAACCTCAGTCTGTGTGGCTCCAAAAAGCCCTGACCCCTTCTGCCTGGGAATTGAAAGACCTGGATTTGGGACCAACGCTAACTGGCTGTAACCTTGGGCCATCCTTTCTCTCTGGCCTCAAGCTCTTCCTCTAAACAAGGAGGGTAGACACTGGTCACTGAGGGCCCTTCCAGCTGGAGCTGACATTCTTAGAATTCTAAACAAAAGCCTCCCCCAGCTGAGTCAGGAGGAAGGCCTGCCAGATACCCCCACAGCCTATCATGCGGGCACAGGGAGCACAGGGCAGCCCTGCCCAGGGAGAGCCCCTCGTCCTGCCCCAGCCCCGGGCAGCACGATGCCTCCTCCCCTCCCTTCCAGGGTGGTGCCCATCCTTCCATGCCTCTAGCCCAGGGAGCCTGGGCCTCAGCACCCCCCACTCTCTGGGGCAAATCTCAGCTCAGCAGTTTGGGGAAATGAAACTAAAACAATGAATCAATCAGGAGCATGTTTCCCCCCAAATCTTCAAGGCTTTGGGGAGCCCACAGGTCAAGATTTAGGTCAGTGCTTCTCAAACTAAAAAAAAAAAATTGGTTTTTAATCTGCTAAGAACTTAGACTTTTGTAAAATTAAATACACTAGATAGTGGTAACGGTTACACATTATGAATGTTCTTAATGCCACTGCATCGTACACTTAGAAATGATTAATACAGTACATTTTATGCTATGTATATTTTACAATAAAAAAAATTTTGATGAAAAAAAAGATTCAAAATGCTAGCCTCAACTTTAATAGTCTTCAACAGACCTTGTAAGATTGTTATGAGAGTTTCTATATGCTTACTTTCCATTTCTGTACTTATCTCATTGCAGACCAGTAACGTTTTGTGGACTGACAGCAGTCCCAGGACTGCTCTTTTTTTTTTTTTTTGTGGGCCTCCCACCGCTGCGGCCTCTCCCGTTGCGGCTCAGTGGCCATGGCTCACGGGCCCAGCTGCTCCACGGCATGTGGGATCCTCCCGGACCGGGGCACGAACCCGCGTCCCCTGCATCGGCAGGCGGACTCTCAACCACCGCGCCACCAGGGAAGCCCCAGGTCTGCTCTTTGATAGTACTGATTCAGGCTGCTGAGAGGTGGACTCTGGCTTTGCAGAGCCTCTCAGGAGACCTTCCAGAAGGAACAAGGTTTCTGCTCCCCAAGCAGGTACTTCTGGATACCAAGCCAGTCACCCCAAGCAGCCCCAGGCCAGGCACACTGATCTGAATTATGTCTGGACCCCTTCTTCCACCCTAGTCTCTCTCGCAGGGTCTTCTTGATGTGCATTATTAATAATGTGTCCCCGTTTGTGGCCCCTGATAAGTATAGGGAATTGTGAGGTAGAGGATGGAGTGGGGTGAACTGGGAGACAGAGAAGTACAGGGTAGAACTGTGATCTTCTTTGTGATCTAACCCCTATAGCAAACTTGGTCCAAGCATCACCTCCTACAGGAAGTCATCCTAGGCCCACAGTGGAACTGAGGAGCCCCCAGCCCCCACTGCACACTTCTCCCTGTATTCTCATTGAATGGCTGACGTGGAAAATTTGAAAGTGGTGCCTACTCTTCTGGGGTATGGCAGGCCTTGGTTTGCGGGTCTGGCCAGATTTCAGGCGTTGGCTAGGCGCTCTTGCGCAGGGTATTATCTGCACAACTCTGAGCAGCTGCGCTGATGATTGGGGTTCCGGGCCCATCTCCACCAGACTGTGGGGTACTCCAGAGAGGCGTCCATGTTTGGGATGTTGCATCTGAGTACAGTGGTCTCTGCTTGGCTGAGCAACAGAAAATACTGTGGGCTTTTGAGAGATCTAGACACCTGGGCTCCAATTTTAGAAAGTCTACCTCCAAAGGTCTGATGAGGGTCCTGAATCTCTGTATTCTGAAAAAGTGCCATGTGACTCTGATGCCCAGCTGGTGTCTGGCCCATAAGAGGTGCCCTCGAGTGATCGGTGACTGTGGTCATAGTGGTGCAGCATGTCTGTGGAAGGAGACTCGGGGACCTCCAGGAGGGGAGCTGGGGGACGTTGGGAAGGAGTGACACTTTTACATATCCTTTTGTACTGATTGGACTTTGACCTAAAAAAGACGTGTGGCTGACTGATGAAGTGGCTGTCATCCATGTCAGGAACTGCAAACTCTAGGCCTGTATTTATACCTGGGGCTGCGGTCCTTATGGACAGAAGTGGGTGGATCAGAGGAATGGAGAGCTAGAGAGCACACATCCCACCTCAAGGGGGCAGCAGCTGCCCAGAGCTTGCTCCGTGGGACTGTGAGCCCAGGGCGGCCAGATCTGGTTTTTCAAGATAAGCCTGAAATCATATTTCCAAGTGTAATTAATTGTCAACTAATTCAAAAATTTAAAGCACAGCATGGAGTGAAGACAACACGCCTGCTGACCGACTCTGGCTGCAGGCCACCAGTTGGCGCCTTTGGATCTAGGAAGATGCTGTTTAGGATTGGACACCTCCAAGGCCAGTCTGCAAAGCCAGGACACAGCCAGTCTTTGCTTCTAGAAAATCGGATTGACTCCCCACGGGGTCTACACAGGACAAGAACAAAGCAGGTGCCCAGAGGAGTCACCAACCACTCATAATTCAGCCCATATTAACCTCCCACCATGTGCCAGGCTCAGTGCTGGAGATCCAGTGATGTGACAGGCACAACTCCTGCTCTGGGGGACGCTTCCTTTTAACTAGAGAGACACACTTG
This sequence comes from Tursiops truncatus, assembly GCF_011762595.2. Lineage (NCBI taxonomy): Eukaryota > Metazoa > Chordata > Mammalia > Artiodactyla > Delphinidae > Tursiops > Tursiops truncatus. Next base: position 163,757,731 of record NC_047034.1, on the reverse strand, counting down.
AAATAAATAATTGCATGATAATGAATTCATTTATGAAACATGAGGAGCTGCAGCATAACATGGGGGTTAAAAGTTCGGGTTAGGGCTTCCCTGGTGGCGCAGTGGTTGGGGGTCCGCCTGCAGATGCAGGGAGCGCGGGTTCGTGTCCCGGTCCGGGAGGATCCCGCGTGCCGCAGAGCGGCTGGGCCCGTGAGCCATGGCTGCTGGGCCTGCGCCTCCAAAGCCTGTGCTCCGCAGCGGGGGAGGCCGCGGCAGTGCGAGGCCCGCGGCAGTGAGAGGCCCGCGTACCGCAAAAAAAAAGTTTGGGTTAGATTCCTGACTCCACACCTAGCCATTTATGTCACTTTGGGCAAATACCTTAACCTGTCTCACTTGCCTCGTTTCTTGCCTGTGAAATGGGCATGATAATGTCATAGGGTTGTTCTGGGAATCCATTGAGATCATGCAAATAATTATTAGCCACTGCCATGAAGTACAGAGAGCTGTGAGACCACGTAAGAGGGAGCCTAGGCTTCGCAGAGAACCCCACCAAGGCCCCCCCAATCCCAGCGATACTGGAGCTTCTCCCCAGAGAGGGGAGTGGAAGGCCACAGGCCTCCAGCCTCCCGTCCAGAGGGGGAATCTCCTCTGTAAGGAGCCTGGCCTTATCTTCTTGTTGTTCCCAGCAAGGCCCAGGGACTGCTGCACCCCCAGAGCTCAGACCTCCTTGTACCCACCATTCTGCTGTAGCGGCCACGGGCATCTGGCCAATCTCCCGCCTATTTCTTCTCCCCTTGGATCAATTTCACAGCCCACTGGCCCCTAGTAGGATTGGTGCCCAAGGACAGGGAAGGTACTGCTCTTGACCACACTGGGAGAAAGCTAGGCATTTCCCACTATGGGCCAGAGCCCCTCCACTGAGGTTGCTGCATTTCAGAACTTATCAAACTCTGCAACTGTTTTACAAATCTGAGTGCCTGTGTAAAACAAGTCAGAAAACCTTCCTGGTGCCGCTGAAGTGCAGAACACCTGCTTCCACTGGCAGGGGCCTGAGCCATGGGGACCTTCTATTTGACCTGGGCAAAGAGGGAGGAGGCAGACGGCAAGAGGCTTAAGTGCCAGCAATGTTTCTGGGGCCTTGAAGTTCAGCTCAGTGGAGGGATCCTCAATGGCCAAGATATGGTTGGTCCCTGATCTAACCAGGTAGCGAAGACCTGCAACTAGTCTTCAATGTGGAAGGGAATTTCCAGGGCACCTAATCCAGCCTCCCGTCCAAAGGAGGAATCTCCTCTATAAGAAGCCTGGCCTTATCTTCTTGTTGTTCCCAAACAAATCACTTTCAACAGTGATTCAGAAGTCAAACTAACAGTAAGGTGGTCAAACCATTACCTGGGAGGACAGAGTTATATGGGGTGGCCCCCTCCAGCTCAGACGCTCATCACTTCATCCCCGTGCTGCTGAGACAGCCTCCTGCTGTGGTCTCCATCGCCTTCTCTCCAATTCATCCTGTCCCTGCCTCCATTTTCTCTCCCTCAAAATGGCTCTGTTCACTGAACACTACCATTCCTGTGTTCTAAAGCCCCACTGCTTAGGATAAAGGGAGTGAGAGCCTGCCATGAGTCAGTAATCATGGCAGGTTCTCAAAAAGTGCGTGCTCATCAGTGCATGCTTGGGTCAACACCTGACTTCTCAAAGGACTGGCTCAAGTCTTCCCTCCTCTATTAAGCTTTCCAGACCACCGACGCCTGTGGTTACACTCTCCACCAAACCACCAAAACATACTTGGCCAAGTACAAGCATGTGGTCGAGACCGTATTCTCAGCAAAGTGTTCCACAACCCTCCTGCCCGCTTCATCCATAAGCACAAGGTGCGCTGGGACCCCATCTCATCTTTTCATCGCTAGCACATAGCTCAATGTGGGGCACACTCTAGCAGCTTGTTAAACGTGGATTTAAGGCCTTTCTTCATCCCTCAAACCTCTCTCTTCTGCTGAGGGCACTCAATCACCATGTCCAAGCACAAAAGCCTCAGGAAGAAGGGACGCACCTCATTTTCCACTCAAGTCAAAGGAAACAGAGTGTGCTCCGTGGTGACAGTCAAACCACTCTGGCCTTACAAGCCCAAACTATGACATAAGTCCTGCCAGGAGAGGCTGGCCCTGCTCACTCTAAGTACAGGACAGAGAGTCCCCGGGCCCAGGAAAGCACAGACAGACATTCCCCAGAAGCTCCTGAACACCCACTCCTCCTTCTCTCCAAATTATAGGCAAAGACTTTGCGTGGAAATTACTTAACCTAGTTCAACCCTCTCATTTTATCCTGGAGAAAACTGAGGCCCAGGACTAGTACGTCTCCAAAGGTCAGAGGTAAAATAGAAAAGCCAGGGCTTCTGATTTTGTTGGTAAGATGCATCCCCTTCAGTTCCCTGTGACAATTGTTGTCATACGGTGGGAGCTCAGGACCACTTTTTGATACTAAGTCAGGGCCACTGTGGGGTTGGCTGTAACTAACTGGGGGATCTCTCAAGCCCATCTTGACCCTCTTCTTGCTTTTTCCTGATCTCTGTTACCTAGCCTACATGTCCCATATAAACAAAAACTTACTGCTAACCGTAGGACACCTAGGATCATTACTCCAAATTTCTATCTTCACGCCATCTTTATATCCCAGCTACTCAGAACTGGTGCTTTCAAGACTCCCAGAGGCACCACCTCACCCATGCAAACCTCTAATACCTACTATATGCACACAAGCCTCACCGTTGCCTATGTGTTCAGGCATTGCCATCATTAACCGAACTACACTTGATCCTTTTCCTGTTTGCCCTACATGGTCATGACTCTTTAAATTCAGCCTTCTTTCAGAACCCCTACAATTGATCACCTTGTGAATTTATAAGTCAATTCAAGGCATACAAAAGCTTCATAGTCATTTCTACCTCAAGAGTATATACTTAGCTCACTCACTAGCCTCTGGTTAAAAAGTTATTTATATATAGTGCTAAATATATACTAAATACAGTTCTAAGTGTGCTCTACACACACACACACACACACACACACACACACACACACACACTCACTTAATCCTAACAACATAGAAGAAGGGTTGGTAGGCTATTATTCTAAGTTTGGTGAAACCCAAACCAAGAGCTGCAGAGGCATAAGCATGGCAACATGCAGACCCCACTGCAGTATTAGCAGTCATCCTGGAAACTTTCAAGGAGCGTGGCTTCCAAGAGCTTTTCCACAGATGTCTGAGAAGCAAATAATCATATGTAATTAAGGCTATTTCCCAAATAGCCTAGGAAAGCTGCCAAAGGCTTTCCCGGAATTGAGAGGCAATCCTTGACAACTGTGAACACTGTAACCTCTGGATACAAGATGAAGCAACTGCCAACCTTCACCACCCAAGTCAATGCTGCTCCAGAAAATAAGGTTCCCTTTCTCAGTGCATAAGGGCTGCTATAGTGGTCCACAAGGTTTTACTACTCTTTTGATTCTTGAGAAATGGCTCCTATGGCAGGAAAGCATTAGGATTCACGCCACCCCCAGCTGTAACATAAAGCAAATAAACCATCAAATATATCTAACTAGGATCTTAAGATTTCTCTGAACTATTCTCTAGAAACACCATTTGCCTTTTTAATGGGGGCACAGAAACAAAAAATGCTTGTTTGCCAATAAACATCTGAAACACTATCGTAACAGCTGATCGGAGCCGAGGCATCACAACAAAGTGACGATTGTGGAAGAAGACAATGCATACGACTCTGGAGCGAGAAACTCCAGGGCAGGGACCTCGCAGTGATGTGTGTGCTGGGTATTTCCGCCAGCCTAAAGGCCCCATCTGGAACAAATATAAACTAGGAGGGTCTCTATCACTGGACAATTTATTACCTGGACAGAAAGAAGTCACTGCCACCAACAGCACTGTGCAGTTTTATTAACCATTCAAGTACAGTAGCATCTGTTAAGATCGGGACAGAATTGGGATTTAAAAGTGAACAGATATTCAGCATCTAACAGTTTGAAAGAAGCCACTACATACTCTTTTCACAAACATGTTTTCACAGAGCCAATACAGTACTAGCCATTAACCCAGCACACCAAGTGTACTGAAGTAGAAAAGATGCAACAAGAAAAATAGCTACATTAGAAAGACTTCAACACTTTAGAAAAAGAGTAAAACACTTTTAGTTTCTCCCCTTTAGCCCCTAAAACAACATCATACAATCTGGATCTACCTATACAGTCCTACATCAGCTTCTAGAATATTTGTCAGGAGGGCAAAAATAAAATGACACTGGCCAGTACAGTCTTTGGATATTTAGGAAGGGGAGGGGGAGAAAGTCAGTTCTCAGAACAAATTAGTCAGCTTCAGTCTCATCAGCAGGATCTTTGGATTCTTTGTTCTTCCGCACTTCTTCAATGTGCTTGTCCTGTAAAGAAACAGTATATACCATCAGTCAAGTAAAAAAAGCCTGCCAGGTCACACCCCCAAGAGGCCCAAATCAGCATCAGTAAGTATGTTATATAACATATATAATAATATACTATTATTATATAATTATATATTATGGGAATCACATAACTAGAGTTCTAAGACATCATCTTTGAACTTCCTGGGTCACTCATGGAACCTAATGATTCAGCCTTCTACTGCTCTTCCAAAGAATGTGCAATTATGCTGGGAATTGGTGAATATTCCTTCTTATTTAATATAAGATGCCTCTGATTTAACATGTTAACCCCAAAATTGATGACAAAGACACCAAGCACATGTGATCAAGGCAGAGAGTCCAAGCCACTTCGTTGGTGTATCAAACCTCAAGCTCTTAAGCCCCTCAAAGCCAAGAAGAGACACCAACCTTCTCTCGCAAACGCTCCAGTTTGGCAGCCATTTGCGCCTCTCGGTTCTCTTTGTTGGCTTCCATTTTGTGGGTCAGCTTCTCCTCTGCCATTTTACTGAAGTTGTTGTTCTCCTCTATCGCTTTTTGAAGCACTTCCTTCTCATGCTCTCGTTTCTCAGCAAGCTGCTTCAAGACCTCAGCTTCATGGGACTGGAAAAGATTTAACAGGCTAGGCGCTCTGAAATGTTACTTAGCGTAGTTAAAAATCACAAAAGAAATTATTAATTGAAGATTGAAGATAGAAAATTAGATCTCTAAATAATACTGAAGTCAGGACCTGAATTATCCATATCAAAATACCGTGAAAATTATATTCTTTTTCTAGTGTTTGTATTTACTTTGGAAGACTGCCCGTATTTGTTCAGAGATTCTTGCCCAATTATTCCTTAAGGAAATATTCGTAAGATTTACTGCTTAATGGTATCAAGATGACTTGAGTGACATGCACTTAGGAATGACACTTTATTGTAAAGAATTTTGGTTTTTTAACTTCAAAGGCTACCTAAAGAAAATTAGGTCATTATAAAAAATGTAACCATATTGATAAAAAGAAAATACATGGCAATGATAGAAAATTTAAGACTAAGCCTCCAGACTACTATTTAAGTCAGAGGATTTGTTTCAAGGAAAGGCTTATTAGCTTTTTTCTGTGGAAGCTGCATTAAATTCCAGACCACTGGAGCTCTGTTACCACGGTGTGCCTCCTTCAACAGACTCAGAATAGCTTATTGCCAAACAGATTCCAATGTGTTTGGAAGCATCAACTTGCATGAAAACTTCAGAGCATCTGCCACTAGTTCTGTTAATTCTCTTCTTCAAAATCCCAGTCGTGATAAGAGTTTCACTATATTTAGCCAGTTACTATGTAAAGCGCAGACTAATGACTACAGGGCCAGCACTGATTCCTAAAAAAAGTCTCTGTCCAGCCTTTGGCTACATCTCTTCCATGAACTCAAACTAAGTGAACTCCATCAAACTCCATCAACTCAGACCAAAAAGAAGAGCAGGTGGGAGATGAAACACCATTGCAAACACAGCCACTCTTCCTGGGGAAATAATTCCATGTTGACAGTGGGTCAGCACACATACATAAAACATGCGGCACCAAAAGGTGCACAGCACATGCTACAGCAGCTTAAAAAGGGGCCCAAAGTGTATGTGTGTGGTTACATGTACCAGACTTCAAAACACTAACTGTGTTGGTCGTAGGCAGGTTACTACTTCACCTTTTTGTGCCTTCATTCCTCTAATTTTAAAATTAAACCCACTTACCCCAAACAAGGTTGTTGGAAAGGGGGACTAAATGAGAATTTCTGTAAAATTCTTAATGAAACGTTTAATAGAGGGAAATACACCAAAATGTTAACAATAGTTATTTCTGCGAAGTAAGATAACGGATACTTTTAATTTCCTACTTATAAACTTCTGCGGTTCTCAATTTTTCTATAACAAGCATATTAATATTTGTTGACTTTTCTGACTAGTTCTTTTTAAAGATAGCTACTTTATAACAGAAGTACTTAGATAATAGCTGCCACAATACCAGTATGCCAGCTGAGCAACACAATCACATAACTAGCAATTTAAAATGTTTTTATTGTACAGCTCTCAAAAAACAAAACAAAACAAAAAAACCACAGACATACACAGAAACCCAAAAAACAAAACAAAAAAACCCCAAACCTTAAGAGACAAAAAAAGAATCATCTACCAACAAATCTATTTTTCAAAAAGAAAGCATGAGAAGCATGAACTTTGGTTTCAGGCAGACCTGGGCTTGAATTCTGGCTCCAATACTCACTAGCTATGTGACTCAGAAAAATGACAACATTCCTGAGACCATTTTCTAACCTAGTATCTCAGACCACACCTACCCTCTAGGGTCACTGTAGAAAAGGAGAATGTAAGTAAAGGAGATGGTACACAATAGGAGCTCAATAAATGATGGCTGGTATTTTGTTCCCACCACTGGCATATGTAATTTTCACAGTTATAATCACCATCTGGCTACAATTCTGTTTTCCTCCTCTTATAAAAATAACACAGATTTGCCATATTACATTAATAAATATCCTGTTTTCTGTGAATTGATGTTTACCTTGCGTCTTTCTTCTGCAGCTTCTAGTTTCTTCTGAATTTCCTCCAGGGAAAGATCCTTCTTCTTTGGAGGGGAAAGGGGGAATTCTGGGACAGATTCTTTTGATCGAGGGCTGAGAATCAGCTCAAAAGCCTGGCCTGAGGCACGCTTCTCCAGTTCCTTCACCTGGATATCTGGATTTGATCATATTTATAATATATTCAGAAAAATGGAGTTTTCCTATTCTAATAAACTGTTCTACCGTTTTCTAAAAACCAAATCAATTTAATGAATAGAATTAGGGCTGATGAAGCAGCTGTGTTTACAGGCAAGAAATTATTATCTAAATACCACCTCCCAGAAAAACAAAGCTCAACATTTTTGGATTAATAAATACCATTCTAAGATATCAGTATTTGACAATCATTTCCCTGAACAAAACAAAGACTTATGCAAAACTCCACATTTTGCTTTACACCAAGCCAAATCATCTAATAATGAAACAATAATTATGAGCTCTCAGTACATTCAAGCAATAATATTTTTTTCTTTTTTAATTATTCTCTGATTTATAAAATAGATTTTTTTTTGGTAAGACCAAAACACAAGTGCCAAATTATAAGCTTAAGACTTGAGCCATCTCCTAAAATTAGAAGCCCATCACAATTTCGGATTTTCCAAATAGATTACCTACCAGAAGAAGCCATGGTGAACAGAAGACAAGAGACTGGCAGTGTATTCTACACAATCCACTAGCAAGGAAAACCCTGGAAACGATTTTCAAAAGCATGCGATCAATTTCTTTGCATTTCCATGCCATCGATTCAAAGGGACCTCAAATCACATCCATATAAATCAATGTCAGAAAAATCACTACTGTGGAATTAAATAAGACATCATTAACTAGAAAATTATAAAAATCCATAAAATACTCCAACACTGGAAAATGTGAATTGAATAGAACGCTGGTTGCAGAAGATGAAGTTAACTGAGGTTGCCTGTTCAAAAAATACTTATATTTTTTAAATTAGATGGAGTTTAAGTCACAAGATTTTTTCCTCCCCTATATTTTCCCCCTGGTGAGAAGATATTCCAGGTTCAACGCCTAGCGAGACCGGAGCCATCTTAACACTGCCTACAACTCATTGTGCAAATGAAATACCCAACCCTGCTTTGTCTGTGTCTGCCATGTGGAAAACAAAACGCCCAAGCTAATATTAACCAATAATGTCGAACTCCCATTGTTCCTGCGGTTTAAGCTCCTTGTCCAACAGCTGGTAACATTAATTAGTTTTTATGAACCTCTAGGTTTTAGGTTACAATAGTTGCTGCCTTGTGTAGAATTTTTCATGAAAAATTCTACATCCCTTGATTTTTTTTAAAGGTCATGATTCTTGTAGACCCCAGACTAGTACCAAAACCGTAGGAATAAAGGGTCTCAACACCTGGAACTTAAAATCCGAGTCAGCAACACGGTCTAACCCCGGCGGAGCATTAGACTCAGCACCAGATCCAGGGTGGGCGTGGCCCCGGCCCAAGCGAGGAAGAGCGGCAGGCCGCCCCCGACCAATCAGAGCATGCCCTACACTCCGGCCTCTGGCCCCGCCCCCTTCCTCCCCGCGCCTTTTCGAATCTCCCCGAACTCATAACACCCCGGAGCCCGCGCGCGTGGGAAGGGGCGGGATAGGCGGGGCCAACGGTCCTATCCGGGTAACTCCGCCCTTCCCGGGCTCGCCCCGTGCGGACGCCCCCACCAACTCCCGCCAAAAACACCTTGCGGCGGCCCCCACCCTCGCCGCAGCTGGGCGGGTGGGGCAGTCCCCGGAAAAAAAAACGTGGGGTACCCCACCATCGGCTCACCACCTCTTTCCTTCACTCCCAATCTGCCGCCACCCAAGCGGTCCGCGCCCCACGCCATGAGGACTGGAGCGCTCTCATGGGGTGTCAAGCTCTCGGGCGCTGCTCCCTGGGGGCGCCGCCCCGCCCCTTCAGACAATGGGGACCCCAGCGGGGCCGCGCCTGCAGGAGGAAGGTGGGGGCCAAACGAGGGCCTACGCCCCCTATTGTCTCCTCGACGACCTCCCGGGGCTAACGCACCGAGCTCGCCCAGCAGGCCGCGCCCCCTCCCCACCACGGCCGCGCCCCCGGGGAGCAGGGACAAAGCCGAGGCTCCGCCCGAGCCACACACAAAGCGGAGCGATCCCCGCCCGCCAGCCCCTCTGGGGCCGCGGCCCCGCCCGCCGCCCTCCAGCAAGGGGTCGCTGCCAAGACCCTGCCCCTCCCTCCGGCCGCGTCCCTCTCGCTGCCCCCAGCCTGCAGCCGCCGCCGCCACCTCCTCCTGCAACCCCGCACCCACCTGCTCGGTCCGAGCCGCCTGGCCACACTCTGAGCACCCACAGACCCGGGCGCGCACAAAAGCGCCAAACAGCGGCACGTGACCTCCCCGCAGGGCTCCGCATTGGCTGAGAGAGGCGGCACGTGCCGGCCCCTCCCCACCCCCGACAGCCCAAGTGAGCCCCGCCCCTGGGGACCCCGGAGCACCTCGGGAAGTGTAGTTCAGGCTGGCGGGACAGAAGGACAATGCGAGGGGTGAGGGCTTCTTGGCGGTGTCTCCAGGTGTGAGCCGGGGGCTTGGACGGTCGTCTGGCCGCGGAAGAGGGTGATGCGGTGACCCTGCCTGGGTCTGAACCAGTTCTCCCATCCTTAGGAAAAGGGCGGGGCAGGGTCCCTTTCTACCTCTCAGACGGTGGCCGCCTGGACTCCGTGTCTGTTGAGCCACTTGCCCCACGTCGCCCCAAGGGCAGCACTCGGACAGCGCATTGCCCCTTCGGTGCCCCACCCTGTAACGCCACCTAAGACGCCCAAGCCCTTGTGACAGGACAATGCCACTCGACGCCCCCATCTGTCACCTGTATTGTGACATCATCATAATTTCTAACCCACTCAGCCCTAACAGGGCACGGGCGTGGCCCTTAACTCACTGTGTGAGTTCTCGCTACCATATTAGGGTCCCTGAGCTGGTGACCAGAGACCTGTGGGGGGAAAGCAAGAGGCTCTGGAATTTGATCTCCTTTGGTCTAACAAAGTCACTCGGCTTAAATGCAGGCTCCCATCTGTTCTGCCAAGCCTTTTGCCGGATGATAGGGAAGGAAGCGCAATAGCAGTTCTAGACTACTACACAGACTGCAGTTAAGTGTTGCTTTTGTTCTTGAAGCACGTGCTCCCTGATCGGTGGGGTCCCTTTTAAAGAATCAAAACAAAAGAAGCCACAAGGTCACGGTTCCCCCTGCCCTGGATAGATCAGAAGCACAGCAGATACACAAAGGAAATTGGTCTGACCCTGGCTATCTTAGAACGACTAGCCTCATTCTTACCACAGAAAAGCCAGAGGAAAAATAAATAAAATGAACATGGTTCCCAAGCCCCTTCTCCCATTCCCCCGACCAAGGCTCTGTCCTCGGTAGTGGTCATTCCACCAAAGCACCTGCTTTGAGGTCCTGACTAGGCATAAGGACACCTTCATTTTATTGCTCCGCCTCCCCAAACCAAGAAACAAACACGACCCAGTTTGCTGAAACAGGAGTCCTAATTTAAAGACTCCCCATGTCCAGCTAGTCACTAGGGATATGCTGGAGTTAAATACAATTCAGAGTGCCTGAGACAAGGAAAACTGGATCCTACAGGCAGCAGACACACCACACAAAGCAAACAATTAGCAATGCACTGATGCCTGAAATATGCTTGTTGCAGCATTTCTCCAACAATCGTCCTTGTGTGGGGTCGGCCTCTCCCCCGCCCCCAGTCTAAGTGGTTTTCCCTTAGCATGTGAGCAGGACCAGGAATAATTCAGATTCTGAACCCTGAGAGCCTTCTCCCTCTCAGACCAAACTTAGCCACCAAACAGCCAGGTGTTTCCATCTTTCAGATTTTCTGAGCAAAATCTCAGAAATCGTTAGGAAGAGGAGTGGGGAGAAGAGCTCACTGAAAAGTGACAGATTGGCAGGCAACACACACAAGCAAGAAACCCAAGGCCAAGAGGTCTGCTATCCCCTGAACCAGCCTTTATCTTGAAGTCTTTGTACTTGATCTGTAGGTTTGCAGAGGAAGGTCCCACCCATTTGATACACTTTTTTTTAATACAAGAAATTGCCACAAAAATCTCACATTTCTGACTATTAATGTTATGACAGAAAAAAAAATAAATCTTTCAAAACACTGATTATTTTAAAGCACTTATACCGCTTCCCCCCACCTTTTCTTTCTCCCTGGAGCAGATGTCTATTTCCATGGAAACCACAGCTAGGAATGAAGATGTTAGAACTCATGTAGATTTTTAATCTTTTTTTAACGATGCCACTTGGCTCCTGCGTTTGTTGATAGAAGCCTGGCCCTGCCAGCCTCTATGACAAGGATTTCCTGAGATCCCCACTGCTGCTTGATGACTTGAGGGGGCTGGAGTAAGGTTTCCCCCAGAATGATCCTGTGAATAAAAATGTGTCCGGTGGGATGATCCTATTCTTTAGGATGGGGCTGCTTTTCTAAGAACTAGACCACAGCTATCTATTGTCAACTCTTTTTTTTTTTTTTTTGGCCACATCGCATTGCAGGCGGGATCTCAGTTCCCCCACCAGGGATCAAACCCATGCCCCCTGCCGTGGAAGCTCGGAGTCTTAACCACTGGACCACCAGGGAAGTCCCAATTGTCAACTCTTATGAGTGTTCATGTATGAGCCTTGGAATAGGAAGGACTTCAGACTGTAAGGAGAGGAAACAGCTTTGCCATTTCCTAAAACTAACTTCAAAATCCACTCCCTCCTGAAGTGGCAGCAAGGAGTTAATGTTCACATCTTGGACTTGTCTGTCTTTGCCCATGAGAATTATTTTTGCCTCTGCTCAGATGGTTTGGTCGAATTGCTGTGGAGCTGGCTGCGACTATGGCTTAACACAAAGTGAAGTAGAGATATGGCAGCCATCCAGCTTATTTGATCTGTGTAGACAGCTAAAGGAGAGCGCTTCAGGCTTCAAAGTGCAGAAGGGATGTCTACACTGATCAAACAAGCTGGGCTGTTGTCAGATCTGCTCTGTTCTTACAGAGCACCGGCAGCCTTTGTTCATTGTTGGTTCTGAGGCTGCAGGGTTGTCTGCCACAGAGGCGCCTCCAGGTTCCACTGCTGCTTACAGGGCCTGTCCTCGGCAAAAGGGTGTCGTGGGAGAGGTTTTCTCCTTGTCCCCAGCCTCACTGTTTCCTTTGTCCCCTAATCCTTAGGCATCGTGCTCTAACACTCCTTTTCCTGTTCAAAACCTGTCTGTGAATCGGCTATTTTACTTGTCTGTCTCCCTCACTAGACAACTAAGTCCACGAGGGCAGGGGTTGTGTCCTTGTCTCAGTATCCTTAGTGCCTGCCCAGAACTGAGCCTGGCCCCAGATGGTGGGGCCTGGATGTTTGCAGTTGACTTTAGGCAAGAACTACTTCTCTCATCCTCAGTTTCCTCTTCTGGTGCTGGACACCTCCACCAGATAGAGGTGGTGAGGATTAAATGAGATAATGTATGTGAAAGTGCTTAGCACAATGCCTGGCACATCTCAGTGCTGAGACTTGTTAACCATTATTGCTAGAGAAGTTTCTTGATTACTATAGGTTACTGAATAACTGAATGAATGATGACTAGTAGACTTTCTCCTTTTGGTGGGAATCATTGTCACTGGCTTAACTCTTCCTATGGGGTATTTTTAAAAATTCAATTAATGCAACATTTTGAATAGATCAACACAGTCACATAGTTTAGAAATAAAGTATAGGAAGTCCTCCTCCCTTCTCTATCCCCATCTGCCAGATTCTCTACTTACACCTCCCCAACCTTAACCCTTGTTATCAGTCTCCTATGTATCCTAGGGTTTCTCCATGCGTACATAAGCAAATTTTAGCTATGTATACTTATTCCCCACTTCGTAATAAAATGGTAGTCTGCTGTAACTGTTCTGCACTTAGCATTCTTTCAGTTAACAGTACATATCAGTGATCTTTTCCCTGTTCATACATCAAGCATTTCCTGGATCTGGGATCCAATGTATGAATGTTCCATAATCTAGTTAACCAGTGCCCCATCCATGGCTCTTAGGTTATTCCCAACTATTTGCTATTTCAAACAATGCTGTAATAAACAAGCTAGTATATATGGCATTCTCCATGTGGGTAAGTATATCTGAAAGTGTGGTATTGCTAGGTCAAAGGGCAAACACATTTGTAATTTGGATAGTTCCAAATTGCCTTTTATAGGAGTTGTACCAATTCAACACCCACCACAAAACAATGGTGTTTTAATTCATTATCTCAGTTCATTAAAAAATGGATGGGGCTTCCCTGGTGGCGCAGTGGTTGAGAGTCCGCCTGCCGATGCAGGGGACACGGGTTCGTGCCCCGGTCCGGGAAGATCCCACATGCCGCGGGGCGGCTGGGCCCGTGAGCCATGGCCGCTGAGCCTGCGCGTCCGGAGCCTGTGCTCCGCAACGAGAGAGGCTACAACAGTGAGAGGCCCGCGTACCGCAAAAAAAAAAAAAAGGATGGAAAGGCTTTGTTCCTAGAAATTTCAGGCATTAGGGAAAAGGAGGGGGAGGACTAGAAATCCCAGGAAAGACATGGCTGTCAGTTCTGTCTATATTAATAACTCCTCTCAATACTTGAAAAGCAGCAGCTGATCTCAGAACAGCTCTGGTGCCTGCACTGTATCACTGTCTCAATCAGTCTTGTGGTAGAAGTATCTGCAGGTGTCACCATGAGATTGGAAGATTATTGAAGGCAGGGTCTTCTTCATAGCTGTATCCCACTCCCCTCTCCATGATGCCTGACACAGTGGCTGGCATATATTTTATTTAGTCCATTCTAAGATGTATTTTCCCCCACATTTGTGTATCTTTGAAATCAGTGTGCTCATAGTCCGTAAGTACCAGGTCATAATTGCTGACAGCATATTTTCTTAGTGGCATATAAAATAATGCTATCTTAAAAATAAATGGCATATGTGAGTCAACAAAATATGGTAAAATGCACACACATTAAATGTGTAGGTGGAACGGGGCCTAGATGTCACTGCCCCTGCCATCTTCTCACTCTATGTTCTAACCTTCATCCCTCTTATCTACCTCCATGCCTTCCTCCAACAATTCCTTTTATGGGGATGACTCCCTATTTGCCTTCTTGAGCTTCCATCTCTCCCCTGAACTTTAAAAAACATTTGCAGCTGCCTAAAGGACATCTCCTCATGGATGCCCCATAAGGTCCTCAAATTCTATAAGACCCACATTGAACTAACATCTTCCCACCAACCATACCTCACTTCCCCATTCTGCTAGAGGCTTTGCTAGACTCTTGCCCTCCAGATCTAAAACCTCAGTCAAACTCAACTCTTCCCTCTTTCTCACTCAAGCTTCCACTTATAGAAACTTAGCATTTTCTAATAGAATGGAACCTTTAAAATGATAGTAGCTACAAGAACAAACCTGGAGGACTCACACTTCTTGATTTAGAAACTTGCTACAAAGTTACAGGAGTCAAAACAGTGTGGTACTGGCATAAAGGCAGATATATAGACTAATGGAATAGAATAAAGAGCCTAGAAATAAACTCTTGCTTATACGGTTAAATGATTTTTGACAAGGGTGCTAAGACCCATTCAATGGGGGAAAGGATAGTCTTTTCAATAAGTAGTGCTGGGACAACTGGATAGCCACATGCAAAGAAATGAAGTTGGACTCTTACCTCACACCATATACAAAAATTAACTCAAAATGAATCAAAGATCTAATTATAAGACCTAAAACTATAAAACCCTTAGAAGAAAACATAGGGCAAAAGCTTCATGATGTTGGATTTGGCAATGATTTCTTAGTGTGACACCAGGCAACAAAAGAAAAATTGGACTTCAGGAAAATTAAAAATTTTGTGCCTCAAAAGACAATATCAACAGAGTAAAAAGGCAACCCACAGAAAGTGAGAAAATATTTGCAAATTATATATCTTACAAGGGATTAATATCCTGTAACTCAAAACAAAACAACCTGATTTGAAATGGGCCAAGGGATGGACCTTGAGGGCATTATGCTAAGTGAAATGAGTCAGACAAATTCTGTATGATCTCACTTATCTGTAGAATCTAAAACAAAACAAAACAAAACAAAACCAAAAAACAAGCTCACAGATACAGAGAAAAGCTTGGTGATTGCCAGAGTGGAGGGTGAAATGGGTGAAGGAGGTCAAAAGGTATAAACTTCCAGTTATAAAATAAATAAGCCATGGGGATGTAATGTACAACATGGTGCCTATAGTTAATAATACTGCATCGCATATTTGAAAGTTGCTAAGAAAGTATATCTTAAAAAGTCCTCATCACAAGAAGAAAAATTTTTGTAACATGTATGGTGACAGATGTTAATTAGATGTTATTATGGTAACAATTTTGCTGCTACAAATATCAAATCATGATGTTGTATACCTGAAATTAACATAATGTCATATGTCAATTATACCTCAATGAAAAGTTTTTTTAAAAAAGAAAGAAAATGGGCAAAGTACTTGAATAGACATTCCTCCAAAAAAGCTGTACAAATGGCAAATAAGCAACATCGCTAATCATGAGGTAAATGCAAGTCAAAACCACAATGAGACATCACCTCATACCCATTAGGATGGCTACTATCAAAAAAACAGAAAATAATAAACGTTGATGAGGATGTGGAGAAATTGGAAACCTGTGCACTGTTGGTGAGAATGTAAGATGGTACAGTCACTGTGGAAAACAGTATGGAGGTTCATCATAATATTGAAAATAGAACTGTCATATGATCCAGCAAGTACAGTTCTGGGTATACACACCAAATAATTGAAAGCAGGGTCTTGAAGAGATATTTGTACATCCGTGTTCATAGAAGCATTATTCACAGTAGCTAAAACATGGAAGCAATTCAAATAACCATTGACAGATGAATAGATAAACAAAATGTGGTGTAGACATACAATGGAACATGAATTCAGCCTTAAAAGGAAGGAAATTTTAACATATGCTACAACACGGATGATCCTTGAGGATATTATGCTAAGTGAAATAAGACAGTCAAAAAAAGATAAATACTGTTTGATTCCACTTTCTTTTTATTCTTTTTTTTTTTTTTTGGCCACATTTTGTGGCGGCGAGATCTTAGTTCCCCGACCAGGGATCGAACCCGTGACCCCTGCAGTGGAAGTGCGGAGGCTTAACCACTGGTGTGCCAGGGAAGTCCCTAATTCCACTTTTATGAAATACTTAGAGTAGGCAAAATCTTAGAGCTAGAAAGTAGAAGTGTGGTTGCCAGGGGCTGGTGGGGGGAGGGGGAATAGGGAGCTATTGTTTAGTGGGGATAGAGTTTCAGTTTTATAAGATGAAAGGAGTTATGGAGATAGATGGTGGTGTTGGTTGCATAACATTATGAATGTACTTAATATCACTGAACTGTATACTTTAAAATGGTTATGATGGTACATTTTATGT
Organism: Tursiops truncatus; assembly: GCF_011762595.2. Lineage (NCBI taxonomy): Eukaryota > Metazoa > Chordata > Mammalia > Artiodactyla > Delphinidae > Tursiops > Tursiops truncatus. The sequence continues at coordinate 163,741,241 of NC_047034.1, read as the reverse complement.
TATATATATTTTACTACAATAAAGAAATTTGAAAAAAATGATAATAGCCAACATACTTATAGACTGCTTACCACATGGCAGGCACTGGTCTAAACACTCCATGTTTGTTAACTCATGTTAATCCCCAGAACAATCTTATGAGATTTATTAACCCAATTGTAAAGATGGGGAAGTGAGGGTGGCCAACTGTCCCGGTTTGCCTGGGACTAAGGGTTTTTCCTGGGATTCAGGACTTTCAGTGCTACAACCGTGAAAGCCCGAGGCAAACCCTGATGAGTTGGTCACTCTAAAGGAAACTAAGGCACAAAGAGACAGTATCTTCCTAGACTTGTCAACAGGGTCCTTGTCCTAGGCCCTGCACTTTAAAGGGCTTCACTCTGACCCTCCTCCAGCTGTGCCCATTTTCATAGGCGAGGAGTCCCCTGGGGCCAAGGAGCCATGCCCACCCTGAGCCTGGGCACCCTTCTAGACCATACTCTGGGAACCGGGACTCCAGAATTCCCTGTCCAAATGGCCAGAGTCCACTTTCAGCAACTGCACCAGCCCCTTCCCTGGGTCTATCCTCCCAAGGGCAAAACTTCCCTGCCAATGAGTACACCCCTGTAGGCTGGCTGCTTGTAAGGGGTGCGGATAAATCCTGCACATGGGGGCTGGGGGGTAGGGAGTGCACACAGGAGCCAGAAATAGGAAGAGAAGGGATCTAGCTCGGCCACAGTCTGACCTGGAACTCGCAGGAACCCAAGAATTCTCAACTCAAAACCTGGCTTTCTAAGTTACTTTGGAGGTATACTTGTCAAAGTACAAGGATAAAGCATATATTTTTAGAAAATGGTTTGTTAGCTTGATTTATAACTCTTAAATGCTTAGACGTAAGGTATATGGGCTTCCCTTTTATACTCCTGACTTGGGTCTGGCAAATGTTAGCAGCAGGCCTGCAAAGAGGTTGTCACTTAACCAACTAGTCCACACACAGAGAAGCACAGACATTTTGCAGTCAGGTTCCAAGTCTGTGTTTTTAGCTCTCACTGTAAACTGTTTTATCAGCCTAACCCTATTATTTTACGAATGGGGGGAGGAAAGCCCGGAGAACTTTAGACATTTGTCCAAGGTTACACAAGCAGGAATTTGAATCTGTGCTTTAAATGATGCTGTAGGTACTGTTCAGTTACTACTGTGTGAGCTTGGGCACGTGACTTCCTCTTTGGGGGCCTGCGTTTCTTCATCTGTGAAATGGGGAGAATTCCCCTACTTCATAGGGTTGTTGTCAGGACTAAATAAAATAACATGTGTAAAGTATCTAGCATTATGTCTCATGCCTAATAAACCTTCAATAAGTGACAGCTATCATCAAGCAAAGCTCTGATCACACGACTTTTCTGCTTGAAAACATTTGATGAATTAAACTTTGGGGCACATTACATGAGAAAAATAAAAATTCCTGAAACCTAAAAAAAAAAGTGATGACTCCCTTGGATTATAGTCCAAGGGTCCTTGGCATGGCATTTGAGGTAACTGCAACCTACCTCAAGATGAGTTAAACCCTGAAATTCTTTGATTCTTGATGTATTTGAAGATCTGTCATCTTCAAAAAGGGATAGTTGGAGGGAAGCACAATTAAGATGCATGGAAGAACTCTGTGGTCACTGGACTTAGCTAACAATAGAATGGATGTCTCAAAGAATGAATGAGATCCTGGCTAGGAGAGATGTCCAGACAAAGATCTGTCAGCCAGCCACCAAGATGGTGAAGAAGGATTCTTGCATTAAGAGGAAAGTGACCTCCCTTCGTGCTTTAAGATTCTTTTTAAATGAGATGGGGAAAGGCTCGTGATATTAAGCTAAATGAAACAAATGAACAAAGGCTACCCAACTGTGTGTATAGTATGAGCTCAACTACAAGGAACAAAATATAATGAAGGAAATGCACCAAAATATTTGTTCTGGGGGCAAAATAGTCTGGATTTTCCAACATATATTCCTTTTATTAATGATAAAACAATTATATATTAAAAATAGAAAGGAGTTTTGTCCTCCTCACTGAGCTTGGGTCCTTCTACGTCTCTAAGACCTCTGTCCCCACTTCCCCCCACCCCTCCGAGTTTCAGCTTTATTGGACTCTTCCCATCTCCCTGGAAAGTCACACACCTATACGTTTTGCTGACACCAACCCCCAGCCTTGAGTCCTTGGCCTTTGTCTCTATTGAAATTCTCTCCACCTTCAAGGTCTTGATCAATCTCTCTGATCCCCACACTCTCTCCAGGTATTGTAGCTATTTATACATATGTTTGTCCCCCTCACTAGAGAGTAAACTCCTTCAGGGCAGGGTTCTATATGGTTTTGCCTTGGTATCCTTACAGTGCCATGAATAGACTGTCGGCAAATGCCAAATCATCTGGCTGATGTCTTTTTGGCCATTAAACAACACTTAGGGCTGAGGGTGAGACAGCATAACTAAGGGTATATTCTGGACCAGTATTATCGCAGAGACATTTAAATATATATATATTTAACTTGTTTTTAAACTTTTAATTTTGAAATCATTTTAGATTTCCAGAGAGTTGCAAAGGTAGTACACAGAGTTCCCATAGACCCTTCAGCCAGCTCCCCGCTACGTTAACATCTTACATAATCATGGTCCATTTATCCAAACTAAAACATTAACACTGGTACAACACTATTAACCAAATGGCCAGCCTTAGCTGGATTCCCCATTTTTCCACTGGGGTCCTTTCTGTGTTCCAGGATCCTATTCAGGATACCGCCTCGCGGGTAGCATCCTGTTTCCTTAGCCAGTGACATTTCTTTTAGTGGGGAGGCTTGGCGGGGGGTGGGGGGGTGGAGTGGTGGGCAGGTCGCTTTCTATTGTTCCTTCCAATCAACCTTTTCCAAATAATCAAAATATGACACGAAAGGTGGCGATGGCATGGGGATGGTGAGGTAGAAGCACTCACCCTCTGCTGGGCTGTTGGGACTTTGAACAGGGAGATGAACCGTTCTTCCCACATGGGGCTGGGAGGACGATTTTCATCTTAGATCTAGTCTTTTTCTTAAACGGACACATATGGGCCTAAAAACATCAGGGAGTTACTTTTTTTTTTTGGCCGCTCTGCGCAGCTTGTGCGGGATCTTGGTTCTCTGACCAGGGATGGAATCTGGGCCTCCCACAGTGGAAACCCCGAGTCCTAACCACTGGACTGTCAAGGAATTCCTGACTCGTTACTTTTAATTCATTAAATTTCTGGGCCATTCCATAGCCCATTTTCCCATGGCCTGGCACAAAACACGTTCCTAGTTACTTATAAAAACTTCCAAGCAGTTGGCATTTATCAGCAGTCTTAGTAATTCAGTGAGAACTGAGGTTACAGCTGTCACAGGAAGTTGAAACGAAGGCTGCTGAAATCACACCCATTCCGAGGCAGGGTGAAAGTTATACACTGAGTAGAATTCAAGCCCGGAAGGTGGAGGTGGCTGAGGCGTCAGGTGGAGAAGGGTGGGATGCTGTGGAAGAGAAAATACACGAGGGAAAGAAAAGCAGATGATGCGGCTCTGGAACTCAGAGCTGGTTTACAGACCTTCTGGGATTACTGCTAAGCCCTACATCCATCAGTAAGCACTAGTGCTGCGGAGCTCTCACCGACCGCTCCCCCTTCCCCACCACTTTACTGGATCACCACAGACCACCTACTAAATGGTCTTCAGTCCGTCCCCTTCCTCGAATCCATTCCCAGCATAGGTATTTACCAACTCAAATCACTGGAGAGTGCGGGCCCCATCTAAGCGAGAGCATTGCTTTTCTGGGGCTGCCTTAACAAAGTGCCAAAAACTGGGTGGCTTAAACAACAGAAATTTATCATCTCACGCTTCTGGGGGCCAGAAGTCCAAAATCAAGATGACAGCAGGTTCCTCCTGAGGGCTGGGAGGGAGAATGCGCTGTGCTCTCCTCTAGCTTCTAGTAGTCCCAGCTGTTCCTTGACTTATAGATGGCATTCTCCCCACGTCCTCACATTGTCTCCCTCTACGTGCATCTGTCTGTGTCCAAATTTCCCCTTTATATAAGGACACCAGTTATACTGGATTAAGGCCTGTCCTGGTGACCTCATCTTCACTTGATCATCTATCTGCACAGACCCAATTTACAAATAAGGTCACTTTCAAGGTTGCAGGTAGGACTTCAACATCTTCGGGGGGGCACAGTTCAATCCGTAACAGAAGGTTCCCACCTAGCTTTGGCTGACGGCTATCATAGAACAATGTGTGGCTAGAGAAGCTGGAATTTAGGATTTCTTGTGAAACCGCCTGATTTTTAAATATCGGCATCTAATTAAATATAAGTAAACTGTTTCTAATACCATGACTGCCAAAAGTAAGTCAACCTCTACTCCACAGTCACCACGGGGTTCTCTCTAAAAGTCTGATCCCATCCTTCCCTTTTATGGGATTAAGGCCAAGTTCCTTAGCCTGGCACACACAGCCCTCCACAATCCAATTCTTTTCTGTCTCTCCAGGATCCTTTCCCACCACTGTTCCTGCAGTGCCCCTCCCCACTGTACCATCACATCAAAAGACCTGTCCTTTTCCAAACATGCCGTGCTGTTCTACACCTCCGTGACTTTGCACTCTCCCTCTGCCTGATACCCTCTCTCCTCCAGTTGATCAGGAAACTCCTGGCCATCTTTCAAGTGCTTTCTCATTGCCACCCCCAGGGAAGACCCCCTGAAGTCTTCCCTGTCCATCCCCCATGTAGTTAACCTCTTCCTTCTCTAAGCCTCCACTGCACCCTACATTTCCCTAGTACAGCACTCAACATTTTATTTGCTATTATTTGATGACACGTCTGCCTCCTGTCTGGACCACAAGCTCTTTGAGGATAGGGACTGTTGATCTGGATCACCTAGCACAGATCCCAGCACACGGCAGGTACTCAATAAATGTTGAGTAAATGAAGACTCTGCACAACACCCAATTAGGTATCATGAGGGACCCAAAGAAGCATCATGTGGAGTCCCTGTCCTTAAGGTCCTTACAGTTCAGCTGGGTTCACAAGATACACACCAAAGAAAAGGCAAACCATACCGGTGGTATATGACAACAGGCAGAAGGAGAGGCTCCTGGGGCCTCTGGTGGTCATCCTCATGTGGGACAGAAAAGATCCTGTTTTAGTGGCCTGATGGAGTGCTGCTTTGTAGGAAGAAAGGTCAAGATAAAACCTGGCTAACTTTCCAGAAAGAGTGAATTGCTGCACTGCATGCTCGCAGAGATAAAGTCGACTGTGGTGGCTCATGACAAGAAGAGAGAGTGGGGCAAGGAGAAGAAAGCAGGAGAAAGCCCAGGGAAACAAAGCTGGAGAAAGAGGAGGGGTAGAAGTATGAAGAGGAGGACCTAGGACCCATACTTGTCTCACATCCCTCTCCTGCATCCGTCTTCCCTGCATCAGCGTATTTCCAGGCTGCTATTCATTCCGCCTTAAACCTACCGATAATTCCTTCCAGAGTCCCCCGTTTCCCTGCTCAGCCTTTATAACGACAAGCTCCAAAAGGGCCGTCTTCGTTGCTGTCTCCGACTCCTCTCTGCCTTTTCTCTTTAAACCCTCCTCATGCAGGTGCGTGCTCCACCTCTGTCTACAGACACTGCTTGCCGAGATCACCAATGACATCTACATTACACACCCAATGGCCGACTCCACGTCTCCGTCATCCTTGCTGCTGTTGATCTTGAGTCACTTTATTCCCTGGCTTGCAGGGTACTACACTCTTTTAGTTTTCCTCTTACCTCCCTGGCTGCTCCCTGTTAGTCTCCTTTGCTAATTCTCTTCATTTCTTTCACCTCTAAGTATGGTAGGACCGAGTACTTGGACCTCTTCTCTATACACAATCACATCCCTAGCAATCTCAGCCAGTCCTATGGTTTTATTTTCATTTATTTACTTTTTTAATTGTTTATTTATTTACTTATATGGCTGTGGCGGGCCTTAGTTGCAGCACATGGGATAATAAGTTGTGGCATGTGGAATCTAGTTCCCCGACCAGGGATTGAACCTGGGCCCCCTGCATTGGCAATGCAGAGTCTTAGCCGCTGGACCACCAGGGAAGTCCCAGTCCTATGGTTTTAAATACCATCTATGCTGCTGATGTCCAAATTTGTATTATCTAGCCTAGGCTTACACCCTGGGCTCTAGACATTTATCCAACTCCTACTCTGTATCTTCACTTGGTTGTCTCTTAGGTGTTTCAAACTAAGTGTGTCCAGAACTGAACTCCTGATCTTCCCCCACCCTCCAACCTGTTCCTCCCATTGTCCTGTATATTCCCTCCCTCTTATCACAAATAGGCAAATTATACACTTATTTATTTCTGTCTCTCCTCCACCACCAACTTGAATGTGAGATCTGTGAGAATCGGGGCTGTGTCCGTTTTCGTTATTACTACAGGACAGTGCCTGGCACATAGTAGGCTCTCTGTACACATTTTGTTCATGAACAAATTGAGGCATTAGGGGCTTAAAGCATAGTGGTTAAGAGTGTGGGCTCTGGGGCCATAGTCTGGGTTCAAATCCTGGTTCTGCCCTTTACCTTATGCAAGTGGAACCCCCAGAGTTTCAGAGTCTCTAGAATGAATACCAGGAAACAGCCTGAGAAGAGTTTGCTGCTTTTGATCCTAATTGGACATTCATCTACCAGATAGTCACTAAGGAACTCTGAGATGGCAGCCCTGCGCTAGGCCCTGGGAGTACAGTAATGAGGAAGGCAAGTCCCTGGTCCCAAGAGCTCACAGTAAATGGCAATCAGCTCAGAGTACTGAGAGGGTACAGGGAGCAGCGGCTAACCTAGGCAGGGGAGGGACAGCAGGGAAGGCCTGCTAGGGATAGGGGCAGCTGAGCTAGGGAGACCTGAAGGAAGTCTGCAGGCTGAGAGGAAGGGAACGTGGTGCCAGGAAGAGGAAAGAGCACAAATAAGTGCCCAGAAGAGAGAGTGAGCCTAGCACAGTTGTGAACTGCAAGTGGCCTGCCCTGGCTGGAGCCCTCCGGCTTCAACTAGTGAGACTGCACCCAAGACTGTGGAGTGGGTGGAGGCTGGAGCGCCAGGGCCCTTGAAAGCCCTTCAGGGTAGGGCGAGGACTTTAAGGATGATGACTAGAATCACAGGATCGCAGGCTCTTGAGCTGAGGGATTTGATGGGTCACACAGTCACTCCTGAACCCCTTCCCTGCCTTTTTTTTTTTTTTTTTAGGTAGGCAAGTAACCATTTATTTTTCTGAGATGGTTTGCAAACACAGCCTGTTCAAAAAACAAAGGACAGGTGTGCTACAGTTAAAAACCAATCTGAACTTTGCAGGTGGATTTTAAAAGGTGAGCATTTAGTGTATAAACTGCTTACTATATTCTACTGAATCTAAGATGCACTTTAAAAATTACCATCTTTGGAATGGGATGTCTTTTAATCGGTTGATATCAGAGTTTAACTGGTACCAGTTTTTCTTTCTTGGTATTAAATGAAATAATGGTGCATTCTACAGTTGACAACATCTTAAATTTGATGATGTATTCTACTAGATTGATGGAATGTCTGATAGCAGGATTTTGTTAAATAGCTATGTCTTCTACTGAATTTTTTTTTACAAAAATTTTTTTTTTAATTCTGTTAAAGTACACATAGGGACTTCCCTGGTGGTCCAGTGGTTAAGACCCCACGCTCCCAATGCAGGGAGCATGGGTTCGATCCCTGGCCTGGGAACTAAGATCCCTCAAGCCACGCGGCACAGCCAAAAATAAATAAATAAATAAATACACGTACATTGTCGTGCAGCCATCGCCACCATCCATTCCCATAACTCCTGTAGGTCTGAAACTCTATCCCTAGTAAACAATAACTCCCCCTCTCCTCTCCCTCCAGCCCCTGGCAACCATCTTTCTACTTTCTGTCTCTATGATTTTGACTACTCAGTACCTCATATAAGCAAAATCATACAGTATTTGTTTTTTGGTGGCTGGATGATTTCACTTAGCATAATGCCCTCAAAGTTCATCCATGTTGTAGCACATGTCAGAGTTTACCTCCTTTTTAAGGCTAATATTCTATCACAGCATTTTGTTTATCCATTAGTCCTTAGATGGACATTTGGGTTGTTTCCACCTTTTGGCTATTGTGAATGATGATGTTATGAACACTGGTGTACAAATATCTCTGCATTCTTTTTCCTTATAAAATAGCATTAGATCTCTCTCTTTTTTTAAAATTTATTTTATTTACTTATTTTTGGCTGCATTGGGTCATTGCTGCTACGCGCTGGCTTTCTCTAGTTGTCGGGAGTGGGGGCTACTCTTCCTTGACGTGCTCTGGCTTCTCACTGCGGTGGCTTCTCTCGTTGCGGAGCACCGGCTCTAGGCGCGCAGACTTCAGTAGTTGTGGCTCGCAGGCTCTAGAGCACAGGCTCAGTAGTTGTGGCACATGGGCTTCGTTGCTCCGCAGCATGTGGGATCTTCCCGGACCAGGGCTCGAAGCCGTGTCCCCTGCATCGGGAGGCGGATTCTTAACCACTGTGCCACCAGGGAAGCCCTATCCCTGCATTTTTAAAAACTAAAACAAACCCCAAAAAGTACAAAGAAGAAAATAACACATATTTCCCATCACCTGGAATAAACCATTGTTTACATTTTGACATTTGTTTCCAGTGTCTTCTTTATGAATATGCAGTTTAAAATTCCTTAATATAGGGCTTCCCTGGTGGCGCAGTGGTTGAGAGTCTGCCTGCCAGTGCAGGGGACACGGGTTCGAGCCCTGGTCTGGGAGGATCCCACGTGCCGCGGAGCAACTGGGCCCGTGAGCCACAATTATTGAGCCTGCGCGTCTGGAGCCTGTGCTCCACAACAAGAGAGGCCGCGATAGTGAGAGGCCCGCGCACCGCGATGAGGAGTGGCCCCCACTTGCCACAACTAGAGGAAGCCCTCGCACAGAAACGAGGACCCAACACAGCCATAAATAAATAAATACATAAAAATTAAAATTCCTTAATATAGGAATGCACTGTCATTTTTTTAAAGAAAAAAATTATAATTTACAAAGAAAGCTGAGGTTCCTGTTCACCTCCACTCACTATCCCAACTCTCTGCCCCTCTCCCTAGAGAAAGTCACTTTTCAGTCCTTTCATTAAAAAAAAATTTTTCTCTTATTACATATGTTTGAAGATACAGAAAACCCACAGTTCTGTTTGATATGTTGCAAAAACCGTATTATGTTGTATGCATTATTCTACAACTGTTTTTACTTAATAGATTTTGAACTCTATGCATGTCTCTGCATATATAGATCTAATCTATTCCTTCTAACAGCAATATAGTGACTCATTATGAATACGGGCCTTATTTTATTTATACTTTCCCTATTCATGGCCAGTGAGCTGTTTTCAAGGGTTTGTTATTAGATATGGTCGTGCAATGGACAGCCTTCTTGAATACATGTGCAAGTATTTCTCCAGGGTAGAAACCAAGAAGGAGAATTGTCAGGGCACAGGGTATGAATATTTTCGGTTTTACTAGATAAGGACAAATCGAGAGAATCCATTTCCCCACAACCCCACCAATCCTTGACGTTGTCTTATATTATTCCTTCCCTACATTTTTTTAAATGAGACGAATGAGGCCTGGGGCTGTACTGCTTTCTCACAGTCACGGAACAGGCTAAGTTCAGGGTCAAGGCTAGACCCCTCCTCAGCTGGTACCCGAGGCACAATTTTGCACCACGCCGTATTGCCCCTGTTAGCTCTCCCTGGAAAATCCAGGAAAGACCCCAGTGTAAGGCGGGTGGGCGGGGACGGCATGGCTAAAATTCTCCAGCATGGTGATTATACTGTGAGTAGAAATGATTGCAAATCCTCCCAGAAAATGGCTTCGCCCTGCAGATCTTTTCTCCCACCCGAGGCAGTTTCTACCTGCAGTTTTCAGAGCTGCACACAAGGATGGTGATTGGCTCTTCCTCGGCCGACACAGGGTGGGACCAGAAATGGCGTCTCCAGCAGCCTGTTTTTTCAGGGCAGCAGCTCCTCCGGGAGGAGGGGGCGGCCAAGCCTCGCCGGGCTTGTGGAGCCCACAGTGGCCGCCCTGAATCCGGGCAGAGGCTCGCGAAGCCGGACCGCAGCATCCAGCACCAAGCCCTGGCGACACCTCCCTGCCACTTGCAGCACCTCGGAGAGGGTGGGCTGCCTCTGGCGGGGCCTGCAGCCGGCGGCCGAGGGGCTGGAAGGGGGCGAGAGCCGCAGAGAACGGCACACAGGAGATTTCACCGGGACCTCCCAGCCGCGCCCACCGAAGCACGGGCAGCGGCCGTCTGCCGTTCGCTTTGAGGAGCAATGGAAGGCTGGGCCGGCACTTCTCTCTCCCCAGCCTCCGATCAGGGTGTCAGCTCCGCGAAAGGGACCTCCAGGGAGGGCGACGACTAAACTCTGCTTGGGCTCCTCCGAGAGGCATCCGGTGAAGCTGGGTGAGGTCCCGGACCCCAGCCCCTCTTAAGAGCCAGTCCTGGCGTGGGGTGTTTCTCCCCAGGAGCTGGTGGCCAGATTTCCTTTTTCCTCCCCAAGGCAGGAAAGATCAGTAGGATAATTTGAGGGAAAGAACAAAGCTGGCACCGCCCAGGCCACTTAAAGAGGCTGGAAGGCTCCCTTCCCCTCACAGTCGGAATTACTTGGAGGGCTGGAATTTTTTGTTAATTTTCCTTAACAAAAGTTTCTTCTTAGCTACCACCTTTTGAGCCCTTGCTATGTGCCAAGCACTGTACTAGGTGTATTATCTCATTTCCTCCTCATGAAAACTCTAAGACATTACAGGTTCAGAGAGGATGAGTAATTTCCCAGGGTCACACACACAGTGGCAAAACTGGGATTAGGAATTTCTCCCAGATCCTGTTTTTTAATTTATTTTATTTAAAAAAGTATTAAAAAGTAACTATTTGCTTACTTTTGGTAATCCTTTTGAAAAAATAACACTGCAAACATCACCATACTATTTTTACTCAGTGGGAGGAGTGAACAGGACACTGTATTGCTGGTAAGAGTGTAAATAGGTAACACTTTTCTGGAAAGCAGTTTGGCCATTTGAATCAAGAGCTTAAAAAACTGTCCACACCCTTTAATGAGGAAATGGCCACTCTCTGCAGAGATAGCAATAACTATCAATATGTAAAATGCATATTCCCTAGGACCCAGCAATTCTGCTTAAAGGAATCTATTCTACAGATGGATGCACTAACACATGGAGAACATGGTATATACGGAAGGACATTCATTACTGCACTGCTTGAATAGCAACAGATGGGAAACAACCTAAAAATGTACCAATGTACCAATTGATTAACCATTTCCATTTAAGGAAATTCTATGTAGTATTTCTAGAAAATAGGGCAGTTCTCTATTTTACATATGGAACAATCATCAACAAATATTAAGTGAAAAGAGAAAAAAGTATGTATATGATGTGCTACAAGTTTTATATGGAAAGAGGAATATATATATAAAAAATTTTTTTTTCCAGAAGAAAGATACACAGACAGGTAATAGTGTTGCCTTTAAGAAGGAAAACCACAGCCGAGGGACCAATTAGGAGAAAGACATTTTTTTCATTGTGTAATCTTTAGTACCTTTGGAACTTTTACCATGTGTACGTATTAGCAATTCAAAATTCAACTTAAAAAAATAGATTCACTAAAATTCCTACCTCTAGACCCAGTAGTTCTCCTTTCGGGAATGTAGCTTAAGAAAATTATTAGATTTTACACAAAGGTTTATGCAAAAAGATATTCACTGAGGTGTGATCATAGTGAGAAAAATGTAGGCAACTTAAAAGTCCAACAACGGGGGACTTCCCTGGTGGCACAGTGGTTAAGAATCCACCTGCCAATGCAGGGGACACGGGTTCAGTCCCTGTCCGCGAAGATCCCACATGCCGCGGAGCAACTAAGCCCGAGCACCACAACTACTGAGCCTGTGTGCCACAACTACTGAGCCTGCGTGCCTAGAGCCTGTGCTCCTCAACAAGAGAAGCCACCACAATGAGAAGCCCACACACTGCAACGAGGAGTAGTCCCCCCTCACCGCAACTAGAGAAAGCCCGTGAGTAGCAACCAAGACCCAACGCAGCCAAAAATAAATAAATAGATTTATTTTTTTTAAAAAGTCCAACAACAGAGAAAAGAAAATTATGGTATGTACATATAATACTGTCATAAAATCACAGAAAGGGTGTTTACAAAAATATTTTAGTGACGTAGGAGAATGCTTATAGCATTACATTTTAAAAAAAACCAGGTGGAAAATTATCTATGCAATATGCTCTGATCACTGTAACAATAGCAGGCATAGACAATAATTGCCGAAAAGTAGACAGTCATAACTGCTGAGTGGAGGGACTGTGAGTGACTTTGTTCCCCCCTATAAAGCTTTGTATACTTACCCACTTTTTTGCAATGGGCATCTATGTCTTAGATAATCTTTAAAAAACAAAATTTAAGAATAAATCCCCACCGTATTTAGAAAAATGAAAGATATACAGACACATTAACCCAACAATTCTACTTCTAGAAATAAACCCTGCATAAATAGATGCACAGGTTTGCAAAGTGTTATTATTAATAACAAAAGATCATAAACAACTCAAGCATCTATCGAAGGAGACCACTTCAATAAGTACAGAACATCCATAATGCAGAATATGAAGCAGCAGTTATGGAGAATGGGGTAGGTAAACCAACATTAAAAAAAATCTGCAGAGTAACATATTATTGTGGCAGGGAAAGCAACTTGGAGAACAATATGGATGTTATGACTGCATTTATGCTGAAGAAAGGAAAGCTGAAACTCTGTGTTTGGACATAAATATATGAAGGACATTAAATTGTTAACAGTAACTGCCTCTGGCGAAGGGAATACACTAAAAGAACACTTTTCCTTTTGACTCTACATTTATCTGTGGTGTTTGCATCTTTTATAAAATGTGTTCTCATAGCATTCGTGTGATTTAAAAAATAATAATAACAGGGGCAAAAGTATAAGCATAGAGAAAGATCTGAAAAGATACACAACAAAATTATCAGTAGTTTCCAGAAGGGATGAGGGATTGGGACTTAAGGTGATGGGCCATTTTCTCAATTTACTTTATATACCTTGGCATTGACATTTTCTTTAATTATGCCCACCCATGAACTACCTCCATAATTAAAACAGCAATATCAAAAGCCCTCCTGGTAGGCAGTAGCCTCTGCATTTCCCCAGCTCTCTGCTGTCCCTCCACACTAGGGCTCTATTCTCAGGTGACCACCCTGCTCACGTGCAATGCCCAGGAGCGCAAAGCCCCAGATGACACCAGGACACCAGCCTCGTTTCTCCTCTGAGGAAACCGAGACGCTGAGACACGACCTCCTAGCCGCTCTGCAGGGAAAGTGGACTTGGGCGATCTGGATCCCAGGCCCCCTCTCTCCTACCTTCAATTTCCAGAAATAACCCATAGGAGGGGAGAGCCAGGACTCTTTCCTCCTGGTTAGGGAGGACAGGGCTTGAAGCCACAAATTAATGATATCAGTGTAGTGTCAAATGAGGGAACAATAAACCCCATCATTTACCGAGTTCCCTCTGGGCTCAGCTTCAAGCTCCTTTCCCAGACAATGGCTGGTCACAGCCCCTGCCAGGTTTTCCAGAGAGACAGCAACAGAGCCCGGGGCCAAACTGGCCTCTGGTGGCGAACACTCTGGGATTCACCTCCAATGACTTATCCCCTCCAAAGAGGGAGCTTGGGGACCCTCCCGGGGCCCAGGAGCTCAGCGCTGGAAGGTCTGTTTGCTCCAAAAGCTGAGCAGGAGGCAACTGTGGGGCAGCGGGAGGGCACTGGCCTGGAAGCAGAAAACTGGGGCTTCAGGAGCCAGCGCTGCCATGTCTCCTTTTGTGACCCTGGCAACTCACTAGATCCTGCGAGTCTGGATGTTGGGGGGCAGACAGGAACCTCTGTATCTGGGGGAGAGAGGGCGGTGCTGAGCCCCTCCCCCACCATGGCTGTCTCAATCCTAGATGTTGGTGAAGCTGCTGGTCCCTCTTCCCGCGCAGCTGCTGCCTGTCTGTCTCCATGGCAACCAGGCCAAAAGACTAATTTGCCAGGGTCCAGGCTCCGGAGCTTACCTTGGAGCTGGGTTTTAGTTTGCCTTTCTGGAAACCAGTCAATTGCCACTCCCTGCCTCTGACAGCATCCTCTAGCCATTGCATGGGCGGCACCCTGGGCCAGCTAGATAAAAACACACTACTTATCCTTTATAAATCTTATCCCCTTGGAGAGAGGAAAGACAGCCTTTACGCCCAATGGCCTTGTAATCACTGGTGATTTGTGTTTCAAAGACCCCATCCCTCTCCCTAGTTGCTCTGGGCTGCTAGTAGGGATTTGCAAAAAGAGATGGCTTAAGGGACAGGTCACTTGCACCCAGGTCCCCAGTCTTACCCCTTTCCATTCCCTCAGGCTCCTCACTGCTCTTTGCTGGCCTATGGCTGGGTCCAGGGGGCCTACTGTCGCCTGTCTGGTTCTCACAAGCCTGAAACATAAAAAATCTTGATGATCACCTTTCTCAGAACATCACGGAGGGTCAGGCAGGTATTCAGAGGTTTACAGACCTCTCCCTTGGGCATAGCAAAATTTGCCTAACCTCCTAATTTGCCTGGCTTCCTCCAGGGCCGTTTTTAATTGGACAGCTATCTTTTTCTATCTGTGCTCCGACACCCTGGCTATAAGCTTCCTAGAGGACAGGGATTATATGGCTGCCTCTTGCCAGGATTCAGCACACTGCCTCGTACACAGCAGGTGGGTTCCTGAACACCTCAATAGCACAGAAGTACCTTTATGCACCAACCAAAAAATCTGACTTGAGTCAAGGGACTTGTTCTAGGCCTAGCCCTGCAGTTAACTTGCTGTGCGGCTTTGAGCAAGTCTGTTGCCTTTTCTGGGCCTCACTCTCCCCATCGGTGACACAAGTTGGACTTGTGATCACTAAAGTCTCCACTCTCTCTGTCTCAGGGAGAAATCCACAAAGCTCTCGTAGGGGAAATTGGATCAAAATCAAGATAAATTAAGGAAGAGAAAAAGTCATGAAATGGCAGCTACAGACTGTAATGTCACAACTGAAAAGGGCTCGGAGAATAGACAATGCAGTCTATGCAGATTAAATACCATCCAGGAGGTGAGCTCTGGAAAGCTGAGTACCTGCCCCACGCATAGTACCCCTGAGGAAGGTGTCCTGAGGAGTTCTCTCTGCATAAGGTTGTAGTGGATTATGATTAAAACCAATTCTGCTTGAACCAAGGATGGGATGACCTGATGTATGCCGGGCCCGAGTATGGAAACCAACTCGTACCACGGTGGCTGGGCTCAAAACTCTGCCTGATGGGGCGTTACATCGGTCAGAAGCAAACCAATACAACTGGACCCTCTGTCTCTCAGGAACCACCAACCACCAACACGAGGTGCTCATGGAGAGGGTGGGACCCTGGAGCTCAGGTTGTAATCTGAATAGCTCAGCACTGACTTGGAAGGTTAGGGATCCAGAGCATGTCCAGCTAGTAGCTGAGATTGTTTCCTAAAAATCTCCCCTCTCCCCGTGGAATCTCATGACGAAGTTCCGTCACTGAATTTTATTTACGTGGGCTTCTTCCTGCAGCCAATACACACAGACATACACACCTAAGAGAACCCCAGGGTGATCGCTAGGCTCCATCCCAACAATGAGAAACAGCCACCACACTTCCCTCCGATACCCTGTGCTCCAGCTACACTAAACTATACTCCCCCATGCCATGTGCACATGGTTTCCTCTGCCCTTCCCCCTCCATCCCCACCCCTAGAACCCTCCTTCTCATTCTCCTTATGTGGAACCTTCTCTGGCTCTAATTGTTGCTCACGGTACCACTCTCTAAACTTCATAGCACCTCTGGACACCTCAGTAAAAGGTCTCCCCAATTGTGGACATCTTTTTAAAAGCCCTCACGTCTATGTGCCAATTATTTGTTTAGATCTGTGTCTCCTCCCTTTGAATTCCTCATAGCCTGGGGATTTTCTTGGGTCCCCAGTACTTAACACAGTGTCTAGCACAGGGGAAGTATTCAATAAACACTTTTCCAGCATTGAGTGAATGAATGAAAGAAACAATCTGAGGGCCGCCAGCCCTCATTTTTGTGTGAAGATGTTCAGAATCATGCCTTGCACTTGTTAGCATGTTTTTAAGACTCTCAAAGCATTTCTGACATTGTTTGTTACTTTGTTTCTCATCATACCCAAGAGGTAGGCAGGGAGAGGAATATGACTCCCTTTGGTAGACAAGGACTCCAAGATGCTGAGAGGTACAGTGACCTGCTCAAGGTCACAGGAGAGATGGCACAGAGTCATAGGAGAGTTCTGACCTCCTGACTCTGGAGCTGGGGCTCATTCCACTGCCACCACTGGCTTCCTCGTGTCCCACATGAAAAGGGGTGTCAGGAAAGGGAAGAGAGCTTGAGGCTAAGGATCCTTTGGTCCTTTGCGGGGAACCTTTCCTTCTTAGCAAAAGCCCAAATCCACAGCCCAAGGAAGAAGTCATCTGAAACTGTGGAAGCACTGGGCCCAGAGCCAGCAGAGCTGGGCTCCAGTCTTGGGGTTTCCACTTTCTAGCTATTGGATCTTGGGTATGTCATTTACTTTCTCTGAGCCTCAGTTCCTAAGAAGTGGCACGTGTCTTCTTCACAGGGCGATTATAGAATCTGTGGCCATCCAGGGCGTAAAAGAATTTATTCTCTGTTTCATACGCATATGAGGGGAAAGACGAAAGTGACATGGCAAATACAAGGCAAGGTGGACAAGGCCTCAAGTTCAGACCTGTGCCAGGACATGGCCTCGGAGCTCTATGTTTAAGCAGAAGTCACCGGCACAAGCTGCCCTCTGTCATATCATTCCTGCCTTTCCTGTCACTGCCCTATAGCCAGCTGGGGAAAGGGCAGGGTAAAGGGTTTCACTTCAATCTAAACCTGCAAAAAGGCATTTTCCTAAATTCCTTGACCTCGTAAAAATGATCTACTTACTGGTAGGTAACAGATTCACCAGATTCCGGCCAGCAGCCTCTTCCCAGATTACCCTTTGGCCATTTTGCTACTTATTTTCCCCTCTAAGAGGTGGGTGGGAGGTCTGTAACATACCAGTCCCGACCCTGCTGGTCTTCATTGGGGTAGGGGTTGGTAGGCACAGGGCCTTAGGGACAATTACTTTTATTAAGGCTCCAGAAAAGCCACCCTCACCTCTTCAGTTATTCAAATATTATAAGGCCTTGCAGAGCATAAAATGAAATGGCTGACTACCGCGACATTTTATACCCTCTCCCTGGAAATAGCCAGTTGCTACCTGCTATTTTTTTTTTTTTTTTTTATGTTCCCATTATTAAGGTCATGAGTTCAGGCTTTGTTCCCACACAATTAACTTCACCTAGAGACAGGGAGATCTATTCCAAAGCTATAGACAGTGCCGTTCCTATTGTACTGTTTGGTAAATATTTACTTGCCTGTCCTATCCACAAAATAAACTCCTCAGAGGTGAGAAATCTGCTTTATTCAAGTATTTCCAGTAACTGGCACAGTGCCTAGCACATGGTAGACATTTGATAATTATAGCTACCGTTTATTGTATACTGTGCTAGGCACCTTCTTATGTATCATCTCATGTATTCCTTACAACAACTCTACAAGGTAGAAATATTATCATTCCCATTTTACAGATGTGGAAACTGAGGCTCAGAAAGGCAAAGTAACTTGTCTAGGACAACACAGCTAGGGAATCGCAGAATCAGGATTGCATAGAGGATGACTAGCTTCAGAGTCTGTTTTCCCGCCATTTTTGTAGTTGGCTCAATGCCATCCACCTCCACTGCTGGAACCCTTTCCTGCATAGTGCCACTTCTCCAGCTGAGAGGCAGAGGCTGCCTCTGATCCTCTCTCCTGTATTCCTGACTCTCTCTGGGGCCCTTACCCTTGGCTTTCCCAGTTACCTTCAGTTCTCTCAAAGCAGAATGGGCCACTTACCCTTTTTCCTTTCCTTATACCTGATGTCTGCAATGGTGAGGCAAGGATTTCTTAATACAAGTGCATGGAGCCTGACTGAAAAGGAAAAATTCACACTGATTAAAATGATGAGGCAGTCAAGGGACACTTCAGGATCCTGTCGGTCCTCAGGGAAGCCTCACATCCTAATCTGGACCAAGTCACTGACTCCCTCCCCAGTGGGGCTGATGTGATTGTCTGTTCAAATGATGACAATAATGCTGACCCTTTTCATGGGAAGGAGGAGGAGAGGAAGTATGTGGGAAGAGTTAAAGCTCGGAAGAGAGAAGATCAGAGATGAAAAAACATGAGTTTCAGGCTGAATTTAGAGTATGACATCATTCTTTTTAGAAGTCGTGTCTCTTTTAATTCATGTTTATGAAACTGCTTTTTGGAGCTCCTTGAATTCCTCATTTTGCTAATTTTCTATCTCCTATAACAAGAGTCAAAAAAAGGGGCGGCTTGAGTCCAGCGGGTGCTTAGATTCAAGCCTTTGCAGGAGAAACTAGAGACTCAAAGACTCACAAAGCCCTCTTACCCTCACCAAGGAATGAAAGATGGTGACAGCAGGAGGAACTGGTGACAGCTTGGAAGGTGGCTTTGGCTAGCTGCAGGTATAGGAGGATTTTCGGTGGGAGACAAACAGGTCTTAGGAGGGGGTCTCACTCTGAGCTAGGGAGGGGTCCTTCAACACCCGTGTATTCCCTCAGGCCCACGTGTGGGCCGCTAAAGCAGACGCTGTCGTCTCAGGGCTTGTGGGCTCAGCACAGATGAAAATGGTATTTAACAGACAAGAGAAAAATGTATTCAACACCCAACCTAGTTATGATTTAGATGCAGCCCGTGGGCAGAATAGCAATGAGCGCTTATTTTAAGCAAGTGGTAGAGAGATGAAAGGAGATCAAGTGTGTTGAATCAACCCAGGTTTTTGCAATCAGTGAACTAGATTGGAGACCACACCCTTCTCAGAGAGAGAGAGAAGAGAGAAATATGAGGAGTCTTTCTTACAAATGAAGAGCTTCTCTTTTCAGAGAGGAGTGTTCATATTGCTGCAGAGTGACTTTCATCTAAATCATCCCTGGAGAAAATTTATACCCCATCTTGGTGCAGAACTCAGGAAGGGAAGGAGACTCCAGCCCCACTCCTTGGTCCTTCAGACCCAAGAGAGACCCTCCAAAAGTAAGAGAACCCTGGACTGAATGGACTCTCATTGTCATCTAGCAAATGCTATGACAGTGGTTCCCACGTATAGTTTTGGTGCCAGATCCTTTGTATATATTATTTCATTCCAACATCGTGATAAAGTAGGTACTTTTACTTGCATTGCTGTAAATGGACAAACTAAAGCTCAGGGTAAGTGTATAGCCCAAGGTCACACAATAAAAAGGACAGAGCCAAGATCTGAACTTAGGCCTGTCTGACCCCCTAAACCCACATTTTCTCTGCTACACCACAGAGATCTTTGCTCAATTGCCACTTCTCAGTGAGGCCTTCTCTGACCACCCAGAGTAAACCACACACTGCCTCCTTCCTGGGGCTCTCTATGCCCCATCCCTATTTTCTTTCTTTCTTTCAAGGTTTTTTTTGATGTGGACCTTTTTTTTTTTTAAGTCTTTATTGAACCTGTTACAATATTGCTTCTGCTTTATGTTTTCTTGGGTTTTTTGGCCACAAGGCATGTGGGATCTTAGCTCCCCGAGCAGGATTGAACCCGCACGCCCTGCATTGGGAGGTGAAGTCTTAACCACTGGACCACCAGGGAAGTCCCCCTATTTTCTTTCTCTTCTCAGCACTTAAAAGCATCTGGCCTACTGTATCTTTACTTGTTTATTTGCTTACTGTCTGTTTCCTTCCCATACAACCTCCACTCTAGGAAGGCAAAGATCTTTATCCATATCCCTAGCGCCTTGGAACAGGGTCTGGAAAATGAGTGAATCATTCAGTGAATAAGTGAATGTTGAATAACCTCTTGCCTGACTTTCTGTTGGAAAGTGGGCAGAAATACATTCCACTTTTGATAAAAAGCAACCCAATGGTCCTTTAGAAAACCTGAAGGTTCTAGACTCCGACAGAATAAACAGACAGCGGGCCTGCTTTTTGGAAGAAAGGGCATTTATAGGAGAAATTGGCATCCAAGCTGTCAAAGTGGGTGAGATGCAGATACGAGGTGCTGGTTCACAAGCTAATTTGAGTGCACACAGGGATCTGTGTATAAGAAAATAAAACAGGTAACTAGAGATGCTGGGCGGACAACAGAGCTCAGTCTCTAGGAAGAACCAACAAAGCCATTCCACAGCTTTGGTATGGATCGTGTGTGTGCTTGTTGCCAATAACTTTTTCTTCATTTAGGAAGATAAGGGGGGGGTGGGGTGTGCAGATAAGACTTCCCTGCAGCACAGACACTGACTGTACCAGAGAAGAGATTTATGAAGTCACTTTTATTTATTTATTTTTTTGGCCATGCCACCAGGCTTGCGGGACCTTAGTTCCCCAACCAGGAATCCAACCCAGGCCCCAGCAGTGAAAGCGCCGAGTCCTAACCACCAGACTGTCAGGGAATTCCCACAAAGTCACTTTAAAGCAGTAGTTCTTTAACTTGCCCCAACTGATAACTTGGGGAAGTTTCTTAACCTCAGGGGGTATTAAATGAGATAATGTATGTAAAACCCTCACTACCAGGCCTGGAACCTGGGGACCACATGACATTCACTATTAAATTAATATCCTTTTCTGAAAATCCGATAAACACAACAAACTCTCCAGAAAAATGCACATTTGACCATACACTCAAAATTTTGCATACAATTTCAGAGGGGATCGGAGCCTTCCAGAGGGCCACTGAGCCAGGGGTTAAGGACAAGTGCCTTAAAGAAACAGACGGTTTCCCAGGCCAACAAGATTTGACTATAACTCGCTAGAATATACTCACACAACTAAAGAGACAATGTAGTGTATAGAACAGGGCTTAGTAAACCTTGGGAGCACAGAAGTGGAGAGTTACAGAGGCAAACATAGGATGTCCCCACTCGAGCACTACATACTAAGTGGTTTAGCGCTACTATAGAGACGTGTGTAGCAGGCCTTGGCCTGATATCTTGAACATTTTGATCATGTCACCTAATTCCCCTGGCTCTGACTGCACCCATATCACCAATCGATCTTCTGATTATAACATGGCTCTGCCAGTGGAGGGTCTACGGGGAGAGAAGGGAGAGTCTAGTCCCCTCCACTTACATTTCTCATTGTAAATTAGTACACGGGCATTCAGGGTTTGTAGAACAGTCTGTGAGTATGGCTGATCCCTCCTCCTCTGCTGACATACAGATCAGTTTTCCATGCCCATGAAGCTTCTTGGGTGATAGCCAGTAAACTCAATGTGCTGTGATTGAGAGCTCTTATTTCTACTCAATTTTCTTTTGAGTAATTTCTCTCTTAGGAATCTACCCTAAGGAAATAATTAGGAGTTGAGATGTACACATGTACATACAAAAGATGTCGACCACAGTGGATTTTCAAAAACTTTTGGAGTTAATTTTTAGATTAACATTCAGTTTTACAGAATAATATTGAGAGATTCCATATACCCTTCCCCAGTTTAACCCAGTGGTAACTGTCTTAGTCTGTTTGGGCCGCTAGAACAAGAATACCACAGACTTGGTGGTTTAAAAAACAAACCCTTATTTCTCAGAGTTCTGGAGACTGGGAAGTCTAAGACCAAGGCACCAGCAGATTACATGTCTAATGAGAGCCCCTTTCCTGGTTCATAGATGGCTGTCTTCTCACTGTGTCCTCACATAGTAGAAGGGGAGGAGGAACTCTCTGGTGTCCTTTTTATAAGGGCACTAATCCCATTCATGAGGACTCTTCCCTCCTGAATATCCTCCTAATCATCTCCAGAAGGCCCCACCTCCAAACACCATCACAACGGGGATTAGGTTCAACATATGAATTCTGAGGAGACAAAAACATTCAGTCTACGGCAATAATATCTTGTATAATCATAATCAAGGAATTACCATTCAAACAATCGACAGATTTCACTATTTTGTGTGCACTCATTTGTGTTTATTTAGTTCTATGCAATTTTATCACATGTAGATTTGTGGGATCACCACCATAGTCAAGACATAGAATAGTTCCATCACAAGAAATGACGTTAATTTTTACAGTAAAAAAGTAAAAACAACTTCAGCATCCAGCATTAGGAGATTGCTTACATAAATTATAGTATAGTTACAGAGTAAAATATTATTCACTCATTTAAAATGGTGAATACATAAATATTATAAAATGTAAAGATTGTTTAGTATGGGAAAATGTTTATAAGACACAAAGTTTTATGTATAATATATATATTTTAAAGTAAGTGTTGGGACTTCCCTGGTGGTCTAGTGCAGGGGTCCCCAACCCCCAGGCCTCGGACTGGTACAGGTCCGAGGCCTGTTAGGAACCGGGCCGCACAGCAGGAGGTGAGCAGGGGTCAAGCTAGCGAAGCTTCATCTGCCGCTCCCCATCACTCCCCATCGCTCCCCATTGCTCCCCGTCGCTCCCCATCACTCCCCGTCACTCCCTATTGCTCGCATTACCGCCTGAACCACCCCACCCCACCATGCATCCATGGAAAAATTGTCTTCCACAGAACTGGTCCCTGGTGCCAAAAAGGTTGGGGACTGCTGGTCTAGTGAGTAAGAGTCTGCACTCCCAATACAGGGGGCCCAGTTTCGATCCCTAGTCAGGGAACTAGATCTCACATGCATGCCGCAATTAAGAAGTCCACATGCCACAGCTAAGAAGTCCACATGCCACAACTAAAAGATCTTGTGTACCTCAACTAAAGATCCAGCATGCCACAACTAAGACCCAGCACAGCCAAAATAAATACATAAAATAAATTAAATAAATATTTTTTAAATATAAATTTATTTTTTATTTTATATATTTATTTTTGGTTGTGTTGGGTATTCATTGCTGCATGCGGGCGTTCTCTAGTTGCAGCGAGTGGGGGCTACTCTTCGTTGCGGTGCATGTGCTTCTCATTGCAGTGGCTTCTCATTGCGGAGCACAGGCTCTAGGTGCACGAGCTTCAGTAGTTGTGGCACGCAGGCTCAGTAGTTGTGGTGCACAGGCTTAGTTGCTCCGCAGCATGTGAGATCTTCCCAGACCAGGGCTCAAACCCATGTCCCCTGCATCAGCAGGCGGACTCTTAACCACTGCGCCATGAAGGAAGCCAATAAATAGTTTTAAAAAATAAAAAATAGGGCTTCCCTGGTGGCGCAGTGGTTGAGAGTCCGCCTGCCGATGCAGGGGACATGGGTTCGTGCCCCGGTCCAGGAAGATCCCACATGCCGCGGAGTGGCTGGGCCCATGAGCCATGGCCGCTGAGCCTGCGCATACGGAGCCTGTGCTCCACAACGGGAGAGGCCACAACAGTGAGAGGCCCGCATACCGCAAATAAATAAATAAATAAATAAATAAAATAAAAAATAATGTAAGTGTTGAGGAATACTTGAAGGAAATATGCTAGAAGTTTCTAACACTATCTTTTGATGGTAGAGTATATTGTGCTTTTCCTCTGTTTTATTTTTGTATATTTTTCAAAATTTTCTATAATAAGCATCTATTATGGACTGAGTGTTTGTATCTTCCCCCAAATGTTGAAGCCCTAACTCCCAATGTGATAGTATTTGGAAGTGGTGCCTTTGGGAGGGTTATCAGGTATAGACAGGATCATGAGTGTGGAGTCCTCACAGTAGAATTAATGATTTTATAGGAAGAGAGAGAGAGATTGCTCTCTCTCTCTGCCATGTGAGGACACAGAGAGAAGGCAGCTGTCTGCAAGCCAGGAAGGGCCTCACTCAGAAGCAAATCAGCTGGCACCTTCATCTTGGACTTCCAGCCTCCACAACTGTGAGAAATAAATGTCTGTTATTTAAGCCTCTCACCCTACAGTACTTTGTTATGGCAGCCTGAACTGACTAAGACAGCATCTTTTAATCAAGAATGGGGTTGCTGGGCAGGGGGAGGTGTGGGAAAATACATGGTGGGGGGGAAAGGGGAAATCAAAACAAAAAACATAACTAAATAAAAATAGCGATTCAAGGCTAAAACCCTAAAGTGAAGAGGGACTGCTCTCTGGGCAGGCAATTGTTCTGTTTACACCTGGGCTCCAGCCCCGGGATCCAGGGGCTGTGGCCTCTTTTCCCAGCCACCCAAAGAAGTTTAGAGGAAGTCTTACCGGCTCTGCAGCTCCCAAGCTTAAACTGGGTGCAGCAGGAAAGTGAGGGCATCCTCTGGGCCTCAGCTTTATTTATCAAAAACAAGGAGGCTAGAGAGACTGAGTGGCAGGGTCTGGGGCTGGGGGCTGGGAGTGGAAGCAGCCAGGTAGCTCACCCTTGCCTGTTCCACACTCACCTTCCAGATCTGCAACCCAGGAGGGAGAGGAAGGGGGTGTGGGGAGTGAGACAAAGGATGGGTGGAGCGTCTGCTCAGGCCAACTGCTCAGGCAGTGACCTGTGGGAGACAAATGAGGGCAGAGTCTGGGCCTGGAATCTGTCCTGCCCCGGCATAAGCC
Source organism: Tursiops truncatus (assembly GCF_011762595.2). NCBI lineage: Eukaryota > Metazoa > Chordata > Mammalia > Artiodactyla > Delphinidae > Tursiops > Tursiops truncatus. The sequence goes on along the minus strand of NC_047034.1, from coordinate 163,716,596 downwards.
TAATCTGCCAGGAGACCGTGCCCTATCTGATAAGAGTATTGGCCTGAGAGTCAGGCATCTGAGTTTCAGTCTAACTGTGCTTCAAAGCAGGGCAGTGTGGCTAAGCCAACTGATATGGCGGACATTTTGACATGGGAGACATTTTGATAGAATTGAGTCAAAATATAAAATTACCATTTAAATACTATCAAGTCGTATCCAACCCTTACTTTCCATCTGATGCTCACCCTACCCCTGACTTTCATTCCATCATTAACCTTGACTCCATTCCTGACTTCTACCATGTCTCTGAGCCCCTCTCCGTCCTTGATTTCCAAAGGTGAGAGCTGGCATTGCCTGGGGCTCAGAGTGCAATTGAGGATGTCTGCTTAACATGTGTCACTTGACAGTAAAAAATATATACAAATTTAATGATTTGGTTTTTAGGGTAAATTTCCTCAGATGAATAGTGCTACTTCCATGCATCCATGGTTGAATGGCTGCTTTAAAATCTGCTAAAGGTATTGGAAGTACTTTCTAAACAAAGTGAGAGATCTTAGGGAGGATTCCCAAGTGAAAAAGCCAGAGGCCCCAGAAGAGAAAGAAACAACTCCATCTGGGAATGAAATACCCTAGAATCCCTATGAGGATATGGGTGTCCATCTGCCTGGAATTCTGCCCTTTGGGAGGTTGCCTGCCCTTTTGCCATCCCATGGTTCTGTGAACAGTCAGTCACAGTGCCACGCCTGCCCCAGGCATCAGAGGTGGGCCACGGCTCAGGCCTGGCCAATTTCGGTACCTAACTCCTGTCCACAGTGACTGGTCCAAGAGAAGGGTACAGAATCCAAGCAGAGTCAGCCTCCTTCCGTGGCGTCTAACAATATGGTCCCTGGAGAGAACATCTTCAGGATCTTCCTCCAGTATCATGGATCGTAAGGATGAAGGGAATCTGGGGCTGCTGGCAGCCATGTTGCCACCATGCAGTCAGCAACCCCACTTCAAACTTCCTAAGCCGATAAATTCTTTTTGCTTAAACTGGATCAAGTCTGTTTTCTGTCAGTTGCAACGAACAGACCCCTAACACATTATTCCACTCTTTATTTTGGCACTTACGGAGATCCCAAGACTGCCTAAAGAGAAGCCTCTTACTGACAGGCCCTGCCCGCTTGTCAGAGCCCACGGTCAGACCTCCCACTCAGGAAAGAGATCCTCTGTGAAAGGAAAACTTACATGCTTCAGAGGAAACCTAAACCGGCTATCTGTGTACACCAATCAACCAAGTCCTTTATTCATAAATGTCTTTCGATCAAAAAGAGATGCATAACTAGGCACATACTGGTGAAGTTTCTGACCTTTGAGGATAAAGGTCCACCTCCAAAGTTTCTGGAAATAAAGAACCAAGACTTAGATTGGCATCAGACCTCTTACCTACAATACTGTATGCTGGAAGACAAAAAAGTGAGGTCTTCAAAGTTCTGAGGGAAACAATGAATTTGAACCTAGAATTCTTTCCCCAGCCAAATGAGCACACGCAAGATTGAGGTCCTACAAGTTTCCCTCTCATGCTTCATTTCAAAAAAGTACACATAGTCTGGCAAAATGGAAAAGGAATCCCAGCACGAAATGGACCTGACTGGGAGACAGGAACGAGAGAAACTAACCTTAGAGACTTATGAAGGTGGCATTTCATAAACTGAAGAAGAATGAGAACAGCCTCCGTATTATTAAATCCAGGTGGTGGATTTAAAGGTGTTCCTTGTATTTTTATTTTAGCTTTTCTCTGTTTGAATTTTTTCATAATTTAAAGTTGGAAAAAATAGAAGCACAGGATCAGAGAGAAAAAAAATAACAACACGTATCTATTATGTCAACAGGAAAAAAGAGGCAGTTAAATGCTAAGGTGAATGAAAATATTGGCCATTTAATGTTTTGTTAATAACGTAGGTATTTCCTAATTTACTAGGTTCTACCATCTAGATATTTAAACATATGCACATTAAAAAACGTGATTTGGGGTTGCACAACAACCTGAATGTACTTAATACCACAAAACTGTACACTTAAAAATGGTTAAAATGGTAAATTTTATGTTATATCTATTTTACCACAATAAAACATTTAATGAAGTGTGATTTTTAAAAATTCAGTATTTTCATTATTTGTAAAAACTCTAGCTGGAGCTTTCTGGGAAGCAATAACTTTTGTTATGAAGAAACATTTATATGCGGCAAGAACCATTTTTGTATGTGTTTCCTTGTACACGGGTATGTGTGAGCAAGGATTTCTTTAGACATATACCACTTGCTGATGGGAGGGTATGAGCATCTTCGACTCTGTATTTCCAGGGTGGTTGTCCCACCGGAAGGGTAGGCGTGGTCCAATGCTCCACATTTTTGCCAGCACTCATGTTTTCAGACTTGCACGTTTTGGGTGTGAAATCCGAGTCTCGCTTTTGTGGAGCAGGGGTGAGCAGTATATGATTTGTCAGCCTGGCTTCAAGGGTCAGGACAGCACCCAGCACCTGGTCCAGCAGTGACACAAGCAGGTATGATGTTGGTTGCATTGCATTGGCCAGGGACGTTTGTCCCGTGGGAAGTGCTTTGTGTTAAGGAGGAACCAGAGTGCACCACGAGGACCTGGATAGGAGATACATACCAAGAAAAATAAAACTAACAAACCTGAGGAATAGATCCACAGCTGACAGCAGACAGGAGAGAGAAGATGCTGGGGCAGCTGGTATGAGGCTTACAGAGTAGGATTCTTAGAGGAGGAGAGTTAGCAGCAATGCTGGAAAGAGTAGAGGAAAAGAACTCGGTGAAGAGAAGGGGGTGACATTTAAGAGACTGTAGCCTGAGGACTTCCTTGGAGGCACAGTGGTTACAAATCTGCCTGCCAAGCAGGCAACACGGGTTTGATCCCTGGTCTGGGAAGATCCCACATGCCAGGGAGCGACTAAGCCCGTGTGCCACAACTACTGAAGCCCGTGCGCCCTAGAGCCCACGTGCCGCAACTACCGAGCTGCGTGCTGCAACTACTGAAGCCCACGTGCCTAGAGCCTTGCTCCACAACAATGTGAAGCCTGCACGCCGCAACGAAGAGTAGCCTCCACTTGCCGCAACTAGAGCAACGAAGACCCAACGCAGCCTAAAGTAAATAAAATTTAAAAAAGAGAGAGAGAGAGAGAGAGAGAGAGAGACTATAGCCTGTTCCAAAGCTCAAAGGCAGGAGAAAATTCTTAGGCACTGAGGGAGAGAAGAGGGGTGTGTTTGGCAGAAAAGAATTCAAACTAGAGATTAATTAGAAAATAAATTGATTCATGCCTCAGTATCTTCATTCATAAAATCAGAATATTGATGTTACCTATCTCAAAAAATTGTTGGGAAAGTTACATGAGATAATATCTCTAAGGCACTTGGCATAATGCCTGGAAAAAGGAAACTCAGTAAGTACTAGCTCTTGTTAACGCAAGATCTCCTTAAACCAAGTTGTCCAAGACCACGTAGCTGATAAGTGGGTGTCTAGGATTTGAATAGTTTCTCTGATTCCAAAGCCCAAGCTCTAAATCCTAATACCTAATAACTACTGTGCTGTACCTAATAACTACCATTTGCTGAACACAGTGCTCCATTCTCTACATTCATTATCTCATTTAACCCTTGTAACATCCTCAAGCTGGGTATCGCCATTTTACAGAAAAGGAACTTGAGCATTGTTTTAACTCACTTGCCCAAGTTCACACAGTTGGGACTCACACTCCGGCCTGCCTGGCTCCAGTGCCCTCTCCCCAACACCACACTGGAAGTCAGGAGGCTCGGGTTCCAGTCCCAGATCTGCTACTGATCAACCTGTATCGCTGAGCCTCAGTTTCTTCACTTTTTAAAATAACAGGGGCTGGGATAGAGAATGGTCTCTCTGGTCCCTTTAAACTCTACTGTTCTGAGAAGGTGGGTTTGGTGAAGTCAGACAGCAGTCCAGGTAGGAGGGAGGGGTGTGTCTGAATCAGACAGGATCCCCATCCCCATCTGACGGCACAACATCAACCAACAGAGATCCAGAAGGGCCGAGAGAGGAGTCCGGGTCTCCAAAGCATTAGTCATCGTCTGCTCCCACTCCCCAGGGGATGAGCAGAGACGCTGCTCCAATTATACTGGGATGATGAGGGACCTCTAAGATGATGAAAGGGTGGGAGAGGAGGTGTCAGAGGATACAATGGGACATCTGACTCATTCAGCCTGGAGAAGAGAAGTCAAGAAGGGCCAGGCTTCAAGTCTCCAGTGAGTATGGGGGCTGGGTGGCAGGGTAGAAAGAACAAACGGTTAAGACTCAGGGTGTCTGGGACCTGGTCCCTAGTCCTAGCTCTGCCACTAAAAAGCAGTATGCCCTTTGTTTGACAAGTCACTTTACCTCTCCAATCTTCAGATTCCACACCTAATAAGTTAGGGAAATAACTTTAAAAAAACACCCCACCAACTTCTACAAAGAAATGTATAATATTATAGCTAAAAACAACTAGAAATGGCTCAAATACCCTGGCAACGGAGAGAACTGCTAAGCAGACTCGGGGAGGGGGAGGGGAGGCGGGGGAGAGTTGATGCAACAGAGTGTTAAGACGCCATTTGGAATGCTGAATAATAACAAACATTTATTAAACACTAACTACATGCCAGGCACGAGGCAGAGGTCTTGACACACATGATCTCATTTAACATCCTCAAGTATCTTTTGAGGTAGGCGTTATCACCATCTTTCAGATGCGTTAACTGAAGCCTGGAGAGGCTAAGTCACCCAACAAGTGGATAAGTGATGTCCTCAGGACTCAAACCCAGAGGTCCATCCGACTCGGAGGGCCATGCCCCTAACCTTTACACGCTACTGCCTCAGACTGTTGGATGTGAGGACCATGCAGAAATGCATATATGACACAATGTTAAGTGGGGAGAAAAAAAACCCCTCTAGAGTGCTTATGTTAATCTAAGAACATTGGCATCGACATTAGGTTTGGAAGTTTATAAATAACAGGCAATTTAGGATGCCGAGAACTTACTCGGGGCTGCTAAAGTTTAGATATTTCTGCTTACTTGTTGGCAGAGATGATGAAACGTACAATACCTGAGTGAGGGGGTGAGTACTGATGACAGGGCCTTTCTAGTTCTTTCTAGTTCTTTCTAGTTTCTTTTCCTAGGTGAGCAGAGGTTGCACTGCTTCTCAACCTTGGCTGCATATTGGAATCAAGTGAGAAACTTTAAAAACTGCTGGTGTCCAGGTCCACTCCCAGAGATTCTTATTTAATTGATACGGGTGCAGCTTTGGCATTGGAAGTTTTAAAATTTCCTCACGTGATTCCAATATGCAGAAACATTTGAAAACCACTGGTCTACCTGATAAAGGCCTAACTCCTTCACTTGGCATAGAAGGCCTTCTTTGATGTCTTCAGTAAGCGCCCCTATATCCCTATTTCTCACCTGTTTTCTCCAAGCCAATTACGATGTCCTGACCATGCTCTGCTCTAATGTTTACATTTCTGTGCCTTTACATGTTATTTCCTCTGCCTGGAAGGCCTTTCTTCTCCCTCATCTATCTGGAAAACTCCATTCGTCTTCAACAAAAAGGCAGCCAGCCTCCAAGATGGCCCCCAATAATCCCCACCTGGTTGTATTCATGCCCTTGTGTGGTCCCCTCCCACACTGAATAGGCCTGACCTGTGTGGATATGATGGAGTATGACTTCCAAGGATAGGTCATAAAAGACATTGCAGCTTCCACCTTATCCTCTCTTGGATCACTTGCTCTGGGAGAAGCCAGCTGCCATGTCTTCGGCGGCCCTATGGAGAGCTTCACGTGGTAAGGAACTGAGGCCTCCTGCCAACAGCCATGTGAGTGAGCCAGCTTGGAAGTGGATCCTCCAATCCTAGTCAAGCCTTCAGACGACAGAAATCCCAGCTGACATCTTGACTGCAACCTCATGAGAGATCTTAAGCCAGAACCACTCAGCTAAGCCATTCTAGAATTCCTGAGCCATAAAGTGTGAGATAATGTTTGCTGTTCTAAGCTGCTAAATTTGGGGGTAATTTATTATACAGCAATAGATAACTAATACAAATGACAAGTTCAAGTATATGATACTCTGTGAAGACTTTTTAGCCTCTCCTCTGCTGAAGTTGAATCGAACACCGTGTGCCACTTCTGAGCCTGATACACTCCCTATTATAGCACTCATCACATGGGGCCCTCCTATGACTTGCCTTTCTTGCCCTCTAGATCCAGTTCCAGGAGGACAGGGCCAGCCATAATGCAGGCTTCAGTAAGCACTTATAGAATGAATGAACACATATGAGAACGGCCATTTGAGTCTAGTCCAGGCTCCTTCCCTACAAAAACTCCAAGGTTTGGTGGCTGGAAATCATGGATGCCATGGTGAATGGGTCCTGAGGATTTTCTTAATAATTCGACAAAACCCTGTTACCCATGGATGTACCTAAAGCACTAGACAGGAGTCAAAAGATCTGGATTTTAAAGTCTGGCAACTAGCTGATGAATTTTTCTGAGATTTGGTTTCCTCTTGGACCAAAAGATGTAAGGGTTCTTCCAATTCTAAAATTTAATGATTCTATATTTCCAGCTAGCGATTACTCCTGATCCATAAATGAAGGTAAAATAGGCTAATAGTGTTCAACCATAGCAAGGGTTTTCAAAACCCTTGCATATCAGAAATACCCCTGGAGTTTATCTCACACACACACACACACACACACACACACACACACCCCTGGTCCCCACATTATTCCTTCTGAATGAGCTTCTCTGAGTCTCTGGAGACATGCCAGGGCATCTGTACTTTTATATAGTTCCAAAGTGATTCTGATGTGCATCTAGAGCTGAAAATCATGAATCTACAATATGTGGGTTAGAGACTTAAAATTTTTTTTCTGCCAGCTGTTGGCTCCATTGTTTATAGAGTACAGTACTAATAGATATGTTACCTGAACTGTTAACTTTATATGAGTAGATGGATGGATGGATGGAACCAGGCTACCTCTACTGCTAGAAAAGCAACTCAAGGTATACTGTTAGGACTCAGTCAGGTCTTCAACAGGAATGACTCTTTGCATGACCCAACTGCTTAGGACATTTACTGGAGATCAAACTGTGGGGTAATTTAGCTTCCATAGGGTAAAGAACTGCTTTCTTTTTGTTAGATAGGAATGAACAGGAATTAAGAGCACTGCTTTTGGAACCCAAAAGTTTAGGTTCCTGGCTCCAGCACTTACATACATGCCCAGTGACTATGGCTGGACTAGCAAATCTTTGCGAACCTCACTCTCCTGATCTGTTGTATGGGCAACATGCACTTCTTTCCAGGAATGTTGTTAGGGTTAAATGCCACAAGGTAGGTAAAACACTTAGCACAGTATCTGGCACAGAACAAGTGCTTATTAAGTAGTAGCACGCTATGGCAAAAACAAAATATGGCCCTTTAATTATGAACAGCAACATATACTTGTCTAGTGCTTTGTCAATTACAAAGCGCTCTTACATTTTATATTGAAACCCTTTCCCCCCAAAAAATCCCAAGGTGGGCAAGGCAGACCCTAGTGACCCCATTTTACAGAAAAAGAAAGAAAGGCTCAGAAGGGTTCACTGGCTCTAGATCAAATGGCAAAAGAAAGTGTCAGTGTCTGAATTCAGACCTGGGTGTGATTCCATGAAAATGAATAATTATACATGCACACTTGGCAGGCTGAGCATCTAGGGACCATCTGGTTTAGCAGGCTGAGGACTGTATTTCTGAGCAGCTTCTTTTTTTAGATGAAAGCAAGATGGGAAAAATAAGCTGGCAAACTACTTTCCTTCGTTCAACACTGGTGGGATTTGTGCTCAGTTTTGCCCTCTTTTTAACTCTCAAATGCTACATGTCCATGGATCTCAGTTTACTCCACCTGCCCTTGGCCGCTCTGTCACGGGCTCTGCCCTGGGCCCCACAGCTGGGATCTGGGAAAACCAAAAAAAAAAAAAAAAGGAAGCAGGAGCAGCTGGAGACATCTGAGGGCTGGACGAACACCAGCTGCTCCCAAGTCTGGCTGGGGAACAAGAAGCCTGCTGATGGGGGCATGTGGGGAGGGGACAGCAATCTCTGCTCCCCATGTCAGTCAACAAGAGGATGCTTTTCCCATCCAACAGATGGGTCCTGCTCCTGGAATAATGTAATAAAGTGAAATACTAAATATGGCACAGAATCTATGTCTCTTGGGGAGCAGGAGGCCAAGAGATCAAATGTTAGCTGAATCCAATCAAGAAGGCTCTCGTAGATAAGGTGGAACTCGAAATGGGCCTAAACGAATCGTGGTGTTTGGATGCACAGAAACAAGGCTGGGAGGCCCCGCAAGCATAAAAACATCACGAGAAAGGGCATGCATGTTTGTTTGGGGGATGGGTGGGCATATTAAGGGGAAAAAGAAAAATGCATGGTAAAGAAGCAGAGGACAGGAGAGGTGAGGCGAGAACAGACAGCAAGGGGCACAGATGCAATTCTACAGAGGAAAGGGAATCTTGTAGATTCTTGACAACTCGGTGACGGAGACTCGACCACCACCCCATATCCCAGCTGGCAGATAGGGAAGCTGAAGTCATGAGACGAAAGCATACACACAGGTCACAGAGTGAGGGACAGGGAGAGAGTCAAGATAAGAACCCGGGGCGCCAGACAACTAGTTTGGTCATCTTTCTGTTAGACCACACTTCCAGCCCGGTATTTTGTTATAAAAATGGTGTGTCGGGCTTCCCTGGTGGTGCAGTGGTTGAGAGTCCGCCTGCCGATGCAGGGGACGTGGGTTCGTGCCCTGGTCCGGGAAGATCCTACGTGCCGCAGAGCGGCTGGGCTCATGAGCCATGGCCGCTGAGCCTGCATGTCCGGAGCCTGTGCTCCGCAACGTGAGAGGGCACAACAGTGAGAGGCCCACGTACCGCAAAAAAAAAAAAAAAAATGGTGTGTCAAGCAGATCTGGCGGCAGAATGCAAGGGAAAAGAGAGGTTCGAGTCCAGGAGGCTGTAAAAATTATTCCAGGGTGAGTTGATGGAGGGACTAAACTCAAGTGAAATGGAAAGGATGGCTGGGCGTGAGCACCATGGCGAGGGAAGAAACAAGAGGACTTCACAGGAATCGGATATGGCAGCGAGGGAGAGAGCTGTGCAGAGGTCATTCACAGGCCATTCTCAGGCCTAGGAGTTTCTCCTGAGGAGGTCACGGGGCACTTTAACCCCCTGACCTCAGACTCAAAGGCAGCAGACAAAAATTCATAAACTAGCCTCTACAACAAACTCCCTATCCCCAGGTCCTCGTCCCTTTGGCCAACTTCTACACAGACCTTCTCTGAGTCTCCCACTCAACATTTCAGGACCTTCGGTTTACATCTGGTGCTTAGATGTGTGTGTTCGGATGATAGGGTGTGAAATTAAAACCCAAACCAGAACCTAGGAGTGTAGCCTCTCCCTGGTGGTGAAGAGAACTTGCACAGCTAGAACTGTGGTGTGGATTTTCATTTTTTGATGTGAGGAGCAGGGAGATCAGAGCGAAAAGAATGGAAAAACTGTCTCTCTCCATCTAGCTCCACCTTCCCACGACAGTAGTAGCTGAGTGGCAGTTAGCAAGCTTCATGTGAGGAAGCTCACTGAAACTGGAGAAGCTGGAATAGGAATTAGACCGAGACCATTTGGGGCCATTCAGCACAAGGGCAGATTATACCTAACCTTATGGGTATGTAAGGAGGACCAAATAAAACAATACTAGTGGGGCTTCCCTGGTGGCGCAGTGGTTGAGAGTCCGCCTGCCGATGCAGGGGACACGGGTTCGTGCCCCGGTCCGGGAAGATCCCACATGCCGTGGAGCAGCTGGGCCCGTGAGAAAAAAAAAAAAAAAAACAATACTAGTGATGGCTAATTATTAAGCCCTTAATATAGACACTGTGCTAAGCGCTTAACATGAATTATTTCATTCAATTATTACAACAACCCTAAGAGGTAAATACTACCAGAATTCCCATTTTACACATGAGGAAGTTGAAGCTCATAAAAACGAACAAATTAGCATAGAGTCACAGGGCTAATAGCGGTGGAGTTGTCTGATTTCTGACCTTGTTCTTCATCCCTGAACTGTTTTCCTCATCTGGCAAATCAGCAGAGCACCTGGCCCACAGTCCTCGGCAAAGCTCAGTTCTCTCCCCCAAACCCACCTCTCAGTAGCACTAAGGATATTGCTGAATCTCAATACAAGTCATATAGAAATTGCTGGAGAGTTTGACCTTCTTGATTCAATCTCATGAAATTACACTCCTCAGAACTTAACAGTTTATTTTTTCTGTAAATTTATTTATTTATCTATATTTAATTTTGGTTGCATTGGGTCTTCGTTGCTGCATGCAGGCTTTCTCTAGTTGCGGCGAGCGGGGGCTACTCTTCGTTGTGGTGCGTGGACTTCTCATTGCGATGGCTTCTTTTGTTGCGGAACATGGGCTCTAGGTGTGCGGGCTTCAGTAGTGGTGGCATGCAGGCTCAGTAGTTGTGGCTTGCCGGCTCTAAAGTGCAGGCTCAGTAATTGTGGCACACGGGTTTAGTTGCTCCGCGGCATGTGGGATCTTCCCAGACCAGGGCTCCAACCCGTGTCCCTTGCATTGGCAGGCAGATTCTTAACCACTGCACCAACAGGGAAGTCCAGAACCTGACAGTTTAAAGAGATGGGGAAGGTGCAAAACCAAGTGTATCTATTAGGCCATATGGCCCAGTGATTAAGAGCTTGGATTTTGATGCCTAAATTCCAGTTTTGCCAAATTCCTTCTGGTGAGAGCTTGATCAAATCACTTCTCTATGGCTCTGTTTCCTCATACATAAAATGAGGCTAATACCACCTGACCTCATGGGCTTACTGTGAACAGCAAATGAGATGATGCATGTAAAGCTCTGAGCACAGTCTGGGACACACAGTAAGGGCCCAATAAATGTTGGCTATTACGATGATGATAACACCGTTTTCCATGCAGCTATGGCCAGGGACATTTCGCCTCTGCATCTGGCTGTGATGGGACAGAAGTGAGCTTCCTACTGTCTTCCTACATCCCATGTACAGAGTATGGGCCTCTCCTGTCCCTCTGTCACTTTGCAGGCCCAGGGGTAAGTGGTGCCCCAGAAGAAAAAGGGGGCAGACGAAGGTTCCCCACAAGGCCAAGACATAGAGTTGGAATCCATCAATTGACATTTCAAGAGCCCAGTAGTCTTCTTGAAGAAGGGCAAGCAGGGGAGCTGTATCAGGACACATGCTGGCAAGGGGCTTGGGGAGTGCTGAGAGCATAACAAGAACCCAATCAGTCTTAGCCTGACACGTCCAGGAAGTGGGAGGGATGAGGAATTTCATCCCATCCTGTATTTACTTACCATCCTTCCTAACTGACACACCACTCTGTGCACAGAAACTTCACAATATACCTATACCATTAGGATGCCTCCACAGGTACGGTCCTATAACAGGATGGGGAACAAGAAGATGCAAAAGAAACCCAAGACATCTTCTTTGCTTTCGGAAAGGATTCACTAGAATGCAATTTATCAGCACATGTCAATTAATATGCAGGATTACCTTGCTTATTTAAAAGGCCATTTAACTGGTGCCCTTTGATTCCCTGGAAGCTAACAAAAAACTGGACAAAAGACCAAAGGCCTGTGATACCCCCTCTGAGCAGTCAAAGGAAGGATTACAAAGTCTAAGCACTAAAGGCAGTGCATTCTAGTTGCAGGAACGTCCCTAAAGCCCTCTCTCAGTGACTATTTAGTTTTACTTGAGACAGTTGTAAATAACATGGCTGATCAGAAGTATAAATTTGAAGTGAACAGGGAGAGCTGCTGGGGGGTGGCACAGTCAAGGCAGTGAAGAGTAATGGCTGGCAGGCTGACCACAAGGGAGACAACACAAACTATGAAAAGCAATGAGAAGAACTAAGAGACCAGCAGCTGGGAGCCACGCAGCGTAGGTGCAAACAGCTCTCCATATCTTCACAGATCACAGGGCGCCACTGCGCTGGCATGAGACCTGGTCACAGGTGTTTTTGTTCTCTGGGGATGGTATGGAATGTTAGGTACAGCCAGATGATTAGCTTTGGCCAATGAAATGTGAATGGAAATAATGAGGGTCACTTCTGGGCAGGAGCTTTAAGGGCTAAGTGGGTGCTTCACCATGTTCTCTTCCTGTTCCACCATGGCCAATGGCAACATTTCCAGATAATGGCAGCTCTGCCAGCCTGGTTCCCCAAGTGAGGATAAAAATGATGCAGAGGATGGGCTTCCCTGGTGGCGCGGTGGTTGAGAGTCCGCCTGCCTTTGCAGGGGACGCGGGTTCGTGCCCCGGTACGGGAGGATCCCACATGCCGCGGAGAGGCTGGGCCCGTGGGCCGTGGCCGCTGGGGCTGCGCATCCAGAGCCTGTGCTCTGCAGCGGGTGAGGCCACAGCAGTGAGAGGCCTGCATACCGCAAAAAAAAAAAAAAAAAAAAAAAATGATGCAGAGGAGAGTCTCGAGCTGACCCACAGAGGACAAGAAGCACAGGCAAGAAATAAATTTTTATTGCTTTTTGGGATTGTTTGTTACTACTGTATAATTGAATCTATCCTGATTGAAACAGTCTAAAAAGTTAAATGAGGTCAGATCACATTAAGAAGTGTGTGCATTATCTTTTTGGTAAATTACCCCTCAATATTATAGTCAATATAATATTGTGTGACTTAAAGGATAATTTTCAGTGAGGAAAATTCACCTACTCCAATGACATCAGATAAACGAGTCATTACCAGAACATGAACTGAATAGAGGAGATGGATCCAGTTTCCGAACAACTTCTTTCTCTAGGAAGGGTCCAGGTCTTCACAAAATATATCTGCATTATTTATGGGTCTAAGGTAGAAGTTGGGTCTCACGCTCTAATGCTGTCAGAACTGACTTCTCAGCGTCTGCAGAACCAGCCCCAGGCACAAGGGATGGCTTCTACTGGTTCTGTGATTGCTGAGGGGCTCTGGTCCCTGTCTAGGGGTTAAAAGGCCCTCCAATATATCTGTATGTGCTCTCATAGATGGAAATCCATAAGGTGTTCTTGAGTAAAAACAGCGAGGCAACAACTTGAGAATGTACAGCCTTATGAAGTATACATGGAACATTTACAAAATTGACCTCACACTGAGGCAACAAGCAAGTCTCAGGATGAAAACCACGTGGGTCATTTTCTCTGACCAAAAGCAGTTAAGCTAGAAAACAACAGCCATAGGGTAACTAGGAAGATCTCACATGTTTGGAAAGTAGGAATCATACTTTTAAATAATCCATGGGTTATACATCTTTTCACTTAATCCTCCTAACTATTCAGAATGCAGATCCTCATTTTAGAAATGCAGGAACTGAGACTAAAAAGAGAACATAATTTGCTCAAATTTACCCAGCTAGCAGTGGTGAACCTGGACTCAAAACCACGCCATAGAACTCTAGAGCCAGGGCTTTAACGATATTCTCCTTATGCTATGTCTCACTGGAACCCACAGATCCTCCCCAGGCAGGTCCACAGCCTCAATGGATCTGGTGTTTCACCTCTGAGAAAGAATAGCTGTTGAGAGACGGGAGACAGTCCCAGCTTGCTTTGGTGACACTGACCTTGGCCCTGTTGCATAGAGACACATTTCCTCTTGCTCTTGCTTCCTCTGGGGTGCCCTACTTGGGCCAAGGTGAGAGGTCTAGAGTAGTGGAGAGGGGTGTTTCAGGTTGATGTTCCCAGACAGCTTTGAACTAGATCACTAGGAAGACTTCCTTTCCTTTCGAAGTTTTTTTCCGCATGGGTACAAGTGGTAAGCAATCAAAGAAAGACAGAAGGAAAAGTTACTTCCAGATGGCTCCCCATCTTGCTGCAATGCAGTTTAAATACAGAAAATATTCTAGGCAAACATATCATTAGGCAAACATGAGTATTAATATCATTCATATTAAAAATGGAACAGAATGGAAACTCAACCTATATCTTGACTTAAATTTGAGACTAAGGCCTCAGAGCCAGAAGACAACTACAGCACCCTGATTCTGAGCAAGTTGGAGGCTCACGATATCTGAGGTAAGAGGCAAGACCAAAGTGTTCCTAAGACTTCTCTCTAGGGAAGGCTTCCTGAATTCGAACCGACCAAACTCCCTCACTTTTGTGGTGAAGGCCCGATCAAATGGCTACTTAACAACGTTATTCTCCCTTCTCCACCCCAACCTACGTCTGTTGTTTCCTGTCAAGCTACATTTTCAGCAAAACTCTAAGACATTCAGAGCTTCTGAGGTACCCGTTGTCCCTCAGCCTCTCTCCTTATGCTATCAGGACAATGCTGTCTGCCCCTTCCACGGGCTCACAAGTATAACTTCATCCTGACTAAATGCCTGAGACTATGTTTCATGCAGTGAGAAGGCTTGAAAATAAACAGAAAATCTGATGGTGGTCCATATCCTAGAAAGCTACCTAAAGTGTTTAGAACTCACCAAGCAACACTGGGGAGGGAGAAGGGGGAGGGGGAGGAAGAAATAGCAGCAGGTTGGGCTAGAGGTCCAGACAGTGGGAATTATCCCTCCATCCTTTGGCTCCATTTCTTCCACTGCAGAAGCCACACTGGCCCAAGATGAGGGAGTCAGCTGGCTGGGTTAACAGCGTTCACAGTGCTCAGCCTGGGGCTTGGGTCCTCCCTTGCCCCGTCCCACTGCTTGTTCCCCACACCATCAGGGCTCAGTCCCCAGAAAGTCAGTTTGCCAATCAGTGAGTGACCCAAGTCCCAACATGAGTTTACAATCAACAAGTCCAAGATCCAAGTACCCGGTTATCCAATCAGCAGTGTGATTACATCATCTCAATCTGTGCAGAAGGGTCATGATGACCACCTCCTGGTAGGAGGACACAGGTGTCCCTGGGCAGGCCCCCAATGGGAACTCAGCTCAGTGACCTTTCACAAATGACCCGTTGTGCCTACAGGCTGGACAGATGCTGTGGGGCCCCTGGGGTTAGTGATGGTCCAATGCCTTCAATGAGGTTGTTCCATTGGTCATAGTCCTCGTTCAGGTCTGAATGAGAAAAAATCCAGGTTAGGTAAACGGTTGTAAGGTTAGATCAAAGAGTAGCTACCATGGATTTAGTGGGTCATACTAGAGAGAGGAGCACCTGGGATACTAAAAGGACTGGTTACGGTGGCTGTGATGGTGGAAGAAATAATGACAACTACTATTCATACAGGTGCTTCATAAATGACTTGCTTAACCCATAACAACTCAGTAACGATAATAATAACAGAAGGTAGCACTTATTGAAGGATAACTCATTCCAGGAACTTTGCTAAACATGCATTGTTTCATTTAATTTTCATAATATCCCTATGTGTTAAGTACCATATTGGCCCTATTTCACAGTTGAGGAAACTGAGCCTCGGTGAAGCTACCTGATTTGTCCAAAGCCATTACAGATGGTGAGTGGTAGAGACAGAATTCAAACCCCGGTCAGAAAGGGTGAGAAAGTGGAAAGCCCACTTCCAAGCCCATGGATATTGCTGAGCAAGAACAGATCCTTCACACGCCAACCAGTGAATGTGGAAGCGGGGCCATGTCAGTGAAGGGCATAGGACAGCAACATCATGAAGCAGCATAACACCGGGTACAATTCAAGAGAGGGCCCTGGGACCACGGGCAGATGGATCTAATGACTTGGCGAGAACAGTCAGAAAGGGTCCAAGGCCGCAGGCTGAGGGAGTAGGACACAGCTGAGCAGGCAAATGGTGTTTTTGTTCAAAACAAACAAAAAACCTGGGACAGAAGGCAGCGACCACTCTCCTTCAGCTTCAGATCCCCAGGGCCCTGCCAAGAACCTGGCATGGAACAGGTCCTCGGCAAACAGAGCGACATATTCATTAATACAAAAATTACCGAGCACACCACTATGTGCCACGGTTTGTTCTTGGTGCCAAAAATACAGCCACAGACAAATAGAAACGCTCATCCTCTCAGAGCTCACAGTCTAGGAGGCAGAGATAACAACAAACAAAACAACCTACACAGGATATGAAAAGGTGAGCTGCGCTGTGGCAAAAATGAGAGCCAGACAGAAGCAGTGCTGGTGGCTGGGAGATGGGGGTGACAGGAGGAAGGGACAGTACAATGGTTTTTTGGGTTGTTTTTTGTGTTTTTTAATAAATTTATTTATTTATTTATTTTTGGCTGTGTTGGGTCTTCATTGCTGCGCGTGGGCTTTCTCTAGTTGCGGCGAGCGGGGGCTACTCTTCATTGTGGTGCGTGGGCTTCTCATTGAAGTGGCTTCTCTTGTTGCAGAGCATGGGCTCTAGGTGTGTGGGCTTCAGTAGTTGCGGCACGCGGGCTCAGTAGTTGTGGCACACGGGTTTGGTTGCTCCGCGGCATGTGGGATCTTCCCGGACCAGGGCTCAAACCCGTGTCCCTTTCATTGGCAGGCAGATTCTTAACCACTGTGCCACCAGGGAAGTCCCAGTACAATATTTTAAAGAGGGATGTCAACATGAGTCTCACTAGGAAGGTGAGATTTGAGCAAAAATGGGGAGGTGGGAGTGAGCCATGAGACTACACGGGAAGAACATTTGAGGCAGCAGGAACAGCAGTGCAAAGGTGTGAAGCGGGAGTGTGCCTGGGGTGTGGAGGCTTGTGCAGCGACAGTGAAGTAGGCCCGGGGAGCAGCCGCAGGAGGGACGCTGGGTGTTGGCTTTGTCTCTCAGAGAAATGGGAGCCACTGGAGGATCCTGAACAGCGGAGTGACAAGATCTGGCTTCCTTTCTGAAATGATCACTCTGGCTGCTTCATTGAGAAAGGACTGTGTAGGGTGGCGGTAGGGAGATCAGTTAGGAAACTCTTAGAGTGATTTAAGTGAGAGAAGAGTTGGACAGGATGGTAATTGGGGTGGTGACCAGTGATTACTTTCTTTTTTTAAAATAAATTTATTTATTCATTTTTGGCTGCATTGGGTCTTCATTGCTGCGCGTGGGCTTTCTCTAGCTGTGGCGAGTGGGGGCTACTCTTCATTGTGGTGCGCGGGCTTCTCATTGCGGTGGCTTCTCTTGTTGCGGAGCACGGGCTCTAGGCACGCAGGCTTCAGTAGTTGTGGCACGTGGGCTCAGTAGTTGTGGCTCGTGGGTGCTAGAGCACAGGCTCAGTAGTTGTGGCTCACAGGCTCTAGATCACAGGTTCAGTAGTTGCGGCGTGCAGGCTTAGTTGCTCTGCGGCATGTGGGATCTTCCCGGACCGGGGCTCAAACCCGTGTCCCCTGCATTGACAGGCAGATTCTTAACCACTGCGCCACCAGGGAAGTCCCAAGTGATTACTTTCCGTTTGTATTTTGAAGGTAGAGCCAATAGGATTCTCTGAGGGATTAGATGGGAGGTGTAAGAGAAAAGAATGGGGACTTTGGTTTGAGTAACTAGAAGGATGGAGTTACTATTAACTGAGGAGGGAAAGACTGCAGTTGAAAGCTGTTCTTGTGTGTGATGTCCCTAAGAAGTCGAGATGTTGAGTAGTGGGTTATATAAATCTGATGTTCATGGGCGAGATCAAACTGGAGACATAAACTGGAGAGTTGTCAGCACAGACATGGCATTTAAAGCCATGAGACTAGATGACATGAGGAGATACAGAGAAGCGGTCCAAGCCCTGAGTCCTAGAAGCAGCAAAGCAGATGGAGGAGGAGCAGACACTGAGAGGGGAGGAAATCACAGGGGGACGTCTTGGAAGTAAAGACAGGGCTTCACAGAGGAGGGCGTCACCAACTCTGTCAGCAGCTGCTGAGGTTCCAGTGAGGTGAGGAATGAGAAGTGACCGCTGGATTTAGTGCTGTGAAGGTCACCGGTGACCTTGACAAAGGCAGTTTTCATGGAGGACTGGGAATGCAAAAGGCTGACTGGAGTAGGTTCAAGAGAGAATGGGGGGCTTCCCTGGTGGTGCAGTGGTTGGGAATCTGCCTGCTAATGCAGGGGACACAGGTTCGAGCCCTGGTCTGGGAAGATTCCACATGCCGCAGAGCAATTAGGCCCATAAGCCACAACCACTGAGCCTGCGCGTCTGGAGCCTGTGCTCCGCAACAAGAGAGGCTGCGACAGTGAGAGGCCCGCGCACCGCGATGAAGAGTGGCCCCCGCTTGCCACAACTAGAGAAAGCCCTCGTGCAGAAACGAAGACCCAACACAGCAAAAATAAATTAATTAATTAATAAACTCCTACCCCAAAGATCTTCTTAAAAAAAAAAGTCTCCAAGCCAAAATTTATTTAAAAAAAAGAGAACGGGAGGAGAAGAATCAGAGAAAGTGAAGACATTCTTGTGAGGAGTTTGCTTTCACGAAGAACAGGGAAACAGAGTGGTAACTGGGGGGCAAAGTGTGGGTCAAGACAGATTCTTTTCAAGAGAAATTTCAGCATGAAATAAACCAGCAGAGGCGAAAAATTGATGATCTAAGGTAAAGAGGAAAAAATTGCTGGCACAATCATCCTGAGCAGACCAAAGAGGGTGGCATCCACCGTGCAGGTGGAGGGGGTGGCCCAGTTAGACAACTTGAGTAGGAACCTCTAGGAACCAGACGGAAAGCTGAGTATGTGCAAGAAGAAGGTAGGTAGATGCAGCGTTGGGATTTGAGGAGGTACTGACTGCCTCCATTTTCTTAGTGAAGTGGGAGACAAAGTTAAGCAGCTGAGAGACGGGATGGGGGGAGAAGGTGTTAGAGCTTTGAAGAGAAAGAAGAAGGTGTGAAATGGTCTTCCAGGAGAGTGGGAGGGAGGATGAGTAGCTGGAGACAGGAGCTGCATGTAGTTCATATGAAAGAAACACCAATCTTCTTAACAGAAGGTAACACAATCCCTGTGTCAGTGGAACATGTGCTCTCAGAGGTATTTTTTAGAAGTGGTGAGAAGTTCACCTGAGCCACCTACAATCTATTTTAGTTTCCCACGTGACAATGTACTCTGGGAAATGGTCACCAAAAAGCTTTTCTCTCTTTGCAAAACTAATTACCCCAAGCTGAGAGCCTTTGCCTTTTTTCACTGTCTTATCTCTTAATCACTTGGATACTGCAAGAGCCTCCTAGCTGGGCTCTTTGCTGGGCAGCTCTCAACCTGCCCCATTTCACCCATCCTCCATGATGCACCCAGACTACAAACACAAGTCTAATCATGACAATCCCTTGCTTAGAACCCACCAAGGACACTCACAGCCCAATTCAAACTTAGGGGACTTCCCTGGTGGTGCAGTGGTTAAGAATCCGCCTGCCAATGTAGGGGACATGGGTTCGATCCCTGGTCCGGGAAGATCCCACATGCCATGGAGCAACTAAGCCTGTGCACCACAACTACTGAGCCTGCACTCTAGAGCCCGCGAGCCACAACTACTGAAGCCCGTGCACCTAGAGCCCGTGCTCCACAACAAGAAAAGCCACTGCAATGAGAAGCACGTGCACCGCAACGAAGAGTAGCTCCCCCTCGTCACAACTAGAGGAAGCCCGCACGCAACAACGAAGACCCAATGCAGCCAAAAATAAATAAAAAATAAATTAAATAAATTTTTTAAAAATTCAAACTTATTTCAGCAAATACATGGGCTTCTAGATCTGGTTTCTGCCCACTTCCCTACCTTTATCTTCCAACAATTCACTATCCTGAACTCCAGATACACTAAACACAGCTTCTCAAAACTGACCAAGCCCACACCAGTCTTTGTGCCTCTGTCTAGAAGACCCTTGGCCCCTCCCTGCCTAGTGAGCGTTACTCATCTCTAACATTAAAGACAAGCATCGTTTTGTCTAGGGAGCCTCCTTTCCTAGCTGTCCTTTCCCTTCCGTCTGAGTTAGGGCCTGTCCTCTGTGTCTCCCGAAGACTCAGTGCATCCCTGGGTCAGCAGAGCCACTGCCAGAACAGTGCAGCAATGAAGCACCTGGGCTTTCGAATCAGACAGCCTAGGGGGCATTCGGGTTTTGCCACTTACTCAGCAGATAACCTTGGATGAATTACTTAAATTTTCTAAGCTTTAGTATCCTCGTCTGTAGAATGGAGTTAATAATAAAAGCACCCATCAGGAAGGGCCATCTGCAGGATTATACATGCTAACCTAACCAAAGTACTTAGCAGAAGGCCTGGCATAAAGCACGTCCTCAACAATCTTCCTACAATCTAAGACTCTCCTAATCTTCTGCTGGTCTCCAATAGTGAGTACCTTAGCTCGATGGACATTGCTACTCAAGGGAGAGCAATCATGCCATGGTGGGCTCCCCTGTCATCTTTAGCTCTTCCCTAATGATATGATGCCTAAGAGGAAACAGGGAAAGTGGGCTGAGCACCGGGTAATCAGGCCCCGTTAAAGTCTTGAGACATGGATCCATTCCTCTCCTACCAAGTGCTAAGAATGATGCTCTAGGGCTTCCCTGGTGGCGCAGTGGTTGAGAGTCCGCCTGCTGGTGCAGGGGACACGGGTTCGTGCCCCGGTCCGGGAAGATCCCACATGCTGCGGAGCGGCTGGGCCCGTGAGCCATGGCCGCTGAGCCTGCACGTCCGGAGCCTGTGCTCCGCAACGGGAGAGACCACAACAGTGAGAGGCCCACGTACCGCAAAAAAAAAAAAAAAAAAAAAAAAAGAATGATGCTCTAAGGTCTCTATTAACCCTAAAGGCTCTAAACCCATGCTGGCACAATGGCTCATGATGAGCAAGATGAAATGAACAGGCATAAATATTAAAATGTAAATTTAGGTTCAAAAAGTCAATATATTCGAAATAGGACAGATACATTTTAAAAGCAAAGTCAATCCAAATCAGATTTGTTGGCACTTGGTGGAAAGGTTAATACACTCAGGCCATCCAACGAGAAGTCTAGGGTCCAGAGCTCAGAGGTGACAGTCCTGCTGTACCAGGCACTGGCCACACCACATCTGGCATGTCGTGTTCAAGTCAGGGCAGCACATGTTAAAAGGCACACCAACAAACAGCACATCCAAAGGGGGAAATAAATGGCCCCATGGGAAACTGCACAGGGAACAGGTAGAGGTACCAGGCACATTTAGCTTAATGAACAGAAAACTCAGAGAGGACACCATAGGTGACTTCAAATATCTAAAGAGCTGCCATGTACAGGGGTCTGAGGCTTCTCGGGGTAGCTCTTGAGGGCATACCCAGGGCAAGTGGGGAGGAGTTACAAAGACTCAGATCTTGGTCTTAGGTTAGAGTTAGGTCAAACCTAACTTCCCTTCTGAAGGAAGCTGCCTTACCGCCCAGCACCTGCTGAGGGATCAGCCTTGCACAGATAATGGTAGCCTACTCCATTCTGACTGGATCAGAAAGGGACCTCTGATCAAGAGAGCTCTGGGCCCGTGTTGGGCAGTGGCCTACAATGTGTTTTGGCCCGTAAAGATGAGCTGGTACCACCCAGTTGTTTCTCTTGGCAATCTGGTCTAAGAAATCCCAGAAGTATGGTGGTGAACAGAGGGAGCGGAAGACGAGAGGATGCCACGAGGGGAGAGGACAAGCCACAAGGGGTTCAAGCCAACCGAAGTGATAAGGAAGCAGAAACAGTGAATATGCAGATGCTCTCAGCAAGAGTAAAAGTACAGAGCAGAAAGAGGAAAAATGCAGACCGGAGCAAAGAGAAACGAGATGTCAGGAGAGGAAGAGACAGAGAGACTGAGCCCAAGAGAGAGACAGAGAGGAGTCAGTCCTACAAGCTACCTCGGTTCCTGTTAACTTTTCCCTTCCCTGCCTGGCCGGGTGTACTCTCATAAACAAACTCTCCTTCCTTCTTGAGGTAAATTAGTGGATCTCTAGTCCTTGTAACCAAAAAAAGCCTAACTAGAATATCAATTCTTAAAACTACTGAAGTTTCCTGTGACGGAGAGGGCTGACCCTCAGAGCAGCGCACTCTCCATGCTGCGTGACCTCACAGCAGGGAAGATATGAGAGGATGTCTTCTCTGGGTGGGAGGCTGGACCAAAGACCTCTACAGGTCTGGCCATTTGCTGGCCTGTACTTTATGACATTAGTCATCATCCTTCTATGCTTTTTCTTTTTTTAAATAGCACTTCCACAATTTAGCCCATCTTCTATCGTCATAACCTCCTCCATAACACAGATAAGGTGAGTGCTAATGAGTTAGAACAGAGGTAGTGGAGTAGAGAGAGGTGAATGTTCCATTTACAATGAGGAAACCAAGGCTCAGAAAAGTTAAATGACTAGGCCAAGGTCATTCAGGTGGTAGAGACAGAATCAGGATCTCCAAACTTTCAGCTATGTGTTCTTTCTAGAATTCTATGTAACTCTCTCCTTCATTCACATTTTGCCATAAATCTCACTGATCCAAGACATGTCAGTATAGACCACTGTGCAGGGAAATCTAAGAGACCCCCCCCCCCCCACCAGCTGCCCCATGAGCCCCAGTTCTCTCCTTACCAAGGTGCTTCTGCAGGAAGGCCAACATGGCCTGCACCACCGTCTCCTGACATTTATAGGGGTCCAAGCTCCCATGGGTTTGAGTGGAGAAGAATTTAGCAATCCAGTTACCAGCCATAAAAGCAAAGTCAGTTTGACTCCAATGAACAGAACCACTAAAAGAAAAGAAAAGCAAGTATCTGGTAGGGCTCTGGAGGCTAGGGCACATAAATATTTAAGCACCTACAATGTGCAAGGTGCTTTACATGCATTATCTCACTTAATTTTCACAACAATCTTGCAAGGGAAGTATTTTCCTCTTTGACAGACCAGAGGAGAGAAATGATCTGCCCAAGTTCACACAGCTAGTAAGGGATGGAGCTAGGATTTGAAAGGAGGTATACCTGGCTTCAAAGCTGCTTCAACTCCTAGACCATAAGGCCGGACTATGCAGGGAAAAGGCAGAGTCAGCTGGACAGCGGATGGGGCATTGAGGCGAGGTCTGCAGCACCTGCCATTCCCACGTTATTATAAACTGTCACCCCATGGTTTTTACCCAGTGACTTCTGAACATTCACAAAACTTATCAGCTCCATCTTTAGCTCAGAACTGTACACAAAGTAAACAGGAAAAAGAAATAACTTGCCTTTAAGTAATCAGAAAAGTTAGGGCAAGTGCTTGTAAAAGAGTGTTTCTGGATCAGAATTTAAGTCCTTTGACATCAAATGCACTTAATTTGAAGGTGAAATTCTCACTAGGTTCATTTCTAGCTAAATTACTCATAACTAAATTTACTAGTCAATTCAATGAGGGAAGGAAGATTTAAATGTTAAACTCTATTTGATACCATGCAGAAAAACTGACTTTAAAAGGGATTATCTAAGGTACATGAGAAAGTATAAAGAAAAATATAATGGATACTTGCGTATCCAGCACTCAGTTTAAGAAATAATATATCGTCATGAGTTAAATCCAGGGACTTCCCTGGTGGCGCAGTGGTTAAGAATCCACCTGCCAATGCGGGGGACATGGGTTCGATCCCTGGTCTCGGAAGATCCCACATGCCACGGAGCAACTAAGCCCATGAGCCACAACTACTGACCCTGCGCTACAGAGCCTGTGAGCCATAACTACTGAGCCCACGTGCCACAACTACTGAAGTCCGCATGCCTAGAGCCTGTACTCCACAACAAGAGAAGCCACCGCAACGTGAAGCACGTGCACTGCAGCGAAGAATAGTCCCCACTCTCCACAACTAGAGAAAGCCTGTGTGCAGCAACAAAGACCCAATGCAGCCAAAAATAAATAAATAAAATAAATTTATTAAAATTAAAAAAACAGAGCTAAATCTGCAGTTTTTGTGTACCCCTTCCCAAATGCTCTCCCTCCCCTCCAGAGGTCACAGTTATCCTGGATCTGAATGGCTTAGGGAAACTGTCAAGCAGTCCTCTGCTGCCAAGAAATCAAAATGAAAGGAGAGGGGCTGGCCCCAAGGAAGACAGCCTGGGCCAAGATGGGCAAGGGAAGAAGCCATGGCCTACTGAGCAGACCCCTAGCGGTCCGGGCTTTGGATCTGGCATTTCAACCACCTGAATGAGTCCATAGGGCCATGACATGTAGTTACTTGTCATTTCGCTGAAATAGGACCTGGGATCCTTGAATCATGTGGGCTATTTGGCTCAAGTACAGGGCAGGACCAAGCCAGAGACTTGTCAGTGAGACTTTAGTCCTGCACCTGTAGCTCTAAGCCACTTCCTATGTAAAGTTCATTCTTTTTTTAAATAAATTTATTTATTTTATTTTATTTATTTTATTTTTGGCTGTGTTGGGTCTTCGTTGCTGCATGTGGGCTTTTCTCTGGTTGTGGCGAACAGGGGCTGCTCTTTGTTGCAGTGTGCAGGCTTCTCACTGCGGTGGCTTCTTTTTTTGTGGAGCACGGGCTCTAGGCGTGTTGGCTTCAGTAGTTGTGGCACATGGGCTCAGTAGTTGTGGCCCACAGGCTCTAGGTGCAGGCTCAGTAGGTGTGGTGCACGGGCTTAGTCGCTCCGCGGCATGTGGGATCTTCCTGGACCAGGGCTTGAACCCGTGTCCCCTGCATTGGCAGGTGGATTCTTAACCACTGCACCACCAGCGAAGCCCTAAAGTTCATTTCTTAAAGTCACTCAAAATCTTCTCTCTGTGAAAAATGCCTCCTAAAATCAAACCATCTGACAGTGTTGATGATGGAAGTGAAGAGAATATGGTTTCTCTCAGGCAGAGAATAGATGGTTCATGGAAGATACCTGAATTTAGGTATTCATGAAGGTCTCTAAAAATCCATCTTGTGAGTGTCAAAGGTCTACTATATCCATACCCTTCAAAAGACTCAGTAAAATTTCCAAATGAGATTAGAGATTCCTGGAGTCCACCCAGACCCACAACTCTTCCTCTCTAACACATAATCCCATAACACCCTGTCATAAAGTCATATAAGCTAGTGAATAAATCACTGTAGGTAGAGCTAAGTGTTAAAGAAGGACAGATATGAAATTCCAAAGGAATTAAGATTTTGAAATTCAGGAGGTATCTATCCATGGGTAGAACTTCTGGATAATTTAGAGGAAATTACGGGAGCCACAGCTGAGCAGAAAATGGAGAGGCCACTGGGGATCGTGATCTTGGAGTTTACTCACAGGACAGTTATGATCCTGGATTGATCATGCTGGGCACAAATCTTCTTCATCAGGTTGACACTCTCCATTGTCTGGAATTTCTCAGCATTGATGAAAAATATAGGGCCTCGGGCCGTGGGGTAAAAGTCACGTTCCAGAGGAAACATCCAAGCATCCAGAGCCACAGCACACCTGCAACAGGACCAGACACGTGGAACTGCACGTAGAAACTCAAGCAAGAACAATCAGGGTAGTTCTCCCTTCGGTGGGGTAAAAAGCTCAGAAAGCCAGGAAGGGGAACCAGGGCCCATACCCTTCAGTTAGGATTTTGGATAGAGATCACTTTTACCTGTCACCAAAAATCCTTCTAGATTTTTAAACTCTCTGAAAACAAGGATCAGACCTCCTCCTTCTCTTGGATCTACTCTCAGGCAGCTGACCTGAGTCACACAGAATGGCACTTCATTCATTTACTCACTCATTCATTCACCTCATCAAGTACCTACTATGCGCTTAGCCTTGGGCTGTGGATCTAGAGATAAATGACACAGTTGTTGCTCTCCTGGAGCTCCCAGAATAGCAGTGGAGATAGAACCACACAGGGTAGCAAAATACAATTTAGTGTCCTGATTGCACAAGCTGCTAAGTAAGCCCAGAGCATACGTGGCAGGAACGTCAGGGAAAGCCTCCTTGTTGCCACAACTCAAAGTCATGGCCAGTTTGTCCAGCAGAAATCTCTGTCACCAAGGGCAAAACTAAGGCCCTAAGATTAGCATCCTACTATCCCCCACCCCCAATGCTCCTCCAGTCTCCTCCATCTCAATAAAGGACAATCATCTTCCACTCAAATGATGCGCACACAGATGAAAAACCTTGATTCCTCTCTTTCCTTCACCTAAGTCCTGAAAATTCTAAAACCCATCCTGACTCCGTTCACTTCTCTCCATCCCACTACCTCCATCCTAAAGCAAATCCCTCATCTCTCACCTTGACTCTGAAATAGCCTCCTTCTACTTAGCCTCCTTGTTTCCAGTCTTATCCTGCTACAACCCACTCTTTTTAAATGTAAATAAGATTTTTCTATACTTAAAATCTTTCAGTGGTTTCCTGTCATACTCAGAATAAAATCTAACTTCCTTACTCTGGCCAGAAGGCCCCATGAGCGGGCCCCTGTTTATCTCCCTGATTACACCTTGAATCGCTTCCCCCTCGCTCACTATGGTCCTTCCACACTGAAACAGCAAGCTTCTTTCCACCTCAGGGCCTTTAGCTGTTCCCTCTGCCTAGAATGATCTTCTCCTAGACCTTTATGTGGTTGGCTTCTTTGCCTTTGAGTCTAGCTTATGTCACTTTCTCCAGGAAGCGTCCACATACGCCAGCTTATTAGCCTATTTTACTTTCTTTGTTGCACTTGGGTGCCAGGGATTTGATTACTTGTTTGCTAGTCTCCTCCCACAGCAACATAATTCCATGAAATCAGAGACCTTGCTTTCTTCTTCACCACTGAATCCCCACCTCCCAAAACAGTACCTAGCACAAAATACATGCTGAATGAATGCATGGTGTGTGGAGCTAACAGCAGCATCACTGGGAAACTCACCGAAATCGGGTCTCCTTGGCCAAAGCCAGAATAGCTGTGGCCCCTCCAAATGAATGTCCCATTACAGCCACGCGGCTCACGTCAATGCTGCCCTGAGAAAGGTCAGA
Source organism: Tursiops truncatus (assembly GCF_011762595.2). Taxonomy (NCBI): domain Eukaryota; kingdom Metazoa; phylum Chordata; class Mammalia; order Artiodactyla; family Delphinidae; genus Tursiops; species Tursiops truncatus. The sequence continues at coordinate 163,689,812 of NC_047034.1, read as the reverse complement.
AACACAGGGGTGCATTTTTAGGAACTCTTCAAGGGCAAGAGGAAGAAACAGTGAGACAATGATGCAGAAACACAATACAGTGGGCGAGACCTCCAAAACCACGGTATTAAGCGTCTCTTGCCCACTGGAGAGCAACGGGTCAGGCCATCCCTGGACTGAACAGCCTTCTGTAGGCACGAATTCTGAAAACCACATTTCTCATCTTTATTTTAATAATCTTGCCACCTATAATATCTGGACGAGGTAGATATTCAAATATCTATCAATAAACAGAAATTATATGACCTAACAGTATAAGAGCACGTTAAGAATAAGAACTCTCAGGAATTACCTGGAGGTTCAGTGATCAGGACTCAGCGCTTTCACTGTGGTGGCCAGGGCTTGATTCCTGGTCAGGAAACTAAAATCCCGCAAGCCGCATGGTGCGGCCAAAAAAAAAAAAAAGAATAAGAATTCACTTTATTTAGATCCTTGCCTTATAACCAATCCAACCAGAGGGATGGATGACACGTGCTCCAAGTCAAGTACAGAATGGGGGCGCTCCTACTGCCCCTCCACTTTGCTCTGAAGCAAGGACTGCTTGTACCAAAACCAATTCAGGTTCTACTTCCTCTGACATCTGTCCTGACTTTTATCTAGCAAAGTGAGCCTGCTCGCTCTAACGTGCTCTGCAAGCATCTATTTCTGGTTGTCCCCAGAAGCCTTCAGGACATGGTTATATAAAAAACCACTGCAGCTGCCTCCTAAGGGGCTCAAAAAATCTCTCCAGGATTTGCTGCCCAGCCTCTGCCCTGAACCCATGTTGTCCTTTGCTCTTCCCAACTTCTATCCCAAGTTTTTGTATCTAAATTCTCCCCTCTTTGCTCAGTACCTTTGGATTGGTCAATCCAAATAAGTTAGCTTTTTTAATAAGTTAATATATCTACATAACTCTAAAATCAGGAGTATATAGAGAAGTCTCCTACCTACCCTATTCCCTGTCCACACAGGTGCCCACTCCCTACCCAGACAGGTAAGTTGCTTGCGTCTTTGCAGAGCTTACTTATGCCTACACAGGTAAACATGAATATATACTTTCCCCCCTTTTACACGAGTGATATTGTAACTTACTTTTTTTACATAATAATATTAGTACATAAAGAGCTTCCTTATTCTTTTTTACAGCTACATTTGATTTCACCATGGTACAGACAGCTAGTGATCACCAAAACTGTTCTTCTTCCTGGACACACAGCTAGACTCTATTTCCCAGCAGTTAGATGTGGCCTTGTGACTTGATGTGAGCGATAGTGGTCTTGTGATAGAATATGAAAGTGATTATCTCCATTTACAGGCATGGTCTATAAAAACTCTTCCATGCAAACCTCCATGCTCTTTCCCACTCCTGGCTTAACGTACATGGTGAAGTTGGGTTTCACAGGTGGAAGAGGGTGGAGCGATTAGAAGAAGGGAGCCTGGATCATATGGGAGAGAAATAAATTTCTCTTTGTTAAGCCACTGAGATTTGGGGCTTACGTGTTATAGCAATTAGTATTATCCAAAATACTACATCCATTGTTCCATAATCTATTAAACCAGCTGTGGTCACTTATGGGTGAACATTTAGGATACTATCAATCTTTCGTTATTACAAACAACACTGGGACGAATAACCTTGTACGTACATCATGTTACATGTGTGCAGGGATGTGTAAAATAAATTCCCAGAATTGGACATTGCCGGGTCAAACACTAAGTGCATTCGTGCTGTTGAGAGCTATTGCCAAACTGCCCTGCATGGGGCAATCTGCACTCACGCTGGCAACGGAGCAGAGGCTACTTCCCCACAGCTTTGCCGACAGGGTGAGTAATCAATTTTTGGATCTTGCTCAATCTGATAGACGAAAATTCACTTAGCTGTTTTCATTCTGTGTTTCTCCAAAAGGCTGCCTCTTAACTAATCCAACTACACATAGCCCGCCATCCCCCGATGTCTGTCTCAGGCCCACAGGACCACAGGCCTGAACTGTGGTGCCTGGCCCTGTTTATCCGGTGGGGACCGATGACATACACCATATAGCGGGCAAAGCTCTCTAGATTTCAGGTCCTGCCTTACCTCTTGGCCATTCAGGCTGATGCTTCTTCCTGGAAGACTTTTCCAGAGCCTTTAAAAGATATTTTCTAAAGAGGCTTTGGGGCACACTGCATAGGCAAAAAGCCCCAAATTAAGGTTTCACTCTACCACTTGCTTAGCTGTGTAACCTTGGGCAGATACTTACCCTCTTAGATCCTTGGTTTCTTTCTATGTAAAGAGATAACAATGCATATGTTTGTGAAAAGAGCTCTTATCATAGGAAGTCCTCATAAAGGAGTAATTATTATATATTTATATATATATGTATATACCAGTCTCACTCATACAATGGAATAGTACATGGCTATTAAAAATCATGCCATAGGGGCTTCCCTGGTGGCACAGTGGTTGAGAATCTGCCTGCTAATGCAGGGGACACGGGTTCGAGCCCTGGTCTGGGAGGATCCCACATGCCGCAGAGCAACTAGGCCCATGAGCCACAACTACTGAGCCTGCGCGTCTGGAGCCTGTGCTCCACAACAAGAGAGGCCGCGATAGTGAGAGGTCCGCGCACCACGATGAAGAGTGGCCCCCGCTTGCCACAACTAGAGAAAGCCCTCGCACAGAAACGAAGACCCAACACAGCAAAAATTAATTAATTAATAAACTCCTAAAAAAAAAATCATGCCATAGAAAAATATTAACTGGAATAAGAAGACATGTGACATTCATACTGGTTTTTTTTTGTTTGTTTTGTTTTTGTTTATTTGGCTGCGTCAGGTCTTAGTTGTGTCGTGCAGGCTTAGTTGCTCTGCGGCATGTGGGATCCTAAGTTCCCTGACCAGGGCTCGAACCCACGTCCCCTGCATTGGAAGGCGGATTGCCAACCACTGGACCACCAGGGAAGGCCCCCATACTGTTTTGCTAAATGAAGAATAGGGCCACAAAACAGCTTGTATTAAATAGTAACATTATTGTTTTTTTGCTTTTTTTGCGGTACGCGGGCCTCTCACTGTTGTGGCCTCTCCCGTTGCGGAGCACAGGCTCCGGACGCGCAGGCTCAGCGGCCATGGCTCACGGGCCCAGCCGCTCCGTGGCATGTGGGATCTTCCCAGACTGGGGCACGAACCCGTGTCCCCTGCATCGGCAGGCGGACTCTCAACCACTGCGCCACCAGGGAAGCCCAACATTATTGTTTTTTAAAAAATGCATCTTAAAAGAACTGGAAGTACAAACATCAAAATATCCAAAAATTCCGTTTCTTTTTCCTTCATGCTTTTGTGTGATTTCTTGGTCCTCTAAATAAAGCCTGAGCTACTTTTGAAATTACAGAGGAAAGGACTGGATAGGGGAGGAAAATGTGCCTTCATAGGCACCAAATTCCATGTGGGGGACAGTTTCTCTCCTCCTGGGGGATTCTTGGGATTCCTTTAAAGGCAGGAATGAGCCTGCAGTAGACAACACACGTTGTATGCGGCTTCATAGCTCTTCCTTTGCGGAACAAACCATCACTCCCTCACCCATGCGGCCCCATGGGGCTGTCAGTCCTGGTGCTCAAGTTCCCCTGACCCGGAAGTGGGTGTATAACGTAGGCAGGCCAACCAGAATACCCTATCCCTCTGGCACAGTGACTGGCCCAGAAGGGGCATGTGACCCAAGCAGGCCATGGCCTTTCCAGATTGCTGAAAGCTACCAGAGTTTCTTTTCCTTTTAGGTCTGGAGCTGAGTTGAGATGCAGGCTTGGAATATGCCAGCAACCACCTTTCTTGCCTAATGGAGAGAGTCTGGTGAGAATGAAGCCCATATACACAGAGTGGAGTTGAGCCAGGAGAAGGGAGAGAATGCCAGAACTTTGATGACAATGTTTGAGACCCTGGATCTAGCCATACTGGCCTGAAGCCAATCTGCTTTTGGTCTTCCTACTTAGTTGGGCCAATAAATTCTCTTTTGGTTTAAGCTATTGAGTTAGGCTTCTGTTATTTGCAAGCAAGAAAGTCTTGATGAATAAAATGTGCTCCAGGTCATACCAACTGCTGCCATACCTTCAAGGTCATCAGATCCAACCCGCCAGGCACGGTGTTGAGGACAGTCTGCCCAGCAGCGGCCTCTTGCAGGACAGTTAACACCCTCAGGCACTCGCTTACCCTCTGATGCACCTGCAAGAGACAGTGCCAGTGGGAGCTGGAATACTGCACAACCATCCAGCGGGGATCTCGCTCCCCTACAGAGCCGAGGAAGAACGCAGAGATGACGTGCCCACGCACATCTCATCCAGCACTGTGGTCCCCACACCCTGAGAAAGGCTTAGCTCCCTCACAGCCACACATGTAAGCACCACCTAAGAGCACAACGAAGTCAGCCCTGCTGTTCAGACTCTACCTACCTACCCGTGGTACACAGGGCTATAATATGGGTATACAGTGTGCCAGATGAAAGCACTCTGACAACAAAAGGACACAAAAGCGTTCCTATCATCAACCCAGTACTGGATTCCACTTGCCCACTTATAGCACATGTCTATTGTTTTTGTCTGCCTAGCACTCACCTGCCCTTACTTCTCCTGTTAACCCTGACTTTTGAGGATTGCCCCTCTCCCCAAAAATTTAGCAATGTATTTCGGATGGGAACTTTGTATTTTGGTACTTCTCCCCAGCCTCGGAGTCTCTATCCAGGATTTTTCATCTTGCACCTTGGGGTAGAAGCTGGGGACACCCCCAAAACAGCCCTATTCCCTCAGACGGTGAGGGCAAACATGTGCAACCTCATAAGGTAAGCCAGTTAGCAGATGAGACCAACCAGCAGAGGGACAGAGATAAGAGTGAAAAACAAGTCCCAATGGCATTTGGGACTAGCAGTCTTGCCCTTCCCTTGTCTGCTTATATAAGCCAACCAATTCTCTTTTTTGCCTAACAAGCTTAAGTTGGGTTTCTGTCACTTGCAATTGTAAGAGTCTTGATTAATACCTCATTTCTCTGATGTGACAAGCTCAGAACCACTATGACCAAGATTTCAAGAGAGGTTAGTTCAAAGTCTTCTTAGTGAGTGTTTTATAGGGAGGACAGGCTTAGTTACTCTCCCTCCCCACTGGCATAAGCCTACCTGGCAATTCCGAACATGGAATTCCTTCTCCCCTTCCTCAATTTGACGGTGGGGGATCCATTCCTCCTCCAGTGACTCGCTGTTGGGCTGGTTCGCCTCTGGGGGCTGCTTGCAGAAACAGGTTGCTGCAGCTGACCCATCCCTGCAATACATGTGCCACCAGAGAGAAACCAGAAGACACTTGGACTTATTTCTCCCCTTTACCAAATCCTCCTTTTCAGCCAAGACATTCTAGTTTATCCTTTAGCTAATAGGGAAAAAGATCGGGGGCACACATAGGAGTAGAAAAAAATGTGGACTTTGGAGACTGACCTGGGTTTGAACCCCAATTCAGCTATGTCACTTTCAGCAAGTTATTCAACATCTTTGAACCTTGGTTTCCTCACCTTTAAAATGAATATAACCCCTACCTTGCATAGTGTTGTGAGGACTAGAAATAATATATCTATAGGGAACTAGCCTGTACCCTAGCCCACTGCAGGCACCCAACCCATGATGGTTCACTGTGACTGTCATCCCTCACCTGTGCTCTGGTACAGCAACCACAAAGCCATGGGAGGCCAGCTCCATGCAGAAGGCTGAATACAGTGTCCTAAAGATCCAGGAAGGAACCGAGAGAAGTGATCAAAAGAATGGCCTACCCTTAGCCCCTAGTCCAACCATGCTCTGCTAGTAGCCATCTCAACAAATGGAATGGAGGAAGTTTCATTTGCAGCAGCCCTGGCCCAGCAGCTTTTTCCAGCCAGCATACCCCTGCTCTCACCAAGGCTCCAGTGTCCTCCTCCAGGGAGCATGTGCAAGTCAATCCACCGTGGTTTTCAACCCCATACACTGACGCATCTCCTCCACCCCCAAGCCCAATAGTTTGGCTACTTCAAACAATTGCATTCTTATTGTCTATATATTGTATGTCTCCCAACTTAGTTGGTAAGCTCCTTGAGGACAGGGACTCTGGCTATTTCTTTAATATGCAAATATGCATCTGAGATTTAACATGTGGGTTTTTTTGGTCTGTCCTCCAACTTTCCAGAAAAAATATGGCAGACACTGCTAATTGCCTACTTCAAACACCTATTTTTCCCTTCCTCCTTAATAATAGAATCTAATTTTCAGCTGAAGACATTGTCATGCGAAAAAATATGACATTTCCCAGCCTCTCTGCAGCCAGGTTTGTCTGTGTGATTAAGTTCTAGCCCAGCAATAGAAATATAATGCTATCCTCCCAAGTAATTTAAAACTTTCTAGTAGATATATTTTAAAAAGTAAAAAGAAAGAGGTAGAATTAATTTTAATAATATATATTATTTAACCCAATATAGCCAAAACATCATCATTTGAACATATAATCAAAATTTTTAAATTAATGAAATATTTTATTACATTCTCTTTTTTTTTTCATATGAAGTCTTTGCAATCCAATGTGTGTTTTATACTTATAGCACATCTCAGTTTGGACCAGCCATATTTCAAATGTTCAATATGCACATGTGGTTAGAAGCTACCAATAACGGACAGAGCAGCTCTAGTCAATGGGATGTAAGCAGTTGTGTTACATAGAACTTTCAGAAGAGTTCTCCCTTCCTATTGAATAGACTGCGGATGTAATGGTTAGACCTAAAGCAGCCTGGGTCATGAGATACCCTTAGAAATAGAAGCTACACGTCTAGTTTTCTGACAGCTTTGTAGAACTATCATATCAGCTCTGTCTACCTCTAGCTTTCTTTTTATCTGAGCAAAAAATAAATTTTATGTTATTTAGGTCACTACTGCTTGGGGTTTTTCTGTGAAATACAACTTACTCAGATCCTAACTGATGCGGAAAGTCAGTGTCTTAAGTTTCTTTTCACCTTCTCACTTCTCTCAGGGAGGCAAAGAACTGGACTTGAGAGCCAGAGATTTCTGATCCCTTCCCAGTTTAAACTGTAACTTTGGACAAGTCTGCCTTTCAGAGCCTATTTGCTCATCTGTAATATGCATCCCCCTCCCCACGTACCTCACAGGACTGTGTGGGAACCAAAGGAGACAGAGGCACATTAAAAATGGCGAGGTAGTGTTTAAATATATATACTCCTCCCTGGGATGGGAAGCCAGAGGTCTGTGACTCACGCGAAGGATTTCAGATCCTGAATTAACCACAGATGCAACAAGAGGAAACCATGTCCCTTTACCTCCCTGCCCCTTTTCTTGGAATTTCCCTATGGTTAATGAAGAGTATTTATAACTGATTCACCCCAGTTTATTGAGATCTGAGGCCTCAATACAGACTCTTAGTCCAAAAAGACCACTCTAAAGTCATGTGTTCACCTGCTCTCTCTATAAAATACCTGTCAGCTTAGGAAATAATATTTCTTAGCTTCTTTTCCCCACTAGACTACAATCTGAAAGCAGGGTCTCTATTTTGTTCACTCCTGCATACCCAACCCCAGCATAGCACATAGCAGGTACTAAATTTACTGAATAAGAAAACTTCTTGGACTTCCCTGGTGGTGCAGTCGTTAAGAATCTGCCTGCCAAGGCAGGGGTCATGGGTTCAAGCCCTGGTCTGGGAAGATCCCACATGCCGCGTAGCAACTAAGTCCGTGTGCCACAACTACTGAGCCTGCGCTCTAGAGCCTGCAAGCCACAACTGCTGAGCCCATGTGCCACAACTACTGAAGCCCATGCACCTAGAGCCCGTGCTCCGCAACAAGAGAAGCCACCGCAATGAGAAGCCCGCTCGCCGCGATTAGAAAAAGCCCACGTGCAGCCATGAAGACCCAACGCAGCCAAAAATAAAAATTAATTAATAAAAAAATGAAAACCATCTTGCTGCCTTTCTAGCCTCATCTCCACACCTGCTCTCCACTTCCTGCCATGTGCTACAGTTATGTGAATCCATATTCAGTCTCCTCTAGTGGATGCAAATTCCTTGATTTGTTTATCTTTATATGTCCCACCTTCTTTTCATGCCAAGGAGCTGGCACAGAGCAGGTGCTCAACAGATACCTGCTGAATGTACGGAACCTAGCAAAACATAAATATTCATTGGGAAACTACTATTTTCCAGGTAATGCCCTAGGCACTGGGAAAGATAGAAGACAGACATTGTCTCTGCCTTTGTGGAGCTTACAATCTAGTTAAAAAGACAAACATTAAAGAATAATCACATAAGTAATTAATTCATTACAAGTATGTTAAGTATTGAGAGGTACTTATGAAAGCACACCACGGGAAAACTTAACCTAATATAGTATAGGGGTCAGGAGAGGTGTCCCTAAGAAAGTGACACCCAAACTAAGACCCTGAAGGTAATTTGGAATTAGCCAGGCAAAAGATGAAAAGGAGGAAGAGGAAGAGAGGAGAACAGCAAGTATTCCAGGCAAAGGGAACAGCCACAAAGCACAGCACAAATGAAATCCCTGAGGCAGAAAGTAACATAGTGCCTTTAGGGCTGTTTGTCTGGAGAGCTGGAGTAGGGCAAGTAGCAAGCAACAAGGCTGGAAGCTTTGTCCTGGACCTGCATTCAGGTAAGCCAATGACAACAGCTGAATTAAGTTCAAAGGGCCATTAAAAAGATCTAGATAGGGTCTTCCCTGGTGACGCAGTGGTTGAGAGTCCGCCTTCCGATGCAGGGGACACTGGTTCATGCCCCGGTCCAGGAAGATCCCACATGCTGCAGAGCGGCTGGGCCCGTGAGCCATGGCTGCTGAGCCTGCACGTCCGGAGCCTGTGCTCCACAATGGGAGAGGCCAGAACAGTGAGAGGTCCGCGTATCGCAAAACAAACAAACAAAAAAATCTAGATAGCGGACTTCCCTGGTGGCAGAAGTGGTTAAGAATCTGCCTGCCAATGCAGGGGACACGGGTTCAAGCCCTGGTCCAGGAAGATCCCACATGCCGCGGAGCAACTAAGCCCGTGCGCCACAACTACAGAGCCTGTGCTCTAGAGCCTGCGAGCCACAACTATTGAGCCTGCGTGCCACAACTACTGAAGCCCGTGTGCCTAGAGCCCGTGCTGTGCAACAAGAGAAGCCACTGCAACGAGAAGCCCATGCACCACAACGAAGAGTAGCCCCCGCTCACCACAACTAGAGAAAGCCCGCGCGCAGCAACGAAGACCCAATGCAGCCAAAAATAAATAAATTTATTTTTAAAAAAAAAAAAAAGATCTAGATAGGGAAGTGACATTCATTCATTCATTCAACAAATATTTATCGCGCATCTACAATATGCCAGGCACTGTTCTAGGTGCTGGAATGACAAGATCATATCTGGTTTTAAAATAGATCTGCCTGGCTACAGTGTGGACAATGGTTTGGGTGGGGGTGGGAGGTGTGAAAAGGCAAAAATAGATGCCTTTGTGTAACACTCTGGGACATAAACTAGACTCATACGTTGATGAATGAACATACAGAGAGAATATTCACAAGCTTAAATAAGAACGCATGTACCACAGTTATTAAGCTATGTATATAACACACCAAGGTGTAAAAACCAGAATTCATGGGGAGAATTCTGAATGGATACTGACTTGTAAAACTTGGATCAGTGTTTCCCGAAATCTGGAGAAAGAGATCTTACAGTTCATCACCCCACGATCCTCCACGTAGAGAGACAGAGAGGAAAACTGGCAGGCGTGTGCACCTATTAGGTGCCTGTCTGAGTCCTCATAACCCACACTGTGGGAGCAGCATTCCATTTGACAGATGAGGAAATGTAGGCTCAGAGAGTTCTACCACAGCCCCGAGCTCACAGAGTGCAGTGGTATGGCTGAGATTTCCAGCTGAGGCTGCAAGCTCCACGGGAGCGGGAACGAGTCTGTCTTCCTCGTCACTATGCCAGTGCCCCAGGCTGAGGTGCCCTCAGTGTAGGAATAAATGACTCTCTGACCACAAAGCTCAAGCCCCTTCTAGTACTTCTAGGCTGTTATAGAGGAAGAAAGCTAAAAGCAAGTATTTATATAAATGCTGGAACATGAGAAGCCAAGGATATAAAAGGCTCCACCGGGTGAAAGGGGCCTGGGGGAAGGCCTTCTAGAGAAGGGGGACCCAGTGCCTTGAGATGAAGCACATGGTAGATAAGAAAACTGACAAATGGAAACACGCGTTTCCCTGCCCTTTGAGAATAAGCTGAGACTCAGCAGCTGCAACCAGGCAAGGAATATGACAAGGTCTGGGGCAGAGCAGCTCTTACCTGAAGGCTCCCAGGCCATGGGAGAAGATGATCAAGGGGTATCCAGAGTCCTTTGTCTTAAAGGGGCCATTCCAGCTAACAGGCAGGCGACAAGATCCTAGCAGAGACAAGGGCTATAGAATCTCCGGCTGAATGCGAAGGGCAGCCTGGGCACAGGTGTGATGAGGACATGTGGCCCTCCTCTCAGGAGAACCACCTTTTGCCCAAGCAGCCCAGGACAATCAATCACCTACTCTTTCCCCTTTTCTCCCCTAGGGAGCATAAACACAACAGAAAATGGGCAGATAAATCCAAAGGGGAGGTACTGAACAACTTACAGACTAAGTCCCTGAGATGCCAAGGCAGTGGGTAGAGTTCCTAACAGTGGGGCCTTTGGGGAAAGGGGATGATTCAATGTCATCTGACCCAGAAGAGGGAGGAGCTAGAGAGGCAACTGCAGGAGACAGTATGCTCCTTGGCAGTTAAGAATGTTTCTTTGATCTACACTATAGCTGGCACAGAGTGAAATTAATACGTGCTGGATAAATGAGTAATAGCCACCATCCATGGAACACATTCTATATCCCAAGCACTGCACTAGAGTACATGTTTTACATACGTCCCACACTATAACCCTGCAAAAGTATCAGATATTCAGACACAATTTAAGTAACTTGCCCAAGCCCCACAGTAAATGATAAAGTCTGGATTCGAATCCAAGACAGTCTAATTCTATAACCAAAGCTCTTATGTACATAATTCTCTCCACCTCTCCATACCACACTGGCTAATGGATGCCCCATTACAAAGGGGCTGGATAATGCAAACTGTAATGTACTGTGTCTGCCTTGGGATCTCCTAGGAACATAATCAAGCAGCTGGGAGAGGATCTTACCCACAACCATGTTGAACAGCAAACCTCCCCAGCGCTTATTAAACTTCAGGTAATCAGCCAGGCCAGTGCAGTACTCATAGCGGGGAATCCACAGGGGCTGCTCTGTGGTCTCTTCTGCCTCTTGGCAGGGGTAGAAGAGTCGAAAGAAGCTCCCCTGGAAGGAAGGAAAGAGAGCAGCAGCTCAGAGCAAGAAGCCCAAGCATGGCTAGATGTCCCAACAGACACATTCAGCAGGTGTTTGGGGCACCAGCAAAGCACCAAAACAGGGAAACTTTACCTTCAATTCATACACCTGAATTTTGTATTCAGAAAATCCAGAAAGAAGCGATTTTATGTTTAGCATACATGTAAGGCTTATGTCATTTCAAACAGCCAACTGTATTTTGAATTACGTCTGAGGGGTACTACAATATTCCCAATGCTTGAGATATCAAAAGATTTAAATCTGGCCCTGAGCCCAGGCCTGGAGGAGTCCCAGGAGCGAGGGATTAGCCCTCATGCTGAATGGGGTGGCATTGGTGTGTCACCCAGGACAATCCTCCAGGCTGACCCCTGGGAAGCAACAGCAGCACACTCATTTTACATGGGAGTAGGTGAGAGGTTACCAGGAAGTATGTGCCTCTCACAAGGGAGGGGGGAGTTCAAGGGCCAGCAGAGAATAACCTAGGAACCGATGGAGGGAAAGTCCCGAACCAAAGTACCAGAGGGAAATAGACGAAGGCAGGTGAGGAGAAAAAGGAGACTATCTTCCTACCCGGGTCAGGGAGTCAAAGGTCAATGGCACATGGTCCGCTGCTCTTCCTCTCATACACTCAGATTAAGATGAGATCCAAAACCTTTCCAGGATCAGGCATCTGCTCTCAAGACATCTGAGAGCTACCTTTGAAGCTAGAGGCCCCATTTCCTCTGAGCCAGAAAAAGAACCCATTATCTCTTGTCTATTGAGATGCTTCTAATTGGAAAGAGGAAGAAAAAGGTCAGGGAAAAGAGACCTAGGGGCTCTACACCCAAATCCAGACCAGCTCTAACTCAGTTTCCCCCCACCTGGAATTGCAGCATCAGACTCACTATCGATAAGTCCCGTGCAGACAGAAGCAGCGGAGACGTGCTGGAGACACTTACCTGGAGACTCTGACCCTCCATCACATCCCCACAGCCTACGAGGTGGGATCCCGTGACAGGTGGAAAGCCCACGGACTGGTTGACCCCCATTTCACCACCAGTTGAACTGAACAACGACTTGGGCCGTGGCTGAACTTGATGGCTGGAGGGTGGAACACAGAACAGCCTCTTGCTGGTTTCCTCTCAGCTTCCTGTTGCTTATTCATGTCATCTGCCACCCCTATCCACCCCTCCTTCCTGCCGGTGACTCAGTCCATCTTCCACATCATCCACTTTGCTACACTGCCTTTACTAAGGTTTAGGGGCTGCTTTTTCTGTTGTTGGTGGTAGAGAGGTAAGGAGATGGTCATGAAAAGGAAAGAGAACCTCCATACTCTTCAAAACCCACTAACAAGTGTTTATCTGATTATGTGCCCAGCACAGCAGTTACTGCTGCATGGACTATAACACAGACCTTGTCCTCATGAAGCTAAGAATAACAATTACTACCATCAATTATTTACTCTGTGTCAGCACTGAACTAAGCTTTTTACATACATTGCGTCATTTCATTCTCTCAATAACTGAGGGTTAGACCCTGTTTTACAGATGAGGAAACTAAGGCATGAAGAGGTTGAATAACTTGCCCAAGTCACACTGCTTCTAGGTGGCAAACTCGGGTCTGTCTAATCCAGACCTGAGCTCCTAACCCTCACTGATCCTGTTCATGGGGAGACTCAGTTACATATATACAAAATCACTGACCGAAACTATTAACTATAAAAGCACTTATGCTGGGCCTTGAAATATAAGGAAGATTTTAGAGGCAGGGGAGAAGGAAAGCATTTCTAGAAAGGACATAATGTAAGAGCAGAAAGGGGTAGAGATACAGAAGAGTATAATGTGGGCAGAAAATCAAACAGGAGCCTTCAACATGGCAGGTGTGCATGCTCTGACTAGAAAACATTCCTGTAACTTGGCTGCTTCTTAAATTGGGGTTAATGCCACTGCTCTCCGTCCCTCTTCAATCACATCATCACAGCAGCATCACGCTTACTCTGTGCCAGGAACTACACCAAGTGCTTTACATACATATATTATTTAATTAAATCCTTACAACAATCCTCTGGGATATGTATTGTTATTCCATCTTACAGATAAGGAAACTGATGCTTAATAAAGTTAGGTAATTTACCCAAGAACATATAGCTAGCAAAGCCAGAATTTGATCACGGGCAGTGTGGCTGTGACAGTGGAGAATGCGATCAAACTTCCTGATATCCACTCTACCCTGCCCTCCTACACAGAAGCCTACACAGAAGTGATTTGGGTGGGGCTGATACCTCACTAACTTCTAGAGTTGGGCCAATCATCCCTTGGCATCCCCATCAGTATCCGGATGAAGAGTGGGCTCATGACATAAGTTGGTCCAACCAGAGTAAAGCCCAGGACTTTGGTTTGATGGTTGAGGGTGGAAAAGTTCTTTCTTGTTTTGAGCTAGAGTGATGTGTGGATATGAAGCCTTGAACTGTTGCAGCCACTCTGCTACCTTGTGGATGAAGCTACTTGTGGAGGATGGCAGAGCTGAGAGAATCATAAAGAAATACAGTCATATTTGTGAAGACTGTAAGAATCTCTGGATTAGATTGTACCTGAAACCTGACCCAGTCCTAGACCTTCTAGTTACAAGAGCCAATAAATCCCCTTTTTTATTTAAACCAACTGGGTTTAGATTCTATTGCTTGAACCAAAAGCACCTAAACAGATACACTGAGTCCTGAGCCACATGTTCAGTCATTACATTATTCTGCTTTCTTTAAGATGCTCTGGGATGGATCAGAAAGTTCAGGTCAAAGCATGCCTGGGCAAGAAGAGAACTTAGAGATCATTTCTCCTCACAGTCATCCTCTGCACCACCACCCCCTCAGCCCAGTATATAAATGAGCTTTACTGATGAAGAAATCAAGGTTAAGAGGTTAAGCGAGCTGCTCAAGGTCACCAGAACTATTATAACACATAGGTCTCCTCACTGCCAACTTCCAATTGTCTGATCTAATGGAAAACCCCTGACAAGCAATAATACTAATGTCATTCTATTTAACTTTGGAAGATAATAAGTGATATTCTTTCTACTACAGACTTCTTCATTTTGTTTCTCTGAAGCAAATTTAAAAATAAACCTAATTCATTTTAAAATGAAGCTAAGCCCCTGAGGCAGTCAGTGGACTATCCAGCCAAAAGGAAGCTGAACGTGTGCTGCTTAGTCTCAGACCCTGACCTTTTCCCCTTGAAGGCAAATGTACAGAGGACCCACGGCGGGTTGGGAGGGGGCACAGGACACGACACCCACGTGACAATGAAGCAGCGGCAAGTTCTCACTGCCATAAAAGTGGGTCAGACAAAATACTGTGGGAGTTCCAAGAAGAAAGAGAGCTCCTTTAGCTTGGAAGTGGAGGGCAGGGGAAGATGGGAAGATTGACTTTCGAGTAGAAGAATGTGTGAGCAAAGGCACAGAGGTGAGAAAGCACACTTGAGAAACCTCGAGAAGTCTGTGATGGATGCAAGGTGAGAAAGGACGATGTGACCAGATTTGGAGGGTAGCAGTCCCTCAAGTGCTAGGCTAAGGAGTTGGAATCTACTCTGGAAATGAGGTCGTGGACACGGGAGATATGAAGTCTGAAAGACCCAAGTTTGAGGCCCAGCTCCTTCGCTGCCTAGCATTCTTACCTTGGGCAAGTTACCTGATCACTCTAAGCCTGATTCCCCATCTGTACAATGGGAATGCTACCCATCCTCATAAGGTTGCTATGGAGATAAAATGAAATAATGCATTTAAAGCACCTAGTATAGTACCTGGCTCTTAGGAAGTATCCAGGAAATATTTGTTGATTGTGTGAAAAGTAGAAACAATAGGATCTGGCAACTAAGTGGATCTGGGGAGTTATGGGAGAGGGAAGAGCCAAAGATGAGTCAGGTTTCAACACTGTGTGACCAGAATGATAGTAGCTTCTTACAGGAAGAGATGTTGGTCTTAATCAGAACAGAGAACACTACGTGAGATAGGAATCAGGATGAGAGCACTTGAGAACAACCAAACAGAAGGGAAGCACAACTCTCTGGCAGTCCTGGAAAGTTTCTGGGAAGGTCATCAACTAAATTAAACTTGGAAATAAATAAAAACTAAAGAAGCTAATTGGCCAGAGTGAGGCTAACATGAAAATGAATCTGCATTCCCTGGGCTCATACTGACTGATGCACAAGTAGAATGGGAAGATGGGAAAATCCAATCTGACTTGCAAATTTTGCCTAAGAAACATCCACACCGAGCATCCAGAGTTATTTCTAATAAATGCCATGGAATTCTCCAAGGAAATCAGCCCAGGTGTCTCTACCTTCTTTGGCTCACCTTATCTAAACAATTTGCGGTGGTGCCTGCCTAAAGGCCTCTCTACCCATCCAAACCTGTCCCAACCATCAAAGCCCAGTGAAATCTCTGGTCCTCTGTGAAGCTTTCCAAGTCCTTCCAACCTTCCCTCCTCTCAACTCTGAGTACTGTCTGCCTCCCTCACCTGATAACCGATCACAGGCTGCCTCAGGACAGCTCTTGAATTAGTACGTATTCTAGCAGTTTTCAATCAGTAACTTGCCTCCAATAAGTGGTCCACATAGAATCTAGATCAGAAGTTCCTGAAACTATTATCACAATCAACTGGAAAACTTTTCAAAACTATAGGTTTTAGGGCCCCCATTGCCAGAGGTCAATTAGTTTATAAAGCTTCCCAAGCTTTCTGATCCCCAAGGGTCAAGTACCTCTGGTGCAGATGGTACCCAGGATTTTTCTTTTATTCAGACGTGTGCATGCAGCAAGTATTTACTGAGTGTATATGGTATTCCAGCCCACCATTTTCATATTAATGAAATGATAATGACTGTGATACCACTTGGTTTAATCCCCATGGCCACCTAGAAGCATGTTCCTGCCAGTTACTAGGCTTAATGCAGTGCCCTCCATATAACTGGTCTCAACAGTCAGTTTATCCAATGAATGCTACTTAATTTTTTACACATGTATGCCTTATCTCTTCAGATATACTACAGAGGTAGACTGTGTTTTACATTTCTTTGGAGTCCAAACCATCTATCCTCATGCTTTCTCCACATAGTAGGGACCCCAAAAATGCTTGCTTTATTTGGCTTTGATTTAAACCCTCTCAATTCTTTAATCTCTGTCTTTTTGATCTAAAAATTAGGCTATATGGTATAGTGGGGGAAAAAAAGGCTTTGGTGACAGTCTGAACTCCACCTCCATCACTTAACTGGCTGTGTGACCTTGAGCAAGGGCCTTCAATTCTAAGCCTCTGATAACTTCTCCACATGGTAGAAATAATAAATCACTCATGAAGCTGCTGATGAGGATTGAATGAATGTATGTAAAGCACCTGACATATAGAAGGTACTATAACCATAACAAACTACATGACCTCTCTCAGCCTAAGTTCCCTGTAAGTAAAATGAGGACATTTCATAAGTGAAAATTAATAAGAAAAGTGATATTGCCTAGGGCCTGGTACATTTTAAGTGCTCATAAAATGCTAGGAATTAATTAACAATGCTATGTCTCTCTCTCCTCATACCCAGGTAAGCTTTTTTTTTTTCCGGGATTTTCGTGGTTTTCTGGATTAAACCCTTTGACAAAATGGTTTCTTTCCTCCTGGCCTTTTCGAGTCTGAGACATCCCTCCCAAAACCAGCGTCTACTAAACAGGCCCAGAAAAGCCCAGAGGGAACGGATAGGGCTTACACTGCAGCTGTCCATCTCCTGCTGGGGCCCCGTTTCCAGTGTTCAGGGACCACCCTTCGGCCAGCTGTGTGGACTTTTCATCACTGGCTATTTCAGGACAGAGTCCAAGACAAGCACTTCTCTGGGGCTTCCTTCCAGACAAAGCTCTCTGGAGTCTTAGAGCTCATTAGTCTGTGGTCTCTGGGGAAGTGAGGAACTAACACCCTGCTCTCAGAGAATGGAGACACCAAGTGCTCAGGGGCAGGTTTGAGCAACAAGGGGACAGAGCTATAAAAGGAGCCAAGATAAGAGTTTTTCAGAGCATTAATAATTATAGTAAAAATAATCTCTCGCTTGTGGAGGCTTTACAGTTTATAAAACACTTTCACACGTATTAGCTTATTGGCTCCACAACACTGCCTCAAGCTAAGACGGAGAGAGCAAGTGTCATCTCCATTTCGTATTATGGGTTGACTTCCAGTCCTGGGCACTTCCGTGGATTGTGAAAGAAGGAATGGCGACCCTTCTTTCACTAGTATGAAAACCAGGAAACTGAGGGTAAGAGTGAAGCACATAAAAAGTGTGGAGCACAAAGAAGGCCACGTTTCAGAGAGGTGATGCCGTGGGCTCGGGGTGGGGCTGTGGGCTCCGAACGAGAGAGCTCACCGTGGGATTCCAGGGGCGCCGGGAGTGAAAGAGCAAGATGATAGTGGGAGAATAAAGGGTGAGGGCGGATATTGGAGGTGTTTCAGTAGGAAACTGAAAAGATAAAGGACTAATGTGAATTAGTCTGGGATTAAGACGAGAAAGCCCCCCAAACCGACCTGGAATATGAGCAAGTCTTTACACCCCTCAGTCCAGAATAGAAGCTTTCTCCAATCAAACTTACCCAGTCAAGTTGACCTCTCAGAAGCAACCCAAATGGTCAACTCGACGGAAACGAGAAACTGCCCAGGAGCCAGTGGCCCTTTGGTAGTTGTAGTTTCTAGACTCGAAATTAGCGCTTAAAACCATTTCCCGCCTCTCTGTCCGGAACTATAACTTCCGAGGTGCACCGCGCAAGGTTGCACATTACGACCCGCCCCCCAGGACTACGATTCCCAGAGGTCTACACGGCCCCTCGTCTTGGTGTGAAACCGCCCAAGGCCCGGAATGCGGTGTGATTCCTCCCCCTGGTGGTCGAGGAGCCGCCACCACGATTACAAAGCCCGAGCGGAGGGTTACTGCTTATAGTCCCGGTTAGTAACCCTCCGCCTCACCGTTCCTCAAATAATTCCTGGGCGTGCCTGGAGATAACCTGGGCTTTGCTTTATTCTCAGGGCCGTGAGGAGGAGGTCTGGGCTTGTTTGGGGTTTTTTTTTTTTTTTTTTTTTTTGCGGTACGCGGGCTTCTCACTGTTGTGGCCTCTCCCGTTGCGGAGCAGAGGCTCCGGCCGCGCAGGCTCAGCGGCCATGGCTCACGGGCCCAGCCGTTCCGCAGCATGTGGGATCTTCCCGGACCAGGGCACGAACCCGTGTTCCCTGCATCAGCAGGCGGACTCTCAACCACTGCGCCAGCAGGGAAGCTCGTGAGCTTGTTTTGTGTTCTCCACATTGTGCTTCCAGTGAGAGTATAAGACTGATCATTCAAATTAAGGGTGCATTTCCCACCAACCTTACCTGTTCACACTTGTGGTATTCCATTGTCCTTCTTCAGAAACTCATGGCCAAGAACTGAGAGGAACCTGAGAGATTCCTCCCCGCCCCTCCGGCCCCAGCCTCTCCATCCATCCTCACTTTGCTGACACTATGCTGATTCTTAGGGACACACTGGTGAACAAGTTACTGTCGCTAACCTTGAAAGAATTCACAATCCAGCGGAGGATTCCGACAAATGAAGAATTACACGGTGATACGAGCTCTAATGGGGAAGACGCGAGGGGTTATAGGAGCCTTCTTGAAAGGCAGCACCTGCCCAGGCTTGGGAGAAATGGGATGGTGTCTTCAAGGTTTCTTGGAGATCTTAGAGAAATGTTAAAATTGAGAACTGAAGGAATAGGACTTAGCCAGGAGTACGGGGAGTATGAAGAATGTTTTACACTCTGGCTGGAGCACAGAGTGTGAGGGATGGGATACAGAGGCACACCTGAGGAGGGAGGCAGGACCACATCCTCAGGAGTCTTGTAAACTTCCATAAGAAAACTGGATCATCCTGGCAGCTCAAAAACCTTCAAAAGGGCTTCCCTGGTGGCACAGTGGTTGAGAGTCCACCTGCCGATGCAGGGGACACGGGTTCGTGCCCCTGTCCGGGAAGATCCCACATGCCGCGGAGAGGCTGGTCCCGTGAGCCATGGCAGCTGAGCCTGCGCATCCAGAGCCTGTGCTCCGCAACGGGAGAGGCCACAACAGTGAGAGGCCCGCGTACCACAAAAAAAAAACAAAAACAAAAACAAAAAACTTTCAAAGGCTTCCTACTACCTGCTGAATAAGGTCCCAACTTCTCAGCTTGGCATTCAAGGTCCTCCCCAAACTGCACCCCCCAACCCATCACCACGACGTGCTCTGAAGTGTTGCTCCTGGCGTCCTCTGACAGGAATCGCCTTTCTTCGGCCCTGCCCCGCCCCCAGCTACGGTCACCTCCTCACCAGTCTCAAGATGTAGCAGGTTCTCATTGTTACCTCCACACTTCTTTTTTTGCGGTACGGGGGCCTCTCACTGCCGTGGCCTCTCCCGTTGCGGAGCACAGGCTCCGGACGCGCAGGCTCAGCGGCCATGGCTCACGGGCCCAGCCACTCCGCGGCATGTGGGATCCTCCTGGACCGGGGCACGAACCCTTATCTCCTGCATCAGCAGACGGACTCTCAACCACTGCGCCACCAGGGAAGCCCATGCTTCAGGCTTCTTTAGACTCTCCTCTCCTCCTGACACTGTCACCACCACCATCCTTCCAGGAACTAAGATAAAGTCATCAGGAGAGAGTGATGGCAGCACCGCGTGTGGTAATCAAGCCCCAAATTTAATTAAAGCTGTGGTTGGTGGTGGTGACGGCAGAACATAAAAAGCTTAGTGCAGATCAGAGATGGTTCTCTGGCTTATTAATCAGTGCTCTGCAGCTGGCCCAGATTACCCAGGACTAACTAGAGTCCCTGGTCCTGAGAAGGACAGCTGGAGTTTGTTTCTCTGTCTCCTACTCCCAGACTAGGCCATACTGGGGACGTTTGCTGGCCAGCTAAGTTTTAAACTTCCCAGGGACAGGGATGTCACAGCCTCCTTTACCTCCTTTGTCACTGTTAGGAAGATCTACCTTGGGCCCAGACTCCTGTTGCAAAATAAAATACTTGAGTTCAATTGCATTCCATTCCAATCTAGTCTTTTGGGGGATAAACAACTGAAACGCTTTAAGTTTTCAGCAAGTGGTTGATTTTCCAGGCTTTCATTATAGATCCCATCCTCCAACAGTTCAAGGATCTCTTCTGGTTGGCTACCATCCCACTCCAGCCTTTACCTTGTTGCTAAGTTACTTTAAGTTGGCATATGAGTGACCAACTTTGGATTTCCTCTTCTCCCCACTACATGCTGAAGTTGGTGGACGACACTTTTTAAAATCCAACTATAATATGCATACAACAAAGTGTGTGAAGTGCACTAATACTAACTGTCCAGCTCAACCTTTTAAAAAAAAAACATTTGATATAGCCATCACCTAGTTTGAAATGTAGAACATTTCCAATGCTCCCAAAAGTTTGTCTCATGCCTCTTCTCTGTTTTCAATCACTCACCCCCCAAGAGGGAGCCACTGTTTTTTGTTTCCTGTCATCTCATTGGGACCCAGTTGGAGTCTGGGTGAATCCTCTTTTAACATCCTGTTAGCAGGTAGAGTGTATATGCTTAATAAAGATCAAGAACAATAACTGTCCTACTCTATTATTGTTACTATAATAACAGTAATAAGCACTAGAAATCAAGCAGTGAATAGAGAGATTAATTCCCTACCCACATGGTGCTTTCATTCTATTGAGGGGAGACAGATAATAAGCGAGCATATAACCAAGATAATTGCATGCCATTAAGTGCTCTAAAGGAAATAAGATGCTTTGATGGAGAATAAAAGGAGTGAGCTACTCTCAGTAGGATGGCCAAGGAAGGATTCTCTGAGGAGCTGGCATCTGAGCTGAGCCCAACCCACCACTGGGCTCAGCTGCCCTAATACCTCCCATTTCTTGATTATCTACTATGTGTCAGACATGTCATTAGCAACTTCCAAATCCTTTACCTCATTTAGTCCTCCTGGGAAGTATGTCATATTCTTTCTATTTTTCAGACAAGAAAACAGAGGCTCAAAGAGGTAGTAGCAGACAATGTGGATACCAGCCTCGTAGCCCCTCATCCCTTCTCTGAGCCCCCGTGTGTGGTGGTTTCCAGCAGCTGAGAGCCTCTGCACTCAAAGTCCCACTTGTGTCTGCTTCCTTGCCCGAGGGCTGTCTTAGGCATCTATGAACCAGGAAGGGAGAGGCATGTGCTACCCACCCCAAGGGCAACCTTCGGCCATGATGGAAGCTGATGACTCCCCATCCTTAGATAGGATGATTCTGAGGTGCATTTCACACTGTCTCTTGAGTTTCCATGGGGAGCTGAGCCCAGGGGCTCACAGCACTAAGCTGCACATTAGTGCTCCCCTGCCTGTGTCTTCTCCATGCTCTAACTTCTGCTTCTTGAAATCACCTCCCAAATAGACTACGAGCACCCAAGTCTCAGGGTCTGCTTTTGGGGGAACTCAAGCCACCCCCTTGCTCCAAGCACAGAAAAGTGCTTGGGGACATAACATTCTCGAACTGTGCCACGCCCTGTCACCCTCTATGCCTTTGCAAGTGCTGTCTCCTCTGCCGAAACATGTGTTGAATCCGTTGTGGTCCATCCAATGTCCATGACACTCCATCCCTGCCACCCTCCACCTGATGAACTCCAGCTGCTAGTGTCCAGCACTGGTAAGAATCATGTTTGTGCCAAGTGCTTGGCAAACCCTATCTCATTCAGTTGACACAGAGATTCTGAGACATCGGTAGTACCATTCCTGATTTGCAGGTCAGGAAACAGATTCACAGAGGCCAGGAGACCTACCCAGGTTTTATAGTTAAAAACTGGCAAAGCCAGGACAAAGGGAATTCCATGGAGGTCAAGTGGTTAGGACTCCGTGCTTCCACTGCAGGGGGCACAGGTTCGATCCCTGGCTGGGGAGCTAGGATCCCACAAGCCACGCAGCATGGCCGAAAAATTAATAAACAAAAATTTAAACCAGGACCAAAATGCAGATCTACATATTCTACTGCCTTAGCCCTTGGCTGGAGAGAAAGGATAGGAATCAGGGTGTCTAGAGTTGTTCCAGCATTTCCCCTCTCAGAGAGGGGCCTAAATAAATAGCTGAGGGATGCCACCCCACCCCGACCCCGAGGTAGTCACCAGAGCCTCAGCTGGGAGGAGCAGAGACTATAGAGCCCAGAGGAAGGAGGCCAGGTTGAGGGGGCTTCCTACAAACAAAGAGGCTAGACATTCTGCCCACCCACCCCTGGGAGGGGAAAACTGGTGAAGGCATTACTCTTTCTATTTTCTGGCTCCTTCCATGGCTTTGGGAGTTTACTTGGCCTTGGCAATGGCCTGCTTCTCAGAATCTCTCATCAAAAATGATTCTCGGAGGCTAGGCCAGTTCTGGGACACCAAGAAGCCAAGGGAGGCCTGAATTCCCACTCTTAATCTTCTCTTCCAGGCCCTCAGTCTTGTTATCAACAAGCCCATCAAATGCCTGGTAAAGGCCCACCAGCCTGCAGAACACAAGCTGGCTAGGTGGGTACCAAGTTCTCAAGGGAGGTTGGGGAAAATGGGGGTGTGGTGGGGTGGAACGCTTATCAACAATGCCATGTCATTCCCTGCTTAAAATCCTCCTCGGACTGCTGTCAGGCTCCATAACAAAAGCTGCAGTCCTTCCAGAAGTGCAGAAGACCTTCAAGGTCTGGACCAACTTCCTTCAGCCTGTCAGATTCACTCCTCCTTCTCATCCAAAGTGACAAGCTCGTCCCTAGACAGCCATGCACTCAGCCACCTCCATGCATTTGTTTGTGCTTTTTCCATTTTGCTTGTGCTGCGTCTTCCTGGTCTGCTCTCTGTCTAATCTTTCAAACCCAGCAGAGATGTCACTTTCTTTGGGAAATCCTTCCTGGCTGAATCCCCCTGTGCTTCCCTAACACTCACTGGCGTCCCCGTAACAGCACACATAACAATGCAGTGAAGTGACCTGTGTGCCTGTCTCCTCTGAACAGGACCATGGCTCCTTGAGGGCATGGATGCCATCTTATTCATCACTGTGGGCCTAGCACATCATCTGCCACAGTGGGTGTTGGTTAAAAGAATGAGCGAATAAGAGGCACCCAGAGCGGAGGCTGCAAACATGAATGCCTTCAGGGTCCAAGCAAGTCAGGTAAATTGGTGTAAGACAGTAGGGAGCAGGAGGGACTGTGGCAAACTTGACAGTGATTGGCTTGCCCAAAGGAATTCAAATTTGATTAAAGAACACAGGTGGGTAAAACCTGGCCTCTATTCAAAACAATAGTAATAATAATAGTTATTGTAAACTTACTCTGCAGCAGGAGATAAGGTGCAGTGGTTCAGAGTATAGGCTCTGAAAATGGGCTGCTGGATCTGAATCCCAGCTCTCCTGCCTGTTAGCTGTGAGACTTTGGTCATGTCCCTGAACTCTCTGAGCCTCAGTTTCCTCACTTGCAAAATGGAAATAATAATAATACCTACCTTATAGGGTTGTTGTGAGGATTCAAAGAGTGAATACATGAAAAGGACATAAAATGGTGCCTGGCACATAGAAAACACCCAAGAAGTGCTAGCTATCACTCTTCCCTGATGGTGAGTGCTCAGAGAAGGCCTCCCTGAGGAGGTGACATGTAAACTGAGCCCTGCATGTCAATAAGGAGCCACCCATGATGAGCTCTGAGAGAAGAATGTTCCAGGCAGAGGGGACAGCCAGGTGAAAGGTCCTAAGGGGGAAATGGCTTTGCTGGGTCTGGAGCACAGTGTCTGGGGAGGGGGGCAGGAGACAGTGTCTTGAGGGCAGGCAGGGCCCAGATCTTGGAGGGCCTTCTAAGCTGTGGAAAGAAGCCTGGATTTTGTTCTTGTGTGATGGAAGCCACTGGGGGAGTTTGTTTCAAAATATAGGTTTTATTATTATTTAGGTACAGTGAGGCCAACAGACCAGGAGACAACTGCCATTGGAAAGACAGTTCATTATACTCACAGAACCCAAGAGGAGGAGGCACACCATGCCACTGGGGCAGGGCGGGGTGGGGGGGGGCACATGGGGAAGCACCAGGGTTGGTCAGGAGGCAGAGGGAGGGAGGGGAAAACACAGGCAAGGGTCTTGATTGTGGTTTCCACGGGAGGAGTGCGTGAGGCCACAAGCAGTCTTAGAATTGGCTGGATTAATAATTTCAGTGGGCTCTGGGCATGAGGCTGTCTCCAGTTGCCTGGTACCTGACCCTGTGATGCATAAATCAGGAGAGTAGTGGCCCTGAGTGTGAGAACCCAGTAGAGGAGGTGATGGGGTATAGGCTCTGGACTGGGTAGTTTGCATTTGAAAGGCAAGCTCAAGGGTGAGTTTTTACTATCTATAGGAATTGGCTACCCTGGGAGGGACAGTCCCTCCAGGGTCAGCAAGGCCCTGGTGCGAAACATCAAAACACAGAAACTAAAAAGACATGGCTAATACAGAGTTACAGCCAAGGGGAGATGGGGTTTACATTTTAACAGGTCCTCTGGCTGCTGTGAGGAGACAGTGTTTTAGTGAGACAAGAGGAAAGCAGAGACCAGAGGCCGATGCAATGACCCAGGTGCAAAAGGATGGTGGCCTGGACTTTGGAGGGTGCAGGGGAGTGGGAGCCCGCTAACATCAGGGTCTGTATGGAGGCGGGGCTGCAGGACCTGATAGACAACCAATGAGGATGCCTTTAGGTTACAAGAGGCAATCGTAGCCCATCCTGATTTTATTTCTGGGGTTCACGCCTGTGTTTCCTTCCCCAGTTATGAACTGTACTATCTCACTCTTTTGATGTTAATGGCACAGTAAAGGGATTCTAGGAGATACTTCTGGATTAGAGATTGAAACAAAGTGTCCAACATAGTGCCTGGCACATAGTAAGTTCTCAACAAATCGATAGCCTTTTCTTCCTTGAGGGAAAGCAGAAAGCCCAGCAGATCTGATGTCAAACAGACTGCAGTTTGGTCCCAGCTCTATCACTCACTAGCTGGGTGGCCCTAGACAACTAATTTCACCTCTGCATCCCCCTTGCCTAGTCTGGAAGCAGAGATAAGAGTCCCTCGATCTTCTGGTGCTTGTAAGAATTAAATGAGGCGATGTATGTCAGGGGCTCCATCAATTACAGCAATAATTATCACATATTATGGAATGCCAGTCTAAGCCAGACTCCCGAGGTGGGGCCCAGACTCCAGAAAAATGGGTCTGAGGCCCCTTCAATGCCTCCTCGGGGCCCACCTCTGGGCCTGATCCCTGCCCCCAGCTCCCACCCCTCTGCTGAGCATCTCCTCAAAGAGCCAGCTGAAAGCTGTTTACTCCGCCAAGCAGCATCCCTGGGGAGGAAGGAGAGGACAAATAAATCTTCCTGCCTTGGCTTTGGAAAGCAGGCTGTCAATTACCTGGGGTTCCAAGCAGCCTGCCTGCTAGGTAAACATTTGCCAAGCTGGCCCCAATGATTAACCACTTGGCACCCAGGGCTGAGGTGGACGTGTCCAGGTATGGGCAGCTCTGGGAGGCTCCAGAAACTAGGGGAGACTGGGCATGGCTTCTGGAGCCTTCAGAGAGGGTCTAATTCAGGTGAAATATTCAGAAGGATGGCACAGAATGACTTCAGAACTAGGGTTAGAAATCGACTTTACTTGGCCTGTCCAAATCTGCTGTCCCCTAGCCCCTACCCTGAACCCTTGGCCCAGGAATACAGGCCCCAAAGGAACAGCCAGAGCTCAGAGCTCAGCCTGTGGTTTCCAGCAGGTGTCCTGTTTGTGAGGGGCTGGACCAGAGATGCCTGCTCACCTCAGTCTCCTCTGACTTTCTCCGGATAACAGAAACCCACCCTGCGGGGAGCAGAGGCCTGCTTCCCAGGGGAGGGGAGACCAGACCCTGGGCCAGGTCTAGGTGTGGCTGGTTAGAAGATAGCCTAGGGGTGGCTATAATTATTCACATGTGTGCATACCTGTAGAGTTTGCCAAGCACTTTCCCACCTGTTGTCTCATTCAAGGAGTTCCACAATAAACCTGTGAAGCAGGAAACAGCGTGCCCCTCCAACCTGTGATGCATTGGTTCAAATCCAGGTTCTGTTACTCCCTGGCTGTGAAGGCTTGGAGCAATCACTTCACCTCTCTGAACCTCATTAACCTCACAGGGGGTGAATAGCTGCCCTGGCAGTTTTGCTGTGAGGCTTAAATGAAATCATGGATATAAAGAGTTCAACAGGGACTTCCCTGGTGGCACAGTGGTTAAGAATCCACCTGCCAACGCAGGGGACACGGGTTCGATCCCTGGTCCGGGAAGATCTCACATGCCTCAGAGCAACTAAACCCGTGCACCACAACTACTGATCCCATGCACCACAACTACTGATCCCATGCACCACAACTACTGAAGCTCGCGCACCTAGAGCCCATGCTCTGCAACAAGAGAAGCTACTGCAATGAGAAGCCTGCGCACCACAAGGAAGAGTAGCCCCCGTTCACCGCAACTACAGAAAGCCCCCCGGCGCAGCAACAAAGACCCAACGCAGCCAAAAATAAATAAATAAAGAGCTCAACAGTGCCTGGCACGTGGTCAGCAAATCTGTAAGCCGCTCCCTCGAATTCCTCATTTTACAGAAGAGGAAAATGAGGCCCAGTGAGCTGTCAACTCTTAGTCTTCTAAATATTAAAAAAAAAAAAAAAAATTATTCTACAAATGCGTAGTGAGCACCTGTCAAAGTTGTACTTCGCTCATTCATGAGGAGACTCTCAGGATGACAAAGCTGGTTCAGAGGACTCATTGATAATAGTCAGCAAAGCACAGAGAAGGCTGAAATAAGACTGCTAGTCAGATTCCCAACTGGCAAATGCCCTATAGTGCATGCCTGTAATCTTCAGGGTGATCTCTACTGGTCAGAAATCATTTGTATCACTACTGGACAAAAATCCTTTGTATCTTATCTGTTTTCTACAAGTTAGCATCTTAGTTCTCAGGCTTATAAAATACCTGAATCCTAATACATAGGGAGTCACATGACCCCCGGGGGCTGCTAGAAGATGCCCCAATGGACAGACGAAGGTCAAGCAGTCGCCCCATTGCCTCACTTCCAAGTTCGTATACTTTTCCTTAACAAAGTCAAGTCTTGACAGGATGGGAAAGGGAAGGATTGACCTGCAACCTATATCAGGATTACTTCTGAGTAAGAATTCCAGACCTTTTTGCTCTGGAAAGCCTAGTCCTGCTACCATGTTAGGTTGAGAGTGAGAAATGGAAGGCCCAGAAAAAAGGATGTGACTTGTCCAAGGTCACAAGCTGTGCCTGGGGGAGAAGCAGAGGCCAGACCTGCTTTCCCCAACTCCCCTCCCCGGGTCCCCTGGGCTGCTCCTCTGGCCCTCCCCAAGCTGGGGTCCAGGTGTGAGTTGGCGCTATGGGCAGACAACTGCATCCTGCATCTGTCCGCTCTGCATGCTGGTGGTGCCTAGAGGGGCAGACTCACTTTAGCTGGAGCTGGACCGATATTGCAGGGCCCTGTGGGGATTCACCACAGTTTGGGGTTATCTGTGCTCCAGCAAGTGAGAGCTGAAACCCCAGAGTCTCCCGCAGCCTCCAGCCCCCGCTCTTGCTAATTCTGTAGTGAGACACCCAGATGGCTCAGAGAGGGAGGAAAAAACAGCAGCAGATAAGACGAAGCAGATGGGTTTCCACGGTGATTGCGTCCTGGAGCTCCGAGTGTGTTCTTTCTTCCAGAACAGAGATGGGGATGCAGCAGGAAGAACACAGGCACAGCAAGGAAAACCCAAGTCCTGGTCCCAATCTACCCAGATGGACAGCTTGATGCCCCTTGTGCAAGTCATCTCACTGCCCTGGGGCCTGAGGGGGGAGAAAGGACATCATTTGTTAGGTGTCTGAGGGTCAGGCATGGTGTTTTTTGTTTGTTAGTGTGTTTTTTAATTTATCTTATTTATTTTTGGCTGCACTGGGTCTTCGTTGCTGTGCACAGGCTTTCTCTAGTTGCAGCGTGCGGGGGCTACTCTTCGTTGAGGTGCACAGGCTTCTCATTGCGGTGGCTTCTCTTGTTGCAGAGCACGGGCTCTAGGCACGCGGGCTTCAGTAGTTGTGGCTCGCGGGCTCTAGGCACGCCAGCTCAGTAGCTGTGACAAAGGGGCTTAGTTGCTCCGCGGCATGTGGGATCTTCCCGGACCAGGGCTCGAACCCATGTCCCCTGCATTGGCAGGTGGATTCTCAACCACTGCGCCACCAGGGAAGTCACCCAGGCATGGTGTTTTGAATGCCAAACATTCACCATCTCACGTAATCCTCTTCCCAGCGAGCCTTTGAGGAAGGAGCTATTACCACCATTTACAGATGAAGAAGCAGAAGCACAGAGAGGTAAAGTCGCTTGCACGGGAACACAAGCTTGCTAAGTGCTCTTAACCACAGCACTATACAGGGCTCCAGGCCCCTTCCTCCTGGGAGACTAGATATAGTCCTTCTGGAGATTTCAGGCCAAACCCAGAGGAGGAAGGCCAGGAGGGAGGCAGACTCAGGGTGCAAAGAGGGAACACTTCAGATCAAACAGTGATGCTAGCGCCCATTTTCTACCTGGGCACCTTGGCCTGCATGACACCTGGCACTTCAGGCAGGAAGAAACCCCACGCTCAGGCAGCCCCCAGGCAGCGTGATGCCACCATAGCAATGAAACAAACACCGTAGTGCTCAGAGCTCCGGGATGCCGTCCAGAGCACCTCCTTATCCTCAAATCCACATAAAGGCCTTCTTCAACCTTGCCCTGCAGGAAGCAAGGCTTCTGCCTCATCCCAGAAGCCTCTGAACCAGGCGCCAGGCCTTCTCTTCCTCCTCCTCCTATTCACGGCTGTCCTCTCCTTCCTGCCCTTCCCGCTCCCCTCTCCCCAAAGTGTTGGCTTCTGTCCCATTGATCAGAGCCCAAGTATGGGACGGGAACTCCTGGAGGCTTTGATGAGCCCTAAAGAGCCCGATGGAGGCCCTGGAGCCCTTGGCAGAGCCCAGAGATGTACTTTTAGGATGAGCCCAGTGCAGTCCTGCCTGCCAGGATGCCCTGCCTCTTATTCCTCCATCCAAGGCCCAGGGCAACTCTGTGACTCACTTTTGGACAAGACTAGGCCCCGGCTGGCCCCCTGCAGACATGAAAGTAGGAGAGGCCTTGTGTAGAGATGCAAGTGTGGGTGTGCGCACGAGCCAGCCAGAGTGTTCAGGGCCAGCGGTGGGAGAGCTGGAACAGTATCAGGGTCCCCGCAAGCCCCTCACCAGCTGGCCTTGGCCTCCTAACCTCCCAACTTTGTCCATCATCCATTTATTCACTCATTCAACAAGCATTTCTTGGCCATTTATTATATGAATGCTGGAATTAAAAGTATGAATGGGGGCTTCCCTGGTGGCACAGTGGTTAAGAATCCGCCTGCCAATGCAGGGGACACGGGTTCAAGCCCTGGTCCGCGAAGATCCCACATGCCGCGGAGCAACTAAGCCCGTGCGCCACAACAACTGAGCCCGCGCTCTAGAGCCCGTGAGCCACATCTACTGAAGCCCGCGTGCCTAGAGCCTGTGCTCCGCAACAAGAAGCCACCACAGTGAGAAGCCGCGCACCGCAGCAGAGTAACCCCTGCTCGCCGCAACTAGAGAAAGCCCGTGTGCAGCAACGAAGACCCAATGCAGCCAAAAATTAATTAATTAATTAATTAATTAATTTTAAAAAAGGAAAAGATGAATGGAACACAACTCCTAGCCTAGAACAGAAGTCCTGACCTTCCTCCCCAAATTGGCTCCCCGCTCAGTTCATCTCAGTTGACAGGAGCTCCATCTTGCCTGTGGCTCACGCCCAACCTCACATCCAACCCGTCAGCAAATCTGTTGTTTTTCCCTGGCTCAAAATATATGCAGAAAATAATTATTTCTCACCCCTTTCACCCATGGTCCAAACCACCATCAGGGTTCACCTGCATGACTCACCTGGTCCAATGGGGCTCTCTGCTTCCGTCTCTGCTGCTGTATCAGCCTCTCAGCTGGAGTCCGAGCGGTGCTATGGAAACAAGGTTAGATCAGGCTTTGCGCAGGGCAGGCAGACTCCCCACCCAGAGCCTGTGCCCTGGCGGAATGACCTTCCCCTAGAAACATCCTCCGCTCACTCCCTCACCTCAAAGGTCAACTTTTCAGGGAGGCCTGCCTCTAACAGTTAACATTGCATTTAACATTGCAGGCCCTCCCCTCCTCCAGAGCATCATTGCCAAATATCAAGTGAGATATTTTACTTATCTGTTACGTTCATTGCTGATTTTCTCTCTCAGGAAAGGAAGTGCCACCAGATCACTCCCTGAGGACCCGGCTGGCCCACAGCAGTGGCACATTAAGTAGCTGTGGAATGAGTGAAAGAGTGACTTGTGGGGTGACCCGTAGGAAAAGCTGACCCTGCCTCCACTTCTGCCATTTCCTGTCTGTCCCCACACAGGCAGCTGCAGTGATGTCATTGCCTCAGACGCCTTTTATGGCCCCCTGGGTTAGCCAGCCCCTCTGAGCACTCCCACAGTCCCCCTTCCCTCGTCCTGTAATTGCTTGGTTACTGGTCTCTCTTTCCCTGGGACAGTGAGCCTGGGAGGGTGGGACTGTGCTTCTAGCTCAGGAGGTGGAATGGTGCAGAAGTTAAAGGAACGGATGGCCTGGGTCTAAATCCAGGCTGAGGTGTGGGGGGAATGAATCAAGTTACCTAAGCTCCCTGGGCCTCCATTTCCTCATCTGGAAAATGGGATAATAATAGTATCTCCCTCAAAGCCCTCACAAGAGAGGATTGAATAAGCTAATGCACTGGCACTCAGAGCCATGCGTGGCACATACTAAGTATAACATGAATGTTAGCTATTATTGTTCTTCAATACTGCATCCGCAGTGCCTGGCACAAAACCTGGCCCATATTTAGTGCTCATTAAGTATTTGCTGGATAAATGAACGCAGGAGTACAGGCACAGAGGATGAAGAAATGGCATGAGAACCTAGAGAAGCTCCGTAACGCAGCCGGAGGATAGCTAGGGAAACTTCCTACAGGAAGGGAGCCCTGGCTGATCCCCGTAGGGTGAGGAGGAGTTAGCAGAGGAAGGTGAAAGGCAGGAGCAGCACATGCAACGGCCCCTCTTCACGGGAGAGAACCCGATGTGCGCAGGAAAGTCGGCCCCTCACCTAGTGACTGACCCTGTAGAGCAAGGAGGTCAGATTCCCCCTCTGTTGGCCATTCTGAGGACTTTCTTGGGTGTATGAACTGTGCCCCACCCCAGACTGGCTGAGAGGATAACATTCCCACTGAGAGGATAACATTCCCATGGTAGCTCCCTCATCAGATCAGCGGCCCTCTGAGATCAGAGGAAGGCAAGAAGGCAGGAGGCTGCCACTTGTTGAGGGACACCCACAGGGTAGGCCTAGCTTTGACCAGGCTACTGTCTCATGGCAGATATTATTATTGCCTTCCTAGAGAAGAGGGGGCAGAGGCCCAACATCATCCAGCCAGTAAGAGGTGGAAGCAGAGTCCACTCCAGGTCTGCCGGGCTCGCTGTGGCTGCCTTCGTCAGACTGGGGCTTCTGGCAGGCAGAGTCTCTCTCTCTCATCATTTCAGCGATTCCTCAGTGGGTGACATCACCCATTCCTGACTTCCCTCATAGAGCACAGACCCAAGAACTGAGCAGGGGGGGAAACCCTCAGTGGGGTGTGGACTAATGGAGAGTCCGTTCACCCTCAGAAGGAACTCCCCATATGAACTGGAGTAAGCATCCGGTCCTACAGACCCTTCCCACAGAGCTCCAGGCAAGGGCTGACCTGTGCGCCTGAGTGTAAGGTGCCACGAACGGGCCTGAAAAAGCTGGAGCTGGAGCTGGATAGGACTGGTGGAGGGTGAGGGCGGGGCAGCTGAAGGAAGAGGGACCAATCCTGGGAATAGCTGGGAGCACCTTGCCCAGTACCAGCCCCCCAGCCCCTTGACACCTCACTTATCTCATCTGTTGATGGAAGGGGTTAAGTGGAGAGCCTGCCTACCAGCCAGGAGCGAATCCCGCATCTGTGGTGACCAGTGGCAAGCTCTAAGGACTCAGGTCAGGAGCTCCGGGTTCAAATCCCCACCCTGCCACTCCTTAGCTGGGTCACCTTATGAGATACCATCCCCTCTCTGAGCTTCACTTTCCTCATCCATAGGAAACACAACAGTGATAAACTTTGGCCTTGGAAGGTTGATGTGAGAATTCAGAGACAGAGGTTGTGAGAGCTCAAGGCCAACTGTGAGGTGTGGGCCCTGGGGGTTATTATTAATAGCAATCCAGAAAACGGGTTTGGAAGGGGTTAAGTGGAGACCTTGCCTCCCAGCCAGGAGCGAATCAGGGCTGGCAGGGGAGGAGCCAGGCTGCCGCTAGGAAAGAGATCTAGACTGGCCAGATGCTGCCCTGAGAGGGGACGCAAGACACCAGCGGGGCTTGGGGACCATGGGGCAGGGGCTTGGCACGGGGTCCCTGGCCTCTGCACCCTGATAGCTCCAAGCCAGAGGGTGCAGGACCAGCTACTAGCGTTGGAGGGAGGAGGGGCCGAGCCGCCTGAGCCAGGACAGTGGGAGGGTGGGAGAGGACCAGGACCCAGAGCCCTCCCAGTCCCCCAGGTAGGGGCCACTGGCTGCACTCAGGCCTTGACCTCAGCTGACTCTGAGAGCCCACATGGGATGCAGGGTCTAATTTAAGCACCAGCTGCAGGGCCTACAGCCCAGGAGTGCCTGCCAGTGGGCACAGGTGTGGCCAGGCTGCTCTGGGGCTGCTCAGGCAGGGGGAGGATAGGGGAGACCAGCCCTGCTTCCACCCAGCCCTGCACCCCGGCCAAGCCGTCTCCTGTGGGAACCCTCATGGGTCCCCCATGGCCTGGCAGACGGCCCTCCTCTCCGTTGAGGCCAAGGTCAGGGGGTGCAGCCAGGAGGGCAGAAGGACACTGCCTTGCAGTCTGGACAGGGGTTGCATCAGCCTGAGCAGCGCCAGGGGAAGGGGGCCCCGCTGGGAGGGCAAAGGCTGGCTTGGTTGTCCAAAGGCCGAGGAAGCAGAGTCCTGACCGCAGGAAGGCAGGGCCAGAGAGCTGGGTCCTACCTGGCCTCCCGGTGCCTGGCCTGTGACTTGCTGTTTGATCTTACACAGGCAGCCTGCCCTCGATGGGCCTCAGTCTTCCCATCTGTATGATGAGGGTGCTGACCTAGAAGGTGGATCCCAGTCCCAGAGGCCTACACTCAGGCCCCCGCTCCTCCTGCTTCCTGCAGCCCTGGCTGTGGGTGGCCACATGCAGTCGTGGAGACGGAAGTCCCTCTGGCTGGCACTGTTGGCCTCCTGGATCCTCGTCCTGCTGGGACTCTTCCCCCTTCTCCGCCTGGCAGTGCCCACCAGCCCCCGGGCAGGAGCCCCCCGAGGCTGGCCCCGCTGGCTGGACGCAGAGCTCCTGCAGAGTTTCGCCAAGCCTGGGGAGCTCCTGGAAGATGGCCCTCGACCTCCTCAAGCCCTCCGTGGCGGCAGCTGCAACTGGGGAGCTTGCTTTGACACCTCGAAATGCAGAGGCGGTGGCCTCAAGGTATTCGTGTACCCAGCGGCTGGACCCGTCTCTGAGACTCGCCGCAGGATCCTGGCTTCCGTCGAGGGCTCCCGCTACCACACGCTCAGCGCTGCTGAGGCCTGCCTCCTCCTCCTCCTCAGCCCGGACACCTCCACTGGAGAGTGCGACCCGGTGCCCCCGCAGTGGGATGGGGGCAGGAACCACCTGGTCCTCAGTCTCCACCCAGCCCCTTGCCCCCGGACCTTCCAGCTGGGACAGGCGATGGTGGCCGAGGCCAGTCCCACAGTGGACACCTTTAGGCCCGGCTTTGACGTGGCCCTCCCGCTTCTCCCTGAAGCCCACCCGTTGCGAGGTGGAGCACCTGGCCAGCTGCGGCAACACAGCCCCCGGCCCGGGGTGGCCCTGCTAGCCCTGGCAGAGGACGGGGGCAGGTGGCACGTGGCAGGCACCGACTTCTCTGCCTGCCCCTGGGATGGGCGCTGTGAACAGGACCGTGGACCCAAGCAGTAAGTGGAGCTTCGCCCCTTGGGGGCTGGATGGGAAGGGTATGTGATGGGAGCGAGCCCAGGGGCCAGGGTAGAGGGCAGGATTGAGATGGGCCAACTTAGGGCTCAGCTGCAGCAGGAGGGAATCAGGCTAGAGAGCAGAGAACACGACCACCGAGATGGTGATTTGCTGCATGAGGTGTCCAAGGAAGGTTGTGGAATTCTTCCTTGGGGATCTTTAAAAGCATAAAACATGACTCACTCCTATTCTTCTTCTTTTATTCCAATCCTTCCTTCCCTAATATTTTATTTAACATACAACTCTATAGTGTTTACTATGTGCTAAGCACTTTTTATAAATGATTATAATAAAATAATACTAATCTTTATCTTTGAAGCGTTGGTGTACCAGACACTAAAGCTCAGAGAGGTTGAGTAACTTGTCTGAGGCCACCCAGCCAGAAAGAGCACAGCCAGTATTTTAATCCAGGATTGGCTGGCTCCAAAGCCTTCAGCCTCAGAATTCTGGGGTTTAAGCAAGAGTTTATGATCAGTCCTGTCAAATGCCTCAGAGCCATGGTCACAGATGGAAGCTGCTCCTATGTCTAGTTTCCGGGATTAACCTCTCAAGGTAACAGGCTTTGGTTACAGCAAATATGACTTAAGTCAGACCTACAGAAGAAGTCCTACCAGTGAGAGTGCCTGAATATATACAAGAGGCATGGGGACCCATGGGGACATGGAGAGCTCACTTAGAAACTTCTCTCTGCCTGGGCTAGTGGTGGTGACACATCTCAGGTGGTAAAGCAGTTAACGCCTAAGCACCCCAACCCCTGTGCAGCCCCCAGGAGGCCAGCAGTATCCAAAGTCTGGCTGGGCAGACTGGAGGTGGAACCTGTCACTCTAGAATCCTTCCCTTGTCCCCTGTCTCACGTATCTCCCTATTCTTTGCTAGAACAACATGGCTTATTCTGAGCTCCACTTCCCTCCCAGGAATTCTTCACGTGGCCAAGCTCCGTTTTTGCCTCTGTTTGGGGGCTTCTGGGGCTTTGCTCAGCCACAGGGCTCTTGTGGGAATGGAATCTCTCTACCTCCTGAAGGCACATGGCCTCCAGGGAGCCCCGCAGCCAGGGGTAAGAGCAGAAAGGCCCCTCAGTCCCCATGGCCCTTCTGCTAGGACCCATCCCTAGCAGGCATCCTCGACAATCACCCAAAAAGCTGCGGATCCCGTCAGGTACCTCAAACTCCAAACTCAGACAGAGCTCACCTTTGGTGACAGGGTTCTCCGCTCACCTTGCCTGGCCTTACTTCTGATTAGGCACTTAGCCATTCTTGGTTTCAGGAAGTTCTTCTTTCAGGTGACTTTAGTTACAGCTAAATGCAGTCGGTTACTGCTGAATATGAAAGTTATTTCAGTCTGAACTTCTCTGAGAAACTGAAACTTGGGGAGTGCACACAATAGGCAGGCGCTCACTAAATGTTTACTGATTGAATCCAAATTGGCCAGAAGTGGCCAACGTTTTCTAATAGGCGTGGGCCACCCTCTGAGTAGCAGTTTTGATAAGTGTATTTCCAAGGTGTGATGCCTGACAGCCTCTAACCGTCCTCTGAATGTCTAGCTTTTCTGTCTGTGGCCTCAACCCACCTGCAGGCGACAGGACTTGTAATCTCTGGAGTAGCTGGAGCCTCAGTTTCCCTGACGTGCCAGGCAGCTGCCTGAGCAGCTAGTCAAGTATAGGGACAGAGACAGCGGGAGGCCCACAGCCACAGGCCAGCGCCCGCAAGGTGGCCTGAATAAACAAGTGTCGGCCAGGGAAAGAGGCGATTCAGGTCGCTGCCACCGTCCCACATTCACTCCGCTGGGGGAAGGGAGGAGGGGAGAAAGTGGGCATCTGGGGAGACCCTGCTCCGCCGCTTTACATACTTCATGGCTAATCCTCTCGAGCACCCTTCAAGGGAAGTGTTATGATCCCCATTTCAGGGAACAGGAAACTGAGGCTCAGAGACGTGGAGGCAGCCAGCCAAGGGCCTTGGTGACGAGCTCCGCGGTTCACCACAGCCTCCCTCACTGCTCCGATCAGGCGCTCAGAAGCAGCAGAGCTGGGATTAAACCCCGCTTCTGGCTCCAAAGCCCGTATTTTTCCACCTTCACTGAACAGTCTCATATTGCTTTAGAATAAGCCTGCACCCGTTTAAATTGTTATTTATTTATTTTTATGAATAGGGAATTCATTCACATGGTACAAAATTCCAAAGGCACAGAAGAGTATACAGTAAAAACTCCCTCCCACCCCTGTCTCCAGCCACCCAGTTTTCCCTCCTGGAGCCAAATACCCTTTCTAGTTTCTCTTGTGTCTTTTCTGAAGTACTCTGGGTGTATATAAACAGGTGTATATGCTCTCCCCTGCTTTGGGTTTTTTTTTTACATAAACTTAATGCATGTTTTAAGGTCCCCTGGCCTGTCGCCACTGGGTACACGAGGTGCAGTGCCTAGGGCCCATGATACTTCAGGGGCCCATGAAAATGTTCTCATTTCTTTGAAAATCAGAAGAAAAAAGTGAACTTCTAAATAGAAGAAAATGTTTTCATATATAATATTAGTATGTTCATTCTTATACCAACACATTTATCGAATATAATTTTTATATTTTTATGGCTGAGGGACTGCAAAGGCCAAAGTATGCAGGGCACTGGAAGTCGCAATGCAGCCCTGCCTGTGGCCATGGGTGGAGTCACCTTGATAGCAGCCTTGGACACTGAGGCCCCAAGTCCATGCCAAGCACTTTACAGGGTCACAAATCATCAGCAATCACAACGAGATCCATCCCTTCTACCACACACACTCACACACACACACACGTGGAGGTGCTCGTCTAGCCTCTGATGGGGAACTCACCACCTCCCAAGGCCACCCACTGGCTATTCTCAGCCAGCTCCATTACTAGAACTTGTGCCGAAACTGACCTTTCAAACATTTAGTCCATTGGTCCTGGGTCTCTCCTCTGTTGCACACTGAGCATTCATTTACTTAGCCCCCACTGAGTGCCCATACTCCGCCAGGTGCCCTGCTACGCCCTGGGGATACTGGATGAGGGAGGCACAGCCCCAGCCCTCAAGTAGCTTAGTCTTATTAGAGAGACAGACAAGTCACTGGTGTGACACACATTGTTAAACAGAGAGAGGGTGGGCAAGCTGCCTGCCCGGCTCCTCTACTTCAGAGCTGTGTGACCACTTTAGGCCTCAGTTTCCTCATCTGTAAAATGGAATATTAACAGCACATACCTCCCATCTCATAGGGTTGCTGTGAGAATGAAGTGAGTCAATGCATGTAAAGCACCTAGAACAAAGGACATGCTCAGTAAAGGTTAGCCTGGCTCGTTACTACTGCAGTGCACATAAGGGCTGTGGGAGCAGAGAGGAGGGAGCCATCTCTGGAGAGACCAAGGAAAGCTTCCCAGAGGAGGCGATATTTGAACTTTATACATTAAGATCGAGTAGGAGGAATTCTTCGGGCTGCAAGGCAGGAAGGGGTGCTCCAGGCTGAGAGAGAAGGAGGTACAAAGACACAGAGGGAACAGTAGACGTTAACGAGGACTGACTGATACAGTGTATTCAGCAGGCTCTCTGGCTCTGGGTTCTCTGAAGCCTTAAACTTAAGGGTTTTCAGTCCCTTAGGGCTTTACTGGGGGAGGAGGAGAGGGCTGTGGCTGGCTGGTGCCGTGGCTCTCAATGAGGTGGAGGGTGTCCTGTTTTTAACTTGTAGCTTTTTCCAGAAGAAGCCTGGAGGGACACCTGAGCATCGGGCAAACGAGGCTGGGTCCTCGGGGAGACCCCTGGGCAGCAGGTCTGGGGTGGTTCAGATAACCTGGGGCCAGGAGTTAGTACACGTTGGTTCCAGTTCCAGCTCTGCCCCAGCCCTTTCTGAGAACCTGAGCCAGTCCTCGGGTCTCTCTGAGACTCAGTCTCCCCATCTGTGCAATGAGGGTTGGTCCAGAGGCTAAGTACTCCTAGGATTGCTTCTTGAAGGTTCAGACTCAGGACCAGATAGACTGTAGCTGAGGAGGGTCCTGGAACCCTCTAGGCCCTATTCAACAGTCCCACTCTGAGCAGGCCTGTGAGCCCTGGAGTCCTGTACACACACACACACACACCCCCCGTAGCCAGGTCATGGGCACTCCTTCCCTGACTGGGCAGCTCCCGGGTGGTGGCTCTGAGGAGGCTGTGACTCCTACCCCTCCCCCCAACAGGCACACACAGCCTGAGTGTGGCCCTGGGGCTGGTGGGGGGAGGTGGGAGGAACAGAGGAGGCCTGTCCTCTGGGCGAGGGGGCCTCTGGGCAGCGGCTTCCTGTGTGGTTCCAGGCTGGGGGCCCAGCCCACCTCCTGACAGAAGAGCTTTTCACGGGCCTGGGCTCTGAGGACGGGGAGAGGGCAGGGCATGGAGGCCACTCAGGTGAGGGCCGCCCAGAAGTCTGCATGAGGCCAAGAGGTGGGAGGGCAAACGCGTGCTTGCCCAAGTCAGACCAGCCTTGGAAACGTCAGCTCCCACCACCTCCCATTTTGCAAACGAGGGAACCAAGGTCCTAAGAAGAGAAGGGAGGCGTCTAATACCACCAAGGGCAGCGGCAGAGCTAGAGCTGCTACCCCAGCTGTGGGCGAGGGGCAGCGTATGGCTGGGCGTGTGCAAGAGTGTCTGTTAACATATGAGAACATGGTGGTGGGTTTGTACATTGTGAATTTGGGATTGTTAGTGTGGAGGGCTGGGGGGCCATCAGGGGAGTCAGGGGGTTGAGGGGCAGCTGTCTCAGGTCTCCTGGGTGCAGGGCCCCCTCCTGTGCTCCTTAGGACCCACCCTGGGGCAACGCTACCTAACGCCACCTTCTGCCTCATCCCTGGCCGCAGTCCTGATGTCTTACACTTCCTTCAAGCCCTGCAGGTACAACCCCGACTTGGGCATCCCCCATCCCTGTCCCCCTACACTCCTGAGCTGGAAGGGCAGTCTGGGCCCAGGCCAATGGGAAGGGCCGGTGAGCTGCCCACTCCTTTACTCTGGGACTCAGATGTGCCTACAGCCATATTCACTGCACCCTCTGCAGAACACCCCCCCCAAAACCCCCCAATTTTCTCTCCTCTGTATCCCTTGCCCCCAATGCAGAAGTTGCTGACTTGGAAAAGGGAGGAGGGGTGAGTGTGTGCAGGGTGGGACTGGGCTCCCCAGTGACCTCCCTACCCCCCAGGCTGGCTGCATCCCTGTGCTTCTCAGCCCTCGCTGGGAGCTGCCCTTCTCTGAGGTCATCGATTGGACCAAGGCGGCCATTGTAGCTGACGAGAGGCTCCCACTTCAGGTAGCTCAGGGTCCTACCAATGGGGTGGGGACTAGACCCGGGACATGGGAGGACCCCGGGATCCCGGCCCCCAGGCTGGTCTCGGTCCTCATTCTTATCCCCCACCTGTGTATATTGATGATTTTGCGCCCAGCCCCAAGCCTCTGGGGTTCTGAGAGCAAGAACTCAGCCTCTTTCAGCCTCAGTTTCCCCATCTGTACAATGGGATAAGTTAGACCAGATGATCTCCATGGGCTCAACCCCACTGGTCCATGACTGATTAAATACCTAGTTTAAAGGAAAGCCACAAAAAATCCAAAATCTGAGTGCCTACGTGGAGCTTGGGGTGGGGAAGCAAAATGCAGAGTGACTTTTCCATCTGATGAAACTCATTTTGCCCAGCTCTGAAAAACATATGCATGAGCCTTGAATCCCCTGAGAGGTGAGAATGGTTTAAGAAGTTAACAGGAATAGCCCCCACTCACTGAGCCTCTACGATGTGCTAAGCCCTTAATATGTATCATCTAATCTAATCCTCACAGCCACCCTACGAGGCAAGTACCATTATTGTTCCCACTTTACAGATGAGGAAACAGACTCAGACGGATTAAGTGGCTCATCCACAGTCACACGGTTACTAAGTGGCATTTAAACTCAGCTCTGTGTGACCCTTGAGCTCTTAACTGCTAAGTTACCTAGGATTTTGCCAAGGCTGGCAGCTGCTAACCCACCTGGAGAAATGTGGGGAGCGGGCTTCTGCTTCCCAGACCTCCAACCTAGGTTGTCCCCACCCCAGGGTGAGTCAGGGCCTTCCAGGGCCCCATGCCTTCTCCTTTGCTCCCTCTGTGCCCCAGGTCCTGACTGCCCTCCAGGAGATGCCCCTCACACGGGTCCTTGCCCTGCGTCAGCAGACCCAGTTTCTATGGGATGCCTACTTCTCCTCGGTGGAGAAGGTCGTCCATACCACTCTGGAGGTGAGGGGGATACACCTGATGGGGGCTCTGGGGTTCGGGTCTGCCTCATCCCTGCCCCTCTCCATGCCCCTCTCTTCTGACACCTCCTCTGCCCTGGTGTTTGGGCTTCCCCCTTGAAGATGCTTCTGGGATGAATCAGAGACCTGGCTCGGAGCTCTTGGATGAGTTCCTTCTCCAGTCTTGGCCTCAGTTTCCCCATCTGTAGCAGACAGATTTCAAAGCATGTGCCAACTCCAGCTGATGGGCATTGGTTGCCTGGGGCATATGTTGGGAGGGATTCTGGGTCCGGAAAAAATGTCATGACCTGTTAGTGGTATCTGCCATGAGTGAAGACAGCATCACTGAGTGACCCCCTACCCTGGACTTCTGAACCTTTCTGTCCCCAGCCATCTGGTGTTGCAGATGCTACCCTCCCCAGATTCCTGAAGGGCGAGGTGTGGGGCGGCACCAGGTCCTCACTTCCTCAGACCCCGCCCATGGCCACACTGGTCGCTCCCTCTGCACAGCCTTCTCTCATTTCACAGATTATTCAGGACCGGATCTTTGGACCCTCTGCTCACCCCTCGCTACTATGGAACAGGCCCCCAGGGGCAATCCTGGCCCTGCCCACTTTCTCCCCAAGCCCCTCGGACTTCCCCTTCTACCACCTACAACAGGGTATGCCCTAGAGATGGGACAACTTGAAGTCCCCTCATCAACTCTCCCCAAGTCTCTGCCCCAGCCTCAACCATAGAGCCCCAGCAAGCCCCTCCCCAAATCTCCCACATCTTTTCTGGCTCCCCAAGTCCCCAACTCAGGTCATTCTCGGGGGGTTCTGTCCCCTCCCGCCCTAATAGCCTGTGTCTCATTCCTCCAGGCTCTCGTCCTCTGGGCAGGTTCAGCGCCCTGATTTGGGGGGGGGCTCCAGGCCAGCCCCCCCTGAAGCTCATCCAGGCTGTGGCAGGCTCCCAGCACTGTGCCCAGGTCTGCCCCCTTGCCAGCCGGGGTGCCGGGATCCAGGATGGGGGCGAGACAGGGCAGAGCCCTTGAAGACATCTGGATGCCAAGGATAACCACACATTTTGGGGGGAGGCACGGGAAGGATTTTCAAGTACCGTTGCTGCCTTCCTCTTTCAGTCCCAAGTTTCTAGTTCCTTTCCCCCACCTCTGTCCCCTCTTCCCTCATGGAAACTGACAAAGCCACCTGAAAAACAGGTGCCTCTTGTGGAGGTTGAACATACATGCATTGTTTTTATTCATCCAGCCTTTTCCGAGCACCCTGGGCTTGACGCTGAGGATGCAGAGAAAAAGTAGGAAAGGATTCTGCCCCAGATTCATATCCAGTTAGCACTTCCCAGCACACAGACTGTCAAATATCATTTCCAGAGAAGCCAGATAGGCTCTTGAGAGTACTTGGAAAGCAGACAAGCAGTTAGCTCAGCCAGGGTGCAGACGGATCAGCTTCAAAGATGGGACATTTGAACTGGGCTGGGAATGACAAAGGAGCAGGAGGAAGAGAATGAAAACCTTTGAGAGAAGACGGGGATGGAGCATGGGGTCAGGGGCCAGGCTAGGTGCGACTTGAGTTCTAATGCTACAGGTAGCTACCTTCGTGTCACTGGAATTCATGCCTTCTGGAAGCTCAGAGGCAAAAACAGGGCAGTCATGAAAGGACCTTGGCTCTAACTAAACTCCTCCCAAACTCACATATACAGCTGCTCTCCCAAACTGCTTCCACCCTGAGAAAGATTACTCCTGGGACACCCCACACACACACCCTGGCCTTCTGACCCAGACTTCAGGAACATCCCCCTTTCCTTCCAGATCTTGGTTCTCTGGAGCAGTGAGAAGCCACCCCCAACCAGGTGGCCCAAGACAGCAGTGCCCTTGACAGTCATTGATGGGCACAGGAAGGTGAGAGATGGGGAGGGATGTGGAAGGGTGGGCTCACCCCCAGAAACCTGAGATCTGGGGAGGACATACACGGTGTGATTTACTTGGGCCTGAGCCAAAGCTGGACTTCAAGTTGGGCCTGGAGAAATCAGACCATGGGTTTCAGCTGCAGGCCTAATAGAGATGATTCTCTTCCATCCCTGGCCCTTGTGAATTGTGCTTCCAGAGAACTGGGGTTTTGTGTGATGAGGGAAGGCAGAGAGAGTACATTGCTGTCTCAGGTAAGGGATAGAGGGGAAACCTGGGCAGGTGGCAGCATTTTGGGCGGGAGGGAAGGGGTGGCTTCCAAGAACCTGGGTTGGTGTGACACACCTGCCTTCCTGTGCCATTCTGGGAAAGTCCCTTCATCTCTCCGGACCTGTTTCTTTCAAACGAAGGATGTTCACCAGGGTCGAGGTGAACATCTAATGTGACAATAGAGGAATCCTGAAATGTCAAAACTGGAAGGGCCCTAGATACCAATTTGCCCATTTTACCAAAGGGCAAATTGAAGTCCAGAGAGGGAAAATGAGGTCCTCAGGTCCGAGTTCCGGGCAGACTTGCTGTTTTCACTGCTCTTCCTTCTACACCATGTCTGCAGGGGCTCCTGCTTAGCAGATATGCAGATACTCATCATGGGAGCCTGGGGAGGGGGTCCTACGGCTGAGTTGCCCTCCGCTCCCTCCCCTTGCAGGTCAGTGACCGCTTCTTCCCATACAGTGCCATCAGCACCG
This sequence comes from Tursiops truncatus, assembly GCF_011762595.2. Lineage (NCBI taxonomy): Eukaryota > Metazoa > Chordata > Mammalia > Artiodactyla > Delphinidae > Tursiops > Tursiops truncatus. The sequence continues at coordinate 163,646,456 of NC_047034.1, read as the reverse complement.
ATGCCATCCTCAGCCTGGATGCCCATAGCAGTCTTTCCACAAGTGAGGTGAGGACTCCCAAGAGGAGCCCTGGCAGCCCTCAGACCCCGGGAGCTGGGATGACCAGAGATCAAGAAGTCGAGCCTCCTGCTTTAGGACTTTTCAGCTCCTAGCTGCAAAAGCACTGTTTCTAGCTCCCAGTGGGGAAAGTTCCCCTAAGCATCCCCTGGAAATTTTCTAGCTCCCTTCTCCTCTCCCCTGAGTCCCCTCAGCCAGGCTGGCCTTGCCTCCACGTCTCGGGAGGCTCCTGACTGGGCAGGACGTCCTTCCTCACACCTTACTTAAATGTCTCCCCAGGTGGACTTCGCTTTTGTGGTGTGGCAGAGCTTCCCAGAGAGGATGGTCGGCTTTCTGACGTGGAGCCACTTCTGGGATGAAGCCCGTGGTGGCTGGGGCTACACTGCCAAGAGGACCAACGAATTCTCCATGGTTCTCACCTCGGCTGCCTTCTACCATAGGTACAGACGCCAGCCCCGGCGCTGGGCTCAGAGGGCCAGAGAACCCTCCTTTGAGCCAAGAGCAGGGTGGCGTGGGAGCGGACACAGCAGTCAGCCGAGAGCTCAGAGACCCAGGTTCAAGGCCACTTCCCGGTGCTGTGATGGGCAAGTCTCCTCACCTCTCTTGAGGTTCAGTTTCCTTGTCTGTAAAGTGTATTCACCTCACAGGGCTGGTATGATCATCAAATAACAAAAATACATGAAGGGCTTCCCTGGTGGCGCAGTGGTTGAGAGTCTGCCTGCTGATGCTAGGGCACGCGGGTTCATGCCCCGGTCCGGGAAGATCCCACATGCCGTGGAGCGACTGGGCCCGTGAGCCATGGCCGCTGAGCCTGCGCGTCCGGAGCCTGTGCTCCGCAACGGGAAAGGCTACAACAGTGAGAGGCCCGCGTACCGCAAAAAACAATAAACCAAAATACATGAAGTCCTTGGCACACAGATAATCAACAAATGGCAGCTTGTTGTTTTGTTTTTGTTTTTGTTTTTTGCGGCATGTGGGCCCCTCACCGTCGTGGCCTCTCCCGCCGCAGAGCACAGGCTCCGGACGCGCAGGCCCAACGTCCACGGCCCACGGGCCCAGCCGCTCCGCGGCACGCTGGATCCTCCCGGACCGGGGCACAAACCCGCATCCCCCGTCTCAGCAGGCGGACCCCCAACCACTGCGCCACCAGGGAAGCCCAGCAGCTAGTTGTATTTTAAGTAGAGCCATGCAGAGGATATGGACAGTGTTTGGATTTGGGGGTGGGTGAATCCACAGCCTTCCTGAAGCTGGTCTTTGGCCTGCCATGTTTGATGGCCTTGGAACTAGCTGATCCTCCCCTCATTCTGGCTCTGAGTTCAGACTTCAGAGCCCAGGGAAGGGGGCCCCAAGGAGGAGTGAGGGAGGTGGCAGGGAGTTCACCGTTGGCTGCAGACAAGCCATAGAGCACAGAGTAGTGGAGAGTGGTGCATACTTGGGGTGGGAGCTCTCTGAGGCAGCCAGAGCTCAGTTGAAAAGGGAGCAGGACTTTCACAAGAAGCTTAGGAATTGGGGTCAAAGGGAGAGTGAGGTCAGGAGGGAGAAGAATGGGGCCTGGGGGGGGCGTTGAATTCGGCTACAGCCTCTCCCGCTCTTCCCTCCTTACCCAGGTATTACCACACCCTCTTCACCCACTCCCTGCCCAAGGCTCTGAGGACCCTGGCAGATGAGGCACCCACCTGTGTGGATGTCCTGATGAACTTCCTAGTAGCATCCGTCACCAAGTTGCCCCCTATCAAGGTGCCCTACGGGATGTGGCATCAGGAGGCCAGACCGCCTCCACTGGTGAGGATCTAGGGGGGTGGTCGGCACTGGGAGGGCCCCGGCTGGGGAAGGGATTCCCGTTCTAACCCTAACCCTTTTTGCTGCACGAGGCGGGGGTAGGGTGGGGTTCCGAGGACAGAGAAGCCCTCCAACGCATTTCTCCCCGCCCCGCTTAGGAGCCTGGGGGTCCGGGGCTCAGGCAGGAGCCGCAGCCCGCAGCCCAGAACTGCATCAACCAGATGGCGGCAGGGTTCGGCCACATGCCCCTGGTATCTTCTCGCCTCCGTCTGGACCCCGTGCTCTTCAAGGACCCGGTGTCCGTGCTGCGTAAGAAGTATCGCAGCCTGGAGAAGCCCTAGGAGGGACTAACTGAGACCCCGGCCCGGCTCCCAGCGGTCGCTGCAAACTGCCTCAGGGGAGGGGGGAGGCTCCGCCTCCTCCCTTGCGGTATCTGGAGACCCAATCAAGGCTGCCATTTAGCCAGCACGGCAGTACCCGATTGGCCAACCACCGCTTCGCCCCCCACCCCCCAGCCTAGGCGCTAGTGGCAGTTCCCACGTCGCTGTCTCTGGGGCCCTTCCTCTGCCTTCGCAGACCCCTTGCCTGGAATGCCTTTCTTGGCTTCTCTGCCGAGCTGACATCTACTTCTTTCAGATCCTCGCCTCCTCCACGAAGCTGCCTGACCCCCACCCCCGCCCTGGATCCTCTGCGCTTTCACAGCCGGGTGTGTCCCTTAGTCCCGACGCTATTCATGCTGCCTCGCAAGGTACATCGTCAGGCCCCAGGACTGACCCGGGAGTCCCGGGAGGGCAGGGCCGTGTCCTCGTCTCTCTGGCCTGGCAGGCCACAATATTTGACGAACAAATATTTGCGCCACAAATATTTGACGAACAGGTAGACGGAAGTGACATCAACTACATGCCTGGCTCTGTGGCGACAGTGGCGGGGGTGTGGACAGGGTGTGCGGAGTGAGACACAAAACTGCACCTCCCACCCCAGACCCCCGGGTTTTTAGTCCGGCCGGAAAGCAGCTTCTCGCAGAATCCTGGGCGCAGCCCTCGCGCCCCAATAATAGAGCAGAGAAGTGCCAGGGAGCCAGTTTCGGGGCTCCCTTCCCTACCTGGCGGAGCACAGTTGGGGGAGGTATGGGAACGCCGGTGGCCCTGCCGGGCCCGGGCTCGGGCCCCTCGGCTCAGGCACTGCCGTCGTTCTGCATTACCAGCCTGGACCACTAGTGGTCAGCACCGCGCCGCGCTCCCTCCCCCCGGAAAGGGAAGGAAGCTCGAAACGCCCATCGGGTGGGATTAGGGGGAGTGGGGACGTCGGGATTGGTGGTGCGCAGCTTGAAGTCGGAAAACTGGTTGGCCCACACACTTAGGACTAAGAAGGGGCCATTTCTAGGTGGGCTGTGTGGGAGCAAGGGAGGTCCCGAGCGACCAGGTGGTGAGAGTGGAGACGGGGAGGGGACGCTGGGTTCTCCTGGGTTCACCCACCTGGAACTGGAATGATCACTTCCGAAATAAAGCGCGTGTCTTTGCCCCTTTGCTCAGGCTATAAATACCTCTACAGCAGCTGCGCGGGGGGAGGGGGACTCAGGTCTTGCCTGGGAGCTGGGGCCACTCTAGAGGAATGGGGATGTGGGTCCAAACCAGCTCCAGGGTATCCGGTGTTTTTCTGCTTTGATGGCCTCGCAGCTTTGGAAACTCCCGTGACTAGTGATTAGCTCTCTGGCCAGAACATGGTGTCCCCAAGGCCTCCCACGTCCATCCTCCTGTTTGACCTCTGGCCCCTGGATGACTCAGGTCATCCCCAGAGCCAGTCACAGCGTGGGATGCAGAGAAGGCTCTTTGGGGAGGCGTGGGGCTGCTATATTCTTGAGATGGAGGGGGGACTGGGAGTTTAAGGAGAGGGAAGACAGTCTGGCACTGAGTCAAGGACAGTTGTTGAGGAAGCACACAGCTGCAACCCAGGCAGCCTTCCCAGAGTGGGGAGGACTCCAAGTGCCAGGCCCAACTGAGGGAAAGAGACACCTTTTCCCTCCCCACTCACAGTTGCAGCACCCAGAATACTGAACTACCTTGGCATGGCCTTGCCTGTGGGCTGCCAGGCCCAAGGTCTCATACTGTACCAATATGCAGCCCAGAGCAGGTCCCCAGCCCCTGCTGTAGGGGGAGGCCTAGGGCTGTGGGACTTTGGGCAAGTGACTCAACCTCTCTGAGCCTCAGTTTTCTCATCTGTAAAAATGGAGGACAGCAATGACTGTCTCTTGAGAGGTGTGTAAGTACTTGGAATATAGCAAAGCCCAGGATCCAGGTTCCTGCGGCCTGCCATGGCTGGGGGGAGGGAGGAATTTGATTCCTAAGATTGGGGTGGAGTGGCGCTTCACCAGCAGTCACACACGCACACACACACACACACACACACACTTCCAAGCCAGCACAACTTCCCACAGACTTGAAGGGGCCGAAGAACCCTCAAACCTAGATCACAGCCAACCCTGGATGACAGTACTGGAAAGGCACAAACAGGTCGTTTCACAGATGGGAAGAGAGAGGCTCAGAGTGACCAACCCCTCCTCCTCCTGCTGTGGGTCAGGACAGAGTCAAGACAAACCCAGTGCTGCCCCCCAAGGCTGGGAAGCCCACCTGGCCCCTCAGGCCATCCTTCCAGAATGATGATAAAAGCACCCACTCTCCCACAACCACCATATGCTCAGCTGACTTTAGTTCCAGTCCTCACAACAACCCTGTGAGGTAGGTGTCAACATTCTTTGTCCGCAGACGAGAGGGGCGCTGACCTGCCTAAGGGCAGAGACAGACCACTAGATCAGAGCCACCTGATGACTGGGCATGCTGCCTCCTCTGTGAGACTGGGGACAGGTCCCCCGGCTTCATCTTGGAAATACAAGCCACCTCCTAATTCAGGAATCTTCACACACACCTCAGGAAGCCAGGGGTTCCTGTTCAGGTTGTACCCTCTGTGTCCTCCATCCCCAAGTTTTGAGCAGGCCAGGCCATACCGACAACAGAGCTGGCCCAACCATACCCAGTGTCAGGCTCCCCGACCCCGGGACACAATCAGGGCAAGAGGAGTGGCCCGGGGCCTGTGGGGCTGTTTGCGGGGGACCCAAGCTGAAACCTGTGCCCACCTCCACCTCTCCCGCCAGCACACCTTTGTGTTGGCACAGCTTCCTGGGCGTTGGCGAGGTGGGGGGAATAAAGAAAGAGGAAACCAGCAGGTCCTTACCTAGTCAGAAGCCCCCTACCTCCACGAAAAGGAAACATTTGGCTCTCAGTGAAATGACTCAGGCACAGATCAGCCTCAGGTGCCCCCTGGCTCCCCATCTCAGGGGAGACCCGTATGAGTGTGCAGAGTCCTCACAATTCCCCAACTCCCCATGGCCTCCTTGTAGCATATTGTTAGAGGCAGAGGAAGGGGGCTCTGTCCCAGGGCTTCTTTATGGATTCATAAGGCAAAGGCCAGACAGACTGAAAATGGGAAATGAGGCAGGCAGGTGAGGGGACAATGAGTCTCCCCTCTGTCACCCCTCACTATGCCCCACTGCCTTTCCAGAGGCTAGTGGTAGGGAGGCATTAGCTGAGGATGAGGCCCAAACCCTGCCCCACCGGGAACTGGAAGAGTGGGGTCACACCAGCTTTACACCTGCAGAGTTCCCATCCCGGGGCTGGCGGGAGTCAGATGGGGGAGACGGGGAAGAGCCCATTCCTGGAGTGGGACGAGCCTCCTCCACACTGAACATGGAGCAGCAGTCAGGAGAGTGACCTGGTTTATAACCCACCTGGGGTAGGCAGAGTCCTGGCTGGGCCTGAGGGACACTCAGTCCAGCCGTCGGCAGGCCTGTCCATGCCCCAGTTGGTGCCTGGCCAGGCAGTCAGTCCGAGGGACCCTGGCATGACTGACAGTCCTTCATGTCCTCAGAATAGTCCTCTATCTGGATGGTCACGGTGTGGAAGTGGAACCTACCCTGCAGGCAGGTCCTGGCTGCCTTCAGCACAGCCTGGGCGTCTGCATTCCCAGCTGGGGGCAGAGAGGACACATGAGGGGAGGCACCAGAGAGCCGATGACGCACTCCTGGGCCCTTAGGAATGATGAGGAGCCTCAGTCTCATATCCTACCCCCAGCAGAACAAGATAGGGGACGATGAACATCAAGAAACCCCCAGACTCACTCCTGTACCAGGCAACCCTCTGGTTCCCATACCTGGCACAACCCTGAAAGAGCAGGAAAAGCACTGGCTTTAAGGCTAGGAATCTTTCCTCTGCCACTGATTAGTTGTAAGAGCCTGGGCGAGTGACCTTATAACCCCCCACCCCCCAACCTCAGTTTCTTCATCTATAAATGGGACTGTGATGACCAAATGAAATAATGTATGTCAAGTACTCAGCATGGGGTCAGGTCCAATGCATGGGCACTGCAAGCATCTGGGGTCATCTGGACCCATCAGGGATGGCCCCGGGCCTCCCGCTGCCTCTCTCTCACCCACCCCAAGTGTTCCCACTACTCACCGATGGCTACATGGACAGACAGGATAGGCTGGGCCACAGTCAGCGCCCAGATATGCAGGCTGTGCAGGGCTTCCACCCCCTCCACCGACAGCAGCAGATCCCGCACAGCCATGAAGTCCATGCCCCTGGGGGTCCCTGAGGATGGCAGGGACGGGGGCTGAAGGAAAGGGCGCCCTCCCACCCACGCTTGTTCCTGCTCTTCAAATGTCCCCTCACTCACACCTCCTTGGCCTGACGTTGCCCCCACCTCCCAAATGACCCCCATCATCTCACCCTATTGTATTTTCCTCTTCACACTTAACACTGTCAGAAATGATCTTATTTGTTAGTTTCTTGCTGTCTCTCCCTCTGAAGTGGAAACTATGCGAGCAGGACAATTGTTTGGTTTACCACCCTATCCTCAGTGCCTAGAACAGTGCCTAGTCCCACAGTATATGCTCTATTAAAAAAATTTTTTTTTGTCTTCAGCAAGTGGTGCTGGGAAAGTTGGACAGCTGCATGTAAGTCAATGAAGTTAGAACACACCCTTACACCATGCACAAAAATAAACTCAAAATGGCTTAAAGACTTAAACATAAGACGTTGACACCATAAAACTAATAGAAGACAGCATAGGCAAGACATATTCTGACATAAATCGTACCAATGTTTTCTCAGGTCAGTCTCCCAAGGCAACAGAAATAAAAACAAAAATAAACAAATGAGGGCTTCCCTGTGGCACAGTGGTTGAGAATCCGCCTGCCAGTGCAGAGGACACAGGTTCGAGCCCTGGTCTGGGAAGATCCCACATGCCACGGAGCAACTAAGCCCGTGCGCCACAACTACTGAGCCTGCACTCCAGAGCCCACGAGCCACAACTACTGAGCCCACGTGCCACAACTACTGAAGCCCGCGCGCCTAGAGCCCGTGCTCCACAACAAGAGAAGCCACCGCAATGAGAAGCTCACACACTGCAAGGAAGAGTAGCCCCCGCTCGCCACAACTAGAGAAAGCCCGCGTGCAGCAACAAAGACCCAGCGCAGCCAAAAATAAATTAATTAAAACACAGAACAAAACAAAAAAAACCTACTTTAAAATAAATAAATAAATAAAATAAAATATGGCACAAATGAACCTATCTACAAAACAGAAACAGACTCACAGACATAGAGATCAGACTTGTGGTTGCCAAGGTGGCAGGGAGGGAGAGGAATGGACTGGGAGTTTGGGGTTGGTAGGTGCAAACTATCACATGTAGAATGGATAAACAAGGTCCTACTGTATAGCACGGGGAACTATATCTAATCTCCTGGGATAAACCATAATGGAAAAGAATATTAAAAAAGAATGTCTACATGTGTATAACTGAGTCACTTTGCTGTACAGCAGAGACTGGCACAACACTGTAAATCAACTATACTGCAAATAAAAAACTTTTTTTTTTTAAAGAAGGGAACCTGGGGATCCCTGCACCCACATAGGGAATCCTGATCATCACTTTCATCTGGGTCAGTCACATTCTTGGAGAAAAAGCTCTGACCTGCAGCCAAGCACTCCTGTTGACCCCAAATCAGGATCTAGACCAACCCTGACCACACAGAGACCTATGACCCAAGATCCTGAGCACAAGCAAGCTGGGTGAATGCGTGCGGTACCTCAGGGCAGACCATCTGCCACCAATCAAAGCCCTGCCACGTCCTCTGGAGGTGGGGTCCTCAGAAAGGAAGGCCTGAGCTGCAGTGGATTCCGCAGTCTTGTCCAACACCAACTGTCTTTTTCTGATCCTCAGTCTGCCCCGCCCCGACCCCACTGTGCAATGAGAAACATAAACCTCACCCCCCAAGGGAAGGCAAGTGGAGACTCAGGAAACATGAGGAAGGACTGGAGGGCCAGGTGCTACAGACACCAGCCGGAAGCCCCCTGCCTAGGCAGGGAGGACACATCCCAGCAGGGAGGAGGCACCCTTGGGGGTAAGAGGAAGGAAAGGACGATCCAGAGAACATTTCCAGAAACAAGCACACCTGAGGGCCCTGCTCAATGCCAAGATCAGCCCGGGGCCCCAGGAGGTTCTCCAACCTATGCCAGGCTCCAGACCATGGCCCCCCGCCAATGTGCTGGGATGCACCCTACACCCAACACACACACACACACACACACACACACACACACACACACACACACACACACACACACACACACACCCCTGAACTTATATTAGAGCTGGAGAGCCAAGAGCAAAAAGGGAGCCCCAAGCCCAGGTTACCTTCCATCAGCACCAGGATCACATCTCTCAGGATGGTCAAGGTTGTCCCCAGGACGAGGATGGAGAAGAGGAAGGTGCAGATGGGGTCTATAAACTTGTACTCTGGCTACAGGAAAAGGGCAAGGCAGAGCTGGGGCTCACCACCCAACACCTTAGCCTCCCTTCTCTGCTCCCACCCAGCATTAAGTCACGGAGAGGGGCTCTCTCTGCAGGGTGGGCATGAACCTCACCCTGACCCTGCCTCCCAGTTCTCTACCTTTTATTCTGTGTCCAAAAGGACAGGCAGGACAGACCACAGTTTAGGATAAGGCACTGCACCTTCCCACCCCTCCTTGCCCAAGGGGCTGAGACACGGACGGAGCTAAATGGAATCTTAGGCACCATCTGGTCCAACATCCCCATTTTATAGATGGGGAAACAGAGGCTCAATTAGAGCAAGGGACCCACTCCACATCATGCGGCTGGCAAGGGGTGAACCAGGCTTCAAACCCAACCCTTGGCTCTTTCCACTACACCACACTGCCTCTATATGATGGGCAATGCCCAGGCAGCACACAGTCCTGGGTTTTAATCTGGCTTCACAACTTACCAGCAGGGTGACGCTGTGCAAGTCCCTGAGCCTTTGAGCTGCAGAAAACACCACCACCTCCCCTTCAGGGTTGTTATCAAGATCAGAAGTGCTAACACTTACTGGGTGTTGGATAAATGTTCCTTCCCTCTCCTACCCTTTTGCCCAGAGCTGGGAGGGAGCTAGAATCTGGAAATGATTCTAGCTCCAGATGATCTAGCCTCCCTTCCCCACCCGGCCCACTTCCCTGTGTCCCCAGCTCTAACCTTGAAGTATAAAATAAAGGCTGCCACTAAAACGCCCAAGCTCTGCAGAAAGTCTCCAACCACATGGATAAAGGCAGCGCGGACACTGGGGTTCTCCTGCTGCTGGCTGGTGTCGTGGCTGTGCTCATGGCCATGGCTGTGTCCGTGGCCAGACTGGTGAAGAATCAATCCCATTCTACAGAAGTGGAGACAAGGCCAAGGGGCTCATTGAGGTAGCAGATAGAGGCTTCAAATCAGCCAGGTAGAGGCCCCCATCAGGACTGGCCTCCCCAGACTGCATGATCCCTTTGGCCACGTGAGGAGCCCAACCCACGTGGCCTTGGTTCAGAGTACCAACAGGAGAAGGGGCTCACTCCATCCAATGCCAGGCTGAATCTGGGCACAAAGATGCCCCAGTGCCAAGTCTCAGAGCAGGAAAGCCCCATAGAGTGGCCTTCACCATGTCACAGATGGTGAAGCTGAGGCCCAGAGAAGGAAGTGGCTTGCCCAAGGCCACTGAGCAAAGGTGAGAGAACCCAAAAGAGACCTCGGTGCCCTACACACCCTGCCTCTCACTGAGACCAATTTCAGGCACATCACCTTGAAAAAGGACTTGGATTCTGCCCCTAGGGACACCTGCTCCTGCAAGAACTAAACTCACCCCTCCCCATGACAGGTAAGAAGCCTCTCTGGTTATTCACTGACTTGTATGGGGTGGGAACTTGATGCTGCCCCAGGTTTACAGCTCCCGATGGCCTTGCCCTAGGCCTCAGGCAGGACCCAGGTGTTCCAGGTGCCAGAGCTCAGACCACTAGGGAAATTCTGATCCTGCGACCTATCCTGGAGTGCAGCACCTCCTCCTTCTAGCGAGGGCAGGCATGTAGGTATGCATGTGAGAAGTGGGAGGGGGAAAGACTCACAGGGAACCCAGGCCACACTCACATGATGTTCACGACCACAGCACAGCCCGACGTGATCAGCATGGTCTCCTTCTCGAGCTCATAGTCCCCAGAGATCAGCCGTTCCACCGCCAGGTACACCAGTACCCCGGTCACGACCCAGATGGACAGCACAGAGATCAGGGCGCCCAGGATCTCTGAGGAAGAACCCGGCCCCCAATACCAATCTTAGCATGGGGCCCTAAGGCTAAGGAGCCCCCTCCTCGTCCCCACAAAGTCTGGGCCTGGGTCCGACTGGGCTCTGCTGGAGCTATGGCTGGTGTGGTTGCACCTTACCCCACCACTCATACATCTGGGAACATCTGAGCTAGAAGAAACTCAAGAAATCATCTGGGTCAACCCTTACTGTTGAAGCTGACTCATTAAAATATATACCCATTGCTCAGCTGGCAAACTAAGGCTTCTGAGGAACAGAGGCTGGGCCATCTGCCACCAAGAGGAAAATGACAATGCGGCGCAGAGATGAACTTCAAAAGGCTTTGCTGAACTTCCCCTCCCCCTAGAGCTGATCCATGGAGTTATGTGCAGAGTTAATGCACAGTCATTTATTCTTGAAGTCTGGCCACTTCATTTCTTAGGAAGGTGGACTCTCCTCCCCTGCAGGGTGGGAATTCCCAGAGGAACAGGGGACCAGGGCTAGCCCATCAGACTGGGAGCTCCCAAAGGACAGAAGCCAAGGTTAACATCCTCTTCCCCCACCCAAATCACCCTCCTGGCCTTACTCAGGGACCCAGTGCACCCACCTAAGAACCTGATCTTGACCTACCCCCTCTCCCAACTCCAACCCCATCCCAACCAGGGCCCTTACCAGCTCGATGCCAGCCGAAGTTCATGGTCTTGGTGGCTGGCCGGGAAGACATCCACAGGGAGAAGAGGCTGATGAGCATGCTGGCGAAGTCAGTGAGCAGGTGGGCTGCGTCTGTCATGATCGCCAAACTATGTGCCAGGTACCCACCTGCAGGGGCAGGGCCAAGAGGGTGGAGGGTTCTTATCAGTTCCCCAAGGAGCCAACTTCCCACAGTGTGTCTGCAGCAGGAAAACCATGAGCTCTGGAGAAAGACAATGGATTCCAGACCTCTGCACCATTAGCTGTGTCACCACGGGCAAGTGACTTACTTTCTCTGAGCCTCAACTTCTACCATCTGTGAAATGGGATTAGCAAAATCTACGTAGAGGGTGAACGTGAAAATTGAGTTCAAATTGGGCCTGTAGGGGAATTCCCTGGCGGTGCAGTAGTTAGGACTCCCCGCTTTCACTGCGTCCTCGGAATGGATTCAATCCCTGGTCGGGGAACTAAGATCCCACAAGCCGCATGGCATGGCCAAAAACAAAAAACAAAAACAAAAAACAAAAATGGGCCTGGAAAGCATAGCAGGCACTCAGTAAATGCTCCTTCCTTCTAGGCACTCAGGTCTTCCCTGACCTACTAGTTGTGTGTGATCTTGGGCAAGCTCCTAAACCTTATGGTGCCTCAGTTTCATCATCTGTAAAATAAGGAGACTAACAGCACCCATATGCCAGTGCAAGGTTGTTGTGAGGATTACATGAGACAGTGTGCATATAAAATATGGAGCTCTTAGTATTAATACTACAGGAACATCCAGGAGAAAAGCCTTTTGGATCATCCAAACTACCCATGTGCCAATTTCATTTAATTAGCAAAAAAGTCCTTACCAACGACTTCCCCAATCATGAACAACAGGCAGAAGGCACAGGCCACACAGAGCTGGCGCCACGCCCTCTTCTTCTTGAGGTCGCAGTCACTGCCAGGACCCGTCTGGGCATGACAGTAATGGTTGCTCTTGGTAGCCAGCTCAACGGTCTGCAAGTCCAGGCCAGGTGAAGACAGAGGAATCCTGCCAGCCCCATCCTGCCACAGAGATCTGTAAGACCTGTCCAAGGAGGAAGGGTGAGGGGAGGCTCAGCTCTGAGATGGGAGCAAAGAAGGCTGACTCCAGTCTTACCTCTCTGCGGGGCCTGGTTGTTCCCATGTGCCCATTTGGAAGAAGAGCTTAAGGATACTCCAAGCTCGACAGATTCTGCGGAGTGACCAGAAGCCCCTCTTTGCAGGGGGTGCTGGGGAACAACCAGTTCAGGAGTCTTGGCTCGGCGTGTTCCCTCCTCCCCCATCCCTCCCAGGGCCTGGAGGAGGCAAAGACCTTGGGAACTGGCCAAAGGGCTGGGCCAGTCCAGCCGAGCGCGGAGAAGGAGGAGAGTTTACACTCAGGGAGAAGAGCAGATCTCCCCTTCTCACGGTCTGGGGACACCGGGCCTCCCAGGGCGGGGCTGCCCCCGGGCAAAGTGCTGGCCCCGGGGCAAGGCTCCAGGCACGCACTCCCCACTAACCCGTCAGGATCTGTGCTCAGCCACAAGAGGGGAGGGATGATCCCCGTGCCCAGGCTCCATTTCCCCTTTCCTTCCTTCACCTCATCCCACCCCTCCCGTGTGGTCCCAGTTCAAGCCGCCGTCCAAACCAACCACTGGCAGGATAGCAAATGAGGAGGTGGGTCTGATGCCACTCAAATTCCCGCCCCTCCCCAGGCTCTCGCCTTACCCGGCTCCAAGCCTGGCGTCTAACAGATGCTTCCTCTCGGTGGCCTCCATGCGGTCTCGCGCGCCCTGCCGTGTACTCCCTGGAAGTTGCGCGCGGGACGCTCCGCGGCGCGCACTCACCTGCCGGGAGGGCACTGCGCGCCTTTCCCGCCGCCCCGGCGCGTGAGCCCCTCGCCCGCCCGCTCTGCCGCGAGTTCGCTCCTGCCTGGCCGTGCCGAGACTGCCGAGGGGTCGTCCCGCTGTTGCTACCGCTGCTGCCCCCACTACGTCAGCCGTGGCGCCCCGCTCCCGCTGGCTTTACCCGGTCCCCGCTACCCCGTGTGAAGCGCGCGCGTCGTGTGCAAAAGCCCGCAGGGAAGGGGGAGGGGGCAGCTGGCGGCAAAGGGCCCCGGCATTGACCCCTAGAACCCCGTCCCCTGCGCCCCCGGGGCCCAAGGAGCCCACCTGGCCTGCGACACAAAGCCTAACCGCTCCCCTCCGCCCCCGCTCTGCTGCTTGGTGTTTCCGAGTTGGGACTAGTCTGCGCCGCCTTCCCCGGCTCGGCGCGGGGTGTGTCCCACCGAGAAGTTCTCGGGCCCCGCCTTGTAGAAATCCGCTGTGGGTCCCCTGAGAGCAGAAGTGTGGCTCCTAAACTCAGAATAAGGGCTCCGAGGCTGGGGTTGTGGCTTGCCCTCAGGAAACCACTGATCGGTTTCCACTCTCAGGCTGCAGACGCCCGAGACCCCCATGTTCTTCCGCTCAGGCCAGGGGGCTCCTGCGGGCGGGGTATGCCTGCCCTCAGGCTGGGGCGGCAGCCCTCCTTAAGACTGGTTGGCACTGACTAATGCATCCTCGCCACTGAAGCAGCGCCGGTTCCTCCCGTCTTGCGCGCTCGGATTAGATCTGGGGTGGCCGTCTTTATCTCCACCGCTGCACAGAGCAGGGTCGCGCTTCAGCAGCAGTCGCCATCTAGACAGAGCTGACACCACTACCCACACCATCCTTTCTCCACTGCCCCGCAGCAGTTCCCAGGAGCCCCAGGACGGTGCCATGCGTAGTGTTCCGCCGGTGGAAGCCGGCCGGCCCTTCCTGCCGGCTTGATGCCCCCATCCAGTTGAAGCTTCGCCGTCCCCCGGCGGTTGGGTGGGAGGAGGGGCAGGGGCCTCTGATAGGCCCTCTACCTAAAAAGAGCTTTGGGCTGGGGACCTCCCTGGCCAGTCACCCCATCATCAAGGGCCCTGGGGACCTTAGCTTGGCTATGGCCCTTCACAGAGACAAGAGACTAGGGTGTGAGCCCCTATCCCACACCCCTGGGGACAAGGAGGGGCTCCTTCAGTGTCTCCCCGACAGGAGTCATCTTGTTAGGAAACTAAGTGCAAGGAGCGAGGATGGCAGCGGCATGCCTGCCTAGATTGGGTCCCCACTGAGTACCTTTCCACCTGCTCTGGACTGAGTGTGGACAACTTTTACCGCAGGCTTCCTGGTTTTCCTGTATACTCTTAGAACCAGCAAGCTCAGCGTTACCTGGAGAAGGTGTTAGAATGCAGGTTCCAGGTCCCCGCATCAGACCAACTGAATCAGAATCTCTGGATGTAGACCCTAGGAATCGACATATTTACAAATTCTCAGGGGATTTTCCGCACAGTAAAGTCTGAGGACCTCTACATAAGCTTTTATCATCTCAGACATATACTCACCTGATCTCCCCACTAGATTTTAAGCTCTTTGAGAGCTGGGATGTATTTTATACTTCTATTACAATTTAGTTTAGCTCTGAGCACCTACTGAGCACTTAGTTAAAAGCCTGTGAATTGGATTGAAATAAAGAAGTACATAAATATAGAGCTGGTCACTTAGTCAGGTGAGAGTAAGTGAGGCAGGTGCAGCTCGCAGGGGTTTCTTGCTGGGCCATCTCAGTCGTGTTGTAGTTTCCAGCTGCCCTGTGCTCAGATTAATCTTATAATTTATTTGAGGGCAAAACATTTATGCTTTAAAAAAGTGTGTCATCTATGTCCCTCTCGTTCCCTTTAATGCAAAGCACATTGTAAATTCTCAATATGTGGCGATTTACAAATTGGATCCAGACACATATATTCATTTTATAAAAATTTTATGCCAAATTTCCCTTAAATTAATACTTTTCTAGGATGCATTTTAATTGATTTGCAAGAGTTTGACTAATTAGTTAAGACTTTGATATACTGAAAAACTGCTCCACTTGTATTCTATTCGCAGATCCCCAGAAGGTCCTCTGCTCATGACCTAGCAAGTTGCAGACCTCAACAATTTTATTCTAAAGATGTAGATTCCCCTATAAAGAAAAAAAATGTTTCCTGCCATTCCAGTTCTACAAGGATCAAGCCATTAGCTACTACAGTCGGCCACTGAGGAGAATTCAGGATGGAGAAAAAATAAGAAGTATTCTGGGCTTTGGATATACTGGCCCCTAGGTAGTTAAGATGCACATGTAATGAAAATTTTTAATGATGCCAGATTCTTGCATCTTCCCTTACATAGGAAAGCACTAAAATCATTAACTTGAGATGTCTGTTTTTTGTGATTAGCAGACTACATATTTTTCTCAGCAAAAAAAAAATTCATATATATCCTGGTTCCTCCCTTACCTCTTCGGAGCAGCTGCTTAGTAAGGACCCCAAATAAAACATAACTCACAACTTTTGTGTTGTGCATTTTTATCTTGGTCAACACCTACATTCCACAATGAATCTGATTCTGTAGGTCTGGGGAGGGGGTCTGGGAACCTATATTGTTTAAACTTCTGAGTTGAATGCTATTGTGAAATTATTGTTCATTTTTTATGGTATAAATGCTTATGATTTTGAAAAGAACCTTTATCTAAAGTATTGAAGGATAAAAGGGCATGATATCTGGGATTTGCCTTAAAATAATCCCAGTGTGGGGAGGGAGTAATGACGGAGAAGAAACAAGTGTCTGTAACTGTTGAAACTGAGTGATGAGTATGGAGGGTATGTTCTAATATTCCCTCTACTTTTCCATAAGTTTGAAATTTCCCAGAATTAAAGGTTTAAGGGAAAATAACCCTCTGGTGATTCTAAAGCAGCAGCCTATGGAACCATATTCAAGGTTCATGGACTAACCCTCTGCAACCAGTTTCCTTACAGCATGATCTTAAAAGAAACTTGTTGATCAAGAACCCTTCATACCACCCGTAAGTGTTCTGGTTTGTGTGGCAAAGTAGAGATTCCCTTATCTGCAAAGAACGGGTATCTCCCTGGAATTCAAATTTCTGACTACAGAGCCTTGACTGCCCTCCCTCCTCCCTCTGATAAGTGACAAGATAGTGGATGGACATGCCTATCTCACATGTGATCAGTAACCCGGAGAAGAAATCTGGAGCCAGAATGTGGACAGGTTGTAATCCTGATTCTTGTGATTTCAAGGTGATGAAAGCTTCTAACTTTCCGGCCTCAAATTCCTTCAGTCTTCTATAGGAGGATAATTTAGGACTATGAAGAAAAGCAAGTGTGCGATTGTTAAAAAAAGGATAGTGGTGGGACTTCCCTGGTGGTCCAGTAGAAAAACAAAAAAAAGGACAGTGGCTACCTCCAAGCAGGAGGAGGGAGACACGTGATGCGTTTCTTGGGTTTGATAAAGTTCTTTTCCTTTTCCTTTTTCTTTTTTGGCTGCACTGTGCAGCATGAGGGATATTAGTTCCCCAACCAGGGATCAAACCCGTGTCCCCTGCAGTGGAAGCTCGGAGTCTTAACCACTGGACTGCCAGGGAAGTCCCTATTATTATTTTTTTTTTTTAGTTGAAGTATAATTGGTTTACAGTGTTTAGGATGTACAGCAAAGTGATTCAGTTAAACATATAATGTTCCTTTTCTTGACCTGCTAAGTAACAGCACAGGATTTCACTATACAGTAGTTTATTTAACTCTAAAATTAGTTCTGTGCACTTGTGTGTATGTAATATGTTACACAATTTTTTTTAAAAAATTTAAGCTTCAGAATTTAAGGACTAGAAATGAAAACAAAATCTGATTACCTGAAATTCAAAGTTAAGGACTGAGTTAGCCTTGGAAAAACTCCCAGAAGTGAAAATGGACAGAGGTGTGAGGGTTTAAAACATTTTTGTAAAGTGGATTCCATAGAATGCTAGTTCTGGAGGATTTCATGTAAATGAATAAGTTGGGAAATGCTGGGTTATATAGTCAATCCACCAAGAAATATTAAGAGCTTTAAAGATCAGATGGTATTCCAAATACCGTGAACTCGATGGACCAGTAATTTGGCTAAAGTTAAACAGCTTTCATTATGGCAGGACTGCTCAGAGCCCTTAAGTTGCTACTGAGTTCTGAATGTCGAAAAGTTGGGACAGACTCTGCAGTGTTCCTCAGATTTCTAAATCCGAGGTGTCTCAGACCCAATTAACGCACCACCTCAGATTCGCTCAGCTGCACCTCTCTCCTAGCCCCTTGGCCCCTTGTTCATGGAGAGCCTGGATGCTACTTCAGCCGCGGTCATCGCCTCATCCGCTAGCACGGGTGGCTGTCTTGGCCTTCCCTGGAGTAAATCTGGGCTCCAGCAGAGCCTCCATGGTGACCACTGCGGCGGGGGCAGCAGTAGCTCTAGCACCCCTGCCGTTAGCCCTGACAGGTTTTTGTTTTGGTTTTTTTTCTTTTTTGTAATGTGAGTGTCCGACTTGAGCTTTGACTGCCATCCATTTCAAAAGAGGCAACCACTTCAGGGCTATCTCTAATAAACACCTCGCCAGCCACAGCACTAGATAGAGAGCCAGGCCGTATCTCCCCACTGAGGCTCCTTTGTTTTGGAGATCTTAGTTGATTTTGCTAACTGACCATTTGAGCCATTCGCTTTTTTTCCACTTCCCACGCTTTAAATTCCCTCTCTTATGTTCTAAATTCACCAATAAAGAGTGAGCTTTTGAAACCCTAGGCCCCCACCCTAGACCCCAATAAAAGCGGAACCCGGGCTCTTGCTTTCTCCCTCCCTCTCTCCACCCGTGAACTCACTGCATGGCCCCAGGGATGCTATGTAATTTGCAGATCTTGTAAGTAATAAACCTTTATTTTTTCAGAATTTCCTGATGGTTAGTACTTAAGGGCATCTTGAAATCATAATAAGAACTACAAGGGCCAGTCTAACCACAACATTGGTTGCTGATAGGCTGAGACTGACACAAAACACACACCCAACCCCACTGCCCCCCCCCCCAGGCTCTGCTCCACCCACCACCTGCAGGGTCAGCTGACAGGTGCCTTCTAGCTTCCCCGGCAGCTGCCCAAAGGGCCAAGTGATGCAGTGGAAGAGCAAGGGCATTAACTCTCCGGGAGGCAAACTCCAGTCCTGGGAGATGGGAGGTGGAAGAAGCCAGCAGACAGGTCTCTCCCTTCTTCCCTCTCATGAACTGTTTGAGGCGGGTTGTTCTTTGTAACCTGCTAGAAGCATCTCGCTTGGCTGAGCAAGCAGCCAGGGGTCTCCTGGTGGAGCTGTGGCCAGCTGGGTAACGCGATACTTTGTATTTGCTTCCCTCCTTTCCTGACTTGCTTCCACTTCCCTTCACTCTGGCTGCCCTAGGAATGTAGCTGAACTCAAGTGTTTACTCTTTGCCTCAGGCTCTGTTTTCTTGAGAGCCAGGAAATAAGGCATTGAACCCTTTTCTGGAGGGTCCTCTCAGGGCCAGTTTTCCACACAGTTCTCATTGGGAAATGCGGGTTTAAAGGACAACTTCTTCGGTGGGATAGAAACCTTGGCTTGCCGTCACTGCCTTCTTCCTGCTGCACTCTTCCTATCAGGCCTTCTGTCCGTCTACCCTGAACTGTCCTCTGAAAAAAAGGCTGAATGAAACCCCAGCTCTTTTGGTAATAAAGGGAAGAAAGCGCTGTGCATTTATTGAAACAACATGGAACACGAACTCAGTCGCTGTCCCTTATGTCAGGAATAGACACTGAAATACAGCACCTTATCCTTTCCTAGGTCTGTGAGTGCTACGGAGCCCCTCCCACCAAGGAGAGGAAGTGGGTGGCTGTATCAACCTGGCTTCTTTCGCTTCTTTACAATAATCGTCCATCACACGATGACCAGGCATTATCATACAAAAGTTCCTTTACAAAAAGCACCAAATTGGCATACGTATACAAGTATATACAAAAATCACATTTTAAAAATGTACAAAATATTCCATTTTGCACCAACGTAGAAAAGTATCCAGTGTGGTTGTTTCAAGCACGTTTCCAACTCTGGTTCATGACGCTGGACACAGCGGTGAGGTCCTGCTCCTGGTTCCTGCTCTCTGAGCAGAGAGAAGACACACCTCCCCATTGCCCCTCCGGGGGCCCTGACCCCTCCCACCCTGGGCCTGTCACCAAGGTAGCTGGGCCCATCCCCACCCTCCCCAGTCTCTCTGCATCTAGACGGTCTCTCCCTCATCCATCTCCTTACTGGTGTCCTGAAAAAAAAGACGAAGAAACACAAGATGGGATAGGGCCTCAGGAGGATCCAGGGCTTACCAGGATGCAGTGACAAAATTATCAGACTCCAATTCCTGCCTGGCCTCTTCCGTTTAAAATTGCAATAGAATTTAGCTGCCTAAATGCTATGGATTTCAGATCCAATGCAAAAGACTCTAGAAGGCTACTCTGTGTTTTTTAGCTGGATTGGAATTTAGTTCCAATAATAACTTGAATTGAAAAATAATAACATTAGCAAACATGACGTTTCTATGTGCCAGACACTGTGTTAAATGATTACCTAATTTAGTCCTGATTACAGTCTAATCTTTTGAGGTCAGTACTGGTATACCGCCTTGCAAAGATGAGTACGTCAAGATTCAGAAAAGTCGTGAACTGCCCAAGAACACACCGCTAGTCCATGGTAAAGCTGTGATTCAGAACCCAGGCCCTTAACTGTACTCTGTCAGGTTGGGAAACTCAGATACCTATGGGGCCAGGTGACATGAATGGGTCAAGCAGGCAGGCTGACAGTGGTGGGGCTGGGCAAACTAGCAAATGGATGTCCCATCCAAAGGAGGCAACTGCTTCCCAGAGCCAGCTCTCTGAGACTAGGGAGAAGGGCAAGCCCAGCGTTGTTAGCTCTTTCCAAATTTTGACAGGGTGAAAATCCAAAGTCTTAGTTGAACTCTTCTTTTAAAAGAAAACAAAAACAAAACATCCTTTTAAAAAAATCTACTAATTTAAAAAATGTTGACAACTAATTTTTAAAATTTTGAACATTGGGCCTAGCCTGCCTTGTGGGTGCTCTCTTTTGCCTCTGTTACGCTGTGTCACTTTGTGTTTAGGAAGGTCATTTAGATGTAAAATGGGAGCTTTTTATTATGAATAGTTTGGGGGAGTTCTCTAAGAGTAAAGGGAACACGACTTTACCTTAACAGGTTTAAAAGCCCTACAGGGAACAAGAAACATCACCCCACCGTCAAGCACAGCACTTTGCACTCAGTAGGGATCTCATGTTGTCACTGAATGAACGAACGAATGAAAGGAGGGAGACGGATTTCTCACCTTCTTCCCTCCCCTCTGTGGACTCTTCCTCTTCCTGATTTTCTTCTTCAATAAACTCCTCCTCTTCCTCACCTGTGTGTGACAAAGAACAATTGCATTAGGTTGGGGCTGGTGTCTCAGAGGAGAGGCTCAAAGGAGATCCAGGCTGGAGACAGCACCCGTTCCATAACCAGTCGGGGTCCAGCGGCCACGCGGTGACATCACTGGCCGAGGAGGTGATGGGCTTGTGTCCTCCTTCCCCAACCTCCTCCTTTCTTCCCACACCCTTCCAAGCGAGGGAGGCTCAAGACCTCCTTTTTCCAGTCGCAGCAGCAGCAGCAGCATCTGTCACTTGACCTGCCTGCGACTGGAGGGACCTTTGGGGAAGCACACTGTGTACCGCTGCACATTTCTCAGACAGGTCAACTTTACCTGGGGAAAATGGGACAAAAACGCCTTGATTCTCAGGGAGCAGAATCCTTATTCTGAAGGAGTCTGCTCAGCCTTTGAAATCTGCTTGCCTAGCGCTCCTTCTTCAGTTTTCCGCATTCCTTAGCCTACAGAGGCGTGGAAGTGAGGCGTGAAGCCCTTCTGGGGCCACCTGCTCCTTAGGTGTCCGAAACTGAGCCTCAGACAGTGACTGTGCCGCAACCTTTGTGCTCACTCTCCCATCCTGGGGTATCGCCTTCAAGCTCTACTCACAGGGAACGTGTCCCTTCCCCACCCCCTCTCTCAAGCCACTTCCTTAAGCCTTTGGGGGCCCTGAGGGGTCACTACAGACTCAGAGCATTTGTCAAGAGTATCTGGGGAGAGGCTTGAAAGAGTTAATTCCTCCAAACTGACAATTGGGATCTGTGCATAACCCAGGGAACGGTTTTGTGGTGGTTTAACCATTATCACAACTTACTACTCATAGCAGCATTTGCTGAGAACTTACTATGTGCCAAGTGCTTCCTTGTGCTAAGGACTGTACACGCACTGCCTCATAAAATCCCCAGAAGGCCCTCGGTGGAATCTGCGCGGGGTTACTTACTGGTATGTGGCCTCTGCAAGTCTCTCACCTTTCCTTGGTTTTATTGCCTCAGTTACAAAATGGAGATGACAAGAGAACTACCTCTTAAAGTTGTTGTATTAAACAACAAAATTCACGTCCAGGGCTCAGTGCCCCAGATATAGAAAGTTCTCGATAAATGGTAGCTGTGGGTACTCTCCCCATTTATCCATGAGGGCACGGAGGCTCAGGGAGATTACTGAAGGCAGTGCAGATAGTCACAATGTCGGACTGTTCACATAGTATGATCCACTCTTGAATATCTTCGCTTAGGGAGGGTGACGGTGGAGCAGATGCTCTACAGCAGTGGATACACCCGAGTCCGTTGACATCTCAGCTTTGGGATGCATTTTGTCCTTACCCAAGAATAGAGTATATTTGGGCTTCTGGGAACAGATTTAACACATCAGAGTCTGAAAGCTTGCAGGAGAGCAGATGCAGGAGGTGCCAAGAAGCTTTTCTCTTTCTCTTGCCAGCCCACTCACAGTTCTTCCCTGTTCCTGAACAACCTCTACCCCTCTTTCTTTCTCTCAGCAGATCATTGGAGCATCACCTCTCAGACAAATGCAACATTCAGCAGAATTGGATCCGCCCTCCCTTTCTTCATCGCTAACTAGCTATCTTTCAACTGTGTAACCTTGAGCAAACTATCAAAATCTTTGTTCTCCATCTGGTTGCCTCATTTTCTCTTATAATTTTTCCTTTATTATTGTTATGGTTATATTGTTACAATTATTATATGCACGTTATGGAAGAGTAATCACAAACAGAAGCAAGGACAGAATATAGATGAATTAAGGTACCTGAGCGTCCGCGATTATAGCAAGAAGCTAAAGCCAAGACTAGCTTTAGGCAATAACTAGTGTATGTCCAGCATCTTACAAAGGCTTCTGAAGCAATATCTTATTTCTTGCAACAGCATCATTCGGTGGTCATTGTCAGGAGGCCCATTTGTTACCTAAGTTTTTTTTTTTTTAACATCTTTATTGGGGTATAATTGCTTTACAATGGTGTGTTAGTTTCTGCTTTATAACAAAGTGAATCAGTCATACATAAACATATGTTCCCATATGTCTTCCCTCTTGCGTCTCCCTCCCTCCCACCCTCCCTATCCCTGTTACCTAAGTTTAAAGTTAGGAAATGAAGCTCCTAACTTCAGAGGCGGAGGGAGCCTCCAAAAGGCCACACGGATGAGAAGTGGTAGAATCGGATTTGACCTTAGGTCTGCCTGACTCCAGTTGCCAAGCTCTTTCTATTGCCCCAGGTTCCTCCCTAACGCAGAGCCATACATAATTAATTGAGCAACAATTATGTACCAGGCACTGTGGTGGGCTCTGGGCTCATCCAGAAGTTGGCTGTATGAATTTAACTGATATCTGGGCGTCTTTGCTAGTGTATCTGCCTCTATGTGGGGCTCAGTGGGAGGGAAGCTGATTTTGGGGGAAAATAGTCCCTTACCTGTCTCAAAGTCGATGGCCCTCAGGGTGTCTGCTATGTGCTCTAAGTCCAAAGTAAAGTAGTCCATGTTTTCAAAGCCCTGCTCTATCTTCCCCAGTTGGCAACCCTTGGACGCTTCCACAATGCTGTAGGGGAGAGAGAAAAAGGGGTGGGGTGGGAGCACAGTGAGATCTCTGGCCTCAGAGAAGGAAGGAGTTGTTTTAGCCCTAACTTATACCAGCGTGCCTGCTTGTGCCCACACGACTCCCCCTGGAGGATGGAGTATTTCCTCTCCAGTCACAAGCAGAACGGATGGTCCAAGAAAGCAGGGGTGCAAAGGCCAGGAAAGCTATCCTGGGGTGAGACCCTCCCAGCAGACCTAATGCAAAGGACGAGGCCCTCTGGACAGAAGTCAGAGGCCCTGAAGGGAGCTGGGGCCTTGGATCATAGCCCCGGAGAGACACTGACCTTCTGATGAGTTGCTTGGCACTCTGTGGGGGAAAAGAAAGAGCAAAGGGTTAGGACTGCGGAAAGGGTAGCCCCAGGAAATTAGCAAAACCAGTGACTGGGCTCTGCAGATGGGCACTTGCTGCCGTTCCCTAGCCCAGCTGTGACCCGCTCCTGAGTTTCAGCAGAACACAACTTGGATTTTCCCTCTGTCCATCGTCTGCACACATCTTGCTCATCATCCTAGAACCCTCCCATTGTCCTGGCAGGAAGCTTGGATTCTAGGAGTATCAGTCTAAACCCTCTTAAACTCTGAAATCTTCAAGATGAGAATGATACCTAATCACCTTTTTATACCCAATGGATAGCACAAAGCCTGGCCCACAGTACGTGCTTAGGAAATTTGTATTGAACTTTACTCTTCCTTCACAAAATCTTATAGCTGATCTTTTTATGTCTCCCCCAAGAAGCTCTTCTAGGGTAGGGCTGTGTCTCGTTCATCTGTGTCTCCACCTCAGTGGCTGGCCTCTGGCAGGTGCTCAATTAATCGTCTCTTCGTGGACACTGTATTTTGCCGCTTGCAAAGCCATTTCACAAACATCCTTTTATATGATCCTCATAAAATCAGTTAAGAGGAAAGAAGGTAGGAACTGTTACATGCTCATTTACAGATGAGAGACTGAGGCTTGGAGAGCATTAAATGACTTGCCCAAGGGCAAGTTCTTTGGTGATCAGGGATGAAGCACGACTTGACCCTCAGACAGGGCTGTGGAGCTGAAGTGCCCACACCCTCCCGGTCCTGCTCACCGAGAGGAAGATGGCCCCGCCAGGCTCGT
Organism: Tursiops truncatus; assembly: GCF_011762595.2. Lineage (NCBI taxonomy): Eukaryota > Metazoa > Chordata > Mammalia > Artiodactyla > Delphinidae > Tursiops > Tursiops truncatus. Next base: position 163,622,293 of record NC_047034.1, on the reverse strand, counting down.
CCAGGGACTGGATGGCTGTCTCCACCAGCTTGCTGGACTTCTCCAGTTGCTGCCGGTATTGCTGGATGAGGGCCTCGTGGAAGCTGAGCTTCTCCTCCTGCTCTCGCGTGACCCGCTGCAGCAGCTCACTCTTCTTCTCGTCCAGGATGGCGTACAGCACGTCGAACTTCCGGCTCAGCTCTTCCTTCACCTGGTGACTGTTCTCCTGGGGACAGAAATCTTGGAGTCACATCCTGCGGGCCCTCCATCCTATCCCCAATGCTTCTTTCTTGGGATGGGTGTGCTGGGAATAAAAAGTCTGAAGCTGGGGGAGATTGACTGCACCCCCATTTCACAGAACACGAAATGAAGCCTTAGCAAGAAGAAAGCTTTTGCTAAGGTTCCCCAGCCACTTAGCACACCAGTAACATTTGGAGGCTGGGGTCATGGAGAAAGCTACACCTTTCGTCAAAAGTAGAGACTCTGGGCTTCCCTGGTGGCGCAGTGGTTGAGAGTCCGCCTGCCGATGCAGGGGACGCGAGTTCGTGCCCCGGTCCGGGAAGATCCTACATGCCGCGGAGCGGCTGGGCCCGTGAGCCATGGCCGCTGAGCCTGCGCATCCGGAGCCTGTGCTCCACAACGGGAGAGGCCACAACAGTGAGAGGCCCGCGTACCGCAAAAAAAAAAAAAAAAAAAAAAAAAAGTAGAGACTCTAAGGTCAGATGGGATATGTATGTGGGCCTCCCCAAGTCACAATCTTCCTCCCATTTTAGGACCAAGACCAGATTTGGGAAGCTCTGCATCATTTGGTCATCTGAGAGGTGGAGAAGCTGCTCCTCCCCTAGTGGCCTCCACATTGAGGCTTCCTTCTGTCCAACACTGATGCTAATCTTCGTTTCCTTACCTATAAAGAAGGTATAATAATAGCATCTCATCAGACTGGGGGCTCTACTATCCTCTGTCAGACCGGGAGCCCCTCCCAGTTATTACGTTGTTACGTTATTATGTTGTTACGGGTAATAACAACATCCCTCTTCCTTCCTTTAAACCTATCCTTCACACAACTCTTTTGTCCACCAGAAACGTAATGATCCCTTTCCCCCATCTCATTTCCAGGTCCCCACAAGGGGAGATGGAAAATCATGGGTGCTTTTGCAGGGATAGAAAAGTTGCCTTCTGCCTCTACAGCCTTGCTACTCAAAGTGTAGTCCATGGACTAGCAACTTGGGCAAATCCTGGGAGCTTGTTAGAAAAGCAGAATCTCATGCCTCATTCTAGACCTACTGAATCAGAACTTGAATTTGAACAAGGTCCCAGGGTGGTTTGCGCGCACATTCGAGTCTGAGAAGCTTTAGGCTACAGCACGCTGGAGAACAATGTTCTAAAAGCTACTAGTGCTGAACAAATGCTGGGAATTATTGGTGGGACACTGCCTGAAGTCAGGGACCTGGTCTGTCTTGCTCACCGCCACATCCTCAGCACCTCTGGCTGAGCCTGACACACAGCTGTCCTCGGGAAGCGTTTGTTGAATGGGTGGATGAATTGATTAGTCAGTCCCTCCCCCACCATCCCTGCTTGAACACCCCAGAGACGAAGCTGCACTGGGAGGCTTCGAACCCCTCACCTTGGTCTTCCCCTCACCTTGGTCACTCGACAGGAGTCCTCCAGCTGAGTGATGATGGTCTGAACACGGTCATTCCCTGCTACCAGCATGGAGATACAGTTATTCAGCTCAGTCTAGACGGGAGGAAGGGGTGGGGGATCAGGAGAAGAGAGACAAAAATAGTCTCAGGGCCTGCCCTCTGGGGCGTGGCAGCAAAACAGCACCCTCACTCCCCTCTCTGCTAGAAAGAGCCTCTTTCTGAGGTACAGCTCAGCTCCAGAGCAGAAAATATCAGAGAGATACTGCATCCCTCATTTTACAGATGAGGCCCAGAGAGGGGAAATGAGCTGCCCAAAATACACAGCAATGTGCTGGCAGAGGAGGGGCTTGTTTCTAGGAATGGAGGGATCCATAAAAGAAAGAGGTTGGAGAGTTCTAGAAGAGAGACATCAAGAGAAGAGTAGGAGGGGGGGAGGAAAGAGTATAGAAAGGGCAGCCATTGCTTACTTCATGTGCAGCATGGCGGGGCTCCCACAGGCCCAGAGGCCCGGGGAGAGGACTCTCAGCTGCCTCCTGCTGCAGAGGGATCCAGGGAGAGGTGACCAGCACAGGAAGGGGTATCTGGGACCCAAACCACACTGGGTGGTAGAAGTCGTGGCCAGAGAGGGCCCTGGTGGCCTGGCCCTGGGACCTGCCCTCTCTCTTGGGGCCACACCCAGATGCTCTCAAGTGGCTCTAAGTATAACTCATGAGTTCAGCCACCTCCCCAGGGAAGGCAAGGGCTGCTGGCCCTGTGGGCAGGAAGTCCCTCCAGGGTGACTATTCCCGAAAGGCCAGCTCAGCAGATCTATAGGGATCAAATCCACATCCTGAATCATATGTCCAGCAGGCTCGGGCTGGGGGTGGAAGTAGCTCAGGTCAGCACCTTTTGTCCCTGGAAGACACTCTGCAGTGGGGCCACCTCGCAGGCCTTGTGGACCCCAAACACCTTGCACATGGAGCACGTGGGCACCTCACACGTGAGGCAGTAGATGTTGATTTTCTCATCTTCGTGCTCCTTGCACATGGGGTGGTTGCCTTTCTGCAGGGGCCGACTGAAGTGGAGAAGAGTCATAAGTCACGAGGTGGGAGTCTCGAGTCCCTGTCTCCTCCCCCAGCCCCAGGAGGCCACCCCAGATCCATGACCCAAGCTCTCAGTGGTGGGCTGTCCCAAACCCTTTTCTTTCCATCCTCTGAGGACCCAGGACCAGGGAAGCCAATGACACCAAGACTAGGATTCAAAGTCCAGTGATGGAGTTGGCCCTAGGCCTTGCCAGTACAGGACATGGGAAGGATTGCAGAATCCCAGAGTCATTTTGAGACATTTTCAAGAAGAGGAAACTGGGTCCCAGAAAGGTGAATTGACTTGCCCAAGGTCACCCAGCAAGTCAGGGCATGGGAGGCTAGAGTTCATTTGCTCTAATTATAGTCCCCATGCTCTTGGGTACAGCAGGCTGGGCTCTGAGCAAAGCAATTTATATTCATGGCCTCATTGAATTCTATATTTAATCCACCAGACTGTAGTCTCCATCAAAGCCGGGAAACTTGCCTAGTCCCTTCACCCCCTGAATCTGCAGTGTACAGTGCCTGGCATGGAGAAGGTGGTAATTAAATACAGGTAGAAAGAATAAATCCTTAAGCATGCCATGAAGGCGCCCCGAGGCTCTGAGACAGAGGCATTATGTGTGCCCCAAGTCACACAACTAGAACATGGGCAACGCAGGGCCATCCAATGGCCCAGCACAAGCCTTGATTTCCAGTCCGAGATTCTTTCCAGGATCCAGAATCGCTTCTTTCTGTTTCCCCCCAAACACACACTCTTAGGATGACTTTCTCCCTTTGTCTCTCTCTCTCCTTTTAGGGCCTCTGGCATGTTTTCTGTGTTTCTCTCAGGGTCACTTCCTCCCCGAGATTCCATTTTTTGGGTCTAGGTCTTACTGCCCCAGCTAACTATACACTCATTTAGAGCCAAGAGCACATCTACACACCTCTGCTTTCCCAGCCCCTAACACAGCAGGCAGCTCAGAATGACTGTCCCCCATCATGTCGGTGCCTCCCCTCCAAAGAACCTTGCATGGCCGATCACACCCTTGGCATTTTTGTCCCCTCAGGGTCTTAAATAGGCCCCTTTCCAGACTTACCTTTTTGCATCTTTTAGCCCAGGGTCCCCCCATGCTGGCAGGGCTCTCCCTTTGCCACCTGTCTCTATCCCCTGGGAAGGGAGCTCTGGGGTGGCAGTAGGTGCAAAGGTGAGGCAAGATCCTGAGGGTCTGGTACTTGTGTCCTCTGTCATCCCAGTTGCCTATCCTCCCAGCCCCAGGCGCCAACATCGGGGTTCAAATCCAGATTGTTCTGCCACTTACTCATTGTGACCTTGGACAAATGATTTCACCTCTCTGAGCCTTGGTTTCATCCCAGAGCTACTGGGATCATGGCAGGAATTGTCTGTACTGAATGTGCAGTGCCTGGCACAGAGCAGACCCTCAATAACTATCGTCATCATTCAACTCTGTGGAAAGGCCTTGACAACATGCTCTTCCTAGGTCGACACTGGGTGGGCTACTATTCTGGTGCAATATTGATTTTATTATTATTATTATCATGATCAACGATATCATTGCATTTTTGTAGTGTTGAACTCTAGCTACATAAGAGGCAGTAGCGGTTAAGAATGTTCACTGGGCAGTCAGTCAGACAGGCTCCCTCTCAGCTTCACCACTTGCTAGCTGAGTGGCCTAGGACAAACCTCTGATCCTTTCAGAGCCTCCATTTCCTCGTCAGAAAATGAGGGTAAGAATCGTTTACAGGATTACTGTGAGAATTAAACAGGGATAATGCGCGGAAAATACTTAGTGCAGTGCCTGCACACAGTAGCTGCTCAATAAATATTTGATCTCTTTAACATTTCCCATCAAAATCCTACATGACAGTCACACTAACAAATCTTACTGTCCCTTTCTGGACACAGGGGAAAAGGAGGCCCAAAGACTTACCCAGTATTCTACACTGCATGAGTAACAGAGTCAGAGTAGCAAACACAGTTCTCAGGTCAGAGCTTTCTCAGGCGAGGACTGGTCTGTCACCTTTTTGGGGGGCCAGACGTTGCCTGTAGGCAGGCACTTGGTGAAGGTTTGGGACCACAAGGGCCATGAGGTCAGCAGCCTGGAAGTTTTGTCGGGATGTCCTGATTTGTAGAGATCTCCCTGGTGGCTGTGTCTCTCCCCAGGTTGAGGCCCAACACTGTACAACTTCGACCACGCACAAATTCTGCCTGAGAATGAGTGGCTATTTCACAAATAGGGAGCCTTGGAGCTAGATGGACTGGGCCCAGTCCCAGCAATTCTACTTGGGTAATTGACTTCACCTCTTTGAGCCTCAGCTTCCTCATCCATGAAACAGGGATGATGAAAGCCATGCTGACCCATAGGATTGTCACGAAGCAGCAGCAGGAAGCATTCTCGCGCTGGTGTTATCACTATAGAGAAACTGGCTATGTTCTCACTGGGTGACTTCTCTGCTTATCAGGGCCACTTAGCTGGCTCCAGTGCCTCTCTCTCCCTCTTACATCTCATCTTTCCCCTGGTTTCTGTCTCAGTATCTTCCAGGAGGACAGCTTAACGTCTGCATCCCCTCCCATTCACTGGGTGACACCAAAAGCCAGGGCTGCGGGATACGGTGAGCCTCCGTTCCTGCCTGGGGAAGAGGGAGATGGCTCTCTGGATTGGCTCGCATAGCTCTTCCAGCTAGGGGACTGGATCCTGAGCAGATGAAGGAGGATGGGGCCTTGGAGAGCTGGGCTCAGAGGATGAGCTGGGGAGAGGGGATGGCCTCCCAGCTGCAGGGTGAACTGACCTGCAGCACTCCTGCTTGTAGATATCAATGATGTTCTCCACCAGCAGATTCCTCTGCAGGCCGTACACTCCATGACGGTCCATGATCACTTCATGGCGGCAGGAGGGGCATCGGAAACGGCTTCCAGACATGGACACTGAGCCACCCCGGTTGGCCCAGTAGGGATTTGCAGCCTGCTGGTGACAAGGGCAGAGGTGAGGCCTGGGCTCCCTCCTCAACTCCTTCCCTTTCTGACCTCCGACTATCCTTCCCCCTGCTCACCCCAAGATGACTTAAAGCCCCCTATCCTGAAATGAGAGAACCAGCCTCCTTACACAGGGAGCACCTGAGAAGTAACCAAGCAATCAACAGGTTTGGAGGTCAGCAGACCTAGGCTCAAGTCACAGTAATTCTCTGAATGACTTCAGGCGAGCAACTTTTTCTCTCCAAGCCTCAGTTTGCCCATTTATGAAATGGGCATATAATTAGAGCCAGCTCCTAGGGCTGCTAGTTTAAAGAAAAAACAGTGAGAGATCATTCTGTAAAGTGCTTCTGGGGAACTTTGAGGCCTGCCTCCCAACCAGGATGCACATCGCTCCCATTCTTTCCTTAGAGAGATGAAGTCCCTCCTGCACCACATTATAGAGGGGACAGCGTCAAAGGGGAAGATGCCTCTATGGCTCAGTGCCTCTCGGCCACCCTCCTCCTAAAACTCTGGGCACCCTGCCACATTGGAGCTGGCTCCAGCCCCCAGGGTCTGGTTTCTCTCCCCTCTCCGCCTGTCTCTCCCACTTATCACTTGAGGCTTTTGGAATCCTGATTGGAGAGTCAACTGCGGTGCTCAGGACAGGGGTGGAGTAGCTACAGGCAGGGTGGGGAGGGGAAATGTACGTCATGGAGAAGGAATGGGGCAGCCAGAGCTGCTTCCCTACCCGCCTCGGCCCCTTCCAGAGGCCTCTGCAGGGGTTCACTTCAGAGGGGGGTAAAACAGCCCCAGTTTGGAAGGGTCCTGGGCTAAGAGAGAAGTTTTCTTTTAGTTTTCACTGCAGGAAAACTGAGTAGCTGAGGCCCCAGTTCTAGGCCATGCCCAGCACTGACCTGGAAGATGTCACAGGCACACTTCCGGCAGAGGTTGTGTTGACATGGCAAGATGACCACTGGCTTGGTAAACATCTCCAGGCAGATGGGGCAGATCAGCTGCTTCTCCAGGTTCTCCATGGGGTTCCCATCCTGGATCAGGCTTGACTTATAATCCATACTGTCAGGAGACGTGGGGACCCACCTGGCTCTCTCCTTCACCTGCCTCGCTCTAAGCAGATCTGGGGTCTTGCCTTTGTCACAGAATACCCGCCTGGAGCCTCTTTGCCTTCTTCTCCTGGAGCCCAAATTCTCCCTTGGTCTGTGGCCCCTCTGATATTTATAGCTGGACCCTGGTCACATGAGCCCCAGGAAGGGACCAGCTGAGAATTCCAACGCCAAGCGGCTGGCGAGGCTTGAGTTTCCTCCAGGCCCGAAAGACCAGCCTCTCAAATCACATGTAAGGATGAGCAATCGCTGTTCCCTTGGGACGGGGGTCGTAAACAAGAACAGCTTGTTCGTGGACAGGCTTGGGGCAGGACTGGGTACCCGGAGTTTCCTCCAAAAATTAGTCTCCTCCCACGGTAGGCTGGTAAGGAGGGAGTGGGCCACTGGGATTTGTGGGGTTAATAGCCGGTGCCCTCTCACTGACCTAAATCAGGTCTGTCCCCAGATGAGGCCCATCCCCAGCACAGCATGTTGCTAAAGACCTTGGTCCCGCCCCATCCCCGCCCCCCACCCCCACCCCCAACCCCACACACTCAGGCTAGCCCATCCCTCCATCCTTCCACCACTAATTCCACTTTTTTCTTTTTGGCCACACCGCATGCGAGATCTTAGTTCCCAAACCAGGGATTGAACCCGTACCCCCTGCAGTGGAAGCATGAAGTCTTAACCACTGGACCGCCAGGAAAGTCCCTAATTCCACTTTAATACTGAAAGGGCTCCCTTGAGACAGAGCCTAGTTCCCTCATTTTATAGATTTTGACACTGAGGTCTAAGAAAGAAAGGACCTTATTCAAAGTCATTTGGAAAGTAAGTGGCAAAGCCAGGAATCTTATTCATTCATCAGACATTTTCTGAGTACTAACTATACATCAGGTACCAAGGTGATAGATAAATGAGTAATCCTTTTCCCTGCCCTGAGATACTCACAGCCTAGGGAGGGAGACAGACAGAAATAAATATCACGTAGTGCCACGAAGCCCTACCTAACCACTTAGACATTATCCAGATGTTCCTGTCTGCTCTCTGCACAAATTTAAATTTTTCTCCACGTCCTTCTTGACCGTCGTCCATGTCAGCAGGTAGAAGTCATTAGAGCAGTTCCAACGGCTGTCTTTAAGGTAGAATGTCATGCAAAGGGACATTGGTATAAGGTGCTGGGGCAAGAGTGGGAGCAGTAACATCAGGCCTCAGGATGAGCCTAACAGGCTGTAGAACCTACAGGAGGAGTGTCCATGATCTCACGAAAGAGGGGCAGCAGGAGGGTGGGTTTGATGGCCTCAGCCTGGAGAGGAGTTGACGGTTGGAGCCCTGAGACGAGAGCTAGTGAGTAGTGAAGGCGTAAGAGCCAAACTTAGGAAGGGGAACGGGGAGGAGAAGAAGAAGGGCAATCAGTCACAGAAAGAGGAGGGGGCCTAGAGGACAAGGAGTGGGCAATTTCAAGGAGAGGGTAGTCCTCCCAAAATGTCAATGGCTGGTCTTAGCTGAGCACCTACTATATGCTGGGCACTGGGCTAAGCAATTCATACACATTATTTCATTTCATCATCTCAATAGCCAGCAACGTAAGTAAAATAACTTGTATGAAGTCACGCAGGTTGTAAGAAGGGGCCCTAGGACAAAACCCAGATATGCTTGACTCAGGAGTCCAAGCTCTTCAAGTCTCTACTGAACTGTAGGTCAACACTGCCAGGCCAGCCAGGGGCTGGAGGAGGATGAGAGTTGAAAAGAGGCCATCTTTTCCTCCTTGCTCAGTTTTGTTCAGGCGTAAGGTAGCACCGTTCTCCAGGAAGGAGGACCTTTTCACTGCCACAGGAGACGAAGGCTTCAGCCTATCGTGGAATCCCATTCTCTTTTGCCTAAGTGGCATAGTTATGGTCAAGGAGATCCAAGGGCTAGTGTAGGTGGGCTAAAGATAAAGGATTTCCTCCCTGATAAAAAGTAAAGTGCAAGAAGAAAGCTTCGTTCTTGCCTTTGAATGAGGTTATGAGGGGGTGAGGCAGCGATCTTGCAATCAAGAAGGGGCAAGTCTGAAAAGGAAATCAACTCCCTAGAATGGCAAAGACGAACTACAGAAAGCACTGGGGTCATTGATGCCGTCATTGTGCTGCCAGTCTACCCACCCCCAGAAGTGCCCTCTAAAATGTGAGATAACACATGTCAGGACAGTGTAATTAAATCTGTTACTTGCAGCAGAGAGCACTCTATATCCATTCATGATTCCAACTCTTCTATGCCAATGATTCTCAAATCTCTAATTCCAGTTCAGACCCCTCTCTTCCTTAAGCTGAAGACGTGTTGGAGATCTCCACTGGGATGTCCCCATAGCACCTCAAACTCATCATACCCCAAACACAACACACCATCTCCTCCCCGCCTCCCCCCCAACCAAGCTCCTGCTTCCGTTTTCCTTGTCTCATGTCTCGGTGGACAGCACTCCCATCCAGCCATTTGCACAGACCAGAAAGCTGAGAGCCATCCTGGGGCTCCTCCTTCCTCCTTCCTGCACATCCAGTCAATCTCTGCATCAAACTTGGGTCCACCTTTACATCTCACTTGTCATCTTGCCAGCTGTGAGTCTGGCTCTCCCTCTGGGCTTAGAAGACTGAGGGCAAAGACCGTCTCTATTTGTCTCTGTACCTCCAGCACCTGGCACGTAGTAGGCACAAAGAAATGTTTCTTAAATGGGTGGATGAGTGAATGAGCAAATTAAACATAGAAGCAGCAGGGTTACTGTCAGACTTGGGGGAGATTGAGGTAGTTGAGCGAGTTTTTTTCTTAGCTGAGATGGTACAGACAGTGCAGCTGGGTGTTGGGGTTGATGGCATAAATCCTAAAGCCTTGGGAAGGAGAGGGACACTCCTACCTTTGAGTTGGGAGGATGAGAGAGAGGAAAGGATGGAGGTTAGAATTAGCGGTGTTGGGAGATGGAGAGAAATGTGCTCATGTTGATAACCTCCGTCAGTCAAGAGAGAGTTGAGGTCACCTTCTGAGGCTGAGGCTGGGAGAAGAGGAGCCTGAGTGTGTGAAGCATAGGAGGAAGTGCCCTAGAGAGGGGTGGAAGAACTGTCTGTGGGCAGAAGAGCCTCACTGATGTCTGTCAACACGGATTTGCCATTTCAGAGGAGCCATTCACGTGGCTCTGTTGACTTTCTCTAGCCACACTTGGCAGTTCAGGTGCAAAAGCCACGCAAATAGACAGTGGGATCGACTCCAGCCTGGGAGCTGGCAAGGCCAGCACTGTTGAAAGTCAAGGGGTGAGAAAAGGAAATTCTCACATAGGCCATGCTGGGCAGCAAAACATGTCTTGTCATTTAATCTTCACAACAGCCCTGCAAGAGAGATATTTTGATCTTTGTTTTTCCCAGGAAGAAATGAGATTCAGAGAGTTAATTGGCTTGGCCAGAGTCACACAGCCGCAAGTAGGAGAGCTGAGCTGGGGTTCACATCCAAGGTAGCCTGACTCCTAAACCTGTGCTCCTCACACTGAAACATTTATTTAGTGCTTATTGCATGCCGGGCACTGTACTAAGCCCTTTCCATCCATCCCGCTTTCTTTCTTTTTTTTTTTTTTTTTTTTACTTTTTGGCCAGGCCGTTCGGCATGCAGGGATCTTAGTTCCCCGACCAGGGATCGAACCCGTGCCCCCTGCAGTGAAAGTGTCCAGTCTTAACTGCTGGACTGCCAGGGAAGTCCTTCCATCCTTCCCTCTTGTTCAGTCTTCAAAATAACTCAGTGAGGCAGGGATCATGATTTTCCCTGTTTTGCAGCTGAGTTATAGAGGCTCAGGGCAGTTAAGTCACTTGGCCAAAGTCCCCCAGCCAGTGAGTGGCAGAGCCAGCTTCAGAAGCAGGAAGTTATAAAACGGTATCCTTACCAGTTCTTAGAACATGCTGTGAAGCTATGGACTGACAGACGAAGACAAACATGGAATATCAGTGGCGCATCTGAGCCCAGAGCGCTTAACTACCACATTTTACTGCTTCGCTCTTTGCAAGTCCCCACGCATCTTCATTTTTACTGTTTATTAATGAGAATCCCAAACATAGAAAAGTAGAGAGAATGCTATAATGAACTCATGGGACCAAACCCAGATTCAATTCTTTTCAACATGTCCCCAGTCTTACTTCATCTATACCCCAACAAACTTCTATTTTCTAGAATATTTTAAAGCCAATCTTAGTCATCGAGTCATGTCATCCATAAGTACTTTGGTAAGCATTTCTAACTGATAAGGATTTTTTTTACATAATCACATGCCATTATCATAGCAAAAATAACAAAACTGACTTAATATTATCTAAATCCCAGACCACTCTCAGAGGCTGCTGATTGTCTCGAATGTCTTTTTTTAAAATAAATTTTATTTATTTTTGGCTGCATTGGGTCTTCGCTGCTGCACGCGGGCTTTCTCTAGTTGCAGCGAGCGGAGGCTACTCTTCGTTGCAGTGTGTGGGCTTCTCATGGCAGTGTCTTGTTGCGGAGCACGGGCTCTAGGCTCACAGGCTTCAGCAGTTGTAGTACGTGGGCTCAGTAGTTGTGGCTCACAGTCTCTAGAGAGCAGGCCCAATAGTTGTGGCGCACGGGCTTAATCGCTCCGCGGCATTTGGGATCTTCCCGGACGCGGCATTTGGGATCTTCCCTCAAACCTGTGTCCCCTGCACTGGCAGGCAGATTCTTAACCACTGCGCCACGAGGGAAGCCCTCAAGTGTCTTTTTAGTTAATTCGTCAAATCAGATCCAAATAAGGTCTTACACGTAGCATTTTGCTGGGTTTTTTTCTCATTAATCTCTTTTAATCTATAACAATCCCCTTCCCTACCATTCTTTATGCCACTGATTTGTCCGAGAATGATCATGGCTATTATGATTCTCTTTTTGACATATCAGGAACTGAAGTTCAGAGAGGTTAAGTGATTTATGGAAAGTCACCCAGCTAAGAGACAGACTTCTCATTTGGGACTGCCCCCAAAGTCTGTTACTAGTAGGAGGAGATTTAGTGCCAGAGGGGGGTCCCAGCTGAGTAGCCATCAGGCAAAGCAGCAGGGAGAATGGTTTGGGCCTGACAAGGAGAAGGTAAAGATGGAAGGTGATAGCAATTCTAACACTATTTTTGACTGATTCAGTTCTCCCAAGGGGCTGGGCATCTACTCAGAGCTCCATGGCACTATTTCATTCAGTCCTAGTCACAACCACGAGTAGGTCATACTTATCGCCATTTTACAGATGAGGAAACTGAGGCACAGCTTGGCATATGGAGTTGCCCCAAGTCCCACAGCTAGTGTTGGCAGATCTGGAATAGGCCAATTTAACCCCAAAGTCTGTGCTCTTTTTGATTGTCACTGGAGAGGGGACTTTTCAGAAACCTGAGATTTTGAGGCCTCTTGGTTGGGGCAGAGAACCCTGGCCTGGGGCCCAGACACCTGGGCTCCATGTCCAGCTTTGTCAGAGACAAGCAATGTGATGCCCAGTAAGCCACACCCACCTCCAGTGTCTTCATCTGCCAAGTGGAGCGAGCATAAGAGATGATCCCTGAAGGTCTTTGCCCCTCCCCAGTGGCAGGGTTCTCAGAGGAACTCTTCCCAGGATGGAAGGCCCGGGGGCAGTGATGCTGGGAAGGAACCACCCTCCACCTCCCCTTTCATGTCCACATAGCTCCGGCTTGCTTAGATGTTTTCTTGGTGCGTCATAGAGCAGATCCTTTCCACGGGTGTGGTGTGTGCTGTTCTCCCTGCAGCCCCCATGACCTTCCCTGGAGGGCTGGGCCTGCCCCGCCTGTTCCTCTGGATTTCCCCTTGAGCCTCCTTCGTTCCTGGAGTACCCTCAGAAAGGGTGTGGGATGGGCACTGTTTTTCTTATGGTTTGAGATCCCTGTCACATGCTTTGATGTCATCCTCACTGAAGAATCATCCCAAATCACAGGATCAAACAGATAGGTCACTGGATACAAAGACTAAAGCCAGAGCAGTTGCCAGAGGCAGGTCCATGGGGTCTAGCTCATGATGCAGTGCCCCGGGTGCCAGGGCAAAGCCCACTGGGCCTGGAAGGGCAGCAGAGCATCTCAGGATCTCACCACTCAGGGCTGGAAGCCCTATAGGCCTCTTCCCCCTATGCCCAGATCCAGATGACCACTGGGGGCAGCTACAAGGGCTCTGGGGAGTGGATGGCGTTTAGAGAAAGGGACTGCCCCAGCGACAGGGAACATGCGTTGCAGATAAGGTCTGGAGGGGGCGCTACATAAATGATCCTGAACTAAAGTATCAAAAGTGCTTTATAAACAATGAGATGCAATAAACCCTTACTATAAGGCCCCGAGAGTGCAGAGCAACAAGGAAGAGGCTGCCAGGCACTAATGGATCTGGGTTCAAGTTTAGGCTCCTCTACGTTTCAGTTCTGTTACTTTGAGCGGATTATTTAACTCTGTGCCTCAGTTTTCTCATCTGTAAAATGAGAGCTAGGTAGAGTAAAGATATCTCTGGGTCTTTCCAGCCTGGAAAGTCTAGGGTTCTGGGTGACTGCTGCCAACACTCTACCCCTTGCTGAAAATTCATGGTGCAGAGGAGGGACTCAATTTGCCCAGGCACATGGCACATATCTGGCAAGTGACAGACACTCAGCAAACGTTGTTGCCAATATTTTCTGTCAGGAGACTGATACTGGTTGGCACTCACTGAACAGTTACTACAGATGACCCCATGCATGGTCTGTGTGTTACCTGTTGCTGCACAACTTATTTTCACAAAACTTAGCAACTTAAAACAATAATAAACATTTATTATCTCACACAGTTTCTGTGGGTCAGGAATTCCAGAGCAGCTCTTTATTAACTTCTGAGGTCAGTACTATCGTCATGTGGTTCCAGCTCATTGTCTCTAATGAGGTTGTAGTGAAGATGTTGGCTGGGGGTACAGTTCAGTTTATCTTAAGGCTTGACTGGAGCTGGAGGATCCACTTCCAAGATGGCTTATTCACATGGTTGGCAAGTTTGTGGGAGGTGTCAGTTCCCCAGCAATTGTATCTCTCCCCAGGGCTGCTTGAGCATCCTCGTAGCATGGTGTCTGGCTTCCCCCGCAGAGAGATTGACCTAAAAGAGCAAGACAGAAGTTGCCCCCAGCAAAGCCCATTAACAATTCCCAGGAAATACAAATTGAATCTGGGTAATAAAATAGTGTCTAACCTTTTTCTTCTCCCTTTGTGTTTAGTCTAGTTTCACTTGCTCATACGGTACCGCACGCAGACGCCTTGCACCTGGCACTTCAGACCAAAGCTCCTAGTGCAAAATGGCTGCGCTCAACACTTCAGCTCGATGGGCTCGAAGCGCTGCACACGACACTGCAATTCAAGATGGTAGTGGTGGGCCATGTGCAGGGGTGCTGCGCCCAGCACTGTGATCTGGACCTGTGAGCAGCACAGCTGCGCCTCTTCCACAAGAGCTCTGCCCCTACTCCCTGCGGACAAGAACCCTGTAAAGCAGCCCTGCTAATGGCCTTTTGAGGAGAGCGTGTGCTCTAGAACATGAGCTCACACCTCTCTATTCCTCAATTAAAGAATAAAGCTTTCATTTACTTCTGAACCAAACTCGTTCTATTGGCTTGAACTACATTGGGGCTGAACGAACCTTGTTAGGGACCAACTTGGGACGGTCAGTAACAAAATTTTGGCATCCAGGATGGGGCACTCCGTGCCCTTTTAACCTGCACCTACCCACAAGGCTCTGAATTTGCCCTGGCTCCAGCAAGAGGATGGCGGAGGCTTTGGGAGGTTCACCTGAGAATGATTGACTCTGATCTTTGAGTTCACTCTGACAGGGTAGAACTGCAGCAGGCTTCAGTCAAATTCGGTGTAACTCTGCCCAGCACACTGATACCGGGTGTGGTGCACACACAGCACAGCACTGAGTCATCTGGACTGCGCCCCCTTGAGGGGATCACACTGTGGCATCACTGGGGATTGGAGACTGAAACTCGTGCATGTCTGCCCACTGCCTCTGACTGGTTTTTTCTCCGTACCAGACACCCGGGGAATGTTGGGGACCTGTGGACCAGGGGGAGCTACAGCAGTCTTCCCACTGTCTCACCAGTAGTGCTCCTCTTGGCCCCTGTACAAGGCAGTGTGGCCACACCAGGGCTTTTTGTTCTCCTCGTCGGCCTCCAGGGGTCAACAGTAGCATTCTCCATAGTCATTTCAGTTTGGTAAAGGAAAGTGGCCAGCCCTGTGAGCCAAGAGGTGAGACTGGGAAAAGGCCCAGGTAATGAGGATGCCTGACAAAATGGAACAAGGACACTCAATCCAAGTTCAGGAAAAGGCTCCAGGGACACCTGAGTGCAAAAGGATCCCAAAGTAGGTACGTGAGCGGTAACTTGGCCTCTTATGGTCAGTGCTATTTTCTCTGAAGTGGGCTGGGGAGCCCTATGAACCACTCGCCAAAGATAGCAGAGCTATAGAGGAAGACAAGTCAGAGGATAAAAAGGCCCAGAGTCAAGCCCACCTACTGGTTATTACCCTCCAATGTCAACTGGTCAGTACAGGAATCTGGACTAACTGCCCACAGAGACTCTCAACTCCAGTAAGTGACCCCTGGCCCCTACCAAGGGGGCTATCTCAAGCCAAGGAAACTAGGACCCAATCAGCGTGCCATATGTAAAAAAGAGGGACCCTGGAAGAGAGAATGTCCTTGCCACCCCTGATAGGGGGCAGAAATGGCAGATTCTGGCCACTACCCTCAAAGGCAGATGGTCCAAATAGATGAAGAAAGACAGGCCAGGGGGCTCCTAAGCTGGCGTTCCAATTGACCCCCGAGGAGCCCCGCTGACACTGCACATAGCAGGGAAAGCCTATTGAAGTCTTAGTTGACACTTACTCGGTTCTGAACCCCAGATCAGGCAAAACTGGTCACAAGACTTGTAAAATGATGGGGGTAAAATGTAAAATGGTTCAGGGAAGCCCCAAGAATGGGCATTCATAAAGCCATTAGAATGTAAATTGGACGAACACATGCTCACCCACCATTCTTTCCCGTGTGTCCCCAAATGCCCTATACCCTTGCTAGGAAGAGATA
Organism: Tursiops truncatus; assembly: GCF_011762595.2. Lineage (NCBI taxonomy): Eukaryota > Metazoa > Chordata > Mammalia > Artiodactyla > Delphinidae > Tursiops > Tursiops truncatus. The sequence goes on along the minus strand of NC_047034.1, from coordinate 163,606,481 downwards.
TTTTACACAAATCATGGGCTACTATCCACCTAATGGGAGGCAAATTGGAGACTGGTATTCCCTTAGACAAAGGGCACAAGATGATAATGTTAATGGCTGAGGACAAACGTCCCTGGACAAAACAATAACGGTCCAGCATTCGCGCCTCAAGTGATGAAGGGGATAATGGGTGACTTGGGCATAAAATGGACCTTGCACTCAGCCTGGAGGCCCTAATCACTAGGGAAAGTAGAGAGATCAATCAAAGCTTGAAATGGGCCCTAGTCAAGCTATGTCAGGAAACCTAAGAAAATTGGGTTAAGTTGCTATTGATCGCCCTGCTCTGCATTCAGTTTGCCCCAAGAGATAAGTTTAAAGTTAAGTGCATTTGAATTCTTGTCTGGTAGACCCATTCCCAAGCCCGAGAGAAGGGACACCTTAGCCCCCATGAAATGGAACAACTCAAGTATGCCCTCCAGGTAGGAGAAACCATGAAAGTTGTCAACGAATAAGGTAACCAGGTGCTTCCTGCATCCACTGACCTGGCCCTACACTCCTTCCAGCCAGGAGACTGGGTGAACCTAAAAACCTGGAAAAGCGGCAGCACACAAGATACCCTGGTGATTGCTGCCATCGTGCTGAGTCTTCTTTGCCCCTCCCTCCGCAGACACACTTACCCCAGTGCTTGCAAAATGAGGGCCCTATACTTCCAATTTATACTTCCCATTTTGGGAATTAAAATGTCCTCCCCACTGTCGCTCCATGGCAAAAAACTTCCTTCTATAACATGATCAGAGATACTCAGGAAGGATGGAACTTCACTGATTGTTGGATCTGTCACGCCCAACCTGAAACAGGAAAGGACCGTCAGACATATTTAAGAGGAACCCCAATAACCAAGGAGGAAGCATTAAATAGCACCCTCTTCCCAGCAGGCGGTAAACTGTTAACAAGTTGAAGTCGCAGCTGGTCCCGGCTGTGACACTTAGGGGTCAATAGCACCAACAATTACGTGATTCAGGCAGTCCAACGAGGGAAACGTGTCGAGTTTGGTACCTGGGTGCCCTAATAGGACCCTGGATATACTTACATGGATGAAAAACCAGAGCACTGACCCTTCAAAGATCCAAACCGATGACACAGGGCTGGTGCACTTACGAAGAGGATACATGTTCTTGGGCAAGCCCCCCAACTCAACGTGGGGCTGGGCATCTCAATGCTTAGAGGGGGTATGTCAACCTAAGAACTGTGGGACCAGATCCAAACTTTAATTAAGTTTACAGTCGGGGGACTTCCCTGGCGGTCTGGTGGTTAAGACTTTGCATTCCAATGCGGGGGGTGGGGGGTTCAATCCCTGGTCGGGGAGCTAAGATCCCACATGCCTCGTGGCCAAAAAAACAAAACATAAAAAAACAGAAGCAGGGTTTCCCTGGTGGCGCAGTGGTTGAGAGTCTACCTGCTGATGCAGGAGACACGGGTTCATGTCCCGGTCCGGGAAAATCTCACGTGCCGCGGAGCAGCTGGGCCCGTGAGTCATGGACGCTGAGGCTGTGCGTCCGGAGCCTGTGCTCTGCAACAGGAGAGGCCACAACAGTGAGAGGCCCACACACCACAAAAAAAAAAAAAAAACATAACAGCCACAGTACAACAGTGGCCAACAAGACTGGACTCGACTTCAACTTATTAGAAAAAATTTGACATGTGAAGCAGGACAAACCCTTAAACCCCATACAAAAATCTGTTGGCTCACTGGCTGGTATGGTCCTAGATAACCGAATTGCCCTAGATTATCTGTTAGCTGACCAGGGAGGGGTCTGTGCACTGGCCAATAGGTCAAGTTGCTTTCATGTTAATGCAAGTGGCCTGATTGAAGAAAGTGCACACAGGCTACTAGAAAAAGCAACTTGGCAGACAGGCCAGGCAGCCTCATCTGGCTGGATGCAAATATGCAGCGGGTGAAACAGGCCCTCCCTAGTGTCACTTGGTTTCTACCTTTCCTGGGCCCCTTAATAATAACCTTTGTCCTCTTGCTGATACTTGAACCATGCATCTCAAATTGTCTGGTGTCCTTTGTCTCCAAAAGGTCAGAATCTATAAAACTTCCAATGGTGGTCGCTCAGGGACATGAACAGCCGGGCTAAGCCCTGGTGACAATCTAAAGGCAGCTGAGGAGAAATTCTGCTCCTCTCCCAGGGTTATGATGACGCCCAAACTCAGCGGGAAGCAGTTGCAGAAGACGAACCTCTTTGCCCCTCAGCGCCCCTCAAGAAAGAGGAGCAGGACAGAAGACAGAGGAGGGATTTGTTACCAGCAAAGCCCATGAACAATTCCTTCGGAATAAAAGTAGAATCTGGGTAATAAAAGTCTGTTTTTTTCCTTTGTGCTTAGTGTAGTTTCACTTGCTCACAGGGTGCCATGTGCAGAGGTCTTGCACTCGACATTGCAGACCAGAGTTCCTAGTGGGAAACGGCTGTGCTGACACATCAGCTCTGCAGGGCCATGTGCAGAAGTGCTGCGCACGACACCACAATTCAAGATGGTGGTGGCAGGCTGTGTGCAGAGACACTGTGCCCGGCACTGCGATCTGAAGCCTGAGCAGCACAGCTGCCCCGGACCACAAGAACTCCACCCCGACCCCTGCTGACAAGAACCCTATAGAGCAGCCCAGCCTACAGCCTTTGCGGGAGCTCGCACCTCTCCATTCTTTGATCAAAATGTAAAGCTTGGGTTTCCCTGGTGGCGCAGTGGTTGAGAATCCACCTGCCAATGCAAGGGGCACGGGTTCGAGCCCTGGTCCGGGAAGATCCCACATGCTGCGGAGCAACTAAGCCTGTGCATCACAACTACTGAGCCTGTGCTGTAGAGCCCGCATGTCACAACTACTGAAGCCCGCATGCCTAGAGCCCGTGCTCGGCAACAAGAGAAGCCACCACAATGACAAGCCTGCGCACTGCAACGAAGACTAGCCCCCGCTCACCGCAACTAGAGAAAGCCCGCGTGCAGCAATGAAGACCCAATGCAGCCAAAAATAAATAAATAAAATAAATAAATTTATTTAAAAAAAAAAAAAAGAGTAAAGCTTTCCATTGCTTCCGAACCGAACTCGGTCTCATTCTATTGGCTTGAACAACACCAGACAGAAGGACCCATGTTGGGGACCAACTCGGGAGGGTCCGTAAAAAGTAGCAATGTCTTTGATGACCTAGACTCACACATCTCACACTATCATTTCCGCTGTATTCTATTGGTCACACAAATCAACCCAGCACAGTGGTGGGGGGACCACACAAGGATAGGAGTACCAGGAGGCAAGAATTATCGAGGACCATCTTGGAGGCTGGTTATCACAGTCTGTTCTAAGTGTTTTATAGCTATTAATTAATCTATTAATTCATGAGGTCGATACTGTTATCATCCCCATTTTACAGATAAGGAAATTGAGTCACAGAGCGATTAGGCCTAAGGTTACACATCTAGGAAATAGTCTGGGGCAATTGCTATGAACTTAATGTTTGTGTCTCCCTGAAATTCATATGTTGAAGCTCTAACCCCCAATGTGATGGTATTTGAAGATGAAGCCTTTGGAAGGTAATTAGGGTTAGATAAGGTCATGAGTTGGGGTCCTAGTCCAATGGGACTAGTGCCCTCAGAGACAGGAGAGCCTGTTTCCCCTCTCCCTTCATGCACACACATGAGGAAAGGCCAGGTGAGCACACAGCAAGGTGGCAGCCATCTACAAGCCAAGGAAAGAGGCCTCGGAATGAAACCTCCCTTGCCAGCACCTTGATCTTGGACTTCCCAGCCTCCAGAACTGTGAGATATAAATTTCTACTGTTTTAAGCCCCCCAGCCTGTGGTATTTTGTCATGGCACCTCGAGCAGACCAAGACAGGACTTGAACTCACAGAGTTCAGGATTTGAACTCAGACGGTTGGGGCTGCTTAGCCCTTGTTTTTAAAATTTCTCTCCCTCTACTGCCCACCCTGACCCCCACCTGGCCCCTGGGCTATGCGAGAGATTCTCTTCACTGATAGAGAGGCCAGGGCGGCACTGGGAAGGCCCAGAAAGGGGCTGGAGGAAGCTCACGGCAAACTCAAGGCCCAGGGCTCAGTGCTGACACTGATGTTCTGGTGCTTGTACCCCAGAGAGTCTTGGGGGCCAGCTCCCCACCCCACCCGGCCTGCTGCTCTCCACCCCCACCAGCTTGAACCTGGGGTTTGCCACACACACCCTCAGATGATCCAGGTCGTAAACAGTAAGCAGGTGGAAAACAAACTATATTTAAACCTGCAGTTGCTCCATAAACAAAGATTAAGAGACAAGTGACGGTTGGGAGAAAACAGAAGAAACCCACGTGTCAATAGCCATAATACATTAACGTTCTAAAAACAAGCAAAGGCTATAAAAAGGCAACTTACAAAAGAATAAATGCCAATGCCCCTTCCCCAAAACCAAAACCAAACAAAACAAGGCACTGGTCCTCACTAATTTTAAAAATCTCATTAAAACCACAATAAAACCTGATTTTTCCTCTATCAGGTTGACAAAAATTAAAGATTAATAGTATCCAGGGTTGGTGAAGGTGTTGGGCAGTGGGCCCTGCCACTACTCTTGACCTTGGGGGAGGGGGTGCAATTTGACAAAATCAAAATGTGATATATTTATACATGTGACTCAGCAGTTGTATTCTGAGGAATCTATTTTATCAAAAAACTAGAAAGATGATGACAGAAAGATATACATAGTTAGCTAGATAGGTATAGATAGATATTCAGATCTATAGATCTATTTACATACAAGGATGTTTTCTGCAGTATTGTTTGTAGTAGCAAAACCTTGGAAACAACCCCAATGTCCACCAACAGAACAAATAAATGGCTGTGTGGTCGCATAGTGAATAGTATACAGCAATGAGAATGAACAAATATTACCACATGTAAAGACATAGATGAATCTCATTAAGAATGGTGAACAAAAGAATACATACTGTCTGATTCCATCTTCACAAGGTTCAAAACAGCCCAAACTAATCTCAGCTTTTAAAAGTCAGGATAGGGGCTTCCCTGGTGGTGCAGTGGTTAAGAATCCGCCTGCCAACGCAGGGGACACGGGTTCGAGACCTGGCCCGGGAAAATCACACATGCCGCGGAGCAACTAAGCCCATGTGCCACAATTACTGAGCCTGTGCTCTAGAGCCCATGAGCCACAACTACTGAGCCCACGCACCACAACTACTGAAGCCCGCACACCTATAGCCCATGCTCTGCAACAAGAGAAGCCACCGCAATGAGAAGCCCTCGCACCGCGACGAAGGGTAGCCCCTGCTCACTGCAACTAGAGAAAGTCTGCACGCAGCAACGAAAACCCAACACAGCCAAAAATAAATAACTTAAATTAAAAAAAAAAGTCAAGATAGTGTTATCCTCAGTGGGGGGGCTGGAAGGGGACAGAAACCAGGCTCCAGGAATACTGGTAGTGATCTTGTCTCTGACCTGAGTGTAGGTTACGCAGGTACACTATTTTATGAAAATGCCTTGAACTGTACACTTATGGATTGTGCCCTTTTCAGAATGTATATTTACTTAAAGAAAAAGTTTCCTAAAAAATAAAGCAAAAGCATACCCCAATAAGCATTCCAACTGTCTATGGAATAAAAATACATATATACGTAAATATTCATCCAATTAAAAAAATGACATTGAGCTTTCTATGGAATACCAATATGAAAAGATGTCAGTGATATATTATTAGCACAAACAGAAAAATACATGCTAAATATATGTAATCTGATTTTTTCTATTAAAAATAATATGTATGTATGCGTAAATAAACTTATATATCAAAAATGTTGTACAGGCATAGAAAATGGCTGAACAGAAATCCCTACTGTTAAAAAGTTGCTGTTCCTATGGATTAAAACTCAAGGAGCTGGGGCTCCTTACTGAGGCCTCTAACGGGGTCCAGCAGGAAACCTGAGCTACAGCTGAGTGAGCTGGGCTCTCCCCTCTGTCAGAGCTCAGCCCTGGTCAGGAGGCCAGAGGGGACTTAGGATCAGGGTTTCTGGAAGCACTGTGAGGCCCCAGAACAACAAGGTCAAGGCCTGAGGAGTGCATTTTAAGGCCCCTCTGGGCAGAAGGAGGGCAGGAGAACTAGCTCTGCCCACATGGGCCCCAGGGGTGGTAGGAAAGGGGGGAAATGGAAGGGGTCACAGCCCTACCCGGGGATTCCACTTAATCAACACAGCCCTGTGAGGTATGTATGACTGTCTTCATTTCTAGATCAGGATGCCAAGGTTAAGTATCTTGCCCAAGGTCACACAGGTAGTAAATAGAACAGCTGGGCCTTGAACCCAAACCAGTCTGAACCTCAAGAAGGGGCTCTGCACTAGACGGGGGAAGGAGGGCAGCAGGGAGGAGCTGGCTGCCCTTGGCGAAGACTCAACAACCCACCCTGTAGTTCTTTGCGGGGCTCAGAGCCTTGGGAGCCCCAGCTTACCAGGAACCACAAAAGTAGGTTCTGCCCAGTGTCTGCAGCCATGCCACCCCTCTGAGGTCAGGGCTCAACCACTAAATCTGGCCCCAGGGGCCACTCTGTTAACTCAGCACTGATACCTCTGCTGGCAGCCCCGAGGTTAGTACCATCCAACATAGATCCCAGGAGGGAGAGCCTAGTCAGTCCACTTCACCTCTGCACACAGCCACCCCCAACCCCCCAACTCCCTCTCCACCCCCTCACTTCCTCTTCTGCTGCCCCTGCCCCAGCCCTGGGTTCTGAGTCACTCAGGCTCTTAGAAAGAAACAAAGTGTTGGGCCATGGGGACGAGAATAGCCTGGGTCCTGGATTCAAGTCCCTGAAGTTTGAGCCAGATGTGACCTGGCTGATGGTCATAAACAGCTTAAGACAAGCTAATTTTCTCATTGTTGGGTACACGGTGGGGGTAGTCATAAGCGGTTGAGAGCCTACTATGTACCACTTTTATTCAGTCCTTACAACTGTAAGAAGTAGGTATTTAGTGCCTCCAATTTACAGATAAAGAAACTGAGGCTCAGAAGGGAGGTAACTTGCCCAAGGTCACCCATAGCTTGGACTGGAACCAAGGAAGACCTAGATTTTGAGCCTGGCCCTGCTACTTACTGGCTGTGTGGTCTTGGGCAAGTTACTTTACCTCTCTGAGCCTCAGTTCCCTCATCTATAAAGATGATATTAAATTAATATCCAACTTATTAAATTATTTGAGGATTAAAAAAGGTAATATTAAAACTCTTAGCATGATATCTGGTACAGAGAAGGTCCTCAGTCAATGTTATTATGACATCTGACCAATGAGAAGGTTCACTCCCTAGGAGCAGTAGGGCTAGGGAAGGTCTTTAAACTTCCCAGATCACTCCAAGAGGTCTTCCTGAGAGAAGCAGCATTCCTGTCCCATTTTTAATTTGAGACTATGAGTTCACTGTGTGTGCGTGTGCATGTGTGGTTGTGCTGGGGCGGGCGCAGGGGTTATTTGGGAGAAGGTGGCACAGCTGGGGTAGGGATCGTTGCCTCAGTCTTCTGTGGAGGGGTCAGGTCAAGTCTAAACATGGGCAGGACTCCAGGCCTTGTTCTTAGAGGATGTCTCAACAGCCTGCTATGACACCTTGGATAACAAACAGGTTGTCACCCTTCGAACCCCAAGTGAACTTGATAAATCCTGGCAAAGCTGAGAAGAGGCCCATCTATAAATACTCCATGACTCAGGTCCAGTGTCCTGTTGAAAGGGCCGCTTGTGTTTATGGTTCTGTTGCTCTGTGGAGACATTCCAGTTCAGGGAGGAAGGTCTGGGCCACCCCGAGGTCTCAGAGCACCCAGTTTGCTCTGCTGGGGCAAGTTTGCAGTCTGGGGCCAGGCCCACCAATGCCTGGCTTAGCATCCAGTCCATTATGAGACTCTGGGAAAATCTCTCATCTCACCAAGTTTCCTGTTATCCAGGAAATGAAACATGTTGGCTCCCCCTGCTTTTGCAGATAGGCTATGAGGCAGGATGGCCTAATGGTTGGGCACACAGGATTGTTTTCTTTTGGGGTTTTTGGTGCTGGAAAAACATGGGCTCAAGGTCCAATTTCACGCCTTAATTAGCGACGTGATTTTAAACCAGTCACTTCACTTTTCTGAAGCTCAGTTTCCTGAACTATAAAATGGGGATAATAATGGAAATTCTTCTGCAGGATTGTCATGAGGATGAGAAGAGAGTATATAAGGCACTTAGCACAGCAACCAGCATGTAGTAAACCTCCAGTTAATGATAGGTATTAAGATTACAAATTAAGCAGTTTAAAATATTTTGATAAAGGAGTACTTCGGGATTTGGTTCTTCCAGAGAGAGACTTAGGGAGTCAATGGTTGCCCCAGATCTTTACCATCTCTCTTCTTTGCAGTTATGAAGAGCCAAGGTATGAAGAAAACAAGACTGTTCCCAAGATTGGTAGGGAAAGTGCAAGGTACTATCATTCATCAAACACCTACTGTGTGTCACCTGCTGCCACAAACATCATCATTTCGTCTGACTCCCTAAACACCAGCAAGGTATAACTCCCGGAAAACCAAGGCCTGGTGAAGTTCACTGAATGGCAGAGTTGGCATTTGAACCCTGGTCTGTGTGCTGCCAAAGTGCTTGTTGTGTGTGACCCACTGCACCACAGTACCTTGTTGCCTCCCTGGTCTAGAAAGGAGGCCAAAGAAGGGATAGAAGTGAGAGAATGAGGAAGGAAGAACCAAGAGCTTGGCAACAGTCTGGGAGAGTATAGAGAACTGGAAGCACAGTTGGAGATAGGGAGCTGGTTGGGGAAGACACATGACTTTGGGGTGACTGCTCTGTGAGGTCAACCAGTGGACAGAAGGAAAAATACAGCTGAACTCAGAAGAAAGATCAGCCTGGGAAGGAGGGAAATGTCCTTTGCTCAAGACTGTCTGAAATGACTTCTGAACTTACAACCCCCACAAGACCTTCTTCTGCCTGGCTTTGAATGCCCTCTCTGAAGCACCCATCTCAGGGCCTTTGCACGTGTGGTGTGCTCTGCCTAACATAGTCTCTTCCCTTTCTCAACTGAGATGTTACCTTTCCAAAGAGGCCTTCATTAGCCATTCTATTTAAATAGGTCCCCATCCCATTACTCCTGGATTTAGCACCTGTTCTTTCCTTAAATTTATCACAATCTGTAATTGTTTCACTCAATTTCCTTGTCAATTTATGTCACCACCTCCATCCAATGAAGTATCTGTTGCATGAGTACAGGGATTGCATGGGCTTGTTCACTGATATATTCACAATCCCTGGCATATAGTAGGAGCCTAGCAAACATTTGTGGAATGAGTGAAAGATCCAGCCCCACCTATCTCTTAATATACCCCTTCTTCTGATTCTCCACTCCTTTGAGACTGCTTTCCCATATTTCACCATCATATCTTCTTCATTCTCCCCTCCTATGTGCCTTCACTTGGAGTGCCCTCACTCCTCTGCCCATTCAAACCCTGCCCAAGGCTTGGCTCCTACGGGACCTCCTCTGGGAAGTCCACTCACCCCTGGATCCAGTGCCCCTGTGAAGTAAACAACACATACACCTGTGCGTGATGGCCCTACTCCACGCTCCGCTCCTTGTATGTGATCTTGAGAAAGTCACTTTCGGGCGACTCTGGGTCCCATTTTCCCCACTTAAGTCTATCCTTGGGATTGTATCTAAGGGAAATAATTTAAAAGCAGAGAAAAGCCATAAATGCCCAAAGGTATATACTTTGAAGCATTATTTAAAATAGAATAAAAAATTTAAACAACAATAATGTTAAATGTTATAGTAATAAAAGCTACTGTTTAGTGAGTGTTTGAACAGGCCAGGCATTGAGAAGGGCATTAAGAGCTGCAGTTGAGAGCGCAGGTTCCAGAGCCTCAACCTCACCACTTACTCTCTGTGATCTTGAACCAGTGACTTTACCTCTTTGAGCCTCAGTTTCCTCATCTGTAAAATGGAGGTGATAAAGATTCCTACTCCTAGGGCTTTTGTTGTTAAGCAGAATTTTATTGACTATAATCCAAATACAGAAAAATATACAAATAAATGTGCAGCTCAGTGAATTTTCACAAAATAAGCACGGGTGTGTAACCAGCAAATAGGGCGGCTTTGAGGATTACATGAGCCAACACCTGGAAAATACTTAGAGCACTGGTAATGGTTGGCTAATGTTACTTGCTCTGTATTTCATGGGCATAGTGCTAAGTGCTTTATGTGCATTATTATTTTTTTTTTATGATTGCCAGTTTTTTTTTTCATTTTAACATCCATATCTCTTCCCGTTTGCGTCTCCCTCCCTCCCACCCTCCCTATCCCACCCCTCCAGGCGGTCACAAAGCACCGAGCTGATCTCTCTGTGCTATGTGGCTGCTTCCCACTAGCTATCTACCTTACATTTGGTAGTGTATATATGTCCATGCCTCTCTCTCGCTTTGTCACAGTTTACCCTTCCCCCCTCCCCATAGCCTCAAGTCCATTCTCTAGTAAGTCTGTGTCCTTATTCCTGTCTTACCCCTAGGTTCTTCATGACATTTTTTTTTCTTAAATTCCATATATATGTGTTAGCATACGGTATTTGTCTCTCTCTTTGTGCATTATTTTATTCAGTCCTCACAGTAACTCTATGAGGTAGGCACTAATATTATCCTCATTTCAAATAAGGAAACCTAGATTCAGAGAAGTTAAATATACTGGCCAATGTCACAAAGTTAGTAAATGACAGAGGTAAGAGAGGAACCCAAGTCTTTTGCCAAAACCTTCCTCCCAAACCCCTTGATACACTGATTCCCCAAGACATTGATTACAGCATCAACTAATAAGTAAAAAAAAAAAAAAAGGGAAATCAATGACCGACTAGAAAAACTGATTTTCTGAATTCTTGAGTCAATTAAATAAATATTTATTGAATAGCTACTATGTGCCAGGCACTGTTGTAGGCACTGGAGATACAGAGCAAACAAGATAGAAAAGTTCCCTGTCCTTGTGGAATTTATATTCTGCTGGGAGAAGACAGACACAGAAATAAATAAAGAATTTCTGATAGTAATAAATGTTATTGGGCTTCCCTGGTGATGCAGTGGTTAAGAATCCTCCTGCCAATGCAGGGGACATGGGTTCGAGCCCTGGTCCGGGAAGATCCTTCATGCCGCGGAGCAACTAAGCCCGTGCGCCACAACTACTGAAGCCCATGCACCTAGAGCTGGTGCTCTGCGACAAGAGAAGCAGCGCAGTGAGAGAAGCCTGCGAACCGCAACGAGGAGTAGCCCTCGTTGCGGTGCAACTAGAGAAAGACAGTGCGTAGCAACGAAGACCCAATGCAGCCAAAATTTAATTAATTAATTGATTAAATTTATAAAAATAAAACAATAAAAATAAATACTATCAAGAAGATAAAACAGGATAATGGGATGGAGAGAGACTTGCAATTGGGGGGACTGCTTTAGATAAGATGTTCAAGCAAGGCCCCCCAAGGAGGGAACCTGAATGGTATGGAGGAGCCAGCCTCACGGCAACCTGGGGGAAGCCCACTCCAGAGTAGCCATGAACTTGGCATGCTTGAGAAACAGATAGAATATGATGCAACCATTCTAAAATATCATTTTGAAAACTAAAACCTGGAAACAAGTAAAATAAAAAAGTACAAGATACCCTAAGATGCTATCTTGTCCCAACATCTGCTAGATAGACAAAATTCTCAGAAAAGTGAAATGGTGTGATGAATTGGATGGTTTTTAAATTTTTTCCTTTTCAGAAAATATCTGCTGTTGTCATATTATGGTTTCTACAATTTTGTTAAAGTCAAGAAAAAAAGGAGAATTCCAAGAATCTCATACAGACCAAATAAGATAGTTCTCCGGTTACCTGTGAAGGTTATGCAAGTGAGTTGGACGTATCATCTTCGAGAACAAGCTATTCAATCTCCACCAGTCACACTCCCTCTCTGGGCCACAATACAGAACATGCAGGATGCCACATTGCCTGGTGCACCTGCCAAAAGTGAGGTCCCTCAGAGAGAAGGCACTGGCAAAGTCAAGCCTTTCTGCTATTCATATGACACATAATTAAAAGAATACATTTTTTAATAACAGGAAAAAAACACATTGAATCATTAATAAAAATCAGTCAGAAGAATGAGATAACAAGCCACAGACTGGGAGAAAATATTTGCAAAAGACATTTGACAAAGAACTGTTATCCAGGGGACTTGCCTGGTGGGCCAGAGGTTAAGAATCTGCCTTCCAATGCAGGGGACACAGGTTCGATCCCTGGTCAGGAAACTAAGATCCCACATGCCGCGGAGCAATTAAACCTGTGCACCACAACTAGAGAGCCCGCGCACCACAACTATTCATCCCCCATACCGCAACTAAGACCCGACACAGCCACATAAAAAAATAAATAAATATTAAAAGAAAAAAGAAGTTAACATATACAAAGAATTCTTAAAACTCAACAATAGGAAAATTAACAACCCTATTAAAACATGGGCAAAAGATCTGAACAGCTCACTAAAGAAGATATATAGATGGCCAATAAGCATATGAAAAGACATACAACATAATATGTCATTAAGGAATTGCCAATTAAAACAACAAGATACCATTACACACTCATTAGAATGGCCAGATCCAAAACACCGACCACACCAAATGCTTGGGAGGATGTGAAGCAACAGGAGCTCTCATTCATTGCTATTTGGAATGCAAAATGGTACAGCCACTCTGGAAGACAGTTTGACAATTTCTTACAAAACTAAACATACTCTTACCATATGATCTAGCAATCATACTCTTTGACATATACCTAAATGAGTTGAAAATTTATATCCACACAAAAACCTGCATGTGAATGTTTATAGCAGTTTTATTCACAATTGCCAAAACTTGGAAGCAACCGAGATGTCCTTCAGTAGGTGAATGGATAAATAAACTGTGAGACAACCCATTATACAATAGAATATTATTCAGCACACACACCGAAAAAGAGCTATCGAGCCACATAAAAACATGGAGGAAATTTAAAGGCATATTAGTAAGTCACAAAGGTCAATCTGAAAAGGCTACATATTGTATGATTCCAACAATACGACATTCCGAAAAAGGCAAAAGTATGGAGCACCACTGGTGGCGCAGTGGTTGAGAGTCCGCCTGCCGATGCAGGGGACACGGGTTCGTGCCCCGGTCCGGGAAGATCCCACATGCCGCGGAGTGGCTGGGCCCGTGAGCCATGGCCACTGAGCCTGCACATCCGGAGCCTGTGCTCCGCAACGGGAGAGGCCACAACGGTGAGAGGCCCGCGTACCGCCAAAAAAAAAAAAAAATTAAAGTTTTAATTTTTTAAAGTCATTTAAGAAAACAAAGAAGCACTGTCTGGTAAAATTTTTAGCTCGGGTGGGGGAATGGAAAATTCCTGGAAGAGCTTTCTTCCTTGAGGTCTGCCACTCACACGGGAAGGAGCAAGAAGGAAGTAATGTGTGAAAGAAGAGGTTATACTTACCAACACCTACTCTTTACCAGACACACTGCACATTAAGCCTTGTGCTTATATGAGTTATTTCATTTGTTCTTTCAACAGCCAAATGAAAATGTTTATATTACATGAAAGACTTGAAAATATTGTTCCCAGTTAACAGTGGAGGAAACTAAGAGATATAGATTTTTTCTAGTCACCCTGGTCTGTCTGAGTCCAGAGATTGAGTTCTAAGCCACTAGGGCGGGTTGGGGGTTCTCTGAGCCCCCTTCCACCTTCAACATTCCACCATTCCATGAGTTGATTTGTCTCTTCTGGGGGCACCACTGGGGGGCCTTGCTCACTTGGGCACTGGATCCCTGGAAGGACAGTGCTGTGTCCTTAGGGGACCGAGAATTTGACTGCCTGGAGTTTGACTTCATGCAGGAATTTCGCACCTTCCCAGACCCTAGACTGCAGGCGGAGGGTGTCTGGCGGGAGAAGAGGCTAGGTGCTGCCTGTGAGGCCTGGAAGGGCCGCTCCCACAGAGAGTGCGGGCTCCTTCTCCAGCCCTCAGCCACAGGTTCCCCAGCCCCGCCCTCCCACTCTCCACCTCGTCGTTGGAATGCTAAATCCAAGAGCTGATGGGGCTGGTTGGGTATTAATAACTGGACGCTGACGTTTATGCTGATTAGAAAGGCATTCCCTCTTGGTAGCCAAGACATTTGATTGCCTTTTCAGCTTATCTCTCCAGGCCTTCTGTGGCCCTGAAGAGAATGAGGGTGGCAGGATAATAATAGTAACAACAGCTACCCTGTGTGGGTGCTCTACTCTGCCAGACAGCAGTGCCAAATGAGTCATCCACACAGTTGCCTTCAATCCCTTCAGGTGCTTTTAGTATCTCTGTTATGTATATGGGGAAACTGAGGCTCGTGAGAGGTCAAGGAACACGTCGCAGGCCACACAGCAGGTGAGCAGCTGGGCAGGAGCTCAAATCCTATCTGCCAGCAGCACCAAGTCCTCCTGTGGGTGGTGAGAGCCAAAGACAGGCATCTGCTCTGGCCACATAAACATGCGGCCCAGTTCCTTTAACTTCCAGGAACAGTGACTGGGAGGGTGTAGGGTGTGGGGGAGGGGCGGCTTCCAGGAAGTGGATGGCAGGACCTGGCCCTGGCCCCAGGCCTGAGACAGCCCAGGCTGAGGAGTGGGGGGATTGCGGTTCTGCTTAGGGCAGGCCTCGACCCTCCTGCTCCCCTGTTTTCTTCTGGTGCTTGTTCTCCACACCTCACTCCCCTCTTCACTCCTTTGAGGTACTCAACTCTTTGGGGCCTCCCAGAAGACAGGGTCAATCCCAGGGAGAGGAGAGCAGAGGGGCTCATTGTCCAGGGGCTCACAGTCACAAAGGCCTCAAAGTTAGAGTTTTGACATTAGTTTTTGAGGAGCAGTGCAGCATAATGGTTAAGCCTGTAGCCTCTGGAGCCAGGCTACCGCTGGGCCTCCCTTCCAGATCTGCTACTTAGGGCTGTGTAGCTTTGGTCAGACTCCTTAACCTCAATGTGCCTCAGTTTCCCCATCTGTAAAATGGGGAGAAATACCTACCTCATAAGGTTGTTGTGAAAATTAAATGAGCTAAAAAATGTAAAGTGTACATTTAATGTAAAGTGTAAAGCCTGGCACAGAATAAGCACTCACTCAGTGTTAGCTTCTATTTCCAAATGATGTCACATAAAGAATCACAAACAGGACTTGCCTGGTGGCGCAGTGGTTAAGAATCTGCCTGCTAACGCAGGGGACACGGGTTCGAGCCCTGGTCCGGGAAGATCCCACATGCCGCAGAGCAACTAAGCCCATGCACCACAACTACTGAGCCTGCGCTCTAGAGCCCGCGAGCCACAACTACTCAGCCCGCGTGCTGCAACTACTGAAGCCCGTACACCTAGAGCCTGTGCTCTGCAACAAGAGAAGCCACCACCACGAGAAGCCTGTGCACCGCAATGAAGAGTAGCCCCCGCTCGCCACAACTAGAGAAAGCCCACACGCAGCAACAAAGACCCAACGCAGTCAAAAATAAATAAATAAAATAAATAAATTTATAAAAAAAAAAGAATCACAAACAGAACAGAAAGGAGAAGACGTTCATCAAGGAAAAAATATCTCCTTATCTTCACCCCCATATTCGTAGCAGCCCTATTTACAATAGCCGAGATATGGGAACAACGCAAGCGCCCATCAACAGAAGAATAGATAAAGAAGATGTGATGGAAAGTCCCTGGTGGCACAGTGGTTAAGAATCAGCCTGCCAATGCAGGGGACACAGGTTCGAGCCCTGGCCTGGGAAGGTCCCACGTGCCGCGGAGCAACTAAGCCCCTGTGCCTAGAACCCGTGCTCCGCAACAAGAGAAGCCACCGCAATGAGAAGCCCACGCACCACGACGAAAAGCCCCTGCTCGCCACTAGAGAAAGCCCGCATGCAGCAACGAAGATCCAATGCAGCCAAAAATGATAAATTTAAAATATATATATATATATACGTTCTTTAAAAAAAAGATGTGGTACACACACACAGTGGAATACTAATCAACCATTTAAAAAAGATGAAATCTTGCCATTTGCAACAACATGGATGGACCTCAAGGATATCATGCGAACTGAAATAAGTCAGACAGAGAAAGGCAAATTCTGTATGGATTTCACTCATATGTGGAATATAAGAAACTAATAAACAGATGAACAAAAACAAAATAAATGAACAAACCAAACTAAACAAAAACAAACATGTAGATACAGAGAACAGAGTAGCCGTTACCAGAGGGAAAGGGGCAGAGGGGAGGTAAAATGTTTAAAGGGGATCAACTGTATGGTGATGGATAGAAACTAAATTTTTGGTAGTGAGCACGTTGCAGGGTATGCAGCAGTAGAAATATAATGTTGTACACTTGAAACTTACATAAGGTTTTAAATCAGTCACCTCAATAAAAATAAAAAATAAATTATCTCCTATAATCCCACTATTCAACACAACCACCAACACCATTTCACTCCATTTCCTTCTAATCTTTTTCCTGTCCATCATTTTTACAACACTGCAATCACAGAATACTTACAAGTTGTGCAACTTTGGGACTTTTTTTTCATTTAACATTTTATTCTAAGCCTTTCCTATAATCATTCAATAGGCTCTTATTGAGGGCCTATAATGTATCAAGCCTTATTCTAGGCTCTGGGCAAACAGCTGCTGGCAAAACAGACAAGCCCCTTCTCTCCAGGAGCTTATATTTTAGTGGGCATTGCTATGTTGCCTTCAGAACGCATTCTTTTACATTGCGGTCTCATCTACGTAACAGCGGAGAGCACAAATATGAAGTGTGGAGTTCAGGTAATTTTTACACATATATTCACCCATGTAACTGCCACCCAGATCAAGACACAGAACATTTCCATCACCCCAGAAGATTCCTTCACCTTCCCCATCAGTTACCACCCCTCCTCCACATAGATTAGTTTCACCTGTTTAAGAACAGGATCTGCCTCTTTGAGAATGCCTATTTTTTAGTGGCTGCAGAATATTCTGTCCTGTGGATATGTTGTTGGACACATCTTTTGCTTTCAGTTTCTCATTGTTGTCAATAGTGCTACAGTGAATGCCACGTTTTTAATTATCCCTTTAGGCTCAACTCTCAGAAGTGGGATTGATTTTTGAAAGGGTTCTTGGTAAATATTGACAGATTGTTTTCTTAAAAGGTTGTACATATGTTTCAGTTAAAAAATAAAAAGTTTACAGCTCCACCAGCAGTGGAAGGGGCAAGCTGTGGGCACACAGCGTAACTACAGTCCCTCTTGATCACCTGCCTTCTTTAGCTAGACTCACCTAGAATTTAGCTAGAACCCTCAGCATATAATACAGTGGTACAGAAGGGGGTCTCCATGAGAAATCTGACTGGCAGGAGAAGGACTCACAAGGCAGGATCTCCCTTGGTCCTGAGTTTGGGACTCAGCTTTACAATGTCAAAACTGACTTCCTGCAGCCCTCCAAGAGGCGATTCCTCTTTCATCAATGGATTGACAATAACCAAGCAACAGAGTCTGAATCAATCATTAAAGCAGGTATCAATCTAAGACTTTACAAAGATAAATTTAACAAGAATGTACATACCAGAAGACTGGTGTGTCCTTTCTCTGTTAGAAGGCCACAGGGGAAAGCCAAATTATAATGAGAACGTTTCTTGGTGGTTCAATCTGGGTTCCCCAGAAAGCGGAGTTGGTGAGAGGAAACGTGAGATGTCAAGAGAGGGTACCTTATCTTCAGCCCAGTGGACCCCTCAGCTCTGAGTCCTTAAGGAAAACTGAGTCCAATCTAGCATTCCTTGACAATTTGTCCTTCCCACCCTAAACCTGAAAAGCCCAGATCCTGTGCAGTCTCCCACTTGCCCTTAAGTCTACTTCTCCCCATCTCCCTGATCACAGCCTAGCCCACAGCAGCCGAGTCCATTGCAACTGACCTCCTTCACATCAGTCTCACTCACCCTTGATCTCATCTCCACCTGACAGCTAAGTGATCTTTTAAACTGGAAATCTGATCAAAGTGTACTTAAAACACTTTGGTGATGGAAGGATGAATAAACAAAAATCATTGGATGAGTGGATAAAAAAATGTAATATATACATACAATGGAAGATTATTCAGCTTTAAAATGAAATTCTGACACGCTACATGAATTGAACACATTATGCTAAGTGAAATAAGACAGACAAAAAGGACAAATATTGTTATATATTATATATATAATGTTCATATGAGTTACGTGTAGTAGTAAAATTCTTAGAGGCAGTAAAATAGTGATTGCCAGGGGCTGAGGGGAAGAGGGAATGGAGAGTTAGTGTTTGATGGGTGCAGAGTTCCAGTTTGGGAAAATGAAGAAGTTCTGGAGATGGATAGTGGTGATGGTTGGACAACAGTGTGAATGTACTTAATGTCACTGAACTGTACCCTTAAAATGATTAATTTTATGTTATGCGTATTTTACCACAATTTAAAAAAAAGTTCAATGACCCATTACTTTTATCTCAAAATCAATCACATGGTCTACAAGACCCTACAGGATGTGGCCCCTGTCTTGTATTGGTGTTTGGGGGCTGATCATCACACCTCTTCCCCTTTCAACTGGGATCTGGACCTGTTAGGAAATGGGAAAGGAAATCAGGAAGATGGAGAGATAAAGATATGGGCTTGGGACTCCCCAGGTGGTCCAGTGGTTAGAACTCCACACTTCCACTGCAGGGGGCACGGGTTCAATCCCTGGTCAGGGAACTTGGATCCTGCATGCCATGCAGCGTGACCAAAAAAAAAAGATATGGGTTTTATTATTGATAAAGTTGGACTGGAGACAAGGCTTGTAACTATAGGCACAATGGAGCTTCTTTATACCTTCCTCCCTCCATTGCTTCCCCCAAATCATGATTTAATCTTCCACCTCAGTTCTTGGTAGAGCTTCCAGACACATATATTCCCCCTGCCCATGGTGCTCTTCCCTCCACTGCTCACTTAGCCAATTGCT
This sequence comes from Tursiops truncatus, assembly GCF_011762595.2. Taxonomy (NCBI): domain Eukaryota; kingdom Metazoa; phylum Chordata; class Mammalia; order Artiodactyla; family Delphinidae; genus Tursiops; species Tursiops truncatus. The sequence goes on along the minus strand of NC_047034.1, from coordinate 163,587,461 downwards.
ACTCATCAGTCACTTCTTAGCATAAATGTCTCACGCGGAGAGGTCTTCCATGACTCAAACAACCCATCCTACCACCACTTCATGCCCTTAACTAATCTTGTGGCCTTTAGATTTTCTCCTTCATAGCACTTTTCATAGCTGTATTTATGTGTCTCTTTCCACCATCCCTCATGGAAGTAAATAAAAAGGTAGGTGAGGGACTTCCCTGGTGGTGCAGTGATTAAGACTCTGAGCTCCCAGTGCAGGGGGCCTAGGTTCCATCCCTGGTCAGGGAACTAGATCTCACATGCATGCCGCAACTAAGGAGCCCGTGTGCCGCAACTAAGGAGCCCATCTGCCGCAACTAAGACCAGGCACAACCTAATTAACTAATTAATTAATTTAAAAAAAAAAAGGTAGGTGTGCTCTGGGAGAGCAGGCCCTGTGTGCGTTTGTTACTGGCCACGTGACCAGTGCCTGGAACAGGGCCTCGCTCTTAGGCTCCATACATGCTGAAGAACATTATATTTACTAGCACTCGTCTCAGGGAGAGCTCTGTATACTGTTGCAAGGAGGATGTGGGTAAGGCTTTGGGGTTGGGAGGTGAGGGGAGAACCTAAGCAGCGTTTGGTGCTACACTGAGCAGCAGGCCTTCTTTGTTTTGCTGTGTGGGGTCTACAGGTTTGTCCAGGGCACAATGGCTCAGGACCATCAAGAAGCTAAGTGCGGTTACCTGGGGCTTCCTTCTCTCCCTTTTCCCCAAACACTGCACAGCCCCTGCTCCAAATAACTGTTGACCAAATATTTAAAGAATGTCAGCTCATAGGAGTGTCAAAGTGTCTCACTTGGACCCTCAAGTCTCAATTTCATTGCTACCTCCTGTCAAAAGGCTTCCCTGATCCCCCAGGCCCCTTCATAGCAGAACAGCTTAGGGTCCCCTCCTCTGGGCTCATGTAACCCCCTTCTGGAACTAATCACACTGTACTGTTTTTGCTCATTTAGGTGTTTCCATCTACCCTACTAGACTTTGAGGACCATGAGGACAGGGGTCTTGCCTTCTTGTTCACTGCTTTTTACCAGCACCTAGCATAATTTCTTGCACATAGTAGATACTCACTAAATAGCTGTTGACTTAATGAATAAAGTGCCCACCATGTGCCAGGTACTAGCTGACTCCTTGGTAAGGGTATGTGTAGTGACATTTGCTGGCTGCCCCTCTAGCCTCTGGACTTAAGCCAGTTAAGTCCCATCCTCCAAGGCACAGAGTATGGTCAAAGAAGAGCCCACAACCCTAGATGAGCCAATCAGTTCTTGCACTGTGGTCTGCGGAACAGAGATTGGAATTGACTTTCTTGTTCCTGTGGGATGTGAACTCCTATGACTGAATCCCTAGGAGCACCGCTGACCACCTGGGCCCATGAGAAGAGCCAGCATTAAGATGAAGTCAGCATCACTGAAGGATCTTTGGTGATATGTGAGCAGCTAAGTCAAACCTTCCCTGAAGCTAGCCCTCCCACCTCCATTCTTCTTGGGCAAGCGTGCCAATCATTCCTTTTAAGTCAGTTTGAGTTGGGTTTCTGCCCTTACAACATGAAGCATCCAGAAAGGTCAGAGGCAGCCCAAGTTTCATCATCTCAGTACCTGCTGAGAAGCTGAATGAATCCACAGTTTGGGGTGCTCTTGGGACCTTATCTTGCAGCCCTCAACTCCTCATCCACTGTGATTCTCAGATAGGGACAACCCCCAACAGCAGCTCTTGGCACCAAGGGCAGGGCATATGGAGTTTGGTCTTAATTACCAGATGCTCCAGCTGTTCTCAGTCCTCACCAAGGAGACAACTAGGACCCATCCAAAGACAAAACAGCTTGTATCTGGCACATGACCTTCTTGGGCCCCTAAATCACTTGTCCGGGGGCTGGATCAGAAATGACCATTTCAGGGAATTCCCTGGCAGTCCTGGAATTTCCAGTTGTTAGAACTCCGAGCTTTTACTGCCGAGGGCCCAGGTTCGAGCCCTGGTCGGGGAACTAAGATCCCCCAAGCCACACAGCATGGCCAAAAAAAAAAAAAAGAAATGACCATTTCAGTCTTCTTGGTACAAGCATAGTGGAGGTGTAGGATTGAAGAATCAGTGTCAGAGCTAGAAGGATCCTTAGCGATGAGCTGGTCAGACCCTTCATTTTGCAAATGGGGAAACTCAGGCCCAGAGCAGGGAGGAGACTTGTTCAAGGTTACACAGCACGTTAGTGCCAAAGGAGTTTCTGCATCAGCCTCCCCCTGCAGAGTTGGGGCTGGGGCTCCCCCAGCTGGGGAAGGAGAGAGGAAGGAATACTGATGGGGATTCTCCCTGCTATGGCAAGATAGGAGCCTCTCCCCCAAACAGTCACTGGTAGGCCTGGTTAGTTAGTCATCCTTAATAATTTGATAGCAGGACTTCCCTGGTGGTCCAGCGGTTGAGACTCCACACTCCCAGGGCAGGGTGCCCAGGTTCAATTTCTGGTTGGGGAACTAGATCCCACATGCCACAACTAAAAGCCTGCATGCCACAGCTAAGAGGTCCCAAATGCTGCAACTAAAAGATTCCGAGTGCTGCAACTAAGACCTGGCACAGCCAAATAAATAAATAAATAATTTTTTAAAATTTTGGTAGCATTTTGATAACACCTTGTGGTTGGCCTAGGGTGAGATGACTTTAAAGGGTACTAAGTCTCTGGAAAATCATCAATGATGCCTCCAGAATTTCTACAGGGGTGGAATTTAGGGCCAGAAATCTGATGGGAAAGGGGACCAAGAGACTTGCCTTGGAGGTGCGTGCATAGCAAGTCTACTGTTGTAGACGAGGGTTTCTCAGTTTCCGCACTATTGACATTTTGAGCAGGATAATTCTTTGCTGCTGGGGACTGTTCTATGCATTGTAGCATGTTTAGCAGCATTCTTGGTCTCTCCTACTGGATGCCTGCAGCACCTACCCTCCCAGCTGTGATAGCCAAAAATATCTCCAGACACCACCAAATGTCCCCCAAAGGGCAAATCACCCCATCTGAGAAGCACTGACATTACGTTTAAGTGGTTGAGAGGGAATGATGGAGATTCTTCTAAAAGAAGAGAGAGGATAAAAATATAAGAAGCCACCCCTTTGTATAAGAAAAGAAAGTCGCCAGAGGGATGGTCAGCTCTAGGCAGAACTGTGAACTTTGACCTTACTTGCCCCCCTTCCCTTTTTTGACCGTTTTCTTCTCTTTCTTGGCTCCCATTCCTACTTAGAAAAAATTAATAAAATATTCAGGAAAAAATTAATATGTGCATTCATGCTAAAGTGAGACAAGCAGTGTACAATAGTTACTAGAGGTTATAAATGCAAGCATTATACACTTAAACTGTGAGAATTTCAGTGTATGTAAACTATATGTCAAAAAAATAATTTAAAAAACACATAGGAATTATAGTCAGACCTGGGTTCAAGTCCCAATTCAGACATTTCCTAGCTGTGTGACTTAGGACAAGTCCTCTCACCTCTTTCTTTCTTTCTTTCTTTTTGGCCACTCTGTGTGGTTTGTGGGATCTTAGTTCCCTGAACAGGGATTGAACCACAGTCCCGGCAGTAAGAGTGCCAAGTCCTAACCACTGGACCACCAGAGAATTCCCTCCTCTCACCTCTTAGAACCTCTGTTTCCTCAGTTGTAAAACGGGAGTAGTAATCGTATGCCTCACAGGATAACTGTGCAGAGTAAATGAGATAATGTATAAACAGCACTTTGTACAATGCCTGGCACTGGAGGTAATATGAATATTACCTATTATGTATTTACATTTATATTACTTACTTATATTTCTCTGTAGTTTACAGGTGAAATTGCTCCATGATGATCTGCTTCCTGTGGACCTGTTCTAATCAGGGGCATCTCTGCTTGCCTCTTCCCATGTGATCCCTTGGTTAAGATACAAAAAGTAAGGTCCGGAAACACAGAAATTTATGGGACTTTGGACCCTTGGCTCCACCAGTGACTTATTAGTCCCTCTGAGTCTCAGTTTCCTCAGTTGTAAAATAGTATACTAATATTACCCACTTCGTAGGGCTCTAGGCTGGTCTGGGAATTCAGACCTGCCCTAAGGTGGGGGCAGCAGCTGCACCAATAGAACCTGCCACCAGGGGTCAGGATTGCTACAGCCAAGTTCCCACCTATCCAGGACATTTCAATTTTTTGAGCATGGTTGTCTAACTTTATATTATGGAAAAATTCAAACATACACAAAAAGTAGAATAGCATAATGAACCCCATGTACCCAAGTTTCAACAACTAACTATATTTTGCCAGTCTTCCTCCCTCTTTTTGTTTGCTATGCTGCTTGCAGAGTATTTTAAAACACATCCTTAACCTCATTTCATTTTATCCAGAATACATTACTGCGCATTTCTAACTGAAAAAGGCTTTTATTACCACAGGCACTATGTCATTATCACACCTAACAAAAAAGAACAAATAATTCCTTAATCAATTAGTTCACATTCAAATTTCCCTGATTGTACCAAAGATGTCTTTTGGCAGTTCACTTGAATGAGTATCCAAGTAATGGTTTTGCGTTTGGTAAGTGTGTTGAGTTTTATGATTTAACATTCTACCTTCCTTTTTAATTTTCATGCCATGAATTTGTTGCAGAAACCAGGTCACTTGTCCTGTAGAATGTCCCACATTGTGAGTTTGGCTGCCTGTGGTGTTTGTCTATGCCCCATATTTCTGGTAAACTCGTAATTAGATCTTGGCTTGATTAGGGTTTTTTTTTTTTTTCCAGGCAAGAATATTCCATGGAGAGCATTGTATCCCCCTCTTAATGATTTTAAGCCTGGTCAGTGGGTTCAGGCAGTGTCAGTCTAAGGTCTCCATTAAAAATTTTCCCAACAATTTTTCATCCAGTTGTTTCAGCATCATTTCACGATTGTTGCCAGGACTCATTGTTTCATTAGGTTTTGCAAAATCGTGCCTTTCTAAATCTATCATTTCTCCGGCATTTATTAATTGGATCCTTCTATAAAAAATAACTTTCTTATCTACTATTTGGTCACCTGCAATATAACTCATCAAGGAAGGAGCAAAAAATTTTTTATTTTCTTTTATTTATCAATGTTTGTAGTAATTAGTTGATTTCCTGTACAACTCCATCGATAAAAATGTGTTTTCCTTACATACCATTAATTATTTTTATGTATCTTATGTGTTGCAATCTATTGATGTCATTATTTTTCTTTTAATGCTCAAATTGTTCCATCTTTGGCCAGTGGGGCCCCTTTGTATTGGTTCCTCAGTCATTTTTACATGATCCTAATAGTCTTTGATAGCTTCCTGGCCTTCAGGCATAAGACAACCCAATCTCATCTTTCCTGCTCCAGATCTAGAACCAGCCAGTTATCAAAGGAGCCTTGACTTTCTTTGTTTAATTCTTAATTGATTTTTAAACTGGAAAATGGTATTTAGAGACCAAATCTGTGCACTAGGGGTGTTCATTACTACTGGGTTGGTCTTTGCTTCTAGGCCTTTTCAGCAGAGCTAGAAAATACATTTTTGAGAGAAAAAAATACATATTTCATTCATTCTGCTATGTAACTCAGATCTAAGTTCATCCTAGCCTTCTTTAATACTTGCAACTTTTTCTCATATGCTGAAAATCTTGATTCCTACTGCCACTGACACAACTACTTTGTTTTATCCAAAAATATAACTATCACAGATTCAGAATAGCAATATTATTACTAATAATAAGGCTAACAAATGCAATTTAATATTTCTATGCAGTTCTAGTTCATCCTTAGATTATATCCTATTAGGGAGGTACAGTCAAAATACTTATAAAGCCACTTAAAATTATTTTCCCTGTGTAGTTATACCACTTCATTTGTTCCCATTTGTTTTTTGTTTTTAAAATTTATTTATCTATCTATCTTTGGCTGCATTTGGGTCTTCGTTGCTGCATGCAGGCCCTCTCAAGCCGCAGCGAGCAGGAGCCACTCTTCACTGCGGTGTGCGGGCCTCTGTCATTGTGGTGGCTTCTCCCTTCGCAGAGCACCGGCTCCAGACGCGCAGGACTCAGCAGTTGTGGCTCGTGGGCTCTAGAGCATAGGCTCAGTAGCTGTGCACACGGGGTTAGTTGCTCCGCAGCATGTGGGATCCTCCCAGACCAGGGATCGAACCCATGTCCCCTGCATTGGTTAGGTGGATTCTTAACCACTGCACCATGAGGGAAGTCCCTCCATTTGTTTTTAATTTTTATGGAGTGCTTTATTCTTTTTATTGAACTGTTTTATAAATATGCAACATTTACAAGTTTCCAAAATAGTAACTATATAATAATGTATATTCACAGAAGTCTCATTTCCATCCCTACCCACTCCATCCCACATAGCAAACAATTTTTAGAAGATTGAGTTTTCTATTGTTTAACTTTTAAATATAAGCAATTAATGTATATTTATATCTTCCCACTTACACAGAAGATAGCATACTATAAACGCTATGTATCTTATTTCCCTTAACGTATATGGGCATCACTACATAATAGTTTCTGTTTATCAGTATATATAAGAACTCTTCCACATATCTTTTTACAGCTGCATAGCACTCCATCCTGTGTCTGTACTATAATTTATTCAGCTAGTTCTTAACTGACACAAGCAGTTTCCAATCTTTTGCTATAAAAATAATGCCATAATGAATAGCCTTGTGCACAGAGCTTTTTGTATTTTGCCAATATATCACTAGGACAGATTCCTGCAAGTTTAGCCCTGACCTAGGTTTACTGGGTGAAAGAGTAAATACATATGCAATGTGGCTATAGACTGCCAAATTACCTTAGTTAGAGTTACATCATTTTGCCTTCCCATCAGCAACGTATGACAATGCTATCCTCAGGAGTATTTTGGTATGATATCAGATAAAGGAGGATGCAGAAATGAATCACAGACAAGGTTCCTGTCCCCAGGAACTCTCATTCTAGTAAAAGGCTTATGGGCAAATATAATGATATAATGTAATCTTCAGGGCAGATTTATTCGGAAGCTTAAGCTTCAGAGTCCCTCACAGAGACCCTTTCCAAGGCCCCAGCAATGTATTCACAGGTCCACTTTGTAATCTTTTTCCTAAAGAGGACACCCCAAATTATTTAAACATCTACTTCACAGACTTTAGAGCCAGTTCCATAACTTTGGAGTTATGGGAGTGGATTTCAAGTTCTGCAACCATCTTGAGAGGAGGGATTCCTGTATTTAATGACTGAGACAAAGAGACAAAAAGAAAAGGCTCCTTTGACCAAAGAAATACCCCTCCCCAGATTCTGATCAGTTACACACAGGTAAGTAGCTGTCTACACAGAGCCCTCTACTTTCCCTCTGTTCTCAAGGGCAGAAACCAAAACTCAGAATACATCAGTATTCCCAGCTGACAGGTGAAGACTGGTACACTGCACTCAGGACTAGTCTGAACAGATTACCGAGCAGGGTTTTTTGTTTTTTGTTTTTGGAGGTGGGTAGGAGGGTTTACACCAGGGGAGTGGGTATTCAAGGCAGGTGCCCCCCACCCCAAAACAGACACCTGTCAAATAAGGCAGAGGTCTGCTTCCTTACCTGTAAAAACAGGGTTAGTAATAAACCCTGCCCTCGTAGGGTTTGGTTAGGATTAGGAGAGATCACTTAAAGACTTAACCCAGTCCCAGACTCTCGGGAGAAGGTCCATAAATGGAGAACAGAAAATAGAACGGGTAATTGGTTGATCCTTGAGAGCTGTAACAAGAAATTCTTTGCACATTGTGCCTTATACAGCACTGGAAAGAGGAACAACCCCCTTATTGACAAAAAGTAGGTGCAGATTAAATCGGCGAAGAAAGAAGGGACGTTTCTGGCGGTTGCTTACTGATCTGTGAAACGAACTGAATGACCGATTGGTCCGGGTCTCTGAGCAACTGACAGTCCCGGGCTGCTGTCAGGCGAACGCGGGCTTGGATCTGGCTGACGGCTGTGGGGTGCCCCAGTGCCTCAGACTGACCGTCGGGCTGTCCTCGCTGTCAATCCCGGCCCCGGCCGGCCCGGACCTCCGTCGCTAGCTGCAGAAGCGGGGGGCATCCCAACTCTCCACGAGGAGTTCGAGGGTGTCGCCGCCAGGCAGGGCGTGCGCGCGCTGCAGGAGCCAAGCTCCGGCGCCGCGGCCCCTTCCTCTCCGCCGGGGGCAGGGCGCCTCCGACTCGCGGCTGCAGAGCCCCGGAACAACGAGGCGCCGGCTTCTTTAAGGGAGATACCACCGCGCCAACGGAGCAGGGGCGTCTTCCCAGATCATCGCAGCCAGCCCCGCGCCGCCGCCGCCGCTGCCGCCTCAGCAACTGCACCGCCCGCAAACATGGCTCAGTGACTCTGACAAAAGGTGCAGCCTCCCTCCAGGCGGGGCGGGCGCCAGGCCTCCCAGCTCGGGCTGCGCCTCCCCGCGGGTCCGCGGAAAAGGTCCGCTTACCGCAGGCATCCCAGGCCCGCGCGGAGGAAGATGCACCAGGCGTTCCACCCCAGCGACCCCGCACACCTGCCCGCAGCTAGGTCGGTCGGAAATGGGGGCGGAGCGGGGGAGGGGAGGCGCACCAGGCGCGCGCACCGCCCCCGGCCCGGACCTGCTGCGGGGGACCACTCCGGGGCCGCGGGCCACCACTACGGAGCCGCGGGCCGTGGACGCCCGCTGAGGCTGGAAGAGGACCAAGCCCCGGGTGTGGAGTGGGCTTCCCCGATCCCAGCCACCCCTGCGGGGAGGGGCACGAGTGGTGCGTTCCGGAGCGCGCACCCCTTCCGCGACTCCCGGCTCGGGAAAGCCACGGGAGCCGGGAGCAGGCCAGCGGAGCGCCGGGCACGCGCCCAGTAGGACCGGCGCTTGGCGTCCCGGCTCACGCTACGGAGAGCCGGAGGGGGGCGGGGTCTCGCGGCGTAAGGGGGTGTGTCCGCGCGCACCACGGGGGCGCGCGCCGGCCTCTGACTGGAGGCCGCGGCGGCTGAGGCGCGAGCAGCCTGATAATGGCGGCCTGCAGAGCCCGTGAGAGGGAGAAGCGGCGGCGGCTACCCTGAGGTAAATCTGGCCCCTCGGCGTGGCAGAGAGGCTTTGCTGCAGAGCCGAGGGCCCTGCACGTGCCTCCCGCCCCAGGAGGCCTGTCACAGAGCTGTGAGCGGAGGCATCCCGGGGAAGGCCCCGCGCGCCTCAGGCCTCCGGCCCCAGCAGCGGCCTCCTCTTCTGCCCGTGGCCTCCTCCCCAGGCCCCAGGCCTCAGTTGCTGGCCCCGAGGAGTCGGGCAGCTGCAGGACTGTCTCCTCGGGGTAAAGGGCCCCGGCAGGATCCCCACCGGGTTTCATCTGGAAGTAGCCGGGGAGGGGGAGGGCCTGATACTTGGCCAATGAGCGGGGCCCTGAGCCGCCGCGTCGGGCAACACCTCTGCCTAGGACTGGCCCTTGCCGGGCGCCGGCAGGTGTACGGCCTGGCCGGCCCGAGTCCGAGCGCTGGGTGCGCCCGGCAGGCGCGGGGGCCCGGGGGATGCCGTCCCAAGTGCCCGAGGTTCGCGCGGGATGCATCACCGTGCCGTGTCTTGACCCAGGATCTCAGGGATTGCAGAAACACTCTCCCTCCCCCTTATTCAGGGGCTCTCTCGTGTGGGGATATGGGACGGCTTCAAAGGCAGGAGCCACTTTGAGATGGATGGGAGTTGGCGATCCACGGAGAACAGGAGTGTCCACTGTGCAGCTGGGGCAGAGGATGCTGTGGCAGGAAATCAGACCCTAGGAAATACTGCAGGAATTTGAAGAGTGGGTGTCCAGTTAGAGGAAGTGGGATTAAGAAACAATCTCAGGAGCTTTCATTTTCTTTATTAAATCTATCCTATGGACTTAAAATAGCCGGTCCCAACTTCACAGGCTCTAGTGTCGATAGCTTTTTGTTCCCCTAAACTGTACAATATAAAAGTTGTTCAATCTCAGGTTACTTTTCTTGCCCATGCTGGCATTCTACAAATGAGAATTTGTTCCTGAAGCTCTTCAGAATCTTGACATTCTTCGGAGGGTGAGGAGGCACACTTTAGACTTTCTTGATTCAACACGTGAGCGTTTCCATGTAGGGCCTTTGCTCCTGCCTTTAAATGATTTATCAAATTGAATTCCAAAGAACTCCCTCAGAGAACCCCTTAAGATGCAGGACAGTTTTCGTTGGCAAGAAAGACCTAGATCTAAATAACTATGGCTAAAACCACAGCAAAATTTAACCGTATTCTAAGTAACTTACTTTATCTTTAAAGAAACATTTTTCTCCACAAACTGTATTTTCATTTATTTTGCAAGAAATAAGGAAATAACATAAACAAAATTAAAATAAGAACATACACAGTTTGACCATTTACTTTTAAATAATAAAAACAACTGCACATTTTCACTTCTCTATGTGACCTTGTTCACTTTCAGTCCCTAAGCATAAGCCAGGTTTTCGTATTTCTAACTGTGAGGGTTGGTTTTTGGATTTGCCATTTTTATGACCTTTCATGTGTGTGTCAGTTTTCAGGAGAAGCTGGAGTTTTGTTCGTTTCTTCACAATCAGTAAATAAATACTGAATTTCTTGGTTTATTTTTAGCAGTGATGTTTTGAAGCAGTTCATGTAAGAAGCAGTATAGTGTAGTGGTTAAAATGAAGGCTGTCAGAGCCAGATGGCCTGGTTTCAAATCCCAGGTCCACCAGTTACTAGCTGTTTGACCTTGGGCATGTTGCTTAAACTCTGTGCTTTAGTTTCCTCATCTATAAAATGACCATAATAGTATCTACCTCATAATGCTGCTGTGAGGATTAAATGAATTTAATGTCATAAACTGCTTGGAACAGTTCCTGATGCATGGTAAGTACTACATTAGTGTTACGTGGTTTACTATTATTAAGATATTTAGATTTACCCAATGTATAGCAAATATCGTTCAAGCACTGCAAACAGTGAGACAAATGATAACTAAATCGTGCATAAGAAGAAATACAAGCCAGTAGGCAGACCTAATGTCAACAGATCACTTTGTTGATTTTTCCAGAAACCTTGACCTTGAAGATGGTGAGTAGCCAGCCAAAGTACGATCTAATACGGGAGGTAGGCCGAGGTAGTTACGGTGTTGTATATGAAGCAGTCATCAGAAAGACCTCTGCACGGGTGGCAGTGAAGAAAATTCGATGCCATGCACCTGAAAATGTTGAACTAGCCCTGCGTGAGTTCTGGGCACTAAGCAGTATCAAGAGCCAACATCCAAATGTGATTCACTTGGAGGAATGCATCCTACAAAAGGATGGGATGGTGCAAAAGATGTCCCACGGCTCTAATTCTTCCCTTTATTTACAGGTATGTGTGGTTGAATGGGAAATAGAAATGATTTGAAAGTAGCATTGGTCAGCAATAAGAGGATTGAAAGAGTCAAACGAACTTCTACTTTTAAATGCAGGTTATATAGTTAGAAGTAGATAGGGGTCTGCCAAGAACTGAGTAAACGTTTGCTTTAAAACAAGGTTTTATTTAAACCTGTGTTGCAAATACCTAAAAATAACATATGCCACCTGTTATGCCATGATACTTGCCAATCTGCATAGGAATGGGGCAACATAGGAACTAGAGAAGTGATCGAGACTAGAGTCTAATTAGTTCACTTATTTGAAATCAGGTTTTTTTGGAACTGAATACAGAAGAGAAGGAAAAACTGTACAACTAGTAGTAGTACCCATAGGTAATTGGGCATTTCTTTATATATCACTGGCTTGAACATAAGCCTCTGCTGTTTTAGAAGGTTATTTAATGTCTTAACCATGCAATTCCATTGAATTTTCATGGAGTATGTGGTGTAGCACCTGAATGTTATTAACAGTGCTAATAGCTAGCCTTTGGGTTCCTACTCATTCCATGCTCTGTGCTCGGAGCAATCCTATGAAGAAAGTACTATTATTACCATCATTACAAATGAAGAAACTGAGGCTTAGAATAGATAATGAATTTATCCAGAATCACATAGCAAGTGGCAGAATTGGGAGCTAAACATAGAAGTATCCAGCAGCTAAAACTTGTGCTCTTTTAACCTCCAGATTACTGTTTTGCCTCCAAATTACTCTTCTGTAGACCTGGGGAAAGCATTAATATAGGAAAACAAATTTTTTTTTTTTTTTTTTTTAAGATTGGCTTCTGCCATAGGTCAAAATCTCTAGTAGCTCTACACTTGATGAAGAGAAAAGATACTTAAGACATAGCTAGTTAAAGGCCAGAGCAAAATTTCTTAAGTCCAGTTATTCCTGGAATAGGAAACAACTTGCCATGAGTGTGTCTAAATTCAGAATTTACCATCAGGGTACAAAAGTCTGTTTTAAAACAACAAAAGCTTTTGGACTAGGAACAACAAAGAAAAGGAACACATTATTCTGTGTAATTAGAAACTTGCAAGTTTCATTGTATGGTAAACAAATATCAGTCTTGAGAACCTAATTTATACTGCAAGTTTAGCGTGCTGTGCCCTGAAGTTTTCTCTCGTAAGATAAGGGATATAAAACACAACTGTTTAGCCTGTTTGTTTTATTGTATTTTTTTCTAAAAATGCTTATTATGTACGTTGCAATGATAGAAACTATCAGAAACATTCTTACCACATTCCCTCCTAAAAGTGGATAGAACCTTGCTGGACTTTGCATTGAATTTTGGAGACTAAAGTGCATAATCAGACTACAAGTGCAAAGACATTTAAACATATGATGTCTTTGCAAGTACTGATGGTATCCTTGAGTCCAGATCAAGCAACTGTTATAGTAACTAGGCATTAACCAGCTAATCTTTCAAGGCTTTAAGATATAAAGTACTTCCAGACTTGATTCAGTGATTTTTTTTTAATCTGAAGTACCTTCTTGTTTAATAATTTATTTCATCTTTTTAAAGCCTAATAGACCTGTGTTTGACTTGTGGCACTTTTTGCTAGCTGTATGACCTTGGATACATAACCCACCTTTTCCCAGCATCTGTATCTTCATATGTAAGGAATAATAATTTCTACCTTCCATGGGAGTTGTCAAAATTAGAGGTGATGTAGATACAATACTTGGCACATAGGAGGTATTCAGTAATAAGCAGCTCTATTAAAATTGTCTTTTCTGTGGATTTATTTTATTAACCAGACGTTCATCCACGCTTTGGCAAGTGCCTACTCTAAATTTACACTAGTAAAGACAAACAAATCTATAGTGTGACCACAGAGTCTCTATACATGGTCTTACCATTCTGTACATAAATTTTTTTTTCTCCATGTTTTTCTAGATATCTTCCTTGTTCTCATTTGGAATCATTCAGTCAGTTCCTGAGAGCTGAAAACCTCACCTAGAAGAAATGTAAAACAAATAATTAACAGAGGATACATCTTATGCATAGGAACTTAGTGGCCAATATGTATACTTGTGATGAGTGTCATGAATGAAAAGTATAAGATGGTATAGGCACATAGAGTAGGGAACCTGACATAATCCTGGGGTTCAGGAATTAAGAACTGTTTCAACTGAAACTTGCAGGGTGAATAGGAGTTAGCCAGGTGAGTGACTGAGAAAACTTCCCAGGCAGAAATAACTATACATACAAATGTCTAGAAGCAAAAAGCATGAAGCGTTCTAAAAATTGAAAGAAAATACTAAGACTGCACTATACAGGGAGAGTTGTTTTAGATGAGGCTAGAAAGATCAGCCAGGGTCAGAGCACACAGGATCCCATAGCCCATGTTAAAGAGCTTAGACTATATCCTAAGAGAACAGGGAAGCTATTAAAGGACTTCAGGCAAGAGAACCAATGGCTAACATCCTCTACACGTGACAGTAAGCAGACTGGGATCTGTATTTCTGTAGCTCTCAACCAGGGGCCCTCACACTATAGCCCTCAGCCTGTTTTTGTATGGCCTGGATACTAAAAATAGTTTTTACATTTTTTAGAAGTTGTTTAAAAAAAAAGAAGAAGAAAGAAAGAAAAGGAAAAAGAATATGGAACACAGACCTTATGTGGTTTGTCAAGCCTAAAATATCTACTATCTGGCTTTACTCTAAACCGTTATTTGAATTCTGGAAGTCTGCATTGCTCAAAGCTATTTAGGAAGTTTTCTTTTGAGAACGAAGACAGAAGAAGAGAAGAAATGAAGGAAGAGTGATGGTGCTCATCTTTAATCTCAGCATATTTAGTAACAGTGCACCTGGTAAATAACTGTATAATCTGGACCTTTCTCTTTTTTCATTTTCTGTCTCAGTGGCAAACACATGCAACAAGGAAAATGTATGCAAAGAAGACATCTGCAGACCGTTGCAGTTATGGCTGTTTGCCATTGGGGGAGATGGCATGGAGAGGCGTTCTTTGCCTCTGCCCACCAAAAAGACAAAAGGAAGTACTAGTAGATTTAAACATAAAATTAGCGGTTCACTCAATCTGCAGCAACTCCTCACCTTCCCTACTGAGTTTCTATTCAACCCATAGGCCTGAAAAGGACACCATAGGACAAATGCTTTCAAAGCACTGTATTTTAGAAGATAGTTCCTGTTCAGTGAAGTAATTAATCTTGAATTTCAGGTAGTAGGAGAGTTATAATTAGATAATGATATAAGTAAAACAGTGGTTTATTCTAGATTTTCAGCTTGTATCAAGCAAATATACAAACTCAGATTTGAATTTTTATATCAAAATGCATGTATGATTTTTATAAATTGGTTTTTAGAAGCCATCTGTTGATAGAGATAGCCAACATATTTGCATTCTGCTTGTAGAAGTTTATGAAGTAATGATGTCTTTAGTTTTATCAGTGACTACAGGAGCACTTTATTTCTTGTTCCTTCATAATTTTCTCTCAGTTTCACAGATTATGTTGATAGTGTAAGTGCAATACGCAAGAAGTAGATTTCAGGCAGTTTCATGGAATAGAATTTCCTAATTGATGTTTATTCCCCAGCTGGCAAATCTACCTGCTGAAACTTTGATCTTTTCAGGAAGCTATTAACTAGAGGGTTAGAGTTCATCTCCATTGACACATGTAGAAAATGTATAGCCAGTTGGATACTTTTCAGAATAAAGCTATTTTTAAATAAGTTTTTACCTCTTGACTTGGAGATTTGATGTGTATTTGTTAGGGACAAAGTGACAGTTTGAAGTACTAAAGTTTAAAATAAAACGCACATATGAAAGCACTGACCAAATAAAATATTCATGGAATTCCCACTTAACATTGGAGACTAACTTAATCAGTAACTCTTTCTCTATAGCTGAATTGTATAAACTGTGCAGATGATTGTAATCTGTTTTTTTATTTCTTATAGCTTGTAGAGACTTCACTAAAGGGAGAAATTGCCTTTGATCCCAGAAGCGCCTATTACTTGTGGTTTGTGATGGATTTTTGTGACGGAGGAGATATGAATGAGTATCTGTTGTCCAGGAAACCCAATCGTAAAACTAACACCAGCTTCATGCTTCAGCTGAGCAGTGCCCTGGCTTTCTTGCATAAAAACCAGATCATCCATCGAGATCTAAAGCCTGATAACATCCTGATTTCTCAGAGCCGGTTGGATACCAGTGACTTGGAACCCACACTGAAAGTGGCTGATTTTGGTCTAAGTAAAGTTTGTTCAGCATTTGGGCAGAATCCAGAAGAACCTGTCAGTGTAAACAAGTGTTTCCTTTCCACAGCGTGTGGAACAGATTTCTACATGGCTCCTGAAGTGTGGGAGGGACATTACACAGCAAAAGCTGACATCTTTGCTCTGGGGATTATCATCTGGGCAATGCTGGAAAGGATCACATTCATAGACACAGAGACAAAGAAGGAACTCTTGGGGAGTTATGTAAAACAAGGAACTGAGATCGTGCCTGTTGGGGAGGCACTTCTGGAAAATCCCAAAATGGAACTTCTCATTCCTGTGAAGAAAAAGTCTATGAATGGGCGAATGAAACAACTGATTAAGGAAATGCTGGCTGCAAACCCTCAGGATCGTCCAGATGCTTTTGAACTAGAACTCAGATTAGTACAAATTGCATTTAAAGACAGCAGCTGGGAAACGTGACACATATATTATTTGCAAATATCTTGGATAATATGCTGCTTCTGTTTTAACAGTGATGCAACATAATGTGGCTGAAAAAGAATATAAAAAGCTAAACTCCACCTTTTAAGGGTTTAGATTTTATTGTGGGATTTTTTTTTCCTCATTTTTCTTAAGTCCAAGCTGGCCATTTTGTTAATATGTTTTAAGTGTGTATTACCAATGTGAGTGTAAATTTTTTTAAATGATCATTGGTAGAAGTTTGGCAGGAAAATTTTCTAAGAGCCAAGAAAAGAAGAAAGTCCAGTTTTCTGGAAATATGTCTCTTAAGTATTTTAGACATTCCTTGTCAGTATTAGGAATTTCCATGGAAGAAGGGGTTTGCATGCTGGTAATGCAACCTTTGAAGCTTTGTAAAGGAAACATAAATGTATATATTTATGTATATGTAAGTATGTGAATGTGTGCATTTTGCATTCCATATGAAAAAATGCCACTCCTGTTTAAATTATTTGATGTAGGTTTGGGTTTTTGAGATTTGCTGGTGAAATCAGTGATGAAAAATAAAAGAACCTTCCCTCATCTCCTACCCTGTCCCTCCCTCTAATGAAATCATACTAAGTTTTTTATTTTTATAATATTATACAGCTTTTTTTTTAAGGCATCATTTTGGAGAGTCTAAAATTATCTGATTAAACGTAAGTGAAATTAAATGATCCAAAGCTGCTGAAGTATGTTTGAGCTCTCCAGTGCCCTAAAGCTGCAGGAGTTGAATTAGCCATGCAATCATGTGGTACAGGTTGGCAAGGACATTGATGATTCAGTCATACCTTCTTTAGATAACCACGCATTCAATTAACTAATTAAACCACTGCATTGGGACATGTCTGCACTTGAGCATCTGCAATCTGATACAGATTTGAACACAGGATTCTTCTGTATCTGAAAACTTTGCTGTATATGAACTATAGTAATTGATATATTAATTTTTTATTTCAAGACTTTGTCAAAGCCTCAGCATCAAGTCGAAGAAACCAAATGAGTTCTACCCTCACATTGCCTGCCCTAATATGGTCTCTCATTTAATCACTGGAATTTCTTTCATTTTGGCACTAATGCTGTTTTGTCTAATTTGACACAGTAATGGTAGTGATATGGTTGTATTCAATGTTGATCACCTTTTTCTAAAGTGGGAAATGATACAGTTTGGCAAATGGGTAAAATACTGTGGCATAAGTTATATCTTTCAAATAGAGAGGTTATCAGTTTTATACAATCACTTGGTATGGTCTGTGTCAAGAACCAACAGACCATTATTCTTCTTGAAGTCAGTTTGATTTTAACCCCATATGGTTGTCTCCAATTTTTTTTCCTGTAAATGCAGATAGTTCAAATGTAAGGGAAGAAAAGTTTTCCTAAAACAGAACATTAACAACCTTTAAGGTTGTTAATACTTTAAGACCATTGTATATAGATTAATCTTTATAAAGCACTAGACTCTTTGGTCAAAAGTTAAAAAAAGAAATTTTAAAAGGTATTAGAATATTGAAATCATTGATAATTCAGTCTCCTCAGTTTTTTGAACTTCCACAACTTTTGGAATATTCCTATCGTAATTTTTTCCTTATTTAAAATGTGTTCGGGGGACTATAAAAGGTGAAAAAGCACAAAAAATCGGAGTACATAAAATTTCTGAACTATGCATTACTTGGTATGAAGTTTGAATAATAACTGAAAGGTTTTATTAAAAATAAAACCTTTTAAGTAAAAAAAAAAACATATACTTTTAATATTACTCTCAAGCTGATAAATATAAGAATTCTTTTGGAAATTAGAGGTGGAAATACACTGGAACTTCATGCTAATTAACCCTCTGGATAGCCAAATTAGTATAACACAGATCTGGCCAAGGGGATTGAGTTACTGGAAGTAAAAAACATTATAATGTCTAATCAATGACACGGCACTTCAGCAAGAGATTCATGATGACTTAGGTGATGGTATGCCAATGCTTCATTTGCTCTTCAGATATCTACATGTCATGGTTTTGGCCCCACCTCATTTAAAATAGTTAACAATTATAATTTATTTTGAAAAATATTCTATGTTACCTATGAAGTGGAATTATTTCTTTCATTGGCGGTAACGATGTAAGGCGATCAGGAAGTTTCTTCTGAAATTTTCTCCAGTCCTTGTATTCTAAAATAACCCATGATACCAAGAAAAATTATAGTAAATTCTTTGTCTTTATTCTTTCAGTCAGGAGGTATTTATTAAGTACCTACTGTGTGCTCAGCACTAAAGATCAGTTGATAAAATAAGAATTAAAAAATGGTATATAGCCATGGGCCTTTTCCAGCCAGGAGTAAGAAATAAAAGATGATTAGTGAAGCTGGGAAATTCCTGTATATTGCTAGGGGAAAAATGAAAGCAAGAATTTGTGCACAGTGCCTTGCGCATAATAGGTACTCAATAAACAATTATTCCTCTTAGAGTCTCTTGCCATGGTTTATAGTGTTTTATGAAATTTGTCTTAATTGAAAAAAGACCAAATATTTCAAATAAGCTTATAGGCAGCTGTGGCCAGTTAAAATAATGGGGTTGTACAGTTAGTTCCTAGAATGTTATTTTGCACTAGTTGTCACTTAGAAAGATGGGGTTCCTGTAGTTTTTTGGTGCTAAGGGATACTTTGTCATTATGATGAAGTAAATGTTAAGTGTCAGATAAATAGCACACTGAATAGTTCTTTCTGCTGGTCTGTTTTTTCCTCTTTGTTGTTGTTGTTTTTAACTGTAAAATGTTTATCAATCAAACTATTGTAGCAGCTACAGATAATTCACCAGCATGACAAAATGGTCAAAAAATAAGTCATCAGCACTTCAAAAATGAAAGTAACTTTTGAAATTTTCTTTTTAAATTGTCAAATATATTTTATGAAGAATTTATAAAAGGGGGAAATGATTGTAATTTATTGTTCATGCCTTTTTTTTTTTTTAAATAAAGTGAATTTCAACAAAAAAACCCTGGAAATGCTACATTGCTGCTTTGGTGGCTCTGTGAGTAGTTCTGTAATGCTTTACTTCATAGACATAAAATAGAGCATATAAAATTTGAAACAATGTCTTTATCAGCCTTATCTATTAAATGAAACTATCTATAATAGAAGCTATTGCAGAGGAAAAGATGATTGAATTATAGGAGCTTCAGCATTTCAAGTTCTCTAAAATTTTAATGTTTGCTGTATTAGAAGAACTTGTATTGCCTGAAATAAATGATCTTCTTTCATTTTTCTTTCTATCTCATTAAGCTGAGGATGCATCCCAGACTCAGAATGAAGTGTAGTAAAAGTACTAAGAGGATGCAATTTTTCAGTCTTTAACTTGAGACCATGGTTTCTTTTCTATAAAAAAGTCATCTGAGCCACTTTTTTCTCTTCTTTTATAGGTTTTATTATGTATGTCTTTTCCAGAATAAACAAAGTACTGAGGATGTAGTTACTTAGTGGTCCAATGGAATAGCAGAGGGAAAATGAGAGAAAACTTTAACTCTACATGTGATCTAATGATGAGTAGGAAAGTAGGTGTCAGAATTGTGGCTGCTTCTGACTCTGCTACCTCCTGGTACAGCCTTTGCGGACAGGTAAATTTTGCTTTATATTTAGAGGGTTTTGTTTTGTTTTGTTTTTGAATCTTGAAGCTATAAATACTTGTATTTACTAGCTTTTTCCTTTGCAGTTTACAAAGCGTTTTCACATAGTTTTTACATATCTTTTCAGTGAGTTTTACTTAAAATAGGGGCTGATTTCTTGATGAAGAAATTAATAGCAACTTAACACCAGTTAATGAGGTAAAGCTTTTACCTTAACACAGGGTTTTAGTGCCTAATCTCTGACTCCAGGTGGAGTTTACTCTGACAAAGCTTTATCTTTCTCACTGAAGTAATGACCCTAAGGTTGTTCTGGTCTTTTCTTTAAATTCAAATGTTGCTCTCTTGGTCGACCAATCATAGATGTCCTCTCAAAGTGCAGTGTAATGATAGACAGTTGGTTCTGATTAGATAATAACTCCCACTTGAGAAACCTACCAGCCACACTTCTTGGAAGCCACACCTCTTGAGGGCAAGTGCCTCTTTTTTTTTTTTAAACCTTTTTTTTTTTTTTTTTTTTGCGGTACGCGAGCCTCTCACTGCTGTGGCCTCTCCCGTCGCGGAGCACAGGCTCCGGACGCGCAGGCCCAGCGACCACGGCTCACGGGCCCAGCCGCTCCGCGGCATGTGGGATCTTCCCGGACCGGGGCACGAACCCGTGTCCCCTGCATTGGCAGACAGACTCCCAACCACTACGCCACCGGGGAAGCCTGGCAAGTGCCTCTTTTAAAGGCAGCACTTTCCCTTTTGCAGTTGTCATTGGTTAGAAGGGAATTGTTTAAAAAAAAAAAAATTGCCTGAGCTTGGAACTTCACTCTTTCATTTCCAGTTCAGCCCTGGTATTTCAAGCTTGGCTTGTTCTGAGCAGAGGTTAGGCAACTTAATGTTACCAAAGGCATTGTGGTTTCTCTGCAGAAGCACAGGCAGGTAGCAGGTCTCATACTGAATACTAGCTTTCACAAATACATAATTAATGTGTGGCCTTGGGCAAGTCACTTCATTCTGAGACTCAGTTCCCCTATGTGTAAAATGGAAGTGATAATATTTACATTTCAGGGTTTTTGTCAGAGTCAGGGATAATACACATAAAGTACCTGGCACATTAAATTCTCCACTGGTAGCCATTGCTGTTACTATGTTCTGATTTTGATGATACGTTGAATGAATGAATAGATTCCCCATGATCCAGTCTTCAGTTGTAGCTTTTATTCTTGTCCCTTTGGGGAGAATCTGATGAAGGCTCTACATCCTCTCCTCAGGAAAATGTTTTCCAATATTTCAGGAGATTTATAGATGCCCACATCGACCCCAAGTTAAGGGACCCTGAGCTATAGGCTCTACTGAGTACCTCTGTGCTATAGCTCCTGGGCTGAAAGTGGGCCATATGTGAGGAGACTTCTAGGGTACTTGTACCACTTTGTTTCTTGACCTGAGTGCTGGTTAGATGGGGTGTGTTTACTTTGTGAAAATTCATCAAGCTGGACTTACAAGTTTTACACTTTAGTGATTTATACTAAAGTAAAAATGTTATTTAAACAAATATGCATTGGGGCTGGAAACTATTGTGCCAGCTGTTGTCAGAGACAGAGAGGGAAAGGACACAGACTTAGAAATCAGACACTACTTTTCTGTTACTAGCTATGTGACTTGCATGAATTCCCTAACCTCTCAAATCTATAGCTTCCCACATGTATAAAATGGAGATAATACCTGACTCAGAGAACTGCAAAGATGAAATGAGATGCTGCATGTAGAAAGGCATGGCACAATCAACAAATGATTGCTTCCCATTCTCTTTGGAGGACTCAGGGAATGACTCTGAGCTACTTTTACTGTTAATTTACACCCCTGATAGAGAGCAAGTTTTGTTTGTTTTTTATTTAATTTAGCTTATATTTTTACAATATTTGAAAAATATCTTGTATTCCATGACTATAATGTCCTGTCCTTCCTGACTCTTTGCCTTATACCCTCCACAGGTATAGTTCTTAACTAACAATCTCCTTAGCCCGGTTTTCTTTCCTCTATTTGCTGATAACATGATTTCTGTCTCTCAGACGTAGAGAACCATGCCTAGAAATTTGGAGAGTACTCATAAGCACCAAATCCTAGAATGTCATGCCATTTCTCCTAGCTTTGCGTATAAGGCAAGGAGAATGTGAGTTAACCTGCATGAATTGAGAGGTGACAGTAGAAGCACGGCTGCAAGGGGGCCAGAGAAAAGCACGGCAATAGTGGCTAAAACTCCAATAACAAGAATAGAATTAGACTACAGTGGTTCCCAACTTCGGCCATACATTAGAATTTTAACCTAGGGAGACTGAAAAAAAACCAAACTGATAACTTCTGCTTGTGGCCATTAGGGAGTGACAGGGCCTAGATTTCACTTCCGGCTTTATACAGCTAAACCATCAGACATTGGACACCTGGCAGTGCGGGATAGTGATCCCTGGGAGAAGGAAGTCAAATGAGGAGCACTGTGATTGCCCCAGCTCGCTTCCTGTAGAGAATCTTCAGGCTGCCATACAGGGAAGGGGCACCTAAACCAAGTCCAGCAATCTCGCTGAGTTGAGGAGACAGCATTCAGAGTTCAGGGAGGCCAGGTCAACTAGAATTCACAGGAGAGAGCTGAACAAAGAACTCCAGCCGTTTGCGGAGAGTTTTTCAAGACATTGGCTGAGCACCGATGAGTATATGCTTGTGAGGAAACTACCTGTGAGCAGGAAAGACTGTCTGAAAGGATCAGGCAGAACAACCCTCCCAGCTCACACTGGATCTAGGATAATTGCTGTTCCCACCAGCCAGAATGGAGAGATCTCCTAATACATCACAGAAATACATCCATCAAGAGTGAGGCCAAATTAGTCCTAGGCTAAAGGGTATTCTGGATCTGTCTAACAAAGCTTAAAAGTAAGTCTTGAAAGAATAAATATTTTTCCCTAAGAAACTTCACGTGTCAGGACAAAGCTCAAAATTACTTAAAGGAGTACAAAAAATTCCAGTCCTCAATAATGTAAAATTCACCATGTCTGCCGTAAAATTAAAAAGTATTAGGCATGCAAAGAAAGCAGGAAAATGCAGCCCACGTTGAAGAGAACAACCAGCAGAAACAGGCCTCAGAAATAACACAGGTAAAGTACTATACAAAGGTGTTAGATATACTTCGTGTGTATATTTGGAGGCAGAGGGAAGCATGAGCACGTTAAGGAGAGAAGGTTTGTAATATATATATTCCAAAATGAAATTTGAGAAATGAAAAATATAATTACTGAGGTGAGAAATACACAGAAATTAGACACTATAGAAGATTAGCAACCTTGAAGGCAATTCAACATAAGCTATACAAAATGAAACAGAGAGAAAAGAAGACTGAAAGAAAAAAAAAATGAGCACAGCATTAGTGAGCTGTGAGATATCAAGCGGCCCGTGTATAACTGGGGTCGCAGAAGAAGAGACGAGAGTTGGAGAAAATATTTGAAGTAATAATGGTCAAAATTTTTTCCTAAATTTGATGAAAATTAGAAACTCAGAGATCCAAGAAGCTCAATAAGCTCAGGAACAAGAAAACTATGCCAAGATATATCAATTACTTAAAATCAATGATAAAAGAAAATCATAAATGGAGCCAGAGGAAAAACATACCTTACATACAGAAGAAAAAAAACAATTCGATGACAGATTTGTTGGAAATAATGCAGACCAGAAGACAGTGGGATGACAACTTCTAAATACTTAGAGAAAAAAAAATCTAGAATTTTACACCCAGAAAAAAAATACCTTTCAAAAAACGAAGGTTAAAAAAGACTTCTTTCCGAAGTACAGAAGCTGGAAGAACTCATCACCAGTAGATCAGCACTATAAGAAATATTAAAAGAAGGCTTTCAGGGACTTTCCTGGTGGCACAGTGGTTAAGACTCAGCGCTCCCAGTGCAGGGGGCATGGGTTCGATCCCTGGCCAGGGAACTAGATCTCACATGCCACAGCTAAGGAGCCCGCATGCTGCAACTAAGAAGACTGTGAGCTGCAACTAAGAAGCCCATGTGCCACAACTAAGGAGCCGGTGAGCTGCAACTAAGGAGCCTGCCTGCTGCAACTAAGACTCGGTGCAACCAAATAAAAATGAATAAATATTAAAAAATAAAATAAATAAAAGAAGGCTTTCAGGGAGAAGGAAATGATAGCAGATGGATCTGGGCCTATACAAAGGAATGAAGAGCAACAGAAATGGTAAATATGTGTGAAAATATAAAACACTTTTCTTTAAAAATCTCTTTAAAAGAGGAAAAATAATAATGTATTGTGGGAGTTATAATATATGTAGAATTAAATGTAGAACAACAATGTCACAAAGGCCAGCAGAGGGATAAAGGAAGTATACTGTCATTATGTTCTTAAACTATACGTGAAGTGGTATAATATTATTTGAAATAGACTGTAATAAGTTAAAGGTATATACTATAAACTTTAAAACAATTACCAAAAGCAAAACAAAACAAAAAACCAAAGAGATATAGCTAATAAGCCAATAAAGGAGGTAAAACGGAATCATCAAAACTACTCACTGCAAAAGAAGGCAGGGGCTTCCCTGGTGGCGCAGTGGTTGAGAATCCACCTGCCAATGCAGGGGACACAGGTTCGTGCCCCGGTCTGAGAGGATCCCACATGCCATGGAGCGGCTGGGCCCATGAGCCATGGCCGCTGAGCCTGCACGTCCGGAGCCTGTGCTCCCATTAAAGAGGTAAAGGGAACAAAGAACAGATGAGACAAATAGCAACATGGTAGATTTAACAATGTCATTTACACTGAAGGCTTTGGAACACATCACATCAGTTCCAACCTCCAGAGGAGCTGGAGACTGAAGGAATTGAACTGAACCTCTAGGAGGGGCTGGAGACTAAAGGTCAGCCATTCAGGCACTGTGTGACAGAGCCCCATTCAAACTCTGGGGTCCAAAGGCTCAGATGAGCTTCTCTGGTTGGCAGTACTCTGAGTATTGTCACATTTTAACACCAGGAGAGTAACGTGTTGAGGATGATAGAAGTTTCACTTTTGGAACCTTCCCAGACTATGCCCTTGTGTATCTCTGCCTTTGCTTACAATTCTAGTGGGTCTGGTTCTAATGGTCTAATTGCTATAATAAAACTGCAGTCGTAAGTATAACACTTTCCTGAGTTCTGCGTGTCCTTCCAGCAAATTATTGAACCTAGGGGTGGTCCTGGGAACTCCTGAATTTGTAGTTAGCACCTGAGAAGTGAGGGTGACCCTGGGAATCTCAGAAGTTGCTTTTGATGTCTACAGTGAGGTCAGTCCTATGGGGAGTATGCCCTCTGTCTGTGCAGTATGCCCAAACTTCCTTATAACTATTCAGCAATAAAAAGGAACAAATGCATCTTTAATGATATCGTAAAAGCAGCCAGGCCCCTCCCCTGGGGAGGTACATACTGTATGGCTACATTTCACGTTAATAAAATCTAGAACAAATATAATAGAAAGCAGCTCAGTGGTTGCCTGGGGATGAAGTGGGGTAGGTGGTATGAGCATGGACCACAGAGGTGCATAAGGAGGAAATCTGGGGGATAATGGGTATGTTCATGGGTTTCATATATATATCAGAATTTGCCAAACTCTATACTTAAATGTATTTTATTTTGCATTAATAAAGTCCTTTGAATGTTTAAAAAACTGATGCCCAGGGTCCATCTCATATTAATTAAGTGAGAATTTCAGTAGGTAGAGCCCTCACACTAATATTTTTAAAATATTAGTGACCCTAATGTGAAAATAGGATTAAATGTTGCAACTGAAAGAGCATTGGTCAGACTTTGGGATAGGTAGATAAGGTCAAAGTATAGTCTTTCAGATTCACTTACCTTCTACCAACCAGCAGCACAGGCCCCATTTCAGCACCCCACCCCTGTCTTCACCCTCAGGTTCCTTCTACCTCATGTTAGAACTTAACTATGTTTCTGAGAAACAGAAGAGATAAATCATTATCAGGTATTTTGTGCTAGGGAAGGGCTTCTTAAGCAGGAATCCAACAGAGGACTCCAGGATTGTCAGCAGACTCCCTAGAATCGTAAGCAAAATTTTATGTATACATGCATTTTTCCATGGAGATGTTCCATAAATTTTAGCAGATTCTTAAAGAGGTCCAAAAGACTAAGAACCACTATTCTAGTCACATAAGGAGAACTCAGGGTGCAGGGTAAATCGGGTGGATATTAAAAGGAAAAGAATGAACACCAAAGGGTTTGGAAAACGGAGTCAGAGACTAGCCTAATGCAGCCTGGAGTTGCCTGGTTGTCTCCTGAGAGGCAGCCATTCCTATGTAGGTCTGTATGTCAGAATACAACTACTTGTAT
Organism: Tursiops truncatus; assembly: GCF_011762595.2. NCBI lineage: Eukaryota > Metazoa > Chordata > Mammalia > Artiodactyla > Delphinidae > Tursiops > Tursiops truncatus. The sequence continues at coordinate 163,561,414 of NC_047034.1, read as the reverse complement.
CTGCAGGGGCTCTGGTCCTTTTCCAGCTGGCTCACAAACTAACCAGCTTGCTCCAGAGGCTTGACTTGGGCGCTGCCTTTTCCATTTTAGCAGACAGGATTCCTGAAGCTGATGAGAGATCTGGTGGGCCCTCAGCCCCTCTGCTCTAATCATATCAATACCAGTGGCTGGAGGAGGACACTTAGTACTTCCAGTCCTTCCCAAAGGAATGTCTGTACGTGTGAGCTACAGTGGGCTGTGGAGAAGAATTATTCTTTAAGGTTGCTCACTTCCCTGTCTTTCAACACTTTGAGCCATTTCATTGTCCTTGAGACTTGAAAAGCAAAGCACCTAGGGACTTCCCTGGTGGCGCAGTGGGTAAGACTCTGAGCTCCCAATGCAGGGGGCCTGGGTTCGATCCCTGGCCAGGGAACTAGATCCCATATGCATGCCACAACTAAGGAGCTCACTACCACAACTAAGACCTGGCTCAACCAAATAAATAAATATTCAAAAAAAAAAAGCAAAGCACTTGTCTCCCTACTGGGACAAGTGAAGCTATAGGCCTCCAGGACAGAAAGCTCTATTGCCCCCTTGAAATGGCAAAAGGAAAATTGCCTCTTGAGAAAATTAGCCCTACTGTGTGCTGAGCACTTTGTTAGATAATTTAAAACACTATTTTATTTACAGAAATCATCTCTCAGTTTACAGATGAGATGTAGGAAACTAATAGTGACACACTATATAAGAAAGAATAGTAATAACCCCTAAAAATGTATCAAGCAGTGCCAGGCACTGCTTTAAGTGCTTCACATGCATTGACTCATATGATCCCCGCAACCCTGCAACATAAGTACTATTCTTACCATTTTACAGGTAAAGAAACAGAGGCACAGAGAGGGTAGATCACCTGCCCAAGGTCCACAGTTAGTCCAGGATCTGATGCCAATCAACTAACTGATGAATACAGTTAGTTCAGACCCAGGCTATCTTGACCTGAGAGCCCATGATCTAAATCACTACTCTGCACTGTACAAACAGAGGAAGCCCAGAATTGAGTAGAAATCATGGAGATGCTGAGATGGACCACTGCTGGGAATGTATGTCAGGAAAAAAATGTTGGATGAATATAATGAGATCAATTTATGAAGGGTCTTTGAAGACAGGCAGAAGAATATGAACTTGTGATCAAAGCTAAAAGACTAATGCCTTTCCATTCCACCTCACTGCACTGTAACATGCAGGGGTTCTTAATGTAGAATCCATGGATGGATCTTGGAGAATCTTGACCCCCCTGAAATTTTAGTGTATTTGTATCAATGTACACATTTCTGGGAAGAGGGTCTAGAGCTTTCATTGGATTCTTAAAGAGGTCCATGTCTTCCAAAGATTCTTAGCAGAAGTTCTTAACCTTTAGAGGGTGAATACCAAGGGTTATACCAAGTCCCTGTTCAGCCCTAGAGTTGGTGTAACCTTGGGTAAAACTCAGTGCCTATGTTTCTTCATCTGTAAAATAGGGATCATAATATCCACCTCTCTAGGTTAGCTGTGCAAATTACATGACTTATTATCACTATAGATCATAATATATACAAGTCATACTATATGAAACTCATAACATTAAATGTATAAAAAACTCTAAAATGTCATAAAACAAATAAATGTGAGTTATAATGAAACATTTCATTTTAACATTTTTTCCCAACAATACAGTGAATTGGGTACCTGAGTAACCCTCCTGATGAAAAAAATTAAAATATTGCATAGAGGGGCTTTTTAAAAATTACTTTTTACGATGTTGCTGAGCTGCTGTGAAACTAAGGAATATGCCAAGCCCCCAAATGAAGTGAAACCAGGAACTGTGGAGAGGGGAAAGTAAATGCCCAAATTGTCCTTAACCCTCACAGGATGCCTGTCAAGGCCTGGAGACCGTAATGTCCTCCTTTCGTGTCTGCAAAGGATATATGGGAGACAGGAGATAAATCCCAGGGCCCCTCCCAGATAGAACTCTAATAGGATATCCCAAAGGATTATAAGTACAATGCAAGAGCCAATGTCAAGTAAACCCTCACACTCAGAAAGGAGAAGATATGAAAATTTCCTGTATCAACTCTGGCCCTGGGAAGAGGGGAAAATAAAATTCTCCTTTAAGAATTCATAATTTACAAGTCAGTTCCCTCATAAAATCTGAAGTCAAATCACATTACTTATATAATCCCCAAATCCTCAAACAGAGAATTTAAAGTGGTGTGGGCTGATGGCGCCACCATTACTGACAGCAATAAATGCACATTGTCTCTGAAGGAACTCAGTTTCAACACAGGCCTCTCACAAATTGCTAGGAAATATGAGCAGCTCATGGTAAAAAAAAAAAAAAAGTCTCCAAACACACAAGGTAACAAGGCACCATAAGGGAGAACAAGTAGAACTGAGAGATGGTGAAACAGACCTTCAAAGATATTGGAATTACCAGACACACAATATAAAATAAATTTGTTTAATGTATTTAAAGAAATAAAAGAGAAACTTGATACTATGTGGGAACTAGTACATTTGGAAAAAGAACCAAATACAATTTCTGAAAATGCAAAAATATGTTAATTGAAATAGAAAATTCAGCAGATATTAGGTTAGAATTGCTGAGGTAACCATTACAAGAGCCTACAACCTCCAAATAAACAGAGGTGAGGAGTGGGGAGATCAATCCAAAAAAAAAAATGTTTAAAAAAAAAAAGAGAGAGGGAAAGTACAACAAATATAATGCACATTACAAGATGAGAGAAATAAATAAAAATATATCAATCTCATTGGATGAGCTAAATTCTCCAATTCAGAGATAAAGGATATCAGACCAAATAAAACAAAATCCAGCAATGTTCTGTTTACAAAAGACAGATCTAACACATAAGAACACAGAATGACAAAGTTTGGACAAAGAAATACTAGGCAAAAAATAAAAATAAAGAGGACAAAATAACTATAGTAAGGCAAAAAGCATCGCTAGAGATAAAGAAGGTCACTACATGATGATAAAGTTCAATTCACCACAGAGAGAAGGCACATTTCTAAGGTGCCTAATGCACTAATACCTTAGCCTCGAAATACTACAGAGAGAAATGGACAAATCCACCATCCCACAGTGGAAAATTTTAACACAAATTGTTAAATTTGTAACAGTAATTGATAGGTCAAGTAAACAAAAATTCAGTAAGGACATGGGAGGTTTAAACTGTACAGATAATAAGCTCTATATGTTCCAGTCATCTCTTTGTCTATCCCTACTTCACTGTCTTAATTACTGTAGAATTAAATAAATCAACCTTTAACCTCATCCTTGTCACACAGCAAGTGCTCACTAGATGTTAGTGCAGCAGCTGCAGTAACTTACTATGTGACTTTGGTCGAGCCACTCAACCTGTGAGCCTCAGTTACCGCTTCTAAAAGTGGCCATAATAATAAATTATTTTTCCAAGTTGCTTTGCAAACCAGAAGAGTATGTTTGTGAAGATATTTCATAAACTATGGGGAAAAACATAAATGAAGGATCATTGCTTTTACCAGTTAACTGGTATTACAAAGCACCAAGGGTCAAGGTAAATAACGGTCAGAGTGGTCACCTGGTGGAGCAGCAGCACTAAGGGTGTCCAGGGAGGGCACATTATGCCAGCCGTGGTGTGGACCCTTGGGCTATGGGAGCTGGGAAGAGAGCCCGCAGGTGAAGGCAGATCCGGAAAGCTAGAGGGGTGAAGGCTGCCCTCTGGTGGATGAGCCTGGAATACCTTGCTCAAACACAGACTTGCACTTTCTGGGTGTCCTTAGGTAAATCACTCCCTAGTCGGCACCTCTACATCCCCTCAGTTCCACAGACTTGCTTCCTATATACGATGTACTGTAGGGTGGGGTAATTTGGAAACAAAATTTTCATTGTGGCCTGTGCCTTACAGTGGCAAGAGCTCACCTCATCTCAGAGCCTTGCTAGGGGCAGTCTCTAAAGGGTAAGTGATTGACCGTAGATCCCACAGTACATCAGTAAAGAAGACGGCCTGGGCTCCCACCTCCTGATGACCAATCTCTTTTAGACCAGAGGATGGCAAGGGCAACCTCTCTGACTATGGTTGGAACCTCAGGAAGCCAAAGGGGAGCAGATGACTCAGGATCTAGGGCCTTTATGGCACAAAGACTTATTCTCAGTTCTCACCTGAAGGCGTTGAAACATCAAGGCTCTGGAACTAGTGGGTTCTTAACATTTGTTTGTAGAACAAACGTTGAAGGGAGGAAGTGGGAAAGGGTGTCTGAATTTCTAATAAAGTAGAAAGAGATGTTTGGGAGGAGCTGCTCAGAAGCCCCCTTCAGATGGCCTGGGGATCTCTGAAGGGAAGCTGGAGAGAGGCTGAACTATTCCTGGAGGCTGGAACAAGAGTATGTCTCAAGGGTAATACACTGCTGGTGTCATGGCTGGATTTTCTGAAAACAGACACTGAGATAGAATTTGGGGTGCAAGGTGTTTATTGCAGAAAAACACCTATGAAGAAAAGGAGCAGGAATGAGGCTTAGGCAGAGAAAGAAGTTAAATTACAATGCAGGTTTGCAGATGACATGATATTATACATTGAGAATCCTAAAGACTCTACCAGAAAACTACTAGAGCTAACCAATGAATTTGGTAAAGTAGTACAAAATTAATGCACAGAAATCTCTTGCATTCCTATACACTAATGAAAAATGTGAAAGAGAAATTAAGGAAACACTCCCATTTACCACTGCAACAAAAAGAATAAAATACCTAGGAATAAACCTACCTAAGGAGACAAAAGACCTGTATGCAGAAAACTATAAGACACTGATGAAAGAAATTAGAGATGATACAAACAGATGGAGAGATATACCATGTTCTTGGACTGGAAGAATCAACATTGTGAAAATGACTATACTACCCAAAGCAATCTACAGATTCAGTGCAATCCCTATCAAACTACCAATGGCATTTTTCACAGAACTAGAACAAAAAATTGCATGATTTGTATGGAAACACAAAAGACCCCGAATAGCCAAAGCAATATTGAGAAAGAAAAACGGAGCTGGAGGAATGAGACTCCCTGACTTCAGACTATACTACAAAGCTACAGTAATCAAGACAGTATGGTACTGGCACAAAAACAGAAATATAGATCAATGGAACAGGATAGAAAGCCCAGAGATAAACCCACGCACATATGGTCACCTTATTTTTGATAAAGGAGGCAAGAATATGCAATGGAAAAAAGACAGCCTCTTCAATAAGTGGTGCTGGGAAAACTGGACAGCTACATGTAAAAGAATGAAATTAGAACACTCCCTAACACCATACACAAAAATAAACTCCAAATGGATTAAAGACTTAAATATAAGGCCAGACACTATAAACCTCTTAGAGGAAAACATAGGCAGAACTCTCTATGACATAAATCACAGCAAGATCCTTTTTGACCCACCTCCTAGAGAAATGGAAATAAAAACAAAAATAAACAAATGGGACCTAATGAAACTTAAAAGCTTTTGCACAGCAAAGGAAACCATAAACAAGACAAAAAGACAACCCTCAGAATAGGAGAAAATATTTACAAATGAAGCAACTGACAAAGGATTAATCTCCAAAATTTACAAGCAGCTCATGCAGCTCAATATCAAAAGAACAAACAACCCAATCCAAAAATGGGCAGAAGACCTAAATAGACATTTCTCCAAAGATATAGAGTGCCAACAAACACATGAAGGAATGCTCAGCATCACTAATCATTAGAGAAATGCAAATCAAAATTACAATGAGGTGTCACCTCACACGAGTCAGAATGGGCATCATCAAAAAATCTACAAACAACAAATGCTGGAGAGGGTGTGGAGAAAAGGGAACCCTCTTGCACTGTTGGTAGGAATGTAAATTGATACAGCCACTATGGAGAACAGTATGGAGGTTCCTTAACAAACTAAAAATAGAACTACCATATGACCCAGCAATCCCACTACTGGGCATATACCCTGAGAAAAGCATAATTCAAAAAGAGTCATGTACCACAGTGTTCATTGCAGCTCTATTTACAATAGTCAGGTCATGGAAGCAACCTAAGTGTCCATCAACAGATGAATGGATAAAGAAGATGTGGCACATATATACAATGGAATATTACTCAGCCATAAAAAGAAACAAAATTGAGTTATTTGTAGTGAGGTGGATGGACCTAGAGACTGTCATACAGAGTGAAGTAATTCAGAAAGAGAAAAACAAATACTGTATGCTAACACATATATACGGAATCTAAAAAAAAAAAAAAAGGTTATGGAGAACCTAGGGGCAGGGCAGGAATAAAGACACAGATGTAGAGAATCGACTTGAGGACACGGTGGGGGGAGGGGTAAGCTGGGACAAAGTGAGAGAGTGGCATGGACATATATACACTACCAAATGTAAAATAGATAGCTAGTGGGAAGCAGTCACATAGCACAGGGAGATGAGCTCAGTGCTTTGTGACCACCTAGAGGGGTGGGATAGGGAGGGTGGGAGGGAGACACAAGAGGGAGGGGATATGGGGATATATGTATACCTATAGCTGATTCACTTTGTTATAAAGCAGAAACTAACACAACATTGTAAAGCAATTATACTCCAGTAAAGATGTTTAAAAAAAAGAAATTTACAATGCAGGCCTGGCAAAGCCTTGCTCCATCAACTTGGCATGGAGCCCCTGCATCAGGCTGGAAGGGTCAGACCTCTATACCCCACCTCCTCCCATCGCTAGATACATGCTGCCCTGGGAAGGGTGCGCGACCTTGGGTGAGGGGCTCAGCTGCAAGTCGTGGGCTGACTGCACTCACCACAGGTGGGCACCAAGTCCTTCCTTGAAAGTTGGTGTCTACCACAAACCACCTGGAGCGCTCAAATCCGCTTCCCCGTACACATTCAAGGAGCAGCTCCTTCAGGTGTCCACTGGCCCTTTTCCCGAGGGAACTTGGGAAGGAATGTTACTGGGATGAACCACAGCCGCCACCACTGCAGCTGGTCTGGTCATCTCCCTCCTCCTCTCCCCATTCCACGTTCCCCTCACCCTCAGCTATCACTCAGTGGCTCACTTGGTGGCATGATTCAGACTCTCATCCTCAGGGTGCCAGAGCCCCTGGTCACCATGCCTTTCTCAAGCCAGGGTTACCTTATCTGGCCATTTACAGTTACACCTGGGCTGGGGAGTACCAAGAAGCAGCCAAGTAGAACACCTGGGATCCACACGTACTCCTCGATGTCCCCGTGGTGGAACAGCAGCCTGTTTATAATCAGGTTAAACACTCTTGCCATGACAGTGACGTCACTTCTTGACTGCGGGTCCCTGGATACAAGGAGTTCAAAGCATCCAGGAGCCAGACTTGGCTTATAATTCAGTGTAAATTTCTGGGCAAAAGTGTGCCCTCTTTGCCTCAGAGTGGCCAGGCCAGGAAGTACGAGGTCTCCAAGGGCTTATTAGAGTAAGGGTAAGTGGGGTCACTCCTGCTTCGCCCCTTGGTTACTGTATTCCTACATTCTTCCTTATGGAGACGTAACACCATAAAGTTCTTTGATTCAACCAATGCTCTGTAGCAAGTACTGCCCATCAGTGTCCCATTTGGGCCAGAACTTTATACTCTCACCTCCTTCAATCACTAGATGTGGGCCGCCTCAAAGAGGATGTGACCTTGGGGAAAGGGACTCTCAGCAGCTGAGGCAGAGGTGACAGCCACAGGCAGTCAGCTAACCGTACTGCCCACAGAGGGGGGCAGTGAGCCCTTCCGTGAGGGTGCATTATGAGTGAAAGGACCCAGATTAACCTCATGCCCCTCCTTCCCCCTCCCCCACCAACGCACACACCTTTTTCCTTAAACTTGCTGTCCTCATGGTCCCAAGATGATAACATGGTTCTAAGAATCACATCTAGAGAAAGAAAGGGGCTATTTCCTCCAGTGTCCCCTTGAGAGCAAGGAACCCTTTCCTAGGACACTGCAGCAGACTTCCTCTCTTGTTTCACTGGCCAGAAAGGGAAACTGCATGGTTTTGGAAGGCCTTCTGGGGCCCCAAATTTTTATCACCTGGTCCCAAGACCCACCCTCTCAAGAGACTCCCTCTGGACCCGTCCACAGTCCCTCCAGGGTCTCTTCAAAATTCATTCATGAATACAATGGAATATTACTCAGCCATAAAAAGGAATGAAATTGGGTCATTTGTAGAGACGTGGATGAATCTAGAGACTGTCATACAGAGTGAAGTAAGTCAGAAAGAGAAAAACAAATATCATATATTAACGCGTATATGTGGAACCTAGAAAAATGGTACAGATGAACCAGTTTGCAGGGCAGAAATTGAGACACAGATGCAGAGAACAAACGTATGAACACCAAGGCGGGAGAGCAGTGGGGGTGGTGGTGTGCTGAATTGGGCAATTGGGATTGACATGTATATACTGATGTGTATAAAATTGATGACTAATAAGGACCTGCTGTATAAAAAAAAATTAAATTAAATTAAAAAAAAATTCATTCATGAAACAAATGTATTGAGCATTCACTGGGTACCAGGCACTGTTCTAGGCACTTGGGATATATCAGTGAACGAAACAGAGATCCTTGCCTTCATTGAACTTACATTCTAGTTGGGGGCGGGGAGATATTTATGAGCACAAACAAGTAAATTAGTATGTTACAATGTGATAAGTTGAAACAAATAAAGAAGAAGCAAAGAAAAAGTAGAACAGAGTAAAAAGGATTGGGAATGCTGCAGAAAGGGGCTGGCTGACTTAATAAACAAGGTAAGGGTAGGTCTCACTGGGTGAGATAGTAACAAAGTCCTAAGGAAGTAAAAGAGGTATCAAAGCGGAGAACTAGAGGAAAGGCATTCCAGGTGGAGGGTCAAAGACCGTAAGGTGGACATAGTCGGCGTGTTCAAGGAACAGGCCAGGAGGCGAAAGGTACCTGGGGTAAAGTGGGTGAGAGGGAGGATAGTAGGAGATCGGGTCAGAGAGCTAGCAGGGCCGGGTCGTGTAAAGCCTTGCAAGCCAGTGAAGTCTTTAGCTTTCCCTCAAGCGAAATGAGGAGCCTTTTCTGGAATTTGAGCAGAGAAGTGACATGATTGACTTTTTTTTTTTTTTTTTTTTTTGGTACGCAGGCCTCTCACTGCTGTGGCCTCTCCCGTTGCGGAGCACAGGCTCCGGACGCGCAGGCTCAGCAGCCATGGCTCACGGACCCAGCCGCTCTGCGGCATGTGGGATCCTCCCGGACCGGGGCACGAACCCGTGTCCCCTGCATCGGCAGGCGGACTCTCAACCACTGCGCCACCAGGGAAGCCCTGACTTATATTTTTAAAGGATTGATCGAGCTGTTATGCTGAGAGTAGACTATTAGGGATGAGGTTAGAAGAAGGGAGACTTAGAGACTATTGCAGTAATCCAGGCAAGAGATGGTGATGGCTTGGACCAGGGTGGTAGGAGTGGAGGAGGATAGAAGTGATTAAGTCTGGATGTCTTCTGGAGATGGAGCCAACAGATGCTGCTGATGGATGAGACGTGGAACGTGAGAGAGATGTGTCCAAGATTACTCCAATTGGAAGGATGCTGAGATAGAGAGGGATCAACTGAGATGAGGAAGGCAGGAGTGGGAGAGATTTGGGGGAACAGGAGATAGATCAGTCGTTGAGCTTTGGACACGTTGATTCTTGGGTTCCCAGCGATTAGCATCAATTCAAAGCTAATGTCTAGTATTTCCTAAAAGGTCTGAATTTCCCCTTCCCCCTTCCTTGGAGGAAGATTTACAGCATATGCTTGTGGCATTGCTACAAGGTCCTCCCTGAAGGGACCTGGCCTCCTATTCAATCAGGACTTCAGGTCTGTGAACTGGCTTCGATGTGGAAAGGTTGAGATGAAAGGTTGAGATGCTCCCTTGTGACAACAATTTAAGTTAGCCTTCTGCCCATAAGACATGGAGGTTTTTCTGTTACATAGCTCAATCATATTTAGTAAGTTGCTCATCTATTTCATTCCTAGAGACACTGATCAAAGATCCCTGCAAGCCAAGGGAATTTCCTGGCGGTCCAGTGGTTAGGGCTCCATGCTTCCACTGCTGGGGACCCGGGTTCGATCCCTGGTCGGAGAACAAAGATCCTGCAAGCTCTGCGGTGCTGCCAAAAAAAAAAAAAAAAAATTCCCAGCAAGCCGGCACATCCTGATTCTTACTTCATCCTGCCTCATGTTACAGTAAAGGCGCCCGCCTTGCTTCAGGCAGTTCGGCCGCTTGGCCTCTTCTCCTCTAGGACCCCATCATCCCCAGTGAAGTCAGGGAGCCCATCTCAACAGTGCCTCCTTCAATATCCAAACTACAGAGGACACCCACCGTAAAATTTTTCAAGGATACTGATGCTGCTGTCACTAATGCTTATCTCAACACCTAGGTGAAGAATTATTCTCTGAGCCCTCTTGGGAATGTACTTGTTGGGAATAGGGAGTATATGCAATTTCATGCGCTAAATCTTCTCCAACATTCCTATCTTTTTAGACGTCAGATACATTCACCAGGAGAATGCTGGTATCTCCACCTCACAGAATACAGGTCACGCTGAGTACTAGGTTCAGTCAATCGAACAAGCCAACTATGAGAGCTACTTTCAGCTGCAAAACATATTAAATCTAGAATCTCCAGTAAGGGCGCTCATAACAATAAAATCAGTCTGATCCAGTGTTGTAGTCTTTCCTCCTTGACTCCACCCCAGCTCTACTCAGTTAGATTCTCCAAGGATGGAGGCCTGGCATCTGTCTTGTTAACAAGCATCCCAGGGAATTCCCTGATGGTCCAATGGTTAGGACTCAGAGCTTTCACTGCCAGGGAACTAAGGTTCCGCAAGTCGCCCAGCACAGCCAGAAAAAAACCATCCCAGGTAAACTTCATGTAGCCAACTGGAATCCACCCAAGGACCAGCTTTGGGGAACCACTGGTCTGATCCACTTTCCTCCTCTTAACAGATCAGAATCTGAGGGTGGAGAGAGAAAGTGACGTGCTCCAGACCAAAAGTGAGTTCATGTCCAAGTCAGGACCATAACTTTGGTCTCTTGACTCCTTATGGGAACTTCTGCTGCTCTTCCAGGCCAGCTTTACCACAAACCTGGAAATATCTGGTCAGCATACCTGAGAAATTCGTGTGGAGATGGGTTGGACTGGTGGGCAAACCAAGGCTGCACATGTTCAATGCTACAGGCACTGGGATGAAGGTGACCTAGTTTGGGAGAGAATGATGTGTTTCCTTCTGGTTGATCTTGGTTGTAAGGGACTATAAAATCAACCCAACAGGGTTAAGCCAAAAAGAAACGTACTGGCTCACCCGGTGTCAAGACCACGTGTAGGTTTGCTTCACACGTGATGAGATACGGAGGCTCCGCTCATCCAGGTTGGTTTTCACTGTCTGTTCTCTGCTGACTCTGTCCTCGGGCAGGCTGTCCTCTCAGGGCTCTGTCTTCCCAGTTTCTTGCATAGCAGAGAACAGAGGGAAGCTTTGTCTCAGTCGTCGCAGCAAAAGTCTCATCGGCTGTAATCAAGTTACATGTCCAGCTTTAAATGACGTACTGTAGCCAGAGAAATGTGATAGGCTTTTTGACCCACACTTAGGTCAAGTGCCCCACTGAGTCATGTTACCCCACTCTGGGAGCACAGGGACTGAGAGTGGGAGAAAAGTGGCCAAGATCAGGGTAAGAATGCCAGGAGAAAGATGAGTCATTGCTGAAAGGTCAAAACTGCAGATGTTCCCAGTCCTAGGAACGATGGGGAACCTGACAACGGCCCTGGAGAAGGTGGCGGTTATAATCCGGTGGTGATGTTAAGGTGTTGGTTATAATGCAGTGGTGGTGTGAGAGACGGTGGTTATAATGCCCACCTCTTGGGGTGTCCGCCTAGTCCTCAACCTCCACTTTCTCTGGGAATTGCCCTCTTCACGTATAAAAGGGTAGGTCCTCACCTTCGGGTATGTTCAGTGTGACACAACACCTCCGTGGCCATAGCTCAGTGGTACATTTACAAGTGACCAGAGAGGCTCCCACCCGTAAAGGGCCCTTGATATAAAAAGTACCCCAAAAGTCATTTATTAAGGACCACATGGGCATCTGCCACTCAGGACACAGTGCTCAGCGCTGCACAGTGTAAACTCAAACCCTCAGCATCTACTCAGCCCTAACACCATTCAGCCCCAGGGAAACAGACGTTTCTCCACACCTCTTGCCTCGTCCTCCAAACAAAAGACGATTGCATCGCTCTGCCGGAAGGTTTCCACTGCTGCTGAAATTGCAGACAGCCACTGTTTGGAGTGTGGGGGAGACTGGGGAAAGCCCTTAGGTAAGAGAAAATGCAGATTAATTAACTGGTCAAATCTTTCCTCTCAGGGAGCATGAATGTGTAGATTCCTTCATAAGGAAGTATTGTTTCCCAGAAAACGCTAGCATCCATTTTCTTGCTTCACTTCGTGTTCCAGTGGGTAGTGTGGTATTTGCCATAGTAGCGTATGATGGCTGAGGAACGTTCTGCAGCATTAAACAATGCATTTTACACTTAAATTTGTAAATGAAGGTGAAGCATAATATGGAAGATATATTCTTGCCGATTCTCTACTGTTATGAATCTAGACATTGCTTAATGAGATGGTAAAAGTCGTGATATAAGATATAGGGATTTATATGATGTCATTAAGATACATTGTAATATGTTCTGTGCTGATGATAATTTATCATATATACACCATTTAAATATTTGAACATGTTATGTAACACTTATGATTCATCTCTAAATTTAAGTATTAAGTATTGAAAATTTATTTTCAATTCTAACTGCTACTACCTCAGCAGACCAAAGTTTCCTCAAATTGAAATTTTAAAAACCTGAAAAAAAAAAAATCAGACTAAGGAAAGGTGGTCTAATTAGACATTACTATCAGCAGAATACAAATTATGTGAAAATTTAATTATAGCAACACAATTGGTAATTTTGCTGAAATCAAAGCAAGAAAACTAGGTTTTATGGAATGAAGATATAATAATTTATTAATTATTCACATCTTTGTTTTTTCACTCATCTAACATTGCTGACCCTCATCTAACAAAACACCCCTGTATGCTCAATGATAATTAAATTCAATCATCTTTGGTACTTTGATGACTTTCTCTGTATAAAAAAATCAAAACATATTTTTCAGTGTGTCATTATGAAAGCGTATTTGTCAAGGTAGGAGGATAGATTTCTTGCCATTGCTTTCTATGAGAAGCTCCTGATTCCCTTCCACGTGTTCCTCTACTTTCCTTAGTGTAGACTGGTTGCTTTTTGTTCCTTGTGCTCTATCTAAAGGCTACTTGGTGAAGACAGTGGTGGAAGGTGGAATGCTGGAGATGTTGTTGATAAAGACGGGATGATGCAAGTGTAGGTGATAAGGCCTGGAGCACAATGCAGTTGGGGCTGACCTCCTTCCAATCCTTGCTTGGGTCCAGAAGACTTGAAGTCCTGCCCAGCCAACAGAAAAGCAAGGCAGGAGGGCCAGCGGGCAGGGAGAGCAGACTTGCTTGAGCCCCGCCTGAGGGGTAGAATCGAGGCAGGCTGTGCTGCTCAGTGGGTAGGAGCCGGCTCTGGAGTCCCAGCTCTACCATCTGCAAGCTGTGTGACCCTAGGTGAGTTACTTTGCCTCTCTCTGCCTCTGTTTACTCACCACGTCACATGGGGTTTTGTGAGGAGTAAGAGAGGTACTGAGAGTCCAGCACTTAGCAGAGCGCCTAGCACAGAGTAAACCCTCAGTAAACGCAGTTGGTTTTGTTCTAACTCTAGGTTGTAAGCTCCTGAGAGCAGAAATCCTATCTGTTTTATTTCCGTTGTTCGTTAGCATCTTGTAGGTGTTCCGGGGGAAGAATGTTTAATGCCACCCTCCTCCCCTCTTCGGCCGCCCCCGCGGCGAGTAGCGGGCAGCAGGCGGCGCCGGCTCTGCCCAGAAGCCACACCCCCGGAGGGAGAGGGCGCGGGAGCCAGGCTATTGTTGTGGTCGAGATTCCTTCCGAAACGGAAAGCCCGGAATTAGGGGATAGCGGCTCTAATCTGTGCGGGGCTCACCCACGGCCGGCGGAGGGGGGCTCCTCCCGTGGTGCCGGGCGTTACAGACCCCAGCCTGAGCCCCTCCCTCTCTCTGAACTCTCCACCTCCCACTGAACCCCCGTCCCCTGCCCTGAGGCCCCACCTCTCCTCTAAGCCCCCTTCTCTCACTGAGCCTGCCTTTGCTCGGTGTCCCCATCGCCTCCCTGCACCCATCTCCTCACAGAAACCCCTCTCTTCCCTGCACCCCCTCTTCTCTCTAAGCCCTCTTGAGCACCGGCCCCCCTTCCCTCTCAGCAGCCGCCTTCCCTAGCCTCTTGCCCTCACTGAGACCCGGGCTCCTGCTGTCCCCTTAGCCTATTGCTCTCACCATCCCTCCCTCAACGACACGGCCCCCCCCCCCCGACCCTGCCCTCTACAGCCTCCCCTCCCTCCCATCCCACCCCCGTCAGAAATCCCCTGCAGACCCAGATCTGATACCCCCTCCTCTTTGAAAGCTTCCCACCCCAGCCCGGGCAGAACAGATGCCCCCCATGTGCCCTGCTTTGTTCAGCTTTGTAACAGCAGCGCTGCTCACACTTGAGCTGTGATCAGTCCTTCACACTTCTGTTCCCCCCACCCCTGCAGCAGGGTGAGCTCCCTGAGAGCAAAAGCCAGGTCTGACCCATCTGCTTGCACAGGGCAGTGTTCAGAAAGACTTGGTGATGTGGCTGAGAGTGAGACTGTGGGATTAGAAAAAAAGACTTAGGCCATCAGTGTCGGGGAAGGCGCTGGAGGGCGGGACCTGAGAAGCCAAGACTCCTGAAATTTACAAGCACCTGAGGCACCAGGTGCTTTCTCAGGCACCACTTCTTCGTGCCACACAAAAGCTGGTCTTGCTCTCATTTTACACAGAAGGAAACTCAGAGAGGTTAAGTTCTTGCCTGAGGCCACAGAGCCAGTGACTGACTGACCAGGATTAGAATCAGAGGCACCGAGGTGTGGTTGCCTGTGGTGAGGGGGCAGTAAGTAGCTGGCTGGTGAGGGAAGTGACACATTTCTCCTCTGTGACAGTGTGGATCTGGGGCCTGAGGCTGGAGCTGAAGGGTCTCCTGACCTGTCCTCATCACTCCTGACACTGACCAGAGATGTGTCCCCATCCTCCCACCACCCTCTCCTGGAAGGAGCCAGTTCTGACTCAGCCATTCCCATCTACCCTCATCCTCAAGGTGATCCGGGAATGAGCTCGGAAATAGGAAGGAAACATCCCTCGGATTTGGCCTCCCCCCTCAACAAAGGTCCTGGCTCTAGGGCCAGAAGGAGTCACTTTAAGGCTCTCCCTGGGGACCCATGACCAGAAAGACAGATGATCCGATTCAAGTCAAGTGTGACCAAGCAACGGGCAGAGCAGGCAGCTGGATCTCTCATGATCTCCTCCACCTCCCACCTCTTTCAGGGCTGACTCCTTCAGGGCTCTCTCAGCCGAAAGCCAACCCACTCAAACCTCGCCCCCACGACTCTGCTCTCCAGGACGGTAGTATGTGTCTATTGACATCCTGGGATAGGGTACCGTCACCCCTCAGACTGGGAGCTCCTGAAAGCAGGGCTCTTTGACCAGTCCCCACCCCCAGACTCCTGAGGGCAGGGCTGTGTCTGGCCCTTCTGACTGGAGACTTCCCAGGGCTGGGGCTGTGTCTCCCTACTCTGAGCACTCCTGAGGGGAGGTGGGCTCACTTTTAGTCACCCTCATCGGCCTGGGGGCTACCCCAGGGCAGCACCTGCATTGCACTCTGAATCCCCCTCTTTCTGTAGCCCAGTATCTGTCTGGAGCTGAGAAGGAGGCCCCTGCCTGCCCTGCCACCCAACCCGGATGCTCCTTTAAGACCAAAGGGATGGGGGTTGTATAAGAGTCAGACACAACAGCCCCATCCTCCCCCTCCTTCACAGGCCAGGTTTCCTGCCATTGACAGCATCCCAGCTGGGCCCTGCCCGGCCTCATGCTTAACCCCTTCATGACCAGATCTCAGGGCTACTGGCCTGCACCTGCAACCTTCATCTATAAAATTAGGAAAATAATTGGGTTGTTTTGAGGATTAAATGTGTTAATCATTGTGTGAAGTACTCAGAACAGTGCCCTAGGATATATTAGTCTCTCAATAAAAATTAATTGTTCTTCCTAACTGTGTGAGCTTGGGTGAGTCATTTCACGTATCTGAGCCTCAGTCTCTTTAGCAGTCAAATGGAGAAAATAACAAACCTACTTCCGAAACATAGTCCTGGGGATGAATTGTGATCATGTATACGGGAGCATTTTGTAGAGTGCTGTAACAACACAATATGGAACTATCTATCATGAACAACAAAAAAATACTCCCTCTAACTAGGTAATAAAAATCTCTTACCAGGAGATGGGCCTTCTGGTTTTCAGACTTATTACCTTACTTGACAGGCAGAGGGTGCATTGGAAAGAGTGGATTTGGGGTTGGAATTAAGTACCCCCCTTTAATCCTGTTTCCTTACCCATAAAGTGGGGTGGTCACTCCTGCTGGGTCCTCTGTTTAGGGTCCTTGGGAGGGACAAAGGAGATCAGAGAGCACAGGTGTGAATGTGCTTTGCAAACATTAAAAAGTGCTAGAAGGGAGGGAAAGGGATTTGTGAAAAGTGGCCATGGGGTGGTGGTGCAAGAACCGCTTGGCAAGGACATTGGTCTTTGAGCTCTGGGTACTGCAGAGTTTACCCACTGGGGAGAGAAGAGGGGCTCTCTTGGAACCAGCGTTGTGGAGCCAGGGCTCCCCCTGAAGACATGAGGTGTCAAATAAGAAGCTGTGCTAGCTCTAGAATTTCCCAATGGGGGCAGAGAAGGAAGGGGGTCCTTTACCCAGGCTTGGCCCCAGAATCATCCCGTCATCACCCTCTTCCCAGACAATCCCATTTGCCATCAGAGGACCTTGAGCAGAGGCAGCTCCAATGGGCTCCCTTGTGACCTTCATGACAAGACTTGCTGGGAGGGGCTCACCTAGCACATCTGCAGCACCACGGCCCCCCGCCTTTAGGTTGCAGATTCCTGGCCTCACCCCTCGGGAGAGCAAGCTTGACACCATCCACACACCTGGACCAGGACAGGTCTAAACCTGCTACAGAGGGAAAAAGCTGGTTAACTAGAACCCTGCGCCTTCTCATCTGAATGAGGATGATCTGCCAAGGCCCAGCAGAGGGGGCTGACCCCACGTGAATCGCATGTCCCCACCCCAGGCTCTGGAGGAAGCTTGGGAATCAGGAGACCTTGTTTGGGGTGCTGGCTGTGCCCCAAGCTCACTGTGCCTCTGTGCAAATCACTTAACCTGTCAGGGACCGTATGACCATCTATAAAGTAAAGGAGCTGGACGTGGTCCAAAGGTCCTCTCCAGCACTGAGACTGTGACCAGGAAGGAGTTAACAGAGGCCAGGCTCCAGGTCAGGAAGGCAAGGGTTAACCTGGGGGGGTGGAGGCTCTCTTGGCTTTTCCTGTGTAGAGTGAGGTTTGGCTGCCACCAAAGTTACTTCCAGTCCCTGCTGTCCCTCCTGCCTTCAGTCTGGACCTGCCTGGGGACCCTGGCATTCAGCCTCACCATGCAGAGGTGAGTGCATCCTGAGCCCAGGGCTGGGGTGGGAGGGCACCCAGGGACCCAAGGGCAAGGAGGCTGGCACCAAGCCAGTGAGCACAGTCCCCTAGCCTGCATCTGCATCCAAAGCCAAATGCTTGGGCAAAGTTCGGACCACTAACCCCAGTACCGGGAGAGGGTGGGCAAAGGGATGGCGGGCGCAAAGATGTCTGCCAGCCTTCTAGGGTGGAATGTCTGTGGTTGGGCACCAAGGCAGCCCAGAAGGCAGGGAAGAGGCAGTGGACAGCAAACTATTTTGGTCCCTGTGTTTAGGAACTTTTTATAGCCGCCTGCTCAGGGCTCGGAAGAGAAGGAGGGGACGGGAGGGTACCCTTGAGGTCAGACAAGCACAGTGCCCTCCTGGGACCTTGGAATCTGACCTATTGCCAAGTTTAGTCCTAAGGAGGGCACTGCCAGGCTTTCCTTGTTGCCTGGTTTCCCAGTCACCAACTACCTATGGACTGACTTGCTAGACCCTAGATGGGTGTGTGTGTGTATGTGTGTGTGTGTATACACACAGGCTGCCCTGGGGTGGGTAGGGTTGGCAGTCTCTGCCCCAAGGCCCCTTACCAAGGCTCCCCTTCCCCCATCCCTGGTAAGTTCTGTTCCTTTGTTGCCTGCAGACCCGAGGTCTCCTCAGCCCCCAGAACTGATGTGTCCCTCTCAGCTGAATGGAGGATGGGGGGAGCAGGGAAACAGGGATGGGGTAGAGTGTACTGAGCCGTGTGGGTGGCCCATTCTGTTACTGCCAGGGGAACTGTCAGCTCTTGATTTACAACCCCTCCGGCCCCCCTTCCCCAGCAGAAGGGAGCTGGATGAGAAGGGTCACGGGGTTTTAGGACGAGGGACCCTGAGGGCAGATTTCTGGGAGCGCAGGTTATTGGGAAGAATTAGTGGAAGGAAATTTTTAGTGAGATAAGGGGCCAATCTCTAGCAGAAAGTGCTTGGTTTTATAGCAGCAGGAATAGAAGCAAAACATAGAGGAAAGTTTTGATAGGCAAGTGAGATACTCATTTGGAACTAGTTCTGGACTGTAAAGCAAAGAGATCTGGGTTCCCGTCCTGGGCCCAAACTCTCAGTAAGGCCTGAACAAGCCTCCTCCTCCCTGGGCCAGTTTTCTCTTCTATGAAATGGAAATGCAGAGGTAAACAAGGTATACAGTTGGGCATTGTGGAATTCCCTTCGCAGGGGCACAGAGTAGGTGGCAGGTAGCTGGCTGAAGTGACCTGGTGACCACCTCCCTCTCTTTCCCTGATGGCCCTGCTGGGCCTGGGCAGGGCAGTTGGCTGCAATTACTGGAGGCTCCTACCCTGTGGTTATATCCCTGACCTCTGTGTTTGGGGGCGGGATGGGTGGGTCCTGCTGGAGCCAGCATGTGGCTGGGAAGCCTCCTTGTCTTGGACTCAAAGTTGCTAGGTTGGGAAGAGGTATTTTTTCCGGTTGAGGCTACTGTCGGGAATTGGGCAGGGACCAGCCCCATTTCCTTTTCCAAGTGTCCTGCTTGCCGATGCCTGCTTGGCATGGCCCTGTGGCCAGAATGGGGCACCCTCAAAGGGGCATATGCTTCTGGGTGGCCAGGGAGCCCCTGCCCATTGTCTCTGAGGGATGGGCGTGGGAGGGATACCTGAGCCTCTGCCCCCTGGGCATGGCACCTGGCTGACTTGGATGGGGGAGGGGTGGCTGGCTGAGCCTATTCCCAGGAATGCCTGCAGGAGAGGCGCAGGGACATTTCCTACTCTCCCCCTGACCATTCCTCTTTCTCCACAGGTCCCAGGAGGCCCCAGCCAATTGCTCTCAGCTCCTCAACTATCTGCCTACCTCCAGTGGCTTATGGGGCACCGTCCTGCCCAGTTCTGCTAAGATGCTCCTGGCCTCTCCCTCCACCCCATCCAGGGGACGGACCCCCAGCGCTGTGGAGAGGCTGGAGGCCGACAAAGCCAAGTATGTCAAGACGCACCAAGTGATAGCGCGACGCCAGGAGCCAGCTCTGCGTGGGGGTCCCGGGCCGCTCACCCCGCACCCCTGCAACGAGCTGGGGCCCCCTCCGTCGCCCAGGACGCCCAGACCTGCCCGCCGGGGCAGTGGCAGGCGGCTGCCAAGGCCTGATTCCCTCATATTCTACCGCCAGAAGCGCGAATGCAAGGCTTCAGTGAACAAAGAGAACGCCAAGGGCCAGGGGCTCGTGCGTCGCCTCTTCCTGGGCGCCCCCCGAGACGTCGCTTCAAGCAGCCCAGGCTCAACGGAGCGACCCGCGGCTCCTGGGGGTTGGGCCGCGCCCCAAGATGCCCCAGACGCAGCGGGAAAGCGGGCATTGTGCCCCACGTGCTCGCTGCCCCTGTCGGAGAAGGAGCGCTTCTTCAACTACTGCGGTCTGGAGCGCGCGCTGGTGGAGGTGCTGGGCGCCGAGCGCTTCTCTCCGCAGAGCTGGGGCGCCGACGCCAGCCCCCAGCCCGGAACGTCGCCGCCGCCCGGCTCTGGGGACGCCAGCGACTGGACGTCCAGCGACGGCGGCGCAGAACGCCGGGACCGTGCGGAGTGCGGTGGCTCGGAAGCGGCGGGCTCGGCGCGGGACGGGCGCCCCCAGGTGTCGGTGGTGGAGCGCAACGCGCGCGTCATCCAGTGGCTGTACGGCTGCCAGCGCGCCCGCGGCCCGCCGCGCGAGTCCGAGGTGTGACCGCCGCCGCTCGTGAGCAGGCTCTGGTGGAGTCCGGGGTCCGGGGAAGGGCAAGGGGTGAGCGCGGGGCTGGACCCAGGCACGGGCGGGGACACCCTGCCTCTCACGCGCCGGGTGCTTTTGGGCAAACCCTTCCCTTTGGATCTCGGTTTCCCCTCGTGAACCTTGGGAGGATGGGACAAAAAGATCCCGAAGGCCCTTCCCAGCGCAGGCGGCGGACGGGGAGGGGGCGGCCTCGTGGCCCCTGTGGAGGCCGGGAGGCTAGTGAAGACTGGGCGAGTGAAGACTCGGGTGGGAGATCAGAGAACCTGCTGAATAAAGTCAAAAAGTTATTTAAAGGAGTCGAGAGGCTGGATTACAGAGCAGACGCGCGAGGGTTTTGGAGTGTGGGTTCCAGGCAGACTGTGCCTCTCGGGACCGCAGACACACCCCCTCGGTGATCAAAGTATATTTGAAATGGTCACAAAGCGCTTGGCAAAGTTCCTGGCATATAGGAAGTGCTCAATAAACGAAGCCGCTATGACCACCACCGAATTAGCACTAACACTATTATGATCGTCTCCGCCACCGACTCCCTCCAGGAGGGTCCAAATTAGAGCTGGGAGCCAGGAATCGCGCGTTTGGGGAGTTTTGGGGAGGGGTCTGCTCCAGAAATCTGGGGTTCACCAGCCCCTGAAGGCTCCCATTCCTGGAGCCTTGCTACCCATTTTGGTTACTAGATATGAAGGGCTGAGATGTGGAGGATCCAGAATCGAGGACAATAAAGGACTCTTCAAACCAGGCCTTTGCAACCCGCAGGCTCACATCTTGTCACCGTCTTCCTTTCCCTCAAAGACAAACAAGGTCACCTGTTTCCTCACACGTTCACACCTGTAAGTCTTTGTTCACGGCCTTCTCCCTTTGCCTGGGTTACCTTCCCCTTTCTCTCCACTCATCCTTCTAAGATTACATATACGCATTCTCTCTCAGGAACTCCTGAATTTCCCAGCCGGGGTCATCTCCTCTGAGCTCCCAACTACAGCCTTATTTTTGTGCCTCAACTTGACCCGCTGGTAGTCTGGGTTCTCTTGTTAGTCACTGACCTTCCCCTAGTACAGGGACAGCCCACGTAGCAAGGCCACAAGAAACGTCTGTCGAATTAAAAAGGGCTGGACAGGGCGGCGGGACTTGTCCTTTAGGGTTCCCCAGATTCCTGGAAAGTTGTACCCTAAATCGAACACAATCTACCCTGATACCTAAGAGGTCTCTGGTCATTTTCTCCTTGTACGTTTGTGGGGGGAGAAGGCGAGGACCACTCCAGCTGGACCCTGCCCTGAGGTTGCCCACCCAAAAGCAGCCTTCCCCGCCGTATGGAAAAAAGCACGCGGTCACACGGAGTGTCGGGCCAGGGTTTTTTTTTTTATCGTGGGAGGGGAGGAGCGGTCGCCCAGTTAGGCCGGCAGACTAGTCGCCCTTGGGCGCAGCTTTCACCCTCATCTCGGCCAGTTTGTGGGTGAGAAAGCCCCACTTGAAGCCGGCTGCGGGATCGGCTTCCCGCGGCTCGGGGCGCTCGGCGGCCTCGTCCCCGGCTTCAGGGTCCCGGTCCGGAGTGGGTTCCGCGCCGCTCAGCATGGACGCTGCCGCCGCCTGCTGCTGCTGCTGCTGCCACCTGCTGGCGAACACGTCCCAGAACCCGGTCCCGCGCGTCTCCGCCGCCTCCTGAGAGGAGGGCTGCGCCGCCAGCGGGCTGCAGGAGAGAGGCGGGGTCAGGGGCTGGCCGAGAGGCCCCGGAGAGGACAAAGGACAGGAGGCGGGGTCACGGGACCAGTAGTGGGGCCAGTGGGGCCCGGGTGAGGTCAAGGGCTGGAGGGGCCCGGGAGACTGGCGGCAGGGCCTGGAGGCAAGGGGAAGGCTCAGAGGCATTGGGAAAGGGGGCTGGGGTGGGACAGGGTCAGGGGATTAGGTGAGGGGTCTGGGAAGAGGGGACCGGGATCAGGATCCCTGGGGAGAGAGCTGGGGTCAGGGGTTTAGGGTAGAGGAGAAGGGCGAGGCCAGAGGAGGCGAGCCAGAGGCGCAGGGTCTGGGAAGGTGGAGGAGGAGGAGCCCTGAAAGAGGGGCGGGCGGAAGGATGCGAAGAGACTGTGGGACCCGAATGGGAACGTTAGATCCGGGGAGGGGGCGGGGTCAGACTCTGGGGG
Source organism: Tursiops truncatus (assembly GCF_011762595.2). NCBI lineage: Eukaryota > Metazoa > Chordata > Mammalia > Artiodactyla > Delphinidae > Tursiops > Tursiops truncatus. Next base: position 163,538,867 of record NC_047034.1, on the reverse strand, counting down.
CGGTCGTTCCGGAACCCGAGGGCAGAGCCCTGGGGAAGGAGACGGGGCGGGGACAGCGTTCTGGCTCCGGGATGGAGGAAAAGAGGGTCCAGAAAAATGAGGGTCGCTGGGTAGAAGGATGGGTGGAGCGACCCCGAGGGAAGGAGAAAGGCCTAGATCAAAGGCTTACGGGAGAGGGGAACTAGGGAGGTAGCAAGTAGATGTGGGGGAAAGGGCAATCAAGGAGCAGTGATGAGGCTTGAGGTAGGGAGAGGGGGTGAGCGGGAGGGAGAAAAGGAACCCTGGGGCAGGAGAGATGGGTGGGTCAGGGGGAACCTAGGGAAGAAAGGAATAGGGGAATGCCAAAAGGGAAGTGTGACTGGGCTGGAGGAAAGGGCAGAGATGAAGTGTGTGCCAAAATGGAGCTAGGAGGAAGACAAGGCCCCGGATCTGACCCTCTACGCCCCCAGCATCAAAGACCTGCTAAGACAGTGGTTCCTAAACTATTGTCCTCAAGTCTTCAGGGAGCTCGCTGAAAATATAGATACCAGGCCTCAGTCAACACCGGCTGAATCAAAATCTTTGAGGGAGGGTCTGGGAATTTGTGTTTGTCTCAAGTTCCCTGGGAGGATGAGGGTTAGACCAATACTTGGGAACCACTGATCTGAACCACTCGCTGTTCCAAACACCTAAAACTTCTCTCCTGGGTTCCCTTCTTCTAGGGAGATGACCCCTCCCACATGGATGGGGAGAGAGAGCCCGTAATACCTTTTAGCATCTCAATCCCAACAGCTGGTAAATTCCTCCTGAGATCTAACCTAATCTCCCAGATATGCTGATTGGGCCTCTTTCCTGCTGAGAGAAACAGAAACAGCCAGGGGCTGGCCCTCCCCAGTCCTCCGTAGTCAGAAAGACAAACAAACCAGAGGAAAGGACATGGGAGAAGGGGATCCCCAGGCCCATCCCAGACCCCCTCAACACACACACGTACTGGTCAGCACAGGGCTCTGGTGGCAGCAGCTTGTCCTCGTCTTCTTTGTTAAACAGAGACGACATTGTCAGCCAGCCTCTCACCCCAACCCCCTGAACCTGGGAGAGAGGGGCTGGGAGTCAAGGAGGGCCCCCAGCACCACCTCCCAGGACTCCACAGCAGCTTCTGCCAGGCTCCCCAGGGTTGGGGTGGAAGAAGGGAGAACTCACCCGGCGGGCCAGCTGTGACATGGGATTGAAGGCCTCTTCAGCTGGTTCTGCTGCTTCAGACTCCACTAACGCTGGGTTCTCCTTCTGGGACACAAGACCCCTACCCAGCGTGAGAGAGGCCCCAGAGGAATATGACTTCCCTCCCCCACTGCTAGCCTGGTACACATAGACCTGGCACCTCCAAACCCCATGGAACAAGACGCACACCTAGGCCCCTGACACCCTCCAAAAATACACGCAGCTGTACCTCTACGCAAATCTACCTGTCACACATTTCCTGTACAGTCAATGCCCGCAGACACCTTTGAGCTCACATACTGCCCACCCACAGACACATGCAAAACATGTGGACAAGAGCTTGCACGCCAGTGTAGACACACACCTGTACAGGAGCGTGCCTCCGCATGGCTACAACTCTTCCCCTGTATGTACACAGATATATGTGCTGTGAGGCACCTACACAAGGACACTTACACAGTTATACCATTCACACCTGTGCACTTCCACAACTGAAGACAGCTGCACGGAGACCCACTCACAGCACACAGAACCTCTCCACTCATCCAGACACCAAGACACAGATGTTCACACACACCCAAACACACACGCCATACAAACATAGTACCTGCGAATGCCTGCATGCCTCTGTAGACTTCTGCCCCAAAAAACACACCTGAAAACACCTGTAACCAGTTCACACCTGCACACACACCTTAAATGGGGGTTCCACGTGGACGCCAATCCCAATACTGACCCACAGACACTTCTACACAGGGCCAGCCCTAGACACCAACCTGTGTAGACAGACACGTGTTCACACTGACATACACACACCCCAGCACTAGTTCCTGCCTCTGCCGTGTCTGTTTGTGCAATTGCCATTTATCGCAGCCTCCAGAGGTAAGGCTGTTTTGGAGCCTTTTCAGTTTTTCTTTTTAAACGTCAGAATAAACATGGTCCAAGTATGGCTCTGTTCTGTTGCTGCTACAGTAACCCTCAGTGTACAAGTGCCACTTCCCCTACTTCCCGGGGGCTTGCTTCCTCTCAAGGTGAGTCATCCTGCTTTTGCTCAGCTCTGCCCATTAGAAAGTTGTGTCAAGCTGAGTGTATCTGTGTGGGTACTGTGCATTGGTCCTAAAAGGATCCCTTCCGTGTGGCAGCCCTTGAGATCTTTGGAGACAGTGGCCACTCTTCCAGTGCCCCCCAAGTCTTTTCTTCCTTGGTTTTCTGGAACGTCCTGACTTTCTGACACTGCACCGTGCTGTTGGTCATCCATGAATTGATAGTTGCTTCTGTACAAATCTCTCTTTCTCTCTCTCTCATAGCTAGTCCCTTGCCCTTAGTATCTTTCACTCCTGCTGCCCCTCTGCCCATGCCCCACCCAGCAAGCAGGATACTACCCACCTCCTCTGCCGGGTCCTCCTTAGATTCCCCACTCAGGGTCTGTAGGACTTTGGACTTGTAGGTTTTCCAGAAGGTTTGGTTCATGGCTGCAGGGGAAATGGGCCTGGCACCCAGGCACGGGAAGCACCCAGTGTGTCTGGCTCCAGGAACTTGGTGAGGCTGAGAGCCTGTCCCAGGGATCAGGTGACCTCATTAAAGATGCACCAGCCTCCCCAGATGGCACAGTGCCCAGCAGGTGAACCCGATCCAAAGGAGTCTGTGGTGAGAGCCAGCTTCTGCCACTTCAGCCCCTCGTCTTGACCCATATTCGCCAAGTATAATGAAGACTCCCTCCACAGAAGCCTCCTTCCTGGACCTAGGAGTTCTTGAATTTGATCATTTGGAATGGCTCCAGAAATATCCTCTTCCATTCACGAATTCCATTTACAAAGTCCTTGGGCTCAGGACCCACAGTGGTTCCCCCTGTGACTGTAGCCATACCAGCTGTGCCCTCAACAGGGCTCTGCCCTATGTCTGCACTCAGCCTCTGTGAACTGGAGTGGGAAGGTCCCAAAGGCTCCCAGTCGGTGCCCTGGGCTTACATTTCACTGCTTTGTCTGGGCTGGAAACTGATTCCTCTCCCCAGGGATGCACGTGCTGGTCTCCCTGTTTCCTGGCAACAGGTTCCAAAGAACCGGAGCCCCTGAATTATTGCTGAGTTCCTCTGGTCAGCCTGGAAGGCACCAGGCTCTGGTGCATGGGAAAAGGCTCTCTGGCCCTCTCCCCACTCTGAGCACACAACACCTGGGCTGTATCTCTCCCTTTGATGCCAGCCCACGCCTGGGAGTCCAGGGCTCAGAGAAGGGGCTCAAAGATGGGAGGTCCTTCTGTGAGCATCTCCTTTTCTTGTGAGAGGAGCCGACCCCTCTTGAGTCTGACAGTACGCCTAAGCACTGTGATCTCTGGGGAGGAATAACTGGGGAGGGGTGAGAAGTGGCGAGGGCTTTCTCAGGGACTAGAGGTATTTCTGTGGGGGCCGGGATCCCAAACTTATTCACTCTCGTTCATTTATTAATTTATTAACATCACAGACATTTTTCAGTGCCTCCCAAAGATGCAGCATCCCCCCCCACACGCGCAACGTGGAGTCTAAGATCTGGGAACCAGGAAGGGGTGATAAGGCCAGAGGACGGTGCTGTGGGCCAGGCGGGGCGGGCAGGGCAGCGGACGGGCCGGCATCCCCCCAGGGCACGCACCACCCTGCCCTTCCAGCGACGGAAGAGGACGCTTCGCGGGGCCCGGCCCCGAGCTCCGTCACTGACATCGACGGCCGCCTGGGGGCGCTCGAGGCGCGGCCCGCGCAAGTGACGTCATCAGAGGCGGTCTGGCTGAGCCTGATCATTCCCAGGGCGTCACAAGGCGTCATTGAGCAGTCCGGAAGCGCCCACACGTGTTCTCCCAGCTCGGCTCTGGGACCCCTAGTCCTGCTGTCACCCGCCATGGGTCGCTCCCGCCGGACGGGCGCGCACCGAGCGCACTCCCTGGCCCGCCAGATGAAGGCGAAGCGGCGGCGGCCGGACCTGGATGAGATTCACCGCGATTTGCGGCTCCAGGTTGCCGCACGGCCCCAGCCAGACCCAAGCGCGGAACCCGATCCCGACCTGCCAGGGGGCGGCCTGCATCGCTGTCTGGCCTGCGCGTGAGTTACGGCCGGGCCCAGTCTGAGGAGGAGAAGGGTCTGCGGGACGGGCCGGGGGTGTGAGATCCGGGTCCCGGGACGCGCAGGGTCTCTTCTCCTGGGACCAGTGGGTCTGCCGGCCTCCCATCCCTTCAAGCCCGGAGCCTAGCATCAGGGAATGAGCTAGGGTCAGGGAAATAGGCGTACCTGAGAGGCATCACCTTCTAACTATCCTCCTTACCCCCCATCCCTACAGGAGGTACTTCATCGATTCTGCCAACCTGAAGACCCACTTCCGATCCAAAGACCACAAGAAAAGGTATGAAGTAGTAAGGAGAGGATTGATGGATGTGTCCCGGGCAGACAGGGCTTGCATCTGGTCAGCTCTCAACTCCTATTCTTTTTCCAGGCTGAAGCAGCTGAGTGTGGAGCCCTACAGTCAGGAAGAAGCAGAGAGGGCAGCGGGTATGGGTTCCTATATGCCTCCCCAAAGGCTGCCAGTGCCCACAGAAGTATCCACCGCGGTCCCTGAGATGGACACGTCTACCTGACATGGCCTGAGGATGCAAGGCAGAGGAGCTGCCCATGGACAGTGATGCAAGGGCCAGGCTGTGAGAGACTATGCCAGTCTCTTTTGGTTTGGGAAGTAGATGGCCTCTGCCGGGTGCCCTCCCTCCCAATAAAGGAACTGGATAAGGAGAGCTTGCCTCTGACTCACTAACCTCCAGGCCACTCCTCCAAATTCAAGCCCTGTAAGGGTTTCTCTCTACTCCTGTGTACAGGGCCCAGGGTGTTTGCTCCCTACTTGACTCAGCTTTAGAACCTGCATCCTTTCCTTCCCTCAGGGGTCCTAGCATCTGAGCTGAAGCCCCCCATTGCAGCCCAGGTGTGTGGGGAGGATGGGTAGGATCAGGTTTATACTACCTTGCTTCCAATGAGGGCAGGGAGTGACCCCCCCTCAGAAAAGAAGTAGGCTTCTGAGATTGTAGCCCCCGCGAGTCACCTACCCCCCAGGGCCCAGGTGAGAGGCTGCCTACTTCATCATGGAGCCTGTGGCGGCCGCCGCTGCCCCACCATCTTCCAGACAGCATAGCAGGAGCCGCCCAGCCCGAGGATAGCCAGCAGTGCAGCCACGATCCCCACCAGCGGACTCCGGGGCTCTGCCTTCAGGTCCCCGGCTATCTGCATCTGGAGGTGCACAGAGGGTCCACCTGAGGGGTCAGCTGAGACTTCTGGGAAGGTGGGGGGTGGAAAGGGGCTGAGAAGCTACAGCTGCGGCAAGGAGATATGGATACCATTGCTGCCCCAGGGAGATTCCACCCCAATCTCTCTCGCTTCACTGCCTATGTGGGCTATGTGGGCCCTGGCTGCTCAGGCGGCAGGGAACGTGACAGCCTGGCTGCTGGGTATCATCCCAGCCATGGTAGGGGGAGGAAGGGGTCGGTCCCAGAAGCCACCATTTGGGGTGCTTACCTGTAGCACTCGGAAGTAGCCAGGTGTCAGGCGTCGAAATCGCATGGTGGGTGCCGCTAGTCCTCCTGATGTCCTGGGGGATGGAAGCGGGAATGAGGACCAGTGGCATTCATGGTACCAAGAAGCGGAAATCAGGACAGAGAGGATGCTCACCAGCGTCTGCCTTCCCAGGTCTGGCAGGGGGCGGGGCAGCTAGACCTTTAAATCTGTCCCTTCCCCCTCCTGCCCGCCCTGCCAGCCTTAGGAGCAGCTGTCAGGAGAGATCAGCATCAGGCCTGAGCAGCACCTCCCCCACCCACCAGGGAGTCCAGCCCGGGTAGGCAGGAGAGGCCTTGCCTGGCAGTGTTGAGAAGTCTCAGGCCTGGACCAGGTATGGGAGGGCCTCCCAGCCCTAGTCGTGGCCCTAACCCTACCTCAGACGATTGGATGTCACCAGTCAGCTCTCAGCAAAGGAGGGGTTGGGTGCCTTATTAGCACCCCCTCCGAACAGGAATAGGCCTTTTTCACTTGGTTTCTGTTGGATCAACCACACCTACCTTGGGGGAAGGCACATTCCACCACTTTCCCCAAGATGGAGTTCCTGTAGGGACTTCCTTACCCCAGCTTGGGGACAATAATAAAAGATCTGCATCTTAAGAAAGCTGTCTGAGGGCTTCCCTGGTGGTGCAGTGGTTAAGAATCCGCCTGCCAATGCAGGGGACACGTGTTTGAGCCCTGGTCCGGGAAGATCCCACATGCCGCAGAGCAACTAAGCCTGTGCACCACATCTACTGAGCCTGCGCTCTAGAGCCCGCGAGCCACAACTACTGAGCCCGTGTGACACAACTACTGAAGCCCACATGCCTAGAGCCTGTGCTCCGCAACAAGAGAAGCCACCACAATGAGATGCCTGCGAACCGCAACGAAGAGTAGCCCCCGATCGCCGCAACTAGAGAAAGCCTGTGCACAGCAGCAAAGACCCAATGCAGCCAAAAATAAATAAATAAAAATAAATAATAATAACATTAAAAAAAAAGAAAGCTGTCTGAGGTGTGCTAAAAAATAGTAGCTGACTGGGAGTTCCCTGGTGGCCTAGTGGTTAGGATTCCAGGCTTTCACTGCCATGGCTTGGGTGCAATACCTGGATCCTGCAAGCCACGTGGTGTGGCCAAAAAAAAATAGTAGTTGACTGTGCTGGGCATTATTCGTATGATTTCATTTGGTATTGATTAACTCATAAAAAGGGGGGGACAAGCATATTTCCAGAATACCATGTAGAGTATCTGCATATAGAGAGAATGGAAGAACACCCAGAAAACTTAACAGTGGCCCAACCTGGGCAACAGGATGGGGACATGCTGGGGAAAGGGCATGTCCTCCTTCCACTTAATGACCTACTGTTATCGCTGAAATTTTTACAGCAAATAGATCCAAAGACCTTTCATAAACTCACAAAACTACCTTCAGAATAGAAGCTGCCGTTTACTGTGCCCCTCACTGCCTATAGCCCTGCCACGTGTTGGGGACCCAGAGTAAAGGCACTGGTGTGGTTGTTAGGACCCCAGTCCTTTACAGGGAGTATCTGAGTACACGTGGTGAGTTCTTGTTGGTTTCTCCCCTACAGGATTGTGAGTTCAGGGAGGGCAGGGGCTGGCTGGCTTCTCCCCTCTATCTTGTGCCAGCTCAGGGTAGGTGTTTGATGAAATCAGGATGGTGGAGATAGGTCTGTGTTTATTGGATTTCCCCAGAGTGCCACAGGGAGGCCAGTGTAAGAAGAGGCAAAAACATTAAAGGGGAAAGCACCGAGGAGTGTTAAAGGGATACACACAGTGCAGCATATGAGGACGTGAGGCCAAGGACAAAGCCAGAGAGGCGAGGGCCAAATTGCAAATTGGGAGCCTACTGGTTCACAAATGAGGGAGCAAGTCCTATGGGGACCTGGTGAACTGGAGTCCCCTTGAAAGGAAGCAGCCGACGACGTGCACTCATGTTTGATGCCACGTGTGAAGGTGGGATGGGGTGAACAGAGCTGGCCAAGTTTCAAAGAACTCAATTTGTATGTGAAATTGTTAAATGATGACAAAACACACACACCACATGGACGTCTGTGGGCCAAATTCAGACTTCAGGTCTCTGGGTGACAATCAAGATCATGACAGGCTTTGGAGGCCAGGTATTGGGGCACTGGTAGAGATTCCAAGTTAGGTGACACAAAGGGGGCAGGCCTCCCAGGCCCCTCCCCACGGAATTAAAGCAATAATAACTCATATCTACCTCATATTACAGATTTCAAAATATTTAAAAGACATCCTCACAGAGCTAAGGTCTAGTCACACACACCCCCCCCCCAGCCCCTGGGTTTTAGAGAGGAAGAAACAGGTTCAGAGAGGTGTAAGGGGTGGGCTCAGTCACATAGCAAGTGGAACTGATTTTTTTTTTTTTTTTTTGGCTGCCCTGGGTCTTAGTTGAGGCACACGGGATCTTTTATAGTTGCAGCACGTGGACTCTTAGTTGCGGTGTGTGGAATCTAGTTCCCAGCAGGGATCCAACCCAGGCCCCCTGAATTGGGAGCATGGAGTCTTAACCACTGGACCACCAGGGAAGTCCCGGAACTGATTTTTTTTTTTAATTGAGATGTAGTTAATTTACAATGTCTTAGTTTCAGGTGTACAGCAAAGTGATTCAGTGATATATATATATATATATATATATATATATATGAATACATATTATATATATTTTATTTTTTTCTTTTTTCTTTTTTTGGCAGCACCACATGGCATGCGAAACTTCCCTGAGCAGGGATCAAACCCGTGCCCCCTGCAGTGTAAGCGCAGCGTCTTAACCACCACCACCAGGGAAGTCCAAGAATATATATATATTCTCGCATATATATTCAAATTCTTTTCCCTTATAGATTAGCACAAAGTATTGAGCATAGTTCCCTGTGCTATATAGTAGGTCCTCGCTGGTTATCTATTTTATACATAACAGTGTGTATGTTCATCTCAAACAAGTGGAACTGATTCTGCCTGATTCCAAAGTCCTGGGAGTCCCCTGGCCTGGGATGATGATAACTGCAGACACTTAGTCTGTGTCAGACATTGCTCTAGAGGAAGGCTCTTAACCTGGGCTTCCCAACTCAGGGGGCCTATAAACTTGCATGGCAAAAAAATTATATATTTATTTTCACTAACCTCTAACTAAAATTTACCATTTCCTTCTTTATGGATTGAAATATTAGCAGTATCTGTGGCTTTGTCACCAGTAGAAATCACAGATATTTTCATATCAAATTGTAGTTATCACAAGTATCCCAAAATATCACTTACGCTCATAACGATCTCAAAATGGTGACAGTTATTAACCCACTGCTAAATCACACTGTTTCAGACATTCCTGCAGCATAGCTGCCATTGATGGTGCCCAGTAGAGGGTCAGTGACCAAATGGTGACTCCATCTGCTCTCACATTGGTCACCCAGCTTATCTGTGACTCTCTTGCATCCCCTATCTGTAGGTGTTTGCTGATCAATAAGTGCAAGGAGGTGAGTCAGAGACCACCTCCACAGTTCGGTGTTATTCATGCTGAGTAACAACATGCTGATCGTTAGAAAAGGAATTTAATTTGCCAGTCTTGTTATTTAATGCTGATAAATGCATATTACTATATCATAAATTTGTGGGGTTTAATATATTTTGATAATAACTGTCCTCCTTGTAATCTTCAGCATTTTGCCTTATGCTTTTAAAAGCCTCATTCTAAGAAACTGTCCAGGGTTTCCACCAGATTGCCAAAAGGGTCCACGGTGCAAAACAAGAGGGGGCTAAAAACCAGTTCTAAAGGTTGTAGAGCTATTAACACAGGTACTCTGCATAGCAGCCCTCTGAAGTAGGAACTATTATATCCATTTTACAGACAGGGAAAGTGATGCCTGGTGGGTAAGCTTAGCCCTTGGTCACACAGCTAACAAGCTGCCAGGTCAAGATTTGCACCCAGGCTCTGGCTTCCTAACCTCTGCGCTTTGCTGCCGTGCTCACTGCTCACTTTTTGGCCCCTTTTTGAGGAGCCTTGAAGGTCAGGGTCGCACCCTGCCATTTGAGGCCAGTTTTGGGCGGCGATCCCAGGCCAGCTCTGAGGTCCCCTGGGTCACACATCAGTGGCACCACCCCCAGGTCTGGCAGCCCAGCTGCCCTAGGATGCCTGAAGGGCAGGGCAGGAGGTGGACAGGCAGTAGGCCAATGGCTGTCACAGCACCTCACCTAGCCAGCTTTGTGGGCCCAGGTATGCTAGTGGCTCCGCCCCCAGCCCAGCCCAGCCTCTCCCCAGGTCAGAGCTCTGGGAGCGGAAATTCCTGCGCGGGCGAGACGGAGCACGGAGCGGGTGCGGATCCGAGAAGCCGAGCTTGGCCATGGAGCCAGTAGCGACCTGGACCCCCGGGAAGGTGGCGGCTTGGCTGAGAGGTGGGTGGGGCTGGGGCAGTGTCGGGCTTGAGGGGCACTGGGACGGGGAGAGGAAAAGGACAAAGGACGTGCCGAGTCTGTCAGTTGGTTAGTCAGTCAACAAGTATTTACAGAGTGTCTGCCGTGAACCTGGCAGAAGGATAATGGACGTGACCCGGGGGGGGCCCCCCCGAGGACCCAGAGGAGGTCTCCCATCCCCCCAGAAGCCCAAGAAGCCTCCAGGGTGGCAATGGGGAGGCAGTGGTTGTGTAAGGAACACAGACGGTGTCTCCCCAGCTGCCCGCCCCCACTGTATCTCCTTCATCTTCCCTCTGCCCCAGGGCGCAGTGGGCTCTTATTAAACGTATTTTTCAGAAGCCGAAAACTACACACTGAGCCAGGAAGTGATTTGCGGAGGCTTTGGAATAGGGCCGGTGGGGTGTCTTTTCCCTTCCCCCCCACCCCGAAGCTCCCAGTGAGAGCGGAAGCCCCGGCCTGACTGGAAGGGTCAGCACAGCCCCTCCCTAGGCCTCCAGGAGGGATGAGCCCAGTTGGGTGGGAAAGGTCCCAGACTGTCAGCCAACTCAGAGAAGCGAAGACCTTCTGACCTGCAGCTGGGAGCCGGGAGGTGAGTCAGGACACTCCTCCTACAGGGAGGAGCCAGAGTGGAGGGGGCTGCCGGAGTCCACTGAGGGCAGGCTCAGGGTGACCAGCCCCGGTGAAAGCAGGGATGCAGGGCTGGCATCAGACTCCCAGACTGAGTTCCAGGCCCAGCCCCTCCACTCACCAGTTCTGTGACCACAAGTCTCAGTTTCCCTATCCATCAAATGGGAAAGGCAACTCTGATCTCATGAAGTGAACCAAATAAGACAATCAGGTTGAGGGCCTGGCACGTGCAGTTCCACATCAGGGTCTGTTGGGAGGGAGGCAGCACAGCACATTTGCTGTGTGCACAGGGAGGTGCTCGAGGGCCCAGAGCCACGGAGCCACAGGTTCACGAACTCCTAGTCAAGTGCTCTTAATGTCACACAGGGAATGAGGGAGAGCTATTGATCACAAAAGACCCTGGCTTGGAATGGCAGGGGTTCCTTCAAAGAGTGAGAAAGCTAACTGTTAACCTCTATTTGTATGTTTTCCCACCTGTGGAATGAGGGTAACAGTATCTCTGCTTTCTAGATTCGGTGAGGATTAAATGTGTTAATATGTATAAAGCCCTTAAATTTTTCCTAACACATAGTAAGCATTCACTAGATATTTTTCTTACTTGTGAGTGTCTACCTTGTAAGAGGCCTGGGCTGGAATGAGAGATGAACACTTGTTTAAGGCCCAGTCCTGGCAGAGCTCGTGATCAAGTAGGAGAGCTTAGTGCTTTGATGCAGGGGTTTGTGGAGGTGCAAGGGGCAGTGAGAGCAGCAGAGGACCCCAACCCAGCCTGGGGAGTTGTGGAAGGCTTCCTGGAAGGAGTAAGATGGAAAAGGACGTGAAGGAGCTGGAAGAGCACTCCAGGCAGAAGGAAGAGCACATCTGAGGACCCTGAGGCAAGACAGCATTCCAAGAGCTGCAGGGAGTTAGTGCTCTGGATCTGAAGTGTTGAGTTTGAGGGGCTGTGCGCCAAGAGATGACTGTAGAGGCAGGTGGTGGCCGGATCATACAGGGCCTTGGGGATCACGGTAAAGAGTCTGGCGATAATAATACGGGGGCTGTTACTGTCTACCATGAACCAAGGCAGCTGGCCAAGTGCTTGACATGTGTCGTGTCATTTAATACACATGATTAGAAGGTAGGCGTTTTTATTTTCCCCATTTTATAGGTGAGGAAACTGAGGCACGGAGTAAGTAATTAAGCTCAGTCGCTGTCACTCAGGTCTCCCTGCCTCCAAAGCCCCATCAAGCATGACTTCAGCAGCATCAGAACACCGGGAGGATTTGTTAATGCAAATTGCTGGGCCCTGCCCCTGAGTTCTGATTCAGCAGATGTGAGAATTCGTTTGTTTTTGTTTTTTTGGCCATGCCGTGTGGCTTGCGGGATTTTCGTTCCCCGACCAGGGATTGAGCCTTGAGCCGGGGCCATGGCAGTGAAAGCCCAGAATCCTAACCATAGTCACCATGCTGTACATTACATCCCCCAAACTGACATAAATAGAAGTTTGTACCTTTGGACCACCTTCACCCATTTCCCCTACCCCCTCCTACCCTGCCTCTGGCAATCATCAATCTGTTCTCTGTGTCTATGAATTTGGGTGTTTGGGATTCCACATGTAAGTGAGATAATACAGTATTTGTCTTTCTCTGATTTATTTCTCTTAGCATAATGCCCTCAAGGTCCATCCATGTTGCTGCAAATGGCAAGATTTCCTTCTTTATGCCTGAATAATATTCCCGTGTGTGTGTGTGCGTGTGTGTGTGTGTGTGTGTGGCATCTTCTTTATCCATTCATCTGTCAGTGGGCACTTAGGTTGTTTCCATGTTTTGGCTATTTCTCTTTTTTTTTCTTTTTGGCCATGCCACACGGCTTGAGGGATCTTAGTTCTCCGACCAGGAATTGAACCCGGGCCACAGCTGTGAAAACACTGAGTCCTAACCACTGGACCACCAGGGATTTCCCAGAATTTGTATTTCTAACAAGTTTTCCAGTGAGGCTGCGGCTGCTGGTCTGGGGACCATCCTTTGAGAACCACTGCCCTATATGACCCTACTTCTCAACTCAGTAGGCTTATTTGTGAAATGGGCAGGGCAGAACACTGCCTGGGTCTCAGGGTCATTAGGAGAAGGACTTTTGCACTGACCAGAAAGGCCTTGACACCCCCTGGCTCCCCCATGCTGACCCTCGTTCTTCCACCAGGCCTCGATGATTCCCTGGAGGACTATCACTTTGAGGACTGGGAGCTGCCTGGCAAGTACCTGCTCCAGCTCTGCCCCCGAAGCCTGGAAGCGCTAACTGTGTGGCCTCTGGGCCACCAGGAGCTCATCCTGGAAGGGGTGGAACAGCTCCGGGCCCTGGTGAGTGAATGGCGGCCACACTGGCTGCAGCTTCCACCCACCTTGGGGTGCTGATGGGGGGCTGGCCGCTGCCAGGAATTAACCTGCCCTTCTGTGGTACAGAGCTCCGGGCTACAGTCAGAGAACCTGCAGAGCCTGACAGAGGGGCTGCTGGAGGGGATCCGGGTATTCCAGAGCTTAGTCCAAGGTCGCCTGGGGGGCTGTGCTGAGCCTCCTGCAGATGTCCTCAGCGCGGCCATGGAGCTGGTGCATGAGGCCCGTTCCCTCCTCTTCTGGCTCAACAGGTACTTCGGTCTCCTCCTAGGGTCTGAGTAACTGGTGAGGGGACCCTTCTCATCCTTGGCTTCCTCTGGGACCTGGGAGAGAAAAATAGAGCTTTGCTCTTGTTCAGATGTAGTGGAACTGGGCAAAGAGGTTAATTGGTCTGTGTAGGGGCCCTGGGTTGCCTGGGTTCCCACCCCACCTCCTGCTTGTAATCATGACAGTCACATCAACAGCATTATATAAAGAGCTCTCTACCCCCTTCACTGGCCGCTGCTTGTCCCATAGGTCCCAGCTCTAATGTCACCTCCTCAGGGAAGCCTTTCCTGTTACACACTCTCAGAGCTCCCTACACTTCACAGCAGTAGAAGTTAAATCATTATTGATGTAATTATATGTTTAATGTCTGTCTCCCCAGTGCCTAGAACAGGGCCTGGCATTTATTAGGCACTTGACTAAGGCCTTTAGATGTATCAGTCATCTCCTTTACCCCAAATCAAAACCCATCAGAGTCTCAGATGTGTAGCCGGTGCAGGGTGGTTCAGTGGCTTGACTGTTAAGCTCAGTTCCCTAACCACTGCTCCATCCTTCCCTCTGCCAGGTACCTCTTCTCCCACTTAAATGACTTCTCATCCTGCCAGGAGATTGGGGAATTGTGCGGGGAGCTGGGCCAGGCCTTGCAGGAGGTAGGAGAACCAGAGGCCAGGCTTGGCCCAGGCTGTAGAGACCAAGTCAGGCTAGAGCTTTTTATAACTTGTGAATCAGCACAGGATCAGGTGTGAGAGCCGGAAGAGGCGAGGGCAGAAAGAGAGGAGGCCCGGCCACTGGGTAGGGGGTGATGGGGGCATGGGAGCTCCTAGCTGGTGAGGGCAGCACAGGAAGTCTGATTCTCAGGAGGGGGTGAAGCAGGGGAGGGCATGTGTGGTGACTTCTGGGGGCCTGGCGTCAGGGGGATGAGACCTTGGGGCGAAAGCTCTAAGGCCATGTAGTTCTGGGAAGGGGGCCAGGGTACGGGACGCCGGGAGGGACTGCAGGAAATCCCCCTGCCCTCAGGCGAAGGCAGTGCGCCCTGCTCAGGGCAGGCCCCTGCTCTCTCACTCTGCTTCCAGGACTGTCCAGCGGCTGAGAAGGAGAGCAAAGTCTTGAGGATTGTGAGTCTGGGGGGTGAGTGGGGTGTGGGGATGGGGTGGGACGGGGCTCAGGCTAGACATCCTGCTCTCCATCCGCCAGAGCAGCCACGTGGCCGGGATCTGCCACAACATCCTGAGCTGCAGCCCAGAGGAGCTGCTGGAGCAGAAGGCCGTGCTACAGCACGTGCCGCTGGACGATCCTTCGGTGAGCCCTGACCCCTCAACTCTCACCCCTGACCCCTCGGCAGCCTTGTCTGGGCCCTGAAATCTGGTTCTAGGATCCTATACTGAACCAGAATCCTATACTGTCACAGCTGGAAGGCCCTGTTTTTTTCTTTTTTTGGCCAAACCGCGTGGCATGTGGGATCTTAGTTCCCCCACCAGGGATCAAACTTGCGCCCCCTGCAGTGCAAGCATGGAATCTTAACCACTGGACTTCCAGGGAATTTTTGTACAGATGTTAAAGGCCCAGGGGACTTCCCTGGGGTCTCACCGTCATTCAGCCCCTTCTCCGGTCCTGAGGGGCTGCAGCTGGTGTGGTCTCAGGTGACACATCCCAGCCCTGGGACACGGACCTAGGGGAGAGGGGAGAGGACATGAACTTTTTTGCTTTAATCTTTGACCAGTTGGGAAAACCAGAGGCCCCAGCCCTGCCCTGTCCCGCTCCTGTCCCTGAGGTATGAGATTCTTCAGGAAAGTTGCTGAGCATCTCATACCTCAGAAGTCTGCAACCTGCTCCCCTCAGCCCTTAGGGGAGGAAGAGGCAGAGCCCAGAGAGGTGCAGTGGTGAGCCCAAAGTCACATGACAAGTCGAGCGGTGCCAAGCTGAGGCCAGCTCTCTCCCCCATTCCACTCACCTGTGAGTCCTGGTGCCTAGCAGGCGTCCTGGTCCGGCGGTCCCCACACCCTTAGTGACTGCAGCCTCTGCCCTGCAGGGCCTGGAGATCTACACCACCAGCAACTGCCTGCACTTTGTGTCTCGAGTGGGCACCCAGGTGAGGCTCCTATACCCTTCTCAGGCGCCCACCCCTGTGGCCCTCCAACCTGCCAGCCAAGCCTGCTTCCAGCTCCATGAGGGTGCACTCTCTGAATCCCACCCCCCACCAGGTCCCCACTGATTCCCGGCTGCAGATCCTGCCTGGAGACGAGATTGTCCAGATCAATGAGCAAGTGGTGGTGAGGGGAGGGGAGGAGCGTGGTGGGAGGAAGGGGGTCCTGAGTAGAACTCAGGTTAGTGGGTGGAGAGGTTCCCTTGGGGAGACCAGGGCTGTGGGAGCTGCCTTCCGTGAAGCCAACCAGCTCACACAGGTCAGAGGGGCTCGTGGAGGCTTCCTGGAGGAGGACAAGGTGAGGCTGAGGGAGTGCTCCGAGGCCGAGGGCTGTCGGGTTGCCTCAGAGCCTCCTGCCCAGTTCAGTCCCGCCCAGCATCCCTGCCCTGCCCTCTGCCCTGTCCCCCAGGTGGGCTGGCCCCATAAAAACGTGGTGAGGGAGCTGCTCCGGGAGCCAGACGGGGTCAGCTTAGTGCTGAAGAAGGTCCCAGTGCCGGAGACACCCTCACAGGTACCTGCCGCCCACCCCTGCCCCCAGTCTGCTTTCAGACCCCTGTCTGTCGCCAGCTCCATCACCTGTTTCTGATTATTCCTCAGACCCCTCCTCAGGCCCCAGGCCCCCCACGTCCAGTGAGCCCATCGCTGGCTTCGGCCCTGCCGTCTCCCAGGTGACAGGCTCGGGCCCCGGGTAGGTCTTGGCCCCAGGTAGGTCTTGGCAGGTGGGCCATGGCTCACCTCATCTCTCCCTGATCTCTCCAGGGCCCCATCGGAAGATGTCTTCACCTCCGACCTGACTTCAAACCCAAGTCCAGGACCCAGCCCTGCTGCCTGGACAGGTAATTTCAAAGCCCCACCAGTCAGCAGATGCCCTGGACAAGGCATGTGGGCTGCCTGACCCTGGACTCTTAAACCCCCACCCTACCACTGGGCCCGGTTCTGAGCTCAGGGACACTCCCTCTCTCTCCTCCCTCCCTGACAGCCTCGACCTCCCTTGACCCGGAGCCCCTGCCTAGCCCCCATGCACCCTCAGCCACACTCCTAGCTGGGGTAGCAGATGCTCCAGAGCCCCCAGAACACCCTGACAAGGTAAGCTCTGGGGCTTAGCAAGGAGGGGTCTGTGGCTTTGTACCCATATGCTTCTCTAACCTCCTGTGGTCCTTTCAGAGTCCTGTCCCTGGCCGCAAGAAATCAAAAGGTATGAAATGCACCTGACGGGGTGCCCTTCAAGTCTTTACAGTGCTGGGCAAGCTCTTACAAGTCTTTACAGTGCTGGGCAAGACCCGCCCCCGCTACCAACACACACTTCACACACAGCCTCTCCTAGAAACAGCTCTGTTTCTGGGGTCAGACAGACCTATGCTCCCAGCCTGGGCCTCTCGCCAGCTCTGTGACTTTGGACAAATAAGCTTGTCCTCTGATCTTCAGCTTCCCTGTCTCTAAAATGGGAAGAGTCATCCCCACCTCAGAAGTGACACGTGTCACATTCTGAGCCCAGAGCACGGGTTCAGAAATATCAGCTGGGGGTGCTCGTGGGGGGCAAGGGAGCAGGTTGGGGGTCCGGGACACCCCGCCAGCCCCTCACTGACCAGCCGCGCTGTGCTGCTGCAGGCGTGGCGATGCAGCTGAGCCGCCGGCGGGTGTCCTGCCGGGAACTGGGCCGGCCTGACTGTGACGGCTGGCTCCTGCTGCGCAAGGTGCCCGGGGGCTTCATGGGCCCGCGCTGGCGCCGCTGCTGGTTTGTGCTCAAGGGACACACGCTCTACTGGTATCGCCAGCCCCAGGTGAGACCCCATACACACACAGGTAAGCAAGTGAGTCACCTCAGGGCCTCGGCTCTTGTCCCTCCTCCACGGTCCACTCCCATCTGTGGTCGCAGGTGTGCCCCAGTGTTCCTATGTGTAAAACGGGGACAGTCTTCAGAGAGAACTGAGCCGATGTGTGTATAAAAGCGGTCTGGAAAAGGTATCACAGGCTGGGTAGAATCTCTTTGATTCCACCCGCCTTTCCTTCCTCTTCTGTTAATCTGTTCATCCTAGCTATGGGCCGTTCAAGCAATTGTTTATTCATTCAACTAACATTCAAGGTGCCTACTGTACACCACCTCTGGGCTGGGCCCTGGGACACAGGGAAGAATTGGACCGTTACCGTTACTCAGGCCGGTGGGGAGAGGGATGAATACACACTCAGGGACAATATGGGAACACATACTATGATGGCAGAAGAGCCAGGGGTGGGTGGGAACCCAGCAAAGGTGGCTAGTCCACCTGAAGAGTGGTGAAGGCTTCCTGAAAAATCAATGCCTGAGGGTTAGTCGGATGGAAAGGAGAAAGAAGGCCAGGCAGGGAAAGGAGCAAAGCAGCTTTGTCTGCCTGTGATGGAGCAAATGCAGGAGGGGGCTCCTCTTCCTTGACTGTTTCTCTGGATATCTTTGGCTCCCCTTGCCAGGCTCAGAGGCACCCCTTGGTCACACCTCCTGACCCCAGCCCAGCTTCCTGCCCTGAGCTCTGGGCACTGAGAGATGAGTGGTTAGAGACCCCAGGAAATGCCCTCTCCCCTCCCCCACCCTCAGGAGCCTGACTGGGCCTTGAGGGTATTGGGGCTTCAAGCTGACCCTCACACTGTGATCTCCCCAGGATGAGAAGGCTGAGGGCCTCATCAATGTCTCCAACTACAGTTTGGAAAGTGGACAAGATCAGAAGAAAAAATAGTTAAGTCCTGAGGTGTGACAGGCTGGGGGTGGGGAGAGAAAGGGAGAGGTAGGTGACAGGAGGGGTGGGTGGGGGCGGCAGGTAGCTGGGATGCCCCGTCCAGCCTCTCTGTGTTCTGGATGGGCACCCCCAGGTGAGTGAGGCCCCTCTGCTCCCTGGCAGTGTGTTCCAGCTCACCCATAACGTGTACAAACCCTTCATCTTCGCTGCTGATACCCTGACGGACCTGAGCATGTGAGTGCCACCCCCTTCACCTCCACAGCTTGCATGGGCATGCCCGGGGGTCTGGGCTCAGGAGCCTGGATTCAGAGCCCAGCTCTCTGACAGGGCTCATCAAGACACTCACTCCTCTAAGCCACAGTTTCATCTTCTCTAAAATGGACTAGTAAGAATTCCTATCTCTAGAGTTGCTCTGAGGATTAAATTAGAAGATGATACAGGCGAAAGCCTCGGGCGTACAGTAAGTGGAAACTCCCTGAGACCCATTTGCCCCTCCACAGGTGGGTGCGCCATCTCATAACCTGCATTTCCAAGTACCGGTCTCCAGGCCGTGCCCCCTTGCCCCGAGAGGAAGGTGGGTGCCTCACAGGGCTGGGTCTCTCCCTGAGCCTCTGCCTTCCCTGGGATGGGGGCTGGGAGCTCAATTCCCCCGAGCCCACCTCCTGGCCTGCCCAAACCCTGTGAAGCTGAGTGGGTTCCCCAGCCACTCTTGTCCACCCCAGACTGCTACAGTGAGACGGAAGCAGAAGACCCCGACGATGAGGCTGGATCCTGCTCAGCCTCGGTGAGTGGGAGCTGGCGCGGGGTGAAGAGCAGGGCGTGGAACTCAGACTGATACCCTTCTCTCCTTCCACCCTGCCCCCAGCCCAGCCCGGCCCAAGCTGGGAGTTCCCTCCACGGAGACACATCACCTGTGGCCGCCCTCACGCAGGGCAGCCCACGGACCTCCTTCGGCTCTCCGACAGGTGCCAAGCCAAGCCGGGGGGGCGGGGGTGCTGGGAGCCGAGATGGAGGGCTGGGGGCAGGCACACGCTCACCCTGCTTCCCCTCCCACAGACAGCAGCGAAGGGGCCCTGGAAGGAATGGTACGGGGGCTGAGGCTGGGTGGCGTGTCCTTCCTGGGCAGGCCGCAGCCCCTCACTCACGAGCAATGGCGGAGCTCTTTCATGCGGCGCAACCGAGACCCCCAGCTGAATGAGCGAGCGCACCGCATGCGGGCGCTGCAGAGCACGCTCAAGGTCGGCGGGCGCAGGGCACCATTAGGGGCTGGGCTCGGGGGCGGGCACAGGGCACCATTAAGGGCTGGGCTCGGGGCTTTCGGCTCGGTTCCTGGCCCTCAGCCCTGGGCTCTGCTGTGGACTGGGCTGAGTTCTAGGTTCCTGGAACCAGGCTCTCGATTTGAGGATGGGGGCCGGACCGGGCCAGGTGCTGGGTTCTAGGCCACTGGACTCCAGAGCTAGCTCTGGACTCAGGCTCTGCTCGCTCCCCGGGTGATCATGGCCCTAACCCCTACACCTCTTCCAGGCAAAGCTGCAGGAGCTGCAGGCCCTGGAGGAGGTGCTAGGCGACCCCAAGCTCACTGGGGAGAAATTCCGCAGGTGGAAGGAGCAGAACCAGGAGCTCTACTCAGAGGGCCTGGGGGCCTGCGGAGTGGAGCGGGCTGAGGGCAGCTCCCAAGTCCCGAACTCTGACTCCAGGGAACCGTCTTCCCACCCCCCACCCTCTCAGCCTGAGGAGCACTCCTGCCTCTGCCCCCTGACCCCAGAGAGTGACCTCTGACCTCCTGACTTCTAACTGGCCAGTACCCTAGTTCCTGACCTCTGGCCTTGAGGACCACCTCTGACACATCTAGGACAGAGCATCCCTGCATTCTGTTCCAGTTTGGAAGTAGTGCTTGTCCATGGTTCTGTCCCAAGCTGACTGCCTCTGCCTGAGCTGCTGCCATTTCTGCTCCTCCCTCCCCTGGAGTGGGGTGAAGTGAAGTGAGCTTTGTGCCAAGGAAGGAGCAAGAGGCGGGCCGAAAGAACTCTCTCCTACCCTGTGCTCTGTGGGGTCACAGACCTGCCCCCTCCGCCCCGCAGCACTTCGTTTGCCAAGCCATTCTGTATGGGCGTTCTTCACTTTACCCAGGAGATGCTTTTCAACTAAATAAAGTCAGTTTCTTTAACAGAAATCTACATGTGCCTTTGACTTCTGTATTAGAATCTGGAATCTGTTTCCCGGAGGGGACTGGGATGAAAGCTGTCAGAGGGGGGGTGAGTGCTTTTGGTAACTAACCCACTGTGTGGCCCACCAGCCTGGGCTCTGTACCTGAAGCCCCATGCCTTCCAGGGTGGTCGGGACTTCTACCCATGCCCATCTCTCCCCAGCCCTTCAGAGGCCGGAGTGCTCTCCTGCCCCATCTCCAGGGGCGAAAGGTGAAAAATAAGAGACCAGCCTTTCACTCTACAGCTGGGGAAACGTACCTTCCCTGGAAAGGCGGCCAGGGCTGCAGCCCTGGAGACTGGAGTGGTGGGATGGGGTAGCTGGTGGGCAGGGTTGCAGGCTGAGGTCTGCTAGGAGGAGGACCACAGAACGAAACACCTTTCTCCTCTTCTCTCCTTAGCCCAGTCCCACCTCCAGCTCCTAGATACAGAGCAGGGACCCGCCCCTGTGTCTCCATCCAGGCTGCACAGGAGACCTGACCTGCTCTTATCAGCCTCTGACCTCTGACCCCACCCAGCCCCTTGGTGTCCGTGGCCTCCTCTGTGGCATACTGAGGGAAATCAGTGGGAAGAGCTTCTCTTGGTGTGAGAATTCCTTGGTGGAATGCGGACAGGTGGAGGTCACAGAAGCCTCTATGATATCACCGAAGGGGGGCAGGACAGCTTGGAATGAAGTTTCTTTGAGGAGTGGGAGGGACACTGAGCAACTATGGCGCATAACCAGAGGACCTGGTGGCAGCACTGGACTGACACCACCTATATCAATCCTTTGAACCGCATGGTAGGTGGTACCTGCCTGGCTGCACTGCCCAAGCTGGGCATCCTGGGGCGGGACGGGGCACTGGAGGACCATACTGAGTCCGGAGGGGCAGTGGCTGCACTGATGGGCCCTCTCCTCGCCCTTGCAGAGGGCCGCTCACGAGCCCTACCTCCGGCCAGAGGAGCAAGTGCTCGTCAACCGCCGAGATATCACTAGCAGTAAGGTAAGGCCGAGGCCGGGCCTGCAGCCTGTTGGGGGGTCTGCAGCAATCCTCACCCCCACAGTGACCCTTGTGCAGCTGTGTCTATGGGGCAACCGGCCCTCAGAATACCTCTGCCCCTTCTGCCTTCTAAATGTCCCAGCTGTGATCCCTGCAGTGACCGCCCCTGCCATGGTATGTTAGTAACCACCCGGCAGTGCCCCTACAGGAGCCCCTATATAATGACAGCCACTCCCCAGCAGAGACCCCAAAAGAGTCTCCCTTACAATGACCCCTACAAAGACCACCCAGCAGTGACCCGCTTTTAGTGGCCATTTAGGTAGTGACCTCTACATTGAGGCCCCCGTTCCATGATCCCTTCTCAGGCAACTTCTTTCCCAAGAGTGGCCCCCAAGGGTCCCTATTCACTGAGAGCAAACTTCCAGGCAGAGGCCTCCTACGGTGACACCTGCCTGAAGGAAGGTCCCCCACCCTCTCCCAGGATGCCTGGGACATGCAGGAGTTCATCACTCGCATGTATGTCAAGGAGCTGCTCCGACACCCGGCCTTCCACCTGCTGCTGGCCGTGCTGCTGGTGGTCAATGCCATCACCATTGCTCTCCGCACCAACTCCGTTCTTGACCAGGTGGGACTCCAGCCTGACCTCTGACCCACTGATCTAACAGGGGCCTGGGCAAGTCACTTCCCTCTCGGGGCCTCAGGCTCCTCATCTGTTCATGATGGTTGGATTGGATGCTCTTCAAGGGCCTGTCAGTGCTGACTTTCTTAAAGATCAAGGAAGACTTCGTGGTAGGGGGGACCCAGCTTTGAGAAAGGCATTGGATTTGCAGAGGAAGGACAACAGAAAAGTGGTGTGAGCAGAGGCAGGCAAATGGGTGCCTTGTGGGGAAGGGTATCCCATTTTAATCAATAACCACTAAGTGAGAATCACTCTGTACCAGATACTGCACTCAGTGCCAGGTATGGACACAACAGACCCAGTTCTGTCTCAGATAGACAGACATATCATTCCAAATGCCTGGGTGTCACAGAGTATGTGGAAGCTCAGAGGAGGCATTGACCCTAATCTGGGGGTCAGGGAAGGCTTCCTGGAGAAAAGGACATTTAAGCAGAGAGCAAAGAATGAATAGGAGTTGGCCAGGCAGAGAGAGGTGGAGAAGGGTGTCTTGGGCAGAACAAACAGCATGGAAGTGAGTTCTGTGTGTCCAGCTTGAAGTCTGCTATGGCTTGGGTCTTACCCTTGATGTTTTAATTTCTTACAAGGAGTCTACCACATACGTGGATTGTGCTATTGAAAATCAATATCTTTAAAATGTCCAGTGTGGTGACTGATGAGTTCAGAGGGGTGGTCAGCAGCAGATCACACAGGGTCTCGTTAAAGAGGATGGGTTTTATCCTATGTCATTGGAAAGCCAAAGTTTATTTTATTTTACTTTACTTTTATTTTTTTAATTGAAGTATAGTTGATTAACAATGTTGAGTTAATTTCTGCTGTACAGCAAAGTGATTCAGTTATATATATATATATATATATATATATATATATATATATATATATATATATATATATACAATTTTTTTACGGTACGCGGGCGTCTCACTGCTGTGGCCTTTCCCGCTGCGGAGCACAGGCTTCGGACGCGCAGGCCCAGCGGCCATGGCTCACGGACCCAGCCACTCCGTGGCATGTGGGATCTTCCCGGACTGGGGCACGAACCCACGTCCCCTGCATCGGCAGGCGGACTCCCAACCACTGCACCACCAGGGAAGCCCTAGACATTCTTTTTTTATATTCTTTTCCATTGTGGTTTATCATAGGATATTGACTGTGGTTTATCATAGGATATTGTATAGTTCCCTGTGCTATACAGTAGGACTTGTTGTTTATCCAGGAAAGCCAGGGTTTAAAGTATGGCAACATGAGAGTGACTGGCATCTAGGTGGATGGTTGCCGAAGCTCAAGGAATGGATGAGGTTGCCTGGAGAGAGTGTTGAGTGAGAAGAGGACCAAGACAGAGCTCTGAGGAGAGCCTCCAAGTAGAGGGCAGAAAATAGAGGAGGAGATGCCAAAGGATGCTGAGGGGGAGTGGCCAGAGGAGTGGGAGGAACCCCAGGAGAGCGCATTACCAAGGGAGCAGGCACAGGGTCAGATGTGGCTAGGAGACAAGGCAAGGAAAGGACTATGAAGCATCCCTTGTTTAGCTCTTGTGACCTTGACACAAGCTGCCTGTGATGTGGTGGAGGCAGAAACCCAATTGCCAAGGTTTGTAGAATGTGTAGACTACAGGGCAGATCAAAACCCATCAATGGCTCATGAAACGAGTTCAGAGTGTAGATAGCAGCATTCTGAAGTAGAATGAAATAAAATGAAAAAGAATGAAGTAGAAATTGTAGTGGGGGAGAGGGAGGGAGGGGAGGAGGGGAGAGGGAGAGAAAGCATTATGGTGTAAAATGTAAAATATATTTCTTTGAGTCCCAGTCAAAAATGCTAAAATCCCTGATATAGGATATGTGCCCATGAAGGTCAAATCCTAGAGACTTGTGAATGCCAGACTGGTTTTGAACCTCACCCTGCAGGCCATAGGGGGCCATGAAAGCTTTGTGGGTGGAGAAGGCAACTCTGATTTAGCCACAGATGTGCATGACTTGGAGAAGGCAGGGGGACTGTTGAGGAAGCTCTTTGAATAAATAGTAAGGAGAGCCTATTGCCACCAGTGGCCAGTGGGGTAGAGCTGAAGGGAAAGATGAAGGGAAAGAAAGCCCTTCCTTTTTGTAGGCAGATGTCCCTGGCCCATGATGCCCTTTGGGAATTTGGAACAGGCTGGAAGCCCATAAACTTTAGCTCCCATCTGAGTTTCAGAAACTCTGCCCAGAGAATTTCCTGGTGGTCCAGTGGTTAGGACTCCGTGCTTCCACTGCAGGGGGCCTGGGTTCGATCCCTGGTCAGGGAACTAAGATCCCGCATGCTGCGTGGTGTGGCCAAAAAAAAAAAAAAAGAAGAAACTCTGCCCAGCCTTGCACTGGCTGGTGGATGGGGTTGGTGGCAAGGTGTGGGGAGCAAGAGGCTTGAAGCACTGAGTCTGTGGGTCATGGAGGTGAGGAAAGGGAGGAGTCCAGGTGACTTTGGTAACTGCCAGGGTGGAGTTGGGGGCTGGGAGCTGTTCATGTCCCAAACTATATCAGAGTCACAGCTTAACAGGAGATTGCGTGAACATGAGTTGGGTTTTAAACAGAACTCAAAGTCATGGATCCATCCATCAATCCGTCCACCCAGGAACATGTCTTGGACCCGTGAGTAGGGGGATACCCAGGAGCTTGGTCAGGCCTGGCTGGGGGGATTTGGGAGCTGGAGCAGCAGGAGTGGTTGGGACAATCAGAGAAGCAAGGATGGGGCTTGGTGTCCTCCATCTCAAGGGCCAGGTCTTTTCCTCCCAATCCTGGAGTCTCTTCTGCCTTTCTCCACCTCCCTTTTCCTACTCTAGAGGTTAAGAACAAGGGTTTGTAGTCAGACAACAGTCTTTATCATTAACTGTCTGACCTTGGGCACCTCTCTGAGGTTCCCATCAAGTGCAAGATGGAAATTAAACCTACTTCCTAGGACGATGGTGATGGTAACATGAAATAATACATTTGTGGTCTTAGCACGGTGCCTAGCACGTACATGGAAGGGGTGCTCTAAAGGGAGCTACAAAGATGCTGATGAAGAGCAGTAAGAATCTGGGCTTCCCCTCCCCTGAAGACATGCTCTCTCCCTGGTCTTGCCACCCCCTACTCACCTCTCTGCCCTTCCTTTTCTCTATCTTCCATGTAGAAACACTATGAGTTGTTCTCTACCATAGATGACATTGTGCTGACTATCCTTATCTGTGAACTTCTCCTCGGCTGGTTAAATGGCTTCTGGATTTTCTGGAAGGTGAGATCCTGGGCCCTCCCTGCCATCACATCTATTCCTCCTTAGGGACAGCACCCCACCCCATCCCCATCCCCATCCACCTGGCCCTGCAAGGGGCACAGGTGGAGGGGTGTGTGTGCATGTGTGTGCATGTGTGCTCATGCAGAAGGAGAAACTAACTACTTCTGAGATGTCTGTGATGTGGCAGAAAGTAATTTGTACTACAAGTGCAGCCTCCCGGGGTTCCAGTTCCTGACCCAGCCTTCCCTAGTTCTGCAATCCTGGGCAAACCTTGATTTCCTTATCAGAGAAATACAGTTGAGAGTATCCACCTTAATTTACAGGGTTCAAGAACAGGGGTCAGTAAAGATTTTCTGTAAGGGGTGTTGACCTTAAGAATAAAACAGTTATTTTACCAGCAAAAAAGGGTTTATCTGGGAATAGCAGAGGAATCGCAAATCAGGACTAGCAAACGACAGCATAAGCCATAGACTAGTCCAACAAACAATTGAGAGGAACGTTATTTTATAGAGAAAAAGGAGGAAGTTGGGAAGGGTTGTTTTGAACCAAAATCTACTGGCGAAAAGTGAGAGTTCAGGGTGATGGTGGTCTCTCATTGGCTGAGTTGCTGGAATAGTTGATTTCTTGCAGGAGATGCAATGTACATCTTTTCCTGTTGGGGCCTGTAATTGATGATTCTTTCCCCTTTGGGATTTTTCTGTTCAAGTCTGTAATTGACAATTCTTCCTGTAATTGACATCTAGTGATACTGCGTGAGAGCTCCCCCTTTTGGCCTCCCAATTCCATTGTAGTGAGGTTTCCCTTTATTAATTTTCACAAGGGCCAGATAAATATTTTAAGCTTTGTGGACCATACAGTCTCTGTTGCAAACACTCACTTCTGCTGTGAGAGCACAAAAGCAGTCATAGACAGTACATAGACAAATGAGCATGGCTAGGTTCCAAATCAGTTTTATTTGTGAATACTAAAATTTGAACTTTATGTAATTTTCACATGTCACAAAACATAAAACATATATATATATATATATATATATATATATATATATATATATATATATACACCATTCTAAACCTGAGGGTCTTTAAAAAGAGGGGCTGCTGGTCAATTTGGCCTTTGGGCTATAGTTTGCCTACCCCTCTTCTGGAGGGTATCAAAAAGCTGTCTGGGTGGGAACAGATCTTAACATTACATAAAATGAGACAAAGACTCAAATTCTTTGTTTCAATAGGACTTATAGAGTTAAGGGATTTCTGGAGTCAAGGGATTTATCTTGCCTTTGGGCATGTGCAAGAAGAGGCTTTGAAAAGAAACACCTATCAGATTTTTATACCTTTCATAAAAAGGAATCATCATTTAAATACCTTTACCAGGAAAACCAATGAGAATTACAAGCTTTCCAGGGGTTAGAGGTGTCACTTCATAGAACACAGAATGTAGAACCTAGAACAATATTTCTGAAGTCCAGATATATATTTTTTAATACATTTATTTATTTATTTATTGGCTGTGTTGGGTCTTCGTTGCTGCACACGGGCTTTCTCTAGTTGCGGCGAGCAGGGCCTACTCTTCGTTGCGGTGCACAGGCTTCTCATTGCGGTGGCTCCTCTTGTTGCAGAGCACGGGCTCTAGAGCACAGGCTCAGTAGTTGTGGTGAACAGGCTTTGTTGCTCCGCAGCATGTGGGATCTTCCCGGACCAGGGCTCGAACCCGTGTCCCCTGCATTGGCAGGTGGATTCTTAACCACTGTGCCACCAGGGAAGCCCCAGATGTCTTAAAGTATGCTTTGTGAAAACAACACTTGGGAGGATGTTTATTAACAGAAAATAGAATAGGATGGTGCATATTTACATGTCTCCACACTGGAGAGGAGAATAGGTACCATGCTTTTTGTGAACATTTCAATGCACCACTTTTTCAGAACTAGCTCTAGGTTACAGGCAGACATCTGTTGCATGAGAGAGAACATTTCTTCCTTCCTGTAGAGGTGAGATTTCTTTTGCTACCGGCCAGGGTTCTTGGCCTCCTTAATTAATAGAAACTGATCAGAGGCCAGACAAGAAATTCAGGGAAGGCTTTATTGGGGCCCCTGCTGCAGCAGGGGGGAGAGAGAACAATTAACAAGTTCTCTTGCCCACTCTCTTCAGAGGGGGGATGAGCTTGTGGCTTGGGTGGTTTGCCCACCCCTTTGGTGATGTGTGCAAGGGGCATGCACAGTACCCTGCTTTTGATCCCAACCCCCTGCCTTTGCTCCCTGCTCTTCAGAAGTGGCATTTGGACCTTTTGTATCTTTTTGTCCATAATTTGCCCCAGCTGCTCATGCATGCAGTTATTTTTAGTCCCTTATAGTTTCTTTGTATTTTGTTGCTCCAGGAGTCTTGTATCAGGTGCAGGCACTGCAGCCAAGGGTCCCAGGCCCCAGCCTGTCTCACTTTTAGCAGCAGTTAGGAAGGCCTGCACTTTCAAGGGGCCTGCACTTTCAAAGCTAAGCTCCGTTTCATTAACACAAGAGGACTGGAGCAAGCCTGAGAATCTTCTGTTCTTCCAAGCCACTCTGCTTGTCCTCTCAAGGGCAAGATTTCTCAGCCTCGGCACAGTTGACGTGTTGGCCTGGATAATTCTTTGTTGTCGGGGGACTGTCCTGTGCATTGTTTAGCAGCATTCCTGGCCTCTACCCATTAGATGCCATTAGCACCCTCCTACCTGTGACAATCAAGGATGTCCCCAGACATTGCCACATGTCCTCTGGAAGGCAAAACCACCCTCCAGAACTAATGGCTGAGAACTAATGTCCCAAACCCTAACCTTCCTCTGGGGCTATAGCCTCCCAGGGCCAAAAGCCAGGGCTTGTTAGAGGCCCTCTGCTGTCTCCTTCCCCACCCCCAACCCCTCCCCTGGTCCCAGTGTACAAGGACTGCTCCCTGTTGAATGGGTAGATGGAAAGGGAGAATGCAGGGGAGGGAGGAAAGTCTGCAAGTTAATATCTCAAATATTACCCAGGCACGTGGGGCTCCCCAGAGTTTTGCCCCTAGTGCCCCCTTTTCCGTGGCCCTTGTGTGGCTCCTCCCTCTCCTTACCTCCATAGCCTATTAATTACTATTTCACCACCTAAATATTTCTCAGATTTCTTGCTGCCTCTGCATCTCTGCTATCCCTGTTCTAGCTCTTACCTTGTCTTCTCTCACCAGGATGTTGCTATGGCTTCCTGTGTACCCCACCTGCCATCAAAGTAATTTTCTGAAGGCCCAAGACAAAGTAACTTAAACTGCTCCAGTGGCTCCCTATTGTTTCTAGGATCAGGGCTAAATGCCTCACTGTGCTTAAGGCCTTCCATGATGTGGCTCTTGCTTGCTTTTGCAGCCTCATCACTCCTGGCTTTACCCTTGGGTATTCCAGCTACATCAAGCTGCTTGTAGTGGCATTCCCCAACACACACTTTCAAGTGCACGCACACACACACACACACATACACACTGCTGTTTCTCACCTCATGCCCATGCTGACCCCTAGTCTATAAAATCTCTTTGCCACTTACTCACTTGCTTTCCTCCTACTTACAGCTTAAGACTCTTGCAGATGTTTTCTCTTCCAGGAAGTCTTCCTGTCTCTCCCAGGCTAGGTTAGTTGTTGCTCTGTCTCCCTAATGCTTTGTACTCACCTCTCACCTGGAGTTAAAACTTACTGTCTGGGGCTTCCCTGGTGGCGCAGTGGTTGAGAGTCCACCTGCCGATGCAGGGGACAGGGGTTCGTGCCCCAGTCCGGGAAGATCCCACATGCCGCGGAGCGGCTGGGCCCGTGAGCCATGGCCGCTGGGCCTGCGTGTCCAGAGCCTGTGCTCCGCAATGGGAGGGGCCACAACAGTGAGAGGCCCGCGTACCGCAAAAAAAAAAAAAAAATTACTGTCTATCCACCTCCCTCAAAATAGTCTGTGAGCCAAGCAGGGCGAAATCCTGTATCTTCAGGATCTGATTTGAGGTGTGGCATATAGTAGGAGCTTAATACTGAATGGATAGAGGGATGGATCTGTAGACAGGCAGACTTGTGTCTCCTTGTGTATGTTTAGGCACCGACACTTTGAATGTGAAACACAAGGAGGGCTTGTGTTTATTGGACTGCCTAATTTAAGAACTTTTTCTCCATTAAAAATCATTTTCTTTTTGAATATTTAATGCAGCTACATAGGGCTTCCCTGGTGGCGCAGTGGTTGAGAGTCTGCCTGCCAATGCAGGGGACATGGGTTCGAGCCCTGGTCTGGGAAGATCCCACATGCCGCGGAGCAACTAGGCCCGTGAGCCACAACTACTGAGCCTGTGCATCTGGAGCTTGTGCTCCGCAACAACAGAGCCCGTGATAGTGAGAGGCCCGCGCACCGCGATGAAGAGTGGCCCTGGCTTGCCACAACTAGAGAAAGCCCTCACACAGAAACAAAGACCCAACACAGCCATAAATAAATAAATAAATAAAATTAAAAACAAAAAAAAGTTCTCTTAATGCAGCTACATATTGGTCAAAACTGTATTGAGAGACTGTCATATAGAATGAAGTAAGTCAGAAAGAAGAAAACAAATATCATATATTAACACATGTATGTGGAATCTAGAAAAATGGTATAAATGAACTTATTTGCAAAGCAGAAATAGAGTCACGGACGTAGAGAACAAACGAATGGATACCAAGGGGGGAAGCGGGGGTGGGATGGATTGGGAGATTGGGATTGACATATATACACTACTATGTATAAAACAGATAACTAATGAGAACATACTGTATGGCACAGGGAACTCTACTCGGTGCTCTGTGGTGACCTAAATGTGAAGGAAATCCAAGGAAGAGGGGATATATGTGTACGTGTGGCTGATTCACTTTGCTGTACAGCAGAAACCAACACAATACTGTAAAGCGACTATACTACAATTAAAAAAAAAAAAGACTGTACTGAAAGGCACACACAGAATTCTTGTTCCCACTCCTGACCTTTCTTCCCTTTCCCTCACCCCCACCCTCTTCAGATAATCTTCGTTATTTATAATCTCTTGTTTATCCTCCTAGTGTTTATTTTGCAATCATAAGCAAATATGTACATATTTTTAGTCTTCCCTTTCCTAACAGTAGCATACTGTAAACACTGTTCTGCACTTTCCTTTTTGTCACTTAATGGATCTTTCTGTATCAGTACATGGAGACCTTTCTTACTATCCTATACTCCACTGAATGTGCAGTAGTTTATTCAACCAGTGTCCCAATTGCTGAACACTTTGGTTATTTTCAGCCTTCTACAAATGCCATTTTGTACGTGTACTAGAGTTTGTGTGGGTCGGATTTCGAGAAGTGGGATCACTGGTCAAAGGTAAATGCGGATTGTTTATTAGAGCAAATTCTCCTCTGTAGTGGTTGTGCTCAAATTTGTCATACACCTGAGCTTCCTTCCTCCATCCCCATTCTAAAAGAGTTTGTGCCATATTGGACAAAGGGCTTGCAAAATGTGCCTTTCTTCTGCAGTGAGAGTTAGTTCACCTCTGACCTGGCTATTGAAGCACTGTTCCTTAATGTTGTAATCAGTATTTATTTTCATTTTATTGTTAATTGTAGTGTGTGTCACACAAAGCTGGAGCATCCAAACACTCTCAGGTCACCTAACTGCAGGGCAAGGCCATTGTCAGCAGCGCAGTAGCCAAGGTGGGCGCTCAGCTTAGGAACTGGCTGTGTATATATGAGAGACTCCACTGTGTGCTTCAGACACTGCACTTGGCTATTGACACATGTATGAGACAGCGAGCGCATGCATGTTTTGTGGCGTGTTTGGGGCGACAGCAGGATGAGTAACAGCAGTGGATGGCAGATGACTGGCCCTGCTTCGAGAGGACCACTGAGTCCCCCATCCTTGGGGTGTACGGAGGGCAGACCCAGGATGAACCCATGGGCTGGGCCTGACAGACCCTGCTGGGGCTGGCCCACCCCCCAGGACGGCTGGAACATCCTCAACTTCCTTATCATCTTTATCTTGCTCCTGGGGTTCTTCGTTAATGAACTCAGTGCCATCTCTATCACCTACACCCTCAGGTAAGCTGGGAACTGAGAAAAGGAGGGACCTGTCTGGACCCTGGGAAAGAGAGGAAGGGGTTTTTACCAGGTGGGGATCAGCTCTGCCTTTCTGGGCAGGTGGGGGGATGGTGAGGAGGAGGGGTCTGGGAAGGGCCGAGGGGCACCCCTGAGAGGCTCTGCCACAGGGCACTTCGTCTGGTGCACGTGTGCATGGCAGTGGAGCCCCTGGCCCGGATCATCCGTGTCATCCTGCAGTCAGTGCCCGACATGGCCTACATCATGGCGCTCATCCTCTTCTTCATGCTGGTCAGTGCCCTCCCCTGCCCCCGGCTACTCCCCTTCCCTGAACAGGCCCCTAGGTCCCTGGGGATACAGGGTGTCTGGAGAAGAGGAGAGGCTATGGGCCTGAAGCCCTGTGACTCCCCTGGCAGCTCATTTGCATGGCCTGTCCCTAAGGCCCTCTGGTGAAGTCCGGGCGGGTCTCTGGTCTCTCTGGCAGGTGTTCTCAGTATTCGGGGTCACTCTCTTTGGTGCATTCGTGCCCATGCATTTCCAGAACATGCAGGTTGCCCTGTATACCCTCTTCATCTGCATCACCCAGGATGGCTGGGTGGACATCTACAGTAACTTTCAGTGAGTGCCCATGGGGCTTCCAGGGGAGGGGGGTGGGGCCCAATCCAGGCAAGCTAGCCAGGGAGGGGCTGGGCTCCCAGGGGCAAAAAACTGACTGGGGAGGGAGACGTGCTGCTCCAGGGCTTGGGATGAGGATGGCACAGCAGGAGGGGGATGCCTGGGGCTTTAAACTGGAGAAAAGCAGGCTCCCTGGAGCTGAGGGCTCTGGGTTTGTAGTCTACTTGAAGAGTCATTCCCAATGAAACTCCACCCATTCAAGGTCCCACTGCAGGCTATTCAGGGAGATTTCTCCCATTATGCTCAGCAGCTGGGCAGCTAGGCCTTGGGCAAGGGAGCAGGTCTGTGGTTGCATCTAGCGCTCCAAGGCAGCCTCCCAGCCCCCACTGGAGCCCACCAAACTGCCTGCACTCCTGAGAACTTAGGGTCTCATTTATTCATTCTGAGACCCACTGCCCAGGGTCATTATTGGCCACAGATGGCTGCCTGGGTTCTGTTCTTTACCTCTTTCCCATTAAGCCTAAACTCTATTTGTTTCCAGTCCCCTCCAGGGAGTGGGTCCCCCTGACTGATTTTCTTTTTATCTCCTTCGTGTGAGAGTAGAAGCCCAGCTGGTAAAGGGGCTTCTGCACTCATTACCCATTATGATGTAGGCAGTAGAAAAATCATGGAGTGTGCAATAAAGGTGGCCGGGGGTTCTGAGTCTGCTCCACTGCACTAGCCGTGCAGCCGTCTGAGCCTCCGTTTCCTCATCTGTCAACTGGAGATTAAAATACATTATTAACCATGTCATGGATTGCTGTGAGAATTAGCAGAGACTGGCACTGTGTGCACGCACATGCACACACACGCATAGCAGGAGAGAGAAAACTATTATTTGGGAAAATATTTTATGGGAGATTTATAATAGGTATTAACAGTGGGTGGGATTTTTTTCCTGTATATTTTCCTTCTGATCTTTCTACAATGAGCTTGAATTACTTTTTATAATAAGAACGACACGACTAAAGAATATAACCAATAGATTAAACTCGGTAATGCTGACGTACAAATCCCCACCTTGCAGGGCTGGCTTGAGGACCGCCCACTGTCTGGCAGTACAGCTGGCGCTCAGTAAAGAGCAGCTGCGGGAACAATTAGGAGTAAGGCATTAGAGCTCCACAACAGCAGTGAGGCAGCAGAAGTCCCAGCGGGCCTTGAGATAATTTCCCCATCTCATAGATGAGGAAACTGAGGCCCAAAGGGCCAGGGAGGTGATAGGGCCCCTGACTGCCATCTCCAGGATGGAGACAAGGGAGTACGCAGTGGAGATTGGGGGCGCCATCTACTTTGCCATCTTCATCACCATCAGTGCCTTCATTGGCATCAACCTGTTGGTCGTCGTGGTCACCACCAATCTGGAGCAAATGATAAAGGCAGGCGAACAGGGGCAACAGCATCAAATAGTCTTCAGTGAGGTGAGTGAGATGGGGAGGGCAGAGGGGGGTGAGGCAGAGTGTATATGAGTGCTGAATTGAGCGTGTGTGTTTGTGCGCGCGCTCACACTCGAGGGCCTGAAGAAAGCCAAGCCTGAGATGCGGAGGCAGCATTGCCCACGGCCAACTCACCAACGGGGGCTTCTGAGGAGTGTGGAGTTCCTAGGTGTTTTGTTCTATGGCAACTAAAATCTAAGCAGCTGAGTGACCTTAGGGCGTTTAACCAATCTAAGCCTCAATTTCTTCTCCTGTAAAATGAAAATAATTATAGTACTTCATAGGGCTATTATGATAATTTCATGGGTAAACGAACAGTACTTGGCACATACTAAGAACTCAATAAATATTAGCTATAGTGTTACTCATTCAGGGGTAGAGCTTCCGAAAGGCTGGAGAGTGTAGGGTGGAGTATTGCCTAAAGTGTTGAGGGCTGTGGGCTGTGACTTGAGAGTAGATAGGGTTTCAGAAGTTTGCTGGGTAGGATTTATCAGGAGTGAAATGGTGGGGGAAGCACTAGGTTTTGAAAAGGGGTGAGAATTTCCAAAAAGGTGAGGGATGGGCTCGCGCATTTCAAGTTAAGCTCCCACAGCAAAGGAGAGAGCCTAAGATTGGTTAGAGCTGAAACAAGGGGCGTTAGAACCCTGGTGACCTGAGACTCATCCTCCCTGAAGCCAAGCAGGAAGGGGCAAGGGGAGGGGGTGCCGGCTGAGCTGTCCTTCCCTCTCCATTTCCCCCTCCCCAGACAGGCAGCGAGGAGGGAAATGGGAATAACGAGCTGCCGCTGGTGCACTGTGTGGTCGCCCGTTTGGAGACATCTGGCGTCCCCCAGGAGCCGTTTATGGGGGGCCTCCCGACGAACCTCTCAGAAAACACATTCGACAACTTCTGCTTGGTGCTCGAGGCAATACAGGAGAACCTGATGCAGTACAAGGAGATCCGAGATGAGCTCAACACGTAGGGCGGGTACTGGGGGTACCCTCGAGTCTCGTGAGTCAGGGCTGAGTGGAGCCTCAGATTCTTCTGGCCTCACGCCCTCACCATTTTTTTTCTTTTGCGGTACGCGGGCCTCTCACTGTTGCGGCCTCCCGTTGCGGAGCACAGGCTCCGGACGCGCAGGTTCAGCGGCCATGGCTCACAGGCCTAGCCGCTCCGCGGCATGTGGGATCTTCCCGGACCGGGGCACGAACCCGCGTCCCCTGCATCGGCAGGCGGACTCTCAATCACTGCGCCACCAGGGAAGCCCACGCCCTCACCATTTTATCATGCGGACCCTGGGGCCCAGAGAGGTTAAGTGAATTGTCCAGGTTTCCCCAGCCTGTCGGTGAGGGAACTGGAATCCAGACCTCCCGGTTCCTCGCATCTCACAAGAGCCTTAAGCCTCGGCCTGGGTCTCTCTCAGAGTAAAGGGAGAGGGCGAAGGGGGCTGGACACCAGGGAAAAGATGGGAGGGCAGCCTTCCAACCCTCACCCTCGGAACGCACTCACCTCTCCGCCCTCAGGATAGTGGACGAAGTACGCTCCATCCGCTTCAACCAGGAACAGGAGGAGGAGCTGATGCACAGGCACTTATCGTGGAGCCCGTCGAGGGCAAGCGGGTCCTCCACAGCCACCCGTGAGATGACTTGCCAGCAAGACTTGATCACTGCGCTCGTCAACAGGGAAAAGGTGCAGCTTCCTTCCCCTACCCAATGGGTACTCAGCTCGCCACGCCACCCAGCTCAGCCTCAACCCCATTAGTCAAGGCCTCTGTCTATTCCAAGATCTGGTCCGCCCCCTAGACTCCCAAGCACCCCAGCAGTCACCGCCAATCTGGTTAGGTTCCAACTTTTCCTTCTTCGGGAGGCCCCGCCCCTCCCATAGGGCTCCAACCACTGAGCCATCTTGGTCTTCAGCACCGTGAAACCTACCCTTTCTTAGTGAGACTTGAGCGGTTCAGTCCCTGCTTAGTGGCAGATACTCAGGCCCACTGGGGGCATAGGACCCCCAGGTCCTGTCTAGGGTGCATAAGAGGAGCAGCCTCCTGAGGGAGGAAGATTCTATGGAGAAAAAGTCACACTCCCACATTATTTAGTTTCTTTCTGCTTCCCACACCATCAGACTGGGAACCTTGTGAATGTCCACGGCCTGAGCTCCCACAGTCGGAGAGCAGACTCCGCAGGCTAGAGTTAGACGTGAAGGACTTCCTGCCAGGCCTGGATGAACAGCTGTTGAGCTGAAGGAGGGGAGTAAGGGGGCATCTGCCATGTCAGGGTGGGGGCATTGACAAGAAGACCTCTTGGTTTGCAGGTTCAGGAATCCAACACAAATGTACTCCTTAACAAACACAAATTGAGCCGCTGAGAGGGCAGGACGGGAGCCAACGGGCATGAGCACACACACCCAGCCACTGCATCTTCTGCATCACTAGCATGACTTGGCACATCCTGGCCTGAACCCATCCTCTCCCTTACCCCCCGGGCAGATGCCTGGGGATGGAAGGGGGCAGCATCTCTAGGGCTTGTGCCTGTGAGCCCCAGGTCCAGAGGAGCCGGGATGGAGAAGGATGCTGGATGAGAGTGGGAGCCCTACCACAAGGATGAGCACAGAAGGGGGTGCTGGCCAAGGCAGCCAGGATTTGCCCTAAGGATGGGCATCCCTGGTATCCTGCTAGACCAGAACTAGATGGAGTCTAAGTGGGCCCAAGCACAGAGAGAAGAAAGGTGAGGCCAGTGGGGCCAAGTATCTGTATCAGGAATAAACTTTTGTGTTGGGACCAATGTGTCTGACTGGTGGATCTCCAAACCCTTGAGGCAGCCTTGCCCCTCAAGAGCCTGTTTGTCCAATGGGAGAGTCACTGGCTGTCCTCCAGAGCTTCCAGTCTAATGGGAGAGAAAATCCACACCCTGAAAATTTTTGACTTAACGGTAGAGATGTAATCCCTGCCCTCAGGGTCCGAAATTCTGGGGGTGAAAATCTGGTCCTCACAGTTCCTCACAGTTGGGAATGCCTCTCTTATGAAGGAGACGCCCTACCCTCTCTCTGTGTCTGAAGGTGTAGGAGACTGGTCCTCATTCTGGGGAGTTCTAGTCTGATGGGGTCACCATCGACCAAGTCATGCAGGTACAGGAAGCTCTATCCTGGATCAATGGAGAATGGCTGGGCGAAGTGTGGGTCCTGGCAGGCTCTCTGGGGAAGAAGAGCACTGAAGCTTCCTGGAAGGCATCAGGAGGAATTTGAGGGTCAGGTGGATGAAGTCCGGTGGAGAACTTGGGACCTGTGAGACCTCTTTGGGAGCTTCATACAAAGACCATCGAGAGCCACAGCAGGTCCTGAGCTAGGCAATGCAGAGTCTGAGAAAGCTGTGGCAGTCGTGGGCACTATGAAGAGCTGCCTCGGTGGATTCTCATCCTTGGGCAAATCACTGGGCCTCATTTTCCCCATCTGAGCAATCGGGAGAGGATAAGATTGAGCACCAGCTCTAAAATCAAACGGCCAGCACTCAGCCCCAGAACTGGGAGACTGATGAGATCAGCTGTACGGTTGAGACTCAGGTTCCCTGATGTTGTGCGAAGGGAAGGCTGGAAGAGATGTGTGAGAGTTCTGCCCAGCTGTTCAGCAAAGACTGACAACTAGGGGCCTTGGGGATATTCACCAGTTGGAATGGGAATCCCCAGAGGCCCACTGATTGCAGGTGACGGGAAACTCCACCCTTCATCCCCTCCCACTGGCATTGCTTCCAGCCCTGAAAAGCCCCCTGGGGCCTGCTGGGAAGAAGTCTGGACAACTGGGGCAGGGGTGGTGCACTCAGCAGGCAGGTGAGAGGTGGCACCCCAGCAGTGCTTCACTGTCTTGGAGTGCTATCTGTTCCCCTGTTTGGGCCAAGACTCCAGGACCATCAACCAGCAGAACGATGGGCAGCCAGTGGCTTTTGCTGCTTCTGCTGCTATTTATGGGGAATGGAGCCCTCAACCTGCCTGGTGAGTAGCCACATACACCCTTTCCATCCATCCTTCTCTGGGGGCTCTCACAGCCTTCTTCTGGCTCACCAGGGAGGGGAAGAAGGTGGTAGAAGATCAAGTAGTATCCCCAGGAAGATCTCATGTGAGCACAGCCATTCCCCAACCCACCCCTAAATTGTCTGAAAGGCTTGGGGCACCAATGAGCTCGGGGGAAGGAACATGATGGGATGACCTCCAGAGAGCTTCTGGCTTTGCCCATCCATCCTCATCCAGGATGCTGTATTTGTCTGTCTATTCCCTCCATTCTGTCTGTCATCTCAGCTGTCTCCCCTTTTCTGTCTGTCCTTTCCATCTGGGCTGGGCCAATAGCTTGGGGTTTCAGTAGGCTAGTTCCCTCTCAATCTGGCCCAGAACTGAGGGCCCAGGGGCTTGGACCCCTGCTGCCCTCCCCTGCCCTACTCCATCAAAGGTCAGCCGCCACCCCCAATGCCTCACTGAGTCCGATGGAGGAGTGCAGCCCTGGATCCTGAGCTCCTAGGACAATATAGGGGAACATGTTGGGAGGTGGCAGGAAATTGCATGTCTTAGCAATCCCATGAGTCATGACTTTTTCCAAGGCCAGGAGTATCCTTGGCAAAACACCCAGGAAGCAGATAGCAGTTTTGGTGAGAGGCACAGAAGGGGATAATTATTATCAATAGCAGTTTCTACTTATTGAGCACCTACTGTATGCTAAGTACTGTGCTAAGTGCTTTACATGCATTATCTCATTTAATCCTCATGACCACCAGTGAGGTAGGTATTGTTTTCACTGCTGTCTTACAGTTAAGGAAACCGAGACTCAGAGACATAAAGTGATTTGTCCCCTCATCAGAGCTGGGAGTCTGTCCCAGGTCTGACTTTAGAGTTCAGGCCACATTCCATTGCTTCTCAAAGGAGCTGCTGTCGGCAGGAAACTTCAATATCACATAAATGTCAGTTCTTACCAAATCTTTAATTGTGACACACTTCCAATCAAAATCCTAACAGGGTTTTTTGTAGAAGTTGATACGCGGATTCTAATACACATAAGGGAGAACAAAAGGCCAGCAACTGCCAAGATAACTTTGAAGAGCAAGATGGGAGACTCACTCTACCAGATACTAAGACTTACATTAAAGTAAGATCATGTGGTGGTGTTGCAACAATAGACAAGCAAACCAATGGAATAAAAGAGCAGGGAAATCAGTCTGGATGCGTAATAACAGGTAGCATCACAAATTGATCAGTGGGAAAAGGATGGATTTTTCCATAAGGGGGCAGGGACAACTGGTTAACCACATGGAAAAAACATAAAATCAGATCCAGTGGAAACATCTCTTCCCACACATAAAAACTCGAGACTCCCGTAGCAAGACATCTGTTCATTTCAGCCTGGAATTTTGTTGCAAACAGACCCACGGATCACTAGAGTTTAGAGGACTCTTGCGATATTAAGCCCAAGTCCCTCACTGTGCTGAGGGGGATGTAGAAGCACTGAGAGTGGGGGGGTCTTCCCCAAGACTACACAGCAAGTCAGTAACAGAGCCAGGTCTAGAGCCTAGATCCCCCACTCTTTCCGTGCATCCTGGCCAGCACTCCTGCTCTATTGTGACCCCTTAGCTCTATTCAGGGCTAGAAGAAAGTGGGAGGCGGAAGGAGCAGATGCCAGATGGGGGCGGGGTCAGGGAGAAGGATCAGTGCCTCTTTGGAGCTAGGTTGTAGGAAGGACAAGCCCATCACCTCCAGTTTTCTAAACTAGTCCTTTGACAAAGACCAAGGTTGCAATGACAGGGCATCAGGTGATGCGCCTATTTCTGCCCATTGCCCAGGGGGAAGAGGAAGGTTTTCAAGGGATCCAGCTCAGTGTAGCTGATTTGGGCCTTTTTCTCTAGAGAGAGTGGCTGGCTTGGACATGAGAATGAAGCAATGTCTTTGTGAGGCAGTGCAGCATGGTAGGGAAGACATTGGGCTCTGGGATCTGATGGATCTGATTTCAAATCCAGTGCCACCACTTCCTGGCTGTGTGACCTTGAACAGATGCCTTCACCTGTCTGAGCCTCAGTTTCTTCATCTGATAAATAGAAATAATTTTCCTTACTTCAGGGTGGATGTGAGGATTCAGTGCACCAACACTTGCACATTGGAACAGCACCTTACTCAGACAAGGTGAAAAACCAAAGGTTGTCAAAATTATCTTTGACTGCTATTGCACTAAATGAAGCACTTGGCTTTTGATGAGGGGTCACGTTGTAAAAAAAAAAATTGTGTATCTTTAAATATTAGAATCATGTTCAATGCAGTAGGAAACACATCAAAAAGCCATCGAGAAATCAAAGATCAAGTGTGATAATAGATTTCCATCTTTTTCTGACTCTGTCTCTGTAATAATTCTTGAGTGGAATGAGACATAGTTGCCTGATTTAGTTAAATTCGCTCTCCCTGGCATGCATCAGCTGAGATCTATTAGCACAGAGCTGGCACATAAATGAATGCGCGCCAGTAATAATGTAGTTGGTGTTTTGTTTTTTGTTTTTGTTTTTGGCTGCGTTGGGTCTTTGTTGCTGTACGCAGGCTGTCTCTAATTGCAGTGAATGGGGGCTACTCTTCATTGCGGTGCACGGGCTTCTCATTGCAATGGCTTCTCTTGTGGAGCACGGGCTCTAGACGCGCAGGCTTCAGCAGTTGTGGCACGTGGGTTCAGTAGTTGTGGCTCGCAGGCTCTAGAGCGCAGGCTCAGTAGTTGTGGCTCACAGGCTTAGTTGCTCCACATCATGTGGGATCTTCCCAGACCAGGGCTCAAACCCGTATCCCCTGCATTGGCAGGTGGTTTCTTAACCTCTGCGTCACCAGGGAAGTCCCATGTAGTTGGTGTTGATATCATTTTTTTTAATCTTCCAATAAGGATATTTGATAAAGTGAGAACATCTGAGAAGAACTCTGGATTGGTGGAGGGAATGGGTATATAGGTTTCTTTTTGTTTGTTTTACAGGCATTATGACAACCTGGGGTCAGCTACAACATCTTCCACTAAAGACTATGGAACTGTGGGAACTATAGAGTGTTCCTCCACAATTTCATCTCCATCCAACAATGGGAGAGACAATGGCCCTGCAGTTCCACCTAACACCTCACCAACAACTGGCAGAACAGAACCGTCTGAGTCCCAGCAGCATATCACATCAACTGCTCCTCCAGTTTCACTACCAGCCAGCAGCTCTGCTGGGTCCACTGAGCAGACAACCCCAGCACATGAGACTCAAGAGGAGAGATTAAGTACAGTTATCACCACAACCTCTGAGGGCACAACGCTGCCAAATTCCATGGTGACTTCTACATTGAAGGACCAGGGAGGGACAACCAGAAGCACAGCCTCATCCAGCATGGCCACCTCAGCAAACCCCTCAAAACAGAACCGGTGTGCTCCAGCTGCAACCCCATTCGCATCAAGCTCCGGAGCCAATGGATTGGAGTCATCAGTGGTCGCTGACTCTCCAAAGGTCAGCCACGATCACAGCTCCAACGGCCTTAAACACACCAGGCAATGACGTCACATCATCGGGGTCCATGAGAACCACTGTCTCTGAGAAGTCAGCTACAACGCTATCCCCCGCAACATTGGACGAAATCCCTGATGTGAAAGAATCTTTACCTGTGACAAGCAGTGCAGTTATACCGCTTTGCTAACCATGACCACCTGGGGACAGACATGCCTGGCACTCAGGCAGGGGTAACTACCGCTGCACCCCCAACCCCAATAACAGCCCCCACGATGAGCATGCTGTCCAGAAGACATCACAACACCATCACACAAGCACCTTCCCATCCAGTGGAATCAGCCCCCAGTGCTGGCACTGCAATGGCCCAGTCACCTGAGACAACAGCTGCTCATTCAACAACCCTTATTCCCAGCTCCTCGGGGATGACAAAATCTGCTGCCAGCACTGGAGCCAGTCAAGCCTCCCCTAAACACACCAAGAACAGTAGTCCTGGAGCAGGAGTCTGTACTTCAGATGAATACCCGGCGGACAGGAGAGTTTGTATGTGCAATAACAGCTACTATGCCCATCAGGTAAGTCTGAGGAACTCATGTCAGTACAGCGAAGAACTCTTCACAACTCTCTTCACATCTGAAGGCCCAGATGAACACATGTCCAAAGGGTGTGGGAGGGCCAGTGAGGTTTGGTCAGATATTGACATCTAAAGAGTCCATCTGGGCAGAGGTGATTTCTAGTGAGAGGAAAGGTAGCTGAGCATATGAATTTGTCTTAGTCAATTCAGGCTGCTATAACAAAATACCATGCACTGGGTGGCTTATGAACAGCAGAAACATTTCTCACATTTCTGGAGGCTGGAAGTTCAAGATCAAGGCACCGGTAGGTTTGCTATTAGGTGAGGGCCCACGTCCTGGTTCATAGAGAGCTGTCCTCTTGCTGTGTCCTCACATGATGGAAGGGCCAAGGGAGCTCTCTGGGGTCTCTTTTATAAGGGCACTAATCCCATTCTTAAGGGCTCCACCCTCATGACCTAATCACCTCCCAAAGGCCCCACCTCCTAATACTGTCACATTGGACATTAGGATTTAACATATGGATTTGGGGTGGGGGTGTGTGCAAATATTCAGTATATAGCAGAGGTAGAACGGACAATTCATCAACCCCCAGCCCCCAGGATTCTAATTACTGACTAGAGATTAAGCCTTCCTGGGGGGAGTAGATGATGATCCACCAAAGAAAAAGGCTGTAGCCCCAACACAGGCCTGGAGGGCTAGATAGGGAAACGGAGGCAAAAATCTTGTTGAGGCAAGACCAGTGTGGCTGGGTTCACAGGGTCTCCCTGTGTTAGTAGCAGTACAACTAACTCCCAGGCTCACCCTCTGGCAGGGCAGAAGCTGGGTCCTGGGAATCAAAAAAGATGATGGTGTCCCCCACACATATGCCTCCTACAGTTGAAATAAATCTAACCCCCCAAAAATTTCAAGTTAGCAAAATTCTGATTTTCCTAAAATGACTAGCCTGTTTGTTTTTTTTTTCTTCTTTTGGCTGTGTTGGGTCTTTGTTGCTGCATGGGTTTTCTCTAGTTGCAACAAGCGGGGGCTACTCTTCGTTGCTGCGTGCAGGCTTCTCAATGCAGTAGCTTCTCTTGTTGCGGAGCACAGGCTTCACTACTTGTGGCTGGTGGGCTCTAGAGCACAGGCTCAGTAGTTGCGGCGCATGGGCTTAGTTCCTCTGTGGCATGTGGGATCTTCCTGGACCAGGGATCGAACCTGTCTCCCCTGCATTGGCAGGCGGATTCTTAACCACTGCACCACTAGGGAAGTCCTACCCTGCTTTTTAAAATATCAAATTTCTTCAGAAAATATTTCCTTGGCATTCCTGCTTTGGTCTGTTGGATAATCCAGCCTTAGGATGAAGCTCCTATTACATTTAAAACTAGGCGGTG
Organism: Tursiops truncatus; assembly: GCF_011762595.2. Lineage (NCBI taxonomy): Eukaryota > Metazoa > Chordata > Mammalia > Artiodactyla > Delphinidae > Tursiops > Tursiops truncatus. Next base: position 163,495,944 of record NC_047034.1, on the reverse strand, counting down.
CTTAACTTATGGGCCAGTATTTTCCAAAATGTATTTTGTGGGACACCAATGCTATGGGATTTCAGTAGACATTACACTAAAACAAAAGGGTTGTATTGTCAAGTATATTTTGGAAATACTGGATTAAACAAAACTGTTTTTTGACTGCAGGACTTTTCAGAGCCTTTAATATTTAGTATTCCACTGTTCACTGTGACTCCTTTCAAAGTCAGATTTTTAAAACAGATTATGGCATGCATTTTCCAAGAGTGTCCCCAGAAACCTCATTCTTAGGAACATTTAAGCAGTACCTTGGAATATACCCTGTTGCCAACGAGGGAGTTCAGATGAAGTTGAGCAGGCTGGGCAAGGTAGAAGTGACCAGGATGACAAGTCTGACCCAGGGGGGCTTTAGTCAAACTCTGGCTCATTAGAGGTTTGTCCCCATCTCAACAAACTCTCCTGGGGAGACCAGGGTTATGTACCCACTTGTACAATGCAACATGTGTCCCTCCACAGAATATAGGAAGTATATCATTGTGTTTTCACACACTGAGAATGAGACACCTTTTCTTTTCGTGTTAACTTTCTTCCCTGTGAGTAAGAACATGGACTCTGCAAGATAGACTGTCTGGGTTTGAATCATGACTCATTTTCTTCTGCTGGAGATAATATGATCACATTAACTTCCGGGCATCAGTTTTTGAGTGTTAGCTATTACTGATATTATTATTTGGCATTCCATATCACAATATACTATTGATTGCAATAGCAGAAAGTTATGTGACTGACTTATACTGCTCCCCTTCCACCAACTCAGGTTGGTACAAAACATCTGCTCTTTTTTTTGGGGGGGGGAAACTTCCCCCACCAGGGATTGAACCCGGGCCACAGCAGTGAAAGCCTGGAATCCTAACCACTAGGCCACCAGGGAACTCCCAAAGCACCTGCTCTTATATTGCAGCCCATCCCTCTGACCAAACATGCCTTCCAAGATAGAATCAGTGAGCTTTTAAAAAAACGGAAAGGAAAACAAAATCTTTAAATTCAAAGTAATAAAACAAGTCCAGAAATATTTAGTATTTCCATAACATTTTACTTTTTAATGACTAACTATAAGCATTTCATCCCAAATTCAACAGCAAGTGTGGAAAGAGCAGACATAGAAAGAGGGAAGGGTTAAATATTGATATTAGCTTCTCCTTCATCACCCGAAACCACTGGTGCCTGACATGTATCAGGGCACCATGTGGTGCCAGGGGCAGAAAATCAACACTAACTGGCCTGAGGAAAATTAATTAATTATAAAAATTGAAAGCATTAAACAAAATAAAACAAAATTTGTTGCCTCATGAAACTAAGAAATCCTAAAAAGGACTTGAAGACTCTCCCTCATGGCTCTCAAAGGCACTCCCTCCCTCTCCTCCCTCAGTAATGTCTCTTTGGGAGTTCAGGCTTTTATAAGACAGAAAGAGCCATTGATTTCAGACAGTTTAGGTCCCTCAAAAACCCCTAAGGCCCAGGTTACCTGCTGGAATGAGAAGGAAATCAAAGAACAAAACAAATTAATATCTCCAAAAATAATCTGCCAGGCAAGTAACAGAAACCAACGGGGCTGGAGAAGGGGAAACAGGAGAACTTATTACAAGGGCATCTCATGGAGCCCAAGGGTAGCCTCCAACCAGGGTCTCCAGGGACTTGGAACCATGCATGTGGTGGAACCCAGGGCGTTGCCTCTCTCTTCTCTCAATCTTGCTTCTCCCCTTCTGCACCTGTACCTGCTTTGTTCCCTTCTCCACACACTGGCTTGTCCTGCCTCTCAGCCCACGTGGCAGAAAAGGGCTGCCTCACAACTCTCAAGCTTTATACCGCCTCCTTTCAGGCTCAGTTCCTGGGAAAGTGGTTCTGAGTGGATCAGCTAAGTCCAGGAATCAGGGTCCCCCAGTGCAATCATGGCAGAGGGGTCTCACCTCCCGCTGGGGAGAGTCTTCGTTTAAGCGAGTTGTTATGGGTTGGGCTAATATCCCCACAGTGTTTCCTCCACCCAGATTAGAATGCGTACCCTTGCCCATGGCGTCATCCCAGGAGCCTCAGGAGGCCTCTGCCCTGGCTCTTGTCCTCCTGCAGAACTATCCAGGGTGTTGGTGGCCCTGCACTGCCAGCTGCAGGAAATTGAGGTGGTCCTGAGCAGCTGCTTCCTGAAGACTCGCCACTGGATCCTGGAAGAAGGTGCCTTTTCAGGATGCTCCAGTGTCAGTAAGACAGAGGAGGGTCTTAGTGTCCAGGTCTTCACAATGGAGAAGAAGGAGGGTACCTGTGGACTCCGCCTTTCTGTGAGCAATCTGGGAGGGGCCCTTTGATAGGAAGTTGGGCTGTATGTGTGTTTTGGGGGTGGGACTGGGAAATGAATGATTGGGCACCATTTGTGACTTTATTTCCATTTAACCGAAGAATAATTATCTGGAATGGAGTCCAGTCTTGGCAGTCAGACCAGTCTTTTTGGGGAAGAGACCACGTTGTCCCCCATCAGATTGGGAATGCCTTTATAAATGGTGCCATGATTGATGGACTGGGAAATCGGTTTCCAAACTTGTCAGCCACAGAATCCTTTAAAATAATCCTTTAAAATAATAACTACTAATAAAATAATCCTTTAAAATAATAACTACCGCAACCACAACCAATATTTATAAATTTCTTACCGTGTACCATGTGCTGTGGGTCAAATTCTTTTTTACGTGCACTATCTCACTAAATCTTCACAATAATCCTGTGAGGTTCCCATTTTACAGATGAGCAATCTAAGGCTCAGAGAAGTTGAGGGATTTTCCCAAGTCACACAGCTAGTTATTAACAGAGCAGGTTTGTGCTCCTAACTGCTCACTGTGCTGTCACTTCCTTTCCTTGGAAGGGATCTTACATAAAAGCCAAATATAAAAATAAATATATAAAAGCAGGGCAGGTCTGATTGAATGGAGTGGGAGGAAGAGTGCCCTGCTGGGTCAGCTTCCCCCTAGCACATAGGTGGGCTTTAATGCCCCTTCAAAGAGGCTCTGGAGCTCCCCAGGCTCACTTTGAAAACTAGAGTTCATTCTAACGGCAGGGTGGGGTGGGTGATTTAGTTCCTCCAGTGTCTTGTTCTGCCACCCACAGAGTCATGGTTTCTCTTGCCTAAGTCATAGAACAGAATCGGTAGTTTCAACATGTAATAGCTAAGTCTTTGGCTCTGCCCCTAGAATTCTCTATCAGTGTTCTTTTTTTAATAAACTGCTTGATTTATAGCAATAAAACAAATCATTTTGATTCCTTTTTTAAAATCCTATGGAAACAATGAAATACCAAAAAGATATCTGAATCTTGGGATAAGGACCAGGACTTGGCAATTTTAACAAGCCCCACAGTGATTCTTTTATTTTTTTCCAAGAGATTCTAAAATGCACATTGAAATTTGAGAACCACTGGCATGGAGTTTAAGAACATGGGCTCTGGGATCAGAGAGATGTTGAATTCTGGCTTTGTTAGTTGCTTTGGGCAAATATTTTAACTTTCTAAGCCTCAGTTTACTGTTCAGGGAATACCATGGCGGTCCAGTGGTTAGGACTCTGCGCTTTCACTGCTGAGGGCCCGGGTTCAATCCCTGGTCGGGGAACTAAGATCCCGCAAGCCGCATGGCACGGCCAAAAAAAAAAAAACAAACTTCAGTTTACTCTTCTGTAAAATGGGACTAATAACAGAACCCTCCTCAGAGAGTAATGGTCAGGCCACAGTGCCTGGAATACAACCCACGCTCAGTAAACTTTAGTCATTACTCTTATTTAAATCAACAACTTGAAGCAAATGATGATGGAAGAAAGTGATTCCCCTGGAGATCTGAGAGTAATGGCTGCCTCCCTGTGTCTTCTAGACCAACAACAGCCATGCCCTTTATTCTCTGGAGGCGCAGCTTCTGCAGGTTCACCCTGACTATACCAATGCTGGTTCCACAATGCTCAACTTCAGCTGCACGTACCCTCTGGTGGTAAATGTCAGCCAGACCCACACCTACCCGGTGGTCTTTTTCCTGTGAGTTCTTTTCTGTCAGCTGCCTCTTGGGCTGGACCCTGTGGAGGCTCTCGAGTTCCCACTGCTACCTATAATCCAGGCAAAAGGAGTCAACACCCTCAGGATGTTGCCCCGCCATGCCCACCCATCATAGGTACCTCTTAGATTGAGACTCGGAGTATTACTGGAAGAAAAAGATGTTCTGTGAAGTAATGCATTATGGGTTGTTTATGTAAATTACCTTGAGGTAGGATGGCTCAGATGGCTTCAAGGGTCCTGGGGTCTGGGGATCTGTGATGTGGCCCCTCACTTTTTAGGAGGTCCAGGAGGAAAGTTGGAAGTTTTGCTCCTTCCCTCCCCTAGTTCTCTATGGCTACCAGTGCTCAGTGACCTAGGGTGCAAGGCAGAATGCGAGTGATGCCCCTACCTCTAGGGTTTTGTGGTGAGGGTCTCATTCCCATCCCTCTCCAGATATATCACTATCCGTATTATGGGCACTGGGAACACCATTGTCATCCTGGGCATCTTCACAGACCCTCAGCTCTCATCTCCACTTGAGAACAGACCAGTTTCCCTTGGCAAGCCTCTCTACGTGGTCCTCAGAGCCACAAGTAGTGGCCCAGACAGATTTGCCCTGGTGGCCAATGAGGTCTTTACCAGCACCAGCTTCTCCAGGACAGGTGCTGTTAAGGCCACCTACTACTTTGTGAAGGAGAGGTAAGTACCTGTTGGACTCTGGTAACCTCTTTTCAGTGCCACACTAGCTCTTGGACTGTAGCTTGTGCTGGATGGTTTTGTACCTATGAGCACAGATCCTGTCACTCTTCTCTGTATCACTGGTACATAGACAGTGGGAGAAAGTAAGTGCTGGGTGAATGTTTGTTGAAAAATATTCAAGTATTATTACCATTCCCATTTTTCAGATGAGTAAATTAAGGCGTTGGGAGATAAAGGTCTGTCCAACATTACAGCCAATTAATGATACTCATTCCTTGTATTCTTTCCTCAAACAATTACTGAGGACCTACAGTGATAAAAGTAAAAAAACAAAAACAAAACTAACATTTCAGGGTGCTATACACTACATAATATATTTGACATTTACTCCATGCCTGACCCTGTTCAAATCACTTCACATATATTAACCCACTTAAGCCTCACAACACACTCTACGAGATAGGTATATTTTTGTTCCCATTTTATAGATAGAGAAACTTCACAACTCGAAGTAGGAGATCTTGCTAAATTCTGGGCCAAGTCCTTACCCTCAACAGCTCATGGTCTAGGGAAGGAGCTGTGTCTCCTGTCTTCTGGTTGTATTTCATTAATATTAACAAGTCTTCGCAGAACACAGTGAATCATTCATTACCTCATTTATACCTGAAAACAACACTGTGAAGTATTATTTCCCCCACTTTAAGGATGAGGGGATTAGAGAGGGTACAGAGTTTAATGACTAGACCAAGGACATAATGCTGGTCTACTCATGCTCCAGAGTCCTGGTTCTGAAATACCTCAAAAACAGTCCTAGCGTGCAATTCTTCCTTTGTCAGGAGGAAAGAGAACCTAGTGATTAAGGGTATGGGAGGGCACTGCAGCCAGGTTGCTACCTGAAGAAACTTGGACAACCTACTTAACTTCTCTGAGCCTCAGTTTCCTCATCTTTAAAAAATAAAAAGACCATCAAGGGGGGAAACTAGAATGGACTTATTGATGGTGAGTTTGATTCCTGGAATAAAGATCACAGGGTAAAAAAGACTAAATGGGCTTCAGGAAGCACAAGAGACAGAGTTCAGAGGTGACTCCCTAATGCCCACAGGAGGTAGCGTCTGTGTGGCTGGTAACTCAGTGGGAAGATAATTTGCTGTCCCTTAGGCTTTTGCATTGGATGTTTTCTCTTCCTGGAACCCTCAACTCCCTGATACCCATATGGCAAATTCTCATCTCCTTAGTCTTTGCTAAAATGGTACCATTTCAATGAAACCTACCCTGTCCATGCTATGTAAAATTGCAACTACCCTGCACTCATCCAGTCTAGATCCCTATTTCTTTCTTCTATCTACTTATCACCTCCTTTCATACTACATTACATGAGATCATTTATTTTTTTTATTAAGTTATTTATTGTCTGTCTCCCCTCACCCACAAGAGAATAGGAGGTTTGGTCTGTTTTGTTCACTCAGTTTTCTAATTCTCCCAAGCACCTAGAACAGGGCCTATGTATAATAAGACTTTCTTTCTGCCCATGGACTCTACACCACAGGTCTATCCAAATACTACCAGTTATAGTGAAAGGGTTACATCTAGGTTATTGTTACCTCAAAAAAAGTCACCATGACAATAACGTGAACAGTTCAAGCCTACCTCCGAATCTCTTAGCTCAGAATTTTCTATGTCTACCAGAGTTTGCCACCAGTAACTAAAGTTTCCTTTTTTAATGTGGAGAAGTTACTGCTAATAAGTGATCACTGATAAGCTATGCCCAGTCAAGAAGCAAACTTTATCGAAGGGGAGAGTCTTAGAAAAACAAACAAACAAGAAAATTAAAGGTCATCTTGTCATGATTTACTACCACCACACCATCAAAATAATAATAGAAGAGGGGAAGGAGAAGAAAGGAAAAGACAGAGGGAGAGAAAATGTGTTAGGGAAAAGAAAAGGAAGGAAGGAAAGAGAAAGAAAGAAAAAAGAGAGGGAGGGAGAGAGAGGGAAGGAAAGAGGGAAAGAGGGAAGGAAGGGAGAGAAAGGAAGGAAGGAAGGAAGGGAGAGAGAGGGAGGGAGGGAGGAAGAAAGGAAGAAAGAGGACGGGGGCAAAACTGTCTTCCTGCTAGCACTGATGTGAGGATGAAATGAAATAATGCATGCAAATTTTCATTATGAGACCCAGCATCTACACCCACAGGACAAGCAAAAAATGGGAAATCAGTGTTTGCCGGGGCTCCTAGCAGTGGGTGACGCTGCCTCTCCCCACAGCTGCCCAGTCAGCAACAGGCTGCTCGTGGGGCCTGCGGGCCAACGGGGCCTCCCTGGAGCTGACGCTGGCCTTCAACCTGTTCCGCTTCTCGACTAAGCGATACGCTCTACCTGCAGAGCCAAGTGACCCTGTGTGACAAGCGGGCGGGACGCCCGTGTCCGCCGGTGAGCAGACAGGCAGCCCTAGAGGCTCCGGGCAGTCGCTGCAGCCTCCGCCGGCCGCAGCTCCGGGTGGCTAGCTGAGGAGCCGGACTCCAAGCAATGCAGTCGGGTGGGGACTAAGGAGGGGCCTGCAGGGACTAAGGAGAGGGGGACCAATAAGGGCCTGACTAAGGAGGGGCCTGGAGGGCGGCGGTGCTGGGGATTGGCCTATCCCTCCGGAGGCGGGGCTGAAGGCGGGGCCGAGGGCGAGGGGCCTGTGGATTGACATAAAGGGCAAGATTTTGGAGACCTCACTGGGGCTACCTGGGGATCTCGGACAAAGGCCCGCCCAGGCTGGGGCGGGAAGAGACCTCGCTACCCTTCTGTTGTGTCCCTGCAGACCTGTAGTCAGAAGAGTCCGCCTGGGAGGAATCGAGCCTGGGAGATCTCAGCTCGGGAGGGTCTGGAGAGCGGCGCTGGCTGGATGGTGTTCGGGCCCATTAGATCAAGTGGTAACTGGATCATATGGGGGGCCTCCTTGACTCCTCTTCCAGTTTTTCCCACTGACCTGCTCTGAGACCCCGACCCTTCACTGAGCCTCCTTCTACCTGTGTGTCCTCAGACTCCTCCCTCAATTCTAGTCCATGTCCTCCCCAAGCCCATATCCTCCTCGGCTCCTCCTTTGCTCTGGAGAGGTCTCCTCCCCTCACCCGGTCCCGGTTCCATTCTCACTCATTAAGCTTCTCTCCTCCCATTCTCATCTTTCCTGCCACACCAGACCAATCTTCTACCAGTCTGTTTGTCCCTTGTGCCAGTATGCTCTTTGTAAATCCTCCTTGCTGGTCTGAAACCATCTCTCCTTTCTCTCTATTCCCTGACAACCTTCCAAAGCTCTGACCCTTGCGGGAAAGCCTATCTTCTTAGTAATTCCATTCTTTAGAGGCAGAAGGTTCATCATCACACCTTTCTGAGTCCCTGCTTCAACAAAGGGTTCTTTTTGCCCAATCTTTCAATGATGGGAGTGTGCTGACCTGGTACTATCAGGATGCCTCCTTAAGCTTAATCTTTCTTCCTTTGTGGTTTCAGAGCCCAGTGCCTCCAGTAGCAGGAGTTTGGCAGGTTGGTACACAGCGATTGCTGTGATAAAGTTCTGATGACTGCGCTAGGGTCTGGGGGTGCACACTGGCTTCTGGAGGGTGCTGGTCTTGGATCTCGTCCCTGCTTAACAGTATGTGACTTGGGAGAGGTCAGTTACCCTAAGTCTCAGCTTCCTCAGCTGTACATGGTAGAGTTGTCATTGTGAGGTTGTTGGTAGTCATAGTTAGACTTTTATCCCTCATCAGAACCTGAGGCTTTCCAGAAATGGTTTAGGGTAGGGGTTGAAATTTCAAGATAGAGGGCCATGAAGATAACAACAAGTGAGAGAGGTTGAGTGGGGTCCACACCGAGATAGAGAGTTCATCTCTGTGTCTCCAACCACCTCCCCCCCCGCCCAGTCTAACAGAGGAACTGGCACATGGTGAAGTCCCTGGAAGGTTTTGTTGAAAAAATGCATGAATGACTTACAAAACAATCCCCGAAGTGGAGTATCTAAGCCTAAAAAGTTTCCCAGGCTCTCAAAGCCACCTAATTCTGCTTTATAATTTCTTTCTTTCCTGCAGGATCCTGGATGACCATCTTTCTTCTGATGGCAATAGGCTGGATGCTAGGATAAAATCCTGCCCAGATACCTGCCCCAACTCTAGTCCTTAGCCTTTAGTTTAGTTGCCTGAGGCAAAGGTAGGGTGGAGGAAGATTTAGGGAGAGACAAGTAGTCTGTCCTCTTGTTAGGGACCAGAGAGGTTGAGGGTGAAGATGGAATCCATGTGTGACCCAACTACTGTCTGGTTAGGAGTGGGACCACTGAGCCTTGGGCAGTGCTTCCTCATCCCACCTTCCCTTCCCATCTCTGGAACTCTTCCAATGGTGGGATTGGGCAGCTCAATATGATAAGGGGCAGGGCAGAGGGTATGGCCAATAAACAGCAGGGAACTTTCCTACTTTGTCTGACTCCTTTTCTGTGTTATCAGACCACAAAGCTTCAAGGCTTTATGAGAAACAGTGTGTGTGTGTGTGTGTGTGTGTGTGTGTGTGTGTGTGTGTGTGCATGTGTGCATGTGAGAAGTTGCTTTGTTCTCTATGGGTCTCAGTTCCCCCATTTGTAAAACAAAAGAATTTGACCAGATGATCTCTGCTTCAACATGGGGACTCCATGACTCTCATTTTAGGGTAAGTTGTTGGGCCTTGGCCAACTGGTTCCAAATCTCCTTTCTTCTGCAGAATGGGCAAGAGCTATTTAATTTCAGAATTAGGATTAAATGTGTCCATATAATATTGTTCTGACCATTAATTATTTCCAACTTCATTAACTCCTGTTTCCTAATAAAGGGTGGATACAGGCAACAGTATGCTATCATTTATTCATTCAGAAACAGGTTGGAATCTACTATGTTAGGCCCTGGAGATTCAATATTACACAAGACACAGGCTTGGACCTTACAGAGAGGACAGTTGAGTTCAGGAAGCAGGTGGTGTGGATTGGGAAGCAGGACAGGCTTTAGAAGTTGACAGAGGTGGCACTTTCACAAAATCACAAGAAGGCCCTGTGCCTCTTTTTGTTGTTTCATTTTTGAAATACTACTTTTATTGATATCTATGATCATTTAGAAATTAATTTCTTGGGAAAATATGTTGTTCCAAGCAACAAAATAAATATTAAATTCAACAGTCTCAACATTTAATTTACAAAATCTCTTCTTGTCATTTAATGGTTTAATAGCTCCAGAAAAAATTAAGTCAAATGATTAATCCATATTATTTTTTCATGTACATAAAAATCACACACTTATTAAATCAGTACAATTAATTACATTTCATTGGGAATTCATATTCACTTTATAAGTCTGGAGTAGAAACTGTTTAAATATCCCTCTTGACAAAGGCATTAACCCTTGCCTGTATTTAAAATAGATCCTAAAGGATAAGGGAAAAATATCATTTACTATATTATGCTTAAATATCTCAAAAAGAAAATAGAATGAAACAAAATGAAGTTAACAAGGAAGCTATTGAACTTAAATTATATTTAGTTGATCAGGTTAAAGAAGCCTCTGTGCTGTGTAACAATAGATGCTTATAAAATAATCCACCAGACAACACTTAATGCATGTGAAAGTAGCTCTAATTACATGATTACGAAGATGCAGTTAATTTTCTCACTTTTCTTGGTTAAATTAGGGTGGGACATAACTGGCCAACTCTAGTCTTTTTTCAGTTATGTCAGGTGATAGTTCCATTCATATATCTTACTGAAATATGCAAGTGTTTTTTCTTTTTCGAATTTTATTTTATTTATTTTTTATACAGCATGTTCTTATTAGTTTTCCATTTTATACATATTAGTGTGTATATGTCAATCCCAATCTCCCAATTCATCACCCCCCACCCCCCGCTGCCACTTTCCCCCCTTGGTGTCCATATGTTTGTTCTCTACATCTGTGTCTCTATTTCTGCCCTGCAAACTGGTTCATCTGTACCATTTTTCTAGGTTCCACATATATGTGTTAATACACGATATTTGTTTTTCTCTTTCTGACTTACTTCACTCTGTATGACAGTCTCTAGATCCATGCATGTCTCTACAAATGACCCAATTTCGTTCCTTTTTATGGCTAATATTCCATTGTATATATGTACCACATCTTCTTTATCCATTCGTCTGTCGATGGGCATTTAGGTTGCTTTCATGACCTGGCTACTGTAAATAGTGTGCAGCAAGTGTTTTAAAATAATAAAGTAACTGAAGATTTACTATGTCATAACTAAAAATTGTGAATGTTCTCTGAAATTAGTGCCAAAATTTTTCGTTAAAATATAAATGAGAAGTCATTCACATTTGAAAATTGGTATTATAATAATGGAGTTACTTTTTTTTTTTTTTTTTTTGTGGTACGTGGGCCTCTCACCGTTGCGGTCTCCCGTTGGGGAGTACAGGCTCCGGACGCACAGGCTCAGCGGCCATGGCTCACGGGCCTAGCCGCTCCGCGGCATGTGGGATCTTCCCGGACCGGGGCACGATCCTGTGTCCCCTGTATCGGCAGGCAGACTCTCCACCACTGCGCCACCAGGGAAGCCCTGGAGTTACTTTTAAAATATAGATACCCATTGGAGAAAACTGTACAAATGTACTGTTTGCCAATTGTAAATTTAAATCTCAGCAGTTCCACTGTTTCCAGTCTGGTTTTTCTTCCATTCTCCACATCAGCTTTTCAAATCTTCCCCATTCTTCTCAGCCCTCTACATGCCTCTGTTCCCTCCCTCCTTACAGTTGCTTTTCACCAAAGAAATAGAAGCCATCAAGTGGGTGTTCCCACCACCCACCAGCCCACAAATTTACTCATTTACACACCTATCCTTACCATTTATATTTTAATAAAAGACTTCTGGTCTTAATTTCAGAGAATACTCCCTAAGTTCATCTATCATATCATACCCAGATTCATTATCAATTAAATCTTATTTTCTGCCATCTATATTCTTACCTTAAAACACTATAAGAGAGGGCAAGCAATAGAACCCCAGAGCCCTTCCTTTAGAGTGAATTTGGTCCTGCTTCCCAATCCACACCACCTTTATGTCTGGTTCTTCAAAGTTAAGAAATCACACAACTTTTATTTTTCTTTTGCTGAGTTATAATTGGCATACAGCACTGTATAAGCTTAAAGTGTACAGCATAATGACGACTTATACATCATGAAATGATTATCACATTAAGTTTAGTGAACATCCATCATCTCATACAGATGCAAAAGTAAAGAAATAAAAAAGAATATATTTTCCTTGTGATAACTCAGAATTTACTCTTTCATATATAAAATACAGCACCGTTAATTATATTTATCATGTTGTATCACACAACTTTTTAATGCCTCTCTCCCTCCCAAGTCGAGTTTCCAGATACCTGGAATTTTACTGTACTTTGGCTGATGGCTTTGTTCCTCCTTTTAAACAATTTCAGTCTGATTTTTCAAGTATGTATTAATGCAAATAAACTTAGTTCCTTTTCCTAGGGAGCGAGTTTGAGCAGGGAGGCAAGATTGATCCCTTACCCTTCAACCTGTGTCCTGATCACAGATTGACCACTGACTCTAATCCAGACCAAGCCCTGACCCTGATAAGACAGTGACTCTGGCCACACCCTAACTCCTGGTCACAACGTCACCCCCTGCTTCAAGTGGGAGTACTATAGATGGTGAGGAATGGGAGGAGGGTGGGCAGGTTAGGAGGGATCCCGGAATGAGTTGCGCTGGCTGCCAGCTTCTCGATCTGCACAGGCCAAGCAGGCCACTTCAGGCCGAGGTGAACAGGGCTCCGCCCAGAGGCGAGACCCACCAAGGGGTAGAGGCAACGGCAGAGAGCGGCGGCGGGCTCATGCGCAGAGAGATCCGTCGGTTCTCTGCGCCGAGGGCGGCGTGCAGGGGCGGGACACCCGCGCGGCCCGACTTCTGATTGGTCGTAGGAGGGAAGAAAGGGGCGGGACCAGGGCGGTGCGCGCTCTGAGGCGCGCGGCCTGGCGGGTGTGTAACGGCCGTTAGGCGAGCTGAGGCGCTGAACCGCCGTCCGCAGCCGACGTGGTCGCAGTGGTTGGTGTCCCTGAGTGAGGGATTTCGCTGCCCGCTTTCAAGCTCACGTAAGTCCTCCTCCCTTCGGGGGCCCCCGTCGGACTGACAGACCCTGTCCCCTGCCTAGAGAGCCTTGGCGGAGCCTCAGACACTCTCGACCGTCCGCCGTGGTGGGGAGGGCCGCGGGAGAGCAAAGAGCATGCGCAGAGCGACTGAGCCGTTCGCCTTGGGTCTCTGACGCCCCGGCTTTCTGAAATAATGCCCCCCGCTCGCCTCCTTGGGTCTCAGTGGCCTCCCGTCCTCATCGCCTCGCTCTCTCCCCGTCACTCACTCCGCAGCAGTTGCGGGACCTTTGCGATGGACGGGCCCAGTGCTGGTCGCCAGGGCACGGCGGGAGGGAAGTTCTTGCCCTTCAGGAGCTCGCAGCCCCGGGAGAGGAGTGGACATCCCGCGGATGGTTGCTCGGCCAGCACTCAGTAGTGCAGGGTGGAGAAGTATGGGAACGCGGAACCCAACGCGCCGACGGAGTCTGAGGGGTCGGGGAGCCCTCCCCGAGGAAGTGAAGTTTGAGCCGAGATTTGGAGAAGGATGGAGGAGGAAGGTCGGGGGACAGAGAGCCCGTGTGAAGGCGCTAGGCTGGAGTTTCTCAGCCGGCGCGATTTTGCCCCCCACGGGATATTTGACAGTGTCTGGAGACATTTTCGGTTCTCACAACTCGGGGATTACTCCTGGGATCTGTTGGGTAGAAGTCAGGGGTGCTGCTATACAGCCTGCAGTGTACAGGACAACCGCACATCAAAGACTTACCCGACTTCCAATGTCGTTAGTACCGAGCATGAGGCACCCTGCTATAGACAGGGAGGAGCTGGTTCTCTGGATGAACAGAAAGTGTGTTAGAGCTTATGTATGCAATAGAAGCTGTTCAGAACTTACTTCATCACATTAAACCGGGAGGATCGGAGCCCTGTTTGTCTTTTACACCGGTCTACCTCCACGATATGGCACAGAGCCAGGCAAACAGGCACTCAGTAAATTTTGGTTGATGAATTGAGTACTGTGTGCTAGGAAGGGAGGAGTAGTGATACAAGGACGATTAAGAGAACCATGTTTCATTACTTGCCCTTAGGCCTTGTCTGTTTTATTATGTGGTGGTGTTCAGGACCTGTTCTTTGTAAAGGCAGCATCTTGGCAAGGATTTGGCTTCTCTTTCTTTAGGTTTGGTTTAATGAATGATCGAGGTGATGAAAATAGTGTGATGGTGTGAGGTTCTTAGTGTGTCTGTGTCAGCTGTCTGTGTTTCCCTTCAAATCCTCTCCTGTCCTGATGTGGTTCTGTCAACAGCTGCCAAGTGTGTTCCACACCATTAAGATTATAATTCTTCAAGGGGAGAACTAATAACAGCCAAAATCTAATTCTCGGGTAGCAGCTTGGGAAATAGAGCCTGGGTGGTGACCAGGGGCAGAGTGAAGAAATTACATGAGCTGCCCCTGCTCCTAACTGCTTTAGGGCTTGCAGCTCTGGCTATGTCTGAGGCATAGAAACTCCAACTTGTGGTGCCTTGGTAACTTCCTTTATTTCTTTTTGTCACAGCCAGAATGCTGACTAGACTTCTGTAGCATTAGAGCACAGTCCTGGCTTTGAAACCTCTTCCTAACTGTACAGTCTTCACCTTTCTAATCCTTTATTTTCTCATCCATAAAATGAGGTAATAGTAGTAACTACCTCATAGGTTTGATATGAGCATTCAGCATAACACATGATACTTGAGAGCCTTTAGCACAATGCTTGATGGGTAGTAAGGACAGGCATACCTCAGAGATATTGTGGATAGGATTCCAGACCACTGTAATAAAGTGAGACACACATTTTTTTGGTTTCCCAGTGCATATGTAAGTTATGTTTACACTATATTGTAGTTTGTTAAGTATACAATAGCATTATGTCTTTTAAAAATCTACGTACCTTAATTAAAAAATACTTTATTAAAAAAATACTTTATTGCTAAAAATTGCTAACCATCATCTGAGCCTTCAGTGATTCGTAATCTTTTTGCTAGTTTGCTAGTGGAGGATTCTGCCTCGATGCTGACGGCTGCTGACGGCTGCTGACTGAACGGGGTGGTGGCCTCTGAAGGCTGGGGTGGCTGTGGCAATGTCTTCAAACAAGACAGCAGTGAAGTGTGCTGCATTGATTGACTTTTCTTTTTTTTTTTTTTTTTTTTGCGGCACGCGGGCCTCTCACCGCTGTGGCCTCCCCCGTTGCGGAGCACAGGCTCCGGACGCGCAGGCCCAGCGGCCATGGCCCACGGGCCCAGCCGCTCCGCGGCATGTGGGATCCTCCCGGACCAGGGCATGAACCCATGTCCCCTGCATCAGCAGGCGGACTGCCAACCACTGCGCCACCAGGGAAGCCCTGATTGACTTTTCTTTTCACAGACGATTTTTCTATAACATGCAATGCTGTTTGATACTATTTTCCCCACAGTGGAACTTCTTTCAAAATTGGAGTCAGTCGTCTCAAACCCTGCTGCTGCTTTATCAACAGAGTTACTTAATATTCTAAATCCTCTGTTGTCATTTTGACAGTCTTGACAGCATCTTCACTGGAAGTAGTTCCATCTCAAGAAACCACTTCCCTTGCTCATCCATAAGAAGCAACTCCTCATCTGTTAAAAGTTGTATCATGAGATTGCAGCATTCAGTCACATCTAATTTTAGTCCTAATTTTTAGTCCTTCTAATTTTAGTCCTCTTGCTATTTCCACCACATCTGCAGTTACAGTAGTAACATCAAAGAGCACAGATCACCATGGCAGATGTAATAATGTTGAAAAAGCTTGGAATACTGCGAGAATTACCAAAACGTGACACAGAGACGAAGCGACCAAATGCTGTAGGAAAAAATGGCACCCATAGACTTGCTTAACACAGGGTTGCTGCACATCTTCAGTTTGTAAAAAATGCAATCTGTGAAGCTCAGTAAAGTGAAGTTCAATAAAAAGATGTATGCTTGGACTTAATACATGTTAAATTCGTTGAATGCATAGTTCTGTAGTTTAAACAGCTTTGAAAATGGAAACTATCAAATGTTGGGTGCTTTTCTTCTGTCTGCCTCCATTATTCTTACCTTTCTTGGCTGTATAATTGGTTATTTGTGTTACTGCTATTTATTTATTTATTTTAAATTAATTTATTTATGTGGCTGCATCGGGTATTAGTTGGGGCATGCAGGATCTTCGTTGTGGCCTGTGGGGTATTTTGTTGTGACTTGGGCTCTCTAGTTGTGGCACGTGGGCTTAGTTGCCCCGCGGCATGTGGAATCTTAGTTCCCCCACCCAGGGATCAAACCTGCATCCCCTGCATTGGAAGGCGGATTGTTAACCACTGGACCTCCAGGGAAGTCCCTGTGTTACTTCTTATACATTCATTTCTCTCACTTTTATCTCCAGAAGTCTGTCTCCTTCAAATGGTCCTAAAAATTTCCACCAGTAGGCCATCTACTTCTGAACTTAAGGAGGAAGAAGTTTAAAATTATTTATTCTGTACTGTTTTACTCCTTGGAGTTCTTTTTTTTTTAATTAAGGTATAATTCACATACCATAAAATTCAATTTTATGTATGCCCAATTCAGAGGTTTTAGTATATTCACAAGCCATCATCACTATCTAATCTCAGAACATTTTGATCACCCTAGTAAGAAACCCCATACCATTAGCAATTGCTCCCCATTTCCCCCTCTCCCTGCCCTCCTCTTAGTCCCTGAGAACCACTAATCTGCTGTCACTATGAATATGCCAATTCTGGACATTTCATATAAATGGAATTATACAACATGTAGCCTTTGGTGTTTGTCCTCCTTCACTTACTATAATGTTTTCAGTAGCAGGTATCAGTGCTTCATTCCTTTTTGTTGCCTAAGTACTTCGTTCCTTTTTGTTGCCTAATAATATTCCATTGTGTGGATGTACCACATTTTACTTATCTATCAGCTAATGGACATTTGAGTTCTTTCTATTTTTTGGCTATTATAAATAATGCTACTATGAAGATTCATGTACAAGATTTTGTGTTGACATATGTTTTTATTTCTCCTGAATATATACCCAGGAGTGGAACTAGAGTCATAGGATAACTCCATCTTTAACTGAGAGTTCTTTTGTCATCCCATTTTCAACCCCTCTGAACTTGGAAAGGTCTCAGAATCCAACGCGCCTACCATTTTGTTATATTTTAAAGAAAGGGGGACTTCCCTGGTAGTCCAGTGGTTAAGACTCTGCGCTCCCAATGCAGGGGGCATGGGTTCGATCCCTGGTGGGGGAACTAAGATCCCACATGCTGCACGGTGCAGCCAGACCAAAATAAAATAAAAGATCCTTAATTTAATCACATCTGGAGGAAAAAACCCTTTAGAAAAAACAGAAAGGGATTAAAAAAAGCATTTTGATATTGATGATTCGGTATGACTAGCAGGTAGGGCATCCTTCTGTGTCACGAATAAAACACTGAATAATACTAGCCATAAATGGAATCTTTTTTTTTTTTTTTTTTTTTTTTTGGGGTACGTGGGCCTCTCACTGTTGTGGCCTCTCCTGTTGCAGAGCACAGGCTCCGGATGCGCAGGCTCAGCGGCCATAGCTCACGGGCCTAGCCCCTCCGCGGCATGTGGGATCTTTCCGGACCGGGGCATGAACCCGTGTCCCCTACATCGGCAGGCGGACTCTCAACCACTGTGCCACCAGGGAAGCCCCTGGAATCTTTTTTTAACTGAACAAAGTTTCTCTTACCCAGTATGTAGAGACCTGGGATTTCAGGGGATGGTACAATTTCTGTTGTAGATACAGTGAATTAGTGAGGGTTTGTGTTGTTGTTACTAAGAGGAGACTATAGAGGTCAGTAAAGCACATCAGAGAAATAGTACCATATAGCTTTTTTTTTCCGCCACCCCCCCCCCCACCTCTCCAAAGTTAAATTTCACCTCTCAGACTTGTGTTCTGTTGACAGGGTTTATCCCAAACTCTTCTGGGGCTCTTATAAATTCAGAGTTTCTAAATTCGTACTTTATCTTCTGAGGACTGTACTGTGTCACTTTTTATTAACATAAACTGTTAATATGCCAAGTATAACAAAAACATTAATTAAGCACTTAATATGTGTCAGGCACCATTGTAAGTTAATTATAAATGAATTAGAATGAATTAGGTCCTGGCTTTATCCTCATTTTTTTTTTTTTTTTAAATTTAATTTATTTATTTGACTGTGTTGGGTCTTCGTTTCTGTGCAAGGGCTTTCTCTAGTCGCGGCGAGCAGGGGCCACTCTTCATCGCGGTGCGCGGGCCTCTCACTTGCTGCGGCCTCTCTTGTTGCAGAGCACAGGCTCCAGACGCGCAGGCTCAGTAGTTGTGGCTCACGGGCCCAGTTGCTCCGCGGCATGTGGGATCTTCCCAGACCAGGGCTCAAACCTGTGTCCCCTGCATTGGCAGGCAGATTCTCAACCAGTGCGCCACCAGGGAAGCCCCTATCCTCATTTTTATATGAAGGAACTGAGGCACAAAGATATTAAGAAATTTGCCCAAGGTTACACAGCTAATACGTTGCTCGTGTCGGGCTTCAAACCCGAACTGTCTGATCAAGAATCGATACTCTGGGGACTTCCCTGGTGGCACAGTGGTTAAGAATCCTCCTGCCAACGCAGGGGACACGGGCTCAAGCCCTGGTCCGGGAAGATCCCACATGCTGCGGAGGAACTAAGCCCTTGTGCCACAACTACTGAGCCTGTGCTCTACAGCCCGCGAGCCACAACTTCTGAGACCGCATGCCACAGCTACTGCAGCCTGCATGCCTACAGCCTGTGCTCCACAACAAAGAGAAGCCACCACAATGAGAAGACTACACACTGCAACAAAGAGTAGCCCCTGCTCGCCACAACTAGAGAAAGCCCGCGCACGGCAATGAAGACCCAAAGCAGCCAATAAATAAATAAATAAATTTATAATTTAAAAAAAGTCAATACTCTGAACCACTTCTCTTACTCTGTACTGCCTCTCAGTTACTGTGCATTTACAAGATATTATTATTATTTGCTATTATTAATTACAGTTAATTAAAACTTTTGTTTACATAGATAGTAATCAGACTTATGCTGAATTCTCAGAACCTACCATTAGAATAAATATAAATGTTTTAAGGAATGAGGTAATGGGAAGAAAACCTCATGTTCCCAGCTGAGTATTGAGGTTCTGCTTATGACCAAAAAATCTATCTTTGTACATCATATGACTAACTTTCAATACTGGAAGGAATCGGGGAATTCATTTTACGTTAATCATAATTGAAGTTATAATACTTCACTGTTGGTTTGGTTATTTAGTTTTTTTCCCACCTCACTCTTCCATCCTGTTCCCATGGGTAAGTAGATCCATGGCAATGTTTGTTAATTAAAAGTAACATTATTTTAAATTTTTGCAACGATTGGATGGGCTCTAGACCTAATAGGATCAGTATTGGGAATCTCTATTTGGTTCTAGGTTTTTTCTTCTTGCTTCAGGAGAAGTAGAGTGGAATATTGGGAGTTGCTTTGCCTTAAAAAAACATCCTCAGGAGTAAAACATGTGGAAGAATACTTGAATATTCTGTGTGTTTTTGACAGTTTCAGCTGAATGAGAACAAGTTACAGGGAATTAAAAGATAGTGGCGAGATCTGACTGGTTCCTTCATTCTACAGCTGGCTCAAATAACTGTTGATGGCCATGCAGGAGAAATACCCAAGTGAGCGGTTCTCTCATGCCACATCACCAGGTGAGTAGTCAGAGTTTTCTGGGTTAAATTATGACCTTTGCTCTATTATTTTATAACAGAAATTTCCTTAAAAGGAAATACTGAACAAACAAGCATTCACTGAAAGGCTGGCGCTTAAAGAACAAAAATGACATGGGGCTACATTGAATAGAAAAATAGGTCTCTCTGAGAGAACAACTATTTATCTCTGGTCCTGTGTAGCTTCCAACAAGACCACGTGATTGACTGGGAGAGGAGGACACATAAAGGATTGGAACAAAGTGACTTTGGAAGATAGTTCCATTTGAAATCAGAAAAACACAGCATAAATTACTGTGTTCTGTGTTGTCTTTGTAGTCCTGTGGGTGGGTCAGTCATCTGTTAGCCCACAAAGATTGGAATTCTTCTTGGATGCCAACAGTCTCACTTGTGTTGTCACTAGAGACTCAGGAATTTATCTCTAGAATGGATTTACAGGGTTTTGAAAGCTCAGTAGATATCCTAAGTTGATATGTTAAAAGTTTGTGTATGTATTTAATATATATATTAAAACATGTAAATATATACATATACTCAATAGACAATATTAAGTAGATATGGTATATTCAAATAGGAAGTAGCATTTTAGAAAAATAACTTTTGAATTTGGGGGGATTTATGAAGAAAGAGTACATTTGATGGAACTAATGGTATGTTTTCTTTAACTTGAAAAATCCCACAGTGCCTTATAGCAGACATTTGGTAGATATGTTCTCCTAGGCATACTGCCTTGCATATAATAAGCACTTGTAAAAGCATTTGTTGAATCAATTCAAGGTTCATTCAGCAAATATTTATTGAACATTGCTATGTGCCACGCACTGCCTTAGGATTGAATTATGCAATTTCTTATGACACTTATGTGTATAGTGCACCTTCTTGGAATGTAGAAATTCCTAACAAAGCTTACTGCTTTTCTGATGGCTTTGTTTTCAGTAGTCTCTCATTTCCTACTTTTTTTTTTTTTTCTTTTTTGCGGTACGCGGGCCTCTGACTGTTGTGGACTCTCCCATTGCGGAGCACAGGCTCCGGACGCGCAGGCTCAGCGGCCATGGCTCAGGGGCCGAGCCGCTCCACGGCATGTGGGATCTTCCCGGACCAGGCACGAACCCGTGTCCTCTGCATCGGCAGGCGGACTCTCAACCACTGCACCACCAGGGAAGCCCAGTAGTCTCTCATTTGATTGATAATGGTCTTAATATTTGATAAGGATGCTGCTGATAGGACGTGATACCAGCTTTCAGACTTGAATTTTGAAATAATCATAGTCTCTATAACTACACCAAAACATTATTTTAGCAAATATCACTTTTAGAATTGATGTATGGAGTGGGTGAACAGAGAAGTGGTAGTGGTGAAGAAGATTAGTAGTAGTAACAGGGAGTGATTTCCAGTAGGAGGCCAGGAACATGGTAGTCGAGACCCTCCATTGATTTTCACTATTTCAAAAGACCTGACAAATTGTACACTGACTAGAGAGATAATGCCATATAGACTCACCAGGAGGTCAAATTTCTTTGCTTCTCGCTAGAATTATGTTAATTTAGTATAGTAACACTGACTAATCTTATGCTGATCAGATGCTCTGATTTTTGGCTGTGTTTTCTATTAAAGATTGTTACAGGGACTTCCGTGGCAGTCCACCTGTTAAGACTCTGGGTTTCCATTGCTGGGGATGCGGGTTCGATCCCTGGTGGGGAAACTGTGATCCCACATGTCACGCGGCACAGCCAAAAAATTTAATAAAAAAAAGAAATTGTTACCAATTACTGTGTGTATATAGATTCTTTCAAATCAGGCAGTCCACTGAGACCCAAAGAATAAAAGGAGTTCTTGGGGGAAGTGAGGTTGTCTTCAGTAGAAAGCAGAAGTAAGGGTAGCAAAAAAAAGGAGCAACTGTAGAAGAAAGTAGGTTCAAAAGATGGGAGAAGGGCTTCCCTGGTGGTGCAGTGGTTGAGAGTCTGCCTGCCGATACAGGGGACGCGGGTTCTTGCCTCGGTCTGGGAAGATCCCACATGCCGCGGAGTGGCTGGGCCCGTGAGCCGTGGCCGCTGAGCCTGCGCATCCGGAGCCTGTGCTCCGCAATGGGAGAGGCCACAACAGTGAGAGGCTCGCGTACCACAAAAAAAAAAAAAAAAAGACGAGAGAAGCACTAAATTCAAATATCATTTGCTTCCCGCTAAATCATAGAGTCTGTAGAACCACATTTTCTGATTTCAGCTCAAACTCTGATGCTTTAAATGGATAAGTAGCTACCATTACCTGTTTGTTTACATGGATCATCACATAAAGTTTAGAAAAATTACAGTGGTTTTTAAAAAATAATTTGAATTTAATTCTTTGCTAGTATATTAGTAAATCAAGTATTTATTGAACACTTCGTATCTACCAGCCCTCAAACAGCAAGCTGATAAAGTCAAATAAATCTCATCAGTCTTGTTTCATCTTACCTGCTCAGAAACTTTAGTAGTTTCTTTGCATTGCCCCCGCCCCACAAACTCTTCAGATTAACTTATAAGACTCATCTTGATCTGGATTTACCTTAACCACAAGGGTACCCTGATGCAGTCAAAGCAGTGGTTTTCAGCAGGGGACTGGATTGCCTGTTACCTTGCAGAGCATTTGGGAACATATGGGATGTTTTCAGGTTTTATAGTGATGGTGGGATGGAGTGAGGGCTGCTGCTGGCATTTAGTTGACGGGGAGGGACTAGGAATGCTTAACCATCCTGTAATATGTAGACTATACATTGAAGAATTGTCAGGCCCAGAATGCCAAAAGCACCTGTAGGAAATCCTGTAGGAAAGAATGTGGTTATTGGAATCAGAACAGCCTGGGTTCAAATCTCAGCTCTGTCCTCTGCAAAACAGGGGTTATAATACTTTTCAGTGAGTAGGTAGATGAGATCATGTTTGTAAAGTGCTGTGGCTTCTAGATTGCAAAGAATGGAGCTGCTATTAACTATTACTGTCCCAGTACCCCTGGATTCTTGGTAGTTTTTATTTCTGTCTTTGAACATTCTCACCTCTTATGCTATTTCCATTTAAAATTAACTGGGCTTCCCTGGTGGCACCGTAGTTAAGAATCTGCCTGCCAATGCAGGGGACACGGGTTCGAGCCTTGGTCCAGGAAGATCTCACATGCCGCAGAGCAATTAAGGCTGTGCGCCACAACTACTGAGCCTGCGCTCTAGAGGCCGCAAGCCACAACCACTGAGCCTGCCTGCCACAACTACGGAAGCCCGTGCACCTAGAGCCTGTGCTCTGCAACAATAGAAGCCACTGCAATGAGAAGCCCATGCACTGCAGTGAAGAGTAGTCCCTGCTCGCCGCAACTAGAGAAAAGCCTGTGCACAGCAACGAAGACTCAATGCAGCCATAAATAAATAAATAAATAAATAAATAAATTTATTAAAAAAAAAAAAAACTCCCTAAAATTAACTAATTCAGAGTAGCTGAAATAGGCACAGGAGAAAGAAAGGTGTGGGGTGCCACTATTCTCTAATAGGTTTAAGCGATTTTTTAAAAAGTCTTGTGGGGTTACCTGAGCAGGTTCACACTAAAGGTGGGAAATGCCACTTGTTTCAGGTTCCAATGTGATTCAGAGGGGTGGTTCCCTGGGGACTGAATGGCAGACCCCAGTTATCTCGGAGGCCTTTCGAAGCCGCTTCAGCCGCTGTTCCAGTATAGCCGACAGTGGGGACACAGCCATTGGCACATCATGCTCAGACATTGCGGAGGGTAAGTTTGGA
This sequence comes from Tursiops truncatus, assembly GCF_011762595.2. Classification (NCBI taxonomy): domain Eukaryota; kingdom Metazoa; phylum Chordata; class Mammalia; order Artiodactyla; family Delphinidae; genus Tursiops; species Tursiops truncatus. The sequence continues at coordinate 163,472,588 of NC_047034.1, read as the reverse complement.
TTAATGATTTGATTACCAAAATGTGTTGTCAATTTCAAATTGTATTCCACGTACATTGTCATTTCCAGAGTATTCATAAGCCAATCCATTCAGTCAAGGAGTCTTCCTGATTCTTCTTATCCTATGCTCCTCACAGCCCGTCCCTTCCTCTCAACTTCTACTGTTTGTCCTGTCTGAAACAACTTTCTAATAGGTTTCTTGGCATCAGGTCTTTCCCTCTCCTACCAGATTAATCTTTCTAAAAGCCTGATTTCATAGTTTCCCTTTCCTGCAAATCCTTAGTTGTTTCTTTTACTTGGAGGATAAAGGTCAGAGTCCCCAATTCTGTGATATGGCCCTATCCCATTCAAACATATTTCTTACTGTCACCAGGTATGTTGTCTTAACTATGCTACGTGCAGAACCTTTTTTTGTTGTTGTTACTTGAGCTCTTTCCTTCTTTAATCTGGGCCCCTTTATGCTGTTCTCATCTCCTCTTGCCCCTCCCAGCTATGCTTATCTTATCTTATGATTTAATTACACGTATGAAAAAGCTTTTCCAATTTCTTCCTCCCATTACTGATCTTCCTTTTTGCAATTTTATATCTTTATTTTTTTCTGTCACTTGTTTTTGCACTTAAGTATTAACTGTCAGACTGTACTTTACAAGAGTATTTTGTTTCTTCATTTAGATGGTGGGTTCCTAGGAGGGCAGAAAACCTAATGATAATAATTAATTACTGTTTATCAAATACTTTATGATGCATACTGTGCTAAATTTTTTTCTACATTTTTTCATTAATACCTTTAAGAACTCTATGAAACATTTTATTTCCAATCTACAAATGAGAGAGCTGAATTTCAAAATGATTAAATGAGCTGATTAAAGTCACAAAACTAATTACCTTGGTACTTGGTGCATCTGATAAGATGTCACACCCACTAGGATGGCTATAATCAAAAAGATAATAACAATCGTTGGTGAGAATGTAGAGAAACTGGAACCTTTGTACATTGCTGGTGAGAATGTAAAATGTTGTAGCTGCTTTGGAAAGCAGTTTGGCAGTTCCTTAAAAGGTTAAACATAGAGTTGCCTTATGACTCAGCAAATCTAGGTATATATACGCAAGAGAATTGATGAAAGCATACATCCACACAAAAACTTGTACACAAATGTTCGTAGCAGTGTTATTCTTCATAGCCAAAAATTGGAAACAACCCCATGTCTATCAGTTGACAAACAGATGAGTAAAATGTGGTATATCCATATGGTAGAATATTATTCAGCCGTAAAAAGAAATGAAGTACCAATACCCCCCACAAACTGGATTAACTTTAAAAACATCTATGCTAAGTAAAAAAGCCAGGCGCGAAAGACCACATATTGTGTGAAATATCCATAACAGGCCAATCTGTAGGGAGGTAGAAAATAGATGTAGTGGTTGCCTAAGGCTAGGGAAGTTAGAGTAAATGCAGCATGACTGCTAAAGGGTAAAAACGTTTCTTTGGGGGGTGATGAAAATGTTCTAAAATTGATTGTAGTGATGGGTACATAATTCTGTGAATGTACTAAAAACCATTGAATTGTACGTTTCAAGTGGGTGAAAGTTGTACAGTATGTGAACTGTATCTCAGTAAAGCATTTAAAAAAAAAAGAAATGTTTGGAAAAAATAAAAGAAGAATGAAAAGGAGAAAAACAAACACATCAACTACATCTACTACTAGTACTGACTCCTGGACACCTGGCATTTAATTTTTTTTTTTTTTTTTTTTTTTTTTTTTTGCCACACCACGTGGCATGCGGGATCTTAGTTCCCTGACCAGGGATGGAACCCACGCCCCCTGCCGTGGAAGTGGGGAGTCTTAACCACTGGACTACCAGGGAAGTCCCTGGGATTTAATTTTAATAGTTTGACAGCTGTGTGTATATGGGCCCAGTGTCAATAAATATTGAGTTAATGGAATCATAGACTTTAAGGTAGACAGAACTTTAAAATCACTTAATCCAGTTTTTTGCAGGTGAGTAGCAAAAATTCCCTGAGGGGTTAAGTAACTTGCCTGATGTCACACAGCTAGTTATCAGATTCAGATCTCCCACCTGTATTGTTCTTTCCATCACTTGTGTAATCAAAAGTGTTAACTGTCAAGGTAGTTGTGACTTGTTAAGGTTTTGTCTACATGCGCAGTCATGGTACCTTTTTCATTCTGACTAAATAATAGGACTTACAAACATCAAACAATGGTCTAGATTTTTCCCCCCCATTGAATTGACTGGCTATATCTCATTCAGTCAAATTGTTACACAGATTGTGTGTGACTCGATGTGTGCTTTTTATTCCTTTGGGGAAATATATATATTAATTGCATAGTACATTCTTTTTTTTTTTTTTTACGGTACGCGGGCCTCTCACTGCTGTGGCCTCTCGCGCTGCGGAGCACAGGCTCTGGACGCGCAGGTTCAGCGGCCATGGCTCACAGGCCCAGCTGCTCCGCGGCATGTGGGATCCTCCCGGGCCGGGACACGAACCCGTGTCCCCTGCATCGGCAGGCGGACTCTCAACCACTGCGCCACCAGGGAAGCCCATTAATTATCTATAGTAGTGTGTATATGTTAATGCCAAACTCCTAATTTATCCCTTCCCCATCACACCTTTCCCTTTTGGTAACCATAAGTTTGTTTTCTAAGTCTGTGAGTCTGTTTTCTGTTTCGTAAATAAGTTCACTTGTAACATTTTTTTAGATTCCACATATAAGTGATATCACATGATATTTGTCTTTCTCTGTCTGACTTACTTCGCTTAGTACTATAATCTCTAGGTCCATCCATGTTGCTGCAAATGGCATTATTGCATTCTTTTTATGGGTAATAATCCATTGTGTATATGTACCACATCTTCTTTATCCATTCATTTGTCAATGGACATTTAGGGTTTTTTTTTTTCTGGCTTCACTGTGCAGCTTGTGGGATCTTAGTTCCCTGACCAGGAATTGAACCCAGTCCATGGTAGTGAAAGTGCAAAGTCCTAGCCACTGGACCACCAGGGAATTACCCATTTAGGCTTTTGATTCTACCCTTCTCTAAGGTGTTTTACCTTGAAGATTCTCAAGGGACAGGATAGAGGTGGGTACTGGAGAGCTCAGAAGGCTTTCAGTTTTTTGATAAAGACTGAAATTGTCACTGGCTTAATTCAGACTACCATACTTCATAAACCAGTAAGTGATGTAGGCAGAAGTGATCAAAATTTAGCAATAGCTAAGTCTACCCTTACCAAGAAAGGGAGGTTGCTAGAAGGAACAAATTGCTTTAGGCGGGGATGGGGGTTGAGGGGCAGGGAGTGTGTTTGAGGAAAGGAGAGATTTAGAAATATATCCTTGAAGTGGCAAAAACCCAGTGATTTGGGGAATTGTAAACTTCTCATAAAAATCACGTATCCCATACACTAAATTTGGAAAGCCTTTGAAAATTATAATAGTGACCCTTTTGAAAATGTGTTGCTATTTCGTTTCAGAATGCTCTAAAACACAAACCAGACTTAGCAAGTGTGATGTAACTTGACATTTTATAGCACTTTCTGAGGATTACAGTTTCCTTAATATAAATAGATAAACCCAGTAGATAAGTGACAAATGCTGCCAAAGACCTCACTTCATCATCCGTAGGTGGACCACACTCACCAGAAAATTAGAAAAACCATATTCTCTTGGGCAGCTGGTACCTTTCTTCTTGGCTTTGTTTTTGCCATTACTGCTAGGCATTATGGACTCAAAACAATTTGGTGAGTCTTTAGAGAGAGTGGGGCTGTGGATGGAGAATGGAAGGAGGTGTTGCTGAGTTCAGCATAGTAGCAGCCCTCACAACCACAGTCTTACTGTCCTCTGTTCCATAATTATATTTTGGGAGTGGGGACACTTGGTGAGAGTGGATATTATGGTGCCATTATGGAAGATTTCAAATAGAGACCTTACTAGTCTTAGAAGTCTTCATCACCACCAGTCTACCTTAACCCTGTTGACTAGTTCTGTATTTAAGTTTTGGGACATCAAAAACTGTGTCCTTTGACTCTGAAATGTCCTTTCTTGGTCCCGAGAAACTGATGCATGTCATCAAAAATTACTGGTGGTTTTGTTTCTTGTTTGTTCTTAGTATGGCATTTTATATATCGCACGATCATCTGAGTAGAGGAAATTAGAGACTATGCATATATTATAAGGGATAATTTGGCTTGCCTGTGTTTTTTTTTTTTTTTTTTTTTTCGATATGCGGGCCTCTCCCGTCGCGGAGCACAGGCTCCGGACGCACAGGCTCAGCGGCCATGGCTCACGGGCCCACCCGCTCCACGGCATGTGGGATCCTCCTGGACCGGGGCACGAACCCGTGTCCCCTGCATCGGCAGGCGGACTCTCAGCCACTGCGCCACCAGGGAAGCTCTTGCCTGTGTTTTTAAAGAGCTGCTTACAAACCCATATGAGAAGATGATAGCTGATCTATACTCATATAATTCTGGAAAAGGTTAGTGTCTGTCCTCATTAGCTGAGTGTGTTCTGTGTTGGTTGATGGAAAATGAAAAGAAACAAATCGGACGTCTACTCTTCTCTGTGGTAGACATGCTTAGTTTGGAAAAGAATACTAGACATAGTTGAAAAAGGAAGACGTTTATATTCCTTGTCCCCCTCACTCAGTTTTCTGCCTGCTGAAGGTAACGTGTGTGTTTCCTCATATTCCTGTATTGTTCTTCACTTGCAGCCCACTGTCCTGTGTTAATTCTGTGACCTTGTAGTCCTCTTCAGAGTAGCACTTGAAAGTTGCAAATATGTAGAAATATGAACCTTCTACAGCAGGGCCAATCAGCGAGTTGTCTCCCAAGACTAGGCAGGAGCTAAAGGAAACATAAGTCCAGTCTGAAGGAAAGTGAAAAATCACAGTTGTATACAAACAAGTGGGTAAATAAAAGGCAAAATATAAAAAAGAGGATTTCACTGTTTACCACTTGAGAGTGCTCACTGTGCTAGAATGAAACCTGAGAGTTACTAAGAATAACTTCACATATCCCGGCAGTCAGGTCTGGTGTGTGGGAGAGAGAACAGAATCCTGATTCAGATGCTGTGCTCCCTGCCCTAGATACAAAGCAGCACTATCCAGTTCGCCTTATTTTTCGGATAGTTTAGATTCATTGCTCACCTTCACAGGGGAGCTTTTGGAGATCACAGAGGATTCTGGCAGCCCTTGGAAAAGACATTTTTATTAGATTGGATTATAGCTTAGAGTTACCCAGCTCTTAGAAGAGTAGGATCTAATCCATTTCCCTTAAGTAAGTGATTTTTTTTTTAAGTTCCATTTTCAGCTTTGTTGACTGGCAGGATTTTTTATTCAAATACAAAGGACAGAGTATAAGTTAAAAGTGAAGCCAGTGTTGCCTTTTGTTGGTTTGCCTTGTGAATGGCATTTGAGGTCCTAGAACACACATCTCCTGTTTAGGCTGCTGTGTTTTTTGCCTGATACTTGTGATGACAGTGCCCTTTCTGCGTGGTCTTAGGACAAGCAGAGAATGTCTGGCATAGCAGCCAAAGTCAAGAAAGCTTGCTGCCTCTATTTTGACTTACGGAAGACTGTTCTCTCCGCAGATTTTTGCAGCTCGAGTAGCAGTCCTTCTTTCCAGCCCATCAAAAGCCACGTAACCATTCCAACAGCCCATGTGATGCCTTCTACTTTGGGGACCTCTCCTGCCAAGCCAAATTCTCCTGCCGGACCCTCTTCTTCCAAACTTCCTTTGTCAGGGTTGACTGAAAGTGTGGGGATGACAAGAAATGGAGACCTCGGTGCAATGAAACGTTCTCCAGGCCTATCTAGAGATTTCATGTATCTTTGTGGTGCTCCTGGAGAGAATGGAGTTGAGCAGTCCTGGTTTCCAGCAGTGGGCCATGAAAGAGAAGAAGAGGCAAGGAAGTTTGATATTCCCAATATGGAGTCTACTCTCAATCAGTCGGCAGTGATGGAGACGCTTTATTCAGATCCCCACTACCGAGCCTCCTTCCACAACCCAAGAACCGACACAAACAAGGAGTTATACAGAGTGTTGCCTGAGACCAAGAAGGCACCAGGCAGTGGGGCGGTATGTGAGCGGAATGGACCACACCCTAGTGGCAGCGGGGTTCTTCCTTTGGGACTCCAGCCTGCTCCTGGGCTCTCCAAGCCTCTACCTTCTCAGGTGTGGCAACTGAATCCTGACCCTTGGCATCCCCGTGAGCGATCTTGTGAGCTCAGCACTTGTCAGCAGCAGCTGGATTTGATCCGTTTACAGATGGAACAAATGCAGGTAGAGATCCTTCTTCCCTTGGATTTTGCAGTTTCTGTGCTGATCATAGAACTGTATAGGTTTTGTCCTATAAGTTTTGACTCCAAAGAAAGCATTTGTAAAAAGGAGGAAAGATGTTTGTAGATAGGAAATGAAGTCTTGTGAATGTCATCAAATCTGTTGGTGGTCTAATTAAACACCAGATAGTTTCTCCAAAGCAGAGGGTTATAAAGGGAAACCCAGAGTTGGGACACCAACACTGACTGTGTGTGTATGTATTTATGTACCAGTCACTAGGCTAGGTACTTTAACATACAGAATCTTATTTAATCCTTATAGCACTCTGATGAGGTAAATGTAGAAATTTACCAGTTTCTTAGAATAAGTAATCTGTCCAGGGTCACAGAGCTGGTGAGTGGCAGAGTTCTAGGGTTCAAAAACTATCTTTGAATCCCAGGTTCTTTCCACTATAACACTTTTGGGTTTAAAAAAAAAAAGTCCTTGTGCTGCTTAAGAATGGGAAGAAAGGAAGCAGGACACATTCTCCTTTCCTGGTTGGTGAGGACATCTTAGCTCCTGTTTAGCTTCTGTTGCCAGATAATGAAAGACAACTGACCTTTTCTTAGAAACTGGAGCCTTTCTGAGCAGGGAGTGTCCAGCTGGCAGAAGTCTCCCTAGCAGGTTCTTTCCAGTCATACATCAGAGCTAAAATTATTTCATAAACAGTGGGCCTTCTCAGACTGAGCCAAAGTAAGCCTTGACTGCAGACCCAGCTGTAGCTCAGGTGTTTTCAGGTGCCTATAGGTCAAGATTAAGCTGCTCTGGGCCTGCTTGTCTTTCAGCTTCAGAATGGAGCCATCTGCCACCATCCTGCTGCTTTTTCTCCTTCATTGCCCACATTAGACCCAGCACAGTGGATCAGCATCTTGAACAGTAATGAAAACCTTCTGAAGGAAAAGGAGCTCCTTATTGACAAGTAAGGGGGCAAGGGGTGTCATAGGGCTAGCCTCTGCTGTCCCAGCCCCCACTAAGGAGGTCTTCCCAAGGGCAGTGCATCTTCCTCTGTTTAGGACCCTGCCTTGCCTCATGGTAGAGCTAGGTCAGTAAGCAGCCTAGTCCAGTATGTGAGTAATGTGATAGGCCAGTTGCATATCTCTGCAGGGGCTGTGGGGAGTGCCTAAAGGAGGCAGCTGACTCTTCGCAGCTGATCTTTCTTCATTTCCCCTGTCAGTTTTCTCATTTGCTCTTCCTCCTTCAGGAAACAGCACTGACCAGAATCCAGGGTCTTTGCTTACAAAGTGTGGTTTGTACCTAAGGGAAGTGGGGGCTTATATTGCAAGTGGGTTTGTGTCAGGACCCTGGACCTCATTCTATTCCGGCTTTTGCAGGCAGAGGAAACATATCTCTCAGCTGGAGCAGAAAGTGCGAGAGAGCGAACTACAAGTCCACAGTGCTCTTTTGGGCCGCCCTGCCCCCTTTGGGGATGTCTGCTTGCTGAGGCTGCAGGTAAGCCTTGGCAGCCAGGATGGCATTCTGCTTGTCATAACCCAGTATCTTCCCTGTGCTTGGCACTGTTAGGCATCCAGGAGATAGAAAATGAACCAAGTGATATAAGGTGTCCCTGCCCTCAAAGAGTAAACATCTTAATTATAAAGTATCTCCTGTTCTGCCCTTGTGGGGGCAGAAAAGGCTTGAGGGTAGATCAAGTGGAAGTCCAGGTGCCTTGGTATCAGGACATACTTGGGAGAAAAGGAAGGCAGAGCAATGTACTGAGTGATGTTTTGAGAAGTCTTAATGTACCAGCCCTGGCCAAATGGAGGGGGAAGCAGAGGTAATGCAGGATTTAGAACCATTCCCACATTTATTCTTCCATGTCTAGGAGCAGCTGAAGGAAACCATGCTCTCACTTAGGTCAGTAGCCCTAAAAGAAGTTGGCCAAGCTTCTTCTGTAATTTGGGCTTTTGAGTGATGTCTGTTAGACAGATTATGGTACTGTACTGGCTTTGCCACCTAGTGGGCCTGTTAAGATAGTGTTCCATCTTGTAGAATCAGAATGTTAGTGTGAGAAGGGCCGTTAGATAAAAATCTAGTTCGGTCCTCTAATTTACTGATGAGAAAATTGAAGCCCGAGAAGGAGGAAGAATTTGCCTGAAGTCATACAGAGAACGAGTGGAGGAGAACCAGGCCTTGAGCCCAGGTCTTCTGATACAGTGTCCTGTATTCCTTTGTTACACTGCAACTCATCAAGTATTGCTTTAAGCCAGTGGTTCTGAAATTTGAGTATGCATCTGAATCACCTGGAGGGCTTGTTAAAACACAGATTATTGAGACCCATCCCCAGAGTTTCTGATTCACTGGGCCTGGGAGTTAGGCTTAAGAATTTGCATTTCTAACAAATTCCCAGGTGATGCTGAAGCTGTTAGTTCTAGGACCACACTTTGAGAAGCACTGCTTAAAGAAATTCTTAGAGAAAGGTGATATTTGACCACAAAGTATACTAGGTATAAGTAACGTATATGGGACTGTCAGGGTAATGAACAGTTATATATTGAGAATCTCTCTGCAGGAATTGCAGCGAGAGAACACTTTCTTACGTGCACAGTTTGCACAGAAGACAGAAGCCTTGAGCAAAGAAAAGATGGAGCTTGAAAAGAAACTCTCTGCTTCAGAAGTTGAAGTCCAGCTCATCAGAGAGTCACTCAAAGTGGCATTGCAGAAGCATTCAGAGGAGGGGAAGAAACAGGAAGAAAGGGTGAGCTAAGGAGCTGATAGCTTTCTAATTCACAAAGGAGTTGGCAGTCAGCCCTCTCCTGCCAGACCCTAAGCTGTTTCTGGCCCCTATTCTTGGAACCTGGAGGAGCCAATTGGGTGAAACCCCCTACATTGACTTCTTATGCAGGATTGATCTGTTAGAAATGGAACCCCTCCTTTCTGCTTCATCTGAACAAAACTACCACAGAGAGGGAAAGCCGTATAATCCCTCACTGTCCCAGGTTGTGATGGGCTACCAGCTGGCCTGGGTGGAAAATCAGCCTGGGCAGTCATACGAGATTGTGCTGTGGCAAGATGTACCTGTGGTACATCATTCAGCCTGGTTTCTCCTCACTCTACCTAAAAAGTAGGTGAAGAATCCCATATATGCAGGTATTTTGGGAGTTTTAACATTTTTGCCAGTGCTCTTAGAATTGCTTAGGGTGAGATTGGTTATCATAGAAGGAGCTAAATCTTTTGGTTCTGTTCACAGGTTGCACTAATGCAGACATTCTTGGGGGACCAGTTTAATAATGTTTAGTTCTGGACCACTTGCATCAAAGTCAGCTAAAGCAGTGTTTCGTAAACTTTAATGTGCTTAAGAATCATTTGGAGATCATGATAAAAATACAGATACGGGGCTTCCCTGATGGCGCAGTGGTTAAGAGTCCGCCTGCCAATGCGGGAGACACGGGTTCGAGCCCTGGTCTGGGAGGATCCCACATGCCGCGGAGCAACGGAGCCCGTGTGCCACAACTACTGAGCCTGTGCTTTAGAGCCCATGAGCCACAACTACTGAGCCCACACGCCACAACTACTGAAGCCTGCGCGCCTAGAGCGCGTGCTCCACAACAAAAGAAGCCACTGCAATGAGAAGCCTGCGCACCATAACGAAGAGTAGCCCCAGTAGCCCCTGCTCGCTGCAACTAGAGAAAGCCAGCGCGCAGCAAGGAAGACCCGAAGCAGCCAATACATACATATGTACACAAATAAATACAATTTATTTAAAAAAAAAAAAAAAAATACAGATACGGATTCAGTAGTTGTGGGAGGGAAGGGGGCCCTGAGATCCTGCATTTCTAATAAGCTCCCAGGTGATGTTGGTGCCATTGGTACAGCATAGACTTAGAGGCTTGTTAAAAAAGAAACTTTTAATCAAAATAATACATGTATCTAAGTTAAATAACCAACATGTTATCAAATATCAACATATTTATAGTAAAAATTAGTGGTTCTGTGCCCAGCCCCACTCCACAGAATTATCTGTCCTCAACTGTTTTCTTTCTTTCTCCTGATATATACCTCTATATTTCTGAATAGTAGTATTTTTTTTTTTTTTTTTTTTTTTTTTTTTTGAGGTACGTGGGCCTCTCACTGCCTCTCACTGTTGTGGCCTCTCCCGTTGCGGCACGCAGGCTCAGCGGCCATGGCTCACGGGCCCAGCCGCTCCGCGGCATGTGGGATCTTCTCGGACCGGGGCACGAACCCGTGTCCCCTGCATCGGCAGGAGGACTCTCAACCACTGTGCCACCAGGGAAGCCCTGAATAGTATTCTTTTATTGAATTTTTTGCTGTTTTTGTTTCATGAATGCAATATCTTTTCTCTGATGATATTGATTATACCTTTTGGGATATCTGCATCTGCTCATAGTGTTGTTTCTTGTTTCCTTCAGGTCTTTTTATTTTGGTGTCTTTCATGTTAGAGGCTTGGTGATCCTTGAACGAAAGAGTGCTCATATTTAAGAATGTAGTATTTTAGAGACTTCCCTGGCGGTCCAGTGCTTAAGACTCCACACTTCCACTACAGGGGGTACAGGTTCAATCCCTGGTTGGGGAACTAAGATCTCACATGCCGTGCGCTGCAGCCAGAAAAGAAAAAAACAAAAAAAAACCCACAACGTATCAGTAGTATTTTAAAGCTGCGTGGAAGCTCTGGGTTCATGGTAGTTGCCCGGTGGGCTTCCCTGTGGGATGATCAGACTTAGTCTGCCCTTTGCACTTGGGAACCCTCAAATATCAGTATCTGAATGTCTCATCTCACTCTGTCTAGGAAAGAATCTTCAGCCTGCTGCCTGGTGGAGAGACTGGGGACAGGAATGATTTTGGCCTTTGGGTTCTCAACGCTGAGAAGGAGATTAGGTTTAAAGTCCCACAGTTCTATACATAGATTTTTACTTATACTGATTTTCAACACAGTGCTTCTCTCTCTCTCTCTCTCTCTCTCTCTCTCTCTCTCTCTCTCTCTCTCTCTCCTGTGACTGATATCCCTGAGCTTGACTCTCTCTCAGTTGCTTTCTCCGGAAAATAAATCTCCAGTCTCCTTTTGGGGAAACCTAGGCTGAGAATGGTATCCAGCTAACCTGAATATAGACTTCTAGTGAATCCCCCTATTTTTCAGGTCTATGGCTGATACATACCTCCCTCAGGTATCTGGTGCTTCAAGTACAGGGGTTCTTGCTGGTTGTGAAGGGCACATTGTTTTCCAAGTTGTCTGTAACTCCTACTGCAGATTATAACTCCTTTGCTCCAAGTCATTTATCCCCCCAATTACTTTTATCTTCTGAAAACATGTTGAAATATCTTGTATACTTTTGTCTCCTCTTTTGACTTTTAAAAATCAGTACTTTATTTTTCTCCTGTTGTTTAGAGATGTTTTGGAAGAGAGAAAAGATAAACATCTCTGGCCAGTCTACCATTTTTTTAATTCACAGTTGGTTATCAGCATTTTTAATAAGCTTCCCAGGTGATTCTGATGCATATTAAAATGTGAGAATCTGGAGAATCACATGGAGCTTAAAGATTGTACCTGGGGTAAAGGTTTTGACTGATTTTCAGGGATCCCTCTTAGTACTGTGTTATCTTTGGATTAAATTAGGCCTGTGCCTCTTTGGCATCAGTAGATCTGCCTTACCTTTTCTCTGCTTTCTCTTACTTCCTCCAGCTTCCTTTTTCATGAGCCAAAGAAAAAGCCATAATAGTGAAGAAAAAGTTTCCATTCAACAAATCTTTTTTTTTTAAATTTATTTGTTTTATTTATTAATTTTTGGCTGTGTTGGGTCTTCATTGCTGCGTGCGGGCTTTCTCTAGTTGTGGTGAAAGGGGGGCTACTCTTCATTGCAGTACACGGGCTTCTCATTGCAGTGGCTTCTTTTGTTGCAGAGCATGGGCTCTAGGCGGTGGGCTTCAGTAGTTGTGGCACGCGGGCTCAGTAGTTGTGGCACATGGGCTTAGTTGCTCCACGGCATGTGAGATCTTCCCAGACCAGGGCTCGAACCCGTGTCCCCTGCATTGGCAGGCGGATTCTTAACTACTGCACCACGAGGGAAGCCCCATTCAACAAATCTTAATTGATTGCCTGCTCAGTGCCAAGCATTGTGCTGTGTGTTGGGGATATGATAGTAAGCAAAATGGACACAGCCCCTCCTCTCAAGGAGTTTAGAGTCTCATTAGCCCTTCCAGATGATTGCTTAGCTTTATATCCTATGTGGTGCTTAGGGAATAATGCATTACCTATCTCAACAGAACAGACCAGACCGGCTGTATGTCTACTGTATATACAGTTATATTTACTTTTGCAATTCAGTTCTGATGCAGACCACTTAGAGTTAGCATCAGATTCCACAGGTTTAAGGGCATGGTCCCCCAAAAGACTATGCTTATTTGTTACTTCCGATGCCAGCTGCAAGTTTTGGGTTCCCTAGACTGCCTATATACTTCTGACCAACTGGCTATAAATCCAGGGGTTCCCATGACCCCTTCAGGTTCAGTAATTCACCAGAGCAGCTCAGAACTCAGGATTACTTAGGATTACAGCTTTATTATAAAAATACAAATCAGGACAAGCCAAATAAAGAGACAAATAGGATGAGGTCTGGGAAAGTCCTCAAAGCAGGGCTTCTATACCTTTTCTCCCTTGGAATCAGAGCATGTCATCCTCCTAGCACATCCATGTGTTCACCAACCAGGAAGCTCCACTGAGCTTCGGTGTCCAGAATTTTTAATTGGGGTTTTATTATGTAGGCATGATTGAACTCAATCTCCTGTCTTTGTCCCCTCTTCACAGGGAGTTGGGCTCAACTCCATCGGTCTTTATAGTGACCAGTCTGCATTCTGGGTCATCTCATTAGCATAAATGCATTTATGGTGGGCTCTGGTCCATTAAGAAAAACAAAGATACTCCTTTTCTATTATTCTAAGAGTTTAGAAGTTACCTCCCAGGAAGCTGGACAAAGACCAGACAAATTTTTTTTGGCTGCACTGTGCAGCATGTGGAATTTTCCCAACCAGGGATCCAGGGATTGAACCCAAGCCCCCTCCAGTGGAAGTACGGAGTCTTAACCACTGGCCTATCAGGGAAGTCCCAGATTCCTTATTATATGGTAGAGCTACCAATTTTTGAAAACTGCCAAAGGAGCCCCCCTTCCTTGCCCTTGATTAGAAAGTTCTTGTGTGTTAACTCTGCATTTTATGCGCTAATCTCAAATGGCAAAATTTTATCAGCTTCCTGCATTCATTGTACTGGAAAACATTCATAGCCCTAAGGGCAAAGACATCACTTCAAAAAAAGTTGATGTTCGGGGTTGTAGAGGAGTCAATGGAGACAGATTCTCGACATTTCTTCCCAACAGGTCAAGGGTCGTGATAAACATATCAATAATTTGAAAAAGAAATGTCAGAAGGAATCAGAGCAGAACCGGGAGAAGCAGCAGCGTATTGAGACCTTGGAACGCTACCTGGCTGACCTGCCCACCTTGGAAGACCATCAGAAGCAGAGCCAGCAGGTAGCAGCAATGTCTGGGCATACCTGGGGCAAGAAGGGAGTGGCCAAGCAGGGGGGCTTTCTCAGCCTCTGCTGCATGCAGTTACCTTGTGGCTTTCTGAAAGGAAGATCCCAAAGGAGTCATGTCCACACACTCATATCACAACTGAACTGCAAATTTTTTGAGATACCCAGACAGAGTCTTCCTTGGCCTGTTGACCTAAGCATGGAATCCTGTCTTTCAGCTTAAGGATTCTGAGTTGAAGAGCACAGAGCTGCAGGAGAGAGTGACTGAGCTGGAGAGTTTGCTCGAGGAGACCCAGGCAGCCTGCAGAGAGAAGGAGGTTCAACTGGAAAGCCTAAGACAGAGGGAAGCAGAATTCTCCTCCACTAGACATAGGTAAATACCCCTGTGGGGTTGAGGAAAGGAGTGGAGAGCTATGTTCTGGTGCTGGCTACCCCACTCATTACCTGTGTGACTTTGGGCAAATCACTTCACTTCTCTGAGCTTCATTTTCTTTGGATTGTAAGTAATAGGAAAGCTGTTTATGGACAAGGACTATGTCTTTGAGATGGAATGTGGGGGGTATAGTGGTGTAGTGGGGTGGGATTTGTCACTGTATCCTTTGGAAGGCTCCAATCCAGTACCTGGCATAATAATACTAGATAATAATCCTTGAATATGTATGTGTTGAATGAACGGGAGCACTTCATAAACTGGAAAATGAGTATCTCTATATTTGCAAAAGTAGATCCTGGTGCTGAGGACTGGAGGTTATCCACATTTTGAATCTTGCAAGGTAAAGCCTACCAGGAGCATCTGTTTCTTCTCCTCAGCCCTAGGGATTGCTCTCGATTGCCACAGCAGGTTCTGAGAACAAAACAGGATGCCATAATGTACTCTCAGGGTGTCTTGGGAGCCTCCTCCATGTTAATAGAAGTTTCTGAAAATGTAGTGGCTGTTTCAGCAACCTCTTGGACCAAATCCAGCTGCTAATGGGATGGATTGGATTTCTCATCCCATATTCAACCACAGTGACCCTGTTGTTTATTTCAGCAGATGGGCCATGATGAAAGTGATTGTGGGGATCCATGGGAGGAGACCACTGGTGGGAGTCAGAAGCGAGGTTAGGGGACATAGCTGGGTCTGCCCCAGACTGTATGTGCAAAGAAAAAAGATTTTTTTGGTATTTTCTAAAATTTCTGCATTGTATACATGTGACTTTTATAATTTAAATACATGTGATGAATGTTTACTTTTAAATATCAAAACAAAGAATAAAAAAACGTTGGGCAGGTAGAGAATTGGTAGCACATTGTAAAGATGCTGACCTCTAGGGAATGGAACTAGCATAGACTGAGCAAGCAGCTTCTGTGTGGCACTCCCTACGTTATACAGACCTAAGACATTATCCCCACCTATGGCTTGGAAGGGTGTAAATGTCTTGCCCCAAAACATACAGTAAATAGCGGAATCAGGAATCAAAGCCACATCCCTCTAACTTCAGAGTTCTTTAAGAGGCCACTGTTTTTCAGCCTGCAAGATAAGCAGTGTGTGGAGGCGGCCAGTGGAGAAGATACAGCTCAATGGGGAGAAGGTCCCCAAGTGGAAATGGAGTCCTGGCAGAAGGAATGTGATTCCCTTCGAAAGGTGACTGAGGGTGTCCAGGCTGTAACGGGGTAGGCTTAGGAAAGAAAAGATTGGGTATTGGTAGGGAACCATGAATTTCTGACCCTGAACCCTCTAGGATCTGCTGCCCAGAGTTTTTCTCTCCTTCTGAGAAGTCATCCCTGCATAATAAATTTGCATTTTAGATATTCATCCTTATGACTGGCAAGCAACGTTAGGGAAGGACATGCCTCTGAACATCCAAATTTATATGCTCCAAAATGGTACACTGAAGCTTGGTGCACTTCATTCATGGCTCAGGCCCTATTCAGAACCTCTTGCATTGGGCAAAGTTCTACCCAGTGAGGGGGCTCTAATTCAGCAGAGAAGAAGGAGCTCGGGGCCTAGCAGTGAGACTGGTTGAAGGTCAGCAAAAAAGAAGACCCAGAAATAGTTCAGAGAGTACCTGAGGTCTCAAAGGACAGGAAACTAGGCCTGTTCAGGTTCTCTCCTCGAACAGTCAGTGTGACCAAAGCTATAAGTAATGATAACTGTCATAGCCCTGGATAGGACAAGCTTCATTAAACTGAATTTTCAGTCATGTCCTTTACCAAAGAACCAGAATATACACTGGCTGTATATGAAGTTGATTCTACTGGCCTACAATCATCAGGGTGAGGGTGTCTCTCTCCACCCGACTTCCCCATGGTGGTCATAGGTCCACACTACATTCCTCTTTGTTTAAATCTCTTTGTGACTAGAGAACAGGAGTGTGAAGCTAGTTAGCTAGGATAGGGAGTCTGGGTTATTTTTCTGTAGGTAGAGCTAACTTGTCTTCACTCTGTTCTCACTATTGACTGGCTGTAGCCAGTTGGGCTAAGAGCCAGACCACAGATCCTAGTACAGCCTCTTGCCCTCTGACCTCACTATCAGCATGTGCTTACAGCCTTCCTTGATAACTTTGCCTTTCAGATTGTGGAGAAGCAACAGCAGAAGATTGATCAGTTGCGTTCACAAGTACAGGTGAGCTGGAGTCCTCGGGACATGGTGGGCAGGACTTAATGATGGAATTTCTAGAATTCAACCAACACTATTCTCTGCCATGCAATTTACTCGGTGTTAGGAGCACAAGAATGAGACCCAGTCAGTGCTTTTAGCCTACATTCTTGTTGGGAAGGGGTTTTAGCACAGTACTGTTAGAGCATCCATATTATCCTGGGGGAGCGTAGAAGAGTCAGTGGAAGTAGAGAGGTCAAGGAAGGGTTTCTGGAGATCATGAGCCTTCTTTTTTTTAAAATTAATTAATTAATTTTTGGTTGCATTGGGTCTTCGTTGCTGCACATGGGCTTTCTCTACTTGGGGTGAGCGGGGGCTACTCTTCATTGCAGTGTGCAGGCTTCTCATTGCAGTGACTTCTCTTGTTGCGGAGCACAGGCTCTAGGCACGCGGGCTTCAGTAGTTGCAGCACACGGGCTTAGTAATTGTGGTATGTGGGCACAGTCGTTGTGGCTCGTGGGCTCTGGAGCGCAGGCTCAGTAGTTGTGGCGCACGGACTTAGTTGCTCAGCGGCATGTGGGATCTTCCCGGCCCAGGGCTTGAACCCATGTCCCCTGCATTGGCAGGTGGATTCTTAACCACTGCGCCACCAGTGGAGCACTCATGAGCCTTCTTGAAGGAGGAGGAAGGGTTAGCCAGTCGATGAGGAGGCACAGGATAGGATGGTATTTCCTGATAGAAGGAACAGCATGGGTAGGAACATGAAGGCATGAAACAGCAGGGTTTGCACATGGAGCTGCAAGCAGTTTGATATTGTTGAAGTAAGGTGGTAAATGGAGAACTGGGCTATGGGAGGGCTGGGACTGTTCAACCAAGTTAGCTTTTATTCTTTAGGTAGGTGATGGGAATCTACTCTAGTATTTAATTGGGGCGTGATGTGGTCAGGTTTGCAACTCAGGCTTGAGTGTGGAAGAATATTGGCACTTGGAGAGTTACAAGGCTGGAGGCCAGTGGACTGTAGCAGAAATCCTAGTGAGAGATGATGAAGGATGATGCATAAGGCAGCATTGCAAGAAGGAGTTGTGAGGGGACAAATTTAAATGAATTTTAGGAGGTAAAATTGAGAGGAATCAGTGACTGATAGAATGTAGGAGGTTGAAGAATAAGGAAAAAGACAACTCCTGGTTTCTATTTTGGGCCAGAGTAGGAGTGTCCTTAATTGGGTTCTCCAAGAAATCCTAGGTACAGATTCTCTTTGGACTCTAATAGAGGTTTTCACACCAAACAGGAGAGATGCACGTCCACTGAGGAAGAACTGAAAGCTGCAGTCCTACCCTTGTCATTATGTGGGTCTATTTAGTTCACATATTTCAAGTCCTGTAAGGAGATAGTCAAGCCTAGTGAGTGTTTACATCCATTTATTATTATTATTATGACGATTAGCTGCGCTGCTCGGCTTGCGGGATCTTAGTTCCCCGATCAGGGATTGAACCCAGGCCCTCGGCAGGGAAAGTGAAGAGTCCTAACCACTGGACTGCCGGGGAATTCCCTACATCCATTTAAAATCCCAGGATTTTAGTAGTTTTTAGTGGATCTCAAAGTATGTTTCTTGGAACTCTGAGGTTCCACAGCATTTAAAATAGTATATTTACCCATGATGAGACTTTGGTGGAATTAGGTGGATTCAAAATGGTCACCTTGGGTGTTTCATAGTGGTGAGACGTTTTCCTTGGCTGCTAAATTTTTTATTAATACAAGATGGAAAAGTTCAGAAATATTATTTATACTTTATTTGTTCAAGTCAGTTTCAAAACTGGGGGGAAATTGGAATGAACCAGAATGAGAGGCAGAAGATAACAAATATAAATACCTCCCTCTCTTGACCCTGACTACCCCTACGCACGCACGCACGCACGCACGCATTATAACTGGATTAGGTGCCGAGAGAGTGCTCTCTCTACCCCTTCTCATCTCTGTCAAAAACATTTGATATACAGTATTGTCAAGGGCATTTGGCTGTGAGCTCCTCAAAGACAGGGATTGTTTGGTATTCTTTTTAGTATCCCCAGTGCCTGTCAACAGTAATTGCTCGATAAATAATTGAACTCAACTCAATGGACGTTCCTTGCCCTCAAGAAAGTTATGGTCTAGTGGAGGGAGGAATCATGTGCACAGCCAACAAATGTACTCATGAGCCATGATGGAGGTATGAGTAGCAGGGCAATATTAGGATTAATTGGAGCTAATTTGCAGATTAAGGAAGGTTCTGGCAGAGCAGAGGGGCATTCTGGGCAAAGGGGAAAGAGGAGTGAGCAACAGTATTGGAACTGTAACCTTTGGGGATGAAGGCCAGTTAGTGGTTCAGTGTGACTGGAGTAGAGGCTGTGTGGAGGGTAGAAAGAGATAAGGATAGAAAAGTAAGTAAGGGCCAGACTGGCCTAGAATGCCCTGCTGAGGAGCTGGCCTCTATTGCTACATGGTCAAGGGCTAGAGAAGGGTTTTGATGCGAAGTCACAGACCAGGGCTGTTGTAAAATAATCTCTTAGCAGCAGTGTGTGGGCAGGGTGGAGCTTTACTATGTATATAGTCCAGACCAGAGGCGATATGGTCTGAAGTAGACTTGTTACCCCTGATGTGTTCTCCCACCCTCCTTGCCATGGGATGCAGAGCCTAGAGCAGGAAGTGGCTCAAGAAGAAGGAACAAGCCAGGCCCTGAAAGAGGAGGCCCAAAGGAGGGAGACAGCCCTGCAGCAGCTGCGCACAGCTGTGAAAGAGGTGAGCAGCAACAGCTAGGCCTCTTGGTACTGTCTTTACAAACCTGATTTCTCTGTATCCTCCCGATCCCTTCTCCCACAGGAGCCCCCACGTTTGGGAGGTCCCTGCTAAGCTTTTTTGGCAGAGGAGTAAGAAGGGACATTGCATCATCCTTTATATTAGAGGTCCTAAGCCTTTGAGTGGCCATAATTACCCAGGAATGCTTTTTGGATATGGACGATCACTCTCTCTTATTTTGTATTCCCACAGCCACAGGTTTGTGGGGTTGGGGATGAAGGGTTCAAGAAGATTGAAGGTTTGGTGATCCTCATGGAGTAAACAGAGTTGTCGGCAGGGGGCGGCCAAGGTCACTGCCCAAGTGCTGAGGAAGGAGTCTCCCAGAACTAGGATTGTCACATGGCCCAGTGTGGGTGAAGGGTGGGGACTGGAGGAGAAAGTCTATTCAGTGTCTTTAAAACAGAATAGAGGTAGGAAGGGAAGGAGTGTGCATTAAGCTGTTCTGGGAAAGGGAGGGAAAGAGACACAGATAGACGTGAATAGCTGGTCTCTGTAGTGAAGCCTGACTCCACTGAGGTGAAGGATTGAAAAGGCAGGACACGTTTCAGCACTATGTCCTCCAGGTCCCCAGCTGCTTCAGCCCTGCCTCGTCCCAACCCACCCAGTGGCCACTAGCTGTCTTGTTGTCTTTCTTGCCTGCTTTATTCCTCTGACACACTCTGATCCGGCTGGCTGGTGGCCACTTTTGTCAGGGTGGCAGGGAGAGATTGAAACCAGTGTCTCCTCAGATTTCACAGTTCACGTTAAACCTTCTCTGATAGCCTGGCTAACAGAGTTGGCTGAGGGACTGGCTTCAGATAGAGTTCCGAGGGGCGGGAGTATCTTCTCTGGTTCCTGAACAGAAACCTGGAGGCTGCTGACTCAGTCTGCTGGGGTGCAGTTTCCCCTCCAATGCTGCAGCCCTGTGGGCCCAACCTACCTGCAGGAGAAACTAGGCCTGATATTGAGGGGGAAGAGGGGAGTGCAAGGAGGGGGGACATCGCCTTTGACTCATAGCTTCCCCTCCACGCACATATATACATATATCCACACTCATGCACAGATACTCTGCTTTTCCCTGGGCCTGGGTTAATGTGCTCGCCTCTCTGTCTGCTCAGCTTTCAGTACAGAACCAGGACCTCATTGAGAAGAATCTGACGCTCCAAGAACACCTGCGCCAGGCCCAATCAGGGTCCCCATCTTCATCAGACACGGCCCAGCTGGCATTTGAGCTGCATCAGGAGTTGGCCCGTTGCCTTCAAGATCTGCAGGCTGTCTGTAGCATTGTGACCCAGAGGGCCCAGGGGCATGACCCCAGTCTCTCCCTGCTCCTGGGCATTCACTGTGAGTCCTCAGGCCAGTCTGGGACCCAGGAGAGAGTGGCTTTCATTCTCCTCTCACCCCTATCTACCTTTCCCATCATTACTGGTAATGTGTGAACTGGGCTCCGTAGACCTGGTCACCACCCTCTGGGAGTTTATGTGTTTTGCAAAGTAGACGTTCAGTAAATCTGTTTTGGAAACAGGCATCCTTATGGGGTACCTGGGTGAAGGACAAACACAAACGTGGCCCTTAGGCAGCAAGATTTCAGCCCATTATGCCTAGGTGCTTTTTAAAAAGTGCCATGTTCCAAGACCACAGGCCTTATGGCACTGCATATCCATACTGCGCTTTCCACAGGAAAGTGTCTCCTGAGTGATTTACTAATAATCTCTCGAAATGCTCTCCTCCCCAGCTACACAGCACGCAGGGACTCAGCTAGATTTTCAGAAGCCGGATGTGATCAGGAGGAAACTAGAAGAGGTTCAACAGCTACGCCGTGACATCGAGGACTTAAGGACCACCATGTCAGACAGATACGCCCAGGACATGGGAGAAAACTGTGTCACACAGTGAGGAATGCTGGGGGTGGGACAGGCTGTATTCCCCAAGGGAGAATCTGGTCTGCTGAGAGCCCGGTCCAGCAGGTCCTGCCCTGACAATCTCTTGCCTCCTGTCTGCTGCTATTCCCAGAGAGAAGGGATGGAGGGGAGGTATGCGCTGCATCTGGGGCCAAGGGCTGATTAGAGAATTTTGTTTGCCCTGCCCCACTCTGGCTTTGCCTTGTTGGATTGCATTTGTCCTGTCATCCTGATTCACCCTTTGAGGGTGAGTTAATAATTAACTTTTGCAGGTAGACTGGGAAGTCCTCACAGACTGTTCCCAGTTGCTGGCTGACGTCAAAGGCAAGCAGGCCACTTACCTCCTTTCTCCATCCTTTGGGATGGCTCCACATTCATTCCCACTCCATACCTTGGTCGTGCTGATGCCCAGAGTTCCTTAGAGGGGCCAGGAAAGGCTGAGTACCAGTAACAATGGCCATTTGAGAATTCTCAGGCCCCATGTGCCAGCCTTCCTGGGACCTGAGCTGGCTCTGGGTTTTCCTAGGCCCAGTCCCACTGCTTCTTCCTCAGGGCTCTTGTTCTCATAGATGCCTCAGGGTGATCTATTCCTTAGCAAAGTACTAACTAGAATTGGGAGCCCAGGGATTATAACCAGGGCTTCTTCATCTGTGCTACCATGCCCGTTTACAGGAGACCCCACTCTAGTTGCCCTGTGCCCTTGAGGCCCTGGTCGTGTGGTTAGCACAGCCCTTTCTCCTTTGTTCTCAGGCTGGCCAGGTAGCCCCCTTGAGTGCAAACTCACTCCTCTATGGTTCTGGGTTTGGGCAGGATTTTCCCCCAGGATACCGCAGGGCAACTATCAAGCTGCTCACCCCCTTCCCCCCGGGGCTGGGGCCAGTGCCTGGCCTTCTGATTTGTGCCTCTCTTGTGTTTGGGATTGGGGGTCCTTTCCCTTTCCTGCTCTGGGCTCCTTGAGAGTTCAGAGTACCCAGTACAGGTCAGCTTTAAGGTACAACTTTCAGTGTTTTTCGTTGTTTCTCCGGGGCCTTTGGACCCTCTGCTTTCTGGTTTCTCTTGCCTCCTCGTTGAGGGAGCATCTGGTAGTTGTTTGTATCTGGTTGTTGGGCCAGCCCCGGGCCTCCTCTAGATCTGGAGCCAGGCCAAGCCAGGCTGTGTGTGGGGAAGGGGGAGCACTGAGTAGTTCAGGAGTCCAGAGCCAGCCATTGGGAGATTCTTGCTAAGCTTCGGGCTGGCAGGGCAGCATCCTGGACCTCACTCCTGGCCTGAATGAGACTCCTTCATAAGTGTTTTTACAAGTTTGTGTTTTATTTATGGAGTGACTTATCCCTTCCATTCAGAGCAGCCCCACCCAGCCATCCCCTCAGCCTCTGGGCTCCTGCCTCCTAAAGGCAGAGCTGCCTGGTTGGTCTCCACCCTGTATTGGCAGCCCAGCCACCATGCTCACGGGTATTTTTCCTCATAAAGTTTATAAGCAGTTATTTATATGAATCCTTGTTATGTCAACTGGTTTGTATTGCCTATTTTGATTACAAAATAAAAATTTAACAGACTCCTCGGTTTCCCATTGCTTTCCATCACCATCAGCTCGTACTCCACCCCTCACTTTGGCTTGTTGGAGCCAAAGCCTGGGTGTTTAGCCAAGTTCTCCAAACAGCAGCAAGGAGGGAACTTTGGCAGGTCCAGCCTCAAGTCTATTTCTACCACTTCTGCTCCTCTGTCTTTCTGTGGGGACAGATAAGATCTCTTCCCACAGCACTTTCTGTTGGGTGAAGCTGCCCTGAGTCACAGAGCAAGTTTGTCATTGAGTTTCAGTAATCCTCTGAGGAGGAAGTCTTTGCCTGTGGGTTGCTGTAAGGAAGTGGCTTCCCCAGGGCAAGGCAGGACTCTGTGTTTGCCTCCAGGAGCTAGGGTTGTCTTCCTGGGCTGTTCTCGGAGCCCTGGACCTGGGAGGACTAATGAGGGGTGTCATGTCCAACCCCAGACAGATGGCTGGGGGTCCAGTGTTGGGCTGGTTGCTTCCTCTGCACCCTGTGCCATCTTCTGCGAGGAGTTGGGGTGGGGCTGGGGCCACCCCAAGACCAGCAGTGTATCTTTAACAAGGGCCCAGACTCTCAGGAGTCCTGACACCAACCTCTACCTCCACCCAGTCCAGAACTAGAAACCTCTTTCATACCTTGGCCTCCATCTGGCTCTGTGAGGGTGTGGCCCCGTCTCCTGCCACCACCCTGACTTGTCTAAACCTGCCGATCTGAGCGGAGATGAACTCTGGGGAAATCTCTAATCAGAGGCCCTCCGTGCTGTGGTGTGCCGCGGGGTTAGCTACATGTGGGTGGCCCCTGGGGCAGTGTGTGCGTGTTGGGGTCGGGGGGCATCCCGTGAAGCGAAGCTCCCTAGCGGGGTAACTTTAGGTTTGAAAACAGCCCAAGACTTCAAAGCCCGGAGCGGAGCAGCGCTGTCGTGGCACCGGGGGTGGGTAGTTAGTTGGGTGCAGCAAACCCGCGCGAGGCTGAAGGGGAGGCCTCTGCCAAACCCTCACCCACGCCCTCCCCGGCCCTTCCTGCCGTCAGCTCGCTCCCCAGCCTCACACTGTCAGCCCCAGCTCGGAGGGCTGAAAAGGGCGGCCCTGCGTGGGACAGGGGTCCTCGGTGCGCCCGGTCCCCAAGGGGGGCGGGAGGGGGCCCGGCGCTGCGTGGGGCGGGGTCGCGCAGGCCCCGCCCCGGCGCGCGCCTGTCCGTGCCGCCCATTGGTCCCGAGAGCTATGACTCGCGGGCTGAGCAGGAAGGAAACCGCTCCCGAGCGCGGCGGCCTCGTCTCCAGGCCGTGCAGCTGCTGCCACCGCTACCCCGTCTGCCTGTCGGCCCGTCGGCCCATCCGCAGCATGAGCGGCCTGCGCGTCTACAGCACGTCGGTCACCGGCTCCCGCGAAGTGAGTGCGCGCCCTGGGGTAGAGCGCTGGTGGTGGTCCTGTTGCTCTGGACCCGGCGCCTGGGACCCGCCCCCAGGGCGGGGGCGGCGAGGTGCTGGACACGGCCTCCTGAGTTGGGTGGGGGCAGGCTCCGCGGCCCCATCCTGAACACCACCTTCGGGCATCCTGGGTCGTCTGCACACCCACTATCAGGCTGAGCCTTGACCATGTCCTTATCTTGCCCTTCCTCTCCTCCACTGTGTGTGTGTGTGTGTGTACCTGGGGGCGGAGGTGGCGCCTTACCCGTCTCCACCCAGGCCTGCCCTGCTTTCTCTTTGCCGAGCTCCTGGCTCTCCCCACCCTTAATTTATCTCTTATGTTTACTGACTCCCCTCCTCATGGTTGGTGGTCCCTCTCTCCTTCCACACCACCACAATCCTGACTCCTCCTCCCAACTCCTAGTGGCCAGAACCCTCCCCTAGGGCGTGGAGCGCGACAGGGGGACAAAAGCTCCTGGCCACACTCTCTTTTTTTCTGCCCAGGGTTCCCCCCATAAACCCTCTAGTCTGCTCACTAACCCCTGCCCGCCCTTTGCCCCCAGATCAAGTCCCAGCAGAGCGAGGTGACCCGCATCCTGGATGGGAAGCGCATCCAGTACCAGCTAGTGGACATCTCCCAAGACAACGCCCTGCGGGATGAGATGCGAGCCCTGGCGGGCAACCCCAAGGCCACCCCACCCCAGATTGTCAACGGGGACCAGTACTGTGGGGTATGGGCCTGGGGGTTGGGGATGGAGGGAGTGTTGTAGGAGGATACCAGCCAGAGTCAGACCTGAGACAAAGCACCAGTACTCAGGTGACCACCTCTTGTCCCCTCCCCCAGGACTATGAGCTCTTCGTGGAGGCTGTGGAGCAAAACACACTGCAGGAGTTCCTGAAACTGGCCTGAGCCGAGTCAGCCCCCTGGACTCCATCACCACGTTCCCCCCAGCCATCACCCATGAAGGACCTTGTGACAACTCCGTTATTCCTAACCTTCCGACCTTGGAGCCCCTCCCCCCAACCCAAGACCTACCGCCTCCCCTAACTGTAGCTCCCTCTTCTCTATTCAAAGGCGACATTCCTTACCCACTAGTCTCAAAGGCAACATTCCTTACCCACTAGTCTCAGAAATTGTCTTAAGCAACAGCCCAAGTGCTGGTTGTCCTCAGCCTGGCCCTGAGGCTGCCACCCTGCCTGGCACTGGCTGATAGGCACCCTTCTTGGTTCCATTAGCCAGGGCTCTGCCAAAGGCCCCGCAATCCCCATCCGGGAGCACCGCAGAAACAATTAAAGGTTCCATTCCATTGGCATCGTGTCTTTGGTGTGGCGTGGACATCCTGGGTCCCTGCTCTGAGCAAGTCTGGTAGATGTGATTGTGCTGAGGCTGTGCTCCCGTGTGGCACCTCTGTGTGCGATTGACAGTGCGTGTGTTTGGATATATGTCCAGCACACACATACCTGTGTGGACCAACGGTTTCTAGAGAGTGTGGGTGGGTCACCCTCCAGCGCACATGCACGTGATGGTGTCCATTACCTTGGTGTATACTGCACGTTTGCATGCCAGTCAGTAACGCGGCTGTGCCTCGTGGCCACCTGCCTGTGTCCCAACAGCTCGGCTAGGTGTGGGTGTGTCATGGAAGTGGGTGCCCAGATGCAGTTCTGTCAGCGTTGGGGCAGTGGCTTTGATGCATAGTGTTGAAGTGTCCCCACGTGCTTGTGGTCCTGCGTGTGTCTGTGCGCAGGGATCTGCACACTGGCAAAAGAGGCGCTGGCCTGGGGCGGGCCCTCTCTCCCCTGGAGCAGCTTAGCCCTTCTGGGCAGAAAGAGGAACCTAGAGGACAAAGACCCAGCGGCCAGGCCCGCCAGCTGGGGCTCGAGTTACAGAGGGGCGGCGCCGCCCCCTCCTCGGCAGAGCTAGTGCTGCTGGGCTGCCCTGCCAAGAGAGCCTCGCAGAGCAGCCGGCGTTGGGGTGGGCGCTTTATTCGGGGCCGGGGGCGGGCAGCGGAGCCCGGCGCGCCCGAAGCAGCAGCGTGGCGTTGGGCACCAGGCCCGCGGCCTGCAGCGTGAGAGCGTCATTGTGGTAGACTGTGGGCGGGAACGTACTGAAGATCTCGAAGGTGGTGGCCTCCACGGCCCTGGGGACAGGGAAGAACGAATCAGGCCGGGTCGTGGGGCCAGAGCCCCGCTGCGGACGCCAGCTGAGCCCCGCGCCCACCTGGCCTGTGCAAGCAGGGTGCGCACATCACCGACTGTGTCCTCCGGCCGCATCAGCAGCAGGAAGGCCTGCTCGCCATTCTCAGACTTGATGCGCAGCGTGGAGAGCGCGGGCACGGGTGACTCCGGAGACTCCTGGCTCCTGTGGACCCAGAGGCCGTCAATACCCCCTGGTAGCCCAGTCCCAGGGTCCTCACCTCTCCACTCTGCCCTCACCTCTCACGCTCAGCAGCCAAGGCAGGCGTCTCCACCACGATCTCCTGGATCTGGACACACAATGGGCAGCATCGATGGAGTGGACAGAGCCCTGGGCCCTGCCGGTCACACTCTCCCCCCAACCCCTACAGGGGACTTCTCCTGACCAGGGATGGATGAGACCAGTGAGCCAAAGCGGGAGGGGGTATTCTGTGTAAATGGGGGCCCAAGGAGAGGAAATAGAAGGGAAGCTTTGGGAGGTAGCCCCATCGTTCCCTTCCCTCATTCTAGTGGGGGAGACAGAACCCCACACAGTGACCAGGCTGGGTGCCTAACCTAGGAAGGCTTCCCCAGGGAAGGCTTCCCTGGGGAAATGACACTTGAGCTGTGACTGAAGGATGAAGAGGAGTCCTTAGAAATGGGATGGGGGGCAAGGATATTCCAGAGAGCATAGGTCAGGGAAGACTTCTGAGAAGAGGTGATATATTTGAGAAAGTGTCAGCATTCATGTGGCTGAAGCTGGAAACCAGGTTGGACTGGAAAAAAGAAAAGGTTAGAGGTGGCAAGAGGACCAGAAAGGAATGACAGGCCTTACCTAAGAACCACTGGAGGGTTTCAACAGGGAAGAGCCAGGATCCAATTTGCATTTTTAAAAGAGCACAGAGGCTGCTGGGGGAGGATGGCTGGCAGGGCGGGAGTGGAAGTGGGAGGCCAGTGAGGGGCCACTGCAGTTGTCTGGGAGACACTCTGGGGCCTAGGCTAGGATGGTGGGCGGGGGGAATGGAGAGAAGAGATGGATTCGGGAGCAGTTCTGGGGATAGACAGATCTGACAGGACTTGGCCACTTGTGGTGAAGGCAGAGTCCTGGGAAAGGGGTTTGGTATCTTTCACAGGTGGAGACGAGGGAGGAGTAGCAGGATAGTGAGTGAGGAGAGAGGATGATGAGACCTGTGAAGGCCAGGAAGGTGTATTTCGGTCTGGACCTCAAGAGGGTGGCCTGAACTTGGGCTCACCCCCAACCTAGACTCCCGACTTTCCCACTCTTACAGCCACACTCCTGCGTTGGCCAGTTGCTCTCTGGTCCCAGCTCAGAGAGACCAGGAGACAGTCTTGAGAGCTCACCAGCTCCATCGTTTCCAGGAGACAGGGGAACAGCTCTGAGGAGCTCATCTCTCCATCCAGGCCATCCTCAGGGGCCCTCAAGCCTGAGCCTCCAGGTAAGCCGCTGCTCCGGTAGGCTGGGCCAGGGTTGATGGTAAAGCCGCCCCCCCGCCCCCCTACCCCGCCAATAAGGCTGGGGGAGCCAGGGCTGGACTCACCTTCAGGGTGTCCCGGATGGGGCCTCGAATGTCAATCACCTCGCCTTGTCGGATCACTAATTTGGGCAGCCTGTTCAGAAACTTCTCGGCGGTCATCCTGGAGCCTGCAGAGAGGGCATTGGGAGCCTTGGCCGGGGCAGAGACTGTGTGTGATGGTGGAGGAGGCTACCTGGAGCTTGTCCTGCACAGTGCCCCCACCACCTGGCTCAGCCTCAGGGCCGAGCTCACCTGGGTGCTCCATCCTGTCCAAGGGCTTTCGAATCCTCTGCCAGCCTACCACTCGGCCCTCGCCAGGGAACGGGTCCAGCCCATTCTCTGGGTAGACCTGATTGCGCAGGTCACTCACCTGTCAAGAAGGAAGGGAAACAGCGGCTGGCACAGCTCTTCAGCCCTGAGCTCCATGCCCACCCCTACTTGCCCAAACAGAGGAATAGGCCCAAGGGATGGTCTGATGCAATCCCCATTTTATAGATGAGGAAACTGAGGCCCTGGGAAAGAGCAGGAGAGCTGCAGTTCATGCTGCTCCCACCCACCTGAGCCCTGCTCTTCCTGCAAGCTCCCCTCATCACTCCAGCTGCAGCCACAGTACTGACATCCTCCTCACAGAGTCCCTCTCGGGAGCAGACCAGGAGGGGAGGGATGAGGGTGTTAGGAGAGGGCAAAGCCCTGCTTGGCATGAACTACCTCAAACACCCCTGGTCGTGACTCACGCTATTTTCCCCCTCACACGCTCTCACTGTGGAACTAACGCACCACCCTCTGGGACACAGCCTCATGTGCTCCCATCACAGCACCCTCATCTCACTGCCGACTGCCCCCACAGCAGGGGGCCGGCTCCATCTCAAGTCCTTTAGTCCCAACGTTTGCCCCCCAATGGCACTACCTTCCACCCCAACCAGGAGGCTCCAGGAGCCTCTGGGGGGAGCCAGGACAGTTTTACGTGTACTCCTCATGTTCCCCAGGCTGTCCAGGTGTCCTGAATGCTGGGGAGGAGGGGCAGTGGTGCCACGCAGCTGAGGGCTCTGCTTTCAGGATGCCAGAAGGGGGTGCTGCCTGCTGTTCAGCTACATACCTTCCCCACTGCTGATGCGGCAAGTATGGCTACGGCAGCCTTCCCGCTCCCTTCCCAGCCCCGTTTCAGGCTCACCCTCCTTCTGGAGGTCATCAGACTGGGGTCTCTGAGGTGGGGCAGTGCCCCTAGGTGATGCCTGAGGAAGCATTCCCACCCCCTCCAAAATCCCCACACTGGGAGTGAGTGGTTTGAGGAGAGCCCATCACCTTAAAGGGGACCCCGTCAGGGTACAGCCGCTGGAGCTCTGACGGGAAGAAGCCATCCAATATGTCTCGGAGGCAGCGCTGCAGGGGGAGAGGTAGGGTGAGGCCTGGCTGGCCCTGTGCAGTGCCCTACACCCTGCTTCCTGTCTAGATGGCAGGCTCTGGGCCCCGGGATCGTGGGGCCAATTACTCTCTGGATCAGACTCTGGAAACAGAGTCCCAGGACATGGTTGGGGTGGGGGGTGGTTCTGGAGGTTCTGCATGAGCCTGGGTGCTGGGGGTGAGCTGGGCCCATCATCTCCAACTAATGGTGAGCAGGGGGTGGGCCACCACAGTGGCTTGAGGGTGCACAGGCCTGTCCTCCCCGTCACTCCTACCTGTGTGGAGGGATCGTGGAAGGGCCGGAAGGGCCCATCGAACATCACGATGCCATTCCGGTAGAGCTTCAGTGGGATGGGCTCAAGGACACAGTGTGGCACTCTGCTGGGCATTGGTGTCAGCTGGGTGTCACTGTCTACCGCCAGCTCACTGAGATCCTTCAGGCTAGCCAGCAGCCTGTCAAAGTCTACCTCGGGGGGTACCAGTGAGTCTCCTGGCAAAGAGGATTGACACCCATGAGCCTCTCTTCATGGCTGCTGTGTGCTCCAGATCCCTGGCTTCCACAGCCCCCTCCTATGCTGGGCACGGGCCTTAGCATCTCTTTAAGTGACCACCTGGGGAGGAGGAAGGACAGCTAACACTAGATAATAATAATAGCTGTCTTTTAGTGAGCATTTACTTTGTGCTAGGGGTTTAACATCTATTATCCCATTTCTTCATACCAACCCTATGCTGTAGGGACTATAAACATCCCCATTTTCCATATTAGGAAACTAAGAGTTAGAGGTTAATGGCTGGCCTAGGGACACACACAGTAAGTGGCAAGAGCGGGATCAGATCCCAGATCAGATGTGCCAGGCACTGTGTTAGCAGCTGAAAGGCACAGTGCAGAGTTCCCAGCGGTCTGGGCTCAAATTCCAGCTCCTCCACTTCTACCTGTGTGACTT
Source organism: Tursiops truncatus (assembly GCF_011762595.2). NCBI lineage: Eukaryota > Metazoa > Chordata > Mammalia > Artiodactyla > Delphinidae > Tursiops > Tursiops truncatus. The sequence goes on along the minus strand of NC_047034.1, from coordinate 163,442,490 downwards.
TGGTCACGTCATTTAACGCTCCGCACCACAGCATTCTCTTCTAGAAGGTGACGATGATAGGACCAGGATGGCTGTGAGGGTCCAAGATGACCACGTAAGAATTCCAACAAGCATCTGTCTGTGTTAGTTATTGTTGCCAGCTCTACCGTGCACAAATGGACCTCAGGCCAACCCAGAGGCCACGCAGCAGGGGTTATTTATCTCCATTTTATACATGAGGAAACAGGCCCACAGAGATGAAAAATGATTTGCCTCAGGCCACTTGGCAAGTTAGAAGAGGGGACTGACCCTGGAGTCTGTTCTTTCCACCCATCTGCACCATCAGGAGACAGAGGTGAGGGTCGGGACACCTGCTGGACAGGACATGGGAGACCTTGGGTTGCACATGTATTTGGCCTCCTCTTCTGACAAATGTGTTGTCCATAGAGCTGCTCATAAGGTTCACGGGGTGCAGGTGGGGTGATGAGGCAGCCAAGACAGATGCCAGAGCAGAAAGGATACAGGGCAGGTGGGGTGCTGCTGGGGGACAGGCCAGGAGCTTGTTCTCAGTCCTGAAGGGATCTTGCCCTGAACTAAGTCATCTACTAGGGTGTAACCCTATAAAACACTGGTGACTTTCTGGGCCTTCTTGGAAGCTGTTTTTCACCAGGACAGCCAGGCTGAGGCAGGATGTGGGTCAGGACTCTGGGGACCCAATTCCTTTCCCCACAGTGGTGCAATGGCTGTACCGGGGAAGTACAGATGTGGGCGGCCCTGTTTCCTGTTGCCTTTGTGGCTGCTGAAACGGTAGGCCCCAGCTGGCCTTCCCTTCTCCCCTACATCTCCTACTGCTGCAGGGGCTGCACCTGCGCCCCCCTCTTCCTGGGGTCCCCTGGAGTCCCTGAGAGTCCCAAGAAAAACTCACAGAACATCCTGGATATCCCTGATATGAGCCAGAACAATACCGAGACACTATTTTCCTTTAACAGCTGACTAAGTACTTTCAGAACACCCAGGTAAACCTGAAAATAACAGCAGAAAAGCTCATCACTGTCAACATCTGCCCCCATCCCTATATTCTTACAGATGGGAAAGTGAGGCCTAGAAAGTCACATGACTCGGCCAAGGCAGGCCACACAGCACGGCCAACAGGACGACTCAGAGGCGCGCGGACTGCTAATCCAGCTGCCTCCTGGGGACTGGGCTTTTTCAGGGAGCTGAGGTGTCGACAGGGGAAGGGGCAGGTGGAAACCCAGGGGAGGATGCCAAGAAGCAATGAAAGAGAAAAGGAAAGTTGGCGGAGAAAATCAGCCCGGAAGGCTCTCAGCCAGGGCTCGGGGGTGGAGAAGTGAAAGCAGGGTGGGCCTGGCAGGTATCAGATGCAGCAGAATGGAGGTGACACAAGGGGCCCAGGAGAAGGAACCGCCGCTCTGGACAGACCAGGGCTAAGAGAATAAGGCAGGAAGAGCCTGGCATCGCCACCTCACAGCCAGGAGTGCTCAACAAAAGCCTGGCCCCGTGCAGCCACGTCACATGGGATGAGGCAGGTCAGAGGTCAAGTGAGGCATTTCCTCTCTGAGCCGCAGCTTTCTTTTCCAGGGAATGGGTAGATAACAGAGATCTTCATCCTGCCCGCAAGATCCAGGGGTGAACTGACTGTGATGATGACTCAGCATTTACTATGCCAAGCCCCAAGAGGCAGGTCTTCTTCTCCCATTTTACAGATGAGGAAACTGGGCCTTGTAAGGTGACATGCCCCGGGTCATGCAGCTTGCAGGGCCCAGGTGACTCTAAGCCTCTGTCCTCAGTGACCACGCAGGCTTGCCTCTCAGTGTTGGTTCTTCAGATACTGCTCACTGGGGTTCCTTTCCAAGGAGGAGTACAGTGCAGGGAGATCATCTCTGAGGCCTCATCCAACTTCTGAGAGCCCATGATTTTATTTAAAAGGGGAGTGAACAGGCATGGAGATCAAGTCCAAGCTCCTTGGCCCAACTCCCAAGACCCTCAGAGCCCTGGCTCCCCAGGCTGCCCTCAACAAGCTCCCCCACTCACACTCTGAAGCCATACAGCCCGGGCTACCACTTCCAAGCTGTGTGACCCCGGGCACACGGGCCAACATCTCTGGGCCTCAGCTTCCTCTTCTATAAAATGAAGACAATAACAGCCCCACTTTACAGGGTTGCTGTGAGGCTCACAGGAAGTGCCTGGCAGACAGAGCTGTTGTTGTCACTAACACCCCACCCTCTTGATCATCACAGGGCTCAGGTGCCCTCTCACCACCTCCGTGGAGAAGCCTTGCCCGGAGCCCCTGCCCCTGAGCCTGGGCCTCTGTTCCTCCTGGGTTTCTGGAGCCCTTGGGCCCACTCCTGGCCCTCATCACAGGCTGCTGTCATTTTCTTTGCTTATTGGTCTTTCCAGCTACACCAGTCACTCCTTGAACACAGGCAAGAGCAGCCAGCCCTGGGCCTGGCCCACAGTGGGTGCTCAAGACGCACTGGATCCGTCCCTCCACCCCACCACCCCGCCATCCAGCAAGTGCGTCCGCAGCGCCCGTGCCCTGCCAGGCTCTGAGCAGCATGGCCACGCCCATGCCCAGAGTCCTGCCCTCCTCAGGCTCATACTTGAATGAAGGAGACAGGGTGACAAAGAGTGACAGTGGCATGTGTTAAGTGCCACTGTGGGGTTGCAGGGCCCAGAGGAGGGCCAGACCCTGCCCCTAGCGCAGCTGAGTGGTGAGCCTGCCCTGGGCTGGCCCCTCGCACCCTCACCGGGAGGACAACCTGCTGCCGTGAAATCCCGGCAGTGTCCGACGTGCCCCAGCTGGCCCGTCCCAGCACCACAGGCGAAGGCTGTTGAAAGGAAACAGGCCTGCTATTTCCACCCACCTGCACGCCGGGCCCTGCTCTGGGGACTTCACCTACATTCACTCTGCTCGTCAGAGGAGCCGGCGGGGAGAAAACGGGCTCCGAGAGTCTGGTCACCGCCAGGGCCACAGCCAGCCTGTGACTCGGCAGGAGCTGACTTCTCTGGCCCTTGCTTTGATCATCACGCTGCTTTTCCCCCACCTCATCCTGTACAGAGGATCGCCCCAGCGGGCTCTGACCATCCAGGCCAAGGGCACCCAGGCAATGCCTGCGAATCGCCTGCATGTGCACGTGCCCTGGCCTTCGGGTCGAGCCCTGTGCTGGCTCTCTGGAGCACAGCAGGGGTGGAGCAGTAAATGGACATGGTCATCATTCACCGACCGCATGTCCGCCTGAGAGAACACTCCACGTACTCCACACTGTGGTATTCAGTGCTCTCAGTTCAGGGCCTAGGGGTCAATCGTACCATCTCACCTCACCTCACAGATGAGGATGTGGACTCAGAGGTGAGGCAGGTTCCCCACACAGGTGCGATCTGACCCAGGCCCCCCTCTTCAGCCAGAGCCTTTAAGGCTTTCACTGCAACGCAGAGCCCCTAACTACGCGCCCGGGGCAGCTGCAGGGCGGCACAGCGCCTGGCGCCGAGCAGGCACTCCACGCACATGTGCTAGAGCAGGTGGGGTTTGAGCTGAGCTTCACAGGAGGGGAGAAAAGGGGGCAAGGCACTTGGGGGACACAGCACAGGACCGAGCTAGTGGGAGGGTGGGTGGCAGGAGTCCAGCCTGCCTGGGGTCTAGGCCAGGCCATTTCCAGGGGCCCAAGGGCAGCCCAGGGACAGCCCATGGAGGAGTCAGGCTGGCTTCCTGAGCAGGGGAGGGAAGAGGCTCCCACACAGATGCCGGAGCCTGGGCTTGGGGAAAAGGGTTGGGGAGGTGGGCGCTGGGAGTGGGAAGGGGAGATGTAGAGAGAGGGCAGGGACTTGATGAGGGGTGGGGGGGGGTGAGGAGCTCAGAGGTGAAGGGTCGGGGGAGCTCAGAGTTGGCTGGAGCTCTCAGCCCTGAGGCTCAACACCTGACCCGAAGGTGGTAGGACCAGAGCCGGAACTGTCCCTTTCATGTCTCCGCATACCCTGAAGCACCTGGCACGGCATCCTGTTTGCTACTCAACATACTGGTGGGAAGGGGTGAATGATCTGGCCTGAGGCCAAGCCCTTGCAAGGCTTCCTCTCCCCTGAGCCCCTTCATGGGCCCAACTGACCCTCCTCCCTAAGAGTCCCAGGCTCTAGAATGTTTGAATCAGCCCCAGTCTGCCTAATACAGATGCCCCAGCTCACCAATCCACTGGCCTGCTGCCCCAGGGCCTGTGGGGAGTGGTACCCAACAGAGGGAGATCCAGAGAAACAAGCCAGAGCATCAGGGTCAGCCAGAGGCTGGCTTCATGGACCCAAGGGCCCTTGGGGCAGGGGCAGGTTGGCACGTGGGGACAAGGCCATAGGGAGAGGAAGGGAAAAAGCCAGGAAAGGGGGGCGGGCAGTCCCAGGAGGAAAAGCTGCTAGAAATGAAAAACATGTTGTTCATCTGTCAGAAGAGCTAAACTGAGCCCCCTCCATGTTGAAGAATCAAAAGGCAAAAGAAGAAAAAGACACAAATCAGGAACTTGTGGCCAGGCTTTAGAACAAGGGGCTTGAGAACAGCCGTACTCTGAGCAAAAACAAACAACACAGAGCAGTTGGGGGCTGCTCTCTTTTTGGGAGGAGAGGGTGGAATCCACAGAACCAGGTCCAGAAACCAGCTGTCTGGTCTCACCCCTTCCCCAAAGGAGCAGGGAGGGCCCCACTGGCCGGAAGGAAGTCTGCCCTCCAACTAGTCAGCAAGGCCACATGAGGCCTGAGCCCAGCTCACCGCACAGGGGCAGTGTGTGTGTGAGTGTGAGTGCGTGCATGCGTGCGTGTGTGTGTCCGTAGTGCTGGCAGGCCTCTGGCCCTGGACCCCAGGAAGGGACATCCTTACAGCTTCTGGCAGTTGCCTAGCAGGGTCTCGCCTCTCACCCAGGGAGAACTTCCCATAGCACTCAGCCCAGGGTTCAGCTCCTGGCATGGCCCAGGTGCCATACAGCTCCCCAGCTTTGCTGTGTCCTAAATGGGACATCTTCCCCGACAGCTGTGCTCCCCAGGGTCATCCCAGGTTCCTCCCACCCCCTCCCTAATGTTCGAGCAATCGTCAAGGCCATGGATTCCCCTCCTAAATCTCTCTGCTCTGCCCCTTCTCACCAGCCCCACCAGTATCACCCTTATGCTGGGCATCATCTCATCTTTGGCCTGGATGACTGTAACCATCTCCCAGTGGGCTCCCAGCCTTAAGTCTTGCCCCCTTCACTCAACAGACTGCTTAAGTGCCTCAGTTTCCCCATCTGTAAAATGGAATAACCCCTGGCCTGTGCCAAGGCTATTTGTGAAAATGCTTTAAAAGTGGCAAATATGGTGCAAATGGAAAGTGATGTTTTTGAAACAAGGGTGAGGGGGTTTTCCCCTGAGATTTAGGGGGAGCTAGCCAATGTGCAGCAGGTGGGACTCTCATGTTTCCAGTCTGGGTTTTTACCCAGCAGGAAACTTATGAAATTAAGAAAGTACAGTTGTCTTCCAAACAGTCCCCTGGGAGCCAAGCTCATGTTCCCATGAGACTGCCACTGCCTTCTGACCATGGAAAACAATGAGAGCTCCCACTTGCGGGGCTGATGACATGCGAGGTGAGTGCTAGGTGTTGCGTCCAACCCACTGACTCGTAGTAACTCCATGGGAAAGAATACACTGATGAGGAACTACTGATCTACTGATGAGGAACTGAAGGCTCAGAGAATGGAACTCGAGTACCCAAGTCACACCTGGGTTAGGCGGTGGTGATGAGGACCCAGGTGTGACCAACAGAGCCTGGAGAACTACCTTCCAGGCAATGACCTCCATTCTTTGAAGAGAATGGACCAGCTTTCAGAAGTGGCCAGTTCCGGGACTTCCCTGGTGGCGCAGTGGTTAAGAATCTGCCTGCCAATGCAGAGGACACGGGTTCGATCCTTGGTCTGGGAAGATCCCACGTGCCGGGGAGCAACTAAGCCCATGTGCCACAACTGAGCCTGTGCTCTAAAATCTGCGAGCCACAACTACTGAGCCCGCGAGCCACTACTGAAGCCCGCCCGCCACAGAGCCCGTGCTCTGCAACAAGAGAAGCCACCACAATCAGAAGCCCACGCACCGCATCGAAGAGTAGCCCCCACTCGCCGCAACGCAACTAGAGAAAGCCCGCACACAGCAACGAAGACCAAATGCAGCCAAAAAAAAAAGTATATATATATATATATATATATATATATATATAAAGGAAGTAGCCAGTTCTATGGCCCCAAATCTCTGGAGTGCATCCCTCGGGATATTAGCAGTTGAGTTAAAAATAAAACGTGGTGGAGGCCCAGAGATGCAGGTAGATTTCAATAGTTTGCTACAAATGAACCTGGAAAGGGAGTCCACAGAGGAGACCAAGCCCCTGGCCTAACGGCCAGCTTCCAAAGCAGGGGGATTGCTTCTAAAGGCCACAGCTTTTAAATGGGTGACATTTTGTAAACTATGGTGCCTGAGACAAATGAGGTCTTGTTACGTTTTGTATCCCTGGGTCCCTGGAGCCTTAGAAAGATGAGCAAGCAGAGTCTAGGGTTAGGTGGTCAGGGATGGAGGCTGAGGCCTTTCCCTCCTGCTCCTGTGTCAGTGGCAAGCTGTGGGAGGCCTTGGGGCACCTTGTGCTGGGAGAAGGGGCATGAATGAGCTGGCCTCTGGACAGCTGTGGGCCATTGGGAGCTGTAGCGGAATTCCCTTTGCAGGAGGGTCCAGGGTGGACCCCGACTTTACCTGGCTTCCAGAACTTCTTGGCTGTCATCCAGTCCCTCTCGCCATCCTCCGAGTCCTCCTCATGCATGGGCTCACCCACCCACTGCAGGCCGTAGTCACCGAGGAACCGCTGTGGGGAGAGAAGAGGGAGATGTCGGGGGCACTGTCAGCTCAGCCCCTACCAGGGGAAAAGGCGGCATCAGCCCAGCCCCCAGCCCTAGGCCTCCGCTCCCAGCCCACTGGATGGGGCGATGGGCCCGGGGGTCTTGGCCACTTCCTGGCTGTGGCCTTGGGAAGCCACCTCACCTCCCAGAGCCTCAGGTTTCTCCTTGTAAAATGAAGCTTGTGAGGACTCACTAAGGTAACTCACGTCATGTCCTTAGTACGGGCCTGGCACAAGCAGGAGCTCGCGTAAGTCCGCCATCATGGCGGCGGAGAGCCATGTGGGTCTGGCCCGAGTGGGAGGAGAGGAAGGGACACCTGCTCTGCAGGTCTGAGAGGACATGTCCCCCCACATGTCCCACACGCCTCTCTAGGGCTGGCCGCCCAGCGCCTTTGCCACAGGAAAACTTCTGAGTTGTCTATGCTTCCTGTTGCTGCTTCCTCACCTCCACTCCTTCCCTCAACCCACTCCAGCCCGGCTTCCACCTCCACAACTGACTGCAACGGCTAACAAGCAGCCCCCCGCAACCTGCCTGCTGCCTAACCCAGCGGGCACACTTCTGCCTTCCTCTCTTGCAACATATGTTGTTCTTTTTCAGTTTCAAATCTCTAGCCATCTACACTTAGATGTCCAACAGGCACCTCAAAATGAACTTGGCCCAAACAGTCATGCCTCCCTGCTCCCACCTCCCAAGGCGGGGAGTGGCCCACGTCCCAGCTAGTCTCTAATGTGTTACCCTTTTAAATATTTCACCATATTCCGTACTTGTGTCTCTTCCTGTGTACTTGTTTATGTGTGTCCCCTCTAGACTGTCAGTGCCATGAGGGCAGGGACCCTCTCTGCATCCCAGTGTCTGGCAGGGTGCCGGGCGCACAGGAGGTACTTTGTCTGAGTTTGCTAAATTAACGAAGCAATAAACGTGTGAACAACGTGAACGTGGGAACCCCAATGCCCTCTGCCCTGAGGGGGCAGCCCTGACTCCTGTGGCAGCTGCTCAGAGAAGCCCCACGGGCTGCCGGCAGTCCTAGCAGGCCGCTCAGGGAGCAGCTGTTTACCCACAGCCCTGGGGTATGCACAGGCCTGGGTGGGAAGGGCCCTCAGCTGCAGCTGCTGCTTGGGGTTTGCGTCTGTGGTCTTAAATTAGGTTGGGGCTTTGGAAAGCAACTCGGTGTGGAGAGGGAGAGGCTAGAACCCCAGGAGGAGCTTCTGGTGGGGCCGGTGAGGCAGTGGGGGGCCTTGACGATGTATGCATGCCTAGGACCCTCCCTTGAGCCTGGGGTCCCTCCAGCTCAAGCCTTGCTGTGTGAACGATGGCAACAAAGGTGACACTGGGTGAGTGAGATGCCACGTCCAGAGGCAGGGAATGGCCATGACCAATGCAGTAAACACGCACAGCCAGGCCCCTGCCAGGTCCTGGGCGCACAGCAACGAGCAGGAGAAAAGTGCTCCCTCCCTCGTTCCCTCGTGGGGTCCACGGTCCCCAGAGGAAGAGAGAGTGGAGCACCTGCCCTGGTCACAGGTGAAGGGGGTCCCCTGGGAAAGGGCTCCCACCTTGACTTGAGACTGAGGATCAGTGAAAACTTGCCAGGGGAAGGTAGAAAAAGAAATTTCAGGTGGAAGGAACAACACGGACCAAGGTCCTGAGGTGGGAAAGAGCTTGATGTGGTCAAAGAAGCAGAGGCAGGTCCCCGTGGCTGGAGGGGAGAGTAGTTCAAGCCGACACTGAGGAAGGGGGAGGGGCTAGCCCAAGCCTGAAATGGGATGGGGGGTGCCCCGGGCCCCTGTGTGGGATGTGCGGTGAGGAGACCCCAGAGAGGTGGGCTCTGACCCAGTCCCTGGGGGCAGACAGCCCTGGGCCGGCACCTCCCTCACCTCCATCTCCCCGACCTGCCGCTGCAGCTGCGCGCACGTGGTCTCCAGCTCCTCCTGCCGCTGCAGGGTCACCGTGCCTTCAGGAAAAGACGGGGAGGGGTTCCTGTGCCCCCCGCATGGAGGTTGCCAGGCCACTTCTGGCCATGACAAGAGCTTTGGCCTGAGGGTCATCTGGAGAAGCTGCTCCACGAGAACTCGAGGGATCCCTGGAGAAGCACCTCTTGGCCTCTCGCCCTGACCTTGAGAGGGGAGGCCCTGACTCTCGGGAGGCCACCAGCCCACCGAGCAAGGCTCCTGACGGGGCTGCCTTTCCTCCAGGCTTTGGCTGGCAGGCCCTGTGCTCAGGGCTGGGCTAGGGCTGCGCTCGGGGGACTCAGTCCCACACAGAAGGGCACCGCCCTGGGTGTCACTGCTCCTCTCTGGGCTCCATTGCCCAGACTCCACCACAGGACTCAGCTTGATGCTCTCGGAGCCCTGATACCCAGAGGTCGCCGGCCCAGGGGGTACAAAGGGGGGCTGACCAGCCCACAGAGGGCCTCTTACCCTGGTGCTCCTGGAGGGTCTCCACCAGCTCCTCCAAGGCCCGTATCTTCTGATCCTGCAGCAACGAGACAGGAGGGGAGCAGACCTGGTGGTTCCCAGAGCCCAAGGGAGCCCCTTCCAGATGGGAAGACCCGGCTTAAAGCCCCTGCCCCGCTCTGGCACTGCTCCAGTGCTCAGATGGCCCTTGTGGTCCCACTGAGGTGGGGGCAGGGGGTGGGCACCCCCAAGTGCCCAGCACTCAGCAGCCACTGCTGCCACCCAATCTGAGGTCTACGGGCCTTGCTCCGGTGTGGAGAAGACCCCTAGCCTCTCTGCTCAGGTCACAGGGACCCAGGTCAGTCCCGGGCCAGACCTGGCCCTTGAGTTGGGCGGTTTGCTCAGGGAGATGGTTCTAGAACCCATCCACCATGGTCTATTGCAATAGTAGCCTCACTGGCCTCCCCAGCCCAGGCCCTTCCACCCCTCAGACCAGACCCTGGCCCTCTCCCCCCTGGGGCCCCACCTTGGAGAGCATCTCATCCGCCTGGGCCTTCACCTGCCGCTCCAGATCCTGCACTTTCCTCGCCATGGTGGCCATCAACTCCGAGTCGTGGTACACAGGGACTGCCAACCAGACAAAGTCCTAGAGCCTGGGCCTTGAGCTGAGGCTGAGGTATGGGGGTCCAGGGGAGGGGAGAGGGAGTGGGGTCCAGGGGAGGGGAGAGGTAGCGGGCTCCCCAGCAGCAGAAATAAGGGTGGTAACAACTGCTGCCACCGAGATAATGGGGACAGTTCTACACACTTTTCATATGTCAGCTTTTCTGAGGAAATGAACTGTTTTGGGAAACTGAGGCACAGAGATTCTGTAATGCACCGAAGATGTATATACGAGGGAGTGGTACAACATACGGGTTACATCACCTTGAAACGCTGTCAAAAAGTTCACCCTTAGAGCAACTATACTCCAATAAATATTAAAAAAAAAAATGTTCACTCTCAGTTGAATCACTCCTCTAATCTCGCCCCTAATTCACAGGAAATACGTTGGATAGAGGAGCAAGTTAAACAGCACCGGACAAATCACTACGGGGGACATCCTGCGGGACAAGTAGCCCGGACGCTTCAAAAAGTGTCATTTTTTTAAAGAGGCAGGGATTCTGCTCTAAAGAAGTATAACAATCAAATGCAGTGCATGACCCTCAATTAGAACCTAGATCGTGGTGGGGGGGAAGCTATGAGAGATATTTTGGAACACTGGGATGTTAGAGAGTTCCTGGATTGTTCATATTCTTAGGTGAGATCACAGCATCGTGGTTACGTACTTCCTTACTCCTAGAAGATGCAAAGGGAAGTATTTAGAGCTGAAATGTCATGATATCTGCAACTGATTTCTAAATGGCTCATCCAAAAAATACACTTGTGTTCATAACATATGTGTATATGGATAGAAAGCAAGTATGGCAAGATGTCACTAACTGTTGAACCTAGGCTGAGGACGTATGGGTGTTTGCTGTACTATTATTTCAACTTTTCTGTTTGCTGACAAATTTTCAAATTAAAACATTTGTGAAAGAAAACAAGAGAGACACACGGGAAGAAACAGGCGCCCTTCTTCCCCTGGATGTTGTCTCTCTCTGTGTGAAGCCGGAAGTGTAGCTGTAACCACGTGACCATGTGGAGCTGACAGGCTCAAGGATGGTTCAGTGCAAAGCTGGAGAAACCTGAACTTCTGACAATGTCTTTGAGCTGTTGTCTCCCTAGGACTTCTTAGTATGTGGGATAATAAAGCCCCCTGATGTTCCTTGGTTGAATCAGGGTTTTCGTTGACTTTAGTCAAAAGCTTCTTAACTGATATATAGACATTTGGGAACTGTCAGCACACGGATGACGGCACATGTTTGAGGCAGAGTGGAGAGAGAGAGGAGATCCCAGGCAGGAGGAACATCACATGGAAAAGCTGGAGCTGGCAGGGAGCCGAGAGGGAAGAGCCTAGGAGGCAGGAGGATGGCAGGGAGGCCGTGTTATGGAGGCCAAGAGCCCGGGGTGTCCTGAGAAGAGGGATCAGGGAACTGTGTGGAATGTTTCCCTGCAGAGAAGTGAGACATGACAGGCAAGCCCTTGACTGTGAGCTTGGCAGGGGCAACCCCTGGCTGAGAGCGGGCTGAGGGGTGGTGGCGGGGGAGAGGCAGAGAGACCTGGGGAACAGCCAGTTTCTGTGGTTGCTGTTGAAAGATCCTGGCTTTGTGACCGAATGGCTGTGGGGCCGGGCTCTTCCGGTCTCCTTTTCCACCTCAACCCCTCCCTACCTGTACAGGGGAGGGGGCATTCGGTGCAGGATCAGAGACTGAGAGACAGAAACGGAGACAGAGAGACAGGAAGCTGCTTACCCAAGATATCACAGCTAGTGGAAAACTCTCACCTCATCCCCAGCTCCCCCAGACTCCCAGCTCAGACCCTGCCCCTGCCCAGTGCACCACACAGCTCACCCTGCCAGCCCATGAGTCCCCTGTGCGCAGGACTGCTCAGTCCTACCTCCTCTGGGAAGCCGCCCCAGTGAGCCCCATCCTACTTTGCGCACCTCCACGATTGCAGTGTTGCCACAGCCCTTGGCGGATGGTGTGGATCAGGCTAGGGGGACTGTCTAGGGGACTTGGGCCTTGTCCAGAGCCCTGCGGAAGCAGGAAGCAGATGCCCGGAGGCTGAGCTTCCCCCTCAGGCCCTTCATTCCTCTTGGACCCTGAATCCTAGAGCCACTGACATCACTCTTGATGGGGATTCCAGCCAGGTGTACTCCAGAGGTGCCAGCCACAGCCCGCCCTGGGGCTTTGCCAGACCTCCTGAGCTAACGGCCGGACCTGTGTGTGGCTTCACGCCAAGCCAGGCTCTGAACAGGTCTGGGGTGCAGGCCCAGGGCCACAGTCAGCCAGGAGTAGAAGCAGCGCCTCTGACCCAGCAGGTGGGAGAAGGTGCCATGCCTCTCAGGGCCTCCCTTTCCCCGGGGCCTCTCCTGCTGCCAGGGACACAGACCCCTTCGGGCCTCTGCACTCACCATGCCTACTCACAGGGGCACCTATGCCACCATAGCAGGAAGGAACAGAGATCCTTTCTTCTGAGCCGTGCGCGTCATTCAGCACGTCCACCTCATCTTCTGCAGACAGGGATGCCCAGGTCACTGCTCTGGGGCTGAAGCCCAGGCGAAACGGGGGCCCTGGGCCCTGGTCAAGATGAAGCAGCCTGTTCTCTGTCCCCCCAGCATATGAGGATAGAAAACTTGGGACGCTGGAGAGCAAGGATCCAACCAGAACAGGCCTCTTCTTGGAGTTCTCCCAACCCGGCTCCCTGGGGGGACCTGGGTGGCCAATGCCAGCACCACGGTGGGGGCTAAAGGAGGGCTGGGATGCAAAGGTCTGAGCCTGCGGGAGGCAGGGCAGCAACGTGAGGACTGGGCTTCAGGGAGAAAAGGCTGTAATGGGCTGCAGGTGGCTGTCGGAGAAGGAGGACTGGGGTCTGCCCCCCTCATGGCCCACCCCACGGTGAGTGGAGGGGTTCAAATGTTAGTGATGACATCTCCACTAAGGGTGTGGGGTGTCCAAATCCGAGAGCTGCAGATAGCACTGCAGTTGGCCAGCCACTCTGGCTGACGGGAGCTCATCACGCTCTTTCTCTCCATCTGCCCAAGTGCAAGGACATGAGGAGGACACGAGGGCAGAGCCCACACTTACCATTTCCGTACATTTTTATATCTCGCCTCCTGGGAATGGGGCAGGAAGGAGAAGGAAGACAGACAAGTTAGGACCCCCTGGATTGCCCTCGGGGGAGGCTCTGGCACCAGGTCCCCCATCAATCCTAAAGAAGGTGTCTCCTGAGGACATCCACCCCCAAATCCCATCCCGGCCCAGGGGTGAGCCAAGGGGCAGGCTTCAGGGTGTCCGACTCCTCCCAACAAAGAAGGATGGTGAAGAGCTGAAGGGCAGAGCCTTGGAGAGAAGATTACAAGAGTCCCCAAGCCCAGGAGCGCAGCCCCAGCTCTGCTCTGAAATGGCTGCAGGACCCCAGGCCTGTCACTTAACCTCTCTGGACTTCCTTGGCCATGATGCAAATGACTCAAAGTGGGCTTCAGAAGAGCAAGGAGAGAGGTAAAAGAATGCTTTGAAAAGATGAAACTGATAGATGAACAAACAGGATTCTCTTCACTGAGAGCCCAGCATGTGGCCGAGCCTGGAACAGGTGGGCCAGCAGTGTTTGAAGAACTAATTCATGACCAGTGAATAAACAGACGGATGCCGCCACCTCGCTAAATGGCACAGCCCAGTGTGTGCTTAGACACATGGAGAGCCTCCCAGAAGAAGGTTCGAGAAAGATAAGGTGATCAGAGAGAGATACATAACTTCTTATCGTTTTCCTCAGGACACTAGGAGTCAATCTCCTAGTCCACGGGAGGAGCCGGGAGGAGGCAGGGGCATGGACACAAAGATCCCACGAGGCCAGTTCCTTACCCCGGATTCACAGGCTCCGAATGCAGAGGCACTCGCCGGGTCTTGCCAAGGGAGGCCAAAGGTGAGCTCATAATTCTACTTCTAGTCTCTAGCTGTCAGGAACTCCCTGAGAAGAAAGAAGTCAGCCCTTGGGGACAGTCACTCAGGACCAGGGAGCGGCCTGAAACTTCTTCTGCCCTGGCTACTTTTCCCAGGAGGGAGCACTGTCCAGGGAGTGGCACCCCTCACTTCTTCCTACTGCCTCTGCAGAAGTTTCTGGAGGCGGCCTGGCCTCAGGATCCCTATGCTTGACGTCCACCTGCTCCGCTGGATATCCAGCTCTCTGCTCTGCTCTTGGAGGTCTCTGGCCTAGCAGTGCTTGGGAAAGGGCGATGGGGGTAGGATGGGGTGCAGAGGTGGGCCGGAAGCCTGGGACTTCCCCAGACTTCAAGCCCTGGCACAAGACTACCCAGCAGGCCTGGGGCTTCTGTCTATCTACCAAGGAGCTGGTCATCATGCCCAGGTGTCCCCTCCCCTCCTACCAGAACCAGGGGCCACCTCCAACTTCTCAGAGCCAGAGAGGGGCAACCCCAAGGCAGGATTCTACCAAGACACCACCTGCATGGCAGGGAGGTCAAGAGCCCAGACCCTGGATAGGTTCTGCCATTCCAGTATAGCCTGTGCCTCAGTTTCCTTTAGCGTGAAGTGGGGATGGTAATAGTACCAGCCAGGTAGGGGTAACACACGTAAAGCACCCAGCCCAGTGAGGCGCTCGAAGGAATTACTCAAAATGTGAATTGTGGCTGCCGCTGTTATTGGCACACGGAAGGCCCTCATAAATGCCGATTTCCCTTCCTTTCCTCTTCCTTCTGGAAAGATGAATGAACATCAGGGATGCAATTAACGGTCACTATTCAGTGAATTAAATATCACGTGGCTAATGTCTAGAAATCGAAGAATCAAACGACCTCCATCAGGGCCTGAATCAAGTCTTCCGTTCCACTTTGGAGATGTGTGGCACTGGCCTCCATCAGCCCCTGAATCTGCCCAGCAAGGGGACCTGCATCACCAGGAGGCAGCTCCCTTGGTCTTAATTCTGGAGTTTGGGACTCATGCCCCGCCCCTTTCTCAGAGGTGCCCTCCAAGGACAAGGTCCAGAGTTTCCTGATCTCCATCATCCAGCATCCAGCCTCCCAAACCTGCCCCCAGCCTGCCTGGTTCCTGCCGTCTTGTCCGGGCATCCTCAGGGTATGTGTGGCCAAGTGTGACGGCCCCTGTGGCTCCCTTCACCAGTCTCCACACACTGCCAGAGGAATCTTCTTAAACCCAAAGCTGACATGTCACTTCCCTGCTCAATACTCCCAGTGGCTCCTTCTCACCCACAGAAAAAAAAATCATGGATGATCTGGTCGCTGCCTGTGTCTCTGGACCTCACCCATCATCACCCACGGTCCCCCCGCATCCCACCCTCCACTTGAGCCACTCTGAACTGTCGGCCCTGAAATGCACCAGGGCTTTCTTTGCACACATGGCTCCTCAGGCCTGGGACCCGATCCCCCAAAATGGTCTCCCTACTCCTACCCACACCCTTCCCTTGGCTGGCTAACTCCTTTTCTTTTTCTTTTTTTTTTTTTTTTGCTTTTATCTAGTTATATTTTAACTTTTTACTTTAAAATTATTATAGATTCACAGGAAATTAGGACAATAGTAGAGAGGTCTGGTGTATCCTTCACAGTTTTCCCCAATAGTCACATTTTACATGACTATTGTACACAGTATCAAAATCAGGAAATTGACATTGTATAATCTGTGTGTCATTCTATGCCATTTCATCCCCTGTACAGACTCTGTGTAACCACCACTGCAATCAATATGTACAGAGGACTTCCCTGGTGGTGCAGTGGTTAAGAATCTGCCTGCCAATACAGGGGACACAGGTTCAAGCCCTGGTCCGGGAAGATCCCACATGCTGTGAAACAAATAAGCCCATGCGCCACAACTACTGAGCCTGTGCTCTAGAGCCCGTGAGCCACAACTACTGAGCCCACGTGCCACAACTACTGAAGCCTGCGTGCCTAGAGCCCATGCTCCGCAACAAAGAGAAGCCACGGCAATGAGAAGCCCACGTGCCGCAACAAAGAGTAGCCCCCACTCGCCGCAACTAGAGAAAGCCCGCACACAGCAACAAAGACCCAACGCAGCCAAAAATAAATAAATTTATATTAAAAAACGATATGTACAGAACTATTCCATCACCACAAAGATCTCCCTTGTGCTACTCCTTTAGCATCACACTCATCCTCTTCCTCACCACTGTCCCTAACCCCTGGCAACCACTACTCTGTTTCCCATCTCTATAATTTTCTTACTTCAAGAATGTTATATAAATGGAATCAAATAGCATGTGACCTTTTTTTAAAAAAAATACAGCTTTATTGAAGTATAATTCACACACTTAACTCTTTTAAAGTATACAATTCACTGGTTCTTAGTATATTCATAAATTCAGAGTTATGAAACCACCATCACAATCAGTTTTGGAACATTTTCATCACACTAAAAAGCCCCAGGCACTGTGCCTTTAGTAGTGAAAACTACCCTGCATGAACTCCCACCAGACCTGATTATCCCTCCTTTCTCCAAATTCTCATCACCATAATGACCCCTCAAAAGAAACTGGTCAAAAAGACAGAAATTAATAAGCATTGGCAAGGATGAGGGGAAACTGGAACCTTTGTTGGAATGTAAAATGGTGCAGCTGCTGTAGAAAACAGTCTAGCAGTACCTCTAAAGGTTAAACAGAGTTATCTTATGGCCTCCATGCCTAGTTATATACCCAAGAGAAATGAAAACTTACATCCACACAAAAGTTTGTTCATAAGCAGCATTACTCATAATAGCCAAAAAATGGAAACAACCCAAGTGTTCATCAACCAGTGAATGGATAAACGAATGTGGTATATCCTTACAATGGAATATTATTTGGCAACAAAAAAGGAATGAAATACATACCACAATGTGAATGGACCTTGAAAACATTATGCCAAGGGAAAGAAGTCAGTCACAAAAGACCACCAATTGTTATGATTCCATTTATATGAAATGTCCAGAATGGTCAAATCCATAGAGACAAAGTAGGTTAGTGGTTGCCTAGGGTAGGAGGTGCTAAAGGGAGACGGGGAGGGTGTGGGTGGACTGCTAAAGGGTATAGCGTTTCCTTTTGGGCTGATGAAAATGTTCTAAAACTGACTGTGGTGAGGGCTGCACAACTCTATGAATACTAAAAACAATTGAAATTTACATTTTAAAGGGGTGAAGTATATAGTATATGAATTTTATCTCAATAAAGCTATCACAGGAAAGAAAAGGACCTGGTCTCCAAACCAAAACCAACATCTTCCCTCAAAATAAGCTCCTCCCACTTCCCCCTTCTTAATGGGACCCCGTCATCCAAACACAAAAATTTTCCCTCCTTCTTTCCCTCTTAATCCCATCAGTTACTAAATCCTGCAGGTTAAACTCTGCAAGTCTCTCACACATAGCTCCTCCTCTCCATGACCATTGTTGGCCATCCTAGTGGGACTCTCACTGCCCTTCTTTGGGGCTGTCACAATGGCCCCAAACCGACTTCCCCATTCCAGTCTCACTCCAGGCCAATCCAACACACTGTCTCCAGATCCATTTTCCCATGGATTATAGGATTATCGTCGTCCGTGAGGACGACGATTGTATCTTCCTATCAGCCTGGGGACTCCTGAGCGCAGGGCTGTGTCTCCTCCCTCAGACCGGGGACCCTGAGGACAAAGCCACGTCTACTCCCTTCACTTTGGGGTCCTCCTGGGAGGACTGTGTCTTCCGCCTCAAGCCGGAGGCGGCTAAAAGTTAGGCTGTCTGCCCCTTCAGACTCAAGTTTTGAGAGGAAAGTTCTGTCTTATGCCTCTACATCTTTGGGAGTCAGATTTATCCCCCCACAGGTCCCAGGGCTCTCCAGCGCCGACAAGGACCAGCAGGCTGTACACCTTCAACCCCTAAACCCCCAGCTGGAAGCGCTCACCACGTGACTTCTACCACCAGTCCCGCCCTAGGAGCCGCGTCACCGCCCCCCTGCCTCCACGCGTAGCCACGGTAGGCGGGGGCCCGAATCTGCTCCCAGGGCGCGGGGGGGTCTGCTGGGGGAGCCGGGCCGCGGGTCTCGCATGTCCTCGAGGTTCTCGAGGTGAGGGCCCCAGCCTGTGTGTGTGGTTCCATGGGCAGAAAGGTCTAGGGCCGTGACTCACCACACAGGGTTGCAGAGCCGCCTGCGGCGCCGCCATCTTGTTGTTACACGGTTTCCCAGGCGACCAGGACCCGTGAGCTTCTCATTGGCTAATTCGAGGGGTGTCCCTGAGCAACCAGCAGGCAGCGGAGGCGGGTACAGCCGTCTGTGCTCGAATTCTATTGGCCCACGGAGTCTCAATTCATCGCTGGATACTGCAAATCCCAGAATCCACCGCTCTGAGCGGACTCGGGGTCTGGAGAAATGGAGGGCCCGTTCATGTCAACCCAAGGCACAGAAAGCGGAGAACCTGGGATAAGATTCACGAAGCTGCTGGAAGCCTCTGGACCTGAATGTGTAATCCCGACAATGCCAATCCTCCCAATCAATCCTCCCAATGATTTTGGGAGAAATTACATTTATCTCTCTGAGCCTGTTTTTTCATCTGATCAGTACAGTACTAAGGGGGCAGTTCTTTTAAGCATGAATGGAAATGATGCAAGTACTTAATAAATGTTTCTTAAATCTGAATTTCTCTGCTAACTTCTTGACCAAACGGCGCCCTGAAGGGACGCTCATATTCTATTTCCTTTTTGTGAAAATTTGGGTGAGACTCCCCCTGCCTTTGGATAAGACACTTCGTGTGATTTTGGGTGAAACATTTCCCCTCCCGAGCCTCACATGAAAAAATAAGGTGTCGGATTAAAGCAACTAGAGAGGGCTTCCCTGGTGGCGCAGTGGTTGAGAGTCCGCCTGCCGATGCAGGGGACACGGGTTCATGCCCTGGTCTGGGAAGATCCCACATGTCGCGGAACGGCTGGGCCTGTGAGCCATGGCCGCTGAGCCTGCGCGTCCAGAGCCTGTGCTCCGCAACGGGAGAAGCCACAACAGTGAGAGGCCCGTGTACCGAAAAAAAAAAACAAAAACAAAACTAGAGATAGTTTAGTTAAGAGCATGGACTTAGACCTCTGGAGTCGTGGATCCTTGGGCAAGTTCCTCACCTTAATTTCTTCTTCTGTAAAATGGGGATAATACCCACCCTCACAGAGTTGCCATGAGAATTAAATGAGATAATGCATACAGAGTACCTGTCACAATACCCATACAGAATAAGTTTTCAAAACATTTCGTGCTTTTAACTAGCATTATCATTATCTCAGTCTTCCAGCTGTGATCTGGGTGTCTATGATTTCTGGCACCCACTTCCTTATGCCTTGGCTTAACCACCAAAGCCCTTTCTCTGCGTGTCTCAAACTGCACTTACTAATATTTTCCATTTGACCTTCTCCTCTGCATTTAGGGGAGGGCAGGCTCCTTGAGGCATTCTTTACACACCAATTGAAGACTGAAGGAAGCTACCAATTATTGAGTGTCTTGCAAGTGCCAGATGCCAAAGTTATGAGCTTTACAGATGAGAAAACTGAAGCTCAGAGAAGTAAAGTGACTTACTCAAGACTATGCAGGTAGAAAGCAGAAAAGTGGATTCAAACCCAGAACTGTCTGCCTCCAGAATCTGTGCTCTTTCCAGAAGCTCCCACTTTAGTAAAACAGGCAGGCAAAGGTAAGCCAAGGTGCAGGTGGTACAGGTCTATGGCCAAGCGAAGGGTTCAGGTGGAAAGTGTGACTGGAAGTTGGAGGTGGGAGAGCTCTCTTGCCACTAAGCTGCTCCCAGAAAGTTCTCAGAGGCTTGAGATAGATGAGAAAGTTCGAGGTCATGCTGGGGCCAAGTGTTTTGGGGGGTTGGAGCCATCGTCAGGGGACTAGCAACCTTTTACTGTCACCTTGCTCATGTTCCTTCTGCTCTTAAAGATAAGCAAGGACCAACAGCAATGGGAGGCAGGGGGCTCTGGCCTCATGGGTCCTGGTGTGCCCGCTGCCTCCCACCTCAGCAAGACTGGGGAGTGAACTGGCATTTACCCAAGCACCAGAGTTTACAACATACCTCCCTCCTACCCAGGGCCGGAAGCATGGCCTGAGACTCTGCAGTAGGCAGACATTCAGCAAATATCTCGTTCCTGTGAGGGAGGTGGGAGCCCTCTAACCTGGCGGGCAGTTTATTATTATTATATGTATGTATATATATATATATATATATATATATATATATATTTTATTTGGGCTGCGTTGGGTCTTCATTGCTGAGCACAGGCTTTCTCTAGTTGCGGCAAACGGGGGCTACTCTTCGTTGCGGTATGTGGGCTTCTCATTGCAGTGGCTTCTCTTGCTGTGGAGCACGGGATCTAGGTGCCCGGGCTTCGGCAGTTGCAGCACGCAGGCTCAGTAGTTGCGGCACACGGATCCCAGAGCACACGGGCTTTGTTAGTTGCGGCACGTGGGCTCAATAGTTGTGGCTCACGGGCTTAGTTGCTCCACGGCCTGTGGGATCTTCCCGGACCAGGGATCGAACCTGTGTCCCCTGCATTGGCAGGCACATTCTTAACCACTGCACTACCAGGGAAGTCCCCAGTTTATTATTTTTTAAAAAACATTTATTGGGGGAAGTCAGGGCCTTATTATAAAAGTATACATTTTCATCATAGAAACTTGGAAAATAGTGATGGCCATCATTTATTGAGGAAATATTATGGGCCACCAATACTTAACAAGTCTATGGGGCTGGGCTCTGTCACTTACTAGCTGGCTGTTTCTGCTCCAGCTACTCCACTGAGCCTCAGTTTCCATATCTGGAAAATAGAGATTCTAATAGAACCCACCTTGCATGATAACCCTTATCATGCAAATTAAGTTTCTCATAATATTGTCATATTGTTTTTAAAAAGATGTTTTCCAAAAACAAAGTTATGAAAATGAAACAAGAGTCGAAGCTCGCCTAATAGTTATTTTTCTGACTTATATTTTTCTATCTCCCATCTTAGATGGTTCTGGAAATCTTTCCAAGGTCTCCAGACTTACATAAGATTTGAGTGTTAGGGACTTCCCTGGCCGTCCAGTGGTTAAGACTTTGCGCTTGTACTAGAGGGGGCACGGGTTTGATCCCTGGTCAGGGAACTAAGATCCCGCGTGCTGCCCAGTGCAGCCAAAAAAAAAAAAAAAAGATTTAAGTGTTAGAAGGACATTGGAGGAAAATTTGTCCAGCTTCCAAGCTCACCCAGGACTCCCTCTGGACTTCTGGGGTGGGGGCCACTTGGCCTCTTCTTGATTCCATCCTGGGGTGGATGCTCATTGCCTGACAATGGTGCAAAGGCCCTGGAATGGGAGGAGGGAGGCTCTTTCTGGGTCTGCTCCTCACCTGTGGGATGAGGAAGTAGAGGGTTACAGGGTTAGAGTGTTAGAGGGTTCTGGAGGCCTCTGTTCTTGAGAATAGAGTCCACTTTGCTTCTAGGTCATTTCCTGAAAAACCCTTACCAGTTATGACCCCTTTGGGGCTAAAGAGTTTATCAACTCCTAGCAGCTCAGGAGGGAGAGGTAAATAATAATGGAGAAAGAGGTCCTCTCAGTCCAAGCATTCCTTCAGAATAAAAACCTGGCTATCTCTCCCACCTTCCCCCTCTTCTCCACCCACATCACAGGCGCCTTGGGTCAAGCCCTCCCTATATCCTGTTGACATTTAGGACCTTCATATTATGTGTCCTGCCCTTCACCCTTCTCAGTGTTCCAGAAACTATCATGTTCTCTCCTATGTTGAGGCCTCTCCTTACAATGGGAACATCCTCCTTTGCCTTTTCCCCCTGGGAAAATCCCCCTCCATCCTTCAAGAACTAGTTCAAATGTCCCCTCCTCCATGAATACCCCCACTCCCCCCAAATAGAATTACACTCTACATTCTAGTAGGCCTGCTGCCATTATAACATTCCTTATCCTTTTTGTGATTTTTTTCTGTATGTGTCTCCTTCTTGGACTATGAACTCCTCAAGGGAAGGGATCTTTACTCATTCATCTTACCTGATACACAGTAGGTGTCAATAAATTGTCTGAAATGAATGGATGGATGGATGGATGGATGGATGAACAAACAGATGAAGATTTCCCTTGGAATGTTCTGTGGTGCTGTTGGATCACAGCCCTCTCTCAGTGGGGGTGAAAGCTGCAGGGCAGATCATACTGTAATATGTGCTGCAACCCCCTTCCTTTCTTCCCAACCTTGCTGTGTTCCATTCTGTCACTGAGCTCAAGTACATATTGAGCACTTGCCCAGTGTGAGACTGTGCAAGGCCCTGGGAACAGTCATTAAAGAACACTGTGAAACTGGGACAGGGAGTGGCCTGAGGTGTTTTGCTCACCCAGGTCCCTCTCGTTCTGCACAAACATTCCCTTTGAGTGGTCTTCCCTGAACACTAACCTATAATATGTCCTCTTCCCATTTCTCTTTTCTCACACCACTCTTTTGACTTCCTCACAGCATTTACTGAAATCTTAAATTACCATAATCTTTAATGTTTTCCCCCATTCAAATGTCAGTTCCATAATAACAGGGACTATGTCCTTTTTTTTCACTTCTGTAGCCCCAGTGTGTGCAGTACCTGGCACACAGCAGATACTTAACAACTATATTATGCTGTAATATTTTAGTATCATTTTCTACTTCTCTAACTCTCTCTTCATTTGTGTCTAATCTGATGTTAAAACTATCCACTGAGTTCTTAATTTCTATTATTGTATCTTTTAAAATTTATTAATTTATTTTTGGCTGTGTTGGGTCTTCGTTTCTGTGCGAGGGCTTTCTCTAGTTGTGGCAAGCGGGGGCCACTCTTCATCGCGGTGCGCGGGCCTCTCACTATCGCAGCCTCTCTTGTTGCGGAGCACAGGCTCCAGATGCGCAGGCTCAGTAGTTGTGGCTTACGGGCCCAGCCGCTCCGTGGCATGTGGGATCCTCCCAGACCAGGGCTCGAACCCGTTTCCCCTGCATTAGCAGGCAGATTCTCAACCACTGCGCCACCAGGGAAGCCCTCTATTATTGTATTTTTAAGTTCTAGAATTTACATTTGGTTCTTTTTTTTTTTAATAAATTTATTTTATTTATTTTTGGCTGTGTTGGGTCTTCATTGCTGCGTGTGGGCTTTCTCTAGTTGCGGTGAGTGGGGGCTACTCTTCGTTGCAGTGCACAGGCTTCTCATTGCTGTGGCTTCTCATTGTGGAGCACAGGGTCTAGGTGTGTGGGCTTCAGTAGCTGTGGCACGCGGGCTCAGTAGTTGTGGCTCACGGGCTCTAGAGCACAGGCTCAATAGTTGAAGCGCACGGGCTTAGTTGCTCCGTGGCATGTGGGATCTTCCCAGACCAGGCATTGAACCCGTGTCGCCTGCATTGGCAGGTGGATTCTCAACCACTGTGCCACCAGGGAAGCCCCTCCATTTGGTTCTTTTCTATAATTTCTAGTTTGTGGTCTTGTCTTATATGTCTTTGAATACACTAAGCATTGTTATTTAAAAGTTTGGTTGATAATGCCATTATCTGGATCTTCTGTGTAATTGTTTCTATTATCTGTTGTTCCTCTTTGTTTTTTTCGGGGTGTTTTTTGTTTTTTGATCACGTTGTCTTCAGTTTCTATGACGGGCTGGGCTGTTGTTTCCTGTTTACTCTTACTCCTCAGGTGTAACCTTTCATGGTCCCAACCCAAAGCCTAGTGGAGGGTGGGGGAGTTTACCAGGGCCCCCATTTCTTAGTAGGTCTTGAACTACAGTTTTTCTCCCCCAGCCCCATAAATCTGTAGAAAGCTCTGCTCAGTTTCTCAGCTGTCTCTTCTGGAAGTGGCAAATACTTTTAGGGGAAAAGCAGCCCCAAAGGGCTCACCTCTTTGTTCCCCTTAATTCTTTTCTTCGTTGGTAACTCCCCAGTACTTAGTTTGCTATTGCCCCATAATAAGCATTTATTGACTGCATGAATACAGGTATGCACGGCTTGGAGGTGGGAGTGATCACCTTATATTCACCCATTCATTCAGCTAGCCTAACTGCCATATTCTGTTTTTTTGTTTTGTTTTATTCATTTATTTATCTATTTTTGGCTGTGTTGGACTTCCTTTAGTTGCAGTGAGTGGGGGCTACTCTTCGTTGAGGTGCGCGGGCTTCTCATTGTGGTGGCTTCTCTCTCTTGCCAAGCATGGGCTCTAGGCGCACGGGCTTCAGTAGCTGTGCCATGCGGGTTCAGTCGTTGTGGCTCATGGGCTCCAGAGCGCAGGCTCAGTAGTTGTGGCGCACGGGCTTAGTTGCTCGGCGGCATGTGGGATCTTCCCAGACCAGGGCTCGAACCCGTGTTCCCTGCGTTGGCAGGCGGATCCTTAACCACCGCGCCACCAGGGAAGTCCCATATTCTGTTTTCTGCTGAGTTAAAGAGGTGATGAGACCTAGAGGGACCTGGTGTTGGGTCAAACTACTAGACCATATTCTTAGCAGGCACAACCTTTAGTGCAGTGACCAAGAGAAGGAGCTCTTGGAACACTGAGGAACTCCCTCTCTTTGAAGGCGTTGTAGGGGGTGTGGATTGAGATTTCCCATCAAGTCAGGTTTGGAGAAGGTGTACAGTAGGACAGGGAAGTCAAGAAATAGACTAGGTTCTCTCTCCAGCTCTGCCATTAACCTGCCCTTCTTGGGCCCTCAACTTTCCCATCTGTAAAATGGGGGTCTCTCTAAGCTCTTTAAACTTTGCGACCAGGGTTCTGTCTATCCAGATGGTGTCAAGACAGAATCAAACTGCTCAGAGGGCGGGAGAGGAAAAGGTTACTGACAGACTCCAGATATCCCTTCATGCCCCAAGTCCTTATGACCCTAAAAACCCTTCCAGCACCCAGATCCCCCCACCACTAGCAGCTCAAGCTCAAATGACAGCAGAGACCCAGGACGTGGAAAAGAAATTTCTTAGGTTTCTAAGAATATTTTTGCAAATATGAGCTTGGCATTTAAGTATCCTCACAAGAATCCACAGCATGGAGAAAGGGCATCCTGGCTGGCCCCAGGGTTTAGCCCACCTTAGCTGCCTCTTTGTCAGAAGGCAGAAGACTGCCCAGTATGATGGCATCAATTTTCAGCAGAGCAATCTTGGACTTCAACATGGGCCTCTTGTCTCCTGGGCCAGTGCCCTTTCCCTGCCTCACAGACTCTCATGAACCCCCAGAATCACCCACCCCAACAGGTGCACCAAAGGCAGCTGAGACTTGAACAGAGGGTCAGGAAAGGCCTCTGGTGAAGGAGCTGATAGGGGTGAGCAGTGACAGGTAGTTGAGGGCTCCACCCACTTCCTTCCCTACCCACCTCCCCGGGGGCGAGATTCCTACCCCTCTCTCGCCATTTCCTGGCTTTCTCTCTCCAGCCTTGACTTTCAGTTCTTTTCTGTTTCTTTTTAGCCAGGGCTGGAGGCCCTAAAGGCCCACACAGGTTTTTCTGAGGCTTGATACATGAGACACAAAAGCATAGAAGGGAAGTGAAAGGTTTTATTTTTTTCACTATCTGGCATGCAAATGAGACATAGAATAGACTAAGGAAGGGAGAGTAAGTGGGGCTGGAGCTGGGCTGTAGAGCCAATCCCTGGGTCCTCCAGGAGGGAGCCAGTCAGGGAACCAAGATTTAATTGGTGACTTCTAGGAAAGCCCCAGAGGTTACATACATGGCTGCAGCTTCAGACATACCTGGATTCAATTACACATGAAACTGGCTCCACCTTTTATTACCTTGGACAAGTCACTTAATATCCAAGCCTCAGTTTCTTCATCAGGAGAATGGGGATAATTATGAAACCTACCGCAGAACCCCACTGAGAGAATAAAATGTATAAAGAATGGAGCACTGTCCAGGCACCTTTGTGATTCACCTCATCCCCCACCCCTGGCTAGAACTTCACAGCCACCCCACCCCAAACCCCTTCCCCAGCAGTTTATTAACTTCTCGACCCTCCACTAGCCCTCCTCCTATCCATCTGAGATTGACATACACAATCTGTTATTTTCTTCATCCAAATCACAAGATGCTAGGTCTTAATAAACTTCAGAAATAATCCGCTTCAGTCTTCTCACTTGAAATGAGAAACCTGAGGCCCAGGGGGAATGGGCTTACCTAGAAGCTAGGTTTCTGGATTCCTAACACAGTGCTCCTTTGTTTTCACAGGAATCTCCTCCCCCACCACCCCAAATTTTCATGCTCCCCAAGCCTTCATTCTGAACCTGTGGAACAGTCTACAACCTTATCCTGAAACCTAAATTTATCCCAGCCTTTTCTCTTTCAGCGCCTATCCCCTGCCCCAATCTCCTTTTAATTATACTGTATTTAATTCTCTGGCAGCTCTTTTGTTAAAGGCTCAGAGACGGACAGTTTCTGGCCCAGGGTCTCGGAGTTGATATGTGATTAAACCAAGATTCAATCCCCGCTATGCATGACTCCAAGCCCAGGGTTCTATTTACTGCCCCACAGGTGCCTCGTGGATGCCTACCTCCCATCCCCTGGGATGTGCCTCAGTCCCTCTCCAGAACCCACCATCTGCCAGGGCTGTAGAGCCTAGGGCCTGGCACGCTCCACCCCAAGGTCTGTAGAAAAGCAGTAGCACCCCACCCCACCCTGTAGGCCCTCCTTCCTCTCCCTCCACCCCGCCTCCCTGCCTCCTTATCGTTCAAAAACAGCCAAGCCAGAAGAGGCCTGCAGACAGCCCTGCGTTCATCTCCAAAAGCTGCTACAAAGAGGGCCATTGAGAGACTCCCAAGATGAAAGGCTTCCTCTTCCTCCTATTCACCGTCAGCCTCTTGATTATGATTCAGGTAAGAGCAGCACCCCAGAGCCCCCGGCACCATCACCCAGGACTCCCCAGATCTGCCCGGCACGGGGGAGAAGGCATGCAGGCTCCTGGGCACCCAGCCTTCTTCCACAGGAGCAGAGGCTCCAGCAGGGGAACCATGGGCTCAGGGGGCCTGACTCCCAGCCTTCCAGTCCTTCTGGTTGGGATCAGCCCGCTTGAGGGCTGCCCCTGAGCAGGACTGTCTCCTGTACCCGAGGCTGGGGAGCACTTACAGGGTGCCAGGCATACTGAGGCACCCAAGGGGTGCTATGGAATAACAGGGGATTAAGAGGCTTGGGAAGACGGCCCTGAGAGAGGATGGCATCAACCCACAGGGAACCTGGGGGAATGGTCCTATGGGAGGGGGCCGGGAAATGTTCAAATGGAGCCTGATCCGGTTCTGGAGGTGGCAGGAAACCCCCCGGGAGAGGAGCCCGCGCGTTCGGCAATGCTAAGATAGAAATCTCCCACTCCGGAAACAGGTAGAGGCTCGAGACCAACTGCTATTCCAAGAGGCAGCTTGGCGGCATCTCACACGTTAGTCGGTGTGGGGCATGGGAACCATCCAGTTTTCGATCAGGAACAGCCTGATCAAGCGTCGAGAACAGCTTAATCTCCATGAGGGGCAGTTCTGGTTGCAGCCTGATCAAGCATTGAGAACAGCTTGATCACCATCTGCTACCTCCTCAGGGGAGAAGCCACACCCTCCCCACCCACCTACACTTGGCCAGGTGCCTTCTCGCCAGCCCTGTCTCATGTGACCCCCATGACTGTGACGGGCTCTTCTCCCCATTCACAAGATGAAGAAACTGAGGTTCAGGGAGGCTCAGGCCCTGGACGGTCAAGGGCTGGGGCCACAGGCTCCCCTATCTCCTACATGCTGGAGGAGCTGGTGGTCTGGTGGACGTGAAAGGAAGGTTCTGTGGGACGTGGACCGGTAACCGCCTCTGACCCTGCCTGTGTTGAGGCAGGAAGCAGCCAACCATCCTCACAGGACCTTGTGGTAGAAGTTGTGGTCACTGGGGCAGGGAACTGAGAACTACTTGGGGTGGGGGCACTGTCTCTAAACAACGAACACGAACTTCAACCCCCCATGAGCTTGCCACACTTCTCTTGCAGATACAAACTGGAGTCTTGGGAAACCAGAACGCCACCGACAAACCCAGGAATGGGGCCCCAGCCCTCGGCAGCCTGGGCGGCGGCAGCACCCTTGTCTTCTTGACTAACATCGTCATCCAGCTCTTCCGCCTCAGATGAGGTGACACGCCCCAGCCCAGCCCTAGCCCCGTGCCCCCAGGACAGCTGCCACCATCACTAGCAAGAGAAGCCCCTCCCTGCCCCATCCTTGGGAGGGGCTGATGCTAGAGATGAGCAGGTTGTGGGAACTGACACGTAGAGCCTGGGGGGCCATGGCCGACACAGCGAGATACCGACATGGAGGGGCAAGCACCACCCAGCCTGGGCTCAATAAAGTTGTCATGTACTTGGAGTGGGGTCCCGTGTGTGGTCACTGGACGTCACCAGGCCCAAAGATCCAGGTCTGCAGCAGCACCAAGGGGCCACCTATAGCCCCATCAGCAGGCGAGGTGGCACCAGCGAGCTCGCACCTCACCTGCCTTGCGCCAAAGTCCAAATGCGGAGGCCCTTCCCCTTCGAATCCCCTTGCAGGGACACGACGCAGAACCTGCCATCTTCACCCTCCCTTTAGTTGCATTTGCTTACCTGTCCCTGCGAGTTTGGGAATGATGGTCCCAGAGGACCCCACCCCCACCCCCTCCCAGACCCTGGACATCCCCAGTTGCGGAGGCTCAGAGAGCCCCCCACTCCACTGCCTCGGTGTCCTCAGAATGACAGATTCAGAGAGAAGCCCCCCCACCACCAGCCTATAGGGGTTCCCAGCCTCACAGCCATCCTCCTGTCTTCAAGTCCCCAACCACTGGGGACTGAAAAAGACGAAGAGGCCACTGTCCATTTCTTCCCTGCCTACCCATGGGCTGGGAAGGCAGGAAGGACAACCTTCCTGGGTGCGGGCTGGTGGAACTGGGCGCTGAAAAGTAGGAAGGGAACTCTGGAGAAGCCCCCAAGGGCCTCGACCATCTGCCTCTTCCTGGAGGGCGTTGGCCAAGGGGACAAGTGTCTACCAGATTGAAAGACTATGTCCTGCCCTCTCTGAGCTGGGTTAGGGACCAAGACCCCCTGTTCTGGCTTCTTGGGGGCCAAACCTTTAGGACTTGAGACCAGAGTTGGGGGAAATTGAGAGGAGCCCGGGTGGGCAAAGCCATTTGAGGTGTGGCTCCCACTTGCCTTTCCCACCCCGCCCACTGAGTCCCCACCGCACTGCACTTCCCAGTTTCCGCCCCTGGACTTGTCTGCATCCCTCTGCCACCCTCTAGCCTGGCTGACTCCTTCTCATCCTCCACATCTTAGCTGAGGGTTCCCTCCTTCGAGCAGTGTTCCCTGCCCTGTGCCCCTAAAAGGTTTAGGTTCCTCCCCTGTGCATCCCTCCACTTCCATTCTCACCCAGTCACTGAGTGTATCATCGTTCCCATCGGGATCCTCCACTGGACTCTGAGTGGCTTGAGGGTGGGGACCAAGGGGCTTGGTTCATATTTGTGTCCCCACAGCCCAGTGCCAAACCTGGCTCAGAGCAGGACCTGAGAACACATCATTTGGGGTGACTGCATACAAGACCACACTCAGCGGTTAGCCTGGTCCCACTGTTCCCTCTGTGGCAGACGGGGGCCTTACCTGGGCCCCAGAACTGGAGCTGGGAGGGAAGAAGCCCACCTGAGTGCAGGCAAGTAAGAAGGCAGGTGAACAAATCCTCACTCCCACCCCCAAATACCAAGGCGCACAGAGATGAGGGTACCTGGGAGCATATTATAAAAGTTTATGTTACAACAAAAAACCCTATAAAAACATTTCATCCCAGGGAGCGCCTCCAGGGCTGCGGGGTGGGGGGAGGTTCAAAGCACACGGACAGTCCAGATCTGGGATGCCCTGTCCTTGGCCAGCTCCCACAGCACTGCGTGGTCCCGGTCGTAGCCCTGGCCACCTGGGGGAGGGGGTAAGAGATGGGGAGATGGTCAGAGAGAGCTGGGGACTCTGCTGCCTGCAGGAGCCTTCTCCCACACACATGCTCAACTTACCCTTCACATCTAGGATCCGGCCTTCAAACATCTGGCTGCAGATATGGCCTGATTCACTGATGCTCCACGTCTGGCGGGGAAGGCGGCTCTCAGCCCACAGCACTACCTTGGAGCCGGTGCTGGGGGTGCCAATCACCTGCAGGCTCATGGTGGGGGCCACCTGAGGCCCCAGGAGGTCGTCAGGCACTGGCCTTCCCCACAGAGACTCCACCAAACCCAAGACACCATTGACACACCCAGCTTTGAACCCTGGCTTGTATGGACTGTGACTCTGGGCAAATCTAATCCTTCTGAGCTCTGGTTTCCTTGGGGACGGCTGTTGTGAGGGTTTAATGTGAGAAACCATAAAAGGGCTGGAAAAATATGAGCTCCTCCAGGAAGCCTTCCATGACTGACTCCTGAAGCACAGGCTTTAGCAGCAGACAAGCTTCCCCATACTTACTGGCTATGTGACTTTCAGCCAGTTACTTAACTTCTCTGTGCTTGTTTCCTCACCTATAAAATGGGAAGTATAATAGAACTTGCTCCCTAGTGCCCTCTAGGGATTACATGAGGCATTCACATGAAGAAACCTGCAAGGCGCCTCCCTCCAATGCCACCTTCTCGGGAAGGGCTCCCCTTGTCAGAGCTACTGATACTTCCTATTTTCCTTTCTTACTGTATTTTTCCTCTATTGCATTTTTTAACACCTAAGGTACTAAGATATTTTACTCATTTGTTTCTTTCTCTCCCCACTAGGATGCAAGCTTCAGGAGGGCAGGAGTTGTTTCTGTCTTCTCACTGTTATATTCCCAGCACTTAGAACAGGGCCTGGCACATGGCAGGTGCTCAGGAAATGTCTGTGGAGTAGATCTATCATTATTAATAGGATCCAAATCTGTCACAGGATATCAGAGCTGAGTGGTCCCTTAGAAGCATCTGGTTCAACGCTCTTGTTTTGCAGACGGGAGACAGGCCCAGAGAAGAGCCCAAAGTGCCCAGGGGTACACAGCCTGCATTCTCCACCTCCACCAGGGTCCTGGTGTTTGTGTATCTCTCTGTCTCTCTGGCCAAAGGCTGGGTCCTGTTCCTGACTGGGAACAGGCTGGGAGTCCCAAAGGTAGGCTTAGTGAGGGTCTGGGGCCCTGGTGACCCTGTCCCAGTCCCTAAACTGGTACCTGGTTCTTCAGCAGCCCATCCTCGTAGTACCAGATACAGCTGCCTCCAGCTTGGGGCTCAGAGACCACCACGCGGCCCGCCTTCATGTCCTCCACGTGGTCCGGCACTGCCAGGAATCCCCCCAGGGCCGCATTCCAGAGGTGGAAATAAGCCCGGCGCTGGTGAGTGGGGGGAGCTGAGAGTCAGAGGTCTCTGGGCAGGGATGCTCCCACTTGGGCCCCCAAGGCCCTCAACTCTGGACCCTCCAGTATCCCAAGCTCCCAAGCTCTCCCTCCTGCCCCAAACCATCCTCGACCCTGCTTCTAAGTCACCCCTTCTTTCTCACACATATGCCGGGGGCACATACACAGTGCACACGCACACAGTTCCACATCTGTAGAGATACACACAGAAACACTGGCAGATACACCCAAGATCCACATGGTTGTACAGGAGTGCCGCAGATACAAACACATGGATACACATCGAAATGTACGCTCACACTATTTGCTCCCCCAGCCGACTCCGCGCCAGGCGCTTATGTTTGCCAAAAGTTTGGATGTGTATAGGAATACAGATGTGCACACACACTTACAGAGAGAAATGCACGCACTACCCATGTTGAAGAGGTACCACAGCAGGGCGGACACTGGGCTGTCAGACATCAGACCTGGCTCGGCCCCAAATCACCTGGGGGTCTCGGATGGTGGTGACAGTAATAATAGTAATAATAATAATCACGGCTAACGTTTGTTGAGTGCCTAACCATTCAAGCACTGTTCTAAGGGCTTTACATCATTATTATCTTCAATCCTCTAAACACCTCTATCATACACAGCACCCGCATTTTAAAGATGAGGAAACTGAGGCCCATGGAGGTAAAATACTTGTGAAGATTGCAGAGCAAATTCTTGTCCACTTCTCTGGGCCTTTATTTCCCCATCTGTAAAATGTGAAGGTTGGAGATAATCTCCAAGATTCCTTCTAGCAATGATGTTATAAGAGTCTGAAATAGGGACCACACAAGTTTCCTCACACAAAGACACACACTTTCAACGGTGTCACAAGTACAGGCACGTGCAGTCATAAATATACTCTCACAGATGTACAGGGTGAGGGGATGACAAACATCCCCCCACAGATCACCTCCAGAGGACACATGCATACAAGTGATATCACAGACGCAGAAACGCCCTCAGATGGGCACGCGTGTGCGCGCGCACACACACACACCCCCCTCTGTGGCCATGCCTCCACATAAATGCACATGCACATAAATGAGACACATGTCCAGACATGCACTCACAGACATACGGAAACACAAGTACAGACACAGTGTTTCAAAGTGAAGTGTGCTTACCACTGGTGGGTGGTACAGGAGATAATTTTCAGGCTTATGTGGATAAGCCTTATTGTTAAAAATTTAACGGTAATGAATTCATCACAATGTCTATTAAGGAAAAATCATACATACACATCAAACCCATGATCTTATAGACATGACTCCTTAGGGTAGGATAAAGTAAAAAAAAAAAGTGAGTTGGTTTAGAGGAAAATATTAAGGAGACAATGGTTCAGAAGGAATGATGGTGTGACAAAAATTGTGACAAAAGTACACAAAGGCTGAGTCTGGGAAACATGAGAAACGCACAGACAGACAAACAGCCAGACAGACTGGCCCAGACGTGCTCAACCCGACATGCTACCTACCTGCTTGATGGGGTAGAGGGAGCCCACCCTCTGGGTCCCACTGTACGTCAGCCAGTTGGTGATCTCGCAGCTGCCCACCAGCCACTGGCGGCCCCGGAAGTCACTGTGCTGGCACAGCACCCAGCTGGGCCCCGCAAGTGCCGCAGACACAGCGAGGAAGACAGACAGGCAGACAGGCAGGCAGAAGAGGAGGAGCAGCCGTCAGAACATTCTCCACCTCCTCCTCTCTCATGCCCGGACTCCTCTGCCTGGGGTTCAGGTCCCGGAAGGGGGTAGAGAGGTAGGCTGGGAGGGAGCTCTGGGGTTTGCAGGGCAGAGGAGGGTCCTGGAGAGCACCTCGGGCTGGGGTCCAAGCCCTGAGGGCCAGTGACCCTTCCCCCCCTCTCCCTCCTGGCGTGGAGGGGAGTGCAGTAGAAGTGGGGGAAGACCTGGAGGCCCCCGACCTCCCTCCCTCCCTCGCAGCCCCCGCATCCCCGCGGCACACTCACAAGCCCCCCTTGATCCGTACAGACAGCACGTGGTTGTTGAAGCCCTCGGCTTGCAGGCTCCGCAGCTCCCCACTGAGCTCGATCTCCTTCCCCTCGAAGCACTCCAGGCCATACAGGAAAATGGATGGCTCTGAAAAGTGCTGCGGCCGGGGGCACAGAGAAGGGGTGAGGCCACGAGAGTCCCCGACTCAGTCCCTCTAGTTCCAGACACCCCAACTCCCAGAATGGTCTTTCAGGTTCTCTTCCCTCCTGAGCTCCACCCCACAGGGCCCCTGACTCCTGGATGCCGCCAGCTGGGTGGCCCCCGGGTTCTCAGATGTAGCATGTGCCAGATAGAACCCCCATTGCCCCTCAAACCTCCTCCCCAGCAAATGGCGCTTCTAAGATGAGTGACAAGAATAATACTGGTCATTATAGCAGTTCTCATGTATTCAGGGCTTACTACACGCCAGGTTCTGTGCCAAGTGCTTTACCTGATCTTATTATAACTTCTCAACTGCCCTATAAACAGGTGATATTATTATCCCCACTTAGAGGGAAACTGAGGCTAGAGAAGGTAAATCACTTGCTCAAGGCCCTAAGGCCAGGCTTCAGAACCAGGTCTGTTTGTCTTCAGAGCCCAGCATGTAGTTGTACAGAACCTGGCTCTGTCTATTATCAGCTGCGTGACCTGAAGCAAGTCACGTGACCTCTCTGTGCCTCAGTTTTCACGTCAGAAAAAGGGAGAAGATAATAGTTATATGGCTCATAGGGCTGTGGTGAGGATTAAATGCCTTAGTGCATGGGAAGCCTTTTACACACTGCCCAGAGCATGGTACAGCAAACACCAGCTGTTCTGCTTGTGTCACTCCCACTGGCCACCCAGTCCATAACCAAGTCCTACAGACTCCAGGTCCTTCATCAGCCCATGTCACTTCTCTCCACATCTTCCTAGTCCAGGACATCATCATTTGTCCTGGATCACTGTAGCAGCAGCCCCACTGCCTTCCTCCCGCCCACCGTTCCCCCCACGCAGCAAAGCCACCTTGCTGTTCCACTCCTCCCTGCCCAGAATCACCACCTCATCGGTCGCCCCTGCTCCCAGCCCACCCCTGAGTGCTAGTCCCTCCTGGCCCTGTCCCACCTCAGTTTCAGGACACAGCACTCTGAGCTGTAATCTTTCTGGGTTCCTTGAAGGCAGGGCTGTGTCTGATATATTGCAGGGCTCCAGGACCTATCTCAGCAGGGGCTCAATAAATCCCTAGTAAGCTGACCTGGCTTTGAAGCCCTGGGGTCAAGGGGACCTGGGGTGGTTCTGAAGACTGGGTTTAAGCCCCAAAGCCCACTCAGCAGGGAGAAGAGGCTCTGTGTGTGGGCTCCCCCAGCAGCAACCCCTGCCTCAGGGGTGCCTGGAACTGGAGCAGGGCACTTACCAGGGGCACCTTCTGGAGAGAGCCCAGGACCGTGGAGGCCAGGCAGCCCATGGCTGTGAGAGTGGGGAACTCGCCCTCAGAGAGAATGTGCTGCTCACCCTCAAAGTTCTTCTCATCAAACAGGATCCAGCTGGGGAAGGAAGGGGAAGAGTGGGGGGATGTGAGTAGATATTTGAGCCCACCCTCTCCTTGGCCTGCCCAGGCCCCCCTGAGATACAGCAGAGTGGATGCAGACTTGACGGGGATCCCCCGGTCCAGGGGAGGCCAAGGACAAATGAGCATTGCAGCAGCAGGGACTAAGGTCAGACTTAAGAAAGGACTGAATGAAATCATACCGCCCTTCGGGGAAAATTTGGCAACATCAAGCAAAACTCCATGCACAATTACTCAGCAATCCCATTTCTCAGAATCTATCCCAAGGGTCAGAATCTAACCCTTCAAAAACATGAAATGACACATACATAAGGCTATTGATTACACACTGTTTGCAGTGGCAGAGTGGGAGCAGCCACATGTCCATCAATTGGGGATTAATTGAATAAACTAAGAATCTGGAGTGTACCACAGCAGTCAAAAAGAATGAGGAAGAGTTCTTAAAGGGATATAAAGTGATATCCAAACTGTTAAGTAAAAAAATCAAGGTGGGGCTTCCCTGGTGGTGCAGTGGGTGAGGGTCCGCCTGCCAGTGTGGGGGACGCGGGTTCGTGCCCTGGTCCAGGAGGATCCCACGTGCCGCGGAGCGGCTGGGCCCGTGGGTCGTGGCCGCTGAGCTTGCGCATCCGGAGCCTGTGCTCTGCAGCGGGAGGGGCCACAGTGGTGAGAGGCCCACATACCGCAAAAAAAAAAAAAAAAATCAAGGTGCATAACAGTGTTTACAGTATGCTTCCTTTTAAAAAAATTGAGATATAATTCACAAACCATAAAATTCACTCTTTTAAAGTGTACAATTCAGTGGTCTTTAGTATATTTACCAGGTTGTAGTATGCTTCTTTTTGTGTAAGAAAATGGAGGAGGAGGAAAACCAAACATATTTGGTTTCTATAATTATATGTAAATTTATGAGTGCATATTTGCTCATATCTTCAAAAAGAAACAATGGATGAATAAACTAAACACACACACACACACACACACACACACACACACACACGCACAAAAGATTACCTATAGGGGAAGGGAGTGGAAACGGTAGCAGGGACAGAGATGAAAGCTATTGTTTTTTTAAGTCTTGACTTTGGAAATATTATGGACTGAATGTTTGTATCTCCCCAGAATTCCAATGTTGAAGTCCTAACCTCCAATGTGATGGTCTTTGGGAGGTAATTAGGTTTAGATGAGATCAAAAGGTTAGAGACCCCATGATGGGATTAGTGTCCTTATAGGAAGAGGAAGAGATAGGAGCTTTCTTTCTCAGCCATGTGAGGACACAGCAAGGAGGCGGCCATCTGCCAGCCAGGAAGAGAGCCCTCACCAGGGAACCAAATCAACCAACACCTTGATCTTGGACTTCCAGCCTCCAGATCTGTGAGAAAATAAATTCCTGTTGTTTAAGCCACCCAATGTATGGTATTTTGTTACAGTAGCTCAAGCTGACTAAGACAGGAACACTACAAATATTTTATGTAATTAGAAAACAGAATTAAGTAAAAATGAGAAGTATTCATAAAAATTAAAATAAACAAAATAAATGAACCTAACTGTGTATCAGGTTGGTGGCATAACTGCACAGAAAAAAAGTATTATTTCAAATGTCTTAAAAACACAATAGTTTGAACTGTACATACCTAATGGGATGTAGGTGAATGTTCTGAGGACAAAAAGAACAACAGAGAGACCTCAAACAGCTTTCACTGGTTTTTACTGTTAGTAGTAATATCAGTATTATAATTTTGAAACACCTAGCGTGCAGATTTTGGTCTCCAAAGAGCATTATGCATTAAAAGCAACCAGGATTCTTTGGGAAATGATTCCCGGTTTGAGGCAAAAAATGTACAAAATGATCCTGGAACATCTTACTGCACCAGAAAAACAAGGAAGTTATAAAAAAAACTATTGGGGTCATATAAAAAATACCCAGGAAGCAATTTGGAGGTGCTCCCATTTGCCAAAGATGAAACAATTTGAGTACACAAAAGAACAAGTGACTCCAAGGGCCTGGAGCATTTCATATACATAAAAAACCCGTGAGTTCATAACAATACTTTAAAAAATCTTCATTGGTCAGCTCTGGAGGTTGCTAGGGCACCAATTCAGAAATTATTCTGAAAATTGATAGAAAGGGGCAAACACTGATTCTTGGGAAAAGATCAAACGGCCTTTTTTGTATAAACTATTTCAGGTAAACAAATAGTTGAAAAGGGAAAGTTCTTCTTTATAGAAGTATTCCAGCCAATATATGTATAGGGAATAACAAAACTTAGAAAATCATTTTGTAACCTCTAAAGAAATAATGGGTCTAGGCAATTATCATCAATGGATGCTAAAAATCTTTAGGTGAAAGGTCAGAGAGGAATCTTATAATGTAGGGATCTTCATATCATTAAAAATGGGACAGCTAGACATGCGCCTCCTGATGTGATGCAGTGGGAAGTATACATACCACCTCTCATAGTCTTCTTGCGCAAAACAAAACAAAAAACCCTGGATCTCATCAAGCCTCTAGATCTAACTACCAGTTTACAGGAAGTATGGGGCACAGAGGAACAAAATTAAAACACCACCAGGAAGCAATCAGGTAAATACAGAAGATGGGAAACTTACAGGGCAAATTATTGGGTTCTTTAAACGAGTAAATGGTATAAAATAAAAAGAAGGGAAAGGTACTGTTACACATTATAGATCAAATGGACCACATGCAATGTGTGGACCTTGTCTAGATCCTGAGAAAAACAAACCAATTTCACAAAGGCATTTTTTGAGATAACGGGAGGAATTCGAACATGGACTGGGTATTAGGTAATAATAAATTATTGTTAATTTACACTATACTGTCTACAGTTTTTACATTTTCTACTAAAACTTTATTTTGCTTTGTTTGCTTTAAGATTGAATGATTTGGGATAGAATAGCTAATCTCAAGGAAGCCAAAGGAAGGAAATCATTTGCAACAAAGACCTCTAATTACAGCCTCGATTTCCAAGCTGAGCTAAGTGCTTCTGTGCAGGTGCCCCCCACCCCCCTCCCGCCCCCGTCTCCCCTTCCCCACTTTCTCACCTGCCGCCGTGGACCCGGCAAGATTGGGGCTGGAAGGAAGGGGGAAGAGAGGTCTGGTCATCCTCAAAGGAGATGTGGTCGCCCAGGAAGTCCGGACCGGAGAAAAGCTGAATCTGGCGGCAGACACGGAAAGAGATGAGAGTGAAGGAGGGTGATGGAGTGGGACAGAGAGAATGGGGAAGTGGGGGAGAGATTTGAAATGAGGGAAGAGGAGACATAGGCCCCCCCACCAGCTCCTTACCTTTGAGACAAAGTGCATACTGTGCTCCCCGACCTGAAAGGAGGGACCGAAGTTTCGAGATTTAAGGGGTGTGCTAGCCCCCAGCCTCAATTCCTCTGGTTTCAGTATTCCCGACCCTTTCCGCAGGTCCCTCACCCTCCAGGTCCGTATTAGCCCCGCCCCTTCCAGGAGGCCCCGCCCCCAGGAGCTCCAAGCCCTGTTGTTCCAGTCCCGCCCACCACTGCTGGGGGACGCCAAGCCCCTCCCCTCTAAGAGGCCCCGCTCCTGCGGCGGGCACACACCTGCAGGACCGGCTGCAGAGAGGCGAGGGCGCTGTTGCTTGCGCCCCAGTCGTCGCAGTTGCGGTACACGCCTTTCTCCAGCACGTACTGCTCCCCGGAGAAACCCACTTCCTCATAGGCCACCCACCTGCAGGAAGGGCGGGGCGCGGGTCAGCGTGGAGGAGCCAGTACCTCTGCTGGAACCGCCCCCGGCCGGCCCAGCTCCCGGAGCTTCCGTCACTCACACGCCGCTGAGCACGTGGATGGCCTGCGTTCTGGGGCCGTGTCCCGCCAGCTGCACATCCGGCAATGCCTCGCTCACCTCCACGCCATGCCCCTCAAAGTCCATGGCCTCAAACAGCACCACCTCCGGGTCCCCGAAGTCCTGGGCCCCAGGGACAGTCAGGTTGCTCCCGCCCACCGACGGAAACCCCTGGGAGTGCCCAGACCCCAAGGACGCAGTCCACCAAGGGACTTTGCGGTGAGGTGATCAGTGTGGGCTCGGGAAAGGCATTAGGAGGGAGAGAGGCTAGACCTCAGGGAACACTTCCAGGTGCTCTCGAGAACAGGGAGAGGAGGCGCAAATTCTTCCCTCAACAGATTGTGCTGGGGTAAGTATGGCTGTGGCCAGAGGCAGAGGGATGTCCCAGTTGCTCTTGCTTACCGTCCGGATGACTCGCAGGGAGGTCAGCGCCTTGTTATAGCCTCCCCAATGTGACCAATCAGCGTATTTTCCCTCCTCCAGCAGATACTGGTGACCCCGGAAACCCTCCTTCTCGTAGCCCACCCAGCTGGGGGAAGGGGGAGGCAGACAAACAGACTCAGTTACAGGAAGCCCATGGATGTGTAAGAGAGCTGACCCCACCCCTAGGCAGACCAGGTCACTTCCCATCCCGGAGGGTAGAGGCTAGTGGGGAGGATGAGGTAGAAGGAAGGGTCCTGAGTCCTCACCAGCCCCCAAGAACTTGCAGGGACCCCACAGAGGCCAAGCTGGGGCTCTGGCCGTCCTCTGGCTGCTGCAGGTTGTAGATGTCTCGGCTCACTTCCCAGCTCTGGCCCTGAAAGCCTGGGGCCTCATACACTACAGCCTGCGGGGGAGAGGGGCTGTGTGAGGTTGGTGGGGAGTGATCTGGACCCAGACCCACCCAGCCACCCCAGGATGACTCTACCCAGCATCAACCCAGAGCTAAGCCCTCCCACTCCCTCACTGAGCCCCAAGCCCTTACCTAACTCCTGTCTCTTCTCTGACCTCTGACCTGGTCCTTACACATCAAAAGCCAGTTCCCAGTTAGCCCATCGGGTTTCCACCCCACCCCTCCCCAGCCCAGCCTCTAGCCCCCAGCTCCCACCTCTCCCACCTTCTAGTCCAGGCCGTGATAGCCACACACATACAAACACCCCACCCAAAGGTCCTCTTTGACCCTGAGGCCCAGATGCCTACCTTGGGCTCCCCTGGCTTCTCCACACTTGGGCATCCCTGCAGAGGAGACAGAGCTGAGACACCAGCCCAGAGGTGCGGGAAGACAGATGGGGCTGGTGACCTAGGGTTTACTTGTTCCTGGAGCCCCTAAAAATGGCCAACCCCATGTCCTCCCTCTCCCCCAACCCTTGGACTAATCCTCCCTCTCCTCCAATCCCATTCCCAATAGGAGCTCCCAGGCCCAGCCTCTTCACCCAGACTACAGGACAAGCCTGTTTGGGACCACCTGCTCCTTACCAATCTCATGGGCTTCAGGGAGCCCACACTGGGATCTGATGCACCCCAGGCCTCTGGGGTGGGGTACTCTCCAGGCTCCAGGATGCAGGGAGTGTCTTCAAAGAAGGGCTTGGGGTACAGAAGCCACCTGAGGGGAGGCAGAGAGGCAGCTGCACCCCAGACTCCTGGGAACACAGATTAGTGGATGGGGTGGAAGGGGTAGAGGGGGGAAAGAAGTTTTGGGGGAGAGGCCCCCATCAAGGGGACTCTGGAGGACATTTCAGGCCCCCATAATTTCCTGCAGCAGCCACTCCATTGATCTCCCCTCCTCCGACCTGGCCCTCTCTAATTGCACACAGCGGCTGAGAGTTCTTTCCAGCAGCCGGACCTGCTTAAAAACTCCTGGTAATTCCCCATTAGCCTCACAATACAGTCCAGCTACACAAAGAGGCCTTTTGTCCTGTCCCCCTGCCTTCCTCCTGGACCTCACGTCTCCCCACTTGCTGCTTTCTTTGGCCAGAGTGAACTTTCAAAGTCAGTCTCTCACTTCTGGGCCTTTGCAGGTGCTAGTATACTCTTTTCCCCATTCATTCATTTAACAAATATTTAGGGGCATCTACCCCATGCCAGGCCCTGTTTCAGGCATCAGAGATACAGTAGTGAACAAAACATACAAAGTCCCTGCCCTCATGGAGCTTAGATTCTTCTGGGGCTGACTCGTCCCAGCTGAGGAGTCTCCTCCTCCAGGAAGGCTTCTCTGACCTCAGGCCGGTTTGGTGCTGTTCTGTACTCCCACAGCCCCGTGTCTCTCCATCCTGGAACTCTGGATTGCCACTGTCTGCTTGCTTGCCTGGCCCCACCAGTAGACTGAGCACTTCTTGAGGGCAGGAACCATGTCCTGTCACCTCTGTGTCCCCAGCACCCAGCACAGTGAATGTTAAATGTAGGGTTCCCAGAACAGCCCAGACTCACAGTCCTGCGGAGACAGTGGCAGATGCCACCTGCAGAGGCCTCTCCAGGCCCTGGGGGTCCTCCAAGGCCTTGCTTAGCTTCACTTGCTCCCCCTTGAGGCCCTCCTCAGAGTACAGGCTGATCTCTGGGGTAATGTAGTCCTACGGAAGGAAAGGGGTGGAAAAGTGAAGTATAAAACAACAGTCCTCAGAGACCAGCCACACCCACACCTTCTTCCCCAAGTCTGTCCAGCTGGGGACTTCTCCCCAGAAGCCAGAAATGACTAGAGTGTTCTCTGAAGGTCAGCCAGACAAGCCTGGGACCAAAGCCCTCACTGGTCCCGCACTGGCCCTTTGGGACCTGAGGCCAAAATTCCCAGTAGGAGCCTGCCAAGTGCCATGCCCTTTGCCTTGAAAGGCAATGGTGGCGGGAGGGGCGGGATAGACAGCCACTTCCTGAGGTCTCACTTTGACCCTTCTTTTGTATACAATTCCAGACTGCATACAAATCTCTATGCCTGTCCAGACTGGCCTCCTTAACCCAGGAAGCTGCAGGTCCTCTCAGCATTCTGGGTGTTTCTTCCTCACTCGGGCCATTTTCATTCACTCACTCCATCAAATGTTTATGAAGCACCTACTGGGTGCAAGGCATATATATAAGGGGCTGTCCTACCCCTTCTCATTTGGTCTTCCCAACGAGAGTTATTACGCGCCATTCGCAGGCTAGGAAAGTGAGGCTCAGTGAAGTTAAGTGGGCCGCCCCAGGGCACACAGCCTGTAAGTAGCAAGACCAAAAACAGAGCACTGCAGTTTTTCTTCACCGTTGCAACCCAGCACGTCCCAGGTGCCTGATACACACTAGGCACCCAATCAGTGCTGAATGAATCAAAGGAACCCAGGTCCACTGGACTTCAAAGCCCTTGTTTTTCTCTTGTACCTCATTACCTCCCACGTGAAGATGACTTTATTGTGAGAAGCCCACAGTAAATTGTCCACAAATATTTGTGTGTTTCTGGAGAGGCTCTGAAAATTCTTGTCCCCTCCTTTGCATGGCTGGGCCACTGCCCTAGTTAAGATTCTCATCCTCTCTTACCGGGAGGATTTCAACAGCTCTGAACTCAGGGTTATTTGTCCTTCCATTAAAAACAACAACAAAAAAAACAAATTAAAAAAAAAAAACCAAAACGTCGGCTAGGCCCTGCTTTTAGATCTTTGTGTTCTCATCTGGGTCTCCCTAGTGGCCAGGACGGCTTTGTCAAGCTTAATTTTAGCAGTTTGTAAATTTGTGTTATGAAAACAATATTATTTTTCCCCACTTTACAGATGTGTAACTATAATAAGACTATGTCTTTTCAAACCACATACCCCTCCCTCAAAATTCAGAGGCTCCCCTTGGCTAGAAATCACAGCCCTTCCTGGTCTTCCTGTCTCCAGAATCCCTGTCTTTTCTCCTCCTGGCAACCAGAGGGATGTTTCTAAATCTCTAATCTGTTTATATGGCTTTTCTGCTTCCAACCCAGCCCTCATACCCTAGCTTGACCATGAGTCCTACAGGGCAGAGAGCAGATCTCCCAACCTACTCATTGCCTGGCGCGGTGCCGGGCACACAGCTGACATGAAAGAGCATCTGTGAGCACGTGAATCAGCATACATCCATGGCACCTTGGTTCTGGCCGTGGGCCTGAAAGCTTGGGCCCGGGGTGGGGAGGTGAGTGCTCACCCCTACCCATTTCTGTTGCCCTGACTGAATCCTTCTCCAGCACTAGCTGGAGCTACTGGAGTTTGGCCTCTGCCTGGCCCCTGCCTCCCCAAGCCAGGCTGAGCACACCCAGAATCCTTTTCTTCCCCACTGGCTCCGAGGTCGGGACTTTACAGGGGAGAACATGATAAACCCTCTTCAGGCACCGATCCCATATGATCTCTCCCAGAAATTCCAACTCTAGGTACCTGAGGCTGTCTCCCTCCTCAGGGCCTGGGGCTTAGGGTAGATGGGCAAAACCTGGTCCACCACACCCAGCCACTCACCCGGACAACCCTCCTCAGGGAGCCGATGGCTTGGGTACTCCATGCTGGCCCCAGAGCTCCAAGTTCCACATCTCCTTCAGGCAGGACCAGCTTCTGGCCCCGGAACGCCGGCTCTTCGTATAGCACCCAGCTGCGGGCACAAAGACCTAGGGTCACTGAGTGGGGAGACGATGTACCCACGAGACAGGGTCTCTGGGTAGCTGAGGGGGTTTCTGCCAGGCACTTCTCACTGGGCACTTCCCACTGCCCTCACATCCCCCAGGTTCACACGCAGGACCCCGCCAGGAACTCCGGACTCACCAGCCTCGTACCACCCGTATGGAAGCCACGCGGGCCCAGCCGGAAGCATCAGCAGTGTCTTCCCAAACCTCCCTGCTGCTGCCTTGGCAGCCAGGCTCCGAGAAGAGCGTCATCTGGAGAAGGCACAGAGGGGGTCCTCGGGCCCTGTCCACAGATCTCCCACCTCCTGCTGCCCCACCCATTTGCCCCCCACTCCCTACCTTTCCAGGCCTGGTGTTCAGTTTGCCCTGGGTCTTCAATGCTGAGCTCTGGAATGGAGAGCGGTGATAGATCTTATGGGGTT
This sequence comes from Tursiops truncatus, assembly GCF_011762595.2. Lineage (NCBI taxonomy): Eukaryota > Metazoa > Chordata > Mammalia > Artiodactyla > Delphinidae > Tursiops > Tursiops truncatus. The sequence goes on along the minus strand of NC_047034.1, from coordinate 163,398,910 downwards.
GCCTCCTTACTGTCTCCCCCAACCTGCCATTCCAGGAACCCCACATCCTCCCTATGGCCCTCCACCCCCAAAGAGCTGGCCCACAAAGGATGCTACACTTGCTCCCAACCCCCAGGTGCCTTCATCACTCTGTCCCTGGAAGCTGTCCCCTTCCCCAGCTTCCAAGCTATCAAGCCCTTTGGAATCTACAGTGCAAATCTGCTGTTTGGATAGGGAGACGGAGGCCCAGAGAAATGTGGTCACACTGAACTAGACCTCAGACCCATGCCCCTGGCCCCTGGAGACTCTGCCCCCAGTATCATGGTCTTCACACCATCCAAACCCTGGCCCAGATGAGGCCAGGCCCCCTCCATTGCCCACCCAAGGCCTCACTTACCCACCCCTCCGGGGACTGGGCACATGCGGGCTTCTCTGGAGGTGGCCTTTCCCTGTAGAGCAGGGGCAGCTGTCCTGGCACCTTCTTGAGCCCTGGTGCCCTGTGGGATGGTAGAGCGGGTGGTTTTGTGTCCAGTGGTTCCAAAGTGGGGGCCTCCTTGAGGGCAGGCACCAGGCCCCCAAAGAGAAGGCTGCCTCCAAGACGGGAAGTGGGCCGGCTGCCTGCCTGCCACTCTGGCCCGACTTCTGGGTAGGCGTCCTTGGCGCCTGCTGTGTGCTTCTTCATCATCTCCAGAAGAGAGCAAGAGACCTGGGGGGGTCGGGCAGGGTGGGAGTCCCAGGAGGGGCCGGGCCTGGCTTTCTCCTGCCTGCGCTGGAGATTTTCACTGTCGCTCAGGTAGGGGTTCTGTGGTTCCTCCTCCTCCTCCTCTCCCTTTTCCTCTTCATTTGCTTCCAGTGCGGGCACCCCCTGGGGGCTGGGTCCCAGCACCCACGGCCCAGGTTGGTCCTCCTCGATGGCAGGCAGCGTGGCGTATATGGCCAGGGAGGAGGAGCGGGGGGATCGTGGCAGCCGGTGAGTGCGGAGGATCTCGGGGGGCTCCATACTCCGCAGGGTGTCCAGGAAAATCTCCAGGTCAGCGGTCAGGGCCACCTCCTCCTCCTCCCTTGATGGCTCCGGGAACGTCTTGCCCTCGGTGGAGTCAGGGACAAGCTGGGACTTCAGGCTGGCCTCTGCTCCTATCAGCCTCGGGGCAGGGGGGCCTCCTGGGCTGAGGGATACCTTGCCCCCTGAGGAGGAGGGGGCAATGAAAGCAGTAGGGCCCTGGACAACTACTTTCTGGGTGGAATATGGGACAGTAGAAGAACCAGGGCCCTGGACAACCTCTTTTTGGGTAGGAGATGAGATGGAGCTCTCCTCAGATTCCTGAACCTCCCCTTCCTGTTTGGGGGGTGGGACAGCAGGAGCTGTCAGGCCTTGACCAGCCTCCTCCTTGGTGAGAGGAAGGGCAAGGCTGCCTTCAGTACTCTGGACAACCTCTCTTTGGGTGCTAGGGCTGCCTTCTGGGGCCTGGGCAACCTTGGTTGCTTTAGGGGATGAGTCAGCAGGAACCCCAGGGCTCTGCACTACCTCTTTCTGGGTAAGGGAGAAGATAGGGACATTTTCAGAGTCCTGAACAACATTATTCCTTGGGGAGGATGGAGCAGAAAGACCTCCTGGACTGGTGACAGCCTTCCTTTTTGTAGAGGATGGAGCAAGAGATTGTCCAGGGACTATAAGAACCTCAGGCTTCACCGTGGGCAGGCTGGTGGCAGCAGGGGGATCTGGATGCCCTTCCCTTTCGACGGAGGGCCAGGCCTGGGGTCCCCTGGGCTCGAGAGTCAGCTGGGCCCTAGCATGAGCAGGTACTTCCGGCTGCTCTGGGGGGTGACCTAGGCCCAGGGAGGGGGTTTGGGTCTGGAGTCTGGGAGAGGAGGGTACTGGTGTGTGACCCTGAGAGGTCTGGAGAGGGAGCTGGGTGGGGCTGGACGCTCTCTGCACGCTTGGGACCTCATGGACCCTGGCATCTGGGGCTTTGTCCTGGTCTCGGTCCGGGTGGGTTGCAGGGACATCCTGGTTCTGAGGCGGGTGGGCGTAGTCCGGGAAGCCTGCGGGAGCCAGGACAGATCCGTCCTCTGGCTCTGCTGTCCCCGTCTCAGGCGGCTGCCCCGGGGCTGCACCCTCTGTGCTGCCCAGACCTGGACTCCTTGTCACAGCAGCCAGGGGCCTGGGAAGCCGGCTGGCGGGTGGGCTCCACCCAGCAGGCACAAGGCTACTTAGCAGCTCCAGGGCCTGGCTGCGGCTGGGTGAGTCCTCGGCTCGGGGGCTCACCACCGCTGCCTGCACCAAGCGGGCAGCATTGCGGCCCCTGGGCAGGGCCTTGCTCGGGAGCGGTAGCCCCACAGAGTTCGTCACAGAGCTGTTCACCTGTCGGTGCACGTGTCCTCCCACCACCATGGTCGCCCGCACAGTGCGTGTCACCTGCCGTTCCTCGAGGCTCCGGGAGCTTCCGCCAGTGAGACTCACACCCGGGCTGGGCCTGGGCTCATGGGGCCCATGCACCGGCGCCAAAAACTCAGTCTTGGCCGTGGCTCCTGGGCTCAGTGGCTCAGTCCTGGGGTCCTGGGGACTGCCATCACCCTGGTCCACAGCCTCCTTTGGCCTTCCCACTGGCCTTTTCTCCTTGGGGGGCAGTGTGTACTTTTTGGAAAAGATGGGCCCATGGCTCTGGAGGCTTTTGGAGCCAGCCCTGTCCCCGGGACCCCGGTGATTCATAGTCTCTTCTTCCAGCGCAGCAAAGCCATTGACTTCCTCCTGACGGTGGCCATACTCAGACATCTCCTCCCGGCGGACTTCCAGCTGGGGCCCTGATACCAGGGACACCTTGTGAAAACGGTGTTTGCTCTCTTCCTGGGCAGGGGGCCGCTGCCGCCATGTCAGTGTGGTACTCACCACTCGGGCCTTGGCCCGAGCTGGGGGCCCACTGGCCTCCTCCTTGTTGGGCCCCAGCAACGGATCCTGAGGTGTCCTTGGCTCACTGTGGTCCAGCTCACTGCAGAGGGTGCCGGGAAGAGGAGAGACAGGGTCGGGCGTGGTCAGGGTGGCTGTCTGCAGTGCAGAATCACTCCCCCTGCCAAGGTCAGGCTGAGTAACCGCAGGCAAATCATGTGAGCTTTGGAGCCTTTGTTTCTTCATCTGTAAACCGGGCACGGTACTCTCAGATCTCCCACCCCTCTCCCTACTTTCAGGTGTTCTCCTTTGCCAGGGTCCTTCAAGGGGTGAAGCTAAGGGCTAAGCCTAGAAGGAGAGAGAAGGGAGAGAGCAGAAAGGCATATGGGTCTGACCCACTGGTCTGTGGATGGGGCTGGGACTCTGCCCAAGGAGCCCTGGAGCTAGTCCTCCAGGAGCTGAAAACTAGAAAACCGAAAAACTGAGAATTAGGCAAGTGACATTCTGACCGTGTTTCTGATCACTATAAAGGAAGGTAGGTAAGGAAAGGTAAGGAAGGAAAGGAAGGAAGGTAAGGAAAGACAGCTTTGGCCTCCAGCAAAGTTGGGTTCCCCCTGGCCCTGTCACTCAATAGCAGGATGACCTTGGGCAGCCACTTCTCTCCGGCAAGCTTCAGGGCCCCCAGCCACAAAACTGGAATAACAAGAGTATGTGCTGGGTTCACAGGGTTATTGTCAGCATCCAGTAGGAGAGAAAGAATAAAAACTCACTCTATGAGAAAAACAGATATCGTATATTAACGCATATACGTGGAATCTAGAAAAATGGTACAGATGAACCTATTTGCAGGGCAAGAATAGAGACACAGACGTAGAGAACGGACGTGTGGACACGGTGGAGGGGGGAAGGGGAAGTGGGATGAATTGGGAGATTGGGATTGACATATATACACTGCCGAGTGTAAAATAGATAGCTAGTGGGAACCTGCTATATAGCACAGGGAGCTCAGCTCAGTGCTCTGTGGAGACCTAGATGGGTGGGATGGCGGGGACGGAGGTCTAAGAAGGAGGGGATATATGTATACATACAGCTGATTCACTTTGTTGTACAGCAGAAACTGTCACAACATTGTAAAGCAACTATACCACAATTAAAATTTTAAAAAAAGAAATGGATGTTAAAAGAAAAAAACTCACTTTATAAACTAAAACACTGGCTCATAAGCTTCCTCATAAAGAAGAAATTATTCACTATGGAAAACAGTATGGAGGTTTCTTAAAAAACTAAAAATAGAGCTACCATATGATCCAGCAATCCCACTCCCGGGTATATATTCAGAAAAGACGAAAACTCTAATTCAAAAAGATACACGCATCCCAATGTTCATAGCAGCACTCTTAACAATAGCCAAGACATGGAAGCAACCCAATTGCCTAGCAACAGATGACTGGCTTAAGAAGATGTGGTATGTAAATACAATGGAATATTACTCAACTGTAAAAAAGAATGAAATATTGCCATTTGCAGCAACATGGAGTATTATACTTAGTGAAGTAAGTCAGACAGAGAAAGACAAACATTATATGATATCACTTGAATATGAACTCTAAAAAATAATACAGGGGCTTCCCTGGTGGCACAGGGGTTAAGAATCTGCCTGCCAGTGCAGGGGACACAGGTTCAAGCCCTGGCCGGGGAAGATCCCACCTGCCGCGGAGCAACTAAGCCCGTGTGCCACAACTACTGAGCCCATGAGCCACAACTACTGAAGCCCACGCGCCTAGAGCCTGTGCTCCGCAACAAGAGAAGCCACCGCAATGAGAAGCCCACACACCGCAATGGAGAGTAGCCCCTGCTCGCCACAACTAGAGAAAGCCCGCGCACAGCAACGAAGGTCCAATGCAGCCATAAATAAATAAATAAATAATACAGATGAATCTATATGCAAAACAGAAACAGACTCACATACATCGAAAACAAACTTATGGTTACCAAAGGGGAAGGGGAGGGGATAAATTAGGAGTATGGTATTAACAGATACAAACTACTATATATAAAATAGATAAGCAAAAAAAAAACAGATAAGCAACAAAGATTTACTGTATAGCAAAGGGAACTATATTCAATATCTTGTAATAACCTATAGTGGAAAATAATCTGAAGATACATATAACTGAATCACTTTGCTGTACACCTGAAACTAACAATTATAAATTGTTATTAATTAACTACACTTCAATTTAAAAAAACAGAATAAATTATTTATAAATTATAAACAAGGGACTTCCCTGGTGGTCTGGTGGTTAAGACTCTGTGCTCCCAATTCCAGGGGCCTGGATTTGATCCCTGGTCAGGGAACAAGATCCCATGTGCATGCTGCAACTAAAAGATCCCACGTGCCACAACTAAGACCCAGCGCAGCCAAATAAATAAATAATTTAAAAAGTTATAAACAAACATTCCCACTTTGCACATGAAGGGGGGAAGGCTCAGAGAGGTTAGGAAACTTGCCCAGAGTCACACAGTAGCAGAGGCAAGAGTTAAACCCAATCCTAAGTGCTTAACCACCAAATCAAATTCCCTGATGTATCTGGTAAACTTAGACTCTGTGGTTTGGGGGTTTACTTTTATTTCACCTCTTTTTTTTTTTTTTTTGCAGTACGCAGGCCTCTCACTGTTGTGGCCTCTCCTGTTGCGGAGCATAGGCTCCGGATGCCCAGGCTCAGCGACCATGACCCACGGGCCCAGCTGCTCTGTGGCATGTGGGATCCTCCCGGACCGGGACACGAACCCGTGTCCCCTGCATCGGCAGGCGGACTCTCAACCACTGCGCCACCAGGGAAGCCCCTGGGGGTTTACTTTTAAAGGAGGCCATACAGTGACTGGAGGGGCCAGTCAGCTACTAAGACTTCCAGGCTGCACTGAGCAGGGCAATCCTATTCTCAGGCCTCAAGGACCCAAAAGGTCAGCTTGTTCCACATCAGCCTCAGTACCAGCCTGTCTTCAGCTCCTCCTTTCTGTGAGGCAGCCCCCAGACCATTATAAGGGCAGTTAAGGCCAGAAATGGACCCATGCCCCCAACTTCCCTCCTCCCTCTCTATTTTCCTCCCTCCTGAGAGGCTGGTAGAACCCAGAACTTTGGCCCTGTCTTGTGGCCCCAGCAGTGACTCAGGTTTTATGATGGGCAGAGATGAATGGGGATGAGGCCCAGGGAAGCCTGACCTGACTTGGGGACCACTGGTGGCTGTGACAACGTGTGGCCTGGCCCAGGACGGGGTCTGAGTGGCCCCAGAAAAGCCTTGTGTATGGGGGAGGTGAGAGGCTGAGATGGATGCCCAATCCTTTCCCCGGGCCAGAATTCCTGAGAGCGACACACTCAGACACCTGAGGCCCTGGATTGCAGCCCTTCCCTGAGGCCTGACCCTCTCCCCTGTCCTCCTTGCTGAGACTCCCCCGCACATGGAGCTTCACCCCTTGACGAGCCCCTGTCCCAAGTCTAATCTCCATTTCTGAAGAACAATAACAACTACCATTCGCTGAGATTCCCTGTCCGTGACGGCAGATAGTAAGGGTCAAAGCCTGGGTTCTAAGTCATTTATTCATTCATTCATTCAGCACTAATCGTGACACGTGATGCGCTAGGCCCTGGTTAGGTTCATCCAAAGCCAATTTTCTCTTGGAGGTGGTATCCTAGGAGTCCAGAAGTCAAAGAATTAGACATAAAAACAGGAACCACATTTGGAAAGCCTCCATAGGCTTTGGCAAAGCAACAGGAGAGCAGCTTCAGAGGAAGCCATTGGTAATCAGATCAGATATATCAGTGACTTATGATTCTATGCTTCTCTCAACCCAACCCCTGGACAACACCCCCGATAGTCATTCATTCCACAAGCATGTGATCATTTGTTTCTGCTTGCATACCTCTAGCCAGCGACAGGGAGGTCGCAATTTGACAGCTGACCTGTCCCATCCCTGAATAGTTGTGATGGCTAGAATGTTCTTCAAACTATGCAGGAATCTGCCTGCCTATAGCCCTCCCCCATATGGTCCTTCCTCTGAAGACACACCCCAATGACCCAGGATGCCTCTCCCAGGCCAGCAGAGATGCCCATTTCCAGAGCCCTCTCTTCTTCAGGGCCCAGGACCATAGGAGGATTTGTCACAGGTTAACCTGTGCCTTCCAAATCAGGTGTGTGGGGCTCGGAAAGGGAGAGGCTGAGGAGGGGGCGAGGGGAGTGTGGGAAAGAGCCTCATCTAACCCGACACGTCCTGGATTCTCCCCGCTTACCTGTGAGTCACCCACAAACTAGGTCAAACCAGCCCACAGGCGTACAAGCTCGTGCTGCGTCACACACAGACACACACGGCACAGACGCACAGAGTCACACAGGCACAAAAACGCACATAGATGCTTACCCCAACGTACGCAGTCAGACACACAAGCAGAGTCAGTCACAGACACTCGGGGATACACACACAGGGACACAGCAGACACACAAGACATACACAGAAACACACAAACACAGTGACACATGCACACACATTAACAGTACACACACACACACACACACACACACACACACACACACACACAGAGTCTATTCACAGCCCCCAGCCCTCCTCCCCTTGAAATTCACCCTTATTTGAACAGATGCACACACTTGGATGCATACACATCTTACATTTCCAGACCCAACTGCGTTGTGCCTCCCCACCCCCCACATTTGCCAATCCTGGCCCAGAGAACCCTCCTCCAGAAAGGGAACAGAGAAGGATGACAGCCCTGGAGGTCCTCTTCCTTCCTTTCTAAGTGAGCGCTTGCCTCCTGCGAGTCTGTCATTATCCACCTGTGCCCAAAATAGTCGGAGTAGAAGATGGAGCCCAAGTCCCCCAGATGAACCGCCTGCTCCTTCCTTTCCCCTCTCCAAGGACTGCCCCTCCCACTCACCCTCCCTCTCTCTGCAGCCCTTCTCCCCCAGCTGGAGCACAACCTCCCCCGGCAGCAGGTCTCTGAGCCAGCCTGGGTTGCACATGTCCCTCTTCCTTGTCACAGAATCATTACCCTGACTCCTGCCCAGAGGCCTGGTCATCCCTGATGCTGCCTCTGCTGACACAGTACTGCCAAATCTGCTCCACGAGGTTACAGAAAGCTCTGCAGTCCACACTCAACACTCCACTGCTTGCACGGGGCCACCGAGGCCTCCGTTAGAGGCAGGAGAGAGAAGTAGTTAGAACACAGGTACCCGGGTTCAAATTCTGGCCCCTTCACTTTCTAGTTGACTTTGAGCAGGTGATGAAACCTCTCTGAGCCTTAGTTTCCCTATTGTAATTGGGGTGGAAAGGTGGAGAGCAGGATTAGTCCAACTTCATGGGGCTGTTGTGAGGATTAAATAGAATTATGCTTAGAAAACGAACCATAAGTGACAGCCGCCACCATCATCGTTAGGAAATTTTCAGAGCCCTGTTTGAGGCCCAGTGCCCTTCCTGGTGGTTCTAGAGAGATCCCATGTTCATCCCCTCTTCAGGGAGTTTTAGGGGACACATCCTTCCACCTCTGAGCCCACCAGGCAGATTCAGGAGAGTAATTTCAACACAAATTAAAAACGGAGGCTTGGGAAACTCAGTGCCTGTTTCCGTGGCTGCCAACACAGAACCATGTGGGGTAATTATTGCTGCGACTGAAGCTTTATTAATAAGCATCCCTGAGCTTCCCTGGTGGTGCAGTTGTTAAGAATCTGCCTGCCAATGCAAGGGACACAGGTTCGAGCCCTGGCCCGGGAAGATCCCACATGCCGCGGAGCAACTAAGCCCGTGCTCCACAACTACTGAGCCTGAGCTCTAGAGCCTGCAAGCCACAACTACTGAACCCACATGCCACAATTACTGAAGCCTGCGCTCCTAGAGCCTGTGCTCCGCAACAAGAGAAGCCACGACAATGAGAAGCCCGCGCACCGCAACGAAGAGTAGCCCCCGCTCGCCGCAACTAGAGAAAGTCCGCGTGCAGCAACAAAGACCCAAAGCAACCAAAAATAAATAAATAAATAAATTTATAAAAAAAAATCATCCGTGCTATTTCAGCAGCCCAACTCTCTAGAGTTCAAAGTATTTTCCTGTAACCACCTCCTCCTTCCTCATCTCCAGCTACCAAATCTACCTGACAACTCAAGGCCCAGAGAAGTTAAGCAACTTGCCCCAGGACATACAGCACTTTGGCTGAGAGCCTCTTCTCAGGCCGGGAATGTGGTCTCCGGAACAGAACGAGGGAATGAGGGTGTGTTGCTGAGGATAAGGTGACCCCTCCCCCATCCTCTCCATGACAGGATATCCCCCTCCTCAGTCGGACAGAGGAATAGGGAAGCACTGGGCCCCAGGATGTAGCCTTTGGATGAGGGGAGGGAAAGGAGGGCAGAGTTGGGAAGGGGAGGGGATGGCAGAGTCAGCTTACCCCCAGGGAACTGAATGAATGGGCCTTGAGTTGGAGAAGCCCGGAGACAAGATAGAGACCCAAGAGGGGGCAGCCTTGCCGGTTTCCCCTCCCCGCGTTGCCTCATGTGGCTCGAAGTCGACTCACCATCTATGCGGAGACCCAGGCATCTGGCCAGCCTGGAGCTCCTGCCGCTGGGCCGTGCTCCCCTGATGTGGTGGGGCTCTCAGCCGGGGCTCCTGAGGCAGGTCCACCAGGCACCCTGTGATGGGGCGGGGGCCCTGGGGAGGCTCCTGCCAGCCCCTGGATTCCTCAGGGCCGCAGGCGTGGGGAGCTGGTTGGGCCAGTTTGGGCTCCTGAGTCTCCTCCCCAGGTGCTTGCCCACGCCCCTGCAGGGTGCTGGTGATGTGGTAGCAGAGGGACACTCACGTAGAGTCTGGGCTGGCTCGGGCAGGGCTGGCCCTGCGCTGGTAGGCTCACCCTTTTGCCCCCTCTGCCCTGGGGGAGGATGCTGGGCGGGGCCGCACGTCTTCCGGGTTGCTGGGTGGCTCAGGCCTCAGAGGAATCTCCTGGGCTGTGTACGGGGGTTGCAGGCAGGTGCAGCCTGGAGATCCTTGTTCCAAATATCCAGGAGCTGGTGGGGGCATGAGGGACACCTGGTCCCAGCAGGCTCTGCTGAGGTCACCGCCAGTGCCAGGCTCTCTGGCCCCACAGAGGCAGAGTTGGCCAGGTCAGAGGCGCTGCCCACTGCTGGCCTCTGTAGGCGCCCCGGTGGCTCAGCAGACCGCCCTGAGCTGTGTCGTCGCTTCCAAAGCCAGGAGCCACGGCTCCCTGCCCAAAGGTCCAACTCTGAGAGGCTCTGGGCTTGGGCCTGAGGGAAAGCAGAGGCAGAGGCCGGGTGACAGCATCACTCCCCTGCCTTCTGGGTACCCCTGACACCCCGGCTGCCCTCCTGGTCACAGAAGAAGCTGAGCAGAGCTCTGACACCAAGCAGAGCTGCCTTAAGGAGAGACTGCCTCTTAAGCCACAAGATCTGGACAAAGAGGCAGAGCTCTGGAAAGGCCCTTCAGCATTTAACTCACCCCTTCCCATTCTACACACGAGGAAAGTGAGGCCCAGAGTGGACACTGACATGACTTAAGTCACACAGTGAGGGCTCCTGATTCTCAGGCCAACTGCTGATTTCCCAGGAATCCTCTGGCCTCCAGCCCTTTGGCACCAGCTGCCCTGGGCCTTAGGGGCTTTGTGGGCATGCCTGCCACAAATGCCTGTGGCCTCTGCCCGCTCCTGGCTTCCAGAGAGCCTGCAGCCAACTCCCCAGTACCCTCCCAGCCCAAGATTCCCAAACACACTTGGGAGGAGGTACTTGGGCATAGAGATGTTCTTGGGACAAGAGCGAGCCTGGAAAGAGGTTTCGCCTAAGTGGGGCAACACTGACTTCTGTCCACTGTCTTCCCCTGGGGCCCAGCCTAGCTGTGTGTGTGAGGGGAGAGGGTTCAGGACCACAGACCCAAATGGACACTGCCATCCAAAACACCAGTTTTCAGGGATGGGTTTGTGTCCCTGGCAACAGAGGAGGCAAGTCTGGGGTCAAATTCCTCCTAGCAGGGGCCCTTGATCCCAAATGCCTTCATTTACTCATCTATGAAATAGGTGCAGCCTCTCACTCCCCAGAGGCTGAACATCTCAAGAAACAGGAGGGTTGGATGATTCATCTGGGGGCCCGGAGCAAGGCAAGCTGGGCTTGATTCTCAGCTCTGTTACTTTCTAGCTGCAATACCTCTTGCGTCTTAGTTTCCCCATGTGTAAATGGGCGTGATAATAAAACTATTGCTTCCTGGGAGTGCTGTGAAGACTGTATGAGATAATCCATGCAGAGTACCAGCAGTGCTCAGTTAAATGCTAGTAACGATTGATAGTACTCAGGATCACAGAGAGACACATGGCTGCTTGAGCCTCCTCCAGGGGAAGCCGTCTGCTCCTCCAGGGGGTGGGGCGTGGGGGACCTTGTCTCTGTCCAATCCATGGCTCAGGTCCCCACTGATGATGGGGAAACTGCAGGCAGAAGGTTAAGGCACTGGCCCAGCGTCACCCCTGGGGGCAATGCCAGGAAGTGGGGAAAAGGGGTCAAAGATGGGGAAGGTCAAGCTAAAGGAGGGAGTTTGGAAAGGGGTCCTGAGAACAGGTACTGCCCCTACATGGCTCCCCCAGGGGCCCCGACATTAGGAAGCTGTTTTCTGAGCATCTAGGCCCTGCACTAGAGGTTCTACATCTGTTACGTTATTTCTCACAACAGCCCTAAGAGGCATTACTGTTCCCATTTTGCAGATGGGGAAGCTGAGGTTCAGAAGTGGGAAGTGATCTGCTCAGGGTCACACGGTGAATCCGTGGCAGAGGAGGGATGAGAGAACTCCAGTTGCCTAACTTGTAAGTCAGGGTTCTCAGGGCCGGCCCAGCCCGTCCCAGAGCTTCTGCTCCCCTACACTCCCCCACCCTTGTATTCTCTCCTACCTTGAGGCTGACTCTGCTGGTGCTGCCCTGGCCCTGGGCCAGGTCAGGGCAGCTCTGGCCACCCCAGGGCCTGGGAAGGAAGCACAGGGAAAGGAATGAAGTAGTCTCCTCCTCTCCCACCCCCAGACTGGACCTGGTGGCTCTCCCCCCCTTCTCTCAGGGCCCACACAGGCAGGATGAGCACCTGAAATCTTGGGGGGCGGGGGGGCCGGGCAGGGGAGGTCTATGCAGCAGCCTCCTCTCTGCTCCCTCCCCCAGCTGTCCACTCCACCTCCAGAGACAGAGAGACAGGGATGGGATGGGCCTGGGACCAAAATGGGGACTAGGCCTGTATCAGGGCCAGAATACAGAAAAAGGACAGTACCCTAATAATTCAAAAGCTTGCCATTTGCTGAGGCCCACCCTATGCCAGGTTTAGCACTAGGTATCAGGCCTACATAATCTCCTTTAAGCCTCACAAATAATCCTAAAAGGTAGATATTATTGTCCTCATTTTTCAGGTAAGGAACTGAGGTCCAGAGTGGTAAAGTGACTTGCCTGGAGTCACACAGCTAGTGAGCCTTGGAGTTAAGACACTAGGATGGTATCACTCCAAAGGTTGGTTGGGCATCACCACGCTAATGGGGGCAAGATGAGGAAGTGCCTTGGCTGCCCTCTCCGTACACTCTGCCCCCCACCCAGGCAATCAGTAGGGAGCGGAGGCCTGTGCCTCAGGGCCAGAGTCCCATTCCCACAGCCAGTGAGAACCAAGTCCAAGTGCACACATGGGATGTATCATCACGCTGGCCCAGGAGCATGTGAAGTCCCTACCCTGCCCTTCCTGTCCCTGACTCACCCGCAGCCCTGCCTCCTCTCAAGTGGGGAAAGAAAGGGAGGAGCAGTTCCCTCTGGGCCTATAGGGCAGGTTCCTGCCAGACAGGGTAAAGGGAGGGGATGTGACTTCCAGAGAGGGCACTGGCAGGGTGTGGGCACCCCCGGCGGCCACCCAGGCTTCCAGGTATAGGGTGGCTAGGCCCTCCCCTCCCTTCTCTCTTTGGTGTGAGAGAGCAGCACAAACTCCTCCCCTCACTCTGGCCCCACCACGACCGCCTCCACTCCTCCCAGGGTAGGCTGGAGACAGCCCTGTCATGATAAGATCAGAACAAAGTGCCCAGTCACTGCACAGAGACACAAACACCCCGTGCCTGAGAGCACATGCCATGTTCTTTGCAGATATAGGGCCTGTGAGCTACTGGGGTCCTCTTCGCTATGCCCGTCCCAGCCATTCAGCCTGGCCACCCACAGAGCCTTTTCCCTTTCTCTCAGACATCAGGTAAGAGTGAACCAGCTGGGAGAGATGTAGCAATTTGTTCAGGGTCACGTGGCCAGTGGCATCTAGGGTTAGGACAGAGCTCCGGCCCCCTGGCTTGCAGTCCCGAAATCTCTCCAGCAACAGAGCAGCCCAGCGCTTCAGGACGCGGGCCCTGGAGTCAGACTGCTTAAGCCTGTGTCCCAGCCCCACCACTTCCCAGCTGTGTGACTGGGGCGGTGACTTCACCTCTCTGGACCTCCATTTCCTCATCTGACTCACACAAAATACCCACCTTGTCTGGCTGCTGTGAGGATTAAATGAGATAATCCAGGTACAGCACCAAGCAAGTGACAAATAAAAGTTTAATGTTATTACAATCTGAGATGACAGGGGGAAACCTCTCCATGGCATTTAAGGGCGAATGCAGTGCAGTCTAAGCCAACTCAGGAACCTGTCATACTCATGACAAAGGGACGTGAAGACCAAAGCTGAACTGTCCTGTGATGAGAGAATCAAAGTCCACAGGGGCAGGAGGACTGCCTATCCCCATATTTGCCTTTCAACTATCTCTGGAGAGAAAAATCAGGAGATCCCTGGCATGCCACCTGCCAGACTTAGGAAATTGCAAATTTGTTGTAAAGTTTTATAAAAGCACAGGAACCTTATAATATAAAGTCCACATAACCAAAATCGTGGTACACCGACAGGTATATTTTTATGCTCCCAGACACTCATACAGGCTTATTTGAACATCAGGTACACTCCAAGACGCACACCCACACCCTTGGGCCCAGGGGCGCCCCAAGCGGCCCTCCTCCAAACCCCTCACCTATCCCGGGATCTGGCCTCCTCCGGGATCGGCTTCCCCTTGCACTCCCTCCGGACCCCTAGCCCGGCCAGGCGGCGAGCCACGCGGGCCCCCAGGACCCCGCGCCCCTCGGCGATGGCAAGGGCAAGGTTCCAGGCTCGGGGCGTCAGGACACCTGACCGGACCCGGGCCGCGGGGACCTCCCGGATCCAGCTCATTTGCAGAGAAACGCCTCCTCCGGCCCGCCCCCCTGAACAAACAGCGCCCGGCCCGCAGTGCGGGCGCGGGGTGAGGACCGATCCAAATGCTGCCCAAGCCCCAGGGCAGGGGGTGCGCTCTGCAGGGGTCGTCCCCACCCGGGCCACCACCCCCCCCGCTTTCCCCACCCCACCCCCGCCCCGCTCCAGCTCTCGGCCCTGTCTGCGCTACTTCTTTAGGCCCCCGGAAGCGCCAGGGGCCCACCGGGTCCCGGTGCTGGAAGCCTTCAAGCTGGGCCTGCACAAAGTAGGTCGGAGAGGAGGGTCCTGGGGCTAGAAGGGGCCAGGAGGCTGGACTGAGCCAAGCGTCTTTCCCGCCCCCCCGGAGAAGGAGAGGCTGGAACGCAGGGGCGGAGCCAGGAGCGGGAATGGGCGTGATTGGGGGGCTAGCCTGATTGGTTGGCATGTTGGGCGGAGCCAAAAGGGTAACAGGGTGGGCTTGGAACCTAGACCTCGATACTGGTGGGGACCGACGCCGACCCTGCCCTTACCCTGCCATGGTGGGCCCTTATGAGAGTTCTCTCTCTCGGTCCTGGAGACCCTATGACACAGCGGGAATCTCGCCTGTGGGGGAATCTTCCCCTGGTGGGGAAGCCTATCCGAAACCCACAGGGATGGGAACGGCGACCCCTGCTGGAAGTTGGCCAACTATTATGATTTACTAATACTACTACTGTTGTGACTATAACCTGGGCCTCCTGTACCCCCAAAGGGCAGTACCCTTTCCCACCTGATGCTACCTCTCTTAACTCTCGGGGGGGGGGGTACCTTGCACATTGGGGGATCCTCTGGGACTGCAGGAAGAAAGACCATCAGGAGGGTCCCAGTTCCCCAGGCTCTCTGCCAGTTCTTCCCTGCCGGCAGTCCTTGTAGGTCCTCTACCCCTTCACCGAGCTTGGTGCCTCCTTAGCCATTTGTCCTCTGTGATGACTGGTCCTGACACACAGGGGGACATCTTGCTTGTGGGTCATGAGTGGACACTGATATCCTTGTGTTCCTGCATCTCCCACAGGGAGCTCAGATCCTGGCATGTACAGAGGGAGGAGTATGCCGCACCTGACCACGGCAGGGAGTACCAGCTGAGGGAGCACGTAGGAACTGTGAGACAAGAATGTTGCGGCAAGCAGCAGACAGGCATCTGGGCAGGTGCTGGAACATCTGTTCAGAAAAGAGGGCAGTGTGTCCTGTGCTTGGCAACACGGTCTGCACCTTGCAGCAACCTGGAAGGCTGGACTGTCCGTCGGTGAGCTGAGATGGTGGGGCTGGTCCCAGATAGGTCCCAAACAGAGTGGAACTCAAACCCAGCCAGAGTAGATGGCCGCAGGCACCCACCCCACGCGGTGGGCAGCATAGTCTCTTCCTGGCTGTGTTCCCTGAACTGCCAGGTAGAGTGGGGTGTGAAGTCTGGCAAATACATGGTGACCTCCCCCTCCACTATTGAAGCTCAGGAGGCCTCAACTCATCATAGAGAAAATCCTTTAATTGCTCTGCCCCTGCCCCCTCCCCAGGGCAGTCCTGGCACCACTGCTCAGGCTGGCTGCCCTTGCTTTCCCCGGGATGCTGAGGACACCTTGACCTTGTCCACGTCTGAGTCTATCTGCCTCTCTGATGGGGCCACCACAAGATCTAGTGCCCCCTGGAGCCATCGGGCAAGGCAGGCAAGAGACGCCAGGGGCAGGTGGGTGTGAGCAAGGCTGCAGGGCCGTGGTGCGTGCAGCCGACGGTGCAGCTTCAGGTGAACGTGCTGCGTGAAGCGACTTGGGCAGACACTGCACTGGAAGGGCCGGGCCCCTGAGTGCAGGCACAGGTGAGTCGAGGTTGCTGGAGCTGCTGAAGTGTTTGTGACACATCTGATGGGAATGGGCACTGGCGTCAGCTCTGCCCACCTGGTTGACCCAGGATCTCTGCTCCCCCTCCCCATCTTGAAAATACCCCCCTACCACCTCCCTGTAATGCAAGCCTGGAAGCTTTCCCCCCATGATTCCTCCCTGGGACCCACAGTGTCTGGCAGATTGTAGCCAGTCAGACTGGGTTGGTATCTTGGTTCTTTTACTCCCTGCATGACCTTGTATAGGTGACTTCCCCTCTCTGATCCTTGCTCTCCTTATTGGTAACATGAGAGTATTAATACCTAACCTCATAGGTATGGTGGACTGAATGAGATAATCACATAGAACCCTTATGCGTGGGGCTGCAGCTTCAGTGGGCGTAATTAACATTTACTGGGAGCTGCTACATGCCAGGAACTGGTCTCGTGTACTAGTCTTCTCCAGGACTCTGGAGAAGCAGGACTAAGTACTACTCCTATATTACAGTGAAAACGCAGAGGCTCAGAGAAGTGAAGCCACTAGCCAAAGCTCACACAGCAAGTTGGAGGCAGAGCTAGGATTTGAACCCAGATAGCCCGGACTATAACCACTATGCTGCTTTTATTTCTGCCTCTTTAAAACAGGGAAAGAGTCTGGGCCCTTCTAACCTCCCAAGGGACATGGTGAGGCTCAAAGAGGGAGGGAGCTAACATTGAGCTGATGTTATAAGTAGTGTTTATATACTTTGCACACACTATAGCATTAACTCCTCCAACTATGCTGGGAAGTAGGCAATGGGTATCCCCAGGACTCCTAACTTCATTCTTCTCCCCCCACAGACATACATCTCTTTTCTCCCCTCCAGGCCCAGGGGGTGACCTCCAATATCACGTCCTGGCCCTTCCCTTCCACCTCCCTCTTTCCCCCAACCCTTGCCTCCTGTCCTGTCTCCACTTGCTCAGGATGGTTGGGGAATGGAGGCCACGGGTGCCATCCCCCAGGGGCCTAGAATTCTTCCGCAGCCTGCAGGAGTACAGGGGAGGGGGAGGATGGTCTCACCGGGCACTTGTGGGGCCGCTTCCCAGTATGCACCAGGTGGTGCTTCTGCAGGTGGGCAAGCTGGGTGAAGCTCTTCTGGCACAGGGCACACTGGAACGGGCGCTCCCCGCTGTGCACACGCAGATGGACCTGAGCCAGGTGTGGGAGAAATGCTGCCAACTGCCCAGAGCCCTCCAGCAGAGCCGGGGATCCTCTTCAAATCTCTACCCACATCCCCATAGGGCCCCCTTTTGGCATCAAGGCCTCTCAATCCCCCTGCATCTGTATCACCTCCCTGAAGGCCAATCTACCATTCCCCAGGATCCCCTCTCTCTCTCTGCTGCCCTGCAAGAGGGGAGATGGCTGTGGTTAGCTGGCCAGGTGAGGGGTACCCCGCGTGTGTGTGTGTGTGTGTGTGTGTGTGTGTGTGTGTGTGTGTGTTGTGTGTATCTTGTGCAGTGCTTCTCGAAGTATGGTCCCGCAGCATCAGCATCACCTGGGAGGGTGTTAGAAATGCAGATTCTCAGGCCCCACCCCAGACCAGCTGAATTAAAATCTCTGGGGCTGAGCCTAGGAATATGCATGTTTACTAGCTCTCCAGGTGGTTTGAGGCTCGTTAGAGTTTAAGAATTCATGCCCTAGAGGATGCAGAAGGGCTGTTCTCCAATAACCGTAACTTTTCCTCAACTTCAGCAGGTGCCAACTCGCGCCTAGCTTCCGGTCTTTGCTGATACACAGAGATGTGCCCATGGTTGCCCCCTGCTGGACGATGCCTATAATGATGCTTACAGCACAGCGCTGATGTGCAGGATCCCACATGAAAAAGGCTGGTTGTCAGGTCTGTGGTCTAGACTCACTAAAATCTACCTGTTCCCCCACCTGAACTTCAAATAAGTAAACAAGAGGAGGCTTAACTGGGAATCAGAGAGGATGGTTGTTCCAGAAAGGGCTTTGCCCTAGATGTTGAGAGACTGAGATCAAGACCTGACTGCACCATGAAATCAAGGCAACCTTGGGCAAATCTTTTCTCAGTTTCCCTATTTTTAACTTAAATGAGACGATCTCATAGACAGTCTTTTAGTGTGGAGAGGACTCCTCTCTACGGATGTGAAACTGAGGGGCCAAATGAACCAGCCAAGGTCATAGGCCCTAGAGGTTGCCCAGGAGTTCCTTCTGGCTGTAAGGTCCTTGATTCTAGAAGCAGGATGGGAGGGGGGTCATTGAAGGATGCCGAGGGGAGCCACGGAGCCCAGAGGCAGATACCTTGAGGTTGGAGAGCTGCCCAAAGCTCTTGCTGCACACGTTGCATTCGTACAGGATTTTGCCATTCTTTTTCTTCAGCGGATAAGGCAGTGCCGAAGAGCCCGCCTGGGAGCCTGGCGGGGCCGACTTTGCTGGAACCACCCGGCCAGCATGCTCCAGCCCTGTGGAGTCGGTCCTGGCAGCTGCAGAGCCTGGATTCCGGGCCTGGGAGGGTTGGGTTTGGCCAGAGGCTTGAGAGGCCCCTGCGTAGGGGTGCAGGGTCTCCCCCTGGGTGCTGGAGTGCCCGGCCTCATAGACATTCATCAGCAAGGTGGGCACAGCCATGGTAGTGTAGGAGGTGTTCTGGGGCAGCATGAAGAGGGGCGGACACTGCACAGAAGGTAGGCCCCCACAGGTGATCAGGTAAGGTGAGGGCAGGAGAAGTGGGTACACAGGATAGAACGGGCAGAGGTGGGATGGGAGTTCTTTGGAAATGGGGGTGGGTGGGGGCCAGGAGCAGAAAGCCAAGGGGCTGGGGCTCTTTTTGTCTTGCCACGGGTTTGGGAAAGAGCTGTTGTGAGGAGAGAAGGATGGGCTGGGGGACCCCTCGCCAGCTCTTTCCCGCTGTCTTCCCATCTTGTCCCTGCTCAGAGGGTACTTGGCTGTGAGTTTCTCGCCATTGGAGGAGCCGGCAGGCCGCCTTGGTGGCTGGTGCCCTGAGCAGGAAAGGGAAGACGGTCAGGGCCGCACAGACTTGGGTAAAATTCTGCTCTTCATCAACCTGCCTGGCTCAGAGCTGACAGAGGGCTCTAGCCTGCGCGGCGCCTCCCCTCTCTGGGCTTTCCTGGTCTGCAATTGCGTTTGCCAATAAAAGAGGCTAGAATTTGTGCAGCGCATAATAATTTCAGAGAGTGAAAGCGATTCAAGAAACCTATTAGACATACAGGTGGGAAGTCAAGTGGGCAGTTGGGTGCATTGGTTTGGAGATTAACAGAGCAGCCTGAGCTGGAGACATAAATCTGGGTGCCATGGGCCCAAATGAGATCCCATAAAAGGTGGTCCTAGATCTGCTGTGTCCAAAATGGTAGCCACCAGACACATTTAAATTGATTAAAGTAAGTACAGTAAAAACTTCAGTTCCTCACTTGCACTAGCCACACTTAAAAGGCTCAGTAGGTATGGTATCAGACAGCACAAGTACAGAGCATTTCCATTACTGCAGGAAGTTCTACCAAACTGCTACTCTAGATAAAGAGAACAGGAGAGAAGGGGGGAAAGAAGAGAGAGGAGAGGAGAAGAGAGGAGATGGGAACATGGGAGGAGAGGGGAGGGGAGGGATAAGGCGGCGGCTCTGGACTGAGTTCCTGAGCAGGGGGAGACTTAGGAGGTACGTAGTGGAGAGCAAGCAAGGGAGACTGAGGTGCAACAGCCAGTGAGGTAGGAGTTAAACTGGGAGTGATAGAAAGTAAACTATTCAATATGCATAAAGATTAAAAAGTAGATTGTCTGCTTGGATCCTCATTTATTCACTCAACCAGCTTTACTGAGCTGCTTTACTCTGTGCTGGGGAAATAAAGGACACAGCAGCATGGTCCCTGCCCTCCAGGTCGAGTTGCATAAGGAAATGGGGTATCGTAAGCAATAAACGTAGAACATAGGTTAGTGAGATTGTACTTTTGTGGAAGAAGAAACTGGCCTCCATGATGTCATAGAGCCAGAAAGGGCAGAACCAGGACTCCACCCACGACTCCCTGACTCCCAGTCAGGGCTCCTGTCTTATAATATAGGCCCCTCTAGCTCAAACACTCTAGGCAGACAAAGCGCCGCTCTCAACCGCCGGGAATAGCTACGCCTACACCAGATCCCATACCCACGCCTGAGAGAACCACTGGCCACTTCCTCTGCTCACCTCTGCTCACGTGTCACCACCTGAGAGCCCCTCACACCCCCAGGCAGAGCTCCAGCTCAGAATGTGGCAGTAACACGTGCTTGAGGCACTGTCCTCACGAGTGACACTGGGTCCGCAATGTCTCTCATCCCCAAACCTAACAGTGCTTCCCACCTCCAGCCTCCACCAAGGTGCAGCCCTGTGCCCTGGGCTTACTTGTGCTCGAGGCATCCTCTCTGAGACCCTGCGGGGCTGTGCCCGGGGGTGCCGACTTCAGGGTGCACAGGTATACGTCCGGGCCCTGAGGGCAGGCCAGCAGGGAAGACCTGGCCAGTGCCAGTGGCAAGGGGTACAGCCAGCTGGCACAGGACGGGCCATGGGCATCCACTGTGTCTGGAAGTGGCCTGGAGCCTGGCAAGACCTGGAAGGCAGGGGGAAGGGGCTTGGGGGCCAGGGACTGGGAGCCCCCTGGGGTAGTCCCTTGGGATGGTTCCACCCCTAGTTTGGGTTCCAAAGGGGGAGGAGAAGCTAAGACCAACCCCCAACCTACACCTGCCTCCACCCTGTCTGTCACTCAAATGGCTTCCCCTTCCCTCATCCGCGTTCCCAAGGGACTCACACGTCCACCCCCAGGGTTACCCTCCCCCTGCCCCAGAACCCCTCACTCAGCCCTGCTCTTCCTCCTCCCCTTCCTTCCTGACCACCCTCAGACTAACTACCTGGATGGAGCCAAGGTGAACTTAGAGAAAATCCTCATCAAAGACTGTGTACCCCGCAGGAGGGCCCTGAGCTTCCTCCCTCTAAGGCCCAGGCCACGGTCACACAGCCAAGCTTCCTGCATGGCCCTGTCCCTTCTCATGCCTCACAGGAGAGTTGGGCCCCTGGGGCACGGGAGAGGGTCTCTGGCGCTTCCAAAGGCACATTCCCATGATGTGCCAGGGTGCGGGTGCTCAGGACCAGGGGAATCTAGGTCCCTTCAGATTTTCCCCCTACTTCTTCCTAACATCCCCTCCTTCCAGAAGCAGCCTGGCCTCAAAATTGGGGATGGGACCGCATCTTACCTGATCGCCTTGGCAGAGCTGGGAGTCCGAGTGGGGGGACAGGGAGTCTCCTGTGCTCCCCAGGGGCTTAGTCTTGTGGCAACAACCCAACTCTGGAGCGGGTTCCCCCTTCATGCCCCCACTACCTGCTGGGAAGACAGGTCAGTCACAGGTGAGCAGTGAAGGTCCTCCAAATAAGAGCCTGTCTTCGAGGACTGGCTCTCCCAGGAAACCACTGTGTGACCTTGAGTCAGTCACTGCCCCTCCTGGCCTCAGTTTCCCCATCTGCAAACTGGGAGGGTTGGACTGGCTGATGTGAAAGGACTGTCTCAGCGATGACATGAAAGCCAATGATGCTTTCCTGGTAGGGGCAAGAAGAGGATTGAATGGAGACTGGCCAATCAGAGGCAAAGAGCACAGCTGGCCTGAATCCCATCCCTGGGGAAGAGAGGAGAGAGGAAGGTCCTCATGGAGGTACTTCCAGGTAAGCTCAGAGATCTGAGGAAACATTCCAGACCTCCTCAGGGCCACAGGGAATTGAGAAGCTATTCCAAGACTCTACCAAACACAGGCTCCTCACTGAGGGGCGCCCCTGTCCCCCAGCTCATCCACACAACTTTTCTGGGCCTCTGAGGAAGCCCCAATGTCCTGCCACTCGGCTAGCGCCTCACTTCTCTGCTGCTTTCACTGAGGCCCGCGCAGCCCAGGGACCATGCAGCTCGGCAAGTGTCCCGAGGCCCTTCCCTTCCCCCCCCGTAACCCTCCTTAACCCCCAGTGCCCCTCGGAGCCTGGCACCCTCATGCGGGTGTCTCATTCCTCCAAAACCCGGTCTCCTCTCCCTCTTCCCTGACTCCTCCCAACCTGCCCCGGGTCTCAGAACACCCTAGAAGGAGAGGCGGCCTGGGTGAGGCTCTTCACCTGGCTCGGCAGAAGTCCCCTCTGGCTGGGGAAGGAAGCAGGTGGGCAGGTGGGCCGCCAGCCTCTGTCTGTGTTTGCGGCCCCCGTGGGTGTGAGAGGTGACAGGAAGGCGCTACATTTGAAGTTGCCACAAATAGGAAGGGGGGGCAGGCAGGCAGGCGGGGGCCCTATGGGACCTGACAAGGGCAAGCCGCCCACCTGCCTTTACCTACCTGAGACAACACTGCCAGAGCTTGGGGCCACAGTAAACTGGAGCTACTGGGATTTCAGTGTGTGGGCTGGGATGGAGTGGGATGTGGTTAACTCTGGTTCTCAGAGAACTCAGATGGCTGAGCAGGAGGGGGACAGAGCAGGGCTCAGAGGCTGGAGCTGGGGTCCTTCCAGGGATGCAGGCCCAACGGGGACAGAGACAGGCAATGATGTTGAGAGGGAAGACAGTGACGGTGGTGGCAGGGACAGAAACAGGCAGAGACAAGAGCAGGCAACGTAGGGTGAGGCAGGGGAGAAAGCAGGAATCCGATCTCACACAGCAGGCGCCTAGGAGGCAACGAGTACATCTTCCTCCTCTTTGTCCCATCTCTGATTTCTCGGTTCTGGGGAATCCTTTCTCTAATTTAGATAGAATGCTGAGGGCCCCGCCCCCACCGGCAAGAGATAATTCAAAGACACAGCAAAATGCTTGTAAGGCATGACTAGATATCAAAAGGGAGACCCTTTAGGCCAGAAACAGCTTTAGGCTGAGCAATTTCATCGTTCCTGTGAGCAGAAGGTGCATCACCCCCCGGCCTCACACAAATTCTGCCCGGTTGGTGTGTCCGCAGTGTCTGGCCCAGTGTGGCAGCCCCATCCAGGCCTCAAACTCCACCTGGCCATGCCACCCAGGTGGCATGGAATGCACAGGGACATCTCGAACTCTCCATTGTAGGCAAGGGACATATTACTCTGCCAGCTCAGCCCCTGGTCAGTACTCACTTCCACTCTGGCCCCCGTCGCTTCCTGTCATAATCATTTGCCCATAAAACTGACCCCTACGTGTCTGTGTGTATCTCAAGGTCAGGGACCACTCTTTACTCATTCTTGTTTCCCATGTAGATATTTGCCAGGTTTTTTGGATGCCCAGCATCTGGAACTTTCTCCCACATGAGTCTGGAGGGAGGCAGAAGGCACATTCCACTATAAAAGCCAAAATGGCCGCATGCTGAATTCCTACCTCCTTGCTCCAGCGCGTGGTGTGGGCACATGGCATGGACCAGACCGACCAGATGTGCCCATCCAGACTGTGATCAGAAGCCAGTGGCCCTGGGGCTTCCCTGCTGGTGCAGTGGTTAAGAATCCGCCTGCCAATGCAGGGGACATGAGTTCGAGCCCTGGTCAGAGAAGATCCCACATGCCGTGGAGCAACTAAGCCCGAGCACCACAACTACTGAGCCTACGCTCTAGAGCCTGCAAGCCACGACTACTGAGCCTGTGTGCCACAACTACTGAAGCCCGCCCGCCTAGAGCCCGTGCTCTGCAACAAGAGAAGCCACTGCAATGGGAAGCCCGCGCACCGCAACGAAGAGTAGCCCCCACTCGCCGCAACTAGAGAAAGCCCGCGCACAGCAACAAAGACCCAGTGCAGCCAAAAATAAACTAAATAAATAAAAAAATTTGTTTTAATTAAAGAAAAAGGAAAAGAAGCCAGTGGCCTTGAGGTGGCAGGTCGGTGGAGCCCACTCTGTACGTAGATGGTGATGCCCCAGCCTCCAGGACAGCAGAGGGAAGAAAGGGGTTCAGAGGGTGTCACCAGTCCTCTCAGGGCTGGTACTGGGGGTGTGGTCCTGGCCCTGCTTTCCAAGCCTGGCTCTGCAGCCTTCCCAAACCTTCTCTGAGCTTCCCCAGCATCTTTTTTTCTTTTGCGGTACGCGGGCCTCTCACTGCTGTGGCCTCTCCCGTTGCGGAGCACAGGCTCCGCACGCGCAGGCTCAGCGGCCATGGCTCATGGGCCCAGCCGCTCCGCGGCATGTGGGATCTTCCCGGACCGGGGCACGAACCCGTGTCCCCTGCATCGACAGGCGGACTCTCAACCACTGCACCACCAGGGAAGCCCCCCCAGCATCTTTTAAGTGAATTCTTCCTTTCACTCTCTCTTCTTCTTTTTTTTTTCCTTTGCCCACACTGCGTGGTTTGTGTTCCTTGACCAGGGATTGAACCTGGGCTCTCAGCAGTGAGAGCACAGAATCCTAACTACTGGACCAACAGGGAATTCCCTCCTTCTCTCCTTAAATCCTCCTGAAATGGTTTCTGTAGGTTACAACCAAGAATCCTGCACTATACATGTCCAGAATAGATGAAGCACCAGGCTCAGGTTGGAATACTCCGAGGGTTAGAGTAGATAGCTACCTTTACGGTTACTATGTGCCTGGCACTGTGCTAGGGGCTTCGTAAACATTATCTTATTTAATCTTCACAATAAGCCTGTGCAGTTGGTTTTATTATCCCCATGATGACGGAACAGAAGCTCAGAGAGAGTAAGCAACTCACTCAGAGTCACACAGCAAATAGCCAAGAGCTCTCTAGTGCCAACCCTCAGATTCCACTGTCTCTTGGCAATGTCAGCCCACCCCCAGTGCCACCCCCACTGCTTCATTTGTGCCCCCCATACTCTCTTCCGAAGTGCCATTCCCAAGGCCCAGACCACCCTCCCCATCCTCTCCCCCAACCAACCCTGCACATACCAGTTGCCCTCTCAGCATCCTTCAGATTAGCGGGCAGCCCTTCCCATGGCACTCCTTGCCATCTTGGTCAACCAGAACTCCACTCCCCAAAGCTGGAGCCCTCCCAGCCTCCCAGGACACAGCCTGCCTCCCCTCCAGCCTTGCCTGGAATCTAAGGGTGCAAAAGCCTCACTGGGTACCTGTGGAAGGCCCCACCCACATCTCGAAGGCGGATTCACACACACCTTTGGCTTCCATCTGCCAACTCCGCCCCCTCCTGGCATCACACTCTGCTTCCAGCTCACAGAAAAGTGTACAACCTCTTGGTTAGGAACAAAAAGGAAAATGGCCTTGGAGATTTCCAGATCTCCAATCCCTGAAAGACCTGGTTAGGAGTGTCCCAGGAGGAGGGCTGGGGACACAATCCCTCAAGTTCCCACTGGAAACAGCCTCTACCTGCCAATCCCTTCCTTGCTCCTTTCTCTTGGGCCTTGCCAGGTCCTCTGTCTTGTCAGCCTCCAGGTCCACTGTGATGTCACCAGCTTAACTGTGATGTCACCATGTCCCACATCCCCCTGAGGGGTAGCACAAGGGGTAGGACCATGGCCTCCTGGGAAACCTGGACCAATGCCTGGACCCAGATGAGAGACCCAGGCCAAGGCAAGTCCTTGGAGACCAGAGGGGGCTTGAGAAATGATCGTGGAGGGGAAGCAGGGTTGAGGAGCCTTCAGTGCTGAGCGGAAAACACAAGGGAGGCCTCAGAAAAGAATCAGCGTCTGGAGCAGAAAGGCGGGAGGGGTGGACAGGGGTCCTCAGGCTCCTGGCTCACTGTGCAGTTGCTTTCTTCTTCTTTCTGTTAATTACAAAATAATACAGATGAGTGGTCAACGATTCAAGCAACATAGAATATAAAGACAAAAAATGGAAGCTCCCCTCCTTCATGGTTTCCCAGTGGTGAGTGTGAATTGTTTGGTGTTCATCCTTCCAGACATTTATCCATGAACCTACAAACAAGTAAATGGACTTTAAAATTTTGTTTTTATACACAAATGAATTATGTGATAGTACTGTTCTGAAGCTCTTTCTATCAACAACCTACTGTGGCCATCATTTCATGCCAGAATGTACACATCATTTGCCTCCTGTTTTTTTCCTGACCGTATAGTGTTCCATTGCAGAGGACCACCTATATGTCCTCTGATGGACATAATATGTAGCATTTCTCTGTTGGTGCACTCCAATTTTTCCCTGTTCCACACAAGGCTGGAAAGGATCTCCATGCAGAGGTAATATGCAGAGTGTTTAAGAATATTACCTCTCAGACACAGAAAAACAAATATTATATGTTATCACTTATATGTGGAATCTAAAAATAATACAAACGAACTTATTTACAAAACAGAAACAGACTCACAGACATAGAAAACAAACTTACGGTTAGGAAACGTGAAAGAGGAGGGGGAGGGATAAATTAGGAGCATAGGATTAAAAGATACACACAACTATATATAAAATAGATAAACAAGGATTTACCATATAGCACAGGGAACTGTATTCAATATCTTGTAATAACCTATAATGGAAAAGAATTGGAATAAATATATATATATATATATATTTTTTTTTTTTTTTAAAGAATGTTAACTCTGCTGGATTTAATCCCAGCTCTGTGACGTTAGGGCAAGTCACTTAACCTCTGTCCCTCTTTCCTCATCTGTCAAATGGGGATAATAATAGCACTTGCCTCACAGCATTCTTTCAATGATTCCTCAAGATAATTTATGTAAAGCCCTGAGGACAGTGCCGGGCCCATGCAAGCACTTGACAAATGTGGGTTACTGTTAATATTGTATATCAATCTTTGCCTAGTTAGGCAAGTATCTGCAAGTCAGCTTCCTAAAAGCTGATGATGAATGTTCCTGGCTCACTTCGGAAGACCAGAATTTGGGCAGCACACTTGGAGACATGAACTACATTCAGTTTTATTGCTTTATTCATTAAGCCCTGGTTGGAGACCATTGCTCTCCTCCAATGCAGTCTTGCCCTCACACCAGTCCACATACCACAGCAACAGTAGCTCCTGGCATTCGAGCCCTCCCCATGTGCCAGGAACCCTGCAGAGCACTTTGACCAGCTTTATCTAACTCCATCAACACAATGGTAAGATGCATGCTATTATTTCTGTTTTACAGACAAGAAAACTGAAACTCAGAGAAGGAAAGTGACTGGCCCAAGATCACGTGACCCAAGTTGGGGCGGCGATGTCCCAGAAGAGAAGGAGACCTCAGGGAAGAATTCCTGGGGCAATTCAGGGGCACCTGTGAACAGACAAAAAGGGCCACAAATGTGGTGCAGTAGAGTCTGGATTCCCTCCAGAGGCCAAAGGACCCTCGGAAAAGTAAAGATGGATGGAGACCCAAGTAAAGGACTGGGGAAATGTGCTGCAGAATTAGCATCTGGCACTGTGCAAGTTCCCCAAGAACCTGTCATTCATTCATTCACTCACATATTCATTCACATATTTATTAATTGTGAACTATGTATCAGGCATTGGACTAGTTGCTGGGAATAAAGCCCATAGGAACATGACACAGACCTTGCAATTTACAGCCCACTTATCAGAAGGCTTGCAGGATGTTGCTGAAATAAAAAGTTGTATGCAACTGTCAAAGCTTATTATCATTAAACAGTTTGGGAAGCAAAGTAGAGCCAGGAGTGTTGGGCTAGCTTGTGCAGTACAAAGAGAAACACAGTGGAACCACAAGCAAAAGCCCCACTTCCTCTTCAAAATCCTCAAAAACTTCTTCAGTCCATAACCACTGCCACCTCCCACCTTGAGGTCAGTCAGCTGAGCTCCTGGCTGGCTCAGTGCCAGGGTCCTGGAACTCTGTTGCATGCATAATTTTGAGGGGGCACCAGATCAGCCAGGTCAGGAGGGGCGTCTGGGACCATCATTGCTTCAGAGGGTTAAGCAGCTCTGTGACTCTGACAGGGTTGAGGGTGGAGAGCTCAGCCCAGTCCACAGTGCACTCACCTGCCCCCGCTCTGTTGTTGACACCTCCCTCCCTCTGCCTGACACCCACTTATCTCATCTCCGGAGACAGCCCAGCTGTCAGTCAGATGCAACGAGTTGGCCTTTGGCTTCACACCCCAGGGCGGGGAGATCCTGAGATAGGGCTCGTCAGCTCTCACATTTGCAGAAAGGGCCTCGAGATTCTTGCATCTTCCCCTGCACCCACCCGTAAACTTCCAGTCCTTCTGTGGACAAAACTGTAGATATATCTTCAAATGACATCTGAGATCATCCCACCCATCCCCTTATCTCAACCATTTCAAGAGGATAGGAGACAAAAAGAGGTCACACAGCTGAGATTCAAATCCAGTAGCGCTAATATACTCTTAACCACCATATAGCACTGCCTACCATATACACGGATGTCCTATCCAGCCTTGTGTGAAACAGAGAAAAATTGAAGTCTACCTATATGCCCACCATTAGAAGAATTGTACCTATTATGTACATACATGCAATGGAATACTATGCAGCCAGCAAAAAGCAAAGGGTAAATCTACTAAGTGCCTCCTGTGTGGTAAACCTCTTTATAGTCATCTCATTTAATCCTCCTTGAAATCTTCCAAGGTAAGAACTCTAATGTCTCCATTTTATAGACAAGCAAACAAAGATTCAACAAGGGTAAACCAGGTAGCATCCACTCAAATACCTACAGTGGCCATGCAGTTAACAAAGAGTGGTCCAGGAATAAGTATGATGCAAACGGTACCTGACACACAGCCTTGGTGTCAGGATTAACAAGGAAAGGTGGAGACTGAGGTAAACCAGAGAGCTTAGGCCATTCATCATGACTCAGCATATTAGAGGCCAGTGCTGCCAAAGGCTCTGACTTTTCTAGAGAATCTGAAAATCAGGATTCTTATGTGAAATCTCTAGATTTTTTTTTTAAAAGTTGGTTCATGTGTTTTAAAATAATGGGCCCACCAATCAGAACAGATCTGTGTGTCAGATTCAGCTGCCTCTGTCCAAGGTCCCAGAGCCCTAGCTCTTTCCTGTCTCCAAAGGATATGACCCACATTCCATCAAACATTCAAAGAATATCAATTCTTGACAAAATCTCCTAAAAAATAGAAAAGGAGGGAACACTTCCCAACTCGTTGTATGAGGCTAATATTACCCTGATACCAAAACCAAAGACATCGCAACTACAGAGAAATATCTCTTATGGATATATATGCAAACATCCACAGCAAAATATAAGCAAACAGAATCCAGCACCACAAGAGAATGATTGTACACCATGACCAAGTAAGATTTATACCAGAAGTGGTTTGACATCCAAAAATTGATTAATGTAACACACTATATCGATAAAATAAAGGATAAAAACCACACAATCATCTCAGTAGACGCAAAGAAAGCACTTGACAAAATCCAACACTCTTTCATGATAAAAACACTCACTCAACTAGGAATAAGGGACTTCCCCATCCCAACAAAGAACGTCTACAAAAAGCAAGTGACCGACATTACACTTAATGGTGAAAGTCTTGTTGCTTTCCCTCTCAGATCAGGAACAAGACAAGGATGTCTACTCTTACAACTTCTATTCAACATTGTCCTGGAGGCCCTAGCCAGGGCAATTTTAGGCAAAAAAAAAGAAGTAAAAGTCATCCAGATTAGAAAGAAAAAGTAAAACTATTTCTATACACACATGACATGATCTTATATATAGAAAATCCTAAGGAATCCACAAAAACGTATTGGAATTAGTAAACGAGTTCAGCAAGGTTGCAGGACACAAGATCAACCAATGGTGCTGAGAAAACTGGGTATCTGTGTGCACACAAAATTCTCACACTGTGTACAAAACTGACTCAGAATGAGTTATAGACCTAAAGATAAGAGCTAAAACCATAAAATTCTTGGAAGAAAATCTAGGAACAAATCTTTGCGACCTTGGTTAGTCAAAGCCTTCTTAGATACAACATCAAAAACACAGGCCAAAAAATGGGAAAGAAAGGTAAATTAGACTTTAAAACTTGTGTGCTTTAAAGGATTCCATCAAGAAATGAAAAGGCTAGGATGGCTGTAATTTAAAAAAAAAGAAGTGTTGGCAAAGTTGTAGAGAAATTGGAACACTCATCCATTGTTGATAGGGATACAAAATGGTTCAGCTGCTGTGGAAAACAGTTTCGTGATTCCTCAAAAAGTTACAGAATTACCATATGAGCCGGGAATCCCACTCCTAGCCATATACCAAAAGAATTGAAAACAGGTATTCAAGCAAGTACATGTACATGCATGTTCATAGTAGCACTGTTCATGGTAGCTAAAAGGTAGAAATAGTCCAAATGTCCATCAACAGATGAATGGATAAATAAATTATATATATATATATTATATATATATATATATATATGCAATGGAATATTATACAATGTGGATGAACATCCAAACCACTATGCTAAGTGAAAGAAATCAGACACAAAAGGTCACATATTATATGATTCCATTTATATGAATGTCTAGAATAGATAAATTCATAGAGATAGCAGATTGGTCATTGCCAGGGGCTGAGGGGAAGAGGGAATGAAGAGAAATTGCTTAAAGGTAAGGGATTTTACTTGGGAGTTATGGAAGTCTTTTGGAACTAGATACAGGTGGTGGTTGTACAGCGTTCTGATGACAGTGAATTGTTCACTTTAAAATGGTTAATTTTGGGTTCCCTGGTGGTGCAGTGGTTGAGAGTCTGCCTGCCGATGCAGGGGACACGGGTTCGTGCCCCGGTCCGGGAGGATCCCACATGCCGCGGAGCGGCTAAGCCTGTGAGCCATGGCCACTGGGCCTGCGCGTCTGGAGCCTGTGCTCCGCAACGGGAGAGGCCACAGCAGTGAGAGGCCCGCA
Organism: Tursiops truncatus; assembly: GCF_011762595.2. Taxonomy (NCBI): domain Eukaryota; kingdom Metazoa; phylum Chordata; class Mammalia; order Artiodactyla; family Delphinidae; genus Tursiops; species Tursiops truncatus. Next base: position 163,368,205 of record NC_047034.1, on the reverse strand, counting down.
TACGGCAAAAAAAAAAAGGTTAATTTTATGTTAACGTGAATTTTACCTTAATAAATTATTTTTTAAAGAAGAAAGTGAAAAAACAACTCACAGAATGGGAGAAAATATTTTCAAAGCATTTATCTGATAAGGAACTTGTATCCAGAATATATAAACAACTCTTACAACTCAATAATAAAGAACAAATAATCAAATCAAAAAATTGGCAAAGGGTATGAACAGACATTTCTCCAAAGAAGACATACAAATGGACAATAAACATATAAAAATTCTCAACAACAGCAAAAAAAGCTCAACATTAAAAGTCATTAGAGAAATGCAAATCAAAACCACAATGAATTACTATTTCACACCCACTAGGATGGTTATAATTTTTTTTAAAATATGATAAAAGACAAGTGTTGGTAACAATATGGAGAAATTGGAACCCTTATACGTTGTGGGCAGGAAAGCAAAATGCTGCAGCCACTGTGGAAAATAATTTGGTGGTTCTTCAAAAATTTGAACAGTTACCGTATGACTCAGCAATTCTATTCTTAGATAATATATACTCCAGAGAATTGAAAACATATGTTCATATAAAAACTTTTATATGAATGTTCATAACAGCTTTAGTTGCGATAGCTGAAAAGTGGAAACAACACATAAATCTAATATACTTCAATTAAAAAAAAAAGAAACAACCCAAATGTCCATCCGTTGATGAATGGATAAACAAAATGTGGTATATTCATACAATGGGATAGTCTTCATCTATAAAAATGAAGTACTAATACACGCTACAATGTAAACATTAAAAACATGATGTTAAATGAAAGAAGCCGGTCACAAAGATGACATATTGTATGATTCCATTTATATGAAATGTCCAGAATAGGCAAATATACGGAGACAGAAATTTGATTAGTGGTTGCCTAGAGCTGGGGGTTGGGTGGGGGAAATTGGGAGTGTCTGCTTTTAGTGTGATGAAGATATTCTAAAACAGGTCATGGTTGGCCTTCCCTGGTGACACAGTGGTTAAGAATCCGCCTGCCAATGCAGGGGACATGGGTTCGATCCCTGGTGCTGGAAGATCCTACATTCTGTGGAGCAACCAAGCCCATGCACCACGACTGTTGAGTCTGTGCTCTAGAGCCCATGAGCCACAACTACTGAGCCTACATGCTGCAACTACTGAAGCCCACCTGCCTAGAGCCGGTGCTCCGCAACAAAAGAAGCCACCACAATGAGGGGCCTGTGCACCGCAACGAAGAGTAGCCCCGCTCGCCGCAACTGGAGAAGGCCCGCACGCAGCAATGAAGATCCAACACAGTCAAAAATAAATAAATAAAATAAATAAATTTAGAAAAATTTAAAAATAAAATAGGACATGGTTAAAAAATAATATGATCATGGTGGTTGCACAACTCTGAATATACTAAAAACCACTGAATTGCCCACTTTAAATGGATGAATAGTACGGTATACACTGTATTATATATTAAAGCTCTTAAAAAGAGAGAGATAAGTATATTCTTGCCACCTTCTCTTTTTTTTGTTTTGCGGTATGCGGGCCTCTCACCAGGGAAGCCCTCGCCACCAGGGAAGCCCTGTCATTGTAGTTTTGATTTGCATTTCTCTAATAATTAGTGGTGTTGAGCATCTTTTCATGTGTTTGTTGGCCATCTGTATGTCTTCTCTGGAGAAATGACATGTAGGTTTTGATGGATACTTCACTAGAGCCCTCATTTCATGGAGCTCCCATTCTAGCAGGAGGCATTTATGGAAACCCCAGGAAGGCATTCTAGTGTTAAGAAAGCAAGAATAGGGGCTTCCCTGGTGGCGCAGTGGTTGAGAGTCCGCCTGCTGATGCAGGGGACACGGGTTCGTGCCCCGGTCCGGGGAGATCCCACATGCCACCGAGCGGCTGGGCCTGTGATCCATGGCTGCTGAGCCTGCGCGTCCGGAGCCTGTGCTCCACAACGGGATAGGCCACAGCAGTGAGAGGCCCGTGTACCGCAAAATAAAGAAAGAAATAAATAAAAATCTACAAACAGTAAATGCTGGAGAGGGTGTGGATAAAAGGGAACCCTCCTACACTGTTGGTGGGAATGTAAATTGATACAGCCACTATGGAGAACAGTATGGAGGTTCCTTAAAAAACTAAAAAAAAATAGAACTACCATATGACCCAACAATCACACTACTGGGCATATACCCAGAGGAAACCATAATTCAAAAAAACACATGCACCCCAATGTCCATAGCAGCACTATTTACAATAGCCAGGACATGGAAGCAATGTCCGTCAACAGATGAATGGATAAAGAAGATGTGGTACATATATACAATGGAATATTACTCAGCCATAAAAAGGAATGAAATTGGGTCATTTGTAGAGACCTGGATGGACCTAGAGAGTGTCATACAGAGTGAAGTAAGTCAGAAAAAGAAAAGCAAATATCATATAGTAACGTATATATGTGGAATCTAGGGACTTGCCTGGTGGCGCAGTGGTTAAGAATCTGCCTGCCTATTACTCAGCCATAAAAAGAAACGAAATTGAGCTATTTGTAATGAGGTGGATAGACCTAGAGTCTGTCATACAGAGTGAAGTAAGTCAGAAAGAAAAAGACAAATACCGTATGCTAACACATATATATGGAATTTAAGGAAAAAAATGTCATGAAGAACCTAGGGGTAAGGCAGGAATAAAGACGCAGACCTACTAGAGAACGGACTTGAGGTTATGGGGAGGGGGAAGGGTGAGCTGTGACAGGGCGAGAGAGAGTCATGGACATATACACACTAACAAATGTAGTAAGGTAGATAGCTAGTGGGAAGCAGCCGCATGGCCCAGGGATATTGGCTCGGTGCTTTGTGACAGCCTGGAGGGGTGGGATAGGGAGGGTGGGAGGGAGGGAGACGCAAGAGGGAAGACATATGGGAACATATGTATATGTATAACTGATTCACTTTGTTATAAAGCAGAAACTAACACACCATTGTAAAGCAGTTATAGCCCAATAAAGATGTCAAAAAAAAAAAAAAAAGAATCTGCCTGCCAATGCAGGGGACATGGGTTCAAGCCCTGGTCCTGGAATATCCCACATGCCACAGAGGAAATAAGCCCGTGCGCCACAACTACTGAGCTTGCGCTCTAGAGCCTGCGAGCCACAACTACTGAAGCCCGTGCACCTAGAGCCCGTGATCTACAAGAGAAGCCACCTCAAGTGAGAAGCCCGCACACCGCAATGAAGAGTAGCCCCCGCTCGCCGCAACTAGAGAAAGCCCACGCGCAGCAACGAAGACCCAACACAGCCAAAAATAAATAAATAAATATTTTTAAAAAATAGCATATATGCGGAATCTAGAAAAATGGTATAGTGATATTATATGCAAAGCAGAAATAGAGACACAGACGTAGAGAACAAATGTATGGATACGAAGGGGGAAAGGGATGGGGTGAGAGGAACTGGGAGACTGGGATTCATATTTTTGATACTATGTATAAAATAGACAACTGATGGGAACGTACTGTATAGCACAGGAAACTCTACCGAATGCACTACGGTAGCCTAAATGGGAGGGAAGTCCAAAAGGGAAGGGTTATCTGTATGTGTATGGCTGATTCATTTTGTTGTGCAGTGGAGGCTAACACAACATTGTAAAGCAACCATACTTCAATAAAAATTCAAAAAAAAACCCAACAGACCCTGTATGTCAGGCTCCCCACACCTTCAACTTAATGGTATGTGAACAGGAGCAGGCCCAGAGCAGAGTATTTCCACACACAAGGTCTGCTTTGGCAGAAATGGTGATGGACATGGCGGCTTGGCACTCAACATCCCTTGCTCCCTCCTAGCATGCCTTCCTGTACTGCACAGGAGGAACGTGAAAAAACTACATTTCCCTAACTCCCTTGCAGCTAGGACACTGATTATGAATATGGTTGTGCTAATCCAGACACATTTGGATGAGATTTGGAAGGTGAAAGTGAAGAGGTCAAAGGCTCTAGGTCAGCCTTTTTTACAACAGTATCAGCAGCAGGACCAGAGTCAAAGTTTGGAGCATCTTTTGTTTTCTTTTTCCTTGTGGATCTGGCATAGGTCTGGAGACAGCCCTTACAGAGTCTCCACCTTTCTGAGTGAAGCAAAGGGAGCAGCTCCCCAGCCTGGTCAGTTCCGTAAAGTTGTTCTGGAATTACTCCTGGAGGCCTAGTCTAGAACCAGCTCCCAGTCCCTTCTTGTTATTTTGGAAGATTTAATGCCCTGTATGACACCCCTTTCCAATTGGCAATAGCAGTTTATTTATTTATTTATTTAAACCATCATATGCTTTTTTTAAAAAATAAATTTATTTATTTTTGGCTTCTTTGCTTCTTCGTTGCTGCGCGCGGGCTTTCTCTAGTTGCGGCGAGCGGGGGCTACTCTTTATTGTGGTGTGCAGGCTTCTCATTCCAGTGGCTTCTCTTGTTGCAGAGCACAGGCTCTAGGTGCACGGGCTTCAGTAGTTGTGGCATGCGGGCTCAGTAGTTGTGGCTTGTGGGCTCTAGAGGGCAGGCTCAGTAGTTGAGGCGCATGGGCTTAGTTGCTCCGTGGCACGTGGGATCTTCCCGGACCAGGGATCGAACCTGTGTCCCCTGCATTGGCAGGCGGATTCTTAACCATTGCACCACCAGGAAAGTCCCGATAGCAGTTTATTTATTTGCAGCTTAGCCTTAAGGAATACCCCGGCTTCACCCATGTTGTCTTGCATGAAGACATGTAATCATTCTGAGCCTCTGTATCCTCATCTTTAGAATGGAAGTAAGAATACCCCACTGAGGATTAAATATGAAGTATTTTAAGCTAGCATACTACTTGACAACAGTTTCATGAACTGAAGCTCTCTGGTTCAGTTCAGGGGTCCTCGTAGCTTGGACTCCTGTGAGGTAACAAACAGACTCAGGCTACACCCTCCTTCCTCCCAGAAGTTCACCCCGACATTTCCTATCTCTGCATCCTTAAAACTCAGAGCCATCCTTAAAACTCAGAGCCATCCTTAAAACTCAGAGCCATCCTTAAAACTCACAGTACATGTGAATGAATGCATGAAACAGGCAAAGAAGAAGAGTTTTGCTCGGAGGCTCGGAGGCAGGAGACTGCTTGGCTCCTCTGGGCTCCTGCATCACTTGCTCTTTTTTCAAGGGACACCATAACCCCATACAGGGCTCTGCTCCTCTCAAAGGCTCTCATATCCCTGTGTCCATTTCACAATAGCCCAGTGAGGTGAGCAGGGCAGATACAACTCTCCCTACTCACCGATGGGGAAACTGATCTTTGGAGAGAAAAAGTGATTGGCTCACGGTCCCATGGCAAATTGGTGGCCTTGCTGAGAGGAGAACTCAGGTCTCCTGGCTCTGAAACCTGGCTCTGAAACCTGGCTCTAACCTGCTTCCCCGAGGGCAGGACTCAGTGCAAGCTGCGGTGCTCAGCTGAGCTCGGTGTCGCAACCTTCAAACCCAGAGAGGGGAGAGGGGACCTCAGCAGGCAGTAGAGGAAGATCATGGTCCTGAGAATGGAGACGGTATAATAATAGTAATGATGAAGAGGAGGAGGAGAAGTAGAACTTTTCTATTGTTATGATACATTTTGTTTTAGTAAGTTCAGTGCTAGACAACTATTGTTTCATTTATTCCTCACCGCAACCCTGTGAGGTGGGTATTCTTCCCCCTATTTAACAGATAAAAAACTGAGCTCAGAAAGGTTAATTAACTTGTTTGAGGCCATACAGCCAGTAAGTCGTAGAGTTGAATCATAAGCCAAGTCTGTTGAGCTTTTTACCATCTTTGCTCATCTACAAAGGGCAAAGGATATAGGACAGGTGTGATGCTATGATGCTGTATTCATGCTGGGGGCCAGGAGGACCTCAGAGCCCTGGCCAGGAGGCACTGCCAAGGTCAGACAGCTTTCTCCTGGCAGCAGAGTCTAGGGCTTTCGGTACCGGGAAGGCCCACGGTTCTGACACAGAGCTTCTCCTGCTGCCATAGCTGTCACACAACAGACACTTACAGATGCCGAGGTGCCAAGCACAGCTGGGATGTAAATGTAACCCAAACACCCAGGCTTCCCCATTTATTGGGAATAAATGAGGGCATGTTAATAGAAACGACTTAAATTTCACTCCAACCCAACCTTGAAACCGCCCTCAATTATTTCTCCTGTGGCAGTTGAGTATTTTGGTGAACAGACCAAGACCCTAAAGTCAACCAGACTAAGTTCAAATCCTGTCTCTGCCACTCTAGCTTGCACCTTGAGCAAGTTCTGTGACATGACTCTGTTTGTTTGCTTACCTACTTACAAAATAGGAATTGTAACAGACCGAGGTCTTGGGATGTTAGGAAGATGGTAGCAGACAGTGCATGGAAAGTTCTTAACCCAGCACCTCGCCCAGAGTAAGGGCAGGATGAATGGAGCTGCCAAGAGGATTTTTCTGAGAGGTTCTGGGGGCGGCTTGGTGGGCTCTCAATCATGCCACCTGAGGGATACTAGCAACTGCCTCCATGGTAAGCCAAGGATGCTGCCTCCGGAGCTCCTCCAGCACTGGGCCAGCAAGTCACTCTTAGGACGTGTTCTGCTCTCAGTGATGAGAAGGGTGTCCCACTCATGCCCCAGATCCCGCTTTGTCAGCAGAGGGTGAGGGAGCTGAAAAGGCACCTCTTGCTCTCCCATACATCAGAGCCCATCATGGTAGCAGCTCCTGAGACTCTGACAAATGGGCTTGTTGATTATCCAGACCCCATGGCTCTGGCTCAGCATCACGGCCATTTCATTGCCCAGGGAACTCCTCAGCCCTCGCACCCGTGGGCCTCAGGGGTCCATGCCAGCCCCTAATGTCTGAACTTCAGCAGACTCCACACCTGCTTCTGGCCACACAAAATCTCCCAGACTGGGTAGAAAAGACTCCAATAAGTGATAATGATGAAAGCCTTTAAGAGACAAAGAGAGAAACTGTTGCAGGAGCACAGAGCAGGGAGTCTTTTTTTTTTCCTGTCTGGACCAGGGAAGGCAATCTCACTGTGTCACTAACGACTCAAAATGCTTCCATGGCTCCTCAGATCCCCAGTTTAGCCTATGAGGCCTTATCTGATACAGCCCCTGCCCAGGCCACCACAAAGTGTATGTGACCTCACTTCATCCTGCAGCTTTATTTCACAGAAAAAGAAATGAGGCTCAGAGATTTTAAATGATTTGCTCAAGGTCACAAAACAAGCTAGAATTTGAACCCAGACCCAACCCCAGAGCCTGTGCTCTAAGAACCACAGAGTCATTTTAAAAACTAAATGAGCAACTTGTAAAAACACTTTGGAAAGCATACAAGAGAAATTAAAGACACCATTCGTAGTAAATTAAAGACACCATTTGAGTTAACTTGAAAATATTTTCCTCATCTTGATCAAAACCCTCAAGGAATCCAATGATAATATCACCTCTAGATTTGGTCACTCTTAAGACATCAAGGGAGACCAAAGGGGTCAACAAGAGGTGGCTTACAAAACTGAGTGTCCTCCTTTCTGGACAGAGTGGGCAGGCACAGATTCTGGAAGACTGTTCCCTGTGGATTATGGCAATACCAGACTCTGCTCTGCCCTCAGCCAGAAGGAGCTGTGTAAAGTCCATTGCCCGGAGCAGCATCAGGAGCTGAGAAGTTACGCTCATTCAAGACGGGTTCTGGCCAGCTCTTCCCAAAGTTTCCCATGGAACACTTATAAAGTAAGGATATTTTAGCAGAACACTACCAGGAGGTCATGACCTCCAGATTAAAGGAGACAGCCCAGTCTCTAACAAAACAGCAGAGGTGTCAAATTAACTGCTACAAGAAATGATCAAAAATTGATTCCTATTTTGAATAGACAGTAAGCACCGAGTATCACAGTCACAAGCTGAAATTATGAGACAAGTTGCAAGACATAGTAAAATGATCAAATGTCTTGACAGCAACTTAATATGTGGTTGGTGAATACATTCACATGGAAGCGAAAATATTTGTTGAAATGAAACAATGCATTTATGCATTGGAGATGAGTTCGTGAAACTCATAGGAATTCTTGACGTGTTCATTCAGGTCCTCCAATAAGCAAATGTCAAGAGGGGATTAGATGTGGGAGAGATTTATTGGGGAAAGTACCTAAGAGGGAAAACGTGCAAGGAACCAGAGGAAGCTGGGAGAGCCAGCAGACCACAGTGCAGGTGAAATCCCCATGGAGGACAGAGGAAGGAGGGAAGGCTGGGCAGGAAACGTCTTAGACTGGAGTGCAATTCTAAGAAAGTTTCAGCAGAGCCAATGGGGAATCCTCAATGCAAAATTACCCATCACAGGACTCCCTTGCCTCCCAGGATGGCCCTACCTTCCTGTCCTTGTTGACTCAGTCACTGCCTGGGAGCCACCCACTGGAAGTGTGGCCCCAGAGATTCTGTGGTGAAGGATTCCGGCCATTATGGTTGGGGCACACATGACACTTGGGTATGGCATACCATTTATTAAAGGTGATAAGTATGTCACAGCAAGACCAATCATAGCAACGTGTTTGGTTTTTATTACGCAAGTATTTTTCCAGTACATTTTAAGAGAAATAAATATCACAAGCCTTAATTGTGTTTTCAGAATACTCCATGAAGTCTCAGGAAACATTTTGGAAAATTCTGGATTCCGTGAATTCCTGGCCAAGGGATAATCGGGATTGCGGAAAGAGGACACAGGAAGGGTTCTAGCCTGATCTGGGTTCTAGCCTGATCCTGTCACTCACTTGCTGTTGGAGCTTCTTCAAGTCACTTCATTAGTTTCCACACCTTAAAATAGGTGCGAGGAAGAGGAGCTCCTACGTGTCCCTGGGAACCTGCTGTTCAGAGTCCCTTAAAGACAGACTCCTGGACAGAGGATTCTATAGCAAAGTGGCTGCTTTTGTGGCATTAAAACCTGCTGGTCATGTACCTGCACCTTGTGCCCCCATGGGCGTGCCAAACAGGGACCTTGTTCCCCACCATCCTCTGCCCCTGGCTTCTCCTGAGCAGACTGGCTCAACTTCTGGTCTTGTGGTTTCCCTCTGTCAGCTGTCATAGCAACTGTGGGTGCTGGGAAGGGGGAGGCTCTGGGAGGAGCTGTGGTAGGCAGGGGGAAGGTGTCACCTTCCAAAATAACCCCCGAGGAGAGACTGGTGGCCACTTTGAAGCAGATTCTCATCACCACGCTGTTTCCAGGAAACCCCCAGAAGCTGAACAAAGGAGGGGCTTTTAAGAAATGAAGCCTGGTGCAAGATCCTTAGCCTTTCTGGACAGATGGGAGACAAGCCAAACATCTAGAAGTCCAACCAGATTTGGAGGAGGATCGGGGAGCAGAATTAGGAGGAGGGGGCAAGGTTAGTGGTGAGAAGGTCAGGGTATGAGATCCCCAAGAGGAGGGTCTGTCTCCCCCATCTGCCTAGGGGTTCCTTGAAGGCTGCGTCCTGGTCTCCCCTTGAGATGAGGAGGCCCCACAGTGTGGGCTCTGTATCTTGCGTGAGATTGGGAGTCTCAGCCAGGGCCTCTGAAATGCAGCCTCTTCCACTTGTCTGCCCAAGCCTAGCACAAAGCTTCTTCCTGTCTCCCGGAAGTCTGCCCCGCACCTCTTATCTGCCCCCTGCCCCGTCCTCCACCCAGGGGTCCAGCCCCACCACACTCTTTCCAGAGCCACTGACTGATTTCCAGCCGCAACTTCCTCTGGACTTTACTGGACTTTACTTTGGCCTCCTTCTCAGCACACTTATAGGCCAGTTGTTTTTTTTTGTTTTGTTTGTCTGTTTGGTTTAATCTGTTCAGTCAGAATCCTTCCTTCCTCTGAGAGGGGCAGAGGCCTCTAGCTAACCCATCATCAATGTACTCCTGACAGTTAGCTCTAACTCTGAACGTATGCAAATGGTCCACAAAACAGACCGCATCCAGTAAATGATAACAGTGGCCACCCCTGACTGCAGGCTGGGCGTCTGCCAGGCACAATGCTAACACTTCACACCTGGCATCTCAGGTCATTCCTTCCTTCAAGACTATTACAGAGCTCCCATTGTCCTCCAGCCCTTGCTAGGTGCTGGAGACACTGCAGTCAAAAGCAGACAATGATCCTTGCCCTTCTGGAGTTTACATCCTCACAGCAGCTCTAAGGGTGGGCATCCTTGCTCCCATTTTCTATTACCTAAGATAAGAAAGCCAGTAAGCAGACTCCATGCTCAAGCTCAGCCCTTTATAAGGCAGAAGGCTTTTTAAGAAACATGAGATTTTGGACTTTACAAACTGAAAGCACTAGACTAATAGGAACCGGCTTCTGCATAATACTTTCAGTTTATAAAACACTTGAAGAGATGGCTGATAAGTGCTGGACTGAGGAAGTACAGGTAAGCCTGGGACAGCTTGCTTTGCCAGAAAGCAAGGAAGTACTCAAAGCAAGATGAGGACACAAGGACCTGGGAACCAGTTTGAAGGGGGTCCCACTGGCCAAACTGGGGGCAATTTAAACATCAGAACAACTGATGGTAATTGATCATAGCCCATTGAAAAATGAGAAATCCATGAATCCATTCTGATATAAATAAATTTATTTTTTTAAAGTCTTTATTGAATTTTGTTACAATATTGCTTCTGTTTTATGTTTTGGTTTTTTTGGCCACAAGGCATGTGGGATCTTAGCTCCCTGACCAAGGATCCAACCCGCACCCCCTGCATTGGAAGGCAAAGTCTTAATCACTGGACCTCCAGGGAAGTCCCCCATTCTATTATAAATAAATGAATGAATAAATGGAGAAGGAAAATCTCTTCTAACAAATGTAGAAAGATAACGTAATTAGAAAATCACATTCGGTAGACTTCAAAATAATAGTCAGTTTAGCCAAGGATTAATCAATGGATGCTAAAACTATGGGATGAAAGTTTGTGAGAAACCGGATCTATGTCATCACAATGTATGTCCCTACAAGATACTCATTGAATACAAAGGGAAAAAAAATAGCAACTTGGCAATGGAGGAAACTGACACCTCAACCAAGTGATTCAAGTTCAACATACAATGGTTCAAATTAATATCATTTATCCCCTGATATGATATACTGAGAAAGATATACCAACTTCTGTGATATTCCTGCCAAAAATGCAAATTTTCAATCTAATCATGAGGAAACATCAGACAAACCCAAACTGAAGGATATTCTACAAAGTAACTGGCCTACTGGACTTCCCTGGTGGTGCAGTGGTTAAGAATCTGCCTGCCAATGCAGGAGACATGGGTTCGGCCCCTGGTCCAGGAAGATCCCACACGCTGCAGAGCAACTAAAACCGTGCGCCACAGCTACTGAAGCCCGCTCACCGTATCTAGAGAAAGCACGCGCACAGCAATGAGGACCCAACACAGGCAAAAATAAATAATAAATCAACTAATTAATAAAAAAAATTACTGACCTATTATTTTTTTACATGTCATGTCACAAAACACAAAAATCAAGGAATGATTCCAGATTAAAAAGACAGAGATGGGGACTTCCCTGGTGGTCCAGTGGTTAGGACTCCACGCTCCCAATGCAGGGGGCCTGGGTTCAATCCCTGGTCAGGGAACTAGATCCCGCGTGCCACAACTAAAAGATCCCAAGTGCTGCAACTAAAAGATGCCGAGTACCGCAACTAAGACCTGGTGCAGCCAAAAAAATAAATATTCAAAATAAATAAATAAAAACAGTAATTTAAAAAAAAAAAAAAAAAAGACAGAGATGTGAGAATTTAATGGAATGGATGATCCTGGATTGATTCTGGACAAGAAATAACATTATTAGACCCTTAACAGGACAATTGAAAAAACTCGAGTAAGTTCTGTAGATTGTAGTGTATCATCCTGGCTTTGATAATTATGCTATGATTATGTTTGAGAATGTCCTTGTATTTTTATTTTTTTATTTTTAATTTTTTTTTTTGTGCTACGCGGCCTCTCACTGCTGTGGCCTCTCCCGCTGCGGAGCACAGGCTCTGGACACGCAGGCTCAGCGGCCATGGCTCACGGGCCCAGCCGCTCCGCGGCATGTGGGATCTTCCCGGACCGGGGCACGAACCCGTGTTCCCTGCATCGGCAGGTGGACTCTCAACCACTGCGCCACCAGTGAAGCCCCGTTGTATTTTTAGAAAACATTCTCTGATGTGTTTAGGGATGAAGGAACATTACGTCTGCAATTTACTCTGAAATAGTTGAGTATACATAGAGAGATGGGGAAGGGAGAGAGAATGATAACAAATGAGGTAACTTTTTAACAGTTGGGGCATCTCCGTGAAGGGTATACAGGAATTCTTTGATTCTTCTTGCAACTTTTCTATAAATCTGAAACAATCTCAAAATAAAAAGTTAAAAGAAAACATTTTACCATTAATTTTCTCATTGGCTTTTCATGTAGAAGTTAAAAGCGAAGGTCTTATTACATCCTTATTTTACAAATGTGGGTAACAAGAGTTTGGAGAACTGAGCGTACTGGCTCAGGCTGTTCAATTAGTGGTGAATCAGAGTTTGAACCCAGATCTCTATGCCTCAGAGCTTCTTGCATGTGGGTCTGAGGGATTAGTATGAGCTAGTACCGATGGGGATGTGCCCCTCTTTTAGGCTCTATCTATCCTAAGAAATTACAACATTCAAAGCATTCTCACCTCTCCCCGCCCATCTCAAAATACCTAAGCAACTCAAGTGGACTGGGCACCCTTTGTCTACAGCACCACCTGGGAAAGGGTCCATGGAGACACGTCTGACTCGGGACTAACACACATCCATGAAGTAGATATCAAAGCCACTGAGGCCCTTAGAGCTGATGGATGGGTCATCGTAATGAAGGAATGAACTAGTGGGTGAATGGACATTGGCATGCACACAGACTTTCATTTCAGCCTAAATACCTCGGATAGTTGAAGGTGGCTCCTCTTCTGGGGACCAGCTAAGGAAGGGCTGAGGAGGGGCAGCTCCAACGCTCTGTAGCCCTCAACATGCTTCTCCACCCCTCTCTCCAAAGGGCCCCTCCCTGGCATTCCTATAACCCATGAGCCATCCACCCAATGTGGGCCACGGGGAGACCGATGAAAGGGAGAGGAAGGATCCTGGGGCCAGTTAAGGTCTGGAGCCAGCAGTCAGGCTCTGGGGTCCCACTCAGGCAGATGCAGGTCTTATTGGGCCTGGAGCTTTTGCAGTCTAGGAGGCCCGCTTTAAGAAAAGAAATAAAAGATTATAAATATCAAATATATAACCCAAGTGAACATTTATTTAGAATGAGAAAAGAAGTCATGATGAATCATAAATTTTATTTAACATCATAAAATATATTTGTATTAACTAATATATTTGTATTAACTAATTGTCTGGCACTCCTCTATCCTACTTTTTAACAGACTAGTGACCGGTATTTCACATTTCCGATTTCCAGCTGTGATTAAATATCTCATTTGTGGGGAATTCCCCAGAGGTCCAGTGGTTAGGACTCTGCACTTCCACTGCAGGAGGCTTGCGTCTCCAATCCCTGGTCGGGGAACTGAGATCCTGCAAGCTGTGTGGCCAAAAAACAAAACAAAAAAATTAATTCATTTGTTCACATTTTATAAAAATATGTCAGCATATGACTTGGCTCCCTCCACAGCCTTGGGAGGGGCCTTGAGTTTTCAACTAAATCGACTTCTGTTCCACTCCTTCTGGACAAAAAGTTTTGAGCTTAGGGAGGGCATGAACAGGAATTCTCCCTCCCAAGCTTGGTTACTCTAGAAAGGCCCCAGAGACCTGCTGGCTCTCACTCCTCCCCTTCTCCCCTGAAAATGCAATTCTCAAGAAAACTGAGCCTTGGAAAGCTGAGGGCTCTAGCTGTGCGTGTTCCACAATAGAAGAGGTTAAACCTCTGACCAAAGCTGGATATAGCCACAAGGCAGGCTTCTTTCCTTCCTTCTGAAGGGGCCCTGATTTTTCCTGCTTCAGGTTTCTGAAGCACATTGTTCCATTTGTCTGAAACACAACCCCTGCACACCCCACCTTCACCTCTTTTCCACATTGTCACCTGGTCAAGACTTAGGCAACTGTTAAGTCTCAGTTTAAAAGGCAGTTGCTCAGGAAGGCTTTGTCTGATCCCCTTTCCCTTAAATTAAATCACAATAATTATTCACTGTAATCCTACCCTGCCAGCACCACGAAGCCTAGGACCTTGTTTGTCTGTCCTTCCGTCCCGTTGGTGCCTGTATTTTTGCAGTCCATGGCGTACTGTCGAGTGCACAGTGCCTGGCACACAGTGGTGCTCAAACAGTATTTTTGAATGGGAGAAGGAAAGAAAGGACTTGACGCTGATGGGTGAGGAAAGGGGAAATGTGGGGACGGAACGCCCCCTACTGGACACGTGGAGTACCAGGGACCCAGGACTCCTCCCTGGACTGGGAAGAACAGTGGGACGGTAAATTCCTTATCTGTGGGGTGGTCTTGGGAAGACTCCTACAGATTTATTCCCTCTCACTTCTATCAGCTCCACCACAGCTCTCCTCCCAAGCTTCAGAGCAGGGTCTGAGCTCTGCACCCATCCTCCCCGACACGGCAGACCAGCCCACACAGCTCCACAGGGACCATCCCCTGAGCTTCCCCAAAATTAATATCCCTCCCTCCTGTACCTTTAGCTTCCAATAGAATAGGCCCAGATTCTTCCATCGATCCCTTTTTCTCCTCCTCCCTAATCAATCAATCAGAAGTGATTGGCTAGGGCACTGAGGTGGATGGATGTGGGAAAGGAATGGTGGGCAGGGAGCATGGAAAGTTGGTGGGATGGGGGGTGTGGGTGGGTGAGTGTGCTTCTGAAACAGGGTCCTGCTAATATTATGGCCAGAACAATGGGGTTGTTCTTGGAGGGATGCGAGGGATGAGAAGGTACTTGGGACGAGATATTTAGAAAATGGTGAATGAGGAATTCCCATCGACTGCCTTGACTGAAAAAGCATAAAATTGCTCCACATTGGGACTTCCCTGGCTGTCCAGTGGTTCGGACTCCGCACTCCAACGCAGGAGCCATAGGTTCAATCCCTGGTTGGGGAACTAAGATCCTGCGGGGTGCAGCCAAAAAAAAAAAGAAAAAGAAAAAAACTTGTTCCAGATTATACAGCACGGGGGTCGGGGAGGGAATCACAAGGAGTTTGGGCTAGGAGAAATATAGGGTTCCACTGAGGGAGGAATGGGGCTCAGCAACCGAGATGGAGGCTCAGATAGGAGTTTAGGGGTTCAGTGAGGGGAGTCAGGGCTCAGTGCTAAAAATATGGAAGGAGACGGAGAGGGCAGGAGGAAATCTTGGGTGACGGTAAGAAGGGGAAGAGGGTGGGGGTCAAGGTGAGATAGAGGTCTCGTTCTTCCTATAGTGGGGAGGGGAGAACCGACCACACCTGTGTCTCTCCATAACGGTTCCCATCCCTGGCCCCTCCCCCAGCAGTGCCCCAAGTGGAGCTGGGGAAGAGTGACAGTTACTTAAGGACCCTGAGTCCCACTTGCTCTTCTAAGCATCCTGTGGTCACTGGAGGGCTAAAGGGGGCTGAAGCCAAAGCTAGGGTTATTGATCTCTGGCCCCAAAGGTCAGCTTCAGGGGCAGAGGGAGTGGAGTGGCCACAGTGGGAGCCTCCAGAGACCCCGCAACAGTGGGGCTGTGCTGCACAGCCTGGTTTCCATGTCGGCATCCTTGGCTTCCCATGATCCCCCAACACACACACACACACACACACACACACACACACACACACACACTCTCTCATACCTTCTCCATCCAGTCCTGTCTGACACTTCTGCCTCTGAGATGTCTCAGACTTTTTGTGTTTGGATTTTGGAATAACTAGAGAGTATAAAGCAGGGATTTGGATGGAATTGTTTACTACTAATCCCACCCCCAAGACAAAGCCCTAGGAGTCCATGAATGCATCGGTGAACTCAGCGGGAAAGCACCAGTCTGGTAGTCAGGAAGGATGGCCACAATTTGCAGTGTGGCCTCAGGCAAACCACTTAACCTCTATGGATGGATCTTAGTTTTCTGATGTATAAAATGAAGGGGTTTAATCAGATGAGCGCTAGCATTCCTTCCAAATAAACAATCTAAGATTCTAA
This sequence comes from Tursiops truncatus, assembly GCF_011762595.2. Lineage (NCBI taxonomy): Eukaryota > Metazoa > Chordata > Mammalia > Artiodactyla > Delphinidae > Tursiops > Tursiops truncatus. Next base: position 163,352,092 of record NC_047034.1, on the reverse strand, counting down.
GGGATTAAGTGGGAACAGGGACAGTAGGGGTTAGGGTAGGAATTAGGTTAGGTTCAGAAGATGGTAAAAAGAATTCTTGGACTTAGAAATAAAACCTGGATTCTAATTTAGGCCATTATTAACTATGGAATACTGGGCAAGTCATTCATTTATTCATTCAACAAACATTTAATAAGCAATTACTCTATTCTAAGTTTTGTGCTGTATGCTAGCCACACAACAATAAGGCAGACATAGTCCTCATGGAGTTTACATTCTAGTAGCCAGTGTGAGATAAAGATAAATTAAAAAATATAATAAAGTGGGGGCAAAAAGTCTGTTAAAGAAGCGCAGGGTACTATAAGAACACATGAGGGACTTCCCTGGTGGTGCAGCGGTTAAGAATCCGCCTGCCAATGCAGGGGACACAGGTTCGATCCCTGGTCCGGGAAGATCCCACATGCCGCGGAGCAACTAAGCCCGTGTGCCACAACTACTGAGCCTGCACTCTAGAGCCCGCAAGCCACAGCTACTGAGCCCGCGAACCACAACTACTGAGCCTGCGTGCCACAACTACTGAAGCCAGCACATCTAGAGCTCGTGCTCCGCAACAAGAGAAACCACCGCCATGAGAAGCCCACACACCACAAGGAAGAGTAGCCCCCACTTGCCGCAACTAGAGAAAGTCCATATGCAGCAACAAAGACCCAACGCAGCCAAAAAATAAATAAATAAAATAAAAAATAAAAACCCTTCCCCCAAAAGCCATCGGGCAGTTTGGGTCTTTAAAAAAAAAAAAAAAGAACACATGAGAGTGGTGTTAGGTAAGTGAGTGGGTGGAAGCAAGGAGATCCCTGGACAAAGTGTGACATCTTTGGAGCCTAAAGAATGAATAGTGATCAGCAAAGTGAGGTAGGAGAAATGGTGCTGCTGGCAGAAGCTAAGCATGGGAAACTCCAGGGAGGAGAGAGCAAGGCATTCGGAGGCCCTGCAATGCTAACTGTGAGAGGAGTGAGGAGCGTTAAGTTTGGAGGTAAGTCTGGTATTGGGGTCAGAGACCTGTCTCACCTGCAAAACTGAGATAACCACATGCCAGGCATGCCTCCCTCCTTTCCAGCAGCCCTGTTTTCCAGAGTCTGGTGAGATAATGCATGGGAAAACACTTTGTGGTTGGAAAAGCATTGTGCAAAGTAACGCACAGACAATGGAAAGGAGCTATGGATCACTGAGGATCAAGCTAGGTAAATCTGGCTTTAGGCTAACTTCCACAGGAACAGTGGGAAATTAACCAAAACTGAGGCATTGAGCCTCCAGTAAATTTGTCCAAGGTCACACAACCGGGGAGGGCTGGAACTGGGGTTTGAAGAGAAAGCTTGACCCCAGAGTCTGCCCAAGAGGGAGGGGACTTGTTCTAAAGACCCCAGTGGGTAAAGGCTATCGACCTCAGCTTCAATTCAACGGAAGGAAGAACTTTCTAAGCGTCCTAAGTATCCGGGGATGGAGAAGGCTTCCAAAAGCAGTAAGCTTTCTGCTGCTGGCGGTTTGTAAGCTGAGTCTAGAAAATGGTTGATACCAAGCTTGGGATCTGGCAGGGAGTCAGCCGATCTGTAAGGTTACTTTTGGCTCTGAGAGACATGCACTCAAGGATCCTGGGTCTCCTTTCTCTTTGTCCCACACCCCATCCTTTAACAGAACAGCAGTGGGGGCATCTTTTTGCAGAAACCTCAAAGTGCAGCTTGCATTCACGAGAGGCTGGAGGAAAGAAGGGACAGCTTCCATGCGTCTGTCCTTCTCTCGCCCGTCTTCCACCATGGCCAAACCACAGGAGCCCAGTGGTGAGGAGAGGGAAGAGGTGGTCCCCTGTTATCTGGAGGCTTTGACTCCAGAGTAGCTTATATGGAGTCTGGCTCTGTCTCAGACGTCATCACTGACATGAAGTGTGGCTTAGTAATTAGGAGCATAGCCTACAGCATCAGACACCTCCTGTTACCCCATTTGAAAATGAAGATAGGGCTTCCCTGGTGGTGCAGTGGTTGGGAGTCCGCCTGCCAATGCAGGGGAGGCGGGTTCGTGCCCCGGTCCGCGAGGATCCCACGTGCCGCGGAGCGGCTGGACCCGTGGGTCATGGCCACTGGGCCTGCGCGTCTGGAGCCTGTGCTCCGCAGCGGGAGAGGCCACAGCAGTGAGAGGCCCGTGTACCACAAAAAAAAAAAAGAAAGAAAGAAAAAGAAAATGAAGATAGTCAGAAAGAGAAAGACAAATACCATATGATATCACTTATATGTGAAATCTAAAAATATGATACAAATAAACATATCTATGAAACAGAAACAGACTCACAGACATAGAGAACAGATTTGTGGTTGCCAAGGGGGAGTGGGGCATGGGGGAGGGAAGGATTGGGAGTTTGGGATTAGAAGATGCAGACTGTTATCTATAAGATGTATAAACAAGGTCCTACTATATAGCACAGGGAACTATATTCAATATCCTGTGATAAACCATAATGGAAAAGAATATGAAAAAGAATATATATATATAACTGAATCACTTCACAATACAGCAGAAATTAACACAACATTGTAAATCAACTACACTTCAATAAATTTTTTAAAAATAGAAGGTTGGGGCTTCCCTGGTGGCGCAGTGGTTGAGAGTCCGCCTGCCGATGCAGGGGACACGGGTTTGTGCCCCGGTCCGGGAAGATCCCACATGCCGCGGAGCGGCTGGGCCCGTGAGCCATGGCCGCTGAGCCTGCGCGTCCGGAGCCTTTCCTCCGCAACAGGAGTGGCCACAACAGTGAGAGACCCGCGTACCGCAAAAAAAAAAAAAAAAAGAAGGTTGTTGGGGGATTACATGAGCTAATGTAGGGTCTTGACACAGTGCCTGGCATGTGGTAAACACTCAAACATTTTAGCTCTTATTTTGTTGTTGTTACTTGCTGGGAGAATTTGAGGAAGTTATTCAAACAGTCAGAGCTTCATTTTTCTCTTCTGTTAAGTGAGGAGATAACATCTCCCTCATAGGGTGGTTGGAGGGGGCTATGCTCGACACACAGCAGAAGTTAACAGATGTTATTTCCTTCCTTCCACTAATGGACGGGAGTCAAAGATACCATAACACCTTTTGTGCTATTCTTGCTCTGTAATTATCACAGATGCAGCAAGTACGAAAATGCCTTAGAAATCATAAATCTGTACTCCCATTTAATAGATGGGGAAACTGAGGCCCAGAAAAGAAGAGATTTGCTCAAGGTCGCACAGTGAGTTAGTGATAGATCTAGGACTAGAACCAGAACTTTCTTACCATACAATTCTATCTCTATTATTGACAAAATGTTGAATGAATGTGTGACTGAAGATTGAATGAAGGGAGTACAGGTCTCTCCGGATGTCTTCACAGGGATGGGGAGGACTTGCTGACGTGGGAACCAAACTCCGTGGCTGTTCACTTTCAAGCCTCCTTGTTTTCATTTCTGCTGTTCCTCTTCTCTGTAATGCCCTGCCCTCCCCTGGCTTTCAAATTCCTATGCAAGGTCCAGTGCAATGCCACCTCCCCCCGGGAAGCCTTCCATAACATATAAAATAGTCAGCTTTCATTGTTTCCACAGTGCATTACGTATGTCTCTATTATATGTCCCAGCCACAATCTGATGGGATATATTGGGTTGGCCAAAAAGCTCATTCGGGTTTTCCGAACAAACTTTTTGGCCAACCCAGTATATCTTTTACACGTCCTTTCCACTAGTTTTCTCCCCACTACACAGACAGGGAAACCAAGGTACAGAAACCAATCCTGAATTTGAAGCCCCATTCTCTGACTGAAAAGGGGAATACTAGGAAACCTGAGTTTCTAGTTCTTATTATTAGCTAGCTATGGAACTTGAACAAGTCACTTGGACTTTAGGTCTTGTTTCCACATTTACAAAATAGGTTGGGAGAAGATAAAGTCTGAAGATACTAACTTATAAGCCTCTTCTAATAGAAGAAGTGAAGTGTAGATTATTGAACCTGAATGCTAATTCCAGAGTCAACCTACCAGGGTTTTAATCCTGACTCTCACTTACTCCGTGACCTTCAGGGAGTTACTTAACCCCTCTGTGCTCAGCTTCATCTGTAAGATGGGAACAATAACCATGTCTATCTCATATATTCGGTGTGAGAAATAAATGAGCTAATCTATGTAAAGCACTCAGCACAGTGCCTGGCACATGGAGAACCTTCGAAAAGTGTTAACGGTTGTAATTTTTTTTAAAATTTTTTTTAGTATTTATTTATTACTTATTTGTCTGCATCAGGTCTTAGCTGAGACACGCGGGATCTTTGCTGCTGCAATGTGGGATCTTTAATTGCAGCATGAGAACTTCTTAGTTGTGGCATGTGGGATCTAGTTCCCCGACCAGGGATCAAACCCAGGCCCCCTGCGTTGGGAGTGTACAATCTTAGCCACTGGACCACCAGGGAAGTCCCCAACGGTTGTAATTTTTATCCCATTGATACCGCTGGGTTCACAAGCTCAGCATCTAGAAAAGACATCTCCAACTTCGATATCCTCAAAGCAAGCCAAGTGTCTTTTTTCATTCTGCTAGGGGTCAGCAGAGCAGAGTGGTAAGGAGTATGGCTTTGAAACAATCAAAAAAGTAATGTTAAAAAGCAGTAGGCTCAGACTTGTAAGGTCCAAAATATCCCCCTCCCTTATCTCCTTTCTTTTTTTCCTTTTGTTTTTTTTTTTGGCCATGCTGTGCAGCTTGCGGGATCTTAGTTCCCTGACCAGGGATCGAACCCGGGCCCCTGGCACCGGAAGCGGAGTCCTAAACACTGGCTCACCAGGGAATTCCCCCATGCAGCCTTTCTTAGGTGGTTGCTTGAGGATGCTCATCAAGTGTGAAGCAAGAAAAAAAGATCCAGGAAAGAGTAGCTGTATCCACTGTAGTGAGAGGTTGTGAAGGTGACAGCTGTGAAGCAAGTCCGGAGAGCAACCAGGAGGGAGGGCTTCAGGAAAGGGCTTAGTGGAAAAGATAATATGATGGAGCCCTTGAAAAAAGTTGAGGATATTTCAATGACAAATATTGTGGAGAGAGAGAGGAGGTTAGAGAGTCCAGGGAAAATAAAACAGAGTATAAGAAAAGAAACGTTGTCCTAGTATACTACTTGGCAATGCAGTGAACATTTCCATACTCATGACAATGTAAACACTGGTCATCAATCTAGTTGAAAATGGTGATTTAACTGTACTGGGAAGAAGAGGAAAGGAGAGGTAGGCCCTGTACACAAGGTAAGTCCTCAACCACCATAACAGGAAATCAATAGATAATATCTAAAATTGATAAATCAAGGAACAGAGGTACATGCCTATTACTTAGAGACACGGAAATATCCTCCAGAAGAAATGACCTGTGGGAGTGGAGGGGGTAGGGTAGTCAGGGTACTGTTGGTTTTCATTATAATTCTTTCAATACGAATTGATTTTTTTAACCACATGCATTAATTACTTTAACTGCTAAAAAAAAAAAAGAAGAGGAAGAATATTTGAGAGAGTCGCTTAACTCCACTGAGTCTCAGTTCCCTCTCCAGTAAAATGGGATCATAGTAGGATGGTTGAGGACAGAAAGAGACAATATACACAAAGCATTCAGCTCATACCTGGTATATAATCAGCTCTCAAAGAGTAACTGCAGCATCAGGGAAGAATAAGTTAAGGACTAGGCTCAAGTTGTCTTGCGGAAATGACAGCACTTGGTGGGATACCCTGCTTTTTGCCTCCATGGTACATGACAATCATTGGACACATACAAATGGACACCAGGTGAAAGACAGCTGGCTGAGTTGTGATTCACAGGCCAGAGTAGAGTCACAGTGAGGAACATTGAAATGATCAGCAGCCATGAGGGAAATTACAGTTTGGCTTGGCAAGTTCCACTGCAAGAGGACACCTGGTGAGTTACAGTCTCTGGACAGTGGGCTATAGCAGGCTCATCATTTCCTCCTCTTGCTTGTACTTTGTGGGGGATATGTCAGAAGGAAAAGATTTAGAGGCTGTCAGGGTGAGGGTCAGAGGTCAGCTGGGGTCAGGAAGTCTATTTCACTGAGGTCACTCTAGTCTCCTTTCAAAGTAATGAAGCCATTATTGGTGAAAGCAAGTGCCTGGCGTCTTGCTCTGTGAAGCAAGGCCCACATGGGGAGCAGGACTGAAAGAAGGAAGGGGACTCCCTTGGCTCATCCTCCTTCTGCCAATTCAACAGGCCTAAGAGGTGAGAGGTGCACAATCCTGCTTGATGTAGGAAGCCCTGGTCCTTGGAGAGGGATGAAGATGACAGCATGGGGTGAAAACAGATTGTTTCTCAGAGCAGTTAAGAATGGGGTCTCTCTCTCTCTCTCTCTTTGTCTCTCTCTCTCTCTCTCTCTCTCTCTCTCTCACACACACACACACACACACACACACACACACACACACACACATCATATCACTTTAGAATGTCAGAAACGGGAGAAACATTTGTCTAAGAGCTAACCCATCTCCCTCATTTTACCCTTAAAGCATAAACCTAGGTGTCTTTCTTGAGATCACAGGACAAATTAACAGGCTGGAACTATATATATTATACATTTTACTTAATTATTTGTTTATTATCTGTCCCTCTCCTCTAGAATGTAAGCTCTATGAGGGCAGGAACTTCATCTGTTTTGTTTACTGATGTATCCCCAGTGTTGCAAACAGTGCCACCTGACTCATAATAGATGCTCAATAAATATTTGTTAGATGACTTAGTGAATGAACCGATGAATGAATGGAAACACTGCACACATCGTATTCCCTTCCTCATGAATAACAGAGCATGTTACCATACTAAAGGCTTTACAAAGTCCTGTATAAGAAACTTACTTAACATACCATTTTCCAAATGATTTCACTATAGAGACTTTTTTAAAATGGTAAGATGTACTAATGATCTCATGGAACTAGTATCCTGAGGGACACACTGCGGAAAATACTTTTTTCAAATGCACACCATCACTCATATTAGCATATGGTCAAGGCTTTAATTCCAAGCAACCACCCTGGACCTCACCACAGGGTTCTCAAAACACTTCAGAAATGTGAGCTGGATGTGGATGATTGCCCAAAAGAGGACCTGTTTTGGCTCTTGTCAGCTCTTTGATTTAGAAAGTCAAGGAGTTTGGGGGAGGGTGATCAGTAGAAATGGCAGACTAGAGCTCTGGCCCAGGGAAGAGGAATCACAAGCTTGGGTCCTATTTACTAATTATATAGAACATATAGTCTCCCCTCACAGCCGTTTTGTTTGCACATATCTTGTTCTTCATTGGTAAAATGGGGACAGTACCAGTCATGATAACAACATACTGGGACTGTGGAAAGAATGTGAGCTTTGGAGTTAAACATATGGGTTCAAATATGTCTCTGCCATGTATTAGCTGAGTTACATTAGCCAAGCTGTATTGATTCATTAGGCTTGTTTCCTCCCCTGTAAGGTAGAAACATTAATACCTATTACTTAGAGTTATTGACAGGCTTGAATTAGATAAGAAAAGTGCCTGTATTCTTGATAAATAATAGCTGTTATTATTATTACCTATCAGAATATAAGCTCCACAAAGGTGGGATTTTTGTTTGCATTGCTTACTCCCAACACTTAGAACAATGCCTGCCACAGACGAAGTGTTCAATAAATATAAATATTTTTTAATGTTGATGAGTTATTAATATTACTAAGACCTCTTTCAACTCTTCCTTTTATGGAGATATGAGCCTACACAAGAGAAACTTAGCAAAGTACTATAAAGGGGAGATGTTCTTTGTGTTGATACTAGACAACTTTGTCTTTTCTAAAGAGCTCCCTTTTCTTCCTTTTACCTAGATAATATTATTCCCAGAAACCAATACACAAGAAATTTGCAATACTTAGCTATATCATGTCTTGTCCCCCTAACTAGACTGTAACTTCTTGGATGGCAGGAAATGTTTCTTCTTTACTTTTGGGGGTACATTTTTGGTCATTACATTACTTAGTGCATATTATGTATCTGATTCCTCCACCAAATGTGTGAGCTAGCACAATGACTGGATCATAGTGGCTACCTAATAAGTTTTCACTGAGATGGGGACCCAAGAAAGGGAGAAAGTTTAGTCAGGAGCCTCCATCTCCCACATGTAAACAACCCAATGCAGAGGAAACAGTTATATTGGGAGCCATGTGTCCCTTCCTAAATCATCCTCTGCCTCCACATGTGCAACTTTATGGAGTCCTGAGCCTTCCTGGGTTTGTATTGCTTAGACTTGAGAGAGGCAGCCTAGAAGAATAAGTATTATGACTGTTGTAACAACGTTCATTATTTCAATCAAAACCTATTCAGACTGGTATATATAGAATGCATAAACAACAAGGTCCTGCTGTATAGAACAGGGAACTATATTCAATATCCTGTGATAAACCATAATGGAAAAGAATATGAAAAAGAATGTATGTATATGTATAACTGAGTCACTTTGCTGTACAGCAGTAATTAACACAACATTGTAATTCAACTATACTTTAATAAAAAATAAATTAAAAAAAAACCTATTCAGGAAACTCTTCTTGGGTGTCTTCTGTGGGCCAGCCACTGTGCTAAATACTGGTAAGTATGTGAGAGAAGATGCAGAAAGAAATAACACATGAATGGTCCAAATCCTCAGGGGGCAAATGGTTCAGCAAGTTCTAGATCACAGAATCAGGTGCACAATAGCTATAATAATAGTCATAATTTTCATCGTTAAGAACTAACTATATGTCAGACACAATTTTAAAAGCTTTACTTAGATGATCTAACTTTATCCTCGTAATAACTCTGAGAGTTAAATCCTCATTATCCCCATTGGGCAGAGGAGGAAACTGAGGCATAAAAAAGATAAAGAAGTTGCCCCAGGTGTCAGAGCTATAAATAGATATTCAAACATAGACAATCTGATTTCAACGTCTGTGTTCCCATGAAAAGTGCTAATAATTAGAGAAATAATTTGAAAAAAAAAGATTAGTCTCTCTTCTAGTCTCATTTTATTTGAATCAAAAATATTATTTCCTCTTTCCTCACTCTCTATGGCTACTTGCATAGTTATACCCATTTTTCTGAAGGGGAGTTTGAGATACTTGCGCTGCTCTCACAGAATCATGTACGTCTGGAAATGCCCTCTCTTTAGCGTTCAGAAAAGTCTGTTCCTTCGTCTCAAATGTGTCAGGGTCATTGGGGAGTTGAGAAGAACCAGGTTTTCTGGGAAGGACTTGGAGGTGAGAACTCAAGAAGGCATTCTCAAAGCTGGGAGCTGGGAGCCAGGAGAGCGGGTCTCTATTCAGCACCGTGGACAGAGCTCCGTGCGCCTTCAGGACCCTGGACAGAGAAGCTGGTCGAGCCTGCCGGGAACAAGTCTGACTTGAGAGCAGACCAAGGGAAAGCAGAGCGCTAAATTCCCGTATTCCTTCTTTTCTTCAGCGAGACCTCAGTCACCTGCTCCTGAATCTTAGGAACAGGGGTACAGAGAGTGAGTATATTTTAAGGGGGCTAGTAACGGGAGGAGATAAGACTTGGGTGAGGAGTATTATATATATAAAAAATGGCTTTGGCTGATGTACTCCCACAACTCTTGGAAGATCTAAATCAGGGTCCTCAGATGGGAGTGTGGCATTGTTAGTGATATTTTTTAATGATTTGTATTTTTTTAGGCTGAGTAGCAAAGGGCCACTGTTGTCCTTTTTATCCCAAAGTCCTATCCCCCATCTCATACTGAAGTTTTAGTCTCTTGGAGAGCACTCCTGGCAGGAAAGACAGAGAAATAATCTCTTCGCAGCCCCTTGCCCTCCTCCCCATCTTCCCGTTCCCTACCCCCACTCATCCCCGTTCTCTGTTTCTCAAGTATACTCGTGCGCGCGCGTGCGCACACACCCACACACACGTGCACGCGCGCGGGTGCAGGGTGAGAAACACGAGAGCTTCCTGCACACTTAGTGGAGACGACTGAATTCCGAGCGAGCGGATGCCCCCGAAAGCAGGCTCTGTCTCTTTAAATGCGTTGTAGCAGTGGGGGAGGGGAACTGGCCGGAGCTGGCATTGTCCAGTTTGAACTGAGCACCGGAAGTGAAGGGGCAGGGCCAGGGCCGTGCACTGAGCCCCGGGCCATTGTCCATCTCCGACCAGGGCACTAGCCACCCCCTGGCCAACCCTCTTTATCTTCTAGAAGGGGAGGCTAACTCTTCAAATGAGGAGAGCCGCTACTCCAGTTCCCCCACCAACCTCACGATAGGGAAGAGAGCGCACTTCAGGATGGGGCTCAAACGAGGAGGGTCTGGGAACCTGAGAGTGTCGGGATCCCAGCAACGGATAGGGATAGGATGGGAATGGGGGCAGGATGAGGGCAGCTGGTGGAGAGAGGAACACCCTTCAAGCCTCTTTGGGTTCCTCCTGTTCTCTCAGGGAACTCCACGTGGGGTCAGTTTTAGACACAGGCAACAAGGAAGGATTCTTTACGAAGAATCAATTTAGGAGCGCTTTGAGAGATCCAGAAAAACTCAGTCGGAAACGCAGGGAGGCAGAGACATTCAGTTAGTCAGAGACAGACTTTGAGAGGCTGCACCTAGGTCAGGAGTGGAGATCAGCCCTGTTGGGTCTCCAACCTCCCCCCTGCTTCCCCATCCTAGGCTTCCTAGTGTCCTGAACTCCAGGTCTATCTAAGCACACGGGGGTGGGGGTGAGAGCGGGTCAGCGCTGAGCTGCCGGGTCAGCTCTGAGACCTGAAGGGGAAGGGAGGGGGAGGGGCGCTCAAGGGCTGGGGGAGGGGGAGGGCTCATCCATTTCTCCCTTGACAGGTGGTTTGTGTCTCTGATTGGCCAGCGCTGCCAGGCTCACACCTCCCTCCCCCAACTCTCTGGAATGTATAATTATCTGCAAGGGGGGTGGGGGTGGTGTGTGAGTGTGTGTGGGAGCAGTCACGTGGTTTTAAAACTACCCCCCCCCACAGGCCCCCCACCTGTATGCTGCTTTGGGGACCCCTACTGAGTCCTTAAAGTGCAGGATCCCCAATTCCCGGGTACTCAAGACTTCTAGGGCTGACGGCCCCAATCTCCAGATGTGGGGGGGGCCGGGGGGTGTCAAACCTCAAGGTTCTGAGAAGGGACACCCCAGAGGTGTCAGAGACCGATGGGGCGGGGGTGGGGGGTGGGGGCCGGAGCTGGAGCCGGAGGGAAAGGGAGGGGAGAGGAGAGGGAGGGGAGGGGAGGGGGCTGCCCGCGGGGGGTTGGGTCATTGTCTTTTAGAATTTGGGAGCCTTTGAAAAGCCGTGGGCCCTCCCACCGCTATTGTGCTGGGGAAGATGTAGCAGCCTCTTCTCCGAGCCACCCCTTTGCCTCCGGACTTCTCTGGGGCCAGCAGCCGGCCGACCTGGGGCCCGGGGCCGCGGGCTCAGCCGACTACCATGGGCTCTGTGTCAAACCAGCAGTTTGCAGGTTCGACCTCGGGACTTACTGGGGACAACTTAGGCTGCAGGGGCGCCCAGAAGCCACATCAAAGGGAGGTGGGGGAAGTGTCCCCCAGGCTAGCCGAAGGACCCCAAGTCTGCGGCCTCCTGTTTCAGGGGGCGATCTCTGGAGCAAGGAACCCTGGTGTCCCAGTGCCGTGCAAGCTGAAGCTACGGGGGCGGGGGGAGAGAAGAGGAGGGGCCTGTCTGGCCGTCTGTCCCCGGGCAACGTGTAGTGGGAAGATGAGCAAAACTTTCGGGGCACCACTGGCCTCAGTTTAAGCTTGGGGAGCGCGGGAGGCAGCCGGGACAGGTATTTTCTCGTCGGCATCTTGGTAGCTGCAGCGCCTTGGGTGTCCACCCGCGGGCTGCACTCTCAGGTCTCCTTGCCGGGGTCTCTGGTGGGGTCCTCCAATTCCGTGGCCCCCCAGCTGAGCGCCCTCCCAATCTCCAGGTGGCGGCGCCAAGGCGCCGGAGGAGGCGCAGGAGGACGCGGCCCGGGCGGCCGAGGAGCCGCAGCTGCTGCACGGAGCCGGCATCTGTAAGTGGTTCAACGTGCGCATGGGATTCGGCTTCCTGTCCATGACTGCCCGCGCCGGGGTCGCACTCGACCCCCCGGTGGATGTCTTTGTGCACCAGGTGAGACCGACCCCTGTAACTTTGCCGCGGGAAGGGGATGTTGGCGCGCGGATCCAAGGGTGGGCAGACGGCCTCGGCTGTTGGGTTGAGGGAGATCAAGGGCCCTCATTGTGCGCTCCCATCTTTGCCGTGGCACCCCAGTTCTGAGTCCCCTTTAACTCCAGCGGGACGAGAGCTGGGGGCAGAGCCGAGTATCAGCACCCCTACCCCCCTCCGGGAACCCCTCTGGTTTACCACGTGTCTGTTACCTCTTTCCCCTGGGCAGGGGGCAGGGGGCAGGGAGATGACCCCATGTGGCAGAACTAAGGTTGTATTGTGCTTGCCAGTGGGGGGAGGGCGAGCAGGCCGGCCAGGGAAGCACATGCCCGGTCAGAGCAGAGCCCTGAGCGCCCGCGCCTTTCACTATGGTGTGAATGGAGCTCCCGGCCTGGAAAGAGGGAGGGAAAGCACTTCGGGACCCAACGGGGTAAAGCTGAGAAGTCAGTGGGGTCTCCTCACCCAGGTGATCACCCAAAACTCAAGCTCTGGGGCCTGGGTCGGTTTGGCAGATCCTTGAAGGATCTCTCTGGGGGCTTGAAAGTTCCTCGAGAACACAGTCTCAGGCACACGGTTCACTCGCTGGGCTTTTACTGTTCATTTCCTATCAGGAAAGAAAACCCAAGGAGCCCAGGCCTTAGATTCCTGGGCCAGGCTCGGAGGGAGTTAGGCTGCAACCCCAAGTTCTCAGTTAAAGCAAGGCAGCACAGTGGGGGTGAAATTCAGTGTCGCAGGGCAGAGGGTGGAGGGAGGCTAGCCTCTGGACCTATTCTCCTCAGCTTGGCATTTATGGCCCCAGACAGCCATTGATTGCTGTCCTAACATTCCCAGCCTCAAACAAGGAACCAGAGACTTCAGGTTTCCCTCCTCCCTGGCCACCCCTTCCTGAATATCTTAGAAGCATTTCTGTGGTCCTGGGCACAAGCCACACATAACCACCACGTAAAGGAAGTTGCTGCTTGTGTTCCCTCCACCTTTGGAGGTTTGGGGCTGGACCTGAGAAGAAATTGCTAATCCCAGGCACAGTAGGTTGACACCCAGGCCGGGCATGGAGGGGTTACTTCGGAGAGGTTGGCTTTAGGAGCAGTGGGGGAGGGGAAAGGAGGATGTGGGGATTAAGGGTTGGAGCCTGAGGGATGGTATTCTGGAGGGGGAGGGGTGGAGATGCTGGGTGGAGTAGTTGGAGGCAGCGGGGAAGTCTCTGAGCATGCCCCTCAGCGAGGACACAGAATGGGGGGAACAGGGGAGATAGAGGATATGGGGAGACGGGGGCCCACCAGTTAATGTTGGGGTCACTGGGCTACTAGAACATCTTTCCAGAAGGGTCGGCAGCAGAATGCTTGGCTATCCCCTTGCTTCACCCAGTTCCTCCACCCCCAACTTTACCCCCTCCCCATCAGACAACTAATTCTGGCTGGTGGCTTTGCCCCCTTCCCCGTCTCATTTACATATGTGAATGATAACCCACAGGAAGTAATTGTGGGAAAAAGAAGGGAATTGGCCTCTTTAGATCTATTAAATCACTTTATTACAGGAACCAGCTTTGAATGGCCCTCCTCAGCGGGGTGGCCAGCTCCCCCACTCTCCCATTTATCTGATCACAAAGAGATTAAAATCTCTCCTGGTCTGGAGGTGACTGGACAGCTTCCCCAATTTTGGAAGGCTTGGAATAAAAGAGTCAAACCCAACATTTTCTTGCCTCCCTTCCAAAGGCTGTTGAATAGGGAAGGACTGAGGGGAATGTAGCCCCTCTGAGGTTCTTTGGTGATACCCAACTCGCAAGGAAGGTTTTCCTGAGCAAATGCATCTGTGCCTCAGCCCACTTACCCTTAGGATCGAAAGCAGTTGGGAAATATTGGAGGGCATAAAGGAAAGCAGGGACCTTCTGGTTTGGGGAGTGGAGCCCGTACCACATTATTTCAGATGGGTTTGCTGGGAGATAACTGGACTTTGGGGTCTTGGAATGTCCAGGGACATTCCACAGTTGAATAAGTTATCAGGAGGAGTTGAGCTGGGATAAGGAATCAAGAATTTGTCTCCCTAACACCCCCTACTGACAGTCACAGAGGACAATGGTGGACATTCCCTGAGCCTCACCTGGTAGCTCTGTCTTTCGATTGTGCACTGCTGGGGCTTACGTTGATCCTCAAACCCTACCATAGCAGTTAGACTAGTGATTCCAGTCCTGCACTTGAGAGATTTGAAATCTCTCCCTGGGGATCTAATATAGAGGAGTTAGGTAGATGCAGGACAATCCTTAAAAATCCTCCTGCGGGAGGGGAGTGTTCCCAAAGTGGAGAGAGAGTGAGACATTTGAAAACCTCTCCTTTGGCTGCTGGTGGTGGGTACCTTAGAATTGCAGGGTGGGTGGTGAGCAAGATAACTGTCCTAAGATAACATCTGCTAAGGGAGGGGGTCAGGGAGCCCCTTTCCTAAGGAAAGAGGAGTGGGGAGCAATTAAACATTTTCTTTTCCCTTCCAAGGTTGGGCCTATTTGGTTCCCAACACGCTGTTCACTATTTTTGCACTCCCTGTCAAACACGCAGTGCCCCACAGAGGTGGATGAGTGGGAAAGAAAACCTACCTTTAGCTTTTTAAAAAAATGAGTAAATAAAACCCATAAAGCAAAGAGACTTCTGTAACAACCCTTTTACTCAGCCACAGGTCTTATGCTAGAACTCTCTTCCTGTCCCTGAATTTGGGGGAATTTAAGAATCATAATAATGGCAGGTGGCCAGCCCTTAAATCAAGGTTTCTCAATCTCAGCACTATTGACGTGTTTTGAGCAGGATAATTTCTCATGCTGGGCATCCCTCAGTTGCGACAACCAAAAATGTCTCCAGACATTGCCAAATGCCCCCTGGGAGGCAAACTCGCCCCCAGTTGAAAAACAGTTATACATCGCAAGGTGGAACAAGAAAGAGCTAACTACTGTCTCCTGGTTTCCTGAGGTTCACCAAGGATTCTCAATTCTCTATGGCCATTTTAAGAGTTTTGGCTTACCTCATGTTTTCCTGTGGCTCAACTCCCAAACCCCTTAGATTTGTAGAAATTTGAAAATGAGGAAAAGGTCCCCTGCTTTCTCCCACAGCTCTTTGGAACCCAAGTCTGTTTAAAATGGCTTTCTGGCTAAAATGCTGTATTACAAGGCTTGGAGGCCAAAGAAGAGCCCAAATTTGACCGAGGGACCAAGTTTGGGTTAGGAGAAGAAATTTCCAATACCGAGAAACTGCTGAAGCCACGTGGCCTGCTATTTCTGAAAAGGATGAGTGGGGGGTAGTGAGAGCAACTCAGACCCATCTAGAGTAGGGCTCTTGGGTTTGGGGGCAGGGAGAATGTAAAGGGATCTTTCCCACCTGGTTTATAACCTCACTAGTGCCTCTGATTACCCACCTTATGTTTCATTTTTTGATGTACTTGTCTTAACCCCTCTTCTAACCTGTAAACTCTTTGAAGAGAGAGACTAGCAGTCTGGTTAGTTTTCTAGTATGCACCTGGTGGGCTGAAGAAATGAATATGGGTCCCCTGAGGAATCAGGAGTACACTAACAGTTGGGGATCCTTGTCAGCAGAAGTCTTCCTCCAGACACAAAAGGCTGGAGGTAGGGAGGGAATGTTAACTGATAGTTGCTGTCTCTTTCTGGACTAGGGCCTGAATAGGGCCTGGCACTCGGTAGAAACACCATGAAAGCTTGTAGAGTGAGTGTCAGTGGATTGCAGTTGAGCTCCCGATAGGATATTGGAGGCACGGGTTTGATGGGTCATTCATTAGTTATTTCATTTCCATCTTAATAGGAAACTATTTTTTAAATGAGTGGATTTTTTCAGGAAGTTGGCAGAGAAGCACATGAGTTGGTTTGAGCATTATGGGATCTTCTTGGGTCCTTCTCTTTCTGAAGAGACCTGCTTTCTAGACAGTGTCCCAAGTAAAGGCTGTGCCACCATCATGAGCAAAGCTTGTGGTTGGTGACACCACAAGCTTGCCATACAAGTGGTTGTCAGTGATTTTCTCCAGGGCAAGGTTGTTTCTGGAACATTCCTAATCAAACTACCTATTGGAATTTGCTGGTGCTTTTTTTTTTTTTTTTTTGAGAAACAGCCCTAGGCAAATCACCCCTCCTTTCTTCCTGCAGGCAAGAATAGCAATTACTATCAGTGTTAAATCTGGGAGGTCAAAGGAGGTTGGGGGGGGGGAGGAGAAAACTTTCAAGAATAGTACCGCACTTAGTACAGAGGCAGCTTGGAGTTACTTAATTCAGACTGGAAAGGAGAGTAAATGGCTTTTGTCAACAGAGCAGAACAACAACTGGGTTACTGGTTTAAAACTCCCGGACACTTTCTTCACTCCATGGGTAGGTGTGGGGGGGGAACCACCCTGGGTTGGGTCCTCATCAGAGTTCAGTCTCCTTGCGACTCCATTTTCCTAAGGACCAAGGAGAAGACGCCCACCCTAAGGAGCTGGGAAGATCAATCTAGGTGAACGCTCGCGTGCAGAGTTGAGAACCGCGGTCTCCTTCCTCTCTTCTGCTCCAGTCTCCCTCTGGCTGCCTTTGTGCCGCCTTGCTGATGAGCAGCACCATCTGGTGGAGAACTCCAGGCTGGAGCTCGTGGTCCTGGCTGTGTGTCTGAGCAGAGGCGATGTGTGTAGGGTTGTATGCTCACAGCCTTTGGTTCTGGACGGATCTCTTTCCCCCACCCTCCCTGACACACACATCAAAATAAACTGCTTCTAATAGAACCCATTGGTTTCCTAGCGCCTACCAAACCCTACCTTCAGGAATGACGCTTGGGTTGAACTGCGAGGACACCTCGGAACCAAGTCATTAAAATTACTTTCACCTGCGGCTTTTTACTTTTTCATTGTGGCTGTTAGAAAGTTTTTAAACGGCTGTGCGTCTTGCATTATATCGCATAGTGCTGGATATAGAGTCCGGCTAGTTGCAATCAGCTCGGGGCTCTCACTATAAATTTGGTCAAGGTGCTTCACCCCTCTGCCTCTGTGACCTCACCTGTAACACAGGGGGCATGATAAGGTCTACCTCACAGGCTTGGTGTGAGGGTCACATGTGTTACGACATGTAAAGTGCTTAAAACACTGCTTAGCCTATAGTAAATATTAGTAATAAAATTAAATCTTGGTCATTTTAGATAGTAGAGAACTTAAGTTTCTTCTACAAATGTTTGTGCACTGCTAGGCACCTAGAACTGAGGGTATAAACATGCACTAGGTAGTCTTGAGCTGGAAGGGCCCCGGGTTTTGCAGAAAAGCCAGAAACCCAAGCTGTGATCAAGTCTGATCTCCTGCTTTTACAGATGATTATAGAAACCAGAACTTATTTATCCAAATTTCATAGAGCAAGTTGAGGGAAACTCGGGTTCCTGTGAGCTTTTTACTCCATGTGTCCTGAGTGACCCCTTAGGTCCCTTCTATCTCTAACTTATAAAGGCATACTTGTTGTGGGGGAAGCTTAGAGTAGGCAGTGGTGAGGTATTAGGGGGGCGGAAAGACTAAGTACTGTAATTGGCCCAAGTCCTTCCTTGCCATCCAAAAAAGGAAATGCCTCCTGTAACTGTTTTCTGTCCGATTAAATGCCATCTTCCCCTCTCCCCACTACAGGCTGCCCACCCTCCTACCTCAAACAAATTGGGAAAGGAAGATGGGAGGCCTGCCTCCCTCCCACCTTTAATATAATTTATCTGAATAAATAACCCTAATTAGGTCCCTGAGTAAAAGGTTTGACTGAAAGCCCTGGAAGGGTGGGAGGGCAGGTCAGAAGGAAAGATGGCTGTTGGCAATGGTGACTTTGGCAGACCAGCAAGCTTGACTGGGGAAGAAAGGTGTCTCTGTATCCGTTTCTCGCACCGTGACCATAACCCTTATGTGGAGAGGAAGGAAGGAACTGATGAATGCGGTGAATGTGGGGTGGGGGGGAGTCAGGGGGGAATCTGCAGCCTCTGGAACTCCAGGAATCTGACCACCAGAACCAGCCAGTGTCAACTCTTTGTTTCCCCGGAGCTGGGCTCTATTGGGGGAGCTCAAGCCTTGCCCCTCCCCCCCCAGGTCTTTTCTTTTTGGAGGGGATGGAGAGAGGGGCGGGGCCCAGGCCCCGCTTTGTGTGTGGCTGGGGGTGGGGTGGGGTGATAGCAAGAATTTCAGGCTCCTTTCCGATCAGGCCCTGTGAGGCAGGCTCCGTGGGGCTGCACGCCGATTACCTACCTGATAAGAGAGGAATTCAAACTATGTGTTTTAGAAAGGGGCGGGGTAGGCCCCCCACCCCCACCCCCGGGAGCCACCCTTGGAGACCACCCGTCTAAATCTTGACCGGTTATGGTGAGGTGCCTGCAGGGTTGGGGGTTTTTTGGTTTTGTTTTTGTTTTTTTTCACCCCTTTAAAGTCTTAAGCAGACCTCAAATCCTCCAGTGATGGAGTGGGTGAGCTGAGAGGGCTGGTCAATTTCATATGTCCCCATTTATATTATCCTCTTGTTCTCATAGTAAGCCTAGGAGGTGTGGATGGAGGAGAGTGTTGTCCTCAGTAAACTGGAGCTCAGAGAGGGGATGTTTTTCTGAGTTTCCACTGCCAGTTAGTGATAAAAACTAGAGTTAAAATTCCCAGTCTCTTGACACTTCTTTCTCACGGTTACCCTGCCCTCATCCAGTCTGAAGAGGTTGATGATAATTGCCACTCAGGATTTATGTGTGGCAGGCTATGTGTTAACTACTTTTCATGCATAAACCCTCACAGCACCACCATAAAATTATTACTTACTCCATTTTGTAGGGTAGCACAGAAAGCGGGGACAGGCTGTCAGATTCTAAACCCTGGCTCTTAGTCACTTATCTATCTGCTGAATCACAGCAAGGACTGGGAGTGTTCCAGCCTAAGAGCCCACTAGGCAAATGGGAAAAGCTGGGTTTGCCTGGGTCAAGAATGCTCTTGGTCTGGCTCCTCCAGCACCTCCTGACTCACTGGCTTGTCCCAGCTCAATAAGAGACAAGTCAGATTTAACATCAAATTCAGTGTGGTTGTTACACAACGGGGAGGGGGAAAGAGATTTCACCTTTCTGAAATGTTTTTATTTTCTGCTTTAATGCTCCACATCAAGATTGGTGGGGGGAGTCATCACAATTCTGGCTGTTCCTGTGGGAAAAAGAAGAAAGGATCCCCAACCTTTGGAATATTTCATTGATATTTATTGAGCATATATTCTTCATGTTTCCCTGCCCGCGTAATCTTCATTAAAATCTTAGGGGGCTTCCCTGGTGGCGCAGTGGTTGAGAGTCCGCCTGCCGATGCAGGGGACACGGGTTCGTGCCCCGGTCCGGGAAGATCCCACATGCCACGGAGCGGCTGGGCCCGTGAGCCGTGGCCGCTGAGACTGCGCGTCCAGGCTCCGCAACGGGAGAGGCCACAACAGTGAGAGGCCCGCGTACCGCAAAAGAAAAACAAACAAAAAACAAAAATCTTAGGTAGGGATTTCCCTGGTGGCGCAGTGGATGGGACTCTGCGCTCCCAGTGCAGTGGGACCAGCTACGATCCCTGGTCTCAGAACTAGATCCCACATGCATGCTGCAACTGAGATTCGCATGCCACAGCTAAGGAACCCTGGAGCCGTAGCTAAGGGGGCCCGCCTGCTGCGACTGGAGAGCCCACGCGGTGCTGCAACTGGGAAGCCGGCGGGCCACAACTGAGGAGCCCGCCTGCCACAACTAGGACCCAGTGCAACCAAAAAAAACAAAAAAAAACCCCTAAGGTAGGTTTTTATCCTGTTCTCTGAGGCCCAGAGGTGAGTGACTGACCAAGGTCACACATGATGCTGGAAATTGGTAGAAACAGCATTTCATGAACCAGGTTGTGTCTGGCACCTGAGCCTATGCTCTTAACCAATTGCCTCAACGGAAGTTTTGTCTTAAGCAGTACCATCTAAATTAAAACAAAAATGTAAATGACTGAAGAATTGGGGATCGCATCTGGCAAAAGAGCATGTTTCACCTAAGTCCCAGTTTGAAATATCCACCCTGCCCCATCACTACCACCAGCAGCATGACATGCCTCAAGCCAGGACTGGGTGCACGATGATCCCTTTTGCTTCTGAACCGCATTTTCAATGAGGACTGCACCTTGTTGACGTATTTGACGTGCTCTTTGGATGTTTTGGAAGCTATCTATAATGAAGCCTATTCTGGGCAGGGTCTGGGAGAGGCTGTCACTCCACTGATGTGTTGTTGACGCAGTAAGTGGCAAGGTGAAATGGACTGTGAGCTTCAAATCGGAAACCCTGGGTTCTTCTGACCCTGGTTTTGCCATTCAACTAGCTGTGTGAATAACTCCTTTTTTTTTGGTTCAAACATGCAGTGTTTTGGTGAGATCGTTCCACACATTCGAAGTCCTTTCCTTTAACAATTTGCTCATCTTCCCAAGTAAAATAATTAAAACCTACCTCCTTGTTCATTCATCCAAAATGTGCTAGGCATTATTTAGGTGTCAAAATGCAGCAGTGAACAAAACAGGGACTTTATTTACAAGTTTACATTCTTTTTAATGGCTTCATGGTATTTTTGTTTTCTGTTGGTTTTTTTTGAACGAGTGAGATACTGAACATATGTGTCATGCTAAATCCTCCCGCAAATTACCTGCTTATATTCTGTTCTGTGATTCTTTTTATTCTTTTTTTATTCTTTTTTTTTTTGCGGTACGCGGGCCTCTCGCTGTTGTGGCCTCTCCCGTTCCGGAGCACAGGCTCCAGACGCGCAGCCTCAGCGGCCATGGCTCACGGGCCCAGCCGCTCCGCGGCATGTGGGATCTTCCTGGACCGGGGCAGGAACCCGTGTCCCCTGCATCGGCAAGCGGACTCTCAACCACTGCGCCACCAGGGAAGCCCTGTGATTCTTTTTTCTTACTGACTTACAGTAGCTTTTTGTAGTTTTATCAGTTTAGTTATCTGACTTGATTTTTAAAAAAACTGTCTCAAAGTTTTTTCCTCTTAACACTGAGATATTTAATTCTTCCGAAATATGTTTTGCATACGTATGATGCAAAGTGTAGAGTTCTGGCTTCATTTTCAAATGGATAACTGTTTTCTCAATAGTATTTATGGAATTGTTTTCCTCACCTGTTGATTTCTCCACTTAATCTTGGATCTCCCAGTAGACTTTCCCTTCTAATCCACTGATCTGTCTGCTTGGGTCATACTGCCTTTTCCCTTCAACTTTCAGAAACATTGTTTTGATATAATTTCAAACTTGGGAAAAGGTTGCAAGAATAATACTAAAAACTCCCATATAACCTTTACCCAGATTTATCGGTCCTTAATATTTTGTCCCATTTGCTTTTTTATTCTTTTTCTTTGTACAGATAGACAGATATCAAGCATCTTTAAATATTTCAGTGTTTTTTCTAAAATAGGGCCATTCTCTTACCTAATCTCAGTACAATGATCAAAATTAGGGAACTTAACATTGAAACATTTATCTACCATATGCAAATTTTGTCAGTTGTTCTAATATTTTTTCTTGTTCTAAGATCCAATCCAGAGTCATGTGTTGCATTCAGTTTCTTTACTTCTCTGGGGTTTGTCTTTCATGACTGACATTTTTTAAGTGTATAGGCCTGTTACTTTATTTGTTTTTTATTTTTATTTATGTTTATTTATATTTAATTTTGGCTGCATTTGGGTCTTCACTGCTGCACGCGGGCTTTCTCTAGTTGCAGCGAGCAGGGCTACTCTTCCTTGTGTTGCTCGGGCTTCTCATGTTGTGGAGTACGGATTCTATGCATGCGGGCTCAGTAGTTGTGACTCACCGGCTCTAGAGCACTGGCTCAGTAGTTGTGGCGCACGGGCTTAGTTGCTCTGCGGCATGTGGGATCTTCCCGGACCAGGGCTTGAACCCGTGTCCCCTGCATTGGCAGGCGGGTTCTTAACCACTTCGCCACCAGGGAAGCCCCAGGTCTGTTACTTTATATTTTACAATTTTACATAGGTTGATTTCTTATAAATGCTATGTTTAAGAATTTTTCTTCTGTTTTATTTTTCTTAGAACTTTGAGACTAGCTGCAAAAAATGCTATGGCATCTGTTTATCTAATGATTGTCCCTAATGTGATGTAGATATTTTGTTCTTAATTGTGATGACTCTTTGAGTCACAGTTTCTTTACCGATAAAATGGAAGTGTTCTTCCAACCTTAGAGGAACATGTGCATGCAGGTTTTTTTGGTTTTGGTGTAATAATGGAGACTAACATTAAAATCTACCATGCTTCCCTCCCCCAGAGTAAGCTGCACATGGAGGGCTTCCGGAGCCTGAAGGAGGGTGAGGCCGTAGAGTTCACCTTTAAGAAGTCTGCCAAGGGCCTGGAATCTATCCGAGTCACCGGCCCTGGTGGGGTGTTCTGTATTGGGAGTGAGAGGCGGCCCAAAGGGAAGAACATGCAGAAACGCAGATCAAAGGGAGACAGGTATGGATTGCAAGGCAGCTTGTGTGTGGGTTGGGAGGGACATGCTGAGGATGAGGAAAACTCTCCTCATTTTGCCCCTTTCTTGGACCAGATTGCCAAAGGTAAAAGGAAGCCTGCGGCCCCTGGATGTGGGAGGTGAAGAGAGGGCAGTATGTGAGGAGGGTACTTCATGACCTAGCTCTTCTACTTGACAAGTAATTACGTTCTGTTAGCACTAGCCTCGATTGCTAAACGGATTTCATGATACTAACCTCACATGATTATTTTAGAACTAAAAGAGACCATGGATGTGAAAGTGTATGTGGTCAGGACAAGATGGTGTATCTGTACCTGTTGCTTCTTCACCACGTCTCCAAATGGCTGGTTTCTTCCATCTTAGTTCTGTGCTCAAACAGATCACATAGTCTGGCTCCTTTAATTTCTATATTTTTATTGAATGACAGGTACTCTTTTTAAAGGTATGGTAGTTCCCAATTGGGGTCCAGAATTTCTGTTCTTGGTATTTTCAAGTTGACATGAATCGGAAGGTATCATCTAGACAATTACGTATCTGGAAAGGACTCAGAGTCATCTAGTCATATTCCTCCTTTTGTAAGTGGGGAAATTGGTCTCTGGGAAGGGAAGTGGGTATAGTAACAACTTGAACCAGAGCCCAGGTGTCCTCTTTCAGAGGAAGGCTTGTAGTCTCTTCTCACTCCTTTCTCTCAACTTTACCATGTTGCTTGGTGCTAGGTGCTACAACTGTGGAGGTCTAGACCATCATGCCAAGGAATGCAAACTGCCACCCCAGCCCAAGAAGTGCCACTTCTGCCAGAGCATCAACCACATGGTGGCCTCGTGTCCACTGAAGGCCCAGCAAGCTCCCAGCTCCCAGGGAAAGCCAGCCTGCTTTCGGGAGGAGGAAGAAGAGATCCATAGCCCTGCCATGCTCCCCGAGGCCCAGAATTGAGCCACAGTGGGTGGGGGCTATCCGTGTGTGATCAGGAAGTTTTGAGGAACAGGCATCCATCGGCAGAGTGGAGAAAGTGGGGACAGGGTGGGTAGGGGGCAGCTGGCACTGCCATATATCTCAGGCCGGGGGCCAAAGCGTCACCCCCTCTTTCCTCTTGGTGGGGGGGAAGGGGTGAGGCAAAGAAACTCCAATCATGCTCTATCCAAATGCACGTGAGGGCTTTGGGGGGTAACCCTTCCTGCATGCTTTATCTGAGTCTCCACCCCCAGAATCTCCAGCTTCTGAAAGTGGCCTGGATAGGGAAGTTGTTTTACTCTTCAAGAAGGATATGGAATAATATTTCCCGTGCCAGAGTGAAAAGATTAAGCATGAGACCAGATTGATGGACCCAACCCACAAGCCACTACATTCTGTGGGAGGAAATATCTCAGGAGTAAGGCAGGGTTTTCCACATCTTGTCTGCTCACAACCTCCTCCTGGGAGAGAGTGCTGAGAGAACTGTCCCAAGCAGTGGGTTGTGATGACAGGCAAAAGGGGGGTTGAGGGAACAGCTGCAGACCTGCTGCTTCTAAGCTCACTCCCACCCCATTCTGGGCCAATACAATTTTATTTATTTGCTCCCTTGGATGACTGTACCTTGGGTCCCACTTTCTTCAGGATGCCAACTGCACTAGCTGTGTGCGAATGACGTATCTTGTGCATTTTAACTTTTTTTTTCATAATATAAATATTCTGGTTTTGTATTTTTGTGTATTTTAATCTAAGGCCCTCATTCCTGCACTGTGTTCTCAGGTACGTGAGCAATCTCAGGGATAAGTCGGCGACAGCTCCGGGTCTGCACAGCAGGAATACTTTTTGTTGCTCTATCACCAGAGAGCACAACTATTTGGAGCGTATAGCCTATTGAACTACCTCATTTTTGCCAATTAGAGCTGGCTTTTCTGCCACAGTGTCCTCTTGAAACCCCTCCATCTTCAATGTTTCATGGGAGACTAGGTTTTAACTGGGTTGCCCCATGGCTTGGTCTCCTTCTACTGAAAGATTGGAAATTGGTCTGAACAGGAAAAGGTGGTACAGAGAGGTTAGGAGAGGCTGGGCCAGGTAAAAGGTGCAGAGAGGGGAAGCCAAGATTAGGCACAGGTCATCTGTATGTGTGATAAAGGATTCCTGTTCCAGACCTGTAATCCCAGGGCATAGGACTCGCTTTACATACCAGGTCCATCCTTCAGTGGATTGGGCTAGGCCTGACATACACAACAGGGTGTATTGTATGTGTTTTTGTAAAAACTGTGAGTTGGTAAGGACAGGTTTTAAGAACGATGCCTCTGTACCCATCTCGAGCTGCCCAGGGATGGATATATGAAGCAAGGACAAGATCCTTAATCTTTAACAATTCTGGACTTTTCCTCCTTGGTTTCCAGAGAGACCATCAGTGATGGCTTCTTTGTGGTTCCCAGAGCCAGTGTCCTGCCCTGCTGCAGCAGTAATTAGTGTCATGGTAGCTAAAGGAGAAAAGGGGGTTTCGTTTACATGCTGTGAGATCACTGCAAACCTACCTCACTGTGTTGTAACGGGGCAAATGCAATAGAACGCATTGGGTGATGTGTGTCTGATCCTGGGTTCTTGTCTCCCCCAATTGCTGCCCCCCTCTAGTTATTGTATTTGTCTGGACTTCGTAGGACTTCACAAGTAGCTGATTTGGTGATTGCTAGGTGGCCTAGTTTGTGTAAATATAATGTGTTGGTCTTCTCCATGTTCTTTTGGGGTTTTATTGTTTACAAACTTCTTTTTATATTGAGAAAAATAGCCAAAGCATCTTTGACAAAAGGTCTGCACCAGCCAAAAAGATCTGAAACATAAACTTGGGGGCCCCTCTTCTTGAAGTGGGAGGTCTTGAACTACACTTTCTTTTGTGTTCCCCTTCCCCTGTTTCCTATTTCGAACAAGATTTTCTGTCCTAAACACTGTATTCCTACCCCCTCTTCTTTCCCCCTTCGTGCCCTCCCCAAAAATAGTCCATACACCTATACGTTTAATTTGTGGGGTGTCTGTGATTAAATGATTTGTGCAAAAATCCTGAAGAAGCTAAGAACTCACCATCCCTTGTTCTCAATCTCCTGAGTCATGACCATTCCTTGATTTGATTCATTCCAAAGAGACTGCTGTCTTTGCATGGATTAAAACCTACTTTAATCTCTAATCCTAGGGTTAGAGGAGCAACGAGGGGGCCTTCCATGTAGAAAGTGGGGTTGAGAGACCACGAAAGGAAAGATGAATGTATAGTCAAGTCACTCAGGAACTTTTATGCAGGTGCAAGAAACTTATGTCAAAGTGGCCACAAAATTGTTTAATAGGAGACGGACGAATGTAACTCCATGTTTACTGCTAGAAACCAAAGCTTTGTGTGAAATCTTGAATTTATGGGGAGGGAGGGAGGGTAGAAAAGCATGTACCTGTTCTTCATCCCTTCCCCTCATTACTGAACTGCAGGAGACTGAGCCCCCTTGGGCTTTGGCGACCCCATCTGGGCCCCATCTGTTTATTTGTTGGTTGATTTTGCTGTGCCAGGTACTTCCTTTCCCATTTGCTATCATTTTGTAACACATGCTGACCCCTTTCCCTTCCCCTTCTTTTCCTTGGGAAAATACAATGAATAAAGACTTATTGGTACCGAAACTGTCATCTCCTTGGTTGATATTTAAGGTGCTTTCTTCCTACCATTATTTCCACTTTCTTGGATTGGGACTCAAGTCACAAGAACCATTAAGTTTTCTGTTCAGCCATTTTGTTAGGAGTGAATCTTGAAAGTTCAGTCTTTTTAGCACCTCATTACAGTGGATTTTTGTTTCTAGTTAAGGCCTCTTGTCCTTTCCTTGGAAGCTGCCACATTCAAGAGGGGATTAAGGGCTTGGCATGCATAAGAATGGGGTTGCCTGTGCCACTGACTGGGATGAAAGGATGGGGCCATGGCTTGGGGCATGAGACCCTAATAATACTTTGTCCCTTGCTCCTCAAAGCCCTTTACAAATCTTAATTAATTAACCCCCTGCAGCAACCCAGGGATGGAAATACAGGGGAAACTGTTGAAATTGAGGCCAGAGGAGATACACTGACCAGCTATAAACACATGTTAACAAGTTCACTAGCCTGATGAACACTGTATTTTTAAACATCTAGCTCCCCCTAAGGGAAGGAGGGTTTAGAAAAGAAAGACTTGATTGGAGGCATACCAACTATCACCCAAAGTGCACCGAAACGTTAACAGAACAAGGGTAAGAAGTTTCATATATCCCTCTAGGGACTTCCTACCAAAAGTCAAAGCTGACCTTGGAAGATGTTAAAAGTAGCAAGCTACTACTGGACTTCACTAAATGGTTTTCCTGCAAAATTGAAGAAATCAGCTAGGCAGAAACTTACTAACCTACATGCAAAGCAGGAAAGATGGAAAAGCTTAAGAGACCATTCATGGGTGGGTTACTCATCTCTGGAGGGCATTCTTTGATCATTTCACTCTGTTAAAAATAACCCTTTCATCAGAAAGAGTGGAAGACAAAAGTAATGAATCGGGAGTCATGACTACAGCATCTCTTGCCTTGTTTCCTTGACACTGCAACCCAAAGTAAGAAACTACAAGAAGGTTCTCTGAAAATGGTAAAGTTTTTTTTTTTCCCCTTCTCTCATTTTAAGAAAACTAAACTCCCAATATCTTTTGTGAGTTAGTGCCTCAAATTCCTGCAACCCTTTTCTTTAAAGGTTTGGTACAGAATGAATGCCCTTGATTTTTCTGTCAGGGTTAGTTGATGGCCTTTCTTAAACTTTAGAAGTCATTCTTAGAGTTCTTTCTGGCCTTAACCCTTTTTTGAGTTCTTTGGGTAGGTCCTGAGAATGCAAATCCCAAAATCTTGAGTGCCTTAAATCAGCACAAAATGGACTGATATTAAGTGCCCTCCCTGTGAGGCTAACTACGGCTAGGAACTTCGCAAACGATTAAATTCACTAAATAAGACAAAACAGTATAAAAACAGGATATTTAAGACTTCTACCAAAAAAAAAAAACAAACAAAAAACACTTGTACCAGAGCTCTAAAGCCAGTGTAGCGGCCTTCCAGCTAGCAGGACGCCGCCTTACCCCTTTTCTCAAAAGTCCAAACTGCCACCAGTGGCTAAGAAGTCCCAGCATTTCTGAGGTGGGGTTCCCCTAATTCTTGCCCCGTAACCTAGCCCGCCTGTCTACAGACTTCTCGGCTCTCCCAGGTGGTCTGAACCCCGCCTTCCCCAGCCGGGTCCCTCGCACGTGGCCCGGAGCCGGGTAGCCCGCGCGGTTATCCCCTTCACCCCAACGTGCCCCGCCCCTGGAGTGCGCACAGCCGAGAACTCTAGCTTAGCTCAGCTCCGCTCCTCCTCCGAGCGCGCAGGCGCAGGCCAGGGCCCCGCCCATTCGGTGACGGCAGAAGCGTGTCCCAGCGCCCAAAGATGACGTGTTCTTCCAGCGCCACGTCGTGAGGAAGTGTCGGTGCCCTCGAGCTGTTGAAAGGTGCCGGCGGAGCCTGTCAAGGTGCTGGATTCAGGGGGTGGATTAGAGGAGAAGAGGAGAGAGATGACTGAGCGGGAGGCAGCTGTGAGAGACAAAGAGGATAGTGGAAGATACAAGTGAAGGAGTAAATAATTGGGAAATCTCTGGGGTAGGAGGTAACGGGTGCAACAACTGAAGGGGTTAGTGACCCGGAGCCCCGAGAGTGGGAAACACAGCCTGGTGGAAGATGGAGAAGGAAGAAGGGGGAAGGATCAGGATGTAGGCACTACGATGTGACAGGAAGCAGACTTACATGTTCAGAAAAAGGCTGTGCAGACTCTGAGAAAAAAGGGGATGGGAGCAAGGTCCACCAAGCCCATAGAACCAAGGAAAGGCCTCTGCGCCCAAAGGTCCTATTGGCTT
Source organism: Tursiops truncatus (assembly GCF_011762595.2). Classification (NCBI taxonomy): domain Eukaryota; kingdom Metazoa; phylum Chordata; class Mammalia; order Artiodactyla; family Delphinidae; genus Tursiops; species Tursiops truncatus. The sequence continues at coordinate 163,323,594 of NC_047034.1, read as the reverse complement.
ATAAATTCTGGGTAGTGAAAGACTAGAGGCTTAGAACAGTGTCTTTTTCTTTTTTTTTTGGCTCTGCCGGGTCTTAGTTGTGGCACACGGGATCTTAAGTTGCAGCATGCGAACTCTTAGTTGTGGCATGTGGGATCTAGTTCCCTAACCAGAGATCAAACCCGGGCCCCATGCATTGGGAGCGCAGAGTCTTAGACACTGGACCACCAGGGAAGTCCAGGGCCAGTGTTTTTGGATTCTAATGCTGGCTGATCTCTACCGTTTTGGTGAATCCCTGCAAGTCAGCCATAGTTGTTTGCAGGTGTGGTGACTTCTAATTCTCTGTCTTGTTTATACAAGGTTACCTGGTTGGTGACTAATTGTTCTGTGCTTCTTCTGCTGAGGCAAGAACTATGTCATGGATCAAGGAAGGAGAGCTGTCGTTTTGGGAGCGGTTCTGTGCCAACATCATAAAGGTGAGCAGTGGCCCAATGCACCAGTTGGCCTTTTGGTTCGTTGGGTAATCTTATATTAAAACCTGTTATAAAAACTGGGTAACCCATGATATTTATGGATTTGTAGTAGAATTTAGCAATGGTATCAAAGAGCCTTAGAATTGCAGGTAACTTCCAGGTCTACATTTCTGGCAGATTATTGTCCTAACTCTCACATTTTCAGGAAGCCTGAGACCTCCCAATATCATTGGGCAGCATAGACTGTTAGATCTTCCTGAAATTTGTTTCCCTAGAACTTTGATCTATTATTCCTAGTATTGTCCTCTGGGCTTTATTTTGTTTTGTTTTGTTTTTTTAATTTATTTTTGGCTGCATTGGGTCTTCATTGTTGTGTGCGGGCTTTCTCTAGTTGCGGTGAGCGGGGGCTACTCTTTGTTGCAGTGCATGGGCTTCTCACTGTGCTGGCTTCTCTTTGTTGTGGAACACGGGCTCTAGGCGTCCTGGCTTCAGTAGCTGTGGCATGCGGGCTCAGTAGTTGTGGCTTGCGGGCTCTAGAGCTCAGGCTCAGTAGTTGTGGCCCACGGGCTTAGTCGCTCCACGGCATGTGGGATCTTCCCAGACCAGGGATCGAACCCTGTCCCTTGCATTGGCAGGCAGATTCTTAACCACTGCGCCACCAGGGAAGTCCCTGACCTCTGGGTTTAGATAAAATAACTAATCTTTCTTTGATGTGACAGTAGAGCATAATGGTTAAGAGGGTTCTGGAGGCAAACATGAATGGAAGTTCTATTCTATCGTTTATTAACCATGTGACTTTATATGGTGATTTTGAGGATTAAATGAAACTACATAGAAAACACTCAGCACTGTGTCTAGCAGTTTTTAATTACTATTATTGGGGCTGTCTTTCAATCATTTCAAGACTACAATCACTCTGTTTCCTACACTCCACTCCCTAGATCTTCCCTCAGCTTTTTCTCTAGGAATCACAGCAATGTTATATCCTCCTCACATGAAAGGTTTGATATTGGAGCCAGTCAGCTTGGTTTTATTTTTCAGCCACAGGCTGTCAAGCAGCAAGTAGCAGTGAATTTATGAGTAAGTAAGCCTTGTACCCACACATACACTCACACACAAATGCCAGGTGATCTCAGGCAGTCCAGGAAATAGAAAAGCATCTCCTCAAGGAAACACTGCGGTCACGTGTTGGGAAGAACAAGCTGCATGACTTTACTGGAATTTTTTTTTTTTATGGCTATATATGGGGGACAAAAGTAGAAAATGTTGGGAGATGCAGGGGAAGCGGTCTATGAAGAGCCCCTCCAGTGAGGGAAAATAGCCCAAGGAGTGAATTTTTGCTATGATAGACAACAAAAGTCTGCTCTAGGCCAGGTAAGAAGTTTTGTTTGCCCCCAAAATGTCTTTTTTGTTTGTTTTCAAATGGCTCCTGACATTTAAATTTTTATAAAAATCTTGATTAGCTTCTCTTGTAAAATAAGAAGATCCAACAATATGAGGCCCCCATTCCTGTGTGACAGGACTCGGATACAACTGAGAAGTGTATGCCTCTTGTGTGGAGGATGCCCTTTACATTTGGCCATACCCATCAATATCCTTCCTGTGCCTTCCAGTTGAAGGCTAACGAAACCAAGGTGGTGGTTAAAGGCATATGGTTAGGAGATAAACTCTGAAAGCACATAGACCTAAATTTGAATCCCCACTTTGTCTCTTCTTGGCTGTGTGACTTATGCAAGTCACTTGACCTCTCTGAGCCTCAGTTGTTTCACCTATAAAATGAAGATAACACTATTTACTTCATATGTTTGTATGATAAAAAATTAAGATGAAATGTGAAAAGCTCAGCATAGTACTTGGCATGTAGTAAGGGCTCAATAAACATATAAATAAAAATGAATAAAAGTGCTTAATGCTTATGTATTGAGCTAAAAGTACAGAATACCCAGTTCCCTTCCTCAGGGCTTTTATCATATAGCTCAAGCCTGTCAGCTTGGAATATTGTCTCCCTTTATCTCTGAGGAGTATGTGATGTGTTCATTTCTCTTCTTACTTCACAGGCAGGCCCAATGCCCAAACACATTGCGTTTATAATGGATGGGAACCGTCGCTATGCCAAGAAGTGCCAAGTGGAGAGGCAAGAGGGTCACTCACAGGGCTTCAACAAACTGGCTGAGGTGGGTACACGTTGCAGAACCCAAGGTGAATGGTCTGTGGAGAATTGGATTATAGCTAGAAAACCAGGCCCTGAGTTTGCTGTGGTTTGAGAGTGCTTTTTTATAGCTGTTTGTTTTATTGCTTGCTTGCTAGCCATAGATCTCATATCAACATTAACAGAAAATTAAGTCATCCAGTGAATCATCGCAAAACATTAGAAATAAGAACAAAATTGTCTCCTCTTACCACTTTAATCAACAATTTATGTTTTTCTGTGCCTCGTCCCAATCCTTGTAATATGTTCAACATGACTTAACATTTATAAAATTACATCTATAGCTTTGATAACCTTATTTTTTTCTTGACATTTTGGCAAGTATTTTTCTAGGTTGATCTATGGCTTTCTACCTATATGTTTTAATGGCTGTGGAACATTTTTCCTGAGGATCTGACATAGTTTGTTTAGCTGCTCCACTATTATTGGACATCATAAATGGTACTAGTTTAGAATAAATTCTTAGAAGTGACATTTCCAGAGCAAAGGTAGAGGGTGACTACCCATCCTGAGGTTGAGGTGTTTCTCAGGACACAGGCCTTTAAGTGCTTAAACTAGGAAGAGTGCCAGACAAACCAGGACGTCACTCCAACCAAACGTCATCAACGTTTTATGGTTTTAATGCCCACTGCAAATTGGGAAACAGTAAATTTATCAATAAGAATGGAATATGTCGATCTTTGTGAAACTCTGTAGCCCACGGATCCCAGCTTCTTGGCACAAGAACACGTCCTGAAGCCAGGGCAGTGATATTTTTTGCCTTGAATGAGTGGTTGTGGGGTTCTCTCCAACACTGAGGTCTTCAGGTTTGTTGATCTCAGTTTCTCTTTTGTGACTAAGAGGCAGGTTTTGCCTAGTGCTTAGGAGCTTAAGCTCTGTAGTCACTCAGAACTCATTGGCACCCCTACTCTGCCACTTCCTGGCTCTGTGACCTGCTACAAGTTACGTAGCTTCCCTTTGCCTCAGTTCCTTCATCTGTAAAATGGGGAGATTACATGAGGATTAAACAAGATGGCACAATGAAAAGCATGTGGCACAAGACCTGGCATAAAGGATGTGCTCAAAAAATTGAAGCTGTTGTTATTAGCCTATGTTAACTGAGGTCAGTGGTGGGCTCCGACCCAGGTGTACCCACCAAGTTTGCTGCCTGGTAAGATCTTCAGGTCCCAAGCCTATTCAAGTGTCAGGTTTGCGCTGGTAATTTTCCTGAGGTGGCAGTGAATGGGTTTGTATGTCTGATAAGGGATTAGAAAGGTAGCTCTTCAGCTTTATTTTTTCAGTTCTGTTTGAATGTCTTCTGTCCCTTACCTTTAACCTCCAGGCTCCCCATCTCAACACTGTTATTCTCATCTTCAGTTTGTTCTCCACCTTTAGTGGCACTGGGTTAGAGCAGTACCGTACCAAAGGACTGAGTTTAAATTTGAGTTTCACTTCTTTTTTCGTTGAGGTATAATTTCATACAGGGAAATGCACAGATTTGGGGTTTTGACAGTTGCATTCATCTGTCTAATCCACAGCCCTGTCAAGATACAGAACATTTCCATCTCTCTAGCAAGTTCCTTTGTGCCCCTTCCCAGTCAAACCCTGTCCTCCCTCCTCTTCTCCTCCCCTTCCCCCTCACCTTCTGATTTCTATCACTCTAGATGAGTTTTTGCTGTTCTAGAACCTCATATAATGGATTCATATGGTAGAGCTGTGGACTTTTGACTCGTCTTCAACTTTCTGAGCCTCAGTTTTATCATCTCTAAAGTAGGCATGAAAACAATAATTCCTTTCTCAAGGGGTAGCTTGAAGAATCAGATGAAATAATGTATGTGAAAACCCTTTGCAGACTTAAATGATACACAGCTGTGCGATTGTTGCTTTTATTCTTGTAACTCATCAGCCTCTCAGTCTATTGGAATAATGATGTTATGCTGTGAGTAATAATACCTTGTGTGTTTATGTATCTTTAGCCACCTTGTGAGGGATGGATTGTGATCCTATTTTACAGATAAGGAGACTTAGGCCCTGAGAGGTTAAATGATATGCCTGCAGTCGCATAGCAAGTGCTTGATGGAGTGAGAGATTGGAACCTAGATATTTATTCTCTCAGTGAAGAGCTCTTTCCAGTAAACCACAATAGCATCAGCATAATAGTACTCATTAGGTTCACATTTTTCAGTCTCTCAGGTGGTGGCTTTCTGCTTATTTGGTTCATTATTCTGAGAGAGGCATTGGTATTATCCTAGCTTTACCCAGTTTGGGGAGGAGAAAAGTCTGTCTCTCACTGAGTCGGGGCTGAGGCATCTCCTGTTTCCCTTCCTGCTCTTTCCTTGTACCCTAGCTCCTTGCCTTCTCCCCTCTCAGACTCTGCGTTGGTGTTTGAACCTGGGCGTCCTAGAGGTGACGGTCTACGCATTCAGCATTGAGAACTTCAAACGCTCCAAGAGTGAGGTAGATGGGCTAATGGATCTGGCCCGGCAGAAGTTCAGCCGCTTGATGGAAGAAAAGTAAGATGCTGTCAGAGGGGGAGCCTGTGTTCTTATACCACCTCCAGCCTTACCTAACCCTCAACTGTCTTTTCTGAGGCTAGTTAAGGAACTCTAAACCCTTCTACTGTTAGTTAGGCCTCTTCAGTGGCAAATATGGCAAGCTAGTTTTCCTTCCTTCCTTCCTTCCTTCCTTCCTTCCTTCCTTCCTTCCTTCCTTCCTTCCTTCCTCCCTTCCTTCCTTCCTTCCTTCCTCCCTCCCTCCCTTCCTCCCTTCCCTTCCCTTCCCTTCCCTTCCCTTTCCTTCCTTCCTTCCTTCCTTCCTTATTTATTTATTTGAGGATATAGAGGTATTTCACAGAATTCAAGGATACAGATAGCCAACCTCAGGCAAAACCGAAGCCAGGAATTGAAATCGATTAGGTAGAGCCTCCTCAGACATTTATTTCCTTTGCTCCACAGGCTAACTTTGTCTTCTTCAAGAGAGCTGCTCAGAATGAATTAAAACCCTTAATTGGTCCACCTTAGTTCAAATTTCTACCCCAGGACCAGTGAACTGTGACCAGGGAAGTAGAGTGAGAGAGACTTTGAAAAAGCCATTTTCTGCTGTGCAGTCATCCCTAAAAAGTTACTGTACTTCCCTGCATATACCCTTGGACGGGACAGGATGATGCATAAAAGCCCTTTATGGGGATGAGTCAGTACTGTTCTTGCTATCACTAAGTTTAAGCTTAACTTAGGGAGCAAAGCCAGAATGGGGCAAAGTGGAAGTTTGGTGGAGATTATTTGTTTCACAGCGTGGAACCCTCTTCAGCCAGGACTGCCCCAAAGTGTTCATTACAACCATTCTCTGCCCAGCTCCTCCCCACACCAGGACCAGGAAGATGAGAGAACAGAGAGCTTAGAGCTCTAGTGGAGCTGGACCTGGGACAGGTCTGTCATTTCCATCCCTGTGTGGGTCAGGGTGCGGGGAGCATAGCCAGGCTTCTCTCTATCCATATTAGTCTCTGGGCCACAGACATTACTCCTTCCCTTGTGGCTCAGAATTCACACCCAAGGGGCTGGGGACAGAGGTAATGGGGCCACATTCCAGGTGTTCAAATTCTTCAAATTCTTCTGTACTTCACACTAATCTTACCTTTTTTAAGTGCTTATACTATGTGTCAGACCCTGAGCCTAACATGTACTCTCATTTAAAATTCACATTATCCTGTGAGAAAGATATTATGATCCCATTTGTAGAGAGGAAGAAAGTAAAAACCAGAGAAGTTTAGGGGTGTATCCTGGGTCACACAGCTATCAGACAGGCAGAGCCAAAACACACAAGGTCTTTCTGACTCTAGAGCTGAGCTGTTGTCTGCTGTAGAGACAAGAAGCAGTCTTAACACTTCTTGAAAGATCAAAATCCATGGCAGTAGAGGTGCTCCTGAGATTGTTGTAATCAGTCACGAGTAGAGAAGATGGTCTTAGGTTATTAAGTCCTAGGCAGAGCAAGAAGAAACCTTAGTGGTGGTTTTCCAGCAATGTGCCACAGAACCCCGTAGTTGTGAGGAGTGGGCATGCAAGGACCCAGAGGGAATGGGGTATACAGTGCTTGTTTGCATTTATCTATTTTATATGTTGGGCTTCTGTTTAAGATTTGATTTGAAGAAAGACTTGTTTGGCTAAAAAGTTTGGAAAACCACTGGCCTAGTTCAGTTTCATCAGTTGGGAAACTAATCCTGGTGAAGAGAAGAGAAAGGTTTGCCCATGGTCACGCAGCTAGCTAGTGGCAGAGCCAGGCTGGGAGCCCAGATCTCCTGGCTCCTTGCCAGGGCTTTTACACCTCCTTACTCAGGTCATGTGCCTGATGTCTGAGAATAAGCACTTTCACAATATGACAGGGGTGGTTATGCAAGGTCAGATAGTAATCGGTGGCACTAGGCACTAGGGCTTGAATCTAGGTATTCTTTTTTTTTTTGGCTACACCACACAGCATGCAGGGTCTTAGTTCCCCGACCAGGGATGAAACCCGTGTCCCCTGCAGTAGAACCATGGAGGAACCGTGGAATTCCTGAATCTAGGTATTCTTATTCAGAGCAACATTTGAACAAAGTAATTTGATCAAGATCAGACAGCTGGTGAGTAGAAAGCCAGAAATCGAACTTAGGGAGTTTGGTTCCAGAGCCTGTCTTTTTAATCACAACATTACACTGCCTCCATATATATATGTCTGATCTTGAACAAATTACTTAACCTCCCTGTGCCTCAGTTTCTTCGTCTGTAAAAGGGGAATGATAATGGTGTCTGCCTCAAAGGTTGATGTAAGGATGGAATGCATGTAGAACACTTAGACCAATGTCTGGCACTTAGTAAACATATAATTAATGTTAGATGTTACAAAAGTAACCAATAATACAACTCCTGCTGTTGAGGAGTTTATTCACCCATCAAAATGGGACAAACAGCACAGAACACGTGAAATGCAACTTGTCGACAAGGACACACAAGGCGGTGTAATGTGTGGTAAAGAGGTTTGGGTTCTCAAATCAGGCAAACCTGGGATTCGGTCCCGACACAGCACTTGATGGCTGTATGACCTTGGGCAATCCCTATCTAACTATTCTATCTGAGCCTCAGTTTCCCGCTGTAGAACAGGGAATGTAGTAAACTCCCTTCAGAGTTGTTGAGGGCATTCAGTGAAATAGTACTTGTAGATCAGTGCCTGACACACAGGAAGGCACTCAAAAACTGGTAATTGAGTATCAGCTAAGCACTTTGCTTTCTCCAGCTCAGCAGGTGCTCTGTCCCACCTCCCAAACCTGCCTCCTTTCCCCCCTGATCAGGGAGAAACTGCAGAAGCATGGGGTATGTATCCGGGTCCTGGGTGATCTGCATTTGTTGCCCTTGGATCTCCAGGAGCTGATTGCACAGGCTGTGCAGGCCACCAAGAACTACAACAAGTAAGTTTTCAGATTTCCCCTTAGGGACCTGTATTAATCTATGACTCCCTGCTAACTTTAGGGAGACGTCCTGGCCCTTCCTTGGTCTGCATTTGGTACAAGAGGTAATGAGGAGTTGGTTTTGGATGCTTGAGACTTCTTCCTCCATCTGCAGGGCAGACCAGAGGTGGTTCTGCAGCACCTTGTTTTATGTGTGTTTACTCACACATACAGTTTCTTATCTTCCTCCTTCATGTGCCTTGCCCCCCATGTACATATGTATTTATATGTGTGTGTGTGTGTGTGTGTGTTTAATTGACAGGGAATGGGGTGGGAATGTAGCAGGTCTTATCCCTGTCTCTGAAGACAGATCCTTCAAGAAATTCTCTTTCTGTCCCACTGCTTTAACCAATAGAGGGGATGACCTTGGAAGGGCATGCAGATGCAGAGGGGAACAGTTTAATAATCCAGACTTCATTATGTGTGGCTTTGGGATATAATGCATATTTGGCAGTGGATTTGTTTCACATCAGACTTCCTATTCTTCTTTGCTTGTTCTAATATCACAGTGAATTCACATCCTCTGAAAGCTGGGGGTTAGCAGAAGGGAAGAAGATTAGGAGAATAATAAGGGTCAGTTAGTATTTTTCTTACTACAAAACTAATATGTTTTTTTCCCAAGAAAACTTGGAAAACTCAAAAAATTAATACTCTCGCTTTTCAGAGGTATCCATGGTTAACATTTGGTGTGTGTTTGTTCTACCACAGAAGGGGTGCTCTGTAATAAGTGACTCCACTCCTTAGTCCCTGTCCCCCTTTGGTAAATTATTCTGTTCTTCCCTTCTCAGGTGTTTCCTGAACGTCTGTTTTGCTTACACATCCCGTCATGAGATCAGCAATGCTGTGAGAGAGATGGCCTGGGGAGTGGAGCAAGGCCTGCTGGATCCCAGGTATCGCAGTTGTTCAGCATGATAGGGAAAACAGGCATACACCGAACCATAAAATCCCTCCTAAGTCATGTACTTGAGCCAGAAGTCAAATCGGGAATGTATGCGGAAAGGTTTGAGAGGGGTGGTCCCCTGCACTTAGAGCTTTGGAATGACTTATTGTAGCCTGCTTCAGAATTTCTGTGTTCACCACAAACCAAGAAGCTCCAGAAAAAATGGCATGGCTTGTAGCAACACTGTGGCATTCAATAAAACATGATGCCCTGCTGGCCCTTTGGCAGAGTTTTTCTAAGAATGATTTTTCAGGAATGCAGCTTGTTGGGGGTATTGGCCTTTAGGCCTTTCATGCTACAGTTTCATGCAAGATCCAGGTATTTTTCAAAAAGAAAGTTGTTCATCGTTAGCAACACGGTAGAATTACTAGAGCTGGGAGAGACTTTAGAAGCCATCTGTCTGCTCAGTCCCTCTCCTGTTATTATTAGTGTAACCTTTGGTAATAATATTAGTAAACTAACAACAGCAGTAGTAAAATAATAGTAGCAAAAAACAAGCCAGGCAATGTGTTATGCTGTGTTTATTTGATTAAGTTAATATTCTCATGTTTAAGAGATTTGAGTCTTTTCTCCATTTTATAGATGAGAAAACTGAGGTCACATTGAAATGACTGTCCCAAGGTCATTCAGCTAGTAAGTGCCAGAGCTGGGACTTCTATCAAAAACTGTCTGATTCCAGAGCTTTTGTCCTTACCTTTATTATATATGGGATTGTGGGACCCAGGAGGTTTTCTGACTCCCTTCTTGGGTATAATTCGATTTTCCTGGGAAACTAAATTAAAAATGAAGAAGTTTCTCAGTGAGAATGAAATTAACATTATCAACATTATACAAATTAGCATAAATTTATAATGATGCTAAGCATGATAAAGGCATTGATGCATGGTTCAACAAGAATTTATAATAAGAGGAATGGACCTGGTAGGGAAGGCTCCCCAAAGGAAATGATAAATGACATAAGAAGGGGGTGAGAGGATAAGCAGTAACTGGGGAAAGAGGCAGTATTATGAGGAGCTTGTTGGTTGCACAAATACTGTTGGAATAATTCAAGTAGAGAGTACTTGGAAGGGAGCTTGGATTATGGTGGTGATGGTGGAATAGACCAAACAGACTGCATTAAGAGCTATGAAGCAGATCAAATAGAGAGGACTTGCGGGGTGGTGGTGGGATGAATTGGGAGATTGGGATTGACATATATACACTAATATGTATAAAATAGATAACTAAGAAAAACCTGCTGTATTAAAAAAATAAAATTCAAAAAAATAAAAAAAAAGAAAAAATATTACTGCGAGAGAAAAAAAATCGAGAGGACTTGATGGATTGACTCTGGGACAAGGATGTGTTATGGGTGACTCCAGAGTTCTTGACTTATAAAACAGTGGACAGTGGTGCCCTTCGCTGTGCTGAGAACCCTGAGAGGCTGCAGTTTGAGGAAGAAAGTCAGGAGTTTGGTTTGGGATATATTATAGATGTTAAACACATATCAGGTTGACAGTAGAGAGAAGTGGGGACTGGAGATAGCAGTCTGGTAACTGAAGCAAAGAGAGAGCATGAGGAATCTAAGGGAGAGTCTAGAGTGAGAAGAGAGGGCCTAGGATGGAGTTTTGAGAAACTCATAAGTTTTACTGGCTGGGCAGAGGAAAATGAGCCTTAAGGAAAAAAGAGAATCAACAACCAGAAAGGTAGAAACAAAAGGGCTGCCAGTATTACAGAAGCCAAGAAAAGAGGGTGTTTGTTAGCGCAGGTGGGGTGGCGGGTGTGCATTGGTGGGAGCAACAGTGTCAAATGCTGTAGAAAGGTCAATTAATATGTGGATTGAAAATTAGCCATTGGGGGAGAAACATTAAGATACTGGTTAAGTTGGCAGTATGGGGACTGGGCAGGAAGATGAGATATAAGTAGATGAGGGATATATAAGTAGATGAAAGTTATTGATAATTTTCTGATTCTTGGCTTGGGGAATGATTTCTTAGTTCATTTTATCTTAGTGCTTTACAATTAATGTTTTATATAATTTTTTGTATAAATTAAATAACATATTTAAAAAAATAAGGGACAAACGTTTATGCTAAAAAGAAAAAAAGCTATTTAGCAAGCAGATTTAATATGCATTCATGCCTGGAACTAGAACTCTGATCTTGCCTCCTAGTACAGTGTGATTTATACTGATACCACATTGCAGTAGCCACTGACCCCCTGCTTCTTGCCCAGCTAGTTTTCTCATATCCGTTTTCTCTGCCCTGCATGGTTTAGTAACTTGCCTGTGTGGGTTAGTCATGCAGACATGGCGTGGGCTGGGCGGGTTGCTAGGGTAAGGAGGCTGATGTCTCAACCCATCAGCTCAGGAAGCTTGGTGTTCAACTCAGACTGGGCTGATCAGGGCCTGAGGCAGTGCTTTTTACATTATTCAGCTTTAGACAAATCCATATTTATAACAGAGAGTCAATGAGTTAATTACAGTCAGGCTCTACCCTTCCCATAACTGGAATTTTTCTATTCTGTCATCACCACCATCCAACTCCTCAGTTTCCTTTCTTCCAGGGTAATATATTTTTTTCTACCAGTCATTTTAACAGATTGTTTTTTGAATCTCAAATTATAAAAGAAGGAATTAGATTTAGCATAAATGATAGTTAATAAACTTTCTTGAGCAGGTCTTGACCATCTGTAGGCCTCTGTCTTCCTCTGAAAACAATAGTGTTAATAATAATTGCCGGGCTTCCCTGGTGGTGCAGTGGTTGAGAGTCTGCCTGCCGATGCAGGGGACGCGGGTTCGTGCCCCGGTCTGGGAGGATTCACATGCCGTGGAGCGGCTGGGCCCGTGAGCCATGGCCGCTAAGCCTGCGCATCCGGAGCCTGTGCTCCGCAACGGGAGAGGCCACAGCAGTGAGAGGCCCAAGTACCGCAAAAAAAATAAAAAAATAAATGAATAATAAGAATTGCTAATGTTTACTAAGCATTTACTCTGTGCCCAGCACTTGCTAAGTATTCCACGTACATTATGTCATTTAATCCTTAGGCCCTTTGAAGTAGATACTGTTTTTATAAATTGAACCTTGCTGTGAGGTTAAATAACTTGTCCAAGTTCACACAGTTGACCAGGATTTCCAACCTGGCTCCAGAGCCTGTGTTCTCTTTCATTATGGCATACTGACTGCCTTATAGGAAGGTTGAAATGAACAAAAACACAGTATAAAAATAAAAATTAATAACTAATAGTTATCAGGGACTTCCGTGACTGTCCAGTGGGTAAGATTTCGCCTTCCAATGCACAGGATGTGGGTTTGATCCCTAGTCACGAGCTAAGATCCCACATGCCCCATGGCCAAAAAACCAAAACATAAAACAGAAGCAATATTATAACAAATTCAATAAAGACTTTAAAAAAAAAAATGGTCCACATCAAAAAAATATACTAAAGGGGCTTCCCTGGTGGTGCAGTGGTTGAGAGTCTACCTGCTGATGCAGGGGACACGGGTTCGTGCCCCGGTCCGGGAAGATCCCACATGCCGTGCAGCGTCTAGGCCCGTGAGCCATGGCTGCTGAGCCTGCACGTCCAGAGCCTGTGCTCCGCAACGGGAGAGGCCACAACAGTGAGAGGCCCGCGTACCGCAAAAAAAAATATGTGTGTGTGTGTGTGTGTGTGTGTGTGTGTGTGTGTGTGTGTGTGTGTATATATGTATGTACTAAAAATAAATAAACAGTAGTCATCAGATCTTATTATGAGGCAGGCATGAGACTAGTAGGAGTTTATCATGCATATTCTCATCTAATTTTCATATAAGGTAGTGACTATTATTTGTCTTATTTTATAAGACCAGTTAACGAAGGTTTAAAAAGTTTCATTGACGGGCTTCCCTGGTGCTGCAGTGGTTAAGACTCCGCACTTCCACTACAGGGGCTGCGGGTTCGATCTCTGGTTGGGGAATTGAAATCTGCATGTCATTCCGATGCTGTGCGGCGCGGCCAAAAAAAAAATGCAGACACATTTGAAATTCAGAGGGGTTATGTGGGGATCCAAAGTCCCACAGCAAGGTAGTGGGTCTGGAAATAACCTTTATTCCTCTTATTTATGTAGTGCTTTATAGTTCCCAAGGTACACTCAAATCTGTTATTTCATTTGATTTGACTCTCACAATAACCTATAAGTAGATAGGACAAATGTGCCATTTCAAAAATAAGAGAGCTGAGAAATTGTTGATTGCACAGGGTTTCACTTTTTTTTTTTTGGGGGGGGCTGCTCCATGTGGCCTATAGGATCTCAATTCCCCAACCAGGGATTGAACCCAGGCCATGGCAGTGAAAGTGCCAAATCCTAACACTAGACCACCAGGGAACTCCCAGGTTTCACATTCTTAATTAAAGAATTAAGATCATGCTGTCAAGACAAGACTCAGGGAAATTATCAGGGTAATCTGAACCAGAGCCCTTCCTATTGCCCAGTCATAAGTGAATATTATTTACCATATGACGGTACAGAAAATAAAGCTCCCTCTGTGGTTTGCAAAAAGATGACTGAGAGATGGAGTAATTTACCCAAAGGCACACAGCTAGTAAGTGTAGATCCTTGTTCTGAACACTCAGCCCGGATCTCTGCTTTTTTTTGACTATGCACCCAGAAAAATGTTCCCACACAGAAATTTTGTCTTCTAGACCCTTCCTAAGATGCAGCTGTTACCACCTGGAGATTCTGAATCCTGCCTCTGGATACTTGGCAGGATAGGTAAACAGTATTCTTGGAACCACCACACACCAGTCTTGCAAATACCCTCTTTCCATGGACTGGAGAGTTTAACTTAAGATGAGTGCTGCCAGTCCCCATTCTTCCTTCATTCCATCTCCTTTCTGAGTGTCTGTCTGCTTGGGAAAGTAGCTCTGATCAAACACAAGAGGGCTCATCATTTTGCTGTTTTTTCAAATCCTAAGTAACGTGGATGTTTTGCAGTGTTTCACGGTCCATATGACTTAAATTTAAGTTTTTTTGTTTGTTTGTTTTGCGGTACGCGGGCCTCTCACTGCTGTGGCCTCTCCCGTTGCGGAGCACAGGCTCCGGTCGCGCAGCCTCAGCGGCCATGGCCCACGGGCCCAGCCACTCCGCGGCATGTGGAATCTTCCTGGACCGGGGCGCGAACCGGTGTCCCCTGCATCGGCAGGCAGACTCCCAACCACTGCACCACCAGGGAAGCCCAAATGTAAGGTTTTAAAAATGTTCTCTATCATAAATTCAAACAATAACAGAAGTATATAAAGTAAAAAGAGATAGTATTTCCTTCTTATCCAACCTTCCAGAGGTAATCACCATTAATAGAATGGTGTATGCCTTTCTAGATTTTGTTCTTTGTTTATATATACATGTATTCACATGTGTGAGTAAGTGTGTGTGTGTATTTTCCACACTGTATTTTTTCTGAAATATGCTTTTTTTCATTTAATATTACATCTTAGACATCTTTTCAAGTCCATGCATTAGATTTACCTCTATTAAAAACAGTTGCATAGGGAGCTTCCCTGGTGGCGCAGTGGTTAGGAATCCGCCTGCCAACACAGGGGACACGGGTTCGAGCCCTGGGCCAGGAAGATCCCACATGCCGTGGAGCAACTAAGCCCGTGTGCCACAACTACTGAGCCTGCACTCTAGAGCCCGCGAGCCACAACTACTGAGCCCATGTGCCACAACTACTGAAGCCCGTGCGCCTACAGCCTGTGCTCCGCAACAAGAGAAGCCACCGCAATGAGAGGCCTGTGCAGCGCAACTAGAGAAAAGCCCATGCTCAGCAACGAAGACCCAATGCAGCCAAAAATAAATAAATTTATTTAAAAAAAAAAAAACAGTTGCATAGTATTTCATCAAATTGCAGAGTCATAGGGTGTATCCATTTTAAAAACAAGTGTTTTAAGTGAAGGACAACACATATTCTGGTGGGTGCATCTGGTTTTAGGCTGCAACTAAATGGCTTTGGGCAAACATTTCATCTTCTCTGAGCCTCAGTTTCCTTATCTATAAAGTGAGGATAGAAGTACCTAATGTAGTTGTGAGGATTGAAACCATTCAATAATTTATCAAGCATTTGCTGAGGGCCTTCTACATACCAGGTAGTATTGGCTAATGTATTTGATGGTATTCTATAAACTGGGAAGCTTTATGCAAGGAAGTTCACCATGAGAATAATCCAAAAAGAGATGTGGACTTATCTTTGTCTCTTCCCCACTCACCTTAGCGATGTCTCTGAGTCTCTGCTGGATAAGTGCCTTTATACCAACCACTCTCCTCATCCTGACATCTTGATACGGACTTCTGGGGAAGTGAGGCTCAGTGACTTCCTCCTCTGGCAGGTAGGTCGTTTCCAACCATTGTTCTGTTTGTGTCGAAACTGAAAACTGTGACTGCACCCACAAAACAGATTGGAGGGTCAGCTAAAATCCAGATAAATGTCTCCAGGCTGTGCCTGGTAACTTTTGCTATCCCTTCCTCATCTGTCCCTGGCTTTGTGAGCCTGTGTAGTTCTTACTGTCTAAAGTGCCCAGGGGAAGAATCAAGGCTATCCAGCTGTGGTGAAAGCTTTACTTGAACCTCTCTTCAAGGAACTGGACTTCTGCCTTAGGTCCCTGAGCATAAGCTTCTGCCCTGGCAACCTTCCATGTCACCCAGCACCTCTGGGCTAGAACCTCGCCTTGCATTTACTAATTTCTCGCCTATAGAATAAAGGGCGGCATCTACACAAGCACAGGCCACAGGAGGTATAAACTGTATGCAGACTCTTTCTTCAGGGCCTGCCATTGCCTATCAGCTCAGTTATCCCAGTGTAGGTAGTTCTCTAAAAGCCCATATCAAAATAAGTTTGTCTTTGCTTGAAAATCTCCATCATCTGTTAAGTTGGCCCCTGAGTAGCACTTGGCTGGGGGAAATCTTGTTCAAGGAGAGGCTGAAGGGAGAAACTCAGCTTGGAAGCAATTCACGTGGTAAAGTTCTGGAAATTTTAATGGACCATAGTCTTAAGAGTGAACTAACAAGATTTAGCTACTGAAGATACTTTTAGTCTTTGGCTATATTGAAAGCAGTATAATGTGCAGCTTGTGGTTTTATGGCCCATTCTGCTGGTCAGATTATGTCTAGAGAGTTTACTTCTGGGCACTGGGTTTTAAGAGATTGCACTGGTAAACTAGAGGACTTAGCAGAAGAGGCCAGCCTGGATGGCAAGGAGTCTGAAGCTCATGTCCTATAAGGCAGGGGTCCCCAACCCCTGGGCTGCGGACCACTACCAGCCTGTGGCCTGTTAGGAACCCGGCCGCACAGCAGGAGGTGAGCAGCAGGGGAGCAAGCGAAGCTTCATCTGCCACTCCCCATCGCTCGCATTCCTGCCTGAACCATCCATCCATCCCCCCACCCCACCCTGTCCATGGAAAAATTGTCTTCCATGAAACCGGTCCCTGGCACCAGAAAGGTTGGGGACCACTGCTATAAGGAATGAGTGAAGAATAATGGTCTGGGAGAGAAGAATGGTGATAGTTTATTCTCTTGGGAAAAAAATATTAAGTTCCTCCTTTGTGCTGGAAATATGGCAGTAACCAAGTTAGAAATAATCCCTATTATCATTTATTTATTTATTTACTTACTTATTTATGGCTGCGTTGGGTCTTCGTTGCTGTGCGTGGGCTTTCTCTAGTTGCCGTGAGCGGGGGATACTCTTTGTTGCAGTGCGTGGGCTTCTCATTGTGGTGGCTTCTCTTGTTGTGGAGCACGGGCTCTAGGCGCGTGGGCTTCAGTAGCTGTGGCTCGAAAACTCTAGAGCGCAGGCTTGGTAGTTGTGGCGCACGGGCTTAGTTGCTCCGAAGCATGTGGGATCTTCCCGGACCAGGGCCCGAACCCGTGTCTCCTGAATTGGCAGGCGGATTCTTAACCACTGTGCCACCAGGGAAGCCCAATCCCTACTATCTTAAAACTTACAGTTTGTTGGAAAAGACAAGTGAACAAGTCATTACAACCTTGGGAACAGATAACAGGCAGTTCTAAGCTAGCCTTCAAATATTTGAAAGAATGTCACTTTGAAGAAGAAATA
Organism: Tursiops truncatus; assembly: GCF_011762595.2. Lineage (NCBI taxonomy): Eukaryota > Metazoa > Chordata > Mammalia > Artiodactyla > Delphinidae > Tursiops > Tursiops truncatus. The sequence continues at coordinate 163,306,481 of NC_047034.1, read as the reverse complement.
AAGTTGTTCCAGAGAAACGACCTGAGACCTTGGTAGGTGACATTGGTTTAACTTAATGAGCTATCTGACAGCTAAATTTATCCCCCTTGAGGCACTGAATTCCTCACCACTAAAGGTGTCAAGCAGTGGCTGTCAAGAATGTTCCAAAAGGGAGTCTTATATCAGTGATTATTGTTAAAAGTTCACCCAGCTCTTTGCTCTGCTTTATGTATGTTATCTTGTTAAATTTTCACAGTACCTTAAAAACTAGTTATTCTTATTACCCAGTTTTACAGTTGAGGACACTGAGGCCCAGAGAAGTTAAGTAACTTGCCTGAGGTCAAGTAGATGGTAAACGGTGGAGCCAGAATTCAAAGCCAGGCAGTCGGGCCCCGGAGCCCATGCTCTTAACCATTGTCCCATACTCTGCTACTTAAAAATAACAGTGACAGCTACCATTTGTTCATTGCTAACTTTTATCAGACACTGTGTCTCCCAGATGACCTCTAAGGGCCAAGAGCCAGTAACATAATCTAGATGTTATTTCATAGTCCTAAAATTGGCTTAGAAAAATCCTGGTGGAAATGTTGATCTAGTCTCGCTTTGGTTCTGCCTTGCTACAGGCAGGTGATTTTACTGCCTCAGATGACCCGTCCCCCTATTAGTGAGTGAATCCGGGCTGGCAGCAGCAGCTGCAGCTCAGGATGCCTGTCCAACCTCATCTCTGGGTGTGATCAGCCTGCTCTTTCTTTGGAGCCTGACCAGGGATGTGTTCCAGTAACATGTTATTAAACCATACTCTCTTCCTTCCCCACCTTTCCCAGACCTCCCACTCCTGCTTGGTGTTCCAGCCTGTTCTGTGGCCAGAATACACGTTTTGGAACCTCTGTGAGGCCATCCTGCAGTTCCAGATGAACCATAGCATGCTTCAGGTAAGAGTTCAGGGCTGGCCTGACTGGATGGAATGGAAGAAGGGGTTAGCATTGATGACCACCCACGGCTATATATGTCAGGCACTTGCTAATAATCATGTTAATGATGAGTAGCTACCACTTACTGAGTATTTACTATGTGTCAGGCACTGTGAACAGTTTATATGCACTATCTCATTCAATGTTCCCAAGAACCCAATGAGCTAGGTATTATTAGCCCCATTTGTGCAAATGAGTAAATCAAAATTATTTAGCTAAGGACACATAACCAATAAAAGATGGAACTGGGATTCAAGTTATAAATCTTTAATCTCTTTACTATGGAAACCCAGGAAAGGCTTTTCAGAGAGATTGGCCATTATTCCCTGAAGGAATTGGCCTAATAAAAGATTGTAGAAGTGGAAGTATACAAAATCCAAGACGCTTCCAGAGGGATTAAAAATGAAATAGCACTGTCTTTGTATGAAACTGTGTTCTACCAAGACTTGAAGTTCTGCTTTCAGTTTTGATCACCAGATCTTGAAACAGGTTTCATTAGGAGGCAGAGTCACCTACGTCTGATTAGGACTCTTAATAATAATGGCAGTGTGTGTGGTGGTGGCAGCTAACGTATTGAGGGTCTATTAAGGCACTTTGGTGTTTTCATGTAAGTTTTCTTATTTAACCCTTCCAGCAATCCAGCAGGTTTGGTGTCCTTGTTTTTCAGATATGGCAACAGAGGGGCAGGGAAACTGTCCCAAGGTCACAGAATTTTAAACCCAAACCTGGTGATGCTTCTTGAGTCTGGAGAGATAATGGCCAGGAGGAAATAATGATCTAAGCCAGGGCTTTTCGGTCCCCTTGGCATCGCAGACTCCTTGGAGAAGCTAACGAAAGCCGTAGACCATCTCCCTAGAAAAATTGCAAAGATCACTCTAACACATGGCATTTTGCATAGAATTACATTAATCCCTTTAACACATAAACTACTTCTGGGGGTTCACATAACTCCTGAAATCTTTCCATGAATCCCAAGTCCAGAACTCCTGGAATAAGTCAATCAAATCATGAAGGTTTGGTCATGTGCTTGATCACTTAGTCTCAGAATTTGAAAAAGGAAGTTAAGTTCAAGTAAAAGGAAAAACAGCAAAGTCTCACTTATCCACTGTCAAAGAGGAATGAATATCAGATTTTTCCACATGACCAAGTCTCCCTTTAAGAACTAAAACTTTTTTTAATCCTATTTTGATAGAAAACCTGTTCTGAAACAGGTCTTGTGCATAATTCATTAACACCTTCTGTATACCAGGCACTTGCTAATAATGATGATGATTAGAATAATCACATTCTAATGATGCTGATAACGATAATATTGTTAGTAACTGCCCTCTTAAAGTACTTCACTGTGCAGGATGGCCTTGAAGGGTGGGACTCTTTCTCTAAGCTAGATTGTCCCAAAATACTTGGCTTTGGGATTTCTTGTATATGGTCAATGGCTAATTTTGACAGCATCCCTTCTTTCCTATTTCCAGTTTTAAATCAGCTACAGGCAAGGAAACCAGGCAACCAAGCTTGTTAGAGTTATGTCTGTAAAGTGAGAGTAAACTGGCCTTGCATGAAGCCCAGAGGATCTTGGTGCACGAGCTTTTGTGTATGGATGTTCTTGTCTCTGAGTCGGCTGCTGAGAAGTCTTTTAGTAATTTCAGGTTTCTCAGATACTTTCCCACATGGCTATTGGAGGAATTAGCTCAAGTTTCACTCATTTCATAAATGTCTATCACTGAGTGCCTGGCCTGAGTCAGGCACTAGGTTAGTATTAGGCACAAGAGAGTCAAGCAGTTAGTTGGCCAGACAAGATCCCTACCTTCATGGAGCTTGTATTTTTACTTGAGGAGACAGATAATAAGTAAACAAGTATATACAATAATTTCAGATTGTAATAAGGCAATGAAGAAAATAGGGTGATATGCTAGAAAGTAATGAAGAGAGCAGGAGGTGCTGAATAAAGCAGTCAAGGAAGGCCTCTCTAAGGAGGTCTTTTTTAAGCCATTATATTAGAGATGAGAGATAGCCAGATGGGTAAAAATCCGGGGGGAAAGAATTATTCTCTGCAGAGGGAGCAGCAAGGGCAAGGATACTAAAGTTATAAAGTTTAGGTCTTGGAAGAACAAAGAAAGAGGTCAGCACACATGAGGGAGAAGGATGTGGGATGAGGCTGGGTAGGAGTCAGGCCTCTGATCACTGAGGGCCTTGTAGGCCATGATGACACATCTGAAGACTTTTGATCAGGGGAGTGACAGGATCTGATTTATATTTTGTAAAAATCACTCAGGATTTTCAGAGGGCAGGAGTCAGAGACCAAACTCCTACAGTAGTCCAGGTGGGAGAATGTACCTCAAGGTGGGGTTGCAGCTGTAGAGAAGGGGAGGGCTGAGTGGACTGAGATGGAGGAAAAACAAAAGTTAAAACAGGAACAAATGAAACTAAGTTGATAATATAACCCCCAGTGAAAGGGATTAATTCCAGTTACCTGAACATAGTTCTCTGACTATACATTTTTAGTGGGATATATTCTAAGGATAATACAAACTGGAAAGCTAACTTAAACATTACTTAGGTTTATTAATGGTAATGTTGATGATGTAACTCTGAAACTCTTTTATTCATCTTGTAGGATAAAACAAATGAGTAAAATGTTAATGTTATTAGGAACCAAAACATTTAGGTTTTGGCCTGGGCAGCTGGGTAGATGGCTCTGCCGTTTCCTAGGATGGGGTGGAACGTGTTTGAGGACAGCCATTAAGAGTTTCATTTGGTACCTAAGAATCATAATTTCAAACATTTATTGAGTTCTTACGTATCAGGCATCCTTTTACTTATATTCTATGTAGTTCTGTAAGGTAGATACTATTATTAATTGCCCCCATTTTTAGAGTGAGGAAACCAAAGTAATAACAGAGATGCTGACTGCCCTGAACCTTTTTTCAGCAGACCTCATAGAGGTTTTGGCCAGATTTCCTCTACCCAGGAGCCCTCAAACTCTGTTTCTAGAAATCTTAGCACCTCAGCAGAAGCACTAAGCGTACAATCCAGACTGACAACATCCTGGCCAGTTTGGCCTCAGACCAGAGAGCTGATCTTTCTAATATCTCCCTTGTATGTATCCTGTATCATCACCAAACTGGACTCTTCACAGTTCCTTGTTCCCAAACCCTTTGGTATTCTGCCTCCACATCTGTGTTCTTGACCCATCTCCCAAATTCCCATTGTTAAATTCTGAGCTGCTCTGTCTCTAAGCCCAGCCCAGTATGTCCCCATTCCCTGCAGGAAGCCAGGGCAGGGAGTTGGGTTCTTGATCTATAGTAGCTCACTGGGATGAGGGCAGCTGATGGATGCTAATGGAACCAGGGACTCAGCTACAAATTGTTGGAGGCTAGACCTTGGTATCTGAAGGGACCATGGCAGTTTCCAGGTGGTCACCCATCAGTCTTAGAGAATGGGGGCTGGCAAATGGAAGAAATCTCGACTATGACACAGTAGGACAGATAGAAAATTAGGGCAAGGAAGGGGTGGGCAGCAGTACAGAGCCACTGATCCTCAGTTACAGGCTGCATGGATGGTAGGTCCATGGGGGAGATCTTTGACAGAGATGAGGAATAAGTGTTCGGTCCACTTAATCTGTAATGATATAGAGGGAGAATATACATATTCCCACTAAACTTCCTTTGATGCATTTGTCAGAGGTTAAACGCCAGGGTGGAACAATCAACCATTTTATTTCTAGTGCTCTTCAGGTAGTCACTATCTTCTTCTCAAGAGAAGTTAAAAACTTCAGCTATTGTCTCAGACATTCCTGACTTTGAGTCATGGCACAGCCTTCTAGCTGTGTGACTGACTGGGCAATTACTTAACCCTTCAGAGAGTCACTTTTCTCCTCTGTAAAATGAGGGGAGTAATGATAATAATAATACCTGCCTCACAGGTTTGTGATAAGTCTTCAGTAAGCTAATACACTAAAAGCGCTGGAACAGAGTTCATTTTCAGAGACTGGTGGCCAATGTCGTTCACAATGTATGTCTCTGGGCTCTTCAGACTTCATCTGTCTCCAGAAAAACCACAGACACTTAGCATCCCGCTCATCCCATCACCAGTACAGTTCCCTTAGCAGGGAGACTCTGGGTGCTCGTCAAAACATCATGTTTCCAGCAAGAGGTACTGTCTCTAACAACCGTCAGAAATGCACCCCCCCATGCTGCTGACCTGGGCATATTGATTGTGGCAAATGGGGACTTTGGGGAAGACTTGTCATTAGCTAATGAATGTTTTGAAACCCAAGACCTGCATCCTCTCCATGCCCCAGTGAGGTCAGAGGACTTGAGGGTTTATATACTGGAGGGGCTATTACATCTTGTTCTCTAATTCTGCTGAGGAGAGAACAAGAGCAGAGAGGCTTAATGCCCAGGAGAGATTTATATTAATAGGTTAGGGCCCCATTTCTCAAAAGGAGCTCCTTGGAGCCCTTACACCAAGACCATGTAAGGTCTGCATAAGAAGTGTCTAAGGTAATTATTAACGCCCTCTCCCCTGATAGGTCATTATACAGGGAGAGTAGACAGTATGGTCAGGGAGAGAGAAATTGACTATTAGGACTTCCATTAGCCTAGATTTTCAGAGGCTGAGTACCTGAGAAGAACTTACAACACCTTTGAGATAGGGAGGTAGATCTAGACCATGTGGAGGTTGCACAGAGGTGCCCAGATGCAGGCCACTGGTTCCCCACTCCACCCCTAGAAAGTACAGCTTATCCAGAGGCACGGAACACATTTCCCAAAGATCTTTCAAGAAGTTATCTTAGGGCTTCCCTGGTGGCACAGTGGTTGAGAGTCCTCCTGCCGATGCAGGGGACGCGGGTTCGTGCCCCGGTCCGGGAAGATCCCACATGCCGCGGAGTGGCTGGGCGCGTGAGCCATGGCCGCTGAGCCTGTGCGTCCGGAGCCTGTGCTCCGCAACGGGAGAGGCCACAGCAGTGAGAGGCCTGCGTACCGCAAAAAAAAAAAAAAAGTTATCTTAGTGGAGAAACCAAGGGAACTTTAAACCACTGTGTGACCTAGGCCAGGCCCCTCCCCACCTCAGCCTTGGTGTCCTTGTCTGTACAATGAGAAGGCTAGAGCTCATGGTCTTTACGAGCTCCCCTGACTCTGTCATCCTAACAGTGAATCACTGATTCCTGGCAAATTAGGGGCCAGGGTCTGCTTGGCTGCAGCCTCCCTGCTCAGCACTCAGTCTAGGGCTGCCATTTGGAAAAAGCCTGAGCCTCATGGAGCAATTTTAACCAGCTCCGCATTTCCTCCTTCTGTGGCTCGGTGCCCTCCTCCTTCCTGTTCAGCCAGGACTTAGCCTACTTAGCCCTAGCCACAAGCAGTGGTGACAGAAGAAGGGCTAACTGTTAATAGCCAGGCACCAGATTGGGCATTCATTATCTCATTTTTCCTCAAACCACCCAGTGATGTGGACACTATCGTCTCCATTTTGCAGATGAAGAAAGAGGCTTGGAGAGGTGAGGGAGTCCTCTGGACAGAAACTTCTCAAACCCCAGTATTCCAGGCAGACTCACACTGGCCTGATCACGCTCTTTGATTTCCTGAGTGATCTATAGTAGCCCATTATTCCCCCGCTGATATTCTCCTCCCCCCATACACTTTACCTTTATCTGAATCTTCCCCATTGGTTAAAGCTCAGCTCAGATTCTGCCTGACCATGAGATTTCACTGCCCCCTTGACCTTCATCAACCACAGTTTCTTTCCTCTGAACTGCATGGCCCTTTCTCTTACCTCCAAGATGATCCTTACCACATTCCACCTTGTATTATGGTATTTGGGTACATCTCTGTGTCCTACTCAGCCTGTAGGCACATGGATCGCGGTGACTACGTCCTGTGCATTTCCGTACCCCCAATAAAATCTTGTATGTAGGACCCAGGGTTCCTCCTGACTAAGGCCAGGAAGAAGCCCTTCTAACAAGATGAAGACCCTTACAGCAACTTTTTAAGCTTGTTTTAGTCTTCATAGCTCCACATGGGAGTTCGTTATCATAGCAGAAGAGTATCCTGGAATGCCTTGGATCATTCAACAGCCTGGAGGGGGGATTTTCCAGATTTTTCATTTGTCATCTTTATTCATGCAGTAAGTCTTTATTGCTGAGAGACTCTAGCAAATCACTTCCCTACTCTGAAACTCCATGTCTGTCTCCAGCACCTCCGTAGCTCTTTTGGGAGGGTCAAGTGAGACAACAGATGAAGTGCTTGTGTACATGTAAGATATTCCTTAAAGGATTAAAACAAAGCAACCCAGGTGTTCACAGGCTGAGTAGGACACAGACAGGTACCCAGATACCACAGTACAAGGTAGAATGTGGTAAGGGTCACAAAGGGTATAGGATACCAAATCGGCAGCAAAATGGGAGTTTCTCACACATGGAATAGGTTTGGCAGGAGGGACTCTGGTGCTAAGGTTCTGCAGCCTGTTAGAGTGGCAGGAGCAGAGAGCATCAGTGAGGCACAGCAAGGCCTTGGTTCTGCTCCAAAAGGGTTTTCCCCTTCTGTGCCAGGAGCATCCTCCTTGTCCTCCTGGGATCATACAGTCAGTGTACTGAGCATTTCACATGTACAGGGTGCCCCAAGTGCCAGAAAGGAAAAGCCACAGTCTCTGTCCTCTAGGAGTTTATGGTCTGTCTGAAGACACACACAGGGTATGAGAAGTGCTGCCAAGGAGTATAATCACTTACCTGGTGTCAGAACTGGTTCCAGGAGCCTGAGGGCTCCACTGAGCCTTCAAGGGTTCATTTTTCTAACAGAAAATGTGGACTGTGGACACTAATGCCTATTCTAGAGGCAGGATGAAGTAAGTGGCTTAAGAAAGCTGAACCTGCTTCTCATAATGTTCACAGGAGGGCCATTTGCTGCGCGAGTCAGCCTGGTCTCCATATGAGAGGCAGTTCTGGATCCAGACTCTGAAAGATAACTTTAGGCACTTGGGAGGATGGCACCCTTAGAGTGACCTGGGAAACCAAAGAAATGACCCACTGCATATGCCCCAGGCAGGAATAGAACCTTCCTTGCATCAGAGTGATAACTTGTAAAATTGCTGTTTCTGTTTGAGAGCCTGCTAATATGCTGGAGGGATTTTGCATACATTATCTCTAATCCTTAAAACCACTCTTCAAGGTAGGCACAACCCCGCTTCACAGATGAAGAAGTGAGGTTAGGAGAGGATTTGCCCAAAGCCACAAAGCTAGGTGGTGGGGGAACCAGAAGTCACACCCACATTTGCCTTGTTCCCTTCCAAGTGCAAACCTGAGAAGAATTTCAAGAAATACAGAAACTCCCACCCAAAACAAACCAAGATGGATCCAGAACTGCCACTGCCCTGCCTATACAACATGGGCACCACCCATTGCACACCTACTACCAAACCTTTCCAGATCTGCTACAGACTTCCCACTGTTCCACTTAACTTGGCCCGTCCTGTGCCCCACCCTTACCTCCTCCATCCCAATTCCACCCACGCCTAAAAATGATCTCCCCACCCCAATCCCCACTTTTCTCTAGCAGAAGGCCCGAGACATGTATGCAGAGGATCGGAAGAGGCAGCAGCTGGAGAGGGACCAGGCTGCAGTGACAGAACAGCTGCTGCAAGAGGGGCTCCAGGCCAGTGGGGACGCCCAGCTCCGACGGACACGCTTGCACAAACTCTCAGCCAGACGAGAAGAGCGGGTCCAAGGCTTCCTGCAGGCCTTAGAACTCAAGCGGGCTGACTGGCTGGCACGTCTGGGCACTGCATCAGCCTGAGTGAGGCTGGCCTCCTGCCACTTTGCCCTGCCCTCTGCCTCCAGGGCCCCACTCCCCTTTCTTTTCTTGGTGAAAGGTACCTCCCTCCTGATGATGAATTGTGTTTCCTTTGCTTGGCAAGGGAGCCCCAGAGGCCAGGTTTGCTGGCCATAGACATCTTTGGGCTGCCTGGGACAGTGCCCCTGGAGAGGGTTGAGGGTGAGAGTCTCTCACAAGTACACTAAACCCAAACTCTGATCCAGGTCAAACTCTGATCACAAATATGTTCAGAGAGCAGAGGGCCCCAGCTCTTCCATCTTTGCCACCTCTACCTGTACTCCTAGGTGCACTTTCTTTTTCCACCAGCACATCCTTCAACACAAAGAATTTCGGGGAAGAGTTCTCCCCAAAACCTTAGCCCTTTACCCATCCATCTTAGTCTTCACAAAAGATGTGGAGCCACCTTGGATCTGCTGGTAAATAGCTAATAGGCAGCCAGCGTTATTTAGGCAAGGAAGGGGAGGGAGAGACAGAAAGAAAAGTTGCCCATCTGCTGCTCCTCCCCCTTGGCTGTCCACCTGGGATTTGCTATTGAATCTCTACCCCCTCCCACCACACAGTGCTGACTGCTCACTGAAAGCAGCGCCCCCAACGGTGCGCGGAAGCCAGGCGGGTGATTACAATCCAATTACCTATTGTCGACTCAGCCCACACAAGCTTTTCTCCTCTTGCAGGGCATGGGGCCAGGCTCCACTCCCCAGTGAGACCGGTCCCCTCCATGGCTACAGAGTAACAGAAGACCTATAGGCCCTGGTGAATCTAATCCAGCACAGGCCACCTTCCCTGGATCACATCAGGACCAAGAGCACAGAAACAAGCACTTCTCCCAACTGACTGCCTCCTGCCCTCAGCATCTTGGACTCTGCTTCCCACCTCAACAGCCTTTGAGGCTTTTCTCAGCTTTTGACCTGTCCCCCTAAGTAGACCGTGAGATGATTTATTCCCAGCATGGCAGAGTCTCAGCTTGTGAGGGCCAAGGTTGCCCAGCAGGGAGAAGAGGGCCGAGTCAAGGGCCGTGTCCTTTTCCTTACCTCTCCCTGCCAGGCCTCGCTGCAGAGCTGCTGAGAGGATTAGTGCCTTTGAAGAGCTGTCTGAGCAGCTCTGTGCTTCAGGTGCCCCAGAGCAGCAAGCACCAGCGGGTAATACCAACCAAAGGCTACTCTGTTTAGTCTTCCCGTTTTACTTTCTGCAAACTGTTTCCCAGCACCTCCCTCTAGGGGAGAGGTAGGATCTTGCAAGCAGTGCTAAGAGCATATTCTTTAAAACCTGTAACTTCCCTATACTCCAGTCTCCTCCCCTTTCTGTGCCTGGATACCTGGCACAAGAGACCCTTTGGGCATCTTCCCTGCGCCCAGAATCAAACATAAATGCCCGGCACTGCGATTGAGAAGCCAATCAATGCACCCTTTGGCAAGTCCCCCTCACACACCTGGCACTCCCCACTACCAATCCCTGGCATGGGGTTCCCGGAGAGCAGGTGCTGTACATTTTCCAGCTTTACAAGGGGACTGTTGACAGCCTTAATTAGGGAGGCATGAATTATGCGGCTATAATGCAGAGCCCTACAATTAAGGCGGGAATGAGGGGCTGGAGGCAGCAAATGGAATCTGCCCTGTGAGCATGGTTGTTGAGTCCTGTCTCCTTTCTGGGTCTGACTTTCCCTACTATGATTGGGGTACAGCAGAGGTGATTAATGGGGCTGGTATCTTTGGCCTGAGGTCCTGTATTCTGGGAAAGGTACACAGTGGGGAGGGGTGAGGAGTGGCTGCCTCTAAGGGGTGGAAAGGAGAAGAGGTGGAGGGATCGCTGCTGCTCAGGAACAGGGGCTGCAAATAGTTGATATGAACTCACAGTGATTGCTTTCTACCGGTGTGATTTGTACAAACCAGCTCAACCCTTGCCTCAAGAAATTAGGTGAGACCTATTTAAATGTCTTCCCACCTGTGAGCCAACCCCCCCCCCAATTGAGGATATTTATCGTGTTGCGTTCTCTCGGGTGTCAAATAGAATTTTTAAAATTCTTAGATGTAAAACTTGTTTGCGAACAGTGCAACAGAAGATCATGTTTTGCTGCAGCAATTGTCTACCTTCCTCAGGTGCACTTGGCTACCTCCAGGATCCCTAGCTTTGGGGACGGGGTGGGGGAGCCACTGGAAGAGCCCTTTTTCCATCGCAACCCCTGTACCTCTACTTGTTTCCTAATGCCCGGACGCTTTCCTCCACCCTCCTTTTCCCTCGTGCAAGTGAAAGGAAGCCAGCCAGCCTGCCAGTGTGGAAGGAGGGATTTCGCCAGCTGCGTCTGCAGCGCCCAGGGTTAGTGGCTGCATCGGGTGGGGGCAGCTGAGCTTCATGTCTCCGTAGCGGGTAAAGATTAGAGGGAGGGGAGTGCTAGTAGGCCTTCTTGGCGGCCACTCTCCGTCATTCAGTGGCGGGGTTCTGAGGTCCAGGAATACAAGGACCTAGGAGAGCCATCCACCCGACAGGCTTTGGGGGGGCTTCGTTGGTGTTTGGGGAGGCGGCTGAGCAACGGGTGCTGAAAGGACAGCTCCTACCTGCCCCACTGCACCCGAAAGGCACCTCTGCGTGTAAAGTCTCCCCCTGGAACCCCCACCCCACCTCGAGTGGACCGCCTTCCAGGTGAGGTACCCGAGAGGCGTCCTCCGAGTGGCAGCCTGGAAGGATGCACGTCCGGCTGCGCCGAGCTGGCTTCCCCGCTCTTTCCCCACTTCAGCGTCAGCCTTGGCCCTGGGAACTGCAGCTTGTGCCTCCAAGCCGCGCGCTTCCTCCCGCCTCCGGCGGAGAAGGGCAGTGCGGCCAGGCCTAGCAAACCCTTCTTCTGGGGCCCCCAGCGGGAACAGGAAGGAAAGCGGCTGAGATGCGCCCTAAGTGTCGCATGGCTTGGAGAAGTGGGTAGCTCGGTTGCATAAGGTGGAAGGAACTTGGTAGTTTGGAAAAGCCAGCTCTTGGCGGGAGCCGAAACCCAGAGCCCGCCGAGTCGCACCACCCTCCCTCATTTATTGCCCTCGACGCGCGCCTCCCCCACTGCGCCCCCACCCCCTAGGCGCGCCGCCGTCTCGCGCGCCCTCCCCCCCATACCCCCCTCCTCACTCCCTCCAGAGGAGGTGAGTTTAAACCCCGCCCACGTGACCCCAGCTGGGCCAATGAACGGCGGCGGGAGGTGAAATCCGGTTCTAACCGGTCCGGGGCTCCCAGCGCTATAAAAACTTTATAAACCCCCCGGAGCCCGAGCAGTGTGAAGAAGAGGCGAGAGCGACCCTTGGACTGGCCAAAGCCGCGCGCCACTGCATCCCCGTGTCCAGCGCATACGTCCCGCCGCCGTCGCCACCATGCCCAAGAGAAAGGTACGTGGCGCGAGGGCCCCAGGCGCTGGGCCGCCGCCGCCGCCACCACCGCCACCACCACCACCAATGCAGCAGCCGCCGCCGCTTCCCCGGCTTTGGGAAGCGCGAATCAGCGGCGAGCTGGAGCAGACTCAGCCCCCCGGCGCGGTAGCTCGAGGCGGTGTCAGGCGGCCCCGGGCTAACCCTGCGCGGCTTGGCTGCCCGCGGGCGCCAGAGGCCATATTGGAGGAGCGGCGGCCGCGGCGGGAGGAGCCATGTTGGCGGCTGTTTATCCCGCTCCCCTTGGGCTCGACGTGCCCGCCCCGCGCCCCCTCCCCCCATCGCTAGCCCCCCCCCCCTTCCCCGCGGGCGGGCAATTCAAACCCGAAAGGGCGGGAAGGCGGCATTCGGGGTTGGCGGGCGGGGGAACGCGCTGCCGCCAAAAAACCGCCGCCGTGAGGGGGCGGGGCCCTCTTCCCTGGGGGCGGGACTTCGCAGTGTGGCCCCACCTCCACCGCGCGCCGCCCACGGCCCCCGCGCACGAGACTCGCCCCGGTGCGCGCCGCTGCCGCCCACGAGTTCCCCCGGCTGCGTGCTCCTCCCGTCTCCCGCCCTCGACGGCTGCCATGGCAACGGCGCTCGGGCCCCGCCTCCGGAGGGGTTTGTTTGCTCCTAGTACAGCTGTTGCTTCTGCCTGGCGCGGCGGCGCGGGCTGCGCTTCGCGCGCCTCGCTCCAGCTTTGCGCGCGCTTCGCGGGGCCCCGCCGTCCCTGCGCGTTATGAGCCAGACCGGGTGTGAGGCTGACACATAACAGCGTTCCTAGCGCTTTCTGAGCACTTCGGGGATTTGCATAGGAGCTGGGGATGCCACAAACTGAGGATTTGTATGTCTTAGGAAAGTTGTGTGCAAGATTCCCTTCGATTTTTTTTCTCCCCCCTTTAGGACTTCGTTAAGTTTACTGAATCATTAAGAACTGCTTCAGAAACTGCAGCTTTCTTAGCTTTTGCTTGTTTTTTATAGGCTGAAGGGGATGCTAAAGGAGATAAAACCAAGGTGAAGGATGAAGTAAGTCTTACTCTCACTGCTTTTGGAGTCTCACAAAGCCTTGGGCTCCTTTAGTGGTAATTAACCATATTCATAGTCCTGAATTTGCCTCAGTAAGCTCTCTTTACTTCCTATAGTCTAGAACAATTCAGGTGCAAAACTTTTTTGTATTTAAGTGGTTCAACTGTCCTATTTGTAATTTTCTTTATTTTTTTTAAATAGCCACAGAGAAGATCTGCAAGGTTATCTGCTGTAAGTGTGTCTGCTTTTAAATTTTCATATTATTCCCTGAAACTAAAAAGCATTGAAAAACGGTTCCCTTTGCTTCCCATGAATTACGGTCAGTGGCTGGTATTGAATGACTTACTCTGCTATGGACTCTTGCCCATTTGGAATTTGCTCGTTCTGAAATTGTGATGGCTGTAGCCAAAGTGGGACACTTCCGAGTGTTACTTGAGTGGGTTTCTGAAGATATGAAGTTCTAATGGAAAGCCCGCCACAAACTTTACAAAGTAGGAGAAACTTCTATGCCAGTGGTGCTGTGGTTTGGTTGTGGGTTGTTTTCTTTGGTCCATTGTACTAATGTTCTCTGCTTTCCTTTTCTCCCCCAAATAAAAGAAACCTATTCCTCCAAAGCCAGAGCCCAAGCCTAAAAAGGCCCCTGCAAAGGTGAGTAGGACGGTGAGACAAACATGCATCTAGGATTTACATAAAAGCCTGAACAGTTTCCCATGTTGCTGACAGGGAGACCTGCTATATAACAACTTCATCTGTTGACACAGAGTTGAGATTTGACAGAGTTAATAGGACTGGTCCTTAACCAAGAACTCTGTCTTCAATTTACAGGAAACTGTACACTTGGGTATTAAACAAGTGCAAGTGTTTAAGCTGTCTTATTCTATTATTTACATTCAGATAAAGAATTCCGTGTATTGAAGACCACAGTTTGGCCTTGTTTTTATGAATGGGGGAGGGTATGTAGTTTATTTGTGTATCTTATATTTGATCAACAGCCCTACTTTGTGCAGAGCTTTGTAGACTTGTATCCCGGTGATATGAAATGAGGAGAAACAGCTTTTTTCCCCCCATCCCCCCATTTTAGAAGGGAGAGAAGGTACCCAAAGGGAAAAAGGGGAAAGCTGATGCTGGCAAGGATGGGAATAATCCTGCAGAAAATGGAGATGCCAAAACAGACCAGGTACAACTATTTTCACTTTACGTTAAGTCTGCCCATTCAATCAGTTAATGATCCCAAAAGCTTTTGTGGCCTTTTTATTACATCTGTGTCGCTCCAAGTGCACCTTTTAGTCTGGAATTTGCTTGTGGTTTTTTTCTGTGAGTTTAATCTGGATTCTTGAAGGCTCTGCCGTCCAATAAAGAGAGCTGTGGTATGAGCCTTGTCCTGTCGTTAGGTGTCGCGCTCATGCTACACCATGGTTTTCAAGTTGGGAATAACCTCAGATCTTGTAATACTGGTGTGCCCCCTTCCCCAGTTTTACAGTAAGGTCCAGAGGGGAAGTGACTTAGCAAAGTTACCTGCCAAGTCATTTTCAAAAGAAGTACTGAGTCTCAGTGTCAAAGTACCTAAAACCTGAACTTTGGCCTGGGAGCAAAGTAATGCTATAAATGAAATATAAATGAAGATAGTTTCCACATCTATATATTGTATTCATCTGTCTGTTTTTCTTTTAGGCACAGAAAGCTGAAGGTGCTGGAGATGCCAAGTGAAGTGTGCATTTTTGATAACTGTGTACTTCTGGTGACTGTACAGTTTGAAATACTATTTTTTATCAAGTTTTATAAAAATGCAGAATTTTGTTTTACTTTTTTTTTTTTAAGCTATGTTGTTAGCATACAGAACACTTCATTGTTGTTTTTTGGGGGAAGAGCACATGTCACTAATAGATTGTCTCTGAAGCTGGATTGACATGGGAGAAAAACACCTTTCCCGTCTGGTTTTGAGAGACTTCCTCTTGGTTCCCAGGAAGGAGGGGGTTCCTTGATACTGACACACAGTAGCCACCTTGGCACAAATGCCTTGTGGTGTGGAAACTAAAGTTAGTTTTTATGTTCTCTTCTCCCTCTCCACCTTCAGCATAGACTTGACTCCCTTAAACCCAGAGACCTGTTGGAACCTGACCCCCAAAAATTGGTTACCAGTATGTCAGGCAATCTGGACTTTGCATTGTCACCATTGAGATGGCGTCCCTCAAAAGAGCAGCGGTTCCTTTTTTAGATTGTGGATCTTCAGATTGATACTTTTGCCATTTTCATTTCCTGAAAGTCAGGGTCGGCTTGTGAAAAGTTGTTAAACAACATACTAAATGTGAAATGTCAACCCTCACTCTAAACTTTCCCTGTTCAGAGCATCACATGAAGACTTCATGGGGTTTTATAGTGGCTTTCTGATTTTGGTAGTCCATTGCAAAAGGGAGTTTGAAAGTTGTATACTGTTAACGATTGTCTGCCCATGTCCTGCCTGAAATACCATGATTGTTTATGAAAAGTATCTTTAATAAAGCTGGATACAGTTTGACTTGGAATGCTGCCTCTAATCTTTTCCCAGGAGTGGGGGAGCCTGGTTTCTCCAAGTCTCTTGGGACAGGATGCATTCTGGTGTGAGGTGTAGAGGTTCCATGTACAGTCAGTCTTTATGGTCCATCTGTAGAACACAGTGCTACGTGGACTTGGGAAAGATCCCAGGAGTAGACAGGTGGTGAGAGGCTGGGAGCAGAGAAGTGGTTTCTGTACTTGGTTATGTAGAACTACCTGAAGTGTATTTTTAAATGCAGGTATTTGGTAGATCTGAGGTTTGGGCCTGGCAGCTGATGGTACAAGAGCCTTTCCACTTCATTCACATTTAAGATCTCTGTAAAATTAGCAAGTTAATAGATAACGGCTGTATAGTCCTTGTGCGAGAAGAAAATGCCTGTGTGTCTACACGGTTGACCATAAGATGTGTAAGGCAGATGGCGCCCTGCTGTTGAGCAGACCTGCAAATCTTCTGTGAATTGGTTAAATTCTTGTCCTTGTTGGTAAACTGCTCTAGCTCCAAAAGCAAAGACATTAATGGGGACTTTGCTGATTGCCTTATTCTGGAGACCCTTCAGAGAACCCCTTTCCTCTAGGGAAATAGCAAGAAGTTATGTTAGGAAATAGAACTTGTAATAAATTGATGCTTGCAATTTGAATTTGCTTTCATGGGTCACCTGTTGTTTGAGAGGAATAAAGTAAATTGGAGGCTATTTTAAAAAAAAATCTTACATTGCTTTATCCCTTTAGTCAAAATGGTAGAGCTTTCATATCAGTTAAGCTCTTCATTGATAAGTTTTCTGTGTATTATCTCCAATCTTCAGTTTTGAGATAGTTGTGTAATGCAAGTGTTTAACACCCTTTTTACCGATGAGGAAACGGCTCACATGAAGAGACTTGTTCAAGGTTACGTGTACATCTAAAGAGAAGCGGTTATGAGTACATCTAATGAGTAGCAGAGTCCTGGTTCAAACCGCCAACTTTAGTCAAAAATAGTTTCTGAGTTCGACTTTTAAGGGGCACCTTTTGGATAAAGTAACGTTTGCCCACTTGGGCAATTTCCAGGCATTTGCTTCCATTATTGCTGAAATAGTTCTAGGATGTAGGTTGTTAATTTTTATTCGGGGATGGTGTCATCTTCCGGAGTGGAGCCTGATACAGCTGTTAGGAGTGGGGGTATGGCAACTTGTTACTTGCACAGAAGTTGCAGGATTTGAGGAAAGCCACAGTTGGGGTTATCTCATTAGTATTTGTTAAGAGTTCAGGTTGTCGAGACGTGTTGAGCCATGGACCATGCTAGAAGTTCGGCCAGATGCTCTCCTTTAATCTTAGGGTCAATCCTGTGTAGGTATTACCCCCATTTGATAGCTAAGAAACACATTCAGATATGAAGTGACTGGCTTGGGTTATACTCAGTAGTAACCATTTTTTTGTGTTACCTAGAAATTAGGATGAGAAGAGTGAACTTGAACTTTTTTTTCCTTCCCAGAAAATATTTGCCGATTTGACTGGCTGTGGACCATGAGAGTGCCTGGGCTTAAAAATCAAGAAACCAAATGTGAAAACCTGGTGAGGACATTTACAACAGCCATAATAGTTTGATCAGTGGCAGTCCTGACCTGAACTAAAAATAATCAGAGAATATAAAAATGGATTCCCTTCCCCTTAGTCCTGTCTCCAAGCCCATTTGGGAAGAGTTACTGGCGACTCTGCTTTGGCTCTTTAAATTAAAAAAAAATCAAACGGCTAAAACAGGATTTATTCCCTAAGAGAAGTACTGAGGTAGAGTGGTTCTAAGGACCTGGGTGGTTATTTCCAACTTTGCTGCTCTGCCGCTCTCAGAATGTTGTCCACCCACCTCAGCAGTCAGCTGCTCCAGACCTCAACTTGACACCAGTGTCCAGAGGCAGAAGATTGTTTCTTTTTTTCTCCTTAAGAAGAGTGAATTATGCAGGACTTCCCTGGTGATTCCTGGCCGGGGAACTGAGATCCCGCATGCTGCTTGGTGTGGTAAAAAAAAGAACAATGAGTTATTTCCCAGAAGTGCCTTAGTAGCTTGTGTCTAATTGGGCAGAAGTAGGTCACCTGCCCAGTCTTAAACCAATCGTGGCAAGAGGGATGAAACCACAGAATCTGTTTCGGATTCAGCCAGAATTATTGAAATTGAATCGGGAAGGGATAGATGATGACAGAAGAAGGGTTGAGTGGACAATCACTGCTGCACTCGGTTCCTGTGATGTCTCCAAGCCTCACCTTGCGTGGCTTGAGTGCAGTATTTGACACTGCTGAGCACAAGCCTCCCACCTTTATTTTAAGTTGAGAAATAATTCAGACACCATGAAATTCACCATGTTAAAGCCTGTAGTTCAGTGGTTTTTAGAATACTCACAAGTTGTGCAACAATTACCAGTAATTCCAGAATATTCTTAGCACTCCAGAAAGAAACCTCATACCTATTAGCAGTTGTTCCCCATTCCCTCTCCCCCCAGCCCTAGGCAACCACTAATCCACATTGTCTTTACTTTTTACTTTTTTTTTTTTTTTGGCTATGTTGGGTCTTCGTTGCTGCGCACGGGCTTTCTCTAGTTGCGGTGAGCGGGGGCTACTCTTCACTGCGGTGCGCAGGCTTCTCATTTCGGTGGCTTCTCGTTGCGGAGCACAGACTCTAGAGTGCAGGCTCAGCAGTTGTGGCACACGGACTTAGTTGCGGCATGTGGGATCTTCCCAGACCAGGGCTTGAACCCGTGTCCCTTGCCTTGGCAGGCGGATTCTTAACCACTGCGCCACGAGAGAAGTATGTACTTCATTTTATTGCTAAATGTCCATTGTATGGATGATATACCATATTTTATCCATTGATGAGTTGGACGTTCAGGTTGTTTCCACCTTTTGGCTATTACGAATACTGCTATGAGTATTGTGTACAAATTTCTGTGTGAACATGTTTCCAGTTCTTTGGGGTATATACATAGGAGTGGAATTGCTGGGCCATATGCCATCTCTTAACTTTTTGAGGAACCAACAGTTTTCCAAAGCAGCCGTGCCATTTTACATTCCTACCAGTGATGTATGAGGGTTCCAGTTTCCCCACATCCTTGTCAACACATACTTTTCTGTTTTATTATAGGCATCCTGGTGGGTATGCAGTGATATTTCATTGTGGTATTGATTTGCATTTCCCTAATGACTAGGATGTTGAGCATCTTTTCAGGTGCTTATTGGCTATTTGTGGGGTTTTTTTTGCCGCATGGCATGTGGGATCCTAGTTCCCTGACCAAGGATTGAACCTGCAGTGGAAGCATGGAGTCCTAACCACCAGACCACCAGGGAATTCCTTTTTTTTTTTTTGAGAAATGTTTATTGAAATCCTTTGCCCATTTAAAAATATTTATTTATTTGGTTGCAGCGGGTCTTAGTTGCAACATGCAGGATCTTTAGTTGCAGCATGTTGGATCTAGTTCCCTGACCAGGGATTGAACCTGGGCCCCCTGCATTGGGAGCATGGAGTCTTAGCCTATTTTATTTTTGGTTGCTTGTCCTTTGGTGTCATATCTAAATCCACCATTGCCTAGTCCAAGGTCATAAAGATTTACACTTATGTCTTCTAAGAGTTTTAAGTAATTTTAGCTCTTAAATTTAGGTTTTTGAACCATTTTGAGTTAATTTTTGTATATGGTGTGAGGTCCAAGCATTCCCTCTTTTTTTTTTTTTTTTTTTTAAATTTTCTTTTGCGGTACGCGGGCCTCTCACTCTCCCTTCGCGGAGCACAGGCTCCGGACGCGCAGGCTCAGCGGCCATGGGTAACGGGCCCAGCCGCTCCGCGGCATGCGGGATATTCCCAGACCGGGGCACAAACCCGTGTCCCCTGCATCAGCAGGTGGACTCTCAACCACTGCGCCACCAGGGAAGCCCAAATTTATATATATATTTTTTTTTAATTTTTATTTTTGGTTGCGTTGGGTCTTGCGCGGGCTTCTCATTGCGGTGGCTTCTCGTTGCAGAGCATGGGCTCTCTAGGCGCGCGGGCTTCAGTAGTTGTGGCACATGGGCTCGGTAGTTGTGACACACAAGCTCTAGAGCGCAGGCTCAGTAGTTGGGGCACATGGGCTTAGTTGCTCTGCAGCATGTGGGATCTTCCCCGACTAGGGCTTGAACCTGTGTCCCCTGCATTGGCAGGCGGATTCTTAGCCACTGTGCCACCAGGGAAGCCCCCACATCTCTCTTGAGTTTAGTGTTTCCACCAACTTCCTGTGCAATCCCACCTAGACATACCACAGGACCCCAAATTCAGCGTGACCAAAATGGAACTCATCTTGTTCTTCACAAACTGATGTCCCCTGCTGGTCCCACATCTGGTAAAAGCATTCCATCCCTCAAGCAATCATCCTGAAAGTTAGCCCAGATGCCCACCTCCCTCCCCATTATCACTCATTTCCAGTGAGTGCCTAAATCATGGTGAACTTTGGGAAAAATTTTTTTCATTTTTTTTGTCATGGAAAATTTTAAATATGTGCAAAACTAGAATAATGTAACAAACCCCCATGTACCTGTCACATAGCTTCTGTAATTATCAACTCGTGGCCAGTCTTGTTTTATTTAGTACCACTGTCTGCTTACTTCTCTTACTATAACCTGACATCATGTTTCATCCATAAATACTTCAGTATATATCTTTAAAGGTATGGACTTTTTAAAATACTCACTATACCAGTAGCATATCAAAAACATTAATTCCTTAATATTATGAAATACTCAAGTTCTCAAATTTCTAAGTGTCTTTTTATTTAAATAAATTTACTTATTTATTTTTGGCTGTGTTGGGTCTTTGTTGCGGCAAGTAGGGGCTACTCTTTGTTGCAGTGGGCAGACTTCTCATTGCAGTCGCTTCTCTCATTGTGGAGCATGGACTCTAGGTGCGTGGGCTTCAGTAGTTGTGGCATGTGGGCTCAGTAGTTGTGGCTCACGGGCTCTAGAGCACAGGCTCCTCAGTAGTTGTGGCGCACGGGCTTAGTTGCTCCGCGGCATGTGGGATCTTCCCGGACCAGGGATCGAACCTGTGTCCCCTGCATTGGCAGGCGGATTCTCAACCACTGCGCCACCAGGGAAGCCCTTTTTTTTTTTTTTAAGTAATTTTTTTGTTTGAGAATCCAAACAGGGTCTCATTGCAATTGGTTTTAAACTTAACTTAGTATACTTCCTCCCTGTGTGGCTTGCCCCTAACTGGATACACATTTATATTATTAACCTGTTTTATTTTTACATTCTTTAAGAATTTTTTAGTTTAATTTTTTTTTTTTCCTGCACCGTGAGGCTTACAGGATCTTAGTTTCTTGACCAGGGATTGAACCCATGCCCCCTGCAGTGGAAGCACGGAGTCCTAACCACTGGACTGCCAGGGAATTACCTAGTTTAATTTTGCTTATGTGAAGTAATTATATAGTTCCAGGTCTAATCTACAAAACAAGATGTAGTCAGAGAAGTCTAGCTTCTGTTCCTTTATCATTCTCTGCCTTATGCCCTCTAACAGATAAATAATGTTATATTCCCCCTTTCTTATATAAAGATAGCATACATTTCCCCACCTTGCTTATTCACTTAACAGTATAATCTGGAGATGTGTGACAGATCCCTCACTCCTTTTACAGCAGCATTCATCATATTGTTTTGTGTTATATTTACATGTATTTCAAGTTTTTTGTATATAGTTCTTCTTATGTAGTATATATTTTTTCTTTTAGTTTTTTTTTTTTTAGCTGTTTGGTTTTGTTGTTGAGAAAGGTGTGTGTTTTTGCTCAGTGGTTAACTTTATATTGGTGCCTTTATATAATAACCTTAGTCTCTTCCAGCCCAGCCTCCCAATTCACTGACTTTTTTCACTTTTTCTCCGCCAGTCACCTCCTCTCTTAATGTCTTCATTTCTCACCCAAGTTAGGTTGCATTGCCCAGCATTGAAGCCACACTCAGCTCCCTTCTCCCACCTCCGTCATCTCACCCAGCACTTAGCCAGTATGTGCATGCAGACAGCTGAACGCTGCAGAAAACACCCACTGCTGTGCAGCTGGACTCACTTCACAGTTAAGACCACATTTCAAATGGGCCCCAAACACTGCCAACCCCCCTGTTACATTTCCCTGAAAGATTCACCTTTCCTCTCTCAGATAACCTGTTCCACACCTTTACCTCATCTCCCCTCTGCAACACCCCATCTCCATCCTCATCGGTGACTTCCCCTCAAGTTTCATAGTCATGGAAGATGCAGTCGAGAGGAGCCCCCTCATCTTCCCACCTCCTCCCCTACCACCTGCATCCCCTCCTCTTATGGGGGTAGACCTCTCTTCTCTAAGTCCAAGCCTTCAACTTGTCATCCAGATCCATCCCTCTCAGCTCCTCTAAGACTAAACCCTTGCAGGTGTCCCCTTTTTCTCTTGCCTTATCCATTTCTCCTCTACTGGATCATTCCTGTGGGCAAACACACCAAACCTCAAAAGCATCTTCCCTTGGCCCTCTTGAGCCACCACCCCATTTTTCTGCTCCGCTTCACAGCAAAACTACTCAAGGAAGTTGTCTGTTTTCTCCATCACCACTTTCTCTCCCCGCAGTCTCTCCTCAACCCGCTCCAGTAAGGAGGATTTTGCCTCTCCCCCACCTGTTAAACAGGCCACAGTGGTGTACATATTGCCAGAGTCAAAAATTCTCCCCTATCTCCTTTTTCCTCTCAACGAACCTCTTAGGTGTCCACAACCAGTGTTCTGATTTTAAGTACCATCTACGTGACAGTGACTCAAATTCTTATCTCCAGACAGAACCTCTCCCCTCAGATCCAGACTTAGACCACTTAATAGACTTCACCAATCTAACAAAAATTTATTAATTTTCCTAACAAAGAATCTTTCCCTCAGGCTTTCCCCATCTAAGTAAGTGGCACCATCGTCCACCAAAACCTTAATTTCTCTCTCCCAGTCCATCAGTCCATTCATGATCAATCCATTGATAAAATTCTATTGGCTCAATTTTTAAAATCTGTTTTGGACCCAACCAGTGTACATCATCCTACCTACAGTGGACGCAGACTCTATGAGGTTCCTCAGCTGCCTCTTCAGCTCTCATTTGGATCCCACCTGCACCAAGCCAGCCCTCCACTTGCAGACTTGGATGAAAGACCACTCCTGGGCCATGAGATCTGGCTTCCTAAAAGGCAGCCAAGTGGCTGGTTGATTTGGTCCAGAACTGTGGAGTCATTAGCTCCCCAGAGGCAGAAGTTGAAAGATAGCAAACAGGCGATGAAAGGGGAGGGAACTGGGCTGGTAAACACCTCTGTCTGCCTCCAAGTTTCCTCCTTTAAGCTCTTCCAGGAAAGGCTCTTGTGCCAAGCAGATACACCCTCTGAATGTCCTGCTGTGTCTCTGCAGCTTGTTGGGAAGCAGTAGCCAGTGTGTAATGCATCCCATTTCATGGCTCTGCATCTTTCCTTTTCCTCACCCTCGTCACCCTGGGCTTGCATCTCCCAAGTAAAGGATCAGCACTTTAATCCTTTCCTCAGCCTTTTCTTTCTCAAGGAAGAAGGTTAATGCCAGGGTAAGACACAACCCCAGTCCAAGCCACTATTAACACTCTCTGGGGCAGTGCCTCAGAATACCTGTGAACTTGTGAGCAGTGCAGGTCTGGAGTCCTACCCCAGACCCACAGACTCAGATTGCTGGAGAAGGGGCTCAGGACTCTGTGATTTTAAAATCTCTTCAGGTGATTCTCGTGTCCACTAAAGTTTGAGGAAGAAGGTTTCTAAAGGAGAAAAACTTGTTGCTGTCTACCCCCTGCTTACTCCCTGCTTGGGTGGTGGCCTATGGCAATGTGAATCTTGGAGTTGCAGCAACTAGTTTGTGACCATAAAGCCAAATGTTGCCAATACACAGGGGATGACAGAGCAGACAGCCTGGGACAGCACTGAGCTGGTGAGCTCATTTTAGAGCTACTCAACTCCAGATACTTCTGTGAGATAATGAGACGGTAATTTGTCAGATTTGTCAGGTAATCTGTTACTTGTAGCTGAAAACAGCCCTGATTCCATATATTGTTTCATTTTATCCTCACATTAATGAGAGGTGGGAATTAATTTCTCGACTTTATAGGTGAAGAAACTGGGTCTCAGAGAAGTTGTGGCCTTACGAGGTCACACGTGCTATAGTGGCACAGCCAGGAGCCCAGCAAGGCCCATCTGGCTCCAGAGCCCCTGTATCCCAAACCATGGCTCTGTCCTGCAAACTGGCTCAGACAACATTTAATCTGCAGTGTGAATGAACGAGTTGAGCTTGGAAATGTGAATGTAAACTGTCAGCCTGGACTGAGCTCTAGACGGGAAGGCTGAAGCATTATTGACTGACCACAGCAGAAACGTGCTCTTCGTTTTCCCACAAAAATGCAGGGAGTAGAGAACGTTTTTCTCAGTTATTCAAAAACTTTATCTTCTTCAGGGCCACAGGTAGAACTGAACAGGAGAGACGGATCTTAAATCACCTTCTAAGAAGTCTGGGTCAAACACTTGAAAGAATCAGAAAGAACCCCAAGGATCACCTTCCACTCTTAATGATGCATAAAGGAAATAGCAACAACTCTGCATCCTTACTGAGGTCTCTATAAGCCTGATACTCTCCTAAACTCTTTATCTGAATTATTTAATTCTTACAACCTAGTAACATCATTGTTCCCATTTTATGGATGGGAGAATTGAGGCACAGGAGAGTTAAAGTAACTTGCCCAAAATTGCATAATTGGCAAGTGACTAAATCTGACTTGAACTTGGGTGGTCTGAGCCAGAAGGCTGCATTAGAAATCTCCACACTATTCTGAGTCCCCGGGAGCTCTCCCTGGGCCACACTGATGGCAGAGTGAAGACCAGAATGTACACCTGCCTTCACTGGTCTAGTCTGCATGATATGCCCCAGCCCTTAAAGCTGCCAACTCCCACCCCACCACCCACCATTTTTCTACCACTGAACCTCTGAATGTATCCAGCTTCCCTGCTGGTGCTACCACCCCACACGGGGTCGCCAGTAACTCTGTCTCCTGCTGCTGCTATCAGACAAAACTGGCCCTTGGGACCCCATCTCTTACCCACTATGTTTAACAGAAAAAAACTTTACCCCCTCTCACTTCCTTTACCAGGGCTGGAGGTTTAGCTGAGCAAAGACTAGTTTCTGGGATGTTTTTATTCTTACTAAGATCACTTTGTGCTAAATGTACGACGTACATTATCTCAAACCCACACAACAGTATTTTACAAAAAAGAACACTGAAGCCCAGAGCAGTTAGTAAGTTGTCCAAACTCCTGACCTCTGTGCTGGGAGAAGGCAGTGTCCGTGGTGCCACAGGTGGGCACTGCTCCCATGCTCCTGGCATAGCCCCAGTTGAGCCCAGCAGGCACCATGCCCAAGCAAGGACCCCATTTCCACTCCCAGCACAGGGGCCCAGATCCCTCTCAGTCCCTGGGCCCAAAAGGAACCTTCTTGGCTACTCTGACCTTTGGCTGCTCTGGAGCTGGGGGAAATGGTGGGGCCCTGACAGGGCCTGCGTGGCAGGGGACCAGCCAGAGGCTGGATGCTTCCCCAGAGAGTTTTAGCAGTTGAGGACACAGTGGTCACTGCTGGGCAGCGGAGTCAACAATGACTTTTGTTTCTTATTCTTACCTGCTTGCCCATATGTTCTAAATTTTCCACACAGCCCGTGTATTCCTTGAATGGGCTGGGAGGGAGGTGTGAGGGGAGTGTTTTCTTTGCCTTCTAAACATAAATGTATTGCCTGCTCACTATAAAAATATTCTTTGAAACAATTCAAAGATTAGAAACATAGAGGAACCGTGAAAATCCCCGTCACCTCCCCAAACCCACTGTCCTCCCAGAGGCAGCCACGACCATGTTGGTGCGGACCCCTTGAGCCCCAAGAAAGGCATGGAGGAAAGAGGTGGGCCCGAATGTGTCCAGTCTCCTGTCTCCTCCGTCTCCAGCCTTGGTTCTACCCTTGCCGTCTCTTTTCTCTGACCCAGGTGAGAAGCTCAACCCCTTTCTGGATTCTACCCTGAAACTCATGCACCCAGGACATTGGTCGGTCAGCCAACTAGAATTCACAAAGGGTTCGGGGGTTCCTTGAAGGGTTCACATTGTACCCCATGCAGCAACCAATTTTAAGCATCATCTCGGGTTCCAAGTCCTTTCAGCCACCCCTGCCGATAAGAAATACCCCCTGCCTGGTCCTTTGCCCCATACATCCCACCATCTTGCCCCTCGCCCATTCTTCCCTGACTCGGGAAATTCAAATTCTCCTCCTTCCCTTACCCAAGCAGTTCAGCTCCCCAGCTCCTCGTGGAGCCAACACAAAGGCCTTCCATTGTCCTGGGCCCACCCTCCTCAGCAGGCATCTGTGGTGGTACGTTTCATTTTTTCCTGCTGCTCTCATGGACTGGGATTGGAGCTCTCATAAGGAGGCTTCTGCATACATCTGGGTTACATATTTAACATATATAGTTGGGAGGTGGGGTTTTTTTTTTGTTTGCACGAGTGAAATCATGTTGTACCCAGTGGTCGGTGACTGGTTGGTTTCACTCAACCTAAAGCACAGACATCTTCCAGATCACCAGTAATAATGGCTGAACTTCTTAAGAACTTAGCTTGTGCTGGGCACCTTATATCTTTGCTGTCCCAACCTGATAGCCACTAGCCACATGTGGCTACTCAGCTCTTGAAATGTGGCTGGTGTTACTGAGGAACTAAGTTTAAATTTTTATTTAATTTTAATTAAATTTAAAAATATTTGTTTGCTAAATACCACTTTATTTTTTGGTAGAACTATGTTTTACTTTATTACATTGCTTGAGATATTCTTGTATAGCTCAAATGTGCTATAGGTGTAAAATACCAGATTTCGAAGACTTAGTAGGAGAAAAAGAATGGAAGATATCTCATTAATAATTTTTATATTGATTTCATGTTACAATGATACTTTGGATATACAGTATTATGTTCAAATATATATTATTAAAATTAATTCTACCTGTTTCTTTTTACTTTTTTAACATGGCTACTAGAAAGCTTAAAATTATATATGTGGGTTGTATTATATTTCAGTTGGACAGTGCTCCTTTATATACAGTACCTCATTATTCCACAGATTTGTTCAACAGATACTTATTGAATAGCTTCTTTGTGCCAGCACTAGGCTAGGCACTGAGGATACAGCAATGAATAAAACAGACCAAAATCCTGCCCTTACAGAGCTTCCATTCTAGATTGCAAATTATTTACAATAACTATACCAGGTAGATACTATTGTTAGCCCATTTTATAGATGAGGAAACTGAGGCACAGAAAAGTTAAATAATTTCCCCAAAGTCACAAAGCTAATGAATGGTTGAGCTGGGATTTGAATCCAAGCATTCTGAGTCCATTGAGGTTAATTTTGAAACTGCTGTGCAATCATGGATATCCAGTATTATACAGTATTAATGTATTATAATTTATCCAACCAGGCCTCTACTGTCCTGTATAAAGGACCGAAACAATAAATGTTATGCGAACAAGTAAACTGTGGGTGAGGGCAAATATAAGATGTTGAAAAGAGACAAGCTTCAGGTCTGAGATTATAAGCAAGGCCAGAGATGAGATGAGGGACATGTTCAGAAAAATGCTCAACATCACTAATTATCAGAGAAATGCAAATCAAAACTACAACGAGCTATCACCTCCCACTGGTCAGAATGGGCATCATTAAAAATCTACAAATAACAAATCCTGGAGAGGGTGCGAAGAAAAGGGAACCCTCGTACACTGTTGGTGGGAATGTAAGTTGGTGCTGCCACTTTGGAAAACAGTATGGAGGTTCCTCAAAAAAATGAAAATAGAGTTGCCAGAGTTGCTGGATTGATCCAGCAATCCCACTCCTGGACATATATCCAGACAAAACTATAATTCAAAAAGATACATGCACCCCTA
Source organism: Tursiops truncatus (assembly GCF_011762595.2). Lineage (NCBI taxonomy): Eukaryota > Metazoa > Chordata > Mammalia > Artiodactyla > Delphinidae > Tursiops > Tursiops truncatus. The sequence goes on along the minus strand of NC_047034.1, from coordinate 163,278,810 downwards.
TGTTCATAGCAGCACTATTCACAACAGCCAAGAAACCATGGCTGGTTTCAACCATGGAAACCATGGAAACAACCTAAATGTCCATCGACAGATGAATGGACAAAGATGTGAGAGATACATATAATAACAGTAGCAATGTTTTCTATGTGCATCATTTAATCGCACAATAACCCTATAAGGTAAGTACTATTATCATCCCATTTTGCAGAAGTGAAAATTGAGGTATAGGAGGAGGCAGCAGAGCTGACTTGAACCCAAGCACTCTTAGATCTGTGCTTCTAACCACTGTGCTCTATTGCACCTCTCCTGTTCGTACAATATGACCAACCCCAGGGCACCCAGAAGAGAGCTTTGGCTAAGAGAAGCAGCCTTGATCCCCCAGGCTCTCTGCCTGCCTGCTCGGCCTTTGGGGTGCAGTGAGGAGAGTGGGCTTGAGTCGGCAGACCCAGATTTAATTCCCTGATCATGACTGTGGGCACTTTGCCTCTGTGAGCCTCAGTTTCCCATCTTTAAAATATGGGGTACACGACCAAACATAAGGTGGTAAAGGAGAGGTCTGTAAAAGTACCCAGCACAAAAAATCCTAGAGGACTTCCTGGGGGAGCTGAAGGGAGGAAAAGAGGTTCCTGAGTGGAAAAGGAGGGCAGGCTCGGCTGGGGAGAGGCTGCATGAAGGCAGGGAGTGAGATGAGGCATGGGGCCAGCACAGCCTGGTCTCAGTGGCCTGGAACCCAGGCTAGCGTGTGCAGTGGTGGGATGGCAGGGCTGGGTGAGGGCTCTGCAGAGGCAGGAGTGAACCTGAGACGCATGCCGTACTCCGCCCCTCACCCTGGGCCCCCTCACAGGTCCCTGGCCATCCTGCAAGATCCTGGTCACTGATCAGTGTATCTAAAGCCCAAGTCCCCTGTCTCTGGCTGTGGCCCCACTCTGCAGACATTCAGCCAGGCTCAGAACCTTAGAGACCTTTGAATCACTTCCCTCCTCCTGGCCATGTCTCCCTCAACTTTCAAAGTCCATCTCCAGGGCATCCTCCTCCAGGAAGCCTTCCCTGATGCCCTCACCAGCATAGTTCATAGCCTATCTCACCAAACCTGGAGTTACAGACATTCACATGCACCTGAGTCTGCAGAGCCCAGGGGCAGGCCCAGGCCCAGCACCAAACAAAGGCTCAGGGCTGGTTTCACTCAACTGGAGCCCAGCAGGTACTGAGACCTGTCACTTCCTCTCTCAGGACTTCTGCCCCTTGCCTGTGCTCTGGCTGTGCCCTCTCCCTCTCAAGTCACTGCCATACCTCCTCCGTGGTCTCCCCTTCAAACTCTTCTCCATCCCACCATCTCGGCGAGATGACACCTACTTTCATTTGGTTCCTTCAACAATTATTGGTACAGTAAATGACTATAGGTAACAATACTGTATTATATATTTGAAAGTTGCCAAGAGGGTAGATGGTAAAAGTCCATCACAGGGAAAAAAAAATCGTTGTAACTGTGCTGATGGATGTTAACTAAACTTATTGTGGTAATGATTTGCCAATATATACAAATATTGAATCAAATAAAACGAATACAAGGTTATATGTTGATTATATCTCAATAAAAATAAATCATTTTTTTAAATTTATCAAGCCCCCTTCTGCAGGCTAGGCTTGGTCCCAGGTGCTAGGGATACAATGGCAAATAAAACAGCCAGGTTCCATCCCTCACAACGCTCATATTCTATGGGGGAATCTGACGTTAAATCCAGAAGCCCCTCAATGGCCACACAATTGTAAACTGTTGTAAGAGGCCTGCAGAAAAAGAATATGGTTTAAGACTCAGACTGTGGGTGGGGGAGGGATAAACTGAAAGATTGGGATGGACATATACACACTACTCTATATAAAATAGATAACTAATGAGGACCTACTGTATGGCACAGGGAACTCTACTCAGTACTCTGTAATGACCTATATGGGAAAAGAATCTAAAAAAGAGTGGAGATATGTATAACTGACTCACTTTGCTGTACACCTGAAATTAACACAACATTGTAAATTAACTATACTCCAATAAAAATTATTTAAAAAATAGAATAAAAAAGCATGATTAATACAAAAAAAAAAGAATCAGACTGCGGCCTCCTGAGGCCAGTATGGGAGTGTGGAGGGGCCAGGTGAGGGGCTGAGGCTGGGGAGAAGACATGTCAGGCACAGGAAACTGCTGGAGGGGCCAGAGTGGAGTGTGATGGATGCAAGACAGGCTGGAGGGTGAGGGGTCACGTGATACAGGTCCTGTGTGCAGGTGAAGACCTGCTCTCACCTGCTGGTCATTCCCTTACTCCCAGACCTTCTGTGGCTCCCTTTGGCTGCACACTCCACGGCCCTTAGTTGGCCTCCGAGGTCTACACTAGAGGGAGAAAGGTCATTCTCGTTTCCTCTCCCCTCTTCACCCACCCATGTCCACTCACAAACATTTATCAAATGTCTCTGGTAACCAGACAGCTGGGCATATATACACAATACGCATATCTGGGTTTATATACAGCAGGCAACAAAATGGACATGGTGCCTGCCCTTTGCAGGTTACAGTCTGTCTACGTTCTACATGGTTGCTTCCAGCTCTACAGCCATCACCTTTCCAATCCAGCCAGCATTCACCTTGATCTCCAGTGGCTTCCTCACTGTCTCCGACTCCACGAATGTTCCTCACGTGTCTTCTCTACACTGAAGCAAGGTGCATATTTTATTATTTTTTTAAAGTAGACGCAAGATATGTCTTAGTTTTCTTTTTAATATTTATTTATTTATTTTATTATTTATTTTGGCTGCGATGGGTCTTAGTTGCGGCATGCATGCGGGATCTAGTCCCCTGACCAGTGTTTGAACCTGGGCCCCCTGCAGTGGGAGCACGGAGTCTTACCCACTGGACTGCCAGGGAAGTCCCTCTACACTGAGGCAAGGTGCATATTTTAAAGATACAACTCTGCATTTCTTAAGTCTGAGTCATCTTGCCATTGTTCTTGTCTTGGCCTCATGTTTGTTTCCTCTGTAGCTCTCACAGTCTGTAATTATTAATCTGTTTACTGGTTTAGGTAAAAATGGAAGCTCTGAAAATTATGGCAAATTGAACATATGTGTCTAATTTCAGTCCCTCCCCAAACTCCACTAAAACTGCAGAAAGAGGGCTTTCCTTGTGGCACAGTGGTTAAGAATCCGCCTCCCAATGCAGGGGACACGTGTTCGAGCCCCGGTCCGGGAAGACGCTCATGTCGCGGAGCAACTAAGCCCGTGTGCCACAACTACTGAGCTGGCGCTCTAGAGCCCGCGAGCCACAACTACTGAGCCCATGTGCCACAACTACTGAAGCCCACGTGCCTAGAGCTTGTGCTCCGCAACAAGAGAAGCCAGCACAATGAGAAGCCTGTGCACCACAATGAAGAGTAGCCCCCGCTCGCCGCAATTAGAGAAAGCCTGCAGGCAGCAATGAAGACCCAACGCAGCCAAAAGTAAATAAATAAAAATAAAAAATTTTAAAAAAGCACAAACCCACTGAGACGAGGAGAATGAGGGAAGCTGGAAAACAGATGGTTGGGTGGTAACTACACAGCAAACCCAAGGAAACTACTGCCTAACCTGGACGTGGGGAAGGAGAGCCAACCCAATTTAGATGACAGACTCCCCCAAAAGGCTCAGGTACCTGTTTAAATGGGGGTGGGAGTATTAAATAGAAGAGGTTGGAAGATGTTCCGGGATCAGAATTGTTAGGTCCCTACGTCCCTTCCCCAATCCTGGCAGGAAACTGGAGGTTTATTCTCTAAAGAGAATTAAACAGAATCACTGGGATGGGAAACTGCAGGCACAGTGGAGGTCGGAGGTATCTCCCAAATCAGGCAATGAAGTGACCATATACACTGTGATGGCTGAGACACCCCCCAACCTGTTTCCTCCCAGAAAGCTGGCACCCATGGCTTTGCTCTCTGGACAAGAGGATCAGAAAAATTTCTCTCAAAGCTAATCTGACCAGGCTGAGAGGAAGGACATAAGGTCACATCTTCAGAGAGATAAGAAAACATAGTGCATCCAGGATGCAAGAACAGGATGTTATTTTAAAAAGAAACTAACAAGGGACTTCCCTGGTGGTCCAGAGGTTAAGACTCCACGCTCCAAATGCAGGGGGCCTGGGTTCAATCCCTGGTCAGGGAACTGGATCCTGCATGCCACAACTAAGAGGCTGCATGCCACAGCTAAAAATCCCACACGCCACAAGGAAGATCCCGCGTGCCGCAACTAAGACCCAGCACAGCTAAAAAAGTAAAAAAAGAAAGAAGAAAAAAAAAACAAACATCAACAACAAAAAGACCTTGCAATTAAAAATTCAATGGAAGGGATTGAAGATAAATTTGAGGAAATCTTCCAGAAAGTAAAACAAAGAGAAAAAGAGAGAGAAAAGCAGAGAGAAAAAAAGAAAATTAGAGTACTGGTCCGGGATACTCAACATCTGAATAATAGATATTACAGAAAGAGAAAGCAGAACAGAGAGGAGTCATCAATTAAAAATGGAAGAAAATTCCCAGAACTGAAGGACATACGGTTCCATGTTGAAAGGCACCTCCAAGTGCTCAGTGCCATGGGTAGCAACAGACCTGTCCCAGAGGTACCATCGTGAGACATCAGAACCATGGTGGTCAGGGAGGTGTGGAGTGGGACACAAAGAGAAGACCCTGTAGCTTCCAAAGTAGAAAAGGAACTACACACAAAGCACCAGGAATCAGGATGCTTTGGACTTCTCAATAGTAACACTAAAAGAAAATAATCCCCAAAGATAGTTGTTTTTTTTCTTTTTTTTAATTTAGGCTGTGCCGGCTCTTAGTTGCGGCACGTGGGATCCTTCATTGTGACATGCGTGCAGGATCTAGTTCCCTGACCAGGGATCAAACCCAGGCCACCTGCATTGGGAGCACGGAGTCTTACCCACTGGACCACCAGGGAAGTCCCTCCAATGAGAGTTTTTTATAATAATGATGGCAAAACACCTATAGAACTTCTTATGTGCCAGGCACCGTTCTAAGAGTCTTCATATATCCTGTACCGAAGCACATTATTAAGGGGAAGGTAGAATGAAGGTATTTGCAGACTTGCAAGGTTTCAAAAATGTCACCTCACACACCCTCTTTCCCAAGAAAATGTTGGAATAGGTGCTCCACCAAAAGGAGAGAGTAAAGAAAGCAGCAGTCCCAGGGAAATCCAACACAGAAGCGAGGTGACATGCTCATGAAGACCGCAGGATCAGAGGCGGGCTCACCTAGAAGCCTAAGCTTCTGCTTCCTGCACATTCCGTGGGCCGCTGCGAGTGCTGGGAGTTGTAGAGGGTTCTCTAGGCAGATGGGAGAAACCAATCAGAGAGCACTGTTGCTAGATTGCTCAACGAGAGCTCAGAAGAAAAGGTCCTGAGTCTCTAAGGGATCTCAAGCTCCAGGAATTTATTGATTTATCAATCCAAATAAATTACAGCTAACTTTGTATTCCTTTTTTTAAAGGGCCCCCAGATTGTATAAACTTTAAACCCTACAAAGTCTGGATGTTTCCCTGCCCAGAATAATAGCCGTTCACCAGATATAAAGGTCAAACGCTCCAGACTGGAGCAGAAGAAAAGTTTCTTCAAGAAGATGGAATTGACAGGGATTTCCCTGGTGGTCCAGTGGTTGGGACTTCGCCTTCCAGTGCAGAGGGAGCTAAGATCCCACATGCCTCACGGCCAAAAAACCAAAACATAAAACAGAAGCAATATTGTAAATTCAATAAAAACTTTAAAAATGGTCCACACTAGGGACTTCCCTGGTGGCATGGTGGTTAAGAATCTTCCTGCCAATGCAGGGGACACAGGTTCTAAGCCCTGGCCTGGGAAGATCCCACATGCCCTGGCAACGAACAGTAGCTTCTGCTCGCCACAGCTAGAGAAAGCCCGCATGCAGCAGGGAAGGCCCAACACAGCCATAAATAAATAAATTAAAAAAAAAAAAAAAAAAGGTCCACACTAAAAAAAAAAAAAAGATGGAATTGACAGAACACATGATGTGGTAGTCATGGAGTCTGCCTCCCAGAGTCCCCTTCAAGGAAGGGCTTGTGGCCCAGCTGTGGGGAGTTCGAGCAGCAGACCACCTCCAGCTGTCAGCTCCTTCAGGTTCGCTCTCCGATGCAGAGAGCTACCTCACCGAAGATCAGATCCTTCCTGGGGCAGCCCATAGGCAGGACTGAGCCAGGCAGGGTATAAAGCCCTGGCCATTTCAGCAGGGCTCAGGACACTCATAGGATGGGCCATACTTGCTCCAAGGCTTCCTGCCAGGTGGGCGGAGGCTTTCCAGGCCTCAGTGCAGTTCCTCTGCCTCCGCCCAATCCTGCTTCCGCCCACTTCCTCTCACAGGTGTTGATCCCTAGTAAACCTGTCTTATCTCCACCTCCGCTTCCAGAGACACCAATCTGAGACACCTGATATGTAGGAACCTCTTGAGAAGAGATTTAGATAACTGGTGGAGGGTGGAATACACAGAAACTAAGCAAGTGACACAACAGGACAATTGTTGACTCTGGGAAAAACAAAAAGTTGTACAGGAAAGGAAAAGTAATCATAGCTTACATATAATAATGTAAACAAAGACTACTGAACGAACCAAAATTATGTTGGCAATTTGAGGATGTGGGGATTATGTGTATGGTGGCGCAGGTGATGGGGAAAGACAAAACTTTATCTTCCATAGTAGAAAGTCAAGAGATAGTGTTTAAAACTGAAATGTCTAGAAATGGCGAAACAAGATTACTAGGAGACTGGTTCAAGATGGCGGAGTAGAAAGACGTGCTCTCACTCTCTCTTGCGACAGCACCAGAATCACAACTAACCGCTGAACGATCGTCGACAGGAAGACACTGGAACTCACCAAAAAAGATACTCCACATCCAAAGACAAAGGAGAAGCCGCAATGAGACGGTAGGAGGGGCGCAATCACAATAAAATCAAATCCCATAACTGCGGGGTGGGTGACTCACAAACTGGAGAACAATTATACCACAGAAGTCCACCCACTGGAGTGAAGGTTCTGAGCCCCACGTCAGGCTTCCCAACCTGGGGGTCCGGCAATGGGAGGAGGAATTCCTAGAGAATCATACTTCGAAGGCTAGCGGGATTTGATTGCAGGACTTAGACAGGACTAGCGGAAACAGAGATTCCACTCTTGGAGAGCGCACACAAAGTAGTGTGTGCATCGGGACCCAGGGAAAGGAGCAGTGATCCCATAGGAGGCTGAACCAGACCTACCTGCTAGTGTTGGAGGGTCTCCTGCAGAGGCGGGGGGTGTCTGTGGCTCACCATGGGGACAAGGACACTGGCAGCAAAAGATCTGGGAAGTACTGCTTGGTGTGAGCCCTCCCAGAGTCTGCCATTAGCCCCATCAAAGAGCCAGGTAGGCTCCAGTGCTAGGTCGCCTCAGGCCAAACAACCAACAGGGAGGGAACCCAGGCCCACCCAACAGCAGACAAGCGGATAAAAGTTTTACTGAGCTCTGACAACAGAGAAACACCCAGCTCTACCCACCACCAGTCCCTCCCATCAGGAAGCCTGCACAAGCCTCTTAGATAGCCTCATCCACCAGAGGGCAGACAGCAGAAGCAAGGAGAACTACAGTTCTGCAGCCTGTGGAACAAAAACCACATTCACAGAAAGACAGACAAAATGAAAAGGCAGAGGACTTTGTACCAGATGAAGGAACAAGATAAAACCTCAGAAAAACAACTAAATGAAGTGGAGATAGGCAACCTTCCAGAAAAAGAATTCAGAATAATGATAGTGAAGATGATCCAGGACCTCAGAAAAAGAATGGAGGCAAAGATCAAGAAGATGCAAGAAATGTTTAACAAAGACCTAGAAGAATTAAAGAACAAACATCTAGGGGCTTCCCTGGTGGCACAGTGGTTAAGAATCCGCCTGCCAGTGCAGGGGACACGGGTTCGAGCCCTGGTCCAGGAAGATCCCACATGCCGCGGAGCAACTAAGCCCATGCGCCACAACTACTGAGCCTGCACTCTAGAGCACGTGAGCCATAACTACTGAGCCCACGTGCTACAACTACTGAAGCCCGTGTGCCAGAACGAAGAGTAGCCCCCACTTGCCACAACTAGAGAAAGACCATGCACAGAACGAAGACCCAATGCAGCCAAAGATAAATAAATTAATTAAATAAATTAAAAAAAAACACCTAGAAGAATTAAAGAACAAACAGAGATGAACAATACAATAACTGAAATAAAAAATACACTTGTAGGAATCAATAGCAGAATAACTGAGGCAGAAGAACAGATAAGTGGAAGACAGAATGGTGGAATTCACTGCCACGGAACAGAATAAAGAAAAAAGAATAAAAAGAAATGAAGACAGCCTAAGAGACCTCTGGGACAACATTAAACGCAACAACGTTTGCATTAAGGGGTCCTAGAAGGCGAAGAGAGAGAGAAAGGACCCGAGAAAATATCTGAAGACATTATAGTCGAAAACTTCCCTAACAGGGGAAAGGAAATAGTCGCCCAAGTCCAGAAAGCGCAGACAGTCCCACACAGGATAAACCCAAAGAGAAACATGCCGAGACACACAGTAATCAAACTGACAAAAATTAAAGACAAAGAAAAATTATTGAAAGCAACAAGGGAAAAATGACAAATAACATACAAGGGAACTCCCATAAGGTTAACAGCCGATTTCTCAGCAGAAACTCTACAAGCCAGAAGGGAGTGGCATGATATACTTAAAGTGATGAAAGGGAAGAACCTACAACCAAGATTACTCTACCCGGCAAGGATCTCATTCAGTTTCAGTGGAGAAATCAAAAGCTTTACAGACAAGCAAAAGCTAAGAGAATTCAGCACCACCAAACCAGCTCTACAACAAATGCTAAAGGAACTTCTCTAAGCGGGAAACACAAGAGAAGAAAAGGACCTACAAAATAAACCCATAACAATTAAGAAAATGGTAATAGGTATATACATATTGATAATCACCTTAAATGTAAATGGATTAAACGTTCCAAACAAAAGACACAGGCTTGCTGAATGGATACAAAAACAAGACCCATATATATGCTGTCTACAAGAGACCCACTTCAGACCTAGGGGCACATACAGACTGAAAGTTAGGGCATGGAAAAAGATATTCCATGCAAATGGATATCAAAAGAAAGCTGGAGTAGCAATACTCATATCAGATAAAATAGACTTTAAAATAAAGAATGTTACAAGAGACAAGGAAGGACACTACATAATGATCAAGGGATCAATCCCAGAAGAAGATATAACAATTATAAATATATATGCACCCAACATAGGAGCACCTCAATACATAAGGCAACTGCTAACAGCTACAAAAGAGGAAATCGACAGTAACACAATAATAGTGGGGGACTTTAACACCTCACTTACACCAATGGACAGATCATCCAAACAGAAAATAAGGAAACACAAGCTTTAAATGATACAATAGACCAGATAGATTTAATTGATATTTATAGGACATTCCATCCAAAAACAGCAGATTACACTTTCTTCTCAAGTGCACATGGAACATTCTCCAGGATAGATCACATCTTGGGTCACAAATCAAGCCTCGGTAAATTTAAGAAAACTGAAATCATATCAAGCATCTTTTCCGACCACAACACTGTGAGATTAGAAATCAATTACAGGGAAAAAAACGTAAAAAACACAAACACTTGGAGGCTGAACAATACGTTACTAAATAACCAAGAGATCACTGAAGAATTCAAAGAGGAAATCAAAAAATACCTAGAGACAAATTACAATGAAAACACAACGATCCAAAACCTACAGGATGTAGCAAAAGCAGTTCTAAGAGGGAAGTTTATAGCAATACAAGCCTGCCTCAAGAAAGAAGAAAAATCTTGGGCTTCCCTGGTAGCACAGTGGTTAAGAATCCACCTGCCAATGCAGGGGCAGGGGTCCAAGCCCTGGCCTGGGAAGATCCCACATGCCGCGGAGCAACTAAGCCCATGTGCCACAACTACTGAGCCTGAGCTCTGGAGCCCATGAGCCACAACTGCTGAGCCCACATGCCACAACTACTGAAGCCTGCACGCCTAGAGCCCGTGCTCTGCAACAAGAGAAGCCACGACAATGAGAAGCCCACACACCACAATGAAGGGTAGCCCCTGCTCACCGCAACTAGAGAAAGCCCGTGCACAGCAATGAAGACTCAACACAGCCAAAAATAAATAAATAAATTTATTAAAAAAAAAAATAAAGAAAGAAGAGAAATCTCAAATAAACAATCTAACCTTACACCTAAAGGAACTAAAGAAAGAAGAACAAACAAAACCCGAAGTAAGTAGAAGGAAGAAATCATAAAGATCAGAGAAGAAATAAATGAAATAGAAACAAAGAAAACAATAGCAAAGATCAATAAAACTAAAAGCTGGTTCTTTGAGAAGGCAAACAAAATTGATAAACCTTTAGCCAGACTCATCAAGAAAAAGAGGGAGAGGACTCAAATCAATAAAATTAGAAATGAAAAAGGAGAAGTTACCACAGACACTGCAGAAATACAAAGCATCATAAGAGAGTACTACATTGGCTTCCCTGGTGGCGCAGTGGTTAGGAACCCGCCTGCTAATGCAGGGGACACGGGTTCGAGCCCTGGTCCAGGAGGATCCCAAATGCCACAGAGCAACTAAGCCCATGAGCCACAACTACTGAGCCTGCGCTCTAGATCCCGCAAGCCACAACTACTGAAGCCCGTGTGCCTGGAACCCGTGCTCCGCAATGGGAGAGGCCACCACAATGAGAAGCCCACACACCGCAAAGAAGAGTAGCCCCTGCTCGCCGCAGCTGGAGAATGCCCACGCACAGCAACTGACCCAATGGAACCAAAAATAAATAAATAAATAATTTTTTTTAAAAAAAGAAAGACTATTACAAGCAACTCTATGCCAATAAAATGGACAACCTGGAAGAAATGGACAAATTCTTAGGAAGGTATAACCTTCCAAGACTGAACCAGGAAGAAATAGAAAATATGAACAGACCAATCACAAGTAATGAAATTGAAATTGTGATTAAAAATCTTCCAACAAACAAAAAGTCCAGGACCAGATGGCTTCACAGGTGAATTCTATCAAAATTTAGAGAAGAGCTGACACCCATCCTTCTCAAACTCTACCAAAAAATTGCAGAGGAATGAACACTCCCAAACTCATTCTATGAGGCCACCATCACCCTGATACCAAAACCAGACAAAGATACTACAAAAAAAGAAAATTACAGACCAATATCACTGATGAATATAGATGCAAAAATCCTCAACAAAATACTAGCAAACAGAATCCAACAACACATTAAAAGGATAATACACCATGATCAAGTGGGATTTATCCCAGGGGTGCAAGGATTCTTCAATATACACAAATCAATCAATGTGATACACCATATTAACACACTGAAGAATAAAAACCATATAATCATCTCAAGAGATGTAGAAAAAGCTTTTGACAAAATTCAACACGTATTTATGATAAAAACTCTCCAGAAAGTGGGCACAGAGGGAACCTACCTCAACATAATAAAGGCCATATACGACTAACTGATAGCAAACATCATTCTCAATGGTGAAAAACTGAAAGTATTTCCTCTAAGATCAAGAACAAGACAAGGATGTTCACTCTCACCACTATTATTCAACATAGTTTTGGAAGTCCTAGCCACAGCAATCAGAGAAGAAAAAAAATATGAAAGGAATACAAATTGGAAAAGAAGAAGTAAAACTGTCACTGTTTGCAGATGACATGATACTATACTAGAGAATCCTAAAGATACCACTAAAAAATTACTAGAGCTCATCAATGAATTTAGTAAAGTTGCAGGATACAAAATTAATGCACAGAAATCTCTTGCATTCCTATACACTAACAACGAAAGATCAGAAAGAGAAATTAAGGAAATAATCCCATTCACCATTGCAACAAAAAGAATAAAATACCTAGGAATAAACCTACCTAAGGAGGTAAAAGACCTGTACTCAGAAAAGTATGACACTGATGAAAGAAATCAAAGATGACACAAACAGATGGAGAGATATACCATGTTCTTGGATTGGAAGAATCAATATTGTGAAAATGACTATACTACCCAAAGCAATCTACAGATTCAATGCAATCCCTATCAAATTACCAGTGCCATTTTTTACAGAACTAGAACAAAAAATCTTAAAATTTGTATGGAGACAAAAAAGACCCCAAATAGCCAAAGTCGTCTTGAGGGGAAAAAAAGGAGCCTGAGGAATCAGACTCCCTGACTCCAGACTATACTACAAAGCTACAGTAATCAAGACAATATGGTACTGGCACAAAACCAGAAATATAGATCAATGGAACAGGATAGAAAGTCCAGAGATAAACCCACGCTCCTATGGTCAACTAATCTATGACAAAGGAGGCAAGGATATACAATGGAGAAAAGACAGTCTCTTCAATAAGTGGTGCTGGGAAAACTGGACAGCTACATGTAAAAGAATGAAATTAGAACACTCCCTAACACCATATACAAAAATAAACTCAAAATGGATTAGAGACCTAAATGTAAGACTGGATACTAGAAAACTCTTAGAGGAAAACAGGAGGAACACACTTTGACATAAATCATAGCAAGATCTTTTTTGATCCACCTCCTAGAGTAATGGAAATAAAAACAAAAATAAACAAATGGGACCTAATGCAACTTAAAAGCTTTTGCAAAGCAAACTACAAACAAGACGAAAAGACAACCCTCAGAATGGGAGAATATATTTGCAAATGAATCAATGGACAAAGGATTGATCTGCAAAATATATAAGCAGCTCATGCAGCTCAATATTAAAAAAGAAAAAACCAATCAAAAAATGGGCAGAAGACCTAAACAGACATTTCTCCAAAGAAGACATACAGATGGCCAAGAAGCACATGAAAAGCTGCTCAACATCACTAATTATTAGAGAACTGCAAATCAAAACTACAATGAGTATCACCTCGCACCATTTAGAATGGGCATCATCAGATAATCTACGAACAACAAATGCTGGAGTGGGTGTGGAGAAAAGGGAACCCTCTTGCACTGTTGGTGGGAATGTAAATTGATACAGCCACTATGCAGAACAGTATGGAGGTTCCTTAGAAAACTAAAAATAGAATTACCATATGACCCAGCAATCTCACTACTGGGCATATACCCAGAGAAAACCATAATTCAAAAAGACACATGCACCCCAATGTTCACTGCAGCACTATTTACAATAGCCAGGTCATGGAAGCAACCTAAATGCCCATCGACAGACGAATGGATAAAGAAGATGTGGTACATATATACAATGGAATATTAACTTAGCCATAAAAAGGAACGAAATTGGGTCATTTGTAGAGACATGGATGGATCTAGAGACTGTCACACAGAGTGAAGTAAGTCAGAAAGAGAAAAACAAATATCATATATTAACGCATATATGTGGAACCTAGAAAAATGGTACAGATGAACCAGTTTGCAGGGCAGAACTAGAGACACAGATGTAGAGAACAAACGTATGGACACCAAGGGGGGAAAGTGGCAGGGGGGTGGGGTAGTGGTGGTGGGATGAACTGGGAGATTGGGATTGACATACATACCTGCTGTATAAAAAAATAAATTAAATAAAATTCAAAAATCAGGGCTTCCCTGGTGGCGCAGTGGTTGAGGGTCCGCCTGCCGATGCAGGGGACACGGGTTCGTGCCCCGGTCCGGGAAGATCCCACGTGCCGCGGAGCGGCTGGGCCCGTGGGCCATGGCCGCTGGCAGCGGGAGAGGCCACAGTAGTAAGAAGCCCGCGTACCGCCAAAAAACAAAAAAAAAAAAAACAAAAACAAAAAACAAACCAAGATTATTTAGAGATAATGGAGATAAATCTAAAATACAGTCAGCTAAAAAAGTTGAAAATAGATGCCTCTGCAAAAGTGGAAATGAGGGAAAAGGTAGTGGACTGCCTTCTGTTTTCATAGAAAACCTTATAATACTTGTTATTTCTTTAAACCATGCATATGTATAACTTTTGTTTGTGAAAGAATGTAAGTTTCCTGATGGCAGGGACCATGAGAGTCTTCTATTAAAATCCCCAGTGCTCCACCTGAAGCAGGTGTTCAAAAAGTATTTGTTATTCAAGTAACTGAAGTCACCGTTCTTGAGGCCCTAAACGGCTCCTTGTAAGGCACAGCATTAAGATCAGGATGCGTGTGATGCCTCCAGGGACTGCAGGCAGGGTCTGGCCCCTGCAAACTCCTCTCCCCGACTCCTCCTCTAGTGCCTCTTTCAGGTGCTCACATGCACATTGTTCCTTCCTGCCTCGGGAAATTTGCACTTGCTGTTCCTTCTACCTAAAAAAGCTCTTCACCACCATCACCTAGTTCTCTCCCATAAATCCGTTAGACTTCAGCTCAGATGTCACTTCCTCCAGGAGATCCTGTCTCCTATCTCCCTCTTCACCAGCCTGATGGGGCCATGGTGGGCCTACCCCAGGATCCCCAAGGACCTTGTAGGTTATGTTAAGGCATTTACTCTTCTATCTAGAAGAGAATAAGGAGCCACCAAAGTGTTGCCAGCCAGGAAAGATAAGATCAAATATGCTGGTAGGTCTGGGGCTCAGAGAATTGTGAACAGCAGCAGGCAGCTTACCTGGGACACAGATGACCTTTGCTCAACAAACAGTGGCCTCATCCTACCTCCCCAGGGTACCTCCAGTAATTCCCTATGGTAGTGTTTTCCAGAATGGGGCATGACTATCACCGGGGGCTCTAGGGATAATTTTAGTGGCATATAACCACATATTTTTCAAAGATTAACATATTTATTTCAATGGGGATTCAAAAATATAACCTGCATTCTAAACCCATGATTTCATGGCTGTTATTGTTTAGGACAAACTTCATGAGGTCGATACTCAATTGACTAACTAAAGCTTGGGGCCTCTTGCTCAAGTCAAACTTGCCAAGTACCCTGAAAATCCCTCTACATCTTTCTCTATACAACTCTCCTGCCTGAAATGTCCTTCTTACCCCCTGCTTTGGAAAATTCTACATACCCTTCAAAGTCCCAGTTGAATCCCCCGCTCAGCAAAGTGGCCTTATAATTAGGGTAGGAGATTGATATGGTGGTTAAAAACTAAGGCTTATCAAACGTAAATTTTGGGCTTTGGGTGATAATGATGTATCAATGTAGGTTCACTAATTGTTAACAAATGCACCACTCTGGTGTTAGATGTTGATAGAGGAAGTTGTGTGTTGGCACAGGAGGCATATGGAAACACTGCATCTTTGCTCGATTTTGCTGTGAACTTAAAAATGCTCTAAAAAATAAAGTCTATTAAAAAAAAAAAAAGCCAAGGGGGTTCCCTGGTGGCCTACTGGTTAGGATTCTGGGCTTTCACTGCAGGGACTGGGTTCAATCCCTGGTTGGGGAACTGAGATACTGCAAGCCCCAAGGCTCGGCCAAAAAAAAAAAAAAAAAAAGTCAAACCAAGGCTTAGAAATTCGATCTAGCTGTGTGACTTTAGGCAAGTTACTTAACTTCTCTGAACCTAAACTTCCTCATCTGTTGGATAGGAATAATAGTGCCTAACCTTAGAGGACTGTGGTGAGAATTTAATGTTATCACGCATATAAAAGTACTCAGTATATGTCTGGCATACAGTAAGCCTTCCTAAAAGTTACCTGTTATTTTCATGAGAGTGGGGAGCCACAAATATGAGAGGGCTTTCCCTACTTATTTTAATTATTCATCTTTCTACGCCTTTCACATAGTAGGTGCTTAGGAAAAGCTGGTTGGTTGTTGGAGGCCTTGCTGCCTTTGGGAGGGATTATTCTCATCCACATCTCCACACCTCCTTATTCAGTGAGCAACAAGATGCTGGCGGATAATGGGTGTCCACACCACAATCCCACGCTGTCCTGAGGATTCAGAGCGGATGGAGGAAGGCCCGGCGACTGCTCCGCCGCCGCCATGGCAACTTCAGCCCCATTCCTGGAACCCAGCTCGGGAGGAGCAGGGTATCGAAAGTCAGTCTCCCCAAGGGCGGCTCTCCCAAGGTCTCCAGGGCCTGGTCCCCCGCCCCAGCGCTGAGTCGTCTCCGGGTCCAGGCAGGCGCTGCTCCCTGCGGCCACACGGTGGCGGCGTAGAGTCGAGCTGCGCGCCCCACCTGGGAAGCGCTAATGAGGCACAGCCCCAAAGGTTGGGCCTCCTGCTCCCCACCCTTGCCAGGACAGGTCACGGTATCCAGGCGAGAGAGCCGTTGGGCCTAATCTCACCTCACCTCAATACCTCCAACTGGACCCTCGATTCCTGATACTAGGCCGGGCACTCCCAGCTCACTTGACTCGCCCTCCACCCCCGACAATCGTTCCCAGGGCCACCCCGCCCTGCCGCCAGTCCCGCGCAGCACACCTGGCGGGTACCGGGCCAGCCCTTGCTCAGATTCAGGCTCGAGCCCGCCGGACCCAGACCGAGCGTCTCGTCCCACTCCCATGTGCGCCGGCCCGGAGAGAAGGAGGTGGGCGTGCGCTCGAGCTTTGTGGTCCTCACTGCCCCGACCTCCGGCCCTCTCCATTCTCTGCTTCCGCTTCCGGGCCTGCATCTTCTCCAAACTTCTCTGAACGCCGCGAACCCCCTTCCCAACACTTCGAATGCAGGTCCCAAGGGCTGATAATATAGTCAGGGTTTGACCTGTAGAGGGGTCCCCTTACAGGCACTGAGAGGTAAACAAGCTAAGCGCGGGCACGTGCCAGGGCGGGGCTTTGGGCGGGGCATCAGAAGGGCGGGGCCAAGGCGCTTGAGTTGCCGCGGGCCGAGGAGGTACCCCAGGCGCGCGCGGGGTGCCGGGAGTGCAAACTAAGCGGAAATGGGGCGGGGGGAGACGCAGAGCTGGGGGCGGGGCGGGCACTGGGGGTGGTTTGAGGGAGCGCAGGGCCGACTAGACTTGGGAGCTGAATGGGCTGGCCGTGGGGTTGGGCCTGGACTGGGGACCCAAAAGCGAGAAGGGCCTGAGTGGGGAGGGGAAGAGGAGGCAGGAACCCCGCCCACTTTCTAGGTTGGGTTCTTGGAACTGGTCAGGAAATCCTGGGACTCAATCTTGGGGCTTGATCTTCTGTAGGCGATGGTTTTTATAGAGAGCGCTGATAGGGCACCCATTTTCCCCACATTCCGGGAACTGCTCAGGCTTGTCCCCCAAGAGTTTGGGGGCTCAGCAGCTTCCTCCCTTCACGCTGCGGGGCGGGTCCCACCCTGAGAGCCCGGCAAGGCCCTTTGGTCCCTCCAGAGCCCCCCCATCTTCAGTTTCAACAAGATTGGGGGAGCGGGGAAGTCTTGGGGGCCACAGGCCACATACATCTAGAAAGATCTTTAGGCCCCAGGACCTTCTCTTGCCCCTGCCCTCTCCTCTGCTCCAGCAAACCTTACTCTCCTTAGCAGAGGTATTAGAAGGGTCCCCATGGGGAGAAAGGGAGCAATTTCTACTGGCTCCCTTCTATTGCAGTCTGCAAAACAGGACATGGGGGCGGGGGGAGCCTTCGAGGGCTGAAGATGGGGTGCCCTGTTTACCCTTCCTGCCCAGCCTAGTGGCTGGCAGGAGCTCAACCGGCTCAGCAATAGGACTTAGGTGCGCAGAATCTTGGGGTTCTTCGTTTGTCTGGTACTCTGTTCCGCCGTGGACCTGGGAAACACACGGGGAAACCCTACCTGCCTGTTTTTTCCCCCCCTTTCAGTTTTTTTCTTTTATGTAAAAGTAATTCATGAGTCTTTTTTTTTAAATTAAAACCTTACAAAAATATGGATTTGAAAAATGAAAAACACTCATCTTCACTGGTGAGATAGCTGCGGTTTTTCTTATTTGTAGCATACTATATATATATATATATATATATAAAGGGGGTCACACCACATATTGTTTTGCAACTTGCTGTATACTGTGGACATTTTTTCGTGTCATTATTTATAGAGATACCCCATTTTTAAGGCGTTCATAATATTCCAGAATATGGGTACCCCATAATTCATTTGATCTTCTACTGATAAACATTTAATCCTACGCCTGTGTTTATAATGATCTTTACGTTGTTTTATTTTTACAAGTATGTACTTACTGTAAAATTTTTAAATACTGATAAAGGCAAAAAATATGGATAAAGACAAAATAAAGTTCACCATATTCCTCCTATCTACAGGTAACTAACTCCTTTATTTTGTAAGCTACACTTTATGGAACGCTTGCTATATGCCAGATACCATGCTAAGTCATTCACGGAACAGCAGTCTGAGGTTTGGAGAAATGTCTCCAGTGAGGCTTGCCCAAGGTCACACAGCTAGAAAGTGGCAGAGCCAGGACCTGGACCCAACTTTATCTGATTCCAAAGCTTTGCTGGCATCTTCCTGTTAACATGCGGGTGTCTTTCCTTCCAATCTTTTTTTTTTAATTTCCAGGCCACGGGACAAAAATACTCACATGTAAATATGCACTGCTTTTCCTCCTTCCCAGGCTTAGGAGCCTTTGTAAGGAGGGCAGAGGGAGAGAAATAGACCTGTAAGCAAAAGAGTGGAGAGACCTGGAGGAATTTCCGCCCAGTCGCAATCAGGAAAAGCTGCTTCTGAGAGAAGGGAGGGGAGTGAGGGAGCTGGCAGAGTTTGGGTGGTCAGGAATTTGGAAAAAGAGAAAGAAGGAAGAGGTTTGGGGAGCTGTTGTAATGGTGTGGAACTTTGAGGAAGAGAGATTTAGGAGGATTCTGAAAGGATGTCTTGCCCTGAGCTGTGCCGTGTAATCCCTTTGCAGTGTCCTCCAGAGACCTTTGGTAAAGACTTTCGTTTCCTGTCAGTGCTTTTTGGAGTTGGATCGATTTCTTTTGGCAAAGAGGGAGCAAATAAAAGACCAGCTTTCTTCAGGTTCACATGCATTTTTTGTATTTCTTCTTTTATGAAAATGAAATAGCCTGTCTGCCTTTGCTCACTCAGTACCCTCCCCCTAGAATGCCCTGCCTTTCCCATGTCCTTCTCCATTTCCCTCATCCTCCAAGGTCCACCTCTCTCCACCTCTTTCCCCTCCTTCTGTTGGCCCTAGCTCTTTGCAAGTCCTTCATTATACCCCAAATCAGGGCAGATGACTGGCCCCCTACTGATAGGCCATATTGAGTAGGAATTTTGCCAGCATCGGAATCTCTTTGATTACAAGAAACTGTGCTGGTTTGTTGGTTTTAGAAATCTCCTTGTGTCAAGTGGAGTACCCTTGCACCAGTTATCATTCCCCGGGGAAGACTCTAAACACTTCTACCCATTTCCTCTTGGTATCTGAGTAGTCAAGGAAGACACAATGCAGTCAAGCACCGGATGGAACCACGCTTTGCTCACATAGAGAAGAGACAGCAGGATCAGCTTCAGTAGTGGGTGTTGGTCCCTCATTGCCGGGGGATCTCTCCCAGTGATCAACACAGGGCACTTCACCTATGCTCACCCTTCTTGTGCCATAGTGGAAGGACCCTATCCCCTCCAAGAGGAGGACAGATAATAACCATGGGGTTGGCTAGATGCCATACGACCGACATGCTTTAAGCAGAGACAAAAGAGTACTCATGACACCTGAAACAAGGAAAGATACTCCCACACAAGGTGATAAATCCAGCTGGCTGTGTGGGCTCTTTATCTCTTGGTTAGGAAGTGTTCCAGGCTCAGGGCCCATTCTTACATAATTGAGTAAGGGTCAAAAAACTGCAGGCATGAGACTGTCTTTCTCAACAGTTGGCCATCGTGACTCATTTCCCTCTTTGTTTTGGCTGCTAAGAAGCTCAGAACTATTCTATTCTGGATCTGTATTTTCTCTTTGTCCCAATTTTCTTAATTATTTACTTTAAGGCTTAAAAAATGTTTTATTATGGAATATTTCAAACACATGAAAGTAGAGAGAATGTAATAAACTGTTATGCACCTGTAACCCATCCTCAATAATTACCAACATTTTGCCAATCTTGTTTCATTTACCTCCCCACTTTTCCCTCCCTCTGAAGTATTATAAAGCAAATCCCAGATATCATATCATTTCACTGGAATTATTTCAGCATATATCTTTAAAAGATAGGGCTTTTTCAAATATAACTACAATGCCACTATCATACCTAACAAAATTAATACAAATTCCCTAAAATCATTTAATACCTAGTTCATGTTCAAATTTCTTTAATAGTTGGTTTTTTCCAATAAGAACTCAAATAAGGCTCACACATTTCATTTGGTTGATATGCGTCATAAGTAACTTTTCATCTATAACAGTTACACTTTTCTTTTCTTCTTTTTTCATGCTATTTATTTGTAAAGGAAACCAGAGCATTTGCCCTGTAAAGGTTCCCACATCCCAGAAGATTTGGCTGATTGCTTCCTGATGGTGTAGTTTAACTTGTTCTTCCGTCTCTTGTATTTCCATTAAACTGAAAGTTAGATCTAGAGCTTGATTAGATTCAGGTTTAATGTCTTTAGCAAGAATACCTTATTGGCGATGGTGCTGTCTACTTATTATTATGTCTCATCTAGCGGCACATATTTAGTTTAAATATTTTTATTGATTGATCCATGGTTTCAGGGCTCTTGGCCTGCTCTTTTCATTATAGAATTCCCCATCAACCTTTTATCTGTTGGTTTTAGCATCTGCTGATGATCCGTTATTTCATTAGGTGTTGCAAAATGGGAACCGGGCCCTGGCAGTGAAAGCGCCAAGTCCTGGACTGCCAGGGAATCCCCCATGACTTTCTAATTCTGTCATTCTTTTTTTTTTTTTTTTTTGGCCACGCCCAGCAGCATGTGGGATCTTAGTTCCCTGACCAGGGATAGAACCCGAGCCCCCTGCAGTGGAAGCACGGAGTCATAACCATTGGACCACCAGGGAAGTCCCTCTGGCATTCTTTTTGCATTCATTAGCTGGAATTCTTCCATAAAGAACAACGTTTCAATAAAAATTATTTTTAAAAATAAAATTAAATTACAAAAATAATTTAAAAATAAAACTTAAATGAGTGCTTCCCTGGTGGCGCAGTGGTTGAGAGTCCGCCTGCCGATGCAGGGGACACGGGTTCGTGCCCCGGTCTGGGAAGATCCCACGTGCCGCAGAGCGGCTGGGCCCGTGAGCCATGGCCGCTGGGCCTGAGAATCTGGAGCCTGTGCTCCACGGTGGGAGAGGCCACAACAGTGAGAGGCCCGCGTACCGCAAAAAAAAAAAAAAAAAAAACTTAAATGAAAAAATAAAAGAATAACTTTTCCTCATTCATTATTTGATTTTCCTGAAATAGTTTGTACAAAGAAAGACAGGATAAATGCTTGATTCCTTTAATGTATTTTTATAAGTTGCCTGAACTCCTTTGTGGAACAAGGTGTTAAAAAAAAAAAGGGCAAGCAGAGTAGTGGAATGGAAAGAGCACAGGCCTCGGACTCAGACAGAATCCTGATTCCATCACTTCTTACCTGTGTAACCTTGGGCCATCCATCTGAGCCTCAGTTTCCTTAACTGCAAGTTGGGAACCAATATCCTCAACTTCTCCAAACTTTCAGTAGAATCATTTCCAGGCCTAGATCAAGCAATTCCTCGTACAGGAAGTAAAATACAGTCACTGTGGAAAATTCAGATGCAGATAAACAGAAAGAATATAGAAGCTTTGTGAAAAGCATCTAGCATATGCTTGGCCTATAGTCGGTATTTCTGACAACTCCAGCTTGGCTCTCGGGCTGCCCTGTGTTAGAATCCTTCTGGAAGAGAGTAAATTTAGCCAGCAGAGACTCCAGCCTCAGTCCAAGAAAATCCTAGTAAGAGTCAGAGAGGGTGTTTTGGGGAGAGAGCAGGAGGTCTTATGTCAAGAGCTAGTGAACTGAAGTTAGACCTACCACAAGCTTGCAGTGAGATCTTGGGAGAGTCACTTAACCTCCCAAGCAACAGTTTCTCACGTGTAAGATAGAGGTTGTCAAGGCTGACCTGCCAGAGTCGTTGGGAGGGCCACCTGAGATGTTGATGTGGAGATGCCCACCTTGGAGGCAAAAATTGGGCAGTGCTCAGCAAATAGGGGTTAGCTTGATCTGTCTGGGAACTCCCTTTCTGAGCTCCCATCAAGTGTAAAGTTACAAGTGTCTCTTATCACTGAAGGGCTGTGTAAGGGCTGGCTTGGAGCCCAGGCTCCAAGTGCTGTGTGAATTGGGTAAACCTCTTCCTCTCTGGGGCTTGGATTCTTCCATCTGTGAGATGACCAGATTAGGGGTCCAAATCTAAATGCCCCCAGGAGCAGACAGGTAGCAAGTGAATGAAGTGGGGGAGGCAGTGAGATAGTAGTGGGTGGTGGAGACTGTGGTGACCTGATGAGCTTGCTTTATCTGAGAGAGGCTGCCTCTCCATTCTGCTGATGGCCACAAAACTGGAATGTGAGCGCAGGTGGCCTTTTTTTTAAAAAAAATAAAGTTATTTATTTATTTTTGGCTGCGTTGGGTCTTCCTTGCTGCACGCGGGCTTTCTCTAGTTGTGGTGAGCGGGGGCTACTCTTCATTGCGGTGCGTGGGCTTCTCATTGTGGTGACTTCTCTTGTTGAGGAACATGGGCTCTAGGCGTGCGGGCTTCAGTAGTTGCGGCATGCGAGCTCAGTAGTTGTGGCGCACGGGCTTGGTTGTTCCGCGGCATGTGGGATCTTCCCGGACCAGAGATCAAACCTGTGTCCCCTGCATTGGCAGGCAGATTCTTAACCACTGCGCCACCAGGGAAGTCCCTTGCCTGACTTTTAAAGAGGCTGGAAAGCTGTATTTTAAATTTTTTTCTTCCTTTTTTTTTTTTTTTTTAATACCTTCTTTTTACAAAACGTCTGTCCAGGGCTGACTTTCAATAGATCCCAGCGAGGGAGCTGCTCTGTTATGTAGGAAACCCTGACGCAGAAGCAGGTCATCTATGAATGGTTTAGCACCAGGTTCCCCACCAACGTGTGCTGTGTGACAGGTGAAGGGGCTGCTGCCTTTCTGGCCGCGCCTTGTGTCCCAGGACCAAGGGGTCTTCCAACCCAACCCCGGTCCTGAGGGGCTGCGGAATGCACTGTGCTGTATTTTTAATTTTAAATTAAAGTGATGGCAAGTTACTTGAGATATTTAGCAGCCTGTATGGACTAAACAAAATGTAAAGTAGGGTTAAGAGCATGGATTCTAAAGTAAGAGAAGTTCATGCACCAGCTTTACCACTTAATTAACTGTATGTCCTTGAGCAAGTCATTTAGCTTCTCTGTGCCTCACTTTTCTTATCTGTAAAATGGGGGTAATTATTGCACCTACTTCACGTGATTGTTGTGAGGATCACATAAGCAAGGACAGGACTAGGGTGAGGTTAACAGAATGAGGTTAATGAGGAATCATCTTGGGTGCAAAATTTAAGGGGGTGCCAAAAACTCAACAATCAAGATATATTTTCAAAAGTTAAAAGTAATGCAAAAAAAAAAAAAAAATCCATGATGACCAAAATAGCAACATTTTAAGTGAAGACAGGATATGACCTTGCACTTGTGTGACTTGGCTTTAACTCACCTCACCCTAATCCTGGGTCTGTGGGGTCCTGGCTTTATTCTTAAAATAGGATGGTACACAAGGAGAACACCCATCCTACCTCCAGGCCCAGTGGTTCACGGGTAAGAGAGAGAAAGCATTTGACTTTGTTCACTGCCATATCACCAGCACCTACAATGGTGCCTCACACATGGTAGGATCTTAATAAATATTTGTTGAATGGGGAAAAAGTTGGGATGATACATGTCCAACCTTAGAACAGTGCCTGGCACCAAGTAGGTGCTCAATAAAAAAATAATGATGATTAAGATTGAGAAGATAATGATGTCATTGTGGGTCCTATTCTGTCTTTTTTTTTTTTTTTTGAAGTACGCGGGCCTCTCACTGTTATGGCCTCTCCCGTTGCGGAGCACAGGCTCCGGACGCACAGGCTCAGTGGCCATGGCTCACTGGCCCAGCCGCTCCGCGGCATGTGGGATCTTCCCTGACCGGGGCACGAACCCGTGTCCCCTGCATCGGTAGGAGGACTCTCAACCAATGCGCCACCAGGGAAGCCCCCCTCTTCTGTCTGTAAGCCAATGGTGAACCTAGTATGTTTGACACCCAAAATGTGTTTTTTTTTCCAAGTTATCAAATTTTATTTTTCTTGAATTTCTTCTTAGATTTTCTGGTAATGTAAAAAAAAGTTTTTAAATTTTTATTTTTATTGGAGTATAGTTGATTTAAAATGTTGTGTTAGTTTCAGGTGTACAGCAAAGTGGTTCAGTTATACATATACATATATTACTTCTTTTTTAGATTCTTTTCTCTTATAGGTTATCACAGAATATTGAGTAGAGTTCCCTACTGCTATACAGTAGGTTCTTGTTAGTTACCTATCTTATATATAGTAGTGTGTGTAGAAAAGATCATTTTTTAATCCCAACATGACAAGAATTATCTTCAATAATAATCATGAAATAAAACAAATAATAATAATGGCAGAAAAGCAACAGAGACAGTAAAAACTTGCTTTTATTGAACTTCATATATATACTCAGACCAATAAAATTTTTTAAATAAAATAAAAATTATAGTACAAATGGGAAAAAAGTAAAGGACTAATAGTTTATGGTTATATTAATGTATTTTTTAAACACACATGAAGAAATGCCTCTAAAAGAGGCAACTTGGCAGGTTCAGAGAATGACTTGCATAGAGAATGACAGAACTACAGTAACCGTTTTACAATCACTGTGCTATCACCGTTGATTTCAAATCTGCTGTTTAAATGCAGGGACATGGGGACATGAATGCTCCTGATGTGAGCTCCAATGATGCTGACCTGCTATGAGCTCTCAAACTGAAGGTATATGTTGGTGCCAGTTGTGTAACTGGGAGTTCTTCAAATTAGCTTCCATGTAGAATATGTTATTTATTAAAGGTTAGGTGATAAAATGTACTAATTTGAAGTAATATATATATATATCTCATAGTAATCGCGGCAATTATTTAGAACTTAGACCAAGAAAGATCTCTTCAGGAGGGAGGATTTTATCACCAACGACATTGTTTAGAATTGCCAGGGCACAGTGATAAAAAAAGCAGACCCACCCAGTTTCATTAATGTTTTAAACTTCTCTACAGACAATGCATGCCTTATTTCTTGCACATGGAGGACTGGCTACCACCCTTAACTGATTCACCTCTGCCCCAGGCCATCAGTTTCCTATCTCTGGATGAGACAGTCCCAAAGGCCCTTCCAAAGATGACATTGCACTACTTTCTAATTGTGGCTTTGCAAGCTATTTCAAGCCATGTGACCCTGGGTAAGTCAGGTTATTTCTCCAAGTCTCAGTTTCCTCATCTGTGAAATGGGAACAGTAACCCCAAGCCATGCCTTACCCCATAAGGGCTCCATGAGGTAGTGTGGGAGAAGACTTTTTGTAAAGAAGGAGGCACTGCATACAAGTGGCAGGAACACAGCTGGCAGGCCTTGATGACAAAGGTGATGATGTTCCTCTGAAGTCATAAATAAGTTGTTCCTAGATTGAGGATCTGAGTTAGGGGAAGGGGAACCAGCGGGTGCTGGACTTTGCAAATCACTGACAGTGACTTTTTTCTTCCAGGAAAAGTCTTGATCCTCTTGGCCCAGAAGCAGGGGTCTGATCACAATGACCCCAGTTCCTCTGCTGCTGTATTACAACCCAGCTGGATGGAGCACTTCCCTTCCAGGGGAAGGTGGCTGAGGCAGAAGCAGGGTGTGAGAAACTAGTGATGCCAGCTGGCTCTTGTCCTCAGAAGTACTCTGAAATTAGTTTACCTGCTTGTTTAACCAAAGAGAATGTAAGTTCCTAGAGCAGGGGTTAACAAATTTTTTTTCTGAAGAGCCAGCTAGTAAACATTTTAGGCTTTCTCAGCCATATGGTCTCTGTTGCAACTACTCGACTCTGCTGTTGTAGTGTGAAAGCAGCCCTAGACCATACGTAAACGGAGCGTGGCTGTGCTCCAATAAAACTTTATTTATGGATACTGAAATCTGAATTTCATATAATTTTTGCACATTATGAAATATTCTTCAATTATTTAAAGATGTAAAAGCCACTCTTAGCTCATAGGCACATAAAAAGCGGCCAGATTTGGCCCACAGGCCGTTCATAGTTTACCCACCCTTATTCTAGAGGGCAGAGACCCTCTCTGTGTATTCCTTTGCTGTGTCCACAGTGCCCAGAACAGTGCCTGGCACATAGCTGTCCATAAGGATCTGTTGATGACCAACTGCTTTCTTCTTCTGCCCCTCTACCTCCAATTCCATTCCCATCTCTTGCTGCTACTATATCCACCTCTACTTCCAGCTCCCATTCTCTGTAACCAGCAGCAACAAGCCTCTGTTGCCCCCTCCCGGTCCCGGTCTCCAGGTCAGTGGAGGAGCCCACTAGCTAGTTCTCCAGTAGCCCTGGGACTGCCCCATCTGGATGCTCCCATTTTTCCTCTTCTTCTCTGACTACCCTATCTTTGGCCTCATTCTTCTTTTTTTTTTTCAGCACCCAAAATCTTTTTAATAACAAGGCCTGTTATTAAACAAGGCTGACGGGCCTGTCAGCCTCTGGTGCGCTTGAACTTCCAGCCCTTGGAACGTAGGGTTTGGTGTTCCTGAGGTCTTGCCGAGATGCCTGTACACCTCTTGGTCTTTACCAGAGAGGAGGCCAGCGCCACAGCCCTTGGGAGTGTCCAGGGCCAGTTGGTCAAAGGTGAGGATCTTGCCCCAGGCCTTGGGGATGTGGCTCCAGGGCAGTGCCCACACCTTCAGTTCGGGCACCTACTGGGCATACACATGATCAGTTTTAGTTCCTATAACCACACCTGTTTTGCCTTCCCCTCCAGGAAGCTTCACCTTCTGGATCATCTGGGAAAGGGATAGAGGCCACCAGTTGGTGCAACTCACGAACAGCCTCTTCAGCACAACTTGACTGAAGGAGTTGGTTGGTCTGGCCAGAAACCTGTACAGCTTGACCAACAGCCTTAGGTAGCTGTCCTAGCTCTTGGCCTCATTCTTTTTTTATTTTTATTTTTGGGCCATGCCACACAGCTTGCAGGATCTTAGTCCCTGACCAGGGATCGAACCCATACCCCCCGCAGTGGAAGCACGGAGTCCTAACCACTGGACCACTAAGGAATTCCCTTGGCCTCATTTTGTTTTTTTTTTTTGAGTAGGGATTTTTTTTTTCTAGTATTTATTTATTTATCATTTATTTGTTTCTGGCTGAGTCGGGTCTTAGTTGCAGCATGTGGGATCTTTCATTCCGGCACACAGGATTCTCTCTAGTTTTGGTGAGCAAGCAGGCTCCAGAGCACGCGGGCTCAGTAGTTGCAGTGGGCGGTCTCTCTAGTTGTGGCGTGCAGGCTCCAGAGCACGCAGGCTTCGCAGTTGTGGCACGTGGACTCTCCAGTTGTTGTGCCGTGGGCTCAGTGGTTGCAGCACGTGGGCCTAGTTGCCCTGTGGCATGTGGGATCTTAATTCCCCGATCAGGCATCGAACCCGCGTTCCCTGCATTGGAAGGCGGATTTTTTAACCACTGGACCACCAGGGAAGTCCCCACACAAGCATATTTTGAAGGCTTGCCACACGTCAGCTGTAGCCAGCGAGACAGCAGTAAACAAAATAAAGTCCTACCTCATGGAGCTTTGTTCTAGTGGGAGAAACAATAAACAAACAGGTAAATATACAATATGATCCCTGGTAGAGAGGCATGCCATGAAAAAAAGATAACATAAGATGATACCGTCGATGGGGAGCTATCTTAGGTAGGGTCAGTCCTCTCCGAAGAGGTGACATTTGAGCAGAGGTGCGAATGAAGTGAGGGAGCAAACTCTGAGAGCTAAAGAAAGAAATGTTCCAGGTGGAGGGCACAGCAGGAGCAAAGCCTGAGGTGGGAGTGTATGTGGCATGTCAGTGAGCAGGCAGCAAGACTGGTGGCAGGGGGGCAGTGAGTGAGTGGTGGGGGGGGGGGCAGGGGGAGTAGGGGGCCAGGTCCTGCGGGACTTTGCAGGCCCAGCAAAGTCCTTGGATTTTGTTTGAAGTGTGATGGGGGAGCTACAGGAGGGTTTCAAGCACCTCCATCCCTCAGACCTGGATGGGGCAGACAAGAGAATCCACCCCCTTACTTGTTCATCACTACGCACCTCTGCATACTGAGTACCCGTGAAGCCCCTTCTGGGCTGACAGTGTAGTGAAGTGAATAAGAGCACTGGATTTTGAGTCTGAGAGAATTGGGTTCCCAGCCTAGCTGTAATACTTACTAGCTGTTGGACC
The DNA here is from genome assembly GCF_011762595.2 of Tursiops truncatus. Lineage (NCBI taxonomy): Eukaryota > Metazoa > Chordata > Mammalia > Artiodactyla > Delphinidae > Tursiops > Tursiops truncatus. The sequence continues at coordinate 163,250,450 of NC_047034.1, read as the reverse complement.
ATGGGCGATTGCATCACTCCTGAGCCTCAGTTTTCTCATCTGGAAAATGGAGACAATAATTTCTGTCTCATGGTGTTGTTGGGGTGACTGGATGAGCTCTTGCCTCTAAAACACTCACAGTGCCAGGCAGGTCACATAGTTCTCTCTCAATCAGCTGTCATAGTTGATGATGATGATTACTATTTAAATGCTGAGCCAAGTTCTGGCATTTTGTAATCACTTGTTAAAGGGAACTACCATTATGATTGTTCCCCTTATGCTGTTCCACCTGCTGCCAGGAGACACGTGTGCCAAGACCCTCCTCTACTGAATGGCCAAGAAAGAATAATGACAGGCTCTCTTCCTGTGGGGCAGGGCCCATCCAGAACCTGTGCTCTTGAACATTATAGCAAGCACATGCCCAGGTTGCGGTAGAAGGACCTAAAACCCAGCGCTCAGCCTGTCAGCTCAGCCCCCTGCTTCATGCTAGAATAACCTCTTCCATAAGGTACAGAATAAGAACCTCACTGTGTCCAGCAGAGCCCTTTCACACTTATGAGTCATTCACTTAACAAACACCGCAAGTGACTGCCCCGAACAGCCTGTTCTCACCCCATTATGAATAATAATAATAGCTATCATTTATCCACGACTCAGAGTGTAGCATTTAAGAGCATGAGTCCTAGATGTACTGTACTGTAGCTAGATGATGTTGTACATATCACTTAGCCTCTTTGAGCATCTATGTGCCAGGTAGTGTGTCAGGTGCCAGGAAGACAAGAGCCTAGAAGACCCGATTACTGCCCTCTCACAGCTTCCTGTCTAATTGGAGAGCTAGATGTTAATCAGGTAATCACAAAAACAAATGTAAAAGTACACCTTGAGGAGCACTAAGGAGAAGTATCCATTGCCACGAGTGTATATAACAGGCAGGTAAGGGAAGATGTCCTGGAGGAAGTGATTGTGGAGATAAACTGGCTTGAGGAAGACAGACAGTTTCAAGAACAAGGAGCAAGGCCCTGGGGCAGCAGAACTGAAGGAAAGTCAGTGTGGCTGCAGCCTAGAGAGAAACAGAAAACTGTGAGCTGAGGCTGCAGCAGGATCAGCACATTGTAGGCTATGGATTGGTCTCTACAGCTCTCTGCTGAGTGACTGTAACATCCCTTCAACAATCATGGGCAAGCTGACCTGCCCAAGCTCCCAGGCAGGGCCCAGGTGTCCTCTGGGCACCCCCCTTTTCCAGCATAACCCAATACTCTTGGGAGAGAGGACACAGGAAGTGAAACATTCATAGGAAAGCAGAGTCACTACTGGGTCCTTAAATTGAGATGATGCACTTGATATGGAATCCTTTCCTGTAAAAAGGGGAAGGAAGAGGCCAGGAGCCCCAGGAAGGGGGCAGATTGAAGGTAGAATCACTCCAGTTTTCCCCTCACCCATGCCCCTCCCACGCATCCACCTCATTTTCCTCGCCCAGCAGTCCTTTGCCCTCATTCTCTAGATCTCAGTGTCTCTTCCCAAGTTTAACTTAAACCGGCTTGCAGCCAGATATTTGGCACCTGGGTGCAATCTGTTCTGAGCCCTGAGTAGGATGACTAGATTTAGCAAATCAACAGGACACCCAGTTAAATTTGAATTCAGATAAACAACAAGCATTTTTTCAATTTTGAGTCTAAACATTACAACACTAGCCCTGAGCAGCAGGGGTTGGGGCATCGGAAACTGGCTCCAGGCAACTGATACTAACACTGATGTCTATAACAGCTGCCAACTTTGGCGCAGGTTGCCTCCAGTTTAGCCCTCATTAAGGAGGTAATAGAGTGAGTGAACAAAAGAATGGACTCTAGGGACTTCCCTGGTGGTGCACTGGTTAAGAATCCACCTGCCAGTGCAGGGGACACAGGTTCAATCCCTGACCTGGGAAGATCTCACATGCCATGGGGCAACCACGGGCCGTGGAGCAACTAAGCCCATGCGCCACAACTACTGAACCTGTGCTCTAGAGCCCGTGCACCACAACTACTGAAGCCCGTGCACTGCAACTACTGAGCCCTGCAAGTACTGAAGCCTGCACACCTAGAGTCCGTGCTCCACAAGAGAAGCCACCGCAATGAGAAGCCGGCGCATCGCAATGAAGAGTAGCTCCCACTCGCCACAACTAGAGAAAGCCCGTGCGCAAAGCCCGTGCGCAGCAATGAAGACCCAACGCAGCCAAAAATAAAAAATAAAAGGAATGAACACTGGGCCTAGACTACCAGGGTTGTCTTTCAGCTCTGCCATTTTCCAGCTGTGTGACCTTGGAGGGACCCAGAAAATGAAACGCTTAACTTCTCTGTCCTTGGTTTCCTCATCTATACACTGGAGATAATAACAGCACCTAACTCATAAGGTTGTTGTGAGGATTAAATGAGTTTACAGGTAAAGTGCTTAGAATAGTGCCTGGTCCATAGTAAGTGCTATGTTAATGTTAGCTCTAATAATTTATCTAATCACACCAGACCGAATGTAAACTCCATGAGAACAGGGACTTTCTTTTGTTCATTGCTATATCCACAGGAATGAGGAGCAGGGCTGGTTTATAATGCATGCTCGAGAAGAGGGCCTGGCTTGTAATATATAGCCAAAAATATTTATTGAATTAAATCTAGTCCTCAGGATCTACCTGAAAGATTGGAATTATATTAATGATTCCCCTTTCACAGATAAGGAAACAGGTTTAGAGGCATGAAATGAGTTTTCCAATGTTAAGGAGGTGGCAGAGCTAGGATTCAAATCCAGATTTGTTCGGTTCCAAAGTCTTTTCCACTCAAAACTCAATTCACTTTAACAGCTGAGGTGCTACCCTTGGAAAGTGATGGAATAACAGGAGCATCTGGATTTAGGAGAAATCCTCATGGACTTTGATTTTTTAAAGTCCTAATCTGTTCCCCATCTGCTGTGTACCCTTGGGTAAGTCACCTCATCTTTTTGAGGCTGTTTTATGATGTGTAAACTAGGTGGTGGTGAGGATCCAAGGAGATCATATATTGGTGAAGCCTGACTGCAAGAAGGCTTCTGATAAACAATCCTGCTTTAGAACGGCTTTGCAAATGGACATTCTTCCCCACCCATGAAACACGCAAGCCCATCTCTCCACTCCCCCACGTGTGAATAAATCTCATCACACCTGAACCCCTAACACCTCTTTAGACGGAGGCTGAATCTCTCCGGGGGAAATCTCTCTCCTTGGCCTCCCTGCACCCCAAGCACAGCGCAAGTGTCGGTCAATCCTGGAACGTGGTCCCTGGTCTCCTCAGAGGGGGCACAAGCCCAAATGAGCCCAGAGCTGGGCCTGCAGTTGGGAGAGATTCGGGGAGACGGCTTGAAAAGAGCAAAACATGCGTATTAAGACATCACTTTGGAGGCACTGTGGGTCCTGATGGTGGTGAAAGACTTGTACCCTACCTGGAGCCAGGGCGCAGGAGATTCCAGTGTCGCCTTCCGGGGCGGGGTTAGGGGGTCCTAGAGCCTTGTAATGGGGGGAGTAGGGCCCAGGCTCCTTTCTAGCCTTTGCCGGGGTCAGGCCCAGGACATTCAGAGTGTGTGTGGGGGGGGGGGCAGGGGGAAACAGCCCCCGCTGGGGGGGTAGAAAGAACATCTGGGGAGCTATTCCAAACGAGGTGAGTGGGGGAGATGGGTAGCCCTGGCATGGTCCCCTCCGGCGACCAGGTTTGGGAGGGAGGAGCCAAGAGGGCCTCTTCTGGGCTGAGCAGAGCGCGGGCCCAGGGCTCGCGGTGAAGGCGGGGCCCGCACTCTCTTCGCGGCGGGGGCTGGGGGTCTGTGCTGGGAATGCCGCGCCGCGGGGGCCGGGGCGGGGCTTCATTGGCCCCGCCCTTCGCTCAGGTAGCCAATGGGCGCGGCGGCGCCGGGTGACGGAGGGAGCCGAAGTGCGAGTGCCGCGGCGGCGGCGGCGGCGCGGACGGCCCAGCGAGAGCGAGAGGGTCTCGGCGGGCGCGAGGGGGTTAGGGGGCGCGGGGACGAGGGGACGCGGCAGCGCGGAGCCTGGGACCTCAGGACCTGGGAGGCGAGGCGGCCCGGACCGCCGGTGGAGCGCGGGCCGCCCAGCGGCGGCGCGATGCCGCTCGCCCAGCTCAAGGAGCCCTGGCCGCTCATGGAGCTGGTGCCGCTGGACCCGGAGGTGAGTGAGCTGGGCGGGGGACGGGCGCTGGCGGCCGGCGAGCCCGAGTCCCCACAGGGGCGGGGCGGCCCGCGGCGCCTCTGTAGCCTGGCGGGCGCCCGCGCGGACGCGAGTGCCCTCCGATCTCTTGCCCCCTCTCCGGCTCCACCCCCTTCTGCCCCGGGTGTGTGTGCGCGAGGGACAGTTCCGCCACAGCGCCGAGAAACCCCTTAGCCCGGAGAGGGTATGCCGTGGTGCGCTGAGATCTGACCCCCGCCTCACCCCACACACCTAGGACCTGTACCGGGAGCTGTCGGAGTTTCCTTCGTTAGGGCAGACGGCCAGGGCTGGGGTGTCAGATGTCTCGGATTCTACAAGAGACAAGGATCATGGGACCCCCCCTCACTTCTCCTTGATGTCTCCCAGCGCCCTACCCCAAGAGCTCCCGCTACTCGGCTGCTGACCCTAGAAGAATTGTCCCTCTTGACCCTAGCAGTTGTGGAATTTGGGGTGACACCGTCCGTCTGGGGCTGAAACTCTTGGTTTTCTTTGCCCCAGCCTAGGGTCAGAGGACACCTGTGTCACCTGCTCCAGGCTGGGGGGAAGAGAATGGGGGAAAGCCCTTAGACATTGTGAAAATTATTCCTGGAGATGAGGAGAACGTTGGTTCCTGCCCCCTCCCATAGGAAGGACTGGGCCCCTGGGGAGTTTGGCCTCTGCCTGCCTAGCCTCTCCCAGAAGCACCTCCTGCCCTCTGAGGTTTCTATGGTGCTAGGCCCTAAGCTTGCAGAAGGCCAGCTCTTCCTGTGCCCTTTGACCCCCAGGGTCAAGGTCAAGCCCATCTGCCAGCAGATGGAGAAAAAAAACTTTTCCCTTAGCCTCATTCTGGGAAGGAGGTAGGTGATACTGCCTTTCCAGAGGGGATGTGGGGATATGCAGGGAGGGTATGGAAACCTCAGTGAGCCTGGGAGCCAAGGTGATTTTCTTCTGGCTTGGGCTCAGAGCCCCTGCTTAGATCCCCTCCTCTGCCCTCTCTTAACTGTGCCAACCACCAAGTGCCCTGCCTCTCAGGGTCACAGGTTGAGATCAGAGTGAGGATCCCTGGTCCCCAGAACCCAGGGTGTGCTGCCCCTTTAAAGGGATGGTCATGGCTGACACTGGCTATTGGAGGGTGGGCGCATGGCAGGATTAGGTAGCCAACCTGAAGGCGCAATTTGGAGTAAATTGCTTTGGGATCCCTGCCATGGGGTTTTTACGGGCCCTGCTCAGTTCAGAAGTTCTCTCGCTGACTCACCCTCTGAGGTGAGGAACACTGCCCTCTGCAGCCCCTATCCACCACAGCCCACCCCCCAAGGACTGGGGCACAGGGGGTTGGGGAGGTGCTCAGAGGTGGATTCCTTTGCCTTGGCATACCGTTGAGACCTAGGCCTCCCTAGAGGAAGGTGGACTGGGAGGGGCCAGGGAGAGACTTAATCTGAGGACTTACCATGGGTTATACTAGTAGGGAAGAAAGACACCCAGGAGCTCAATTCCCGGTCCAGGGCACTACTTCCTGTTTCTCTTTGGGGAATCCTGGGGCAGGGGCCAGGTTTAAACAGGAAACTCAACTCAGTTTTAGTACTGCTGCAGCTGAACTCTGAGAGGAAGAGACTGGCTTATTTCCTAGGATTAAGGGGGCTGTGATTTCTCTAGGAGCTTCACCTTGGAAACACTGTGTGACCCCCAATCAGTCTTTAGCCTCTCTGGGCCTCTGTTTCTCCAATGGCCAGGGCTGGGTTCTGGCCTCTGCTTTCTGGGCCTGAGAGGGTACAGAGTCCCGAGTACCACTGCCCATTTTCCTCCTCCCCACTCCATGGAGGTGCCAGGCGACTGGGTGTTATTGTTTGGGTAACAGGAGCCATGGGGCAGCCAGGGCGCGGGTTGGGCTGTTTTCACTGGAGAACAGGGCCTCGCTGTTCTTAGCCCAGGTGACATGTAAGTGATACAGCAGCCTGACCTGCAGGTATAGGCGCTGCTGCTGGCTCCTGGCCAGGAAGGAGGCAGGCAGAGGGGCTGGTGGGGGCATTTGGCAGAGGCCTGGGATCTGGACTGCCCTGCCCTCCCATGACGCTGCCGAAAATGGGCTGCTGGGAGGCGGGGCCTTGTCTGGGGTGTGGCCCAGGTGGAGTAAACCCATTGGAAGTGTGGTTGACGATTCTGCCTGGGCCTTCCCTGGCCTTGCTGAAAGCAGTAACCTTGACCCCAGGCCCAGCCTCGCTGTGTACAGAGCTTCATTATGTGCCACCCACCCCACTTCACCACTGTTACCTTATTAAAATAAAACAACTCTCAAAACAACTTCTCAAGGTAGGGATTATTACCCCCATTTTCATATGGAACAGCTGAACTCAGAGAGGAGAACTGGCCTGTGAATTAATGTCAGAGTCAGAATTGGAACCCAGATCTCTTGTTGTCTCCAGCCTAGTTGGGGGAGGCTTAAGGACAGGGAAGAGCTGGGATCAAACTGGCCCAGGTGGAAGGTACTCCAAGAGAGGCTCCGGATGTTGGCAGACTCTCCTGTCCAGCCTTTGCTGAGGGCTGGTGGTACCAGCCGGCCCTGGCACCTGGCCCCCAGCTTCCAGCAGCGCGCAGGGCTGCCAGTGCTGGGCTCTGAACCCAACTCCTGGGGCTGCTTCCTGCCTGTGGGGCACGTGCTGTCTTTGTCCATCTGCTGCCCGGCCTCTCCAGACGCTGCCCTGGCCCCTCTTCCCGAGACAGAGCTGATTGGGTGGGAAGGAAGGATGCTTGGTGAAACGCATCTCTGACCTCTGGGGAGGGGGGACAGTGGTCTGGAGGCCCTCCGCAGCTGTCCCCATGAGTAGTGCTCTCTGAGGAAGAGGGAGGAGAGTGGGTCTCCATCCTCCAAGAGGCCAAAAGCCCTTTCCTATACCAGACTTTTTAGACAAGGTCTTCCATTCAGTATTCTGCAAGGTCAGTATCATTGTCCTCTTTCGTTCATTCATTCGTTCATTCAGCAAATATTTATTGAGCACTTATCATGTGACAAGTACTAACCCAAGCAGCAGGGTACAGCTGTGAACAAGATGGACCTGCCCTCGTAGTACAGATGAGGAAACCGAGGCTCAGAGAAGTAATGTGACAGACACAAGGTCAGAATGAGAGGCTGGCAGACCTAGCATTAGCGGCTGTGTCTTTGTGGCTGCAAACCTGTGTTCTTTCCACCATCTGTGCAGCAGTCAGACCAGAGGGGCAAATGAGCCCTGTCTTCCCAGGACCCTGGCTCTAAGCGGGGAAGCTCACCTGTGGTCCTCTTTGCACTTACAGTTCTTTCTCCAGGGCTGCCCACTCCCCTCTAGAGACCTTGTGCAACAGCTCTTACAGGCATGGGGCCTCATGAGGATGGCATCCAAGCTAGAGACCCCTGGACTGGAGGCAACCAAATAGGGCCTGTGGAGCCCCCTGAATCCTCCAAGATACTGCTCTGTAAGCACACACCTCTGGGTACACCCACCACCTCCTCCCCTCCCTCATCAGGGATTCAGGCTTGCAGCCACATGACTCTGGGTCATGGCCCGATGTCTTAGGGACCACAGGTAAGTCCCTCAACCCTCTGAACCTTGTCTGAAAAATGAGAGTAATAGAACTTTCTCTGGGGAATTCCCTGGCGGTCCAGTGGTTAGGACTCTGCACTTCCACTGCCGGGGGCATGGGTTTGATCCCTGGTCGGGGAACTAAGATACCGCATGCCGCATGGCATGGCAAACAAATAAACAGAACTTGCTCTGGCCTCCTTGCTCTCTTTGCTGGGTTGAGCTTTCATTTGACAGGCTACATGCTGGACCCTGATCTGGGTGCCAAGGAGATGATGCTGGACAAGTCATGGCTCCTCCCTGAGTTAATCTGCAGTTTGCTCGGTGCTTTGAGGCCCAGGGGAGGGAGGAAAGGGCTTGAGACTGTGTGGACAGAGGAGATGACATTAGAACTGAGTCCTGAAAGAAGACCAGGGGTTTGCCAAAGTGACCAGGCAGGAAAGGTTTTCTTGGTAGGAGGAGCCACCGTGCAGATGCATGGGGATGTGAAACAAGCTGGTCTGTTCAGGGTCTCAGGTTGTTCAGTTTAGCTCCGTAATAGGGCCTGATAGTAATAATGGGGACTGTTTGTGGACCAGTTACGTGCCAGGCATATGTACTTTACAGACACTATTTTGCTTGCTTCTTACAGCCACCCAATGAGGTACATCACTTTTATCCCCATTTCACAGATGAGGAAACTGAGACCTTGAGAAATGAAGTAACCTCAGGGTCATGCAGGTGGTAGAAGCCAGAATTTGAACCCACATGGTCAGGTTCCAGAACCCACATTAATCACCTGTGTTGGGCAGTTGGTGATGAGGCTTTGAACGCCATGCCAAGGAGCTGGGACTTTATCCTGCAGGCAGTGGGAAGCCATGGAAGGGTTTGGGGCCTGGTACGTAGGAGGTTCTCAATAAGGAGTGAGTGAGTGACCAAGGGAGTCGATCACTCAAGTGTAACGATTACAGTTGAGTTTTAGGAAGGGTGAGGATTTGGAATGGGGGAGGCTGGTGTATAGGCCGTTGTTACCATCTGGGGGAATTATGTCAAGAGTCTAGAATGCTGGGTGAAGTGGAACTCCATCTACAAATGCACCGTGCCTCCCCCTCCCCCCAGCCCTGGTCGACCGGGTCCTTCTCCCCAGGCTTCTGAGAGATGACAGGTATGTGTATGCGTGCGTGGTGGGGCCTGTAGAACACTGGCCCCTGGGGAGGATTAGGGGCATTAAAGGGGCTCAGGGGGCAGGATGTCCGGGGAGCGACAAGGGGAGGGCTGCTCCAGGGGCAGGGAGATTATGTAATGGGCAGAGCACAGCTATGCCTGCTGCGGCCGGGCAAAGCCGCAGCTGCCCTGTGGACCCGGCCCCTGGCTCCAAAGTCCTGGGTCTTCCTGGCCTCTGCACACTCTCGCTGTGCGGGAGGGGTGGGGACAGCTTCTTTCAGCTTCCCAAGGCCCAGATGGGGTAGGTTACTCACCTAATATCACACAGGAAAGGGACGGTGTACCCCAGGGTGAGTAGCACCCACCTGAGGGTGAGGTCTGGGGGCTGGAGGACTGCCCAGGGGCGGGCTCCAGCGCCTGCCTCTCTGCAGGTAGTTCCCCTAGCTGGGCAGTGGGCTGCTTTTCCTCAGTCCTCTTTTGAGCACCTCCTGGTGTCAGAGACCGGATTTTGAATCCCCACTTACCAGCGGTGTAACCTTATGCGCCATCACTAGGCCCCTCTGCGCCTCAGTTTCTTCCTTTGCCAAGTGGGACCAGGGCCTGCCTCCCAGGTCAGGAGGGTTTAATGGTGCCACAGGTGTGAGGCACTGAGCCCAGTGCCGGGCATGTGGCAGGGGCTCGGAAGAGAAAAGCTGTTAGCACCAAGCCCTAATCTCTGCCCTCCCAGGGCTCCCCGTTTTTTAGGAGGGGCAGGCCCATGTGTAAATAGTCCCTGCGTTGTGATAAGTGGTAAAATGAAGGATCGCAGGACCGTAGTGGAGCAGCAGTGATTCTGCAAGGATAGGGAGGGGTCCCAGAGCTGGCAGGGCCAGGGTAGCCACCATCACTGGGCTGGACACTCTTCCAGACTTTGTTGCCTTCAGCCCTTGCATCAACCCTGGGAGGTGATGTAAATACCCTCCTGCTACAGATCAGGAAACTGAGGCCTCTTGAGTTGGTTAGCTGGCATGCACAGTTTGTCTGTGGCAAAGCTGGGAGTCCTTTCCTTCTCACTGGGAGAAGGTGACATTTGAGCTGAGCCTTCAAAGATGAGGTATTTGCCAGGCAGAGAGCCCGAGGGAGAGATGCCGGGAAATGGTCCGCCTGAGTTGTGAGGGGCTGTTGCAGGAGCCTTGATGCCTGTGGAGGTAGAGAGGACACAGCCAGAACTCCCACCCTCACCTCCTTGGCCCCCTAGCTACTGGGAGCAGCAGAGGGTGGGGGTGCCCCATGGGGTCTCTCTTTGCTTTGTGCCACTCTGGTAAGTTTTGACAGTGTTTCCTCATCTCCCTTCTCTTTTCCAGAATGGACAAGCCTCAGGGGAAGAAGCTGGACTTCAGCCGTCCAAGGTAAGGACCAGGGCTAGCACCAGAGCTAGGGACTGTCAGGGGTGGGGGGACCGTTTGCATGGAGTGGAAGAGGAGGGAGACCTGCCCTTGTCCCCCCCGTGCGTGAGGCCCTTTGGCCCAGCTCAGCCTTCCTTCTCTGGTCCCACCTAATCCTCGAGGCAGCCCTGTGTGTCAGGATTACTTGCTCCAACCTTCCTATTTCTCAGGTGAGGGGACTGTGGCCCAGACAGGGTCAGAATCCAGGCTAGAACTCTGGTTACCCATCACCCAGACCAGGACACTTCCTCAGTTTATTTACTTGTGGCAGCTTGGCCGACTGTATTGAGAAGGTGAAGGGGTGCTGAGAGAGGCTCAGGTCTGCTGGGCCTGACGTGGGCCTGGAATCATCTGGGCACCTGGCGCTGGAGGGAACCTGGTGGCCTCAAATCTAACCAGGGCCCAGTGCCTGGCATGTGGCGCACAGGCCATTTCTCAGGGACCCCACCCCTCAGCCCCAGGCTGGCTCCCTCTCCTCTGCTCTCTCTGCTTCCCCTGGGTTCCTCCCTTCAGCCCCTCAGCTCCTGTTGCTGGTTTTGTGTGTTGACAGAAGTGCCAGGGCTGGGTGACAGTTGTGTGACCTTGGGTGGGTCGTTTGTTTCCTCTGGGCCTGGGCTTTCTCATCTCCACGTTGAGCTCCTCCAATTCTCGAGGAGCTGTGAGGTCACAGAGCTGCTGGCTGTGGAGGGGCTTTGGAAGCCACCAGGCAGGACAAAGTATGGGTTCTGGCAGCAGAGCCAACCTGAGTTCGAGTCCTGGCTCCACCATCACCATTTGACCAGAAACTTCTCAAAAGTTTCCTCAGCTGTACCTTGGGAATAATAGTAACCTACTTCTCAGGAGTGACGTGAAGGACAAGTGAGGTAGCAACCGCCTGCCACACAGTGCCTTCAGCAGCAGCAGCGTGGACGCCCTGCTGTATCGCTCAGCGCCACTGCCTGTTAGTGGCCACACCCTCCTGGCCTGGGTCTGCCTGGGCACCAGACCACGAGCTCGACCTTTGAGATAGACCCAGAGCTGGTCCTGATGTTTGCCTTGACTCAGCCTCCTAGGATAAGGGAGCTGAGCTACCCGGGGTGGGGCAGGCTGACAGAAGTAGGCTCCCACCCCCTCCTTTTTTTGGTACTGTGGCAACCTTGGACCACCAAAAGCAATCCACGTGGTGTGGACTGGGCCCCTTGGCTTATCTCAGCCCCATGTCTGGAGAATCTCTTCCCACAAAGGAGCTGCCACTGGTTGCCTAGGAACAGAATGAAGGGCTGTAGGTCTCCAGTGCAGACCCAGAATGTTCAGATCTTGGGGCTGTGGTTCTGGGAGTTGCAGAAGTGCTTGCAGCTTTGAGGGAGCTGGTGGTGAGTGCAGCTTCTCACCTCAGTGCTGGAGAGGCTGGTTGGGAAAGGGCAGGAACTTACCCAGGCGGGCGCCCTATATTTGATCCCAAGCCTGGGACTCCTTCTTGCTCTAGAGCAGATCCTGGGCTGGGAAGGGAGATGTGGCTGGACACGATGGGTCAGGGAGAACCTCCAATGCCACGTTAAGGGAGAGAAAGCGCCATATCAGGAGCTTTGCATTTGGTTCTCATAACACCCCTGGAGGTTAACTCTCCCCATTTTACAGATGAGAAAATTGAGGCCCAAGGTCAAATAGCTGGTGGGCGATAGGGTCAGGTCTTGCTTGACCAGAGAGCCCACCCTCCTCCCAGCCCAGGAACCCACTGAGTGCTGAAGAGGAGGAGCATTGGGTCCCCGTGACCCCAAGTTCCATCATTCCTCGGCACCTGCTCATTCACCTTCTCCATTGCTCCAGGACCTCCTAGCATCCCCAGTGCCCACTTCTGGGCTCAGCACACCAGGGAGCGCTCAGCCTGTGGTCAGGACCTCATCCCTTTGTTTAGTGGAACAAACTGGCAGCAAGCTGGTTTATGTTTTGCAACATCAGACTTTCAGTGCACCCTGCTGTAGCACTGGGGACCCCAAAATGAATTCAACACCCACCCTCAGGGAGTTCCCAGTGTTGGGGGAACGGTAGTAACAGGAAAGCTGTGTGGAGGGCGCTGTGATGGGGAAGAACAGGCTGTGGGCACCTAAGACCTCCATTCTGCACCAGGCCTCATAGTGGGCAGTGAAATATACCACCTTCCTACATGTCTCTTGGGGGCATGATGAGATGAGCGCATCCCGGGGAACCCAGCCAGTGGCATCTGAACTCAGGGCTGAGCGTGGACCAGAAGGACAGTCACTGCTGTGTGTGGCAGAAGAGGAAGAGTTGGGATGGACCGTGGGGCACCAGGTCACCTTCCCTGCAGAGCTGGCATTTGGCTGGGCCTCGAAAGGCAGGATTTGGGCAGCTGGAGAGAAAAGTGGGCCTTCCAGGTGGAGGAGAGGCCTGACTTGGAGGGGGACTTGGGAGGCAGGGGCTCTGAGTTCAGAATCCTGCCCCTCTTTCTTGTTTGCTGTGTAACCTGGGGCAAGTGATTGCCCCTCTGAGGCTCAGATGTCTTTTCTGTAAAAGAATAGGGTCCACCCCACAGGGCCACCCAGAGGAGGGAATGTGATGTGTATAAAGTGAAGAATCCAACAGGGTTTGAGGCATACTATTGGTGTTTAATGCTTGTTTATTTTATCCATTTCAGGCAGAAGGGGAGATTGGGGTTTTAGCAGCTATAGTGAGGACTGCAGTCTAGGGTGAGAGCTCCTGGAGTGCACCTGGTGCCCTCAGGCATGCTGGGGCTCCATTCACCCTCCCTCCCTTCCTGGGGGTGGACTGGGTGCCCCAGGCCCCCTCCCCCGGCTATCTCCGGAGCTGGACCCCTTTGAAGCTCCTGCAGGTCTATTTTGAGAGCTGAGCGTCTCCCCCCTCCCCTCCTCTCTTCCTGTTTATGAAACCCTGATCCCTCCCGGATCCCTCATGCTCCCCCTGGCTGGAGCTCAGGCAGGATGTGACTGTGGACTTCGGGGAGCCTTGGGAGCTTCAGGTGTTGAGGGGAACTTCCCTGGGACTAGCCAGGGCAGGCTAGCCCACCTTCCCAGCACCTGAGACCTGCTGGGCTCTGTCCCTTCAGCCTGCCCAGAGGAGACCCTGCGGCAGTAAGAGTGCCCGTGTAATCCAGGGAGTTCTGTTTACCACATCCCTTTGTTTCTGTGGCCCATTTTGCTTCTAGAAACAACCTTTTGGGGGTAGAACAATCTAGTTTTGACCTCTATTTATAGAAGAAGAAACTGAGGCTCAGACAGGGAAAGAGATTTGCCTGGGAACACTCAGCTAGTGAGTAGACGGTTCTTAACTTCCCACACTGTACTCCTGGCCTCAAGCCTCTTTTCCACGCTGGTCTCTTCCTACATGGAGTGTCTATATTTTTCCTCCTTTCTGCCTGGCCAACTTCTGTTCATCTTCAGGGTCCAGCTGGACTGCCCTGTCTTCCTGGACCTCACCCCAGGCAGATAGTTAGAGCCTCTGGGCACCTACAGCACCTTGACTGCACTGTGTCCCAGGATAGTTGTGTTTTGTTAGTGTGTATTTATTTTGGGGACAGGTCTGCCTTAACATGTGCGCCTCCTAGTGTCTGGTTCCTGGCCTGAGGACAGAGCAGTGGGCCAGTAGCTGTGAGTGATTTCCAGAGGGGAGGCAGGCTGGCAGGGCTTGCAAGGAAGGTGATAATGAAATGCTTAGAGTGTAGGCTTTGGAAGTAAACAGGTTGATTTTGCCCTGAGCTCTCCCCCTTTCTGGCCATGTGGCCTTGGGTAAGTCACTTTCTATCTGAGTCTAGTTTTCTCCTTTCTGAAATGGGATCAGTACTTCCTTGGAGCTAGGACACAGGGCCTGGCAGAATCCACACCAACAAAAGTTGAGGGAAAGAATGACTTCATGCAATAAATGTTCAATTAATAGGCACAATTCTCATTGTCATTCCATGCCAGTCCTGGCCTCGGGCCCAAAGCCACCTCCCCTATCAAGGATGCCTGGGAAATGTAGATCCCTCCTCACCTGCCCAGAGGCATGCTGGGAGAGGCCCTGGGGACATCTGTCCCACCAGAGGGGGCAGTCCTGGGAGGCCCTGCAGATGATGCCAGCTGGGGGAGGGGCTGTTGGTGTCCATTAGGGCCAGAGATTAGCAGGTGGGCTTGGGTTGCAGCTGCTGGAGGGAGGCCCAGTGTGGGGACCCTACGGGCCAGGGATCAGGTGGGGGGGATCTGGGCTTCTCTCCAGCTGCCTTGTGGGAGGAAGTAAATAAGAGGAAGTATCTCTAGGGGGAATGGGGCAGGGACCAGGGGGTGGGGTCTGGTGCTGTCCTCCCTACTCCTGCCACCAGCGACCTCACAGGCCCTGCACATTCCCTTCAGTGAAGGCAGTTCTGAGACCGTTTCCTTCCTGTTGCCCCTTCCCGTAGCCTGCTAGCCATGGCGAGTCTTCCTTTGCTTCCGAGGGATGCAAGGGTTGGGGGGCCCCAGCCGGCACTGGACCAGAGAGCTTTGGGGCTCTCAGGACTGCCCCAGCCTCCAGACCCCAGACGCTCCAGAAGAAGCTGGAGTACAATGAGAGGCCTCGGTCTAAGGAAGCGTCTTTCACAACACCCAGCAGGCCGTCATCAGGCAGTTATCGGAGGCCCTGTGGGGACTGGAAGGGGAAGTTCAGTGTACGTGGGAGCGTTTCCACATAGGGGATGTCTGTGGAAATGGTTTCCGATCATCGGACTGTGTGCATTTGCGTGTGTCACTTTCTGTGGGTGTACTGGTGTCAGGGATGTGGTGAGGCCATGTGGCAAAGGGCTGGGCCTGGTCAACCCCTGCCCCATGGCTACCTGCTCCTCCTCTCAGGCCTCTGTGAGGTCCATGCTAGGGCCTTCTGCCCCCTTGCCCGTGCCAGGGCCCTGGGCTGGCAGGCTTCTTAGGGCAGGGTGGTGTCCGCTCTGTAGGCTGCCATTTTGGGCGGGCCCAGCCATGGGGAGGTCATTACGGGGGAAGGATTTCCCATGCTCTGGACCGGGACAGTCAGAGATGGTGGCCTTGGTGACCTCTGCCCCCCATTCTCTCCAGGGGATGTTTGCAGGTGTGGGGTACCCACTGTGTCACTGCCTCATCTCCTTGTAACTTCTGTCTGTGTTCTAGTCTCCTTTCCTTAGGATCAGAGGAGATGAGGGGTGTCTCTCTGGGCCCACCCTGGAGCCCTGGGTTTGGGGTCTGCATTGTCCCCTCCTTAGCAGGGGAGCCTAAGCCGTCTTCTGTCCCTCCTCCCTGCAGAGGGGGAAGTGAGAAGGAGGGGGTCAGGGACCCTGCCTGCTCGGCCAGGAAAGCTGAAAAAGCAGAAGTAAGGGGAGTAACTGGGCCCTCTGACCGCCAGCTTGGGCCCCACCATGCAGACCCCGGCAGATTTCCCCAGAGTTGAGAGAGATTCACTCCCGTGTCCCAGAAAGGTGAGCAGAGGGTTGGCCTGCCTCCAGCGGGGTCTGTCATGACTCTGGGCAAGGAATGGGTTTGGGGGTGGCTGTGTCCCCTGGGGTTTCCGGGTGACTGCCTGTGTCCCCAGGGAGTGTTCTCAGTCAGAGGCAGACAGACAGGTGGAGATTCAGACCTCAGGATGGGGTGGGTAGGGGTTGCTGTGTGGTCTTGGCCCTCCCCAGCCCCTCTCTGAGCTGGGCTTTCTGCCTGTCCCACCCACTGGGTTACACTCAGGGGACTGATTAGCCTGCAGCTTTTGTGGCTGTTCAGGATCCCCTGAAGATGGGGCTGTGTCTCTGAGGGTCAGCATCTAGAATGGGAAGTCCCCAGACTGTCCTGGTGCTAAGGGAGGGGGCAGGATTGGAAAGGCAGGACGTGGCTCTGGCTGACTTACCTGCTCACGCTTTCCTGGTACTTGAGGTCTGCTGACCCCAGGCCAGGCAGTAACCAGGGGAAGAACTTGGGTTTGAGCTGGCTCTGCCACCTGTTCACATTGAGCCTGGGTGAGTCACTGTCCTGTGGGCCTCAGTTTCTTGTTCCTGAAGTGGAGGATGACAGCTTTGGGATATTTGGATCAAAGCCATCAGTTTGCACTCAGGAGACATCCATCTCGGTCTCCAGTGTCTTGATCCTGGGCCCCTCAGGCCATAGCATGGGAAGGAAACTCCAGAGAAATGGAATTCCTCAGAGATGAGTCTGCCACGAATACCAGACTGCTCTCCCAAGTGCTGGGAGTTTGCAGGTGATGTCCCATCGCTTTCCTGCCCCCAGGCAGACCAGCAGGAACCTGGAGGTCTTCCCTTAAGTCCAGAGTCTGACTCTCGGGGTGTCTTTGTGTCTTTCCTGCCTGTATGTGTGCCCTGGGTATCTGTCAGTCTCTTTGGGCCTCACTGATGCTGACTGCTGCCCACCTGCCTCTGTTGTTGAGCTCCTGTCTCTGTCTCCACTTCATGAGTGTCTGTCTTCACCTGTTGGGTACATGTCACGTACTGGGTGCCTGTTGGGTCGTGTCCCCTTCTGTCTCTGCCTGTTGAGTACATGTCCCCATCTGTCTCCACCTGTTGGGTGCAGGCCCCCATCTGCCTCTGCCTGTTGGATCCCCATCTGTCTCTGCCTGTTGGGTACATGTCCCCATCTATCTTTGTCTGTTGGATATGTGTCCCCATCTGCCTCTGCGTGTTAGGTATGAGTCTCTGTCCACTTCTGCCTATTAGGTATGAGTCCCTTCCTGCCTCCGCTTGTTGGGTACATGTCCCCATCTGTCTCTGCCTATTGTATGTGTGTTCTTCCTACGTCTGCCTGTTGGGCACATGCCCCTATCCATCCCTGCCTGTTGGGCATGTGGACTCTCCTACCCATCTGTTGGATGCCCACCTTCATCTGTCTTCACCTGTAGGATGCCTGCCTCTGCCTGTTGGGTGTCCCTCTTTATTTGCCTCTACATGTTAGTTGCCTGTCTCTCCCTGTTGGGTACCTATCTACTCCTCAGTAGCTGGGTTGGCATGGGGCTTTCCCTTTGAAGGCCCACAGGGAGGATGGGGAGGAGGGCCCGAGGGCAGCCCTCAGGCAATGGGGAGGGGGAAGAGAGAGGAAGGGAGCGTGGTAAGGGAGCTGGGAAACCACAGGCCCTGAGTGATTGGCGGTCCTGGGCTCGGCCCAGCCCCCGCCTTCACCCTGCACATCCGCCTTGGGCCTGGCCACCTCCGCAGCAGCCCCGGACGCTGCCTGCTCCTGCCATGGTGCCTCTGCCCAGCCCAGGCGGATGGAGCGGGATCCCAAGCTGCCCCGTCTGCGGCTCTGGGCCCTGCTCCCCTGGCTGCCCAGGAAGCAGCGGCCCAGGATCAGCCAGACTTCTCTGCCTGCCCCTGGCCCTGGCCCTGGCCCCAGGCGGGATTCGGTGAGTGTGCCCAGATGTCTGGGCCTGGCCTGACTGTGGCCCTTGGAGCAGGTGCCTTGGAAGCCAGTTTAGCCTCAGCTGGCTGTGGGCTCTCCTTGCCCACGCCTGTCCCTGCTGGGTGATTGGACCCTGCCCAGAGTTGCTTCCTGGGGAAGTGAGGAGGCACTTCAGGGCTCCAGGGCCATATGGACAGATTGGAGGGAGGGCAGAGGGGTCCTAGAACAACTGGGACGTGGCAAGGGCTTTCTAGTAGACTTGTATGAAGGAAGTTTCAGAGGGTGGAGCATAGAGTCTCTGGCCTTAGCTCCTACCCACCCCAGACTGGCACTTACCCGGTTGGTGGGGGAGTCTGAGGTGACTCATGGGTTCTTGTGTATCTCAGCCCTGTCCTTCTAGCCAGAGACAGCCCATCTTCCATCTTGACCAGGAACAAAAGCCCAGTTGTGCCTTCCCAGTATGAGAACAAACCCTACTTCCTATTGTGGCAAAACCAAAACCTTTGCAGCAGGGGGAGGGGAGCCGCACAGGGAGGACCTGGGGCAGGTTCGTGGGCCTCAGCCAGAGCCTGGGCTTGCCTCCACCTGGCCGTGCCTGGGCATCCCTCTGGGCCTGAACAGGCTGGAGCAGCAGGAGGTACAGGAGCTCACCTGACCTGGCACCTTGGTAATTTTCCCCTCCCCGGCTTTTGCTATTGATGAACTGGGAGGCCCTGTCAGGGTAGCTGGCTGGTTGGGCCTGTAGGACCCTGTCTGCTGAGATCCGGTGGGAGTAGACTTGGATGGGGGGACATGCCCTGTGCTGACCTGAATGGGGCCCACCGTGCTCACCCGCTCTGTTCCTCCATCAGGATGAAGACGTCCTCAAGGAGATCTCCATCACGCACCATGTCAAGGCTGGCTCCGAGAAGGCCGACCCATCCCACTTTGAGCTCCTCAAGGTTCTGGGCCAGGGGTCCTTTGGCAAAGTGAGTCCTGAGCCCACAGCTGGAAGGGCAGCGCTGGTCATATCAGAGGGCAGGTGGGAGGGTCGCCTTGGAGCTTAAAAGATCAGAGGGCAAGGGTTGATGGGTCTAAGGGGAGGAGGAGAGAGGTCACCGTGGTACCTAGTGGGGACACAAGGTCAACTTGGTGCTTAGGGAAGTTGGAGGTCAGCCTGGGACCTGGAGCGTGTGGGAGCTGATGTGTTCGACCCCTGCCCAGCTCCTCCCCTGGTTTCCCCCCCGCTGCCTTCTCAGGTCTTCCTGGTGCGGAAGGTCACCCGGCCTGACAGTGGGCACCTGTATGCCATGAAGGTACTAAAGAAGGCGACACTGAAAGGTGAGTGGGGGGTACCTCCCCATGCAGAGCCCAGGCTGGGCACAGATTGAAGGAGACAGCCCAGCTCTCAAGGGCCTTGGGTCTGATGCAGGAGATAGCTCTGTCACCAGGAGTACCTGGTCTGAAGGTAGAGAAACAGGCCTATTCTCAGCCGCTCCTTATCCCCCACCTCAGCTGATAGCAAAGACAGGGTCCATTCAGAAGCACAGACTTCCGGGGATTAACCCCACCCCTTCCTGCTCCCCTTAAGCCAAGTGCTGACTGTGGCTGAAGGTGCCTGGAAGGAGGCAGGGTGAGTGCGCTGTGTTTGCGGGGGGCCTTGTGCTGTCAACAGAGTTGCTTCGCAATGTTAGGAGAGTCAGCGGGAGACGTCTCGGGGTGGAGAAGGGCGTGAGAGGAGAGGAGGGAACCCGGGAAAGGAGGCAGCTGGGTGGGTAGGAGAGGGTGGGTCAAGGCAAGGCCGCAGAGATGGATGGGCTCAGAGAAGGGAGCTGAGCCCAGGTCGAGAATCCCTGGACTTGCAGAGGGCGTGAGGGTGGTTGGAAGTGGGCTTTGGGCCCGGTAGTGTCTCTTTGACCAGCCTGGGAACCAGTGTGGCCACTGACCAAGTGAAGCGGGCCCCGGCTGGGCTGGGGGGCAACGGATAATAGGAGGTATTGGCCTTGGGGTCATGGAGCCACAGAGGGCTGTCTGTGGGGTGATGCAGCTGTGGTGCCCCAAGGCCATCCTGGTAGGGATGGGAGTCCTTCCCCAGGAGGGATGGTGGGAGGAGAAGAATGCTGCGAAGGGCTCCCAGGCTGGGGCAGGAGAGGCTGAGCAGACTATGCAGCGCGGTGCAGTTGGTGCTGTGACCAGGGAGCTCGGGAGAGCGTGGGTTGTAGCCTCAAAGGGTGTGGGCTCACATGGGAGTAGCCTTTTTTTTTTTTTAATTTATTTATTTTATTTATTTATTTTTCACTGTGTTGGGTCTTTGTTGCTCGCGCAGGCTTTCTCTAGTTGCGGCGAGCGGGGGCTGCTCTTCATTGTGGTGCACGGGCTTCTCATTGCAGTGGCTTCTCTTGTTGCGGAGCACAGGCTCTAGGCGCGTGGGCTTCAGTAGTTGCGGCGTGTGGACTCAGTAGTTGTGGCTTGAGGACTCTAGAGCACAGGCTCAGTAGTTGTGGCGCACGGGCTTAGTTGTTCCACGGCATGTGGGATCTTCCCGGACCAGGGCTTGAACCCGTGCCCCCTGCATTGGCAGGCGGATTCTTAACCACTGGAACGCCAGGGAAGTCCCGGGACTTTTACTCCTTAAAAAAAAAAAGGGGGCTTCCCTGGTGGCGCAGTGGTTGAGAGTCCGCCTGCCGATGCAGGGGACGCGGGTTTGTGCCCCGGTCCGGGAAGATCCCACATGCCGCGGCGCGGCTGGGCTCGTGAGCCATGGCTGCTGAGCCTGCGCATCGGAGTCTGTGCTCCGCAATGGGAGAGGCCACAACAGTGAGAGGCCCACGTACCGCAAAAAAAAAAAAAAAAAAAAGAGTGTTTGTGGGATGTCTGCTGAGACCCATGAGTCTGAATTTCAGGCCCAGAGAATCTGCCCTAGACTGGAATTAGGGATTTTTATGCCAGATGGAGAGGGGGCTGATGAAGGCATCCCAGGGGGAGCCACGGGGGCAGAGGCTAAGGGCACACAAGGAACAGGATGCTTAGACTGGCTGGATTGAATGGCCTTCTTGGGGCATGGCAAGAGACAGGGCTAGAGAGATGGGCAGGGCCAAGGGCCAGCCCTGGGCACTGCCGAGAGATGTGAGGAACAAGTAGAAAAGAGAGTCCTTCTTAGCCAGGGCTGGGCGTAGCTGTGTTGGGTGGCCAGACCCTTGGTAACCGCCTTCTTCCTCTGACCAGTGCGTGACCGCGTTCGGACCAAGATGGAGAGAGACATCCTGGCTGATGTAAACCATCCGTTTGTGGTGAAGCTGCACTATGGTGAGACCGCAGACCCTACTTGAGCTCCTACCCTACCTGCCAGCCTTTGCCCTTGCTGGTGGGCTGTTGCCTCCCCTGTATGTTGCCCTGTCTGCCACCCAGCAGGCTAAGGAAGCTGGGATCAGAGGGGCAGGGCCCAGGGCCCAGCTGGTTCCACCACGGCCTTTTCCCGTCTCCCCAGCCTTCCAGACTGAGGGCAAGCTCTACCTTATTCTGGACTTCCTGCGTGGCGGAGACCTCTTCACACGGCTCTCTAAAGAGGTGAGCTGACACCCCACTGCCAGGGCACCAGGATGGAGCTGGCACGGCAGTGAGACCTCAACCTGAGACTCCCCAGACCTGCCCAGCAGTCCCTGACCCACCCTGGGACAGAGCCCATTCCCTGGCAAAGCCTCTGAGAGTTTCCCCCAAGATGGTCTGAGGAGAATCAGGCTCTGGATCTGATGCTGCCCTGATTCCAGAAGCTAAGGGTGGCTCTCACCTCTTTCACCTCCATTCTTTCAGGGCTTCTCTGCGCAGGGCTGTGAAGGATGCAGAGAAGCCCAAATCACCTAGAAAGCTAGATGCTTTAACATTATGTCCCGTTAACCAAAAGGATTTTGAACTCACATAAAAGAATTTGAGGACTTCCCTGGTGGCGCAGTGGTTAAAAATCCGCCTGCCAATGCAGGGGACACGGGTTCGAGCGCTGGTCTGGGAAGATCCCACGTGCCGTGGAGCAACTAAGCCCGGGCGCCACAACTACTGAACCTGTGCTCTAGAGCCCGCGAGCCACAACTACTGAGCCCACATGCCACAACTATTGAAGCCCGTGCGCCTAGAGCCCGTGCTCTGCAACAAGAGAAGCCACCGCAATAAGCCCGTGCAATGCAACGAGGAGCAGCCCCTGCTCGCCACATTTAGAGAAAGCCCGCGCGCAGCAACAAAGACCCAATGCAGCCAAAAATAAATAAATAAATTTATTTGGGGAAAAAAAAAGAATTTGAGCCAAATATAAAAATGGGGCCATTAATACAACTTAAACTTTAGAAGAGAACCAAACTTTTTAAATTTTTAAAATGTTATTTTAACATTTAAATAGATAATACATGATTGAAAAGAAAAATATTCATTGAGAAGTCTTCCTCCCACTCCAGCCCCCTCTACCACTCCCCCACAGATAAACATTTTATTGGTTTTTATCTAAGCTTCCCGCGTTTCTTTGGAAATACAAACCAATTCATTGTGTGTTCTGAATCCTGACCCCTACTTTCTTACATACAAAGTACTGTTCTGTAGGCACCGTTCTTTATCTTGCTTTTTTCACAGCAGTGTATCTTGGAGAGGGACCGTATCAGAGCATGGAGGGATCCTCGTTCTAGTTTATGGCTGCCCAGCACTCCGTCATGTGGGGGAGAGAGTTTATTCTAGCCCACTGCTTGACCCTTGGGTTGTTTCCAGCCTTTCGCTGTTTGCATTTCAGTGCTACCGTGAGTGACTTGGACGCTAGTCATTTTATTCTTCGGACCCCTTCATACAGAGAAGGGTGTGTGGCACTGGAATCTCTAAGGAGGACTGGGAAGCTACTGCCTGCCCAGTGACCCAGCTCCTGAGGAAGAAGCCATCCCAGCTGAAGCCCTCTCCCGCCTGTTGCAGGTTATGTTCACGGAGGAGGATGTGAAATTTTACCTGGCTGAGCTGGCTTTGGGCCTGGACCACCTGCACAGCCTGGGCATCATTTACAGAGACCTGAAGCCTGAGAAGTGAGTGAAGGCCCAGCCGCGCCCGGCCTCCCTAGGGTGTACAGAGGCAGGCCCTGGGGCCTCTTCTAGGACAGAACCAGCCTGCTGGGGTACGGAGCCAGCCTGATGGGCTGCCCCATGAACGGGTGGGTGGAGCAGAGTGGTGGAGGCAGCAGGCTCACCCGAGGGGCTGCCTGATCTCTAGTAATGCCATTACCAAGGGCCAGGTACCTCTGTGCCTGGGTGTTGCCTACTTTTTTTGCTAATCCAGTGTGATATCTGAGATGCCACCATTGAAGGTCATTCCTTGATATGGCCCTTTCTAGAATTTTCCTTAACATCTGAATATCCTCAAGTGGTAACTTGGGAGCCAGGGGCAGGTGCTGAGGTGGAATGAGATGTGGCTTTAGAGTCAGGCAGACCCGAATTCAAATCTTGTCTCTACCACCTACTAGCTCTGTAACCGGGGGAGTTATTTAACCTCCCTGAGCCTTAGCTTCCCCATTGTTAAAATGGGGCCATAAAAATACCTACCTCACACAGTTGTTTCAAGAATTAGCAAGAAGGTAGGCAACACACCTACAGGGCACCACCAACACCCACTCCACCTGCCCATTCATCAGATGAGCGGCCCTGGGTGGATCACCTTCTCTGGGCTGGACCTGACCCCCGCAGGCCCCATGGTGTCCCCTGAACCCACCGAGGGCCCACAGCTGGGGCGCCCTGACTCCCATCTCTCCATTGCAGCATCCTTCTGGATGAGGAAGGCCACATCAAACTCACTGGTGAGTGGAGGGCACCTGACCCCTCGGTTTCAGGGGAGGGCAGGAGGGGCTCTTGACGGGCCTGGGCTGAGTGCCAGGGGATCCGCTTTTTCTGAGAGGCTGTGCCAGGCACTTGGAAGCGGTCAAAAGCCCAGGCCCCAGACCTGGAAGGGCCTGGGTTTGAATCCCAGCTCCCCACTGTGTAACCTTGTACAGGTCACCTAATCTCCCTGGGCCTCAGCTTCCTCCTGAGTGTGATGGGGGTGATGCCCTCAGGCCTCTGGGCAGGAGGGATAGGTGTGCAGGGAATGGCAGCAAGGAAGGCAGGGGCTCCTGAAGATGTGTCTTCTTGCCCTCCTTGCCACAGACTTCGGCTTGAGCAAGGAGGCCATTGACCACGAGAAGAAGGCCTATTCCTTCTGTGGGACGGTGGAGTACATGGCCCCCGAGGTCGTCAACCGCCAGGGCCACACCCACAGTGCAGACTGGTGGTCCTATGGGGTGCTGATGGTGAGTGCCCAGGCCCTGGGCCTCAGTTTCCCCATCTGTGTAAGGGGGTGGTTGATGGTCTCTAAGGCTCTCCTCTTGTCCTCTCACAGCTAAGCTGGCCTCACCCTCCACCCAGCTGCAGTTTCCTTCCTTGGAAGGATTCCAGGCTCAGCCCCCAGCCCTGTACTGGGCGTCTCCCCAGCTTTGGACCCCTAGCACAGTTCCTCATGGTCTGACTGACAGAGTGGGGAGGGGCAGATGCAGTTCTTGATCCAGGCGGAACTCCTAGGCCTGGAGCTGAGTGGCTGGGGTGGGAGGAGGTGGGGGGCATGGGAGATGGGACCAGAGCCTGAACAGACCCTTGTCCTCTGCAGTTTGAGATGCTGACGGGCTCCCTGCCCTTCCAGGGGAAGGACCGGAAGGAGACCATGACACTGATTCTGAAGTAAGCTTCAGCCCCTCTCTGACGCCTCAGGGTCTCCTCCACGCCTGGCCCCAGTTTGGGGGCCAGAGTAACACCCCACACCTGCCTCAGATTCCCCATTAATGAGACGCTCCTCTGGGCTGGGCATTGTGCTTTCCAGGGCTCCCTTTTCATCCACAGGGGCCTGTGGGAGGGGAATCCCTGCGTCATTGGGAGGGGAGTTTGAGGATGGCTTGTCTGGACTGAGCTGGAAACTAGACGTGGACAGAGGTGGGAGGTGAGATGGGGCCTCTGGGGCGGAGCTCAGCCCTGACGAGACCCGGGGGCCATTTCAGGGCAAAGCTAGGCATGCCCCAGTTTCTGAGCACGGAAGCGCAGAGCCTCCTGCGGTCCCTGTTCAAGCGGAATCCTGCCAACCGGCTCGGTAAGCAGCCCCAGCTCAGGGGAGGGGAGCGGGGTACAGCTGCGGCCTAGGCCACGGGGCCACATCTGGGGCTGAAAGGGGCCGTTGTCCTTTGTGTGGGGAGACAATGCCTCTGGCCACCCTGCTTTCTGGCTCCATGTGTGGCGTTTGGGGCAGTGGGGTGACCTGTGTGTAGGGGGAAGGCAGGAACTGAGTCATCTGTACTCCCCCTGGGGATGAGGACAGAGGCCCTGCACGGAAGGAGCACGAGCTCAGGCGTCAGAGGCTCAGGCCCCAGTCCCAGCCCCATGACGGGACCCCACTGCCTTGGTACACAGTGGTCCCTCCACAAATATGTGTTGATCGAGTGAGTACCATTTGTGAGCGAAGTGACCCAAGGCAGTTGACTTCTCCCCCCAGAGCCCTAGGTCCTCGTCTCCATGGAGGACAATGATCTCAAGCTCTGTTGATTAAGTGAAGTCAGCGAATGTGTCTGTAGCAGCTGCTCAGTATGTGTTGACTCCTTGGCTCCTGGGTTCACCTGGATCATGACCAGCTTTGTAAGGTCCCGTCCAGGTCCCTGGGCTTGAATGGAGTGAGAGCCTGTCTGGTGGCTGACAAGGGCAATGGGATAAGAGCAGCAGAGATGAGGCCGGAGCTGGGAGGGAGGTGGGGGCCCCCTGCAGATCTCGGAACAGGTTCGGCCTGTCCTGACTTCGGCCTTGGGCGCGTTGCCTGGCCTCTCCTCTCTGGGCTTTCCTTCTCCTGTCAGTACATTGGAGCTTGTTCATAGAGGGGCTCCAGACAGTGGAAAACGCTGAGTGGGCAGTAGGCCTCGGGGTGATGGCTGGATGGATTTGGGGCGGCGTGAGCCCAGCCACTGGTCCCAGGCCACAGTGAGGCGAGGCTGCTCGGAGGACAGGGCGGGCGTCTGCGGGTTGGAGCGTCCCAAGGCAGACCTCTCATCTGGGCTTTTTCAGGCTCCGGCCCTGATGGGGCAGAGGAAATCAAGCGGCATGTCTTCTACTCCACCATTGACTGGAATGTGAGTGTGTCTGTCCACCCCAGAGCCCCAGTCAGGGATTCAGCTGTGGTCGGAGGGGGCTTCTACTGCCTAGGGCCTCCCATAAGAAGCAGAGGTGACACCATGGCCTTGGAGGCATGGGCTCGCCTCCCAAGGGCAAGCGGTCATGCCCTGTCTGCATAGCCTGTGCTCTGTCCAGGCCATTGACTCCTGCACGGGGCCGCTGGCAGGCTGTGGAGGTGCCAAGGTGACCACTGTGCCCGCCCCGCCTTGCAGAAGCTGTACCGGCGTGAGATCAAGCCACCCTTCAAGCCGGCTGTGGCACAACCCGATGACACCTTCTACTTTGACACTGAGTTCACATCCCGCACGCCCAAGGGTGCGCCCTTTGTCCGGTTTGTCTTGGACTGGTACAGGAGGGAAGCAGGGAGTCAGGGGCCTCTTGGGGCACAGGGGTGTTCAGGGCTGCGGCAGGCCCAGGTGTGTGGGCAGACAGGTGGATGGGTCTCTGACTCCTTGTCTCCATCTCATTCTGCCTGGTCGTCCCACTCCGGGATTCTGTGGGCCTCTTTGTGCCTGGGTGAGGTGGTGGGGGTGGCCTTCAGGCCACAATAGAGAAGTCGGGACTCCTGCCCCAGGCATCTTCAGCCCACTGGGAAGACCAGACGCAGCAGGCTCACACTCACGTCAGGGCTGAAGTATCTGACCCGGCAAACACATGAGGTGGAGACGGTCTGGCAGCAGAGGTGACGGTGCCCACAGGTCAGGGGCAAGCGTGGGAATCGGCTTTGGCTACTCTGACCACTGGGCTTCAGTGACTCATCTGAAACGTTGGCTCAGCCATAGACCCACTCAGTCTCTGGGGTTACTGCTAGAAGCCAAGTAGGGGGCTTCTGGGAGGGAACTTGGTAAATCCTAACATTTTGGCTAGATATTGGGGAAGAGTGTTCGTTCTGGAAGTTCTCCTGGAGGGGCAGGTTTAGCAGAGGGGGTGCTTTTCTCACTGTGGCTTGCACATCTCTGATGTCAGGGAGCTTAGCACTTCTCCAAGCAGTCTGTCCCATCTTTATTTGTTGATCTGACAAATACGTACCAAGTCCCTACTGTGTGCCAGCCATGGGAGCATTGATGGTGAACAGGACAGACCCAGGCCCTGCCTTCATATGGCTCAGGCTGTAGTGGGGGAAGAGACATGAGGACAGCTCTGGGCAGCACGACAAGTGCAGCTTAATGAGGCGAGGGCCTGGAGGAGCGGCATGAGGCCAGGTTTCTCAGAGGACAGTGTGTAAGCTGAGCCTCGAAGGATGGACGAGGAGTGGATTGTAGTTAGCAGGAACAGCATGTGCAGGGGCTCGGAGTCTTCCTTAAGGACCTGAGAAGCTTGGCGTGGCTGAGCTGTGGAATGGGGAGAGAGGAGGCTAAGCTCACAAGCACCTTATTGCCAGGCTGAGGAGCTGGGCTTTCCTGAGGGCAGAGGGGAGCATTTGAAGGGTACAGGCAGGGGGTAGACTTGTGGTTGGAACTATCCCTCTGGCTGCTGCACAGAAGATGGACCTGAAGGGGCAGACCAGAGGCAGGGAGGCCTCCAGAAAGGGATAAAGTGCCTTGGCCTGGGCGGGTGGCGGAGGTGAGGGTCTTTCTGTTCCTTGTGTGTAAGGGCTGGGCTGCTCTAAACACACATGGGCAGATGGGCTGAGGCCGGGGATGAGGGGCCCTGCCCAGGCTGCCACAACGACCAGCTGCTGAGGCAGGCCTGGAAGCCCCTGTGGTCCACTTTGCTGGGCTGCCTTGGGTCAAGGGTACCTCCTCTGGCTCACATCCCTCTCCTGCCCCTGCAGACTCCCCAGGCATCCCCCCCAGCGCTGGTGCCCATCAGCTGTTCCGTGGCTTCAGCTTCGTGGCCACTGGCCTGATGGAGGACGACGGCAAGCCTCGGGCCACGCAGGCGCCCCTGCACTCGGTGGTACAGGTGAGGGGCAGGAGGCTGCTGCTCAGTTGTCCTTTTCCACCTAGAAGCCACAAGGCAGATGGCTGAGAACACAGGCTCTGGACTTGGATAGGTTTGGGTTCAAACCCTGACGCCACTGTGGAGCCCATTGGGCCTCCAGCCTCCTTGAGCCTCAGTTTCCCCATTTATAAAACAGGGATAACAGCACGGTTATGAGGTTCCTGACACAGCCAGGACATTGTAGGGCCTGGGTAAATGCCAGGGAGTGCCCAGGGTGGTGCTGCTGGGCAGTGGCTGGTCCTGACGGGGGTGGGTGGCGTGGCACTCGGGTCTCCTTCCACTTGTCCCCCATTTGCACACTTTCCCGGCTCTGTAGGAAATTTAGAGTCGAGAGGCAAGAAGGTGGACTTCGGGAACTTCCCTGGTGGTCCAGGGGTTGAGACTCCATGCTTCCACTGCAGGGGTTTGTGGGTTCAATCCCTGGTCAGGGAACTAGAATCCTGCATGCTGCGCAGTGCGGCCGCAGAACGACAGCAACAACAACAACAAACAAACAAAATAAAAAAAAAATGTAGACTTTGGAGCTCCCTGCCTGGGTCAGAGCTTCCAAGGTCAGGGACTGTGGAGGGGACATTCACCTTCCCAGTACCTCAGTTTCCTCATCTGTAAATGGGGTTGATGATAAAACCTTTCTCCGAGGATTGTTTCGAGGATTATGTGAGTTGACGTGTGTAAAGTTAAGGTGACTATGTGATTTATTATCCACCTGGGATATGTTGGTCGCGGACAAACGTTAAACCAGACTGGATGTGAGGACAACAGACATGAACCAGGGCCGTCCACGGGCCGTGGGTCACCTGGTGAAAAGTGCTCGGAATAGTGCCTGCCGCACTCTCAGCACCATAGCAGCATCTGATACTGTTAATGTCTCAGAGCCTCGAGACACCCTTGAGGTGGGCTGTGTCACCCAGAAAGGGGAGGCAGCTCACTGGAGGCCACGTAAGTGGCAGAGCTGGGACCTGGCTCAGGACTCCTTCATCCCTCTCAGTCCTGCCTGGGCTTCTCGGAGCTTCAAACCGCTCCATGTGTCTTGTGGCCTATTGCCTGCCCCCTCCAGCACCCACTAACCACAGACTGCAGCCAGGCACCCTGGAGAGAGTGAGTGTGCCCGTCATATAGTGTAGAAAACAGGCCCAGAGAGGGGCAGGTTCTTGCCTGAGGTCACACAGCCAACATTCTACCCCGGGCCTCCAGCCTCTTGCCCAGTGCCATCTCCACAGTGCCAAGGCCTCGGGTTCTGGGGGGATGACCTCTGCATCCTAGAGCTCGGGGTCAGTCCTACCTGTTGGTCTCCTGCAGCAACTACACGGAAAGAACCTGGTTTTTAGCGACGGCTATGTGGTAAAAGAGACGATCGGTGTGGGCTCCTACTCCGAGTGCAAGCGCTGTGTCCACAAGGCCACCACCATGGAGTATGCTGTCAAGGTAGGCCTCTCGACCTTGTCTCGGCCGAGGCCACTCGGCGGGGTGCAGGTGGGGGGCCACGTAGCCCTGGCCCGTTGGTGGGGGAGAGTTGGTGCCTGAGGCTCTGTGGATGGGTGAAAGGTGTGCGGCTGAGACTCCACGCCCTGCAGCGTGGGCTCTGTGGCGGGAAGGGAGTCTGGAGTCGGTCCCTCGGACACCACCACACGCACCCCTCTCCTCAGGTCATCGACAAGAGCAAGCGAGATCCCTCGGAAGAGATTGAGATTCTTCTGCGGTACGGGCAGCACCCCAACATCATCACTCTGAAAGATGTAAGTGGGGGTCCTCGAGAGTGGGCTGGGGACGGGGGCCCTCGACTCTAGGACCGTCTCGGGGCTGCCATTCCTTGGGCTTCTGATCCTCCTGTGCTTACGGATGGGGAGGCCCCTTAGTGCCGCTGATCTGGCTGCACCCAAGTGCCCTCCACTTCAGACCCAGGCAGTTTCTGAGAGCTTTCCTGCCCATCAGGACAGAGCCAGCACCCTGTCCAGGGGCCCAGATAGGTGAAGGCCCTGCCAGGGTGACTGAAGAGCAGAACACACGCCCAAGCCTCATGTCATTCCTTCCTTCCTGTCCTGGTGAGCTGGTGGCCAAGGGGCCCAGGCCTGGCATCAAGGGGAGGGGCCTGATGGTGAGGTCTCTGGCAGGTGTACGATGATGGCAAACACGTGTACCTGGTGACAGAGCTGATGCGGGGAGGGGAGCTGCTGGATAAGATCCTACGGCAGAAATTCTTCTCAGAGCGTGAGGCCAGCTTCGTCCTGCATACCATCGGCAAGACCGTGGAGTATCTGCACTCCCAGGGGGTAAGTCTTGGGTCTGGGGCACCAAGTGGGTGTGGGGGGCGGCCAAGGGTCGTACCGTAAACAGTGTATGAACCATGACTGGCCCAGGCAGTCTTCAACCAGCCAGACAGAGGGGAGACTTGGGATGAATGAGGGGGCGAGTGGATGGACATAAGGAAGGGAGGGAGGGAGAGATGAGGCCAAACTGTGAAAATGAACATTTGTTCAGGACCTAGGCAGGCGTCACGTTGACTTCTTTCCTTACATTATCTCAATTGATTTTCACAACAACCCTGTTAGGTAGGTGCTGTTATTGGCCGCACTTTACAGGTAAGAAGGCTGAGGCTCAGAGATGTGAGCTAACTTGCCCAGGGTCACACAGTCCAGGAAGAATGGAGCCAGAATGTCTGACTGAGGAATTTGGGTGGAGAGCTACAGATGGGGAGTGAGGCTTTAAGTTAGGAACGAGCAGGATCACTGTGGGAGCTGCAAGGCTTCAGGGTGGTGAATCCGGCCATGGGTTCGGCTGTTAGGACAGAGGAAGTGGATGCAAGAGGAAATGCTGCTGGAGACACTGCAGGTGCTACAGGAGAGTGTGTGTCCGAACCGTAGGACTTGTCCTTATCATTGCACAAGGCAGAGCTAGAAAAGGTCCTTATAGGGTATCAAAGCTGAAAACAGAGTCAGCGTGAGTTCCTCTCTGGACGAGATGATGTTTTAGGGTGCTTCTGGTCAGGCAGTATGGGGGTTAAGGACGCAGACTCTGGAATGAGACTGGCTGTGTCCAGTTCTGCGTGTTAGGTTGGGAAAACCTCCCACCTCTCTGAGCCATTTCCTCATCTGCAAACTCATGACAGTAAGAGCTGCCCCTTCACAGGTTGGATGAGGCATGAAGTGAGGTGCTGTGCCAGGGAAGTACCATGGTCCAGCACAGGCCCCTGGAAAAGGCCACATAAACATTACGGGGAAATAGGACCAGATCATTGCTATGCCTTTTTTTTTTTAACATTAACTTCTTATTATTTTTATTTATTTATTTATTTGTTTGTTTGTTTGTTTGTTTATTTTGCGGTACGCGGGCCTCTCACTGTTGTGGCCTCTCCCTTTGCGGAGCACAGGCTCCGGACGTGCAGGCTCAGCGTCCATGGCTCACGGGCCCAGCTGCTCCACAGCACGTGGGATCTTCCTAGACTGGGGCACGAACCCATGTCCCCTGCATCGGCAGGCGGACTCTCAACCACTGCGCCACCAGGGAAGCCCAACATTAACTTTTTAGTATGAAAAATTTCAAACGTATACAAATTGTACAACAATAGAAAAATGAACCCCCTGTAACCAGATTCAAGAATTGTCAAGATTTTTACCCCACTCCCTCCCTCTTTTCTTCCTTCCCTCTCCTTCTCCCTCCTTCTCCCTCTTTCAATTTCTTACTTTCTTTTTTGTTGTTGCTGGAGTATTTTCCCCCACTTTTTATTGAGGAAAAAGTTCAAACCTATATAAAAGTTAAAAGAATAGTACAAGGGATGTACACAGCACTATATTGAAAATGGATAACCAACAAGGACCTACTGTATAGCACAGGGAACTCTGCTCAATATAATGTAAAAACCTAAATGGGAAAAGAATTTGAAAAAGAATAGATACATGTATATGTATAACTGAATCACTTTGCTGAACACCCAAAGCTAACACACTGTTAATCAACTATACGCCAATATGAAATAAAAAGTTTTTAAAAAAAGAAGAGAATAGTACAAGGAAAAACGTTTCCCTTTAAGATTCACCAAATCTTTTTTGGGTTTTTTTTGGCCGAGCCACGGCATGGGGGATCTTAGTTCCCTGACCAGGGATTGAACCTGCGCCCCCTGCAGTGGAAGCGCGGAGTCTTAACCACTGGACTGCAAGGGAAGTCCCAAGATTCACCAAATCTTTTTTGATTTTTTTTCTGGCTGTGCCGCATGGCATGCGGGATCTCAGTTCCCCGAGAAGGGATCGAAACTGTGCCCTTGACAGTGAGAGCGTGGAGTCCTAATTACTGGACCGCCAGGGAATTCCCTATCCCACATTCTGAATGTGTCTGTTTGCTTCCTCATGGCATCATTTTAATTGTTCCTCTGTTGTCTATATTTCCTGTAAACTGCAAGGTGCTCCAAAGTCTTAATTAGGTTTAGCTTCAACTTCTTTTTGGGATCAAGGAGTCAATAAACACTCCATGGGAGGCACAGTGTACTTCACAAAGCATCACGTCCCTGAGCCAACATCTCGTTGCCCCCGTTAGTCATCAGTCGTGTCGGTGGTCACAGTCTGGGGATGCGTGAGTGGGTGGCGGGCAGTGGGTGGGCCTGAGGTGTATCATAAAGGTCCTCACCAACCCTTCATGCAATGGTTTCACCCTTTCAGGACCTTGGCCTGAATCAATCCTTTCATTAGGGTTTGTAAAAATAAAGTAAAAGTTTTGTGAAAAAGATCTTTACCTCATAACCAGAGCTTCAGTTTGCTTACCACATGTACTGTTAATGGTCACGTTTGAAGTGGTTTAGTTTTTTGAAAAGGCCAGTGCAAACAGACTGATATGGAAACGTGTCAGGTCAGACAGTAAATGTGCTTCCTTTTCCTGTTTTGTTCTCACGTGAGTACTAGCTCATGTTACCCACAGAAGGTTTAGAAGACAGAGCTGAAGCAGTGCGTTTCCAGTGGGCCCCCTGAACTCAGAGCAGGGAAGGGCTTTGTAGAGTGGGAGCTGCCTCCAAAAGGAGTGAGCCCCCCATGAGGGGCAGTGAGCTCCAGGACAGACAGCTGCTCGGTGGGGTGTCATGGGAGAATGTTGTTTCTTGCCCAGAGAAAATCTTTGGGATTTTGGAATCTATGGGCTTCTAAAGTTTCTGGCCCTTTCCAAATGCCAGGGGTAGATGAGGAGGAAATGGGAAGCTCTCCTGGAGGTATTTGGAGGGAGATTCTCGGGGCTGATTATACTTTGGCAGCATCTGTGGTCTAGAAGCTGGGAATCTCATAACAGCCGAGGAATGGGAAGGGGCTGACCAGGAGCAGGGTCCACTGGGACCTCCTGTTTGTTTTAACGTTACCTTCCTATTGAAATATCACATAAACAAATCATCATGTATAATTCAATAAATCTTCAAAAAGTGAATACACCCATGTAACTGAGCCCCCAGATCAAGAACTGAAGGATTTCCAGTTCCCCCCCAACCCCCTCGAGCCCCTTCCAGTCCCTGCACCCTCCCCAAGGATAACCATTCTAAGTGAACTTCTAATTTGTGTGTGTGTGTGTGTGGTACGCGGGCCTCTCACTGTCATGGCCTCTCCCGTTGTGGAGCGCAGGCTCGGGACGCGCAGGCTCAGCCGCTCCGTGGCACGTGGGATCCTCCCGGACCGGGGCACGAACCCGTGTCCCCTGCATCGGCAGGCGGACCCTCAACCACTGCGCCACCAGGGAAGCCTGTGAACTTCTAATTTTATATAAACGTACTCTTTCATATCTCACTTCTGTCACTCAGCACTCTCAGATTCATCTGCGATGTTGTGTGACTGCAGTTCACTCCTTCTCGTTGCCGTGTGGTTTCTACTGTATGAATAGACCACAATTTAACTGTTCTTTCTACCGTTAATGGACATGGAGTTGTTACCAGTTTTTTGACTGTGACAAATAATGCTGCCGTGACATTCTTACCCTTGTCTTTCGTGAACACGTGCCCATTTTAACGCTGGGTGTAAACCTAACTGTGGAATTGCTGGCTCATAGTGCAGTGTATATTCATCATTAGTAGATGTTGCCAGTTTTTCAAAGTTGTTTTACCTACTTACACTCCTCCCAGAAGCGTGTGAGAGTTCTGGTACTCTCCAACACTTGGTGTTTTCCATCTTTTTAATCACAGCCATCCTAGGAGATGAGGAATGGTATCTCATAGTGGTTTTAATTTGCATTTTCCTGACGACTGAGGAAGTTGAGCACCTCTTCGTGGGGTTATTGCCATTTGGACAGCCTCTTTTATGGAATGTCTGTTCAAGTCTTTTGTCCGTTTGAAGAAATTGGGTTGTCTGCCTTTTTCATCTATTTTGCAAGAGTCCTTTGTTTAATACGTGGGCCCTTTCAGGTCTCTTGCTTCCCTCATATTGTTTCTGTAAGGGCCCCAGCATGCCGGGGACAGCTTGTCTGAGAACTCAGCAGGGCTTCACACTTTGGCTTCTCTGTTTAGCCAGATGATTCATGTAGAAGAACTTCACCCTTTTGTGTGTGTGTGGCTGGTCACAGGCGCCCTAACGCACATCCTCCGACGGTGCTGGTGATGACAGAGGTGCCGCCGCTTCACACAGCACTTTCCACAGGCCAGACAGGTTCTAAGCACTTTGCACATCAACTCATTTAACTGTTCCAACGAACCTATGAAGAAAGTATTAGTATTATTCTGCCCATTTTATAAGTGAGGGAGCTGAGGCTCTGGGAGCTTAAGTAAAGGCCTCATCGCTAAGCTGTCCCCAGAGTCTGTGCCCCTAACTTGTGTGTGATCGGATGCTGCTTTGGACAGCCTCTGTCCCTTCATTTTCCTCCCCTTCTTGTCTTCTAATTCTTAAGGGCTTCTTAACAAGCACTCACTGTATCTTAATGTCCAGCATGATGGTGGGGCTCAGCCCCAGGGAGTGCTGGCGTTACTGTGGCAGCAGCTGCCACTTTCCAAGCCCTGTGCTAAGTATTCCTGGTACATAACTCATATGCTCCTTCCCGTAACCCTGGGGGCCGAGCACTCTCATCAGCCCCATTTTACAGGTGAGAAAACCAAGGACTAAAGAGGTTAAGTGACACATCAAGACCACACAGCTACTGCTGGTAAAGCCAGGATTCACACTCTGGCCCATCTGCCTCCTGACTGAAATCACAACTCCGCCCGAGCCACAGCCTGTTGACTCAGTGGCTGCATTTGGCCTCCACAGGGCGGGTGTTTTCTTGTTTGGGATTTGGTTTGGTTTGGTAATTTGGCCGCTTTTGAAACCGGGGCCCGAGTTGCTGTATGGTGCCTGTCAGCTGGAGTGCGCAGCGGCTGCCCCTTGAGCCTGTTGGCCTGGCTCTACGGGGAATATGCAAGGACCATCTCGTGAAGCCAACTAACCTGCGAGACTCAGCTGATCTAACCTGCAAGGTCTCTGTGTGTTTCAGAGGGGTGAGTCATTCATTCATTGCACAGCGTTCACGTAGCACTTGCTCTGTGCGAGTCCCTGTGCTCGGTGCTGGGGGTGAGCCGGTGTTCCACAGAGAGATACGGCTATTTATGGCTGAAGGAACCCCCACTGGCCTGAGCTCAGGGCGCTTGAGGGATGTGGTGGACAAAGGCTGGAACGGACAGCTGAACCTTCCACACCAGGATGGGGACTTCAGGCTTTATCTTGCAAGTAGTAGGGAGCCATTGAAGGTCTTTGACGGTGCTCAAGGCATACCATGAGCTCATGGGAGGGGGAGAAGGAGGGTGAGAATGAGTTTAGTCTGGGATGTGTTGGGTTTGAGGGCCTATGGGACATTCAGTGGTTGCCGTCTGGTAAGCAGCTGTATGAGCCTGGACTCAGGAAAGCTCTGGGTTAGTGTCAGAGATCTGAGAGTTGTTGATAATTAGGTAATAGTTAGAGGAATGACTATGAATAGAACCATGCCAAGGGAGAGGGGGTGGTTGAAAAGTAAGTGGAGTGGTTCAGCCCCCTCAGGTTACAGATGAGCAAATGGGGCCAGAGGAAAGTCATTTGCTTAAGGCCTCACTAGTTAAGTGTCATTCATCCATTCATTCAGCAGTTATTTATTGAATACCTACCTTGTGCTGGGAACTATTCTAAATGCTGGGATGCAGCAGTGAGCGAAACACCCGTGGAGCTTACATTCCAGTGGGTGGGTTCAGAAGACAATTAAGTAAATATCCAATGGTGGTAAATGCTGTGGATAAAGATAAAGCAGGGTGAGGAGACTAAGGAGTACAGGTCCGTGATTGCTATTTTATATGGAATGGTCTAGGGAAGGCCTCACTGATAAGGTGACATTTGAGCTGAAACCTGAAAGAAATGAGAATGAGCCAGGCCGATGCTTAAGGGAAGAGTATTCCAGAAAGAGGGAACAGCAAGTGCGAAGGCTCTGGGGCAGGAGTGTGCTTGGCATGTTGAAGGAAGAGCAAAGAGGCTGGTGTGGCCAAAGCCAACTGAGCAAGGAGGAGAGTGCTAGAGGACCAGAGAGCGCAAGCGACGTGGGTAGGGGGCAGGGGAGAGATGAGGTGGGGCCATCAGGCCATCGTAAAGACATTTCCTCTTGAGAGCAGAACCCTTGGAGAGGACACGATCTGGCTTACATTTAATAGGATCGCTCTGGCTGCTCTGTTTAGAACAGGCTGTAGGGGGTGAGGTCAGAAGCAGGAAGACCAGTTAGGAGGTTGCTGCCGTAACCCCGGGGGAGGGATGATAGTGGCTGGGATCAGCGTGCTGCCAGGAGAGGGGCTGAGAAGTGCTTGGGCTCTGGGTGTGTTTTAATGGTAGAGCCAGCAGAGTTTGCTAATGGATTGATTGAGGAATACGAGAAAAAAAGAGGAATTGAGAATGACTCTTAAGATTTCAATCCAAGCAATGGGAAGGATGGAGTTGCCATTAGGTAAGATTGTGTGATGGCGGATTTGAGGAGTTCTGTGTGGACAAGTTAGAGCTGCCTCACAGACATTGACCTAGAAGTTTCAAGTCGGCAATACCAGCAGCACTAAGGCCCCTTTGTAGCCCCTTCCCCTCTCAGATTCTGGGTCCTTCTGCCCCCTCTCTGGGCCCGTCTTCTAACTCTCCCATCCCTGGCAGTGGACCTGGGCCACCGGCAGCCTGCCCACATGGAGAACTGACCCGGGCCCTCTTCCCCCAGGTTGTGCACAGGGACCTCAAGCCCAGCAACATCCTGTATGTGGACGAGTCTGGGAACCCTGAGTGCCTGCGCATCTGCGACTTTGGCTTTGCCAAGCAGCTGCGGGCTGAGAACGGGCTTCTCATGACACCTTGCTACACCGCCAACTTCGTGGCGCCGGAGGTGAGTGGCCTGGCCTCCTCAGCTGCAAGAGTGAGGGGACCTAGCACGGGGAGCCTCGTGTCCCTTCCAGAGGCCCCACGCTGTCCAGAGCCCGTCTCTGTGGCCTTGGCCCGGGGACCAAGGGAGGATCAGCCCAGGCCTGGGACCCTTGTCCTACCCTTTGGGGAGGAGCAGGCAAGCATATGGGGCCACTTGTCATTGCCCCTCAGACAGACCCTCCCCTGCCTCCCTTCCTGCCAGGTACTGAAGCGCCAGGGCTATGACGAGGGCTGCGACATCTGGAGCCTGGGCATTCTGCTGTACACCATGCTGGCGGGGTGAGTACCCCACTGGCCTGCCCCCCTCAGCCCCCCGCCCCTTCCTCCAGCCCTAGTGTAGCTGGGGTGGTGCTTGTCTGATGGGAGAGACTCAGCCCTGCCTCAGGAAGGCTGAAGACAGGGACATGGCCCTGCCTTTGGGAGCTCCACCTGCAGGAGGAAGTCCCACACTTGGGAGCACCCCATCTGAAGGGGGAGACACAGCCCCCCGCCCCTCCCCACCCCTGGCCCCAGGATGGAGGCCAGAGGCTATACCCAGACTGGGTGGACTTTTCCCCAGATACACTCCATTTGCCAATGGACCCAGTGACACACCAGAGGAAATCCTGACCCGGATCGGCAGTGGGAAGTTCACCCTCAGCGGGGGAAATTGGAACACGGTTTCAGACACAGCCAAGGTGAGGCTGTAAAGCCTGGACCCTGCTCATTTGTGGGGGGGGGGGGGGGGGGGGGGGGAGGGTCCCATCCCAGGGCTTTTCAGCACTTCACGAACAGGTGACCTGCAGCCTCATTTCTCCAAGTGGAATGTCCCACAAATCTCTGTTGCCCTATTTCTCCAAGTGAAAGATTCCCAGGCAGACTGCCCCCCACACCTTGTTTGAAAACAACTTGGTGATCATTTACTGGCCCTTCCCGTGTTCTGGGCCCTGTAGGGGAACAGAGGGCTGCATCATCACAGCCCCTGCCGTGGGAAAACTTAGTGTGAGGTGAGAGACAGGCTTGCACACAAGGAACAGAGATGCCAGGTGCGGAGAGGCAGGTCCTCCTGGTCAGGGGTACAGGCAGTGGAGACACGAGGAGAGCCCCAGGCTACCGGGCAGAGAGGCCTTCTCAGAGGAGGGGACGTTTGAGCTTTCACTGTTAGCAATGGGTTCCAGTCATGGGAACCTCTGTGTCAGACAGAGGTTGAGCCCTTAATGAACAGTGCCACCTTGCATTAACCTTATGAGTCAGGTATTTTTGTTATCCCGTTTCTCAGAGGCGAAACTGGGGCTCAGAGAGTTAAAGTAACTTGCCCAGGAGATGCAGTTGATGAGCAGGGGAGTCAGGTTTTGAAGCTGCCCAACCCCAGCCTTAGGTTCTTCCCACCTTCCTGCATGGCTCCTAGAAGGTGAAAGAGAAAGGAAACGGCCTTCCAGGAAGAAGTCCTGAAGAAGGGCATGTGCTCGGGGAGGCCGTGGTGTGGAGAGTGGATTGAAGGGGCCACTGCAAGGGTCCCGGCGGGAGATGGCAGGAGATGGCTGCCTTACAGACACAGCTGTGTGCGCCCCTGCTAGCCCTTCCCACCAACCCCTTCCTGCTGTTCCCCCAGGACCTGGTATCCAAGATGCTGCATGTGGACCCGCACCAGCGCCTCACAGCTAAGCAGGTCCTGCAGCACCCGTGGATCACCCAGAAAGACAAGCTCCCCCAGAGCCAGCTATCCCACCAGGACCTGCAGACTGTGAAGGTACAGACACCCAGGCTGCCAGGTCAAGGTTCCATGGGCAGGGACTTGGGGTGGCAGAGCCAGGAGATGCCATGTGTGTCTCTTCCCAGGGAGCCCCAGTCTGACATGCAGGGGTGTCTACAGTGCACTCGTGGCCCCCCTGGTCCTCTAGGGGGCCCAGCCCCTGAGCTCTGAAGCCTCCAGTCTGAGGGATGAGGCAGGACTGATGACCATGAAGAACCACCAAGGCGGGATTAACAGGGGCCTGTGGGGGCTGTGGAACACTGGGAGGGGCTGGCCTGGCCCTGGAGCACATGCGCCTCCCACCCGGGAACTGACTCCCACCTCCTCCCCCAGGGAGCCATGGCAGCGACATACTCTGCGCTCAACAGCTCCAAGCCCACCCCTCAGCTGAAGCCCATCGAGTCGTCCATCCTGGCCCAGCGGCGGGTGAGGAAGCTGCCATCGACCACCCTGTGAGGGGCCAGAGCGTCCGGGCCGCAGGGCAGTGCTAGCTCGACGGAGGCAGCGTACTTCCCAGAGGGAGCGGGCCCCAGTCACAGGGCCAGAGGGAGCGGAGCCCCGAGGGGGCCCAGATCACCCCGGGGAGGACGTAAGAAGTGCCTTCTCCTCCCCCAGGACGCACTCTTCTCGGTTCAGGCTCTGCTGGTTGAAATCGATTCACTGTACAAACTCTTGTCTTCTTTTAAGACAGAAATGGCACCAACCACCATGGGTTTTTACAAGATCCATTTGCCTTTCTGGGAGCAGAAGTAGCCAGTGCAGCCCCAGGAGGGGCACTGAGTCGCACTAGGGCTGTCTGTAGCTGAGACTCCTTAGAGCAGCTTCGGGGTCCCCCTGGGGGGACCCCTACAACTGGCCATGTGTAGCCGTCTGCACCCACCTCCAAGGCGGCCCAGCGCCGCCTTCCAGAGCCCTTGGCTCTTCGGCAGAACTTGCTCTATCCCCATCGGCTCCTTTTCTCTTCTGTTCTGTTGGGGCTTCTGGAACCACTTTCTGCTAGAGGAGAGGACCAAGGCCCCGCGGCTCCCAGCTCCAGGCACCAGCATCCACATTGGCCGTACCACTGGGTCCTCTGCAGTCAGGTCGGGCAGCCCCTGAAGGAGCATCTGGAAAGCACTTTTTGGCTGACTTCTGTTGGAGTCTGCCACAGGACAGAGTCCACAGGAGGCCTGTGGGGCAGGACAAGAGGGGCAGGGGCTTTTTTCATTCCTTCCTCAGCTGGTAACTCAGGGTTCATCTGTCCACGGCCTTTCTAATAAACTTACAGTTGAGTTGAAGCTCGCTTGTCTCCGCTTGTCATCCCTGGATTTGCCCTCCCTCTGCTATTGGGTGTTGAGGACTTTGGCAGTGACAAGTAGTGGGCCAGGGCCAATTGACCCAGCTGCTTGGAGCTCAGTTGGGGAGCATGTGGGAGTCCCGCTGGCTCTGCCCACACGTTCCTGTCAGGGATTCCAATATGGTATTGATCGTAGTAATGGGATTACTAGCCACTAGTGACCAAGTGCCAGGGCCTTACACGTATTTCTCACTTAATCTTAACAACCCTGTGAGGAAGATGCTATTATATTATTATCCCTGTTTAATAGATGGGGAAACTGAGGCCCAGAGGGGGAATGACATTTCCTAACACAATTTTTTTCTGAGTACCTATGCTGGCCCTGTTCCAGATGCTGGTGAACCAAGTGGAAAACAAGGTCATTGTTTTCCTGGGTCTTACTTCCAGTGGGGAAGCAGACAAGTAAACAAAGGTCAGCTACTGATGAGACATGCGGAGTTAAATTGGGATGAGAGATGAGGTGATCAGGGAAGGCCTCTCAGGGGAGGTGACCCACAAGCTGAGATCTGAATGATGAGAAGGGCCCAGCCAGGACCAGGAAGCAGAGGGCAGAGTCAGGACAAAGGCTCCAAGGAGGAAACAGGCTGGCCATGCTCAGGGACTGGAGAGAAGCTGACAGGGCTGTGGTGTCAGGGCCAGGGCCAGGCATGCTGGGCTATGTAGGCCAGAGTAAGGAGTTAGGATTTAATTCTAGATGAGATGCTAGCTCCTAAAAGAATTTAATTAAGCAGGAGAGTGACATGATTTGATTTATATTTTAAAAAGACGACTCTAACATGTAGAGAAATGATGCGGGGAGAGGGCAGGCAAGAAGCAGGGCGGCCAGGTCGGTGGCTTCTGCAGTAGCTCACGCGAGAGAGGAGGTCGCCTGGACTAGGGTGGTGGGAGTGGAGATGGGGAGGGAGAAGACAGGGTCCGGATATGCTTCGGAGGTAAAGTAGACCGCACTTGCTTGCTGTCAGTTTGGATGTAGAGGCTAAGAGAAAAAGGAGACGCACAGATACCTTGTAGGTTTTTGACTCGAGCAGTTGAGTACTGAAGGAGAAGTTGGGGGGAAGCAGGTTTGAGAACTCTGGGAGATGCCTTAAGATATCCAAATGGAGGTGTCAACCAAGAGTTGTAATTAGAAGTCGGAGTTCTGGAGAGAGGTCTGGATTGGAAGTATAAATTTGGGAGTCATTAGTTTGGAGAAAGTTTGTAGAGCCAGGAAGCTGGACTTTCATAGTGTGGTCCATGGACCGGCAGCATCCGCATCACCTGGGAGCTTGTTAGAAGTGCAGAATCTCGGGCCCATCCCCAGACCTGCTCAGTCAGAGTCTAATTTCAATGAGATCTGCATGTGATTTGTGTGCACGTTAGAGCTGAGAAGTGCTGTTGTAGGGACTGAGCAGAGGAGGAGACTGATTGAGCCCCAGCACATGCTAGCATTTAGAGGTGACCTGGAGTGGGGAGAGCCAGCAAAAGAAACTGTGAGATAACAGTCAGTGAGTGGGGACCTGCCAGTCCGGCAAGATTCAAAGCTTTATGAACCAGGGTCTTCTGCTTCTGGTATTTCTCAACCTCCTCACTTTATAGATTAGAAAGTAAGGGCCCAAGAGGTAAGTCTTCTTATGATGGAAGGAGATTGTGACACTAGCAGCTCAGCTTCTGAGCTGGCCTCGGCTTGCAGGTTCTGAGCTAGCAGCCTCCCCACAGGAGCAGGGAAGGCTGCACTGGAGCTCTGGTGAACACCACTGACACACATAGTACTGAGTCCCTGACCTGGGTGTGTTCCGCTTCTCTGTGCAGTGAAACCAACATTTTCTGTCCCACCCACCACCCTAGGTTGTCCACCCTGGACCCCATCATCACAGCTGGAATCCTGAGCACCATCCCTGACCCCTTCCCCCACTTCCTACATCCAGTCTTCCTCCTGGTCCCATCAATATCGTTCCCTAAATATTTGTGGGATCCATCCCATCCTCTCCATTCTCCCTGTTTACCGCATTTTTTCTTTGCCACAGGCTACTAATTCCCTTCAGTCTTTTTTTTTTTTTTTTTAATTATTTAGTTTTGGCTGCGTTGGGTCTTTGTTGCTGCGCGCAGGCTTTCTCTAGTTGCAGTGAGCGGGGGCTACTCTTCGTTGCGGTGCGCGGGCTTCTCATTGCAGTGGCTTCTCTTGTTGCAGAGTACGGGCTCTAGGTGCGCAGGCTTCAGTAGTTGTGCGCGCAGGCTCAGTAGTTGTGGCGCATGGGCTTAGTTGCTCCGCGGCATGTGGGATCTTCCTGGACCAGGGATTGAACCCATGTCCCCTGCATTGGCAGGTGGATTCTTAACCACTGCGCCACCAGGGAAGTCCCCCATTCAGTCTTTTGTGTCCGCAGCATACTCCATTATAATCACAAATCTGACCCAGCATCTATCCTGGAGTGGCTCCTCTCTGCCCACAGAGAGAGCCCAGACATCCTAGCCTGACAGCCAGTGTCCTGTCTGATCTGGTCCCCGCTGAGCCCCAGCATCAGCTCTCATAACTTATCCCCATACTGCTCACAAGACCTGAACATGTTCCTGCCTCCACTGGATTCTGCCTGGCTAACTTCTACTCATCCTTTAGGAAAATTCAAATGACACCTCCAGGAAGCCAAAAAGGACATCCCAGACAGGGTTTGGCAGTCGTCCTTTGGGATCCCCAGACGCTCTCACTCCATCTCTTTGTATATCACACAGCTTTGGAGTTAGCTGATGATGTGTTTTCTCCCTACCCAGTCTGTGAACTCGAAGGTATGGGCTGTGTTTTGTTCATTTCTATCCCAAGCACCTAGCACCAGGCCTGGCACACAGTATATTGGTCCTCAGCTAGTGTTTGTTGAAAGGGTGAGCAAGAGAGAATGCAGGAACAGTGGACTTGGTAGTGCTGGAGGAAGTATAGAAACTTCACCCACAGAGTTGCAGGAGCCTGGAAAGGCATCTAGGGAGGAGGAAAGGAAGCTGATGCTCTGAGACACCAAGCAGTGTCTTGCCCCAGGCACCAGAGGGAAGATTCAAGAACTAGGAAATGGTAATGGGTAGAGTGGGAGTCCACAACCGCTTTCTCAGCAGCTAAACCCCAAAACTCAAATATTACTTCCCTTCTCTGAGCCTCAGTTTTCTCACTTGCTAAATGAGGATCAAAATCTGTGCTCATCTCACAGCATAACCTGAAGATCAAATGAGCAAGTGAGTGTGAACATGTTTTGGAAGGTAAAAAGTGTGGCTTGTACAGTTAAGCTTGTTCTAACTTTCATAAGGTCGGGACGGCCCCCCAGGAACTCGGTGGACTCCAGAAACACAGTTCCAAGCCACCAACATCTCAACCAGGAACTTTCCTGAGTGCTGACTCTTTGGGCAAAACCCACTAATAGAAATTACCTGGCTTGGGGAAACAAATTGTCAGTCCAGATGTCCCCAAGTTCCAGAGTCACTCTTCCCTTCAACACTTGAATAAGAATGCCTGAGCTCCCACCCTGTAGGATGCCCCTTCCCATGAAATATCCGCTCCAGTCTATTTTTTTTAATATATATATTTTTTAATTAATTTATTTTTGGCTGCGTTGGGTCTTCATTGCTGCGCCTGGGCTTTTTCTAGTTGTGGGGACCGGGGGTGGCTCTTCATTGAGGTGCACAGGCTTCTCATTGCGGTGGCTCCTCTTGTTGCAGAGCACGGGCTCTAGGCGTGCAGGCTTCAGTAGTTCTGGCACACGGGCTCAGTAGTTGTGGCTCGCGGGCTCTAGAGCACAGGCTCAGTAATTGTGGCACACGGGCTTAGTTGCTCCGCGGCATGTGGGATCTTCCCGGACCAGGGCTCGAACCCATGTCCCCTGCATTGGCAGGCGGATTCTTAACCACTGTGCCACCAGGAAGTCCCCGTTCCAGTCTATTAAACAAATACTATGTGGAGATGCTGGATGCCAGGTGTTTTCCAGGCTTTATTTCATTTGATCCTCATGTGAAGGAGATATGCTTTTTTTTTTTTTTGGCTCACCGCGTGGCTTACAGGATCTTAATTTCCCGACCAGGGATCGAACCCATGCCCCCTTCAGTGGAAGAGCAGAGTCCTAACCACTGGATCACCAGGAATTCCCAGAGATATGATTAATTCCATTCCACACATGAGAAAGTTGAGGCTAAGAGGTTAAGTGATTTGCCCAAGGACACAGCTAAGTGGCAGAGCAGAACTCAAATCGAGGTTTGTGTGGTTCTGAAACTCACCCTTTTTTTTTTTTAAGTTTATTTAATCTATTTATTTTGGCTGTGCCAGGTCTTAGTTGCAGAATGCGGGATCTTTAGTTGTGGCATGCAGACTCAGTTGCGGCATGCATGCAGGATATAGTTCCCTGACCAGGGATCAAACCTGGGCCCCCTGCATTGGGAGCATGGAGTGTTAACCACTGGACAGACTACCAGGGAAGTCCCTGAAACTCACTCTTAACAGGGTGTTGTCCCACCTCTCTGCTTCCAAGATGCCCAAGATCTACTTACATGTTCCACAGACCTGTCTGGTTATCACTTTTCCCCTCAGCCAGCCATGTGGTCATAAAGGTTCCTATAATATTGGGGTCTGGTCTCAATTAGAAGATGTAGTTGTTAGAAAATTACA
Organism: Tursiops truncatus; assembly: GCF_011762595.2. Taxonomy (NCBI): domain Eukaryota; kingdom Metazoa; phylum Chordata; class Mammalia; order Artiodactyla; family Delphinidae; genus Tursiops; species Tursiops truncatus. Next base: position 163,205,691 of record NC_047034.1, on the reverse strand, counting down.
TTTACCAGCTGGCAAACAGCAGGAAACACCTTAGGGAATTTGAGGAGTTTCCTATGGACAGTCTCAGAAGGTAGTGAGTTCCCCATCACATGGGCTGCACATGCAGAGAACTAATGGGACTTGTCAAGGTCTTAGAGAATATTCCTGTTCCCAGTCGGGGACTCTTTAGATGATTTTACATACCCCGTCGGAGTCAGAGACGCCAATTCTCAGTTGTTGGCACAGGCATTGAAGTCCCTAGTTGTTTCCTGTTTTCACCCACTTACATTTTGTGTTTTTGATGATTATTTCTGAGACAGGCACCGTCAGAGAAAAATCTGGTTTCCCCCAAATGTTATGCATCCAAACGTTTGGTACTTTGGTTAACACATGGCTTTAATCCTTGATTTGGCCATTCATTTAATGGCTATGATAGTAGGCATGATTGAGTTCCCACTTTTTACGGGGCACAATATATACATCACCCCTAATACTCAAAGCAATCTCATGAGGTAGGTATGATCATTTCCATCTTATAACAAGGAAACTGAAGCTAAGAGAGGAAGCTTGCCCACGGGTCTCCAGCAACACACGAGGTGGCTGAGCCAGGTTTTGAGCCCACGTCTAATTTGGCCCCAAAGCTCATACTAAGCCACCTTGCTGCATGGGCTAAATTTCACCTTACAGTGACTCATAAAATCTCACAGTTAGAAGGGTTCTAAAGGCCTAGACCCAGTCTCTGCCCATGACAGGAATCTCCCATAGATGGTTATCCGGTTTCTGCTCAAATACCGCCAACCACTACAGAGACCCCACCACATCACAAGGCAGTCCCCCGTACGGCTGGAAAGTTCCTCCACTTTGAACTGAGGTCTTCTGAGTAGCTTCCATTTCTTGGGGGGGGGTTCCCGCTAACTCCAAGGACTCGAGGGAGAAATGACTCAGCAGTAGCAGGAGGGAAATCTAAATGACACTCCCACCCCCACCCCCAGTGAAGGCAGCTGCAGCCACAGGCCAAGGGTTGCCTTTAAGGCTGTGCTGTCAAGAGAGAAAGACGTGGAGGTGAGCAGGCGGGCTTTGTGGGCCATCCCCGTCCCTCGGGCTGTGCAGTGGACCCCACCTACTCGCTCCCGCCCAGTTCTCTGTGAAGGCAGGAGTGGTGGTGGGAACAGTGCTGGACCTGCAGTCAGACGGACCTGCAATCACTCCCCAGCCCCAGCGCTGACCTGCTGTGTGAACTTGGGAGAGTCATTTCACTGCCCTGAGGTTTCCCCAACTGTCAAATGGGGCTGCTGTGAGCATCAAAGGAGAGGGTATGTCTACAGAGCCATTTGCTTATAAGCAAATGGCAACCAGGACATAGGAAGAAGTCTAGAGCTGTGGTTAGGCACAGACTGTGGGGTCAGGGCTGTCCTGGTTTTGCTGTTTAACTTTTTTCTTGAAGTATAAGCATTTCTGGGTTAGAATCCAATTTGGACCCCTTGTCTGTGTGACCTTGGGCAAGTCACTTAAACTTTCTGCCTCAATTTCCCTATCTTAAAAATGGGAATTAACTGAAGAACATAGGGGCAGGACAGGAATAAAGACGCAGATGTAGAGAATAGACTTGAGGACACGGGGAGGGGGAAGGGTAAGCTGAGACGAAGTGAGAGAGTGGCACGGACATATATACACTACCAAACGTAAAATAGATAGCTGGTGGGAAGCAGCCGCATAGCACAGGGAGATCAGCTCGGTGCTTTGTGACCACCTAGAGGGGTGGGATAGGGAGGGTGGGAGGGAGACGCAGGAGGGAGGAGATATGCGGATATATGTATATGTATAGCTGATTCACTTTGTTATAAAGCAGAAACTAACACACCATTGTAAAGTAATTATACTCCATTAAAGATGTTAAATAAATAAATAAAAAAATAAAATGGGGATTAATAGTAGTATCTACTCTTTGGTGAAGGTAAACTAGGCACTGTGTCAGAAGCACACGGCACAGGGCCTGACACATAGGAAATGCTTAACACGCTTGGGCTACTACCCACTCCCTCCTCCCCAAGCACAGACTCCACCCTCTCAGTTTATCTCTTTCTCTCCAGAGCAGAGATCCCGGTCAACTCATCTAAGCATCTTTGTCCCATGAGGAGAAGGGGCCCTCTCGTAAGGACCATCCCTCTCTTTTCCTCTCCTACCTCAGAGCCTCTCTCTGGGTTATAACTCATGTTTATGACTCAGTCTGAAACTTCTTTTTATAAGTAATTTCCTCTGTTTCTCTTCCCTTCTTCCGCTCCATACCCACTCCCCGGGCTGTGGGCTGAATTGAGAAATAAAGCGGCAGATGACACATGTTTGAGCTGGGCCTGAGGCCTGCACCTGGGATGGGCCTGGAGTCACTCACCCATTGCAGAATCTTCTTACCAGAGGAATGGATGGGGGCAGTCATTCCTGCTGTTACTACAGAGCTTTATAGTTCCCAGACCCTTGGCCTGAGCTTCAGAGAGCATCTGAATGGGTCTAAATTCTCACCTGGAGGAATGAGCAGAGGGTTAGAATCAGAAGGCATGAGAATGAAGTCAAATCTCAACATCAGCCATGACTAGCTGTGTGATCTTGGGCAAGTTACTTGGCCTCTCTGAATTTCATTTTCCTTATCTGTAAACCATCCTCAGAGGGTTATAAGAGTAGAGGCTCTGGCAGAGATTAAGTGCAGAACAAACTGTAGCTGTGTTGCAAAAATGCTTGATAGAACCTTCAGAGCTGAAAGAGACACTCCAGAACCAAGGATCTTAACTCAAGGTCCATGGGCTTCCCAGGAATGTGGAAATGATATGTAAAATGGTATACACGTGTAGTTTTCTGCAGGGAGAGGGTTCGGGGTTTTCATCAGATTCTCAGAAGGGTTTGTGATCCCCTAAAATATTAAGAAGCATTGTGTCCAGGGTAGCAGATAATTAGACTTTTACTTTACAAGTACGTAGAACAGCCTTCCTGTCCCAGCACTGGGCAGTAGTTCATTCAGTAGACATGTATGTTCCAGGCACTGAAGATGCAAAGATGAATGCTACTTGCCTTTCTGGAGCATTAGGCTTCAGAGCGGATAAGTGATTTAGCCAAGGTCACAGACTTCTGAGATTAGAAGGAAACCTACTGCTGGGATTGGAACCCCAAATCTCTGACTGCAAAGCTGGCCACTTTTGTCTCAGTAGAGGGGTGCCCCAGGTCTGTGGCTTGCCCAAGTTCCCTCTGGCTAACCAAGACCAGCAGGATCAGCATTCCATAAGAAAGGCCCTGGGGTCACAATGAGGGAGCTGAGGTGCGGGCACACCTCCTGGGGGTGCTGATGAGCTGCCTGCAGGTGGCAAATCCTTGACTATGACCAGCCCTATTCTGAGCTGATTCATGGAGGGGGGTTCCCTTCCTAAACTCCAACACAGGCTGACAGACCATGAAGCAATTCCACATGTATATTTATATCAATGTTGAGGTTTAAGTGTTTTTTGTTTGTTTGTTTGTTTGTTTGCAGTACGTGGGCCTCTCACTGCTGTGGCCTCTCCCGTTTTGGAGCACAAGCTCCGGACGCGCAGGCCCAGCAGCCATGGCTCACGGGCCCAGCTGCTCCGCGGCATGTGGGATCTTCCCGGACCGGGGCACGAACCCGTGTCCCCTGCATTGGCAGGCAGACTCTCAACCACTGCGCCACCAGGGAAGCCCCAATCTTGAGGTTTAATTCACAGAAAATAAAATGCATAGATTTTAAGTGTACAATTGGATGTTTTGACAAATGTGTATGCCTGTGAAACCCATACCACTCTCAAGACACAGAATGTTTTTATTACCCAGAGAATTTCCCTGTGTCCCTTCTCAATCTCCCCCAAGGTCAGAGGCAGGCACCTTTCTGATTTTTTGTCGCCATAAATTAGTGTTGCCTGTTCTAGAACTTGTATAAATGGAATCATACAGGGTGTGCTCTTCTGTGTCTGACTTCCTTTGTTCAACATGATGTCTGTGAAGATTCGTGGATGTTGTTGCCTGTGTCCGGAGTTCATTCCCTTTTGTTGCTGAGTAGCATTCCGTGGAGTGAATGTGCCACAATTTGTTTAATCCATTCATCTGCTGTTGGACATTTTTTCCCATTTTGGCTCATATGAATATTCATGTAGGATCTTTGTGTGGACATATGTTTTTATTTCTCTTAGGTAAACATATAGAAGTGGCATTGCTGCATCCCCAGGTAGGTGTATGGGTTTTTTGGGGGGTTTTTTGTGTTTTTGTTTTTTGCTGTACATGGGCTTCTCACTGTTGTGGCCTCTCCTGTTGTGGAGCTCCGGATGCGCAGGCTCAGAGGCCATGGCTCACGGGCCTAGCCACTCCGCGGCATGTGGGATCTTCCCGGACTGGGGCACGAACCCGTGTCCCCTGCATCAGCAGGCGGACTCTCAACCACTGCACCACCAGGGAAGCCCCCCAGGTATATGTTTAATTATATAACTAAGCTGTTTTCCAAAGTACATTTTACACCCTGACTAGCAATGTATGAAAGTTCCAGTTGCTTCATACCCTTGCCAATCTTTGGTATTATTAGTCTTTTTAACTTTAGTCATTCTAGTGGGTGTGAATTCGTTTCCCTTTGTGGTTTTAATTTACATTTCTCTAATGACTATTGATGCTGAATATCTTTTCATGTATTTACTGGTTATTCCTATATATCTTTTGTCTGTTCAAAACTTTTGCCCCATTTAAAAAATTGGGTTATTTATATTATAGATTGTAAATAATTCTTTGCGTATTCTGGATATAAGATCTTTGATCATATATATATACTGTGAATATTTTCTTGCAATCTGTGACTTGCCATTTCATTTGAAGAAGTTTTTCATTTTGATGAAATACAATTTATTTCTCAAATTTCAACTTAGTTTCACTTTTTTTCCTATTTCATATTTTTACCTATCGAATGGTCACAAAGATTTTCTTTTAAGGGAAATCTGTAATTTGAATCCATGATTATACTTAACAACCACTGAGCCTTTGTCACCAAGCACTATGCTAAATCATCAGTGTTACCTCCATGAGGTAAATTATTATCTCTACTTAAAAGATGAGGAAATCTGGGTGGTCCAGTGGTTAAGACTCTGCACTCCCAATGCAGGGGGCCCAGGTTCGATCCCTGGTCAGGGAACTAGATCCCGCGTACTGCAGCTAAGACCCGGCGTGCCAAATTAATAAATAAATATTAAAAAAAAAAAAAAGATGAGGAAAACTAAGCAGTGAGAAGTTACTTACTCAATAACTTACTCAAGGACACACAGCTAGTAAGAGATAGAGTTGGGATTAAATTCAGGTCTATCTAACTTGGCACTCCCTGCTCCTAACCTTTGCTTCTTTACTGCCTCTCTCTATTTTTTTTTTAAATTTTGTTTTATTTTTGGCTGCCTTGGGTTTTCGTTGCTGCACACAGGTTTTCTCTAGTTGCGGTGAGCTGGGGCCACCCATGGTTGCAGTGCACCAGCCTCTTAATGCAGTGGCTTCTCCCGTTGTGGAGCATGGGCTCTAGGCTCGTGGGCTTCAGTAGTTGCAGCACTCGGGCTCAGCAGTCATGGTGCATGGGCCCAGCTGCTCGGCGGCATGTGGGATCCTCCCGGACCAGGGCTCCAACCCCTGTCCCCTGCATTGGCAGGCGGATTCTTAAGCACTGCGCCACCAGGGAAGTCCCATGCCTCTATAATTTTAAACCCAAATGATGGTTAATCTGGGAATTTTAAAGGTCTAGGAAGTTTTTATTGTGATTGCATTGGATCTATAGCTTAATTTGAGGAGAATTAACACTTTAACAATTTTGAGTCTTCCAATTCAAGAATGTAGTATATCTTCACCTTTTTAGGTTTTCTTTAATTTCCCTCAGCAATGTTTTGTAGACTTCAGTGTCCAGGTCTTCCATATCTTTTGCTGACTTTATCCTTAAGAATTTGATATTTTAAAATATAATATTGTTTCTTGCTTATTGCATTGGCTAGAATCTCTAGTACAATATTAAATTTAAAAACATCCTTGCCTTGTTCTCAATCTTAGGAGGAAAGCACTCAGTCCTTTACCATTAAGTATGATGTTATCTGTGGGTTTTTCCTAGATGTCCTTTATCAGGATGAAGAAGTTCCCTTCTCTTCCTAGTTTGCTGAGAGTTTTTATCATAAATGAATGTTACGTTTTTGTCAAATGTTTTTCTGTACTTATTGAGATGATCATGTTTTGTTTGTTTGTTTGTTTTCATTGTTGTTGTTTTCGTCTGTTAAGGTGGTGAGTTACATAGACTGATTTCAGATGTTAAACCAGCGTTGCATTCCTGATATAGATGGCTATTCAGATTATCTATTTCTTCCTGAATGAACTTTGGTAGTTTGTGTCTTTCAAGGAATTTGTCCATTTCATCTAAATTGTTGACCTCTAATTTACGGGTGTAAAGTTATTCAGAATATTCCCTTATTATCTTTTAATGTCTGTGGTGTCTATAATAATGTTTCCTCTCTCATTCCAGATATCAGTAATTGTGTCTTTTCTCTTTTTTATCCTGATCTGTCTGGTTAGGGTTTATCAATTCTATTGATACTCTCCAAGAATTAGCTTTCAGCTTAATCAGTTTTTTGTATTGTTTTTCTGTCATCTATTTCATTGATTTCTACTCTTAAAATCTGCAAGGTTTATCCTGGCTCCTCCAATGGAAGCTGACTAGAATACCAACTCTGTCATGCCTCTTTCTCATGAGTTGCTAGTAGAGGTGCCTGATCTTTCTGGAGGGCAATGTGGCAATAACAAAAGGTTTAAAAGGTGCGTAAAATACACATACTTCTTGCTTCCGAAATACTACTTTGAGGAACTTATACAGTAGCATGCTGGAAAATGTTTAACAACTCATAGGGGCAGGGAGAGGGGTCCCCAATTTGTAGCCTTTACTGATTTTGTGATGTAAACACTCCCATAATAGCCAGTTTCAAGCACTAACACAGACATGCAGTTGGGAAGAGATGGGCACAATTGGCTCTCATGAGCTGGGACAGATGGGCTCCGGGACACCACTAAATTTATGTCAAAGAGAGAATTGAGGATGAATATAAAAATTATGCACAAATGTACTCTCAGTGTTGTTTTATTGGTGGGAAATTGGTGAAACTTAAATATACACCAATGAGATAACAAGTGCATATATGGTACAGCTATATGGTGATATATGACATGAATAAAATCTTGTTTGGGAAAATTATTAAGAACATGGGGAAATATTCATGACATAATGTGTTTAAAAAAGCAAGTGTAAGTACAGTATAAGGTAGACTTATTTTCTTAATGTTATATGAATAGAAAAAAAAAGATAGACAACAAAACATTAACAATGATTCTTTTTTGTGCTTTTTAAATACTTGACAAACTTCCTAAAATGAATCTATGATTTCAGAAAAAAAAAGTCACAAACTCATACATTGAAAAAGTATGTGCATGGACTTCACTGGCAGTCCAGTGGTTAAGACTTCACCTTCCAATGCAGGAAGTACGGGTTCAATCCCTGGTGGGGGAGCTAGGATCCCACATGCCTCGTGGCCAAAAAACAAAAACATGAACCAGAAGCAGTATTGCAACAAATTCAATAAAGACTTTAAAATAATGGTCCACATCAAAATAAATAAATAAAAACAATCCGCCTGCCAATGCAAGGGACGAGGGTTAGAGCCCTGGTCTGGGAAGATCCCACATGCCACGGAGCAACTAAGCCCATGCGCCACAACTACTGAGCCTGCACTCTAGAGCCAGTGAGTCATAACTACTGAGCCCACATGCCACAACTGCTGAAGCTGGCGTGCCTAGAGCCCATGCTCCACAACAAAAGAAGGAAGCCACCACAATGAGAAGCCTGTGCACCTCAACGAAGAGTAGCCCCCGCTCGCTACAACTAGAGAAAGCCCATGCACAACAACAAAGACCCAACACAGACAAAATTAAATAAATAAATTATTTAATTAATTTTTAAAAAAATGTGCATGCATGTGTGCTTTCAGAACCCAGTCCTTTCCTAAGCACATGTGCTGAGAATCAAACAGGTGGGGATATTCAGAAGTAGCTGGCTGAACATCGTTCTCAATGGTGAAAAACTGATACCATTTAAGATCAGGAACAAGACAATGTTGCCCACTGTCACCACTATTATTCAGCAGAGTTTTGGAAGTTTTAGCTACAGTAATCAAAGAAGAAAAAGAAATTAAAGGAATCCAAATTGGAAAAGAAGAAGTAAAACTGTCATTGTCTGTAGATGACATGATACTATACATAGAGAATCCTAAAGACGCTACCAGAAAACTACTAGAGCTAATCAATAAATTTGGCAGGGTAGCAGGATACAAAATTAATGCACAGACATCTCTTGCATTCCTATACACTAAAGATGAAAAATCTGAAAGAGAAATTAAGGAAACACTCCCATTTACCACTACAACGAAAAGAATAAAATACCTAGGAATAAACCTACCTAATGAGACAAAAGACCTGTATGCTGAAAACTATAAGACACTGATGAAAGAAATCAAAGATGATACAAACAGATGGAGAGATATACCATGTTCTTGGATTGGAAGAATCAACATTGTGAAAATGACTATACTACCCAAAGCAATCTACAGATTCAATGCAATCCCTATCAAACTGCCAATGGCATTTTTCACAGAACTAGAACAAAAAATTGCACAATTTGTATGGAAACACAAAAGACTCTGAATAGCCAAAACAATCTTGAGAAAGAAAAACGGAGCTGGAGGAATCAGGCTCCCAGACTTCAGACTATACTACAAAGCTACAGTAATCAAGACAGTATGGTACTGGCACAAAAACAGAAATATAGATCAATGGAACAGGATAGAAAGCCCAGAGATAAACCCATGCACATATGGTCACCTTATCTTTGATAAAGGAGGCAAGAGTATACAGTGGAGAAAAGACAGCCTCTTCAATAAGTGGTGCTGGGAAAACTGGACAGCTACATGTAAAAGAATGAAATTAGGGGCTTCCCTGGTGGCGCAGTGGTTGAGAGTCCACCTGCAGATGCACGGGACACGGGTTCGTGCCCCAGTCCGGGAAGATCCCACATGCTGCGGAGCAGCCGGGCCCGTGAGCCATGGCCGCTGAGCCTGTGTGTCTGGAGCCTCTGCTTCGCAACGGGAGAGACCACAACAGTGAGAGGCCCACGTACCGCAAAAAAAAAAAAAAAAAAAGGAATGAAATTAGAACACTCCCTAACACCATACACAAAAATAAACTCCAAATGGATTAAGGACCTAAATGTAAGGCCAGACGCTATAAAACTCTTAGAGGAAAACATAGGTAGCACACTCTATGACATAAATCATAGCAAGATCCTTTTTGATCCACCTCCTAGAGAAAGGGAAATAAAAACAAAACTAAACAAGTGGGACCTAATGAAACTTAAAAGATTTTGCACAGCAAAAGAAACCATAAAAAAGACGAAAAGACAACCCTCAGAATGGGAGAAAATATTTGCAAACAAAGCAACTGATAAAGGATTAATCTCAAAAATATACAAGCAGCTCATGCAGCTCAATATCAAAAAAACAAACAACCCAATCCAAAAATGGGAAGAAGACCTAAATAGACATTTCTCCAAAGAAGATATACAGATGGCCAACAAACACATGAAAAGATGCTCAACATCACTAATTATTAGGGAAATGCAAATCAAAACTACAATGAGGTATCACCTCACACCAGTTAGAATGCCCATCATGAAAAAATCTACAAACAATAAATGCTGGAGGGCTTCCCTGGTGGCGCAGTGGTTGAGAGTTCACCTGCCGATGCAGGGGACATTGGTTCGTGCCCCGGTCCGGGAAGATCCCACATACGGCAGAGCGGCGAGGCCCGTGAGCCATGGCCACTGAGCCTGCGTGTCCAGAGCCTGTGCTCCGCAACGGGAGAGGCCACAACAGTGAGAGACCCGCGTACCGCAAAAAGAATAATAAATAAATAAATGCTGGAGAGGATGTGGAGAAAAGGGAACCCTCTTACACTGTTGGTGGGAATGTAAATTGATACAGCCACTATGGAGAACAGTATGGAAGTTCCTTAAAAAACGAAAAATACAACTATCATATGACCCAGCAATCCCACTACTGGGCATATACACTAAGAAAACCGTAATTCAAAAAGAGTCATGTACCACAATGTTCATAGCAGCACTATTTACAATAGCCAGGACATGGAAGCAACCTAAGTGTCCATCGACAGATGAATGGATAAAGAAGATGTGGCACATACATACAATGGAATATTACTCAGCCATGAAAAGAAACAAAACTGAGTTACTTGTAGTGAGGTGGATGGACCTAGAGTTGGTAATACAGAGCAAAGTAAGTCAGAAAGAGAAAAACAAATACCGTATGCTAACACATATGTGTGGAATCTAACAAAAAATGTTCTTATGAACCTAGGGGCAGGACAGGAATAAAGACGCAGATGTAGAGAATGGACTTGACACGGGGAGGGAGAAGGGTAAGCTGGGACAAAGTGAGAGAGTAACATTGACATATATACACTACCAAATGTAAAATAGATAGCTACTGGGAAGAAGCTGCATAGCACAGGGAGATCAACTCAGTGCTTTGTGACCACCTAGAGGGGTGGGATAAGGAGGGTGGGAGGGAGACACAAGAGGGAGGGGATATGGGGATATATATATGCATAATATAGCTGGTTCACTTTGTTATACAGCAGAAAGTAACACAACATTGTAAAGCAATTATACTCCAATAAAGATGTTAAAAAAACAAAAAGTAGCTGCTGTACCCTTGACCATAGCCCTATAGAGCCACCTTTCTGCCATCTGGATATCAAAGGGGAGTCTTAACTAATCCCCAGAGCCTTGCAGGGACACTATGGCAAAAAGAAAATGATTTACTGATTCCCGACACAGAAAGCAAGGAAGCCTAAGTAGGGACAGGCAAGTGTTTTGATTGCCTAAAAGGCAAGATGTTTTAGAAAGATGAAATTTATTTATTACACTATACATTGCAGTGATGTTGGCATCTGCTCATTTATCAGTCAACAAACATTTCCTGGACTTCCCTGGTGGCGCAGTGGTTAAGAATCCGCCTGTCAATGCAGGCGACACGGGTTCGATCCCTAGTCTGGGAAGATCCCACATGCCACGGAGCAACTAAGCCCGTGAGCCACAACTACTGAGCCTGTGCTCCACAACTACTGAAGCCCGCGTGCCTAGAGCCTGTGCTCTGCAACAAGAGAAGCCACCGCAATGAGAAGCCTGCGCACCGCAATGAAGAGTAGCCCCTGCTCACCACAACTAGAGAAAATCCCGCACGCAGCAGCGAAGACCCAACGCAGCCAAATAAATTAATAATAAAATATTTTTTAAAAAAACACAACATTTCCTGGGCACCCACGCAGCATCTAATTTTTTGGAGGAAAAAAAAATGATGATTTTGGTTTGGTGTTTGTTAAAAGGCACTGTTCCTTCCTCACATTTACCACACGCTCAGCACTTAACCAGGGGCTTTAAATGCTTTAGCTCATTTAGTTACCAAAACTACATCAAAGAGATATTATTATTTCACACATGAAAAACATGGAATGTCAGAGAACTTAAATCAAATGAAATATTGAAGAACTTAAATCCCTTAATCAATAGTTCATGTTTATTGAGTGCTTATCGGTGTCACCCACTGTACTAAGTGCTTTATAAGTATTATTGCCTTTATTCACTTACTTATGGAGAGAATGCTTTGATTATACTCATTTTACTTATAAGTATGAGGTTAAATTATTGTTATTATTAGCCATGTGGCATATGGGATCTTAGTTCCCAGACCAGGGATTGAACCCACACTCCCTGCATTGGAAGCATGGAGTCTTAACCGCTGGACCGCCAAGGAAGTCCCAAGGTTAAATTATTTTTGAGGTTAAATTACCTACCCAAGGTCATCCTGTTAGAAAGTGGTAAAGCTGGTACCAGTACTGGACTTGGCATTAGTAGACCTTGTTCAGATTTTGTTTTTACAATGTGATTTTAGGCAAGCCACTGAACGGCTCAATTTAGTTTTTTTTTTGTTTTTTTTTTTTTTTTTTTTTTTTTGCGGTACGCGGGCTTCTCACTGTTGTGGCCTCTCCCGTTGCGGAGCACAGGCTCCGGAGCGCAGGCTCAGCGGCCATGGCTCACGGGCCCAGCCGCTCCGCGGCATGTGGGATCTTCCCAGCCCGGGGCACGAACCCGTGTCCCCTGCATCGGCAGGCGGACTCTCAACCACTGCGCCACCAGGGAAGCCCTCAATTTAGTTTTTTGCTTAAGTTTTTTAACGAGGATTGTTTTAAAGTTGCAAAAGAATTTTGTATACCTTTAAGGCACTTTACACATGTATTATTATTTAATCAAAAAACATTATTGATCACCAGTTATGTGCACAGCCTATACCGGGAGGCATCGGGAGGATACATAAATGAATAATCTGTTGCTCTTTAGTGGTTTATAGAAAGGTGATCAGATATAAATGTAAATAAGGAACACAAGTCTAAGGAATCCCATTCTCACAACTAGACTGGGCTCTGGTATCAGCTGGATCCAGGTTTGAAAACTTGGTTCCACCACCCACTAGCTGTATGGCTTTGGGCAAAATAGCCAGCCTTTCTGAACCTCGGTTTTTTTTCTCTCTCATCTTCTGTATAATATACCTACTTTACACAAGAGTTTTGGAGGACTAAGTTGACTAAGTAAAGTGCCCAGCACCATGTCCGGCACAAAGCAGACATTTAATCAGTGGTAGTTATTTTATTTATTAAGTGCTGCGGGCAAGGTCCCTTTTGCCTGTGTCACTTCTGACTCTCTGTTTCCTCTTCTTCCTGGGCACACAGCTAGACTACATTTACCATGTTCTGTGACAGAGTTCTAGACAATGGGATATGAGCGGACATTATCTGTCCACAAAATCCTCCCAAGAAGACTTCTTCATTTCTTTCTCCTTCCTGTGGTTTGACAAACATAGCCACTTTGGGCTTCATGCGGTGAAGATGGCAGAGCCATAAGATGGAAAGAGCCTGGCTTAATGAATCACTGTTTGGAGGAAGGTCACATATCAATCAGGGACACCTGTTCTGGACTTTACATTAGCCAGAAATAAACTTGTTTTGTGGCTTTGTTTCTTACAGCAGCAAGTGCTACCCTAAGAGATCAATGAAGGGTCTATTCTCATCTTTGGCAATCCACAGCCTCCAAGCTTTCCAGGATCTGTCTTTGTGGACCTGAGAAGCCCACACAGAGAGCCCAGCTAGGGTAGTATCACTCACTCCAGACCCCCTCGTACTCTGCAACCCCACTAAGTAGACATAGTTATCAAATAATGGAAGAGCTGATGACTGAACTCTGTCTTCAGTGTGTTGGATAGTTTCCCTGACCTAGGACTGCGGGAGACATATGGTCTCAAGCTAAAAAATTAAGTCTCTAATGATGACATTCTGGGGTGGCAGGTTTCCAGAGGAAAAAACTCTGAACGGGATAGCAGGGTGCCTCCCAAACCACATTCCCATGAAGTCTACCTACTACCCTGTAATTAAACTCTCTTGCTCACAAACATCACTATGCTGTCTTTCCAGGTTTCCATCAAGTTTCACCTCCTCCAGAAAGACTTTCTTGATCATCTGAGCCCAATTGCTTTCTCTTGTCTCCTTTTATTTTTGTTGCTTGCAACACTCATTTGACTATTGCTTTTCCATCTTTCTTCTTACTCTTTCTTTACTCTTTTCTTAACTCTATGAGCTACTCTTCTTAACTCTTTGAGGCAGAGAAAAATAATAGAATGAGGTAGGAGAAAAAGTGTCTCATGAAGAAATCATAAAAACACTGAAGCAAAATTATCGTCCCAATTCTGTTATTTACCAGCTGTGTGACCTTGGGCAAGTCACTTCCCTCTCTGGATTTCAGGTTTCCCATCTGTAATATGAGGAACTAAGACCCAACCAATGGTTCTGTTTGTTTGAAAACCATTAAAGCCCCCTTTGTGTTATTTTTTCCTTCACTAATCCTGTGTCTATAATCAAACCACATTTGTTGATGGGAGCAGTGGGAAGAGACTGAGATTTGAAGTCAGTTAGATCTAGACTGGGATCTCAACTCCACAGTTCATCAGCTGTGTGACCTTAGGTAAATCACTTTCCCTCTCTGAGCCTGAGTGATGCTCTTTCTCCCTCACCTTCTCTTTCCTCTTCCCCTACCTCCTCCTACTCCTTTTGTCTCCTTCTTATCTTCCTTTTTCTTTTTTTTAAAGACTTTTTTTTTGATGTGGACCATTTTTAAAGTCTTTATTGAATTTTGTTACAATATTGCTTCTGTTTTATGTTTTGGTCTCTTGGCCACGAGGCATGTGGGATCCCAGCTCCCCCACCAGGGATCAAACCCTCACCCCCTGCATTGGAAGGCAAAGTCTTAACCACTGGACTGCCAGGGAAGTCTCTTTATTTTTAAAATGAGGGACTTCCCTGGTGGTCCGGTGGTAAAGAATCCTCCTTCCAATGCAGGGGACATGGGTTCGATTCCTGGTTGGGGAACTAAGATCCCACAGGCAGCGGGGCAACTAAACCCGTACGCCACAACTACTGAGCTTGCATGCCTCCACGAGAGAGCCTGCACAACGTAAACTACAGAGCCGATGTGTTCTGGAGCCTGCGTGCGAAAACTAAAGAGAGAATACCCGCCTCCACAACTAGAGAGAAGCCTGAGCGCTGCAACAAAGAGACCATGCGCCGCAGCGAAAGATCCCACATGCCTCAACACCTGACGCAGACAAAAAAAAAAAAAAAAATCAAATGTCCTGTTATAACTTTCATTCAATAAAATACACCTACTTAAAGTATACAGTTGGATGAGTTTAGACAAATATATATACTTATATATATGAGTATATATACCTCCCCAATCCAGATACGGAACATTTACACTAGCCCCACAAATTCTTTCCTGTCCTTTTGCTGTCAATCTCTCCGCCCCCAGAAAATTGCTGATATGCTTTCTATTACTATAGTTTTGCCTGTCCTAAAATTTCATGTAAAAGAGGGTAATATAGTATGTACTCTTTTTTGTATAGCTTCCTTCATCAGCATGATGTTTTTGAGATTCATCCGTATTGCATATTCAATAGTTTGTTCCTTTTTATTGCCAAGTAGTATTCCATTGTATTATACCACAATTCATTTATTCATTTACCTGTTATAGACATTTGGGTTATTTGCAGTTTGGGGCTATTATGAATAGAGCTGCTATAAACATTCATATACAAGACTTTTTGTAGACATATGTTTTTATTTATCTTGAATGAGTATCTAAATTAGAATTGCTGGGTCATAAGTTAAGTGTATGTTTAATTTTATAAGAAACTATCAAACTGTTTTCCAAAATGTTTGTATGTACCACTTTATAATCCCACTGGCAGCATATAAGGGTTCTGGTTGCTCAGCAACATCACCAACACTTGGTTTTATGTCTGTTTAAATTACAGCTTTTCTGGTGGATGCATACAGATATCTCATTGTGGTTTTAATTTGCATTTCCCCTGATGCCTAATGATGCTGAGCATTTCCTCATGTGCTTGTTGGTTGTTCATATATCTTCCTTGGAAAAGAGTCTGAACGAATCTTTTGGCTCTTTTTCATTGAGTTTTCTTATTATTGAGTTGATAGATTTTTTTTTACAAATTTATTTATTCATTGATTTATTTTTGGCTGCATTGGGTCTTTGTTGCTGAGCGCAGGCTTTCTCTAGTTGCAGGGAGTGGGGGCTACTCTTCCTTGAGGTGTGCGGGCTTCTCATTGCTGTGGCTTCTCTTGTTGCGGAGCACAGGCTCTAGGCACACAGGCTTCAGTAGTTGTGGCACGTGGGCTCAGTAGTTGTGGCACACGGGCTTAGCTGCTCCGTGGCATGTGGGATCTTCCCAGAGCAGGGCTCGAACCCGTGTCCCCTGCACTGGCAGGCGGATTCTTAACCACTGCTACCAGGGAAGTCCGAGTTGATAGATTTTTTTTACATATTCTGGATACAGCTCCCTTGTAAGAAATATATATTAAAAATAAAAATATTTCCCCCTATTCTGCAACTTGCTGCTTTAATTTTTAAAGGGTGTCTTTAGAAGGGCAGAAGATTTTAATATTGATTAAGTCCAATGTACCAAGTTTTTCTCTTATGGTTAATTTTCTTTTTTAGTTCTAAGAAAGCTTTTCCTATCCCAAGGTCTCAAAGATTTTCTTCTATTTTCTTGCAAAGTTTTAGCTTTTAGCGATCTACGATCCATTTCAAACTAATTTTTTCTGTATGGTATGAGACAAGGGTTGATATTTCTTTTTTATTTATGGATATCCAGTTGTTTCTGCACCATGTTTTGAAAAACTATCCTTTTTTGGCACTTTTGTTGGTAATCAATTGACCATATACATGTGGCTCTGTCCCTTAACTCCCTATTCTATTGATCTATATGTCTTAATACAATACCATACTGTTTTGATTGCCATAGCTTTATAGTATTTACAGTAAGTCTAAATGTTGGGTAGTTTAAAGTCCTCCTGTCTTGAATATTTTTTTATTTTCTCTTCCTTGATTTGGTGCAGTTTCACTATGATGTAACTCTTCTTTTTTAAATGTTGACTCAAGAACAGAATTACTGGGACATAGGCTAAAGCCAAAATTCATTTGACTATGTACTGGCAAAATGCTCCACAGAATGGCTGCACTAATCTGCATTCCCACTAGAGTCCTTATATCCCCCCTTTTTGGCTAACACTTAGCACTCCCCAGCTTTCTAAGTTTTACTAGTCTAATGTTACAACCTGATATCTCCATGTTGTTTTTTAAAACAACTCTATTGAGATAAAGCTGACATACAATAGATTGCACAGTGTACAATTTGATGTTTTGACATTTGTATACACCTGTGAAACCATCTTCACAAATAGGTGATGAATTTATCCTTCACCCCTAAAACTTCTTTGTGCCCGTTTGAGTCTGAGCTTTTTCATCTGCAAAATGCAGCTCTGTTGTGAGGATGTATGATGTGAACTTAGCTTGTGGTCTGGCATATAGTAGGCACTGGGGAAATAGAGCTTGTACTACTGCAACTATACAGGTGGGCAATTAGGTGAATAGATAGGCCCTGGAGCCATACTGTCTGGGTTCAAACCCATCTCTGCTATTTGCTTCCTTGGACAAGTTATTCAATGTCTCTATGAATCAACTTTTCCATCTGTAAAATGGGAATGATAATGTGACACCTACCTCAAAGGATTGAGTTAATATGTGTGAAAATATTTTTTTCTCTGTCATAAGTAAATGAACAATTTTAGCTAGACTTTTTGAAATTTTGAAAATATTCATTAGACCTTCTCTGACATGTAGGGGTTTGGGACTGTAGCTTGGTAACCTCTGAACTAAAGTGGTTTCTCAGTGGTCTCTAACAACTGCAAATTTGATCCTATAAAGTCTATGATTTAAGTGGTAATGGTAATTCTAGGAGTTACCACAAGAGGGACTAGGAATTTACTCTTGTGGACTGTGAGAACAACTCAATAATATTTTTTATCTACCCACTTGGAAATAACGATACTGATATCTGAGCAACCAGCTCCTTCTTAGTACGTCACATCCAGGGCCATGTGACTGACTCGTTAGTGTCTTGTCCATCCTGAGTCTCTACACTGCAAAGTACATATGACCAAAAGGACTTACAAACAACCTTTTGGAGAGTAACTTGTTTAATAAGTAGCAGTTTTAATAACAATAATAATAGTAACCAACATTTACTGAATGCACACTTTGTGTCAGACACTATTCTGAGTGTTTTTCATTAAACTATCTTGTAAGGTGGGTATTCTTATTATCTTATTTCCCCACTTTAAAGATGATAAAATTGAGGTCCAAAGAGTTAGGAAACTTGCAAAGATCACAAGTTATTAGAATGATTTATAGTTAATCTAGGAGAATCCTGTAGGAGGAGAAAAAAGGAGAGAGCCTATTTTGATGAAGGTCTTTTTGTCTCTTACCTGCTTTTGCCACTCATCTTACGTTACTAAAAATTACACAAACTGGGAAATGAGTCAACCAGATGTGTAGATAAAGCTCCAAAATAAAAGAGTTCCCACCAAATGATTTTACCTTAGTCAGCCTATCATGCAATCTTCACAAAAAGAAAAACATTAAATTTAGAGTTTACAAGAGGCATCAAGACTTAGTGGAAAGGACATGTCTTTGGAGTCAAAGCAACTACGTTCAACTTCTGACTCTTCCAATGGCTGTGTGACCTTGGATAAATTACCCAGCCTCTCTGAGCCTGTTTATTCAGGTATATAAAAAAATTAAATACATGTACTTCATTCACAGAGAGTTTGTGAAGTATAAATAATGTAGCTTTTGTAAGAGCACCTAACAGGTTTTAACATATAGTAGGAACTAAGGACATGCTTAGTTGGATGCTTTGGGAACCTTAGAAGCAGACACTGAGAAAATGATTCCTGAATAGGAGATTAATTAAGGAAGTCCTCCAAGAAGCCAGTAAGGGCACAGGGGAAGCAGGGCAAGGAAGGGGAAGAAGCCAAGCAAAAATGAGATTTCAGGCAGTCCCAGAGAGGGTAGCTTAATCCCTTAGGGAACTCAGTAGTAGAAACTCTACTGCAGACAAGTAAACTGGGTTTGCAAATTCCCATATCCAGTTAGTCATTTGCTAGAGACTAGGGAAGAGAGAAGAATCAATGCTATTCTGGTAGCCAGAAGACCATCCTCCTCAGAAGAGGCACAGGTACTGGTTATCGGAAACAAAAGCAAACAGCAGCCAAGGGAGGTGGGGAGGAAGTGGCAAGAGATCTAAGACGATCTGGGATGAGCAAGAACAGTATCTGCCACAGGGTTTGGGTTTTTTTCTTCCCTTTAGAAAACCTGGGTTCAAATCCTTGCTTTGCCATTTACCAGGATCAAATGGAACATTATAATGAAAGCCTTCTGGAAATTAAAATGCTAGATGTGGGAGTTCCCTGGTGAACTAGTGGTTAGGATTCCAGGCTTTTACTGCCATGGCCCGGGTTCAGTCCCTGGTCGGGGAACTGAAATCCTGCAAGCTGCATGGTGTGGCTGAAATAAATAAACAAAATGTTAGATGAATTCTTTATTCAGCAAGTATTTATAGAACTTCTACTACAAACCAGAGACAGTACTAGGTGCTGGGATATACACCTCGATAAAAGATTCGTAAACAAGGAGCTTTTAATCCAATAAGGGAGTCAGATAAGGAAATAATAGAAAATTACCTGACTATGTGACAAGTACGTTACTAAAGTGTGGTGGGGAAGGGAGCCACTGGTACAAAGGAGGGTGTGGCCAATTCTATGGAGCCAAGTGTCAGGAAAGGTCTCAAGAGGGGCTGATGCCTAAACAGAGTCCCAAAAGATGGGGAGGAGTTTGTCAGGCAGATGGTGAGAAAGGGCATCCCTGGCAAATCACAGAGGTGTGAAATAGCCTGGAGTTTGATCTTAATCCCATAAGGCAGTGGGAGCTGTTGAAAGATTCTGAGCTGGGGAATGGCTTGATCAACCTTGTATTTTATTTTATTATTATTATTATTATTATTTTTTTTTTGGTGGTACGCGGGCCTCTCACTGTTGTGGCCTCTCCCGTTGCGGAGCACAGGCTCCGGACGCGCAGGCTCAGCAGCCATGGCTCACGGGCCCAGCTGCTCCGCGGCATGTGGGATCTTCCCAGACCGGGGCACGAACGCACGAACCCACGTCCCCTGCATCGGCAGGCGGACTCTCAACCACTGCGCCACCAGGGAAGCCCAACCTTGTATTTTAGAATGCTCACTCTGGCTGGCAGTAGTGTAAGCAATGCCGCGGGAGAAGAGAGACCAAACAGAGAGGTCAGATGGGAGACAATTACAGTGGCCAAATCAAGAGCTCAAGGGACACACCCATGAGACTTGGGTTATTGGGTGGAGAGTGGTGTCTTTTACCAAGATTATAAATTATTATTTTGCCAAGAGTGAGCGGAAATAAAAGTTTTTATAGTTTCCCTATTAATCCCAGAGAAGAAACCAGGGATATGGGTAAGATTGGGGAGAACCTGTAAACAAAGTAAATTATTAATAATAAATCATATGGAATATCATACTCTTCAAAGTTCTTTCACATCCATTATTGGGTTGATCCTCAAACAACCCTGGGAAAGGAGGGAAGCAACTGACAGATGAAAGGCTTGAGCCCCAGAGAGCTGAAGTGAGTTGCCCATGGTCACATAGGGTTTGTTTCTTCGATGTTTTTTAGTAAAATATGGAATTAGAACCCAGTCATCTTTTAGGGGAAATAAGTTTTTCCTCCATTCTGCAACTTAATATATGCTGATTAAAGACAATTGGAAAAGACTAAAAAGTAGGAAAAAATGTTTAGTCCCTCATGGCCTCACAAAGAGCTACTGGTAATATTTTGGTGTGGCTTTTTTTCCCCAAAAATACTTATTTTTCATGCTTAGGTTTCAATCTGCTCTTTTAATCTATTTTATTTTCATGTGGTATTATAATACAAACACTATATCATGTCACTAATTTTTAATATAAGTATTTATAATAGCTTCAGAATATTCCAGCAAGTAGATGGTTCTAACCATTTGCTAGTTGGTGGACATTTGAGTTGCTTCTTTAAAATTTTTTTTCAATATAACATGATCATTGTGATAAACATCTTTGCACACATGGCTTTTTCTGAATTTTGGATTCATCAATTAGAAGACGTTTCTAGGAGTGGCATGAATAAGTCAAGGAAAAGAACATTCTATGACTCATACAGAATGGACTTGAGGACACGGGGAGGGGGAAGGGTAAGCCGGGACGAAGTGAGAGAGTAGCACTGACATATATACACTACCAAATGTAAAATAGATAGCTAGTGGGAAGCAGCCACATAGCACAGGGAGATCAGCTCAGCTCGGTGCTTTGCGACCACCTAGAGGAGTGGGAGAGGGAGGGTGGGAGGGAGACGCAAGAGGGAGGGGATATGGGGATATATGTATACGTATAGCTGATTCACTTTGTTATACAGCAGAAACTAACACAACATTGTAAGCAATTATACTCCAATAAAGATGTTTAAAAAAAAAAAAACATTCTATGACTCGAAACAATAATGCCAATTGTTTTCAGAAAGGATTGTACCCCATTTCTTGGGCCCTCCATCAGCAGTTTTGCTCTACCTCACAATAATAAAAACAGACAGTGATACCTTAAAAGAAGGAAGATTTTAACTGTACTGAAACCCTTCATCAACTGAGGGACATTGTAGCTCGTTCAACCTGTTTCTCTGCTGTTGTTTCTCTTTTGAACAGCAGATGGCAGGATAATCCCACAACAGGTGGTCATGACAATTTAATTGCAAGAAGAAAATCGCTTTTTTCCCCACATGTATTTCTTTCCGGAGATAAACAGCACGCAGGGCATCTGCCTCTTTATTGGAAGTAAGATATGTAAGAAGGTGGCTTTTCAGCAAGGAATATCAGGTAGTCAACATAAGTTCTGAGCCTTAGGTTATTACTACACTCTGTGCAAAAACAAATTTCTCGGAAAGAAGCAAATGGAGGTTGAAAGCCGATTGTTAAAATACCACATATTCTAGATTTCCCCAGTTAATAATCATAAAAAGTTTATAGCCAGAAAGTCACAGAGGCCCTTCTGTTGTAATTGTTAGAGCTTAGAGTCAATGGGAACACACTTCTCACACAGGGGATTTTATAAGGCTAATCCCACTCCCTCCCCACAATCCTCTCCCCTAGCCCTTATTTCCCATCCCTTCACAAAATTGCCAGGGTAATTGACTCTTAGATGAGTTTGACTTTCTACCCTGATTTTGTAACAGAAGTTCTTTTGGTGAGGTTCTTTGTTTGAAAATGCACAATAAAAATGGCTTTAGAATGACTTCAGAGGACTCTTTCTGGTGCCAACAACAGATTCCAAAGCAGCTATTATTTGAGGTGGGTGATAGGATCCCTTGAGACTGTTTTAGTATCAGTTTTCAAAGTGCTTAGGAACCTGAAATGTCCTGTATGGTATATTTGCAGGTGCATAATTGGCCAAGTGCTCCAGGGGTTATAAAGACTGCCTTCCTGTAGTTGGAATAGACAGAGTCAGGCTCTTACTGAAATTGAAGGCTGCAATGTTGATAACAAATCTGATTCTAACTCTCCTGTGTCACTGCAGCCCAAAGGTGTCTTTGTCTCCCAGGAGAAAGAGGTTGGAGGTAAGTGAATGGCCCTTCACCAGAGCCATGTAGAAAACATTGCTAAGAAAAACTTTTGTCTTGAGAGAGTAGGTTTAGGGCTGTTTCCTGTGAAGCAAATTTGCTTTGTTTACAGCCAACCTGCCTGAATGCAAATACTGTGAAGTGACTGGAATTGTGGAGTAGCAAACTGCTTTAAAAGCAGGCTTCCAGTGGGAAACTTTAAGCATACAATGGCTTTTTCTGTGGCGGTTGTTAGACATAATTCTCCAACCTGGCTTTTTTACTGCACTCACCAAAATAAATCTGGATAGACTTAAAAGGCTGCCTTGATGTCAGAAGAAAATGGATATTGTCTCTCCTGAACACATTTGAATGATAGTACATAATCCTAGCTACATCCAGATAAGGATACACCTCCTCCCATAGAAAGCTTTTCTGGAACAGAATATCACCAAGAGTATTCACTTAGGGGCTTGATGGTTCCAGCCTGTCTTACTAAAACTTCTAAAGAAATAGTTTGCCCGCTCTTTCACTCTTCCATTTGTAGTTAATACTTATGGGTATTTAGTGGTGTTCTGAACTCCTTTTATTTCTCAAGGCCCCTGGCATTTGCTGAGCCCTGTGCAGTAGGAGCTTTCATCATACCAAATACAGGGTGGCGTTTTGTGGAGACGTGGCCAGGAGAGGGGGGAAGGGGGAAAACTGTGCTTTTCCTAAGTCACTTGACTTAGGAAGCCAGTGGGCTCTTTGTAAGATGAAATGTGTCTTTAAATATCAAGATCTCCGGTTACGAAGGTATGGATGAAACGGCTTCCCTCAGACAAACCTGAGGTGGAGGATGTAGGTGTCACATTCAAATCAAAGAGGTGCCTCTCAACAGGAAAGATTTAATCAGCTCTCCTTCCCAGGATCAGCTGCCAGGTTTGAACATTTACTTGTCTGTGTTCCAGGCAGGAGACACTGCTAATTACGGGAGCAATTCCCATGGATACAGAGAAGAATTGTCTGAGCTGGGGAGTCAAAGCCCTGATCAAGAGGGGGCTGAGAGGAAAAATGCCCCCAACATTCTCAGGGAAATTCCAGAGTTGTCAAGGGACATGCCTTCTCTGCAGGAATGCCCCTATGTCTGGCATTTGACTTGACGATTTGGAAACAGCCTTTCCTTCACCTTCCTAACTCAGGTGTTAAGAATCCCTTTGTTTGAAAAATGGAGTTTAAAAAGTGTTTTCTTTTATTCAAACATTATCTGATAAAGTTATCTGGGAAAAACCTGGGCTTTACAGAGTGATTCTCCTAAGTGACAGTACCTGACAAGAGGCAGACTTGGCCAGCAGGGCAGCCAAAATGGCACAAGCATTTGGAACCTGTTGCCTTATCCTTGGCAAAGACACCACTGGATCCTTTCCGCTGTATGTAAAGTAAGCTGGGGCAAACTTACCTTTCTTGTAGTACAAAACCTAGACTTACAAGTGAGCTCAATTTATATTCTGCCCCTCTTCTTTCTCCGTTATGCAGAGCACCTGCTCCCTGTCCCTCCCCCACTCCTCCAGCTGTCTGTCTGTCTCATTTGTGTCAATTAAGAATTCAGTACTGCTTGATTTAATTGAATGACTTTCCCTGTATGGAATCCCAACCACAGATAGGGACCAACCATCACTCCCATTGCCTACAATAAAAACTCTAAAAAGCCAAAGACCTATAAGGGTATCTTAGAAGAGAGAAGGGGTCCTCACTAGCTTTGCCAATGAACCAGAGAAGGCAAGTGGGGCAAGACTGGGCTCCCTGGAGATACCCAGTTATGTCACTGGTAGCCTATGTCACTGGTAGTCAGCACTGCGTAAACAGATTACTTGGGTCCACTCAGTTTAGTCAAGGCTTTCAGAGTGATTCTTAAGGCTTAGAAACCAAAGAACCAACTGGAAGAAATAAACCTCTACATCACTTCCTAGTTTACAAACTGCTTCCCAACCTCAGGAGAATGACTTTGTCTTTCTGTTCATTCAGTCATTGAACGGATAGGCTCTGTTCTTTAGTCACCTACCTCTATTCATCGGGCCAGGCGGTGTTCTAGGAGCTGAAAACTGTTCTAAGAACAGAAAATAAAGTCCCTGTCCGCATGGAACTTACATTCTGAAGGGTGGGAGGAGGCAAACAATAAACAAATAAGTAAACATACAGTCTACCTCATGGTGATAAGGGTTATGGAGAATCAGACAGCAGAGTTAAGGGAGATGGGGATTATGGTTTGGACAGAGTTATTTATTTTATAAAGGGTAATCAGAAAGGACTCCCTGAGCTAAGACCTAAAAGAATGGAGGAAGCTTTACAAATACGACAGGGAAGAGATTTCCTGGTGGAAGTTACAGCAAATGCAAAGGCCTTGAGACAAGAGTTTCCTTGTCGAAGGCGACTAGTGTAGCTGAATAGAGCGAGCCAGGGAGAGACTTAAAAGATAGGACAGGGGAGTGGGAGTGCAGGGAGCAGACTTTGTCAGGTCTTGGAAGTCATTATAGGCTTTTATTTGAGTGACATGGGAAGTCACTAGAGGAATGACTTATGTTTTACTATATAACATGTTTTAAAGGTTTTATTCTGGCTGCTGTGTAGAAAAAAGAAGATAGGAATGCAAGGGCAGAAGCAGGGAGAACAGTTAGGAGGCAACTGCAGGAATCTAGGCACAAAACAATGGTGGCTCAGGTCAGAACGGCAGCAGTGGAGGTGGTGACAAGTGGTTAGATTTAAGAGGTAAAGGTACCAGGATTTGCTGATGGATATCAGCGTGGGGTTGGGGGGTTATAGGAGAAATAGAAATGAGTCAAGGATTCTGTGGATGTGTGGGCCTGAGCAACTATCAGATAATCTGGTGGAATGAGCAGGGGCCTCGAAGCAGAGGTGAGACTAAATTTCAAATCCATAGCTTTGGGCTTGTATAATCTTGGGCAAGTCACTGCATCTCTCTGAGTGTCAGTTTCCTTATAAGTGAGAAAGTGATAATGATGTAATACCTCACTTACAGGTCTACGGTGAGAACTGAATGGGATATTAAAATGCTGAGACAAGTACCTGGCACAGAAATATTCAATAAATGTCAGTTGAATCTGGGAGCAAATAATGCCTCTTGAAATATTATGGATCTGGGGTCTTCTCAATTCTCTCTTCATTAACTTATCCTCCTCCAAGGGCTCCACTATATTTAGAATAAAATTCAAACTCTTTCCAAAACCAGGAAGACCCATCATGGCCTGGCCTCAACTACCTGTCCAACCCACCAGCCACATTGACCTTCTGTCCGGCTGCTAAGAGAACTTAACAACTTTCCAATTTCAGAACTATCACACACTCCCTACTCTCTGCCTGCAATGGCCCTCACCAGAGTGGCTGGTGCCTTCTCATCCCGCAGGAAACTTTACTTCCTCAGAGTGACCTTTCCTGACCATCAATTTTAAAATAGGTTCCCACCATTATTCTTTCTTTCAGAGTTTGTTCTGGGAATTCTCCGGCAGTCCGGTGGTTAGGATTCAGCGCTTTCACTGCCAGGGCCCAGGTTCAGTCCCTGGTTGGGGAACTAAGACACCGTCAAGCTGTGTGGCAAGACCAAAAAATGGGGGGGGGGGGGGTTGTTCTTTTCATTCAGAAAACTTAATCACAACACAATTTATAATTCTGTTCACCTGTTGATTGTCTGTCTTTTCCACTAGACTGTAAGTTCCATGAAGGCAGGGACCACCAAGTGTATACACAATGTCTGGCAAAATCTTGGCTCATAGTAGGCTCTCAAGAAATGTTTGCTGAAAAGCTGAGGGACATGTGAGACTCTTATTGGTATTCTGTTTCTGTTCTTCAAAAAAAAGTCTCATTTTTTTCTGCATTTTGCATAGTTCTATATTGCATTTCACTGCTGAGTGGAAAAACTCCACTTTGTTGAATCAGAAAAGCCCTTGACTCTTCTTTGGTGTACACTATGCTGGGCTTAACGTCTATGTATAGTACTAACAGTGGTTTGTTTTATTTTCTCTGCTGACTTCTCAAGGCTGTTCTTGTCTTTAGAGGCAGGTGACAAAACAATAGACCTAAGTTTCAGACCATCTAAGAATCCTCACTCTTATCCTTCCAAAGTACTTGTATAGGCAAAGGGAGTGGGGAGGGAATCCCAAGAAAGGCGAAAACTGTCAGCAAAGGCAAACATCATGTTGTGTGGAAGATAATTAGGAAACACGCATAGTTTTCAGTGGTTGGGCAGGAGTACCAAAGATCAGGTTGGCTATATAAGGTCGAATGAGCTGGAACTATTCCCTCCTCATCTATTTTCTAAAAGAATTTGTGTAAGATTGGTGTTACTTCTCCCTTAAATGTTTGATAGAATTTGCCAGTGAAACCGTCTGGGCCCAGAGCTTACTTTAGGGAAGATTTTTGATAACAAATTCAATTTCTTTAAGAGATACAGGGCAATTCACATTTTCTACTTCATCTTGTGTCAGTTTTAATAAGTTGTATTAGATAACATCTTGAATGCTAGACTGAATCTTATTTTCTTGAAATGAACTATATTTTGGAGTCATTAAAGGTTTTTATGCAAAAGAGTGACAGTACTGAAGAATGTAAAATAAGGGTTTGGGAAAGAGGTCAAGGAAAGGGGAGAAACAGGGGTGGGAGAACCAGATAGTAGGCTTTTACAGAAATATGAGAAATAAGTGACAAGGGCCCTGACTAGAGTGGTTTTGGAAATGAGGGGAAAGAACCAAATTCCAGAAATATAACCACTTCTTTATCTATATCTTCTTTTGCCTGAACTAGGGTATTGATAAATTTTAGTACTTAATGGAACATTGTGCTGCTTCTCAGCATCTACTCTGCCCTAGGTGGAAAGCATTTCTTGTACCAGAGCCCAGTGGTAGAAAGGTATAATATTTCTGCTGTGATTTAGACTTCCAGCCTTTAAGACTTAGGCCTTAGGAACTGGTGCCAGCTATCTGCCCTTTTGGTTTTAAGTTTAACTTCACAGCTAGCTTTTCCAATATACTGTTGTTATTTCTCTTTTTTATATGACAGATGTGGTTTCACAGGGCATCTAGAGGTTGCTTAAATTCTGTAAGTAAATACTGTGCTGTAGCTGTTTTCCTAATTTGGGAACTGAAATGGTAGCTATGATAGAGGGAAGAAACATGGGATTTAGAATCAAAAGACCTGAGTTTTAACACTGGCTCAACCATTTATTAGCTGTGTGACCTAAGGCGAGGCACTTAATCTCTCTGAGCCTTAGCATCCTCACGTGTAAACTGAGCATAATACCTGTTTTGTCTATATCACAATTTGTTCTGAGAACCAAATGAGAAGAACTACTTTTCATTTTTTAAAAACAAATAATCCATTTAAAATCCAATGTCTAATGGTTTATGTGAATGATGTTTTTTAAATTAAAGTAATTAATTAACATGAATCTTTCAGCTGAAAATTACAAGAAACTATTTGTTGGTTTGTTTGGTTTCTGGGTGGACTCCCATGCCTCTAAGTGACTACGGTGGCACTGTTTGGCTTTCGGGAAACATTTTGTTTTTGCTCTTCAATACAAAATTTTCAACTAAGCCTTAAAAGACTTTATAGTTTTGAGGACTGAATAACTTTCAAGGGGAAGTTATTGTGCATTTAGCAAAGGCACTAGAGTTTGGTTGGAATTTGCAAGACTTAACTCTTAATCTATGATTTGAGAGGTATTAAACCAGTTATTGGGAATTTTCTTTTCCCAGATATCTACACGGCTTGCTTCCTCACCTCCTTTAGGTCTTTACTCCAATGACACCCTCTCAGAACGTCCTTGTCCATTGGATTTAAAATTTAACCCTTCCGGCCTTCCCTGGTGGCGCAGTGGTTGAGGGTCAGCTTGCCGATGCGGGGGACACGGGCTCATGCCCCGGTCCGCGAAGATCCCACGTGCCGCGGAGCGGCTGGGCCCATGAGCCATGGCCGCTGAGCCTGCGCGTCCGGAGCCTGTGCTCCGCAACGGGAGAGACCACAACAGTGAGAGGCCCGCGTACCGCAAAAAAGGAAGAAAAAAAAAAAAAATTAACCCTTCCCCCAACACTGCTCATTTCCATTATCTGATTATTTTTTTCTCCACAGCATTCATCATTTAAAATATAATTATTTAGTTTATATCTTGCCCTTCACCACCCCTGTTCTTCACCATAATGTGACCCCCATGAGTTTTATCTGTTCATTACTGTATCTCTAGAATATAGGACAGTACTTGGCACTAGATCAACATTTGTTGGACGAATAAAAGAAGACTTCAAGGGTTTTCTCTTTTGAATTTAATAATGTAAGAATGTGAAAAATCCAGAATATGGTGTTTTGTCAAAACAGCGATGGGACTCTGACTCAGATGCTTCTTCTAACACCAGCCACAGCAGACCAACATGTCCACATTTAAACTGTTCTCAGCTCTGAGAACAATGATTGTAAACTTTTACGGTCACTGTTTACTTTACAGAGGATGGTAGAGTCCAGGAAGAAGCAGAGGGGTGCCCAGGGGCTCATCTGCTAAGAAAATGCGCACCCAGATCTTGGGCTCTGGAAGCTTGCCTGTCACGTAAGATTGGGAGTCATTAAGATAATCCCCTCCTCTCACTTCCAAAGGATTCCCTCTGAAACACAAATACCCCAGGAGGGGATCACAGCTTAATCCTTCATCATTTAACACTTGAGTTGGATTTAGGATATGGGGTATTTTACGAATTTTGCAGTTGTGCCTGGAGCTTTTTCACACACCAAAGTCCACTTGCCCCTAAATAGTACTCCACAAACAAATACTATAGATTGCAACTGATTGAAGAGGATGGGCAATGAAGATGGGAATGTTTCTAACCAGCTACAATTCCATCAATTCAGTCAACCTAATCTCTGTAATTGTAATTACAAAGAGATCCTAAGGTGGAGAGAGATCTGGATTCTAAACATACCAAACTGATGCCACCAAAGATAAACCAGATTATCTGCCTCCAAACTTGTGCCCTGAGGTGTACCTTTGGCAGTCGGAGTGCCCATCAATTAGGTCACCATGTGACATTAATAACTACATATACTGTAGTTTATACCCAAATGTTCATAGTCAAGTTGAGTGACTGCCATGCCATGTGCTGTGAGCAGCGATTCTCTAACTACTCTCAGGGACGGGCTCTACCTGAAGCACTTGTAAAATATACAAACTCCTGGGTCCCATCTGTGACCTAACAAAACAGAATCAGGGTACAACCTGATAATCTGTGTTTTTAAACAAGCACTGATGATTATCACGGCTGGCCATTTTGGGATACCAAGGAAGTATATGATATGGACCCTGGCTTTCAGAACTTGACAGTTTACATGGAAAGTTAGAACTGAGATAAGAAATAACTGAATATGGTTTCATCAGAGTGGTCAACATGTGGTACATCATATAAATGTTACCAATGTGAAGACAGACGGGGAGAAGTTAGTGGTGGGGAAAATTGAATGGAGGAAATAATATCTTGGTGGGCCTTGAGGTTTGGATAGGATTTAAATAAGGGGGAGAGGAGCATGTGCAGGGAAAATCAGTGGCGAAATGAACAAAGGTTCAGAAGCAGGAACATAGCAGCATGTTTTCAGAACATTGAGTCTGGCCAAATTAGAAAATACACTTTGATGAAGAGTTAGAAACAGGGATTGATAGGTAGGGTGAGGTTAGATCACAGAAGGTCTTGGAAGTCAGGCAGAAGAGTTTAACCTGCCTGAGGTGGGGAAACTGGGAGTAAAATTAAACCACCAACTGAGCAAAACCCACTCTGAGTGGCAGAAAGGGTATGGGTTCTGGTGCATACTCGAGGGTTAAGCCTACCCCTCTGCCTCTTAATTCTGAGATTCTCTCCAGCAAGAGCAAGCTATCAGAGGGATCTGTGGGAAAAAACTTGTGTCTTTCTTCTCACCCAACTCTCTAATACAAATCTTTTCAATCTCTGATACAAATTCCCTTTGCCTCTTCCTTTTGAAATAAGCAGAAAAGTTCCCAGGGAACCTGAAATCTGCTTCAAAATTCAGAGCGATGCTTACTTCTAATGCTAGACACCCATCTGGGTCTGTCTGTAACCCTAAGGTAGTTTTCTAAATTATGAACACATATTGGCCTGGAAATTCCTTGTCACTCATGAAGCAGTTTACCTACACTGAGTATTAATGTTTTGTTCCCAATTCTCCTGGTGAAAGGAGTTGCGAACTGTGATCCTATAGAAAACCATTGTGAAGATAGAAGGGCACAGGAGGTATGGTATGTACCTAAGTAGGTAAGCTTTCTCCCTTTCTCTTCTGTTTCTTTGCTCGCTACTGAAAAGGAAGTTTCAGAAGCCGATGCTCAAGCCAGAAAGCCAAGCTCTTGGGTGATTGAGGATTTTCTGGTTTCAAATTAAACAGAAAACTAAATTAGCAAATTAATTGTTGGATGTGTTTTCCTGGGCCCTTCAGCTGCTGCAGGACCAGTAGCCAATCAAAGAAGACTTTTGGCTGCCCTGGAGAGGGGGCAGGGTTCAGAATCAGGTTCTGCTAGCTTCCAAGTGTCAGACATGTTAATTTTAAATTACTTTTGTACAGCTTGGTGTCAAAATGATTAAAGCATGAAAAGAAAAGCAGAACCAAAGGAGAGAAAAGGGAAATCATTTACCTTGCATTTGGAGCAAGGACACTTGCAATTCCATTCCAGCTGGCTTTCTCCTATAAGTTACACAAGTTCTTAGCTTTAGGCCCTTTAGTGACCACCGAAGATGGGAGGGTTGTGCAGTGGTCATGGCTCTTCATTCCCTTTGTATAATGTCACTATCTCTATATGGCAGAATCTATATCACAGATACTAAGATGGCCAAACCTTCTTCCCTGCTTCCCCAGTAACATTTATTCTGGTAATATATTAGGCACTATGTGTCAGGCATTGTCCTAACTATATTTTACTGGTAATATATGATCCTCACAACAATGCCATGGGGTGTGTGTTGTTATTATTCCCATTCTACAGATGAGAAAACTGAGGCTTAGAAAGGTGAAGTCACTTGCTCTAGTTGCTCATCTAGCAGAGGAAGAGCTGGGATTTTAGTTCCAGTATTGTCCCACTCTGCAGCAGTCCTGTCTCCTTTCCATTTTCCCTTTTTGGTTGGAGGAAAGAAGAATTTAAGTAAGTCTGATTGCTAAGACAGCTTCATTGTCCCTTTTAACAGTCATGTATGCTTTCTTTTTGTTTGAAGATGTGGCTGAGGTCAGCTGTATTCTACATGAAGTAGCAACGTCTTTACCAAACTACTTTCCTGGGGTGAGCAGGTAACCAGCTCACTAGTTGGCTTGTCTTCGTCTCTGTACCCAGCTTTCCCAGTTGGTTTCATGACACGTTTTCCTCAAGATGAGCCATTTCATCTGACTCTTATACGTGAGGTGCAAGGCTGACCTCAGCTGCCATTGCTTTTCAACCATCAAAACAAAGCTGTACTGCTTGACTTCTCTCGGTCTGCCATATTTTATTAATTTTATTTCATCCACCCTTCCTACAGTCACCCCACATTATCTTACTGTGTTGTTTGCCTCTGGAATTGCTGTGTGGTACTACAATTCAATTTTAAAGATCCTCATGGTGGAGAATTCACAAATTGCCCCTTGATGCTACTAAATAAGTTTTAGTTGCACCAAGATCTCCTAAAGGTGACAGTTGATACCCAAGCCATCATTCAGGATAGTACTGATAATGCCGAAGAAGTGATCTATAAACACAAGACTTAAATAATTGCCCACTGATAAATTTAGAAATCCTGAATCTTAGAACTTCAGGGATGTTATTATC
Organism: Tursiops truncatus; assembly: GCF_011762595.2. Taxonomy (NCBI): domain Eukaryota; kingdom Metazoa; phylum Chordata; class Mammalia; order Artiodactyla; family Delphinidae; genus Tursiops; species Tursiops truncatus. The sequence continues at coordinate 163,173,599 of NC_047034.1, read as the reverse complement.
AGCTGACTTTTAGTGAGTGCTATCACTTATCACTATGTGCTAAGTGCTTTTCAACAAACTAATGAGGTGGGTTATATTGTTTTCCCCCTTTTTACAGTGTCCAAGTGAATGGTAGCAAGGATGAAAGGCACCTCAACATTGTACAGTCCAGCCACCACATATATTTGGAATGCTTCTAGTGATGGACGTGGAGCTTCTTACATTCTAAGACAATCTATTTCATGTTTACATGACTTCTTCTGTATTCTGAGCTAAAGCTCCTAACCATCAGTTCTAGAATCTTGGAGCTTCCCAGGACAAGCCTAATTCTTTTTTTACACAATAGCTCTTCAGGTATTTCAGGATGGCTCTTCTATCACTTACGAGTTCTTCAATTCTTCCTTGCAAGCCAAGGTTTCAAGTCTCCTCACTATCTTGGTTGGTTGCTGTCTTTATTACCTCCCTCTAAAAGTGAACACATTACTTAGATGTGGTCTAACATAGAATGAAATGGAGCTCTTTCTTTCCCTGTTCCAGTTGCTATATTTCTATTAATCCAGCCTAAAACTGTATTTGATTCATCTGAAGCTCCACATGTGGAAAAAACCAACCTGACTCCCCACTACCTCTCCTTGTTATGTACTTGGTCTTCATGTTTATGTTCTTCTTCTAGTTCCCTCATAACATGCCCATACACTTCTTTTCTGCGTGACCTCGATCCTCATTCTTTGCAGTGCCAGACTGCTCTCTCCCTGTGCACATATGTTACATTTATTTTCCCTCAGTTTCCATTGCCTTATCTCTTCCCACTTCATCTCCTTGTTTCTACCTGTTCCAACATCAGAGAATCCAAATCACTTTCTAACCATCTTGCTTCTTTCTGAATCTGGTGAGGCTGGATGTGTCTGTCCTGGTTAGCATTTACAATGCATATGCTGACAGTCTGAGGCTGCCTTCCAAGAGAGTAATCTGCTTTGGGAATGTTTTTCCTAAGCAGATCTCAACAATTTCACTCTACTGGAGTTCCAGAGGAAAAAGCATAGCCCAGGACTTGGTCATAAAGGGGACACTGTGAAAGCAAAAGATGGTGAATTAATGATGACTCTTCACTTTATGGACAGTCGAGCTGATAACCAGCTTGGATGATGAGAAGCACAATGGAAACAGCCTGGGTTTAAATCCTAGTTCTCTAGGTTCCACCCTGGATGATCCTGGGCCAGTTACTTAACTTCTATGACTCAATTTCCTCATCTGTAAAACAGTGGCAACAATCGTACCCACTTCTTAGGCCTGTTGTAAGGAGTTAATTCATGGAAAAAGCTTAGAAGAGTGCTTGTCTCGCACACAGTAAAGGACAGATATTATTATTCCTGCACGTTGCAAAATAATTTAAAGTTAGAACAGAAAAGAGATGCTTTCTCCCAGGCACTTAGGTTTTCTGCCTGAATCTTTACAAGCCTTAATTCACTGAGTCTTAGTATTGAGGTTTTGGCTTTATAAGGAAGCAGACACTCAGAAGGAAGCTCAAGAGTCATTTGTGAATGAATGCCCCTCAATCTGGGGCTGGTGAGAAGCAGGGTAGAATTGTTATTTAAGAGGGAGAGTAAAGGCTAGAAGAATTAGAATCTATTGGGCATGAGATCCAGCATGCTCTCTTCCTTTTTTCCCTATTGAAACAAACAAACAAATAAACAAACCCACTTTCAGACAGAGATGAGTAAAGGCTCCTAGAAAGGGCTGTGGAGCTATAGATCTTACCAAAGAATTAAGTGGTCTACAATGGCCACGCTTTTGTGTTTTTAAAATCTCTGGATTAAAAAAAAAAAGAAAACATGACTTCTTCCCCACCCCTCCCCCACCAAACCCCCACTTTTTTAGTCTTAGTCATATAGCAGTTTAGGACAGAATTCTACAAAAACGTCAAAGGTTCCACAGAAAGCTATGGTTGGTTACGTTACACGGTCCACAGTGTAGACTCTACACTAACAGAAGAAATTAGTTTAGGTTGTGTCAAATCATGTTAAAATACAACATTAAATAAATGCAAAGAGCCCAGAACAAAGAAAGTGATTAAGCTGGTTTAACTGCATTCAACCCACTATGCTAAATCCCCGTAGGGGCTCGAGTTAAACAACAAATTTGGTTTCTTGGCCTAAATCCTTTTCTTCAAAGAAGAAATTTTTCTTGTGAGTAACTCTGATAAATTTGTTTTCATCTTCTTCATTTCTTAGTCTCTAGGGAAGCTGGGGTGAAAATAACCTATCTGATTGGGTTGCATTTTTGGAAGAGATGGACCATAAAGAATGAACTAGAAGGCGACTGGTTGTACAGCTAAAGAGGCGTTGGAGGAACTGAGGCATGGGAGGTGTGTGATTGTTCAGCCCCAGAAAAAGGCCAGCTAGTGACACCCGGGATGAAGATTTTATCCGGCAGTGAATCAAATAAGGCTGCGAGGGAGATAATAAGGTGTAATTATAGCAGTGCTGTTAGTGCCTGTTTATGGGGTCTGGCAGCAATTTGGTTGAACACCCCTCATTTTGAGAAATTTGTAATTTGGCAGCAAGAATTCTTGCCTTAAAATTTGGCACAAACCCTCACAGTTTAATATTGCAAAATCTGGGAAATGTTGAAATGTGGCTGCTATTCTAACTGAACTTTTTTAGGCTTTTTCGAATTGGTTTTTTTCCTGTTGGATTCGGAAACAAACCCCTCTCTTTTAAAAAGTTCAGGAAGGTTTTTTTAAACCACAAACTCAAGTACGCTTACAAGCAGATGTACTGCTGTAATAAACTCTCATGACTTAAATCTTTGTGTACATACAGAAGGGAAAAAAGCTTTCACTTCAAAAACCCGAGTCCCTTCTGTTGGTAGTCCTTTAAAAATTCCCCACAATCAGTATTTTAATTTCCTTTGAGTCAGAGCAGTGCAACGTAGTGTTGCTCTTGGTTTTACCAACCGACTGCTTCCCCCAAGATTATTCCCCGTTGTTTTAAAGTAGAAGGGAGGTCACCGGGCTGTAGTGAAATGTGGCCAGTTCCGGCTGGGACCAAGTTGGCCCAAAGGGCTTCTCTAAAGTAACTGGAAGTTTTCTGACAGGAAACCGGTCAGTTCTTATAAGCCTCGGCTCGGGTTCCCACGGCCCCGGAGGCTGCGGCTCCCCCGACGCCCCTCTAGGGGCTGGGCAGCACCGCGGGGTGCGGGGCTCTGTAGGCGGCAGGGGGCAGCAGCGGGAACCCGTTGTTCTCGAGGCGGGGGTAGGGTGGGGCGGGAAGCCGCCCCTACCCCCCCCGTTTCCTTGCCCCGCGCCCTCCCCTCCCCCTCTCGCGCCTTCCCTCCCCTCCCCGCGGGGAGGAGGGCGGGGGCGCGGAGTCCTCCCCCGGGACAGGGAGCGTGTGCGTCCCCTCCGCTCCCCTCCCCCCCGGCCGGGCTCTCCTGGCTCCCCGAGGCGGGAGTTTCCAGGAAGAGCTCAGAACGCGGCCGCACCACCGAGCGCACGAAGACGTCAAGTAGTCCCTCAGAGCGACCTGATTAGAGGAGAATTCTAGCTACCAGGGGCTGTCGGAGTTGAAACTCCGAAAAGATAGGGAGTGGCTGCCTGGTCTGAGGAGCTCAAGCAAAGAGGTCCGAGCTCCCACTTTCCATTCCTGGAGAAAGATGTGTGGGGGAGGCGGAACGAGTTCCGGCGGAGGGCTCGGACGCGCCGGGTGGAGTAAAGCGCTCACAGAGTTAAAGTGGGCGGGAAAACCCGGAGCGGACTCTCCTTGACACGCCCAGAACCTCCCGCCCCATTCTTCGTGGGGGAGGGGAACGAAAAGAGCAAGGGAGAGAAATGTGTTCCCTTTCCCTGCTTCCTAAATCCCTACTGAAGAAACAAGTGGCGACCCGCCACCTCGAAAGACGCGCAGAAGGGCCGTCATGTCCCGGCGGGGAGGGGCCACGTGTCTCCTCCTCCTGTAACGTCCGCGCCGTCGGCGCTGGGCGTGCGGTTAGAAGCCCAGGCCTGCGACCTGGAGAAGCTAGGCGCGCGCATGCGTGCAGTGGGCGCGCGCTTTCCGCCCCTTTCCTGAGCGCGTTAGCGTCCCCCCTCCCCCCACGTTCCTCAGCCGCCACCTCAGAGCCTCCCCCGCACCCAGCCCTCTCTTTTCGGGGGAGGTGGCCTGTCTTGCCCATCCACTGACTAACCCCTTCACCCCAGCTTCGCCCCGCCTCCCCTGAGCTTCGGTACAAACTCCGCAGCTAGGGCTCAGCTTTCACATTCCCGCCTCCGCCTTCTATCTCCCCTCCCAAGCCTGAAGCGCTTCCTGCAAACTGCCCTGTTCTCGCTCTTCTCGGCGCCGCCTCCTCCCGGCCCTAACTGGATGGCTGCTTTCACGTTGGTGGGGCTGCGGGTAGTAATCCTGTATTTTTCCTTCAGCAGGCTATCGCCTGCTCCATTTTACAGATGAGGAAGTTAAGGTCCAGAGCTAGGACAGGCTGGCCTCTAAAGGCTCCTTGAGTTGTCCCCACAATCAAACACGGTAATTGACACTGTTAAGAGTAACCCTTGACTTCGTACAATTTAAGCAGCCGTGGGAAGCCAGTCCCCAGTCTTTCCTTGGCACCCTCAGTCCTGCAGTCCAGCCCAGTTGGCAAAAGCCAGAGAAATGATTGATCCCAAATGAACTATGTAGCGATTACTGAATTAGAAGAAGGACCAGTTGGAGATCTTAGCAGGCACAGAGGCTTTTAGAGGTGCTGCAGGTTATTTATTCAATGTGAAGTCGTTTTTTAACACAATGTTTAATGTTTTCTTTTAGATTTTGTAATTCTTTTATTCCTTCCCCCATTCGAGATCATTCTTCTGGTTTTGAAAACATTTTGACGTAATTTGTCTCCTCCAGTAAAAAAGAATTACCATTTCATTTTAAAGGATAACTTTTCCTTTTTGTTAGTATGGTTGATTATTATTCCTAAATTCCACACCACAATCCCCAAAGTCAATTCTTCCCTGGGCTTCAGCTCTAATTAAAGTTACCTTCAGTCGATGAGAGGCTTGCAAGAGATGTCATGGAGAATCTTGAGGTACTGCTTCTGTAAACTTTTTGTGTATCACAAACTTTAAAGCTATAAGTGGGAAGGAAAGGAAATAGACTTGTGTAATTTTATGTATATCTAACGAGTCATTATTTCAGATTCAAATATTTTGAGTCTCATTCCAAGCATTGTAAATATGGGTCTGTTTTGTTATTTTGTTTTCTTTTAAATGACTTTTATCATGATTTTCCTCTATTGCAAATATTTCTAAATAGTCTGTTGGGCTGATGTCTTCTAAGCACAATGATGGTCTGAAGAACCAGTCCAGGTTTGTTACAAGGCAATTTTTTGTTAAGTTGACTGAGTGTTGCATGATAACACTTTCTGAACTTTTGTTCAGTAAATAAATGTTTTCTATGTGCATAGTACTATATTAGGTCTTTTGTGAGAAATAAAGGTGGACAAGATAAGGCTATTCTTAAGAAGCAACCTAGTAGTGGAGATAAAATTCTTCACCACAGGCTCAAATCAGTAGAAAGTCATTGTTATTTCTAGATTAACTTTTTTTTTAAACCACTTAAGTTATATATTGATTTGAGATTTCCCAAAATTTTTCCCCTTGTTCATGTGCAGTTCTCAGGTTCTGAACATGTAGATTAAGGGATGGGAGGAATGAAGAGCTAAGAAGCATCTAAACAGAAAGGATCAGGAGTGGGCAGTGATTTAATGGGAATATGAATAATCACACAGTTCAATACTGAAGAATAAGACTGTAAGAATGGCAAGAAAGAGAAGTGTAAGTGTAAGGATGTCCAGGTCTTCAGATTTTAAATACTGAAAAACAACGGAAGGCCTTAGGAATTATGTGCTGTTTAACTTTGTGTGAGTGTTGACAAACGTAGCTTTTATTTCTGGAAGGATGAAATAGTCTTGCATCTAAGTCTAAGCAGTTGCCTAGGTGCACAGATTGGGTGAGGAAATTTTTTTTTTTGGCCGTGCCTCGCAGCATGTGGGATCTTAATTGCCCAACCAGGGATGAACCCGTGCCCCCTGAAATGGAAGCGTGGAGTCCTAACCACTGGACCGCCAGGGAATTCCTTGGTGAGGAGTTTTAAGGAAGACCAGTGGTAGAGAAGAAAAAATCTAGTTTGCAATGGAATTCAAACTTCCTATAGTAGAAGGAGGGGAGAATCCTTTGATTTAGGTTAGACAGAACCAAAACTCTTATCCACCCCACCCCTAAAGAAAATCACTTACAGTTGACATTAAACATATAACTTAAATCTAAATACTTTTTGACCAATTTAGAAAGCCTTGCATTTGAACTTTATTATTCAAATTTACCTTCTACAGTGATTTTATAAGCTTTAGCTTCATTCTGCTACTCTAAATGTTTCTGCTGGGCTCCTGCTTCTGCTTCCAGAGTTACTGCAACCTTGCTGTTACATCCTGGTCTGCAAACTGATGCCTTTCATGGGGTTGGTGCTATAAGATAGTGTAACTAGGTTTTCAGCTCAATCCTATTCTAACATTTAGATTCAGAAGTTAAATTGTAAAAACCCCAAGAACATAGTCTTTCTTAAGTAAAATGAAGAAATTACCACAGGCTCAAATCAGTAGAAAGTCAGGAACATAGTCTTTCTTAAGTAAAATGAAGAAATTACATGTGAAAATGTACTACTTCTCATTAAATCTAGGGATAATTCTCTGAACTCTTGTATGTGACTGTATTGCTATTCATAACCTGCAACAGTGCCCCATTGACATCAGAGTCAAACTGCTGTGGATTATTGTCACTGAACTGGGAGAAGAGTGGCACTATCTGATTTCTTAAGGGAAAATCATACTGTAGACTAAAACCTATAGAAAAATTGACACAGTCATCAGCTTTATCATAATGGAATTCAGGCCTTGCTTTCCCCTTTACTGTCAACCTCTGTGTCATAGAGCATAAATGGATCCTTATTGTTGGTCTTGCATCCAAGCTGGAAGTCATAAGGCTTCCATTTCTTTAGTCATTTTAGAAGCCACAGTTTGAATAGATGCCTGCAAAATCTTTTTATCATGAAGCTTTCTAAAGATGATTTTTCTGGCCACTGCTCTGACTTCATTCTTTTTGGGATCCTGGGTAAGTCATTCCTCTTATTCGGGCTTCAGTTTCTCTACCTTGGGTCTTGCTGAACCCACAACCAGCTCCAGGTCATTCTCCAGAAGGTTACTTCTTTGCTTTAGTGCTGCAGGACCCTGGACTTTTAAAGTAATTTCTTTTACTCATATCTGTCTTTTCTAGTCTTATTTAGCTTTTATACATTGATGAGAGAAGTTTTACACTGAGGGAATTGAAATTTTGGGCTCCAAAAATAATGTGATGTTAAGGCAAGGTCTTAGGGAGGTTAGGGGAACAAAGAGACTATTTCAGGGATTCTTAACCTGGCATCCAGGATAGAATGCATTGGGTCCATGAACATGGATTGAGGGAAATCACATCTTTATTTTCACTAATTTGTAATTGAAATTTAACATTTCTTTTTAGTTTGAATGTTAGTAACAAAACCACAGCACTACTGTATTAGCAGTACCGTACTTGTGACTGTCATTGATAGAAATCACAGATAATTTCATATCACACTGCAGTTGTTGCAGACACATTGATATAGTTTGTACTCATTACTAGGAGATCTTGTTATTTAATGTGTTAATAAAGACATACATTTATTGGGCTTCCCGGGTGGCACATTGGTTAAGAATCCACCTGCCAATGCAGGGGACATGGGTTCGAGCCCTGGTCCAGGAAGATCCCACATGCCACAGAGCAACTAAGCCCGTGTGCCACAACAACTGAGCCTGCGCTCTAGAACCCGCGAGCCAGAACTACTGAGCCCGTGTGCTACAACTACTGAAGCCCGCGCACCTAGAGCCCGTGCTCTGCAACAAGAGAAGCCACCGCAATGGGAAGCCCGCGCACTGCAACGAAGGGTAGCCCCCGCTTGCCACAACTAGAGAAAGCCTGCGCACAGCAATGAAGACCCAGTGTAGCCAAAAATAAATAAATTAGTTTTTTAAAAAAAGAAATACATTTTATTTATTTATTTATGGCTGTGTTGGATCTTCATTGCTGCGCGCAGGCTTTCTCTAGCTGCAGTGAGCGGGGGCTACTCTTTGTTGCCGTGCATGGGCTTCTCACTGCGGTGGCTCCTCTTGTTGCGGAGCACGGGCTCTAGGTGCACAGGCTTCAGTAGTTGTGACACGTGGGCTCAGTAGTTGTGGCTTGCGGGCTCTAGAACGCGGGCTCAGTAGTTGTGGTGCATGGACTTAGTTGCTCTGCGCATGTGGGATCTTCCCAGACCAGGGCTCGAACCCGTGTCCCCTGCATTGGCAGGCGGATTCTTAACCACTGTGCCACCAGGGAAGTCCCAGAAATATATTTATTAATGTATCATACATTTAAAATTTTTTGATAACTAATTCAGTATATTAGGTTTCCTCTGTAAACCAATGTAATATCCTCTGCATTTAAAAACATTACTCTGACAAAAGGTCTATAGGTTTCTCCACACTGTTAAAGGGATCCATGGTACAAAGAAAGATTAAGAACCTCTGCTTTAATCAAAATAAATACTATTAGTAATGGGTTATAAACCACTGAATAAAATAAGAATCCCTGTTGTAAATAAGTAAATGAATAAGTAAATAAGTAAATGAATCATTATAAATAAGTATATGAATCATTACATAAATATAGGAAAAGTGAAAGTGTTTCCTTTCAGGAGGATGACAACTAATAAATACAGATGGGATGATGGAGTAAGAAACTCATTCATGGATGCTAAAACTACTGGGTGAAAGTTTGATGAGGAGCCGGATATTTACATGGCAAAGTATCTCTCCATAAATTATTTAATAGTTACAGAGCAATAGTGGAGGAACCTCATCACACCACTTTAACCAAGTCATCAAGCCTACATCACTGATACTGGGACAAACTGACTGCATGTACCTCTTAATAAAAAGCACTGAGGAATCCTAAAGATGCTACCAGAAAACTACTAGAGTTAATCAATGAATTTGGTAAAGTAGCAGGATACAAAATTAATGCACAGACATCTCTTGCATTCCTTTACACTAATGATGAAAAATCCGAAAGAGAAATTAAGGAAACACTCCCATTTACCATTGCAACAAAAAGAATAAAATAACTAGGAATAAACCTACCTAAGGAGACAAAAGACCCATATGCAGAAAACTATAACACACTGATGAAAGAAATTAAAGATGATACAAATAGATGGAGAGATATACCATGTTCTTGGATTTGAAGAATCAGTATTGTGAAAATGACTATATTACCCAAAGCAATCTACAGATTCAATGCAATCCCTATCAAACTGCCAATGGCATCTTTCACAGAACTAGAACAAAAAATTGCACAATTTGTATGGAAACACAAAAGACCCCGAATAGCCAAAACAATCTTGAGAAAGAAAAACGGAGCTGGAGGAATCAGGCTCCCAGACTTCAGACTATACTACAAAGCTACAGTAATCAAGACAGTATGGTACTGGCACAAAAACAGAAATATAGATCAATGGAACAGGATAGAAAGCCCAGAGATAAACCCATGCACATACGGTCACCTTATCTTTGATAAAGGAGGCAAGAATATAAAATGGAGGGAGGACAGCCTCTTCAATAAGTGGTGCTGGGAAAACTGGACAGCTACATGTAAAATAATGAAATTAGAACACTCCCTAACACCATACACAAAAATAAACTCAAAATGGATTAAAGACCTAAATGTAAGGCCAGACACTATAAAACTCTTAGAGGAAAACATAGGCAGAACACTCTATGACATAAATCACAGCAAGATCCTTTTTGACCCACCTCCTAGAGAAATGGAAATAAAAACAAAAATAAACAAATGGGACCTAATGAAACTTAAAAGCTTTTGCACAGCAAAGGAAACCATAAACAAGACAGAAAGACAACCCTCAGAATGAGAGAAAATGTTTGCATATGAAGCAACTGACAAAGGATTAATCTCCAAAATTTACAAGCAGCTCATGCAGCTCAATATTAAAAAAACAAACAACCCAATCCAAAAATGGGAAGAAGACCTAAATAGACATTTCTCCAAAGAAGGTATACAGATTGCCAACAAACACATGAAAGAATGCTCAACATCATTAATGATTAGAGAAATGCAAATCAAAACTACAATGAGATATCATCTCACACCAGTCAGAATGGCCATCACCAAAAAATCTACAAACAGGGTTTCCCTGGTGGCGCAGTGGTTAAGAATCTGCCTGCCAATGCAGGGAACCTGGGTTCGAGCCCTGGTCCAGGAAGATCCCACATGCCGTGGAGCAACTAAGCCCGTGTGCCATGACTACTGAGCCTGCGCTCTAGAGCCTGCGAGCCACAACTACTGAAGCCTGCGTGCCTAGAGCCTGTGCTCTGCAACAAGAGAAGCCACCACAATGAGAAGCCTGTGCACCACAACAAGAGTAGCCCCCAGTCATTGCAACTAGAGAAAGCCTGCGCACAGCAACAAAGACCCAATGCAGCCAAAAATAAATAAATAAATATATATTTTAAATCTACAAACAATAAATGCTGAAGAGGGTGTGGAGAAAAGGGAACCCTCTTGCACTACTGGTGGGAATATAAATTGATACAGCCACTACGGAGAACAGTATGGAGGTTCCTTAAAAAACTAAAATTAGAACTACCATATGACCCAGCAATCCCACTACTGCGCATATTACTTGAGAAAACCATAATTCAAAAAGAGTCATGTACCACAATGTTCATTGCAGCTCTATTTACAATAGCCAGGACATGGAAGCAACCTAAGTGTCCATCGACAGATGAATGGATAAAGAAGATGTGACACATATATACAGTGGAATATTACTCAGCCATAAAAAGAAACGAAATTGAGTTATTTGTAGTGAGGTGGATGGACCTAGAGTCTGTCATACAGAGTGAAGTAAGTCAGAAAGAGAAAAACAAATACTGTATGCTAACACATATATATGAAATCTAAAAAAAAAAAAAAAGGTTCTGAAGAACCTAGGGGCAGGACAGGAATAAAGACGTAGAGAATGGACTTGAGGACACAGGGAGGGGGAAGGGTAAGTTGGGACGAAGTGAGAGAGTGGCACGGACATATATACACTACCAAATGTAAAACCGATAGCTAGTGGGAAGCAGCCGCATAGCACAGGGAGATCAGCTCCGTGCTTTGTGACCACCTAGAGGGGTGGGATAGGGAGGGTGGGAGGGAGGGAGAGAGACATAAGAGGGAAGAGATACGGGGATAAATGTATATGTATAGCTGATTCACTTTGTTATAAAGCAGAAACTAACACACCATTGTAAAGCAATTATACTCCAATAAAGATGTTAAAAAAAAAAAAGAGAAGACAGAAAGATAATTTTTGTAAAGAACAGAACTCTTGGTAACATGAATAAAAGCTAATCAATTCTATGCATCGATAAATAAACAAGTAAATAAAAAACAGAGATGTAAAAAAAAAGCACTGAGGACCAAACATTACTTCAGTGATAATCCTGCCAAAAATGCACAAACTGAATCTAATCATGAGGAAATGTCAGACGAACCCAAATGGAGGGCCATTTTACAAAATAACTAGCCTGTACTCTTCAAAAATGTCAAGGTCAGGAAAAAAAAGAAAGCCTGAGGAATTGATCCAGATTAAAAGAGACAAAAGAGACATGACAACTAAATGCAATGTGTGACCTTAGATTTGATCCTGAACTAAGAAAAAATATATCTCTACATAATGTTTTTAGGATAATTTACACAATTTAATATAGACTGTAAGTTAGACAATAATATTGTATCAATGTTAAATGTCCTAATTTGTATATACACACAGGCACACACGCACACGCACACACACACACTGTGGTTACATAAGAGAATGGCCTTGTTCTTAATAAATAACACACTGAAGTATTTAGGGTTAAAAAGTGTATGATGTCTCTAAGTCTCAGATGGTTTAGGAAAAAACACATATAAGTCTATATGTAAGAGGGAATAATAAAGTAAATGGAAAAAATGTAAATAATTTTAAAATTTGGATAAAAGACTTAGGGGAGTTCCTTCTGCTACTCTTGACATTTTTCTGTAAGTTTGAAATCACATTGCTTTAGATCATTTGTTCCACCCTCTCCCTTTGAAGAGGTGAAAATTGAGATTTTGGAAGGTGAAGACTGCTCAAGGTCACACAAAAAGTTGGTGACAGAGTTAGGGCCAAAATTCAGATCTCCAGATGTCAGTGCTCTTTTTACAACACCAACTGAATTGTTTGGTGTTTCTGTTTGGATGGAAAAGGTTGAGCCACCCCTTTTTTACTTCTCTTTTTAGTTTCTTGGTTCCTTAGAGCTAGTTCCTTCTGCTAGAGAACCAGACTAACATAACTAAATGCTTCTTTCAGTTCCTTCATGATTAGGCAAGGATCAGTCTGAAATTTTTGAGCTGTACAGTTGGGATATCTCTTTCCTCTTGTAGGTTTAACATCTTTCTTATCGCCAGTCTTTTTCTGTACATGGTCAGCTTCTTTTATATGGTATTATTTGTACCCTGTCCCCCATAGAGTGATGATGTATTATTCTTTAAACTTCTTTCCATAGACCACTCCATTTCAAGGTCTCTTCAATATTATCTATTCTAAATAAAATTGTATGTTTTCATTTCTGTGGTTCTATGACTCAGTTTCCTTAATTGGTGGAAAATTAAGGCATAATATGCCAAAAAAAAGGGAACATAGCATTTCAGAATTATAGTCTTAAAATATGGAGATTAATCTAACCACAATCATAGATGGTGGGGGCCATTTACTAGTTTTACTAGTTACTGAGTAAATCAGCTTTATCAAAAAATTAAGAAATCAGATCTATCATTTTCCATGTAAATCAGCGGGAGGATGCCTTGTCTCCAAGTGAGATAATGGAAAATATTAAATAAAAATTAAATGTCAACAATTTCATATGGCTCAACCTGATAGCAGTAAGCATATTATTAGGTAGTGATGTGTTTTCTCTTCTCTTACGGAATTGGTGGAAAAATGGAGATAGTTCATGTGGTATCTGCTCTTGAATCTTCAACTTCTCACTTTCTTTTCCTACCCTGGCTGTTCCTCTGTCCTGTCACTCTCTGTGAGATTCTTTCTTCAAATTACTCCAAATTTCCATCTTGGCTTATATTAGCTTCTGCCACCTGGGATCCATCCAGCAATTCATAGAAAGTTAGAGATGGAATACCAGAAGCAGTTTGTTCAGTCTCCTTATACTTCAGGTGAGGAAACAGAGGTTAACATCATAAAGCTGATATCTCAGAGATGTGGCATGAATGTGATATCCTGACTCCCAGGGTAGTGGTCTTTCTACCTCAGTATCCATGTTCTACCTTATATTTTCTACAGCCCAATTTATGGACTTGGGTCTATCTTTCAATCTCACTGTCTCTTTCTTCCCCTTATCTTTTTCTTAGTTCTCATGTCAGTCAGTCACCTGGATCTCCTTTATTTCCTCATTTTTGCCTTTTTACCATTCAAGAGCAACTTTAGCTTGTGCATTCTCTCTCTTTCTCTTTCCATCTTTGCCATTGATGAAATAAATTTATTTATTTTTAGCTGCGTTGGGTCCTCGTTGCTGTGCACAGGCTTTCTCTAGTTGTGGTGAGTGGGGGCTACTCTGCCTTGCAGTGTGCGGGCTTCTCCTTGTGGTGGCTTCTCTTTGTTGCAGAGCACGGGCTCTAGGCGCGCGGGCTTCCGTAGTTGTGGCACAAGGGCTCAGTAGTTGTGGCACGCGGGCTCTAGAGCACAGGCTCAATAGTTGTGGCGCACGGACTTAGTTGCTCCGCGGCATGTGGGATCTTCCTGGACCAGGGCTCAAACCCATGTCCCCTGCATTGGCAGGCGGATTCTTAACCACTTCACCAGGGAAGCCCGTGTATTATTTTATACTTACAGAATATTTTGAAAATAATTTAAGAAAAAATAGTGATTGATAATATCTGTCCTTACAATAAAAACTACCATGGCCCAGTGGAAACAATGGAAAGGAATCGGAATTAGAATTTTTTTTTTTTAATGAATGAGTGATGTTTTGTTAAACCTCACAAAGTAGAGTTTGAATCACCTTTGACTCTGCTGAAAATATACCCTATCTTTATTCCTAAAATACTGAATTGTTTATTTGAAAAGACCTTTGGGATTCATGTTCAGGGGAGCAGAGTAAAATATCAAGAAAAAATTATTTAGTATGAGGGAAGCAGAAGATTTTAGGGTAATGGACAAGTCTTTGGGTCCTAGGAATACTGTAACAATTTTTAAAGGGCAGAGCAGAGGCAATTGCTTTTTTTACAATTTATGTATTTTTAAGACAGTTCAGCTAGAGACTCAGCCAATAAGTAGAAAAACTTCAGAGTGAATGTTTGGTGTGTGAATCTGGTACATTGAGGAGTATCTCAGGTTTTCTCTACCTTTATTTTATTATTATTATTTTTAAAATATTTATTTATTTATGTAGGCTGTTCCGGGTCTTAGTTGCAGCACATGGGATCTTCGTTGTGGCATGAGGGATCTTTTAATTGTGGCATGTGGGCTTCTTAGTTGCGGCATGCATGCAGGATCTAGTTCCTGGACCAGGGATTGAACCCAGGCCCCCTGCACTGGGAACATGGAGTCTTACCCACTGGACCACCAGGGGAAGTCCCTTCTCTACCTTTAAAGACTTAGCTGTTGATAAGAAGTACCCTGTAAACACCTTGTTTAGTCAGCATTTGCATCTTGCAGCCCAGAAATTTGGTTTTGGGTGCTTTACCTACTTTGGGACAAATTGGCCTTCTATTGGTAGGTGAGCCTTATATGAGATAATACTTCAGCCTGGAGTTTGGATAAGCACTGACTGATGGATGTAAAAAGTCAGTGGAAGCTTTACTCTTAAAGAGAAAAGTCAATGTTTATATTTTCTTTCCTCTGCCATGTAGCTTTTCCAGAAATAGTCTTTGGGTTTTTTTTATTAGTTAATCTCTTTATTCCCACCCCCCAACCCACCCCCATGCTCACCTCCCTACCATCTTTTTATGTGTAAACTAAGCCTTTGTTGAAAACAATTTATGGCAAAATTGTACAATTTTTTCTTTAATTTCTTTAATTTCTTTTATTTTTGGCTGCGTTGGGTCTTCATTGCTGCATGCGGGCTTTCTCTAGTTGCTACTCTTCGCGCAGTACATGGGCTTCTCATTGCAGTAGCTTCTCTTGTTTCGGAGCATGGGCTTTAGGCAAGCAGTCTTCAGTAGTTGTGGCCTGCGGGCTCAGTAGTTGTGGCTTGTGGGCTCTAGAGCACAGGCTCAGTAGTTGTGGGGCACGGGCTTAGTTGCTCCGCAGCATGTGGGATCTTCCCAGACCAGGGCGCAAACCTGTGTCCCCTGCATTGGCAGGCAGATTCTTAACCACTGTGCCACCAGGGAAGCCCAAAATTGTACAATTTTCTTTGGAAAATAAAGGATGGATATATATTAATGGTCTCTTTTCCTTTCAAGCTTTAATTGGCATGCTATTCATAGACGTGATTTGGAAAAATGTGGAAGAGAAAGACCTCTTCATCTGGAATTAATGGAGTTACCATCAATAATTATGAGAGGCATATACCCTGAGAAAACTGTAATTCAAAAAGAGTCATGTACCACAATGTTCATTGCAGCTCTATTTACAATAGTCAGGACATGGAAGCAACCTAAGTGTCCATCGACAGATGAATGGATAAAGAAGTGTGGCACATATATACAATGGAATATTACTCAGCCATAAAAAGAAACGAAACTGAATTATTTGTAGTGAGGTGGATGAACCTAGAGTCTGTCATACAGAGTGAAGTAAGTCAGAAAGAGAAAAACAAATACTGTATGCTAACACATATATATGAAATCTAAAAAAAAAAAAAAAAAAGGTTCTGAAGAACCTAGGGGCAGGACAGGAATAAAGACATAGAGAATGGACTTGAGGACACGGGGAGGGGGAAGGGTAAGTTGGGACGAAG
The DNA here is from genome assembly GCF_011762595.2 of Tursiops truncatus. NCBI lineage: Eukaryota > Metazoa > Chordata > Mammalia > Artiodactyla > Delphinidae > Tursiops > Tursiops truncatus. The sequence goes on along the minus strand of NC_047034.1, from coordinate 163,157,531 downwards.
TGAGAGAGTGGCACGGACATATATACACTACCAAATGTAAAACCGATAGCTAGTGGGAAGCAGCCGCATAGCACAGGGAGATCAGCTCGGTGCTTTGTGTCCACCTAGAGGGGTGGGATAGGGAGGGTGAGAGGGAGACGCAAGAGGGAGGAGATATGGGGATAAATGTATATGTATAGCTGATGCACTTTGTTATAAAGCAGAAACTAACACACCATTGTAAAGCAATTATACTGCAGTAAAGATGTTAAACAAAATTGTGAGTTTTAGAAACTTAATGATTTTGTCTTAATAAAGTAACAACCCTAATTCTCTAATTTTATCCCTACGAACTTGCAGAGTTTTCTCCAACTATCAATTGTTCCTGTTGGATAGCAGAGCTGAAAAGATGTAGTATTTATTTCAGGATACATTCACAATTATATAGTGAAGCTGAATGTGACAAACACATTACCAGGTCCCTTATCAAATATAAAAGAATCAGTTGCTTGTTACTCATGCCTGTGTTCTGCAAGTATTTCCTATAAATACAGTGGCCAATACATTAAAAAATTTTTCACTTTAGCTTTTTTTTTTTTAGTAATAGTTATTACCTTTTATTTGTTGAATTTGCTGCAGGACTCAGAAAAAAAGAGTGTTACTGATAAATTTTAAAAGTGAGTCACCGTTGGCTAACCTTTCAGATTTCTTCTGGACTAAAGAGCTTTGCTGATGAACTTGACTTAGTCAAGAAGCTACCTAGGGGCTTCCCTGGTGGCACAGTGGTTAAGAATCCGTCTGCCAATGCAGGGGACACGGGTTTGAGCCCTGGTCTGGGAAGATCCCACATGCCGTGGAGCTACTGAGCCTGAGCTCTGGAGCCCGCGAACCACAACTACTGAGCCCGTGCGCTACAACTACTGAAGCCCATGCACCTAGAGCCCCGTGTTCCACAACAAGAGAAGCCACTGCAATGAGAATCCCCCACCACAACGAAGAGTAGCCCCCATTCGCTGCAACTAGAGGAAGCCTGCTCACAGCAACAAAGACCCAACGCAGCCAAAAATGAATAAATAAAAATTAATTAATTAAAAAAAAAAGAAGCTACCTAAATCCATTCTACTTGGTCAGGACTTATCAGTCTCTTAAAATTTGTTTCAAATGCCCTCATCTTCATAAAAACTTCCTAATAAGGTGGCCAAGATGCTCTTGTTCTTCACTTCTAGCCATCCATTAACACATTAAACATACCAGTGTTTCCCAAGCCGGCCAATTCCTTGAAATATTACTAGGTGTTCCGGGTGAAATAAATTTAGTAAACACTGTATATTATATCCTTCTCTTGGAGATATTTATGATTCATGTTATGAATAATTATGAATGAATGTTAAAGTCTCTGAGAACATCTGCAGTAAAAGAAATCTGCTTAACTTTGTTTAGCCCATTGTACTCAGTAAATACTTTGTTAATTGCAAGTTGTAATTCAAATGTTACATTCCACATGAAGCCTTTCACGACTCCCACAGGCAGTAGCCAATGTGTCCACCACTGAATTCACACAGCTTGAAGTTACACTATATAAGTGCTATAAAAATTTAGTTCCTGTTCATATTATTATGTAATCTTCTGATTGTTAGCAACAGAAAACTCATCTCAAACTTAATTAAGGGAATTTACTAGTTATCAACTGAAAACTCAAAGTTTCGTCCTCAGTGTTGAGGCTCAATGATACTACTAGAGACCTGGTTTCTTTCCATTTCATCTTCTAAAATATTTGATTTTCTAAAGTTTCCTCCTTCATGATCTCAGTATGGCTGTAGCAGTTTCTAGGAGGGCTGCATGTGTTTCCCTCATCTCTAGTGGGAAGAGAACATCTCTCAAGGAAGCTATTTCAAAATAACAAGGAAGCATCTTTTCCAGAAGCCCCAGCAAAGGTCTTTTCATATCCCATTGTCCTGAATTAAGATCACTTGTCCAGGGGCTTCCCTGGTGGCTCAGTGTTTAAGAATCCACCTGCCAATGCAGGGGACACGGGTTCGAGCCCTGGTACGGGAAGATCCCACACTCTGGGGAGGAACTAATCCCATGCGCCACAACTACTGAAGCCTGCACGCCTAGAGCCCGTGCTCCGCAACAAGAGAAGCCACTGCAATGAGAAGGCCGTGCGCACCGCAAGGAAGAGTAGCCCCTGCTCACTGCAACTAGAGAAAGCCTGCACACAGCAGCAAAGACCCAAAGCAGCCAAAAATAATAAATAAAATAAATGAATAAATTTATTTTAAAAAAAAGATCACTTGTCCATCACTGAACTAATCAATGTCCATGGAGATAGGATGTGCTCTGCTTAAGCCAAATAGGGTCTATCCTGGTTTTGGGTGTGAAGTCAGCTTCCTTGGAAGCTTCCTTTTGTGATCATACGTAAGAGAATATGGGTACTGTTTCTAAGGGGAAGGAGGAATAGATGCTGGGCAGCCAAAACCAATAAAAATCCACTACATGATGCTTACCACATTCCATTACTTCTGTATTAATGAATACATAATTAGTACATTAATTAATCATGCTGTATTAACTTTGTTCACACAAAAACTTGTACACGAATGTTCATAGTATCAATATTCATAATAGCCAAAAAGTGGAAACAACCTAAGTATCTGTCAGGTAATGAATGGATAAACAAAATGTGTATATCCATACAGTGGAATACTATATTCAGAAATAAAAAAAGAATGAAGTACCGGTACTTGCTACAACAGGGATAAAACCTGAAAACATTATGCTAAGTGTAAGAAGCCAGTCACAAAAGGCTACATGCTGCATAATTCCATGAAATGTATATGAAATTTATATGAAATGTCCAGAATAAGCAAGACCATGGAGACAGAAAGTAGCTTTGTGCTCGTTTTCCGCTTTGTATTTTCAACAACCACCCGTCACCAACCCCAGTGCCTCACACACAGCAGGTGCTCAAAAATTATTTGAATGAATGAGTGGAAAATTAAATTGAAATAATTGATAATATTTTTCTCTTTAAGCTCCAGAAAGACAGTTGCTTAGTTCTCTCCTTAAATTAGTAATGCACTCAATTAGCATGAGTGCAGATCAACATCTCTGCAACTAAAAAGTATATTCAAAGATTATTTTCACTTTTGTTGGTTTATTTTGTGATCTGTCACTTGTACAGGTACCGTTTGGTCATATACCATTACAGAATTGAGCTGGTTCGTCCATGTTCTCCTCATTTCCACAGTATTTATTTTCCTGATTTACTTGTAAAAATTGCTCTCATTAAATTTCACCTTTGAGAGCAAAGAGTTTAACTGGGTCTCTGAATTTGTTTTGTCTGATTACTGCTTATAATATTTACATTATTTTAAAAAACAATTACCCTGGGTTTGTTTCCTCCTCAGAGGACTTTAATCATATTAGCACCATTCAAGTTAACGGTCTCCGTACTTAGCACCATAAAGGCAGGATGTGGAGGAACCCATATGTGCAGGTGGAATTATTTCTTCATATCATGAATCTGAAGAAAGGGAAGATGAGAAACAAATTCATTTTCTAAGTTCTTTCTCGTTTTACTTAAACTGGCCACTCTACCTTTTCCTCGTCACCCCAGTTTATAAGTACAGTATGGAGCCTGCTTAGCTCTGCCATTCAGAAGCATTAGATAGTTTCCATAGCCCTTCCATCTTGAGGGTTGGGTGGAGGGTATAAGGCAGCAGATTTTGCTGGTTTTGATTTGAGATTTCCAAGAAGCTTTCTGAAATAACTGTCCTTCTACCTGTGGATGCTGCTTTTAAGAACTGACAGCCCCATGGCCAGTAAATCTCTTTTTTTTTCTTACTTAGCTAGAGAAGTACTCTTTTATTATTTTTTCCAAACTTCTACTTTTTTTTTTTTTTTTTTTACAAATTTCAATTCTACATAAAAATGGAAAGAATAGTACAACAGGGGACCTCCCTGGTAGTGCAGTGGTTAAGAATCTGCCTGCCAATGCAGGAGCGCGGGTTCGAGCCCTGGTCCAGGAAGATCCCACATGCCACAGAGCAACTAAGCCCATGAGCCACAACTGAGCCCATGTGCCACAACTACTGAAAGCTGTGCATCTAGAGCCTGTGCTCCACAACATCAGAAGCCACCGCAATAAGAAGCCCGTGCACCGCAACGAAGAGTAGCCCCCACTCGCCACAACTAGAGAAAGCCCATGTGCAGCAACAAAGACCCAACGCAGCCAAAAAAAAAAAAAAAAAAAATAGTACAACATCCATTTATCAATTGATAACATTAATATCTTGTCTTATTTACTACATGTGTCTGTGTATATATATCTTAAAAATATATACATAGATACTTTAAAAATATTATTTTATGATCCTTTCAAAAGTAAGTTACAAGTTGTAGACATCATGGCATTTCTTAAATATGCTAAATATTTTAGCATACATTGCTTAAGAAACAATACATTCTCTACTGTTTTAGTTTCCTGTGGCTGCCGTAACAAATTACGACAAACTTGGTGACTCAAAACAACAGAAATGTATTATTTCTCAGTTCTGGAGGCCAGAATTCTTTTGTCTTTTTTTTTTTTTTTTTTTTCCGCGGTACGCGGGCCTCTCACTGTCGCGGAGCACGGGCTCCGGACGCGCAGGCTCAGCGGCCATGGCTCATGGGCCTAGCCGCTCCACGGACGCGCAGGCTCAGCGGCCATGGCTCATGGGCCTAGCCGCTCCACGGCATGTGGGATTTTCCCGGACCAGGGCACGAACCCGCGTCCCCTGCATCGGCAGGCGGACTCTCAACCACTGCGCCACCAGGGAAGCCCTAGAGACCAGAATTCGAAAATCACAGTGTTTGCAGAGCCACATTCCTTCTGGAGACTCTACAGGAGAATCCTCTTTGCCTCATCCAGCTTCTGGTGGCTGCTGGTATTCCTTGACTTGTGGCCACATCACTCCAGTCTCTGCTTCTGTGGTGACATTACCTCTTTTTCTTCTCTGTCTCCTCTGTGCATCTCTTATAGGAATCCTTCTCATTGGATTTAGTGACAACACAGATAACCCAGGATGATCTCCTCATCTCAAGACCCTCAAGACCCTACATCTACAAAGACCCTTTTTCCAAATAACATTCAAAGGTTCTGGGGATTAGGACATGGATATATCTTTCTGGGGGCTACCATTCTTTCCAATACACCTACACAACCACAATACAATTGTCATCCTCAAGAAATTTAACACAGATACATAGATTACCTAATATATGACCCGTATTTAAAATTTCCCAATTGTCCTCATAATTTACTTTATGGATTTTTAAAAAAAATTATTTATTTTATTTTTTTATTTCTGGCTGCATTGGGTCTTTTTTTTTTTTTTGCATTTTTTTTTGCATTGGGTCTTTGTTGCTGCGCACGGGCTTCCTCTAGTTGCGGCGAGTGGGGGCTACACTGTTGCGGTGCGTGGGCTTCTCATTGCCGTGGCTTCTCTTGTTGCGGAGCATGGGCTCTAGGCGCGCAGGCTTCAGTAGTTGCGGCACACGGGCTCAGTAGTTGTGGCTCGTGGGCTCTAGAGCGCAGGCTCAGTAGTTGTGGCACATGGGCTTAGTTGCTCCAAGGCATGTGGGATCTTCCCGGACCAGGGCTTGAACCCGTGTCCCCTGCACTGGCAGGCGGATTCTTAACTGATGCGCCACCAGGGAAGCCCCCAAAGCAACTTCTTAATGGTATTGTTTTCTTGCATCCTTCCTGCTTTGTACAATTGGTCATACGTCAACCTCTGTTTTTGTTCCTCCTCAAAGAGCTACTATTAGTTTTCTGTCTGTTTTCTTCCTAGTCTCTTCTTTTTGGGGAGTACGGTTGAACAGATGTTTTCTGTTTTCCTTGTCCTGGTGAAGGTGATTGCTAATGGGTGGGCTGTTTGGTCACACTGCTCTCCTTATCTTTCTCGAAAATATTTTCAGGGGCTTCCCTGGTGGTCAAGTGGTTATGACTCCACGCTTCCAATTCAGGGGGTGTGGGTTCGATCCCTGGGCGGGGAAGTTCTCCATGCCACAATGTGTGGCAAAACAAACAAACCAACAAACAAAAAACTTCAAAAGGTGGCTTCTTAGTACTCACAAACATTTTGCCACTTCTCCCTTGGAGTGCAATTGTTAGAACTGGTTGATACAGGTCCCTGAGGAATGCTCTAAATTTGTTAGTAATTGCTTTGATTCCTTATTCTCTGATTTTCATAGAAGTTACAAAATTGTGTAGATATAACGTTGTGTGTTTCTTTTGCTGCATTTGACCAGTAGTGTGATGGTGAATGGTCCTTGTATGGGAGAAGGAATGAAATGTTAGAAGGGAGAAGGGATGAAAATGTGGAAGGAAAAAAATAGGATTTTGTGGGAATGGAGAGGGAGGTGGGTAAAGTGTGAATCAGTCATAAAGCCAGCTAATGAGTTTGAAGCCTTGTCATTCAGGCATGAAAATAAGGAAAAAGATTAAGAATCTAGAGAACCAAATCTAGTAGGGTAAAAGTAGTTAAGAAATTACCTCTAAAATGATTTCTTTTCTTTTTTTTTTTTTGGCTGCTTTGGGTCTTAGTTGCAGCACGCGGAATCTTCACTGTGGGATGCGGACTTCTCTCTAGTTGTGGTGTGAGGGCTCTCCGGTTGTGGCGCACAGGCCCAGTTGCCCCCTGGCATGTGGGATCCCAGTTCCCCGACCAGGGATCGAACCCATGTTCCCTGCATTGGAAGGTGGACTCTTAACCACTGGAACACCAGGGGAATCCCTAAAATGATATCATTATCTACTCTTTCTCAAAACATACCTGTATTCTTAGAAGAAAGGAGAAAAAGGGCTTTGTAAGTGTTAAGGTTCTGTGAATGACAAACCACTGAAGTAAGTTATTTTTTGGAGTTGGAATTTTATAGAATCATGGAATGTAAGATCTGAGGGAACTTAGAAAGAGTTGTTCTTTACTCACAATCATTCATTTATTAAACAAATATTTGTTGAATGTGCCTGATACAATGTCAGGTCACATAGGTGAAAAAATAATTCCTGCCCTGAAGGATAGAAAAATTGTTATGAAAAAGTTTTGCACATTACAAAGAGCATACAGAGGAAGGGATGTTTGTCTTTGCCTTTTTGTTTATTTGTTTGTTTGCTTGTTTTTGAGATGAGGTATCAATACTTGAAAAGAGATGGTAGTTTGTCTAGTGAACCAGAGGGGATGAAATGCTGGCTGAGGAGATAGCAGATGAAAAAGTACAGGAATATGACATCGGAGAGTATATTTAGAGAACAGCAAGTAATTAGGTATATTAGAGATGCCAATCATTTCTCCTATGCTCACTTCCTCTTCTTAGGAATTTGCCCTTCTCAAGGCTAATATATATTGAGTACTCTATATATTGAATGACCCTATACCCTTGGCCACATCACCAGGAATCAGCCCTTGACTGGAACTAATGAAATTTTCTCTTGCAGGAATAAGGTAAACTGAATAGACTTTCACTGTTAGTAATGGTAGACTACATAATTCACGTCAACCCTCCTACTGAAGGCAGCTAAACAACCTGGATGAAACCTAAAAAGCGTCTTCTAGAAACATCTCATAAAATAACAAGACAGTGAGGAATTACTCGGCCAAAATTCTCAATAGGTAAGGAATTTGGAGTGATGAGCCTGGCACTCATGCTGCTTTTGTCTGGAGACATTTACTGATTCAGAAGTGACTGGGAAGTTAGTGTACTTTTGGCAGTCTCGAGAGTTTATGGGAACAAAATTTGGTGTCTAGGAGCCATAAAAGGTGGTAACCCTAATATACCACCCTGTGCTTTGGCTCAGGACTTTAAAACACTGCACTGTAGGTATAAGGGAGCACTGGAAGTTAACTAACCCTCATACAGACTGCAGGCTGACTTCATATCTTCTTAAGTGGCCCAGAAAAATCTAAAAGCCTGAACTTGTATTAAACTGTCCCTAATTGCTAGTGGCAAGAGCAAACAAAAATCCTCTTTGGAGGAAAATATCATCATCGTTGGCATCAAACTATTTATATAATTTTTTTTTTTTTTTTGCCATGTGGCATGTGGGATCGTAGGAGAAAACCTATGCCCCTGCATGCCCCCTGCAGTGGAAGCATGGAGTCCTAACCACTGGACTTCCAGGGAATTCCCAATTTTTTTTTTTTTTCAAATACAGTGTCCAGCACAAAGATAACCAGGCACATAAGGAGACAAGATACCATGAGGAAGGAGAGAAATAACAGATAATAGAAACAGACCCACAGGGACTCTGATGTTACAATGACTGGACACAGACTGTAAAATAACTGTTTACTATGTTCCAGGAAATAAAAGCTAAACTTGAAAAATTTGGCAGAGAACTGGAAACTATAAAAAGTGACATTAAAATACAAATAGCAGCTTTGTAAATGAACAAAATAGAAACTCTAGACTGAGACATGGTGAGCACTGAAATTTGTAGGATCAGAGATTCAAGTCTGGTGACCTTGTTGGTCCATCTGTAAGACCAGGAAGAAATACAGAGAGAAGGAGAGATGAGAAAACATGTGATCCCAGGGAAGAAAAATGAATGGAGAGAAAGCTACCTGGCTATTTTCTAATTCAGCCTTTTCCCACTACAAATGATGCCACAATAAATATCTTTGTACACGTATGCTTATGTACTGGTATTTTTATTTCTATAGAGAAGATCCCATATACTGCATTAAAAGGATATGTTACATTTTAGGGACTTTCCTGGCAGTCCAGTGGTTAAGACTCTGCACTCCCAATGCAGGGAGCACAGGTTCGATCCCTGATTGGGGAGCTAAGATCCCGCATGCCACACGGTGCAGCCAAAAAAAAAAAAAAGGTATACTACATTTTAAAAGATACTGCCACATTACTTTCCCAAATGGTCATAGCACTTATCATTTCCCCCAGCAATGTATGAGAGTTCTCATCCCCCCATATTCTTTCCAGTACTGAATGTTATCAATGTTTTGAAATATTGCCAATCTGAGGAGTTAAAAATGGTATATTAAAAGTCTATTTTTCATAAAGAAAAGCATGACCAATGGAATAGAATTGTTTTGTTTTGTTTTTTTTGCGGAACACGGGCCTCTCACTGTTGTGGCCTCTCCTGTTGCGGAACACAGGCTCCGGACGCGCAGGCTTAGCGGCCATGGCTCACGGGCCTAGCTGCTCTGTGGCACATGGGATCTTCCCAGACCGGGGCACGAACCCGTGTCCCCTGCATCGGCAGGCGGACTCTCAACCACTGCGCCACCAGGGAAGCCCTGTTTTGTTTTTTGACGTTTGTATTTCATCTTTAATAAATTGCCTGTTCTCATTCTTTGCCCAGCATTTTTCCTGCTGGGTTGTTTATCATTTTGTTATTAGTTTATATGAGTTCTCTTTACACTAATAGTATTAGCCTTTTGTCTACAGTGGTTTTTCTTCCATTTGATTTAGTTTATGGTGTCTTTTGGTGTATAAACATCGCACAAAATGGTACCAAGGGCCCACTACCATTATAAGGTGAATTTAGTGCTGTGGAGGTGGGGAAAGCAGTTCACAGAAAATATGATGCTGGACAGAAAACCTAATGGATGCCTACTATATGAAATTTTATAAAGATGTGGCCTTTCCAGCAAAGGACTGCAAGGAAATGACAGGAGGCACTAGATGTGGGTGTTGTTAGTTACCTGAGTCATGGTTTACTTGTCACCATTCACTCATTAGTTCCTCCAGTCATCTATTTATTCATTCAACAAATGTTTATTAAGCAGCTATAATGTACCAAGCACTGCATTATAACAGAATACAAAAATAACTAAGATGTGGGTCCTACTTTTGAGAGGCTCATACTGTATTTGAGGAGGTAGAAATGTTAAATTACCAATAGTAGCAAAAAGATGAGTAACACACTAGGAAGATGATGGTGCCTCAGGCTAGGAAGCTGTAGACATAAGAAGTGAATGAATTTGGGCTATGTTTTAAAGGTAAAACTGAAATAACTTATTGATGATTGGATATAGGTATCAGGGAAAGAGGAATCAAAGATGATTCTAGGTTTTGGATCTGAGTATCTGTGAATATCCACAAGAGGTTTTTACTGAGCTGGAGGAGACTGAGTAGACAGAGAAACGTTTGAGGGAGTAAAGTCCTATTTTTTTTTTGACCACACCATGCAACTTGCAATATCGGATCGAACCCAGCCCCAGCAGTGAAAGCACCAAGTCCTAACAACTGGAGCAGCAGGGAATTCCCATATGTTAAGTTTGAGATGTCTGCTAGACATCTCAGTGAATTTTCAAGTGTATATTTAATATATGAGCCTGGGAGCTCAGGGAGACAGGCGAGACTGGATTATAAATTAGGTGGTCAATAGTAGTATTTAAAGCTATTGGACTGGATGGGATCACTTAGGGCAGACTGTGGATGGAGTAGAAAAGACCCAAAGAGAACGGATGGACACCAAGGGGGGAAAGTGGCGGGGGTGGGGGTGTGGGGGTGTGGGGATGAATTGGGAGATTGGGATTGACATGGATACACTAATATGTATAAAATGGATAACTAATAAGAACCTGCTGTATAAAAAAATAAATTAAATAAAATTCAAAAAAAGAAAGAGAACAGCCAAAGAGAGAACCAATCTTTAGAAATTAGATAGAGGAAGAGGAGGATCCCACCAAGATGACTGAGGGGTGGCCAAGGAAGCAAGAAGAAAACTGGGAGAAAGAAGTGTCCTAGAAGCCAAGAAAAGAAATTACTTCAGCAACTAAAGATTACACGTGCCCCAACTAAAAAAGATCCTGCGTGCCTCAACTAAAGATCCTGCATGTACCACAATGTTCATTGCAGCACTATTTACAATAGCCAGGACATGGACATCTGTCCATCGGCAGATGCATGGATAAAGATGTGGCACATATATACAATGGAATATTACTCAGCCATAAAAAGAAACGAAATTGAATTATTTGTAGTGAGGTGGATGGACTTAGAGACTGTCATACAGAGTGAAATAAGTCAGAAAGAGAAAAACAAATACTGTATGCTAATATATATATATGGAATCTAAAAAAAAAAAATGGTTCTGACGAACCTGGGGGCAGGACGGGAATAAAGACACAGACATAGAGAATGGACTAGAGGACACAGGGAGGGGGAAGGGTAAGCTGGGACAAAGTGAGAGGGTAGCACTGACATATATACACTACCAAATGTAAAATAGATAGCTAGTGGTAGCTAGTGGGAAGCAGCTGCATAGCACAGGGAGATCAGCTCAGTGCTTTGTGACCACCTAGAGCGGTGGGTTAGGGAGGGTGGGAGGGAGACGCAAGAGGGAGGGGATATGGGGATATATGTATGCATATAGCTGATCCACTTTGTTACACAGCAGAAACTAACACAACATTGTAAAGCAATTATACTCCAATAAAGATGTTAAAAAAAAAACCCTATACACAGCAAAACCAAAAAAAAATAAAAGAAAGATCCCACATGCCACAAGGAAGACCCCACACGTGGCAATGAAGATCCCGCGTGCTGCAACTAAGACCCGGCATAGTCAAATTAAAAATAAATAAATAAATTTAAAAATAAATAAAAATAAATAGATAAATAGAAATTACTTCAAGCAGGGAGTAGTCAACAGTGTTGAATACTGTTGAGAGGCTAAGATGAAGGTCTTAGACTCCATCAGAGATGGAGGTTATAATGCCCTGAAGAAGGCAGTTTCAGTAGAATGGTTGGGACAAAACCTAGGTTTGAATGGATTGAAGAGAGAATAAAGATGAGAAAGTAGAGACAGCAAATATAGACAAACACTTTGAGTGGTTCTGTAAAGAATTAGGATGATAGTTGGGAGGGGAGGTAGGTCAGGGAAAACTTTAAAAAATTTTTTTTTTTTTTTTTTTTTTTTTTTGCTGTACGCGGACCTCTCACTGTCGTGGCCTCTCCCGCTGCGAAGCACAGGTTCCGGACGCACAGGCTCAGCGGCCATGGCTTACGGATCCATCCGCTCCGCGGCATGTGGGATCTTCCCAAACCGGGGCACGAACCTGTGTCCCCTGCATCGGCAGGCAGACTCTCAACCACTGCGCCACCAGGGAAGCCCCCTAAAAAATTTTTTTTAATAGAAGCAAATTCTGAATAGGTTACATTACATGGTACAAAATTGTAAAGGTACAAAAGGGTATATAGTGAAAAGTCTCACTCCCACAACTTTCCCCCAGTCACAGTGTTTTCCTCTCTCATTCCAATGTTTCCAGTCTCTTAAGAATCCTTCTGGAAATACTCTGTGTATGTACAAGCAAATATATATCTATTCTTCCACTTTCCCTCCTTTTAAACAAATACACAAATGGTAGCTCATTGTACACACTATTTCTGCCCCCTACTTTTCTACTATCAACATATTTTGGAGATTGTTCCGTATAGGTATACAAGGAGGTCTTCCAGTTTATTGATGGTTACATTGTGTTGTTATACCATAATTTATTTATTCAACCCCCTAGTGATTCCTGTTGATGAATATTAGGTTGTTTTCAATCTTTTGCTATTACAAACAAAGCTGCAATGAATAATTTTATACGTAAGTCTTTTCACATGTGTGGCAACATATCTATAGGGTAAAATTATTAATTGTTAAGTCAAAGGGTAAGTACATTTGTGAGTTTGATAGATATGGTTCCAGAATGCGTCAATACAATTTGTACCAATATCTCTCCCACCAGCAATGATGAGAAAACCTGTTTCCCCATATCATGTTATTAATTTTTTTTTAATGTTTGCCAATCTAGTAAGTGAAAAATGGTTTCTTGGTGTTTTTTTTGGCTGCGTTGGGTCTTTGGTGCTGTGCATGGGCTTTCTCTAGTTGCGGCCAGTGGGGGCTACCCTTCGTTGAGGTGAACAGGCTTCTCATTGTGGTGGCTTTTCTTGTTGTGGAGCATGGGCTCTAGGCACGCGGGCTTCAGTAGTTGTGGCTCATGGGCTCTAGAGCACAGGCTCAGTAGCTGTGGCTCACGGGCTTAGTTGCTCTGTGGCATGTGGGATCTTCCTGGACCAGGGCTCGAACCCGTGTCCTGGTTCTTAACCACTGCGCCACCAGGGAAGTCCCCTCTTGGTGTATTTTTTTTTTAATATAAATTTATTTATTTATTTACTTATGGCTGCGTTGGGTCTTCGTTGCTGTGCTCGGGCTTTCTCTAGTTGCAGCGAGTGGGGGCTACTCTTTGTTGTAGTTCACGGGCTTCTCATTGTGGTGGCGTCTCTTGTTGCAGAGCAGAGGCTCTAGGCGCCCGGGATCAGTAGTTGTGGCGCTCGGGCTTAGTTGCTCTGCGGCATGTGGGATCTTCCTGGACCAGGGCTCGAACCCGTGTCCCCTGCATTGGCAGGTGGATTCTTAACTACTACACCACTAGGGAAGTCCCCCTCTTGGTGTATTTTAAATTTTCATTTATTTCTTTTACTTCCAGTGAGGTTGAATATATTCTCAAAAGTTTAAAAGCTATTTGTATTTCTTTTTCTTTGAATTGTCTCTTCTTACCTTTTGTTCTTCTTTCTAATGGGTTATTGGTCTTTTTCTTATTGATTTGTAGGAGCTTTTAATATATCAGGCACATTAGACTTCACTTTGTGATATGAATTGCAAATATGTCTTTTCACTTTATGTTGATTTTTCTCTGCAGAAATTTAAAAAGTTTTACATAGTTGAATTTTTCTGAATTTTGTGTCATACTTTGAAAACTGTCCCTACTCCAAAAGTTTTTTGTTGTTGTTTTTTTAAAAATTTCCCAGGAGAGTTTTTAAAGTATTGGGGTTGGCGATACTAGAGCATGTTTGCATGTTTTCAATAGAAAGGGAGGAATTGATGATGCAGGAGCTATTAAGGAAAATTTTAGGAGCAAAGTCTATGATTAGGCTAGAGGGAATGAGATACAAAGCCTAAATGGGATAATTGGGCTTTAATAAGAACAGGGATACTCCTCCCTTTGTCATGGGAGAGAAAACAGAGAATATGCGTGCTGATGCAGATAGGTTGGTGGATTTGGTGGTGAGAGGGTGAGAAAGTCTTATCTGGTTGCCTATATTTTCCCAGTGGCATAAAGGCAAACTTATTAGCTGAGTGCAGGGCAGAAAGGGGTGTTAAGGTTTGAGGACAGATGAAGATATAGAAGGTTTAGAGGCCTTGTTGGATTAGATGTTCTAGCTTATGTTCATTTTCCCGACCTTGGAACAAAAGATAATTTATTTAAAATTCTTATTGATATAATGATTCAATCTGATGGAATGACTTTGTTTCCCTTTGAAAACTCCTTTATCCTTAGAAAATGCTTCATATAATTATATTAGTAAAATTAACTTGGTATCAATGTGCTTTGCATGGGTTCCTAGTGGGGTAAGATTCTCTTCAAGAGGTGTTTGGGCTTACTCTTTGGACAACAACTGAAAACTCTCCACAAAATTCATTTTCTATACTTAGCACACAGCTGCTAAAAGTTTAACACCTTGGGCTTGAGTTATTTGCCGTCTCTTTGTTCACCTGGCACATCCCTACAGAGATAATTTGATTGGGTTGATTTACCATTACTCAGTATTGAGTGCTGCTTTTCTTTGTTTTTAATATTTATTTATTTATTTGGCTGCATTGGGTCTTAGTTGCGGCACGTGGGATCTTTCGTTGTGGCGTCTCTCTAGTTGTGGCAAGCGGGCTCTGTAGTTGTGGCTTGAGGGCTTAATTGCCCCGAGGCACGTGGGATCTTAGTTCCCCTACCAGGGATTGAGCCCGCGTGGATTCTTAACCACTGGACCACCAGGGAAGTCCCAAGTGCTGCTTTTGAACTAAGCTACTAAGCTTCTAAGCTACTGCTTCTGCCTCAGTGGAAGTTGACTAGCCTGTATGTAGTTGCCTTTGGCTTGTGTCTTAGCCACTGGTTAATCAGCTGTGATAGCAGGGTTTATTTCATTCAGAACAGGTTGTTTGAGTCATACAACTGCTCGGGAAAGAACAGTTTGGATCACTTTGCCTAGAAGGGGCCCATGTACCTGGCAAGCCCAGATGGCTGCATGGACTCCTTCAGCCCTTACAATAAATTGTTCAGATCCTTTGTCTCAGTAATTAATTCTGCTTCTGGGAATCTAACCTAAGGAAATAACCCTTAGGTTATCTGCAGTATAGCAGAGTGGTTAAGAACACACAGTCTTTGGAGTCAGATACACTTAGAATTGGATCCCAAATGGTGATGCTAAGTATCTACTAGAGTTTTATTTCTCTGTTCCTGAAGTCATCACTATGCAATTAAAAAAAAAAAAACCCACCACGTCTTCATGGGGATGTAATTCACATACTGCAAAATATACTCATTTAAAGTATACAATTTAATGATTTTAACATATTCACAGAGATGTGCAACAGCAATCAATTTTGGAATATTTTCATAATTTCAAAAAGAACCCCCCATCCATTAATCACTCCTATCCTATAAAACCCTACACAAACACTAATCTTCTGTCTTAATGGACTTGCCTATTCTGGACTTTTCATATAAAGGAATTATACTACGCGATCTTTTTTAACTGGATCCTTGCATTTAGCACAATGTTTTGCAGTTCATCCAAGTTGTAGCATGTATCAGTACTTGAGTCCTTTTGATTGCTCAATAATAATTCCATTGTTTGAATATACCACTTTCATTGATCTCATCAGTTGATGAACATTTGGATTGTTTCCACTTTTGGGCTATTATGAATAATGCTGCTGTGAACGTTCACGTACATCTTTTTGCATACGAGTTTTTGTGTGGACATATATTTTTATTTCTCTTGGATATATATCTGGAAGTGGAATTGCTAGGTCATAGAGTAATCCTATATTTAACTTTTTGAGGAACTGCCAAACTGTTTTCCAAAATGCTGGACCATTTTGTATTCCTACCTGCAATAAATGAGAGTTCCAATTTCTCCGCAAACTCACCAACATTATCTGTCTTTTTTATTATAGGCATCCTAGTGGGTATGAAGTGGTATCTCATTGTGGCTTTGATTTGCAATTCTTTAATGGCTAATGATACTGATCTCCTTTTCATGTCCTTATTGACCATTTACATATCTTCCTGGGAGAAATGTTTATTCAAGTCCTTTGCCCATTTGAAAAAAATGGGTCATTTGGTTTTATATTGTTGAGTTACAGAATTTTAAAATATATATATTCTGGATACAAGTCTCTTATCAGATTTGTAAAAATTTTTCTCCCATATGGAAGGTTGTCTTTTCATTTCTTGATGATATCATTCGTAGCAAAAGATTTTTAATTGTGATATAGTCCAATTTATCTATTTTTTTCTTTTGTTGCTTGTCTACTCAATGTTTTGAATTCCTCTCCTCTCAGTCTCTCTCTCTTTTTTTTTTTTTTGGCCGTGCCATGCAGCATGTGGGATCTTTGTTCCCTGTCCAGGGATCGAGCATGTGCCCCCTGCATTGGGAGCGTGGAGTCTTTACCCCTGGGCCAAACAGGGAAGTCCCTCTCTCAGTCTCTCTTGAAGCTACTCCAGCCAGGCTTTTGCCCTTACCACTCCACTAAAATTGTTCTTGGTATGGTCACCTGTGACCTCCATGTTGTTAATCCAATGGTCAAGACTCAGCCTTCGTTCTCTTTTCTTTTTCTTTTTATTTTTTTGCGGTACGCGGGCCTCTCACTGTTGTGGCCTCTCCCGTTGCGGAGCACGGGCTCCAGACGCACAGGCTCAGTGGCCATGGCTCACGGGCCCAGCCGCTCCGCGGCATGTGGGATCCTCCCCGACCGGGGCACGAACCCGTGTCCCCTGCATCGGCAGGCGGACTCTCAGCCACTGCGCCACCAGGGAAGCCCAGCCTTCATTTTTATTTGACAGAGCTCTTACCTCCTCCTTCTTGAAATTCTATGCTTTATCCACTAGGCTTCCAGGACACTACACCCTCTTAGTTTTCTCCTAACTTACTCACTGGTTGCTCCTTTCAGTCTAGGATTCAGCCCTTGGCTTTGTTTCCCTTCTCTACTTTTACTCTAGTGGTGATTTCATCCGGCCTGAGGGCTTCAAATATCATCTATATGCTGACAACTCCCTAGGTTGTATCTCTGGCCCAAACTCTCTGCCTAAAACATTCTTCCCCCAGATATATGTATTACTAACGACCTGCTATGGACTGAATTGTTTTGTTCCCACCCACCCACCCCCATTTATATGTTGAAGCTCTAACTCCCAATATAACTATTTGGAGATAGGGCCTTATTGAAGGTAATTAAGGTTGAATGAGGTCATGAAGGTAGGACCTGATCTAACAGGATTAATGTCCCTGTGAGAAGAGATACCTGAGAGCTCTCTCCCTCCCTCTCCCCACCTCCTTCTCTCTCTCCTCTGTCTCCATGTGCGCGAAGAACAAGAAGGCTACCTCTGGAAGCCAGGAAGAGCTCTCCTCAGAACCGGACCAGGCTGACTACCTGATCTCTGATTTCCAACCTCCAGAACTCTGAGAAAATGAATGTCTATTGTTTAAGCCACCCAGCCTATGGTATTTTGTTATGGCAGCCTGAATTGACTAACACACTCCACTTTCAGGTTTTTGCTCAGATGTTCCCTTCTCACTGAGGTATTTCCTCTCTATCGTATTTAAAGTTGCAACCCTGTCTAACCCTGGCATTCTCTTTCCCCCTTTCCTGCTTTATTTTTCTCCAGTAAATCATCTGGCATATTATACCTATATTTTAATTATTTTTTACTGTCTAGCTCCCATCACTAAAATGTAAGTTTTTAAGGGTAGAGACTTTTGTTCACTTTGTTCACCTCTGTTTCCCTAATACCTAAAATAGTGCCAGGCAAATTATAGGCTTTTAAAAAATATATGAATGAACGATTGCCATTGTAGTTTGAGACTATATAATGAAATTAGATATATTAAATTGGGATATTATCAAATTGGCTACTTCTGTGAAAGTTAGAATTTAGGCTTTCATGGTTCCTACCTCTTAGGAACTGTTAATTAACAGCTTTGTCAGCTTTATCAGCTAACAAAATTCCTTCCCTCATGACCATTGCAATGAAAGACTCTTGGTGAGCAAGCCATAATTGGAGCTGAGATGGTTTTTATATCAACACTGTGTAAACATAGCCCAGTGCCAGAACATTGTGCTTTTATGTTTCATTAAACACCATGTGTACAATGGTGGCTCCTTTGACTTTGCTGAGAGATCCTCTTCAAAGTTGTGTGATCCATTGCTGGCATTACTATGGCCTCCTCTTTTTGGCTAAATACTGTATGATCTGAACAAAAATGTTTGAATACGGGAGTACCAGCTTAAATGTTACCTTTGCTTTTTTTTTTTTTTTAACCAAGATCTGTGTTTCATGCTGGTCATTATACTTTGGCAATATAATATAGATTTTTTTTAAGTGTAAAGGGTTTTTTTATTATTATGTGTAACACAAAGTTATTTAAGTCAATAAATTTTTAAGGAATTTCACACGTTCTGATTCTTTCCACTGCTAATCACCTTAGTTCCTCCAAACTCATAATCTTCAAGATAAAATAGCCCTTTCAAAAAGAAGTTATCATGTGAGTCAGTCCACAATTCTTTTAGTTAGGCTTCTTTGATCTCCAATGAAATATGGACACACTTCAAAATTCCCCACCTGTAATCTTTGGGATCCAATTTCCTCAAGCGATTTACTTTAGGACCATGTTTAGGGTCAGGAGATGGATCTGCCTGGTTCTGAATTTGACACCCTCTAAAAACGTATTAGGTTCAAATCATATTCACTCCTAAGCCATCACACCCTAGAACAGTACAGATCATTGGGATATGCCAATACCTTTTAAAATTATCCAGACACTGTGTTCAAGATAAAAGCCTAAAAAAAGAAGCCATCTTTGTTTCATGTCAACATTAAAATTAGAGTACTAAATTAATACAGCTGATAATTTAAAAGCTTAAGATATGAGGGAAATTATCAGCTCTATAGTCCTGGAAGCAATCTTTATGTTTATCAATATACCCCCATCACTTGACTCTCTTAGGTATCATGTTCCTTCTTATCTGTATCAAAACTCATACTGAA
This sequence comes from Tursiops truncatus, assembly GCF_011762595.2. Lineage (NCBI taxonomy): Eukaryota > Metazoa > Chordata > Mammalia > Artiodactyla > Delphinidae > Tursiops > Tursiops truncatus. The sequence goes on along the minus strand of NC_047034.1, from coordinate 163,138,452 downwards.
CAATGAGTTCTGGGTTGCAAAAGAGGATTATAGATTTGTTTTTGTTATTGCTTTATGGCAATTCTTTGTATATGGGATGAGAAGGTCATCAATAGTAAGGAAGACCACTAGTGAAAAAACATGACCTCATTATTTTGATGAGAAGTCTACATGGATACATTAGTATGAATAAGTTATATTAGTAGTCATTGCAATAGGAACTGTAAGTAACAGAAGAAAATTAACTGTTTCAACTCTCAGTCATCCCTAAATCAACTGATACTCTTGCTAGTTTTAATTAGTGAGTATACTTATTATATAATTTGTATAAGCAGCTGTGGTTGCAGTCAGGACAAATCATGTTTGATATGTTCTAGTATAACATGATGCTTTATTTTTCTTTCTTTCTTTCTTAATATTTATTTGGCTGCGCTGGGTCTTAGTTGTGGTGTGCGGGATCTTTGTTGCATCATGTGGAATCTTTAGTTGCGGCTTGCGAACTCTTAGTTGTGGCATGCGGGATCTAGATCCCTGACCAGAGATCGAACCCAGGCCCCCTGTGTTGGGAGCAAGGAGTCTTAGCTACTGGACCCCCAGGGAAGTCCCTAACATGATATGTTAGATGTACTTTTTTTAAAAAAACTTTTCTTAATGGCTTTCTTTTTTTAAATTAATTAATTAATTTTATTTATTTATTTGACTATGTTGGGTCTTCATTGCTGTGCGTGGGCTTTCTCTAGTGGAGGCGAGCAGGGGCTGCTCTTCGTTGTGGTGCTCTTCTCATTGACGTGGCTTCTCTTGTTGCGGAGCACGGGCTCTAGGCGCACGGGCTTCAGTAGTTGTGGCACGCGGGATCAGTAGTTGTGGCGCACAGGCTTAGTTTCTCTGCGGCATGTGGGATCTTCCCAGACCAGGGCTTGAATCCGTGTCCCCTGCAGTGGCAGACGGATTGTTAACCCCTGCGCCACCAGGGAAGCCCTAGATGTACTTCTTCCACTGAGAATGACTTTAACAGTTCTACTGTAAATTTCCACAGTAACATAAAATAAAAATGAGTTTAAAAAGTGTCTGCTGACTTGTCGACACCGTAATAATGGTATTTGCACCCATAGCTGTTTATGAGTATTACTGTAAATACTATATAGTTTCAAGGCATTTTGCTCTGGGCTTTACTATTCCATGTATCATGAATCATCCAACTCCTCAGTTATCTCTTGGACTTTCTAGTATTTTGAATGGCAATCTCTCTCAAGGGAGCCCTTCTAATTGCAGAATCTGTGCCTAGTATCCTTGGATTTGCTGGTTCAGCATGAGCATGAATTGATTAGTCTATGTATCCACATGTCTTATGGAACGTGTATTTCCTGTGTTCGCCATCTGCCAAATTGGAGCAGCATTTGGACCAGAAGATATTATCCTTCCTCTGATTTACTGTCTCTCTGAATAGAACCTCTTACTTAAATTTGGTTTGGTCAAAGGGCATTAATAGAAGGCTTTTTTTTTAATAAGGCTTTTGAAAAAATTCAGTATAACTGATGATTCCACAACAAAGCAAAGAATCCCCAAAACTGCAATATTGAGTGAGATGGCATGCCTTCAAATCTTGAATAGTATCATGGGAAGTCCATCTTTAGTCATTCCACAGATTGATCACCTCTTTTTTTTTAATTTTTTAAAAATTTACTTATTTTATTATTTATTTAGTTTTGGCAGTGTTGGGTTTTCGTTGCTGCGCGCGGGCTTTCTCTAGTTGCGGCGAGCGGGGGCTACTCTTCGTTGCGATGCACAGGCTTCTCATTGCGGTGGCTTCTCTCATTGTGAAGCACGGGCTCTAGGTGCGTGAGCTTCAGTAGTTGCAGCACATGGGCTCAGTAGTTGTGGCTCATGGGCTCTAGAGCGTAGGCTCAGTAGTTGTGGCGCACGGGCTTAGTTGCTCCGCAGCATGTGGGATCTTCCCGGAGCAGGGCTCGAACCCGTGTCCCCTGCAATGGCAGGCGGATTCTTAACCACTGCGCCACCAGGGAAGTCCCCAGTCACTTCTCTTAATTTATCACTCAATAGCATTTATTGAACACCCTTGTGGCGGGCACTTGCAAATGCTGTAAATGCAAAGGCAGTAAGCTAAGCTCCTTGCCCTCATGGAGCTCACAGACTGCCAACTATTACTATGTGTGATAATGCTACAATAGAGGCACATAAATGTTTGAATATTATGCGAAAAATGATTTTGGGAAAGACCACTATAATATATTTTAGGGATACAAAATGTGGGGAACAAATCATTCTTGGGTTTAGGATTCCTTATTTTGTTTGTTATTAGATATTTACTAAAACATATTTTAATGCCTTCTGTATGCTGGGAGTTGTGCTTGATGAAAAATTACATGTGCTCTCTGCCCCAATGAAGGAGATAGACAGACATTTTAAAATGTAGAATTCGATATTTTCAAAGCTAAGAAGAGAAGTTCAAGGTGTCCTGCAAAACTACAAGGAATTTAGATAGAAGGAAAGCCACTAACGGGACTTCCCTAGTGGTCCAGTGGCTAAGACTTCATGCTTGCAACGCAGGGGGCCCAGGTTTGGTACCTGGTTAGGGAACTAGATCCCACATGCCAAAACTAAAGATCCCGCATGCTGCAACTAAGACCTGGCACAGCCAAATAAATAAATAAATAAATATTTTTTTTAAAAAGAAGGAAAGCCACCAAGCATATTGTATGTTATCTATTGCTATATAACAAATAATTTCCAAAATTAGAAGCTTCAGACAACAATAAACATTTATTATTCCATATAGTTTCTGCAGGTCAGGAGTTCAGGAATGTCTAAGTGTTGTGGTTCTGAAACTTTCATGAGTTTTGTAGTCAAAGTGTCGGTCGGGACTGCAGTCATCTGAGACTTAACTGAGGCAGAAAGAGCCAATTCCAAGATGGCTTATTCACCTGGCTGTTGGCAGGAGGACTCAGTTCTTTGCCTACTTTATAGGGTTGCTTGTCTTCAAGCAACTTCAAGCAACTTCAAGCAACTTCAAGCTTGTCTTCAAGCAATAGGGTTGCTTGTCTTCAAGGCATAGCCACTAGTTTCCTCTAGAAAGAGTGATCTGAGAGAGTAACGAAGAAGCCACAAGTCTTTTATGAATTGCCTCAGAAATCGTATACCTGGGACTTCCCAGGTGGTCCAATGGTTAAGACTCTGTACTCCCAATGTAGGGGGCCAGGGTTTGATCCCTGGTTAGGGAACTAGATCCCACATGCTGCAACTAAGAGTTCGCAAGCCACAACTAAAGATTCCTCATGCGCAACGAAGATCCCACAGGTGGCAACGAAGATCCCCCATGCCACAACTAAGACCCGGTGCAGCCAAATAAGTTAATTAATTAATTAATTAATTAATATTAAAAAAAAAGCAATCGTATGTCTTTATTTCCACACTACCCTACTGGTTCCAGAGGTCATCCCTATCAGCATGAGAGGGGACACGGATAGCAGGAGGTAAGGACCATCGAAGGCCATCTTGGAGGCTGACTACCACATGTATGAATCTTCAAATGCAAGCTTGCTGAAATCAGACTTTTCAGAAGAACCCAATGTAGTTTAAAAAAAACCCACCAAGGATGGAGTTGGTCAGAGAATCATGGAATGGCATAACCAACGGGGTAGAAGCAGTTTAGGCAGAAACTCTAATACAGTAGATATAGATATATATTGATAGATAGCTAATTATAGCATAAAACTAACCTAAAGCAGAAACAGAAAATGGAAGAAAGACCATGAATTAATTGAGGCACTAGAATTGGTGTTTGTCACAATTAAAGGGAAAAAAGGAAGAAAAATTAAAGAATTAAAGACTTTAAAAGTTGCTGTAAATATTAAAAAAGAACTCAGAAAAGCACGGTTCTATTGTCATTCATTCATTATGGACTATGCCACTGACTGACTGACAAAGCTTGTAAATGGCTCCTACGATTCAAATCGTCTCTTAGTATCATCACAGAAGATCTTGTCCCCTTTAAGCAAGGTTGACCCCTCTACCTATCTTTCGATAACAGTTGTTTTAGGAAATTGCCTAAGATTTCCTCTTATTGAACTACACTTGTACTTGTTCTCACCAAAGTCTCAACATTGTACTATATCAGTTCAACATTTGCCTTTGCACTCCGGATGGGGTGTTCATATCCCTAACTGCCTAGCAGGATCTAGTTCCCCGACTAGGGTTCAAACCCGGCCCCCCTGCATTGGGAGCCCAGAGTCTTACCCAGTGGACCACCAGGAGAGTCCCCCATCAGGTGGCTTTAGATCTGCTCTTATGAAACCCAGCCCTGGCCTTTAAACAAGTTGGCCTTTGGTCTCAGCTGGGCTAGTCCAAGTCTCCTGACCACCCCCTCAGAGGGAGATTCTAACAACTGGGAAGAACCACTTCCACTTTATCTTCTAATGATAACTGACAATTACAAGCACAGCTGGTTGGTTACATTTATTGCCAGTAGGTCCATGGTCAAGTTGGCCTCAATTACTCTGCTGAATACATGCTGATTACTCTATTATTACCTCTTAGCAACAGTATAAGGAAGGCAACCTGACTTAATAGAAAGGATGCAGAATCTGAGAGTAGCTTTCTAGGTCTGGGAACCAGAGAGAGGGAGGTGAGTGGAGGTGGAGAGATGGGCAACCCTAGTCCTTAACCCTCCTTATTTACCCAGGGGCACCCAGATTCCCTATCTCTCCTTTCCCTCAATACACAGGACTTGAAGTGTCCCTTACCCACTCCAGTCTGACCTCCGCCATTCCAGAGCAAGCTGGACCAGATGTGCATGTGACTGAGTTTTGACCATGCAATTGAGGTGAAATCCTAAGAGAGGGCAAAGCAACAATATGAAAGGAACCCAAGTCTCTGATTGACCAGGTGCAGCAGAGCTACCTGCTGCTCAGCATCTTCCAGACTGTTATTTGAGAAATAAACTTCTGTTTTCTCATTTTAAAAAAGAAAAAAAGAGTACAGACACCTTTTTTTTTTTGAATTTTTGAATTTTATTTTATTTTATTTTTATACAGGAAGCTCTTATTAGTCAGAATAGAGACTCTTGATTAAGGGTTGGATTCGAATATCAGCTCTTAAACTTAACACTCCTGTGACCCAGTTAAGTTCCTTTAATATCTATTAGCTTCAGTTTTCCATAGGTGTAAAGTAAGGTTGTTATATATTTCACAGCACTGTTCAAGGTATAGGAAAGAAAATATGTACACCTGACGTATAGTGGACACTCTATATTTATTTATTTATTTTATTTAAAACTTTATTTTTAAATTTATTTTTGGCTGCATTGGGTCTTTGTTGCTGCGCGCGGGCTTTCTCTAGTTGCATTGAGCGGGGGCTACTCTTTGTTGTGGTGCGCGGGCTTCTCATTGCGGTGGCTTCTCTTGTTGCGGAGCACGGGTTCTAGGCGCGCGGGCTTCGGTAGTTGCGGCACGTGGGCTCTAGAGCGCAGGCTCAGTAGTTGTGGCACACGGGCTTAGTTGCTCCCCGGCATGTGGGATCTTCCTGGGCCAGGGCTCGAACTCATGTCCCTTGCACTGGCAGGCTGATTCTTAACCACTGCTCCACCAGGCAAGTCCCTGGTATATTTTAATATTTCCCAAAATGCATTACTTTGCACTCTATTTCTTAATGCTAACAATGACCGAGAAAATAACAAGAGCTTAAAGTATATTTGCTATATGTTTCAAGAAGGCAGGGATCAATTTTATTTAAAATAATTTTTTTGTGGGGGGACTGCGCTGCGCAGCATCTGGAATCCTATTTCCCTGACCAGGGATCAAACCCATGTTCCCTGCATTGGAAGCATGGAGTCTTAACCATTGGACCACTAGGGAAGTCCCTAAAATATTTCATTAAAGGCAGATTTTTAAACATCTTACACTTAAGGGGATTAGTTTAAATTAATTAGAAAACTAATTCAGAATTTTCACGTTCTTCAAAGGTGTTAGATAAATGAAGATTTTCTAAATTATAATAGCAAAGTCAGAATAAATACCTGTTTATGTTGACAAGTCTTCTAAATGTGTCTTTAGATCTGGTTGGTTGCTTTGACCCCCAAGCAAGAGAGAATAAATAATGCATTCCTCTACAAGCTGACTAACCATAAAAGTGTAACAAGTTCCCATTGGTATGCCCAGACCTGTGGAAGAGAAAATGAGTAGAAAATAAGAAAGGTATGTAGCACCTTGTTCTGACTTCCCAAGGATTAAAGGATGATCATATGAACAAACCCACAATGTAAATTATTTATACTGTTGAATAATATGAAACTATATAAATTAACAAAGATTATATATAAGAACAATTTCTAAGCAATTCCTAACACATATAAGCTATTGTTTAAGAATTCAATAATATCTTGAAGTCCATTAATGCTATAGTTCTCACCTTTTGAGATACCTCTGTGGCTCTTAGGGGGTTATTTGTTACTCAAGGGTCAAAGTAAGTTGAAAGCAGAAAGTTCTGCAAGACTACCAGCCAGGAACACATGAATCTATCTGCTTTTCTTCCTTACTGTCCAAGACAGCAGGGTCTTTCTTGTCTGATTCACTCAGGAAGAGCAAGACTCTTCAAGACACGCTGAGAGAATCCACCAAGCACATGACAGGTTGGTTAGGGCTGCAGGCTACCATTATATACCTTCCCTCCCATCCCCTCCAGGGCAAAACCCCATGAGAGCTGAACCTTGTCTGTCTTATGTACAGCGTACAGCACAGGGCTGACATGTAGTAGTATTCAATCATTTCCTAAATGAACATGATAGAGTGGCAATGAGAACTTGAGGTAACTGGAGCCTTAATTTGGAAAGCATTTCCCAGGCATAAAGGCATGACCTGGGGATATATAAGCTACTCAAGGAGTACAGCGCAGTGTACAACAATCTGTAATGGAGCTATATGCCCCCAAATGAACTCAGACAAGGTCCCAAATCCAGGCACAGGCATCTAGGGAAAATGATTTTGTTACCATGCTAGTTTTTCTCTGGGACTGATAATTTATGTTTCATAACAGACATTTGGCTTTGGGCAGCTTCATTTATTTATTAAAAAATTTTTTTGTTTTTGCGGTATGTGGGCCTCTCACTGTTGTGGCCTCTCCCGTTGCAGAGCACAGGCTCTGGACGCGCAGGCTTAGCGGCCATGGCTCACGGGCCCAGCCGCTCCGCGGCATGTGGGCTCTTCCTGGACCGGGGCACGAACCCGTGTCCCCTGCATCGGCAGGTGGACTCTCAACCACTGCGCCACCAGGGAAGCCCCCAGCTTCATTTATTAAAGAAGAACATCATGATTTTGGAGAACAGAACACCGTTTTCCTTGTGTTGCTGTTCAGTAGGGCAGAATGTTTAGACCAACTCTCTTTTTTACAGAAGTAACTTAGCATACCCAAATGTCTAAGTACACAACTGTTATGCTGCTGGAAGTGGCAAGAGAAAACAATCCAGGTAGAAATGAACAGGAAAAGATGTTTAGGTTCCCTGTTCTGTGAAGAGTAATGTAGGGAAATGAAAGTGAACTGGAGAGGAAGAGAAATGGGAGCTGAAGAAACAGCCAAGAATCAGGAAGAGAGATTGCAAAACATGCCCCCTTTAGCCCCAAGTGCATTTGCATTTGCCTCTTTCTCTGCCTTTTGGTTGTTTGGAGGTGCCAGGCATGCGTTGCCACATGGCACACCCTCGACCTCTCCTGGTCACACTCTGTCATGAGTCACAACCTTGAGTCCTGTGGAAACAGCGAAGAGCTGGGCTCTCGGGGAGGAAGACAGTGCCTGACCCAGTGTCCACTACTTCAAGAAATGGGCATAAGGTGGCAGCACTGGTAGTGCCTGCAGGTGTTGTGGAGAGAAACTTGGCCAAGGGCCAGCTGTACTTGAGCTGCTAAGTCCCAGGGAAAAGATGGAAAAGGGGAACTCTGTTAAAGACCTCTTTATTAGGGTAGTAAGTGATGGAAGGAAAAAGGCTTCTCCTGGGGAAGCAGTGGCACCAGGAGCTCCACTAGGAGGGATGCGTGATGAGGTCACATTGCCTGGCACCCATACGTCTGTTAAAAGAATAACTGCCACTTATGAGGAAGGATTAAGACGGACTGATGAACAACATGGATGAATCTTGAAAACATGGTAAGTGAAAGAAGCCAATCACAAAAGATGTGTACTGTACAATTCTGCTTACGTGAAATGTCCAGCACAGGCAAATCTATAGAGACAGAACGTAGGTGAGTGATCGCCTAGGGCTTGAGACTGGGGACAAAGAGGGGGTGACTGCTAAAGGGTTTCACTCTAGGTTGATGAAATGTTCTAAAACTGATTGTGGTGATGGTTGCACAACTCTGAATAAGCTAAAAACCATTGAATTTTGCACTTTAATGGAGAAATTGTAATGAAACCTCAATAAAGCTGTTACTTTTTAAAAAACGAATATTTAATTAAACCCAGAGAGGAAAGGTTATAACGTGAGTGCATTCTTAACCCTTCTCTCCCTCCCTGGTCCTTTGAATACCTATGGTTTCAATAGGGATGAGAGGCATGCCTTTTCCTGGAATCACCCATTTCTAAGCCAGTGCCTCTTAAACTTTAATTTGCATACAGATCACCTGTGGATCTTGTCAAAATGCAGAATCTGTTTCAGAAGGTCTGAAGTGGAGCCTAAGACTGTGCATTTCTAAGAAGCTCCTAGGCGATCTTGAAGCTGCTGGTCCTAGAATTACACTTGGAATAGAGAGACTCTAAGAGACTCATTGAAATTATATTTGTTCTTTGATTGAGATTAGTATTATGTCAGCTCTGTACTGAAGTTAAAATGCCAAGTAAATATTTTTATTTTGACTTGCTAGTGGCACAACATATATATGATGCTTCTAACAACAGTTAATACAGGTATCTTGAAAAAGTACATTACTAACATTATGGTATTTTATTATCCATTTTTATTGAAAAGTTCAGGATTTGGAACTGTAAGAGAACTGGGTTTGAATCCTGGCTCTATCATTAACCAATGTCATGGCCTTGGACTATCTGAGTTTCAGTTTCTTTGTGTATAGAATGGAGATACTAATACCTATCTCAGCGGATTTTGGGGAGTGCTGGAGACTATGGTACACACATTATACTCACTCTTGAGATAACTACTATTATTGTCATCATATTTGTGTGAGGTGGGAGAGCTACCACATTTCCTTCTCTGGATCTCGCATCACTCCATATTTTCTTTAAAACCTCCTAAATCTTGAAATTTTGGTTGTGTGGGAGATGATTCCCAAAAATTATTTTTCTTTATCTGCCTAAAGAAGGTGTTGTTTGGAGCTCTAGTAAAATCCATACGGAATATACTTTTTAATACGTAGATGTCTGCTTTCTTTTTTGTGGGAGGGTTTGTTCTTTTATTAAGAGATTCAAAGAAAAAGTTCAAGATTTGTTTTGTTTGCTTTTTTTTTTTTTTTTGCGGTACGCGGGCCTCTCACTGTTGTTGCCTCTCCCGTTGCAGAGCACAGGTTCCGGACGCGCAGGCCCAATGGCCATGGCTCACAGGGCCAGCCGCTCCGCGGCATGTGGGATCCTTCCGGACCGGGGCGCGAACCTGTGTCCTCTGCATCGGCAGGCGGATTCTCAACCACTGCGCCACCAGGGAAACCTGTTCAGGATGTTTAATAAGGAATTTTGGTCTCCCTGATTCTCTAGTGTTAAGCTGGAATAATTCAACATCAATGACTTATTTTTGTTTAAAAAAATTTTCAAACTGAGTTACTCAATTTCACTTTAGGGCCTCTGCTATTTTCCTTTTCCTTTACAGGTACAGCAGGCAAGTTCTTCTAATGCTTGGCCCTCAGGGAAGCCTACAGAGAGAGGCAATTCGGAAAACCCTGTTTTGGAAGAGAGCTGCTCCTCAATAGCTCCGCATGGAAGAGGAATTCCTGCCACAAATGACAAGACATCACAGGCACACAGCTTGGACTAGAGTGAGGACTGCTGCTTCTTCCTTCTTGTGGTGCTCTGACCTGGGAGGCCCATGGACTACAGTATTAGGCAAGCACCCAGGTGCCTTGTTCCTCCATGTTATACTTGGGCTGCAGTCTGAATGTTGTAGACTTGCAAGGGGCTGCCCAATGTATTTGCTTCCTTTTGTTTTTATAGTCTTTCGACTTTTAGGCTGACTTTATCTCCTTGATTTTCCTAGTTTCTGGAAGAATATGTAGCAAATACTAATTGTCACTGGCAAGTTCCCGGCATACAGCATTAGTGAAATTCATTTCTTCCTTCTTGTTAAATCATTCTTGTGTTTAAAAAAATTTTTTTTAACACTTTTGTAAATTTAACCCCTTGCCAACACCTTTCTGTCACTGTGTACTCAGCATTAGCTATATGAAGGCCTAAGCAGTATGGAGACTTAAGAACTTGTTTTCTTCTCTATTTGTTTTTTAAATTATAGAAGACTCTAATGCTGTCAGCTGGTAAATGTTTAGATTTTAAGGTAAACATCACTCTAACTTTTGTAAACACTGTAATAGAAAACTGGTTTTAGAGATGCAAAAACAAATCAAAAATTTTGTTTTATGGAGAATTGTGTTGAAGACATATTTTGAAATTTGAAGAAGGAAACAAGAGGTTCTATGTCTTCAGTGCAGCTTTGAATATTTAGGATTTCTTCTGTTAACTGTTCTGTTTTGTGTCACTACTGCATGAGGGCCTCAGAAAGGCTGGACTGGAAACACCAGCCCCCTGAAAGGGACAGTCACGTGTTCATGGAGTGAGGAAGTGCTAGCTGCTGGCTGGGGACTTCCCAGGTCACTAATTTTGAAAAACCCCCTAAACACTGATCTTAAAGATCCAGTTCTTCTCTTCAACAGCAAGGATCAAAATGTTGGAAGGCTGTATCCTGTTTCCTCATCTAGCACCAGGATTCTGGTGAAGAGTTGCAATGGAGTGGACTCTAAGTCGGCTTGTTCTTTCCTTTCTTATTCGACCAATTAAGGACATTATTTCATTTGGTGCGTCTTAGCCATTCATTTTGGTGGACAGTTGTTTCTCTTGTTATAAAGACCAATGACCATTCTAAACCCAGAGTCAGCCAAATAGGTAAAACAAATATCGCATAATTCCACATAGCTGCCTTAGGAGGACTGAGTTCTAGTCTATGCAGGAATCCCTGGCATGAGCACTGTTATGTACAGAAGCCTGAGCTTAGAGAGCAGCCAGAGTGGCATAGATTGTGACTTGTGGACATTTCTGTGCCATTTAGTCCAAGTACAATTACCCATCATGAGAGCCTATGTGACACAAACAGAAAGAGAGTAGGAGAAGATGAACAGGAGGAAAGAAGTTATCTTAATTCTATTCTCCCCAAGGGGAGAAAATGACTAAAATATAACCTGAGTGTAAGAGCATTAGTAATATTAATAATAATATCTTTGATAATTAGGCCACTGATCTCAAAGTACTTTTATTTATTTATTTATTTTAAATTTATTTATTTATTTTTGGCTGCATTGGGTCTTCGTTGCTGCGTGCGGGCTCTCTCTGGTTGCGGCGAGTGGGGGCCACTCTTCATTGTGGTGCACGGGCTTCTCACTGTGGGCTTCTCACTGTGGTGGCTTCTCTTGTTGTGGAGCATGGGCTCCAGGCTTGTGGGCTTCATTAGCTGCAGCACACAGGCTCAGTAGTTGTGGCTCGCAGGCTCCAGAGCGCAGGCTCAGTAGTTGTGGCGCACGGGCTCAGTTGTTCCGCAGCATGTGGGATCTTCCCGGACCAGGACTTGAACCCGTGTCCCCTGCACTGGCAGGCGGATTCCCAACCACTGCACCACCACCAGGGACGCCCTCAAGTACTTTTTTTTTTTTTTTTTTGCAGTGCGTGGGCCTCTCACTGTTGTGGCCTCTCCCATTGCGGAGCACAGGCTCCGGACACGCAGGCTCAGCGGCCATGGCCCACGGGCCCAGGCTCTCCGCGGCATGTGGGATCTTCCCGGACCGGGGCATGAACCGGTGTCCCCTGCATCAGCAGGCGGGCTCTCAACCACTGCGCCACCAGGGAAGCACCCCTCAAGTACTTTTAACATCCATTATTTTCTTTGTACTCACCAAAATCTCTTTAACGTCCCATAGAATGGGAATTGCCATGTCTTAAGTTTTTCCCTGTTCCTCTTTCCTCTTTATTCATCAACTTTCTTGGAAAATGAGGGATCTCGCCCTGAGAGTTAGGAACTTATCGATTTTGAAGGAAAAAGGCCTATCTTTCCTGTTAGTTAGACATCATCCTACACTGTACTTTATAGGAGGTACAAAGGTAGTGTATATTACAATTTTGTACATCACAGCAGGGTAATTGACAGAGAACCTTCCATTTACAGTAAACTGAATGAGAGGATTGACATCCAAAATCAAAAAGTGGAAACCTCTAGACTGGTTTCAAAGCATCACAGTGAAAGGACAGTCATGTGACTCATGGAGAACCTCTGCTCTGATGCTTCAGAGCATACATAGTCCATATGATTAGATTTTGTAAGTCTGAAATCTTGATCATTACAGTCTATAAATGGATATAGCCTTTTGGAAGTCTGACTTAGAATGAAAGCCTGGACCTTTGTCTCAAATATTGAGATACTATCAAATTGTAGGCTCTTTGCCTTGAATATTAGGTAGGTTATCCTCCTTTAACTCTTGTCTTCTGTTTCTTCATCCTCCACCCCCAATCACTCCCAAGAAGAACATCTCTGACAGAGTTTTCAATGTCTTTGTAGTACTTCATTCCTGTAAATTCCTTCTTCTCTATGTTTTTGTTCTGTTTTATGTAGTTTGGAAAATGACAGTGTAGAGTATGTTTGGTATAACCCTAGTCCTGGCCAGCATTTTTCATCCCTTTAAAAAATATATATATATATTATATATATATAAATATGTGTGTGTGTATATATATATATATATATATATATATACACACACATGGGTGTGTGTGTGTGTGTTCTGCGGTTGAAAGTATAGAACTAAAAACTTTATTTATTTATTTATTTAGGCCACACCTTGCAGCATGAAGGATCTTAGCTCCCCGACCAGGGACAAAACCTTTGCCCCCTGCAGTGGAAGCACAGAGTCCTAACCACTGGACCACCAGGGAATTCCCTAGAAGTAAAAACTTTAAATAAAATAGAGGGCTTCCCTGGTGGCACAGTGGTTAAGAATGGCCTGACAATTCAGGGGACATGGGTTCGATCGCTGGTCCGGGAAGATCCCACATGCTGTGGAGCAGCTAAGCCTGTGCACCACAACTACTGAGCCTGCGTTCTAGAGCCCGTGAGCCATAACTACTGAAGCCCACACGCCTAGAGCCCGTGCTCCACAACAAGAGAAGCCACTGCAATGAGAAGCCTGCGCACTGCAACGGACAGTAGTTCCCGCTCACAGCAACCAGAGAAAGCCCGCGCACGGCGACGAAGACCCAACGCAGCCAAAAATAGATAAATAAGTTAAAAATAAAAAAGAAAATGTTTCTTGTATTGTTCCTGTTAAGCATTTCTCATATTTTGGCATCACACACCAAAACATGATGTCAGAGGTGTGTGGGGGGGGGGAGCAGGTAGAGGTGAGGGAAAGACCAGGTTAGATAGTACAATGTGTGCAGTGGTGAAGAATTGACTAAATTTAATTAATCTTCAATTAGCAGATCACTGAGGATATGAATCACTCACTGGCAGTCAAAAGGTGATGTCAGTGAATGGTTATGGCTCAGCATGACTGCTTCTGTTTGCTCCTGTATTTACTCCTAGCACTATTGCTACTGCAGGGCTCTCCTATGAATTTTTTTTTTTTTTTTTTTTTTGCGGTACGCAGGCCTCTCCTGTGAATTTTATTGTGGGACTTTAGAAATGTCTACTGCCAAGGGTAGCATTAATAAGTATTCCAGTTGATAGTTAGAGCAAGGAACAAGTTTCTTAATGAAGTTTATAAATATGGCTTTGGACTGATCTTACTGGCAATAGTCATACTATTAATTTCTAGCTGAAAGAATCACATGCTCACAGGAGTACTGAGCCTAAGTAGAAGACTCATTTTGGTGGAAATTGGGTTAGAACAGCACATGCAACTCAAGGATTGCTGAAGAAGGGCAGGTGCATAAAGTTGCTTCATCATGAAAGGTGAATATTCAACGTGGAGACTGAGCGCCCTTGGTTAAGTTTATAAAACAGTTTCTGCCTAAACTCTCTGTAATAGTTACCAATTGTGCTAATAATGGATTACAAAAATCCTCAGTAGCCAATCAGGTTGCGACCTCCTTACTTCTAAGCATCTTCCTAGAGAATATCTTATGAAGGTTATGTAGTATCTCAATTCTCCTATGATTGCGTCTTGGAAACACTGGCTGCTAGTTCATAAAAAACCAGAGAGTATGTACAGAGTCAACTAGAATCCTTCTTTTCTAGATACTTTGGACTTCCAACTTTAGCTGGGCTAAAGTGGAACGACATGAGCCATGAACTCCAGGGTTTTCTGGACAGAGTGCCATATTTTTAAGTAACCATGATTGACGGTTATGGGAAAAAAAATACTTAAATGGGCTCTTGGACTTTGTTCTGAGGTCAAAAGGGACCGCATTTAAAAATGTGTATTCTATATCCTGATCTTGGTGTTTGACACAAAAATAGTACCTAATGTTGTGTGATATTGTGTATTCTTTTGTTTGAACATAGTTTGTAGATGGACTCTATTAGTGAAAACACACTGTGGTGGAGAGGAATGTGTGTGTGTGTATGTTTCAGTGCTGTTTTTATTTATTTTTATTTTTTATTTTTTTGCGGTACGCGGGCCTCTCACTGTTGTGGCCTCTCCCGTTGCAGAGCACAGGCTCCGATGTTCAGGCTCAGCGGCCATGGCTCACGGGCCCAGCCGCTCCGCGGCATGTGGGATCTTGCCAGACCGGGGCACGAACCCGTGTCCCCCGCAACGGCAGGCGGACTCTCAACCACTGCGCCACCAGGGAAGCCCTCAGTGCTGTTTTTAAATGGCCTGTTGGGTAGGTTTGATGAAATGTGTTAGGTTATTTCACCTTTGTCTCCTGTTCTCTCCCTCCACCGTAAGACTGGAAGAACAACACACTTATACCCAAGCCTCCAGTAGTCTCTTTGGAAGGGTAGGCCAATTAGAACCAAACTGCTTGTCCCCACCCCCAGCCACTCTGGTAGGTTCTGAATCCAGTTTCAGTGTTGTTAAATTTCAGGGCAGAAAGTGATAATTTGGAAAAGTGCCAAAACCCACTGTAATTTTTCCTGGCAGCTTTCCCTTGGTGTCATTGGTAAGTTCTGCATTTCACTGGAGTACCGCACCACTACTACTACAGTACCTCGCAGCAGACTTTTTCATTTGGTCCACTTTTATCTTTGGAAGAAGCCGTTTTTCAGTAGGGATAGACGGATTTACACTCTATTAAAGCTAGTCAGAATGCTTTCCCTTAAGGGTCATTCACTTCCTGCCTTATGCTTAATAAGTTCCCTTGGATTTTCCTTGATGCTTACATAAAAAGCCTGGGATGATCATGCTGGAGTATTCTCTTGAGGCGGCTGTGTTGCACACTTGCTGTTTTAGGCTCCTATCCTGTTTCACAGGACTGCATGCCTACCTCCCTCCATTTTGTCAGTGCTCACTGGGTTTTTCCTTCTCTTTCCACCTCTCTTCTACAGACTTGTGTTGGAGCAAAAGACTCCATTCCAGATCCATTCCAGAGTTACTATGAGAAACTTCCCCACTCTCTGACTTTTTTTCCTATCTCAGTAAAATGGCAGTGTAAGAAAGCTCTATGCAGTCAGGGCTGAAAGAAATACCCACCTAGAATATTTGATTTTCCTTCTGATTTTCTTCTCTACTCTCAACTTTCAAAAATTTCCCCTACAATCATTTTACATGTGTGGAATTTTCTAGATTGGTTTTAAAGAATAAAGCAGAACAAATGCAGCCTGGATTGGTTTAATATGGGAAGTCAAAGAAAACAGACTTTTACTGTTCCTGAGCAATACCTTCAGTATTCAGATTGGTGACCTTATCTTTCCTTGGTAGTGTTGTTAGCGTTTAGCTCTCCAAATCTAAAAACAGCTTTGTGTAATAAGTACCAAACACAAAATTGTCGTGTCTCTTCTGATGGACTGTAAAGTGGCTTTCAAGCTTCTTTGTAAGTAGGTTTTTCATATCTGCACTATTTTTGTGTCCGTTGGTGAACACAAACCTTCAGTGAGGCTCAGGAGAAATGCCCAAATTCCTGATCTGCCCAGTGGTTTTATAAAACTCGAGTCTGGGTTGGTTTGTTTGTCTTTAAAATATTATTAATAGTTTTACTCTATCTTCTACAAAAGAATCGTCAACAAGCTCACCAATGAGAAAAGTGGTTACGGAAAATGTATATATTAGAGTGTGAGAGAGCTTGTGCTTTTTCCTTCATGTTAGATTGACTCTGGGTGCTTGCTTTGTTTGAAACCCACCACAAACCAAACTAGCCTGGACCTTTATTTATTTAATTTTATTTTAGATTTCAGTTTTGGGGTAGGTGATGGTGAGGGTAATTCTTATTTTATATTGGTACAAAAAAAGCAAGTTGACTTATACCTAAGGGTTTTTTTTGCAGAGCTACTCTTTTGGTGAAGAAAAAAAAAAGCCTCATTCAGAAATTAACATTTCTCAAAATGTGTTCCTTATTATTCTGAAATGCAAGTTCCTTCAAATTGTTTATTTTAAAACTCTGAGATGAATGGAAGAAGGATCTAGACAAGGAGTTGTTGAGCGCCCACCATGCTTGATACCTCTGGGGTTGCTCCTTTGGAATTCTAGGTGCTGGGCAAGCGCAATTTTACCAGGGCTGTTGAGCGCCATTCGGACTCCATTCCATTTTTCTCCGTGGCGATCCAGTTCGTATCTTACAGCTCCCGCCTGGAAGCCGGTAATGTAATGAATTGCCTTGACTCTTGCTTCAATCCACTTTCCTCGCTTAATATGCAGTCCAAAGTTTTGCAGCTCGCTGTCAGATGGTACTGCTACACTTTCACACTGCTCCCAAAGCCTCCGCTGGGGCTGTTTCAGAACACGGAGTTACAAACTTTAAGAAACAGACAGCTCCAGACGGAAATCCACGCCAGGCTTTGAGCTCTGCTTCTGGCTTCCGTCAACTGACATAGTTGCCCTTTTGCTCAAACTCGCAGCTCCAGTTCGCACTCGAGAGAGCTCCGCTGGGTATCTGCTTGCTTCGGCGCGGCGGGGACGCGTGTGAGGCTACGAGCCGGCGCTCCACCTATTTCGCCGCGCCTTAGTTCAGAACCGAGGCAAACCTTCACTTGGGTCCCTGGGCTTAAACGTCTTCCTTCAAAAAGAGTGGGGAAAGGAAGGAGCCGGGCCCGATCTTTTGTTTGTTTGTTGAATTTTGTATTTCGGACACTTGGGAAGCAAATTGCCAGAGAGGAAGGGCTGTCCTCCCTGCAAACATTTCCCTCTCTTAGCAAACCCTCCAGGCCTCGGTTCCACATTTTGCAGTTGACTGCGTGGATTTTAATAGGCTGTTCCCTTACTCTCGGGCCCAATCCATGCACACTGTGTAGCCAGATAAAATGAGAGCACATTTTCTGCCATTTTCAGTCGGTTTGTCCTGGCAGCCCTGCCCCCTTCCTTGGCTGCGGCAGCCGCGGGAGTTAATGCTGCGAGCAGAAAACTCCGCCTGATCCTCCGGGCCGGAGATCCAGTCCACGTTTGCCAGGTGCCGTGCGGTAGGGGACGGCGATAAGAACTCTCTTGTGACGGAGCGAGCGAGACTTTAGTCCGGTTTCCATGTCAACGATACAGTCCATATTTGCCATCAGGCTGTTGGTGGCAAAGGAGCTTTCGTGCGGGTAGCGCTGTCCTAGTCCTAGTTCTCCAATCGGCGCCGGGATTCCTGAGCTGCCTAGGTGTGGGGTTAAAAGGCAGGGGCCGTGGGGTAGAAAACTCCACCAGCGGGAGGACCCACAGCCCCAAACCCGGGTCTCGGAGCTTGGGCCGGCCACGTGCCCTGTTCCTCCCCTCCCCCCTTTCCCGCAGCCATTACCCCTAGGGAAAGCTGATGGGCCAGTTTCTAAGAAAGTTCCCGTCAACTCGGGATAGTGATGTGGGGCTGTAAGGGTAGGGGTGGAAGAGGACCCTAAAGGATTTGAGATTAAAAAAAAAAAAGTGGGAAAGGAGAAATCCGACATTACTACCTCCTCCAACCCAGGTGGAGAGATTTTTCGCGCACTTTATTGCTAGACAAAAATGGTGGCTGTTTTCAAAACAGCCTGCCCACGTGTCGGACAGGGATTTTGGCACTTTCCAAATTTCACAGCCATTGAAGAAAGGGGATGAGGGCTTCCTCTGGAGACAAATTCATTCTGGCTTCCAGATTGTCACTGGGCTCCAGGTTTCTCATTATACTCCACCTCTGAAGGAAATGGCAGGGTAATTGCATGTAAAAAATTCCTCATTTGTGTGCAGGACTCAGGACTGTTTGCCAGCTCAGAGGCAGTTGATTAAATAGCCAAGTCCATTTAAGAGGCAGCCTATAATCTGGTTTCTAGGACCTAATGCACCGGGCGAGTTGTTGCCCCTGAGGACTGTGAGTGAAAGGAGGGCACTGGTCCATTCCAGTCAGTCAGATCCTGGTAGGCCGGTTTGGTTCTTGGCTTGGGGGGAAAGAAAACACCAGTAGGAAGTTTTTGCTTTTTTAGTGTAAGATGCTCTTAGGTTTTCTTGGGGGTAAGAATGAGTTCAGGTTTTCGGAATTATTCACAGTGACCAGTGGCATGGCCAAAACTCCAGGGGCCTGCAGAATCTGGAAGTTCTAAGGTAATGGTTCTGTGGCCATGAAGTCTCCATTTACAGAATCTAAGGGGGGAAAAGGCTCTGGTGTCTAGTGACTAGCTGGCTTGGCCTCTCCCAAGGCAGCCTTGGGCTTGGTGAGGAGCTGGAATCCCCTCTGGCTTTTGTAGCCTGTCATGTCAGAGCATTCCAAGTCAGCCAGAGGAGGAAAAGGCTGCTGCTGGGATTCGGTGGGGCCTGTGGATCTAGAATTTTCTATGTATGCCTGCAGCTCTATCAGCATCTCTTAGAATATAATGGTAAACTTTGATGATTCTTTACAGTGTAGGACAGAAAACAAATTTGGGTTGCATCTGTTTTCTAAGTGACCTCTTAGACTGCACCTTTTCTCTCTTTAAGGCGAAAATAGTTTCCTCCATTTGGTCATCCCTCTTCTGCAGTGGTTTCTTTGAACACTTAGGTTCCTCCAGTCCCTGAAGCCTCTTCTGTGATCTGTTTACAGTTTTACAGGTACTGTCTTTGGAGACTGGGGCTCTTGGTCATTGTGGGCAAAGGTGGGGCTTGTGTTCTCCCGCTAGAAGGCTGTCATATGCCCTCAAAGTAGCTTCAGTGGTGACTATTTTAAGTCAGTGTTGAGATGACCAGCTTTGATCTCAAACCCATTCTGATCACATTGTTGAATATGGCACAACTTGACCACTGTTTTTTTTTTTAAATTAATTAATTTAAAAATTTTTGTCTGCATTGGATCTTCGTTGCTGAGCACGGGCTTTCTCTAGTTGCCGTGAGTGGGGGCTACTCTTCGTTGCAGTGCGCGGGCTTCTCATTGCTGTGGCTTCTCCTGTTGTGGAGCACGGGTTCTAGGCACGCGGGCTTCAGTAGTTGTGGCTCACGGGTGTAGCTGCTCCGCGGCATGTGGGATCTTGCCTGGTCAGGGCTCAAACCTGTGTCCCCTGCATTGGCAGGCGGATTCTTAACCAGTGTGCCACCAGGGAAGCCCGTGACCACTGTTTTTTGTTTGTTTTTAATGCTAAGTAGTTAGGGGCAGCTGTGGGGACTCTGCTTTTTAAAGCCACCCTCCTCTGCTCTGACTTTAAGTGACAGGGCAGTCCCCTACACTCTGTCTTGATTCTGTAAAATGGAGATAA
This sequence comes from Tursiops truncatus, assembly GCF_011762595.2. Classification (NCBI taxonomy): domain Eukaryota; kingdom Metazoa; phylum Chordata; class Mammalia; order Artiodactyla; family Delphinidae; genus Tursiops; species Tursiops truncatus. The sequence goes on along the minus strand of NC_047034.1, from coordinate 163,118,504 downwards.
TAGACCTCATGCCCCCAGGGCCTTGTGAGGACTGGCTAATGAGGGCAGAGGAGTGGGAAAACGGAAAGTCTAAAACAATGATCTGTCATTCCATGCAGCTTGCAAAGGGGATAAACTGTAAGGCTCAGCTGGTTCTTTGGAGCGGGTTTGTAAAAGGTTTTGAAGAAGAAAAGTGCTGTAGAGGTGCTAAGTAGCAGCCAAGAGACCAGGCCCGCTGCCAGGGGGTCAGGCCTGGGCCGAGGCGGCCGCGGTCTCGGGCTCAGGCCAATTTTGCAGCCCCAAGTAAACTTCACGGTTGCCCGCTCCCCTACGCGCGGCCTGGAGGGGACCGACCTGGGTAGGAACGCCAGGAGGGAGGCGGCGCAGGCTCCGGAGAGGCGCGAGTTCCGGGCCGGGTTTTCCCCGAAGCCTTCGGCGGCGGCGCTGCCGAGCGAAAGCGGCAGAGGGCCTGCCGCCGCCGCGGCTGGTTCTCTCCCCTCCTCCTTTGTGAAGGGACGGGAGCGAGTCCGTTCCACGGCCTGCGCCCGCTCCGCGCTCCGCTCCGGGTTTGCCAGGCGGCCGCGACGGCGCTGGGTAAAATGGCAGTGCTGAGCCTCGTGTCGGAGTGAGGGGGACTCGGAGGAGAGTGGGGCGCTCTAGCCGCTCAGTCCGGCCGCCCGCCCGCCCGCTCGCCCGCTGCCGCGCAGCAACCTCAGCCCGCGCCGCGGCCGGGGAGGGGAGGCAGGGCGCCCGGCCCGGCCTACGCTCCGACTCTACCTCCCGGCGCCTGGGCTGCTGCCGCGCGCCCTCCAGCCCGCCCGTCCCGGGTCCCCCTCCCCCCGCTCCCTCCCTCCCTCCCTCCCTCCCCGCCCCCTCCCCCTCGCCTGCCTCCCTCCCTCCCTCCTCCTTTCTCCGGCAGCAGAAAGCGGAGAGTCACAGCGGGGCCAGGCCCTGGGGAGCGGAGCCTCCACCGCCCCCCTCATTCCCAGGCAAGGGCTTGGGGGGAATGAGCCGGGAGAGCCGGGTCCCGAGCCTACAGAGCCGGGAGCAGCTGAGCCGCCGGCGCCTCGGCCGCCGCCGCCTCCTCCTCCTCCGCCGCCGCCAGCCCGGAGCCTGAGCCGGCGGGGCGGGGGGGAGAGGAGCGAGCGAGCGCAGCGCAGCAGCGGAGCCCCGCGAGGCCCGCCCGGGCGAGTGGGGAGGGCAGCCCGGGGGATTCGGCCCCGGGGCGGGGTGGGAGGGGGAAAGAAGACGAAGACAGGGCCGGGTCTCTCCGCGGACGAGACAGCGGGGATCATGGCCGCGCAGGTCGCCCCCGCCGCCGCCAGCAGCCTGGGCAACCCGCCGCCGCCGCCCTCGGAGCTGAAGAAAGCGGAGCAGCAGCAGCGGGAGGAGGCGGGGGGCGAGGCGGCGGCGGTAGCGGCCGAGCGCGGGGAAATGAAGGCAGCCGCCGGGCAGGAAAGCGAGGGCCCCGCCGTGGGGCCGCCGCAGCCACTGGGAAAAGAGCTGCAGGACGGGGCTGAGAGCAATGGGGGTGGCGGCGGCGGCGGAGCCGGCGGCGGTGGCGGGCCCGGCGCGGAGCCGGACCTGAAGAACTCGAACGGGAACGCGGGCCCTAGGCCCGCCCTGAACAATAACCTCACGGAGCCGCCCGGCGGCGGTGGTGGCGGCAGCAGCGACGGGGTGGGGGCGCCTCCTCACTCAGCCGCGGCCGCCTTGCCGCCCCCAGCCTACGGCTTCGGGCAACCCTACGGCCGGAGCCCGTCTGCCGTCGCCGCCGCGGCGGCCGCCGTCTTCCACCAACAACATGGCGGACAACAAAGCCCTGGCCTGGCAGCGCTGCAGAGCGGCGGCGGCGGCGGGGGCCTGGAGCCCTACGCGGGGCCCCAGCAGAACTCGCACGACCACGGCTTCCCCAACCACCAGTACAACTCCTACTACCCCAACCGCAGCGCCTACCCCCCGCCCCCCCAGGCCTACGCGCTGAGCTCCCCGAGAGGTGGCACTCCGGGGTCCGGCGCGGCGGCGGCCGCCGGCTCCAAGCCGCCTCCCTCCTCCAGCGCCTCCGCCTCCTCGTCGTCTTCGTCCTTCGCTCAGCAGCGCTTCGGGGCCATGGGGGGAGGCGGCCCCACAGCGGCCGGAGGGGGAACCCCTCAGCCCACCGCCACCCCCACCCTCAACCAACTGCTCACGTCGCCCAGCTCGGCCCGGGGCTACCAGGGCTACCCCGGGGGCGACTACGGCGGCGGGCCCCAGGACGGGGGCGCCGGCAAGGGCCCGGCGGACATGGCCTCGCAGTGCTGGGGGGCTGCTGCTGCTGCTGCTGCTGCTGCGGCGGCGGCGGCCGCCTCGGGAGGAGCCCAACAAAGGAGCCACCACGCGCCCATGAGCCCCGGGAGCAGCGGCGGCGGGGGTCAGCCGCTCGCCCGGACCCCGCAGGTACACGGCTGAGTGGGGAGGGGGCTGGGGCGAGCGGGGTCCTGGGAGTGGGGGGCGGCGGCGGGGAGCAGGCCACAGCCGTGGGCTACCCCCAGTCCGGGGCCCCCACTGCTGGGGAGCTGCCATTGTCTCGCTCTTCCTTCTTAAAATGGCTGCCTGTCTGCCTTACTCTCTTTCCCTCTTTCAGCCTTTGTGTGGGGCTTTCCCTGAGGTGTCTGCTCCCCTTCTCCCTCTACCCTGGTCCCTTCCAGCTCTGGGAGTCTTCCAGGGGGTGCGAAGCAGAGTGTGCGGGAAAGGGCCCGGCCCGGGGTGACGGGGTGCTGGGGGGTCAGGTTAGGGGTATAGGCAGTGCTAGCAGGTCTGGAGTTGAGTGAACAGTTATTTGCTCACCTGCCGCTCCTCTCTGCTCCTCCCCCCACCGCCCACCTTCTTCTAGGCCGGTCCCCATCTGTGTTTCCAAGGAGGGGCCCCTCGGGCTCGGGGGGACCTCGAGGGAGGGCAGGGGCCTGCTTGGGAGCAGCTAGAGGCCGGCTGCGGTCCACCCAGGGCAGCCCGGGCCGTCTCCTGCCTTAGTCTCCGTCGGCCCAGTGGCCTGGGCTTCTCCCTGGAAGTGCTGGTAAACAGCTGAGTGATTGGAGTAGTAAGTGCAGATTGCTTTGGTTTGGGATTTGAATTATGGAGGTAAAATCCTTCTGTCAAAGCCAGGAGACAGTTGGTCTTAGGTTGACATCCTATCTGTGATCTGATTGGCTCCCCATCTCCTGCTCTTGGCCATTTATAATTGCCTCTGATGTAATGGTACAACAATCCTGATGAGCTCATAAACTTTTACACTCTGCTTTTCTGCCAGTGATAACCCAAACCATCGCTGCCACTATCTGCTTTTTATTCCAGAGCTGAAATTGGCTGTGACCTTGAGGAGGGAGGTTTAAGCAGCAATACTGTATCAGCAGGAGCAGAGTCCCAGACAGGCTGCCCTTGTTACATTGTGCCCGAAACAAAAGAGGAGGCAGTGGCATTTTGCTTGTACCTTGGATTTATTTTGCTTGTTATGTTTTATGCAGACTGAAATAGATTCTGTGTTGTCAGAACAGTAGCTGAGTTTTTCTCTACAATGGGTTTGCTGTTTGTTTTGGTTTTGTGACTTTCCTGATGGTATAAATGACTTCTTTGATGGCTCTGAAGATGCGTTTGTCTTGAGTAATTTTGACCCTGTTCGCTTTGCAGAACTGAAATTATTTTACTGACCTTTTTATTGAGTGGCAAATATGGGATCTTTATCAGAGGGGGTAGGAAAAAACTTTGAGAACTGAAAGCTTTCTGAAAGAGAATTTCATATTTAGGTGTTCTGTTTTAAGGAAGGCTGGCCTCATTATTTGTTTACATGTTAACACTTTCTTTTGTTAATTGAACTTGGGGAGAGCAGATCAATTTAAAGGGAAGGACATCTTTTTTGATCTTGAGAGGGGCTGTTTCTTAAAGGCTTGGTTGGTGAAATTTATCATTTGTTCCTGGAAATATCAAAAAGCCTAGTTTTCTATTTTGTCATCATTCATTTTACAGCTTTGAAATAGAGGTCAACCAGTTTTTTTCTTTGCATTTTAAGTTCCATTTATTTCTGTCTTCCAAGATAACAAAGATATGACCTACAATGATACTTAAGACTTGCTTAGAAATTACAACTTTTAGGTGTGTTTTTATGTATTCTGTTTTATTTTGCTCTTCCTCTTCATCATGTTCTGTCTTCAGTGCTTTGGCCACGAATATTGGGTATTCTTTGGAGTCATCTATCTTTTCAAAGCAGAAAAAAGTCTTCCTTCATGTCTGCCCCTCTCCCAGCAGTACCCAGTTGTACCTTTGTCCTATGAGATTTTGTTCACATTTTGTTCACTTCGGCGGCCTAATTAGATGTATTCCCTCCCCATCTTAGAACTGCTTTTCTACCCTTACGTTGAGCTGGGAATTTTGAAAATATTTATGTCAGGTAGCAGGTTTAGAGGTCTGTGCCTTGACTCCGTGTCTTCCATGATGTTCTACATCTGGGTAAGAAATAGGGGAATTTTAAATTAGATTCCTAGTGTCTGGAGGAGAAATTTTGTCTTAGAACATCTTCTCTCTGGGTCATTCTGTAGTTTATCTCTTTCCCCTCATTTTTTCCCTTTTGGGGGTGAGGGGGAAAGGAGGCTAAGTAATTTACTATTCTTAAACCGTTAGATGAAATAATTTGGGGTAAGTCAAGGCTCATTTAAAAACAAAAATTAATTTGAATTCTTTCAGCTTGGGGATATTCAAGCAAATTCTTTTTTTTTTTTTGGTAAAACCAATTTTTGCCGTATAGTAATTACTGTTTTTCAGTCATTAAACAAATATCTGAGCACTTTCTATGTACTAGGCACTATGTTCTGTTCTGGATAAATGGTAGGAAAGTAGATACAGTCCCTGTTTGGAAGCTTGTCTGTGCTGCCTTTGTGCGAATTTTCTTATTCCCTTTTAACATTAACAGGCCTAGCACTTCACACAACATAGATTTCTGTCGGATTTCAGTTCAGTTGCCTGTTCTCCTGAGACCCAGAGCATGGGCTGGTGAGCATTCACTTGTAGAAGAGACAGTGCAACTTCCAGTTTTGTGGGTTGTTTCAGGTGTGTCATCTAGATGAAGGTTGTAGGTGGGTAGATTTCGTTCTGAATTCCTTTTTGCTACTTAAGGATAAACTACTTGTCAGACCATGATGCCTATTCTTAAGCATTCTTAAATAATAAGATCTTGGTTTGTTCTCTTCTTTCCCTAACTCCGTCTTGAATTAAGAGTTTTTTGCAAGTGTTTCACTTTGTTATAAGGCAGAAACTAACACACCATTGTAAAGCAATTATACTGTAATAAAGATGTTAAAAAAAAGTTTTTTGCAGGGACTTGATTAACAGAGTTAAGGTGGTAATGTTCATTTGACTCTGAATCTTTATGGAGTAAAGATTAGGTATGTGTGTGTATTGTGGCTCTGTCTTTTTCACAGGAGCTGGTTGGATCCCATCAAACAAACTTTTCCTTTATGCCTTTCCATAAGTAGTATTGTATCTCAAGGTGTTGAATCCTGCTACTGATGAAATACTTTTCAGTCACCTATGTTCTTGAACCTCGTGTAAAGCTTTTTTTTTTAGCTGTAGTACCTTGAGCTGGTAGACTACGCTCATCAAAGTAAAAAATCCAATAGAATATGTAGTCCAGGATCAAGGTGGATTTGATTGTAGAAGCTTGGCTGTTAGTTCCTGCTATGGAAATATCAAATGATATTTCCGACTCCTGGGAAACAAATACAGGAATCCTGGGCTTATGGGAATGCCTACTGGCAGAAATTCTGGGCTGGCTGAAACACAGGACTCTTGGAGCTCTCTCAAGTAGGAGGGATCAGGAAAACCACACTGAGACGGCACTTAGTTGTGAGGGCTTCATGTTTCTCTGCTTTCCATGAGAGAACTGGGCTGATGAAGGTTGGGATGATGGTGAGAGAAGAGAGAAAGCAGTCAGGACCAAGGCTGGCTTCTTTGTATTGGGCCCTGTGGGGATTTTTTAAGGTTCCTTCCCTTGTGTGTGGCACAGAGTAACCATGACAAGTGGCACCTGCTGTAACAAGATGATTTGGATTGCATTAAATATTCATATGTTAGATTGACTCTTGTAGGGTGTGAAGTCTACAGTCACTCTTTTGCAAAGTTAGCGAACCTTATTGTATGTATGTATGTATATATTTATGGCTGCGTTGGTCTGCGTACGGGCTTTCTCTAGTTGCGGCAAGCAGGGGCTACACTTCCTTGCGGTGTGTGGGCTTCTCATTTCAGTGGCTTCTCTTGCTGTGGAGCACACGCTCTAGGTGCTCGGGCTTCAGTAGTTGCAGCACGCGGGCTCTAGAGCGCAGGCTCGGTAGTTCTGGCTCACAGGCTTGGTTGCCCCATGGCATGTGGGATCTTCCTGGACCAGGGATTGAAGCTATGTCTCCTGCATCGGCAGGCAGATTCTTAACGACTGCGCCCCAGGGAAGTCCCAGTGAACCTTTTTTTTTTTTTTTTTTTTTTTGGCGGTACGCGGGCCTCTCACTGCTGTGGCCTCTCCCGTTGCGGAGCACAGGCTCCAGACGCGCAGGCTCAGTGGCCATGGCTCACGGGCCCAGCCGCTCCGCGGCATGTGGGATCTTCCCAGACCGGGGCACGAACCCGTGTCCTCTAAATAGGCAGGCGGACTCTCAGCCATTGCGCCATCAGGGAAGCCCAGTGAACCTTTTTTAAAACGTGGAAATAAGCTAACAAAGTAATGGTCAGGGTCTTTTCCCATTCCCATCCCCCAAAAGTTTGTATTGATTGGCTTCAAATCCCCAAATTCTAGAAGCAACTGAAGCATGCAAATATGGCTAAAATATGGCATTCAAAATAAATTGGCACTAAATAGTTCTTTCCTGCCAGTGAGATGGGATGATACCTTGGTCTCTGAAATGGAGTCCTGATTCCCTTGGCTTTCATTTCTGGGTTTTTCCCTGTTTAGATTGGTCATTATCATTACTGATGTGCATCGAGTTGTGTGTGGTATAGTAGTGAGCAGTAAAGAGTGCAGGACTCAGAAGGAAGAGGAGCTTTGGTTCCACATGCAGCTCTGGATTAAGCTGTGTGACTTTGGGCAGGGCATTTGCCTTCTCTGTTTCATTTTCTCTTCGCTGGTAAAGCGAAGCTGGTGAACTGCATAACCTTCTCTGATGCTACACATCTGTCTGTGCTTCCATACCTGGCTTGTTAGGAGGGCAGCTCCTTCCTGTACCTTTTTCAACAGGGATCCTGAGACCATCTTTCTTTCCCTGGGCTCAAGGAATTCAAGTCTGTTTTCTCTTGAGGACTTACAGGAACAAGCTCTAAATAGTTGGGTGCCACTGTGGTCTGTGGCCCTTCACAGAAAAAGCCCTACCAGATTGTTTTGCTTTGAGACTGTTAATCTGGTTGTCATTAGTCATTCCACCTGGCTGGTGGTATTAATACACTAAACAGTAATTGAAAAATTAGAGTTCATTAGAGCAAGACTTGAAAAATAGTTCCTTCAGAATCTCCATGAGGGGATTTTGGGTAGATTAGGGAGGGGGTGAGGAGTGGATATTCATAAATTCAGCATTAACACTGTTTCTTTGGTTGGGGGTGGATAGGAAGGTGGGGAGAGGTAGTATTAAGCTCTCCAGACTCTTCTGGTGTTTGGGCAGGTCTAGGTCTGGTTTGGGCAGTTGGTTGTAATCTGAGTGCCTGAACTTGCCCTGTAAGTTTTGCTGAGAGAGGAGCAAAAGTTCCTGAGACTGGAACAGGAACAGGAAAAGCTAAGCGTCTCAGGGTCAGCTTCATAGGTGTATTGCCATTTCTCATACCCCTGTTGTTTTTTTAAAACTATGTTGTGTGGTTTGCAGTTGGTCCTGGAAATGCTGTTCATTCGGCTGTTCTCCAGTATACCAGAATTTCCAATTTTTCTCCTCCTGGTTTAGTAGTTAAAAAGTGTAATTTAGGCATCTTAGAGGTGTGCTAGAAGGAAGCTTCCCTTTATGAAAGAGGGAAAAAGGTAGAGGGAAAGGTGTTTGATAATTCTTTGCTTGACACAGCAGCTTCTTCTCTCTGAAGGAGCCAAGTGTTTCAGAGCTTTGTGTAAATACTTGCTGAGCTGTCAATATGTACCCAGGAGGTTTCTATAGTAAGATGTAAACGGCTCTATAGAATGTTTGACAGGCAAATTAATAAACAGTGTTCAAGCAAAGATAATGCTAGTTTCTTCTCACGTGGTGGAATAAAATAACATTGGAGAAAAAGACTTGGGGGTAGGGAAGAGAGGGTAATGCTGGAGGGTAGAGGTGGGGGTGGAGAGCATGGAGTTGAGAAGAAATGATGTAAAAGAGGTTTGAAGTGAAAAGATGATGCCCTGGAAGAGAAACCTCCCTGGTTCTGGCTCCATGCTGAGTTCAGGGCACGTGGAGCCCTGTTTAAAATCAGTTGCAGTTTCAGAGTGAAAATAAACAGAAGTTTGGAAAGAAGGTCCTAAGTTTCAGTTAGTGAACTAAGTGTGCTCCTAAAGCTTGCTTTATGAGACTGTGAGTTTTAAATTTAAAGCATTGTTCTTTCAGAACGTTTCTGTAGTTTGGTGAGATGTTTTTAGGGTTGGGTTTGCATTTTTGGAATACCAAAAAGGAAAAAAAAGATACTACTACTTCAGTGCTGTCCTCAGCCTCTGTTCTGCTTTGGCTCGCAGGATTATAAGCCCACTCCTCCAAGGGCCAGGTTTAATTTTTTTTTTAATTAATTAATTAATTAATTTTTGGCTGCATTGGGTCTCCGTTGCTGTGTGTGGGCTTTCTCTAGTTGTGGTGAGAGGGGGCTACTCTTCATTGTGGTGCGCGGGCTTCTCACCGTGGTGGCTTCTCTTGTTAGGGAGCATGGGCTCTAGGCGCACGGGCTTCAGTAGTTGTGGCACGTGGGCTCAGTAGTTGTGGCTCACGGGCTTAGTTGCACCAGGCTTAGTGGGATCTTCCTGGACCAGGGCTCGAACGCGTGTCCCCTCCTGCATTGGCAGGCAATTTTTAACCACTGTGCCATCAGGGAAGCCCGGGCTGGGTTTAATTTATATAGCTTTTACTTGACTCCTGTGCATCACTTGTTTTTTGTTTGTTTGTTCTTGTTTTTGTTTTTGTTTGCGGTACGCGGGCCTCTCACTGCTGTGGCCTCTCCCGCTGCAGAGCGCAGGCTCAGCGGCCATGGCTCACAGACCCAGCTGCTCCGCGGCATGTGGGATCCTCCCGGACCGGGGCATGAACCCGTGTCCCCTGCATCGGCAGGCGGACTCTCAACCACTGTGCCACCAGGGAAGCCCCATCACTTATTTTTATATTAAAATTAATGCCCCAGGTTCCTGGGTCATTACAGTGTTTGCGGACTCGCTAAGTCCTGCCTGAAGGGTTATGTGAGTAGATTCAATCTTTGTTTTTAAAATTGCCATTTTAGGATTAAAAACGTTTCTGGTTCTTCTGGTGAAACATTCTTTTTATGGAGGAGGAGGTATTTTAGAAGTGTTTTATCTGTTGCCTATCGTACTCTCCCTTGGTAGCCTTGTGAGATGACCGGATTTACTTTCTCAAAGTCTCTTTTTAAATGTAATCCACTGACTCTGACACCAGTGTTCTTCACAAGAAGTGTTTTTTAGACCAGAGTCCTGGAAGTGCCTTTTTGACTCAGCATAGTAGTAGGGAGTATGAATGTAATTATGGCCCTGACCATAATTTTTAGTTCGGTTCAGCTAACTTACCAAAGGCTATCAGCTTGTTTTAAAACAAGATACAAAAACTTGGATTGACACTGACATTGATTGCCCAGGCCTTTCCCCAGTATGGTGGTAGGGAGGGTATTAGAACTTCAGGCTTGTTGCTGAGAGCATGATTTCTAGCTCAGGGGGGTCTGGAGATTCAAATGGGGGTGGGATGTAGCTCTTTGTGAACATACCTACTAGATACTAGGGAGGGACTTAAAAGATAGAGGCAATATCTGCTTCAGAAGAATTTAGTTTTCTTGGGAAACATGCTTATGTGTACACATTTGGAAAACTTGCAAAGCAGGGTTTTACAAATGGATACAGACCAAACTCAGTGTATGGGCTGAAGGAATCTGAGAATAAGGAGCAATCACATTTGGGCAGAGTAAACCTGGGACAGCTTTCCAGAGGCAGTGATTTGTGAAGTTAAATGTCCAAGAAGGGGAAAGTTAAAATATTAATTTGCTTTTTCATAATGCTACTCTGAGTTTCATGGGCTTTATAGAATTTAAGTTACACATCCATCCCCAGACCTGTAGTTGTCTGATTCTGGTGACTTTGAGAATTTGGACTGTAACCAGTTCCATGAAAGAGAGTGGTTTCAGGGTCTTAGTGGTTCCTGTGGTTATGTGGGGCCTTTAGTACAACCTGCCAAGTTCTTGGCTAGTTCAGAGGCTCTCTTGTAGTAATTTTGGGTTTGGAAGTTTGTGTCACCTTCAGAGTTGTGTGCCCTGGACAACTCTACAGTGATAGTCGTTGAACTTTGGTTAGAGAGCCTGAGTTTTTTCTTTTTCGGCAAAGTTAATTGACCTTTCTTAAAACAGGAGCCATGAGGTACCTGTCTGGACTCAGGCTGCTGCTGTTTCTGAAGGTTTGGGAGCTGTGCTCAAGCTGAGTTGCTTGGATCAGACCTTATATTGAGGGTTTTTGGGTGGGTAAGCCTGCACATATGCAGTTTGCCCATCTGTTCACAGAAATGGCCTTTAATATTGTTTTTGATTAGGTTGGCTGTGGCCAAGAAGCTCATAAATGCTGCAAACACATGCTTATTCCTTATGGGAGCCTCTGAAATGTAGTGATTTTGGTTTCTCTTTACCTGCTAGTCCATGTGTGATTGGATCACATGTGATTTCTGGCACTTTTCAAATGGTAAGTGGATGCTTAACAACTGAAGACGCATGGAGTGTCCAGTACCAGGCTACTACAGTGCTTCCACCTGGAAGAGGAGGGTAGGTTACACTGTTCCAGTATAAAGATATGGAGTCTTGAATACAGATTCTAGTTTGGAAATATCTCTTCCACCATCTTTACCTTGCCATTCTGGCATTTTGTGAAAGTGAGTTTCCAGTAACTCAGAATTGGGCACAGTGGTTCCCGCAAGTGTGTAGGGGCTTGAGATGAACTCCTTAGTCAGTCCAGGTTTTAAGAATCCAAGTTGGGGTGAATGTTGACTTAACTGCCTTGAGTATTCTTCCCTGAACTTGCTCTTCCCCCTATTTAAATGGATGGCATTAGTATTTATTGAATTTGAAGGGACATCTGAGTGAACTTTTATTTTTGTTAGTCATTTGTGCATACTAGAAGATGGTCTTGGGACAGGTTGAGTCTGTATTTCCCAGTGGCTTCTGCATTTTCTAAGGGTGGACTGCAGTGGGAAGAAGTCTAATGCCAAGAATGCATTCCAACATGCTGCAGAGTAGGAAATTTGATCCCTAAAATGTTGACTTAGTGTTGGTTATGGTACATATTAGAAATCACTCAGTAATCCAGGACAGATTTTTGTCGTCCTCCAGGAAGTTAATGTTGGTATGAAATACTAAGGGGCTTTGGGCACTGGGCTATGCGCTCTGCAGGCCCAGAGTGCTGCTTGAATATGAAGAGGAAATGTGCCATGTGCTTTTTTTTTTCTCTTTTGCATTTGGGCTTCCTTATGGCTTCATTGCTTCTGGGTTCGTAAGTCTGCAATGTTAGGTATTAGACTTCCTCCTCCCTTGGCACTGGCACGTTCATGATTTTTTTGTGGCTCATCACCAGCAGCCAAGATTCTTGTATGCTTTTCCCTCTTAAACTTGTTAGCTTTCAGCTTGCTTGTTTATAGACGTCTCTGTTAAAAGGAACTCCCCCCTCAAGATCTAGCACCAGCATGACGGCAGCAGGGGAGTTTAGGGATTGGTGTGATATTTGAAAACCCATTTGCTGTGTGCTTAGTGTCTTTATTTTGCCTCCTGTTTTCCTTGAGGTCACAACTTGCATGAGTGCATCTGGGTCCAGCTGTTTATTCTCAACTGACTGGTGCCTGGTGTACTTTGACTTTAAGAAGAGTGTGAGTTCAGCCACGTGGTAGAGGATTAAAGGCTACATCGTGCTGGGTACTTCCTTTAAGAGGAAACAGATATGTCTTTGGGCTCTTCTTGCCCAGTGATTTCCCCTCTCTCTTGGGTAGACCTTATTACAGCTTTCTGTTGTTCTTAGAGAACAAATCACCTGAGCAGAATGCTGGGAATTGGTTGCTCTTTGTTACTACATCTTTTCTGGTGAATACAGATGGCTTTCTCTCTTGCCTTTTGGACAAGATTCTGTTCTGGTTGGAAGGTGATGGAGTTTCATGGCATTAGTTTAGGAGTGTGAAACTCTTGATTCACATTTGGATAACCTGCCTTTCGTTTCCAGACTTCTAACTTTTTACCTGTTTAGGAATCTGGGCTGCCAAAGATATTAATAAGGATTTGGGGATCAATTCTATAGGTAGTTTGTCCACAACTTTGTCCTGGGCCAGGGGTAGGCCAGGGACCTCACTGAGTTCCCTGTTTTCAAGTGATGGTGTGTTGGGGGTGAATATTAATGGTAATTACCATGTAGTTGAGTACTTGCTATGTGCCAAGCACTATGCTTGGGTCTCTCCATGAATTTCTTTATTTAATCTTCACAATCATGAGAGGTGGGTTCTAGAGTTATTCCTCCCACTTTACAGATGAGGAAGTAGAGTAAGAATGAGAAATTCGCCCTAGGACAAAAAACTAGTAAAAGGTAGAGTTTAGGTTTGAATCAAGGTTTGTCTGATTCTCCAGAGCTGTGTAACATTATAAAATACTAAGTTTGCTTCTCCAAAATAAATTATTCAAGCACTAGACCTTGTTGGGACATTATTTTTTGCAATAATCTAGAACTCTTTTTTTTAAAAAAAACTATTTATTTATTTAGGCTGTGCCAGGTCTTCATTGCGGCATGTGAGATCTTTAGTTGCAGCGTGCATGTGGGATCTAGTTCCCCGACCAGGGATGGAACCCGGGCCCCCTGCATTGGGAGCTCAGATTCTTGGCCACTGGACCACGAAGGAAGTCCCTAGAACTCTTAAATGGGGTGAAAGACTGAAAAGCCTTTAGTTACAGTTTGACATTATGCCCAGATTTCTGTCCCATCCATCTCTTCCATTTAGAATTTTATTTAGGTTTTTGATGAATGTCTGTATGATCCCGATGGTAAGAATTGGCAGGATTTGGTCCTTAGGCCCTTTTCTCTTTGAGAGTGGGGATAGAGGTAGGATTCAGGCTCAAAGATAGAGCCCTTCACTTTGACCTAAATGAGAGTAACTTGCATTATGAAAATATTTGCAGAGTGATTTTACTTTCTAGAACTTGGAGCACTCCCTGGAGAGATGAGGATTATTGTCTTAATTTTCCACTTCAGGGAAGTGAACACGTAAAGGTTAAGTGCCTCACACAGTTTCATGTCAGTCAGCTCTAAAAGTGAGGTTTAAAGTTCCCTTAGGCTGTGTGACTTCAGGCAAGTCACTTCTCTGAATCTGTATCCTCAACTGTATGATAAGGAAAAATATCTACTTGCAGCTGTAGTAAACGTTAAATAACATATATGTAAGTATTACTTGTTATCCAATAAAATTCGAACACAGCTCCTAGTTGGTAGAGGCCCCTGCTTGAGAGGGGGATAGAATTGAATGGTTAAAGACAGACAGCATTAGTCTGTGCTGAATTAAAAGCTATCCCATAGTTTTTACCTGGGCCCATAGCATTTTTACCTGGGCCCTGTTTAGAAATACAAATACTCATCCAGACGTACTGAATCCAAAACTCTGGCAGTATGTTTTAACAAGACCTCCAGGCCACTATAACGCACACTCAAGTTTGAGAACTACTGGATTTATGCTCAACTAGGCTACAGAATATATCTGAAATACCTGAGGGGCTTCTTCCACATTATACCAAAGGCTAATGTTTCAGATGTATCTGCCCTTCCCATGATGTTGAAAGTGTGTTATTGGTTGGAGAAAAGGTTAAAAGTGCTAGGGGTTGGGGGAGAAGAAAGAAAATACTTCTGAGATGGATCTTCTATGCAGTAATGACACACTCTGTTTGTTTATAGGACCTGGGGACTCCCTGCCCTCCGTTTCTCTTTTAGCTCTTTGGTGGCGTAGCATGAGGATGGTTCTGGTTTGATGAAGGTGGAAAAGCTCATTTTAGGGTGGTGGCCTCCAAGTATGACCAGTTGACAAAACTGCCCAAAAAAGTCGTTCTTGAAAATGCTCCTCAGAGGCTAGTATTTGAAACCTTAATTAAATGCCATGATATCCTTTCTGCTCGTTGATGGCCCGCTGATCTGAGAATCTGGTGGTCTCTGAGTAGACCATTCTTAATGACTTCCCTCTGTCTCTCATCCCCCACCCCTCAGTGCCCCAGTGGCCACCTTGAGTTTTGCTGTGATTCCTTTCCTTGTGTCCCTTGTTGTGAAGTCCTAGTAAATAAACCCTCTAAGAAGACTCCTGACAAGTTACCCCATCTCTGAAGTGGATGAGGTCTCTTTGAGGAATGGACATTTGAGCCAAAACCTGTCCCTAGTTGTATGACTTAATAAGGATTGTGCTTGGCACAGAGATGGAAGTTACAGAAATGGTTAGATAATAAACATTAATAATGCAAAGACCAAGTGGAGAACCAGTGTTGTAGTTCATGGAGGCTTTCTGAAAACCTGATGTGGTTTCTGAATCCTTCCCATTAAAAACATGTTTCCTGTACCAGACCTCTTTTCCCTCCTGCCTGAGAAGGGAAGCTGTGATCACTGTGACCTGGCTGCGATGAAGGCAGAGGCTTCCAGGAGGCAGTATGCTGACAGTTTGATCTGTGATTTGATATTTGTATGTACAGACAATACTCTGGTAGTCATATGTTCCGTGTGTGTGTTTTTGTGTTCTAGACTCACTTTATCATCCCTCTGCCATTCAGCTTTATTTTCTCTCTGTTCTTGTTTTTTTCCTTTTTCATTCTCTCCTTTGGTTTCTAACTCTGTTAGTAGAATGCAAAGCACATGGAGACTTCAGTAGCTTTAACACACCAGAGCTGACAAAATGTCTTGAGGGAACCGGAGAATCAACTTATACCACTTTCAGATCAACATTGTTTCAGTGAAGATTCCTGGTATCTGCTTACCTCTGTTGGAATGGCCTGGCTAACTAGAGGCAGGACGTGTCTTTGTCTAATAAACTAAGAAACAGAAGTTTCCTAGATGATCTCTCCCTCTTCTCTTTTCTCACCTTATTGTCTTTGGTCTGGAGACTTTCTTAGCCCTCCTTAATCTGTTTTGGGGGTTCTGTTGGTCTAAGACAGATTTGTAACATTCTTGTTTTTCTTTCTAGTCTGTGATTTGAATCTTCTGCTTTCCCAGTGCAGCTTTGAATTGGCTTCTTTAAAACCCCTACATAAAACCTCAAGTGACCAATATGTGGTCTCATTATGGTATTTTGGGTTAAAATAAAATGAGATTGAGATTGCCTTATTCAAGGCACACAGAATTTCCCTTTGGTAAATGTGTCTGGGTGAGTGAACACAGCAATCTCAAAAGAGTGTATGAGCCAAAACAGACTTGGGGGGGGGGTACGGATAAATATTAGCTAGATTTCCATAGCTTAGTGTGCCAAGTATTCATCCCAATTTGATTATACTGGCCACAGATAGCAGGAAAGACAGCTGGTAACTTTGGTCTAGTCTCATGCATTTCTCGTATAAATGATGAAGCCAGGGTCTTCAGTACACATTTGTGTGGACAGTGGTATAGAGGAGGGGAGGTTGGTACCAATGTACTTTTGGAGCTCTGAAAAGAATAGGAGAATCTATAGTACTCTATGGCTTTTCATTCAGGGAACTGCTGACCTTAAAAAAGCCTGAGGATTTGGAAGCATCTGTAATCTTAATAAGGTAGGCTGTGCCCTTGGCCGTTCTTTAACTTATTTTATTGTGCTTGTTATAGTGGACATAGGGGGACCAAGGGAAAGGCTGGCATTTTTGGAAAGTGGTCCAGGGCAGCCCTAGGAATTAATGAAAGTGCCATGGCTGCTGCTTCTCAGTGTCTTTATCAAAATATAGTACTTGATTGGATTGATTACAATCAAAGCATGATGGCAAACAGATTCCCCTACTGCATGTGAATCAAGTTCCTACAGCTAAGTGATGTCACAGATACCTTTTTTAGTATAGAAGGAAAAACTTGGGCAGAATGTAAAACTGTGCACTTAGAGAAATTTAGAACCTTTTTATATGACCCATGCCAGACCAAGTCTGGAGTTACCGATAAAGTAAAAGGAACGGGGGAAAAGAGAGCTTTTTAAAGGAGAAGGCAAGGAGGCCTTGAAGTTTTCTGGCTAGAAGCAGTTTTTGCCTTTGCCTTTTTTGTCTATTTTTGAGCAGTTATCTGTAAAGCAATTTAACATATGGAAGAGGGAGTAGTATTTTAGAAACTAGGTCAAAAGAACTAGGTGTGATTTAGAAGTGTTGTCTTTACTGAAAAGTTGATATATACTCTCCTGGGTAAAGCTCTGTTTGAAAGGCTATGTGCCCCTTGCCTCTCCATGTATCCCTTAAGCGTACCATATCAATTCCTGATAAATAACAAATAGGTAGGGAAGAAAATGTCTAAACCTACTTAGTGCTTCATTCTTAACCTGCTCAGTTGGGCTGCGGTCCATCCACAATAAGGTCCGTTCCCTAGTAGAAGCACCAAAGGATGGTTTGTGGGAGGAAATACTTTTTTCTGATGTCAACCCATAACACCTCGTGTGGGTAGTCAGGTCTGTATTTTGTTAAGTTTTTAATTATTAAGCATATACTGGAAGGCAGTATACCAACCTGTTTTCCTTGTATACCATCAGGTTTTCTTGGACTTTGATCATATGCCCCATTTCTCAAGAATTTTCAGGATAAGAACTTTTTTTTTTAGCTCACTTAATTGTCCGGTCCTGTTACTGAAATATTGTCTAATTTAAAGCATACAATAGTTGGGACTTGCCAGTGTAAGAAATCTTGTGGCAAAACTTTTTTTGAAAAACCTGTGAGTACCTACCTACCATTTGGCAGTTGCTTACAGTAATGTAACAGCTACTTAAGGAGCTTCTACAATGTATCAGGCAACAGGATTCATAATGCCATGGAGTACTTTCTAGTAGGGAAAGATATAAATAAATAATCACAAATAACTATATAATTATAATTGTATTAATGCACTGGGGAAGTACTGCCTTCAGTAAATTATTTTCCAACTATTTCATAAAGTAAATTTTTATTTATGATTACCTTGGCTAGTGGGTGACTTTGTACTGTTGAGCTCTTGGGATAGGTACCAGTCAGTTCTGATTCCCTTTCCCATCACTGCTCCAGGGTCAATTGTTACAGGAAATTCTCCATCTCAGACTGGACTTGTAATGGGCTAGAGTCCATTATTTCTCAGTGAGGCTCTTCTTTGTGTGGAGATGCATTGCAGGACATTTGGCATCCTGCTCCCCAGGTAATGAATGTCAGTAATACCACAGAATCGCTGTGGTAACCTAAAAGGCACTTTCGTACATTGGTTTCCAAACACTTCTCTGGGGCTAGTATTGCCCTGGTTGAAAACCGTTGGGCTTTACTGTCAGGATTCTTGGAAGGAGCTATTGAACAAATTCCTTTGGGAGAACAGACTGAAAGTAGGTAGAGCTTGAGAACTGGACTGGTCAACCCTTTTGGTGTCTAACGTGTGTGTGTGTGTGTGTGTGTGTGAGTGTGTGTGTGTGTTTAAGTTTTCTTTATTTTTAAAAAATATTTATTTATTTTTGGCTGCATTGGGTCTTCGTTGTTGTACATGGGGGCTACTCTTCGTTGCAGTGCACCGAAGTTGTCTTATTGCGGCGGCTTCTCTTTGTTGCAGAGCACAGGCTCTAGGCACGTGGGCTCAGTAGTTGTGGTACACAGGCTTAGTTGCTCCGCGGCATGTGGGATCTTCCTGGATCAGGGCTCGAACCCATGTCCCCTGCATTGGCAAGTGAATTCTTTTTTTTTTCTTTTTTGCGGTACGCGGGCCTCTCACTGTTGTGGCCTCTCCCGTTGCGGAGCACAGGCTCCGGATGCGCAGGCTCAGCGGCCATGGCTCACGGACCTAGCCGCTCCTCGGCATGTGGGATCTTCCCGGACCGGGGCACGAACCCGTGTCCCCTGCATCGGCAGGCGGCCTCTCAACCACTGCGCCACCAGGGAAGCCCGGCAGGCGGATTCTTAACCACTGCACCACCAGGGAAGTCCTGTAGTATTCTTGTTTTTTAAGTGGGTATTTTGAAACTGCTTTCAGCTCCATTCTGCTTTTTCTCCTATTGAGTATGGAGAGAGGGAAGTAATTTATTTGATTGTTAGTTAACTTCTAGTTGACCACTTTGGGTTTCTGGTCTTGAGTGTGTGGGACCAGAACTGGGTCTGGTTTCTAAGCTTTATTGCTTAGAAATTTGGGACTTGTGTAGGATGATAATAGCTAACATTTTGGGTGCTGGAGGAGATAGCAATCAAACACAGACACATACCTTGTATTCTAGCCTTGTAGCTTATACTAGTCTAGGATATAGACTTTAAACAAGATAAATAAGTAAACTTTAGCATATAGTATGCTTAGTGATATGTGCTCAGGAGCAAAGTTAATCAGGGATCAACTGTAAGAAGTGTGCAGGATTGAAATCTTAAATGGGTACACCAGGGGAGGCCAAAATGAAGTGATATTTGATGTGAGAGAGCTATACTAATACCTGAGAGAAGAAAGAGTATTCCAGGTGGAGAGATCAGTGAATACAAAGACTCTGAGGCTGGAGCATGTCCAGCTGGTTTGAAGAACAATGTTTTGTTTCGTTTTAATGTATTAACTTATTCAACCCTGAGGGTGCTGCTAGTGCCGTCTCTATTCTGTTGATGTAGAAACTGAGGGACAGAGAAGTTGAAGGCATTGTGGAGGCAGAGCTCTTAGGACTTAACTGTGTTGAACCAAGCATTTCCTCTCAGCATGAAAGAGGTTAGGAATTGCCAAGACCTCTAGAATTCCACTTTCTCTTTCACAGTCCCCTTTCTTTTCCTCTTTTAAAGTAGAAAAGTTTGTTTTACACACGGATGTCTACCTTCCCGGAGTTTGTGTTCTAGTCTAGGATACAGACAGTGAACAAGGTAAATAAGTAAAGCATATAGTATTGTTAGTAATAGGTGGTCAGGTGAACAAGACAGTCGGGGATTAAGTATAAGAATTTGGGAAATCTTGGCTTTGAGAATGCTGCTTATTTGGGAATCTGAGGTCCGTTCCTAGTTTTTCTCTATTGGCCAGGCACTGCCTTCTTCAGACCATAGGTTGGCTAAGGAAGCTGAACGTGCATCTGAGTTCTAGGGTCATTCTGTGCTGGAGATGGGAGGAGATTTGGAGGGAGGCCATGCAGCCCAAATGCTCCCAGACTGGACATGAGAATTGCCTGAGGAGATTCCTGGCCCCATCCCAGAGCTGCTGATTCAGAATCTAGAGGGCGGGATTCAAGTGTGTAGCTGAAGAGGTTAGGTACAGCCTGATTAGTGCCTACCCCTCTCTCCCCAGTTGGTCAGAGAACTGGGATTGAAACTCAGGCATTCTCTTAGTCTAGTGTACTCTTTTCATCGTGTTGTAATGCTGTCTTACTCTTGAGATTAAAAAGTTGTAAACAAGGGGATGTTTAATTTTATCAAATGGCATTTCATTCTTGTTTAATCATTGTCTTGGGGCCTTACTGTTTTATATATTATATACCTGGGTTTTCAGTAGTACCTGAAGAATTCTTTCTCAAGAAGGTATGTGTCTTTCTTAGAGGCTTTTGTAATTCATTGGAAATTGGGAGAAATTGGTTAGCTAAGTTTGGTCTTCCGAAAAAGGGATCATCATTTTTGGAAGAGCACTTTCTCTTTGAAAGGTGGCTAATGAAAGTGCTCTGGATGAGAAGAACTTCATCATTTGTTGGGGAATTTATTACTTTAATGCTCTACTTGCTTTATTTGAAGAGCTCTTTCAGGACCCAGCGAAGAAATAAAGAAATGCCAGCCACCTGGTTGTGGTTTTTCTGTCACGCCTCTTCTGGGGGACAGCTGCGAGGTGGTTATTACGGTTGGCTCTCATAATTTATTTGAGTTTTGTGGAAGATTCAGTGACTTTTCCCCCTTTGGTCTCTTTTTTCTACCCTTAGTGAGTTTTTTTCTGATTTTCTGGTCTGGAAAGATGGAGCACAGTAGCCTAAATACCTCTGAGCCAGGGAGAGAGCCAGGCATCTTGTCTTGTTCTCTATCACATTAGAGACAGTGTGGGTTGGAAGGTCCTGAGTCTGTTGTCAGGTTGCAGCCCCTCCTAGGAGTTCGGTCAGCTTGATGCTTCAGGCCATGTCTTTGAAATGGGCTCTTACTTAAGGCTGCAAAGGGGAATGTGCCCTGATCTTCAAGAATCGTTTCTGTAAACAGAATGGGGTAGATAGAACTTTTAATTGACTTTGGGTTTTTTATTTATATTCAACTTGGACACTTATGGAACGTTGAAAGAATTTTTTAAAAAACTGTCTCTTTCAGGTGGTAGTTGTAAACTAGTTGTTGGTAATTCCTCTCTCACCATAGGCATATGGCCAGTTTGTTGAGAACTGGAATGAACTAGAACTAAAATGAAAGAATTGTTTTCAGTCTCTTGTGAAGTAGAAAAATGGGGTGTGATTCTCAGGTTATGAATGATAAGAAACATAGGCTGAGTGGGTTGATCTCCTGGGTCAGGTGTTGGTATATCTGATGAGAGATTTTTATTTTCTTATCATCGGTATAGCTTCAGGAAATCAGTGATGTCTCTGGTGAGGCCAAATAGGAAGTGAAGAATCTCTTGTTATCCTGGGTCACATAAACAGTGGGCACATGACTGTTTAAATGCAAAACAAAATGAAGGGAAGGAATCTCCTTATTTTAGGAGGCAGGGTCTGGGGATAGAACTAAATGCAGGTTTCTGGGCAGTTTTTCCTTGATTGGGGTTGGGCCCCTAGACCAGTCTTCAAAGCCATGAAGTGTACTGGAGGAGTGAGAAAAAACAGGATGAGGATACAGATGTCTGTGTGGCTGGGGAGGGGGGCACTGTGAGAATGATTTATGCTGGTCAGCTCACGTGTATCGGGGTGCAAAGGGTGGTTCTCTCTATGGAATCTACTCGGTCCTTCCTCAGATCTGAGTGTGGGGCCACGTGGAGCTTGCGGGAAGCTGAGAGCACGTTGGTTGGGAGAGGCCTTAACGTTTGTATTTATCCCTCCCTGGAATGCTCCTCAGTAGGGGAGCGTCCCATAGGAAAACTGGATCAACAGCTGCCGCCTGTCCCTGTAATCACAGGAAGCCAAGGCTGGGTGCCTTTGTATGGGAGCTCCACAGCCAGACAATAGTTTGTGCTGGCGGGGCCATGTGGCGAGTCACGTGACCTGGGGCTGTTTTCTGCCGGGGTCCTTACCCATCTGTTCTTTCGGCTCTTTCTGGGTTATCAGGCGCCAGTCCAAGTCCTCCCAGGCAGCCAGCTTCATGGCCAGAGATTACGAGCACTAACCTTCCTGGCAGGGGTGGTGTGGCTTCGCGTTTATGCAGATTAGCCATGTGTTTCTCACTTCAAGGCGTTCCACAGGAAAAGCCTTTTCCTGTGTTTGGCTCTCAGTGGGCGGTTCCCAGCTTACTGTACTGGGACTCAGCAAGCAGCAGGCGTGCACGAGAGGGATCACAGTACACTGGCCCCCTCCCATTCCACCTCCAGTGCTACGTCACCACAACACAACCGCTCGAGCTCTCATACTGTTGGTGTCATTCATTCGGTGCCAAGATTGCTTTAAAAAATTCCCTTGGCCCCAGTTCAAACAGGAGTACAGCTGGGATGTGTTAGATTTTAGGCAGTCTGCCCTCAATTTGAGATGAGTTATAAATAGCAGTGCCGACTTCCTTAACTACCGCTCTCTGAGGTAAAATGCAGGTTAATTACTGTGGGAATCAATTAGGTGGTTCTTTTGGTTAAAGAGCCAGGAATGCTTTTTTTTATTGTTGTTATTAAAAGTCATACAACAAATCTGGCCAGGAATAAATTGAAAGCGCAGTGAGTAAGAAATAATATTCTAGGTTTCTACTAGCCTCAACTAGTTGGCATTTAGGGTGACAGGACAAGTGGTAGTCAAGACTTCTGCTTTCTGATGGACACATTTTTGGCAGCCCAGTCCATCTCTCTCCAGTCATGTTCTTGCTGGTCCTTGGGTACCAAATCTGGTTCCTTTGGTTTGCTACACAGTCACTTCCTTTCTGCATCTTTGGATTGGGACTGAAGCCTGGAACTTTCCTCAGTTGGACTTTTATTTCAAGAAAATTAAGAAGTTTCTCTTTCCTGGTGCCACTGCATGTGGTGTGGTGCATTTTGGTGAACAGTATCTCTCACTTTGGAGTCCCTGGCCCCGCCTTCTCTGCTCTCTTCTCAATCAGTTGTGATCAGAAGTTGGAGAATTTGAAGTCCAGTGTGTTATATCTCAGCAACCCCTTAGGTCGTTATGGCTTTCCTTGGTGCAATAAGAAGTTGTAAGGGATTCCATTAGCCCTCTGATCTGGAGGGGCTTTTAATTCCGTTTGCTTAGAGCAGGGAAACTCTGTGCAAGTGGTTAGTCTGTAAGCTGTTTGTTCTGAATATATTCAAAGGGACCAGCCTGCTAGGCATCCTTGCCTTTGATGCCTAGGGAAACTACAACTTTTGATGCATTTCATTTGGCAGGCAGTTTGTAAGACGTCCAGTGATCTGGAAGGAGATAAGTGGTGAATAGAGATGGGGGTTTTCTTATGGCTCTTTTCCTCTTTTTTATTTTTATTTTTTATGAATGTAGGAGAGTATATAGCAGGGGGCCCGACTGCCCTGATCAAGGGGGCAGCATTTTCCTCTCAATTATGTGTCTTTGTGGCAGAGCCTTTGCTTTTGAAGTGTAATCACAGTAATCTACTCCTGTGGTTTCCCATTGAAGGGATTTCCTCTCTGTCTTTCCCAGAGAGGAATCTCTGGCTCTTTGGTGTTTCCCATCCTCTGCCTCTTCCTTGGTGCCTGCAGACTGCTGATACTGGTTTTTCTATCTTGTATGTAGTAGGCATTTTTCTCAGCTGAAATTGCTACTTTCCAAAAAAACTGATTAGTGAAGATTTAAGGCCCCTTCTCTGTTATGAAAGATTGGAAGATGGCATTTCATCTATAACTGCAAATCACAAATCTTTCACAATGGTTTTAAATGTCAGAAGTGTGAGTTCAGTCCCTGCCTACCTCCCCTTCTGATATGAGCAGATGTTTAACTTTGACATGAGACCAGATTAATCTGGTTGAACTGAATATATTTTAGTTGCTAAGCTGTGTATTCCGTTTATTATAACCCTTTAGTGAAGGGAAGGGGTCAGAAATCTGATGTCCAGGAAAGGGAAATGTCTTAATTTCATTTTTTAGAATAAGAATTTTTTTAACTTGCGTTTATTTTTAGTCTGCAAGGAGTTTCTAAAGTAATGGAAGAATCCTTGAACCCTTTAGTAGCTGTCCTCAATTGGGAGTGCAGGCACCCTGATGTGAGACATGGGGCGGGGGTGGTGGGTAGGGGGGAGTAACTTGCCTTTAGCCTTTTGTTTTTAAGCAGTGTGTTTGTGGATGCCTGTGTGGTTTGAAGACCTCTCTGGTTATAGGAGAGAGGCACTTAAGGATGGCACTTAAGAGTCTCCTCAGAGGTGTGCTCATTCTTCCTTGACTGTTTGTTCTACCCTCCCCTTTGCTTTTTCAGTTCAGTCCCCATTTTTTTCTGCCCTCAAAGTCATAACCTGGTTTAGGGTTTAGGGGTGTCCCTGGCCCTTTGGCTAGGTGGTTTAATCTAGGCTTTCTTCCCATAGTATCCCCTACCCACTTCTTAAAGTAGGGCAGCCTGGCACAGTGAAGTTCCTGAGCCCTAGTTCTGCACTTGGGGTCTTTCGGGGGACTTTGAAGATAAAATACCTGATCTCCGATTTCTGAGAACTTAGTCTCGAGAGATGCAGTCAGTTAGCTGGACAACTAAGTGCTAAACCTATGATTCTGACTGATTTTACAATAGGACATTTAGAAGTATGAAAGAACAGAATGTGCTAAAGAAGTGGGAAGTGGCTTCATGTTGAAGGGTTGGGTTTCTGCTGGTGGAAGCCATTGTGGACAGGAGGGCAGGGCAGGGTACTATTGCGCAGAGCTGGACATGTGGGAAGTCTGGCATGAGGCTGAAAAATGCGTAGAACTGGAGCGCTGTGGCCCATTTGAGAGCCAGGCAGAAGCACTATTTATCATAATTGATAATAGCTACTATTCATTGGGTGTTTAAGTACCAGGCACTGTGTGAAGTGTGTTATGTGCGTTTTATGTTTTTTTTGTTTTTGTTTTTTGGCTGTGTTGGGTCTTTGATGGTGCACGTGGGCCTTCTCTGGTTGCGGTGAGTGGGAGCTACTCTTCGTCGCGGTGCGCAGGCTTCTCTTGTTGCGGAGCACGGGCTCTAGGCGCGCGGGCTTCAGTAGTTGTGGTACATGGGCTCTAGAGCACAGGCTCAGTAGTTGTGATGCACGGGCTTAGTTGCTCCGCAGCATGTGGGATCTTCCTGGACCAGGGCTCGAACCCGTGTCCCCTGCATTGGCAGGTGGATTCTTAACCACTGCGTCACCTGGGAAGCCCCAGTTATGTGCATTTTAGTTAAAGAATTGATGTGCTCAAGGTCAGTGACAAGAGTTAGGAGTTGAACCCAAGTCTGTCGATTTATTACTTTCTTTGCTCTTTCTATTTGTTACTGTACATGATGTAGTAGGTAGGAAGTTTGGGGCTGTTGTTGAGCAGGGAGAGGTGAAAATGATTTGTGAGTATTGCTCTAGAACTGTGCAATCCAATATAACCACCAGCTACATGTGGTTATTTGAATTTAAAGTAAATAAAAAGAATTCAGTTCCTCAGTCACACTAGGCATATTTCAAGTACTTAATAGTCATACAACACAGAAAATTTTATTGGGCAGTGTTTCTCTAGATCACTGGTTCTCAGCTAGTAATATATGTTAGAACTAGGGAATTTCCTGGCAGTCCAGTGGTTAGGACTTGGCGCTTTCACTGCCGTGGCCTGGGTTCAATCCCTGGTTGGGGAACTAAGAACTAAGATCCCACAAGCCATGCATTGCCCCCTCCCCCGACACACGAATCATCCAAGGATCTTAAGGGGTTTAGGGGGAGGGAGCCAAGCCTTTCTAGACTCGCTAAATTGGAATCTCTAGGGAGAGGCCCAGGCATTTGTGCAGCTTCTCACATCTGATCGGTAGCTGTGGTTAATAGCTGCTGCTCTAGAAGCTCCGTAGTAACCATGGTAATGACTCTGCCCCTTGTGTGTTGAGGAGATCTAGACTGACAGAGACACCCAGAGTGGGCTGGTCTCTGTTCAGCAAATGTAGTCTCTTCACCTGGGGGCCACGTGGACAGCAGCTGCAGTCTAGGATAAGATGAGGATCTCCTTGTTATTTGCGGCATGATGTGGCTGTGTAAGCCCCTGAGCTCTTTGTAGGAGAGAATGGTGATGTTTTGGCTCCATTGCCAGGTGTATCTGGGGAAGACCACATGCTATTTATTACTCACTAGTTTGGTTGTTGAATTTGAACTTCCTAAACAGGCTCAAAAGAATCCACGTGGCTCCAAAGTTATGATCGGGAATGTTATTGGAGCTTCTGATACAGAGGCAGGTCTGGGCGAAAATTGTTTAGTTATGATTGTTGGAAATAGCACTTTAATAATATTGACATGTAGTAGTGATTTGGGACACGGTTTTACTATGATTCTCGTAGTTTGGAAACTTGGGAGGTTTCAGTGTTAACCTTTTAAGGTGAGATTTCAGCTGCAGCCTAAGAGAGAACTTCGTTTCTGCTTTTTTTCGGTTAGTATTTAGAAGAATAGTCTCTGTGGCTTTTTATCTTATCCATTTTCCTCACGACAGCTCGACTTCTTCATTATTATAAAACACTTAGGTAGTGTGCTGCAAAAAAAATATATTAGAATAATTTATTAATTATAGAATAATAGAACCAGAAGGGACCCTAGGTGTTATCTAGGCCAGTGGTTCTTAAAAGTATGGTGGTCCCTGGACCAGCAGCATCAGTATCACCTGGGAACTGCTATAAATGCATATCTTAGGCCCACCCCTGAACCTACAGAATCGTACCCTGGGGATGGGTCCCAGCAGTGTGCATTTTAACAAGCCCTCCGGGTGATTCTGATGCATTCTGAAGTTTGAGAACCACTGAATTCCTTAATACCTACTCCCCATCCCCAATTTAAGATTCAGTTTTCAGGTTTTACGTCAGGTGCAGGCCTACTTGGCAACTTGGGTGTATCTATTTAAGTGCTTAGAGATACTCCTTCCCTTCTCACCACCAATAGATACAGGTAGGCATCTCTGGGAGGGGAAAGTGTGCTGGGTCTCTGTTCTACGTAGCTCCAGTAAGATAAAATTATGTCAGAAAGTGAATGAGTTGACTGATCCTGTTGCACCACAAAGAGCTGGAAATTATGTTTGTAGCCAAATACCTATGAGCTTTGAGGTTCCATTATTGGTACCTCTGCATCTTGTTTTTTAGAGAGACATACTCTCTACCTGCCTTACACCCTCAAGCTCTTGAATATTAAAGGAGGTGAACTTTTCAGTTGAGTTGTACAAGGCTCTAAATAAATTCGGGGTCACAATTCCCTCAACAACTGTAACTTAGCTATGATACCCAGTTGGAAGAAAGCATAAATTTAAGTCCTCGTGCCATAGCACAAATGGGCTCTGGATGTGCAAGGAAATAAGTTTCCACTGTTTAAAGAATAAAAACATCTAAAGGCTTGTGTATTTGAATTCCCTACCACAGTATTAAAGCATCAGTTCTGGTGTTATTGAACAGGATCATGGCAGAGTATAGCAGCACCATCCCCTCCCAACTGAAGGGCCTTTGTTCTCATTTTTCTGTACCATAGAGTACGTGTATTCATTGCTCCACACCTGGCCCGTTCCTTGGATCTCAAGTAGTACCACACTTATGAAGTAGTATATAGCTTAGAAGATGCTTTCACAAACTGGTGGTGTTTCCATTTTACATATGACAAAATCAAGGTTCTGAGGAAGGTTACATGACTTGCTCAAGGGTTATTGGGTCTATACCATTACTTTATTTCATAGTAACTGTTTTCCTTTGTGGCATACAGACCTGTATGCCAAGGTTTGTGTTCATATTGGCTAGAGGACATCAAAGCTTCAGGTTAATGAAATGCTCTTTATTTTGTAGCCATCCAGTCCAATGGATCAGATGGGCAAGATGAGACCTCAGCCATATGGCGGGACTAACCCATACTCGCAACAACAGGGACCTCCATCAGGACCGCAGCAAGGACATGGGTACCCAGGGCAGCCATATGGGTCCCAGACCCCGCAGCGGTACCCGATGACCATGCAGGGCCGAGCGCAGAGTACCATGGGCGGCCTCTCTTATGCACAGCAGGTAGATGTTGACTCCGATTACCTCAATCCTTGTTGCTGTCCAAGATCTGGTCTTCAGCTATAGAATCAGAATGTGTCTTTGAAAAAAAAAAAAAAAAAAAAAAGAATGTGTCTTTGGCTTCCAAACCTCTTGAAAGGAATATAGGCCAACTGACTCAGTTAGTTTCACTGTGCTATGTACAAGGCCAAGGTTGTGGTCACCATCGCATGTATGCTTGAAGGAAAACTGCTCCCTGGCCACCTGCTATACGTATCTGTCTTCTTTGACCTGGCTGGCCTGCTTGTACCCACTGAATGGCGATCTCTGAAGGAAGTGGGAAGAAAGAAAAAGGCAGTGGCTGAGCACCAATCAATCCACTGCTACCAATAAAAACCGCTCATACCATGTGCCCTGGGGAGAGAAGAGGCCCTTCATGTTCTCAAGGCCTTCAACATACAGCTGTCTGGTTTAAAGTGAATGTTTAGAAGGGACTGGGAGTAGCAGGAAAAGGGAGGATTGAACAGTAAAGATGCTAACAGTGCTATTGCAGATGTTAAGATTTTACTCATCTCCTTTTATCTGACCATCCGCACCATCATCTTTTTATTGCCATTTTTTGTTTTGACAGCATTTTCTACCATTTATATGTGAATGGTATTCATACTGAAAATGGTGAGGGATAGAATATAAGACGTAACTTTACTTCTAAGACTTGAAAGCAAAGTATGCCCTTATATAAAATCACTTTTTTTTTTCAATGAGAAAATGGAGGAGAGTTGGGAAGGATATTATTGGTCTTTTTTTTCCCCCCTCCTTGCCAGATATATCCCCGGTGCCTAGAGTAGTGCCTGGTACAAGTAAGCAAGTAGGCTGTCAGATACTTTTTGAATGAAGACTAAATGAAAAAGAGAACCAGGGTAGTTTAGTGATTGGCATACCATCTGGCTTACTAAACCCTAGGTTTTCAGTCGGCTGAGCCAGGCTGCTCTTGACTCTTCGTTGTGGCTAGGATACAGATTCCTAGCGCTTATAAAAACAGTCTAGGCCATGATAAAAAGAGTAGACTCATTGGTGAAAACAGCTGTTCTTGAACTCTTGTAAGTTGACCATATTTTTATTAAATAGTGTGAATTTTCTGCGAATGAATGTGATCCACTTAAGAACAAACCAACTAGGAACCCAGCCTGGCTGTCCTTCCTGGCTCAGTTTAACAGGGTTGGTAGAAAAACCCTGGGCTTTCTAAATGTGAGGCTTGGCTTGCCAGCTTTGTATACCCATCTTCAGGGCATGGCTTCTGACATAATCATCTTTCTTCATCCAGAAGGGTCAGTGCTAAAAGTATCCTTTCCTTTTACAGATTCCACCTTATGGACAGCCAGGCCCCAGCGGGTATGGTCAGCAGGGCCAGGCTCCATATTACAACCAGCAAAGCCCTCACCCCCAGCAGCAGCAGCAGCCCTACTCCCAGCAGCCACCATCCCAGACCCCTCACGCCCAGCCTTCATATCAGCAGCAGCCTCAGTCTCAGCCACCGCAGCTCCAGTCCTCTCAGCCTCCGTATTCCCAGCAGCCATCCCAGCCCCCCCATCAGCAGTCCCCAACCCCGTACCCCACCCAGCAGTCCACCACCCAGCAGCACCCCCAGAGCCAGCCCCCCTACTCACAGCCGCAGGCACAGTCTCCTTACCAGCAGCCGCCACCTCAGCAGCCAGCATCCTCGACGCTTTCCCAGCAGGCTGCGTACCCTCAGCCCCAGTCTCAGCAGTCACAGCAAACTGCCTATTCTCAGCAGCGCTTCCCTCCACCACAGGTAAGAGGCCCCTTCCTCATGCCCTTCCCTGCGTGTGACCGCAGACTTTGGGGGCTGGTGTCATGAGAACTTTGCCTTACAAAATTGGTTCTCTAATTGAAACTAATAAAGATATAACTGCATAAAAACCTGTAGCTCTCCATACTCATGAAATAGGGCAGTGGAGAGTTGCATAGGCAGAAAAGAGATAAAGGTAATGGGACTGATTTTTTTTTTTTCTTTTTCTTTTTTTTTAACTCAGAATTCAGAACTTGAGCATCCAAGTTAGTTTGGTCTTTTTAAAAACAGTCGCTTTGGGAGGCTGTACTGTACATTCATCCAACTGCCATTCCATTCTGCTATTGCTCAAAATATTTTGGAGCCCTTCATTTGAAACTGCTGTCAGAGCTGACATCACATTCTTTAGAATAGTCTCAGTGGTAGCAAATCTCTTTATTTTTTTGAGAGTGGATTTGATTTTGGGAAATAGCTAAAATTCATCTGTAGCCATGTCTATGAACAAGGTAGGTGATAAAGTCTAAATAACAAATTTGGGCTTTATTCTTTAAGGAGCAGAAAGAGGAGAATGACTGAGTGATGACAGGTCCATTAAAGATTTTGTGCATTGATGGCATTGTTGGAATAAATATCTTTAAAGGAAGCAGTACTCATTTTAATGCAGAGGTCCTAGCGTGAGTTTTTTGTTGGTGTTTTTGAATCAGGTGGTCTCATTCCTTGATAGATATAACTTGTAGTTAGCTAGACTTTAGCATTTATCCCCAAGTAACAGCGTTCTGTGGGTGGTGATAAATGGTCAGGAGTGCCATCAGAGAGTCTTATGTCCACTGTTGACATTCTTAAGAGCCACAGCTTGTTTTTTTCTGCCTTTGGGTAATATTGTGTGTGATTGGGCAGTCTCTCACACCTAGCTTCCCCTGTTGAAGAGAGTCCCATAGGCCTTTCATCATGAAGCAAGCTTGCCTGGTTTATCAATACCAAGCTCTCACAGCTTTTGTTTTTCTTGTTTTAGGAGTTATCTCAAGATTCATTTGGGTCTCAGGCGTCCTCAGCCCCCTCAATGACCTCCAGTAAGGGAGGGCAAGAAGATATGAACCTGAGTCTTCAGTCAAGACCTTCAAGCTTGCCTGTGAGTATTTCTGCCACCCTCTAAAAGATGATGGGGGCAGAGAGAAAAGCAAAGAAAACCAGTTTCTGATTGGATGTTTTGGTGGTATTGAGCTAAATGAATGATGAGCTATTCCTTGAATTCAGGCTCAAAATTCTGAATAGGAATTTATGGACTGACCTTATAGAATGTCTGTTTTGGTTGCCTGCCCAGGGAGGAATATGTGTGTGATCTCTGTTTAGAGATCTAAACACTGTTTTAAAGTTTTTTTGTTTGTTCATCTTACTTTTGAGGGCTTGATTTTTAGGTGTTTGTCTGAGCGGTAAGCTGGGAGGTAGGATCTGGGGTGCATTCAGCATGGATTGTCACCTTGAGCATGGCGGAGTAAAAGCAGATTTGCTAGTTGTTGTTTTGTGTGAATAGGTGCTTTCGTCTAGTAGAGTTTTTGGTGCCCAGATGCTTGGTTAGTGTTTGTAGAATGGACTGACAGTATCCTGAGAAAGACAGTGTGGTTTGCTGATTTAGAGCTTGGGCTCTACACTCAGAGTTCCTGGGTGTGCATTTTGACTCTGCCGCTAACTCTGGATCCTTGAGCAAGTCACTTAACCTCTCCGTGCCTTAGTTTTTGCATCTGTAAAATGAAACTCTTAAGTACCCACTTCATGGAGAGGTTAATATTAAGTAAGTTTATATAAAGAGAGTACTGGTGCTTGTAGGTGCTCCATAAATGTCAGCTGTTATCATCATCATCTTAGAGGGACTATACTTGATACTCAAAGGCAGTTAACACCAACTATTAAATAGTAGGCTGGTTCTGGGAACATTTACCTTTCGTCTTAGCTCTGCCAGTACACGTAGGCAAGTCACTTAGGCTGGGCACAGGAATAAAATGGGATGTTCTGAAATCTAGTAAGACTGCAGGTAGCAAACCTGCCATTACAAATCTGGCTTCAGTTTAGGAAATGGAAGTTCAGCCACAGGTGCAAATAAGATTCTTTTGAAATTTTGATTCTACTTGGATTTGAAGCTTGTCTCTTCATTTATTCTGACTTTGGGGAAAATGGTTTTGGGATCTTTAAGGAATAGGTGGGAGGCAGGAACTCACTTCATCGTGAAGCCTCCATGGCTTCCCTTGAAGATCTCTGAACCATAACCTTAGTAGGGCAAGGTCTGTGGAGTCTCTCAGCACCTGTAATTCAGGCTTCCCAGGCCAGGATGAATAGCTATTGTCAGATGGGACTTCGGAGACTGTTGACTTTCTCAGCTGAGGAATTGGGGGAGGAAGTGTCTGAATAAGGCAATCACTCTTTGTTCCCTTCTCATTAATGTCTGTTGCAATCCTTTTCTGCATCCTGAACTTCACTGGAATGTGCTTTTTAACCTGATTCAGTCAGAACTGTGTAACCACTCCCTCATCATCTATGGTCTGTAGCTAAATCTGGGTGAGGTACACAATATTGTGGCAAGAATCCAGATCGGTGGATTTCTACCAGTGCTGTAAGTTGCTCCTCATCAAAAAGTTTCTGCTTGTTTCTAGTGACCTTTTGATTGGACTGTATTTGATAGCTTTTAGTCCTGAGAAACCTAGCATACAAACATGTTGTGTGTCTTTTGAGGGTTGAGGGCCTTATACTGTTGAATCCAAGAGCTTGATTTGACCTTCTGAAGTGAAGACACTGGTAGCCTCTTGGGCCCAGGAGAGGGTTGTTCCTGGGTTAGCCTATCACAAGGAGCATTCCCAAGTTCAGGCTTCTACTGTAGATTCATACAAATGGGTCATTTGCTTTGTAGTAGAAACTCCGTGTGAGAGGTGAGCAGGCTGGGTTATTGGCATCTTGTTTGTTGAATTGCTTTTTATCCCTCTGCTACTTGGACAAAGAAACAAAAGGTGGTTTACTCTTCGAAATTTTGGTTTGATGCCAGATTTGCCTAGCCAGGCTGGGGAAATAGTCACATCTGAAGAAGGGAGAAGGCTGGATTCCCTGCAAGGGGCCCACTCCTTTCTTCAGCAGGTGTGTTAAGGGAGCCCTAAGTTCGCCAGTGAATCCCTCCACTCAGCACGTGTTTGTTTGGCTCCAGAGCAGATGCTGTGCAGCCCCATCAGTGTTCCACATCCCTCTTTTCAATCATTCGCCTTTCTGGCTTAGCCCTAAAGGCATTAGGATTGTGACCCTTGACTTAAAGGCTCAGTATGGTTTCTGATCCTGATTATTACAAAAATTAGATTTTGAGGAGTTTTTGCTCAGCTATTAATGCCAAACCATTTAGCTACTATTATCCTGATTATGTTATCCCTCTATTAAAACCTCTCAATTATTTTTCATTAATCTTAGAATAAAATCCAAAATCCTTATTATTACAAAGGCTATTCTCCGCCCCCCTCCCCGCCCTCCCTTTCTGATTTAGTAGGTCTGGAGTGAGGTCTCAGAATTTGCATTTCTAACAAATTCTTGATGCTGCTAGACCAAGGATGGCACTTTGAGAACCTCTGCTTCATCCTTTTTTGCTCTCTGCCCTCTCAGTTTCTGTAAGGCCCCATGCCTTTTCTGCTTCCAGCCCCTTGCACACAATCTTCCCTTTGCCTAATACACTTTTCCTCCTAACTTTTCCCGTTCATATTTCAGACTACATCTTCAAGATCATTTCCTCAGAAAACTCCTTCCTAATCAAGCTTCAAAACTCAGCTTAAGGGGCTTCCCTGGTGGCGCAGTGGTTGAGAGTCCGCCTGCCAATGCAGGGGACGCGGGTTCGTGTCCCGGTCTGGGAGGATCCCATGTGCCGCGGAGCGGCTGGGCCCATGAGCCATGGCAGCGGAGCCTGCGCATCTGGAGCCTGTGCTCCGCAACGGGAGAGGCCACGACAGTGAGAGGCCCGCGTACGGCAAAAAAAAAAAAAAAAAAAAAAAAAACAGCGTAAATAACTTCTATGATGCCTTCACTGACTTAAGACAGTTTTTTTAATTAATTAATTATTAATTAGGTTGTGCTGGGTCTTAGTTGCGGCAGGCAGGCTCCTTCGTTGTGGCAGGTGAACTCTTAGTTGCAGCATGCATGTGAGATCTAGTTCCCTGACCAGGGATCGAATCTGGACCCCCTGCATTGGGAGCACAGAGTCTTAACCACTGTGCCACCAGCGAAGTCCCTAAAGGTAGTTTTTATTTTATTATTTTAAAAGCCTGCAATATTTAAGATATATGAAAAGGTATAAAAAATAATTAGTTGCCTGAGTACCCATCTTTAGAAACCAAACCTTGCTGGAACAGGTAAAAGCACCTTATATAGCCCAGTGGGATCACTTCCCTACCCTTGTGCCCAGAGAAGCACTATCCTGTATCTGAGGGTTTTTTGCTCCATCTTGCTAGAGTATTTTGCTGATACTTCTACGTTGCTGGATCTTTTCCACTAGACAGAAAGCTCTTGGAGGGTAGGCATTGTATTATTGACCTCTGTGCCCATAACACGTATCGCATTATACCCAAAACCAGTGGTTCTCTACCTTGGCTGCATGTTAGAATTACCTGGGAAGCAAATGATCTTTAAAACCAATGGCCAGGGTTCACAGAGTTCTGATTTGTTTGATATGGGGTGAGGCTTGGGCTTTGGTATGCTTAGAAGCTGTCCTGGGTGATTCTGATTTACAGCGCCTGTAGAGATCCACTAGTCCAAACTATGTCAGGTTCCTTTACTGTAATAGACCATCTTAGTGCCCATGCTTCTTGTCAGTGCTTATCTCAAGGGTAATTTCAGTTACTTATTCCAAGCTTAGTGAGGGTAGACTTGCTTTGTCTTGCTCAATGCCATCATAGTGCCTGGCATATAGTAGGTTCCAACTCATTGAACAAATAAACCTGAGCAGGTTCATTGATCATCCAAAAAGTGTATGGCTGACAGGGGACAGCGTGACCATATTACCAGATTGTTGTTTTCACTGCTAGTGCAAAGCTGTTATCACAGACTGATATGGGAATGCCCAAACTTCATTTTAGAGGATAGATTAATTTATTTGTGCTTCCTGACAGTGGCCTTAGGAAGAAATGGGGTTGGGGTTTGTCATTATCTTATAGCTACCACTTCACCTTATGTTAAGAAGGTTCTTGGGACTTCCCTGCTGGCGGTCCAGTGGTCAAGACTCAGTGCTTCCATTGCAGGGGGCATGGTTCAATCCCTGGTCAGGGGAAGTAAGATCCTGCATGCCACATGGTGCAGCCAAAAAAAATAAAAGAAAGAAAGAAGGTTCTTGTAAGGGGTGGGTGAGCAAACCTCTAGGTGTTTCGTTAAGTCTTCAGTTTTCTTTATTTTGGGTCAAAATCTGTAAGGGAGTCATCTGTAAATTGGTTTCTGACTTTTGATTATAGTCATTTTTGAGAATGACTTGGAGTTGCATCTTGAAAAGCTTCTATTTAAGTGATTCATTCAAGTGTATGTGGTTTCCTTGGAGTAATGACTGCTTCCCAAATTTTTCTTACTGCAGCACATTTGTAAATTTACATGTTAGTCTTGAAAGTGTACCTGGGATAGAGTTTCCATTCAGTGGTGCAAAATGGATATAGGATTAAAAGCCTTGATCTGGTAGAGGTTAGCTATATCACTGCTTCTCAAACTTCAGCATGCATTAGGAATCATCTGGAGATCAATTAGAACAAGATTACTGACCTCTACCCAGAGAGATTCTGATTCAGTAGTTGTGGGGTAGGACCCAAGAATTTGCATTTCTAAGAAGCTCTCAGGTGGTGCTGTAGTTCTAAAGACCATACTTGAATAACAATGAGCTTTGGTAGTCCTTTGAAAAGGGAAGAAAAAAATGACTAGACTTGGAAGCCACAGTGGCAACTTGAATAATAGTGGTGGTGACTTACACTGTCGTTTGCCTCTTGATGATCTGGAGGGAAGACTGCGGGTTGAAAATGAAGGAGGGGAGACCTTGGGAGAGACAGACTGCCTGCAGCTGTGCCCCCTGCAGTTTATTCGGAGGTTAGGGCAGCCCTTGCGTTGCCAGCACACCCTGGGAGCTCTCAGCTCTGTGGCACTGATTGCTGGATCCCTTGTATAAGTTGTTCACCAAATCCTAGTCTACCTCAGAAATGGCTTTTAAATCCCTTGTCCTTCCTCGTTGCCTTTCTTTCAGGCCCCCAGTATCTCTCACCAGGTGTTTTGCTACAGAGTCCTGACCTGTTTCTTTTCCTTCCAAGTCTGTCCTCAACATAATCACCAGAGTGATCATCTTAAAAAATCAAACTTGGCAAGTTACACTATTGTTCTAAAACCTCTAGGTACTTGTTGCCTATAGGTTTAAGCCCAAGTGTGACATACAAGTTCCTTTGTGATCTGGAGTATTGAGGATATTTTAAAAAGAAAAAGAAAAGTAGGTAAGTTCCCTGTCATACCTGTAAAACCTGGCACCCTGTTTGCTGTGGTTGTCATATAGGAGGCAGAATACGCATTAGACAAGGGTTGAACTTTGATGACTTCTGAGGTAATCTGAGCTCTTAAGTTGGTGAGTCTGAGTATGACATGCTTGCAACCCTCAAGGATCCTCCTCTGTTTCATTAGTAAAATAGATGGAAGAATGTGTGCCTGAATGTTACAGTGAGTGCTATCAGGGCTTGGTGAACTCAGTGATCCATTTATGTCTAAATAGTAGAGGGAAGACATCATGGCAGAAGTTTAGTTAGAATGAACTAGGTATGGATGTATTGGGGTGGTTGGAAAGGAAAGTACAGCCTGAGCAGAGGCTCGGTGGGGGTGGGATGCAGTGTGGATGACACTTAGAGGGGCTGGTCAGGATCAGGCTTCCCGGGGTGGGGAGTAACAAACAGGATGGAAAGCTAGATCACAGGGGCTGGAGCCCTGGTAGGATAAGGGAGCCATTTGGATCTTATCTCATAGGCCTGCAGATATGTAATTAGGGCAATAGCATGATGAAATTAATGTTTTACAGAAATGATCCATTGGTGTGTAGTGTAGTTTGAAAAGGGGATAGTCTGCAAGCAAGGGGATAAGTTAAACTGTTGAAATAGTTCTGGTGTTCAGTGGAGTTCTACCCCTCTGTCTCATTTACATAACCACCTAGTCTTAGTTGTGAGATGCACAGGAAAGAATCTATAGAACTGAGAATAACTGCATTCTACTGGCTGGAAAATTTAACAATGTTGTATACTGGGTTGGGGCGGGGGTCGGGGGAATCTCATTGACGGAAATAGAAAGGTTAATAGGAAAACGCATTTTTGAGGAGAAGTTAAGTCCCATATAGTGAGATATCGAAAAACAAATGCTTAGTTACTAGTTGGAGATAGGAGACTGAAACTTGGGTAAGAGCTGAGTCTGGATAGAACTTGAGAGTTGTCTGCATAGTGGTTAATAGTTAAACCATGGAATGAAGTTAAACCATGGAATAGTTAAACCACCCAGACCATGCAGCATGGAGAGAGGAGCCAGATGGAGCCCTGGACAATGCCTGTGGTCACTGAGTAGAAGCGCCCAACACGTAGCTGGAGAGATTGGAGGGGGACCAGGATCATGTCATATTTCCATATTTCTGGAAGCCAAGGAAGGGACAAAGATGGTGTGCATCTAAAGTATTTTCAAGGAATATAAAGTTAGATTTGTCATGAAGCAGGTTATTGGAATACTTCTGAGGTAGAGAGAAGACCTAATTTCTGAGGGCTGGAGGGAAGGAAATGAGCAAGGGAAAGGTGTAAGGGTAACGAGCACCCTTGAAAGGCGTGGAAAGGGAGGCAGCTGAATCGGCCTGAATTCCTTAGGTTCATCTCAAGACCCACATGTGTATAAAGCAGATAGATACAGAATGGTGACGCTGCTGGCAGAACATTAGGAAGGTATAAACAGGCACATCTTTCAGGAGTTGCGAGAGAAGGGAATCAGGGACACTGGTTTAGCTTAAAAGGGACACTATATATCCTTGACTGAAAATGTCTCAGACACTGCCATTGAAGATCTCAACCATATTTGTTTGCTGTGGTTAGATAGGAGTGGAAGTGTGGAAGTTGTTGATGCCAGGAGTGAGGTGAGCTGGAGTAGGATTTTTTTTTTTTTTTTTTTTCGGTACGCGGGCCTCTCACTGTTGTGGCCTCTCCCGTTGCGGAGCACAGGCTCCGGACGCGCAGGCTCAGCGGCCATGGCTCACGGGCCCAGCCGCTCCGCGGCATGTGGGATCCTCCCGGACCGGGGCACGAACCCGTGTCCCCTGCATCGGCAGGCGGACTCTCAACCACTGCGCCACCAGGGAAGCCCAGGAGTAGGATTTTTAATGTCTGTTAAATTATCTAAAGATATTGTTGTATCACTTGGGTTTCCAAGCCCTTCTTTAGATTTCTACTTAACAACAAAGTAGCTATTAGCACTCATGCTTTACTACTGTGATGTTCTCAAATCTTGAGAGCTTGGGTTATAGTGATCTGGAAAGAGGAAATGGGAGGGAACTCTTGTAGAATCTGAATCTTAGAGGGCAGGAGTGAAGCCAGGAAAGGATCTACAGCCAAAACGAATCTTCCTGGAAAGGCAGGAATTGAAATGTATTAAGTTGAATAATCACTTCTGTTTTACATAAGAAGAAACTAAGGCTTGGAATTGGAATTTGAATCCAGTTTTCTCTGATATTTTAGATGAAATATTTCCTTTAGCATCCCACCCAGCAGAGGAAAGTCATGGACAATCTTGATTCTCTCTTAATGTTTAGCCAAAAGCCTGAACCCTTTGTCATTTAACATTTACTAGATTTGTCCTAAAAGAAGAGTATAAATGTATTTCCATTTCCCTTTTTTGCCCAGACCTGCCTGTGATGGAGGCATAGATGAGTTGTGAACTGAAGGCACAGGGAGGAGTGGGAGAGGGAAGATGGCCAAATCTATAGGTCAGGCCTGCTGGAGGTACTAACCGACTGGGGAATCACCTCAAACTGAAAAGTTGACAAAAGTGGTTCTTTGGTTTCCTTGTGTTGTATGGGAGCCTGCTCTGTGCCTTCTTAAAAATTTTTTAAGTCTATTTTTTAAAAATATTTATTTATTTATTTATTTGCCTGCGTTGGGTCTTCGTTGCTATGCACGGGCTTTCTCTAGCTGTGGCCAGCGGGGGCTGCTCTTCGTTGTGGTGTGTGGGCTTCTCATTGCGGTGGCTTCTCTTGTTGCGGAGCACGGGCTCTAGGCACGTGGGCTTCAAGTGGCTGAGGCACGCAGGCTCAGTAGTTGTGGTTCATGGGCTCTAGAGCGCAGGCTCAGTAGTTGTGGTTCACGGGCTTAGTTGCTCCGTGGCAACTTCTGTGGGATCTTCCCGGAACAGGGATAGGACCAGTGTCCCCTGCATTGGCAGGTGGATTCTTAACCACTGCGCCACCAGGGAAGTCCCTGTGCCTTTTTTTTTTAAAGCAGTGTCCTGATTAATGCTAAAACTTTAATCAGTTAGATCCTTGGTACTGGGGAAAATGTGGTCCATTATCTAGCAGCACAGATATCACCTGGGAGCTTGCAAGAAATGCAGATTCTTGGGCCCCACACTAGCTTTATTGAATCCAACACTGTTAACAAGATCTCCAGGTGATTCATGTGTCTTATGGTTCTGAAGCAAGGAGGAGTTAGACCCTGAAAGCTGAGAGTAATATTTTCAAATAAAGTATCATGCCAGAGACTTTGGAATACAATAAATTTTACCGTGTCTAGTAAACCAGTTGTTTTGTGGGTGCTCTGGGGGCCCTGACTCCCTGTGCCTACAGTCCAGACACTATTATGGGGCCATCTACAACTCCCAGCATACCTCTGCAACCTCATCTCTGGCCACTCGCGTGTGCCTTAAGCTCCTCACAAGCTGTGGTCCTTCCTGCCATTGTCCTTTTGCTTAAGGTGTGTGTGTGATCTCTGCTTCCCCCCCACCCCCAACTTTTTTTTTTTTTTCTTTTAAAGCCCAGCAAACTTCTACTTTGGCTTCAAAACCTAGCTGTGAAATACCTTCTCTGGGACTTCTTCCCATTTTCTTCATGTTGACGTAGCATTATGCTGGTACTTCTGCTTGAGTACTCAGGCCTGTGTCTAATACCTGTGTCAGGCAAATACTTAGTAAACCTTTGTTGACTAGCCCCTAGGTTCTTGCTACCTACTTGATCTTGGGGACCAGCTTTTTGTTGTCTAGGTTTATTGGTGAGGGGCGGGGGGGGCAGAATGACAGAAATTCTCTAAAGGCTTAAAAAACTGGAATGTTTGTGAAGGATTTTAATTTTACACTGTTAGTGTTTCCTTTCATCACATTTCATGGTAAAAGGAGGCAGGACCAACGGTTTTTGCCTAGGTTTTCGATGGCTTATTTTTAAAGGGATAACAGAAATGTCACTAGCAATTTTGGTACCCAGAGAAGCTGGGCCATTCTGAGGTTGGTGACCTGTTTTCTTTAC
The DNA here is from genome assembly GCF_011762595.2 of Tursiops truncatus. Taxonomy (NCBI): domain Eukaryota; kingdom Metazoa; phylum Chordata; class Mammalia; order Artiodactyla; family Delphinidae; genus Tursiops; species Tursiops truncatus. Next base: position 163,078,648 of record NC_047034.1, on the reverse strand, counting down.
ATCTGACTGTGTATCTATGCTTGCTCCCCTTGAATTGTAATCCAGGTGCTCTTAGAAAGTCTCATAAAGGAAATCCCCACCCCCTCTCACATATCTGCCCAGACTGCTCAGAGCAGCATGTACCGTGTGCAAGTAGCTGTCCCTTCTCTAGAACGCCGGTTCTCTGGCAGGACTAGCCAATCTGCTTCTCCATCTTAGTCACGCTGCTTTGGCCCTGATACTGCCTGGCGCCTGCTGGAGCCTGTGCTGCTAGCAGCAGATTACTGTATGCTTGTTCCTGGGCCCATTTCCTGTTTCTATTCTAGTTGCTGGTGGCTCAGCTCTGCTTCCTGCCTGTGTGTCTCACACAGATTCCTCTTGCTGGAACCTTTTGTTTTCTTCGGAACAACTTCATTCTGAAAACTAACTGAGCCTTAGGTCTAGTGTTATGGCTCCTGGGCTCAGTTAGCGTTACTGAGGACTGGTGGGAAGTACCCCATCCCCACCAAGCATATCACTTCGATTTGACCTTGTTTTTCAGTTTGTCCCCAGTCCTGCTACAGGAAGCTGGTGGTTCGTTACTTCAATCAGAAATTGGTATAAGAAGATAAACTGGGATCTTGTAGGCCAAATGTATCTTCACTTATTAGCAGTGCAGGGCTGTCAGGACTGTTGTGCCCTGGTTCTTTACCACCTGGAGTATGTAAAACATACTTCCTGCTGCTGAGGAAGACAGTTGGTACCCTTTCTAGCCCAAGCCTAGAGAATATATTTGGGCTTGGGCAGGTAATGCTATCCTCAGCAGAGTAAAAGCTTACAGAGAATATAGGGATGGAAAGGAAAGCATGTGCTGACTCAACCTTCCAACTTATGTGAGCAGTTCAACACCCCTCAGAGCTTAGAGTGGGAGGGAGAAAGTACAGGAAGGTTGTAAAAAAGGAAGAAGTGAAGGAGGTTGTCTTGGGCAAATGTATTTTAAAGTTCTAGGCTTCCCCATTTTGCCCATTTTGCCCCAGAAGACTCTGACTCAGGGAATATGCTTTGTGAATAATTCTCTTCTTTCTCCTTCACAACTACTCTCTTAGGATCATCTGACAGTACTGCGTCAGATAGAGTGATTTCTACACTGAACCTAGGCCATGCTAAACCCTAGGTATGTTTAATAGAGAAGTATTTAATATAGGGAATTGGACTTAAAAATTGTTAGGCGGATTGAGGGAGCATGCTCTAGGCTCATCCTCCAGGAGTCGGGATCTAGACCTAGATTTGACCCACCAAGGGAACTCCTGCTTGTGAGTCACTATCAGATTGAGTGCTCTAAATCTGCTATCTAGGGATCAGTAAGCTGGAATCAAGAAGCAGCAGCTGCTGCTACCAGAACCAGCACCCAGTTAACTGGAAGATGAAACCAAAATGCTCCTGGAGAGACAAGTGAAGGAGACAGAAGTATGATCACTGCCATACTTTGATCTAATCTTGAGTCTGATTCTAATTAGCAGAACCTGAATTATAGCCAAAACCCATCTGCAGGGATTCTGGGAAATGTAGTTTTTAGCTTTTTAACCTCTGCAATTAGGAAAAGAGTAGAATGAAGTTAGCATGAGCTACTCCACAGAATATTCACCACACTTAACACAAACACCACCATCCCCCCTCACCCCACTCTTTACATATATGAGGAATCCAAGACCCGAACAAGTTAAAGGACTTGCCCAAGGTCATTCAGTAAATGAGAATATGGGCTTCCCTAATAGTGAAAACCCATTGCATTTACTATTAGGAAAAACTCCTATAAAGGGTGAGTAAAAAGCTCCTTTAGGGGAAGGAAGAGTGCCATATTCAGAAAACAGACTTTGGGGACTTCCCTGGTGGCACAGTGGTTAAGAATCTGCCTGCCAATGCAGGGGCACGGGTGCGAGCCCTGGTCCGGGAAGATCCCACATGCCGCGGAGCAGCTAAGCCCGTGCGCCACAACTACTGACCCTGTGCTCTAGAGCCCGTGAGCCACAACTACTGAGCCCGCATGCCTAGAGCCTGTGCTCCGCAACAAAGAGAAGTCACCGCAATGAGAAGCCCGCACACCGCAACAAAGAGTAGCCCCTGCTTGCCGCAACTAGAGAAAGCCCGCGCACAGCAACGAAGACCCAACGCAGCCAAAAATAAATAAATAAATACATTAATTAATTAAAGAAAAAAAGAAAACAGACTTTGTCTTCCATATTCTCTTCTCTTTGAGGAAAGGGAGGGAGGAGGTATGGAGAGATGTGGGGTTGAGACTTCTAGGCAAAGGTAGTGATACTGTAGCTTCTGGATTTGGGTCTCCTCCATAGGAAGATGTAGGAAGCATTTACTCTGGAAGGAAGAAACCTCAACAACTAGAATTTCTTGAAATTCCTGAGTCAACATATGGATGAACTCAGTTGCCTAGGTGACAGTAGCTTTCCTCCATCTATCTCCCCTTCTCCTTCTCTCTTGTTGGTGCTTTTATAACGTGCAGAGCTGTCTGGGAGACTACCTTGGTGAAGTACATGCCCCAGTTCTGCCATTGTCCTTCTCCAAGAAGACCAAACAAAATCCAAAAGCTAGCCCCTAGATTTGGGATTGTGAAGCTGTTTCTTGTCTGTCTGGGGAAGGTGGGTGAGGGGTAGCTTGGACTTTCTGAACGAAGTCCTTCTAGAAATGCTATATTTACAGAAACCACTAGGGCCCCCCTGCACCAGAGTGAGAATCTTGGTCCAGAGAGGAGGGCCCATAGGTGTGAACTATGTTAACATACCTGATAAATCAAGCATGGAATCAGCTCTGTTGTCTTTTTCTCATATTTCTAAGATATTTGATGTTCTACCTGAATGTTACGATGAAACTGGTATGTGATCTAGTGCTGTCCCTTTGGGGGCCAGTGCTTGATCTCTTGCTCCATCTACTTCCATGGCCAGAACCTATTTCTCCTCCCCACCTGGTGTCAGCATGGAATTGGCTGGTATTGTGATGTAATCTCTGATTGCTGTGAGGCGGAGCTCATCTCCAAGCTGTTGGCTAGCTTCCTATTGACCTTTCCCCAAGGGAGTTAAGAAGCCATGCCTTGTTGAAGGTGGGAACTAGAGGTTGAAGGTTCAGACTGAGAGCAAATCTGTCCCTTAAGGCCAGCTTTGTTGTGGGAGGAATATTGACGGTTGTTTACTGAGGTGAGTGAAGGTAATTTCCTGATATTTGAGGAGAGAAAAAAAGTAGGAGAGAAAAAAAAGTAGGAGAGAAACCAAGTTCCAAATAAATTCACTGCATCTGTATTCAGAGGAACTGTCATCAAGAATATTCGTTCTTTTCCTTCCTCGTCTTTTGCTTTTAGGACTTGACTATGTCTTTCCCTGTGTACAGAGTTGTTGTTTTTTTGGTTTTAAAGGCCTTCAGGGCTGTCTTTTCTGGTTTAGGATTCTATCCATTCCCCACTCTCAGATTTCTTTGTTCCACCCCCTCCCCCCAAATCTTTGGATTTTATCTAGACCCGTAGGTCATGGTAGGGAAGACCACTGGCAAATATAAATTTAGGGCTTTAAATATCAAACCAAGGAGGCCATCCAGCCCCCTAGACCTTGGTCTACGCTGTGTTAAGCACAGTGCCAACTTTACCTTCCCTACTTGTGTACATTACGTCCGTCCTCCTTGCTTTCTGATTGCTGTATTTCTGAGGAGCAGCCAAATGAGGTGAAGCCTAAGGCAGTACCCCTCCCCCTTACACTTCTCAGATCTAGAATTCTGCCGTCTTTTCCTCTCCCCTTTTTCCTGTTCTCCTTACTCAAGTTCTAGGATCCAAGCTGATGATCATGGTGGAACACGGTCTGTGTGGTTGGCCTTCTTGACAGGGAATGCAAGCTTGGAGAAAGTAGGGGGTTCTTAACTTCTTTGTCTTCTCTAGCTTTACAGTGCTCACTTCCTGCTGGGATTAGAATAGCCCTATTCCATAAATATGCACTGATCTTGACTGCTCTAACTCAGGCCCAGCTCTGACCTAGTTTCATTTTTTTTTAGATTTGAGTCTTAGCAGCTAGTGACCCTTACAACACTCTGTACACTTTTGGCCAAGAGGTGGTTTCTGGCTAGATGAGACATTCTCTAATGAGAAATGCCTAAGTGAGAAGAAACCTTGGCAGGGGAGGGGTATGTGTCAGAAGGCTGGTCAGGTAGGTAACATGGGTATTACACAGACGTGGTGGGGTCTGTGACAGACTAGAAAGCAAGGTTTCAATCGATCAGCACCTCTGGGAGTTCTAGGATCTATTCTTTTTATAAGTTGGGAACCTGGATTTTTTTATGTAAAACATCTGAATTATTAGAAAGGTCTCATGGGGACGTTGGGCAATGGATTAAAAGGTTCTCCGGGGCCTGTGGGTCTACCCCTGCAGCTTGTGGATTGCCCAGGTAGCTTTGGTTCCCTTGAGCTGGTGCTTACAATTTTTCTGGGTTTAGGGGCCAGCTGTGGGAAACACCATCTATCCGTTGCCAACTCTTATTGTGTTTTTGGTGTTTGTTTTATTGGCTTGGGGAGGGGGAAGTGCAGGGGAGATGTTGAGCAGAAGCACTCAATGTGATTAAACCTCTAGCCGAGCAGATCTGTGGGAGCAGAGTATCGACCCCTGGAAAATCAATGGCTGCTGCAGTGGCCGAGCTGCTGTTTGAAGGGGCGCCCACTGCAGGAATGCTGGCAGCCCAACGCTCTTTCTTCTCCCCACTTTTTACCTCAGCAACGCCCTCAGCCTCCACCCAAAGGGTCAGACCTACGTCAAGAGATTCTGCTGAGGTGGATTAGAACAGCAGGTTCTTGTTTTTTGTAATTAGATTGAAATTTCTCCAGTGATACAGAGCCCCACCTCCCGACAGCCTCCTTGCCCGACGTTCCTTCCCTGCACTGCAGTTCTATCAAGAGCTCTTATCAAGTGGCTGAGGCCCTTTCAGGATTGCACTTCTCCGTCTTAGGCAGGAGAGTCAGTTCCCTTGATGACAACACCCAAGAGTCCCTCCTTCATTGTGGAGGTCTGGAGTGGAGGTGTGCAGGGTTAGGGTGGAGGAATGACTATTAGAGGAAAGAGACTAATAGAGATTGGGTCTAAAGAGGATGCTTTTGAGTAATATTTATCAAGCATTTATAGTCTTTTGTGTGCCTGGCATTTTTCTGGTCACTAATAACATAGGAGAATATAGCTCCTAAGGCTAATGAGGAAAAAGGCAGATTCAGCACAGTACCATCAGTCTTGAACACTGGGTCTAGAGGACGTTGAAGGGACTCTGGGCTCTGCCTGCGGAGCGAGCGTGAGGGGTCAGGGTAGTTATACTGTGATTGTGGAGGCTTTGCCCCCACAAAGCTGTTCTCATCTTTGAAGATCCCAAGGCAGAAAACAGTTTTAGTCTGTAGTTGATACACCTATAGTGCAACTTCAAGCAGCTGTTCTTGCCACCCAGTTCTCTTTGGTGGCTGGGAAATGGGCTACCCTGTTGTGTTAGAGGAGAGCTCTGTTGCCCCATTGTTGGAGCGTGGCTGTGGGCAGGGGGTTGAAGCTTGCTTGGCACATGCCCCAGAAAGGAGTAGTTTGGGAGTTGGGGCTCCTAAACAAGACCCAGTTGTCCTGCAGTTTGCAACGGTGGCTGCAGGGCTGGGTGAGGAAGAAAGTGTGAAATTATCGGAGATGAGGCCGCCTAGAGGCTAGGAGTGTTTTGACTTCTCTCTCTGGGCCACACCCTTATGCTTGATAATAGGATTAGGGCCCAGGAGTACCTGCAGAGAGAGATCAGACACCTACTTTCATGGGACTTAACTTCCTGCTTATCTCCCTAGATTCTAAGTCACACTCTCCTCCCTCCTCACCCCTGTGCATTAAGTATCCTTCTAAGGACCCAGAGGAGAGGAAAAGTACTACACCCTTTAGTATAGAAAAAGTAGGTTTAAATTAAGAGAGTTATAGGTGACAGAGCTGACTTGAAATAACCATGAAAGGAAGAGTGATTTATAAGGAAGAGTGGCTAGGAAAGAGAGGAACACACAGCATTGTAGACTTGTAGAGTTGGATTATCTAGTTTTATTCTTTCCTTCTGCAGAAGAACTAAGTGATACCTAGTGAGGTTAGCCTCTTAGAGTCATGTAGCTAATCACCCGGTGTGTCTGGAGACAGACTGTTGTTGCCTCACCTTGTTTGGAGCACGGAGCCTAGCCTTTGATAGTGGCAAACTTCTACCTTATGGTGGAAAGAGTGCAGGCTTTGGAATCAAAAATATGGGTTTAGACCCAGTTCTTCTGTTTAATAGCTTTCTCTCCTTGGGTAAGTCATTTAACTTCTGAGCCTCTTGCTGCTTTGTTAAAATGGGGATGATACCTACCTCAGAAGATTGTGAGAGTGGAATGTGAGACAGCCACGTACCCTAGGGTTGAACACATGATAGTCACATATTCGTGTCAGTTCTGAGTCCCTTAAAGAGGGAGACACGAAGGGACTTGGCTTTTATTCCTCTTTCCAACATCCTTTGAATTTGGAGATTTGGTCTCCCAGAGCTTTCTTTATGAAATTTGTTGAGTATATGTAGGGGATTTCGTCTTGGAAGTGGGCCCCTGAAAAGCATTCTGGAGACAAGAAGAGTCTGACCTTTCTCTACTGTGCATTTCCCACCAGGCAGCCAGAAGGTACCCAGAAGAAATGATTCATTATCGCCAAAATAAAAGCTTGTAGAAAAAGAGAAGTGGGAGTTTGGTGAGGGGTTTTTGGGAACTTGGGGTGGGGGGTTAAGAAATAAGAGTTCTCTGAGCCTTTCCCAGAGCAGTTTCTTCTATTCCACACAGTGAGTGTAGTCCAGGCAGGAGATGGTGCTTGGTCCTAAGCTGCAAGGATAGTTGCCAGCCTCTGTGTCTTTTCTTTCCCCTTCCCTACCACCTGCTTAAAGCCTGACTTGGAAGTAAGAGGCAGCCTCTTCTGTGTGTTGATTCGTTCTTGGCATTTCCACGAGCACTGCTACCGCTAGCCTGCTCTCAAGGGAGGGATGGCATTTAGTCTCTTGGACTAAGACCACTTATTAGAACAACAGAGCAGCAGTCCTGTAACTCTGGAGTCCCTTCTAGCCTGGGTGGGTCAGATCGCCCATCTTTCCATTTAGCAAAGACTGAGGAGAAAAAAGAGAATTATTGTACTGAATATTTTTTTGTGAGTGTATGATAGAGGTAGCCTCTTCCTCCCCTGACCCTTGACAAATATGTTGCTTAAAGAAGGCTTTATGAAAAATCAGCTCTCCCCCAAATTTATTTGCCTTAAGTAGTTCTGAAGTAATTAAGTTTGTCTTTTTCCTTGAAGTTTGTTAAAACTATTGCCTCCTTTCCTACCATCTGCCTTTCATCAAAGTTAAGTTTCCCAACCTCTTCTGTGTTCTTCAGGATTTCCTCCCATTCTCCAGCCTGGGAGCAGCCTCCCACAGGGACCGTGGATCTGTTAGGCTGGGCAAGTATGTGTGTAGAATTTACCTGGGGCGGATGGTTTCCCTGCCAGTAGTCAGCACAACTTGGCAAAAGCTCGTCACAACTGAAAGAATATGAGGACTCCACCTGGGGGTTAACAGAAGCTCTATTTCTCGAGGATTCGGCCAAATTTATGAGAAAACCCTGAATCTGAGCATTGCTATGAGCTCGTTCTTTAGACTTCCTTATTGATGTTGCTTAATCTGTTCAGCAAAATGAGCTGATGTCATCCTTGTGAGTCTCTGTCAGAAGATTGTTTAACCCCCCACCCTTCTGTAACCCTGATCTGGTATCTTCCTGCTTGAAAGTGTACTTAATCAGGCAGCCAGTTCATGTTAGAATTTGTAGCTCTTCCTGTGAGAGCACTGCAAACACCCCCCAACCCCACCCCACCCCCACCACACACCCAGTGAGGTATGGACTGTGTGATTTTGGGCATGGTTTTGTTGTGGTGTGAAGAGGTGTTAGCTGCTGAGTTCTGTTTGTCAGCAGAGCCTGACAGACCCATGCTGGCACTCGCTGGGGCTGGGCAACCAATCACAGCTGGAACAGTTATCGTCATGGAATCCCTATGGGCTTCCTCTATCAGGTCACATCCCAAAATAACATTGGGCAGTATTTCAAGTGAAGAAACGAAGGCTTTCGGGGCTGTAGCCAGCCTGGAGTGTGAGATTCTGTGTGAAATAGTTGGACCTGCTCCAGCGCTTTTGATCTGCATGGTAGATGAGCAATAAAATGCATGAAACACGTTGGAAACACGTGAGGAAATTCTCCCTGGCCCTGCTGCTTCCTTGGAACTGGCAGGGCACTGAGTGGGCTGATCCTCACCTCCTATCTCTCAGCAGGATTATGCTTGGAGGAATGCAAGCCCGGGAAAAGAGATCTTTCCACTTACAGGGCATTGCTACAATTCTTTCAGCAGTCCTCCTAGAAGACACCTGTTAGGTGGACTCTTTTGGGAGAACTGAGAACCTGAGTCCTGAAATGCTAAAGGTCGCCCCACCAGGGAGAGAGAATAGGGGCTTGGATTGATTGAACTTTGTCTGTGTGATATGTGTGCTGTAGAAAGCCGAACTTGTTAGGCACATTGAAGTCTGACTCAACAACCAGACATCCGGCTTTTTGTGGAACAAAAGACCTGAAAAACTGGCTTTTTGTAGGGTAGAAAGCAGAGGTGTGTCCTGTGCAATAAAAGGACGTGGAGTTCAGAGCAATATCTGTTCATGCAGATAGAGGAGGGAGACTTCTTTTGGAGTCTTCTGCTTTTACCACTCCCTCTCATTTCCCAATAAAAACATTTAGTGTGATTAGCCGCTCAGATTGATGGGTATGTCTTACATCTTATACTGCTGTGTATAGTTAGTTGTATCTCTTATTCAGGGTATTGCTGCTGGTATTGCATTTTCCATATGGCCCTGACTGTATGGTGCCGGTAGAGTTTCTTGCAGATGCCCCAGACTCAGATTTGTCACAGACTCAGATTTGTCCAGTCCTTTCGTCGTATAAATGAGAAAACTGAAGCCCATCTTGTTGCTAGCTTGCCCAAGGTCACAACTGATAAGTACCAAGAGCTGGGCTTTGGTCTCCTAACTCAAGGTTATGATGCTTTTTCCTCAGTCTATATAGTATCACAGCGTAGTGGAAAGAGAAAGAACATAGGCTTTGGGGTTCAGCAGATCTGGGTTCAAAGTCTGATTTCTGCCACTTACTGGCTGGATGGCTTGGGCATGTAACCCCGTCTCTGAGCACCCGCTTGCTCCTTTTCAACATGTTAGTGGTGGTAGTACCTGCTTCCAAGAATTGTAGAAAATTAAGTAACTCCATAAAATGCCTGACACATCGTAGATGCTCAAATGATAGTTATTGTTAGTATTAATATAAATGATCTGTTCCTTCCTATGCTAACATTCTGGTTCTTAATATCTTTTTAAATCAACTCCCCCCATGCTGACCAGTTGCCCTCTGATGAAAATGACAGTTTGAGAGACTGGCTTCAAACCAACCAAATGAGAGAGATAAGAAGATTAATGCTGATTCTTCCCCTACGGTTACTCTGTGCCCAGGCATCCCAGCCCACGTGGACTGCTGTTGACAGTGGTTTACTTAGTACTTTTTCTCTACGAAGCTCAGGGCACTTTACCAAAACTGACAGCTCTCCTCAGAATGCCTCTGTGAAGGAAGCCACCACAGGTGCCTCCAGGGTCCTGAGAGCGCAACCCCAGGGGCTGCCTGTGGTTTTTTTCAGGCTCCTGGGATCCCTCAGGTGGGCTAGGACGTTTGCTTGTGTATCTGTGGAGAGCCTGGTTTTTAACAGATGTGTGGCTGAAAGAGCATCTATAGGCCCCGCCCTGACCCCATAGCAGCGGTTGTTGGGTTGGTGGGGTTTTTTCCTTTTTATTTTTTTATTGATATATATTTGATATACAATATTATATTAGTTTCAGGTGTACAGTATAACGATTCAGTATTTGTATATATTGTGAAATGAGTAACACAATGAGTCTAGTTAACATCGTCACCTGTATAGTTACAGAATATTTTTTTCTTGTGATGAGAACTTTTTAAATATTTCAGATATACAGATATACTAAAGTTCTATTAACTTTAGTCACCATACTGTACATTACACCCCCATGGCTTATTTATTTTATAACAGGAAGTTTGTACCTTTTAACCCCCTTCTCTGATTTCTCCCCCGCCACCTCTGGCCACCACCAGTCTTCTCTGTGAGCTTGGTTTTTGTTCTGTTTTGTTTTAGATTCCACATGTAAGTGAGATCATACAGTACTTATCTTTCTCTGTTTGACTTATTTCACTTAGCATAGTGCACTCAAGGTTCATCCATGCTGTCACAAATGGCAAGATTTCATCCTTTTTTATGACTGAATAATAATATTCCTGTGTGTGTGTGTGTGTGTGTACACCACATTTTGTTTATCCATTCATCTGTCATTGGACATTTAGGTTGCTTTCATGCCTTGGCTATCGTAAATAATGCTACAGTGAACATGGGGGTGCATCTATCTTTTCGAGTTAGTGTTTTGGTTTTCTTTGGATAAATACCCAGAAGTGGAATTGCTGGATCATGTGGTAGTTCCTTTTTTTTTTTTTTTTTTTTTTTGAGGGACCTCCATACTGTTTTCCATAGTGGCTGCACCAATTTATATTCCCACCAGCAGTGCACGAGGGTTCCCTTTTTTCCACATCCTTGCCAATACTTGTTTCTTTTCGTCTTTTTGTTAATAGCCATCCTAACAGACGTGAGGCTTATTGTGGTTTTGAATTGCATTTTCCTGATGGTTAGTGATGTTGAACATCCTCTTTTTTTTTTCCTCCTCAGTTCCTCAGAAGGTCTCCAAGGATATACACCAGCTTGAATAGGGGTTCCTCTATTGAAGGCAGCAGAAAGAGAGCAAAGGGGACTTTTAAGTTTACCTATACTGTCTCAACTGTTTTTACCATGAGAATGTTCATGTTTTACTTGTTTAATCAAAGACACAAATGTTTAAAACATTTAATTTTTCAAGGCCATTTGAAGAGTTCTTGTCTTATGGATAGACCTTCAATTCCTGTACTGTTCCAAAGTATGCTGATTTCTTTTTCCTCTAAGCAAGTAGCTCTTATTACTAGAAGCTGGTGGTTTGGTAAGGAATGGAGACAGTAGGAGGGAATGCTGAGGAAAGCTACTGGTCCCTAAAACAGAGCATTGGGCTGTGGTTTCTGTTATAAACCAGGGCTTAACAAGTGGCTTTCAAGGCCTTTTCTGGCCTACGCAGTTGGCTCCTCTTGTCATCTTGCTGCCTCTTTGAGTTTACTCTCCTTGGTTCAGAAGCTAGGTGTCCCTGGTACAGCTTAGCCCTCAACGTGGGGAAGGAATCCTCCTCTCTTGGGATGAATCTAGGGCTCTTCATAGCTCCAGGTACTTTAATCCTTTGAGACGAAAGAGGCCCTTTGGTGTTACCTAGAGAAGGGCTTCTTGAGTTCTCTTCCATGCTGGGACTAATTCTAGTTGCAGTTTGTGAAAGCATGCTATGGTGTACTGGGTCTGCTCCTTGTAGGAAAGCTAGCATTTTCTGACTTCTCAGCTAACACTGAGAGCTGAACACAGACACAAATGCACACCTACCTACTTGCCTTGCCTTCAAGGCAAGCTTTGTTCCCACAGAACTCAGCAGAAATACTCCCAGCCTAGTGAAGTAACCAACTGGTTTGCAAAGATCCAACCAACCTGGATACTTAGGGGAGAGCCTAAGAGGTGCTCTTTGATCTCCAATGTTACTGTCCGACTCCAGGGTCAGAATCACCTTGAACTGATCTCTCCAAGGTGAGCTTGTTGTGGGAATAGGAATAGACTCAAATCAGGCCATTTTGGATTTCCTTCCTCTTCAGCTGTGTCTCTTTAAGAGAACTCTTTTCTTAACTATTTTGAGTATTAGGGTTTTCACAGACCTGAGCGTGTACTGAAAGCTTTCATTCTTTCTTCAAGGTACAGTTAGTTCCCAGCCTGAAGTTAATGCGTGATGTTGAGCCCATGGTATTGCTAGAGAGTGAACTTGGGGCTGGGAGTGGGTTGGGGGTGCATTTCCTGGGGTGAATATTTTTATTTTTTTGGTGTGCCACGCGGCATGGAGGATCTTAGTTCCCTGATCAGGGATCGAACCCACGCCCCCTGCAGTGGAAGTGTGGAATCTTAACCACTGGACTGCCAGGGAAGTCCCTTTTTCTATTTTTAAATATTTTTCATATTGAGCTCCTGATTGCTAATCTTGGGGTTTACTGACCTAGAGTGAACTCTTTACCGATTAATTCAAGACAAGCACAACCTCCAAATAAATACCAAATTCTCATTGAAAAACTTAAAACTAGGAAAAAAAACTGGGTTTGTTCAGTTGGCAAACATTTGTTCATCCCTGTTGTTGGCCAGGTGTTAGGAATGTAGTCCCAGACCCTCTTGGCAGTTAAAGAATTGTCTGTGCAATATATCCCTTTCTTACCTCCTACCCCTTATGTTTTAAAGTATGGTAACTTGGAGTGAGTTCTTGGTAAATGTAGGTTATAATAATTTGATGGAGAGGGGATCTGTGAATGTTGCCCAAACTTGTTAACATTTTCTTATAGCTCCTGATGCTGTCCTGGCAGTGTTTTGTTAAGTTTCCCCGTTGGAAAAGAACTAAAGGCTCGCTGAAAGAGCTGCTCTCTTATGACTGTAGAAGTTGGGGCTGGGAAAGAAGATGAAAGTACTATATGTGCTTCTGGTAGATAGACCAGAAGATAGACCAGATAGACCAGCAAGCTATAGCTTGTGGGCTAGTTACTTTTAAAAATTAATTAATTAATGGCTGTGTTGGGTCTTTGTTGCTGCGCGTGGGGGCTACTCTTGTTGCGGTGCGCGGGCTTCTCGTTGCGGTGGCTTCTCTTGTTGCGGAGCACGGGCTCTAGGCGCGCGGGCTTCAGTAGTTGTGGCATGTGGGCTCAGTAGTTGTGGCTCACGGGCTCAGTAGTTGTGGCTCGCGGGCTCTAGAGCGCAGGCTCAGTAGTTGTGGCGCACGGGCTCAGTTGCTCCGCGGCATGTGGGATCTTCCCGGACCAGGGCTCGAACCCGTGTCCCCTGCATTGGCGGGCGGATTCTTAACCACTGCGCCACCAGGGAAGTCCCTAGTTACTTGTTTTTATAAATAATGTTTTGTTAGAACACAGTCATATCCATTTGTTTATGTGTTGTCTGTGACTGCTTCTGCACTCTGGTGGCAGAGTTGAATAGTTGTGACAAAGACTATGTGGCCTTTAGAGTCTAAAGTATTTCCTCTCTGGCCCTTAATAGAGAGCTTGCTGTATGTAAGCTATAGTATCACGACTGCATAAATGTGTGCAGTATATTTACTTCGGGTTGTTTAAGAAAAATGTTGATCATGTAGTAGGATTGTTGGGAAAAGAATCTTTCTGCCTAATACTGCTAATCCATGTCCCTGTGTGTATGTTCCAGGATCTGTCTGGTTCAATAGACGATCTCCCCATGGGGACAGAAGGAGCTCTGAGCCCTGGAGTGAGCACATCAGGGATTTCAAGCAGCCAAGGGGAGCAGAGTAATCCAGCTCAGTCTCCTTTTTCTCCCCATACCTCCCCTCACCTGCCTGGCATCCGAGGCCCCTCCCCGTCCCCAGTTGGCTCTCCTGCCAGTGTTGCTCAGTCTCGCTCAGGACCACTCTCGCCTGCTGCAGTGCCAGGTACCCACGAGTGCTGACCTTTGGGGAAAGGGAAAGAGGACTGGCCCCCAGCAATATTAGGGAGCCCCAGGCTTCCACTGGCAGAGAGTTTCCCTTCAGCATTTGAAGAAGGGAGATGGGAGCCCCTTTGCTGGATCCTTTTGTGAATGGGATACTGGGAGGTTCTTGGCCTTCTCAGAAGCCATTTCCAGTTCTAACTTGACCTTCTGGCTAGAATTTCCAGGCTATGGAATTCTTGTTGCGGCGGAATTCTAGTTCCAATTAGTCATAATTGGCTTACTTCTTTCTCTGTCTGGAGCAGGCAACCAGATGCCACCTCGGCCACCCAGTGGCCAGTCGGACAGCATCATGCATCCTTCTATGAACCAATCAAGCATTGCCCAAGATCGAGGTGAGAGGCTGGGCTTCAAGGGAGGGGGGAGCAGGGCAGAGGCAGACCTTTGATTGATTATCTGTGCAACAGCTTTTGGAGAACTATATGACCATGAAGCTTAGGACAGTGTCAGCAGCAGGTTGTGAAGTTAGGATGGGCTTGGCCATCTTGGTGTCTCCAGAATTATGTTCCCCCACAGTCATTCTTTGTTGGTCATGTGTTTTGATGGATTTCCCCCCTACATTGTGCCTGATTTGGTCAGCAAATACTAAATACTCAGCATTGAATCTTTACCCTTTAAATCCTACCTCTTTTTGAGGGGAGAGGGGGGGCCATTGCTGTTTGTTTTTTCAAACCTCCATTTAGTAGAAACAGTTGGCATGCCCTGGTTAATGTCTGTGTCACTTTTGAGTGTGCCTAAAAGAGCACACAATTTATACAGCAGTTAAGAGCCCCCGTGCAAGTATTTGCTAAAGAAAACGTAGATGGTGAAGACCTAGGTAGGGTAAGGGAGAGCATTTGTTCCCATTGTATTGAGGTACTAACTTTATGGACACTACCCACAAATAGGTTACATGCAGAGGAACCCCCAGATGCCCCAGTACAGTTCCCCCCAGCCCGGGTCGGCCTTATCTCCACGTCAGCCTTCTGGAGGACAGATGCACACAGGCATGGGCTCCTACCAGCAGAACTCCATGGGGAGCTATGGTCCCCAGGGAAGTCAGTACGGCCCACAGGGTGAGTATACTACCGTAGGAGTACATGGAGGTGAGGCGAGAAAAGAGTTCCTTGTTTGATATGCTGCTCTCTGGGTTATTAGAGTAGAACTGTCCTTTGCCTTAAGTCCACCAAGGCCAGGCCCTTAAAGTAGGGCAGGACTGCCATCATGGGAAAGTCCTTGAATATCTCTGAGCCTCTGTTTCATCTCTAAAATGGGGATAAGGTATTTAGCCCAAGACTGAGCACAGACACTTAGTAAATGGTAATTATTGGTTATTAAACTTCTTTGAGTAAATTAGTCCTACTAGAGTAGATCTTTGCTCAAAATCAGCCCTAGGTGGATCTAAAGCTGAATTTCTTAAACAGAGCATGGAAGATGAGTATGTAGAAAGGAAAGAATTCTGGGCGTTGAAGGGCCTGGATAGCAGCGTAGCCAGCCTTGCCTGCCAGACAGCCTTGCTCTGTGCTGTGCTGTCCTTAAGATAAGGGGACGACTGAGGCCTGCCTTTAAATACTCCTGCCCCCCCCCCCCACTTTTTTTGTTTTTAAATGGATCATGAAGTTTTGTTGTTGTTGTTTAAAGAGACCATGAAATTGGTCTCTTTCCAGACCAAATATTGAATGATTCCCATTATTTGTTATCTTTGGAGTTTTAGAGTTGAGTGTTATTAGTGAGTTGCTAGTGAGTCACTAACCAAGTCTCTGCATCTTCTCTCCTTCCCCTCCCAGGAGGCTACCCCAGGCAGCCAAACTATAATGCCTTGCCCAATGCTAACTACCCCAGTGCAGGCATGGCTGGAAGCATGAACCCTATGGGTGCTGGAGGTCAGATGCATGGGCAGCCTGGCATCCCACCTTATGGCACACTCCCTCCAGGGAGAATGAGTCATGCCTCCATGGGCAACCGGCCTTATGGCCCTAACATGGCCAATATGCCACCTCAGGTTGGGTCAGGGATGTGTCCCCCACCAGGGGGTATGAACCGGAAAACTCAAGAAACTGCTGTCGCCATGCACGTTGCTGCCAACTCTATCCAGAACAGGTAAGGCCTGGGAAGTGAAGAGGGAGGGTATCAGTGCTAGGAAACTCATTGTAGAGTCGTTTAGGTTGTTGAGATACTTCTGGACCTAAATCATGTTATCTTGGTAAATATGCATTTTATTGAGAGCTCTTTAGAAAACCAGGTTTCTTTACAGTGAAAAATAGAGCAGGAATGCTGATTTGTAAGCATCTTAGATTGGTATCAAATTTCACATGACCAGATACCATATGTGAAGAACTTTATAAAGTATACATTATTTTGATTAGTAAAATAAGTCTTCAGAGTTTATTTCTTCTGCCAGTCTAGCTTCTTGGTTTCCAAAAGGATTTTTTTTTAAATGCAATTTTATTTATTTGTTTATTTATTTTTGGCTGCGTTGGCTCTTTGTTGCTGCATGCGGGCTTTCTCTGTTTGCGACGAATGGGGACTACTCTTCGTTGCGGTGCCCAGGCTTCTCATTGTGGTGGCTTCTCTTGTTGCGGAGCACGGGCTCTAGGCGCGCAGGCTTCAGTAGTTGTGGCACGTGGGCTCAGTAGTTGTGGCTTGCAGGCTCTAGAGTGCAGGCTCAGTAGTTGTGGTGCACGGGCTTAGTTGCTCCGCAGCATGTGGGATCTTCCTGGACCAGGGCTCGAACCCATGCCCCCTGCACTGGCAGGCGGATTCTTAACCACTACGCCACCAGGGAAGCCCTCCGAAAGGATTTTTAATGATTCACATGATTTGGATCTACGATGTAAGAAATGGAGGGTGGTGAGGTTGTGGTTTGCCATTTCTCCTACTCTTCTGTGTGGTCCTGTGTATTTGACTCTGGTGCAAAAGTGTAGAAGGCTCGTGTGATTTGGTTTAATGACTTCAAGATTCATCTCTTCTTCCTTGGCCACTGCCTTCAGTGACTATGATTCTGCTGTTTTTGAATTCTGCTGTTTTGTACCCCATTGTTGGTGCCTACAGTTCTTAAAGCGACTCTTACTGGGATGTTGATGAACCACGGTAGAATAGGGTGATTGACTATAAAGAGGTGGATTTGGTTCCCTGGTGGCCTAGTGTTTAGGACTCTGGGCTTTCACCGCCGTGGCCGTGGTTCAGTCCCTGGTCAGGGAACTGAGATCCTGCAAACCATGCAACACGGCCAAAAAATAAGTAAATAAGGGTTTTTTGAGGTATAATTTTAAAAATAAAATAAAAAGAATGCAAAGCCCCTCCAGGTGCCATGCTAGAGTAGTAAAATTGAGCATTTAATCTAGGCCTTTTGCCATAGTGAGGGCCCTTAAATGGAAACACAGCTTGACTTTGGAGATGCCTTAAAAGGAGGCAGTATTTAAGAGGCACCGTAAGACTCCATTCTTCAAGGAGTGTATCCTTTAAAATTGAGCTGTGAGTTCCTTTTGGGAGCTTGCACCCTCTTAGAGCCGTTTGTGGGTGGTGGAAGATAAGAATATCTCTGTGCATGGTTGTGGTTTGCGGGAGCCATAAACTTTTTCCTTGTAAGCCTAACTAGATGATCTTGGCTCACACGGCCCTATTTAGCTCAAGTCCAAATCTGAAAGCTTAGTGTCTCTAACTCTTGTCTCTCTCTCACACTTTGCATCTTCTTCCTCAGGCCACCAGGCTACCCCAATATGAATCAAGGGGGCATAATGGGAACTGGACCTCCCTATGGACAAGGGATTAATAGTATGGCTGGCATGATCAACCCTCAGGGACCCCCATATCCCATGGGTGGAACCATGGCTAACAATTCAGCAGGTAAGTCCTAGTCATTGTTCACCCCAGGGATTTCTTCCAAAGTGATCTTCATGTCACAAACCTATTGGACTTTTTTCTCTTTTATAGGGATGGCAGCCAGCCCAGAGATGATGGGTCTTGGGGATGTCAAGTTAACTCCAGCCACCAAAATGAACAACAAGGCAGATGGGACACCCAAGACGGAATCTAAATCCAAGGTAATGATTTATATTTTGACCCCTCAACTTTCTGTCCCATCCTTTCAGTGATAGGAAGGAAAAAGAAGAGAGGGTGATTAGATTCCAGCCTTTTATGACACCAACTAGATAATCTTGGAAAAGAGTGCTCTCACCTCTTCTTACCATGAAGGGTCCCAAGATAATAGTTCACTGAATTGGGTTTGAGTTAGCCTAAGGGGTCCTAACGTAAATAACATGTTCTCACAGCTGTCTGATATGGAGGAAATGCCAGACCTGCAGAGTAGAATTCTCTGCACTGCTCTCTCTGAAACTGTGACCCTTGTCCTTATGCATTGATAGATGGTGTATGCCATGGGGGACTAGTTCTTCTCTTCCTGGACCTTACTCAGAACAGCAGGAATGGTTGGTGCCCTACGTTCTATAAAGTGGGAGACGAGGCAGGTGGGGTTTTGGGTCCTTGGCCTCTCTTAGATTGGTCCTGAGTGTGCTATTGGTTGGACTGTGTGGCATTTTGGGGACCTGCTCAGTATTTAAGTCATTTAAATTATTTCGGCCCTTTGTCATGCCTCATTTTCCCTATCTTATAAAGTAGGGGAAATCAAAATCATAACTGCCACCTCTTGTGGACGTTCACCTCTGGCTTCTAGACCCTTTTAGTCATCCTCATGTCTTGGATAGGATATCCAAAGCCATTCAAGCAGGACCCTTCCTTTCTTGAGAGGAGGAAGAGTTGGCTTTCATTTTAGTCAGTTGTCTCAAGGTCATGTTTTGTGTTTCTTGAGTTCTCTGAAACAGTCTGTAAAAGTGTGTCCAGGCTCCTGGGTAGTAGTATGGGAGTAGTGACATTGATGTCAGGTGGACAAGGGTTTGACTCTCAGTCCTGCTACTTAAAAGCTATGAGATCTCAGGCATGGCCTCCTTGTGCTTGCTACCTTATCTTTTAAGAGCAGGATAATTTATAATACCTAATGTGTAAAGGCCTCTAGCACAGCACTCAATACATAACACATAGGCAGTGTTAGCTTTCTTTCTTTATAGGAACGTCTATCTCCCTTTTGGTTTTTGTGAAGGCAGTGCAGATGTTAGTGGCCACCCCAGAATGAGAAGCTTTACCACTGCCCTAATCGAGGGATTTCTAAGACCCCTAGCATAGGCTTTGAATCTGACCAGTTCCTAAGAATCTTGACCTGCCCCTTTCAGAAATCCAGTTCTTCTACTACAACCAATGAGAAGATCACCAAGTTGTATGAGCTGGGTGGTGAGCCTGAGAGGAAGATGTGGGTGGACCGTTATCTGGCCTTCACGGAGGAGAAGGCCATGGGCATGACAAATCTGCCTGCTGTGGGTAGGAAACCTCTGGACCTGTACCGCCTCTATGTGTCTGTGAAGGAAATTGGTGGATTGACTCAGGTGAGTGCCTGGCACTTGGCTTCCCCTGTGGTTTCAACAAGCCTCTCTCTAGGTACTCAGTGGCATCACTGGTGCCATGCATCCCACAGGCACATCACCCTCTCCTGCTGCTCTCTGAGTCACATACTGACAGACCAGGGAGCTCGGGCCTTCCAGAAGATAAGGCAAAGGGAGGAGGCTGAGACCTCCGTGGGTAGTGTAAAGTATTAGCATTAACTTACCATGTGTCCAGAGTCCCCCTGGGTTGCAAAAATCGGGCAAGTCTGTGGGCATTCTGATTCCATGGCAGGCAGTTTGGAGTAGTAGACAAGGGCAAGGTTCAGGGATGGGTCTGGGAAAAAAAAAAAAGAGATGGGTCTGGTTTTGAATTCTTTCTTAGCCACTTACGATATATGTGACCTTAATCGAGGTTTATAACTACTCCGAGCCCTCGTTTTCCTTATTTGGAATGTAGGGACAGTGTGTATCCTGTTGAGACTGTCGAAAGCTGGGGATAATCAAACAGCTTTCAGCAAGATTTCTGTCACATAAATTGGTCTACAGTATGGTACAAGGGAAGCCAGAGTGGTTGCTGATCCTTTCATTCTAGGAAGCTTCCCAATGGAGATGGGATTTCAGGAGCTATTAAATAGAAATAGTTTATGAAGGAAGAAGTAGGTGGGAAATTGTGTTTAGTCACTCTGTATGGGAGACTTAAGTGATTGGGTTAATCTCCACTGGAAACCTCTGAACTGAGCACCACCCTGAGCCTTGCGCCTGCCCTAATAACTTATATCTTTGTTTTACACTCAGCCCAGGAGTCAAACAGGTGAGGCAACGCTGGCAGACAGCCCACTGTGCCTTGCAAACTTTCCTCCTATGTATGTTCTGTAGTCATCATACCGGGAGCCTGCTATTGGATCTGAGTGTGTGGCTGAGCTCAGGGGGAGGCGTCGTGGGGAGGGGTGTATTCCAAACCTTTTAAATCAGAAGAGAAAACAGCTGTCACCAGCAGAAAAGAAAATGATTGGAATGAAGCCAACCAACAGTCAGTTATGAATTCCTTCTCCCTCAGGCTTCGTTCCCCTCCCCCACAAAAGGAAAACAAAATAAAACAAGACACGTGCACACCACCACATAACGAGCGTGGGAAGCCGAGCCACAGCAGGCTTCTGAGGTGACCCTGGGTTCATTCCTGCCATTCTCCCTGGTATTGAGCTCTCGTAGTCAGGGCTCTTCTACCTGAAGGGAAAGGGGGCATTGGGCTAGGTTTGGCACACTGTTGATTGTGTGGGCTTCTGGGTTCACTGGACCTAAAATGAGATATAGAGGGAATCCCAAAGCCTGGGTCTGTCTTCCAGTTTGCAAAAGGTTGCCAACCTTTTAGATGCAGTGATGTGATTAAACTCTAAAGACAGAGTTCAGAGGAGAAAGAGTGCTGTTACGAGTTAGTTTGTGAAGGCTCCAAGAAGGCAAAAGATGAGACCTGAGCTTTTCTGAAGGATTAGTAGGGTTTAGGTAGAGGGCGGGGGAGGGAGGAGGCAGTTGACTGGCCCAGCTGTCATGCTGATGGGAAAGAGTCTGGAGTATACCCTACCAGTGCCACCTCCAACCTTCAAGACTCTGCTCAGATATTGCCTGCTCTAGGAAGTGTTCGTCTAGGTTGTTCCTTTCTTTGCTGCCTTATCACTCTTCTCTGGTGTCACAGGTACCAGACCAGCAGGTATCAAAACATATTGAACTCCCTGTGGATTGGGACTGGAAAGTCAGTGTTTCTAGCCTTGAGAGACAGGCTTATCACATGGTGGATGAATAAACATAAGAATACATGAAGGGGACTTCCATGGCGGTCCAGTGGTTCAGACTCCGCTCTTCCACTGCAGGGGGCATGGGATCCTTCCCTGGTTGGGGAACTAAGATCCCGCATGCCGCGCAGAGCGCCCAAAAAAAGGAATACGTGAAGAAGGAGACCTGCCTGGCTAAAGCAGACAGACCAAGTGTAGGGACTGGGGGACTGGTCTTGATCAGTGTGTGCTGAAGCTGAGGAGAGGAGGCAGAACTGTAGGCCGGCCGCTGGGAAGGGGCAAAGGAGTCATAGGGTCTGAAGCATCTTCCGGACAATCAAGACAGTGACTGCTGAGGGAAAGGGGCTTGTAGTTATATGTCCTTGAGATGCAGGGAGCAGTGACGCAGAGTATCAAATTTGGAAGGAGCCCCACACTGAGAAAAAAAATCAGTTAATGAAAACCCCCAGTTTGACAAAGTAAAAGTCAAGCAGCGTGGTCGTTGATATTGCCACACGTCTCCATTTTATAAAATGTTAGTTTTTATCAGTTCATTTAAAATATGATTTGGATCTGATGGTGATTTGCACATCATTTCTCATCAGTACACTTGTGTAAAGCAAAGCCCATACCTTCTGAATTCCATTCTCTCTAATAGTGGTGTAAGGTTTGCCCTATTTTGAATAAGCACTGTCTGACAGTTGCAGTGATCTGTGGATAAAACCTGCTGAGGGTAGAGGGAAGCCATGGATTTAATGTTTATTGTGGACTCTCCACAAGCAAGGTTAACTTTTGTGGTTAACAGAACTGTGATATCACAAGATGAGTACCTGGTAGCCTGATGGGGTTTGGGGTATGTGGGCAGGAAGACCAGATGGAAGATGTACCCCCAACTCTTCTGGTTGGTTGTACAGGTCAACAAGAACAAAAAATGGCGGGAACTTGCGACCAACCTCAATGTCGGCACCTCAAGCAGTGCTGCCAGCTCCTTGAAAAAGCAGTACATCCAATGTCTCTATGCCTTTGAGTGCAAGATCGAACGGGGAGAAGACCCTCCCCCAGACATCTTTGCAGCTGCTGATTCCAAGAAGTCCCAGCCCAAGATCCAGCCTCCCTCTCCTGGTAAGGATTGGGTGAGCAGCCTCACCAAGGCTCACCCTTCAAGGGTAGCATTCAATGGACTTGACATGGGGAGTGGGAAGGGTAAGCTGGGACGAAGTGAGAGAGTGGCACGGACATATATACACTACCAAATGTAAAACCGATAGCTAGTGGGAAGCAGCCGCATAGCACAGGGAGATCAGCTCGGTGCTTTGTGACCACCTAGAGGGGTGGGAGAGGGAGGGTGGGAGGGAAGAGACATGGGGATATATGTATATGTATAGCTGATTCACTTTGTTATACAGCAGCAATTAACACAACATTGTAAAGCAATTATACTCCAATAAAGATGTTTTAAAAAAATAAAAGGGGTAGCATTCAAGGGTCCAGGTTCCTTATTCACCAGTGCCTGCCACCAGGGATGTGTGCTTTGCCTTGTCCTACCACAGAGCTTAACAGGTTGGCAGACTAAAGAGCGGGCAGTGGCGACTCCCTTGGGAGATAGTTTGCAGCAGCCCTTAAGTTTTAATTTTCATTGTGCACCTGGCGTCTTGCCAAATGTTTGTAAACTAGTGAGTGGGAGGGACACCAAAGGAGTCGGGAAATCTGACAAATAGCAGTGAGGCAGGGCCATCTGGGAGCTTTGGCTCACTGATGTCAGCGCCTTAGAATGCAGCTCAGACTAGAGCCCTGAATTCCCCAGGGAGCTGAGATGGTAATGAATGGGAAGGAGGGGGTGGGGAGGGAACATGAATGGAGCTCTCTGCTGGGAGTGCCTCTGCCCACCCTGCTTTCTGAGAGGAGGATGGGGCCTGGACAAGCATGGGGAGGGAAGAAGGCCAGGGCTCCTAGAAGGTGGGTGTAAACACATGCGCCCTGGTGTTGACCTCTGAGGGTATAGTGAGTGCCTGAGATGACTCATCAGCTGGGGAGGCCTAATCAGTGGGATATCTGCTGCTGGGAATGGTAGCTAATGGAAACATTAATTATGGGTAGTTCTGTGCTCATCAGCTTAAGGGAACATTTGAAACTGCACAAGTGCCACTGGGTTAGATGCTTGAGAATAGGAGTTCCTGGGCTCCTGCAGTGTTCTGCAGGTTTGGGGCAAGATGGAACCTCCCCATCTCTAGCATTCCAGGGCCTCTTACTGGGAGCTTGTGTACCAGCATAACAATGTGTAATAGGTTAGGTAGGGTCCTTGGGGGAAGTAAAGAAAAGTAGTCAGGGAAGCTGACAGACTCAAGGAATCACCAGCATGTTGATGGCATCACCACACCACTCCTGGTCTCCAAATGTGAACAGCAGCAAAAAGCGATAGCGCTCTCAGATTTCCTTCTTTATTACTGGCCTTGCAGATCCTCTCTTGAGGAGGGTTATTTAGGTTTTAAAGAACCCTAGTTCTAGCCTTATAATGATCTGCTTCAAAGAGATCCTAGGGCATTTGTGTGTTGCTGTGAGAGTTAAACACTTTCCTGCTCACCCTGCATCTCTGTCCACAGCGGGATCAGGGTCAATGCAGGGGCCACAGACACCTCAGTCAACCAGCAGTTCCATGGCAGAAGGGGGAGACCTGAAGCCACCAACTCCAGCATCCACACCACACAGCCAGATCCCCCCCTTGCCAGGCATGAGGTAAGGCCTGGAGCAGGGACAGGTGGTTTGGGGGATCCTGGACAGAAGTGCATGAGCTCCTGTGCAGCCCAGGGCGGTCCCTGCTCTGCCTGTCCAACCAGTGACTCCCATGTGCCTTGCATTATTGGAGGAATTCCTTTATTTGGGGTCTAATTGGCTTTCCTCACTCTGGAGCAGGAGCAATTCGGTCGGGATCCAGGATGCCTTTCCTGATGGAAGTGACCCCACATTCCAAAAGCGGAATTCCATGACTCCAAACCCTGGGTACCAGCCCAGTATGAATACCTCTGACATGATGGGGCGCATGTCCTACGAGCCAAATAAGGATCCTTATGGCAGCATGAGGAAAGGTGACCAACTGCTGTTTGCCTTACTTCCTTGAGGACGGGGAATTGCGGGGGCGGTGGGTAGACTTGAGAGTGATTTAAGGTTTCTTGTCGAGCCATCCTCCCTTCTTGTCTCCCTCTCCCTGGCCTCACCTTGTCATCCCTTTATCAGTGTGTCTTCTTTGCTGGTTGGGGCCATTTTAGATCTCTGTTAAAGACCTGGTACAAACCTGAGCTCTGAAGAGGGCCTGGGTCTTTGGGGCAGGCAAGGTATAGGCTGCTAGGCCTACTGACGAACCAGTTTGCTCATCATCTTCCCTTTTGCTCTTAGCTCCGGGGAGTGATCCCTTCATGTCCTCAGGTCAGGGCCCTAACGGCGGGATGGGGGACCCCTACAGTCGAGCTGCCGGCCCTGGGCTGGGAAATGTGGCGATGGGACCGCGACAGCACTATCCCTATGGAGGTCCTTATGACAGAGTGAGGTAAGCACGCCCCACCTCCCACCCCTGTCCCACACCAGCACCCCACAACTATCATGGACTCAACCTGCTTCTCCAATTTTGTTTAGGACGGAGCCCGGAATAGGACCCGAGGGAAACATGGGCACTGCAGCCCCACAGCCGAATCTCATGCCTTCCAACCCAGACTCGGGGATGTATTCTCCTAGCCGTTACCCCGCACAGCCGCAGCCGCAGCCGCAGCCGCAGCAGCAACGGTAAGTAAAACCTGGTCTCAGTGCCACTGTGGCTCAGGCTTCCCCACTTCCCACCCTGATCCTCTGTTTCTCTCCTTCCTGCAGACATGATTCCTATGGCAATCAGTTCTCCGCTCAAGGCACCCCTTCCAGCAGCCCCTTCCCCAGCCAGCAGACCACGATGTATCAGCAGCAGCAGCAGGTGAGGAGGGTAGCGGGTGAGCTGACACACAGGTTCCCCCGAGAGCCAGTTAGAAGGCTAAGTTGTGCAGTCTGTGAAGTCCACTTTAGATTCTTTGGTGTTCTTCTCCCACCCCGATGGCCGCTTCTGTCTGAAGAGCCAGGCCCTCAGTCTCTTCCCTGTTTGGAGTCTAGTCCCGTCTCTAGTTCTCCAAAAGGGTTAGAAAAAGGCCTTATTTTGAGTTTTGAACTTTTCCACATTTTTCTACTTAGAGCAAGGGAGAGCCAGAGGGAATAGAGAATGATTCTTGCTTTCAGAAACAACTTCAAAAGATAACTCATAAAGGTGATTCCTTTGTTCCCTTGGAGTCTGTGTCCTCTCTTCTAGAGGGGCAGAAGTAAGCCCAGCAGGTGTCTGGTGTAGCATCTGGGCAGCTGTGGGTCTTGTGTCCCTGAGTGCAGAGTATTAACCTTTCCTGTGCTTGTCCCCGTCTTAGAATTACAAGCGGCCGATGGATGGCACATATGGCCCTCCTGCCAAGAGGCACGAAGGGGAGATGTACAGTGTGCCGTACAGCACGGGGCAGGGGCAGCCCCAGCAGCAGCAGTTGCCCCCAGCCCAGCCCCAGCCTGCCAGCCAGCAACAAGCTGCTCAGCCTTCCCCTCAGCAAGATGTGTACAACCAGTATGGCAATGCCTATCCTGCCACTGCTGCTACTGAGCGCCGACCAGCAGGCGGCCCCCAGAACCAGTTTCCATTCCAGTTTGGCCGAGACCGTGTCTCAGCACCCCCTGGCTCCAGTGCCCAGCAGAACATGCCACCGCAGATGATGGGCGGCCCCATACAGGCATCGGCTGAGGTTGCTCAGCAAGGCACCATGTGGCAGGGGCGTAATGACATGACCTACAGTTACGCCAACAGGCAGAGCACGGGCTCTGCCCCGCAAGGTGCTGCCTATCATGGCGTGAACCGAACAGATGAAATGCTGCACACGGATCAGAGAGCCAACCATGAAGGCCCATGGCCTTCCCATGGCACACGCCAGCCCCCATATGGTCCTTCTGCCCCCGTGCCCCCCATGACAAGGCCCCCTCCATCCAACTACCAGCCCCCACCAAGCATGCAGAATCACATT
Source organism: Tursiops truncatus (assembly GCF_011762595.2). NCBI lineage: Eukaryota > Metazoa > Chordata > Mammalia > Artiodactyla > Delphinidae > Tursiops > Tursiops truncatus. The sequence continues at coordinate 163,052,654 of NC_047034.1, read as the reverse complement.
CCTCAGGTATCCAGCCCTGCTCCCCTGCCCCGGCCAATGGAGAACCGCACCTCTCCTAGCAAGTCTCCATTCCTGCACTCCGGGATGAAGATGCAGAAGGCAGGTCCCCCAGTACCTGCCTCACACATAGCACCTGCCCCTGTGCAGCCCCCTATGATTCGGCGGGACATCACCTTCCCACCTGGCTCTGTTGAAGCCACACAGCCTGTGTTGAAGCAGAGGAGGCGGCTCACGATGAAAGACATCGGTAAGGAGACCTCCTTGATTGGGTTGCTTAATCTGCCTCTTTACATCTTGTTCATTGTTCTCTCTCCATCCTGATGTTCTGGGTGAATTAAAATCTGGTCCAGTGTTGACTAAAGTAGAGCCAAAGAACTTTGGGTAAAGGAAGAAATCAGCTGATGTCAGGCTTTACTAAAGGAATTGCCACACAGTGATGTCCTAAGAGAGCCTAGAAGCCATGAGGGGCAGATGTGTGTCATCTCCCAGATTGGAACTGCCTCTCACCATGTGTTCTCTTCAGAGTAGCCTGACTGATGAGCCAGCTCTGGGGTGGGGGGTGCCTCCTGCCAACCTGGGCTTGGTGGATGGACGACGTGGAGGTTTATTTCAGGAACCCCGGAGGCATGGCGGGTAATGATGTCCCTCAAGTCTGGGCTGCTGGCAGAGAGCACGTGGGCATTAGACACCATTAACATCCTGCTGTATGATGACAACAGCATCATGACTTTCAACCTCAGTCAGGTGAGTACAGGTGCCCGGGGAAGATTGGGAGGGCCTGGGACCTTCTTGAAGGAGATGATGCTAAGTGACCAGGGAATTAAGCCATCCCTGGCCAACATGGTCTCCTTTCTCTCACTTGCTGTCTGATACCTTCTATGCCAGTACTTTGCCACCAGCCATGGGCCTAGAATACTGAGAACAATAATTGTGTAATTTAGTCAATCAGGATTGACTTCAAAGGGAGAAACTTGTTGGTATTGGTAAGAAATGCAGATTCTGTTGACGTCAGTGAGGACACCATATTTTTTAGACTACCAAGAAGAACCTGTTGTCTGTCAGTGAGTAGAGCAGTTTCTTTATTTTCCCTTTCTTTCTTCATCCACTCCGAATAGAAGAGGTCTTTCTTGATCCCATTTTTCCTAAGGTGTAGAATGGGAAGGGTAAAGAAGTGCACGCTGCTGGGCGGGGGCTGGGGGGGCAGTTAATGTAGAGGTGGTTTTCCAGACCTTTTCTCCATAGACACGCACCTGGAGTTTTCTCAACTGGGAAGAGTTTCTGCTGCACTATCCTACTCTTTCTTTTGATCATCCTCAGCACCTACCAGCCCATCTGTTTAGGAGTTGACTAGGGGGGCATCGTTATTAATAGTTCCCATTTACTGTGCCCTCACTTTGTGCGAGGTACTTCATATTTTCTTTTGTGTCATCCTCACTGCAGCCTTCTGAGGCAGATGTGGCCTCTTAGATGAGTAAATAGGCTCAGAGTCTTATCTTTGCCCAGGTTCACACAGCTGTTAGCAGTCTTTCTGAATCCAAAGCCTGCTTCCCATGAGAAAGAAAAGGAACAAATATTGATTGAGCAATTTCCATAAGCCAGGCACTTGACATATTCCATTTAGACGTTAGAACAACCCTGTAAAGTTTAGGAATGTGCATCATTTTCAGTGGAAAGATAGGAAAGCTACAGCTCAGAGAGTTTAAATCATACAGATAGTTCCTGGAAAAGCCAGAATTCAAACCTGGATCTTTTTTAAGTCTAAAGCCCTATTTTTTCCTTTCTGCTATACTCTTTAGCCAGAGATTAATCTGACTGGAGATTAATGTTTTCTGCTGGGAGTAGTAAATGGCCTGTACAGAATCTAAGCTGAGATTTGGGTCTGTCTAGCACCAGCTTGGAACAGTGTTTAGAGAATATAAGCCTCATCCCACTCATTATGTTACATGACGCACAGAGGTCCAGCCTCCTGGAAAAGTTGGGGAGCTTGGGGAAGAGAGCAAATGAACATCTGTCCACCCTGCATTGTGTTGGAAGGTGTTATCCCACCATGCCTAGCCTTGGGCTCCACTTGGCAATGGAATGTAGAGAGTGTCCTAAGAGGGACAATGGCAGTGACCAACGGGTAGGAAACTGGGCCTGGTGAAGAGAAGCAGAAATTGGTTGAGAAAGGTGAGGCTGAGAGGTGGGTGGCACTGGTAGGTGAGGTGCAGGGTTGCTGGTCAGTGGTCCATCTGCTGAAGCAGGCTTGTGTGAAGATTGTTTGGGCAGAAGGAAGAATTTTGTGCTAAGCAGAGGAGAGTTCAAATGACTTGCTTTGTGGAGAGCCTTTGGGAAAGGAGAACTCTGACTCTCCCAGTGATACAGACATCTGACCTAGAAGGGAAGAGGGGAGATTAGATAGAAGACCTTGGCAGGCCTCTCAAGTCAAGGATTCTCTTCTTAGCCCACTTTTCTCCCTTAATTTATTTCCTGTTCTTTCTCTTCTAGCTCCCAGGGTTGCTAGAGCTCCTTGTGGAATATTTCCGACGTTGCCTGATTGAGATCTTTGGCATTTTAAAGGAGTATGAGGTGGGTGACCCAGGACAGAGAACACTACTGGACCCTGGGAGATTCAGCAAAGCGTCTAGTCCAGCTCCTATGGAGGGGGTGGAGGAGGAAGACCTTCTAGGTCCCAAACTAGAGGAGGAAGAAGAGGAGGAAGTAATTGAAAATGATGAGGAGATGGCCTTTGCGGGCAAGGACAAAGCCGCCTCAGAGAATAGTGAGGAGAAACTGATTAGTAAGTTTGACAGGCTTCCAGTAAAGATCGTGCAAAAGAATGACCCGTTCGTGGTGGACTGCTCAGATAAGCTTGGGCGCGTGCAGGAGTTTGACAGTGGCTTGCTGCACTGGCGGATTGGTGGGGGGGACACCACTGAGCATATCCAGACCCACTTTGAGAGCAAAACAGAGCTGCTGCCTTCCCGGCCTCATGTACCCTGCCCACCAGTCACTCGGAAGTATGTGACAGCAGTAGAGGGTACACCAGGGACAACAGAGCAGGAGGGCCCCCCGACTGATGGCCCCCCAGAAAAACGGATCACAGCCACTATGGATGACATGTTGTCCACCCGGTCTAGCACACTGACCGAGGAGGGAGCTAAGAGTGTAGAGGCCACCAAGGAAAGCAGCAAGTTTCCATTTGGCATCAGCCCAGCACAGAGCCATCGGAACATCAAGATCCTAGAGGATGAACCCCACAGTAAAGATGAGACCCCACTGTGTACCCTTCTGGACTGGCAGGATTCCCTTGCCAAACGCTGCGTCTGTGTCTCCAATACCATCCGAAGTCTGTCATTTGTGCCAGGCAACGACTTTGAGATGTCCAAGCACCCGGGGCTGCTGCTCATCCTGGGCAAGCTGATCCTTCTGCACCACAAGCACCCGGAACGGAAGCAGGCGCCACTGACTTACGAGAAGGAGGAGGAGCAGGACCAAGGGGTGAGCTGCAACAAAGTGGAGTGGTGGTGGGACTGCTTGGAGATGCTTCGGGAAAACACCTTGGTCACGCTCGCCAACATTTCGGGGCAGTTGGACCTCTCCCCATACCCCGAGAGCATTTGCCTGCCTGTCCTGGATGGACTCCTACACTGGGCAGTCTGCCCTTCAGCTGAAGCCCAGGACCCCTTCTCCACCCTGGGCCCCAACGCCGTCCTCTCCCCACAGAGACTGGTCTTGGAAACCCTCAGCAAACTCAGCATCCAGGACAACAATGTGGACCTGATCCTGGCCACACCCCCCTTCAGCCGCCTGGAGAAGTTGTACAGCACCATGGTGCGCTTCCTCAGTGACCGAAAGAACCCGGTGTGCCGGGAGATGGCTGTGGTACTGCTAGCCAACCTGGCACAGGGTGACAGCCTGGCGGCCCGTGCCATTGCAGTGCAGAAAGGCAGCATCGGCAACCTCCTGGGCTTCCTGGAGGATAGCCTTGCTGCCACACAGTTCCAGCAGAGCCAGGCCAGCCTGCTCCACATGCAGAACCCGCCCTTTGAGCCAACTAGTGTGGACATGATGCGACGGGCTGCCCGTGCGCTGCTGGCCCTGGCCAAGGTGGACGAGAACCACTCGGAGTTCACGCTGTATGAGTCACGGCTGTTGGACATCTCGGTATCACCGTTGATGAACTCATTGGTTTCACAAGTCATTTGCGATGTACTCTTTTTGATTGGCCAGTCATGACAGCCGTGGGACACCTCCCTCCCTGTGTGCGTGTGCGTGTGTGGAGAACTTAGAAACTGACTGTTGCCCTTTATTTATGCAAAACCACCTCAGAATCCAGTTTACCCTGTGCTGTCCAGCTTCTCCCTTGGAAAAAAAGTCTCTCCTATTTCTCTTTTCTCTTCCTTCTCGCCCCTTCTTCCTCCCGATCTTTCTATTCCCTGTCCTCACTTTACTCCCCTCAGGACCCTGCCCTATTTGAAAAGACAAAGCTCTGCCTACATAGAAGACTTTTTTTATTTTAACCAAAGTTACTGTCGTTTACAGTGAGTTTGGGGAAAAAAAAATAAAAATAAAAATGGCTTTCCCAGTCCTTGCATCAAGGGGATGCCGCATTTCATAATGTTTTTAATGGTTAAAAAAAACAAAAAACAAAAAAACAAAAAAAAAGGAAAAAAAAAACAAAAAAAAAACCCTGAAGGACAAAAATGGTGACTGCTGAACTGTGTGTGGTTTATTGTTGTACTTTCACAATCTTGCAGGAACCGAGAAGTTCGCAGTTGTGGACAAACCCTGTTCACTGGAGAGGCCTGTGCAGTAGAGTGTAGACCCTTTCATGTACTGTACTGTACACCTGATACTGTAAACATACTGTAATAATAATGTCTCACATGGAAACAAGAGAAAACGCTGGGTCAGCAGCAAGCTGTAGTTTTTAAAAATGTTTTTAGTTAAACGTTGAGGAGAAAAAAAAAAAAAAGGCTTTTCCCCCAAAGTATCATGTGTGAACCTACAACACCCTGACCTCTTTCTCTCCTCCTTGATTGTATGAATAACCCTGAGATCACCTCTTAGAACTGGTTTTAACCTTTAGCTGCAGCGGCTGCGCTGCCACGTGTGTATATATATGACGTTGTACATTGCACATACCCTTGGATCCCCACAGTTTGGACCCCCTCCCAGCTACCCCTTTATAGTATGACGAGTTAACAAGTTGGTGACCTGCACAAAGCGAGACACAGCTATTTAATCTCTTGCCAGACATCGCCCCTCTTGGTGCGATGCTGTACAGGTCTCTGTAAAAAGTCCTTGCTGTCTCAGCAGCCAATCAACTTATAGTTTATTTTTTTCTGGGTTTTTGTTTTGTTTTGTTTTCTTTCTAATCGAGGTGTGAAAAAGTTCTAGGTTCAGTTGAAGTTCCTGATGAAGAAACACAATTGAGATTTTTTCAGTGATAAAATCTGCATATTTGTATTTCAAACAATGTAGCTAAAACTTGATGTAAATTCCTCCTTTTTTCCTTTTTTGGCTTAATGAATATCATTTATTCAGTATGAAATCTTTATACTATATGTTCCACGTGTTAAGAATAAATGTACATTAAATCTTGGTAAGACGTTTGTGAAGCTTTTTATTTTTAAACTGTTTAAAATCTTGACCCTTTTGGGGGTGTTGGGGAGCTGGTCCTGTCCTTGCGAGTCCCCCTTGGTATACTCTCTCCCTAAATGGTGGCATCCTGGACCCTGTCATTTCTGCACCATATTCACTTGACCTTCCACAGTGTAAGTCTGACTTTAAGAGAGCTGTAGAGATGATTTTACCTGCAGAAGAAGTTCTAGGCATAAAAAGCTTGTTAGCCTCTTGAAGTAAAGTGGGTTTAAGTAGCCAAAGAAATTGATGATACTCTAGGAAAAAACTTTTGGAAATAGTTGGCAAAGGGAGGATCTCCATTTTTCTTAGAAATATTTTAAAAGACCATTATCTGGAGTCAGCCTCCAACTTAACCATTTATTTCTCCAGACCAGCTCTCTTCCCTGATTCCAGATTAGAGCATTCAGCTGCCTTTTTAAAAAAATGTTTAATCTATTTATCTATTTATTTATTTATTTATGGCTGCGTTGGGTCTGTTGCTGCGCGTGGGCTTTCCCTAGCTGCAGCGAGCAGGGGCCACTATTCATCGTGGTGCACGTGCGGTGGCTTCTCTTGTTGCAAAGCATGGGCTGTAGGCGCACGGGCTTCAGTAGTTGTGGCTCATGGGCTTTAGAGCGCAGGCCCAGTAGTTGTGGCATGTGGGCCGAGTTGCTCCATGGCATGTGGGATCTTCCCGGACCAGGGCTTGAATTCGTGTCCCCTGCATTGGCAGGCGGATCCCTAACCACTGTGCCATCAGGGTAGCCCTCAGCTGCCTTCTTGACATCTCTGCTTGAAAGTTTAATATGAATATGCCTAAGATGCCCTGTCTTCCCCTAGAAACCTGCTTCTCCCATAGTTTTCTCAGGAAATGGCAACTCCATCGCTTGGCCAAAAACATCCTTGACTCCTTTCATTTCCACATCCAGTCTGTTAGCTCTCTTCAAAAAATAATCCTCAGTCCAGCTACTACCACTAGTTCAAGACACCATCATATCTTTCTTGAACTCAAAATATCCTCCAAACTGGCCTCCCTGCTTCTGCTTTGCCTGGTGTTTGAACCTATTTTCAACATAGCAACCAGAATGCTCCCTTTAAAACCTAAGGTCAGAATCCTTCGGTGCTTCAGCCTTACTCTGAGTAAAAGTCCAGATCCTTGTAGTGACCTACAGTGGCCCTCAGTTATCTATCTTACTGTTACCTCTTTGGTCTTCTCTCTTCCCCATTGCTTGTTCCACCATACAGAGCTGTTATCACCAGATAAAATGGCATGGCTCAAGTCCTCATCTCCTTCAGGTCTTTGCTCAAATATCAGCTTGGTGAATCTTTCCCTGGCCACCTTATTTAAAATAGCAATCTGGGACTTCCCTGGTGGTCCAGTGGTTGAGACTCTGTGCTTCCACTGCAGGGGGCACGGGTCTGATCCCTGGTTGGGGAAGCTCTGCATGCCGCGTGGTGCGGCCAAAAGAAATAATAAAATAAGATAGCAATCTGTTCCCCTGCCTCATTTCCCTTCTCTGCTTGATTTTTCTTTATAGCACTTTTTACCATCTGGCTTACTGTATATTGTACTTACCTACTGTCTTCCACTGTAATTAATGTAAGTTCTCTGAGGGCAGGGGATTTATTTGGTTCATTGCTATATCCCTGTCCTGCAGAACAGCCTGGCACATAGTAGCCACTTACTAAGTAGCTGCTGAATGAAATGGTAGATGTTGGCCAGATGCAGTTACATTTATAAGGCTAATGTTGCAATATATAGCTTCTCTATTCATCTCCTTCCTTAGGGAGACAATGGAGAAACCAGAAACAGTAACAGAGAAAATGCTATTATTGTGGACACTTAGAAGCAAAACAAGACAAAAGATTTCTATTGAGTACCTACTTGTGTACCAGACATAGTACATCAAATAATTCCACAACAGCCCCATGCCTGTGAGGTCAGTATTCTGGCTCCCGTTTTACAGCTGAGGAAAGCAGCTTGTTTGAGTTCACACACAAAGGTCCCCCTGAGTCCAAGGCCCGAGTTCTTCCTAATGCACCACACTCCACCTCCTTCCTGGGTTGGAGAACAACCAGGAGTAACTGGACCCAGCTGTGGAGCACAGCAGGCAAGATTCGTTTTTTGCTGTGTTTAGCATGAGGTAAAATTGTCCCAGGAATCTCAGTCAAGTGTTCATCAAACTAAGTGTGGTTGTTAATATTTGGGTCAGGGACAGGAATGACTAATTCATACGTCTCCATTGAGAGAGGGGGAAATAGAGACAATTGGCTAACGTTTGTCAACTAAGATGCCTTCCTAGGACTCTTCTGGAAAAAAACTAAATGGCAAGCTTTTCATATCTATATTTTGGTGAGTAATACTGCTCTTGGCTATTTTTGCTCTGGGCTTCTGAAACTCCAATTTCTAGTCAAGAAACTGCATTTCTGGGCTGTGTGTGGAGCATTGCCTAGGAGTTTGGTTTCCTGGGTTCTTTTCATCTGCTCTCCTGCAATGCAGGAGGAGCCTAGCCTGGTGTCCAGTTTCTGACTGGAGTTACCGCAGGCGCAGGCCGAAAGGGCTGCTAGCCACTGAGCTGTGAGTAATTTGCTTTTGAGAAGTAAATAGAACCTCGCCAGTAGAGAACCCAGGGGTGTGGCCAGTAAGTAGTTCTTTTCCCAGGCTCCTCCCTCCCCAGCCCCGCAAGTGACCGTAACCTTCTTTCAAGGCTGGAGAGCAGCCAAGTCCAGCCTAAACAATACTCTCAACCTCATTGGCTCTTTTGCCTTGCGGCCACTACCACCCCCAAGTGGCTAAGGCCCTTCCCACTGGGCCTCTCGGTGGGGTCAAGGTTTTCTAACTACCGAAAGGCAAACACCGAAGAAAGGGTGAAAAACACCTAGTATCCGTGGCCTTTAAATGATCAGCATTTTGGCTCCTGAAATTGGGAGGAAGGGTGGGGTCCTTGTCCCAGGGTGGATGGGCATCCTCAAGTGATATATATGGCCAGAGCCAAAAAGGATGCTTCTGGTAAATGTCCAAGACCTGACTGGTGCCACCCCTAGTTTCAGCATGGATTTAAGTGTCATCCAGCATCCTTGGAAACTGCCAACGAATGCCCACGAAAAGAATCCGCACGAAAAGAAGTAGCATAAAGTTTGGGTAAGGTACAGCTGCCTGTCATCACAGGCATTAGCCCTGCCTGCTAACAGCTGGCAGTGACAGAATCAGAGGCCAGTGTGCTCACTTTTGTCCCATAATGGCCTGGCCTCAAAGCCAAGATCAGGATCAGCTACTCCGTCATTCCCCTAAGATTAGGACCACGGAAAGTTTGGTGTCTGGAAGCTGAGTTACTGAGAGATGGCCAAGGCCATCTCCAGATGTGGCAGCAGAGCAAAGCAGCTACAGAGAAAAATGAGTCGTCAGGTTGCTCCAGGGAAGTGAGTGCTCCATGAGAACTCCCAAACTTCCTTCACATCTTCAGTGGGAAAATCACTTGCTCCCCTTTTTGTTCAGGGAGTTGTAACAGTGCACCTTTTTTTAAAATAAAATATTTATTTATTTATTTTTGGTTGCGTCGGGTCTTAGTTGTGGCACGTCGGATGTTTCATTGCGGCGCATGGGCTTCTCTCTAGTTGTGGCGTGCGTGCTTCAGAGTGTGTGGGCTCTGTAGTTGCGGCACTCAGGCTCTCTAGTTGTGGCGTGTGGGCTTAGTTGCCCCACGGCATGTGGGATCTTAGTTCCCCAATCAGGGATTTAACCCGTGTCCCCTGCCTTGGAAGGCAGATTCTTAACCACTGGACCTAACAGCTCATGTTTATCAAGCACTTTGTGCCAAGCACTATAAAATCCATAAGGTAGATGATACCATCATCTCCATGAGGACAAGGACTGTGTCTGTCTTGCTTAGTGTTACAGCCTCATCCCCATCACATAGTAGGCACTCCTATTTCATTGAACAAATCAAAAAGATAAAACTGTAATTTAATGGAGGAAAGAGTAGGTAGGAGCTGTTAAGACTTGGTGTGCCTTATGTAGAATTCTCGGCATAGCCCGTAAAGACTCTTAGTTGTGTGGGAAAAAAAAGGAAGAGAGGGAAAGAGGTAAACCTGAGAAAGATTAAAATACTGTGGGGTGGTAAAAAACAAAACAAAACAGCCAGGGAGGCTGAAGACCTGAATTCAAATCCCACCTCTGCCCCCAGCTGTGTAACTTCAGGCCAGTCACTTCTTCCCGAGCCTTAGTTCCCTCATCCATAAAATGCAGGTATCAGGTTAAACAAACGGATTTATTCACTAGTTCCTTACTGAGTACACACAATGTGCAAGGCATTGTTCTAAGTGCTGGTAACACTTTGGTGAACAAGGCCCCTGCTCTCATAGAGCTTGCATTCCCTAAGAGGAAAACAGACAATGAAATGAGGAAAATTCATGGACAGGACAACCAGGTGATAATAAGTGCTATGATGAAAGCAGAACAGTGATGGGATAGTACAGAGCGGTAGTTGTGGCTGGGTAGACAGAGAAAGCTTCTCCAAGGAGGTGACATTTCAGCTGAGACCTGAATATAGTGCGTTGGCCAAAGAGTGGTCGGCAGTGAAGCATTTCAAACGGGGGAAACAGCAAGAGCAGAGCCAGGCAAGTTCAGAAACAGAAATGCTGTCTCTTACATTCTAGGAGTCTAGAAACAGCGATGCACTGCTTACATTGTTTAATTTGGTCCGGGATTTGTATTATGAAACCGTTTCTTGGTGGTGTGGCATATCTGCTTCTTTATGGAAGTGTTTGGGCGGTGTAGAATCTTTTGGGAGCCCTGGGATACGTCCCTGTCTCTCCAGCTCTCCCACAGTGCTGGCCGCTCAGGGGCTCCCTGTGTAGATGCAGGCTCCATTTTAGCTGCAGACTCTAAAAGCAGACTGGAGAGAGCTGCCTCCTCCACTACTTACTCACAGCCTTGAAGGCCCAGAACCCCTCCCACCCCACCTAGTCCTCTTCCATTCTGACAAGCCAGAGCTTTGAGAGCACAAGATTCAGCTTCCTTGTTTTCCAGTTGGAGCAGCAGCCAGAAAATGAAACAGGAAACAGAGCGGAAGAGAAGGGGGGTGGGTAGTAGAGAAGGAAAGGAAGGAGAGATTGCAAGAAAGTAGGGCTGAAGAGCTGGACAAAGTTCTACCTCTAAAGGGTGACAGTTGAGCTTTTAAAAAACATTCTGATGTGTCAAAAGAGACCCCTGTCCTTTTTACAAACAGATTTTTGAGGGAATTTGGTGTGAACAGAGGGAACCTAAAGAATGCATGTCTTTTTCCCTTGTGAATCCACAAAGGAAGGATAGTTCATTTCTCAGTTTTGTCTCTGCAAACACAGTACTGCTTGGAGCCTCACAGACTTCTCGAGATCCAAGCCACAAGCTTAGGCCCCAGGCACGAGTGTGCCCCACGGCTCTGCCGATTCACTCACATCCCTCCGGGGCTGAGAACAAGGGTGTGTCACCGAAAAACCTGGGGTTCTAAACTCCATTTTCCCCCTTCTCCTTCAACACACCACAACTAAAACGTGATTTATCCACCTTACACACAACAAATACCTGAGGGCAGTTCAGGTCCCAGGGCCTGAAATGAGCTATAAAGAATCAAAAGGCACAGTCCCTGGCCCCCAGAGAACTGCTGTGGATTCGCTGTCTTCGCCTGGAGCGAGAGCAACCACCTCTTTTGTTCCCACCCACAGTAGTAGCTGTTGCGGAAGATAAAGCCCTCCCTCCGCCAGGGCTGTGGCCAGAGGCTAACCCAGGCCCTAGCTTCGTTTGGAGGGCAGATAACTGAAACCACAGGCGGCTTTGGAATCCTGAGAAACGAGAAATCCACCAACGGAGAAGGATTTATTATCTATTTCCTTTAAGGAGGGTGCAAAGCTGTTCTAACAGTTTCCGTTACAGGGTTCCCAACTGGCCGCTCCTCCCGCACAGACAGTTCTGTTGAGTTAGCTTCTTTCTTTCTTCTGCTTTTTTGGGCCCACTTTCTACGAGAGAGAAACTGCTTGAGTAAGGAAGGAGAAAGGAGTCCTGGGGGTCGTTCTCTGAAGTTTCCTTCACCGCCCTCGTCAGCCACGGGAGGTGGGGCTGCGGGCTGCAGCGGGAGCGAAGGTCCCGAGCAGCCGGAGGAGGGGAAAGTCGGGGGGAACCCCCACTTCCTTCACGCCCAGGACGCAGGGGGCCGCTCCTGGCCACAGAAGCCCCAAGCAGGCTTTTCTTTCCCTTCAGAGAACAGCTATTGTGTGCTAGGCCCTGTACTGAGCTGTTGTTGCCTGACAGCAGGGAGAGTGCGGCTCTGCCTTCCGTTTAGAGGCCGCGGGGCAGCCCCCAACTCCGAGGGCCTGGCCCACACGGGAACTCAGTGGATGTTTGTGGGGTGCAACTGGGGCAAGAGCACCGACTCGGAGACAGCAGCCCCGGCGGACTAACTGAAGGCGGGGGGAAGGGGCTGAGGAACCCCTGGTGTCACCAAAGCGGGAAAGTGCCAAGGCGGAGGAGAGCGGAGGAGAGCGGAGGATCCGGCTCACGCCATCCACACCCCGCTCGCCCGGACTCAACATGGCCGCTGCGGCGGGGGGCGGGGCAGCTCCGAGTCCCGGCAGGAGCGGGGCGGGGCCGCCATCAGCGGAGCCAGTACGCAGGCGCGGCCGCTCGGGGCCCCGGATGGAGGAACTGTGGTTCGGGCCCCGCCTGGGAGGTAGAGACCGGCGGGCGCTGGGGATCCGGCGCCAGCTTGGGAGCCTAGGAGTTCTGGGGGGAGGGAAGTTGTCAAACGGAGGCCGAGGGAAATGAGGCGGAGGCCGCCGAGAAGCGAAGAGCCCCGCCCCTCCGCCATAGCGGCCTCCCAGGGCCGCCTCTTCCGTTACAGCCTCCCGCCCTCCCCTGCCTTCCGGCCCTAGGCCGGGACGGGCCTCGCCGGCCCCCTCGGGAGTAACCTCTGAGCCGTGGCCCCTTTGGGGAGAGGAGATGCCCACTCCCCTCTTGGGACTGTGTCCGAAAGGAAGGGGCTAGAACGGGCTTCGGACCCGCCTAGGCTGGCAGAAGGCGGCCCCTGCCTCGCGGCGGCCATCAAGACCTCTGGTCCTAAGGACCCTGGGTCCGAACACCACCACCCACCCCGCGCCCGCCCCTGAGGATGTTAGTCTTACAGCCCAGGATGTGAGTCCTGGGCTCCGATTCAACAGGTTTTCCTATCTGCTCAGATAGGGCCCTCCCTGCCCTAAGCATAGCCAGCAAGAGCATGCGCTGTCACTGGACAAGTCCTGGGCTGGGAGTTGGGAGACCCTGGTTGTAATTCTGGCTCTGAAAGAGCGCATCCCCTTTGGCAGGAGTGACGGCTGGTGGAAAGATGGATGTTTCAGACAAAAAAAAATTCTCCTTAAATATAGCCTTGGGAGTGCCACTTGACCCCAGTGAGCCTCAGTTTCCACATCCATAAAATGGCGATGGTAATTACACAGGGTCTAATGAGATCTCTGACGTAAAAACTCTGGAGAGTCTTATTACTCACCTCTCTGGGGCATATTTATCTCACGGGAAAATAGAGTAAAACTAGTTGCTCTGTAAGTGTCCTGCCAGTTCAGAGGGCCTGTGATTTCGTAAACGGGTTGTTGGGAAGTAAAGCCCGCAATTAGCTGAGAGGGAGAGCTCACTGGCTTTATTTTTGTTTTCACATGGTTTACCTGTAAACTAAGTGTAGCTACAAGTCGTCTGTGATCGCTGGGTCTAGAGCTTGACTCTGGAGAAAGGAAAGGAAGAATGGAAGCCTGGTGAAGAGGCAGAGGTGGGTTCCGTGCTTTTCTTTTCCCAACTCTTCTGCATGTGGGTGGGAAATGAAGGAAGGGAAAAAGTGAATTCACCCTCGGATGGAGAACCAGCGGCCGTGTAAGGTTGGCTGTGCTTGTTTCTACGATTCCTTTCGATTCGGCGAGTCAGATGTTGGCAGTGTTGGGGGGATTTCAGAAGCTTGCCTTTGAACTGAATTTTGATGAGCAAACCGGTGTGGCGTTTGTGGCCCCTCCCTTCCTCCAGGCCTCCTGGTGATGGAGTAAGCAACAGGCGCCCCCTTGTGCTGAGAGGAAAGAGAACTGTTGCTTATGGCCAGTTTTCTGGAGAAATTGTATTTTCCTGTGGCTTCTGTGACTTTGTCGTTTTGCTCTCAACATGAGATATGGTGGGAGGAGTACTCGGAGCAGGGATTTTATATCCAGAGCCAATGAACTGGTGAAGCCATATCCAGTGCTTACTACTTCCACTCAATTAGAACACACGCTTAAAATGCTTGTTTGTAGTGCTAGGCCCTGGGGATATAGTTGGGAGCAAGATAGACAAAGCCCCTGCCCTCATAAACAACCTAAATAAGCAACAGCAATAAAGACGACAAGGCAGAGTGTAATGAGAGCATATCACATAGTCTAGTGAGAGTCAGAGAATTCCAGAAACAAGTGATAACCTAAAGGTTTGATAGGAGATAGGAGAAGGAAGAAAAGTCTTCCAGGCCTTCCTCCCTGTTAATTTCTCAGTTCTAGTATTTTTTCTTTTAGCGTTAGTTCTTCACCCCAAGTTGATGAGCTGCCCCTGATGCTCTTGCCCTTCCTTCTGATTTCCGACTGGTTCCGTAGGAGCCATTGCTACTTCTTTTAGCACAAGGAATTGTTAAAAAAAAAAAAAAGCCTTAAAGTGCATTCCTTCCCTCAGAATGGCTTTGCAGTTGTTTATACATTGCTGCCATTCCAACAAAGAGATGGGAAATAACAGTTTTCCCCATCCCTAGTAGTCGACTCTGTCGTCCCCATAAGTTTGTTTTAGCAATGTGAGCTGGCTGAAGTCCTGCTGAGTGGTGGTTTTCTTTTCCTTCTCCACTTAATTTAACAGACCAGCTGAACACACATCAGAGAGCTTAACTAGAGTGTGTAGTCATTATGGTCTTCCAGTTCAGTTCTATGCCCCACTTTTGGGACTCTGGTTTGGGACCTAGTTTATTATTCTGGGCAACAGAGAAAGGGCACACACTAAATAACGGCAACCACAATATAGATTTGGTACTACTTCTTCACACTTCAGTCCATTTCACATCGTGACAATTTCATGAGACAGGCAAAATAGTCCGATCTCATTTTTTTAATTAATTAATTTATTTATTATAAATTTATTTATTTATCTTTGGTTGCATTGGTCTTTGTTGCTATGCATGGGCTTTAGTTGCTGTGAGCAGGGGCTACTCTTCTTTGTGGTGCGCGGGCTTCTCATTGCGGTGGCTTCTCATGTTGCAGAGCACGGGCTCTAGGCGCATGGGCTTCAGTAGTTGTGGCACGCAGGCTTCAGTAGTTGTGGCTCACAGGCTGTAGAGCGCAGGCTCAGTAGTTAGGGCGCGTGGGCTTAGTTGCTCAGTGGCATGTGGGATCTTCCCGGACCAGGGTTCGAACCCGTGTCCTCTGCATTGGCAGGCGGATTCTTAACCACTGTGGCACCAGGAAAGTCCCCTGATCTCATTTTATACACAGAGAACTGAGGCTTAGAAGAACAAAATGAGAACTTATGAATGACAAAGTCAGGACTTGAACCCAGGTCTTTAGTTCCTGGATAGGGGCACTCAACAGGCTTTTAAAGGTTTTCTGTGAGCTTAGCTTTCCAGCTCCATGCCTATCTGTGTGGAACTTCCCCTACAAGAATACAGTGCTTGAGAGTGACACCAAGAGGTCCCATCTGCCTTTAAGACGCTTTTTCCTCATCTGGAAAGTAAGGTGGTTAAGTCTGCCATAGTAGTCCTGAAGCAGGGGTGATGTTTTCATGAAGAATGCTTTCAATAATTTACTTTCTGCCTATGTGTGACATTTCCTCTTTGGGTTTTGGAGTTTAGAAGCCTGAGGGAGTTCATCCCTGGCAGCAGCCCCCCTGGATTCCTGGTGGTGAGAGGATGTGGCCCCTGGACACATCCCGGAAAGAGGTCCTGGGGTTTGCAGTCAGCTGCCGTGTCCTGACTCTGGTGCTGCAGGTCAGTCTCTGATCTTTTGTCCTGAACATGCCATTGCCACATGACTGGGGTAGACATTAAGAATAGGCCTCATCTTCTTTCCCTTTCCCAGATGCGCCCCCCCCACCCCCGACCATGTGGTTAGAACTATAGAGACCTAGACCACATAGCTGAAAAGTGGGCAGGACTCGTAGATATGACCTATTAATCTCTTATTTTATATTTATTTATTTATTTATTTTGATCTATTAATCTCTTATTTTACACATGAAGTAGCTGAGGCCCAGAAAGGATAAATGGCTTCCTTAAAGTCACAAGGCAGGTTAGAGAAGGACCAGAATCAGACCCCAGGTTTCCTTACTCTTGGGCTAGTGGTCTTTCCAGCAGACCATGATGTTCTGTAACCAGAACAGGTGTGTTCTGGTTTAGGGTGTGACAGCTCAAAGCGTTGCCCTGGGTCCCCTGACCAGGAGACTGAGCGTTGTTGCATCAGTCAGTTGAGTGGGAGAGAGGTGGCACTGTCCTGAGACCCTCTGTGTATAGTTGTTTAGTCAGCAGTGTCTCCTACTCTTCCCCCAGCTATGTCCCCTTGCTGTCTCACCCACACACAACCTGCAGAATGCATTTTGCAATTCCCTGTCCCCTCCAAGGCTGCCCTTGATACATATTTTAATCAAATTTCAGGTATATATGAACTATGTATGGTGCCTAGCACAGTGCCCAGTGCTTAGTAGGTCTTCAGTATCTGTTATTGTTGAATGTATGTCAGCACCCTAGGGATGTTCTATTAGCATATTATATGTGCCTTTCATCACAAGCACATTCTCTCTGAGGCTCATCGGTGGTTCCTTTGTGGAAAACTCCTTTTTTCTCTCCTCCCCCACTATGTGAGGCATAACAGCCTCTGCTGGGTCCCAGGTTTAGTTAGAAGTGTCTTCAACTTGGAGACTAGGGCTGTTACCTGTGACTGTCACTCCTGTCCCACTTGTTTTCACTGTTTGAAGTGGCCTGATAAAGAAACTGACCGAAAAAGGGAAGAGCCTTAAAAATGAGGTTATACTCCTGTTGCTAGGCTGGAAAACTGACTTGATGATGGCTTTGAACCAGCATCAGCTGAATGATTGACAGAACTAAGGGAGCAATACTGTGACTCGGCATCTGGGATAGGGTACCAGGACAGCTGGGTTCTAATTCAGATGGTGATTTGGAAACAAGTATGTTTCCTCTATACTGTTCGCTCAACCACCAAATTTTATTAAGTTCCTGCCCTGGTCAAAGAACTATGCTAGGTGGGAGTATAAAAAGTCACGACCTCTTTTCCCTTAAGCAGCTGACCAAATCTAACGGGGCAAAAAGACATTTAATAATAATGCTATTTCATTATCCTCCCCTCCCCGCCTTCCAGCTTTAAAGCTCGCGCCATCAGGTTATACCCCAGTTACCCTTTGTTGTTGCTGTCATCTCTGTTAGCGACAACTCATTCCTCCTCATTCCTTGAAGGTTTTAGCTCCTGATTCACTGCTACTCTTTCCAGCACTACTGTATATTTCTTGGTGGTTTCAATATTAGTAAAGCTGATACATCTAACCACTATCTCCTATCTTTCCAGTTCACTCCCTCCACTACCCCAGTTCTAACGATTCTTCCACTCCCTCAGGACTTATCCATTGATTCTACCACGGTTTCACTGTCCCTCACCTGCCTCATGGCTTCAGCTCCTCTTCTTACCCAGCTTAGATTCCATGGTCCACCATGCATACACGTACAACTCACTCGCTCCCTTCTCTCTATGTCTTAATCACAAGACAAAAGCCCAGCCATGGTTAAATTCAATTCTGTGTCTACTCCACGCGTGCATCTGCCCAGAGAAAAGCACACAACTGTGTTAACTAGTCTCTTTGTATTCAATATCATTAACCCAAGTGAGTCCTTAGTGCTGCCTGGCAATCTTAGTGTATTTCCCTGGTCCAGTCGCTCACCCATTCTCTCAAATTTTTCTGCACCTCAGAATCAGCTGGGAGAGCTAAAAACAATCTAAACGCCCAGGCTGTACCCCATATTGGTTAAGTCATCAATGTTGTAGCAGGAGGGAAATCCAGGCATCAGTATTTTTGAAACCCCTTGGGCGATTCCAGTGCACAGCCTATTTTGAGAACTAGGGTCATAGATGACTTATTTTACACGTTTTCCTCTTAAGTCTCTAGCACCTTTTCCCCAGCTTGTTTTCCTGAGTGAAAATTCAGAAAAGTAGAAGCAATAAGAAGTAACCTTCTGAATACTTCCACCACAGCCATCAGCATACCTACATCTGCACCTCTGTGCCTTCACTACTGAAGGGTGGATGAACTGTCTGTCTCCTCTCTAAGGCCAGTTCCACCTCCAAAGCAGATTCCATCCCCTTTTGCCTGCTCCAGCAGTTCTTCCCTTTCTCGCCTGCATACTCAGTGGTTTCCTTTCCACTGGATATTCCCATTGGCAAACAAATACTTACCTCCCGCCTTTGGGAAAAAAAACAAGATTTCTCTTGACCCCACATTGTCATTCACCTACTACCCCATTTCTCTGCTTCCCTTTACAGGAAGACTCCTCCAAACAGTTGTCTGTATCTACTGTCTCAATTCTTCCCTTCTCTGCTGAACCCAGTCCAGGCAGTCTTCTCTCTCCTCCACTCCACTGAAGTAGCTCTTGTCAAAGTCACCAATGACATTCCCATTGCTAAAGCCAGTGGTCAGTTTTCAGTCCCCATCTTACTTGACCTATCAGCAACATTTAAGAGCCGATCACTCCTTTGCTTTACTTGGTTCTATGACACCATGCTCTCCCGGTTTCCTCCCTACCTCACTGACCTTCCTTCTTTACCTTTATTGCTAGATCCTCACTGTCTTCCGAGCCTCTAAATATTGACATGTCTGAGGCCCAGTCCTCAGATCTCTTCTTTTCTCTATCTGCACTTCTTCCCTGGGTGATCTCATTCAGTCTCACACCTTTTAATATCATCCATATACTTATGACTCCCAAATTTATATCTCTAGCCCTGATTGCTCTCCTGACCCTCAGACCCATATATCTCACTGTCTCGTTGACCTCTGCACTGGAATGTCCATCTCAAACTGAACTTGTGATTCTTCCCCAACATGTCTGTTCCTCCTCATTTTATTAAATGGTAATGCTTCCACTGGCTCAACCAAAATCCTAGTTCTCCTTCATCCCACAGGCTCTCTTCAATGCCATCATCCCAGACCATCATGCGGAAGCCTTCTCACCTCCTCGCCTCGCCCCCTCCGGCTCTGTGGACCAACTTGTGGAAAGTCTCCTGGGCGGCCTGTCTCACTGGGATGCTGAACACTTCCTGTTCATTGCTGAGCATGGCTACCTGTATGAGCACAACTTTGCCTTCTTCCCCGGTTTCCCCCTGGTCCTGTTGGTGGGGACTGAATTGCTGAGACCCCTGTGGGGGTTACTGAGCCTACGGAGTTGCCTGCTAATCTCAGTAGCATCGCTCAATTCCTTGTTCTCCGTGCTGGCCGCACTTGCGCTTCATGACCTGGGCTGTCTGGTTTTGCGCTGTCCCCGCCAGGCTTTTTATGGAGCGCTGCTCTTCTGCCTCAGCCCCGCCAATGTCTTCCTGGCGGCTGGCTACTCAGAAGCTTTGTTTGCCCTCCTGACATTCAGCGCCCTGGGGCAGCTGGAAAGGGGCCGAAGCTGGACTAGTGGACTCCTCTTTGCCCTTGCCACTGGTGTGCGCTCCAACGGGCTGGTCAACGTTGGCTTCCTCGTGCATTCTCAGTGCCGAGGCTTTTTCTCTTCTCTCATGGTGAGGAATCCTCTGAGACAGCTCTTGAAGCTGATGGGCTCTGTGTTCCTGTCAGTGCTCACACTTAGCCTTCCCTTTGCCCTCTTTCAATATTACGCCTATACCCAGTTCTGTCTGCCAGGCCCAGCCTACCCCATTCCTAAGCCCTTGCTGCAGTTAGCTGTGGACAAGGGCTACCGAATCGTAGAGGGGAATGAGCCGCCTTGGTGCTCCTGGGATCTTCCCCTAATATACAGCTACATCCAGGATATCTATTGGAATGTTGGCTTTTTGAGATACTATGAACTCAAGCAGGTGCCCAATTTTCTACTGGCTGCGCCAGTGGCTATACTGGTTGCCTGGGCAACTTGGACATATGTGACCACCCATCCTTGGCTCTGCCTTACACTTGGGATGCAAAGGAGCAAGAACAGAGAGACCCCAGAGAAGCCTGAGCCTGGATTCCTCAGTCCTCGGGTGTTCGTGTACCTGGTCCACGCTGCAGCGCTGCTGCTGTTTGGTGGTCTGTGCCTGCATGTTCAGGTGAGGTGGACTCCTGGCTGGGAAAAGGTGGGAACACGGGCCAAAGCCCTCAGTCGGGGACAGGGAAGACCTTTAACTTTGCCCATTTGAGTGACCTGTACCTAATTTATTCATTCAACAACTATTTGGGGGTGTTTTTAGTGTGAGTCCCTGGGTCAGATCACTGAGGTTAGAACATAAGTAAGTTAAGTTTGCTGCCCTGGTAGGTCTTGTGGTCAAAATGGAGAGACAGACATTTAACGGCTTAAATTACAGTATAGTGGGATGGAATTGGAGATATTTTTGAGGTAAAGTATTGTGGAAGCACAGAGGAAAAAGTAGCTAACTGGCTGAAGGAGGTGAGGAGGGCATCATATTTAGGCTGGGTCCTGAAGGGTAAGAAGGAATTCCATTTAAGAAGCAGAGGAAGAACATTCTGGGCAAATGGAAGGGCATGTTCGAAGACAATGAGAGTTGTGAAAGGACCTGATCTGACTGAGTTATAGGAATAGCACAGAGGGTATCTCTGGGACCTTCCCCTAACTTACAACTATACCCAGAATGTCTGCTTGAATGTCGACTTTCTGAGGTACTCTGAGCTCTGGCAGGTGCTCCATTTTCAGAGGAGCTCTCTTGTGCAATGTTCAGTTGGTGGGGAGGATAGAGAGGGATGGGAAGGGTTTGATCATACATTCGATTTTTTTTGGTTCCTGGTTGTGGCCCCAGGTCCACCATAAACCCTGAGGAAGTCTTTTTGTCTCCATGCTGGCCACTCCTCAGCAGTTTCTGCCTCTTGGAGGCGCACATTGGCTGTTTGTAAAGTTCTCTGCGCTATGTGACTAAGAGGCACAGGGGAAATAGAAAGGAGCACTCTGTGTTTGTAGCTGGATGAGCTAGTAGAGTGAGTGCCAGCGAAGCTTAGAGTTTCAAGGATAGACGAGGGGGGGCCATTTGGAGACCTGGCTCTGAGCTTCCCTAGAAGGACAGTGTTGAACCACAGGATCCCTTGCCCCCTTTCTCTCTGCTTTGCCATCCCCGTGGGATGAGGGAACCGTTTCAGGGGGCAGGGGATCAGAGTCCTGGCCCTGGGCTAAAAGTGGACCCCACAGACTTTTTTTTTTTGGCCATGCCGCGTGGCACGTGGGATCTTAGTTCCCCAACCAGGGATCGAATCCCCGCCCCCTGCGTTGGAAGCATGGAATCTTAACCACTGGACTGCCAGGGAAGTCCCCTGACCACCCGCCGCCCCCACCATAGAATTTTTAGTATCAGTTGGCCCATTATTGTGGTAATTAGTGTGTAGCCATGTTTATTTGTAACATTGCAGTCACCTGGCTGGCGTCATGCACAGCTTTATAAGGCAGATCCTAAGCTCTGCTGAATGAATATCTTTTCCAGTGTAATACATTTGTAGTCTTAGAGCTATAGCTCACCCAGCAGCAGGGAAGTCCCAGGCTCATCCAATTTGAGGCAGTGACATTCCAGTAAATGTGTGGGTTTTCCCCCTCTTATGATTTCCAGGTTCTCACCAGGTTTTTATGCTCCTCCACTCCTATTGTGTACTGGTTTTCAGCTCACTTGCTTCAAGATCAAGAACCACTGCTGAGATCCCTAGAGACTGTGCCTTGGAAGCCTCTTTCAGGGGCCTCCCCACCAGGACAAAAGGTCCCCAGAAACTCTATCATGGGACTCTTGTACAACTGGAAAACTTGTTCTCTGGTCACACGGTGCATTCTAGGCTACTTCCTGACCTACTGGCTCCTGGGACTACTCCTGCATTGCAACTTCCTACCTTGGACATGACCTGGAGACTTAGGGGACAGGCTTGAAGCAGACTTAACCAGGGTCTGAAAGTACAAATACATGCTGGGGCTGCCTGTGCTGCCCTGGAACCCTTACTCTGCCCGTTAGAACCTCTCTCTCCTTGAAGGTTGGTTAGGAATGGGAGAAGTGTGAGCCTCTAGAGAGCACCTTCTGGTCCTGGCTATGGCAGACTTTAGGGTAGTAACTGTTTTCTCTGTAAATGAAGAAATCTTATTCCAGGTCTAAAGCATACCTGGATCTGTCTTGTCAATCAACCATAGCAGAGATAGTCTTAAACTTACCACCTACCCACACGTAAATTTAAATGTAAATTATTTAAATGTGAATTTCATCAAAGGCTCTAGCTGACAAGCTGGTCATAGTCCACACAGTGATGGCGGAGGCCTGGACAGTGTAGCCTAAGTACAATGGGACCATCTTTTCTAAATGGGACATTGTTTCTGATTATTTTTTTCATGATTTGTTCACTTATTTATATGAAAAACCTTACAAAGATACGCAAATTAAACAACTCTTGATTATATCTGCAATTAATTACCTTTTTATTTTTTAAATTATTTTATTTTATTTTATTGGCTGCACAGCTTGCGGGAGCTTAGTTCACTGACCAGGGATTAAACCCGGTCCACAGCAGTGAAAGCACCGAGCTGGACCACCAGTGAATTCCCATAAATTACCTTGTTAAAAATATAATACAAATTAAGGGCTGAGACCCTGCCACATACTCTGCATCCACACTTCATTTGGCTATTAAAGGTCAATTGAGGCAAAAAAAATTAATACAAGTTACTTGGGGGAAAAAAGTCATGGTAAGAAGAACATTGCATGAGGAGGCAGGAGGCCTGGATTCTGGTCCTCTCAGTAAAGCCCCACTTACCAGCTGTGTGACCTTGGGAGAGTTTTCAGAGCCTTAGTTACCTCTTCTGAAACTAGGGGAAAATTACATTCTCCCACTGGAAAAAATATCCAGTTCTCCTCTTTTCAGCACTCTGAGGAGTAATTTCAGTGACGTTTCCTCTGAAGGAGGAAGAGCAGTGACACTTGGCAAATAAGGCTCCCCTGTCCTGTGTAAGTAAGCCTGCCCAGGGGCAACTAAATGTTCAATGTGTGAGCAGTGACTGGTTTTCCGGCCCTGCCTGAGTGCCTGTGCTTTCTTGATTGGTAGGTAAGGGTCAGATGAGCCAACACAGCAGCAGGAATTGATAAATTGTAGGTAAGTCCAGGGTTGAATGAAATGGTATCTTCCTGGCCACCATTTGGTAATGGGCTTGACTCTATAATTGTAGTAAAATCTTGACCCCTGCTGAGCTATTTTTTCTCATTCTTTGAGCCAGGTAAGAGGCTCTGCATCATCACCACTCTTTCCCCATTTGAGCCAAAAATTCCAACAAGCAGAAACTTCGAAATAGATGGATTGACACGCTCCCTCTGACCATGACTGAAAGTTAAACTTGCCAGCTGAAGGGAAGCTCCTGGCTGAGCCCCAGCACCCTCTATTGGAGCTCCTAGTCAGCCTGGCCAATAAGCATCTCCCATCCATCGCCCCAGCTTTAGCACAGCTGAGAGAATTTGGTCCAGAGTCAAATGCTTCTGAAAATGTACACACAGCTCGGGACAGCCCTCTGCCTTCTGCCAAGACACCCGAGTGCCCTTCTTGGCAAAAGATGATCACCCCTGCCCTAGTGTCCCTCCAGTTGGCAGAAACTGTTCCCTCCCTCCTCACCCACAGCTGCAAATCTGGGGACTTCCACCCTGTGTGCAGGAAGCGTTGAGGGCCTGATTCAGCTCTTTATTGCAGAGGTAGGAGTACTAGATTGTTTGCTCTCGTGGATTGACCTCTTTGCCTCTTTTGGGGGGGATAATCAGAACTGATTGTTTCCCTACTGGAAGAGGTGACTCAAACTCCGCAGGGTAGGGGGTGATTTCACTGCTTTGGCAGTCTCAGCTTAACGTTCACACTAGACCTCGTCACCCCCAGAAACAAGTGATTTCAAGGACCGGAAACCCTATAAATGCGAACCTCTCATTTCTCAACTAATACCAAGGAACTAAATCACTCTGGTATTTTGCAAAGACCATGCTGGTTACAGCCGATCATAGAGGAGTTAAGTGAGGACCCCAGCTAGGTGGACGTACCTGGTGTGACCTGGAGATGGACACAGTTTTCTCTCTGACCTTGGAGGGATCTAGTTCTCTAAGGAGCTAAGGAATGGGCTGATTTTATGGCCAGCAGCTGTCCTTTTACTATCCTATTAACAGTCTTTAATAGCCTTCGAGAGGGATATGAAGGGCCCAAGGCAGGAAGCTTCCTGTTTACCCTGAGGTCTAACAATGCTGCAGCTGGGTTGGGCGTCTACAATTTCAGAGAAAAGTCATTTCCTTCTGAGACCCAGCTAAAACAGAAACCAGACGCTTTATGTACCTAGAAGTAGATGCTTTTTTGTTCTTTAATGAAGGTGGGAGGAGAGGGAGCGTTTGACATGGCTTTACCAGTCCCCCTGAAAAAAAAAAATCACTTTTCTTGAACAGACCCTCTCACCCTCCTCCAAAAAATGTAGTGTGTGCAGGCTCATGGGATTTGCAACTGATTGATTCTTTCAGCAATTGTTTAGTATTGCCTGTTTTAGGGGACTAAAGAATACTCGCCCTGCTTCCTGTCCTCAAATAGCTGCCTGATAAGAGTTTCTAGCAGAAACACAGGAACGTTAATCAAGGAAAAAACTAATAAATTCTGGGGAATGAAGAGATACTTAAACTTCTTGCTCAGTATTCTCTACTTGAACTTTTTATGGTGAGGATGAATTAAAATTTTACTTGTATGCTTGGGAAAAGGTAAGTGTGGTACAGAGTAAGTTCTCTGTAAATTCACACAAGATGGAGATCCCTCCCAGCTTGGAATACTTGAAAAGACTTTGTAGGGAATGGCCTTTGAGTTGGACTTTGAAGGACAGTAGGATTTGAAGTTAAGGGCAGAGAATGAATATAGGAAGCAGGAAACAGAACAGGACAGGGAGAGCTCAGTTTGAGTGGAACTGAGGTATTGTCATTGTGGTCTAAGCATTGAAATCAGCCCCAAGCCCAGCTCCACTGTGTACTAGCTGTGTAAAGGTGAGCCAGATACTGAATCTCTAGGCCTCTGTTCACTCATCTGTAAAACATGGATAACACTATCTACCTCATAGATATGAATAATAATGTTATCTATCTCAGAGTTATGTGAGTTAAATGAAAAATGTTTAGAATAGTACTAACAAAAGAATAGCTGCATTTTGGACATGTTGAGTTTACAATGCCATCAGCACATTCATATGCCAGGAAATGTGGACCAGGAGACAAGGAGAGGGGTCAGGGAGCAATCCACACAGACATGATAATTATAGCAGCCATGATATTGGATGAGATTGTCAAAAAGAAAAAATGTAGAGAGAGAAGGAGGGCCTGTAAAACCTTG
Organism: Tursiops truncatus; assembly: GCF_011762595.2. NCBI lineage: Eukaryota > Metazoa > Chordata > Mammalia > Artiodactyla > Delphinidae > Tursiops > Tursiops truncatus. The sequence continues at coordinate 163,027,477 of NC_047034.1, read as the reverse complement.
GGCAAGTGACTCAACTTCTCTAAACCTGTTTTCTCATCTCTAAAATGGGGGTGACATCACTTACCACACAGAGTAGTTATGAAGATTAAATGAGATAAAGCACTAGATAAAGCACTAGCATAGCACGTAGCACATAGTAAGAACTTAATGAATGGTAGCTATTTTTTATCATCATCATCGTCATCATTGTTATCGTCGTCATTAAAAAACCAGGAACAAATATTATCTGCTGTACACAACATTGTAAATCAACTATACTTCAATAAAAAAATTTTTTTTAATTGCCTTTCTTTTTAAGGCTGAATAATATTCCATTGTATGTATGTACCACATTTTGTTTATCCATTCATCCTTTGAGGGATATACTTGGATAGCTCCACCTTTTGGCTATTGCGAATAATGCTGCTATGAACATTGGTGTACAAATACCTGTTCAAGTCCCTGTTTTCAATTCTTTGGGGTATATACCCAGAAGTATATATTGCTGGATCGTATGTTAATTCTATGTTGTTGTTGTTTTTTAGGAACTGCTGTACTGTTTTCCACAGGATTTGCATCATTTTGTATTCCCAGTAGCAGTGCACAAGGATCCAAATTTCTGTACATCCTCACCAACACTTATTTTCCTTTTTTTTTCCTTCTTCTCTTTTTTTAAAATACTAGCCATCCTAGTGGTTGTGAAGTTGTATCTCACTGTAGTTTTGATTTGCATTTCCCTAATGATTAGTGATGTTGAGCATCTTTTTATGTGCTTATTGGCCATTTGTATACCTTTGGAGAAATGTCTATTCAGATCCTTTGCCCTTTATTTATTTATTTTTTTTGGCCTCACCACGTGGCATGCAGGACCTTAGTTCCCTGGCCGGGGATGAACCTGCGCCTCCTGCAGTGGAAGCGTGGAATCTTAGCCACTGGACTGCCAGGGAAGTCCCCCTTTGCCCTTTTTTTTTTTTTTTGGCTGCTTTGGGTCTTCATTGCTGCACGCAGGCTTTCTCTAGTTGTGGTAAGCAGGGGCTACTCTTCACTGCGGTGCGCGGGCTTCTCGTTGTGGTGGCTTCTCTTGTTGTGGAGCGTGGGCTCTAGGCGCGCGGGCTTCAGTAGTTGTGGCACATGGGCTCAGCAGTTGTGGCTCGCGGGCTCTAGAGTGCAGGCTCAGTAGTTGTGGCTCACGGGCCTACTTGCTCCGCGGCATGTGGGATCTTCCCGGACCAGGGCTCGAACCCATGTACCCCGCATTGGCAGGTGGATTCTTAACCACTGTGCCACCAGGGAAGCCCAGGTCTAACATTCTTACACATGTGAATATCCAGTTTTCCCAGCACCATTTATTGAAAAGACTGTCCTTTCCGCATTGAAAGGTCTTGGAGGTCTTGTCAGAATCTTTTGACTGTATATGCAAGGGTTTATTTCTAGGCTCTGTATTCTACTCCATTGATCTATATGCCTTTCTTTATGCCAGTACCACACTGTTTTGATTACTGTAGATTTGTAGTAAGTTTGAAAACAGGAGGTATGAGACCTCCAATTTTATTCTTCTTGTACAAAACTGTTTTGGCTATTCAGGGTCCCTTGAGGTTTCATATTAAATTTAGGTAGTCAAAGCTTTTTTCTTTGGGGCTCATAATTTCTTTGGCAATACAGTTACCTCAAAATATTTTTGGAGGTGGGCTTCCCTGGTGGCACAGTGGTTGAGAGTCCGCCTGCCGATGCAGGGGACACGGGTTCGTGCCCCGGTCCGGGAAGATCCCACATACGGCGGAGCGGCTGGGCCTGTGAGCCATGGCCGCTGAGCCTGCGCGTCCGGAGCCTGTGCTCCGCAATGGGAGAAGCCACAACAGTGAGAGGCCCGCGTACCGCAACAAACAAGCAAACAAAAAACAAAAAAACAAAAAAAAATATTTTTGGAGGGACTTCCCTGGTGGCGCAGTGGTTCAGACTCCGCACTCCCAATGCAGAGGGCTCGGGTTCGATCCCTGGTCAGGGCACTAGATCCCACAGGCATGCCACAACTAAGAGTTCGCATGCCACAACTAAGGAGCCCACGTGCTGCAACTAAGGAGCCCACATGCCGCAACTAAGGAGCTGGCAAACTGCAACTAAGGAACCCTTGAGCCACAACTAAGGAGCTCCCCGGCTGCAACTAAGACCCGGTGCAACCAAATAAATAAATAATAAAAATATTTTTAAAAGAGAGACAACATTGTAAATGAACTTTACTCCAATAAAAAATAAACATTAGGGACTTCCCTGGTGGTGCAGTGGTTAAGAATCCACCTGTCAGTGCAGGGGATACGGGTTCAAGCCCTGAACCAGGAAGATCCCACATGCCATGGAGCAACTAAGCCCGTGCGCCACAACTACTGAGCCTGTGCTCTAGAGCCCGTGAGCCACAACTACTGAGCCTGAGTGCCACATCTACTGAAGCCCACACACCTAGAGTCCGAGCTCTGCAACAAGAGAAGCTACCATAATGAGAAGCCCACACACTGCAACAAAGTAGCCCCCGCTCACCGCAACAAGAGAAAGCCCATGTGCAGCAACAGAGACCCAACGCAGCCAAAAATAAATAAATAAATAAAATTATTTTTAAAAAAATTACATTTAAAAAATAAAAGAAGTAATGAGACACAAGCTTTAAAAATATATATATATTTTTGGTATATAAATCAGAATTCTCCAGAGAAACATAACCAATTAGATGTACGTGTGTGTGTATCTGTATCTATATGTATGTATGTGTCTATATACATAGAGAGAGAGAGATTTTAATGAATTGGCTCATATGATTGTGGAGGCTGGCAAGTCCACAATCTGCTGGGTAGGCCAGCAGCTGGAGACCCAGTGGAAGAGCTGATGTTATAATTTGAGTCTGAAGGCGGTCTACTGGCAGAATTACCTCTTTCTCAGGGAAAGTCCATCCTTTTTCTATTAAGACCTTCAACTGATTGGATGAGACCCACTCAATTTATGGAGGATAATCTGCTTTTACTCAAGTCTACTGTTTTAAATGGTACTCTTATCTGAAGAAAAACCTTCACAGAAACATCTAGATTCTTTGACCAAATATCTGTGTACTGTGGCCTAGCCAAGTTGACACACAAAATTAACACAACAGATTTCTGCTCTATTTGCTTCTAGTCAGATCCATGTGACACTAACCACACTCAAGTTCTTTCCTAGATAGAATTCTCAAGCTGATATATTTATATCCTCATCACCCCCTCGCCTCACTCTCAGCATAATAGTGGCTACATTGAAGTCATATGAAGTAAGTGGAAAGGCCACACTCTTTACCTGATATTTGCCTTAGAGGTAATCACATCTTTCACCTCATGTTGTTCAAGACATTTTTTGATCTTATACAATTTGTAGTCAAGAAGCAGTCATCTTTTCTGACCCTGAAAGGCCCATCATTTTTGGACTTTCTCCATTTCCCTTTCACCTCTGCTTGAAAATCAGCTAATTTTCACCTAATTTCACCTCTTTCTTCTAATACTTTATAAAGACACTTGTGCTAGTTATTAAGTTATTGTCTCAGCTCCAAATCCACCCTTCTACTTTCTACTATGAGATAGTGGAGCTGGGACTCTGCAAATCACTTTTCTGCTGTTAGCTGACTCTACTTTGGGCTCTGCCAATGGGGGCCACTAGAGGGCGATAGTGAGGTCACAGGAGGAAGAAAGGACTCCTTTCTTCCTTCTGCTTCCTGTTCGTGTGAGGTCACCCTAGCAATGCTCCTTCACCCCAGCAGCAGCATTGCCTTCCTATAGCAACAGCTGAATCCACTTTGCAGTTTTTCCCAAAAGTTACAAACCCAGCTTCATGGTGTCCCAGTCAGAGACACCAGCACCATCTGGATAGCACCTCTTTCTCAGAAGTGTTGGTCCCTCCTCTAAGTTCAGAGACACCAGACACCAGCACTAGACTTAGAGGTCTGAGTTTCAGCTCTGTAGGGCCCCTCTTCTTCTTTTTTTTTTTTGGCTGCGCCGCACAGCATGCGGGATCTTAGGTCCCCAACCAGGAATCAAACCTGCACCCCCTGCAGTGGAAGCAGAGTCTTAACCACTGGACCGCCAGGGAAGTCCAGGGCCCGTTTTCTAAGTTTCTAAGTTTTAGTAATTTCCAAACTCTTTCCTTTGTTCTCCTAGCCCTAGGAGTTATAGATGCTTCCTGCTGTTGCTGCCTCCATGGTATCTCAGTTTTCTTTTCATCCTTTTAGTTATCTAGTTAACAACTTTATACCTAGTTAACCATTCTAACCATTCTTTATGTTAGATTTTCCCCAATGACTGGTGTGGTTTCTGTCTCATTGGCGGGACACTGACTGACACAGAAATTAGTGCTAGGAGGGGTCCCAGGAAACAGACCTCAAAAGATGGGATTAGGGAACTGGTCCGGTTGTGTCATTGGGTTTGAATGTGCTAAAGCTGCTTGTCAATGAGAAACGTGATGCCGCTAATCCACGGCATGCCGTGGCAACATGATTAATTAAATTATCACCTGTGGTTATTTGTGATGAAGTGCCAACTAAAAGGCAAGTGCCTTGGGGGCCCAAGTGGTTGTTGCACCTGACTGTTATGGCAGTGATGATGGCTTACAGGGACTTTGTATGGGAAGAATTCTTCTGAGTGCATCAGAGTCCTTGCAGAAAGAAAATGACAAGCTTGGGTCTTTAGATTTTTTTGATGTGGACAATTTTTTTAAAGTCTTTATTGAATTTGTTACAATATTGCTTCTGTTTTATGTTTTGGGTTTTTTTTGGCTGCGAGGCATGTGGGATCTTAGCTCCCTGACCAGGGATCAAACCCACACCCCTTGCATTGGAAGGCGAAATCTTAACCACTGGGCTGCCACGGAAGTCCCAAGCTTAGGTCTTTAAACTCTCGGCTCAAGACATGGTCAGAGAGTCACAGAGCTTCCATGATAGCCATAAAAGACTCTCTTATTTCTTGTAGCCACCAGCCTTATTTGCTACAAATAAAACAAAAATATGGTGCCTGTTGTAGAATTTCATTAGTTGAATTCAGTCTGACTAAGCCTTTCCTGTGATTGAGAAGAAGTGGGACCCTAAAACTTGGAATGGAGACATGTGGTTTGACTCTCTTCTAGGTTCTCAGAGTCTCCTCCATTCTGCCAGCAGATGGAAAGGAGAGCGGAGATCAGCACTTGAGAGTTTTATGGGACAGTCTGTCACTTCCACTCATATTCCATTAGCCAGGATTCAGTACCTCTCTGTAAGAGAGGCTGGGAACTGTGGGTTTTGGTGAGAATGGGTAGTGTATGCCACACTAAATGGGTCACTAGTGACATTTAAGATAGAATTCTTAGGGGAGTTGTAAAAAGTTAAGAAATGATTAAGTGACAGGGAAGTGGTAGCTACTTTTTAATAAGAGTGGCTAATGAGAGAGAAAAAGATAAACCTGAAGCTAGAGTGAGGAGGTAGCCAAACACGGAAAGCAGTTTCTGTTGTTGGTTTTTTAGTTTAGTTTTGCATTTTAATTGATAGAGGAGAATTGAGATGCATTTGTAGTCTCAGAGAACAGGAAGAGAGATAGGACATGAGTGGAGGGTTGGCCATGGACAGAATGAGGCCCACATCTTTAAGATGAGAGGAAAGGATTGATACAAATAGAAATTATGAGGTCGAGAGGAGGGTAGCTAACAGTCAAGCAGGATAGTTTTGGTTTCTGTAAAGTGACAAGGAGCAAGAATTAGGGTTGCAAGAAGATCCAGTTGAGGTGGGACAGGAATCTGTATTTGAACCAGTATGTCCAGTTTTGTGGATTTGTTCCACAGCCAAAGAGCAAGAGGGGAGGAAGTCCACAATATGGTTCATTCCAAGGTGGGGCTCATCAAATCCAGGATCTTTGGCACCAAGGGCATGGTTCTGTGGCCTTTGTCATGTGTAAAAATTACAGAACCTTGAGGTCATTGTTGCTGTCTTTCTACCCCTCTGCATCGTGTATTCTGACTTCTTTTCTTACTCTCTCCTATCCTAGTCTCCAGCTCTCTCTTTTCCTATACTTTTCCTTAGGTTTTCCAGTAACCCCAGTGTGGTGGACAGACCCTAAGGTGAGCCTCAGTGATTCCTGCCTGCTGGTATTCACACTTTTGTGTGATCCTCTTGAGTTCAAGTGGGACCTGTGATTTGCTTCTAACCTATAAAATATGGTGAAGGTATTGGGCTGCCACTCCCATTACATATATGTTACGTTATGTAAAACTCTGTGTTAGCAGACTGGGGCTAGAGATTCTCCTTGTGGGCTTGATGAAGTAAGAGCCCATGTTGTAGAAGCCCACGTGGCAAGGAACTGTGGTAACCTCAAGGAACTGCAGGTGGCCTCTGAAACCTCAGGGAGGCCTCTGGGTGACAGCCAGGCCCTCAGTCAGACAGTCACAAGGAAATAAGTTCTGCCCACAAAGACTGAGTGGGTTTGCAGGTATTTTCTTCCCCAGTTGAGTCCCCAGATGAGCATGCAGCCTTGCTGACATCTTCATTGCAGCCTTCTGAGACTAAGCAAAGGGCTCAGCTAAGCAGTCCCAGTGCTCCTGACCTGGAACCTGTGAGATATAACGTGTGTTGTTTTAAGTCACTAAATTTGTGGTAATTTGTTACACAGCAACAGAAACATAATACACCCAGAATTCCTGAAAAACCCTGGGGCTGGGGCTTCCCTGGTGGCTCAGTTTTTAAGAATCCACCTGCCAATGCAGGGGACACAGGTTCGATCCCTGGTCTGGGAAGATCCCACATGCTGTGGAGCAACTAAGCCCGTGTGCCACAACTACTGAGCCAGCGCGCCTAGAGCCCGCGAGCCACAACTACTGAAGCCGGTGCACCTAGAGCCCATGCTCCGCAACAAGAGAAGCCACCGCAATGAGAGGCCCGCGCACCGCAACAAAGAGTAGCCCCCGCTCGCTGCAACCAGAAAAAGCCCACGCGCAGCAAAGAAGACCCAACACAGCTAAAAATAAATTAATAAAATAAATTAACAAACAAACAAAAAAACACTGGGGCCCTGTGGCATCAACCTTGCATTAGGTGATAGGAAACCTGGGTCTGGATGCAGGTCACAGAGCTGGGTGAGGGAGGACAGGATGTGCCACACATACCCCTTGGACACTTTGAACTTCAACACAGTAATTAATAGGCCCCTGGCTTTCAAAGCAGATTGTATCCCCATCCCCACCCCTGCTGGCCCCGCAAAATGCCTGTCCAGTAGGTAGGTCATCAGAGATGGGTGAAGCCTGGCCCTGGAAATACAGATTGCCAGAAGTAGTTCACGAAATCCACCTCTCGAATCTCGGCGCTCGGCACGGCGCCCGGAATACAGCGGACGCCCAACAAATGGTTTGATTGCAAAAGAACAGAAAGAGTCCTGGAGCGCGCCTCTGCTGCCCCGTCATTGTGCAGCAGGGATCGGGGCGGCAGGGGATTGGTTGGGGCCCTGCAGCGGGTCAGGACCCGGCCGCGGGGCCCGAGCGCCATCCCAGGCCCAGGCGGAGGGGGCGCTGCGGCGGGAGGCCGCGCGGGGCGGGGCGGGGCGGCGCGGCGATGGGGCCGCCCCCTGCGAGCGAGCGCCGCGCGCCCCCGCCCCCCGCCGCCGCCGCCGCCGCCGCCGCCGCCGCCGCAGCCGCAGCCACCGCTAGCAGCTTCTCCGATCCACCTCGGTCCTGGTGCGGCCCGGCCGGCCCGCGGGGTGCAGAGCCGAGGTCTGCGGCCGACCGCATGAAGGACTGCGAATACCAGCAGATCAGCCCCGGGGCCGCCCCGCCGCCCGCCTCCCCCGGGGCGCGCCGCCCCGGCCCCGCCGCGCCCCCCGGCCCGGGCCCCGGGCCCCCGCCGCCCGCCGCCGCGCCGCGCTGGAGCAGCAGCGGCAGCGGCAGCGAGAGCATCGGCCGCCGCCCGCGGCGCAAGTGGGAGGTGTTCCCGGGCCGCAACCGCTTCTACTGCGGCGGCCGCCTTATGCTATCCGGCCACGGCGGCGTCTTCGCCCTCACGCTGCTGCTCATCCTCACCACCACCGTCCTCTTCTTCGTCTTCGAGTGAGTTCGGCGGCGTCCCCGCCCCCTGAGGCGCCCCATACCCTCCGATCCCCTTTGCCGCCTGCCGCTCACCCCACCTTCCCCAGCCCTTGATGGACACTCCAGCCCCTCTGGTCCCCTGCTGGGCACCCCGTCCTCTCCCACCTCCTGGGCCCTCCACCTTTCCCAGCACCTGCCAAGCACCCTCCCTTCCCAGCTTCTCCTTGGCGCCTTTCAGAATCTGCCCTCAGGCCTCTCCAGTCTCCTTGCTTATCTCCCACCTGTCCTTTCTGATCCCCTCCCAGACTCGCCATCCTTCCGTGACAATTGGGATCACCATCTAAGCTGGCCCCCTCCATCCCTGCCAGCCATCCCATCCCCTCTGGCCCCTCCCTAGCACCCCCATCCTTCCCTGGCACCCTGCCTTTGCCAACCTCTGCCAGGATCACTGCCCTCCCATGTCCCTCCAAGACCCCTATCCTCTCTGCCCTCTCAGAATCTGCCCCAGGCCTCCCCAGCTCCTTAGATAGATTCCCCTCTCCTCACCTATCCCCTGGACCATCTCTTGTTCCCAGCTTCTTTCGGACTCCTTGAGGCATCTTTTCTTTATATCCTTTCCAGACAACTTCTGAATTTCTTCCTTGTCCTTTGGCTATATACCACCTCAGATTTCCCGGCCATCTTCCCTGTTCCCTCCAGGGCCCCTCTAGGGTCCCCTAGTCATCTCTCTACTCTCAGACCCTCCCCCCTTGCTTTCCCTTCAGTCGTTCTTACCCTAGGCCTTCAAATATCTTTGGGCCTCTCAGACCTCCCCTTTTCTCTCCAGCACCTTCCTTAGTTTCTCCAGAGCTTCCTGTCCTTCCCTCCTCCTCCTCTGGTCCCCCCAGACATGTCCCAGGCCCCTGCCCCCCACCTCCTGACCTCCTGGCTTTCTTTCCCTTCCCAACACTCCAGAGTACCTTCTGGCCTGTTCCACGGCAGGGACAGTTGCAGTGCCTTGTTATTTTTCAAGAGTCGAGAGGATTTTCGTGTGACAGGTCATATTTGCCCCCATGGCTTTTTGACCTCTTCGTATCCCCAGTGACTCAGGATTGGCCCACACAGCGGTCACCATTTCATGGATGGAGGAAGGGATGCCTGTCACTTTACCAGGGTCACATATTTGTATCAGAAGTTTTCCACTCTACCATTGATCTCTAGCTTGAGCCACCTGCTTCCTGATTCCTTTCACACACACTCACACATACACACAAACGCACCCCTACCCATGCTGCATGAGCCCCACCTTTCCCTCCTGGTTCTACCCATCCTTTGTGGTCTTACTCAATTTTACAGGTGGTTCAGAACTCCATCTCTGCAGCCAGCAGAGCTGGTTCACGTCTCAGCTCCACCACGCACCAAGTGTGTGACTTCGGGGCAACCACTTCACTACTCAGAACCCCAGTTTCCTCATCTATAAAATGCGGTGTATACTAGTGCCCCCTCCCCAGGTTGTCACGAGGGTGGCAGGAATCCATGCACATAAGCTTTTAGCTGGTGATAAGCGTTTAAAGCTGGCTGCTGCTGTTACTTGTCATCACCAAAAAGTCCTTCCCAAGGGCCTTGATAAGGCTTCCACCAAGACACTGGCCCCCAGGTACCCCTTCCAGCTGCCAGATCATGTATCTGCAACCTTGGGTTTCCCCTTGAAGCAAGGTGAGGGCTTCCTACCAATTAGCTTCTCCCTTTCACCCTTTCCTTTCTGACTCAGGGTGGATAAAAAGTTCCAGAATAATTAACAAGCAGAAACTCTGGGGAACCCCCAGATCCAGCATGGCCCTTGGCTGAGTTTCAGATCCACCCCGCTGGGCCGGCCCACGTGGGTGTTTTGGAAGTTCCTTTTCCAGCATCCCTCAGGCTCCACCAGATCCTCCCAGCCAGGGATGCAGCTGAGGCAGGAGGAAGTGGTGCTTGGCAGGGCCGGCCCCTGTGACCCTGCAGTGTGGGATTTGGTCAATTCAGAACCTCTGGGCTGAGGGGATGTCTTCACTGGTGACAGATTTGTCCCCAGAGAGGGAGGAAGCGAGGACTTCTGGGTTCCAGGAAGAGCTTGTGAATCATCTCGTCTTTGTTGCTGCTTCTCCTCACTTGGGCTGGTGGTGTTGGCAGGAGGGTTTGGGTTTGGGCTGAGAGCTCGCCTGGGCCTGGACTGGGGTGGTCCCTCCTGAGGAGGAGGGACCTGGCGTATGGGAACGCTGTTGGCGAGGGCCTGGAGGGCGAGAGGTGCTCACACTCTCCCAAGGCTCTGGGGAGAGGTAAACGTGGCTCTAGGGCCTTTCTTGCTGTGAATGATTTTCTCTAATGTGTGATTTGGTGCTTTCTTGCACAGGCCTCCCAGCTTCTGCCCTGCTTCCCATCCCCACACAGCAGCCAGAGTGCCCCCTTTACTTCCAAGTCAGATCTGAATATTCCCTGCCTCTCTGGGTAAGAGCCAGAGCCCTCGTGGTGGCTTCCTCTCTGTCCCCATCTCCTCCCACTGTCCCCTGTGCATTCCCTCCCAGGCACATTGGCTTCCTTGCATACTCCGACCTCAGGGCCTTTGCATGGTTTGGAATATCCTTCCTTTAGATAGCTTCCTGGCCCACTCCCTCACTTTCTCCTGTCCTTCCCTGACCATGCCTGTAATACAGGAAACTGGCCCCCTCCCTCCTGTCCCCTCTGCCCTGACTTATTCTCCAAAACACTCGCCACTATCTGACATACTACACTTATGCTTCTGGTTAGCTTCTTGCCTGTCTCTCTCCATGAGAACAGGTGTTTATTCTCACTGTTGTATTCACAGTGCCTAGAACAGGGCCTGGTATGTAGTAGGCACTCAATACAGTAAATACATTGCAATACAATATAGCAAATACGTTTATTTCTTGAATGAAATGGACAGAGCATTTGCTGGGGGCTTGGAGACCCCAATCCTGCCATCGCCTGGCTGGATGACCTTGGATCTGACTGTGGGCTTTGGAGTCCCGTCTGTAAAACCAGGGGCCAGGACTTGGTGTTCCTGAGGGCTCTGCAAATCTTCTCCATCTCCCAAGAAGTCTGGTTGTACATGAACTGGTTGAATTGTCATGTGGGTGACACAGAGGGCGCAGCACTGTTTGAGGCTCAGACCTGGGGACCACTGAGATGTTTGGAGCAGAACGTGGCCCACTTGGAGCCCTTGGTTTTGGCAGTCTCTGCTCCTCAAGGGAAGGGCCTCTCTGGAGGCCAGAGCCTCCAACAATGGAGGCTCCAGCAACAGCATGTAGATGCCCACGGGTTTGCTCCTGCGACTGTGCCAGCTCCTGGGACGTTGGCTGATTCAGGCCTCCCAGCTGTCAGTCATCCCCAAATAGCAGTTCCTCACCCCATCAGGTGCCACTCTGGCTCTGGGAGGGAAGGCCACATAGGATGGAGGTTAATAGTATGGGCGGGCCTCAACGTCAGACCCGTGCACAGGCTGTTGGAGCCCACTAGGGTCAGGGGGCCTGATAGAACTGACTCCGGATGCCAACCCTTGGGTGACAGTGGCAGTGGCTGGACCATGCTCTTCCCCCTACACCCTTTACCTGGCTGACCCTACTCATTCAGGTTCTAGCTTAGGAAGTCTCTCCTTCATCCAGTCTTTCCTAACTGTTCTACTACTTTCCCCTTCCCCATTATAACATGCCAAGCCCTGCATGGCAGTTCTCTGTTTACATGTCTGTTTTCCTCACTAGGCCATAAGCCTCATTGAGGGAGCAGGTGGCCTCTTGTCTTATTCACTGCCGTTATCCCTGCTGCTTGTTGAAGTCATTGCCTTTAACACAGAGAAGACCTCAGTAAATATTTGTGGAGAGACCGAATAAATGAGTGAACACTGTCCTGGATGATTCATCTCAAGTGACAATCCAGTTCATTGGCGGTGGCTGCCTGAAGCTCTGTGTTTAGAAGGAATCTGAGGCTGCAGCCAAGTGCAGGGGTTGAGTGCTGGGATCTGTTGATCACATCTGCCAGGGGCTCAGGGAGAAAGTACAAGGATCAATTAGTGATGTCTGCTCTAGGCACGGACGGGTGCGGGGCTGCACTCATCCAGGGACCATACATCTGCCTCTGTTCAGGACCGTGGTGGTGTTTGATGGGATGACAGCGCCTGCCTGGTGCCGTAGCCCTGAGCCCCAGGCAGCCCTTGGAGTGTCTGCTTATCTCTCTCTCCCTCTCTTTTTCTAGCTGTCCCTTCTTGGCCCGCCAGCTGACCCTCGCCATCCCCATCATTGCTGCCATCCTGTTTTTCTTCGTCATGAGCTGCCTGCTACAGACAAGTTTCACCGACCCCGGAATCCTGCCCCGGGCCACCGTCTGTGAGGCAGCGGCCCTGGAGAAACAGATCGGTGAGGCTCCTACTCCAGCTGTGGCTGTGTCTCCCAGCTCCGCATTTCTTGATTTGAGAGGAGGCCTGATTTTCTCTTCCCACACTGTGCTAGGCACTGGGGGTACCGTGGTGAGCAGGGCAAGCTGGAGCCGATGCTAGAGTGGAGGAAGCAGAGGATAAGCACATGAGCAAATAAGCGAGAAACACTACCATGTGAGGGCCGGTGTTGAGAGCCACACGGTACTGGGTGCTCACTGGAGCCCAGGCACTGTGTTCACCTCTTTATATGCATGATCATATTTAATCCCCCAGTAATCCTGTGAGACAGGTACTGTTGTTATTCTCCTTTTACTGATTAATTAAATTGAGTCTCAGAGAGGTTAAGTAAATGGTCGAAGGTCACACAGTCAGTGGAAGAGCGTGGATGAGACCCCGGGCACTCTGACCAGAGTCCCTGCTCTTAAACACACTTATTCATTCACTCGTCAAACATTTATTGAGCCCCTACTATGTGCCAGGCACTTTTCTAGATACAGCAGTGAACAAATCTGACGATAATCCCTGTCTTCTTGGAGCTGACATTCCGGTGGGAGGGGAAAGACAGTTAACAATTAAATATCTAGTCTGTGACACAGAGAAGAGGGAAGCTGGGGGAAGGAGGGTGAGAGCTGGGGGAGGGTGTACAATTTTAAATAGGGGGAAAACAGGGGGGTGGGGAAGGCCTTGTGAAGGAGGTGACATCCGAGCAAAGACACAAAGACCTGCAGAGATGAGGAGTTGAGCTGCGTGGGTGTCTGGGGGAGAGCACGGTGGTGTGGGGAGTGGGCTGGTCCAGATGCGTCGGTCAGGGGGAGCCCTTTGGAGAAGGTGGCACTTGAGATGAGCCAGTAGTGTGCGTTCTGAACGTAGTAAAAGCAAAAGCCGGGAGTGGCGACCGGACTGATGTGTTTGAGAAGCGGCAGGAAGGGCAGCGTGGCCAGGAGGGACCTGTGTTCCCAGCACCCAGGTGGCCCTTGGTGCCTCCCTGAGTGCTGAGTGGGTGTCCTGGGTGGCTGGGCGCCACGGCCACGGCCTTAATCTCAGCTTGCTCCACCTCAGCTCCTTCCTGCTGAGAAGTGACGTGGGGATTCGCACACCTCAGGGGTTTCCGGTCTGTGGTTGGCTCCTTCCCCTAACAGGGTGGCTTTCAAACAGACTTAAATAAATACCCAGCTGCCTCTGAAGAGCCCTGGCAGCCTGTGAGTGGCAGAGCCCTGCTGCATCCGTCCTGGAAGTCATTCCACCGATGGTCTGGAGCAGCTCAGGAGGGCGGGCGGGAGGGGAGAGGATGTTCTCCCACGCTTGTCTGTTCTTTGTCTCTCTCCTCTGCCCTGGCCTGTCTTCAGCCACGCCCTCGGTTGTCGTCTTCCTCTGCCTGCATCCAGCTTCCTTCCCCCTCACACCCCTGGGCCACTCGCCACCCAGCCTCCTGGTCTCTGCTGCTTCAGTTTCCTGCGGTCTGACCCAGCGGCCGGCCGCTGGCAGCAGGGGAGGCTCGGGGCAGCCCTGTTTCTCCTCTCTCCAGGTCGGGGCTAATCGTGAGGCAGGATTATTGTCCAGCTCAGCCCAGGCTCAGAGGTCTGGCTGCCTGGAGTCCTCTGGCCTCCTGTGAGCTGTTTGGGTCATACTGACAACAGTAATCCCCTGTGTTTGGGGAGAGCTTGACTGTGCTGGGTGCTCCCCGGCCATTATCCCCACAGATCCTCGCAACAGCCCGGCTGTGCTGATGCAGAAACTGAGGGAGGGGATCCCATGGCCGGGATCGGGGGCGCAGAGACAGAGCCTTGACCCCCAAGCTGTATGCTTTCTCTTCTGAGATGGCGGCAGGGAGACATCCCAGTCTTCCGTGGCCACACGCTCTTTTTTCTGAGGTCTCAGTTCCATTGACTGGGAAGCCTCTGTGACCCCAGGTGGGCTACACCTTCGGGACACCTTCCCAGAGCACCTTGTCCTTCCACCATGACCCTGGGCTGCATGGTGGTCATTACAGAATTGTCAGGCAAACCCAGCGGACTTTCCCGGGTGGTAAGTGTCTTGTTCACCTTGTCCGCCACGTGGAGGGCTCAGCGATGTTGGCTGAACGGACCGGCCTCTACAGAGGCGCTCCTTGCTGTCCCCTGGTGACTGGTGGAGAGACAGTTGGAATTTCTCCTAACCAGGCTTTATAGGTTTCCTCGTTTATGTGTTAATTCTGTATGCCGACTCCTGACTGCAGGGAGAGGAGGCAGGGAGGTTGGAGGGGAGGGGATATGAATCTGATGTGAACCCTCCCTCTGGTGGTTTCCAGCTTAGCCCAGTCCAAGGTGGAAGGCCTGACTGGCTGCCACAGGTTAGAGGAGGCTTGGGAAGAGGATTGAAGAAACCAGGGTGTCTTCTGCCTGGAGGTCATGTGGAGGCTTCCTGGAGAGGTGCCCGGCGCCAAACCATAAAGTTTGGGTGGAGTTCAAGCACAGGAAGGTGTGTGAGGGGAGCCCCCATGCAGATGGGACAGGAAGCGGAGGACAGAGTGGGAAGGAGGGGGGCAGGCGTGGGCGCTGAGCAGGCCATGTTGGCAGGACACAGGAGTGCTTCAGAGAACCCGGAGGATGCGTAGAGGCAGTCTTGAGGGCCCTGAGTGTCAGGGTCAGAAACACCCCTTTGAGAACAGTTCCCAAGCCTGGAAAATGGCATCTTTGGGGTCTTTGAATCTAAACTTGAACTGGAGGCTTCTAATCAGGGTGAAACATACCTTCTTAAAAAGGAGTCACTGAGCGTTTTCGAGAAGGTCGGGGGCCGGCTCTGAGGTGGGTGGTGCTGTCCATATAAACGTGTGCTGGTTACTGGGGCCTGGGCCCGTGCAGACAGTGTGACCTTCTCATTTTGGCCCCACAGGCCAGCAGCTCCAGCCCCATGGGATCTGGTTCTAGGGCTCCCACCGTGCGAGCACCGTCCCAGCTGGGGTGGCCAGCGCTTCACAGTTTGCCCAGAACTGTCCCTGTTTTAGCACTGAAAGCCTCATATCTTGGGGAACCCCAGAGTTGCAGGCAAAAGGGCTGGTTGGCCACCCTGGCCTGAGCTCCTGACTTGTCAGCTGGTGAGCCGTGCAGCTAGACTCCCCCGTGGGCTCTGGGCCGTTGGAAAAGAGGTAGGAGGAGGCGGCAACATTGCCCCCAAGAAGCTCCTGGTCTGATGGGAAGTCATAGGAACACCTGAATCTGAGTGACAGACACTCACCTAGCCACGGTTACAGCTCACACGACAGACACAGAAGCCGCCTCTCCCTCCATCACCACACAGCAGGTCACAAACTGCATCCTCTCTGCCCCCAGGATGTCTCCCCTCTGCTCCTTCTGAAGCCCACTGCCCCGGGCAGACACACCTCATTTTCCGCCTGGATCGGCTCGGGACTCTGCTGACCAGGCCCTGTCCTCTCTCCCTTCGGTCATAGTTGTCTCTCCGAGGTCCAGATGTGACCTGGCCCTCCCTGGCTCAGGATTTGGGTGACACCCTACTACCCTCAGCAGCGTTTCCTGAGGATCGGCCATTGGAGTACAACCTCGGTGATTTTTGCGCTTCTGCGTCTCCCCTTGTACCCTCCTTTCTTTAGTATTTTCCTTTACATGGCTTGCTTTTAAACGGTTTTTACAAGGAAAATTTATATCAGCCCTGTTAGCAGAAGCCACTTGCTCTAAATAGAAGATAATCATAAGAACAAAAGCATGACAATGTTACAGAATTCTTGGTGGTTACATCGCCTGTGGAAAGCAGTCACCTTGAGGCCTGTAAGGGTCACAGGTATTCGGTGTTAAAAGTTGACACTTTCCCCTGGATGGAGTCGAGACTCGAAAGAGAATTGAAAAGGGAGTGACTTTCTCATCATGTGATTCAGTGCTGCTTAGTGTCATGGCCAGGAAACAACCCATTTCCCACCCTCCTGAAAGCTCGTCCTCGGAGGCGCACTCGCCTGCAGGATGAAGGAGGCTCCGGCCCACCTTTCCCTCGTCGTCTCACTCCACTCCCCGGTGCCCACCCTTCCCTCGTCGTCTCACTCCACTCCCCGGTGCCCCAGCCACACTGCATGCGGATGCCTTGACCCACGGGGCCCCCTCTGCTACCGTGCCCGCCCCCGGCCCCCATGAGCCCAAGGTCTCAGTCTGTCCCACCCAGCTGCAGCGCTGCTTCATCTCGTTGCTTTCTTGAATGCTGCCTCTTGCCCGCTCCCGACATATTCCACTCTGTCTCCTCAAGGCGGGTTGAGTACAGACACCGGTGACGCCATTCATTGGCCAGCTGCGGGTTACGCCTTTACATCTCTCATTGGCGTCATCGTCTTACAGGGTTGACGCTGTTATTACCCAGTGAAGAAACTGAGGCTCAGAGAGGTGGAGCAACTTCCTCAAAATCACAAGCTAACAAGTGGCCAGGCCGGGTTTCTCAGTGAGATCACACTGGCCCCAGAGTCACCACACTTGACTCACCGTGCCTCCTGTGCTGACTCTGTAACTATCCACCTCTCCTGCGCACTCTGCCCCCAGGCCGAGCTCTTCCTGTACCCCCAGGCCTGCCAGGAAGCCTGTGTGCGGCAGGGGCTCCATAAACCTCCCGAATGAACAGAAATGGTCTGGTGGGGGTCACAGTGACCCGGTATTCACAGCCTGGCCACTGAGGCTGACCTCAAGCCTGGAAGCTGGGCAACCGCAGCCCTGCAGCTGATTCCTCCACAGGTGGGAACACCAGAAGGGCAGGTAGAGGTCCCCGGCCTCCCCTCACTAACGCCTCCTCGCTAGCTCATGGCCAGCCGCAGGGGCCTCCCCGCCAGCCCTGGGTTTCAGTCACAGTCCCAGCCGTTCGGGGCCTGGCTGCGCCTCTTCGGGGCTGGAGTTGGGGTGAAGATACCCAAAGCAGGCCCCCTGGTCAAGAGGAAGGCGTGGGAGATTCATTTCCTCCTCCCAGCCATTCAGCGAGAAGGAGCCTCCCCCCGTTACCATGTCCCTGGGGCTCTAGTTTCCCACCTGGAGGTGCTTTTTACTTCTCGGGGAAGAGCCTGAACTAGAAAGAGCTCTGGAGGGCAGGGAGAGCATCTCTTATTACCACTCCTTCATTCGTTTCTTCAACGAGTATTTTCTGAACTGAGTAACCAAGCAACCGCACTCGACTCATTTCTATGTACTTACCCACTACTTCCCTCACCTGCCACCCCGGGCCTTGTACAATATCTTGACGTCATAGGTGCTAGTGTCTGAAAGAATGGACAAATGAATGCCCTGGAGGACAAGGGTTCTAATTTCAACCCCACCTTGTACTGTTGGAGTGAAGTCTGTAAAACGCGGGCACATGTCCCGTCGTTGCCCAGCCCAGGGCGTTTTTTGTCCGAGTGAGATGGGGAATGTCAGTGCACTTTGAAAATGGTTTTGCTCTACTGAAACTTAAGAGGCTTGAGACTTGTGGTCAGGAATGGCAAGTGGTCTTGCTCTGGGCACTAACAAGCTACCACTGGTAATGGCTGCTGGGAGGAGCGGGTTGAGGAGGGTTCTGAGGCCGAGACCAGGGTAGTTATTGGTCAGCACTGTCTGGCCTGAGAAAAAGCAGTGGGACACCTGCTTGTCTTCCCCTACCGCATGCGGGGCTCAGCCCTGAAGCAGCATCCCTGCACAGCCTGCTTTGACCCATCTCATCCGGGGCCCTGCAGTTGGTGACGTTGCTGAGTCTGGCTGGCACCCTTGCACTGGGCCCTTTTTCCTCTTCTTTACCTCCAGCTCCTGGCAGCCCGAGGAAGCTGGGTGTGCAGAGCCTCACTTCCTCTTTCTCAGGGTTCTAGAGAGGAGGAGGCCTGGCTGCCAGGGGCCAGAACATACTGGTAGGAGTTCTCTCCCTGCCATGGGGGAGAGGCATGGGCACCCCTCTGCCCTGGGAGGGCCTCTGGGACTCCAGTGAGGGTTCCAGTAACTTTTCTCTTAGTCCGGAAGAGGGTCTGTGGCTGTCCTTTGCTCACAGATGGGTTGTGTTCTCAAGTCTCTTCTACAGATCAGTTGTTGGAATATAGTGTTTCGTAGAGACAACAGTAATAATAATGGCTAATATTTATTAAGCTCTTGCCAGGTACTAGGCACTTTGCTAAACCCACTTGATGAAGTCTTGCCTGACCCTCCTAACAGCACTAGGAGGTAGATTTGATTATGTCCCATTTTATTTGCTTAGCAGATGAGGGCACAGAGAAGTTATCCGACTTGACACACATCACACAGCTAGTAAGTGACTGGGCCAAGATTCACGCCCAAGTGTCTGTCTGGCTCCAAAGCCTGTATCCAAGCCGGGAGACCACAGTGGGCAGGGGCTGGCACTGGGACCTAGGGCCCGAGGGGCAGGATTAGGGGTTGGGTTTGGGGTAGCATCAACAGCTTTGGGAAGAGCTGGGGAGTTCTGCACACTGGGGTGTCACAGCCAGAGCCGTTTGTCAGGACTAAGGCTCCTGTGAACCCGGCACTGTGCCTTGCAGCCTCTCACTCAGCCCTCACCACAGCTCTGTGAGAGTGAGATGGTCTTGTCTCCATTTTATGGATGAGGAAACTGAGGCTCAGAGAGGTGAAGAGACTTCCTGAATTAGCAAGTGGGTAGCAAAACCAGGATTCGAACCCAGTGTTCCAGACTCCAGAGCCTGTGCCTTGCTGCCCCTCATGAAAACAGCTACTAGTAAGTACTCACCAAGTGTCAGTTCCCTTATGTGTACTATTTCTTTTCTTTTTTTCTTGTTCAATTAAGTTCCACTTTTTAAAAAAACTCATTTATTTATTTTTGGCTGCGTTGGGTCTTCCTTGCTGCGCGTGGGCTTTCTCTAGTTGCAGCGAGCAGGGGCTACTCTTCGTTGCGGTGCGCGGGCTTCTCATTGCGGTGGCTTCTGTTGTTGCGGAGCACGGGCTGTAGGCACACGACTTCAGTAGTTGTGGCTTGTGGGCTCAGTAGTTGTAGCTCACAGGCTCTAGAGTGCAGCCTCAGTAGTTGTGGCGCACGGGCTTAGTTGCTCTGCGGCGTGTGGGATCTTCCTGGACCAGGGCTCGAACCCATGTCCCCTTCATTGGCAGGCGGATTCTTAACCACAGCGCCACCAGGGAAGTCTCAAGAGTCAGGATTCGAACTCCAGGCCTGCCTGTATCTCTCCTCTTTGCCTGCTGCCTCGTAGTTGATAGGCCCAGGACTGCCTGTTTATCCCACTGTCCTTGCCCTCAAGCAGTGTAGGGTCCAGTTGGAGAGACAGTGTACACACACAGCAGTCCTGTCCCAGCTCGGCACGGAGCAGAGAGTGTGTTCTGTGCTGTGTGTGAGGTCCGACAGCCCCGAGGCTCCTGTGGTCAGGGAGGCTGCTGACAAGGCCCGGTGAGTCCTGGTGTGCAGAGAGAAGGGAGGCTGGGCTCAGGAACAGGGGCAGGAAGCTGGGGCAGAGTAGTGGGAGAAATGCTGGGAATGGAGGTTGAGCCCAACTGTGGAGGGTCCTAACATCAGGACAAGTTGTTTGCCTTTATCCTGTTTTTTAGGGGAGGCCAGTGAAGGGTTTCTGAGCTGGGAAGTGACTCACGAGGGGTTATTTAGAGGAATGTGACAGTGTGTACAAGGCGGGTGGAAAGGCAGAGGGTCTGGGAGCAGGTAGTCTTCTGGGGAAGCTGTTTGGTGATACGGGCCTGGCCTGGGTTAGGGTGTTGGGAGTGGAGAGAGTGACAGGTGATGAAGGAAAAACCTGACCAGACCTAGCAACTGGCCAGGCATGGATGAGGGAGAAGGAAGAGTCTGCGAGGAGCCTTCAAACTGGGTTCCCCTGCCTCTGCCTTACTGGCTGCGTGACCTCGGACAAATCCCCTGACCTCTCTGGCCCTCTTTTCTCATTTGTAAACTGAAGGAGTTAGAACAGAGGCAGTCAGTGAAGGGACATTTGTCAGGTATCTGCTGTGTGCCCGGGGCTGTGTTATATGCTCTTTGAGGTTCCTTTCGGCCCTTGGATTGTGCCATCCGCAGAAATAAGGAACTAGACAGGGAAAAATAACACTCATGACACTTCAAAATTTACAAGAAGACCTCAAGCCCAAGCCTTGGGAGCTTGGGTTCACGTCCTGATTCGGCCACTGTGTGGCCTTGAACGAGTCACTAGCCTCACTGAAAAGGCTCCTTAACTGTAACCTGGAGATGATGACGATCACTTTACCTCCTGGGGTGTTATCAGGACTGAAGAGGAGAATATACGCCACGTGGCCAGCATACAGTGGCACGCAGTGACCTGTTCCCTTTCCCTTCTTCCTCTCAGTAGTTCTGTGAGCTGGCAGTAACAGTGCACACTTCCTAAGCATCTACTTTGCGCCACTTCACACGTATTAACTCATTTAACCCTCGCAGCATCTTTATGAGGTGAGTACTCTTCTTATCCCCATTTCGGTGATCGAGGAAACAGGCACAGAGAGGTTAAGTGATTTGCCTTGTCACACATCTAGCAAATGGCATCATCAAGAGAAACCCAGCTGGTAAAAGGTGGAGCTAGGACTCGTGTCCCATTCTACCTGTTATACACATTTTACAGATGAGAAAACTGAGGCTCAGAAAAGTTCATTGGACTGCAACCTCGCACACAGTCAGTGGCAAAACCAGGTTTCGGAGTCTGTCCATTGGCCTCAAACCCCCTGCCTTGACCGTGCTGCCATTGCTAAGGAAGAGATGCTTAGATGCTTAGTTCCATTTTAAACGTGCTACCGTCGAAGTGGTGGTGAAACAGCCTAGCAAAAGTCTCTGGGAGCTAGGAACGTGAGACAGAATCCGCTTCACTGATGCATGCCAAGTGCCTAGAATAGTGCCTGGCACACGCTAGGCACTCAGTAAGTAATCGTCGGGGGCAAGTGGCCAAACTGGAGATGTTATCTGGGACTCAATCCAGTGGAAATGATGTCTGGGAACATAGCCGAGGGCTGGGGATCCCAGGCAGCCCTGTGTGACTCTCGGGATTCTGTCTGGGGAGAAGCCACTGTTCTGGGGAACGCTGGTCTTCCGTGGCCTGGGGGACCAAGAGGCTCTGTGGGTAGAATTGTGGGTTTTGCATATGGCAGATCTAAGTTCAGCTTCCTGCTCTGCAGGCCTACCCACCTTGTGACGTCGGACAAGTTACTTTCTTTTTCCTTTTTCTCAGATTTTTACTGAAGTATATAACAGGCTTGCTGAAAGTGTACAACTCGTAAGTGTTCTGTTTGTTGAGGGTTCACGGTTGGAACACACACGTAATTAGCACCCAGATCAAGAAACAGTGGTGTCCCAGGAGCCCCCCTTGTGCCCCTTTCCGGTCTCTGTCAGCCCCCGCCCCCAAGGATAACCACGATCCTGACTTTTAACACCATAGATTACTTTTATCTGTTTGTGAACATTTTGTGCTCTTACGTCTATGGGTATTTTTTACTTTACACAACGTTTGTGAGAGTCATTCATATTGCCGTGTGTAATTAAGGATCATTCATTCTCATTGCTGTATAGAATGCCATTGTATGAATATACTGCAATTTCTTTTTTTTTAATCCATTCTACTATTGATGGGTGTTTGGGTAGTTCCAGATTTTGGCTATTTTGAGAATTGTTTTTGGAACAGTCTTGTACTTGTCTTTGGTGCACGTCAGTTCATGCGCATTTCTGCTGGGAAAACACCTACGAGTGGGATTGCTGGGTTGCGTGTGCTGAGCTTTGGTAGTTAGTGCAGAACAGTTGTCCAGAGTGGTCATGTGAGATTTCTAGCTGCTTTACATTTCTGCCAACACTTGAGAGATGTGTGTGTGTGTGTGTGTGTGTGTGTGGTTTTTTGTTTCTTTTTTTCAATTTTAGCCATTCTGGTGCATATGTGCTGGTAATATATTGTGGTTTTAATTTCCATTTCCCCGATGACTTAACAGGTATGAGCACTTTTTCATGTGTCTGTTGGCCATTTGACCACCTTCTTTTATGAAATGCCTGTTTGAATCTTTTGTCCACGTTCGAATTCAGTTGTCTGACTTTTTCTTACTGACTCATAGGAATTCTTTACATATTCTGGATACGCATCCTTTGTCCTTTGTCAGATAAACATACTGCAAATACAACTCTGAAGGTCATCTTTTCATTCTCTTGATGATCTCTTTAGATGAACAGAAGTTCTTAATTTTGATAAAATGCTGTTTATCATATTGCTCTTTTATGAGTAGTCCCTTTGTGTCTTGTTTAAGAAATCTTTGTCTACTCCAGAGTCATGAGGTTGCTCTATTTTTCTTTTTCTTTTTTTTTAATCCAGAACGTTCGTATTGCGAGCTGCAGGCCATCTGGAATTGAATTTGTATTTAGTGGGAGGCAGGGGCGCAGATATGTTTTTACCCCCATTTGTGTATCCAGTGGACCCCGCACTGTTTACTGGGAGACCATCTTCCTTCCTTTTTTTTTAAAGTAAATTTATTTATTTATTTATGGCTGCTTTGGGTCTTTGTTGCTGCGCGCGGGCTTTTCTCTAGTTGTGGCGAGTGGGGGCTACTCTTCATTGCGGTGCGTGGGCTTCTCATTGCAGTGTCTTCTCTTGTTGCGGAGCGTGGGCTCTAGGCATGCGGGCTTCAGTAGTTGTGGCACGTGGGCTTCAGTAGTTGTGGCTCGCGGGCTCTAGAGCGCAGGCTTAGTAGTTGTGGCGCACGGGCTTAGTTGCTCCGCGGCATGTGGGATCTTCCTGGACCAGGGCTCAAACCCGTGTCCCCTGCATTGGCAGGCGGATTCTCAACCACTGCACCACCAGGGAAGCCCCCATCTTCCCTCTTGGCACTGCAATGTTACCTTTGTCGTGAACCGCACAAACATGTACATGTTCATGTCTGGAGTCTCTGTTCTGTTCCATTGGTCAGCGTTTCTACCCTTGTACCCAAACCAGGATGTCTTACGTGCTAAGGCTTTATCATAAGTGTTGATGTCCTGTGGTATAAGACCTTTAGCTTTGTTCTTCAAGAGTGCCTTGGCTATTCTTGGCCCTTTGATTGCCATGTGAATTTTAGAATGAGTTTGTCAATTTCCACACACCAAAAATATCCTGACTGGGATTATGTTGAATCTACAGATTAATTTAGGGAGAATAAATCCTTTTTTAATATTGAGTCTCTGCCAATCCATGAATATCATATAGCTCTGTATTTCTTTTTTCTCTTAAAATTTTTATTATGAAAAATTTCTAACATTCAGAAAAGTTGGAAGAATTAATACAACAAATTCCTATACATTCACTGTCTAGATTAGTTATTTGTGTGATACACACACCCACACACCCACACACATAATTCTTATTAAGCCATTTCATAATAAATTATATACATCATAGACACCTAACCCATCAATACTTCAATATGTATCTCCAAGATTTAAGGATAGCCTCCTCATAATGACAATTCCATTATCACATCTAGGAAAATTAATAGTTCCCAAATTTCTAATCTATAGTCATTTGTCCCCCATCACCCTCCAAATCTCTCTTGTTGCTGTGTTTTGTTTTTGGAAACAGGATCCAGTCTAGGACCAAGCATTGTATTGGTTTATATCTCTTAAATCTCTTTTAATTTAGAACCATCTCCCTTCTCCTTTTGTAAGTGACATCGACTTAAAAAAAATTTTTTTTAATTGAACTATAGTTGATGAACAGTATTGACATTGACTTCTGTTAGAGAGCAGGCCAGTGGTCTCGTAGATGTCCCCCATTCTGGATCTGATTGTTTCTTCATAGCTTTACTCTCACTGTGTCCTCTGTCCCTCTGTCTCCTGAACCTCCTGGAAACCAGAACTTAGATCCAGGCTTGTTCAGATGCAGATAAACCTCGCGAAGGCTTCCTTGGTCTCCCTTTCTGATAGCCCTCCTTAGAGTGGCACGCGAGCAGGTGTGTGAAGCTTCAGCGCGGCGCTTGGCGCATAGCAAGTTTCGGTAGGTGGCAGCAGCTCTTGAGATTTGTCCCCCACTTAGGGATTTTGCCCTAATGTTTGTTCCCCAGAAACAGCTTCCCTAAAGCTTCTTTTGTCCCGGCCAGGCAGCACTGGCTTCCCCCCGTGCTGCGGCTCCCGGCTCTGGGCTTGGCCATCCCCCATCTGTCTCTTGTCCCCGTCTCAGACAACACAGGCAGTTCCACATACCGGCCACCCCCTCGGACCCGGGAGGTGATGATCAATGGGCAGGTGGTGAAGCTGAAGTACTGCTTCACCTGCAAGATGTTTCGGCCGCCCCGGACCTCACACTGCAGTGTCTGCGACAACTGTGTGGGTAAGTGGGAGCCCTGAGAGGGATGGAGCCTTGCAGACAGGGGAGTCGCTCATGGGG
The DNA here is from genome assembly GCF_011762595.2 of Tursiops truncatus. Lineage (NCBI taxonomy): Eukaryota > Metazoa > Chordata > Mammalia > Artiodactyla > Delphinidae > Tursiops > Tursiops truncatus. The sequence goes on along the minus strand of NC_047034.1, from coordinate 163,002,743 downwards.
GCCGGGGGGTGTCTGAAGTATCCAGGGCTGGGCAGGAAGTCTGGTTCACCTAGATTTGCTGTGACTGAGGAGGGGCTGTGGAGCGGGGGCTCCGAATGTGACCAGTGGTACCTTGCCTTCAGCGCAGGATTAGTGGATTCCTTCCCCCAGCTCTGAAGTGTGGGGCAGACACAGAGATGCCCTGAACCCTTCTTCCAGGCCTTGGCCTGGTCCTCAGTAGGTCCAGGTTCCAAGGAGCCAGAGACTAGAGCAATGACATTCTAGATATGTGGCCCAGGGCCAGCTATACCGAAAGACTTTGACCTGATTCCCAGAATTTAGAGGGACAAGAATCCGGGAACAGAGGAGTTTAAGCTGGTGGGGTGGAGAGGACATAGCCAGGCTTGGAAGCTAAGCTCCTGACCCACAACTGCAGTGGTTGCTGGGGAGCCAGAGGCTGTTTTGTCCCCTTTCCCTGCTCTCCAGAGGTCTGGCAGCTCTGATGGGGACCCAGGATGCGCCCCTGGGAGGGTGTTGTAAGGGAAAGGCTATGCAGAGGACCCAGGTGAGCTGAGCCACGTTGACTGTGCCCGGTCCCCAGGGCGGAGAGCTCATCACGCTAGCTCAGTACTCCCTGAGCGAGAGAACAGTGGGGAACACCCAGACAGCAGGAAGTGAAGTGGGTGACTCAGTGGGCGTCATTCATCCCCGAGAATCTGTCCCACCCCCCCCACACCGTGAAGGGCCCTGGCCTGGGTGTGAGGCCTGCGACAGGCTTGTGACCCACATTCCCACAGGGGACTTTCCTCACTGGTCTGGGTGTGACCCCACCCCCAGGGACATAGTACTGGTGTGAGCTCAGCCCTCTGACTAGGCCTCCGATGCCGGTTCTCCACAAGTTACGTCGCGGCCCAGCCCCTCATTGGTCCTCTATTCTAGAGCAAGGGACAGGGGTCATTGGTTGTTGGCATGGGTCTGGGATCGTAGGCCAGGTGACAGGTACTTTTTGTGGCTCTTCTTTGTACCAGACACTGACTGCCAGACCCTGGGATGCAGCTCAGGCCCTCTCATGGGGCTCACAATCGAATAGGGGTTACAGGCCAGCCCACCAATTGTAAATAAATATATAAACACACGTGGGCAAAGTGCAGCAAAGGATAAATGCCGTGGCAACAAGGCAGACAACAGGGGCCTCACCTTGTCTGGGGTTGGGGGAGACTTTCTCAAGGAAGTGGCCTTGCAGCTGAGACAAGAAGGAAGAATTACGGGAACTGGCAGGTGAAGGACCAGAGGCCGGGAGTGTCGAGGAACCGAGCGTCACGTGTGGAGAGAGCGAAGGGGTGGAGCTGCGAGGGGCCTCTAACACCCCTGCTGGTTGTGGGCCAGGGTGGCCCTAACCCATCTCCCTGGCCCTTCCAGAACGGTTTGACCATCACTGCCCCTGGGTGGGCAACTGTGTGGGGAAACGGAACTACCGCTTCTTCTATGCGTTCATTCTTTCCCTCTCATTCCTGACGGCCTTCATCTTCGCCTGCGTGGTCACCCACCTGACGCTGCGTGAGTTGGGGATGATGGTGGGAGTGCGGGCAGGGGCAAGCGGGCGGCCCGGGCCAGCAAGCTTGGCCAGGTCAAGGGACTGTGGTCACTCTCCCTTGAGCCGTGCCCTCTCCTGTCTCTTCCTCCCCAGGCTCTCAGGGAAGCAACTTCCTCTCCACTCTGAAGGAGACACCAGCGAGATATCCTTTGTTGGCAAGGGGGAGCCCTGGTGGGACCCGAGGCCCCTTCACTGGGGCGGGTCCCCGCACCTCATCCCGTAAACAGGGGAATGGACCAGAGCTGATGTTCACGCTCTAGAATCCAGTCTACTAGCTGCTTCTGTTCAGCCCCAGGCTGGAGCCGATTCTGAATGGGCTGTTGTGGAGCTCGGATGGCCGAGAGCTCTCAGGGCCACAGTCCCTGTCCTTCCTTAAGACACCAAGCTCCCTGGACCATGCCGTGTCCGCAGTTCTGGTGTTTGGAATCCTCAGTTCCCTCTACCATCCATCACCCTGGGCTCGTCCTGCCCTTGGGGTGCTCCCACACCCTGCTTGGGGCCCAGGAGGTGATCTGAGATCACGGAAAGCTTACAAAGTTAGATCCTTTCTGGGGAAGTGGTTCCACGGAAGGATGGGTGAGAGAGGCTGGCGAGGCCAGCTTCCAGGCACAGGGAGGCTCCCGGCCCCAGTGTCCGTGTGCCTCCTTGACTGCGCTGCTCACCGTGCTGGAGTTGGTGATCTGCTTCTTCTCCATCTGGTCCATCCTGGGCCTCTCAGGGTTTCACACTTACCTCGTCGCCTCCAACTTGACAACTAATGAAGACGTGAGTAAGGCTGGAGCAACACCTCATCCCTGGGCCCGATCCCAGGATGGAGGCAGGGCTGAGGGAGCCTGGAGCAGCCGCAGTGCAGCCCTGCCTTTCAGACTGCCAGGGAAATGCGGGTGGAGACGTGAGGTGACCTGACGTCTCCTTCCAGTGTTCAGGGCTGGGCCCCGGGAGACCCTGTGCAGGCTTCCGAGGCCCCCTCGGTGCTGGCTCCCGGGGTCCCGAGGTTGCTTTCTCCCCAGCCCCGCTGGAGCAACGCTCACGCCATAACCGTCATTCCAGTTGGCCAGCTCATGACCATTTCCAGAGTTCTTTCAGTTTCTGTCATCTCTTTGGGTCCTTTTGCCAGCTCTGAAGCAGAAGGAACGAGGATGCCTTTTCTTCATATGATGGCTGAGTGACTTGCCCCAGGTCGCCCAGCTGGAAAGGGACAGAGCCAGGGTTGCACTCACAAGCTCGCCGTGCCCACCGCACTGCCCTTGTAGACAGCAGCGATGTGCCTGTTCTCAGGGTGTCCTGGGGCTCTCTGAGGCATCCTTGTTGAGGACGCCGGCCAGGACAGAAATGTGAAGCTCCATCTACCTCCTGACCTGCTGCCTTGTAGATGTCTACCAACAAGCATTGTCTGAGCACCCACTGTGTGCCCAGCCCTGGGCCAGACCTGACCGCCCACCCCCCTGCCCCACCATCCTTCCAAACAACAAAAAAGCAAATGAGAGCATCTGTTCCAGGGCCACCATCTGATACTGCTCAGAGGCCCATTGACCAACAGAAAATACATTTCTTGACCTCAGCCTGTCTTTCGGGGAAACGAAACTTAACATGCCCAATAGGGTATCACATGCTGGGTGATTGGTACAGAGCAGAAATGATGTCAGCCAGCTTCTCCCAAGGTGATTTCCTGGGGGCTGTTTCTGTAGGATCATACTAGGGGTTAAGCAAAAAGGGATGTCATGGCCAAATAAGTTTGGAAAACTCTAGGTTAAACTCAAGCCAGTATCCTTTACTGCTAATCTCCTTAAGGCCTTTGATAGCCAGCTTCACAGAGCTAGAGATGGGCAAGATTTCATCTAACAGTGTTACCAGAGAGTTCCCTATGTTTCAAATGAGGACTGAGACTCAGAAGTGGTGATCTGTCCAGGGTCATGCAGCAAGTCTGTGGCAGAGCCAGAGTTCACGGCCAGGTCAGCCTGAGCCCTGTGCCCTTGCACTGTCCTCCCTCTTGGGTGGCTGGACAGAGAAGGAAGGATGCACCCACAAAGTCTCCTTTGGAGGCTTCTCTTTGGCTCTGCTCTGTCTTCTGTCTTGGTTAGCGCCTCCTCTTCTGGGTGCCCCCCAACATCCAGCAGTCCCCCACATCCTCACTGAATGGCCTGGGTTAAGGGCATGTTCCCTGCAATAGACTAGCCAGAATTGGTTTCAGAATTTGCTGATCTTCCCCAGCCTCTAGAACAAGTGAAATGAAGGGAGGTACCTGACCCAGAGCTCCTTCCTGCTTGCAGATCAAAGGCTCGTGGTCCAACAAGAGGAGCGGTGAGGCCTCTGTCAATCCCTACAGCCATAAAAGTGTTATCACTAACTGCTGTGCTGTGCTCTGCGGCCCCCTACCTCCCAGGTAAGCCAGGGGGCACAGGGGAAAGGTCATAGGGCCTGGCCTGGCCAGGCCAGTGGGGGGTGGCCCTGTGAGTCTGTTCCTCTGAAAGAGGTTCTGGAATCAGCAGACCTCTCCCCACACCACAGATGCCCTCTGTCCACCATCCCCTGCTGGGTGCACTCAGGACACTTGTCACATAAAGGAATTCTGTAGAGTTTTAACTTGTAATCCCGTGCGATCATTGTAGAAAAAAATGAAGTACAAAATACTAACAAGAGTGTTGTACATCACATGTAATCCTACTCCCCAGGGATAACCACAATTAATGTATTGTCCATGCTAGAGTGAGGCTGCCTTTCTGGTGCTGAAGGCTGGACTGGGTGGGGCCTCCGTCTTCCTCCTGGCAGAGGAGAGCCCTGGTGGCTCAGCCCTGCTGGGAAGCGCCCCCTCTGTCTTGACACCAGGGGGCGCTAGATGTCCAGCTCCGGAGTTAAATTGGGCACTGTGGGGGCGGGGGAGGGAGGCTGGTAAGACTTCCCAACACCATCCCCACCTTCTCCTGCTCAATATCCAATATGCTTCTCTCCGATCCTGCCCCCGGGGAAAGGACAGTAGGAATTGCACCATCTCCCAATGCCCTTTCATCCTTGCTCTTCCCCTTACCTGCAGCCTGGGAGCCCGACAGAACGCTGGACAGTTTGAATTAATAGTGGATAAAATCTGTGGCCAAAAGCCAAGTGTCCAGAGTACAGAGAGGGCCCTTCCGGAAGGGAAGGGTCTTGAGCCGCCCACTGGAGCGCAGCTCCCCTTTCCTCAGCCTTTCTAGGGCTGGGTCTTTCCTCGACTGGGAGAAGGACCCTGCCATCCAGCCCCCGGCCTGGAGCTCTGGTGTCAGGCAGGGCCTCATGTGTCCCCCCACCTTGTATTTTGAAAGCCTGATTGACCGGAGGGGATTTGTGCAGTCTGACACCGTGTTGCCCTCGCCCATCAGAAGCGACGAGCCAGCCTGCAGAGCCAAGCCTGATGCCAGCATGGTAGGAGGCCACCCCTGAGCCGGGCTCAGTACTTGCCACCTGCTGGCCTGTATGCCCCTCCGCACTCACCTGCCGCCCTCCACACCTGCCAGGACCCTCCCCATTTCACCCGAAGGGAAGCAGAGCCGCCAAAGACTTTTTAAGTCTTTTCGTATTTATTTCCCACCCTGCGTGGCTTTCCCCACACTGTGCCATGGCTGTACCCTCTGCTCCCTAAACCAGGTTCCCACGGTCTTGGGTGCCAAATTCCCCCAGCTGATCAGTGGCAGGAGTGACAGGAGAGAGAGGCCAGGGCTCCTGAGGCCGCCCAGGGGACCACGCCAAGCCTCTGCCGTGCCTCTGAGCCGTGCCCCGTGCGAGTGAGGGTGCGGACTGAGTGTGATGCCTCCGAGGTGGGAGAGCTGCTGGGCCCTGCTGGGCCGGGGTCCAAGGGGTGAAGCAGGACGGAGGAGCAATCGGCTCTGGACAGCAGGCTGTCGGAGAGGATGCTTCTGTGGTCTGCTTTGGTCTGTGGTCTCCTTCATTCTTTTTGTGATAGCCATTGTTCTTTCTTCCATTTTTGTTTTTGTATGGAGTTGGCCAGTAGACTAGAGCTGGGGCTCCAGGTAGAGAGGGCAGAGCTGGGGGTGGCAGGGGTAGCCTGTGTCAGAGGAAGCCAAACCGGAGCCAGGCACCCGAGACCTCAGCTCCTGCATGATTCCTGGGCAGCACACTAGGAAGCGGGGGCCTGGCCCTCTCTCTGCCCACGGACGGTTCTCCAGGGGCCCAGCCTGGCCCCTCACCTTCCTCCCAAGTCAGGTCTGGGGATGGGCAGCTTATACTCATGCTGGCAATACTTGAAATGGGTTTATTATTAATGCTGGGTATTTTGCACAATTTTATAGACCTCTTTTCTACATAGCCTTTTTTAAATGGAAGAAGAAAAATGAAGTCAGCCACATTGCTATCTGTGTAGTGCCAGGTTAAGGGTTATCAGAAGGCAACTTGGTTTTAATAAGTTTATTACAAGAGACCTTCTGGCCGTGAGTGAGTGAGTGTGTGTGTGTATGTGTGTGTGCGCTCGCGTGCCCGTGTATGAATGTGGTTGGCTCCCACTCCCCCACACCCCCTGGGCTGCCTCACTCGCCACTGTCCCCCTTGGGTGTCAGCTGGTGGTGGCAACAGCGGGAGCAGCCTGAACCATGGGCACAGGGAGTGTGTGCATTGGTCACAGGAGACCCCTGGGCTCCTGCGGCAGTTCAGCCTCATCTTCCTATCTTCCCCTCCTCCAAGGACTTCAGACAAACAGTGGCTGGGACTCAGCGCCCAGCCCCCAGGTCAGGCTTCCAGCTGGGACCTGCCCAGACAGGCTGGGGCCTGGTCAGGTGGATGGGGTAATGGCTGTGGGGAGTGGCTGCCAGCCTGCATGCCACACTCCTTCCTCCAAGGTCTGAGTATGGGACCCAGTGCCAGGGGCTAGAGTATGGGGAGTCGGCCAACTGGAGGCCTCCCTCCAGAGAAAAGGAAGGAACAGGGTGGGCCGAGAGACGAGTGAAGGTTGGCCTAAATCTGGGTCAGAAACTTAGAGGATGTCCCTCCTCTCCTGGGAGTTTTAGTTTCTTGTCAAAATAGATAGGAAATTGTCCCTCTGTCTCCTTCCTTGGCCCTTTAAGTGGGCTGAAGCCCTTGGAAAGTGACATAGGAAGTCCTCGCATCTTGTCCTTCCTTGCTGCAGAGGCTAGTGGGTCACAGGCAGCTGAGAGGTGGCAGCTGCAAGGGGTTCCCTCTGGGAGAAGCAGCTTCGCCCCAGCCTCAGGACCCTGGGCCATGCTGCCGTGGCAGTGGGGGTGGGGAGGAAGCTGGCTAGAGGAGGGGACTCCTACCTGCCTTTTATTTAAGCCAGTATTCTTTGTTCCTGCTTGTAATAAAATTTTTGTTTTTAAGAATTGATTTGCTTTGGTTTGGTTTTTGTTTGCTCTTTCTTTGCTGAGGCCCCAACTGGCAGCTCTCTGTTCTTCCAGCCAAACTTGGTCTTTCCTGGGGAGACAGAAAGAAGGCAGGCAGCCCAGTGACCTAGCTAACATTCTCCCCTGGCTGGAGTCTGTCTGCTGGAGGCTGAGCAGAGGGGGCTGCAGCTAGGCCCCCGCAGGCGTGTAAGAAAAGGCCATCCTGTCTCTTCTTTGTCGCCTCTACCTTCCCCTGCCTTGGGGGCTTGGAGACCCCTGAGTTCTTCCTCCTTCCTGTCTTTCCATGCTGACCCCCAGGGACTGCTCAGCTAAGAAAATGTTTATAAGGCAGTGGATTCCAGTTTGAGAGCCAGAGCCTCCCTGGCCCCCGCCCCCGCCTGGGCAGCAGGGCCCGGCCAGACAGCTCGTAACGCTGGCCCACCTCTGGTATCTCCCCCAGGACACCTGTCAGGATTTTGCCATCTCCTGCACAGCCTGAGGGGAGCTAACAGGCCTCTTTGCAGAGGGTTAGCTGGTAAGACTGTATCTCCCTGTCAGCCAGCACCGCCTGCTCCCCTCACACACTGTTTCCTCCTCATCGCATGCCTCGCCACCCCCACGGAGCCCGTTCATCTGTCTGGTGTGTGGTGTGGTGTGTGTGCTGGCCGTGGTGGGGCCCCCAGGACTCCCCCCTAAGCAGAAGGGCCGGGGTGTTGGGGCAGGTCTAGAAGCCCAGCCCCACTCTGGACTGAGGAAGTGGCTTCGCACAGGGCAGCTCCCCAGCTGGAGCAGGAGGTGAAGAGCGAGGTCGGGGAGAGGATGCGCACCTGCTCCGAGGTGCTGGGGCCCCTTCGGGTGGTGTCCTGGTGTGCAGGGGCCCTTGATCACTAACACTGTGTCCTGGCTTTCTGTCCCTGCTGAGCTTTCTCTCACCTGCCCTTTTTCTCTCCTGCTTTGTTGCCTGCTGCCCGAGCCTTGGCCCTTCTGTGGGGAAGAGGCAGGTGCTGTGGCACCCCTGTGGGCCTCCTCTCTCCTCCCGTCTCGCTAACCCTCTCTCTTCTCCCTCTTTGCTCTCCTGCCCTGGATCTCCAGTTTGTGCGGGGGCTTAAGGACCTCCTGAAGACCGCTGCTCTCTGCCTCTCCAGGAGCGGCCTGGGGGGAGCCAGGCACCCGGCACCTCCACCTGCCTAACCCGGGCCACCGTCTGTGCCTACAGGGTCTGCCCCCAAGCCTGCCCCACACGTGTTCTCACTAGGGCCCCCCATAGGAGGCAGGGGCTGGCCTCTCTGCCCCCGCCCCCCTCCACGCGGCCAGTGTAGAAAGCCATAAAGCTGCTGTCGGCACGATGACATAATACTATGCTGAAACTCGCCCTCCCCTCCTCCGCTCTCCTTCCCCTTCCCTGTAAGGAGTCAGGACTCTAGGAATCTTGCCTTAGAGCCTGCCCAGCCCCAGAATCAGGCACAACTCTAGTCGAGCCGAGCAGGTTTCTTCAAGGAGCCGTCTGGGGTGCCGAGCAGGTTTCTTCAAGGAGCCGTCTGGGCTGCTGACTGATGCTGCTGAACAAGTTCGGTGACTGTCCCAAGCACAGCTGGTCTGACGCTGTTCCCACGGCGCCACCCCCACCCCCGGGGCAGGTAGGACGCCCGGAGAATGCTTGTACCCTTTGCTCCAGGCACTGAGGGACTGAGCTGGCTCTGGCAACCCCGTGCTCTCCAGAGGAACTAAAGGAAACCAGGCCGGGCCTAGGAAGTCTGCTGAGCCCATGGGCGTGCGGTGGGTGCTGCTTGTCTGCTGTCCTGTACCTTTTTTAACCAAAATAAAGATTTCCCTCTTCTTGCCATACCGTTGGCTGTCTGGTACCACCTCTGCTTTGGGGTCCAGGGCTGGGGCCTGTGATGGGCCTGCAGAACACCTGGCTCACCCTCATCGCCAGCCTTGTCAGCTGGTCAGTGCTGTCCTGGAGATTTAAAAAAGAGGCACAGCGGAGCCAGAAGTGACACAGGCAGAGTGGCTAGTGTCATCGTCACCCTGCCCCTCTGGAACTCCTGGTCTCAGTTCCAGAGACCTTAGCTGACCTCTGAACTCGGAAAGGTCCCAGCCTAGGCTGGGACAGAGGGTTTAACTCCAGTCAGGGACTGTCACACCCCTGAACTGAGCCCAGCCCAGGGTAACAATGGAACCTTCCCTTTCCCCAGCTGCTGCCCCACATCGAGATACACACACAGTGTTCTAAGAGCTAAAAAATAATTACGGTGGCCATTTAGCAAGGGCTTGCCCATTCTCTTCCCTAAACCTATGAAGAAGGCAATGACAGCCTTTTTACAGGTGAGGGAACAGAGGCTCAAGAAAGGCACGGAAATTTCCCAGGGTCTCCCAGCTGATAAATCCAGGATTTGAACCTGATCTCTGCCCCAACCTCTGACCCTTCTGCACCACCCAAGGAATGAATTTGGCTGCTGTGGGAGGAGGGGATCTCAGGGAGAAACCCTAAAATTAGAGAATGTCATTCAGAGCCAACAGGGGGCTTAGTGATGATCTGTGTTGGCCTCCTTGTACTGATGGGGAAACTGAGGCCAAAAGGCAGGAAGGGACCTGCTCAAAGCCTTATAATGGATGCAGTTCCACACCCGGACCTTATTGCATTCTCTTTCCAGTGATTCCACACTGTGTCCTCGACTGGAATGGCCTAGGAGACGTAGGGTACTCTAAACAGCAGCACCTTGAGGAAGAAAAGGCTCAGCTGAGTCACTTAAAAGTAATCTCTCTCCCGAAGGCAACCAACTAGTACCGTGAGCTCTTAGCTGAATAACTGAACCCTTGTTCACAGCTAACCAAGGGAGAAGGTGCCAGTTTCTCCAGTCACCTGTTTAATTTGATCATTCCAAGACTGAAAAAATTTCCTAGGAAGTTCTTTCTGAAATCTAACCAGAATCCCTCCTGCTACAATCAGAGCCCTAGCCTTTTTCTCAATGGAGGTAGCTATCTTCTCTATGCCACAACCCTTCAAAGGCTGTTATTACTGGCTAAGACGGATTGGTTGTCTGTGAGACCAGAGGCTTTGATCCTGCTGGTAGGATGGATGCTATATGGGAGGGTGGGGAGGTAGCAGGCAGGATGAGGAAAGCCCCTTTGGGCTGCAGCCCCCGCTTCTGTCCTGCTGACTCAGGTGGCTGACAGTGGAACTCCGTGCCCTGCCAGGGCCTGCTGCCTCCTGCCTGCCTGGGCTCCTGGACTTGGGAAGGGGAGGCCTGGAGGCAAAGGGAGGTGCCTGAGACAGGAACTGAGTCAGGACCGACAGGCCAGAGCGGGCAGGAGGTGTTAGGTAGCCTGGCCTGCTCATCACTGTGCTGAGGGCATAGAGCTTGTGGTGTGAACCATCAGGTCTCCTGGCTTGAGTGGTAGGAAGAGCATGCTTCCTCCCTTGCGACAGAAGCATCTCCAAAATTCCTAGGCCTATCAGGCCCTGCCCTCCAGGTTTCTAGTGTTCTGGGATCTCCTGCTTTCCCCCAGGACTTGGGAAAGCCTGAGCTGGATGACTAATACGAAGGAAGGTCCTTGAGGGCCCAGCGCCTGCGCAGGCCAGAGGAATGTCTGGGCTGGAGAGCGAGGAGGCAGTGCTGAGCGAGTGCATCTGACCATTCATTCGTCTTCTCTGCAGCTGGGCAGGGTCTGGCCTTCGGCTGAGGCCTGGTTTGAGGTCCTTCCTTATTTCATAGAAACCAGCTCCATATTAGTGCTTTGAGTGTGTATGTTTATAATAATAAACATTATTATGTGGATTTTTTTTCACACAATGTTAATAGTTACCATCCACTCTACTAAGTGCTTTCCTCACAACAAGCCCCGTTTTATACTTAGGAGAACTAAGGCTCACAGAGGTTGTCACTTAGACAAAGCCACAGCAGCTTGTGAGAACTGAACCCAGGCAGTCTGATTCCAAAGATACTAGGCTATTCTGTCTGTCATAGAAAAATAATACACATTCACCATTGGTAACCTGAAGATACTAGGAAAATCAAAAGAAAAAAAACCCACTTAGACTCCTACTACCTTAAGATATACTCTGTAAATTGGTACTTCAGTGTATTTTGTTTCTAGCGTTTTCCGTGTCAGTGATCTAAGCAAAGCCTTCGGGATGGCAAGCCTAAAATCCCTTCTGCTTCCTTGGCAGAGCTCATCTTTGGGCCTCCGAGTTCTGGCCTCAGAGTCCCTCCAGGAGGGGAGGGTGGGTATTCAGACACCAAGAGGAACTGGGGACGGACAGGCCTGTGAAATAGTCCTGGTTCAAGGATTAAACTGGTTGGATCCCAGAGAGAGGAGCCCCACCCCTGAGTCCCATCTGAGCTTTGGCTAGGGGTGGAGCAGATAAGCAGGAACACACCCTCATAGGTGCAATGCCAACACCTTTAGGTGAAATTCTTGGCTGACAAAAAGATAGCACCTCAGTGAACAGGGACAGAAGATTGGCAACAGAGCAGTCTCCATCTCTGAGGCCTCTGCCAGGGGTCAGGGGTGGGGCCATGGTCAACGGGAAGGGGCAGGGAAACTTCTGAGAGGCAGGCTGGGGAAGGCAGCACTCAGCTAGGACTGCTGCCCCGTAAAACAAAATGGCCTGTGTGTGGGCTTCCCTGGTGGTGCAGTGGTTGAGAATCTGCCTGCTAATGCAGGGGACACGGGTTCGAGCCCTGGTCTGGGAAGATCCCACATGCCGCGGAGCAACTAGGCCCGTGAGCCACAACTACTGAGCCTGCGTGTCTGGAGCCTGTGCTCCACAACAAGAGAGGCCGCGATAGTGAGAGGCCCACGCACCGCGATGAAGAGTGGCCCCCGCTTGCCACAACTAGAGAAAGCCCTCGCACAGAAATGAAGACCCAACACAGCCAAAAATAAATAAATAAATAAATAAAATAAAAAATAGAATAAATAAAAAGCCAAGCATTTAAAGCCCTTTTAAAAAAAAAATGGCCTGTGTGACAGCCACCTCCTTTTTTTCGGTCCTGTCTCTCTCCCCGGTTACTAGCACCCCACCCTGGGGAAGCAAACTGGGCAGAGTACCCAGGTGGCCTGCTTCCCAGCCTCTGACAGAAGGCGGGCTGAGTCAGGCACGAAAGTGGGATAGTCAGTGAGCTGGGTCCCCACCCTCTGTGAGCCCCACTGATGCATGATGGCAGGTGGCTTGGAGGGGCGAGGTGACCTGGTGTGGAGAGCCAGAGGGTAAGTGCTCAGACAAGTGGCAACAGGCCACCAACTTGAAAGGGAAAATTGTGCTGTGATGGGGAATGTATCCAAAAACCTACTGGGTGACTGATTACAAAGGCTGGGCTGAAGCGTCAGAAGCCGATCGTTAAACACCTCATTAAGTGGCACCCTGAATGCTGCTGCTTGTGCATTTTGGGAGCTCAGAGGGGACAGGACCCTGAGGGGGAGTGAGGAGTGGGGGATGGAACCATTTCAGGTAGACTCTGGAAGAAGCCTGCATCTTACTTCTAAATACAGCCTGGAGCTCACAAGTCAGAAGCCTTGATGGGAGAGAAGCCAAAGCTGTGTGACCCTGAGCAAATCTCATCCCTCTCTGAGCCTTAGTATTCCCATCTCTGCAGTGGGAGTAGTAGTCACAGTCCTGCCCATTTTGCAGAGACACAGCAGATACTATATAGATCACGGGTATGAAGGTGCTTGGGAAACTACAGCCCTACCTAAACAATGAGTTATCTCACCTGAACCAATGGGGGAAATGTACCTGGCAGGATCAGGAACCCCATCCTCCTGCACCTGGCTTCATGGGCTCTGCCTAGGCCCACAGCGGTCAGGTAGCTGAAGCCATCCTCAGCCCCTGGAAGGACACGGTGAAGGAGGATCTGATTCGAGAAACTGGGGCAGCTACCTCATGTGGCAATGTAATGGAAACCCTGAACAAGAGGGGGCAGCCTGGAGGCTGGAGAGGTGTCGGTGCAGGTGTGGCCAACGCCCAGATTTCTCCTGCTGACTGTCCCAATGACTCACCCCACATCCCAGCCCTTTCACCTTTAAGGAAGAGCCGGAAAGGGTGTGGTGGGGAAGAGGAGAGGAGGCAGGTCTGGGGCCCCAGTCCCGCCCTCTGCCCCTCCCCACCCTGCTGTGGGCCTGGCCTTCCAGCCAAAAGGCAGGCCGAGAGCAGAAGAGGCACAGAACCCGGCATCTGTTCCGAGGCAGCCAGTTAGCCTGCCGCCTGTCTGTCCCCAGAGCCATGGAGAGAGCCAGCCTCATCCAGAAGTCCAAGTTGGCCGAGCAGGCTGAACGCTATGAGGACATGGCAGCCTTCATGAAGAGCGCCGTGGAAAAGGGTGAGGAGCTAACCTGCGAAGAGCGCAACCTGCTCTCAGTGGCCTACAAGAATGTGGTGGGTGGCCAGCGGGCCGCGTGGAGAGTCCTGACCAGTATCGAGCAGAAGGGCAACGAGGAGGGCTCAGAAGAGAAGGGCCCGGAGGTGCGAGAGTACCGGGAGAAGGTGGAGACAGAGCTCCGGGGCGTATGCAACACGGTGTTGGGCTTGCTGGACAGCCATCTCATCAAGGAGGCCGGTGACGCCGAAAGTCGGGTCTTCTACCTGAAAATGAAGGGCGACTACTACCGGTACCTGGCTGAGGTGGCCACCGGTGATGACAAGAAGCGCATCATTGACTCAGCCCGCTCAGCCTACCAGGATGCCATGGACATCAGCAAGAAGGAGATGCCGCCCACCAACCCCATCCGCTTGGGCCTGGCCCTGAACTTTTCCGTCTTCCACTATGAGATCGCCAACAGCCCCGAGGCGGCCATCTCGCTGGCCAAGACCACCTTCGACGAAGCCATGGCTGACCTGCACACCCTCAGCGAGGACTCCTACAAAGACAGCACCCTCATCATGCAGCTGCTGCGGGACAACCTGACGCTGTGGACGGCCGACAACGCCGGGGAAGAGGGGTGCGAGGCTCCCGAGGAGCCCCAGAGCTGAGCCGTGCCCGCTGCCCTCCCTGCCCTGCCCGCTCGTCCCCCACTCCTGGCAGAGAGGACTTGTACGGGGTGGGAGGCCCAACCCTTCTCCCCAAATGCTCTGCCCCAGCTCAGAAATGCTCCACAGAGAGGAACCAGCAGAGCTGAGGCCGCCTGGAGCCAGAGGATTCCATGCTTCCTGCAGCTTTCAGGTGCTCCTGGCCACTGGTCATTCCACCCAGCCCTGCTCTCTGCACCTCCGCCGCCCCCCAACCCCACCCCTGAACCTGGCCACTTCCTCCTCACCCCGCCCCCCTCCTGCCCCTGCTGCCTCTGGATCTTAGGAATTGAGGAGTATCCCACCTTTGTGGCTGAGAACTCAATTGTGTGGCAGAGGCTGGAGATGAGAGAGAGAGAGAGAGAGAGAGAGAGAGAGAGTGTGTGCATGCAGCGAGCAAGACCAAGGAAGCGAGCGAAAGCATGTCTGCTGGGTGTGACCATGTTTCCTCTCAATAAAGTTCCCCTGTGACACTCCTCCTGTCTTTTCCAGTTATTGCAGAGGGACGAGACAGGGTTTGGTGTATGAGTTACAGAGACCCTCCCATGGGGATGGCTCAGTGACCCGCAGACAAGACTCTGGAGCCAGTGACTCCAGGAGAGAGGCTGGGGGTCCAGCTCTCTCCATCAGGGTCTGGTCTGGTCCCCCGAAACTGGTCCTCCCGAGAGGGTCAGGTGAGTGCAAAGACGGCTTGGAGGCTTCTCTGCAGGGGCCGCGGGGCGGGAGGCTTAAGAGCTCAGGTCTGAGGGGACAGGAAACCAGTGCAGTCTCAGGTGTGAGGTCCGAGGACAGCGCCGGAGGGGTACGCTGCAGTGAGCGGCTCTGGGCGCCTGAGATCTGAAAGCGGGAAAGAGTCATTATATCTGAGCGGAGGGGAGTACGGCCTGGGGCAGGGGTATGACGCCGCCTTTTTAAAAGTCTGGCCCAGGTCTGAGAAGACGGCCCTCCAGCTTTCGGAGATGAGGACAAAAATGAAACGGGCTGACGACGAGGAGACTCAAGTTGAGTGGGAAGGGCCGCGAGGAGCGCGTCCTGCCTTGGTCAGCGGAGCCCTACGCCTCCACGCCTCCCCCGGCCCACCCCCCCCAACCCCGGCTCCCAGCTGCAACACGCCTACGTATGCGGCCTCCCAGCGCGGCCAGGCCTTCACAGCCCGAGGCTGGAGGCGGGCCCGAGGCCGATGTCATCCAATCACGGGAGGGAGACACTCAGGGTACCGCCCCAGGGGCCCGACTGGCCAATAGGAGAATGAGCGGCGGACTGCGCTCATTGCGTCTTCCCTCCGCCCATCCGGCCCCGCAGGCGCCGAGACGGGCTGCGCCACTGAGGGGCCCCCGCCCCCCGCCAGGTGCCAGAGGCGACGCTCTCCCGGTTTCGCTCGGACGAGTTGCCACCCGCCCTACCCGAGAGCTCGGCATCCTCAGAGCAGCGGGACAGGGCGGGGTCGTGCGGAAAGTAGTCCCTGCCCTCTGAGTCATTTGATCTACCGGCGGTGCCTGAGCCTGGCCGGGCAGGCAGGGTCGGCTAGGAAAAGGCCCCCAAGGTGTCCCCATCACACTCCGGAGCCCAGGCAGCACTGAACTGGTAACCAGGAGGCTTGGAAGTGTCCCTGACTGGCTTGGAAAAGCCATTATGCCTCCCTGGGCCTCAGTTTCCCCTTCTGTATCATAAGGGGCTAGGACTAAAGGCTTTATAACGAAAAAATGTGAAGTTAAAACTGCCTGGGTTTGACTCCCAGCCTGCCTTGGCCAAGGCTTTTCACCATGCTTACCTTCTGTCCTCATTTGTGAACTGGGGATTAAAAAATAGTACCTTCCTCTTAAAGTTGCTGTGAAGTTTGAGCAAATACATGCATGTAAAGTAGCCCACAGTACATATTCAATACATGCTGCGCATTATTAATCCTTACAGCATCAACAGTCTAGGACTTATCCAGCATTTCTGTGCCAAAAGCAGGATAATCAGGCCCAGTACTGAGGCACAGCTTTACTGCCAAATATGACCTACATGATCACTGGGCCTCCTGAGAATACTGGCCTGACATCAAGTGGTCACTCCTCCACCTGACATTATTGGGGAAACTCAGTCCAGCCTCATCAGGTTCCCCAGAGTCCAAGTTTGGTCACACCCATGGGACTCAAAGGGCTCTTATCAGAGCTACTAATTCTACAGGGGAAGCTGGCAGGACCACTCTGATGCTTTCTGGGTCCCTCGTTTTCACCTCTCTTTTCCCAGAACGGTGTTGGGTTTTAAGGTTCCAAACCAGTCAGAGACTCTGGGAGAGGGCAAGTGACTTACCCTCAGCTCTGGAAGTGACCTGGTTTCTCTTACCGGACAGGTCTGGTGACTTCCTCTTAATGGGTAGGTCCTGAGAAAGGAAATTCTTTCTTTTCTCTCAGCATTTGACTTTTGCCTACTTCCTCTACACCGCTCATGGTTGCCCTCTATGGGGAAAGAAATGAGCTACCCTAAGGTAGCATGTTGGTGTTGACAGATTTTAAAAGCAGATGCTATGGATTGGAATATCACCAAATCAGACAGCTAGCTGTGAGCTGGCTTAGGCACCAGCTTCTGAACTGGGTCCCAGACTTTTCTATCTAAAGCTTTCTTAATGTTACCCAGGGTGGGGTCTCAGTGAGCATTTCTTGTCATCTTTTCCTGGCCTAAATTTGACATTTGAAATTTTTCAGTCCTACGCAACATTGTAAATCAACTATACTTAAATAAAATTAAAAAAAAATTTTTTTTTCAGTCCAACTGCTAATGTATATGGAATTTCTCTTGGGGTGATGAAATGTTCTGGATTTAAATAGTGGTGATAGTCGCACAACTTTGTGAATATATGAAAAAACACTGAACTGTAAACTCTATAATGAATTTTATGATATGTGAATTATATCTCAATTAAAAAAAATCAGTCCCAGAGGGCAAAGTTGGTAAGATTGACAAGTTCTGCTGGAAATTTCGTGGTGGCCACTCTTTCCAGTTGTCCTCTCCACTTGAGCACTTTCTTTTTTTTTTTTTTTTTCTGGTACGCGGGCCTCTCACCGTTGCGGCCCCTCCCGCACAGGCTCAGCGGCCATGGCTCACGGGCCCAGCTGCTCCACGGCATGTGGGATCCTCCCAGACCAGGGCACGAACCCGTGTCCCCTGCATCGGCAGGTGGACTCTCAACCACTGCGCCACCAGGGAAGCCCCAAGCACTTTCTTGTAAACTTTTCCAAATTTCAAAGCCATCTTCAGGTCAAAACACGACTAGCCACCATCCCTTTCCCTTTAACACATACAGAGCTTTGGGTACACTATCTCTTCCGCCAAATTCTTTCACTTATATAAATACATTTATTCAGTCATGATTTCATACCTACTTAATTCTACCTCTAGGTTTGCAACTATGTCCTGGGTTTATTTTTTATCTCCCCAGAGAGCTCCCTAAAAATGGTAACTTTGTCCCATTATTCCTCCTTCTTCCCACAGCGTCTCCAGCACGCTTTTGTGTGCAGGAAGGAGCTCAAAACTTAGTTTTAAAACTGTCCCTCCAAATGCCTGGAAACCAGGTTAGTGCCAGGTCCTCTACTGTGGAAAATGGACATATAGCTAGTTCTGGGATAAAGCAAAGCTTTCTACATAGAAATCGGGCTCACAAAGAGTCAAGTAACCACAGTCCCATCCTTTCTGCACTGCCAGGTTATCCCCTAGGAAACAGAGGCCCAGGGCTTACAAAGATTTTCCTCTCCCAAGAATTTGAGTTGTGTGGGGAAAGTTTGCAACCTTAAATTCTCTGAAGAAGGTATCTACTCTTCTCTCTTATATGCAGTTACTTCAGAGAGCAAAGTCCAAATTGGCTCTGTAGATCCACAGAAGTAGGTGATGGAAAGCAAGGCATTGGGGTTAAGGTTCCTTCTCAGAACTAACCGGGCACCCTAGGCCAAGGCATTGGGGTCAGGCAGGCCACTGTGTCTCCTTCCAGAAAGGCAGAAAGGCACGATATTCCTACACACCCACACCCACACCCACACCCACACCCACACCCACACACACACACACACACACACAAAATGTCCAAGTGTCCAGTGCCTTTTTGGGAAAACCTGATTTCAGATGCTTGCAACAAGATTGCTCGTCTGACCAAAAGTGCCCCCCTCCTGCTTCTTCCTAAAGAACAGAACACAGTAATAAGAGCACGTGGCATGACTGCTATGTGCCAGGCAGTTTCATACCTTATTCCTCACAGCAACACATATTATCATCTTTGTTTTGCTATGAAGAGACTAAGGCTCAGAGCCACTTTGACACCTGGGCTTCTGGGGCTATGGGAAGTTGGCTCCCTGGCTGGACATGGAGGACACAGTGGGTTGGAAATGAGGCATATGGCTCTCCCCTACCCTCAGCAAGCCTGATGCCACTGAGGTCTGTGTAATCTGAGACTCTTCCTTCCAAAGGGGACAGGAAGAGGAGGTGAGCAGCCCAGATGAGGCTGGGTAAGGGCTCAACAACCAGGGACAAGAGAGAGGAAAAGGGGGAGGAGGGGAGCTACTCAGCTTGATAGAGAATTTCCCTCCAGGATTTTGAGGTAGTTGGGCCTCCCAGCTTCTTTCAAAAACGGGGTGGGCCTTAGTAGTGTTGGGAAGTCACTCCCCTGCCTCTCTCAGGAGCCTTGAGAAAGGACAGAGAATCTCTCAGATCCTAACGGGATCCTCATCTTCCCACAGACCCTAATGGGATCAGGCTTCCTATTCTCAGCCAGCTGTGGGTGAGCGTTTTGCTACTTCAGAAACAGCTGAGGGCAGACTGTCTGTGCTTCAGCTCTGTGGGCTTTAGGGTGTCACCCTCACTCCTAAGCCTCTTTGTCTGGGCTGGAAGCCTTTCCAATTAGCTGTGGTCACTGATAGGTTCCAAACACTATCTTCCAGTTGTTGGAAGTCCCCAATTCAGAGCCAAGATATGCATAGTATAGCCCAGTGTCAGTGGTTAGCAGAGAAGACCAAGAAGGTCCCTTGGAAAGCATTCAGGGATGGTTTCCTCCCTCCGGAAGTTCACGATTGCCAAGTGAGGTCGGGGGTGAGAAGAGCACTTCCAGACAGTGCCTGTGAGTTGTAAAGTGGCACTTTTCTGGGAGGCATTTTGGCAATATGAATCCAGAACCTAGAAAACATCAGCTATTTTATTTCTAGGACTTTATCATAAGTTAAAAGTCAGAGAGTCAGAGTGGCATGGACATATATACACGACCAAACGTAAAATAGATAGCTAGGGGGAAGCAGCCGCATAGCACAGGGAGGTGAGCTCGGTGCTTTGTGACCACCTAGAGGGGTGGGATAGGGAGGGTGGGAGGGAGACACAAGAGGGAGGAGATATGGGAACATATGTATATGTATAACTGATTCACTTTGTTATAAAGCAGAAACTAACGCACCATTGTAAAGCAATTATACTCCAATAAAGATGTTAAAAAAAAAAAGTCAGAGAGTCAGACAAAGATGTTAATCACAGCACTATTTACAATAGCAAAAAAATTGCTAACAATTTAAAGGCTAAGCATGGGAGTCTGGATAAACAATGTTATAGCCATACTCCAGAATATTATCATGGAGACATTAAAAAGGTCCTTAGAGTTTTAGTTACATGAAATAATGTTAACTGAAAAAAGCAGGTTACAAAGCATTAACAATATATCCCACGTATATAAATGCTATAGCTATCCCTCTGAACGCATAGAAAAATAAGACTTGAAATAAAAAACACAAAATATACATTTGAATAGAAAATTTATTATAAATATTTAAAAATTATTTATCTGTGGTGGGATCATGGGTGACTTATTTTCATTTTCCAAGCTTTTCACTTTTCTATCAGGAAAAAAAGAAATCTTAAGGACAGTCGTCATATGCTGACAAATCGAGGATGGTCTTTCTCTTACCCTACACACTTCATGCTGAACAGACCTCACCTGGAACCCAGACACCTCTGCTTTTCTGCACTGTGCTATCCCCTCCCAATCATGACAGGGGGGATAGAAAATCACGTTGCTATCAGTGGGAAGTGGACAGAGCTCCATTTACTAGAGGAGAAAACACCCTTGTTGTCACACCAAGGCCTGAAAATAAAGTTTGGAATTTGTCCATCCTTCTTCACTTGATGACTGCAGAGAATAAATGCTCAGGGTGCTTGCATATGAGGCCACAAAGTTCTAAATGATGCTTCCTTCCAGCTGGTGTGCTTTGGTGATAGCTGGGGCCTCCAGGATGGGGTAAGCATCAAAACCCATGACCACAGCTACTCGTATTACTTTCAAAAACACAGCACCCACCCTTATGCCCTAACTGATGAGGGATCTGTCCAGCAGCCTGGGTGTCATTATTCCTGGGCTCCAGGCCCCATAGGTGACTCACGGCCAGCCCCAGGCAGTGCCTCCTGGCCTCAGTTTCCCTGGCTTGCACTGTTGACACTCCCCACCGTGTACAGTGTCAATAGGGATGAGGTGCTTTGAACTCCTTAGAAGAGAGTCGGGGGAAGGAGCACCCAGTTATCATCCCCTGTCCCGCCAGGCGTGGGAGCGGGGGTCGGCTGCTTTCACACTGTTCCAGCCCGAGGGGCCTCCTCACAGCCCCTAACTCTTCTGCCTTCTGCTCTGGTGACCAAATGTGAGAAGCAAAGCCCGGTCACCCCCATCTCAATGCTGCTTCAGAACAGTTTTCCTAAATTGAATTCTCCAACTGTCCGAACCACCAGTCATCTATCTTCCCCCTGATTTATGATTCAGTTAATACCCTACAGGTGTCTAAATTCTTTCTCCTGATTGGTTATAAACCCTGTGGGAGGAGGGCCCTGACTTTTCACCATTAAGTATTCAGCAAAGTGAGCTATGAGAGAGACAGGCTGACTGAAGTTCAAACTCCTCATCTTTCTGTTTCCTCACAGTAAAGTGGGGCTTAGTACTATTCCCCATCTTGTCTATGTCCCTAGGAGCTGCTGTGAAAGCCACATGAGGACTGTGTGTGTGGAAGCTCTTTGTGAAATGCTAAGCCCTTCCCATGTATTAACAGCACTGAGTGTCTGCAAATAAGACTACTGGCACGACAGCCATCTGTCCCCTTCTGCCTCCAGGCTACAGCCGGAAAAAAAAAAAAAAATTAAAATTAAAAAATAAGCCTGGGATGCTACCTACTGGTTGAAAATGTGAATTGCATCCAACCAGTTGCAAGAAGAGCAAAGGAAGCAAACACCAGTATTTCCAACTTCAAGCCGGCTTGACTTTCCCCACAGCCCTCATGATACGATTATATACTGGTATTTTCCTTTAAGCAACTCATTTTGTATAAATAATTTCATTTTAAAGTCAACTTTTAATCACTAATATAAATGGAAAACTAGTTAACACTTAACCTCAAAAAACAATAAAACCATGACATAAAGACAATGAAAATAAAACGTTACAAGATCTGCTAGGAGTGTTGTCTGTGAGACCTCAAGTTTGAGGTTCACTGTTAAAACTGAAGATTAACCAAAGAGCATAACTGAGGACTGAGAGTCAACCCTCTAGTATGATCCCGTGCTTTGGGGGAAACACTGCCCTGTAGTAGGAAGAAATAGGACTCTTCTGAGGAGAGGGGACATTCCCATATTCCCAACTCACTCGGCCTGGATGATTGAAGAAAGTTTGGAAGCCACAAAAAGTAGAAGATAAACTCTTGCATTGTAGCACATTCCGTCACAGCCCGAGTGGGACCAGTGCTGAATCCCTGGTGGCAGCGCCAGAGTTCATGAGGCTGTGACTGGTGCTCTGCTTGGCTACATGTGTGGCTTTTGGCCAGAAGTCCTCTGCAAGGCTGAGTATGCCCTCGCCAGTCTCCCAGCTCTGGCTGGGAGGGCTGCCCTTGGATCTGCAGGCCACTGAGCTGTCCGCTGCTCACTGGGAGCTGCCACTCTCCCCAGCGCTGGGTCGTGTGTCTTGTTCTCCAGAGCTCAGCTTGTTGCTATAGCTGCATGGCCTCCTGCTCCACTGACTGCTCTGAGGGCGCCAGGTACTTCTCCTGCAGGCCCAGGGTGCTGATGGAGGGCTCGTCAAGGCTGATAGCATAGGCAAGGATGGAGAACTGGTCTGGGTAGGATCTGACCTCTGTGATGTGTGCCCTCTAGCTGCGTCTGGAGGTTCCTCCCATCCCACTCCCTTCCTCATAATTAGAGCTTCAGGCAACAGGGAACAACTGGGTCTGAGAAGTCCCTCCAAGTAACCAGACCCAAATGCTCCTCTATTTGCCTCTTGCCCACACTGCAGAGAAGCAGAGAAGCAGAGAGCACTAACCCTCCAGCTCTGTGTTGTGGCACGTGCTCTGGAGCCAGGCTGTGGGGTTAAACCCTGATTTTGCCACTTGTTTTTCTCATCTGTAATACAGAGCTGTGAGGAACTCTGTCAAATGAGACAACGAATATAAAGCGCCAGCATGGCAACCGGCACACGGCAGGTGCTCAGCAAATGACTTCTCTGCTTCAGCTAGAGGAGGGAACTCAGGGAGCTCAAAGAAAGCAACAACTTTCTGCTTGGGCTATAGGGTGCCTTCTAGCTCTCTCTGGAATAGCAGGAAAGTGGGGCAGGAAGGACATCAATCAGAGTCACACAGGAAAAGACCACGACACTGCCCATGGAGCTGTGTGAGGCTGGCCGACCTGAGGCCTGGGTCTGGGGTCTGACTATGGCTAGGTTGGCCACCATGGCTCTTATACTAGAGGACTCCGGCGTCAGAACTTGAGATTCTACAACCAGGGAGACTGAGGTTCCAATACATCCCATGGCCCCCTCAAACACAGCACAGCTGCCAGTTCCCATCCCTGCCACCCACGTGACAAACCTGCCCTCTCCTCTTCCTTTTCTTGCCTCAGTGACTACAACCACCCCCTACCACTGACTAAACCAGAAACCTGGGAGTCTAACTTCTGCTCCACCTCCTTCTATCCCATAACCACCTGGTCACGAGCTCTAGCTATCTCCTTCACATTTTTCCAGTCCACACCCTTTCTGCTATTGTCACTACTAATGTTGCATCCCATCTCACCTGGAGACTGTAAAGACTCTCCTGCTCCCAATCACATCCCTTAAATGCATTTTCCACACTTGGAGGTACTTTTCAAGAATGTACATCTGATTGCGTCACGCTCCGCTCAACAATAGTATGCTGGTTCCCACTGGCCACCCACGGCCTAAGTCCACACTCCTCCATCGCCTACCTCCCCTTCCCACTGCATCTCCCTTTCCCCTTCACACTCAAGACACCAGGCAAACCGAATCCCTTGCATCTCTCCGAAGTGACCAGTGCTCTCTCATATCTGGGCCTCTGTATTTGTTGCTCCTTCTGATCAACAGCCTCCCTTGTCCTCAGGTACAAACAACCCTGAAGCCTTCCAAGGGACCAGTTACCAGGGAGCCCACTGGTCAACATGAAATCAGTCATCTGCAAGGGCAGCCATGGCCATTCCTGAGCCCCTGGCCTCCCGCTCTTGGCTGTGGCGGAGGCTAGCGAGCAAGGATACGAGGAGAAGTGGAAGTCAGCTCCCACCGCGGCAGACATCACAGCCTCCAGGCTCCGCTGCTCCTGGACCCCAAAGCAGTAGCCATTGGCTTTATCCACAGCCTGCAGGACCCGCTGGATACTCTCCTTGTCCTGGGCAGGGAGGAGAGAAACAGCTCTGAGTGAAATAGGGGTATGTGGAATTGAGGTTGTACCAAACCGACTGCAGTCTCCAAACACCCCCCTTGATCTTGCCTCATGAAGCCTCTGTCCATGCAGCTCCCTTGGCCTGGAGTACTTCTACATGTGCCCAGAGGCCCGGCTACACCTCATCTTTCCTGACTACCAACCCACCCAAATTAGAACAGATAAGCCCCTCAACGCACACCCGCAGTCCCCTGGGTTTATCCCCACTGTAGCTATGATCCTTACCATCTTACTATTAGCAAGTTATTAACTCATCTGCCTCTCCTACTTGACTGTGCACCCCTTGAGGTCGGGAACTTGTTTGTCCAGGCATCCCCAGTGGCTGGCGCAGAACCTATCTAACAGTAGGCACCCGATAAATATGCATGTAACTTATTTGTTCGTCCACATGAAAGTGGTAAGAATGGTCCCTACATCACATCATGGGAAAGAGAGATCAAAATAATGCATGTACAGTCCTCAGCACAATGCCTAGCACAGAAAGTCTTCAATAAGTGTAACTGTATGATTCATATTATAGGTTTCACCTCCTCGTTTTAGTGGAGAAAAGTGTGGCATTAAACAGAGAAGAGACAAGCTCCCTTAAGTTCACCCCCAGCAGAAAGGAATCTAACACGCACCTTTGTCTCCCAGGTTACCTTTGCAGGGTGCAAGGTGAGAGGCACAAGGGTTGGGTACTACTTTGCAAAGTCAACAGGCAGTTGCCCATCTTGAAGGAGGCTGAAAGACTTGTCCCTGGCCTTGGTCAAGTCCCTTGCTAATGACTTTCTGAACTCATCCTTTTTCACACTGAGGAGGGAACATGTGTAGAGAGAACCCAGCAAAACAACAGGGGGGCTTCCCTGGTGGCACAGTGGTTAAGAATCTGCCTGCCAATGCAGGGGACACGGGTTCAATCCCTGGTCCGGGAAGATTCCCACATGCCGTGGAGCAACTAAGCCCGTGCGCCACAACTACTGAGCCTGCGCTCTAGAGCCCGTGAGCCACAACTACTGAAGGCCGTGTGCCACAACTACTGAATCCCACATGCCTAGAGCTCGTGCTCCACAACGAAGAGTAGCCCGCAACTAAAGAATGCCCGTGTGCAGCAGCGAAGAGCCAACACAGCCAAAAACAAATAAATTAAAAAACAAAAAAACAGAACAGATAGGGCCAAAATTTGGTCTACCCTCTTTACTGGAATCCTGCCCACCACTGGTCTCGAAACCAAGGAGACTGAATGATTGTTGGACCCAGGACAAAGACCATTGTTTGAGGCCTCAAAGCCTCCTGGACACGTAGCCTGGTGTGCTCCCAGGCACTGCAGAGCCAATAGCCAAGGGACGAGGCCTCTTAGTGCCCAGTACAGGCACACCTCGGAGATACTGTGGGTTGGATTCCAGAGCACCAAGGTAAAGCACATTTCATGATAAAGTGAGTCACACGGATTTTTTGGTCTCCCAGTGCATATAAAAGTCATGTTTACACTATACTGTAGTCTATTAAGCATATAGTCAATAGCATTATGCCCCAAAAAACAATGTATGTACCTTAATTTAAAAGTACTTTATTGCTGGGACTTCCCTGGTGGCGCAGTGGTTAAGAATCCGCCTGCCAATGCAGGGGACATGGGTTCGAGCCCTGGTCCAGCAAGATCCCACATGCTGTGGAGCAACTAAGCCCGTGTGCCACAACTACTGAGCCTGCACTCTAGAGCCTGCGAGCCACAATTACTGAGCTTGTGAGCCACAACTACTGAGCCGGGGCGCCTAGAGCCCATGCTCCGCAACAAGAGAAGCCACTGCAGTGAGAATCCCGCGCACCGCAACGAAGAGTACCTCCCGCTTGCCACAGCCAGAGAAAGCCCGCGTGCAAAAAAAAGGACTTTATTGCTAAAAAATGCTGACCATCATCTGAGCCTTCGGTGAGTCGTAATCTTTTCGCTGGTTGAGGGTCTTGCCTCCGTGGTGATAGCTGCTGACTGATCAGGGTGGTGTTGCTGTGGTAATGTCTTAAAATAAGACAACAATGAAGTTTGCTGCATCAACTGACTCTTCCTTTCACGAACGACGTCTCTGTAGCATGCGATGCTGTTTGATAGCAGTTTACCCACAGTAGAACTTCTTTCAAAATTGGAGTCAATCCTCTCAAATCCTGCTGCTACTATTTCAACTAAGTTTACATAATATTCTAAATCCTTTGCTGCCATTTCAACATCCTTCACAGCATCTTCACCAGGAGTAGATTCCATCTCAAGAAACCACTTTCTTTGCTCATTCATAAGAAGCAACTCCTTATCCAAAAAGTTGTATTATGAGACTGCAGCAATTCAGTGTCTTTAGGCTTCACTTCTAATTCTAGTTCTCTTGCTATTTCCACCACATCTGCAGTTACTTCCTCCACTGAAGTCTTGAAGTCCTCAAAGTCATCCACGAGGATTGGACGCAACTTCTTCCAAACTCCTGTTAAGACTGATATTTTGACCCCTTCCCAAGAATCACGAATGTTCTTAATGGCATCTAGAATGGTGAATCCTTTCCAGAAGGTTTTCAATTTACTTCACCCAGATCCATGAGAGGAATCACTATCTAGGGCAGCTACAGCCTTAAGAAATGTATTTCTTAAATACTAAGACTTGAAAGTCAAAATGACTCCTTGATCCACGGGCTGCAGAATGGGTGTTGTGTTGGCAGGCATGAAAACAACATCTCTATCACAGCTCTTAGATGACCAGGCGCATTGTCAATGAGCAGTAATATTTTGAAAAGAATCTTTTTTTCTGAGCAGCAGGTCTCAATAGTGGGCTTAAAATATTTAGTAAACTATGTTGTAAACAGATGTACTGCCATCCAGGCTTTGTTGTTCCATTTATAGAGCACAGGCAGAGTAAATTTCACAGAATTCTTAAGGGCCCTAGGATTTTCGGAATCGTAAATGAGCACTGGCTTCAACTTAAAGTCACCAGATGCATTAGCCCCTAAAAAGAGAGTCAGCCTATCCTTTGAAGCCTTGAAGCCAGGCACTGACTTCTCTCTAGCTATGAAAGTCCTAGATGGCATCTTTTTCCAGTATAAGGCTGTTTTGTCTACATTGAGAATCTGTTGTTTACTACAGCCACCTTTTTTTTTGGCCACACCGGCCACTTGTGGGATCTTAGTGCCCCAACCAGGGATTGAACCCCAGGCCCTCAGCAGTGAGCGCAGAGTCCTAACCACTGGACCGCCAGGGAATTCCCAGTGTAGCCACCTTCATTAATGATCTTAGCTAGATCTTCTGGATAATTTGCTGCAGCTTCTACACCAGCACTTGCTGCTTCACCTTGCACTTTTATGCTATGGGGATGGCTTCTTTTCTTAAACCTCATGAACCAACCTCTGCTAGCTTCAAACTTTTCTTCTGCAGCTTCCTCATGTCTTTCAGCCTTCATAGAAGTGACGAGAGTTATGGCCTTGCTCTGAATTAGGCTTTGGCTTAAAGAAATGCTGTGGCTGGTTTGATGTATCCAGACCACTAAAACTTTCTCCATATCAGCAATAAGGCTGTTTTGCTTTCTTATCATTCCTGTGTTCACTGGAGTAGCACTTTTCATTTCCTTCAAGAACTCTTCCTTTGCATTCACACCTTGGTTAACTGTTTGGCACAAGAGGCCTAGCTTTTGGCCTATCTTGGCTTTTCAACATGCCTTCCTCACTAAGCTTAATCATTTCTAGCTTTTAAAGTGAGAGGCATGGGACTTCCCTGGCGGTCCAGTGGTTAAGACTCTGCTTCCACTGCATGGGGCATGGGTTCGACCCCTGGTTGGGGAACTAAAATCCAGCATGCTGCATGGCCAAAAAAAAAAACAAAAAAAAAACAGTGAGAGATGTGAAGCTCTTCCTTTCACATGAACACTTAGAGTCCGTTGTAGGTTTAATTGGTCTAATTTCCACATTGTTGTGTTTTAGGGAGTGTTAGGGAATAAGGAGGCTGGTGGAGAGGGAGAGATGGGGGAACAGCCAGTCAGTGGAGCAGTCAAAACACACGCATTTGTGGATTAAGTTCACCTTCTTTTTTTTTTCGGCCACGCCATGTGGCTTGCGGGATCTTAGTTCCCTAACCGGGAATCAAACCTGTGTCCTCAAAACAAAGAAAAAAAACCTGTGCCCTCAGCAGTGAAAGCACAGAGTCCTACCCACTGGACCGTCAGGGAATTCCCAAGTTCGCCGTCTTATATGGGTGCAGTCGATGGTGCCCCAGACAATTATAATAGTAACATCAAAGATCACTGATCATAGATCATCATAACAAATATAATAATAATGAAGAAGTTTGAAATATTGTGAAAATTATCAAAATGTAACACAGAGACATAAAGTGAGCAAATGCTGTTGGAACATGTACTTGGTTCAATGCAGGGTTGCCACAAGCCTATAACTGGTAAAAAAAAAAAAAAAAGCAGTATCTGTGAAGCATGATAAAGCAAAGTACAATAAAATGAGGTGTGTTTGTACCTGGATGTTGAGAGGGATGAAGGAGACCAGGCTGTAGTCTTCGATGAGCTGCACCAGTTTCTCATTGAGCTGACGGTAGTGGCGGAAGAAAGGATCAGAAGCCAGGTGGTCAAGCAGGTAGGAGAGGTCCAGGACCTCTGTGTAGTAGTCCAGGTTGAAGGCTAAGAAGAGAAACTGGTTAGCACAGGGAACGACAGTCAATATCCTATGATAAACCATAATGGAAAAGAATATAAAAAAAGAATGTATATGTATGTATAACTGAGTCACTCTGCTGTACAGCAGAACTTAATACAACATTGTATATCAACTATACTTTAATTAGAAAGAAAATAAAAAGAAGAGAAACTGGTGTTCAGGAGCAACTGGCATCAGGCTAAAGACTTGAGGACAGGGACCATTATTTTTTTCCTTCTTCCTTTGCCTTCATTCACTCACTCACTCACTCACTCATTCATTCATTCATTCAACAAACATTTGCTGAGGCAGTGAAATGAACTTACTGAGAAGAAAATACTTGATTTCACTTGTTGGCTCTGCCATTTACTAGCTCTATGGGCAGTTACCCACCTCATGGGGCTACTGTGAGGATTAAGGGCTATAAACCCCAGTGTCTGGTTCAGAGAAGTGCTTGATCAGTGGTAGTAAGGTAGAACATGTACCAATAATAGTGCTTGGTCCCTGCCTCAAAAAGCTCATAGCCAGGCAGAGCTCCCAGGACCTGGCACACTATCTAGTGCTCTATCTAGCAGGATGGCCTCTTAGGAAAATCACTTTCCCTTTCCAGGTCAGTTCCTTCTTAGTGTAAAATGAGAAGATTAGACTAGATGACTCAGAGGTCCCTGACTCAGTTCTATGAATACAAACTTTGCACTAAGAGAAGGAAAGTGGGCCTCTGCACTGTCCACTTCTGCCTGGAAGACTCAAGCAGCTGGGCTACTCAGTAGGTCTGTTCCAAAGTGAGCCGAGGGAATCAGGCTATTGGGATTGACTGACTCACTCCCTGATCTCTGCTTCCTGTGTTCTTATCAGCTCTAATTAGAAACCGACACCCCTGTGCCTGCAAGGAAGGAAGTGCTGGGCATTCCAACAAACTTCTTGGATTGCCTGACAGGTACGTTTCTCACTGAGAATGCAGAAACTGCAGCCAGGTACACTTGGTTTAAATTTTATCTCAGTTAAAAGGCTAGCTGAGTGACTGACCTTGGGCTATTCATGTAATGTCTCTGGGCCTCAATTGCCTGATCTGGTTTGTACTTCAGTCTCTTGTGAGGATGACTGGCAAGAGTCAGAGCTAGAAATGTAGAGGACCAGCATGTAGCCATCTGGGCTGCAGGCTGTGAAGGGGGAGACAGGCTTGGGAAGACACAAATCTGGACATAGATAAAATGGGGCTTTTTTATCCCCATCCTTCCATGTCCCAACTGGCAGCCAGTCACCCTCCCTGGACAAGGCCCTGACACTTCACTCTCCCTACAACCTCCCTCCTGCTCACTGCTGGTCATTTCAGCTATTCTTCTCTAGGTTCCTTTGTGGCTGAAGATGCTATTTAGGGAACTAATGCCCCAGTCAGCAGGGCACTAATTTTGCAGGAAAAAAATGTTGGCCATAGACCCCTAGGCAACGTCCCCCCCTCATGCCAGCCTACTTCTCTCTCAGTCTTTCCCACCTTGACAAATGGCACCTTTATCTGTCCACTGGTTCAGTCAGAAACCTGAGAGTCATCCTTAATTCCTCTGTCTCCACATCCAATCCACCAGCAAATCCTATTTCTTGAGTAAGTTTTGAATCTATCTACTTCTCTCCATTCCCACTACCACTGCCTGGGCTGCTGCAAACACCTCCTACAGGACCTCTGTTTTCATTCTTGCCCCTTTCAATTCACAAAGTAGCCAGAAGGGCCTTTTTAGTTCATGGTGTTCCCTTGCTTCATATTCATCAATGGCTTTCCTCTGTGTTTCAACAGTACAGGTTCTAGCCTCTGCCCACCTCTCTGACCTCGTTTCCTACCACCCTTCCCCTGGGCACTATCTCAGCTACCCTGGGCTCTCTTCACTCCCCACCCCCTTTTCCTTGAACACAAAAAGCTCTTTCCCGGGACTTCCCTGGTGGCGCAGTGGCTAAGAATCCGCCTGCCAATGCAGGGGGCGTGGGTTCGATCCCTGGTCCGGGAAGATCCCACATGCCGCAGAGCAACTAAGCCCGTGCGCCACAACTACTGAGCCTGTGCTCTAGAGCCGCGAGCCACAACTACTGAGCCCGCATGCTGCAGCTACTGAAACCCGCGTGCCTAGAGCTTGTGCTCTGCAACAACAGAAGCCACCGCAATGAGGAGCCCGCGCACCGCAACAAAGAATAGCCTCTGCTCGCCGCAACTAGAGAAAGCCCGTACGCAGCAAAGAAGACCCAACGCAGCCAAAAAAATAATTAAAAAAAAAATATTGTGGTTCAGGTGAAATGGCAAAGAACAACAACAACAACCCACCAACAAACAACAAACAAAACTCTTTCCTTAAGGATTAGGGAAATAGGGACCCCTATTGGTCCCTCTGCCTAGGAACAGTTCTGCCTTGGCTGGCTCCTTCTCACTATTCTGGTCTCAGCTCAGATGGTACTGTTCACTCCCCTCACTCCCAACCACTCACTATCCCATCACTTTCTTCTAATTCCTTCATAATACATATCATCATCTGTAGCTCTCTTGTCCCCAAAACCCAGAACAGTATCTGGCACACAGTGCCACAAAATAAATACGCAGGGATCAGACCTGACTGTGGCTACTATCATCAGGCCATGCATGGTCCCTGGAAGCAGCTTCCTCCAGCTGAGATCTCTGCTTCACTCCAGCCCAGCCGCTGCCCTACTTTTTGCCTGTCAGAACAGGATCTCTTACCCAGCTTCCCATAGTGTTCAATGAGGTCCATCTTGGAGAGGAGATTGACATGGGGCAGCTCCACATGCAGCATGGTGGCCAGGGAGGTACACAGTACCGAAATGAACTTGGCAGGGTCTGTGCAATAGTGAGAATCCACCAGGTGGACAGCAGTCAGCTGGGAGGGAAGGAAGAGACAGGGTGAGACTGGCCTGGGGAGGCAGGGAACATTAGGGCCTATGTCTCCCCCATCAGACTGGGGACTTCTGAGGGCAAAGGGAAAGTCTTCCCATTAGTTTTTTCCTGATTCTGTTTCATTCTAATAGTCATAGTCATTTCCTTATTCCAGGAGATGTGGGGCATCTTTTCCTACAAGATGCCTTGCACTGAGCCTCCCAGTGGGCAACTGGTTCAATTCACACTGCACCTGACTCTATTCTTTCACTTTCTTTTGCCCACAAGTCACAACAACAATTACCATACCACTTTCCACATAACTACTTCCATACTCCCAATAATCCCAAATTGGGTACTGACACATCCATTTTACAGATGAGAAAACTGAGGTTGAGAGATAAACTGACTTGCCCAGGACCACACAGCGAGTCAGTGGCAGAGCCAGGATTCAAACTCACATCTGTTTTACTCCAAAGCGTCTCGGCCCCTACCTCGCTGTGGGACATGGGGGCGTGGCATCTGTTCTCCTCCCTGTCTCAGTTCCTCCATCTGCAAAATGGGCCTGCCCGTCCCCAGACGCACCCTGAGGTCCCACTGCGCCATCTGGGAGAAGATGCTGCGCAGGGCTCCGTGGTGCGTGCAGAGCTCCACCTGGCCAGGGCAGTCGAAGAGGAAGTAGTGGCCGCGGAGGGGGTCGAGCTTGGCACGCAACCAGTCCAGGTTGGCCTCCAGGTACTCCATGCAGTACAGCAGGCCGCCGTTGGGCCCCAGCTGCAGCGCGTCCATCACGTCGCCCAGCCCCACCAGCTCGCCCACGTCCACGGCGCACTCGTACGGCAGCCCCTCATTGGCCGGGTCCAGGTTCACCACCGCCACACGCCGGCCCAGCGCGCGCAGGAACTCACTCATGCCCAGGCAGTACGTGGTCTTCCCCGAGCCCGGAGGGCCAATAACCGCCTGCCCAAAGGCCGTGGTCGGAGCGGCCCCCGCCATGGGCAGCCGGCACACGGCCCCGTGCGGAGCAGGTAAGCTCGGCAGGAAAGCAGGGCGGGAGCCAAGCCGAAGACGAGAGCCGAGGGCAACGGGATCCCCGACGTGCACTTCGTCGGGGGCCGGCGGTGATGCCCGGGGGTCGCCTAAGGAGGAAGAGCAGGGACCCGCGCGATGTGAGACGACCAAATGGCCCGGTACTGACGGGACCAGCACCCGACTTCCGGACGACGTCGGAAACAGCAGGGCCGGGAGAGGAAGTCCCGCCCATACGGCGACGACACAGCTTGGCGCCGAAGGGCGCGGTGACGTCGGTGCGTGGGGCGGACGTGGGGGCCTGGGGGAGAGGGCGGTTACCTTTCTGGGGATTTCTCCACCTTCCTCCCGGCCGAATTAGAAGAGAAAGAGAAATTCGGTAGTAAAGTTTTTTATTCTCTCGTCAGGTCGCAGACCCGGGACACCTGCAGCGGACTCTCCGCTGCCCGGTCCCAGCCAGTTAAGGGTAGAGGCGATGGAGGGCCCGCCCCAAGAGCGTCTCTTCCAACCACAAATCCTCTCCTCTTCCATGTCCCTTTTCCCCTCTTTCTGGGCTTCATGCTGAACCCACTCCCACCCTCCCCTTGCCCCCAGGAAGGTTGTGACGATAACCTCAGTCAATCCAGTTTTCACGGTGCTGGGGGAGGCAACAGGAGCAAGCCCAAACAGGGACTAGAGTTAGGAGACCACCGAGGACAAGTCATTAAGCGCTATCATCAAAAGGGAGGATAGGGGGCTTTTTATAAAAATGCCCCTGAGGTAGACAGGCAGAAGGCAAGTTCTGAACAAGCCGCGCAGACTGCTGCTCCCATAGTTCTTTCTGCTTCCGTGGGAGACAGGGCCAGGCAGAGGGCTGCCACTGTGCAATTATGAGTGATCCTGATTAAGGAAGCCCTTGAACTTGCCACTCACGCTCTGAGGGGCTGTCCGAGGCACAGCTGGAACCCCTCACAAAAGCCATATCTGTGCGAAACTTCATGCTGGTGGGTGGCTGGCGGCGGAGCAGCGAATCCCCCTGGTCCTGGGGTAGGGGCTCATCGTAGATGGTGGAGATGAGCCCTAAGCCAGTTCCACGGGGCCTCTTTGGTTGCACAAATGGCTGGAGCTTCTCTCCATGGTACCTGGATCAAAAAGAGCTCTCAGTGAGAGGGCTGCTATCTCACAGCAGTAAAGGGTTTGAGAAAGAACAGGGTAGAAGCTACTTCATATGTGGTTTGTCCCAAAGACTGAGCATTTAAATCTGGATCTTTGCTCTCCAGCCCCCTTATCCATCCATTGATAGTGCCAGCAACCAGAGGCCTCACATACTGCTTTCATTTTAAATGGTACACGAAATTTAGAACAACTGTCACCACTCTGTGACTTACAGTCACTTTCTAATAGCAATCATCAAGTCCAAACTCCTCAGACTTGGGGGAATGACTCCCCCAGGAGATTAATGATCGTGTCAAGCCTGAGGACTCAGTCTTGAAAACGTTAGCGCCAAACATACTTTTTCCTTCTAATTCTGTTTTGAAGTTCATTCCCTAGGCGTCTCTAGCACCCAATCCAAAACCAGAGGGAAGAGGGTACAGCTGAAAGGCTCACTTGGGCTCCCAGGGAAGTCCCTCACCCATACTCACCCCAATCCACGCTTGCATCTAGGGTGCTGGCCGTCACTATCCAGGGCCTCGGGCACCCCTGAGCACCCGCTGCCCAGGCCCTGGCCCTCGGCCCAGCCCTGCCGCTCCATCACCTTCCGCCCAATGCCCTGCAGAGGGAAGGGAGAAGACTTGAGATGGGGCTCCTGTGGGGGCGGGGAAGGGAATGAGGGTAAAGAAGGAAAAGAGAGGGGTCGGCGGGCTGGCACAGTGCTCACCTTGGTGTGGCGCTCGAAGGTGCCCACCTGGTGTCCAATCACGGAGCCGGCCTCCTGGCCATCACGGAGTCTCTGTTCCAGACGAATTTGGACAGAGTCTCGGGCATCCTTGTCTCCACCATCTGAGGAAGTAGAGCCCAATTTGTGGAAGGGTCTCTCTCAGCAGAAGGGGGGTAAAATCAGGTTTCTAGGCCCTCACAAGATTTAAATATTCATTTTTATGGTGTGTTATTACTGTATTATTATTTCTCCCATTAGACTGGGAGCTCACCAAGAATAAGAACCACAGCTGTCTCATCTTACAGATGAGGAAACTGAAGTACAGAAAAGTCATAAAGCCAAAAAATGAGAGAGAGAATTAGGACCCAGGTCTTCCCTTCCCACCCCCCAACCACCCTAGGTCATTTCTGACTCCAGGATCTAAATTCTTAACCAGAGCCCAAACTCCTGACCCTCCCACTCTACTAGGGTCTGCCCATCAGAACCAGAGCTCCCTGAGGGCTGTCACCACATGTCCTTCCTGCACAAAGAAAGGAAAAAGGCTCTGCCCACAACCAGCACTTAATGCACTCAACTAAAGATGTTTTAAGAGAGGAACCTCTTAGCGGGCTACCCCAAGGGAACTGGTGCCCTGTCTCAGCCTCTGCTAAGCAGGTCTGGTAAAGTGTCACTGCAAGGCCAGGGCACCATTCCACCTCCCAGTACTGCAACCTCTGGCCCAGTACCTGCATCGTAGTACACACTCATATCCACATCCCAGTCATCGGCTGTCTGTTCATCAAAGTCTGCAGATAGAAAAGCATCAAGCAGAGTGAGCCAAGGACTCTCAGTTCTGTCAAGAGTTAAATTAAATTAGACTTCCTAGAACTTGGGGCTTTTGATTTTATCTTCAAATCTCTCCTCTGAAGGGGGGTCATTCAAAATTTGTAGGAGGGCATTTTCTCTCCACTCCACTGATCCCTCACCCCTAGAAAGGATGGCTGGTCTCTCATATACGACCAGCGTAAGCCTCTTCCCTAGCCCTTTAGTTGGGCTCACTGCCAGGGAACCCACCGTGTGGAGCACAGCGCCCTGAGCGAACGCAGCAGGGGTCACCCCTGCCCTTGCCCGGGTGCCAGTGTTACCTCCTTCCTCTTCCTGCCAGAATTGGGCATCAGTGTAGAACACCAGGCCTGAGCCGCCCTTCTCCCACTTGAGCTCGATCTCCTCCTCAAAGAGCTGCTCAGTGGTCCGCTCCTGCCCGGTCACGTCCTCATGCAGCGCTTCGTGCCGCTCCCACTCCTCACCCCGCTCATCGTCCTGGGAGAAGGTGGGGAGAGGTGATCTGCCTGTCCAGCTTCCTGACCTCAGGCCCACGAGGAGGGCAGCTCAGTGCACAGGAGGTCCCATAGATGGGACCTCGGCTCCTTTCCTCCAAATTTCTCTGAGAAGCAGCACTTTCTGGCCCCTAAGCCGTGACCAAAACATCTCTCCATGCCCTGTTTCTCAACATACTTGGCCCCTTCCGCCACAAGCCTGACTCACTCTTATCCCTGTGCTTTTGGCCATGTTGTTCTCCCTGCCCAAATATCTGCCCTCCTCTTCCACCACCACCTCCTCTTCACTTGGTTAAATCCTCCTCATTCCTCAAGTTCTGTAGCTCACATGAGGTCCCCCACCACTCTCACTGGTCTCTGAATTTCTCACTGCTAATCAATACACCCTGTTTATGCCTTTCTACATTATGTCACAAAGAAAGAAGGGACAGGAACTAAACTTATCGTCTACTGTGTCAGGCCCTTCACATACCTTAGCTCCTTTAGTCACCCCAACAACGCTGTGAGGTTAGTACCATTATTCCCATTCTACAGGTGATGAAAGCTCGATTTAGAGGAGTAAAGTGATTTGCCTAAGAGAGGGGCAGAGCCAGCGTTCAAACCCATACCATACCACATCCCCTTTCCAGATGCTGGTTCTCTCTCTTCAGGGAGCTTGAAGGCTCTTTGTGGGAAGGAAATGAGTCTTAAAATGTCTTTGGAATCCTGTGCTAGCCCCTGTGTTTACAACTGCTTGACTGGACTTGTGGAATGACAGAATGACTCCTGGCTTGAAATCTTGGGGACTCCTGCCCCAGTTAAACTCCAGGAGGTCTCAGGAATCACTGCTACAGAGCAGGGGCTGGAGAAAAGGCAGGACACTACCACACACTAAGGATGTGGTCCAGATGTGTTAGCAACTCTGAGCTGGGAATTTTGAAGACACAGGTCAATTACTTCTTACCCAGAGTATGCATTTAAAAAGTTTCCCAACAAATCACACCTCTCCCGATTGTATGGATGAACAAACAAGTTTGGAGAAAGACGTAGAAGAAACGTCTATTTCATTGATAAAGTTAGAGTGGAGGCTAGTGTTCAATCCACAGACTCAAGGTCAGAAAAGAGAGGCGACTTCTCAACCACATAATGAAAGCACACAGAAGTTAGACAAGCAGCGAAGGGGACTGGGTTCACATCCCAGCTGTGCCTCTGCTTCCTTAGGTGATCTTATCTCTTGGCCAGTGGATTTCATCAATGAAAGGGACCCTCCTTACATTTCTTCTGAAGGAATGAAAAGAAGACCCCTTTGAGAATCTTTTGATAAAAGCTCTGGCCCCTCTCCCAAAGAAACATATACCTGCACGTGCAAATGCAGTTTTACGTTCAAGGTCAGGGAGTTCAAAGTCTTTGGAAGCCTCCTGAGGACCCCAGGTTTAGAACTCTGGTAATACACAATTGAAGAGCGGTGCTGTTAACGCCTTGGCCTCCCTAAGCTGCCAGCAAGGACAAGGTGGCTCCCTGTACTCACGTCATCTGAGTGTGACTCTTCTTCCTCTTCCTCTTCCTCCTCTGGCTCTTCACAGGGGTTGGCTGGTACGTCTGCCAAGCAGGTTCCCTGGGGTATCTCCTCACCCTCGGCTGTGTACACAAGCTCTGCCTGCTCCACAGTCTCTGAGTCCTCATACTTGAAGGGCACATTGCCGTAGCGCCGGGAGGAACCTGTCTTGGGGAACTGGAGATGCAGCTGGGTGATGATCCGAGGGGGTAGACGGCAGGCCCGGATCAACTCCAAAAAGACCCGCAGGGGAGTCCCCACATTCCCGTTGGGCATCAGCACCGGTGGGTTCAGCTCTGGCAGTTGCCTCAGGTCGGCCAGCGTGAAGGCTTCACTCTCAGCCTTCCGACTCTGCAGTTCCTTCCGGGTCTTGAAGGGAAAGGAGTCCAAACCTTGGAAAGCAGGGAGAAGAATAGCTCTTGAAACCTAGAAGTCTCCAGCAACACTTGAGTCAGAAACTGTTCAAGGTTTAAATCCTTTAGCCTAATGCTGTTTCTCCCTTTCAAACTTTTCCAGAGTCCCTTCCTCTGTTCCCTGACCAGAACCACCTAGTAATCTCATGCCATTTCTCATCACCTAGGCTAAGCTCATAAGTTTCTTCCAGATCTGATTCCTGATGACCTTTTGATTTTCAACTGCCACCAACCCTCACCCCCTGCACACCGTCATACCATGTGTTCCAATCACATCAAACAATTTAACATGCCCTGAGAGTTTCATGGGCTTTCACATATCTGTGTCTTTGCAAATGCCATTTACTTTGAACACCATTCTTTCCCACCAACTCCTGTTTATCTTTCAAGATCCAGATGCAAAGCCACATTTCCTAATCCTTCTAGGAAATGGGTTTCTCCCTCCCATGTCATCTCACAGCAGTTGGTGTTAAAGAGCACAGGCTCTGGAGCAAAACGCCTAGTTAGTACTGTGACTCTGTCACCTTGTAATATAACATAATTTCCGTATTCTTCAGTTTCCTCACTTATAAAATGGGTAACAATAGCTCCTACCTTATAGGATTGTTGTGAAGAGTCAATAAGAAAACGAAAAGACTTCGAACCGTGCCCAGTAAGTGCACAGGAAGTGCTCAGTAAACGTTAACAATTAGAATGGCATCTCTGTGACACTTACCTTTTTACAAATCTGTCTTCCTCTCTGGATTCTGAGCACAGACTGTGTCCAACTGTGCTCTGCATACCAGCTAGAGTCACACTACGTCTAGCAATACAGGCTAGATTTGTTGAATGAATAAATTAGAGGGCCCTGCACTGTGCTTCCTGTTTCCCTATCAAAGTGATTTCCCATGAAAATGGGAGCTGTCCAGAGAAAAGAGTTTGTCTCTTCATTTGCATCTTGCCAACAGAGGACTGGGTGGAGAGCAACAAAGACAATATCTGATTTCCTTTTTCCCCTTCTATGTCAGTGCAAAAGAGGATAGACTTAATAAATAGACTTAATAAATGGGAAAGATCATCTGAATAGGCCTCTTTTTTTTCCCCCCCGAGTTTTTCTAACGTGAGAGTTGAGCCTGAAACTTTGTCCAGAAATGATATAAACTCCTAAAGAGCCCTAACGAGAGACCTGACTTATCCTCAACAATCCTCAGGGACGGTGCCTCTGTTCCAGTGCCTCTAGTAGTCCCAGTCTATTCTCTCTCCTACTCGTACCTGATGCCTCAGTAGGTAGCCGAAGTCTGCGGATGAAACAACGACCAGGTAAGCAAGTCCCCTGAGAATCCAGCCACCGGCGGCCCGAGTACATACGGAGAAACCTCTGGGCTTGAGTTGGCCCCCGTACCGAGATGACGCAGCAGCAGGTGCGGGTCTGGGCAGGAGCAGAGTCCTGAGTGGAGAGAGTGCGGGCATCGTTGAGTGAAGTCTGGGCGAGACCCTGGCGGATAGGAGTTAGGGTAGAGTCGGGAGCAGCCTGGGGAGGGGCCCGCTCAGGCCGATGCCGGTAGTGGAAACAGAGGAAGCCACAGCCGCACTGTTCCCGGAACTGGCTAAAGTAGCTCCGTAGCTGGGCTGAGCGCAACTCCGACGGGATACCGCTCACTATTAAGTAAACCGCCGCCTCCTCCGCCGCCGCACTGGACGCCGCCATCTTGGGTGTCACATGATCGGCTGGAACCAACACTTGCGAGAATATTGCGAGGGGCGTTGAGGTGCTGCAATAAATACTGCGTAACCGGTGATTAGTTCGCCGGGATTGAGAACGTGGAACCAAGAGATGGGAAAGCACGGGAGGAAGTCGCTAGGTCCCTTTCCCACAGACAGAAGCCGGTGGTGATGGGTAAAACTGACCTGAGAAGTGGGGTTACGGCTCTGTTTCATAAGACGCTAGTGAGGATCAAATCAGAAGCCTGAGGGAGAGGCTGTGTTTAAGATTTTTAGCTGTTGGATATCTCCCAAACC
Organism: Tursiops truncatus; assembly: GCF_011762595.2. Lineage (NCBI taxonomy): Eukaryota > Metazoa > Chordata > Mammalia > Artiodactyla > Delphinidae > Tursiops > Tursiops truncatus. The sequence goes on along the minus strand of NC_047034.1, from coordinate 162,963,461 downwards.
TAATCGCAGTTCTTTATCAGTTTAGGGCCTTTTCAGTCGTAAATCCATTTATGCTACCAAAACATATTGGTGAACTCTCACAAAATCAGTAAGATAATCCAATTGAAAAGTGGGCCGAAGACCCTTCACAGAAGAGAAACACATGCAATTAACAATGAAAGATGCTCAATCATCAAGGAAATGTAATGAGACCCACTTCATAGCCACCGGGTTGGCAAAAAATTTTAAATCCTCAAATCCTCTTTTAAACCCTGACGATATAGAGCAACTGGAGCTCCCACACGCTGTTGGAAGTGTGAACTGGTACCACCACTTTGGAAAACAATTTGGCATTACCCTGTAAAAGTGAAACTACACATACCTTTTGACCCAGCCATTCCACTTATAGTTATATATTTTAAAGAAATTCTTGCGTATGTTTATCAGGAGATGTACCGACAATGTTGAACCTCGCTCAAGCCCTGTGATCCTGGAAAAGTTAAGAAACCCCTCCCACCCTTTTGTGTTCTGGAACATGACTTACTGCAAAGAGACACCCTTCCTTATATTACTTAGATAAAACTCATGGGTGCCCCCTTGTTTACCTATGGCAAGGCTAGACACAGACTCCAAATTTCAATTCTTTGCCTCATAAACGCTTAGATGAACTGCTTTTCCCCACAAAACAACGAAAACAAAATGCTTGTTAACTAAACTTTGGTTAAGCTTCTCTCCTTCCTCCAGGTCCATGAACTTTGCACTGTGTCCCCCTCCCCCAGCTTGAGCTGTACACACCCCTCCTTAACAGCCCCTCCTGAGAATAGGCTGGGTTCAGGGTAAAACATTCTCTGATCTATTGTGCCATAAGCCATTCCTGGTCATCCCACTTCCTCACACCCAGTTCTTTCTAGCCTTATTTACTCCTCCCTGTGAAAGAAAACCTCTTTGCCTAACCCTTGAGACACGTGTAGGTCTATGGTTAGAGCTTCTCTCTTTGCAATAGCTTCCTTCTCCCTATTTCAGTAGTTCCTTTCCTTCCTTGCAATAATCACTTCAAATAAAGTCCCTCCTTCCTAAGTCCAGATTTGTTTGTTATTTGACAGTATGTATGAATATTCATAGCTGCAGTGTTTGTAGGAGCAAAAACTGGCATTCAGTACCAATAATTTCAGTATATGATACTGAGTGAAAATAAGTCAGAAAACAGAATATTCCACTTGTATAAAGTTCAAAAAATACAAATCAACATTTTTTAAGGATACACATATAAGTATGCTTTAAGATCATAAAGGGAGTTCCATGGTGGCCTAGTGGTTAGGATTCCGGGCTTTCACTGCCAGCCCGGTTCAATCTGCGATCCCGCAAGCCACGTGGCACTGCCAAAAAAAAAAAAAAAAAAAAAAAAAAAGTCAAGGCTTAGAAATTTGATCCTTAGCTAGCAGTGTGACTTGGGGCAAGTTGCTTAACTTCTCTGAACCTAAATTTCCTCATCTGTTGGATAGGAATAATAGTCCCTACCCTTAGAGGACTGTGGTGAGAATTTAATGTCATCACGCATATAAAAGTCCTCAGTAGGGCTTCCCTGGTGGCGCAGTGGTTGAGAGTCCGCCTGCAGATGCAGGGGACACGGGTTCGTGCCCTGGTCCGGGAAGATCCCACATGCTGCGGAGCAGCTGGGCCCGTGAGCCGTGGCCGCTGAGCCTGCGCGTCCGGTAAATGCCTAGCATACAGTAAACCCTCCTTAGACGTTACCTGTTATTTTCATGAGAATGGGGAGCCACAAATATGAGAGGGCTTTCCCTACTTATTTTATTTTATTTATTTATAAATATTTATTTGGCTGCTCCAGGTCTTAGTTGCGGCACGCGGGATCTTCAGTTGCAGCATGTGAACTCTTAGTTGTGGCATGTGGGAATCTTAATTCCCCAACCAGGGATCGAACCTGCAGTGGAAGCGTGGAGTCTTAGCCACTGGGGAAGTCCCTCCCTACTTATTTTAATTTTTCATCTTTGTACGCCTTTCACATAGTAGGTGTTTAGGGAAAGCTGGTTGGTTGTTGGAGGCCTTGCTGCCTTTGGGAGGGATCAAGAAATGATTAACCCCCAATTCAGTGTAGTCGTTACCTTTGGGTGATAGATTTAGAAAGATGTCAAAAGTTGATGGCAATAATGATCTGTGGAACAATGATGAGGGTTCTTGTACTGCTACTCTTTTTTTTTTTTTTTTTTTAAACCTGGGCCCGTGGCAGTGAAAGCACTGGGTCCTAACCACTGAATGCCGGGGAATTCTCAGTACTGTTACTCTTTATATATTACATATATTTTATAAATATCTTATTTTACTCAATATTTTTAAAGTTTTTTTAAAACATTAATTTATTTTTGGCTGTGTTGGGTCTTAGTTGCAGCACGCGGGATCTTTCGCTGTGGTGCGCAGGCTTCTCTCTAGTTGTGGCACGAGGGCTCCAGAGTGCATGGGCTCAGTAGTTACGGCACGTGGCCTTAGTTGCCTCATGGCATGTGGGATCTTAGTTCCCTGCCCAGGGATCAAACCCACGTCTCCTGCATTGGAAGGCAGATTCTTAACCACTGAACCACCAGGGAAGTCCCATATTTTACTCAATATTTTTAAAATCTTAAAAGGGAAAATAATATTTCAAAAAGCAATAAAGCAAGTAATTACATTGTGGTGATCGCAAATATCCACCTATTCAAGAAATAAAAAATAAAAACAGTTCTAACGAGCATCTGGGTAATTGTGAAAAGGGACAACGTTATGTCTGGACTTTAAAATCTGCCGAGGGATGTTTAGATTGGTACACTATTTTAGAAAACTAGCAAGATCTACTCAAGTTGAGCACGTGTTCTATGACTCGGTAATTCCGATTCTTGTTATATAGCACCAGTTCTGCAAACATCCGTGCACCAAAAAAAGGTGTGCAAGAATAATGCTAGCATTATTATTTGATGAACCAAATGTTCCTCAGCAGTATAATGGGTGGATAAATTGTAGTGTAATGGGATACTTTACAACAATGAAAGTGAATGGGTTACTGCTACACAGAGCATAGATTATATCTGGATCTCAGATATAATATCAAGTAAAAGAAGACAAACACAAAAAAGTACATGCTATACAATTCCATTTATATAAAGTTTGAGACAAGCAATCTCATCACGTTGGAAATCAGGGGTTAGTGATACCCTTTGGGCAGGAGGGAGTGGTAATGATGGGGAGGGTTTCTGGAGTGTTGCCAATGCTCTATTTCTTGAGCTGGGTGGTGGTTACAGGGTTGTATTCATGTCGTGATAATTCACCAAGCTATGCAGGTCTGATTTGCATACTTTTATGTATATTATACAGAAAAGGTTTAGTTAAAGCTATCTTTTTAAAAATCTGAAAATTGAAAAATAAGTGTTACGTAGCAAATGATGTGAACTGGGTTTCCCTGGTGGCGCAGTGGTGGAGAGTCCGCCAGCCAATGCAGGGGACACGGGTTCGTGCCCCGGTCCGGGAAGATCCCACATGCCGCGGAGCGGCTGGGTCCATGAGCCATGGCCGCTGAGCCTGCGCGTCCGGAGCCTGTGCTCCACAACGGGAGAGGCCACAACAGTGAGAGGCCCGTGTACCGCGAAAAAAAAAAAAAAAAAGGATGTGAACTGAAATAAAAATGGTGTGCTCTGGAAAAGCTGTTAGATGACCCAAGAAGTTACGCACTTATGACTACACACAGTTGCCATTTGTGGGATGGAATTTCCGAGACTCACAGGATGCTCAGTGTGTAGTAGATTATCAATAAATCATCATTGATGGAATGAATATTCCTGGCACTAACATGGGGATGTGCTGCTGAGTGTGGCTGGGTACTTTCTCCAGGGAAAGTGGGCCACTTCCTTGGGGGAACAAACAGGCCAGATTTCTCATCAAAAACTTAAACTCAAAGGTAACCAAGACTACATTTAAAAAAATTTTTGTGTGTGTGTTGTGTATTTTATTTATCATTATTATTTCTGGCTGTGTTGGGTCTTGGTTGCTGCACGGGGACTTTCTCTAGTTGTGGTGAGTGGGGGCTCCTCTGTGTTGTGGTGCACCAGCTTTTGAGTGTGGTGGCTTCTCTTGTTGCAGAGCATGGGCTCTAGGCACATGGGCTTCAGTAATTGCAGCACGGAGGCTCTGTAGTTGTGGCACACGGGCTTAGTTGCTCCGCAGCATGTGGGATCTTCCCGGACCAGGGATTGAACACCTGTCCCCTGCATTGGCAGGTGGATTCTTTTTTTTTTTTTTTACATCTTTATTGGAGTATAATTGCTTTACAATGGTGTGTTCGTTTCTGCTTTATAACAAAGTGAATCAGTTATACATATACATATGTTCCCATACCTCTTCCCTCTTGCGTCTCCCTCCCTCCCACCCTCCCCATCCCACCCTCTAGGTGGTCACAAAGCACCGAGCTGATCTCCCTGTGCTATGTGGCTGCTTCCCACTAGCTATCTACCTTATATTTGGTAGTGTATGTATGTCCATGCCTCTCTCTCGCTTTGTCCCAGCTCACCCTTCCCCCTCCCCATATCCTCAAGTCCATTCTCTAGTAGGTCTGTGTCTTTATTCGGCAGGCGGATTCTTAACTTCCCCGTCAGGGAAGTCCCAAGACTACATTTTCACTCTCATTCTACCTTACAGTGAGGTGGGGAGAAGGAGTCTAGGTGCTGTTATTTATTCTCCACTTGATCATCTCTGACCGTTAACGACTCAAGATAGCATAGCATTGAAGAGCACAGGCCCTAAATCCAGACCAGCTGAGTTCACATCCTGACTCCACTACTATTAACTGTGTAACCTTGAGCAAGTTACCTAACTCGGTGCCTCGGTCTCTCCATCTGTGAAATGGAGATAATGATAGTACTTCCAGCATCGAGTTGTAAGACTTAAATAACATAATCCATATAACATGTTTAGAGCATAGCTCTCCATAACTGTTAGCTGGTTATTGTTTAGTAGCTATCCAGAACGACCTGCCAGAAATGGATGGTCCCCTTTGTTTACCCTGATTCCCCAAGACCTTAGCCTTGTTGCCTCCACCAGTTTCACTGGGATTGCCTCTCTCTGCTGCCTTGTTCTGTGACATGGCCCCTGTTCAACTCTCCAGGATCCTCTCTTGCTCTTAGGTCTCCTGGGACCCAGTTGCCCCAGACCACTGGCAGTTAGCAAAACATCCTTGAACTCTGACACCTCTGTGCCTTTGCACCTATCGTTCCCTCTTGCCTGGCAACTCCCTATTCAATCTCTTTAGCTCATAGCAGCTACCACTTGGCTGAAGCATTTTTCCCATCTCCAGGCAGATTTAATTACTACCTCTTCTGAGCCCCTGCTGCCTGTTGGATGTCCCTCTATCACAGTTCAGATCACTCCGTGTTACAGTTACTTGTGTGTCTCTCTGCCATATAGGCAGGATGTTCAATGAAGGCAGGGACTGTATCTTATTTATTCTGTGCTCCTCAGCATCTAGCACAGGATCTGGTACAGTGGACATCAAGAAAGACGTTGAAAATGGCATGAATGGATGGATAGATACCTGGGTGTTGGCTTTTTGCTGGCATCATAAATTCTAGGTTACGTGACTGTACCAAGGGCAGGGTGTGTCAGCGCAGGGCACAGCACCCGTCAACAGCCTGACTGCTTAATAAGCAGTCAATGATATGGCTAACGAAGGTAGAAATAATGATGATAATAAAATGGTACCTGAGGCTGACCCAGAGCCACAGCCACTCTCCTGCTTCCTAGTGTGTCAGCCCTGGCTGGGCCTGAGGACAGGGATCAGGCTGAGAGACAGTCAGTAAACAGTGGCTGAGCTGGCTCCAGACAACCTGATCTTGGCCATGACTCACTCCAGCCTGTGCTGGCCAGAGCCCGGCCTCCACAGTCACACAGGCCTGAGTTCAAATCCCAGCACAGATGGTGATCAGTCCAAACCTTGAATAATTTGCATACCCTGTCTAAGCCTGTTTCTTCCTCTACCCTCTCTGGTTGATGTGACACAGTTCCCACTGTTAAGATACTGATGGTGAAGACAACCTCCCACCTTTGGAAACCCTGCAGTCTCATGGAGAAAGCATTATTGCCCTTATTAAATTGTATTATAGGAGGGGCTTCCCTGGTGGCGCAGTGGTTGAGAATCTGCCTGCCAATGCAGGGGACACGGGTTCGAGCCCTGGTCTGGGAAGATCCCATACGCCGCGGAGCAACTGGGCCCGTGATCCACAACTACTGAGCCTGCCCATCTGGAGCCTGTGCTCCGCAACAAGAGAGGCCGCAACAGTGAGAGGCCCGCGCACCGCGATGAAGAGTGGCCCCCGCTCACTGAAACTAGAGAAAGCCTTCGCACAGAAACGAAGACCCAACACAGCCAAATAAATAAAATAAATTTATTAAAAAAAATTGTATTATAGGGACTTCCCTGGTGGTCCAGTGGTTAAGACTCCACTCTCCCAATGCAGGGGGGGCCTGGTTTCGATCCCTGGTCAGGAAACTAGATCCCACATGCTGCAATGAAGGGCCCGCATGCGGCAACGAAGATCGTGCGTGCCGCAACTAAGACCAGTGCAGCCAAATAAATAAATAAAAATCTTTTTTAAAACTGTATTATAATTTTCTCTTTAGTTTTGCTAACTTTGTCTTTATGTTCCTCTAGAAGGCTTGGGTAGGGCACAGGGAGTGACTCAAAAGATACAGACAAGAATAGAAGTGTAGCTCCCCAATCATGGGTAGGGGTAGGGAAGAAATTTGCAAAGGAACAAGGTAGGCTAATAGGGAAGCTATTTGGATGATGGAAACATTAGGTAAATTGAGGGAAAAGGCTGGGGTGGAGAGTGGAGAGGAGCACTTTCTAATGCCTGCTCAGGGTTAGGGAGGGCGGGTGAGAGGAAGGAAGACTCAGTCTGAGGTTCAGAGAAGAGCAACAGTAAACTAATGGGGGCAGTTGGTCAAGGGACATGAAAGATAGAATGACCCCAAATCCCTGAATCTGCAGGATTTGACTCCTATGGGGAGATGAGTCATCTGCTCTTGAAAGCATTGCGTTGACTCATGCGTCTGCAAGGTGAGATGGGCCCGAGGGTTGGGAGGGGCAGGGCAGGGACAGGTGTCAGGGACTGAGGTCTGGGTCTGGGGTTCTGGTGGAGGGTGAAGGGGTAGAGGGGTGCAGGGCTTGTTCCTGGGCTCTAGAGGACATCTCTACTTGGGGATATGATTAGGTCCTGGCTGGGGGGGGTGTTGCTGAGCAGGACATGGCCTTTCTGAGAGGAGGGTGGATATTGGGGTCGCCGTGGGAAAAGGGAGCGATTGAGGCCCTAAATGCTGGACAGAGCAGTTTGGCCTGTACGTGCAGCTTCTGGGTAGAACCTGAAGTGTACGGACTCAGGTCTCCCTACGTTGGGGCCACTTTTTCTTTTACTGTGAAATACAGAAGGTGGAGAGCATGCTCTGGTGTGTCCCACCCATGGGTGGAGGGATGTAGGTGTGAACGTCTGGCTTGGGGGCACGTCTCCTCTCTGTGAATGTGTTTGCCGTATGTCGCTGAGTGAGTGTATCTGGACTGTGCATTTCTGTGCTGCGTGTGGGCCGATGGAGGGTCTGTTTTGTGGGTCTATGTAAGCGTGTCTGAGTTGTTCAACTTAGTGTGTCTGTGAGAGAGAGTTGTAGGTCTGAGCTGTGTGAGTGTCTTCGTTGTGGGGTCTGGGTGTCTGAGTGGTGAGTGGGTGATTGGGTAAGGGACAGGGGTGCCCTTGCTGCTGGTACTGGGTGCCCATAATGGGTACATGGCCGGTTCAGTTGTGGTGCCTTTCTTTGTGGCTTTAGGGAAAGGTCTGAGTGATGATGACTCCTAGACTGCTGTCCCTGAGTGAATGACCTCTCATTGAGTAATAATTAACTTGGCCCTGCCGTGAGAAGAATCCAAACTGTGGTGGTGAGGGGGGTGGGGCCTGGTTGGGACAGGCCTCATTGCTGGAGAAAGGAGGAGACCTGAAAGGGGGTCCTATAGGCATGTGTGTTGTTATCATTCCCTCCTGCCCACCCTGCAGGTCAGTGACCTTGACCTGAGTGATATTCAAAATATTTAACAAACAGTGAGGCACAGACATTGACTAATCAGAATAGACACAAGCCATGCACTGAATGGAGCAGCCCCGGAAGCCGTGGCTATGTCAAGCGTTGCCCTCTAGCTGCTGGACATGGGGATGGATTCCAGGAGAAGGGCCGGCACAGAGGGGCAGGGGAGCTCCAGGCAGTGGCTATGAGCCAACTGTCATGGAAGTGTGTTTCAGACTTTAACAGCTGGTGTGGCAACTAAGCCTCCGTCTGCTCCGGTTTCCAAGCAGCCTCCAGGCCAGCCCTAATTGCCCTTGCCCCCTTCCATTGGGAGAACTGTGGACTAGACTCCTCTGTCCGCTGAAGGAATGGGGGAAGTGAATGATCCCAAACTGAAGAAATTCCTGTAGCCTGTCTGTTTCAATTTGGAAATGGGCTGCTTCATTTTCCTTATTGGCTATAATTGGCAGTTCTCACTGAGGTGAGAGGGAGGCCGGGGCAGGAGCTGAAGGAGGGGTCAGCAGGGGATTTGAAGACAGGGAGAGACACTCCCTACCCCCTAAGATAAAGGCAAGGACATGAGAGGGTCCTGAACTGACACTGCCCCCTGAACTCAGACCCACGTGAAATAAATCTCACCCCCAGAAATGAAATCATCATCCCACTCTGAAAAATTAAAATTCTAGTTTCCTGAGGTCTGGCTTCTGTGCCGCTTATAGTTCCTTCCTCTTGGGCTCCCACTGACAGGGGCAGGGTGGCTCGGGAGGTGAACGGGTCCCTTCCACATGTACAAATTACAGTGACAGGCTCCAAGTGTATCACACCTTTTATTACAAAACCCAATAACTTAAGTCAGTTCTGTACAAAGTCAATAGGACTCCTGGCCCAATGAGCAGTTGAAACTTCCAACCCCGTCCCAGGAAGGGATAGGAGTCTTGGCCCAGAGGCTCTGGGACCACCAAGGGCTGGCCAGACAGCTGGAGCACTGTGTCCAAACCAAGGAAGGCCAAGATGGGGTTGGGCTGAGTGAGGGCCCCATAGCCCACCTGGCTGGGCCGGGACCAGCTGCTCATGGGAAGCCTCTGGGAGCACCGGGTCACCCAGGGAACAACCAGGCCGAATCAGTGCTGCCAGCCTCCACCCAGTCTCTGCTTGAGCTGGAGCAGGTCACCTCAGCAAAAGCATGTCTTCGAGGAGGCCAGCGATGTCAACGTCTCCAATGACAGGGTGAAAGAACAGGTCTCCAAGCAGGCTGGGTGGAACGGACTTGAGGGTGGAGGCCGTGAGGAGGACACGAGCCAGGCGGCTTTGGCCTGCTGGGCACCAGGGCTCCAGGACCTCCCACAGGGCCTGGTGCGCCTCCTGCTGCAGGTGCCCGATGTGGGAGGAGGCGTGGAGGCCTGGCACGTCTGCGGGCAGAGAAGGCACAGATGGCTGGTGAGTAGCCTACTCTGACACCACGGGGCAAGACTGGCCCAAGACTGGAGGCCACCGGCTTGGCCTTTGAGGCCCCATTACTACCTCCTTCATTTATTTATTTATCACTTCATTTTTCCATCCTTTATGGAGAGGCAGTATAGAGCAATGGTTAAGACCCAGGCTGCCTGGGTTTGAATCCCACACTGCCACTTACTAACTGTGTGACCTTGGACAAAGTTACTCAACCTCTGTGCCTCGGTTTCCTTATTGGTAAAATTGGGATAAGTAATAATACCTATCTCCTAGGCTTGTTATGAGGTTTAAATGAGCTAGTATATGTAAAAGTCTTAGAACTGGACCTAACATATGGTAAGTTAATATGAGTATTCACTATGATTATAATGAATTATAATAATGCATTCTACGAGGGCCTTTGGTGAGGAATTCTCATCTAGATGCTCTCCAGATTACAAAGAACACTTCCTCTATCCGTTGCTCTCCCAGCTGAAGTTTATGGGGACTCCTCCCTCTCCTCCCCCACACCCCTTCATCTTTATTCCTCTTCTCTATGTGGTCTTTCTGAACCCACAGAGTTTCACCTTCAGAACTTCCCCATGCAGTCCGCTCGTGAAGGCGTGACTGGGGCACAGCTGTGTCTGCCCACCCTCCCTTTCCCCACTCCCACCTTCCCTGAGGGTCAGGGCAATTTCTTAGGCAGAGTGGCAAGGACTAGATACTGATATGAATAGACCTGAGTCCCCATTCTTGCTCTGCCCCTACCTGGCTGTGTGGCTTTCACCAAGTCAATTAGCCTCTCTGAGCCTCTTTTGTGAGATGACTATTTGGTGATAATCAGGACCCAAAGTGATCACAGATGTCAAGCCCTTAGAAGGCGCTGTCCCTGGCTGGGCCCTGCCCCCCCTCCAGCCTTGGCCCATCCAGGAATGTCTGGGAGCTCACCAGGGTTGAAGAGGATGGTCCCTTTCAGGTAGGCATATTCTTTGGGGCCCAGCTCCAGACTCCAGAAGGACTCCAGGCAGCACTGAAGCCACTGCACTGCAGCCAGTGAGGGCTGGGGCCGATCCAACACCTGGCCATGGCCTGCACCGCTGGTGGGCTCCTCCAGCAGGATCTTCTTGAGTATGCTGGGAACTGGGAGCTCAGCCACTTCGAAGGTCACAGTGTCTTGGGCCAACCCAAGCAGGAAGAGGGGGCCCCAGCAGCACCGCAGCAGCTGTCGCCGATCCTGGGGGGGCAGCTGGCAGAAGGACGGCAGGTTCCTGAGGAAGGCCAACGTCTTGGCCAGAACATCCAAGGCCTCCCGGCAGGTGCGATGGGGAGTACACAGCCGGACGGGCCGATGCTGCCTGCACAGGCAGCGGCCACGGGCTGGGGGCACAGAGGGCCAGTCCCTGACGCTGGGGCTCAGAAGTGCATACAGAATGGTTGGGCGGCCTGCAGCACCCTGGCATGGGCAGGTCCCTGGCTGGCTGGAGCTCATGGTTGCGGATCTGTTCCTCCTTCCTCCAGGCTTTCCCGCCCCCTGCTTTGTGCTGTGGGTGCTATTTATATCCACAAATGGGGGAGGGAGGGGGGAACCGCCCAACAACCTTGACTCCAGAAGTCATGTTCATTGAAAAAAAAAAAAAGAAACTCACACTGACCCTGGCAGGACCGGTGGGGAAGTGGCGGGGGAGGGAGGCCTGGAAGCTCCACGTGGCCCTGATATCACTTCAGTCAATGAAGCAGCGGGTGCAGGGCACAGGGTCACCTGCCTGCTGGCCCTGCTGCCCCTTATCAGATGATTCAAGTGGATAAACAGGGTCATTAACCCAGGCTGTACCAGGGCACCAAGGCCTCAGGTGCACAATCAGCAGGTGGCCATGGCAGGTGGCCCTATTTGTGCCTGCAGGACTCTCGCTCAGCTAGGAAGCCAGCCCCAGAGCTGGACAAGCCTTGAATACAAGGCCCAGCCTGGAAGCGCCTTATCGCTCACTTGTTTGCCTAACCTTGGGGCCCTACTCCTGTTGTTGGTGAGGAATAGGCTTCGGGGAAGGGAGCCAGGATCCTGGGGGGCTGGGAGGACTTTGCCCACTGTGCAGTCTAGGAGGCTGCCTTCCTCTTCCTCCAGTTCTGGGGGGCCCTGCATGAATAAGGTCCTTAAGAGCTCTTTCTCCCCAGCCTGGATTCCTGGAGCTCCTGAGGGGCCAAATCTGCTGAGAAGCCCTTGCAGAATGACAATGAAATACTGCTGTTTACTGAGCACCTACTATGTGCCAGGCACTTCCCACTCTAATATTCAGAGCTTCCTTATGAGGCACGATTCTTACTTTTTGAGACTCAAAGAGGTAAAGTGACTTGCCCAAGTTCACACCACTAAGAAGAGACAGAGCCCACACCAGTCTGACTCCAAAGTCCTTGCTTTTTCCCCTGGACCCACTGCCCCAGTTGTGCAGCCAGAGCTGGTGACTACCTGGGCCCCTGCCTTGCTGCTGCTTCCTGGTCTGCAGATGTTGCCCATTTATGATCTGGGCAGAAACGTTGCTCTGCCACCAACCATATGGCTCCCCTGTCCCAGGCATCTGTCTCAGATGCTGGGGCATGGGTTGTGAGAGCTCGTGGGAAGTTCCTTGGCTGCGTTATGTCTGTAGACCTTGGCAAGCCCAGCCTGGCAACCCTTCTGCTAACACACTATTGGGCAGCCATCACCATCCCTGGCATCTGTTCCTGGCTCTATCACTTTTCAGTTATGTGACTGTGGGCTGAACCCCAAATCTCTGTGGGCCTCAGAAGCTTCATCCGGGACAACGCCTGCTTGCAGCGATGCTGTGAGGACAAAGTGAGATCCTACGTGTTGAATTCCAAGCAGTTTCTGGCATACAGTAGGAGGACTTTGCTCCCCCTTCCCTCTGACTAAGGAACTAAGGCAAACAGGCCCCAGCAGACAGGCACGCATCTTTCATGCAATTACAATTGCATAATAATCTTCATTCTTACGTTTATAAAGTTCCTTTAATGCCCTTTTATCTTACTGGGTCTTCACAACATCCCGTGGAAGGAGAGTCTACAGTCAGACTGTCTGGGTCCAAATTCTTCTTCATCACTTAACTGAGAGACCTTGGGCAAGTCTCTTTATATTTCTGCGCTTCAGTTTTCTCATCTTTAAAAGGGTAGTAAGAAAGCCCACGCATGAGTATTGGTTTTATGGGGCATGAAGCCGATACAATTTTGTAGGGCCTTCATTAAGAATAGAAAATCAGGTGTGAAAGTGAACATTTAATAAATGATAAAACAAATCAGTACAAAGTACAAACATCACAAACCCAGGAGAATAACAAAGTACTTTTACTGATCAATTGCCTGACAATATTTGCCTACATATTTTAGCTGCACACTCTTTACTCGCCTCTTCACATGTTAATGATATTTATTTTGAAACTGACGCAAACACCGAAAGGTTGCAGGTACAGTACAGGGAACTTTTTTTTTACCTTTAACGCTTTGGAAGTAAATTGCCAACCTGAGCCCCGTCACCCCCAAATACTTTAATGTGTAAATCCTACAAACAAAGGACATTTTCCTACATAACCACAACATAATCATCAACATCAGGAAATTAACATTGAATAAAACCAGGAAGTTAACATCTAATCTCATTGAACATCAGGAAATTAATATCTAATCTCTAGTTTTCGCCTTTAATGCTCCAGTGAAATCATTATAGTAAAAGGGCTCAGTCCAGAATCACACATTGCATTTCTTCGCCATGTCACTCTAGCCACTACTGGTCAGGAAAACTATCCTTAGTCTGTCCTTGCCTTTCACAACCTTGAAACTTTTGAAGAGTTGTTATTTTGTCTCATGGCTTTCAATTGGAGTTTGTCTGTGGCTTTCTTGTGATTAGACTGTCCCTGGAAGTGATGTTGTGTTCTTGATACACCCTGATATATCAGGGAGGACACATTTCCATTTGTCCCAGGGTTCACTTGGTCACTTGATGAAGGGAATTTCTGTCAGACTCTTCTGTATACCAGTTACTCTTTCCCCCTTTTTAATGAATCAGTATTTCTTTCTTTTTTTAATATATATATATATATTTATTTACTTATTTGGCTGCACTGGGTCTTAGTTGTGGTACGCGGGATCTCTGTTGCCGCTCATGCGGGATCTTCCTTGCGGCATGCAGGATCTTTAGTTGCAGCATGTGGGATCTAGTTCCCTGACCACGGATCGAACCTGGGCCCCCTGCATTGGGAGCGAGGAATCTTAGCCACTGGACCACCAGGGAAGTCCCTGAATCAGTATTTCTTGAGGAGGTACTTTGAAACTATGTAAACATTCCTCCTCATACATTGAATGTACTTGTGTGTGTTTGTATTTAACTATGAATTCGTGGTCTCCTATTTTATTCAGTGCCTTGTAGTCGTTACTATCGTTATTTATTTTGATGCTCAGATTGTCACAGACTTGGCCGATGGGATCCCCTTTAAGCTGGAGTCTATGTCCTTTTGACATGCCCCCATTACTCTTTGAACATCCTTTGTTTCCTAGTATATGAAGATATCACTTTTCCAGCCCCTGGAATCAACTAGTACTACGCGTAGCTCTGATTTAATCTTTTAGTAGAGAATAGTATTTAAAAACCATGATCTGGGGGCTTCCCTGGTGGCGCAGTGGTTGAGAGTCCGCCTGCCGACGCAGGGGACATGGGTTCGTTCCCCGGTCCGGGAAGATCCCACATGCTGCGGAGCGGCTGGGCCCGTGAGCCATGGCCACTGAGCCTGCGAGTCCGGAGCCTGTACTCCGCAACGGGAGAGGCCACAACAGTGAGAGGCCCGCGTACCGCAAAAAAATCCAAAAAAAACAAAACAAAAAACCCCACCATGATCTGGGTACCAGAATCATATTTAGAAACGAAGATCTATTAATCGTTATTAGGGTGCCACTGCTTCCCAGCCCTTCCAGAGTTAGGGAATGTACACGCACACACACACACCTTTATACCTATGTTTATTTACACATACTGAAAAACATGAGTTCATACTATTACCTGTAATATTAATCCACTATAATGGGATTCATTCTAGTTTTCGCCCTTTCTATATTATACCTCTCTTCTCTGACATTGAGAAATCTGGTTTTCATTATTTTTAACTTATTTACTCATTGGATCAAGCCTCCATTTGTAACCAATCTGCCGTCTCCGCCACAACCCTCTTTGCTCTAAGATGCCTTCCTCTCCCCACTTGGGCTCTGATACCTCGGGTCAGGTTGCCCCCTCCCACTCATGGACTTCTTCAGCCTGCTGGGCCTGTCCCTCTACGCCAGGTCGCTGCTCTTTGAGGACACCCTCCTGCCCCTGCTGAGGCCACCGTGGTGCCCTCTTTCACTGGTGTGTGCTTTTCCCTTGTTCCTTTCTACCCAATAGTTTTAGGATGGACATTTTCAGGAAGACAAAGGAAGAGAAGGAGGTAGAGCTGTCAATGATTTTTAAAAATAAATTTCTACAGTGAGAATAGAGAGATGATTCTGTCTTTCCTCTTGCAATGTTAATTTTTTTTAAGTTTTATTCTTGATAGTAAGGAGATGTAAAACATGCCCTTTCACACATAGATGTATTGGGTTGGCCAAAAAGTTCATCTGGGTTTTTCCATAACATCTTACAGAAAAACCCAAAGGAACTTTTTGGCCAACCCAGTATTTGCTACCTGTAGTACTGCTTGTAGGTTTGTAATCAGAATTTTTATAAATTCTACATTGTGTAATGCCTATTGGAAAAGAAAAACATGCATGGAACATTTATAATTGCATATGCTGCCTATTCCTTATAGGAGGGAACTTCCTTTTAGAGTTGGTGTCAATATGAAATGACAACTTAGTGATGAATGATCGAAAGAATTTTGCACAGATTTGCTTCTTGCTCCATACAAATCCTTGTTTCTCCTCCACCACCCGCATACTTCCAGGTGCCTTGGGAATAATTTGTATTGGGAAGAAGGATAGAGTGGGAAAAAACAGTGATCTTGACCAGTTGTAGTTTAAATTTTTATTTTTTGCAAATTAAAAAGAAAAAAATATACATGTATTTGACCCTAAGAAGACATTGCTGGGACCTAAGAAGACATTGCTGCCTTGGAAGGGCCCATGCAAACGCAAGGTCCTGGAATTAGAGCTTCATTAGTTTCACAGCAAACCTGCTTCTAATAATGCGTTTCTTAGGTGCTGTGAGAACATAAAATGCCTGGCACAGCAAGTGCTCTGTAAAAGAGGACAATTGTTATTGTTATTGTTGATGCTTTCACCCTTGTTTCCTAGAGGAAGAGGTTGAGGAAGAAGCTGAGGAAGAGGAGACCCAGAGGAGGGAGGAGAACCCTCACTGGGGGTCATGGAAAAGCTGGGCTGGAAGTTAGGATCCCGGGTTTTAAGTCTTGCTTTTTTTTGCACTGTGAGGAACTGTGTTTTCTGAGCCCTGTGTGTGGCCTGAAGGCCAGGGTCAGCCCTGGAGGCCCTGGAGGGTGAGGAAAGGCCTCAGCTGGGATCTCCACAGCCTGGAGCCTGACTGGGGCCATTCACTCAGAGGGGTAGGAGGCCTCTTGGGGGAAGATGGTCCATCAGCTGCCCTCTATCTGAAGGGAGAGACACAGGTCAACCCTTAGGAGTCCCCAGTCTCAAGAGGAAGACACAGCTCTAGGAACCCCAGACCTAATTGGGGTGGCACAGGCCAGGCCCCAGAGACCCTAGTCTGATAGAGGAGATAAGCCTGGCTCTTGGGGGTCTTCAGTGTGATGGGGAGACACAGGCCAGCCCTGAGGAGGCCCCATTCTGAGGAGGGAGAGACAGCCCTGCTCCCAGTAGCTCTAACAGGGGAGCGTCGGTGGGGGGCGGGAACCCTACAGTGGAGCCACGGGGCTGAGTAGCTTGAATTTGGAAGGCTTTCTGGAGGAAAAGGTCATGACAACACTCTCTCATCTGTACAGCACTCTATGGTTTACAAAGTGCTTTCCCAATAATTATCTCATTTAATCGTCATGTGACAATGGGACGAAGGTGTTACTATTCAAACAGGGACAACAACCATCATCATTCTAAACAGTGACACTTACTGAGCACCTACTGCCCAGCGTCAGGCATTGGGCTGGGCATCATCTGTAAATTAAAGGGCCCCCCGCAAGGCAATGTGGGTGAAAGTGCTTTGCAATCCTATGACCACGGTGCACACGTATGCTCTTGCTCTGTACAGAGGCCTGACTACTTGAGGATGCAGCTGGGAAACCCTGGGCAGCAGAGGGCCTGGGTTAAGGACTGGAACTGGGAGGCAGGGTCAGGACTAGATGCCTTTTCATACTCTGAACACGTCATGCAACTTTGTGCCTCCAAGCTGTTCCCTGTGCCTGGGATGTCTTTCTGTTACCCTTTCTGTTTGGTAAGTTCCTGGTCACCCTTTATGGTCTAGCACAGGCTTCACAGTTTTTCCCTCTCCACCTCTTTGGCAGAACAATTTGCTCGCTCCCTGAGTTCCCAGGTCATCGGGTTCACCCCCCAAATAGAGAACTTAGCACACGGTGGTGTAATCACGCACTTACCTGCTGTTGATGGTGTTCAAATATAGATGGGGTCAGACTAGGGGAGGCTGACTTATCACCAAGAGGCCTTCCTGGGCAATGTTTATTATTTCAGTGAATTTACCAGGGCTCAAGATCAGGCCTAGGTCTCTCAGCGGGGAGTCACATCAAACAAGCACCTGGGTCTGATTTATAAAATCAGAATGCCAGTTCAGGGAGGCGGAACTCTGAGATAAGAAGTGGGTAAGTGTGTGGGCGCTGGAGTCAGGCTGCGTGGGTTTGAATCCTGGCTCTACCCTTTCAGCTGTGTGGGCTTGGGCACATGACTTCATTTCTCTGGCCCTGTTTTCTCCTCCCCTAAATGGAGATAACAACATAGGAGCATTATGTTAAGTCAAATAATGTTTATAAAGTGTTTGGTACGGTACTGGGCACTTAAATTTTACCAATAAATTTTACCAATTTGTAAAATAAATTTTACCAATATTTATTGAAAAGTTCTATAATGAGAGTCAACAGTAACAGGCACAGACCATTTATTCATTCCCCAAATATTTATTGAGGTTCTACATTTGAGGCTCTGAGCTGAATGCTCGGATGAATCAGACAGTTTCTATCTTTCTTGAAGTTTATATTCCAGGGAAAGGGGATGGATATAGAACCAAAATTTCTTTCTTTCTTTTTAAAAATATTTATTTATTTGGCTGTGCTGGGTCTTAGTTGCGGCATGTGAACTCTTAGTTGTGGCATGCATGTAGGATCTAGTTCCCTAACCAGGGATCGAACCCGTGCCCCCTGCATTGGGAACACGGAGTCTTAGCCGTTGGACCACCAGGGAAGTCCCTAGAACCAAAATTTCTTAACTGTATATTTCAATTGTGGTAAGTAATTATACAGGATGAGCACAAGTTACTTTGAAAGCAAAAATCATGGAGATGGAGACTTAATCTGTATATCAAGGTCAGTAAAGACCTCACAGAGGAAGTGGCATTTGGGTTGAGACTTGATGGGTGAAAAGGAGTTGCTGGTAGAGGCCTAGGAACTAGGACAGGGCATTTGAGGAAGTAAAAGTGGCCAGTGAGGAGGGAGCCTGGTGTGTGAAGGGGAGTGTGTGGGACAAGATGAGACTGGACAGGTGGGCAGGGCCCTGATGTTGCTGCTCCTCGGAGGCCATGGTTGGGAGCTTGGAATCTATCCTGAATGCAATGGCAATAGGGCTAATTTTTTTTTTTTTTTTTTTGCGGTATGCGGGCCTCTCACTGTTGTGGCCTCTCCCGTTGCGGAGCACAGGCTCCGGACACGCAGGCTCAGTGGCCATGGCTCATGGGCCCAGCCGCTCCACGGCATGTGGGATCTTCCCGGACCGGGGAACGAACCCATGTCCCCCGCATCGGCAGGCGGACTCTCAACCACTGCGCCACCAGGGAAGCCCTAATAGGGCTAATTTTAACCAAGGGAATAACAAAACCTGGCTTATCCTTAAGAGCAATTGCTCTGGCTGCTGGGTGGAGGATGGATTACAAAGTGACAAGAAAGGAGGTAAGGAGACCAGAGAGGAAGCTGTCGGAGTAGATGTCAAGCAAGAGATGATGCTGGTTTAGACTGGAGTAGTAACAGCATCTTGCTTCACACAGCAAGGTGAGGAGACAGAATCAAGGTATATTTTGGAGGGAGAGCTAACAGGACTTACTAATGGATTAGATGAGGTCAGATTTTGGCTCGTCCAAATGCATAGATAAGTGGAGGTTTGGGCTTTTGCAAATTGGTGCTTGAAGGGGCCATTTAGCTCAATGGGGAAGACTTTGGGAGGAATTTGTGTGTGTGTGTGTGAGCATCAGTGTTGGCCATGTTGGTTTTTTAAAATAAAAATAATTCTTGAATATAATAGAATATCTATTAAGAATTCAAATTTCAGATTGTCTCATAAAGTTATAAATTTTTTATTGTGTTAAAATATACGTAACATTACACTTACCACTTTAACCATTTTTAGGTCTATAGTTCAGTGGCATTAAGTACATTTACATTGTTGTGCAACCGTCACCACCATCCATCACCAGCCATGTGAGTTCTGAGATATCTGTTAATCGACCCAAGTGGGGCTCTCCAGGAGCTCAGGAGAGGCCTGGGCCAGAGGCATCATGCAGTCACCTACAATGCCGCGGGCAACTAAGCCTGCGTGCCGCAACTACTGAGCACACATGCCACAACTAGAGAGAAGTCTGTGCACCACAAAGAAGAGCCTGCGCGCCACAACAAAAGATCCTGCATGCCTCAACAAAGATCCCGTGTACTAAGGGATCTTAGCACTAAGACCCAATGCAGCCAGCCAAATTAAAAAAAAAAAAAAAAAGAGAGATCACCTACAGAGAAAGTATAGATAGAGGAAAAGAGGAGGGGATAAAGGACAGAGCCCCCAACAGTTATAAATCTGAGTAAGTCAGGACACTGAGAAAGAGTGTTAGTGAGGTGGGAAGAAAACCAGGTAAGTGTGGTGACATGGAAGCTCTATGAGTGTGCTAGGGCTGCCGTAACAGACTATTATAGACTGAGTGATAAACAACAGACATTTATTTTCTTACAGTTCTCAGGGCTGGAAGTCCAAGATCAAGGTGTTGGCAGGTTTGCTTTCTCCTGAGGCTTTTCTCTTTGGCTTGCTGATAGCTGCCTCATATGGCCTTTCCTCTGCTTGCTTATGAGTCCCTGGGGTCTCTTCCTCTTCTCGTAAGGACACTAGTTATATTGGATTAGGGCCCCACCCTTACGAACTCCCTTAACCTTCATTACCTCTTTAAGTAGCCCTATCTCCAAAAGCAGTCACACTGGGAGTTAAGGTTTCACCATAGGAATTTGGGGGAAATACAGTTCCGTCCATAACAGAAGCCTAAGGAAAAAGAAAATTATTTCCAGAAGGAAGAAGGGGTCAACTGTGTCAAATGCAGGTAAGTCAAGTAAAGCAATAGTGGTCCACTGGCTTTGGCAATAAGTAGGTCATTGTAACCTTGGTCAGAGAATTAAAAAAAGACTAATTAGAGTAAATAAAAAAGAGATGGAAGGTGAGGAAGTGGAGAAACAAGCAATCTTTTCAAATTTTGCTGCGAAAGAGAACTGAAAATTGGGGTGGTAGGAGGAGAAGGTGGGGTCATAGAATAGTAAAAAAAGAAGTGACGGGCTTCCCTGGTGGCGCAGTGGTTAAGAATCCGCCTGCCAATGCAGGGGACACGGGTTTGAGCCCTGGTCCAGGAAGATTCCACATGCCGCGGAGCAATTAAGCCCGTGCACCACAACTACTGAGCCTGTGCGCCACAACTACTGAAGCCCGCGCATCTAGAGCCCATGCTCTGTAACAATAGAAGCCACTGCAATGAGAAGCACACACACCTCAACGAAGAGTAGCCCCCACTCGCCACAACTAGAGAAAGCCCATGCGCAGCAACGAAGACCCAACGCAGCCAAAAGTAAATACATAAATAAATTTATTTTAAAAAAAAGTGACATTGAATTGCGTTTATAAGTTGAAAGGGATGATCCAGAAGAAAGAAGATTGTGATGCAGGAGATTTAGAAAAGGATAATAAGAGTAGAATCCCTGAAAAGACTAAGATGATGAAATTCAATACAAAAGTAAAGTGGTTGGCCTTAGATGGCTGGGACCCGTCCCGCACATTAATTGAAGTGAACGTTGAATAAAGCACTCATCACATAATTTGCAGGGACCAGTTTAAAATGACAATGTGGAGTCTCTTGTTCAAAAATTATTGAGAATTTAAGAGGACTTCCCTGGCAGTCCAGCGGTTACGACTCCACGCTTCCACTGCTGGGGGGCAGGGGTTGGATCCCTGGCCGGGAAACTAGATCCCGCATGCCTCGGGGCCAAAAAAAAAAATTTTCAGGAGTTCAGCAGAAGAGCATTAACCCAAGCACAGAGCCCTTATAAGCTCGGGGACCCTTCAAATTTGTATGGAGTATGTGATGATGCCGGAGGTGGGCTGTCATTCGGGCAAGTCCCTTCTCCTTTCTGGGCCTCAATTGACTCATTGAAGGGTTAGAAGAGATGACTAAGAACACTTTCCACTTCACTGTTCTACAAGCTGGGAGGTCATTCCCATAGGAACAAAGTTCGTGCCTTTTTAGCTTCCAATCCCGCGGGAGTTGGGCCCAGGGCTTTCTGGAAGGCTCCATAAAAAGCGTCTGGTGACCATAGCAACTCACACCAAACTCAGGGGCCCTCGTCTCCGCCCACAGCTTCACTGACGAGCTCTTTGATTGGCTTAGCAAGTTGACCAATGGCCGGCGAAGCGGGCTGTTTGCCGCGCGGTCAATGGCTGCAGGCCGGAAGAGAGGCGGGAAGAGAGAACTAGCAGGCGGGCCTGGGCGGCGGGGCGTGTGCGTGTTTCCGGCTCCGCTGCGGAAGGCCGAGGACTAGAGCGGCTGGACCGGACGCGACCCTAAGGACCGGAGAGCGAGGGACGCGTGTGCGGAGCTCAGATTTCGGAGCGTGGCTAGCGGCCGGCACGATGGGTGGAGAGCAGGAGGAGGATCGGTTCGACGGCATGTTGCTGGCCATGGCGCAGCAGCACGAGGGCGGCGTGCAGGAGGTAACGGCCCGTGCGGCGTTGGCTCGGCCTGGCCCACCCGGGATGCCCCAGCCACGCTCTCTCCGCCCTTCTCTGCCTTCAAGGGCCGAGATACACCGCTGGGCCTCGCGAGCTTTGGGATTCCCCCCGCATTCTTACTGCACTCCAGCTTCCGGCCTGGCCTCCTTGCCTCAAGTCTTGCACTCGTATCAGTCGTGGGACCCCGGGGCCCCTCAGTAGTTCCTGTCTTAGCAGCTCCGGCGTCCCTGCACCCGCCCCTGAAAAGACCCAGAGTCTTGGGATCTCTCCCCGCCCCCCACGCTTTTTCTCCCACATACTTCTGGCCCTGTTTCTTTTCTGCTGGCCGCTCCCGAAGAGCATCCTTCAGGATGAACTGTTCTAGACATTGAGATTTGCATGTACCAGGACTTGGAACGAGCGGAAGAATGTGTGCGGTGTGTGGGGGTGGGGTGGTGATGTTAACACGTGGTCTTTTTAGGGCTTGAATGAGGGAATAGGAGACCTGTGTTCACAATTGTTCTACACCACCTATCAGCTTGAGACCGTTCCACGTCTCCAGGCCTCAGTTTCTTTCTTTGAGACAGAGCTACGAATCCTTATTTCCTGAACTTGTAGGAGAGCAGTCTTGAAGTGAAGGACAGTGAGGAATTCTCAGTAATCAGGCTTGAACATTCAACAAGTATCTGTTGAGTGATTGATGTGTACAAGAACATAATTCATGCGTAGTGACCAGACCCAATAACACGTAGTGTATGAAGGATAAAAACCAACTAGTCGAGATTCTAGAGTTGGTTGTTTTGAACCATGGAAAGTTCAAAAGGTAGAAAAGCCTATCAAAATCAGTCTTTCTATAAAGAAACTGAAGGAACTTGCCCAAGATCATCCAAAAGGGTCCTGACCTAGAGGGGACCAGAATCCTTAGGCCAGTGTGTGCTTTCCACAGACCATTTCTGATTCTGTGTCTCTCTGGGGACAAGTTTTCATGGAGCTTTCCATTCCCATTCTCTCATTTAGGTGCCTGTGGTGACCAAGGACTCCTAAGCCCTTTGAGGTGGGAAGAGTGCTATTAATTTGGAGATGTGAAAGGCTCCCATCCCCCACCCCCCTAAATTGTTGACACAGTTGGATTTGGGAGTGAGTTCGTTTTTGAGTGAATTGAGAAAGTGTCTAGAAGCAGGAATTGAAACCATTGAGATAAATTCTAGCATCAGATTTAGAACCACTCACTTGGGTAAATAAAAGGGCTTAGTTGGCGTGAAGGCTTCAAGGTTACTGCGCGGAGCTGAAGCGCTGGCCACGCAGGCCCTGAGGGCCCGCGGTCCCAGCAGAGTCTCCGTGGTGCACTCTATGGCGTCTGGAGGTGGTGTTCCTACTGATGATGAGCAGGCCGCTGGGCTGGAGAGGGAGGTCATGCTGGCTGCACGCAGGGGCTAGACCCATACAATATGCTCGCCCCAAAGGCAGCCTCAGGTACCAAGGAAGACCCTAATTTAGTCCCCTCCATCACCAATATGCGGATAGTGGGCTGCATCTGTGAAGAAGACAACAGTGCTGTCATCTGGTTCTGGCTGCATAAAGGCGAGGCCCAGCGATGCCCTAGCTGTGGAACCCATTACACGCTGGTGCCCCACCAGCTGGCCCACTGAGCCCCTGCACTAACTCACTCAAAATGTAATGTAAAGTTTCTTCTTTCCAATAAAGACTAGCCATTACATTGGCTTCTCCTCCAAAAAAAAAAAGGGGCTTAGTTATATGTGCTAATCTTAGGTCACTACTAGGTCTTTTCATTCAGCAAAAATTTTATTGAGCATGTACTCTGGGTCAGATCTGGTGCTAGGCATTGGGGATGTAGACAAAGTCATGGTTCACAGTGCCTGCTTGTGAGGAGTTCACTCTCCCGCAGAGGGTCTCTTGCTCTGGGCGAGACACTGCTAAGCACCTCACCTCCATTACCTCCTTTGGTCCTCACAGAGGATCCTCACTTATATCCCTAGAAATAGGTCCTGCTGCTGGTTCTGTTTTGTGGAGTTAAGAAACTTTCCCAAGGCCACAGAGCTAATGTGTATCAGTCTGATACCCAGACCAATGCTCTTAAATGACTTGGCTGCACTGATAACCCAGCCAGAGTTAGTTGGTCTTAACCTTCTTTGTTTTTTTTGTTTTGTTTTGTTTTGCGGTACGCGGTCCTCTCACTGCTGTGGCCTCTCCTGTTGTGGAGCACAGGCTCCGGACGCACAGGCCCAGCGGCCATGGCTCACGGGCCCAGCCGCTCCGCGGCATGTGGGATCCTCCCGGACCAGGGCACGAACCCATGTCCCCTGCATCGGCAGGCGGACTCTCAACCACTGCGCCACCAGGGAAGCCCCTTTAACCTTCTTTGAAGTGGCTTCATTTGTTCCCCTCCTCCTAGCTCTGCCCCAGTAACTCAGCCAGTGCCACTCTGGATGGGCTTTTTATTTTGTGGAGAGGAAAGCTGGATCCCAGGTGTTTCAAGCCCTGGATGCAGAGGAGTGTCCAACAGTGTCCAGCCTGTCCTCAGGCTGCTTCTAGCACCACAAAAAATGTGGAACACATATACACATGCACACAAGAAATGAGAAATCTGCCTTTCAGGTGATCTAGGTAAGGTTAGGCTAGGCTTCCTGGCAGAAGTGACTAAGT
The DNA here is from genome assembly GCF_011762595.2 of Tursiops truncatus. NCBI lineage: Eukaryota > Metazoa > Chordata > Mammalia > Artiodactyla > Delphinidae > Tursiops > Tursiops truncatus. Next base: position 162,939,158 of record NC_047034.1, on the reverse strand, counting down.
CAGGGCCTGTTTTCTCAGTGGGGAGGCTCGGGGCGAAACAGTCCAGTCCCAAGTTCCCTTCTAGACTAAGGAAGTTGGCTTCTGTGTAGGTGAGGGGCTCCCAATATGGCGTCTCTACAGCTTTGGTCTTTGTCTTCTTTCAGCTCGTGAACACTTTCTTCAGCTTCCTTCGACGCAAAACAGACTTTTTCATTGGAGGAGAAGAGGGGATGGCAGAGAAGGTGAGTGTTGGTGACCACTGTCCCTTGGGCAGCTCTGTTTCTCCAGAAGAAGAGCTTACTTGGCCTTCCTTTGGCATAATAATAACCTATAGCAGAAGTAAAATGCCAAGGGCAAAGAGTTGGGGAAGGGAAGCAAGCTGTCATTTATTGAAGCCCCTCTCCTCGCCAAGTGCTTATCTGCCCTATCCCCATGGTCCTCTAGAAGTTTGAGAGGAGCAGATGTTACTATCCCCATTTACAAGTGAGGAAATTGGTCTGAGTTATGGGAGAGCCAGGGTGGTCCAAATATTTGAGCTGAGTTATGGGAGACCCAGGATTGGAGCCAGAGTCTGTTGTAAAACTGCCTTCTGCCCCTGACACCATGCTTTTTGGTTCCTTTTCCATTGAGGTTTTATCTAATTACCTAGCTGGGAGATGAGAGTAGGCAAATGTTAGAAATTGAGCTTAGAAGACAGAGATATAGGAAAACTCAAAGCCGGCTATCCCAGTCTTCCCAGATGCTGTAAGCAAAAGTTCAAGGATTTGAGAATTGCAGGGTTTAAAAAAAATTTTTTTTTAATTGAAATAGTTGATTTACAATCTTGTGTTAGTTTTCAGGTGTACAGAAAAGTGAGTCAGATATATATATATACACACACACACACACACATACAGGTATATATATATATATATACTTTTTCAGATTCTTTTCCATTATAGGTTATTACAAGATACTGAATATAGTTCCCTGTGCTATACAGTAGGTTCGTTTTTTGTTTTTTTTTTTTTTTTGCGGTACGCGGGCCTCTCACTGTTGTGGCCTCTCCCGTTGCGGAGCACAGGCTCCGGATGCGCAGGCTCAGCGGCCACGGCTCACGGGCCCAGCTGCTCCGCGGCATGTGGGATCTTCCCGGACCGGGGCACGAACCTGCGTCCCCTGCATCGGCAGGCGGACTCTCAACCACTGCGCCACCAGGGAAGCCCCAGGTCCTTGTTTTTTATCTGTTTTATATACAGCAGTGTGTTAATCCCAAACTCCTGGATTATCCCTCTTCCCCTTTACCCTTTGGTAACCATAAGTTTATTTTCTGTGTCCGTGAGTCTATTTCTGTTTTGTAAATAAATTCATTTGTATCACTTTTTAAGATTCCACATATGAGTGATATCATATGATATTTATCTTTCTCTGACTAACTTCAGTTAGTGTGATAATCTCTAGGTCCATCCATGGTGTTGCAAATGGCATTATTTCATTCCTTTTTATGGCTGAGTAATCTTCCTCTGTGTGTGTGTGTGTGTGTGTGTGTGTGTGTGTGTGTGTGTGTGTGTGTGTGTGTGTGTGTGTGTGTGTGTGTGTGTGTGTGTACACCACATCTTCTTTATCCATTCCTCTGTTGATGGACATTTAGCTTGCTTCCATGTCTTGGCTATTGTAAACAGTTCTGCAGTGAACATTGGGGTGCATGTATCCTTGAAGACCATGTTTTTCTCTGGATATATGCCCAGGAGTGGGATTGTAGGATCATATGGTAGCTCTATTTTTAGTTTTTTAAGGAACCTCCATACTGTTCTCCATAGTGGCTGTATCAATTTGCATTTCTACCAGCAGTGTAGGAGGGTTCCCTTTTCTCCACACCCTCTCCAGCATTTATTATTTGTAGACTTTTTGATGATGGCCATCCTGACTGATGTGAGGTGATTCCTGAGAATTGTGTTTTGTGGTATGGGTTCTGATACCTTGAACATCTTCTAATTCCTTAGGTTGTGATTATGTTTTTGAAGATTGGTAAATGATGTCACCTCACTGAACCGTGATTTTTATAACCTTGATATTTGTTTTCACTTAAATTTAAGAGACATAATAACAAGAAGGAGATATTTTGCAAACTGCTTTCTGTGGCTTCAGGTTTCTAACAAGCTGAAATGCTTGATAATGTGTCTTGATGGTCTGAGGCTACTCCGTTATAGACACTTTGGCCTGGAGTAGGAGTCCTGGGTTCTTGGTCTAGCTGTGTGGCCTGGTTGATTTGCCACCAATTCTCTGGTCCTTTTAATCTTCACATGTGTAAAATGGAAGAAGGAGGACTCACTGGCCTGTAGGGCCCTTTGTGGCTCAAATACTCTTTCTGTATTAGCACTAGCACCTCCCATTTTTCTGTGGGCCACGACCTTGTAATATGTGCATTCATTCATTTGTAGACTAATGTTTATTGAGCACTAAGCACTTTGCCTGTGTTAGCCACTATGACAGAGCCTTCAGGATTATAGAGGTGAATACAGACAATGGTCTTTGTTTTCACGGATCTCACAGTGTAGCCCCCTTACAAACCGCACCCCCCCAAAAAAAAGACAATGAAGAAGTGATGGGTGTTAGGGCGGAAGTCCTGGGAGCATAAAATGGGGACTAACCTAGGTTGGGGGCTCAAGGAAGACTTGATGAGAAAGAGGTGCCTGAGGTGTGAAGGATGAGTAAGATAGCAGGCAGAAGGGAGAGAGATGAATAATATTGAGAAGTGGTGTCTCAGGTGTCACGGGATGATGGTGTCACTGCTGTGTACTGGATGTCTGCTGGTCCCTCTTAGACCTCGTTATGCTCCTTGGCTCTTTGTTCCCTTAGAGTCAGCTCTTTCCCAGGAGATTAGTCCGACTCTCAGGCAGGCAGAAATCTGTCTAGCCTTCCTGCCTGGTCTCCATTTGTAACACCAGTAACTTCTTTGTATTGGGGACCTACTGTGCACCAGGCCACCAGATGCATAGTTTCCAAGTGCGTTGGTTAAGAACATGTTCTCTGGAGCTATAGGCAGATGTGAATGGATCCTGGCCTCCCCCTCTTCCTGCTTGACAGCTGTGTGGTGTTGGGTGAATCACTTTCTGAGCCTCAGTTTTCTTCCCTGGAAGAGGGGATAATCTTCCCCTCACAGGGCTGTTTTAAGGATAAAAAGAGGTCATATAGTGTGGCTGGCACATGAGGATACAAGTTCACAGACCCTTTTTTTGGACCTCTTGGGACCAGATGTGTTTTGGCATTTAGAATTCATTGGATTTTAGGAGGCAATACAGTGCATATATTGTACATTAGGTACAGTACCCCAGTCCAGGGGTTGGAGCAGCATCATGTAATGAAACATTAATATTTCTACAGAGAAATGTGTATCAATATTTGTACCAAGTGGGAGATATGACTCCCACTGTAAATGACTGTAAATACCTTCATGCTACAAACTTAGAGAAATACAAAAATACTTTTAGTTTTTATAGCTTTGGGGCTAGGCATTATGGATTCGGATAAAGCCATAATGATCTAATCAGTATGTTATTGACATAGGAAGAGACGAATGGACTAGTGAAGCAGAATAGAGAATCCAGAAAAAGTCTAGCACGTATGAGGATTTAAGATGTGTCCCATAAGGTAGGTAATTCAGTTCAGTAGGCAAAGGACGATTTAATAATTCATGCTGCTACAACTGGCTACTGGTAAAAAAGCAAAACGTGTACCATACTGTACCATCTGTTTTACTCATATCTAAAAATAAATTGCAGATCAAGAAGAGCTTAGTAAGGAAAGCTGGGAAACTATGTATAACCTTGTGTGGAGGAGACCTTGCAAGGATAGAAACCTGGAAACTACAGAATAAAAGGTAGCTGTTTGCTTCTTCAAACATAGAACACATGTGTGGCAAAAGAGACGTAATGACATACGAAGTCAGTTGAAAAACAATAGATCTGGAAAAGATGCATTGCAGAGGACATAAAATTTAATAGCCAACTTAATATGCAGGTACTCTTGTAAATTGACAAGAAAAGGATAAACAGAAAAACGGGCAGTTCCATGAAGAACATGTGAAAAGATGCTTAAATTCAGTAGTAATCAAGGAAATGTAGGAGAAAGGAACAGTGAGATGCCCTTTTTTTTCTGGTCAAACTGACAAAAATATTTTTTTAAAAATTGCTTACAGGGATGTGGAAAAAAGGGTACTCTTCAGACATTGCTGGTAAAAGTGAATTATCATAGCTGTTTAAAAACTTTTTATTATAAAAGATGCTCAACATCACTAATCATTAGAGAAAGTCAAATGAAAATCACAAACGAGATGTCGTCACCTCACACCCATTAGGATGGCTTCTATCAAAACCCCAGAAAACACCAAGTGTTGGCAAGGATGTGGAGAAATTGGAACTCTGGTGCACTGTTGGTGGGAATGTAAAATGGTGCAGCTGCTGTGGAAAACTGTATGGCGGTTCCTCAAAAAATTAAAAATAGGGCTTCCTTGGTGGCGCAGTGGTTGAGAGTCCGCCTGCCGATGCAGGGGACGCGGGTTCGTGCCCCAGTCCGGGAGGATCCCACATGCCGCGGAGCAGCTGGGCCCGTGGACCGTGGCTGCTGGGCCTGTGCATCCGGAGCCTGTGCTCCGCGGCGGGAGAGGCCACAGCAGTGAGAGGCCCGCGTACAGCCAAAAAAAAAAAAAAAAATTAAAAATAGAACTATCATATGATCCAGCAATCCCACTTCTGGGTGTATACCCCCCCAGATTGAGAGCAGGGTCTTGAAGAGAGATTTGTACACCCATAGCAACACTGTTCATGATAGCCAAGAAGTGGAAGCAACCCAAGCGTTCATTGATGGATGAATAAACAAAATGTCATATATACACATAATATTATTCAGCCTTTTAAAGGAAGACAGATAAGAGCACATATTGAATGATTCCATTTATATGAAGTTCTAGAACAGGAGTGTGTCTTCTCCCTCAGATGTGTCCCCCCGCCCTATGGTCAGGTTCAGGACCTCATGCCTTTGGGTTTAGCTTAAATTTCCCTCTGGGGTCTCCCGGCCAGGCTGGTGGGAACCACCCTTTGCTCCCCTATCGCCCAGCCAAGGTCAGGGAGTGCTGTGTTCAGGTATGCCCACTTAGCAGTCTGGGGCTGTCTTTTAGAACTGGCCCAACCCTCCTTACCGCTTCCCCACTCTGCTGGTCTGTGGTTCCCAAAGATGTGTCCAGTGACAGAAGCTTGGCTCTGACAGCCTGCCAGTTGGTACTCCTGCGTAGGCTACGTGCTCCCAGCGATCTCTACCTGGGGCTGGGCCTGGGTAAAGCTGGTGGGAGGAGACTGGGAGGAGGGGGTCAGAGGCTGCTGTGATTGGCCTTGACTGTGCCTGGTGGTTCAGCTCTGCCCTCATCTAACCTCCAGGAGCTAGGAAAGAACAGGACGGAATGGGACGTAACATGATTCACTGGAGCTGGAAGAGGGGATGGCTCCACTCCTGCCTCCCCTTGGCCACTCATTGGCAGATGGCTGGAGTTCAAGGTCCTGATTAGGGACTTGGGACCAAGGCCCTGTGGTGGAACAGCCTCTGCTGGCGTAATTGTGCCATGACTGATCCCTTCTGTTGAAGCAGAGTGGCCTTCAGGTGGCTCATTTCTTTCTTACACCTCATTTTGTTAAGCCATTTGGTTTGGGCGTTCTTTTGGTACCGTTTAACCTTGAAGAGTGTGGAGCTACTGCAGTAGCTGAGAACACCCATCCCTGCAGTGTGGTGTGAGGTTGGAGGTTTGAGGGTAAGAGGAGGAACTGGCCTCAAATGAATGAGAGGCCACAGGGCATTTGGCAGAACCCAGATCTGGGAGCCCATGGCTGACTCCAGTGACCCTGAGCCCCACGTGATTCCCCTCAGCTCTTGCAGATCCCTTTCTCCCTCCAGCTATGGCTCAGAGATTCTTGAAAGATGGTTTGTTGACCGCTGATCGTGTGGGGGGTGCCCTATGAGGCCTCCTCCAGGTGTGTGGGTTGACACAGAGTTGGGTTTCCTAAGTTGGGTAAATTCCTGAGCCTGCCAGAGGTGAAGAGGTGAAATTCAAGAGACACTTGAGCTGGTCCTGGAGGATGAGTAGGAGTTTGCCAGGCAACCTGGGAATTGGGGCAAGGATACTATAGGCAAAGAATAGCTATGTAAGACTGCTTTTAGAAATAATAAGATAGAAGCACAGAGAGATGACCTCAGGGTCACACAGGTAGGAGTAGACCAGGATCTCAAATGTAGGTGTGACTCTCACGTATGCACGAGAATTGGCCAGGAGGGCTTGTTAAAAATACAGATTGCTGGGTCATATCCCCAGAATTTCTGATGCAGTAGGTCTAGAGTGGGGCCTGAGACTTAGCATTTCTAACAAATTCTGGGTGACGCTGTTGCTGTGGGTCAGGGGAGCACACTCTGAGAGCAGCTGGTGTAAAACATGAGGTAGAACCATTTCTCCCATTGTATTTTCATAGCAGAGAAGGTGCTTCTCCCCACCTTCCACCAGCTGACACTGAGTTAGCCTCAGCCAGGTGACACATGTAATGAGAGCTGATGAAACTGGGGCTTAGAAAGTGTCAAAGTTGTTTACTTGTTCAAGGCCACAGAGCCAGACAGGTGGCAACAGTATTGGGGTTGCTGTTGGGCAACAGGAGGAGCCGCTAGCAGGATGTGCGTTGGAAGCATCCTGGGAAGGTTTCATGGGAGAGGTAGGATTTGAAATGGATAGCTTGCAGGCTGAGGAGAGGAGGAGACTACCTTTTCCATTAAGAAAGGTCTCTGGCCTGAGAGCTGGGGAAAAGCTTCTCAGAGGGGCTGAGGCTGGAGCTCTGCTTCTAACAGCTTCACTCCACAATGAAGGACTTTTCAGAGCACTTATCGTTTGGTCTGCACAACATCCCTGTGAGGTAGGGACTCATCCTTGCTGATAAGGAATCTGAAGCTCTTAACAGGTTAAGTAATTTGCCAAAAATACAACAGCTAGTGCGTGACAAAGCCTGGATCAGAATGCAGGCTGTCCAGCTTCAGTGTTGGGTCTTAGTCCCTGGACTGCCTTGTTTTTTTTAAAGTGGTCGCTGTTTGTTGAAGCAGATTCTTTGCAGGTATTCTTACTACAACTCAATGGTATAGGTGTGTATTAAATCCCATTTTGTAGATGTGGAAACTGAGGTTCTGAGTGCAGTGCCTTGCCCAGGCACTTAGCAAATAGAGATAGGACTGGCCTCATGTCTTGGGACATGTCCCGTCCCCTGATGCCTCATTGCCTTCTCTTCCTTCCTCAGCTTATCACACAGACCTTCAACCACCACAACCAGCTGGCACAGAAGGCCAGGCGGGAGAAGAGAGCTCAGCAGGAGACTGAGCGGCGGGAGAAAGCGGAGCGGGCAGCCAGGCTGGCCAAGGAGGCCAAGTCAGAGACCTCTGGGCCCCAGATCAAGGAACTGACTGATGAGGAGGCCGAGAGGCTGCAGCTGGAAATTGACCAAGTAGGAGTGGGCTTCTCTCCCCTGCCCCCCTGATCCCCATTGGCACTAGAAGTGGGTGCCCTCTTGCCAAATGTTTTGCCCTTTGCCACAGAAAAAGGATGCAGAGAGTCATGAAGCCCAGCTCAAGAACGGCAGTCTCGGCTCACCAGGGAAGCAGGTGAGATGGACTAGGGCTGCTCAGGACTAGCAGGGGGCTTGGGAACTTCCGGGGACTCTTCAGCCTTTCCGTTTCTCTGGAAAGCCTTCCCCTTCCCCACCCCACCCCTCCTTAGCTTTGGGAATCCTCCCCATACTTCAAGATTCCACACTGGACCAAAGTGGGTTAAAAAAAAAAAAAACCCACTGGCTTTAAGCCTTGGCAGGAAAGCCCAAGAGCCAGGGAGGGCAGTGCCTGTACAGGCACCATTTGGGTGGGCTTGGGTCCGTGGGCCCAGCCTGGCCCTTCATGGTGGATTACTCTGACACACCTGGGGCATGTTCCCCTCAGGGCTCCTCCCATTGACTTGAGTCCAGCTTCCCACATAATCCTTGGGGCACTCATTTGGCTTTGCAGAAGTTCTGGTCTGAGACTAGGGTCTCAACCCTAGAGACACAGAAAAAAGAAGTTGATCATTTGTCAGCCTGGTTTTATTTTAGAACAGCCCTACTGATGGCCACCTCATGACCTGTTCTGTGCTGGGCTTTCTTCCTAAGTCCTTTGGCTTGAACTGCCAGCTGGGTGGGTCCCGTGGGTCCATCTCTGACTGTCACCGTCCCCCAGCTGTCACACGGTCTAGCAGTCTGAGCTCAGGCAGAGATCAGAACAGGTTTTACCTCTGGCTCCTAGTGGGCCGTGGACTGGGCAGGGGCCAGGTCTGTACTGTTCTGTGGCTGTATGCCCAGTGCCAGCCCTGGGCCTGGCCCAGTGGGGTTCAGTCTAGGTCTGTCAAGTAAGTAGCTGAGCACCCCAACTGTGAGCAGGAGGCTGAGGAGGCTGAGGAGGAGGAGGACGAGAAGGACAAAGGGAAGCTGAAGCCCAATTTCGGCAATGGGGCGGACCTGCCCAGTTACCGCTGGACCCAGACCCTGTCGGAGCTGGACGTGAGTGCAGGGGCTGGGGCTGAGGTGAGGGAGCCAGCCCGGGGCCCCTCCTGACAGCTCCTGCCCCGTGCAGCTGGCAGTGCCCTTCCCCGTGAACTTCCGGCTGAAGGGGAAGGACGTGGTGGTGGACATCCAGCGGAGGCGCCTCCGGGTGGGGCTCAAGGGGCAGCCGGCGATCGTGGACGGGGAGCTTTACAATGAGGTGAAGGTGGAGGAGAGCTCGTGGCTCATCGAGGACGGCAAGGTGGTGACGGTGCATCTGGAGAAGGTGCGAGAAGCCCCGTCTCCTGGCCTGTGTTGTGACTTAGGGAGGGGGGCTGCTCATGAACTCGGAGACCGTGCTGGGGGCCTGATGGACATACCTTTTTTAATCCCCACAACGAGACTTTTAAAGTAGGTCTGTCTAGTTTTAGAGTCAGGAAAAGGGTAGCTCAGAGATTTGCCCAGGCTTTTGCTTCTAGGAGGAGGTGGAGTTGGGATCAGGACTGTCCTTAGTACCAAAGCCTTTTCCTTTCCATTAGGTTTGTACATGCATTCAATTCAACAAATACTTGAACATCTACTACGTGCCAGAGACTGTTCTAAGCACTGGAGAGAGAACAGTGAACAACACGTAGAAAACTGTGCCCTGAGGAAGCCTATGTTCCCTCCCTTACACCCTCAGAGAGCTGGGATTACAGACACCAGTAAATGAATGTGGTCTCTGTAAAGTGCCAGGGGTCCAAGGAAGGCATCCATGGCACATACCACCTGACCCAGCCTACCTGACTGGCCTTGGCTGCCTCTGTGCCCTTGCACTTGCACTTCCTCCCACCTGGAATGTCCTTCCCTGCTTTTTAATGTGGTTTACTGCATGTTCTTAAAGGCCTAGCCCATCCATGTATTGCTCTGACCTCTCCCTCCATGCTGGATGAATATCTCCCTCTGTACTTTTTTTTGGGTATAAATTTATTTTATTTATTTATTTATTATTTTTTGGCTGCGCTGGGTCTTCATTACTGCACACGGGCCTTCTCTAGTTGCGGCCAGTGGGGGCTACTCTTCATTGCGGTGCATGGGCTTCTCATTGCGGTGGCTTCTCTCGTTGCGGAGCACGGGCCCTAGGCGCCCGGGCTTCAGTAGTTGTGGTGCATGGGCTTAGTTGCTCCGGGGCATGTGGATCTTCCCGGACCAGGGATCGAACCCGTGTCCGCTGCATTGGCAGGCGGATTCTTAACCACTGTGCCACCAGGGAAGTCCTCCCTCTGTACTTTATTCTTTCCGTTACCATGCTGATTTGTGACTGTCTCCGTTTCTGTCTCCCCCAGCCACTGGGGAGGGCAGAGGTCTTGTTCATTTGCACCCTAGGTCCCAGTACAGGCCTTCGCAGGTCCCCAGTGCAGGATGTGGTTGGGAGAGAGTTTGGTTCTGGAAGGGTTGGGTGGTGGTTCCCAGGGCACAGAGCAAGCCACCACCCATCCCCCGGTGGTCCTCCTCTTCCTCTCAGATCAACAAGATGGAGTGGTGGAGCCGTTTGGTGTCCAGTGACCCCGAGATCAATACCAAGAAGATCAATCCTGAGAACTCCAAGGTGAGCCCTGGCCGGTTGGGGAGCTTCGGTTGGGAGGTGAGGGGCCTAGGTGGCCCCAGAGCTTCACCCATCCCTGTCAATGCCTGCCCCCCAGCTGTCAGACCTGGACAGTGAGACCCGCAGCATGGTGGAGAAGATGATGTACGACCAGAGACAGAAGTCCATGGGGCTGCCCACCTCAGATGAGCAGAAGAAACAGGAGATTCTGAAGAAGTGAGCAACTGAGAGATGGGGGTTTGGGGAAGGTGTCTGGGGCTTGTACCTGGGTGACAGCAACGAGCGTGTACTGAGCGGAACACAGGAGCTGCCCTGCCCCTTCCAGGATGAGCCAGCCAAGTTTATGGCTTTGTAGCCTTGGCTTGCCTCCCGTAATCACTTGGTGAGGTCATCTTGAGGGCAAGGCCACCTCAGGGTAGGAAGGGGTAACAGGCGGTCATTGTCACCGGCAGAAAAACAGTGCCAGTGTTGGCACCTCAGCTTTCAGCCTCAGGTCCTCAAATGGGCCTTAGAGAGAGTCCTTGGGGCCTGGCTCCAAGTTGCTCAGCGTTCTAAAGGGTTTAGACCTCATGTGGGGAGCTAAGAGAAAGGGACTAATGTGGGGGAGAGGGATGGCCTGTTTCACCTTCTTCCTACTTTCCCTCCCCAGGTTCATGGATCAACATCCAGAGATGGACTTTTCCAAGGCCAAATTCAACTAGCCCGTGTTTGCCTCCCTGAACTCTTGGGGCTGAACTCCCAGCTACCCACCTTCCTTTCCCACCCTTCCCTGGGACTTGTGGGCCTCAGGGCTGGGGCAGGCGTGGGGCTGACCCACACACAGGTCTGAGGGCATCATGGGAAAAGGGCTGGGGCCTTGGGGGTGTCTTGTTTCATTTGGCCTGCTGTTACACATTAAAACTATTTACCCAATTCCACCTGTGTCCTCTCTTCCCTCTGGCCTTTCCCTGGGGGACAGGCCTCTTATGGCTGCTGCTGGGATCTGGGGGCTTATCTTCTAGCCCAGGTTCTGCCATGTGATCAAGGGCAAGTCCTTGCCCCTCCCTGGGGCTCAGTTTCTCATTACTTAAATGGAGGATTTAAACAAGGCTTTTAGTCTGTGTATGATTCTGAGCAAAAGTGGCCAAAGGGACCAGAACATATGTCAGATTCTCACAGGGGCCCATGACTCAGCAAAGTTTAAGACCAGCCCGGCTTGATTCCATTTTCATCCCTAAGACAATTTCCCACAGCAATGCGTCTGTCCTCTAGCCCTGGAGCGAGTGTTTCTGAAACTACACTCTTATTTCCCAGGGGCAGAGAAGCAGCAAAGGCTGGGGAGCCGCCCAGGCCTCAGATTGGCTGTGTGTGTGGTGGGGATCTGGCCGGGAAGGCAGGGTGAAGCCCAGTGGAGCCTATTGTGTGTCTCTGACCTGGACCTCTGCAGATTTTAGGGCTTCACAGTGAGCCACCAAGGGAGTGCCAGGGCTGGAGAGGTGTTCCCTTCGGTCCACATCCAGCCACCAGAGCTGACCCTTTGGTGGGAGAGTACAGGTCACAGCGCAGGGTGCCACAGAGGTCATGGTTACAGCAAGAATGTCTAGGTTGGCTTGGCCAGGGTGCTACGCTCTGTGGGCCGTGGGTGACCCCTGAATTTCTGGAACACAGCATGTCTGTCCTTTTGGCATTTCAGAATAGCTTGTTAAAGATTTAAAGAAGGTATGCAGTGTTTGGCTTTGTCTGTTTACCAAACTTATAAACCCTCTTTTCCAGGAATGCCAGTAGTAGTTCCCAAGGCTAAGCTTGGAAAATTGTGCTCTCGGGCCAAGGCTAAGATGGAAGGACTATGGCATCATTCTCCTACTGTGTCCAGCAATATCCCTGGGCTTCAGTACCCTGTGGTCATTTTTTCTTTTCTTTCTTTATTGGATGCATTGGGTCTTCGTTGCTGCGCGTGGGCTTTCTCTAGTTGCGGTGCGCGGGCTTCTCATTGCGGTGGCTTCTCTTACTGCGGAGCACAGGCTCTAGGCGTGTAGGCTTCAGTAGTTGTGGCGTGCGGGCTTAGTTGCTCTGTGGCATGTGGGATCTTCCCCGACCAGGGCTCGAACCCATGTCCCCTGCATTGGCAGGCGGACTCTTAACCACTGCGCCACCAGGGAAGTCCCACGGTCATTTTCTTTACCTTTTTTTTTTTGGCCATGCCATGTGGCATGGCATATGAAATCTTAGTTCCCCGACTAGGGATCGAACTCATGCCCCCTGCAGTAGAAATGCAGAATCCTAACCACTGACCACCAGGGAATTCCCGGCCTGTGGTCATTTTCAATCGCAGAGGCCTTGACCTGGAAGAGACAGCAGAGCCTAAGGAAAGGGGCCAGTTTTATCACTGGTACTGGGCCCTGTGGTCATGGCCACAAGGGACCATCCTGTGTGTCCAATAGGAAACTGAACAGACAAGTACAGTTTGTCCAGTCACTTTCCAAAGGGTGCCCATGAGGGCAATAGAAGGTCGGAGGTGGGGGCGCTGCAGGTGAAGTGGGGCAGTGAGGGATCCTGGACACCTAGCTTATCATCAGTCAAGACTGGGCTGCTGGGCCTGCTCCGGTCTCACTGAGAGAACAAACACATCCCTGTGTGTGAGGAGTAGCCAAGTAAGGTCCTTCTGAACCCAGCTGGGCTCTGATGTCCAAACGGGGGGAGCCTGCTTCTACCCCAAGCAGGTCAGCTTGCCAGCTTGGGGGCACAACTGCCAAGAGGCCAGCTTCCGGATACAGAGCCACAGTTACTAGCTGCATGACCCACTCAATTCCTTGACACCTCTGAGCGCCAGCACCTGTGAAAGAATGACCCGCACTCCTGGGAGTGCTGAGCAGACACCCGTGACCCTGAGTGCTGTCCGCACCAGGGGGAGGTGGAGGGAGCAGCAGGTCTGAGGTGGGGTGGGCTGACACGTGCTCCGGGATTTGCGGAAACTGCAGGGATGGCCAGAAGCAGGCCAGCCTACAGGCAGTGAATTGGGGCAACAGAGGGAGTCCAGGCAGGCCTGCCTAGAAGGACCTCTCAACAATGACAGAAACCACTTGGTCAACCCTTCTCAGGCACAGACACTGTGACTGGCTCTATCTCCTAGAACTCACCGTGAGCCTGAGAGATGGGCATCACTGCTCTCAGTTTAGCCTTCTGACCTCAACCCCACGACACTAAGCCAGGCTGGATACTCTATGCTGTCTCCTGCTCCGGGCAGCAGTCAGGCAAATGGGACGGAAAGGACAGTATCACAGTCAAGATGAGCAGACAGATGTCTATTAAGTTTTGTACTATAGTCACGTTAGCATGTAGAACATCAGCCGGGAACCTAACTGCTCAACAGGATGTAACGTGGATTGGGCACTGCCCACAGAATTCCCGAGGCCCTGCCTGCCCCCAGACCCCATCCATTTAAGACAAGCTTCTTTTACCTGTTACCTTCCCTCCCAGCTGTCCTGGGGAGGGGGAGGTTTGCATGATTGGTTATGGGGTGTATGTTACAGGGGGAGCATGTTATGGGGGCAGAGTCAGGATCCAGTTCCAGAAATTAACCCCTCAGTCTTCGCTTTCCATGACCTAGGCTTCCTGAAGACTGTGGGCAGGAAGGAACAGACCCAGGCGGGGGTCAGGCCAGCGGAGGACCCGGGGGATGTGGGCACCGTGGCCCAGTGAAATGCATGTGGTCCAGGAACCAGTCAGCCAAGGCAGGAGGAGCCAGAGTGGGCACTGCTTCTGGGCTTATGGCCTCCCTCCCACAAAGAGGGTTCTGGTCTCTCTCTTCATGCAATAGATGTGCTTCTCTCAGAAGGGGTTGCAGCTCCTGGGCCCAGTGCGGGTTAGCAGTAGACCTGGAGCAGGGGTGCCCCTGAAGAGTCTGTGTCGGTGCCCTGGAAGGATGAGTCGTGGCTGGCTTGGTATCCTGAGGGGAAAGGGAGCAGGAAACAGAGGCTCAGAGATGGGGAGGGGCTCATGCAAGTCCCTCAGGCAGGGAGAAACCTGTTGAGAAGGAGCAGAGGGGGACTCGAGCCTGGGTCGGTCTGATCCTGGCTGGGTGATCCACTCAGTTTCTTGACCTCTCTGAACCCCAGTCTCGCTCTCTGAAGGGTAATGACCCTGCTCCCAGGGCTTGTAAAAGCCAAGAGGATAGCAGTAGAAACCACACATGGTGCCTTCTCAGCACCAATGGATGGCCCCCCTCACCTGCCCTCCACTTTCCTCTCCAGTGACCTGGGTTTAGATGCAGGTTCTGGGCACCTGCCCCCCTCCCCTCTGGTTCAGGGGCATCCCCCTGAATCTCTCCCAGCTGAACCTTTAAGCCAGTTTGCAGGACTGGGATGGGGTATAAGGCTGCTCAGGCTTCTCGTCCCTTTCTGATCCCATCCTCACCCACCCCAGGAGGAAGCTGGGGGAGGGACAGGTGGGGGGCTGCTAGGGCAGTCCCCTCTCCTCTCCACACTTTCATGTCAGGACCAAACCTGGGGCTCCATAAGGCCTCAGCTTCCTGGCGATGGCATCTGCGGTCGTCTCCTGGGAGATCTGCACTGTGAGTTCTAGGGAGGGAACATGAAGGGGCAGTGGTCATTATCACATCCTTTCAACCCTATTCCCCACTTCTGCCCCCAGCCCATTGAGAGAGGGGCCATTCACCCTTGGGCTGGGCTAGGGAAACGATGTTTAAAACAAAGACGGAGAGAGAGAGAGAGAGAGAGAGAGAGAGGGAGAGAGAGAGAGAGAGAGAGAGAGAGAAAGAGTGAGTGAGTGAGTGAGTGAGAGTGTGTGTGTGTGTGTGTGTGTGTCTGTTGGTCTGTCTGTGCAGGGATGAGTGGGTGGATAGGGGTTTTGGTTAGGCCAGGCCAGGTCAGAGGTCCAAATTCGCATGGGTTCCTGGGTCCTTTTAACTAGGCTAGCTGGTTGGGCCTGAAAGCTACTCTGGCAGGTGGCAGCAGGGGACAAAGAACCTGTTAGGGGATGTAGAAGAGTGGAGAAAAAGGAGGAGGAAGAGCTGGGACCGGCTGAGGGGGGACCCACAGTGGCCAAAGACCCCAGTGCAACCCTCCCTGTCCAGAGCCTCCTCTACTCTGCCCCTCAGCCCTGTGGGGCCCCACCTACCATCCTGGCTGAGCCCTGAGCCCACCATGGTCTCATGGCCACTGTCAGGGGCAGGGGCAGCAGAGGCAGCCACCCTGGTTGAGCGCCCCTCTGTGGTCTGCGGGCGGGCACGGCTCTTTCGGGTACTGATGCGAATGATGCCGCGTACCAGGCGGCCCTCAGCGTCCTGCTCATCCAGGTGGTAGTCCTGGGTGATGCTGCTGATAAGGTCCGATATCTTACTGGTCTTCTCCAGGAACACAGTGTCTGAGGTGCACTTGGCCAGCTCGTCGATCTGGTGTACGCTGAACAGCTCTGTCAGCTTCTTGAAGATGAGCACATCGATCTCTCGGCTGGACATGGAGCCACTGCCTATCTCGGGCAGGTCCAGGTCCGACTCGTGGAAGGAGTAGTACTCCTCAGAGCCTCGGGGACTGCTGGCAAGGGTGCTGGGCAGGCTGTGCCGCGTGGGTGGGGGGTCGGCCAGTGGCTCCTTGCAGCAGGAGTCCGCGTCCAGGGCTGGGGAGGTGGTGCTGCGGTAGGGATACACAGGAATGCCTTTGAGCTTGACGTCAGGGTAGCTGAAGCTGCTCCCCATGGCCGACTTGAGCCGATGGCCGTCCCGCCGGCTGGGGGGGGCACGGTCAGGGCTGGGGGGCACTCCGTTGTGCTCCTTGACCCAGCTGGCTTCAGCAGCCCCTTCAGGGGAGTCCCCAGCGGGCAAGCAGGGGCTGCAGCCCCGCACACAGGCTCCACAGCGCTGGAGGCAATCCCGGCAGCGGCGGAAGCAGAAGGCAGCCCGGCACCAGTCCCACACCCAGGGTCGCCAGAGCAGGCAGCAGGCTGGGGGCTCAGCAGCCTGCTCAGCAGAGCCAGAGATGAAGGTAAGGCTCTCGGGTCCATGATGGCCGGGGTCCTTGGGGTCTGGCCTACGGGTGCGGCGGCTCGGTGGGGCCCAGGATGGCTCGTCATATGTCTCCAGGCATAGCTCCGTTGGCCGCTCCCAGGGTCCCAAGCGTGGGGGCCCAGATGATGGGCGGGGGTGTCCAGGGCGGGGCATGGCTCACCGCATGGTTTGCCGTAGCCAGGCACCTGTGGGGGAGAGGCCAGGAAGGAGTCAGGATCAGAGGTCAGCGGCGAGCTCTTGCGCTATGACCTGAGGAGCTTCAGACTTCTGGTTTCTGAGAGCTCTGTGATGTGGATGGGCCCAAGTATGCCCACGAGCCCTGTCTAGTATCCCCTTGCTCCCCAGAGAGGAAGCTCTCTCTGTGGTCTAACTATGTATCAGAATCTCCTGGGACGTCACACCGTTGGGATGGTTACTATTAAAAACAGAAATGACAGACATTGGAGAAGATATGGAGAAGTTGGAACCCTTGTGCATTGCTGGTGGGAATATAGAGTGGTATGGCTGCTGTGGAAGACAGTGTGGAGTTTCCTCGAAAAGTTAAACATAAAATTACCATCTGATCCAGCAATATCACTTCTGCGTATATACTCAAAATGATTGAAAACAGGCACTCAACATATTGGTGCACCAATGTTCACAGCAGCATTATTCACAATAGGCAGAGGTGGAAACAACCCAAATGTTCATTGATGGATGAATGAATAAACAAAATGTGGTCTATACACACAATGGAATATTATTCAGCCCTAAAAAGGAATGAAATTCTGATACACGCTATAACATTGATAAGCCTTGAGACGTTACGCTACATGAAATAAGCCTGACACCAAAGGACAAATATTGTATGGTCCCACTTATATGAAATATCTAGAACAGTCAAATTCACAGAGACAGAAAGTAGACTGGTAGTTGCTGGAGATGGGGGAGAACGGAAAGTTAGTATATAACGGGTAGAGTTCCAGTTTGGGAAGATGAAAAAGTTCTAGAGATGCATGGCGGTGATGGTTACACAACAGTGTGAATGTGTTTAACGTCACAGGACTATAACGTTAAAATTACTTAAAAAAATTAAAATGGTAAATTTTATGCATATTTTACCATATAAAAAGAAAAATCTCCTGGGATCTCACTTTCTGGGCAATGGTCTCCCTGAGTTTCTTCCCACTGTTGGTAAGCCCAGCAGCACAGAGCCTCTGAGCCTGCTCAACAAATGCCTTTCCATTGACTTGCTACAGAACCTGATCATTACCACCTTCCCTTTCTTCCCCTCCTCTTTCAAATCAGACATGGGAATCAACAGGTCCCCGGTCAATGTTTCAGTATGGCTCAGATTTGCTCTCCTATCAACATTTAACATCAAGCACTGTTTTGCTTCCTTTGACTAGACGAGAAAGCCAAGCCTCAAAATACATCTTCTTTCCTTTTCCGACTTGGTTGCTAGCAAGCTCAGAGCTAAGATTTCACTGAACCTGGCCCTGTGTTAGGTACAGAAGAACCAAAAATGAATGAACTATAGGCGCTATTCCTGTGATTCACACATGGTTTTGTAGGGAAAACAGATGCTTAAAAGCTCATGAGCTGGAACGCGTAGGATATATGGGGCATCATGGGAGCAAACAACTCTGCCTGCGGGAACATTACGTAGTGATGTACTTGGGAGGGTCCTTGATCACATGTAGGGGTGTGCTGGGGAGTTACTATCCTTAGCCTGGATTTTCTGAGACATTAATCTCTTAACTTTTTATTTATCCCTGATTTAATGGCACTAGTGTCCTAGAGCTGGTGATGTGAAAGGAACCTGGGACTGGGCATCAGGATATCTGTATCCTAGTCCCATTTCCGGCTCTAATAGGCAATGTGCTTTGGGCAAACCGATGCTACCTCCCTAAACTGGCCTACCACCATCTCTCACCCACATACTGTCAAGGCCCCCATTCTGGCCACCTCTACTCCCTTCTACTTATGGCAGCCAGGGACAATTTAAAACAACAACAACAACAACAAAACACAAATCTGGAGAAACTTGGCAGACACTACTTATCAAATGATCAAAGTTAACATTATTAATAATGGGACAAACTGACATGATGTGTCTCCTGATACTATGCACTAAAATGGACACAGCATCGCTTATGGAGTAGTCCTGCCAAAAATGTATAACCTGAATGTAATCATGAAGAAATATCAGACAAGCCCAAGTTAAGGGACATGACTCTAAATGGACTGTGTGATCCTGAATTGAATCCTGGATCACAAGGAGAAATTGGATAATTGGTAAAATTTAAAAATAGACTGTATATTATTTAATAGTATTACGTCAATGTTAAATTTCCAATGTTAAATTCAATGTTAAATAAGACAATGTTCTTATTCTTAGGCAACATATACTGAAGCATTTTGGGGTAAAGAAGCATGATGCCTGCAACTTAACCTCAAAGGGTTCCCCCCAAAACAGAAGGTGTATGTGTGTAGACAGAGAAAAGGAGGGAATGTTAGCCATGGTGAATGCGGATGAGGAGGATACAGGAATTCTTTAACTATTCCTGCAACTCTTCAACCCATTCCCCCAGCCCCGCTTGGTTCTTCTCCAAGGACACTCCAGAACCTCAAGTCAGATGGGAGCCCCTCTCCCCACAGCATTCTGCTGGGCTCTTGGTCAGCTGAGTTGGCTTTGAACCAATTGTTTGAAGATAAGCCTATATGACCCCGAGGGGCAGGGACTGTGTCTGATTCCTTTCTGCATCAGTGTCTGGAACAGGGTTGGTACAGTAAGTACTTCAGGAGACTGATACATTCTGTGTGACCTCTGGGTAGAACGAGGACCATTAGGTAGAAAGAGAAAGGACGTAGGCTCCAGGCTGACCAGAGTGGGGGGAGCAGCAGTCTGGCGAGAGTAAGGTGAAGTCCCCCTCCAAAGGTGTGCAAACTGAAATTGTAATAGGTGACTTGAAAGTCCCTCACAATCCAGAGAGGCAAGCGGTTAAAAACCTTTGCCTGGGTTTGAGCAATGTTGGGGTGGGTATGGATTTATTCATTCACTCATTTAATGAATATTTACTGAGAGCCTGCTGTATGCCAGACACTTCTAAATTCCGTGGATAAAGTGGTAAAACAGACAAAATTCCCTAACCTCAGGAGTTTGCCTTCTAGTGAAAGAGTTAATTATTGAAAGCTTACATTATTCTCAGTGCTTTAAATGTATTCAACTAATTAATTCTCACAAAACTATTTGTAGGTATTATTGTTATTGTTGTTATACAGAGGCACAGAGAGGTTAACTAAGTTGTCCAAAGTCACACAGCTGTTTGAATGCAAGTGGCCTGGCCCAGACTCTTATCCACTACCCCATCCCATCTATTATTTGGGAGGAAGGGGGTAAAGTGGTCAGCTGCCAGCTCCATGGGTGAGCCTGTGCCCAAGGAGGGCCTGCATAGGGAGAGCCCTGAGTCTTCCAGGCTCAGCCCTTGGATCAGGAGGGTGGGCACATCTACACTGTTTGAACCACACTGAGCTCTGGGGTACCTGGGGTTTGTAAGAACAACAAGAGGTTATTGTTCATGGTCTTGGTTACTGTCTCCTCCTCTACCTCCAAGGTTTTAGCAGTCGCTACCATTCATTAAATTCATCCAACAAATATTTTCTGAGCACCTACCGTGTGCTCAACACTGTACTAAATGCTGAGGAAGCAGCAGCAAATGGGCCAGAAATAGGCTCCAGCCCAAGAGGACTTTTGCTTTATTTAACACTCACAATTGCTCGGTAAGTATTATATCTCCACTTTACAGGTCAGGAATCTGAAGCTCAGAGAGGTGAAGTGACTTGCCCAGAGACACCTAGCTGGAAAGGAATGGAGCTGGATTTGTACTGTAGTCCGCCAGACTCTGGAGCCCCTGTACTTTGCTCTGTGCCACACATCTCGAGGAGGGGGTGGGGCGGGGTGGGATGGAGGAAAGGGGGAGAAGACCTGGGGTAAGGACAGTGCTTGACTTCAGTTTTCCCCTCCTTTCTAGGCCCTAAACCCTCCTAAAGTCAATCTCAACCCATTTTGTCCTGGCTCTATCTCCCCCTCACTGCTGCTGCCCCCACCTCCAAAATCCTAGGAACACCAGTCTCTTGGTTTAGCAGGGGCTCCTGTTGTGGCCTGGGGTAAGACTCCTGGCCTCAGTTTTCTTGTCTTTAACAAGGGGAGTGAGGAGTATCTTCAGGGGCCACCTTGAGGTTTAAATGAGATATTACTGCTTAGGGGCCTTAGAGCTGTGCCTGGCATCTGGGAGGGGCTGGGTCACTGGGCGCCCCAAGGCACTGCAGGGATCATCCTCAGGGTCAGAAGCTCCCAGGCCCCAGGCACACCCTCCCCAAACTTCTAACTGATGCTCTCCCACTCCCCCTTAGTCCCTGAGAACACACACACTCCGAGGTCTGTCTCCGTCCCATCCCCTTCTTCCGAAGGTGCTCAGGTCAGGACCGGTCGCACCAGCCTGTGTCCCACCCACTCGAGTCTTGCACACCCGGCCGAGAGGGGCACCCCAGCCCTGCTCACGAAACAGCCGTCGGCTCTCGTGCCTGGCATCCGTGCACCCTTGATCTCCTGCCCCAAAGGCTCAGCCCGGGACTCCCGCATCCGCGGGCACCTAGTCCCGGGGGCAAGGGAGAAGCAGACCCAGGCACTGCCGCTCGGACTAGCATAGCCCCTATGCAGCTATGCCCTCGGGGCAAGCACCAGCTTCTCCAGATGCAGGGGCCCTCTTCCCGCGGGCGGACCCAGCCTCTCGACACTGTTCCTCAGGGTGTGCACGGCCCCCTCTCTCCTCCCGCCCCCGCCTCCTCGGCAAGCACGGCTCCCACCCCAAGCCAGCGCAGCCCTAAGGGCGAACACGGCCCCCTCACCCCAGTTTGCCCGCCCAGCCCAGGCGCCCGCTCAGGCCGCTCCCTGGCCGGGCCCGGCCCGCGCACCCCGGAAGTGGGAGGGTGGCACCGATGGAACGGGCCCCGGGACCCTCGCACGCTCGGGCGTAGCCTCGGGGGTCTCTCCACACCGGTGCCGCCTTGGTTCGCGCCCCCTCGGGCCCGCGCGGGGCTTACCTGTCCCGCCAGGTGAGCCGCCTCCAGCTCGGCCCCTCCCCCCGCCCCCCTCGCCGCTCACCTGGGGCGCAGGTGAGCGTCTCGCGGGAGCGCTGCACGGGTCGTCGCTGGGGACACACTTCCTGCCTCCGCGAAGCGCCTCCGCCGCGCACCTGGGCCGAGGCCCCGCCCTGGGAGCTGGGCGGGCACTGCGGCCGGCCTCTGGCCCTCCGTCCGCGGACTGCGAGAGCAGCGCTCGGCCTAGTCCGGGTAAGTGAGGTGTGGCGGGCACGGTGGACAGACGCCGGGGCTCAGTTTGCTTTTCTGTTAAATGGACAGATGGGCCCAGCAATCTCTGAGCTGCTGCGGAGGACTTGCCGGGCCTTAAAGGCTAAGCTCAAAGGGCGTGTCTCCTGAAACTCCTTCCCTGACCCCTACGCCTGTCTGGTTTTCTCTGTACTCTTTATCATAATACTCAGCACACTGTTTTCTTGTCTTCCGTCCCCTCCTTTAGCCTCTGACTAGGGTATGCTCTTGTTCCCAAATGCCCCGGGTGCCCAGAGCAGGACCTGGCACATCCTAGGCACTCAGCAGATATTCTCTACTGATTGAATTGTTGGGACCTGATTTCTCCGTTTGTCCTGAGGCAGAACTGGGGTCCTGGTTCCTCTGCTCTGATCAGTTCACCTTCTTTTTTCCAGGAAGTCTGCAGAGGAAGACAGAGGCTTCTGCTCTGGGGCGGGTGGAAGAGGAGACTGGGCTGTGCAGTCCTGAAACATCCCAGATCAGCAGAATTGGTCACAATGGGCCATGATCACCGCATCCCATGGGGTTTCTGCAAGAGGCAACATCATTGGGTGGCAAGAGTCAGGGGTTGGATTATTCTGGGTTCCTGCTCCCCTTAATACCAACTTAATAACAACAATAGCACCAATAAACAAGTGACTTTTAGGGAACATCTCCACGATCCATGCTAACCCCCTTACTTGCATAGTATTATTTAGTCCTTACACCTGAGGATAACACCTCAGGTGTTATCATTCCCATTTTACAGGTGAGGAAACTGAGACTTAGGACGGGGAAATTATTTGCTCAGGCAGTTGGCCCAAATGGTGTGACTTTGGGCAAGACACTTCCTTCTCTAAGTCTCATCTGTGGAGATAATAGTACCTCTCTCCAACTGGGAGAATTAAAAAAGATAATGGATGCAAAATGAGTTAAAGGATACAGGAAGAGATCACTGGGGTAAGGATTGGTAAGTGGGAGGAGTTCAGTACTGCCTAGCCCTTTTCCCTCCAGGTGTACCAAAGATACACAACCTCCTAAGCCTAGATGGAGATACTGCCAATTAGGACAGTATCTTTGTCTGCTCTGTTTGAGTTGCCTAGTCCTCTCCTTGCCCAGCCAGGGTGGGACACTCCTTGGAAGCTAATTCCCATGGCAACTGGGGGGTTTCCTTCCCTATCTCACCTCTCAGGACACCATTGTCTCATTCCACAGGTGCCCTGCCATGTGCACAGAGTAGATGCTCAATTTCCACCAGAGACCCTCCTTGGCAGTCCCTCCCACCAGATCTTGTTCACATTCTCACCTGGGGCAAGTGGCCGTTGTACCTTCATTTGGAGCTCAGAAAGTGAGTCACATAGTGTACAATTGAAC
Source organism: Tursiops truncatus (assembly GCF_011762595.2). Lineage (NCBI taxonomy): Eukaryota > Metazoa > Chordata > Mammalia > Artiodactyla > Delphinidae > Tursiops > Tursiops truncatus. Next base: position 162,916,306 of record NC_047034.1, on the reverse strand, counting down.
ATCTGTGTGCCCTAAGACCCAGTAAGTGCATTCCTGTGTTACAGACACAAGAATTTCACACATATGCCAAGAGACATGTACAAGAATGGTAGTAGAAACATTGTTCACAGTAGCCCCAAACTGAAAACATCCAAATGCCATTGACAGGAGGTAAAGAGATGTGGAATAATTACATAGCAGTAGAAAATGAGTGAAAAATAGCAGTATGGCTGGATCACGGTGACATAATACTGAGTGAAAAAAATGCAAGTCCCAGAAGAGTGCATGTGGAATGGTATCCTTTTCATAAAGTTCAAATACAACTAGAAGTACTATATTTAGGCATAATATTGGGTTGAACCATATGAAGTTGCTGTTTTTGACCTGTTTTGACGTAAAAAAAGGGGGAGAGGGCAAATTCAGAAGGTTAAACATAATTTATGTGTGAAAAAAAAACAAAAAAAAAGGCAAGAGAATGAGGAACACAGAATTCAGAATGGTGATTGCCTGGGGGTGGGGTAGTGGAGGGGTCAGGAATGGTGGGGAACCATAAGCAGATTTAAGTTTTAGTGATGTTCTGATTCTTATGTTGGATTCAAGGACTTCCATTTTATCATGAATGAATGAATGCATGAAAAAGATAGCAACTTATGCTGTAACTAAATAATTAAGGGCACGGTTACTTGCCAGGTTTTCAAGGTAGCAAAAATCCAAGCATCTGGAATCTTATTTAGTTTTCCCCCATTCATTTATTCATTCTTTTTTTTTAAGATTAAAGTATAATTTACATACAGTAAAACTTACCTTTTTTAGGGTACAGTTCTGTGAGTTTTGAAAAATACATACAGTTGTATAACCACCACCACAAATCAAAATATAGGTCAATTTCATCACCCCCCTGAATTTCCCTAAACCCTTCTGCAGTCAGTTCCTCCCCACTATCTCAGCCCTTGGCAACCACTGATCTTTCTTCTGTCTTCATAGTTTTGCTTTTTCCAGACCATGTTTAGTAAAAGTACATTATAAAATTCTGATTCTGTAGTACCTAAAATGCTGTAGATTAATAAGTAGGAACATGATGATTGAAGCAGCTCAGAACTACTTTCTTTGTCTAGAAAGGAAAAAAAAGAAAAAAGGGGAAGGAAGGGAAATATGATCTCTGAACCTCCGCCTGCACTTGCTGATGTGTGAGGGAACCTTTCTCTGGAGCCCCTGCCTCTCACCAGCTGTGGGGCCCTGGAGAAGCCACTTCCCTTCTCCTCATCTGTAAAATGGAGATGATAATAGTTCCTCCTCCAGAGTGTTTTGTGGAGTACTTTGCAAAAGGCACAAGTTAGCTGGTATTTTAATCATAGCCACACTGAAACCTCTCTCCTCATCTGCCCTTCTCCCTCCCACACTCAAATACACTGGGCCTTGTTCCCAAGGGCCCATACCCCTGCCACAGTGTATACTGAAAAACTCTGTCAAAAACTGATGACAGTGTAGGTATATACCCAAAAGAACTGGAAACAGGGACTCAGACAGGTACTTATATGCCAGTGTTCATTGCAGCACTATTCACCATAGCCAAACGGTGGAAAACTCAAGTGTCTGTCAACAGATGAGTGGATAAACTAAATATAGTATATACGCACAATGGAGTATTATTTAGCCGTGAAACGAATGAAGTTCTGATACATGCTACACCATAGATGAACCTTGAAGACATCATGCTAAGTAAAATAAGCCAGACACAGAAGGACAAATATTGTGATTCCACTTATATTAAATATTCAGAATAAACAAATTCATAGAGACAGGGATTAGAGGTTTCCAGGGGCTGGAGGGAGGGAGGAATTGGGAGTTATTGCTTAATGGGTACAGAGTTTCTATTTGGGATGATGAAAAATTTTGGAAATAGAAAATGGTGATGGTTGCACAACAGTGTGAATGTAATTAATGCCACTGAATTGTAACTTAAAAATGGGCAAAATGGCAAATTTTCTGTATATATATATATATATATTATATATATATATATAATATATATATATGTTGTTGTTTCTGTTTCTGACCCGGGATTCCCTGGTGGCGCAGTGGTTGACAGTCTGCCTGCCGATGCAGGGGACGCGGGTTCGTGCCCGGGTCTGGGAAGATCCCACATGCTGCGGAGCGGCTGGGCCCGTGAGCCATGGCCACTGAGCCTGTGCGTCCGGAGCCTGTGCTCCGCAACGGGAGAGGCCACAGCAGTGAGAGGCCCGCGTACCGCAAAAAAAAAAAAAAACAAAACAAAAAACCCCAATGGGCTTCCCTGGTGGCGCAGTGGTTAAGAATCTGCCTGCCACTGCAGGGCACACAGGTTTGAGCCCTGGTCCGGGAAGATCCCACATGCCGTGGAACAACTTAGCCCGTGTGCCACAACTACTGAGCCTGTGCTCTGGAGCCCGCGAGCCACGACTATTGAGCCCGCGTGCCAAAGCTACTGAAGCCCGCGCGCAGCAGCGAAGACCCAATGCCGCCAAAAATAAATCAATTAAAAAAAAAGAGAAGATTAAAAAAAAAGCCCCCAATGGAATTCCCTGGAGGTCCACTGGTTAGGACTTGGTGTTTTCACTGCTGAAGGCCTGGGTTGAATCCCTGGTCGGGGAACTAAGATCCTGGCTTGGCCAAAAAAAAAAAAAAAAAAGCCCCCAAACTGATGACATTCTTTGAAAACAAAACAAGGTACCTTATGGGTCCAGCATTTAGCATAACAAAGGAGAGAAGTCTATTGGAGTGAAGTTTCCAGATAATAGTCCACCTCTCCTGTGCACTTCTCTTTACAGTTTACAAAGCAAACACCTTTAAATTTGAAACTTACAACAAAGGATCAAGCCCTAGAGGTAGCCATGGTCATATTCATTTTACAGATGGGGAAACTGAGGCACATCAAGGTCCCAAGGCCATACTGTGAGTTAGTAGTGGAGCTGGGTGGGAACCCAGTCCTTCTGGCTCCCAGTAAGAAACACTGTGTCCTCCTCCTGGCCCTTAAAGCTGTCTTTGGGCTTCTTTCTAAGCAGAAAGTCCTGCCTTTCTAACCACCTGAGTTCAGTTTTTCCTCTTGGCCACAATTGGGGGCCATTGTCCTGATCCTCTGCTTCCACCGCTGTTGCTCTGTTCTGATCGATGTTTACTTTTCTGGTCTCCTTCCTCAGCCACCATTCAGGCTCCTGGACTGGTGAAAGAATGAGGGGGAGAGGGAGGTGTCAAGGATGTCTGGGGTTCTGGCTTGTGCTAGTGGATGGATGGAGATGACTGGGGAGGGCAGGTTTGGGGTATAAAAGTATAAACATGGAGTTAGACCTGTTGAATTTAAGGATTTGTGAGATGGCCAAGAAATATCATGATTGTATATATGGATGACATTCACAGTGATACTCAGAAGATATAAGACCTGCAGCTTTGGGTGTGAGGAGAAGCAGTGGGTCAGGGGAGTGTGGGCAGTGGAGTGTGGATCCATGGGTATGTGCTCCTTGCCTCTGGTGTGCTTTTCCCATAGGGGGCACTAGGGGGCAGCACTCAATGGCAGAAATTGCCAGAACTTCGGAGTCACAGGATCTAAGTTGGAGTCCTAGATATACCCCTGTTCAGCAGCAGTGTGAACTTATCTCTTTGAACCTCAGCGTTTCTCATCCTAAAATGGGATTCATGTGAGGTAGGCCAGAACGGTGGTTCAGAGTTTGAACTCTGGAGCCAGGGAGCCTGAATTTATGTCCCAATTCTGCCACTTGCTAGCTGTGTGACTTTGACCACATTACTGAACTTCTCTGTGCCTCAGACGCCTTGTCCACAATGTTAAAGTAGTAATAGTTTCATGTGGTGATTACTACAGAGGCCAGCACATGGTAATTAAATGACAGCTATTTTATTTTAACCCCTTCTTCCTGCCCCCTCTCTGCCTCCCCAGCTATTCTGGGGCCAGGACTCTCAGAGGCCAGACCACCGCCTCTGAGATTAAGCAGGAGAACACATTACTATGACTTACCATAATCATCTACTATGTGTTAGGTATATTAGGAGCCTTATTCCCATTTAATCCTCACAATAACTCAGTGAATATAGATCCCAACTCCTTATTTTATAGCTAAGAAAACAGAGGTTCAGAGATTTAAGCCTCTTGCCCAAGTTCACACAACTCGTTAAGGGGCAGAGCCCAGAACTGAGCCCAAGTTCTTTCTGTTCAGAGCCTGAGCTCTTTGCAGTGGCTCCTCCGGATACCACTGAAACTGGGCTCTGGAGAATGCCCCAGGCCCCAGCAGAATGGGGGAATTCTCCCCTCAAGAATTCCCTTCTGTAATCAGCTCTAATTCTACTTACCATACCTCTCTTTCCCAGATATAATTTCCTGGAATTCTGAATGGCATAAATGGAATGGAACCACCTGAAAGGGAACCCCATGGGAATAGAATGGTGGAGGATGAACAGAATTGGAACATGGAAGTTGAGGCTGTCTTGGCTCTTCTGATTGGTCAGTCTGTCTATATTTGTCAAACAGTGGGCCAATGACCATTCAGAGTTGCCTCTCCCCTTTCCTTCTTTGGCTAAAGGATGGTGTTCCTGGAGGCTGGAGAGAACCAGGGGAGTCCTGGAGTTATGCTGGGGAATGTTGGACAAGTAAGTTGGGCTCTGGGCTGGGCTGATAACGTGGTTAGAGGTGTAGTTGGAGGTGGGCTATAAGTGCTCTTGGAACTCTAGGTTGGGCTGTTGAGAGGGAGACCCCAGGTCCACCTGACACTGGGGGAATTATGGGGCTCCCTGGCTTTAGTTTGCATGGCACCCAGTTGCTAGGCCTGGAGGGAGCTGCAGGTTAAGAAGCCATCCTGTACCAGGTTGAGCCGGTGGCTGCTTCTTTGGTTCTGAATTTGGTTCTAAGCTCTAGTAGAGGTATTTTCTGCAGCGTCCTCATGCTGGAAGAAACTTCATCCAACTCCTTCAGTTTACTGATGAGGAAATAAGCCTCCTGAAGAGAATGGCTTTAGCTGAGGTCACATAGTGAATAAGCAGTGGGCCCTGGAGGAGGTGGTGTCAAGACAGGCTCGGTTCAAATCCTGCCTTTACCACCTAGTGCTTTGTGAGCTGGGGCAGTAACTCAGCCTCTCTGGGCTTTAGTTTCCACAACAGTAAAATCTATTCATTCAGCCCTTCTCTTGCCTAGCCTCTACCTCACCCCCGGTACTGCTCCCTCACTCTCTTACACACATACACACACAACACAACACACACACACAGTGGCTTGGACACACATAGCCGATGCTGAGTCTCCCGGTCCCTCACAGGGAACAATAGGCAGCTCTGGCCACTGAACACCACCCCCAATTTCTGGCTCTCTCCCCCCGCCCCCAGCCAGTCTCACATCCCCTATTAAGCCTTCCCAGAGAGGCCCCAGCTAGAAGGCTGTCTCCCTGAGTTACCGCAGGAGGCTGTCTGAGCCCTCCTCTGATGCTTTCCCTCTCCCAAGACAGGAGCTCCCGGAGAGTAAAGTCTAGTCTGATTCATCTCTGAGTTCCCAGCACCCAGCTCAGGACAGGGTCCAAGGGCTATGGCTGGGAGTGTTTGTGGGAGGAGTAAGTGAAGAAGCCCCTCAAACTCCTCCCCTTTCTCGGGAGCCCTCCCAAACCACTGATGTGGCAGAAAGAACCCTGGAGTGGGGGCTTACATAGACCTAGGATGAAAACTCAGCCCAGACTCTTCCTAACTGTGGGTACGTGGGACATGACCTCACTTCTCCAAGCCTCAGTTCCCTCTTCTATAAGTAGCCTTTCTGGGATGCGGATGTGTAAGCTGAGAACTGGAAGACTTAGACAGAAAGACCTAGAGGAAGAATCTTCTGGGCAGAGTAAGGAGCTGGTGCGAATGGCGCAAGATGGAGATGAGATTGGCATGTTCGAGAAACAGAAAGGAAGCTAGCATTGCTGGAGCGCACTGAGCAAGGGGAGCGTGACTGGTGGTGGGGTGGAGACGTGGCGGGCACTGGACTGCACAGGGCTCAAAGGCCACTGAAGAGTCTGTCTTTTAATCTAAGTGATATAGGAAGTAACTGGAGGGTCTCAAGTGGGGGGGTGGTGACTTGATCTGACTAATACCCCAGAAGCTTCACTCTGGTCCCTGTATGATGATTGCTGGAGAGTAAGAGTGGAGGCAGGGAGTCCAGTGAGGAGGCTTTGGGAATAATCCAGGTGAGAGTGACAGTGGCCTGGACCAGGGTGTGCCTGGGAAGGAGGTGAGAAGCGGTCGGATACATGATATATTCTGGATGTGGACCCCACAGGACTGGATGTGCCAGACATTGGCAGAGAGGGCTCAGGATGGCCCTTGGTTCAGTTATCTATTGCTGAGAAATAAACCACCCCAAAACCTAGTGGCTTAAAATGATATATTATTTCTAAAAATTCTGTGGTTCAGTGGGGGTCAGCTGGCTAATTCTGCTGGTTTTGCCTGGTGTCGCTTATGGGTCTGCATTCAGCTGGGAGTAGCGGGGGCTTAATTACCACGAGGGCATCACCTCTCTCAGGACCTCTCGTCACCTGGTCTCTTACCATTCAGAAGTCTGCTGCACAGCTCCACGAGTACGTGCCTCAGGATGGCCCGTACTACGGATCCACTGGCAAAGGAGATCTTTAAAGGAGTTTTAGTAGCTGAACTGTGAGCATTTTTTGGAACATATTTTTTGTTTGAGAAGAAGAGCACAAGCCAAGATTTCAGGCAAACAATGAACAAGAAATTCCCCTTCATCTTGGAAGTTTATTACAAATCCATTGAACATTCTGGAATGTTACACAATCAAGAGCAAGGTCAAGAAAAGTGGCTTAGCAGCAAAAATTAGAAATTTGACCATCGATCAAGGTTTGCCCTATTTCATAGTATCAGGCAAGATTAAAATTCCAAAATTGACATGGATGGATTTTAGAATATTTAAGGTTAAATGTAAATTCTAACTAAGCCAGAGGTTTTGTTCTTTGGACTAACTGTGAAGAAATTGATGGAAGGTTTGTTTATTATAAATGGAGTTTTGTTCACTACTCAAAATAAAGTGGTTCTCCTTAAAAAAAAAAAACTCCCCTATGATTCTGGATACATAAACCTTTCAAAATAGATAAAATAGTAAAACTTCTATTTTAAATATTTATCACATCTTTTCTTTTTCATTATAGTATATTACAAGATATTGAATATAGTACCCTGTGCTATACAGTGGGACCTTGTTGTTTATCTAATTTATTCCCCTCTCCTTTCCCCTTTGGTAACCGTAGGTTTGTTTTCTATGTCTATGAGTCTGTTTCTGGTTTGTAAATAAGTTCATTAATATTTATTACATTTTAAGTCACACATTTAAAATCATATTATCTAAAAACATATTAACTAGAAATATTGCTTTTATCCATTTTCACTTTACCTGAAACCGTATTCAAACGCTACATAAATGTCTCTGGTATTTACTACTAGAGCCACTTTGGAATAAAATTCGTCATAAAATTCAAAGAACAAGCAAACAGAAAAGAAGTCTAGCTGACCTTCACAGCGAGGCACCTGGCTTCCAAGAGGACAAGCCCCACTGTGCAAGTGCTTATTGGCTCTTTGCTTGCTTCACGCTTCTTGGCATCCCATTGGCCAAAGCAAGTCACATGGCCAAGCCCAGAGTCAGCATGGGAGGAGACACACAAGGGCATGGATACATGGAGGCCTGCTTCATTGGAGGCCACCAAAGTAACAGTTTAGCACAAACCCCTGGGTTTGTGGTTTAAGGAAATGGGTGAAATTCAAGGGTAGAGGGGAAAGAACAGGGTTTGTCGGAAGTGGTAGGGTGGTGGTACAGTGTCCCGCCCCCAGATCTCCCAAGTGAGCCACTGAGGAGGAGAGTAGGCTTGGGAGAGCCAGCAGCAGTGGACAGTCAAAGTCCCCGGCAAGTATGGTGAGGCAGGGGAGGGGGTGGTAATCAAGGTAGAGAACCTGAAAAGCCTCTAGGCCATTCCCTCACTCAACAGGCATCACTGAGCCCCTGCTCTGCGCCTTGCCCTGGTCTGACTGCTGCAGACACAGAGAGGAGTAAGACTTGGCATGTGACCTTGGAAGACAGATCATACCCACAGGTGCCAACACAGTGTAAGAGGTGGCAGCTTAGTGCTGCAGTGGAAGGTTGTCCAGGGCATTTTGGGGTCTCAGGGGAGGGATTCCAGGAGTGGTTCCCAATGGAGGAGTACTAGAAAAATAAATAGACAAGACAGTGGAGCTGGAGTAGATAGAGGCCAGACTGGGCCCCAGCCTGGGCCCTATAGCTGCCTTCTAGCCGTGGCAGTGAAGAGGTGAAAGCAGGCCCACAAGTAGGCTCTGGGGAGACCACCTGCAGATATTATTCTTCCCATTCTATGGATGAGCAAACTGAAACTCAGAGCGGGTAAGTCATTCAACCGAGATCCAGCTCCTCACATCCTGGGCTTCTTTCCACACTGTTCAATTCTTGCTGAAATCATAGGGACGGTTGGGAAGGGCAGGATTCTCTCTTGAGCTTGCAGGGATGTGCCCAGAGGCTGGCGTGGGAGCTGCTGTGGAGTGCCCCTCCCTGGGTCCTGGCTTTGTGCCACCTCCCCTAAGTAAGGTAGAACCCTGTGAGGAGACATTAAGGGAGGTGGTGACACAGACTGGGGATGGGCAGACCCAGACTTGGAGCCCCCAGTCTGAGCAGGCTTGCCCTCAGGCCCCTCCTGTGGGGTCCCACCCTCAGGGGCCCTCTGTCTGAGGGATGAAGGATGGAGGGCAACTGTGTGGAGGTCAGAGGCCTGGGCCAGGGGAGAGCATGGGGTACCTCTGACTAGGGCTGGGATGGGTTCCCTATAAAGTGAGGAAAGGTGCGGAGTTGCCAGGTTTAGCCCTGGGGGCTCAAGTGAGGGGATAGGAGGGAGGCTGGGAGCTTAGAGTCTTGCTTCAACCCGAATGACCTTGAGTTTGTCCAACTCTTCTATGACCTTGAGTTTGTCCCACTCTTCTAGGCTGGTGCTGTGGGTCCCAGCGCTCCGCCAAGTAGAGCCACTAGCACAGGAGCTCAATAATTCACGAGCCAGCTGGGCTCTGGCCTCCCTGCAGAAGGGAAAGGCAGCCCTGCATCCAAGCCGACCCCCATCCAAGCACCACATCCAAGCTGCTCCTTCCTCCCAGCTTGTCTGGGGGTGGCAGTGGGGGGAGTGGCTGCTGAGCCCAGGCCTAGATACAGGAGGAGGGGGCACATGGAGGAGATGGAGGTAGTGGGAGGGGAGGTCCTGGCATCTGATGCGCTCACAGCAAAAGCGTCCTTTCCTTGGAGCCAGGGTGCTCTGCAGCAGGTGGGGCCGGGGAGGGAGGCTCGGGGGAGGGGAAGGCAGAATCAGAGAAAGACCTGGAAAGGAAGATAGAGACACACCTAGAGAGAGTCAGAAAGAGACAGAAGCGAGCAAAAAGGCTGAAGCAGGTGTAGTGGGTATGAATATGGGTGCACACAATCAGGTAGGGAAGATACAGGCTATTTTTAAAAACCCACTGAAAGCCCTCATTCCATCTGGCTGGTGGGAAATCCAGTTTCCATTATTGTTGGACTCTCTCAACCCATGACAGCCCGTAGGGTTGGGCCAAGGCCCAGAGGTGTTACAGAACCAGACATGAACAAGGTCCTTCAGTCTGGTCACCAGGCCTCCCTGGTCACCTGACCAGCATGACCCTATCAGGTCAGGGACTGTGCCATTCAGTGCCAGCCATACTTGGCACATGGAATCTTTGGTGATCTAAGGGACATTCAATATGGGGTCCAGTCTTCTGAATGCCACTGGTCCCCTTGAATCCAGGGCCTAGATCCATCCATTTCCTGGATCAGGAAGCCTGAACTGCCACTCCCACAGTGGGAGAAAGAGCCTCCCACTGTGGTCCCTGGAAGCTCTGGGCAGTTTTCTGTCCCAGAGCCATACCCTTGCATCCCCGTGGACCCTGGGTCTGGGAATCTGTCCCTTAGCAGAGTCCTTGTTCCTTAGCATCCTACAGCTGAGCAGCTGAGGCCAATGCAGTCGTCCTTCTGGAGCCTGGAGGATGATCCCCAGAACCTCCACCAGCCACCCCTGTGGTGGTGGGGATGGCAGACAGGCAGAGCAGGACCCTCGTTGTGAGTGAGCGGGAGGGACTTGATCCAGAGCCAGATGGTCATTAAAGTATTCAGAGCAAATTTACCTGTGCCTGTGGTCGGCCAGGACCTACCCTGGTCTTTAAGACCCCCCCACCCACCCATGACCTGGTCCTTACATATTTTATTGTAAAAATTTTACTGTGAAATATACATATAGAAGAATATATGTGTGTATATCCATGTATATATACATACATATAAAAATATAAAGTATATGTATTATTTAAACAGTAAAAAGGAAGACACCCACCACTAGTTTAATGGGACATTTCAGTACTTTTGAAGCTCTCTGTATGATCCTCCTCTGTGGCCTCCCCTTTCCTCATCCTTCCAGAGAAAAACATCCTGAAAATAATGTTAATCATTCCCTTAATGGTGTTAATCATTTGGGCTGATTTATCCACTGGACACAATAAGCATCGTACCTAGGAGTCTCAATACTTTTAGGGGTCCACAAAAACGTTTTAATTTCTTTTGTAATGAGAACTGATTTATGCTGTACACTTTAAACTTGTACATAACTGTATGTTAATTATATCTCAATAAAACTAAAAAAAAAATCAGAGATGATTGAATAAATGGGGAGAAGAGACATTTTCCTTATGGAATTCCAAATATATGTAGATAACCTCCCCTCCAGGAGGGGGCACTTTATCAGCTTAATGGTGCTTTATACCTAGTTTGCCGAGAATTTTTTCTTTCTTTTTTTTAGTTTGCTAAGAATTTTTAACATAAAAAATTGAATTATCAGGTGCATTTTCTGTATAGATTGAAATATTCACTTAGTTTTCCTCCTCTAACATTAATATGATTAATTACACTAGTAGATTTTCTAATGTTGAATCAAACTTCCTAGAATAAACTCATCTTGGTCATGATGTGTTTATTATCATTTTTTCATGTTATTATTATTTTTTTTGGTTGTACCGCGTGGCTTGCAGGATATTAGTTCCCCGACCAGGGATTGAACCCGGACCTCAGCAGTGAAAGTGCTGAGTCCTAACCACTGGACTGCCAGGGAATTCCTGTGTTTATTATATTGTAAATACATTGCTAGATTTAGCTTGTTAATCTTTTGTTTAGGGCATTGACATCTATGTTCTTAAGTAATATTGTTCTGTAATTTTTCTTTCTCATACTCTACTTGATCATTTTTGATATAAATTTTTATTTCTCCACGAATTTGTCTATTTTACCTTTGTTCTAAATTTGTTGTCATAAAATTGTTTCTAATATTCTCCAGTTATCTTTTAAATCTCTGCTATAGCTGTAGTTCTGTAGTCCTGCTCTTCAAATTTAACATTGTTTATTTGTGCCACCTTCCTTTTTTTTTTATCCCTTGGTCAATCTTGCCGGGAGTTTCTCAGTATTGTTTCTGTGTCAGTTAGGAATTAGATTCAGCTGGAAGTATCAGACCCCCCCCACCCCATCCCCCCGCCACAGCACAGCAGCTCACTGTTCTACCATCCCTGGAGTGAGGCCCTGGTCTTAAGGTCCTTGATGGCATCCACCACATCTGTGTTTCTGACAGCAAGGTGGAGAAAAGAAAGAAAAAGGTAGAGGCTGTGGGTCACTTCTTCCCACTGGCTGCTTAACTTCTGAGTGCCCCAGGCTCAGTCTTTTGTCCTCGCCTCTCCTCTGCCTTCTCTCCTCCCATGGTTATCTCATCCAGTTAAATACTGCCTATCTGACTCCGAATTCACACCTGCAACCCAGCCCTCTCTCCTGAGCCCCAGACAGGTAAAGTCAACTGCCGACTCGAAATTTCTGCTCAGATATCTAATTGACATTTCAAACTCAACATGGTCAAACTTTAACTCCCTAGAAAAGAAAAATCCAACAAAATGCTGGAGCTGGGAACCCAAAGGGTCCCTTTCTTCTGAATGCTTCCTGATTGCAACTTGGCTTCCCCTCCCCAAATAGAATAATCTTCAGCTCCTAGCACTCCACTGTTTAATGGAACTAAAGCAGTATTAAAAAAAAAAAAAGGCAATTGAGTAGTATGGAATAGACTAGACCAAGGAATATCAGCCTGCCTCACATGTAATTAGGGTGAATATTGCTTGTGAAATTTTTGTCTGCATGCCGGGTTCTGGTGTAAAAATGTCTTTTTTTCTTCCAGTTCTATGGAGATATAATTGACGTACAGTGTATAAGTTTAAGGTGTACAGCAGAATGGTTTTTTTTTTTTTTGGCTGTGTTGGGTCTTCCTTGCTGCGCGTGGGCTTTCTCTAGTTGCGTTGAGCGGGGGATACTTTTCGATGCGGTGCACGGGCTTCTCATTGCGGTGGCTTCTCTTTTTGAAGAGCACGGGCTCTAGGAGCGCGGGCTTCAGTAGTTGTGGCACGCGGGCTCAATAGTTGTGGCTTGCGGGCTCTAGAGCGTGGGCTCAGTAGTTGTGGCACACGGGCTTAGTTGCTCTGCGGCATGTGGGATCCTCCCGGACCAGGGCTTGAACCCGTGTTCCCTGTATTGGCAGGCAGATTCTTAACCACTGCGCCACCAGGGAAGCCTGGCAGGCAGATTCTTAACCACTGCACCACCAGGGAAGTCCTGATTTGTCTTATATACGTCATGAAATGATTATGTTGTGAAATGTCTTATTGTGGGTTAAATTTAAAAATTTTGACTGGTCTAGGTCTCAGGGTTCAACAGGTGCTTTCAGGGCAAACACCAGCTACAAGACTCATTTACTCTTGAGGAATTGCCCTTTCTTGTCACTTCTGACCTCTGTTAATTCCCTTACTTTGTAGTCAGCTCACTGATGCTTTACAAGAAAAATTTTAAAAAATTATCCATCACTTTTAAGTGCCATATGTGAGGAAGCATTTCTCTGCTCCCCTCTTCTGCCATTTTGCTGGAAATGCAGCTCTCTTCCTGAGGGTCTATCCCATCTCATTCCATTACCACAGCTCATTATATTCCAGCTTCACTTGCCTCCTTTGTGTTCCCCAAATGCGCCAAACTATCCTGCAAAGAACCTTTGCACTGCCTGTTCGCTCCACCTGGATCGCTTCTCCCTAGCACTTCTAAAGCACTCCTTTGCTTTCTTCATCAATCAGGATTTGTTCAATTATAAGTTCAAATAGCTCAAAATAGTTTAAGAAAAACAGGAGAGTCTATCGTCTCACTTAAGTGAAAAGTCCAAGGGTACCTTCAGGTACAGCTGGAATCAGGTGCTCAAGTGATTTCCATGCTCATCAGGTCTCTGTTTCTGGGCTCTCCTGCCAGGCACCAGCCCCACACTTCCTTTGTGGTGGCAAGATGACTGCCTGCAGCTTCAGGTTTATAGTCTACTTGGTCAACAATTCGTGGGCAAAGAAAGTTTCTCTTTTTCAATAGTTCTAGTAAACTTCCTAGTACTGAGTTTCACTGGCCAGGTCAGGATCATAACCCCATTCCTGGAGATAGGCTGGGGTCAGCCCCACAAGAAACATGCACTGAGCATATAGGAGAAGTGGTTCCCCCCAAAATATAAAGGCATTGTTATCAAAAGTAGGACATAAATGGTGGGAAGGCAAAGCCCACAGCTGCCCACTCCAACATCCTAGACTTCTCTATCTAAAGTATATTGCTGGGGTTATGCCCTACCGTATCACCCTGTTTTCTTCCTTCAAAGTATACATGTAATGCAATCTGAAATGATATTTGTTTTGATTCTTTATGGCCTTCTCTCTTCCTCTGGATTGAGCGTGCTCAGAGGGCAGGGACCTTACCTGTCTTGATCACTGCTATATTTCTAGCACTTAGAAGTGTCTGGTACATAGTAAGTGCTTAATGAAGGCTTGTGGTAGGAATGAGTTTGCTGGATAGCCCATCCTCTCTTGCTGTCTTAAGAATCTCCCATGCAGGGACTTCCCTGGCGGTCCAGTGGTTAAGACTCCATGCTTCCACTGCAGGGGGCATGGGTTCAATCCCTGGTTGGGGATCTAAGATCCTGCAAGCCGGGCAGCGTAGCCAAAAAAAAAAAGAATCTCCCACGTGAGTTTATTCGTGCAAGGCAGCCATATTTCCCCTTCTACTAGATCAATCCCATCGCATACAAAGGTGCTCCTAGCAGCTCCCATCTTACAGAACCCCTGTTCAACCCCCTTTCTTGCCAGCTACCACCCTATTTCTCTGCTTTTCAAAACAAAACTTACACAGAAGGATGGTCTGTGTTTGCCATAATTGCTTCCTTAATCTCAATTTATTGCTCAGCCCACTTTTCTGTTTCCCCCCTTTATTGACAACCATCCCTGCTCAGGCTGCTTTGCTGGTTCGTTCCCATCATCCTGCCTTCTAAATGTGGTGTCTCAGACTTCTGTTCACTTCTCCATCAATACTTTTTCCCAAGGCCACTCATCTTATCCCACGGCTTCAAGTACCATCTATGGATGACTCCCCAAATTCAAGTCTCCAGCTCTGACTCTCCAGTGCTGACTTCCAGAAGCTTCTATACACCTGCCTACTTATCATGGATATCCAACTTGGTCTTGTGAAATAATAGAAAAAATATGCATATTGGTGTCTGCCCCCAGTTCCTGACACAGAGCTCCTAAACCCCTTGAAATTTCCTGGGTCATGGGAGCATATTCTGTTCTAACGAGGTGACTGTTGGTGGGTGCCTGAATAGCTTCAGGAAGGGAGCTGGTCACCAGAGAGACGAACGCATGATTAGAAGCTTGGAACTTTCAGCCCCACCCCCACCCCAACCTCTGGGAAGGGCAGAGGGGCTGGAGGTTCAGTTAATGATCCATCATGCTCATGTGATGACGCCTTCATAAAAATCCCCAAAGTACAGGGTGTGGAGAGCTTCTGGGTTGGTGAATATACCCACATGCTGGGAGGGTGGTGCACCCCAACTCCATGGGACAGAAGCTCCTGTGCTCAGAGATCCCTCCCAGATCTCACCCTACGTATCTCTTCATTTGGCTGTTCATCTGTATCCTTTATAATAAACTGGTAAATGTGTTTCCCTGAATTTTCCAGCTGTTCTGGCAAATTATTGAATCCAAGGAGGGGGTCGTGGGAACCTCTGATTTGTAGGTAAGTCAGACAGAAGTTGTGGATAACTTGGGGGGAATCTACTACTTGTGATTGGTGTCTCAAGTGAAGGGCAGTCTTGTGGGAATAGGTCCTTAACCTGCGGGGTCTGCGTTAACTCCGGTTAGTGTCAGAATCGAATCACATTGAATTGCAGGACAACCAGCTAGGGTTGAAGAATTGGTTGACACACACACACACACACACACACACACACACACACACACACATTTAATGACCAGAAGTGTCAGAAGTGAAGGATTCTGTGAATAGAGGATTGAGAATAGAGAAGAAAAACAGAAAAGATTTTCCAAAATAGGCATCCAAAACAAAATTCTTTCCAAAGGTTTACCTGTCCTCTATGTGTGTAGACCTTTACTAACTAGTAAAATATATTTTTTTCCCTTTCTGTGTTACTTTTATTTTTTAATTGAGTTTTGCTTTTCTGCATCAGACTGATACAGAGAGCACGACTTTACAAGTCAGACTTTCATTTTCCAGTGCACAGTAACTCAAACCATAACATCTGAATGCTGCTGTGCTAATGTCAATTATTTTAAATAATCTTTCCATGTTTTTTTGGGGGGGGCCACTCTGTGCGTGTGGCATGCGGGATCTTAGTTCCCTGACTAGGGATCGAACCCGTGCCCTCTGCAATGGAAGTGTGGAGTCTTAACCACTGGACTGCCAGGGAAGTCCTCTTTCCACCTTTGAAACTGAATGTATACCCCTTGCAAGGTATACTCTTTCTTAGTTAGACTAAAAAATGGGAAGATACAATGGGCTATTACTATAGACTTCTTTTATTTTTTTAAATTTTTTTTTTAATTTAATTTTATTTGTTTATTATTTTGGCTGTGTTGGGTCTTCTTTGCTGGGCTTTCTCTCATTGCGGTGAGCTGGGGCTACTCTTCATTGTGGTGCATGGGCTTCTCATTGCGGTGGCTTCTCTTGCTGTGGAGCACGGGCTCTAGGTGCGTGGGCTTCAGTAGTTGTGGCACGTGGGCTTCAGTAGTTGTGGCTCGCAGGCTCTAGAGAGCAGGCTCAGTAGTTGTGGCATATGGGCTTAGTTGCTCCGCAGCATGTGGGATCTTCCCAGACCAGGGCTTGAACCTGTGTTCCCTGCATTGGCAGGCGGATTCTTAACCACTGCGCCACCAAGGAAGTCCCGACTTCTTTTGTTCTTATTTTTGTAATGAAGCAATTATCATGCAGGGGGAAAAGAAAAGAAAACCTCTTGACCTTGATTTCTCTACGAAACCTGTTCCTCCCCTGGTCTTTCCCATCTCAGTCAAGAGTACCACACCTAATGGTACCTCACTCACCCCCTCACTAATCATCCACAAGCCCTCTCAGTTCATCTCCAAATAAAATCCAGATCGTCTCTCCTCCCACCTCTTGCCATTACTCCTGCCCTGGCCTCCATCCTCTCTCAGCTGGATTACTGCAGTAATCTCCTAACTGGTCTCCCTCCTCCTCCTCTTGTTGCCTTTCAGTTCATTCTCTACGTGGCTAACAGCATGACCTTTTAGAAACAAATCAGATCCTGTTGATCCCCACTTAAACCTTTCAAAGGCTTCCCCTGCACTTACAGTAAAACCCCAAATCCTCACCTGGCCTCCAGACCCAGCTCCTCTGATCTCAGCTCTCCCCATTTTCTGGCTTACAAGGCACTGAACACACTGATCTTTCTGTCTCAGGACCTTTGCCCATACTATTTTTTCTGCTGGGAAATCTCTCTCCTCAATTCCACATAACTGACTCCTGCTCATCTTTCAGGTTTCAGCTTAAATGTCACCTCTTAAGGAGAAGCCCTCCTTGACTCCCCTTTCTATCATGTAGCCAGATTTTTAAAAAACATTTATTTATTTTACTGTGCCAGGTCTTAGTTGTGGCACGCGGGATCTTTGTTGTGGCGCACGGGATCTTTGTTTTGGCACGTGGGATCTTTAGTTGTGGCATGCAAACTCTTAGTTGCAGCATGTGAGATCTAGTTCCCTGACCAGGGATCGAACTCAGGCCCCCTGCATTGAGAGTATGGAGTCTTAGCCAGTGGACCACCGGGGAAGTCCCGGGGAAGTCCCTCATGTCACCAGATTAGACCTTGTTCATGATTTCTAGGGAAGCACTACGGCCTAGTGGTTGAAAACAGGCTCTGGAGGCAGACTGCCTGGGTGTTGAATCCTAGCTTGGCCACTCCTTGACCATGTGGCCTTGGCCGCATTTACTTAACCACTCTGTCCTTCAGATTCCTTATCTGTAAAATGCAGTGTGTTAATAATATGCCTCAAAGGATAGGTACTCTGTACATGGCCCAGAGTAAGTGTTAGGTAAATATTGGCAGGTATTTTATTGCTCCTTCGTGGCACATTTCTTGGGATTTAATTAGTTTTGTTTCTGAAATGTAAGCTTTGTGGGAACAGGGTTTGTGCTTTTCTTATTTACTGCTGTGCCCCTAGCACCTTGCACAGTGGCTGGTACACGGTATGTGCCTAATTACATTGCTGAATGAATGCACAAAGGCAGACTCGAACTCACCCCTTTTGGAGCTTACAGTCTAGAGAGCATGGAATCTAACCTTGTCCTTCTTACTCTTCAACACCTGGCCATTTTAGAGCTGTGAAAACTGAGACCCATAAAGGTGGGGTGATTCGAGTAAAGCTTCAAGGGGGAAGGGGTATTGCTCTCTCCAACTTTCCAGAGGGAAGTAAAACCCCTACTTGTCAGAAACGTGATGAAGCACCAAAAGCACATGGAACGAACAGAGCCCTACATCCGCTGTGAACACAAGTCACAGCCTTTTATTCTAGGAATAAGAACCAGGGCAAATTTTTCATCACAAGAGAAATTGTAAAAGAAAAGAAAGAAAAAGAAAACCTGTGAGCTCTCTGGTTGGAGTAGCAGGATGGGTTGCAGTGCTGTTGACTGAGATGGCTGACACTGCAGCTGTGACTTCCTGGGAAAGATATCCAGTGCCCTGTCTGAGCTGCTGTCCTCCCCCCACCCAAACATGCTGTTCATGCCACATTTAGGAATCCAGCGGCTTCATTTGACAAATGTGGGAACAGAGGCTTAGCAAGGAGAAGGGACTTGCTGTAGTCCACATGATGAATTAAACTCAAGTTTTCTGACTTCTAGCCCAAGATTCCTTTAAGCTCTAATTAATATAAAAGCTCTTAATATGAGAATGGAGAGAAAGGGGAGGTGAGGGGGAGGAGAAGTTTGGAAGAAGGAAGAGGTGTTGGATCAGGTGCCCACTGGCGGGCAGGGGCACTGACAGGTATGTGGGGCAACCAGAGTCCTTGGGGGGAGGGCAGGGGAGTCTGCTGAGGAAAGAGGAGATGGAGGCTGGGGCCTAGCTGGGTTATTTTCAGAGCTGCTATCTTTGTCTGCATCTGCTAAATTATTAAACTGATATCACATCCTAGAGGGTGCCAGCCCAGGTTGCCAGGAAGAGACTGAAAGGGAGGGGTTGGATCTCTGAGCAGAGGCCTTGAATCTTCTAGGCTGGGATAGAAGTCGACTTTTCAAGCCTTAACCTCCTGCCCCACCCCACTCTCAGCTGATGGAGTGGATCCTGCTTTGGGCCACAGCTGCACTTGCCATGCCCTCCGTAAGGTTCTGTCTCCGCTGGCTGCTGTCCTGGAAGGAGAGTGTGTATAATGGACAGGACTCTGAAACCAGGTCCCCCCTGGGCTGCCTCTTCTCTTTCAAGGTCTCTGACTCAGACCACAGAGAGACATGACTCGCTGTGAGACCTTGGACAAATCCTTGATCTTTGTATGTCTTTGTGCCATAAGTATTAGTGGTTCCATGCCTCAGGCCCTGAAGTTCACAGAGAAAAAGTGCATTTCTCAGGGTTGTGCAGCTAGGAAAGAACTGAGCTTCAATTCAAATTCAAGTCTCTCCAATTCCAGATGCCTTTCCTCTCTATTCTTTTTTTTATATTTTAGTATTTTCTCTATTTCCTATCTTTCCTACAAAAGGAATGCATAACTTTGATGAAGATCAGAAAAAAAGAATAATCATTATAATTTAAAAGTGTATTTTCTAGGGCTTCCCTGGTGGCACAGTGGTTAAGAATCCACCTGCCAATGCAGGGGACACGAGTTCGAGCCCTGGTCCGCGAAGATCCCACGTGCCATGGAGCAACTAAGCCCGTGTGCCACAACTACTGAGCCTGCGCTCTAGAGCCTGCGAGCCACAATTACTGAGCCCGCGTGCCACAACTACTGAAGCCCGCACACCTAGAGCCCGTGCTCTGCAACAAGAGAAGCCACTGCAATGAGAAGCCTGCGCACTGCAACGAAGAGTAGCCCCTGCTCGCCGCAACTAGAGAAAGCCCGCGTGCAGCAATGAAGACCCAATGCAACCAAAAATAAATAAATTAAAAAAAAATAATAAATAAAAGTGTATTTTCTAATTCCTAATGTTGTGTTTGCCAGGCTGGTTGTGCCCTAAGAGGTGGTTGGCTGTGTCCCCTGCCCATTCTTGGGAGCGTGGAGCTCAGGGCAATTAAGGAAGCTGGGAAGGAAGCTGGCAGATGCCAAAGCTCTCTAACCTCTGATCCTGTACACGTGCTGTTCCTACCCTGAATCCTTCTCCCTTCCTGTCCCTCCGCCATCTGTGCATCCATCTCACACTTTGATTCATCCTTCAGGTCTCAGTTTAAATATCATCTTCTGCAGGGAACTCTCTCTGATCCCCTCCCCACCCAGCTCAGTGTCTGCTCTGCGTTCGCACAGCCACTGTGTTTCTCCTATCCCAGGAGATACCTCACTGAACTGCAGTCACCTGTGTCCTCCCTAGGCTGTGTGCTCTCTGAGGGCAGGGCCCCATCTGACCACTGCTGTACCTTCAGCAGCCAGCTCAACAGAGAAGGTAATGATCAAGTTTGTTGAATGAGTGAAATAAAGACTGAATGGATAAATGAATGAATGAACAAGGGGACGTCTCTATTCTCAACTAGCTCTGTCTACACTTGTATTATTTTTCAATTCAAACAAATATCATTTGAGTGGCCTTATGGGGCCAGGCACTCTACCTAACTTCAGGGAATCTCATGCTAAGCAAAACCAGTCTAAGGAGAGACTGTTAAGTAACTAAACTATAAATAAATACATACTTATATATGACTAGTGGGAAATGCCATAGAGGATAGGAACAGGGGACATATCAGAGAACAGCAGGGAGGTGAGCTATGACTTTGGGGTGGGTCACATCTGTGTTTGAATCTTTGGCCACTTATCTGCTGTGTGACCTTGAGCGAGTCTCTTCACTTCTCTGGGCTTTGGTTTCTCATCAGGAACAAAGGCTGCTGATGCCCCTCCTTTAGGGGTACTGTGGAGAGAGAATGTTCATCTATTCAACAAATATAGGTTGAGTATCTCCTTCTATTCAGAGAAACAACTTGCCCAAGGTAACCCAGATGGGCAGTGTGTGTGGGATTTGAACTCAGATCTGACTGGTTCTCTGGATCTGGCTGATGGTGGGAGGTGGGGGTAAGTCCTAGTCTTGTTCCTCTTGGTTCATCCCCAGAAGTTGGGAGCGGTGATCTGCCTGATGCAGGCAAAACACCTGTAGATCTCCCCACGGTGATGGGGGAGGGATCTTCTGCACAGAGAAAGACACAAAGTTTGATGACACAAAGGAGATCATTCAAAGGGATGAACCATTCAGCAGGGCATTCCGTCGTCCCCATTGAGCCCCTCTGACTCCCTGAACCTCATCCTCCTCACTGAATTTCCCTTCTTCTCCCTCTGTGAGCCTCTAGCACCAATGCACCCACTAAACCCCTCTCCCCTCACTGAGCCCATCACATTCACTGAGCCCCTCCCTCACTGAGCCCCTCCCCTCGCCCTGCCCTGAGCCTCCGCTACTCCCGTCACTGAACACCCTCCCCCTCACTCCCTCCTTCAAAGTCCTCCTCCCTTACCCTTCACTGAGCTTGACGCCCCCTCATGGACCTCACCGTCCTCTCTGAGCCCCTTCTGAGCTGCCTCTCAGGAGCCGAGCTGTCTCGCCCACGAATCCCAATCACTCAATCTAAGGCACTTAAAAGCACTTAGAGAACATGATGCGGGGGTGGGGCGGGGTGGTGTGGGGGTGGGGTGTGCTCCAACGTCCTCCTTCTCCTCCACATCAAGCCAGTGCAGCGCCCCCATCAGCCTCCTCTTCAGCCTGGGGCGGTAATCACACTGGCCACACTTTCGGCAGGTCCCCTGAGCCCACGGTCTGCTGCAGTTCTTCCCAATTGGTCTCAGCTGGTTGCTGGCCCTCCAGCCCCTGCCACCGCCCAACACAGAGCCCTTTCATTTCTGATGGCACTTTCAAGTGGATGGCAGTGTCATGTTGTCTGGGTCAATGTTTGGAGGGGGTATGGCAAGATCACTTCCGCTGTGGGAAAAATGGCTAGAGCTGAGTTCTATCGTTTTGCCAGTATGACTAAAGTCCCAGTTAAGCAGCGTCCCCTCAATGACAGTGAGGAGACCCAGGTATCTGAGTTCCCGGAGGGCATGCATGGATGAGCTTGTCCCTTTCGGCGGTCCAGATTGAGCCACGGACCTTGGGCAAGGCTCCACTACACCTTCTGGGTCTGTTTCCCGCTGTGTGTTAGGTGTGGGGACACCTACTGGGAGGAGCAGACAGGAGCAGGGGCTTGGAAAGAATTGTGCCCACTGCGGGGTGGGGCTCCCCTGGGGGGCCACCGAGATTTGCGAAAGCCGTGCCAAGCTCAGCAGCAGTGCTGAGGTTTGTTCTGCAAGTGAAGGGCTTGCCTGGTGAGGAACCAACACTGCCAGATCCCCACCAGGAGGCCAGTCGCCCCTCTGTGTTAACCTCTCCATGGCCGCAGGGAGATTGGAGAAGGTGGTCCTGGTGAAGTTTGCGGCCCAGGAGACCAGGTAGAGCCGATTCAGCCAAGGGGCAGCGTTTGGTATGTGCAAGGAGACAAGCCTCCTGAGTTGTGTCTCAGGCTTTCACTGTCACATAGTGTGGCTTCAGGCAAAAGCCTACCACAGGTGGGGACTGGAGTCCATGATTTATAAGCACTAGCTACTAGAGCTTATGACTCAGGGGCCAGGCTAGAGAAGATGCGGTCCCCTTTCCACCCAAAATTTGGAGGAGGTGGATAGGGACTGGATGCCCTAGCAGAGCAGCCTGGGTCGAAGGACCAGGGAGCTAAAGGGTTTGGGCAGTGTCCTGACGGGGCGGGGCAGGGGAGGAGGGTTCAGGGCATGCTAGTCTTTGATTGGCTGTGCTGCCCTTCGCTCCGCCCCATGGTCTATAAGACGCACCCGCGGCTGCCTTGGCGCTAGTGTGGGGGCTACGGCCGCGTCTCTCTCTGTTTTGAGGCCTCCATCCTTCCCAGCGTGGGGGACAGCCGGCCAGACCCGCGGACCTACTGCTGCGGACCGCCGGGGGGCGGGGGATGCCGGGCTGCCGCATCAGCGCCTGCGGCCCGGGGGCCCAGGAAGGGTCGGCGGAACCGGGGTCCCCATCGCCGCCGCCCGGGGAGCGCCTATTCTCCCCTCAGCCCCCGTCCCCAACTCCGACCTTGACCCCGACCCCGGCTCAGGCCTCACCGCAGCCCGAAGTGGCCCAGGAGTCGGCGGGCTCGGCCGAGGGGCAGGAGCTGCAGCGCTGGCGCCAGGGCGCTAGCGGGGGCGCGGGGCGCACCGGGCCGGCAGGGGGCGCGGGCGGCGGCCCGGTCGCGGCGGCGGCGGCGGCGGCGGCGGCAGGGGGCCGTGCGCTTGAGCTGGCCGAAGCGCGGCGGCGACTGCTGGAGGTGGAGGGCCGCCGGCGCCTGGTGTCGGAGCTGGAGAGCCGCGTGCTGCAGCTGCACTGCGTCTTCCTGGCGGCCGAGCTGCGCCTGGCGCACCGCGCCGAGAGCCTGGGCCGCCTGGGCGGCGGCGTGGCGCAGGCCGAGCTCTATCTGGCGGCGCACGGGTCACGCCTCAAGAAGGGCTCGCGCCGCGGCCGTCGCGGCCGCCCGCCCGCGCTGCTTGCCTCTGCGCTCGGTCTGGGCGGCTGCGTGCCCTGGGGCGCCGGGCGCCTGCGGCGGGGCCACTGCCCCGAGCCCGATTCGCCCTTCCGCCGGAGCCCGCCCCGCGGCCCCGCCTCCCCCCAGCGCTGACCTCCGCGCCGGGACCTCTGGCCACCCCGACAGGCCATCGCCGAGGTGCCGACCGACGGATTGTGGACGCCGGCTGGATGGACGGCGTCACCGACGCGGATGGACAGATTGCCCGACCCCAGGAGGAGACAGTCGGGGGGCCGAGGGCCCAGTAAAGAAGGCTAAACTGAGGTGCGGTCTTAGCGGCTGGTGTATCCGTGGGGCGGGGCGGGGCGGGGCGGTGCAAGGCTCCAGACCTTAGGGCTTCTGGAGTCCGCTGGGTCCTTAATAAAGCTGTCCGCTTTCTGTTGCCGCCACTCCCAGACCTCCGGCGGAATGAGGTAGTAGCACCAAGTCCCCATTATAGAGTTGGACAAATGGAGGCTGCTCAGATCCCAGAAGGGGTTTGCCAGCAAACTTTTACCTGTTGGAGCCTCCTGCACTGACGCAGCACCCCACCCTCACCTTCCACCAGCGCTGCATTTCCTGGGTCCCTTGGGGCTGTAAGAAGAGTCTTGCCCTTGAGGCTGCTGCTTTCTGGCACTACCCTCCGGGAGCCCAGAATAATGAGGCCCCGGGATCGGGTGGGGGCTGGCACAGCGATGTACCTCTGAGTTCTCTTCTCCTAAGCCCCTGTTTCCCATTCGGGGAGATGGAATCCCAGAGAGGCTATGGATTTGCTCCCATCATACTTATACTTAGGACCTTCCACTTCTAGGAGACAGGTCTTTTCTCAGGCCCTCATGCAGCTTCGCTAAGAGTACAGTCTGACTCAGATGACCAGGGTGGGGTGTTTGGTGACTGCCTGAAGCTTTGCCGGCTCTCCTAGGGGCTCCCTCCCAACCTGTCACTAAGATGGCTCTGCCAGGGATGGAGCCAGGTGACATCCTCTAACAGGCCCCAGGGGGGCAGGTATGTCATTGGCTTCTAGATTCTAGAAAGTGGGGCCTTAAAGGGCCAGACCCGAAATGAGATCTGCTTCTCTTCCTTTCCACACGCCCTTCAGGCCCCCCGTTCCCCTGCCCCACTCAGCTGTGAATGGCCTGGCTGCTGCTTTGCTGCTCACTGGCTGAGTTGACTGCAGCCTCACTTATCAGTCTGTGATGTGGGTATCTTCACCTCTTGGAAGGGTTGTAGTGAGGTTAACACAGGGCAGAGGTCTATCTTTTTCCATAAATCATGGAAGAATGTTTTATTCTCTTATATCACACCTAGAAACAGGCACTGCTTTTGCTGACGGAGCCTAGGAGCTGATTTAAAGTCCTCATTTTACGGAGTGGCAAGGTCAGCTAGGGACAGAACTAGGTCCTAGGCCTGTGTGTGTCCTTCTCGCAGTTTCTGTCTGCTGTCCAGGGGCAGGGGCTAGATAGAACTGGTGTCAGCTTGTCTGCCGTGTGACCTAGAACAACTCTGCCCTGTCTTTGGGCCAGTTTCCTCAGTCCTTCTCTGAATGTAGCTGTCCCTCCTCATGTCAGGGCTTAGGAATGGCGAGAAGAGTGTAGAATGAGATAATTAAGAGTCACAGGATTCTGGTGTAATCCCAGAGTCCTCAGGGTCAGGTGTACTGCTCTGAAAGGCAGAGACCCAGGGGCCCTCACCTGTCCTTCTCCCAGCTAACTCTTCCTCTCCCCAGACCAAAGTTTTTGCCTGGTTTCTCAGCTAACAGCCAGGACTTCCTGAACCCATTCTTAGCTGGGGAAGGGAAGTCCAGGAGGAGGTCTCACAGACTCTGAGAGCTTGTGGACTGGGAGAGCAGTGAGGGGCCCTGGCATCCTCTGGCCTCCCCAGAGAGAGAGGACCTTCCAAAGCTACTTGGGTCATTTGGGATCTAGAGGCCCAGAAAGGACAAGGACTCCCTGGAGGTGACACAGTGAGGAGCTCAGGCTTCAGTGCTGGGCTGCAGCCAGGACTGATTGTTTTCTGGGTTGCATGGGAGAGGGACACTTGGTCCAGAGAAGCTTTTAGCTAATGGTGTAAAGTGCTCTGTGTCACCACAATTTTGCCTTTCTCCGGGATTTATTGGTAATCAGCTTTGTCCTGATTTTGGTGTGGGGGGGCGGGGTGGGTAGGGAATTAGAGATGGCTCTTGCTGGAGATAGTGGTATATGTAGGAAATGGAGATTGGTCCTAGTGTCACAGGCAGCTCTGTCCCCTCCCTCCACTTCCAGATGTCCCACGCTTCTCACTAAGGGCCTCGGCCAGGGCACACAGTGTTCAGTGACTTGAACCCCAGCTCTTGGTTCAGTGCTCTCTCCACTACTCCTCAGCCAGTTAATAAAAGTCACCCTCCCACCACTGTCTGGCCCACCCAGGGCCCCTCTAGAAGGCTTCATATTCTCCTCAATCAACAAACATTGATCTCTGCTCAGTCCCGGGGCTCAAGAAGTAGCCCTGAATCAGAGGGTCTCTGTTTCCGAGGACTCGTGTCTCTCAGCCCTCTTCTAGGCAGCCTGCCCTGGCCATGTTGGAGGGCTGTTTTTAGGCCTTCACAAGTAACTATAGCCCCTGGTTATATACTGCATCCCCACCCTGCATGGCTTCCTGAACACTTTCTAGATGGCCCAGCATTCTAGCCCTGGGGACTGGGCTGAGTACAGGGGATCCTGGGGGATCTGTGCCCTGAGGACATTGATTGCCACCAGTGCATCTGGAATGTCAGCTGAGGGAAGTGAGGGGCTGGAAGACCAATTCAGGGTTTTAGTCAGGCCCTGCCCCTCCCGTGGATGAGCCCTTTCGCTCTCTTGGCTGGTCCCTGACAAGTGAGGCACCTCTGGGCGGCGCCACCAGAGGGCAGTGTGGGCTGCTTCTCCGGGCGTGCGGGCAAGGCCTGGAGCAGGGTGGGAACCCACAGTGTCCCCGCCTCCAGCCAGCCTCTTCCCTTGTTGCCCAGGCTTCTCAGGCTTTGAGCTTTAAAGGTCTGGCAGAATGTGTGGGTACTGGTGGTCACTTAGAGAAGGGGCGGGCCTCTGACCTCAGAGGGAAGGACCATCAGGAAAGACTTTCTTGGAGAGAGAGGTTGCCCCTGTTGGCTGTCACCGTCTGAGTAAAAGCCCAGAGTAGTTTCACTCCTCCCAGATTTGTTACCCTGATAATTGATCAGAACACCCCATCCTGCCGCCGCCCCCGCCGCCACCTGGGAATCAAGGTGGCTTCCTAGAGATTAGGCTGAAGCAACAGTTCACAGCTAAAGTGCTCCAGGCCTGCAGTGGGCAGTCTCTAGGAGGTTCCCTTCGCCTAACAGCCAGGTCCCTGGAGAAAAACCCAGGGTCCCAGTCTTCTCCGAGCTGAAGGAGAAGCAGAGCCTTTACCTCCTCCCATGCTTTACAGCCAGCATGGGAGGAGGTATTTGGGAAAGCTGGGAGATCCCCAGCCTATTTCTTCCCACATTAGACCTTGACCGCACGCTGGCTAGGAGTGATGGGGGAAGGGACTCCTTGCTTGTGGCATAATATATTAACCACCGCCTCTATGCCAGGCACTGTGCTAAGCACTTTACACCCATTATCTCTTTCAGTCCTCCCAGCTACTCTGCAAAGTAGGAGTTAGCCCCGTTTCCACAGATGAGGAAACTGAGGGTCGGGGGGGCAGGTGGCTTGCCCAAGGACATAGAACCTCTGAGTGGGGGACACCTTAAACATTAGGCTATGTGGCTTTTCATTTATCAGGCTAATGAGGGTTTCTGAACTCTCACCCTTTGAGTCTGGGTACAGTGAACCCTGGTCCTTGGTTCTGGGGAGGGATGTGATCAGACATTGGAGGGGTGGCTTATGCCACCCCTCCAAGGTCTGGGCACACCCCCAGAGGCTGGCTCCCCTGCTTGGTTGTCTGGGCTTTGGGGGTAAGTCAGGCTGAGTCAGCACACGGGGCTTCAGGCAAGGGCAGGCCAAGGATGCTCAGGGCCTGGGCTTGCCTTGGAGGCTGCCTCCTCTCCCTGCATACGTGGGCTGGCATGTTTGGTGCCAAGGAGAGCAAAGAGCCTGGGATGGCAGAGGAAGAGGGTGACAGTCTCCATGGTGGGGCAGAAAGTGTCCCGTCTTAGAACTAGACAGACCTGGGATTTAGTCCTGACCTGGAGCTTCTCAGCTGGGAGACCTTGGGCAAATGACTTCCCTTCCCTGAGCCAGTTTCGTGTGTGTGTGTGTGTGTGTGTGTGTGTGTGTGTCTGTGTCTGTGTGTGTGTGTGTGTGTCTGTGTGTGTCTGTGTCTGTGTGTGTGTGTTTTATGGGGAGTTAGGGAAGAGATTATTTCTGAGTATTAAATGAGAGGTCACACTAAGTGCCTAGCACATAGAGGAGGTCTGTAAATGTTCGGTGGAGCCAACCTACCTAGCCCAGGAGGAGCTGCCAGGACAGAGCCCCCAGGCAGTGTGGGCCTTTGCTTCTCCAGAGCATCGCCATATCAGGCATCCCTGGAACAGTCCCCCTTCTCCCCCCCATGACAGTCCCTGAGGAGCTCCATAAGGGAAGAGGTGGAGGAGGGGGCAGGCTTTTTATCCCAGGAACATTCCATTCCAGCTGCTCAGACCAGTGGGGATCCCAGCCAAGGACAGAGGCCCGAGGGAGCTCACCCCAGGAGCCCCCACCCCTTCCAGGGTAGGAGCGGGTGGAGCCTGATTCCAAAATATTGCCCCTGCACCTTCTCTCCACAATGGCCCCTCTAAAGGAAGTAGATGTCGAAGGGTTTGGGTGGGGCTGGGTGGCTATGGGAGAGACAGTTAAAGCTCTTGAAATTATTCTTTCCAGCTCCTCCCAGCTCCTCAGAGCCTCGACTCGATCTGACTCCTGGATTCTGCGCCTTCCCTGGGCACCTCCTTCAGGAAGACTCCTCTCATTGACCCTACACAAGCATGGCACTCTCCTCGCTTCACAGTGGCAAGGGGCTGGATTCTGGGGAAGTTGCCGATACTATGAACTTCTCTATATATGCTGCATTTGACTTTGGCTTACACTGTACAACTGAAGATGTTACGACAAGTCCTTGAGACGCAGTCAGATCGTTTAAGAGTGCAGCAAAGCTTTCCAATGTGAAAGGGAAAAGGATCTCTTTTAGAAATGTCATCATTCTTTAACAAGTCACAGTGCAGCTGGGGTCCCCATTTTGGTAGATGCTGTTGCTTCTCAGTCTAACAGCACCAGGAGGCCTGTTTGAGGGGAAACATTGCTGTGAGCAATCCCTCAGTCCCCCTCATTCACCGTCCTTGCCCTCTCCAGGTGGGCACGTGCCTGCGGCCCCTCAGAAAGGTAATGGGCTGCTGGCTCCCGGGGGACACACCTGTTTCTCAGGAAGAGGCGTTGGCAACATAATTCTAAGTTTTAAATGAAAAAAGGGAGCACATTTATTCAAATATCCTGATGGTAGAGGGAAGGGGGCCACGCTGACTCACACAGAACCCAGAACTTGTAGAGTTCCGCAAAATGAACGCATATAGGGTCAGTTCCTTGATGTATACATTCAGGAAGAATAAATCTCAGCGATGTGAGACAAGCACGCGTGGTTTTGAGGTTTACTCTGTGAGTGGCGTTGCCGCCTTTCCTTTTTGTGTGTCTGTCACGGCTCTTTAAGCTGGCAGTTCCGTGAGCAGCTTCTGTTTAGTTTCGTTTGGCAATCTGGGCCTGCTTACTGATTTGTAGGCTGACTTCTCCCTTGACCTGGCTCAAAGTTGACCCTCTTTATGGAGTCTTCCCCAAATAAGGATGTGTTGAGGAAACTACACACAAAGGGGTGCGAGCGCGTTTGCCATAACACGGCAGCATGGTGATCCGTGGAGGATTGTGTGTGACCGTGCTGGTGAATGGATGGACCTGTCTGTCACTCAGGCTCCCAGCAGGAGACACAGCACCCTCAAACTGGGCAGAGACTTAAAAAGGGACTATTTCCAAAGATGGGGGCTGGGCTTAAGAAACTAACAAGGTTTATGCAGCTCTCCAGGGCTAGCAACAGGGAGAAGCCATTACAACTCCTGGGCCTGAAGGGGTAAGAGAGGAGAGGGGAGGGGAGGGGAGGGCACACGGACCCGGAGAGTGCAGCTGTGTGGAGAGGGCCCCTGAAGGGAGCAGTGGTCTCTGGTTGAGAGATGTAGGCAACCACGGTGACCTGATGGGAAGGGAGCAGGGGGAATAAACACCTTATTCTTCTCCTCCCTCCAGTATCTCCTGCTGGGGACTCTCATTGGCTGAACCCAACAGAGAGGTAGGGAACAAGGGGGCCATTGATGCACAGTCCGTAGAGGTCAGCCTCCCAAGGGCACAGAGCCTGAAGAAGGGCGGAGAGTGGGACTGGAAGGGCCGACATATGCAACTGCCTGAGGGCATTATCTTCCATTCCCTAACGTTCACTGCAAGGCTTTTTCTCCCTCTGGAGCTCCCCCCACCCACCATGGGTCACAGCGGGAGAGTGGACTGTTGCTTGGAGAGCACTGTGGGGTTGGGGATGGGGGATGGGTATTTACTCCCTCAGCCTTCCCCTCTCTGGCTCTGATTCCCAGTTCTTGATTCCTTCCTGTCCCGGCATCTTAGATGGCTGCAGGAACTGTCCATGAGAGAACAATGCCAACCACTGAGTCAGTGTTTTTTTTCACACCCGGAAACACTACACCTCTCCCAAACACACCCCCGGGCACACCTGCTGCCACATGGGCCTCTGACATAGCCACCACAAGCCATGGCTGGTGTCACAGTTGCATTAAGAAAATGTACAAACTTGGCAAACAGTAATGCAAACTCTTTTTCTGTCACATGTATCTACAGGAGACATACTGTCACGCTCATCCACGTGAAATCAGAGTGTAGGATGGGGCAGGGGTTAACAGCAACGGCTCTGGGGGCAGACAAACCTCTGACCTCTCTGGCATCAGTTTCCTTGTCTGTAAAATGGAAATTCTTGCTCTTCTCTCGTGGAGCTGTTGGGAGGGTGCACCGAGAGGGTGTGGTTGGGGAGAACTTAGCAAAGTGATAGTTGTTAGTGGCAAACTCCTGTCTCCCAAGCCTCACGGGGAACGCCCGCGCCTGCACAAGGCCAGCAGGACACCATCAGGCGCGCGCGCCCTTCCCCAGACACACCTGCCGGGAGCCTCTGTACATTGGCAAGTCCCCTCCGCCCAGAATGCTCTTTCCCCAGACACCCGCATGGCTTGCTTCACACTGTCTTTAAGGCTTTGTCCAATCAAATGTCACCCTTTAAAGGAGGTTCACCCTTTTTAAAATTGCAAACCCAGCACTTCCAATCCCTTACCTTGCTATGTATATTTTTAGCCATTGCTGACCTTCTAAGACTATATAATTTAGTTTATTTTCTTTCTACCCCATTAGAATGTAATCCTCACAAGGGTAGGGATCTTGGTCCTTTGTTTGCTGATGTGTTCCCACCCCTGGAGGGGTGGCTGGCACACGTGGGCTGAATCCAGTGCACACATGCGTGTGCCGTGGCTTTCTGGCTCTCTCCCCTCTGAAACGAGCACGTCCAGGCGAACCCCACTCCCCACCCCAACAAGCTAAGCCTGTGTGCTTACATTGGGAGCATTCCCCTCACGCCCAAAGCAGGAGCTGGGACCAATTTAGTCCCCCCATCCCAGGACCCTAGTTGGGTAGGCACGGCCAGCGTGGGGTGGGAGGCTGCTTTCGGTCACCAAGCAAAGCAAGCCTTTCCACTCATCCTTCCAGCCATTCTGAGCCCAGCAGGGACCCAGTGAGCAGGTGAGATGGCTGGACTCACCCAGCTGACCAGGGGCCTCCTCTGCGGCCTTGTTTTTTCCACCCTGGCTGGAACCATCAAAGCCAGCACTTCAGAGGCCACTAATGAGGCTGAATATGTTAAGGACTTTGCAACCCTTGGATCAAAGAGGCTGGGTAAACAGTGGGCAGCATGCGGCTGATGCCCTGAGGCATCAGCCTGCTTGAGAGCTTATGGCTGGTAGCTGGCACTCACTCCCAGACAGGCCCCAGATGCGTTTGGAAAGGAGAGTCCCTACCCCTCCAGGGGACCTGCTTAGGGCAAGCCAGAGTATGTCCATCAGCAGTAGGGGGTGAGAGAGGAAGCTGGAGGATTGAGGGAACCTTTCCCAGCAAGGAGGCCAAGCCTCGGCTCTGGCTCTGAGGGTCCTAGAAGCCTCCCAGTCCCAGCTGCCACCACTAGGGGGTGGGTCTCCAGTCCAGACTCACCCTGCTTGTTCTCCACCTGCTTCCTGGGAAGGGTTAGGGAAGGGTGGTGAGCAGGGCTGGGGTCAAGCAGCCCTGAGCACTGGAGTGTGAGGCCAGGTCCAGGGTCATTAGGACTCCAGGTAGGAAACTTTGAAATATTTGCTCTTTAGCAAGAGACTTGCTGAGGTGATGTCCAGGGGCAAGTCACACCTGTGTGGACAGGGGCTCCTAGGACAGTTGCCAAGCTGGGCTGGTGCTGGGGGAAGGAGGAGCATTCCCCAGCTACAGCCCAGGACTCAGACCCTGCCCTCCAAATGTCTCCTCTCGCCACATGTCCCCTCCTATAATACAAGCCAGACTCAGGCTGGGGGAAGCAGCCACAGACCCCACAGACTGTGGAAGGTCCTTCTCCCAGGAGAAAGCATGGTACTAGGTTCAGTGTAGACAATCTTTATTGGCAGGTGTTAAGAGTGCTAAATAGTAGCAAGTACAGAGGGATGGGAAGGGAAGTGGGACGTGGCTCTCCTCCCCCTCGTAAGGACCCTGTAACCAGGCCAGGGGGGTGGGAGCACTTGACTGTGGCTACTTTGGACCCAGCACCCTCTGGAGAACAAGCTCCCAGGCAGGAGGGCTCCTCAGGACATGGGGGAAGGGAGCTGTACCCCGGCAGGGGCATGGGCTGTGTCCCACCCCAGGCTGCTTAGTTCCTGTCCACCGCACACCTCAACCGACAGCTTGGGGTAGAGGTGTTAGGGGACTGAGCTAAACCTATCCCTTTCCAAACCTATCTGCCTCACGCCTCAGTTTCCCTCCTCCTAGTTAGTGGCCCAGCCCAACCCAAAGTGAGTAGTTCCCATAACATACCATATTTTAGCCACTGTGTGGGCTGCAGGCCCTCGGAGGCTGCTGGTTCCACTGTGGGCTGGCCCTACCCAAAAAAGGCCCCTTCTAGGCCACAGAAATCAACCTGAGATGACAGGCATTGAAGCTACCATCCCAAACATTCTTTGTCTCCTGAAGGCAGTTGACCCCCAAGACGAATTTCCCCTGCACCCCACAATCATGCTGGTCCAAAAGTGTAGTGCAAATAACCAAAAGGTCCATTTACCAAGAATCTAAGCTTGGCCTTCAGCCCACAGGGGCTTCACTCGGGGGAGGAGTCTGGTCTGTTCAGTTTAAGGCCCAACCCTGCAGCAGTGCTGGGCTACCTGGTACAGGCTGCCTGTCTCTGGTCATGTTCTCCATGCACTTCTGGAGGCCCCACTCCATCTGCAGAGGTCTAGTCCTTTCTGGCCAGGGTCTGAGTCAGTTACAAGGCAGCCAGGTGGGATAGGAGGCGTGGGCCCGGGACAGCAGAGGCTGCACGGGGGTCACATAGTAATTGACAGTGGTGGGCACGACCCCATCAGGGACTGGGGAGCGCCAGGCCAGGGAGGCCATGGCCGCCGGGCCCTGCTCGGCCAGCGCCTGGAGCGCCAGCGTGGCGATGAGGGCCAGTGTCTGGCGGCGCTCGTGGCTCATGAGGCACACTGTGCTCTCGTTGACCACCCGGTGCAGCGTCACCAGGCAGGCGTAGCGGCGCGCCGAGTCGGCCCCGCTGAAGTGGGCCTCGAGGTAGCGCTCCAGCATGCGCTGCTGTTCAGCCAGGTCCGGGAAGTCGATGAAGAAGCGGGAGCACATGTAGCGCTGCAGGGCGCTCACGTCGGTGCTGGGCCGCGGCCGTAAGCCCCGCACCAGCAGGTGGCAGTACTTGAGGAGGCCGCCCCCTCGGATCTCTTCGGGACTGCGTGTGGCGATGATGCGGTGCCGCAGGTGGTCCAGGGCCTCTGCGAAGTCCCCGTACAGGCTCTCGCCTGTCACCGTGGGGTGGAAGGCCTCGGACATGGGTGTGGAGGAGCACTGGCTGAAGAGCAGCAGGGAGTCCAGGAGGATCTGGAAGGAGTCTATGCTAAACTCGAATTGGCGCCTGACCGAATCCACGAACTTGAGCTCCACGTTCTTACCGCTCTTGTTGGACAACGAGATGAGGCTCCAGCGGTCCGTGTCTGTGCACACTTTCACCAGCTTCTGCACATAAGCCTCCTTGAGTGTCAGGGGTGTGATCTTGGCCCGGCTCACGCCGGCCGGCAGGAAGTCCAGCAGGCAGGCCAGCACCACCTCTTTGGTCAGCTGGAAAGACGCCTCGCTGCGCAGGTCCACGCGGAACACCAGGTCCAGGTCCTTGTAGCCCAGGCCACTCTCGGGGTGCAGCACGTGGCTGGCGGCCGAGCCGTGCAGCCGCACACCGTGCACGCGCAGTCCCTGCTCCTCCAGGCTGCTGCGGACAACCTGCAGAGGGGATGGCAGGAGGGAGAGGTATCAGCGACCTGGGCCCCTGGGGTCCGCTGTGGACTTCCACGTAATAATCACAGTGACATCAACCGCTGTTGACCACTTATCAGCTGTTGTGCCTTTGGAAAATCATTTAATTCTCTTAGCCTAAGCCTCTATTTCCTAATCTAGAGAGTGGCCCCTTTGGAGGAATGACTCAGCAATAATGATAACACAGACGTGCGTAGAATTTACTAAATGCCAGGTCCTGATCTAAGCACTTTATACATTAGGATATAAACTCACGTAAATCTTACAGTGACTCTATGAGGTGGGTATTATTACTCCCACTCTACAGATGGAGAAATGGAAGCACAGAGGGGCCAAGTAACTTGCCCAAAGTCACACAGCTGGTGAATGCAGAGCTGGGAATTAAACTCAGAGTTCATGTCTTAACCAGTATGCAATTCCACCTCTCTAAAACTTCAAGTAAAACACTTCGTTTTGTGCCAGACATGATGCAAACTGCTCAAATGTGTTGGGAATGTAACTGGCCGTTCACGTGCATTACTACATTAATGCTCACAATAATCCTGTTTGAGTATTATTACTCCAATTTACAGATGGGGGACCTGAGGCACAGAGAGGTCATGTCCAAAGTCAGAGAGTAGTCGGGCTGAGACTAGAACCCAGGACAGTTGGATTCTCAAGTCCATGCGTGCTCTTTTGACTATGACTCATTCATCTATCTTTACAAGGACACAGTGAAGCAAATATTAGACTAATTTTACAGATGAGGAAACCGAGGCTTATAGTGGTAAAACACTTAAGGCTCAGAGAGGAAGCCATTCAGAAATGGCAGGGCTGGAAGCTGAAACCCAAACTCTTTCTGCTCTTGGGTGAGGGGATGGGTCAAAATCCCTGGACCCGGACATTCAGTGTTCTCAGCAGCCCAGAGTACTTCACACACCGAAAGTGACCAGGCAGCATTCTTACCCTGAGCGATTCTGCAACCCCGCCTTGCTGCCAAGTCAGCTCCAGACCCGGCTGCTCTTCAGGCCTCCCAGGGAGTTACTACAAAGAATGCACGTCAGTGCTGAGAAGGCAAGCTGCAGTGGGGCAATCTGAGGCGGGCGGCTCCCTCCAGAAAGCTTCCAGGAGGAGGACCCTGACTAGGCGAAGGTATTATCATGGCTATGGGGGTGGAAGCATCTGGCCCTCAGGGACCTGCAGGGCCAGGCAGCTGGGGCAGGGGAAGAGGAATATTGGCTCGGCACCTACTGGGTGCCAGGCATTGGACCTTCTTACCAGAATCTATGGGGAATAGAGCTTTAAAATCTCCCAGTTATAGATGGGGAAACTGAGGAGGGAAGTTACCTGCCCAAGATCACCCAGAGGTGATCCAGGTATGGCTGACTCCAAAGTCTATCTTCTTTCTACCACATTACCAACCCAGGGTTTGGAAGGAGCAGAGGCCAGAAAGCAGGGTTCTAATCCTCTCTCCCTTTCAAAGTTTCAAAATGAGGGCAACCCTCCAATCACGGAAGCCCAGGGCCAGAGTAGCTACGGAGCAGGAGGGCAGGGGTTGGGGAAGCCTGGCCAGGCAGACGGGGGAGGCTGGAAATAAGGGGCCAGTTGTTGCAGTCCAGCCTGTGGGACTTCTAACCCACACTCTGGCAGCTGGCAGCTGTGCCCATGTATGCCAAGGGGAGAACTGGGCCAAAGACTTTGTCCTAAGGACCCTGGCAGACCTGCAAAGTAGACCAGCCCCCTCTCCAAGTCCCATTAGAGCTGACTGGGCCTTACTCAGTGCCAGCTCCTGCCCCCAGGCTGATGCCCACCCTAGGGCATGGCATCTGGCCTGGTGAGTAGGTAGGAGTACCCTTGTTAAATCGCCTGTGTCAGGCCGTGGGGCCGGCCATGTCAGCCAGCCAGCCAGCGGCTGTTGTCTCTTTCCCAGGTGCGACTACAGCCAGCTTGGCAGGCAGTCCCCAGATAGATACCACCACACCCAAGGGCTGCAGGGCAGCTTGGAGCCTCCTGAATCAGACTTTCCAGCCATGGAGGGGGCAGTGGCTGCACCTTCCTTTCTTCTGTACCAAGGCCCTCCCCCAAACCACTCTGCTCCCAGGCTGCTGCTGAGACCTGCAGGGAGACCATAGGTGCTGTCAGCCAGCAGGCTTACGAAACTTGAATCCAGAGCCACTCTCTAGCTGCAGCTGGAGACATCAGAGTCTAATTCAATCCTCTGGACCCAGACAGGGCAAAGGACTTGTTTAGGGTCACACAGCCAATAAGTGGCTAAACTTAATTAAAACCAGTCCAGGAGCAGGGGGCCTCCTACAGGAGAGTGGGTCCCTCTAGCCCAGGGACAAGCAAGAATAGCATCTCTAACCGCCCAGATCACTGCTGTAGGAAAATCTCGTGGGGGTAGAGAGGTAGAAAGGTTCCAATTCTTGAACCATCGGACAACTCAGCACTAGTGAGAAGCCCAAAATCAACAACCAGCACCTCCCACCACACACACACACAAAACCAGTACCTCCACCCCCCGCCACACACACACACACACACAACCAGTACCTCCACCCCCCGCCACACACACACACACACACACACACAACCAGTACCTCCACCCCCCGCCACATACACACACACATACACACACAACCAGTACCTCCACCCCCCGCCACACACACACACACACAACCAGTACCTCCACCCCCCGCCACACACACACACACACACACACACACACACACACACACATCCCAATAGTTTGTGAAGCTGCCAGCTGCAGGTTCCTGCCAGGAGATGGACTTTCTTCACACCAGGTGAAGGCACCTGTTTCCTTTGGATTCTGGAAGCAGAAGGGGCGTTGGAGAGCAGTTCAACCCATCCCCATTGAACAAATAGGGACACTGGGCCCAGCAAAGGGAATTGACAACTGTCCAGGCCCTGAAGCCAGATGTCCAACCTCCCAGTCCAACTCTGAAGTCGCCACTTCCCCCTCCCCACCACATCCGGCTGCTCCCTGTTTTGTGATATTTCTGACCCTAGTCTAGGACAGTAGTACATTGTACTATTACCACATTGTAGAGTCAGCTCCTATTGACCGGCAGTCTCCCCCACCTGGCTGGAAGGCAGGGAGGCTGGGTCCCAGTCACATCTATGCCCCTAGTGTCCTGAACAGGGCCTGGCACAGAGCAGACACCAGTAAAGGCAGTTTGGACCATACTGATAGGGGCAGGGACTTCCCCTCCAGGGCAGTGCATGGTGCAGAGGTGAATTGCCGCACTGGGCTCATGCCTGAGACAATAGTCCTAGAGATACAGCATTTGGGGCCCCAAGGTTGACCTGACTGTCAAGGGGAGAAAAGCCTCAACTGGTTTCCTAATTACCCCATGACAGTGGGGCAGCCAAGAAATGCCTCAGTGAGCACCACTGATGAGTCAGCCCTGGGGAATCTGTCCCCACCCCCTCCCATTCCTTGGGAGGGAGGGCGAGGTAATCCCCCAGCAAGCACCACTCCCCCTCCGTGGAAGCTAAGGCAGAAGGAGCAGGGTGGTGGCCTGCTTCACCTGGCTTGCATGGTTCACTTCCCCAGAAAGTTCATCTGCTGGCAGGAATATGCAGGAATTGTGGCTAGATTTTCTGGTTCCTTCTATCTGCTAACACCTAGAAGTTGAGTCTTGGGAACTGCGGAAGAGGTGGGAAAACCTTGAACCTGCAGTAACCGGCTCCTGGGAAGACCCAAGATTCTCTGGGTTTGATTTTCCCCTCTAGGTAATCTTAGGCAGCTCGCTGCCCCTCTTGGGGCCTCAGCTTCCCCAGCTATAAAGTGCATACAATAATGACCATCTTCTGGTATTTCAGGGCATGACGGTGCCTGGGCTAACAGGTGAAAGAGCAATTTTAGGGTTGTTGAGAGTCAGGTAAAGGGAAGAGGGAGTCTGTGGAAGAGGAGAGAATTCTCTTCTGCTCCTCAGGAGAGAGGTGGGGCTTGGGGCCAGAGACTCGGCCCTCATTTCCAATCTTGGGGAGGGAGAGAAACACCTAAATTGGACACCTGATGTTGCCCTCCAGCATGCAGGCATCAGGTCTGGACTGGTGCTTAATCTCCTCCTGCCACAACCCTACTTGAGAGGGAGTGCTTGCTGGAATTTCTCAGCTTTCCCACCTAGCGAGGGGGCTCTGGAGCCATGCGCTGTGGGAACACAGGACAGAGTCTGCTCCTAGAACCTTGAGAGAGGGAAGAGGTAGAGAGTGAGACCCGGGGATGACGATTTAGAGATGAAAAGAACTATTTTGGACTCAAGCATGTACATCTACCCACCCAGGGCTGCCTGGCATCTGTTGTCCCTGCAGGCAGGGTTGTTCTTCCTTCACGGCCAGGTCCCTCCCTATTTCCCACCCCTCTCCCAGCCAGGGCCTAGGTGAATGGTCCGAGCGGAATTGGGGCTCCTTAAGGGGCGGGGGACGGGAAAGTCAAGTGGGGAGAGAGTATGAGGTGCAGGGGGAGGAGGGTATGGACTACCATCAATGTCGTGCGATTTTGTTACAGCCCCTGTCCTTCTCTGAGCCTT
The DNA here is from genome assembly GCF_011762595.2 of Tursiops truncatus. NCBI lineage: Eukaryota > Metazoa > Chordata > Mammalia > Artiodactyla > Delphinidae > Tursiops > Tursiops truncatus. The sequence goes on along the minus strand of NC_047034.1, from coordinate 162,877,996 downwards.
GTTTTCTTAGCTTTCCAGCAAATCGAACAGACTCCGGGAGCCTCCCAGCCACGAGAGCCTCAGCCCCATATCCCCGCCCAGCGCCTCTCACCTGCACGATCTGCCGGGGCTGCACGCTCAGCGTGGGGAAGTTGCCGCGCCCATGAATGGGAATCGGTTCGCTCAGGAGCGCATCCAGCCGCTTCACCTGCGGCCAAGTCAGCCCACTCAGGTGCCGTCCGAGGGAGGCCGATGCAGCCTCCGGGTCGGGGCCGCCGCCTGCAGGGGCGGCCGTAGCCACCGCCGAGGCCGCAGCGGTCTCCACCTGTGCAACCGCTCGGTCTGGGCTCTCCGCTCCGCTTTCCGAAGGCATCATTGGCCCGGCCCCGGGGCCCCGACGGCAGAAACCGGAGGGCGATTAAAGGGAAGAGGGCAGGGAGAGCGGCTGGGCCGGGGCCAACGCGGAGGGCGCGGGGCCGGACGGCAGCGACAGTGAGGCAAACCCAGGGCACACCTCCAACGGCAAGGACCAACAGACTCTAAAGCTTGTGGCCTGGGGCCCAGCCGACTCTTATAGGCCGCGGGCGACACGCCCATTGGTCCCGGCTGCTGTCACACAGCGGGAACCGCCCCGCCTCTCGACGCTCCTACCATTGGTCAGCAGAGCTTTGCACGTGAGCCACTGGTCGCCAGGAAGATTCCGATTGGCTGGAAGGCACGCCCCTGCCCCGCCCCTCCTTCTCCGGCAGAATTCCCTCCTTTGGTCCTTAAAGAACTTCTCTTCTCCGTGATTGGCCCGGGCGGAAGGCAGCGCCTGGATTTAAAGGGACTGCGCCCTCCAGGGGCAGACGTTAGGGAAGTGACCTGTGGAGTTTGTAGCGGAGTCGGACCACCAAGATCCCCCCCCACCCCACCCCCACCCCCGCTGGAAGGAATTTCGAAATCACCCGGCCTGGTGCTGGTCATACGCTATTTTCAGAAGGCCAGAGAGATTGTGCCACTTGTTCAACTCCACACAGTGCTCCTCCTGCTCTCCGTCAATCTTCCAGAGTTGAGAAAAGGTAACAAGCTTGTATACCGTGGAAGATAGTTTTTTTTTAATGTGACTTATTTGGAAATAGGGTCTTTAAAAAATTTTTTATTTATTTTTGGCTGTGTAGGTCTTCGTTGCGGTGCGCGGGCTTCTCATTGCAGTGGCTTCAGTAGTTGTGGCTCGCGGGGTCTAGAGCGCAGGCTCAGTAGTTGTGGCGCACGGGCTTAGTTGCCCCACGACATGTGGGATGTCCCCTGCACTGGCAGGCGGATTCTTAACCACTGCGCCACCAGGGAAGCATAATAGTTTTAAACTGTACTCTCTTTTGAGTACATCACTGCCTGGCCAGCGTTAATGTTTTGGTTTAGGGGTGAGGAAACCTGCTCAGAGACGGGGCCTGACTCTCTCAAGGTCACACAGCAGGTGAGACGGGGCCCTGGTGCTGAATCTGCGCTATAGAATCAGTGGGCGCATGCTCTTTCCACTACACTTGAGAGACCTAGGGCCTTCACGGGGCTGGAGGTTGGAGGGAAGCTGGAACTGGGGTGTTGGTCTTCTGGCAGGAGCTTCCTGGGTAGCTGGTGGAAGTCTTTCCTGCCAGCCTCTTACCTTTCTCAGGTCCTGTGTGACCTTGGGCAAGTCACTTAACCTCTCTAAGCCAGTTTCCTCATCTGCTCCAGAGAAGGGGCTCAATAATTTTTTTTAAAAATTTGACTTGATTATTTATAGTTGGCAAAACATTTTCATATGTTCTATTGAAATAATACGTTTCCGTGTTTTTCTCTCGCACTTTACAGAGCCTAGTGGGATGAGGCTTATTATTGTTGTTACTTTTAATCTTTTTTTCTTATTTTAAATATATGTGCTTGTGGCAAAATTTTAGAAATTGAGCCTGATTCATCTCTGCAATATTCACTTTTAAATTAAACATCATTCTTCTAACAATTAATTAAATATCATTCTCCTAACACCCCCATTCCATAAGGTAGGCTGGGCAAGGAGCAATGTGTCCAATGTACAGACAGAGAAACCAAAACCTAGAAATGGTAAACTACATTCCATGGTCACCAGGTTGTCTCAGACAGACCTAGGACTAGATCCCAGGAGCCTGACTCTCAGACTAGAGCAGCTGCTTCCTCTGTCTGGAGGCCAGCCCAAGCAAGATCCTGCCCTCGTCCCCTTCCTCCCTCCCTCCATCTTATCTGGGGTCAGGGACTTCCTCTGGCCTCCAGGGTGGGGACCTGCTATTTGCTCCACTGCTTGGCTTTGTGACTTCGGGCAAGTCTCTTGCACTGTCCTCAGCGCAGTTGCTTGCTATTTTGTTTTACTATCTCTTGAAAGATAAGAAATAGATAAGAAATATACTTCAACCAAACCCAGAGTCTCCAAACCCGTGACCTATCACTTCCATGCCCCAGCAGAGGAAGGAAAAGAAAGGAAACTAACATTTACTGGCTAACCTACTATGCACCAGATACTTTATATACGTGATCTCTAATTCCTAAAAATACATCTCAAGAAGTGGCATCATTATACTCAACTTACAGATGAAGAACCTAAGGTTTAGAGAGGTCAAGTGACATGCCTAAGGTCATACAACTACTAATTGGCAGTGGGAGACTTGAACCCAGGTCTCCTGACTCCAGAGCCCTAATTCCCTCCTCTTCTTAAAAGACTTGGCACAGATCACAGAGTCATGCTTGGCATAACCCTGGATGAATGGACCCACAAGATCCATTCATCCATTCATGTATTCATTCATCAACCAACACAGATATACTAAGTACCTACTGTGTACCAGGGGCTGGGCTAGGCCCTGGGATATGATAGGCAAGGTCCCTGCCCTTCTCGAACTGACATTCAAGTGTAGTAAGACAATAGTCAAGTAAGTAAATAAATAAGACATTTTGAATAGTGCTAAAAAGAAAATAAAACAGGGACTTCCCTGGTGGTCCAGTGGGTAAGACTGTGCCCTCCCAATGCAGGGGGCCTGGGTTTGATCCCTGGTTGGGGAGCTAGATCCTGCATTCATGCCACAACTAAGAGTTCGCATGCCACAACTAAAGATCCTGCATGCCGCAACTAAGACCTGGCACAGCCTAAATAAATAAATAATAAGTAAATAATTTTAAAAAACAGGGAAATGGAAGAGAGAGCAGCCACAGGTGTAGGTGAGTGTGAAAAATATATAGCAAGAGAGGGGAAGAGAACTAGAGAGATCAATGTACATCATTAGATGGTGTAATCATGGAAGTCCTCCCTAAGGAGGTGACATTTCCATTGTGTCTGCTGGATCCACTTCTGCCCTATCTCCCCATGCTTGTCCCTGGACAGCCAGAGCAGCAGAGAAGGTGCCAAGCTACATATTCCTAGAACTCTGAAGGCTTTAGCTGAGAGGCCCTTTGGCAATCATTTTGTTTACTCTCTTCCCACTTTGTAGATGGGGAAACTGGGGTCCAGAAAGCAGAAGGGATTTACCCCAAGGAGACTGGCTAGGGCTGGAACTACACAGGGGCAGCGCCTTGTGGTGTGGGCTGGTGCTGTGCCCACCCCATACACTTGAATTAAGTTCTCTAAGGAAGGAAGCTTAGAGATCTCTTTTCCTCTCCCCTTCCTTCTGCCTGGGCTAGGAAGAGCAATTAGTAAATTCATGCACTGTGAATCACCCTTCTGTTGACACTTCTATTTCCAAAGCTAATTGGTCCAATGTTTGACCAATCACAGGACCTGAACTTTAGTGTTGGGGAGTGTGTGTGACTTGGGGGTGTAGGAAGAGGAGAGAGAAGACAAGAGCAGGGGTAAACTCATAGGGTTTTTCATTTTCACCAAGACCAACTTTTAATTGTTCCAGTGAATGGAGGGGATAGTGACAGCTGAAGTACATCCTGAAGAGTCCAACTGGCTTTCAAATTTTATATATGAGCCTTTTCCCCCCTGTACAAATTTCCCGTCTTAATTCTGACTCCAACTGATTTTAAAAGGGAACTTACTCTGTATAATAATTGACTCATAGTGACACACTTTCCCTATCTGGGCCTCAGTTTCCTATTCTGTAAAATGGGAGAGAAATAGGAGTCAGGCTCTTCCATTCACACCTTCTATGATTTAAGGTGGTGGGAAGGGAGAAGAGGTCCCAGGAGAGCCTTGGTCCCTACATTGGCCCCTCAGCTCTGGGACCCAAGGCAGGAGCATCCTGGGATCAGCCCACATTACTGAGTGCATTGTTCCTAGACCCACACCAGGCAGTTTCCACACAGTTTCTCATTCAATTTTCAGAACATAATCTTTTGACATAGGAGTCATCTTTCACTTTGCACGAGAGAAAACTGAGGCTCAGAGAAACTAATTAATTTGAGCATGAGTTGGTGAGTGGCGCTTCATATCCAGGTCTGGCTGAATCCCAGGCCCATGCCCTACCCAGGGTCCTGCCCCTGAGGATGACTTGGTTTGTTCAATTACACACAGATAATCCTCCCCTATGGAGAACACCCATTCCCTCCTCCCATGGTTCTTGTCCTCCACCCTGCCTCAGTCCCTCATGGCCAAGGTGATTTCCTAGACCTTGTCATTACCAACAATTATGCCCCTACCCTGAGTAATTTCAATATCAAGTACTCCATCCTCCTGACACCACCTCCTGTCTCTTCTGCCCACTCCCTCTAGAACCCTGACTCCATCAGTTCCGGATCTACCAGGACTTCAATCCACTGATCTTCCCACCTTTTCCCCTACTGTTTCTCGCCTCCCTCATGTCCTGACTTTCCTCCTTAACCAGCTTAGATTCTGTGGACCATAATTATAATTACTTCCTTGCATACGCCCTCAACCCCCTTGCGCCTTTCTTGTTAAATTGCACTCACCTGGCAGAACCACACCCTGGTTAATCCAACTCTGCACTTGCACCCACACAGTTGGCAGAAGCTGGAGGAAGACACACAGCCCTGCTGACTGGTCTCACTTTAATGTCACACCCACCCTCCTCCAGGGGACCCTTTGCACTGTCTCAGGATCCTACCATATGAGCCAGTCCTGTCACTCTCCCATAGTCCTATAGACAACTTCTTACCTTCTCCTCTCTCCTCGATCCCTGAAAGCTCCTCCCCCAACGCTCCCTCAGCTGTTGACCTCCCTTCCTACCTCACTGAGAAGATAGAAGTGATCAAAAGAGAATTTCTGCAGACTCTCAACACCTCCTCTACCCAATCCCTGGGTCTGTGCCTCATTTTTACCCTCCCTCCTGCTACCTTGGATGAACCCCATTTGCTCCTCTCTGTGCTTCCCTTCCACTCATACACCAGATCTCCTGCCTCTCACCTGCTCAAGGACTTCACTTGGGCCATTTCCCCTTCTCTACTGGTTCATTCCAATCAGTGTTGAGACATAATTTTTTTGCATCTCAGAAAAAACCACAACAAAACCAAGAAACCTCTCTTGACCTCACATCTGCATCCCCTCTACCCCGTTTCTCTATATAGATCTTCCTTGACTTAGGGTGGGGTTACATCCTGATAAACCCATGGTAAGCTGAAAATATCCTAAATTGAAAATGCATTTAATACATGTAACCTACTGTTAACTAGGTTTAGCCTAGCCTACCTTAAACGTGCTCAGTACACTAACGTTAGCCTGATGTTGGGCAAAATCACTTAATACAAAGCCTATTTTATAATTAAATGTTGATTATCTCATCTAATTTATTGAATACTGTATTGAAAGGGAAAGGCAGAATGGGTGTAAATGTGTCGGTTGTTTCCCCTTGATGTGATGTGGTCATATGGTTCAATGGGAGCTGCAGCTCGCGGCCACTGCACAGCATCACGAGTATCAGACCCAATATCGCTAGCCCAGGAGAAGATTAAAATTCAAAAAAGTACATTTTCTACTGAATGAGTATTGCCTGTGCACCATTGTAAAGTCGAAAAATTGTAAGTAGAACCATTGTAAGTTGAACCACAGCAAGTTGGGCACCATCTGTATAGCAGAACTCTTTGAAAATGTTTGCTGCCTTCGCTTGTTCTCTTCTCACTTGAACACACTTTAATAAGGCTTTTGTCCCCACCACTAGACCAAGACTGCTTTTTGTCGAGGTCACCTGTGACCTTCACGTTGCTTAATCCAATCCTCAAGGGGTTTTGGCCCCACCGTGCAGCTTGCAGGATCTTAGTTCCTCCCCCAGGGATTGGACCTGGGCCACAGCAGTGAAAGTGCCCAGTCTTAACCACTGAACCGCCAGCGAACTCCCCATCACATTTTTTTTTGGAAATAGGTTTATTGAGATAAAATTTAGCTAATGAATTATGTGGGTGAAGTATATGATGGCTAACGTATACTTCACCCATATAAAGTGTACAGTTCAGTGGTGCTTGGTATACTGACAGAGCTGTTCAGCCAGCACCATAATCAATTTTAGAACATTTTCGTCACCCCCCAAAGAAACCCTGTGCCCTTTAGCAGTCACTCCACATTTTCCCCCAACCCCTTCAACTCACAGACAACCACTAATCTACTTTCTGCCTCTGTATAGATTGCCCTATTCTGGGCGTTTCATATAAATGGTATCATACAATATGTGGTCTCTTGTGACTGGTTTCTTTTACTTAGCATAATGTTTTCAAGGTTCACTTATGTTATAGCATGTATTAGTATTTCACTTTTTCTTTATTGACAAATAATATACCATGGATATATGGATATACCACATTTTATTTATCCACTCATAAACATTTGAGTTGTTTCTACTTTTGGCTATTATGAATACTGCTATGAATATTCATGTACAAGTTTTTTTTTTACTTTTTTTTTCTTTTTAAAGAGTAGTTTTAAATTCACAGCAAAATTGAGAGGAAGGTACAGAGATTTCCTGTATAGACTCTGCCCCCACATATGCATAGTCTCCTCCATTATCAACAAAATCCCACCAGAGTGGTACATTTGTTACAACTGATGAACTTACATTCACACATCATCATCACTCAAAGTTTACATGAGGGTCCACTCTTGGTGTTGTACACATACAAGTTTTTATGTGGACATGTGTTTTCATTTCTCTTGGGTAAATATCTAGAAGTGGAATTACTGGTCATAGGTAATAAGGTAACTTTATGTTTACCCATTTGAGGAACTGCCAGACTGGTTTCCAGAGCAGCTGCACAATTTTACATTTCTCACCAGTGGTGTATAAGGGTTACAATTTCTCCATATCCTTGTCAACACTTGTTATTATATGTCTTTTTTGTTTGTTTTCTTTTGTGGTATGTGGGCCTCTCACTGTTGTGGCCTCTCCTGTTGCGGAGCACAGGCTCCGGACGCGCAGGCTCAGCGGCCGTGGCTCACGGGCCCAGCCGCTCCGCGGCATGTGGGATCCTCCCGGACCGGGGCACGAACCCGTGTTCCCTGCATTGGCAGGCGAACTCTCAACCACTGCGCCACCAGGGAAGCCCCAATGTCTTTTTGTTTATAGCCATCTTAGAAGTAGTATCTCATTGTGGTTTTGATTTGGATGTCTCTCATCGCTAATGATGTTGAATTTCTTTTCATGTGCTTATTGGCCATCTGTATCTTTGGAGGAATGTCTATTCAAATCCTGTACCCATTTTAAGTTGCTTTTTTTTGACTGTGCCATGCAACATGTGGGATCTTAGTTCCCCTACCAGGGATGGAACCCGGGCCCCCTGCAGTGGAAGCACAGAGTCCCAAACACTGGACCGCCAGGGAAGTCCCCTAAATTGCATTATTTTAAAAAGTTATTGTTGGGACTTCCCTGGTGGTGCAGTGGTTAAGACCCTGTGCTCCCAGTGCAGGGGGCCCAGATTCCATCCCTGGTCAGGGAACTAGATTCCACATGCATGCCGTAACTTGAGTTCGCATGCCGAAACTAAGGAGCCACCTGCCACAACTAAGACCCGGTGCAACCAAATAAATAAATAAATACTTTAAAAAATTATCTTTAAAAAAATTGTTGAGTTCTGAGGGTTCTTTATATATTCTAGATACAAGTCCCTTATCAGATATACGATTTGCAAAATTTTCTTCCATTCTAATTGTCCATTCTTAATCCTCATATTTTCCTAGATCTATAAATTGCATGTGACACAGCTGATCATTCCCTCCTCTTTGAAATACTTTCTTCACTTCGCTTTTAAGATATCTTACTATCCTGATTTTTCTCCTATTTCACTGACTACTGTTTTGTGGTTTCCTCCTCATCCCCTCAACTGCCGAACAGTGAAGTGCCCAGGCCTCACTCCCTGGTCCTCTTCTCTTTGCTTTTTCTTTCTTTTTTTTCTTTTTGCGGTACGCGGGCCTCTCACTGTTGTGGCCTCTCCCGTTGTGGAGCACAGGCTCCAGACGCGCATGCTCAGCGGCCATGGCTCACGGGCCCAGCCGCTCCGCGGCATGTGGGATCTTCCCGGACCAGGGCACGAACCCGTGTCCCCTGCATCGGCAGGCGGACTCTCAACCACTGCGCCACCAGGGAAGCCCCTCTTCTCTTTTCTGTCTACACTCACTCCCTTGGTGATCTCATCCAGTTTCAAGCTTTAAATGCCATCTCTGTGCTTGCAAATCCCAGATTTATATATTCCAGCCCAGAGCTCTCTCCTGAACTCCAGGATCGTTTATTTAATTTTACACAACACCTCTACATGTATCTTTATGGTCTCCTCAAACTTTGCACTTCAAAAGCTGAATTCTTTTTTTTTTAATTTTGAAAAATATTTATTTATTATTTTTGGCTGTGTTGGGTCTTTGTTGCTGCGTGCGAGCTTTCTCTAGTTGCAGTGAGCAGGGGCTACTCTTCGTGGCACTGCGCTGGCTTCTCATTGCAGTGGCTTCTCTTGTTGCAGAGCACAGGCTCTAGAGCGCGCGGGCTTCAGTAGATGCAGCACGTGGACTCAGTAGTTGTGGCTTGTGGGCTCTAGAGCACAGGCTCAGTAGTTGTGGCGCACGGGTTTAGTTGTTCTGCGGCATGTGGGATCTTCCCGGACCAGGGCTCGAACCTGTGTCCCCTGCATTGGCAGGCGGATTCTTAACTACTGCGCCACCAGGGAAGCCCCCAAAACTGAATTCTTGAACTGAATTGCTCCTCCCACAGCAAATGGCAACTTCCAGTTCTTGGGCTGAACACATGAAGCCATTTTTTATTCCTTTTTCCTCTCACATCCCACATCCAATTTGTCCGCAAGTCTTGTTGGCTCTACCTTCAGAATACAGGCAGACTCTGACCCCATCTTGCCCTCCACCCAGCTTGCTGCCACCTCCGTGGGCATCACCCCCTCCCCTGGATTATTGGAGCCTCCCTGCTGGCCCCGTTGCTATTGCACTTGTCTCCCACAGTGTGGTTTCAACCCGGCAGCCAGAGCGATCCTTTTAAAACACAAGTCAGATCATGTCATTTTAATGCCTCCATCTCACTTGGAGTAAAAGCCAAAGTCCTCCACTCACCACAAGGCTCCATGGGACACCCCACCCCCATCTCCTCCCACTCTCCCCTCGCTCATCTGCTGCGGGTACACTGGCCTTCTTGATGCTCCTCTCCCACCTCAGAGCCTTTGCAAATTGCTTTCATCTGCCTGATACACTCATCCCCTCTTGGCCACATGGCTTCTGCCCAGTTCCTCCAGGTCTTTTTCTCAGTGTGTCCTTTTCTCAGTGAGCCCTAACTACCCAATTAGAATGGCAGTCTCCCCTCCCCACCCTCTCCTCTGCTTTATTGTTTCCATAGCACCCAGCACCATCTACACATCATGCTACACATCATACCTATTTATTGCCTGTTTGTCTGTTGGAACAGAAGCTCCAGGAGGGCAGAGATTTTGTCTGTTTTTGTTTTCTGTGTATCCCAGCTCCTGGAGTCTATAAATATTCATGGGACGAGTGAAGGGACGCTTGAGGGAAGGAGGAAGGAGCACTCTTCCAGAACCTGATCTTGCAGGGAGTGGTGCAGTACAGCTAGAGACAGATCTCTGAGGAGGGACTTGAACGGAGTCCTCCTCAAGGTCATGGAAATTTGGTTCCTGTTTCCAGCCAAGGAAGCCTGGTGAAGTAGGAGCCAAAAGCTTGAGTTCCTGTTCCAGCTTGGCCTCTTGTTGGCTGTGTGCAACTGGGTGCAATCACTCCCTTTCACTGAGCCTGGGTTTTCTCATCTGCTCATTGGGGTATTATGACCTAGTCTCAGGGCTGGCATAAAAGACCCAGTGCATGAGGGGTCCTGGCATGTAGTCAACACTCAGTGCATGCTTGCTCTCCCCAGAAGCAGAGCTAATTTGCTAATTTGCAGCAAGGTTCAGATAGGTGTGGGGTTTTTGCGGGGGGCGGGGGAGGAAGGAGGAAGAGAGAGTGAGACCATAGCGGCAGATGAGGCTCTGGGAGAGAAAGAGGAGGCTGAGGGCTAGACCCTAAAGGACAGGGAGAGACACCAGAAGACAGAGCTGTGAGCAGGGCACTCTCAGATCTCACTTCACTCACCTATGCTCATAAAGCCCCACCCGACCAAACTCATTTGCGCCCGTCCAGCCCCTTGGGGAGGCAGGCGGACATGACTGATGACTGATTACACCCATTTCGTGGGTGAGGAAACTGAGGCTCAGGAGGTGGCAATATGCATCTCTGTCTCATCTCCCTTGCTAAAGGTGAGCTCCTCAGGTTCAAGGGTTGCCCACTTCCATTTCTGTCTCCTCAGGGCTGACGCTGCCAACTGAAAACAGGGGTGGGTATTCATCAGTGGGTTTCCAGCCCCAGCAGACCGCACACCCTCTTTTATAATAAATTTCTTGCAATATCTCTTTCCTGTAATGGAATGAGATTCACAGATAAAATATCCTATTCACACACTCAAAATTTTGGAAAAAAAAAAAATCAGGGCTTCCCTGGTGGCACAGTGGTTGAGAGTCCGCCTGCTGATGCGGGGGACACAAGTTCGTGCCCCGGTCCGGGAAGATCCCACATGCCGCGAAGCGGCTGGGCCCGTGAGCCACGGCCGCTGAGCCTGCGCGTCCGGAGCCTGTGCTCCACAACGGGAGAGGCCACAACAGTGAGAGGCCCGCGTACCGCAAAAAAAAAAAATAATAATAATAATAATTTTAAAAAATCAAGGTAATGCCCTAACTGAAATGTAGAGAAGAAATGAAAGGAAGGTAATCTGTTTTTTTCATGATTTAATTTTTAATTGATATATAATTATAAAACATTACTTAAGTTTCAGGTGTGTGACATGGTTTGATATTTGTATACATTGTGAAATGATCACCACAATGTCTAGCTAACATCTATCACCACAGGTAGTTACAATTTTTTTCTTGTGATGAGAACTTTTAAGATCTACTCTCTTGGGACTTCCCTGGCGGCAGTCCGGTGGCTGGGACTCCGCACCCACCACAGCCAAAGATCCCACAGGCGGCAACGAAGAGCCCGCAGTGCGGCCAAATAAATAAATAAAATAAATATTAAAGATTTACTCTCTTAGCGACTTCTGAATTATGATGCAGTATTATTAACTTCAGTCACCATGCAGGACACCCATGATTTATTTATCTTAACTGGGAATTTGTAGATATTTATTTATTTATTTATTTGCTGTGTAAATACACAGGCAGACACTTGCAAAACAGGGCTTGTCAAATTGAAATGTGCATAGGAGTTACCTGGGGATCTTGTTAAAGTGGAGATTCTGAACAGTAGGTCTGGGGAAGGACCTGACAACCTGCATCTCTAACCAGCTCCCCAGTGTTGCCCAGCAGCTGCTCCACTGGCGCTGGCGGGAGAAGGATGCTTCCCGTTCCCTGGGCCCACGCACCACTCTGCCTTCCCAGCAGGACCTCTGCCCAGGGCCATCCCCTCCCCAGGCCCAAGCAAGGGGCAGCCCTGTCGGGACGGCCCAGAACAAACACTGCCCAGGAAAGCGCCCGCCCTGCTGCCAAGCCTCATTCCCAACACCCATGTGGCTGGGTGCCCGCTGCCGAGACAGCAGTTCCCACAGGAGGAGCCTGCCCTGGGGTATGGGCCACTGGGGAGGGAGGGAAGCCCTGGGAATCAACGTCTGAAGGGGTGAGGGCTTTGTGTCCCTGCCCCACTGCTGCTTGGGCCACTAAATCCCAGTGCATTGTTTTCTTGCCCTGAGTGCCCTCCCATCCCCCTGTCTCCCACTTCTCCCTCATTCCCTTTGCCCTCAGTCTGGCCTAGGCCCCTGTAATGGGGAGCCCAGATTAATCTAGCCGTTCCCTATCCCGAGAAACTTTCAGGCTGGAGGCCAGCAGACAGGCAAACAGACACCTTTCACCTTTAAGCAGGTATTCTGTCAAAGGAGGTATGTGGAAGGGAACTCATTTCCAACCTTTTGGGTGCCAATCAGAGAAGGCTTCCTGGAGGCAGCAGGAGCCCAGCAGGGCGTGAAGGCTGTGGAGGGATGCCTTAGACAGCCCCCTCTCCCAGAGTCCCCGCCTGGACAGGGCCTACTGATTTGGGGCACCAGCAGGGGCATTGCTGCTGTGAAGATTCCAGAGGACCCCATTTTACGGGCTAGGGTAGAGGAAAGAGAAACTGTGTTTGAGGCCCAGCTGTGCCGCTGACATACTGTGTGCCTTCTGGGGAAAGCCCTTTTCCTGTCTGGGCCACCATAAAGGGATGGGATCTGGGGATCCCCAAGGCCAGTCTAGCTCTAAAGCCTGCGGTCCCTTGGTGACCAATGAGGAGGATTTATCACCTCTGAGGTGGGGAGGCCAGGCAGCAGGCTTATGCAGGGCTGGAACTGGCTCTGGGCAGGGGGAGTGGGTTCTGGGGAGACTCTGAGGCGGTCTCCCACCCGAGAGCTAGGCCAGACTGTTCTACTTTCTGGGCTCTGCTGGAAGGCAAAACATTAACCCATGACAGCAGGAATAACAAATGACAACAGGAATAACAGATGCCCCTCCCTCCCACGAGGACTGTGCTCCACAGCTTACAAAGCTGTTTTCTTGCTACCATCTCATTTGATCCTCACAAACTTGGCGTTAGTGCCATTTGACAGATGAGAAAACTGAGGCCCAGAGAAGTCAAGTCACTAGCACAAGGTCTCAGAGCTAAGAAGACATCCCAGGACTTAAACCCAGTATCCCATACATGGTTTTGGGAAAGTTTCCTGAATCTCCTGGGTCTGAATTGTCCGTGAAGTACAACCCTTGAACATGGGGCCCTAAATTTCCACCAGGATCATTAACTTTGGATATTAGAGCTGGAAGGCTAAATCTCACTGTACAGGTGGGGAAACTGAGGCTGTAGAGAGGAAGGGTCTTGCCCATTTGCTAGGTAAGGTCCTGGCCTCCACCCCTAGGTTCTCAGATGAAGTTCCTGGGGCTTTTTCAGCTCCCTCTCCTCCTAGTGATCTGGAGGCCTGTGTCTGGGCACAGTGGGGAGGGAGGGTTTAGTGCAAGAATCCTCCAAATCAAAGAGGGAGCCTGACAGGAATGGGGAGGGCTTAGGCCTTAGAAAATATGCTTTGCCTTTAGGCTTTATTTCCTAAGATGAAGATGTGTCACTAAAGCAAGGAGGAGATGGTGGTGGGTTTTAATTTCACTGTTTGCTTCCCAGGCAGGCGCTCAAGCCGTGACTGCAGAGGTGGCCGGTGCTCAGACAACCCCTGGCCAGGTCTCCCCCCCTTTGGGCTCAAGGCCCCGGCTTTGACGTGATTTCAGTGGTGAGCCTGTGTCAGGCACAGATGGAAATGGGAGTGTGTTTTCTGTGGCCCGATCATAGCCCAACCCAGAATAAGGGTGAGGTTCTGTTTGGGCCTGGGTGGAGATCTTCGTCACTGGGCTCAGGTCCAGTTTATGACCAAGGTCAGGGCTCATCCTGGGAGCAAGGAGCAGGGAGCAAGGAGAAGCAGCCCTTGGTCCCTCCCAGGGCAGACTCAGCCCAGGAGGGTGGGTCAGGCAGTCCGGCTGGGAGGCCACTGGCCTTCCTTTAGGCTCCTGGACTGGAGCAGAGGCTCTGGTGAAGGTGATGCCCAGGCTCTCTGGTCTACCATCAGGTGTGTCTTAAGGAGAGGTGACCTCCCACCTCCACCCAACATCCTCCAACCAGACAACCTGCCCACCAGGACTCTGGACTCTCTCTGCTGGTCCTGCTCCAGGCTCTGAAGTTTACAGAGGCGAGTGGTGTGGATCATGGTCCCTAACTGTCCTCAGGGCTCTGTCCAGAGGCAAGCTGATGAATTGGCTAGCTGGGAAAAAGAACCAAAATCCCTCCACTGTGGCTGATTTCAAGCCACCCGTGCGATGTCACTGCATGTAGAGTTGGGAAGAGACTCACAGAATCAGCTCTTGCAAGCAGGTAGGAGCCAGCTCCAGCACACCGCTGGCTCTGTCCCAGGACAGTCCCACTGCCGTCCACAGGGCAGGTAGGGGCTCGGGTCCCACTAGCTCACAGGGGCAGGGTGCCCTCGAGGGTTTCCTGTCCTGTCCTTGTGCCTGTTGGTGTGAAGGTCACGGTGATTATGATCGTGACTGACGTTGTGATTGTGATGGTTGAGGCTTCACTTTGCTACCACTGACCTCAGTCAAGGACGTGCCTCTGTCCCCCGAGGGAAGCTGCCAGGAGGTGTGTGCCCAGGAGTGCGATGGCCGACTAGGTCCTTCCCAGGGCTGTATCATGGCTCTTTCCAGGACACTGGAAGCCTGATGTGGCCTTATGGACAGATGTCCTGCCATCTCCTACTTCCCCTGTGCGTCGATGACCTAGCCTCATACCTCACTGAGGAAACAGGAGCCCAATGTATGGGAAGCCCAGCCCTTACCTCTACTGACCCTATACCCCTCCCTGCACTCGGCCCATCTTCTCCTTCCCTACTCATTCCTGAGAATGAGGCCCTCCTCTTATCGAAGGATGGCGCTTAGTGGCTTCCCATTGATGGGAATAAAAATCCCACTTCTTTCCCTGGCTGATTTTATTTTACCTTATTCATTTATTTATAGTTTTGGTCCTGCCACATGGCATGCGGGATCTTAGTTCCCCGACCTGGGATCGAACCCATGCCCCCTGCAGTGGAAGTGCGGAGTCTCAACCACTGGACCGCCAGGGAAGTCCCTCCCCGGCTGACTTTAACCTCACCTCTTCCCACCCTGGCTTCCTGTGTTCCAGCTACTCGGGCCACCTTTCTCTTCCACAAGCACAGGAAGTTTGTTCCGGCCTCAGGGTCTCGGAGTCCACAGTCGCCCCAGATCTCTGCACAACAGCTTCAGCTTCAGCTCAGAGTCCTTCCCTGACCTCCCCCTCTTAAGGGGCTCCCCCAGTTCCTCTCCATCTCATCCTCCTTGTGTTTCCTGCCCTGCAGTGTTCTTGTCTACTTATGTGTTACGGATTCGACTGTCTTCCTCATTAGATTGTAAGCTCCACGGTGCAGGGACCTCATTCTCTGCTGTATCTGGTACCTGGTCTGTGCCCAATAAAAGGAAATGGAATAAATGAATAGATGTCTGTGTTTCTTCCCTCTTTGTTCTCCCTGGGTCATTGCTAGCATCTTGTTTGAATGTCCAGGCCTGGTTTCTGCTCTGTGCTGGGCTATAAATGGAAGGGGCAATGTCCCAACTGTACTTGGCCGGAGTGCAGGGCACTTGTGGTGATGGCATCAGAAGTTGGTAGGTGATTGCAAGGGGCTTTGGGTCTGACCAGTGTTGAAAGGTCCAGATGCCACTGACCTGGGTTTGGTTTTAATAAAGAAGGCAGCATCTCCTCCTAGCTTCATGCTATCATTACCACCAGGCTTCCTTACTGGGTGGACTTTTGTTGGTTTTTGGCTGCCCTACATCCCAACCCCCTTTCTCTTTAGGGGGAAGCCCCCACTACATATGTCTCGATGGACATCCTACTACTGAAGTTAAGGGGACCACAGGCCCCTCCTCCCACTCCTTGGCAGATGGGACATGGGCACATGACCTGGGCTCGGCCAAGTGGATGCCTCAGCCCAGAGCTTTGAATCTTGAGTGAGTGATGCAAAGATATGAGGGTTTAGGGCTTCCCTGGTGGCTCAGTGGTTGAGAGTCCGCCTGCCGATGCAGGGGACGCGGGTTCGTGACCTGGTCCAGGAAGATCCCACATGCTGTGGAGTGGATGGGCCCGTGAGCCATGGCCGCTGAGCCTGCGCGTCCGGAGCCTGTGCTCCGCAACGGGAGAGGCCACAACAGTGAGAGGCCCGTGTACCGCAAAAAAAAAAAAAAAAGATATGAGGGTTTAGAATTCACTCAGAAAGGTGGCCTTTGGTAGTAGTGGTCAGTGTGGTGTCTGATGGTGACAGTTCTATCTGGGTGTCTTGCTGAGGGGCTTGGTCTGTCCAATGCTGTCACTTCCTTGGTTCCTGCCCTTTATCTCAGCCTGGATCACCGGGCTTTGTGTCCGTTCTGGGAGCTCCCCAATATCTTTTGTTTCTTCATAGGTCAGCCAGAGTCAGGTTCTGTTGCTTGCACCCAAGAACTCTTATTGCCACCTACCTCCACCACTAGACATTGTCATTACCACCATTCCCATCAATGCCAAGACCAAGCACCCATCAATTCAGCCCCATAATCTTCACGAGACACCATCACCATCCATGTCTTGTGACCTCAAGCATCAATAGCTTTAACCGTCTTCAGGCTCTCAAACTGTATTTGTCAGGGTTCAGTGCAGGAAACAGAAACCCTGCCTTAGTGTTTTTAGCAGGAAGGTATTTAATAGAAGACAATTGTTCCAGAGGCCGAATGAGCCACGCCTCTAAGAATGACTCCCAGAACCATACAGAACTGATCCACCAAGAGAGTCACTGTGAATTCAAGGACACGCCCCTGAAGCTTCAGTCCAGGAATCAGGAAGCTGCAGGTGAGAAGTTGCTACCACCACATTCACAATTGCCACTGCCTCTGGGCAAGCAGGAAGCTGGACCTGATACCAGAACAGTGCTGCAGAAAAACCTCCTGTGACCGCAAACTTGCGGGCCGGCAGAAACAGCCAAAAGGGAGCAAAAAAACAAAAACCAAACCCCCAAAACCCCCACGACAACAACCAAATCATAAATAGTGCTTATTATGTGGCCAGCACTCTTCTATTATTATCCCTATTTTATGAACGAGAAAACCGAAGCACGGAAAGGGCTGCACCTCACTTTAGGCTTCCAAATCTTGCTGGAGTGAATCTAATAAGTGGAGCCTGTTCCACATATAAACACTGCAAGGGAGGGAAATGTAGTTGTTAGCTTTCCAACCTCCCGTCTAGGAGGGTGGGATGGAGGCTGAGAGAGCCCAGCCACAGGATCTACCCTGTAAACCATCACTACCACTGTCACCTCTCCATCAACGCTATGATCTGCTTTTTTTCCCCCCGAAATAAACTCTGCTTTATTCAGATAGCAAAAGGTTGAGAATCAAACATTATATTTTATCTTATTTTTTTGGCTGTGTTGGATCTTCATTGCTGTGTGCGGGCGTTCTCTAGTTGCGGCAAGCAGGGGCTACCTTGTTTCGGATCCCGGGCTCTAGGCGCACGGGCTTCAGTAGTTGTGGCGCGTGGGCTCAGTAGTTGTGGCTTGTGGGCTCTAGAGTGCAGGCTAAGTAGTTGTGGCCTGCGGGCTCTAGAGAGCAGGCTCAGTGGTTGTGGTGCACGGGCTTAGTTGCTCCGCGGCATGTGGGATCTTCCCAGACCAGGGCGCGAACCCGTGTCCCCTGCATTGGCAGGCGGATTCTTAACCACTGCGCCACCAAAGAAGTCCTCAAACACTATATTTTAAACCTCATTTGCACATCTTTGAAACCAGAGGGGACACCCCTGGGCCAATCACCTGGGATGACCTTGGCTGACAGACACCTGGATGAGGGAAACATCCCCTTAACCACCATCAAGTCGTTACCAGCCCCGTCACCTCCTCCACCAACCCTGAGCTCTGACAGCTGTCACCTTTTCCGTCACTTGACAAACGTCATCATCAGTGTCACTACCACCATTGTCATGATTATCCCCATTACCTCCATCCCCAGCAGCAGGGCGGTGTTGAGCGGCCATTGAGGTCACTTCCTTGCCTTGGTGCTCCAAAAAATAATTGCTTAATTAGATGATTGTGCTTTGAGCTATTTCCTCAAAGTAGGAAATCTTCCCAGGCTCCGATGAGGCTGGGGATGGTTTATACACTGGAGGGGTCTGCCCCTGTGAGTGTGGCTGTGAGGGTCCAAGGCAAGCCTCTGGGAGGCCATTCCATCCATCCCCCTGCCTTTGTGGTGGAGAAAAGCAACATAGTAATTAGGAGTGCTGGTCAAGTTAGTCTAGGTCAGCTTAGACAAGTGACTTCACCTTTCTGGGTCTCAGTTTCCTTATCTGTAAAATAGGATCGTTCTTATAGAGGAACGTGGGGATTAGAGGTGATGTAAATAAGGCACCTGGCACAGTGCTTAGGAGGCTCTCAGATGAAGGTCACTAATACCTTTTATTTCTTTTATCTAACACTTATATAGAGCTCACTTCGTGCCAGCACTGTTCGGAGCACTTGACAAAGTTCAGTTCATTAACTGAAACTTCATAAGAGCCCGTAGAGATAGGTACTATTGTCTTTCCCTTTTTATAGTTGAGGAAACTGAGGCCCAGAGAGGTTAGGTAGCGTATCCAAGGTCACACAGCTAGTTAGTGGCAGAGCTGGGATTTTAGCTCAGGGTGTCCAGCTCACATCTGAGCTTTTGACGCTGATGCTCTCTGGCAGCAAGTGTTTCTTCCCCGTCCTAAAAAGCTCCCCTTCTGCCCCATCCAGGTTGGAGAAGACGCTGCCCTTTTTGTCCAGCAATTGGAAACGGGCCTCCAGAAGTCACTGTGTCCAGTTTCTCATCTTGGACAGAAGTACCCGCATTCACCCTGTCCAGGGCCTCCCGTCCCTCCCAGCCAGGAAGTCTTTCCTGTTGTCTGATTTGGATTTGGGCTGAGGCAGCAGTTTCCAGGGAGGAACCACCTGGGCTGAGATACCTCGTAGTGGGGACCTCAGGAGATGTGGTGGAGGGAGGGGTCTTGACCCTGGGCTCTCAGCCAGTGGGATGGGGGTGGAGGGGGTCTGGGGTGGGTGGAGCTCTGGGGCAGGCCTCCCTGTTAACTGCTCTGCAGGAGGCCTTGTCTCCCCACCCACCCCATGACTGCATCGGAGACCTCTCAGGCCCCAGTGAGCTCCAGGCCCCTCCCCAAGCCCCCTCCTCCTAAGCTCCCGCACGCCCCACTCAGGCCCTGCCATGTCCTCTGGGCCCCCTCTTCTTGGTCCCCATCCCTTTTGCCCTCTCAGTGTCTGACATTGTTGTCTGCTCCCTAGATTCTGAGACCCCGTTCTGCCCAGGCTTCCCTCCCCCTGCAACCCTCTTGGTCTTCTCTCCCTCTTACTCCATCGTGGGGGGCTCCTTGTGGAGCTGGCACCAGGGCCTGGGCATCTCAGTCACCACAGCCTCAACATGTCCCAAACCCACCACATCTTCTCGCTCCAAATTTGGCCTCCATCTTAGCCGGGGACCCAAACAGAAAAGAAAGCTTGGGGTCTCCCTAGACTTGCCCCCTTCTCCCTCCACACAACATCCCGGCCATCTAACAGGTAGTAAGCCCTTACTGCATACCAGGTGAGGAGCTCCTGGGGCTGACCAAAGCAGGTTCCTGGGCATGTATAAACACTCCTGAAGCTTCCGCAAATACAGGGATGGGGAAGAGGTTTGTAATAAGTCTGGATTTTCCACAGTTAAGCTGGGGTGAGGAGGGGCCCTCGGGAGGGTCGTGTGAGGAGGCTGCTCATGGATGCTGGGGTGCACCACTCAGAACCCCCTACAGGACTCAGGTACTCGTTCCCCCAGAAACCACCTAGTATAAGATTATGTCCCCTCCCTGGGGGCAGCCTGGATTCAGGGACTGGTCACCGGGGAAGCTCAGGGGCCTGGTCCCCTTGCCTCAGTTGGGATTAACTCTGAAGGGCTGTCCCAGCGCCTTGAGGAAAACATTTCTGACACCCCACCACCTATTAGGCCTCTTGTTCCCTCATGCAGAGACTTCCTGTATTTTTCATTCATAGAACTTCGTCCCAACTTCATAATTGTCTTCATTCATTTGTTCAATACCAGGAGTGCTCCACGCACTGATACACCAGTGAGCAGGAGGCAAAATCCCTGCTCTAGACGGGAGACAGGCGAGAGCACGTGTATAGTATAACGTGAGGTGGTGACCTGCGTTTTGAAAGAAAGTGAGGAGGACAAAGGATAGAAGGAAGGAAGATGCACTTTTTGTTTTTAGAAAGAATTTTTTTTGATGTGGACAATTTTTAAAGTCTTTATTGAATTCGTTACAATATTGCTTCTGTTCTATGTTTTGGTTTTTTGGCTTCAAGGCATGTGGGATCTTAGCTCCCCAGCCAGGGATCGAACCCGCACTCCCTGCACTGGAAGGCGAAGTCTCAACCACTGGACCACCAGGGAAGTCCTGGAAGATGCTCTTTTGAGATGTTAACATTTGAACGGAGGCCTGTGTGGAGTGAGAAAGGAAGTCACAGTGACGGGGCCTGGAACATCCCAGGAGAGGGAACAGCAAGTGCAAAGGGCCCTGAGGCAGGGATGTGACCATGAACTTGAGAAACAAGGAGGCCAGCATGTCCAGGATGGAAGGAGCCAGGGCCAGCTGCATGTGCTGGATTCCTTGTTCCTTCATCCCACCTCACCGGTGCCCTTGGGCAAGAGCCTGCCCTGTCCTGAGATTCAGGGTCTCCATCAGGTGCAGCGGGGGTGAGTCATCCTTGGCCACTGCTGGGTAGGCCTGTTGGGGCCCCTTATCATTTTCTCCCCTGGCCCCCCTCTGTCGTTCTCTCCTAGCCCTTAACCCGATTTCTAACTATTTTTATGTGTGATTACTCACTGTCTGTAAGGTCTCTAAGTGCAGGGACAGTGCCTGCCTCATTCACCAGGAGATGCCCAGAGTCCAGCACTGTGCTGGTTTATACAGGAGGCACTCAGTAAACGTTGAATGAACGAATGACACCACCTTATAAATTATAAAGCAGGAGTGATGGGAAAGGCTGTGATGGTTGTAAAATAATTGCTGACTACACAGGCAGAGGAAGCTGCCCAGCAGGAATCTAGCCAGTGTGTGGCTGGGGTGGGGGCGGCTGGGAATCTGAGCAGCCTCGTCCCCACCCCACCCCTAACCCTAGGACTTGGTAAGACTGAAAACAACACTGATAACAACAGTCATTTCAGCCATGCTACCTCATTTAATCTGCATAACAAAGTCACCGGGTGAGTACTACCATTATCCCCATTGTAAAGATTTGGAAGCTGAGGCTCAGGGATTTTAAGGAATTTACCCAAGATAAATAAATGGTGGGGCTAGGATTCACCTGGGGCCAGGTCTGTCTGAGGTCATGGTCCATCAGAGGGTTAGCAATGACACTCTCCTGCTCCTCTCCTCACTTTTACACTTTTAAATCTTCCCTATCGCCATCTTGCCTTTTCCAGACTCCCTGCTCCAGGCACCTCTCAGAACCTGTTTATCTATCTGTAAAGTGGACACATCAATCCCTGCCCATTTCATAGTGACGGCCCATGAGGATGAGGACATTCTGTACATTGTCAAGGGCTGGGTGGTGCTGAGGTAGTGGAAGATGCAGCAGGGACCTGCCCAAGGCCACCTCGAGGTGGCAGGTGAGCATCCCTGGGTTGTGGCTGGGCACTGTTGGTGAGTGAGTGTGAGTGTGTGAGGGTGTGGGTAAGTATGAGTGTAGATCAGCCTCCAGGGGACTCTTGGAGGGCAAGAAAAGCCCCCTCTGCTTCTAACGTAAGGCGTCCGAAAAAGTAAAAAGGCTGCATGATACATGGTATATTTTATTTTATTTTATTATTTATTTATTTTTGGCTTGTTGGGTCTTCGTTTCTGTGTGAGGGCTTTCTCTAGTTGTGGCGAGTGGGGGCCACTCTTCATTACGGTGCGCGGGCCTCTCACTGTCGCGGCCTCTCTTGTTGCGGAGCACAAGCTCCAGACGCGCAGGCTCAGTAGTTGTGGCTCACGGGCCTAGTTGCTCCGCGGCATGTGGGATCTTCCTAGACCAGGGCTCGAACGCGTGTCCCCTGCATTGGCAGGCAGACTCTCAACCACTGCGCCACCAGGGAAACCCCAACATGGTATATTTTAAATGTTTACATTTAACAAATGAATGCTTTTAACACACAGAATACAATGCAATATAATTGTGCTATTCACAAGATAATTACAGGATTTATAGAAAATATTAATTCATTGTGCACTGCAGGGGGTATGGTCAGGTAATGAGACACAAGTTTAGATTGTCCTAATGAGCAGTCTGTGCTTCTCTCCCATCGTGTACCTTTGTCACTACATGTTATATCCTCATTTGGGCATCTCAACAGCCTATAAGGCCCTACTCCATCTGGCCCCCTCCTCCCCCCACTCAGCCCACTCTCTGGCTTCTTCACGGCTCTTTGAATCAAGGCAAGCAGTCTTGCCCCAGGGCATT
Organism: Tursiops truncatus; assembly: GCF_011762595.2. NCBI lineage: Eukaryota > Metazoa > Chordata > Mammalia > Artiodactyla > Delphinidae > Tursiops > Tursiops truncatus. The sequence goes on along the minus strand of NC_047034.1, from coordinate 162,855,518 downwards.
TGCCCTTGCTGTCCCCTCTGCCTGGGACCCTCCTTCGTCAGATACTCTCATGGATTACTTCCATCATATCTTCTGGTCTCTATGCAAATGTCCCTTCTCAGGAGGTCTTCCTGTACCATCCTATTTAAAATTGGAAACCATCCCTGCATTCCCTATTCCCTATCCCATCTTTATTTTTCTCCCTAAAATAACTTTTCAACATCTCATCACCACACACAACACACACACACACACACACACACACACACACACACACACACACTCGGTTTATTGTCTAGCTGCATCACCAGGGCTGCTAACAGCTGGACCATAGTAGGTACTTAATAAACAAGAATGAATTACTGGTTACATCGAAGGGTTCTATCTGATGCCCTGTCTGTGAGGCCCACCCCAGTTCCTTGACCTGGTGCCCATGCATTATAGGACGAATCTCTGCTATCTCATGGGGGTTGGACATTTGGACCCCAAGGGATGTCCTGGTGCTGCCATCTGAGAGGCACTGATTTAAACCTGATGGGGAACAAAGTGAGAGAGTGGCGTGGGCATATATACACTACCAAACGTAAAACAGATAGCTAGTGGGAAGCAGCCACAGAGCACAGGGAGATCAGCTCGGTGCTTTGTGACCACCTAGAGGGGTGGGATAGGGAGGGTGGGAGAGAGGGAGGGAGACACAAGAGGGAAGAGATATGGGAACATATGTATATGTATAACTGATTCACTTTGTTATAAAGCAGAAACTAACACACCATTGTAAAGCAATTATACTCCAATAAAGATGTTAAAAAGAATATCTACATTAAAAAAATAAATAAATAAAAATAAATGAGATGGGGACTGTGATCCCCTGCAGCTCCCGAGTCTCAGGCCGTTCCCCAGTGGCCTCTGGGACCTACCTACTGCCCCCTGGTGGCTATATCTACCCCTGAAGTGCATCTGGTGTGGGTAACCATTCAAGAGTCCTAAAGGTTACTGTGTGCCAGGCTCCAAGACTCATGTCATCCTCATCTTATTCCCATTTTGTGGTTGAGGAATCGGAGGCACAGTCAAGGGAGGGTTTTGTTTTTAATGGCAAATCCCTGATGAATTCCCTGCAGACCTCTCTTCCTCCCTTTATGTTCCTCCTAAAGGCTTAGAATTTGCAGTGCACACCATGCAGGTGCTTGCTTGAGCTGTGGCCTCTATCTGGAGTGCCTTTCCCCTTCCCTCCTTTATATGTCTCAGCTCTGCTGGTTGTCCTCAGGGCTTCAGGGCAGGATGCGGTTAAGTGCCTCCTCTGGGTCTGAAATCTCCTGTGCGTCCCTCTGGTAAAGCACTGAGGGAAAGTGGGCAGTTCAGGAGGAGGGGGGGTGCGGGGGGGAGCAGGAACCACTCCTGCCCTTTACTGAACTGCTTTCCTCACCAGGCCATCAGCGCCTTGAGAGCAGGGGCACATTTTCGGGGTTTTAAAAATCTTGTATTCATTCATTGATTAATGAGTTCATTCACAAATGTTTATTGAGCACTTATTCTGTGTTCTGAGATTGATTTTGAGCTCAGAGACGCAGCATCAGTGCTGTGAAGGGGATTAACAGGGACTGAGACGGAGGATTACAGGAGATCCCAGTGCCCAGTGTAGGGCCTGGCAGAGTCAGCAACAAAAACGTTTGAATTAGAGCCAAAAGGCCCGAAGGCCAACCAGCTGTTAAGGGGCAGAACCGACTGCTTCACCGTCCCTCTTCAATACAGAGAGAAGCTCTTCTGGTCCACTTCCTAGCTGTGTGGCCTTGGGAAAACTCCTTCACCTCTCTGTGCCTCCGTTTCCTCATTCGTAAAATGGTATTAAGTATTACCTCTCTTTTAAAGCTGTTCCAAGAATAAATGTGGTAAAGGCCTGAGAAGTGCTGAGCACAGAGTCTGGAATACAGTTAGTGCTCAATACATGGCAGGGAGAAGATGAGGAAAAGGATGGAGACCAGGAAATTTGGAGGAGTGTTGGCGGGCCTCCCTCTGCCCTTGGATCACCCGCTCAGCCTGGGTGGGCAGTTTCACAAATGGCCACGAGGTGGCGCCCAAATCCCAGTTATTTAGTTGTCGGTAATTTTTTTTTTTTTTTTTTTTTTTTTTTTTCCTTTAGCAGATGAAGCTCTTTAGGGGAGTTGGGTCCAGAGAGGCAGCTGGGCTCCTATGGCTTAGGATGGGTGGGGGCTGGAGTCTGGTCATGGTGCCCCTTCCAGCCTCTCTTTCGTTTTGGTTTTTCTCTTGGGGTTTCCCTGTTAGTGTTCAGGTATACAGTCCACCCCACCCCCAGTGTCCGCCCCCCGACCCCCACCCCGACTTTTCCCCTCCCCTCCCAGGGTTGGAGTCCAAGGCCTCTGCTAAGTAGGCCACGATCCTTGACTGCCAGCTGATGGGCACCCTGGCCCCTCAAGCCATTTCCCCTTCCCTTTCTCATTCACGAACGAGGCTAGGTTGTAGGGATTGGGGGACACTTAACTGAACACGTCCCATAGGCCTTGCAGGGTGGGGAGCCAGAGGAAACGACCCTGTTCCTAATATTCTGGGGGTGGGGTGGGAGGTCAGAATAGAAAGCAAAAGAGACAAAGGGAAAACATGCAGGAGTTACTTAAGACTTCCTTCCCATCTGTATTTGCATCGCACCAGAAATATCCTCATTGCACAGCTGTGGAAACTGAGGCTGAGAAGTGTTAGGCCACGTGCATATATTGCCCTTCACATACACCGGGCTCTCTCACCAGCAGGGGTTGTGGTCCACATTAAGTATATTCATAAATTCATTCAACAGCATCTACCAAGCTCTGCAGATCCAGTGAGAATCAGACCTAGCCCCGGCTCCCGGGCACGACCAGTCTGGAGGGAGAGGCTGGCAGGGAAGCACACAGGGCAGTTTGTCCTTGAAGTCAGTGCTGGGGGCAGTGGGGACCCAGAAGATGCAGTTGCTGGTGCCACCTGAACAGGTTGGGGGCACGATGGGAAGGAAGGTCTGAGAGATCTGTAGATTCCTTGAAGACCAAGAATCTACTCAAGTGTAATTTTCAAAAAGGGAAAATCATGACCTTCATACAAAAAAAAAAAAAAAGAATGTGTGTCAAAGATTTTCTTTAATTCTGTAACTGACAAGGAACCAGCAAGGTGTTAAAAGTAGTTCAAATGAGAATGTTTTCTCCTGGACGAAATTCCTTTGCATGGTTATAGATAGGAATCATTTGCTTGCTACGGGCAGGAATCAATTGCATTATTATCTGTTTTCTACAAATTACTTCTATCCCTAAAGAGTTATAAAGTCAGTCAAAGACACCCAACAGCACACAGTCCTAAGGATCAGATCATCATCAGAGGATGCTCAGCCTTCCTCTGAAAGGACCTAGGACTCTCTTTTGCTTTTTCCAAGGGCTTTATATGTTTTCTTGACTAACCCTTAGAAGGATCAGGAAAAATCAGGTAGCAACTGTTCCTGAGGGAGTAGGTCATCTGGAGAGAACCTGGTCCCCATCCTTCCACCATCCTCTTCTGCTTCCAGGTGACAGATTTCCAACTCTAGCAGGAGCTGTCCAGTCAGTGCCCACCAGCAGGTGGCACTGAGGCAAATTCTCAGCAGCACGGTAGGGAATTCTGGGGCTGGGAACTGGGGACTGACTCCCAGTTTTCCACCACTGCTGGCCTTCGGGAGTCAGGTTTCAAGACTTGAGAATATCACAGGGCTGTTTCCCTGTGAGCTCACCTAGAGCCGTGAAGTCAGTCATTCACTGATTCAGCCATTTTTTCATTCAACAAACATGTGGTCAGGCCCACAAATCATGTTCCTGAGATTCTCCAGAGAATCAGTTCTTTTCTTTGCTGCCAGGACGCAGAGCGATCTGAAATTCTGAAAACTCAGAATCACTCCACTGCACCCTAGCCCTGCCTACACATGTGTCCACTTCCCTTGGAAAATTCACCTCATCAGAGGTTGAATAAAAGCTTTACTTCTATAATCTCCTTGTAAGATCTTATTATTCCCATTTTCCAGGTGAGAAAGCAGACTCCTCCTCTTCTGGGGCTGTCCCGGCTGTGTGGAAGGCTGTGCCCCCAACCCTTGAGGACCAAAGATGGCTGAGATGCCACCCCAGACCTCACCATTTCCCTGGCCTTCCCACAAGTTCACACTCACAGAGGCCTGCAGCATAAAAGGCACCTCCTCAGCCCTTCCCAGGGGTCATAAGAGTTCTCCAAAATGTTGTGGGGATAACTACAAACTCAGTGCCCGCCCGACTCAGCAGACAAGGAGCTCTGGAGTGACCTCACCTCTCTCCTCAGCTGGGACCCCTGATCTGGGGTAGGGGCAGCCGGCTCAGGGATGGAGATGGGCAGGTGGGGTCCTGAAGGTCATTGTGGTAGTAAATCTGCGCTGGAGCGTGAGAGTGGGGGGAATGTGGCATTGGGCCACCAGAGGGCGCACCTGTCCCACTGGGCACTGGGCAGCGGTTTCCAGGAGGGTCCTGCCCTGGCTCCTTGGCCCTGCCCTGTATGCTGGGTCCAGTATCGTGGAAGAAAATCTTCCTCCCATCCTGGGAGGTGGAGAGTGAGTTAGGGTGAGGGTCCCTGCTCCCACCATGACAAACATCCACAGGACAGAGGTCACCACAGTGCCGTTGTCAAGCCCCTCCGGAATTTCCCGAAAGAGGAATCTTTGAGAGAAAAGAGTGGGACTACATGGGAGGTGGATCCTGAGGGAAAAGGGCCCTGGTCTCTAAGTACCTTGGGCCTGCAGGCAGCGAGATATGGTGGGAATGAGGTAGAGGTGGCGGGGTGCAAAGCATGTGGAGAAGTAGAGGACAGGAAACGGAAGAGGAATCATGAAGCTCTCAGAGGCCTACATTTCCCTGAGGGAAGTGACGAGCCCAGACAGGCCAGGAAGATTCTCCACGCTATTAGCACAACCTTGAGTCTCCCTTCTTTCCCGAGAAGCGTGCAGCCTGACTCAGCATCCAGGACAGCTTGTACCAATGGCTTGGACTCCTTTGCTCTAAAAAATTGGGACATCCCTAAGTTGTTCCTTCAGGAAGGGTCCCTGGGCTTTTTGCAAAGGCCATGTTTCCTTTCCTCAGAAATGCTCTGAGAAACTGCTAGAAATTCTGGTTTGGCGAAGGCTGTGCAGCTGAGAAATGGGCCCCCTCAGTGGTCTTGACCAGATTTTCTGGTTTCTTCTTCTACCAGGAGAAACCAACCAGGGTGGCCTCCTTTGGACTGGTAGGTTCTCTGGGACCCTTGGATTTACCTCAGGAGAAAAAAAGGTGCATCTCTCACTATCACTAAGATGGGCACTAAGATGGGCACGTTGGTGCTGTATGATGGGGCAGGCCCTAGAGCCGGTAATATTGCTGAGGGCTGAGAGTCTCACTGGGAGGTATTTATTCAGGAAAGAGGTTTGTTCTGTGCAGGAATAAAGTATCTGAAATATTAGGGAACGCCAAGACCACGTTGCATTCCCTTTCCCTTTCTAGAATCTTCCTGGGACTCTGAGAGCCACTCACTTATTCAAGAAGCTTTCTTCTTGCTTATTCTTCCCCTCTGAATATACTACCGGCATCTGGCATCCATTTATGGGCTTCAGAGTCACTTCAAAATGTGGTTCAAAGACTACCTACTTAGGAAGCTTGTTTAAAATCCAGGCTCTAGGGATTGGGCCTATGAATCTGTATTAAACTGACTCCTCAGGTGATCCTAATAAATAAGGTTGAGAAGCACCGCCTTGGAGTACTTCAGATGTAGCCCACAAAGTGGCAGAGCTCTATGGGAAGCCACTTCTTCACCCTCATCCCCTCCACTGCCCCCTGACCATCTCCTGGATCTAGTTCCAGCACTCTCCAGTGACTCTCATGTCCCTCTCCTAGCAGGAGCTTGGACCTCTGAGACACACATCTTTTGTTCTGAACCTACTTCTGCTACCATCTTTTGTTTTTTTCCTACCTTCACTTTCCTTCTGTTCTGATTCTCTCCGATACTCATTTTTTTTTTTTTTTTTTTTTTTTAGCAGTACGCGGGCCTCTCACTGTTGTGGCCTCTTCCGTTGCGGCTCAGCGGCCATGGCTCACGGGCCTAGCCACTCCGCGGCATGTGGGATCTTCCCGGACTGGGGCATGAACCCGTGTCCCCTGCATCAGCACGTGGACTCTCAACCACTGCGCCACCAGGGAAGCCCTCCGATACTCATTTTTAATTTAATTTTATCATTTAAAAATCTTTGTGTTTATATAAACAACCTGAAACAAATTTTTCGGAGCTAGGTGATGAATATCCAAATGAAGGAATGAATTTCAATTGTCCCTAATCCTAGGGGATTATTAGTCCCTATGCAAATGGGCCTAATGAGCACTGCACTAGGATTTCTAATTATCCTTAATGAGCTTCCAACATGCATGGGGCATAATAGGGTAAGGTGGTTGTTACCTAAATGGCCCAGTGAATCAAGCCTCTGGTATCTATACCCTCCCACATTGACTCTGGGCTTGACCATGTGACTTGCTTTGGCCAGTGGAATACCAGTAACCATGATACAAACAGAAGCTTGAAAAGTGCTGATACTTTGGGGCTTTCATCTTGGAACTCTCATGGAATCACCATGTGAGGAAACCTAGCTTGGACTATCTTCCTTGAGGATGAAAGACCACATGGAGAGGGAGGCCCAGCCATCCCCACTGTCCTAGCTGAACTCAGCCCTCAGCCATTCCTCCAACTGAATGAAGCTGCACAAGCAAGCCCTGGAAAAACCAGCAGAAGAATGCAGCCAAGCTACAGAATCATGAGAAATAATAAAGCATTATTAAGTCCTAAATTTTGGGTGTTTTGTTATGCAGCAATAGCTGACTGATACATAAGGTCATAGTAATAATCACAGAACAGTACTTCTGTGCCACTATTTCTACCTGATATTCTGTAGCCTCATGTATATCTGCTTTAGTGAAGCAATACAAAAATACACTGGCTTAAACAAGATAATTTCTTTTTCTTATATGTAAGAAGTAGGCGGTTCAGGGCTGGTGGGGCAACTCGGCCCACCCTCAAAATGGCTCTTCCATCTTTGGGTCCAAGGTGACTGCTCAAGCTCTTATTATCTTCCCACCAGCAAGAGAGAGAAGAGCAAGGGGAGGGCATGCCCAATGCTTTTAAGGGCAAAACCCGGAAGTGGCAAGTATCACTTCTATTCACATTCCTTTGGCTAGAACTTGGGCATATGGCTTCACCTAGTTGTAAAGGAGACTGGGAAATGTATTTTCTAGCTAGGCAGGATGTGCCCAGCTAAAATATGGCAGTTCTTTTTATTAAAGAAAGGAGAAACTACATAACATTGTAAATCAACTATACTTCTATAAAATAAATTTAAAAAAAAAAGAAAGGAGAAACTAAGTATTTGAAAATAACTGGCAGTCACTGCCATAGTCTGCCTGCAGGGTGAGTATTGTCATCAATAACTATGAGTGTCCTATAGACTACGTGGTTTTATCCTCACTGTAAATCAATAATGGAGTCAAGTTTTGTTTTTGTTTTTGCGATACGCGGGCCTCTCACTGTTGTGGCTTCTCCCGTTGCGGAGCACAGGCTCCGGACGCGCAGGCTCAGCGGCCATGGCTCACGGGCCCAGCCACTCCGCACCATGTGGGATCTTCCCGGACCGGGGCATGAACCCGTGTCCCCTGCATCGGCAGGCAGACTCCCAACCACTGCGCCACCAGGGAAGCCCTGGAGTCAAGTTTTATGTACAAATTGGTCAGGATGATTTAGGCTGCAGGTAACAAAATACTCAACTAAATTGTTGCCTAAAGAGTTGAGAGTTTTATTATCTTAAAAGGTCTTGTTTTGGAATCAATACTGCTGTCTTCTTTCTGCCTTCCCGTCTTCTATTGATATGTTAGGGGTTCCTCCTTCACGGCTAAAAGATGGCTACAGTGGTTCCAAGCATCATATCCACAGATAAAAATAATAATAACAGCTATCATGTATCGAGTGCCCATCATGTGCCAGAGATGTCTGAACATTTTGGATGTATTTGCTCATTTGATCTTCACGACAACCCTATGAGGAAGGTGCCATTATTATTTTCATGTTGCAGATGAGGCAGGAAGATCAAGTAACTCTCTCTAGACCACACAGCTAATCAGAGTCCAGCCGTGCTTTTTTTTTTTTCTTTTTCTTGCAGTACGCGGGCCTCTCACCGCCGTGGCCCCTCCCGCTGCCTCCGGACGCGCAGGCTCAGCGGCCATGGCTCACAGGCCCAGCCGCTCCGCGGCATGTGGGATCCTCCCGGACCGGGTCACGAACCCGCGTCCCCCGCACCGGCAGGTGGACTCCCAACCACTGCGCCGCCAGGGAAGCCCCCAGCCGTGCTTTTAACCCTGACTCTGTTTTTAATGGCTCAGCTGTTCGGTCAAAGACAGCATCTCCAAAAAAGAAAGCCGGGGCAGGCCTTGCTCTAAAATGGCTCTCTTTCCTTTTATTAGAGAGGGAAATCCTTCCTGAAGCCCCCAGCCCACTTCCCCTTCTGTCTCACTGGCCAGAAGAGGGTCACAGGCCTAACGCTACCCAATCACAGCAGAGGGGAGTGGGAACACATAGAATTATCTTTGACAAGTCATCAACTCCGCCCGCCCCCCTGCCGCGCGCGCTTCTCTGGGTGGGTACGTTGCCCTCTCACCTGAACACAACAGGCTTCTTTTAGTAGGGAAGCAGGGGGCAGAGTCTGCCCCCATGGCAGAACCCAGGCTTGCCTGGGGGTTCCCAGTTCATCAGGATTGAAATAAATTTGACTCAGACCCCATCCCTCACCCTCCCCAAGACTTCTGCAATTTCTCAGGCTTACAATTGTGTGGCTCTGGTTTCCTGCTTCTGCTGAATTCTAGCAGCTGTTCCCTTTATTTCTGCCCTGGAAATGACGCAAACGTTGGATGCAGCCCATTTCTTCTCCCAAGAAACCATGAGTATCAGGCTGCTCTAGTGAGCAGAAGCTGTTTGGGCCTCTGGAAGTCACAGCGCTGCTCAGCACACAACTGAAAGCGACATTATTAAAATCTGTGGCCTCCAGGCCTTCTTCACTCATGCTTCATCCCAACACCCCCAACCCTCTCTGCTGCCCTCGCTGGGCCGCCTGCTGCCATCTGCTGGCTCCCGCATCTCCACCTGCCCTCCTTCCTTCACGGCCCCCCCACCTCACCGCCCACAGGGGCTTCCCCTGCTCGGCTCACTTGTGACACCAAGCAGTTTGAGTGATTCGGCCTTCCCCAGCTTCTCCTCCTAAACTCGGCTACCTGGCTACCTTTGCCAAACCCAACAAGGGGCCTCAGAACAAAAGGGCTATTTATTTATTTAATTTTGGGCTGCGTTGGGTCTTCGTTGCTGCGCGTGGGCTTTCTCTAGTTGTGACGAGCAGGGGCTTCTCTAGTCGCGGAGCACGGGCTCTAGGCGTGCGGGCTTCAGTAGTTGTGGTGCGTAGGCTCGGTAGTTGTGGTTCGCAGGCTCTAGAGCGCAGGCTCAGTAGTTGTGGCACACGGGCTTAGTTGCTCCGTGGCATGTGGGATCTTCCCGGACCAGGGTTCGAACCCATGTCCCCTGCATTGGCAGGCGGATTCTTAACCGCTGTGCTACCAGGGAAGCCCAGGACCTTTTATTTAAAGAAGCAGGATCTACTCTCCAGAGAAGGAAGCTGTGGTTATAAATAACAATGTTCCCCCCTCTGGATTCCTCTGGGTGAAATCGAAATTTCACAATAAATTGACAGCCAAGAGGGTCCTCCCCCTGTCGGGGCCTCAGCATCCTTAAAGTTCACCATAAAGGACACAGTTGCTCTTCCAGAACCTGAGAACTAAAACCAAACTGCATTAGAAAGACACTGTCCTCCTGGAGCTTTCTAAACCCCTGTCCCCACAACTGGTGCCTCTTGATGCCTCTAGGGGTTCCCCGCTCCGACCAGCAGCTTATCTGCTTCTGAGACTCCGAAGCCTCCGTGATTCCTCGTGTGAGCCTGCTGTGAGTGATTCTGAGAGCCGGAGAAGTAGGAAGGGTCCTCAGCCCAGCATCTCTCACAATATTGCTAGAATCATCTCAGGGCCAGCATAGCTCAGAACCAAACTGCAGTCCTTGCCCAGCCCACGGGAGGCAGAGTCCCCCCCTCAGGCCTTAGCTGTCTTCTGTCTGCCCCCAGGGTTTGCTCAGATCAGAAGCACCCCCTTCCCGATCTGGTGGCTCAGACTCAGTATCCTTACTCCCAGGCTCTGTACAGGCGCATTTCTCTGACTCTCCTGCCCTGGGCCCACTGATCAAGGGTTTGGCCACCAGCGGGACTAGGGCTGAGTTGGGGAGGAGTGGGTGGAGGGAGCCCATTGTTCTGATGGAGGCATCAAGGAGGGAGGCGTGTGTAGGAGAGAAGGCAAGGAGGAGGGGAGAGGAGCTGGCTGGGCCCTGTGAGGGGTGAAGAGCCCTGAGAACTCACCAAGAGCCTCAGTGTCAGGGCAGCCCCAGGGCTTTTAAGAACAGGAACGGCTCTCGTGCCATTTTCCACTGTGTGCTGCGTCTAAAGTCTCGCTCACACAACAGCCGGTACCTACGGTTGCTCTGTGAGCTGGGGAAAATGTTCTCCGATCCTCGTCCCTCACTTGGGTCCATTCCAGGGCAGAAATAAAGGCCATAGCGACAAGAAATCAGCAGAAGCAGGACAGTGGCCGAGATCTGGGGGAGGTATTCGTAGAGCCACAGCCCATCTCCAACCCCAGAGGTTGGTCAGAGGCCGGGTTACATCTTGGGGGCAGACATTTGTCCCCCTCCTCCTGGGATTCTCAAGGTGTGGTCCTGGGATCATCATCAGCAGCAGCAGAAGCATCTGGAAAATGCAAATCCTTGACCTTACTTGAGACCTAAGCAAGCCTGGGAGGTGAGGCCCAGAAATCTGTGTTGTAACAAACCCTCCAGGGGATTCCAAAGCACCTGGAGTCTGAGAAGCACATCAGAGCTAACAGAAGCCTGATTTTGTCCAGGTCTTGTATAACTAGGGCGTTTCCTTTCCTCTCTGCCACTTATTCATTTAGGGACAGATGTGGAACCCAGTTCTGGTCAATGAGACAGAGGAGGTTCTGGAAAGATATCCCATCCCCAACCCCCTCATAAAACAGGAAAGACATCTGCCTTTGCCCTGTCTTATCACCTTTGGACACTGTCAGAAGCTGTGTACAGAGGGGTTAAATGTGGGCGCTCTGCAGTCAGGCTGCTGGGGCATGAGTCCCAGGGTAGAGGGCAAAGGGAAAAATGGAACAAAATTGTAATAGTCATACTGCTAACATTTATCAAGGGCTTTTCATATGCCAGGTGCTGTTCTAAGTACTGCACTTAGCATATTTCATCCTCATAGCAGTTCTAAGAGGTAGGCTCTGTTATTCCCATTTTATAGATGGGGAAACTGAGGCACAGAGAGGTTTAAATGACTTGTCCAAAGTCACATAACTGATATATGGAGTCAACGATTCAGACCCAGGCTGTGGGGGTGGGCTTCAAAGGCCACATAGGAGATCTTGGCCTTCTCCTAAGTGCCACGGGAAGCTGTTGAAAGATTGTAAGCAGGGGTGCAGCTCTGATTTGCCTTTTAAGAGGCACTGAAGCACTTTGCTCATAAAATTTTCCAGGTGGCTGGGGACGAGCCAGATGCACTTGCAGGGCCTGTTCTTCAGCCTTTTTCACTTGCCTCTGAGCCATCAGCCCCCTTAGCAAACCCAGAGGCTTGGGTGACTGTGTGGGACCAGGGTGACTCATGCTGGTGGAGGTGGGAGAACCACAAATACTAGTCGCCCTCTGGGGAAAAAACAAATAGCACCAAATCACTGTGATATAAGTTCAATACAAGAATAGAAAGATGATCTTTGGAGAGTGGGATTGTAGGTGATTTTTTTTCAATCTGAATTTTTACAGTTTCTACCAGTTGACCATGTATCACTTGTTATTTAAAAACCAACTTTATTATGCAGAAAAAGGAAGAAGAGGGGACAAACAGCCCTCTCCGAGTGGTTGGCTTCTGCTGGTACCATCTTTCGCTGAAATAGGCATAATGATGGCTAATTCTTAGAGACTGTTGATAGAGAGTGTGCTGGCCCCTTTCTCAGTGCTTTCTGTGACATATTAACCCATTTAATCCTCACCAGGTCACAAAGCTGAGGAGTGACAGGCTAGAGTCCAGCATTTCAACCACGTACTCTGCTGCTTTTCTGGAAATTGTTTCCAAGTCCCCTGTGGATAAAAGGCCTGTCCTCCTTTCCTCTCTCCACAGTGAAAGCGGCCTCCATGTTGGGCAGCAGGATCACTCAGGTGGTGGGTTAGGAGCAGGGGAAATTGAGGAGACCGACAGGAGTGTCCCGCAGTAGTTTGAATCCTTGGAAGCCCAGACAAAACTCATTCTTCTTGTTTGTGTCAGTGCACAGAACCATCAGCCTAGACCCCAGGCTCCTGGGACTTTCATGGTACGTGTGGGTAGAGAGGGGTGGCTATTTGAGAGCTGTAGACATCCAAGCATTGTGGTTAAAAAATGTGTGGCTTCAAATCCTAGCTCTACTATTTACCAGGTGTGAGACCTTTGGCAAGTACCTTGTCTTTGTGAGTCTCAGTTTCTTCATCAGTAAAATGAAGATCTTGACAGTTGTCAGTGTTAAATGGCATAATATAGGTAAAGCCCTGAACATAGTGCCTGGTGCATGATAAGCACTCATTAAATGATGGTTATTGTTGTTACTATTCAACAAGCGTTTAGGGAGCGACTACTTTGTGCCCAGCACTGTGCCAACAGCAAACACTCCTGGAGGTCCCAGAGCCCAGGAACTGCACCTCCAGGCTCCAAACACCCACAGACATAATTTAGCAAGAAGCCAGAGCTAGCGACCCCTAGCATGACCACGGGATGGGGTTTGAGTGAAACTTACCTCAGTCTCATGGGGCTCCTCTGCTGACACCTGGCTTATAGACATTACGGCAGCACATACCCTTTCTTTCTGGCTGGCAGAAGTCTGACATGGTCAAGGTTTGGGGGACACAATGTATCCAGGTCTCGGGGGTAAATTGTGTCTGGTCTGAACTGAGTATGGCTTACCTATTCTGTTTTGCCAGCAAAGAACTTGATCAGAGTCACTCAGGAAGTAGCTGGCAAGGCTAATCTTTCAACTGGTGCAGTTTGGGGGTGAGTGTGTGACTTCATTCTGACAAACAAGGAATAGTAGGACGTATGTCACAAGATTGTTGGAAGAATTGAATTCATGGTTACACACAAAGTGCTTAGAACAGTTACTGGCATTCATAAGTATATGACCGGGGTTAGTAGACTGGTTTTATCTTCCTCTCCCACCACCCTTTCCTCTCTGTTTCAGCTACTTTACACACTCTGTGCCTTAAATCACTATTTACAAACAAATATCTATATTTCCTGATCTACCTTACGACAGATCTAGTCATTTAACTAAGTTCTGGCTCATGGAATGTAAGTAGAAATTGTTGTTTAACTTCCAGGAATTGCCCTTAAACAAGACTGTGCCATTCTCTTCCCCTTTTCTTTTCTGAAATGCAGGCATGATGGCTGGAGCTGGAGCAGCCATTTTGGACCACGAAGCAAAGCTGAATGTGGAGGATTTGGGACCAACAAGATAGAAAAAGTCTAGGTTCCTAATGATTGTGGAACCACCATACCAGCCTGAATCCAGGACATTCCTGGACATTCACATGAGAGATGGAAACTTCTAACTTCCCTCTTGTTTAGGCTCCTGTTGTTTTGGGTATCTACCCCTCACCGATGCAGTGAATCCAGACTGATTCAGGAACAGAACTTGGATTTGGACCCAGGCTTGCCTGTCCCTGAGACACCCCACCAGCTACATGGCAGACTACCTGAATCAGAATCATGGGTGTGGAACTTGGTTAAAATGTGTATTCCAGGGCTTCCCTGGTGGCTCAGTGGTTGAGAGTCAGCCTGCCGATGCAGGGTACACGGGTTCGTGCCCCGGTCCGGGAAGACCCCGCATGCTGTGGAGCGGCTGGGCCCGTGAGCCATGGCCGCTGAGCCTGCACGTCCGGAGCCTGTGCTCCGCAACGGGAGAGGCCACAACAGTGAGAGGCCCGCGTACTGCAAAAAAAAAAAAAAAAAAAAAAAAAAAATCTGTATTCCAGAGTCCCACATCAGCTCTGCCAAGTTAGACTTTCCAGAGTTAGGACCTGGACAATTCTACTTAAAGCAAGATGCCCACCCAGAGGGTTCTGATGTACACTCAAGTCTGAGAACATGACATGTCATTCTGTTTCCTCTTGCAAATCCTAAGAAAATCAGAAGTCCATTCTGATCCTTTGGGTAGAACTAAAGGTAAGTAGAACTCAGGGGCCTAAAAATAACAGAGGACTCTGGGTTGGAAGGGGGCTTGTGGACAGAGGTCAAGAGTCAGGAGCCTCAGGTAATCTGCATCTATCCCCCGAGGCAAGGGGCTGTGCAGCCCTCTCTGAGGTCGAGGACGCAGCTCTGTTGCGGTGGGGGGTAGGGGTGGCTGGATAATGTGGAGGGTCAGCCATCTCCACACTCCTGCCCTCACACATGGCAGTTGCTCCAAAGCTGGGGTCGTCTGAGTCCCTGAGTGTCTCTGGCATATTGAGATGCCCTTATGGAGCCCAGGACAAACCCCAGGAGGCAAATCTCAGCTCAGGAGCCTGGATTTTGGTGCAAAGCTGTTTCCCCCTTTGCCAGCCACTGTTCTCCTTCTGAGAAACAGCTCATGCCTTTCATAAGCTGGTGGGCCCCAGGGGAGACTCAAAGCCTGACATGAGGTACCTGGGGACCATGTGACGAGAGCTGCGTGCTGTCTGACTTTGCCACAAAGTCAGGTGTGCCCAGCAGCATCTGTCACCAAAGGGAGAAGGCACACAGGGAGAGAGACCGGGCCCAGGCACGTCCTGAAGCCCAGGCGAGCACTAAGCAGGCAGCTAACTCCCTGGAGGCCCTTCCCCAGCTTCCAGCTGCCCCTCCCTCCGCCCACACCTCAGACGCAGGTCCCCCAGGCCCAGTTGCCCAAGGGTTGAAAACTCGATCCTGTGCCATGTAAAGAGCTCGGGGGACACTTGGCCGAATACTCGGTGAAGATGGAACTCACGGGCAGAGCGCCCACAGACAGCAGGTCCCTGGTGAGACTGGAGGCACCATGGGACAGAGGGGCCCTGGTCCCCACCTTGTTCTCCCTTTCACAGGCGAGCGTGAGAAGGACCTTGGGGTGATGGCGTGAGGGGAATGAATGCTAAGCAGTCTGACCTTAAGCGTCAGCTATCTGGGAAAGCCAGCCTGGAGGCCTTGGGCGCCTGTGCCCCACCTCATCATCATCCCAGGAAAGGCTGAGCTCAGGCACAGCCCCTCCTTCAGGGACCCAGAGCCACTGGTCCCAGCTTGCTAGTTGCCAGGCAACCCAGGATGAGCCTTCGAGGTCATTTCTCAGACAATCCTGAGGTCTCTCCACAGGCTGCTGACAGATGGTTCCACAGCCGCCAGCCCAGCCGGAAATCGATTGCTGCGGCACGGCTGCCCGTTTCCGACGGCGACAGTGACGAGAAGCCTTTTCAGGGTTTCTAGCAGTACATTTCGTTGTCCGTTTTGCCTGGAAGGAGAGGCGGCTTGAGGTCAGGCTCTATGTCAGTTCAGGGCAGTGGCTGGTCTTGCCAGGGGGGCAGGGATTTGGAGGGAGGGAGATCGGAGGACTGGTGATAAGGAGGTACTCTGTGGTTGGCCTCTCAGGATGGGCCCGGATTGCGAGAGAACGATTGTCCCAGGTGACTGTCCACCAAGGGGCACCCTTGAATGGAGGCTCAATATTCAGGGGACGCCTGTGGGTGTCATTCCCTTCCCTTCTCTGTTTTTAGGACCTGGACAAAATTAGAGAAAATATTGCAACATCCACTAGGCCTTACCTTTGATACTTCTAATTGCAGTGAGAAATTTTAGGACAAAAGAGACAAGTCATGGCTTTTTCCTGTCCTGTTATCCTGACCCAAGAAAATGCTAGCAACATTTGGCCACTATTCCCTGGGGACAGAACTAGTCACAACTAGATTGTGACTCTTACTCATTCCAGGCAGCTTCAGAGGTGACATCTCAGCATGACTTTCTTGCCTTCTCTGAGGCACGAAGAGCTTCAACTTTCTGATAGAAATGTTAAACTGCAAGCCAGCATTTTTTTTTTCTAGGACAAGGACAAACTCCCTTAAGAATTTTGCAAACATTACATGTTCTCTTTCCCCTTGTTGCAATATGTATAATTTATCTTATGGTGTTACTTGCTTAATAGTCATAGTTTGTTAATTTCATCTGTTTCCCAAGAAGAGGACAAATTGTTACATGGTGACACCCTGGGTTCTGAGAGTCTCCGTAAGCCACAGCTGGTCAAGAACCTCATCAGTGGAGGAGCAGCAATTTGTCCTCCTGCAATAGAACCTTATTGTAGAGTTGGATGTGCTTCCCCATCCTCCTGCACCTTCATTCTTTTTTTTTTTTTTCACAGTACATGGGCCTCTCACTGTTGTGGCCTCTCCCATTGCGGAGCACAGGCTCTGGATGCGCAGGCTCAGTGGTCACGGCTCACGGGCCCAGCCGCTCCGCGGCATGTGGGATCTTCCCGGACCGAGGCACGAACCCGTGTCCCCTGCATCGGCAGGCGGACGCTCAACCACTGTGCCACCAGGGAAGCCCTGCACCTCCATTCTTAAACTTACTGAATGGCAGCGTTGGGCCTTGTCTAAGACAGCATGGCCCACTACAAAGAAGCTCATGTTTCTGTGAAGACCAAAGGCATACAACAGCAGGCCAGTGCCCATGAGGTTCAGTGGTCTTTCCTTGTGTCCCCACGCAGGACTAGGTGGCCTTGAAGCATGGGGAAATGTCCCACTGCAGGCTCAGTTGTGATGTGAGCTGAGAGACACCTCCACATGAGACCTGCTGGCCTGAAGATGGTGGAGCGTTCTGAACCAGTATCAACATAGGATGCTAGTTCTCCTGGAGTCATACACGTGGGTCTGGGAGCCAGCGCGGGGAGGTTGGAGCGGTACATACTCAGTACCCAGGAGGAGAACTGGGTCCATCAAGAGATACAAAAGTGATTCCTCTGAAGTGGAAGCTGAGACTGTCACTGGCCACTGAGAAAACAGGTAATGAGGTGGATTACGGTGTTGGCTGGGTGTTGACCTTGACTGTGGAGAGGAAATGCAGGCTGCCATAAAGCAGAGACAAGGAGGAACCTGGAGACAGCCCGGGGTGGGGTGCGATCATCTGGACACCTCCTTGTTCCTCCAGTCCCAGTGGTAAAAGTAAATGGAGGGGTACCTGACCATACCCCCTGCAGTGCACAATGAATTAATATTTTCTATAAATCCTGTAATTATCTTGTGAATAGCACAATTATATTGCATTGTATTCTGTGTGTTAAAAGCATTCATTTGTTAAATGTAAACATTTAAAATATACCATGTTGGGGTTTCCCTGGTGGCACAGTGGTTGAGAATCTGCCTGCCAATGCAGGGGACACGGGTTCGAGCCCTGGTCTGGGAAAATCCCACATGCCGCGGAGCAACTGGGCCCGTGAGCCACAACTACTGAGCCTGCGCGTCTGGAGCCTGTGCTCCGCAACAAGAGAGGCCGCGATAGTGAGAGGCCCGCGCACCACAATGAAGAGTGGCCCCCCGCTCGCCGCAACTAGAGAAAACCCTCGCACAGAAATGAAGACCCAACTCCGCTAAAAATAAATAAATAAATTTATTTAAAAAAAAAAGTAAATGGAGGATTTCTACCCTACATGGAGATAATACACGCGGGGTTGAGAGTCTTCATGAATGAAGCCTTGAATCATGAATGAATCCTCCAGCGGTGGTGCTGGCTAAAGGCATAAGGAACGTGCAACCGGAAGTGCCATTGAGAACCACTGCCCCAGGAGGACCAACAGGCTCAGATGCCCCTTGGTGGGCCCTGTGGAGGGCGGTGGGGTCTAGACCAGGACAGTCAAGAGGGAGCCTGGTCAGACAGCCCAGCCCCTCCTAGGGCAACTGGGAACCCTGAGTCCTTCCAGCCTCTCCTCCCCTCTCCTCTTCTCCAGCCCCTAGTGCCCAGCTCTCTCTTCCCGTTGGGAAGGACAGGGGCCTCTGGCCCTAGAGAATAGTTTGGTTGATTTCCCTCTCTCCCCAGTAGCACCTTTCAAAAGTGGTCCATAGAGGTGTGTCAGAGTTTGTGTCTGGCGTCTGACCTCTTGGATTCCAGCCCCAGCACAATTACTTGCTAAGGGTGTGTATGTGTGTGTGCCCACGTGCGAGATACTTAGTCTTTCTGTGGCATAGTTTCTTCCCCTATGAAAGGGGAAAAAGTACCTAAATCTTATGAATTATTGTTGAAATTAAATGTAGAACTAAAACCAAAAGGTTGGGCTTCCCTGGTGGCACAGTGGTTAAGAATCCGCCTGCCAATGCCAGGGACACGGGTTCGAAACCTGGTCCGGGAAGATCTCACATGCCAAGGAGGAACCAAGCCCGTGCACCACAACTACTGAGCCTGTGCTCTAGAGCCCGCGAGCCACAGCTACTGAGCCCGCGTGCCACAACTACTGAAGCCTGCATGCCTAGAGCTCGTGCTCCGCAACAAGAGAAGCCACCACAATGAGAAGCCTGTGCACCGCAAGGAAAAGTAGCCCCCGCTTGCTGCAACTAGAGAAGGTTCGTGCACAGCAATGAGGACCCAATGCAGCCAAAAATAAATAAATAAATTTGTAAAACCGTAAGATTTCTAAAAGAAAAAATAGGAGAAAAATTTTACAATCTGTAGGTAAGAAAAAGTTTCTTAGACTGGACACAGAAAACAATAACCATCAAAAAACAGTAAATTAGACTTCATCACAAAAGTCATCTTTAATAAAATGAATAGACAAGCCACGGAGTGGAAGAAAATATTCACAAAACCCATATCTTGACAAATGATTTGATTCCAGAAAATATAGAGTTTCTAAAACTCAATGATAAAAAGACAAATACCCAGTTTTAAAATGGGCAAAAGATTTGAACAGATACGCCACAAAGAAAGATATGAACTTGGCCAATAAGCATAAGACAAGACGTTTAACATCATTAGTTGTCAAGGGAATGTAAATTAAAGCCACAATGAGATACCACTGCAAAACCTAACAGAATGGCTAACAATGAAAAGACAGTCCCAAGAGACACTGAGGATGTGGAGCACCTGGAATGCTCGTGTAGTGTTGGTGAGAGGATAAAATGGCTCCGTCACTTTGGGGAAAAATCTGGCAGTTTCTTATAAAACTAAATACATACCCTGTGACTGGCAAGTCCACTTGTAGGCATTTACTAAAGAGACATGAAAATATATGCCCACAAAAAGATTTGGACAACAAGATTCATAGCAGCTTTATTGACAAGCCCAAATTGTAAACAGCCCAAGTGTTATCAACAGGACAATAGATTTGACTGTATACTTACAATAGAATACTAACCAGTAAGGTAGAAGGGACTATTGCTAGATGGCAGCAACATGGATGAATCTTAGAAACAGGCTGAGGGAAAGAAGCCAGACACGGAAGAACACATAGTGTATAATTCCATTTATATGAAGTTCTAGAACAAGCACAACAAATCTATGGTTAAAAAAATTATTCCAGGGCTTCCCTGGTGGTGCAGTGGTTGACAGTCCGCCTGCCGATGCAGGGGACACGGGTTTGTGCCCCGGTCTGAGAAGATCCCACATGCCACGGAGTGGCTGGGCCCGTGAGCCATGGCCACTGAGCCTGCGCTTCCGGAGCCTGTGCTCCGCAACGGGAGAGGCCACAACGGTGAGAGGCCCGCTTACTGCAAAAAAAAAAAAAAAAAGTAAAAAAGGGGGCAGAAGACCTGAATAGACGTTTTCCCAAGGAGGTCATGCAGATGGCCAAAAGGCACATGAAAAACTGCTCAGCGTCAGTAATCATCAGGGAAATGCAAATCAAAACCACAGTGAGATATCACCTCACACCTGTCAGAATGGCGATCCTCAAAAAGAACACAAATAACAAATGTTGCTGAGGATGTGGAGAAAAGGGAACCCTGTACACTGTTGGTGGGAATGTAAATTGGTGCAGCCACTGTGGAAGACAGTGGAGGTTTCTCAAAAAACTAAAAATGGAACTACTAGATGAACCACCAACTCCACTTCTGGGTATATATCCGAAAGAAACAAAAACACTAATTCGAAAAAATACATGCACCCCAATGTTCATAGCAGCATTATTTACAACTGCCAGGATATGGAAGCAACCTAAGTGTCCACCAAAAGATGACCGGATAAAGAAGATGTGGTGTATATACAACAGAATACTACTCAGCCATAAAAAAGAATGAAATTTTGCCATTTGCAGCAACATGGATGGACTTGGAGGGTATTATGTTAAGTGAAATAAGTCAGACAGAGAAAGACAAATAATGTATGATATCACTTATATGTGGAATGTAAAAAATACAACAGATAAGTGAATATAACAGAAAAGAAACAGACTCACAGATATAGAGAACAAATTAGTGGTTACCAGTGGGGAGAGGGATCAGGATAGGTGCATAATAAGGGTAGGGGATTAAGAGGTACAAACTATTGTGTATAAAATAAGCTACAAGCGGGAATTCCCTGGTGGTCCAGTTGTTAGGACTTGGTGCTTTCACAGCCGAGGGCCCGGGGTTCAATCCCTGATCAGGGAACTAAGATCCCACAAGCCACATGGCACAGCCAAAAAATTACTAAATAAATAAAATAAGCTACAGAGGGAATGGATAAAGAAGTTGTGGTGCATATATATGATGGAATATTACTCAGCCATAAAAAGGAACAAAATTGGGTCATTTTTAGAGATGTGGATGGATCTAGAATCTGTCATACAGAGTGAAGCAAGTCAGAAAGAGAAAAACAAATATCGTATATTAACACATATATGCGGAATCTAGAAAAATGGTGCAGATGAACCAGTTTGCAAGGCAGAAATAGAGAGACAGAACAAACGTATGGTCACCAACGGGGGAAAATTGGAGGGGGGGAATTAGAAGATTGGGATTGACATATATACACTAATATGTACAAAATAAATAGGTAACTAATAAGAACCTGCTGTAAAAAGTAAATAAATAAAATTAAATTTAAAAAATAAAATAAAAGTAACAGAAAACCCTAAAAAAAAAAAGCTAAACAGGGAATATAGCCAGTATTTTATAATAGCTATAAATGGAGTATAACCTTTAAAAATTGTGAATCATTATACCATACACTTGTAACATATAATATTGTACATCAACTATATTTCTATAAGAAAAAGAAAAAAAGAACTGCAAACAAATATTGAACTCTAGTCAATGCTATTCATGCTGGAGTGTTTAGGAATGAAGTGTACTGACACCTGCAAATTACTCTTAAATGCATTAAATATAAGATGTGTTGTTATTCACAATAGTCAAAATGTGGAAGCGATCCAAGTGTCCATTAACAGTTAGATAAACAAAATGTGGTATAGACACATAAAGGAATATTATTCAACCTTAAAAGGGAAGGAAATTCTGACACACGCTACAACATGAATGAACCTTGAAGAAATTTTGCTAAGTGAAATAAGCCAGTGACAAAAGGACAAAAACCTCTATGATTCCACGCATATGAGGTGCTTAGAGTAGTCAGATTCATAGAGACAGAAAGATCGGTGGTTGCCAGGGGCTGGAGGTGGAGGGGAATGGGAAGTTATTATTTAATGGGTGCAGAGTTTCAGTTTTGCAAGATGAAAAAAATGTGGAGATGGATGGGGATGATGGTCACACAATGTGAATGTACTTAATGCCACAGAACTGTACACTTAAAAGTGCTTAACATGGCAAACTTTGTGTTATACGTATTCTACCACAATTAAAATAGACAAAGTAAGATGCATTGATGGACAAATACATGATGAAGCAAATATAGCAAAATGTTAACAATTATAGAATCCAGGTAGTGAGTATATGTGCATTCATTGTACAGTTTCTTCAACTTTTCCATGCATTTGAAATTTTTCAAAATAAAATATTGGTAAAAAATAGATATGGGAAAATAGTAATAGTGTAAATTAGTACAACATTCCTGGAAAAAAATTCAGCAGCGTTTATCAAGAGCCTTGCCCCACTAATTTCCCTGTTCTAAGGGAATAATTGGAAATGAGAACAAAGATGTATGTAAAATTGGAATTGTTACTTTAATACTTGGCAGAACTTAGCATGGAGGCCTGGGATTTTCTCTGTAGGAGGATATTTGACTGCCGATTCAATTCCTTTACTCATGTGATGAGCAGACTCTAAGATGACCCACTTCTGGTATCAAGTCTTTGTGTAATCTGCTCCCCTTGAGTGTGGGAAAGACATGTGATTTGCTCCTAAACAATAGAATATGGAATCATGGAATGTCACTTCCATGATTAGGTTACATAAGATTGTTACTTCTGGCTGGCTGGCAGACTCTCCCTAGACTCTCCCTATTGCCTTCTTGGCTTGTACCCTCTGATGAAGCAAGTGGCTGTGTTGGAGAGGTCCGTGTGGCAAGAAACAGATGGTGACCTCAGGTTAAGAGCCAGCTGGGAACTGAAGCCCAGAGTCCAACAACTTTTGAGGGACTGGATTCTGCAAACAACCATGTGAACCTATAAGTGGACTTTCCCCAGTTGAGCCTTCAGATAATACCTAGCCCTGGCCAAAAATTGCAGCCTTGTGAGAGATTCTGAAACGGAGCACGCACCTAAGATGTGCCCAGACTCCTAACCCACAGAAATCATGAGATAATAAACTGTGGGTTTTTTTTTTGCGGTACGTGGGCCTCTCACTGTTGTGGCCTCTCCCGTTGCGGAGCACAGGCTCTGGACGCGCAGGCTCCGCGGCCATGGCTCACGGGCCTAGCCGCTCCGCGGCATGTGGGATCTTCCCGGACCGGGGCACGAACCCGTATCCCCTGCATCAGCAGGCGGACTTTCAACCACTGCGCCGCCAGGGAAGCCCTAAACATGTGTTTTTAATTTGCTAAGTTTGTTGTAATTTGTCACATAGCAATAGGTTACTAATTATAGAACTATTCAGATATCTTATTACTTTTTGATTCAGTTTTGGAAAATAGTAGTTTTCTAGAAATGTATTCATTTTGCCTCAGTTTTCAAATATGTTGGCATAAAGTTGTTCTGTTTAAAAACTTGATTGTAAAATATAACTCACATACAGAAAGGTGCATAAAACATAACTGCATAGTATAATGTACAATTACAAAACAAACATCTGTGTAATCACCACCCAAGTCAAGAAATAGAATATCGCCAGCACCCCAGGAATCCCCATGGGCCCCTTCTCAATCACATCCCCACCTTTCCTCTTAGGAGTAATCATTCTTTGATTTACGGTTATCTCTGCCTAGTGTTATAGTTTCATCGTTCTCTGTAGCTTATCCATCCTCATATAATATAGTTTAGATTTTTCTGTTCTTGAATTTTAAATAAATGGAAAAATTCCCTAAATATCTTTTGTGTTTTGCTTCTTCTGCTCATCACTGCATTTATAACATTAATTCATGTTGTTGTGGAGTTCTAGTTTACTGTCACTTCTATTTAATATTCCATGCTATGATTATACCCAAATTGACTTAGCTACTTTACTATGGATAGGCATTTTGATTGTTTCCAGTTTGGGGCTCCATAAACAATTCTCCTCTGAACATGTCTCCTGGTGCACAGTCCGTGCATTTCTTAGGGCATTTTTCCAGTGGGGATGTTGCAGGGTCACAGGATGTGAGTATTTACACCACTTTACTGGAGAATGCCAAACTCTCCCCCAGAGTCACCAGCAGTGTATGAGAGTTCCTGTTGGACCATACCCTTGTGACCACTTGGTCTCGTCCCACTTTTGAATTTTACCCAACTGGTGTGTGTATAGCGGTATTTCATTATAGCTTTTGTACTACCTTGATTGTTTATGGAGTTAAGCACTTTTCCATGTATTCATTGGTCATTCGGATTTCCTTTTGTTTTACAAAGCATGTATTGAATTTATTTGCCCATTTTTCTATTTGGTGGGTTTGTCTTTTCATGTTGATTTGCAGGAGTTCTTTATATATTCGAAATAAGACTCCTTTATCAGTTATATGTGCTCAAGTATTATTCCAGTGTATGGCTTGTCTTTTCATTCTCTTTGTGGAGTTTCTGGATTGTGATATAATTAAATGTATCTATTTTTCCTTTATGGTCACTTATGATAACTTGTTCCCTTGTTTGCATGGTTAATGGTTCACATTTTAAAAAACATGTTGAAATTTTGAGGCTTAGGATGACGGTGCATTCCTTCGGAGGGCTTTCGCTTCTATCAGGTGCTAGGGGACATTACGAGCCCAGGACCATTTTAAATTAAATTTACAGTCTGAATATTTGTAGACCATGATAGATGATGTGAATTGTATGCATAAGGGACAGCTTCAGGAAGCAACTTCTCAGGGATATGGTCTCTTTCCTCCTGCTCTTTTCGGCACCATGGCGTATTTCCTTATAATCCCCGGGGTGGGGGGGGGCGGGGGGGATGGTTTCTGCTGCTTCACTCTTACAGTGAGAGTGTGGCCCCTTGGGGTCTCTTATCAGCTTCTCCTTCTTGGTTAGGTCCTAGGCTTTGTGAGATCGTCAAACCCGAAGCCCATCAGATATCAAACCCAAAGTCGGCAAATGACCTCAGGGAAAAACATCTCCACACCTTGACTAACCTCACTCATTTCGCTTAGGTTTTGCCTGGTTATTCATTATAAACTTGTCAGAACTCAAGGATGCTTGTTCATTATAAGCATCTTCTTAAAAAATCTTCTTTTCAGGAAGATGTTTTTAGGAAAATGCTTACCAGAAACTTCACTCCAAAAGACTTATGTACTAAGATGTTAATTGGCAAACTAGTTAAAATACATACAAATTAGGTAGAATCGGTAGTGTTCAAAAAAAGGTGAATTATTAAATTATGATATCCATATATGACAATTACCGTGCCCATTTTCTAAAGTACCCCCTATGGCAAAGACTGTCAGATGTCCATCAAAAGCTGTTGTCTCCTTCTTTTGTATTAGCAGTAGGGTTACTTAGCTGCCAAGCTAGAAACTACATTTCCCAGCCTCCATTGTAGCTGGGTGTGGCTACATGATAGATTATTATCAGTGGATGTGAGCAAAAGTGATGGGTGTCACCTCCAAGCCCAGGCCTTCAAGTTTAGGTGCATTCCCCTTCATGCCCTTTTTTTTCCCATTGGGCTAAACTTGGGCCATGATTTGACTATGAAGATGAAGACAACACCTTAGGAGGTGTCAGAGCCACAGGATGGGAGAGACCTAGTCCCTGAATGACCACAGGGAGCACAGTGGCCCCAACAATCTGGACCACTCATCTCAGGATTGTTACATGAGAAAAAAAAACAAACTTATGTTGAGTTACTGTATTTTGGGATATCTTTGTTAAAGCACTTTGCCTTTCCCCCTAATTAATACACACCCACTTAATGCTCGCATTTCATGGAGATGTCAATCCATTGACCTCAGTTGTTCTTCTTCCTCCCATCTTTTTTAGTTTGTTTGTTTTTGTTTTTGCGGTACGCAGACCTCTCACTGCCGTGGCCTCTCCCACCGCGGAGCACAGGCTCCGGTCGCGCAGGCCCAGCGGCCATGGCTCACGGGCCCAGCCGCTCCGCGGCACGTGGGATCCTCCCAGACCGGGGCACGAACCACTGCATCGGCAGGCGGACTCCCAACAACTGCGCCACCGGGGAAGCCCCTTCCTCCCATCTTTACTTCTCTTGGGATCTCTTCTTGATTCTACGGTCTCTTATGACAATCACATCCCTGCAATATTGTCTTTAGCCCCTCTTTCATTTCATTTTACTTAGCAAAACTCATCCTTCTGGTGCCTGTGTTCAAGTATCTGAAGATCACTGATAAAATCATACAATTAAGGCTGACTGGTTTTCTGTTCTCAAACAGAAAATGGACTCAACATGGAAAATTCTACTATGTTTTTTGAATAAGCACAATTTTCTTCTTCTCTACTCTCTCAAGATGACAGTTTCATTTCTTTTCCTTGTTCTTCAAAATTTGTACCTCCTTTCCTAGGTTCATTCTTGTTTGGTGACCTTGCCTCATTTTTTCCTAAGAGAATTAAAGCCTTCAATCACACCGACACATTTCATCTTCCCGCCGCTAAATCTGCAAACCCACCTGCTTCTGCAGGCCCAGGAGAAGCTGTCCCCGCTTCTTTCAAGGGTGTCTGACTCTGAATCTCTGCCTCTTTTACATTCTCAAAGTGTTTTCTTCTCAACTGGGTCATTTTCCAATAGCTCACGGATATCTGTAATATCTCTCTTGTTTCACCCAATGAAACAAGACACATATCTCTGTTCACTTTCTATTCTGTATGAAACATAACCACAGACTTAGCGGCTTAAAACAATCCAGATTTATTGCGTCACAGCTTCTGTGGGTCAGAAGTCCAGCAGGTTTTTGCTGGGCTCTCTGTCCAGGGTCTCACCAGGCTGAAAGCAAGGCTCTGGTTGGCCAAGGCTCTGATCTCCTCTGAAGCCCAGGTTTCTCTTCAAACTCACTAATTGGTGGCAGAATTCAGCTCCTTGCTTCTCTATCCACACTGTCTCCCTAGGTTAATGTCAGTTCATCTGGTGATGTGGCTTTAAACGCCATTTAGATACTGAAAGACTCACACCATTTTATCTCTAGCCCAAACCTCTTCCCCAAGTTCCAGACTCATTTCTGTGGGAACTTATCTGATAGTTTCATTCAGGTCTCTCACTGGCATCTCTAACTAAACGTGTCCTAAAGGGAACTCTGGATTTCCTGCTCCCCAAACCCGTTCTCCCTCTGGGCGACTGCACCAACCCGCACCCAGTCAGAGAGCCAGGAACCTGGAGTTTTCCTTGATCCCTGCCTTTCCCTCACTTCTCATACACAGCCTGTCAGGGTCTGTCATTACACCTCTAAATTACACACATCTGCGTCAGCACTGTCTGCACCCTAGCCCTGACCTCTGTCACCTTTTCCTGGACTACTGTTCTAGTCTCCTTACTTCCATCCCAGACCCCCTAAATCAATTCTCCATATGGCCCAAAGGAATCATTTAAAAGCATAAATCAGGTAATATAACTTTCCTGCTTAAGTCATGTGAATAATTTCCCAATGCACTTCAAATAAAATTCACTTTCTGGGACTTCCCTGGCAGTCCAGTGGTAAAGACTCCATCTTCCACTGCAGAGGGTGCAGGTTTGATCACTGCTCGGGGAACTAAGATACCACATGCCTCGCAGAGCGGTCAAAAAAAAAAAAAAAAATTCACTTTCCCCCCTGGCCTATGAAGCCTGTGGTCTGTGTAATCTGACCACTGTCTTCTCTGAAGCTCTCAAAACTGTCATTGTCCTGCCTGTCCCTCTGACAGAACAATCTCTCTACTGTTCATCAGGGCTGGTTCCCTCTTTCCTTCAGCTGTGGTTTAAATGCTACCAGCTCAGAGAGCCCTTCGCTCTCCAATGAATCTAAAGGGTCCCCTCCTAGTGCTCCCTCCGTCTCTTTCAGGGCACTTGTTTGATGTGTGCACTTGTTTATTGTGCATCTGCCTTACCAGTCCATGGTTGGTTTCACCTTTGCACGAATGGTGAACTTGCAGAGAATGGGACGCTATTCTAGCTGTGGGACAGGGCTGACTTCTAACCAGCCAGGCTCCCAGAAGCCTCCCAAGTAGCAGCAGAAGAGCGAGTGCTGCAGGGGTGAATTATCCAGGATGTGAACTCAGGGCTGGTCACTAGATTTTTTTTTTTTTTTTTTTTTTGCTGTATGCGGGCCTCTCACTGTCGCGGCCTCTCCCATTGCGGAGCACAGGCTCCGGACGCGCAGGCTCAGCGGCCATGGCTCACGGGCCCAGCCGCTCCGCGGCATGTGGGATCCTCCCGGACCGGGGCACGAACCCGTGTCCCCTGCATCGGCAGGCGGACTCTCAACCACTGTGCCACCAGGGAAGCCTGTGGTAGCTGGATTTTTATTCCCTGTTCAGGCAAGGGCAGTGGAGTGTTTCTATGATACTCCAGCCAATCCATATATCTTGACACCACTATTTTTATCAATGAGACCCATTTCTATAATTAAAAAAATTTTTAATTTATTTTATTTTTTAGCAATAAATGTATGTATATTGTTTTTGTAGACAGTGCTATTGCACACTTAACAGACTACAGTATAGTGTAAATATGACTTAAAAATATTTTTTATTTTATATGGGACTACATTGATTTATAATGTGTTAGTTTCAGGTGTACAGCAAAGTGATTCAGTTATACATATACATATATCTGTTCTTTTTCAAATTATTTTCCCATTTAGGTTATTACAGAATATTGAGCAGTTCCCTGTGCTATACAGTAAGTCCTTGTCGGTTATCTGTTTTAAATACAGTAGTGGGTATATGTCAATCCTAAGCTCCCAATTTATCCCTCCCCCTCTGTGAGACCCATTTCTAATATTCAGTGTGCCAACTGGCACGGCTTCTGGGGTCAATGAGAATTAAAATAAGCTGAAGCTCTGGTAGTGGTCAGGACTGGAGAATGGCCCTTCTGGCTAAATGAGAGCTGATAACTTCCAACCCTCTTCCCTCTCAGTGTGAATTACCAATCAGAGCAATTGTCTGCTCCCTGGAGCAGAGCTGAAACTAATACACATCTAACATCACGCAGTTTATGCCCAAATTCAGACACTACAGTGAAGTAGAACCAGTGGAACAGGCTAAGCAAAAGGGACCTTGGGGGTTGGAGGGTGGGTCTGGAAAGCCAGCCAGTGGACCCAGGGCTGGTGGGCTGCTGAAACAGTGAGTCTGGGTGATGTGTCCTCCAGGGCACACACCCAGCCCAGCAGACGTAGATCACATCAGAACACAGTCTTCCCTTATGACCTGCCACCTTGTTTCAGAGCCACCCCTGACCTCCCCCTTCGCCTTCCACGATGCAGGCTGGTACCAGGGGCTCCTTGGGGATGTGGAAGGAGAAACAGCTCCAGAGGTGCTTGACCAAGGCTGCCCCCTTCTCTTTCTCTGCAGCTCCCAGACTTTCCACCTTGGACTCAGGGACTGCCTCTCCTGGGTTCAATTTCCTTGGTCTTTCTTCCTTATATCACTCTCTGGGACACCCTGGACGCTAAGAAGGTGGGCTTCAACTATCTACAAGTGTCCCCTTCCACACCCCCCCCCATTCTCTCCCTGAGCACAGAGAACAGCATACAATGGGTCCTCAAAAAATATTCCTTGATGGAAAATTGCTTTCCTGGCTCTCACTGGCATGGTCCTTTTACTGAGTTTATGACGTGGGCAGTAATTATGAATCCTTTGCTACAGACAAGGAAATGAGGATGAGTGTGTCTGCCTCACCAGACTGCCAGTTCTTCCAGGATGGGGCTCTGTGCTTCCGTCTCTCCACACCAACACACACCCCGCACTGAGCCTATTTGCTGAATTGCACGAGGGCAGCTAAGGCTTAGTTTCCTTATCCGTAAAATGATGCATCATGTCTGGCGTTCTCCATGTGCCAGTACCGATCCACTCTTCACTTTTCTCCATTCTGCACTGGTCAACAGAGGCTGACATTTCCTAAGACTGCAGCTCTCATCAGGTTCTGGGACCATCCCTTGCTCCCTGGGTGGTGAAGCTTCCTGCCGCTGCTAGCCCCTGAGCACCTCACCAGCCTTTGTTGGTTCCTTTAACTGTGCCCACTACTTTGAAATAATCCTTTCATCAAACCCTTTTCAATTACTCCTTTAAATGTGCCATCTGTTTACATCCAGTGCCCTGACTGCTACAATAATTGGTACCAGAATAGCCTCAGGAAACAGATTCTTGGCTGGGATTCTGGGATTGGGTTGCTCACACATCTTGATTAGTGTGTGAACAGCCTCCTTGAGGGGGGTAATGGACGATGGCTATCTGCGGCATCACAGTTACTGCCTTTATGACCAGTGGTGGCGTGACATGAACTGGTAAGATGTTGGGAGATCAAGTAGCTATGACACTTAGTCACTATGGTGACAGAAGTGATTACAAAGACTGGAGTGGCCTTCTGACTCTACATTTGATTGCCCTTGGAAACACACACAAAGGAAAAAAAAAACAGATTGAAAGCCTTGAACTGGACTAAATGGGAAAGAATTCTCATTATGGTCCTAGAGGCAATGAGAGGTGATGGAGTGCATCCTGAGGAAATCAGCATCCCTTGTGAGGAAACTGCCCCAAGTGAGGTCCCTGCAGGATATTTATGCTAGGAAGGCTGGTTTCCTCAGACTGAAGGCTGGGGGTGGGGGCTCGGGGCCGGGTAGGGTTGCTGCCTTCACCAGTGAGGAAGATTCAGGAGGTGTTGGGGGTTCCAAGTTCTGACCAAATGTCCCCATCCCATGCTTGGGTTTCCCATTCTTTCTTAACCAGTGCCTTTCCATTAGCATAAGAGACTTGGTAGGGTTGCACATTTAACTGGCTCTGCAACCCTGGGGCCCTGACCATCAAGGCCTGGGCTTGGTCCTCTGCTGTATCTGCTCTGTGACTACCAGAATCAAAGATTCCTTCAGAGTCATTCTGGAGGCTTTTTTTTTTTTTTTGCGGTACACGGGCTTCTCCCTGTTGTGGCCTCTCCTGTTGTGGAGCACAGGCTCCGGACGCGCAGGCTCAGCGGCCATGGCTCACGGGCCCAGCCGCTCCGCGGCACGTGGGATCTTCCCGGACCGGGGCACGAACCCGTGTCCCCTGCATCGGCAGGCGGACTCCCAACCACTGCGCCACCAGGGAAGCCCTTCTGGAGGCTTTTTGAATATCCACCCTTGCACTGAGTCATGAGTTCAAGGCTTTCAATTCGTTTTTAGCCTGAGTGAGCTCAATGTGACCACAGACCCATCCTGTGTCTGTAAATTAACTGGCAGAATCCCACCACTGATTTCCTGACTCACGGTAGAAGAGCACTTAGGCGTGGAAGGGTCAAATGGAAGCCCTTGAACGGCAACGTCCCCACCATCAAAACAGCAAACCAAAGGCAACACTACATCCCTAAGGGAATTCTAGAAATTAGCACCACCATCAAGGGTCTGAGATATGTCAGGGGGTCATTCCTATTAAGACTCAGTTTAACATACCTATTTGGCTGGTGCAAAAACCAGTTGGGTCTTGAGGAAAGACTATAGATTACTGTAATTAATTATAGATTACTGTAATTACTATAGTTAACTAGGTGGGATGCCAATTGTAACTGTGATTCCAGACATGAAATCTTTACTGGAACGGATCAACACAACTCTTGCCCTCGTGTACATCTTTGACCCCAAATTCTTACTTTTCTATTCCACTAAGTAAAGATCGTCAGAATTAGTTTGCCTTTGTGTAGCAGGGACAGCAGTGTATCTTCACTCTACTACCTCAGGGCTTTGTTTAGTCTCCTGATTTCTGCCATAATAGAGTCCAAAGGGTTACCGATCATCTTGACATGGTTCCAAACATGCTGGTCCATTATATTGATGACATTATGGTAATTGGGCCTAGTGAGCAGGAAATTGCAAGCACTTTAGATTCTTCGTAGAACATATGTATGCCAAAGGAAGGGTGATAAATCCCATAAAAATTCAGAGGAATGCCTTGTCAGTGATGTTTCTAGGGTAGCCAGCGGTCTGGGGTATGTCAGGGTATCTCCTCCAAAATGAGAGACAAGTTACTGAACCTGATACTGCCTACAACAAAGAGGGAGGCCAAACATTTGATGGGACTCTGGATTTTTGAGGCAATATAGACTACATTTGGTCATGCTGTTCTACCCAGTTACTGGAAAAACCTATAATACTGCAAGTTTTGAGTGAGGCCTGCAGCAAGATAAGACCCTACAGCAGGTCCAGACTGCAGAGCAAGCTGCCCTGTCACGTGAGCTTTACGATTTAGAAGTTTATGGCAGAAAAATATGCTGTAGGGACAAGCTCCAGTAGGAGAGTGGCAGTACAGTTACAGACCCTTAGGGTTTTGGATTCATTCATGCCCTCTTCTGCCAATAGCTCTTCTCCACTTAAAAACAGCTCCTGGCTCACAGCTGGGCATGATAAAGCCTGAATGCTTGACTGTGGGACACCAAGTGACCCATGCAACCGGAACTGGACATTTTTGTTTGTTTGTTTGTTTTTGTTTTGCAGTACGCGGGCCTCTCACTGTTGTGGCCTCTCCCATAGCAGAGCACAGGCTCCGGATGCGCAGGCTCAGCGGCCATGGCTCACGGGCCCAGCTGCTCCGCGGCATGTGGGATCTTCCCGGACCGGGGCACGAACCCATGTCCCCTGCGTCGGCAGGCGGACTCTCAACCACTGCGCCACCAGGGAAGCCCGGAACTGGACATTTTCTGATCCATCTAATCATCAGATTGGACATGCATGGCAACATTCTATTATTAAATAGTATATGTGAGATCAGGTCTGAGCAAGCCCACAAGGCGCAAGGAAATTGCAGGAACAGGTGGCTCAAATCCCCGTGGGAGGTCCTCGTAGTGCTTCACCGCTTCTCTCTCAACCCAAAGGTCGGGAAGTTGCGATGGCAAGTTATCATGGAGGAAAAGGCAGACATGGTTTCCAAATGAGTCTGCATGGTATGTGAGCGCCAGCCACAAATGGATAACTGCCACATTAAAGCCACACTCAGAGTGTCTCTAAAGGACAGCGATGAAGAGGTATCCTCTATGGGCAGAACTTCTTGTTATACTGATTGTTCATTTTGCATGGAAGGAGAGATGACCAGAGGTACAGATCTACGCTGATTCATGAGCAGTGGCTCACAAGTTGACTAGCTGGTCAGGGACTTGAAAATAAGAAGATTGGGAGATTGGTGATGAAGAGTTAAGAGGTCTAAGGGAAAGACATATGGATGAATTGCTTGAAATGGGCACAGGTGTTGAAGTTATTTTTAACCCACACAAATGTCCTGAGAGGGCATCCATTGTGAGGGAGGGTCTCAGTGAGCAGGTGGACAAGATGACCTATCCTGTTGATGTCAACTTCTTTCCCCATCTGCCCTGGTTCTTGTTCAATGGGCCCACATACAGAGTGGCCATGATGGCAGGGAAAGGGGCTATTCATAGTGTGGTAGACGAATAATGACCTCCCAGAGATGTCCATGTCCTAATCCTAGGGACCTGTGAATATATTTTATATGGCAAAGGGTAAATTAAGGTAGCAGATAGGATTAAGGTTGCTAATCAGCTGACCTTAAAAATAGGGAGATTATCCTGAATTACCTGGGTGGACCCGGTGTCATTACAAGGGTCTTTAAATGTGGAAGCAGGAGGCAGAGTCAGAGTCAGGGTGGTGTGAGGTGAGAAAGATTCTACTGGCCGTGGCTGGATTTGAGAATGTAAAGAGGCAGCAAGCCAAGGAATGCAGGCAGCCTCTAGAAGCTGGAAAAGGCAAGAAAACAGATTCTCCTCCAGAGATTCCAGAAAGGACCGCAGCCTTGCTGACACCTTGATTTTAGCCCAGTGAAATTCCTTTCAGTCTTCTGACCTCCCAAAATGTAAGATAATAAATTTGTGTTGCTTTAAGCCACTAAGTTTGTGGTAATTTATTACAGCACCCGTATAAAGCTAGTACACATAGACTCAACAGATTTCCCTCACCAAATCTGATTGGGCAGTTGGCACTGTTGAGTGCCCAAGCTGCCAGCAGCGAAGACCAAGCTGAGTTCCCCGTATGGCACTATTCCCTGGGGCAACGGTTCTCAAAGTGTGGACCAGGAAGCCCTGGGGGTCCCCAAGACTCTTCCAGGGGTTCTATGAGGTCAAATCTACTTTGTTAATACTAAGACGATATTTGCCTTTTTCACTGTCATTCTTTCATGAGTGTACGGTGGAATTTTCCAGAGGCTACACGACGTGTATACAACAGGCTGAATGCTAAAGCAGATCTGAGAATCTAGCTCTCTTTTATTAAACCAGACTCTAAACAGATTTGCAAACATGTCAAATAATGCCACTCTTCTCACAATTTTTGTTTTGAAACTTATTTTTCATTAGAATGTTATATTTATGTTGCTATGTAATAGGTTTATTAGTTTTAAATAAATAAAGCTTTACTTTCTAATCCAGTAAAATAAATATAAACCGTATAAACAAAAACCCTTTGCAATTTTTAAGAGTATAGTTTTTCAATAATTTTGAAGAGTGTAAAGGGATCCTGAGACCTAAAAAATCTGAGAACCACTGCCTTAGGGGGACCGGCTACTTACCTATTGGTAGGTTGATTGTCCCCTTCTTTTGTAAGGGATCTATGACCTCATGGTAATGAATATGTATTCCTGCTCCGGACTTGGCTTCCCTGCCTGCAGTGCTTCTGCCAGCCTCATCATTTTTGGACTTGCTTATTCATCACTATGCTATCCCACACATTGCCTATTTTCATTTTATGGTGAAGGGCACATAGCAATGGTCTCACCCATGGAACGCACTGGACGCACAATGTGCCCCATCGCTCAAAAGCAGCTGACTGGGTAGAGAAACCTTCAGCGCCAGCTGGGAGACAGCAACCTTCAAGGTTAGGTTATTGACGTGTAGGATGCAGTATAAAATCAGTGGCTCCACCTCTCTCACAGCCAGAATGCAGAGGCCCAGGGACCAAGGGGTGGAAGTGGAGGTGGCTCCTCTCACTATTATTCCAATTAACCTCCTGGAGGACTTTTTGCTGTCCATCGCTCAACTTTGTGTTCAGTGGGTCTGGAGTCCTTAGTGTCCAAGGGAGGAATACTTTCTCCAGGCAACACAGATGTGGTTCCTTGAAATTGGAAGTAGAGTCTTCCTTCTGCTCATTTTGAGCTCTGTATGTTGCTTAACTAAAAGGCAGAGTGGGCATCAACTGTACCAGACAGAGTGATGAATCTGGGAAGTGGAGGGCGGGCAGGAAGCCCACGTCTAGAATCCAGAGGATTCCCTGGGTACCTCTCAGATCTCCCGTGTCTAATAACAACAGTGGAAAACGGCAACCCAATAGACCACAGACCAATAAGAACCTGAATCGCATAGGAATAAAGACTTAGGACACACACACACACACACACACACACACACACACACACACACACCTGGTAAAGAACCAGATTAGGACACACACACACACACACACACACACACACACACACACACACACACACACACACACACACACACACACACACACACACACACACACACACACACACACACACACACCTGGTAAAGAACCAGATTAGCCAAAGTGCTGGCAGCTGGTGAGAGGAGCACGGAAGGGGTGGAAGAAGGCGTGACTGCTAACTCAGACCTCGTGACCAGCTACCGACGCGGGGCTGGGGCAGGTTTCTCCCCACTCTGCTGTCTGATTGGAAGAGCCTTGATGATGACTAAGTTAGGCTCCAGGTGAGTGTGACTGAAGGATGACAAGGACGTGGTGAGTATGACAAGGACATGGTGGCTGATGAGACTGTTTTTTCCCTGTTAGGGATGAGCTTTCTTTACCCCTTAATTTTTTTTAAGTATTGAGGTGAAATTCACATAACATAAAACAAGCCATTTTAAAGTGAACAATCAGTGGCATTTGTGCAATCATCACCATGATCTATTTTCAAAACTCCTTCATTACCCCCGAACAAATGCTGTAACCATTAAGCAATAGGAACATGAGTTTAACAAGGACAAGAGTGAATGGTGGGGGGAGAGGGGTAAGGAATTTCTTTGCTTGGATACCCTGTCTCCCCTCTAAATCCACTCTGCCCTTGTTCCATTCCTGGAAGGCTGACCTCTGTGGACTACACTCAGTGAAGTCACTCAGGTGCCTCTGCTTTGGGCTTGCAGATGGGTCTGACCCAAAGGGAGGCACCAGCAGGATCAAAGTCAGAATATTTATCCCCTGGCTCCGTCTGGCAGAGGCTGTGTTCTGCTCCCCATGGCTGCAGCCCTGGCAGGGCATTCCCCTCCCCGCCCCCATAGTAACAACTCCCTCCTTTTGCTCTTCAGGTCTAGGAGTTGTAACGGCTTCCTGTAATGTGAACCCCCTGGGTCCCATCCCTGGTAGGTTCCCTTAACCCTGCCCATACCTCTGTAAAGACTTCCTTAGTCGAAGGCTCTTCAGTAACCCTTTGAGTGTACCATCCATTTCTACCTGGGACACTGATACAGAAATGGATGGTGTGGTCCCTCCGTATGGTCCTTTTGGCATGGACCACTTCAGATTTTATGGATCAAACCAGCTCTGTTCACAGGTCCCAGTCTGGGCAAAGGAGATGCTTTCCTCCACAAAGCAGGTTCCAAGGGTGCCGGGGGTATGTACCAAGGCCTCACTGCCCTCTGGCGGTCAGCTCCTGAAAATGCACCTCAGGGATCCAACCTCAGCGGATCTCAGCCCACTGGGCACTGGTGCTGAGCCCATTTCACTCCTGAGCACGTTTCACCCAGGGGTTACTGTCCCCACTTTGCAGCGGAGAGCCTCTCCATTGCCCTTAGTATAAATCAAAATCTTGACCATGGGCTACAAGGTCCCATCTTCGCCTCCCCTCCTGTCACTCTCTGACCCAGCCACATCAGCCTTTCCTCAGATCCTAGGGTGTTCCCACATGCAGCTCCCAATTAGAACATATGGGCACTCTCTGAAACCTTCTTCACCTGGTTAACTTCAGTTCATCCTGTAGTTCTATCCATCACTCAGGAAAGTCCTCCTCGTCACCCCTTCCTCCCCTCACTGTCATACACACACACACACACACACACACACACACACACACACACACACACACACACACACACACACACACACACACACACACACACACACACACACACACACACACACACACACACACACACACACACACACACACACACACACACACACGGGTTTTCCTGATAGCACTGATTAATGTTGCTCTTCCCCAGAGGCTGAAGGAGCGTCTTGCTTTGCTCACAGCTGTATTCCTGGTGCTGCACCCACAGTAATAACCACACCAGCCCCTGACATGGATTAAGTGTTTCTCTGTGCCAGCCATTGAGCCAAGTCCTTGGGGGCTCTGGGCCACCCTCCTCCCACAGGTCCCTGGTCCCCAGGGAGCAGCCCTCGACTCTATCAAAAACTCACACGGATTTATTAGAATATGAAAAAGATTCGGTTTCTTCTGTACAGGCGGCAGAGCGGCAGCAGCTGTGGTGGCTTTGAACATGGTTGTCAACGTCACCCTTGCATGGTGACTCCTGCCCCAAACAGCACTTACATGGAGAGGAGGGGGGACAGATGAGCACCCACTGCCCAGTCCATTGGGAAGGGGGACGCTCTGACTATTGCACAATCCTGGGGAAAGGAGTACCCTTGGGAGAAGGACAGACACCAGTAGGCCTGGGCCTGGCCCATGGTGGCAGTGGGAGTAGGAGTGTGTGCCTGTGAGCAAAGGCCTCTGGGGACCCAGGACTCAGCCCACCCACCAGCCCTGGCCGGTGGGAGATGCTCAGGGGAGGCCCCTACCCTGAGGACGGGGCTCCACAGCAAGCTGGGTGCAGTGCTTATAAGAGAGGTTCCAGGGGCCAGTGGGGGAGGGGAGAGGGATGAGAGAAAACAGGCCAGCGGGAACTGAGGGTCAGGCCCAAGAGAAAGAAGGTGCCAGGAGGCCTGGCATCTGTGAGTTAGAGAAAATCATGATTAGGGTGGGTATGTGAGCGGGTGAGGTCATTTCTGAAATCAGAGCCCTGGGGACAGAGGACTGTTTTGGGGGAGAGTGTTGGGCAGACAGGCACAAATGAGGATGGGTAATGCTCCAGAGTAGGATGGCTGGAGCTCTGTTCAGCTAGAGGTTTTCAAAAATGTTTTAAAAACAGGAATGCCCTCTGTGCAAATAGAATCTTACATGGAAGTGTGAACAAACAAAACAGATAAAAAGGCAGCACTCTCTGGTGCCCCTGACAGAAGCCCCTGAAGGGCCCAGTGGTCCCCGCTGGAGCACAGTTTGGAGAGCTGAGTCATATCATCGTCCAAAGCGCCTCAGCTCCAGACAGAGCTCAGAGATGCCCTCAGCCTGCAGCTCTGAGTAAGGACAGGTCAGGTGGCTGGCCAGGGTGACACAGCTGGCGGGAGGAGGGTGGGACGGCCATGGGTCACTGATCCCTCCCCCAGTCAGATGCCTGGTCCCCTAGTCTTAACGCTGTTAATGGAGGGACAACAGAGGCCCCGGCTCCTTCCCTTTCCAGGAAGGACCAAGGCTGAGCCAGAGGCTCTTTGGTTAGAAACTAAGATTGACTTCAGTGAGGAGGGTGACAGATTGGGAGGGGGCCTTCCGAGGTCTGGGAAACTCAGAGGCCCTGGTCTGGGTATGGGAGAGAGCTTGGATCAGGAAGGGCAGGGTTTGCCTCAGCCCAGCAGGTCTGCCAAAGGACTGGGAAGGCAGTTCTGGTGGGAGGGAGGGCGCTTCCCAGGAGGCAGGGGGAGCCGTGCTGCGGTGGGGGCTGTGGGCCCAGCTGCCATGCGACAGGGGGAGGGGCAGGGCCAATCCAGGTCGGGAAGGACGAGGGGAGCCCCGCCAGCAGACCCCTGCTCTGGTGGGAGAGTCTGTGGTGGGACGGGCACCGCCCGCTAGCCCCAGTGCTACTGGCCCTTGGGGATGAAAGGCTCTCCCTCCCCAGGCTCAGGATGGGGGCCTGGGTCACTGAGGCAGCGCTGCATCCTCTGGGAGCTGGGGCTGTCACTTGACGCAGGGGTGAAGACGTCGTCGGTGCCCGGGGACGAGAGCTCCTTGGTCCGCATCATGATGCCCCTGTCGTCCTCGTGGTCCTCCTTGGCCACCCTTCCTGGATCCCGGTTCAGCCCCAAGACCTTGCCCTTCAGCTCCTCGTTCACCAGGTCCACAGACTCAGGTGACTGCGGGGAAGCTGGGTCGATGGTGATCACAGGCAAGTCGGCCTTCGGCTCATAGGCCAGCGGGTCTGGGGACAGAGAGCCAGGCACAAGCTGGCTTGTGCCCCTGAGCCCTGCCCAGCGTGCGCCCCACCTCAGCCCGTGCCAGCAGCTCCTACAGAACCTCAGCAATCCTGGCGCGCTTCAAATCACTCCACAGGGGCCTTTCCAAGCCCTTGTCAACACGGCAGATTGCTTTTCCTCCCCTCGGACTGGGGTCTGAGAGGTAGGACTGTGTTCCCCTCCTCCTCGGCCCTGGGGCTCCCATAGGAGTCCCTCCTCAGACCAAGAATTCAGGCTCCCTCCTGAGTCACCGGGTCCTGGAAGGCCTGCCCTTGTTTTCCCCACATGCTGGTGATCCCAACGGCGCAGCCGCCTCCAGCCTCCCTGCCAGGCACCCAGCTCCTCAGCATGAGCCCCACGTGGAGCGCTCTGTCCCTGGGGAGGACAGCAGGGCCACTCTTCTGCCCCCTTTGGTGAACCCCAACTCTACCCGATGTAGGAGGAGCTTGGGAGGTCAGGGAGGGAGCAGCCCGTCCTCCCCGCGGGCTCTCTGAGGCCCATTCCTGTTGGAGCCTCATCCTCGAGATGGTGGCACTGTGTGCCCAGCCTTGAGGCCCCTCGCCCAGCACCCTACGCCCTGCCTTACCTGAGCCAATGCGGGCCCGCGACATGGTGGGCGAGTCCAGCTTGTGGGCCGGCACCGTCAGGTAGTTGTTGATCTGACAGAGGAAGGGCAGACAGGGGTGAGCATGGGTGGCCCCTCTGGACGGCACCCAAGGCCAGTGGCCACACCCTCCTTTGGTGTGTCTGGGGTGCCCGTTCCCTCTCTGCCCGGGCCAGTGCTAGGTCCTGAGGGCTTGGCCCAGCCTCTTGTCAAGCTCTGCAACCTCCGGGGTGGCCTTGAACACCCCCCTCGCTGCCCCGCCTCTCCCACGGTGACACTTGCCCAGACTCTAGCTCCAGCCCACACCTACCCCTGAGGTACAGACCCAGAGAGTCAACTCAGGAGTGTCAACCTGGGCCCTGGATGGCCCCCAGGTATCTCAATGCAACACGCTGGAACTGAACTCAGCTTCTCATCCTCCTTCAAAAGCTGTCCCTTCCTTGGTGCCCCCTCTCCCAGCCACCACTCCCGACTACCCCAGTGGAAGGCTAGACGCGACCCCTGACGCCTTCTCCTCTTCCCTCAGTCCCACCTCAGTCTGGTGACCAAGTCTTGCTGCTTCCACCTCCTTCCTCCTTGAAGCTACCTGCTCCTTCCCTCCCCCCGCCACTGCCCTAAGCCGGGCCACCCCCACTGCTCCCCATGTCGTTCCCTTGCTTAGAACCCTCCTTCGTGACTCTCCACGCCCTTGGAATAAAGCCCAAACCCTAACACCATTAACAAGCTTCCTGGAAAGCTGAGCCCCCTCAGTCTGTGGTCAGCAGCTTATGCCCAGCTTCTTCCTTCCGCCTGGACCTCCCTCTGCCACACTCCCTCCCCTGTGGCTCTTAATCCTAAGCAT
This sequence comes from Tursiops truncatus, assembly GCF_011762595.2. Lineage (NCBI taxonomy): Eukaryota > Metazoa > Chordata > Mammalia > Artiodactyla > Delphinidae > Tursiops > Tursiops truncatus. The sequence continues at coordinate 162,815,009 of NC_047034.1, read as the reverse complement.
ACGCTGACCACTTCCTTGTTCAAGGTGCTCAGGGCCCCTTGCACTTCCTGTCCTGCACGGGCTACTGCATGAGAAGCTCCGTAAGGGAGGGACTGGGCCAGTTCACCACCGGATTCACAGAGGGTGCTCTGCTGCTTGGCACTTAGGAACCGCTCCACAAACGCTTCCTGAACAAATGAATGAAGGCGTGTGTGCCTTGCTTTGTGACTTTGGACAGGTCCCTTTCCCCTGAGCCTTAGTTTTCTCACTAGAAAATGAGGGGTTAGAGCACATGGATAGACTCGTCTAGCTCTGATGCCTGAGGACACAATGGGGAAGGGGGCCTCTTTGCTGCTCTGAGTGGGGAAGAGGGAGAGAAGGCAGCTTTCTGGAACCCGCCCTGGGGCTCAGCCTTTGAAACAAGTGGAGGAGGCCGAAAAACCAGATCCGAGTGGCTCTATCCCCAAAAGGGCCTGGTGGTGGCGGTGCAGGAAGAGGAAGAACCCAGGCTCCCGGAGAAAGGTGGGAGCCAGCTCCAGTCCCAGACACACCTTCTGCTCCAGTTGCCGGGCCTTCTGTCTCTGGAGCAGCATCTGGTTCCAGGCCTCCTCGTAGGGGTCTGCCACCAGCGTGTGTCTGTTGTAGGACCGCAGCTGTGGGAGGAACAGTTGTCAGGCAGGGCAGGCCCCAGAAGCTGGGCCTGGAGGGGCTGGGCGGCTCTGGGCGTGTGGCGCAGGGCTGGAGCAGAGAGGGGGCGGAGGGGCTCCTCTACTGTAGGGGGGCCGGGTGGGGAGCAGCTCCTCACCCGCTGCCTGGTCTTCTGCAAGTTATTCCTCAGGATTTTGCGGATCTCCTCTTCCTTGTCCTTGGACAGTGCTGGCAGGATGCGCTCGGCAGGCAGGGACTTGGGGTGGATGTTCCTGGGATAACGGGGCACAGATGAGAAAACTCCTGGGACCCTGGGGCCTGCTGGGCTGGGCAAGAAGGGTCCCCCCGGGATGGCTGGGGTGGGGGGTGGGCCAAGCCTCTGGTCCTCAGTGTGGCCCTGCAGCTCTCCCGCCCACCCCGTAGGATGCCCCAGGGGGCCTGCTCCAGGTGCGCGTCGAGGGGTCAGTGCGCCTGCAGAGGCTGCCAGGGTTGGCCACTAGCACTCACTGCATGGAGACGGTGGAGACGGCAGAGGGGATCTTGCCCATGCCCCCACTTTCCACCAGCTCGATAGCCTGCTTCATCTCCATCTTGTGGTAGAAAGCGATAAGCTGGGGCTCCTTGGAGCGCTCGCCAGCTATCAGACACTTCTTCACATACTTCTTATTAAACCGATTGAGCCTGGTGGGAGGAGGGAGGACATGGATGAAGCCACCTCCTGGGACGGGTTGATGCCCAGGCCCCGGGAGACCCTTACCTGCCCCTCCCACCCTCCTGCCCACAAGGCCTGCCACCTACTTGTCCTTCCAGTGGTGGTGGCCGTAGTGGCCACAGATGTCCTCGATGCCTGTCAGAAGGTGGTCCAGGAACTGAAACGGGCCCAGGGCCAGGTCAAGCCTTACTACTGGGCTCCTCCCCTACCAAGACTTCTGAATGGGCGCCCCCCTTCCACCCTAGTGCAGCTCTGCTCAGCCCAGCCCTATAGTTCCAGGACCAGCCAGGAGGTGGCACCTATACCTCACTCATCCTGAACCCCAGGGAAACCTCAAGCCTCTGGCCACTGGGGCCCGGCTGAGACCCCTTCTCTGAACCCACTTGTGCCGATGCCTGGGATAGGTTTCTGCAGAGGCAGAGACTGCGTGACGCCCCTTCCTCAAGTTCTAGGCTGCTCATACCACACCCCGCTATGGTGTGACCTGGTGACCTCAGGAGGCTGAAGGGCCACCCGGGCACTGGGATGAGGGAGGAGGGGCTGACTGAGGGCATGGACGCGAGGCCTAGCTGCTCCCCAGCTTCCGGAGCCTCCTCCTGCAACACAGGGCCCAGGCCCAGCTTCCAGTACCTGAGTGTGGATCTCCTCGTTGATAGAGCGCTTCGTTTCTTGCTTTTTCTTCACAGCCAGGAGGTCTACCAGGGGCCGAATGGTCATGCCCTGGAGGGCAGGTGGGTGTCAGGCACTGTAGCTCTGCTACTCTGGCAGGGAGGCCACAGAGGTACCCCACCCCAGGGTCCTTGAGTCTGCCCTCTGCTCTGAGGTCCCCGATCTCCCAACCTCCCAGCAGCACTTACATAAAGCAGGTCCTTAAGGCCCGCTTCTTTCCAAAGACACAGCCAGCGGTTTCACAGCCCATCCAGCCGAGTGACTCACACACAAGGCATCTAGCCCAGGTCAGGGGTCAGAGGGCCTGGGTTCAAGTGTGAGCTCCACCACAGATGCATTCTGTCACCCCAGGGAAGTCAGGCCTGGCTAACAGGGAGGACCACCTCTGCTCCGCCCCCCTTGCAGGACTGCCACCCAGGAGGACCTAGGAAGAGCAGCAGCAACTGATTTAACTGCACACTTGCCATGTGCCAGGACCAATTGTGTTTTACTAGGATTAGCACTTCAATACCCACGATGACCCTAAGAGGGAAGCCCATTCATTATCCTCATTTTACAGATGAGAAAACTGAGACTCAAAGAGGTTAAGTAACTTCCTAAGGTCTCACAGAAGTAGTAAAGCTGGATTCAAACTCAGGCAGGGAAGTCCCTACCTCAAAGCTGCTTTCATTAAAAATGGGCTTGGTAGGGCTTCCCTCGTGGTGCAGTGGTTGAGAATCCGCCTGCCCATGCAGGGGACACGGGTTGGAGCCCTGGTCTGGGAAGATCCCACATGCCACGGAGCAACTAAGCCCGTGTGCCACAACTACAGAGCCTGCGCTCTAGAGCCCGTGAACCACAACTACTGAAGCCCGTGTGCCCAGAGCCCATGCTCCCTAACAACAGAAGCCACCGCAATGAGAGCCCGCGCACCACAACGAAGAGTAGCCCCCACTAGCTGCAACTAGAGAAAAGCCCGCACGCAGCAACTAAGACCCAATGCAGCCAAAAATAAATAAATAAATTTATATTTTAAAAAAAGGGCTTGGTAAACCATTAGCATATACAACTGCAAAGTCAAGGTGGAAGCAGGGCAAGATGACAAAAGAGGCAGTCCCCTCTGCTTTTAAAGGACAGAAAAAACAAGTCCAGCCCGAGGAAGTTTCCTCTGTACTGTTTTTTCCCCGAGAAGGCAATGATGTTTCCCATCTAGGGCCTGGCCAGGATTAGTGTCCAGGAAAGATGGAGGGGATGGTAGAGAAACAGAGGCCCAGACAGGGTGTTTCTCACTTGCCCAAGGTCACAGGTCAGATAAGGAAAAGCAATTTACATCATCTCAGGCTGGGCTTCCTTGGGGACTCTGAGGGCGGTGAGGCTCTCAGCTAAGTCTGGGTTGTTTAAATGCACAGGAATCACGGCCAGCAGGCTGGAAGGATTCTTCAGGATCATCCAGTTCAGTCCCCTCACTTCACAGATGGGGATCTGAGACCCAGAGATGGGAGGAGAGTCCTTCCCGGGGTCACACTGATAACAGCAGAGCTCTGGCTAACTCCAGACCTCCTGCTGGCCAGTTCAGGGACCTTTCCAGTTCCCCATGTTGCGCTATTATTCCCATTTTACAGATGCAGAAACTAAGATCCTAAGACATTAAACCACTTCCTTAAGCCCCTACAATGAGCATCATGGGCCTGCTGACTGGACCCACTCCTCTTAATGCTATCTGGATTCCTAACTAAACTAGGCAGCAGTCTGGTTACTTTACATTCTGATTGGTCACTTTTCAATGACGCATGATCACAACTCTCCCTTTACAATTTAGGACACTGGGGCCCAGAAAGGGGGAGTGGCTTGTCCCTGTGATAACTGCACTAGTTATCAGTGGAGCTGGGACTAGAACCCATGGGCCCCCTCTTGGGTCACGTGCTTCCTCTTTCCTGCTAGAGTCAGGGTCCCCAGGCAGGGCTGCTCCACCCTGTCCAGCACCTGCACAAAGACGGTGAAGAAGATGACGGTGATGATGGCCGTGAGGAACAGGTCACACATGGGAAAGTGCTTCTTGTCCAGGAGGTAGCCCAGGGAGAAGGCGATGGCCCCTCGCAGGCCCCCGTAGGCAATGATGAACTGGTCCTTGGGGGTCAGCTTCACGATGCGGAACTTGTTGATGAACCAGGTCAGGCCCAGCACGCCTGCCGGGGAGGGGAAGAGAGGGGTCAGGCTGTCCCAGACCCTCCTGGCTTCTGCAGCAGAGAGACTTCTCTGTCTGGAGGAAGCCTCCACTAGTAAGCCCACCCGGCTCACTCGTTTCTCGGGTCCCTCGGCCCAACATGCTCCAGATCCCTCAGTCCAAGAGCTGGGTGGATCTTCAATTTAAGGGGGTCCCTCAACCTGGATATATTTTAGCGACATTACAGAGGCCTCCAGTGGCTGGAGGTCAGGAGGGGTTGGGAAAAGAGACGGCCACAAGTTGATACCTATTAAATAGGACGGATCTACTTTTCTGTGTGTTTGGAATCTTCTGTAATAAAAAGTTATTTAAAAATGCAGAGTTCAGAGTCCAATCTCAACCCACAGAACCAGAATTTCTGGAGGATTAAAGGGGTTTTAAGACAGTGCAGCAAGTAAATGCGACGCCCAGACCTAACCTCAGAGAGGAGGTGAGATCCAGAGCGGGGAAGCCGTGCCATCACTGAGGTAATGTGTGTCTGGCAGGTGAAGCAGCAGCCAAGGGCCTAAGGCCTGGTCCCCGTGTGCACCCCAGGCTAGCAGCAGAGGTTGGAAGGAACTGCAGGCAGCTTTGAAAGTGCTAAAGTCCAGACACTCTCAGACCTGGCTCTGTGGGCCTCCACTGGCACACCATGACTGTCTCCCCAGAGATCACAGATGCACCTCAAGCACGTCCCTCTCCCTTCAAAGGCCCATCATGGCCTCAGCGCTGCAGACAGCAGGAGTGGGGAAGCCCAGCCAGAAGCCAACCCCAGCCCCTCCACCCAGCGCACTTCTCACACACACACAGACACACACACAGCACCCACCCCCACCACGCACACACACCTCCCCTGGCTCAGGCCCGGGACCTCACCCAGCACTCGGGCGATGAGGCAGAAGAGCAGGGTGCTGATGACAAAGGTCCAGTTCCAGTGGTGGGAGCCGGCCACGGTGGAGACGCCGAGGAAGATGAAGATGAGGGTCTCGCTGACGCTGCTCCACATCTTCAGGAAATACTTGATGGTCGTGTGGGACTTGTGGGAGATGTTGGCCTCCACGTAGGGGCGCATCACCACTCCCGAGGCAATGAGTCTGGGGTCAGGGAAGCGCGGGGTTCAGGGTTCAGAGTCGAGCTGCGCCCTCCCAAAGCGCCTCCACAGCCAGGGAGGCGGACAGGTGCCCGTCTCCTGAGCTCCCCTTACGAGTCAGACGCCCCCGCGGGCTTCGCACACCTGTTCTCACTCAATCCTCTCACCCAACCCTGTAGACACAGGCATATTCTTGTGTTTTCTAGACGAGAGATCTGAGACTTGTAGAAATAAAGTCGCCTGCCCACAGCCACACGGCCAGCGAGTGGCAGAGCTGAGACGCAAACGAAGGGCTGCCCAGCTCCTAGGCCTGTTCCTTCTCCCCGAGGCCACGCTGCCACCCCACCTTACAGAAGTCAGGTCTGCAGCCTCAGGTTTATCCCCCCGAGTGTGGCGTCCCTTTAACCTGTGGGGGTCCCCACGGGGAGCTCTCTTCTGAGCAGCAGCCCGAGGCCTCCCAGCCTGGTGCCCACACCTGGGCCCCATTCCTGCTGGCCCAGCCTCCTCGCGGTCACCCCCAGTGCCCCACACTTCCAGTGGCCTCCCCTACTGTGAGCGCCTTTGCACCTCACTGCCCCTCCACACTCCCCTGGCTTCAAGACCCGTCTGGGGCCTCAGGACCTCCAGGACCCTCACTTCAAGGGAAGCCTGGAGCCTCCTTGCTGGGACTGCTGAGGGCAGCAGCAAGCGCGAGTGACTGTGTCCGGCTACCACCGAGGGGTTCCCTTTGCGACAAATGAGGGGAAGAAATAGCTGGGCTGAGACTTTCCAGAACCTTAAACTCAGTGCTTCAGGGGCAGCCCCGGGACCTGGAGTCTGGATCTGGGGGCTGGGCGCTGGGTAGCTCCCTTTGACCCTACCAGCCTGGGGAATCTGAGTTGGCAGCCCCCCACGCCACGCCCAGACTCACGCCATGATGCCCGACAGGTGGAAGAGCTCGGCTGACAGGTAGGCCATGTAGCTGTAGAGGAAGACGAAGAGCGGCTCGATGACGCGGATGTGGGAGGTGAACCGGGAGGTGAAGGCTGCGATGACCCCGTAGACCACGCCCACAAACACCCCGCCCAGGGACACCACAAAGAAGCTCAGGAAGCCGAGGACGATGTCCACGATGCCCACGCGGTCGTAGTTGGCAAACTCCTCAAAGAGGTGATACAGGACCTAGGAAGAGTGCGCAGGTTGGTCGGCAGGATGCCCCACGGCTCCCTGGGGTCCACCCAGGGTGATCCTGTCCCCTCCGCTGACCACGGCCATGTGGTAGCAGAGAAACCCTAGCACCAACCAGAAGCCAAAACCACCAGCCTCGGGGCCAGAGGGTCTTCGGGCCTGCAACGTGCTGTGCAGGTGGAGAGCACAGCTCTGCGGCCAAACCACCCGGGTTGAAGTTCTGGCTCTGCCGCTCCCCAGTTGTACACGGGAGGCAAATTACTCAATCTCCCTGTGCTTTAGTTTTCCTGACCAGAAAATAGGGGTAATAGTCCCGACTTTACAGGGCTATTGTGAGATTAAATTAGTCGATGAAGGCAAAGTGCCTATCACAGTATTAGCTGCTACTGCACCAAGTTCGCCTCTCATATCCTTGCCTGGATTTCGGTTTTTCCTTCGGCACAAAGCAGGGGGAGTTCAGATAATGAACTAGGACAGGACTTAACCGCTGAAGTTCTCTGAAAATATACACGGCCAGGCCATACATACCCGACTTGGACTGTCTGGAAGTGGGGCCCAGAAATCTCTGCTCAACGGGTGGTTGCAATGAACCACCAGGTTCAGGCACTGTGGGACGAGAGGCTCTCCATGGCTTCCCCACCTCCGGGCGGGGGAAATAAACGGTCATTGTATCACTACCATCAGACCTCAAGCGGCACTTCATACACAGTAAAGCGCTTTGATTATGGTCATGCTGCTCGACACACTACAGCCTGAAGAGGTAGGCAGGCTAAGGATGCTTGTTCCTTTGCTAAACTTAGGCTCAGAGGAGTGAAGCAACTTGCCAGACGGCCCCCAGCCCAGGAGCAGCAGAACCGGGCCTAGAGCGTGTTCCCTGACAGCCGTGGATGGGGCCTCCCCGGGCATTCAGCTTGGAGGTTCTGCCCCCTCTCAGGTGCTGGCTGCTTGGCCTGCTCCGAAACAGCTCTACCTAGAAACCAGCTGGGGAGTGTCCAGGCCCGGGGGACGCTGAGGGAGTGGGGAAGAGGACCTGAGGGTCCCTGAGACAGAACCCTCCGAAGCCCCCAGTACCTGGGCCGCACCTGGAAGCAGGGCACCTTTGCTCCAGGGCAAAGGCCTGAGGTCACTCAGCTTGGGGCAGCCTTCAGCTCTACTGTCTGGAAAATGGGGCACTCACACCCATGCCCAGAGCTCTAGAAAGGGCCTGACTGGGGCTAGGCAGGAAGGGGAGATGCCAAGCACCAGCCAGTCCCCGGTGCTGCCAGGACACAGCTGTCTGGGAGACAGGGCAGGGCTCCGGTGAAGGACAGCAGTGCATTCTCAGCCCTGGGCTACCTAAACTTACTCCTGGCCTGAGGAAATTCATGGGCCCCTAAAGTGCACCACCTGGGCCAATGGGGCATGTATAGAGGGCAAGGTCCTCCTTTCTGGCCTGGTACCACTGTCACTGGGACTAGAGAAGCAGAGTAGCATACTGGTAAGCATTTGGACTCTGGACTCAGACTGTGTAGATCTGAACCCCAGTTACATCATTTATCAGCTAATATGACCTTGGACGAGTTCCTTAGTCTCTCAGTGCCTCAGTTTCCTCACCTGGAAAACTGGGGAAAATTACCATGCTAAGCTCATGGAGTTTCTGTGCAGATTAGATGAGACAATACATATTCCGACAGGAAGTACTCAGTGAACACCAGCGATTACCACCAACGCTGCCACCGTCTTGGGGAGGCGTGGCCGTGGCCCAAGGTGGCTGGACTGAGGTATCCACTCTTGCAACCACGCCCTGCTGCTCCCCAGTAGTGCCAACCTGAACCCCGACACCCAGATCCTCTGGGGAGGGCTTCGTCTCTGGCACTCACTGATTTTGCAGACATCAGTGAGTGTGACTCCTGTCAGAACCCCGGGAGGATGACAGGCTAAGCACTGCAATCCCTGTTACAGATGGGGCAACAGGCTGGTGTGGTAACCCTGGGCAAGAAGAGACAGGACAGACGCCAGCCTGCTCAGGTCAGGCTGCTGCTCCACCAGCCTCCTGAGGAGCTGACGAGGGTGGCGGGGAAGGAAGAGGGAGAGGAAGCCCAGGCTGTCAGCAGCCGACCACCACCGTCTGTCGCTTCTTTCAGGTGCGGCTTCCTGAGGGGCTGGGGGGGAAGTGGGAGTGTGTGTGCGAGCGTGCACACGTGTCCTTGTGTTTTCCTGTGCGGGCAGCTGCTCTCTGAGGGGTCCAGCTAGGAGGGGGGTGTAGGTGTTTCCACAACACAACGTGAGTGTGCACATACACGTATCTGTTTCCTGAGGAAGCCGACTGGGAGGAAGGGTATGTGCAAACATATACAGCCTTGCCACATGCAGACCCTGCAGTAGGAGGTGTCTGTCCTCGCTAGACCCGGAAGGAAAGCACTAACTACTCTGCCACTTTGCAGCTGTCAAAGGTGAGGCCCAGAGAGGTACAGTCACTTGCCTAAGCTCACACAGTAAGGAAGTGGCCAACCCAAACCAACCCACTTGTCACCTTCTGTAGGTTTTAGAGGCAAGGCCCCCTTCCACAATTGCTGCCCTCGAACTCTGCACAAATTAAACTCTAACTTAAGACACAGCTACCATGAAAGCCGAAATGCGCCTCAGAGACTAAACGGTCTATAAAGGGTAAACTGAGGTACAAAGAGGACAAGTAATTTAACCAAGATCACACCACAATCCATCAGGGACAGAGCACATGACCTGGTAAGGCCAAGAGCTCAGGTCCTGGGGTCAGACAGACCTGGCTTCTAATTTTGGTTCTATCATATTCTAGTGAGTTATTTAACTTCTTTGAGCCTGATTCCTCCTTTGTAAAGTGAGAATAATAAGCACCTCCTAAGGTGGTCATGAGGATGAAACGAGATAATCCACGTCCAGTGCCCATCATGATGTCCGCACACAGCAAGCAGGAAGGGACATTTGCTATCTTATTACTATCATTAGCGGGTGGATGTGGGATTCACTCTGGACCTGAATTCGGATCTGCATCTTGTGTGCACGTGGGTGTGGTCCCTGCCCCCTCACCACAGTGACGGCGTCATTGAGCAGGGACTCCCCGAAGACAAGGATGTGCAGCAGCTCATTGATGTGAATTTCCTCGAAGACGGCCAGCACGGCCACGGGGTCCACGGCTGAAATGATGCTGCCGAAGAGCAGGTTTTCCAGGAGGCCGATGTTGTTGATCTGCTCGCCGCCCACCAGGCACACGGCGTACATGAGGCCGCCCAGGAAGAAGGCATTCCACAGCGTGCCCACCACGGCGAAGATCAGGATGGTGCCCAGGTTCTCTGTGAACTGCCGCAGGGGCAGGAAGTAGCCCGCATCCAGGATGATAGGCGGCAGCAGGAAGAGGAAGAAGACGTCTGACTGCAGGAAGGGGGGCGTCTCGCCCACGCCCTTGATCAGGCCCCCCACCAGCAGCCCCACCACGATCAGTAGGCAGCTCTCCGGGACAATGCTCGAGATGGTGGGGATCACGTGGAAACCTGCAGAGGGTGAGAGAACGGGAGGCATGGGCTTGCGGGGAGCAAGGAGAACAGAAGGCTGGGGATGGGGTTGGGGACGAGGAGGGCAGCTGGTGAGAGGGGCACAGGCTTGGTTTCAGAAGGCCGCTCTGTTAACTTCCTGAGCCTCAGCTTCCTCGCCTGTAAAACAGAGCTGATGATACCAGCCCCAGAGGGTTGCTGTATAAACTAAGTGATGATGTTGTTAAAGTGCTTTTTGCAAAGGATATACAGATGCTATCTCTGTCACTGTCATAGAGTAGTATAAAGAAGCAGCTCTGTATGCCTCCAGAAAGCAGAAATTATACACTGATTACGGGGGCTCCAAGTACCTCCAAGTTCCCTGACCACCCTGTAGGCCCAGGTCAGGGCAGGAGTTCTTTTCTGGTGCCGTCCCCACTCACAACTTCTATCTGCAATCCTAAGGGCATTACCTACACCTGAACCCAAGTCACTTTCCAGGGACAAGTTCAGGGAGACAGATGTGAGCTCAAGACCAGGCCTAACAATCCAACAATTCTGTCTGAGGGAAGACAGCCAGTTCCTCATCATGGAGGTATTTAAGCAAAAGGCAGACAATGGTTGGTAGGGAAGTGACACAGGAGATAGGAAGAAGCACAGAGGAGTCAAAGAGTATCAGTGCAGGAAGGAACCTGGGGAATCATACTGCCAGGGGCCTGCAAACGTGCAGAACGCACGCAGCAACTTCCAAACCCCAGACTCGCGTACTTTCCTGCTGAGCCCAGAGAGCTGCTCAGGAGGCCGACGGCAATACATCACTTTTGCATGTGAGACAAAACCTGTTTGCCACCCTGTTTCTAGCCCAATTCCACCCACTTTAAAGACAGGGCAACTGAAGCTCAGAAAGGGGAAGGGACTTGCCCAAGGTCACACAGCAAATCAGTAGCAGAACCAGGACAGAACCCAGGTCTGACTCAGAAGCTCCCATCGAATTCCGCAGTTCTTTAAGTCAACCCCTCCTTCCTCCCCATTAAGGCATAAAATGCCCCTCTGCTTGAGACCCATCAACTATCTCCGCAAGCCAGGTCCTGACCAGCAGTAGCAGCAGGCCACTCTCTGCAGCGGGCCCCCTTGGTTCCAAACCCAGAGCTGGGAGGTAGCAAAAATCCCTTTCAGAGAGGGTACCTCTCAATGCTATGGGTTTGGCCATGGGTTTTTGGTTTGTTTTGGGTGAGGAGGTGGGTGGAGAAGACCTGGGCATCTAGCTGCATGTCGGGCACATAACCCCCAAGGTCCTCTTGGTTAAGAGGGTCTGCTTGACACTTTGCTCAAGGTGAAGGCTCTTGCTCTCCTCCCCTCCTTAGCCTGTAAGCTCTGTGCAGGCAGATTCCATACCTGTTTATGATTATATCTCCAGGGCTGGGGACACAGTAGGCACTCAACAAGTATCTACTGATCTGAAAATGCAAAGGGCTTGGCCAGGACCCACATGATTCCCGATAACCTGTTTGGCCAGGTCTCTGCTCTCTTCATCCCTGAGATCCTTGGGAAGGAAGAGGAACATCCCTCCCCATGCCCAAAGCCCTCCTGCTCTCAGGTACTGATCTGGGTGGTGCCAGTACAGCTACAATTCAAGACTCAGTACACTATCCGGCCCAGAACCTTGTCACAGCGCCCAGCACCCAGGAGATACTCAAAACATGTTGGAAAAAACGCATCTCCATCCTAGGCCAGGAGACGTGAAAACAGACCTGACCAAAAGTCACCTCTTAGCTAAAAAGGCCCCCTCCCCCGTCCCCTGTCTTTGAGGGCCCTTCAGTAACCCTCAGTGTTCACCCGGCTGGTACACTGGGAAGGGTAGGTCAGGTTGAGTCTGAGTCTCCCTTGATCACTTGCTAAAAGGTTAAAGTCCAAACTTTCAGCACTGCCTCCATCATCTGGTCTTGCTGAGGTCTCATGCTCCCCGCTCCCCACTGTCAATTTTTTTTTTTTTTTTTTTTTTGGCCATGCTGTGCAGCTTGCGGGATCTTAGATCCCTGACCAGGGATCAAACCTGGGCCCACGGCAGTGAAAGCACCGAGTCCTAACCACTGGACTGCCAGGGAAGTCCCTCCACTGTTTATTCTTACGTTTCAACCTTGACGAATTCCTTGCAAATGAGCTACATCCTCTTTTGCCTGCAGAACTTTGCGTAGTCTAGTTTGCCTCTCCAGAACACCATTCCTGTACCTCTACCTGCCCCCCCCACCATGTGTGGGTGACACCATATCCTTGGGGAGACAGGACAGCATGTGAGTTTGGGGAAGCCAAACCCAGCCAGCTGGCCCCCACCCCCCTACCCCCCACCCCTGGGAGCTGAGCACCAACGGCTGCCTCAGGAGGAGGCAGAGTCTAAAGAGACAGCCCAGGGCAGGTGGAGGACAGCTTCCACCTCCACCTAGCATGTTAGGCCCTCTCTGCCATCATCCAATCCAGAGCTTTCCTGGCCCCACGGAGACCCAGAGACAAATAAGCCACAGCCCCAGGGTGGGGGTGGGGGGCTGTGTGTGTGTGTGTGTGTGTGTGTGTGTGTGTGTGTGTGAAACAAGTCAAGAACAATAACATGAAGAATGTTCATTACTCCTAAAGGTGCATCAGGAGCCAGGCCCTGAGCAGGCAGCATGGCACATGTCACCTCTTTAGTCCTCACAACAGCCCTGTGGGATAGCTACTGTCCCCATTTTGCAGAAGAGAAAGCTGGGGCTCCGGCAGAATTCAGCAGCCTCCCCAGAGTCTAGTGGAGGAGCCTGACTCTAGCTCAGAGCATCTTACTTTCTTCAAATAAGCCAGCCCCCAGAGTACCTGGGGCTGGAGCCCTGCTCCGGGAGCAGATCCTCCCAGGCCTTCCTGTGTTGGCCCTGCCTCTTCCAGGCTGGGGAGGAAGGTCTGGGATCCACTCTGGCTCCTGGCCTCCGGGTAGGCGGCACATTACTGGAAAGCAGCTTCGGGGTGGGGGGGGGGGCTAGATTCTGTCATCAGCATGGTGGAAGGGGGCCTGAGGGCCTGTTCTGGCGTGTCCCTCTCCCAAGGCCCTGACTCCACCCTGAAGAGTCCCCTCAAAGCGCAGGAAGCTTGCTGACACTGAGTGAGGTGGAAGGGGGGACAGTTGGGTTCCTGGTCCCCTCACAAAGGCCCAGCACTGAGGCAAGACCCCAAGATGCCAAGAAATGAGGCAAAACTTCCAAGGCTCGAACTCGTGGCAGTGGTGATGTCACCAGGATGGAATCGGGGGTGGGGCAGAGGCAGTTAGAATCAGATCCAGCTCCGTGAGAGGTGAAACAGACCTTGGAGACCATCCAAATCCTCCATTACACGGTTGGGGAAACTGAGACTCAAAGGGAAGCGGTGACCTGTCAGTGGTCACGACCAGTCCCACCACGAGAACCCGTGAGGCTCCAAGTCCAGTGATCGCTCAAGCCACACGGCCTCCTTCAGGAGCACCCAGGCCTCCCAGGGCAAGGACAGGAGGAGAAGGTGTGGAATTCAACATCCCCGCCATGGGGCAAACCCACCGACACAGGTTGGGGCTGGCCTCCCTTTGATGTGAAGAGGCTGGGGGAGGGGAGACGTGTTTCTCACTCTGTCCAGTGTAGGTGGCAGTTGGGCAAGTGGGGGCACTGTGGGAACACACACACACACATACATACATACTCACACACACTCTCTCTCTCTCTGACACACACACTCGCTTTCTTACACACACACATGCACACAATCACCCATTCTTGCTCTCTCTGACACACATACTCTGACAAACACACACATTCACCCACCCTCTTCTTCTTACACAGACACACGCACATACTCTCTCTCTGACACACACACGTAAACGGAACAGGCACTGGGCTAAACTTCATATTGATGAGGGGCTCCTGGTCCTCTGCAGCCTCTCTGCTCTCCACCATGAGAACATTTTATTTACAGCTCCTCAGACTGTCCCCATCTGCTGAGACTGGCGCAGTGGAGCAGGCAGACGAGGCTCTCCCACATCACCCTTGGTTGCCGGGGTGACCAGACACCCCAGTCCCACTTCCCGAATCTTTCCCCTGCCCTGGCGGTCAGAGGAGAGTGCCGGGAAGAGGGGCCTCCTTGGCCCACCAGTGCCGGGTCACCAGGGACCCAGGGGTACGCGATGGGCTCTGCTGCCCTAGTTCCAGGCCTGAGGACTACTCTGGGGCTGCAACTCGGCCAGGTCCCAAGGGGTTCCTGGTTGCACAACAATTCCGTTTAACTCCCTCTTCAACTGCCCCAGCAACCAGTCTCAACTACAGTAATGAAAGGTAATACCTCCCAAGGAAAGCCTGGCACTCTATGGTTTATAGCAATGTGTTGACACGTCTAACTTACTTGCACCTCACCAAGCTCTGGGAAGTCACAATTACCATCCCCTCATTTTAGAGATGAGGAAACTGAGGCACAGAAAGGTGAAGCAACTTGCTCAAAGTCAAGTGGCTGGTAACTGATTCAAATCCAGGCAGTCTGGCTCCAGTCTCTGTTCTTAGCCACTCCCTACGTTATCCCTGGTTTTATTCTTATTTTGTTTCTAAGGGGAGCGTCAGAACCCAGGACTGAAGAGCCCCAGAGTGGTTCCCAGGGTGCCAGAGGTGTTTCTTCCCAGGAGCTCTTCTCCAGGGAAGTCGCACCACTGCTCCTCTTCCACTCTAGAGGCCGAGGAAAGACCTTGAGGAATCTTTCCCATCTTTTAAGCCTGCCGCCTCACTCCCCAGTTAACTCAGCCAGAAGGGGTCAGTCTTCTCCTGAACTCCTAGGGTAGGAGGAGGGAATTGTCAGCCCCTGCCTGCCTGGTCTGTATTCAGCTCCGGTCTCCACTGGGGCCGGAGGGTTCTTTGGGGTAGGAGGGGCTCTGATTGTTCTTGAGTCAGATTCCTCTCCGTGTTGATTCTTCCCACCATCAACGTCAGCTCTGAGGACCAGGGAGAAAGATAAACCAGATGCAGTTGGCGGCGCCTCAGTAGGTTTGCAGCCAGACCGGCAGAGACAAAGATGTGTGGCGCTCGCCCCTCTGCCCTTGGTTCCAATCAGGGCGTAGCCACTGACTAGCTTGGTGGCCTTGAGCAAGTTACATCTCCTAACCTCAGTCTCCCCATCTGTGTAAAAGCCTATTTCAGAAGGTTTCTGGAGCACAAGAGGACATAATCAGGGCAAAGGATGCCAAACAATGCTAGCACTCAATGCTGGCAAAAAGCGGTGAGTGCTATTATTATTAGAATCTTCAAAACCCAGGTATAGCATGAATCACTCTACGTTATCATGACCTGCTGGTGCGCACCTGTCCATCACTTAGGTGTTAAGCTCCCTAAGGGTGGGAACTTTCTAGAGTCAGCTGGGTCTCCAGCTGCCAGCATAGAGTAGGCATAGTAACTATTTGTGAATTGAGATAAAACTGACTTTCAGATGTGAAGTGTGGGAAAAAGGAAGGGGGCTCTGAAATTTCAAGAGTAGGTGATGCTCCCAGAGCAGGGACCATCTGAATTGGGCTTTGAAGTTTACCAGAGAGAGAAGCAGGAAAAAAGGCCTTCTAGGGTCTGTATCCTTTAAAGACCCCAGCATAAGTACCCTGCACGTAGCAAATGGATGTATGGGTAATGAATGAATGAAAAACAAGGAAAGAAAAAGACAAATAGGAAGGCTTGACTTCGCCAAGCCTTTGCCAATATCCAAATATGAGTGTTGCTGAAAAGATTAAATGAGATGGCGTATGTCAAACACTTAGCACAATAACTGTTACATTTCTCTCTGAGTCTTGGTTCCTCCTCTGTTGCTGGGGTGATGCCTGACCTGGTCACCCAGTGACCAGGGTGGCTGTGTCACTGAGATCATTTATTTAGAGCTCCTGGCCCACAGGAGTCACCCAATGAGCGACAATTTTAAAAAAATGTAAACCAACAGTGCCCACTCAGTAAGACTATATTTGATCATGATTCACTTTAAGATACAATCTCCAGCACAGAGAAGGAGAAAAACACTTACTGGACACTTAGAGTGTCTGATGCAAGGCTTTTCCATAGCTCCTCTCATTTCATCTCATATCCTGACCCCCATTTGACAGATGAAGAAACTGAGGCTCAGAGAGGTGAAGTGACTTGCCCAAGGCTACCTACCTGGGAAGTGGCAGAGTCAGAATTAGAACCCAGGTCTCCTAATTGCCAGTTCTTTGTGCCAGGCTGCATCAATGAAAACTAAATGTGTGAGCACCAACAGGAAGAGAATTCAAGTCTGCAATATGCCTCCCCTGCAAAACAGCCAAAAATAAATCTGTTCCAAGTACCTGGAGAAGAACTCTTCCCCATGCTGGTGGGGTCTGTCTCTCTCTGTGCCTTTTCCCATCATTCTTCCAAATGGTACCTCTATCTCTTGCCTGTTTCAATCCACATCTCAGGGAGACAGGGTCCCACCCTCTGGGAACATCGAGTCTGGGTGGGAAATTAGCTAATAAGCTAGCTGAGAACACAACAGCATACGCTGGGTCACCTGAGGCATGGGGAAAAGACGACTAAGCCAGGAGGTCAAAACCTGGGTTTGAGGCCCAGCTCTGCCCTTTAGTAACCAGGAGGCTTGGGCAAATCACCACAGACGACCTCAGTTTCCTCAGGTGTAGACAAGTGAGAATCAAGGGACTGCATACAGAAGCACCTGTACATTGTGACATGGCAGACAAACTTCAGAGATGATTGATAAAGGGGAGGTAAGGACAGAAATGCCACATGGGCCGGAGGGCAGGGGGGACAAGGAGACTCGAAAGCAGTAAGCAGAGTGATGCTGTGACTTGCCGGGCCCTCTCGGAGACCTGGCAGGAGAAGCTGTGATCAGGATTCCAGGTTCGTTAACCCTTAGCACTTAACCTCCCATCCCTATCGACCCCTGTCCTCCAGTTGCTAGAAGTCCCCAAACCCCATCTCTGTGCACACAGAGGGAAATCCTTCACCTTGAACTTCTACCCACCTTTCAAAACCCAGCGCAGGTGTCACCTCCTCTGGGAAGCCTTCCCTGAACCCCCAGGCTGAGTCAGGTGCTCCTGCAAACTGAGGAGTGAGAGCTCTGCAGCTGGTATTCTAGGCGACTTGGCAGCCCAGCACGCGGGGCTGGCACTAATCTTGTCGAATGGATCTGAGGTGGCTTTCCAAATATCCTGAGCCCCATGAAAATAATGCTCAGGATGAGTGGGTTCAGGGAAAGATGGAAGCTTCCTAAAGGATGTGGAATTGAAGTTGGGTCTGGAGGGCAGGGGGCTGATGGGGGAAGAGTGAACAAATGCACAGAGAGGGCGTCTCAAAAGCCTTCCGAGGACCCTGAGGCCTCCAGCCAGCCTGGAAATGAGACTGGAAGTGAGGAAGGTGCTGGCACACAGCTGGAGGAGGCAGGCATGCGAGGACCCAAGTCAAGGGGCCCGAGCTGATGCTGCGGGCCTCAGAGGGGCCCCTGACCTTCAGGTCTGGCCCTTGAGTCAGGTTCTATTCCTGCCCTGTCTTTCACTCCCACCAGACTTCTCCCTGGGTCTCAAGTCCCATTTCAGTATCCCCTACTCCCCCTCACCTCACCCTGAGCTGGAACAGCAACTCTAGGTACCCAGTCCAACCTCCCCAATCACCCAAGCTCTCCATAAACATTTGCTGAATGAATTTCACTCCCGCAGATTCTCCCCACCCCCCACAGGATAGATGCTGGATGGAGTCCCCATGCGGTGAGGTGGAGGATGACTCACGGAGGGGCGGGGAGGTAGGGACAGGGACAGGGACAGGCAGTAAACAGCCTGTGCGTGTTGACAAGATACAGAGCTCCAGCAGGCAACGGCAGGCAGCAGAGGTCTCCGCGCAGCCAGAAAGGGCAGCAGCTCAGGGGGGTGGGTAGGACCTCAGGCTCCAAAGACACTCGTGGCTGGTTTGGGTCCCTGGCGGGGGACCATGGGATACACACTGGTTTCTTCTGATTTTTTTCAAAATGGAAATATATTACTTTGGTGATTTAAATGAAATCATGGTCGTTTAAAACTTTTTTCCAAAAGTATATGAGTCCATTAAGTCAAAGGAGAATAATCCGCCGGTGATTCTCCGTTTCCTACACCCATTCGACGACCCCCCAACCCCCGAAACAGACTGATACATAAACTTCGAAGCTTTTCTGTATCTATAAGTTTAAAATTTTTGTGTAAATGGTGTAAGCTACACACTGTGCTGTGACTGCTTCTGTGGGGCAGAGACTGGGCTAAACACTTCACTGCAGCATCTTGTTCAATTCTCTCAACAACCCTACTGTAGTAGGTACTATTATTGTCCCCATTTTAAGGTGGGTAAAGAGAAGGTCAGAGGGATGACCACTTACGTGCCCCAAGGTCAGAGAGCCAGGGTTACTGAGCAGTGTTTCAGACCCAGGCTGACCCCACGCCCCCAGCCCCCCAGCCCTGCCCCCTGTGAAGCAACCTCACTGTGTGTACGGCCTTGCCTGTGCCATCATGTATTGGATGGTCCCTCCACGATGGCATTAGGCTGAAGCCTGCTTCCTTATACTCTGAGATCCTCCACTAAGAGTTCCAGGGAGGCCTCACCTCTGCGGCTGGCAGTGAGACCAGAGGGCCTCGGCTTCTGCTTTCTCCTGACCCTGTGGTACCACTGGTATCAGAAAAATCTAAATCACATCCCTTTCAAAGGAGGCCTTTCTGCGCTCCCCAGATTTCAACCACAGAGTGTGGAGGAGAGGAAAGCACAGAGTGCTTGAGCTGGGAAAGAACCTGGCATCAGTCTGGTTTCAAGCCACCATCCCCTTCCTTTCCTGGTGCCCCAGGTGTGCCACTCCCTAGCTCGGGCTCTGCCCTCCCTGCCCATCCCCATCCCCAGCCCTGTCGTGGCTCCTGCCAGACTGCTCTCAGGACTTACAGACAGCAGCAGGAGCTCCAAGCACCAGTCTGCCCCACACCTGGGGTGGGGAAGAAACAAGAGGTTCAATAATAGAGGTTCTATTTCCAGAAACCTTAGAGCCCTGGGAAAGCTGGGTTTTTCTTTTCCTTTTGGTGGGGGTAGTGTGTAGTGTTTGCAAAATCCAAATTTAAGAGAAAACTGAAATTGAGTATACCAAATACCTGCTGTTCTTAATGTCCCAGCTGAAAGTCACTTAGCTTAGAAGCACAACAATGAACTAAATTCATTAGATATAACTTGAACTTGCTCACGATATCATCGTACTCAGATATAGAGAGGTGGAGTACAGAGAGGTGGCCGTAGGAAAGCAACACAAAGAGAAATTCTACCATTTCCAGGACAACAGCTGTGCAGAAAGCAAGTCCTGGCGCCCCATTTTCAGCTGCCGCAGAGGAGGGAGGGGGAGCTGCAAAGAGAGAACAGGACTTAGGTGGTGCTGGCTGGGCGGGGAGGAGGGAACAGCGCCCTGGGGAGGCATCCGGGGCCCCTTCTACCCCTCCCAGCTCAATTGGCTACAGAGTCTACTATGCGCTTCACAGCATCTGGGGGTGGTGATGAAGAAGGGGTGCCTGGCAACCCTCAGCTAGGTTTTGGTGACCACTCAGAAAGGCCAGAAAGACACTGATGAAAGAAAATGACTCTCAGAGGACAGAGCTTGGAGTGAGCCTGAGAAGATGGGGAGGCTTCCGGTGGGATGGGCGTGGGGTGACCCTGAGGCTGGTGTGTCTGGGTGTGCACAGGGTGGACCTGCAGAGTAGCAAGGGCACAGGAGCTGAACTCTCACTTCCCCACCCCCAAACCTGCTCCTCCTCCCACGGTCCCCGTCTCCCCAGCATCACTCAGTTGCTCAGGCCCCAAACCCTGGAATCATCCTGACTCCTTTCTTTCTCTCACAACCCATAACCCAGTCCAGTGGCAAACACCGGATCTGGCTCCACTCACTCCCTTCTGGAGCTACTGGCCTCCTTGCTTTTCCCTGGATGCAAATATGATTCCACCCCAGGGCCTTTGCATTTGTTGGCTCCTCTGCCTGAAACGTTCTACACTGAATACGTGGACGTGGACGGCAGATTCCCTCCCTTCTTACGGGTCCCTCCTCAGGGAGGCCTTCCCGTACCCTCCTATCCGCCTACCCTGCTTTATCATTCTTAAGAGCACTTATCACTTCCTGTTTGTGCTCACTGACGGTTCCCCTGACCCAGAATGCAAACTCCATCAAGGCAGACTGTCCCAGTCGCTGTCGTGTCCCTAGCACCTAGAGCTGTGCCTGGCACACGGTAGGCTTGCAATCAGTATTTGCTTAGTGGATGATCGTCTCCTGCCTCAGTGGCCTAACAAGGTTGTTGTGAGGACCACATGAGACCCAGACATGGGAGCACTGAGCAGACCCAAAGAGTCTGCTCACACCGTGTGGCTGGTTGGCCGTCTCCCGTCCAGATTGCTCAAGGGCAGGGACCCTGCCTTACTCACCGCTGACTCTCCAGCACTTAGCACAGAGCCTGGCACAGGGCAAGGGTAAAACTTGTTTGTTGAGTCTGCATGACTATTTGAGGGCAGAATTCCTGTCCTAATTTAACCTAATCTCCAGTGTTTGGCACTAAGCTTGTGTGCACTAAACACTAGCTGAACTGGCCTGAGTCTGAAGGAAGGGCTGGGGTTAGGGAGACACGGGGAAGGTCTTCCAAGCAAAGCCCCAGCGTCCGAAAAGGCAGGACAGGCGGAACGAGTGTGGTGTAGGCAGAGGACTTCTACTGGGCGTAAATGACAGTGAAGGCTGAAGAGGAAACCATCACTCAGATGGTCATAAAGCAGCCTTTTCTCTGGTCCTCACTAAAACCCAAGGCCGTAGACAACAGATGAGGAAACAGAAGCTCAGAGAGATCCAGACATGCAGCCAGGATCACGGGTAACAGCAGAGCCAGGTCACAAAGCTGAGACCACTGACCCAGTCCAGGGCTCACCCAGGGCCAGACTGTGAAAAGGCCTTAAGCAGCCTGGAGAGAGAATTCTGGGTCAACCTGGTGAACCAGGCAGAACTGCTGGAGGGCTGTGACAGAGGAGGCGAAAAAGTCCTGCCTGCAAGCACCCTGGGGAGGAAGTCAGGGAGATGGTGCTGCCCCCAGGCTCAGCACCCTGGGGTGGAGCAGAGCTCTCCAACTGCCTAGCCATCAAGTCTAGGATCCAGGGGCAGCCGGCACTGCTTCCTGCAGATTCCAGCAGGTGGACCAGCCCAGCCTCCATCTCACCTCCAAATGCCTGCAGAGACCAGGAAGCAACACTGGGAGAGGAAAGGGGCCTGAGCCAAGCCCAGGGTGGGGCTCAGGAGATCCGGATTCCAGTCTAGATCCTGCCACCACCTCACTAGGTGCTTTGAACAAGCCCTTGCCTTTCTCTGGCCTCAGCTTCCCCATCCTCAGAGGCATGCTGAGAGCCTTTCCAGCTCTGACATCTGACCGATGAGCCCCGCTAGTGGACAAAGTGTAATACCGTCTCTGTCCATGCCAACAAGCACGATGTCTGGGCTCAGAACAGTCTTCATGCAGAGCAAGACTGCACAAGCAGCATGGGGCACTGTACAGAGTCCTGGTCTGCCAACAAGGGAGCTGGCTTCTGTTCTAAACTTGAACTTCTCGGTGATCTATGGCAAATCACGGTACTGCCCTGAACCCCACTTCCTTCCCCTCTAGCATGGGGATAAAGCAATACCGTGGCACAGGGTGGCTGTGAGAAAGAGGAGGGAATGGAAGTAAAAAGACTGAGAGGAAAATAAAACAAACACCCAGAGAGCTGTGGCAATCACCGTGATGACTCCGCTTTCAAGGAAGATGCAGAGGGAGAAGGACACATCTTGGAGGGAGGGGTGGGATGGCGAGGGGCCTCTCTGCTCCTGGGGAGCAGGGCATGTCTGCCCTCCAGGGCTCAGCCTATTGTGTGGCCCAGCGTGGCTGCCACCTGACTTGGGTTCCACAAGAGCACAGCAGGAATATGGTGACACCAGAGGTGCTGGGCCCTCCGCAGGAGTAGAGACTCACTCTGAAGCCTTGGCCCAGCCAGGCAGCCAGGCCCTAGTGAGAGGAGGAACCCCGGTCAGGCGGCAGTCTGCACTAGAGGCAGCTTCCCTTGGGGGCCCGGCAGCCAGCTCTCTGGAGGACTGAGGCAGAGGGGCTGGTCCCGGGCTTGTAGGAGGGCTGGGCCAGGGGAGGCAGTCCAGGTGCAGGCTGGGAGCGAGATGGCTGGGAAGGGAGACACTGAAAAAACACACCGGGGTGTCGCCTCAGAATTCTGTCCCGAGTTTCAACTCAAACTCAGTTACCAGAGGAGGCAGGGAGGCTGGCCTTGAGAACCCAGCAGCCTGGTTTCCTGGCTCTGCCACCTACTAGCAGGCACTCAACCACTGAGTCCCCATTTCTTCATCTGAAAAGTGGGGCTCATAATCATTTCTATGTCAAAGGGCTGTCCTGAGGGTCCGAGGAGGTGATGTATCTGGAGCAAAGGGCTGCCAAAGAAAGTGCTCAGCAAAGGGCGTGGTCCCGTCACTGTCTCCCCAGTCCCAGGCCAGAGAGGGCCCGCTGGCACCAGAGCACGGCTGCCAGGGACGCAGCTGTCAGGAGACCAGGGCACCTTCCGAAGCAGAGCTTGTGCCCTGTCCCTGCCATCACTGGTTCCAGGCTGAGTCTGGCTGGCAGGAGTTTCTAGAGGTGCTGAGAGAAGACAGAGGGGACGCTGAAGAGGGGCAGAAGCCCCACTGAACCTGCTTCTCGTCCCCTATAAGACCTGTAAAGCTTTCTCCCAGGGTACCTGAGTACAGATCTTGAGAGCTGTGGATGTGGCTGGGGCCCTGCAGATGCAGGTTCCCTGAAACCTCAGCAGCAGAGTCCCTGCGGTTAAGTTGCTGGAGCTTCCCCCTAAGCAGGTGCCCGAGGCATCCATCTCGGGTCTGCCCTGAAAGTCTCCACACACTTCTCTTGAAAACAGCCCAGTTGGCCGAGCGTTGCGAAGCGTTGGGGGCAGGGGGGCGGACACAGAGGGAGCATTGGCGGGCCTCTCCCCGCCTCCTCTCCCTGTCCACTGGGGACAGTTTGCCGCCTCAGGCCTCTGGGAGCCAGGAGATATGCGGAGGAGATGGGAGAGCTGAGCATGCTCAGAGGAGGCTGCCCTTTAGAGGACACTGCAGAGATGAGGACACAGCCGGCTGCAGGCCTTGGTCCTGGTGCCAGGAAGGCCTGGGGCTCCAGAAACATCAAAGGGAAGTTGGACCTCTCCTGGCGAAGAAGATGGGCAGCAAAAAGCCACAGGACGTTAGAAGAGGCAGGGCGTCCCCAGACCATTTCAAACTGAACCCTCCACTTCAAAGATGCAAAGAATGAAGCCCAGAGACAGGCAGGGACTTGGCCAAGGTCACACTGCAAAGTGGTGGCAGAGCCAGGATTCACACCCAGGACTCAATATTCCAAAGCCAGTCCTCACTTGGGACACAATACCACCCCTCATGCTACTCCCACCTTTTTCAAAGAACCACCTTTTTTCTAGCACTTCACTGTGACGCTTTGTACACATTAACTACATGGTTCTCCTGAAAGTTCTCTGATACAGGTATTGTCATCCTCATTCTGCAGCTAAGAAAACGGAGGCAGAGAGAGGTGAAGGCACTTAGCCCAGGCCCTACAGCTGGTCTTTTTGACTCCAGAGCCACGGCTCAGCTCGGCTGCCTCCATCTCTGAGCCCTGGCTTTCTGTCCTGCTGGCTGGGAGCAGAAGCCTCAGTTTACTTCCAGCTCTGTCACTCCCTTGCTGTGTGACCTTGGAGGTAAGCCACCCACCCACTCTAAACCTCTGATTCCCTCTAGGTAACCCCTAGCAGTACCCACGTGCCCTGGTTCTGCGTGTGCTTTGCTTGCAGAACCAGGAGCCATCTGGTACCCTAGTGAAGAGGAATAGAACTCTTGCAGAGGTACCTCCCAGGCCTGGGTGGGGCCTGTGCGCACTGCCTCAAGGGGCACAGTGTAGCCCTCCAGCTGCCCACCAGCATAGGAAGGGAGAGTCGCACCAAGCCTGTGCTTTCTCATTTCGCCTTAGTAACGCCATGAGATAGGCAGTGTTTCCATTTTCGGAGGAGAAACTGAGGCTCAGAGCCTACAGAACTTGCACACAGCAAGCAACACAACTTGCTCGCTGTATTTGATCCCAGGACCACCTGATCCCCGAAGACAAGCTCTGCCCTCAAGCCAGGCTGCTCAGTAGGAAACGACCTGTAACAGCTTCCTACTATCACTCTCGTCCTCAGGGCACAGGTTCCAGAGTCCGGCTCAGATTGTGCGGGGAGAGCCTGGCCGGAGGCTGGGAGCCCATCAGTGAAGAGCCAGGCATGGAGGGGCAAGGTCCCAGGTAGGCTGAGAGGCTGCCCATCTGCCTACTTGCCTGCCACCAGCCCGCCCCATAGAAGGCAGTGCCCCGTGCCCAGGAAGGAGTAAAGAAAGTCTCCATGAACACCTGCTTCCCCCTGGGCAGGGCCCATCGTACGATCCTTCACATGGTAGAGAAGTGGGGATACCTGTGGCAGCAGAAGCCAGGAAAGTAACCCCTGCAGGGCAGGACACGGAGGGCCTGGAACTCCGGCTGGAGCCCCAGTTCTAATCAGCTAGCTCGGTGGCCAGCTTCCGCTTGCGATAGGGATGTTAATGATGACAGCCTCACTGAGGGCTCCTTAGTCCTCACAACTACCCAGTGCGGGAGGCCCTATCATACCCACATCACAGATGAGGAACCTGAGGCTCAGAGAGGCTAGGTTACTTGCCCAAGGCCTCCTAGCCGGTAAGTGGCAGGGCCAAACAGGACTCCAGCCCAGGAAGCTGACTCCAGAGCTGACAGGTACTCATCCTCCAGGGCATTTCTCAGCCAGGTTCCTCATCTGAGCCACAGGGAAAATGATCTGGATACCATTTTCTCAATTCTCTGAAGGATGGACCTAACTAGAACTGTCTCAGAATGTTCCAAGGACCAGGCTGGGGGCCTCAGTATGGAATAACTATTGTTGTTATCAGTGAAAAGGAAAGAACACTGTCCCTGAATGCCAGTCCCCACACTGTCCTAACTATGGGTCTCAGGTTTGCTCCCCTGTGAGCGGAGGGGACCAGGGAACCTCCAATGGGTCTTTCACTCTGGCTTCCCAGGATTCAAGGTCACTCAGTTCTTCCACTTTCTGGTGCGTGTGACCCTGGGTAAGCTAGTTAACCTCTCCAGACCACAGGGTCCTCATTTATAAATGGGGACACTTCCACCCACCTCACAGGGTCAGGTGAGCCCCACTGTGTTGCTGAAGGCAAAGGGCCCGTGAGGTAAGGCTCAAGCACCAGGTGGTGGTGCCCCCTATTCTTTGAGCAGGACTCCTGTGACGTCACCACTCACCGCCTCTAGAACACATGTCGCTCCACAACCTCACCCTGAAAGCAGATACCAGGACTCAGAGCCCCTCCCCAAGCCCCACCCTGGACCAACAAGGCACTCGCAGGCAGGGCCTTGCGAGCTCCCTGATATCACTGCCCTGGTGCTTTCATAATGAGCTGCGGCTCCTAGACGGATGGGAGCCAGAGCACGGGAGCCATTTCCGCCGCTGTGTGCCTAGCACCACATGCAGTGGCTAAACACTGAGGAAAGTGGGGCCCTCCTGGGCTGGTACCGTGCAAATCTTATCATGCCAAATTCTTCCCGGGAAGGGGTAGGTAGTGAGGCAAAGGCCCAGCCCATGCTGGTCAGGGTTTTGTTTCCAGATTCTTGACCTCAGCCTAGGCTGTAATCTCACAGGCCTGGACAACCCCCCTCTACCCTCTCGTAGAAGCTGTGAGGGTGAAGCCTCAGGAGACCTGAACACTGAGTTGGAAGCTGTCTGAGCGACTACTCAGATCCAGGCCTTTGTCCACCTGAGGACAGGGGCAGCGGTGCTAACTTGGTTTCTTAGGAGGAGGAAGTGAGCTCCGTGGGGCTGGGGGACTCACACAGCCCCAGGTTTGGGGGTCCTAGACCAGGGCTGCATCTCCTATCCATCCAAGTCCCATCCAAGTCCCCGCTCCTCTGCCCCACCTCCCTGCTTCTCTGCTTTCTTGGACCAGGGGAGGGTGGGGACAGATCAGTGCCTGGAAGATCTAGTCCCCAGTGGCCTCAGTCAGTAACCAGGGGGAGAGCACCCTTCCTGCCTAGCAGGGAGTCCCCACAGATAGGAGGTGGACCGGTTAGAGCCAAGCTCTGGTCCAGAGAGAGTGGGAACGGTGGGCAGGGGGGCGGCGGCGGCAGGCGGGGGTGAAGTGCGGTGCTCTGTGAAGCTGTGGCTCCTACGCCTCCCTTGGTTCAGGTCTGGCTCCATCACTTGCGGGCTCTGTGACCTTCCCGAAGCCACTGTTTCCTCACGTTTAAGATGGTGGGCTGAGTTAGATTCTCAGAGGCCTCCTCTAGCTCTGACAGCCCCTGAGTTTACATAATAACCAGCTCACTTTCCATTTTGCTTTGTACTTTCGCATACTTCATCTCATTTAAACCTCATGGCATGCTTCAGAGGCAAGTATGGGTTCTCCCAGGTTAAAGATGAAAAAGCCAAAGCTCAGGGCATTTAAGCCCAAGAACACATCCAGATAGGGGGCAACAGAGCCAGAACTTGCACCCTGGGCTCCACATTGAGGAAAGCTGAAGGCAGTCCAGCCAGGCCAGGGTGAAAGGCCCGAGAGACCGGTTCAGGAGCTCACTTAGCCTGTCTCTCTCAAAGCTGCTCCACTGACACAGAGAAGGGGACTCTTTCAAAAGATCAGATTTAATGACAAAAGTAAGTTGCAAAAGATGACGGACAGCATGATTATTACTGTGAAGCTGTTTTCATTAAAAAGAACATCATACAACTGTAGGGAAAAGTCCAGGCAGACACACTGAACTGTGAAGACTGATCAGCTCTGAGGAGCAGCTGGGGTGAAAGGTATGATTTGCATTTTTTTCTTTAAATACTTATGTAGTGTTTGTTGGTTTTGTTTTGTTTTTTTTTTCCCTTTTTACAAACGACAACAACAAAAATCTGGGGGGAATTTTCTGGGCAGCAGCTCTAAGTCAAAACTCAGCATTAAACATGTTACTGTAATTGATTATCTCACTGAATTTTCAAAAACCCTATGGAGGATAAGAATATTCATAGCAGCTTTATTCATAATTGTCAAAAAAGAGAACCAACCCAAATGCCCACCAACAGGAGAATGAACCAACTGCGGCTTACTCACACGAGGCGATGCCGCAAAGCTATGGAAAGAACAAACCTCTGGGACATGCAAAGATAAAGGGAAACCTCCCAGAAATGCTGAGCAAAAGAAGCCAGAAACGAGAGTACCTGTGTCTGACTGTGGGTGTCTATGGAGTTGAAGAACAGGTACAGCCAAGTGACAATGACGGAAGACAAAATGGTGGTTCCCACAGGGAAGAGTTGGGGTATAGATTGGGAAGGGCAGAGGGGACTCTGGTGGGGTACACAGGTGTCCTTTATCTCCATCTGGATGTGAACATTTGTAAATAATCAGCGAGCTATATGTGCACTTTAAGATCAGCGTACTCTACTGCGCGTATGTATGTTATTCCTCGATTAAATGAACAGAGGGAAAAAGGTTTAAAAAAAACATGCAGGCGAGGTACTTCCCTGGTGGCACAGCGGTTAAGAATCTGCCTGCCAATGCAGGGGACGTAGGTTCGATCCCTGGTCTGGGAAGACCCCACATGCCGCACAGCAACTAAGCCTGTGCGCCACAACTGCTGAGCCTGCGCTCTAGAGCCAGTGAGTCACAACTACTGAAGCCCATGAGCCTAGAGCCCGTGCTCCGCAACAAGAGAAGCCACTGCAATAAGAAGCCCATGCGCTGCAACGAAGAGTAGCCCCCGCGAGCCACAACTAGAGAAACCCTGCACACAGCAACGAAGACCTAACGCAGCCAATAAATAAATAAATAAAACAAAATAAAATTTTAAACAACAACAACAACATGCAGGCGAGAATTATTTCCAGATAAAAATGATGCTGATGGGTCAGGTACTCAGCCCAAGGTTACACAGCTGGCCGGTAGTAGAGCTGGGATTCAAAGCCAGGTTTGTTAGATTCTGAAGACCTTAAGCTGCCAGGCTATACTGACCCCTGACTGCCCCGAAGGATGCCCTGAATCTCCCAATGGGTCCCTGTGTCACTGCAAAGGCAGCCTTGCCCCTGGGTTCAAGACCGTCTACGGCCATCTGGCTCTTCACTGTTATCCCTGTGGTTCAGTCACCTGCTCACACCAGGTGGATGGAGCTTGGCTCCCCAGAAGGCTCGGCACACTGAGGGCTGCGCTTTAACCGGTGAGGCCAAAAAGGAGCAGAGGCCACACCCACAGCTAAAGTCTTGGGCCCACTGGGAGCTGGGATGCGAGGAGTGCTCTGTGCCAGAAGGGGGTGCCTGGTACACACCCACTTACCATAACAGGCCCTGGCCCACAGTGATGGAATTTCAGATGTGTAAGGATAGCTAAGCAGCAGTGCCGGGCCTGGGCTTGGCTCTGATACCCAGCCCAGCGCTCCAGCCGCGAGGCTTCACTGCCTCACATTCTCCCATTAGGACCCCAGCTCCTGTTGACCCAGAAAAGCCAGACCCTGCCAGTCAATCTCACCCTTCTTCCCCACCAGGGACCAGGAACAGAGGAGCTCTGAGGAACTTGGCTTCCCCGGAGCCACCACATTCTGCTTTAAACTTCCAGCCTGCCCAGGTTCCCCTCCCCCTCGAAAGGGAGCCACCTCCTGCTGCTTGGCATGGATCTCCCTCTCCCGCTACATCCTCTCCACTCTCTCCCCAACTCCTACACAATCCTTGTCCCAAATCACTTCCTGCAGCTTCCCATCTGATCAGTTTCTTAGGAAGCATAATTATCCAGGGAGGGAGGAGGTGGAAAATTCCCAGAGCCAAGAACACTGGGGAAAAGTTCATCCAGTTCATTCTCCACCTGCCAGGAGAGCCTCTGTCCTAAACACAAGCCAGTCAGTCATGGTCACACCTCCCTCCTAAACCTCCGCAGTTCCCGCCACTACACTACAGTCCTTGCTGCTCTGCAGTGAATCAGAAGCCCTTCTGATCTGGCCCAACTTCGGTGTGGGCCTCATCACCACTACATTCTAAGTGACGGCGCCAGAACTGAGACCGTCTGCCACCAGGGCCCACGCTGCACTGTGCCGCCTCCCTGTGTCACTTCAGCCTGCCTTGTATTTAAGCTGTTTACACGTCTGTCTCCTACACAGCCGTGCCATTGCGTAGCAGGTGCTCAGACGCAAGCTGAGGAGAAGGTGGGATGCCCAGGGCCAGCCACCTCACACCTGCAGAAGGGCCAGAGGACTGTTCCAGAGGAACAGTGAAGGAAGGAAGGAGGGAAGGGCCACTCACTCCATCACAGAAGAGCTCCGGACCAGGAGCTGAAGACCTGCACTAGCCCAGCTCTGCCACCGCCCCCTGTGGCCTGTGGGCAAGTCATTTCCTCTCTGGCCTTCTGCTTCCTCCTCTGCTAGATGAGGAGGCCTCGCCGCTGCTCGGTGCTCTGCACGGCACTGTCACCGAACCTCCACATCTCTGCCCTCAGTCACCACACAGCTGCAAGGACAGGAGCCTGGATTCGAGTCCAGGCCTTTTAACCTCCAACGCCCTTATCTTTTTCAATTACACCTCCTGGACTCCTAACTCCATCTCTAGCATCCCTCCCAACAATCAAGTCCAATTATCTGATTCCAGGCCTGCCCTTTCTGGGCCTGATAACTCCCTAGGCCACATGGGACCGTAAGGTTCAGGTGGTAAGAGGCATGTCAGGGCCCTGGCGCTCGGCAGTGCCACGCCTCCCACATGACAGGTCTGGTGACATCCTGCCTAGAGGTGCTGGGGCTGGGCAGGGGAGGGGCAGGAGTCCAGCAGAGCCTGGCACCTCACTCAGCCCCTCCCCTCGCCACGTGCTCCCGCTGCCCCCCTCCTGCTCTGCTCCGCTCCCTATCCACTCCTCCCTGGGCACGGCTCTCCATCCCGCTCCTGGCCTGGCCAGAGATGCCTGTTGGGAAGCTTCGCTCTTGTTGCTCTCACAGACCTGGCTGAGTAGCCCTGGGCCAGGGTCCTGCTTTGCTTGGCTCGCTGTGGCCCAAAGCCAGAGCCGACCCTGGGAGCCGTCTCTTGACCCCTAGGCTGCTCTGCACATCCCTCCCCAGCTCAGTGGCACTGCACGCACCTAGAATCCAATCCGATGCCTAACCCAAGGCCCACGGGCCAAGCAGGGTCTGGCCCCCGCCTTCCTCTCCGTCCTCACACTGCACCTCCCTCTTATTCCACCCCAGCTTCCTCAAAGATGCTCTCCTCAGGGGCCCTGATCTTTGCAAGGTGGGCGCCTTCTTGTCATTGGCTCAGCTCAAAAGCCAGCTCCTTAGAGAGGTCTTCGCTGACCATCCAAAGTAGCACATCTTTCTCATATTTATTTTCTTCCGGACACTTATCACTGCCTGACGTTGTGTCCACTGTGCAACGCCCCACACTGGCCTGTGAGCCCCCTGACATCGGGAGCCTCCTCATCTTGCTCCCGGCTGTGTCCTCAGCACCCAGAAGACTGTCTGACATGGGCTGGGGCGGAGGGTGGTGAGGTGTGGGCTACCTATTAGACTAGGTGGCCACGGAGGCCTCTCTGAAGAGACAGCATCTGACCCAGAGCATGAATAAGGCAGCCGGACTGCGGCCATCTCCAGGCAGGCTTCCAGGTTGGGGAAAGCAAGTGCCACAGCCCTACGGAAGGGGAAGGGGTATGGCAGGGCTTGGTGTGTTTGAGGAACCCAGGAAGGTTGGTGTGAGTGGTGGGAAGAGAGCAGCAGGGAGTGAAGGAGAGAGAGGAATAGGCCACACCTCTCCTGGATTTTATCCCAGGTTCATCAGGAAGCAACTGAAAGGTTTTAGCAGGGGAACACCACATTGTGAGTCAGGTTTCTAAACGACCCCACTGGCTGCTCTGTGGAGAGCTGATTACAGGCAGAGGGGAGTGGGGCCAGGAGGCCACTGGAGTCATCCGGGTTAGAGATGCTTGTGGCTTAGATAGGGAGAGCAGAAGTGGAAATGGAGGGAAGAGGAAAGCGTTCGATCCGTGGAGCCATCTGGCCACCGGCCTGAGAGGCCTGGCCGACTCTATACCCCTCTGGCTGGAGTTCTAGACGCCTGGGAATCCAGCCCAGCCCACCTACCCAATCTTATTTCTCAGTGAACCCCAGCCCAGACTTTCCCCCCAGCTGGCTGGGCCTCCTCTCAGCTGCCCAGTCACACCTGCAGCAGGTGCTGCAACCCTCACTTGACCTGCCACCTGCCCTCCCCTTATGAGGGTCTACTGAAGGCACCTGCGCAAAGGCCCCTGCTCCCTGCTCATTCCAGCCACATTTCTCCCCTCTCTGAAGTCCTCCTGGGCTTTGAGGCAGTGGCACAGCAATCATCAAGCACTTAATTATTCCCTCT
The DNA here is from genome assembly GCF_011762595.2 of Tursiops truncatus. Classification (NCBI taxonomy): domain Eukaryota; kingdom Metazoa; phylum Chordata; class Mammalia; order Artiodactyla; family Delphinidae; genus Tursiops; species Tursiops truncatus. The sequence goes on along the minus strand of NC_047034.1, from coordinate 162,783,601 downwards.
TCCACTTTCCCGAGGTAGCTGTAAGCTGGATAAAGGCAAATACCAGGACTCGCACCCTTCGGGGTTGTCGTGACACTCAGACAGTGATGCGCTGTGTGGAGCCCTCAGTACAAGGCCAGGCACTCAGTAGGTCTCACTCAATGGTAGCTTCCTCCTTATCGCCTGCATATGAGGACACCCATCCCTGGTGTTCACTGTCCCACAGGGAAGCTCAGCTTCTCTGCCCAGCCAGGCACGTGGGTTAAGTACGTTTGGGGGTGAGTGAGGTGGAGGGGATGCAGAACGCCCCGATGGGCTTCAAAAGCAAAACTCAACGGCTCTGCACTATCTATGCTCTGCATTATCCACATCTCGTCTTTCTCCAGCTCCTCCCTCCGCGTGAAATGAGCAAACTCCTGCTTAACCTTCAAGCTCTGGGAAGCCTTCCCGAGCCGCCCACCACCCAACTCCTCCCGTGCACCCACAGTCCTGTGGGCCCCTGCTGTGGCAGTTCACCGCACACGGCAAGTGCCAGTTTCCATGTCAGCCGCTCCCATGAGGCTGGGATTATATTTATTCATCTTTCCATCTTCAACACAGCATTTATCATGCGCAAATCAGTGTTTACTGAGTGTGTGTCTCCCCCTCTTCCAACTGAAGGCCAAACTCAGACACTTCAACTCACAGTCTCATTTTATGCCCACCCCATTCCTGGTGACATTCAGCCCTACCCCAATGTCCTCCAGCCCCCTTACCTAAAACCATCCTCCACTGCTAGTCTTCACTCTCATCTCATCTGCCTTTTTTTTTATTATTTTTTATTTATTTATTTTTGGCTGTGCTGTGCAGCTTGTGGGATCTTAGTTCCCCAACGAGGGATTGAACCCGCACCCTTGGCAGTGAGAGCGTGGAGTTCCAACCACTGGACTGCCAGGGAATTCCCTCCTTTTCCTTTGATGTTACAGGACAGTGGTGACTCCCATTTCTGAGAGCTTATGATGTGCTCAGGGCTTTACAGACATTACTGCATTTGACTGGGAAGACTGAGGCTCACAGGGTGGGGTGGTTACGAAGTGGCAGAATCTTCTGCCCTTAACGCTGGCACAGATCACCTGGCACCTCATCACAGCTGGGCCTATTTTAAAAATCCTCATCTGGGGGCTTCCCTGGTGGTGCAGTGGTTAAGAACCCGCCTGCCAGTGCAGGGGACACGGGTTCAAGCCCTGGTCCGGGAAGATCCCACATGCCGCGGAGCAACTAAGCCCGTGCGCCACAACTACTGAGCCTGTGCTCTAGAGCCCATGAGCCACAACTACTGAAGCCCACACGCCTAGAGCCCGTGCTCTGCAACAAGAGAAGCCACCGCAATGAGAAGCCCGCACACCACCACGAAGAGTAGCCCCCGCTCGCCGCAACTAGAGAAAAGCCCACACGCAGCAACGAAGACCCAACACAGCCAAAATAAATAAATTAAATAAATTTATTTAAAAAATAATAATAATAATAAATTTTATTTACCTGGAGCCACCTGCCCCCTGTGTTTAGCACAGCACTGGATGCCCAGCAGGGCATCAGTAAATCTTGCTGAGTGATTTTTCAGTTGCTGGGAGATTCAAGACTCACAGAAAACAAGCTGGTATTTCTCCTCCTCCTGATCCTAGAAGGACTCCTAAGTGCCACCATTTGTCATATGTTCAGACTGTGTCAAGCCTGTGCCATGTATCTTACAAGGGTGCTCTCCCTGAGTCCTCCCAACATCCCTGCCAGGTGTTACCCCATGCTGGGGGTGATCAAAATGAGACACAAACAGGGTAAAATGACTTGCCCATAGTCAAGGTGCTACAGTGGTAGAGCTTAGATTTGAACCCAGGTCTGTCAAGTTGCAAAGCCTGTGTTCCTAACCACCAAGTTTCCAAAGGAAACTGCTCTGGGACACTCCTCTGCAATCCAAAGGTCCTGCCTCAGGTAGAAGCTTCCGGCTGTGCCCAGTGAGCCCTGTTTCACTCGAGCATCTCATCTAAATCCTACCTATTCTTTAAGACCTAGTTCACCAGTCACCTCCATAAAGCCTCCCTGATCCTCCCAAGCAGGAAGGTCTTTCTGCCTTCTCTAAACCCTCAAAAACTTCCATCTTCACCTCGACTCGCACCCAATTTCTACCGCCTGACTCCCCTGCAACTATACTGAACTTCTCAGACCAGTCCTTGAGCTCCTTGAGAGAAGCAGTTCTTGGGCATCTTTGTTTGTTCCACCAGCCAGGCAGGCCCAGAAGGGTGTGGTAGGGTGCCAGCTCCCCTCCCCCACTGAGCTGTAATCTGAGTCTTGGGCTGGGCTCAGTGAGGTGAGCTGGCCCTGCCTCCACACTGGCATCCTGCCTACCTGGTACGGCATCCAGATTCCTGTGGGCCCTGGCCCCAGGAGATAAGATCTCATTCCCTGGTTTGAGGGCAAAGATGCTATAAAAAGCAGAGCACCCAGGCTCAATATTGGCTTGTGAAGGAGTACAAAAGCCTGAAGAATTTGATGGGTGAGGGCAGAAGCTTCTGGGTCCCAAGGCTTGCACTTGGTTCTCCTGCAAAGACCTGTATGACCAAAGCCAAGTGGCTTCTCGGCCAGGAACAGCTCTTCTGATGCACAGTCCAGCACGAAGCTGCCGTTCCTTAGGCTTTTAGGGCCCACTAGAGAGGTACCAGTGCTTAGATACCAACATCAAGGCCAAAGACCACAGCCCCTCCTCTTGGTCCAGCTCTTACTGCCTAGAGACCCCTGAGTTAGTTAACAGAGCAGGGAAAGCCCTCCCTGCCCTGCCGTTAATTCACTTGTGAATATGGGCACATCCTCTCTCGGCCTTAACGGGGAGATGAGAGGACTGGATCAAAACATCTCCATCTCTCCTTGGGGCCCTGGGGCCACAGGCTATGATAAGGTTCTTTCTACCTCTAATATTCTACAGGTAGAATAATATTGTCTACTTTCACTCCTGGAAACAGAGTCAGAGCAGGAGATGGGGGTCCTCAATCCAAGAAACAGCAGAGGCCAATCGGGGCTGCCTAGTATTGGGCCCTCAAAGCCTGTCCCCTTAAAAGGCAATGCCTTGTTTCTGCTGCCTCCAAGGTAGCTGCTTCCCGTAACAGAGTCTCAGAGGACGGTCTGGGCCCTGGCCACTTTAGGAAAAAGGGCAGGAGGACTGAGTTACCTCCCAGGGTGTCAGCTGAGCTCACCTTGGAAACCCACCAGAACCAGGGGGCAGAATGAACCCAGTACTTGCCCTGTCTACACTGGGCAGGGGAAGCCTGCTTCATCTGCTTTGATCCCCAATCCGGAAAAGTTTTTCTCTGCTTTACAGAATCATCTTCCCTCCTCTTCTCCTGGGACACAGCTTGTTCATTCTGACTGGATTCATTCCCCTTGCCTAGAAGGAGTTCTGCAGTTCCCCGGGCAAACCCCTCTCATCCCAGAGGTAAGTACCACTTCGTCCAAGGAAAGCCCTTTACCCTTCTTCAGATTCCCACAGGACAAGGGCCAAAGCTCTTAACCTTTGGCCGGGGGGTGGGGGCACAAATCCTGCTGAGAATCTATGGCTACTGTGGGCTTTCTTCCTCTGATACAAACACACAAATGTCTGCAGATATTTGGAGGAGGATGGTCCATGGGTCCCCTGAACTCCATCAAGAACTCAGAAAGAATCTCAGAAACCTAGATCTAGATCCTAGAAGAACAGCAGGTCCCCAAGTCCATTCTCCCACCTAAGCCAGGATCCCTTCTAACAGCAAGTCCCCCTGAGAGATGTTCCTCTTCTCCACCTGGCCCACTGCTCAAGATCACCTCCTTCAGGGAGGCTTCCCTTGTCTCTCCCCCTCCTCTCTGAGCCCCTCTGCATCCTAGCCAGAGCCACACAACTTCCCACCTGTGCTTTCTCCCCTGTGTGTTGTCTTACTTCCCCTGCAAGTGAGCTGGCTCTCTGCCGACCCATTCATTTAACCCCATAACCCTGAGCTAGAGTTGGAGATGACCATTACCATGAACTTGAGAATTCTGTGCTTTGAAGCCAGTGCTCATGATAGCAGTGGCCCATTCCCCCAAAGGATGGGGCTGTGGAGATCTCCTTCCGAGGGCCTCAGGCTGCCCAGGCCTCACCAGAGGAGGGGCTCCTCTGGGACCACTGCCTTTCCCGCTGGAAAGTCCCGGAGAGCCTTTCAACAACTGAAATCAACAGACAGGGAAACTAAGACCCGGGGAGGCAAAATGACAATATTCAAGAAAGAGGCAGAGCTAGGACTAGGATCCAGGTCCCTGATTCCCAGCCTGGAGCTCTTTTCCTTACACAAGTGGCTTTATAAAAACTAAATCCGGTTACAATAGCCAGGACATGGAAGCAACCTAGGTGTCCATCAACTGATGAATGGATAAAGAAGATGTGGCACATATATACAATGGAATATTACTCAGCCATAAAAAGAAACGAAGTTGAGTTATTTGTAGGGAGGTGGATGGACCTAGAGTCTGTCATACAGAGTGAAGTAAGTCAGAAAGAGAAAAACAAATACTGTATGCTAACACATATATATGAAATCTAAAAAAAAAAAAAAGGTTCTCACAAACCTAGGGGCAGGACAGCAATAAAGATGCAGACGTAGAGAATGGACTTGAGGACACGGAGAGGGGGAAGGGTAAGCTGGGATGAAGTGAGAGACTGGCATGGACTTACATACACTACCAAATGTAAAATAGATAGCTAGTGGGAAGAAGCCACATAGCACAAGGAGATCAGCTCGGTGCTTTGTGACCACCTAGAGGGGTGGGATAGGGAGGGTGGGAGGGAGACACAGAGGGAGGGGATATGGGGATATATGTATATGTATAGCTGATTCACTTTGTTATAAAACAGAAACTAACACACCATTGTAAATTATACTCCAATAAAGATGTTAAGATTAAAAAACAAAAAACAACAAAATCCGGAATTCCCTGGCGATCCAGTGGTTAGGACTCCATGCCTTCACTGCTGAGGGCATGGGTTCAATCCCTGGTCAGGGAACTAAGATCCTGCAAGCCTCGCAGCCACAAAAAAAAAAAAAAAGATTAAAAACTAAAATCTGCCCTCACACTCTCACACTCATATATGCACAGAAAATTTCTGAAAAGATGCAGGAGAAAGTTAACAGTGGTAACCTCTGGGGAGTACGACAGTGGAGGTAGTCAGAGAAGTGAGGAGGAAAATTTTTACTTTTTACCTTAATACCCCTCTCTACTGTTGAACATGTTTTATTTATTCATATTATAAAAATAAACCTGCCACAGAAAGGAGATTCTGGCCCCAGCCCACTCCCAACACACACACAAAAACAAAGAGAAGACATAAGTCAACGTGTCTAGGTACAACTATAAATTTGCAAGACTGCCTTTTTGCATGGTTTACGGCACTGGTCTCATTAATTCACAGTCACAGTGCGGTTGATGACTCGATGAATCTTCCTAGGGAAAGCTTAATTCAATTAGGGCTCTCGGCAGTTCCCTGACGAAGCTCTGGTATCTTGCTTTTACTTATACAAATTGAGGGTAAACCAAACAGATGCAGACTTTCCCAGAGGGACCCCAGCCAGCCCAGAGATGATGCCCTAGAAGACCCTCCATTAGAGCCAGGCCGAGGGAGGCAGAGGGGGAGGGAGGCGGCTGTGGCAGCAGCACTTACACAGGTGCTGGCTGACGCCGAGAGCATCACTCTGTGTCAAGCTGGTTTCTTGTCTTCCTCAAAGGCTTCACGTGGACACTATCTCTACACGGAAGTCAGTCATGCACTTATTTGTCCCCCAAGTATTTAGGAGCCCTCCCCCTGTGCCAGGCACAGAGAAGAAAGTAAACAAAGGCTCTGCACTCAAGGGGCTTCCATTCTTGTAGGAGTCCTGTCCTAAGAACAGCTCTCCCTGTCCTGCCTGCTTGCCTAATTCCTCTCCATCTTCAAGACTGGCTCAAATTCCACCTCCTCCGAGAAGCCTTCCCTAACCACCTGTGCCCTCGGGGACTGCTTGTTCTCTCTGAACTCTGCCTCTGCCAGGAGTCTGCCGAGACCTCAGCACAGATGGACCATTTTCTCCAAACAGACTGGAAGCTCCTGGTGAGCCAGGCCTGGGTCTCACTCTCCTTGGTTCCCCAATGTGCCACAAGCTCAGAGCCCGCAGGCTGGTTTCAGCTGACCTGCCTCTACGACCCCACCTCGGACAGATGAATTGATTAGCTGCTCTCAGTCCTGGCTGGCCAGCCCAAAGCCAGAGCCTCTGTCAGTCTGCCTGGCACACAGCAAGTGCTACGTAAGTGTTAGCTACTTATTATTTTGGTGAGCTCATAGATTCTGCCTGACACAGCTGTGATGTCACCTCTCCGCTTTTCAGTGGCCTGGTCTCAGATAGGCCCAGCGCTGTGGAAGGGCCAGTCTGGGCTTAGGGGTAAGTGTCCCCCAAGGGACTGGGAAGGGGACTTGGGAAGGAATAGGAATTTTCATCATGAATCTCACTCAGAGCTGCTTAAGGCTATATGTTTTCAGGAAAGAACTTGCCTGGGTAATTTGGGGAAACTCCAGGTTCTCAGCAAGTCAGTGTCAGAACTCAGGGGTCATGTATGACCTAACAGACCCCAAAACTGGCCCCGCATGTTGAAAGAGCTTTCAGGGGAAGGAAATGAAGTCAGCACGATTCCAGGGAAGGGGGGCAGCCCACTGATCCCGGCCCAACTCAAAACTTAGTTCAGTTAAAATTAGATTAGCCTGTAAGATTAAAAATACCCACATAGGGCTTCCCTGGTGGCGCAGTGGTTGAGAGTCCGCCTGCCGATGCAGGGGACATGGGTTCGTGCCCCGGTCCGGGAAGATCCCACATGCCGCGGAGCGGCTGGGCCCGTGAGCCATGGCCACTGAGCCTGCGCGTCCGGAGCCTGTGCTCCGCAACGGGAGGGGCCCCGACAGTGAGAGGCCCGCGTACCGAAAAAAAAAAAAAAAAAAAAAACCCACATATAATCACGGCCTGCCTTAAGTATCAGTTGATGTTTGTTGGCATCTAAAGAGATGGTTGGGCCCCAGCGCAGTGTGTGCAGACAATCTTGGGGAGACGTGTCTGACTCAGACGTTTACAGGGGGAGCGAATGCTGCAGCAGGAGGTCCACACAGGCAATGCATGACTCAGGAATAACCCAGGTCCTGGGTTTGCTTAGTGAGCCTTCTCTCCCCACCACGGAAGGAAAGGGGGGGCAGGTGGGGGAGGGTGACAGGAGGAGGGAGGGAGGGAGGGAGGCAGGCCCGCCAGCTGTGGACAGGCTGGCATTCCCGAAGGGAGCCCAGGGCTACTGAGCTCCAATGCCCTGTCCCTCCTGTGTTTCTGAATGCCACCACCTCTGAGAAGGGCTATTTGCTTCACGGTAAGACTTGGAACGGGGGGGGGGGGGGCGGGTGGTCACTGGTTTCCCCCCCAACCCAAGAAATGATCCACAGAGAGCAGCCAAGACTTGAAATGCCTTTAATCCTTCCCTGTTCAAAATGATCATGGGAAAAATAAAACTTTTGAACCGAAAGGGAATCAGGGCATGATGATGAAAAGAACAAGAGCTCCAAAGTCAGACAGATCTGGGCTGCAACCCCACTGTTTTCTAGCTGTGCGAGTACCTGACACAGCCTCTGAAACAGGAGCTGAATAAGTGACAGCTAATATAGTTAACAAATATTTAACGTAAATATTACAAATTAGGAAACGAGGGCTCAGAGAAGTAGTGCCTTGCCTAAGGTCACACAGCTAGGCAGCAAAAACCTAGCACCATACCATATCTCAGGGTCTCTTGACCCCTTCCCTCTCCTGCCCCATTCAGCATGTGTTCTGTTGTAATTCACTTCTCTGCCTCTCCTTTCTCCTCCCAGAGGGCCTACAACACATCAAGGGAAAGGAAAAGTTTCCATTTCAAAAGTCTCCTGCTCCACAGACTGTGAGAATGACAGGTCCCAAGGCTGAGTCAGCCTTCACACTCTCACACACTTTCTTCATACAAATACAGGCATGCTTGAGGGGTTAAGAACTTGGAGTTAAGTTGGCCTGGGCTCCAGACCAGCCCAAACCACCATGCTCCTTTAGCCCCTCGCTCCTCCGAGAGGAAACAGTGTCTCTCCTGTCAACCACTCAAGTTACCAACGTGGATGTGCCTGGTCATTTACTCTAGTTAAAGACCCTTGGAACCTCTGGTCGCCCTTGATCTTCACAACGACCTGGCCAGGCAGGAAAGAGGACACGGCCTTGGGTTAGAAATCCAGGGATTGTGTCCTTTGCCACTTACTTGCTAAGTGACCTCAGGCAGGTCACAACCTGGGGCTCGGTTTCCTTAGATGTAAAATGGTTACATCAATACCACCTGCTATTCTAACCCACAGGACCACTGAGAAGATCGGAATTAAATACTGTACATGCAAGTGCTTTGGAAACAAGTTACAATACTAATGAGAATTACTACTAAACTCCGCTTGCCTTACAGGGCTAAAGAGAGTTGTGCCATCTGCTTCCAGCACAGAGGCTGCCTCTCAGGGGATCCTGCTGGGCCCCAAGGGTAACCAAAAGCAGCCCAGTACCCTTCCAGCCCAGAAGCAGGAGATGGTAATCACAAGGTTAGCCATCCCCTGCTGGGCAAAGGAAACTACTCTTTAAGTGGCATTCCCCTGCCCAAGCAGGGAAGAAACAAGCTCAGTCAGACCACTGAGAGAGCAGAGAGACGGCAGGCAGGGTCACTAGCAGAGGATAAGGGATAGGCCCAGCCTGGCTGCGGGATTCAGGTACACATATATGGACTCACAGGGACAGAGGATGGGCCCAAAGCCGGCACAGAACCCCTACAGCTTTCTCAGGGCAGGGAGAGGGCTTCCGCCATCAACAAGTGTCAGCCCCCAGAGGGAGTCCTAAAATCCCGGAAGGCAGGTGCAGTGAGCTGGGCACCCACCCCGTGCAGGGGCCCGGGCATCTGCTGAGGAGGACGTGAGGGGCAGGAGATGCAGCTGCACCCTGAGAGGAGACTGTGCCAAGGCTCAAACAGAAGATAAACGGCAATGCAGCATCACAGCAGATAACCCCTTTGCGCTGTTTCCTCATCTGTGAGACAGAGAGCCTTTATCTCATAGGATGATAGTAGGAATCAAATGAGATTACTTTTATAAAGTTCCTGACACCACTCTGTAGATACTCAATAAATGGTAATTCTTACTAAAACACACAACCCCCCCCCCGCCCCCGCAACAGAAGAGATGTCACAGGGCAGGCTAGGCCTAATGCCAAAGTTGTGGATAAACAATAAGGGATACGGTTTTAGGGGAGAAATGAAAGCAACGGCTGTGGGCTGGAGTGGGCTGGGAAGACCGCCCAAAGTGGAGGAATCTGAACAGGCCCTGAAAGCTGCCACAGCACGCTGGGCTCTGCGCTAGCATTCCCACGTCTGGTCTCTACATCGATCCTGGAAGGCAGAGATGGCATCCTTACCTTCCCAATGAGGCAAGTCAGGTTCAGAGAAACCAGGGGCCTGGTCACACAGGTACCGAGGGGCAGGGGCAGAGCCCAACATCTGTCCTTCCCACCAGAGCTGGAGGGCTAGGCGGGGCGGGAAGGAGAGGCAGGGTGCACCTCATGGGTGTTCAGCTGAAGGAAGTCCAGGCGATATGACCAACAGAGGCCCTCTAAGTGTCCTGGAGCTTCATGTCCTACCTGAAGCTTCTTCCCAGTCCCCAGATGACCTCCCCTCCCACTATCCTGAAGTCACTCAGCTGTTTTCCCAAAGAGGAAAAGGTCACCTTTTTCTTTTTGGAGAGTTCCATCTGGGCTTCTAGAGACAGTTTCAAGGTGACCTTTAAGTTGTTCCTCTCTCCTTCTGAGAAGGGAGAGAGGGAAGTTCTAGTCTTACACAGGAAACCAGTTGCTGGGACTGATATCCACGCACGTGAAGTGGGCAATAACGATCCCCATCTCCCCTCCTCACGGGCTTGCTCTAAGGAGGAAGTGGCAGAGCACTCCTTGCAAACACCAAAACCAGAAAAAGCCATAAGATGTGAAGGGACAAAGGAAGGTGTTTTGGTCTCTGATGAATACCTGCTTCATAGGCTGCCAGGAGTTCCGGGTCCGGGATATGGGTAAACAAACGCACGGGGTGCCAGTGGTGAGCTGGGTTACAGTGAGGTTCTCCCTTGAAACAGGCACTGGACTGGGAGCCAGGTAAACAGGGACAACGCGGAATTCATGCAGGGTCCAAACCACAATGGGAGGCGGAGGTGGGGGAGGGGAATGGGCCTACCTAAGGCTTGGAGTCATTCTCAGAGTTCTCCCAATAGTCTAACCCCAACTCACGAGCCCCTCCTCACCAAGGAAAAGGCAAGAATCCCTGGCTGTCAGAGAGAGAAAAAAGGCCCAGAGATGGGAAGTGACTTGCCTAATGTGACCCACTGAGTCACTTAGAAAAGAATCCATTAGCATCTACTCTAGAACTTCAGCTCTAACCCCACCCTTCCCACACGCATCTCCGACAGTATCTACCTGAGGCTCTGCTCAACGATTAGGACAGGAGTGAGAACTACGCACAGCACCTTCTATTTTTAAAGGAGGGGTAACTTGCAAGGGAAGCAGCTGCCCCAGATGACAGAATGAGGCCTCCAACATGGCTCCTACCCATGCTGGGGTCTGAGAGAATAGATAAGACCCCAAAATGAACTCCTAGGCTCCTGGGTAACTGATAGTACAGAGGGAGCATGGCCTCGGCACACACCCCATCCCCCAAGTCGGTTGGTGCCATGTCCCCTCCCCACAGGACCTGCTCTGGAGGCAGCTTAAGGGAAGGAAGAACAAAGTCAGTAGGACTGATTTTCAGTCCTTCCTGAAACCTTAGGGAGGGACTGCTGGTGGCAGCCTAGGTTGAGAGATTTGTAATCCTCCAGCCTCAGAGGAAGACTGTAGGAGGGGCTGAGGCAGGGATGCATTTACCTTAGGTGGTTAAAATACCAACAGGAGCAGCTGCAACTCACTGAGTGCTTCCTATAGGTACAAAGCCAGCTTTACGTGCGTTGATTTATGTCATCATCACGCCAGCAGCATTATAGCTAGATACTATTGTTTCCCCCTTTTTATATTTGAGGAAACTGAGGCTCAGAGAGGGTGTGTGGCAGAGTGGTGCCAACCTCAATCCAACACTGCAAAGGGGAAGCTCCCCGGTGGCCTAGTGGTTAGGATTCGGGGTTTTCAACTGCTGCAGCCCAGGTTCAATCCCTGGTTGGGGAACTGAGGTCCCGCAGGCAGCGTAGCCAAAACAAAAAAACAAAACAAAACAAAAACACTGCAAGGTAAAGGGAAAAATGGGCTTTCACTTTTTGCCACTTGAACTGGGACCCTTAAGATCTTTTGGCCATCTTTCTCCCTACCCTCTTCCCAGGATGGCCAGATGCTAGGGCACTCCTGTTTTCAGTGGCAGAAAATTGCCCTATCAAGCCAGAGACACAGTCTCTTGGAACTACAAATGCCCTCGGAGATCATATCCAGCCTCCTCACTTTACGATGAGAAAACTGTGGCCCAAGGGTGAGTGACTTGCCAGGGTTACCCAAGTCAGTGGAATGGCAGAAATGTCAGACCTGCAAGAGGCCACAAAGATCAACTGACAAGTGGAGAGGCATGACTGGCCCAAGGTCACAGAGGGAGGTGGTATAAGAGGCCAAGTTTCCTAACTTCTAGACTGATACCCTTGTCATGGTACCACCTCTGCCAGCTGCCCAGGGTCCCGGGCACAGTTCTGGCGGGGACGAAGCAGGCCAAGCCTGACCCCATCAGGATTAGAGGTAATCAGGCCTGCAGAGACAAACTCCTGACTATCCAGAGTAGGGTCTTCGTGGTCAGGCTGTCGACCCACCAGAAGGCACTGAGACCCACAGTGTGTGCACTAGCCTCGAACGCCCTAACACAAGGCCAGGTGAGGGGGTTGGAAAGAGGAGGGCAATGTATAAATAGTGCTTATGAGGCCTCTCCTGGTCTCACACAGGCAAATGACACATCAGTCACTTCAGCTTCTCACCAACAAATTAAGACACAGGGTTTCACGATTCAATTGAGACGCTTGCCAGTTTCACAGGTGGGCGAGACCTGCAGAAAAAGGCCCCGGCTTGTTCAAGGTCATGTATTTGTCAGAATCAGTACACATGGCTCCCCTTGCCCAGGCCTTGATTTTTTTCCGGGAAGCTGGCTGCCATCAGGGGATAGGTGCTGGTGGCCCAGCTCCATGGGCAGGCCTGCTACTGTCACAGCACCAAAGCCCCGTATCAGGAAGCCAGCTCCTGGATCAAAACAGAAGCACGAGTGCCCTCCTGCAGCATGTCCCAGAGCCTGCCTCATACCAGCCTGGCATCGCCACTGAGCTCCTGCATGTCCTTGGGAAAGCTGCAAGGCTTCCTGCCAAGAGTCACAAACTCTCCAAACCCAAACCAGCAGAGTTCCAGGCCCCCGTGCCTTCCACAGCTAGCTGGGGGCTAGAAAAGCAAAGGCAGCTTTCAAACCCCCCCACCCCTGCCCCCCGGACACCACCTCAAGGGGCTTCTAGGCTATGCAGGCTCTGGTGAGCTCCATCAATCAGCCAGCAGAACAGAGTGCTTGGGCCTAGCAGGGTGATAATTCTCTGGAAGGGAACAACTTTTCTGCTTCCTTCTCCCAAAAAGAACGTTTCAAAGTCTCTTCAGCTCAGAACATGCTGAGCTCCTCCACCTGTCCCTCTCTCTCTTGGATGAGCAGCAGGCAGGCCAACATGACAGCACCTTGAGACACAGCTGGGCGCAACCTGGAGATGAGCTGGGGCCAGACCAAGCCTGACCCTCCTCCACTCTCCCTCCACCCCCAAACCAGACTTCAGGAATTCCCAAGGCCCCCGTCCCATAAACTGTATAAGGAATGGCATTCCCAGGCAGGAAACTGACTCAGGGGCTCCTGAGCAGCCTGGGCAGGCAAAGCTGAGAGATAACACTCTGGGGATGAAGGAAGGTGAGGATATGGGGATGCCTCATCTTCCCCCACACCTGTAAGTCTCCAGCACACAGGTCCCCCACTACACTCAAACTCCTTAGACAAACCAAGTAGAAACAGCCTTCATCCTGGAACACCCTCCCATGAAGCATGTAATTACACTGGTCGCTGTGGACAGAGCGGACTGTGCCACTTGCTGAAGACACTCCTGTCTCACACAGCTGGGTGCCTGGCTCCCCTCGGGGTCTGTCCCAGCCAGAGGAGACTTGCCAGGCCTGGAAGCCTCGCTGAAGGTACCTAGTACCTGAAGCATCCCATCCTCTGGTCCTGCTCTCTCCCATGAACAACGCTGGCTCCCATCTTAGGAGGCCTCAGACCACAGAGGCCACGGAGCTCCAGTTTGAGAAGGACCACGATGATGGGATAGAGGCTGCCTACCTTACAGCAGTAGTCCAGACCTTTATTCCTAGGCAGCCTCAAGTGGTAAGGATGGTTCAAGAAGCTCATTAGTTTGGTGGCGGCGGAAGCGTCGGGGGCGAACTGCACTTACCTATCTTCATAAGGCAGGCCAGCAGGATCCAGAGGGAGATTTCGAAGGGTGTGCGCACGTGTGTGTAGTCGATGCCCAGGACTGGAAAGACCTTTCGAGATTTCAGGCTGTGTTCAGTGAAGGAATGGTTAACAGGGCGGCTCTCGGGGGCGAGCTCCGGCGGGGCGGTGGTGACCTCCCCAATGGAGCGTTCCCGTGGCGGCTCTGAGCCTCTGATGGTGCTGGCAGTAGGGCTGGGCTGGAGGCCATGGCTTCTAAGAACGGGTAGCAGCCCCACCAAGGCTACTGCCACAAGCAGCGAAGGGAAGATTCGAGGCGGAGAGAGGCCACAGACACCAGACCAGAGAAGCATCCTGCTGCCACCCTCGACCCTTAGCAGAGTGAGAGTAAGACCTGGGACATAGGTGGCAGGGGGTCAGCAGTGGGGAAGAGAGACTGGGGGAGTCTCTAAGCAAAGTTCATGTTTTAGAGATGTGTTTTTGTGGAAGCAGTCCTCTGGAAGTGGAGGAAGGCTGGGTTCACGATCTAGAACTCCAAACTGGGGAAGAGGGACAAGGACTCAGGACCGTAAGAGAAGACCAAAAAGGTCTGGAACTCCAGGCCTGGGAAAGGGGGTGGGGGAGGGGAGAGACTGCACCCTAGGGACAGAGGAAAGGACAGGATGGGTTGGAGCCCAGGCAAGGAAAAGGAAAAGGGAGGGTGGGGACCCTCGGCTGCGGAAAGTGACTGATGAGCTGGGACTCGGCTACGGTAAGGGGCAGGGAGCCTGAGCTAAAGGAAGGGGATCGAAGGGGGTGAGACCCAGTCCAGGAGAAGAAGAGAGGGGGCTGAGAGCCCAGGCTGCAAGGAAGTGAAGCCAGAAAGCGGCAGGGAGTTTCCCCACCCAAAGAAGGACCGGGTGCAGGCGCGCCGGGCTGAGATTCCGGGGAAATGGAGGGAGGCGGAAGGCGGAGGCAGGCGGCCTGGCGAGAGTGCGCCTTGGCGCGCGCTGAGGGCGGCTCGCGGTGGGCCAGCAGCGAAACGCCCCTCCTTGCGGCCCCGGCGCGGTGCTGCGCTGCGCCCTGGCCCAGCTTCTGGTCCTCCGCGTCCAGCTCCACTTCCAGTTGCAGCCCCGGCCCCAGCCCCGGCGGCGGCGGACTGCTGCCTCTCCAAGCCCGGCGCTGCCACTTATAGGCACCAGCGAGCAGCCGGTGCAGCGGGCTAGAAGGACCTGTCAGCGCCCGCTCAACGCAGCGACCCCTGTCTCCGAGGAAAGGAAGTATCGCGTCGAAAGAGGAGGGAGAGTCAGGGATGGCAAAAAAAAAAGTCTGGAATCTACAGAGATTCTGACTAACATGAGTAAAATGCTCTACTATTTACAAAGAGCCTTCATATCCACATCCACATCCACAGTCTCTTGGAGACTCCCCAATAATCTTGTGAAGGATGTATTATTATCTTATACATTTAGTTACCATGTGATCTTGAGCAAATTACTTAACTTCTCTGTTGCACAGTTTTCTCATCTGCAAAAGTGGGGATAATGGGAGTACCTATATCTGCTGATCTGCTGTAGTATAGTATATGTGATGACTAAATGAGATAATCTATGTAAAGTGTTTAGAATGGAGCCCAGCCTATAGAACAATTATTATGGTTCCACTTTTGCAGATGAGGAAACAGGTAAAGAGAGTTCCTTAACTAGTATGTAAATAGTTATATCGGTTTGCTAGGGTTACTGTAACAAAGTACCACAAACTGAGTGGCTTAAAGAACAGAAATTTACTGTCTCATATCCTGGAGGCTAGAAGTCTGAAGTCAAGGTGTCAGCAGAGTTGGTTCCTTCTGAGGGCTGTGAGGAAGAATCTGTTCCATGCGTCTCTCCTAGCTTCTGGTGGTTTACCAACAATCTTTGGTGTTCCTTGATAACTCCAGTCTTCACGTGGTGATCTCCCTGTGTCTCTGTCTCTGGGTCCAGATTTCCCCTTTTATAAGGTTTCCAGTCACACTGGATTAGGGGCCCACCCCAATGACCTCATCTTAACTTGATCATTTTCAATAACCCTATTTCCAAATAAGTCCACATTCACAGGTGCTGGGGGTTAGAACTTCAACATCTTTGTGGAGGACACAATTCAACCCACAGCAGCAGTGGAACTGAGATTTGAACATATAGTGTTGGTTGAAATTTGTAAGATTTGAGAGATCCTGACCGTACACTGGAATCCTTGGAAAGCTTTTAAACACTACCATTGCCTGAGACCTTCAGAGGTTTGTATCCACTTCCTCCAGGGTAGTGCCCAAGCAAGATGGATAGTTTTTCAAAAGTTTCCCCAGGTGATTCTCAACTAGGGTTGAGAGTTATTGAGATTACTGAAATGCCACCCCTGTTTTGCAGAAGAGTGAATCAAGGCAGAGGAAGTCCAAGTGACTAGCCTGAGATCATAAATGATGTCAAAGGGCTTAGTTCAGTTTAGCAACTATTTATGGGCCTCTTGACAAGGCTTTGTGATGGGCTTTGGCAACACAGACATAGACATGGGGAGGAAGGAGGTGGCAGTGGTTAGGAGGGGGCACAAAGTGGACACAACAAGGGCTTCTAGGGTGCTGATAATGTTCTCTTTCTTTACTGGGTGGTGGTTACAAAGGTTACACAGATGTAGTTGTTCTGTGATAACTCATTGAGCACTCATGATCTGTGTACTTTTCATGAGATATGCTCTCCCTTCACATAAAAGTATATTCAAACGCTACTAGAGTGATGTGATTGTGACTGAAGGTGCCGACATTAAACTGAATTCTCTGTACTTCACATTCTCCTGGCACAGGTCCAGCCATTTGGGAGATGACAGAAGAGCCTAGAAAAGCCTTCAGAGAAATCCAAGGGCCTTGTGTCACCTGGAGCAGATGAAAGGAGAACATCAGCTATAATGGAAATAACCAAAGAGAGGAAAAGCATTTAGGACAAGGATCAGAACAACGACAATATGCCTCACATGGTTCGGTCCTTTATACTTTACAACCAAGTGCCCCAGGTTTATCAATGATCCAAGTCCTGGTGCTCAATAAATAGTAGCTATTATTCTCATTTCCATTTCACAGATGAAAAAACTGATGACTCAGAGACATAAAGCCATTTGGCCAAGATCACACAGCTATTAGGTAACAGATCCAGGACTTAAGTCAGTTTTCTAACATCTTAATCCAGAGCTCTTTCAAAACACCACAGGTTCAGTGTAGAAAAAAGGAGGCAAAGGTGGGGCTAGTGGAGGGAATTTATGCAGGTGACATGGGCCAGAACCCTGAGACCTACAGTCCTTTCCAGTCTTCTTTTTTTTTTTTTTTTTTTTTTTGCCATGCCACGTGGCTTGTAGGATCTCAGTTCCCAGGGATTGAACCCAGGCCATGGCAGTGAGAGTGTCAAATCCTAACCACTAGACCATCATGGAACTCCCAGTCCTTTCCAGTCTTGAGGTCAACATTCACCCATGCACTCTGATCCTCCTCACTCTCTGACTCTCCCTCATTCTGGTCCTCAGTCAGTCCTTGGGTGCCAGCCTTGGAGGTAGCAGATCCCATGAGAACCAGGACATAGCAGCCCTAAGATCCTCCACAGCCTGGAGAAGGTTGTATCAACATGACAGTGCCAGGAAAGAGCCCTTGGGACAAACCACCTGGGACAGCCCGTGGCCAAGGTCTGGCCTAGACCAGGCAGTATAACATAAGAATTAAGACTAAGAATCTAGCCAGATTGTTTAGGTTCAGATCCCCACACCACCACTCACTAGTTAGAAGACCTTGGGTAAATCAGTCAACTTCCCTGATTCACTGTTTCTTCCCCCATCACATGGAAACAGTAATGCCAATCTCATGGGGCTGTTCTAAGGGTCTTAGCCAATGTACATATAGAACTCAGGGCAGCAGCCAGCAAGTACCACATATATTTACCATCTTTATCTTTATTTACATGTACTGAGGGCCTCAAATGTAGACTTTCTGTGTTAGGGCCACATGAAGTTATACATTCAGACACAGAAACACAGGCTAGAAAGAAGTCCTTCACATCTGTGAAACTGGTCCCATCATCAGACTACTCCCCCTGTGGTACGCTATGAATTTAATAATTTTATATAAATTATACTGCTGTGTATTCTGCATGTTTTTTAAATTTTATTATTTATTTTATTTTATTTATTTTTGGCTGCTTTGGGTCTTCATTGCTGCGTGAGGGCTTTCTCTAGTTGCAGTGAGCAGGGGCTACTCTTCTTTGCAGTGTGCAGGCTTCTCACTGCGGTGGCTTCACTTGTTGCGGAGCACGGGCTCTAGGCGTGCGGGCTTCAGTAGTTGTGGCACACGGGCTCAGTAGTTGTGGCTCATGGGCTTAGTTGCTCCGCAACATGTGGGATCTTCCCGGACCAGGGCTCGAACCCGTGTCCCCTGCATTGGCAGGTGGATTCTTAACCACTGCGCCACCAGGGAAGTCCCTCTGCATGTTGAAAGCATGATCTTGTTGAAGGTAATCAGTTAAAATATGCTGCAATATTTGTAACCCTGTTTTAGCAAGTCCTCTTTTTTTTCCCCCCCCCGGCCACCCCATGCGGCATGTGGAATTTCCTGGACCAGGGATTGACCAGGGATCGAGCCCATGCTCCCTACAGTGGAAGCACGGAGTCTTAACCAATGGACCACTGGGGAAGTCTAGCAAGTCCTCATTTTTTAACCATTGCAGGCCCACATTGCTCTTGACTCAGAGGGGCCATATATCTGCAGACTCTTCTTCCTGCAGATCCAGAACAGTCTCAGGATGCCTGGGCCTGGGTGGTAATCCCCCTTGCTTAGGCCATGTCTGCTCCTCAGTCCCCCTCATTGAATCCTTTTGCTAAAAGTAATGGGAATTTTATGGAATGGCTCTAGCTATGACAGATACATAGCAGACAATGTATGGTGCTTGGGAAGGATCCTCTGGGCCACTTACTAGCTGTACATCATGAGCGAGTCATATTTTGTTTATATCACTCAGTTTATTCATGTGTAAAAAAAGTGGGTGAGGTCAGAACACCTGCCTTCAAGGTTAGTGCAAGGATTAAATGGCTGACGTATGTCAAGCTCAGTTCCTTACACATTATTGGCACTCTGTAACTGAGTTCATTTCCTTATTTCCTTTGTTATATAACATCACAGCCCTGCAAGGCCCTCTTTCTTTTTTTTAATAGTCTTTTTTTTAATATTTATGTATGTATGTATGTATGTATTTTGGCTGTGCCGGGTCTCCGTTGCAGCACGCAGGATCTCCGTTGCAGCATGTTTAGTTGTGGCATGTGGGATCTTCAGTTGCAGCATGCAACCTTCTTAGCTGCAGAATGCATGTGGGATCTAGTTTCTCGACCAGGGATCGAACCCAGGCCCCCCGCATTGTGAGTGTGGAGTCTTACCCACTGGACCACCAGGGAAGTCCCAAGGCCCTCTTCTTTCAGTCTCCCCTTCACTCACTTCACTCCAACCACACTGCCTCCTTGCTATTTCTCAAATACTGACAGCCACACTTCTACCTCAGGGCCTTAGCACTTGCTGTTCCTTCTGCCTGGAACACTCTTCTCCAGATATCCACTTGGCCTACTCCATCACATCCCTCAAGCCTTTCCACAAATCTTCCTTCTCACCACTACTATGTGGTGACTCCCGATACATCCCCTGCCTGACCACTACTACCACTACCACTCAGGCCCAGCCACCTTCTCACATATGATATAATAAACCTATTTACTGTGTTTATTGTTTACTGCCATTCCCCCCCATAGGATGTGAGCTCCAGGAGAGCAAGAGAGCCCTAATGAATGAATGAATGACAGGGTATATTACTTGCACATGAGAAAACTAAGGTTCCAAGGAGAGAGTCAGTTGTGGCCACAGAGCTGGGAAGAAGGGGAGCCAGGTGAGAATCCAAGTCTGTCTGACTCTGAAATCCAAGCTTTTCCCACTTCTGTGGGCTGAGAGCCAGCATGAAAAAACATGCACGTCCTCGGCAACTAGGAGAGAGTTGGTAAGGAGGTAGAATTTGTGATCCAGTGAATGGCTTTTAAGCTAAAGTAATAATTCACTCAATAAATATTTAGCACCTACTGTGTGCAAGTCCCTGTGCTTCCTGCCGTGGAAGACTTGACTATGAATCTGATCGACATCCACTGGTGAACTTGAAACTCTTCTATCTACTCACAGGCTGGAAGTCCTGTGGGCACCTCCATCTCCACAGGTACTAAACGCAGCCCCCCACCTTCCCCTGAACTTGCTACCACTCCATCTTCTCAGGTACAGATTGCTTGGCCCTGCTGGAAACATTAGGATTTAGTAGGCTGGAGGGGAAAGGCCCAGGGTTTGAATTTTATTGAGTGCCCTTGGGAGATTTTGATGCAGATGGTCCTGTCTACACTTTGGAAAACTCTGGCCTGGACTATTAAAGTAAACTTTTTATTGTTCCCACATCCAGTCTGTGCTATACACAGCTTTCAGGGAGAACATTCTGAGCTATGGTCCCCCTGTTTAGACAGCTGCAGACCCCATTCCTGACATGGCACTCAGGGCCTTCACACATTCAGGGCCACAAACTATTTTTGCCCTCTAATTATTTATAAAGACATTTGAAAGTATAAATATAATATAACAAACATCAAACTTTTTACCTTTCTGAATTATTAGCTGTTACAGTTTGTTCTATTTGCCTTCAATTTTTTTTTTTTACAGATATCTGCACTATTTTATCAAATTTTAAAGTCTCTTTGAACCTTCACTGACATCAACCTCTATCAAGAATGTAATGTAGGACTTCCCTGATGGTCCAGTGGTTAAGACTCTGCCCTTCCAATGCAGGGGGTGAGGGTTCGATCCCTGGTCGGGGAACTGAGATCCCACATGCTACACGGCCAAAAAAAAAAAAGTAATGTACATCAACATCTACCAACGACAGGGCAACATCTATCATGAGCGTAATGCTTTATTTTTTTAAATTTTTAAAAAATTTTTTTATTTTTCTTGCGGTACGCAGGCCTCTCACTGTTGTGGCCTCTCCCGTTGCGGAGCACAGGCTCCGGACGCACAGGCTCAGCGGCCATGGCCCACAGGCCCAGCCGCTCCGCGGCATGCGGGATCCTCCCAGACTGGGACACGAACCCGCATCCCCTGCACTGGCAGGCGGACTCCCAACCACTGCGCCACCAGGGAAGCCCGCTTTTTTTTTTTAATTAAATTTATTTTATTTTTGGCTGCTTTGGGTCTTTGTTGCTGCGCATGGGCTTTCTCTAGTTGCAGTGAGTGGGGGCTACTCTTCGTTGCTTTGTGTGGGCTTCTCATTGCGGTGTCTTCTCTTGTTGTGGACCACGGGCTCTAGGCGTGCAGGCTTCAGTAGTTGTGGCATGCGGGCTTCAGTAGTTGTGGCACGTGGGCTCAGTAGTTGTGGCTCGCGGGCTTAGTCGCTCCGCGGCATGTGGGATCTTCCCAGACCAGGGATTGAACCCATGTCCCCCGCATTGGCAGGCGGATTCTTAACCACTGCGCCACCAGGGTAGCCCGCGTTATTTTGACACCTTAACACACATCTCTTCACCCCACACTCCCTTCCAGCTATTGCCAAAAACTTGAGAGAATTGTCTGTACTGCCTGCGTCGTTTCTCTCCTCCCAGACTCTCAAATCTGATCGTTAGGTTTTCACCCCCATATGCTGTACCTAAAACCACTCTTGTCAATGTCACTAATGACTTCTGTAGGAGAATGAAAATCTCTTCCTCTGCCCATCTTAGCTTCTCCAGCTGGGGCTGCGTAAATTATACTAGCAAAAGACAGATTAACAAGAGAAGAACAAACAGAAGTTCATAAACATGTGCATCATATGCCCAGAGATGAGTGACTCAAAGATTAGTTAGGAAAAAAAAAAAAAAAAAAGATTAGTTAGAACTTGGGCTGATATAGCATCTTAGCAAAGGAATGATAAACTTCTAGAGAAGTGACAAGAGAAAGGAAAAGGATCTGACTCTAGGGGCAGCAAATCGTGGGAAGGCAAATCAAGGGAAATGATGGTAGATAAAGGTTAGTTAGTAAAGTTTATATATAGATTCCTCCAGGGCTGTCTCTAGGCTGATAAGGGTCTAAAGTTGTCTCTGGTGATTGACTTCTATCCTTCCTGGTAGAGACAGGAGGAGGGACACCTTTATAGATGTGTGTCCTGCTTTTATGCAAATAAGGGTAGGGTAGAGAAGCCTCTCCTTTTTCTCAATTGCCTCTACCTCCAAATAATCCTTATTTGACGTGAGTTGCAAAAAATAGTAATAGTAATAATCCTTATGCCAAAGTGGCATATTTTGGGATGGCACATTCTGCCACCCTGTACCTCCATGTTGCTTGATCAAATGGTCATTTCTCAGTCCTCATCTTTCTTTACCCATCCGCAGCCTTCAACACTTTTGATCACCTGATCCTTCTTGGATCACTTTCTTCAATTAGCTGGCTCTCTCTCCTGGCTTTTCCCTGGTTTTTCTCCTGCCTCACTGGCTGCTCCTTCTCAGTCTCCTGTTGCTGAATTCGGCCCCTTCTCCCTTTCCTCCTCCTCAGCTGCAAACTCTGAATGTTGGGGCCCCAGGATTCAGTTCTCACATTTTCACTGCTCTATATCTGTATTCATTTCTGTGGTGATCTCATCCTTTCTTGTGGTTTCAAATAAGATCTATATGCAGACGATGCATAGATTTTCATCTCCTCTGCTCAAAACTCTAGACTTTTACGTCCAACTGAACGCTCAACGTGTCCACCTGGTTGTCCAACAGAAATCTCAAACTCACCATGTTCAAAAAGAAACCCCAGGCCTTTCCACCCCGTCCCCAAACCTGCTTCTCCCAATGTCTTCCCCAACCAGGAAACAATCACTCTGTCTTCCCACTTACACAGGCCAAAAACCTGAGTCATCCTTGACTCCTTTCCTGAATCCAATCACTTCTCTCCACCTCCACTGCTACCACTCCAGTCCAAACCACCACCCATTTCTTGCCCAGATTATTACAATCACCTCTGGGCAATCTCGCTTCAACAAAGAAGTCTAAGCCCTGTAAAGCTTAAATCAGATACTGTCACCCCCTGCTCAGACCCCTCCAAGGTCCACATGACTTATAAGGACCCACCCAATCTAGCTCCCACCTCTCTCTGGCCTCATCTTTTTTCCCCTTATTTGCCCTTATTCCCTCTGCTTTAGCCACCCTGGCTTCCTTGCTATTTATTTTTCAAACACTCCAGGTTTACACCTTCCCAGAGCCTTTGACCTTGTTATTTCCTCTGCCTGGAATGCAGTTACCCTCAGGTATCGGCATGGTTTCCTCCTTCGATTCCTTGGTGTCTCACTCAGATGTTATCTCTCAGTGGGGCCATCCATGACCACCACACCCCACACCCTATCTCATACTCCCCCTTTCCTTTCCTTCTTTTTTCTTTCTTTTGGCCGCGCGCCAACTACTTGCAGGTCTTAATTCCCTGACCAGATTGAACCCAGGCACTCAGCAGTGAAAGTGCGGAGTCCTAACCGCTGGACCACCAGGGAATTCCCTCCTTCCCTTCTTTATTTTTTTCCACAGCTCTTTCACTGTCTGACTTACTACACATTTTTATGGTCTGTCTTGCCTTCACTAGAATGTAAGCTCCATGACAGCGGGGGATTTGAGGCAGAGAGCATGATGGTTGGTAGGACAGACTTGGAGCCATTATGCCAGGATTTGATTGCTGTCTCTACCACTGTCCAGCTGTGTGACCCTAGCAAGTTACTTAACTTCATTGCCCCTCAGTGTCTTCGTAAGTTGGGGGTAATAACTAGACCCTGTGTCATAAGGTTACTATGAGAATTAAATGAGTTAATGCATGTAAAGCGCTTAGAATTTTACCTCTATAATAGTAACTATATAACTATAGCATAACTATATAGTAAATGCTACATCAGTGTCTGCTATTATTATTATTGTTATTATTATTGCTACTATTATTACAGAATGCTTGGCTCTTATTAAGTCCTATACAGTTGTTAGCCCTTATTCACTGCTATATCCTCAGAACTGAGAATAGCACTTGGCACATAATAAGGTATTCAAGAAAGATGTTAGGGAATTCCCTGGCAGTCCAGTGGTTAGGACTCAGCGCTCTCACTGCCAGAGCAGATCTAACCCCGGGGCGGGTTAGATCCCTGGTCAGGGAACTAAGATCCCACAAGCTGCGTGGCACAGCCAAAAAAAAATCTGTTAGATGAATGAATTAGGATACATGTATACATAAACAATATAAAGTATTTTTGTGTGTCTTTTAAATTTATATCAATGGTATCATATCATATATATCCTTCTTCATCTTTACTTTTTCACTCAATATTTGTAACGTCTAGCCATATTGATATATAGAGATCTCATTCTTTCCTTTTAGCTGCTGTATAGTAAATATTCCACCACATTTATATATCTCAATTTTTATATCTGTTCGCCTATTGATAGACATTCAAGTTGCTCCAATTTTATGTTATCGTGGACAATTTGTATCAAATGCCTTTATAAATACCTCTTGGTGTCCATGTGTAAGAATTCTTCTCTATATATACTTGAAAATGGAATTTCTGGATTGCAGGGTTTGTACATTCACTGCTTTCCTAGACTAAATTGTTTTCCTAAAGTACCTTTGGCCCTTCTGCCTGCAAGTATGAGAGAACCATTTTTCCCATATCCTCCTGGTTTATTTGAGTCAGACTTTTTATTCTTTGTTAATTTCATGGGTAGAAAATAGTATCTCATCATTTTTTTATAGATAAGATTTTTTATTTATTTAATTTATTTTATTTTTTAGTTTTGGCTGTGTTGGGTCTTCATTGCTGCGCGCGGGCTTTCTCTAGTTGCGGCGAGTGGGGGCTATTCTTCATTGCGGTGCGTGGGCTTCTCACTGTGGTGGCTTCTCTTGTTGCGGAGCACGGGCTCTAGGCGCGTGGGCTTCAGTAGTTGTGGCGCACAGGCTTCAGTAATTGTGGCATGTGGGCTTAGTAGTTGTGGCTCACGGGCTTTAGAGCGCAGTCTCAGTAGTTGTGGCGCATGGGCTTAGTTGCTCTGCGACATGTGGAATCTTTCTGGGCCAGGGCTCGAGCCCATGTCCCCTGCACTGGCAGGTGGATTCTTAACCACTGTGCCACCAGGGAAGCTCCCTGAAGTACCTTTCTTATCACACCCTATAGGAGGTCACATGCTACCCACATGACATTACTGGTGATGTTATTACCTTTCATCACTTGGTTTAGTTGGTGTTTCTCCACTGTAAAGTTACTATTTTCCCCCTTTCCCTACTCTATTCTTTGGAAGTGATATCTAATCATTCTCATTTGCATTTCCCTCTGCAGTTGGGAGTTCCTGGGAGAATTACCTCTTCGTCCTTTGCTTATGTTTCAACTTGTTTGCTTGTCTTTACTTCTCACTGGCTTCTAGGTGTTATTTATATATAAATTGCAATTATCTTTTTCCAGAGAGTCATTTCGTATTTTAATTTTGTTCATAATGTCTTCTGCCATTTTTAAGTTTTTAATTTAATCATATTTACAAATGGTTTCCTTTAAATCTCTGTGCTTGCTGAACTAGCTTTTGAACACCCAGCCATGACTCAGCAATCCCTAAAAAATCGTTGGTTCTCCTGACTTGATTCATGTTGCCCTTTTGCCTCGAATGCACTTTCTCCTTTTCACTGCCAAACAAGCTCCTACTTATCTTCAATGCCATAAACCAAATAAAACCTTCTGTGGGAAGCCCCTCCCAATTCCCCCAGGTAGAATTGGTTGCTCTCTCCACAATGCTCTCACAACTTGTCCACACCTTTATTAAAGTACATATTGCGGACTTCTCTGATAGTGCAGTGGTTAAGAATCCACTTGCCAATGCAGGGGACACGGGTTCAAGCCCTGATCCAGGAAGATCCCACATGCTGCGGAGCAGCTAAGCCCATACACCAACTACTGAGACTGCGCTCTGGAGCCCGCGAGCCACAACTACTGAAGCCTGCGTGCCACAACTACTGAAGCCCGCGCACCTAGAGCCAGTGCACCACAACAAGAGGAGCCACCGCAATGAGAGAAGCCACTTCAATGAAAAGCCAGTGCACTGCAACAAAGAGTAGCCCCCGCTCGCCACAACTAGAGAAAGCCCACATGCAGCAACGAAGACGCAACACAGCCAAAATTAATAATTTAAAAATATAATAAAGTACCTCATATAAATGGAATCATACTTTTTCTGTCCTTTTGTGACTGGCTTATTTCACTTTAGCATAACATCTTCAAGGTTCATTCATGTTGCAGCATGTGTCAGAATTTTTTTTTAAGACTGAATAATATTTTATTGTATGAATATACTACATTTTGGTAAACCGTTCAACAGTTGATGGACACTTTGGTTGCTTCCATGTTTTAGCTATTACGAATAATGCTGCTGTGAACATGGGTGTACACAGTAGTGTGTCTTCAAGACCCTACTTCCAATTTTTTTGAGTATATACCAAGAAGTGGAATTGCTGGGTCATAGGTTAATTCTGTTTAACTTTTTTGAGGAAACTCCATACTATTTCCCACAGCTTCTGCATCATTTTGCATTCCTACCAACAGTGCACAAGTGTCCCAATTGTTCCACATCCTTGCCAACACTTGTTTTTTGTGTTTTTTTTTAACATCTTTATTGGAGTATAATTGCTTTACAATGGTGTGTTAGTTTCTGCTTTATAACAAAGTGAATCAGTTATACATATACATATGTCCCCATATCTCTTCCCTCTTGCATCTCCCTCCCTCCCACCCTCCCTATCCCACCCCTCTAGGTGGTCACAAAGCACCGAGCTGATCTCCCTGTGCTATGCGGCTGCTTCCCACTAGCTATCTATTTTACGTTTAGTCGTGTATATATGTCCATGCCACTCTCTCACTTTGTCCCAACTTACCCTTCCCCCTCCCTGTATCCTCAAGTCCATTCTGTAGTAAGTTTGCATCTTTAATCCCATCTTGCCCCTAGGTACTTCATGACCTTTTTTTTTTTTTAGATCCCATATATATGTGTTAGCATACAGTATTTGTTTTTCTCTTTCTGACTTACTTCACTCTGTATGACAGTCTCTAGGTCCATCCACCTCACTACAAATAACTCAGTTTCATTCCTTTTTATGGCTGAGTAATATTCCATTGTATATATGTGCCACATCTTCTTTATCCATTCGTCTGTTGATGGACAGTTCGGTTGCTTCCATGTCCTGGCTATTGCAAAAAGAGCTGCAATGAACATTTTGGTACATGACTCTTTTTGAATTATGGTTTTCTCAGGGTATATGCCCATTAGTGGGATTGCTGGGTTGTACGGGAGTTCTATTTTTAGTTTTTTAAGGAACCTCCATACTGTTCTCCATAGTGGTTGTATCAATTTACATTCTCACCAACATTGCAAGAAGGTTCCCTTTTCTCCACACCCTCTCCAGCATTTATTGTTTTTTGTATTTTTGATAGTAACCATCCTAATGGGTGTGAGGTGGCCAACTAATTCATCTTTGTAACTGAACACTGGGCATGATGCAGTCAATGTTTATTGAATGAATGAATGAGGCTATAACCTGGATCAGTGGTCTTCAGACTTTTTGCTCTTGTGCCCCCTTAAAGAATTTTTTTTAATTCCGCATTTGTGAGGATTCCAACAGGAAACAATGCACTCAAAGTAAGACAATTCAAGAAGGTCATATATGCAAAGAAGCTAATGTAGGAGGTGTGGTCAAGGTGTAGGGAAATGACAAGGGATTATGCAGGAAGCTGGGAAGGGCAGCAGCCAGGCTGTTACCACCTGAGGTCTAAAGGGCAATTTCTCTTCCTTAAGAGGAGCACTAACTTTCTGTCCAGGGACAGGGCCAGACTGACTAGATGTCCAGAGGTGGGAACAAGGGGAATAGAGACCCTAATCTCACTCTCTTCCCTCCCTCCTGTCTCCTACCAGGACTTCCCATTGACCAAATCCAAGCCAAGGCTAGAAGGCATAGAGCCGTTGATGACCCCCATCCAAGTCAGCCAACCAGGGGAGAGGAAGGAAGGAGTAGGTCGAAGAATGGACCTGCTGGTCCACATGCAGGCTATCTGGCACGTTTTAAAATTGGCAACTGAAACGTTCATCTTAGGGACTTCCCTGGTGGCACAGTGGTTAAGAATCCGCCTGCCGATGCAGGGGACACAGGTTTGAGCCCTGATCCAGGAAGATCCCACATGCTGCGGAGCAACTAAGCCTGTGCACCACAACTACTGAGCCACGTGTTGCAAATACTGAAGCCCGCGTACCTAGAGCCCATGCTCCGCAAGAGAAGCCACCACAATGAGAAGCCCGCGCACCGCAACGAGCACTAAATGCAGCCAAAAAATAAATAAATAAAATTAAAGATACTACAGTTTAAAAAACAGGAAAATAAAATGAAGGAATGGATATAGATCAAACTTTTAAAAAAACAATAAAATATTCATCTTAAATGTAAGGCATTGCAAAGGATATACTTGCTAGCATATTGAAAATATTTTAAATAAAACTGTTCCATCATCAGTTGAATGTAAGTATCATCATGGTTTGCTACTCACTGTTATTCATGTCAAGAAAATATCAGAACAAGCTGTACATTAGCAGGGAGAAATGCTACATCATTATTTGTTTTCTTCTTCAATGTATAGTTACATTTTGCTTCCTCTCACAGAATGTTCTCCTAGGGTAATATATTTTCTGCTGGAAAGTCTGTTATTGATTACCTAATTCATACTCCCAACAGAAATTTATATATATGATTGCACTTTAAGAAATTTTGAAATTTAAATAATTTAAAATTTCCTTTGACTCTAAAGCTCTACGTTTTAAAATTTCTTCTGGATTGAAATATCACTTTTTATTGTATTAGTACACAATTGATCAAAGCAACATAACATATATCTTTTGAAAAATGATTATTAAACAAAGAGTAAAATGATATTGGAAATGTATCTCTTACTGAAATAGATTTTTTTCAATTAGTTTATGTATTTATGAATAAATATTACTTATTGCTGGAATGAAGCTGGGTTCAGCATCAACTTTATATCTATTTCTAACTTTTATAAATAGAAACTCTGAGAAACCTTGTTCAAATAAATAAGTAGCTGAAAGCGGAGGGAGTTCTGTTACAATAATATCACTTAATTATTTGAATTCTTGGTGTTACAAGCCAAAAAATTACATAGTGACCTATCATCAAAAGTTATTTTTAATGACAAGAAAGTCAGAATCTCCTTCAACTCTATTGAAAGCAAAGTACCAGCAACTGTCCCACTTACAAAATTCCTTATTATCCAGTCATCACAGTTCTTCACCTTTGGTTGGTGCCCTGAAGGTGTTTAACCCCCCACCCCAACCCCCTGGGGTAAGGTTGTGGGTGAAAATCAGGGCTGAGAGCCTTTTGTAAAGTATGAGCAGGGTGGGTGGGAAAGAAAAAGGTGGACTTGGACTTCAGAGTATCTTCTCCAGAAAATGTGTCTTAGGAAAGAGCATGAATAGAGTTTGAGGATCTGCAGGTCAGTTCTTCAAAGTATCTGTGCCACACACCCTTGCCTTCAACGTACTTCCAATCTAGTAGGGGAGAGAAGTTAGCAAATTGCCAAAGTACAAAATGCACTGAGGGGTTGGTGAGTAGTGATGGAGGTATTCAGGGAGTTTACTTCCCTCTGTGGGAAAGGCTTCATGGGTGAGGTGGCATGTCAGCTGCTTTTCAGGTCGGGTAGGATTTTGACAGAAGAGATAGTGGAGAGGACATTCCAAATGGACCGCACTGGATAAACAAAGGCTCAGAGAGAAGCCATAGGGAAAAAAAAAAAAAAAAAGGAAGCCATAGGGCATGTTTGGGGAATAAGCAGAGTGTAGACAGAGGCAAAGAGTGGGAGAAAAGGCAGAGACATAGAATCAAAAACTCTCAAGCCTAAAATCTTAAGAATCACCTAATCCAACCTCCACAATTACCACCAGCACTGCACCAAAATCCACTCAGTGCTCCAAAACATCTAGTCACCAGGAGCTCTCTCTTTATAGAATACCCCGTCCAGTGGACATATAAGGCGAGCCACATATATAATTTAAATTCTTCTGGTAACTACCAAAGCGGAAAAAAAAAAGAAACAGGTGAAATTAAATTTTTTTGTCTTCTCAGACTTTTTAAATCCCCATTATTGATTTACATGCAATAAAATTAACCAATTTTAAATGTATAAGTTTTGTCACATGTACAGGGGCAATTAATTTTAATAATGTTTTATTTAACTCAACACCTCCAAAATATTATCCTTTCAACAAGCAATCAATATAAAAAACTGTTAATGAGATATTTTACATTCTTTTTTTCTGTACTATATCATCCCAATTCAGACCAGCCACATTTCATGTGCTCAGTTGCCCCATGTGGCTAGGGAATGAAGCACAGATCTAGAGGGAAACCATTATATCCTTGGACCACTCTTGGTGGTTAGAAATTTTCCCTTGGATGGTAGAATAATGCTGGCTTGGTTTCTTCTTTAAACATCTGCATCTTCAACTTGTTTACCATAGACATGTATTAATATAGAATTAGCATAGGAATAAGTACTAGGTGTTATGGTTGCTCATGTGAGGGGCACCCCATCCTGGCCTTGCAGGTCAGGGGAAGGTTTCAAGAGGAAGATACACAGGAATGGACATAATTAATGCTAAAAAACAGATTTGAGTATATTCAGCTTATAATTATTCTTTAAACCATACTTATATGTTTGATGTACTCTTCTGTATATTGTACATTTCACAATTTAAAAACATAGGTCTACTCCCCAGTAGCAATGAGCAATGATCCAGCGTCCAGAGTTTGTCTTCTAAAAACCATTCTCCGATAGAAAGAACCAGGGATCTTTGGAGAAGCAGATGATTTTAGGGCTGGGGTAGAGGAAAGACAAGATGAGCTTAGAGCATCTTGCAGTGCCAGAAAGTAAGGAAGTGTTCAAACACCAAAGGTTGGGGGGACATGGCAAACGCTCGGGAGTCAACCTGACGACCTGAAAGAGCTCCCAATGGGCAAAGCTGGACAATTTGAAAAACAAAAGAAGTGACATAGTATTGGATTATAACCCAAAGTGTAAAATCAATGTCACAGAGTCCCTACTGATAAAACTAAATGATTGAATAAATAAATAAATAGGGGAGAAGAGGCAAATCTTCTTTAAAGAAGTATTCCAAAGAATTTATATAGGTGCTTCCCCTTCTAGGAGGTGGAACTTAATCCCACTCTCTACCCGTTGAGTGTCAGCTGGATTTAGTGACTTGCTAAAGAATAGAAAGGTAGGGGTGGGGGTTAGGGAGTGGATGCAGTAACTTTACAGTGGAGAGGCCTGGCCAATATCACCAAGTGATGGTGGTTAACATCACCAGTAATAAGTCATGTGGGTAGCATGCAATCTATGACAGGATGTGATGAGAAAGGCACTTCATCTCTGGGCTATTTTTTCCCCCAAACCCAAAACTTCAGTCTAGTCATGAGGAAAACATCAAGTAAGTCCAAATTAAGGGACATTCTGCAAAATACCTAACCAGTGTTCCTCAAGACTGTCAAGGTCATAGGAACAAGGAAAAACTGGTAAATTGTCACAGACAGGAGCAGACTAAGGAGACAGGAGGACGAAATGCAGTGTGGTATCCTGGAATCTGATCCTGGAACAGAAAAAGTACATTGGTGAAATCTGATTAAAGTCTGGTGTTTAGCTATTGATAATACGTATATCAATGTTGACTCCTTAGTTTTGACAAATACACCTTGGTAACATAAGATGTTAATGTTAGGGAACTGTTGACTGAAACCATCTGCCTTGGCCAGGCCTGTGAGTTGTCTCACAACAGGGGTCCCGATAAGGAACATGGTGCCGCCGCTGAAAACTAACCGGGAGAATTCGAGAAGGGCCGAAAGGAGGGAGGAGACGATATGTCCTGCCCTAACCCCCCAGAAACACTCACTCTGGAATCCATCTTGGCTGAGAGATGCATGAGCCTCCAGTAAGGACCCTGAGTCACCAGATATGGGCCAAGCAAGATGATTGGCCAGAGACAACCCGGAAGCTAACGCCATTACCATAAAACCCGAGACTGTGAGCCGCTTGGCAGAGCAGTTCTCCTGGGTTCCCTTACCCTGCTGTTCTCTGCCCACGCGCCCCTTCCCAATAAAGTCTCTTGCTTTGTCAGCACGTGTGTCTCCTCAGACAATTCATTTCCGAGTGTTAGACAAGAGCCCACTCTTGGGCCCTGGAATGGGTCCCCCTTCCTGCAACATTAGTATTAGGGGAAACTGGTTGAGGGGTATACGGGAAGCCTTTTGACTATCTTTGCAACTTTTCTGTAAATCTAAAATTATTCTAAAGAAAAGGTTTAATTTTTAAAATATATCACATATATATGATATGTATATATGTATATCATATATGAAAGCAGGGGGAGAAAGGAGAAAGAAAGAAAGAGAGAGAGAGAAAGAAAGAAAGGAAGGAAAGAAGGAAGGAAGGAAGGAAGGGAAGCAAGGAAGGAAGGAAGAAAGAAGAAAGGAAGGAAGGTGGAGTAGCAGGTCCAGTGGTTACTATAAGTTGGGTCAGGGTTAAGCCTTTGGGACTTTATCCCGTGGCAGTGGGGAACCATTGAAGGTTACTGAGCAAGGGTGTGGCTGATTATAGAATGACTCAGCCAAAGTCACACAGTTTCAGCTTCCCCAGGCCCCTTCCTCCCACGTGCTCTTTATTCTTTGCCTGCAGAAGCCAAGCTCTGGCAGGAATCTAAGTCACTAGCACAGAGATGATCACCTCCACTGCCCACCGTCCCGCCCCCACCCTATCCTGGTTCAGTGGTCTTTAGAGGCTCAACATTGCCACACCTGGTAAGGACCAGAGCCACCTTTCAACCTTCCCTGCAGAGACCCCTGGGCAGGGAGGTGCAGGGCAGGGCCTCCTGTAAAAATCCCACAAGCTCTAGGTGGAGTCATTTCTACCATACCCTCCTTGCTCTCTCTCCTCTCTCCTCCCATAGTGAAAGGAAACTAGTCCAGCAGTGGGGGAAGGGAGCTCAAGGGCAGAAGAAGAGGCAGCTTCAAGACTGAATCTTCAAGACCGACACCAGGAAAATTGTCTGTTATCAGTCTTTCTTCCATGGCCTGCTTGGAAACACAAATATGTCCAGGTCAGAAGCTGGGGGGGAAGAAAAGAGGAGAGGAAAATTGTCAGTGTACAGTCTGCCCTCCATATCCACGGATTCAACCAACTGCAGATTGAAAATATTCAGAAAAAGAAAACTCCAGAAAGTTCCAAAAAGCAAAACTTGAATTCGTTGAGCACTGGCAATGATTTACATTGTATTTACAACTATTTACATAGCATTTACATTGTATTAGGTATCATAAGTAACCTAGAGATGATTTAAATCTTGTTTTATGGTAGATTTATGTTTTTATGCAGATTCACTCTTTTTTAAAAATTTATTTATTTATTTATTTTTGGCTGTGTTGGGTCTTCGTTGCTGCACGCGGGCTTTCTCTAGTTGCGGTGAGCGGGGTCTACTCTTTTGTTGCAGTGCGTGGGCTTCTCATTGTGGTGCCCTCTCTTGTTGCAGAGCACGGGCTCTAGGCGTGCGGGCTTCAGTAGTTGTGGCACACAGGCTTCAGTAGTTGTGGCGCACGGGCTCAGTAGTTGTGGCTCACTGGCTTAGTTGCTCCACGGCATGTGGGATCTTCCCGGACCAGGGCTCGAACCTGTGTCCCCTGCAATGGCAGGCAGATTCTTAACCACTGCATCACCAGGGAAGCCCCTAGAGATGATTTAAAGCAGGGGTCCCCAACCCCTGCCCCCCCCCCGCCCCCCACCGTCTGTAGAACAATTGTCTTCCACGAAACCAGTCCCTGGTGCCAAAAAGGTTGGGGACCACTGATTTAAAGTATACAGGCGGAGGGTGGGCTGAGGGTACGGGTAGGTTATATGCAAATACTATGCCATTTTATAAGGGACTTGAGGATCCGCAGATTTTGGTATCGGCAGGAGGTCCTAGAACCAATCCCTCACAGATACTGAGGGATGACTTATACACTTTTCCTGCCAGCGGTTGTAGCAGTGAGAGTTCAATGCTAGAATTTATCAGATTTCCACACATCAATTAAGCCAGTTTGGACTTCCCTGGTGGTGCAGTGGTTAAGAATCTGCCTGCCAATGCAGGAGGCAGGGGTTAGAGCCCTGGTCCGGGAAGATCCCACATGCCGCAGAGCGCCTAAACCCATGCACCACAACTACTGAGCCTGCGCTCTACAGCCTGCAAGCCACAACTACTGAAGCCCAAGTGCCACAACTACTGAAGCTTGCATGCCTAGAGCCCATGCTTTGCGACAAGAGAAACCATTGCAATGAGAAGCCCATGCACGGCAATGAAGAGTAGCCCCCACTCACCGCAACTAAAGAAAGCCCACGTGCAACAATGAAGACCCAATGCAGCCAAAATAAATAAATTAATTAATTTTTAAAAATTAAGCCAGTTTTCTCATCCTTTATCTTTTATCCCTCCATGGAAAAAAAGAAAACAAAAGGCTAACATTATTCAGCAACCTGTTCTGTGCTAGGCACTACGCATAACTTCATTCGGTCCTCACGGCAACTCTATTAGTATACCCATTTTATTTATTTATTTATTTTTAAATGTTATTTTATTTTTATTTATTTATTTTTAGCTGCATTGGGTCTTCGTTGCTGCTCGTGGGCTTTCTCTAGTTGCGGCAAGTGAGGGCTACTCTTCGTTTTGGTGCGTGGGCTTCTCATTGCGGTGACTTCTCTTGTTGCTGAGCATGGGCTCTAGGCACACGGGTTTCAGTAGTTGTAGCATGTGGGCTCAGTAGTTGTGGCTCACGAGCTCTAGAGCGCAGGCTCAATAGTTGTGGCGCACAGGCTTAGTTGCTCTGTGGCACGTGGGATCTTCCCGAACCAGGGCTTGAACCTGTGTCACCTGCATTGGCAGGCAGATTCTTAACCACTGTGCCACCAGGGAAGTCCCAGTATACCCATTTTATAGGTGAGAAAGCTGAGGCTCAGAGAAGGTAAGTGACATGCCCAAGGTTATGCAGCTAATCAGTGGCAGAGCTGGAAGAGAGCAAAACCAGTTCAAGTCTTCAGAAGCACGGGCCTGAAAATGATCTTGGGGAATTTTACCTTTCAGGGTAGAGGAAATGGTTTTATGGAAAAATCCAAATTTCTTGCAGGATACCTAGCCCCATTTCTTTCTCTTTTTTTTTTTTTTAATACATTTATTTATTTTATTTTTGGCTGCATTGGGTCTTTGTTGCTGCACACGGGCTTTCTCTAGTTGCAGGGAGTGGGGGCTACTCTTCGTTGCGGTGCGCGGACTTCTCACTGAGGTGGCTTCTCTTGTTGAGGAGCACAGGCTCTAGGCATGCGGGTTTCAGTAGTTGTGGTGCACCGGCTTAGTTGCTCCACGGCATGTGGGATCTTCCCGGACCAGGGCTCGAACCCACATCCCCTGCATTGGCAGGCGGATTCTTAACCACTGCACCACCAGGGAAGCCCATCATTTTTCATTTATTAATACCATGCCTCCAATTATGTACTCTTGCTCCTGTGTGGTAGCCTGCTGTTTACGTGCAGAGGCCAACTGGGATCATGTCTCTTACAGCTCTTCTGCATCCCCTAGAGTTCAGAGATCAGTGCCTAGCTAACAAAAGGTGTATTTTATTACTTATGACTGTGATTGTAACCAGCTACCATTTATTAGCCAGCTACGCCTATTATGCACTAAATACTCTATATTTTATTTCTCAGAACTACCTTAGAGATAGGTATTTTTATCTCCACTATGCAAACTGAGGCTCAGAAAAATTAAATAACTTGTCCAAGGTCACAGAGCTGTTAGGACCACGGGGGCAGGAGCCTTGAGAGTCTGGCACTGTCGCCAGACTGATGTTAAGGGGCTTGTGGCTTTTCACCTACTCGCTCTTCCCTTGACCATCAGCTGAGCTGTGTCTGGAGAAAGAGAAAAAAATATCAAACTAGAGGCTTGTCAGAGGAGGTGGCTGCCATGTCATGGACCAGACACAGGGACAGAAGACTTCTGACAAGTAAGTTAGGTACGACTGCACCAAAAGCAGTCACAAAGTCTTGTTCCTGTGGATGCAGGGGGTGAGAAGTGGTCAGGAAAAGCCCTGGGACATCTAGGAGTGTCAGCACTGGACAGCTGCCCACATCTACGTGCGGAGAGTAGAGAGTGGGATCTGATGGCCAAATCACTCACATCGAGGGGGTGATCAACTCACGAGGGTTTCCATCTTCCCTGTCCAAGAATTTGATGCAAGAGGAGGAAATGCAGGGTTCATAGTGCACCACTAGGTGGCACTGTGTGAGGAGGGCACAAAAATTATCCAATTACAACTTTTCAACATGAATAATTAGAAGGGATTTTACAGCAAGCAAACCATAAAGTAAACATCTCCTTTCACAGAAGGCATGTGAGATCCAGAGAAGTTATCCATGTTTCCCAGCTTTGTGGCTGAGCCAGTACCAGAGACCCAAGTCTGCCTCTTTCTAAGTTCAATGCATTTCATCTTTAACGCTCATCAAAATACATCTCGATGTCCATCTACTCATGTTGTGATCTTACTCAAGTCACTGATGTTTTTCTGAGTCTCAGTCGTCTGTGCATAGAATAGAGTATTAGTCTAGATCCATGATGTCAATAGCCACACGTGGCTATTTGAATTTAAATTAATTAAAACTTAAAATTCAGTTCTTAGCCACACTAGCCATATTTCAAGTGCTCAATAGACAATGTGGATAGTGGCTATCATATTGGACAGCGTAGATATAGAATATTTCCATTATTGCAGATAGTTCTAATAGACAGCATTGGCTGGTATTTAAGGTCCTTCCAGATTTAGTAACCTATGGATCCTCTGCGAGAGCATTGGAGGGTATAGGAGTAAATGCATAAGGTTTCCCAGCTCTCAGCCTGAGTTTTTATTTATTTATTAAATTTATTTATTTATTATTTACTTTTGGCTGTGTTGGGTCTTCGCTACTGCGCGCGGGCTTTCTCTAGTTGCGGTGAGCGGGGGCTACACTTCTTTGCGGTGAGTGGGATTCTCATTGTGGTGGCTCAAACCCATGTCCCCTGCATTGGCAGGCGGATTCTTAACCACTGCACCACCAGGGAAGTCCAGCCTGAGATTTTTTTTTTTTCCGGTACACGGGCCTCTCACTGTTGCGGCCTCTCCCACTGCGGAGCATAGGCTCCAGATGCGCAGGCTCAGCTGCCATGGCTCACGGGCCCAGCCGCTCCGCAGCATGTGGGATCTTCCCGGACCAGGGCACGAACCCGTGTCCCCTGCATCGGCAGGCGGACTCTCAACCACTGCGCCACCAGGGAAGCCCCAGTTGAGTATTTTTTTAATGACTCCATTTTATCTCCATTATTGGTTTATTAGTTATACCTCTTTAAAAAATTTAGTGGTTACTCCAGGATTTATAATATATATATTCAATTCATCACAGTTTACCTCCAAATAATATTCTACCATTTCTCTTATACAGTAAGAACCTTACAACAGTAAACTTCCAGTTCCTTCTGAGCACCTTTTATGCTGTTATCGTCATGTATTTTACTTTTAAATATGCCATGAATGCCATTATTGACTATCTTTGCTTTAGTCAGCCAATTTTTAAGAAAATTTTATTTATTTATTTATTTATTTATTTGGCTGTGTCGGGTCTTAGTTGCAGCACATGGGATCTTCATGGCAGTGTGTGGGATCTTTCATTGTGGTGCATGGGCTTCTCTAGTTGCAGCACACGGGATTCTCTCTAGTTGTGGCACGTTGGCTCAGTAGTTGCGGCGGCGGGCTTAGTTGCCCAGCGGCATGTGGGATCTTAGTTCCCCGACCAGGGATGGAACCCACGTCCCCTGCATTGGAAGGCGGATTCTTAACAACTGTACCACCAGGGAAGTCCTGCAATTATTTTTTAAAGGGATTGAAAATAAGGAAAATGTCTTTTCTGTTTATTTTTACCATTTTCTTTCTTTTTTTTTTTATTTTTTTTTACCATTTTCAATACTCCTCATTTCTTTGTGAAGATCCAGTTTCTCTCTGGTATCATACTCTTCCTGCCTGAAGAACTTCCATTATCTTTTCTCATTGTTAGGTCTGCTGACTATGGATTTCCCCAGCTTCTGTTTGTTGCCCCCTCAGCTTTCAGCAACACACAGCGGGGGTTCTTCTCCATGCTCTCACCCCTCTCCTTGCCGCAGCCTGCTGGTGCTTGTTACTTGAGGCTATGCTGATCATGGTGGCAAGACGTGGTGTGGGTTTCTCTGTTGTCCTGATCCATCCTCAGTCTTAGGCAAGCTCTATGCATCTGGGCCTCAGGCTGGAGACTTCTCACCATCCCTGTCCCTCCTCCCTGTTGCACTCAAATTCTGCCTTGTGTTTTTGGTTGGTCTGCAGTGTCAGCAGACCTCAGATTGGTATTGCTGGTAGGATCCTGAGCCTGAGCTGGTTTCTAGCCCCTCCTGGAAAGATAGAGGGTTTCTGCTTCTACTCTTCCCCCAGCTGCAGTGGGGTCTTGCTTGTGTCATGGAGTGAGAGTGTTTCCTACATCCCCACCACTCCAGGCAGATGGGCTTTGCTGCTACTCCTCCTGCAGAAGCAATAGATCTTTGCTGGGAGAAACACGGGCATGAGAGGTCTGCTTCCCCTACCCCAGAGGCTTAAGGATTTGCTTTATTGAAAAGAAGGAAGTGTCTGGAAAACTGGGAGGGACTTTATGTCCATCCTTCAGCAGCAGCCGATTACCTCCTACACACCTATGCAATGAGGGGACTCTCTGGTCTCCTGCTGTGCCTCCAATCTTTCTTGTGAGCACCCACTGGAGGCCCGTGGAAAAGAACCTAGAGTGAGTGCAAACTCCTCTTGTGTCTGGGCCCCAATCCATACCACACTGATATACTAGCCGACATATGGTCTTTAAAAATTTGTCAAAATTTTAGCTAATTTCTTCTTACCAGCTTCTCTGGCAGCCACCTCTTTCTCTTGTGCTTTGACAAAGGTGACACACTCTCTGTGTCCTAGCTCACCTTTGAGAGGCTTCTCGCTCTTTGGAATTCAGTTGACTTGGTTACTTTGCAGCCTGAGCTCTCTGATGGGCTGGAGAAAAATCATGACATTGTAGATTACCTGCCTTTTTCTCCTTATTAAGGTGAGAGTGATGTTCTTTGCCACGTTCTTCATCCAAAGTAGAAGTAAAAGCCTGTGGAATTGGGCTTCCCTGGTGGCGCAGTTGTTGAGAGTTTGCCTGCCGATGCAGGGGACATGAGTTCGTGCCCCGGTCTGGGAAGATCCCACATGTGGCGGAGAGGCTGGGCCCATGGGCCATGGCCGCTGAGCCTGCGCGTCCGGAGCCTGTGCTCCGCAACGGAAGAGGCC
Source organism: Tursiops truncatus (assembly GCF_011762595.2). Taxonomy (NCBI): domain Eukaryota; kingdom Metazoa; phylum Chordata; class Mammalia; order Artiodactyla; family Delphinidae; genus Tursiops; species Tursiops truncatus. The sequence goes on along the minus strand of NC_047034.1, from coordinate 162,744,555 downwards.
CGCGTACCGCAAAAAAAAAATGCCTGTGGAATTTCTTGAAACCTACCTTTTGTTACTGAACAACACTGGCAACAGTAAAGGATTTACATAGTAAATCGAGACTACTCTGGTGACAATGCAGTACCCCACACAGGAATGTTGCCAAAATTAATTCCCAAACCCTTAAGGGTGGGTCCATCTTTGCTGCATGCCCAGTGTTTGTGCCAGGCACTGTGGAGCAAAATATCTGTTGATCCATTCAATAAGTATTTACTGAGAGCATCCTGTGGACAGGTATCCACTAGGCTACTTAACGGAGATTCTGCAGAATCCTGGTCCTGGCCTTCATAGGGCTCACAGTATAGTGAAAGTCGATACTGAAAAAAAATCATGGCAGGTGTGGTAAGTGCCACAAAAGAGGAAGTAGAGGACGCTATGGGAGATCATGACCAGTGATCTAACCTAGTCCTGTCCAGGGAAGCATTTCAGATGAGGGCTGGAGGGGCAGTAGAAGTTAGCCAGGCAAAGAGAGGAGGTATTCTAGTTACTGTGGGTGCGTATCAGTTCCCCCAAATCTTATTGGCATTTATTATGATCACAAGTTCCCTGTGTCAGGAGTTCAGACAAGGCACCATAGGATGGCCTGTCTCTACACCAGTGTCTGGGGCTTCAGTTGGAAGACTTAAAGGCTGAGGCCTGTAATCACCTAAAAGTTTGATTACTCACTTGTCTGGTGGTGGATGCAGGCTGTAGGCCAGAGGCCTCAGCTCCCCTCCACATGGGCCTCATCAAGTGGTCTCTCCACATGGGCCAGTTCGGGCTTCCTCAGGTTCCAAGGGCAAACATCCCAAGAAAGAGAGCCAGGCAAAGGCAACACCATCTTTTATGATCCAACTTCAGAAGTCACTCAGCATCACTTCTACTATGTTTTATTTGTTGCAGCGGTCAAAACAATCCCACTCCACTTCAAGGGAAGGGGAAATAGACTCCCATTTCTTGATGGGGGATGGCAAAGTCCTAGAAGAGCATGTGGGACAAGAAATATTGCTATGGACATTTTTGAAAAACACAGTCTGCCCCAGTGGGAAGAGTGCTTCACTTGAGAGAATCCTTGAACAAAAATCTTCCGGTGGGAGGGGCTTCCCTGGTGGTGCAGTGGTTGGGAGTCCGCCTGCCAATGCTAGGGGACACGGGTTTGTGCCCCGGTCCGGGAGGATCCCGCGTGCCGCGGCCTACGGGCCTGCGTGTCCGGAGCCTGTGCTCTGCAACGGGAGAGGCCGCAGCGGTGAGAGGCCCGTGTACAGCAAAAAAAAAAAAAAAAAAAAATCTTCCAGTGGGAGAAAGCAGAGCCCATCTGAGGACCAAAAAAGCCTGGCATGTAGCCAAGAGAAGGAGGCTAGTATGAGGTCTAAGCGGTCAAAAACCAAACTCCTCATCCTTGCCCTTGAGGAGTTTGTCATCTTAACAGCCATAGTGCCTCCCTTCTGTTTAGTGCTCTACGATCAACAAAGCAGCACCTCAGTTATTTCCTCATTTGTTTCAATCAACCATCCTGTGAGGGATATATTATTAGCCCTATTATACAGATGGAGAAACTAAGCATCAGTTGAGGTGAAGTGGAAGGCAACACAGGAGGGTCAGGGATACTCAGTGATTTTAGTTGACACATGGATAAACATTTTAGATGTTAGTAGCTAACATCCATTTTCATAGAAAAATATGTCTAAGACATCAAACTTATCATTTCACTGATATAGCTTGGGACAAATTAAAGAAGGGAATTGATTTAAAGTGGATTTAAGGGAAACTTTTAAATGAATAACAGTATAGAAGGTTTGTGAATATGGTAATAACGATAAAGATGGAAGGTAAATGAGGAGAGTTTGAGAAATACCAGCAAAGGAGTAGGTGTGTTGGATCTGTCTGGAGTCAGATCAAATCCTGGCCAAGTCCAAGAGCCAAAAAAAAAAAGTCCCAAGAGAGAGCCGGGTAAATTATGCAGCATCCCTGTGCCTCAGTTTTCTCATTTTAAAAATGAAAATAATCATATGACTTCACTTCATAAGAATTCATGAAGAGTAAATTAGTTAATATTTGTAAAGTGCTTAGAAGAATTCCTGGCATTTAGTAAGTGCTATATGAGTAATTATTAAATAACTAAATTAAATCAACTTATTTAAGCATAAAAGGAAATGTATTGGCTCTTGTAACCAAAGAGTTCTTTGGTGTCTGTTTGTCTTCAGTCTGGATCCAGGGGCTCAAAGTGTATCATTAGTTCTCTCTCTCACTCGCTCCCTCTCTCTCTTTCTCCCTCTCCCTCCCTTACTCCTCCCTCTTGCTCCACATCTCAGCTCTACTGTGCTCTGTCTTGACTCATCTCCGGATGACCTCCCACCCAGTTTTGGCAAGGTAACCACCGGCAGCTCCAGGGTTAGAGGAGCCTGACATAGCTAACAGCTACCAGTCCAGAGGAAAGAGGCACCTCCTTTCCGCTGCTGTAGGAAAAGCCCCTTTATTAGTTCTGATTGGTCCTACTTGGGTCACATGACCACACCTCAACTGATCACTGTGGCCCATAGGGAGGACTACTTGGGCCAGTTTAATTACAAATGCAGCCCTGACCCCAAGAGATGGAGCGAGTTTCCCCAAAACCTTGGACTAAATGTGTGGGAGGGGTGGTTCTCTAAGGAAAATCCAGTGTTCTTCAGAGAAGAGAAAGGATTAGATACTGGAAGGGCAAACAAGCAAACAAAAAGTCTTCCATACTAAGTTAGCTTGTAAATTAAAGTTGCCAGGCCTCAGTTTCCATGTATGTCAAATGAGTACAATATAAGACACTGCCCACTGGGAATTCCCTGGCAGTCCAGTGGTTAGGACTCAGCACTTTCACTGCCGGGCTTGGGTTCAATCCCTGGTCGGGGAACTAAGATCCCACAAGCCTCGCAGCACAGCAATTAAAAAAAAAAAAAAAATTCCCTCAGAATAAAGTCATGGTAAGGATTAAATGACATAAACGTTTAAGAAAGCTTAGCACCATACTAGTCATACAGTAAGCACTCAATAAATATTAGTTATTATTAATAATACCCATGTCACAGAGTTAGTAATGATAGAGCTGGGAATTACACCTACATTTTCTGATTTTAAAGGCTACTGATCTTTATACATTTCAATCAGTTTTTTATAACAGCAAACCCTCTTATCTCTGTAGTATTTTACAGTATACAAAGAGACTTCACCTACATTTTTCTTACTTGATCGTCACAATAACCTGTTTGCCCTGTACAGATGTTTCATAGTTGGAGAACTGGAAGCTTGAAGAACAACACATCACTCCATTCACTTCCTCAGCAAATATTAAGTGTACACCACGTTCTGTTGAGAGGGACCTCTCCTAATGCTCCAGCTTTCTTCTGTATTTACAATGAAGAGAAGTGTTTTTCAAGTTGTAGCTCATTATCCATTAGTGGGTCATGAAATCAATTTAGTGAACTGTTACCAGCATTTTAATTTTTAAAGTGAAATAGAAAACACTGAGCGCATCCCAAAGAGTGAGCCAGAGTTTGTGAAACTCTCATTCAATTACACATCTGCATATATATGTGGCTAATGGACTATGATGAAAAGTGGAGTTTCCTCTGTGAGACCTTGTTTAAAAAGTTTGAAAGCCATTGACCAACAGAGGATCTCAAACTTTTTGATCCTAGGACTCCTTTACAACCTTAAAAATTATTGAGAACCTCAGAAAAATCTTGTTTTTGTAGGTTATATCTATTGATATTTACCATATTAGAAAATAAAACTGAGAAAAATATAAATCACAGGAACACACAGTGGAAAAGGCAGGTAAATTTTTTGCACTGTTATGGATATTGTTTTGAATTTGCAGACCCCCTGAAAGGGGCATGAGGACTGGTCTACAAGATATATGTTTAAATGTTTGTGCCAAATTCTAACTCACCCTTTCCAAAACACACTCATTGTTTGATCAATAGATCTTCCCAGGGTGACTGTTTAGTCATTGGCACTACTCTCTTTCAGTGATCCAGGATTCAAACTAAAGATTCTGGTTTTGGGGGGTTTGTTGTTGTTTTTTGTTTGTTTGTTCTTGCCATGCCTCATGGCTTGTGGGATTTTAGTTCCCGGACCAGCCATCAAACCCCGGCTCTCGACAGTGAAAGCGTGGAGTCCTAACCATTGGACCACCAGGGAGTTCCTTAAGGATTCTGTTTGAGCTCTGTTTTCTTCATCCATCAGACATCTACCTCTCTTCTCTCTTCCAGGTGAACCTGGAATTATTATTTGGGAGGTAGTGTAATGATTAAGATCACAGGTTGCAGTTACACAGACCTTGCTGTAGAACTTCGGGCAAGTTACTCATGCATGTGCAAAATTCAGAATTACTAAAAGATAGAGAATAAAAAGTAAACCTCCTTCCCTCCCCTGTCCCAGAGCCATCTTCTCCCTCACCTTGGAGGTAGCCACTGCTTGAATATCAGCTCTCAGAGTTTCTAATTTCATGTCATCCCTTAATTTTTCTGTCTGTCAAATTCCAGGCTCACCTTGAACCCCTCCTTGACGCTCCCCCAACAAAACAAACTTGGAAGGTGCTTTCCTGTTGGCAAACTCTGCATAAACCTCTACAAACTTACCAAATGTATTGCTTTGAACATAGACACATTTATCTTTCTCACTGTATTTTGAGTGAATAGAACAATCCCTTTTGCCTTTGTAAGCCTGATGTCTACCCAGTTCAATGCTTAATGCAGTATGAGTGTTCAGTGAATCTCTGATGACTTAGTGTATTTCCCCTGATCAAGAATTTTCAAAGACTCCGCAGTGCCTGTGGGGATGTAGGCTAACCTCCTCATATGGACTTTCCAATTTTCTCCATTAGTTCTCGACTTCCCTATCCAAACTTGTCCCCTAGGAAATGTGGCTGTAGCCAAGATAGTCTCCTAATTAGAGCCAGTCTGTCCTACTGCCAGGGCTTTGTTTGTGCTGTTGACGATCAGCTGAAATTCTGAAATCAAATATATATTTTCTAGGAACAGAAATATATCTAGGGCTTCCCTGGTGGCACAGTGGTTGGGAATCCTCCTGCCAATGCACGGGACATGGGTTCGGGCCCTGGCCCGGGAAGATCCCACATGCTGTGGAGCAACTAAGCCCATGTGCCACAACTACTGAGCCTGCACTCTGGAGCCCACAAGCCATAACTACTGAAGCCCGCGCACCTAGAGCCCATGCTCCGCAACAAGAGAAGCCACCAAAATGAGAGGCCTGTGCACTGCAATGAAGAGTAGCCCCCGCTGGCTGCAACTATAGAGGGCCCGTGTGCAGCAACGAAGACCCAATATACCCCAAAATAAATAAATAAAATAAATTAATTAATTTAAAAAAAGAAATATAACTATTTACTTACTCAATATGTAAATGTTTAATATTTCTCACAAGAAATTGTCTCGTTTGGAAAGTTGCATGGTATCAGTCTTATTGCAGCATTGTTTAAAAACAGCAAAAGTATCCCCCTCCTGGGAGAAAACCATCATCTGAAAGGACTCCAATGTTTATTGCATCGCTGTTTACAATAGACAAGGCATGGAAGCACCCTAAATGTCCATCAACAGATGAATGGATAAAGAAAATGTACATATATACAATGGACTATTACTCAGCCATTAAAAAGAATGAAATAATGCCATTTTCAGCAACATGGATGGACCTGGAGATTATCACACTAAGTGAAGTAAGTCAGACAAAGACAAATATCATGTGATATCACTTATATGTGGAATCTAAAAAAAATGATATAAATGAACTTATTTACAAAACAGACTCACAGACATAGAAAACAAACTTATGGTTACCAAAGGGGAAAGATGGGAGGGAGGGATAAATTGGGAGTTTGGGACTGACATATACACACTACTATATTTAAAATTGATAACCAAAAAGGACCTACTATTAGCACATGGAACTCAGCTCAATATTTTGTAATAACCTAAATGGGAAAAGAATTTGAAAAAGAATAGGTACATGCATATGTATAACTGAATCACTTTGCTGTACACCTGAAAGTAACACAACATTGTAAATCAACTATAGTCCAATATAACATAAAAAAATTTTTTAAAGAATTTTTAAAAATTTAAAAAAATAGCAAAAGACATTGGAAATACCCTAAATGTTTATCAATATAGGAATGGTTACTCAGTGACATACTATACAGCTGTTAAATGAGCTAGATCTAGATATGTTAATCTGAATAAATTTTAGATAGAATCTTACTGCATGCCAGGTTTCTTTCTACAGTGTTATGTTCCTGACGTTCATCTAGGTTGTTGCTTATGGCAGTAGTTTGCTCCTTCTCCTTGCTATATAGTATTCCACTGTATGAATACATACATTTTACTATTGATGACTGGGTTGTTTCCATTTTTCCATTGCTATGATTTTGTTGGCTGTTATGAATATTCTTGAGCATAACTTATGCACATATGTTCACAATCCACCCAGCGTGGAGGATATGCATGTATGTTCAGCTTTACTCAATACTGTCAAATCGATTTCCAAAGTGGTTGTACCATTTTACATTCCTACCAATAATGAATAAACTTTCCAGCTGATTCACACCCTCACCAAAACTTGGTAATGTTGGGAATTCCCTGGCTGTCCAGTGGTTAGGACTCCGCCCTTCCACTGCAGGGGGCATGGGTTTGATCCCTGGTCCGGAACAAAGATCCCACAAGCAGTGTGGTGCAGCAAAAAATAAATAAATAAAATAAAATAAAATTTGTTAAGAAGTAAAAAACCTTGGTAATGTCAGTATTTTAAGTTTTAACCATTTTTGTGGGTAAGTAGTGAGATCTCATGAAGTTTTTATTTTCATTTCCCTGATGACTGAGGTTCAGCAACTGTTCATGTTTGATGGTCATGTGAGTTTTCTCTTTCAGTATGCATCTCTTCAACCATCTTGTTTTTTGTTTTTTTTTAAACTATGCCACATGGCTTGTGGCCCCTGCTGTGGAAGCGCAGAGTCCTAACCACTGGACCTCCAGGGTAGTCCCACATCTTGTCTATTTTTACCTTACCCATTATTTTAAAGGTCATCTGTCCTTTCTCATTAGTTTATAATAATTTTTTTATATATCTGAACCAAGCCCTTTTCATTTATATATGTTGCGTATATCTTCTCTCTCTTTGTAGTTTGCCGTTTAATTTTAGTAGTATGTGACATTGCCCATGCTTCCCCACCTTTGTCAGCATCAAAATGTAATTTGAAAAAAACACAAACTTTTGCCCAAAGGTATCTCATTGTTATTTTTTAATAAATGGACTTTATTTTTTAGAGCAGTTTTAGGTTTATAGAAAATTGAGCAGATAGTACAGAGAGGCCCATAAACCCCATTAACATCCCCCCCATTCGCCTATTATTAATATCTTGCATTAGTGTAGTACATTTGTTACAAATGAACCAATATTGATACATTAACTAAAGCCCATAGTTTACATAAGATGCATTCTTTGTGTTGTATAGCAATAGGGGTTTTGATAAATACATAATGTCAGACTTCCCTGGTGACGCAGTGGCTAAGAATCTGCCTGCCAATGCAGGGGACAAGGGTTCGAGTCCTGGTCCTGGAAGATCCCACATGCCACGGAGCAACTAAGCCCGCTGGCCACAACTACCGAGCCTGCGCTCTAGAGCCCGCGAGCCACAACTACTGAAGTCTGTGTGCCTAGAGACTGTGCTCCACAACGAGAGAAGCCACCACAATGAGAAGACCGTGCACCGCAACAAAGAGTAGCCCCCACAACTAGAGAAACCCCACGTGCAGCAACAAAGACCCAATGCAGCCAAAAATAAATAAATTACATTTTAAAAAATACATAATGTCATATATCCACCTTTACAGTATCATATAGAATGGTTTCACTGCTCTACAAACCCTATTTCATCCCTCCCTTCCTCCTTCCTCCTCAAATTCCTGCTAACAACTGATCTTTTTATTGTTGCTGTAGTTTTGCTTCTTCTAGCATATCATATAGTTGGAATCATATAATATGTAGCCTGGCTTCTTTCACTAAGTAATATGCATTTAAGTTTCCTTCATGTATTTTTGTGGCTTGATAGTTCCTTTCTTTTATCACTGAGTAATATTCCGTTGTACGGATTTACCACAGCTTGTTTATCCACTCACCTGTTGTATTTATTTACTTATTTTTTAAATAAATTTATTTATTTTTGGCTGCGTTGGGTCTTCGTCGTGGTACACAGGCTTCTCATTGTGTTGGCTTCTCTTGTTGTGGAGCACAGTCTCTAGGCGCACAGGCTTCAGTAGTTGTGGCTCGCGGGCTCTAGAGCGCAGGCTCGGTAGTTGTGGCACATGGGTTTAGGTGCTCCGCGGCATGTGGGATCTTCCCAGACCAAGGCTTGAACCCCTGTCCCCTGCATTGGCAGGTGGATTCTTAACCACTGTACCACCAGGGAAGTTCCTTTACTCACCTTTTGAAGGACATCTTAGTTACTTCTAGATCTTGGCAATTATGAATTAAATTGCTGTAAATATCTGTGTGCAGGTTTTTGTGTGGACATACGTTTTCAACTCATTTAGGTGAATACCCAGGAGTACAGTCACAGGATCATATGGTAAGACAGTTTAGCTTTGTAAGAAACCACCAGACTCTCTTCCAAAGTGGCTGTGCCATTTTACATTCCCATCAACAATGAATGAGAGTTACTGTTGCTCCATCCATATCCTTACCAGCATTTGGTACTGTTAGTTTTTTGGATTTTAGCCATTCTAATAGGTACATAGCAGTATCTTGTTGTTTTAAGTTGCATTTATCTAATAACATCTAATTATTACTTGAGCATCTTTTCATATACTTCTTTGATACCTGTATATCTTCCTTGGTAAGATGTCCAGGTCTTTGTCCATTTTTTTTTTTTTTTTTTTTTTTGCGGTACACGGGCCTCTCACTGTTGTGGCCTCTCCCGTTGCGGAGCACAGGCTCCGGACGCGCAGGCTCAGCGGCCATGGCTCACGGGCCCAGCCGCTCCGCGGCATGTGGGATCTTCCCGGACCGGGGCACGAACCCGCGTCCCCTGCATCGGCAGGCAGGCTTTCAACCACTGCGCCACCAGAGAAGCCCTCTTTGTCCATTTTTAAATTGGGTTGTTTGTTTTCTTATTGTTGAGTTTTAAGAGATCATTGTATATTTTGAATACAAGTCCATTACCTGATATGTTTTGCAAATATTTTTCCCCAGTCTGTGGCTTATCTTTTTATCCTCTTAAGTGTCTTTGTAGAGCAGATTTTATTGTTGTTTTTTAATTTTTTGGCCGCACCATGCAGCATGTGGGATCTTGGTTCCCCTGTCAGGGTTTGAACCAGTGCCCCCTGCAGTGGGAGCATGGAGTCTTAACCACTGGACTGCCAGGGAAGTCCCCAGATGGTTTTTGTTTTTTTTTAAGTTTTTATTTTTTTGATGTGGACCATTTTTAAAGTCTTTATTGAATTTGTTACAATATTGCTTCTGTTTTATGTTTTGGGTTTTTTGGCCCCAAGTCACGTGGGATCTTAGCTCCCCGACCAGGGATCTAACCTGCACCCCCTGCATTGGAAGGTGAAATCTTAACCACTGGACTGCCAGGGAAGTCCCACCAGATGTTTTTTGGTGTTTTGTTTGTTTTTTTTTTTTTTTCCCGGTATGCAGGCCTCTCACTGCTGTGGCCTCTCCCGCTGCGGAGCACAGGTTCCGGACGCGCAGGCTCAGCGGCCATAGCTCACGGGCCCAGCCGCTCCGTGGCATGTGGGATCTTCCCGGACCAGGGCACGAACCCGTATCCCCTGTGTCGGCAGGCGGACTCTCAACCACTGCGCCACCAGGGAAGCCCACACCAGATGGTTTTAATGAAGTCCAGGTTACCAATTTTTTCTTTCATAGATCTGAAAACTCATCACCCAATTCAGGGTCACCTAAATTTTCTCCTTTGTTATCTTCTAGAAGTTTTATAGTTTCATGTTTTATATTTAGGCCTATGATCCATTATAAGTTAATATTTATGAAAGATTTAAGGGCAGTGTCTAGATTTTTTTTTATGTGGATGTCCAGCTAGTCCAGCAAGATATATTGAAAATATTACTTTTTCTCCGTTGAATAGTCTTTATTCCTTTGTCAACGATCAGTCGACTATATTTGTGCAGGTCTATTTCTGAGTTCTCTATTCTGTTCCATTGATCTATTTGTCTCTTCTTTCATTAATACCACACTGTTTTGATTATTGTAGCTTTATAATAAATCTTGAAGTTTGGTAGCATCAATCCTCTGATTCATTGGAGTTAAAATTTTTTTTTAACTTTTTACATTTCCATTTTATTTCTTTTAGTTGAAGTATAATTGACTTATAATATTATATTAGTTTTAGGTGTACAATTTAGTAATTAAATATTTTCATACATTACAAAATGATCACCACTTTTGGTGTTTAAAATTTGAATTTCATAATTTCAATGTATTCCACATGTATACTGTTAAGTTCAACTTGAAACTCTTGTCAAGTAGATGGTGGCATTTCATATACTCTATTTACAGAGGCATAAAGAGCCTAAGTAACCTGTTCATCCAACAGGTCACACAGCCTTGGCTTTTCAGTGCCTGGGTGCACTAACCTGCTCCCTGGGGGAAAAAACCTTCTCTACTCTCTACAAGGTTAACAACTACTCCTCGTTATACATTAAAACACTGGAATTCTATTTGACCTGTCTTTTGTGAGTTTGATTAGCAAAAGTCACTGCCCTAATTTTGACTGATACCAGGCACCCTGGCACCACTGAGAGTCTAACTGTATAGAACTGGGCTTGGCCCCTGGACTCTGAGTTCTGCCCAAAACTATCACCTTGAAAGTTTCTACAGCAGATTCTCCTGGCTGACTAGCCCAAAATCCATTCATTAATCTCTTTTTCTTTGCCTCTTCTTGCAATACAGAGGCTGGACATACTAAATAATTGTCTTCTGGAATTTTCCAAACCTACCTTGTAGGTAGTCATAAGACATAGTTCTGGCAAGTGAGATATAAGCAGAAATCGTTTGGGAGCTTCTAAAAAGCTTTTGCTTTTTTAATAAAAGACAGTGCTGTTTCCTTTTCCCCTATTCCTCTTGCCTTGAACATAGATATGATGCTTGGTGCTGCAGCAGCCATTTTGTTACTACATTGAAAAACTAAAACTGAGGATGCTGGAGCAGAAAAAATAGAAATAAATTATGTTGAACAGCTGAACTTATTACAACAGTCACCTACCTCAGGACTTCTTGTTATGTGAGAAAACTCGACTTCATGTGTTAAAGCCACTGCTGGTCAAGTTATTTATTACTGGCTGCTAAAACAGTCTCAATCAATCTGCTAACTATTCTTGTGGGGCCATCATTGCCTGTACATTTCTTTTGGATGCTTCTTTTGGAAATGTCATAGGATTCTTTGACATAGTCTCTTGAATGTCCCCTTTAGTGGCAATCTCTGTCCCTTTTTTGGCTGGATTAGAAAAAAATGGAGATATGTCATTTAGGAAAGTGGGGACATGAGAGCTGTATTCATTATCTAAAGCTTTTTTAAGAGCAAAAGAGATCATTTTGACGGTCACTCCTGCTCTTACCAAATTGACCCAAGCCTTTACAATTTACACAAGTATCACCTCATTTAATACACAAAATCTATGTTGCCACAGAGAACAGAATTGAGACAAGTAAGTGGAAGTAAGAACTTTATTACAAAGAAGAACTTTCTAATGATCAGAATAATGCAAACAAGGAAATGTGTTGCCCTGTGAGAGGGAGAATTGCTCTCCTGGGAAGGGCTGAGCAGAAAGCTGAGGATGCTGAGCAGGGAAGCAGATTAGGGCTCTCTTGACTCTAAGATTCAGACACAAACTTGGGGCATAAGATTGGCTAATTCTTTCTTAGTCTAGCTAAGCAGGGTTTTAAAGAAGGAACAGAAAATCAATAAGATAAATGGGAGAAGAATGATTCCAAGCGGAAGGAATAGTTTGAACACAGGTGCAGTGTGCTCAAGACGAGTTGGGATATTCTTTTTTTTTTTTTTTTTTTTGGCTACATTGGGTCTTCATTGCTGCGTGCGGGCTTTCTCAAGTTGCGGCAAACAGGTTACTCTTCGTTGCGATCCGTGGGCTTCTCATTGCGGTGGCTTCTTTTGTTGCACAGCACGGGCTCTAGGCATGCTGGCTTCAGTAGTTGTGGCACACGGGCTCAGTAGTTGTGGCTCACGGGCTTAGTTGCTCCTTGGCATGTGGGATCTTCCCGGACCAGGGCTCAAACCCATGTCCCCTGTATTGGAAGGCGGATTCCCTAAGAGTCGGGATACTCTTGATGAACCAGTTGGACAGGAGTGGACAGTTTGGGCCCTTGAGGATTTGTGACTTTAGGCAAGTCACCAGACTGTTCTAAACCAGTTTTCTCTTTGGTAAAATGAAGGGACTAACTAAAATCAGTTGGTCTCAACTTTTCTTACAGTGAACTAGAGTGTACTCCCAAAGGCTTTGCGACCACAAGTCCTAAAGAAAATACAGTGAGGGAATACATTTTAAAAAAATATTTAATTACAAACTACTTCAAACCTTCCAAAAAGTATGATAATAATATAACCACGAAGATAAAAGTGATGTTTAATATTTTGCTATGTTTACTATTGATCTCTTTTTAAAGAACTATGTTACCACTATAACTAAAACCCCATCACTCATCTCTTTTTTCTTCCTTTTTCTCAGAGGTAACCACTTTCCCAAATTGCTATGTGTTTTTCCCATTTAAGTTTTTGTACTTTTATTTCATATAAAAGCATTTATAATATGTGGTATTTTTCTGTTGTTTTACATCAATATCATACTGAATAGATCATTTTTCAACTTCCTTTTTTCCACATCTTACTATGTTTTTAAGATTTATCTATCTTGATAGCATGTAAATCACTGAATTGGTTGTGTAGTACTTCATGGTACAAACAAACCACAATTCACCCATCCATTCCCCTACAGAGGACAGTTGGGTTGTTCTGACTCTTTTTGCTATTGTGACAAGAGTTGGAAGACATACCCTTGCCCATGTTTTCTTGTGCACATGGGCAACAGTTCCTCTAAAATATCAGGAGTTAAGTTTCTGGGTTGTAAAACATGAGCATCTTCGATTTCAGCTCGAATATACCCCCTTCTGTCCAGGAGTCCAATCAGGAGGTGAAAACAGTGGGGTCAGTGAGTACCTCTGTAGAGCTGATCAGCTGGAGCATCAACTGATGCTTTTAGGAGAGGGGGGAGAAAAAGCTGCATTCACTGCCACAAGACTTATTTGAATAATCTTTGTCTACTTCCAAAACCTAAATCAGAGAATATTAGAATTGGTCATTTAATTAAATATCTATATAATACAATAATTTCTTCTAGAGTGTCCTGGACAGATGATTATACATCCTATACATGAACACTACCAAAGACAGAGAGCTCAAAACTTCCCAAGTAGCTCAGCTTTAATGGTTAGAAAGTTCTCTCTTGAACTGATCTGAAAACACCTATGGCTGGGAGGGAGTCTCATTCTGAACTAAACCCCTTGTGATTCTCTGTTTCTTCTATGTAAAACGAGAGTAAGAATAATACTTATCTCATAAGGTAGCGGTGAGAATCAAATAAGTTAGTGTGTGTTTGAATGTATATATGTGTGTGTACACAGAAAATGCATATACACACATATATGTATGCATATACATGCGTGTACATAGATATATGTATATATGTATGTGCATGTATACATATGCAATATATAAACATGTCATATATACATATATTCATAGATGTAGAAAAGAAAAAGAGTACATGAGAGAACAAGTGAGCTCCTTGTAGAAAATAATAACTAATAGAAGTAGCTATTATTAATATTCTTCTTCTTGCTGTCATCCACTCTCTACCAACAAAATTTCTTTCTGACAACAAATACTTACCGAGTGTCTGCTGTGTGCCAAAGACTGTGCTAAGAGTCACAGAAACATCAACCACACTTCCCTGTCGGTATTTCTAAGATCATCTGTGATATTGCCAGCATAGAACAAAGGTTTAAAATGGGGATTCTGGATTCAAATAATCTGGGTTTTAATCCCAACTGTACTAGCTATGTGATTTGTGAGAGTATTGCTTAATTCACTGATAAGCACTTATCTCCCATGGTAAATGTTCAATAAATGTTAGCAATTATTCAGTTGAATTGACCCAATGTTTCAGCCTGAACCTGGGGAGCCATGGATAGATGATCTCAAAGCTTTCTTCCAGTCCCAAAGTTTATAGTTTTTTAAATTTGGTGGAACATATATCTGTAGGAGAGAGATCAGGAGAAATAAACCATAACATTTTTAGGAGAAAGGCATTTCACAAAGCTGAATTTACAAGTGTAGGCCCTAACTCCTCCAAATGGGGAGAAATCACACGTAGGGAGCTTACACACTAATTCAACTCTTTTTTTTTTTTAAATAAGACTGTGTTTTGTTTTCTTTATAAATTTACTTATTTATTTTTGGCTGCATTGGGTCTTCGTTGCTGCCTGTGGGGGTCACTCTTTGTTGCGGTGCATGGGCTTCTCATTGCGGTGGCTTCTCTTGTTGTGGAGCACAGGCTCTAGGCGTATGAGCTTCAGTAGTTGTGGCACACGGGCTTAGTTGCTCCGTGGCATGTGGGATCTTCCCTGACCAGGGATTGAACCCGTGTCCCCTGCACTGGCAGACAGATTCTTAACCACTGTGCCACCAGGAAAGTCCCACTAATTCAACTCTTGATGTAAGCAGAAGCAGGAAAAAACAAGCAACTCATGGAGTGATAAACATGGGACAAACACTATAAATGCTAAGTATGTGTATACAGTTCTTCCTGAGGGTAGGTGCTGCCTGGTTCTCACTGGAGGGACAGGTAATGTTCAAAAGCTCAGACTCTAGGGCTACCCTGGTGGCGCAGTGGTTGAGAGTCCGCCTGCCGATGCAGGGGACACCGGTTCGTGCCCCGGTCCAGTCCGGGAAGATCCCACATGTCGCGGAGCGGCTAGGCCCGTGAGCCATGGCCGCTGAGCCTGCGCGTCCGAAGCCTGCGTGTCCAGCCCCCGTACCGCAAAAAAGAAGCCTGCGTGTCCAGCCCCCGTACCGCAAAAAAAAAAAAAAAAAAAGCTCAGACCCTAGAGTCAGACAGATGTGGGTTTGAATCTCAAATTGGTTCCTTATCAGCTATGTGACCCTGGGCAAGCTGCTTTTTAACTCTTTTATGCCTCAGCTTCCTCTACAGCAAAAATAGACATAGTAATATTAGAGTACCTATCTAAGGAACTGTACTCAGTACAGTGCTGACACAGTAAGTACACGCTCAACAAAAGCAAATTATGATTATCTGACGGATGACACCCTGTGGGTGAGCGACAAGTTTCCATTCTCAAAAGATGACCATGTCTTCCTTTTCTGACTCAAGGCTCCTCATGGGTGGGGCCTGGTCTCTACCTCCAGAAGTTAGGCATGATAACTCCCTTGTGACCTTGGGAACTTCCTTAGAGAGGAATTGTTTCCTGCATCAGACTTGGGACTGCACAAGGCTGGAACGGCCTCTCTTTTTCAGAGGTGGGACCAGCAGTCTCAGATGGAACTTTCTCCCAACAAACTGAGTGTTCCCAGAGTGTGTGTGTGTGGCTGGCTCCCCTCCAGGCCACCGGTGTAGACTGATTATCTTTTATGCTCTTCCTTCAGGCCGGGAAGCCAAGAGTGAGGAATGTACCACTTCAGCAGCCCCCCAGAGCAGGAAGAAGTAAGGTGAGACTTGGCTCTGGGGTGACCCTGGGGCCCCAGCCTGAAGAGTCCCCCAATTAAGGGGCTCTGAGGGAGTCTTGAGGAGGCTCTTAGGAGACTGTGTCGGGCTCTGGGGGCAATGGGTGAGGGGAGTGTCCCAGAAGCGACAGGAGGGAGCATTTTACGCTCACATAGGGTGGAAGGTGCGTCCGGGTAACTAATGGCAACTGGGCGGGGTGAGCCCGCGCTGCGGGAGCTCTTCGACGGAGAAAAACTACGACTCCCAGGTTGCTCCAGGCTTAGCCCGGCTTTTCCGCCCGCCCACTGGCTGCCGGTCTGGCGAGCAGCGAAGCGGATTGGCCGCGGCCATGCGGGGCTCCCCAACTAGCAGGTTAGTAGGCGCCACCGGCAGCAGACGTTGACCAGGAGCGGGGGGTGGAGGGGCCCCTGATCGCCATTCTGGAAACGGCCGGGCGCTGTCTCTGTAGCGTAGCCGCTGGCTGTGAGGCGCGGGGCGGGGGCGGAGACTGCGTGGCGCAGGCGCGGTGCTGGGCTTCTCCTGGGTCCCCAGACAGCTGGAGGAGATAAACAGAGGAGGAGGAGGGAGGGGAGTGCGTGTGTGAGAGCGCGCGAGGGAGTGTGAGTGTGTGTGAGCGCGGGTGTGAGGCGGTGCGCAGGGGCGGGCGGAGGCGCTGTCCGGCCCCGGCCAGGCGCCAGGCAGGGAGCATGGGAAGGGGCTAGAGCTGCCCGGGCCCTCCAGCCCCCTCCCCGGGATCCGCGCCCCCCTTCCGGGGAGAGGGGCCGGGCCCCCCGGACGGACATGGGCTCCTGAAGTTGCGCCGCCACCGGTCCTGGGAAGAGGCCTGACAGGTACGGGTAGCCGCCGCCCCCTGCTCTCCGCGGGCGCCGAGGCGAGGACCGGCTCCGGCAGCCTCGGCACACGGGCCGCCAGCTCTGGGCCGGCCCCAGCCCTGCCGGCCCGGGGGCCTGGACCCGTCCGCCTGAGGGCTCCGGGGTGTCCCGAGAAGGGGCAGGCCTCGCCGGGTCGGAGGGCAGAGTGGGCCGGGGGCGGGGTGGGGACGGAGGGCTGGCAGGGACGTGGAGGGAAGGCTCTGGGAGTTTGGGGAGGCTCTTCCGAGGGAGAGGTGGAAGTCGTCCCATCACGGGACTTTTTTGCGGAGTTTTTGTTTGACATCTGATCTGGCGCCGGTCTCAGGAAGAAGGGGGCAGGTGGAAGTGTCGGGAGGGCAACGTTGACCTGACCTGCTCTCTCTTAGTTTCCATCTGTGTGTGTGTGTGTGTCCGTCCCCGTGTCCAGTCCAGGCTTCTGGCAGCCGCAGATGCCTTCAGTGGCCCATCCTGGCACCAAACTGAACTCTGCCGAGGTGTTTCCACCAGGCGACTGTAGCGCCCGTACAAAGGGCCTTTACTTGGGAACTGGCTATTCAGTACCCACTTCAAAGGGCAAATGGGAAGTGTGGAGTAGGAGAGAGACTGCGACCCAGCAGGATCCAATTCTCGTTGCTGAAAGCTGCAGTGAGACGCCCCCTTGCCAGCCAGGTTGAATTCGCATAGTGCCCTCTGGCTCTCTCTTCTGCAGGTGTACTACTAGGGTCTCTAGAAAAGAGGCATCGGGATTTATGACTAATGTCTAACAACCTAATTTGACTATTTCCTCCAAAGGTCTTTCCTTCTATGACTTTCTTTAACTTCCTGAGGTAGTGGTAAAGCAACTTTAAAAAGTTTTCCTCTCAAGTTAGTGAGTTTAAAAGCATGGTAGGGTGGATGTAGCTTCCCCATTCTTCCCAAAGATGGGATAGATGATCAGGGCAAAGTGGCAGTTAAGTCTTCCCTTTTAATAAGGCCTGAAACAGTTTTGAGAAGAAGATTATTATTCTGAGGTCACTTCCTGACTCAAAGGCATTATGAAATCCCCACCTAGGGCACAGGTATGCCCCGTGGCCTCACTAAGCTTTTCTGTACATTGCAGTCCTCCTTGAGTGGCCAGTCTGTGTTCACTAAGTTGAAGGAACTACTAAAGGATATTTTTGGTTTGAATTCTGGCTGCTGCTTCTTTGTAATTATATTTTTAAAGGGATTGAATTGAATCTTGGCTATTGAGCATAGTGATAGCCAGATCCTCTATCACAGGCCAAGGAGTAATTAGTAGGGCTCCTTTGGGCCGAGTCTAAGACTAACAATGGATTTTTTCATTGCAGTTTGTTGTATTTCATCGGCAGGTGGGAAACAACCTTTTCTGCCATAGTTTGTGATCATGCTGCTTAATTCTGAAGTCCAGCTGTCCTTCCCTCTTAACCTCTTTGGGGACACTTACGTTCAGGTCACATCCCACTTTGTAGAAGCAGTGCTTTGGGTCAACTCTGAAGAGTAACTGAACAACAATTCATATTTCTGCCTGGGACTCCTTCCCTTGGGGTCACTGAAGGAAAGAGAATATGTGTAGTGATTGTGGTGATGGTGTTAACATTGATGATTTGCCAGTTTTGTGTTTTAAAGTTGTGAAACAGCTGACAGTTTTTCTAGCTGGTAAGAACTCATGGGACATCCTATGGAGGGTATTTTCACGCATGTGGGCTTCAGAATCTGGAAGGATACAACTGAAGAAGCCCTCTGCTAAAATCTGTGGCTCCTGAGGGGCCAACTGCTGGGAAGACCCAAAAGTGTGACTTTAATTATTCTTCAATTATTTTTATTTTTCTTCTCTCCTTTTTGAATTAAGGCGTATAGCCCACGTGTGCAGTCCTGGGTCTCAGAGAGGGAGTCATAGACAACGTGTAATGTGGTGATACTTAACCTTTTCATTTGGGCCACTGGTTTAATGATCCATTCTGTTTCCTTTCTTCTTTTATCCTCACCTTTCCAGATTCTCCACTGCATCTTTGGGCTGCCAAACCCATATAATTCTTAGGCTGTGCTTTCTTCTCAGCTGTCTAATAAGCTCTTCAAAAACCCAAGCCCTGACAATTGCCATCAGAAACCAGTCCCTTGGTGTTACGTTTAATTCTGGCTAATTTACTTTGAGGGATATTTACTAACTGGAATACATCCTAAAAAGTGACTGACATTTATTGAGGGCCTGGTATATGTCACGCTCTGTGCTAGGTAGTGTTCTTACTTTACCTAATTTAACCTTCATGACTACCGTGTGAAGTGAAAGTTTTTCCTATTATACATATGAAGACACAGGTTCAGAGAGGTAAAATAACTTGCTTAAGGTCACACAGCTAGTAAGTGAAAGGATCAGAATTCAGACCCAGGTCTGTCTCCTCAGGGACTGTGACACTTGAGCAAGGGCTGAAAGGACCAAAACTAAGAGCCTGGGGGAACACATACTTGAAGAACTGTCTTTGGGAAAGGAACTGGACTTTCTCTGTGTGATTCTGCAAGGCAGCACTAGGATCAAAGGATGGAAATTCCAAGAGGGTAGATGTTGGCTTGACAGGAGAGAATTTGGCTTTCTAAAAACACAATGGGCTGCCTTGTGGGGGAGTGAGTTACCCATCATTGGAGGTATTCAAGCAGAGGCTTTGCCACTTCTTATCAAGGATATGGTAGAGTAGTTCATACTTATGTAGTTAAATTGGACTGAGTTTTTTTTTCAGTATTTTAAACTCTGTTATTATATCAAATTCCTGTCATTTTGATCTGTAAAAATCTAATACGTATTGAATACTTACTTTGTGCCTGGCACTTGCTGAACACTTTTCCTACAATATTTCATTTAATCTTCAGAAGTCCCCTGAGGTAAGTATTATCACTATTTCCACTTTACAGATGAGGAAACTGAGGGTCCAGAAAGTTGAAAAATATGCTGGAGGTTACACAGCTAGTAGTAGTAGGGCTGATATTTGAACCTATGTCTGCACCTTCTTAGCTGTGTAACCTAGAGTAAAGCACATGTTCTCTCTGAGCTATACTTTCGTCATATGTGAAATGAGCACCTACATTACAGTGGGTATATAAGGACTAAATGATGTAATACATGCTTTTCACTAGATCTCATCTTTTGCCCCCAAGAGCCTGGGTTTGGGGGTAAAGGGCTGCCACTTTGGTTTCTTCAGGTTGAATTCAGGCCTGACTGAAACCCTGAGAGTCCTGGGGTTCATTCTTGGTGCTATTAGTAACAGCTGCTGACTCCACAAAGGGCTTTGTGGCATTAGTAACTAATACCTTAAAAACTTGAGGCCTGAATAAGAGGAGTATTCAGCCAACAGGTTGGAGTATTGGAGGCAGTGTCAGAAGCTGTGTGGAAAGAAAATTCTCACCCTATTGTAGAATCAGATTCAGGGATCACTGTTTGCATTTTTATATTTAATGTCTTATTTTAGGGTGAACAAGGTCACAACTGCTAGAGCTGTGACAGAGCGGGATGCCAAGAATAATAACCCTTAATCCTCCCTGTAGCCATCTGGGGAGGTATTAACCCCATTTTCTTGGGGAAGGGAGCAGAGCAGGATCAGTCCTTGCCCAGGTAGCTATCTACAAGCTGTCTAGAGACAGTGTTAGGGTCAGGACCTTGGTAAAGTTTTGTCCTTGTTCATAACCCCCAGATTCTGTTTTCAGAAAGCATAAAACTGTGCTTATTCCTGAACCTTTTAGAGAGCCTTTATCAGAATGGGAGGCAGGCTTTTCTGGTCAGGGAGCTTCATCAGTTGAGGCCTGAGTGTTTGGGTGCCAGTGGCTTACCTGGTTCCCTCTTGAGTCAGACATCTGGATGTAACACAGCTGCAAATGAATCAGAAAGGAAGCATTTCCAAATTGACTGGCTTAGTTTTCCTTGACCTTTCTGCTAGGAGTAAAGTTAGGGGGCAAAACTTAAAAGGCTCCCCTGTGAAAAGGTACTTTGAGTTGTGGCAGGATTTGGAAAGATGCAAGTTAAAGGCAAAATGCAAGACTGTGGATGCTCTTGAATACAATGAGAAAGGCTGGCATTATCGGAATATGCTTCCATTTCTCTTTCTGTTCCCTTCCATTACCTTAAGGTAATTGTGGCCCTAGGAGAAGGCAGATAAATTATCTATGATCACTGAAAAGCAAAGCTCTGAAAACATCAGGAAAATTTTTCACAAAACTCAAATCGCGATACAGAACCATACAGGCAGAGAAGACATCCAGGTGAGTTTTCATCCAGAGCCTCCCACAAGTGAAGCATTTCTTAGGATGGCCTTCCACAGAGAAAGCTTCAGTCAGCCCCATATGGAATCATTTAAGCCAGGAGCCTCAAAGATGGCAGAGAACTTTTCTGAAGATGCTTTGCCGATGGGCTTGTCCTACCATCCACACCTTTCTCAGATGATGTCCTTGTGCCAACTTAGTCCATGACCCTGAAATGCAATCTTTAAATTTGTGTTTAAGACCAGCAGAGTCAAGGTGATTTTGATTCCTTAGCCTAACCCTAAGAAACGGTAAGAGACAAAGTTTCTATTGGGGAAGACTGCTTGGATGTGGTCTGATTAAAGATAATAGTAGTAACTCTTTTTTAGTGGCCAACAGCCTGGGTCCTGGAGTTAAGCTATCTAGTTTGACTCTTCATTTAATTACTGTAACTTTGGGCAAGTTAACTTCTCCATGCCTCAGATCCTTTATCTATAAAATGAGGATAATAGTAGTACCTGTCTCACAGGGCTGTTACGAGGAGTCTGTCAGATAACACTTGTAAAATGTTTAGAATGTTCAATAAATATTATTTACTATGCTCAGTGTCAGGCATTTTACATATGTGGCTCTTCCATTCCTCATCAGTCTGTGAAGGTAGGCTTTATCATCCCTGGTTGGTTTTTTTTTTCAGTACAAGGGCCTCTCACTGTTGTGGCCTCTCCCGTTGCGGAGCACAGGCTCCGGATGCGCAGGCTCAGCGGCCATGGCTCAGGGGCCCAGCCGCTCCACGGCATGTGGGATTTTCCTGGACCGGGGCACGAACCCGTGTCCCCTGCATCGGCAGGTGGACTCTCAACCACTGCGCCACCAGGGAAGCCCAATCCCTGTTTTTCTTTTAATTAATTTATTTATTTATTTATTTTTGGCTGCTCCAGGTCTTAGTTGTGGCGTGCGAGATCTTCGTTGCAGCATGTTTAGTTGAGGCATGCGGGATCTTTAGTTCTGGCATGCAGACTCTTAGTTGAGGCATACATGTGGGATCTAGTTCCCCGACCAGGGATCAAACCTGGGCCCCCTGCATTGGCAGCATGGAGTCTTACCCACTGGACCACCAGGGAAGTCCCATCATCTCTGTTTTATAGATTGGAAAACTGAGGTTTAGAAATGCTGTCACACAGAAAGTGGGTGGCAGAACTGGATTGAACTTTAGGACTGTCGGACTCCACAGCCCAACTCTTTTTATTTTATTATACTAGTTCCAATTACCTTTATGCATTGGAAGTGCTTTTTTTTTTCCTATAGGATTGCTTCAGTAGGAAAACCATCGCAAATAGAGTGAAAGGAAACTTGCATACATCTTTTGCATAATTCAGAATGTTGAAAGGGGGTCAGCTGTCACTCAATGGGAGCACCTCCCTGCAGTGGTAGGCAGCAAGTCCAGAGGAAAGAGAATACAGATGACTTAGGTTCCATCTCCACTCTACTGCTACCTAGCAGTGTGTCCTTAGAATTATGGGATAAGGGCATTGGAACGGGTTTTGCAGCTCATCTCAGAGTCTACCTCTCATTTTACAGATGGGTAAATAGGCTGAGGGAATGAAATGTCATACTCAGAGTCACACAGCCAGAGTTAGAGGCAGATCTTGGCCTGGAGCACAAGACCCTAATCCCGGTTTAGTGCTTCTTCCTCAGTACCACATAGCATTGTGCTTCAGTTCTCCTTTGTTAAATGGGGATGATAATAACTTTCTAGCTTCCTCACAAGATTGTTGTGAGGTTCAAATGAAAAGCATGAACAAAAGCATTCTGATAGGTATAAAATACTGTTTGTATGCAAGGTAGTCATGCTGTTATTCATTCAGCAAGTATTTATTGGTACCTGCTAAGCCCACATCACTCCTTGGGGACCCAGGAGGATCAATAGGTGAATCAGATAAAGAGCTGGCCCTCAGGATGCTTCTAGTCTTTTAAGGAAGAGAAGCCACATAAATAACTACTGTTCAAGTTAGGAGACAGATGAAGGAAAGGGTGAGAACTAAATTTTCTTTTCATAAGTTGTCATTTTGAGGTAGAGAAAAGAAGAAAGTGTTTTGGGACTTTTCCTCCTTTACAATTGAGATATAATTTACTTACCATAAAACCTACCCTCTTAATGTGTGCAAATCTGCGCTTTTTAATATATTCACAAAGTTGTGCAACCATCACCAATATCTAATTCTGGAACATTTTCATCACCCCCCAAAAGAAACCCATACCCTTTAGCTATCACTGCCTACCCCCAATCGTCCCATCTTCTCCCTCAACACTAGACAACCACTAATCTACTTTCTGTCTCTATAGCTTTTTCTATTCTTGACATTTCATATAAATGGATTCATACAATATGTGGCCTTTTGGGACTGGCTTCTTTCCCTTAACACAATGTTTTCAAGTTTCATCCATGTTATGGATGAATCAGTACTTCATTCCTTTTTATGGAAGAATAATATTCCATATATGGATATACCACATTTTATTTATCCATTGATGGACATTTCGGTTGTTTCTACTTTGGGGATATTATAAACAATGCTGCTATGAGTGTTCATGTACAAGTTTTCATGTGGACATAGGTTTTCATTTCTCTTGGAGTAGATACCTAGGAGTAAAATTTCTGGGTCATATGGTCACTCTAAGTTTAACTTTTTGAGAGGAGGCTTTTCTTAAACGATTTTTTCTTATTGAAAATAATACTGTCACTCACACTTAGTATTTACAGTGTGCCAGTTATCCCGTGTAATCCTCACAACAGCCCTGAGGTAGGTACAATCATTATCTCTGTGTAACAGTTGAAAAAACAGCCAGTGTTTCTTGAATTATCACATGCCAGGTATTGTGCTAAGTGTTTTACAATGCATTACCTCATTAATGCTCCCAATAACCCTGTGAGATAGATATTATTACATATACCTATATAGCAGGTAAAAACAAAAATAAAACAAAAAACCCAGGAGCTTAAAAGTAAACCGTTTTGGGGGCTTCCCTGGTGGCGCAGTGGTTGAGAGTCCGCCTGCCGATGCAGGGGACACGGGTTCGTTCCGCGGTCCGGGAAGATCCCACATGCAGCGGAGCGGCTGGGCCCGTGAGCCATGGCCGCTGAGCCTGCGCATCCGGAGCCTGTGCTCCGCAACGGGAGAGGCCACAACAGTGAGAGGCCCGCGTACCGCAAAAAAAAAAAAAGGTAAACAGTTTTGCCCAAGAACGCAACCTAGTGTGTGGTAGAGCCAGATTCAAACTCAAGTTTCTTTCCATCCAAAGCTAGTTTCTAATGACTATTTCCACATTAACACAAAACAATAAAAGTTAACAGTAGAATACTTGGAAAATACACAGGAACAGAAAGAAAAATATATCGCCTGTTGTCCTACCAGAGACATGACCACTGGCTAACAATTTTGGTGCATATCCTTCTTGTTATAGCATTACATATGTACATTTTTTGGTTTGTATTTTTTCCCCCAAGGCTGGGATGGCTATATATATGTCTTAAACCTAATTTTTAAACTAAAATGATTAATGGTTTTTCCATTTCATTAAGCAGTCTTCCATGTTTTGAATGACTCTATAATAGGAAAAAAAGTGGGTTTTTTGGGGTTTTTTTGCCGCATCATGAGGCTGGTGGAAACTTCGTTCCCCAACCAGGAATCGAACCCGGTGCCCCGGCAGTAGAAGCGTGGAGTCCTAACCACTGGATGGCCAGGGAATTCCCAGAAAGAAAGATTTTTAAAAGGGCTTTATTAGAGAGAATTCCAAATGTATACAAAGTAGAAGAGTATAATAAACCGCCATGTACTCATCATCCTATCTCAATAACTGTCAACATCCTGCCATTCTTTTTTTTTTTTGCAGTACGCAGGCCTCTCACTGTTGTGGCCTCTCCCTTGCGGAGCACAGGCTCCGGATGCGCAGGCTCAGTGGCCCTGGCTTACGGGCCCAGCCACTCCGCGGCATGTGGGATCTTCCCGGACCGGGGCACAAACCCGTGTCCCCTGAATCGGCAGGCGGACTCTCAACCACTGCACCACCAGGGAAGCCCCCCATCCTGCCATTCTTGTTTCACCTATACCTCCCCTGCTTTCCACCCACTCATTCTATTTTTTAGGTGAAATTTAGAAACATGAAAACACACTAATCTTGATTGTATAATTTTAACAAATGGATATACCCATGTGAACATACCTCCAATATCCGTGAAATCATACTCCCATCAATATATAGAGAGCCTTCTATCACTCTAGAAAGTTCTCTGGTGTCCTTTTCTTGCCAATCTCCACACACCCAGGCAACATTTCTGATTTTTTTTAACTATACTTTGCCTGTTTTAGAATTTCATCTAGATGGAATCATACAGTATGTACTTTACGTCTGGCTTCTGTTGCTCAGAATCTAAGAGATTCTTCCATGTTGTTGCCTGTATTAGTAGTTCCTTTTTTTTTTTTTTCTGTACGCGGGCGTCTCACTGTTGTGGCCTCTCCCGTTGCGGAGCACAGGCTCCGGAAGCGCAGGCTCAGCGGCCATGGCTCACGGGCCCAGGCGCTCCGTGGCATGTGGGATCTTCCCGGACGGGGCATGAACCCGTGTCCCCTGCATCGGCAGGCAGGCTGTCAACCGCTGCGCCACCAGGGAATCCCTCCTTTTTTCTCTTATATAATAACTTTGTTGGGATATAATCCATATGCCATATAATTCATGCATTTAAAGTATACAATTCATTGGTTTTTAGTAGACTCACAGATGTGCAACGACCACCACAGTCAATTTTAGAACATACTTATCACCTCAAGAAGAAACTCCAAACCACAGTGACATACCACTTCACATCCACGAAGATGGCTATAATTAAAAAAAAAAAAAAAGTGTTGGTGAGGGTGTGGAGAAAGTGGGACCCTTATACATTGGCTGGTGAGACTGTAAAATGGTGCAGCTACTATGGAAAACAGTTTGGCGATTCCTCAGATAGTTAAACATAGAATTACCATATGACCCAGCAATTCCACTCCTAGGTATATACCCCAAAGAATTGCAAACAAGTACTCAAACAGAGACTTGTACATGAATGTTTATAGCAGCACTATTCACAGTGGATGAAGGGATAAACACAATGTGGCATAACAGTGCAATGGAATAGTACTCAGCCATAAAAAGGAACGAAGTACTGATACGTGCTGCAACATGGATGAACCTCAAAACATTATAATACGTGAAAGAGGCCAGACACAAAAAGGCCACAAATTGTAGGATTCCATTTATATGAAAAACCTAGAATAGATAAATCCATAGATACAGAAAGTAAATTAGTAGTTGCCAGGTGCTGGGGGGAGGAGGGAATAGGGAATGACTGCTTAATGGGTATGAGGTTTTCTTTGGGGTTGATGGAAATGTTTTGGAATTAGCTAGAGGGGGCGGTCCCACAACATTGTGAATGTACTAAATACCACTGAATTGTACACTTTAAATGATTAATTTTATGTTATGTGAGTTTCAATTCAATTAAAAAAAAAGGAAACATATCCTTTAGTTATCACCCCTCTACCTCCTGTCCCCTCCAGCCCCAAGAAATCACAAATGTACTTTCTATTTCTATAGATTTGCCTATTCTGGACTTTTTATATAAATGGACTTATATGATATGTGGGCTTCTTTCACTTAGCATAATGTCTTCAAGTTTCATCCATGTTGTAGACATGTCTCAGTACTTCATTCCTTTTTCTGGCCAAATAACTTTCGATTGTATGGATAAACCACCTTTTGTTTATCCATTGATCAGTTGATGGACATTTCGGTGGTTTCTACGTGTTACCTATTGTGAATAATGTTACTATGTGCATTCTTGTACACGTTTTCTTATGGAGTTTCTTTGTTTTGTTTTGTTTTTTTTACTGGTACGCGGGCCTCTCACTGTTGTGGCCTCTCCCGTTGCGGAGCACAGGCTCTGGACGCGCAGGCTCAGCGGCCACAGCTCACGGGCCCATCCGCTCCGTGGCATGTGGGATCTTCCCAGACGGGGGTACGAACCCGTGTGCCCTGCATCGGCAGGCGGACTCTCAACCACTGCGCCACCAGGGACGCCCGAGTTTCTTTGTTTTTAACAAAGTCACTTTTTTTTCCTCCTGACCTTTCATTTCAAAGCTAGCAGAGGTAATAAAGACATCCTATTCTCTGTGCCCCACCATCTGCAGTGGAATCCTCAGTGTCAGCTTTGTTTCTCTGGTAGGGAATGAAATATGGAAGAAATGTTGTAACCATGCCAGTGAGTATAGATAACAGGAGTTATCAGGTCTTAGTAGAATTCAGGTTTGGTGGAAGTCTATTAAGCACCTACCACGATCCAGGTATATATTTTGTACCTTCATATATATTTCATCATTTATTCCTCACAAAGATCCATTGAAGTAGGTTAGTATCCCTATTTTACAAATGAGGAAATTGAAACTCAGAAACATTAAGTAACTTGCACAACTACGGGGCTGAAATTCAGGCCCAGGTGCCTAAGTATTTCAAGTCTGCTTCTCTTTCTGCTGCGCTAACCAGAGCCTAAACAAGGACTATGGCACACCTGAAATGGGTGGTTCCTCATGTTTGTTTGGATATTACCAATTCAATCCTTGGTTCCAGATGAGTAATCTTCTCCAGATGTACTTTCTTCTAGGGTTTGGTAACCTTAGGCTCTTATATTACTGGTACCCTTTTCATTTTGAAGTGCGAGATTAACTCCTCCACATTTAACTGTTAGTTGAATTTTATTAGCTTCCTTTGTAACTATACAAAGATGTGCCCATTGAAGAAAGTTTCCCAGTAGCCTAAGTTTTTGGTTAATCATTAGAGAAATGCAAATTAAAACTACAATGAGATATCATCTCACACCGGTCAGAATGGCCATCATAAAAAAATCTAGAAACAATAAATGCTGAAGAGGGTGTGGAGAAAAGGGAACATTCTTGCACTGTTGGTGGGAATGTAAATTGAATGGAGAACAGTATGGAGGTTCCTTAAAAAACTAAAAATAGAACTACCATACGACCCAGCAATCCCATTACTGGGCATATGCCCTGAGAAAACCATAATTCAAAGAGTCGTGTACCAAAATGTTCATTGCAGCTCTGTTTACAGTAGCCAGGACATGGAAGCAACCTAAGTGTCCATCAACAGATGAATGGATAAAGAAGATGTGGCACATATATACAATGGAATATTACTCAGCCATAAAAAGAAATGAAATTGAGTTATTTGTAGTGAGATGGATGGACCTAGAGTCTGTCATACAGAGTGAAGTAAGTCAGAAAGAGAAAAACTACTGTATGCTAACACATATATATGGAATCTAAGAAAGAAAGAAAAAAAATGGTCATGAAGAACCTAGCGGCAAGATGGGAATAAAGACACAGACCTACTAGAGAATGGACTTGAGGATATGGGGAGGGGGAAGGGGGAGCTGTGACAAAGTGAGAGAGTGGCATGGACATATATACACAACTAAAATAGATAGCTCGTGGGAGGTAGCCGCATAGCACAGGGAGATCAGCTCGGTGCTTTGTGACCGCCTGGAGGGGTGGGATAGGGAGGGTGGGAGGGAGGGAGACGCAAGAGGGAAGAGATATGGGAACATATGTATAACTGATTCACTTTGTTATAAAGCAGAAACTAACACACCATTGTAAAGCAATTATACTCCAATAAAGATGTTAAAAAAAAAAAGTTTGTGGAAGGGATGGTGTTAAGTTCTAGGCATTTTAGAGCTCTGGGAATAGAATACCTTTTAGAAGGTGTAACATCTGCATAGCAGCTCATATTTTCTTTATAACATTAAATCAGGGCTTCCCTGGTGGCGCAGTGGTTGAGAGTGCGCCTGCCGATGCAGGGGGCACGGGTTCATGGCCCGGTCCGGGAAGATCCCACATGCCGCGGAGCGGCCGGGCCCGTGAGCCATGGCCGCTGAGCCTGCGCGTCCGGAGCCTGTGCTCTGCAAAACATTAAATCATATCTTTTCCTTTGTGCCTTAGGTATTTTTATATTTCTCGTATTCCTGACTCCTAGAAGCTGGCTTCCTTCTTCCTCTTTTCCATTTAATATCAGCTAGAGTTTGCCTGCAATATCCTGAATTACAAGTAAATGCCATTCCTAAACCTTTGTATTCTAGCTAGAGGAAGTCTTTATTGAGCTTTCACGTTCTGCCAACAAATTAGCCCTCAGTGTTATTAGAGCTTTAAGTGTGAAAATCAGGGTTTATTCATTAACTGTGCTATGCTTAGGATGAAGAAGATACATTAAAAGTTGCTTGTTGTCTGGGAATTCCCTGGTGCTCCAGTGGTTAGGACTCGGCACTTTCACTGTGGTGGCCAGGGTTCAATTCCTGGTTGGGAAACTAAGATCCCGCAAGCCATGTGACTCAGCCAAAAAAAAAGTTGCTTGTGGTCTGTTAAAGTCCTTATTCTTCATTATTGATTTCCCAGTTGTCTGTCTAGCTCTACTGTTATATGTTTAGTTTGTTTCCCCTACTGTCATTTTTGTGCTCTCTTCTAAGATGTGTGAATAAATGAGTATAAATAAAATTTAATTTAGTATTCCATGTTGTTCCTTCTGAATTTACTGTCCTAGCTATTCATTTTGGTCGTTTGGTTAAATTAGCCTTTTTCAGTCCCTCTTTGGAGCTCTGATTACAGTAGCCTTGGTGCCATTGATATACAATTAATGACAACTATATTGTGTGCTCTTGAAGAGACGGGTCTGTGTTCGGCTTGTTCTTTGCTGTAGTTTCAAAGTTTAGCGTAGTGCCTGGCAAAACAGGCATTGAAATTTTTACCTTAGGGATTCCTTTTTTTTTTTTTTTTTTTTTAATTTGGCTGCATCAGGTCTTAGTTGAGGCATGCGAACTCTTCCTTGTGGCATGCGAACTTTCAGTTGCGGCATGTGGGATCCAGTTCCCTGACCAGGGATTGAACCTGGGCCCTCCGCATTGGGAGCACAGAGTCTTGGCCACTGGACCACCGGGGAAGTCCCCACCTTATGGATTCTTGAAGTCACTTATTTCCGTCTTTTTGCCCCTCAGCAGAACTGAGCATTATGTAATTTGCATACTGCACCAGAGATAGAAATCCCCTTGATGTAGTCTTTTCTAGAGTTTAATCATATATAATATATATAACTTCCTTTTGCCAATTCCAGTCTTTCATTCGTATCATTTCATATTTATGAGTTCTTTATAGAATTGACTATTTCCTAACCTTCCTTAAAATAATGCTTTTAAAATTTGACCATGGGGCTTCCCTGGTGGCGCAGTGGTTGAGAGTCCGCCTGCCGATGCAGGGGACATGGGTTCGTGCCCCGGTCCGGGAGGATCCCACATGCCGCGGAGCGGCTGGGCCCGTGGGCCATGGCCACTGAGCCTGCGCGTCCACAGCCTCTGCTCCGCAGAGGGAGAGGCCACAACGGTAAGAGGCCCAAGTACCACAAAAAAAAAAAATTCTTTTTGACCATGATTAAATCTCCTAATATTCAAATAACTTTAATTTATTGCTCTGATCATTTGTATTTGAGAGACTTTGGACTGAAGTATGAAACTAGTTATGCCCCCTGTATATTTGAGCGTATTTCTCTCCTGAGGTGAGCCTTTATATAATCTCTGCTTAGAAGTGTTTCCAGTTATGCTTGTCCGCCTCTAAAAGTTTGTGGAAAGGCACTGTTGCCCTTAAGAGAGGAGAGGGTGGGCTGTGCTCCAGAATGAGCTATCTGCCAGTGTGCTATCATTTCTTCTCAGGATGGGAATGAAAATGTTTACCAAAATACCAACTGAGCAGTAGTTGTGTTAAATTTGACATTTTGGGTTTTAAACCTCTGCCTACCAGTCTGATATTGTTTTAAATCCCAGTTTCCATTTTATCATTTACTTGAATTGTAGTGGTTTTTGCTTGCCTGGTTTCTCTGCTTTTACCTCCCTTGTTCCTTTTAGTATTTCCAAGCCACACACCAATATTAGCTAAAGTCCCTTGCCTTTGTTTTTTTATTTTTTTCTTTTTTGTTTGGCCTCGCCATGCGGCTTGTGGGATCTTAGTCCCCCCACCAGGGATTGAACCCGTGCCCTCGGCAGTGAAAGCGCCAAGTCCTAACCGCTGGACTGCCAAGGAATTCCCTAAAGTCCCTTGCCTTTGATTCTTTGCTTTCTTAGTATAGGTACTATATCTTTCATCTCATTATTCCCTTGTGTCAAGCACAGTGCTTGGTGCTTGCTAAAAACTCAGTTTATGTTTTTAGAAAAATAATGAATGAGTAGTGACAAATTAGTTGGCTCTTTTGGGGATTCTCGTAGTGATCATTACTCTAGGAAATTACATACGGTAGTAATTTATTCATATATACTTAGTAATTAAGAGTATCCATACAGTTCTAGGTTTGAGTCCCAGCTCCACCTCCAGTTTACTAGCTGTGTGACATTGTGAAAATTGTCTCCCATCTATGACTCTGTTTCTTCATCTATAAAATGATAGTAGCATCTACCATACAGGCTTTTTGGACTAATCTTAGCACTAGTTGTCTCTCTCCTCAGAAGTGTATCCCCCTAGTTCTTTGCGATTTCTTGTCATTCACGGTTCAGCTTAAATGTCATCTTCTCAGAGGGCCCCTCTGTATCAGGCAGGATTTGTAGTTGTAAGCAACAGAAACCAATTCTAGCTGATTCTTGAAAGGATATTAGGGAAACTCACAAAATATCAGGGAAGGCCACAGAGCAGGCTTGAAGAATGGGCTGGAACAAGGGAAACTGGTTAGCATCCAGGACCCACAGCCAGAATCATTCACGGAACCAGTCCATGAGGTCACTGCTGCCACTGACACAGCTTACGCCACCACCAGCTGACTGGACCTTAATGGCCGCTATAGCGCCTCTTCCTGCCAGCATGGACTTTCCATGATCCTCCGATTCGTTGACAGCAGATCCCAATTAAAGTCTGGGGCTCATGTGTCTGTTGGCATAGCCTGGGCCATATGCGCACACTGTAGGTGTAAGGGAACCTCAGAAAGAGAATCTTGACTCCACCATTCTCACTTCATAGTGAGAGGGCGCTCTGCCTCCCGCCAGACGCGTTAGATGGGGAGTTCCCAAAATACAGGAAGGGAGTTCACATGCCGAGCAGCCAGAAAACTCCAAAATACACTATATCTTCTTTGACCTCAAGTCTAAAAGTAGCCCATCAATCACTCTCTGATCAACTTGTTTTATTTTCATTATAGCTCTTTTCACTACTGGATATCTTCTTATTTTATTTGTATTATTATTTGTTATCTATCCCCTCCTGCTAGAATATAGGTACCATGAGAGTAAGGAACTTGCCTATTTTGTTCACTGCTGTATCTCCTGGGCCCGGAATAGTACCTGGCATATAGTAGAAGCTTCTTGTGTTCACCTGTTAAATGAATAAGTTAATGAATGAATAAATATAAAGCACTTAGCACAATTCCTGGTACATAGTAAGTACATAATATTTGGCAACTTACTATTTCTTAGCAGATAAAAGTATTTATATTCTTTTCAAAATAAAATTAAAGAAAAAACTTTATACTTACATTATTTTATTTGACCTTCCCAGTAATCTTCCAAGGAAAAGGTGTTGGGAGTAAAAAATGAGCCTTTTTCTGGTGAAGCATGCATGGCCCATTCAGTGTTTGTACCAATGCTTCCTGTGCCTGTGAGTCACAGGAATGAGGGCCTACTTAGAGAGATTAAGAGACTTGACCAAGGCCACATCACTGGCCTTACTTTTTTTTTTTTTTTTTTTTTGCGGTACACAGGCCTCTCACTGTTGGGGCCTCTCCCGTTGCGGAGCACAGGCTCCGGACGCGCAGGCTCAGCGGCCATGGCTCATGGGCCCAGCCACTCCGTGGCATGTGGGATCTTCCCGGACCAGGGCACAAACCCATGTCCCCTGCATCAGCAGGCGAACCCTCGACCACTGCACCACCAGGGAAGCCCACTGGTCTTACTTTATATCAGATATACTCACTGACTTTGGTGTTTTCCATTGTAATAAGCCTCACCCCATATTATTGGTGATTGTGGGGCAGTTACTGTTATTGTTTTGGCTTTGACCATTATATCACAAATCAGAGCCATAAACACAATTGCAGGCCAACGCTTAATTTATGTCAGTTTGTTCAAATTCATAATTTTAATTTGATGGCCAAGGGCCCCTGGAAAAGCTATTGTGGAATTGTAGTTTTCAGATGGCATCCCTGGATGTTCTTGGTGCTTGTAGGTTTTGTGAGCCTAAGTAGTGCCAGTGACTTCCATATATCCCTGTTAATGCTCCCTAAGATGCAATGCTGGGTGACTTCCACACTGTAAGGGAAGGTTCTTGCCCTTTTAAGAGCTTTTAATCCCACAATAGACCATGGTCTATTGTGTTCTTCACACACACACCCATTTTCTAGAGACCAAAGAACTCAAGCTGAATGGGAACATCTAATCAGGCAGCAAGTTTTTTATAGTCCCACTGTGTGCCTAGCACTAAAGGAAAAAAAAATCTGCAATAACATAGTGTTTATAAATAGAGTCTCCTTTTGTGGTTAAATGCCAAAAGGAAAGGAAGGAGTCTGCTCACAGCTCAGGTGGAGAAGGTTTGGTTTTCGGAGGGTGAGCTAGGAATCTGCAGGAGGCCAGTTGGAGGAAAGCCAGGGCCAGGAGGTCCAGAAGTGGCCTCGGGAGGTCCTATTGACTTGGGAGGGTTAGCAGAGAGGCCTGATGAGCCTTACGAGCCATCATTAGAGGGCCATCATGGAGAAGGAAGACTAGACCTCCTGTGTGACTTCAGAGATAGAAACAGGACCAAAAGGTGGACATAACAGGAGGCAGAACTTTCTTTTAAAACATAGTGGTTTAAAATGTAAAATAGATAGCTAGTGGGAAGCAGCCGCATAGTACAGGGAAATCAGCGGTGCTTTGTGACCACCTAGAGGGATAGGGAGGGTGGGAGGGAGGGAGACGGAAGAGGGAAGAGATATGGGGATATATGTATATGTATAACTGATTCACTTTGTTATAAAGCAGAAACTAACACACCATTGTAAAGCAATTATACTCCAATAAAGATGTTCAAAAAACAACCCCAAAAACAGTGGTTTATTTTTTTCTCTAGTGGTTTTTTTTTCTGATTGTAAAATAAAATTAATGTGCTTTTATAGAAAAAATTTGAAAACATCAAAAAGTAGAAGGAAAAAATCAGTCATACTATTTATTATCCAAAGATGGCAATTGTTATTTTTTATATTTCCTTTTTTAAACATAGCTGTGACAATAGTGTTTACTGCAAAAGCAAAATATAAACATTTGACATGATGTAAGCATTTTTCCTTCATAAGTAGCATTTCTAATGCTACATAATATCATATGACTATACATTATTTAGCCATTCCTCTATCATTGGAAACTTGGGTGGTTTAATTTTATTGCTTTTACAAACTCGATGATGAATATGTTTCAGTATGGAACTTTTTTATTTCTCCTATTTTGTGCTTTCTTATGGCAAATTATCAGAAATGAGATGACTAGGTCTTTCTAACAGAGTTGTGTAATAAAGGAATAGTTTGCTTAAGAAGTTCGGAGTCTGAAAGCCTACATATCAGGGTATTGAAGAAGGATTTCTTTATGTTGGACATGGTCACCATTACATTTCCTGTCTGCTCTTTGATGCTGTGAATCTGTTAGAGGGTTGAATGTTCTGTTTGTGATACTGATTTGGCTTTGGGGAGGGCCAGGCTGAAGGTCAAGGATTTTGAAGCATAATTAAAAGTTTCAGACTGGTTGCCACAGATGCATACTGAGCAAGTGAAACTTGACATCTTTCTTGCTGTATGCCTTGTTCTTACTTTGGGATGTGCTTCCATCTTCCTTCATACTCATATCCACACACACACACCCATTTTCTAGAGAAGCACACATGACTGGCTCCTTCAGTGTTTGTTCCAGTACTTCCTGTGGCTGTGAATCTTTGTCTCTCCACCCCCCAACCCCCTTCACCCTCCAGAGGTTCTTCAACACTATGGAGCAGGGCCAGCACACCATGTCATAAATCACGGGCAATAGCCAGTTTACTGGGTGGGCTGGTGGGCTATTTTAGGGGTGGAATCAGGGCCCTGAAGCCACCTTACTCCATCCTCCAAGGTTTGATTATTTTTTTTCCCCCAGGTAATTAAATGTGTGTCTTGTGGACCTGGGCTTGGCTGGAATGCTCAAGGGTCCTGAAGATCCTTCTATAGCTTCCTTCTGTTGAATCCATTAAGAGAAGATGGCAAAAGTCAACATAACTAGAGACCTCATCTGTAGGCAGATAAAGGTAAGCAACCCAGACCTATGAACCAGAGCATGAGGTCCTTTTTCCCCACAGATTCATGTTATAGCTGAATAAACTGAGGACTAGAGTCTGTGACTTGCCATTAACTAATTAATGGCAGACACAGGCCTAGAACCAAGGTCTCTTGACTCTGGTCTTCTTTTATCCAAGAACATGGAATCATGGAGACTCCTCT
This sequence comes from Tursiops truncatus, assembly GCF_011762595.2. Lineage (NCBI taxonomy): Eukaryota > Metazoa > Chordata > Mammalia > Artiodactyla > Delphinidae > Tursiops > Tursiops truncatus. The sequence continues at coordinate 162,709,085 of NC_047034.1, read as the reverse complement.
ATCCAAGCACTTGTACCTGGGCTGCTGAGATTGATGGAGTCTGGTGGAGGAGGGGAGCACGTATGTGCACACCTGTGGAGGAGGCGGGGTGTGCAGCAGAAGGAAATAGAGCTTCTTCACGTTGCTCTGGCTACTCAGCTGTACATATAACAGAACCTGGGGGAGTCTTAATCCCAGTTTAGCTTAGACTCTTTCTTCTCTTCTTCGAGGGTCTCCTATACCAAAGCCTGCACCTTTTCTCTGCAGTTTGTACCTGGAAGACACTCCAATACTGTGAGATGAATAGATGACTGGGCAGTCAAGCTCATTTAGCGAGGTAGCCCAGGCTTTGTCAGGGAAGCCCTCAGTAAAGGAGCATGGGGGTTTAATGGAGGAGATTCAACCAAGACAAGATGTGCTTTTGAAGTAAGAAGCCCAGGCTGGGGTCAGGGGCTTAATCTCACCACTGCCCTAATTAACTACCTATAAGACTTTAGTGACTTTGCCTTTCTGTGCCTCAGTTTTCTGTTGTTAAATGATAATAATGTCTGTCTGCCTGCAGGCTTATCTTGAGAATGAAATCCGAAAGAACCTGAGAAAGTTCTTTGTAAAGGTTAAGCGCCAAAAATCTTTTAAAAATTAAGTGGCATGCGCATAAGCTGTGGTCACCATCCAGAAGGATTGGTGACACTTATGCCTATGCACGTTAGTCTGTGTTTTGTATATTTTCCCCTGCATCCCTGAATCCTTTTGCAGCTTTGTCCATTTGTGGGGGGGTTTGTGTGTGATTTCATTAGACTGCGTGGCCCCAAGGGCAAGGACCAATTCCTAGAGGCACAGAATCATAGAATTGGAGGGACCACTCAAGTTATTTTTCTCCTTTATATATACCCCACAATATGTGTCCTAAAGATGATGCCCACCTTCTCTAACCTAAGTATGGAAACATTCCCTATTTGTTGTTTCAATTTTTTTTTTTTTTGGTAACCCAACAATTACAACTTAGTGCTTAATTATATCCTCTCTTCTATCGATATTATTCTCTAATCCCTGCCCAAGTATATTGTAAACTCCTGCAGGCCAATTTCTTGTTCTCTTTTCTAGCTCCTGTGGGGCCCAGCACAATGCTGCATATGTAATAGGAACATAGTAAATCATGTTAAATCGAATCAATGAATCTATGAGTTTGTTTCTCTTCCCCAGGAGCGGGGTGCCCTGAGCTTTGAGCGGCGCTACCATGTCACTGACCCCTTTATCAGACGGCTGGGCCTGGAAGCAGAGCTGCAGGTAAGAGATCCAATTTGCACCCTAGATGCAGATGACTGGCTCTCCATTCTCTGCCTGCAGAGAATCCTCTTTGCACTATTCAAGGCATAAACAGTTTTTCTCTGCAGGTCATACCTGAAGGTTACTTCTCCTTTACAGCGGTTTTATTAGGCACATAAATCTGAATCAAGATTAGTGATTGACATGGTCACACAGAAATTGTTTTATCGCCATATTATTTCCTTTGTGCTTGGAAAAAGACTATTGAATTTCATACCACTGTTTTTACTATTGGCTTGGACAGTAAAGATTCTTACCTTTGTATAGGAATTTAGAGTTTACAAAGTGTTTTCACACACACACACACACACACGCACGCGCACACACACACACACACACACACATACACACACACTTGCATTTTAGCTTCAAAGAAATGCTGTGGGTGGTATATAGGAAATAGGTATTTAAAAAAAGGTTTAGAAAAACCAAGCACCTTGTCCAATGTTGTCCTGTCCAATCCAGGGGGAGTCAGGCCTACAGTCCAGATGTTCAGCTTTTTCTGTCTGACACAGAAACACTCCCCAATGTTAGCTCCATTCCCTTTCCTTCCTCAGAACTGTGTTTTGAATCCAACTTTTAGCTGTCCTCTCCAACTAAGTGTCATCTGCAGGTTGAATAAGAATTCTCTTTGGTTCCTTCACGTTAATGTTTGTAAGTAATTGTGTTGATCTTAGAAAAAGACTAGAAAGAAATTCACTGCCTACTAACAGTGTTATCTCGAGTTAATGAAATTATAGATGATTGTTATTGCTTTCTTTTCATTATAAACTTTTATCCGTTATAAAATATAATTACATTAATAGTAATATGGAAAAGATAAGTAAAAATTACTTGTTATTCCCCCCTCCCTAGTATAATGACTATGTATATACTTCCTTTTATCTTTTGCATATTTTTACATAATTGTAATCATACTTTACATTGAATTTTGTATCTTTTTTATAATAATCCTCTTCTCCATGTTACCAAGTGGTATTCACAACTTTCACTTAAAATTTTTTTTCTGATTATATAAGTAGTAAATATTATAGTAGAAAATATGGAATCGACAGAAAAATATAGAGAAGAAAACAAAATCAGTTTTAATTCTACCATCCAGAGATAAACATTGTTAATGTTTGGTATATTACTTTCATGTATTATGAAGCAGAATGCTAGTTAAGAGATAGGCATTAGAGCTGAATAAATTTAGTTTCAACACCTATCTTCTCTACAGCTATATAGCCTTGTTCAAGTTACCCTTAGTTTCCTGATCTGTAAAATGGATCAATAACTGAGAATTGTTGTGATGATTAAATGAGATGATTTTTGAAGTGCTTAATACAATGCCTGGATCATATAAGCTAGTTCAGTAAATAACAATTATTATTATGTCTTCCAGTGTTTTTTCATGCTTATGTAATTTTTTTCTGCAAAGTGGAGCTCATACCATTTACACAGTTTGCTAAACCCTTTTATACTTTTATGTCATTATTGTTTCCCCATACCTCTAAAAAGTCTTTGAAAACATGATTTTGTAAATATATTGTATTATTTATCCTTTACTCTATTTTTTTTGAATTTCTTTCCATATTTCCTTGAAACATAAAGTACATCCCTTTAGTGCAGTTGGAGGTGGGGCATGCAAGGTTTTACCTCCAAGGGGACATTTGGCAATGTCCAAACAGTTTTGGCTATGAAAACTGAAAGGGTACTACTGGCATATAATGAATAGAGTATAGGGATGCTGCTAAACATTCTACAGTCATAGTACAACAAAGAATGTGCAACAAAGAATTATGCAGCGCCCAATGCCAATAACGCCGAGGTTGAGAAACCCTGCTCTGGTGGATGCTGAGTGGACAGTTGAAGGCCAGTCTTCTCCTTTTAGCTGTGCCTCCACCCAACCCATATTGTCTCTACTATCTCTTCCTGGTTTTATAACTTTGTCCACAACAGACTTGGAAACCTCTGTGAACACAAAACAGGATTCTAGCTATTATTTCCAAAGATTTGGCACTCAAATACAAAAATATGTTAAGGTGGATGCACTGTCTGAATTTGCACTTGGCTGAAGGCCACCTTAGCTGGGACCTATAGTAACAGTGCACAATATGAAGGAATGCCCACAGGTTTAGGTGTTAAAGCAAAGACCTAGTTTGGACTTCCCTAGTGGCGCAGTGGTTAAGAATCCGCCTACCAATGCACAGGACCCAGGTTGGAGCCCTGGTCTAGGAAGATCCCACATGCCGTGGAGCATCTAAGCCCATGTGCCACACCTACTGAGCCTGTGTTTTAGAGCCCACGAGCCACAACTACTGAGCCCATGCACGTAGAGCCCACGCTCTGCAATAAGAGAAGCCACTGCATTGAGAAGCCCGCGCACCAGTATGAAGAGTAACCCCCACTCGCCACAACTAGAGAAAGCCCGCGTGCAGCAACAAAGACCCAACAGAGACCTAGTTTAAATCCCAGCTTTGCCACCTGTGAGGCTTAGAGAAGTGAGAGCAGATGGAAAGAAGACTGGGAGAAAAATAGGTTTGTGAGAGAATCGGGGTTGGACCTGTAAAGTTTGAAAGCCTGTTGGATAGCTTTGTGGAGATGTCAGGTGGGCAGTTGATGGTCCTAATCAGGGGAGAGCTCTGGACTATAGGGAGAAATCCGGAGACTTCAGCGATCCATGGAGCCTTAGAGAACAGGGTCCAAGACCTAGCTCTGGAGATACTCCAGCTTTCAGAAATTGATTACAAGCTAAGGAGATAAAAAAAAGTTAACCACGAAAGAGAGTCAGTGAAGTAGAACGGAAACAAAACCAGGAGAGTGTAAGGAGAGTATTTCAAGAAAGGAGTGGTCAGTTCTACTCAATGCTTCTGAAAGGTTGAATAAGTGAGGACAAAACAGTGACTGTGGTCTTGACTAGAGCAGTTTTATTGGAGTGGTGAGAATAGATACTAAATTGGAGGGGTTGAGAAGTGAATTGGAGGTGAAGGAGTACAACAGCAAGTAGACAACTCTCTATTTAAAAAAATTTTTTTAGAGAATTCCCTGGCAGTCCAGTGTTTAAGACTCAGCGCTTTCACTGCATGGGCCTGGGTTTGATCCCTGGTCGGGAAACTAAGATCCCACAAGCCACACGGTGCAGGAAAAAAATAAAAAAATTTTTAAAGAGGGTGATGAAAATTTATTTATCTATTTAGTCAGTTATTACAAACTTTTCCCCTAGATGAAAGGAAAGATAGGATGTAAGCAGTAAAAAGGGTAAACTGTTGCAGGAAGGGGGACCCCTTTCCAGGGCCCGAGATTGGGGTCTTATCTAACACTCAGGAATGAATTGTCCAAGGAGACACACATGCTGACAAAGCAAGAGACTTTATTGAGAAGGGGTGCCTGGGTGGAGAGCAGGAGGGTAAGGGAACCCAGGAGAACTGCTCTGCCACGTGGCTCACAGTCTCAGGTTTTATGGTGTTGGGTTAGTTTCCAGGTTGTCTCTGGCCAATCATTCTGACTCAGGGTCCTTCCTGGTGGTGTGAGCATCACTCAGCCAAGATGGGTTCCAGTGTGAAGGATTCTGGGAGGTTGGTAGGACATATGGACTGGCGTCTCCTCTCTCCTTTTGACTTCTCCTGAATTCTTCCGGTTGGTGGTAGCTTGTTCCATGTTCTTTACCAGGATCTCCTGCTGTAAGATAACTCATGCAGCTGGTTACTATTGCCCCTGGCCAGGGTGGGTGGTTTTGGTCAGTGATTCCCCTAACAAAACTGTAAAAGATACCTTTTCTTGCTTTTCTACATCTTCTTCTCACCTTTCTTTCTTCAGCTAACTACCTGGGCAGCTGACTGGCACAGATGTATCAATAGTCTCTCTTGTCCTCTATCTTCTTGTTGGCTTTAACCAATGAGGAATCATTTCAGGAGACTGGAGGAAGAAGGACAGCTTTTTTTATTCCCTTCGCTGCCATCCTTCAGAATCACTTTATTTTGTTTTTGTTTTTGTTTTCCAGCTTTATTGAGTTGTGTAGACAGTTCTTGAAAGACCTCGTTTACAAAAGGAAGCAGAGAAATGGGGAAGTAGCTGGAGGGGCCTTCGGGATCAAAGGAGGGATTTGTAAGAATGAGAAGAGGGCTTCCCTGGTGGTGCAGTGGTTGAGAGTTTACCTGCCGATGCAGGGGACACGGGTTCGTGCCCCGGTCCGGGAAGATCCCATATGCCGCAGCGGCTGGGCCCGTGAGAGGCCCGCTTACCGCAAAAAAAAAAAACAACGGGAAGAAATACTAGAGGTTGTTTGTATGTTGATGAGAGAGAAGGTGGTTGCTGATAAAGGATTAGGACAGAATAACTGAAGGAGCCACGTCCTAGGGAAGGTTGGAGGGGATAGGATTTAGAGTTGAAGCAGAGGGCTTGACCTTTGGTAAGTGCAAAAACATTTCTATCATTGTTACAGGGTCCAGTGGGTTTGGCAAAAAAAGAAGCATAGACTGGGATAAAAACTGGAAAGTCATTGTAATAGTCTATAGTAGCAGTTCTCAAAGTGTGGTCTGCAGACCCCTGGGGATCCCCATGACCTCTTCAAGGGAATTCATGAGGTCAAAACTACTTTCATAGTAATACTAAGACATTATTTGCAAAAAAAAACTAATTCATTTAAAAATTTGCAAAAAAAAAGTGGTAAAACTACTGTCATTTTAGCATGAATCAAGGCAAGTAGCATCAAAGTCATTGAATTATTTACCCCATGCATTTGCAGTGACCCCCCCCAAAAAAAAGCCAGTCTTACTTAAAATGTCCTTGATTTTTACATCAATAAAATAATACAATAAAACTTATTAATTTAAAATTTCAACCCTTAAATACAGATCTCTTCAGTATTCTTTATTATGAGGTGGGAAGAATCCATAAAGTACTGCTGCTGCGTACTGAACTCTGGCGGTTGTCTTGAGGAAAAGCAGTTGTTCAATTGTTTTGAGTTGCAAGCTCAACGGGACACTTTTTTCATGGAACACCATCTGAAAGAATGGCTAGCAGATGAAAACTGGTTATTCAATTATGGGTATTTGGCAGACATTTTCTTTGAAATGAATGAAGTAAACTATCACTTCAAGAAGAACAACTGACAGTATTTGTTGCCAAGGATAAAATTTGAGCTTTAAAGCAAAGGAAAAAAAAAAAAGAATATAGGAAAACTTGTATCTGCCACCATGAGCTTGATAGCCTCTCAGTACTTCTTAAAAGTCTTTTTGATGAGATCTGTAGTGATATTAACAAATGTCAACTTTATTTTATTGTTCAAATTCAGTGAGTCCTTTTTTTAAAAAAAATAAATTTATTTATTTTTGGCCGCATTAGGTCTTCGTTGCTGCACGCGGGCTTTCTTTAGTTGCATCCAGCGGGGGCTACTCTTCGTTGTAGTGCGTGGGCTTCTCATTGCAGTGGCTTCTCTTGTTGTGGAGCACAGGCTCTAGGTGCGTGGGCTTCAGTAGTTGTGGTACACTGGCTCAGTAGTTGTGGCACACGGGCTTAGTTGCTCTGCAGCATGTGGGATCTTCCCGGACCAGGGCTCGAACCTCTGTCCCCTGCATTGGCAGCTGACTTCTTAACCACTGTGCAACCAGGGAAGCCCCGTAAGTCACTGTTTTGAAAACATCTGTAAAAGACCCAGGCCTAATGTAAAATCAACTAATGTTTGTTTTTTGTTTTTTCTTTTTTTTTAATTTTTGGCTGCGTTGGGTCCTCGTTGCTGCACATTGCGGTGCTCAGGCTTCTCATTGCGGTGGCTTCTCTTGTTGCAGAGCACGGGCTCAAGGCGCGCGGGCTTCAGTAGTTGTGGCACATTTGCTCGGTAGTTGTGGCTCACGGGCTCTAGAGCGCAGACTCAGTAGTTGTGGCGCACAGGCTTAGTCGCTCCATGGCATGTGGGATCTTCCCAGACCAGGGCTCAAACCCATGTCCCCTGCATTAGCAGGCGGATTCTTAACTACTGCACCACCAGGGAAGTCCACAACCAATGTGTTTTAATGTAGCAGGATACCAACAGCTCATTCATGTGGTTTCTGATTCCACATTGTAACATTAAGAAACCGTTATTTGTCCAGTTTTGGTGTAGTATCAAAGAAGGATACCTACAGTGATCTAAAAAGGCCGTTAAAATACTGCTCCCTAGTCCAACTATAATACTTATCTTTATGAGGGTGGATTTTCTTCATGTACTTCAACCAAAATAACATCTTGCAACAAACTGAATACAAAAGTAGATATGAGAACCCAGTCATCTTCCATTAAGCTAGACAAAAGAGTTTTGCAAAAATGTAAAGCAATGCCATTCTTCTCATTAAATTCTTTTGTCTTGGAAAATATAGTTAGTTTTTATTTAAAATGTGTTAGCTTATCTTTTTATTATTTTTAAATGAAATTAATTTTATTTTCATTAAATTAAAGTTATAATTAATAATGTTAATTTTAAATGAAGTTAATATTTCAGTTTTTATTTCTAATATGGCAGATACTGATAACCTATATTAAAAAATTCTTTGGGATCCTCAGTAATTTTTTTTTTTTTTTTTTTTTTTGGCGGTACGCGGGCCTGTCACTGTTGTGGCCTCTCCCGTTGCGGAGCACAGGCTCCGGATGCGCAGGCTCAGCGGCCATGGCTCACGGGCCCAGCCGCTCCGCTGTATGTGGGATCTTCCCGGACCGCGGAACGAACCCGTGTCCCCTGCATCAGCAGGCGGACTCTCAACCACTGCGCCACCAGGGAAGCCCCCTCAGTAATTTTTAAAAGTGTAAAGGGGTCTTGAGATTAAAGTTTGTGAACCAGTGGTCCATAGAGCCATGAAACTGGATGACTGGATAATATCACTGGGGAAAAAAGTAGGAGGAGAGAGAAGAAGGCCCAAGACCAAGAACCAAGGTGTTTCAGCATTTAGAGATTATCTGTTTCCTCTCTTCCTCTACCCAGAGGAGACAGAAAGAATAGCATAGAGGTGGAAAAACATGGTATTATGGAAGCCAAGGAAGAGGAAAATTCAACGATACTGATTTCTTACAATCCTGATCTCAAAAGGCTATCTTATTTCCCTCTTTCCTAGTTGGAGGTTGGAGGGGACACCTTTTTTTGACACCCTCACCCCCCCCCCCACTATAGTAATAAAAATGCCATTATAAGCCATATCACCATGTATAAGCCCTTTAACTTCTAGGATCCATTTTCTCATCTGTAAAATAATGTACACATCCTGTTTGTCTCTTAGTTTTAAGAGGAGGAATAAATAAGTTATTTTATGTATGTAAGGTACTTAGCACGGAGCTCAGTATATTGTAAAATTCATGGTACTCAAATATTAGCTACGGCTATTGTTGTTGTTATTTACAGAAAGCTTTTAAAGTTTCCTGAGATGCTGATTTGATGGCGTCCAGCTTTTTAAAATGCTTTATGGTCATTTTCTTCCCTTGTTTTATTTGCCACGCATTGTCACATATGGACCCCATTTCGGTTAACAAGAGTTGACTTTTGGAATTAAGATGAGGTTATATAATAAGGGTTGGGGGGGTGGGATAAAAGAGGTAAAATCAACAGTAAAAACTCCTGCCTTTTTGTGGTTATTGATTATAATGTTTTCCTCTATATTATCTGGGGGAATTTTTTCCCTGGATTTCCTAATTTACTACTTTGTATAGTTTTGAAAAATGCAACATGAAACTTAAAGAGAACTCCTAGAATACAGTACTGAACATTTAGTAGAGGCTCACTAAAAGCCTGTTGGTGTGATTGGCTTTTAAAATTTTCTATATTAAAGTTAGCTTAAAAGTTTAAAAAGATTGTCTACTTTCCACTCTTTTTCCCAGCCACCAAATTCACTTTCCTGGAATCAACTAACATATTCAATTTCAGTATCCTTCCAGAGAAATTTTATGCATTTTTATGCAAAATTTTATGTAAAAATTCTCACCTTTTCTCACAAATGTTAGCCTAACATATTTACTGCTTTGTACCTTACTTTTGAATTTAAAAATATACTTTCATGATTTTACCACATCAGTACATAAAGATGTTTCTTTCGTCCTTCCTTCCTCTCTTTCTTTCTTTTCTTTCCTTTCTTTCTTTCCTGCGTCAGGTCTTCCTTGCTGCATGCTGGCTTTCTCTAGTTGCAGCGAGTGGGGGCTACTCCCGTTGCGGTGCGCGGGCTTCTCATTGCAGTGGCTTCTCTTGTTGCGGAGCACGGGTTCTAGGTGCGTGGGCTTCAGTAGTTGTGGCACACGGGCTCAATAGTTGTGGCTCATGGGCTCTAGAGCGCAGGCTTAGTAGTTGTGGCGCACGGGCTTAGTTGCTCCGTGGCATGTGGGATCTTCCCGGACCAGGGCTCAAACCCGTGTCCCCTGCATTGGCAGGCAGATCCTTAACCACTGCACCTTCAGGGAAGCCCAAGATGTTTCTAATATCTAATCCTTTCATGGCTTCAGAGCATTGTGTTGTATGAGTGTACCATAATTTATTTAAATTTTCCCTGTTGATGGATACGTAGATTACTTACAGTCTTTTGTATGTACAGTGTTATTCCTTGCAACATCATTTGGCATATGTGGGTGTATATTTTTAGAATAAATACCTACAAATGGAATTAGTAGTCAGAGAGTATATCCATCTGTGATTTTAATAAATATTAACAAAATTGTCTTTCATGGAGTTTGTACCAATTTATACTCTCATCACACTTCTCCAGTCTTAAACATAGTGTTCAATAAACATTTGTTCTCTCCCCAGCCCCAACCTCTTCTCTCTCACATGTCCATCATTATTCTGAGAAATTTCACAAATGAGTGAAACGTAATGTGCCAGAGAGATCTCAACTTGGCTTCCTAAGAGAAATGTAGTCTAGGCTGATACCTGAAAGATGGATGGGAGGAGCTAGGTAGATTTGGAGGAGATAAGGAGAGAAAAAAATCCTAGGCTGGGGGAATAGCATATGAGTGATGCAGGAGAGAGTAGAGGGTACTTGGTTCAAGAGAACAGATGGTCCCAGGATACAAGTGGAAGAAGGATGATAAGTGAGGTTGATGAGGTTGGGATGTTCATAATGAAGGATGTTGTAAGCTGTGTTGAAGACTGTTGATTTTATCCTAAGGGCAGTGGAGAGCTGTCAAGTGGTCTTTACCATGTGAGCAATATGATCACAGTTAAGGTTTTTGTTTTTGTTTTTTTAATTAAAATTGGCTTCAAAATGAAGATTGCAGAAGTTTAAAATGTGGACAGCTAGATCACTTAAGAGATGGTGTCAGTGATTCCGGAAGAGGTGATTGGTTACTTGAACCTAGATAATGGTAATTTGGATGGAGAGAAGTCAGTGAATTTGAAAGACATTTAAGAGGTAGAATTAACAGAATTCTTAGTGACTGAATGTGGAAAGTTAGGAAAAGAGAGGAGTCAAGGATGAAAGTTAAGTTTCTATTTGGCAGGGCAAATGGTAGTATCATTCACAGAGTTAGGGAGCGCTGGAGAAGGAATAAGTTTGAAGGAAAAGACGATACGCTTGGTTATGGATGTCCTGGAGCCATAGGCCCATGCGTTGTCTAGTGCTTTCTAGGCAGGGAGTTGGAATACTTGGGTCTGAGCTTAGGAATGAGGTACACACTGGAGATGTTGATTTGGGAGCAGTGAGCAGCATATACATTGGAACAATGAAAGTGAGTTGTGATTGCCTTCGAGGAGTGTGTATAGTAGGAAGAAAGCCTAGGATAGAGCCATAAGGAACAACAGTATAAGGGCCAAGTGGACAAAGAGTTTGCAAAGGGTATCAAGAAAGAGCAACTAGAGGAGTAGGAAGGAAAACAGAGAGGGTGATGCCACAGAACCCAGAAGAAGAAAGTTTCATTGAAGACGAAGTGGTCAGCACTATCAAGTACCGCTGGGGACCAAGTAAGATAAGGACTGAGAAGTGTCCCTTTGATTTAGAGCAAGGAAGCCATCATGGTCACCTTGGCAAGGGCCATTTTTGTGGTATAGATAGAAGTGGGTTGAGGAATTATTGGGAAGTGAGGAAGTAAAAATACCCAATATAGACTACTCTTTCAGTATGGCTGTGAAGGGGAAGAGAACTGGAAGGCCACAGCTAGATGTGGATTTGGCATCAAGGGAGGACTTTTTAGTTTAGAGAAACTTGAGCATCTTTAATCCCAAGGGGAAAGAATCAGTAGAGAAAGGGAAAGTTGAAGATACAGGAAAGCTAAAAGATCATGTGGGGTTCGGATTTTGTCAGATGAAGGTTGCAAGAGAATGAGTGTAGTAATGAATCATGGATTTTTAGGTGGATGAGAAGGAAGTAAAGACATGAGGTAGCATGTAAGGAGAGAACAGAGTGACTGACTGGACTTGGAGGATTTGTTGAGGATAAGAATCATTGAGGAATGATATATATTCTCCTTTTTCACTTAACTAATATATCTTGAAAATCACTCATCAGTTCATAGAGTTCTTTTTTTTTTGGCCTTACTGCACAGCTTGTGGGATCTTAGTTCCCTGACCAGGGATAGAACCCAGGCCCACAGCAGTGAAAGCGCTGAGTCCTAACCACTGGACCACCAGGGAATTCTCCACAGAGTTCTTTTTCACAGCTGCATAGTAGTCTCATGTGTTAATAAAACAAGATTAATCAGTGAATTTCCCATGTATGGGCTCTTAGAGTTATTTCTAATAGTTTGTAATTACAATGTCATAATGAATAACCTTGTACATATGTATTTTAGTATTGCTAGAGATATATCTTCAGCGTAAAAACCTAGAAGTGGGAGTGCTGGCCAAAGAGTAAATGTATATATGTGGTTTTGTTAGATATTGCCAAATTTCCCTCCGTGGGAGTTGCGCCATTTTGCCTTCCTGGTAGCAATGCCTGAGAGCGCCTGTTTCTCCACAGCTCACCGACAGACTAGGGGGTTAAGCTTTTGAATTTTTTTTACCATTCTAAAAGATGAAAAATGGTATCTCAGTAGAGTTTTAAATTACATTTCTCTTATGAGTGAAATAGAATATCTTTTTCATATATTTAAGGGCTGTTTTACTATAATTTTGCCAAGTTTGGTGTAACAAAGGAGGGAGAGTAAGAATTTTTATATGTACCTGCATATTTTTACAAACACAAGCATAGTATGGATAAGCAGAAACTAGTGAAGTTGGTCACCTCTAGGGGACAGAAGGCATAAAGTGGAGAGGTAAAGAAAAGGGAATAACCCTTCTGGACCTTTTTGTAGAGTTTTTCATTTTATAACCACTTTGAGGTTTTACACATTCAAAAAGTAAAATTAAGTCAGCAGAGATGGGGAAAGGGCTGCCAACTAACTCAAGTAATTTTCGACACAGTACTTTGACTATAAATATTCTTTGTATGTATTTTAAAGACAAGCTAAAGAAATCTTGATTGAACTCTAGTTAGTAAATTTGTCATTTGTAGAGGTATTCCTATAGCAATTCTGTAACTATCAGTATTTTGTGTGTATTGTAGGATTGAGCAAATGAGTAAATATATCAGTGTTGTTGGGATAAATTTATCAGTTAATATATAATAAATATATTTATAATATTGATATAATATACCAATGACGTTCCCTTCTCACTATGGGAGAAGGGAAATTCAAATATGGAATAGGCAACAGAAGAACTTTGAGGTATTGGATTGGAATTAGCAGTATCTCTGTGAATTCATGGTTGTTTGTTTGTTTTGGCTGTGCCATGTGGCTTGTGGGATCTTAGTTCCCCGACCAGGGATTGAACATGGGCCCCAGCAGTGAAAGCGCCAAGTCCTAACCAATGGACCGCCAAGGGATTCCTGAATTCATGGTTTAAAAATACATATATTTTAATATAAATTTATATATTATTTCCAGCTCTGTCTTCTGAAAGGGTCCAGAAGCAATGATACCTCAATAGCCATGAGTTACTGGTTTCTAAATACCATTCCCCACTAGAAAGAACCAGGGGTCCTTGGAGGAATAACTGATTCAGGTCTGGGACAGCGAGTATACGAGATGAGCCTACAACATCTTGTGGCAGAAGATCAACAGAAAGTAAAGAAAGAAAAATGACAGGAACATATCATAAGGACACAGAAGCCAGCTTGAAAGGCATGCTACTGGCCAAACCCATGACAATTTGAGCATCAGAATGAATAATGACAATAATGAATTAAAACCCACTGAATTAAAAAATACCTGATTTTGCACTGGTAAGAAAGAGAGGGAGAGAAAGAAGGGGTGGGGAGAGAGAAAAGCACTTCATTCTAGTAGATTGCTGACCACTAAATGAAGAAATGATAAAGTTGGAAAAAATCACCATTTTATAACTGTCACACCACATCATACCAGTAATTGATTCAGGCAAGAATAATCAATGAATGATTGAACAATTGGGTGAAAACTTGATGGTGGACAGGATGTTTGCACAATGTAGAACTATTTCCTCACAGATAGCAAAGGGGAAAATAGTAACATTAGAGTGGAGAAACCTGGTAGATACCACCTTAACATCAGGTGACACCTGATAGTGTGCACTGAGGAGGACACAAAATCACCTAGGTGGTATTTCTGTCAAAATGCATTATCTAAAACTAATCACGAGGAAATAATCAGACAAATCCAAACTGAGAGACATTTCTCCAGAACAGCTGACATATTCTTGAGAAATGTCAATGTCGTAAAAAACAAAGGACTGAGGAACTGTTCCAGATTAAAGGAGACTAAAAAGAAAATGGCAGCTAAATGCAGTGTGCGATCCTGGATTGGATCCTAGATCAGCAAAATCAAAGGGATAATATTGGGACAGTTGGTGAAATGTGAATATAGACTGTATATTGAATAATAATTGTGTCAGTGTCAAATTTCCTGACACGGAAATTTAAGTAGGTAAAGGGTCTTGAGGTCTGTAACTTATTCTCAAATGGTTCAAGAAAAAAGTGTGTGTGTGTGTGTGTGTGTGTGTGTGTAGAGAGAGAGAGAGAAAGAAAGAGGAGGGGGGAGAGAAAGAAATGTTAGCAGTTAATGAAATAGGGGAAAGGTATATATGGGTGTTTTTGTACTATTCTTGTACCTTTTTATATGTTTGAAATTGTTTCAAAATAGAGAGTTAAAAATGTTCATTAAGAAAATATAAAGAAGTGTTGTAGTGGCAGCAACTGAGTAAGAGGGCCTGAGGGAGGTTGAGATTACAGGATTTAAGTTTAATGTTGATTAGGGTAATTCTAAGGTGTTCTGGTATATAGACCAAACTACTTCTCTGTATTCCTTGGACATCTTTGCTGAGCATTTCACATCCCCTTTAGTTATATGCTCTAGCTCATCTTGTCTCAGTGAGTTTTATTGTCATAACCAGACAGGAGCCAAATATCCTGCGATTTCAGTTTGTGGCCTGCAGTCCTCACTTCGGAGGCAGGTGGTACTTGCTTTCAACATCCCTATGGTTTTCAAAGTCCACCTTAAAGTTCTAATCTCACTTTGATCCATTCTATTTCTTCCACTTGTGGATTTCTTGGCATAGTGTTAGGCATTAACACTGAGAGGTAGAGAGAAGGAGAGGAAAGTAACCTCACTTTACAAATAAGGAGAGTAAAACAGCACTTGCAAGGTCACATAAGTGGTAGAAATAAGATTAATAAGATTTATTTCAGGGGGGACTTCCCTGGTGGCGCAATGGTTGAGAGTCCGCCTGCCGATGCAGGGGACACGGGTTCGTGCCCCGGTCCGGGAAGATCCCACATGCCGCGGAGCGGCTGGGCCCGTGAGCCATGGCCGCTGAGCCTACGCGTCCAGAGCCTGTGCTCCGCAGCAGGAGAGGCCACAACAGTGAGAAGCCCGCGTACTGCAAAAAAAAAAAAAAAGAAAAGAAAAGAAAAAAGATTTATTTCAGGCCTGTCTGGCTTTAGAGTTCACATTCTTTCCACCTCAACCATGTGTCTACTTTTTTAAAGGGCTTAACAAATGGTTCTTGGCTTGGTGGGTTTATTCTCTTGCCTTATTAGTTTTCTTAATATTGTCCTTAAACAAGTTGAAAACATTATATGTCCCACCTTCACAACTGGCTTGATGGCTTTTTTGTTTCTTGTATAATTTGAGCATAAATTCACTAGAAACAAGTCATATCAAACTAGATTGGTTTTCTTTTTTAATATAATTAGTATGGTAGACCAGGGCAGTTTCATAGTGTAACCTGATTCTAACAAAGACTTGTCAGAGTTTTATTACAATATCAGTTGAGAGAAGTAAATTAGATAACAAGTTCATCAAATAGCCTGTAAGAAACAGATGGAGCAGAGATCTGACTTTGTGAGAGATTTCAAGAACTATCCTTTAGATCAGGGGTCAGCAAATTATGACCTGCAGGCCAAATCCAGCTTGCCACCTGTTTGTTGACTTAGTTTTTTAAGATCATTTTTATTTTATGTAAGTGTACAATTCAGCATTTTTTTGTTTTTTGTTTTGTTTTAGTATATTCACGAAGTTGTACAACTATCACCATTACCTAACTCCTGACATTTTCATCACCCCAAAATTGAAACTCTTTTAGCAGTTACTCCCCATCCCCTACCCCTGGCTCCACCCCTGGCAACCACTAATCTATTTTCTGTCTCTATGGATTTTCCTATTCTGGACACTTCATATAAATGAAATCATACAATATGTAGCTTTTTGTATCTGACTTCCTTCACTTAGTATGATAATTTCAAGATTTATCTATGTTGTAGCATGAATCATACTTCATTCCTTTTTATGGCCAAATAACATTCCATTCTATAGCTATACCACATTTTGTTTATCCACTCATCAGTTAGTGGACATTTTGCTTGTTTCCACTTTTTGGCTATTATGAATACTGCTGCTATGAAGAATTTGTGTAAAAAATTTTGTATGGACATATGTTGTCAGTTCTCTTAGTTATATACCTAAGAGTGGAATTGCTGTGTCATATGGCAACTCCAGGTTTAATTTTTTGAGGAACTGCCAAACTGTTTTTCAAAGTGGCACCACCATTTTACATTCCCACCAGAAATGTACAAGGGTTCCAGTTTCTCCATACCCTTACCAATACTTATTATCTGTCTTTTTTTATTATAGTCATCCTAGTGGGTGTGATGTGGTATTTCATTGTGGTCTTGATTTGCATTTCCCTAATGACTAATGATGTTGAGCTTCTTTTCATGTGCTTATTGGCCATTTGTATATCTTCTTCTCTGGAGGAATGTATTCAGATCCTTTGCCCATTTTTAAATTGTTATTTATCATTTTATCATTGAGTCATAAGAGTTCTTTGTATGTTCTAGATAATAAACACTTATCAGATATGTGATTTGAAATTTTCTCTCTCATTCTCTGGGTTTTTTTCAGTTTCTTGAGAGTGCTTTTGACACACAAATTTTTAATTTTCATGAAGTTCAAATTATTTTTTTTCTTTTGTCACTTATGCTTTTGGTGTCATATTTAAGAAACCATTGCCTAATACAAGGTCACAAAAATTTACACCTGTGTTTTCTTCTAAAAGTTTTATAGTTTTAGATCTTATGTGTACATCTTTGATCCATTTTGGGTTAATTTTTATATATGGTGTCATGCAGAGGCCCAGCTTCATTCTTTTGCATGTGCATATTGTTATTACAGCACCATTTGTTGAAAAGACTATTCTTTCTTTCATTGAATTGTCTTGGCACTCTTGTCGGAAATCAGTTAACCTTACATAAATGTAAGGGTTTATTTGTGAACTTGTTACTCTATCCCATTGATCTAAATTTCTGTCCTTTATGTCAGTACCACATTGTTTTGATTACTGTAGCTTTGTAGTAATTTTTGAAATTGGGAAGTGAGTTTTCTAACTCTGTTTTCTTTTTCAAGATTGTTTTGGCTATTTTGGGTCCCTTGTATTTACATATGAGGTTTATGTTCAGCTTGTGAATTTCTTCAGAGAAGGCAGATGGGATTTTCATAGGGATTGGGTTGAATGTATAGCCACTTATTTTTATAAAAAAAATTTTATTGGAACACAGCCACACTCATTCATTTATGTATTGTCTATGGCTGCCTTAGTAATTCAACAGCAGAATTGAGTAGTTATAACAGAGACCATATGGCCTGCAAAACCCAAAATATTTACTGTCTGGCACTTTACAGAAAAAGTGCCAACCTCTGCTTGAGATGATGGAGTAAACTTATGCTCTGAAGCACCAGAGGGCAGAACCTGGGAGTCATTCATTATTTCAGTCATATGTTCAAGCGTATATTGAGTGCCTACAATATGCCAGAAATGTTCTAGACTCTGGGAGATGAATATAGCAGAAAATAAGACAACACAGTTCCTGGCCTCATGAAGCTTCTTGCTATGGCCTTTATGACACCCTTAGAATATTGCCTCTAGCCACCTCCCTGAGCTTATCTTGCCTTACTCTGTCACTTTTATCACTATGTTCTAGCCACACTGACCTTCATTCTGTATCTACAGCATACCAAGCCCTTTCCTACCTTTGTACTTTTTCTTTCCTGTGCCTGGCATGCTTTTCCTTCTCAGCATTAAAATTTCTCCTCAAACATAGCTATATCAGAGAGGCTTTCCCTGACCACTGTATCTAAAGTATAACCTGTCACCATGTTTTATTTTCTACATAGCGTTTATCACTAGCTGAACTCATTTTATTGATTCCTGTGCTTATTTTTTTTCTCTCCCCCACCACTAGAGTTCTCTATCTTATTTAGCACTGTAGCCTTTGCATGTATAAGAGTGCCTAGCACATAAAAAATAAAAATAAGATCAATCAATCAAATAAAAAGATTGAATGAATAAAGAGAATTTGCAGGGATAGACCGCAGATATAGGTCAGCATAAGGAAAAACTTTCTGACATGAGTTATGGTTGTTGACTTGCCCCACTATATTTATACTTAGATTTTTAGCTAGAACATATAGAAGTTGAAATATATTTTAAATCATTCCTTTTCATGACTTCTAGGAGGATTTTTCCTTCCCCAGTAATCATAGTTCACATCAGGCTATACTATAAGTTTTGAATTATCATCGTGCAAGGGAAAGAACATACTTGGATTTGATTTCCAGTTTTGCTACTCAGCTATCACAGTGCTTTACGACTATTGAATTGGTTCCCACAACAACCCTATGAGGTTATGTATATTATCTCCTTTTTTAGAGATATAAAACCTGAAGCACAGAGAGGTTAAAGAACTTGCTCAAGGAAACACAGCTTGTGAACATGAAAACACATTAACTGTCCTTTATGGACAGTTTAATGGATTTTGAAGGGTAATTATGTGAAGCAATTAGGACAGGGCCTGACACATAGTAAGCTAAGTTTTAATTATTCTTGTTACTCTTATTGCTCCATTTAGTAATTCTAAGGCACACTAAAATTTGAGAAACCATTGAACTAAGTTAAAGAAGCAACAAAAGGATGTTATGGAGATGTCTGGGTAGTCTGATCATTCTGCCTTTAAGATAACTATCAAATCATTAAGTGAATGGAGAGCAAGTGAAGAATTGTCGAGTTTTATTTGCCTTCAGGACTCACTCCATTCTGTCATATTACAACTATGTAATCTCAATACATGCTAATAAACACGTGTATTGTGAAGTTTAAATGAATTGATATACGCAACAGCTTAGCACTTACCCTGGCATTTAGTAGATGCTTAATTAATGTTTGCTGGATTTTCATCTAAATCTTCCTTGCTCAGACTCATATTCACACTGTCAAGGAGTTATAGAGAAGCACATGGCCATCTGTTTCCTCTCTTTCCGAGTTGGCATTTCCTGTGGAGGGTCCACTGAACATCTCTAACTCTCATGCTCTTTGGCATTGATCTTTTCAGTGGAACTTCATTATACAAACGTTTAGGTCTGAAGTCAGTGGGTATGTTAAACATGTATGTGGTTTGGGTTGCAGTTAAGAGAGGGCCCTTACATGTATCCATGCAAACTGGGCCACAGTTATCTCCAAGCTAGACTATGTCCTCAAAGATCGTTTAATCTTGCTCTTAAAGCCTGATGCTCCTGTCTTCTGGGTTTTTTTGGTACCTCTCTCCTTCTTCTTTTATGGTAGACCTTAGTCTCATGTCACCATAGACATGGACCTGTCTTTGTTTATTCTACTGTCTATTCCCTTTTCTCCCAGTGCCTTATACCTAATGGGTGTGGAATAAATGAGTTGTCCGTTTGGTCAGAGCTTAGGGTAACAATTTAATAGCTGCAGAAATAACCCTTTAGAAAAAGTTAGTAAATAGGAAGGAGTCCAGTTGTTCAAGATGTATACCCTTTGTGAGTATTCTGGCCACGTGGAGGGGTCTTTGAGAGTCGGATCTGGAAGAACACACAGAGGTTGGCAAGAGAAGATACCTGAAGATGAGTTCCACGAATGGGAGCCAGCATTTACCAAAGTGTGCTATAGGCACCTTGCATATATTACATCATTTGATCTCCACAGTGATCTTGTCGGGATGACATTATCATCATCTCCATTTCCCAGTGAAATATCTGAGGCTCTGGGCATCTTAAGTGACTGCCCATACACCTAGAAAGAGGCCAAGCTAGAGCTGAACCCAGACCGTTCTTTCACTTTACAATTCTGCCTCATATGTGTGACCCAGCTTCCTCTTGTAAAAGAATAAATCTGGACAAAAGGATCTCCAGTCCTTTGGGTTATGCCAGGATACACATTGGTTGGCAGACTTCCTAGCTCTTTGCTTCTCTTTTCTTATTCCCTTAATGCAGTGTGTCCCAACTTTTTCCCCTATCAAGAATGACCTTTATTATTTTTTTCCCTGTAGGTCCTACATTTTGATAGATTGTTGTCTCCTAAATTGTATTAATTAATAATGTTTCTTATTTTAATATACTTCTCCACACCGTGACTGCACAGCAGAGCTCCTGAGCAGCATTGGCTATACCTAACGTTACAACACAGATTGTATATATTTCCAGTCAAATGCAAAGAATCATGACTTTGTGCCTAGTCTGGGTTGCCCAGTCACCTGTAAATGGTCTTTTCCCACTGGACTTTTTTTTTTTTTTTTTTGTGGTACGCGGGCCTCTCACTGTTGTGGCCTCTCCCGTTGCGGAGCACAGGCTCCGGACGCGCAGGCTCAGTGGCCACGGCTCATGGGCCTAGCCGCTCCGCGGCACGTGGGATCTTCCCGGACCGGGGCACGAACCCGTGTCCCCTGCATCGGCAGGCGGACTCTCAACCACTGCGCCACCAGGGAAGCCCCCACTGGACTTTTAACTCAGGACTTCCCTGGCAGTCCAGTGGTTAAGAATCTGCACTTCCAATGCAAGGGGCACGGGTTTGATCTCTGGTCAAGAAACTAAGATCCCACATACTGCATGGCACAGCCAATAAATAAATAAATTAATTAATTAATTAAAATACATCAACTCACCAAAATTGGAACTCATCTAAGTGTACAATACTAAGGTAGAGATGAATATAGTTTAAACTTTGGAGGAATATTCTATAACCATTTGAAGTGATGCTTATGAGATCATAATAACATGGGGAAAGGCTAATGTTATAAGTTTGGAGAAGAGGAGGAGAAAACAAAACCTCATCAGCTCCTCCAGAGGACAGGAGATGTGTCTGTCTGACTCAGTTATATCTCTCTGATCCAGTACAGTACTGGCAGACACATAGCAGGCGTTTAAGTTTTGAGGGAAATACCCCGAAATTTAAAAAGCCAAAATGGAGCTTCCCTGGTGGCACAGTGGTTAAGGATCTGCCTGCCAATGCAGGGAACACGGGTTCGAGCCCTGGTCCAGGAAGATCCCACATGCGCCACAACTACTTAGCCTGTGCTCTAGAGCCCATGTGCCACAACTACTGAAGCCTGCACGCCTAGAGCCCACGCTCTGCAAAATAGAAGCCACCACAATGAGAAGCCCACGCACTGCAAAGAAGAATAGCCCCTGCTCGCCACAACCAGAGAAAGCCCGCGCAGCAATGAAGACCCAACAATGCAGCCAAAAATAAAAATAGATAAATAAAATTTTTTTAAAGTAGATTGTAAAATAATATTTTAAAATTAATTAATTAAAAAGGCAATATGACACCATGGTTAAGAGCCAAGTTCTGGAATCTGTCAGACATGAATTCACATTCTTACTATACTGTTTATACAGTATGGGGTATTAACCTTTTCCTCATCTGAAAAATGAGAATAGTAGTGGTGTTTCCATCACAAGGTAGTTGTAAAGTTTAACTCAGAGCATAAATGAAGGGCACAGTATTGTTCCTGGTAGATGGTGAGATAGCGCTTATTATATATCAGCTACCACTATCACTATTATTATTACTACCTTGTTTCTTCCCTCTCTTTATTGAGGTATGATTTACATAAAAATAAAGTGCGTAGGTCTCAAGTGTTGAGTTAGATGAGTTTTGGCACTTGAGTAACTACCACCCACGACAAGATAGAGAATACTTCCATCACCCTGGAAGTTCCCATGGTGCCCTTTCCAGTCAACACTCCTACCTCAGAGCAACCACATTTTGGCTTCTGTCTCCATAGATTAGTTTTGCCTGTTCATATACTTTCTGTAAATGGAATTATATAGTATACATATTTTTGTGTTTGGCTTCTTTTGCTTATCATGACGTTTTTTGAGTTTCATCCATGTGGCTGCATGTATCTATGGGTAGTTCCTTTTTATTTCTGAGTAGGATTACACTGTAAGAGTACACTACTTTCGTGTATTCATTCTCCTGTTGATGATCATTTGGGTTATTTCCAGTGTGGGGCTTTAAAAATTAAAGCATCTATGGATATTCTTATACCAGTCTTTAGATGGACAAATGTTTTCATTTCCCTTAAGTGAATACCTAAGGAATGGAATTGCTGGGTCATAGAGTGGATATAAGCTTAACTTTATATCAGACTGACAAACAGTTCTCTACAGTGATGGCAGCAGTGAGATCTCTTTTTAATACAGGTGGGAATAAGGGTGACATTTGAGGTAATCCAGCACAGCCAGAGAAATACTTTGGAGTCATATGGACCTGCGTTCCTATCCGGGCTCTGGTGTTTACAATTTGTGTGACCCTGGCTAAGTTATTTAATATCTCTGAGACTTGGTCTCACCTGTAAAAAGGGAGTGATAATGAGATCAGGTATATTAATAGCTAGTATTCTACCTAGCAGTGGCATGCCAAATTGGGGGCAGTAGTGCAGGCTTGTAAGGGGGTGCATGGTCTGTAAGGAATTTAAAAGCAGTAAGAAAACCACCTAAAAGTCCATTTGCTTTTTATCATTATGCACCTACAATTCTAAGCAGTGTCAGTGGTAAAACGCTTCTCCCTGCCTCCTTTTCCTCCTGTATACCATGCTACCTAGAAATGTATAGGAACTTATAATAAATAGTAATTATAATCAATATTTAATAAAGTTAAGTAGGAAGTAAGGGGTTGTAATTTTTAACTTAAGTGAGATTTGTAGCTTTTATTCCAGGTACTTTCTCTGTGCACTTTCTGTTTTCTCCAGATCCCTGGTGTGGAAGGCTCACCCTAAGTGGAAACATTTCCTGGGTTCCAGGGAGGCACACAGAGGTCTATTCCTCTTTAGGAGCCATCTGTAAACAGTCCCTCCTCTCTGTTCCTTTAAAGTTTGAGGTTTTCTCCCCTTTTTACCCAGTGTTTAATTCTGATATGTCATAGGCATATTTTCTTCCATTGTATTTGTCAACGTAATTATAGATCGTGTACCTAATCTAAGCCAGCCTTATTTATCAAGTCCAGAACAAGTCCTCTTAAACAGGCTGTGCCTTGTAAATTAGCTTCCCAAACATACATTCTAACTTATGGAGCCCTTTATTAATGTTTTTTGTCAATAGTTACTTTGTATTTATGTAGAATCTGGTTTGGGCTTTCTCTCTACACTTTCTCCAACTTACCTGCCTCTGAGCTATTTTTTTACTATGTAAAAATGAATCATAAATATCATATTTGTCTACTGTGGCCTGTCTTCTATACTTTGGATGGGCTACTGATTTGAGGACAAATACAGTAGTTCTGGAAGCATTAATACATCTCAGACGGTGCTTAAGAGCCTGAGCTCTTGAGTTAAAATGCTTCCTGATACCACTACTAGCTGTGCCACATTAGCCATGTCTAACATGTGGGGGGGGGGGGGTGTTTGTTTGTTTGTTTACACCACCAAGCAACTCGCTGCTACCAGCTGGGTTCCCTACGATGTAACTCAATTCTGACAGGATCTACCTGGAGATAGCATCAGATCCCACAGGTTAAAGGTTCAGTCCTACAAGACTGCCCTGCTGTTCCCTACCCCCAACACCTACTTCAGACGGCAGTGGCAAATCCAGGTTGTCACCTGTGCTTTGGACCAACTGGCTATAGATTAGAGGTTCCAAACACCTTCTCCTTTGGTTCAATTAATTTGCTAAAGTGACTCACAGAACTCAGAAACATTTTACTTACTAGATTACCGATTTATTATAAAAGGATATAATTGAGGAACAGCCAGATAAAAGAGCTGCATAGGGCAAGGTATATGCCGCTCTCCCCAAATCTTCACATGTGTACGAACACAGAAACTCTCTGAACCCTGTCCTTTTTGCTTTTTCTTCACATTGGCATGGTTGATTAAATCATTGACCATTGGTGATCAGTTCAACCTCCAGTCCCTCTCCCCTCCCTGGAAGTCAGGGAGGTGGGACTGAAAGTTCCCGCCCTCCAATCATATGTTTGGTTCTCCATCCTTAGGTGCTTTCCAAAAATCACTTCATTAACATAAACCTCAGGTGTTAGTTGAAAGAGGTTTGTTATGAATATCACGAAACCTTTATCACTCTTATTACTTAGGAAATTCCAAGGGTTTTAGGAACTCTGTGCCAGAAGTAAGAATGAAGACTAAATATATCTTTCTTAAGTATAAATATATATATAAATCACAGTATCGCAGCAGATTACCTAACCTCTCTGAGCGTTGTTTTTCTTATCCATGAAATGAGTAATGATACCTGTTTCTTTTTTTTTGACATTCACATTGTATTTCTAGAATATAGATGATCATTCAAGTTAGAAGTTAGTTAATTTTTTAATTTAATTTAATTTTTTTATACAGCAGGTCCTTATTAGTCATCCATTTTATACACATTAGTGTATACATGTCAACCAATCGCCCAATTCAGCACACCACCACCACCACCCCCTGCCGCTTTCCCCCCTTGGTGTCCATATGTTTGTTCTCCCAATTCATCACTCCACCTCCCCGCCATTTTCTCCTGTTGGTGGCCATACATTTGTTCTCTACATCTGTGTGTCTATTTCTGCCCTGCAAACCAGTTCATCTGTACCATTTTTCTAGGTTCCACATATATGTGTTAATATATGATATTTGTTTTTCTCCTCTGACTTACTTCACTCTGTATGACAGTCTCTAGATCCATCCATGTCTCTACAAATGACCCAATTTCGTTCCTTTTTATGGCCAGGTAATATTCCATTGTATATATGTACCACATCTTCTTTATCCATTTGTCTGTCGATGGGCATTTAGGTTGCTTCCATGACCTGGCTATTGTAAATAGTGCTGCAATGAACATTGGGGTGCATGTGTCTTTTTGAATTATGGTTTTCTCTGGGTATATGCCCAGTAGTGGGATTTCTGGGTCATATGTAATTCTATTTTTAGTTTTTTAAGGAACCTCCAAACTGTTCTCCATAGTGGCTGTATTAATTTACATTCCCACCAACAGTGCAAGAGGGTTCCCTTTTCTCCACACCCTCTCCAGCATTTGTTGTTTGTACATTTTCTGATGATGCCCATCCTAACTGGTGTGAGGTGATACCTCATTGTAGTTCCGATTTGCATTTCTCTAATAATTGTGATGTTGAGCAGCTTTTCATGTGCTTCTTGTCCACCTGTATGTCTTCTTTGGAGAAATATCTATTTAGGTTTTAATATTGAGCTGCATGAGCTGTTTACATATTTTGGAGATTAATCCTTTGTCTGTTGATTCGTTTGCAAATATTTTCTCCCATTTTGAGGGTTCTCTTTTCGTCTCGTTTATGTTTTCCTTTGCTGTGCAAAAGCTTTTAAGTTTCATTAGGTCCCATTGTTTATTTTTGTTTTTATTTCCATTATTCTAGGAGGTGGATCAAAAAAGATCTTGCTGTGATTTATGTCAGAGTGTTCTTCCTAAGTTTTCCTCTAAGAGTTTTATAGTGTCCAGTCTTACATTTAGGTCTCTAATCCATTTTAAGTTTATTTTTGAGTATGGTGTTAGGGAGTGTTCTAATTTCATTCTTTTACATGTAGCTGTCCAATTTTCCCAGCGCCATTTATTGAAGAGACTGTCTTTTCTCCATTGTATGTCCTTGCCTCCTTTGTCATAGATTAGTTGACCATAGGTGCGTGGGTTTATCTCTGGGCTTTCTATCTTGTTCCATTGATCTATATTTCTGGTTTTGTGTCAGTACCATATTGTCTTGATTATTGTAGCTTTGTAGTATAGTCTGAAGTCAGGGAGTCTGATTCCTCCAGCTCTGTTTTTTTCCCTCTAGACTGCTTTGGCTATTTGGAGTCTTTTGTGTCTCCATACAAATTTTAAGATTTTTTGTTCTAGTTCTGTGAAAAATGCCATTAATAATTTGATAGGGATTGCATTGAATCTGTAGATTGCTTTGGTTAGTATAGTCATTTTCACAATATTGATTCTTCCCATCCAAGAACATGGTATATCTCTCCATCTGTTGGTATCATCTTTAATTTCTTTCATCAGTGTTATAGTTTTCTGCATACAGGTCTTTTGTCTCCTTAGGTAGGTTTATTCCTAGGTATTTTATTCTTTTTGTTGCAGTGGTAAATGAGAGTGTTTCCTTAATTTCTCTTTCAGATTTTTCATCATTAGTGTATAGGAATGCAAGAGATTTCTGTGCATTAATTTTGTATCCTGCAACTTTACAAAATTCATTGATTAGCTCTAGTAGTTTTCTGGTGACATCTTGAGGATTCTCTATGTATAGTATCATGTCATCTGCAAACAGTGACAGTTTTACTTCTTCTTTTCCAATTTGTATTCCTTTTATTTCTTTTTCTTCTCTGATTGCCATGGCTAGGACTTCCAAAACTATGTTGAATAATAGTGGTGAGAGTGGACACCCTTGTCTTGTTCCTGATCTTAGAGGAAATGCTTTCAGTTTTTCACCATTGAGAATAATGTTTGCTGTGGGTTTGTCGTATATGGCCTTTATTATGTTGAGATAGGTTCCCTCTATGCCCACTTTCTGGAGAGTTTTTATTATAAATGGGTGTTGAATTTTGTCAAAAGTTTTTCCTGCATCTATTGAGATGATCATGTGGTTTTTATTCTTCAGTTTGTTAATATGGTGTATCACATTGATTGATTTGCATATATTGAAGAATCCTTGCGTCCCTGGGATAAATCCCACCTGATCATGGTGTATGATCCTTTTAATGTGTTGTTGGATTCTGTTTGCTAGTATTTTGTTGAGGATTTTTGCATCTATATTCATCAGTGATATTGGTCTGTAATTTTCTTTTTTTGTAGTATCTTTGTCTGGTTTTGGTATCGGGGTGATGGTGGCCTCATAGAATGAGTTTGGGAGTGTTCCTTCCTCTGCAATTTTTTGGAAGAGCTTGAGAGGGATGGGTGTTAGCTCTTCTCTAAATGTTTGATAGAATTCACCTGTGAAGCCATCTGGTCCTGGACTTTTGTTTGTTGGAAGATTTTTAATGACAGTTGCAATTTCATTACTTGTGATTGGTCTGTTCATATTTTCTGTTTCTTCCTGGTTCAGTCTTGGAAGGTTATACCTTTCTAAGAATTTGTCCATTTCTTCCAGGTTGTCCATTTTATTGGCATAGAGTTGCCTGTAGTAGTCTCTTAGGATGCTTTGTATTTCTGTGGTGTCTGTTGTAACTTCTCCTTTTTCATTTCTGATTTTATTGATTTGAGTCCTCTCCCTCTTTTTCTTGATGAGTCTGGCTAATGGTTTATCAATTTTGCTTATCTTCTCAACGAACCAGCTCTTAGTTTTATTGATCTTTGCTATTGTTTCTAGTTCATTTATTTCTGCTCTGATCTTGATAATTTCTTTCCTTCTGCTAACTTTGGGTTTTGTTTGTTCTTCTTTCTCTAGTTCCTTTAGGTGTAAGGTTAGATTGTTTATTTGAGATTTTTCTTGTTTCTTGAGGTAGGCTTGTATAGCTATAAACTTCCCTCTTAGAACTGCTTTTGCCATATCCCATAGGTTTTGGATTGTCCTGTTTTCATTGTCATTTGTCTCCAGGTATTTTCTGATTTCCTCTTTGATTTCTTCAGTGATCTCTTGGTTATTTAGTAATATATTGTTTAGCCTCCATGTGTTTGTGTTTTTTACCTTTTTTTTCCCTGAAATTGATTTCTAATCTCATAGCATTGTGGTCAGAAAAGATGCTTGATATGATTTCAATTTTCTTAAATTTACTGAGGCTTGATTTGTGACTCAAGATGTGATCTCTCCTGGAGAATGTTCCGTGCACACTTGAGAAGAAAGTGTAATCTGTTTTTGGATGGAATGTTCTATAAATATCAATTAAATCTATCTGGTCTATTGTGTCATTTAAAGCTTGCGTTTCCTTATTAATTTTCTGTCTGGATGATCTGTCCATTGGTGTAAGTGAGGTGTTAAAGTCCCCCACTATTATTGTGTTACTGTCGATTTCCTCTTTTTTTTTTTTTTTGCGGTATGCGGGACTCTCACTGCTGTGGCCTCTCCCGTTGCGGAGCACAGGCTCCAGACGCGCAGGCCCAGCGACCATGGCTCACGGGCACAGCCGCTCCGCGGCACGTGGGATCCAGACTGGGGCACTGGGGCACGAACCCGCATCTCCCACATCGGCAGGTGGACTCTCAACCACTGAGCCACCAGGGAAGCCCCAATTTCCTCTTTTATAGCTATTAGCAGTTACCTTATGTATTGAGGTGCTCCTATGTCGGTGCATATATATTTATAATTATTATATCTTCTTCTTGGATTGATCCCTTGATCATTGTGTACTGTTCTTCCTTGTCTCTTGTAACAGTCTTTATTTTAAAGTCTATTTTATCTGATATGAGTATTGCTACTCCAGCTTTCTTTTGATTTCCATTTGCATGGACTATCTTTTTCCATCCCCTCACTTTCAGTCTGTATGTGTGCCTAGGTCTGAAGTGGGTCTCTTGTAGACAGCACATATATGGGTCTTGTTTTTGTATCCATTCAGCAAGCCTGTATCTTTTGGTTGGAGCATTTAATCCATTCATATTTAAGGTAATTATCAATATGTATGTTCCTATTATCATTTTCTTAATTGTTTTGGGTTTGTTTTTGTAGGTCCTTTTCTTCTCTCATGTTTCCCACTTAGAGAAGTTCCTTTAGCATTTGTTGTAGAGCTGGTTTGGTGGTGCTGAATTCTCTTAACTTTTGCTTGTCTGTAAAGCATTTGATTTCTCCATCGAATCTGAATGAGATCCTTGCTGGGTAGAGTAATCTTGGTTGTAGGTTCTTCCCTTTCATCACTTTAAGTATATCATGCCACTCCCTTCTGGCTTGTAGAGTTTCTGTTGAGAAATCAGCTGTTAACCTTATGGGAGTTCCCTTGGGAACTCCTAGGGGAGTCGTTTTTTCCCTTGCTGCTTTCAATAATTTTTCTTTGTCTTTAATTTTTGCCAATTTGATTACTATGTGTCTCCTTGGGTTTATCCTGCCTGGGACTCTGCGCTTCCTGGACTTGCGTGGCTATTTCCTTTCCTATGTTAGGGAAGTTTTCGATTATAATCTCTTCTAATATTTTCTATGGTCCTTTCTCTCTCTCTTCTCCCTCTGAGACCCCTATAATGCGAATGTTGTTGCATTTAATGTTGTCCCAGAGGTTTCTTAGGCTGTCTTCATTTCTTTTCATTCTTTTTTCTTTATTCTGTTCCACAGCAGTGAATTCCACCATTCTGTCTTCCAGGTCACTTATCTGTTCTTCTGCCTCAGTTATTCTGGTATTGATTCCTTCTAGTGTGTTTTTCATTTCAATTATTGTATTGTTCATCTCTGTTTGTTTGTTCTTTAATTCTTCTGGATCTTTGTTGAACATTTCTTGCATCTTCTCGATCTTTGCCTCCATTCTTTTTCCGAGGTCCTGGATCATCTTCACTATCATTATTCTGAATTCTTTTTCTGGAAGGTTGCCTATCTCCACTTCATTTAGTTGTTTTTCTGGGGTTTTATCTTGTTCCTTCATCTGGTACATAGCCCTCTGCCTTTTGATCTTGTCTATCTTTCTGTGAATCGATACCTGTTTCTTAAGATAATGGATGTAGAATGCTGTATTAGTTTTCTATTGCTACCACAACAAATTACCACAAACTTAGTGGCTTAAAACAACACAAATTTATTATCTTACAGTTCTGTAGGTTGGAAGTCTGCCGTGGGTCTCACCAGGCTAAACCCTTGACAGGGCTATTCTCCTTCTGGAGGCTATAGAGTAGAATCCGTTTTCTTGCAATTCCCGCTTTCTAGAGATTGCTGTATTTCTTCGCTCGTGACCCCCTTCTTCCATCTTCAGAACTGGCAATAGCAGGTCAAGTCCCTTTCACACCTACATCTCTCTACTCTCTGCAGCCAGGAGAGGTTCACTGATTTTTTTTTTTTTTTTTGATGTGGACCATTTTTAAAGTCTTTATTGAATTTGTTACAATATTGCTTCTGTTTTATGTTTTGGTTTTTTGGCCCTGAGGTATGTGGGATCTTAGCTCCCTGACCGAGGATCGAACCTGCACCCCCTGCATTGGAAGGCGAAGTCTTAACCACTGGGATGCCAGGGAAGTCCCAACGTTCACTGATTTTAAGGACTCGTGTGATTATATTGGGCTCACCTGGATAATCTAGGCTAATTTCCCACCTCGAGGATTTTAACCTTGATCATATCTGCAAAGTCCCTTTTGCCACCTACCATAACATATTCATGGGTTCCAGAGGATCAGGACATGGACGTTTGTAGGGGGGCCGTTGTTCTCCCTACCCCAAGTGCAAGGTACTGTGCCTCGCTCTTTGTAAACCCTCAGTAAGTGGCACTCGTTCAAGGCCCTCGGTACTCTGGGAAGTTGCAAACTGAAGACTGAGCCCTGGGCACAAGTAATTTAAAGCCTGGTAGGAAAATGAGAGGGGTGAGGACAGAAATGATTCTGATCCAGAAAGAGTGAACAGAGTCATGTGTGGGGTGTCCACCAAGTGCTGTGGGAAAGTGAGAAGCCTCAGGTCAGTAAGTGGTCTGGCGAGTTTGAACAGAATGAATGTGTCAATAATGTATTTAAGTGCAGAACCCAGAAAGAAATGAGGATCAACTCAAATGAGAATCTTTTGGGGACAATGGGTAAGAAGGAAGGAGAAGGCAGAGGAAAAGCCTCTTCTGCCTCGAGAGTCAGGGAATTAGATTTGTTCATGTCTCTTGATTCTTCCCACTAGTCCCCCTGGACTCACTTGTGCATTATGCAGCAGATATGTGCCAGGCACTGTACCTGGCCTAGAGGATATAGTGAACACAGTACACAGAGGCCACTTCCCTGCAGCTCAGTGTGGTGAAGCAAAATAACCATGTCAACACAGAGCCATAATACAGTGTGGCAGGAGGAGCCCACAGGAAGGATGTGCCTCCTTCCCAGATTTACAGGGTGGGAAAGGCATCTTGAGGGAAGTGCTGATAAACTGCGACCTGAAGAATGAGTTAATCAGGATGCTCTGGGCCACAGGTAACAGCCCAACTCAAGTGACCTTAAACAATAATGACTGGAAGCCCAGGAGTAGGGTAGGCATCAGGGTTGGTTACTCTGGTCACTTTGGCTCCATTTTTCTGTGATTCCCTTGGCTGGGCTTTCCTCTCTCTGTTTATTTCACTCTCAGGCTGGCTACCCTCGTGGTCCCAAGTCCCGGAGTCACATTAGGACACCCAGCATCCAGAGGAAGAAAGGCATCCCTTTCATAGACTCTCTCCTGAAAATGAGAAAACTCCTTTTCCACACACTCCCAGCAACTGGTCCCCTTGCATCCGATTGGGGTCACAGGCTCATTTCTGAGCCAGTACCTGTGTCCAAGTGAATGCCGTGTCCAATTTGGCTTAGATCTAAGTTCCTGAACCTATCACTGTGGAAAGGACAGTGAACTTACACATGGTCTGATTTGGGCTGGGCAGATAATGAAATGAAAATCAAGGTGCCATTAGGAATGAGGGAGGGTGAGGGAAAGAAAGAACAGAGTGCAGGAATGGAAGTGACTTGTTCTCTCCTTCTCCCATGTAAGACTAGTTTCTGCCACTTCATACCTTCTGCTTTCCATGGATTCTGTTTCCTCTTATTTCTAGCTTTGCCATGACTTCTCTCCGCACATGCTTTCAACTTCAGCATCTGTCATTAACTGCCTCACTTCTCCATGTCTCTCAATTCAAATCCCCAAGCTTAATTTACCTCACTATACCAGTCTCCACCTACTTGGAAGTAAGCTGCAGAAGATCTAAATACAAGATTTATTTTGTATACTGCTCTGCCCCCAGCATCTGAACAGTACTTGGCATGCAGTAAGTGCTCAATGAATTAAATATGTGCCAAATGAATGGAAGATCAGCCTTCTAGCTAATCGGCTGCCTTTCAGTCAGTTGCCCTCTGCCAGATTTTCTGTGGCTGAGGGGGTGTCCCTTGAAGGGACTGTTGACATGTCCCCTCTAGTGGTAGGAGCAGAAATTTGTTTGGATATAACTTCTACTACTATTATCTGAACTTCAGTTTACTTTTCTGCAAAATAGGATCAATGAAATCTGCCCTTTATGGCTCAGAGGGGTTCAGTATCAAGTGAGATCATGAATATGAAGGTACTTTATATATTGTAAAATGCCAGGCAGTTTAATTCAATCCTGGTCACTCACATACGCCTGGAAAACACTGATGACAGAAAGGCTGTTTTACCTGTTCACTTCCACTTCTTGATGTTGAGTGATCCAGGAGAACCTCTAATTGACTCTCTTCTTGTCCCTCTCCATTTGCTCCCCCAGGGTCACTCAGGATGTGTCAACTGTCTGGAGTGGAATGAGAAAGGAGAGTAAGTATGAGCTCTGACACCTAGGGGGTGCTGGAGAATGGTATGGGGAGGTTGGGAGAAGGGGACTTTCCTTCCTCTTTGTAGATCTAAGGAAAAGAGTGGACCCAAGAGTGGAGACTGCTGCTCTGTGCTATGTACTTAAGTTTAGTTCATCATTATCAATACACAGTTAAACAATGAATTCCAGATAGATGGAAAGTTGAATGACCTTCCAAACCCTGTTTTTTTAATAAGCTATTGTATTTAAGGAATGATGAGAAATTCTCAGGACAAAATAGAAGAGAATCAATCACTGTTTACAAGATAACCTTATATTCTGTGACATCTACTGTTCTTCAAGTTCTGTGTAGCCTAAGTCCTTATCAACTGGGAAACATGGGATAGAGGAAGTGGGGGCAGGAACTTGAGGAGAGGTCAGAACTGTTCTTTCTCTCTACTTGCAGCTTGCTGGCCTCTGGTTCTGATGACCAGCACACGATTGTGTGGGACCCGCTGCACCACAAGAAGCTGCTTTCCATGCACACAGGACACACTGCAAATATCTTTTCTGTCAAGGTGAGCAGGATAAGCCACAAAGCAAGTGGACAGTGTGACTGGGCTGTGCACGTGGTTGTGTTTGCATGTGTGTGTCCCATGTATACCCTGGGGTCACAGACATCTTTGTGATCTGAGCATCTGCTGGTGATTCCTGAAATTCCGTCTCTTTTCCATGCTCTGCTTCTTCTCTTAGAGCCAAGAGGCCAGCTCCAAATAAATTTATACTTATGTGAGTGGTGATGATGGGAGGTATGGTTCTGAGCATGAACTTCAGTAGCAGGCAGACCTGTGTTTGACTCCCTCATCTGCTCCTTGGAAGCTGTGTGAACTGGGAAAATCACCTGACCCCTCTGGGCCTGTTTACCCATCTGTAAAAAGGAAGTAGCTAAGGAAAATCCCCCACGTTAATGAATAAATGAGTAAATAAATAATTTAACTAAAAAAGGAAGTAGCAATCCACAGCGCTGATGTTACATTACAGTTCAATGAGATGATTGATTTAAAAAGCACCTGTCACAGGTGATTTTAGCTGTTCTACTTTTCATAGGAAATGAGTCTCTGATTGTTGGTCTAGGGGAGTTGAGCTGAGAAGAGGGGAGGCAGGGGACTTAAAGGACTTCAGACCTCTGAAGACCTGTTACGTGGAAGTGACATGAAACTTGTGCCTCTCGGTCCCAGAAAACAGACCTAGGAATAGTGACTTAAGTTTTCAGAAGCCAGTGTAGGCCTGATGAAGGAAAGGATTGTCTAATGCTTAGAGATATTTGAAAAAGGTAAAATGGGCCTTCTGAGGATGTAGTAAATGTCCTAGCACTGAGGTATTCCTCACTGGGCACTTCCATCTGCTAGGTTGAAGGCTGAAGGAAATGACCTTTAAATCTTTCCAGCTCTGAAATTCTGTAATGGATGTATGTGAGAGTGAGGCTGTCCTTTGGAAAGCCTGACTAATCTAAGAAATGTTTTCCTAATTAATATCAAGATGAATTACAAGATACCTGAAGAAGAAGATTCAAGAGCTCAAAACCAACTTATTTCACTCATCAGAGCTTCTTTCCTAAGCTCTGATTCTCATCTCCTGTTCCAGGGACCAATCCTAGATGAATTTCTGTGATTTGAGAGACAGAACAATGCTGATTGACCTCTTGCATGATGAACAGAGACTGCTTTCCTCCCCTGAAAAGTGTTAGGTCCAGTTTAAATCTGTGGGGTCAGATCTGGGGAAGGGACCTAAGCTATCAGTTTGGCATCATAGAAAACAAAATGTTGAGTTCAGAGACCAGAATTGGACAATGACCTTGATACTCCCTGATAGTAAGACCTTGGGCAAGGCACTTATATTCACAGACTCTCAGCCTTCTCTTCTGTTATAAAAAGGTATAGAAAAGGGTTCCTCTCTCTTCTGGTAATAAAACACCACAGATCTATTTATTTAACCGACGAGCTCCCCCTGGTGGCATCTATAGTGTGGAACGAGTATGGCAGTGGCCACAAGCTCTTCCCAAGGGTTCTCCTGTTTATTTCTATTGCGCGTGGGGTATATGTTGTCTCCAGCCAGGATTAAAGACTACTAGTTGTCCCTAAAAATGATCAAATTCCATCTGTGTCATCTAGCCCTTATGCTGGTGAGCTATTAAAGAAGTGCATGTGGAAAGAGTGAATTGTTAAAGTCAAGTGGGGCTTTAGCTACTTAAATGCAGGAAAATGTCAACACCCTCTCCCCCACCCCCCCAGACCCCAGCACCCATTCAGCCTTGTTGTGCGCTGGGAGAAACTTTTCAACTAAGAAAAAAAGATAATTCAATCTTTCAAACTTAAGAAAGAAGAGAATAACTCAACTAACACCACACCCGAATATTTTTCTTCCTCAACACTAGGTGATAGAACTGTATACGTTTTAAAAATTATTAATCAAAGTTATGTTTGTGGCTATTTTGACCTTGCCATATGTGATCTGGAATATTTTGTTCTCAACTTCACCAGAATGATGGGGTTGTCCTTTTGAATAATGGCCACATAAAGATGTATTCTTCTGATGCTCAGCCCTTCCCCAAGTTCTGACTTTTGAGCCATTTCCAGCACTTGCCATTATAAGGAGCGCTACTTGGAGCATTTCTGCATAGGCCCCTTTTTTCTTTTAGAATTATTTCTCAGAAGTGGAAGTTTTAGGTCAAAAGATAGAAATAGTTTTTATGTTTCTTACCTATTGCCAGATTGTTCTCCAGAAATATTTGAACCAATTTAAAACACCCACTCCCTTATAACACTGAAAGTCCTTTTCATTTCAAGACTAATTTATTTCTTAACCCCCAGGTTATTAAGTAGCCATCATGAGGCATATAGGAGTCAGACAGACTTGAGTTTGAATTGACAGTCCTCCTGAATGCTAGTACCGAACCTTAATTTTTAATGGGGTTATTGTAAATATTAACAAGATAAATTACCTGCTCGATGTCTAGCACATGGTAAATGCTTAGTAAGTGGTAACAGCTATGATTATCATCCATTCAGCTCTTACCTGGGGAAGAATCAGAGGAAGAGGGTTCCTTAGGTAGTCCAGCTTGGCCTAGGTCAGGACCGCTCTGGCGAAATAAAGGTGTACATCCTGATTTTGACCTTTGGGCCTACAGGCTGATGCTCGAGATCCAAAGTTTTCTTGGCGGATTGTCTTGGATGGGCTCGTTTTCTTATCTGATGTGGAGAGGGGAAAAAAAGGTGCTAACATCCAGGCTGGTCTCCTTCCGTGGCCTAGCCCCACCACCTGCCAACCTCTTCTTCAATCTCTCCCAAGCAGTTCCTGCCTCACGCTGGGGACCGCATCTTGATCACAGGGGCAGCTGACTCCAAGGTGCATGTCCACGACCTGACAGTAAAGGAGACGATCCACATGTTTGGAGACCACACAAACCGGGTGAAACGCATCGCCACGGCGCCCATGTGGCCCAACACATTCTGGAGCGCTGCTGAGGATGGGCTTATCCGGTGAGGGCCTGAGGCAGGGAGTGGGGCCTGTGCCTCCCCGGCTCCCACTCCATGTCGGTTCCCCCATCCTATCTGCCCTACTGCTTCCTTCCACAGGCCTGGCTCCTTCCCTCCAACAGAGTTCCAGACTCATTTGTCTGCCCAGCACAGTTAGCAGTGAACAAACTCCACTGATTTACTTACCCTATTCTTCACCTTCCCCACTTCTTACCCTCTCCTGAGCAACATTCAAGCCCACTGGCTTTCTCACCATCTCAGATGCACCGTCTGCCTCCTCTGGGCCTTCATACTTGCTGTTCCCTCTAACTGGTTTTCTCAGTCCCAGCTCTTTCTCAACTCTTTCTTACCCTAAGGAGACAGCTTAAGGGTCACCTCCCGAGAAGCACCTTCTCTGACCATCCTATCTAAAATAGATCCCCCACCATTGTTCTTTGTCTCCGTGCCCTAATTGTATCCTCTATAACTCTAATCACCCTCTATAGTTCTTTTATTTTATTTACTTGATGGTTTACTTTTTTGTCTGTGTCCCTCACTGAGTAGTAAACTCCCTCAGCATTTTGTCTGTCTTGTCCATCTTGTCCATGTCTTTCTTGTCCTTGGTTGTGTTCCTAGAGCCCAGCACAATACCTGGCACGTAGAGGCACTTGATACATTTCCCTTGAACCGTCGCTCAATGGGCATATTCCTGGGAGGGGCATAGCCAGCCAGAAATGGTTAAGTGGACTCTCCCCCTTTTCACTGGCCTATATCGTCACACCTTTGCCTCTACTTCCCTTCTTCTTAAAATGGTCTCATTGCCTTTCTTTAGCTCCTTTCTTCACATATAACCTTAGAACTTTTTCCTTATCTCCACAATCTGCTTTAATATCCTTCCTTGAGATGCTATGGGACTTTGTGCCCTCTTCCCTGTTACAGGGGAAGAGGGGTGTCTAAGTCATACATGAACTAGAACTCAGACAGATCAAGTCAAGTCCTCCCTCTGTCATTCAGTGTCTGGGGCAAATCACTTCACCCCCCGGACCTCAGTTTCCTCATCTATAAAATGGGAATTATCATAATATCTCTTTTGTTGGCCTGAGCATTAAAATTGAGATAGTGCCCGTAAAACTTTAGCCACAGTACTTAGCAGACACAATGCATTTGGTCGGTGGCGGGTCCAACTCTCTGTTGCGCTGGTTGACCCTGACTGACTAGACTGTGCCGGGGCAGCAGGTAGAGGCTAAGAACCTAGGGCATGGGGCAGGAGCCTAGGCACTTAGGGGCAGGCACAGTCCGGGGAGGAGTCCTAGCAGAAGGTGAACACAAGCTGGCCTTCCAGAATACACAGGATTTGGATGGGCAAGGGAAAGCAGAGTGGACTCCCCAGCTTGAGCAGAGTCTGTGAAGGCACGGGTAAATGTGCCACATACAGGACACAGTTCTGAGGCTGTAACTGACCCACACTTAGAAAACTGAGGAGCAAGGTTGGAGAGGTATGTGAAATCATGTCTTGAAAACCAGACTGAGTAGTTTGATAGAAGTAAACAAAGAGTAAACTCATGCGAAAAGTATTGAGGAATCTCTGCAGTTTTTTGAGCAAGAAAGTGATGCAACAAAAACAATATTTTAGGAAGAGCAGTCTGGTGAGGATGGCTTAGAAAGATAAGTGAACAATGAAGAAATTATTGGAGATGTTTAGGCGGAGGTGGGTGAGCACATGAATGATGCCCTCGCCATTCTCTGGATGTGCCTGTGTCCCAGCATCAAAGCAGTTCCCCAGTAGGAGTGTGCTGACGCTGGGTGGATGTTTTGGCCTGACTTTACCACCCGGATGGGACTTGGGCTTGTCCTGGCAGTTGGTGTTTCTAGGTAGCTCTTAGATGATCTCCAGATTTTCTTTTCTGTCACCTCTATACTTCTTTCATCTCCTGCAAGAAACTAG
The DNA here is from genome assembly GCF_011762595.2 of Tursiops truncatus. Taxonomy (NCBI): domain Eukaryota; kingdom Metazoa; phylum Chordata; class Mammalia; order Artiodactyla; family Delphinidae; genus Tursiops; species Tursiops truncatus. Next base: position 162,671,262 of record NC_047034.1, on the reverse strand, counting down.
GTTAAGAATAGAATTATTCTTAATCAAGGATCAGAGCAGAGGGGTTAAAATGCAGTCTTTCCAGCTCTGCACTATCTCAGTGCTGCACTTACTGCAGTGTCGTCCAGGCAAGTTATTTAGCTTCTTTGAACTTCTAGTGGTACCTAGGGATGGTGTGAGAATTTAATTAGATAATACATGTATAACACTTAGGAGCAATACTGGACACAAAGCAATTTCTCACTAAGTGTTAGTAGTCAGTAGTAATAGTACTTAGTAACAATAATATTGATATCTGTTACAAAAAAAAAGGGGGTTAGTAGTATCTACCTTAAAGAGTTATGTTAGAATAAAACAGAATGTGTGTGAAGCCTACTACAGGTGCCTGGCACACAGTGGGCACTCAAGAAATGGGAGTAGTTTTTGACATTATTTACAAACAGGTTCAAAGCCACTCCCAATTCCTTTGCATTTGGGCCTTGGCTTCTCCCCTGCCTTCCACCCATGGACACAACCCCCAACCCCCTGTGTCCTCTCTCACAGCCAGTATGACCTTCGGGAGAACAGCAAACACTCGGAGGTGCTGATTGACCTGACAGAGTACTGTGGCCAGCTGGTAGAGGCCAAGTGCCTCACCGTCAACCCCCAGGACAACAACTGCCTGGCAGTGGGGGCCAGTGGGCCCTTTGTGAGGCTCTATGACATTCGCATGATCCATAACCACAGGTATGAATAGCGCGGCCTCCCGTGGGCAAGGGGACCCGGAACCTGCTGCCCCTTTCCCTCATTGCCATGCCCTCTTCTTTTTGAGGTGGGTTGTTTTTGCTTTTTGTTTTACATTTTTTATTTCTTTAATGTTGTATCTATTTTATTTATTTACTTGTGGCTGCATTGGGTCTTCGTCGCTGCGTGCGGGCTTTCTCTAGTTGCGACGAGCGGGGGCTACTTTTCGTTGCGGCACGCGGGCTTATTGCGGTGGCTTCTCTTGTTGCGGAGCACAGGCTCTAGGCGCGTGGGCTTCAGTAGTTGTGGCACGTGGGCTCAGTAGTTGCGGCTCGCGGGCTCTAGAGCACAGGCTCAGTAGTTGTGGCGCACGGGCTTAGTTGCTTCGCGGCATGTGGGATCTTCCCGGACCAGGGCTCCAACCCATGTCCCCTGCATTGGCAGGCAGATTCTTAACCACTGTGCCACCAGGGAAGCCCTGAGGTGGGTTTTTGTAATTTTGTGATTCTTTTTTAAAATTTAATCCATGCTTATTTTGGAAAATATGAAAAGTATATTAAAGAAATTACCCATACTCCATTACCTGAAAGAAATCACTGTATATAGTATTTTCTGCTTGTTCTTTCACTATGAGTGTGTGTACAGAGTATACATCTTATACATGTAATTCCTTTATTTGTACATATAATTCTACTTTATTCTTTTTTTTTTTTTAAACAAAAGTAGAATATACTCAGAATCTCCACAGAAGTCCCAGACCTGAGCGGCTCCGCCAGCCTGGGTTTTCAGTGGACTCCTGGGACAAGTGCAGAAACTTCTGGCCTGCATTACTTTCATTTGTGGATTTGGGTGACCACTATTGCTCTGCACACACTGCATGACTTAGGGCGGGCCTTGAGCTTTTAGCTTCCTCATCTGTAAAATGGGAGTAATAGGGTGGCCATGAACCAAGACAAGTAGGCGGGACCTACTTATAAAGCACTGTAATATATGTGTCCACAGCTGTCTAGTTGGTGGACCTTTGGGGGTGCTGAGATAAGGAAGAAAGGTACCTCCTCCTGTATCTCTCCAGGGATATACACTTGGGTTTTTCTCCAGGAAGTGTGGTATGGTCTAGCCAGGAGTACTGTTAGGCCTTATAACCTATATGGTTTGCCTTCCCACCAGAAAGAGCATGAAGCAGAGCCCTTCAGCAGGTGTGCACACCTTCTGTGACCGGCAGAAGCCCCTTCCGGATGGTGCAGCCCAGTATTACGTAGCAGGTAGGGCTCAGCCCAACTCTGGCCCTAAACTCTTGGCAGGGTGCTGATTGTCTGTGGGGCAGTGCAAGGAGGCGGCATGGCATGGTGACCAAGAGCAAGGGGTTTAGAATCAGACAGACCTGGGCTTTGATGACTGTCAGTGACCAGCTATCCTACAACCTTTGGTAAATTACTTACCCTTGAGGAGTCTTAATTTCTTTTCTGTAAAATGGGGTTGTAATGACTCAATGAGATAAAGCATATAACACAGTTGGCCCAGTTCATATAGTAAGGGCTCAACATTGGGAGGGATTGGAAGCCTCACACTAGGGTAACAGGGCTGTTCCCTGCAGGTCACCTGCCAGTGAAGCTGCCCGACTACAACAACCGTCTGAGAGTGCTGGTCGCCACCTATGTGACCTTCAGCCCCAATGGCACAGAGCTGCTGGTCAACATGGGAGGAGAGCAGGTATGGATGGCTGCCCAACGTGGCCCTGCCCTTCCCCCTCCCACCCTCGTACCCAGCAGCCAGGGCTGTGTACCCCACACCCCCTACCATGAGGCAGACAAGAAGCCTCATTGTAAATGACGTTACTGTGAAATGTGGAAGCGCCATGGCATCTTTGCAATATTCCCAGAGAGGCGTCAGGCTTAGAACTGACAGACTTGTCTCCAGATGCTGGCCTTTTGTTTACTAGCTGTGTACTGTGACTTTGAACAACTCTCTTCATTTTCCTGAACCTTGGTTTCCTCATCTTCTATCTTCCTAGGAGGAAATCCTGGGGCTCAGAGCATGCAGCCAGGCTGCAGTTTGGGGCCAGCTTTGGGAAGTGTTCTTTGATAACGGCAGGTTGCTAACCCTTCTGTTTACAATCTCTCAGTCAGGATATTTAGTAAGCCTTGCAAAAATTCATTTACTCTACAAAGTCACTGAGTACTTACTCTGGGGGTAGCATTATCATGAACACGAGGGAAACAAACGTGAAATATGATCCATCCTAGGCTGATGGGAGCGACATGGCAAGTGAAACCGTTGATGACATTTAAAGTCAAGGTGTGACACAAGAGAAATGGGATGGAGACTAGGTGAGCCCTTGAGTTCAGAAGAGGGCTCTGGCTTCAGGTTGCTTAGCTGTCACCTGGCTTAAAGGTAGCATAAAGATGAGTTGGCGAGGCAGTCTAGCAGAGTGGTTCGGAGCCAGACAGACTCGGTTTTGGGTCCTGACTGTGCCACCTTCTGCTTTTATGGCCCTGGATAAATTAATTAAACACTGAGCCTACATTTCTTCATCTGTTCAGGGGGTGATGATAATAGTACCTTTTCGTGGGGCGGGGGGGCAGTTCTAGGATGAAATGAAAAAAAGCCATATAAAACACTTAGCAGAGGTCCTGGAGCAAAGTAAGAATTCAATAAATAGTAAGTAATAATAGCTAATATTTACTGAGGGAAGTAACTAGCAGTGTTAGTTTGGGCAAATTGCTTCTCTGCTCTGAGGCTTCAGTTTTCCCATCTATAACATGAGACCTCTGCGGACCTTGTCGACCTAATAAACATGTGATTCGAAGTAATGACAGTATTTCAGGCCATCCACCCTAAGGGCCAGGAACTGGCGAGATTTTCCTGCCTGAGGTTTGCTCCGTAGAAACACCCCTTCTCCCTCACTTGATGGTTCCCTGCTCAACACTCAGCTGTGTTCCTGGGAGCCACCCAGGCCTCACTCACAGTCCAGCCACATTCTTGCCTCACAGTGTCCATTCTTTTCTTGACCCCTGCACTCTAGGTCTATTTGTTTGACCTGACTTACAAGCAGCGGCCGTACACCTTCCTCTTGCCTAGAAAATGCCACTCCTCAGGGGGTAAGTTCTCCCTTCGGGTATCCTTTAGGGCATCTCTGCTGGGGAGCATGAGTGTACAGTGCCTCTGCTGAGAAGCCTGCCACTTACCTTGTGCTGGCTGTGATCCTGCAAAAGGAGTAGATTCTCTGAAATAACCCTGTACAGTAAGAAGGAAGGTAATATTAGGTCAGAGAGGTCTGTCAAAGGGGTTTGCGTCACAGCCCTTTTCACTTCCCTCCGAAAAAGCAGGTTCTTTCCGTGGCTTGGCTCTTGAGGGCCTGAAGTAATTGTCTTTCCCTTCTCGTCCTGGACCAGTCTCCTCATTGATTTCTTCCTGGGGCCTACAGTTGTTTTAGGCACCTCCTCACCCCCCACTCCATCCCCACCCCCAGCTAATGCCAAGTTGAAGTTGTGTCCCGCTTCAGCCAGCAGAGGGCGCACAGGCTTTTCTTTATGTCCTTGCCTGCTTTCTGGGAATAGACCTACCCTGGGGGGATAGCCCCACAATGGAACCATCAGACCCTGTGGTGGAAGCTGGAGGGCTGCTGAGGAGAAATGAGAACCTCCTCCTAAGTTGTTGCTGTTCCTTTCTGCCCACCCCCTCCCAGAAGTTCAGAATGGCAAGATGTCCACCAATGGTGTGTCCAACGGTGTGTCCAATGGCCTGCACCTTCACAGCAACGGCTTCCGGCTGCCAGAGAGTAGAGGACATGTCAGGTGAGGCCAGCCTGACTTTCCCAACCTTCCCAGCCCCAGTTACACCCCACTGGACTGGAGGGAGGGCATGTCCTGTAAACCTTCCTCCTGACCCCCACCCAGGCATACACCCCAGAGTCAGGGGACTGGGGCAAAGAGGCTTCTGGACTGTGGCTAGTGGTCCCAGTGCCACTTCTTCCTGGTAGGACTCCAGTCATGCTCAATCTGAAGCTCTGGTCCCTTGATACCAGTAGCTGGCGCCAGCACCCAGGGGCTAGCTCCTCTTAGCACTGGGCTCCCTTCTATAAAGGGGTCCCACACAGACGGGCCTCCCCCATTATATTTTCTCCATTCATAGCATCTTCTAGCCTCTGTTCACTTCCAGGCCCTGTGCTGGGCTTTGGATACAGAGGTGTCCAGATCCTCTAGCCCTTGAGAGAAACGTAATTATCTATAGAGAGATCCATGAGAGGCACTTGGATGGTAACGAGGTTCGGCTCAGCATGGAGGCTGTAGGTGTCAGCTACTTTCATGCCCAGGAGTTTGATTAAGAATTCCATTAAACCTGTCCAGGACAGCTTCATTTCTCCCTGTTTCCGCCCCGCCCCCCCGCCACTGGCTCAGAGCATCTGGAATTGTGACCATTACCTATCACAATAACCCAGGCCAAGGATAGGAGTGGTACCCTCTTTTAGATGACAGTGCAGATCCCAGGGACCGGGAAAACCTGAGTGGCCTTCAGGCAGGGCTACAGACTTCCTGAGAGGCTCCTCTGGCCTTCCTTGGTTGGCCTGACTTGGCTCTGTTCCCTCACAGCCCCCAGGTAGAGCTGCCCCCATACCTGGAGCGTGTGAAACAGCAAGCCAATGAGGCTTTTGCCTGCCAGCAGTGGACCCAGGCCATCCAGCTTTACAGCAAGGCCGTGCAGAGGGCCCCTCACAACGCCATGCTCTACGGGAACCGAGCTGCTGCCTACATGAAGCGCAAGTGGTGAGTGGGCCTGATGGGAACAAGCTGCTGAGGCATCCATGGAAGGTAGCAGTGACATCCTGCTGCCTCTTAGGGCTTCTTAGGCCCAGGCTTCTCCTCCCCACCTCCAGGTTAGTGGTGGGCAAGTGCCTGACTCATTAATCAGGAAGCCTCAAACACCAAGAAAGCTCACAGTTAAGTGGAACATGTTCACAAGTAGCTTCAACATGGTGCTTTGTTAGGAAGTGCTGTGACCACTGGAAGTAGGAATTGGGAGAATGGTTAATCCCCACTCTTGGAGAATTGCGCCTTGAATTGGACTTTGAAGGAGCAGTAGAATCTTGCTAGATGGAAATAAGGCATTTGGTGAATTCAGTTGGTATCTGTTTGAAATGATTCTGCAGCTCCTTGACCTTGGGGCTTGCTTTCCTATGCTCTTGGACCGTTTGGACCAAACACGAACAAGATCCTAGACATCCAAAGCTGTCTGTGGGTCTTGCTGAGTTGTAGTGGCTGGTGGTAAGGGAGTAGTAGGTCCATATCCTGAAGAACCCTTTATCTTTGGAGACCACCAGGGCCCCTGGCCCTTCTGCCTGCAGCACCAGCAGGCAAGCAGGCAGGCAGACCCCATCCCCCAGCCAGGGCCAGGATGGGAGATGGATAAAGCTGGGCCCACAGCCATTTCTGCTCCGTCTGGCATCCCTTGGCTCTGCCCAGACAGACAGGCCAGCTGGTGTGCCATCGTCTGGCTGCAACTAGTCAGGCCAGAGAGGGAAGCTTAAGAAACCCACCCAAGTCAGCAGGATGGTGGATGGGGGTTCGGAACGATGCTGCCCCCACGGGCCTTAGCTCAGGCATCAGGAGCTTGCCAAGGGCTCAGATGGCAGCCAACCCCAGGAGACAACAGCTTTGGGGCCATCCTGAGGTGTGTTGCCCCTCTTTCCCAGCAGGTGGGTAGAATGCAGTGGTGTTCAATCAGGCTCTAGGCTAAGAGCTGCCTCATTCCTGCATTCTTGCTAAGAGAGACTGATGATTTCCCAATCCATGGGTATCCTCACCATGTTCTCTGAATTCCTACTATGCACTAGGAACTAGGGACACAAAGTTCTGTCACTCTGAGTTCTTGTGCTCCGGAGTGCCCAGTCTCTGGACAGGGGATAAAGATGTGGACATGCTTCATCACCAAAGAGGCAGGAAGCAGTAAGTCTTTGAATGATCAGGTGAAGTGCTGTGGGCATCAAGAAAAGTTAGGTCACTTTAACTGGGGATCAGGGAAGCACCAGGAAGATGTGATGTCTGAATGGGCTTTCCGTGTCAGCAGGCTTAGACGGAGACGCAAAGAGGAGGGGACTGTGGGGGAAGGACATTCCCAGGGAGATGAAATGGTGTGAACAAAGGCGTGGGGGTGGGGGGCTGACTGAAGAGCTTGTTTGCAGAACAACAAATCCATTTGGCTGGAGCAGAGGGTTTGGGCTGGGACTGGCAGGAGATGAGTCTGTGAGGTAGCCTGGGGCCAGCCTGGGAAGGACTTGGAATGCAGAGCAGTGGCGTTTTGGCCTTGATTCCGTGGACGATGGGCAGCTTCTGAAGAGTTTTGAGCAGGAGAGGCTGTGCTGAGGGCTGTCTTTTCAGGGAGCTTGATCTGGCAGTAAGTCTGGGTGGGTGAGCCCTGGGCCCAGCCTGCTCTCTCCCCAGCCCCACATGCCTGCCAGTGACCCCCAGAATGTCACATTCTGTCCCGGGCCAGTCTCCCCAGGGCTGCCATCTGCTCCTGGATGCAGTGGGAGCGGTCACCCTCTGGCACCTGGCTGCTCTCTGGTCTGGCTCTCTCCAGGAGCTCTGAGGGCCACCTTGCAGGCAGTAATTGGCTTTCCAAACAGCGCCTGCTCCTTCGTCACAGCCACCCGTTCTGACGCAGGCTGTGCCGTTGAAGCACTCTGTCTCCTGCCTGCCCCCACCCTGGCTGCGCTGCTTGCTCCTGGTCTGAGCATGGCTGCTCCAAGGACCGGCTGCTTCCTCTGAGCGCTGTAGGAGAAGGAGGGTCAGGAGGATAGCTCCCATGTTGGGCCTGCTCTGGCCTCGTGCAGGGGAGCTGTGAGCTGTGCCTTGGTGGAGGGAACGTCAGCTCTAGGGAGTGCTGCGTAGCACAGTTGGGTCCTAGGCCCACCTCAACCCAGCAGGAAAACAAAAAAAAACCCCACAGCTCCCAAAGGAGAAGTGGCTCCTGTGACCCGCCTGGCTCTCCAGATAAGAGGTGGGAACTGGTCTGTGGAGCTGGGGGAAGGTGTATTTTATATTCCGGCACAGGGTGGGAGAAGGGGGGGCTTTTTCTTTGGCCCCTCCCCACCCCCCCAAAACCATTCCCACTTCCCCGTATCCATGCTTCGGGAGTTTGGAGAAGTCAGTGTGGGTGATTTGGAGCTCCTGGTGTTTGCCTGCCCCCCACCCCACCCCCGCCATCAGCTTCCAGAGGACTGACTCTGCCAGACTGTCAGGCCCCATCCTCCAGCCCTGGGAGGTAGAGGCCACAGCTGCTGTGGATCAGTCAGCCAGGACAGAGGGGGGTCTGGCTGAGCGCTTGCTGCCTGCTGGTCAGACCCTGAGTCCCCAGCCTGGCCCTTCTGGCTTCCCCGGAGCACAGAACTGTCCTTGAGGGCCCCCCGCCTTGGACATGGCTTTGAAGGCCAGCCGGGGGCATTTGAGTAGGTGGATAGAGGAAGGGAGAAGGAGAGCTTGGGGAGCCTGAGGCGGGCAAGATGCCAGGCCTTCTGCTGCAGAGCTGCGGGTGCCTGGGGTGAGAGGGTGCGCAGTTGCACGCTGTGTCCAGCAGAGGGCAGCCGGACACTGGTTTTTGCCTCACACCCACCTCCCACCCTCTACATACCCTGCCAAGACCTCGGGGCTCCTGGCTTGCCTTCTTAACGTAGTCTGTCTCCTGGGGAGCAAGGCCTGGGCTGAGCAGGATTCTCTTCATCCCCAAGTACCCTTTCCCTGAGATCTCTCAAAGGTGGGCTGGGGTGGACGCAGGAAGCGCAGGAGACGGAATGGGGACTCCCTGCTTGCTGCGTGGCCCCACCTCCAAGCCACGTTCCCCTGCCTTCCCAGGGATGGTGACCACTACGATGCCCTGAGGGACTGCCTCAAGGCCATCTCCCTAAACCCATGCCACCTGAAGGCGCACTTCCGCCTGGCCCGATGCCTCTTTGAGCTCAAGTACGTGGCTGAGGCCCTGGAGTGCCTGGATGATTTCAAAGGGAAGTTCCCGGAGCAGGCCCATAGCAGCGCTTGTGATGCACTGGGACGCGACATCACGGCTGCCCTCTTCTCCAAAAATGATGGTGGTGAGTCGGCACTGAGGCGGGGTTGCTGTCACTCTATCTATTTGCGGTGCTACAATGACATTCTGGAGAGGACATAGTTCTGAGATAGGAGAGGCCTAGGCTTACGTACTGATTGAGAAGCCACATGACTTTGAGACAGTCACTTGGTCTCTTTGAGACAAGGATTAGCAATAACATGTTTAAGGCACCTGGTGTATTCCCCCCGGGACTCAGGATAGGAGTCAGCTGAGCCCAGTGTGCCTCGCAGGTCATTCTCTTCTGCTCACAGACAGGGCCTTGGCCATTCCATTGGGATCTGAGTTCAGGGTAACTGGCTGGGGTGCACTTGCTCCAGTTTGCCTGGGTGCAAAAGAAACAGCAGCACAGGGCAGCAGAAATGCCTTGGGCGCAGGTGTGGAGCCTCAGTTCCAATCTCAGCTCTGCCATGTGAAACCATGTGACCTTGGGCAAAGCACAGCCTCTCCGAACCTGCTGCCTACTTGCAGAGAGCATTCGAGGCCCTGCCCAGGTCACCTGGGTAGCACTGGAGAGTAAACTAGGTAGTTGTGTGGTCTACAAACACGAGAGGGGAGCTCACTGAGGGCAGACATGGATCCTCCCTGTCTCCTTTGCAGTTTACTAACCATGGGCTGATTCATTAGTCTGAACAGTGCCAGGAACTGTGCTGGGTCCTGGGAATATATCTGGCAACAAGTCAGATGGAATTTCTGTGTTCATGAGTCTGTAGCCTAGTGAAGGAACCAAGCGATGGAGGAATAAAGAATGCCCTGCGGCCCTGCTAGGGTGCAGGTGTGGCGGGGAGGGCTTGATGGCATCCTGGGGTTCTTGGGGAAGAGACATTCAGGCTGAGACCTTGAGGATGCAGGGGAAGAGTTAACTAGATGCAGAGTGTAGCTGTGGGAGGTGAAGAGTTCCTGGCAGCGGGACCAGCACGTTCCAAGTCCCTGAAGCAGGCAGGAACAGGGCACTAAGAATACAGGTAGGATTTTAACCGGTTAGTACCTCATTTGGATCCATGATAACTTGTCTGCGAGAGAGGGAGGGCTTGGACCTTATGCCTTCAGAGCTATGGATCTATTTAGAAAAATCACCCCCTCGAGGCTCTCTTGGCAGTGCTTTACCCTCCCCTCCCTGCCTCTCACATCCACAGAAACAGACCTTGGGTCTGTGCATCCTTGGGGCTTCCAGACGTTATTCAGGGACCTAAGCCAAGGCCCTCTTGGCATCAGAGGTCTCCTCTTGAACACCCTCAAGGCCAGGATCCAAAGATGCTTCTTTCTCATAGTTGTTCCCAGTTTTCCAGGGAAGAGGTAGAGACGGGTAGCCCTACATTGCTTACTGCTTGGACCGAAAACCGGGTCAAGGGTGGGGAAAAAGTGGGGGAGGCGAGAGAGGGACAGGACTCTCACCTTTCCTTGTTCTCTGCCCTCAGACGAGAAGAAGGGAGCTGGTGGTGGTGGCAGCGGCCCCGTCCGCCTCCGCAGCACGACCCGCAAGGACTCCATCTCAGAGGATGAGATGGTGCTGCGGGAGCGAAGCTACGACTATCAGTTCCGCTACTGTGGCCACTGCAATACCACCACAGACATCAAGGAAGCCAATTTCTTTGGCAGGTCTGAGGCCCTGAAGAGGAGGAGGGCACAGCCCAGTTGGCAGCAGGAGGTTGGGGTGGGGGTGGGGGGCATGGGGACACAATGCTTTCAGAAAAGGCTCACATCCCAGCTCTGCCTTTGTACCCTTGGGCAAATGGCTTCATCTCAGTGGGTCTCAGTTTCTTCACCTATGAAATGAAACCAGCCCTCCCCACTCAAGGGGCCATAACAAGGACTAACGAGGTGACCCAGAAAGCATCCAGGGCAGCACCTGGACTCTTCCTTACCCGCACCTCCTGCTCCCCGTGCGCCCACGTGCCAGAGCTTGGGTTCTTTATCTGGTTGCTTGGAGCCTTGGGCAGGCACCCTCATAGGCTGTCAGTCTTGGCAATCTTTTGTGCCTAGAACTGTGCCCCCAGTACTGAGGGACCTAGCCCATGTCTCAGACACCATCACTCCCAACCCTCCTTTGTAGATGCTGTACTTTCTTTGGGTAGGCGAGATACACGAATGTGAATTAAGAGTCTCCGTCAAGATCCCTTCTAAACGTCAATGGTGTATCAGGGGCAGATGTGCTGTAGGATTTCAGGGTCTGGATCCAGGAAGGCTAGGACTACTGAGGGAAGGCTTAGGCAGGAGTGTTCCCAGAGACCTAAGAGATGCACCATCTGGTCCTGGCACCCAGGGTGCTTATAATGTACTTCGGGGGAGAGTAAGTAGGAGAGACCTAGGCAGTCCCTGACCCTGAGTTTAAGAGAACAGTTGAGCTGTGACACCGCTCTGCAGTGTGGAGAGAATTGCCGTGTGCATGGGAGTTCCGAGTCAGGTAAAGACCCCAGAGTTCGGGGGGCCGAGTGGCTCCAGACTTCCCTGCTCTCCCTTTCCCTAAGCCATGCAGCCTCTGCTTGAGGCCACAGGGCAGTACCCCACCTGACCTCCCTGCCCTTTCCCCCCCCCGCCAGCAACGCTCAATACATCGTCAGTGGCTCTGATGACGGCTCCTTCTTCATCTGGGAAAAGGAGACCACCAACCTGGTCCGCGTGCTCCAGGGGGACGAGTCCATCGTCAACTGCCTGCAGCCGCACCCCAGCTACTGCTTCTTGGCCACCAGCGGCATCGATCCCGTTGTGCGGCTGTGGAACCCCCGGCCAGAGGTGAGGGTGCGGCAAGGTGGCAGATGCCAGACAGGGAGGAAGGTAGGGATGGACCCTACGTGAGGCCTCCAGCTGAGCCCCTGAGGGTTGGGAAGGGCAGTGAGTCACACAGAGGCTAGGAGCTGCTAGGATGAGTGAGCTCTCACCCCAGGGCCCCAGGCTGCATCAGGGTGGGAGCCAGCAAGCTCTGAAAGCTCCACATGAAGTGGGCAATTCCAGGGGCAAGACTTGTCTCCTGCCTTCCAGGGGCATATCCTCGAGCCAGCTGGCACAGGTGAGACTCACATATGGGAAACAGCAACCGAGGACTGGGTGCGGGAGGGCTGGGAGGGAACCAGATCAGCTCCAACACCACTTGATGAGAACGGTACCTCAGAGGCTCCCTAGGTACCCTGCCCCTCGTATACCACTGCCTTGTGTCCCCCAGAAGCTGTGCGGAGGCCTGTCCCTCAGTCACACGAGAAGTACGTAGGTTTTAGAGTCTGATGGGCCTCAGTTTGAATCCTGGTCCCTCCACTTACTGCCTGAGGGACTCAACCATCTCTGATCCAGGTTTTCACCATCTGTACATTGGAATGGGAATGACATTACCACCTCAGAAGGTTGCTCTGAGGATTAAAGAAGTGATGCCTGTGGTGTGTCCGGCCCACAGGGACACTTAGGACGGTGTGGTAGTCAGTGTGGGTAGTCAGGTGGCCTGGCCCCCTGCCCTCTGCCCCACCTCCTCCCCCTTCCCAGCTGGCAAAACAGAAGTCAAGAGCTGTGTCTAATTTTCTATGAATTTTAAAGAGAGAAACCCTATAGGACCCTTCCTTGGGGGGAGAGGAAAAGGAGGATAAAGGAATCCTCTTTGGGAGTGGGGTGGGGGGAGTTATATCTGTGCTCCCACCTCAGGTATAGAGTTTGTGTGCCCAGCATATCCTGGTGTGAATCCTCCCTCATTTATGTCCATGTATGCCACCCCCGTATATATAACCCTACGTGGTGTGCTCCCCGTATATGTCTTGATGTGGTATGTCCTCATCATTTTCCAGCGTGGGGTCTCCAGTGTATACCCTGCTATGTGTATTCCCCCCAGTTTATATCCCAGTGTGTTGTGTCTCCTCCAAGTGTATATTACCACGTGCCCCCCAACCCCAATATGTACAGCCCCGTGTGGTGTGTCATCTCCCTCACATACAGCCTGGGGTGTGTGTGTGTGTGTGTGTGTGCGCGCGCGTAGGCACGTGTGTGTGTGTTTGTCCCATACATATCCCAGGATGCATTCCCCTCTATGCATGGACACACGTGGATATACCCATATACATCTCCTGGCATGTACATACCCTCTCCATACGTATAGCTCAGTCTGTGTGTGTGTCTCCCCTGCACATATGTCCCAGTAGTATGTGTGCCTCCCCCCCACAGAGTGAAGACCTCACAGGCCGAGTTGTGGAGGACATGGAGGGTGCTTCCCAGGCCAACCAGCGGCGCATGAATGCGGACCCGTTGGAGGTGATGCTGCTCAACATGGGCTATCGGATCACAGGCCTGAGCAGTGCGGGTGCTGGGGCCTCTGACGATGAGGACAGCTCCGAGGGCCAGGTGCAGTGCCGGCCCAGCTAGGCCCTCCTAGCCCTGGTCCCCAGCCCCTGCTACCGGCTGGGTCCTCCGCCCCTGGGCAGGAGGTCAGGGGGTTCTGTTTTGGTTTGTCTTCCCCTTCCCCCCATTTTTTCCTTTTCCCTGTTTTGTTTGTTAGTTTGGCATTGGGGGTGGGGATTGCTACAACTTGCTGGCTTTTGGACTTTTGGGCAATTGCCCCTCGACTGGCCCCAGCCCTGAGCAGAAGAGCAGGAGGAGAAGCCCCTCCGCATGCCCACCACCACCTTGCACTTCCGTGTCCCTGGAGGGCTCCGGCCTGCCTCGGGTGGGGAGGCAAGGGCTGAAGCTGTCTTCAAGGACTGCCCTACCCTTCAGTTGGCAGCAGAAAGGGGAGTGGAATTCTCAGTCCATAAGGGCTAGCCTTGACCTGTTACCATTCTCGCTTCTGGTAGGCAAGGCTAGCTCCCTCCCGGTCTTCAGGGAAGGTTCTGAAAAAGCATAGGGTGCCCCCTTCCTTGCAGAGCCACTCTGTCAGGGTGGAAACAGAAGTAAGGATGGGAGCCCTGGAGGGGCAAGGTCAAGCCACCGCTTCCTTGCAGTACAGCGTCCCTGCCCTCCTCCCAGGCACTGGCTCTGGGTCCTGCGCCTGCCCTCGCTGGCCACCCCGGGGGCTTAGCCTTTCCCAAGGGCCCTGGCAGTGTGGGGCGCCCCACCATTCCCCACCCATCCGTGCCAGCCCTTCTGCACCCTGGAGGCCACTCTTCCTTCGGGCGCTCTTCAGCCTCACTGTGACCTTCCTGCCAGAGCTCCCAGCCAGGCCTCCTCTTGCTGAGATGGAACTCCCTGCTAGGAGCCTTCCAGGCCCTCCGTGCCCTCCCTCCCATCCCACATGCTGAGCCGCCACAAAGACCAAAGAAGTGATGGCTTTTCTCTGTCCCCTGCTGCTCTGGGGGGAGGGGGTGGGTCTCCTGAGCCACTCGGGTGGGGAAGCCCCTAACTCAGCCCCTCCCTCCTCAGCAGCCTGAGCTTTACACTGGATGCAGCGGTCACCCCACCACTCACCAGACCTCCCTCTCTGCCCCCTTGGCTCTCAGCTCAGGAGCTGCTCCCGCAGTTGGTTCATCCTTCCTCCCCTCTCCCTCTTCACTCCCCTCAGGGCTCACTTGGCTCCAGCCCTCCAGCTGCAGCCTCTGGGGAGAAGCAGCCTCCCTCGCTCCCTCCCTCCCTCCCTCCCTCCGCCCTGACTCTGCCAGGTGCCTCCTCTCGGCCAGGCTTCAGAAAAGCCCTGTAGACAGCAGGGCCATGTTAAAAGCTTTTTCACAGTTTTGAGAAGATGAGGGGTGGGAGTGGGGGGTGGTGAGGATAGTGGTGGGGGTCTGGCACCATCTCGTCATTGCTTTAATCCCAGCAACACAGGTGGCAGCCTCTCCCCCTTCCTCTCCCCCCCACCGTCCCTCTTCCCACCCTTCTATTCTAGCTTGGTAATGAAGTATATTTATTGGTGAAGGAAACAGCTGCTGCTGCTTCTCCTGCTGCTGGGACTTGCTCCCCTGTCTCTTCTCCACGACCTTTCTCCAGCCGGGAGGGGAGAGCGGGAGTACTGGGGCTGGGCCCTGGGGCCCAAGGACTAGCAGGGGCCCCTTTGCTTTCCTGTGTTCGAGCCACCCGCCATTTCCTCTGTCCCTGCCTCCTGCCTGCCCAGCCTGGGCCCTGCCGTGTGGAGAGACACATAAGCCTTACTGTCCTCTGGGGGCAGGAGCCGAGCCTTTTTGTTGCTCCGCTCCCAGGAGAGTGAGGGTGACGCAATTGATTAAAACCATTTTGTTCTAGATGTGGCTGGTGGCATTTGTGGGGTGCAAATGCGTCTTGGGATCAAAGTGAGAGTATCTCACCTCTGTAGCTCTGTGACTTTGAGTAACCACACCTCTACTGGGTAGAATAGGGCCTGCCTTGGAGGGTCACCAGCCTAGCAGGGCCAAGTGCAGAGCCCGGCACTGGTGGCTGTGATTTGCAATAATAATCAGCTTTCACTCTCTGGGCTGTTTTCTCATCTGTAAAATAAGGAGGTTGAAGTCTTAGCGGTTTTTCAAACTTTTTAAATCACAACCCAAACGAGAAATACACATTTTACATTGTGACCCAAGACACCCACGCTAATTTGTATGTATATACTGAACATAAGTTTTACACAGTAATACGCTTGCTACATGCAATGTGTTCTGTTAAGGAGAAAAAAATGCTGACTATAACCCACTAAGTTGATTTCACAACCTGCAGTCTCTTGATGGGCCCTAGATTAGAGGATTTCTTAGACCAGAGGTTCCCAAACTTTCTCAGCTCACTGAACCATTAGTGTCTCAGTAGTTTTTTCATGGACCCCCTAAGCCAAAAGAAATACCTAACATTTCAGTGTGTTAGTTAAGCCCGGATCACTTAAGAAGAATTTATGTCCTACCAAGTTAGTCATTTAAAAAATTAATACATATAAGTTAGAGGAAACTTTTTATTTCATTCTTGAAGAAGTACAATAACTAATGGAATCTGTGTGCTTGTGGGGTGCTGTAAAACTTTGTCAGACTTTCTAATCAGATTGGACCGCACCACCCTCATTTCCTGTCCCACATTGACTTTCATTTGCTTTATATCACAGCAACTGCTAAAAACCCAGCTTCTCAAAGATGACATAATCAAAGGAATGTAGTGCAATCTAATGATAAAACTCTGAACCACCTTGAGCCAGTAGTTCTCTCGGTAGCCAACAGATGCTGAGTAACTCTAAATTTATAATATCCTACTGTGCTCCTGTGACTTTGCTGTGGCACCCTAAGGTGCCCTGATGCACAGTTTGGGAACTGTGGTTCAATACTGTGGGAACAATAGTTTCACTAGTGAGATTTTGTGATTATTCTGTTTGTTTGTGCATTTGGAGAGAACCAGGCTGAGGCCAGCAGGGTATACTCAGTTTAGTACAGGAGACAGAAAGGGAAGAGGTCCTGTCAGAAGCACAATAGGTGATGTTATGAAGCAGGTGCTTATTCCTCTGTGTTCCCAAATTGAAATCTGCCGAAGCTTCTTCAGGACATTTACGGACCAGGCAAGGAAGGGACGATGTACAAGGCCAAGGGAGTAGGGCATAGTCCCAGGTGCCCTCATGGACCCTGAGTGATTCAGTTCAGCTGCACTGTAGAGGGTGGAGTGGCCCATGGACTCCAGGGGCAGCCAAACTGTGGAGGACTCCTGTGCTTGATGAGGGAGCGTAGGCTTGATCCTGTAAGCAAGGAGGAGCCATTGGAAGACTTTACGAGGGGCTCCATTCCATTTGGAATTGGTACTTTTTTTTTTTCGGTACGCGGGCCTCTCACTGACGTGGCCTCTCCCGTTGCGGAGCACAGGCTCCGGACGCGCAGGCTCAGCGGCCATGGCTCACGGGCCCAGCCGCTCCGCGGCATGTGGGATCTTCCCAGACCGGGGCACGAACCCGTGTCCCCTGCATCGGCAGGCGGACTCTCAACCACTGCGCCACCAGGGAAGCCCTGGAATTGGTACTTTTTTATTAAAAGACTATTTTTTTTTTAGAGCAGTTTTAGGCTTACAGAATATTGAAAAGATAGTACAGAGAGTCCCATATACCCCTCTCTCCCTGGCTTAGTTTCTCCTATTATTAACATCTTGCATTAGTGTGGTACATTTGTTACAATTCATGAACTGATATTGATACATTATTATTAACTAAAGTCCATAGTTTACATCAGGGTTCATTCTTTGTATTGTACAGTTGTATGGGTTTTGACACACGCATAATGTCCTGTACCCACATTGTCAAAAAATAGTTGCACTGCCCTAAAAATCCCCTGTGCTCCACCTGTTCAGCCTCACCAGCACGCACACACACACACACACACACACACAAACAAAAGGGAAGAAGAAAAAAGGTACTAAGTACTTAGGAATAAACCTAGCAAAGTATGTACAAGATATTTATGAGGAAAACTATAAAATTATGATGAGAAAAATCAAGGGAAATCAGAATAAGTGAAGAGATATTCCATGCTCATAAATAGGAAGACTCAATACTATTAGATGTCATTTCTTCCCAACTTGGTCCATAGCTTCAATGAAATCTCAATCAAAATCCCAGCAAATTATTTTGTGACTATCAACAGGCTGATTCTAACGTTTATATGGAGAGACAAAGACCCAGAATAACCAACACAAATAACAAAGAGAAAGAACAATGTCAGAGGATTGACCCTACCCAACCTCAAGACTTATCATAAAGTTACAATAACCAAGACAGGGTGTCATTAGCAAAGGAATAGACAAATGAGTGGAATGAATTAGAGAACCCAGAAGTAGATCCACACAAATATGGCCAACTGACCTCTGACAGAAGAGCAGAATCAATTCAGTGGAGAAAGGAAAGTCTTTTAAAAACATAGTGCTGGAAGAACTGGACAGCTACATGCAAAAATATATATATATATATATATATAAACACTGACTTTACACCATTCACAAAAATTAACTCAAAATGGATCACAGAACTAAATGTAAAACACAAATCGATAAAACTTCTAGAAGATAACATCGGAGAGAATCTAGGTGACCTTGGGTTCAGCAGTGAGTATTTAGATACAACATAAAAAGCATAACCCATGAAAAAAAGCTGATAAATTGGACTTCATCAAAAACTTCTGCTCTACGAAATCACTGTGAAGAGAATGAAAAAGACAAGCCAAGGATTGAGAGAAAATATAAGAATTCTTACAAGTCAACAATATGAAACAAGCAACCCAATTAAAAACTGGGCAAAAGATCTGAGTAGTCACCTCACCAAAGAGGACATACAGGCGACTAACAAGCACACGAAAGATGACCAGCATTGTGTCGCTAGGGAATTACAGATTAAACCAACAGTGAGATACCACTCCACACCTATTAGGATGGCGATACCAAATGCTGACAAGGATGTGAAGCAACAGGAACTCATGCAGTGCTGGGGAGGATGCAAAATGGTAACAGTCTGGCAGTTTCTTACACAGTTAGATAGTCTTATCATAGGATCCAGCAACTGCTGTACTTAGAATTTACCCGAATGAGTTGAAAATGTATGTCCATGCACAGACCTGTCCATGAATGTTTACAGCAGCTTTATGAATAATTGCCAAAAACGAAGCAACCAAGAAGTCCTTCAAAAAGTGAATGGATAGACAAATGGGTACAGCCATACAGTGGAATATTACTCAGTGAAATGAGCGGTCAAGCCACAAAGCCATGGAGGAAACGTAGGCGCATATTGCTTAGTGAAAGAAGCCAATCTGAAAGCCATACCGCATGATTCCAACTATATGACATTCCAGGAAAAGCAAAACTATAGACAGTAAAAAGATCCGTGGTGCTCCATTTTAGTGTGTTTCCACATGTGACTCAGCCCTGCTGACAGGGAGCCTGGGGCTCGGTGAGATAAGCCTGCGTAGTGAATGTGTAGCAGAACAGACATTAGAATTGCAACCCCTGTGTTTGTGGTGGGCAGGTGTGGCCCTGTGGCCCCCAGGGCCTGCTGCGGGTCTCTGTGCTAAGGAGCATGCTGAAATGCATTTGCAGAACTTAAAAGGTGATGAGAGATCAGCTCAGAGGATCCCAGCCCTGGCTATACATCAGAACCACCCAGAATACTCTGAGAACTACAAATAGGGACAATGAGTTCCAAAGAGGGGCAGGAAGAGGGAATGGACTGCCTAAAACCCAAGTTATTAGAAGCAAAACCAGGACTGGATCTCTAATCTCGGATTCCTGGTCCAGTTCTTTAAGAATCACTTTCTTATTTAATGTCATGGTATTTTTTGGGTTCCTATTGGCCTAGCACTGGCTTAATGGCAATGCATGCAACAGATGAGTCCCTGCCCTCCTGGTGCCTCCACATTCTCTGGAAGATGTGGGTAGCAAATATGGGGGTTGCACACAGTCCCTGAACATTAGATTTCACTAGAAATCTTGAGCCTTGCCCCATACATTCTGCCGTGGAGTGCCCCACTGCGTGCCAGGCTCTGTGTCTTGTGGACATGATGGCAGGCGTGAGGCACTCTGTTGTTCAGCCATGTTCTGCCTCCTGCACCCGAGCCACTTCTTGATATAAAATAGGTCCTAGTGATGGTCCTAGTGATGCCACAGTTTGCACCTTTTTTATGATGATTTACAGAATCTCAGGTCTCGTCCTCACCACTCTTTAATGGCCCTAAAGGGGGTCACCAGCAGAGATAGCCCAGGGTTAAGGTGCAGAACCCCAACTCTATCTAATTTATGCTTAGATCTTGGGAAAGTTCCTGAACCTTTCTGGGCTCATTTTTCTCATTGGGAAAATGGGTGCCATGATACCTGCTCTGGTTACTTCACTGCATCGTAAGAAGGCCCCAAATCACAGTGAGAGGATGCGCATCTAAGTGCTTAAGTGGTTAAGGGTCCTATGATGGTGATGAGTGGTTTGAATTGCTGTAACAGCCAACACTGAGTGTTCATATTGGGCCAGGAGCTGTTCAGCTATAGCCTATCAAATAAACTTTACAAGAACTTTGCAATCTTCGTTTCCCATTTTAAGGATGAGGAAATTGATGCCCTGACAGGTTCGGTTACTTTCCTAAGGTCTGACAACCACTGACAAAGCTAAGGGTCAATACTGGGCTTGCCGGCTGGAGTTCATATGCTTAACCACCATGCTTTACTGCCCACCTGGGTGCAGAACACTTAGATTCTGGTCCTAGCTGTGCTTTCTAATTTGTTGGGTAAGTTTGCCCATCTATAAAATGGAATGGAGAAGAAAGTCGTTTTGTAAAACTCTGATGTCTAAAGGGTCAGAGGGTCTGTTCTCAAATGGTTTCTTGCATTGTATCAGCCCCAGTGGTCCCCTCCCCACCACAGAAAGGTTTGCAGCCATCCAGGAAGACAGTTTAGGGCTTAATGGGGGGAATCCAATGGAGCAGAAGCAGAAAGCCTGCAGAAGAGAGGACACACACACATGCACACTGCATCACACCCAGCAGCTCCTCCAACCTGCGCTGTGATCGCCCCAGGCTCAGCCCTGCTTCCCTGGATTACTGATTGAGGTGATTCTTCACCAGAGCCATTAAGGCGACCAATCTATGGTCATCAAATAGCTCTGGTCCCATTCCCTGAGGACTTCCTATCTACCGGGTGCCATTCTGACTACAAGGTCCAATGGATCCAGTCAGTCCCCTTCTCAAGGAGTTTGCTGTCTCCTGGGGAAGACAGACATGTAAACAGCTAATGCTAATGCAAGTACACATGAATATGCAATAGGCAGAAACAGGCTCCGTGCTCTGGGAGCAAAGAGGGAGGATTTGCTGGAAACCCTGAAAGTGGTGTAGAGAGAAGGGGAAGGGTGAGAGTAGGGGAAGGAACTCTACTGAAGGAACAGTGTGAGCAAAGACATGAGGTATGAAGGGCAGGGCTCTTTCTCTGAAGGGCAAACAGGGCAGTGAGGTTAAATCCAAGCAAGTCCCAAGGGAGACAGAGAGAGAGATGAGGATGGAAAAGAAGGTTGGGGGTTGGGGCCAGACCATGGGGGCCTTGAATGCCAGGATGAGGAGTGAGATGGCCTGTGGAAGGACGTGTGTGAGCCCTGGGGACTTTTACATGGGGCCAATTGAGGGGGTGTCCTGACTCATACCAAGAGAGGACGTGCCCTGAGTTCACCCTTCAAACAAGCAGCATCTTACCCTTGAAGCTTTCCCAGCTTGACTGCTTCCAGCTCTGCCATCCTTCCCTCCCCCAGCCAGTCCTATAAGTGGATCCAGATGGTCATTCCTATTTTAGGTCGGGGTGTGTGTTGGGGGAGGGGTGGCTATGAGCTCTATCAATCGTTTCCTGAGCTCTGTTAGAGGAGCTTCTTCCAGGACCCTGCTGTGATCCTCTGAGCCTGGAAGGGACTGTTAGTCTTTGATGGAGATTTCCCATCTGTCTGTGGGTGATAGGGGTGGCAGCAGCACAGGAGGCAAGGGCACAGGCCAGGGAAGCTTTAACATTGGGTAAGAGAACCTAGGTGACGTGTACATGTGGGAGGGGGTCCTGTGAACGGGCTGCGAAGGGGAACAAGCCTGGGAGAGAGGCTCCAGAGGAGTCAGAGAAAGAGCTGGTTTCTCCCTCCAGGTACCTGGCCCTCCTCATGCCCCTGCTTCTGCAGCTGCCTAGGCCAAGGAGCTAGGGCTCTCTGGTCAGACCCTACTGAGCACTGTGCCTACCAACATCCATAGGTCCCTTAAAAATCTTGGGGCACTGCAAGGTAGCAGCTGACAAGCTAGGTTCCTGCTCTCAGACTGTCTATAGCTAGCATATGATACATACCAAGCTTATAACTATTTGCCATTCATTCAGTTTAGCAAATATTAAGCAAATGCTCTGTGCTAGACACTACTAGGCATTGGGTTTACAAAAGTGAACAAGACAAATACAGTGTCTGCCCTCAAGGAGTTTCCAGCCTAGTAGGGGAGTCCAACAATACACAGCCACAAATGTGCTACAAAGGAAAAGAACAAGGTATTCCAGGGGAGATTCACAGGAGCTTTCCAATTTAGATAGGGAAGCCAAGGAAGAGCTCTCTGAGAAAGTGACATTTAATCTGCTACTTGAAGGATGAATGAACGTTACCCAGTTTTGGAGGGAGAAAGGGCATTTCAGGCAGAAGGGAACAGTGTGTGCCACGTCCATGGGGTATACAAGAACACGGCACATGAGAGGAACTGAAAAGAGGCTGTAGGACAGTGAACAAGTTAATAAAAAAAAAGGGCATGATGCAGGGCCTTGTAAGCATGGTATATTTGTGTTTTATCCAAAGTACAATGGGAAAACACTGACGGTTGTCAGATTAAATGTGGTACTTGTGTTAGTACAACCAAATTTGTGGCAGGCCCTAAGAAAGACTGACTTTGGTTGTGTATTCATCCCTACAAACAATAAATGTTTAAAGGGCACCCACCAGCCCTTTGCTAGAATTTTGGGTTGACAGTGATGGCAGAGGAATGTCTAAGGTATAGACCTTCCTCGGAGACCCTCTAGAAGAGATGGGACAGCTATAGTGATTGAATCAAGATGTGATTTATTCATTCAACAAACAGGCACTGCACACTTAATCTATTCCATACATGTGCCAGATGCTGGTTGTTGCCCATCAAGGATCACACACATGGGTCACAGGAGAGGCATAAACATACTCAAAGAATTTTGAGTGGGTTAGAATCATTTTCAGCTGTGATATCTGTGAGGCCTTTATAAAACACCCAGTCGTTCTGTAAATCAGTAAACATCTAGTGGGCATCTGCTCTGCACTAGGAACAGTGCTAGCTACTGAAATTAAGGAACTTAGAGTTCCATAACAGAGATAGACATACCCCTCCAAAATGCATTAAAATATTAGGTTCTAAAAACAGGAGAGCAGGCTTTCTATAGATCAGTGTTGAGGGAGGGTAATTCAATGGAAGAAAAACCTTCCCCAAAAGGCATATCTCCCACCTTCCTCAGCGGATTTATCCATACCTCCCACTAGCATGATTTTTAGCTGCTGCCTTCCTTCTTTGTCCCCCCATTTTCCCTTCCCACACCAGCAGATTCCATTTTCTTTGTCTATCTTGGCATCCGTAAAAAAGCCCAAAGAATCCAAGATTTGAGCCTGGCTTCTTTATAGTGTGTGATCTCAGACAATTACTTTAACTTCCCTGAGCCTCAGTTTTCCCATTTGTACAATGAAGGGATCGGATCACATCTAAGGTTTGTGATTTACTCCAGCCAAGGTGATATTCACACTCCTGCACACTGCTCTGCAAGGCCTTTCTTTCTTTGCACGGCTGCACGCATCCCTCCAGCCCCATCCCCGAGCCACCTGGCAAACATCAAGGCTCAGCTCAAATATCTTCAGGCAAGTTTCCCCTATTTCTGCACACACGCCACACATTGTTTTAGTCTATCCTTCCTTTATGCTACCACTACCTCGCAAGAGACCACAGAATGAAAAAGGGATAGAGACTTGGGTTTGAGTCGTGGCCACTTACCTCACCTCTTAAGCCTCAGTTTCTCACTTGTAACTTGAGGGAAATACCTAAATTCGCACGTCTAAGCAGTTTATGGGGATTAAAACAATGTACGTCAAGTCAAGTGCGTGGCACCTAAGTCGCGCTCAATATATGGAGACTGTACCACACCTCTTAGGAGCCCTCAGCGTACTGAATTACGGAGCTCTAGGTCAGTCTCCCGCGCTAGACTGCGCGCTGCCTGAGGGCATCCCTTTCGCTGCGGTTCAGTGCTAGCGCGAACCCCCGTGGCTGGCGGGCGCAGAAGGAGGTGGGCCGGGCCAAGAAGGACGCGGCTCCTATTCCCGGCGGGAAGGCCAAGCCTGGCGGACCCCACCTTCCGGAAGTGACGCCACCGAGCGACCGGCGCTGCATCAGGGGCAGGCCGGAGCGGGGCGCGCGCAGCATGGCGGAAGCGGAAGGGAGTTCGCCACTCCTGTTGCCGCCGCCGCTGCCACCCCCGCCCGGGATGGCGGAAGTGGAGGCGCCGACGGCGGCCGAGACGGACAAGAAGCAGTTTAGCTGTGCTGGCAGCGGCGTCATGGACGTGGAGCGGAGCCGCTTCCCTTACTGCGTGGTGTGGACTCCCATACCGGTGCTCACGTGAGTCTCCTCCGGCGTCCGCCCGGGGACTGGGAGAGCCGGGCCCGCGTGGCGTCCTCCGGCGGCCCGGGGCCAGCCTCCGGCCCCGACACACAGCAAACCCTTCGCACGGGTCCGCGGTTCACCAGTACCCCGCCACCCGCGCGGTGCGAGCTCTGCTGGTGAATGGGCCAAGCTCCCCTCCCTCATTACACCTGGTCTGATCTGAGAGAAAGACCGTTGTTGACCGCGGAAAGGTACTGAGGCTGGGAAGCTAAGGACCTGTGGGCGTACAGAAAAGGGGCCCCTAACTGGGTGTGAGAGAGACATCTTCATTCACTCACTGGCTTATTCATTCGTTAAACAAATGATTGCTGGTCACTTCCTATACGCAAGACATCCAGCTGGGTCTGGAGGCAAGAGTGGGAGTTTGACTGGGACCACACCAACTCCTGGGATGTCGTCATTGGAAGGGCCCCCAGAGATCTGGGAGTCCAGTCCTTTGTCTCACAGATGAGGCTGAAGATCACACACCATCTCAGTTGCAAAGCGCATTTAGGTCCCAGGCTGTCTGCCTTCCAGACCAGGGTTCTTTCTATGGCATCAGCCTTTGTCAGAAGAGAAAGCAGGTGCTCCAAAACTGCTGGCGCCTTTTAGCAAGGAGCTTGGGGACGAGGAGGGGGGAGTAGGGAGCTGGTTTGCCCTCGTGCTTCAGCCTTGACAGCTGATAATAACCACTCCTCACAGTGCTGGACAGTTGGCCAAGCTCTTTCACACCCATTTCCTCTGAATTCCACAACCACTTTCTAAGGCAGGAATTATATTCTCGGATGATGAATTTGTACCATTAAATGTCTTGATCATGTTCACATGACAGTAAACGAAAGCATCCCAAACTCCGTTTTCTGACTCCATAACTTGCTCTCGTTCGATTACATCCTGTCCCCTCTCACCTGACGAATAGATTTGTTCCCGGTATCAAAAACAGCCAAGTGGTGTGGAGAAGGGATCAGTTTTGTTCTTATATGTTGCTGATCCTAAAATGAGCTTAATTCTTGTATTATGTTAAAATACTTCAGTTGTTCTGTTTTCAAATGCTTATGCATTTGTTTAAGAACACCCAAGTCTTGGACTTCCCTGGTGGCGCAGTGGTTAAGAATCTGCCTGCCGATGCAGGGGACACGGGTTCGATCCCTGGTCCGGGAAGATCCCACATGCCGCGGAGCAACTAAGCCCGTGCGCCACAACTACTGAACCTGTGCTCTAAAGCCGGGAACCTAGCTACTGAGCTCACATGCCTTGAGCCCAGACTCTGCAACAAAGAGACGTCACTGCAAACAAAGAGTAGCCCCCACTCACCGCAACTAAAGAAAGCCCGTGCACAGCAACGAAGACCGGACGCGGCCAAAAATAAATAAATAAGTAAGTAAATAAATGTATAATTTAAAAAAAGAACACCCAAGTCTGAGTCCTTTCAAAATAAAAATTTTAAGAAAGCATTTTCATTGATTAATTCAGTATTCTTTTTTTTAAAAAATAAATTTATTTATTTATTTTTAGCTGTGTTGGGTCTTCGTTGTGGCGTGCGGGCTTCTCACTGCAGTGGCTTCTCTTATTGCGGAGCACGGGCTCTAGGTGCACAGGCTTCAGTAGTTGTGGCTCGCGGGCTCTAGAGCGCAGGCACCGTAGTTGTGGCACACGGGCTTAGTTGCTCCACAGCATGTGGGATCTTCCCAGACCGGGGCTCAAACCCGTGTCCCCTGCATTGGCAGGCGGATTCTTAACCACTGCGCCACCAGGGAAGTCCCTCAGTATTCTTTTTAACACACCTGCTAAGTGACTCCTATGTGCCTAGAGTAGTTCTAGGTGATAAGAATATACAGTGGTGAGTAAAGCAGGTATGATCCTTGTTCTCACAGAGTTTAAATCATGGTGGAAGGAGATAGACAGTAAACAAGTAAACTAATAAAAGAACTGATAGTGAATCGTGCTATGAAGAAAGTAAAATGTTAACGTGAGAATAACTGGGAGGGAATGTATTGGTTTTGATAAAACCTGTCTTGTTATCCCAAGATCTCTTTGGTTTTTCCCTGTTCTCAAAAACACGTTTGTGGAGTCCTCTGCTCTTTGGAGAGCTGGTAGCAACATTGAGTGGAGGCACCACGATCCCCAGTCATCTGGGCCAGAAGCAGCACACCCCCATTTCTATTCAGATCTATTTACAGGTGTTCATAAGATGAATAAGGCCTACTGCCCCATCAGAAGGCTCATGTTCCCATCAAAGGACTCGCCTTCCAGCAGGAGAGAGACAGGTGAACTCACCATTGTAGTACATTGTGGTGATTGCTGACCTAGAATGCAGAGCTAGGAATAGATGTGGCACAAGGAACTGTCATTGATTTTGGAGGTGGTGGGGGTGGATCAGAGAGGGGGAAACTGAATCCAGAGATCTGTCTGTCCCCTCAGAAGTGTTGATAATTCTGCATGAAAAGCCAGATAACAGCTGTTGCTACTACTAAAAACAGCAAAGATTGGATACTTACTCTGTTCTGGGCTGTGTTCTAAACATTTTATATTCACTGTCTCATTCAGTTCTTTTATCAATGTAATGAAAATAGGTACTGTCATCCTCATTTTATAGATGAGGAAATAAAGGCTTAGAACCCAGCATAGGGCTTTTTCCACTGAAATAGTCTACCTATACCAGGTAGAGCTCCAGAGTCAATAACTCATTCATTCAATAAATAGTTCTTGAAGACCTATTATGTACTAGGTCTGAGTAGACAGTAGTCCACAAAGCAGCTTTGGAGCTTGCCTTCATGGAGCTTCCAGACTGACAAATACTTTGAGAGTTTCTTCTCTGGGGCTTCCCCAGGCGCAGACTTCTGTTGTCTCCAGCCTTTATTCTACTTCCGGGGAAGCCGTGGTATGTGGAGTATTGGTCAAACCCAGACCTCTCCCCAACCAGATGAAAGGAATTGAGGGTGGGAGGTGGAGATGGGTCTTGAGATTAGGGCCTGAGAAGCCAGAGGAGCTACTTTCCCATAGTTCTGAGTGTCCATCCTGTGGCCACTATGAGTCTAAAGCAACTTATTGTACGCCAGCCAATCAGATAGCAGGTATTTATTGTACACCTCATGATAACAACATTGGGCAACTACCAAGTGCAGGGAAGTGTCATAAGCATTTTGCAGGCATATCCTGTTTGATCCTCACAATTGCCCCCCATTGAGGTCATCATCATCATTGTTCACCTCTCACTGACAGATGGGAGTGAGTGCCTGCCCAAAACAGTCAAGACTCAACCCAGGTCTGACCTCAGAGCCTGACTCCACTCTTAAATGCATGATATTCATTCATGCATCATTTAGTCAGTGACTGCTTAGCTGCAGCTATGTGCCAGGCACTGCCCTGGGGACTACTCTAATCAATAAGAGAAAATCCCTGCTCTCTCAGCGTTTACATACTAGGGGGGAAAAACAGTAACCATATAAGTAAACAAGATGATTGCAGATAACAGTAGATACTATGACGAAATTAAAGCAGAGTCATGGGATCTGGGGTGCCTGGGGTCGTGTGTGGCTACTGTAGAAGGCACTGTCAAGGGAAACCTCCAAAGTTGACCATTAGCTGAGGCCTAAGTGATGAGAAGCAGCCAGCTATGTGAAGCTCTAGGAGAGTGTCTGGGACGAAGGCAAATGTAAAAAAAACCATTGAGGTGGGAGGATTTGGTGTGTCTGACGAACCAGAATTGGGCAGTGTAGCTAGAGAGAAGAGTGAGGTGACTTCAAGGATTAAGCAGGGCCAGACTGTTGGAAGGAGTTTGGAGTATAAGTGTAATAGGAAGCCCGTAATGGATGTTAAAGCAAGGGAATGACAGAATCTGGATCATGTTCTTAAAAGACCACTCTGGGGAATTCCCTGGCCATCCAGTAAGGTTGGGACTCGGCGCTTTCGCTGCCGGGGGCCCGGCTTCAATCCCTGGTCCAGGAACAGATCCCGCAAGCCATGCGGCACAGCCAAAAACAAAAAGACCACTCTGGCCCCACCATCCTTCCCGGTGCTCAAGCTGCAGACCTGGAAGAGCTCTATCCTATCGTCATAAAACTGCCCAGTCTTCCTCTTAAATATCTTCTCAAGCCATCTGCTTCTCACCTGACCAGTACTCTGGATCACCATCTTCTCTTGCCAGTATTCCAGAACAGCCTCTGAACTCCTGTCTCCCTCCCATTCTCCAGGCACACGCAGCACTTTGCTGCCTTGGAGTTTTGCTTTCTGCCTGTCAACATCCTGTGCTTCCACAGGTCAAGGTTAAAAGTTACCTCCTGTGTGAAGTCTTTGCTGACTCTGCCCCAGCCCCATGTAATTGTTTCTTTGGGCTATATCTCTGTGGCTTTTGCCTCCACCTCCCAGCAGGCAGCCTTCAAATCAGCACGTGGCTGCTGGCCCTGGGAGTCCTTTTTTCTTTTTTTCCTTGTGAGTCCTTCTTAAACTGGATCAGTCTCTCCAGCACCTAGTTCCTGTAGAGCCATGGTTCTCAGACTACAGACAGATCTGGAGTTCCTATGCGTTTTGCATATCAGGGTCCAACTGAGATTTGGGTTTTCTAAATAAATGCCCATGGCTTTTAAAAATTCAAACTTTCGACTTCCCTGTTGGCGCAGTGGTTAAGAATCCATCTGCCAGTGCAGGGGACACGGGTTCTATCCCTGGTCCAGGAAGATCCCACATGCCGCGGAGCAACTGAAGCCTGTGCGCCACAACTACTGAGCCTGCACTCCAAGGCCCGCGAGCCACAACTACTGAGCCTGCGTGCCGCAACTACTGAAGCCCGTGTGCCTAGAGCCAATGCTCCTCAACAAGAGAAGCCACCACGATGAGAAGCCCACGCACCACAACGAAAAGGTAGTCCCCGCTCGCCACAACTAGAGAAAGCCCGCGTGCAGCAACAACGACTGAACACAGCCAATAAAAATAAAAATTAGAATTAAAAACAAATCAAACTTTCAGTTCCTGGAATGCATCATGCTTTTGTCCTGATCTCTACCCTTGCACACATTGTTTCTTCATCGTTCCACACACACACACACGCTGGTTTAAGTGCCCCCCAACACTTTTTAAAAAACTTTTTAAGCCTTTTTTTTTGCAGTACGCGGGCCTCTTACTGTTGTGGCCTCTCCCGTTGCGGAGCACGGGCTCTGGACACGCAGGCTCAGCGGCCATGGCTCACGGGCCCAGCCGCTCTGCGGCATGTGGGATCTTCCCGGACCGGGGCACGAACCCGTGTTCCCTGCATCGGCAGGCGGACTCTCAACCACTGCGCCACCGGGGAAGCCCTAAAAAACTTTTTAATTGAGGTATAACATGTACCATAAAGTGTAAAAATCTTAAGTATACGGCTCAATGAATTTTGCATGTGTGTGCACTCATTCACCCAGGTCAAGAGAGAGGATGTTTCCAGTATCCATTGGGCTCCCTTGTGCCAGTCAGTTCTGCCACAGAAATAACCCCTCTTCTGCCCTCCAGCACAATAGATTAGTTTTGCCTTTTCTTGAACTTCACATAAACAGAATAATATGCATGCACTTTTGTGTAAGTTTTCTTTTACTCTGGCTTGTATATGTGAGAATCCATGTTGTGCGTAACAGTTTATTATTTTTCATTGTTACCTACTATTTCACTGTATGACTATACCCCAATTTACTTACCCGTTTTACTATTGTTGGACATTTGGATTATTTCTAGGTTTTTTTAGTCAACTTTATTGAGATATAATTCACATACAATAAAGTGCATACATTTTAAGTGTGCGGTTCAGTGAATTTTGACAACTGTTGTTTCCAGCTATTTTTTAATAAAGGTGCTGTGAACATTCTTGTCCACGGCTTTGGTGGACACAAGCATTTGTTTCTGTTGGATGTATACTCTGAAGTGGAATTGCTGAGGTAGAGGGTGTGGTACCAGTTTTCGAAAGCTGTGGAAACTCTCCCAGCAGCAGTGAGAAGAGAGTTCCAGTTGCTCCGCCTCCTCACCACACTCAGTGTTGCCGTCCTTTGAGTTTAGCTGTTCTGTGGGCTGCACCGATTCCTGGCTCTGCTGTTCACTTTCACTTGCCCCACTTCTGTACTTCCCCTCCCGCTGCCGCCACCCTAATGGACACTTTACCACACAACGTTATATTCATATGCTGTCACTCTGGATGGAGTGTTCCCAGCGTCTGTCTGACCAGCTGAAAGACACCCACAAGCTCTGCCCTTTCCCTGTCCTTTTTTTCACAGGTGGTTTTTCCCCATCATTGGCCACATGGGCATCTGCACATCCACAGGAGTCATTCGGGACTTTGCGGGCCCCTACTTTGTGTCGGTGAGTCCCCATTCTGCCCCCCTCTGGAGGGTTCCAGGGCTCAAGTGGAAAGCTAGCCTATCTTGCCCACAGGCAGCCTTCCTGTCTCCCCAATATGCAGGAGAATGCAGATGCCATGCAGTCCTGGTCCGGCCCTCTGCTTCTCACCAGTGTTTGACCCCTTTCCCCTTTCTCTTGCCTCCAGGACAGGCCAGGAGGGCAGTGTGGCCAGGATTCTTAAGTAACTGACCCAGCCCTTTGCCCACCCCGGGGGTACCAAGACATGGGTAGGGTTAGAGGCAAGAGTGGAGAGTCAGACCATCCTGGTTCCTTGGTCCAGGAACCAAGTGTCTGGACCTTCAGAAGGTGGGAGTCACAAGGCGGGGGCACAGGGGAGGCTGATGTGGTTCCCTGGGTGTGGCCATGGAGAAGAGGGGGCGGACCTTCTAGAATGAACCAGCTGTGTTCTCAGGTCTGTTCCCTGGGGATGTGCCCGAGATAGGGCAGTAGGCTTGCGCCAGGTGAGCAGGCAGCGTCCTGCCTATTTCGAGTTGCAGCTTCCTCTCCGTCAGGCTGGGATGAATGGGTGTGGTGGCACCAGCCTGCTTATGTTCGTATTTGTCATGATCATCTTAACACCACAAAGGTCTTTCATACCCATTACTTTCACTGCCATATACGTGTATGATAATTCATCTTTGACCAGCTCTGTCAGCAGATTCTGAACCCAGAATCTGTCCCTTTGTAACTCCTGTACCCCACATCTTGTGTGGCAGGTCTAGGACTTGGCTAAAACATCCCCCTCGTAGCAGGCCTCTTGAGGCCCAACCGCTGTGTCTACCCCACTCACCCCAACCCACCCCACATCCTGCTTTGACTGCAGTCACACTGCCAGATTCTGTGTGGGCCACCACTGTCAGGTCAGGAGGTCAGAGGTTGTCCTCATTCACACCATGAAGGAGACCACTCCCCTATGGACAAAGACCAGAGATTGACCAGAGAACCTGGAGAAAATAAGGCCCATAGAGGGTGAGAGAATTACTTGGCAGCCACAGAGAGAGGCAGTCATGGCTGTACCCCAAGTCTTTGGTCTCCGGGTACAGTGCTCTGTGCACTCCTGCCACACTGCCTTCCTCACACAGAAGAGCTGCTGCTGACCCTTCAGATATCCCACCAACCCCAGAGCAGGGCCCAGGCTCCACTTCTGCCCACCCACCTTACCTCCTTCTAAGTCACAACACTTCCACCACCAACCCAGGTCTGTCTGCTGGGCTGGATGCGGGCTCCCCACTGACCTCTGCTCTTGTCCCTCAACAGGAAGACAACATGGCCTTCGGGAAGCCTGCCAAGTAAGTGGTGAACATCCGTGTGATTGGCCCTAGAGCCAGGTTCCTCCTACCTGGAGCAGCAGGCCAGGCCTTCTGGGGCACAGCAGGAGCCAGCAGCCTGAGGATGGGGTGAAGGGGGGCAGCCAGGGTCTACCAGAGCATCTGACCTTGTACCACACATCTCCTGCTCCAGTCCCTGGCTGGGTCCTTTATCCACGGGCCATCTAGGCCTTGCCTCAGCCCTGCAAGGTCGTGTTGTCAGCTCCTTCGGAAAGGTGAAGATAAGGAAGGGACTTGGTCAAGATCACACAGGAAGTGGCAGAGCTGGGACTCACATGCAGGTCTGTCTCACTGCAAAACCTGGACTCTTTCTCCTGCCCCTCAAGGAACAAACACACCATTTAAGGTGTGAGGGAGGCATGGTTTGGAACTCTGCTGGAAAGTTCTGGTTGGAGAGAATAAAGGCAGTTTAGTCTCTCCTGGAGCTATTGCTGGTTTGCATGGGGTTTGGGGACTTCATTTTTTCTGTCTTGGGGGCCCACCTCAGTTGTGGTGACAGTGCCTCAGTCTTCAGTCTGCTCAGAACAGCATCAGATGCTCTGTTGCCCAAGGCAGCATCCAGGAGGGTGGAGCCCAAGGAGGAGTTGGTGTCCCACACAGCATAGGCAGCCTGGAGCTGGGCTCTCCAAACCCTGCTGACTCCCTCAGGCAGGTGGAGATGTGAGCCAGGGGCCTCTGGTCTGGGTGTCTGCTGCCAGACTGCTCCTCAGCGAGAGTTGTAAGGACACCCGTTTCCAGGCAGGAACCCCTGAGCAGCTGAAGTCCCGGCCACGGTGGTTTCTCACTGGTCCAGTCTGTAGGCTCCTCTGTCAAGCCATTCCCCACATAGCAGCCAGAGGGCGCTCTGACCTCCCAGTGCCCCCTGGCCCAGACCCTTTGGGGTGTCACCCAGCTTGAGGTTCACAGACTTTAGCTCCACCAGCTATTCTCCCATTCACCCTAGTCTCCCATGTGGGGAGATGGGGAGAATGCTTTCTGATGGATGAACTCCTCAGGATGACCTTCAAGTCCCCCAGAACATGGCCCCCCTGCATCTCCAGCCTCACCTTCCAACATCCCTCACCCCGTTCTTCCACCTGAATCCCCCAGCAGTGCCCAGTTTCTTAATTTCTGGTACACACTGCACAGTTCTGTGCCTCTTTCTCTGTTCAAACTGTTCCCTCTCCCTAGAATATTCACTCCCCATTCTGCGCCTGGCTAATCCTTCCTCCTTCACACTGGACTCGTGTCACCCCCAGGAAGCCCCTCACGTCCCCACTGAGTGAGTTCATATCCTCCCCAGGATCCACATGGCGGTGGGCATGTCACACTGTTCCAGTTGTCTGCTGTGTGGCCCTTTCCCTGGACCTGGCTCACCCCTGTAGCCTCAGCACCCGGCTCAGGGCCCTGCACAGAGCAGGCGTCAGGGGACATTCGTGGAGCTGAGCCAGTGCCCAGAACCCCTTCTCCCTCCTCAGGTACTGGAAGCTGGACCCTGCTCAGGTATATGCTAGCGGGCCCAACGCGTGGGACACGGCTGTGCACGACGCTTCTGAGGAGTACAAGCACCGCATGGTAGGTGGGCCACTCCTGAGGGCGGGAACGAGGGTGGGAGGTTTCCCCGCAGCCCATCCTGACCCAGCCCATCCTGCATCTCCAGCACAGTCTCTGCTGTGACAACTGCCACTCACATGTGGCCTTGGCCCTGAACCTGATGCGCTACAACAACAGCACCAACTGGAACATGGTGACTCTCTGCTTCTTCTGCCTGCTGTATGGGAAGTACGTCAGGTGCGCTGCCTGTCCCCCTGGCCGCCGCCACCCTCCCCGGGACCGCTCTCCCACGGATCCCAACGGGGCCATTTCTGGGGTCCTTCAGCCAGCAGGGACAAAGCAGGAAAACAACGAGCTGAGCTCCTGGTGGAGAGGGCGGTGCTGTCTGAAGCCCAGCTCTGTCCCTTGTAGCTGAGCTCCTGGTGGAGAGGGCGGTGCTGTCTGAAGCCCAGCTCTGCCCCTTGTAGCTGAGCTCCTGGTGGAGAGAGCGGTGCTGTCTGAAGCCCAGCTCTGCCCCTTGTAGCTGAGCTCCTGGTGGAGAGGGCGGTGCTGTCTGAAGCCCAGCTCTGCCCCTTGTAGCTGAGCTCCTGGTGGAGAGGGCGGTGCTGTCTGAAGCCCAGCTCTGCCCCTTGCTCACTGTGAGATCTTGGGTAGCTGCCTTGGCCTCTCTGAGCTGCAACTGTCCCTGGGAAAATGGAGATAATGATTCTGGCTCCTCAGGGATGCTGCGTGTGTACAGAGCCCTGTGCTCAGGTCCGGTGAACAGGTGGACCCTCAGAAGAGGATGGGTGACCCCATAGGGTCCCCTCCCAGCATCCCTCATCAGAGGCAGGGTTCTGGGCGGGTGGGCCCCAGTGGTGGCCTGGGAGGACCTTTAAAGTCCCCGCCTCATGACTTATGAGGTCAAAGGCCTTGGTCCCAATTCACAGATAAAGGGAGCTCAGAGGGGTGGAGTGACCCTCCCACCGGGGAGCCAGCACACACCTGGGCTAACCCGGCTGCCTCTCCAGGCTTTCTTCCAGCTGTGCTCATCATTAAGAGCTTCTGAGAAGGAGATTTTCAGGGTCTTTTTTGGTCCAAAGGCTTTTAGAGGTCTCCTGGGAAGACCTGTGACCTGTGGTCACACAGAGACTGAGGCAGAGGCGGGGTTGAAGCGGGCTGAGCCATAGCCCCGCCTAACTCTCACAGACCCCTCCCCGCCCACTGCACTGAGCAGAGGGCACTCTGGCTTCCCCACCCAGACTGAAGACTTCTGGGTCCTCTCGCTGGCGACCTCTCCCCAGACACAGGGGCGATCGTGGATGGAGTCAGGAAGGCCCAGAGGGTGGACGTGTCTCCTGTACCCACCCAGCGAGGTGTCACATCTCCACCAGGAGCCTGGAACAGCCCCTGCCCAGGACCGTAGCTGGTGCTCCTCCACAGCGGGCACCAGGCCTAACCCAGTCCCTTAGTTGACTGAGTTTGGGGGTGAGGGGGGTGGTTCCAGGAGCTTCCTTGGGGGGAGCGGCCCCGTCTGGGTTTGTGGGAGGACAGTGTGCTGGACCACACGCCCACTCACTGGCCCCTTCCCTCCCATGCTCCCCTCTCTCTCCATCAGCATCGGCGCCTTCGTGAAGACCTGGCTGCCCTTTGTCCTCCTGCTGGGCGTCATCCTGAGCGTCAGCCTGGTCTTTAACCTGCGGTGATGGCTGCCCCATGGCCCTGGGCCCGCCAGGCTCCTGAGGAGGCCGCCGCCATCACCTTTTGTTCCAGATTCTTCCTCCTCGCCCTGGAAGGCAGGGATGGGCCTGCTGGTTTGGGCCCAGGGGTCTGGGCTCAGTGGGGTAGGATAAGGGCTGAGGATGAGCGTGGGGTGGAGGTGTTTGCATTTTGTGTCTCACTGGTCGCTCAGAAGCTCCCTGCCCCCTCCTTCCCAGGCTTGTGACTCCCACCCTTGAGGCACCCTTTGTTCATCTGTTGGAAAAGCCTTAGCTTCCCTCTAGAGCTGTGTCTGCCACTGCCTGCTGGGCTCCCTCTGCCTCAGCCCAGTGCCTGGTGGGGGAGGGAAGGGTATTTGGACCCACCAGACAAGGCAGCACAGGGAGCAGAGCTGGATTTGAAGCCCATTCTCCTGCCAGGACTCTGGTCCCAGGGTGGAGGTACACCAAGAAGTCTGCATAAACTCAGCCACCCTGGGGCCTTCTCCACGGGCCTCTAGAATGGTCCAGTAGGGCTAACGGGCCCCCTCCAGATGTCTGCCAGAAGCTGCACTAGGGGTAGTTTGTGCCCCGCTCCTGGCGGCCGCCAGCCCGTGCAGCCCCCTTTTCCCGCTCTCCCAGGGCCTCCAAGTACTTGGGTCCATCTCCCCCCTGCAGTTTGGGGCCTGGGCTCCCCCAACCAGGCTGGAGAGATGAGTGACACTGACGTATCCAGAGTGACCCCTGCAGATCAGAGCGATGTAACAAAGCTTGTCCTTGGCCCCAGGTACGGGCCTCGCACTGGTGACGGCACCCCTTGGGTCCGAGATGTCGGGGGGCCGTCGGAGCATCCAGCGCCATCAGGGAGCTGAACGGGAGCTGTCTCCTCCCACCTCCCACAGCTCCCCCTTCACTTCAAGTTGTGGGACAGGCCTGTGCTGCCCCCCTCACCCCTGCTCCACGGATTCCTTTGTGCGGGGCTCCTGGGCAGGACAATAAAGAGTTTTAACTCCAGACCGTGCTTGTCCTTGATTTCTCCCTTCGGTGGTCCCTGGTTTCACTGAAGACATGCGCTCCCTTCAGCTCCTATCTTCGTGGTGAACTTGGGTTCCTCTGCCCCTGGCAAGGGGTCTGGTTGCCAGGGACATGGTTGGGTCCTCGTCCAGGGCCTGGAGCTTGCAGGAGCCAGCATCCCTCGGGTGTATCCTGCTCTGAGCAGGAGCGCTGCGAGTTCTCCACGCCTCGTCCACCATCCCAAAGCTTTCTCCTTGAGGCAGGCGAACATTGAAACCCCTCCCATATTCCCTGTTGGGAAGAACTTGGCAGTAGGATTGGGAGTCAGTGCTGACAGACCAGGGCCCTGGACCCGGCCCCCACCGTATCCACTGATCACGTTGCCAAGCTCCCCGTGCTCACCCCCAGTGATCCGGTCGCTGCCCTGCTCCGTGGTGCCTCTACTCCATGGCCCTCGGGACCCCACACTCTCACTCTCCACGCATCCCACTCTCTACCGAGATAGGGCAGCACCTGCTCTCCAACACCCACCCACTTCTGGTCCTTTGCTTCCCACCTGTTGAAGTCATGCCCTTCCTTCTCAAGGCCCAGCTTGAAAGCCACTGCCTTGGTGAAGTCTTTCCTAACCTTGCCCTATGCCGGGTGTCACTTTAGTTGAACTAGCAAAGGATTTGTTCTCTGAATCCTGAGAGCCCTTTGTGTTCACCCTGAGGATGGCCTTGGGGACAGCTCTAGCTGCGGCCCTCAGGGCCCTGGATCAAGTGTCCGTCAGCTCATCCCAGAGCCTGCGGTGCTGTGGTTTCCAGGCCTGGGGCTTCTCCAGGGCATGACAGAGGTGGCCCCTCCTCTCTTCAGAGCAATTCCATTTTCAAAACTCTGTTCTGCCTATGGGTCCACCTAAGGGTTGGGGTTAAATTGTGGTATGGAGGACACCACAGCAAAATGGCCAGAAAAGCTTTAAGGCCTGTTTTCACCCAGCAGAGCTTTAAAGCAGCCGTGTGGTGATGGGACATAACAGCTGCCATAAGAATCACCAAGTTACTGAGTGCTCACCACGTGCTGGTAAAGTACGTCATTTATCCTCACCACAGGCCCATGAGGTAGGTGCTCTCATCCCCATTTTAAGATGAAAAAATGCAGAGAGAGGTGACGTGGCCTGCTCGAGGTCACAGGGGTAGGAAGAGTGGAGCCATGTTGAAACCCAGCAGCCAGCCTCCAGAGCCCCCATTCGGAACCACCCTGCAAGGTGGCCCCACTGGAGCACACGAGGGAAAGTGGGGTGGGGCTGTGACCGACAAGAAGGGAGAGTGGGCGCTGGAGGCAAGAGAAAGGAATCTCCTTACGACAGTCCCAGGAGATGACTGCCATTGTCCCTGCTTCATAAATGGAGAGAGTAAGGCTTACAGAGATTGTCACTGATCCAAGGCCACAGGCCATGTGGCAGAGTCAGAATTTTAACCAGGCCTGGGAACTCTTAGCCAGGGGGTGTTGCCTGGAGACCAGCCGCAGTGCAGAGCATCAAGGCCCTGCAGGGGTTGCGACGGGTGGGGAAGGCATTCTGCAGCTGAGGAGCTGGGAGCACAAATGGGTCTGGGTGTTGAAGGGACAGGAAGCAGAGCCCGTAGGTAGGGCTCTAAGGACGTAGGAGACAGGAAATGAGGAGCAGCCAGAGCTAGGCAGGGCCCCGAGGGTTGGGTTGAGGGGGCAGGCAGCCCAAAGGATGATGGACTGTCTTGGGAGGTGAGACTCCTGCTGGTTTGGAGTAGATTTGGTAAGGGGTCAGGGGGTTCCCCTGGTTGTCTGCTGGCACCTTCCAAAGCTGAGGAATGACAGATAAAAGTGGGATGCTGAAAGGGCCCTCTGACAGCTGTGCAATAAAGGGCTGGGGCGGGGTGGGGTGCTGAGTGTGGAGGCCAGGAGACAGGGAGGAGGAGGCTTCCAGGAGAGGCTGGGCAGGGACTGAAACCTGGGCAGTGGGAGGGTGGCAGAGGTGGGGGACAGACGGGAGAGAGTCCAATGAGTGGCAGCAAGCTTTAGGAGGCCTGGGGGCCAGGTCATGAGGGCTGTTCACAAAAGTGGGAACTTGGAAGTAGGAGAAGGTTTCAGGTGGGGAGGACACAGAGGAGTTGGGGTTGAGAAGACAGCAGGAGAGGGGTCCAGGAGAGTCACAGAGGCAAGGACAGGAGATCAGAAAGAGGAAGGGAGTTTAGAAGCCAGAAGAATAGACAGGGAAGTTTGATGCCTTCCATGGTGAGAGCCGAGAGGTGGGAGGGTTAGAGAAGCATCCTGGGGAGGAGCCAGGACAGAATGATGGGAAGGGGTGAGGGTACTGTAGGCCACTCCTCTCCCAGTCCGGGAGACTTGACAGGAGGCGGACATCACAGTAGCCGTTCCCACAGTGGATGTTCAATGGCTATTGCATCTACAAATGCCTCTGCATATTTATTAAGGGCCGGTAGGGGTCTAACTGAACTGTAGTGAGAGCCATCTGAGGAGGGATTATTACCCCTATTTGATAGATGAGGGAAAAGAGGCTCAGAAAATAAGACTGACTTGCAAAAATAAACGGGGAAGACTGGACCTTGGGCTGGGGGTGGAGGAGGGACCCTCAGGGGCTCCGAGTGGTGGTAACCTTCCGAAGCCACTTCCGATGCTGGGGAGGAGGAGTGGGGTAAGTCCACTCCTTATCCACCTCCCCTCTTGGGGGTCTGTGAGGTGCCCTCTGATCTTTAAGCCATGGTGCAGGTGGGGCAAGACGGGCGGATTGAAATGAAGCAGACTTGGGGGCATCCGGAAGCTTTGCTGTGGCCTCGGCTCATGGTCCCAAAGCAAATGTAATCCAGGGCCCAACCTATTCTCAGGGTGGGGAAGAATCTGGGAGCAGAATGGAGGGGTGCTCAGAGGGACTCCCCACGGACAGAGGGAGGGTATGGGAGCCTCACTTTGGCCCTGGAAGAATCCAGGCCTCCTCAGACAGATGGGGCCCAGGGTGGCAGAGGGGACAGAGGGCAGCTCTGCTGAGGCCAGCACTTCCTGGGAGGCATATGTGGACATGGAGGGGACTCTGTTGGCCCGGGAACACCGGGTACCTCCTATATGCCAGCTTGTGCCAAGCACTTTCATTTCCCTCAGAGGCTCTTCACACTCTGCTGCCTGCAGTTTGCACGGGAGGAAAGTGCCGCTCAGAATGGTTGAGAGACCTGCTTAAGGTCACACAGTGGCACAGCAGGAACTATTCAGGGCTGTCTGGCTGCAAGCTGCAATCCTTCCACCACCCTGGTTCTCAGAAACGTTTCTAACTTTGCTTTCAAAGCAAGTTCCTATCAGCTCCTTAGTGGGCAGGGTGGGGCTGCTACCCATTCTACAGATGGGGCAACCAAGGCTCTGAGGGGTTGGGGCCAGCTCGAGTCACAGGAGTTACAGAATAAGTCTGCAGAGGAGCTGGGGCCAAGCCCCAGGCATCTCCTACCCACCAAACCTGCTCTGGGGTTGCTGAAAGCCCAGGCTGCGCCCCTGGGGAGCCGGGAGTCCAGGCCCGGTTTTGCATCAGGCCCTGTGAGAAGGTGTTTCCTCCTCCTCAGTGGGGCAGCCACTCCGCTGGGCCGGTTGAGTCAGCCTTAGGCCCTCACTGCTCTTCTTCTGGTCCCTGAAACTCAGCTGCCAGGGAAGCCGGGGTTACCCGACGAAGGTGTCCCCTCCATACTGGACCCCTACAGGTAATACACCTCGGGGCCAGAGGGCCCCTGCCAGTGTCCCGAGGGGTGGGCACTGCCACCTGGTGTCCTGAGCACCCTGTAGGACCCAGGGGTCGGGGAGGTGGGACGTGTCTGGGGCTGGAACAGCCAGACAGATGGACAGACCCTTAAACTGACCAATGGGTCTGTCCCATAAGTGTTGAAACAGAGTGGGGAAGACCAGACACTGGATTCTGCCTCTGGAACCAGAGGGGACTGCA
Source organism: Tursiops truncatus (assembly GCF_011762595.2). Lineage (NCBI taxonomy): Eukaryota > Metazoa > Chordata > Mammalia > Artiodactyla > Delphinidae > Tursiops > Tursiops truncatus. The sequence goes on along the minus strand of NC_047034.1, from coordinate 162,631,583 downwards.
GGGAGGGGTGTGCTGCTGGGGACCCTGGGCTCAGATACCCACAGCCCAGCCCAAGCAGACCTCAGGACAAGGGCGGGGAGAGTCAGTTCTGTGGAAGGTCCCTCCACCTCCATACTCATACACACACACCTGGTGGCCCCCAGGGCACCAGAGTACACACCACAACACACAGCCCAGTCACACACGTGCACACACCCCACCGCGCTGTCGCCCAGAAAGTCACAGAACATATCACACAGACGAGAGTCCCCCATGCAGCACCACACTGTGACATGACGCCCAGACACACACGCAGTGATACAACATTCACACCCACAAAATAAACAGCCTCCCAAATCCCACAGTCTGCAGACGCCTGCTGAACAGAGACTCACAGTGGCACCGGGTAACACAGGGGCAGCCACACAGGCTCACACACCAGGCCCCAGAAGAGCCCTAAACAGTGCGTCTGCAACACCCGGGACCTGCACACAGTAGATGTTCAGGAAATGCTGTTAACATCCGTCACACAGGCATTTCCACAGTGTCACACACGACACCCCATAGAGACACCCAGTCCCCCCCGGGTGAGGGTGGGGCAGCAGGGGGAGAGGGCTCGCTTGAGGGGTTCGCTGACTCAGCTGGGAGGGCACAGAGCGCGGGCTGGCGGCAGGCACAAGCCAGGACCTGCCCGCTGAGTGTCCTCTTCCCATCTCAGCCCTGCCTGGTGCCCCGGGAGGGAGGGGACTAAAGGGGCGGGAGGAGAGGAGAGACCGCCCAGTGGGCTCGGGCCACGGCTCTGCCCACGACCCAGTCACAGGCTCCTTGCCACGTCCACACGCCCCTCAGGGCTGGGCAAATGTTTTCCTTCCGGAGTCACCGTGGTACCTTAGCTGCTTTGCAGCACTCGGCCTCCACCACCAGCTCCCACCCCAGCCAGGTCCTGGGTCAGGGCGTGGGGAACCCATGTGGCCAGAGTAAAGGGGTCCAGGGAGGGGCTCCAGGCCAGGGGGCAGGGCTGGCAGCAGGGGCAACCTTGGGCTGGAGGCCTCCGTGGGAGTGGGTGCAGCAGTTACCTCCGGGGGAGGAAGTTAGGCTGTGAGCTGGGGAGGAGGCTGCCTCAGACAGGAAGGCCAAATAGGCCAGAGCAGGGTGGAGGTGAAGGGTGGAGGTGAAGGGTGGAGGGAAAGGACCCAAGTCGGGAGATTCCCGGGCGGGGTGGTGAGCAGATATGTGTGTGCACCTGTGTGTCCGGCTGCGTGTTCGTGTGTGTGCATTTCCCGTGTGTGTGCAGGTGCACGTATTTCTGCATTTAACTCGGCAAACTTTTACTAACCATCTGCTGTGTGCACGGTTCTGGCTTTGAGGATGAGGCCCTGTCCCTGACTTCAAGGAGCTCACAATCTAGTTTGGGGGATGCAGTATGTGTGTGCAAAAGTGTGTGTGATTTGTGTATATGTAAGGACAGGTCTTTGTCCCTGGACTTACTCTTGTATAGGTGAACCCATCTGTGGGTCCTTGTCTCCCGTGTGCGTGCGCCTGTGCGCAGGTTTAAGGATATGTTACATACATCTCCTGGTCTGGACATGGATCTGGGCCTATGACGGCATAGGGCCCTTTATGGGGGACCGGGTATGCGTGAGCCTGTCTTTATATAGGTGTCAGTGTGCATGTGTGACCAGGTGTGCATCTCACTGTGGGGAACTATATCTACATGTATCAGTGTGCGCATGTGCGTCTCTACATGTCTTTGAGTGTGTCCCTGAGTATGTTCATGGGTGTCGGTGTGCATGTGTCCACGAGTGCATCTCATGCCACCTTGATCTCAGCCTTCCTGGGCTTGTACCCCGCCCACCATGGGGGATGTATATTTGGGCAGAAAAGGCAATTGGCTCCAGGATGTGCCCTGTATATGGGCAGGCCTTTAACTGACCCTTGCTCTGCCCCCAGGGAGCCACGTGTGCCCAGCCTGGGCGCTGCCCCAGCTGATGCCCCAGAGGGGCCACCCATCTCAAAAGGGGCTCTGGTCCCTGCCTGGCCTCCTCATGGCACATGAGCCACAGCCTGAGGCTGATGGGCTATTGGATCTCAGCTTCCTGACAGAGGAGGAGCAAGAGGCTATTGCCAAGGTCCTGAAGCGAGATGCCCGCCTGCGCCAGCTGGAGGAGAGACGGGTCAGGTAAGGCAGAGTAAGGGAGCCCCAGAGGAAGGGGCCTCAGGCACTGGGGGGCTTGGGTGACTCCCACCCTCTCCCCTACCAACGTGCAGCCTGTCAGATACCTGGGTAGGTCTTGTTTTTGCCCACTGGTCCACTCCACCCTTGGCCAGCTCGGTTCATCACCTCTCTCAGGGTGGCTGCACCAGCTCCCTTGCCGGCCTCCCTGCCTCCGGGCTCGCCCTTTCTGGCCCACCCTCCATGCTGCAGCTGGGACTCTCCAGATCTGTCTTTAATATCCTCTCCTGAAACCTCACATGGTTCCTCCACATCTCCTGTCAGGGGCAAGCTCCGAAGCGTGGTCCACAGGCCTCCCTGGTTGGACCCTGCCAGCCTCTTCCACCAGTAAGCCTCACCCCCTGACACGCATACACAGAATGTCCACTACAGCCACTCGGGTGCTCCACAGGTCCCCGAACACACCCTTCGCTTTTATGATGTTTCTCCTTGCCTGGAAGAGCACAATGGCAGAGCAGCATGGGACTTACAAGTAGTGTTTGGGGACAGACAGACACCTCCTAGCTTGTAACCTTGGACCTCCCCAGTACCACTCTCCTCATCTGTAAAATGGAGCTAACGAGCCCTACCTCATAGAATTAGGAAGGATTATACACAGTCATTTAATGAATAATAATTATTTTTCTTCTCTACCTGGAGAACTCCAATTTGTCATTTAAGAGCAATTCACATGTCACCTCCTCTGGGAAGCCCTCCAGTATTCTCACAGGCAAAGCTGGCCCTCTTACATACATCATGGCTCTACCTCACTATAGTGTACTTGTCTATTCTGGACTCAGTCTCCCCACCAACCTGAGCTCCTCCAAAGCAGGGATCAAGTCTGATTTGCTGTTGTATCCCTGGCCCCAGGTACAGGGCCTGGAACAGAATGGGTGGCAATAACGTTGATTGCATGAGTGGTGACAGCCGCGCCCTCCCCCATCCTCCAGCAAGCTCCGGACATCGCTGGCAGACCCTGGGCAGCTGAAGATCCTTACAGGGGACTGGTTCCAGGAAGCACGCTTCCAGCGGCACCACCACACCCACCTTGGCTCTGACCTTGTTCGTGCCTCCATCCGCAGGAAGAAGGGCTCCAGGGGTGAGAGGAGCTCCCCAGAGTGGGGCACGCCTTGGGCAGCCCACGTCACCGGGTGTATGTGGACGAGGACAGAGGGCCCCTGGTTTCAGTTCCAGCTGCCCCTGGCACTGTGTGACTTTGGGTGGGCACCACCCCTCCATGGGCTACAGGAGGTGGGTGGGCATCTCCAAGGGCCAGACGTCCTGAGAAGAGAGTTTCACAGAACTTCTCACCTGGGTGCAGGAGACCAGGCTCAGGGCAGCGATGGGGAGGCTCAGGCTGCTGGGAAAGAGACCGAAGAGGCGCTGGAGCCCAGGTGAGGAGGCATGGCAGGGAGTGGAGGGTGCCTCCCAGTCACCTGGGGCCCATCTCTGACTATACCTCTCCCTCCTCCCAGGCTCCCCATGGACGAGGCCCCCCAAGAGAGGTTCAGCGAGGCTGAGGTGAGTAATGAATGACTGAATGGGCTAATGAATGAATGTACAGTGTCCCTGGCATGGAGGTGGGATGTGCTGGGGAAAGAGCCCAGCCTGAGAATTAGGAGACCCTGGCCTGGGCCTCTGTCATCCTCCTCTGTCAAATGGGGGTGTGGGCCCATCCTCTAAGGAAACTCTGAATTGGTTACTAGGGGTGGAGTGTGGACTGAGCTGGGTGAGGTCCAAGACTCAGATGCCACCAGTGGGACCCTGGGAGTTAGGTAGGGCAGGCCCTGAGGTGTGAAGGGGTGTGAAGTACAGGCCAGACTGGAGTTAGGTAGGGCAGGCCCTGAGGTGTGAAGAGGTGTAAAGTACAGGCCAGACAGGTCCTGCAGCTGGTTGCCAGCTCTGCCCTGAGGGCAGTGCAGAATCTGAAGCTGGAACCTCTGACCCCTTCACCACTGGCCCCCTCTGTGACTTCTACCCCTTGCTTCTTTCAGGGACCTGACTTCCCCTCACCATATGTCCCCCCAAAGGCTTCAGATCATGAGGAGGAGCCCCAGGCCCAAGAAGGTGAGTGGGAAGGTGTGTGCTGGGAGCACAGAGAGGTTGCGGGGATCAGAGGCAGCTCTGAGTGACCCCAGCCACCTGTGTTCACCTTCCTCATCCTGCTTAGGGGGCGGGTAGGTGCGGTCTCCACCGGAGACCGCAGGGCAGCACTGGGGTCTGAATGGGGGTTGTAAACCAGTCCCTCCAAATTTGCTCAGGGGCAGAGCGGGCTGGGGAGGGGCTCGCTGAGCTGTTTGTGCCCCTCCCAGCCCCTGGCCCCGGGGGCGTTCAGGCCTTCGCCGCAGAGGAGGCTGACCCTGAGCTGGAGCCTCCGTCGAGGGGAGAGGAGGAGCCGCAGCCCCTGCCTGCCCAGGTAGGCGGGAGCGGCCCGCGGCTGCTCTCAAGACCCGGAGCGGACTCTGGGCGGGAGTGCAGCTGCGCGAGGCTGCGAGCGGTCCGGGACCGAGAGCGGTCGCGGGAGGGGCGGGGGGTTAGGGGACGCCCCCGTCATTTACCTCCTCCTCAGACCCTGGAGGCGTCCGAGATCCTGGAGAATGGGGAGGAGGCCCCGGGGCCCGACCTGTCACTCGACCGCGTGCTCAGCAGCAGCTCCTCCACGCCCAGCCTCAACTCCTCCACGGTGAGGGGGTGAGGGAGAAGGCCTGGAGTGGGGGTGGGGTGCGCCTCCCCTCCCCGTATCCCGAGGCGTTGCCCCTGCATGACCCCTCCCTTGACCCCCGGACCTGACACTCCAGCCTCCAGGCAAGCTACCTCACTTTACCCCCCTCCCCTCCCACCTGAACTCTCCGCGCTCCCCTTCCCCGGCCCCGACGTGAGCCCCGCAGCCCGCCCTGACCTCCCCACCCTCCGCCCGCAGCTGAGCAGCAGCCAAACGAGCCTGTCCGGGGAGGCGGAGGCGGGCGCGGTGCAGGTGCGCGGCTCCCTGTACTTCGCGCTGCGCTACGAGCCTGGTGCCGCCCAGCTGCGCGTGCACGTGATCCAGTGCCAGGGCCTGGCCGCCGCCCGGCGCCGCCGCTCCGACCCGTGAGTGTCTGACCCCGCGAGGAGGCGCGCTAGGGAGCCGCTCTCACTGCCCAACCCCACCGCTTTTCTTGGCCTCAGTTTCCTCATCTTCAAAATGGGAATAACGTTCTTGGTAGACGCGGGAGCTGGGTGAGATAACTCCTGTAAAGCGCGGCACGAGGCCTGGCACGCGAAGCTGCGTTCCCGGCTGTGGCTGGGAAGTAGGCGCTGGAAGGGGCTGGAGGGGTAAAGGGGTCCCCCTTCACCTCCGGTCCTCACCTGCCCCGCTCCAGCTACGTCAAAAGCAAACTCCTCCCGGATAAGCAGAGCAAGCGCAAGACCTCAGTGAAGAAACGGAATCTGAACCCGGTCTTCAACGAGACTCTCTGGGTGAGGCCGCGACGCCAGGGCGGCCCCCCATTAAGGAACCGAACGCCCCTTCCTGCAGGGACCGGGTGGCGGGGGCAGCCATGGTGTCGTCATTGTCGGTCGTTCCAGTCCTCCATTCTGGGGGAGGAACGGCAGGGAGGCCCTCGCGTTAACGCGCTCTCCAACATGTCAGTCTAGAGGTGGGCGCGGCGCTAGTCCAGACCCCCATTAGTACCGTCCGGGGTTTCCCAGGATTCCTTCCAGCAAGGAGCGTGGTAGGATAAGCCCCAGCCAACACTCCCGCAACACTGAGGCCAGGGCCATCGACGCTGCTTCATTAAAGCACACCTCCTGTCCCCAGTACTCTATACCGCAGGCCGAGCTCCGGGGACGCGTGCTGAGCCTGTCCGTGTGGCACCGCGAAAGCCTGGGTCGCAACATCTTTCTGGGCGAAGTCGAAGTGCCCCTGGACACGTGGGACTGGGACTCCGAGCCCACCTGGCTTCCCCTGCAGCCCCGGGTGAGCAGCTGGCCCGCGCGGGTAGACCCGCGGCGCAGATCTCCCGCCTTTACCGCACTGGGCTTTCCCCCAGTCCCCGTCAGCCTCGAAACCTTAGGGCCCCATGCAGAGGTCTGTCCCTGACTGCCGGTGGCAGGGCTGTCGGATTCCCCAGGCCGTTCTCTCGGCAGCCCCCTCCAAGACCCCGCCCCGTCGGTGTCTGGAGACTCCGCTCCCTTCCGGCCCCTTTTCCCTAGGACTTTGTCCCCACCCCCTGACGAGCCCGCCTCTCGCAGGTCCCGCCCTCTCCCGACGACCTTCCCAGCCGCGGACTGCTCTCTCTGTCCCTCAAGTACGTGCCCGCTGGCTCTGAGGGTGAGTGACCGCCGGCTAGAGGCCAAGCTGGACAGGCCTTGAGAGGCGGGGAATCTCTGTCCCGCAAGGGTGAGGGACAAGTGTCTGTCCTTGGGGCAGGGCCTGAGCCGAGCCTCTTCGCAGGCACAGGACTGCCCCCGAGTGGGGAGCTGCACTTCTGGGTGAAGGAAGCTCAGGACCTCGTGCCTCTGCGCCCAGGATCCCTGGATACCTACATACAATGGTGAGGGGCATCGGTACTTCCCCGCCTCCCTTCGCTTCTCATGCAGTAGAGCTCCCCACCTTCAACAACCCCCTTCTGGTCACCCACCCTTTATTCCCCACTCTGGGCTTTGACCGCTGAGCGGAGGTGGAGGGGACAGCTTGAGCCAAGGCCTGGAGTCAGGAGAGTTGAGGACTCCTCTGAGCAGCTGCATTTCAGTGACTGGAGCATAGGACTTGTTGGAGAGCTGAGGCTGAGACCTGGGAGGTCTCAGAGGCCTGTCCATGGAGGACCTGGAAAGCCAGGCTGTGGGGTTTGGTCCTGAACTTGCAGTTCAATGGTTTTGCAAGTAAGCACCGGAGGAACTCTAGGGGTGCCTCCAGGTGCTGTCCCACCCTCAGAGAGTAAAATAGAGGCAGGCCAGTGAGGTTCTGAGTCCCCAGCCTTGATGCAACAAAAGACATTGTTTTTCTTTTAGGTTTTGTACTTCTGAGTAATATTTTTGTCTTGCAGAAAGGGCTCCAAGGCTTTAAAAAGTTTGGAAACTACTTCTGGGGGGCTGTGAAGGTGACTGAGCTGAGGAGTAGCAGAACTGCATTTCAGAGACATTACTCTGGGGTCCTGTGAATAGGTGTTGTGACTTTTAAAGGCAGGAGATCTGAGAGGAGGTTGGCGCAAAGGTCCCAGGATACTGAGGGTTTGAGGCCAGTTCTCAGGCAGGAGCCAGAGGACATGGACATTATGAGGAAGTATGGGTAGGACTCGGTGACTGGTTGGTTCTGGGGAGGGTGAGGGGGTGGCCACTTGACACCAGCCCACCCCCCCACAGTTTGGTGCTGCCTGATGACAGCCAGGCCAGCCGCCAACGGACAAGAGTGGTGCGACGCAGCCTCAGCCCCACGTTCAATCACACCATGGTTTATGATGGCTTCGGTCCTGCTGACCTGCGCCAGGCCTGTGCTGAGCTCTCTCTCTGGGACCATGGGCCCCTGGCCAGTCGCCAGCTGGGGGGCACACGCCTCAGCCTGGGCACCGGTGAGTGGGGCAGAGCCCTGAGGGGACCCGATGCTAGGAGGCAGGGGCTTGACATGTGGCCCTGGGCACTTCTCTGTCCTTTCCTGAGCTTTGGTGTCCACGGAGAACGTGAGGGTGATAGTGCATGATCTGGGACCAGGCAGGTGTTCCTTGGGACCTGGGGTGTCCAGTGTGACCGTGTCTTCCACCCCTGCCCGCCCACATCTAGGCAGCAGCTATGGGCTCCAGGTGCCCTGGATGGACTCCACACCTGAGGAGAGGCAGCTGTGGCAGACCCTTCTGGAGCGGCCATGTGAGTGGGTGCATGGCCTTCTGCCCCTCAGAACCAACCTGGCCCCCAGGACATAGCTGCCCTACAAGCCCCACAAAACCCCTCTTTCTGGACCCCCATCTCACGGCCTGCCCTTGGCTAAAGTCAATAAAGTCTATTCTGAGGGCAACAAGGGGCTGATGTCGGCTTGGGGGTGGGAGTGTGGGGAGGGCAGTGATAGCAGGGAAGTGAAGAGGGCCAGATGAAGGAACTTTAGACTCAGACATGAAGACTTTAGGGAGCTGGTCCTAGGACTCCTCCCCATACTTCAGACATCACCAAGGCCCAAGGGTACAAAAGTATTGTTTAATAGTCTTTGCCTGCCGGCACTCCGTGAGCTTGAGACACCTCTCTGGTTGGTTCCCCCCACTGGGGCTAGGCTTGGGCCCTACCCTGCCCCCCACCCACCTGGCCTCCTCCAGTTGCCCCTGGGTCCTGGGGCAGGTGTGTCAGAAGCCGCTGTGTTTCCTGCATTCATCCATCCTTGGGTCTGGCCTCCCGTCTCTGATGTCCTCATTCAGCCTCCCGCGGGCCAGAGGTAACTGGCGTGGACCTTGCTCTCTGTGCCAAGATGGCTCTCCAGATGCGGCATACCATCCCTCCCCTGGGGGCACCAGGCTCAATGAGGCTCAGGCAGAAGAAGGCCCTGGGCTCTCTCTCTGGTACCCACTGTCTGCCTGATGCCCCCTCTGTCCCCAGGGGACCTTAGGGTCCCTATAGTTTTCAGAGAGGAACCCAGGCAGGCCCGTAACTAGGGGGATGGTGTCACGATCTGGCCAGCATGAGGCCATAGGTGTGGGTTATCCCTCAAGGGCCCAGGACATACCTGATGCGTGTGTAGATGAGGTCATCTCTAGTGGCACAGGTCAGTAAGGCATGGAGGGTGAAGCTGTGGTTCAGTAGCTAGTTGTGGACAAAGACACATACACAAAAACAGGGAGGGGTAAAATCAGAGAAAGATGGGTCCAGAGACCCAGGAACTAGCTCTGTTCTACTACCAACATGCTAGGACAGATCACACTCCTTGCTGGGCCTCAGTTTTCTCATCTGTCCAATGGGAGGCATATACAAAGTGCTAATTCAGTATTGAGATTCTCTGCATCAGAGGGAGAAAGTGAGAAGAGCTGAAAGATGGGCATAGTTGGAGTCGTTGGTTGGGGGGGGTCAGGGACTGCCAATACTCGCCCCCTCACCGTCCGGATGGTGCCTGAATCCACATTCAGTTCCTGTAGCCACCGCACCAGGCCATGGTCCACTGTGAGAGCAGCTGTCGGGGAGAAAGCTGGTGAAGCCAAGGATGCCTCTGCCAAGAAGCTGCCTCACACCCACCATTCGAGCTCTCCAGACTGCTCCCCCTCACCTGCGGGCTCCCCACTGACGCGCTGTAGAGTTAGCTGCACCAGGGCCTGGCACTCCCGTTCCTTCTCAGCCAGGACATCTCGTAGCCTGTTAGAAGGCAGAAGGCAATAGAATGGAGGGGGTGTAGGTAGGGGTGAAGCTCCTGCAGAGGCTATGGGCGAGTCCCAGAAGCTGTACCTATCGGTCTCTGCTCGCAAGAGGCCCAGCTGCACCATCGAAGGTGGGGTTCCCTGCTCGGGTTCCCCTGGGAGCGGGCTCCGCTGGACTGGGGTCTCCTGCTGCTTCTCCTGGGACTCCTCTTCTTTACTGGACTCCTCCGACTTCGGTGGGACTGCCTCCTTCTCCGCCTCTGCCAATCCGAGCGGGGTGAACTCAGGCAGGGCGAGAATGCCCATTTAGGACCCCAGACATCGGCAGAGGACGCGGGGCTCTGGGCACGGGCTAGGCAGTGTCAGCCTGGGAGATATCCATTTGGTTACGCCATCCCCCTGCTTGGCGCCGGGTCAAGCCAGGGCCTCGCTGACCACGCCCCTACCTGCCCTATTTGTGTTCGCCACGCCCCCAAGGATCACATCCTCGCCCCGCAGGCAGGCAGGCAGGCAGGCTCCAGTCCCCCACCCACCTGGGGCCAGAACAGCCAGGGCTGCCAGCACAGCGCGGCTGAGCAGCGAGTCCAGCACGAACATCCAGTGTGGGCGGATCTGGCGCCTGTGGAGGATCTGCTTCACCTGGAGCAGGAGGAAGGGTGCGGCTGAGACTGCAGAGCTTCAAACAGAGATGGGGCTTGAGTTGGAAAGGCCTAGAAAGTCTTCTATCGGAGGCAAGTGGGGTGGGCGGACTTGGGATCAAAGGAGGGGCTGGGAAGCCAGGACTGGGCCGATGTCCCTTTCCCGATGGTTCTATCGGGGAAGACATGGAATCTTGCAACATCAAGTCCTTGTACATTCCCAAGCATGGGGAGCTCACTACCTCTTATTGGGCAGCCCTAACTGAGAAAGCTCCCTCACCGCATCTGGGAAGGCGAAGAGCGGTCCTTGCAGAATCTCGGGCCCGAGGCCCTGGGCCCGAAGCTGCCCTTGCAGCTCCTGCAGCTCCTGGGCCAGCTGCCGGCGGTTGGGAGTGTGGATGTGCGCCCTGAGGCAGTGCAGTAGCTGTTCCACATGATTCCTCCCCAGATGGGAACCCTGAGGAGGAAGAGAAGGTCATCAGCGAGTATTCCCGCCTGAGCCGGGGGAGATGCTGGTGGGAGGGTGCAGGGCGCGGTGGGGTGGGCAGCGGAGGGACGGGGGAGGCCTTCAGCAGGAGTGCTGTCGGTGCTCGACCAGCAGGGGGGGCCGGGGCGAGCCGCCCACCTGTTCCTGCTCCAGGTGCAGACTCTCTACCAGGGCCTGTAGCTCCTGCTCCAGTACTGTAGCCAACATGGCCCGGCGCTTGCTCTCTTGGTGCAGGAGGCTCAGCCCCGAGCTCTCCTCAGGGGACGCGGGCTCCTCGGCCCCAGGCTCCTCCGGCACCCTGGGTGCAGTGAAGAGCGGCTGTTGGAGGGTGGGCAGCAACACCATCCCGCCACCTCCACCCCAGAGTTTGAATCCTGGCTTTTACCTTTATGCCCACCTCACAGGGACAAAAGAGATGAACTCAGCATTGAGAGGGCACAATAAATATAAGTAAGAGCATGTGGGAGGAGGGCACCAAATGCCATCCTTACAAGTGGCCAAAGTGCCCAAGTCCCCAAGGAGGGCTTTTTCTGGAGGGAGCGCATCAGGACAAAACCAGATGAAGCAAACCCGCCCCAGGACCCTGGGTTCTTACCGGAGCTGGCTGGTGTCCCCATAACTGAGCCAGCGCTTGGGGGGACTGGGAGGGTGCTGAGAGGGTGCCTGAGGCCGCGGGAATGTCTGGGACTGGGAGGTCAAGGCAGCTAAAGGAGTGGGGCTGGCGGAAGGGGCGTCTGAGGGAGGGACAAGGCTATCATCCGGGGCCCCGAGCCCTCTCACCGCCACAGCTCCTCTGCCCTCACCCCAGCGTGCTCACTCCCTCCACCCGCTTGGTACCTGAGGGCCTTAGAGCGTACTGGGGGGAGCCGGGGTTGCGGCTCCTCTTCCCAGGTTGCAGGAAGGGGTCCTCCAGCAGCGCTTGAGCACTGGCTCGGAGGCGTGGGTCCGGCTCAAAAGTTCGGAGGAGGAAGGCTTGAGCCTCGGCTGACAGAGAACTGGGCATTGGTGGGTGCACCTTGTACATGCCCACCTGGGAAGAGGGCAGGGAGGGGACACAAGGGACAGGTTTAGAGGTGTTCAGGGCCCAGTCTGTCCCCACCCCACCTCATAAGCCAGGCCGTGAGGGATCTCACCTGAAACATGGCAGCCTGCGGGCTCCCCAGCTCGTGGAAGGGTGGGCGACCTGTGGCCATCTCGATTACAGTGCAGCCCAATGACCAGATGTCCGCCGCCTTCCCATACCCTCGTGGGCCCTGGTCAATGATTTCTGGGGCCATATACTGTAGGGTCCCTAGGACAGGAGCAGTAGCAATAATGTGCATCTAGGCTTCGTCGCTGTGGGGGTGGCAGGGGGCTCTGTCATCCTCTGGCCACCTGCATTCACCCTGAACTTTAGTATCCAGAACAGTTCCTATCACCTCCCCTGGTCATCAGACACCTATCCTGAGCCTCCTCGCTCATCTCAGGCTCTGTCACGTTCGTGGGCTCCATCACCCACAGTAGGTGCCATGATCTAACCTGGACTGCATCATCCGCTTTGACCTTTGGCCGCATCAACACTTCTGGGCTCCGTTTCAGGGACTAAACTCAATGTCATCAGCTATGCAAGCTCCAGTTCTAGATTCTATCAGCTAACCTCTGGCTCAATCACCTGCCCCGGGTTCCATCCCCCATTAGGACTCTAACTCCATGCCCAGGAGAAACAGCATTCCCTGGAAGGTCCCAAGAGTTCTCTGCCCCACATCAGCAACCCCATTCACCACCCCACCCCCTGTTACCTGTGAAGGTCTCAGTGCAGGGTGTGATGCCTGCTAGTCGCTTGGAGGTACCGAAGTCGGAAATCTTGAGCAGCCCGCTGAAGGTGTTGATCAGTACATTGTCCCCCTGAGTAGAGTGGACAGTGTGCTCAGCAGACATCAGGCTGGGCTCCTGGTGCCAGAACTGGACTCTATCCCGAGACCCTGACTCCTGGGACTCCCAGCCTTACCATGCCTCTGTCAACCTCCTCCCCCTGCCATCCCACTTATCCCCCTCTGGAAGTTAGCTTCAGATCTGAACTTCTTGCCTTCTCTAGGGAACCTTCTTGATGAATTCCCCAGTCCTTTGCAAAGGGTCTGTCCACTTAGTCTAAAATGTCAGCCTCTGTCTGGGGCCATATCTCTGCCTCCCCACTCCCCACCAGGGTGAGCCAGCTACACGCTGACCTTGATATCTCGATGCACGATGCGGTTGTCGTGCAGGTAGCTGAGTCCCTGCAGGATCTGGCGGATGTAGAAACTGATGGTGCTCTCGTTGTCCTGCAGGGGTCCCCACACTGACCGCAGCAAGGAGGACAGGCTGCCTGGGAAGATGAGTCCAAGGTCATAATTGGCACCCACTTACTCCAGCGCACAGCTCTGCTCAAAGGCCAGGCCATGGCCCAGACTCCATCACCCAACTGCACTGCCTCAGCTAATTCTGGGCTACACTACCCACACACGCTAGGGTTCATTTTCCCGGAGGGCTCTCCACCTCTGCTTGGCTCCAGCCCCATGCCCCACAACTCCAGTTCCGTTCCCGTCCCACGCAGGGCAGGAACCTCCAGGCACTTCCTCCATGAAGATCTTGAGGTAGCCGCCCTGACTGACTGAGCCCAGATAGCGCACGATGTTCTTGTGGCGCAGGCGTTTGTGCAGAGCGATCTCTTCATGCAGTGGCTGAGAGAACCTGGGGGCAGGTAGGGAGTAAAGAACAGGCCAGCTTGGGGCAGAGATGCTTACCCAACTCCAGCGCCAGCAAGGCAGGCCCCCAGGATCTGCCCCGCCCACCAGCATCCCCGCCCCTGACCTTCCGCAACTTAATCACCCAGCCCACATGCCCTCCAGACCACAGCCCGCCCTCCGGGTCCCTGCAGTTCTGCGCACAGGCCTGGGCCCACTGGGCTCGTACTCTCGCTTCTGTGAGCCAGCGCACTCGGCTCGACCACTTGGGCATCCGCGTCACCCCCGCCTGCAGTCCCGCCCACAGGACCCTCTCAACTCGCGGTCCCGCCCATTTGACCCGCCCACCTGGTCCCCCAGCCCCCCACCCCGAGCCCTGAGCCCAGCCCGCGTGGCCTCAGGTCCCAAACCTGCTGTCCCGCTCCGGGATCTCCTTGATGGCGATGCGCACCCGCGTGCGCCGATCGCGGCCGGCGTACACCACCCCGTAGGTGCCCTTGCCCAGCACCAGCCGCTCTCCCGACTCCGTGTACTCATAATCAAACTGGGGGGCGGGTGAGATGCGGGGTTCAGCTGGGCCCTCAGCCCTTCCCCCTCCTCAAGCTCCCAGCAACCCCTTCCTCACCTCCAATACCTCCCCTCCGCCCTCCGCCTCCTCTGCGGCCGCCGTGGAGTCCGGATTCTTCACCAAGGCCTGGATCAGCCCGCAGAACCTGAGGACGGAGATCAGACTGATGGGAGGGGCACCTTGGGCGGAAACTGTCCCCTTTGCCGAAGAGCACCCAGGGAACATGTCCCTTCCTTTCCCTCAATACCCCGGGCACCCTTGCCCTCAGAGCACCCCGACGCCGAAGGGCTGCGCGCACCACTGACAGTGCCCTCCGCTGGGGAAGCACAGCTGGACGTCCTGAGCCGGGGGAAGCGCGTAGAGGAAGCAGCAGCGCCCGTCTCGCTTCGACACGCTGGAAGGGATGAAGAACCCCAGTGAGCCGAGCCGGGCAGCCCAGCAGCGCCGCCCCCGCCCCCGTCCGACCTCCCCCAGGTCTCCCCTCTCACCTGACACCGCTGATGGAGGCCACCGGGAAGGTCCAGCTGGAGGGAACGTCCTGTGAGAAGAAAAAGGTCCGAGAGGGATGTGGGGACCGGGAGAGGGGTCTGGGGATGGGGGAAAGGCTGGAGAGAAGGGGTGCATAGATGTGAATGGGGGTGACTCACCGGCGATACCACCTGCTTACCGGGCTCCAGCAGGCTCACTGTCACTGCGCTCACCGGGTTGGTACCCTGAGCCTCCAGCCTGGCCGGTAGCAGCACCTTATTCATCTCCAGGACCAGCACCTGCAGATGACAGGGGAGAGGGGTTGGTCAAAAGGGACCTGCCCCTCTCCCAGGTCCCACACCCCACGGGCCTCACCAAGCACTGCTCCCCTTGGGGAGAAGTCATCTTGAGTGGCTGGCAGGACTGTAGCAAAAAGTGGAGCCAGAAGTGGGCGTGGTGTGGGGTTTCTCCAGGAGGCTCTAGTGTGGGTCTGAAGTGCTGGTACAGCAGGAAGGTTTCCATCACAGACACCAGGTACCTGCAGACACAACCTTGCCCTCAGCTCAGCCCAGGCACCAGCTAGCACTGCCAGGGGAGTAGACTGGCTTGGATGCAGCCAGAATGTGGCCATTGGGTGCCATGGGCACTGGTCTGAAAGAGGTTCGGACTAGAAGCCAGTGGATATAGGTGCAGAAGCTGATAGACCAGGCCAGCCCAGGACCACCACAGAAGGGGCCACCTACCATATGGGGGCATTGAGCTTGTACAGCTGCTCTGCAGCCAGTGCCACCTGGGTGAGGTCATTGACAAGGATCTGAGCTCCCAGGTAGAAGCCAACATCCCAGTAATACTGCATCTTCTCCACACAGCCTTTTCGGGCCAGCAGGCAGCCCAGCTTCATGCCTGGGAGGGAGGGGCATGGGTTGTATTGAATGTGATTACAACTTTGGGCAAAGCCCAGGTGTAGGCCACAAAATTCATGTGGGCAGGAACATAGAAATGGCTAAAAACTTAGGTGTGGCCAGATCTCAGGTGGGAGTAGGAGCTCAGGCACAGGTAAGGGTTTGGGAACAAGTGTACGTGGAATTCAGTGTGTAAGGAACACAGGTGTGAGCTTAGGAACAGTTGTGGGCTCAAGGGCTCACGAGGGCCCAGGACTGGGGTGGGTTCAGGCAGAACAGGTCCAAAAGGGGATGTGGTCGGCCTCAGCTCCAGCCCAGTGTCTTCTCTCCCTGCCCTCTCCCCAGGCCCCTCTGAGCTCCTGTGGGTAGGGGATAGGGGTGCAGGATTGGGGTTCACCTATGAGCCGGAGCTCCTTGGAGTCCTCAAAGCGCTGCCCAGCAGCAATGAGAAGCACAGCTGCATTGATGCCCGAGTGGAGGCTGGGCTCCACATCAAAAGCCTTGCGATACCTGGGGTAAGGGTGGGGGGACACGGGGCTGGACTGATGCCCACAGCCTCATTCCTCATCCCTCTAGCTCAGCCCACTGTCCACTCGTTTGGGCCCCTTACCAGTGATAGGCCTGCTCCCGGTGCCCAGCATCCTGGAAGCCAGAGCTGAAGAACATGTCCTTATAGATACGGCCACACATGCAATATAGGTCAGGTGCCACTGAGCCCTCAAACTGTACCAGTGGCAGCAGCACAGCCAGTGCCTTCTCCCGGTCCCCAGGCCTGTTCCTCCTAGAGGAAGGGGAAGAAGGCTGGGAACCCACTTGATGGCCCTGCCTCCACTCTCTGTCTAGGAACCCCCAGGCCCTAAACAGCAGGGACCCTTCCAAGGGCCTGACAATCATGAACCCAGAATAGCAGTGACTCTGGTCAGCTCTGATCTTTCTAGAGGTAGCGATCCCAGATGGAAGTGATTTCTAGCTGCAGTGACTCTGAGAAGCAGTGACCTTGGATAGCTGTGACCACTCCAAGGGCAGCGCCACCACCCCACCCCACTCTGGGCAGCAAGAACAGAACAATAGGGACCATTTGACGTCAGTGTGACCTTGGTCAGCAAATTCCCTGAACAGCAGTGATTGCAGACAGCAATGACTTTGCACAGCAGAGACCCGTGTCCCCACATGCTACGACCTGAGCCTTGCTCTGCTACCCACCGGTTGAGGGCAAATGTGTAGTGGAAGCAGACACTGTGCTGCTCGGCCGCGTCACAGGTGGGCAAGGCCTGCAGTGTCTCCACCAGCTCAATGATGGCTGAGTAGTCCTGCAGGAGGGAATAGCGTGCCCGGGCCTGTTGGCCTCTGGTGGGTCCCATCGGCCCACAGACCCTGAGGTAAACCTTGAGCTGGGGTCCCCTCCCACCCCGACACCCCATCTTCCCACCCACCATCCTCTGCACACCTCCTTCAGGCCCAGCAGGTAGTGTAGACACCACACCTTACACGGAGAACCCACTGTGTGCCCCAGCCTCCCAGCTGCCCTGGGAGACAAGATCGTCCCCTATTACAGACGAGGAAACCGAGGCTCAGAGACGTCAGATAATTTGTTCAAAGCCACCAGTGAGCAAGTGAGTCCAGGAGCTGGACTCGGGCTTGTCCGACACTGAATGCCGCTGCCCCCACTGCCCGCCTCTCTGAGCACCACACACCTGCACATCACGGTAGGAGAGCAGCAGGTTGATGATGATGTCAGGGCTGAGCAGCTCTACGCTGTCCAGTCTCCGCTGCAGGCGAGCCAGCTCCTGCCGCAGCTGCTGCCCGCTGAACCGCTCCCGCGCCTGCCGGATGTCCCGCCGAATGGTCTCCCGGAAATAGCCACTAACGTCCACGGCAGGGGAGGGGGGGAGAGAGAATGGCCGGGCTCGCCCCTCAGCCCCAGCCCCCTGTACCCTCACCAGCCTCCTCCTGGTGCACCTGCTGAGGGCCCCCATTACCAGGAGTCCGTGGGCGTGGTCTCCAGCAGGCGGGCAAGCCGGCCCACCAGGGGTGTGAGCAGCACCTCGGTGCCCACCCCAGCCTGTACCAGGCCATCAGCCAGGCCCCTCAGGAGGCCCACATCTCCACATAGCACCCGACCAGTGGCTGTCACCACATAGGGGATCAGCGTGTAGCTGCCAACGCAATCCTGGTGGGAGGGAGGTGGGAATCAGTGGAGGTCAGTACCAGGTTAGAGAGGGGCAGTGAGGGGGTCAGAGGTCAGCACCAGTGGGGACTAAAATAGCAGGGAAGGGGCACACTTCATGAAGGGAGACCACAGGGAACAAAGGGTCACATGGATGTCAGGGGGCACTAGGGAGGTCAGAGAGGAATGAGGAGGCCAGGAAAGATAGTGGAGGTCAGAGGTCATAATGGAGGTCAAAGGGCACATTGGAGTAGGGGTGGTTTCTGCTCACCGAGTTCTTCTGGAAAATGTCCTCCTGCAGGGGACAGACATTCAGATACTGGTGTTCTGAGTAGGGCCACCCCAGCTTTGTGCCGGCCCCCACCAGCCCGCTGGCCACCTACCCGCAGGGCCTGCAGGTCAGGGAGGTCGGCCTGGGAGCAGAGGAGCACGTTGTTGGTCATGCTGAAGCTCTCCCGCACGCCCAGGTGGTAGAACAGGGAGGGCTGCGCCAGGGAGCTGCTCACCTCCAGCACCACCACATCTGCGGGCACACGGGTGGGGGCCCTGAGCCCTGAAGCCCAGCTTGTGGGGAAGTAGCCTGGGGATCCATCCTGGCTCAGTCTGCCTTCCCATTGTGACTCCAGCAGGGTCCAGTTTTGCTCTGGGCCTCAGTTTCCCCCTTTTAGGGTCCCTCTGGCTCATACAGAAATTATATCTATAGTATTGCAAGGAAAGGAGTGGAGCTCCCCGGGCTATGACTCACATGCCACTGTTCAGAGCCTGCGGACACTGGGCACAGAGAAGGAGGGCTGTGCACCAGTCTGGAGCCTGTTCCAGGCCATCTGAGAGGCAGGAGTTGTGCAAAGATAAAAGTCCCCTTCCCTGGGTTCTCAACCCAGTCTCTTGAAAGGGGCTGGCACAAGCAGTGTGCTGTGTGTATACACATGTGTATACACACATGCCCTGTGCATGTACAAACACTGTGCCTCTGTGTGTGTGTGTGCGTGTGTGTGTGCAGCTTGCTGTGTCTGTATCTCTGTGTGTGATACTGTGTGCGACAGTTTACGTGAATCAAGATATGTACGATTTGTGAGTCTGTGACTCTGTGTGTCTCTGTCCTCAAGGTCGAGTCAGCTTTCATTTTTAGGCTGAGGTTTTATGGACATCCTGCAAGTACGGTTCCTGGACTCTTGGATGAACAAATAAGTATCGGGGGCGGGGCGTCCGGGATGGCGAGAGGGCGGGGTGACCCGCGCGGGAATAGCCGCCCCCGGACGACCCTGCTCCGCCTCCAGCCCCCCCCACCCAGGCTCGGCGCATTCTCTCGGAACTACTGGGGTCTCATAACCCAAGCTCCCTCGCCTAGAATCCAGTGCAGTTGGGCAGTTGGTCCCCTTCACTTCTCTTTCTGCCTCTCCAGCCGGATCCTCGGAAGTAGTATGCTAGGACCCCTGAATTCCAGGCCCACATTTTACGGCTCCTTTCCCTAGTCCAAGTTCCACCTCCCAGGATTCTCCGTCATGAGATCCGTGCGAGATCATCCCGAGGCTGAGTTCTCCAATCCCACTCCTGAGATACCACACCCTGCCCCGCTCCCAGCCTCTCCCTAGGCACGGTGACGACTCCAGAGTGCTTAAGCTCCAAACCTGAACCACGAGCCAGGCCTGGATCCGCTAAATCCCTGCCCGAGTCCGGCCGTGCTCCAGATCCCCTAAACTCCACTTTTATCACGGCCCCGCCTCGAGCGCCTAGACTTTAGCTCACTTTATGCCCGCATAGCCCCCTACACCCCACACCTCGGGATCTCCCGGGAGTCGCCAAGCCACGCCCCTTCGGCTCCTCCCCAGACCCTAAGCCCCGCCCCAGCGCCCCGCCCCGCCCCCAGGAGCGCTCACCCGCGTTGTAGAAGGAATCGAGCGCTGAGGTGTCTCCCAGCGCCAGGGTCCCAAAAGGCAGGCTGCGCAGCTGAGGTCGTGGCCGCGGTCCGGGGAGCTGCGCGCAGGCCTCACGCAGGCAGCGCAGAGGCAGCGGCTCCGCCTCGGCTCCAGTCTCGGGTTCCGCCAAGGGCTGCGGCTCCCGGGTCAACACGTAGACCACGCTAAGCGGCCGGCTTCTCGCGCAGCCCCGGCCCGGGGACGCCGCGAGCGGCCGGCCCCGGCTCAGCGCCTCGGCCAGCGGGTCCTGCCAGCAGCTGCCGGCGCGCTCCGCGGCTCCGGACCTCAGGCACTGCCCCGCCATGCGGGGGCGCTCGGGCGTCGGGCGCCGGGCTTTGGGCACCCGGGGCGGGACAGGAGCCAGAGACAACAGATACCGGGATCTCGGGATCGGGAATCAGGTCAGGATCGGGAATCTCCTACGGGATCTGAAGATCTGGAGATCTGGATATCCGGAGTCCGGCCGGAGGTCCCGTTTGGGAATCTGGTGTCCAGGGCGAAATCTGGCCTCTGACTTGTAAGGTCCTGAGGATCTGAAATCGGGGATTGGGGTCCAGGGAATCTTGGGCATCCGGTGATCCGCGACTCAGAGTCACGTGGGGGAGTCCCGAGAATCGGTCAGGCAGTGCTCACCACCCGGATTCCGCAGGAGAGCGCCGGCAGTCGCTCTCTCCTGCCCTCACATGTATACAGGCCGGGCCCAGCCCTTTCCTGGACGACAAGGGAAAGCTCCACCCTCGGCCCTGGGGCAGCACCGCTCCCTAGCGCCCTGGGACAGCACCGCTCCCTAGCGCCCTAGGACTCGGCCTCTTCCCTCCCTCCTCTCCTGCCTCTGAGACAGGCCGCTTCCGGAACAGCCTGTGTCCTTGTGCACGCCAACCACTGTGGACTGCTCACAGCAGGCACTCGTAAGATGTGTGCCCAGGGGACTTCTCTGGTGGTCCAGTGGCTGAGACGCCGCACTCCCAATGTAGGGGGCCCAGGTTTGATCCCTGGTCGGGGAACGAGATCCCACATGCCACAACTAAGAGTTCGCATGACACAACTAAAAGATCCCACATGCCGCAAAGAAGAGTTAAATAAATAAATATATATATATAAATATATAAAAATAGATAAGTAAATAAATATATATATAAATAAATAAATACACACACACACACACACGTATGTGTGTGTGTGTGTGTGTGTGCCCAGGCCAGGGCTAAGGAAGGCAGAGAAAGGAATTGCAGATTGCAGGCCATGCCCCCTGCGTGGTCTGTTGAAAGAAAGGATCTCCAGAGACATTAGTGTGTGTAGAACACAGCCGAGTGCCACGAAGAGTGCCTGTCCTCCGGGTCCCTGCTGTGCAGGCTGGGAGGGACTAGAGACTGGGGGAAGCCTGGTCCTCAGCCTGCCAGGAGCATGGGACTTGGCATCTGAGCCCGGTCCTTTGCACTTTTGCCAGGGGGCTGCTTTTCCCGTAACCCAATCTGCCGTGGAGCCCTTCTGATCTATGACCTCCACCTAGAACATGACCATGGAACCTGAGAAGAATCCCCATGCAAACGTTTCTCTACTACCTGGAGAATGCCAGAAACCCCAGCCCTTGGGCTACAACAGCTTCCCAGCTCCAATTCCCAAGAATCCCTAACCTTCTAGTGTGAATTAGTGAGGCAGCAGCCTGGTATAAACTTCAGTGAACTCTGAAATCAGGAACTGGGGACTTAGAGAGGTTGAGTAACTTGTTCAAGATAACTCATCTACATGACAGAGCAGGATGCAAGCCCAGCACTATCTGTCAGGCTCAGAGATCAGACTCTTAACTATTGCTCTAACACTGTCTAGAATGTGACACTGGCAAATTAACTAACTGCTCAGTAAATGCCAGCTCAGTACTGCTGTTTCACTGCCTTGTTGCCCCATGGAAGAAAAATGTACCTGCCTTGGTTTGACTAAGTTCAAACTAATCCCTAATGGGACAGGCAAGAAGTAGCAAAGAATGAGAACTTGACTTACAACAGAGCCTGGAAAAGAGACAACTTAGAAGGGACAAGGAGGGGGCAACAGAGAGGGTGAGATAGCTGTGCAATTCCCACCACAAAACCATCCACTTGTAGGACCCAGGGGGCCCAAGAGTATTCTCAGTGGATGCCTGAATCCTTCCAAGTCCACCACTCAATGCTCCTCTGGCCTTGGCTTGCACACCTCTTGGGATGGAAGCCTCACTACCTTTTGAGGCCGATTCGTCCGTCTTCCTGACTGGAGGGAATATCTTCCTTGAATGGAACTGAAACCTGTGCCCTGCTCTGCCCTTGTGAGTTTTTCCCAATAACTGGAAGAGGTCTGCAAGCCAGGAAAGGGTTAAAGTGATTTTTTTTTTTAACGTGGACAGAGGAGCAAAGATGGTTAGCAATGGGGAGGGGTAGCCGAGGGTCCAGAAACTGTACGGGAGAGATGAGATAACCCTGCTTGTTGCCAGGATGCCCTAGCAAAGCATTATGTGAACCCTGTGGTAAGGGTGGCCCACGCCACAGTCTGAGGCACAGTCAATGTCATAGTTACGGGCAGAGGCTTCGGACATCCAGTGGCGCCCGTTGAGATTGGACTGATAGCAGGATCTGAAACACCAGGCACCACGGACAGTCACCTCGCAGTTGCTCTCGTTTGTATCATGGTTGGTGTCATAGGTGGTAAAGGGCTTCCTGCCGTGGAAGCTCAGGGTGTCCCCTGGCAGGAAGGGGATGAGAGGCACCTAGGTGCCGGCACCATGCCTGGCACCCTTGGAGAGATGATCTCACAGGAGCCTCAGAGCAATGGTGAGGTGGATGTTTTCAGCCCCCATGAGAAAACAGCAGTGCCAAGGAGCCAGGGTGTTTGCCCAAGGCTACACAGGGGCACTGGGACTTGAGCTCAGGACTGTGGCTCCAAAGCCACTGGCTCCTCCCCCTACCTTTTCCCCTCCCAGAATCCTCAGCTTCCCTCTTGCTCCTTTGTCTCCTCCCAGCTCCCATCTGCAGCCTGAGCATCTGTGCCAGGGAGAGCTGGGAGGGATTTCTCAGATGCCTGGGCAGGAAAGGGGGCTCTCCTGAGGCACCTCCTCATAACCACTTCCCTCTTTCAGATTTCTCCTTAACAGTTGGTGTTTCTTTGAAAAAAGCCTTCTCTGGTTCCTCTTCCAAAGCATATAATGCTGGGGACTTCCCTGGTGGTCCAGTGGTTAAGACTCCACACTACCAATGCAGGGGGCCCAGGTTCGATTTCTGGTCAGGGAACTAGATCCCACATGCATGCCGCAACTAAAGATCCCGCACGCGGCAATGAAGATCCCACATGCCACAACTAAGAACTGGCAGAGCCTAAATAAATAAATGAATGAATAAGTATTTTTTTAAAAAAGGCAGATAATGCTAACACTCAACAGAGCCTCAGAGTCTCCCACACCCTCCCTCCCTGCCTCCTTACCCATTTTACAGGGGAGGAAACTGAGGCTCTGACCCAGAAGGGACTTGCCCAAGGTCACATAGTTAGTAAATGACAGAGCTGGACTTTTAAACTCAGGATTGTTTGCCTCCAGAGCCCAGCTTCTTCACTCCTACACCACCCTGTCTCACAACTGCCATTTTTCAGATGAGCAAACTGAGGCCCACAGAGGGGAAGGAGCTGTCCTGGGTCATTCATGGAGGCCGTGGCAGCCCTGGGAAAGAACCCAGCCTCCCTCACCTTCTTTGCCTACTCCAGGGCCCCACTGTAGGCTCGCTCACCTGCAGTGCCCTCTGAGAACCTGCCCAGCACTAGCTGGGTAGTGACCTGCCTCCCCAAAGAGGCCCCACAGTGAGCAAAGGTGCGGTTGCCTTTAAAGTCCTCCACCTCCACCCGCAGGTCCCAGGTACCTGGGGGACAGGGAGGCAGAGATGGAGGAATCCTCAGATC
Organism: Tursiops truncatus; assembly: GCF_011762595.2. Classification (NCBI taxonomy): domain Eukaryota; kingdom Metazoa; phylum Chordata; class Mammalia; order Artiodactyla; family Delphinidae; genus Tursiops; species Tursiops truncatus. Next base: position 162,608,331 of record NC_047034.1, on the reverse strand, counting down.
CCAGGTGGGAAGTCAGAATGCCAGGGAAATGCCCCTCCAGCTCCCTGGACCCTACTGAGAACCTACTCTGGAGAGTAAGCTGGGGCAAATTCTCATTATCTAGCCAGAATTCAGACTCCTGGCTCCCAAGATCTGCTTTGTAGGAGGACCAAGAGCAGACGAAATCCACGGAACCATCCTGTCACCGCTGGAATAGCTAGGGAGGCAGAGAAGCCTAGCACGGCAGCCATTACTCCAGGCTGAGCATGGGATGAGGAGAAGCAGGGGGCAGAGGCAGCTGAGAATGGATGCACTGTGGGGGGTAGGTGGACAGGCACCCCCTCTTTGGACTGGGGGCTTGTTGATAAAGTGTGAGTCCAAGTGAGCCTTGCCTGTGAATATGCTGATGAGCTCTACACACACTTATTACCTTTTACTGACTCTCAACTTCACACTGCAGCCTCGAAAGCCCTGGGGGAAATGAAATGAGAGAAACATCGTCCCTGTCCTCGGGAGACGGTCAGTCCAGTTGGGGGTCAGATTCAAAATAACCTGTTTTAATTTACTATCATAAGAACCAAGATATTAGAGCAGAGAAGTCACCTCCAGAGGCCCACCCAGCCTTACGCTGATGCTCCCTCCCAAGCCCACTTTCCTCTTCAAGCCAAGCAGACCCCAGGCCCTGCAGAGTTTCTCTCCTAAATATCTTTCCGTCTAAGAGCCTCTACTTCCATTGTTGCCACTGCCCACCCTCTTCTCCTGCCCCGACCCCTGCAGTTGTCCTAACCTGTGTCCCTACCTGCAGTCTGGTCCCCACTCAATGCACCTGCCAGAGTGTAGCCTGAGTCTTCTTTCTAAAACATGTCTGACCTGGTCCCTCCTCTGCTTAAAACTCTTCCACGGCTCCCCACTGCCCTCCACACTCCTCAGTGGGTCATTCAGTGCCCTCTGTGAACTGGTCTTTTCAGGGGCCCTCAGTCCATTCTTGACCCACAGCAGTAGACCTCAGCCAACCACTCCACCTGCTCTCAGCTGATTCATACAGTCCCCCCACACCCTCTTGTACTCTCCTGCCTCCTTACATTTGTCTTTCCCCCTACCTGGAATGCCCTTCTGCACCTCATCTATCTCGAGAACTTCTACACAGCCTTCAAGGCCCTTTCAAATGGCATCTCCTCTGTGAAGCCTTCTCAGACTTCATTCCGTAGTGAGTTACGCTTAAGGGATGCCTTGGCTCTGGTAGGCTCTGGCTCCCCCTAGGGGCCAAGGGGAAGAAGTGCCCACTGGGCCTGACTTCTGAGTCCCTTCTCTCCCGGACACTCGCTCACCAGCCAGCCCCCCGTTTGTGATGTCCACGTCACAAAAGACTGGGAAGCCTCGGCCCTCGGGTAGGCACAGATGGTACCAGCTGCTCAAGGTGGCACCCAGCTCAGCAGCTCCTGGCAGCTCCTGGGGCTTGGGGAAGGGGAGATGGACTGAGGGGGGCCCCCAAGTTATTCCCCACCCTCCACCCCCCTCACAGGCAATGGAACAGGCCAAGTGTGGGACCCAAGAGCCCTCTTGATTCCTTTGGACCCCTGAAGAGGGGTTCCAAGGTGCGCTGGGTGACACCTGGGGTCCACCAACACCCCAGCACCAACTGACTCCAAGTGCCTGGCTCCTGTGAAGGCAGCCTCACTCTCCTGGCCCCGGAGCAGGTTCGCTGAATCTCCTTCCCCAGGGAAAGATGAGTGTTGGCTCTTGAGGTCTGAGTACCTCCAAGGGAATGCCCATTAACTACCAGAGGGGAGGGTGCCCAGGCCCTTCTAATTCTCCCCACTCCTCCCAGCCTTCCACCCCCTCTGCAGGAGAGAAATCATAGCCAATTCCTGAACGGCAGCCAAGCAGAGGCAGGGACAGAGCAAAGAAAGACGAGGAGACCTCTGGCCGCACATACTCACCAGGCTCACCCTTGGGGCCCATCTTGCCTGGTGGTCCAAGTTGCCCTGAAATCCCAAGGCAGAGATGCATTACATCCCACCCCGTGTCAGGGGCCAAAAAGCAACGAGGGATTTGGAGCCAGAAATCAAATCCCAGCTGCAGCCTTTCCTGGCTCTGTGAATGTGGGCAAACTGCTTATCCTCTCTGAGCCTCACTTTCCCCCTAGCAAAATGGGGATGGTACCACCTACCTCACAGGATCAATCTTCGGATGCTGGGCATCCGACCTGGAGCCTGGCACGCAGTAGGTTCCTTGCCCTTTTGTCATGGGCTCTCAGCACAGGCTGTAACTGCTGCACCCCGTCCTCCCCAGCTTGCCCCAGGTCCCTGCCTGCTCCACGGCATCTCTCACCTTGAGGACCTGGCGCTCCCTTCTCCCCAGGACTTCCTGGGGCTCCAGGACAACTGGGCAGGAGGACAACTTTGCTGGCTTCCAGTTCCCTGGGTTCTGCAGGGAGACATGGGGCTGGGTGGGCACAGGATGGGCATGGGGGGAGTGGGCATTTGTCTCCCAGACCCCTCTGCACTTCTGTTTTCACCCCCCAGATTCTAGCTGTCAGGACTCTGGCCTCCGGAGCTGGCAAGGTTTTTCACCATTTGCATCTATTTGCATATGTTTTTGTGCAGAGTCCAGATTATCAAACTCCCACACTGCTCCTTGAGGCTAGTGAGCCTGGCTGGGAGAAGCATACCTAGGGAGGGAATGAGGGCAGATGGGTACGGGGGGCGCCCTAGGCCTCTACCTGGGCAGCTGGGGCATCCTGGCTTCTCAGGCGGGCTCCCCAAACAAGAGGAGCAAAAGGGAGAGTGGGGTCCAGAGTGGGCCCACCTTGCTGGAGCCCCTGAGGGAGGGTGCCAGTTTATAAGCGGCCAGGCTGGTGAGGACATGAAACAAGACTTCCTCCTGTTGTCCCTCCCCAGGGACATCCCACCCAGGCTGGAACCAGCAGAAGGTGGGGGCATTTCCTTCCTCAGCCCTGGAGAGAATGGGCAGAATCCCTGCCTGCTCCAACCAGGATGGTGTCCAACTTCTGCTCCTGGCCTCTAGGGCTCTGCAGCCATCTCTTCAGACTTTGGGATTCACATAGGGTTTTTCTACATTTGAACTTTAGCTAAGTCTTTGCCTTCCATCCGGAAGCCTCCTCCTCTTCTCCCCCTGTGAAGCTCCGCCCATCCATGAAGGTCCAGCCCTAATGCCATCTCCACTAGGAATCCTTTGATCCTTGTCACCGGTGTCAGGAATGACCGCTGCTACCGTCTGTTGGGCACCTACTGCACCCCACGAGTCATGCTGGGTGCGGTACGTTACCTCCCATCGTTACACAGCCCCCCTCATGGTCGTTATTACTGGCCCTGGGTTACAGGCTGGTACATAGCAGGTGCTCAGTTAATGCTGGTTAAATGAATGAATAAAAATGGAGAAACGGGCCCAGAGACAGGACATGATTTGTGTTCTCTCTGGCACTTATATGCCATAGATTTTGCCCAAGCCCATGTCCCAACCCCCTTAGCAAGGTGACTTCATGCCCACCCTCAGGTCCACTGAGAAGCCCCTGGCAGTGCCTAGAAAACAGCTGCTAATATAGGCCATCGAATGGGCAGACCGTGCAGGGCAGGCATGGAGGCTGGGAGGCCAGTGAAGAGGCAGCAGCCTTGGTCCAGATGTGAGTGGTGAGGTCTGAGCTGGAGAGGGACCTCCGGTGATAGGGGAGGGGAGGAGAGGAAAGGCTCATTCATTCATTCACTCATTCATTCCTTCATCAAACGGTCCCTGAGGGCCTCCTTTTTCCAGGCCCAGTGCTTGTGGGGGTGGGGAAGGCTGAGGTTCAAGAGGGTGTAGGGAACGTAGAGGCCAAGTTTGCCAGACAAGGTGGATCCATGAGATGGACGCTGAGACTCTGCAATTCCAATTCTAGGAATCTGTCCTCCCTACTCTCTCCCACAGGTGTGCCAAGATCTGCAGACAAGCCCCTTTACCATGATGCTGTTTATGATAAAGTGGAAATGACCCAGCTGCACATCGAGAGGATGCAGGCAAATAAATCATCACCACCTGTACAAGTCATAGGGCAAGTGTGATCTGTAACAAAAGGGGCAACACTGCAGAACAATATGTAAAGCACACTCCCACTTTGTATTTTAAAAACGCTAAATGTGTGCTGTGAATTCACAGAAGAAGGTCTGACACATCCTGTTAAGCATAGTTATTTCTGGGGAGTGGGACCAGGGGGAGAGGGATTCTCGCTTTTTATATAAACTTCTGTGTAGTCCTCTTGTTCCTTACAGGCACTTACTTTTTTTGGGGGGGGGGACACACGGCTTATGGGATCCTAGTTCCCCAAACAGGGATCAAGCCCGTGCCCTCTGCAGTGGAAGTGTGGAGCCCTAACCACTGGACCGCCAGGGAATTCCCGGCATTTACTAATTTTGAAAAAGAAAACATTCTGTAGAGAAATTTCCTTAACTGGGTGGAAAGCCAGAAAGATATAGGGGCATTTCCTCCCTTGGCCTGGGAGGAATGGGCATTATACCAGCCAGGATTAAGTGCTAGGTGCAGAAGCCAAGGGAGGGTGACCCAGGCAGGAGAAACTGCGTGTGCAGGGGCTTGAAGGAGAGAGAGCAAGGCAGGCTGGGTAACACAGATGTAAGGAGCTGGAGGGGAGGCTAAAAGGGAGGCTGATGTCTGAAAGGAGGGGGGTGTTGATGGAAGTGAGCATGGAGGGGAGGGACACGGAGGTGGACTGTGTTTGGCATTGTCCATGGTGGTGCGATGCCTAGGCAGGTGAGCCCTCTGTGAGGCCAAATAGTAGCTGGAACTCCCTGTGGAGCCCAGGGGCCCTAAAGCCCTTCCAGCTGCAGCTGGAGACCCTGCACGGAGACTAGGCCTGGGGCAAGAAGAGGTGCAGGTGGCTGACCACAGGCTGCCCAGCTGGTAGGGTGGATGGATGCCCTGGAATGAAGCAGACGGAGCACATGCGCCTGCTCTGAACCTTCCCCATATCCCACAGAGATGGAACCGCTGTTACCCAACTTTACAGACGAGGAAACTGAGGCCAAGAGCTGTTCAATTAACTTGTTCCCATTCACACAGAGCAGTCAGGCTCCACAGACTGAACTTTCACCCATGACTCTCTATTGCGTCTCAGCTTCCTAGGACAGTCATGGGACTAAATCAGATACTGTTGTTAGACTCTCAGCCACATGCCTGGTTTCCAGCAAGTACCCCATTGATAGGAGATGTTATTAGTCAGGGAAGACTTCTGGGCCCAGGGATGGGGGGTAAAGAGGGGGAGGTGGGCACGGGTGGAGCTTTCCAGAAGGGCCTGCTCAAGGAAGGCCAGAAGTACCCTGTGGAGGATCCCGGGGGCACCTCCACCTTGGCACCGGAGCAGAGACCCAACTTGAGAAGGCAAAAGAGCCTGGAGATGCCTCTGCAGAGGAGTTCTGAAGTTCTGCTCATCCTAGAGTCAGAAAAACCTGGATTCAAATCCCAGCCCTGCCCCATTCCACTCTGTGCGATCTTAAGCAGGTGTGCTTACCTTTCTGTGTCTCTGCACCCTTATCTATAAGGTGGTGGAGGAGGGGATTAAACACATGTAACAAATAAAAATATTTTTTGTTTTGGCTGTGCCATGCAGCTTGTGGGATCTTAGTTCCCCAACCAGGGATTGAACCCGGCCCCAGAAGTAAGAGCGCTGAGTCCTAACCACTGGACCGCCAGGGGAATTCCCGCAAACAAAAATATTTTAAAAGATGACAGTATCAGTTCAAGTCAGAATTTCCATTAAGGAGAGGACAGTGGCCATACCCCCACCCTATCCAATCCACACACAGCCCAAGACATGGGACATAAAACACAGTGCTGGAAAGAGCTCCTTTATTTGGGGGCAGTGTCCAGGCCAGGTTGATGGGAGGAGGCAGGCTCCAGATCTAGTACCAGGCAGGGGGCCCCACAGGGATGATGGATGAGACAGGAGGTGGTTGAAGGATGCTCTCATCTGCAGGTACCAGGCCCAGACAGGAGGGGATGTCAGGTACTGGGCACCGAGCCTGCTCGGTGCCCACAGGGGCCAGAATTTAGTGACCACAGTTTCTCCTACCCCTAGTGCCCACAAGCGGGTCAAGAGGGCAGCCTCTTCATCCTTTTTCCCCTGAGTGTGGAATCCAGGCCTGAAGGGGGTCAGATTCTGCAGAGGCCAGACAGAGAGGGCACTCAGGGCAGTGGCCCCACCCCAGCCAGGCCAAGGACACCCACCCTCAGAGAGCAGGCGGTGGTCAAAAGAGCAAACACTTTAATGGAGTCTGCAGCGATCCGCCCCACAGCACACATGGGGCCACAGCACACGGGGGCCTCAGAGCAGCTCCCCTTCTCAGAGGAAAACCAAACCGCACACAGGGCCCAGGCTCCTGCCCGTGGCCACAGAGCTGCAGGCCGAAGGCTGCCTGTGCTGTCACCTACTGGTTCTCCTCCCTGCTGGCAGCATGAGGGGACAAAGACAGGTGGGCTCAGTTGGGCTCGCAGACGCCGGGCCCAGGCTGAGTCCTGCCCCGGCCAACACCCAGCGGAGAGAACCCCACAGCTGGAGGAGGGAGAAGGGGTGTGGCTCACATGGGGGAGGTTGGGAGGGACTCATCGCCCCTAAGGCTGCCCCATGGGGAAGACAACGCATCCGCGCTAACAGGGACCTGAGGGGCAAGAGAGGGGGGCGGGTGGGCAGTGAGCTGGGACTCGGCGGGCCAGGTACTCACAGTGTCTGGTAGGTGCTGTCCTTGGCCTTGAGGAAGCGCAGGACAAAGAAGGCCACTGTCTGCAGGCTCAGTACCAGCACGACGCCACCAATGAAGCTGGCCCCGTCAAAGCCAGGGCCCTGGGCCTCGGGGACCGAAGGGCCCTCTGCAGGGAGGAGGTCACAGCAGGCCGCTGTGGGCCAGGAGCCCAGCCCCACCCCAATACCCGGCACAGGTCATCTGGAGGCCCCAGGCCTCACTATGGGAGCGTTGGGCGGCAGGCTCAGAAGTTCAACCCAGACCCCGTGGGCGGCTGGCAGGTGCCTGTGGGGAGGGCCGGTGCCTGGCTGGGGAGACAGGGCCTTGGCTCGGCCCTGGCTCTGCTGCTGAGCTGCTCGGTGGCTTGATGCCTCTTACACCCTCTCTGAGCCTCCTGACTGCAGGGACCAGATGGTGACTGAGCTCCCTGCCAGCCTCCCTCTTCCACAGGGGCCCAACAGGGTGAGGACGGACCCAGAACTTGGACATCCACACCTGCTTCAGCTCAGAGTCGCTCTCAGCCTTGGGTCTTGGGGTTTGAAGCCCAGATACAGATGCTGTGGTCTCCTTTCAGGACTCCTAAGTCCTGAGACCCTGGAGTCACCCAATGCCAGAGCCCTTGCTTAGGGAGGGAAGGAGCAGAGGAAGAAGTGGAGGCCCACACCCTACCAAGTAGACAAATGAAGACTTGATGACGTACGTCAGAGGGAGAAGCCAGGCTCTGAGTGCCAGGCCTGTCCAAAGTCACCCCACAGTTAGGGCATAGCCAGACTCACACAGCATCCCCTGACCCTTTCCCCTGCCCCCGCTTTGTGGCCCACGGTTGCCAGGACGTCTGGGTGGCTCCCAGCTGTGCCACGTTAGCCATCAACTCCCACCAGGGATTCAATTTCAGGCCCTGGGCCAGGTGCCCAGAGCAGGGCAGGGCAGGGATGGTGGTGGAAGATCATTCTGGGGCAGTGAAAGGGGCCCAGTTGGGAGCTGGGTCCACGTCCCAGAGGGAGTAGCTTGTGGAAGGGGGGGGTCTGAGAATATGAAGGGCAAAGGGTAGTCCCAGCTGCAGCTCAGGGAGCCCCAGAGAAGGGCACTGGGGAAAGAGGAGCAGAAGAGGGAAGAAATAAGCTGTACAACACTGATCTGGGGCTCAAGCCGGAGGGAGCTGAGCCATCAATAATTCAGCCCCTAAGATCACGTTTCTGGCTTTAATTAACCAAGAGCCTCTTCAGCCATCCTTGCCAAGCCTGCTGACCTCCAGGCCCTGAGGGGCAGTGGGAACCAAGGGGTGGGGTTCTTGCCTCTGTTCTGCCAGGAACCTGCTTGGTGACCCTCTCTGGGCCTGGACGTTGCAGTAGGTAGTCACTGAGGACACCTTGGCAACCTGAGCCATACACCCTCAGCACCAAGTAGGTCCAGAGGGGGTCATCCTGATTTCTCTGGTGTTGAGAGAAGGGATGGGAACCATCATTTCTCGATCACCTTCTATGCATCAGAAACTGAACTAGGTGCTATACATCTTCTCATAAAATCCTCACAGCAACTTTGTGAAGTATTATCCAACTCACTTTACAGATGTGGAAACAGGCTCAGAGGGAGAAATCACAGGGCTGAGGTCACAGATCTCGTCAGTGCCTGAGCCCAGCTCTGTCTTTCCCTGCACCTCTAGACCTCCCATTCCCCCAGGTAGTACCTACCTGTTGTGATGGTCTTCGGTTCATAAGTGGGATGGTGGTGCACAGCTGAAGAGACAGGGAATCCATAATAATCCAGATCCCCACCCCCAATTCCCATCAAGACCCCAACCCAGGCCCACCCAACACACTTTCAAGCCTTAGTTCACACAGTTCCTTCCACCAGATGTGCCCTCTTTCCACTCTACCTTTAAGTGTCATCTCTGATGCCACCTCCTCCAAGAAGCCCTCCCCCCATTCCCTTCTGAACTTCCAAAGTCCTCACTATGGTTTAAAATAGAAGAGCTAGCTCCCCCAGCCTCTCTACATGCTTGTCCTAGATCCTCTGGCTGCACCAATTTACAGAGGAGGAAACAGGCCAGAGAGGGGAAGGGACTTCTCAGTGAGCTAAAGGCAGAACTGAAACGGGACCCCGGTGTTCGTGGGCATAGTCTACTCTCTGGGAGAGGCCAATTCCATATTGGAGGCAGGCTCTGACTGGGGACACCTCAGCCCCTTCCCTCCAACTTGACTTAGGCCAGCAGGAGCCCCCTTACCTGGACATGACTCTGAGCGGTTGTAGACAGAGCAACCTTCCTTGACCACCTCAGCTTGGGCCACACAGTGTCCTGGTGGGAGAAGGTTCAGGGAAGAGGTTTAGGGGGTGGGGCCAAGGCCTTGGTGTTCATAACTGGGGGCACTAAACTTGGGGAGGGCCTGACTCCATACCTGGCTCCTCCGGCTGACACTGCTCCCACACGCAGCCAGTGAGGTTGTGTGCTCTGTTCCCCTCCACACAATGCTCACAGAGCTTCAGCTGTTTGCAGGCCCCTCGGACAGCTGGCCAGATGTTCATGCGGAGCAGGGCTCCCCGCCCAAAGCCTCGAGCTCCTTTACCTGGGAGTAGCATGGGTGCAGCACTTTGAACCCAAGCTACAGCCCCGCTTCCCCACTTCGGTGGATCTCACCCTCTGCACACATACACTCACCTGGATCCCCCAAGCCCCTCTGCCCATCTGCAGTTTCCACAAACACATGGTTACACACACCAACAACCTCCCTGACATTCACCCAGAGCACCCTCCCTTTGCATACATCGGGAGCTAACCCCCCATACACCTAGGGCCGCTTCACTTCCATACACCTGAAGCTCCCTCACACCTGGCGCCTACACGTACACACAGGAATCCACACACAGCTGGAGTCCCCTTCTACCCACCCCAGGAGCCCCGCACACATGTGGAAAACTCCCCTCCCGCCCCCCCAACCCCCGACTGCTCCTGGCAGGCGGCTGGGTGAAGGGTGAAGGGCACGCGTTACCAGCCACAACGAGCTGGGCACACAGGAGGAGGCAGCAGCAGCCGCCACAGAGCGCAGCCCGTAAGGCGCGGGGTCCCGGCGCGGCCATGGCGCGGAGGCGGAGCCTGGGGGTCGGGGTCTGCGGAGTGCTGGTGTGGCGCGTCCCTTCTGGACTCGGCTCCGCCGGGGTGTAGGGAGCGGGACCCGGGCAACCTGGGCGAGGCCAGGTGGGCGTGGCTCTGGCAGGGAGGGGGCCAGTGACGCCACCAGGTGGGGCGGGGTTTTGTGGTCTGAGGCGGGGTCAGGTAGGGCGTGGGTAGTGGGCGCGGCCTGGTGGGGGCGGGGGTTCGGGGTCTGGGGCGGGGCTCCTGCAAAAGGGGGCGGAGTCCAGGACCGGTAGCCGGACAGGTTGCTGGATTCCCCCACCCTCAGTTTCACGAAAACTGCTGCACTATTATCCCTACTTCACAGGTGAGGAAACTGAGGCTCAGAAAAAGTGAGTGACTAGTCGGAGGTCACAGAGTTAGTGGCAAAATCTGGATTTGAAGCAAAGTCACTTTCCTGACTTCCGGGCTTGCGTCAAGGGCGTCCTCCAGCCAGGCCCCAGGACCGCGAGGATCGGCCTCCAGGCTCTGGCAGCCCACCTCGCTTCACTCGTTGCACCCTCCTCTCTTCTGCCCCTCAACACACCGCGTCTACCTCTGACCCACCACATCCCCTCTGGCCAAGTCGGCGGTCTCATTGTTACTGGGACAAGTGGGCCTTTCCACAGCCTTCCTCTGCCTCTTCTGGTTCTTCTCTCTCTGCAGCCACTTCTCAGGTTCCTTAGAATACACCTCCTCTTCCTCTTCTCCCCATCCTCCATTCTCCCCTTTCCCCACCCCTCCCCTCTCCTTCTCCCCCTTCTCTACTCCTCCTTTTCCTCCTTCCCCCTCTTCATCTCCGGTGGCCCAGTTCAGTCCTGAGCTCTGTTTCTCCTCTCCTGGGGTCGTCTCATCCATTACTCTGCCATCAGTTCCCAACTGAAAGCCAACGAGTCCCATATCTCCATCTCCAGCCCAGTGCTCGCTCCCCAGCTGCCACACCTGTAACTAATAATACATAATTAACAACGATTAACGACTTACTACTAGCAGAATGTACATTCTACTAAGCAGTTTTACTTGCAGCTTCTCTTCTGATGTCCTCAACTACCCTCTAAGCACGGGTTTTGTTATCTCCAGTTTGCAGGCCTCTAGTAAAATCACTTGCTCAGGGCACACAGTTAGGAGGGGGGCCAGGATGTGGACCCAGGATCCAGTGAGGTCAGAGGCTACTCTCCCCTCTGCTATGCCTCCTGAGGGTCCATCTGCTTCCTGGGCACCTCTACCTGAGTGTGCCTCAGGCCCCTGAAACTGCCTGGTCTCCCTTCCCCACTCAGGGAGGCCCCTTCATTCCCCCCGGCACCTGATTGGAAACCATGGTCTCATCCTCACTCCCTCCCACTGTCTCAGCCCCCAGACTTTAGTCCTGCAGATTCTGCCTCTACGTCTCTCCTGTGTCCTGCTCCCTCATCATCCCTTTGCTGGCCTCACACTGCCTCTCAGCCTCCAGGACCCTCCCAGCTCGGCCCTCACAGTGCAGGGCTGTCCTGAAAACATGGATTCAACCATGAAACAATTTTCAGTTCAGCTTGGCCTTCACAGCCCTGTGATTCATGGCTCTAGAAGTCTTTAGAAGTCTTGTGCTCACCCCAACATCTTCTTACCCTCTGAGAAAATAGAACAGCCTTTCCCCCAACACACACCCTCTTTTGTACCTCCTTGCCTTTATCCTATAGCTGTTCTCTCTCCTGGAGGGTCCTCCTCCTCTCCTGACTACATGTGTCTGGCAGACTAATCCTTGAGGACAATGCAAAATGGGCACCGCCTGCAGGAAGCCCTCTGTGACTGTCGTGGAGCAAGGCTGAGCTGCTGTGGCACTTGTCCCAGGTGGTGGATCCAAATCCATCTGCTTTCCCGCACCGAAGCCCTCATCCCCTCACCATATCTTGCCTTGGTGACTGCAGTGGCCTCCTGGTAGGGCTTCTGCTTCTGCTCCCCACCTCCAGTCTGTTCCCCACTCAGCAGCCAGAGCAATCCTTTGAAAATGTAAGTCAAATCGTACCATTCCCATGTTTAAGCCACCAATGGCTCACTGCTCTCCAATACTAGCATGATCTTCCCCCTGCCTACCTCTCTGAGCTCAACTCCTACTCTCCCCATGGCTCCTTTGGCTCCAGACACACTAGCCTCCTCTCTGTTCCTCAAACACATCAACTCTTTTCCTCCTAAGACTTGGTACCTGCTGTGCCCTCTCCTTGAAACTCCTCTATCCTCTCTTCAACTGACCTGCTCCATGACTTCCCTACTTAAAACAGGTCTCCTGGTTATTCTACATCATCATGCCTCCTTTTGTTCCTTCAGAACACGTATCAACTGTATAATTAATTACTCATTTGTTTCTTAGGCTATAAGTGAGTTCCAGGAAGGCAGGGACCATGTTTATCTTCATCTGTAGTTAACTCCCTGCACACATAAAAGCTAAGCAGGTGATTACCAAATAACCATACTGTACCATCTTGTGACTGTGTACATGTTTGCCTGTCTCACTGGTCTGTGAGACCCTCAAGGGATCCCTACTTAGTATCATATTAAGTTTTTATTCGTAGATTGTCCATCTCCCCATCAGAATGGAAGCTCCATGAAGAAGGCAGAGATTTTTGTTCATTGCTGTATCCTCTGTGCCTAGAATGGTGCCTGGCAAATAGTATATGCTCAATAAATATTTATTGAATGTTCAAAATGCAGGGATATGGCCACATCATCTTTCTGTCTGCAGCACCCTCTCAAACCCAAGCCCAGGGGAACTGTCAGTGAATATTGGCTGAATGAATGAGTCAGTGCTAAGAATGTGTGCGCTGATGATGCCCAGATTCTTGGGGCTTGGACAAGGAGCTTGTGTAGACAGTATCTGTGTCTCTCTCACACACACCTCCCTCCAGAGCCTAGGCCCATAGGATTCTGCAGATTGGTGGAGAAGAGGTAAGAAGTCTTACCTGGAGGTGAGCCCTCACAGCCATCTGGTGGTCACCTGGGGAACTGCAAGTACTATCAGCCCTAGTTCAACTTCACTCCCAGCCCCTTCTGAGGAGATGGTGACATCTAGGCTAGAATGAAGACACACTGGATTTGGTTGCAGATGGAATGGCTTCAGATCCCAGCTCTGCCATTTACTGTGCAATTTGGGGCAAGTCCCTGGCTTCTCTAGGCTTCACCTGTGAAACGGGGATTCAGGACTCTTGTAAGTACTGGGCTCTCATCTGGCACCTGGTAGGTGGGAAGGACTGGAGGGGGGTGTCAGTGATGGGAAGGAATCAAGGAGGCAGGGCAGAGGGCATGAGTAGGAGAGAAGAGGAAGGGCTGCCCCTTCCTCTAGACAGCAGATCTTTGCGGAAAGGAGACCTGGTTGGCAGCGATGGCCTCAATTGTCCTGTTGACACGGGGCAGTTTTGGAGCATGAGGGAGAGTATTCACATGAAAATCCACAGCCCCACTTGCGTCTCTTAGGTCTCCGGCGTTTCTCATGGTTAGAAACATCAGTGCACTCTTTTCCTCCCCGGCTGGCTGAGGATCGTCTCCATCATGAATGACACCGTACCTCTCCGGATCAGGAAGTTCCGGCCAACCAACTACTTCAGTGGAAACATGGTCGCTGATGTGCTTCACCCTGGAAGGGCAACAGTGTCCGAGACAGACATTTGGGGAAAAGTAGCCAAAATCTACAAGACCACACGAGACGTCATCTTTATACTTGGAGTCAGAACCCATTTTGGTGGTGACAAGACAACTGGCTTGGGCGTGATTTACGATTCCTTGGGTTATGCAAGGAAAAGTAAACCAACACAACCCTGCAAGACATGGCCTGCCTGAGAAGAAAAAGAACTCAAGGAAGCAGCGTAAGAAATGCGAGAACAGAATGAGGGAGGTCGGCGGACCACAAGGACCAGTGTTGCTGCCGGCAAAAGGAAGAAGTAAAGATTCTGCAGTGACTTTATCTGTGGTGATTTTGCCTATATTTCATGAGAGGATTAATAAACTGTGAAAAAATAGAAAAGACCACTGCTGCTCAGAATAGAAGATAGTCTCTCATACACCCCTTCTTTCTTTCTCCCTCCCTCCCTCCCTCCCTCCCTCCCTCCCTCCCTTCCTTCCTCCCTTCCTTCCTTCCTTCCTTCCTTCCTTCCTTCCTCTCTGTCTCTCTCTTCCTCTCTTTCTTTCTTTCTTCCATGTGCTTGCAGCATCTTTGTTCCCCGACCAGGAATGGAACCCGTGCCCCCTGCAGTGGGATCACAGAGTCCTAACCACTGGACGGCCAGGAAATTACCTCTCATACACCCTTTCATGCCAACCTCCCAACAGCCTTCACCCTTCTCTGAGACCAACTGGACAGTTGTTGGGACCCGGCTCTGATTGGGGAGAAAGTGAATACCTGGGTTCTGGGGCGCTAATGCCCCTGTATTCTCTCTGATGCCCCCGCCTTCCTTGACACCGTGCGTATTACTACTGTTTTCCTTCTCTGTTTTCCTTCTCTTTCTCTAGATGCTGCTTTTTGTTTAATCATCCTGTCAGCAAGTATTTATTGAACACTTACTCCATGCCAGGCATTGTTCTCCAGCACAGAACAGAACAAAGTCTGTTCAGTCCTGGTGGGGCTGACACGTACTTTTTTGGAAAGGAATAAATTTAGAATTTCAGGAGTGCTAAGTGCTCTGAAGAATAATAAATCAAGGAAAGAGGGCAAAGAGTGATGGGGAGGGGAGTGGTAATCTAGGGTAGAGGTCAGGAAAGCCTGCTCCTGAAGAAGTGACTTGGGTTCCGTGCCCGGAATGAAGTGAAGGGGTTCCAGGCAGAGGGAACAGCCAGTGCAAAGGCCCAGGAGCAGCAATATTCTCATCCACAGTCTGTGCTCTCAATGGCAGGGTTCCCTGAGGCTCCTCCTCACTCTCTGCTCCCTCCCCTGGGTGATGTCATCTACCCCTTGAACCTGCACATCTAGGCCTCCCAGGTGTCCTCCTCCTGCCAGATATATTGGCAGCCAACATAGCCAGTGTTGATAATGTGCCAGGCCCCTCCCAACAATCCCATGAAGAAGATACTAACATTGCCTCTATCCTATAGATGAGAGAATCTAGGCACAAAGAGCCTAAGACACTCACCCAAAGTCACGCAGCTAGAAAATGGAGGAACTGGGATTTGAAACCAGTCTACACTCCTGACCACACCACCTGCTAAACACCCCGAACTCACCATGTCCAACCTGAAGTGCATTATCTTCCCCAGCCCTGACCCTATCCTCTCCCCATGTACCTGCCACCGCCTGTCACCTCCTTCTCCCTGCCCTACACTGACTGTGGGAGCTGCAGTGGTTCTGTGTTGCAGGGAGAAGTTGGTGGGGCCTACGATCTGGGCCGCCGCGGTTTCCTCAAGCCCTAACCTGGTCCCTGCCCCCCATCCCCATCCCACAGGCCTGGTTGATTCCAGTGAGGATCAAAGCTAGAGACAGAGGGAGGAGGAGCAGCCAGTTCCCCTCCCCCAGAACTGGCCATACCTGTCACATCTGGAGAAGTCAGCTGAGAGAGGTTCCCTGGAGACAGGCAGGGTTGGGGAAGAGGGAGCTCCTTCTCCATGCCCTACCCTGCCAGGGTGTCTAAGATGGGAGGTTGAGAGGGGCCTGCCCTGGGGACTGAGCTGCTAGGTTTCCTGCTTCCAAGTTCCTCCCGGCTCCCCCACTCCTGCTGCTCTGGGGGAGTGCCCCTTACCACCACCCCGCTGGCTTTCCAGATCCTTGAATAAATAATTTAGGTTTTGAAATCTTGCCAGGCCCACTCCTCCCATGCTGTGAGGGCGCTATTGGGCTGACATGATTGACGTCACCCAGTTCCTTATGCCAGCCCCAGCATCACGAGGACCTGCCCTGGCAGCAACTTACCTGCCTGGTCACTGTCAGTCCAGACCCTCTACCCTGTCCTACTCACCCTGGGGTCCACTCACCACAGTCACCTGGTATCTTCATTCCAGGACCCTACAACCCTCATCACAGCCTTGTCACTTCAGCACTTGTGACAGGGTCACGGTGACCTGAAGTCCTATCACCTGGACACTCCATCTTCCCTTTCCTTTGCCACCGCCTTTTGCCACCCTGCAATCCCTGAACCCCATCATGCCACAGAATCACCCTGACACTGCTATGGTTGCCCTGGGGGCTTCCCTCTCTACCTCAGCGTCCCACTGCCACCACCCCCCAAGATCCTGTCACCATGATCATACCGTCACTGCCACCCACCTCCCTGTTCCCTCATGCTCCTGTCACCATCACCTCAGGGCCGTTTCGTCTTGGCAACCCCTGCCATCCTCACCGGGGACGCCCATTCAGCCCCATCACTCGGTTTCCGTCACCTGAATTCCATCAGCCTTTGCCACCCGAGAGTCCCATCACCCCACAGTCTATCCGCGTTCCCTTTCCGCTCCCCCTACACATCCCCCTCAACCTCCCGTGGACTTCCAGGCTCTCGCACCAGCGCCCCCGAAACCCCCGGCCCCTAGAGGGCGCCGCGTCAAGGACAGCGCGGGCCGACTCAGGAGGGGGCGGGGCCGCAGCCACGGTCGCTTTTTATGAATGGGGGAGCGGGCGGCACGAGGCCTCATTACTATGCCGAGCGGCGCGCGCTGCGCCCCAGCGCGGCTCACCCATTGGCCAGGCGGGCCGCTGACGTCACCAAACCGGTGGCCGGGGGCGGGGCGGGGTGACTCACGTCGCTTCTCCCGTGGCCGTGGGGGCTTCTCGGGGTCCGCATACACCCTGCGCAGCCTGGACCCGAGCGGAGCCTCCCCGGGGCCCGGCCGCGCCCGGTGCCGAGAGGTGAGTAGCGGGCCCCGCCGCGGACACCAGGCGTCCGGGAGGGCAGTCAGGATTCTGGGGCGCTGGGCAAGCGGTAAGGCTCGCAGCGGCTGACTGGGGTCGGAGGTCGAGACCAGGAACCCTGAGTCTGGGCTAGCAGGAGGGGAGCCAGTGTCTGAGTGCTGACAGCCGTCAGCTGGGTAGCCCGGCGCGGGGTGAGACCTCCTGCAGGGACCCGAGGCCCTGAAGGGACTGATGGTCATCTGAGTTTGGTCCGGCAGGAGGCGTCTGGGGCAAGGACCCAAGCGTCCGAGCAGGAGGAGGTGTCTGACTTAGGAATCCAGACCTCCGGGCAGGAGGCGGAGTCAGGCCTAAGATCCAGGTGTCCGGGCAGAGGGAGGGGTCTGACTCAGGGATCCACGCTTCCAGCGGGGGTGTCTGTTCCAAAGACCCAGAGGTTCAGGCAGAAAGAGAGGTCTGGCTGGGGACAGAAGTCTAGGTGTGTGTGTGTTGGGGGAGGCCGAGTTCCCAGGTGTTGTTACCCCAGGAGCGCAGGGTGGGGGCTGGCGGGAGCTTCACGAGCATTCTCTGGGGGCGGAGTCTGGGTTTGGCAGTACCGAGAATCGTGAGGGGTCTGGTGAGCCTCAGAAGCTGAGCGTCATCCTCCCTGGTGGGGAGGGAGCAGAGCTGCTCTCAGTTTTAAGATGTTTTTCCCTCCCCCAGTCCTGGGCCTCTCCCAGCTTCTCCTGGATCCAATGGGCCTCCATCCACTCATGGTAGTCCTTCATCTTGCCCTCCTCTGGCTACACATGTAGGAGAAAGAGACCTGCAGGACTCAGGGAGTTGGAAGGGAGAATGAAGAGACCCAGGACAGGGATCCCCAGGAAAAGAGACTCCTGCTAGCCCGGTGGCATAGGGGAGGTTAAAGGTACCCTGGAAGGAGCTTCAGGGCAGGAGTGGGGGCGACAAGGCATTGGGACTCAGCCAGGTATCCTGAGGTGAGACTCCCACTGTTTCCAGACCCCTCCACTCAGCACCCAGCCCTGCCAGCTTCTCATAGGGCCTTTCTTCTACAGGTACCATGATGTGGGGTGCAGGCAGCCCCCTGGCCTGGCTCTCTGCTGGCCCAGGAAACATGAACACGAGCAGCGTGGGCTCAACAGAGGGGCCCACAGGCCCAGCCATGCCACTGCCCTCACCTAGGGCCTGGGACGTAGTGCTGTGCATCTCAGGTACCCTAGTGTCCTGTGAGAACGCGCTGGTGGTGGCCATCATCGTGGGCACTCCTGCCTTCCACGCCCCCATGTTCCTGCTGGTGGGCAGCCTGGCTGTGGCAGACCTGCTGGCAGGCCTGGGTCTGGTCATGCACTTTGCTGCTGTCTTCTGCATTGGCTCGGCAGAGATGAGCCTGGTGCTGGTCGGCATGCTGGCCATGGCCTTTACTGCCAGCATTGGCAGCCTACTGGCCATCACCGTTGATCGCTACCTTTCTCTGTACAATGCCCTCACCTACTACTCAGAGACGACAGTGACGCGGACCTATGTGATGCTGGCCCTAGTGTGGGGATGCGCATTGGGCCTGGGGCTGCTGCCTGTGCTGGCCTGGAACTGCCTGGATGCCCGGGCCACGTGTGGCGTGGTATATCCACTCTCCAAGAACCATCTGGTGGTCCTGGCCGTTGCTTTCTTCATGGTGTTTGGCATCATGCTGCAGCTCTATGCCCAGATCTGTCGCATCGTCTGCCGCCATGCCCAGCAGATTGCCCTCCAGCGGCACCTGCTGCCTGCCTCCCACTACGTGGCCACCCGAAAGGGCATTGCCACCTTGGCCGTGGTGCTTGGCGCCTTTGCCGCCTGCTGGCTGCCCTTCACCGTCTACTGCCTGTTGGGCGATGCCCACTCCCCACCCCTCTACACCTATCTCACCCTGCTCCCTGCCACCTACAACTCCATGATCAACCCCATCATCTATGCCTTCCGCAACCAGGATGTGCAGAAGGTGCTGTGGGCTGTCTGCTGCTGCTGTTCCTCTTCCAAGATCCTCTTCCGATCCCGTTCCCCCAGTGATGTCTAGTCGCATCCTGGTGACCCTTCAGCCCTGATCACTACAGAATTCCAGAGTGTTAGGTCCTCCAGGGCTTTGTTCCAACCCTCCAGCTCTGCACCCCAAGACCCAGCTGGTTCTGGAGTTCTAGGACTTTGGGTGTTTCACAGGATTCTGTTCAGATCCCTGCAGGGCCCAGCTGGCTCCATGGTTCTAGAATGTTCAGGTGGTCAGGGTTCCACTCAGAAATGTCGCACAGCCCAGCTGGCTTGGAGTTCCAGTATGCTGCTGGGTGTTTTACAGTGCCATTCCAAGTCCCTGATCTTCCCCCTCCCTTGACCTTGACCATGTCGCTTTACTTTTGAGTTTCTGAACTAAAGAGTCAGAGCGGTTAGTTACTCTGTTGATAGATAAGACAAAGATTTATCTGTATATATGTGCACATACAAAGAGAGTATCTATTATTATTTATTTATTTATGAATTTATTTATGGGTGTTAACGGGAAAAAAAGAGACCCACACCTTGAAATCCAGGCCATAGCAGGGTACTCCCAGTCCCCAACACCCTCATTTCTGACCTCAGTTCCTAGAGGGGGGAAAGGGAGAGAGAGAAACCACGTATTTTGTTATTATTTTCGCTTGTTTTTTATCAAAGAGATCATAGAAACCAGAGCCTTCTCCCAGGGCCCGCCACCCTCGGGTTTGCAGGGGGAACACACCAGCCTCTGGTTTTTTATTTTTTTAAGAAACCGTCACCTGAGAAACCGAGAATTCCTCTGCGCTGGGGGCCGGCTGCCCTCTGGTGGCCGTTTTGGGGAAACTGCAGCCCGGCCGGCAGCCGGGACCAGGCCAAGCAACCCCAGCTCCACTCCAGCGCCACAGCCAGAGCCTGGCGGCCAGGCCTCACCCTGCGGTGCCCTAGAGGAGGCAAGGGTGCGAGCCAACACCAGACCCCTCTGCCAACTGGGGTATGGTCCCCAGTGCGATCCCTATTCCTGTCCCTGGCCCAACCCTCAATAAAAAATGATTTTGTGATAAATTTGTCTGTGTGTGCAGGGGGTGGAGTGGGGCCTGATGGGGGACAGCCTGGAATGGGAGGATCATGCCAGGCCTGGGGGCCTGTGGGGTATATGAGGAGCTGGAGACCCAGGTGGAATGTGGCCGGCAGGTGACACCTCCCACCCCAGGATGCCAATCTGATGGGTCCCCCTGCTCAGACACAGGCACCGCCAGGCAAGAACCCCACCTCCCCCTGGGGACTGGAACCCCTGTTGCTAGACCCTTTTGGGGTTGAAGATGCCTACATCGTGCCCACATGAGCTTTAGCTTGGGCTTTGGCATGAAGTATATACTCAAAGCATGTAGGTATTCTTAACAACAGCCCTTCCCAGTCATGGGTGTTTGCTGTGTGGTAGGCACTGCGCTAAGTGTACTACACCCATTACCACATTTATGCCTAACAAGCATCCCATGGCACAGGTAATAATAACTTCTCCATTTTATGGATGAGGAAACTGGCCGAGGGAAATTCAGTGGCCAGCTCAAGGTCATACAGCTAGGAAATGATAGAGCCAGAATTCAAACCAGGAACACTTGTTTCCAGAACCTGTGCACTGTCTACTGGCCAATGCTCCCCCATCTCCTTCCTTCCCAACCCTAGGGCTTACGACATTCTGGACTCAGATTTGTATTGGGGTTCATTCTCACAGCCAGCTGCCACATTTTGGGAGGTGGCTGGTTGGGGTCTGTTCATTCAGGAGCTGAAAGAGCTTTTTTGCTATGCAAAGGTGAGTGATGGTAAGTGTGTGCGTGTGCCCTTGTGTGCATTTGAGGATGTAAGTGTTCAGAACCCTGAATTTTGGTGTTTGGGAACCAGAAAGGACATGTTCAACAGGCAAGGGCAGGAGCAGGTTTGGGGTGTGGCTGAAGAGGAAGCTCTGACTACCCAAACCCCCCATCTTCCTGGGTGGGCAAAGCCTGGAGGTGGAGGCCTCAGGGCATCTCCACTGTACAGATGGGGAGACTGAGGCCCGAAGAACAGCCACTTGCTCAAACTCACACAGCTGTGCCAGGCTAGGACTCAGGTCTTTCTCCATTTCCCTGGCCAGAGAGTTCTGCCTGGTGTTCAAGACCCCTCCCCAGTAGTAGCCACAGGAATCCAAGGGGAGTGGACACACCAACAGGGGCTGGGTCAGAGCTGGTGGAGGGCGGCCCTGGGCCTAGGTACACATAGCTCCAGTCCAGGCACAAAGTGGGGAGGGTCCACCAGATCTGGCTGAGGCTTCTCTCTCCCCCCACCTTCCTGGAAGGTCCCTGGGAAAAGACCCCCCACTCAGGAATCACCTGTTCTATGGCAAACATCGCACACATCACCATGGTCCACTGGGTGGTACTATTGCTCTCCCCACTTTACAGAAGAGAAAGTTGAGGCTCTGAGAGTAATGGGTTTTCATTTATTCACTGCTGTCCTCATGGACAGCTTAAATTCTCGCCAGGGGAGACAGTAATAAAGAGATAAGCTAAAACATGGTAATGTCAGAGAGCGATGAGTCCTCAGAGAAAAACAGAGAAGGGGCACAGGGAGCGCGTGTAATCTCTAAAAGAGGGTGCCCCCAAAAGGTCTTCCTGAAGGTGACGTTTGATTTGCCTAAAGTCACATAGTAAAACAGTTGAGCTGAGATTTGAACCCAGGTCCATTTGACTCCAAATCTGTTTCTTTCCTAGGTGAGGGAATGGGTTTCAGGAGCAGCTCAGAAACAGCAAGCAAGGAAACCAGGGCAGGGAGCTCTGTCCCCAGGCTAGGGAAAATTTGGGGCTCTCCAGGCTACCCCTAGACCTTTGGGAGGGGCGGTGTAGGAACAGGCCTCCTTGCTGCCTCCGCCTCACTCCCAAGGAGCACCCACCAAGGACCAGAAGGAGAGGGGCCAGGTGCCTCTCCTGCCCTGGGGGGGCTTGGCCCTTTGCTTCCCCATCCTAGCTTCTGGCTCCAGGGCCCAGCAGGGCCGAATGCTGGCCAGCCTCATGTCTGCAAGGGCCTGTGATGGACCCTCATGCTGTGAGTCCTCGTCTGTCTGTCTGGGTGTGGCTGTGTGGTGGATCTGAGACATTTCCGGGAGCCTGTATCTGCGGTCTCTGCCTTGGGTCCTGGGCCCACCCTGAGGGTGTCTGACTCTGTCCCTGGGTTGGGGCCTCTGTGCGTGGTGGGGCTAGCTGGCTTCTCCCTGCTCCCGGGATTCTTCAGATACACCTCAGGTCTTCCCTGTGCTTCCCGCTCTGTGTTTCCTCCAGGAAGCCTCCTTGGCTAAGCCCTCCTGTGGCTGTAAAGATGCGGTTTATACAACACACCGTGCTGCGCTTCTCCTTAGTAAATATTTATAGAGAAGTCTTGCCTTCCTCGTTCCCCTAAAGGCTGTGTCCCCTCTCCAACTGAGGGTCCCTGAGAGAAGGGACATGTCTGCCCCCCCAAACTGAAGCCTCTATGTCTCTTTCAGCCTCAGACTCAGCTGGTGCTCGGCCTGGGGCTGCTCAGCACCACATGCCTGTGTGTGTGCGCGTGCGCGCCTGTGTGTGTGCGTTTTTTGGGGGGGAGTAGTCAAGCCTTCCAGCCTCTCTGCCTTTGCCAGTTGTCCAACCCCATGCCTGACCCCACCCAGTTGCAGAGGCCTAGGAGGGTGAACTGGGCAGTGGGGGCTCCCTGGCTTGGGGGAGGCAAAGGCTGGGGCTCAGAACCCTGCCTCTCTGCCAGGGTAGGCCTTGGGGTGGGGGTGGGGCCCACCTCTCCTCCCCTCCTTCCCAGGTCCTGTGTAGAGGAGGGGGGCAGCCCCCGCCAGGGCCATGACCGCCTCTCCCTGCAATAAGTGAGGAGACAGCAGCTATTAATATAAGATGAGTTCACGGGCTCACAGCTTCTGCAAGCTGGAAAACAGGCTCCCGGGGCCGGGGGCTACGGCAAGTCTCGTCTGTCAGATTCTCTCCTGGAGCCTGGAGCCCATCAGCCCCGCATCCCCCTACAGGCTGAGACCTGGGCGCACACAGGCACGTGCACACAGGCACACACGTGGGGGTCCAGGCCTCTGGCTGTTCAGAGAACACACACACATGCACACATATCCAGACACGCACATATACCCAGATGTATCTGCATACTGGTACGCACACCTGTGCACACAGATATATCATGGTACATATGTACACGGACCATGTCAACTTCATGTGCACATGTTCGCATGCAGAAGCACATACTTAAATGTATGCAATGCCCTTGCACACACATGTATACACAGACACTTATCCTTATATATACATGTGTGCACACAGGTCCAGACATGCTTGCATACCCAGACCCATCTGCATACCACTGCACACCCACATATACACAGGCACAAAACTGCACACGTGCATACAGATGGCATCCACAATCATGTCCATACATTTGCATACAGGACTACATGCAAGGACTTGAATGCACGTACATGTCTTTTGCACACAGTGTACACACAGTCACACAGGCTCCTCACTGTGAGTGCTCAGCAACCATGAATTCACAGGCAGACCCTTGGCTTCCAGCACCATCCGGCTGGCTCAGTCTCCCCTCCCCCAGCCTCATGACAGGCAGCTCATGCTCCTGCCAACCCCAATGCCCGCCTTTGGCTTCCCGCCCCCCGGGGGTCCCCAGATCCCTGATTAACCCCCTCACTAATTGGCCACCAGCCCCTTGACTTTGCTGCAGGCCTTCTCGGGAGCTGGGAGCGAGAGGCTGCAAATTGGCCAAGCAGGATGGGTCTGGGGAATAGAGTGCGAGGTGGGGGGTGGGGGGTGCTATGAGCTCAGGGCCTGGCTGGAGCCAGGCAGGGCACCCCCTATACCAGGGCTGGGGGGGCACTGGTATTGTATTCTCATGGGAGGGCACTCTAGGATTCATGTGTACCCAGTCACCTGAGCTTTCCCTGAATGCACTTTTACACACACTTACTAGTCATGTGGGTGGACATGCCCCACCCCACTTCTCCACACAAATGCATGTGAACATCTGCACACAGCCAAGTACACTCACGAACAAACCCAATAAGCATACAGGCAAAATCTTGCCTGTTCATAAATTCAACCGCCAGAAACACAAAGACCATTTACGTACATACATCCAAACATACTTCACCTAAACACACAAATGTATCACATGTATACAGGGTTGCAAACATACAAATTTACATGTTACGCATGCCTATGAATGTACACCTAAGTATACCTGTAGGTGCGCAAGAACATACATCCACATCTGTGTGTGCACACCCGTGGAGTCCAGGCATGCGTGCACACACCACTCCGGTGTGTGCCTGCCTTGATGAACTAGCAAGTAGCCACAGGATAGGGAGAACCCCCATAGCCAGCCACTGGCTTTGCAGAGGAATAGGGAGCTTGAGGTTCCTGCAGTCTA
Organism: Tursiops truncatus; assembly: GCF_011762595.2. Classification (NCBI taxonomy): domain Eukaryota; kingdom Metazoa; phylum Chordata; class Mammalia; order Artiodactyla; family Delphinidae; genus Tursiops; species Tursiops truncatus. The sequence goes on along the minus strand of NC_047034.1, from coordinate 162,584,243 downwards.
TAGGCAGGGGTGGGGAGTGGTGGGACTCAACTAATGCCTAAGCCTGGTACTTCCTCTTGGTTCTCAGCCTTCAGGGCAGAGGTTCTGGCTTTTGCTTCTGTAGTTCCTGTCTCCTTGGCTCTGGACCCAAGCCCATAGGGTGTTCTACTTTCTACCAATGCCCCAGGCAGCCTGGGGCATTGGAAAGAAGAGGGTTTCTATTTCCATGCCTGCTGTCAACTTGCTGTGTGACTTCAGACAAGTTGCTGTATCTCTCTGTGCTTCTGTTTCCTCAACCATAAAATAGGAATAAAAAGCTTTTAAAGTGTTGGTAATCCTTGCAGAACTGGCCTGAGGAGTCCATGGGGTCATGTTTATAGGTGTGCCTTACTCAGGAACACGTCTGGGAGAGGTTAGTTTCCAAGATACTGAGATACCAGGGGGCTGGGGGTGGGGGGTGCAGCATACATCATCCTGGTCAACCCCTCATTGAATAGTGGAAGAAGCTGAGGCCCAGAGAGGGAGCAGCAAGGTGGGAGCTAGAAGAGCTGACCTCTGACTTCTCAGCCAGGATATCTACTCTTCTTTAAATATGTATGCAGAGCGTCAGCAGGTGTGTGCACAATTCCCCAGGTAAGGGTGGGGATGGCTGCCTGCTGTGGTGGGAAGGTGTCTCTGCAGGACTCCTGCCACCATGGTACTGACAATTCTACCACGAAGAGATTCTTTTGGGTGTGAAAGGCTTATTTTTTGTCTTCCAGCTTCAGGCCCCCCACCCCCGACACCTCTTCTCCTGGGGCTAAGGCTGGCTTGGGGAGCACCTGAAACAGCTCCTAGCCGCATGATCTGGGAAGGAACTAGCTGACAACCACCCCAGAGCAGAACTTACAGGAAGTGGTGCCAGGTTGCCCTGGCCGCTGGGTGACCAGGAGGGGGCAGTGAGGAACTGGCGGAGGGAGCACGAAGGGAGGGGTGGCTCCTGAGGACTTTGTGTGAGGTCTGCTTGCACCTATGTGTGTTCCTGTAACTGTGTGCTGATCTGTGCCCTTGTTTGCACAAGGATAAGACTCTCTGTGCAGTGTGTGCACATCTCCGTGTGTATCCATGTCCGAGTGTGCATAGATGCACCCATCTGAACAGGTGTGTGCATATACTGAAGGCATGCCCGACGGAAGCCCCAGCCCATACCTAGGGAACTCACTTTGTCCCAGGCAGTTGAGGGCACAGGGTACTTCTAACTATAAAGGTCTAGGATAGCCAAACCCTCAGTCTAGCCCACTTGATTTCAAAGTAAGAGCAAAAATAACCATCACCTATAAAACTGGGCACCAGGGGGTAGGGTAGACTGTAACAGAAAACCTTTAACACACCCCCTCACACCAAAGACCATGATGCTAGATGGAGAGATTCTGAAAACGGTTTAAGTTCCATGGTGGACAGAGCACAAGAGACCCATGTGCGAACTATGGCTCTGCTCCTGGCCAGCTATGTGATCTTAAGCAACTCAACCTCTCTGAATCTTTTTCTCGTGTGTAAAATGGGAGACTCTTGGTTCATGAGGTTGAAATAAAATGTATGCAGTCTTGGGCAGGTAGTAGTAAATGCTCATTCTTCTCAGGATTAGCCCAGAGAGCTGAAGCTCCCAAGCGGAGGAGCCGGAATTCAAGCTCAGGCCTCCTTCTTCCCAGAACCACATTCCTTCCCTCCAATTCCCCACCAAGGGCGGCTCCTGACACCACCATTTTGTCTTCTCCCAGGGCGGGCGTCTGGCTGCCTGTCAGTCACCGGCCTCGGGAAGCCAAGTGCTGACTAAACACAGGCCTGAGCAGAAGGGTGGAGCGAGGGGCTCCGCCCGGGGCGAGCTGGCTCCCGCGCCCCCTCCCCTGCACCCCACCTCCAGCGATGAGCTCAGAGTGGCTGGCGCAGCACTTGCTGACAATTCAAAACTTCTGCCCCCTCTCCTGGGATGCCAGCGGGTGACTCTCTCTGAACAGCAGGCGTGACCAGCCAAGTCACCAACCCTGCTCCCAACCCTCTCCCGGGGCCACCGCACTGTTTGCTGGGCCCAGAACTGGGTGTCTACTCATAAATTACCCCCAGGGACAGTCACCCGCAGCAGCTGGGCTCGGAACAACCGTTGCTTCCTGGGTAGGTCATTTTTTGGGGGTCAGAATATAAACCCAGCTCCCTCACCTTCCCAGGCAGAAGGGGCATGCAGCACCCTAAACCTTTTATCGGATTCCATTGTAAATCATTCTATTTAAGGTAAGTTGCTTGGGTCTGAGAGGCAGACAAGATGCCGGCCAGATGTTGGGAGGCAGCATCAGCATTCAGCCTGTGTTCCTCTCCTGCCTGATGCAAGGAGTCTCCCTGGCCCCAGCACCCCCCTCTCAGCCAGCTGAGGGCCTCTAGGTCCCCCAGTTGGGTCTCACCCTAACCCAAAATGGTTTCCGGCCTTCATTCCCCCACCTCCTGCACAGGGTGCACCATCCAGGCCCAGAGGCCTCCCGCCCTCCAAGCCCACCCACACCGACCACCCTCTGGAGCTCTGGCCACCACCCGTGGCTATCAGTCGTCCCCTTATAAATGCTTCTCCCATTACACACATATATGTGCACACACACACACACCCCAGAGGTGGCTGCATGGTTACAAAGACTTTATCAAATTATTTAAGATGTTGGCATTTATGCATTCGCATGTATACGTAAAACAATTACACAGAATCTTCAGGTCACTGGGGTGCTAATGTGGTACACACACGAGCCTGGCAGGGACTCAAGTAGGACCAGGCTTGGAGGCATGGGGCTTTGAAAAACTAGTCCTCCTTCTAAGGACCTGAGAGGAATAGGGTGACAAGGAAAGGGTCACGTCAGGGGTCTGGCTTAACCCCTGAAGGTTAGAGCTCAGAGCTGCATCTCAAGCTCTGTTCCCATCTTCAGGGGAAGGGGACTCATTTTCAGACTGTAACCCCACTACGTAACAAGCCCACTCCCTAAAATCTTGATGTGGCAAACACACCCAAGAATCCACTGGACCAGGTCCTCATAAATATATTTATATCAGAGAAAACAAGGCACTTCAGGAGCATGATGGCTCTCTCTCCTACACATACATCATTCTAGACAGAAAGTAAAAATTGGTTAGTTTCTCAAGTGAGTTAAGTGACTAAAGTTAATACAGTAACAAAATTGTTCCCTAGCCCTTCCTGAGGCACATCTCTGGGTGACACCTGGTCCCAGGTCGGCTGAACCCCGGTAGAGCTCAAAGCCCCCAGGAAGCCTGACCTCTCTCCTGAGCAAAAGCCCCTGGCCTTGGGGTCACTGCCCCCCTCCTCAAGCCCTGAGGCCAGGTGAGGGGGGTTGCAGTGGGCAGCAGGCTGAAAGCAGAGCTGGGACACGGTGGGAATGCTTATGCAGGGTCACCAAAGCCACAGAGACCTCAATCTGTCCGAGATGGCGCTGCCGAGCCGGAGAATCGGCGCCACGGGAAGAGATTTCACATTAGCCCTGACAACACTGCCTCAGCTCTGCGGTGACACCGGCCAGGGTCATTTCTGAGGGCGCTGGAGCTTCCGTTGGAGGCGAGCTGGAGCTCGGGCCAGCTGCTCGGAGCCTCCAAGGGATCGCTGAGCCTGCCCCCTCCCCGTGGCTGCTCCCTTGGAATGTACTCATCTCACAACCAAGGCAGAGTCACAACTCACTTCTGACACTGCCGAGTGGAAGCTGGGCCCCTGGGCCACAGGAATGGGGGCAGGTCCCCTGGGCTGGGCAGAATAGGGAAGGGAGGCGGCTCCTTGGCTTCAGCCCTTAGAGTCCTTAGGGGCCATTGCTCCATACTCTTACCAGCCTCAGCCCAGTTTAAATAATCACTAAACTTTGCATTCTACAATTACAGGATTCCAAAGATAACACAATTACCTGCATAGGGTCCTTTATCATCTTAAAGGGCTCTGTGTTTAAAGAAGCTTTTTTTTTTTTTTTTTTTGGTGCACATATGCATAAGTAGAGCCCAGAGGGCCTCTCGGCTGACTGGGTCCCCAGCCCCCCGAGCTAAGGAGGCTTCGCAAGGCCGGCTGCTACAAAGCGCCGAGCTTGGCTGCATAGATTTTAATGAGAGCATCGGGCAGAGCTGTGCTGTTGCTCTCCGGGACTTTCAGATCATTACCAAACCAGCTGTAGGATGAGAACACAGCATATCGAAACCCTAGGAGGTCACTGAGCTAATGATCTAATCCTACCTTCTGCAGGCAGTGGCCCTCCCCACCTCCTCCTGCCCCCAGCCCTTTCCAAGGCAGACTCCGTCCATTCCAGAAGCCAGGCCAACACCGCCCCCTTCAAGGTCAGAGAAGAATGATAGTGAGTAGTGCTGGCTCCCCCTCCTCCGGAAAGGAGGGGGATGGGGGTAATTTAGTCAAAGCCATTAGGCCCAAACCCTGGCCTAGCCAGGCCCCAGGACTCCTATTTGGGAGAACCACTGCCCTCCACCTGCCACTTTGGTCACTGCTGGGTTGCAGCCGGGGGCACCTTCGACAGCCATTTTAGAGTTCTGAAGAAAGCACCTTCAGCTTCCAGAGTGCACAGTGGGAGGCAAGGAGGGGGTGCACACCGTCTGGTACGCTCAGCACTGGGGCCTGACGCCAGCCCTGTGCCAGAGATGTGTGATCTAGGAGAGGAAGGAGGGCACACTCTGGAGCAGCCCCTGCAGGAGGGCACGCTGGCCTCTAAAGACTCGGTCCCCACGCCCCAAGTTCACAGCAAGAAGGCTGAGGGGGAGATTCAGCCAGGGCACAGCGGCAGTACCCACGATTACACCCTCTCCTCAAGCCGGAGGGGTTGATGAGGGCTTTGGCAATTACTATAACCATTTGCTGTGCTGGGTAGAGACAGATCCTGTTTCTCTTTGTTTCAGGGCTCGGAAAGCCGGAGAAGCCGGAGAAGCCAGAAGCCAGTTTCAGCACAAGAGGCTACACAATAGTTAGGGCAGAAGAGAAGAAACCTCACTGTTGGCCAAAGTTGACCAGTTTTTTTCTGAATAATAGCACCTGTGTATTAGCTCTGGGAAAAAGGGGGAGTGAGGGAGGGAACGTCACTGTGCAGTGAGGAGGGGAGCTGGAAACAAGACCCAGAGTCCTTCTGCCTTTCGACCCTCCTCATGGCCGCCAGCCGCCAGCGCCCCCTGCCCCGGGGCAGCTACCTGCAGCGGCTGCCAGCCCGAGGGACTGAAGTTTCTACAGTTGGAAGGACCTATGCTTAAACTGGGGAAATAAAAGGGGGACGAGTTGCAGAGGAATTGAAAGCAGCACCTGTCACGCTGCCTACCCGCTTCCTTCTCTCACTACCTCTGGTCCCCCAAAAGGGCAGCTCTCAAGGCCAGGTGCTTGGCTGGTGATAGGAAAGGGGGAGCAAACAATTACAAGAGAGGCCATGAGGGTCTGAGCAGCACTGATAGGCCTGGCACAGGCCCTGAGCCCTTCTACTGGGACCCCCACCTGTGGTGAGGTCTGAAGTAGCACAGAGCCAAGAACTGCTCTGCCCGGGCTCCAGCAGGTGTCCACCATTTGGTCCCAGAAAGCACAGGTAACTTGGAATCAGGAACTCTGGGGTCTAGCTCTGTCATCATCCAACTGTGTGACCTTGAGCAAGTCACTTCCCATCTCTAGGCTTCAGCATCATTCAACCCAGTTCCGCCTTTTTCCAGTCCTGCAGTTACAAGTCTCTAAGCTTGGCTCCCGAGAGCCAGAAGAGGCCCAGATCCCTGTGTGTCAGGGCTAGTTTGGTCGTGAGTATTAGAGGTTAGAACCGGGCTGTGGTGCTTGGAGGCACCTGGTGGTGAGGGAGGGGCATTTAAGGAACGTGGAACACCACATTCAGGAGAGGGACCCTGGGAGGGAGGGAACCACCCCTGCCTCCAGAAAGGCATTGTTTCTGAGCAGAGGGGTAAGACATTTCTTTAGGGGCTGGATGGCTCCTGGAATAAAGGGCATCCAGACATAGAGATGGCTTAGCAAAAGGCAGCCTCACCCTGCTGATGAGGGCAGAAGGGGGAGGCACGGGGTATGCGGCTGCTCCGCCCTCTCAGTGCATGGGAAAGGGGCCAGCTGTGTCCAGGCAGGCTTTAGGACCAGAAGATGGCTGGCATTATTCAAAGTAGCTGAGGGCAAGGATTCTAGAAGACCACAGAAAACGGCTTCTAGGGGAAGGCACCAACTCCAAATTTAAATCCAATCAAAGGGATCTGCTTTGGGGTTTTCCCTTCTCTTCAATATGCAACAGTCACTTGAAGGGAAGAGGGAATATCTCAGCTACTGAACCTCAGGAGCCCCATGGGCCTGACCTCGGGGAGATGGGAAATACATGTTGGTTTGGAGGAAGCACTTGGATATATCTTTGGTTGCTTCAGGGAAGGCTCTGGCCCCTTGAGATTCTTTTTTTCCTCCCTTTTTTCCCCTTGGGACTGTCGGGGTAGGCATCAAAGGAGGCAGGTAGGAAGGAAAGAAAAAGGAAGCGGGCAGCAGGCAGAAGAGTTAATCCGACCACTCGTCCTCATCAAACTCAGAGGAGTCATCTTCTGAGTCGCTGTACTCCACAGCAATGCGACGTGACAAGATGGTGGCCACGTCGTTGCCCACAACATCCCGCTTCTCTTGTTCCCGCTGCTCCTCAACCCTGCGCAGCTGAAAGCCTGGTGGGAGAGAGAGAGAAGGGTTAAGGGGTGCGTCAGTCTCCGAATCCATCCAGGACTGTGGAAGAGGGAGCAGCCCCTGGTGGTGGTGGGTATTGGAAAGGACAGTGAAAAAGAAGGACCCTCTGGGAAAGCAAGATCCTCAGGACAAGAAGTAAAGACAGGTTTTATGAAATTGTGGCCCCAGTGCTACAGGTGTGTCTGAAAGGAGCCTGCCATTCTTCCCAGTTTCCACGCTTCCCAGTTTCTCAGGCTGGTGAGGATGGTACTTCTCCCAAGACTGAGTGGGGAGTGGCTGCCAATCCCCTCCTAGTGGGCACTCAGTCTGCCCAAGTCATTGTTTTCATGAAGCTCAGCTGCCTTAGGTTGTCTCCACTAGACAACCCTTCAGTTCCTGGAGGATCAGACAGAAGAAACCACTCCAGTCCCTTGGGACCAGAACCGGCCTCTGACAGAAAGAGAATAAATGCCCCATGATGGTGAGATGATGACGAGGGAGGGGAGGAAGGTAGGGTGAAAGGAAGGGAAGGGGATAGGAGAAAAAGGGGAGAAGGAAGGGGGTGGGAAGTGGGGGAGAGTAGGGAGGAAGGATATGAAAGGCAAAAAAGTGGAGGACAAGGAGTGTGTGAGTCCAGCTGAGGAAGTACCTTCTAAGACAGTGATTCTTGTTTTTCTCTGGGGCACAAAATGGATGCAAACATACACAAAGCATAAATTTCCAAGGAGTTCAAAGATCCCACGATAAGAAGTCTTTACTTTAAAGCAAGGTGGAAAGAAATATAAACCTCTGTATTTTTAGAGTGAAGCCTTTCTTCACGCTGATCTGAGGTCTTAATCTCTCCCCACCCAACGAAAGCTATTCCCTTGGAAGGTCGCAGAACCCCTTGTCCACCCTCCAATCAGTCTTCCAGCTGCAGAAAGACAAGGCTTCATGATCCCGGACCCACCATTGGGATTTTACCTTGACGGATGGCTGAAAGCAAGTCGCTGCGGGCATCGCTCACAGGAGGCAAGGAGGACTTGGGCTTGGTGGTGTCAGAAAGTGGTGAAGGTGCAGCAGGCTGGCCATCTGCACCACTGAAAGGGGGAGGAGGGGGCCCCGGAGGAGGGGGGGGGGGGGGGGGGCGGAGGTGCTCCTCCTGCTGGTTGGGACAAGGGAGGTGGTGGCAGAGGTGAGTAGTCAGCTGCTGGCGGTGGGGGAGGAGGTGGAGGGGCAGCAAAATCGGGGTGAGGTGGGAAAGATGGGGGTGAAGGTGGTGGTGGCGTCCCTGGAGACCCAAATCCTCCAAGCGGTGGTGGGGGTGGAGTGCTCATCATCGGAGGTGGAGGCGGAGGGGCAGGTGGTGGAGCAAACCCAGGTTTGGGGCCTGGCGGAGAGCCCAGAGGAGGAGCTGGTGGTGGATGGCTTGGGCTGACCACACTGGATCTTTTGGGCCCAGCTAAGCCAGACCCTCTTTGGATACTGTCTGCTGGGTAGCTAAAAGGACAAAGCAAAAAGACCCACCATCACTCTCAGGATGCAAACCTCCACTTTTAGTTAAGTTTATCTATAAGCCTAGGTTCATTTTGGTTGACAGTATCAATTCATTTTGCCTCAAACAGAAAGAAGAACCTGGGGATGGTCAGAACAGACCAACAATGGAATGGGCACCCTTGTAAGGTAATGAGCATCCCATTAGCAGAGGAGTATAAGCAGAAATTGAGAAAAACTACCTGAAAAAAGTGGACTTAGGATTTTTCCAACAGGTGAGGGCTGGCCAAGATCCTCTCTTAGGTCCCCCTCAAACTTTTCAGCTCTCCAAGGGAAGGCACCCTTCTAAGAAGAAGGGTCAGTTCAATCTTGGAGCCAGGACTAAGAAGGCACGCAAGAAAGAACTGGAATAAAAATTCAAACACCACTACCCACAGGCTCTGCTCCACAGGCTATTAACATTCACCAGATCTTATGAGGGCAGGAAATCCAAGCCAAGCTGACCGAACCTGAGCGGGGTACAGATTTAGGTGAATGTACCTTCAGTGCTCATGTGGAAAAACTTGAGACAGAACGAGGGCCTGAGGATCAGCAGAGACGGGAAATGAATGTGCTGCCAGACTTGACCCGGGTTGAGAGAGAATTAAGGTGCACCTCTCCTGGGTCAGGCCTACTTGACTGAGGCTGCAAGGTCTCAAGCCATGTGTGAGACTGCAGGGATTCTTTTTCCACCTTTTTATCTGCCCTACACTAATAGCTACTCCTTAGAAAAGCATCCATCTTGGAATTTTCCACAGACCTTCGAGCCTTAGCTGCATCCAACATGGCAACAAGCAGGAAGTGATTTGGGAGGCAGAAGGAGACTTGGGATTAGTGGTTTCAAGCGCCAAGAATGGGGCGGGCGGTGGGGGTGACAGCACTGCTTTAGGTCTCCATCTGAGGGGTCTTCAACATACCCCATCTCTGATTAAACAGTGTCCAAGGAGACAAGCATACTTTTCAAAGCTCTCACTTGTCAGGCATCAGAAAGAAAAGTAACTATGAGGAAACACTGAAATCTAACACTCCTCAGATCCCTTCCTCTTTCAGCCATTACTTGCTAACTCTTCCTCTATATACCTCTGCCAGGGACACTGACAAATACCAAAATGGTCAGATTCTAAGTTTCATCTCTTTTTCTTTTGTTTCCTTCTTTCTGGAGATTTTATCCACGGTGAAATGGACCAGAGGTGACAGGAGAAAAGGGTGACTATCTTCTACGTTCCTAGATAACTGGGAAGGAGGCTGTTCAATATTTTATGTACAGCAGGAGATTATACCACTTTATGTCATGCTGAGTCAGAGCCAAGTAAAAAAAGCAAGAGATAAGTTGGTGACTTCTATCTGCTCAGGTGTAGCTAGTAGTTAAGAACACAGGCTCTGGAAAGAAAGCCTGACCTGCTTTCCAATCATGACTGACCTGCTTTCCAATCATGACTCTGCCTCTTACTGGCTGTGAGATCTTAGGTAAGTTCATTGACCTCTCTGTGCTTCACTGTTTACTCATCTGTAAAATGGGTACCTATCTCAAGAGGACTCTTGTGGGGATTAAGTAACATATATAGTGTTTGGCATAATGCCTGGCACTTTACAAACACTTAATAAATACTAATTATTTCTATTATCTAGACACACTTGTCTGGAGTCACTTTAGTGGTCCTGGCCTGGATTTAGAACTCTTACTTTGTTCTTGAGCATTTAACCACCCCTAGTAGATGGAAGAGGCATCACCATTTACCTGAATTCTGCTGGTGGGGGAGGCAAGCTGTCCTCAGAGAAGGAAGGAGAAGGCGGAGAAGTGGAGTCTGACTGTGGTGGTGGTGGGTAGTTGCTTGCATCCACGTTATCAACAGACCCAACGCTGCCATTCTGGTACACCAAGGTGGGTGGATACCTGACAATGAACCCAATGCCAAAACTGTCATTTAAAGTCTGAGTGGTACTCTCTTGTTTTCTTAAAAGACCCCATAAAAATGCATTTGATACAAAAGCTATTAGGGAGAAATAAAATTAGTATATTTCTCATATAGTTTCTGTTGTACTGAAGTTTTATTTTAGGACTAAATATTCTATTGTTAAATATCTCCCAGGACTTCCCTGGTGGCGCAGGGGTTAAGAATCTGCCTGCCAATGCAGGGGACACGGGTTCGAGCCCTGGTCCGGGAAGATCCCACATGCTGTGGAGCAACTAAGCCCGTGAGCCACAACTACTGAGCCTGCGTGCCACAACTACTGAAGCCCGTGCGTCTAGAGCCCGTGCTCCGCAGCAAGAGAAGCCACCACAATGAGAAGCATGCGCACTGCAACGAAGAGCAGCCCCCGCTCGCCCCAACTAGAGAAAGCCTGCGCGTAGCAATAGAGACCCAATGCGGCCATAAATAAATAAATTTAAACAAACAAAAAACCTCCCAGATATTTCTTTTGTTTTTTCCCCCACTTGCTGTAGTTGTAATTTATTTATTTAAAAAGAATTTTTATTGGAGTATAGTTGATTTACAATGTTGTGCTAGTTTCAGGTGTACAGCAAAGTGAATCAGCTATACATATACATATATCCACTCTTTTTTAGATTCTTTTCCCATATAGGTCATTACAGAGTACTGAGTAGAGTTCCCTGTGCTATACAGTAGGTCCTTATTAGTTATAACATAGTAGTGTGTATATGTCCAACCCAATCTCCCAATTTATCCCTACCCTCTCCCAGATATTTCTGTTGGATTGTCTGTAGAAATGGGACTGAACCCAGATTATCAAAACCATGCTGTTCCTTTCCCAATGTTGGCCTTGTCAAACCCAGCAGTTCTTTGAAATTCTCTCCCAAATGTTAGGAGCAGCCCAGACCCAAATCCCAAAGTCTGTCTTGCAGCAAAGGGCAAAGCCAAGCCCCAAGGCTAGTGAGCTGCAAGCACGTGACTGGCACACAGCCTGGTTTTGAGGTCGGCAAGCCTCTGGAGCGCTCAAAGGCCAAGGAGGCATCTGATTGCAAAACCAAGCTGAGGACAAATGCAAGTTGCTGTGTGGTAGTTAGACGTGGTCTCTTATCTAACAAAAGGAGCTGCTGATTAAAGTGGGGTGCTAGGGCTTGCCTCACGAAAACCTGTCCCTCATAGCACTGGGCCTTGGGTGAATTTGCTCTGGGTGAACAGCAACAAACTTCTAAACAAGCACGAACATACCAAGCAGCAGCTAACAAAATGTGGCCTGTTCTGCTCCACCTCCCGCTTCTTTCCACCATTGTTGGATTATAAGGAACTCATCTAAAGCAGACCCCAGGGAGAACAGAGTTGGAGGGAACTAACTGAGTCAAATGATGCTCTGATGTGGAAAATCCCCAAGGCCTGAAGCCCTATAGACTTGGCATATCTCTTTACAGGCTCACCAACACACACACACACACACACACACACACACACACACACACACACACACACACACACACACACACACACACACACACACACACACACACACACACACACACACACACACACACACACACACACACACACACACACACACACACACACACACACACACACACACACACACACACACACACACACACACACACACACACACACACACACACACACACACACACACACACACACACACACAGTTGGTCGGCATCCTGAACATGCTTCTGCCCTTAGAGTCACTGAACCTTCATACAACAAGGGCCTGTCTGAACAGGAGGGACCACAGAACAAAATGGCCCCTTTTTATTGGGAGGTGAAGATAATGGAGGTACCCTCAGGGCTGATTCCCCTGTAGAAAGAAAGGCTCATTTTTCCTCTCACCATCCTCATCACTCTTTAAAACAAATCTCTTAATCTAGGAAGAACAAGTGTCAGAAGTGTCAAGATTTCTAAAAGTCAAGATTTTCATGGTAGAATTATTCCTAAAAGCAAGAACAACTCAACTCTTTCCTTTTATCATTCCTAGACACCCGGCATGGGCTGGCATGGTTCTCTGACAGCCAGGATGCAAGGTATTTAGGGGAAAAACCAGGGCGACATTTATGCCAAGCAATCGTGGTGACTTGGCTTTGAATGTCACACAGGTCGGACACCAGGATAAGCATCAAACCAAGCTTTAAAACCATTTTTTTCCTTTTAAACCTCTAGTGTGATTTGGTGTTGGGAAATGGGGTCAGACTGACATCTACCATTTCTTCACGGAAATATATAGCCTCAATATTGGCCGCACGACCTTTCCCACACTGTCTCTGAGGTCTGCTTTCAGTCCCTTGGCCAGCCTCTCTCCCAAGACTGACAAAGGCTGACTGAAAAGTTGCTTTGGTGATGTGCACAAATTCTCTGCCTGGCCCTCCCCACTCCCACGAAATGCCCAGCTCTTTAGCCACAACCTTCAAATCAATGCTCTGGAGGCAAAGGCCTCCCAAAGCCACTTTTCTTCCCTTTCTAGTCTTTCCTTTGAGTGCCTCAGACATACCAGTGTCTGGCAGAGCAAGGGCACTAGAAGCCATAGGCTTTATTTTCCAGACCACTCTCGTCGCCAAGTCTCTTGATTTTTTTAGCAAATTTTAATCACCAGATGGAGGCACTTTAAAGTAGCTGATTAACAGTGGTATTGATTTAAGCCACACAGCAAGACTTCAGGGGGTATGAAAGGTGTCACACCAGAGCTGTCAGACTGTTGCCCCCAGGTGCCCAGCCCCTTCAAAGAATGCTACCAAGAGGAGAGAAGCATCACCTACCCAGAAGGCCCCAGCTTTTCTTTGGATTCTACAAATTCTTGACCCATCTTCATTTTCTCCCACTCTTCCTTACGTGTCTTGATTTTACGTGGGTTTACATTTCCTCGATTTGGATTATCCTTCTTCTCTTTCTACAATGAAAAGAAACAGAAAAGCCTTAATAAACATTTCCCAAAGTTCTTCATTAAAATTCCACCCAGCTTCATGGATATATACCCAAGAGAAGATTTGCCTAGACAACATACAGTAACTATAGAATTTACAGAATTGCTGGGTTTAGAGTGACCTAGAGGTCATCTAATCCAAACCACCTCCTGGGCTCAAACACATTTCCTCAATCCCATACTCAAACACCTCTACCCACTACCTCTTTGGGTAATTCATTCATGTTTTTCAGCAGCTCCAATTGTTAGGCAGTTAGTAAACAGCTATTTATTATTTGTTATGCCGCAAAGGTCAGTCAAGAGAGAAGAGAAATAATGATAGCGGTAGATATCTGGGACAGATATAAGGAAATAGTTAAAGAACAAACCAAAACAACCAATGAAGAATTCTTCAGCCTGTGCAGCTGCACTAGCCCCTGGCGCTCTCTTGGGCCTCCCGGCAGCCATGCTAATGGGATTGTGAGGTTGCAACTGGTAGGTCATATGCTTACACACATCACTGGCAGCCTAAGGGGAGGGGAGCATCTACCAAAACCAGGCCTATGCCCCCACCACTGCCTCACCCAACCAGTAGTCAAGGTGTTAAACCACTCTTGTTGCAAATCAAACACTGTAGAGCCTTGTGCTGATCTCTGAGAAATGAGCTGCAAAACTGGCAGGGAAGGGAACTAGCCTAGCTTGAGTGTCCAGCAGAGTCAGGTGCAAATTGCAAGAGAAATAAATGGTGAATAGAAAAGTCAATTTCTAAAACTCAGCCTGAATATACTCAATTGTTAATAGCACCGGGAGGAACAAACACATTTTTGGTGTGATTTATACTTTCATCTTGGTTGTGCTTGGAGTGGACACATTTTTTTTTAAGAGTCTCACCTGACATCCACGCAAGCAGCCACTCGGAATGATTACTTAACGTAAGACTGGCTTCCTTTTTATCCCCCCTCCACAGTCGTGCCTACTGATGTGTAGAACAGAGGCCCCTTTCCCCTCACCCTATGCTTTCTCTTCTCTTTCATGATATCCTTGGTGTCCTGCAGCATCTTCTCCTTCCAAAGATCAAAGAAGTACGAAGGGTCTGTGTAGAATTTGAGTGCCTCTTTCCCATCGTCCCTTGGACAGAAATGAAGACAAGTAGCTGTCAGTAGACAGATGAGCTCCCAACCAAATCCAATATTCCAAACACCTACCAGTTAGCAGTTTTTACACTGAGGAATCAAGAAGTCATTCAAATCGACTGCATATTTCCTCTCCCATACCAGCGTTCCAAAGCCCCTGAATGGCACGGCACCTCTTTACTTATCTGGCTTTTTAAGAACCTTAGCCTTACTTTCAATTCCTGGTAGAGGAATTTGCATGGTCAGGGCAAGAATGGGCTATAGCAGCAGGGATCCTGATTATGGCTAATGATCTCCATGGCCGCAGACACCTCCCTGAGGACATTCTGATATCTTGGCACATTAGATGGGATTTCTGTCACTGGTTCCCCTACCACCATCAATTGCCCAGGTCTCTGTAGGAAGCGTTAGTGGCTTTCTACCCACCCAAAACCTGTGCACACATGTGCAGGTGCACGTGTGTACACATGTATGCACATACACACATGAATGTGTATATGTGTGCAGCTGTTATTCTTCTGTAAATACAGACAACCACAGCATTCCACCTACTTGCTTCCTTCCGGAAGAGCTCAGCATCCACCCCCACCCCCCAGCCACAAGGGGGCCCCAGTGAGAAAAGATGGCCAGCTGTTTTATGACCACAAGATTTCATTACCATCTCTTAGTGGCTGTGAAAGAGGTAGAGTGAGCTACTGAGTGTCGATGTAGAGGCATCTACCAGACTCGACGACCCTGGTTGGAATCCTGCACTTTGGCATGGCTGAGTCTCTCCCATTCTCCAGAAAGCATGCACTTAGGGGTGGATATTTATTTTAACACTACTCTGAACTAAAAAGAACTGGAAAGGTAATTCTTTCCTAACCTCCAAGCCTATCACAACACACAGAAACCATTTCCTAATCATGCACTAATGATTTTTATCTTAAATCTTGTTCTGAGTTAGCCACACCACCACTCTTTTCTGTTAGGCTAAATCCAGAAAACTGAGAGGAGAATGTTAAAAAGGAAAATACCCTACATTAACTGAAAAATAAACTTGTCTTACCATAGTCCCTTCAATATTATCAGGTGTGTAGTCTTTTCCTGCCCTACAACCCCTCTGCCCAGATCCAACTAGGCTAAATGATGCAGGCTAGAGAGTCAAATCTACGCCCTGCTATGTTAGCTGGCCCCTTTGAGAGCCAAGGGGCAAACGTAATTTCACACAGTAATAATAATAGGATAGATGCCATGTACTTCCTCTGTATCTGTGTGAGAAGCGACCATGCTCCTATTCTGGCTCTGTGGATCAGGTGGGCGTCCTTGAATTTCACACACATATTCTACTTTGCAGTACACCCATGTCTCACAGAAGACATCTGCCTCCAGCTATCTGTAATTACTTTTACCTGTTCCAAAGATAGTTATGGATGCGAGCAAGATAAATATTCGCTTTCTGCCCCTGCTTGGAAATTTTTTGCACGATAACACTAGAGACTACTAGAGGGGAGGGGCTTTAAGTTGTCTATAAGACTACCTTTTTCAAGTCCAGCCACAGCACTGTAGGTCCTTTCAGAGGGGAATGATGAAAGGATGTTCAAAACGAAGTGAACGACACTCATTTGGAAGAATGCCAATTACTCCTTAAGCTCTGGAAGGACCCTCAGGGCCCAGAGCAGCCAGTCCACAAGGCTGGCCCCACTAACACGCCCAAACATCTGGTAATCTAGTGGTTTCAGAGTAAGTGGGAGCCTTGCTAGAATGTTGCCCCTGGGATGCATGCTATAGGACTGCCTTGTAACAAAGTCCTTTTGGTTCTATAATAACTAAATTCCTTGGATGGAATCCAAGATGGACCTGGCTTGTACCAAAGTAAACTCTGCAGCATGCAATGCTATAGCAAACTTTCAATATATATTATATTCACTATGAGTTTAAGAAACCAAACAATAATAAGTGGCAACTGTTTATATGGTAAACGTTAGCTTCTGCTGCCACAAGCAACTCTGGGGTAGTAGTATGCTTTTTGATACAATCCTCTGATGTAAACAACATCTTTAAATAAAAAGACAATCTAGTGTTGTTAACCACAGGCTGAAAAAGGTAGAAGCTAGCCAGGTTACCTGTAAGGGGTCAGATTGTTGAGAGGTGGAGGAGTATCACAGGTGTTGTATGTTTCCAAGACAGGTATGGGGAGAGAGTTTCTGTCAAAAAGCTTCTGGTCTTGAACGGTAGAGCTTCTGAAGGCCTTTCGGGTGTTGATTCCTTGTAGTGACACTGAAAGAAGATGGAAGGCATTAGAAAATGGATGACAGGCTATTTGAGCAAACACTGAGTCACACCAGTCGGAGAGGCCTCAGCTGCTGCATTTCTTGGCTGCGGCTGTCTGCAGCCAGGTTTTTTTTTTTTTTCTCTCCCCCTCTGGGGAAGCCCCACAAGGCTGTCAGCAGCCCAGCCATTTCATGACTGAACAAAATGAGGCAACACAAAGGTTTACTATGTGGCCAGATCTAGCAGGCCCCTCCTTAGGAGGAATGAATCTTCCAAGTACTTTTATGGTAGCAAAATACGACTGGGGGGAAGGGGAATTTGAGAAAGAGGGGATTGGGGGAATGGGAGAAAGGGAGTGTGTGGAGGTGTGGTAGAGATTAAAAGGTTTCTTTACATCACCCAGGCTTGTGTCGTTTCAAAGCAGAACTCCATAGGCCTCTGTGATTTCTCCCCTCACTTTTTTATAAATCAGGAAAAAAAAAATCCTAAGCAACTGCTCAGCAGAGCCTGCAAACGCTGAGCTCAGCTTCCTTACCTTCTTCTTCCTTGGGATCCAGCTGAGTGACTTTAACTTGTAGGCGGTCGACCCTCTCAGCAAGGGAGCTTACTCGAGAGGCAAAAGTATTTGCCTGAGTGAAGAGCTCTCCAAAAATGTCCTCGGCATATTTACCTGAGAGAGCAAAGAAACCAAGTCACTAGTGCCTAAAAGTGACATACATGGTCAGAAAAACTGGCTACTAAAGACTGTATTTCCCACCTCCCAAACACACCCACCCACCCCTCTAAGATGGTTCAGGCTACGTGCAGAGCTTGCTCCTGGAGACAGAGACATACCCTCCAGAGCCTGGGCAGCCTGCACGTGCTCTATAACTAACAGAGTCTTCTTGGCAAAATGAACTGACATGGAACTCAAAACAGGATGAATAAAATCAACAGGTGTTATCCAAAAAACTAATCCTAGAAGAGTGGAGAGTATGTCTATACATTTGCCTATAGCCCTTAGCCCTTTGCTGCTCTGTAAAAGCACCTTGTAAAAGTGCTTCTGGAAAACAGATTGGGAGTTAGAAGGACCTTCTATGTGTTTACAATTAACATGAAAAATAAGAAATCACATCCTTAGTGGAGCCCCAAAAGTACGCTGAACAACCATGATGAGATGTGGTATCTTTGAGGGGCCCTGAACTTACTAACAACTCATAATAGAGACATAACTTCTTCTAAGAGGTGAAAAGGTTATTTTATGTTTTATGACCTACAACTTTGAAAGTCTTTGCTTTAGGTTATAATCCTTCAAATCTACATCTCAGGGAACAAGTGGAAAGCTGAAACATTCAAGCTCTCCCTGAAAAACAACATACCAGTGGTCTCATTCCACAATGTCTTGTTTTTTAGAAAAAGAAAAGAGTTCCGTACTTTCAACCCTGGAATGCAAGGAGAATTTGCAGCCAAAGAAACATAAAAGCAATCTGACACTACCTCCATATTGTCATTCCAAGCCACAAAGCACATTCTTGCTAGAATGAAAAGTGGTGCATACGAATAAATACACCATCTGAGTTTGTTACTTGCAAGGTGAAGGCAGGCATAAGTTACTGTGCCCAACCAAAAGATCATTTCTTTGAGAACTATTTAAAGTAGGCTCTTACTTCAGTTTCTAAACTACATTTATTCTTAGTCCATACTTGAGGGGAAAAAATTAGATCAAAAGGCCAAAACTGCACCTTCAGGGTGAAATGCAGCTCACTCAATGTAACCTGGAAGGTAAGGATAAGACCAATCAACAGCATATTTTGAATTGCTGGTAAATTTAGTCAATAAACAGTTTCTAATCAAGGAAGAAGCAAGTCTTTGCATACTGAATGGTTCTGTGATCTAAACAACCATGGGAAGCTCCTGAGCTCAAAGGACTGAAATTGGCTAACAAGCTGCACTTCTACAGGGCAGGTTGAGAATCCAATCTGATCCCTGATAATATGGCTAAGTCATATAAGAACCATACTGTACTGACTCACAGATATAGAGAACAATCTAGGGGTTACCAGTGGGGAGAGGGAAGGGGGGAGGGGGGCAAGACAGGGTAGGGGATTAAGAGGTACAAACTACTGTGTATAAAATAAACAGGCTACAAGGATACATTGTACAGCATAGAGAATAGAGCCAATATTTTATAATAACTATAAATGGTGAATAACCTTTAAAAATTTTGAACCACTATGTTGTACACCTGACACTTACATAATATTGTAAATCAACCATATCTCAAAAAAAAAACCCCAAACCAAAAACCATACTGTATCATGCTTGCCTAGGTAACGAATAACTGTGATCAGAAGACTATATAACAGAGAAACACACATTAAGCATAGAAAATAAACCAGGCTCAAAAATATATGTTAACCATGCAGCTGTTCTGGAGGAAAAGAAAACCCCAAGTCAATTTACCCTTAGGTCACCGCGAGAGTACGCAGGATTTCCTGCTCCTCAGTGAAGGGAGCAGTGATAGTGGGAGTAGAAATCAGTGTGGCACAATGGTTTAAGATGAAATCATACAAAGAACCCCACCATATAAAATGGTAACATTGAGAATGCTATTTGAAGGGGGAGTGAGGTGGAGTGAAGGCTTCCCCACTGTCACGTTACGTCATGTCAGGCCCTAGGTATACTTAGAACTTCAAGATGATACATGGAAGAAGCAGTAGACTTCAAACCAGAAAGTCTGAATTTAAGTCTCAGTTCTTTCTACCTACACCTGTGTACTTTTCAGCAAGTCAAATTCTCCCAGTCTCAGTTTCCTCATCTATGAAATGGGGACAACTATATCTATCTCACCAAGTTGTCACAGGATTAAACAAGCCAAAAATGTAAACTCTTTTTCTAAATTAATTAATTAATTTATTTTTGGCTGTGTTGGGTCTTCATTGCTGCACGCAGGTTTTCTCTAGTTGCGGCAAGTGGGGGCTATTCTTCGTTGCAGTGCAGTGCACGGGCCTCTACATTGCGGTGGATTCTCTTGTTGCAGAGCCCAGGCTCCAGGCACACAGGCTTCAGTAGTTGTGGCTCGTGGGTTCTATAGTGCAGGCTCAGTAGTTGTGGTGCACAGGCTTAGTTGCTCCGTGGCATGTGGGATCTTCCCAGACCGGGGCTCGAACCTGTGTCCCCTGCACTGGCAGGCGGATTCTTAACCACTGCGCCACCAGGGAAGTCCCTGTAAATTACAGGTTACAATGAGACTCCTCCTTATATTGCTCAACCATATCAGATGACTTGTGTTTTTTTTGGCCACGTTGGGTCTTCACTTGCTGCACGCGGCCTTTCTCTAGTTGCAGTGAGCAGGTGGGCTACTCTTCGTTGCGGTGCACGGGCTTCTCATTGTGGTGGCTTCTCTTGTTGCAGAGCACGGGCTCTAGGCATGCGGGCTTCAGTAACTGTGGCACACGGGCTCAGTAGTTGTGGCTTGCAGTCTCTAGAGTGCAGGCTCAGTAGTTGTGGTGCACGGGCTTAGCTGCTCTGTGGAATGTGGGATCTTCCCGGACCAGGGATTGAACCCACATTCCCTGCATCGGCAGGCGATAATTTCACTTATTTATTAATTAGTAATTAATAATTTCACTTATTCAGATTACCAAGATAGATCCACTATCACATCAGGACATTCATAATAGACATCTACCCCATTTTGCAAGATTCCAGAAGCAGTCTTCAACTTTTTTTTTTTTCTCTTAGCAGTAGTTTTTCAAATGAAATCTTATGTGGAAATGGAACAAGTAAAACTGATTTTTAAAAATATGAAGCTGCTCGTTTGAATTTGAGTGGGAGTCTTGGAGCCCCCCAATGGCATGGACCCACTGTACTCAGAAAACCCAATATCATAACATATCTTTTAAAATTTTATTTAGTTATTTTATTTGGCTGCGCTGGGTCTTGTGGCATGCGGGATCTTTTTTTAGTTGTGGCATGTGGAATCTTTAGTTGCAACATGTGGGATCTAGTTCCCTGACCAGGGATAGAACCTGGGCCCCCTGCCTTGGGAGTGTGGAGTCTTAGCCACTGGACCACCAGGGAAGTCCCGTAACAAATCTTAATGACCCAAGAAGGGGTTCCCTTTTCCTAGGTGGTCAGGATACTGATTCAGAAGTGCTGGCTGGCTGGCTGTGCCCACATTTCCTAAGATACGGCAACCTAATATGTGAAATGCCAATCTCACTGCACTGAGGGAAAATGAGAATCCTGGATATGCTATCAGGGAGCAATTCATGGCTGTGAAATCTTAGTTTTGTACTTTATTCATTCCATAATCAGACTTTCCCTATTAGACCAAGCACTTCCGGCTAGAATATAATACATGAGGCCAAGGTCATGAGCCTGAAGCACATATGAGCCCATTCCTGCACCCCTCTCTGCTAGATGAAATCCTAGTCATCTTTCAAGGCTCGATTCAAATGTAACCTCTTCTGTGAAGCTTTCCTTGACTCTCCCTATTCCCGTTATGTTCCCATTCCCCATAGGAAATATTCCTTCCTTCCCTGTATTCTCTGTGCACCAACAGCATGGAAGCATGGAAAGAGTACATGCATGAATCATTCAGCAAGTATTTACTGAGCTCCTACTGGGTGCCAGGTACTATACAAGATAGACACTGGGGTTCAAGGACAAACAACACATGATTTCTGCCTCCAAAGAACTTGCAATTTAATATAGGAGATAAATTTCAATATAATGTGGCGGGTAATAATACAGGCATGTAATAGGATCTCAGAGGGGTACTCAGTCCAACCTGGAGGAGGAGATCCCTGAGCTGGGTGGGCCTTGAAGATCAGCTACAAGGATGGCAAGGGCTCTCCAGGCAGTGGGAACAACAAAGCCACCACGTCGAAGTACGAGAGAATATGGTCTGTCTCAGAAGCTACAAGTAGTTGGTAATTCAGTTTTTCTTCCTTCTTTTTTTCCCTTTTTAATTTTAAAAGAATCCCTTAAGAAGACTGTAAAATGGGAGAAGACAGATTACAGAAAATGAGGCTGAAAAGAAAGGCAGGTCTTAAAGTCTTGAATGCCAGGCCAAGGAACTTAAATAATTCCATAGTGAGGAAGAGCAGAGATAAATACATAGCTAACATTTATACTCTTATTTTAAAAACACTTTTTAAACTGCAAAAGTTAACACAGACTTAACTTTTAAAAATTCAAACAATTCAAAATTATAAAAGTAAAAAGTAAGATTTTAGTTTTGGGCAGACCACTCTGGCAAGAGTATAGGTTTAAGATTTATAAGATTTTATACAATTTTTAGGTTTATAGATTTAAGGGGGTTGATCAGAGAAAGGGAGGCCAGAGGGAGGCTAGGACAACAGTTTAGGTGAGAGTTACAGTCGGTCTAAACCAGGGCAGTGTTGGTAGAGACAGAGAGACAGGAGACAGAACTGAGAAATTCTTAGGAAGTCTGACTTTGCCTCTGACTGCTGTGTCTGCAGGCAAGTTACCTTACTTTTCTGAGCCTTCATTTCTTCATCTGAAAAATGGCAATGCCAACATCTAACGTCATAGGATTATTAAAAGGATTAAACGAGATAATCTATGTGAAGATCCTATTAAAACCCGGCTTAAAGTAGGCAATCAACAAACGTGAGTTCCCTTCTCATCCTCTCCCCATTCTCCCCTTGAGAATTATTTATTTCTTTCTCCTCTGGTAGAGTATGAGCTCCTGGAAGGCAGAGACCATTTCTTACTATTGCTGTATCCTCTCAGCATCTGGCACATAAAATATGTTCAATACATGTTTACTGGATGAATAAAGGGTCAGCTAGCTCTACAACCTGAGGAAATCTTGTTTCCACAGGCACAAGCCAACCCTGTCCCTCAGATCAACTTCCTCAAGATAGGAATGCTCTGATCACAAGTGGGAGAGTGAGCAATGGCATCCAGCAACACTACCCTGGAAAAACACCTGAGAGAGCATAACTCCTGCTGAGTGAGAATAAGAAGTATCATTAGCTAGATGTCCTTTGTCCTATAGAGAAGGAACCAGTGTGTGACTGACTTCCACCCATTTGGCTTTCTCAGGGTGACAGAAGCAGAAATGATGCTTTTAAGAAGCAGTGAGGCTCTCTGCAGCCTTCATGTGCTTCCTTGTCAGCCATACTGCTGTTGCACTGCTGTCAATGTTCCTTTGTGTAAGACAGACACTGGCGGAGTTTCATTTCTTTCTTGACGCCCCATCCAGGTTTCCCTAAGCCCTGGATCAACTGAGATGGCCTCTGAGCTAGGTGATGGCTTAGGAATCTCAGACCCCATACATCATATGGTCACAGACCTCTGTCTCCTCAGGCACCTATTTTCAAGGCAGGGCCTATTACTATCTGAGGGGGGATGCAGGCTTTCTTGATATTCCACTGTTTTCACTAAGGGCAGTGATGCAATAGGAGAGGTGAATGTCTGAAATAATTCACACCAAGATGCTTTTGCTAAGGAAGATCACTAAAATGGCATTTTGACAGAGGTTCTTATGGGAGCTGGAATGGCACTAGACAAATGCAGAGCCTATCCAAGCATCTGCCCTTCCCATATCTCGGCTCCAAGCAAACAAAGTCATCTTAATTCAGAAAGAAATCCAAACCCATGCATGTACCCCACCCAAGGCAGCCTTATTCATTCTTATCAATTAAAAAAAAAAATTACAGTTGAGCTGGCTTTCCCTCAGCTCCAAAACAGACTAGGTTAACCCCCATCTTCCTCCTAGAGAAGAATGGCTCCAGCTCCAATTTGTGTCACTGTGTTCACACAGCTTGCAAAACTCCCAATACCCCAGAGACTACAGAAGTAATTTGTACCCTGAACTTGGACCTGGGGGCTTGCAGCACAATAAAATGTGTACCAAGGCAGACAAGTCAGCCAGAATCTCTCTGAATGCATGTTTGCTTTACTTCTCTTTGGGAAGAAAAGCGGGGTGGGGGGGGGGGGTGTTGTGTAGATAAAGACTATTGGCACATTTGAGGCTTCAACAAAGTCAGGCTACGTCGAATAGCTTTGTGCAATTACAGGCACATTCCCCAACCCAAGATACTGCTCTGTGAACCTCCCACTTTACACACAGAGAATTCTGCTCTGTCATTCCATCTGCAGTTTCTGCTGCAGCCCTTCCTGCCACCCTTCCCACAGATTTCTTTTGAAGCAGGTGGAGGGGGAGGGGGAGGGAACCTAGAGGGTGGTGGTAGATGAAGAAAGGGTTGAGGGGAAGAATCTGTACCAAAAAGGAGCCTCTCTTTGGGGAGGGGATGGGAGTGGGATAAATTTTCGCACTACCTAGGGAAGGCAGATGGGGGAGAAATAGGAACACGGAGGAGAAGGAAACAAAATAAAGAGCACCAACGACCCCTGAGGGCAAAGCACAGGCTCTCTGCGGCACTCACTCAGGCTGCCCAGCTGTCGGATGACATTTGCCAGGGTGATGTTGGTCATGCATTCCAGCTCGCTTCTAACGCTAGGCAACGTCTGACGGCACAGGTGCCTTGGCTCGATGTTCCTCGTTACTAACGGCATGGTGGACCTGCTTCAGGCAACGTTCTGAATGATGAAAAACAACCTAAAAAAGAAATAACAGGAAAAGTATTACTCAACCACAAATTCCAGGCACACCAGGGCTGTGAGTCTTTTTTCCTTTTGTTTTGCTCTGATCTGAACAGCTTTAAAACTCTTCTATCTTTTTTCTGTTTTAAGCCCTCCCTTACCCCTACCACCCCTTTTAAAGGTTTGCCATTAGAGGCTTGCTGGATAAGTTTAGAAATTCTGAACTGGTGACTGCTGACTGAGGGTACACAGGCAGCATAAAAACCTAAAAACCTTAAAATAACAACTATGCTCCAACTAACAAGAGTCTCCAGAGGCAGGGACACATGGTAAGAAAACAGCCCATTCAGCAAGTCCTGGATGGTATAGATCTTAACCTTGGGGGGTCCACAACCAGAACAGATCAGATTCCAGATAATCAATTATAAGAATCAAAAAAGAGCTTTTGTCATCTGACAGTCTCCACAATGAAATTAAGTTGCCAATAATGATTCTACTGATCTGCAACAGGACATAACTTCTCCAGTCCTTCCCTGATGGAGGACTGTTAATGTACAGCTAAATACTGCCAGTATCTATTAACACTACCAAAGTTTAGTCTGTAAATTGACAGAATGAAAGAATATCAAGGAAAATTTTACACGTTCAATATATCAAACATGATGCCAAGCACCCTGCGCTGTAAGATTCCCTAGTCCTTTCTCTTCTACCCACAGCTCCCTTTCTCTCTCCCATCCGGTTCAACACACCTGGGCCAAAAGGCTCTTGAAACAGCAGGAAGTGGAGCAGATCCGGAAACCTTCCAGTTACTGTTTCTTATCCTGTCGGCTGAGCCCCTTTCCCTAGGAAATCCCCCAGCACTTTAGGTTCATGCTGAGCTATTGTTTTAGAGTTAGATTACCAAATTCCTAGCTCTACAAGGACAGGAGGAGGTTTTTTATCCAACAAAATGGATATGACTACAGCCAAGGCACATCGGGCTGGAACTGTTTCCCTATCTTGTGAAACTAAAGAAATTTAAAACAGCCTAATGGTTTTTGTGCTAGGGAAAATGGCAAATTAAATGGTAAAGCATAAAGGTAACATACCCAAGTCCCCAAGGTTGCAAACTCCTCTTTAAAAAAAAAAAAAAAAAAACCCACAGAGGTTTACTTACATCAAATCTCAAAACACCAGCTCATCACCAAAAAAGTTGATTGTGAATACGAAATGCTTAAATCAAGCTAAACATCATAGATCTTAAAAGTGAACCTACATATTGTCTGACCAAAAGAAAAAAAAAAAAAGCCCTTCAGGCTCAAAGAGGGAGTAGAACCCTTTGGAACAGACTGCTCCTTGTTATGGACATTCTGATCTGCTAAGAGTAAAAATAAAACAGGAAGCCAGTAGCTTGGGAAACAAGATTTCCTGTCACCAACAGCAACAGCCTAAGAACCAAGAGAATCAGCTGTTTGCTCATAACTTAGAACCTCCCTTTAATAGTCACTGTGTGGCAGCTGTTCCTATCTTTGGGGTGCAGAGGTGTTTCCTGAATGTTTGTCTACTGTCTAAGGAAATAATTTTCATTCTGTTCCTCAGCTAAGTTCCCCTTTGACTAAACAGGTTTTCTAATCCAAACTCTGGACTTTCCCTCCCAGTCTACCTCTTCTCCTCTTTTACATAATCTAAAGGGTACTGGGTACTAACATGCAAGCTTTATTAACTCATACTGAAAAGAGAGTTTAGAACAGCAAAGGAGGCAAGGTGTTACAAATAAAAGAACCTCACAGGACTCTGCATCCTCTGGATGCCCTTAGACTCCCGAACTTCAAGCTTTTAGGAAGAACCAGAAATTCAGGGGTACAGCCAGAGATGAGTGAAAATAGCCACTATGGCTCCCTCCATTAGCAATTATTTCAGAACTTGTTCTAGCTTCTTAGAGGAGCTACAGGAGCCAGATCCCCTTGAAATTCTGCGCTGAATGGCCACTGACAGGGCATTCCAGACATTCTCTTTGGACACCTAATGGAAACTGTATTCCAGATTGCTAGGTAAATGTCAGATTAGGGGTGGAGCTGGGGAAGCCACTCTGACACCTTGGTACTTTAGCATTTATGCTTTCCCAAGTACCTTGGGTAAGTAGACACAAATGGAGTCAACTCTATGTTTTCTGGGGTGGAGGAACCAAGTTTTCAATAGCAAGATAGCTACCTCTTGCCAAAAAAAGCCAGCTCCCACAACCAGCTAGAGTACTCAAGAAATTACAATATGTCAATATCTATCAAGACAAAACAATTAGAAAAGTGAATCTGCTACTAAAAAAAAAGTAATTTTATATGTTTCAGAGCCACCAGAGAAACACAAGATTCCCTATTATATGGAATTACCTGCATCACTGCTCATTTTTCTTTTGGATAATCAAGGTTAGTTGTATTATGCCAAAGAAGTATGGAATTACGCATGATCTGAACCACAATACTAATTTGACCAAGGGAAAAAAAACCCTCTATTCCAGTGAAGACAAACTTAGAAATGGGGCAAAGGCTTCCAAGGCTCTTGACTCAACTCAGCTTCAAGTTGTGGAGTTGAGACATACCTCCCTTAGTGCCCTGAGTCTTGACACCTTACTAGCTGTGTTATCTTGGGCAATTTTCCTAGAGACATTAAATAATGTAACATGTATAAAATGTCCACTACAGGGCTAAGAAAAAAGGTAGTTATTTTTAGTTCCACGGACCTCAGGCAAATCCTCCTGTAAAATCAATTCTATTCATTGACAAATATTTTAAAACACTTTTAACAATGGACATATTATGTAGTAGAATACAATAGTCACATAAATTTAAAGATGAAACCCTAGGGTCTTCCCTGGTGGCGCAGTGGTTAAGAATCCGACTGCCAATGCCGGGGACACGGGTTCAAGCCCTTGTCCGGGAAGATCCCACATGCCGTGGAGCAACTACGCCCGTGTGCCACAACTACTGAGCCTGTGCTCTAGAGCCCGCGAGCCACAACTACTGAAGCCTGAGCACCTAGAGCCTGTGCTCTGCAACAAAAGAAGCCACCACAATGAGAAGCCCGTGCACCGCAAGGAAGGGTAGCCCCCGCTCACCACAACTAGAGAAAGCCCGCATGCAGCAACAAAGACCCAAAGCAGCCAAAAATAAATAAATTAAATAAATAAATTTATAATAAATAAATAAATGTGTGTGTGTATATATATATATTTTTAAAAATAATAATAAAGTTGAAACCCTAGACTTCAATGAAATTTGTGGAGTTTTTTTCTGGAGATTGTTCCCAGCCATGCTTCTGGACCTCTTGAAGAACATACATTCTCTCTCTCTACTCTTTTACACTGGGTTCCTCATCTGAACCACAGAACAAAGAAAAGAATTTGAATGACTATTTCCTCAATTCTCTTCAAGAGTGTAAGCAACTAGGACCATTTCAGATGCACTGGTAAAAAGTTAATACATTACATACAATGGATGCCTAATAGCATTAGGGTTTAATTTTCTTATGGGAATGCAGTTGAGAAAAGCTTATCTATCATAAGAAGTCATTTAGTGGAAAATGTGTGGAGCACTGGGTGTTGACGAACCACTAAATTAAGGAAGTGACATGGGCAAATCTGCATTTTTAGATAAATCATTCTAACAGAAATTGGAAGCTGTATTTGGGCAGGAGAAGACTGGAGGTAAGAAGACCAGTTGGGAAACTCTTCCCAGGCTGAGAAGGAGACAATAGAAATGGAGAGACCCACCACAGCTAGCAAATATGAACTGAGGAACCATAGACAGGCTGCAGGGGTGAGTCCAACACTTCAGCCCTATCTGTAGCTCTCTCCTGATAGCTTTGTACAGTTATACTCACAAAGTGATAAAATGTATGTTTCTTTATTACACGTATTATGAGGGAGTTCCCTGGTGGCCTAGTGGTTAGGATTTGGCACTGTCACTGCTGTGGCCTGGTTTCGATCCCTGGCGGGGGAACTGAGGTCCTGATTCTAGTAAAAAATTTTAAAAAAATAAAAGTATTATGAAAAGAGCTAAATGCTAGTACCAGTAATGAAAAGAAAGTGAAGAAAACCAAGAAAGTAGTCGTTCTTGGCTGGAAAAAGAAGTTTGGACACATGAAAGTGGAATGCCCTGTCTTTATAGAATCAGTAAAGTTCTTTTTCAGTTATACTTTATTTTGATTAGGGAAATTATATGCTACAGAGATATTTGCTAACTTGGGAGTCTGAGAAGATCTTACCTTGGGGGATGTTACATAGGAGAGGAATTAAATTAGAACCACTGAGAAGATAAAAGTTACAGGGAAGTAGATTTCAATTAAGTTAGTTCCTTTTAATTAGAGCTGTCCTATATTAGAATGGGTTCTCTTCAGAAGTTATAAGTTCCCCAGTATCATCCTCTGGATACCAGCTATTGGGCATGTTGGGGGAGAGATTCCTAGACTGTAAGAAGATGATGTTGAGAGGTCAGACTGGATGACTTCTACAATGCCTGTTAAATCAAAGATGATATAATTCTCACTCTGGGCTTCAGTTTCCTCATCTGCAAAATAAAGAGACTGAGCTAGATGATCTTTAAGAAGTTCTAAAATTCCTGGATTTGCTTCTACCTAAGCTGCCATAACCTGTTCACTTGGCCAACAGCCACTTGCATTCTGAACACAAGGCCAGAGGGAGGTCTAGGGACTGTAGAGAAGGGCGGATCATGACCATGAATCAAACCCTTTGCCAGATCTAGATTCATCTAGTTACCAGGAGGGCTAGGATCCAGAATGGTAAAAAGGACATTCCAGACAAAGCCCTGGGGTTAAGTTATTTACACTCTGGGAACCTCCCAAGCCAATCTGGGAGTTGGCTACCCAAAGAAGTCCAAAGGAAAAACTGGCTTTAGACCAGTTCCAGACATCCAGCCAGACTCAGCAGCAACCCCCATCTTTACCCCTGGCTATTTTCAGCCTAAGAAACTTGAGAATGAGTCTGAGAATAAATAAAAGACTTCAGGCATCCCCTCCTAGCTATGGCCTGGAGTACATTGACCAGTCTAGACTGCCAGTACCATTATGGGATTCATGCTTTGAACTGGAAACTGGATGAGGTGTTCTTTGAGGTCCCTTCACAACAGTAAGATTCTACAAGTCTTTATATTTGAAGTTATCATGAAATATTTATATATCACATTTGGTCAGTGCAAAGGCAAAAGGAGACTTTGACATGTACCCTACACTCTGAACTCTCAATTCTGTTCCCAACAGCCTGTAGCAGGAGTGGGGTGAAGTAGGTGAGAGGTAGGGATTGGGAGGGTGGAAGAAGATAATAAAGGAAGGCTGCATGTGAGAGGGAGGATGCACTCATCTGTACCCTACACTCTGAATTCTTATTATTACCAGGACAGAAAACAGATGACTACTCATTCTGGCAATGATATGTACTACTAGCTATTTATTATAAATAAATAAACAACGCTTCATTTAGAGCCACGGTCACTGATAACACCTGCAGATTTCTATGGCCACATCCAAAAGCAAGTATATCTGAGCTACAGCAAAAACCGTAACAACAGAAATGCTTCTCAAGGCAGTTCCTCTTTGAAACATACCCCCAAAATGCTGATCAGCAGTAGCAGGGGATGAGAACATGTGGGGATATTGTATGTGTGGCAATTAGGACTTCTGCTTTCACTTCAGCATTTCCCACTGTTCTATAGTTAACAGCACTTTGGATGGGGGCATATGAGAAGAGCTTTGCTTTGTAGGCCAGTTTCCTCTTTCAAGAAATAAATTTCTTTATGTTAAAGAATGTATGTTTCACAGCGGTTCAAGAATCTCAACTGAAAGTCAAATAATCATTTGACTTCAAAATAATACACAACACACAGGTTTACTGTAATCTAAGTCTGTCTGTTAAAATGTTTAAAGAAGTATGAATTTACTGTTGCATATAGCAGTCCTCACTATCATGCAACAATCACGAGGAATGCCTCATTATAGACTAAAGCATCTACCCACTTCCTATTGAAATACAGGGTGGGGCTAAACCTACAAATATAACCAGACTCTCTCCAAACATAAGAAGTTACTGACAAATCAGTTTAGGTCACTAGAGTAATGTTCAAAAGAGCTAGCAAGACAAATGGAACTCCTAGGGTGGACAAAGAAACTATGTGACTGGGAGAACCAAGAAAAAAAGCTTACTTGTGATCTAAAACCAGGAGAAATTTCCAATTTCATAAAGGAATGACACCAGCTATGGACCTACATTCAATAAGTGTAAAGCTCCTTCTTGTCCTAATTTGGTTTTGGGAAAGCAGCCCAGGGAAACAGGACTTCCAAACTACTGTATCTTACTCCTTGAACACACTGTATATCAAGGACCATTCACATCTGGTAATTCCATAGCTTTCTATTATCTTTTGGGAGCAATACCACCTTTTGTTCTTACTTTTATTACTCTTCAGGCTCTAACCATAGCTTTGCTCTTAAAGCTGAAATTGGGGGATAACTTTTACTTCAAAATTAGTTTCTTCTAGTATCAACTATTCCATAGAAAACTGCCTTTTTATTTTTAAATTTATTTATTTATTTTTGGCTGCGTTGGGTCTTCGTTGCTGCATGTGGGCTTTCTCTAGTTGTAGCGAGTGGGGCTACTCTCCATTGCGGTGCGCAGGCTTCTCATTGCCATGGCTTCTCTTGTTGCGGAACACAGTCTCTAGGCGCGCCGGCTTCAGTAGCTGTGGCACGCAGGCTCAGTAGTCGTGGTGCACGGGCTTAGTTGCTCCGCGACATGTGGGATCTTCCCGGACCAGGGCTTGAACCCGTCTCCCCGGCATTGGCAGGTGGATTCTTAATCACTGCGCCACCAGCGAAGCCCGAAAACTGCCTTTTAAATGGCCAAAATTAGGCTCTCTTTTTAGTAGAATCCGTCTGGTTGTCCAAAAGAAAATACACTAAAACTGTGAGTTGGAAACCTGGATTCTAGTTCTTAGTCTAATGATGACTAGCAATTGGGGAAAAACTTTCAATTCATCTTTCTAGTTCGGCTGTGAGCTGCACTAAAAAAAATGCTTGAGAGGTGCCATACGAAACTGAGATTTTGTTTGCAAAGTATTCTGCGCCCCAAAGAAACGATTTATTAATGTAAAGTATTTCCTAGATCTCCACCTTTGCCCAAGTTCCCTGTTCTAAGACCCCAATTACACAGAGTCTACAATGTTATCACTGATAACTTGCAGTAACAGACACAAAGTTCATTTTACTTTCCCAACCTAAAGTCAATTTCTAGCAATACCTAATTCATCAAAATGGAATGGTCTAGGGGACTTCCCTGGTGGCGCAGTGGTTAAGAATCCGCATGCCGATGCAGGGGACACGGGTTCGAGCTCTGGTCCAGGAAGATCCCACATGCTGCAGAGCAACTAAGCCCGTGCGCCACAGCTACTGAAGCCCGCACGCCTAGAGCCCATGCTCTGCAACAAGATAAGCCACCACAATGAGAAGCCAGCACATCGCAACAAAGAGTAGCCCCCGCTCGCCGCAACTAGAGAAAGCCCTTGCACAGCAAGGAAGACCCAACGCAGCCAGAAATGAAAAAATAAATTAAAAATTTTTTAAAAATGGAATGGTTTGAAATACTCCAAACTATCTATCTAAAAGGGCTTACTTTTGATCCAGCAATTCCACTCCTGGGTATTTATCAAAAGGGGGAAAAACCCCCACTAATTCGAAAAGATATCTGGGGCTTCCCTGGTGGCGCAGTGGTTAAGAATCTGCCTGCCAATGTAGGGGACACGGCTTCGAGCCCTGGCCTGGGAAGATCCCACATGCGCGGAGCAACTAAGCCCATGTGCCACAACTACTGAGCCTGCGCTCTAGAGCCTGCGAGCCACGACTACTGAGCTTGCGTCCCACAATTACTGAAGCCCGCTCTCCTAGAGCCCGTGCTCTGCAACAAGAGAAGCCACGACAATGAGAAGTCCATGCACTGCAATGAAGAGTAGCCCCCTCTTGCCACAACTAGAGAAAGCCCATGCACTGCAACGAAGACCCAACACAGCCAAAAATAAAAACAAATAAATAAACTTATTAAAAAAAGAAAAAGAAAAAGATATCTGCACCTCTAAGTTCACTGCAGCATTATTTACAATAGCCAAGATATGGAAGCAACCCAAGTGCCCATCAATAGATGAATAGATAAAGAAGATGTGGTATGGGACCTCCCTGGTGGTCCAGTGGTTAAGAATCTGCCTTCCAATGCAGGGGGCACAGGTTCGATCCCTGGTCAGGGAACTAAGGTCCCACATGCTGTAGGGCAACTAAGCCCACGCTGCAACTACTGAGCAATCGAGCCACAACTAGAGAGCCTGCATGCTGAAACTACAGAGCCCATGTGCCGCAACTACTGAGCGCCTGGGACACAACTAGAGAGAAGCCCGCGCATCCCAGTGAAGAGCCTGCGCGCCCCAATGAAAAGATTCTGCATGCTGCAATGAAGATCCCGTGTGCCGCAACTAAGACCTGATGCAGCCAAAAATAAAATAAATAAATATTTTTTTTAAAAAAAGAATAAAATCTTGCCTTTGCAACAACATGGATGGACCTAGAGGGTATTATGCTAAGTGCAATAAGTCAGACAAATACTGTATGATTTTACTTATATATGGAATCTAAAAAACAAACGAACAAACGTAACAGAAACAGGGAGTTCCCCGGTGGTCTGTGGTTAAGATTCGGTGCTTTCACTGCTGTGACCCAGGTTCAATCCCTGGTCCGGGAAACCAAGTTCCCACAAGCTGCATGGCGTGGCCAAAAAAAAAAAAAAAAAAAAAGTAACAGAAACAATTATAGATACAGAGAACAAACAAGTGGTTGCCAGAGGGGAGGGGGGAAGAAAGAAATAGGTGAAGGAGGGACTTCCCTGGTGGTCCAGCAGCTAAGACTCCATGCTCCCAATGCAGGGGGACCCAGGTTCGATCCCTGGTCAGGGAACTAGATCCCACATGCCTCAACTAAGAGTTCTCATGCTGCAACTAAAGATCCTGCATGCCGCAACTAAGACGCGGCACTGCCAAATAAATAAATAAATATTAAAAAAAAAAAAAAGACTAACTCACAAAACAAAACAAAGTATCAAACCTCAACAAATCAGCTCACAAGATTATTAGAAATGTGTCAATAACTCACACAAGCCCTAATAAAGTCTTCTTTATTTTTAAGAGCTTCCTTTATTTATAGCCAATAACAGAAAAGAGTGATCACCAGTTGGTGGTGGCCAAAAATTTGAGATGAGGATAGATACAAAATGCATTCCTCTCCAAGTACATGCGCTTTGAGTAGCTGGGAGGAAGCCTAATCTGGACATGTGCTACCGTATGGGAACACACAGTGGGTTTTTATGGAAGTGTCTAATCCCAGTTTACTACCTTACCCAGGGATGGAGAAAATGGGGCTAGGTCGTAACCTTTCTTTCCTGGTTCTTCCAAGTAGTCTACTGAACTGGGTTAAACTCCCTACAGACAAGGCAATGGAGCACCCACTGGTGGATTAGATACAGAGGCAAGTTTGAAAATGAGGGAGGAAGGAGATAATCAGGGCCAAACAGCACGTCAGGCACTGAGTAAGTCTCATTTCAACCTGCTAGCTCTCTAACTATGCGTGCTAATCTCTATGATACTTCTCTTCATATTTCAAGCTTCTCTCTGCAGTAACTACTCCCTCTCTGGGATAAAAAGGCCAAAAAAGAAACCAGTTTTACACAAATGAGAAAGGCCAGGGGAAAAAAGGTAAAGAGAAACAACAAAAAAGGAAATTCAGCAAAATGTTTTGCTGACAGCTCAGGGCAATACACAAACACACCGTGTGGTCATGGAGCAGACAGAAGCAGTAGTCCTGGATGTGACTGTTAATATATCAACTTAAGTGAGGAGACAGACCTAGCAATCACAACTACATCTGAACACCAGGGAGTGGAATTATGAAGCAAACTGCCATGAAATTCCACATCAACTATTCTATTCTGCCAGCTGTAACAAGAATTCATTGCTGAAAAAGGGTCACACACTCATCTGTCACTACCAGCCAAGCTGCCAGCAACTAAGAGCAGCAAAGGGCAGCTGTACATCTACTTCCTCTCACAAGGTCTATTCACCATTCAAAACATGGGATTTATAAGGAAAAGTCCTTGAACAGGGTGAAAAGTAAGTGCCCATTTCTTTTCTTTCTACCCTCAGTTTACTAGGTTACCAAAGCCCTCAAAACCTAATAAGCAGTGATGTAGAGCAGCAAGAGCATGGACATTAGAGAAAGAGGTGTGGCTTTCAACCCACTACTGCCAAATTTCAGCTTTGGGACCTTGGGCAAGCAGTCAATCTCTTAGTCTTTTTCCTAATCTGTTAAAATTAGTATAATGATCCTTAGTTTTTAAGGCTGTTGTGAAGAAAAATGAAATGATGCATGTATAAAATGCTTAATATAGTACCTAGCTCAGAATAATTACAATAATAGTAGTAGTGACTGTAATAGTAGTACTAGTAGTAGCAGCAGCAGCAGCAGCAGTAATAGAAGTACTAATCCTACATCTATCTAGCACTTAGTTCTGGCACATAGTTAACCATTAAACAACACTATTAATAAGCTTCAGTTGTATAAATGGCTAATTACTAATTATAGTACACTTATCAATCAATGAATATTTATCAAGTAGACACTAGAAAACACAAAGAAATATAAAATCCCTCCCCTGACTCTAAGAGCTTATAATTTAATTGAGGAGACAGATAAAACACAGTTAAGTAACATAGCAAACAGAAGTTCAGTTACCAAACGAATGATGCAATGATGACAATAGAAAGGATGAAAAGATCACTTTGAACTGAACAGACTTCCTGGAATAAAGAGCTGAACTGGGCAGAATCTGGATATAAAGAATAAAGAAGGGAAGTTTTCTAGGAAGTCTTGAATTCTACCACTAAGAATTTACAGAAAAGTCACAATTCTAATGGGCTTTTATGGTATTTCATCAAATCTAAAATGCATCATGATTCAAGAAACGTTCAAATGTAGGGAAAATGTACATCTCAGAATCAATGAAATATAATATTTCTTTTTCTACACTATGAGAGGGTGAACAAGATGATCTTTAAAAGTTCTTTCCAACACTGAAATGATACGATTCTATGACTCAGACTTACAAGAGAATATTCAAATTTTACCAAATCATCAACAGCATGGGAAGAAGAAAGATAATAAAAATAAAAGAGACTGGAACCAAATTCCACTGTTTATTTGCAAAGCTAAAATGTTTACCTCCTAACTAGTATGTTCATATTTTCCTTTATATGCTTGAACATAGATATAACAGCTGTTTTAATACCTGTGTCTGGTAATTCCATCACCTCTGTCATTTCTTTTCTTTTTTTAAAAAAATATTTATTTATTTATTTATTTTGGTTGCACCAGGTCTTAGTTGCAGCACGTGGGATCTTCACTGCGGCATGTTTAGTTGAGGCATGCGGGATCTGTAGTTGCAGCATGTGGACTCTTAGTTGCGGCATGCATGTGGGATCTAGTTTCTCAACCAGGGATTGAACCTGGGCTCCCTACATTTGGAGCGTGGACTCTTAGCCACTGGACCACCAGGGAAGTCCCACCTTTGTCATTTCTTAGTGTTTCTACTGACTGATTTTTCTCCTAATTATGGGCCACATTTTCCTAGTAACTTTTGATTGATTGGATGTTTGACATTGTGATTTTACAATGTTGAGTAACTAGCATTGTTGTCTTGGTTGCAAGAGTGCTGGGCTTTGTTCCTGTAGGCAGTGAAGTGACTTTCGGTTCAATTTGGTATGTCTGAGGCTTGTTTTTAAGCTTTGTTAGGGTGGGTCTTGAGCAGCCTTTACTCTATTGGATCTTTTAGCCCCAGTACAGATGTGGCCCTTCTGTGATCTCTACTGGATGCTGTCTACTGGATCTCTGCTGGAGAGTGAGCCACATGGGCTCTCTCCTCTGGCTAGTAGGAATTCAAACATACCCCTGCACTGAGAACCAGTTAGCTCATAACTTCCTGGTCCCTCTTTCCCCCACCTCCTGTAGCTTGACCCCACCAGGCATGTGGGTGATCCGCCAAGCCTCAAGAGGACCCTGAGAAGACTTCTAGAACAGTTTTCTGCATAGCTCCCTCTTTTCCAGAACTCTACCTCACAGCTTCCAGTTGCCTCAGCCTCCCTTGAACTACAATTTCTGTCTCTTCAGTTCAGTAAGACTAATGTGCTCTGCTTGGGATCCCCCACCTTGCTCCATGGTTAGAATATACATCTAGACAGAAAGGGTAATCACGGGGCTCAACCTCCTTATTTCCCTTCTCCCAGCGATTAAAGCCACAAGCTTCCTGTTTAAGTCAGAATTGATTTCCACCCTAGTTTTGCAAGGTCCCAAATCATAAAGATGTACTGTAAAATTTTTAAAGTCAGATTAATTTCAATTTATCTTCAATAAGTGTATACCATGGAGTACTTTTAAAAGTACTTCCAAGTCATAAAGATGTACTGTAAAATTTTTAAAGTCAGATTAATTCAATTTATCTTCAATAAGTGTATACCATGGAGTACTTTTAAAAGGAATAACAGGTATCCTGAAATCAAACAAATAAGAAAGCACTGCAAGTAGGTAGGATATCATCATCATACGCATATAACATATTTGAATAACTTTTTTTTTTTTTTTTTTTTTTTGCGGTACACGGGCCTCTCACTGCTGTGGCCTCTCCCGTTGCGAAGCACAGTCTCCGGACGCACAGGCTCAGCGGCCATGGCTCATGGGCCTAGCCGCTCCGCAGCATGCGGGATCCTCCCGGACCGGGGCACGAACCCATGTCCCCTGCATCGGCAGGCGGACTCTCAACCACTGTGCCACCAGGGAAGCCCAACTTTTTTTTTTTTTTTTTTTTTAATTTGGCTGCGCCGGGTCTTAGTTGCGGCATGCGGGATCTAGTTCCCTGACCAGGGATTGAACCCAGGCCCCCTGCATTGCTAGCGCGGAACCTTAACCACTAGACCACCAAGGAAGTCCCTTGAACAAAATATTTAATTAATTTTCTGAATAATCATAATTAATAATGACAATTTCTCTTTTCTTTTTTAAAGTTAATACTCATACAGGTGCTTACCATATTCAAAAATCAATACAGCTTGGTGAACCCAGAGGCAAGTTCAGTTGAGAGACTCAACGATTCCCTGAGCCACTAGTTATATATGATTTGGGGCTGGTTAATCTCTCTAAGCCTCATCTGTAAAATGGGGAAAATAAAACCTACCTCACAGAATGGTTCTAAGGATAAAATGAGATAACATACGTAAGTCTTCTAGAGAGGTATCTAGCACCCAGTAGGTACTCAATAACTGACAGCTCTCATTATTGCTAATTCAAAGGAAAAGCTGAGTTTGTTTGGACTTACCTCCTAGTGCTAATAAAATAATTTAAGGAGAACAAGTCAAATTAAACAGCACTGCGCATTACACAAGGGGCTCTCCTAATTGGTTTTCTTTTCTTTGGTCTCAGTGGAAACCAAGCAGTAGGTGGGCCTCTTACCTTCTGAAACAGGTTCTCTGGGAGTGTGAAGACAAGTGCTGAGAAAGAAATGGATGGCCTCTGCTTACATTATACCAATTTTAAGGATTAAGACAAAGGGTATCAGTCTTCCAAATCATAGTCAAGAGTCAAATCAGTATTTTCACTTTATGTACTTTGAAAGCAAATAGTCTCAAAGGTACTATTATTTGGATTGTGGCATTTCTTAAAAATTAAAAAAAAAATTTTTTTAATCCTTTCATCTTAAAGGCCCAAGGCAAATGTCACCACTTCTAAGAAGTCTTCCTTGACTCTTCTTGTCTGAAGTCATTTCTCCCTCTCCGAAAGTGCCAAAAAGTATGCTGAACCTTTTATGGAGGTCACTACATTCTATATTGTAGCACAGATTTTGGGAGTGTATAATTCTTTAAATATAGGAACTGAAAAACAAAATATCCTTAAACCTAACAGAAACAGTAGTAACAGCAGCAGCTATTGGGAGCCAAGGGTGGGATTCTTAAAACTTCTTTGTATCCTGTAGTGTCTGCCGAAAATGTGTCAGGTATTCATTCACATTTTCTTGAACAAATCTAACCTTTAAAACACTTCTGAAAGGTAAGTAGTAGCATTCTGATTTTACAGATGAGAGAATTTAAAAACTAAGAGCAGTTCTGTAACTTTATCAAAGTCACACAGTCAGCTTTTAAACCCAGGTCCATCTGTGTCCATGACACCACAATGACTCTTCACAAAACACCCAAACCAAGACTATGCCCATATTTCTCATTTTCATACACAAGTGCCACCAAACCACAGACCAGTTTCTTCCCCCTCGAAAAAAAGACTACATGCTAACCTAAGAAAGCCCTCCTGACATATTTACCCTAGAACTGAAATGGTGTTAATGAGAATAACACACTGCTTTCTCCCTCTCTACACCCAGTTTTAGCCAGCTGCTCAGGGGCTTCACATCTTTCATTTTAAACAACATAAACACTGGCTCATTTAAAGTGCCAGCCTCAGACAACATGTTCAGATGCTACTGCTTTTCAAACAAACTCCTGTTTTCAAACAGCTAGGCATCTGGGATTCTGTCACTTCTGATGGGTTACTTTTACCTACGAGGTCCCTGAAAGTCACTAAGCTTCATTCTCTGTGCACTGTTGAGCTCAAGAAATCTTGTCATCATGGACTTTTTTTTTTAAGTGCCTAATCTTTCATCTTCTTTTACAATGAACCACAAAACACATTCCTATGGGTATTTCCTAAACTGTATACAGTAGTCCCCCTTTCTCCAAGGGTGATACGTTCCAAGACCCCCCCACGGATGACTGAAAGTACTGAACCCTATATATACACGATATTTTTTTTCTTGCTAAGTCGAGAACTTTCACCTTTTCACTTAAAGGAAGCACTTTACGGCCTCTCTTTGGCATATATGAATTGCCAGTATCACTACTCTTGCGCTTTGGGGCCATTATTAGGTAAAATAAGGATTACCTGAACACAGCACTGCGACACCTCAACAACTGATCTGATAACCGAGATGGCTGTTAAGTGACTAACGGGCAGGTAGCATACACAGCTGGATATGCTGGACAAAGGGATGATTCATGTCCAGGGCAAGATGGAGCAGGATGGTGTGAGACTTCATTATGCTACTCAGAATGGTGTGCAATTTAAAATTTACGAATTGTTTATTTCTGTAATTTTCCATTTAATAATTTTGGACAGCTGTTGACTTCGGGTAACTGAAATCAAGGAAAGTGAAACTGCAGGTAACGGGTGATGACTGTATGTATATTTTAAAATAATATTCTTAAGATGAAAAAAAATTAATTACATGGGACTGAGTGAACTGATGAGGATGATTATAATTTTTGTGTCTTTCTGTTTGAATAAAAAAAAAATCCCCCCCAAAATAAAATAAAATAATATTCTTCTGAGCATTTTTCTAAAAAGCACAATTGTTTTTCCTTTTTAGCCCAAGTAAACATAATTATATCAGAAATGAGTCTCCCCCCTTCAATCTCTTTCTGCATATGGGGAATACTGAAAAGATGTCTTTTTTTAATTATTAAATGTAAATAGCTCATTAAATATAATCCAATTACTTTAATTGTAAAAAGGAAGTAATTACAATATGTACATGCATTCTTGCCTAGATTTAATATCTTAATCTTTTCAGCATTAATATTTTAAATTAACCTTTGACATTAGAAAAATTCAAGACACTGATGTCTATTTTAAATATATATATAAAGCTGTACTTTATGGATCTTTGTTGTGATTTCACCCACAAACAATTTTAGTGGGAAAAGCCCCACTCCCAGAGAGAAGGGTAATTAAATAACACCTGCCCTAACTGAACTGGTATTTCTTGTCTGCCATAAATCATGTCAAAGAGTCTGTTTTAAATTCTAATACCTTCGTGGGACAAAAAGCCAAGAGCTGAATTCTGTGGCATTCCAATAATCACAAAAGCTTTACTTAGAAAGACAATTCCAAGCCAAAATTTGTTAGGAGCATCTCTCTGGTATAGTAGCCTACATTTTCCACTACCTAATTTCTATTCTGTTACTAGCAATTGTAGTTCCTTGAGACTACCCCCAAGCATTCTTCTCTTGCTCTCTGGTCTAGCCCCTCAAGTTTGATGTTACAACATTTTCCCTTAGCAGCCATCTGGTCCTTTCATTTTTACTCTTTCTTGGTGACCAAGAGTAAGTAAATTGCGTACCTAAATCTCTATGAACTGCTCTGAAAAGGGGATCTGCCATGGTCTTTACACTGAAGAATTTCTATTAAAATAGAGGCAAAAGGCTCACACAGATGAGGAATTAAGAAGACTGAGCTTTGTTTTTCTACCTCCTACCAAAATCTATCAATGAGTCTTGTTTTAAGATATGAATATGTGTTTAGAAAAATTAAAATTGTATTTAGGTTAACACAGAACTTTTTTCAAACTTTAGAAATAGCAAGAACTGTATGAATATATATGGTGTACCAGTAACAACTGGGGCCATGTTTGTACAGCACTTTCCCTCCAAAGTAGAAAAGTTCTATTTAAAGTACAAAGAGGGGGACTTCCCTGGTGGCACAGTGGTTAAGAATCCACCTGCCAATGCAGGGGACATGGGTTCGAGCCCTGGTCCGGGAAGATCCCACATGCCGCAGAGCAACTAAGCCCGAGTGCCACAACTACTGAGCACGCGCACCTAGAACCCGTGCTCTGCAACAAGAGAAGCCACCGCAATGAGAAGCCCGCGAACCTCAACGAAGAGTAGCCCCCACTCGCCACAACTAGAGAAAGCCCATGTGCAGCAACAAAGACCCAGAGCAGCCATAAACAAACAAACTAACAAATAAATAAATAGTTAAAGTACAAAGAGGGACTTCCCTGGCAGTCCAGTGGTTAAGAATCCAAGCTTCCAATGCAGGGGGCACGGGTTCAATCCCTGGTCGGGCAACTAAGATCCTGCAAGCCACGAGGTGCGGCTGAAAAAAATAAAGTACAAAGAAGCATCATGTGTTTTCAGCAACTCTCAAGGATTTCACTGAAATAAATTTTTCTGTTCAGACCCCTGTATTAATGAGCCAAAGGTGCAGCTCTGCCTCACTGATGTGACTTCTCAAAACAAATTAATGAAATGGATAAGCCTAACTATGACTAACTCCTTTGGTCATTCATACTGTAGCCACGTTGAAGCAGATCCTGACTACATAAGGCTGGCTTCTGCTGTCATCCAGGCTAACTATGGAAGGCTACTTTATGGTCCAAAAGGATAGTGACATGGGTCACTGTGGGTTCCCTCATTCCAAACACTGTAATGAATTTTGAACAGTTACCAAGGGTTAGCAGAAGGAATGGAGCCTGATATCTGATGATGCTCACAGAACTCCAGAAGGACAGTGCCATTAAAAGACAACAAGAAGTAATTTCACAGGTAAAAAGTGTACTAGCAGCTAAAACTAAGCCCCTTTCAAGATTTAAATGATTCAAGTCTCATCTTGGTTAACACTGGTATTTTTGTACAAAATATATCTTATTAGGCCAGCCCTTAAAAGTTAAAAGGTGTTTTTAAATGCCTGCTGACCTAAAATTGCCATGTTCCATGCTTTAAAGGGATTGATTTTCTGGAAAAGAACAATAAGATGCCAAATTCTGTTCAATGGAGATCAGAATACTATTTGCTGAACCTATTCTGCACCTGTGAAAGCAAAAGAATAAGACAGGCTCACATACCCCAGAGGGAGGATGGTATTTATGTGGACTCTGCCTATGACCTCTTTGGCAGCAAATGTAAGAAAGTCCTTTTTTGAGGCTAAGGGGCGGATGCAGGACTTTCAACTACCCATTCAAGCCGGGTTACGATTCCCCTCCTCCATAATTAAGTTCCCTTTCCCACTCTCCATGCATGCATGAATTGCAGTGACATTGACGTGAGGGTCTGACATTAGTCTTTGAAGGTCATTTAAATCCTCCTCCTTCCAAGCTGCCTTAAAAGCAATGCATCATCCTCTCCACAATGCCTGAGTATGGGGTTTGACTAGATAGTACTAAAGCGGAGTTAACCTAAAGAATAAAAGGAAAGAGGGCTCCAAATTCAGGGATCATAAAAAGAACAAACCAAAGAAATAAAACATTAGATAAAACTCAGTTGCTCAAGAGACAACAATAAGAGAAACAGTAAACATCTAACATTAGATGAATGAAAACACTTCTACTGATAACCCTTTTTATTTAGGAAAGTAGAAAAGGTCATTCACAGTATGGTCCCTTTCTTTGGCTCCAGTCTCATCTCCTGTCACATCTTCATATATACATACCCTTCCCTGAAGTCCCAGGGACCTTCCCATGGCTCCCCATTGAATCACATTCTCTCTTGCCTCCATACTTTTGCTCAAGTCTAACCACCTACCACAACCCCCAACTTCTAGGGTCTTCCAAAGCTGAGCTCAAGTGAAACATCTCTTGACATGCCTTGCCCCAAAGGAGCTTGGTGCCCCTCCCCCACACACTCTTTAAACTTTCATAACGTCCTGTGCATGCCCATCCCATCACACTGCTTTAAAATGACTGATTTTCTTACTGCTCTCCCACAAGACTGGATTCTTTGAGGCTGGTGATCAGTTATCTATAATCCTAGTGCCTACCACCATACTAGGCACAGAGAGAATGCTCAATAGGTATTTACCAAGCGAATAAAGCTACAGGTAGTGGCTCCTGTGCTTTGGCCCTCACGAAGGTGAGGATGGGGAGAATGTCTGGACCTCCAGTCTTATAGCACTGCTTCCTGAAGGAAGAGAACCCAATCTGAACAGTCCAAGTTTAAACTCTGTTTTAGACTAGGATTCCTGGTAGCTCACCAGATCACAAGACAGGATCTACATACACTCTCCAAGCCCTAGAAAATATCAGGGGTCTAATCTAGTACAAAAAAAGCTCAAGGCCACCCTGACCAACATGAGCAATCTGCCACCTCCCTTCTATTCATGCACCTCAAAGCTCTTACTTCCTAATGTAAAGAGAGATGAATGCTAGAGTTATCAGCCAAAGAAGATAAATTTTCAAAAAGGCTAAGGAAGGTTAGAATAGGGTAAGTCATGAATATCAGCACATGTCCTCAGCTTGAAAGAAATCCAGGCTGTTATTAAAATCTCCAGGCACTTGGCCTAAAATGTTAATAAGCCTCTGAACCTTTCCTAGCTTCCCTCCCCTCAATACTTCTTCCCCATCTCATCTACTCACTCACCAGCCTGCCTGACTTTCTTTCTTTCCCTTCTTTCCTTTCCTTCTTGCACTTATAAATACAGATAGAACTGGTGAGAATTTGTCAAACAAATGACAACTTCAAACTACACGTGGCATTCGTATAAAGTGATATCCAATTATTCGTTTCTTCGTTCATTCATTCATTCATTCAATGAACCTGACATACCAGACACTGTGCCACACACTGGGGATAGAATTCAACACTGCCCCTATCTTCATGAAGCTCGAAAGCTACTGAAGGAGACAAATTAAAAAAGGGAACAATAATACTCAGTGATAAATGTGGCCACAAATGTTAAATTCAAGGTGTTATGGAGGCATCCAGCTCAGATCAGGGGTGGAGGGGGTCATTAAGAAAGAGTGTCTTAGGGACCTCCCCGGTGGTCCAGTGGCTAAGCTTCCACGCTCCCAATGCAGGGGGCCCGGGGTCGATCCCTGGTCAGGGAACTAGATCCCACATGCCGCAACTAAGAGTTTGTATGCCGCGACAAAAAGATCACGCATGCCACA
The DNA here is from genome assembly GCF_011762595.2 of Tursiops truncatus. Lineage (NCBI taxonomy): Eukaryota > Metazoa > Chordata > Mammalia > Artiodactyla > Delphinidae > Tursiops > Tursiops truncatus. Next base: position 162,540,424 of record NC_047034.1, on the reverse strand, counting down.
ACGAAGATCCCGCACGCGGCAACTAAGACCCCGTGTGCCTCAACTAAGACTCAGTGTGGCCAAATTAATTTAAAAAAAAAAAAAAAAAGAGTGTTTTAAAAGACAAAAAGGGTTAGTTAAGTTTCAGGTGGAGGGAGCAATGTGTGCAGAGGCAAACAGCGTTCCAGGAACAGCAAATAGCCTGGTGTGGCTGAAGTGCAGGAAGTCACGAGTGGTGAGGCTAATAAGGCAGACAGAAGCCCAGGCACAGAGAGCCTTGTATGCTGCACTATAGCACTTGGAGTGTGCTGAAGGCTACTGGGAACTATTTAAGATTGAGGCCAGAGAGTGGCATGATCGGATTTGCATTTAGAAAGCTCTCTCTGGCAGCAATGTGGAGAATGTATTACATGAAGGGGAGAAAGACTGAGGCAGTAATCCAAGTGGAAGCACTTCTAATTGATCGATAGAATCTACAATGGGAAAGTTGCAACATAAGATGATAGAAATTGCTCTATACTGAGTTTGAGACCAGGTTGTCACTGATAAGCTTTCTCTTTTGAACAATTAAATTACTTAATCTCAGTTTTTACATTCTGAAAAATGTGTCTGTGTGTGAAAGCAGAACTGGGGGAACACTAGACTAGAGCAGGTATCACCAAACTTTTCTTAATGTTTTAAAATTTATAGATATACAATATTGCTATTAGCTTTAAAGTCCCCTGCATGTCCCTCCCCAAACCCATCTCCCTCCATCACCATGAGATAACACTACCCCAAATAGTGATAACTTTATCACATCTTATCTCTAAACATTATATTTTTAGTCTCACATGTTTCTTTATAGGGATCTAATCATAATGTATATTCTGCAACTTTTCACTCTACAATTTGTTGAGATTCATTCATTTTGCTATAGTTGCAATTTACTCATTTCCACGGTTACGTAGTGCTCTACTGTATGGCCACACTGTGATTTATTTATCCGATCTAGAGTTGATGGATACTGGGATTTTTTCCTAGGTTGGATTTTTTGTTTGTTTTTGCTAATGCCAACAGTGTTGCTATGGACTTTTTTGTACTTGTCTCCCACTGCACATGTTCAAGAGTTCTTTAGGGTAGATATCTGGGAGTGGAATTGCTAGGTCAGAGGGTATGCACGTCTTCAATCATGAGATAACAACACCAAATCTTTTTGCAAAACAGTTGTACCCATTTACACTACTGTTTGCTGGGTTCCGGTTGCTTCATATCCTAGCTGACATTTTTTGTCACACTTTAATTTTTGCCCACCTGATAGACACAAAACAGTACATCACTGTAGTTTTAATGTGCATTTCCCTGCTAATGAGGCTGAACATCCCCAATGCTTTTTGTAGAAAGGAGCTACTTTTTATTTTTCAGAAACCTCTGAAAGCCTAGAACGGCTGGAGGTCATTCAGAATGCTGCCTCCCAACAATGAACAAGATGAAGACTGGTCTCTCTTAGCACTAAGCTAAAACAGTATGACCGAATCTCAGCCACAGTGACACCTGACACGCAGGCAAACCTGAAATTTTTCATCTGAGAATTGAAGATGAGTTAGAGATTTTAGAAGGACTAGACTGAGACAGAAAAATCAGAGAGGGGCAAATATTGTGGTACTTAAGGCCTCTGATTATCTGACATCAACATACTTCTTCAGCCTCCTTTCTGGTCACATCTTTACAATGCTCTACACTGCATCCACTATTGTACTCTAATGCCTGTGATTTCAGTCAAGATATTTCCTGCTTCTTGGAATACCTTTTTTTCAGTTTTTTTTTTCCCCTGCTTCTTGAAATTTATTAATCCTTCCCTGCCCAGTTCAAATGTAATTGCTTCCATGAAACCATCCTGACCCTGTTCCCCAGAAAGAATTAATCAAGCTCTCCACTGCTTCAGTAGCACTCTATTATTCCTCTATTATGACATCGATCCCATATTACAGTTGTAACAGGGGTAGACTGTGAACTCTTTGAAGGAAGGTACTATCTCTTAAATCCTGAGGTGCTGAGCAGCACTCGGTCACCCATCAATTCTTCATAAAATACTGGATAAGTGGACAGAAGGATGAACAGAATCTGCTCAGAAAAAATCTCTAGGGAATTCCTTGGTGGTCCAGTGGTTAGGACTCCAAGCTCTCACTGCTGAGGGCCCAGGTTCAATCCCTGGTCTGGGAACTAAGATCCCGCAAGCTGTACAGCGCGGCCAAATAAGTAAATAAAGTAATTCTTTAAAAAAAAAGAAAAGAAAAGAAAAAATCTCTAAACAATGAAAAGGTCCTTTCTGACTCTTGCTGACTATGAAGAAAAAAATCAGAGAAAAGGCAAGGTAGGAGAAAAGGAGTGAGAGCTAATGAAGAATAAATTGTAACAATCCACTCCCCTTAATAGAGATCCATGTCAGGAAGGCCAGGAAGTGAAAATGTAAACCATACAGTCACCTTCTTAATGGGGGACAATAGCATGAAAAAGTGGGATTTATAACTGAATCTAAAACCTTAGGCTGTATCTTGAAATTCATCTGGAAATTATTTGGGCCTGGTGTTCTCTGTGGGAAAAGTTGTTTAACTATAAATTCAATTTATTTAATAGTTAAAGGTTTTCAATTTTTTCTTGAGTCATCTTGTTTCCTTTTGCTGGAAGTTTGTCCATTTTATCTAATTTTAAAATAAACTGGCATAGTATTCTTTAAATTGATTAGCAAAAATTGTTATTAGGAAAAGATGGCTAGAAGGCTAGATAGAATAAGGGCAGAGATAAGGATCCAAAACAAAGGTCTGAGATTTCACAATATTGCGACATGTTCATGTATCTCTGTGTTCCTAGAATATAGGCTTCTTTGGGACAGGGATCACGTCTATCATAGTCTTTTGTACATAATGTGTTCTAAAAGTATTTCTTAATTTCCTATATCAAATAAAAAAATACAAGGACTTCCCTGATGGTGCAGTGGTTAAGAATCTGCCAATGCAGGGGACACGGGTTTGATCCCTGGTCCGGAAAGATCCTACATGCCGTGGACCAACTAAGCCCGTGTGCCACAACTACTGAGCCTGCGCTCTAGAGCCCGCGAGCCACAACTACTGAGCCTGCATGCTGCAATTACTGAAGCCCGCAAGCCTAGAGCCTGTGCTCTGCAACAAGAGAAGCCACCGCAGTGAGAAGCCCGCACACCGCAACGAAGAGTAGCCCCCGCTAGCCGCAACCAGAGAAAGCCCACGCACAGCAATGAAGACCCAACGCAGCCAAAAATAAATAAATAAATTTATTTTTAAAAAAACAATCCATTTAAATATAGCAATTCCTTGAATTTAAAGAAAAAAAACAGCAGGAATAAGAAATTTAACAGCTTTGAACTACAAAATACACATTATTTTAAAAAACAAAAATATAATTATTATTAAGACTATTGCTACTATAAAAGCACATTTCATGATTTAAGGAAAAAAAAGTCATCTTAGTGGTTTAAAAAAAAAGTTATGCTAGGGCTTCCCTGGTGGTGCAGTGGTTGAGAGTCCGCCTGCCGATGCAGGGGACACGGGTTCGTGCCCCGGACCAGGAAAATCCCACATGCCGCGGAGCGGCTAGGCCCGTAAGCCATGGCCGCTGAGCCTGCGTGTCCGGAGCCTGTGCTCCGCAACGGGAGAGGCCACAACAGTGAGGGGCCCGCCTACCGTAAAAAAAAAAAAAAAAAAAAATAGTTATGCTAGTCATCAGTTTTATCCACTCCTTCCTCAAACCTTATAACATAGTAGGTAACTGGAAGGAAAACTATCTGACTTACATGTCACAGTCCCTGCCCTGTCCCACCCTCTCCTGCCCTAGTGGATGTGCACTTGGTTAAATGCATTCTATATGAGAAAGGAGAAGCAAAGAGGTAGTTTGAGCTTTAAAAATCCAGAGACTGTATTGGAATAATTTTGAAAGCTTCTTTAGAGACTGACCAAAAAATACTAGTCCTCTATTAGTGAAGGTCAACATCTTTAATTGGACACAGTCCAGGAGACTGTTACTGCAAATAAGTACAATCAGAAGAAAGGCAATGGACACTACCTGGGCAACAGATCAGTGAGGCAATACATACACCTTTGATTCTAGATTGGTATAATCCTTTTTAACAGGCATTATCACAGCCTCCAGTACCACACAGTAAGGATTTCCCAAATATCTATGGGAAGTTGACAGTAGTAATACTTCTCTACCTATCTTATAATACAGACGCATTTTACTACTACTTTTCCTTTTAGAAATCACGTTAATAAAGATGTTTGGAGGAATTCCTTGGCGGTCCAGTGGTTAGGACTCTGCGCTCTCACTGCAGAGGGCCCAGGTTCAATCCCTGATGGGGGAACTAAGATCCCAAAAGCTGCACAGCATGCGGCCAAAAAAAAAAAAAAAAAGTGCCAGTATTTTAAAAAACTGGACAAGTGTTACAGAAATTTTTGTTGGCATTTTTCAGACTTGGAGGAAACGGAATTTGACAAAGAATATTTCCCAAGTGGTCTGGAAGGAAGCAAAAGAATTAGCAAAATCTAGAGAAGAAAAAATGAAAATGTATCAGGTGAAGGCCTGAGGTTTGCTGGCAGGAGAAAAAAGTGTGGACGCTGTGTAAACAAGAATCCATGGTAAACAAAATTTAATTAAAATGAAGCAATTATCATGTTTTGTCACATTTGTTAAAACTAAACTCTGCCAACAGGTGTCCTTTTAGGGTGTCCATCGTCTTGATTTCCATCAACTGTCCCAGAGAAATTATTAATAGTCTTCCCCCTTACTCTTAAAAGTGAACTGTTTTAAAAAATAGCAAACCACTATGTTGTACACCTGAAACTAATACAACACTGTAAATCAACTATACTTCACTTAAAAAAGATTTTTTTAAGTGAATTAGTTTACACAATAAATTATATGATCACCCTTTCCTTGAAGAACCAGGAGGCAGAGCTGCTAAAACAGCTCAATGTTCAGGATCCAATCATAGTCCCAATTATTTAAAATTCAGTACAGATTTACCTCATTTATCTAGCACCATGAATATAACAGCAGAATAGCAGAATGACTAAGAACATGGATTCTGGAACCAAATGGCCGGAGTTCATATCTCAACCCTCCTATATAAACTCTAGCTGTGTGACAAAAAATTTTTTGCTGTTTTACTTTTTACTTTGAAATAATTTCAAACTTGGAGAAAAGTTGCAATAGTACAAAGGACTCCTTTATGTCCTTCACCTAGGTTCAGCAATTATGAACATTTTGCCATATTTACTTTTATCTCCCCCCCACACAATTTCATTACTAATTTTTTAACCATTTTGATAATAGGTTGTAGACATGGTGCCTCTATGTCTAAATACTACAGAGAACAACTCCTAAGAACATACTACAGTCCAATTATCACATTAGGAAATTTAACAACAATACAATATTATTATGTAACATAAAGTCCATATCTAAATTCTACCAATTGTCCCAATAATGCTCTGTATAGGAGTTTTTTTCGTCAACCCAGGATCCTAATCCAGAATTGTGGGCACGTTTCTTAATCTCTCCCTCATGGGATTATTGGGAGAAATAAAGGAGTAAATATAAAGAATTTAGAACAATTTTTGGCATTTAGTGCAGGTGTTAGCTGCTTTTAGGGAGTGATAGACTCCATACAAGGTAGAATTGTCAGATAATGGAAATAACTCTTTAGACACTATACTCCTTAAAGCCATTTTAATGAAAACCTCTGTAAAATATGTTGTGCTTATCCATTATTTCTTAAACAGAATATGTTAAATATAATTTAACCTTTTCTTAATAACTCAGGGTCTTCACATCAGCAGTGGTACTATGCTATAAAACCATGATGCTGTCAAAGGCTCCTAAGGTATGAGGCGCTATATGCCTCTGTAGTAAAACAGCTATAAAGTCTGGACAGACATCTTGAATCTCTTCCTTCTGCTGTCATGCTTTTGATCATTAGTATGTATTAGTGCATCTAATCTATATTATTCTAATAATGTTTACAGTCAAACAAGGCTTTTAGTTTAAAAAGCACTTTCATGTCATCTCTCATTAATTCAATAAATATCCACTATGTCAGTTGATTAATTAGCTGATTTGAATTTCACAAGAAGTCTGTGAGGTAAAAAGAACATGTATTACTACTCCCAATTTTAATTACCTCATTATAGATGAATAAATTAAGGCTCAGATAGGTCAAGTGACTTACTCTGGGCCACAGAGCCAACAGGCAACTCTGATAGCCCTAGCACACCTAGATCCTCTGTCCCTCAATATACAGTTGTCTCTGAGTGAAGTCCTAGGATGATACGACTTTTTAGATAGTGAACGAGCTTTCTGAAAGCTTTTTTTGACTTTTAAAAGTACTTTCAGCTTACTTTCAAACACAAGAAGTTGCATTCTGGTTGGCTGAAAATGCCAGATGTCTGACTTTCAGATGCTCTTCCTCTGCACTTTCTCAAATATTCTTCCCAAAATTCTCTGAACTTTATGGCAACACTTTATTAACATAGACTCCACACCCATTTGAAAACTTGAGACAAATTCAGACCTGAGCTAAAGTTTACCTCTGTACTCTAATAAAGAAAAGCCTGGCTAAGAAACCAGTGTAAATAAGATTGCAGGGAGAAATGTTTAATGAGCTGTTTTTAAGCATTTCAGGAGTCTAATTTACATACAATTAAAGTTAAATTGCACATCATTCTCAGCTATTCATTAAACCAGATACAGGGACCTCTACCAAACAAAAAAACCTGGTAACAGTAATAGCCTAGTTTCAGTTATGACTCAAAGTAACAGTCGCACCTAGAGAAAAACAAAACACAACACTCTCACTAGGATTTACCTCAATTAGCCCAAATTAATGAGGTCTGATTGTACCTCCGATGATGACCCACAAAACCTATCTTCCCCTGATGGCCTAGAGTAGAAGCTCAAATGCAGTTAAAACTCCTGTCACAGAAATTAGGTAGAGGAAGCAAGACAAAATGGCAATGGCATAGAGTTAAGAGCCACAAGCCTCAGGTTCTAGGTCAGATGATGCTGCTAAATCTGTGTGACCTTGGTTAAATCGCTCTACTTCTCCAGCCTTCAGTTTCCTAGGCGATAAATGTGGTCTTTAAATACCATATCTCACTAAAAGCATCCAGAGCTCCTTGACTAAAGGGCAGGAAATGTACAAGATGAGTCTGGAACATCTTATCATAACTAGAAACCAAGGAACACTATCAAAGACTACTGCAGTTGTCAAAAGAAATCAGGAGCCAACTTGAAGAGGCTCCCATTGGTCCAAGATGGAACAAATTGAACATCAGTAAGAATAACTACAATAGGGCTTCCCTGGTGGCACAGTGATTAAGAATCCGCCTGCCAATGCAGGGGACACGGGTTCGAGACCTGGTCTGGGAAGATCCCACATGCCACGGAGGAACTAAGCCTGTGCGCCACAACTACTAAGCCCGTGTGCCACAACTACTGAGCCCATGTGCCACAACTACTGAAGCCCGTGTGCTCTAGGGCCCGTGTGCCACAACTACTGAGACTGCACACTGCAACTACTGAAGCCCATGCACCTAGAGCCCGCGCACGGCAAAAAGAGAAGCCACCGCAATGAGAAGCCCGCGCACTGCAACAAAGAATAGCCCCCACTCGCTGCAACTAGAGAAAGCCTGTGCGCAGCAACGAAGACCCAACACAGCCAAAAATAAATAAACAAAATAAATAAATCTATTTTTAAAAAAAAGAATAACTACAATAGATTAAAACATGTTAAATATGTTAATACCCATAAATTCATAATGATACTTTTAAAAAAACCTAACAACTCACTGATTCCCTTTGGAGCATATCAGGGAATCAACTTACCACTTTGAAAACTTGCAAGTAAAGGACTAAAGATAAAGAATCAAGTATTTATCCTGCCTTTCCTGTACAAATCAAAAACTTCAGAGTAACCAAATAGTTGATTAGGGAAAGTTTTTCTTTTTTGAAGTATTCCAGCTCATAAATGAAGAAAGAATGATAGCACTAGAATATCACCATTTTGCAAACAGCTAGGTAATCATTATCCATGACCACTTACAACACAAAAAGAGACATCTGGACATTATAGGCCTCCTGATAGAATACAACAACACTTAAGAAGCATTATATTGCCAAAGCAGGAACCTGATTTAGGTCAAGCCTCTAGAGTTGTGCTGACCAACAGGCGGCCACTACACACATGCAGCTATCAAGCACTTAGAAATGTGTCTGGCTCATATGAATTGATATGTGCTTTAAGTGTAAAACACACTGAATCACAAAGATTTAGTATGTAAAACATCTCAATATTTTTTATATTCATTACGTGGTGAAATGATAGTAACTTGCAACTATCAGGTTAATTTTAAATATTATTAAAACAAATTTCACCTGTTTCTTCTTACCTTTTTAATGTGCCTACAAGAAAATTTAAATTTCATTTGAGGCTTGAATATTTCTGTTAGACAATGCTGCTCTAGATCTAACAACCAGTTTACAGGGAATGCAAGGGACAGAGAAACAAATAAATCATAGAAATTCAATTAGCAAAATCTAGAATGGGAAAACTTGCTTTCTTCAACAACAACAAAAATATAATGGAAAAAAGGCAAGAGAACCGAAAGATTAAAAGAAACTTAAGAGCCGCAGAACGCAAAAATTAAAAGAGATTTAAGAGCCATATAAATCAAATCAATGTATGGATAGTTTTTGGAACCTGATTCGAATAAAGCAAATGTTTAGAGAGAAAGGAAGGCACAGATGAAGGGAAGAGGGAAAAGAGAAAGCAACTGGAAATACGAACATTAACTGGCTATCCAATGATGTTACTGTGTACTGTGTTATTTTTCTTTTTTAAAGAGTATCTTTTATAGCTACATAGTGAAATTATTTACAATTTAAATAACATGGTGTCTGGGATTTCTTTCAAAAGAATCTTGTGAGGATGAGACAGTAGGTAATAGTACAGATGAACAAAATTGACCATGAGGTGATAACTGTTGAAGTTGAGTGATGGGCATGTAGCGGTTCATTATATCATCTTCTCTACATCTGTATATGTTTGAAATTTTCTATACATACTTTAAAAAAAATTATTTATTTATTTTTGGCTGCGTTGGGTCTTCGTTGCTGTGCACGGGCTTTCTCTAGTTGCGGCAAGCGGGGGCTACTCTTCGTTGTGGTGCACGGGCTTCTCATTGCAGTGGCTTCTCTTGTTGCGGAGCACGGGCTCTAGGCATGCAGGCTTCAATAGTTGTGGCACGTGGGCTCAGTAGTTGTGGCTCACAGGCTTAGCTGCTCCACAGCATGTGGGATCTTCCTGGGCCAGGGCTCAAACCCGTGTTCCCTGCATTGGCAGGCAGATCCTTAACCACTGCGCCACCAGGGAAGCCCCCATACTTTTTTTTTTTTTTTTTTTTGCAGTACACAGGCCTCTCACTGTTGTGGCCTCTCCCATTGCAGAGCACAGGCTCTGGACGCGCAGGCTCAGCGGCCATGGCTCACGGGCCCAGCCGCTCCGCGGCATGTGGGATCTTCCTGGACCGGGGCACGAACCCATGTCCCCTGCATCGGCAGGCGGACTCTCAACCACTGCGCCACCAGGGAAGCCCCCCCATACTTTTTTTTAATGAGAGAAAATTTTACCTATAAGGACACTTCTTGCTCTCGAATCTACAAAATTCTATGAAAATAAATGATGGGGTTGGCAAGTACCTCAAGAAGTCATTCAATCTAGTTTTCTGCCTCCAGGAACATTACTTGCAATATTACCTCACTCAGCAAACATTTATTGAGTAACCACCAAGTGCAAAGGCCATAGCATTGTAGAAGATGTATACAGATACAAGAAACAGTTTCTGTTTAAAGAGTTTCCTAATACAGGAGAGACAAGAAAAGAACATAAATATAAAACAAAGTAAAAGTGATGAAGTTATGGTTTACTCCTGGTTAAGTAAATCATGAAAGGCATCGTAGAGGAGTGTCATATAACTGGATGTTAAAAATAGGCAGGAGAGGGCTTCCCTGGTGGCACAGTGGTTGAGAGTCCGCCTGCCGATGCAGGGGACATGGGTTCGTGCCCCAGTCCGGGAAGATCCCACATGCCGTGGAGCGGCTGGGCCTGTGAGCCATGACCGCTGAGCCTGCGCGTCTGGAGCCTATGCTCCGCAACAGGAGAGGCCACAACAGTGAGAGGCCTGCATACCGCAAAAAAAAAAAAAAAAAAAAAAAAGGCAGGAGGGACCTCCCTGGTAGCGCAGTGGTTAAGAATCCACCTGCCAATGCAAGGGACACGGGTTCGATCCCTGGTCCTGGAAGATCTCACATGCCACAGAGCAACTAAGCCCGTGCGCCACAGCTACTGAGTCTGCACCCTAGAGCCTGCGAGCCACAGCTACTGAAGCCCGCGCGCCTGGAGCCCATGCTCCACAACAAGAGAAGCCACCACAATGAGAAGCCCGTGCACCACAGTGAAGAGTAGCCCCTGCTCACCGCAACTACAGAGAAAGCCTGCGTACAGTAACAAAGACCCAGTGCAGACAATAAATAAATAAATAAATAAAATAAATATAGGCAGGATTTGGACATGTAAAGACAAGGAGTATTATGTCTAAGGTGGACAGTGTGAGCAGAGGTACGTAAGCAGAAAATAATGAGGCATTTCTGGGGAATGAAGATGAGTACGTTATTGCAAAAGTAGTAGGAAGCAAGGCTGGAAAGACAAGTAGGGCCAGATCACAGAATATTAAATATCAGGTTGAGTTTGTACTTCAGTCGGTAAGTGCTAGGAGTCACACAAGTGGAGTTATAGATTACAGAATATTTAGGAAGATGCTATACATCTCACTTAAGCAGAGAAAAGAATGGAGCTGGGTGGGGGGAGACTGGAATAAGAAGCAGCAGTCAAGGCAACTGGTAACAAAGGACCAAAACTGACCTAGTGGGAGAAAAAGACAGGGAGGGACCTGAGAGTGTGTTGGCATGAAAAGAGATCGGGAGTTCAGGGAAGTCAACAGCAACTAAGGACTTACATCTGAATGAAGTGGGAAAACAGCAGAGCCAATGTTTGGTATGTTGGCAGACCTATACTAGCCCTGAAATGTGCTGAATAAATGACTGAGTGAATAAGTAAATAGAAATATGTGAGTCAGGATAAAAGGCAGCAAGTCAGGGGACTGGGTGCAGCGGGGGGTGGACAGGCAGAAGAAAAGCTCAGCCTTCCCGTTTTAACTTATGAGGAGGTCAAGGTGCTGAAGGAAAATGCTGTCCAGGTGTGCTAAGCATCTTTCTCAGAAAAGCAAAGGTTCCATCGTTAAAATCTGTATAAAATCCATCCTTAAAACCTATAAACATGTCTCCCAAGCAAGAAGGAAACAAGCTGCACCAATCTGACCACTGGTTCCCAAAAGCAAACAATCCATGAAAAGCTGAAGGTGCAGAAGGGATACCCAAGTGGAGGGATTCGATAGGACCTCTAGGACTGAGGTTCAGAGGTAGAAATACAGATTTGGGAGTTACTATTGATACATGAAGGCTGTAGTCAGAGACATGAGAGAGGAGATGACCTCCTAACACAAAAGCATAAACAGAGAGGCAAGGACAGAGGACAACTTGGAGACTGACAAAGAAAGAAGCATCAAGAAATGTAGGAGAATCAGAACAATGCCTTGTCATAAAAGCTAAGAGAAGAGTTTCCAGAAGGAAGGCATGCTCAATCCTTGTTTTCTTCCTTGACCCACACATCCAATTCATCATCAAGCCTATCAGCTCTACCTCCAAAATACATACTAAATACATCTACTTCTTTTCATTTCTTTTTCTACCAACCTAGTTGAAGTCTCCATCATTACCTGGACTTCTGTTATTCACCTTAGTCAATTCCTGCCCCCAAATAATCCATTTTCTTTGCAGCAATTGGATTAATCTTTTAAAAATGTAAATCATATCACATACCCACCCCCTGCTTAAAACGTTTTAACTGACTGGATATTTAAAGATACTGCGGTGTGACAATGTTAATATAACCATGTTTCAATAGGGGAAATACTTGTATTTTAGAGATGTATGCTGAAATATTTACAAATAAAATGAAGTCTGAGATCTGCTTCAAAAATAAGGGCAAACAAGTCTGAACTTATTCTATGAGACCAGTATTACTGTACTATCAAAATGAGACAAAGACTTCCCCCTAAGGTCAGGAACAAGACTACAATATCCATTCTTATCACTTCTGTACAGTATTGTAGTGGAGGTTCCAGCCAGGGCAATCAGGTAAGAAAAAGAAATAAAAGGCATGAGATTGGAAATGAAGAAGTAAAACTCTATTTGCAGATGACATGATCTTATATCAATAGAAAATGCTAAGGAATCCACCAAAAAACTGTTAGAAGTAAGGTAGCAGTATACAAGATCAATATACAAAATTCAATTTTATTTCTACACACTAGCAATAAACAATCCAAAAATGAAATTAAGGAAATAATTTCACTTACAAATGCATCAAAATAAATAAGTTTAGGAAGATTTAGAAATAAATTTAATAAAAGAAGTGTAAGACTTGTATATTAAGACTTCAAAACCTAGAAAAAATTTAAAGACCTAAATAAATGAAAAGACATCCCATATTAATGGACTGAAAGACTTAATATTGTTCAGATGGCAATACTCCCTAAATTAATCTACAGATTCAATAAAATCCCTATCAAAATCCCAGCTGGGTTTTTTTGGCTGAAATTGACAAGTTGAGCCTAAATTCATATGGAAGTGCAAGGAACTCAGCTAAGTCAAAACAATATTGAAAAAGGAACAAAATTGAAGGACTCACACTGTTTTTATTTCAAAACTTACAAAAGAGCTGCAGTAATCAAGACTGTGTGATTCTGGCATTAAGAACAGACATCCAGATCAGTGGAATAGAACTGAGAACCCCAAAATAAACCCATACATTTATTGTCAATTTATCTTTGGAAAGGATGCAAGAAAATTCAATGGGGAACAACTTACCTTTCCAATAAATGGTGCTGGGACAACTGGATATTCATATGCAAAAGAATAAAGTTGAACCCCGGGACTTCCCTGGTGGTGCAGTGGTTAAGAATCCACCTGCCAATGCAGAGGACATGAGTTCGATCCCTGGTCCGGGAAGATCCTACATGCTGTGGAGCAACTAAGCCCGTGTGCCACAACTACTGAGCCTGCATGCCACAACTACTGAAGCCTGTGCGCCTAGAGCCCGTGCTCCAAAACAAGAGAAGCCACCGCAGTGAGAACCCTGCGCACCACACGAAGAGTAGCCCCCACTCGCCACAACTAGAGAAAGCCCGCGCGCAGCAACGAAGACCCAACACAGCCAAAATTAAAAATAAATAATTTTTAAAAATTCTTTAAAAATAATAATAAAGTTGAGCCCCTACCTAACACCATACTAAAAATTAACTCAACATGGATCAAAGGCTTAAATATAAGATCTAAAAGTATAAAACTCTTAGAAGAAAACACAGGTGTAAATCTTCACAATCCTGGATTAGGCAATAGTTTCTTAGATACGACACCTAAAAGCACAAACAACCAAAGAAAAAATAGATAAACTGTACTTCATCAAAACTGAAAAACTTCTGTTTTTTTTTTTTTTTTTTTTTTACGTTACGCAGGCCTCTCACTGTTGTGGCCTCTCCCGCTGCGGAGCACAGCCTCCGGACGCGCAGGCTCAGTGGCCATGGCTCACGAGCCCAGCCGCTCCGCAGCATATGGGATCTTCCCGGGCCAAGGCACGAACCCGTGTCCCCTACATCGGCAGGCAGACTCTCAACCACTGCTCCACCAGGGAAGCCCAACTTCTGTGTTTTAAAGGTCACGGTCAAGAAAGTAAAAAGACAACCCACAGAAATGAAAAGAAAATATTTACATATCATATCTGATAAGGGACTTGTATCCAGAATATATATAAAACTATTACAATTCAATAATAAAAGGATGAATGAACCAACTTATGAATGGGTAAAACATTTAAATAGACATTCTCCAAAGAAGATACACAAATAGCCAACAAACACATGAAAAGTGCTCAACATCACTAGTCATTAGGGAAATGGAAATCAAAACATGAGATACTGAGGGGAGGATAAACTAGAAGTTTGGGATTAGCAGATACAAACTACTATATATAAAATAGATGAACAGGGACTTCCCTGGTGGTCCAGTGGTAAAGAATCCACCTTCCAATGCAGGGGACGTGGGTTCGATCCCTGATCGGGGAACTAGGTTCCCACGTGCCACGGGGCAGCTAAGCCAGTGTGCCACAACTACTGAGGTTGCACACCTCAACTAGAGAGCCCACGTGCTGCAAACTACAGAGCCCAGGAGCTCTGGAACCTGCGCACCGCAACTACAGAGCCCACGCACCCTGGAGCCTGCGTGCCACAACTACAGAAGAGAAAGCCTGCGTGCCACACTACAGAAGAGAAAACCCGCACTCTACAACTAGAGAGAAGCCTGCATGCCACAACAAAAGATCCCGCATGCCTTAACGAAGATCCCGCATGCCACAACTAGGACCCGACGGAGCCAAAAAATAAGTAAATAAATAAAATAAGTGAATATTAAAATAAAATAGATAAACAATGAGATCCTACTGTATAGCACAGGGAACTATATTCAATATCCTGTAATAAACTATAATGGAAAAGAATCGGAAAATGAATATACATATATATGTATGTATAACTGATTCACTTTGCTGTACACCAGAAACTAATACAACATTGTTAAATCAGCTATACTTCAAAAAAATAATAATAACCAAAAAAAAACCCCCACGAGATATCATTTCACACCCACTAGGATGTCTATCATCAAAAAAACAGGTAAGAAATACTGGTGAGGATGTGGAAAAACTGGATTCATACACTGCTGGTGGAAATGTAAAATAGTGCAGCTACACTGGAAAACAGTCTGGCAGTTCCTCAAAAAGAGTTATCATATGACCCAGCAAATCCACTCACAGGTACATACTCAAGAGAAATGAAAACATATGTCCACACAAAAAATCTGTACAAGAATGCTACAGCACCGTTATTCATAACAGCCAAAAAGTAGTAACAGGGCTTCCCTGGTGGCGCAGTGGATGAGAGTCTGCCTGCCGATGCAGGGGCCACGGGTTCGTGCCCCGGTCCAGGAAGTTCCCACATGCCGCGGAGCGGCTAGGCCCGTGAGCCATGGCCGCTGAGCCTGCGCGTCCGGAGCCTGTGCTCCGCAGCAGGAGAGGCCACAACAGTGAGAGGCCCATGTACCGCAAAAAAAAAAAAAAGTAGTAACAACTGAAATGTCCATCAACTGACGAATAGATAAATAAAAGTGTTACATACATACAGTGGAGTACTGATACAAGCCTACAACATGATGAACACTTGAAAACATTATGCTAAGTGAGAGAAGGCAATTACAAGAGACCACATATTGTATGACTGAATTTATATGAAATGTCCAGAATGGGCAAATCCACAGACATAGGAAGTAGATTAATGGTTGTGTAGGGCATGGGGAGGGGGGAATGAGGAGTGACTGCTAATAGGTATGCGGTTTTTTTCTGGGGTTATAAAAATGTTCCGGAATGAAACAGTGGTGATGACAGCATAACCTTGTGAATATACTAAAAAACACTGAATGCCACACTTTAAATGGCTAAATTGTTTGGCATGTAAATTGTATTTCAGTTTTAAAAATTAAAAAGAAATGTCTCGGGTTCGATCCCTGGTCCGGGAAGGTCCCACATGCCGTGGAGCAACTAAGCCCGTGCGCCACAACTACTGAGCCTGCACACCGCAACTACTGAAGCCTGCGCACTCTAGGTCCTGCGCACCGCAACTACTGAGCCCGCGTGCTGCAACTACTGAAGCCTGCGTGCCTAGAGCCCGTGCTCCGCAACAAGAGAAGCCACCGCAATGAGAAGCCCGAGCACCACAACGAAGAGTAGCCCTCACTCACTGCAACTAGAGAAGGCCTGCGCACAGCAACAAAGACCCAACACAGCCAGAAATAAATAAACAAATAATCAATTAATTAATTTAAAAAAAAAAAGTCCACAAAAAGACTTGTACACAAATGTTCACAGCAGCTTAATTTGTAACAGCCCCAAACTGGAAACCACCCAAATGTCCAGCAACAGGTGAATGGATGAACAAATTACTATATTCATGTAATGCATTATTACTCGGCAACTAGTGAAACTTGCAACAACATGGATGAATCTCAAAATAATTATCCCAAATGAAAGACACCAGATCTCCGTCCCCTGTCAATGAGCACATACTGTATGATTATATAAAATTCTAGAAGATTCAAAATAATTTATAGTGACAGACAGCAGGTCAGTGGTTGCCTATGGCCTGGGGGTGTGGGGGGAGGCATCGGAGCAGGAGGGAGTGATTACAAAGGAGGAAAGATTTAGGGATGATGAATATGTTCATTACCTTGATTATGGTGGTGGCTTTAATGGTATATACATATGTCAAAACTTATCAAATTTTATATTTTAAATGTATGGGGTTTATTGTATGCCAATAATATCTCAATAAAACTGTTGTAAAAATGAAACAAAAGCACTGTTAATTCAAGTATTTAAACTGCTGCAGTCTACAGGCTAGATAGTAATTTTAAATAAAAGTTACATTATTAATGGTTACTACGTGAGGTGATGCATCAATATGGTTACTACATGAGGTGATGTATCAATATGTGTTAATTGGCTTGATTGTGGTTAATCATTTCACAATGTATACATGTATCGAACTATCATGTTGTATACCTTAATATATAAGATTTTTGTTTGTCAATTATATCTCAAAGCTTAAAAAATAAAAATAAATAAAAGCTACATTAACTGTTGAAAAAAATATTAGGGGAGGAGATAGGATATTAGAAAAAAGATTAGTCATGCATTAATAATTGTTGAAGTTAGGAAACAGATACACAGGGGTTCATTATACCATTTACTTTTATATATGCTTGAAATTTTGCATTAAAAAGTTTTTTTAGGGAATTCCCTGGCAGTCCAGTGGTTAGGACTCCATGCTTTCACTGCCGAGGCCTGGGTTCAATCCCTGGTCAGGGAACTAAGATCCCACAAGTCTTGCAGTGCGGCCACCAAAAAAAAAAAAAAAAAAAAAGTTAAAAAAAAAACTTTTCGGGCTTCCCTGGTGGCGCAGTGGTTGGGAGTCCGCCTGCCGATGCAGGGGACGTGGGTTCGTGCCCCGGTCCCGGAGGATCCCGCATGCCGCGGAGCGGCTGGGCCCGTGAGCCATGGCCGCTGAGCCTGCACGTCCGGAGCCTGTGCTCCGAAACAGGAGAGGCCACAACAGTGAGAGGCCCACGTACAGCAAAAAAAAAAAATAAAATAAAAAATAAAAAAAAAAAAAAAAAAAAAAACTTTTCAAGTACCTCAATTAAAAAAAAAAAAACTCACCAAGACTTCCCATTTTACTTAAAAATAAAACTCCTTTATCAGTCCTACAAAGCTTTGAAATACCTTTGCTCTTAGTTCCTTCTATCTTGGAACTCTTTCCTCACCTCTTCATTTGGCTCATTCATTTTCATTCTTCAGTTTTGGTTTGTCACCTCCTCAGAGAAGCCTTTCCTGACCATCTCTAAGTTCCTCTATTATCTCTATTACAGCACCCTATTTTATTCTCTTCCTAACATATCACAATCTTTCAATATTTTATTTATGTGTTTGTTTATTGTCTACCCAAGGCTTCTTAAACTGGGGACCTTACCTCTCATAGTCACTGAGTTGTATTCTTCATACTTGGCACATAACATATACTCAATAATTATTTGTTGAATGTTAAACTAATAAACCAATACTGGGCATTATCTTATTGTTGAACATTTAATATATCAAAGCCTTACAGAGAACCTACTGTTTGCAAGGTTTCAGGTAAAGCATATGCATATCTGAAGTGAAAGGATATGTGATATAATGTAAATTAAACAGAATTAAAATTAAAAAAAAACTCTTCCAAAGGCTACTGAAAACAGTAAATAAATATTATTTAAGAAGACTAATTTTTTTCCCCAGAGACTTCATTTAGAAACAGAAATAAGAGTGTTCTGATATAGTACCTTCTCTAGATAAAGATGTATAAACAAAGGGGTCCCCCAAGGATTAATGCTGAAACCTATCACAAGTAACATTTTTAGAAATTATCTAGAAAAAACTGTCTAGTGACATCTTCCCAGTTTGCAGATGACTCTAAAACAGTAGCTAGAAATATGATGGTACAAAGTTGTGTGTTGAGAAATGTGGAAAATAGCTTCTATGTAGACAAAAATAAGGTAATGCAGTAATGGAAAAATAGTCCAAATTGTAATTATCAGATGATGAGCTCTAAAGCTACCTGTTACAATACAAGAAAAGGGTTTCAGAGTCCCTGGACTTATGCTGAATACAGCTACAAAAAGGCAACAAAATGCTGGCTGTTATTACGAAGGCTTTGAAAACACAGAACACATTATCCTGCCCTTGTACAAACCAAAGCGTATCTGTACCTAGAATAGAATGTGCAGTTGTGGCCATCATAGCACAAAAAAGGTAAAATAGATACACAAGGCCCAGAAAGGTATCCCAAAAGACCAAAGGACAGAGGAGCTTATGTATGCATACATATTTTTTAATATAGATATAGATATATAAAGGACATATTAGTATGAAACAAAAAGGGTGTGAAATGGTAGAGACTGCATCAAATCTTAGAAGTTACAATGTAGTTAGAAGTCTAAAGAAACAATAAAGTATATTTTTAAAAAAATTTTAAACCCAGGTTTTAGAATCACAAAGACAGAAGTTTTATGTAGAAAAAGGGAAGGGAAGGGGTAAGAGGAAGGGAAAGAAAGTGGAGGGAGGAAAGAATTGAGTTCTAATTCCAGTAGGTTTAGCTGTGTGACAGTGCGCATGTTGCTTAATTTCTTTGAGCCTCGCTTTTCTCATCTGTAAATAACTAATTTGAAGGACTGCTATGAGGATAGAAATAGGCACAATGCCTGACACATAGTATACACTTACTACTTTTATTAGGACTAATAAAAAGTAATAGTTTACTGCCCAATCCAGTGTATAAAGTAATAAAACTCATTACTCAGATGGGGAGTACAGAACGTAAGAAAAAATAATTCAAAGATAGTCTAGATAGTCTAGATAAATTCATAGGCAACATTTCCATAAGAACCTCCTTCCTAAGAGAAATTATAAACTTTGGGCAACATAGCCCTAAATTTTGAAGTTGACATTTTCATCCCTTTCCCACAAGCAGCAGAATTCTGGGCTAGATAGATGACACATCCAACCAAACATGCCATTGATTGTCTTAATTTATAACAACTGTTAACATTATTTGAGCAATGGACTAAGTAATGATGTCATTTAATCCTTCTAAAATCCTTTGAGATATGCTCCATATTTTACAGTAAAATTAGCCAGGTCCCCATCTTTACAGATGAGAAAACTGAAGCTAAGAGATTCATTGCCTAAGGGTACATACAGAGCTAGTAAGTGGCAGAGCCTACATTTGAAAACAGATGGACTGCCTCCAGAATCTATACTCATAACCACAGAACTAACTGCCTCCTACTTTGCAAGAAACGTTGGGTGTTGGGTATGCAAGAATGAGGTGAGTGATGAAGGAGTGTACAGTTTGCTTGATGAGCCCAGCCCAGCCAAGGTCACACTGCCAGATACATACTCAGATTTAGGGTGGCCAACAAGCATGAACACTGAAATAATAAGACCTGATTAATGAGGATGTGAGAAACCTAATACAAGAAGGGAAGCCTCGGACTTCCCTGGTGGCGCAGTGGTTAAGAATCCACCTGCCAATGCAGGGGACATGGGTTCGAGCACTGGTCCGGGAAGATCCCACATGCCACGGAGCAACTAATCTTGTGCGCCACAACTACTGAGCCTGCACTCTAGAGCCTGCGAGCCACAACTACTGAGCCCGCATGCCACAACTACTGAAGCCTGTGTGCCTAGAGCCCGTGCTCTGCAACAAGAGAAACCACCGCAATGAGAAGCCCGTGCACTGCACCGCAACAAAGAGTAGCTCCCGCTTGCTGCAACTAGAGAAAACCTGCACACAGCAACAAAGACCCAACACAGCCAAAATAAATTAATTTAAAAAAAAAAAAAAAAGTAGGGAAGCCTAAAAATCCCTAAACTGTGGTCTCAGCCATGGTAAACAAAGTGCAGAGAAAGAGGAAAAGATATCAAAATGCTAACTAGTGGGATTATGAGCGATTCTTATTCTCTGCTTCATATTTTTTGAATTTGGCTTTTTTTTTAAACAAAGAGCACTCATTTTCATAATTGGAAAAAGGCAGAAATAAAAATAAATCTGAGGAAACTTTCACGCTTTATTCACTTCTAATTGTGTAATTTGTTGCAATGATCATGTATTACTTTTGTAATTTCAAAGCGATTTTAAAAATAAATACATCTAGTATATTAGAAAAAGGAAGTAAATTACATGCAAATACCAAAGCAAAAAAAAAAAAAAAAGGATGTGATGTAAGAATTAGCAAATGAGCAGTTGTAGTTTGTTGGAAAGAACTCCAGATATACACCAAAAGGCTTGGGTTGATACTGATATACACATCAACATGGATTAATCTCGAAAACTTTACGTTGAACAGAAGAATTCAGACACAAGCGTGCATATTGTATGAGTGAAGAACAGGAAAAATTAACATGTGAGGATAGAAATCACAACAGTGGTTGCCTGTAAGATAGCAGGGACTGATTGGAAGGGGGTATGAGGGAACTTTGGAAGGTTATGGAAATATTCTCTTGACTGGGTATTGGCCACACATGTCTTTACATTTGTCAAAACGCATCTAATTATATACGTGCATTTTTATGCATTCTATTGTATGTAAATCTTACCTTTAAAAAAACTCATTAAAAAAAAAGACAGGGTTCAATCTCAAATCTGTTATTTATTAGTTGAGTGACTTTAAGGAAATTACTTAACCTCTCTGAGCCTGTTTATCTGTACAAAATGTAGCTACTGGGATTTCCCTGGTGGTCCAGTGGTTTAAGATTCCGAGCTCTCAAAGCAGGGGGCCCGGATTCGATCCCTGGTCAGGGAACTAGATCCCAAATGCCACAACTAAAGATCCCACATGCCGCAACTAAAAGATGCCCGCATGTTGCAAGGAAGATCCCACGTGCCACAACTAAGACCCAGCACAGCCAAATAGATAAATATATTTTTTAAAAAATGCAGCATAACATAATTTATCTCAATGCTGGGGACTGACTGTAACAATACATATCACTGTGCTTTGCAAATTATCACCCAATGAATGTTGAAGGAACTTTAAAGGTAAAAAGGGGGCAAAGTTGGTCTTATACTTCTCATAATTCCACAAATGGCTTTGTTATCAGGAAAACTATTCTTTAAAGACTAGCAGTATTCTAAAAAGGGAAATTTACTTACAGTTCTCAATTGTGAATGGAAGGGAACATCATGGACATGACCTAAGACCTCCTTCTACACAGTTAAAAACAATTACTCAAGATATGATTTGAAGAAAGCTTTCTAGACTGAGGACTTGCTAGAACAATGGCATAATCACAGGAGAAAAAGGTCTCAATTCTAAATACATGAGTAAAAGAATTGCTCATTACTATGTCAATTACAAAATTCAAATGTCCCCGTAAGCCACATCATAAATATATGTGTAAGTATGTATGTGTGCATATACACACACATATTCACTCAAACTGGAACTGAGTTGAACCACTGCTTCTTCCCAAGAGGGCCTCTATATTCTAAAAATAAGAAACTTGGACTTCCCTGGTGGCGCAGTGGTTAGGAATCCACCTGCCAATAGAGGGGACACGGGCTCAAGCCCTGATCCGGAAAGATCCCACATGCTGCGGAGCAACTAAGCCTGCGCGCCAAAAACTTCTGAGCCTGTGCTCTAGAGCCTATGAGCCGCAACTACTGAGCCCGCCTGCCACAACTACTGAGGCCTGCCCGTCTAGAGCCCGTGCTCCACAACGAGAGAGGTCACTGCAGTGAGAAGCCTGCACACCACAAAGAAGAGCAGCCCCCACTCACCGCAACTAGAGAAAGCCCATGTGCAGCAAAGAAGACCCAATGCAGCCAAAAATAAATAAATAAAATAAATAAATTTAAAAGTAAGAAACTCGGGCTTCCCTGGTGGCGCGGTGGTTAAGAATCCACCTGCCAATGCAGGGGACACAGGTTCGAGCCCTGGTCCAGGAGGATCCCACATGCCGCAGAGCAACTAAGCCTGTGTGCCACAACTACTAAGTCTGCACTCTAGAGCCTGCGAACCACAACTACTGAAGCCCATGGGCCTAGAGCCTATGCTCCGCGACAAGAGAAGCCACCACAATGAGAAGCCAGCACATCGCAACGAAGAGTAGCCCCGCTCGCCGCAACTAGAGAAAGCCCTTGCACAGCAAGGAAGCCCCAATGCAGCCAAAAATAAAATAAAATTTTTTAAAAAATTAAGAAACTTAACCTGGTTCAACTAGAATTAATCTTATAACTAAGAGACTATGTCTTGAGCTTTTCCATATTTTACCAGAAAAGAAAAACAGCTTGAAAGGTAATATCATAGGCAAAGTTTAATAGCCTCTCCCATCAACCTCAAACTGTTTTTTCTTTATTAGTGTATAGAAATCATGATGGAGACCAAAGTTTCCTGAGGTACTTCTTTATCTGAACATTATTTCCTCTGCAAGCATTCAACAATTCTTGTTTCTATTCTTCTCTTTTCTAATTCAATTCTGTTTGGTTCCTAAGTTAAGAAGTGTGTCTCACTTGCATAAATGGTAACTATTCTGAGATACCATTCATAACTATACATTTGAATTCTCTAGAGTACTATTCATAACTTCAAATGGAACAGGAAAAAAAAACACTCATTCAACTTCACTTTAATGGTGACTAAGACATGAATGATTATGTTATATTGTAGAAGGCTGGCCAAAGGCGCGAAGTTCCCCAGTGTTACTACTAATCTGTCATCATTTTATGAATGCCCACTGGCACCAAGGACCACTGCCTTGACCAATCTACCTATCACAAAAAATACTGAGCTTAGAAAAGCATGCTCATTAGCTAAACATGTTTTTTAGAGTTATAAAGTATCTATGTAGGAACACTAAAAGATATATTATATCTTAGCCATGAAGCTCAAAAGTTAGCTGAGGGCTTCCCTGGTGGCACAGTGGTTGTGAGTCCACCTGCCGATGCAAGGGACGCGGGTTCGTGCCCCGGTCCGGGAGGATCCCACATGCCGCGGAGCGGCTGGGCCCGTGAGCCATGGCCGCTGAGCCTGCGTGTCCGGAGCCTGTGCTCCGCAACGGGAGAGGCCCCAACAGTGAGAGGTCCGCGTACCGCAAAAAAAAAAAAAAAAAAAAAAAAGTTAGCTGAGAAGAATCCTGACAAGTCCTGCCAGGTTCTCTATAAAACCAATCCTGGGGGCTTCCCTGGTGGCGCAGTGGTTGGGAGTCCGCGTGCCAATGCAGGGGATGCAGGTTCGTGCCCCGGTCTGGGAAGATCCCGCATGCCGCGGAGCGGCTGGGCCCGTGAGCCATAGCCACTGAGCCTGCGCGTCCGGAGCCTGTGCTCCGCAACGGGAGAGGCCACAGCAGTTAGAGGCCTGCGTACTGGAGAAAAAAAAAAAAAAAAAAATGCTGGTTATTCTTTAGGTGTTAAACAGCTTTTCTGAGAAAAGCTGAGTCTTTTATTCAAGGTAGTAATATTCTAGTAGTTCTTTACTCCACCTAATCAGTGGTGGAAACTGAATTTACAAAAATCTGTGTAAATAATACAGCTGTCTGTACTGCTCTAATATATTTAAACCAAATAAAATAAAATTTAGACAGAAAAAAAATAATGGTGCTTTTTTTTTTTTTTTTTTTTGCATTACGCGGGCCTCTCACTGTTGTGGCCTCTCCCGTTGCGGAGCACAGGCTCTGGACGCACAGGCTCAGCGGCCATGGCTCACGGGCGCAGCCGCTCCGCGGCATGTGGGATCCTCCCTGGCCGGGGCACGAACCCGCGTCCCCTGCATCGGCAGGCGGACTCTCAACCACTGCGCCACCAGGGAAGCCCAATGGTGCTTTTTTAAGGCTGTCACCTGCTGATTTCCCTCATTTTTCTTTCTTATCCAAAAGTCAGAGACATGAGACTGTATAACCAGAAAGAACAAATGAAAGGATAGTACACACGTGAGGACATCTACACTTATTTCCCTCTATGAACCCACTACCCTTGACATAGTTTTCAACAGGGAGCAATTCTGCTCCCCAAAGGACATTTGACAATATCTGGAGACATTTTTGGTTGTCACAGCTGGGGTGGGGGTTGGAAGGGTGATACTAGGTAGTGGGTAAAGGTCAGGGCTACTGCTAAATATGCACAGCACAGCCTATCACAATACAGGATATTATCCAGCCCAAATGTCAACAGCACCAAGGATGAGAAACCCTACCCCAAGGCCCAACGAAGACCTACCTCTCAATAAATGTTTGCTGATCTGAACTGAAAAGTAAAGACCATGAACTGGAAGAAAGAGAAGCCTACAAGAATGAAGTAGAAGACAGAGGCCTAAATTAAACATTACTAGAATCTATTTTGCCTTTATTGGGACTTCCCTTGGCGGTTCGGTGGTTAAGACTCCTCGCTTCCAAAGCAGGAGGCACGAGTTCAACCCCTGGTCGGGGAACTAAGATCCCACGTGCCACATGGCCAAAAAAAAAGGCTTTATTGTGTGTTACACACCAGTCATACAAAAATGAACAATACAGCCCAGCCCTTATGGAGCTCATTATTAGGTAGGGGAAAGAGTTTTATAATTTGTCTGATATCTGATTTGACAATATCTGATAAATGCTTTAATGAAGGAGAAGACATACAAGGGAGTCACTCAACTTTTCCTAGGAATGATTCATGGAACAGATGACATCTTAGTTCAGTTCTGAAGGATGAGTAGGAAGCATCTTATTTCACAACTTATATGCCTCTTTTCAAACAAAGAACCATTCATTTCTTCAGTCAACAAAAACTATGGAACACCAATTATGTTCCATACATTGTGTTATGTGTTGGAGACACAGTCAAATTATAACTTTCTGCTTCTTCCCCTGGCACTGCTGGTGCCCAGCAGCCTACCTCCCCAACCCAAATCCCCAAGAATTCTTTCAATTTAGCGACTGTCACCCCAACCAATCTTATTAATCAGTAAGGCCACTACCCAAGGATTAAATAAAACTTTCAGTTGCCTGCTGACAAGACTGTATTCAATCTTGCCTAGATCACAAAGTCAGGGTGGTTATGCTGGTAGAGTAACTAGCAATGAACTGACTATGGATCCAGATCTGCCAACTGTTGGATGTGTGTTGGTATCCTGGAAAGCTATTTTTACTTTATAAAAAATCTGGGTCCTCTTCCACCCTACCCAATTCATGCCAGAACCAAGAGCAAATTAATCAACATATATTTATTGAACACCTACCATGTGCTTACCTCAATGGTTCTCAACCCTGGTTGTTTACTGACAAAGGAGTTCCCAGATATAATTTATTTTTTGATGGTAAATTCTGATGCAACATGTCCGATGCCCTGGCCTTTAGGCATTAAAGAATACAAAAGAAGTATAAAATACAGTTCTTGTGTTGAAGAGTTTATCCACAGTCACAACAGAGTAACTTGTAATAGTATGTTTGTTCACTAATTTGTAACCCTTTTGCAATATTATCAATCCTTATGAAACAAAAGAAACTGAGGTAGTCTGGATAACAACTGCTCTTATTCCCCAGTCCAGTCACACACCAACTGCACCTTCAACTCCTGATACACTGTTCCATACCCCTTCTATCCCCCAGACAGTGAAAGTACCATTCTTAAGAACTATGGAGATAACCCAAGTAGGAAGATGAACTGAGGCCCTCAAAAGAGGTGGTTGTTTGTCCTGAAGACCAGAATCTCTCAAATTCATGCCGTCAAGGGCCTTCTTTTAAAGAGAAGAAACAGAGGGACTTTCCTGGTGGTGCAGTGGTTAAGAATCCGCCTGCCAATGCAAGGGACATGGGTTCGGGCCCTGGTCCAGGAAGATCCCATACGTCGCAGAGCAACTAAGCCCGTTGCGCTCTAGAGCCCGCGAGTCCCAACTACTGAGCCCATGTGCCACAACTACTGAAGCCTGCATGCCTAGAGCCCATGTTCAGAAACGAGAAGCCACCGCAATGAGAAGCCTGTGCACCGCACTGC
This sequence comes from Tursiops truncatus, assembly GCF_011762595.2. Lineage (NCBI taxonomy): Eukaryota > Metazoa > Chordata > Mammalia > Artiodactyla > Delphinidae > Tursiops > Tursiops truncatus. The sequence continues at coordinate 162,514,088 of NC_047034.1, read as the reverse complement.
AACAAAGACCCAACGCAGCCAAAAATAAATAAATAAATTTATAGGAAAGAAAGAGAAGGAAGGGAGGGAGGGAGGGAGGGAGGGAAGAAACAGGGACTTCCCTGGTGGTCCAGTGATTAAGAATCTGCCTTCCAATTCAGGGGATGCGGGTTCGGCCCCTGGTTGGGGAACTAAGACCCCACATGCCGTGGGGCAACTAAGCCCACATGCTCTAGAGCCCGTGTGCCACAACTAGAAAGCCTGAGCGCCGCAGCTACTGAGCCCGCGCGCCACAACTAGAGAAGACCGCACGCCGCGATGAAAGATCCCACATGCCTCAACTAAGACCTGATGCAGCCAAATGAATAAATAAATATTCTTTAATAAATAAAGAGAAGAAATAATTCTTTAACCTCCAACAATACCAGTCCACCTCACTCTATAGTTGAAGTGCCCAAGAAAAGCAAAGAGTAGACTGAATTTTTGTAAATTTGCTCCTAGAGGTCCTTGGCCATTTAAAGAAATCACCCAAATTCATAAGACTGGTAAACTCTAGTTTTTCAAATGGCATACACTTGAAATAAAAAATACTCTAGGGCTTCCCTGGTGGTGCAGTGGTCGAGAGTCCGCCTGCCGATGCAGGGGACACGGGTTCTTGCCCCGGTCCGGGAAGATCCCACATGCCGCAGAGCGGATGGGCCCGTGAGCCATGGCCGCTGAGCCTGCGCGTCCGGAGGCCGCAACAGTGAGAGGTGGGCGTACCGCAAAAAAAAAAAAAAAAAAAAAAAAATTCTAAATATATTTTAGTAAACTCCTTACTAAGATGAACAAATTGTGGAGGCTTAAAAAATTAAAAGATTTTGATCTAAATCTCATCCAGCAGCAACGACCTCATACTAAAGACCACCTGGAAGGGAACATCAGCTTTAAAATTCTGCAAACATGAATCTACAGATCCTCACCTGATTCGTCTCTCTCTGAATTATATAGGAAAAGGTACAATTCTCTTAACTGCTGTACAAAAATTGATGAGCACAAGACCCTATAAATTACTTTAAAAAAAAACAGGGCAGGGTGTCATTCAAACATCTAAAACAGGGCCCAATGACAGTATTAAAAGGTAAAATCTGGTACTTAAGGAAAAATGAATATTGGCATATATTAATTAGAATAAGACTGCCATGTGAAAGAAAGAAAAAAATGTGTCTTCTACGTAATACTGTTTTTAGGATCCATGACTTTAAAATTAGCTTGGTTTACAATATTTGTCCTTGTAATTGTTATTGTCATCATACAAGTTTTATCCATAAAAGTCCACAATCCCTTAACTTCAATTCCAAAATCCAAAAGGTATAAACAAACAAGTTTTTCATTATTCATTTGGCGGCAAATCCTGACATGAAATGACATGAGGCTATGTATAGTATTTATTTATCCCAGTTGGTGTGAACATTCTGATGTTTTACCGAAGAAATAGTAATGCATTTGATTACAAGGTGCTGCCCCACACCTTTCTGGGATGTTACATAACATACAGTATATGTACCATATTCCCTATCCAAAATTCAAAAAATTCTAATTTCAGAAGCACAACTGGCCCCAAGAACCTTTTTTTTTTTTTTTTGGCCCCAAGGTACTGTAGACTGGTATACTAATTAAGACTAAATCTTACATAGAAAATATAACTAATACTGAGAGTGAATGTAGATTTTACATGCAATAAACTCAGTGTCTTAACTATTCACACATACACAATCCGGTAAAATAAAGCATTATAAAGACTTAACAAACGTCAAATAACGAACACACCATTACGTGTTTTTCAGGTGATGGGGACATTTGCATCATGCAATATCTAGATCAATTCCTCTTAGATTGAAATCCACTAATTTAAATCACAGTTTAAAAAAAAAAAAAACCCAAAGGCTGCGATTGGTAATTATGTTGAAAGAATCATCCATTAATAAACAACATATTCGGTTCTGATTTTTTAAAAATTATCTCAGAAAGTTTAAGATTTAAAATTCTTTCATTCTAGAATACAACTTCTGAACGTTGAACAAATTACAATTGACTTTTTCTGTGAAAACAGAGCCTTGGACAGGGGACAACAACAGAACAGTCCTTAAAGATATTTCAAAGCGAAGAAGAGTTTCACAGTTCTTTCCTTCCTTCCTCCTTCAGCTGCTGCTTTTCTGGTTTTAGAATTTCAAACAAAGAAATACATATTGGCTCCAATGCTAAGAAACGCCCTCTTTCTCAGCAACTTCCTCTTCCAATTTTCTTCCCTACCGTTGACATACGAGAACAATACACACTGCCGTCCTACCATTTTGATTAACAAAAAGCTCTGAGGCTTGGAAAAATTAAGGGCTGCAATTTATCTATAGTACCCACTCCAAGTCCACAATCTTCACTCATCTAGAAGTCAAATAACAGGGAGCACAAAGAAAGGAGTATTTCCCTTAATCAAGAGGCCGGCTATTGAACCTTTCACCCCAGGAATCCAAAGACTTTGGATTGCACTAACAAATGGGAAATTTCTTCCACCCCAGGAAAACTTGGCCTTCTTAGGGAAGAGAAAAAGCTACTGGGCTAGCACCGCTCTGAACCAAGAGTCAAGTCTATGCACCAATAGTTGGTGAACTTTCTTCCACAGGCCATGCAGTCATGATTCAAACTGAGTTCTCTGAGGTTCTGATCCACTTCAAAGTGACTTTTCCAATTTAGTAACTGTCCTTTCCAACTCACAGACTGCACAAAGGGAACGTACTTATAATTAACCATCCAGAGATCAAGACCCATCCTGTCTCCATGCTAGAAGTCAATTCAAGTGTCTGGGACTGGAACCTGACCCCCATCTGTGACAAAGCAAACTTCCTTTAAGTGGACAATTCCCCCTTGCCCAGTGACTCTCAAAGGAAAACACCTTAATGATGGTAAGCTGTGTACCTTACTGTGTGACCTTGGGCAAGTTACTTAACTCCTCTGAAACTTAGTTTCCTTATGTGTAAATTCTCAAATGAGGCTGTAAAAATTAAACAAGAACATGTTTGACGCATAGTAGGAGCACCATAAATGTTCCCCCTCCTCCTCCTCCTAACCCTCCTGAATTCTTTGGGGCCTAAATTTCAATCATAGCCCCAAAAGGCTCCAAGGATTCCTTCCTCTTCTCTGATTCTATGGAGAACTAACTGTATAAAACTTCCCCCATCTCAGAGACTCTAGGATCCTGGAGGGCCAAGAAAACGGGACTCCACCTCATCATAGCCTAGGGTCCATCCAGAGCCTTCCTCAATGGGCCCCTTTAGCTAACTCTCCTCCTTACTCTGCAGACCATCCTGTACACACACGTACGTACACACACACACGCGCGCGCACACACACACACACACACTCCTCTCCTCCACTCTGCAACTTAGGCCAGAGGTCTCAAAGAGCACTTCAACGCCTTCATGGTCCAGATATGGAAACTGAGGCTCCGCCTGGAGAAGAACTTGCCCAAGATTTCAGACAACGTCTGGGATCCAACTCATGTACATCTGCCTGCAAAGCCTTCGTTTTACAAATGGGTAAAACGAGGCCCAGAGAGAGAAGTGACTTGCCCAAGGTCACACGACGAGCTGGTGGCAGCGCTAGGTCAGCTTGGGACACTTTCGCAGCTTCACAGACTCGCGGGCCCCTCCAAGCCTCCGAGGGGATCTCCGGCACACCTCTCCCTGGGGAGGTGAGTGTATTGTAAGGCGCCACCCCTCGCTGACCGCTCACCGGGTCTCTGCCGGTCTGCGGCAGGAGGCGCGGCACCCACTCCCCCAGGACCCTGCGCTGCTTGGGAGGGGCGGCCCGACCAGGCCCGGCGCCTCACGGCCGGGCCAGCCCGCGGGGACTTGATGCTCACCTGGTCTCGCGCGGTCGCCCTCAGCAACAGAGGGGCTGGTCGGCCGGCCGCCCTTCTCCGCACGGGGTCTGTTCTCGCCGGCCGCGTCGCGGGCTGCCACACAGCCAGACCCCCCTCAGCGCGCTACGCCCCCAGCCGCGCTAAACCGGCCCGCGTCCGCCATTACGCGATTCCCCGCCCCGGGACGCAGCCACACCCCGCCAAGCGCCCTGATTGGCTCTCTGCCCCACCTGCCTGGTGCTTCCGGGCATTCCATTGGCCTGAGTAGAATGTCAGTTAAATAGTTACGCAAACGACGTACTCAAGGGTACTGTCCCGGGAGCTCCACCCGAGCTACTTCCGTAATCGGAGTCAACAGCAAGGGGCAAACCAAGTGAAGTGGGGGTGGATTTTAAACTAAACCAACTCCTAAATTCAAAGTAGGAAAATCCCACCTAAGAAAGTGTAAAAACGCGTACAAAGTGTATTGAGAGGCTAATTCGTCTTGTTAGAGTTCAAATAACCAGTACCTTTGGTGGAAGGAAGGGGCCAAGCCTATGAACTTTCTGTGGACACCCCTAAAGTTGGTGGTAGTTTTATCCCTTCCCTCCCGGTCTCAGGCCGGGCAAAGAGTAGGGTGGGGAGAGTGAGTCATAGGCTCCAGCCCGCTGTTAAAGGATCCGTCCGGGGCGAGGCCCGGGGTCCTGGGATTGGGAGCTGGTTCTGAAAGGCCAGGGTCAGGTGAGTTGGACCCTGGTTCAGCCGCCACCGCACTCTGACCACAGACAGCTCTCTGAACTTACCTGAGTCTCAGTTTGTCCTGCAAAGTAAGAGTAGTCATGTCTGCCTCGTGCCCTGGGGTATTTGTTAAGGCTTCATGCATGAGTGTGTATATGTGCGCCTTGTCGATTATAAAGGGTTGCAGGCTGGGTATCAGTGTGACAAATTCACCTGTACCTCAGTTACTTCTCTAGAGCAACTTTGTAAGGCAGATACTGTCCTCGTTTTGCAGAAGAGGAAACTGAAAACTCCATGACTTACCCTGAGTCACCCGGGGAATTTGAAATGACCCTGGATCTCAAACCTATATCTTTTGGCTTCCATTCCCGTATTTCTCCCTTCCAGGTGTGGTGTCCCCTGAGAGAGACTTCCCTCCCCCAACCCCTTAGCATTCCAGGGAGGGACTTGAGGGTGCCAGGCCAGTCCCCCATCTCTCTGGTCACCATAAACTTAGGCACAGGCCACCCCCCAGCTATTGTTAATCACCAAGGTTCCTGGGAAAAGTGATCCTAGTGGTGCACCCGAGCTGTTTCTGGGGGCCTAGGAATCAGGAAGTGGGTAAGGGATGACACGTGGTTCAGAAACCCAGGTAGAATCCAGAACAAGACGCAGAAGCTCCAAGAGGGGCAGTCTCCATTCCAGGACTTAAATCCATGTCTCTCTGCTCTCAGAACTGGGCTCTTTTCACCACAGAATTGTTTTCCTCAGAAGGGCTGCCTTGGCTATAATTCCTAGTCCTTTTCCCTCTCTGGAAAGGAAGGAAGCCAAAAAGGGAGTGGGAGGGAGAGCAGCCTAAGACTTTAGAAGGGCAGAAACTACCAACTGGGTGGTGCCGACAAGGCCCCAGTGCCTGCTGAGTCAGTGACCTCCAGGCTCAAGTTGGGCAGTGTGGTCTGACAACCAATGACTATTTAAATCCTGCCTGTGGCCACTGGGTGCTGGGAGGCAGCAGGTGCTATGTAGAGGTCAGTGACTTTAGGGGCAGACTGACCCAAGATGAATCTAAGCTCCACTACCTTCTAGCTCTCAGCCTCACCTAAGTCTTCTCTAAAATGGGAACAGAGCAGTTGTGAGGATTCAATGAGTTAATTGTGGAATTAATGAGTCATGTGTGTAAAGTGCCTGATAGCTATTTATTCATTCATGGATTCATCCATTCAGTAAAAAATTATTACACACCAACCATGTGTAGGGCAGCCTGCCAGTGGTGCAGCTACAATGAGGAGCAAAACAGACTCAGACCCTCATGGAGCTTACAGTTTGATGAGGAAACAAGTTGTTAAACAAATGATCAGACAAATCAAAATACAATTAGAAACCGTGATAAGGAACAGGAGGCAAAGTACAATGTGTTTATGAGAGTAAATGTCAGGGAATGGGGTGGGGACACAGGAAGCTTCCTGAAGAGGTGAGTTGGTGAGTGGGGGTTGACTAAGCAGCTGGTGGTTGGGAGAAGTGTTGCAGGCCAAGAGAAAGGGTGTGGAAGGCATCTAGGCCAAGGGGGATAGTGGCATTGGGGAGGGAGGGCGGAGCTGTTGCTTAGAGCCTAAACAAATAAGGTGTTAACAGGGGAGGGAACCTGGCCTTGAAAGTGAGGCAGTTCTCCCAGGGTCTGTGTTCTTTTCTGATAGTCCCTGCTTTGAGGCCAACCCACCTGGGTTTGAATCTTGGCTCTGCCATCTCATCTTGGACTGTATGACCTTAAGCAGTCACCACACGTCTGTGCCTCGGCTACTCTTCTGAGAAATGGGAATAGTGCTAGAAGGGCATAAGGTGGAGAGTGAGGATTCAGTGTGGAAATGTGTATAAAACATTCTGGTGCACAAAAGTCACTCCATAAATGATGCTTGGTCTTCGAAGCATGGAAGGAAGTGAGCCTGAGGCAGCAGATGCATTTGGAGATGCATTTGGGAGAGAGCTGATATAAGCACCTGTGCACTGGGCAAGTTGTCATCTGACCTTAATTGTCATAGAAGACTTTGGAGTCAGGCAAGCCTGGGTTCAAATCACATCTATACCAATTCCTAGCAGTGTGACCTTGGGCAGGTGATGTCACCTCTCTGAGCCTCAGTTTCCTTATCTGTAAACTGGGGATCATAATTGCTTCTATTTCCCAGAGCTGTGAAGATTAAATGAGATAATAAATGTGAAGTAGTTAGCACGGTAGTTGGCACATAAGTAGCAGTTGTTGAGTGTTCACCTTAATAATAGTTATTATTATTATTGATGTCAGCAGTTACTACCCGTACTAGATAAGATTCTGGGGCTTTGCTTGAAGGTTGTCTGGCAACAGGAGACTTTGTTTCTCCTTTTAGGCAATGGAGATAGGTTGCTTTCAGAGGGAGTGGTGTTGTGCATCTTAATACTAATACTGGGAATTCCCTGATGGTCCAGTGGTTAGGACTCCACGCTTTCACTGCCAAGGGTGCGGGTTCAATCCGTGGTCAGGGAACTAAGATCCCACAAGCCGCACGGCACTGCCAATAAGCACTAACTTTGAGCATTTGCTATGTGCCAGCCATGTGCTAAGTGTTTTATAGGTATTAACTCATAAATTCTTACAGCAGTCCTATAAATTAGGGCCTGTTATTATCATCATTTTACAAATGAGATAAAGGAAGCACAGAGAGGTTAAGTGACTTGCCCAAGGCCAGCCAGTAGAGAAACAGCATGGCTGGAGTTTAAACCCAACCTTGGAACTTGAGAAGGATTGCTGGTCTTGAGGGGCAAGTCCTCCCTCTACTACCCAAGGAGTTATCACCTGGAACGATGAAATAATTCATTGCCCATAAATCCCAGGTTCTGAAGACCAAGCCCCATTCCTTTCCCCCCAATTCTAAAAAATAACCCCTGCCTGTTTCCTGTCCCCTGAGGCTGATAAGATCAGGGAACAGAACTTCTCCCTCTGCAAGGGGAAGCAAAAAGACATGTAGAGTCACCAGAACTGGGTTTGAGTCCCAGCTGTGCCACTTAATGGTTCTGTCTTAGCCAAGTCACACCCTCTCTCTGAGCCTCAGTTTCCTTATCTATAAAACAGGGATGATAATAGCTCTGCCTACAGGGCTGTTGTGAGGAGCAGAAAAAACAAGTCCTGCATAAACTATAAAGTGCTCTCAGCACAAGCCTTCCTCTCCTGTTGCTATGGGGATGGCAAGCACTCCAGGAAAGCAGCTGAAGCCAGTATAGCGTATAGCAGGAAAATTGCCATCTCTGGAAACAGTCCTGGATTCGAGTCCCAGAGCTCCCTTTTATGCCCGAGTGACCTTGGGGAAGTCTTAGCCTCAGTTTTCTCATCTATAAAATAGAGTGAATAATACTGATCTTGTAGGGCTGGAGACAAAACATAGTGAAAGAATGCATCAAAAGCCATGAGCCAATGCCTAGTACAGAGCTGGCAGAGCACAGTCGGCTAAGGGATTCTAGGGATTCAGAGCAGAGGGACTAAGGAGAATCACCCTGGCCGCTCCACACCACCCCTGCCTGAGGGCAAGAGGGTGGAGAGTACTGTGATCAGAGCCAGAACGGACTCCAGCCACTGCCCTGCCTCTGGCATCCTCAGCTCTGGCTGGGTCCACTGCATCTCTCTCTCTCTCTCTCTCTCTCTCTCTCTCTCCCCCTTTCTCGTCAAACAAGTTCTTCTCCACTGAGCAATCCCAGGGGGCCCCCGAACCTCAGTTCCAGCCAAGCTTGCAGGCTTTCCCCGCCTCCACATCCTGAATCCACAGCCTTTGCATTTGCCATTCCTTCCACCTGGAATGCTCTCTCCTCCCGGAGCGACTTTGATGGGGAAGGTGGGGGGCGGTGCTGGAGGGAAAGGATCTGGAATGATGCTCCCCCACCACCTCACTCCCCTTTCCTGCATCTCCCACACTGCAAGCCTGACCTCCCCCTTCCCAGCGTGGGGGACGAGGCAGCACCGGGAGGGGTAGGGGAAGGGGGAGGGCTCAATGAAGGGCCCTCTATGGGGTTTTTCACCTGCTCAGAAGAGGCAGACAGAAATGAAAGCTCTAGAAAAACGCCTGCCGCTCTGCTCCCGAGGCCCCAGCTCGGTGAAGCCTCCCTGCCTTCCCACTGTGCCATCTTCTCTCCCTCCCCCTCCTCCTGCAGGCAGGTGCCACACAGTCAAGGAACATGTGTGGGTGGCAGGCCAGAAAGACTTGAGTTCAAATCCCATTCCTGCTGCTTACCCAGTGAGTGGCCTTAGCAAGCTGTTTGGCCTGCTTACACCTGATTTCTTTGTAAAAGGACACAACAATCCCTTCTTCTGAGGCTGCTGTGAGGACGAAGTAAGATGCCAGATGAAAGTGCCGGGGCGCAACCAAAGCGCTCAGCAATGGAGATAATAACAATGATGGCAAACACACCCAGTGCCCATGTGTGCCTGGCACAGCTCTCAGTACCTTGCATATATTAGCCTATTTAATTCCTGGTGAGGTGGACCATTACTATCCCCATTTTACAGATGAGGACACTGAGGCACAGAGAAGTTCTATAACTTACACAAGGCCACACAGGCAATGAGAGGCAGAGCTTATCTCTGTTCTTACCCATCATACTATGATGCTCTCAGTGGTAGTTTTATTTGCTTTTATCTGTACTGACTCTATGCCCTCAGTAAGTACATGTTATTCTTTTTTTTCCTCCCACCTTCAAAATCCTGCCTGAATTTTCCCTCCTTTGTTACATCTTCCAGTCTATTAATTTAATGAGCATCTATTGCTGACAGCTCTGGCCAGGCCTGGGCACGGCACTGGGGACCCAGGGATCAATCCACTCAGTCTCTGCCTCGAGTGGCTCCCAATCTGGTGAGGGAGAAAACACATACATAAAAATTACAGTAAAAGAGGCAGACACCAATTGCAGCAGGAGCTGTGAGCTCACAGAAGCATAGAACTTAACTGGAGGATTGGGGCAGGCTTACCAGAAGAGGAGTCATTTGAGTGGGGTCTTGAAGGGTGAGTAGGAATTCCTCAGACAGTTATGAAGTAGAGACATAGAATATGATGTATAGTGCAGACCCTGCAAGGGAGACTGAGTCAATAAAGGCTAGAGAATAACATGCTGGGGTCAGTTCTATGCCAGGTCTTGTACTGGGCGCTGCAGATACAGAGGTGGAAAGAAATTAACTGGGCCCCCAGGGAGCTTACAGACTTGGTGTCAGGGGATGGAAAGCAACAAGTAAAGCAAAAATAGCAACATTAAAGAAAAATCCAGAGGGGCTTTGGGACTACCAAAAAAGAGACCTAAGCTTGTCAGTGGGTCAGTGAAGGCTTCCTGGAGGAGTAGTTGATGTCTAGGCTGAGATTTAAAGATCAGAGCCAGATTATATCACCTACCACCACCCCAGCCATTACGTAAATTCAACATAAAAACAAAACCAACTGTAAAATGAGAGTAAGGAACTCCAATAAACTTCAGATTTTTCCGATAAACACTATATAAATGTTTTTTAAATTATCATACATCAAATTATTTTTTTAAAAATAATGTTTCTAGTGCCCCTCCTTTGCTGGTGTTCTAAATACATGCTGCTCTGCTCATTGGGTAATCTGACGGGGTGACAGGCCAGAGGGAGTCAGCCAGGGGAGAGTTGGGGAGGGTGTGGCGGGCAGGGGGAATTTCGCATAAGTACAAAGGCCCAGAGGCAAGAGAAAAGATGGCATGTTGGGGAAAAAAGGAAATCCTTTGATGAGAGCTGGCAAATGGGACGAGGTAGGGACGGAGAATCGGACTGGATTCTAAGGGTGCTGGGGAGGCACGGAAGGGTTTTAGCTGGATGTGCCATGATCAGATGTCCCTTTTGCAAGATCATTCTGAATATTGCTAGAGACCTTTTTGTGGTTTGAATTCATTCATGCAAGAGACACCAAGTACCCACTATGTTTCAAGCACTGACCCAGATGCTGGGGCTGCAAGAGAGAATTAATTAAGGGTTCTGCAGACAGAGCAAGATGTGGCAGGGACATTGAGTGCCCCTTCTACAGAGCGGTCTGAGTGTATAGAGGCTTGGATTGTGAAAGGGTATGGCTTTCACAAAAAGAAAGCCAAGCCCTGTGCTGGACAATGAAGCAGTGAGATGGGAGATGGCACTCAGGGAACCTGCAGGGTACTTGCAGTGGAGAGACCGACAACTCCTAGGAGAGAAGAAGGAAGGAGTGAAAGCAGGAGTAGAGGCAATGGGTTAGGGGTGGAAAATCCTGATCCTATAACCTCCCTAGAAGGTGGCCAAGGGGGCAGAGGGGCAGAGGCCCTGGCCAACCCCGTCAGCACCCCCATGCTTTCTTAGCCCTGCTGAGCCTTGCAGCTTGTCTCCTCCTGGCTCCAGAAGTCAGACCAAACCCTGAAGGAGAACAGAGGCGGGTGAGGAGGGGGCGGGCGGGAAACAAGCCCAGGCCTCTCACCCCAGCAGGGCCTTCCTTCCCAGTGGCTGGAGCCAACCCTGCTGAGGAGCCAGAGGTTACAGGGGAGGATTAAGGAGTTGGTTGCTTTTTTACCCAAATTGTGGCTGCATTTCTCTCTCTTTTTTTCTCTCTCTCTCTCTTTTTTTTTTTTAAGAAAGAAAAATGTTCCTGTGCACGCACCCAGAGGCTTTTGCAGGAGGCGGCTATTGGAGAACCAGGAAAACAAGCCAAGAAACAAGAGAGAGGAAAAAGACCACGCCTCGCTTGGCAGATTCCTAATGGCCCAGGAGACCTGAGGCTTTACAGTGGGAGGCCGGTGGGGGCTGGCTCGGGTGGGAGGGAAGGGCAGGCCGAAGGACAGCCACTTGCTGGCCAGTGACCTTGGGCGGGATGCTGCCTGCTTCCCTCTGGTGAGAATGGGGAGGAGGGGGCAGGGGCAGGGCTGGCTGGCTGAGGTCACAGGAAGGCCTCTTCCAGCCTGAAACGCGATCTCGGGATGTGGGGCCTGCCAACCTGCAGCGACCCTGGGCCAGCAGAGATGAAAGGCTGCCTGTCCCCAGCTTCCGGACCCCCGAGGCCCCAGTGCCTCCAACTTGAAGGGCAGCAAAGCTGCTGCAGCTGGCTGAAGCCAGTTGCTGGGCTCTCCCCGCCCCACACACACCTGATGTCATCCAACCCTCCCTTCCCTGTTTAGCAGAGGACACTCAGGCCCAGAGAGGGCTGGTGGCCTGCCCGAGGTCACACAGCAAGTTGGAGGCTGAGCCAGGGCTCACCACAAAGTCTTTGGACTCCAAGTCCAGGCCTCATTCCCTTTCCCCGAAACTTGGCTGCCTGGGGGCTTACCCTGGGGAGTTGGAGAGACCCAGGGTTAGGGAGGACAGTTGGGAGCTGTGTCTGTTTGAAGTCACGACTTAATGTTGACTAAAGTGCCTTTTTATAAAAAAAAAAAAAACAAAAAGAACGTTCCCAGCCCTTGCCATGAGCCTGGACTTGCTCTGCTGGCAGGGGAAGGAATGCAGCTCTGGCCGCCACAGCTGCTGGTGGCCAGCTGCGGCCTCAGCTCCTGCCGCTCCCACCCCAGCAGGCAAAGGGACAAAGGCCTCTTCTCAGCCTGTCCCCTCCAGCCCCCTGGATCAGTGGGGGCAGAGCAACAATCAGGAGGCCCTGTCACTGACCAGCTAAGTCGCTCTTCCTCTCTGGGCCTTAGCGCCCTTTCTGGAAAATGGGGGCAGAGTATCTGCCTGGCCTATGTCTCAGCACCATTTTGAGGTTTCAAAGAGGTAAAGTTACAGAAATACAGACCTCTCAGCACCTTCTTCTGCCTGAGGGTCAGCCTACTCAGAGACCCCTCTGCCTCAAAGGCCCCTCCCTTCCTCACGCTTCACCTGGCCAGCCCCAGCTTGCTCAGCTCAGCTCAGCCGGACCATCCCTCGCTCTGGGGAGCCCTCCCTCACCTCCAGACCGTGATGCTCCTTCAAGGTATTTATCACTGTTGTAATTAAATAATTAATTGTGTAATTGGCTCTGTCTCCCCACTAAAATGTGAATTCTGTAATAATAATAGCTGACACAAAAGGCTTACCCAGTGCCGGAGACTTTCCACGTATTAACCCATTGAATCCCTGTGCCAGGTATGATTAGTTTTCCCATTTTACAGATGAGGAAACTAAGACAATGAGAGATTTAGTAAATAACCTGACGTCACAGCAAGCTGGAGGCTGAGCCAGGACTCAATACAAAGAAGTTGCAGAGGGCTTCCCTGGTGGCGCAGTGGTTGAGAGTCCGCCTGCCGATGCAGGGAACACGGGTTCGTGCCCCGGTCCGGGAGGATCCCGCATGCCGCGGAGCGGCTGGGCCCGTGAGCCATGGCCGCTGAGGCTGCGCGTCCGGAGCCTGTGCTCTGCAACGGGAGAGGCCACAGCAGTGAGAGGCCCACGTACCGCAAAAAAAAAAAAAAAGAAGTTGCAGAACCAGGATTCAAATCCAGACCCCAGGCTGCCCCACTAGTCAGGCAGATTCAGCTTGTTCCTTGTCCATCCCAGCTCCCAGAACATCTGGCATACAGTAAGTGCTCCACATACATTGGGTGAATGAGGACACAAACAGGTTATGAATATACACATGAGCATTTGGAAAAGACTAAAGCACCTTCCAGGAGTGAGTTTTGCAGGTGCCACGTGTAGAGCCGTGGTGATGGGAGGGGGTACCCAATATATTGTTACAGACCAATTATTGGGCTTCTTTCTCGAACATACAGGCCAAAAACCTGAGACGTCATCTCTGATTCCTCCTTCCACTTTATCTGCCAGAGCCATTCAGTCCCCTGGTTCTGCTCGATGTCTCCCAGTGTACCCCTTCTTTTCCATCCTTCAATGCCCATCTTTTCCTTGGATTTTTATAGCAACTCTTACACAGGTTTCTCTGTCTCTAGTTTCTCCTCCTTCAAAGTGGGCCTCTAAAAACAGAAAGCTAATTGTGGGTGCTACCCCTCTTTACCCCTTCCCTCACTAATGAACCTTCCATGGCTCCCCTTTGCTCTCTGGATAAAGCCCACCCTCCTCACCAAGGCTTCTACCACCCAACTCCTGCCTCCACCTGTCCAGTCTCACTTCCTGCCCCTCTCCTCCACATGTCCTTTGGCCAAGCCACTCTATGCAGTAGAAGTTAAGAGCATGGAAGAAGACAAACCTGGGTCCGAGTCTGAATTTTGCCACTTACTAGATGTGGAAGTTTGTAAACAAATCAGTTCCCTTCTATAAGCCTCCGTTCCCACATCTGGGGAAATGGGCATAATTATGATACCTCTTCATAGAGTCAGTGTAAGGATTAAATGAATACATACAGTGCTGAGCACAGCACCCGACATGCCCAATAGTTCATGTAATTCTTATCCTTTCCTCTGCTACAAAGAGCATTTCTTTTATTTTTTTATTATTTATATTTTTAATATTTGGCTGCGTTGGGTCTTCGTTGCTGCGCGCAGGCTTTCTCTGGTTACAGCAAGCAGGGGCTACTCTTTGTTGCAGTGCACGGGCTTCTCACTGCAGTGGCTTCTCTTGTTGCGGAGCACGGGCTCTAGGTGCGCAGGCTTCAGTAGTTGTGGTGCACAGGCTTAGTTGCTCCGCGGCATGTGGGATCTTCCCAGACCAGGGCTCAAACCCGTGCCCCGGTCATTAGCAGGTGGATTCTTAACCACTGTGCCACCAGGGAAGCCCAAGAGCATTTCTTACTGTCAGTCTTACTATTCTTTATGACCCAGCTCAAATGTCACCTCTTGAAGGAAATTTTTCTTGGTATTCATACTCTGTTCCCTAAGTGAAATCAGTCTCACTTTCCAGACTCGCTTTCACTTTGCACCTCTGTAAAGCACTTGTAATATTGTTGTTGCACTCTTTTCCCCGTTACCCCAAGAGTTCCAGGAGAGCAGAAACAGTACATTCTTAACTCTAGCCCATGCCTGGCATGCAGCAGGTGCTCAAACAGTGTTGGTAGAATTGAATGGAGTCACCGCTTTCAGTGCTTTTCTTGAGCACCTTGCAGGGAGGAGGCCTGAGGGATGCTGGGACCTGGTTGCCTGAGTCCCACTCCAGCTCTGGTGTGGGGTATGTTGGTATGTGTATGGGAGTGGAAGTGGGTAGAAGAAACCCCTGACCTCTGGGCTCTTTCTTCTGGCCAGGACTCTTCAGTCCTCTGAGGGAAGAAGAGAAGGGAGAGGAGGTGAGGAGGTCCAGGTGCTGAGCAGGGGTGAGGTAGGGCTATAACAGGAGCTGGGGCGTGGGTGGGAGCTGGGAGACTCCAGTTGCTCTAAGACCAGGGCTGGGCCCGCCAGGACAGGGCCTCAGAGCCCAGGTTGCCACCTGCCATGCCCCGCCTCATCCTGGCACCTGGATTAAGTGACTTTTCAGGTTGTAAAACTACATCTTGATTTGCAAGGAAGCAGAATCCAAGCCTGGCCTTGTCTGGTTGCTGAGCAGGGAGGAAGGGGAGTGTTCCCTTTTATTCTCCTTTTTGTGTTGGCAACCCCTTGCAATCCTGGGCACATCAAAGAACGTAGTACTCTTTGTAACCCAGGTTAAGGTCACATTATCCCCAACTGTTGCTTCAGTTGGTGCTCCTGTCACTCCCCCTATTTAAAAACGCTTCTCTCACTGCTTAGTACCCTCAGGATAAAGTCTCAACTCCCAATACAACCCAGAAAGTCCTGGGTAGTCTGGTCCCTGCCTCCTCGTGGACTTTCTCTCGCTTCCCTGTCCCCCTGCCTCCACGTCTTCTGGCCCTTTCTCAGTTCTCTCAAGCACACCTTGCCCTTTCCTCTGGGTCTTCACACATACTGTTTTCTCTGTCTCGAATGATTTTCCCCATCACCTGATAATTATATTTTATGTTGAGTGCTTTTTTTTTTATTTTTTTTATTTTTTTAACATCTTTATTGGGGTATAATTGCTTTACAATGGTTATTGAGTGCTTTTGATGCCTAAGAAATCTTTGCCTATCCCAAGATCATGAAGTTATTGCCATATGTGTTCTTCTAGAAGTTTATAGTGTTAGCTTTCACATTTAGGTCCATGATTCATCGTGGATTAATTTTTGTGCGTTGTCAGACAGGCTGAGACTCATTCCCGCTTTAATTCCTACTCATTCTTGACAGTTCAGCTTATCCCTCACCTCCTTTGAGAAGCCTTCCTTGACTGCTCCCAGATTAGATCAGTTCCTTCCACTCCACAGCCCATAGCACCCTGTACTTTATTGTAGCACTTGTCACAATTGTAATTAAACAATTATTCGTGTAATTAGTTGTTTAACATCTCCTCTCCTCTTGTATACTGTAGCTCTCTGAACTCAATGCTTGTGACGGTCTTCTTAAAAAACTTTGTACTGAAATATACATTCAGAAAACTGCACATATCAAAATATATAGCTTGAAGAATTTTCACAAACTGAACACACTATATAACTGGTACCCAGATCAAGATGCAGACCGTTATGATGCTAAACATTTTCTGTACCCAGGAGTCCCCTCCCCTCAGCTATGGCTGTCTTTTTTTACCCTTATATTCTTAGCACCCAGCACAGAGCTAGACATTATTAAGCTCTCAAAAAAACCAAAAAAATCCCAACTCTTCGCTGAATGAATGAATTAATTGATGATGCTTAATTCTTCTTCAAAGAACTAGACATGGAATCCAATTTTGGCTCTGGGTCTAGCTCAGTGTGACTTTGAGGACGTCCCTCTGCTTTCTGGGTCTCAGGTTGCTTGTTTACAAAATGGGTGGGTGGGTGGGGTGATGGAGGGAGTTTGGATAATAATCCCTTTGGGCCTTTTCCAGGTATGGCATTTGGGGCAGAATTAGCCCCCTTAGGTTCTGACAATACATTGTCAGGAACTATTTTGGTTTTCTGCCTGGAAATGAGGACCTGGCGGGATTAGAAACTATACCCACGTGGAGCACCAGGAGCCTGGGCCTAAGAGTCAGAGGACGTAGGTTTGAGTCTTGGCCTCGCCTGTGGGTGACCTTGGGCAAGTCCCTTCCCTCCCCTGGGTCTCCTTGGTTTCTTCCCTTAAAATGCGGGGTAGGTTGACCTCAAAAGCTTGACGAGCAGTGATTCTGGCTCCAGGCCTCTGAGCACCAAGTTTCTGTTCCTGGAGCGCGGGAAGCTGGCTCTGGGCTCCTCCCTGCCAGGCACTGTGCGGGGAGAGGAAAGCACTCGATGTGATAACCACCCTGCAAAGGGAACTCGCAGTCTGGCCAGGGGGACCCAATGTTCAGCCAGGAACCGAATGGAAAATGGGCTGATGGTCCAAGTGATTCTCTACGTGTGGGGCTGAAGGGAGAGGAGCTGGAGTGTTCCAAGTAGGGGTAGGAGACCTGGCAGTGGGGGTTGGGAGAAGACAGAGATGGCTTCCTGGGGGAGAAGCCTTTGGAAATTGGCAGGGCAGCCCAGGGGCGCTTCCCAGAGATGGGAGGAGGCAGGAAGGAGGAAATTGGGTCCAGGTGACCACAGAGCAGCAACTTGGCCAGGGAGTAGGAGAGGCGGGAGCTTGGGCAGCCGCCCCACAGCTGAGCCTTGAAGGGGAAGGGGGGGCTGCTGCCTCTGCCTTGGCCTTGGGAAAGCGCCATCTTCTCAGGCCACAGGCTAGGAAGGAGGGCATTGTTGTGAGCTCAGGCGAGAGGGGCCTCTCTTGGAGCAGCCCCCCAGGGCCCTGCCCAGCTATGCTGGGGCTGCAGGACTGAGGGTGAGGAGCAGAGTCAAGCCCCAGCCCCCAGCTCCTTCCACAGGGCCCTCCCTTCAGCTTGGATCACATTTCTGACTCTTCCCGGCTTTACAACCAGGGGGCACTCAGAGCATCTTTACTGAATCCCATTCTTCAGACCGATGACTGAGGCAGAGTGGTCAGTGGCCAAGTTGGAGCTGAGTTACAACTATGCAGATGGTAATAGACAGCAGAGCCTAGAGTTAAGAGCTTGACTGCCGGGGTTCAACTCCCAGCTCTTCCATTGACGAGCTGTATGACCTTAGGCAAATCCCTTAACCTTTCCGTGCCTCAGCTTCCTCATCTGTAAAGTAGGATGATAATATTACTTATATCATAGGGTTGTTGTGAGGAATAAATGAGGCAATAGATGTAAAGCATTAAGATATAAAGCACTGCCACCTCAGAGGCAGCAAAATGGACAGGCTTTGGAGTCACTCCTCTAGTCCAAGCCTTAGTTTCTTAATCTCTAAAATGGTGCTAATAGTTCCTGCCTCTCGAGGCATCTGTGAAGATTAGTAAGGACAAGCTGGCCCCTAATAGGAGTCCACTGGAGGCCTCTCTCTCACATCCCTTCCCTACCTCATCGTTAGCATGTTCAAGCTCTGTTCATCTGTCCCCAGCAAACAGCTGCCCCTTGGCCACCTTGTAGGCCTAGGAATCTACCCTGGCAGTGGGGTTTGGATTAGACAAGGGTCATTCAGTCTCTGGGACCTAGCTCAAGGGATTCTAGGATCTGGGTACCCAGAGGTGGTCTAGAGGGGGTGGAAGAGGGCTCCAGGTGGGCATGGCCTCTTGGCCTCTCTCTGACTCCTCATTCCATTGGGAAGGGCCCGGTAGAGGAAGCCTAGAGTGGGCCCTCTGAAAGGGGGGGTTCCTACCTCCCTGGTGGCCTGGGCCTAAGGGCCAAACTAATTAAGAATAAATGATAGGGAATTCCCTGGCAGTCCAGTGGTCAGGATTGCACGCTTCCACTGCAGTGGGCACAGGTTTGATCCCTGGTTGGGGAAATAAGATCCCACAAAAAACAACAGCAACAACAAAAACTCTAAAAAAAAAAAAAAGAATAAATGACAAAGCGCATAGTAGACCCTTGGGAAATAGTAAGAATGGCTGCCATCCATTATCTTCACAACATTCCTGAAAAGCAGGCACTATTGAGCCCATTTTGAAGATGAAGAAGCTGAGGCTCAGAGAGGTAAAGTCACTTGCTTGGGGGTCACACAGCTATATCTAAGGGCACATGGGTTTCCCTGGTGACGCAGTGGTTGAGAGTCCGCCTGCCGATGCAGGGGACACGGGTTCGTGCCCCGGTCCGGGAAGATCCCACATGCCGCGGAGTGGCTGGGCCCGTGAGCCATGGCCGCTGAGGCTGCGCGTCCGGAGCCTGTGCTCTGCAACGGGAGAGGCCACAACAGTGAGAGGCCCACGTACCGCAAAAAATAAAAAATAAATAAATAAAAAATATGTATATCTAAGGGCACAGCTGAGATTCAAAGCTGGATCTGTCTGATCCCAAAGGGGCTGCCAGCCAAAGGCTAGGAATCCCAAGGTCACCAGCGGACTCTTGTTAGGGCTGGACCAGAAGCCATGGGCTGGACTGGGCATGGTGTGGTCCCAGGATGATGAGCAGATCTACTCAGGACAGAGGGGTTTAATGTACCCTCAGAAACCTGCCTGTGAACCCGGCTCCCAACCCTCTAGTATCGTTCTTACTGAAGTTATTTATTCATTCTATGCACATTTGCACACCCCTTCCCTAAGTGTAGCCATGTGCTGGGCCCTGGGGACCCTGGATAAGTCAGACTTGGCCATTGCCCTCTGAGTGCTGCTAGTCTGCTAGGGGAGACAGAGGCATGGCTAGAAACTGTACTATAGGGTGAGGTGGACTGGAGAGTAAGCACATGAGCTGTGGCAACCAACTCGCTGGGCCCCAGCTCTATCACTTATTACCCTTAGAAATGGGGCCAGTTACTAAACCTTTCTGAGCCTCAGTTTCATGTGTGTAAAATGGGGATGATGATAAGATATTTTCTTTCTTTTTTTTTTTGGCTGTACCACACGGCATGCAGCATCTTAGTTCCGGGACCAGGGATCTAACCTGTGCCCCCCTGCAGTAGAAGCACGGAGCCCTAACCACTGGACCTCCAGGGCATTCCAAGATATTTTCTTTTAAGATAGCCATGAGGATTAAATAATATCATGAACATGATATGCTTATATAAAGTCTGGCACATAGAAAGAAGCATCCAGGGGACTTCCCTGGTGGTCCAGTGGGTCCTCTCCCAATGCAAGGGGCCCGGGTTTGATCCCTGGTTGGGGAACTAGATCCCGCACACATGCCGCAACTAAGAGTCCACATGCCGCAACTAAGAGTCCACATGCCGCAACTAAAAGATCCTGCATGCCGCAACTAAGACCCGGCGCAGCCAAAATAGATAAATAAATAAATATTTAAAAAAGAAAGAAAGAAAGAAAGAAAGAAGTATCCAATGAGTATTAGCTGTCTGTAATTAAGTGTAATGGGGGCATAGAGGAGAAACCTATTTTTTGTTGGGGAACAGGAGTCAGGAGAGGCTTCTTGGAGGAAGGGACATCTGGATTGGGCCCTGAAGGATGAAGACTTCACCTGGAGAAGTGGGGGAGGGCACTCCAGGGGGATGTACCACAAGGACAAGGGCCCAGAGACCGGGAGGATATACCTGTTTGGGTGTGGCTGAGCAGAGTCAGCTGGGAGGAGTGACTGGAAATGAGGCTGGAGAGCCGGTTTCAAGGACCTCGAGTGTCTCACTGCCGACGAGTCTGGACTTTAAAGGGCTGGGGACGGAGCAGGCCTTTAAGAGCTGGGAAGGGACATGACTGTGCCTATTTTAGGAAGATGACTCTCACTGTAGTGTGGAGAGTGAACCGGAAGGGGAGAGACTGGATGTCAGGGAGCGGATCTGAGTGTGTGCCCCCCGTGGGTTAAAGTCCCCCAGGGGCTTCCCAGCAGCCTGCAGATCAGGCTCTGACCTCTTACTTCCCACCTGCCCACAGGCTCTCTCCTTTGCATGCAACATCGACATCGTCCCCCTCGGTTCGCCCACTAATTCCTGGTCCTCCCTCTGGTCTCCGTCTAGCCATGCTTCCTCCGGGAAGCTGTTCTGGGCACCCCAGGTCTAGATGAGGTCTTCCTCCTCCTCCTCGGGACCTGTAAACTTGCCCAGACTGGACTCTGGCCGAGGGCAGGGACTGTGTGGTCCTGCTCAGGCTTGAGTCCACAAGGCCCAGCAGAGCGTGCCCAGCACGTAGGGGGCGCTTATCCCACGATTGGAGGAATGATTGAACCGCTGAGTGAAGGGACAAGCCCGTTAGCAGGCAGGTGTGATAGTCAAGTGAAAATGATGAGGCCTGCGGTGCCGTGAGGAGAGAGATCCAGCAGGTGAATTGACAGGACACACGATTGATGAGAAGTGAGCACAGGGGGAAAAGAAAGAGTTGGCGATAACTCAGAGGTCTCTCCCTCTGATAGCCCGATGCCTTTAACCAAGATAGGAAACATGGGTGGGGGCGGAGGTGGGGAGGAGGAGAAGGCCTAGGCGGGAGATGGGGCCCCGGTGCACGCTGTTCCCCGGAATGCCCTTCCTCCCTATCTCCCCACCGGTGGGTCCCCATCAATGTCTGTGACTGTCAAAATGTTGCTTCCTCAGAGAGGCCACTCTGACCACCCTAGGTAGGCTGGCCCCCTGTGGATCACTCTCTACCAACGTGCCCTCTCCATTTCCTTCCCAGCCGTCTTCATGATTGTCATCGGGTATCTATTGATTTGTATTTTGTTTGTGGTGTGTGTTTCTCAATAGATGGGAAGTTCCACGAAGGCAGGGATCTTGCTTATTTCACTGACCACGTATACCTGGCAGGTTTCGTGAAACACAGTAGGTGCTCAAAACAAGATTTATTGGTATGAATGAGTGAAGGAAGGAAAGAAGGAAGGCCGTGATTGCCACGATAGATAAGGAATTTGACTCTCAGCCTCAGAGGAACGGGGAGCCATGGAAAGTTCTTAAGGGAGGCAGTGTCAGGGTTCAGCTTGTGTTTTAGAAAGCTCACCCTGGGGGCTGTGTGGAAGATGAATTGGGGAGGGAGGCAGGGGGAATTGAGACAAAGACAGTACCTGGGGCCAGGCTTGGAAACCCCCTGCCTGTGGGGGACTGGAGGCCCCTCCCTGTCCTTCCCCACCCCCGGCCAGGCCTGTTGTCTCAGACCCCAGCGGCGAGCAGGCGGTGGGAAGAGCAGGGCTGGCAAAGCTGACACTCACTAATCACGGCCCTCACCCCGGAGCCGCACTGACTGTCTGGTCTCCATGGAGACACGGCAACCTCCGGCCACTTGTTAATGGCAGCTCAACAAGGCTGCAGCAACGGGGACGGGCCTGACCAGCATGCCCCAGCCCGGCACCACCTGTCCCAGCCTGGGCCTCTGCAGCAAACCCCAGGGGCGCCTGAGCTGGGGGACAGGACTGGAGGTCTGGTGGCTGGGAGGCTCCCCCCACCCCTCCGGAGCCCCACCTCTCTTGGCACTGCCAAGCAGTGAGAGGGCAGACAGAGGCAGCCTCTGCCCTGGCTGACTCCTCCGCAGGGCTGCTGGGAAGCTGAGCTCATGCAGGTCACCGAGGCAGGGCCAAAGGGCTGGAGGGGGATGGTGAGGAGAGTGTGTGGGGGGGACCTGCCTGCATCCCACACACAAGAGGAATGGAGGAGAGGGCGCTTCGCCTGCCACGACAAACCTCTGCTCTGCTAGCCCGCGGCAGGGACCCGACTGGGAACCATCTGTCCAGAACCTCTTCCCTAGTTTGCTGTCACTACATCTGAAATCTGAAATGCCACCATTAGCAATTCACTCCTTCGGGAGGCAGCGTGGTGGCATAGCACAAAAACACTGGCTTTGCAGTCAGGCAGGCCTGGATGTAAGGCCTGGCTCTGTCTCACCACCTCTGAGCATTGATCTCCCCATCTGTAAAACGGGATAGTAATTGCACCCACACAGACACACATTCGAACATGCACACTTCTCTGGGCCTACTCTGAGTTATCCTAGGAGGCTGAGCTCAATACCTGTGACTCCTCCTCCCACAGGCCTTTCTTCACACCCACAGCTGAGCTCCATGGTCCCCAGGACAGCATTCACCCTCCTCCTGTAACTGTCTGTCCCACCTTTATCCTCCCCACAGACTGCCCTGTAGGGCAGGGCAAAGTGAGCAGCAGGAGAGGTTTGTCTAGTAAACAAAGGAGGCGGGTAGGGGGAGCCTCCTTCTGCCTTTTGTCCTCCTTCCTCCGCAGGGGGTGCTCAACCCCTAGAGCACTGCTTGAGGGCCTCCTTTCCTGCTCTCCTTCATACCTTTGTTTGTCCATCTGTCTGTCCACCCAGCCATCCTGCAAAGACGTGTGAGAGGGCCCAGACGTGACCCCCGCAAGCAGGTGAGGCAGAGACCAGATTCCTCCGGTCAGGCACCTGAGGCCCACCCACGGCCGCCCCCAGCCGTGTTTCTCCTCAGTCACTCCCTAGGCGACATTCCAAGCCGAGAGGGCCCTTGGAAATCAGCTAGTCTAATCCACTGCAGCCAGATGAAGAAACCAAGGCCCAGAGAGGACTGGGGCTTGCCCAAGATCCCACAGCAGCTCTGTTTTTGGGTTGACAATGTACCAATTATGTGGGCCTGCTCGGGAGGTGGCTTTTGGCTCTCTTGGCCCTGCCGACAGCCATGTTCCCAGTGGCAGCTGGAATGCTGGTGGGAGTCCTGTCTGGCCTTTGCACCCTGACTCCCCAGGGCCGAACCAGGTGGCTCTGAGGGAGCTCAGGGCCTGGGGGGGTGGGGGGGGGAGTGGGAGGATCTCAGAGGGGCAGCCCGGATACCAGCAGGGGCATGGGATGTCTGAAAGATAAAGGAGGCAACATTGATCTTAAAGACTAAATCAGAAGCCCTGAGCGTCTGTCCCAGCTCTGCCACACTCACTTGCTGGGCAACCTTGGGTGCATGATTTGACCTCTCTGAACCTTAGTCTTCTTATCTGTAAAATGGTGCTACCTTTGTAGAATGAAAACCGTGTTGTCAATGGCGACAGCAGTTCAGAGGTGAGGAGTTTTTAACTGCTGGACTGAAAAGCTGTCTCTGAAAGGGGAAGGGACTAGCTCGAGGCCACAGAGCGAACCCACGTCTCCCTCCCATGAGGTCTTTGCACTGAACTGGATACCAGGTTTAGGAGCTGGAGGAAGCATCCAGACCAGGCTGTTCGCTTGCTGAAGGAGAAGGAAACAGGATCAGAGAAGGGGAGCAAGTTCCCCAAGGTCACCCAGTGAGTCTGGGGCCAATGTGGGCCCAGAGCCCGGGCTGGGCACGAAGTCCCCTTGCCCAGCTGCCTCGCTTGCTCATCCAGCCCCCTTGGTTTTGTCTCCCCCAGTGAGTGGGCGCAGAACGGGCCCAGCTTCCTTCCTGCCGCCCTGCCCGCCGTCTGCCACGTTGGCAGAGCCGCCCGCAGCCTCCTCGCCCCTGCTGCTGCCGCTGCTGCCGCGCATCAGCCGAGACCAGCCCGCCGGGAGTTTGCCCAGAACAGCCAGGGCTGCCGGAGCCGGGGCTGGGCCGGCTGACGCTGCCAGACAGGAAGGAGCGAGCCAGCCGGCGTAGGGAGGGAACAAGGGTTGAGCCAGCCCCCGACCTTCCCAGTCCTTCCCCACCCTCACCAGCCAAGAAAGGGAGGCAGGAGGCTTGGGTTGGGGTCCTGGGGCTGGGGTGTGTGTGTGTGAGGTTCAGATAGCCGGGTCTGTCTGTGGGAGTGTGCACGCTTAGGTGTGCAGGGAGGAGCATGCTGGGGGTGATTCGGGAGGCTGTGTTTGCCTCAATGCACACAGATGACTCTGTGGGTGAGTTTGTGCTGCTTTGTGATACACAGGGGCCACTGCGTGTTTGTGTAAGCACAAGGGAGGATGACAAGACGACGACTGTTAGTGATAAGGAATCTGTGTGCGTAAAAGGCTCAGCATGTGTGTCTGAGTCTGTGTACTCACCTCATGTCTGGGTGTGTTGGGGCCCCTGTGAATTTGTTATTGTGTGCAAGAGGATAATGACGTAACTGTGAGTTTGAGCTCCTCTGTGTGTGCCCAAGGGACGGCGATTGTACGTGCACAGCAGAGTCATGCGTGCAGCTGGGATTTTAGGCTGGTCTCCGTGCCCAGGAAGACACCGTGTAACAGAGCGCGCTGGTCCAAATGTCCAGGGCGTGGGCACGGGGTGTCTCTGTGCCCGGCGGGCTTTGTAAGCGTGGTTATCTCTGGTGATGCAGGGGATGACCGTGTGTGATGGTCGATGCTCGGCTGTGTGTGCAGAGAACAGGCGGCACGGTTGTTGTGTTCCTGGGGTTGCATCCGCACGGGGCCAAAGCAGCCGTGGCGGAGGTGGCAGTTGCACTCTGCAGGGAGAGACAGTATGCTACGGGTTTGCACTTGTTTCTCTGCTCGGCAGGGCCCTGTGTGTGATTGTGTTTGTGCGTGTCTGTGAGCACCGCGTGCTGGAAACTGCGTGCTTCTGAGTCTGTGGTGAGCTGAGTGTAGGAAGGGGGAGTACATGGCCGTGTTGGTACTTGTCTGTGAGCCCCGGGTCGGATGCGCTCCATGTGCTGCCTCCTGTGTGCACAGGTGGCCGCTGTGTCCAACCGTGTCTTTGTGTGTTTCGGGTCGTCTGAATGTGCACAGGAGGGGGACATGGAGGGGGGATTTGAGTGCGTGCCTGTGCAGGCCCCTTTAACGTGGCAAGTCGAAGAAATGTCGGCCTTCCTGGCAGCAGATCTGGGCTTGGTTCCACTGGGGGTGTCTGCAGAGAGGGGCTCTTAGAAGGGACGTGCTTGAGCGAGAGAGACAGGAAGGGAAGGGGGGGCCAGCCCCAGCTCGGGGTTTCCAGGAGGGAAAGCCAGACATTGGAACTTGTCAACGCTACCTCCTTCCCCGCCCCCACCTCCCCGACTGCTGCCTCCCCTCCTGGCGCCTGAAGGCTGCTGGCAGCCGGACAGACAGACAGACAGTGCACACATCGACTGGCTCACCGGCACAGAGCCCGAACGTGAGCCCCTAAATACACGAGCCTGGACGCCTAAGGTCCAGAGAGGGCAAAAGACATGGGCACATGTGTTTATACGTACTGGGGGGCAGGGGTGCTGTTGGCCTCTGGTGCTTCAACCCAGACTAGAGCCCTGGCCTAGAGGGGGGAGGAGACTGTCGGGGAGCCTCTGAGGAGGGGGCTCTTGTTACTCTGATCAGACTCCCAAGGCTCCCAGGCCCCCGCCCTGTTTATACAACTGCTGCAGTGACTTTGAGAATCTCATTGCCTCAGAAATCACCAACTGCAGCTCTCTCTTTGTTAGAAGCAGAAAAGAGATCCAGAGAGGGGCAGCGGCTGATCCAGGGTAACACAGCAGAGTCAGAACTGGAAGCCAGGGCTGCTCCTTCCCCTGGCTGTGTCTGCTGTGGCCACTGGCCCGTGGCCGTCTGTCCTCTCCTAGCCTTCCCGTGGCCCATTGAGCTGTTTCTCCCTCCCAGTTCTTCATGATACGACAATGACCTCTGGCTTTTGCTTTTCTTTTCTTTTTTTTTGTCTCAAGTGATGTGTTTGTGTGCTTCATAGCCCATCTGTTTATCACAAGGGCTCCAACAGCCTCTGGGGCAGCAGAACCTGGAAGAGAAAAGGAGAGTTTTGTTCTGGGCCAAGGGCTACTGGGGAGGTGGCGATGGGATGGGGAGATAGAGAAAGAGAAGGAAAGGAACTCAAGAAGAGAGGGAGGAGAGGAGGAGAGCAAAGCGAGGAGGGGCCTGGTGGCGCCTCTGAGAAGCATAGCCTGCTTCCTGGCTCCACCTCCAGTCTGGGCACCAGGGGCAAACTCTGAGCTCAGAGGGAGTCCTGCCCCTTGCTGGGTTTCTCTAGGGCCTGGCCTCAACCCCCAGTCCCTGGGGTCAGCAGGGTTGGAATCTTGGGGGCAGAATTTTGAGTGCACGTCTGGTGTGCAGTGACCACACTCACCTTGAGAAAAGAGGGAAGGGGCTGGGGGTGGGAGGATGGGCACGAACCTGGGTGTGTGGCCTCTTTGGAGCTTGGGAGTTAGGTGTGTATGTGAAGTTGTGTGATAGGGCTCTGTGTGTACATCTGTGAACATAGGCAAACAGGCTTGGATTTCACTGGGTGGGGGGACGATTGTGGGAATGTGTGCATGTGTGTGTCTGCTATAGGCAGGAGAGGAATTTTACCCTGAGGGGATAGTTGTGAGCATGTGTGTGTGTGCACACGGGCATGTAGAGGGGCGTGTGTGAACCTGCACTTACATGCTTCTATAGAGGCTATATTCTGTGTACGAAGGTAAGTAAATTATATAGCTATGCACAGCGTGTGTGTGGTTGGATCTGTGTGTGTGTATCGTGTGTTTGATTGCATGAGTGTTTACATGGGAAGTGTATAACTGCATATGTGCACAGCTGTGTACACGTCTGTGATTGTTTTGAGGGACAAGGTGGAGTTGTCTGTATGAGTCCTGACGATGGGTGGTGTGTGCAGTTTTGTATATTTGTGGGACAGTGACTGTCAGGGAGCTGTTCACACGTGTGGTTGTGTATTTGGGGGGACTGGGTTAAATGGGTGGTTCTTGAAGCAATACTTTATTTTTTTTTATGGTCAAACATCCCCCCCCCGCCCCGCCCGGGATGTAAACTCTATGAGGGCTGGAATTTTGGTCTGTATGTTCACGATACCCTTTGTGTCCAGATTAGTGCCCAACACACAGTAGGCACTGAATCATACTTCTCAACTGAGTGATGAGCGAGTGTGTGCATGCTTGGCTAGGTGTGGGAAGTGTGTTATATGTCTGAATTGTGTGTGCATGTATCTGGGTGTGTGAACAGGTACATTTCGTGTTGTCCGGGTGTGTGAGGTTTTAGGCATAAGTGGCACGTGGACCAAGTGTGTGCACAGGTGCATGTGTGTGTGTCTAGATCCGCACATAACTGTGTACCTGAAGCTGTGCCCCTTAGGTGAGCATTGCGAGTGTTGGGGGACGTGGCTGTGTGCGTGCACAGTTGTGTGTGCATGTGCAACGGGGGCGGGAAGGCGCTGGCGGCTTCTCCCAGCCTTCAGCACTCACTCAGCTTCACCCCAGGTCGCCTGCTGCGAAATGTCAGTGGCAGAGAAGCTAAAAATACCCGCTCTCCTCCTCCTGCTCACTGCTTGGGCTGACAGGGCTGTGGGGCCCCAGCAGGCCCCTTGGGCCCTGGCGGGAGGAGGAGCTGCTGGGGGAGGGGCGGGTGTGGGGTAAGATAAGGAGGCCCTCCTCAGCACACTCCCTCCCCCTTTCCTCCCTGGCTCCAAAACCAGGCCCCAGGCTCACCTCTGTCAGGAAGCCCTCCAGAACCCCCCAGGAGCTGCCACATGCTGGTGTGTGTGTCTATGTGTCCGTCTGTAGTGTCCAGAGCTGCCTGGGAGGGAGGTGCGGCCTCCGTCAGACCGGACCTCATCTGGGCAGGATAGTGCCTCTTCTGTCAGTACAGGCAGGGACTGGGGAGGACAGAGCTTCAGACAGGGCCTCCTGGGGATGGGCTGTATCTTTCCCCTCAGTCTGAGGGCTCCCAGGGAAAGAGCTGGTGCTGTTTCCTCCCTAGTGCTGAGGGTACAGCCCAGGCTGTATGGGTTCATCTGGAGCTGGTACTGAAGCCACTAGGGCCCTCTGACCTCAAGGCACATCTGCTGCTCCTCAGGGCTTGTGGGCAGGGAGGAGTCTCCGCTCCGCTCACACCCTAGGCCGGCATGTGTTTGTGCTACGGGTATTTGTGTGGGTGCGGGTGGGACATGTCAGGGCCCATGGTCCTTCAGGGACTTGTGTCTCTTCACATGTTGGGCTCCTGGGTGTGTCTTTGCTTACATCTGTGCTGTCAGCAACTGCCTGCCTTAAGCATTGTGGGCAATCAATAAAAGTTTGGGGAGTTGTGTGTTTCTCAGTGTGCGTGTGGGTGACTCCGTATGTGAGGCTGGGTTTCTTTCATAATGCAGACCTGCAAACTCTAGCTGGAATGAACTGCGTTAGTATGATAGCTGCTGGTGTTACCACATGGGGATTTTGGTGTGTCAGTGTTTTGGAGTGTCTGTCTCTTATCAGATGGTCAGTGCCTGTTTGTCCTCTGTATCAAGAGGTCTGTGCGTATGTCTGTGTGTTGGGGTTTCAATCCCTTGATTACTGCACTTCTGTGTGTCTACCTGGATGTCATTATGTGAATGGGCATCTCTGTGCCTGTGTGTGTGCCTATGTTAGTTTGATTTCGTGGGTCTCTGTGTCCATGTGTCCCTGCAAATGCTGGAGTTGTCTGTGTGGGTTGAAATCTGTGCACAAACTGGGCACCCTCATCCCCCAGCCCTTTCTCAGGGAATTTTTTTTTTCGGCCATGCCACACGGCTTGCAGGATCTCATTTACCCCACCAGGGATTGAACCTGGGCCACGGCAGTGAAAGCCCAGAACCCTAACCACTAGGCCACCAGGGAACTCCCCCAACCCTTTCTTAGTCTCCCACCATTTCTATGTTGAAGGCCTTGGGTTTTTGTGTGTGTGTGTGTGTGTGTGTGTGTGTGTGTATCAACTGTCCCCAGCCCCAAAGCCTCCAGCTCTGTGCTCTGCCCTCCCACTCTCTCTCCAGTTGGACTTGAGGTAGGAGCTGAAGCAAAGAGGGCAAGCAGGCACCAGGCACGAAGCCCACCACAGCCAGGGGCTGGGGCCAGGCTGCCACCAGGGCACTGCCTCAGCTTTCTTCCAAGCAAGCGGGTAAGCCAGAGCCTCGGTTACATGTAAACACCAGCTGTGTCAAGACAGCGCAGCTTCTTCTAGGTCAACAGACAGCTGTGGGGTTGCTAGGCAACCGCCTGGCTCCCCCCCATTAACCCCCCCCACCCACTGCCTCTACCTGCAAACCCTCTGCTGGCTCCCCCAACCCTAGAATACCGCCACGCCCCTCCATGCCAATTAAAACAGCGGGCCTGAGTGGGTAGGGGGTCAAGGCTGTGTGAAAGGGGGGGCTCAGGGACTGGGATTAAGGTATGGGGAGTTGTAACCCTTCTGGTGCCAATGCCCCCCTGCCCTCAGTCCTCAGCACACTCCTCCACAGCCCCACCTCACCAGTCAGATGAGCAGAACTGGAGTGATGGTAACTGATTCCCACCCCCACCCACCCCCACTCCCACCCCCGCCCCACCGCCACACACACACACCATAGGCCAAGCCAGAACTGGAGAGATGCTGGAAGCAGATGGAAAGTGAGGGGTGTAGACTGTATTAGTGCTTGGTCAAGTCCCCTCAGGCTCCCCAGCCAAGCCTGGCGGAAGACTGGCTGGAGGGACCTCTGGCAACAAAAGGGTTAAATTCCCCCTTTATTTTCCCCCCTCCCAGGATTGCCACCCCGGTTTCCAAGACAGCACCTGCGCTCCCAGCTGCCGTGCCCGTTTGGTGCCGGTGCCCAGGCCGGGCAGCGCCCCAGGCCCTCGCCCCGCGCAGCCTTTCACCTGGCCTCCTCCGGGGGTCCCGCAGCCCCGGGCTTCCCGACCGCCCCAGGCCCCAGGCCAGCATGGGGGAGCGGGGGGAGGCTCTCGCCCTCTGAGTCGGGTGCGCGGGCCAAGCCGCGGGACGGGGCGACTCGGGCTGAGCTGGAGGAGGGAGTGGGAGGAGGGAGCGGAACGGACAGGGGGCAGCGCCAGTGGCCGCCCCATTAGTATGCGGCCGCGCTCTGCGCACCATGGCAACCGCTCCCCCAGCGCCGAGCCGGCCAGGCAGCCCCGGGCGCAGCGCGCACCTCTCCTCCCACAGGTGGCGACGCGCGCGGGGCGGGCACGCTCGCACGGGTACGCACGCGCGGGCACGCACACTCGGGGCGCCTGGGGCCGCCTGGGGGCGAGCCGAGGGCGCCAGGTGCGCTGGGCCGCCCGGGCCCCGCTCCCGCCGCCTGTGGGCGTGTCCCCAGGTGCTCCAGAGTGAGCCCCGAGGGGGGGTGTACCTGAGGATGTTCTTCCTGTGCCTGGGTGTGTCCCTCAGTGTGCCTGTTGTGCCTCTGTCTCTGGTTGTCCTTGAGGCTATTTGCCTGTCTGTGCTCATTTGCCTCCTTACTCCTGGCTGTATGTGGTTCTGAGTGTGACTGCCGTGGTGGATCTGAGTGTGCCTGTGCCCCTGTATATTTGTGTTTCAGTGTGTGATTGTGTCTCCTATCTTTGTGTCTGTGTGTCTGTATGTTTCTTAGGGTGTGTGTACGGTTGTGTCCGTGTGCGTGCCCATGGCCCTGGGTTTTCCTCTGGAAGAATGCCCCGGGTGCCTGTGACTGTGTATCCCGGTGTGCCTAGATGAGTATTTGTCAGTGTGTGTGTGTGATCTTTGCATGTGACCCTCGGTGTTTGGCATCCGTGTGTTGTGGGGTGTAGCTGTGTGTTGAATTGTGTACCTGTATGTCCCCGAGGACCCATCTCTCCATGTATGACACTGTGCGTTCCTGTGAGCTCCCTGAGTATGTGTCCTGGAGTGTGGCTGTGTGTCCAGGGGCTCCTGGCTCTGTGCCCTTCTCAACTTCACTCCCTGCTGCCTGAGTGAGCTGACACCTGCTCCCTGAGCACTGGGCCCCCTCCTCCCACCTGGCAAGGACAAGGAAGGACACGGAGACAGAGGCGGACATAGAGGCAGAGACAGACAGACTTGGAAGGGGACACAGAGAGCCAAGTAGGCTGGAGAGGTGGTGACCCAGAGTCATGTGATCAGCCTCAGAGCCCAAGACCCAGAAGAGAGAAACAGATCCAAGATCCAGACATTAGAGAGAGGGAGACCCAGAGTCACAGAGAGACCCAGAGCACTAAGTCCGGAACTGCTGAAACAGACCAGAGATCAAGGATGTGGCTCCCCAGCCTCCCTCCCTGTCCCTCCCTCCCTTCCTCCCACTCTAGAGTTTCCAGCCCCAGCTGTGCCTCCTCCACACACCCAAAGCAGAATTCTCTTGGCCCTGGGAGTTTGTGCCCTGAGACTGGAACTCAGCCTCCTCTTTGCAGCAGCTGGCTGTGTGTGTGCGCTTGAGTGTGCACATGCCACCATCTGTGTGCTGTTCTAGGCTGGTGCCTACTTTGCACACAGCCCTCCCCCATCACCCCCTCCTACACACACACACACACTGTTGTCCACACTTTCACTGGCCCAGATCATGCACACCTTTATACACATACCACATAGTCAGCCACACTCATTCAAACCCGGAAACATGCCCTGGGTCTCCCTCTCTCAAACACATCTGCACACAGGGCCAGAAGATCCACCCTGCACACAGCCAACCAGCAAGTCTCACCTTCCTAAGCCCTCCCAGCCAGCCATTCACCCCTTAGCAACCCCTGAGGGGTTCCCAAGCCCTGACACCCACAGGGAAAGACATAAGACCAAATTTGTCAATACTATCAGACCATACACACAAAGGCAGGGACCCCATTTGTCTTGTTCACTGGTGTATCCCCAGGTGCCTGGGACAGTGCTTGGAATCTTATAGATGCTTAAGAAATATCAGTTGAATTAATGTGTTCACACAGTGTCTCTAACAGTCACTGAGAAGAACCCATGGTAATTTACAACCAGCCGCTCAGTGATAACCACTGATGGATACCACAGTGTTCACACAAGAAAGCATCTTATGCACACCTAGGACAACTCATTAAATATAGGTGTGTGCACACAGGTGGCTGCTTGTACGCACTCAGCACAATAGCTAGGTTAGAGGTTCTCAACTTCGGCCGCACTTTAGAACCACCTGGGGAGCTTTTAAAAATCCCCATGCCCAGGCCCCACCCAGACCAATAAAATCTCTGGATTGAGAACCACTGATCTAGATGAATGGACTCAAAAATGTTGACACAAGGATTGTTACCAGGAATGGGGGTAGAATGGGTTTTCACCTTGAACAGTATAGTGAAGCAGACTCCTGAAGGAGATTGCTTGGGTTTCAACCCTGGTGTCATTATTTACTCACTGAGTGGTCTTTGTAAATTACCTCTCTGCACTTGAGTTTCCTGTCTGTAAAATGGGAATGATAATCATTACAGTAAAGCCTCATGGGATTGTTGTGGGGATGGAATGAGTTTATATATATGGCTTAGAATAGTAACTGGTACATAGTGTTATATAATTATTTCTTACTCTTATTTCTATCATTTAAAAATTTTATTATAGATGAATTGAGGGATGAATTTTATAAGCAAGATTTTTTTGCCTTTAAATTGTTATGAAAAAGTAAGGGCTCAGAGCCAGACTCTGGGCCAACCTACTTCTGCCGCCTCCTGTGGGATCTTGGACAGGTCACTTACTCCGTGTCTCTGAACCTGTCTTCCCATCTGTAAATGGGGTGAATATTTTTCTCTACCTCAAGGATTGTCTTGAGGAATAAAAACCTCAGGGAAGCGTTTAATAAATGGCGGCAAAACCCAAATATCTAGGAGCCACATTGCCTTGATGTATTCCGGGATCAGGTGTGGGATTGTGGCTGCGAAGCCCCTTCCCCCAGAAGCCCCAGGGCCCAAGGGCCAAGAGAAGCTTCCATCCCAAAGGCTGGGCCCTTGGGCCGTGGCAGATGTCCCTGAGCCTGCTCTCCAAATACACCTCGGCCCCCCTTAGCCCTCTTCAGCCCAGACTAAGCCACAGACCCTAGACTGAGACCCCTCCCCTTGCTGAGCTCCATTCTCTCCAGGAGCCCTTCCTTAACCTTTCAAGGAGCCCCAGTTCTCACCAAGCCTCCCTCCCATCCTGGAAACCACAAGGCCTTCTCTGGGTTCCATCCCTCTCCAGGTGCCCCTCTCTTTTCAGTGAATCCCCACCCCTCCTACAAAGCCCTCTTCAAGTTACAGAGTCCCCTAGCCCGTGCTGGGCTATAATTTCCTCCCTAAACTCCCATTTCCTTCCTGGGTCACCCATCTCCACCCCCACCCCAATTCCTGGGCACACAAGCCTTCACCGTCCCTCCTCCCCATCTTGCAGAGCTGCAACAATCCCTTCCACGGAATAATCCCCCCACTACCCCTTCCCCACTGCACCTCCATCTCCCAGCCCTCAACCCCCTCACCGGGCCCCACCCTCTACCCAGCCGGCCCCACCTGGACAGCCTTCCCTGATCTCTTCCGCTTCCTCAGCAGCCGCTGAACACTCATTTTCTCCCTGCGGGCGATTCTTGGGGCTGAAAACAAACTTCTCCTGGCCTCTCCCACTGGTGCCTTTGAAGCCACCCACCCCTTCCAACCAACCTCCCCCCTGCCCAGGGGTGACCTTTCCAAAGCCCTCTCCCCTCCCCAAACACACACACAGTGTCTACTCCAAACAGACCTAGCCACGTGTGGCTTCCACCCCCTGCCCTGCTCTTTCCTCCTCTGGGAACTCCCTCATTCTTCTGCCTCGCACCCTGGTCTTGGCCTCCAGGAAACCCTCGCCGGGTCTTACTGCCCCTGCCCCGACTCCCAGCCCCACCCCGGCTGCAGCTTGAGTGAAGTGGATGCCTCCGCCCTCACTGCGCAGGAGGGTAGGAACAACGGCGTCTTCAGCTGAGTCTTGGGGCTGCACAGAGGGGGCTTGGTGGGAGGCTGAACCTTCACATCCAGCACAGAGAATACAGTTTTAGGGACTGTTACCTGCCCCTGTCTGAACCCTCCAGCGTCCTCTTTCAGACAGGGGTGCCCAGAAGGTGGGGGTCTGTCTCCTGCCTCAGGTGGAGGGTTCCTCTGACCCTCCCAAGGCCTGGGCCTTACCGGTAGGGTCAGGGAGGGGGGCAGGTGGTGCGGAGCTGTCCCTTGGGGTCTCCTTGAGCTTCAGCAGGGAGGGACATAGAGCAGAGCTTCAACGTAAACTGGGTCTATGGGAAAAGCGGCTTGCTAGGGACCAGGCAGCCCAAAGTGGGCTTATTTGGTCAAGGGCAGCCAAGAGCTCCCCAAGGTCAGGGGGTGTGATACAGTTCGGCCCTGCCAGGTCCACCAGAAATAGGCACAGGATTAGGAGTTTTCTTCTTCCAAAGTTTACAAAAGCTGGGAGGAAATACAGACCTGGCATTTGGGGTTCAGAGTGGAAAGAAAGGAGAAGGCCAATGGGTTTGGCCTAGTCAAACCCTGGAGTTTGCATAGGCAGAGGCAGGTGTGTTGGGATAAAAAAGAGGGGGGCCTGGAGACAAAGGAGACCCAGGCCCTGGGGTAGATGGGAGACACACAAACAGGGGATACTCCAGTCTCTGTGGGAAAGGGGGGTGTCCCACAAGGGTTCTTGCGCTCAGGATTGATGGAGTGTCTGAAAGACAGGTATCCTGAACCAGAGTACAACGGTGGGGTCCAAAGGCTGAGGGGACACAGGACAAATGAAGGGGCTGGAGTCAGAGACCTGGGACTGAGGATGGAGTAAGGGGATCTAGAAGCAGGGGAGACCCAAGACCGGATTTATAATGGGAGTTCCTCAGGGAGAGGAAACCAAGGACTTGGGGGAGAACAGGGGTCTCAGAATCATGGGAGACCTAGGACTTAGGGCAAAAGGAAGGTCTAAAAGGCAGACTCCTTGGACCCAGGACAGAATGCATGGACCAGGGGCCAGGAAACCCCAGGGGGCAGTCTGGGGAGCCCAGAGGCAGGGGAGACCCAGGGCCTAGGGTGGAAAGGGAGGGGCCCAGATGCAAAGGTGACTCAGATCTCAGGCAGAAGGGAGAGCTCTGAGGGAGGGAACACATGAAGGTATTTCAACTCCTCTGGGGACCCAGTGGCTGGTGACGACCCCCAGCTGTCACACCCCTTCCACTCTGTCCACCCTCACTCACCCCCTTTCACAAGACACGAGGTTGTTTTTTTGTTTTTGTTTTTTTTTTTTTTTGCTTTTTTTCATTTCTTTTTAATACAAACTTGGATCTTTGGGTGTGTCCTGCCAACAGAAAACAACAACAACAACAGAAGAGAAAACCCAAAAGAGTGAAAAATAAGAAAAAAAAAACAAAAAAACAAAAAAAAAAGCTCCCGCAAGAGGTTCCTCTCCCTCCCCCCCACCATGCGAATTTGCACACCACGGGACCACAGCAGGTTTACAGAATGCAATATACAATCCACGATTTATAATAAAACAGTATATACAATAAATAGGATATTGTTCATTTTTGTCAAACGACCTGTAGATAAATTTCTCAGTGCATACTTGCAGGGGCTCTGGACACCTTGAGGCCCCGCTCGCAACCTCTTGCACACGCTCGCGTTCTCTCTCTCTCTCTTTTTTTTGTCTTTTTCTAAAACTGTGTTTTGTTTTTAAGTTTTGTACATTTTTAAAAAGTATTTACAATTGCTGGTTTTGTGCAGAAAGGGCTCACCTTCGGCTTCTGCGTGGAGGAGATGGGCAGGGAGGGGTGGGGGGGCGATGGGGCTGCAGGGGGTGCAGGGGAGGTGGGGCGGGAGGCAGAGGGGCAGGCGCCTGCCGGAGGACCATGTGGACGCTGGGAGGGGTCTTGGCGTTGGTTTTCTGAAAGCTGCAGAGAAACACAAGAGAAGAGGCAGAAGTCAGCGGCAGGGACAGACCCTGAGCTCTGGGAAGAGGGAGGTTAAAAGCAGGACCTCCACCCGGTTCCTACCAGGATTCTGAGAGAAGGGAACTGCATTGTTCCTTCTCCCAGAAAATTCCAAGTGGCCCCATCCATGAGCCTCCGGACTGCTTTCTGGCCTGCTCTGAGCTCACTTTCCCCATCTGTAAAATAGGTGTGTGTCCAAGGCCCACACCACTGAGAGGTAAAGGATGTACTGGATGAGGAGCTGGGATTCCAGGCAGTGCAATCTGTTCAGAACTTGAGCTCCTGAGTCAGACACAGCTGAGTTCAAACGCTAGCACCACCATTTAATAGCTCTATGACCTTGGGCAAGTCAGTGAATCTTTGTCAGCCTCAGTTTACTCATCTGTAAAAAGGGGATAACAGAACTATCCCGTAAATTCGTTGGGAAGGTTCAGTGGTTTGAGGCAGATTAAGCCTGGTCCATAAATGTGTCATAAATGATCCTAATTAGTACTAGTCATTATCTTCACGGGGCCTGGGCCAGCTAGGCTCCCCAAGCCTCGGCTTCCTCATGTACCAGTTCGTTTAGTAATTCCTCCTACCTAGGCTGTTCTGAGGAATGACATAATGCGAAGGCAGGGCCTTAGCACAGCACAGGTGTGAACCACTGCTTTAATTTCTTCCAAATCCAACCTTCTCCCCATTCCCTATCAATGTCATTCTGTTCCTTAGAGGGGTGAGGTGATGAGGAAGTCTGTCTGAATAAAGAAATTGCCCAACACAATACCATCTGTTTGGCTGCACCCCGCCTTCCTGAAGCTCAGAAAATCTCGAGTCCCCAGTCCCTACAATCACTAGACAATAGAGATCTCAAGTACCCCCTTTCCCTAGACAGTCGGTCCTAATTATGTTTGCAGGGCTCTGGGGACCTGACTCCCTATCCAGAGCCCTAGCTTTGCTGGGGTGAGTGGGAAGATGCCCAGTGGGAAAGGGGTGTGGGCTCAGTTATTCTCAAGACCTCCAGTCGTTAGCCTGGCTCTTTCAGAGCTCTGTCCTCTTCTCAGAGCCCTGAAATTCATGTCTCCTACATTGGGTGAGTGACCAACCCACCAAAATTAAGGGGCAGGTGTGGGGGTCCTAAAACCACCTTCTGAGACTCCTCAGCAAGCCATCCACCCTCCCCCACCCCTGCAGGAACCAGGCGGCCACAGAAAGCCTTCCCTCTCTTGTCCTCTTTCTTGGCTTCCCTTTCCAACGGGGCCACATTTAAATTCTGCTCAGCCTTGGCTGCTGTCTGCTGGGCAGTCAGCCCCCGGGAAGACTTTTGTCCCGAGGCTGGACTTGCCAGGACTCCCCTCAGGGAGCCAGGTGGGCTCCTGGGAGGTGGGACAGCACCCCATCCTGGTGCCTCAGCCCAGGCGGCATGCAGAGGCGTGAGGGGGAGGGTAGGAGTTGCATCTCTGTTAAGCTCTCAGGTCTCCTGCTGGTGAGGGGAGGATGGAATATTAGCCATAGGGTTAAGAGGTGTGCTTGTTAGGGCGACAGCTGTATTACAACTGGGGTGATGGGGAGAAAAGCTGTATCGCAACTGGGGTGATCGGGGCAGGGGATACAGCTGGGGTGGGTGTCAGTTCTCCAGTTAGGGTGATAAGCAGGGTGGGGGGACAGGTTCAGCTGGAGGGCTGGGGGCATCTATCTGTAGGACAGCTTTACTGCAGTTGAAGAACAGCTGTCAAGCTAAGGAACCCCTGTTGGGGTGACAGATATGGTGTATTGGGGTGACGAGGGGGAGATTTAGGACGGGCAGCTCCAAACTACTTAGCAAGCGAACTGTGCTGAACCCCAGCCTTCCCTGCTCCCCTTAAGGGCCCCGGGGCAGGCTGGGAGCCTCTGCACAAATCCCTGTCACCCCCGCCCCCTCCAGCCCTTAGCCACTGCCAGTGACCCTCTCCAAGCCAGGTCTCCATGGTGATCTCAGCCCAGCAGGCAGCTCCTGCCAGAACCATTCCCGTGGTGCCCGCGGCCAGGCAGCAGGGAGGCTTTCTCACCCTCTGCTAAGCCACCGCTGTCTCACCTTCCTCCTCACACCGCCCTCCCCAGCTTTCATGACTTGGCCAGAATCTGGGGGGATGGTGGGGGGTGGGGGATGGGGAAAGAATCAAAACCAGAGGTTCCTGAGCCAGGGAGAAAGCAGAATGCTATGGCCATGCAGAACCCTGACTTCACCAGGTTCAACTCGCCACGGAACAGAAGCAGTGCTGCTGAGCCAGGTGGCCCGGTGCTGGGCACTGGAGACAAAGCAGACGGCAAGACGGATCTGGTCTCTGCCCTTGAGGGGCTCACAGAGCACAGAGGGAAGCAAAGCGGACCCCAAACCAGGCGATCACACGCAGGGAGATGGGGGTGTGTCAAGGGGAGCCCTGGGGGACTCAGGGAGCACAGCGGGGGCACCTCACCCAGCTTTGGTGAGAGGGCCTGTGGCTCTTCAACACACCGCTGAGCACGGCGCCCAGCACATGCTGGGGTCAACAAGGTGCGCCGACTGAACGAAAGAGCCGTGACCGGTCTGAGTCTGATCGGCGAGTCAAGGTCCAGGTCAGGTGTTGCACATCTCCGGACGCCTCCTCAGACCGCCCTGTTACCATAGCTACTGGGGCACTTATCATTCCCTTCCGTGCTCCTCCTGGGCAGAGACCTGCGTGGGGTACCTCCGTATCCCCGATGCCAGCAGTGGCTGGCGCCCCAGGACACCAGCCATTGTTCACGAGACTTAACCTTTTAGTGCCTCCATAACGAAGGACTGCACGTCCCAGAGTCTCATGCTCCAGTAGTTTTACCATCTGTGAGGCCAGGGCTTTAGGTGGTCTCTGCCTGTCAGTGGGCGCTGGCACTGGGGGTGCCAAGGGAGAGCTGAGCAGGGATTTAAAGTGCTACAGATCACATATAAGTCAGGTTGTCCAAAGAGAGCTGCTCTCCCTGGCAAAAGGAGCATTCATTCAAGCAACCAGCAGACTTGTATTCACAGCTGCTAACTGCCAGGCCATGCGCTAAGGTCTAACCCTACCTTCTAGTCTCTACCCTCCAGAAAGGGGTCTCAACATCAAACAAGGCAGTGGAGCAGAAGGCAAAGAGTGCATGAGGATTTGAGAGACGGATATGCTGTGTGACCTAGGGCAAGTCCTTTCCCTCTCTGGGCTTCAGTTGCTATGTAAAATAAGGGGGTTGAACAGGGAATGGCAGAGATCTTCAGGCACTGAGATAGAGCACCAAAGACAAGGGGTCAGAGACAAATCACAGCTGTCCAGGGAGGCTGATCCAGCCTTTCTGATGTCTTCAGGCAAAGTCAGGCTTTTGAGTCCCTTAAATGTGGAGAGGATACTGCTTCCCTGAGGCCCAGACCACACCTGACAGATGGAGACCAGAGTTCTCTGAAGGATGTTCTCTGGACCCAGAGTTCTCTGAAGGATGAAGCTTCCAATTGGGGATGGGTAGGCTGTGGCATGTGGGTGGGTGTGTGGCTCTCCTCCTCACTCCAGGGAAGTTTTTCAAAATCTGTCCACCAGTGACTAGAGGCATTCCTTAAACTCTAGCTCTGCCAGTCATTCCCTCCTTAGAGATCTTCTCCTACCTCCCCCACTGCGGGGCATAGAGAGGGATGCTAGTGGGACCAAATGGGGTTTACTTCCATGGTTGCCCACCAAGCTTGTGTGACCTTGTGCGTATCTCTCACCTCTCAGAGCCTCACGCTCCTTACCTGTCCTGGGAGGAGGCTATACACGCCCCCACCCCGAACACCCACACTCTCCACCCTCCTGATCGGAGATGCCTATATAAGGACAGGCATCTGTCCCACATCTGGGTATGTGTTGGGCATGCAACTGAGTGGAGGCTGAGGAAGTAGCAAGAACATGGAACTGGGTGATCCCCGAGCGACCTTCCTGACTCTACCTTTCTGGGCTTCCCTGCCTGGGTGGCTCTGTGTCTTTGGGCGAGTCCCTCTTCCTCTCTGTAAACTGGAAGGCGCTGAATTTACAGAACTCCAAAAGCCCAGTTAGCCTGAGAGTTGGAACTGGTTTATTTATACACCCCTCCCCTGCCTCATCCTTAGGAGCGCATCTGATAACAGTACGGTTGAGAGAAACCAGCTCATGCCCCGTTACCCAATGCCTAACCTTTTCTCTCACAATTCTCCCTAGTCTATGTGCCCTTCTTTGATTCCTGGAAAAAAAAAAAAAAATCCTGACCCTTGAAGTGTCCCCGGCCTGATGAAA
This sequence comes from Tursiops truncatus, assembly GCF_011762595.2. NCBI lineage: Eukaryota > Metazoa > Chordata > Mammalia > Artiodactyla > Delphinidae > Tursiops > Tursiops truncatus. Next base: position 162,473,971 of record NC_047034.1, on the reverse strand, counting down.
CACTGGGGAGACAGGGACAGTGCACAGAGATGAGTAACCAGCCTAAAGGAGCTGATGGCATGGTGAGGAAAACATTCCCGGGAAGGGCTGTCATGGATGCATAAAGGGCTGGAGATTAATTGCGCCTGGGAAGGATCCTGGAACGCTTCTTGGAGGAGGCAGTGTCTGAGTGAAAGATAGGAAATGACAGGTGGGAGATGGATGATGACTAGGAAAGGGCGGCCCAGGCCAGGGAACAGCTAAAGCAAAGACACAGGGCACACTGGGGAAAGGGCCTGGAAAGCTCCCTCCCGATCCCACAGTATAGAGCTGGAAAGGGAGGCTGTGTGAGCAGGAGGTCAGGGCTGAAGAAGCAGCCTTGAATACCCGGAATACCAGGTTAGGAAGTCGGGCCTTTATTTTGGAGGCAAGGAGGCTGGCGAGGGGAGGACGCAATCAAAAGGTGTTAAGCAATGAAGTCACCAGAGCAGACATGTTTTAGTCAATTCATCCAGTAAATGTTCTGGGGGGGGGGAGGGGGAGGTTGCTCCAGACACCATGCATCCCAAAATGCTGAGGGACATGCAGCAGCCACAGTGGGGGCTATGGGCTCAGGAAGCGGGGGCAGGTGTTGGGGCAGAGACCTGGCACGCACTGGCTGTGCTGACCCAGGTGGCTGAGCTAGGGCGATAGCTGCCGAGGCCTCAAATTTGTTCAAGACCCATTTTCTGCCCCCCCGCACCCCCCCCCCAGGAAGCTCTTGCTGTCTGCCCTGCCCTACCACGGTTCAAGAGGGTGGTCCCTGGTATTTCCGGTGGGAGCACTTCAGTCCCTCCCCTGGAGAGTGATGCCCACATGGAGGCTTGTAATGAACACCTGTTTCAAGGCTGTAAACTCCATGAGGGCAGGACACTGCTCATCTTGTTCAGTGGTACCTTTAGTACCGGATGCAATGCCTGGCCCGGGGCAGGCGCCTGGTTCATGCTGGTTGAACACAGAATTAACCTACTTCCTCCTGCCCTCCAGCACAAACAGACGGCACTATGGCAGCAAAAGTTAGGATGACAAGGAGGGCAAATCTGCCGGGAGAGAAATCATGATGTATTACAAAATCACAAGGCAATCTTCTTTCGGAGTATCTGTACCAAAAGAGAGGACTGCTGTGGATAACTGTGTGTGGACAGAGTTTCTAGCTGACCTGGATCATTTAGGAGTCTGGGTCCTGTTGCCCAACAGGCTTTAGGTCCCTTGGTGTGGGGTCTGTGACTTACCTTGTCTCTGGACCGCCCAGGGAGGACTCAGCCCCACTGTTAAGGCATATAACTAGGTGGTATTTCACAGCCTCCTGCCAAAGGCCCCAAACCCATACTAGAATACAAGCTCCTTCCTAGAAGGGAAGCAGGAAGAGCAGGTGAAGGAGTGCTGGCTACAGAGTCCTGAGCTCGGAGGAAAGGGCCAGAGGTGTGTGACGCGCACAGACGGCGGGGAGGTATTTTATTCACCCATCTACCAACCACTGATTACATGCTTCCTGTGTGCCAGGGACAGGCTAAGTGCTTCACGGGTAATCTCATTTAGTTCTCACAAGAGATGCAGTGAGGTGACGTGACTCACCAGGTCACCCAGCTGGTAAGGGATGGAACCGGGCTCTGCACGGAGGCCTGTTTGTGCCCACAGGCATGCTCCTAGCCACCACCCTCCAGTTTCAGGGCCTTGCTCCCTTGGGTTCTTCTGGGTCCACAGGGATGTGGGGAGATGGGCGAGGAGGAGCGTGAGAGGGCATGCTCATGGAGAGATTATATTTCCAGGAAATGAGGGCTCAGCACAAGAAGGCCTGGCCTGAAAATGGCTGCAGGAAAGGCAAGAGATCGGATTGGAGGGAGGAGAGCCCCAGAGAGTGGGAAGAGGAGCCCAGGAGAGGCAGGGCAGGCCTGGCTGACCCCTGACGTGAGGGCCTCTTGCCTAGGGCCAGAGGCAAGATCAGGTGACCTCTTGAGGTTTCAAGACATGGAGAGACAAAGCCCAGAGCGGCCAGTGCCTGGCCCAGGTCCGGGCATGCCTGCTGACCCTGGCTGGTTGGTGGCCTTGGAAGCCGCCTTCTGCTCCGGTGAGGCCCCAGCTGGTGTAACCTTGGAGGACCTGTGACATTTCTCTTGGCCTCAGGTCCAGGCCTGAGAGGGAATAGGGAGGAGAGGGGGGACTCGAGATCCCTAAACACCTTGGAGGGCCCTTCCCACCCTCCCACCCTTTCCCCAGGGTCTGGAAGGGCTGATCTTCAGCCGTGAGGGCCCAAGGCGGAGCCAGTCTGTCTGGCTCTGCATTCCATCTAAGGGACTAGAAGATGTTTGCGGGGCCCAAGTCTCCCTCACCCCCCACCCCCACCCCACCCCGGCCCCACGTCCCTCTCTGTCCCATCAACTCAGCTCCCAGACCATTCAGGTGCCCCATTCCCCACTCTGGCTCCTCCAAGCTTTCTTCTTCTAATTCACATTGGGATGTGACCTGCCCTGGCTCACGGTTTCCTCGGCCTGGAATGCCCTCCCCCGCCCCCGTCTCCATCTCCGTGTGTCCAAATCTCGCCTATTCTTCAAGGACGAGCTCAGATGCAGCTTCTTTCACAGAACCTCAAAATCCGTTTAAAATGTCAGACCCAGAAAGGGTTGTAGTGAGCATCCAATCAACCCGTCATTTTGCGGATGGGGAATCAGGGGCGCAGAGTGGAGGGGGAGCAGAGCATCCAGGCTGGGAGGGGGTGCAGTACTGGGTTCAAATCATGACTCTGCCATTTACTACCTATGGATCCCCTGGGCAGGGTTCAGAGCTGTACCTGTTTCCTCAACTCTCTGATGGGGGGTGAGGGTGAGGACCCGCACCTTCCAGGCTGCTGTGAAGGGTCAGTGAGGCAGTGTTGCACAAAGGGCCCGGCACGAATATATGTCCCTTCTCTCACCAAAGGGGCAGAGCGGTGACTTCTGACCCCACGGCCCACCTTCCTGGTGCACGAGCTTTGCTTCTCCCTGCCACTTCCCACCAGGTGTTTGAGGCTCTCTGTGTGCTTGCTTTAGCTTTTTTGGGGTGGATGGGCACTCCTGAGGACAGGGGCCACGTCTGCTTTGTCTTCCCCGTGTCTGGTATCGGGACGGGCATGGAGGGGCTCAAGACGTGAGGCTAAGCTCAGTGACTGCTCCCCCCGTGCCAAGGGTCAAAAGGGCTCAGTGCCTGTCGGTGAATGAGTGTGTCACTGTCCTCCCTGCTTAAGCCCTCTGTTGACAGTGACACTCCCTCTGTTAACTCTTTTTCCTCACTGTTCTCCTTCCCTATATCCCCAAGGCTTCTTCACTCCCACAATGATTGTAATCAGTCCTTGGGCGGGGCGGGGGGGGGGTAGAGTTTGCCCTAGATGAGGGAGTGTTTGGATAAAGAAGGGGGACAGCCCTCCCACCACCATGGTCCAAGCCACCACCACTGCTTGCCTGGGCTACCGCAGCCGGTCTCCCTCCTTCAACACCAGCCCTGCTCCACTGAAGCTGAGAACGCTTCAGTGGTTCCCCATTTGTCTTGGGACAAAGTTCAAACTCCTTCCAATGCCCTGCATGATCTGGCCCTGCCCCCTCACCCCCTCACTCAGTGTTGCCGTCCTCCCATCGGCTCCTCAAAGCTGAGCCGCTTCCTGCCTCAGGGCTTTACCCACTGCTGTTCCCTCTACCCAGAATGCTCTTCCCACTTCCCATTTGGCTGACGCGCCCTCATCTTTCAGGCATCAGCCTCAGCATCTGGTCAGCTGGCCGCAAGCCCTCATGGCCTCCTAGCTTTTCCCCTCTTGCACAGTCCTTCCTACAGCGATAATTACCAACATTCTGTTTACTGTCTTTCCCGCTAAACTGGAAGACCCTTGAGGACCAGGACCTCGTTTGAGGTGTTCACTGCTGTGTCCCCAGTGCCTGGCATGCAGTGGGCGCTGGACAGACGTCTCTGGCTGGAACAACTGAATGCATCGGTTTGAGGACAGTGCTGTGAACTCCCAGCTCTGAGTGGGGAGCGGGGCCAGAATGTGGGGCTGGATGGCATCCCAGTTCCTCCTGCGTTCAGGGCTCACTGGGTGGTTCCATTATGTATCTCACTGAGCCGTGACCTGCCCAAACACCCAGCCCCCTCACCCGTTTATTTTCCCACCCAGAGCCCAGGAGGAAAGGTTTTCGGATTATTTCACATGTCTGGATTATCCATGAGACATCTCCCCTCCAGTGAGAAGGATCAGGAGTTTGACATTTTAAACCCTAAGCAGCTTCTCCCTGGCCTGCTTCAGATCTGCGGCTCTGCTGCTTGCAATGAGGTGCATGGGGAACGGAAGGCCATTTTTAATCTTGTTCTGGTTTCATTAGGAGGAAAACTATGCTGTCCCCCAAGAAATTCTGGTCCACTGTCTATGCCATGCAGAGTTTTAAGAGCCCAAGAGATTATCAAAGTCAACTGCCTTCAACAGATGGGGAAACAGAGGTGGGGGTGGGGTGGGGTGGAGGAGGGGCGAAAGCTTGGTCAAGGGCATGTAGCAAGTTGGCCAGTTGGGGAATGGTCCTTCCCCAGGCCTCTTGACTCCCATGTGCTGCCCTCTGCCATCTTCAGGCACCGAGGGAGCTGAGGTCAGGCAGAGGGGGTAATAAGTTTCCACTGACATGACTTCAAGACCCTGAGTCACCCTGGCTTCGAACAGCCTTCCCAGAGCAGGGACGGGGCTTTCCAGGAGCCCTCCTATTCATTCTCCAGGAAAAGGCACTCCCAGGAGGCTGCAGTATACTGTAGCAGAGGTCAGGGGGAGTGAGGGGCTCAGAAAGGCCCCCAGCCCACTCCATCACCACCCACCACGTCTGGGTCAATTTTTGTAACAGGTCTGTTCCAAAAGCGGGATCTCATGGGCCAGTTACGGCTGCATTTCTGGAGCAGGTTGTTCATCAAGAAAATGATTCCCCCAACTCTGTCCCGTTTTACCACTTTGCGGGCATTTCCCCTCTTTTATTTTTCTTTTCCTAAACACAAAATCTTAAGAAAACTCAACGAGGTGACAGTACCTGATAAAACAATATCTGAATACCTAACAATATTTAACGGAATTCTTTTTTTTTTTTTTTTTTTTGGCCGCGCAGTGCGGCTTGCAGGATCGCAGGATCTTTGTTCCCCAACCAGGGATTGAACCCATGCCCCCTGCAGTGGAAACGAGTCCTCACCACTGCACTGCCAGGGAGTTCCCTAATGGAATTCTTAAGAAAAGCAATTGGCTTCAGGAAAGGGACTGGCTTTTTCTAGGTAGGAAACATCCTGCCTGGGGATAGACCCGCGCTGGCTACAGGTCCCCAGGCACAGGGAGATCCCAACACCCCTGTTGAAAAATAGCCTTTGGGGTACTCTGGGAGACCAGAAAAGGACATACTGGCCACACCCTCAGCCTGGCCCTTGCCAGACTGCATCGTGAACTAAATGAAGCTCCCAGGGAGACAGGGAAGCAGGCAGGGTCAGTATCCTGGATGGGCCTCGGCGGATAATTATCCAACCTGCTTCTTTCTCCATCTGTCACATGCAGGGCGATGCAAACGCCCTCCCTTGCAAGAGGTCAAGTGGTGAGTGCTTCCTGGGACTCAGGTGGTCCCTGCCCACGACCTAGCATGGATGAGGGAAATGAACGCTTGAGGAACCGAACTAGATGGCCCCATCCAGTCTATGGTCCTCCAGCCATTTCAATAACGGGACCCCCTGAATGCCCAAGCCCCACACTGGGTTCCCCACCCAAGACCCCATCTCCTCCCTAAGACTATTCCCAACATCTAACGCCAGACTCCCTGAATCCCAACTCGGGTCCCCAGTCTTGTCCTCAAATCCTTCCTGCTCGTTGCTATACTTCTTCCCCTTGCCCAAGCTCTAATGTCCTCATGCCCCCACCCCACCCCCACCCCACCCCCGGCTTCTTCCCACTGCACCCGCATCCTCAGACTCACCCAGGAACAAAACCTCGAGGTCCAGTCGGCACTTCAGTTGGCACTACAGGGAGGTGACGGTGAATGTGTCCTCAGGGTGAGGTTCCGCCATGGGCCCCAGGAAGCCGCTCTTGGGGCCCCCACCCAGGCCGGGATGCGCCTGCGGCATAAAGCCTGGATACCTGTAGGCGGTATCCTGCAGGGGCAGCAGCGAGTCCCTCGGCACAGGGGACAGGGTTAAGTCACTAAGGAGTGGGCAGCCATAGCCAGCAGCAGCTGCAGCGGGGCCACGGGGTGGGCCGGGCGGCCGGGCCATCTCCAGTGGCTCCTTGTCGGCCTTAGGTGTGGCCGGCGGGCTAGCCAGGTGTGGGGCACTGAGGCACGCGGCCTCCGTCCTGCCCAGGAAGTCAGCCAGCAGCCCTGAACCCACCTTGCCTTCGTAGGGCGGGCTGCGGGCAGCTGAGCCTGGCGGGTACCAATATGCCGTACCCTTGCAGCTGGGGGAGTCGTAGTGGGGCTGGCCCAGCGGCAGGTCCCGGCAGCTCAGGTGGGCCTGGGCTGCAGCTGCATGGCTCAGGCTGGCCCCCTGGAGCCCATGCTTGAGGGGCTCACAGGCAGCCAGCTTTGTGGGTGGCGGCCGCAGCTCTTCCTTGAAGCCCAGGGTCGGGGAGCAGGTTGGGGAGTAGGCCTTCTGCAGGCCAGCATCAAACACCGTAGGCGGGTGGGCCAGCGGCGGGAAATGCTTGCCATCCAGCTCAGGGGCACCGAGGCTGGGCGAGTCGCAGTGGAAGCCTTGGCCGAAGGTGCCGTCCGATGGCGTGGACGGGTTCATGGAGTAGGGTCCCATGAAGTCACAGGGATCTCGCTCGCCCACGCTGAAGGCCCTCGACTGCGAGGGCAGCGGTGACATGCTGCTGTCCCCGCTGTAGTAGTCCAGGCCGAGGTCTGGGCTGTCCTGGAACAGCGGGTTGACCGGCTGGGGCTTGGGGATGAACTTGGCTTTGGCCGCCGCCCCGCCCCGCTCCTTCTTGGCTGAGCAGGCCCCGCCCCCCCGTCCACCCCGAGGCTGCCGGGGCCCGGTGCTCCGTTTGGATGGGTAGCCCGCGGCGCTGGCCGAGGCGGTTGACGGGAAGCCCAGATGTGAGGCCTCGAACAGGTCCACCTTCTTCCGCCGTCCGCGGCCTGGCTTGGAGCTGCTCTGGAAGAGGACGCTCTGGTTCCAGTTGTAACCGGGAGCGGACGATGCCTCGTTCCAGTCCATCATCAGTTTCTCCAGGCTGGACAGGCTCGACTGGCCCTCGCTGCTCGAGGCCTCGCTGTTGGCACGCCGGAAACCGCCACCGCCGGGCTGATTGAACTGGGTGCTGTCGGAGGATGACTCGGAGAAGGTCTCGGACACGGCTGTCTGCTGCTTCACCTTCTGCGGCGTGTAGTTGGAGATGTCCAGGATCACGTTGGGCTCGCTGACGTGGCAGTCGAAACCGGGATTGTAGAGCTGACTGAAGGCCTCCGAGGCCCAGTCCAGGCCTCCATAGCCCTGCCGGAAAGGCCACTGAGAAGCCCCCGCAAACTGCCGACAGTTCTCAGGCGAGGGCTGGAAGGAGGAGGAGGACGAGGACGCGGCAGAGGTGGCAGAGGCTGTGGTGCCCTTGGGTACCATGTAGCCGCCGGGTGAGACCGTGCTGGCCCGGCTGTCACAGCGCAGGGGTGTGGGGGCCGAACCAGAGAAGGGGCCCCCCTCAGAGCTGTTGAAGAAGGATGCCTTGCTTGGTGGCAGGCAGGGGCCACCGGTAGGCGGTGGGGCGTAGCCAGCGCTGTGGGCGCTGCTGGGTGAGGCAGGGAGGCTGTTGCCACTGCCGTAGGCAAAGCTGCAGTCCTTGCTGTTGGCGCAGTCCTGGCCCGTAAAGGGCTTAGTGGGTGCGAATACACTTTGTCCAGCCCCGTAGCCCCCGTACTGCTGGGGGTAGGTGCTGGCGGGCGGGTGTGCGGTAGGTGAGCGAGCCACGGCAGAAGGCAGAGGAGCCAGCTTCGGGAAGGTCTCGGCTGCCCGGCAGTCTGAAGCACCGGGGGTCAGCCCATAGCTCGCTGCCCGGCCCGGCGGGAAGGTCTGGCGAGTGGGCAGAACGGGCTGGAAGGAGGGGTCCGCCCCAGCCCCGCTGCTGCCCACCGCCACCGGGCTGGCCTTGGCTCCCCGGCTGGGGAAGGTGGCCAGGCCCCGCTGGGCGGGCAGGGCGCTGCTGGGGGGCCCTGTGTAGGTGCCTGATGCCTTCCGGGACTCGGGGCGAGAGGCTGAGAGGGCAAAGTCCAAGAGGTCGGAGGAGTCATCCGAGTCGAGCAGTGAGCGGAAATAGCCGGTGAAGAGGTTTTGGCGCTCCTGGCTGAGCTCCGTCTGGCCCGCAGGTGCGGCTGTGCCGTAGTAGCTGCCACGGCCCGAAGCCCCGCTCTCTAGCCCAGTGGAGGCAAAGGCCCGGGCCTCGGTCCCCTGGAACCCGCAGTTTCGGCCCGCTTGCCCGCCCGGGTGCCCATGGTGAGGGGCCCAGCCACCACCCTTGTCCCCGGCCCACTCAGTGCCCGCCTCCCCAAAGCCTGGGCCACTGGGCACCTGTTCCGGGAACAGAGTCCCGTTCTTCCGGGACCGCCTCTTGCGTTTGGGCTTCCCAGTCACAGCGTCTACCTCCCCCCGGCCCCGTTTGCGTGGGTGCCCCAACTCAGCGAGGCCAGGGCCCCCGACCCCGGCGGCTGCCACGGCCACCACCTTCTTTTTCTTGCCGATGCCCTCAAAGAAGTCGCTGAAGGAGCATCGGGCCGCCTTGGCCGCGTGGCCCCCACCCCGGCCACCAAAACCGCCTGCTTTGCCACCTCGCCGCCGGAAGCCCTGCACACGGTGCAGGAAGTGGGAGATGCTCTGTGTGTCGGGCGCCTGGTGCACTGACTCGGGCTCACTGGGTGTCCAGCAGCGGGGCGGTGAGCACCGCCCAGCGCACTGGCTCTGGCGGTTCAGGAAGGCCAGCTTGGCGAGGACGTCTGAGTACTCGGCCTTGCTGTCGTTGGCATCTGCTGCGTAGGACGGCTGGGGAGATGCCAGCTTCTGCTTCCGCCGCCGCCGTTTCTTCACCTCCGGCATGGCCATGGTGGCTGCCGCCACAGTGGCTGCCTCGGCCGCCACCACCGCTGGCTCCTTGGGCTTGCCGGGGCCCAGGAGCAGGTTCTTAGGAGGGCGGCCGCGCTTACGCTTGAGAATGATGGGCATCTCGCCGGGTGGGAAGACCACCACCACGTTCCGCCCATTGTTCTTCATCTTCAGCAGCGGGGTGGGCTCTGTGGACACGCGCAGGCCCAGCTCCTTGCCCTCCACGCTCAGGCTGCTGCTCAAAGACGACACCTTGTACGTGGTCTTGTTCCGCCGGCCCAGTGACACGGGGATCTTGGCCATCTTCACCACCATGCGCCGCACGCCCCGGCACTTGCCTCTGCGGGTAGGGACCACTGGGGTCTGGGAGGATTCGGGCTCCAGCTCTGGGACTGGGCCTGGGCCGGGCAGGGTGTGAGGTGGGGGCGGGGGCGGGGGTGGGGGCTCAGCCAGGGCAGCCGCCAGCCCTGTGGGCACAGGCAGGGGCAGCAGACGGCCCTCGGGGCCGGCGTCTGCCTTGCGTCCCCGTCCGGCTTTCCGTCGGCGACACAGGATCTTTGGCCTATCGGTGCGCCGCAAGGCGTATTTGGGGTGACCCTCAGGCCCAGGAGGGCCATGGGGTGAGCACAAGTCCAGGCGCAAGGGCTCAGCCAGCGGGCAGGGTCCCAGGGGCTGCTGGGGCTCCAGGCGGCGGCTAGGGACGTCAAGCAACTTGGGCAGGGGGTCAAGCGCCTGAGGGTCGAGCAGCTGCGACTCCAGGGAGTCGGGCAGGGTATCTAGGGCCTGCAGAGCCAGGCCCGGCAACCCCAGAGGATCAGCAAGGGGTTGCAGGGGCGGCAGCTCCAAAGCTTCCCCGAGCGGCTCTAGTGCCTGCGGGTCCAGGAAGCGGGGCTGGGGGTCTAGGAGCTGAGGCTCTGGCTCAGGCGACGGTGGCTCGAGGGCCTGGGCCTCCAGCAGCTGGGCCTCGGGGCAAGTCAGGGAGGCCAGCTCACTCAGGATGTCGGCGTCAGCGAGTTCTGAGTAATCAGGGCCGTCTGGCTCGGGCTCTGGTGGCAGACCAGTGGCCGCGGCCGTGGCTCCGGGACTATGGCCTTGGCCGGGCTGGGGACTGTCCCTAGGCTCAGGCTCAGGCTCGTAGAGGGGGTGGCTGGACCGCTCAGACTTGGCATGGGGGGTGGCCCGCTCCTCAGGGCTGCGGATGCTGTTGGCCAGGCTGGGTGAGGAGAAGAAGCTATACTGAAGGTCCCCGGGGGGCGGGGCAGGTGGGCGGCTGAGCCGGAGGCCACCGCAGTCCAGGTGCACGCCGCTGTGCTGCAGGTCCTGGGAGAGCCGGGTCAGGTCCTTCATGATGTCAATCAGCTGGACCACTGGACGCAGGTTCACCCGCCCGTTGTCCCAGCGCCGTCGGGAGCTGCTGCCGTCTCCCGCGGGGGTGGGGCAGCGGGCCTGGGAGACAGGACGGGCTGCCCTCGGGGGCAGCGGGTCGTCCCCCTTGGCAAGGACTGGTGGGCGCCGGGTGCTGGGGTCCCGGCGTGGGGGTGGGCGCGGGTTCTCGGAGAAGGTGTGGGCGAAGGCCTTGTCGGGTGGGCTGGCAGGGGGCCGGGCGGGAAGCAAGGGCCGGGGGGTGGGGGGGCCGCCGGGGTAGTACTTGGGCTCCCGGAGGTAGTCAGGAGAGCTGCACACGGCACTGGAAGTCACCACCAGGCCCTGGGGCTTCACACGCATCCTGACCTTGTCCTCCACGGGCCGCCGGGCGGGGCCGGGGCTGACATGAGGGTGCGAGAAGCCGGGACCAGGACCTGCCAGGCAGCACAGCCAGGAGGTCCCTCACCGAACGCCTAAGTCCTCGTCAGCTTCCCATGTCCTCAGTGATCCCCGGCACCCCTCCCCTGAGTCCCCTCCCGAAGCCCCATCCCCTTGCTGACCCCCAGCTTTTCCTAAACCACCACACGCATCGTGAACCCCCACGGGCCCCAGTTCCACTTATTGACAGCTCACCCACTTTTGTCTAGACTCTGGCTAAGGGCTGGGGGAGAACAGTTCACCCGCTTTGGGGAGGGAAGCCCATCAGCAAGGTGGATCAAACGTCAGGAGAGGGCCAGGCCCCTGTCAGAGGGCCCGGAGGTCCTATCAAGGACACGGCCTCTTCCTTCTTGCCCCATCCCCAGGGCTCTAGGAGAAGCCCGGCCACTCACCCTCGGCTCTGCCGCCTGGGCTGTCACACTGGAGATCTCTGTGGGCAGCGAGACAGGCAAGAGGAGATCTCAGCGGTCTGCTGGCCACAGCCCAACCACTGCCCACCTGCCCACGGGGCCCGGTCTCCCCCACATACCGACCCCAGCTCCCCCAGTACTCCCTCCAGCGCACGCCCAGCTGACCTGAAAGAGAGAGGGCCCCCGTGCCTGGGGGCTCTGCCAGTCGCTGGCTGTCAGCTGGGGGTGCTGCGGGGCAGCTTCGGCCTGAGCCCAGGCCTCGGGGCGTGGACAGCGCCTGGAAAGGACCACCGCAGCTCAGGTTTAGTGAGCACCTACTGCGCGCCAGGCGCTGGGCCGGAAGCTGTCCAGGCATCGTTTCATTTAATTCTTCATACCAATCCTGCGAGGTAGGGGCTATGAATAACCCCATTTTGCAGATGAGGAAATGGAGGCTGAGATGAAGTGACATCATTCACTCATTCATATACTCATTATCTATGGAGTGCCTACTTTGCACAAGAGCTGGGTAGACAAACATTTAACAGATTATGGTAAGTGACTTAATTATTAGCGGGATAAGAGCTGCAAAGAAAAACGGAAGAGTGCCTGAGGTCAGAGGTTTAACAATCATACCAGGGAGTCAACAACGACAAAAGCACACATTCTGGGGACGCCTTCTCTGCTGCCAAACACGGGACTAAGCGCTTTATGTGGACTACCTCATCTGACCCCCCTGCAAACCTGGGATCGATACGATTATCATCCCTGCTTCCACAGTCGAGGAAACCATCCGCTGGAAGGTGGTAAGCACCATGAAGGCAAGGATTTCTGTCCTGCTGACTTCTGTGTGTATCTCCCAACCCCCGGATCAGCACATGGCCCACAAATGTGCTTCAAAAAATATTTACTGAACGAACAAATGAATGAATGAGGCACACAGAACAATCAGCCCTGCCTTTCCCCCTGAGGCTCTCTCTCTTTCCTCTCCAGACCCAAAAGTGGGACCCAAGTAGGATGTGGAAGGAGGGAAGGAGATTAAGAATGTGAAAAGGGACATTCTCCGCCCTCCATGCCACCTCTAGCCTCCATCCGGCCCCTGCTACATATTTTTAGAGCCCTCTTTGTTTCGCCTTCACTGTATTTATCATGACTGCAGTCAATTACTTGTACGACTGGGTGTTCAGTGTGTCTGCTCCCTAAGTATGGGCTCTTCAGGGGCAAGGACTGTGTCTGTCTTGTTTTCCGTTGTGTCCCCTGACCCCAGGGCCCGGGCTACGGATGCTACATAAATATTTACCGAGTGACTCCCTGAGCTGGTCAGGGCAGAGTTGGGATTTAGATCCAGGCATGTCTGACCCCCAAGGGAGCCTGGGGACTCAGGGCCCCGGCTGATCCCCAAGAGCTGGGGTTTGGGGGAGCAGGGAGCTGAATGGTCCTTGACCACTGGGAGGATCGCTACCCAGGGTTGTTAACTCCACAGGAAGACTGCAGAGCTGACTTGGGGACAGGGGAGTGTGGGCAGGGACACTCGTCCACTCGCCTTTGGTGGGCGGCAATTTGCAATCTATGAAGCACCTCCACATACATGACCCACTGAATCTTCACCGAACCTGGGAGACATGGTTTACTGTCTCCACGTTACAGAGGAAACAGGCTCAGAGCAGTTGTATAACTTGCCTGAAGTCACATAGCTGCTAAGTGGCAAGATTCCTAATTCTGCCAAGTCCAAAGCCTCCTTCCACTCCCAGCTCCTGCAACTCTCCTTCAGCCACTCCTGAAAGTGCTCCTTCTAGAGCTGTGGCCTCACTTAAGGCTGGAAGGAACCTTAAAATCATCTAACCCATTGGCTTCCAAACCCTGGGCCTGGGGAAGCTATGTAACCTTGCAGATACCCAGACCCTAGTCCAGGGGAGTCTGACTCATAAATCTGAAGGGACATCCGGGATTCTGCATTTTTAATCGGCTCCCCTAGTGGCTATGCTGTTCTAGTGCCACCTCGTGCGCCTCCCATTTTATAGATGAGGAAACTGAGACCGGAAGAGGGAAAGAGACTTTGCCCAAGACCACAAAATGGCATGAGGAGGGCCTCTTTGTTGCTCATCCAGGCAGAACATCCCCTGTCCCTGCAGGTCCCAGGCCTCAGCTGTTCCTCACTGCCCCATTTACTCGATCACTCAGGGTTCTGTTCTCTCTCATGCCTGCCGGCAGACTGTGGCCTGGCCCCTTCTAGGCTAGGCTCTCTCTGCTTCAAGAATCTCACTGTTGCTCTCGCAGGATGGGCTGCGGGTAAGACACTCACAAAGGAGCGAAGGGGCTCAGACTCTGTGGAGTCTCCAGGTCAGATTTCCAACAGTATGCTTGATCCACAGTGCTGCCCTCTTTGAGATGCCTACCAGAAGCCATCATCCCTCCCTTACTGAGGGTGGGGCTCACCAACCCTCCCTGCTCTGGAGACCTCCCACTTGGGGCCTGAGGGTGTGATCTTGGCAGAAGAGAGAAACCTCCTCTCCAGTGGTTGCTTCTGTTCCACCCACCCGTGAAGACCTTTGGGCACGTCGTCCTGCCAGACCTCCTGACTCTGTCCACTGCTCTCTCGCAGCCTCCAGGATCTGAGGGAAGCAGCTGGCACCCCTCCCCACCACACCCAGGCATCCATTTTCTTGGACCCCTCCCAAGGGCACCACCTATCCCACGTCTGTGAACAAAGTCGAAAAGGTTCTTCTGTCCATCTGTCTGCTTCTGGGTCAGTGTGTCTGAGCCTGCCTATGGGGACACCAGCTGGCTGGGAGGGAAGGGGGCTGGGGGCCCCAACCTGCTGTGCACAGTGCCGGGAAGGGCCAGCCCACATCCTTGAGTCCCCAGCCCCACCCTCCCCCGCTGCGGCTGTGACCACCCCACCCCTTCCCCAGGCAGCCTCCCCTCCCCCACCCACAGCCTCCCCAGGGGAGCCAGGCTGCCAGCCCCAGCTCTCACTTCCGGCCTCATGGCCCTCTCTCTAGCCTGCATACTCCTCCCCGCCCCCCCAACACCATTTCCCTCCCAGCCCGGACTGAAGCCTCAGGGATGTCCTCAAATGGAAAACTCTGCATCAAAGGGGCTATCACTGCTGCTGTGAAACTTCCCCCATCACCTCCCTTCAGGGCCTTTATCTCCCAGGATCTGCCCCTTCAGGAACTATGCATCACCCCTCTCAACTTCCTTATCTTCAGCCCTCTCCCAGCCACCCAATTGTACCTGAAGATCTTCTTCCAACCTGACTCCAGACCAAAATCATAACAAAAATAACAACGATGAAAAAAATAATGGCAGCTGTCACTTATTTGGCATGTAAATGGTGGCTCAGAGAGGTTAAGTAATGCCCTTAAGGACAAACAGCCATGACAGGGAAGAGCTGGCGCCTGCACTTAGGTTTGTTGGGCTCCTCTAAACCAAACTTCTTCACTGTCCAGAGAGTCAGCCCCCTCCCCTGAAGCTTCCTCTAACTGTCCTAGTCCCAACCACCAGTTCTAATTTTTGACTTCTAATCTACCCCGACCCAGCTTCGGCACCCCTCCCACCTAGGTCATCTCATGCACTACCCTCCCTCACCACTAGGTGTCCCCTTAGAGCCACTGACGCCCCCGAGGGGAGCAAGCCCCGCCCCACCCCCTGGAATCATCAGGGCTCCCCACCACAGCACAGCACACCCCACCCCACCCTACCCCCAGCCACACAGAGCTCCTTTGTGCAGCCCTTGTCCACCCCCTTCCTGCCCGGAGCGGGGCACCTGGCAAGCAGGTCTGCCCCAGGCCCGCCCCCTGCCAGCCCCCAGCCCTGGGTGCCAGGTGTGTGGGCACCAGCGCCAGCTCTGGCTGAACCTGAGGGTCACCCTGCCGGGCAGCCCTCCCTTCCTCTCTCCGAGGTCACCCAGGGACTGTGCTTCCCGCCCTGCTCCGCCCCCATCCCCTCCTGCCCTTGGCCCTTCCAGACTCCTGTCCTTGTCTTTCCTTCTGTCTACTGGAGGACTTCCCTCCTCCAGCCCCACCAGGCCCTCCCCACAGCCTCTCACCACCGCCCACCTCCTTCCCCTGAGAGCTCCTTGTTCTGCCCCCCCCCTCCCCGCCCAGGTCTGAAGAACTCCTCCTCCTGGAAAGTTGCTGCTGGAAAGGAAGTGACTTCAGCAATTTGGCCACAAGGCTGGGCACTGCTGAGCCCAGCTCAGCTGAAGGCTTGCCCAGCCCACCTCCAAAGCACAAACGGAGCCACGTGCACACACCACCCCCAGTGTGCAGCCGGAACCCTGAACACACGCTTCCCCGGTGATACGCGGAAGGATCTTCGTGTACACACCCCACCCCACTGTACTCACACATCACCCCAGTGTGTTCAGATTCTTGTCTACACACCTCTCCAGTGTACACTAGCGCCCTGCACACAGACACCATCCAGCGTGGCACACACAACACTCCAGTCTCCCCACACCTGCCCAGGACACGCTCTGAATCCTGCACACTCACTCCGATGTACCACATACACAGCCTCTGAATGTCCCCCAGCCCAGTCCACTTACTCTTGTGTGCAGAACCCTGCACACCTGCGGACAGAGTCCTGCACGTGCCTGCTTGCACACAAGTCAGAGGACTTTGCACACGAGATGCTCTGTGCACATACAGTCAGGTACATCCAGCCCTGCATCCTCCACAGCTGAACCTCCCCACGCTTACAATCCCAGGAGGCCCCGCCCCCAGACCTCAGGCCCCAGGAATGCTCTTTTGGAAGTTGGGTGGGGTCCCCAGGCAGGCTGGGATCTAGGGAGCTTCCTGGAGCCCGAGGCTTGAGGCTTCATGTGTCAGTTCGGGGAGTTGCCTCTGCAGGGCAGGGCAGCCCCACCTGGCCTCTGTGGCTCCTGAGCCTGGGTGGGCTAATTCGGGCCCAGAGTCAGGAGGTGGGTCCTGCCCCCACCCCTGCCCCATCTCATCTCAGGAGGGCAGCCTAGCATACCCGAATTACCCAGGTCCTCTCAGCTTCCACAGACTCTAGAAGGGAGGGGTCCTGCGGGGTCAGCTTCACACATCAGGCATTCTGGTCTCTACCTCTGTCCTGGGTTCTGGTCACTGTCACAACCCCTTTCCCTTCCCAGTTCTCTCAGGTCATCCAGGTGCAGGGAAGAGTCCCCAGACTAGGAGGCAGGACTCCAGGGAACTGCCTGTATATCCACGGACCTCACCTTTCTGGATAATGGGGAGTCTGAGTAAGTTGGGTTAAAATATTTTGATTCTAAAGGGCCTCTTTTTGGCTTAAGCTGGGAGGGGGGAAATCCCTGCCATGACTGGGAAGGAAGTACCCCTGATCCCCACTTCCTGGGGTGGCCAGTCACAGACCCGGCTTCCCTATACACTGTTACCTGAGCAGGCTGTGCAGACAGGCCCAGCTCAGCAAGAAAGGCCTGTCTTCGCCAGTGGTTCCAGAGTGGTCTCTTCGGCGGCCTGAGAGTCGCCCCAAAGCCGGGGCCCTCTGCACGCACTCAGCTGGGCAGGCTCTGGGGTCCAGGCCAATGGGCAGACAGGCAGGCAAGCTCCCATCTGTGGAAACAAAAACAGCACCGCAGACATAAGCATGGATACGGGATGAGCCAGAGAGAGGGACCAGGAGGCCATCCTAGATGGGGTCCACTCTTGCACAGGATGAAATTGGCTCCAACTTCATTTCACTGGGGAGTGTGAGCCTACCTCTTGAAACCCCAGGTAGCATCGTCGTGCGGGTAGGTACATGTACACGTGAACATGAACACACATGCTATGGTGAAAAGAACCTGGCCTTGGGAGTCAGAATGGTCCTTGGCTCAACTCTCACCAACTATGTGATCTTGGGCAAGTCAGTTAACCTCTCTGTCTCTCAGTTTTCTCATCTATAAAAAGGGGAGAGCTTATGAATGGGGAGAAGCACGCTGGGGAAACTATAAATGCTAAGAGCTCACTTACAACGTAGGTGTGAGAGTTGCTGTTCAAAGTGATGGTGAATGCAGATTTTCATGAGAGGTGTATAGGCAGCTGGCATTTACCCTTCTCCATCAGCGACTGGTTATATGTCTCTTGTTTTCTTTAATAATCGTGGCCCTCCTTACCGCCCCCCCGCAACCGGCTTCCTGCCCATTTGTCTGCCTCCCTGAGGTCTGTACTGAAGCCGAGAGTGGGTCTGGGAACCAGGTCTCATGGACTGCTTATAGGTTTTGGTTGCCTGGGAATGTGTATGTGTGTGTGTGTGTGTGTGTGTGTGAGAGAGATCCTGCCTGTACAGATGCACGTCTGTGAGCGTCAGCTGTCTGGGCAAATACACCTGTGTGTGGCTTCCTGGGTCTACTTAGCCTTCTGTATGCTTCTCTGGGTGTATTTGTATGTCTATACGAGTATATGTGTAAGAGTGTTACACGTATGGGACTGTGTGTGTGTGTGTGAGCTGATACTTGTGTTCAGTGTCTTCAATTATATGTGTGGGTGTGTGCACCTGGGTCTGTTCAGTTCTTTGTGTGTGTCCAGCTGAGCCTATGTCTGCACGCCTGTGGGGACACAGAGGTGTGAGTGTGTACCTAATGTGTGACAGGTGTGCCCAGCTGTGGTCAGGGGGTGAGTGCCCATGTGTGCACACAGCTCTCTGCATCTCACTGCTGTCAGGAGCTGAACCGGCTTCTGCCCATCTCTGACTCTCTGGGCGTGTGTACTGGGGCGGGGCGTGTGTCCCTGCAGGCTTCCAATCTCGAGGCCTGTGACTGCGGGCACTGGTGTCACTGTGGATCAGTGTTGCCTCCCTCCTACCTCTGCCTTTCTCTGGGTTTTCAGGGTCATGGTGTGATGGCATGACTGGTCACAGTGTCCCTGTGGGTCTGTTTCACTGTGGGTCAGTATGTGCTCACGTGTGTAACTCTGTGTGTGTGTGCTGTATGACTTTATCGTTGTGCATCTGTGTATGTCAGTGGGTCCTTGTGCCATGTCATTGTATGTCTGTGTCAGTGTCAACATGGGTGAGTCTGTGTGCCATGGTATGACTGTCAGTAAAACGGTGCCTCAGTGTTTGTGTGGTGCCTTTATGTAACTTGTCAGTGTGTGTGTGCACGCGTGTGTGTGTGTGCATGGGAGACCCTTTGTGAGACAGTGTGTGTCTGTGTCACTGTGTTTGTATGCCTGCTTCCCTCCTCCCTCCCTATCTCCTGCGTTCTCTCTCTCTCTCTCTCTCTCTTTCTGTAGGAGCCAGACAACTCCCCAAGCCTGGATTAGGGACAATTTATCCACAGGCAGAGAAGGAGAATTCCAACCTGCCAGAGCCTCCCTCCTCTGATCCGTCCCCCCTTCCCCCCTGGTTGGGTGGGCAGAGAAATGCAGCCGGGCAGCTCCCAAGCCCTTGGGGAGCCCCCACCTCTGCAGCTCCCCAGAGGCCCAGGAGGGCGGAAAAGATGGAAATCTGGGTGGCCCCAGAGCCCTCCAGTGGGGGTGGATTGGCCGCCCCCCCCCCCCAGGCCGCCACAGCTCAGCTCATCTTGGCCCTGTTCTCCTACATATGGTGGTGGTGGGTGGGGGGAGTCTGCATGAGGTCTGCCTGGCCCTGGGGGCTGGGGCGACCTAAGGAGTAAAGCTGCTTCCAACCCCTCCACAGCCTGATACTCCCCAACTGATAAACGCCAGCTCCGACACCCCCGGAAATGTAAATGACTGGGGAACTTGCGCCTGTGCCCGCACAGGCTGGGGGGATGCTGGGAGGCAGGGGACAGCGTGGTGGGGGGAACGCAGCAAGGGGGGAGCAGGGGCTGAGCTGGGACTAAGGCTCCCTTCACGGTGCTCCAAGCGCAAGGCAGAATCACATGTTTCCCATTAGCTGCTCTGGCCTCCTTGTTCAGGGGGTGTTGGCTGGGGGAGATTTGTTCTGGTTGCAGACACCAGCCGAGACCACACAAGAGAGAGAGTAAAAGACAGAGAGAGAGAGAGAGAGAGAGAGAGGAAGAGAGAGAGAGAGGAAGAGAGAGAGAGAGAGAGAGAGAGGAGAGATTGAATGCCAGAGGGAGAGGAAAAGACAGAGAGCGAGCGAGAAAGATACACAGAGACACACAGGGAGAGAGACAGAGACAGAGAGACATGAGAACAGAGACAGGCACACACAAACACAAAAGCAGAGGGACAGAGACGGGTGATGGGAGAGGCTAACAGAGTGGGGGACAGGGAGAGCGACAGGGAAGGCGACCGCAGTGCAGAGAGACGAGTCAGAGGCTGAGGAGAGAGTCAGTGAGGCACAGAGTGCGAGTCAGGCCAGGAGGGACTGAGGGGGCAGAGGGCGGCGCTGGGGCCGCAAGCCTGATGGAGGGGACCCGAGGGTGACAGAGCGGGGAACCTGCTGCAGGGCCAGGGAGGGCAGGGGCGGTGGGTGGGGACGCGGGTGGGCAGGGGGAGTGGCTTCTCCAGCGCCACCGGGCGGGGCGGCCAGGAGCCTGGAGCCTCCCGCCTCCTGACCCTCGAGCCTGGGAGAGATAACAGGCCGGAATAGTGCTGACTTGCGGTTCAGAAATCCAATATCCTCCGCGGCGCACTAATCGACTACCTGAGCTCCCGGTCCGCGCCGCCGAGCTGCCCCGATTAATCCTGCGGCTCCACAGCCTTAATTAGTTTAACAGTTTCAGGGGCAGGAGAGGCAGGCATAGGGGCTCCCAGACCTGCGGGGACACAGGCCCCCATGCCAGCCCTGCCTGGTGCCCCACCTCCCCAGTCACACCTGCCCCAGCCCCAGAGGCCCCTTTCCACACCATCTGCAAAACACTGGGTCTTTCCTCCTGGGGGACAGTCCCAAGGGCTGGCACCTGGGTCAGAAGGTAGGTCTTGTGGAACAGAGACTCCCCCATCCCAGCTTGTCCCTGCGCCCGTGGCCTGGGTGCTTGCTCTGGCCTGCGCTTTGGGGCCCTGCCAACCGTCAGCCCCGTACCACTGAGCAACATGTCGTCTCTTTAGGGTGACAGACAAGCTCCCAAGTTACTGACAACCCCCCAACAGCATGAGATAATCACACATGTCACTCCCCACACCGGCATGAGATAGGCACATGGTGACATGTCACACACACCCAACAGTCAGAGACACAGGAGTACGAGAGTGACGACCCTCCCGACAGGATGAGCTAAGCGCAGAGCCTGCCACTTCCTCCAAGGCCTGAGATGGGCACATCTGATACCCCAGATAGTATGAGACAAGAACACAGGTTGTCACCCTCACAATGGTGTAACAGACATACAACCAGGCGCCCCCTCACCCACTGATAGGATGCGAAATGCACAGAGAGCCTGTCTCTCACTCACTGTCTCTCTCTCTCTCTCTCTCACACACACACACACACACACACACACACACACACCCCTCCCTCACCTTCCAGGTGTGACAGAGGTACGGACCCTCCCCCGAACACACAGAGTATAAGCCAGGGACACGACCTCACCCCTTCCCCATCAGTCCTCCCTCCAGACTGCAGGATGGGTAAACGACATGTCACCCTGGCTGCTCTGGACGGGTGACAGCCCACCCCACCCCTCCCCCGTCACTGCCAGCCTGGTGGTGCCGTCCTCTGCCTGCAGAGGCGTCACAGCTCACAGGGCATGAATGTCACCCCAGCACTGCCAGAGCCGGGCCCAGCCACATGTTGCCCCAGTGACGAACACCACTGGCCCCAGGAGGTGGAGGTGCACAGGGCTCTGGGCGTGACCTTGGTCCCTGAACACCAGGAGGGGAGGTGCCGTGGCCTCCCTCCTGGGTAACCCACTGGCCCCGGAGCTGGGGAAGATGAGTGCTGGGAAGAAAGCCACCTGGGCACACAGACAACCTGAAAATGCCACCTCCCCAGGCAGCCACCCCCACCCCACTTCTAACTGAATGTAGCTGTTATCGAGGGAGGGGGCAGACTGTGTAGTGGAGGGAGGCTGTCAACGAGGCCTGAGGAGCAGATCCTACAAGACTTCTTAGAGGCAGCGGAGGGTAGGCAGGGTAGGGGTTGCTGTCACCATGCCCTCAGGGCCCAGGACTGAGGGAGTGGGACGATAGCTTCAGACTCCCACTGTGGCCAGGGGAGCCCCTCTTTCTTACAAGGGCCCCCTCTCCAAATTCAGGCCACAGAGCCTGACAAGGAGGCCAAAGTCCAGGGGCATGACTCACCCAGGGAACAGGCCCAGCCTGCTGGCCAGAAAGTGAGGGAGGACAGGAGCCAAGGGGCCTGGGTTCAAGTCTGAACTCCTCCCAGGCCAAGCACAGTGACCTTGGAGCAGAGGCTCAGTCTCTTTGGCTTTGGGGAGGTGGGGAAGAGGCAGCAGCCAGGGAAGCGCTGAGGCTGCAGACCAGCAAGCAGAGAACTGGGGGCCACGGGAAGGAGGACACGGCGGGTCCAGCCCCTGGCTCCACCGCTTCCTCACCAGGAACCTCGGCTTTCTGTACCTCAGTTTCCTCAGCTGTAAAGCAGGAACGATAACGTCAGCCTCACGAGATAACGCAGCATGAAGTGGACAGGTGCTCAGGAAACGGGAGCTTCTTATTGAAGAGGGGAAAAGAGACTAAGAGAGGGCAGGAGACTTGCCCAAGCCACGGATCAAGCCAGTATCGGCTGAACTCGGCCTCCACCTCCAGGCTTCCCACCTGAAGCTGTTTCTTAAGACTGCTTGGAGACTGTGTGTGCACGTGTGTGTCAGGGTGTTGTTGCTTATAGAGCGGCCCTACTGTCCAGTGAGGATCAAGGAAATGGATAGGATATAGCCTGACTTTTACCCTAAACCCCACTTGGCCCACCTTCAAACTTTGGACCAGAGGGCCAGCTCTATGGGAGGGAGGCAGCCCACACTCCAGCCCCCATAAGCAGCACCAGCACCTGGTGCTCCGAAGGACTGGGGGACTGGGAGGTCAGTGTCTGGGGCCCTCTCGTTGTACAGGAGCTCAGAGAGGGACAGGCCTAGCCTGAGGTCACACAGCATGACAGCAGCAGAGTCCAGAGCCCTGGCCGGCGACAGCCTCAGAGCAGAGTTGTCTAGCCCCTAGGGTGGCTGGAGCTGGGGGGCCCTGGGGGACTGAGCAAAACGTGGCGACAGATGGCCTGCCGAGGCAGCGGCGATCTGGGCGGCTGGCAGGCATGCTCGCTCCCGCGCAGGGAAGCGGCTAATTTTAGCTGAGGCCTCGATGCCAGCTTTGTTCCCCCCACCCACCCGCCGAGGGGGCCCAGCATGCCTTGCGTGCAACCCGCCTCCCCCAGGCACCCCTACTCCCCCGCCTGGCCACTTGGTGAGTAGTGCCCAGACCCCAGGGTCCTAGAACTGTCTGTCTGGCCAGGTCTCATCACACCCAGAGGCAAGGGCTGGGCCCTGGAGGCCTGGCATCCCCACCCCAGGGCCTGCTTCCCATGACGGGAAGCTCATTCTGAAGAGGGGCTGTGGGGAGAAAGGCTAGAGGCCACTGCCCAGACTGGGAGGGAGGGCCTGACAGCAGGGGCTGCCAGTCTTTGCGGGGGGGTGGGGGGTGGGGGTGGGCATTGTCCTCCACCAGATACTTAAGGAGACAGGACCCTTATTCTACCCCTGCCCCGAGCCAAACAAATTCTTCTGTGCTGGAGTCCCCCTCCAGCACAGCGTAGTGTTGAGCAAGGGGGTGGGAGTCACTTTACCCTTTCCCTGTTCTTTATAAGCCCGATTTTGCTCCAGGAACTCAAAGTACTTTAAAAAAAGTCAGAGATGGAGCAAGGGTAGTACCCCACCCGCACCCCGTGCCACTGGGGGAAACTGAGGCACAGTCTGAAACAGCTTTCATGGTAGCAGGGGAGGAACAAATCCCAGGAATCGGTGAGGGAAGCCTAACCATGCTCTACTTTGAGTTCTTAGAGCTGGGGGCTTCTTGGGCCAGCTCAGCCCCTAAGACTATCCCCTGCCTCCACCTGGGCTGGTAGAAGGTAAGCTAGATGGATGGAGCCCGTCCTCTGAAACCCTGGGAAGGGAGGCCTGGCATTCTTGGTTCCTGGTACCCCACCCCCTGTTGGCTCTTTGACCTTAGAACCTCTCCTCCTCATCTCAGGTTCAACTACATGTGCCCAATGGGGTGCCAGGACATCTGGCCCCCGCTTGAAAGGGGACTCCTTCGGGGTGATTCTGGAGGGGCCCACTCTCCCAGTTCCAACCCAGGGGCCGTGACGGTAATGGCCAAGTGGGAAATAGATAAAGAAGGCTGGAAAGAAATCTATGTACTAGAAGGAGAGAGTCGGAGGAAGAGAGAGCGAATGAGAAACCAAGGCAAAGAATCAGAGTCAGGAAGAGAGAGACGGAAAGAGGGGGAATGTGGGGGCAAGAGAAACAGGGCAGAATGAGGGTGAAGAGGCAGGAAGAGCTGAGGAGGGAGGGGCTGCGGGAGAGACAGAGAAGAAGCCAGAGGAAGGAGAAGAGTGAAAAAGAGACTCAGGAAGAGAGGGACAGAGGAGGAGGAAAAAGACAAAGAGACAGAGAGACAGGCAGGATGAGGCAGAGACAAAGACAGAGAGAGAGAGCAAGACACACGCAGAGGGGAAGGAGATGGAGAAGGAGTTGCCGCGGACGGGGCAAGGCTCAGGGAACTGAAGACACCACAGGGAGCTGGAGACACACAGAGGGACTGACACACCCAAAGACCAACAGACACAGAGTGAAAGGGCCAGACGCACTCAAGAGACTGGGGAGGGAGGAAGGGGGAGACACTAAGTGATAAAGTGTGTGTGTGTAGGGGGGCAGCAGGAGTAGACAGAGGCAAGGAGGGAGGGGGCCTGAAGAGGAGGAGGGGGAGATGTCATCGTCAGAGCTGGGGGGGACCGGACAGAAATGGAATGTGGGTCTGGGCATGAGGCTCACAGATGCATCGGCTCCGGTTTCAGCTGGGGCAGTTGGCTGCTGGGGGGGGAGATGGTGATGGTGGGGAGGGAGAAAGGAGCAGAGCTGACAAGGGAGGGGGGCCTGTTGCCATGGCTGCGGGCACGGCAGGGGCACAGTCTGCTGGCACTTGTAGTTCTGGGCATGGTAGGGGGCAGACTGAGGGGGAAAGAGGGCAGTGATGAAGAAGCCTGGCCCCTGCCCTCGGGGCTCCACCAGGAAGAAAGTTTCCAGAGAGAGGATGGGAGACCTTGAGAGCTGAGCAGAGCTCTGGGCCCTGCTCCACTCCATGGGGGGGACCACTCTCTGGGGTGCCGGTGGGCATCCCTGGTTCCCATCCGTGCCTCAGGCTGGCCCCTGGGGATCCTCTTTCTCTGTCCCCTCCAGTCTAGCTGAAGATCCCGCATGCTGCTGCTGCTGCTGTTTCTGCTTGCAGGGGAGCAGCAAGATTGTGAATTCAGGATCTGTAATCCTAACGCAGAGCCCAGGCCTACCGGGCTCCAGTTGCCAAGGCGACGGAGGGTCAGAGGGCAGCGCAGGGCGCCCGCTCCTCCAAGTCAGAATCCCAATTGTTAAAGCCCAAGAATAAACAGCTGAAGCGGCCATGGGGGGGCCGGGAGGGGGGCTGAGGTCTGCATCGGCTCAGTGTGGTGTTGTCAAGCGAGATGTCACTAATTGTCTGAAGGAACGGGCTGAGGCAGCTCTTAACTGCTTCTGTGCCACCGGAGACACCTTGGCTGCCTGGCCCCATCCCCCGGGCCTCGCAGCATTCCACCGGGCCGGCTCGGTGGCGGGGGGAGTGCTGGCCCAGCACAATCCCTGCCTCCCTTGCACTGAACCCCTACATACTTTGGCTCCCAACCCTCCTCCCTGCCCCGCTTGGAACCTCCCACCTGCAAGCGAAATGCTTTATGTCCCCAGAACCAGTACCCTCCAATTACTGGAATCACACTACTCCTTATAGCCCAGAACTGCCACTCTGGCCTGCAAAAGCCCTCCCAGCTCCTCCAGATCTCTTCTTCCTCATCCTCTCAGAAGTCAGAGATTCTGGTACAAGGTGTGTGGACTGCGGAGGAAAACAGATTTCGGGTTCTTCTGATCTTTGGTGGGGGTAGAAGCCCTCCTACGGGAAGAGGGAAGGTCTGTGGCATCCTCTGTGCAACTCCCTACTCTTAGTCACACACCAGAACTAAAGACCTGAACGGAGCCTGGAAACCTGGTTTCTAGCTTTGATTGTTCTACCTACTTGCTGTGTGACTTTTGCCAGGATATTTTCCATCCATGAGCCTATCTCCTCATTTACTATCCATCCTAAACATTTAATAGTGCCTATTCTGAGCCATGCCATGTCTGGAAGCCCTGCCCAGAGGAACTTCCAACCCAGCGGCTGAGAAAGGCTCATAAGACAAGGTAGAAAGCAATCAGAGATCCATCAGGTAAGATATTCAATGAAAAACACGGAGCAGTCTGGTAAATCGTTCAGTGGACGGCTGCTGCTGTTAGGAGCAGTCAGTACTGGTATCGCCGTTATGACGGAGGGTCGCTAAAAGGGTGTAGGTCATCAGAGAAAAGATTGGGGGGAGGTCGGTTCTGGAAGGCTTCCTGCAGAAAGTGGTACCTGGTAAGATTTGGACAGGTGGGCAAGAAGGTAGAGTGCACCAGGAGAGAGATCTTGTGAGCTGCTCTGTACACTCTCAGGGTCGTGTGCTCAGCCCCGCCCAGAGCAGGAAGGGCGAGGCCTTCAATGGTCTCCCCGCCCCATGGGCCGGCGCTGCCTCCTCCTCCACCTACTGCGCCTCCCGATCTCCGGAGAGCGGAGCCTGGGAGGGGCGGGCCGCCCGTGGGCACAGCTCCCGGGGATTGGTAGCACCTGGAGTGATGTCATGGGGCGGGGTCAGGTCTTCGGACACGCCCCTGCCCCAGACCCCGCCCCCCTGCTCCGGGCCGAAGCGTGGGTCCCGGGAGGGGTCGCTCAGGCAGCCTCGCGGCCCCCTCAGGTGGCAGGCGGGGCTGGGGCGCTGTCCGTGGGCAGGGAGCTGGGCGCGGAAACAGGGGATCCCCCAGAGAGGGCCTAGCCCAGCCCCGGGCTGGACTCGTACAAAAGGCGACTTGTTCTTTCTTGGGATGCCTGCGCCTTCTCAAACATACCTAGAGCCACACTCCGGGGAGAGCTACACCCACACATGGCTGCACAAACCCGCCGGGGTGGGGAACAGGGGGCTGTCGCCAGCCCCAGAGGTTGGCGTTAAGAACTTTGCCCCAGCCACCCCTTGCCACAGACTAAACATCATTCACCTCACCCCATCCTAGCCCAAGTGACCTGGATACTCCCACAGTCTCCTGCAGAGCCCTGGGGACACTGACCCAGTCACATTCTCATGACTATCCTCTCCCTCAGACCAACTCTAGCGGCTCACCAACTCCTCTGGAGCCAGACTGCCAGTTTTAAAGCGGGTGCCACACTACTGTGTGACCTTGGGACACAATGAGGCTCACTAAGGGTTACTTTTTACTGAGCACTTGTTCTGTGCCAATCTTTACAATTGCCCTTTATGGTGAGTACTATTAGTCCCATTTTGTAGCTGGGGAAACTGAGGCTTACGTTAAATAGCTTGCCTAAGGCAGAGGCAAGGATTTGAACCCTGGTCAAACTTGACTTCATAGCCCACGTTCTTCCGTGTATTATCTCTGCCTCCCATCACACCATGCTACCCTCTAACACCCCACCACACACAGTAAAGCCATCTCAGAGTTAGGGTGTAATTCTCCACCCCAAACACATCTCAGTGTCACCGTCTAGTATCAGGCAGCTTCTCTCACTAATCAGTGTGTGTTCTGGGGGGTAGTCTCCTACCTTTAAGCTTCCCCAATCCCCAATGTTGGCTATCAGAGTCATAAATGGGACACAGTAGGAGCAAGGCCAGAACAGGCTACCTCTAACCTTTCCAGCAAGCTCACCTCCACCTCCCCTGACCTTAGGATGAAAAAGCACTGCCATACTGGCTGGGGCTCCAGGCCTGTAGCTCTCCCTGACCCCTTGGGCCAGGACCTTCCCCTAGCCCCCAGTGCTTGCTGAGAACAAGTCCTCGAAACAAACTCCTTCCTGGGGATGTCAAAGCACCTTTCCTGGGGGAGGCGGCTCTATGATCCCCTGAGCAGGGCTAGGATCCGGTTACTCTTTCCCCAGCTGTGCCTGGACTCCTTGGGGCTGACCTTTCACCTCATCCAGGCCAGGACCCAAAGGGGGCTGGAGTCCAGCCCTCACCTCCTGTTAACCCTCTGCATTCCTCATCTTTCCATTCCAGAGCCCCCGCGGGGAGGGGGTGGTCTCAGGAAGCCCAGCCGGGCATGCCAACCTTTTCCCACCCTCCCATCCTGGGGTCTGGTTTCCCAGAGAGCTTTACAGAATGCTCCTCCCTGCCCCCTGCCCAAGCTGCCCTGCCCTGCTGGGATCAGATACCTCCGCCCAAGCAGCTGAAAATGACCTGGGCTATTTTCGCTCTGGGATCACGTTGCAAACTCCCCCTTGAGCTGGCAGCTTCCCACAATCCCTCCAGACCGTTGCCCCCCACTCCTCATCCCTCACCCAGAACCACTAACCAATAGGACAGGAGGGCTGTAAGAGACCACTGGCCTGAGCCCCTCAGATGGGGAGACTGAGACCATGAGGAGTCAGGTATAGGACTGGGCAGAGAACCAGGCTTCCTGGGTCCCCGCCCAGGTCTCTTTCTACTATCTAGCACAGCCTGCTCTGTACCCTAGATCTCAGAGCCTCTGACCCAGCCAAAAACCCAGCCGACCTCCTCCAAGCACCAGAAAGTCACACTGGAGGCTACCCACAAATCTCTGGGCCACCCTGCATGTCAGAAACTGCTTCTGCTACACTCTTTTCTTTGTTTAGAACTGGGACCAGATCTGTACCTGTGTCACAGCTATGTGGACCACGGGAATGTTCGGGGGGTTGCAAACTGGCAGGAAAGACAGGGGGACAGACCCAGAGGAATAGGAGGCTGATTCAGGCTTCCAGAGGTTTACATTGCACAATCCTTCCATGTTCCCAGCAGCCCCTTGCCCCACCTTCTCGGTACCCACCCACCCCCCCGCCCCGATTCCTACAAACCCAGCCCCCTCCAGGCCCCTGCCCCTCCACCTCAAGCCCTGGTTCTCCTGGGCAGGAATGTGACTGGTCAGGTCTGAGCTGACCACATGAGTGGCTATAAGGCGACAGACCCCCATCCTCCCATCCCCCCAGCCTGGGGGAAGCTCACATACCAAGGTGAGGTGGGAGCTGCTTTAACCCTTTGCAGCCAGGCTTCCAGGGTGAAAAAGAGGGGTACTCTACTTCCAATGGCCACTCCCAAACGAGTGCTGCCAGGCTGGGGAGTGCAGGCAGAACCTACTTCCCCCAGTGGGTGGAATGGGAGTACTTGCCCTGCTAGTCCCTGTTAAGAAAAATTATCCTTTGCCACACCAACTGTTTAGTCTCATCTCCCATGACATTTAGAAAAACAGTCATGAACTGGTGCTGAGGGAAGAGAAGGAAAGGAGGTATCATGAACCCCAACCTCGGGAGCCCCTGGTCTGATGGGAGAAATACAACCCTGCCCTGGGGAGTCTGATGGGGGAGACCAGGCACAGAAGCTGGGACAAAGAGCTGAGAGCAGAGAAGAGCATGGAGCCGCACAGAAGTGGGAGGAAGCCAGGGCAGGAGCAGAACAAGCCAGGTGGGGTCAGATCGGGCAGGCTTCCCGGAGGCCCCTCTGCCCACACCCCTCCCCCCAGGCTCTGGAATCTCGGGGGTCAGGGCTGAGGGACAGCCCCGCCCCCTGCTCCCCTCGGGCTTAGGAATTCCACCAGCCAAGAGGGGGGGGCGGCTGCTTCGGCCTCAGTCCAAGTTGGCTCCCACTGGACCGGGAACTACAGCTCCTCCTCGGCCCCCCCCCACACACCCAAGCCCCTGGGCTGGCCCCCGGCCCCCTCCCTCGCCCTCCCAGGCTGGCACGGTGTGTGCCAGGCGCTGGCAGAAAACAAACCCGCCGGGGTGGGTTTGCAGGGAGCGGGGTAACCTTGACACAGTTGCGGCAGTCGCTAATGGCAGACACACACTCCGCCTGTTCTGGGGGGACTGTTGCCGTTGCTAGGAAACCGGCAGCCGCGTGAATGGAAATGGGTCAGTAAACCTGGGGAGAGATAGTGTGACACTCGAACCACTGCAGCTGCTCCAGCCCACACCGAAATCCCTCCTCTTCAATATTTATCACTCCCGCCTGGGCCCTCGGCTCCTGCCAGGCCCTGCACCAGCCTGGCCCTCAGGCCCCCCGCAAGGCTCAAGAGAGGAGGGGGAGAAAAGAGATGTGGGGGTTGCTTATCCGCTCCTTGGGTGGGGGGGAGCCCCAGGAGGGATGGAACTGGTTCTGGAGGAGATTGAACAGGAAACAGTCTAATCCCGTGGCAGGGAAGGGGTTAAAAGGTCAATTCACGCCTGTTCCTGATTTAGGCACCGTGGTAAAATTACTGCGAGTGTGAGCGGGTTGCGACTGCCGGCTTGCCTACCTGCGGAGGGACTGATTAAGACAGGAGACCTCTCTCCCAGTGTGTAAGAGATGGCGGGGGAGGAGGCACCCAAAACATGGCCAGGAATCCCTCACAGCCTGGCAATTCCCCCAATACAGCCCAAGGCTTCCTAACAGCCAGAACTGATGCCCCTCGAACAACCTGAGAGTACCCCAAACGGACAAAAGCTGCCTATTGCCTTACAATGTCGTCCTGTACAGACACTCCCCGCAAACAGCCAGACACTTGCTGTTCAGAAAACCTTGACAACACCCCTGCACAGATACCCCACAACAGAACGTGACAACTGCAATTCAGAACACTGCAGTTCAGCACAGCACCTATAAACAAGCCGACAAACCTAGGCACAGGCAAAACTGTGTTCGACTGTGTGTTGAATCTTCTGTAACTTCCCCATAAGGCTGGAGCCTCCCCACACAGCCTGCCCTAACCCAAAGCCTGGCTCTGCGGTTCATCTATGTTTTTTCCTCCCTCCCATTGTCAGCCTCCTTGTCTTGCACACACCCCAGTAAACTGCCCCTGTGTTTGCTCTTCTGGACACACCATCCCACAAGCTAGCTGCCTCATGCACCGCACCCCCCATTCCCTGGAGGCTGGCTGGTCACTGACACACACATTCCCTTCCCCTAGAAGCAAGCAGAGTCTCACAGCCCTGCCTGACACAAGCTCTCGTTCTTAGGCGCAGGCCTCTCTACTGACAACAGGGACCCTGGGAATCAGCAGCACCACTTGGGTGATATGCCCCCTCCACCCATCACAATCTCAGCCAGGATCCCTGGAGGGTGTGTCTTGGGAAGGGAGGCACTCCAGCTTTCTGGAGGAGGGGGGGATACCTCAACAGGAATCTCCCAGCTGACTCGGTTCTGTGTGCTCCTATCTCCTAGGATACATCAGTCAACACAGGCTCTGAGCCTGTCAGAGCTGGAAGGTGCCTTAGGGAGTCACTAATCCAGCCTCCTCTGCTATGCAGGAGGAAACCGAGGCCCAGAGAGGGGAAGTGCCCTGCCCAAAGTCACACAGCCCAACTGCTGCTTCCAGCCCCTTTCTCTTCTACAGTCTCTGAGAGCCCTCCATGATAACTGGGGGTGGGGGACAGTCAGCCTAGGAAGGTTTCTCTGAGGCAGAGCGAGATGGGACTGGATTAGCTAGGAGAGGGAGAGCCTGTAGTCCTAGAGAGTTTATGAGAACTGCCCAGCAGTGTATTCAGACACATGGGCACCTGGCAGCCCTGGAATCTGGGCCACATAAGCTTCCTCGAATTTGTACTTTGCCAAATTTATCTGGTAGACACTCACCCCCAACCCACTTCCTATCCCAGGGCCCCAGAGAGCTGCCTCCCCAAACCAAAGGTAAAGGGAGGCTGCTCTGTTCCCTATACCTGGCCTAGAATGTACATTCTAGGGAATCCCTGCCTTTTATTATTATTATTAATTTGTTATTATTTTTTGGCCACACCATGTGGCATGTGGGATCTTAGTTCCCTGACCAGGGATTGAACCCACGCCTCCTGCAGCGGAAGCGTGTGGAAGCATGATGTCTTAACCACTGGACTGCCAGGGAAGTCCTCGCCTTTTATTATTTAAATAGTTCTCTGCCAGGGAGCCTCTGGGATGCTGTGAAAGACGTTTTCTGCAAGGTAGTTTTAATTTCAACTCCATTTTGCTGAAAAGCAAAACGAGGCTCACAGAGGTGGTGTAGTTTGTTCAAGTTCACACAGACAACAAATGGAGCCTTGAGTTCCTTCCAGTACACAAGGAAGGCCCATCCAACAGGAAACAGGGAGAACCGGGGGGAGGGTGGGATAGGAGGAGAGGGAAGGGTGGGAGTTGACACAGGCCCAGGCCCAACATCCTGGGCTGAGGGGGAGCCAACAAGCATTTGAATTTGAATCTGGGTATCTGGGTTCCACCCCCCACCCACTCTAGCAGAGGTGGAGTGAAAGGTCAGCAAGGAGATGGGAGGGAGAGGAAAGCAGAAGTCCACCAGCTTCTCAGCCTGCATGGGCCATGCCCCAGGGAGCTGGGCCGGGGGCTGCCCCAACTTCCTGGCCCCAGAGCTGTCTGCCAGCCTCCACCCCCACCTCCACCTCCACCCCCCAACAGCAGAGGGAGCTTTGTGAGGAGACCCTGCCTCCTCCCAGGGCCTCAGTTTCTCCATCTGTACTAAGAGCTAGCCTAGCAGGAAGGATTTCTTAAGGGCCCTTCCAACTTTAACATAATGTGGCGAACAGTCCTAATTCTCAGTCTCCACCACAAATGTATGTCTCTCCCCCAGACTGGAACTAGCTGAGAACCACCTTAGATATGTGTTTAATGAATAAATGAACACTCAACAGAAACAATGTCTTTCCATCCTTCCCAGACCAGCTGAGAGGCACTACTTACCTCGGAAGGCTGAATTTCTCGAGGTTGCTGGAAGGGAAGGGGGATTCGAACACTTTGAAGGCTCTGAAGGGGGCTGTCTGATACACAGGTGCCCTTTATTTCCTGTCCTGACCATATGCAGACACTATGGTGATTGCTTTAAACTTCTTCAACTTCAAGGCCGTGGCTTACCTACTATCATCTAGCTTTTCAAATGAGCAAACGGACTAAGGAGTGAAGGGACTTGCTCAAGGTCACACAGCCAGTGAGTGGAGGAAAAGGTATTGGAACTGCACCTATCCCCCCTGCTTGTTTCGCACGGTGAGGGTCTGCTGGGTTGGGGCAGGACGTGAAGTTGAACAGGGACCACTGGCAAGGGGAGAGCGGGTCCACCCCAGGAGGGGGAGGTGCCTGCTGAGTTGCCAAAAGGTTCATCAGTTTGCAGAGCACCAAATGGTACTGGAACTAGCAGAGCGGTGGGAAAGCATCTCTTCCCCTCCCCCACAAAGGGCAGGGTAGACCTCTTTCCCTCCCGCAAGACACCGTGCCCAGAGTGAGCCCTAAGAGGTCACTTACCTACTCCCCTGGATCCCAGGGCTCCTGTAAAAGGAAGCCCCTCCCTCCCGGGAGCCCTTTTCTTGATTCCAGGACCTGCAAGGTGCAGAGCCGCCCCCAAAGAAAGCTGCCGCCGCCGTCGAGAAAATTGTCCAGGATTTTTCTGGCACATCCGACCACCATGCGGGAGATGGGGGTTGGGGAGTGGTTGCGAGAAGGTGGCCTCAACTCCCTCCTAGAAGCCCTTAGGCGCCTCCAGCTTGAGCAGGAGGCTCTGGTCCGCAGGCCCAGCCGTTCTCAGGCCCGAACGGTCCGTCTCCGACTTTTCCCGCCGCCGCCTCTCGGGCTACCTGGCAGGCCTGCACAGCCCCCTGATCCCTGCCACCCCCGCCCCCTCCCAGATGAGGCCGCAGAGCTTCTGACTCCTGGAGGAGGTGACGGGCCGAGAGGGAAACCAGGCGGCTGGGGGAGGGGCGCTGCCTGCACCTGGCCCCTCTCCGCCGCCCTGGCCGGGAGGGGCGGGACTGGACCCCCGCCAGACCCGAAAAGCACGGCGGGGGATGGGGGTGGTGTGTGCCGCCTGCCTCGCGTGCAGTATGGGGGGCGGGTCTGGAGATCTCCCCCAAGTGCCCTCGCCGCGGGGGCGCCCCCTAGGGTCGGGTTGCAAGGCGCCCCTTCCCGAGCCGCGCGCTCAGCCCGCTCCCCCGGCCGGCCGCGCTCTCCAGCTGCAGGAAATTCCAGAAGCTCTCCATCATCCCGGCGCAGCGCGCAGCCCGGGCTGCCAAGGCTCCCCGAAGGAGAGCCACATGCCGGCCGGCCGCGCGGCCCGCCCTCGCCCCCCCCTTCCAACCCGGCCGGGCAGCCACGTCGGGCCGGGCGGGGGCCCGGCCGGCCGCCCCTTCCCGCGCCCCGGGCCCAGCGGAATGCGTGGCAGCCCCGGCTGGGGGCTATTTTGAGCGGGAGGGGAGCGGCCCAGCCTCGGTGTTTTTGGCTTTTTCCTGGCCCCCGGCCCGCCAGCCCGGGCCCTCGGCTGCCCGCGGAGTGGGGGGGGTCACGTGGCGAGGGGAAGGGGAGGGCCGCCGCGATCCGTCTGGGGCTCGGGCCCCGGCCCAGGCCCGGGAGGCGCCCGGCGGCGGTCCGGACCTGCGCTCTCGGCCGAGGCCGAGCCGGAGCAGCGGGATTATTAATAGCGCGCCTGGCTCCGGCTGCGGCTCCAGGGCGCCCGCTACCTGCACGCCCCTCCTCCGGTGAGCGTGGGCGGCCAGGGCACTCCCTCCCTAGCAGCGGACTCAGGCCTCACTGGATAGCGCCACTGGGCACCAGTAGCCAATCACCGGCCTCGATTTCCTTACCTGTAGATTGGGGGTGAGCTACCTGGCTTTATACGGTGGGTACCAAATAAAGGTTTTGCTTGCTGTGTGCCTCTCCTTGGCCAAAATGCCGCCTCTTTTGGGGGCCTCAGTTTTCCCGTTTATAAAATGAGGGGGTCCGAGAGGACTCTTAACAGGGGAAGAATCCCTCATATTCGAATAATGCATTTTCACTTACAACCCATTTGAGCTTATGGTCTACCCGATGGCAAGATCCAACACTGGGCACTTGCCCTGTATAATTAGCATGCATTAACTCACTTGATTATAAAGTTCCCATAAAGCAGGTAATGTTCCTTCTTTACTGATGAGGAAACTGAGGCTCAGGAAGGTTAAGTGACCCGCCAAAGGTCACACAGTGGCAGAGGCCAGAATTAGCAAAATTCTGGCTCCAGAGGCTGCGTAAACCACTGAACTATAGTGCCCTGAGACGAGCAGGACAAACACTGCCCCGTTTTCACAGAAGAGTAAACTGAGGCTCAAAGTGATTAGCTCAAAGTTGCCTTTGACCAGTTAGTGGCAGAGCTGAGCATCTAACACAGATCTTCCAACTCCTAGTCTAATGCCCTGCTGCAGTCCTCTGAATCTGTTCACCTCCTGCCCTGGGGCAGCTACTGGGGCCCCTAGGATGGGATCTAGAAATGGGCACAAAGCTGTGTCCAGGGCCCTGGAGGATCACCCTCTGCTCCCAAGGGTCAGTCCCAGACTCCTGGGCCCCCAGGGTTCACTAATCCACCAAATTCTATCTAGGCTTAGCCCAGCCTCAGAGCCATGGGGGTGAGGACACCTGGGGGTAAGGAGAGATGGCATGCAGGGGTAACAGCCTGGGAGAGGGCCAGGAGTTGCTTCCTGTCCCCCCGACCCCTTAGCAAGGAAGCACAAAGGCTGGCAGGCCCCCCACTCCGCCCCGGAAACCTGGCAGTTTATTTCTGTCTCTGGGCCCCCTGTTTCCACAGAGTCAGTCCAGGAAGGCTGGCAGCAGCTAGCTTGGAGGGGTGGAGCTCCTGCTCCCTCAAGGGTCCAGCTGCTACCCGGCCCCACCCCCACCTGCCAGGCCAGACCAGACTCCAGAGTCAGAGGTGACATTGGGATGAGGGAAGGAGGGGCTGGAGGCCAGTTGGTCAGGACTCCAAGGAAGGGATCCCACCACAACCACTACCACTACCACCTCCCAACCCAGGGCCTAGATGCTCTCCCAGGATAAGCCAGTCTATACCCAGTTCAAGTCTGCTAAGAATATAACCTCTGGTGTGTCCAACTCTATCTACTCCAGATCATCCTGGCTCATGACTCCTCTGGACCCTGGTCCCAAAGAAAAGCCTGCTTCCAAACTGCCCAATGCTGGTAGAATATGCTGCCCAATGTGGTAGAAACTAGGTATTGGGCACTGGGAATGTGGCTAGTTGCAACTGGGATGTGCTGTAAATATAAACTATACACCACATTTTGAAGTCTAAATATGAAAAAAGAATATAAAATATCGCAATGATTTTTACAATGGCTATGTGTTTAAATGACTATATTTTGGGTATATTGGGTTACATAAGATATATTATTAACACTAATTCATTTCTTTCTTTTTATTTTGTTTAATGTGCTACTAGAAAACTTAGATTACATATGTGGCTCCTATTACATTTCCACTGGGCAGTGCTGTTCTAGATCATATGGTGTTCTGGCTTTGGACCAAGATTTTGCCTGCTCTAGATCAATATCTGTGTGGCTTTAGCTCACCCACTTCCCCATATCCAGACCACAGCCTTACGTGTGGGTCTAAATCTCACCATCCCACACCACCCCTCCCCAGCTTTCTGTGAATCTGGCTCAGCCAGAGATTATGGCTTAGTCTGCTTTAAACCACTCTCTAGTACATTTCTTGATCACCAATTCCCAATATCTAGATCCAGCGAGAGTGTGGCTCTAGAGCACCCAGCCTTGCTTGCTTAGATCACTGTCTGGCAATATTTAAGATCTAGACATCTGCAGGAAGAATAAGGTTCTAGATCAGGGATTGGTAAACTATGGCCAGAGGGCCAAATCTAGCCTGCTGTCTGTTTTTATGATTCAAGTATGATTGGACCAGAGCCATGCTCGTTCTTTTTTTTTTTTTAGATTTTTTTTTTTATGTGGACCATTTTAAAAGTCTTTATTGAATTTGTTACAACATTTATTCTGTTTTATATTTTGGTTTTTTGGCTCCAAGGCACATGGGATCTCAGCTCCCCCGACCAGAGATTGAACCTGCACCTCCTGCACTGGAAGGCAAAGTCTTTAACCACTGGACTGCCAGGGAAGTTCCCACCATGCTCATTCATTCAAGCACCGTCTATGAAGGCTTTCAAGGTGCAATGGCAGAGCTGAGTACTCATGACAGAGACCCAGTGGTCTACAAAGCCTAAAATTTTTACTATCAGACTATTTACAGAAAGTTTCCAACCCCTGTTCTAGACGACCAACAAGTGCAACCCACCATAAATCTAGATTCCAGCCTGAGACTATGGCCCAGTCTAATCTCGATCACCTCCTCCTAGATGGTACTGCTGATCAGGATCTCAACCAGAACCTAACATGTACCCAATGCTGTTTGGGTTCCAGATCCCACTCTGATCTCAGGACATGGGCCCCAGTACTCTTCTCTGGGATGGAAAGGGTGTCCCCACTTCCAAACTCCCCTAGAGAGATCAAGGCCCACTGGCCCTTGTCAATGGCCTTGGGAAGGGGGAGGAAGGGTAGATTCCAGAGACAGCACTGGAGGCTGAGTCAAAGAGTCAAGGGTAAGCTCTTCCTGCCAAAGGGGCAGAACATAATCAAGCCAAGAAGACAGAGTAGCCCCACCCCTCCCCAGCAGGCTCCAGAACAGGTCACTTAGCTGAGGGTCATGTGGGACAGATACCAATCTCCTGGAAGCTACACAAGGCGCCTCCAAACAGAATCTTCACCTCCAACCACCTTGTGCCTGTCACCTCAGGACTGAGCTGGTACCACTATCCGCCCTTCCCACAGTTTCTCTCTAGGTCTCCTTCTCCATGGCTTTCTTTGAAAATTCTCCCACATCTGCCCTCCTCCCTGCCACTTCTCCTTCCTCCATCCTAGAATCCTAGCCTTTAACCACAGCGGTTAAGATCTCAAGCTCTGGAGCTGACACACCCAGGTTTTGAGTCCAGCTCTGACTTTGGGCAAGTCACTCTACCTCTCTAGGCCTCCTCAGTTTCCTCAACTCTTAACAGAATGATAATAATGGTACCTACCTCATAGGGTTGTTGAGCGGACTGAACGGGATTATGATGTATAGCACTTCGCCCATAATAAGCACCTGGCCCATAATAAGCATGTTAACGCCAGCTGCTATTTTTACTATTACTGATGATCTAGCTTGGTTCCATGAATGGACTTTGACAAGTCTGTAAACCTCACACGATTTTAACCAAAATGTATTTTAGTATTTTTCTGAAGAGAAGGCTCATCATCTTCTCAAAATGGATCCTTAGCCCAAAGAGTTAAAAAAAAAAAAGCGGGGGGAAGCCTTTAGTTCAATCCAAATGGGGAAACAGGCACAGAGGGGAAAGGACTAGCCTAAGGTCCCTCAGAAAATGCGAGGTAGGCAGTTCCCTGGTGGTCCAGTGGTTAGGACTTGGCGCTTTCACTGCCGTGGGCCCAGATTCAATCCCTGGTCGGGGAACTAAGATCCCACAAGCCACGAGCTGTGCGTCCAAGGAAAAAAAAAAAAAAGAAAGAAAGAAAAAAGAAAATTCAAGGCAGACCCAAGGGTAGCATCCAGGAGTACCATCTCCTGGGCCCCACTCTTTCCACTAGTCCGAGCTGTCTCTCTGATCTGACCTCCTCATCATTTCTTGCCTGGTCAACTATGCTAGCCCCCCGGCAGGCTCCCCTCACTTCCAAATACCTCCCCTAAATCTGCTCTACCTAGTGTTAGATTCATCTTCCTCAAATCTCATTCTCGGGCTTCCCTGGTGGCGCAGTGGTTGAGAGTCCGCCTGCCGATGCAGGGGACACGGGTTCGTGCCCCAGTCCGGGAAGATACCACATGCCGCGGAGCGGCTGGGCCCGTGAGCCGTGGCCGCTGAGCCTGCGCGTCCGGAGCCTGTGCTCCGCGACGGGAAAGGCCACAACAGTGAGAGGCCTGCGTACCGCAAAAAAAAAAAAAAAAAAAAAATCTCATTCTCATGACACCGTGTCCCTGCTCCAAAAACTTTAATAGCTCCCCACTGCTGACAACAACATCAAGGCCGAGGTCTTTACCCTGATATTCAAGAGCCTGCACAGCCAGCTCTGGCCCACCAACCTCCTCACTGTTCCCTCTTGTCTGGTCAGTCCTCTCCTCAAGCCCCTCCCATATTCTCCATACCACCCACACACTCACTCAGTTCTGGACAGATTCTGCCCCTCTGCTCAATCACGCAGTGTCTCAGGCCCAGCCTGCTGCCCCTGCTCTGCCCTCAGGGTTGCCCCTGGGTCCAGCCACTTCGAACCCACTCTGATCAGGCCACACTGAGGTATGCTGACCTGAGCTCTCGCTCCAGGAAGTAGGCCTCTGCCCCTGCTCTCCAGCTCAGCTCTATCCCGAGACACTGACCCACCTTAGCCACTTTCTATACCCTCTCCAATTAGCCTCTCTCTCCTTCTCTCCAGACTTTCAGGAACAACACTCCTCTTGTCACAGGGAGTCAGCCAGTATAGCCTATCCTCGAGTCATGACTCCAAGGTCAGAATCTTCTCTTTGAGCCTCAACGTCCTTATCTACAAAATGGGGACAGAAATACCTACACCTTGAGTGACGCTAATGAAGGATAAATGCCTCCTAAACTGGAAGGTGCTTTTTCTACTAAAACCTGTTATACAAATAATGCTATAATACAGCTATACAATAATTCTATACAATAACCTCCATTTATAAGTTTACTTGAAATTGCAACCACTCTAACCTTGGCACTCCCCAAGCCCTTTCCATGTTTCATTTTTCTGCTTGGCATTTATCAGCATCTAACAAACCATATATTTTACTGATTTTTGTGTTAACTGTTTCACCCTCTAAATGTAAGCTCTTTGAGGGCAGGGATTTTTACCGACTTTGTTTTCTGCCGTGTGCCCTAAAAAAGCGCCTGACACCAAGTGTGCACTTGGTAGTTGAGGAATGAATGAATGAATCAAGTGCTTACCACGTGCCCGGCACCGCACTACGCACTCCTCACAGACGGTCTCATCTCAGGAGGGAGGTACTTTCATTACCCCTCATTTTGAAAATGAGACATCAAGTGCCTTGCTCTGATCACACGGTAGGAAGCAGCCTGACTAGAATGTGACTCTAGAACCTACCCTCTTGTTCACTGTGCTCTATTTCCTGTCCAGATGGGAGGTTATTTCTATTCCTACATTAGCTAGGCCTCTTGAATCTGTCATCCTCCCCATCTCCCTGGGGCTGTCTCTCTCCCTATGCCCCTGAGGCCAGCAGCCCTCCCAACCCTCATTCTGACCTCCCTCAGCCATTTCCTCCCACTTCTCAGCCCTACACCGTGCTGCTCACTCACCTCAGGGCCTTTGCGGATGCTGTGCGCTCTGCCTGGAATGCACCGGCTCCCCATGTCTTTCAACTGCCTATTTCTCAAGACCCACCTCTTCTGGGAAGCCTGGCCTCCAGTCTTCACTCGCTCCCTTCCCTGAGCTCATGCCTTGTTTACTGCTGGGAAAACCCACTGGGGGAGCATATGCTGACTTGGTCCATTCCTCACTATTTGCCGAGGCTGGAGGCTTTGCCCACCTCTGTCCCTCTCCTGGCCAGGTCTCTCCCTCCTTCCTCTGCTGGATCACTGCTCACTGCCCCTACCCCATGCCATCTCTTAATCAGGTTTAAAGCTTTGTAATCAAGAGCCTGGCTTTTGAGTCTCTCAAAACCCAGCTCCACCCGCTACTAGCTGTGTTCCTTTGGGCAGGTCACTACACCTCTCTCGACCTGTTTGCTACCTGCAAAACAGGGATGATGTGAGCACCTCATAAGCTAACGTGCCGAGAACATGGTAAGCACTCACTAAACATCAGCCTGTGATCAGAATGTCGTTCATCCCCGTTTAGGCAAAGACCCTGAAAAGCCTCGGCCTCCTCTTTTCCTCCTCCCTGAACAGTCCCCTGCCTCCTGAAAATGACTGATGATAACAATAAGATCGCTAACACGTACTGACTATTTATTATCTGCAGTGAGTAGAAATATGTCTGGCACCCAGCAGGTGCTCACTATTGCTTATTTAATAAATGAATTAACTAGTTTAATCCTCACAATACCCAATGATGGTGGTGGTGGTGGGGGTGCACTATTATTATACCCATTTTACAGACAAGGAAATCAAGGCCAGAGAGGGTAAGCGACCCATCATGGTTGGGATTTAAACCCAAGCAGTCTGACTCCAAAGCCGCGACCCTCACTGGCCTCCTCGTCCTCACTATTCCCAGTCTGATCTGCTCCAATGCCATCTGGATGGATGCTCACTGCGCCCCGGC
Source organism: Tursiops truncatus (assembly GCF_011762595.2). NCBI lineage: Eukaryota > Metazoa > Chordata > Mammalia > Artiodactyla > Delphinidae > Tursiops > Tursiops truncatus. The sequence goes on along the minus strand of NC_047034.1, from coordinate 162,433,458 downwards.
TCCAAAGCTCAAATCCTGCACATTTTATCTAATTTGAGCCTCACAAAATCCTATGGAGTCAGAGCCATCATTATTTCCCCTTGACGGGTGAGGAAACTGAGGCTGAGAGAGGAGTCAAACGGCCACAAAGGATTCCAAGCCCAAACTCTTTCAACGGCCTCGGGTTTTGTGCCGTTTCTCTCCCCGTCTTACACAACTGTTGATAACTGCTCACACACACCTGCCTTGTTTTTCCAGTCAGTCAGAAGGCAAGCTCTCTGAGGGCTCCGTCTGAGGCAATGCTTCTGTCAACACTTCTGTGTCCCCGACCCCCTACCATGGCCAGAACTGTGGCCATGGGGCCATGCTCTAAAGGCATCCTAACTGCTGATATGCGCCTCCCAGCCAGGCACACCCTGACACTCTGCCAGCTTCCCTCACAAAGCAGCTCTAGATCTGTGGGCTCTGTCTGCCCTATCAGACTTGGGTTTGGTGAGGGTGGGGCTGGAGCTCCCCTTCCACCAAGGCTAGAGGCTCCCCAAAGATGCAGTACGTCCTGGGAATTCAGGGCCCTATCTCCCACTTAGAGCATTAAGGGGACAGGATGGATGGTGGCTCCGAACTAGGACTGTGGATCCCGGTATTCCAAGTTCAAAGGCTGCTCCACCAGGTACTGGCTGCGTGACCTTGGACAAGTTATCCATACTTAACCTTTCTAAGCCTCAGTTTTCTGATACGTAAAATAAAGACGATAATAAGAGGGCTACTATGATGATTAAATGAATATCTATTTATAAAGTTAGAAGAGTATCTGGGACGTGGTAAATGCTATGTGTTTGTTAAAATAAATAAAAGTAGAGTTCCACCTAGCCATGGAAGGGTCCCCCTGGTAAGGTACAGTGCAAGTGACAAAGCAAACCCCAGTTCCAAACAGACAACTGAAGGCACCGAGGGAAATGGAAACAGGTGGCAGAGACCTCACATCTCGGGAAGCCCCTTGTGGCAAGGACCCGCTCCTCTCCTCTCCCCACATCCTCGAAAGCCAGACGACCCCATCTCCTGGCCCCATCAGTCTTCTGACCTAATCCCCCTACCCTAAGCCCCAAGCCACTTCCCTCCAACTGTTAACTCCTTCTATGCAGCCAGATAGATTATAGCCAGAATCCAGACCCTGCTTTCCTTAGTTGCTGTGTGACCTTGGACAAGTCACTTAGCCTCTCTGAACCTCACTTCCTCCTCTCTACAGGGGATAATCCTCCCCTGGAGGTCTGTCCTAGAGATTAACTAATAACTGAAATGATGCCCATGGATGTGTTCACAGGCGTTTGAACATGCTAGTGTCCCATAGGCCTGACCACACCGATGGGCGTGCTGTTTGGGCGCTGGGGTGGGGAAGGGAGCTGCCATTTAAAACTGACCCCCACTTTATAAGTTTTCCCAACAGCTCTTAAGCACCACTTCGGTTGCAAGCCAAGCTCCCTGTCCTTTAATCCACCACCTATGACATTAAAACACAGTTTCTTGGGGGACAGGCAGGGATCTCATGTTGGCCTCTCTTCACCAAGTTACTGCATCTGAGGCCCTGAGGCAGGCCTGAGGGGAGAAGAGGAAGAAGTAGGAGGGGCTACTAGTGAGGGGAGAGGAGAGGGCCCATTTGGAGGAGAACCAGGGAGAGTGGAGAAGACCCTTGGATTGAGGGGCAAAGGGGGAGAGGGTCAGGCCCCCAAGGCCGTCCCGTGCCCCCACTGCTAACTCGGCAATCACCTGGCCTGGCCTTCCACCCTTCTGAAAAGGAAGAGGAGCCAGCCGCAGCAAGTTACGATAGACCATTACCCGCCATTAATTAATTAAAATAAACAGCAAATTAAATACAGCAAAATTAAAATAGCACAGGAAATTAATTCTCTGCCGGCCCCACCTCACAGGTGAGATGCTTAAAGAGCCCTTTGCAGCCAGGATCCCGGGCAGCTGGGGTGTCACCAGGACTTGCCTTAGACCACAACTCCTAAATATAAATGAACCCGGTTACCCATGGGCGTTTACTTGGCTCTGCCACCCTGAGATTGGCCTCCTGGCTCCTTAACCCCAGGGGACTCTAAGCCCTGGGCCACATTCTTGAACCCAAGCCCTGCTCCTCTGTCAGTGGGCAGAACAGTCCTGATACCCCCTGGACCAGGGACTGGGCACGTGGCCCACACCTGCCACCACACGGGTCAGGGCGAGAGGGAAGAGGGACCTTGACGTTCTCGTCTGGTTTCCCTCTGGGGCTTGGAGTCAGATCCAGGCACAGACCCCTCCCTTCCGTGTGCAGCTCCTGGCCCCTCATTTGCAGCGCCCCAAACCTGCCTCTGGGGAACCCCTCATTTTGCTCCTTTCTTTGGCTGAGAATGTTCAGGAAGGAAGCACTGCTGAGACCCAGAATCCCAGGCCAGAAGATGCCCAACAGGTAGGCTAGGCCAGCCCCAGGACATGATGCCGGAACTCCCTCCTAAACAAGACTGAACTCATCACACAGATGGGGACACTGAGGTCGAGGAGGGCAATGGCATGCTGTTCACCGTCACCCGACGGCTTACTGGCGGAGCCTGGAGCAGAGTCTCTAACGGACACATTCCAGGTCACCACCAAAACATGGGATTTCTAGAGTGCAGCTCAGCCCGTGCTGACCACCCCCTCTTAGCCTAGCCACCAAGGTCTCGCCTCCATAATCCCATCCCATGACACCCCCTTCCTGTGTCCCACACAACAGCCGGATTAGACCCCTTGCCCTCAGGCTGTCGTTCACAGGGCTCCTTCTTCCCGAAGCTCCTTCTCCCACCTCTGCCTGCCCAAGTTCAACCAGCCTCTTTAGGGTTCGGCTCAATGCCAGCTCCTTCGTGAGCCACCCAGAGCCCTCATGCTCCTCTAACCTTCCGAGGTGCTTTGCCTCCACCCTCACACCCTGCGCTCTGTTGTCCACGTGAGCTGTGGTTACGGTGTGTGAGCTTCCTGAAGCCGCAGATCACCTCCCTCCCCTCTGGGCCCCAGCACCTGGCACAGTACCCAGCACTCAGTAGGTGCTCAGTAAAATCTCCTCCTCATCTGATGCCCTGCCACGTCCTACCGATAACCGACAATAATGGCTACTGTTTATCGAGCATATACCATAAGCCCGGCTCCGGTACTGTCTCCCATCCTCATGTGATGGACCCAGGTCACAGAGGTTGTGTGACTTTCCTGAGGTCACAGCTCTGGAACTGGAACCCCACTGGTTCTTGTGCCTAAATGAGTCTCCTTTCCTTCCCACTCACCTCTTCTAGGTCAGACCACCATCATTTCCTCACCCTGTCCTGTCACTAAAGACTTCCCATGACTCCTTGTGGCCCACTAGACAAAATCTAAACCCCTGAGCATGGCATCTAAACTCTGTGACATCTGGCTTCTTCCCTCTTTGCAGCTTCTCCTCTAGTCTCTGAGCATCACCTCAGTTTCCAGCCTACTGTACCTTGATTTACTTGTAGGCTCTGCACATGCTTTTCCCTCTGCCTAGAACACCCTTCCCCTACTTTTCCTCCTGTGAACTCCTACACATCTCTCAACATCCAAGATCAAGGGTTACCTTCCATTCTAGTCAGATGAGACAAGCAGCAAACGAATTGGACACAAAATTGAGAGCTCTACGAGGGAAGGACCTGTGTCATCATAGTATCCCCAATGCTTAACCCATAATCAGTGCTCAGTCAACATTTGTTGAATGAATAAATGAATACTCTATATATTCTTGTTGACTAAACGGAGAAATGGCAAAAGAATACAAGGCCACAGTATGCAGGGCTGGAGGTGGAAGGGAAGAGACTGAGGCCAGGAAGGCCAAGGACGTGGTGGAGTACAGTGACAAGTACTTCAGGGGCTGCTCTGCAGCAGAGCCACGCTCTTGGCAGAGGGAGTGTTTGTGAGAGACAGAGGAAGGAAAGTGATGGTGTGAGGGAGGCTCTGAAAGTATGTGTGTGTGTGTGCACGCACGCGCGCATGTGAGAAGGCGGTGGGGATGTATGCGGGGGAGTGTGCGTGTGTGTGTGTGCTGCATTTGTGAATTAGTCTGTGAGAGCGGTGCTGAGGAAGTATGTGAAGGAGCGCGTGTACATGGCTTGTGGGTCTGTGGCAGAGAGCCCGTGCATTCTATTTGTGCATGGGGGTCTGCGTGAGAAGGCAAGGGTGTGGGCCACGAGGGCTGTGCAGGAGGTTGTGCATGTCTGCGGGGCGAGGGGGTGGGGAAATGATTGAGAAAGACAACAAGGAGGGGACACCTGAGGGGGGGGTGTGAGGGAGAAACCGTAAGTGTGCGGGCGTGGAGGGTGTCGTGGTGAGCACGTGCGGGAGGAGACGGTGTGACCGTGAGTGTGCATGACGCGGAGGGTAAGGTAGGATGTCAGGGCGCTGCTGAGGGTGTGGCTGCGTGGCCTTGGCCACGGGCCGGGAGCCAGAGGTGGGGGCTGGCCCTGGGCCCAGGGTGGGGGGCTCTGACCGAGCAGAAGGTTCCTCAGAGTTCTCCCTGGAGCCACGGGCGCCAGATCACCACGTCCCCAGGCAGAGAGGCCGAGCAGGAGGCCCAGATGTGTGCGTGCGCCTCACATTTTGTCCACAGCAAAACCTCTGGGCATTTATTTGTCTTTGTCTGTGTCCGGGTGTGCACGCCTGTGCTTGTGTGCGTGCTGCCGGCTGTGTGTCTGTGCCTGTCTTTGTCTCTGTATGTTTTTGGGCCTTTGTCTCAGTGTGTGTGGCGGTTGGTCTAGGCTTGCCCACAAGACTGTGTCTGGGGTTGTGTGTGTCTACGTGTATCTGTGCCTGTGGGGCACCGGGCGTCCTTGATCTGTGCATGTCTAAGTAGGGCTGCGAGCATCCCCCTGGACCGCCTGTTTGTATCTCTGTCTGTGTGGCCTTAGTGTGAGTGGGAGAACGTTGTGCTTTGGAGACTGTGGGTCTAGATCTCGGTGTATCTTTAAGTGTGAGTGTGTGCTTGTGTATCTGCGTGTGAGAGTCTGCCATGCGTTGTAGTATGGAAATGCTTATGTGTGCCTGTGGAAGGTGCATTTGTGAGACCAAGGAACTCCGTGTGTCTCTGTGCCTCTGTGTGTGTATGTGTGTGTTGGGTGTGAGGGGTTTGTCACAGACTGGTGAGCAAGTTAATCTCAGACTCCGTGACACGTGGAATAAAATCACGCTCCCATAATGGGATCATTCGTCTTCCTGTCCAAGGAGAGAACCAACTCTTCACCCTCCGCCCTGGAGGAGCCAGTGGGGCCAGGGCCAGGCTTAGGCCCCTATGCAGGCCCCCCTGTGGCCTCAGCACCCTACCCCCACCTCTCCTCTGCCACACCAGGCTCATTCTGCCTCCAGAGTGCCCCGGTGCCCACTGCTGGCTGGGCTAGGCTCCAGGACATGTGACGGAGCCTTAGAGGCCTGTCCTGGGCCCCCCAGCCCCACCCACTGCTGAGGAGGGCCCTGCCCCAGATGGGAGGGCGGGTGCAGGAAGGAATCTTTGGGCCCCTCCTCCTCCCGGAGGGGAGGGATGAGCTGCAGGCCCGACCGGGATTTTCCATCTCTCAGCAACAAGATTCCTGGTGAGCAGGCTGCGAGGCTTGGCAGGGCGCCTGCCGGAGACCCGCCCTCACCCGCCAGGACGCCTGGGTCCCCAGGGCCGGGCAGCAGCGGGTTCCCTGGGGAGCTAGGAGGGCCCCAGAACTTCAGGCTACAGCTGCCCGGGACTATGGGAAAGCCGGACCCTTCCAGGCTCCCACCCCCAACCACAGACGGCTCCTCAGCCCCCCAGGCAAACCGCCACCCTTCTCCTGGCCTCTCCCCAGCCTCGGCCTTTGCTTCAGAGAGCAGCCCAGCCACCCAGCACCACCCACTCCCTACCTGAGCCTCAGCGCACACCCAGCCTGAGTTCAAGACCTCACCTCTGGGTGTGAGGGCTCTCAAGGCCAGGACTGTGCTGCTTATCTCAGAATGGGGCTTCTGAGGACAGGGCCATGTGTCCCGCAGCTGTGAAATCCCTCTTGGTCTTAGCACTCCTTCCTGACTGAGCAGTCAGGCACCAGGAGAGGATTTCAAACCCAAGGCTGGGGAAACTGAGGCAGTGAAGCTCTCTGCCCTGCCTACCGTTATGAATCAGAGGCCAAATCCAGGAGTCTAGACACACAAGTTCTTAATTCTGTCCAGCGGCAGTGGCTGCAACTTGTTCTTCCCCATAGGGGGTGCAATTTCGGGGGAGGCATCAGTTGGAGGGAGAGGGGAATGGGCAGGTGGACCCCCCTCAACCCTCAGACTTGGATGAGCAGCCAGAGAGCAGGTTTGGTAGGAGATTAAGGTCGAGGAGAAGAGAACCCAGACGCTCCAAGATTTATGACCCTAATTCTTCTCCCTTAAATTCCCCTCCAAGCCCCCCAGCCCTAGCCTGGTCCCTCCAGGGTCATGCTGTGGCCCCAGGCCAATGTCAAGGCCTTAACCCATCCATCAGCTGTTGCCAGGGAGTTTCCACCCCAATGGGTCCCAAAGGGAGGAGATCAACTGACACTACGGGCCCAGACTGACGGGGAAGGGGCATGGCCCTAAAGAGGTGGCCAACAGCCCCCTGCCCCCTCCCAGGATGCAGGGGCTCACAACCTCCAGGGCAGAAGCTAGGCTGGTGGGTGGGGTCCAGGAGGAGGTGACCTCCCAGCTCTGGCACCACTCCCAGCCCCACCCTTCCAACAGGCCAGGAGACCTGGGGTCCCACGGGGCCCTACAGCTCACAGGGTGTGTGGCCTTGGGCCCTTGCTGCTCCTCTCCAGGCCTCAGCCACCCCACCACGCAATGCAGGAAGTGGTCTGGATACCCCAGGCATCCCCCCTTCAGCTCCGCTCCCTCAGTGCTAAGCCCTGCCCTCTCTCCAGTCCAGGGGTGTCACCTAGAATCTGGGCCAGATGGGGTGAGGCTTTGGCAGTTAACTGGAGGAGCCCCTGAAGCCACCCAAGTCAGAGCTGAAGAGCGTATGGTGCTCACTCCTCCACCGCACACCCATTTTCCAGAAGAGTGAAACTGAGGCCCTGAGAGAAGGTCGGGGTCTGCACCAAGACCTGAGTTTTACTGGTGGGATGGTTAAGAGCACACGCTCTGGGGACAGAAAGACTTAAGATTAAAATGTCAGCTGCAACAGAAACTTGTTATGTGAAGTCCCTTGCCTTCTCAGCCTCAGATTCCTCATCCATAAAATGGGCAATAGTGCCTCCCTCCTATGACTGCTGAGTTGAAATAAGAAAACGCATGTAAAGGGCTCGGCCAGCGTAGCAAACGCTCGGACAATGGTAACTATCATGACTGTGGGTCGTATTAACACAAAGCCAAGTGGCCGGGGGGAAGAGTAGGTGGGGTCCCGACCTGGCTCACCCTCCAGACCAGGAGGGCCAGCCAAATTCCTCAAAGCCCCCCAGCTGTCTCCCCTCTTCGTTAAAGGCCTCTCATTAGTGAGCCTGGGCACCTGCCCCTCCACACGTAATAAGCCTCATTAGTATCTTAGCCCCAAGCTCTGAGCCCAGAGTCTGTGCATGTGCACACGCGTGAGGGTGGGGGGCTGCGACAGGCCACCAGCCAGGAGACAGCATCCCCGCCAACCACACCCCCTGCCTGTCATCAGCAGGGCCCGTCACCACCCAGCTTGTCACCTGCCTGCCTCGCACCCGCACCACCTGTCACCCACCCAGCTCATCACCCACCCAGCCCATCACCTGCACCACCTGTCACCCACCCAGCTCGTCACCCACCCAGCCCATCACCTGCACCACCTGTCACCCACCCAGCCTGTCACCGGAGCTGCCTGACAGGCCTCTGGGTGGGGGACAGGAGATGGGGAGGAGAAGACCACAGGGGTGTGGAGCTGGGGGCCCCAGAGACCCTGTAGGACCCCCACTTCAGCTCGGCATCCTGCAGCATCGCCATGGCAACGTCTCAGCCGCAACCACTTTCCCAAACATCCCCCGCCCCCCCACCCCCCCACCCCCCCAGGCCCTGCTCTTAGCTGAGCTGAGGCTGAGAAGAGCCTTGAGTGACAGCAGAACGGGACAGGAAGGAGGTGCTCATCAGCTGGCTGGCCTTGGCCATCCCTGCCCTCTCTGGACTTGGTTACTCCATCTGCAAAATGGAGGGGCTGGAACTGGGGAGGCCCCTGTACAGCGGGTCATCCCTTCCCGGCCTGGATTTGCTGAGCCAGTGGTCAGTTAACCTGTGAAGGCTGGTGGGGGCGGGGTACAAAAGGACAGGGGGTTCTGGGTTCTTCCACACTCCCTTGCCCTGGCCCAGCTCACATAGGCTGGGCCTCTGGCCCAAGCTCACATAGCAAAAGAGGAGGAGCAGGCTGGAAGGCAGAGGGGCTCTGCCACAGGACTGCCAGCTGGAGATGATGCCACAGTGGGTGACCCAAGGCTGAGTGGGCCCCCACCTCCAAGCTGCATTATTTATAAAACCCAGAGCTCCTAGCCCAGCAACAGCTGCGGTGCCGCCCCTCCAGGGGGCACAGGCAGCGGTGGAAGGGTGGTGCCTCCCCGGGGGAGCCCCCTGGGGTCCTAGGCTCCCTCCACAGCTGGCCGGGGCAGGGGCTGAGGTGGGAAAGGGGCGGCCGCGCCATCCTTCCCCTCCCAGCCCCCTCTCCTCTCCTCTCCTCCAGGCAGGCGGCGATAGGATTACTTCTGCATGACTGCCCGCTCCACAGGGTTCCAGAGACCCTCCTGCCTACAGCAATCTTTAAAATTCCTGTAGCCCGGCCTCTCTCCCTTTCTCCCCACAGTGAATGCTCCAGCTTCTACCGCAGTGTGCCCGCGGCCGCCACCACCACCAGCGAGCTGGCCCGGGCCCCAGGTCCCCGGAGCCACGGGCAAAGGTAGACCCATCCTCGGGGTGTCCCTCGGAACCCTCTGAGGCCCAGGCCCTGGCCCATCCCCTCCGGCCCCTGGTGCCCGTCCAGCCCCACAGGGCAAGGCTCAAGCTGGGGTCGGGCCTGCCAGCTGCGCCAAGGAGGACCGGCACATACGTGCAAACACACCTGGTGGGTCCTGGCGTGCCTGGCCACATCCTCTGCTGCCAAAACCTGGATGTCCCCACCTCTGCTCTAACCGCCCCTTCCCTAACCTCACTAATCCTTGCTACCCTGGGGTGGGCAGACAGCTGGGCCAGGCCAGCGCCTGTGGCTCCCCAGGGCACAAGAAGCAGGCAAGAGATCGATCCACTGAATTTTTTAAGGCTCTAATGGAGCCTGCCTCCCCAGACTTGGGGCCTGGGACACAGGCGATCTCTCAGGGACCCCTCCCTCAGCATTGCAGTCGCTTCCTCTTTCAGGTCTAGGGGGTCGGGGCACCTTTCTAGGAGCCTTTCCCCCAGCAAGAGAAGAGGCACGAGGGGCCCCTGGGAAAGATATGGGATTGGGGGGCTGTGAGCAATACCCAGAGGCCCCCCCCCAGTCTCCCCAGCCCTAATGCAGGCAGAAGCAGCTCAGCCTCTAAATCACTCCCCTCATGCTGCCCTCTGAGGCGGATTCTGTGCATCTGTAATTAGGGGGTGGAACAGATGGTGGAGATTCCGTTTAAAATCATGCATCTAGTAAAGTAACCTTCACTGTCGGAACTGACTCCCAGGGAGACCAAGCCCCAAGCCCGGATCTGGGGGGGGGGGGGGGGGGAGGGGAAGCATGTCAAGCCAGCACCTTGTCCATCTTTTTTCCTGAAGCTCCAGGCCCAATGTCCCCCTCAGGTGAGCCCAAGAAGAGGGGGATTTGGCAAGCACCTGAGAAAGTGCAGGCTGGGGGTAAATCCCCCTGCCCAGACCCCCCCACCCCCACCCATACACGACAGAGTCAGGGCATGGCTGGGTACTCAGAGTTCTTGGCTGACACACCAGGATGACCAGGTGCCAAGAGCCCCCAAAGAGGCCCCAAACCCCCAAAGCCCAGGCCAGGGTGCCCAGAGCACAGGGTCTTGGGTGGGGCAGCTTTGAACCAGATGTACAGCCTCACTGTCCAGGAATGAAAGGCCTGGGGCAATGAGGGGGGGTGGAGATGCCTCCCCAGGCAGAGGAGGCTCTGGGAAGTGGGGGAGGACCAGGCAGCCCAGAAACGAGAGAGAGCACAGAAGAGTGGGCCAGTGTGTCTGCAAGGCTGAGGCTATCTGCGGGGAGGTTTGGGGGAGGGAGGCTGGGGAGGACAAGGTGGGGTGGGGGGGCGGTGATGGAGAGCGCTGAGGAGGGAGGCTGTGCTGGAACGTGTGATGGTGGGAGTGCGGCTGCAGGGTGAGGTGTGGGCGCAGGGCGGAGCTGCTCTGAGGGGTGACTGGGCTGGGGCCCTGTGTGTTTGTGTATGAGTGCGGGACTGGTGTTTGGAGAGGGGCGGGGGCTGTCCCTGGGCCTTTGGATGGCTGAGGAAAGTACTGGAGCTGGAGCTTGCTGGGGAATGCACAGAGGACTGCTTGTTTGAGGAGGTGCTGGGATCTGGGGTGTGTGTGTGCGTGTGCGTGTGCGGGGTGCGCATGCATGTGCACGGCCTGGAAGGTACGAGAAGCTGAGGGGACACTACTGTTCAAAGATGCACCGTGTCTGTGTGTTTGAGGTAAATGGTGTGGCTGCAGCGGTGTCCTCCTCTGCGTGGGTGTTGAGGCGGTGTGTGTACATGTATGTCGCAGGGAGAGTTTGGAAAGGTGTAGGGGGCTGTATCGGTGTGTCTGGGGACGTGATGAGCTGCAGCGGAGGGAAACGCTGGGGCCGTCGGGAGAGTCTGAGGGTGTCTGGTTAGGTGCTGGGACTCTGAGAACCTGAGTGTGTGGAAGGTATTAGGGCTAACAGTAGGGTCCTGGGTGTATCTGGGGAGGTGCTGGGATTGGAGGAAGAGTTGATATGTTTGAGGATGTGGTAGAAGCCTTGTGTGTGTGTTGGGGTGTCTGGGGGTATACTGGGGGTCATAAACATCTGGGTTTTGGTTAAGTACTAGGGCTGTAATATGTGTTTGGGTGAGCAGGCATGTGGTGGTTGTGTGTTTGGGGGCGTGCTGGGGCTGTGTGTTTAGGGGTGCTGGAGCTGTGAGTGGGGAAGTGGTTGTGTATTTAGGAGGTGCGAGGGGCTGGAGTTGGGCCCCTGTGCCCAGACAGGTGATGGGGCTGCGGGGTGAGGGCGGGTGCCCCTCTGAGGAGGTGAAGGGCAGAGTCCTGGCCTTTGCTCAGGGGCCCACCTGGGGGCTGCCCGCTAGAGCCCCTCTGCCGGTGGTGCCCGCCCACCCCCAGACCCCACGTCCGGGTGTCGAGACAGGCAGTCCATCTGTCTCTTCCTGTGCCCAGGCCGAAGGCGCAGTGCCGCCTCCTCGCTCCCTGGGGGGGCGGCAGCAGATCCCAGCCCACCCATCTGCCTTCAGATGGTCGAGGCAGGAGCCTCCACAAAGCTGCCTGGAGGGCATCCCTGTGTTTGAAGAGGCACGGGCTGGGGGGTGGGAGGAACTGCACAGCAAACAGTCCTCGTGGAGGCTCCTTTGAAAACCACTGACGCCAGGAGAGACGAAGAGGGAGGACAGGGGCGGGTATGTCTGTCCTTGTGCGTCTGTGCGGGTCAGCGCCCAACTGTGTGCCTCGGAGCCCCTTCGCATGTGTTCATGCCGGTGGCCTCTGTTCAAGCAGCATCCTTGCCTTGGAAAACAGCCCTCCAACCCAGGCTACGAGCTCACAGCCTCACACAGGCAGCTACCCCCTCATCCATGCACCCTGCCTACACTACACTCACAGGCAAACATCCCCCACACCTTCACATCTGCAGAACACTGCACCCTGGTACACATGCCCCTCAGCCCCAGAGTCCCAGTCCTTCACATGTGTACGCCCATGACACACACCCGCACACTGCAAAGCCAGGTACAGCCACATGCACCTGTCACATATGCATGCCTCCACACAGACATACCCGACAAGTAGCTGTCACACCCACACCCACACACTCCACACACCTTGGGGAGTGGATCTCCCTGTCACACCCATATCCCACCTCATATGCACTCAGTCTCTCTCATACACATTGTAACAGACACTCACCATCCCTTATACCTGTACATACGTGCACATGTTTGTACACGTGCATACACACTCTCACCAGCTCTCAGCTCTTTCACACCAGCCAATTTCTCTGTGTCCAGGCCAGGCCCTGCAGGAAGGCTGCCACCGGCTTAAAGTGTCTCCTGCCTCCCTGCCCTGGCAGCTAGGTCAGAGTGGGGGGCATACCCCCCCCCATGACACCATGGCTCCCTGGGAACCCTGATCTTCCCCTCCAGAGAGAAAGAGTCCTCTCTCTGCTCTGGGGTGACGGCCACTGTTGTGTGAGAGTGTGACTGTGTATGTGTGTGTATCAACATGTTTCGAGAAGCCACGATGAGGCTTGTGTGTCACTGCCTGTATGGGTAAGAAAGCATAGGGACAGGTTCACCGGTTATGTTTGTGAGATTCAGGATGAGTGTGGGAGCAGAGACATGTATGCCACAAAATGTGTATTTGTGAGTGTGTGTGAGGCCAGGCCCCTGCGGACAGGCGTGAGTATGGGGGGGTGCACTTACACAAGGAGACACACAGTGAGTGTGAGTGGGGAGTGAGTGGGGAGTATTCTGGGATATTTTCTGAGACAAGAGGTATGTACATTTGTGAGTAGGGGTCAGGGCTAGGAGAGGCACCCTCCGCAACTCCCTCCCCCTACAAAGAGCTCAGGGGAAAGGGGTCTCTGGGATCTGGGGGGAGTGTGTGTGTGTGTGTGTGTGTGTGTGTGTGTGTGTGTGAGTGTGTGTGTGTGTGTGTGTGTGTGTCTTCCTCTCTCTCTTTCTCCCTGACCTCTTTAGCAGCTGGAAACTGAGCCGGGGGTGGAAGGAATGGAGACTTGGCTGGCCTGGGGGTTTGGGGAGGGAAGCAGGAGAAAACACCTTCCAGATTCTCATCAAATCCTTGTTTGTGGTTTGTAGCCTTCAGTCTCTCCTCTCTCTTTCTCTAGGTCTGGGTTTCCCCCTTTCTTTATCTCTTCCTGCCCCTCCCTCTCTCCCCCATATCTCTCCTTCTCCCATCTCAGTCACCTTGTCTCCCCCCTTGGATCTCCCTGTCTCCAAGTCTCTGTCTCTCTCTGTCTGTTTCTCTCTCCCCAGGCCCTTCCATTTTTCTGACTTCTGTCTCTGCCAGCACCTCTGTATGTCCGTCTCTCCCAGTCCTGGTCCATCTGTCTGTCTCTCTCCGTCTGCCTGTGCGTGGGTGTCTCTGTCCATCTGCTCCGCCACCCATCTGTCTGGTTGTCTGTGCTAGTCCTTCTAAGGGTGCCCACTCGCTCACCAAGACACCCTCCCCCAGGTCAGCAAAGGCCTCTCCTGGCTCAGGGGGCGGGGAGGGGGTGCAGAGCTGCAGCTTCTGGAAGCTTCAGTAGCAGCTGGCGGAGCTGGGAGTTCGAGGCCAGCCAGCTGCAGAAGTGGCCCCTCCCCTGGGCTCCCAAGCCAAGGACCCCAGAGCAGAGAGAGGAGAAAACAGGGCCTCACTGCAGCTGAGTCTGTGTGCGTGCGTGTAGGGGGAGGCAGGGGGCCTCACTTTGCCTTCACTTCACCGTTCCCCCCAAAGCCAGGCCCTGTAGGAGAGGAAGCTTCAGTGCCCACCTCCCTCATCCCCTCACCAATGGAAGAGACGCTGGGGATCCAGGAGGGAAGGGCTGGGGGATGCCAGGCCTTGGACGAAGCCATAGCTTCCTGTCAGATGGGTGGGAGGGGGGCTCCTTCCCTCCTCCCTCCCAAGCAGTCCCTGGGGATCCCTCCAGTGCTGGTCCCAGCTCCGGACACGAGGGGCCCCATAGGCAGTTCTCACCAGCTCCCACAGGGACCATTCCTACCTCCCGGCTGCCCCAGTGCCTCTGACCCACAGGGATAAGGTGGAGGGGGGTGGATCACAAGGGTGTCTCCTCCCTCCCCAAATAGAGGTTGGCTCTGGACATCTGGAGTTCGTGGCCCTGTCTACGCCCTGGCCATCCTGAGAGGCCCCAGGCGGTCCACCTACCATTGCCAGCCCGGCACCACACACACACACACTGCAGCCCAGCACTCGTCACCGCCACTCCCTGGCCCAGCAACTCTGAGGGCTCAAGAGGGGCCCTAGCGCGGAGACCTGCACCCTACACTGACTGGTGGCAGCCTCCAGCAGGGCCCCGGCACAAAGCCAGCAGCTGGAGGAGGTACCCCCAACACTTCCCAGGAGGCTCTGTTCTTCCCTCTCTAAGAAGAGCTCACAGTCCAAATCCCACAATAGATGGGGAAACTGAGGAAGGGATGGGATGACACAGTCAGTCATTCTTCCTGAGACCCTGGGGTGGGATCATAAATGAGGAATAGGGAATGAAAAGGACGCCGGGACGCCGCAGGGGCAGAATCTGGCTCCTTCCTGACCTGCCATGGGCAAAGTCCATGTTGGCTGCACAGCCCTGCACAGCCCTACCGCTGGGCCAGGGCCAGGGGCTGGCTCCCTCCCTCTAGAGCTCTCCTTGCCCCTGGCTGGGCCCCCTCCCTCTCCTCGCTTCTGAGCAGCCCTCCCTGCCCTCTCCCTCCCAGCTCTGGCTCTCTCATCCTCAGCTCTTGGAAGCCTGACTCACTGTTTCCCCTCCTCTCTCCCCTCCCTCCCTCTCTCCCGGCAGCGGCGCCTCCCCCTCCCCTGGGGGGGCTCTGGCCACAAGGGTGCCCGCCTGCTCCTCTCTGCAGGCTCTGGCCCCCTCCGCACCCAGGAGGCCCCCTGCAGCTGTTCCAGCTCTCTAACTACAGAGAGGTGGACGGAAAGAGCCTGGGTCCCAGGCAAGCAAGGGGAGGGGGCCCCTCTAGACTGGATTTCCTCCTGTCAAACAAGGTGGGGGGATCCAATCGGATGACACCCCTGGTGTCTCTAACGGTCCTAATGTTCCCCACTTTTAAAAGCCCGGTGCCTCCTGACACAGAGCGCCCACAACCTGTGGGGCGCTGTACCTGCCTCAGGCTCCGCCCCCAGGTCCAAAGAAGAGGTCGGCTCTGTTCCCAGAAATTTGGGGAGAGGGGAGACGCTGCCCTGGGGCAGGAGCATTAGTCAAGTGACCCCTGGAATCCCCCTGTCTCCCCGTTCTCTCTCCTCCCGTGGGAGAGCTTCCTTCTCTCCCTCTCCCACCTGTCCTCCTCTCTTTTCCCAGAGACGTTCGCTTGTCTCTCCTCCAGATACTATCCTAGCAGCATTTGATCTTGGGTGAGAGGCTCTCAGTGCCCGCTCATTTTGGGCTGTGGGGTGGGGAGTGGCACATGCCTAGGCCTTCTTGGTCCCCTGGATGCCATCTCCAGGGGCTGTGATCCTGGCTCTTCTCCTTGACCGTTTTCTCTCTCACCCCCTCATCACTGGCTTCTGTCACCATCTTTTCCTCTTTCCACCTCAAGTCGGGCTCTCTGGGTCTCTTTCCTCCCCACCTCCCCCAGCTCTCTCCCTGGGGGGCCCATCTGCTGACATTAGCAACAATGTTACCGTTGCTCCCCCCCTTCAGTTCCCAGCTCCACCCCATCCTGGCTTCCCCCTCCCCAGCTCTGTCCCAAGAGACCCAGGGGACCCAGAGGCAGAGCTGGGCTCCATCCCATAATGGTGAGTCTGCTTGACCTCACTAATCACACCAGAAGTGCCTGGGCATCTGGTATGAAGGCATGGCACCCTGTGGTCTTGGGTGGCTGGCCTGGGGCACAGAGCTCTGTATTCCACAAACCAAAAAAAAAAAAAAAAAAAAAAAAAGAAGTTGACTTGGGGTGGGGCAGAGAAGAGGGGAAGTGAGGGGGATCAGGTTTGCCTGGAGAAAGCCCCTGTCCAATGGGGAACAGAGGCAAGAGGAGGTAGTGGCTCGAGCCAGCGCTCCAGGCTGATTGAGAACAAGCAATGTCCCTCTGGGGCTCTGCCGGTCCAGATCAGCCCCCCCTAAAAAAAAAAGGTCTTCTGCCAGGGACAGTTTGCCCCGCAAGCCTCCAGCACAGCCACACCAAGCAGGTAAAGATCCCGTCTCTGTCTCTTAATCTCCTTTAGAATCCAAATCCATCCTCCCTACAGTATACCCCCCACTGAGCTCAGCAGGGGGTTCCATAAGCCTCCCTGCCCCAATCTAACCAGGTGGAATGGGGGGGACAAAGCCCCCCAGCTCCCAAGCCCCCTCACCAAAGGCCCCATCAAGGGCTGCGGAGCAATGCAAAACAATCCTGGAACCCACACACCTCCAAACTGAGAAGCAGCCCTGTCCATCCACAGCACCTGGGGGTGCTGGGGCTCCCTGCCCCCACGACCCTGCTCCAGACCCCCCAGCCCAGCAACCATAATAACAGCAAGCTCTTTTTCTTTATGACACCAAATTCCCCCAAGCCGAACAGCTCCTTCCATCACTACCTCAGCCATAGATCACATTAAAAACTCACAGAGGGCAACTTAAACACATCACATTTGTTTCTCTCTATATTATTTCAAAAGTAACGGCATTAAAAATGGATTTTACTACAGAAAATAAATATCAACACGTGGGCCGGGAGCCCAGGCAGGGGGAGAGAGCCCACCAGGAGAAGGTCCCTGAGGGCTTGGGCACAGCTTAGGCACTGACCAAGGAGGTGGCTGAGAGGACAGACTACACCTGGGGTGGGGTGGGGTGTGGGGGGAATGCCTGGGGAGGGGGCAATGCCCGCCCACCTGGGCACCTGCCCCAATGCCAGACCAAGAGGGACAAGAGTCACTGGTTTGAACTGGTCCCCCAAAGCTCATGCCCTCACTGATCTTTGCAACCTCTGGAGGGTAGAAGCTCTGGGGCAAGAAGTTCACTAGTCTCTAGGGGTTACTCCAACTATTGACACAGCAGAAGAAAAAAATGAATTCAACTTACTATCCAGTTTGATTTTCCATTACTATAAAAATATACATCTGCTCAAAGGAGGGAGATGGCAAGCTGCAGGCACATGCCACCTGGGGGGTCCCCCCGCAGCTCACCACCACAACCCAGCCTGCCCCTCGAGGCGGCAGGGGTGGGGGCTGTGTGTGGGTGGGGGACGACCAACTGGTAATCTGTCACCTACAGCCCCAGCTCACACAGCTACACACACCGGGCCACACGGAACAGGAACAAGCCAACAATAGAAACACCCCAAATGCTCCTGGCAGGACTCTGCCCAGGCCCGGGCGCATGCCCCCGCCCCGCCGGCGGCAGCAGCGGACAAAATGTGGCCACCCTGACCCGGAGGCAAAGCTTGTCCTCACACCCTGAGCTCTGCCCAGGGAGCTGGGGCCAAGTCCCGCCTGACACCAACTGGTCCGGCGGGAAACGCCTGCCCAGCCAGACAGGCACAGGCCCCCCAAGGGTCCCTCCTTGTGCTCAGGGGCCAGGCTGGTGCAGCCTGGCCCTACCTCCCAGGGTGACGCCTGGGCCCAAATTCAGCTGGCCCTGCCAGTCAGGCACTGGTGCAGAACGGAGGGCACCAGGCTCAGCCCCTCCCAGCCCAGCCCCAGGGCCCCCAAGCTAGGAGAGAGGGGGGGACTCCCCACCCCTCCACATCTGGCCCTGGCCCCCAGGGTCTGCGGTAGAGAATTCCCGCCCCCGCTTCTCTCTCTCTCCCTCCTCCCTCTCAGTGCCCGCTGCCCGCCTCAGGGACGGCCCCAGCTCCCGCCTCCGGCCAGCAAGGCCCACATCCTTCCTCCCTCAGCTGGCCCCTTCGCCTGGCAGGAGGCTGGGGGGTCAGGCTGCTGGGGAACCCCTCCAGCTCCCATCAGTCTTCATCCCCAGCCCCCAAACTCTGGGTTGCTGTCCCTTTTCCTGTAGAACAGGAAACAAGGTTATTTCCTAGACTCAGAGCCAGCCCCCTGCCCCTCTGGCTCTGCCTGGGGACCAGGACCCAGCAGGGGAATGCGCCCTTAGCCAGAAAGCAGAGGGATTCTGCAATTCACCCCCAGCTACCGGCCCAGGGGGCTGACAGCTGTCACTCAGCACCCCACCCCCTGGGGAAGAGGGGGCCGATTCAATCAGAGCCTCAGAGGAAACGCATTGATAGGCGATTATTTATTTATTTATGCAAAAGTGAGCCGACTTTGTTCGCCAGGTAACCGGGCACGCGGCCCAACCCCTACGGCCCTGGCCGCCCCCAAATCCCTCCTCCGCCCCACACCCCCTCCGGGTCATTAGGTCCCCGCCCCTCAACTCCCAGAGCACCAGCAGAACCTTGGGATTTGGGGGTTGAAGGGGAGGGGCTCCTCCCTCCGCAGTCTCCCCCTTTCCCAGGGCCGTTCCTAAAATCCAGCCTTGTTCTCCGCTCCCACGGTCCCCCCCTTCACCCACCCCCCCCCCACATTCTCAGCAAGCTGGAGAGCAAATTGCAGTTTTAAATCCAAAGACGGAGGGAGGGGGAAGGAGGAGGGGGCGCGCGGCAGCGCTGGGCGCGCACCTCGCCCCCGAGCCGGGGAGCCGCGGGGCGGCCAGGAAACCCGAGAACCCCCCCTCCCCGCCCCCCCTTCTCGTCCACCTCCCCCTCCCCCTTCCCGGCGCTGCCTGCCAGGCTTCGAGCCGAGCCCAGCCGAGCCGCGGGCCCCGGTGGAAACAAAGACCGATCGCACCGCGGGCACCGCAGCCACGGGGTCCGGCGGACCGGACCCGGGCGCGCGGAGGGGGCGCAGAGCCCCCCCGGTGCGCTGCACAAAAGAGCCCGGCCGGCCGGTCCCCAGCGGGGGTCTAGGGCTGGGGAGGAGGCGCCACTCACCGGAGTGCTGGGCTGCCGGCTCCGTTGGTCCGAGCCAGGCGAGGGGCTTTGGGGGGCGTCTGTCTTCCGGCCGCGGCAGCGACGCGGGCGCTCGGCAGCTGGGGAGAGCAGTCGTGGTGGAGCCCTGAGCCGCCCGCCGTTGCTGACAGCATGGCTCGCGCCTCGGCTCACATTCTCCGCCGCTAACTCCACTGGACACGGCCCCCCGCTCCCGCGGCGCCCCCCACCTCTATCACTCCTTCGCTCTCTGCGCCCCCCTCGCTCCCCCCACCGCGCACACACTCTCACAGCCCTGGACACCCCCGCCCCCACCCCCCCCAATTGCAAACCTGGGAGGGAACGCGCCCCGCGTAGTCCTCCTCCTGCTCCTCCTCCTCCGCCCTCCTCCCTCCTGCTCTCTCTGGCTGTCTGTCTGTCTCTCTGACTGTCTCTATCTCTCGCTCCCTCTGCCTTTCTCTGCTCTCAGAGCTGGGTGGGAAAAGGAAATGAGGACAGAAAGCAGACGCTGGCTTTGGGTGGTGGTAGCTGGATTCCCTCTCTCCCTCCCTCCCCCTCCTCCCCTCCCTCCTCCTGCCTTCTGCTCTCTCCGCTGCGAGCGGAGCTGAGCGCAGCCTGGCGGGTGGCTCGCTTTGCCCGCCCGCCCGCCTGTCTGTCTGTCTGGTCTGCCTCGCTCGCTCCCTCCCTCCGTCTCTCGCCCTCGCCCTGCCTGCCTGCCTGCCGCTCTCCGTCTCCGCCGCCGCCGCCGCTGCCTCTGCGAGCTCGCCTTACCTTCGCCGCTCACCATCCGGAACCCCAGGGGGGAGCGCGCGCGCGGCACGCCGGGACTTGTAGTCCCCGCCTCGGCCGCTCGGCGCGCGGGGCGGGCGGGGCGGTGCCAGCAGCTCCGACGGCGCGGCCGGGACCCTGCAGGGACCCCAGCGCCCGGGCCCCTCCGGCCGGGGCGAGTCCTGTTTTACCAAGGGGTGCTGGTTCTCCCCAAGGATTGGGAACGTTTCCCACGTTCCTAGTCCCCCGTGGGGGCTCTGGCTTGAGCGGAGGTTAGGGGCGGGAGCGAAGGGGCGGGGTCTGCGAAGGGAATGAGAGTAGAATAGGGAATCGAGGGATTAGCTAAAGGGCCTGCTACTTTCTGGGGCATCCCAATTAAATAAGAGAGGAAGAGGAAAGAGGAGAGGACCGGCTCCCTGAATCTGGGGGCATTCTCCCTTTATGAAAAGGTTTCCTACTGAGTAAAGCGCAAGGGTTTATGGCGAGAGGGCTGCTCTAGAAACCTCAAAGCCCACCAGCACCTCCTCCTCACTCAGTGACCCCGTCTCAAGTTCTGAGCTCTGGGTTTAACGACCCCCACCAAAGCTTAGTGTTTCTAGAAGTCCAAGGGCGGCGAGGGCACAAATTCCTGGATAATCCACAGACCTCTCTCTCTCTCTCTCTCTCTCTCTCTCTCTCTCACACACACACACACACACACACACACACACACACACCTTGCCTTCCTGAATTCGACTGAGCTTTTTCCTTGTGTCAGGAAGCAACATTCAGATTCAACAGTTCAGAGCCCCTGCTGTGCCCAGGGGGCTGGACTCAGCACTTTCACCTACCTCCTCTTCAGGTCACATCTGTTATCCAGCCCCTCGCTCTGGGCCCCCTGCCTGGCCTATCCCCACAGATGGAAATGTGCGCTGCCAGGGCCTGGTTACCAAGGGGAGGTATCTGGACAGCCCAGAAAGGAAAACTGCTGCTGCTGCCATTTACTGAACACCGCAGGGCTCTTGAGTCCTGCAAAGACCTGGTGAAATGGTATGGTTATCATTTCCATTTTAGAGATGAGGGCACTGAGGCCCATGACACCCACTGAAGAAGTGGTAGAGCCCAGCCAGACCAGGATCCGTTTCATTCCAAAGCCCACTGCTTAACCTCTGGGCCGTGGCAGGGAGCTTTGACTCCGCAGGTCTCTGTCTGACCTTCTCTCCCAGTGTCTGTGTGTCCTCCCTTGGCACTTCAATTCGACAAATGTTAACTGAGGTATGCAGGGCTCACAGGGGACATGGAGATGAATAATGCATGGTGGCTGCCCAGTCCTTGGTGTCTACCAGCACCGGCCCTGACTGGTCCTGCGCTAGTCCCACTTCATCTGTGTTTCTGACATTCCTTTGTCCAGTGTCTGCTGGCTTTTTTCTGTCTTGCCGCATGTCTGAAGTTTCTTCAGCAGTGCCTTTGTCCTTGGCCCACCTGTTTCTGACTCTTCCTTTGGCCCTGCGGGGTGTTGCGAGGTGAGGGCCAGCATGTGACAAAGGCAGGTGGTGTCATTTTGCCAACTGCAGCTCCCTGTCACCACCTTCCCTACACCTCCACCCCTCCCAAGCCCCTCCTCTAGACAGTCTGGAACCCCCAGAGGGCAAAAGAGGGGATCTAGGGGGCACTCTCTGTTGGCCTTTTGCGGGGACCGGGGCACAGCAGCCGTGGGAGAGGTTTAGGGTCTAAATAGTACACCTATTGATCTGGCATCATGGGGCTGGCATGGCCAGTGGCAGAGGCCCCCCATTTGGGAGCAGCTTCTCTTTGCAGGCAAGCCCTGGGTTCAAAGATTTATTCATTGAATGGGAACAGTTATAAGGTCAGATATTAATGAAAGCAGTGGTTAAAGTCGTTAGGGGCCCTTTGCACCTCCAAAGCCTGAGTCTAAAGTTATCACAAATAGATGGGACTTTGGCATCTTGCACCAGCTGGTCCCCCACTGGTGAGACTTATCACTGGGGAGCATAGGAGAGGCCCAGGTTCCCCTTTCTTTTACCCCCTCACAGCATCCTTACCTATTAGGCTCTGCCCAAGGGCATGAAGGTCCCACCTAAGCTGAAGCAAATTTGGGGAGGGAATTGGGTGGGCATACAGGATAGCTTCTGGGAAATAGGCAGCCCCAGGTAGATTGGGATGAAAAGGCATTTGGGAAACGCGTGGGAGGGGAGAGGTTAGGTCATAAGGTGCAAGGTGAGTAGGGCCCATGGCTCCACGAGTGAGAGGGGAATAGAAGTTAGGTGGGGCTGTCCGCGCGTTCCCCTCCCACTCTAGGTTGCTTCAGAGACCCCCTCCCCAGACAGGGTGGGTGCTTGGTCCCTAAGGTGTTGGGCATAGCTGGAAACCAAGCATCACAGGGTTTCCCAGTCATTTGGGGGCTGGTCCTTCTCTTGGAGCCTCTTAAAATTGTGTTGGGTGAGGGGGGGTGGTCTCCCCAAACTCAAGCTGAGTCTTCCTGTAGGTGGCTGCTGCCACCTAGTGTCTAATTGACATCTCTGCTTCACCAGCCTAGTCTAAATGGGGACTACCCAGTCCTCAAAAACAGCATCTGGGGTCACCTCAGGCTGGGCAGGGTAGCTATAAGCGCCCAGAGAAAGCAGACTTGAAGGCGGGGACCCAGGTCCTGGAAGAACCTGCATCATCCTTTCTGGGTTCTGCTCACTCCAACCATTTTTGATTCAATGTAAGCAGAAGGTGGTATAGCTAGACCCCGGGAAATAGAGGTGAGAGTCCAGAGGTAAAGTTGTAGGGCCCAAGGGTTTGGAGGCCATGTGGAATAGGAGCCAGACAGACCTGGTTCTTTTTTTTCAGCTGTGCCAAGCGACATGCAGGATCTTAGTTCCCCGTCCAGGGATCGAACCTGGGCCCCCTGCAGTGGAAGCGTGGAGTCCTAACCACTGGACTGCCGGGGAATTCCCCAGACCTGGTTCTGATTCTGCATTTACTTGTGTGTCCTTAAAACTCGCTGAGTCTCAATTTCCACATGTGTCAAGTTGAGGAGTAACCCTTTCTCTGTGTTACAGGCAAAGCTGTTGAGAAGATTTACTGAACACATGGATGTGAAAGCACTTTGAAAACTGGCACGGGCATGCTGAGGGATTATTAAGTCATGATAATAATAGTGACAATAACTGAGAGGTCACAGCAGCCTGGAACCAGGCCCCTGGAGCTCCTGGAAAGGGCAGAGTGAAGGGAGCCTTGCCTTCCCTGACTACAGAAGTTCTGGGGTTGGTCCCACTCTTGGAGCTACCGCAGGAAAGGTCTGGATTGCTGGAGAGGAATTCATCCCAGTCCACAGAAGGAGAAACTGGGCCAAAAGAGGTTGAGGGCCTGTCCTGAGCCACTGAGCTACTGATCCAGGAACAAGAGGCCCGTTGGACTGGAGCCATTATGGCCTTGGTTTTCCCCTCCTCTGGATGGGAACGGCTCAGAGCTGGGGCCCAAGAGACCATGGAAGCAGGAAGCCCTCCTTCACTGTGGTACAGTGGGAACCAAGGCCCCCAGGTCCCCATTATCCCTCCTCATGGGTTAGCCTCCCTGCACTCATCCCTCCCAGAAAGTCCTCCCACATTCCTCCAGGCAACAGGAAACCCCAGCTGCAGCCCAGACTTCAAACGGCTCCTCCCTCTGGGCAGGGGGTGTGGGAGGAGAGGCCAGAGGCCAGAGGGCAAAGGTCAGCTTTGTTCCTGCCCGAGGTGGTGAGGGACCCAGGGAGAGAGAGAGGGGGGCAGGGTAGAGCCCTTGACAGCCACACTGCGTGTGTGTGTGTGTGTGTGTGTGTGTGTGTGTGTGTGTGTGTGTGTCTGTGTGTGTGTGTGTCTGTGTGTGTGTGAATTCCTGTGTCCATCAGGGCATGCATGGTTCTCACTGTCAGCCTGTGTCTGGGGGTAAATGTGTGTCCTTGGTTTCCTTTTGGCTCGAGGACCTGAGTTATATGTCTGAGCGTCTGTCAGTATGTGTTTGTTTGTCTGGGTGCTCAGCCTGGGGTCCCACTGACATGTCTGTAGGTGTCATCACGTGTGTTGATATATCTGGTTCACAGGCCTGCCCAAAGCTCTGTGTTCTCCTATGAGTGTGACCTGGTGTGGTTCTTTGTGTCCAAGAAGGGTGTTCCTCTCCCACCTCTTCCCCTCCCATCCTTCCTCCGTGTTGGTCACCACGGGGTTCCTTCTGGAAAGTGAATCTGACTCTGTTATTACCTTGCTCAAAACCTTCAGTGGCTTCCGTGGCCCAAGGTTTGGAATCCTAGCCCGAGGGCAATGGCAGACAAGACCCCCTGCCTACCTCGTCATCTTCATCTTTAGCCACTGATCCCCCTCAAATTTTTTACTCCAATCACACCTACTTAATTGTATCTCTCTGCACGGTCCCATTTCCTGCCTCTGAGCTACTTAATTCTGTCAAGTCTGGAATGCCCCTCTCTTGCTTGCTTCTTTCTTGCTAGCAAACTTTCACTCCTTTTTCAGGTCTCCGGTGGTGAAGCAACACCTCTAATGAGAAGACTTCCCCCTGCCCAATTGAGTTAGGACCCTCCCCTGTTCTCCTACGTCTTCTGCCTGTGCCTGTCTCCTTCACTCTCACTATCATTACATTGTGAGATTTCTGAGAGCAGGAACTGTACTGAATTACTGTCTCTCCCATTCTGATGGATTGGGAGGCTCTGAAGGGACCTGGTCCTCCTGTCTCGGACGAAAGTTTTGGATGTAGTGCCCAGAGTGACCACTAGAGGGAGTATGGACACCACTGCAAAACCATCCGGGGTGTGTGTGTGTGTGTGTGTGTGTGTGTGTGTGTGTGTGTGTGTGTGTGTGTGTGTGTGTGTGTGTGTGTGTGTGTGTGTGTGTGTGTGTGTGTGTGTGTGTGTGTGTGTGTGTGTGTGTGTTACACTGCAAGACCATCCAGGTGTGTGTGGGGGGGGGGGGGTGTAATGGATGTGGATGGCCGGGTAGAAGGGAGGCTTTGATACTGTACCTGGCAGAGAATTCCTGGAGTGGATAGTGGGTCCACCCAGCTCAGAACTGGAGCAGTGGGATCCAGAATAGACTCATCCCAATAGGTCCTGGGGCACCAAGATTTTTTCTCTCTGACTTTTCTCCACAACTCAGGGACCATAACCCTTGGTTTTCTCACCCTCCTACCTCTTGCCTTGACTTTCCAACCATCTTCTTATATGCCTCATCTTTTCCCTCAACCCTCCCATACATAATTATTTGCTCTTGCCTGACTTGGCCGTGCTCTCCCATACCTCTGGACCTTTGCACATGCCATTCCCTCAGTGGGAGATGATCTCACCCTCTGGCTGCTTCATCAAGCAGACTTTTCTTTCACCTCCTCCAAGAAGTCTCCCTTGGCCTCCAGACTGACCTTGCCCCTAAGTGTTGTAATTGTTTACTGTTCTGTCTCCTGGACAGGACCAGCCTACAAGAGACATCAGTAGATGTGTGTGAAATTAATAAATGACTTGGCTCTTTTATGAAAACAACCCTCAGCACATATGGGGCTACCCCCACCCCCTATCCTCTCTGGCCCTGACTCTGGTTGAGTATTATACTTCCCCATGCTGCTCCATTAAATAAGGCAACGTGACACAGGGGGATGCATAAGACTTTGAAGTCACGCAAACCTGTGTTCAAATCCTGACTCTATCATCCAGCTGGATGACCTTGAGCAAGCGTTGTAGTCTTTCAGAGTCTTTGTTTCCACTTTTGTAAAACAGGAATAATCATACTTCTGCACTGCCTCATGGCGAGGCTCAAATTAGACGAGGCATGTGAAACATCCAGCATTAGTCAATTAGGTGTCCTCCTCCCCCACCATGAACTTGGAAATAAAATTGCCCTCTGAGTCTTAAGCCAGTAAAATCACGCATCACAGAAGAGAAGAGCCAGGTGGGGGAGTGAATGAGACGAGAGATGGTTTTGTAAATGACTGAAGGGTTTTGTGAACGGTGGAAACCGCAATCAAGGTGACCCGCCTGTAATCTCAGGGAGGCAGGGCGAGGATGTGATTGAAATTGAGAAAACAGAGGCCTAATCAATTGCATTGTGCTCTATCTGAAGGGAACAGAAGGATGCACAGAAAAGGGGGTGCAAGGGAGAATTCGTTCGGCTGCACCAGAGGGAGGGAGGGACAGGGAACCAGTAGACATAGGGATTCCAGGCTCAGGTGGCTCTGGTCTCTGCTGAGGAGTCATGGGGGCCTGGTGGACTCCAGGTGGCTCACTGCCCTGCTGGGCCTCCATTTAAACTAAATGGATATCCAGGTGCCAGGCAGAGCCCCTTTGGGCAGACAGGAATAGTCTGGTCCCAGGAAAAGACTCTAGATACTGAGAGCACTGATTTTGGAGTCAGAGGACCTGGTTCAAGCCCCTGCTCTGCCATTATGTCTTATAATCTATTTACTTCACTGCGCTTCAGTTTCCTTATTAGTAAAATCAAGATATAATAGCCAAAAAAAAAAAAAGATATAATAGCCCTCACCTTATAGGGCTCTGTGCACTTAGTAGGCGGCATGCACTTAGTAGGATGTCTGGCATAGAGTAAATGATTTGTAAGTGGTAGTGACAAAGACAGCTAACATGTATTGTGCATTTATTTCCATTTCAAAGATGAAGAAATTGAGGCTTGGAGAGATTAATAGCTTGCACTAAGTGACACAGCTAGCAAGTGGTAGAGGCAAGATTCACAATACTACACTACAGCTCCAGAACTGTGCTCTTATCTGCTTACTCCATGGCAGGTGGAAACACTAGGTTTAATACATCAGGCTCTTGTGAGTTTGGTTTGCCAGAGACCATGGCCTTCTGGAAGCCTTGGCCCCTGAGAGTTGGAATGTACAGAGCTAAGGCTCCCACTCCTGTGACCACTTCTCTAAGCAGCCACTTGGCCTCTACCCATCTTATCGCTCCTGTTCAGCCATCCCCAGCACAGGGCTGAGCACAGGGAATGCTCCATCTGCACTGGCCACCTCATCCACTTTCCTTTAAGTCACTCAGCTTGGGGGGTTTCCAGGGACTCCTTCTACCAATATTTCGAGAGAGAAGGATCACCCAGACATCCACCTGGGACAGATAGGATCTTTTCCCAAGGCCCAGAGGCAGCAAGGTCTGGTAGAAAGATCATGGGCCTTGGTGTGAGACCTGGGTTCAAATCCCAGCTCTGTCACATATATCTGTGTGACCTTGGTACATCATGTAACCCCTGGGCCTCAGTTTCCTCATCTGTAAATGGAGGGGAGCTAATCATAGAACCAGATTCAGGAATGGGTTAAATGAAAAGATGGATGTAAACACATCCGGCATTCAGCTGACACTTAATAAATGAGTTATTATTACTATTATTTCTACCCAGCCTGACTGTGAACTCTTCTAGGACAGGGACAGGTCTTGTTCATTTCTGTGTTCCCAGGGTCCTGCCAGCAAATGGCCCTTCACAGAGTCAATGCTTAGTCATTGTCTGCCAAGCGTAGCAGTGATTCCCAGCCCCCAGACTCTTTCCCCTGGCCATTCCCTTAATAAGTCAGGGGTCAACAACTTCCTGATGGGAGAGGTGGGAATCCTTATTCCCTGTTCGTCTATTTTTTTTTTTCAGTACGCAGGCCTCTCACTGTTGTGGCCTCTCCCGTTGCGGAGCACAGGCTCTGGACGCGCAGGCTCAGCGGCCATGGCTCAGGGGCCCAGCCGTTCCGTGGCGTGTGGGATCTTCCCGGACTGGGGCACGAACCCGCGTCCCCTGCATCTGCAGGCGGACTCTCAACCACTGTGCCACCAGGGAAGCCCTCCCTGTTTGTCTTGTTTCCACCCGGAGGCACATCAGCTGCTGGAGTCTCTCAAAGGGGGAGCGGGGGGGGGGGACAAATCTTCATTGCAGGGTACATGGCAGGCTGTTAAACAGCCCCCTCCCTGTCCACTACATGCCAGTAGGAGCCCCCAGTCATTGTGACTAACAAAAATGCCTCCAAACCTCTCCAGAAGCCCCCTGGGGGCACAGTTGCCCCAAGTGAAATCCAACGAGCTAGACTCGCAGGCCTCCCCCCACCCCCCCTTGTCCCTTCTGGGGAGCTGCAGAGGGTCCACTGTGGTCTTCCCCCTGCCCCACTCGGGGAGGCCTGAGGGTCTTCTGTGGTGCCTGTGATGAACAGTAGATCTGCTGAAATCAACTAAAGAATTAGCAAAACCACTGCATGCAGACTGAAAGCCACATCAGTAATGAAGGAGATGTTTTGATCTGCAGTTACCTGTCTTCTATATCCATCTCTCAACTCGCCCTAAACTCACAAGGGGATGAGCTTCAGGACTTTGGGGTGTCCTAGGGCACCTTGGGTGCCCTGTGCTTAGTAGGCATTAGGGCGCGCTCTTGCCTCCCCCGCCTCCCAGCGGCCAAAGCAACCCCACTCACCTCCCACCGACCACCATCCCTCCCACAAGAAGGGATTTTCACGGCTCAAGGATTCATATTGTCACTTTTCTTATTTACAAAATCAGTAAACACACACATGATTCAGAGAGGGGATGAGCCCTCAGCAACACTCTCCTTCACCCTGGGCTTGGACCTCAGTCCTGGACTACAGAATCCACCCAGCAGGAAAGGGATCCGGCAAAGTCTTTCCCTCTCTTTGTAACTTACAGACATGAGAGAATTGAGTAGGAGGTGAATTCTGGGGGCCAGGACCAGGGTGGGATGACAGGGTAGGAAAGCAGGGACAGGAGATAAGTGAGGGAAAGGATATACAGTTTTATAAATAACTAGACAAGATCTGAGCATTTCTTTTGTGGGGGGAGTGCAGACAGGAAGACTAGAGGCATGCAGGGGCAGAAGTGGGAAGGGGAGAAATAGAGCTTGGGGCCAGAGTTGGTGAGGGGTTATCTCTGAGCCTTGATTTGCCTCATCTTTAAAATGAATGGGTTGCCCTAGATGATGCCAAAAGCAACTTGCTTGCTCTGACATGCTAGGACTCTATAGGGTTCTAGGCCTGCGGGGCTTTGGGACCAGAGCCCTGGCAATTGGAAGGGCTGGTGAGCACCCCCGGAGAGGTGGTTGATGCCCAAACAGGCTATGTCTCATCCCCAGGCTGGTACTGGGGTTCTGTGGAGGTAAAGTAGTCCTCCAGGAAGGACTGCAGGTACTCGAAGGTAGGCCTCTCATCCGGGTCCAGACGCCAGGTCTGTTCCATGACCTCGTACAGGGATGCTGGGCAGCCTGTGGGGCACGGCATGTGGTAGCCATGCTCCACCTGTTCCAGCACTTCCCGTTTATTCATGCCTGGAGGGTGGGGCTCCGTCAGTCAGGGGGCTTAGCCCCTCCTGAAGAGGCAACCAGGAAGAAGCCCTTCCCATGACCACCCTTCCACCTCCCCACCTCCCAGCAAACCTGGGTAGGGGACTCGGCCCTTGGTGATGAGTTCAGTGAGCAGGATCCCAAAGGACCACACATCTGACTTGATGGTGAATCTGCCAAAGAGGGCAGCCTCTGGGGCTGTCCACTTGATGGGGAACTTGGTCCCTGGGGAGATTGGGGGAGAAGGGAAAGTTAGTGCAGAAATCCCTGGGGACAGCTGGATTAAGAGAATGGCATCTTTAGGACTGGAGACCCTAAGCACAGAGGTCTCTGGGCATAACAGAAAAGACCTGGTATCTAGCCAGCACTTGTTACTGTGTCTAGTATAGTACCGGGCACTTTATAAACATTGTAATAATTCCCATCATAATAATAGCTAACACTTGTATAGCCTTTACCATGTGCCAGGCACCATTTTAAGCGATTTACATGCATTAATTCAATTAACTTTCATGAAAACCCTGTGAGTTTTATTACTATTTTTTTTACTATTACTATTATTATCCCCATTGTGCAGAAGAGGAAAAGGTGGCACTGAGTAGTTAATAACTTGCCCAAATCACACAGCTTGTAAGTGTCTAGGATTCATACCCAGGCATTCTGGCTACAGCATTTTCCCTATTACACTCTATGGTCTTTCACTTGAGATTTATAGCAGTGCCTTGCACATAGTAGGTGCTTGGTAAATATCTGTTGACTTACTGTTGTCTGAATATTTTCATTGAGAATTTTATTGTGAGAAAAGACAGCTCCCAGAGAGGTTAGGTGACTTGCCCAAGTCCACATGGTTGGTAAGTGAAGGAGCTGGGTTTGAACCCAGAGTTGCCTCTTACACTACATTAGAGTGGGAATGTCCCGGATGGTCTGCGGGAATGTGGGGCCCCATGGCAGCCCCTTGGTGCACTGGGGAGCTCTTGGAAGGTGGGGTGAGGCAGGGCACCTTGATGGGGGTTGTATTCATCATCCTCGATGAGACGGGCCAGCCCGAAGTCAGCAATCTTGCACAGCAGCCGCTCCCCCACAAGGATGTTGGCTGCCCTCAGGTCTCGGTGGATGTAGTTCATGCGCTCCATGTAGGCCATGCCCTCAGCTACCTGGGGGCGAAGGTATAGAGAGATGGGAACACCATGGTTTGCGTGGGGGATCATTTGAAAAACCCACTTTCCAGACTGGGGCTGAAAGAGAGGGGCAGTGCCCTGCCTCAGGTCGCACAGATGATCCAGGGGGCTGGGGCTGCACTTCCAGGGGTAGGCTAGGCGTTTGAGGACACAGGGATTTGTGGAAAATAATAGGAGGGGCTCTGAGAGTTAAAGGCTGTTGTCCCAGTTTACCTGGGCTGCCATGTCCACCAGTTGGGGCAGCCTCAAATCCCAGCCCTCCCGGTCCTTGAGGAACTCCAGCAAGCTACCTGGGGAGGAGAACTCAAAAAATCAGCATCAAGACACTACTCCCAGCTCCAGGCTTGCCTTCTCTCTCTTGGCCTCGCCCCTCTCCATGACTCCTCTCACATAGTTTGACCCCATCCCTTGCTCCCAGGCCTCTCACCCTAGATCCGCCCCCGCTCAGGATTCTGCCAGGTGCCTCAACCCTTCACAGATCTCGCCCAGGCCCTACTCTCACAGACACCCTGATTCTGCCCACGTCTCATTTCTTCTCTTCCTCCATCTTCCCTAGACAAACCCCACTAAGACTCTGCCCCAGATCCTTTCTCATCACAGATCCCGCCTTCACTCGCCCAAGCTCCACCCACCAGCTGACCACCCACGAGGCTCCGCCCCCAGGCCGGGCCCGCCCCGTCTAACTTGGCCCCGCCCCCACTCCCAGCGCTCCTGTGTTTTCACTCATTCCGGCCCCTCACTCGGACCCTGCCCATTGTTCCTCGCCCCATCCCAAGTCGCCACCCAAGTTCCTCCCCCAGAGACACGCACCTTAACTTCGCCCCAAATCCCGCCCTTCCAGACTCCGCCTCATGACCCCGCCCCTCACCGTGGCACAGGAATTCTGTCACGATGTAGATGGGCTCCTCCGACACGACTGCGTACAGCTGCACCAGCTTGTCATGGCGCAGCAGCTTCATGATCTGCGCCTCCGCCAGGAAGGCCTTCGGGGACATGGTGCCCGGCTTCAGCGTCTTCACCGCCACCTTCGTGCTGCCGTTCCACATGCCTGTCGGGCGGAAAGGCTTGTCAGGACCGGCTCGCCGCCGTCCCAAGCCCTCGCCCCTGCCTCGGGCCCCGGCCCCCGCTCCCAGGACCTCCGTACCCAGCCACACATCCCCGAAGCAGCCGGTACCCAGCCGGCGCTCGAGCGCGATGGAGCTGCGGCTGATCTCCCAGGCGTCCTTGGCCAGGCCCAGCGTCTGCGGCTTCACGGTGGTGCAGGCCGCCGTGAGCAGGTGGCACAGCCCATCGTTCACCTCTGGGCAGTGGGGGATTGGGAGGTTGGAGGTCAAAGGCAGACCAGAATGGCCCACACATTCCTCACCCCACCCCAGCCCCCAAGATCAGTTATAAGGAACTAGGACACAGCTGAGGTCACAGGCCAGGGCAGAAGGCAACCTGGTCCACTGAGTAGGTGAACATGTTGGTGCCCAGGGAACGAGGTGGCACCAGAGGGAGAGATGATCCCTGAAAGGATTGGGGCCTTTGCATAAGAGGTGGCCTCCAGCTGGGCCTGACAGGTAGAAATGGATTTGGGAATTCCAGACAAAGGTGTGGACATGAAGCCCTCACCCTTCCACGGACCTATCCTTGGCCTAACCAACCAAAGCAGAAACCAGGCATGGATGCTAACCTTCCCCTCAACCCCACAGCCCATCCTCCAAGTCAGGTCCACTCAGTCTCCTACCCAGCTCAGACATTAGAGGGCATCGTTTGGCCATGGACAGCTTCATGCCTCAGTTTCCTCTGGAAACCTACAGAGCAGGATCTTGGGCTGGGAGCCCGGATATTTGGGTTCTAGTTCTGGTCCAGCCACTACTGCTTTGGGAGCCCCTTCTCTGGGCCTCAGTCTCAGCGGATTGGTTCAGGAATCTGAAGCACACGCCAGCCTTGAGGGCTGCTCTCACCCAGGTAGTGCTGCACCAGCTCCTGTACCGAGTAGAACTGAGCCCTCGTGGTGATGTAGTAGCCACCTGTGTCCAGCTTGCGGATCTTGTAATGCTTCACGTGATCGCCTCTGGCCTGGTCCCAATCCCGGATGGACAGGGAGTAGGCGCCTGTGGGCAAGGGTCACCTCTGGGCCAGCTTTCCTCGTCATCCCCAGTCTGGGAGCCCAGAGAGGCCCACAGGGCTGGGGACTCTGAGGTTGGATGGCCACATCCCCTGAACCCAGTCCCAGCTTTACCTCTGCCCCTCCAACCCTGTCCCAGTCGTGGCCCTGTCCCAAGCCCCACCCCACGGCTCCTAGCCTCCCCCCTAAAGGCTAGGCTTCCCTGTTGTATGGTCAGTGGCACAGCCCCACCTTTGGTGGTCTCGCTCTCTCGAATGAGAAAGGCCCCCCGGGGGTTCCCCGGGGAGAGCAGCTGCCTCTCTGAGTCCTTCCTCCCGATCTTTCCAAAGTACCACCTGTTGGGAGGGCAGGCAAGAGTCAGATACACCCAGTTCAACCCCCAACCCAGCCTCCTGGGAAAAGTCACCTCAGTAGCCAAGATTCAGCCTGATTGGGAGGATCACAGAGAAGGCGAATGTAGAATGCCTGGTACACAGAAGGTGCCCAATAAAGGTTAGACTTCTCTCCACTCTCTGGGTTTCTCTTGAATTTAAATTGCTAGAACCCCGGTCATCAGTGACCTCATCAGGGTCCATCTCACTACCGCTCCTTCCATAGGCTCATTTACAGATGAGGAACTTGAGGCACAGAGAGGGGAACTGACCTGCCCACAGGGCTGGCTGATGAGCTCTACCTGAAATCCTTTGCCACCCACCCTACTTCTTTTCCCACCATCGCAGGCAGTCGCTCAGATTCCTCTCCCTGCACACATCTCAAACCCTTTCCTCATTTGTCGTCCAGATCGACACCCCTTCCTGCTTCTCTTCCCCTCCTTTTTTTTCCCCCCCTCGGCTGCACCTCGTGGCTTGTGGGATCTTAATTCCCTGACCAGAGATTGAACCCGGGCCACGACAGCGAAAGCGCCGAGCCCCAACCACTGGACTGACAGGGAACTCCCTCTTCCCCTCTTTTTGACGGCTGCTGCCCAGCTCTGACTGCTGCTTTTCCTCCACTCTCTTAAATCTGGATGTTGTTCTAAGTCTCTACTTCAACCTCAGACCTCAAGCATCCCTGCTGTCTCTTGGATATTCTTTCTGGGACTGAACTGTAGCCTGAAACCAACTGTGAGAGTACACTGGGAGAGTCGAGGTGACCGTAGGTGTCATAGAAGACTCAGATGTCGTTTGATCACTAAATTGGCCTGTGACCATCTTGGGCTGAATTAAAAGGAGCATAGTTTTCAAATCAAGGGAGATGGCAGTCTCAGTGAACTCTGGGACTGTCAATCCATACCTGGGTACTACGCACAGTTTGGGGAAGAGGGGAAGGCATTGGCGAATAGCGTGTCCAGGAGGGCAGGCAGGGTGGGAAAGGAGAAACTGTTGAAGAACTATGCAGACAGAACACATTCCCAAGTTTTATCAATGCTCTGCCCCCACTCACACCCATGACATTAGCTACATCCTTAATAATTGACGTAATCATAACACCGCTTATTTTGTGTCAAGCTCTGCTGTCATACATATATGTATTCATTTAAGTCTTATAACAACACTGTGAAGTAGGTACTATTATTAACCCCCATTAGACAGACGAGAAAATTGAAATGCCTAGTGGTTAAGCAACTTACCCACAGCCACTCGACTCTTAAGCTGTGCTGCCGGAACGGGAACCCAAGCTGTCTGCTCTAGGGCATGCGCTCTTGACCACGACACTGTTCTTAACCATGACACTGCATGGAGTGCCTCTCTGAACTTCACAACACTGCCGCCGAGATGTGGACCCCCAAACCTCTCATCTTCTGCCTCATCACCTCTCCTCTCCTCCACGCCTCCTACCACCCTCTCCAGATGAAGGCCTCATCCCATTTGAGCTCAGGACCCCGTTCACTCCCATCTGCTCAAGGACACCTCTCCCCCACCGACCAGCCCCCATCAGCAGCCTCTCCATCCCACCACCAGCCTCTACATATGCCCACATTTCTTCCTTCCCCAAAGGAAACCGTTCTAAGCTCTATCCTGCCATCAACATTCTGCTATATCTCTCACCTTCCTTCACTTGAAAAAGCACTTCACACTTGGGTCTCTACTTCCTCACCTCCCACTCCCTCCCAGGCTCTGCTGTCTGGCCTCCACCCCCACTTCACATGGAGAGATCTCTCACCAAGGTCACCCCCACTGCCAAATCCAGTGGCAGCCTCTGACACTCCCTCTCTTGTTTCCTGAAACCTCCCCTCCACCCTCTTGGCTGTTCTGACTTAGCCTGGCCTGGTTTTCCAACAGCTCTTTCCAAAGTTGGGTCCTAGGGCCAATCTCTTTCTCACTCTTCTCCCTCTTCCTTCACTCCCCTGTGCAGCTCTATTTATCATCTCCACTCTGAAGAGTCCTGCCACCCCAGCCCAGGTGTGCCCTCTGCAGGAGCCACAGCAAACAAACTAAGGAGCCTTAGTTCCAATGAGAATAAGATGCCCCTTCCTCTGGGCTAATTCAGGGGCATGGCTTGGCATGGGCTGGGCACCTCGCATACAAAGCACAACTTAATCTAATTGCTGGCCGTCTCTTCCATGTGGGTGTTCCTCTCCACGAATTCAACCTAACAAGCTCGCTCATGTATCTGTGCCTGCTCCTGTGTTCCCCACTTTAGCAAATGGCACCCACTCAGTTCCTCAGGAAGGTTTTGGGTCACCCTGGATTCCTCCCACTCCCCATAGCCCAATGGCAACTCAGTCACCAAGTCCTGGTGACTCCCATTCTGCCGTCTCTCCAATCTTTACTTTTCCCATATATGTATGTATATGTGAGGCTAGATAAAGAGTTTTTATGAGCCTCAGTTTCCTCATCTGTAAAATGGGACAATAATAATATCCATAGTGTTACTGTGAGAATTAAATGAACCTAGATAGGTAAAGTATCTGTCATAGTATCTCAATTACATCAAGATACTCCATAAATGATACTTGCCTGATTCCTTAATAGAATTAATTCTAAGTAATGCCCCCTTCCATCTGTTTAGCACTTTACAATTTTTTTTTAAAGTTCATACACTGCTGTTATCTCCGAGAGGCTGTATATATATAATGCTTAGCAAATGTAGCCAGACTATCTGGGTTCAAATACCAGCTCCACCTACTTACTAGCCATGTGAACTGGGCAGGATATTTAATTTCTCTGTGCCTCAGTTTCCTCATTTGTAAAATAGGATTCTATTAGTTTCTAACTTTGTTAATGCACAGGAAGCACTTTGAATAGTGTCCAGAACATAGTACATGCTAGATAATATTTACTTACTCTTAGTGTCATCATTATTATCTTTTTATCCTCACAAAGATCTTACAGAATTACAGGTAAGGAGATAGGCTCAGAGTAGAGCTGTGACTTGCCCAAGAGGTGGCCTTGAGTCTGGACTCCAGGGTCCTGTCTGTAAGGCTGGCCTCCCCCCAACCCCTACTTACTCTTCAGCCTGGATGGAGTCCACAGGGGCCACGTAGTTGCTGGGAATGTAGCCAGTTTGTCCAGAGCTGAGAGACCGAGCCTCCCACCAGTCACCCTCGCTGAAGGCACAGAACAGGCGGCGTCGTTGGCACCCCAGCCCCTGGGGCACCATGGGGCCAGGCAGGGTCACGCCGAGGATCAGGTGGACACTGGCCCTGCCAACCCCTCACCTTGGGTACACACCCTCCCCAAGGCTTTCGTCTGTTCTGCCCCAGCCACTGCAGCTGCCCCGGGAGCTTCTCCCTGCTGAAGGAATATGTCTGGGGACATCTGGGCCTCCTGGCTTTCTTTTCTGACACTTCAGCTGGGCTGGGGTTTGGGCGGGCAGTGGACAGCTAACTAGGTCACTTCTCCATTAAAAACCCCTCCAATGGCTATATTTCCTTCTTGATAAAATCCAGACTCCTCAAGATGGCTTAAAGAGCCCTGCAGAATCTGCTCCCACCCACCTCTCCAGGATCTGCTCTCTCTGTTCTGCACTTCATACTTTATGGCCCACCTATACTGAACCACTTGGTGGTTTCCAGAAGTCATCATTTAGTTTCGTTCTCTCTAGTTTCATTCTCTCTCGCTCTCTCTTCCTTTTTTCTCACCCCTTCTTTCAATGTCTATTCATTTTTCTAGTCTCAGCTTAGAAATCCCTTCCAGAAAGCCTGCCCTGATCACTACTACCCTGGAGACCATGGCTGGTGTTCTTTCTGTGCCCGTAGTTCTTCAGGCTTCCCCTACATAGTAGCAACCACCCCGGCCTGTGATTGTCAAGTATCCCTCCCCAACTAGGCTAGAGCTTTCTGAGGACAAGGAGCAGGCAGGATTCCTCTCCGGGTCCTGCTCCCGGTCTAGGCCGTGTCCTGAGCTGGTGGCCTGATCACTTACATGTTGTTCAGGATGTGGAACTTCTCGCCCTTGGCGAAGGTGAGGTCATCCTCTGTTCGGGCCTCATAGTCATAAAGGGCGATGAACAGGGTCACCCCAGTCCCTGCAGAGTCAGGGCTACTCATCAGGGGGCACCACAGGGGCTGCACCCCCAGAGTCCTGTTCCACAGCCAGGCACTACGCCTCCCCACTGCTGCAGTGCACTGGCTCGCAAAGGTCTTTGGAATGCAGTGGATTTCTGCTTTGGACGTGGATTCAGGACACACACCTTCAAGCCCATCCCTCCCCCCTTGGGGGCTCCCTGGGGAGTCACTTCTGCTCTCCCCCACCAAGCAGACTTCCCACCGGCATCTGTCATCAGAGTCCTTCTCTCAGACTGGGAACAGAACTATGTCTCCCCTTCAGACTGGGGTTTCTGAAGGTAGGGCTGTACATACTCCCTCAGACTGTGCGCTAAAAGCAGGGCCGTGTCTCCCAAATCATAATGGAGGCTCCTAAGGGCAAGTCCAAGTCTCTCCGTCCCCTAGGTCCTGCCAGGGTCCAGTCAGTGCCTGACTCCAGCCCATTGGACTCACCTGAGATGCCCCTGATGGTGCCCCCATTGAGGAAGGCGGGGCTGGCGGGCTGAGGGGAGAAGTTGTTGTAGTTGGGGATATGGGCGAAGGAGGATGCAGGCCGGCCCTGAGTAGGGGCAGGGCCACAGCAGTCTGCAGCCCCGTAGCCCCTGAAGTCCTCTTCCAGGCCACCATCCTCCTTGGGCCCCGGCTCCAACTTCTTGCAGAACACACAGCCCATTCCACGTGCCCTGCTACAGAACGGGGGCATGCTTCACTTGGGGCCCCTGCCAGATATGCCACCCTAGGCACACATGCACGCACGCTTGCACACACACACTCACGCAGGCATGCAGCTTTCTCTCTCAGGCCTGGAGTAGGGGGTGTCCTCCCTAGTGAGGGATAGAGGTGGGGCCGGGCCACCGTTGCGTCCACCCCCGCAGCTGCCTTAGTGTGTGTGGAGAGAGTATGTGTCTCCTCCACGGGGCTGGTTTTCTGCTTCACGATGTTGCTGTGTTCATTTACATATTTTTGCCTCCTAGCGCTTCAATGTGTTGGGTTTCCGTGACTCCGTCAGAGTGCTCGTGTGTGTATCTCTGAGTATTTGTGAGTTTGCTGGTGTGTGTGTGTGTGTGTATGTGCAGCCTTTTGTGAATGTCTGCGTCTGTGTGTGTATGAGTGTGTGTATGTTTATTGCATGTGATGACTCTGTGTGTTCATGTCTGTATGAGTATT
The DNA here is from genome assembly GCF_011762595.2 of Tursiops truncatus. NCBI lineage: Eukaryota > Metazoa > Chordata > Mammalia > Artiodactyla > Delphinidae > Tursiops > Tursiops truncatus. The sequence goes on along the minus strand of NC_047034.1, from coordinate 162,395,726 downwards.
ACGTATGCATGTGTTTCTGTGTGAGCGTGCATGTGCGTGCCTGTGTGTGTGTGTGTGTGTGTGACTGTGCATGCAGGTGGGTGTGTGTGAGTGGGTGCCTCTGTATCTGTGTGTCACGTCTGTGTGCATAGCCCTGAGTGGGAGTATTTGTGCCTGTCTGCGTGTGTGTATCTGTGTGTGTAGGTCTGTGTAAGTAGGTGTGCATGTCTCTGTGGGTATGTGTGTGTGCATGTCTATGTATCAATGTGTGTTTGTGTGTAAGTGTGTGTGAGGGCTGTGTGACTGCACCTGGAGCTTCCCTGCAGAGGGGGATCAAGGCCATTTCCTGTCGTGGGTCCAGCCTCTGGCCTTTCAAGCTGCCTCATTCCGGCTCCCCCATCTGTTACCTAGCAACAGGGTCCTTGTAGGAGGAGGGGGCTGTGAGGAATTGTGGGGCCCAGAAAAGCCACCCCTACCCCATTTCCTGACCCTGAGAGCCCTCCGTCCCCATTCCTCCCACTCACCCCTCAGGCCCCTACTCCTGGGTCAGTGGGGCTGCGGCATGGTCCTTGGGAGGGGCCAGAGACCTGAAGGCGAGACAGAGGACACGGAAGGTGAAGTCTCTGCCAGTGTTCCTGCAGCCAGATGCCGGCGCCTGTCCTCTCCGGGAAGCCAGGCGGCCCGGGCTCGGCCCTAGCGTGCCTTCTGCCTTCATTTTCCTTCCCACAGCCCCGGCTCACTTATACATCCACCCCCAGACAGGACACGCCACCACACCAGCCCTCTCGCGCTCATATCCACCCGACACACCAACACATAGAGTAGCACCCATGGCAGCGCACAGTGACACACCAGTACTCACAGCGCACGCTTGCATGAGTGTGCTCACCAGCACTGCCACACACCAACACAACTGACTCTCACACGAGCCCAGGCCCTGATGCATGGTAGCACACACAGGCACACACACGCCACAGGCTGCCTCTCAGGCTAACAGACTCGTACACTCACACACTCGGACCTTTGGGTTAGACTCATGTCTCTAATAGGATTTCTGTCAAGCGCTGCTCAGCTCACTACAGGCCTCTGGTCACTGTCTCCTAAAAACAAGCCCAGCCTCCGGGCGCTGCCTCTGTTCCCACCCTGAGCTGGGTAAACCCTGGCAACCCCAGGACTATGTCTGGTAGCTGAGTGCAGGTGGACACCTACCTCCAGAGCTTGTTCTTATCCCCACATCAGGGGAAGGCCCAGGTCAGAAGCCAGAGCCACCAGGGTCCCTTGGGGAACCCCTAAGTGAGCCAAGCCTTTGTGTCCTCTGAGCGACACGGCAGGCAGGTCATTGAGCAAGGGCTCTCCACGCCCCTCCAGAAACTCTGCCACTGCAACACTCAGAGAGGAACTGCTGGGGAGAGGGCTCGGTTTCCTCAGATATGAGATATGAGAGGGTTCACCAACACAGTGAACCCTGATTTCTCCCAGAGGGGCCCAAGGATCCTTGGGACAGGTGCCCGGTCTTGCTTTTCTCAACTCCCAAGTCCAGTTCCCTTTATGGATAGCCTCCCCCCTCTTCTCTATGGGTCCTGCCCCTCCTACCCAGCACGACTCACCTCTTCCAGGAAGCCTTCCTGGATCCACTGTATCCAGCTGCTTGGCTGATGGCTCTGTCACATCAGTGCCCTGACTCCCACTCTAGACCCACCAGCCTGTCTCATGCTCCACTGTAACCATTCTCCCGTGTGTGTGTGTGGGGGTGACACCCATGTGGTGAGCTGTGAAGCAGGCTGTGGTTTGAGCCCCAAAATAGGCCCTGTTCACCAAGCCATTGCCGAGGTCTTCACCTCAGGACCCCTCCCCTGGGGTGAAGCCACTGTCTGAAGGGCTACAGGGCTGGTTAGACTCAGGGAGAGAATAGACGTGGAGGTGGGGGGCATCTAGAGCTAAGGCAGGGGATTTCAGGCACTGAGGAAACAGGTGGGGGTAAGATGAAAACAAAGGTTATAGGGTGAGAATGGAGGTCTTCTCACAGGAAGACACATTGCACGTCTCAAACAACACAGAGCCCTACACGCAGGTCCACACGGCCCTCCCGACACCTTCTCAGACGCACACACGTCACCTCAGCTACACGCAGCGCCTCACACAGGGACTCTGAGCTCCTCTGTACAGATTCACAGATGCAGACATCTGTGAATACACACACACCTTCAGCCCTCACCCATCTACACACACACACACACATGCACACACACATGCACACACATGCACACACACATGCACACACACACACACACATGCACACACACATGCACACACACACAGCCTCTCCCAAAGAATAGCATATGGAGGATTTATAGCACTTCCTCTGTGCCAGCCACTGCATTCAACGCTTTATATATATATATTACCTCATTTTATTCTCACGACAACTCTACGAGGTAAGTATTATAATTATTGATAAGGCGACTGAGGCACAGAGAGGTTTAGAAACTTGCCCAAGGTCACACAGATGATGTATCCTGGCGTTTGGTTCCAGGATCTGAACCACTTCTCTCCATTGCCTGGTCACAGACACAGATGATTACAGCTATTCCTGCAAGCATGCACAGGTGCACAGAGCCCCCAGAGGGAAACCCAGAGATATATGTAGCTCCCCCATCCCTGAGTCACAGACCCACACAGAGCTCCCCTCTGTAAGAGATACAAACTTATACAACCTCTTGGGTCCCCACTTAGATACAATGCGGCCACTTCCAACAATACACAGGTACCTGTTACCACAATGTTTTCAAATCAGCCTAAGGGGAGCCCAGAATTCTGCACGCCTGGAGTGGAACGTGGGTTCAGAAACTGTCAGCTTCCGAGAAGGAGGCGGAAGGCTCTATGGGCTTAGGGAGAGCCCTGGCAAAGCAGCGGGGGCAGGGGTGAGGGTATCCTGGTATACTGACTTAAAAGAAAAGGGGAGAAAAGGGCCCTGATTTGTAGCAGTTGCTGATTTCCATGGTGTAAATATTCCCACCATGGCTGATTTCAAGTTACTGAAGTGACTTCCTGAACGCTGGGCTGGAAAGAGATTCGCAGAATCAGCTCCCAAGAGCCAGTACCAGCTAGCTAGCTCCAGCATATCACTGCCAGAAAGAAACAAAGAGAAGAGACAAACAGACAGAAATGAGAGGTAGAGAGACAGAGAGGGACAGAGACGGAGAAAGAGAGAGGCAGAGACAGAGAACTAAAGAGCTAAAGCTAGGAAAAAGAGAAAGGGAGCAGGTAGGGTCCTCTCTGCTTGGCATCTGCACGAAAATAGCCCCCCAGGACTCTGTCCTCACCTAGCTCTGATATCAACTACCAGCCACCAATTCCTAGGAGGGTAATTTGACTTCCTAAAAGTCTGGGGTGGGGGGGCAATGACTATTAGTTCTAAAATGCTAATTTATTAAACACCTACTCAGTGCCTGACATTGTGCCAAGCAATTCCCATGATTGATCTCATTTAGTGACCCTATGAGGTAGGTTTTATTTTTACCCCTATTTTACAGATAAAGAAGCTGAGTCACAAAGGTGTTAAATAACTTCCCTAAGATTAGCTACATAGCAAGTAAGGGGAAGCTAAAATGCAACCCCAATCAATTTGGCTCCAAAGCCCGTCATAAGCGATGTTGCATTTTGAAGTCCTTGTGAAAGCAATAACGTATGTACCTTAATGAGCACCTACAGTGTGCCAGGCCCTGTGCTACATGCCCTGAATTCTCATTACAGCCCAGCGAGGGGAAGTGACCTGCCCAGGGTCTCTCAGGCAATCACTGATTTTCATAGCTCTTAGAATCTGAATCCAGGTCTCTCTTTTCTCAGCGCTGATCTAGGCTGCCTGCTAACACCAGAAAGTCACTAGCTCAGAGAACGGCTACAAGTGTTCTGGTCGCTGCAGGGAGTTGAGTCTGTTAATAAACATGCCTCTTGAACATCTGGTTGACAGGAGTTGGTTTCCAAAGTCTGATCTGGATCAAGATCAGGTTGTGGATGTCAGAGCTGAGGTCCAGTCCTGGACCATGTTGTTCCCACCTTCAGCATCTCCCTCTGTGTGGTCCTACCCAGCTCTGGGGCCTTGGGTGAATAATGTGAGCCCTCTGAGCCTCAGTTTTTGCATCTGTACCTTCTGTGCAGTTATTGGGAAGGCTCTTGCCCAGTGTGGCTGAGTGAGGCTGAGAAGCATATGCTAGAATGACCCCAGGGACCATTTATCAGTCTACCTCCCTCTTGCGTGTAGGGGGGAAGTCACTTGCTGGAGGTCAAACAGCCAGACAGGGGATTCAAAGCCAGGATTATTAATTTGGGTCCAGAGTTCTGTTCCCGGCTATGCTCTCCAAAGCCTGAGCAGGAGGTCATGCTGTCCCTGACTGGTGAATGTCATATTTCCTACCCAGCTCCTGGCCAACTGATCACACCACCCCTGACATATGGCAGCTGGCCACCCAGCAGGGAACCTGCCTCCCTCCCACCCCTACTCCTGGACATAGGAGCCCCAGGCTCACCCATCTTCCTTGAGGTCCATACTTGTCAACGCCACATCAGGGCTTTGATGGAGACACAGGACGTCCTGTGGGATCTGAAGACAGATTTCGCCTCAAATTCTACCCTGCCTGACAACTAGCTTGAGACATTGGGCAAGTCAGTTCACTTCTCTCTGAGCTGCAGTTCCTTCACCTAGAAAATAGGAATCTAAATCTCTACCTCATGGGGTTGCTTCTGCGCATCAACTGAAGTCAAGCCCCTGAAAGCACAGGGCACTCAGTAGTTGCTCAGTGAACTTTCACTTCTGTTCCCTTCCCTTGGGGAAGCCCCCTCTGAGGCTGAGGGAGGAGGAGCTGCAAGGCTGAGAAGAAAGAGAAGTGCTCTGGGTGCGGCTGGAGGGCTGAGCTGACCCAGCTGCCTGGGGGATTTCACCATAAGGGAACTGGGACTGAACAGCAGCAGGAAACCACCATCCAGCAAGAGTTCCGGCTCCTCCTCAGGGCTCTGGGCTGGCCAGGAGCAGGCCCAAGTCTCAGCCCCGCTGCACACCGTCCCTCGCCAAGGCCTGACACCCCTGATGAATGCTTCCACCCCTCACTGGGACCCTCCACCCCTCACTGGCTCTAGTGCCCTTACTGAGCCCTCATCTCCCTCACTGAGGCCCTCGCCTCTCATAGGACCTCCAACCATCTCGCACCATTCCTGCTTGAGGCCTTACCACCTCCAGCCCTGAACACCCAGGGGCTGAGGCCATACCAGAGTCTGACTCTGCCACCCGTAGGGCCAGGTGCCTGCAGGGGGGAGAGGGGCCACACTCACTTTCCCCTCCACATGGCCCTGAGGGCGTCAGCTGAATTTCCTCCATTTCTTGTGGGTAAAGGTGGTTTCTCATCTGTTGCTGAAAACCTACTCATTAGCCTCTAAAATAGGGGTCTTGAGGGAATGGAGATTCTTGGGGGATGGGATCCATGGGTGGTCCAGGGGGAGCTGAGGGAACAGGAGCCTAGATTCCACTGTGTGGCCAGACTTCCCCGGGGTCCCATGGTAGCCCAGCCTGGTCTGCTCTGTGCAGGAAGGGCCCTGGCTCCTCCTTCCCCAGTTCTGGGGTCTCCCTACCCATCCTCCCAAAAGTCTGGCCACTTCCTTTGCCACGTCAGCCCCAGGTGGCTGCAGAGAACACCCAAACACCCACACATATGTTCACATGCCCATGCTCATTCACTCAAAGCCCAAAGCACATCCACAGACACTCTCCACCCTCACTCACCACTTCACATCCACTGGGGAGCAGGTGCCAGCCATGAAGCCCAGGAACCCCATACCTTCTTCCATCACACCCCTCCTCACCCGCTCCCCCCTCCAGAGGGCTACGTGTGATTTGGTAGGGTTCGGGGGGAACGCCGGCCTCATCTCTGGCTACTTCCTTCACCACATCAGGGACGGGATGCCCTGGACTCTGGGTCCCTACTGCTAGCCAGTCAGTCCTTCACTCCCAAACCTCCATCTTCCCATCTTAGAAGTGGGAACACAGCCCTGCTCTCCCACCACCACACACAGATGGAAGGATGCCAAAGGACTCAGGGATCACTGGTTTCAATAAAATGAAGTTTCCATAAAACTCATATTGAACTTTGTATTATTTGGAATTGAGAACGGCAAAACTTGCTGACAAACCAGTGCTTACACCATGAACATAAACACAAAAAATAGCAAAAAAAGGGGGGGCAGGGGTGTGGGGGACATATCTCAAACCTGCTGACTTTCCCAGTATGGGGCCTCAACAGACCCACAAACATTTATTTCACTAGAAGTCAGCTGTGTGCTGGTTCCTGGAGGCCCTGTCAGGCTTCTTGGTCCCGCTCCATGCTTTTGGGAAAGTGAAGGGGTGATAAGTCTTAACCCCTCCAGCACACTGGGCAAAAACTGGTTCTCATGACTGGGGATAAGGTGGGGAATGGGAGCTGGGTAGGGGCAGAGATAATGTCCTACATAATTCAAATGAGGAAAATGAGGCCCAGAGAAGCCCCATAACTTGCCTAAAGTAACACAGCAATCAAGGTCCCAGTCTGGCTAAGTCCCTGAGAATGCAGATTCCCCACCTCAGAATCCCTGAACACTGAGCATCATTGCCTTACTCCTCTGTCCCGCAGGCCGCCCTCGACTGAGGACCCAAAATGGGGGGGGAGGGGAGGGGACCAAAGGGGGCACCGCGGGCGTTGAGTCCTGCTGCAGCCAAGCGCTGGGCTCGGTCTCTCCGCCCTCTTGTTGCCATGGAGACAGCCCCTCCCTGCAATCGCGGTCAAAGGCAGGATTTCCGTCGGGGCGGCCAGCAATTCCCGGATCCCGAGAGGAACGTGGACCGAGACCGCCACCGCGGGCCAGGAGGGGGCACCCAGAGAGGCCCATCCCTGCCGAGGGCGGGGACTTCCCCAGGAAACGGGAACCCACGCCTCCAGCAAGTTGAAGGAGTCCCCTAGCCAACCGGGACCCGCCCACCTGTGCTGGGCGGGAGAGTCTAGGGGGCTGCAGCGTGGCAGCCTCCCCTCCCTTCCCAGCTACAGACTTCGCCCCCAACTTCTGCCGATTCCGGATAGGGGGACTTTCTGGACCACCGGAATTGCGCCCCACGTTCTGCGTCCTCCAGAAATGGTTCTCCTTGACCCCTTTCTGGCAAACTCCCTCACCTGATTCTCCCAGGCCCCCCAAATAGTAGTTCCTCTCTTCCAGACCCCTCAGCTTCTCCCCAAATTCTCGCTTTCAAGGTTCCCAGGCCCTTGTGGGGGTCCCCTCAGTTTCCCTCCCCCGACTCAGCCCCTTTCCCAAATTCTGTCTCTACAGGTTCCCTCCGTTTTCCCCACCAGACCATTTTGGGGGGTCCTTTTAGTTTACTTTCCCCATATTCCCTCATCGCCCTCCCCAAATTTTACCGGTTTCACTCTCCAGGCCTCCTCAGTTTTCCTTTACAGGCTCTTTTCAGAGCGGGGTCGCTTTGGCCTTCAACTCCCTCAGCAATCTTCCCCAAGTTCACGTCCCCCCACTCCCCAGCAACCCGGACCCTGGGGCCTAGGGCGGGCTGGGGGCGGGGCACCGCCTGCCCCTCCAGCCCCACCTGACTGCACCTACCTGGTCCCAGGGGACACCGCTTCTGACCGACCCCGGGGCTAGCCAGCCGGGGCTCCCAGCAGCCACAAGTACCGACGGGGGTGGGGGCGAGAAAACTGGGGTGCTGCCCGCCTCTGACCGCCGCCCCCTCTGGGCAGAGAGGAGGAAGCAGCCTCGGACTTCTCTTATTGCAGCCGCAGCGGCGCGGTGGCGGTGGCGACGGGGAGAACTTGCAGTCACGCCCCAGCCCCAAGCCAGCTGCCCGCAGCGGGGAGGGGCCCTCAAATCCCAGGCCCTCCCGCCCCCATTTCCCACCTTCCCCCGGGTTACCGCGGCTCGGCTTTCCCAGGCCTCCCCCTGCACCCTGGCTCCTGTCCCCAGACCTGAATCCCCAGCACAACCTTCCCAAGACCCCCTCCAAAGGGGCAGGTTCCTCACACCCAGAAGCACCTGCTCTTTTAAAATCATGGCATTTGAGGTTAAGAGGGGCTTTTCTCTATCACTGCCCCACCCCCCTTCTGCAGCTGAGAAAACTGAAGACAAGATGCGGACAGACCTTAACCCAAATTCTCACAGCCAGTTGACCTCAGACTGCTGTCACCAGGGCCACTTTGGATCCAGTCACCACACCTTGCCATCCTTGGGGACTGAGCGCCGTGGAGGCAGGGATCTAGGACAGTGGGGAGCAGCAGAAGACCCTTCTCTTAGGAAACTGCTTTTCAGAGGATCAGTCACTGGGCTACACTGAGGAAGCAGGGAGATGTCAAGCCTCCCCCCACACCCAAGTTTTAGAAAAACTGAGTAGCATCTTCTATCACAGTTCCAGCCTTTCCAAGGTCAGGGAAGACCCTGACCTCCCCTCAACCTGGGGTTCAATCCCCCCCCCCACCACCACTATTACTTCTTCAGCCTTCAGCCAGGACCAGGAGAATCCCTCCTGTCTGGGGAGGAAGAGATGTGTGTGGGAGGGCTGTTTGGTGGAGAAGTATGTGTGTTGGGATATAGTGGGGAGGCAGGTAGCGTGTGTAAGAACAGGTGTGTGTGTGTGTGTGTGAGTGTGTGATTGGAGGCAATGAACGTGATGACTGCAATTTTGTAATCAACAACTGGGACACATTATGCAGGCACATGTGCTTCTGTGTATGAGCAGGGATGCGTTTGAATGCCTGTGTGTGTCTGTGCACACGCATGGGCTCACGTGTGTCTCAATATGCTTGCGGGGTGGCAGAGAACAGTGGGGTGCAGGTAAGAATGGCTTTCTCTTAGGATAATGGGAGGAAGGATGGGGGGAGGAAGACACAGGGGAGGAGGTGTAGGTGCAGGGACTTGGGAAGGGTGGCGTCACCCTGGCTGGACATCATCACCTCCGCCATCAAGCACTCCCTGGCTGGCTATTGTCCCACCTGTTCAGTTAACAAACAAACATTTATCATTGCCTGTCAGGTGTCAGGCTTCGGGAGCACAGACATGAAAGAGACTGGTCCCATCCCTGGGGATCCCCCAATCTATCAGGCTCTGTCATCCTTCAAGGGCTGGCTTCTTATCCCCAGCTGAGCACTCAGCATCATTTTCCTGGGGTGTGCGGTGTGGGATATGTTTTCCTCAAGGCCAAGGACTAGACCTGGCTCTTGGCAATGCCCCTGGAGCCCAGGCAGGGCCTGGCACAGAGAGGCAGGTTCTCTGGGTACAGGAGTGCATGGATCAACCAAGGAGCAAAGGAATTAATAGGTAAACAAATGAAAGCCCAATGAAAAAATAAACGACTGAATGTAAGAATTAAAGAATGAATGAAAATATTCAAGAATCAATGAATAAGCAAATGAACAGAACAGAACTGCTTCTGCTTTTTTTTTTTTTTTTTTTTTTTTTTTTTTGCGGTACACGGGCCTCTCACTGCTGTGGCCTTTCCCGTTGCGGAGCACAGGCTCTGGACGCTCAGACTCAGCGGCCACGGCTCACGGGTCCAGCAGCTCCGGAAAGACGAGTGGGGCACGAACCCGTGTCCCCTGCATCGGCAGGCGGACTCTCAACCACTGCGCCACCAGGGAAGCCCTGCTTCTGCTTTTAAGATACAAATCAGACCACATAAGTTCCTTGCTTAAAACTCTCTCATGGCTTACCTCCCATTTTGCTTGGAATAACAAAAATACAATTCAATAATAGGGAAGAATAATAAAATCCAAATGCTTTGCCATGACCTCCCAAGCCTTGCGTACCTGGCCCGTGCCCACCTCTTCAGGTCCATTGGGCCATCCTCCTTTTCAGCCGCACTGAAATCCTTTTCAGTTCCTAGACTACATTGACTTTTTGCCTCAGGATCTTCTCACATGCAGTTCCCTCTTCCTAGGACACTCTTTCCTTGGCTTTTCACAGTACTGGCTCCTTTCTATCCTTAACCTGAAGTGCTGCCTCTTCAGAAAAGCCTTCCCTGACCACCTCATCTAAGGAGGTCCCTTTACTCTTGCCCTTGGCACCCAGTTTGTCTCCTTCATGGCAGTTGTCACAATCTAGAACTGAGTATTTCTCAGTTCATTGTTGATCGTCTCGGGGTCTCTGTTGACCAGATCGGGGCTCTGACCTCAAGATATACCTGGCTTCACCGAGGACAGAGATAGGCCGAGTCTATGACTCTCATTCATCCATTCAGAATAACCTGGTGGTTAGGAGCACAGACTCTGGGCTCAGACTGCCTGGTTTGCAGTCCAACTCTGCCTCTTCCTAGCTCTGTGACTTTGGACAAATTATTTTACCTTTCCATGCTTCGGTTTCTTCATCTGTAAAATGGGGAGTCTCTACCTTACAGAAGTCTTGAGAGAAATTGATGAGCTGTTAGACTAGTGCTTGGTACATAGTAAGTGCCGTATAAGTGTTCGCTACCATTCATTCATTCGTTCGATCATATTCAACCTTCCCTGTCACTAGTCTGTGGCAGGCTCAAATAGGAGTCAGGTCCAGTCCTTGCCCTCCATGTGGCACGTGCCCCCCATATGACACAGGAGACAATGGGCACAGGGCAAAGAGGCCACGGGGGGGGCCTCCCCCACTATCCTTAGTGCTCACAGCTCCTGCGCTCGCTCATGTGTTCCTTTAAATCAGTTCTGAAAACTGATACCAAAACCAAAAATCAAGGCCCAGCCAGCTGCTGAGACCTCCCATCCATTTCTCATCCAGCCATCACTCTCCCGCTCTCACTTCTGTTTTCAACTATCTTGGATTCTGTGGTCAGTCGTTATGGTGCCCCTTTGCCAAGCCCCTGCCCTGCCTTGCCGCCTCCGGTGTGCTTGCCTGGAAAGCCCCAGGCCTGCAGCAATCCAACCATTCACCTTCTCTGGGTGAGGAGGAGAAAGCCACCTGCCAGACAGCCAAGAGTTACAGCTCCCAGATTCAAAGGATGCGAACCAGGCCCAGCAACCCTCCGGTGCATTTCTTAGTAAGCTGGCCCTGTGTGTCTGCGCAGATGACCAGTTCACACCCTTTCTTCTGCCCTCCCTTTTCCCACCCTTTTTCCCCCTTCCCCAATTGCACTCTACATCCTCCCACCTTTTTAGGACTTTACGCCTTCTGTAACCTCCTCTCCTGCACCATGTCTTTCCCTCTCCAAAGAATTATCCTCTCAGCATACAAACAGGTTCTAGAATTTCCCATTAAAAAGAAAAAAACCCCAAAACCTTCCCTTAGAGAATTTAACATTTATCCTGTCTTTTTAGGAGGAGCTGCGGTTCATTCCTACTTGATGAAGGAAAGCTTTTCTTTGTAGAAGAATGCCAGCTAATACACTAGAGGGAATGTGAGAACTAGAAAAACTCCATGTTGCAGCCTCAAGTAGATGATAATCAATTTAGGCAAGAATTGTCAATGATGCGTTAGTCACTTGGGCTGCCATACCAAAAGCCATAGACTGCGTGGCTCAAACAACAAACATTTACTTCTTACAGTTCTGGAAGTTAGCAGTCCCAGATCAAGGTCTGGCAGGGTGGGTTTCTTGTGGGAGCCCTCTTCCTGGCTTGCAGATGGCTGCCTTCTCAATGTGCCCTCACATGGCAGAGACAGAAGGAACTCTGGTGTATCTTCTTTCTTTCTTTTTCTTCCTTTCTTCCTTTCTTCCTTTCTTTCTTTCTTTCTTTCTCGATACGCGGGCCCCTCACTGTTGTGGCCTCTCCTGTTGTGGAGCACAGGCTCCGGACGCACAGGCTCAGCGGCCATGGCTAACGGGCCCAGTCGCTCCGCGGCATGTGGGATCTTCACGGACTGGGGCACGAACCCGTGTCCCCTGCATTGGCAGGCAGACTCTCAACCACTGCGCCACCAGGGAAGCCCTCTTTCTTTCTTTTCTTATGGCTGTGTTGGGTCTTCGTTGCTATGTGAGGGCTTTCTCTAGTTGCAGGGAGCGGGAGCTACTCTTCGTTGTGGTGCGTGGGCTTCTCACTGCGGTGGCTTCTCTTTTTGGGGAGCATGGGCTGTAGGCACGCAAGCTTCAGTAGTTGCAGCACTTGGCCTCAGTAGTTGTGGCTTGTGGGCTCTAGAGAGCAGATTCAGTAGTTGTGGCGCACAGGCTTAGTTGCTCCAAAGCATGTGGGATCTTCCCGGACCAGGGATCGAACGCGTGTCCCCTGCATTGGCAGGCGGATTTTAACCACTGCGCCCCCAGGGAAGCCCTCTGGTGTATCTTCTTATAAGGACACCTGTCTGATTGGATTTGAGCACCACCCTTATGACCTTATTTAACCTTAACTACTTCCATAAGGGCCCTATCTCCAAATACAGTCACACTGGAGTTTGGGCTTCAACATATGAATTTGTGGCGGGGACACAATTCAGTGCATAGCTGGTGCTAAAAACGCTAGTTGAAAGGTTCTAAAGAGCACAATGTTCACATAATGCTGAAGGAGCCCCGCACAGCTGACCTGGCATTTGCGAAGAGGGTCTCTCTTTTCAATGGAGAGGTCTAGTGGACATCCTGCAACTCACCCCGTAACTGGCATAAGCTGGCAGTACATGCCTCCTCATGTGATGACTATTAGGTATACACCATCAGTATGAAGAATTCTTGCTACAGATGCTTAACCTAAATCCAGTCAGGGGTTAGCAAACCATGGGTCAAAGATGGCCCTCTGCCTGTTTCTGTGCAGCCCCTGAAGTAAAAATGGTTTTTACATTTTTATTTTATTTTATTTTTTGCAGTACGCAGGCCTCTCACTGTTGTGGCCTCTCCCGTTGCGGAGCACAGGCTCCGGACGCGCAGGCTCAGCGGCTATGGCTCACGGGCCCAGCCGCTCCGCGGCATGTGGGATCTTCCCGCACCGGGGCACGAACCCGTGTCCCCTGCGTCGGCAGGCGGACTCCCAACCACTACGCCACCAGGGAAGCCCGGTTTTTACATTTTTAAATGGTTCTAAAAAATCAAAGAAAGAATAATATTGCGTGACATATGAAAATTACGTTAAATCCCAATTTCAATGTCCTTGAATAAAGTTGTAACTGAAACACAGCCACGCTCCATTTGCATACTGTGTATGGCTACTCTCATGCTACGACGACGGTGCTGAGTACTTGCAACAGGGACTGTATGAGCTGCAGAGTCCAAAATATTTACTTTTGGCCCCTTCACAGAGAAAGTTTGCTATCCTGTGGTCTCCACCTAACTTCCAGTTACAAGCGACACCGGGTTTAGAGGAATACGGTAAACGACACTAGAGGGAACCTTCATGCTCACCTATAATGTGGAACATTCTGAAAGACAACTGACTAGGTCATTTAAAACAGTTGTTGTCTTTAAAAAGGAAAAAAGGCAGGATGGGGTCACTGTTCTCTATTAAAGGAGACCAGAGAGACATCATTGCCAAATGTAATGTATAAAATTTGGCTAGATAGTTTTGGGGAAAAAAACAGCTATCAGGGTGTGTATTAGTCAATGTGTTTTTCTGCCTCCCGCCTAGGCTTTCGGCTCCACTAGGGCAGGGCTTTTGTCACCAGGTCTGCCCAGCACATCGATCGTGCCTGGCACCTAGTAGGTGCTTGGTAGTCGTTGGTTGAAAACAGGAATGAAGAAAGGAATGAACTTTGCTTGGGGGAGAGGGATGACTCCCCAGGGGAGAGGGTATCTAGTGGGTTCTGAAGGAGAAATAGGAGATTGCCCACAGGTGAAAACTCTGATAGAGTCCCTCCCCCGACTTCCACCCCCCGAGGCTCTGGGATGACACTCCTTCTGGGGACCCAGACAGCAAAATTCTGACCAGCGGGTGCAGCGTCAGGCAGCAGAATTTCAGCTCAGAAGCAGGAAGAACTACGTTCTCAGAATAGCTCAGCAGCAGAATGGTTTGTCTCAGGAATCACCAGGGAGAGCAACAGACGAGATCCTCATGGACTAGCCTCATGTGTGGGCAGGGGATGGGCCCCCATGGTGATGCACACAAGTCCCACTGCCAACCCTTGGCCCAGAGGTCTCCCCAGCTGGCAGCCTCTCTCTCCTCTTTTCTTGCCCAGGCTCAGCCTTCTAGGCAGGTGGTATTTTTTCCCTTCCCTGACCCTCGAGCACTTCTTGTCAGCACCGCTGGAGGGCGATTGGCACGTTCTGTCTTTTATGAGCAGCAAGTCTTCACCTGGGTAAGAGGCAGGGCCTCTGACGGGCTGTGTGACCTTGAATAAGGGTCTGCCCACCTCTGGACCTCTGTTTCCTGATGTGAACAAGCACAGGGTGGGACAGGATGCCCTATGAGGCCTATTCAACCTCCAGATGTCTGGCTTGGAGTCTAGTCCTCTTGTCCTCTATGGGACTGGGGTCTCTTGGAGGACAGAGATGGCACTGGCTCAGGCCCCACTGCCAGGACCCCCAGGAACAGACCTGGCTCGTGGAGGGCATCAGGGTGTGGCGCTGCTCTGACTTCTTCCTTGTCAAAGGTAGGATGGACCAAATTTAAGCCCCATAAGTTACTAGCTATGTTTTCTTGGGCCGTGACTTAACAACGCTAAGCTTTAATTTCCATAACAGTAAAACCAGAACTTAATATTTATTTCCCAGGATGAGGAGTAAAGGATATGATGCCTTTGAAAGTACCTCGTACATAGTAGGTGTACAAAAGGCTGTCCGGAGCCAGGGAGGGATGTCTGATCAGGAGTTTTAGAATCTCTCCCACCATCACTGTATACCCTAGTCCCTGCACGCACGTAAGCTGATTGATGCAGGGAGAAATAATACATACTTTATGTCTATGTCTGATGCAGACCTGGCACATAGTAGGCACTCAATAAATACTTGTTAAATGCAAGATTCATTCTCTAACTGCTAGTTCACTGGAGCTTTGAAGCAAACTGGTAAGGGGCAAGAAAAGTATTACTATCTGTTTCAAAGGTAAAGCGACTGCAGCTCAGAGGGGAAAAGTGATTGGCCTAAAGTAACACAACAGAGCTGGCCTTGGGACCTAGCTCCTTCCACTTGCTAACCCATAATTAATATCACCTTCCACGCAGCCACCTCACGGTCAGGGACTTGCTAGGTTCTGGCTACACTCACCCTCACATAAGGGTGACCCAGGGGTGGCACTTGAATAAGCACAAAAAAGGGCAGGTAGCCCCCCAAACCCTCCCCAGGTGCCCAGCTCCACTCCCTGGTGACTCAGAAGCCCTACTGGGTCACTGTGTTCCTTGAACAGAGACAGCTTGGCCTTGGCCTAACTGCCCTTTTATCTTAGATCCATGGAGCCACAGGACAGGTGTCTCAGAGCAGCACAAGGGGGAAACCGGTCAGGCGCTGGAGCTGACTGAGCCTGAGGGTTACTCTGGGCAGCTGACCCAGCCAGGGGGTTCCTGACAAGTTGACCTGGCAAGTCAGTGGTGTGCTGTCCCACAGGGCCTGGGCGCCGCCAACCTTTGGGGACTACTATCATGTTTTGTTAGTGGGGCCCTTAACCTGGGTGGGGGTGGGGGGAAGATTTCTAGAAGGGGACTCTGTTTGGCTGGAGGACTGTGAGGAAGCTGGTGGGGTCATCTTACAGCCTCCTCCCAGCAGGGGTGTTGATGCTGCCCTATGCTGATGTCCAGGAGCCATTTGAGGTCCAGGAGGACGCCTGAACCAGCAGGAGCCAGAGCAGGTACTACCTCTCAGTATGTTCTAGGCAGGCCTGGGGGTCCATCTTTGTGGACAGACAGAGCATTACAGAGGTTTGGGGCTATCAGAGTGAGACTGGAGTGTTACTGAAGGGGCTGGAGGATTTTCACTGGGGGTGGAGACTATAATGGGAGTGAGGACTAGAGTATTATCGTGGGGTGAGGAGTATTACGCGTGTTGGCATATTTCAGGGGGACTGGAGTATTGAACTTGGAGCACACATTTAAAGTTGAGCTGCAGGACTTCCCTGGCGGTCCAGTGGTTAAGACTCCGCGCTTCCACTCCAGGGGGCACGGATTCGATCCCTGGTTGGGGAAGTTCTGCATGCTGTGTGGTGCGGCCTAAATAAATAAATAAAATTTAAAAATAAAGTTGAGCTGCAGCTTAACAGTGGAGTGCTGTTTCAAAGCCGGGGCCGGAGTACTTCAGAGATGATTGGAATATTGTATAGTGAGGGACTACAGAATGTCACTGAGGGCTGGGTTATTTCAGAAAGTGCTAGAATATTATGGGGAGTGAGGAGGATCTAGAGTATTTCAGAGAGAAGCTGGAATGTTGTAGAGAAGGTTGAAGTCTTCTGGGGGAGGCTGGATTATTTCAGAGGCAACAGGAGTACTTCAGAGGGGGCTGGAGTCTTTCACTGAGTGGGCTGGGATATTTCAGAGATGAGTGAGAATAGTGGTGGAGATGGTATATGGTCTTGGAGGCTGCCCAGAGAGCACCGTTCAGCCCCGAGTCTGCAGTCCAAGGATTCTGGGGTCCCTGGAAGTCCCATGCTCTCTCCTGCCCCTCAGGGCAGGTCATCACCCTCCAGTTCAGCCATAAGCAGCCCTTCAGTATGGGCTATAAGGTGATGCTCGTGACCATGGCCTGGGGGGGGGGCCAACATCCGCTGTGGCCTCCAAGTCAGTGGCACCAAGGAGAAGCCAGTCCTGATGCAGCGTCCCGTCTGAGCTCTGGGGCTTCCAGATAAGGGTCAGGTTAACTTGGCCATCCCTCTGCCTTTGGGCAGGACTCCTTTCCTTTCCTCAGCAACCCTTTCTCAAGAATGGGACTCCCAGTTGAAGTGGGGAGCATTGCTGGGCACAGACCCTTCTTCCAAGGGTGTCTCTGCAGTCTACCTGCAGTCCCTCCTGCTTTATGGACGGCTTGCTTATTTCCAGAGTATAGGAGCCCTGTTGGGGTGGAGGAGCTACTCTGCTTCATAGCCTGTGAGACCTGAGGCCCTTGGGGGCCAGGGCGCTCAGTGAGAGGGTGTCAGTAGGTGGTGGGCGGAAGAAAGTGGGCCAGTTTGGGTGGCCCAGGCCCTCAGGGTACAATTCCTATTTGTTCCACCATGCGTAGCGTTAGCGACGCACTGGGCTGTCACTTGGACAAGCAGCAGCTGGACTGTGCCAACTTCTCCAGCTGCCGTCCACACAATGTGTTCACCTTCCAGCGGGTAGTAGCCCGGCAGCTCACTCAACATGGGGCAGAGCGCCAGCCACGCCCCTGCAGAGCACCAGCCCTTCTACCTCCTGTGTGCACACGCTAGCCACACACACACTGCTCAATGAGGTGGCACAATGCTGTGGTTTCTGTGTCAGGCCTGGGGCCGGAATAGCCCTTCTCCGACTGGGCTGCTCTCCATCAGCCTGGCGACTATCCCCTAGACCCCAGCAGGCAGAGGCTCCCTGCGAATGGAGTGACCCTGGGACTGAGGGGTGCTCTCAGCAGTCCCCCAGGCCTTTTCAGTATGGGAGGAGGGAACACAAATATTGTCTCTAAGACAGCTAGGTCAGCCCGCAGGCCTGACATCCCTACCAGAGCAGGGAAATAAGGAAGGGAGGAGGGAACACCCTTTACTGAGCACCTACTCTATGCCAGGCCTTGTTCTAGACATTCTACCTGCATTATCTCCCTGTGAAGTAGAGTCATTCTTCCTGTTAATAGGGATAGAGGCCAGAGAGTTCCAGAGACTCACCCAAGGTCACACAACTAGTGAATAAGTGAAAAACTGGGGTTTGGCCCAGGGTCTGTTTGAACTGATTAACACTGCCTTCTCTCCATAACCTTGACGTTGGCCTCTAGACAAATCCTGACTACTCCATTTACTGACTGGGTAACCTTGAACAAGCTGCTTAAACTCCTGAAGCCTGTCTCCTCATCTGTAAAATGGCTATATTAATAAAGTCTGTAATGTGATGAACTGAGATGAGGCATGTGAGGTGCCCATTGTATTGTGTCACTGAGCACACTAAACGCACAGTAAGGTCAATCTCACTGTCCTTATTTTACAGATGGGGAAACTGAGGCCCAGGGAGGCTGAGTTACTTGTCCAAGAATATAGTGATTCATTGATAGTTGTCCCTTGGTATCTGTGGAGGATTGGTTCCAGGACCAATGAGAAAACTGGAGCACAGAGAGGCTAAATAACTTTTCCAAGATTACACAGCTTCTAAGTAGCTGTATTACTACTACAGCTTCTAGGGCTGCTATAAGAAATTATCGCAAACTGGGTAGCTTAAAACAACAGAAATTTATTCTCTCACAGTTCTGGAGGCTAAAAGTCCAAAATTGAGGTGTCAAAAAGGCTCATTCCTTCCGGTGGCTATAGGGAGAACTTCCGTGCCTCTTTCCTATTTTCAGGTGGTTGCCGGCAATCCTTGTCATTCCTTGACTTGTAGATGCAGCACTCTAATCTCTGCCTCTGTCTTCATATGTGTGTGTCTGTCGCTGTGTCCAAAGTTTCTTCTTCTTAAAAGGACACCAGTCATATTGGATGTAGGGCCCACCCTAATCAGGGATGACCTCATCTTACCTTGATTACATCTGCAAAGACCTATTTCCAAATAAGGTCACATTCACAGGTTCCAAGTGGACATTTGGTGGGACACTACTGAACCCAGTATGGTACTAGAATGTGTATTTGTACTCAGGCAGTCTGGCTTCTGAGCCTGGGCTCTTAATCACTGGTTGCCCTGCTCCTCAGCAGGAATTTGAATATATAGTTGGCCCTTGAACGACACAGGTGGTTCCACTTATACAGGGATTTTTTTCCAATAAATATAGTACCTGGATTTTCATTTTACAGATCTTTAATTGTGTGGGGAAAAGTTTGTGTTTGATTAGCGATCACAATCTATGGAATCAAAAGAGTTAGAGTCTGAATCCTGATTCTCTCCAAACTGTTTCCGTTCCTGCCCTTGTGTGAGTCATTTATCAAGTCCTTTGTTTATGAGGCAGAGAGAGCAGTACATGGGTTTTTCCACTGTGCAGGGATTCAGAGCCCCTAACCCCTGCATTGTTCAAGGGTCAACTGTGTATATAATTCTCCCCCCTTTTCCTACGAAAGGTGGGATATCATATATGCTGCTCTGCACTTTGTTTTTTAAACTTAATATCCCTTACAGATATCCTTTCCCCATCTGGACACACAGATCTCCCTTATTCTCTTTCTTAGTTGCATAGTATCGCATTTTATGGATAGACTGTGCTCTACCTAACCTAACACTTACTAATGGACAGTTGACTTGTTTCCAGTCTTTTGCTATTGCAAACAGTGCTGCAGATAATAACTGTATCCATACATCATTTCTCACTTGTGCAAGTATATCCAAAGGATAAATTCCCAGATGTAGAATACCTGGGCTCATTTGTAATTTTGATAGATTTTGCCAAAATGTCCTTTTGGGGACCTGTACCAATTTATATTTGCAGGTGTGAGAGTACGGTTTCCTTACAGAAATGCCCACAGAGTATATTATTAAATTTTTGGATTTTTTGCCAGACTGATAAGAAATGGTATCCTAGTGTGGTTTTCCTGATTTTCATTTCTTTCGAGTGAGTTTGATCTTCTTTCTATATCTTTAAAAGCCATTTTTATTTACTTTTCTGCAAACTGTCAGTTCATATCTTATGCCTATTTCTACAGATTGTTGGCCCTTTTAATGGACTTCTGGGAATTCTTTATAAATTAGAGAGATGACCCTTTATCTGTGATCTGAGATGCAAATATTTTCCTTTAGTTTTTCATTCATCTTATGACTTGATTTATATGAGTTTTCCATGAAACAGTTTTTAATTTTATATAGTTGACTTTATCAATCTTTTCTTTTTTATTTATTTATGTATTTAGGTTTTCTTTCTTTTTTTTTTTTTTTTTGGCTGCATTGGGTCTTCGTTGCTGCGCATGGGCTTTCTCTAGCTGCGGCGAGTGGGGCCTGCTCTTCGTTGCGGTGCGCAGGTTTCTCGTGGTGGTGGCTTCTCTTGTCGCGGAGCATGGGCTCTAGGTGCGCGGGCTTCAGTAGTTGTGGCATGTGGGCTCAGCAGCTGTGGCGCGTGGGCTCTAGAGTGCAGGCTCAGTAGTTGTGGCGTTAGGGCTTAGTCGCTCCGCAGCATGTGGGATCTTCTCTGACCAGGGCTCAAACCCATGTCCCCTGCATTGGCAGGCAGATTCTTAACCACGGCGCCACCAGGGAAGTCCCTATCAATCTTTTCTAATGACTCTTTTTGAGTCATGGTTAGACTTTTCCCACTATGAGATTACAGATTCTTTCCCGTTTTCCTTTAGTGCTTTTATTTTAAATTTATTTATTTATTTATTTATGACAACTAAGTGGCACACAGGCTTAGTTGCTCCGCGACATGTGGGATCTTCCCGAACCAGGGCTCGAACCCGAACTCATGTCCCCTGCATTGGCAGGCGGATCCTTTTTTTTTTGCGAAGGCAGCTCTGTAACTTTGTTGGAGAATCAGCAGTTAGTTCTCATCCACATTAACTGTCTGTAGATTTTTGAAAGTGGTGACAGGTACATAGGTAACCAACGTACAGAGCTTGTTTGGTGAATCTTCATCTTCATTCCGTTTTCTGGACAACCGCACACGGATACGTTATGGGACATTCCTTATTCCTTTGGCTCAGACAGCTTTGTTGAACCTGGTGTCAATGCATACATCTGGAGTTCCCATCTCCTTCATGGCAAATTTCCATATTTTTTTGAGTGCCCGAGGGGCACGCTTCTTGAAACCCACTCCACGGATGCGCTTGTGAATGTTGATGGTGTATTCTCTGGTCACCACCTCGTTGATGGCGGACCGGCCCTTCTTCTTCCGGCCACCCTTCTTTGCGGGAGCCATCTTGCCTAGCCGGGGTTAGAAAGGAACGGCAGGCGGATTCTTAACCACTGTGCCGCCAGGGAAGTCCCAGTGCTTTTATTTTATTTTAATATTTTTTAACATTTATTTTGTTTTTGTTTTTTGTTTGTTTGTTTTTGCGGTACGCGGGCCTCTCACTGCTGTGGCCTCTCCCGTTGTGGAGCACAGGCTCCGGACACGCAGGCTCAGCGGCCATGGCTCACGGGCCCAGCCGCTCCGCGGCATGTGGGATCCTCCCGGACCGGGGCACGAACCCGCGTCCCCTGCATCGGCAGGCGGACTCTCAACCACTGCACCACCAGGGAAGCCCCTATTTTTTAACATTTAAATCTTTGGAGCTTATCCTAATGCTCCGTGTGAGGTAGAGATCTCATTTTTCCCCCAGTAGGCTACCCAGTTGTCCTAGAACAATTTACTAGAGAGTCCATTCTCCACTTTGAGATGACACCTTTATCAAATACTAAATTCTCCTGTGCAGTTGGGTCTATTTCTGGACATTCTAGTCCAGCCCATTCCTTTGTCTCTTCCTGCAACCAAAGCAAGTTGTTTTAATTATTGAGGCTTTAAATATAATTATCTATAGTAATATGGTTAATGGTGTCTTTTCTTTCTTCATAGTTTCCTGATATTCTTTTCTCTTTCCCCCCCTTTTTTGTTCTCCTGAGGGGTGGGGAACTGTAGGAGATTTCATGGGACTTATACTCCTGTAGGGGAACACACAATAAGCAATACCTGTCATTTGGTAGGGCCAAGAAAAAGATAATAAAGCAGATAAAAGGACAGAAGGCAAGTAGGAAGTAGTATTTAGATGGGCAGTGAGGGAAGCCCTTGGACGAGGTGGAGACATCTGAGTGAAGAGAGGGAGGCCACCTGGATACCTGGGGAAGACATTCCTAGCAGCACCAAGGGCAAATGCAAAGGCTTGAGGCAGAAGCATGCTCGGCAGGTTGAAAAACAGCAAGGCAGCCCGTGCAGCCAGAATAGAGCTCTCAGAGGGGAGAGTGGGAGGCGGTGAGGTAGCTCATGCAGGCCTTGCAGGTCACAGCAAGGACACTGGTTTTTCCTCTGGGCTAGGGAGCCATGGGAGGGGGTTGAGCATAAGAGTGACATGTTCTGACCTCCCTTTTATCGGGATGGCTCAAGCTGCAGTGTGGAGAGCAGACTGCACCGCTGAGGGCAGAACAGGGGAAGGCAATAGGATTGGGGATGGGTGAATGAATTATAACGTGGTTTCCTTGTCAGTCTCTCCCTTTGCAAGGACCAGCACTGAGCTTATTCAGTGACACAGAGTAGGCATGGATAAACATTTGTGGGAGGAAGAAGGGAGAGAGGACAATAGGAGGAGGCAGGAGAGGCAGGGTCCCTTGGGGAATGGCTCTGCAAAGGCCACAGATAGTAGAGGGAGCAGAGGTGATGAGATCCGGCTCCTCAGCAGAGATGGAGGCCAAGCAAATAATTACCTGCCGTTTGGTAGTGCCAAGAAAAAAATAATAAAGGAGATAAAAGGACAGAAGGCAAGTGCGAAGTAGTATTTAGATGGGCAGCAAGGGAAGGCCCTTGGATGAGGTGGAGACACCTGAGTGAAGGGAGGGAGGCCACCTGGATACCTGGGGAAGCTATGCCCTCTCCCACCTGGTGCCTGCCCAACCCAGGATCTGTGACCCCCATGTGCTGCCCAGACACAGCTGCTGAGGCCCCAGTGGGGGTGGGATCCAGCTGTGTGGAACAGGAGCCATGGGACCCTCAGGACTTTATGATGCTTCCGGCAGGATGGGCCTGGTAGCAGGGCAGGTGGACAAGAGACACCAAGCTGAGGGGTAGAAGAAAGAGGTTGGGCTTTGAAGTTTGCCCTGCCTTGGCCACTATCTCACATGTGACCTTAGGTAAAGAGCATCCATCCAGAGACCCCAGTTTGTGCCTCTGTAAAATGGGAACAGCATCTCCTGCGGGGCTGGCATGGGGTCTGAAGGAGGTAGGAGTCCAGTGCTACTCCTCGTCCAGCTCTTTGGGGTCTGAGTTTGGGGTGGGGGGAAGAGGTGAAGCGTGTCCAGAGGTGTGAGGGGGGAGTGTGGGGCTGTGTTTCTGGGACTTTCCTCGCTGAGGTCAGCGGCCCGAAATAGCCGCGCTTCAGTGAGCGCGTCGAGGTTTGGTCACTGGCTCTCTGCCCCGCCCGCTGCGGGCAGCCGTCCAGCCACAGCGCGGGCCCCTTCCGCTGTCACATCTCCCTGCAGGATGGCGAGAACCTGGCCAAACGCTCGGCGCTACGTGAACGCGACCTCAGGGGACTCCGATGAGCTGAGGCTGGCGCGGCTGCGGACGACCTCGCCGAGGTCCACGGGCACGCCTTGCTGCGTTCCCTCGCCTTGGGTCCCACTGCATCTACTCCGACAGCAGTGGCTGTGAGTGCAGCCTGTCGTGGCGCCCGCCAATCAGGGAGCAGAGGCTGACTCCGGGCACGCCTCCCGTGCCGTCAATCATCCAGCCCCCGGAAGCCCCGCCCAGTGGCCTGGCCTGAGAAAGGCCTTGAAGGGCTGGTGGGTGGGGCCTCTAGAAGGATGAAAATAACACCCCTGTGAATCGCGCACTTTATAGCTGACCTGAGAAATACAGGCAGGTGAATAGTTTTATAAGTTTTAAAATATATTTGTTCACTCAGTCACTCGTCCACCCATCCGTCTGTCCATCCAGCTGTCCACCCACTCAACCAAAGCTATTGGACGCCTCTTGTGTGCCAGGCGCTGAGCTGGGTGCTGGCGGTAAATAACGATGAGTCCTGTGCTTGTGCTCAGAGAGCTCAAGTCTAGTGAGCAGGTCTGACAGTAACAAAATGCTTATACCAATCGTGCTGTTATTACAACCGTGATCAATTCTAGGAACATAAGGTACAGGCTGCTGGAATAACGGAGTGTTTAATTTAGACTGGGGGCTCAGGTCTCTGGAGAAGTCACATTCCAGCTGACTCCTGAAGCAACAAGAGTGTTCCAAGCAGAGGAAAGAGCTTGTGGACAGGCACTGAACTTGGCAGGCTCTTGGAGGGTTCTGGGAAGGGAAAAGAGGCCAGTATGGCTGGAAAAGAGTTGGGGGAGGGGAAGGAAGGTGAGGTAAGACTGTGGAGATTTAGGGGAGCAGGTTATTAAAGACCTTGAAGGCCAAAGCAAGGAAGTAGAATTTTTAAAAAAATAAATTTATTTATTTATGTTATTTTTGGCTCTGTTGGGTCCTCGTTGCTGCGCGCGGGCTTTCTTTTAGTTGCGGCGAGCGGGGGCTACTCTTCGTTGTGGTGCGTGGGTTTCTCATTGCGATGGCTTCTCTTGTTGCGGAGCACGGGCTCTAGGCACGCAGGCTTCAGCAGTTGTGGCACGCGGGCTTCAGCAGCTGTGGCTTGCGGGCTCTAGAGCACAGACTCAGTAGTTGTGACACACGGGCTTAGTTGCTCCACGGCATGTGGGATCTTCCCGGGCCAGGGCTCGAACCTGTGTCCCCTGCACTGGCAGGCAGATTCTTTACCACTGTGCCACCAGGAAAGCCCAGGAAGTAGAATTTTATGCTAAGTGTGATGGGCAGCCACCGTTGGTTTTGAGGGGGTTGGGGCGGATGTCACTTGATCTACTTTGTTTTCAGATCTTCCTGACTCTATGTGGAGAATAGACAAGAGTGAACACAGGGGGGCAAGAGTGGACACAGGGAGACCCATTAGAAGGACCTTGTAGTTGCCCTCCAGGCCTGAGGGTAGTGAGCTAGATGCTGAGAGGGGGGCCATGTGGGTGGAGACGTGTGAACAGACTAAAGAAATAATTAGAAAATAGAATCTCCAGGCTGCCTGGTTGCTCAGTTGAATGGGGTTGGATGGGTGAGGCAGAAGGAGATTAACATTAAGTTCCTTGACTGGACAGTCACTTATAGAGTCCCCTCTGGGTGCCAGGCACTGTCCTAGTGAGGCTGACTGGGTTTGAATCCTGGCCTGTCACTTGCCAGCTGTTTACCTCGGGGAAGTGATTTGACCTCTCTCTGCCTTGATTTCTTTTCTGTAAAATGAGGATCCTAATAACACCTAAGAAGATTGTGGTAAAGGGACTTCCCTGGTGGTCCAGTGGGTAAGACTCTGCGGCCCCGGTTCAATCCCTAGTCGGGGAACTAAGTCCCACATGCACGCCGCAACTAAGAGTTCGCACGCTGCAATGAAGATCCCGTGTGCTGCAACTAAGACCTGGCACAGCCTAAATAAACAAATAAATATTAAAAAAAAAGAAGATTGTGGTAAGGATGACATGAGTCAATATATGTAAAACCTTGGATCTGGGTGTTTGGGACTGGGTTCTGAAGCTGAGTACTTGGACTTGAGTATTTGGGGCTGAGGGCTTGGGCCTGCTTCTTGAAGTAACCAAGCCCCATTTCTTCACTGGCCTCACATAGAAAATCGAAACAGGATCATATGCTAGCACAGTGGTTCCCACACTTGCCTGTCTGCACATTAGAATCACCCAGAGATTTTTTTTTTAACTGCCGAAGCCCAAGGCTACACCCCAGACCAGTTAAATCATAATCTCTGTGGGTGAGACACAGGTATCTGTATGTTTTGAGGCCTCCAAGTAATCCCCAGCAGCGGATAAGTTTGGGAACCACTCTGGTAGAGAGAAACAAGGAGGCTGCTTTAAAGTAGTGGTCAGGGAGGGCTTCTCCGAGTAGGTGACATTTGAGCGGAGACCCCAGAGTGAAGAAGGAACTGTCACTGGAAGGTCATGGGGAAGGCCTTTGTCTAGTCTCGGTTCCTGCATGCCTGGAGGTGCCTTTGGGCCTACTTCTTTGAGTAACCAAGGTGCCATTTGTTTACTGGTCTTGTACAAATGAACTGCCCCTAACCTGACTCTCCTCTCTGTGGCTTCACAGCACGTGGGAAAGGTGTGACCCTGCCTGTCTGCACTGTCTGCTTCATGGAGACCCCAGAGGGAAAGGAAATAGAAGGCTGCCCTGGGCCACTTCCTAGGGTCTTCCTAGGGCCTTCCTCTCCCTCTGAGCCAGGAAGCCCGCGCTCTCTAATCTTCTGCCCCTCCCTCACAGCCATCTGCTTAAAGGAAGTGGCTCTTTAGTTCTTCACAGGAAGCCACAGGCCTCCTCTGCCTCAGCTCCCTCCGGCTACTGCTGACCCAGGCCCTCTGCTGGCCCAGGTCCCCTTCAAGTCTGGGTCCAGGGATGCCCTCTTCCTGGCATCACCATCTGCTGCCCAGACAAGAAATGTTTGTGTGGAGTGCTCCTCTCATTGCCTTTAAATCCCTGTGGCTCAGGTCTGGAAGCACAGGCTGGAAGTGAGACCTGATTGCAGAGGGTCCTGAATGCTGTGCTCAGGAGATCCCAGCATTGCAGGACTGAGGGTCTGGAAGGAGAGGAAGAGGCAGGCCCTGCAGGGATCCTGAGCGTTGACCACTCCTGTGAGCTTCAGGAGCTCCTGCTGCAGAGCAGGCGCAGGGCCTGAATCTTTTTGGTCTCTAACATCTATGGGGGGCCTGGCCCCAGGGAGGGCTGTTGATCTTGGTGGAGCTGCTGGAGGAGAATTCAGGCTGAGGATTCCAGGCTGGGACTGTATTGCCACCTGGTGGCCACATCCATGCATAGAGCAATGGAATTGTGGGAGGCTTGCCTGGAGAGGGAGTGAGTGGACTTTCAAGGGTCTGGGGGCCAGGGAGGGCCTTAAAGAATAAAAGAAATCTCTAGATAAAGGGATTTTTATCAAAGAGCAAGACACCTCTAACTTGAGCACTTTGGAAAGACATTCTAGGTCTAGAGGAGAGTCTAACACTTCCCTTCCTCTGTTTTATAGACTAGGACACTGAGGTCCAGAGAGAAATGATGATGTCAGAGGACCTCAATGCTGTTTTCCATCAAGTAAGCCACACAGATGGGATCTATTTTTGGGCTTGTGTTAGGGTGTGGTCCCAGAGTGAGGAACTGCCCTGCTAGTTTCTAGCCACCCTCATTTGTGACCAAACAGGCATCTCTCAGCACCATCACCCACCTTAGTCACCAAAGTTGGCACCACAAGGTGGCTTTTGGTAGCTTCCAAAAATAAAATCTCAGAGGACTGGGACCTGACAGGACCCAGGGGATTCAGAAGTCTGTGCTTCAGGCTCAGCAGTTGTAGAGCAGGAAGCGCTCGGAGACTCTGATGTCCAGCCCCCCTGGTTTTGAAAATGAGGAAGCTGGGACTCAGAGAGGGCAAGTAACCTGCCTGAGTGCCCCCCCCGGAGCTGGGCCAGGACTCAGCATTGTGTCTTTCTGAAGGCCATTGTCAAGGAGAAGTCCAAAGGTGATTAGCATGTCCGGACTTGTTGCACTAGTGAATTCTGGTTTGTATCCATCATTCTGTCTCCTACTTTGTAGACAAGACAATTGTGGTCCGTGAAAGTTGACAAGGGCCAGGATGGGTGAAAGGAGATGGGGGTGAGGAGGTGGTGACAGGGAGGGAGAAAGGGGGTCATGGATGCTTTGGGAGGCTCCTAGTTTGTACGCTATGGGCTCCAAGTACGTAGGAACTGGGTCTCTTCCACTGCAGTGTCCTTAACACTTGGCACAGTGCCTGACACAGAGTGAGCGCCCAGCAAACCGCTGCAGAATGAAAGCAAAGATTTATCCTGCACAGGCCCAAAGGGATCCTGTGGTAGGCAGAGGATCTCCTTAAAGACAAGTCATTGCCAGTGTCATTCAGCTTGAGAATTGCTGAGGCCTCAGATCTAAAATCTGGGGGTAGAGCTGTCCATTTCTCTCTGGCCTTGATGCTGTGCAAGGCAATATGATGTCTAAGGAGGGTGTTTGCCCCTGGGGCAGGCTGCCCGCTCTTAGGAGGAAGGAAGAACAGGGGCTGTGAGCCCCAGAAAGTAAACCCTGACTCTACAGTTAGAGCATCTCATTCTTGGCTGTTGTTTGGCTCTTTCCTCTTTGCTTCATGCAAGTTCTTAATCATAATAATAACGGACATTGACTGAGTGCTTACTATGTGCCAGCGTCATGTTAAACTTTCTGTTCATTATTTCATCTAATCTCATAACAAAAACCCCACGAGGTAGATGCTATTATCATTCTCAGTTTACAGGGGAGGAAACTGAGGCACAGAGAAGTGAAGGAACTTGTGCCAGGGCATGCAGGTAGGAGATGGCAGGGCGGGTTTGAACCCAGGTCTGTGGGACTCCAGAGGGACATCCCTAACCACTCTGCTCCACTGCCTTATTGAAAACCCAGCCTCATCTGTGCTAGAGAATATTGAATAAAAGGTTAGGGGCCTGTGTTTACTTGACCACAGTGTTAAAGGGGGTTGAGGTCCCCTCTCCGAGGCCTGCATGGCAGTGACAGCGGGTATTATCAAGGGCTCCCCAGGGAAAGAACAAGTGGTCCAGTCCCTCCTTCCCATGAAAGTTGGGAAAGGTAAAGGGACAGGTAGATGGGCGGAGACTAACCTCAGGTTCAATTCTACCCACATATATTGAGCACCTACTGTGTGCCAGGCACTGGGGAGGAGAGATGAATTAGACGCAGTGCCCGCCGTGAAGGGGCTGAGGGATACACGTTTCTGTCTCTGGGATATCAACTCTACAGACTGGGGTGCAGTTACCAGGCCTGGGAGAGTGTGATGCTTGAGACCCCATCCCCTCCTGGGCAGAGGTCCACTCCATCTGCCCCTCAGTGAATGGCCCGAACAAAGGCAGGACTCAGCTGAGGCCCAGTGGTGATTATCAGGGCAGGGGACTCAGCTCAGCTTCCGCTCTTGGACACAAGCTGTGGAGACAGTGTTTGAGGTGCAGATAGTGCTTGCACCACCTGTGTCCCCTCTTCCACAAACACTGCTTCTCTGGGGGCCTGGGGCAAGCCAGCTGAGGCAAACCATTGCCACCTGCAGGGGTGGCGCTGGACCTGGGGATGGGAGCAAGCACGAAGGAGCCTCTTACCCACCTCCATACATTTGTAATCGAAGAAGAAATTCTGGATTAGAAGTGGGGCTGGGTAGGGGAGGCCTGAGGACAGCTGGCTTGGCCCTGTAGTGACCAGCTTTTGTAGTTCACACATGGCCACTTCCCAGGGGTGCAGATCTCTCTAGAAGGCTGGTCTGGTATCGAGGCTGGTACACCCACTCAGACCAGAACCACAGCACGATTGGTGCTAGAACCAGCCCTAGCTTTACTACCAAACAATTTCCAGGGCCTTTTTGCCCTCCCCCTGCCTAAGTCCTGGCACTCTCGTTCACTGAACAGGCCTCCCAAACCTCAGATCCTCCCAAGGGCTTGGCCTTCCCTTCCCCCTCAGAAGGCATGTAGGCTCCGCATGAAAACTGCCTACCCTGTCCCCAGAGTTTTCTGAGGGAAGGGAGGCCTTGTTGACCCCCCAGAAGCTGCTGTTACACCGTTTCCCCAAGACAAATGTCTGGCCTTCTATCCTGCGCCTGAGGGAGACT
The DNA here is from genome assembly GCF_011762595.2 of Tursiops truncatus. NCBI lineage: Eukaryota > Metazoa > Chordata > Mammalia > Artiodactyla > Delphinidae > Tursiops > Tursiops truncatus. The sequence continues at coordinate 162,366,462 of NC_047034.1, read as the reverse complement.
ACTCTAGCACTTCTTTGGAGAATGGAGATCTGGCTTCTCCATCTCTGCCCAATCAGGGAAGTAGTTGGAAACTTCTCTCACCGAAAACAGAAAGAATCTGCCTCCCCAGGAACCCTGAGAAATAGAGCCTGAGCATTCAGGCTGTGACAGGAGTAGCAGCTCTGCTGGGAAGGAGTCCCGGAGGAGGAGATGTCTGCGCTGGGTTATGAGCTTCAGAAGGACATTCTAGGCAGAGAGAACAGAATACGCCGAGGCTCAGAGGCAAAATCAGCTAGTTCTGCCCCAGGAGCTGTGATGGCCTTTGGGGGAAATGCGGGTGGGGTGTGTGGATGAGGCAGCCCAGAGCCAGATCTTGTGGGGCTTCTCATAGCCAGCACGACTCACAGCAGGACAGAGTGTTTTCTGAGAGACGTTTATTCTGTTTTTTTTACCTAGGTCATTGCCAAGTGTGAAAGAGGAACCTCTGGACTGCAGCTGGAAAAGGAAGACAAGGAGGAAGGAGCGGGGTCCAGGGAGCTGCTAGCTACTCCTCATCCGCTCTCTCCTTCCCTCTGCTTTCGGTTTGCTTGTGGACAGTATAGCCCAGAAGGGCCCCAATCTTGGCCATGAGGGCACTGCCACCGTTAGCCCCTGTAAAGCAAATACAGTTGGTGAGAGAACAACCATCTTATAACACAGGACTGTTTCTAGCCTTGCCCACACCCTTCACCTCTCACTGCTGGGGTGCAGCCTGGTCTGTGTCTTCCTCTCTGCCCCCTCTGAGAAGGGCTGTGTCCTTTTGGGCTGGTTCTTTGGGCTTTTGCCATCCAGAATTGAGGGAAGATGGAGGGTTCAGAAAGGCAGAGGGGCAGTTTGTCAGGGGTGGTTTTTCTGTAGGATTTTGGACGCCTCAGAGGGGGAGAGAAAAAACAAAAAAGAAAGGGCTGGAAGAAAGAGAGAGAGAGAGGTGAAAGCACGTTTTTTAGAAGCACCATTCTGTGCTCTGTATCCATCCCCTTCATGATGTTCAAGAAATGCAAGAGCAGGGTTAGTATGAGATTGAATCGGGTCCCTTCACCACATTTCTTTGGCACTCTGGTTCTCTGGGATTGAGGAGACTCATAAAATGTTAAATTGAGGATGTTTATCCTGGTTAACGCATGAGGAAACTGAGAGACTTGTGACTTGGTCAAAGCATTAGTGAAGGCTCTGGCCTTAGAGTCTGAAAACCAGAAGGCAGACTGACTGGGTTTGAATCCTGGCCGTGGTGCTAACTATATGGGAGAATTTGAGTAAATTCCTTAATCCCTGGGTGCCTCAGTTTCCCCATTAAGTGGTGGGGATTAGAAGAAGCCCCACCTAGTAGAGCTGAGTTAGCCTGTGAAAAGGGCTCAGGACAGAAAAGAGGGCCACCTGGGCCGGCCCACACTCACCCAGGCTCTGCAGCGTGGCCACCAGCCCCCCGGCGGGCACTCCGCCCCCGTTCGCCACGGCCGACCAGCTCATCAGCGAGGCAGCCACCGAGTTGGCGGCGATGCCTGTGCTCGTGAAGCCCAGCGCGGGCAGCGCCACAGCCATGAGCCCTGGAGGAAGATGAAGCAGTGAGGGACGCCAGCCGCAGGGCCCGCCCCACCTTCCGGGGCTCCCCGCCCTCCAGACCCACCTCCTCCGACGGCCATGTAGGTCAGCGTGCCCCAGAACCCGGACTCACTTTCTTCTGGAAGGAGAGTGGGCAATGTCCAGTGGGGAGCAGGGTCCCCCTACTCTGTGCCTGATGCTCCGGACCACCCCCGGAGGTGGGGCCACCATCCTCCCATTTCGGAGAGCCTCAATGAAGGGAAGGGACTTTTCCCAGGGCGCTCTGCCTGGTACAGAACTGGCATGAACTCATTTAGGGAGAATGGAAGAATTGACAGAGCAGGGATTCGAATCTGGGACTCCAGCTACAGGGACCCCGCGCCGCGCTGTCCATTGGAATAGCTTCTCTCGTTCAGAGGCACGCCTGGGTCTCGAAACCAGGGATCCTGAAACTCTCCGCTTCTTTATCCCGGAGTCCCCAGGTGCCCCAGGATCCTTACCTGTCTCCTCGCAGCCGCAGGTGTTGAGTAGCAGGTAGCACAAGACGAGCGATACCGCCTTCTGCCGCATGGTGGCACAGCGCAAGGCTTTGTCGCCGTACTTGGGATGAGGGAGAGGGAAGAGACGGTCCCCAGAGCCCTATTGGAGCCACTCCCGCTCTATTGTATTCCCTTTAGATTCGAGGGGGAGTCCACAAAAAGCAGCAAGATGCTCTGGACTGAGCCCAGGACCCCTCTAAGGAGCCGCAGGCTTTCCGTTTCCTCACGGCACCAGCGGGCTGATGTTCCTGCCACACCGGTGGTTATGAGAATTACAGGATGGAATCCTCTCCGGTACAGTGCCTGGCATGCACTGTGCACTCAGCGGAAGTCAGCTAGTATCATTACTGTGGTTTCCGTTTCTGGCTTTGTCTGGTTTTGTCATAAGCAGGATACCTGGGGCTTCTCTGAGCCTGTTTCCTTATCCCTAAGGTGGGCCTATTAATAAAGCCTATTTCGGAGGGTGGCTGTGAGTTTTGCAACCGTTCACCACTATATCCCTAGCAATTAGAACAGTGCCTGTCACACAGAATGTTCTAAACGATGGTTGATGATAGATTTATTCTCCCACTGCATTGAATATTTACAGGCCCCAAACACTGGCTTCACATCAACTTCCTTTCTCACAAAGAAAGCAGAGAGGGGTAAAGGAGCTTGCCCAGGGTCACACAAGAAATTGTGCAGCCTAGACACAAACTCAAGACTGCAGAATCCAAAACCTATGCTCTTTCCATTACACAGCAAAATAGAAACACACTTCCCTTCCCCCACCACAACTCACCTCTAATGTGAACTTTGTCCGCTCAAAGCATTTTCCTTGAATTGAAAACGAACAAAAAACCCAAACCACTTCCCCTCTACTGAGCACTTCCTCAGCACTTTATGGTACAAGGTTATTTATACCCATAGCAACCCCATAAAGTAGGTACCTTTGTTCTAAACCACACGTTATAGATAAGGAAACTGAAGCTCAGAAAAGTAATAATCCCAAGCCTGCTAAACTAGGGAGTAGCAGTCAGGATTTAAAGCCACAATTGACTAATGCCCAAACCCACACTTTGAATATCTACTTCAGATCACTTCATCTATCCTCAAAGACAAACTCACTGTCACATTAGATTCTGCAATAAAGGGGTTTCAGAAATCGTCCAGTCCTTTGGACAGGTAGCTTGATTCTCATTTTACAGATGAGGAACTAAAGCCCAAGGAGGTGAAGTGGCAGGGTTAAGGCCAGAGACTGCTGACATGGCACCTATAAGCTAAGTTTCATGACTCTTGGGGTTTTGCAACCCAACCCCCTAAAAGCCCACCAACACATCCCCTCAGACCACTCTGAGTCCAGGGCACTCAGGGGTGTAGACTCCCTGAAGAATGGGCATCCCGGCTCTCATGGCATAAGCCTCAAGGGCAGGCAGCCTGGCAGAGGTTGGCAGCTTGACACCCACATCTCATAGCTTCTGGGTTTACCTTGGAGGAGAGCAGAGAAGGAAGCTTCCTGCCTGCAGCCTGCTGATAGACGGGAACAGCAGTGAGGTAACAGCTCTTAGGCTCGTTTTTTATAGCCCTTTCAGATTGCCCCCAGGTGGCCAATCCCTGTCAGAGTTTCTAGTTTTGGTTCCCCGAGCTCTGCGGAATCTTTTCTCTTCCCCTCCTGCTCTGCTCAGTGACAACATCTCTGCTGAGCTGCCTACTGGCCAAAAAGTGTAATTCAAGTCGGAGACTTTCCGAATAGCTAAGAGTATTCAAAGCAGGTCAAACTAGAGTGAGATCCACAGCCCTACTGGGCTTAGTGAAGCCCGATCACCAGCTCCTCCTGGGGCAGAAGGTCTTTCACAGTTTAATTCAATTAATAATAATGCCTACCACTTATTGAGCACTTGCAGCATACAAGGGCCAAGAAAGAGATCCAATCCCACAACAGTCTTGTGAAGTACTAGAACTGTTTATAATCCTATTTCGCAGAAGAGGAGATTAAAACTTGCGGAAATGAAATCACTCCATTCCATTGTTCTCTCAGGCTGGCTGCTTCTGGGTGATGGGCATATGGTAAGACCAGTGAAGCCCATGTTCATGAGGCCATTGTCACATATCCTTTGCCATAAAATGAGTCTTCTGGCTCTGGGTAATGGATTGAGCATTCTTTCAACCTTTGGATGGCGATGCTTGCAGAACTAGAAATGCAAACCATATTTGGAGTACATAATTCCAGTAAGGATGAATCATTGCTTCCTGCAAGGTGGAAGGGGGTTGATACAATTGACCTGCCCACGGAGGGCTGGCTGCCCTCCCTGACCAATGTTTCTATGCTGCTGCCTGCTGCTGGCTGGTTGACTAATTGTTGGCCGTTGTCAGATCAGCCTCGATGAAAGGGAGCCCAAGTTGTTGGGTCCATTCATAGCCTCCATCCTTGCCACTATGGCCACCATTTTATGGGTCTTTTGCAAAGCAACAGGGTGGCTAACTTTAGAGGCTAGCTGACATCCATAAGATGGGACATTTGGCCATCTGGCTGGAGAGCCTCGATGGTCTCTGGTGAGCATTAATGTGAGACACAAGATCTGCATACTTTGCACCCACTCCGATAAGTTCATCTATGTGCCCCTTACCCAGACCTGCTTGTCTCTGAAATTCTGCTCTTTCTCTTTCCATGCCCTTGACCAACTAGCCAAGCCATTTGCCAGTTATTAGGAATTAGTGTATATCTGTGCTTCAGTCATATCTTCCTCCATACAAAAGGAAGGACAAAGTATATTGCTTGGAGTTTTGCCCCAAGGGAGTTTACCGCCGTCCTTCAGGGCTACCCCCACTTGGGGTTGTAATAGAGTGGTTCATTTCCAGCTTGTGCCTATACTGACTTGCGTGTAAATTGGCTTCTACTCCCTTCCTCCTTTATCAGTTTGCTATAGGGCACCGTCCATGAGGCCATAGGTATGAATTAAAGGAGAGGTGTCAGATCAACAGAGTTAGATGCCATGGGAGTCTGAGCTGCCTGTTCATTTGATTTACTCATGCCTCTGAACTCTTTGAGCCCAGCCCTGAATGTACCACTTCCATCATATTGGATTGCTGCTGTGCCTGTCTGATAACATCTAGCTTTAGACGTACAGCCACCTGACATCTGGTGGTCACATGCTCAGTCACTACTGGGGCCCAGTGACACATCAGAACCTTTTTGTTCAAATGGACCATGGTAATTATGGCCTTACTCCAGAATCCTAGGGGTCCTCACTGCAACTCTCCTATTTGAGCTTTCAGAGACTCCCCACAGAAACTTTATCCACCACAGATTCCTCAAGCAACATTGTATCTGCAGGATCATATAATCCAAAGTGGCCGCGTTGCCTGTTTTATGATCTGAACCTGCTATACAGTCCTCTGTTGGTCTGGGCGCCACTCAGAATTGGCAGCTTTCCAGGTCACCTAATAAAGGGTTGGAGAAGTAGTTCTAAGCGTGTCTATTCTGTCTCCAAAATCTAAAGAGGCCCCCCCAAAACTGTGCATTTTTCTAAGAGATATGTGAGGTGAGATAACTTGTCCTGGCATGCCCCAAACCACTGAACCCCTAAAAATATTCCCAGTGTGGCAGGACCATGAATCTTCACGCAATTTATCTTCCACTCCCTGGCAAATATGGTGCTTACCATTTCCTTTTCATGTCCAATGAGCATGACGTCATCAATATAGTGGACCAATATGATGTTCTGTGGGATGTCAAGGTGATCAAGTTCCCTGAAGACTATAGATAACAGAGAGCAGGAAAGTTAACAAAGCCCTGAGGGGAGAGAGTGAAGGTGCTCTCACTGTCCTATTGTGATGTAAAGGCAAACTAACTGCCTTTGATCATCTCTTCTCTCGGGTATTGAAAAGAAAGCATTTGCTAAATCAATAACCACACACAAGTGTTCGAGATTGTGCTGATATGCTCCAGTAAAGATACCACATCCAGGAGAACATCTCTGATTGGGGCTATCACATGGTTAAGTTCACAGTGATCTATCCATCTTCTACCTGATCCATCTGTTTTCCTGGAGGCTAGACAGGTGAATTGAATGGGGATACGATGGGGAATCCAAGCTCAGCTAAAGTATTAGATCAGAAATAATACTGCACAAATCAGCTGTAGGGCAGTGTAATGGTTAATTTTACGTGTTAACTTGGCTAGGCCACAGTACCTGGATATTTGGTCAAACGCTACTCTAGATGCTGCTGTGAGGTAGTTTTTACATGAGATTTATATTTAAATCAGTATACTTTGAGTAAAGAAGATTACCTTCCATAATGTGGGTGCGCCTCATTCAGTCAGTTAAAAGCCTTAAGAGCTAAAAAATCCTGACTCTCCCTTGGAAGAGGGAATTCTGCCTGCAGTCTGCCTTTGGGCTCAAGCTGTATTATCAATTCTTCCCTGGGTCGCCAAGTGGCCAGCCTACCCTGAAGATTGTGCACTTGCCGGCCTCCACAATTGCATGAGTTAATTCCTTAAAATAAATCACTCTCTTACTATATATGTACACATCCTATTGGTTCTCTGTTTCTTTGGAGAACTCTGACTAATACAGGGAGTTTCAGGAGCTTCTGCTTGGCTTTTCCTATCATTATAGCCTTTACTCTGCAGATCGTGGAATCAATGAAAGGATTCTGTCAGCTTCTTTGGGACCCATTGGACTTAAACTCCATCTATCTCACCTGCGCTCCTTTACTCCCTGCTCTAGCCAGAGAACTCTGTTTTGTGTCAATTCAGACTCCATCTCTTTAACAATCTTTCAATATTCTGAATATTGTCCTTTTTCCAATGCACAGTTATCCTGGTAAATGACAGCAGATTCCTTTGGGGAAGGATTGGAGGAATATTTACTATATATAATTATGGCCTCTGCTGTAGTCAAGGGGTTCTGGCTCTGTGAACTTAGATCTAGAATCTAGATGAGGGACTGTGGTTATCCATTGTAGCAGCTGATGTCAGTCATCTGCTTACCAGCTCCTGATTTTTTAAAAAATATGAAAATAGAGGATCCCCCAGTCAGCGGTCCATCCATTCCATCTCCATAACAACTTGCCATAGATTCCTGCAGATCGAGGCATCCTCATCGTCACTCTGGCCTTGCTGCCCTTGACAGTAATTATATTCACCTGGTCTTGGATGCCGCCTCTGCCATTCTGGAATCCCAACATTAGTATTGATATTAGGGATCCCAATTCCATGGCAGCATCTATTACTCTTAATCCCAGGGTACCCAAAACAGTCACCACTGAGCTACTCAGAAGTGCTGGTGTCCCTTTTATCAGTGAGTTCCTTTTTGACTTAGTGCAGAGGGTGTCGTGTGGGCCCTCCTAGAGAACATGGGTGCTGAGTTCTTAGATCTTACATTCCCACCTCCCTAAACTTTCTGACCTCTTCTTTTTTTTTTTTAATTTTTTAAAATTTTTATTTATTTATTTTGGCTGCGTTAGGTCTTTATTGCTGCGTGCGGGCTTTCCTCTAGCTGTGGCGAGCAGGGGCTACTCTTCATTGCAGTGTGCGGGCTTCTCATTGCAGGGGCTTCTCTTGCTGCGGAGCACGGGCTCCAGGTGTGCAGGCTTCAGTAGTTGTGGCTCTGGGGCTCAGTAGTTGTGGCTCGCAGGCTCTAGAGCGCAGGCTCAGTGGTTGCGGTGCACGGGCTTAGTTGCTTCGCGGCATGTGGGATCTTCCCGGACCAGGGCTCAAACCCTTGTCCCCTGCATTGGCAGGCGGATTCTTAACCACTGCGCCACCAGGGAAGTCCCTGACCTCTTCTTAATACTCTACCAAGGAAGTTCTAGCATCTTGACCTCATTTATTGTAGGTCATCATCCTGCTTTAAGGAACCATCCTTGCAAACTATTAAGATCATATTTCAATCATCTATTGCTGAATAACCACCCACCCAAAACTTAAAGGCTTAACACAACAGCAATTTATTATTTCTCACAATTCTGCAGCCTGGGTTAGGCTCAGCTGGGTGTTCGTACGCTTCATGTATTGTTTGTAGGTGTTGCAGGAGGCACAATGTCCAGGATGTCCTTTTCACTTACATAAATGGCAGCTCAGCTGGGATGGACGGAACATCTGGGGCTGGTCAGGCATCTCTCTTTCTCAGCATGGTGTCTCTTCACAGTGTAAGGGCGTCCGTGTGGTTGGATTTCTTACATGGTGGCTGGCATCCAAGAGGGAGGAAATGGAAGCTGCCAGTCTTCTCAAAGGCCAGGTCTGGAACTGGAACAGTGTCACTTCTACCATATTCTGTTGGTTATGGCAAGTCATAGGCCAGTCCAAATTCAAGGAAAGGAGGAAAATAGACTCCATCTTCTGATGTGAGGAGTGGCATGTACATAGAGGGAAGGAAGGAATTGATGGTGACCCTCTTTGGAAACTACCAGAGACCAGCTCAGGCATCCTTGCAAGCATATGAAAGCCTGACTTACTCAAGTGTGGTCCATGACAATGTATTCCCCATTAGCCAGTCTTATATTCTGCCATGCCTGCCCCCTCACTGCCATGTCTAAAACTCCCAAGATCACTCCCACATATATTAGCCAGGCCTTTCGATTCCTTTGATGTGTAGCTTATATTTCCTGGGTCAGGACTTAAATCTCCCCACTTAGGATTTGCTAGGAACTGATCCCAGTTCTTTGAGTGTGTTTTGGGAGTACATTTGTATTAAGGAGAACAAATATCTTGTGAAGGACCTGCTTCATGTGAGATCATTGTATAGTCTCAAGGAAGTGAGAAACTGTTATTCCTTAGCAAGAGGGCAGGGGCTGCTTCAGCCACCCAGGAGAACTTATGAGATAAAGATTCTTAGGTTTGTCTACCCTGATGTCCCTAGCCCAGGTCTCAGGATCCTACTCTTTCCCTATCAGGGCCTTGACTATGACGGAGGAGGTCTACTGACACTGTACATTTAGAGACCTTTGCAACTCTGCCACTTATAATGTGATTGGCTGTGATTTCTTTTTTCTACACAGCCTTCCCTTCACCACAAGTGAAAGCTTTACTAATTGTGATGCCAGCTGAAGGGCAAAGTTATTATCACTCCATCTACTACCAACAATGAGATTCCTATTGCTTTCACATGGGTGAGAAATTCAACTACAAAATCACACCCCGGAGGTCTGTTTTCTAGGACCTCTTCTGGTACTAAATGTCAACCTATGTTCCTTAGAAAATGGAGCCTGAATCAAAGGTTGTACACTGATGCTTTCTTGGGTGTTACAATCCCAAGGAAGCAAAAGTGAGGGGGAGAACAGAAGTGAAACAAAAAGAAGGAAAGAAATATAAGATCTTACATTACTTAGCTGGCCAGAGCCCCACAAAAACCAAGGCCAGTTGCTCAGTCACATGGGATCTCTTCAAAGAGGTCACATGGAACCATTATGTCTTGAAATAGTCCATAGTAAGGCAGAAGAGTGAGGAATTTATCTGTCATCAATTTTTCATTGTCCAGTCTCATGGTTGCCAACAGGGTCTTAACAGTCTGCCCTTTGGAACCGTGTTAACTCCTTCCACTGGGCTGTTGCTGGGGAAGCCAGAGCCTTCATAAGCCCAGTTGGGTCAGACATGAGTGCCAAAGCTTCTGGTGTTCCTACTGTAGCAGGCTTAATTGAGTTCATGCCAAAGACTAGCTCTTGCCTCCTGATGATGCTGAGGCAGCCAGTAACGTTCGGCAATGAGGCAAGGATGTTGACTGCTGAGAGACATCCAAACTGAATCTGGTACAATTAAAGGAAAGACTTTGGCATTTACTTAGAATGAGATGGGAAGCTACTGGAGAGATTTGAGCAGAAGAGTGACATGTCTGAAAAGCTTTCACAGGATCACTCTGGCTTCCCAGGAGGGCAGGGACAGAAGCAAGGGGACCAGTTAGGAGTCAGTTGCAATAATCCAGATGTATCCATCAGGGTTCCATCAGAGAAGCAGAACCATTAAGAGTGGTAAGAATAAGGGATTTATTATACATATTTGATTATATGCAATTATGGGTGCTGGTTACACAGTTTATGTACAGCTGTTGTTTGTGCTTCTGCTGTTGGGTTAGGAGTCAGCAGGGAAGTCCTAAATGATGGGTGTTCTGAAAGACGGACATGAAGTGGTGGAGGGCAAGGTCAAGCTGGCACCCATGAAGATGAACTGGAATCTATGAGGACAAACTAGACCTCCACCCCCGCATTTCTCTCTCCCCACCTCTAAGCCTCCAATTTTGATGATGACCGGCAAGAGAATCTGGTGCCTTTCATCAACACACACCTACCCTGGAGCTGGAGAAGCTGGGGCGGGGAGGGGGTGCTGGAGGAGCTACGGCCCAGCCGCTGCCTTACACCGACAAGGGGAGCCAACAGATCAGTGAAAACATGTATGAACTGCAGCAGCACTTGACCCTGTACTAGCCTTCCAAGCGTAAGCATGTCTACAGCTTCACTTCCACCTCCTAAATCCTGCCTAAATTTCCCTCTGTGGTCAATTCTCATCCAAAACTATACAAGAAAAGGAACTCTGGGAAACATAGTTGCAGCTTGGTTGAGTTGACGTAATACAAAGCCCACCACACCAGATGAGAAATTGAAATGGCTTGGACCAGAGTATTGGCAACAGGGGTGTAAGAAGTGCTTGAATTCTGGAAGTATCCTGACTATCCCTCACTATCTGAATCTATGTGGTTTCTGAGCTTGGATGGTGAGCTCTGATGTGAGAGTGGTCATGTCACCTTGAGTTTGATGAGGGAGAAGCAAACAGGCCCACCACTCACTTCTACAGGGCCTGGGACAATGGTATAAATGGATGCTCACCTACCAGATGTCTAAATATTTAAAAACTCTAAATCAAGACAAAAACCTATTATTTAAGGTATATTCTATCTTCATACCTTAACAAATATAGTTTCATAACAACAAAATGAAAAATATGTATAGAAACCTATGGTTTTTATATGACTGAAAGTCTGTTAAAATGACTGAATATTAGTACATACCTGGGTGTTCTATTGGTGGACTGGAAATACTTGGATGAGGAGTAAGAAAATATGTACACAATTAATAAATTATGTATTTATTCCATTTAAGAAAGAAAAAAAAAAGGAGGCTGGCCTGGCACTCCGAGCTAGGTCATGTTATTGAACATAAATGACCACACAGAATACCAGTCTTAGACAAGATTGCTCTGACACCATGATAAAATGAGACAAAACAAGGCCACTTTATATTTTGTCTAAGCATAGACAACAAGTCAAAATATGAAACAACCCCACCTTAGCTAAAATGAGTGACTGCTACTTCTTACCAATTAGTTTTACCCTTGGGCTAGTCTCTTCCTTCTATAGATCAAACTTGCATCCCCAATCATAGCATTGTCCTTGCTTTCTATCTTTTTTTCTTTTTTAAAATATTTATTTATTTATTTGGCTGCGCCAGTTCTTAGTTGCAGCATGTGGGATCTTAGTTGTGGCAAGTGGATTCTTTAGTTGTGGCCTGTGAACTCCTAGTTGTGGCATGCAGGATCTAGTTCCCTGACCAGGGATGGAACCTGGGCCCCCTGCATTGGGAGTGCAGCATCCTAGCCACTGGACCACCAGGGAAGTCCCTGCCCTTGCTTTCTGACATCCAATCTAGAGCAATCCCTCACTTTCTTAGACCTTCCCCCAAGTCACTCAACCTTAGCCCAGATCCTGTAATAGGTTCTTCCTAACACCCTCTGAGACATCCTATGATTCCCAGTGATGTGTATTCTCCCTCACTGCTGGGAGTTATAAATCCAATTCATTTAACTACAGGTGTGTTTCTGCTGGTCTTTGGCTGAAGGGTACTGACACACCTACAATGTATTTTTCTTGATTTTGTTTCAGCAAAATTACTAATATTTTTTCATAATTAAAAATTTCACATAATTTGTGTTCTCTTGACAGCACTGGAAAACTATAACCTGTGGACCAAATCAGGCCTTTTGCCCGTTTTTGTAAATAAAGTTTTATTAGAACACAGCCACATTAATTCATTTATGTATTGTCTATGGCTGCTTTCATGCTACAATGGCAGAGTAGTTACAACAGAGAATGCAATGACCAACAAAGCCTAAAATATTTAGTATCCCTCCCTTTACAGAAAAGTTTACCAACCTCTGATTTAAAGAATTAAAATTAAAATGTAGGGCTTCCCTGGTGGTGCAGTGGTTGGGAGTCCGCCTGACGATGCAGGGGACACGGGTTCGTGCCCCCGGTCCGGGAGGATCCCACGTGCCGCAGAGCGGCTGCACCCGTGAGCCATGGCCGCTGAGCCTGCGCGTCCGGAGCCTGTGCTCCGCAACGGGAGAGGCCACAGCGGTGAGAGGTCCGCGTACTACGAAAGAAAAAAAAAAAAAAATTAAAATGTAATTGTTTTCAGAATACACAAAATTTGAATATATTTTCATCAAAAGATTAGCTAAAAATTAATCTTTTATTATATATTTTAAAATTTAAAAAATTACTTCAAAAGATTTAAATCATATATTACAAATAAAAAAGCAAGCTATACATATTAATATAACATTTTTTTTTTGCGGTACGTGGGCCTCTCACTGTTGTGGCCTCTCCCTCTGTGGAGCGCAGGCTCAGCGGCCATGGCTCACAGGCCCAGCCGCTCCGCAGCACGTGGGATCCTCTCGGACCAGGGCATGAACCCCTGTCCCCTACATCGGCAGGCAGACTCTCAACCACTGCGCCACTAGGGAAGCCCCTAATATAACATTTTAAATCAAAATTTGAAGCTGATATATTTTGTTTTGGTAAAGTTTATCAAATCTTATTTTTTTAAAATAAAACTTTCTACCATTTTAGTATTCAATATCTATCTAAATGCTAATAGAAAGAATTTGCTTCACATATAATCTAGAGCTATACATACCCGGGTGAGTAATAATTGTTTAATTGGAAAACATCCCTTTGCTGCCATGTGCAGCTGTTGTGAATGGTGAGGTAATTTATGGGTACGTCTCATTTGGAATTGAAACTGGAAGAGAAGCAAGAAAATGGATATTGGGCACTACCGGCAAATGATGCTTTGTCATGCAAGGATTTATAACTACATTCATGCTATCGGAGAGGAAGGATTTGGCAGGTCAACCAGTTTGTTGTTTCTCTTACCTAAGCTCTTCCATCTCTCAATCTTCCCCAGACACTGTAGCCGTGTCTGTCCCTGATGTTGGCAGCAACGCAACCTGTAAACTTTTACAGCAATCGACACAGTCAACTTTTGTTTTGAGGACATAGGGCAAGAGATTTTAGAAGCATTCCCCAGGGCCTGAATGGTGCTAGTCCTAGAGCGGATGTTTATGATTACGAGCTGTGCTGTGCCAGTGCTGGGCTTCGGATCCTGGGAGTCAGAGGCACTTGTGTGTTCTTTATTTGATGTGTGTTTGTGATATGCAGGGTCCCCTAACCCCTAAAACACAGGGCCTAGGTGGAAGGCTGGTTGTAGTAGTAAGGGCTCAGATACTGAAGGACTTTTCAAAATAGTTATCTGTGTCTTTTTGGTTTCTGAGTTTGGATAACAGGAGTTCAACTAGTGAGGGATACGTAGCCTTTACTGACTGTCCAGATGTGAGATATGAGAGAAAGAGAGGAGTAAAGGATGACACCAAGATTTTTGGCCCAAACAACTGGAAAAATGGAACTGTTGTTAAAAGAAAGGGGGAGGACTCCAGGACTTTTTCTGCCAGTTCAGCTCTACATGAACTAGCCTGTGGAAGGAATCTGGGTGCCTGGATGACAACAGAGAGCACAGCCACCAGACGACTTGAATGTTAGTCCTTAGACCGTGATTGTCAGTTCAGGCTGCTATAGCAGAAGACCATAGACTGGGTGGCTAATCAACAACAGAAATTTATTTCTTACTGTTCTCTAGGCTGTGAAGTCCAAGAGCACGGTGCTGGCAGATTCAGTGTCTGATGAAGACACCTGTTTCCTGGTTCCTGTCTTCTGTGTCCTCACATGGTGGAGGGAGAAAGGGAGCTCTCTAGGGCCTCTTTCGTAAGGGCACTAATCCCACTTGTGAGGGCTTAGCCCTCTTGACCTAATCACCTCTCAAAGGCTCCACCTCCAAATACTATCACACTCAGGATTAGGTTTAAACATATGAATTTTGGGAGGACATATTCAGTCCATTGCAATTATACAAGAGAAAAAGAAGCTTCTATTTCGTTCAAGCCACTGAGTGATTGTTCATTCTCTTTGTAACAGCAGCCTAGCCTTAGGTCCTCACACCCAACCCAGTCCAGGAGCAGTGGAAAAGGAATGGTTGGAGAACGTGACTCCTCATGTTTGAGGGTGGCACCGGGAGCAGTGGAACATTTTCTCCAGTGGCCTTGAGCAGAGTAGGTGTGGCACATATTGCTGGCAGGCATGAAGAGGAGGACACAGTAGCAAGCCACATGGGCAGATGACTTCACACCAGGTAGGAAGGAAGATGTCAGTAAGGACAGATGATCAAGACTAGATATTCCTTACCCTGCTCCATTCCACCTGTGTTTGTGGTTCAGAAGACTCCTAGAACTTAGATGCAGGCCCTGGGAAGTGTGTGGGGAAAACTCTAAATTATTCCTCCTGCTATGCCTATAGGCAACTTTCAACTTATACACTGGATCCCATCCCCACTCACCTACTCAAAGACTTTGCTCCTGCAAGTTTCTCCTCCTTCTCCTGTATCACTAATTTCCCCTTTACTGTCATAACCCCTATTTGAGAGAAAGAGGTCAAACTTCCCTTGACCCCCAGGCCCCCCTTCAATTATTATCCTGTTTTTGTTTTCCACTTTTTCTAAATGCTTCTCTATACTCCCTGACTCCACTGCCTCACCTCTCATTCTCTCTCTTTCTCCTCTTCTCCCCCCATTCTGTCTTTAACCCATCCCAAGCAGGCTTTTCTTCCTGCCAACCCAGTGAAACTGGTCATGTCAGGCTCACCAAACACCCTTTACCACAGGTGATCACTTCTTTCTTGAAGCCATTTCTTCACTTGGCTTCTGAGACTCAAAACTCTCCTGGTTTATGGGGCTTTCCTGGTGGCGCAGTGGTTGAGAGTCCGCCTGCTGATGTAGGGGACACGGGTTCATGCCCTGGTCCGAGAAGATCCCACATGCCGCGGAGCGGCTGGGCCTGTGAGCCATGGCCGCTGAGCCTGCGCGTCCGGAGCCTGTGCTCCGCAACGGGAGAGGCCACAACAGTAAGAGGCCCGCGTACCACACCAAAAAAAACCAAAACAAAACAACTCTCCTGGTTTTCTTTCTTCCTAACTGGTTGTACCTTCTCAGTCTCATTTGCTTATTACCACTCTCTCCTTCCTTCATCCCATCCTCAGTTCCCAATCTATTGTTTGGAGCTCCAGGCCTGTCTTTGGAATTCTTTCTTCACTCTTCCCAGATGATCTCACGGCTTTTGAAACCATCTACATGTTCATGACTTCCAGGTTACACTTGCAGCCCTCGCTGATACTCTACACCCCAGGTCTGTATCTCTAACTGCCTATTCATCTTATAATCATCTCAAAATTATGGCCAAAATGGAAGCTTTGATTTTCCCTTCCAAATTAGCACCTCTATGACTCTTCCCATCTCAGTAAATGCCATCACTTTTTACCCAGTTGCTCAAGCCAAAAACATAGGACACACATCCATCATTCCTCTCTATTGTTCACACCAATGTCCAATTCCTTGGCTGGCCATTTAAGTTCTAGTCTCGAAACTTATCCCATCTTCATGATCTTGGATTTGGTAATAGTTTCTTAAGTGTCACAACAAAAGCACGGGCAACAAAAGGAAAAAATAGACAAATTGGATCGCACCAAAATTAAAAACTTTTATGCATCAAAAGACATTATCTTATTACTCAGCCATAAAAGAGAATGAAATAATGCCATTTGCAGCAACATAGGTGGACCTAGAGATTACCATATTAAGTGAAGTAAGTCAGACAAAGGCAAATATCATATGATATCACTTATATGTAGAATCTAAAAAAATGATACAAATGGACTTGTTTACAAAACAGAAGTAGACTCACAGACATAGCAAACAAACTTATGGTTACCAAAGGGAAATGGGGGGAGGGATAAATCAGGAGTTTTGGATTAACATATACACACTACTATATATAAAATAAACAATGACTTACTGTATAGCACAGGGGACTATGCTCAATATCTTGTAATAACTTATAATGGAAAAGAATCTGAAAAAGAATATACATATATACATATATATTATATATATATATATAACTGGATCACTTTGCTGTACACTTGAAACTAACACAATATTGTAAATTAACAATACTTTGATTTTTAAAAATGTTTTAAAAAGACACTATCCAGAGAGTGAGGAAAAAAACCCCACAGAATGGGAGAAAATATTTGTAAATTATATATCTGGGGCTTCCCTGGTGGCGCAGTGGTTGAGAATCTGCCTGCCAATGCAGGGGACACGGGTTCGAGCCCTGGTCTGGGAAGATCCCACATGCCATGGAGCAGCTGGGCCCGTGAGCCACAACTACTGAGCCTGCGCATCTGGAACCTGTGCTCCACAACAAGGGAGGCTGCGATAGTGAGAGGCCCGCGTACCGCAATGAAGAGTGGCCCCCGCTTGCCGCAAGTTGAGAAAGCCCTCGCGCAGAAACGAAGACCCAACGCAGCCAAAAAATAAGTAAATAAATAAATTAAAAAAAAAAAAAGAACTACTACACGTTAACAACAAAAAACAATCCAATTTAAAATTGGGCAAAGGATTTGAACAGACATTTCTCCAAAGAAGATGTACAAATGACCAATAAGCACATGCAAAGATACCCATCATTAATCATTAGGGAAATACAAATCAAAACCACAATGAGAAGAGCTCTTCAGACCCATTAGAATGACTATTAAGAAAAATAATAGGAAATAAGTGTTGGCAAGGATGTGGAGAAGCTGGAACCCTTATTCATTGCTAGTGGGAATGTACAGTGGTGTAGCTATTGTGGAAAACAATTTGGAGGTTCCTCAAAAAGTTAAACATAGAATTGCCATATGATCCAGCAATTCCACTCCTAGGTATGTATCGCAAATAATTGAAAGCGAGGACTCGAACAGGTACTTGAACATCGATATTCATAGCAGCATTATTCACAGTAGCCAAAAGGCGGACAAAACCCAAATGTCCAACAATAGATGAAAGGATAAACAAAATGTGATATAGACATACAATGGAATATTATTCAGCCATTGAAAGGAATGAGGTTCTGATACATTCTTCAATATGGATGAACCTTGAAAATAAGCCAGACACAAAGGGACAAATTTGTATGATTTCACTTATTTGAGATATCTTGAATAGGCAAATTCATGCAGACAGGGGTTAGAATAAAGGTTACTGGGGCTGGAGGGAGGGGGAATTGGGGAGTTATTGCTTAACAGGTACAGAGTTTCTGTTTGGGATGATGAAAATGTTCTGGATATAAATATATAGATGGGTGGATATAAATAGTGATAGTTGCATAACACTGTGAATATATTTAATGCCACTGAATTATAGATCTAAAACTGGTTAAACTGGCAAATTATACATATTTTACCACAATGAAAGAAAAAAAACTTATCCCAAATCTGGCCACCTTTCACCATCTCTACCTTTTTCTCCTGAGTCCCAGGCATCATCACCTCTGGTCATCTAACTGGTCTCCCTGCTGCCATTCTCATCTCAGATCAGCCAGAGTGATCTTTTAAAACGTAAATCAGATCGCACACTCTGCAGTTCAAAACCGTCCAATGACTTAGCATAACCCTCGAACAACATCCAAACTCCTTATCATGGCCCATAAACCCTGGAGGATATGGCTGCTGGCTGCCTCTCTAACCTATCTCCTACCATTCTCCCTTTCACTGGTCTTGTTACTCGGACATGCCCAGCGCTCCTAGCCTCAGGCCCTTTGCACTTACTGTCCCTTTCCTCTGGAATTCTTTCCCCCAGATCTTCACATGCTTGACACCTTCACTTCATTTAGGTGTCTGCTCATGTGCCACCTCCTCAGGGAAGCCTTCTTGACCATTCTATCTAAAATAGAGCCTTTCCCATCATTCTCTGTCCCTTTCTCCCACTTTATTTTATTTATTTTATTATTTCCCCCACTTTATTTTTTATCAGAGCACTTAGCATCACTTGAAATTATGTTATACGTTTGTTTACTCGTATTATCGCCTGTTTCTCCCCTCTCTGGAATGGAAACTTCACAAGAGCAGGGACTTTGTCATATTCATTGCTGTCCTTCCAAGGCCTAGCACTAGATACTAGATGTACAATTCATGTTTACTGGATAAATAATATAGAAATTAAATTCAGTTATATGTCAATTATATCTCAATAAAGCTGGGGAAATAATTAACTTTAAAAAAATTAATTAATTTATTTTTGGCTGCATTGCATCTTCAATGCTGCACGCGGGCTTTCCCTAGTTGCGCTGAGTGGGAGCTACTCTTTGTTGAGGTGCGCGGGCTTCTCACTGTGGTGGCTTCTCTTGTTGTGGAGCACGGGCTCTAGGTGTGCGGGCTTCAGTAGTTGTGGCACGCAGGCTCAGTAGTTATGGTGCATGGGCTTAGTTGCTCTGCAGCGTGTGAGATCTTCCCGGGCTGGGGCTCGACCCCGTGTCCCCTGCATTGGCAGGTGGATTCTTAACCACTGAGCCCCCAGGGAAGTCCAATAATTAACTTTTTTAAAAAGAAATTGAATTCAGTTTTTTTTTAAGTGTGTTGGTATTTGTTTTCACACACACACTGTATTTTATTTTTACAAGAGATAAATAAACTGACACCAAGCATTGTAAATGGATGACCACAACAAAAGCAACAATGATTGCAATTACCAAACACGAAACACACTCATACTATGTCATAATATTGACATTCACTCCAGTAATCCTCCACTGTAACAGGTCCTTTACTTTGCAGTGAAAATTGATTTGAATATTTTTTTGCCTCTCAGCCCTTGTAGGATTTTTCTTTTATTCAAAAAGAAAGTCACAAAAATTATAATCATCCTCATCAGTTTGCTCAGACCCATGTAATTAATTTTTTTTATCTTGATCTTTTGTTAGCACTTTTATGAATTCATCAGTTTTCCATTAGAGTTCTGAAAATGCTTATTCATTCAGTTCAGCAGTATAGTCAGTTACCAGAAATCTGTACTTGTCAGAGTCTTTTCCATGAATTCCTTGAAGATGAAACCCTTTTATAGGAACATTTTTGCAAAAGCATCAGAGTACACCCAGAACTGTCTGTAAATGACAAAAGACTTTAAAATGACCACGTTAAAGATTTGATGAAAGTTCATAATAATGCAATTGACAAGGAAATTTAGTTATTTCTTAGATATACATTTTAAAGTAATAACTAGAATTATGACTTATAACATTATACCAGAACATATAAGATTTTTAGAAATTTCATGTAATGTCTGAAACATTTATATTAACATATTTCCATACAAATAACCCAAGGAAAGTTTAGTATGTTTTTTTGTTTGTTTTTTTATACTGCAGGTTCTTATTAGTCATCAATTTTATACACATCAGTGTGTACATGTCAACCCCAATCACCCAATTCAGCACACCACCATCCCCACCCCACTGCAGTTATCCCCCCTTGGTGTCCATACGTTTGTTCCCTACATCTGTGTCTCAACTTCTGCCCTGCAAACCGGTTGATCTGTACCATTTTTCTAGGTTCCACATACATGCATTAATACACGATATTTGTTTTTCTCTTTCTGACTTACTTCACTCTGTATGACAGTCTCTAGATCCATCCACGTCTCAACAAATGACTCAATTTTGTTCCTTTTAGGTCTGAGTAATATTCCATTGTATATATATATCACATCTTCTTTATCCATTCGTCTGTCGAAGGGCATTTAGGTTGCTTCCATGACCTGGCTATTGTAAACGGTGCTGCAATGAACATTGGGGTGCATGTGTCTTTTTGAATTATGGTTTTCTCTGGGTATATGCCCAGTAGTGGGATTGCTGGATCATATGGTAATTCTATTTTTAGTTTTTTAAGGAACCTCTGTACTGTTCTCCATAGTGGCTGTATCAATTTACATTCCCAGCAACAGTGCAAGAGAGTTCCCTTTTCTCCACACCCTCTCCAGCATTTGTGGTTTGTAGATTTCTGATGATGCCCATTCTAACTGGTGTGAGGTGATACCTCATTGTACTTTTGATTTGCATTTCTCTAATAATTAGTGATGTTGAGCAGCTTTTCATGTGCTTCTTGGCCATCTATATGTCATCTTTGGAGAAATGACTATTTAGGTCTTCTGCCCATTTTTGGATTGGGTTGTTTATTTCTTTAATATTGAGCTGTATGAGCTGTTTATATGTTTTGGAAATTAATCCTTTGTCCATTGATTCGTTTGCAAATATTTTCTCCCATTCTGAGGGTTGTCTTTTCGTCTTGTTTATGGTTTCCTTTGCTGTGCAAAAGCTCTGAAGTTTCATTAGGTCGCATTTGTTTATTTTTGTTTTTATTTCCATTACTCTAGGAGGTGGATCAAAAAAGATCTTGCTGTGATTTATGTCAAAGAGTGTTCTTCCTATGTTTTCCTCTAAGAGTTTTATAGTGTCTGGCCTTACATTTAGGTCTTTAATCCATTTTGAGTTTATTTTTGTGTATGGTGTTAGGGAGAGTTCTAATTTCATTCTTATACATGTAGCTGTCCAGTTTTCCCAGCACCACTTATTGAACAGACTGTCTTTTCTCCATTGTATATCTTTGTCTCCTTTGTCATAGATTAGTTGACCATAGGTGTGTGGGTTTATCTCTGGGCTTTCTTGTTCCATTGATCTATGTTTCTGTTTTTGTGCCAGTACCATATGTCTTGATTACTGTAGCTTTGTAGTATAGTCTGAAGTCAGGGAGTCTGATTCCTCCAGCTCCATTTTTTTCCCTCAAGACTGCTTTGGCTACTCAGGGTCTTTTGTGTCTCCATACAAATTTTAAGATGATTTGTTCTGGTCCCATAAAAAATGCCATTGGTAATTTGATAGGGATTGCATTGAATCTGTAGATTGCTTTGGGTAGTATAGTCATTTTCACAATATTGATTTTTCCAATCCAAGAACATGGTATATCTCTTCATCTGTTGGTATCATCTTTAATTTCTTTCATCAGTGTCTTGTAGTTTTCTGCATACAGGTCTTTTGTCTCCCTAGACAGGTTTATTCTTAGGTATTTTATTATTTTTGTTGCAATGGTAAATGGGAGTGTTTCCATAAGTTCTCTTTCAGATTTTTCATCATTAGTGTATAGGAATGCAAGAGATTTCTGTGCATTAATTTTGTATCCTGCAACTTTACCAAATTCATTGATTAGCGCTAGTAGTTTTCTGGTGGCATCTTTAGGATTCTCTCTATATAGTATCATGTCATCTGCAAACAGTGACAGTTTTACTTCTTCTTTTGTAATTTGTATACCTTTTTCTTCTCAGATTGCCATGGCTAGGACTTCCAAAACTATGTTGAATAATAGTGGTGAGAGTGGACATCCTTGTCTTGTTCCTGATCTTAGAGGAAATTCTTTCAGTTTTTCACCATTGAGAATGATGTTTGCTGTGGGTTTGTCGTATATGGCCTTTATTATGTTGAGGTAGGTTCCCTCTATGCCCACTTTCTGGAGAGTTTTTATCATAAATGGGTGTTGAATTTTGTCAAAAGCTTTTTCTGCATCTATTGAGATGATCATATGTTTTTTATTCTTCAATTTGTTAATATGGTGTATCACATTGATTGATTTGGGTATATTGAAGAATCCTTCCATCCCTGGGATAAATCCCACCTGATCATGGTGTATGATCCTTTCAATGTGTTGTTGGATTCTGTTTGCTAGTATTTTGTTGAGGATTTTTGCATCTCTATTCATGAGTGATATTGGTCTGTAATTTTCTTTTTTTGTAGTATCTTTGTCTGGTTTGGGTATCAGGGTGATGGTAGCCTCATAGAATGAGTTTGGGAGTGTTCCTTCCTCTGCAATTTTTTGGTAGAGTTTGAGAAGGGTGGGTGTCAGCTCTTCTCTAAATGTTTGATAGAATTCACCTGTGAAGCCATCTGGTCCTGGACTTTTGTTTGTTGGAAGATTTTTAATCACAGTTTCAATTTCATTACTTGTGATTGATCTGTTCATATTTTCTATTTCTTCCTGGTTCAGTCTTGGAAGGTTATACCTTTCTAAGAATTTGTCCATTTCTTCCAGGTTGTCCATTTTGTTGGCATAGAGTTGCTTGTAGTAGTCTCTTAGGATGCTTTGTATTTCTGCGGTGTCTGTTGTAACTTCTCCTTTTTCATTTCTAATTTTATTGATTTGAGTCCTCTCCCTCTTTTTCTTGATGAGTCTGGCTAATGGTTTATCAATTGTGTTTATCTTCTCAAAGAACCAGCTTTTAGTTTTATTGATCTTTGTGATTGTTTTCTTTGTTTCTATTTCATTTATTTCTGCTCTGATCTTGATTTCTTTCCTTCTGCTAACTTTGGGTTTTGTTTGTTCTTCTTTCTCTAGTTCCTTTAGGTGTAAGGTTAGATTGTTTACTTGAGTTTTTTCTTGTTTCTTGAGGTAGGCTTGTAGAGCTATAAACTTCCCTCTTAGAACTGCTTTTGCTGCATCACATAGGTTTTGGATCATCGTGTTTTCATTGTCATTTGTCTCTAGGTATTTTTTGATTTCCTGTTTGATTTTTTCAGTGATCTCTTGGTTGTTTTGTAACGTATTGTTTAGCCTCCATTTGTTTGTGTTTTTTATGTTTATTTCCCTGTAATTCATTTCTAATTTCATAGCGTTGTGGTCAGAAAAGAAGCTTGATATGATTTCAATATTCTTAAATTTACTGAGGCTTGATTTGTGACCCAAGATGTGATCTATCCTGGAGAATGTTCCATGCGCACTTGAGAAGAAAGTGTAATCTGCTGTTTTTGGATGGAATGTCCTATAAATATCAATTAAACCTATCTGGTGTATTGTGTCATTTAAAATTTGTGTTTCCTTATTTATTTTCATTTTGGATGATCTGTCCATTGGTGTAAGTGAGGTGTTAAATCCCCCACTATTATTGTGTTACTGTCGATTTCCTCCTTTTTAGCTGTTAGCAGTTGCCTTATGTATTGAGGTGCTCTTATGTTGGGTGCATATAGATTTATAATTGTTATATCTTCTTCTTTGATTGATCCCTTGATGATTATGTAGTGTCCTTCCTTGTCTCTTGTAATATTCTTTATTTTAAAGTCTATTTTATCTGATATGAGTATTGCTACTCCAGCTTTCTTTTGATTTCCATTTGCATGGAATATCTTTTTCCATCACCTCACTTTCAGTATGTATGTGTCCCTAGGTCTGAAGTGGGTCTCTTGTAGACCGAATATATATGGGTCTTGTTTTTGTATCCATTCAGCAAGCCTGTGTCTTTTGGTTGGAGCATTTAATCCATTCACGTTTAAGGTAATTATCGATATGTATGTTCCTATAACCATTTTCTTAATTGTTTTGGGTTTGTTTTTGTAGATCCTTTTCTTCTCTTGTGTTTCCCACTTAGAGAAGTTCCTTTAGCATTTGTTATAGAGCTGGTTTGGTGGTGCTGAATTCTCTTAGCTTTTGCTTGTCTGTAAAGCTTTTGATTTCTCCATCAAATCTGAATGAGACCCTTGCCGGGTAGAGTAATCTTGGTTGTAAGTTCTTCCCTTTCATCACTTTAAGTATATCATGCCACTCCCTTCTGGCTTGTCGAGTTTCTGCTGAGAAATCAGCTGTTAACCTTATGGGAGTTTCCTTATACATTATTTTTCATTTTTCCTTTTCTGCTTTCAATAATTTTTCTTAGTCTTTAATTTTTGCCAGTTTGATTACTATGTGTCTTGGCGTGTTTCTCCTTGGATTTATCCTGTATGAGACTCGCTGTGCTTCCTGGATTTGGGTGGCTACTTCCTTTCCCATGTTAGGGAAGTTTTTCACTATAATGTCTTCAAATATTTTCTCGGTCCTTTCTCTCTCTCTTCTCCTTCTGGGACCCCTATGTGAATGATGTTGTGTTTAATGTTGTTCCAGAGGTCTCTTAGGCTGTCTTCATTTCTTTTCATTCTTTTTTCTTTATTCTGTTCCACAGCAGTGAATTCCACCATTCTGACTTCCAGGTCACTTATCCGTTCTCCTCCTCAGTTATTCTGCTATTGATTCCTTCTAGTGTAGTTTTCATTTCAATTATTGTATTGTTCATCTCTGTTTGTTTGTTCTTTAATCCTACTAGGTCTTTGTTAAACATTTCTGGCATTTTCTCGATCTTTGCCCCAATTCTTTTTCCAAGGTCCTGGATCATCTTCACTATCATTATTCTGAATTATTTTTCTGTAAGGTTGCCTATCTCCACTTCATTTAGTTGTTTTTCTGGGGTTTTTATCTTGTTCCTTCATCTGGTACATAGCCCTCTGCCTTTTCATCTTGTCTATCTTTCTGTGACTGTGGTTTTTGTTCCACAGGCTGCAGGACTGTCTGAATTCAGTTTTTTAAAGTTTTATTTCTGAGTTTGCAGATCAAGAATTTACACCTGCCAATAGAAGGCAGTTTCGATTTTTATCAACTCCCCCCTTCCACCCTGGACCTATACCATCCTCCTTAGCATGAAGATTTTTCTGGAGATTGTGAACAGGAGGCAAGCAGTGACACTCTGGGAGAGCTGACCCCGTTGAAGCTAAGTGTCCCCTCCGTGTACTTCCACGATACTCTAAGCACAGCACAATTCAGTCATCCATTATTCTGTCCATGGTTATTCCCTTTTTGTCCCCCTTTTCTTTTGCTACCATGAACAATCCTGCTAGAAATACCCTTTTTTCCTACTGTTCCCACAGGGACACACCCAACTGCTGTTGCCGAAGACACATGGAAGGAAACTTGATAAAGGGAAGGAGGGATAAGGTTTGACAGGCTAGACATTCAGCAAACAGGTGTGTGTTCAGATCAGTTCAGGAAACATCAGTCACTGTCATCACTTTAGTCTCCCAGTAGCTGATGCCACTGTTGACTGATGTCTCCTGCTCTTCTCTTGGCTTCTGTGAAACTACTCTCCTCTCTGAACTCTCTTGCTCATGGCTCCTTTGCAGGCATCTCCTCATGACAAGATCTCTGTTGGATGGACTTTCTCTTGACTCAGGAAGGGGCACTGCTATCTTCTCTCTCTAGGCTTCCAAGGTAATATCGTCCAGTCTCAGGGCATATATGCTGATCATTTCCCCAGAAACTCTCTTCATCCCAGACCTCTCCTCTAAGAGATATACAGACTAGAGCCGCCACCTACATAATGTCTCCCTCTGGAGGTCCCATAGGCATTTAGAACTTACTATGTCAAAAATAAAACTCTTGGGGATTCCCTGGTTGTCCAGTGGTTAGGACTTCATGCTTCTACTGCCAAGGGCCCAGGTTTGATCCCTGATCGGAGAAC
The DNA here is from genome assembly GCF_011762595.2 of Tursiops truncatus. Classification (NCBI taxonomy): domain Eukaryota; kingdom Metazoa; phylum Chordata; class Mammalia; order Artiodactyla; family Delphinidae; genus Tursiops; species Tursiops truncatus. The sequence goes on along the minus strand of NC_047034.1, from coordinate 162,340,888 downwards.
TAAGATCCCACAAGCCATGTGGCGTGGCCAAAAAAAAAGCAAAGAAATAAAACTCTTGGTTTTGTCTCTGAAACCCGTCCTTCTAGTCTTCACTTTTGCTGGAAATGATACCATCATCTGCACAGAGCTGGGCACATAGACCATAATTTCTTTCTTTCCCTCACCACCCCCTAAATCCACTCCACCCCTAAGTCCTGTTGACTCTATCTTCAAAATATATCCTGACTCTTTCCACTTCTCTCCACTGCAAACTTGTCATCATCACCTCTCACCTGGATGACTGCAATAGCCTCCTCACTGATCTCTGTGCATTTATGCTGGCCCCCTACAGTCTATTCTCCTCGTAGCAGCCAAGTAAATTGTTAAAAAAATTTATATCTGTCACTTGACTGCTTAAAAACTGCCTATGGCTTCTTTCCCATTATACTTCATACGCTGTACTTTGAAAAAAAAATCATATGCGCATCAGGGTCTACAGGCTTTGCACATCTGGCCCCTGCTGACTCCTGCCAACCTCTCCACTTGCCCTCTGTCCAACTAAGCCCCAGCTATACTGGCCTCTCCTCCATTTCTTGAAGATGCCAAGAAATATTCCACCCCAAGGTCATCACCTTTCCCTCTGCCCAGAACATTCTTGGCTAAGTCATATGTCTAAGTCCTTCTCAACCTTCAGGCCTTGGCATCCCCTGGCCTTCTCTCTACCCAAGTGACTCCCCCTACCTTCTCCCTATCCCAACTTTGTTGTTTATCCCTGCAGCATGTTTATTCGTTCATAGTCTTTGCTATTTAACTGTCTTTGCCACTAGACTGTTGGCTTCACAAGGGCAGGGATCACATCTGTTTTACACACCAGCGTATGCCCAGCGCCTAAGCCAGAGCCTGGCACATAGTAAATATGTAAATATTTGTTGAATGAATGGGTTAATTAGCCCTGCACTGGATGAATAGGATACAGAGGACCCAGATATGGTCTTTCTGTTCCATAATGCCATAATCTGATGCATGAAAAAGAAGTAGATAGGTAATTGCAAAACTGGTAAATAATAGAGACCAGAACTGGAGGCAGTAGAAACATAGAGGGGCCCATACCCCAGTGTGGAGTATGCATGTGAGCAGAGAGGAGGCTGTGTTTCCACGATCGATGGCACCAGCATCTCCCTAGAAGAAATTCAGTTTCTCCTAATAGCATTTATTTAGTGTACCAAGTTCCATGTACTGTTTCTTGTTTGTTTGTTTTTAATAGGCCCAAAGTCATACAACTTCTAAGTGATAGAATTGGGATTCAAAGCCAGGCAGTCTGGTTCCCAAACCTGCATCTTTTAAAAATTTTTTTAAATTAAATTGTTTATTTATTTATTTTGGCTGAGCCACGTGGCGGCTTGCGGGATCTTAGCTCCCCAACCAGGGATCGAACCCAGACCCCCCTGCAGTGGAAGCGCAGAATTCAAACCACTGGACTGCCAGGGAATTCCCTGCATCCTTTTTTTAAAAAAAATAATTTGAGGTGAAATTCACATAATATAAAATTCATCATTTTAAAGTGAACAATTCAGTGGCAGTTAGTACATTCACAATGTTGTGCAACCATCTATCTAGTTCCAAAACATTTCCATCATTCCAAAGTAAAACCCCTTATCCAGGAAGCAGTTTCCCATTACCCTCCATGTACTGTTTCTGATCCCCGCAATGACCCAATTGTACAATTGAGGAAAGAGGCTCTGAGAAATTCAGCTATAGTGAGAAGTTCAGAAGTTCAAGGTTACCTAGCTAGTAGAAATGGAGAAGTGATTTTTGAACCTTTGTTTTCTGACCCCAGAGTCTAAATCTTTGATTAATACGGGTCTTTGGGCAAAGTCACAAGTAGCGGGCTGGATTTGGGTATCAAAGAGAGTAAACTGGGGGGGGGGGGGGCACGGATTTATAAGCCATAAATGCGCCCTCGGTTGTTAAAAAACGCACGTTTAGGTAAAACTGCAATTAGCATCGCTCAGGCGAGCACAGTCAAAAGTAAGAGCAGGGTCTTCCCTGGTGGCGCAGTGGTTGAGAGTCCGCCTGCTGATGCAGGGGACACGGGTTCGTGCCCCGGTCTAGGAGGATCCCACATGCCGCGGAGCTGCTGGGCCCGCGAGCCGCGCGGGCCGCTGAGCCTGCGCGTCCAGAGCCTGTGCTCCGCAACGGGAGAGGTCACAACAGTGAGAGGTCCGCGTACCGCAAAAAAAAAAAAAAAAAGTAAGAGCGGCTATAGGGCAGAGACCTGGAAAGGTCAGCACTGCCGGAAGCTTTGCCAAAGCCTCAACAACAAGTTTGTAATTCCTTGGGCAGCCCCTAGATGCACCACGCTGGGACCTGAAAAGAGGCAGAGTAGCTGGGAGGGTGTGGCTTGCCTTCCTGTGGCCGGACCTAACCAGGAAATGCCAGGGAGTTGTTCGACAGAGAAGCTGAGGGTGCAATTGGATTAGGCACAGTAGGAAGCAGTCCTCAGGCCAATTGCATCCGACTCAGAGTGGGCCTCCTGGGCACGAGTACTCTCAGGGGTGGAGGGCCTCGCCTTAGTACCCGTCTTCTCCTTCCGGGAGGAGCTGTCATCACTCTAGCACCCCTCTTCCACAAAATAGGGGTGCTCTCTCTGGGGCTTCTTTCTTCCTCTCGGGAAGTCAGGGACCCTGGAGGTCCCTCTTTTTTAGGGATCTCAGACAGAGGGCTTCCCTCTAAGTTGCCTCTCACGTTTCCTCTCCTCCCTCGAGTGAGAGGGCTGTGCGGGCCCCTCCTACTCCGACGTTGGAGGCGTTTTCTCAGAAGCCCCCATCTCCTTCAGGCTCGGGGTGGCGGCCGAGTTCTAGTTCAACAATGCACCGCGCTCGGCTCAACCAGCTGCGAGAGGGCAACTCCATGGAAACCAAAACATCACAACTCCGTGGAGATATCGCGAGAAGCACGGTGGCTCCAGCTGCTGAGAGAGGAGGAGCGAGGGCGGGAACAGAGAGCGAAGTGGGAGGAGCCTAGGCACTTCAGAGTCCCCCGCGGGAGACCTTCCCTTCCAGCGGCGCCCCCTCGTGACTGCGCTTTACATAATCGAGGCCGCGCGCGTCATAAGTGGCGTACTCCAGTCCAGACCGAATCAGAGTCGTAAGAAGCTCCGTGTTCCGCCCCTTCCTCCTTGATAGACGTCAAAATGAACCAGTGAACGGGCGTCCAGCGCCGCCGCGCCAGCCCTGGTCCGCTCGCACACGAGAACCCGCCCGCCTGCCGCAGCCCGCAGCCTGCCGCCGCCAGGTTGTGCTTCAGACTGTCAGATAAAGCGGCGGGCCGGGCCGGTAGGGTTGTGAGCACGGCCCGGGCCGGACATGGCGGCGCTCTACGCCTGCACCAAGTGCCACCAGCGCTTCCCCTTCGAGGCGCTGTCTCAGGGGCAGCAGCTGTGCAAGGTGCGCGGGCTGGGGCGGCAGCCGGGAACTGGGACGCTGGAGGCGCGGCCCAGAGCTCCCGGTTCTGTGGGAACGCCCGGCGGGGTCCCCCGGGCAGGGCGTGGCAGGCCCGCCTAGCTGCGGAACCGCACCCGCTCCGCCGGGGGCTGGCGGGGCACGTGGGGGAGACCCGGGCCGTGTCCAGGCCCCAGCGGCCGGCGTGTCCGGGTGCTTAGCAACAGCGAGGGATTGTTCTCGGACCCCGTGAGGTCGGGGGAGGGGACAGCTGGTCCCCCGCTCGCCCTCGACCAGCCGCGGCGGAGATCCCTTTTGGGCTGGCTTCCTCCCGCGTCGGGGTCTGCCGGGTTTCAAGCTTAGGAACCTCCTGCCCCGCCTGGGACAGAACTCCAGAGTTGGGTGCTGTCTGGGATGATCGTGTCGAACTGGGCGCTTCACGGGCACTTTTCAGCCAGTTCCAGAGTCGGAGGTAGCCAGGCTTTATAATAAAGCCCCACAGTCAAACGCACGAAGCAAAAGGATGATATTTCAGCTTCTAGTTAGTGACCTTCTGTCGTCGCAGTAACCAGCTGCTGATCAGTTTTTACCCCTGAAGGTCCAAGTTCTCTTTTTTTCTTTTAAGTTGTTTCATCTTGCTTTGCCTATATAAATGAATAGAGGGGCTGTGAAGCGACAGTTAAAAGTCACCAAGCCGGCTGGAGAGTGATGTTGAGATATCTCCAGATAATCCAGAGTTTGTGTCTCTGGTATGGCTAACTCATAATTGTGTGTCATCAATGCTTTCAGTGGCCATGACTTTGTCTCTTTTGTTTACTAGGTATGAGAGAACTCAAAAAGTCAAATGTCTGAATGCCTTTTTGGCCTTAAAAAATACATATTTGATTATATGTTTGTATATGTATATATTTATTGATTTTAAGGGAGTTTTATATATGTAAGCAATAATGATTTTAATTCAGTACTTTGATTTCACAAGTGAACCTGCTCAAAAATCACACAGTGGCGGAGGCAGAACTGGACTAGAATCCAGGGCTTCTCATTCCCTTAGGTCTGAGGCTTATTCATACCTTTGTTTTACAATTTATGACTAGTTCCATATAAATTCTTACTTAACTCCCACATCAATGCAGGGTGGTGGTGCCAGTTTTACAGACAAAAAAAATTAGTCCCAGAAAGTTTAAGTGACTCACTCAAGCACAGTGGCTATGCTTGGAATAGTACCCAGGTCTTCTGCCTCCTACTGAAGACTTTCCATTTCTGACTGCCTTTTAAAATTATATCCTCATTTCATTTCAGGAATGTCGGATTGCACACCCTGTTGTGAAGTGTACCTACTGTAGGACTGAGTACCAGCAGGAGAGGTACAGTTTTCGTTGACCATGAGCTTTTCCTTTGAAAATCTGTAATCGATTGCATTTCAATATACAGATTTGTAATCAGTTGCATTGTAATATATAGATTTGTAATCAATTGCATTATACACAGATTCTGCCATTTCCTGTTATAACACAATGGAAGTAAAATACACATATTTTTCCCTAGTTATTCATTAATTGCTTAAATTATTAGTTACTTATTTTTCACATCCTTGATAATTTTATATTGTGGGGTTTTTAAAATAAATAAATTTATTTATTTATTTATTTTTGGCTGCATCGGGTCTTCGTTGCTGTGTGCGGGCTTCTCATTGTGGTGGCTTCTCTTGTTGTGGAGCACGGTCTCTGGGCACGCGGGCTTCAGTAGTTGGGGCTCGCTGGCTTCAGTAGTTGGGGCTCACTGGCTTCAGTAGTTGGGGCTCGCGGGCTCTAGAGCGCAGGCTCAGTAGTTGTGGCCCATGGGCTTAGTTGCTCCGCGGCATGTGGCATCTTCCTGGACCAGGGATCAAACCCGTGTCCCAGGGAAGCCCTGTATTATGGTTTTGACATTTTTGACACTAAGAAACCAATCCCACAACAGTAAAACATGAGCCTTGTGCTCTAGTATATTTATATGCAGAGTTTGGAGAACTTATAAGCCGAAAGAAGATACTTTTGAAAATGTGACAATCTGATAAAGAGTTTGTTAGCCCTAGTCACATTTGAAAAAACTCACTTGCCTTTACACTTGCCTTGTGTGAATCTCATTTTGAAAAGTGTGAAAAATATTTAGGTGTGAATGAACACACATCTTTGGGGGACTTTTTAATAGCAGCAAAGTGGTTTATTGGTATAGTAAGTTAAACTTTTGGGGAACCGTGGCTGTAGGTAATATTGCCTTAAGCAGGATGGGGTCTGTTTGCCAGCTCACACATGGACCCAGAAGCCTAATTTTGGTCAGCTTCATTTCAATTCTAGGAATATTTTCCCTGATATTTCGTTATGTATATTTTCAAAGAAAAAAAAGCTAAAAAAACTAGATAGTAAACACTCATCTACCCACTACTTAGATTCTACAATTTACACTTACTACTTTTGCATCTATCCATCTCTCTATCCATCAGTGTATTAATCCATCTTATTTGTGATGCAGTTTAAATTTGGGGACATCAGTGTACTTGACCCTAAACACTTCAGCATGCATATCATTAACTTAGAGTTCAATATTTGTTTATGGTTTTTAAATTTTTTTAGAGGTAAAATTTGCACACATTGAAATGCTCAAATCTTAAGTGCATCATTCAATGAGTTTTACAAACAGTATATATCTGTGTAACCCTAAACCCCATCAAAATACAAAACATTTCTATCACCCCAGAGATTCTAACCCCAACCCAGTCAGTCCCCACCCTCCTTGCTTTTTCCAAGCAACTACTGTTCTGATTTTCCTTTGCACCATAGATTAGTTTTACCTGTTCTAGAACTTCATGTAAATGAAGACACACAGAATATACTCTGGAAGGTTTATATTTTAGCTTTTACATTTAGGCCTATGATCCCTTTCAAATTTATTTCTGTGTGTAGGGTGAGCTTTGAAGTATAACCCTTAATTCACACCATACATAAAAATTAATTCAAGATGGATTATAGAAATAGGTTTTTTTGCATTTTTTTCTAAAATGTCAAGAGCATTTGTATATATTGATATATATGTCCCACTCCTTGAGTAATAAATCTAAAATAAACTCAAATGTTCAACATCACAGAATCACTGATGCTAATCCTCTTTCTAGAGGTCTCTTTCAATGTACTTCACTTCCTGAACTGCCTTTTTTTTTTCTTTTTGGCCACCCTGTGGCTTGTTGGATCTTAGTTCCCCACTAGGGATTGAACCCGGGCCACGGCAGTGGAAGTGCTGAGACCTAACCACTAGACCCCACTGGACCACCAGGGAAGTCCCTGAACTGCCTTTTTAAAATGGCAGAAAATTGCCCTGGGAAATATTTTGTTTGAATATCTCATTTTAATTTAATGATTTTTACTTTGAGGTTTTTCTTTTGTCTTTTAAGTTTGTAGTCACTTTGATAGGAACTGTATGGGAAAAAAATCACAAAGTAACAATATACTGGATTTTTATGTGATTTTGTTTTTAGCCCCCAAATATTGTTTAAACTGTTGTTAAACATGAAGCATTCGTTTGTACCTCCCTTTGTGAAGGGTTAGACTTTATTTGAAGATAATATTTTTTCCCCAAGGCAGTTTATCAGTTTAGGCATGTAGGTAATATTATGACTTGGATCTTCACAAGGGAAAGGGCGTGTTTATTTTTGTCAGTGCTTAGCTCTTAGAGAAATTGGAAATATTGAAAAAATATTTGGTGTTAGCATCTATTTCCCCACATCAGGGATTTTCACATACTTTTACTTATAGAGGAGAACATAGAGTAAGGTCAACATGGATAGAGTCTCTGAGCTTATATCCCAAACACAAATACTTTACTCCTCATCTCGAATTTCTCAGCTGCTCATCTGAATTGAGGAGAATTAATTTCTTTTTTGCTAGTCCATTTTGGTCTAACATAATATTCTTTTCAGGGTCCTTTGCATATCTGATAATTTTACTTAGTGGTACTTGGAGATGTCATAATCATAAATAACTCACTCTTCATTTTAACCAAAGCCTCCTTGTATTTGAGCTAATAAAATTTATAACTACAGAATAATTAAAAGAGTTACTGGCCAGATACTCACCCTTCAGTTAATCAAATGTCCAAACCATATTCCACCTTGGCACTTAGTAAGGAACAAATTCCTTGGACTTAAGGAAGAATCAGTTTTCAAATGTTGTAAGTAAAACGATTTTTTTCTTATAAAGCCTTGTGTCTCTTTCTTCCTTAACAGTAAAACCAATACAATATGCAAGAAATGTGCTCAGAATGTGCAGTTGTATGGAACGGTAAGTAGGGTTTCTCTGTACCTAACAGTCAGGTCTCTTGGGACCGTACATTCTGTGGACTATTAATATAATTACAATATTTTTATTAGAAGACCTAGTTATGCGTAAAAATGTTCTCAGAAAAATTTATGTAGTGTTTTAGCTTTCAAACTTAGCTAATACTTAGTATTAAGGAGTTCTGTGTTTATAGTCACTGTGGCAGGATTGTGATTATAATTTTCCTTGAGAAGCTTCAGTAACCAGTATGTAAAGAGAAGGGGAATGATGAATCCTATGACGTGACCTCTTTGTTTGGTAACAGTTGACTATTCATTTTGATGAATGATTTTTTTTCTTTCAGTGTTAGGGTTCAGCATACTGTGTCCTTGCAGGCATTCTCCCCACATGTTTATACACTGATAATGTCAAAGAGGCCTTTTCAGAAATTTGGACACACTTGCTCATTTCTCCAAGAGCTGGTTCTGTTGAATTGGTTAGAGAAGTCCCAGCATATATGCTAATGGGTTTTTGTTATTTGTTTATTTATTTAAAAATCAATAGTCCTGTGCAGAAAAACACTTTACATGGTGTTAGGAATTGGGCTTTATTGGATCAGTGTAAAAGGAAATTTATGAAGTTGGGAATGCATTTTTACCATGACTAATGAACTGTGTATAATAGAAATCATTGCTTTAAAAAATGCACTGGAAAAAAAAATGCACTGGTATTTTACAACATACTTACTTGACACTTTTTTTTTTCTCTTTAAGCCCAAACCTTGTCAGTATTGCAACATAATTGCAGCATTTATTGGCAACAAATGCCAACGCTGCACAAATTCAGAGAAGAAGTATGGACCACCATATTCTTGTGAACAGTGCAAGCAGCAGTGTGCATTTGACAGGAAAGATGATAGAAAGAAGGTAAATCTCTGTGTTTTTCTGGATATTTTTTTCTTTCAGAGAAATTCAGGTGGGCCAATTGTGTTAAAAAGACATATAACCAAGATTGATTTCTCAGTTCCTCTCCAAATTCTGTTATTGACTTTGAAGAAGATATTCAGCCTTTGTTTTCTTCATTTATCAAATGTGGACCATTATATTATAACATTTCATAGGTTAGTATTTCATGAGAATTTGAATTACAGTGTTCAACATCCCTTATAAGTGAAGTGGTGATTGGCAAAATTCTACAAAACTCTTTAAAGGAGAGATTGTGACTTAAGCAGGATATAGTCTGTTACCAGTTTTACTATCTGGCTCTTTAAATGTTTCTATCTGTTGAAGTTAAAGACCACAAGAAGATGATATAGATAAACCTCTATGTGGAATGATGGTACCTTGGTGGAATTAAAATGATTTAGATTTGGTCTGTTTAAAACCCTCAACTGGCTTCCAGTTGCACTTAGAATGAAACCCAAACTCCTTCCATAGCCTGCAAGGCCCATACCTGACTCTCAGTCTCATCTTCCATCACACTCCCCTCCTCCTCCCTTGGTCCAGCCACACTGGCCACCTTTCAGTCCTTCAGATATACCAGTCTCATTTCCACCTTTGTGCCGGCTGGATTTGCCTGATACACAGCCTTCTCCAGAGTGTCATAACTTGTTCCTTGCGTCAAGTCTCAGCTCAATTGCCAGCTTCTCACAGAGACCTTCTTTACTAACTCCCCCGATCACTCTATCATAGTACCCTGTTTATTGTCTTCATAGCATGTAATGTTATGAGAAATTATCTTGTTTGTTTACATGTTTGTCCACCCCCACTAAAGTATGAGTTCTTTGTCCATCTGTTTTCATGCTGTATTACCAGCAGCCTGGCACATAGTAGGTACTTGATAAATTTTTTTTGAATGAAAGAATGTAGTACAGAAACTCTCAGTTTCCAGAGATGCTTTTCAGAGATGCTTAGGCTCTCAAAAGCTGATTCGTGGTAACCAAATTCATTAATTTACAATGGGAGGAAGTAACTTTCCAGTGACCAGAATATTCCTGCCTGCCAACCAGGGCACCTCTTCCCTGAATCAAGATACTAGAGAAGCTGAATTAGTAATCAGAAGGTAACATATAATAATAGTTGGAGCACAAGCTTTTTAGTCCCATAGATCTGGGTTCCAGCCCACTTCTGGCTTAGCTGAATGATCCTGGGCAAATTATTTACTCCTGTTATGCATCAGTTTTGTCATCTTTACTGTGGGAATAACAGTAGCTACTTCACAAGGGCATAGGGAGATTTAATTGAGATAGGTATATAAAACAATTTTGAGCCTAGCATATACTATACTTCATTAAATGGTACCTATATTATTATTATTTGGATTACACTAGAATTCATTGTTTCTACTTTCTAGTTACAATCCTATCATAAGAGTTTGCGTATTTGTAGGCATCCTCAATCATCTATTTATAAACTTTAGGAGGACCAAGCTTAGGGATTGAGAGTGGATGATCTGGACTCAGAGTGCCTGGATTGAAATCTTTGTCTGTCACTTATTTGTTGTGTGACTTCAGGTGAGTTAATCTATCAGTGCCTCAGTTTCCTCATCCGTAAATGAGGCTGCTCAGACCTCATCGTTGTTATGAAGGTCAAGTGTAAACCCCTTCAGAAGGAATCTGGCACATGATAAGTACTCAGTGTTATCTATGATTATTTCTTTATGATAGTTTAATTCTGAGAGGGTGATTTTATATTTTTAAAGTTTGTGAAGGAGAGATCTGAAGTAAAGTGTCCTGTGGTTCAGTGTGTGATTTTCATGTTTAATGTTGGCTCTCTTTCAGTGTAGTTGCTTTGTTTTCAAACCCTTCTTCAGTGAAAGCTCTTTCGTGGAGAAGGTCTCCTATTTTTTTTTTTTTTGGCTGCATTGGGTCTTTGTTGCTGGGCGCAGGCTTTCTCTAGTTGCGGCGAGTGGGGGCTACTCTTTGTTGCAGTGTGTGGGCTTCTCATTGCGGTGGCTTCTCATTGCAGAGCATGGGCTCTAGGCATGCGGGCTCAGTAGTTGTGGCTTGCGAGCTCTAGAGCGCAGGCTCAGTAGCTGTGGCATACGGGGCTTAGTTGCTCTGCAGCATGTGGGATCTTCCCGGACCAGGGATCAAACCCGTGTCTCCTGCATTGGCAGGTGGATTCTTAACCATTACGCCACCAGGGAAGTCCTCCTAAAGTCAGACCTTCAGGCCATATCCCATAACCATGAAATGCAGCAAATTGAAGTTTGGTTTCAAAATTCATTTATACACTCGTTAACAAATAATTAGATGCTTATCATGTCTCAGACACTGCTCTGGGTGTTGGAAATACACTGATGAACTAAGCAGAAGAGACCTTATTCTCTCAGAGCTTTTATTTATGTGTGTAAGAGATGGATGAGAACAAACAAGGAAATAAATGAACACAGATTTTAGGTGTAAGTGCTATAAGGAAATAGGGTATATGGTAGAGAGTGACTGGGGAGGCCAGTTTTGATTGGGCAATCAGGAGGACCTGCATGGAGATAAAATCTGAGCTGAAACAGGAAAGATGAGAAGGAAGCAGCCATGGGAAGCCCTGGAGGGCAAAGATCCTGGAAAGAGAGACCAGCTATGAAAAGACCCAGAGGCAAGAGTGAGCTTGGCAGATGGGAAGAACAGAAAGAAGGCAGAGTGAACAGAGAATGAGATTATAAAGGCAGGCAGAGGCTACATTTAAGTCAACATAGGCTATGGTAAAAAGTTTAGATTTTATATTTTAAGGCGAGGAGAGACATAATCAGATTTACATTTAAGGAGCCCTCTTTGGCAGCTATGTGGAAATGGTTGATCTGGAGAAAAATAGATCATTTGGGTGGGTCTTGCAGTTGTGACAAGTAAGAATGGCTTTGCTTGGGTGGAAGCAGTGGAGTTGGAAAGAAGTGGGTAGATTCGGACGGATGACTTGCTAATAGGTTAGGAGAATAAGGTGCAAAGAAGCTTTTGCTAACAAGACAAATACTTTAGGTAAATGATGGTCTGGCTTACCCATGTTCAAGATGGGGCAGAAGATGTAATTTAGAGGCAAGACATGAAAACTAAGATTCCATGAAATATCAGCACACTCCCTCCTCAACCTGAGTAACTGCAACCAGCTCTGCTGCCCTGCCACTTGTACCAGGCCACCCCACAAACTTACTTTTGCCATCTGAGTGCTGTACAGAGGCACCCCAGCTTCAGAGGATTGTGGAAGCCCCATTCTGCTTTCCTAGCCCTGTGCCCTGCACCCTGGTACAGAGCTGCTTCTGCCCAAAGTGATCAACTTTTTCTAAATCAAACAAAGTGCCATGGTAGGCCACGACCAGGGATTGGGGCCCTGGAAGCTACTTGCCCATCAGTCTTTTTCTGGAGACATTTTTTTTTTTTTTTAACAGAAGATATTGGGGGTAGGAGTTTATTAATTAATTAATTGATTTTTGCTGTGTTGCATCTTTGTTTCTGTGCGAGGGCTTTCTCTAGTTGTGGCAAGCGGGGGCCACTCTTCATCGCGGTGTGCGGGCGTCTCACTATCGCGGCCTCTTGTTGCGGAGCACAGGCTCCAGACGCGCAGGCTCAGTAGTTGTCGCTCACGGGCCTAGTTGCTCCACGGCATGTGGGATCCTCCCAGACCAGGGCTTGAACTCGTGTCCCCTGCATTAGCAGACAGATTCTCAACCACTGCGCCACCAGGGAAGCCCTCTGGAGACATTTATTTCCATCTGAGAAAAGATATCCAGCATACCATTTTATGAGCCATTTATAAGGTATTAAAGCTAAAGTATAGGGCTTCCCTGGTGGCACAGTGGTTAAGAATCCGCCTGCCAAGGCAGGGGACACAGGTTCGAGCCCTGGTCTGGGAAGATCCCACATGCTGCGGAGCAACTAAGCCCATGCACCACAACTACTGAGCCTACGCTCTAGAGTCTGCGAGCCACAACTACTGAGCCCATGTGCCACAACTACTGAAGCCTGCGCGCCTAGAGCCCGTGCTCCACAACAAGAGAAGCCACCGCAATAAGAAGCCCATGCACCGCAACAAAGAGTAGCCCTCACTCACCACAACTAAAGACAGCCCATGCACAGCAACAAAGACCCAATGCAGCCAAAGATAAATAAATAAAATAAATTTTAAAAAAAAGGAAAAGGAAAAGCTAAATTAGAAATTTTATGTTTCATCTTCTGTCTTCTCTTTTCCCTGCTGTGTTTTCCTTGATGAGCACCATAGAGATATTTGTGTCTTTTGAAATTCTTATGGGAACTTTGCTCTGGTCTGTGTTAAGTTGAAGAAAAACAAAATTAAAAAATATATAAAATTAGCAGCTCATTTTTATTTTATTTATTTATTTAAAAAATTTTTTGGCCATACCACACAGCATGTGGGATCTTAGTTCCCCACCAGGAATCAAACATGTGCCCCCTGCAGTGGAAGTGTGGAGCCCTAACCACTGGACCGCCAGGGAAATCCCCAGCTCCTATTTTATTGAGCAATTTTTATGTACCTTGCACCATGCTTTACCTACATTATGTCACTAGATCCTTGCACCAGCCCTCTGAAGTAGGTTCTATTATCCTTCATTTTATAGATGAAGAAATTGACCCCATGAGTACCCAGCTGACTTCCGTAAGGTCACACAGCTTGTAAGTGGCAGATCTGGACTTAACCAGAGGTTCTAGCTCCTAATACCCATGTTCTCAGCCACTGCACTAGCACATTCCTTCTTTATCTTTGTCTCCTCATCTTCCAGGTAGATGGGAAATTGCTATGCTGGCTGTGCACACTTTCATACAAACGGGTCCTTCAGAAGACCAAAGAGCAGAGGAAGCACCTGAGCAGTTCTTCCCGTGCCAGCCACCAGGAGAAGGAGCAGTACAGTCGACTGAGTGGTGGCAGCCATTATAACAGGTAACCCCGAGATGCATGAGATAGGACTAGAGGTGCTGGGAGGTCAGATGTAATACTCACACAATTAGCCGTGGAAGATACCATTTTGTCTAAATTTTCCTATTTTCTCTCTAGTTATTAGTCTATAGAGGGAATCTCCTTTGTCGTAGTTTGTAATTCATGTATCATCCAAGGGCCAGAGAGACTTCCATAAGGCATCAGGATTTTCTGACTTGGTTTCTGTTGTGTCTTAAAAGTTTGTGGAACTTACTCCACTTCAACATGTAACGTTTTCCCCTCCGTTAGAGTGGGTTATCTCCCTAGAAGATTGGACATTTCACAGTCTGAGGGATGCAGCTTTTTTATGCATATTGGCTAGGAGATTGATAGATATTCTAGGTTTGTCCTTGTGAGATCCAGTCAAAATGATGTCCTTTCATTATTGTCTTAAGCTTCTTTTCAGAGTATCTGTAGAATTGTTAAGAGTTCTGGCTTTGGATTGAATCCTGGGTCTGCCAAGTTTTCTGTATGGGATATTGGGCAAGTTTTTTCATCTGTGAAATGAGGGAAATAATAATATTACCTCATGGAGTTGTTGCAGAAATAAATTATATAGTATGTACATAGTGATTAGTTTTATAACCGGCATATAGGAAGCTTCAATACATTTTAGTTATTCGTTGTTATTATTACCATTGTGACTTTCTTTGTTCATTGTTAAGTACTTTCATGAGCCAGGTTCTCTGCAAGGAATGCAGAGATAAGTAAAAGACTCATGCTGCTATCCAAGAGTATGCAGTCTGGTAGGGAAGACAGACCTGTAATCAAATCATTGCAGGATAATTCGATGGGCATCACAGTGGAAACATGTCAAAATACAGGCATAAGAGGCAGTGGTAATTAACTGCCTCGGGAGGTTAGGGAACGAAAGATCAGAGAAATGCTGGTGTTGGAGCTAGATCTTAGGATGGGTCAGAATCATCAGATAAGGAATGGGCAGAGACATTCTAGGCTGAGGGAATAGCATTTGCAAAGACATGGAGGGCATGAGACCACACGGAACTTGGAAACAGCAAGTCCTTTTATTTTGCTGGAGCTTATGATTGGGAGCTGGAAAATGGGAGGAAAAGGAATCCAGCAGACCTGGTAAGGAGCATGAACTTGATCTTAGTGATCTTAACGGGAAGCCACTGAAAGGATCTATGCAGGGGAGGGGCCAAATCTGCATTTAAAAAAAAATTAACCCAGACTACTGGGGAGAATGCATTGGAGGAAAAAGAGGCTGGGGCCTAGTTAAGAAGCTTTTTTGGTAAGAGTCCAGATAAGAGATGTTAATAGAGAACCTCAACTTGAGGCAGTGACACTGAAGAGGCAGATTCAGGAAGATACTTTAGAAGGAGATTTTTGAGTAAATTAGATAATGTGATGAACAGATAGATGGGCAGGAGCTGGGTGAGTAAAGGACAATTCTCAAATTTCTTGCTTGGGTGAATGGGTAGATCCTTATCTGAGAGAGAGTATAGGAAGGGGGAAAAAGAAGTTCAGTTTTGGAAAGTTGAGTTTAAAGCATCAAGAAGAATTATTTAGCTCTTTTCCGTAGCACCTTGGAGGTGAACGGCTGCTTCAGGATGAAGCTGAACATCTTTCCCAGCCACTGTCTGCCAGAAACTCACTGAAGTGAACTATGAACGCAAACTTTGTACCATCTGTGAGAAGTTTATGGCCATGGAAATTGCTGCTGATGCTCCAGGTGAAGAATGGACGGGTTATGTGGTCCAAATCAGTGGTGAGAGTGACAAACAAGGGACCATGAAGCCGGGTGGCACGACCCACAGCCGCGTCTGCTTGCTACTGAGTAAACAGCATTCCTGTCACAGGCCAAGGAGGACTGGAGAAAGAAAGTGCAGATCTGTACAGGGTTGCATTGTGGATGCCAATCTGAGTGTCCTGAATTTGGTCATTTTGAAAAAAGGTGAGAAGGATATTTCTAGATTTGCTGATACAACTGTGCTGCATTGCCTGGGGCCCAAGAGCTAGAATCCGCAAACTTTTTAAGCTCTCTAAAGAGGATGATGGGGCTTCCCTGGTGGCTCAGTGGTTAAGAATCTGCCTGCTAATGCAGGGGACACGGGTTCGAGCCCTGCTCCGGGAAGATCCCACATGCCGTGGAGCAACTAAGCCCGTGCGCCACAACTACTGAGCCTGCGCTCCAGAGCCCATGAGCCACAACTACTGAAGCCCGCGCACCTAGAGCCCGCGCTCTGCAACAAGAGAAGCCACCACAATGAGGAGCCCAAGCACCGCAACGAAGGGTAGCCCCTGCTCACCCCAACTAGAGAAAAGCCCGCGCGCAGCAACAAAGACCCAAGGCAGCCCAAAATAAAAATAAATAAATTTATTAAAAAATAAATTAAAAAAAATAAAGAAGATGATGTCTACCATTATGTTGTGAGAAGGCCCTTAAACAAAGAAGGTAAGAAACGTAGGACTGAAGCACCCAAAATTCAGCGTCTTGTTGCTCCACATGTTCTGCAACACAAACATCGGCATATTGCTCTGAAGAAACAGCATGCTAAGAAAAATAAGGAAGAGACTGCAGAATATGCTACACTTTTGGTCAAGAGAATGAAGGAGGCCAAAGAAAAATGCAAGGAACAGATTGTCAAGAGACAGAAGCTGTCCTTGGTCAAAAAGAAGATGTTCTAAGAGTAACAAATAAATAGATACGACATCCAAAAAAAAAAAAGAATTATTTAGTGGAAGTTTAGCCTAAACTCACAAGAGAGGTTTGAACATGAGCCATTGGTAGCACATAAGAGTCAGTGGTAGCAGAGATTAGTTTAAAATGTAGATTTCTGTGGCCCTACCTCAGAGTTTAATTCAGTAGAATCTAGGATAGAGTCCAGGAATCTGCTTTGTTTTATAAACATCTCAGATGATTCTGATGCAGGTGATCTGGGGAACATCATTTCTAACCACTATGATAGATAGTTGTTAAAACCATGCTCTTGAATGACACGACTCAGGTTGGAGGCTGAGAACAGATTCTAGAAGCACTCAAGAAGGATGGAGTGAATATTTGAAAACCAAATATCTGATCAGGGTTAATATCCAAAATATATAAAGGACTCAACAGTATGGTGTTTCCTGAAAAAATTAAAAATAAAACTATCATATGATCCAGCAGTCGCTCCTGGGTATATATCTGAAGGAACTGAAATCAGTATCTCATATTCATTATAACTTTATTCATAATACCTAAGATATGGAAGCAACCTAAATGTCCTTCGAGGGATGAATGGCTAAAGAAAATGTGTATATATATACAATGGAATATCCAGCCATAAAAAAAGAAGGAAATCCTGCTATTTGCTACAATAGATAAACCTGGAAGGCATATGCTAAGTGAAGTGAGCCAGAGAGAGAAAGACAAACACCATGTGGTATGACTTTTATGTGGAATCTTAAAAAAAATAAAGCTGATTTCATAGAAATAGAGAATAGAATGGTGGTTGCCAGGGGCAGGGGGAGAGGGAAATGGGGAGGTGTAGGTCAAAGGGTACAAACTTTATAAGAAGAAGTAGTTCTGAGGATCTAATGTGTAGCTTAGTGACGATAGTTAATAATACCATGTTGTATGCTTGAAAGTTGCTGAGAGTAGATCTTAAGCATTCTCACCATTAAAAAAAATAAAAGAGGGAATTCCCTGGGAGTCCAGTGATTAGGACTCTGTGCTTCCACTGCAGAGGGCATGGGTTCAGTCTCTTGTCGGGGAACTAATATCCTGCAAGCCACATGGTGCAGCCAAAAAATAAAGTAAAAGAATTAAGTATTCAAGGTGATGGGTGTATTAATTATCTTGATCTTGGTAATCATTCTATAATGTACATGTATATCAAATTGTCACCTTGTACACTTTAAATATGTACAATTATATTTGTCAGTTATTCCTCAATAAAGTCAGGGGGGGAAATGGATGGCATGGTCAGTGGTATCAAATATTGAAAAGAGGCCAAGTAAGAAAAGGTCTGAAACATCCTTTGGGCTTGGCGATTGGACATCCATCAAAGTAAAAGGGTTGCAGACTAGTTTTAGGGGGTCAACTTATTGGGGCTAAAACTGATCTTTAGTGTTGTTGTGGGACTCAGACACCAGAAGATTCACAGAAATAGAGTGAGGAAGAACTGGACTTGGAGTTCAAATATGTCAGCCTGGTGTCTAGTCCCAGCTTCACTGCTAACTAGCTGT
The DNA here is from genome assembly GCF_011762595.2 of Tursiops truncatus. Classification (NCBI taxonomy): domain Eukaryota; kingdom Metazoa; phylum Chordata; class Mammalia; order Artiodactyla; family Delphinidae; genus Tursiops; species Tursiops truncatus. The sequence continues at coordinate 162,323,068 of NC_047034.1, read as the reverse complement.
ATATCCCTGGGTAGGTCAGTTAACCTTGATGAGCCTCAGTTTATGCAAAATAGAAACAATCCCTTGTATATACCTCACTGTATTATAAGATACATGTGAGACAATGAATGTGAAAGTACTTTTTAAATTGTAAGATAGATTATACTTCTGAGGTTTTATTGACTCTATTCTCATAGTTATTAATAAAGCAGATAATATTTAATCAAGGCCAAGAATTTGGGGGAGGACTGTAGAAACGAGCTACCCATGCATCCAGGACCTATGAAATCAAGACTTTGGTGGATTTTGATGATCAAGAATAATTAGCTCTTAGATCTTAGATCAGGCCACCTGGACATTTGTGCTTGTTGTCTGTTTCATGCGGACAGCGTGCCCCACCTGACCTCAGAATTGAAAGCTTTACCCCCTTTAAGTAACAACACAGCTTCATGTGTGTTCCTTGTGTTATGCTGTATTTTTTTAAGTAAAATAAATGAAAGAGAAAAAAAATAATAATTAGCTCTTGCATAGAATGGGTACAGTATTACATTGGTCCCATTTGACAAGACTTTCATTGTGATGTTTTATTAATCTTTGATTTCTAAAGTGTGTGTATCTCTCTCTCTCTCTCCTTTTTTTTTGCCACTAAAAGTCAGAAAACACTTTCTACATCTTCAATTCAAAATGAAATCCCAAAGAAAAAATCCAAGTTTGAGTCGATCACAACCAATGGAGATAGGTAAGCCAATTCAAGTGTGTGTGCATGTTTCTGTTTGAAATGCATACACAGTTCCTGAAACAGGAATACATTTTAGGGTGTGTCATGGAGCTAGTCTGTGGTTGTCAATGAACTTCTCAGGTTCGCTACACTAGCCACTTGATATCTTATAAATAAACAGTACTGATATTTGTTTATAAATCTAATCTTGTCTAGAACATATAACTGGATTTCATAGCAATTGAATTCTGCAGTCCACAAATAACTTCCTCACACGAATTCAAAGAAGTCAATAGCTAGATGCTTTTTATTGTGATCTGTGCCTGTAGCCTCCTCCAGGCAGGGCAGGAGTTGGTCTCCAGACGCAAAGCAGAGACAAGTTGGGATTTTTTTTTTTTGGCTGCACTGCACAGCTTGTGGGATCTTAGTTCCCCGACCAGGGATTGAATCTGGGCTACGGCAGTGAAAGCGCTGAGTCTTAACCACTGGACCGCCAGGGAATTCCCGACAAGTTGGAATTAAGGCAGTATTGCTCAGTCTGTGAGGGATAATCCATGCTTCCTTAGCATTAACAGAGATAGCCCAATGCAGATGCTGGCTCAGGAGAGAAGGAGATGTGTTTAAATATTTTTGTTTCATTTTAAGCCTTTCTAAATGCATTTTTATTCCTCACTTTCCCCTCTCCTTCTCAGTGATGCTTCGCTTACGAGCTACTTTCTCCTCATATCCAGGGTGCCCCATCCATGTTGGTGCAGTGGGCGGCTTCTCAGCAGAGTCTTGGGGCCACCTGTTTTCCTGTTCCTCCAGGCCTGGGCATCCTGAAGTGAGACCACCTGACACACTGTTCCCTAAAATCCTTGGAATCATCTCCGTTCTGAAAACTTCCATTCTTGGTTCTCCCTCCCAGGCAGTGGTGGGTATGGGAGCAGACCAGCATATAGGCTTACCAGCGCTGAATTTTATTTATTTAGCTGGTTACACAGCGTCTATGAAGTTGGCTTTTTCATTAACTTGATTTGAGACTCTGCAAGCTGTCTTCTTAATGCTAGTATTAGTGACTTTAAACTTCTTGAATTGATCCTTCTAGAAATGCTTAATTTAGATATTCTGATTACATAGGGGAAGGAACCATAAAGACCATCTTTCTGGTCAGCTTTATTGTTTATTCTCTGAGCAGCTAGTTTGACCATTCTGAAGAAAATAGATGTGGCACTGATTGTCCCATCACTTCTGCCAGGATTCATGATCCTGTAAAAACTACTTTTTAAAAGAGTGAACCATTCTGAATGCCCTGCTTTATAAAGGCCTAAGCCAAGACCTACAGCCTTTAGATTCATCATTTCTGTTTTGTGCTATTTGTGACGCAGGCTATGTTTGAATGACCCAGAAAAGCTCATTTAGTTTAACTTTTAGTTTAACCAACAGTCCTTAAAGTTTGCCTTCTATTAGCTCATTTTGTTCTTGAGATACTGCCACTATTCTTTCTGACTATTGTTATGGATACACCAAGCCAAAGACTTAAACTTTCTGCTCTGTTTTATTGCATCCGGTTACCAGCAATGATTGTTTTCCTCAAGTAGGATGCCGATCCTTAACTTAGGTCTGTAGTCTTTCATAATGTCCTCTGGGAAAGATCTTTAAAAATAATTTTTCCTTTAAATGTACATGGTAATTAAAAAAATAACTTATCCTAATAACCTGAAAATTTGGAAAAAAATTTTCTGCTGCCAAAAAAATTATTTTCATATACAAGTTCCATTTGAATGTTCCTGTATTAGCAATCTTAACAATCTATTCCACTTGTTTACATTTCTGTCTTTTAAAAGTTCATATACAAGGTAAATTACATTTTTCCTTTTCTTTTTACTTTTTGTGTTTTTTTCCCTTGCTTTTCCTTCACTTAGAAAACATTCTGACAAGACTTTTTTTTAACAGTCCTTTTTTTAATGTCATGCAAACCAAAAATTTTTTCCTGAGTATCCATTTTGAATTCAGTTCTGTAGTAAATGTTACCAGTTTTGTTTCCTAACTATCTATTGTGACTGCCTCCCAGTTTTTAATTAATCACAATCCACTTTGCTTGTCCCACTCTTAAAATATCCATATACTTTTTATTTTACTACAGTAAAGTTGCTTTACAATGTTGTATTAGTTTCTGCTGTACAGCAGAGTGAATCAGCCACACGTAATATACATATACTTTTAAATTTATGCTTTTATTCTTTCATTTTTATCCCTTCATGTCTTCTGCAGGTTGCTCTCTAACAGTTTTCCATTGACCTTTCTATACTACCATATTCTCCTCTTTTTTTTTTTTTTTGGCCGTGCTGCACGGCATTTGGGATCTTAGTTCCCCAACCAGGGATCAAACCCGCGCCCCCTGCAGTGGAAGTGTGGAGTTGTAACCACTGGACCATCAGGGAAGTCCTCTTTTTTATTTTTTAAATATCGAGGAATATTTGATTATTTTTTCTCGTCTTTTTCTTTTTTTTTTTTTGCGGTACGCGGGCCTCTCACTGTCGTGGGCTCTCCCGTTGCGGAGCACAGGCTCCGGACGCGCAGGCTCAGCGGCCATGGCTCACGGGCCTAGCCGCTCCGTGGCATGTGGGATCTTCCTGCACCGGGGCACGAACCCGTGTTCCCTGCATCGGACTCTCAACCACTGCGCCACCAGGGAAGCCCTCTTCTTTTTCTTTATTCATTAGCCTTCCATATCATAGAGAACCCATTACTTTAGGGGTTTTTTTAAAAAAATAAAACCATTCTTCTCATGGTTTTATACTTATAAAATGCCTTAGTCTTTTTATTTTTTAGTATCCTATAAAATTCACAGCCTCCATCTCAATATTTTATAGTTTGTCAAAATTGTAACGGAAACTCTTCAATTTGAAGAAAATCGGAGTTCATTTCTAGCTTTCCTTCCCTGAGAAATGCACTTTTTGATCATATTTGTTTATTGTTCTATGGGCAGTAAAAGCAGTGGGTGGCCTCCAGGCACACCTTGTGGTTTATTGTTTCTAAAGGACATTCTTTTCCTTTCCTTATAGTTTTATTTTATTCTCCCTCTGAAATATGCCTGAAAGATCAGACTTACTCTGTGTGGCCTTTGAGGACAGACCCAGGACTAATGGATGGGACTGATAGGGAGGCAGGTTTTGGCTCAACCTGAGGAAAGGTGTTCTCTTAAGCTTTTGGAAAAGACAAGAAGATTCCTGGAGAAATAGTGAGTTCCGTCTTTGGAGGTATTTAGAAAGAGACTGGATTTGATTTTCTGCCTTGGTAACCTAGTTATCTTTTTTCATTTTGATACCCAGCAGTTCTTATTAATCAGGAGTTACAGAGTTAGAGAGGTCAGGACCTAACACAAGAAAGACACAACTAGTTTTGTCAACGATTTATTGGTATAGGAAGACTCCTTCCTCAAGAAGCAGGTAGAGCCAAAGCAATCTTGAGAATGAAGAACAAAGTTGGAGGTGTCATGCTTTCTGATTTCAAACTGTACTACAAATCTGCAGTAATCAAAACAGTATGGGATTGGCACAAAAACAGACACATGGACTGATGGAACAGAATAGAGAGCCCAGAAATAAACCCACACTTATATGAGCAATTAATCTACAACAAAAGAGGCAAGAATATACAGTGGGGAAAAGACAGCCTTTTCACTAAATGGTGTTGGGAAAATTAGACAGCTACATGCAGAAGAATCAAACTGGACTACTTTCTCACACTACTTACAAAAATAACTCAAAATAGATTAAAGACTTAAATGTAAGACCTGAAAGCATTAAACTCCTAGAAGAAAACATTGACAGTATGCTCTTTGACATTGGTCTTAGCAATGTTTTTTGGATATGTATCCTCAGGCAAGGGAAACAAAAGCAAAAGTAAACAAATAGGACTACCTCAGACTGAAAAGCTTTTGCACAATGAAGGAAACTATCCATAAGGTGAAAAGGCAACCCACTGAATGGGAGAAGATATTTGCAAACGATATATCCGATAAGGGGTTAATATCCAAAATGTACAAAAAAATCATATATCTCAACATCAAAAAAGCAAACAGTTCTATTTAAAAATGGGCAGAGGGGACTTCCCTGGTGGTGCACTGGTTAAGAATCAGCCTGGCAATGCAGGGGACATGGGTTCAAGCCCTGGTCTAGGAAGATCCCACATGCTGTGGAGCAACTAAGCCCGTGCACAACTACTGAACCTGCACTCTAGAGCCCGCGAGCCACAGCTACTGAGCCCGTGTGCCACAACTACTGAAGCCCGCCCGCCACAGAGCCTGTGCTCCACAACAAGAAAAGCCACCGCAATGAGAAGCCCACGCACCGCAACTAAGAGTAGCCCCCGCTTGACACAACTAGAGAAAGCCCGCACGCAGCAACGAAGACCCAATGCAGCTATAAATAAATGAAGTTTATCAAAAAAAATAAAATGGGCCAAGGACCTGAATAGATGTTTTTCCAAAGAAGACATACAGATGGCCTACAGTCACATGAAAAAATGTTCAACATCACTAATCATCAGGGAAATGCAAATCAAAACCACAATGAGATACCACCTCACACCTGTCAGAATGGCTATCAAAAAGACAACAAACAACAAGCGTTGATGAGGATGTGGAGAAAATAGAACCTTGTGCACTGTTGGTGGGATTGTAAGTTGGTGTAGCCACTAGTATGGAGGTTCCTCAAAGAATTAAAAATAGTACTGCCGTATGATCCAGCAATTTCACTTCTAAGTATTTATCCAAAGAAAACAAAAATACTAATTCAAAAAGATAGGGCTTCCCTGGTGGCGCAGTGGTTGAGAGTCCGCCTGCCGATGCAGGGGACACAGGTTTGTGCCCCGGTCCGGGAAGATCCCACATGCCGCGGAGCGGCTGGGCCCGTGAGCCATGGCCGCTGAGCCTGCGCGTCCGGAGCCTGTGCTCCGCAACGGGAGAGGCCACAACAGTGAGAGGCCCGCGTACCGCAAAACAAAAACAAAAACAACAAAAAGATATATAGACCCCAATGTTCATTGTAGCATTAGTTACAATAGCCAAAATAATGAAAGCAACCTAAGTGACCATTAATGGACAAGTGGATAAAGAAGCTATGATGTGTGTGTGTGTGTGTGTGTGTGTGTGTGTATGTATGTATACACACACACACACATACACACACACACACAGTGGAATATTACTCATCCATAAAAAATGAAATCTTGCTGTTTGCAACGACATGGATGGATCTAGAGGGTATTATGCTAAATGAAATAAGTTGGAGAAAGACCAGTACTGCATGATCTCACGTATATGTGAATCTAAAAAACAAACAAAGCAAAATAAAAACATGCTCATAGGTACAGAGAACAAACAGGTAGTTGTCAGAAGGGTGGGGGTAGGGGATGGGCAAAATAGGTTGAAGGAGATTAAGAGGTATAGACCTCCAGTTATATAATCAGTAAGTCATGGAGATGTAATATACAGCATAAAGAATATGGTCAATAATATAATAATGTTATATGGGGACAGATGTTTACTAGACTTCCGGTGATCATGATATATGCAAATGTCAAATCATTATGTATGAAACTAACATAATATTGTACGTCAACTATATTTCAGTTTAAAAAAAAGAAGAAGCAGGTAGAGCAGAGTATTAGGAGCTGTGAGGACAAGAAGAAGTTATTTATAGTAGCCCATTACTCTATTTCATTTGTTGCTCTGCTTATGGGTTTACCTAGATTCTGTTGGGTTGAGGGAAGACAGTCCCTTGGTGAGCATGAAAACCGGTGGACACAATGATGGGTCCTTTCAATATTTTCTCCTGCATGCCTTGTTTTATTATTTTACATTTACTTTTTGTTACCCAGTAATTCTGCATGTTTATCAGTTAGAAAAGCAGTGATCCATTCTTCCTCTGACATTCTTCTCATATGCTTCGTGTAGACAGAGGGGGAACATTCTTATCAATGGAGTGTGTCTTCCCATTCTAGCCATAGAAATGTTTGACTTGGTAACTATGAGGAAGTTTGTCCAGTGGTTCACCTTGTTATTTGGAGTTTCTACCTGTGTAGAGAATTATTAGTTATTAGATGTTGTTTAAGATGTAGGAAAGAACCAACAGCAGGGGGTATCTAGAGTAGTTGCTATATTGATATAGGGAGTTGGGAATCAGCATTGCAGTATCTGTTAGGAGAAACAGGTTTGTGTTTTACTTTAAAGGTTGCCCTGGGAAAAGTAAAGAGCTTCCTTTGGGAAGTCTGTAGAGAAGGGCAGGATTTGACTCTCTTGGCCGTGATTCCTTAACTTGTTTGGGTCTAAGACACCTCTGACCAGCCTTAGAAAGCTATGGATCCTCACCCTAGAAACCATCCATTGTATGTATACATAGAATTGTACATACAATTTCAGAGCTTTACAGATTCCCTGAACGTGTCCTGGTTACTCTACTAAAAGGATGGAGTTCACCTGGCACTTTGACAGAGTGTAGTGCTCAGAGACTATTACTGGGAGGAATCTGTTGAAAACCCCAGGTTGTGGTGTGGCTTTGCAGTTTGCCACCTCTTTGTTCTTTTCCTAACTAAATATTGCAGAATTCTTGATATTGGAAGTGACAATGAATAGGCCAGTTGTAGTGGGGGAAGTTGGCTTCTTTCCTATTAATTTCATCTTCTTTCTATCACTTTTTAAAAAAGACTGACTGCTCCTGGGGCAGAACACAGCAGCTGCACCACATCGTGGGCTTTGGAGCAGAAAACAAAGAGTCAAAAACTCTATGGGTAGCTTTAAAGAAAAACGCATGAACTTACAATTGATAATTTATCCAGATTCTAGGGAAATTATCTAATCACAAAAAAATTATGACTCTCACCCATAAATAATCGGAGATCTTCAGTGAACCTGGAACAGAATATCCTTGGCTGTTGTGAGAAGGCATTTATTTTAGTCCTGAATGTGAGCAAAGATGCTGCAGGAATGCTGTGGGTTGTGGCTTTGGTTGGTATAATTATCTGATGGCTACCTTACCTGTGCAGTTTAGCAAATACTCTCAAGTCAGGTGTGTATTTTGCTTGATGCTGGGAATTCACGTAGTTGCTCCTGCTCTTGCACTTGCAGTCAAGTGGCCTACGATGTGTACTCAGGTAGAAAAAAGTTTATCAATCCAACTGATTTTCTCCCCCTCCATTTTTCCACTCAGCTTTTCCCCAGACCTGGCTCTGGACTCACCAGGCACTGACCACTTTGTCATCATTGCCCAACTGAAGGAAGAAGTAGCCACTCTAAAGAAGATGCTGCATCAAAAGGATCAAATGATTTTAGAGAAAGAGAAGAAGGTACTGTTTAGTTAGTGCTTCCCAGGTCAGAATGAGACAGGCGGGTAAGATATGTGGTGCAGGGCATGATGCTGTTTTTTTGGTTTTGTTTTTTATAAATTTATTTATTTATCTTTGGCTGCGTTGGGTCTTCGTTGCTGTGCACGGGCTTTCTCTAGTTGCGGTGAGCGGGGGCTACTCTTTGTTGCGGTACATGGGCTTCTCATTGCAGTGGCTTCTCTCCTGTTGTGCGGTTTCTCTCTTGCACCTGGGCTTCAGTAGTTGTGGCATATGGACTCAGTAGTTGTGGCTCGCAGGCTCTAGAACGCAGGCTCTCAGTATTCGTGGCGCATGGGCTTAGTTGCTCCGTGGCATGTGGGATCTTCCCGGACCAGGGCTCGAACCTGTGTCCCCTGCATTGGCAGGCGGATTCTTAACCACTGTGCCACCAGGGAAGTCCCAAAAGTTGATTTTTCTTTCTTGCATTTGGAGGAAGCTTCCACTTCTAAGGGAGGACCGATGTTGACCAAGCTTACAGAGATGATGTGTAAAACTATAATGTCTGCCTCTTAATTCACAACTATAATGTCTGCCTCTTAATATAACAGAGTACTACTCTTTTCAGCATAAGCTGTCTAGGAAGCTTGTAATCAGAGGGTGCTGAATGAGCACGGAGTTGGGACAAGAGGAAGTAGTTACATAATTGGAATTTTTAGTGCTCTCAGGCTAGGAGAACCTGATGCCTCCGTCTCTATTATTGGGATGGCTGTGTCCAGGGGACAGTAATACTCAAAATATGTGGACCAGGTCTCTCTCCTCCCTGGACAGTGTTCAGGTAGGCCTTCCTCTGTAACTGCATCACTTTGTTTCTATTGCTGATAACTCCCTTCCTGAGTGACCTACTCTTTGAGCTCATTAATATCTTCAGTAAAGCCTTACTCTGGTCTAAGAGCCATCTCCCCCTCTTGCGGGGAATTTTTTATGTCCTTGTTCTGATTCATATCTATTGTTTCTTATTTTCAGATTGTTAGAGAATATCTCATTTTTGCCTTAATATTTTAATAACAATAAAAATAATAGCTAACTTTTTTGGAGGCTTACTGTGTGCCTGACGCCATTCTAAGTGCTTATATATATTAACTCATTTATCCCCATAACAACACTTGGAGGTAGGAATTATTATTTTCATCATTTCATAGATAAACAGTACCTTCAGTATTTTTCCCCTTAGGGTTCCAGTCCCTTCCTCTAGCTCTGTTTTCTTCCGGAGGCTGTTATGTTGTTTTGCACTGTGTTCGGAATGCTATGATTCATTCTGAATGGCTAACAAAGACATTTATAATGTTAAAATCTTTACGTGCATTCTTTGCATCTGATTTCTACCTCATCTTACAGATGAGGAAGTGGACCCAAGAGGATTAAACGACCAAATTAAATGTCCGAATCACACAGCTGATAAATGACAGAACAAAGGAATGAACCCAAATCTTCCTGACCCTACTGTGCTGTGTTTCTACTCTGCCAGTAAGGTGGAGATTCATGGGAAGAGACCAATGTTCTTTCCAATTTACTACATGACTGTCAGATGAAAGCAGACCCAAGTATATTTTCTTCATGAACTAGATCAGAATGACACATAAAAGGATTTTTGCAAAATAGAGACAAAATGAACACTTGTTTCTAGTGCTTTGCAATTGCGGGATCTTAGTTCCCTCACCAGGGATTGAACCTGGACCAGGGCAGTGAAAGCGCTGAGTCCTAACCACTGGACCGCCAGGGAATTCCCACAAAGTTAAGGTTTTAGAAAGAGCAAAAACAAGTAGTAGATTATTTCCCATAACTTTCAGGATCAAGGTCACACTCTTTGGTTGGAACACAGGCTCTTCCACATCATGCCTGCCTATCAGTAGCCTCATCTCCTGACACTCTCATCAGTCATTTGAACACGCTCTCAATTATCTCGCACTCTGCCTGTGCCCATACTGTTCCCTTTGCTCGGATGGCCTTTTCCTTACCTCATCTGCCAGTTGCTGCTTGTACCTCAAAACTCAGCTCATACATCACTTCTCTGATTTAGATACCTCTTCTCTGTGTTCCTTGAATAGCATAGTCAATAGAAGGCCTGGAGTTTGAATTCTAGCTCTGCTACTTGCTAACATGTATGATCTTGGCCACTTTACTTAACCTTTTCTAAGGCTTTGATGTTCCCATCTATAAAATGGGAAGAGTAACATTACTGTCCCACAGGGTTGTCATAGGATTGAATGAAATAATATAATCAAACAGTTTGCCTGGAACAAGGTAAAAATTCAGTAAATGGCAGCAGCTGTTATTCTCATGGCTTCTCTCAAACTGTCAGTCATATTTGTTATAATCGCTGATTTATTTGGAGGTATTTGAAAGATTATTGCATATATTAAATACATGAAATATCTAAAACCTTCTAGTAAGTGGTTAAGTATCAAACATGCTATTTCAGGATTTTGTGTAATTTTCAGGAAATCATTAGAAAGAATAGGATACACAGTTCCCTGGCTTTGATTCAGGTATGAATCTTTAGGAGAGCCCTGGATTTCATTAATTTGGGGGACCATTTAGCACTCTGGTACCAAAACATTTCTCATTGCACAGAGATTTCTTCTGGTCACTCTGCCTTTTCTTCCCTCAGATCACAGAGCTGAAGGCTGATTTTCAATACCAAGAATCTCAGATGAGAGCCAAAATGAACCAGATGGAGAAAACCCACAAAGAAGTTACAGAACAATTGCAGGTGACTCTTCCTATTTAATATGGTAACTCTGGTTTATTTAGCTGATGGTATTTTAAGTGGTCATCTCTTAGATTTCTTTTTTCTCAGAGAATTGACAAATCACATTAATCCACCTTATAGATGTCTTTTAATATTTTCTCTTGGATGTGTTCTGATCTTTTTCTCTCAAAAACAGTGGAATTAATAAATGTATTCTTTGATTTTTGGGTAAACCAGATGTGATTCCAGATGTCTGAATTGTAAATTCTGTTTATCCAGCACATTAAGGCACTCCACGGTTCGTTTGTGTTGCATAAAGCATCCTTTTGTGATAGTGGATCCCAGGAGATTGAAGTACACTGATTAATCTCCAGCAAATACTTTCTTCCCTCTGAACCAAACCCTAGAGCTTTCTGTTGTTTTCTGCCTCTAGAGTTTGTTCACCTCTTCCTGACCTCTGCATTGTCTCCCTTAGCATCTGCATGAAAAACATAGCCTATCCTGCTAAAACGTCTTGTGTGCACTGATTTTTTTTTTTTTTTAAAAGGCCAAAAACCGAGAGCTCCTGAAGCAGGCAGCTGCCTTGTCCAAGAGCAAGAAGTCAGAGAAGTCAGGAGCTATAACCTCTCCATGAGAGACCACAAGGACGCTCCTGGCAATAGCAATGGATTCCTGGGTTAGGGTGGCAACGTAGCTGTTCTCTGGGAATTGCAAGCTTTCTTAAGAAATCTCTATTTTACTATAGTTATCCTTCTTTGTGCGATTGCAGTGAGGCTGAGTGGAAACACCTGGTTTGTGCTATATTATGACTGCATGCTTGAATGTTTGGGGTTTCAGGCTCTCTCTCTCTCTCTCTCCCACTCTCTCTCACTCTCCCTCACTCCCCTCTCTACCCCCAACCCTCCTCTCAGTACTACTGTCTCTCTGTCTGTCTCTATTTTGTTACTTTTTTATGTGTGTGTGGTGTTCACTGCTCAGTGTTATGTGCAGAATGGTTTGGTTTTTTTTGTTTGGTCCATCATGGCATCCTGCCATACCCATGAGCAAATAGTTGGCATTAATTACATATCACTGCCACCCTCTGAACTTTGAAAACTGCCACCTTAAGACTTGGTACAGTGGAAGAGAATTTTTCTCTCCAGTAAACCTTTTGCTTCAGGGTATACTCTTGGGTTTTTTTCCAGGTGTATTATGTACTTTGTACTATGTATAGCCAGAGTTTTATTTATTTTTTAAAAAAAGAAACTTTTTCTTGATAAAGGAGTAATGGTAGCCTAGCGTGTTCTTCTTGTAAAAGTGATGCCTCTTAAAAAAAAGTCCTACTCTCCAGCGTTTAGTAAAAGAATCAGATCTTTTCTTTCTTGTTACCTTGGAGTCTTAAAAACTGATTGCTAAGGTGAAACAATTCAATATATAAGTATGGAGTTAAGTGCCTTTTGGAGGATTTCTTGGAAGACCATGTAAGAAGATACTTAAGGGAGGTAGCAAAGATTTGGGCAGTCTGTCTTTCTAAGTAAAGGCAGAAAGAAGGGTTGTCCAGGTTGTACTGGACACTTCTCTCCCCCACCCCTTTCTTGATTGTTTTACGTGACTGATTTTAAATTCTCACACTGCCACCTCTTTTTTAAAAAATGCCCTTTACTTATATCAGTTGTCATACTGGGCCATTTTCAGGTAACTTTTTTTTTTACATGATTCAAAATGGGATAATACTCAGACTACAGAGCATTTTGGAGGTTAGTATGAGCTGCTCAAGTATGGACTGTAAGTCCTGGGAGAATGATATCACTGTACCTTTTCCCCACTCCTCCTCACCCACCCCAGCCTGTACACTCCCTGCCTTTAATGGAAATGTGTTGAAAACAGCTGCTTCTCAAAAGCAGCTTGGCCGCAGCCTGAACTGTGTCCTGTTTTCCCTTCTTGACCCAATAGGCACATGGATTCTCTTTTCCAGGTGAGAGGATAGATTTGCATTTCTAGCTGTACTCTCAGGTCCTCTAGATGATGTTTGTGAAAGGAACTAGAGATGTGTAGTGTGCCATGAAACAGTGAAACCAGCTACCTTGGAATCATTGATGCAGGGGGTGGTACTAGAGTTAGAGGTAATCATAAGGGCAGATGACATTTGTACCTCAGTCTACCAAAAGTGTAGCAGTAAGTTTAACTTGCTAGGCATTTCCTAGGAGCGAATGCTTCTAATCTGTGAGCATTCTCACAAGTGGAGCCATGCACATAATTGGACAGAGATGTGGCAATGAGTGGCTTCCTTCTGGTAAGAGGAACAATGGACCATGTTACTTATCTATCACTCTAGTAGAGGATGTAATTTTCCCTTCTAAGCAAGGGAAATGGCGTGCTAAACAGTTTTGTAACTTTTTGAATGAGAAACTTTTAGGTAAAGATAAACTGTCAGATAATATTTTCAGCTGCATTTACATTGACTATGGGGAAAAGATTGTGAAAATAGTTACAGTCATTTTTTTTTTTTAATTTTAAAGACTTGAGAAATTCTGTTACGTGAAGTGACAATGTAAAAACACATTTAGTTTTATACTAAATCTTTTTTTAAGGTCTTGGCATTTAATATAAAGCAAATCCACACATTTTCTAACTTTCCACAAGTTCCAAAAAGGGAAGGAAGAAACCTCAGTCTTGAAATTTTGGTTTTTAAAAATCATGACACTGTTTTACCGTGAAATTGAGTAGCTAACTTTTGGTAACACCTTTTGTTTATTTGTATGTTTGTAATAATGGACCTTTTAAAACACAGGAATGTTTTGGTTTGTACAGACTTTGAAAAATGTGTGTTAATAAAAATTCATATTGACTTAAGTATAATTGTTTTTTTTTTCATTTCTTGCTGGTTCACCAATAGACATATCTCATAATCCCCTTCAACCTAGAAAAGAGTCAGTTTGTCTTGCTTGTAGAATTTAAACAATTAAAAACCTAACAGTGCTAATAGGGAGTTTTGTGTCCATAAAATCATTCTCTTTCTTCTTTGAGTTTATTTATTCAGTTTAAGTGCTTGCTTTGTTATAAGCACTGGTAGGCAATGAGGATACAGCAGTGAAGACAATTGACAAAGTTACTCTCCTCATGAGGCTCCCATTTAATGGAATATTGGACTACACCATTGTTCCTTGATTTTATATTTACCATTATTACTCAAAATTAATACGGGATGAATCTTTATAAGGTATGAGTGAAAGGTTTTTGAGATGTCATCTCAAGGAGGAAATGTATTGGTTTGAAACATTGGTGCTAGTAGGTTTCTAAATAACAGGTGCCTTTCAGACATTATTACTGTCACATCCTGGTCATTCTGTTCTATAGGTGCAATGACAACTTACTTTCTCTAAATAAAGATAGTTTTATAGGTGCTATGGTCTGAATGTTTATTGCCCCTCTCCTCTCTGCCAGATTCATATGTTGAGATCCTAACGCCTAGAGATGGTAGTGTTAGGAGGTGAGGACTTTAGGAGGGGGCTTAGGTTCTGCCCTCGTGAATGGGATTAGTGCCCTCATAAAGGATGCTCCAAATAAATCCCTTGCCCCTTCTACCATATGCCAGCTATGAATCTGGAAGAGGGCCCTCATCAGAATGCTGACCCCTTGATCTTGAACCTCCCAGCTGCCAGAAATGTGAAAAATAAATTTCTGTTGTTTATAAGCTACCCAGTCTGTGATATGTTGTTATAGCAGCCCAAACAGACTACAACAGTAGGTTATGTTTATGACCGCATTTATTGTGTGAATTACCTTAATTTACCCATTTACACAGCCGTATGAACGGCTGTAGGGGAAGGATATAGTATAAACAGAGAAAGATATCTAGTTCTTCAGGAAGTTCTTCAACCACTCTAACTAACCTTAAAAGCAACTTAGCAGGATTTTGGTTGCATCCTTTTCAGTTTAAGACCGTATGTTACCTGCAGTATAGCTATCTTCAGCTAACGGTCAGTTCGAGGATTTGGGGGGAGGGGCCATTTTCGGGAAGGTCCAAACTGTCAGGACCTACAGAGTGTTGTGGTTATTATTCCTGCATAACAAATTACCCCCAAATTTAGGTGTTTTGTTTTTGTTTTGTTTTTTGGCTGTGCCGGGGGCTTGCGGGATCTTAGCTCCCTGACCAAGGCAGTGAAAGCACTGAGTCCTAACCACTGGACCGCCAGGGAACTCCCCAAAATTTAGTGTTTGAAAACAACCATTTTAATATGCCCACAAACTCTGTTGATCAAGAATTTGGACAGGGCACTGTGGGGACGACTGGTCTTTGTTCTTTAATGTCTGGGTCCTCAGCTGGGAAGATTCAAAAGCTGAAGGAAACTTATTGGAACTGAAATCATCTCTCTGAAGGCTCTTCTTACTTGTGTATCTAGTGCCTGGACTGAGATGACAAAGTCTAGTAATGCTGACTGAAGCACCTATGTAGGGCTCCTCCATATATACCTTGCCTTCTCCAGCATGATGGGCTCAAGGTAATCAGACTTCTTCCATGGTGGATCAAGACTCCAAGCACAAGTGGACAAATCTGAAGCTGTGTTTCATCATCTGACCTGTCCTCAGAAGTCACATTACCTCACTTCTGCAGCATTTTATTGGTCAAAGCAGTCAGGAGTCCATCCAGACTCAAGGGAAGGGGACATAGATCCCTTCTCTTGATGAGAAGGTGACAAAGTAGAAGAGCATGTGTGATGGAAGCTACTGTGGAGGCTATTTTAAAAAATATAATCTGCCAGACTTCCCTGGTGGTGCAGTGGTTAAGAATGCGCCTGCCAATGCAGGGGACACGGGTTCGAGCCCTGGTCTGGGAAGATCCCACATGCCGCGGAGCAACTAAGCCTGTGTGCCACAACTACTGAGCCTGCTCTCTAGAGCCCGTGAGCCACAACTACTGAGCCTATGTTCCACAACTACTGAAGCCCGTGTGCCTAGAGCCTGAGCTCCGGAACAAGAGAAGCCACCACAATGAGAAGGCCACGCACCACAGCGAAGAGAAGCCCCTGGTCGCTGCAACTAGAGAAAGCCTGCGCGCAGCAGCGAAGACCCAACAACGAAGACCCAACGCAGCCAAAAATAAACAAATAAATTTATTTAAAATATATATATATATAAAATCTGCCACATAGAGAATGGATTTTGGAAACAAACCGAATTTAAGAGAACAAGGCACAAGGCAGAAGCTGCAATGACTTTCATGGCCTATCTTTGGATGTCACACTGCATCATTTCTGCAATACCCTATTGGTTACAGAGGACAAATTACACTGGACTTCCCTGGTGGTATGGTGGTTAAGAATCTGCCTGCCAATGAAGGGCACACGGGTTCGAGTCCTGGTCCGGGAAGATCCCACAAGCCATGGGGCAACTAAGCCCATGCGCCACAACTACTGAGCCTACATGCCCCAACTACTGAAGCCCGTGCGCCTAGAGCCTGTGCTCCGCAGCAAGAGAAGCCACCGCAATGAGAAGCCCGCGCACTGCAACAAAGAGTAACACCCGCTCGCTGCAACTAGAGAAAGCCTGCACACAGCAACAAAGACCCAACGCAACCAAAAATAAGTAAATAAATTTTTTAAAAAATTACTGACACTATTCAATGTGGAATGGGACTACCCATGTGCATTCATATCAGGAGGCGGAACCACTGGGGTCCATCTTGGAGACTGGCTACCACATTGACCTTTGACCAATAAGATTGATTAACAACTATGTGAATCTCTGGATTTTGAAGGCAGGAATGACAGTTGGCATTTGGGGGAAAGGAGTTCATATTTCTTAGTTATGACTGGAGTCAAATAACCACTTTGCCTGCCAGTGCTTGTCAGGCTGTCACTGAAGCAGATTATCAACTCTACTTGAAAAGTGAGACTGTGTCAGGCTGTGGTTAGCTCTAAAGTCAGACTGCCTGTGTGTGAGTTCTATCTCTGCTTAGGGTTGTTGTGAGGATTAAATAATGTATGTAGAAGTCTCTAAAACAGTGCTTGGCACATAGTAGGCACTCGATTTTTCAAGCTATTATTATCACAGAATCTACATTTTCTGTTTCTTGAGAGAGAAAACAGTGACAAAATAGAGTGAACATATATGTTCACTTTTTTAAAATTTATTTTATTTATTTTTACTTTTTTGGCTGCATTGGGTCTTCGTTGCAGCGCACGGGCCTTCTCCAGTTGCGGCAAGCGGGGGCTACTCTTCGTTGCAGTGCGCAGTCTTCTCATTGCGGCGGCTTCTCTTGTCGCGGAGCATGGGCTCTAGGTGCGCGGGCTCAGTAGTTGTGGCTCACGGGCCTAGCTCCATGGCATGTGGGATCCTCTCAGACCAGGGCTTGAACCCGTGTCCCCTGCATTGGCAGGCGGACTCCCAACCACTGCGCCACCAGGGAAGCCCTGTTCACTTGTTTTTTGTTTCCAAAGTTACTTTATCTCCAGATCACTTTATCCCCAGATTCACGCAAGACACAACTTTTATATCTTTTTTTCAACTCCACATTACCCACCTCATGCGTGCCACTTCATTACACTGATCCTTAGAGTGCCATTTTTCTTTACGTTTAATAAGATATAACTTGCATATGGTAAAATTTATCCTTCTCAGTGTATAGATCAAAAAGATTTTGATGGATGTATGCAGTCGTGTAGTCACCACAATCAAGACATGGAACATTTCCATCAGCACGAAAACTTCCCTTGTGCCCCTTGGCAGTCAGTTCCCTCCCCCAGCTCCAGCCCCTGGCAACCATTAATCTGATTTCTATCCTTATAGCCTTGCCTCTTCCAGAATGTCATATAAATGGAATCAAACAGTATGTAGACTTTCATGTCTGACTTCTTTCATTTAGCATATGCGTTTGAGATTCATCCATGTTGTTTCACGTCCCAGTAAATTTATTCCGTGTTTCAGTAGTTTGTTCCTTCTTATAGCTGAAAAGTTTTCCATTGATAGATGTACCACAATTTGTTTATCTATTCAGCAGCTGACGGATATTTGAGTTATTTCTAATTTTTGGTTACTATGAATGAAGCTAACACATTTGCATATACATCTTTATATGAACATGTGCTTTCATTTCTCTTGGGTAAATACCTGGCAGTGGGATTGCTGGATTGCGTGATAAATTTATGTTTAATTTTCTGAGAAACTGACAAACTTTTCCAAGTGGTTGTACAAGTTTGCATTCTCACTGGCAATATATGATGAGTGCTAATTTTAACACAGTCTTCTTTGCAAACTTCTTTGAATTTCTCCACTGACTCTTCCCTACGTTTCCCAGAAAGCTTGTTATATTGGTGATAATGATACTTTATTTTTAAAATATGAGATGTATTTACTGAAGTGTAGCATATATACAGAAGAGGACACACATCACAAATGTATGACTTGATGAATTTTCACAAAGTAAACACAGTTATATAATCACCATCCGGATCAAGAAAGACTGCTACCAGCACCCTAGCCCATCTCATGTGCCCATTCCTAGTCACTCCCTCTCTTCCTCAAAACTGAGAGTTCCATGGTGGCCTAATGCTTAGGATTCCAGGTTTTCATTGCCGTGGCCCGGGTTCAATCCCTGGTCGGGGGACTGAGATCCTGTATAGCTGCACAGTAAGGCAAAAAACCAAACAAAACCAAAAAACTAACTACATGCTACTCTGAATTTTAATAATATAGATTCATCTTGCTGGTTTTGAACCTAATAAATATGGGATAATACAGAGTGTACTCATCTTTGTCTGCTTCTTTTGCTAGACGTTATGTTGGACAAGGTCACCCACATTGCTCACATAGCAGTGGGCCATGAATTTTCATGCTCTATGATACTACAATTTATCCATCCTACTGTCGATGTACATTTGGGCTGTTTCCAGTTTGGAACTTGTGAAAATAAATGCTGCTCTGGCCATCTTCATAATAGCTTCGAACTGGAAACTATCCAAATGCCTATAAATAAGAGAATGGATAATCAAATTGTAGTAAGATCATATGATAAAATACTACTCAGCAATAAAGACCAAACCACTGACATATGCAATATCATGGATAAATCTCAAAAACATTATGTTAATTGAAATAAGCCAACACTAAAGAATACATAACGTATGATCTCTTCTTGATGGAGCCTGAGAATAGGCAAAACTAATCTGTAATGATAAAAATCAGACAGTGATTTCTGGGGATGAGGAGAATTGATTAGAAAGGAACACAGCCTGGACTTCCCTGGTGGCGCAGTGGTTAAGAATCCAACTGCCAATGCAGGGGACACGGGGTCGAGCCCTGGTCCGGGAAGATCCCATATGCCGCGGAGCAACTAAGCCCGTGTGCCACAACTACTGAGCCTGCTCTCTAGAGCCCGCGAGCCACAACTACTGAGCCCATGTGCCACAACTACTGAAGCCTGCGCACCTAGAGCCCATGCTCCACAACAAGAGAAGCCACTGCAATGAGAAGCCTGTGCACTGCGACGAAGAGTAGCTCCTGCTCGCTGCAACTAGAGAAGCCTGCGTGCAGCAACGAAGACCCAACAGAGCCAAAAATAAATAAATTTAAATAAATAAATAAAAATAAAAAAGACATTGGTGACTTACAAAAGAAAAGCATCTCTTAAAAGAAAAAAAAGAAAGGAACACAGCCTGAGGAAACTTCCTTGGGTAACAGTGAAAGTGTTTTATTTCTCAGTTTGGATGGTTGTCACGTGGGTATATACAAATGTCAAAATTCATTGAAATGAACACTTAATACCTGTGTACTCTATTGTGTGTTAATTATGATGAAATAAAAATTAATACAGAGAAATGCTGCTTAGTCGTAAAAAATGCTGTCATGAACTTTCTGATACTTGGTTTTTGGAACACATATGGATGCACATCTGTTGAGTATACAGGTAGGAGTAGAATTGCTGGGTCATAGAATATGTATGAATCATGGCTCTGCAATTTAATAGCTGGATGACATTGGGCAAGTGCCCAGAACCTCTAGAGAACACCAGTTTCCTTATCTGTTACCAAGGAGCTAATCTCACCTTGATGGGTTCGAACCATGAAAACTGTTTTTGTCAGTTAGCAAAAAGACATAATGCTGAGAAACCTCATTTTCTAAAAGCACTGCTTTTTCAGAAAATTTGCTATTTGAAATATCAGTAAGAACGGAATATTCCACTCTCGCCTGGAGGATCTGAGTAACTTTGACACAGAGAAGCAGCCTCAATTTCCAACCCAGGTGCAGAGCTTCAGATAAGGGGTTTCCAGATACAGCATTCCACATTTATCTTCACGGGGTAGTTTCCAAGGAAACAGGATTCTGAATCTTCTTGTTAGCTCAGGCCTGACGATAATCCCTTTACACATAGCCTGGTGTGCTTTGAGGCTATCAAAAACACTGCTTCTTTTAAATTTTACCTACACTCCATCTTTCCAAATCCTGGAATAATTCTCTCTCTCCTGTGCTTGGTGAGATACCCCATGATTCCTCTGGTGTGTAGTCCCCCTTGCAGCAGTAAGTTAATAAACCTAACTTTGTCAGACCGTATAAAGATAAAGCCACTTTATCAGATGGGCTTTATCTTGGGTATTACCAATAACTTCGTAAAATGTGTTCACATTACCTGGATGGACATTAAGAAATGATAGTTATTTTTTATTATTCATGTATAAATTCAATATATGTTCATTTGACATCTAGTATTTGCGAGGCACAAATGTATTGCTATGAGAGATAGCACAAGATAGCCATGGCACAGATGGAAAACCACTTTTTATTTTAGCTGGAGAAAGAAACCAACAATAACAACCACCACTATGTTTTCAATCCTAGGAGAAAAATACCTTTACTGAACTTCACTTTAAATAGAATCAAATGTAAATGAAAACATTCTCAAGACTATTTTATAGGTAAAAAAGTACAATGTACACGATTTACTATAAGATAGGACATAAAACTATGGATTCTAAGAAATCGTATGGTTTTAATAACCAGAATGAGAGGACCCAAATGTCGTCTGACCTTTTCTAAAGAGAAAAAATTGCTCTTATAAACGCTCCAACGAAAAATAGAGACAGCATTGCTTACAAAAGCTCTAAGGCTGAATGCAGGCTCATTCACCCATTTAGGGTCCCCTCCTACACAGGCAAGCAGCTTCCTCTCTTGGTCATTCCCCAGAGATTGCAAAGCAGACTGGAGTGAAGTGGGGTGGAGAATACAGGAAACAAACACTGCCAGTTCCCCTTCACTTCTCTCTATCTTGATCTCCTCCCAAAGCAAAATCCTACTCTTGTCTTTCCATCTAACATACGCTCACAAAATGCAGTCTTCTATGGGAACATTGAGGTCATACACTCCAAATTACTTAAGAGAATGATTTTAAAAATTTGACAGTCTAGTTCTCCAAGAAATCCTGGTTTGGGATATAGATGAAGAAGTTATTTGGGAGGGATTTAGATGGAGAATGAATTTGGTAATATGAGAATGCGTTTTAGGGACATAGCAAGATGACAATACAATTAGCTTAGTGTTTGGGTTTTGCAGTCAAATCTCAGAAAAACAAATTAACCTCTATGGTCTTAACTTTCTCAACTGTAAAAGGGAAAATAATAATGCTTGCTCTGTCGAGTTACTTTACTTCAACATTAAAAAAAATCGATTGTCCGTTATCTAGTCTGAAGGTAAAAATATAGTTAGAACATCGTCCCTTGCTGTGAAGGAGCTTATGAACAACTGAATTGCAGTGAGGGGATCACAAATAATACGTGCTCAAGAAATCTTATTATTATCATTTTATTGTTTAGACTAGAAGAGGGGTGGAGGGAGAAATGAAAGTAATTTGTAAACCATAAAAGTGCACTCCGATAAAGATGTAAAAAAATAATAATAGTAAAAAAAAGTGCTCCACAAATCCTAACAAAGCCCTAGAGGATGGAAGCAGAGTGAGGAATTTCAGGAGTTTGGTTACGGATCTGGGTTTCAAGGCTGTCGAATTCTCCATATTTGGGCCTGAATGCTCAGAATAGAACAGAATAGGATGTTAGGGCTGAGATCATCTGGTACAATTTTATGCTAATCGAAAAATTCTTGCCTTCTGTCACCGTGCCCTGGCGATAAACAACACCGCCACCTCAGATTCTCCAATCCGAGCCCCAATGGTATGATGTCATCGCCCCGCCCCGCATCCCCAAGCTCCAGGGCGTCACGTCTCTAAGCTACCGTGCCTACACCAGTTCCAGAGGCGCCTGCGCAATGTGGGGGAGCCAGGGCGGACGTGTGCGCGCTGCGAGGGGGCGGGGCTAGCGCTCACGCAGCTTTAGCCCCTTCCCCGCCCTTTCTCTTCCCGGTTTCCCTGTCAGCCTGCTGGTCGGGTCTGGCGGCTGCTTCCGGTAGGAGCGCGGTGCAGGGCGAGTCGGTCTCGGCTCCTCGTCATGTCCTACGGTCCCTTAGATATGTACCGGAACCCGGGGGCCTCGGGGCCCCCGCTCCGGGACTTCAACAGCATCATCCAGACGTGCAGCGGCAACATCCAGCGGATCAGCCAAGCCAGTGAGCCGGGGTACCGGGCTGGAGGGCGGGGGCCGTCCCGGGGACAGGCCCGGGTGAGGCTGCCGGGACGCGGAGCCCGGCTAGGGCTACGGCCAGGGCCACACCTGAGGCCGTCTTGGGTGCTCTACTCTGGGTACGGCGGGCTGCTATCCCCGAGTCTGCCAGGCCCAGGCACCCCGAGGGTCCGGAGCCCCAGCTGCAGCTCGAGTTTCTTAGGAGTTCTGCTCTTACCGTGTTGGGGCCAAGACAGCAGTCCTGACAGCCGCAGGGTGGGAGGGTGTGTGTGTGTCCCCTCCAGGCAGTGAATGAGTCGACTGGCTCCAGTGGTCAGCCTAGTTTTTCCTGTCATCTGCCTCCCTCCACCCACCTCTCTTTCCTCTTTGGCCAGCTTGGATCGGGAGCTGTTTACTGGTTTAGACTTTACATTCTGCTGAGCTTCTGGCTTCTTGGAAGTCAGAACCTTTCAATTAAGGGAAGTGGAGAGTGCATGTGTTTTGGTGACTTTAATACAGTTCTTCCTGTAAGGAATTTGGAAATCAGATACAATGACTTGGATTCGAGGGGTGAGATGACTTCTACTTTAATAAAGAGAATTCACCAAAAACATTTTAGTTTACATTCTTTTGTCTTTTGTAGCAAAAGATTTGCATATATTTTTGGATTTCAAGCCAATGAGGCTTTTGTTTTCCTTCCCCACCTAGTTACTCTTTTGAACAAGCATGATACACAGAGAAGCTCAGGGACATGGCCACAATCACATAGCAAGTAAGACATGGTAGAGGTGGTGGTGGATTTCAGAATGTCATTGCTTGTCTTAAAACTCCCTCCCCACCATTAGGGTCTGAATGATACTATAGTTGAATGAGTCAAATACACGTTATTCCTTGTGCCTGAAAATTAGCTCAGAGCCTTATAAACAGGAGGTCAGCAGCAGCAACTACTTGGAAAGAATGGTATCATGATCCTTGTTGTTTATTATTGTGTTTTTGTGAGCTTGGCTGTACCCTGTTAATAGGTACAACTAGTTGGTCCTGAATTACAATTATGTTCTATATTTTAAAGAACAATCTATCACTTAGCTTTTAAATTTAAATATATAATGAGAGAGGGAAGTTTCTGATGGAAAGCGTTTGAATCTGGGCACTTTGGAAGTGGAAAGAAGAATATGTGGTCTGTTAAATCCAGAAATTTGAAACAAAAATTAATGTGACCACTGGTTAGAAAGTATAGTACTTTGTGTTCCAGTTTCCTTTGTGAGGGAGCTGTAATACAGGTTAGATCAGAATATTCTGGTTCAATACTGAAAGTTTCTTATTGAGGCCAAATATAATTTTAATGTCTATTTGTGAAATTTTCATTCTGCATGTATTTGAGTATGAGGCATGTAGTATGTATAGGAACTGACATGGATTCCTTCAACAGGGAACCTGTGGCGTACATAATGACTGAAAGCGATCGCTACTATAGAAGAGATATAATAAAATTATAGATATTCAGGAGAGAAAGACACCTTTTTCACTTGGGAGAGGCCAGGGAAATGCATTATTGGCATTTGAGCTAGGTCTGGAAAGATGGTGGAAAGTATTTGAACTTTCGAGAGTAAAGAAGGGAAGAGCATTCCAGGAGGGAATAAAATGAACAAGGCATGGTAGTGGGAAAGCATGTGGTGTGTATAGAAAAGTAGAGTGATTTAATTTGGCTAGACTGGTGGAGTCCAGAAAGTAGTGGAAAATAGGATTGGAAAGGTAAGTTGGGGCCCAAACATGAAGTGCTTTAAGTGCTACACTAAGGGGGTTTGGATATAATTCTTTAGAAATGTGTAAATTGAGTTGGAAGGGAGAGAGACTGGAATCAGAGACACCAGTTAGGATCTGAAAATGAAAAGAAGGAAAGGATAGGAGAGGTGTCTGGTGATAGAATTGTTAAGGTTTAGCTGTTGATTAGGCATCAGGCTCAAGGGATAGTTGGATTCATTTCATTAATAACATTAATAGCTAACATTTGAGTACATACTGTATGCCAGGCAATATAAGTGCTTTACATGCATTCTCTTAATTTTGTAACAAACCTGTGAAGTAATTACCAATATTATTTCTTTTTATGGGTTAGGAAACAGGCTGAGAAAGGTTAAATAATTACCCAGCTTACAAATGGCAATACCTAAATTTGAAACCAGATCTGTCTCTTATGACCAGCATTCAGCCTTTTTATAATTTTTAATTAATATTACAGTTTTATAACAGTTAACACTTCAAGTTACAAGTGACTTTTCTTTCTTTTTTTTTTTTACTCTTCATAGGAAGCTATGGGGAATACCTGAGGCTGTGGAACTTTCTCTTCTTGTGGTGTGTCTGCCTCTCCTGCTAGACTGTTAGTTCCTTTGAAGAAATGGGACATGACTTATTCATCTTTATATTTCTAGTACTTATCTCAGACCCAAGTATATGTTAGATTCATTCATTCACTGTTCAACAAATATTCTATGAGCACCTGCTGAGCACTGGGGCTGGAGTGATGAGCAGGACAGACAAAACCCTGCCCTGATTGTGTGTATGTGTGTGTGTTTGTGTATGTGTACGTATACACACATATGCATACATGCACATATATAAACAATATTGAGAAATAATAAGTGCTATGAAGAAAAAAATAAGGGGACAGAGAGTGAGGAGAGCAAGAGGGTGGGTGTGCTATTTTATATTTTTACATCAGTTGGTCAAGGAAGGCCTCTCTGAGGGGGTGATGTTTGAGTAGACACCTGAATGAAGTGAGGGAGGGAACCTCGTGAGTAGCTGGGGGAAGGCATCCTAGGCAGAGAGAATAGCAGGAGCGAAGACCTCAGTGCTTTCAAGAATAGCAAGGAGACTAGTGTGGCTGGACTGCAGTTAGAGAAGGGGAGCGTAGTAGGAAAAGAGGCCAGGGAGGTAGCCAGGGATCATATCATTTAGGGTCTTGATGCTTAGTAAATTGTATTTAGTAGATTTGAATGAATGAGGTTTCTCTACCATCTTGGAACTCTTCCTGACTCATTTACCTTGTGCTGTGTGGTTCCTACCACATCTTATGACCCTAGTCAGTGTGAGTTGGAATTCTCCCCTTGGGATTGTTTACTGAGGCACTGGGAATTTGAAATTGGTAGGGTGACATTGCTTCTACCCACTTATCAGGCTGGTGCCCATCCCCCAGACGTGGCCAGCATACCTAAGTATACAGTCTGAATGTGACCTCCCAGACATATGCCCACATCCATAAAGTCCTGCAAGGACCTGTATCTATTGAAAATTTGAGAGAATAGCTATTCTTTTTTTCTCAACTGTGGGTTTTTTCACATACGTGGGTTTGGAATTGCTGAGCATATCAGCCTGAAATACGGCAGGCCACTGCATGGGTTGTTATAGGTACAGCTAAGGTTGACTGCCTGGTACAAGGGGTTGTTACCAGTATGTGTGGGCTACAGAAGAAAACTGCTTGACTCTGTCTATTGTGAAACAAAGGGTCTGGGCAAGTATTGCTGAGGCAGATATAAGGAAATAACCTTAACAGGCGCCAAGTTATCTCTGAAGAGATTTAAAGAACATCATTTCTGTTCTTTAACGTTGCTAATTTTTTTAAAAAATTTATTTATTTATTTATTTTTGGCTGTGTTGGATCTTCGTTGCTGCGCGCGGGCTTTCTCTAGTTGCGGCGAGCGGGGGCTACTCTTCGTTGCTGTGTGCAGGCTTCTTATTGTGGTGGCTTCTCTTGTTGCGGAGCACAGGCTCTGGCGTGCGGGCTTCAGTAGTTGTGGCATGCGGGCTCAGTAGTTGTGGCTCACGGGCTCTAGAGCGCAGGCTCAGTAGTTGTGGTGCATGGGCTTAGTTGCTCTGCAGCATGTGGGATCTTCCTGGACCAGGGCTTGAACCGATGTTCCCGGCATTGGCAGGTGGATTCATAACCACTGCACCACCAGGGAAGCCCAACGTTGCTAATTTATTGATATGGTTCTGTTTACTAAAAAGATGAAAAGCAGTTGAACTTTTAAAACTGATTATCGTGTGCAATCCTCTGGGTTGTTCTTTCAGAGTTATTTTCATATTGGCCCCTTGCTCTTTATTTCATTGTCCTCCTCATAAGTCTTCATGATCTCAGCCTCTGTCGTCCAGCAGCATAGTCTCAGTGTCTCTGTTCCCATTCTAGTTCATCCTGATAAGGCTATCAGCAGTTTGTCTAAAGTCCTGTTTTCATTATACCACTCACCTCCTCAAGAGCCTATGGCTCTTGTCTCTGTTGTCTGCTGTATCAGATCTTAACATTCCACCTTGCTTTCACTGTCTCTGTCATCTTAACCCAAATTAGCCATATTTTCTACTTCTCTTTGTTACAGGCAGGCTGTTTTTCTTAACATCCCTAAACACGGGGTTTTGCTGCAAGTTTTTGCTCTTTCTGTTCCTCCTTTCTTTAATCTTTCCCTATCTCACTAGCTACCTAAATTATAAAAATGCTTTGAGTTGCGCTTAAATCCTGCCCCTTGTAACTAAGCCTTCCTTTGCTTTTGAAAGAGTGAAGTCAGGAAGAGCCTGGGTCTTAAGCTCAGTAGATCTGTGACTGAGTCCTTGCTCCTCTGTGTTGTACTGTTCACCTTGGGCAGGCTAGTTCCCCTTTCTGTCTGTTACCCCATATGTAAAATGAATGGTGTTGTTAAAGTGGGATGTTTGAAAGTGCCTAGTCTAGTGCCCGGTACATAGTAGACATTCAGTAAATGGTGATATCATTGGTTGAGCCCCCTGCTCCACTATAGTTTAGTAGTTAAGTGAGCAGGCTCAGGAGTCAGACTGCCTGGGTTTGAGTCCTAGATCTGCTTCTTACTAACTATGTAAACATATTGCTGTACCTCTCTATTTCACAGCTTCCTCATCTATAAGATGGAGTTAGTGATAGACTCTACTTCACAGGATTGTGAGAATTAAGTGAGGTAATTTATATAAAGTGCTTAAAGCAGTGCCTGCAACATTGTTTAAGAAATGTTAGCTATCATTTTGGTTTTTTCCTTTGAACTTGCAAGCTTAGCACTTACTTTATTCTGTAGTCTTTAATTCATGCTTTTTGACCTTGTTATTCCAACTGAGAGATTACTATTAGTTTTGCTGTGGGGATAGTGATCACACATTGTACAGCTGTCTTTAACTTCAGTGCCTGGCACAGCAGTGGATATGTAGTTAGCATTCGATATGTACTTAATTGATTTTATCATTGCTAAGTACATTTTTCTTGGTCTCGAGTTTGATAATAATAGCTATCCTTAATTGAGTTCTTTTAAGTGCCAGACGTGTTCTAAATTTAGCTTCATATTATCTTAGGTCATCCTCACAACAACCATATGAGGGTTCTCTTGTTTTTCCCATTTTTTAGGTGAGGAAACTGAGGCACAGGGGAATAGAAACTTTTGCTAGGAAGTGGTGGAACCAGGAATAGCACACAGCAGTCTTAACTGAGAGTCTGTGCTCTTAACGAGTTCGTGTCCTGTCATGGGTATGGTAAATAGAAGATTATACCTTTGATGTTTAGTATTCATGTTCAGTTTAGTTTAGAGCTTTACTATTGTAGTATAGTGGCTACTTTTTTTTTTTAGTTGTTTTAATTTTTTAGCTGCATTGGGTCTTCGTTGCTGTGCGCGGGCTTTCCCTAGTTGAGGTGAGCAGGGGCTACTCTTTGTTGCGGTGCGCGGGCTTCTCGTTGCTGTGGCTTCTGTTGTTGCGAAGCACGGGCTGTAGACGCATGGCTTCAGTAGTGCGGCACACGAGCTCAGTAGTTGTGGCACGTGGGCTCAGTAGTTGTGGCTCGTGGGCTCTAGAGTGCAGGCTTAGTAGTTGTGGCACACGGGCTTAGTTGCTCTGTGGCATGTGGGATCTTCCTGGACCAGGGTTCGAACCCATGTCACCTGTTTTGGCAGGCGGATTCTTTTTTGTTGTTGTTGTTGCTAGAAATCTCTCCTGTCTTAGGAAGTTGACAGAGAGATGCTACTTTTTTTTTCTTGAATTTTATTTATTTATTTATACAGCAGGTTCTTATTAGTTATCCATTTTATACATATTAGTGTATATATGTCAATCCCAATCTCCCAATTCATCACACCACCACCCCGTGGCAGGCGGATTCTTAACCCCTGCGCCACCAGTGAAGTCCTATAGTGGCTACTTTTAAAAAGTCAGGTCATTTTCATCGTAGCTTTGCAAAAGCAGTGCAAACCTAATTTTCAAAGACACTGAGATGACTTCATTGTAATAATGACCACATAGGCTATCACTTTCTCATTTAATGTAAATATTGCTCTTTCTTTTTTTTCTTTTCTTTTTTTTTTTTTAATGCTCTTTCTTTGAATTTATATTTGCTTGTTTAATATACTGAATTAGAGCATTCGAGTCTCTCAGATGAAGAAATTTTTACCTGTATGGTAGTTGCTTTTGATATGACTAGACGTTGATTTGGATTAAGGTTCATTTGGAGATTCACATTCTGCCTATATCAGCTAAAAGCACACGAAGAGTGTTCAGTTTAGAGTAGTTCCTAGTGTGGATGTTAGCTGTAATGTGCAATAAATTGATTTGCTTCGTAGTCTTTTAAAAATTTTAGCCAGGACATGCTTTTAAAAGTGAGAGGTCAGTGATAGGAGAAATTGAGGCCTAGTTTTAAAAATAACAAAATTGCTTACACGGAACTGAGGCCTAGTCATCTGGTTTCCAGGATTATGTAGCATTTCATAGAGAATAGATACCCAATTATTTTCATCCAAAATATTGTGACAAATCAATCTAAAGTAAAACTTTTATTTACTAGAATGCTTAGAAAAGGAGTTTTCTCATTAACCAAGCTGACCAGAAAACCCTTTTAGATGTAGCCCATTTTGGTAAAAATTGTTCCAAGAAGTATCACTGTACTTTTTGACATTTTAAGTACATTCAAGTGAAAATAAGCATGTATGTAAACATTCACACTATTCTATTTCTTTTTGTGCTTTAGGTTTAAGGGATACATTTCTTAGTTGTAAAACAGATGGGTCATTAAGTCACTATTTTCAAATAAACCTCTGATGTTGGTGGTTATGGAGGGCGGTATACAAAACAATGATACTTCCAGTAGATGTAGACACCACTGTCTTTATCGTTTGAGTTTTGGGGCATCTGATACCTGAGTCTTGCTGGAAACTTTTAGGAAAATATCAATATGCAGGAATTTAGATAGAATTGATGGAGGCTTGGATTCATTCTGGTGCTAAACTAGTAAGTGACCCTATAAAGTCCTCCTCCGCCCCACCCCCCATCCCAATTCAGGTAATCTCTGCAAACAAAAGAAGTCAGAAAAGTCTAGATAAATAAAAGTTCTCAGCTGAGAATATACAAAGAGCAGCTGAATTTCAATTGATTTTTTCCCCCCAAAGTCTGTAAAGTCCCCTTTGCTCTCTAGGGCATTTAATATGGTTTGATAGATGATTAACAACTTGAAACTTTGACATACCTGTAGAGTTTCTAAGGAGAATGCTCTATATAAAGACAGTCAGTAAGATGAAATGTTTCCTTGAACTGCCATACCAGTAACATTTCCCTTTATATGTCGCCCTGTAACCAACTATTTTCTGGAGGGGTATGTATGTGTGTGTGGTTATGCAAAAATGAGTAGAATGTGGTCAGTGCCATCAGAGGCATATAGTCAATCCAGTCCCATTTGTACACAGGCAGAGTCTCTCTAAGCCAAACTCTGGCTTAAAAACACTGCTTGGTTACACAGCATCATTCTGGGACTAGAGCTTCTTCATTATTGCTGAATTTTAGCATTGAGCAGTGGTGGGAGTACTTAGAGATCATTTAGTCCTTACATAGTTGTAATAATTTAATGAATACAAAGCCCCACACAAACAGTAAGTACTGTGACAAATAGTAAGTACTCAATATATGTTAGCTAAACCTGAATATCATATACAATTGGTGAAAGAGACCCAGCAACATGAAATGACTTGTCTGGTGCCATACATGTAGTTAGTGGTCGAATCTGGCTTAGAGTTTAGGTCTCATTATTCCTAGCTCATGTTTATTCATATCTTCTGCCTTGAAAGTGGCATGACATAAAACAGAGGCTAACTCAATTAATCAGCAGTTACTTATTACCCGCTGGGTGCTGGCACTCTGCTGAACTCTGGTGAGTACACAGGAACCTTACCAAAGGTGGGAGGGAGTCCGGGAAGGGAGCAGGTTAGAGCAAGGGCATCAGCCTATCTGGAGCAGAGAGCTATTAAGTTAGGAAGCTATCAGATAAGCAGGTGGGGCGAAGTGGAACACTGGGAAACGGAGGCCTGCCCTAAGTCACTAGTTCTGTGTATTTCCTTTAAGCGTCAGCCTTTTGAGAGAACCTAGTGTGGCATAAAATATATAGTCATTGGGGGCTTCCCTGGTGGCGCAGTGGTTGAGAGTCCGCCTGCCGATGCAGGGGACACGGGTTCGTGCCCTGGTCCGGGAAGATCCCACATGCCGCGGAGCGGCTGGGCCCGTGAGCCATGGCCGCTGAGCCTGCGTGTCCAGAGCCTGTGCTCCGCAAGGGGAGAGGCCACAACAGTGAGAGGCCCGCATACCGCAAGCAAAAAAAAAAAAAAAAAAAAAAAAAAAAAAAAAAAATATATATATATATATATATATATGGTTATTGGAATTAGCCCTCCTGGGTTTGAATTCTGGTTTTTATGACACTCTGCTCAAAACCATCAGTGGCCTCACATTTCTTTAAAATTCGAAGTCCTTGCTCTAGTTTACAAGGCCCTATGTAATCTGGCTCCCCTCTCTCTCTTACCTCTCTTTTGCTCCCTGTAGGCCTCCTGTGCCTCCATCACAAGTGCTCTTGCCTTGGGGATTTTGTGCTTAATGCTCTCTGCTACAGAGCTCCCCCAGAAATTTCGCATGGCTTGATCTTTCACTTCCTTTAGGTCTCTGCTCTGTGTCACCTTATCAGAGAAGTCTCTGACCGCCCGTGTAAACTAGTACCCCCTCCCTACCAGCCTTTATCTGAATTTATTTTTCTTTATAGCACTTATCACCACCTGATATATGCTTATTATCTCTTTTCCTTAAAACGTAAGCTTCTCGAAAGCAATATCTTATAGAGCATATAACAGTGTAGAGCAGGTATTCTAAATGAATGAATGAATGAGTTTTGTAACACTCAGTGTGAGCCTCAGTGTGCCCATCTGTAATAATGCTTATTTAATAAGATAATACTTATCAAGTGTGAAGGAAACACACTTCTGTGTTTCCTCCACTGTCAATACTTCTGACACCAGATGTGTGGATTTACCACACACCAAGCAATTATCATATTCTCTGGACTTCAGTTGGGTGTCCTCCAATTTAACTCAATTCTGACACTACCTGGAGTTAGCATCAGATTCCACAAATTAAGGACTTAGTCCCACAAGACTCCCCCCACCCCACCCCCTTCAGATGCCAATTGTAAGTCCAAGTTCTTATCTGTGCTTCTGACCAGTGAGCCATATTGGAAGTTCCCATGAGCCCCTCCTCAGGTTCAGCTAGTTTGCTAGCTCAGCTCGCATAACTCAGGAAAACATTTACTTACTAGATTACTGGTTTATTATAAAAGGATATCATTCAGGAGCAGCCAGATAGAAGAGATGCATAGGGCAAGGTATGTGGGAAGAGCTCAGAACTTCCATGCTCTCTCTGAGCGCTGACACCCTCCCCGCATCTCCGCCCCCACCCCCCCTGCCTTTCCAGAGGTTGATGGGTGGAACTGAAAGTTCCAACCTGATAATCACTTGATCTTTCTGGTGACTAACCCCACCCAACCTGAGCCTATCAGGAGCCCTACCCTAAGTCACTTCAATAGGTAAACTCAGTATGCTCCAAAGGAACCCTTTATGAATAACAAAAGACACTACTATCACTCAGGAAATTCCAAGGGTTTTAGGAGCTTTATGCCAAGAACTGGGGACAAAGACCAAATATATTTTTTATTATACCACATCAAGTATGTAGCCCAGTGTCTGGCACATGGTGAATGCTCAGTAAATGCTAACGTCTGTCCTCTTTCTTAAATTATTTGTTTGGCCACCCAGTAGATAGCTTTGACTCTGATTCCCATTTGACTTAGGTAAGAAGGACATTATACATCTTAGTGATGAAAAATGATTATTTATATCTTACATAGTGTTTTTTTTAGCAGAATGCAGTATTTTATAGTGCTTACATTTTCCAATGGAACCAATAAGCTAAAAACCCTCATTTAATAGAATAGATATATTTTAGGAAAGTTTGTCAAAAGGCAACTTTTTAATCAAGTGAATTCTATATTTCTATTGTAAAAGTGGAGTTATAGTTTTACTTAAAAAATGGCCTCAAAATAAGATAAAATCATAATTTGAAGTGTTAAAAACCAATATATTCTTGACTTTGCAAAATTTTGCTTTGTTACACCCATGATGACACAGAGATTTGGGCTAGCGAGTGTTGACCTAAAACAGAGACTGCCAGATATTTCTCCAGCAAAGAGGGGTTTATTCACGGTCAGCAGAGAGTTGCAGTTTGGGGTCTGCAATCATGGCTAGCCAAGTGGAATCCCCCTCCTGGCAAGGGAAGGGGAAAAGGAAGTTGGGAGGGGTATAGCAAACAAAGAGTCCATGGCTTTTCATTGGCTGAGAGGAGTCTTCTTCATAGCAGTTGGGCTTGGCTGTTGTGGCAGGGTGTGCGAGCTCCCCCTTCTGGTCTCCCAACTCTGTTTAACTGAAGTTTCTGTTTATTAATTTTTTACAGGAGAAATAACTTGTACATGCTGCTAAGGACTAAGTTGTTCAGTTTCTACTTAGGAGAAGAGTCACTCAGCAATCACCTGGAAGATTTTGCTTAATTATTGTTTCTTAACAGACTTAGAGGCTATTAACACATCTGTGTTTTTGTAAGGTAACTGGTACTTAATAAACTTCGGCTTGCCTTTTTACTACCCTTGGTGACCGAATAAGGGCCAAGGTTATGACTCTGACCCCCAAATTTTGTTATTTAAGAAGCATCTTATCATAAGAAACAGTTAATTTTTATTTATTAATTTAAAAAAATATTTATTTATTTTGGTTGTGCTGGGTCTTAGTTGCGGCAGGTGGGCTCCTTAGCTGCAGCTCACGGGCTCCTTAATTGTGGCACGTGGGCTCCTTAGTTGCGGCAGGTGGGCTCCTTAGTTGTGGCACGTGGGCTCCTTAGTTCTGGCGTGTGAACTCTTAGTTGCGGCATGCGTGTGGGATCTAGTTCCCTGACCAGGGATCGAACCTGGGCCCCCTGCATTGGGAACACAGAGCCTTAACCCCTGTGCCACCAGGGAAGTCCCAGGAACAATTAATTTTTAAAATTTAAAATTCTAATAAGTGCAATTTCGTTTTCATTGGACATTGAAGCTTTGTTTATATATTGTTACTATGAGATATATACAAATGGTACAGTATACAGTGGTTTCCTCATCTTCTTCCACTAAGCCAGTCATTTAGCAGTCTGGTGTTTCACAGGTGAAACTTGGGCATTAATCCTGAGAGGGTAGGAAAGGCCCTCACAAAGGACACTGTCTTTTGGCTAGAGGAGCCATATATTACCTATTGTGTTATAGTATCTCTTGAAGTTCTAGTGAAACTTGAAGATAATTAATTGTGTTTCCCCTGGGCAAAAAGTACTCTATTATTGTGTTCTGTATTCC
This sequence comes from Tursiops truncatus, assembly GCF_011762595.2. Taxonomy (NCBI): domain Eukaryota; kingdom Metazoa; phylum Chordata; class Mammalia; order Artiodactyla; family Delphinidae; genus Tursiops; species Tursiops truncatus. Next base: position 162,289,073 of record NC_047034.1, on the reverse strand, counting down.
AGCTACTTGCAATAGAAGACAGGGAATGCTCTTAAAATGCAAGCGTGTAAACAAACAAAAAAGTCGTACAATAAAATTCCAAGCTCTGCAAATGAATGAATGAATGAATCTCCTTAGTCCTCCCTACCAACCAGAAAAAGAAAATAGAAAGCAGGACATGGGAAATCAGGGACTCTATTCCTGTTGCAGAGGTCAGTGAGGGACAAGGGTGTTCAGATTCCCAGGCAGGCTGGTGTTTCTCCTTATTGAGAGATAATCCATTCCTCTGCTTTCCTAGTCCAGGACTAGGGGCTTAAACATCTAGGATTCAAACATGACCATTCCAAATCTTAGCACAATATCTAGGTAGAGTAATCTGAACAAAACAATACACTGTCTACAGACAGCGTAGTTAAAATATAGGCATTGCAGTCTGATGTACCTGGGATTGATTTTTTTGCCCTGCTACTTTTTGTGTGCCCTTATATAAGATATTTAACTTCTTTAAATACATTTCCTCATCTGCACAGTGGAGATACATCTGCTTCAGACTGTTGCTGTGAAAATTAATAAGATTATGTATACAAAGCTCCTAATATAGTACTTGGCACATAGAGGTGCTCAGTTAGTGGTAACTTAATAATAAGGGTACATTGTCTTTCCGAAAATGTTTGCCGTATAAAATATTGTGTATGAGTGAATTTAAATTTTTATTGTTGTGAATTGATATTTGGTATCAAGGCCATTCCAAAAGCAATGAACATTTTAACCAGTGCCATGGGAAATCTGGCAAAATGTGGGAGTTCTTTGGGAGTGACGAACAAAACCACCACCCTCTACTTAGTGGCACGGTTACTCTAGAGGAGAAAGGCGGACCTTATAAGTAGCTTTAGACGGGAATATATATGCCAAGGTCTTGATCATAGCATGCTTTCTATTAGTTGTATGTACTTATTCAGGATGTGGAGAGAGACCAGTGATCTGAGAATTAGGATGCTCGTGATGAATGTATTTTTCTTTTTTTAAAAAATTTATTTATTTTATTTATTTATTTTTGGCTGTGTTGGGTCTTCATTGCTGAGCGGGGGCTACTCTTCGTTGCGGTGCACAGGCTTCTCATTGCGGTGGCTTCTCTTGTTGTGGAACACGGGCTCTAGACGCGTGGGCTTCAGTAGTTGTGGCACGCAGGCTTCAGTAGTTGTGGCTCACGAGCTCTAGAGCGCAGGCTCAGTAGTTGTGGCGCACAGGCTTAGTTGCTCCACGGCATGTGGAATCTTCCTGGACCAGGGCTCGAACCCGTGTCTGCTGCATTGGCAGGTGGGTTCTTAACCACTGTGCCACCAGGGAAGCCCTGTGTTTTTCTTTTCAATAAATCTTTTTTTCTTCTCTCCCCAGCTGCTCAGATAAAGAATTTGATGAGCCAACTAGGAACTAAGCAAGATTCAAGCAAGCTACAGGAAAATCTGTGAGTAGCTTCCTAACAAGGTTGGGATTTGTGAGGACCTTTTGGGGACACACTTAATACCCTTGCTGCCTGGCAGCTGAGGTTTCAGGCCTGTGAAATCAGAATGAGAGGCAGTGGGATATGAGGTCATAGCTGGATCTAGAAGGGGAGCAACAAAATATATTAATGGGTTGTGATCTCCGTTGCCTCACAGAGTCCTTGAACGCTGCTTCTTTCCTCCCTTGGGCAGTTTAGCAGAACAATTTAGGGAAGCAGAGAGGGAATCCCTACCACTCTTAAACTACATTCTGCCTAAATGAGCTTCCTTGTTGGCAGAGGCCTCCTGATGAGCTACAGCGCTCGTCTAATCTGGTTGGATTTCCAACTGTCTATCATATTAGAAAAATGTATTCAGAATGACACGAGGAGAGTCTGAGGGAGAGAATAGTGGAATAGATTCTTTTTATTATGTCCTTCTTGACTCCATCTCTGCTTTTAGAAGTTCTAGTTTTCATCTTTAACACGCACTGAACAATATTCTTTGTTTCCTGACCTAGACATTGTGAAGTGAGAGAATGACTTACTACTTTGAGCTTTTTCCAGGGAGATGTGAGATAGCTCTGGGTATGTTAGTACTGTCTATGATGCTCAGGCTTCTGATTGACTTCCCTCTTGGGGTTTTTTTGTTTGTTTGTTTGTTTTGTCTCCCTCTTGGTTTTGACTCCTTTGTTTTATTTATTTTTTTATTTTTATTATCTTGGAGGCCCCTTTGCAGTGAAAAAAAATTAGTAATTAGTGGTGTGGTTTCCCTGTCCTCCCTTAAACCCTTTGTACAAATGGCCAGATAGTAGAGGAAACCATGACTAAAGGAGCCTTTTTTTTTTTTTTTTTTTTTTTTTTTCGGTACGCGGGTCTCTCGCTGCTGTGGCCTCTCCCACTGCGGAGCACAGGCTCCTGACACTCAGGCTCAGCGGCCATGGCTCACAGGCCCAGCTGCTCCGCAGCACGTGGGATCCTCCCGGACCGGGGCACGAACCCGCGTCCCCTGCATCGGCAGGCGGACTCTCAACCACTGCGCCATCAGGGAAGCCCTAAAGGAGCCTTTTTTGTATTTCTACTACCTTTCAATCCCACTTAATATAGCACACATTCTTCCCTCTTTAATTTCCTTCCCCCTCTGCTCGTTACATTTTTTTACACAGTATAGGGCTTCTTTGTTTTGGAGGGAAGAGCCAGAAAGTCAGGCCTAAGGGACAGGTAGGGAGCCAAGGATAAAGCTGAAAAAGCATGAGCTTTAAGCAAGAGCGTGGGAGTAGATCTTTGGAGGTTGTTCCCTAGGGTGGAAGCTGTGCTTCTAATGCACATTTCGTCCAACCTCCAGTGCCTGGATTCTGTCACTGGTCAGTGGACTGTGACAGACAGTACCCATGCAGAACTCCTGGGCAAATCAATACGAGAGTTTTGAGAGAGCGTTCAGTGTGTTAAAACTCTTAGATTGAGGTGTGGGGGCAGCTTCTCCTTCCTCCCCGAGGAGTTAAAATACCCAGTCAGCAGGTTTCCTTGAGGCAGGTTCTTTCTACTCAGTAACTTGAAGACGACTTGAGGTGAGTATGACTGGGTAGTATTTCCGGAATTTTGTTGTGAACCTGGGCATCTAGGAACCCATTTCTTCAAGTGCCCTTTCATTCCCTGCGTTGTGAGACACTGAGAATGAACTGATACCAACAGCTCTCAAGAAGTGAGAATATCCTAAAACATATCTTTCTCTCTTAGGCAACAGTTACAGCACTCTACAAATCAGCTTGCCAAGGAAACAAATGAATTACTGAAGGAATTAGGGTCCTTGCCCCTTCCTTTATCTACTTCAGAACAGGTTGGTATTTTGTGGGGTTTTGGCTTGTTTTTTAATAAGAAAGGACTTTGTTTTTGTGGAGAGGCAGTGTGTGAAACAAAAAATAACTTGGCCTTTGGTTCTAGATAGACCTTCTCTGAACCTCAGTTTCCTTATTCATAAAATGGATAAGTGTCTTTTGTGACAACAGAAAGAACGCATGCACCAGATCTTGCAAAGTGCCTAGCATTTAGTAGGTACTCAATATGGGTAGTGGCTGCTGTTATTAGTAATAATATATTAGTAAAATGGGTTTAACTGGAGAAGAATGTCCATGTTTGCATCTTGTTGGGGTTTGACCTGCAGCTTTATGCTTTCAGGCTTGATCCTAGTTTTCTTGTATCCTGTATCTATAAATTTCAAGCAGACGTCTTTTATATTTTGTAGTCACTTTCATGTCGCATCATGAATCATTTATAGGTCTCAGGTTGAGGAAATGCTCAGGGAGATAGATTCCTCTATTTAAGTCATTTTCTTCAGTGGCCATTTAAATCCTTTAAAAACACACAATTTTTACTGGAATTCATTGTTCCCTTGATATGCGTGCCTTTTCTTCAGACCTTCCTGAAGTCAGATGTGCCCCCTCCATTGTGGCTTGACTTTTTAATCTATTATTCATGGTCTGCCTCAGGCCTCAGATCCTCTCTCTTCCAGGGCAAAAACCTTCTCCATCTATCTTAGCCTATTATGATTCTATTTTGCTTTTAGTTTCTGTACCATTCATGGGAGCACTTAACTTACATTTCTTTTTATTATTGAATTTTTTTAAATGATGGTATCCTATCTCTGATGGCTCTGAAGATGAAGCCTACCACCTCCCTATCCCGGGTTGTCTGTGCATTGTGACTATTGGAACATAAAACAATTTTAGTGTGTTATGATCATCATTTATAAAAATGAAACAAAGTAGAAATATCAGTGTGTAACCATGTAATAAGGGTAAATACTGTTAATGAAACTTTCATACATTTGTATACATATGGTGCTAGGTCAAGATGTCACATTCTTATTCTGTGTCTCCATCAAAAAAGTTTGAAAATCATCAGTTTAACCCATTCCTGGCAAGTCATTTAATGAAGTATACGTTCAGTCTTTGGAGTTTTGGCATCCCCTTGCACAAAAGAAAAGAACCAAAACCAGGTGCTTTTGTCATCCTGCTACAAAGTAGTAACCTTAATGTAATCACCCTTTGACTATCCGCATGTGCTGTTTGTTTTGTTACTCATCCTGATATTTCACCTATGGACCAGTTCCCCCTTGCCATTCATTATCTCAAATTGTTCCCAAATCACCCCTTTCCTCCTCCCAGCTGTGCACTTAGGGAATACACACTTGCAGATAGTTTTAGCAGTAATAAAAAGGGAGTCTAAGAGTCTGATGTACAGAGTATTGAAAGTACTTAAGTGTTAAATAGTAGCCTAAGCAAAATATAAAGTTCAATCTGCTTAAAAATAAATCTAACGTATTCCAAAATCAAATAGAATTTAGTTTTGGATTATGCATGCTCTTGTTCCCTTACGTTATCTTGGATCATTAAGAACATGAAATAAATCTACAGACATATTCTCTCTGGTGAAATACAAATCCTTGATTCCCTTCCTCCTATTGTGCTGAATATTCTTTGCCCTTTCAATTGTTTCTTTATCTAATTAATGTTAGCCCTGTCACCCATCTTTTTGTTACTGGACTATCAAACCATACATCCTACTCTCAGCATTTTTCTCATACTTACGTGCTATCATCAGTAATCTTCTAGTTGCTAAATCCAGTGGCCTTTTTTGAGTTTATTCACTTTTCTTTGTTTCATTTGATCCTCTTGCCCATCCTGTCTTAGCTGAAACTTTCTTCTTTCCATGATCTCTGTAGTAAAGCCTACAAAGTAGTTTTCATGTCTCCCAACTCTGGTGATCCCTTTCTGGCCTATTTTCTCTTACCCCAGGTTGAGTCTCAGCCTCCTTCTCTGACTTTATATCTTCCTAGAAGTGGGTGTGCCCCAAGGCTCTGCCATTGATCCTGTAATTTTATTACTCTATGCTTTCTCCCTCAGGAGTCTTTTCTACTGTACTTTTATGAGCTTCCTGTCACCTTTATGAATGTGATCCCCAGATCTTTTTCAAGCCCTAGCCCCTAAACCTCTAAGTATTTGGCCCATATTGCCAATTCCTGCTCTAACATCTCCTCTTGAATATGCTGCCTTCATCTAAAATTTAATGTGTTGTCTTATACTGAATTCCTCCTGTTTCACCCAAACCCCTTAACTAAGCTGATTAACAATGCTTATTGTCATAAAAACGTTTGTGCCTTTTGACCTAATGTTCCCACTCATGCAAATGTGTCTGCGTTCTAAGAAAAAGAAACCAACTATATACTCTGGAGCCAAATTTCCTGGATTTAAATTCTACCCCTGCCATTTACTGTGTGATCATAGGCAAATTGCTTAACCTCTCTGTGCCTCATTTGTCTGATCTGTAAAATAGGTACTATAATAGTACCTAATTTATAGGTTGATGGATGGATCAAATGAGTTATTATATAAGGTACTTATAACAGTACTGGTACATGATAAGCACTGTATAAATATTAGCTGTTACAATGGGGCTCACTTTAGCTTTATTTATAATGGTTAAAAATGGAACAGTCTAGAAGGAATATTTACCTAAAATTTACTAGATCAACTTGATGGAGTATTATATAACAAAGACCATAATTGTGAAGAGTATGGTAACATGGAAAATGTTAATGATATACTTAAAAGATAGTACTTTTGTATAGTGAGATTGGGGAGTGATGGGTTTTTTTCCCCCTATTGTTATAATGTTTATGTAAAAATTAAAATCCAAGAAAAGGGATAAAAAGTCTCTTATCTAAATTTGCTTTTCAGTATTACCATCGCTCTCCCAGGTGGGAAATTTGAGTCATCCCTTGACTTTATACCCCTTTCCCCACAGCCAGTCACATAATATTCCTTAGATTCATTTCTTTGTGTTCCCATTACTGATACCACGTCTTCCTAACCTTAAACCTAGATTATTGCAGTCATCTTTTTGACTTGTTTCTTTTTCCCATTCCATCGCCATCACAGACTAATTTTTCTAAGTTATCATTTTGTACCCATCGTGTTCTCCACACAGAAATCTTCGTTGCTCTTTGTTCTGTAGAGGTTGAATCCCAAACTCATTATCTTGGCATTTAAAACCTGCCGTGGCCACCCCCTTTCCTCCTTTTCCAATTTTATCTTTTAGCTATGCTCATGAAAAAGCCTTTGGTTCAAGCCAAACTATCTTTTTCTAGATCCTCTGCAAATTTCTGCCACCATGCCTTTGCTCACACTGTTGCCTTGCCTGGATTCGCCTTACCCCTTCTCTCTGCTCTTCACGGCTTACTCTTCCTTCAGTGCCCACCTCCTCTGGAGGCCTTCTGATCACTTAGATTCTTACTGATCATACTTGCCTCTGTATAATGTGTACAGTACTCTGTATAGTACTAATTGAATATAGCAATTATTTGTATTGATTTGTTATTTGTATATCTAAATTCTTTATCTCCAAATAGATGATAAGCTGTTTGAGGTCAGGGGTGACTTTTTACTTCTGTGTTCTCAGCACCCAGCAAGTGCTCTCAGTATGTGTTTTTTGAGATGTAGCATCAGTAAGCTTAGTAAAGGTAGCTTGTAACTCTACAAAGTAGTTTTCAGGTTCTCAAAGATTTTGAACCTCACTACAGTGTGAAGGAAAATGATTCCATGGTTTTCAGGTAAGCTGCGAACTCAGTATAGATGAATACAGTTTTAACATTTTAGCAAGAAAACAATCTCTGTTGGGTATTCTGCTTTTAGATTCTCCTGGGAGCTAACATTTTGAATTGTGGTTCCCTCTGAGATTCCCTTACCAGGTAAATGATACCCAATTCCCAGGTTTGTCAGAATGAAAGAAGGAAAACTCTGACTTGGCCTATAGTATTAACCAGGGATTTGAGTTAGAAAAGGACAAATTTATTAATTTAAGGAAGAGCCTATTTCATAGTAATTTTCCTAGTTGGAACTCTTTAGGAGGTATAATTTTGCTTTTAATGGGAATTAAAACCAAATGATTCTGGGTTAATGTGAAATTTCAAGTTCTTATTTAATTTCCTTAGCGCCAGCAGAAACTTCAGAAGGAACGTCTCATGAATGACTTCTCTGCAGCCTTAAACAATTTCCAGGCTGTGCAGAGAAGGGTATCTGAAAAGGAAAAGGAGAGTATTGCCAGAGCAAGAGCTGGATCTCGTCTTTCTGTAAGTTTATTTCCAAAAGAAGACCTTTGCAAATTTCAGGATGTTCTTTCCTAAGTTTTTAAAAATTTTTTGACCATTTTCTTTGCTTACTATCCCTCCAAATAATAAACATAGACATTAGCTGCTGTGAAAATGTCAGATTGGTTTACCCTTTGTTTAAAAAAAAAAAGTGTACATATGGTCACTTTGTACACTAGACTAGAAAAGAATGTGCCCAAAGATTTACAAAAGTGACAGGTAGAATTGTGTGTAATTTTCTTTTTCCTTTTTTCTTGTCATGTTGATCTTATGTTAAAAACTTAAAAAAAGAAAAAAGAATACATCTGTTTCCTAGAATATCGCAGGCTAGGTTATTTGGACAAGCCTTCTCTTTGAAAAGAATTAACAAATACTAGACTTTAACAACCCAATTTCTTAAAAATATTAAGAGCCATGAAAATATTAAGGTCAAAGTCTAAGAGAAGGTGTGAACCCATAGACATGAGCAGAGCACTGAAACTGCTTTTCCACTGAGTGCATTTACTGAGGGCCAACTTCAGTTTTGATGTCCTCATGGCATGAAGGGGGACAAAAGTCAAAGCCAAGGATCCATGCATGGTGGATAATCTAAAAGAAGGTGCTCCTCAAATTAAACTGGGCCCTAAAAACTGAAAAGTAAGCCCTCCTTTCCCCTAGCAGACTGCAAAAAAGGTCGCATTAGCACTGAGGATGGCAGGAGGGAGGGGAAATCCAGACAGTAAGTTGTACCACAAAGTAACCTTCAGGCAGATTTACTGCCCAAATTCTACCTGAATGGTCCAAAAGCCTAAAGCTTCAAGTAGTCCTGGTCTGGTTGAGTACCTACATGCCAGACAGAAGCAAATAGAAATCCTTTCTGTTTAGAGGCCTTTATCCTAGCCCTAAAAGAATACCCTCAAATAATTTTTGAAGTGTAATGAGCAGCCCAGGGTACACAAATAAACAAATAACCCCGGACAAAAACTAGTAGAAACAAAAGTGAGGTGAAATAGACCTATAAAGACTTAATGTATTAGAATTATAAGCTAACTATACTTATTGGGTTTAAAGAAATAGAAGATCTTGAACACATCTACAGGAAGAAGGAAACTACAAAAAGCTTTGTAAAGAGTCAAAAGATTTTCTAGAATTGAAAAATATAATGTGGAAATTAAAAACTTAACGGGTGTGTGGTTTAACTAGAAAATAGGTTAGAAGATATTATCCAGCATGTAGGACAGAGGGTTAAGAAGTTAAATAGGGAAGAAAGGTTATGAGAAATGGAGACTGAAGTAAAAGGATCTAAAATAGTTTTTTTTTAAATAAATTTATTTATTTATATTTGGCTGCGTTGGGTCTTTGTTGCACATGGGCTTTCTCTAGTTGTGGCGAGTGGGGGCTACTCATTGTGGTGTGCGGGCTTCTCATCGTGGTGGCTTCTCTTGTTGCAGAGCATGGGCTCTAGGCACACGGGCTTCAGTAGTTGTGGCACACGGGCTCAGTAGTTGTGGCTCACGGGCTCTAGAGCGCAGGCTCAGTAGTTGTGGCGAACGGGCTTAGTTGCTCCGCGGCATGTGGGATCTTACTGGACCAGGGCTCGAACCCGTGTCCCCTGCACTGGCAGGCAGATTCTTAACCACTGTGCCACCAGGGAAGTCCCTATAATAGTTTTAATTAGAGTTACAGAATGAGAGTAGAGCAGACATAGATCAGAAGTCATATTTGAAGAGATAATGGCTGGTAATATTTCAGAACTGATGAAAGTCACTAATCTACAGTTTCAAGAACCCCAACAAATCCCAAGAAGGATAAATTTAAAAACTCTCATTCTATATCAAAGAGAAACTTCAGAACACCGAAGACAAAGAGAAAATCATAAAAATAGCCAGGGAGGGCTTCCCTGGTGGCGCAGTGGTTGAGAGTCTGCCTGCCGTTGCAGGGGACACGGGTTCGTGCCCCGGTCCGGGAAGATCCCACATGCTGCGGAGCGGCTGGGCCCGTGAGCCATGGCCACTGAGCCTGCACGTCCAGAGCCTGTGCTCCGCAACGGGAGAGGCCACGGCAATGAGAGGCCCGTGTACCGCAAAAACAAAACAGCAACAACAACAACAAAAAATAGCCAGGGAAACAATAGAATATCTTCAAAGGTGCAATAGTTAGACTTCTCAGCAGCAACACTTGAAGCCAGTAGAGTGTTGTCTTTAATGTTATGAAGGACGATAATTGCCTCCCTAGGATTCTAAACCCAGTGAAAATAGATAACCAGAATGAGGGCTAATTAAAGACGTTTTCAGTCAAAAGAGAGTTTGCTATCAGCACACCTTACTTAAGAACATTCTAAAGAATGAACTTCAGGCAGAAGGAAAGTGATCGCAGATAGTAAGCCTGAAAAGCAGAAAGGAGTAAGAATAAAGAAAGTGGTAAATATGTGAAAAGACAAATCACAAACAGGGAGAAGATACTGCTGTTTGTACAACTGACAAAAGACTGGTATCGACAATATATAAAGAATTCTCAGGAATCAATATGAAAAAGACACAACCCAACAGAACAATAGTTTCTTAAACTTTTTGATTTCAGGGCCCCATTATACTCTTAAAAATTATTAAGGACCCCAAAGAGCTTTTGCTTGTATGAATGATATCTATTGATATATATTGTATTAGAAATTAAAACTGAGAAGTTTTAAAAATGTTTATTATTTCATTTACAAATAATAATAAACCCATTACCTACTAACATAAAAATATAAATGAGATTTTAATTAATACTACTTTTCCAAAACAATAAAAAAAGTTTTAATGAGAAGAGTGGCATTGTTTTCATTTTTGCAAATCTCTTTAATATCTGGCTTGACAGAAGGAAGCTAGATATTCATACCTGCTTCTGTATTCAGTCTGTTACGATATGTTGTTTTGGTTGAGGTATCTGAAGAAAATCCAGCCTCACAAAGGTAAGTAACTGGAAAAGGAAGGAGTATTTTAATTAACCTCTTCAGATCATTGTTGATATTTTTCCTTGATACTACATCAAAACTGGACAAAACTTAGTTGCAATGTGGAATCGAAAACCATTGTCAATGACTTGTTCATACTCTGACGCATTAAAATCTTGGTCTGTCTTATGCTTTTATTGGATCTTTTATCCGTGTATGATTTTTATAACATCATGTATTTATCATTTGGAAAATATTGGTTCCCTGACTTATGCAGGTCTTCTAAATGTTGATATATTTCATTTTACAATATCAAAAAATCATGTATTATCTTCAGCTTGACCAGAAAAGTCTTTAAATATTGAGAATCTCTCAAGTTCACAAGCAGTAGATACAAGTTTTCCAGAATTCTTTTTTTTTTTTCTATTTGAAAGCTAGATTTTTATCACTGGCAACAAACACTGTGCATTATTTTCCTTGAAGTGACAGGCTCACATTGTTTATCTTGAAGACCTTGTCTTTTGAATACCCATCTGAGTAACCATAGATTGTTAGTTATTCTTTTATATATATCATATATAATATATGTTTGTGTATAATATATATGTGTATATATATATACACAAATTGTATTAAAAGTTTATATATTTTAAAAGTTTTATATATAAGTATAAACTATATTGAATAAGTAAAAATGCTATTCCCTAAAAAAAGTAGCTAGTTCACCCAGCAACTCAATTACACAAGTGCTTTTCCTGGAGACAAACATCGTATTGCTGTTTGTAGCAGGAGGGCTTTATGTATACTTCCCATTTCATCATACAGAATATTAAAAAGACGTACTAAAAAAAAAAAACGAGACATGTACTGAGATTTAGTTAATTAATACATTTAATGGCTTCATTAAGGACGAACTGGCTTTTATCCCCCTATGTGTGGTGATAAAGAATAGAAAACTAGTATGGTTTGGTGCCACTGCCTTGATTTGTGTTAAAGTGCAAGTGGTAGTTTTGTCCACCTTTGTTTTTGTCAACACAGTGAAAAAAGCAAATAACATCTTAGTATTGCTTTGAATAATGGTCAAATGGACCATTTTTAGTAGTCATGGAATTACAGATTAAAACCACCCTGAGATACTATTTCATGTCCAAAATAAGGGCAGAAAAAAAAAAAGGCAGAAATTTTAAATTCTGTGAACAAGGAGGGTTGTTGCCATGGATATGATGCACAGGAACTTTCCTATCTGGCCAGTGGTAGTATGAGTTGGAACAACCACTGGAAAACATTCTGGCTGCAACTTCAGAACACATGCACACCTTATGACCCAGCAGTTCTATGCTAGAGAACACTGTAAGTCTGTACCAGGGTATATGTACAGGAATGTTCATAGCAGCATTATTTGTAGTACTCAAAAATCGGAAACATCCAAATGTCAATTAACAGTAGAAGAGATAGGGCTTCCCTGGTGGTGCAGTGGTTAAGAATCCACCTGCCAATGAAGGGAACACGGGTTCGAGTCCTGGTCCGGGAAGATCCCACATGCTGCGGAGCAACTAAACCCATGCGCACAACTACTGAGCCTGCTCTCTAGAGCCCGTGAACCGCAACTACTGAAGCCTACGTGCCTAGCGCCCATGCTTTGCAACAAGAGAAGTCACTGCAATGAGAAGCCCGCGCGCTGCAATGAAGAATAGCTCCTGCTCGCCGCAGCTAGAGAAAGCTCGTTGCACAGCAACGAAGACCCAAGGCAACCAAAAATAAATAAATACATTAATTAATTTTAAAAAACATAAAAAATACAAGAAAATGATGATCACAAAGTCAGGATGATGGTTACTCTAAAGGAGAGGGAGGTGGTTGTAACTGGAGGAGGGCACATAGGTAGGCTTTAGGACACTAGCAGTGTTCTGTTTCTTTTTTTTTTAAATTTATTAAATTTATTTATTTTTGGCTGCATTGGGTCTTTGTTGCTGCGCGTGGGCTTTCTCTCATTGTGGCGAGTGGGGGCAACTCTTCATTGCTGTGCACAGGCTTCTCATTGCGGTGCCTTCTCTTGTTGCGGAGCATGGGCTCTAGGCGTGCGGGCTTCAGTAGTTGTGGCACACAGGCTCAGTAGTTGTGGCTTGTGGGCTCTAGAGCTCAGGCTCAGTAGTTGTGGCGCACGGGCTTAGTTGCTCCGCAGCATGTGGGATCTTCCTGGACCAGGGCTCAAACACGTGTCCCCTGCCTTGGCAGGCAGATTCTTAACCACTGTGCCACCAGGGAAGCCCTTGTTTTGTTTCTTGATATGGGGAAAGAGTAAAAATGTTTTTTAAAAAAACCCACAGTGTTCCTCTGGGTGGGAAGAATTTTGAAATTTTCTTTATTTTGCTTATCTTTTTAATTATTGTTATCATAAAAAGGGACGGCTTTTTAAAAATAGGAAAAGATTGCTCTTTTAACATTTTTTCTTGGTTGTTAAATTACAAAAGTAATACATAATTAGACTGATTTTTTTAAGTCAGTTTGCCACTTTAGTACCTAATATGCTTTAAATGTCCATTTAAAAAAATCTTCACATATTCTGAAAATTTGTTTCCTAGCAAATTTTCAACTCCTTCCCTTAATCCACCTGCCTCCAAATTTTAAGATAGGTTATCATTATTATTAATTTTTATTCCTTTCTCCTATCCATGTTTTCTCCGTCCTACTTATTATGGTTTCTGTTCTGAATCCAAATTGGAATGCAGATTTGCTTTCAACTACTTCACACCCATTTCCTGGTCCAGTCAGATTGCCAGAGCCCTGTGTCATCTTACAGAGTCTGTTGGAGCCAAGGGATGTTACTTCTTTATACTGTAGCTAAAGGAAGCCATTTTGTGTGTGTGTGTGTGTGTGTGTGTGTGTCTGTGACATGTTTCTGGATAACAGCAGCAATAATACCATCTGCTTTCTAGGTGGAGGAGAGGCAAAGAGAGGAGCAGCTCGTCTCATTTGACAGGTAAAGGAATTATTCTAATGTAGAGAATCGAGATGGGATTTTATACTTAATTTTAATTTTAAAAATCAATGAGAAAAAAGGAGGAAAAAGAAAGGGAGTCCTGGAGTAGGTAATTTATAATCCATCAAATAAAAAAGTCAAAACTGTGGGCTTTTCCAAGATCTTTGAATTATGGAAGGAATAATTTCAAAGTGAATAAAAAACTTACAAGAAATCTCTGATGTCTATGTGTTGAGGAGAGGGTGTGGCTCAATAAGAATAAGTATGAGCCCCCAAATCTACGGATTCGGAGGTCTAAATAATTTTACCTCAAATTCAGATTTAAATTATTCAAAGTTCTTGGGTCTGTGTTTACTCATCCCTAAAATGGAGGCAACCCATCCTTCTAGGAGTATTAAAAGAAGAAGCAAATAATTTGTATCTGAAGAACATCTCCTTTCTTAACTTCTCCAAACTGAATTAACTAATTCCATAAAAATGTACTGATGGTATTAGTTGAGAACATAAAATGTTTTCTTATAGGTATGTATCTATCTCCCCCCCACTATACTGTGAGCACCTCAAAGGCCTGGGGTGCTGTCTTATTCAGTTTTGTATCTCCAGCACATGGAGGAAATTCTTTAAATATTGTGGAGATGATTTGTGATTTATGTGTACTGTTGGAAAATGCTTCATACTGAATTTTCAAAGTGTTACATTTCTAGTATAAGATGTTGTATGCGTTTCTTTTAAATATGGTACCTGAAAAGAAGAGTTATAACATTTCACTAGCTTTTTACTTTGGCTTTCTGTTAAGAGACATTTAACCTAAAGCATAACCTCAAAGAGATTCTCGAAAACCAGGGGGTGTGATTCTATCGGACTAATTGGTGAAGCACTGACTGGTCACTTAACCTGCTCTCCTCCACCTGTCTAGTATCTGAGATACCAATACAGCTTGCACTTTGAGAGTGCCCTGGGAGAGAATGGGCCAGTGTACTTTGTTGATTTCAAACCTCTGTCCACTTCTGTCTAGCAAGCCCTAGCAAGATTGTAGAGTGTACCCCTGAAGGGAAACAGCAAGGAGTCCCATCCCTTATAATTCTGCTTCCTCTTAGTTTTGCCCAGGAAAGCTGAGACTTTGTTTTCTTGGTATTACCAACTCTTTGTCTCTGGATGTGAAGAATGTGGCCTCTGACACTTGTATTGATACCAGAGGAGTTGGAGCCCTGGTACTGTCTTTGGGCAGGCTCTGCTGGCAGCAGAGGTGATGAAGGTATGTCTTATGCACACCTTAGAGAGGAGGAATCAACTAGTGTGCTTGTCTCCCTGCAGCCATGAGGAGTGGAACCAGATGCAGAGCCAGGAGGATGAGGTGGCCATCACTGAACAGGATTTGGAACTTATTAAAGAGAGGGAAACGGCAATTCGGCAGCTGGAGGTGAGAGCCAAGTCATGTTTTTTGTTTAACTCAATGTAGATGCAGTCTCTTAATTCACTTGGTTTTTCTCGCAGTGATTATGAAAAAGGATGAAATGAGTTGTTGTATGGCTAATGAGACATATTATGTCTCAGTGTAATCACAGTGAATTTGAACTACTCTTATGTTGATATTGGCCATGGCACCTGAGAATACCCGAATCCTCTCCTCAGTTACTATATCTTATGTGGTCTCCATGAGACTATGCATAGAGAACAGAGCAAGGCCAACAAATATTTTATTGCTCATTAAGACTTTGTCCCCAAACCTCAATGCCAACCTCTAGGTTAGGTAGGGCTCTATGGAGAGCCCTTTGCTTAGTCTGAACAGCCCAGAATAAAGATAGGCCAAAAAGGTTTGCTCCATTTTTGTGTATCCCAAAGTCCACTCCCAAGTTTTGGATATCACGTCAGTGAGTCAGAGAAACAGGAAGAGTTTTTGAGGTGGGGGTTGAGAGAGCGGTCTCGAGGCCTCTCTTCCCTGAGTTCCCAACTTTAATCTTGCACAGTGACCAGTAAGATATCCTTAAACCTGAGTACTTTTCTCCTCCATGGAGATAGAAAACTGCCATCCCCGGGGGCAGTGGGGAGGGGAGGCTTGAGAGAGGAGAAACTTGGAGCTCCTCCTTGACCTTCATCTGTGGCAGTCGTTCTGAACCATGACTGCACTTTAGAATCACTTGGAGATTTTTTTAAAATTCCCCAGCTCTCCTCCTCCACTACCAATTACTATGTTTGGACTATATAATTTGCCTATTTTTCGTAGATTAAAAATGGGCAAACATCCACAAGAGGCCCTGGCCGTGGACACTTTTCGCCTTACAAACTTCGCAGGTGATTACAATGTGCATCGAGGTTGAGCCCCACTGCCCGAGAGCCCATCAGTGTCAGTTTTTTTGATGGGACAGCTCATCCTCAAGTTTGATTATTACCTTCAAAAATGTCATGTCTTTTCTCTGTTTCACCTATTGCTACTAATCATTGACTTGGTTCTTTAACATGAGAAATCCTGTTATAGCAGGGAGTAGAGTGAGATACATGGAGCTAAGGAGAAGAATGTAATGTAGTAGATGTCAGGAGTGTAATGGGCACTTCATTCAACAGAATTAAGGCCAAATTCCTTAGCCGGGGCTGGATTTTCATATCCAGTCATTTCCTGCATCTAACATACAAACCCCATTCTAACGGTGAAGCATCACACTCCTGTGTGTCTCTTCTACTGTTACACTACACTTCTGACACTTCTGGCCCCTAGATGTGTGGGCTTATTCCCACATCAAGCAGTTCTGCCACACCATCGGGATGTCCTACAATTCAACTCCATTCTGGCACTATCTCCCTGGAGTTAGCCTCAGATCCCACAAGACTGACCCCCCTCCCTGTGACTTCAGATGCCACTCCCAAATGCAGGTCGTCACCTGTGCTTCTGACTGACAGGCTGGAAACTGGAGGTTCTCACGACCCCGTCCTTGGGTTTGATTAATTTGCTAGAGCTGCTCACAGAACTCAAGAAAACAGTTTACTCACTAGATTACCGGTATATTATAAAAGGATACAGCTCAGGAACAGCCATATGGAAGAGATGTATGGGGCAAAGTATGTGGGAAGGGGTACAGAGCTTCCATACCCTCTCCAGGCGCACCACTCTCCCCAAATCTCCATGTGTTCACCACCCAAGAAGCTCTCTGAACCCTGTGGTTGCATGAGCATGATTGATTAAATAATTGGCCCTTGGTGGTTGATTTAACCTTGAGCCCTCCTCTCCTCCCCAGAGGTCAGGATTGGGGCTGAAAGTTCCAACCATCTAATCACCAAGTTGGTTCCCCTGGCAACCAGCCCCCATCCTTACTGGTTTTCCAAAAGTCAAGCCATTAACATAAACTTAGCAGTGGTTGAAAAGGGCTTGTTATGAATAAAAAAAGACATCTTTATCTCTTTTATCACTTAGAAAATTCTAAGGTTTTTAGAAGCTCTGTGCTGGGAATGGGACAAAGACCAAATATATATTTCTTATTATGCATCACAATATCACACCTTATGTTATAGCCAAACTGGGCTGTTTGTTCTTTAACCCAGTTACCTTTCTGTGTATATGGCTTCTCTTTTGCTGTAAGGCACAACTCAAGTCCTACGTCTTCTGCCATAGTCTTCCTCCTCTGCTAGACTTCCTATACCATTTATTAGTCATTTACCATGTAACACCCTTTCTTGTTATTTATCTTATTGTATACTGATCCCTCCCCGCCCGCCCCCCCCCCCCCCACGTTAGCTATTATTAAGCCCTTTTATATTCACAGCAATTAGCAGACTCTCCCAACTATAGTAGACTCTTAGCAAGTAATTGAGGTTCTGGCAAGAACTATTCTTGCAAGTTATGATTAGGAAGTCATTGCTTTGAAGACATCATTTTTTATTATAGCATTCTGAGAGGCAGTACACTTTGAAAGAGCGTGGGCTTTAGGGATATAATCCTGGCTGCAATGCTTAGTTTCCTCACTGACGAGTTGTATGACTAGACAAGTTACATAACCTCTCTGAGCCTCATTATCCTCAAAGATACTTAATTCATAGAGTTACTGAATGATTAATTCAAGTATCAAGGAGGCATAGTAACAAAAGATCATGAACTTTTAATTCTCAGTTCTGCCACTTGCTAGCTGTGAGACCTTGGGACAAGTCATTAAACCTCTTTGAGCCGTGATTTTCTCTTCTGTAGAATGGGGATAATACATGTCTCATTGGGTTGTCATGAGGGCCAATTAAGTAATAGTTAATAATAGCTGACCCTTATGAAGTGGTTATTTCACAGTTCTAAGAACTTTTTATTTAGTACTTCTGAAAACCCTATGAGATGGGTACTGTCATTGTCCACATTTTAGAGGGGAGGTCCAGAGAAGTTCTTAATTTAAGGTTGGACAACAAAACTGGAGGATTAACAGTCCTCTGTAGCTGACAGGCTCCAAGAGACTGTGCTTTTAATTACCTACCTGGTATAGTACTTGGCACATAGTAGTCATTTAGTAAATGTTAATAATTAACTATTTTTCATTTTCTGTTCATGGAGAAAACATGATTTATAAGCTTTAAAAACACATGTGTTGTTACTAGACAAAACTTTAGGTAAGTAGAGGAAATGAATCTTCTAACATGTTGCTTAATGTTAATTGTTTTTTTGTGTTCCTTAGGCTGATATTTTGGATGTCAATCAGATATTTAAAGATTTGGCGATGATGATCCATGACCAAGGTGATCTCATTGGTATGTATTACTGATACCTTTAACATGAAGGTGAGTTGACAGTATTTGTGTGCAAAGAAGTCAGTAAGATGTGTCTTAGGAATTTTGGAATACCATTTAAAAATCATTAAATTCATTTTCTTAGCAATTTTCTTATGTTGTCAAATGTGTAAGTTAAAATGAGGCTTCCGTGAATAGTCAGCTCCATTCACTTGCCATAGCCTCTTGGTAAGTCTTTGGCTGTTTAGGGAAATATTAGCTGTCAGCTTCCCAGTTTTTATCTCCAGAAACTTGCACAACTATGGGCTTAGAAACCCTTTTTTTTAAAGCTTTTTATTTGGAAATAGTTTCAAGTTTATAAAAAGTTGCAAAAATGAAAATAATAAGGAACTCCTTGGGCTTCACTGGTGGCTCAGTGGTTAAGAATCCGCCTGCCAATGCAGGGGACATGGGTTCGAGCCCTTGTCTGGGAAGATCCCATGTGCTGTGGAGCAACTAAGCCTGTGTGCCACAACTACTGAACCTGCGCTCTAGAGCCCGCGAGCCACAACTACTGAGCCCATGAGCCACAACTAGTGAAGCCCACGCGCCTAGAGCCCCTGCTCCGCAGCAAGAGAAGCCACCACAGTGAGAAGCTTGTGCAACGAAGAGTAGCCCTCGCTCGCCACAATTAGGAAAAGCCTGTGCACAGCAACAAAGACCCAACACAGCCAAAAATAAATAAATTAAATAAATAAAAAATAAGGAACTCCTTTATAAACTTTACCCAGATTTACCTCTTGTTAACGTTCTACCCCACTTGCTTTTTATTTGTACTCACTCTTTCTCACTCTATGTATATACCTGATTTTTTTCTGAACCATTTGTGGGTAAGTTATATACTTCATAACCCTCCACCCCAGTATTTATTTCCAAAGAATAGGGCTATTCTCTTATGGAGTTAGTAACTTTTGATTTCATGCCTGGATAGTTGGAGTGATGATGGTGAACCAGGACCCACAGCATCATAATTGTCTTCAGTTTGCAGTCTTGAGACATCTGAGTGTGGTAAAACATCCACTGCCCTTCTTTTTTGCAGACAGCATAGAAGCCAATGTGGAAAGCTCAGAGGTGCATGTAGAAAGAGCCACTGATCAGTTACAGCGAGCTGCTTACTATCAGGTAAAAGCAGGTACTAAAGAAAGTCACTGTGTGCTGTAGACTTTTTGAGAGCAAGCTGCAGCCTTTTGCTTAGACTTAAGCTGGAGACAGGTAGTCATAATTGCAGTCCCAGCTCCATTTTTAGTATTTTTCTTTGCAGAGAGATCTACAAAAAGGCATCAAACTTTGAATAAACTGACATAGAAGCCTCTTAGCTGCAAAGCTAACCACGTAAGCTAGCATGATACCTAATCTGGTATAAGGCTACGTTTATAACCTAAACAGCTGAAGTTTGTTTCAATTAGGATAGTAATAGGTACAAAGTAGAACTTTGCAGATGGTTTATGTTGACCTTTGCCACAGAGGATGGACAAAGAATCAACTCCGACAGCTATTTATGAATTAATAGGGGCTTATCATTTTGGGGTTATTTCGTATGAATAAATAGGGGTTAATCGTTCCACTTTCTGTAAAGTGATATTTTTCTACATATGAGTTGAAACCCTAGTTTTATGACTTTTATTTGGGTCTTTACCTCAGTTTACAAATATTGTGAATGAGGTCCCCTCATTTCTCCTCAATTTGGTGTTGCATGGCTTTTTAGAAATAAATAGCATTCAGTCAGTTACATGTTCCTAAGATAGCTGTATTTCACCTGGGACTGTTCTTAAAGAAATTCATATTTAATAATAGTGTTTCCCTTTAAAACTGAATGATGACTTTAATATCCAACAGTAAAGGAACAATTAAGTAAATTATATACATCCACTCAATGTTATGTGGGAATTAAAAGAGATGTTTATGAAGAGTTTATAATATCAAAATTTTTATGCTAAAATATTAAGTGATAAAAACATCAAACATCATACAATATGGTCCCAATTATGTCAGATAACAATATGCATGGATAAAAGATCAGAAGGAAATACAATCAAAATGTCAACTGTTTTATTATCTGTGGGTGATTATTTTCTCTTCTGCTCGTGTGTATTTTTTACAGTGAACAAAATTTTATACTAGGTATAAAACCTTTATTAAAATACACATGTACGGATAACTTATTTTATTGCAAATAATGCCTAGCAACATAGGTATAAACAGTTCCTTTGCAAAATTGTATTTGGGAGCCTGGAATTAGAACTTGCGCTGCTGCCTAGCACTGGTAATTTGAGATTTTTGAGAAGGTGTCCGCATAGTCATACATGGATAGAGTTAATTTTGAATTACCAGGAGGCAGATTGATGAAGCACTCTTGGGGTCTTAGACTGAAACATTTTTTACTTGTTTCATGAGTGTCTTCTTTACATATTTCTCTCCTCAGAAAAAATCTCGCAAGAAGATCTGTATCCTGGTGCTTGTCCTGTCAGTGATTATTGTAATCTTGGGACTTATTTTGTGGCTAGTTAATAAATGAAGTGATTGCCTCCAGCCTTCTCCTGCTGAGCTGTTTTCAAGGGCAAGTGCTTGCTGGAGTCTTGCCAGAACAAACTGATCACAAGAAGACAGAATACACCAGAATGTCCTGTAATAATTTAGTTAGAAACTAACTACTAACTAGTCCTTGGAATTAGTGACCTGTGGAGACAGTATTTATCAATTTATGTATACATTTTATTGATTTCTCAAATTAAGAATTAATTTATGTGGATTTTGCTTTCTCTTATACTCTGATTGCCCTTCGTCCCAAGTGTTTACTGAAAATTACATTCTAGATATTCTTGTTTTGGTAGGTAACACTATAGTCTTGTAATAATTGTCTTTCTATGTACATACAAGATTTACCTTTTTACTAGCAACTGAGATAGAATTACTTTCTGTCACCCAGCATATTGGAGTCTGTCAGAAACTGTATAATAAGCCAGCAATTTTTATTATTTAATATTTGTTTGAATTTCTAAGAAGCCTGCCCCCTATATGCTTTGGAAGGTTTTGGCAATGTATTTAACTAGAGAATAAAAAATTGCACAGGTGATCCAGATTAAATGAGAAGTAACTATTTGAGCTGGTCAGCTGTTGGGGTGTGTGTTAATCTGGGTTTAAGTTTATTATCTGCTAGTGTCATCGACTGCAATTCATCCATATATACACTAAATGATCTTGTTCACTTTTTGAAGAGTTTCATTTAATTAACATTATGATTCTCTGTGGGGTTCCTCTCCCACCTGTCTGTATAGAAGGGGAGAATTAGACAAAGCGTTCTTCTGGAGAGCAAATAGGAATTGTTTGGAATGATTTAATCTTTTGTTGTTGTTGCTCAGTTGTGGTTCTGCATTCCTGGTAAATGATGAATGTTGCCATCAAAAGGCTGCCCCCTACCCTAATAAGGTTTGCTGGGCATTTGATGGCAGGAAGATTTTAAAAGCTAGACTGAAGTTGGTTTAAAATTTAGTCCTGTGAACCTGGCGATAAAGCAAAGGTTCTTTTTTGTAAATAATACTGGTTTGGAATAGTGATGTTAGATTTATCCTAATTTATGAACAAGAGATTAATCTCTCCATGCATAGTTTTAGACAAAAAATGTTTCAATAAAAGATTGCTGTCTTGTAACATAAATGTTGTCCACTCCCCTTTTTCACAAGTGTAGGGAAGTTAAAGGGAAAGTAATTTCTCTAGGCTCTCACATAAATGTGAATTGGGCCGACGATTTCAGTTCATCCTTTAGTGAATCAGAGGATCTCACTACCCTGGATATATTTATACTTATTTCTTCCATTCCCTTTAATGTTACTTAATCTTCTTTTACTAAACTAATGTGAACAGCAGGGAAACAGGGCTAAATGCATAAGTTTCTTTGCACTCTTGCAGCATTCCACCCACATAAGACAAATAAACACTTGAAAAGCTTTTGTAGTAAGTTTTTATGAGTTAATATCCTAATGCAGTAGATATTGGGTAATGTGCTGTCCAGAGAAAAATTGAGACCTGCAAGAAGACTGGAGATCAGGTGAGGATTGGTTTAGGGGTGGAATAGGTCCTTTCCTTGAGGAACAGGATAGAG
Source organism: Tursiops truncatus (assembly GCF_011762595.2). Classification (NCBI taxonomy): domain Eukaryota; kingdom Metazoa; phylum Chordata; class Mammalia; order Artiodactyla; family Delphinidae; genus Tursiops; species Tursiops truncatus. The sequence goes on along the minus strand of NC_047034.1, from coordinate 162,266,742 downwards.
CTATTGGGGCATCAAGTGGCCCAAGCAGCAGCTTCAGAGGTAATTCCTTGGTTATACGATCACTGCCCCTTCAGCTCTAAATTATGGTTGGACTTGAATACATCATTTGTAACATTCCAGGCAAGAAAAAAGTCTTGACTGTAAAAAAATACCAAACAAACAACAAAAAAAACACGAAACCTTTCAGTTTGGGTAAAATGAAGCCACCATAGTTCTGTTCTGTGTTATCCAATGGTGGTGGTAATAGTAGTCATGGGTAGCAAATATGACCTTGGCCTAGAATTTCAATGGCCTGGAATTTGTAGTAGTCACCAAGAGGTTCTGCTAAGTGGTCCTAACAAACCTGTTCACAGAATCCTCCTTGACTGTGCTTTGTCCACCTTTAGGGCACCATGGTTTAGGGCAGTGGCTCTTAACCATGGCTTCACATTAGAAACTAAAAAAATACTGATACCTAGGTGACCGTGCCACAAGATTCTAATTTAGTTAGTTTGGGTTATAGCCTGGGTATAGAGACTTCTAAAAGCTCCAGATAATTCTCAGGTATAACCATGGTTGAAAACCATTGGTTTGGAGGTCAGAAACTAGACTGGGGTACAGAAGGCCTGGGGAATCTTAGCTCTGTCATTAACTTGCTGTAGGTATTTGGACAAGTTATTTAACGCATAGGCCCCTAGTTTCCTCAGTAGTTCTCTTAAAGCTGTAAAATTCTTTGATTATAAAGACCATAGGGATGTGGTCTGAACATACCAACTGTATGTTTGTCTCTGTATTCCTTTCCTTTTCTCTTTCTTTCTCCTTTCTTTATAGAATGTTTTCTCTTCAAGTGAATTAAAACAGTAGTACTGTAGTATAGGGTAAAGTAGAGGTGTCATGCTGTCCACTTCCTCTGCGAATGTTCCAGAACAAGAACTTGCTAGCTGCTAGACCAATGCTCCCTGGGTAGGTTTTGTTTTGTTTTGTTAAGGGGTGGTGATACACTGCCTTGCACCACTGGGGAAAAAATACCAAAATGAAATCATGCTTCAGTCAGTGCAAACTAAAACATACCGAGCCTCCTCCATTCAGTGTTTTTGTTTTTTGGGTTTTTCCCCCTTCTTTTGTTCAGGGGCAGTTCTCAGTCATCGGAATGAAGCTTTTGCTTTTGGTCACTAAATGCAGACCAGAACCTCACTCAGATTTCATTCTATCCTGTTTCCTAGGGCTAGAAATCTGCTTCCTCCCTTTTCTAAGCATGCTTAGCGTATCCCTAGGTTTCAAGGAATTTTTCAGTATTGCTTTCCAGTACTATGAATTACATCTACTACTTTAGAATCTCCATTTAGCCAGGAAATAGCTTGAAAGGTTTTAATTCCAACCCTTGATCCTGCTTTTAGGCCAACTGAGTAGTTCATTTTAATACGTATCCAAAATGAAATTTGATTAACAATATACTACTTAATTTTTAAAAGATAAACTTGAAATAATAGAATTTTTAATGTGGGACTCTGATTAAGGACCAAGTTTTTACAGTCCATGGAGAAATGAGAAAAATAACATAGTGGGCTTTTTAAAGTACCATCTTTGAATCTGAGCTAATGGCCTTCTCACTTTTTAAAAAAATTATGAAAAGGTGGTGATGTTAGGTGACAGTCTTCATTTAAAAATCTCAGTTGGCAAAATAAAAGTTGACACCCCTATAATACTTATTTTCCCCTGGTCCATGACATCTCGAATATCTGAACCACTCATCTATAGACTAGCTGCATCGCTTTACAACTGAAGAAGCTGAGGCCAGGAATGGCAGTACACTGCAGGAATTTAGAGGCTTGAGGAAGTACTCTGTATGTGAATGGTCATTTGTGGGGTAATACTGGAGCCCTCACTACAAGCAATTTACTATGCTGAATGTTTTACATTTATCATCTTACACTCACAAAACTATCGAGGAGATATATTTTTCTCGCCCTCTTTTTATGGATTAGGAAACCGAGGCATAGTAAGTAAGTGACCTGGCCAAGGGCACACAGTTTAGGAGCAGTGGAGCCAGGATTTGATCTCAAGCACACAGACTTCAAAACCACACCTTTAGACACTATACACTGTCTCCATTCATCACTGATACAAACTATCCTGCTCACCACGTCTTTCATGAAGCTTTAACAATGCGGAGTAGTGGCAATTTCTATTCAGTTTTCATGAATATCTTTTCTTTTGTTGGCACCTTGTAAACTTTTCATTCACCACCCTGCTAAATGAAGTCTCCTGCTGTACCATCTCTACACAAACACACAATTTTTTCAGTGTCTCCATTTGATCACTCATATATAAAAGATGTTCTAAGAAGGTTTTTGATATCAATATGCTCCTTATGTCTTTAGATTCTATTCTAAGGAAGTCTCAAAGTCTAAGAAATTAATGTCTTTGTTGAGATACCAAAATCCAAAGGCAGCTAGCCCATCAGTCTTTACATTTCAAAAGGTTCATGTCCTAGACTGCTGTCCTCCAGTTTGCTGATCTCTATTGACATCATTGGTGCCCAAAGAGCATTTTGCTTTATAAGGCCCAGGAAAGTGTAAGGTGCCATTACATCAGAGGTCAGTGTGAATATCAGCTATGCTGGAAACAGGGAACATGGCCAAGGAATAAAACATTATAAGGGTAAGAATATAGCTTAGGTTTCTTGGGTGTACATTCAGCATTATAAGGGATTAAATAATAGACCACCCACAGAAGCTGAGAAATTGAAAGGCAAAGCTGACATAAGATGGTATTAGGTCCCTGATAGTTAGACATGGCTTCAATACCTCTTCATGCCTGGAAAGGGCATGGGACCTTAAAGGCCCACACAACTCTGTAGATACAAGCACCTTGCTCCTTTCTGTTACACTCAAATGAAACTATTTAATTCTTTCTTAAGAATCAAGTCCTTGTGCTCAAAGGAGGAAGCTATAGCCTGGTTTCCTGAAACCAAGTTTAGAGCTATCAGCCTAGTCTATTTTTGGAATCACAAAGCTGGAAAGTAGGATATTAACCAGTTTGTGGGATAAGTGATCTGAGGGAATTCCCTGACAGTCCAGTGGTTAGGACTCGGCGCTTTCACTGCCGAGGGCTGGGTTCAATCACTGGTCCGGGAACAAAGATTTGCAAGCCCCGAGGCACAGCCAAAAAAAAAAAAGTGATCTGATCAGTTAACATCCTTGCTGGATGAGTTCACTGTGCATTTGAAGACCAGGAGAAAATGTGATCCTCCTGCCTAAGAGTTGATGATTTTAAATTCTAAGTTAATATTATGCTGCAGCTAAATCTTGATGCCTAGAGATGTCACCAAGGGCAAACTCTTTTGAACAGGCTGACGTTCGATTTAAAATCTAGAGGAACAGTAGCAAGCAATCAAGAAAAGAAATAACTCCACCATAGAAGGAGATAACTTGCTGTGCAGTCAGTGCCTCTTTATGGGTGAACAATAATTTTGCATTCGGTTTCCTTAAAAGAAAGAAAAAAAAAGGTCAGATAATCCTCCCATGTTTTCTACAAAAGTGAAAAAGTGTTGGGCTTTAGTTGCATGCTAATATGATCACACCAACATCAAAATGTGACAGATAGCGATGATTAAACAGCATGGCCTTTGGCATCACACTGATTTAGATTTGAATCCCACTCACCACTTGTTCTAGGGTGAGGCTGGGTAGCTCAATCTCTCTGACCCACCCCTCAGGAATCATAATACCTATTTCAAGAGAGTTGTGAGAATTAAATGAGATGATTCATAGAAACTATATACTTGCACAGATAAGTAAGCACTCAATAGACATAAGCCATTACAACCAGAGGACCTGCTGCTGGTCTCTTTCACCCAGCTGTTGGCCTAAAGCATGCCTGAATCCTAATTCTTCCTTACACTATCTAGTCACTGTGACCAAAGTTTTAAAATCCAAAGGGGCCTCAACTTGATTAACCATTTCATTCATGCACACTGAAGATCTGGACGCCTGCCATCTGGTTGGATCCGTCCCTGGCTCCTGTTTGTCCAGAGTTTAGATGACCCCCAAAGGTAGCTTCCCAGATAAACTACAGAAGCTCTCAAGTGCCGGATTTGGGTTACAATGGGGAAGGGAGTACGGTGCATGCAGCTCTACGCAGAAGGACCGGAAGAAGAGAAACAGAAAAGTTGGAGTTTTTCCAATCTCTGAGCTCTACCCTCTAGCTTCTCTCCAGACTGGGGTCGAAAGGCTGAGGGGGCAGGCCCAGAGCAAGGGTGGAGTCGCAACATTTTAGAGCCTGGGAGCGTGTTTGCAGAAAGAACGTAGAGGGAAACCGAACCCCTCCTTACGAGCCCATTTTCCTCAAACAACTCCCGGCCAAGGAAAACCCTGACCTCTGTAAATAGCGAACTATCAAGCACTGAAAAAGACCTCAAAACCCTATCCCTGTTCCCCCCGCTACTAGAAGCGCCCTGTGCGTCTGCGCGTCCATGCGTCCGTGGGTGGGCGCGCGCGCGCATACGCACAGGCTGCTGGGAAGCCGCCTCTCTCCTCTGGGTCTTCCAGTTTCCCGGCGTGCTTCAGGCCCGCCAAATGGGAGGGGGAGAAGCAAGATGGCAGCAGCCGCGAACTCCGGCTCTAGCCTCCCGCTGTTTGACTGCCCGACCTGGTGAGTGGCGGGGCGACCAGCGCTGGAGTGGCCTAGCCTACGCTGGCCAGGGCTGGCCGGGCGGCTCGTTTCTCGTAGCGAGCCGAGCGGCCCAAGGATCCTGGGACTGACTGAGGGAGAACTGTCTGTAGGGCCGGGCGGCGTGTGGAGGAACCGGGAACCCGGAGCCCGGGCCCAGGAACTGGGGAAACCCAGAGTTGGGGGCTCTGAGGCGCTCGCTTAGGCAGCCCCTCGGGCAATCAGCTGGTTGCCGGGGCGCTTCGGGGCCTTGACCCCGAACTTACCCCAACTCCTGTCTGGTGCTCTTGTGGAGCATCGTATCTGCCCCCCTGCTCTCTGTCCCGAGCGCGCACGAGCTAGCTTCCCGGCCCCGGCGCCCCGCTCAGAGCCCCGCATCCCGCGGTTGTTGATGCAGCCTGGGTGCGGCACTTGCCTGTCTCTCGCAGACTGGGAGCTCCCTGAGGGCAGGAACGGCTCTGACCTACCCCCAAGCTCGCCTCAGCGACCAGCGCGAAGCCGGGCAGCAGAGGGCATCATTGCTTGTTAGGATGAACCCCTTTCCTCCTTTCGCAAGTTCTTGGGAATAATGGAATAATTTTAGTCTTTGAGTAGAGTACACGATGAATACGTATGAATTGCCTTGCAAGGAGACCCATCCGAGTTGGGGCTATTTCTGCTCATCACAGTGTATTGTTTGTGTTACTCTCTGGCCCTCGTTATATAGAGATCCTCAAAGGCAAGGGCTGCCTAACGGATCTTTATATTCCGAGTTCCTAGACCTGAGCCTGGCACGTAGTAGGAGTTCAGAAAGCATGTTTTAGACATAACTTGGCTTTCCCTGTTTTCCAGACAAAATGGGCTTTTATCCAATGCACTTGTCTTACTGACAACCTCCATAGAGGAGTTGGGTCAGGATTGTGAGATGACTGTGTTGCATCTTAAGTTAGATGTAAACAGGTGCATTTTTGTGTGTGCATATGTAGGGACTCTGGCAAGATTGTTCATCCTTCAAACTTCAAAGGAGCAAACACAGGAAGCAAGTGAATGTGTGGCTATTTTCTGGGTCCCTCTGCACTTTTGTAACACCCAGTTGCTTCAGTCTACAAATTCTGTGTCCATTTTGGTTCCTTGCTGCATTGATTTCAGAAGTTGGGCCAGGACAGTAAACTTATAGTTAGAAGAGGCTGTATAAGATCACCTACCATTTCCTCAGCGTCTGTTAGGCACCGGGCACTGTGTTAGGTGCTTTGACATACATGTATCTCCCTTGGATGGTGTGGTTACAGGAGTGTAGAGAAAAGTTCCCTTACCCATGCCATTGTAGAATGACCTGTTCAAGGTTAACAAATATGTCTTGTATTTATTGGTACCTGGTTTCATGGGCATAGTTTTGGATTGCCTTAGCTCCCTAATTACACTTCTCTGATTTGGACTCAGAGCTCAGGACAGTACCCTCTGCTTATTCTGTGATGAGTCTAGTCTTGATCAGCCCCAGACACCAACTGATTTATTCTGCCTTTATATGGTATTAATTAATGGTAGTGGCAAATCTTAGATTCAGACTCCAAGTGACCAGACAACCCCAGCTATAGTACTTGCAGTCTTTGTGCTGCTTTCTCTCCAAGGTGGATAATCCAGTGCTAAAATATGGGTTTCTTTGGTGCTGCTCTAAATACAGATCCACTAAAATATGTTTCAGAGCAGTTGAATCACTGGGGAAGTAAGTGTCAAATGTAGAAAGGAGCTATAATAACAGTGAAGTAGATGGCATTTCTGCTTGAACGTGAACTAATTATAGGCTAGTAAGAGAGCTACAGTGTTGAATGGGATAATGATTGTAAATAGCACCTACAAACTCATCCTGAAAATGTTTTTTCACACTTATTTTTCAGGGCAGGTAAACCCCCTCCTGGTTTACATCTGGATGTAGTCAAAGGAGACAAGCTAATTGAGGTATGGAAGTAACATGTCTTCCCTTTTTTTCCCACCACACTAAAGATTTTTGCCAGTGACTCACTTTTCCACCTCCTCTCCTGTGCTTTGTTTTACAGAAATGCTACTTTCGTTCATCCTGATTTTTTTTTTCTATTAAAAGCACATGGTGATATAACACATTAAAACCACGTATCTCCACAGACACTCAGTTTTTTGTGACTCCTCTCACCTTCCAAATGAAGGGTTTTAGTAGATCATGGCCTTGTAGGCCTCAGTCAAACTGGATGCCCTATAACTTGGTGAATTCCTTCTCTCTGAGTATGTGGAGTTGTATGGAAGGTGCAAGATCTGTAGTAATTGAAGAAGACAGTGAATGATGTAGATTGAATTTAACTTTTAAGTTGCTTTTATGAGATTCAAGCCAAAACTCTTCAAAGAAGATAGTAAACTACGATACTTGCTCAAAAAAGAGAATGGAAATGGTGACAAAATTCATTCATTCATTCAAAACATTTACTGAGTACTTATTATGTGCCAGTCATTGTGCTCGGCATAGGACTATAGCAGTGAACAGAACAAATGTGGTTCCTGTCCTCAAAGGAATCATCTGATGGGAACAACAGAATCAAACAAAAATTTGCATGATTATAATTGAAATAAGTACTATAAAGGACAAGTTGAGCAGAATTCCAGCTTTTCTACAAGTCTCTAGAATGAAAACCACATAGAACTTCAAGAGAACATGAATTTTGATTAGCTGTTAGGTTGTGTACTTTTTTTAAATCCTTATGTTACCATTTATTTACCAAGAGATGGAGATTAAGCCCACTCTGACTGTGGAGTTGTGAGTCTCTGTGTCTTCAACCAATTTTATGTTTGCTTGCTCAGATAGAATTTAAGTTCAAGGCCCTATTATTGAGTGCAGTTATTTTTCTTTGGTATATATAGTAAAAACATTGCACTCCATAATGAAAAGCTGTCTTTGAGGTCTCCTGCAGGATGTTCTATAAATACAGTGTTTTCACTTTCAGGATGTTGTAGAGATACCCATGTATTTTGCAAAGTATTAAGGCATGAGTTGTGATGAATTCTCTTATTAATTCATCAAGCCCTGAGCCAGTCACTTAGAGCCCCTTTGTCATGTGTTCTTCTGTCTTAAAGATTACAGAGTACCAAGATTATTCAAGGGAATAAGTTAGCTAAAATATTTTTTGTTTTGTTTTGTTTTGTTACACTGTAGACTGTTCCACACATATAAAATATTGTTGCTAAATAGACATATAGGAGTCTTTTTTTATATATAACCAGAATTTAGTAAATCTTTACTTTACTACAGGAAGAAACAGACAAGGAGGGCTAGCTTTAATGATAATGTCATATTCCTCTGCGAAATAATTTATACTTTCAAAGCACTCTGACTTGTCAAACATCCTTCTAATTACTGGTTTCCATTAAGTGATAATGTTCTCTTTCAGTGCTCTTAGGTGTGCTGAGTTGCCACGGAACTGTCATGTTACAATACTTAGACATCACTGTATTGTTTCCGAGAGGAATAGACACGAGATGTGCTTATTTTTTAAGGATTTAGGCAGCACTTGATACTAACCGAGCTATCTATGTCCTAGCCTTATGTCAGAGGCTTGTGATGTGTTGTGATAGCTGGGTTTAAGAAGTGCAATATTAAAACAAAAGCCATGAGTCTTTTAAGCCCAGTGTGTAAAGATACACTCTGAGTTATAACTCAGAGGCACAACTGAATAATGGTACTAGCCATAGCTAGTTAAGAAATTGTGGCTTAGTGGCTATTGAAAGACCAATGCATTATTTCATTCACTTGGACAGAAGAAGCATATTGTCTAAGAATTCACACATTTTCTTGCTTCTGAGGCATACTTTTTTTTCCCCTACATTTTCACATTTCTATAATTGAGATGCCTTTAATAGTGAATGTATATATTTAATTTGGAGGCCCTTTCTTTTTTTTCCCCTCTAAACACCTAAATCGCTGGTACTGGCAGCTTAGAATCATAGAAATGTGGTCAATTTTATATTAGAGCCCAAGTGCTGGTGATCTTATGTACTGTTTCTTTAAGTCTAGCCTGTGAACACTTTGGTTAGCAAATTTAAGCTTATGAGGACATAATCTATGTGCACATAAATATGAATGAGAAATGCAGTGAGATTCAACCTGCATAGATATTATCTAGAGAGAATAAGATGCTGAAATTTCAGGGCTCTCTCAATTCTGAAGCATTGTCTTATTTTTAACCCAAATCTTAATACTTGGGTCTGAGCAGACATGGGGATGCTTGTGTGACTGAGCTGTCAGGCTGTTGTTGAATCTTGGTGCTCCCTAGCACTAGGGGCCTGGGACAAGCTCTGCCAGCAGCAGGTGGGCACTGTTGGACAGGGTTTCCCAGAGGTGACCCCCATACCTATTTTGAGCCTTAAAGGCTAAGCTGGGAAGGAACTGGGTAAGTGATTGTTTAAAAAACAATTAAGAGTGTGACCCATAGTACTTGTTCATTCCTTAAAATGTTTTTTGCCATATGGTGGATTTTTTGACGCAGGAAGAGTGAAGAAAATATATAATGTAGTGGTTTAAAAAGCTTAGACTCTGAAGTCAGACAAACCTGAAATTTCTAATCCAGTTTATACATATCTAGCTGTGTGAACTTGCGTATATTAATTAATTTCTTTGTGCCTCACTTTTCCTATCTATAAAAATAGGAATAATAGTGCCTGCCTACTTCACAGAGTGGTTGTGAGGATGGAATGACATAGCATAAAACTCATAGCATAAAACTCATAGCACATAGGCACATAAGTACTCAGCAGTTGTTAACTGTTATTAGTACGTGAGGTGTATTTCTGGTTTTGTAAGAACCAGAACCAGCTACATAAAGCATAGGGGAGAATTGTAGCCCACTGTGGATTCAATGACATAGCCAGGAATGAAATATAAGCCTCTTGATTCCTAGCCTGGTACATCCTAGTTTGACTATACTTCCCTACTCAACTTTGTGTTGTCTTCTCTCAGGGATTTTAGAAGGAGCATAGTGTGAAATGTGAACTAGAGCTTAGTGAGACCTTGTGTTTAAAGGAAAAACAGGGAATTCCCTGGCGGTCCAGTGGTTAGGACTCGGTACTTTCACTGCCGAGGGCACTGGTTCAGTCCTTGGTGGGGGAACTGAAATCCCTGCAAGCCGCGTGGCACAGCCAAAGAAAACCCCCAAAACTTAAAGGAAGAACATAATTTATATGAATGAGGGTTATTCTTCAAGTACTCATATTGTAGACTTTAAGAACTGAAAGCAGTGTTAGCGAAAATTTATCCAGAGTCCTTCATCTATGATGGCCCAGTCTACAACCAGTCTGTGGCAAAGGCTTTACTGATCATGGGCTAAAAGAAAAATAAAGACAGTGTAGTGAGTTTTTCATAAATTCAGCACGAAGAGTGGTCCTTTATCCCTCTTCTTACTTATTTGTTAAAATGACCTATCTTTCATAAAATGATTATAATACTGATTGGTGACAATTAAAAAAATAGTTCTCGTATGGCAAAAGAAAAGTTAACAATACTGTGTCACCCCCTACAATTTTTAAAATAATAGATTGCTGGTCTGCGAAATCCCCTTTTCTGCTATTATATTGGGGCCTTATACAGTTTTGTTTTTTCCAGTACCACAGCAGTGGCTAGAAACATTTTGGACCTCTTCTCAGAATTGTTTCAGACCCATGGCACTGTTGTTTAGAATGTTAGCATTGCAGGTCATTTCACACCTGAGTTTAAACCCCAGATCTGCTACTTAACCAGCTGGACTGCCTTGGATACATGGCTTCATCTCTCTGAATCTATTTTCTTATGTTTAACAGTAAAGGTGATACTTGGTTCACAGAGTTGTTTTGAGGATTAGATGACATAATACTTAAAAATGCCTAGCAATAATAGTTCTTCAATAAATGTTTAATCCCTACATCCCCTAACCCCCAAACCTGGAAAATCTATGCCCTGTGAGGTTGTTCCGTATTTGGACACAGCAAATACTCATTTAGAGTTAACTTTGAGTAATGCTTTTTTGTGGGCAAAATGAAATGGGACAATAAAGTTAGATTTAGAGGCTCATACAATGATGTCTAATGTAATTCTAGTTTCTAAAGAGGGTTCCAGAAATACTCTGGGTCTCTGGCAGCATGATTAGAATATAGATAGGTGTTTCTATCCCCTTCCTTTTTGAACCAATTGATAATCTTCATTTGAATATATATTTTTCTAAAAAGCGGTCTTATTACTTTATAGGCATGCTTTGTGTTTCCTGCTTGACCTAAAATTAAGATTCAGTGAAATCTTAAATTTCCAATGGTCAGAAGACAACCACTCTTGCATGCCATTTACATCTAATACGATTAGGAAAGTTCTTTTCATATCAACACTAAACATTTGACCACTACATTTGGGGAGATTAATTGCCATCCATCCCCCAATGTTCGTAAATTATTCTGAGCTCTTTATCTTGAAGAATAATAGTAAATATAAATACTTCCTTTGACAAGGAATTTTATCTTAAGATGCTCTACTTAGTTTATTGGAAGAATTTTTGCTAAACCCTGTTGAAACAAGCTTTAAGTAATATTTAATTTAATTTATTTAGAAACTGATCATTGATGAGAAGAAGTATTACTTATTTGGGAGAAACCCTGATTTGTGTGACTTTACCATTGACCACCAGTCTTGCTCTCGGGTCCACGCTGCCTTGGTCTACCATAAGCATCTGAAGAGAGTTTTCCTAATAGATCTCAACAGTAGTAAGTAACTCATATCCCATCCTATTTCACACATTGTCTTTTGGGCAGTGTGAAAATGCTCTTTGGGTTCTTCAGTTTTGAAATTGTGTTTTGTTGCTTATCAAGGAAGTTTATGTTTGGTTTTTAAATTAGTTGTTCTCCATTCCTGTGATATTTCCTATTTTACTGGAATAATTGATGACTGGAGAGAGAAGAGGGTTTTGGGGAGCACTTTCCTGGAGAGAGCAATAAGTATATACAGAGAACAGAAAAAGCATCCAGGAACTAAGGAATGTGTTTATAGGCCCATGATAGACTGTGGTCCAATTTAAGCAGAAGCTGTGATTAGCTCCATTAATGTAGTAGAGTTGTAGTACAGTAGGACATTAAAAAAAAAACAAAACTTGTTTTGACCAAAAGTTAATTTTTTATAATGGGCTCTTTATCCCAGCTACATTTTGCTGTGATATTAATAATATCAATTTTAATTCTATGAGCATACTCCAACTAATAAGATTTTCAAGTTTGTCAAAGATAATCCCAGAAATGCAGTTGAGACTTGACTGCATGGGGCCTTGAAATTTGTTCATTTTTGCCTATGTATAATTACAGCTTGAAATGTAAAGGATCTGCTTCCTGGGTTGATCGTGTTTTACTCCTTTCCCCGCTCCCCATACACACGCACACATCACCCCAGTATGCTTATATAATGGTTTTGGAGAGCATTGTCTCATAAGTACTTACTTGCAAATTTATCTCATCTTTTCTCTCCATTTCATAATATGCAGAATGCAGACATGGAAAGATATCCAGACTCTCCAGTAGGATTTTGGCTTGCCTTGCCATTGATATTGCACCTGTTTCAGCCAACCTCATTTCTTATCCTGGGGAAACCCCAAACATAACTGCCACCAGGCCAGCAATTTCTATGTTCCTTAGACTTGGGGCTGGAGAGGTCAGACCATAGCAATTCCTGTCTCCTGCCTTAGCGGGCATGCCTATTGCTGGGTTGGAACCATTCCTGCTGGACCCAGAATGGAGCCAAGCCTGTCTGGCAGCAGAGAGCAAGCAGTGGTATTTGTTATGTGGGGTAACAGCAGGTCTGAAGATGTGTAAGAAATCCACTGAAGAGATTCAAGATTCAGTGAAGGAGTTTCCTTTTCATTGTGACCCATGACAAGGGATGCAAAGTGGACCCAGTGCCATTTCCATTTTAAAAAGCAAAACTGATGTGCTGGCAGGAGCTACATTCCCTTCTACAACTCAGGTTTGTTTGTTTGTTTGTTTGTTTTCCTCTCTTACATTTCTGATTTGGTTATTCCCAGCACACGGCACTTTCTTGGGTCACATTCGGTTGGAGCCTCACAAGCCTCAGCAAATTCCCATCGATTCCACGGTCTCATTTGGTGCATCCACAAGGGCATACACTCTGCGTGAGAAGCCTCAGACATTGCCATCGGCTGTGAAAGGAGATGAGAAGATGGGTGGAGAGGATGATGAACTCAAGGGCTTACTGGGGCTTCCAGAGGAAGAAACAGAGCTTGATGTAATTCCATTGTCTATGTCATTGTTATGTCTTTTGGGACGCTGGCTTTTGCAGTGTGTAGCTGTTCTGTGTAGTTTGAAATGCCAGTGACTTAGCAACTGGAGGTTTTCTTGAGCCCAGTGATAAGCCTTTGCCACTTTGGCAGTGTGGTGTGGCCCTTGGAGAGCTGCATTGTGTGGGTTTGGTTATGTATAAGCAGGGCTAACTAGGAGACTGGGTCTCCTGCCAGTAGACCTTTATGGTTGTCTTGTGCACTTTCAGTGGATGTTAGAAGCCAAGGCTGGGAGTTACATTCCTCTAGAGCTGCACTGTCCAATGCAGTAGGCACTAACCACATTCCAAGTTCTCAGTAATCACATTTGGCTAGTGACTAACCATATTGAATAGCACTGATAGAAAACATTTCTATCATCCAGAAAGTTTGTTTGAACAACACTAGCTCACAGAGATTGAAGCTTTCATTCATTTATGTAGCTGTTTTTGATATTGTCCAGTCAGCCCAAGAATCTTCTGAGTAGAACTTGATTACTTTTGCTCTGGGCCTGGCTGCCCTGAAGGCCATGAATTTTACAAGATGTAATTTTAATGTGCTAAGGTTTTCTTTTCTAGAGCTGACCCCAGTAGTTTGTGATGTAGCTTTTGTCTTCACGTGTCTATCACTGCATTGGTGTGGCTGGTCTATCCAGGTAGATCAAACGCCAGCCTGTCCTTAACCACCCACATGCATTTACTATTCTTGTATACCGAGACAGTTTCCCAGCCCTTAGGAAGAAAAGCACAGTAGCAGTCTTACAACTTAGAAGTTATTTTGTTCTAAAGAAGTAGCCTGATAGCCAGGGACCTGGTTGGCAGTCACTCTTGCACATTCTCTTCCAGGCTGCTTCCATGCCTTCCTGTCTTTTAGTTCAGTATGTTAGGTCATCTCTGGGTCCTTGTTCTCAAGACATTTGGGATGTCTCAAACTGCAGTACAGATTGGAATAAGTCCAGGTGATTGGGAAGAGGCAGGCAGCAGTGATGAGGCCAAGTTAATCACTGAGATGGATAGATAGTTATGAGTAGAAATGGGGCCAGATGAAGGGATGGGGAGTGACAAAACATTAATGCCAGATATTCAGTGCACTGGTAACGTCCTTACAAGTTTTAAAGGAGAGAGCTACTGGGAAAGAAGCTGTCAGTTGTCCTTTCTCGTCTCTGTTACTTAAAAACAATTCTTGGATTTCTTCCCAGTTGTATTCTTTTAATTCTCAGCATGAAGACATGATAAACTTTATTCAGAAAAACCCAAAACCTCAACTCAAGGGTTTTTGCACAGATGACCTGTCTTCATCTCAAGGTCCTTCACTCCCTTTTGAATATCACTGCCGCACTAGTCAATGAAGATGTTCCACATTCTGTCAAATTGAGGCTTGCTGGTATTAGCTGTCTAGGGACGGTAATGAATCTTTTCTGAATGCAGAAAAGAATCTCATCTGTGTGGAGAGGTCAAGGTTAGCTCCTAACATCTTCCTGCCCTTTATTTGGTAATATTCTCCTTCAAATTCCTTGTGTACTTATTCCTGTCTTTCCTGTGTGAACCCTGTCCCAGAACCTGACGGAGTTCAACACTGCCCACAACAAGCGGATTTCCACTCTCACCATTGAGGAGGGGAATCTGGACATTCAGAGACCAAAGAGGAAGAGGAAGAACTCACGGGTGACCTTTAGTGAGGATGATGAGATCATCAACCCAGGTGAGGTATCTTCCTAGTTTTTTCTGATGAAAAAGCTGTGATGTCAGAGAGTAGTGTACACAGCCTGTAGGTCAGTTGTAATGTTTCTGTACAAGGTTTAGGATAACAGGTGCTATGTTGAGGGGAGATATTTTTGTACAGAACAGGCATACCTTGGAGATATTTTGGGTTCAGTTCAAGCATTGCAATAAGGCAAGTCACATGAATTTTTTAGTTTCCCAGTACATGTAAAAGTTACGTTTACACAACTTCAGTCTGTTAAGTGTGCAATAGCATTATGTCTAAAAAAGACAATGTACGTACCTTAATTAAAAAATACTTTATTGCTAAAAGATGCTAACCATGCTAGTCTGAGCCTTCATTGAGTTGTAATCTTTTTGCAATAGTAACAACAAAGATTGCTGATCACAGAGCACTGTTACAACTATAGTAATAATGGAAAAGTTTTAAATATTGTGAGAATTACAGAAATGTAACACAGAGACACGAAGTGAGTGAATGCTGTTGGGAAAATGGCACTGATAGACTTGCTTGATGCAGGGTTTCCACAAACCTTCAATTTATAAAAAACTCAGTATATGTGAAGTGCAGTAAAACCAAGGTATGCCTGTACATTGATGGAGTGCCCTGAAACTCAAGCATTATCCAGTTGCAGTGTGAAAGAAGTAGATGAAGGAAGGCTGTAATTCTCCTTTGCTGATCCAGGTATAGTGGAGCTTAAGTATAGGTCAGAGCAGACACTATTGTCATGGGGTTCCATGTATGATTGGTAACTCTAAGATTGGAGAACTTTCTGCTACTATTAATCGCATTGAAGACTTGCCTCTGTAAGGTCCTAATTTATAGATAGTTTGTATGGAAACGTCAGCAAGATGAGAGCATCAGTTTCTGGGAAGGCCATTGAGTTTACCCATTTGTTCCGTCATTCACCATTCGTTTATTGGGCTCATGTTATATCTCAAGTACTCTGGGAGGTGGATGGCATGGAGCTGGGAGGTGCAGTTTATACAGTGAAGATGGAATTGGGATTCCAAAAATCTTGTTTGAAAATAAACCTTCATGGATGGAAACAGGGATCCCAGACTAACAAGTTGCTTTTATATCCCAAATTGAAATGCAGTGAGAATAACTTTGAAGTCCTGCATTTAGTTTCAGAATGTCAGTTATTTAAATGGAGAAAATCTGCTCCAGTGACAGCTCATGTTAAAAAAAAGGTATAAGGATTTTAGTTAGTTAAAAATGCAGTCTGAGTCATCAGGGGGATATGGAAACTAATCAAGTACAGTTTAAAATTGCATTAATAGGGGCTTCCCTGGTGGCGCAGTGGTTGAGAGTCCGCCTGCCGATGCAGGGGACACGGGTTCGTGCCCCGGTCTGGGAAGATCCCACATGCCGCGGAGCGGCTGGGCCCGTGAGCCATGGCCGCTGAGCCTGCGCATCTGGAGCCTGTGCTCCGCAACGGGAGAGGCCACAGCAGTGAGAGGCCCGCGTACCTACAAAGAAAAAAAAAAAAAAAAAAAATTGCATTAATAGAATAATGGGGGACAGTAACCCGGTGGCCTGTGTTCTGAGCAGAACTCACCCAAATGTGTTACTAAATGCAAGCATGGCCTTAAGTACTAAATGTGTTATGTAGTCTTGAGGGAAGGAGACTCCCAGCTATGGAAAGTGGTCCCTAAATGCTGGGAGCTGTACGTGAGGGAGAGTAGATTGGAGGGAGGCACCCTGAGGTGGATGTTTGCAAGGCTGACCTTCGGGAGGACGGAGGAGGCGAAACCAGAGCCTGTGAGTAGCAAATATTTGGCTCAGCATGAAAAGCAACAACGAATCCTTCTTATATTTAGAAGAAGAATTAAAAGAATTCCTGTGAAAGAGATTGGGGCATTCATTCTAGTGACTTTTGTTCACTTTTTGATGATGTGTGAAGTGGAATGAATTACTTCTCAAGGTACTGAATGCCCAAGGGAAATGTTTGGGCAGGAGCTGGATGACTAATCTGGGAAGTTTATTTCTGAGTGCCAGATAAGAGTTTCTAGGGGTTGGACCTAGACATTTGTAGTTTTAATAAGCTCCTGTTTGTACTGATGAACAGCCAACAGTTTGGGAATCACTGAACTAGATAATTTGTTAAGTCTCTTTCAGGACTCGGGGTCTGATATGTTCTGTTTTTCTCCTTGAAAATTATTGTGGGACTTCCTGGCGATTCAGTGATTAAAACTCTGCACTCCCTGGTTGGGGAACGAAGATCTCACATACTGCACGGCATGCCCAAAAAAAAGAAAAAGGAAAAAAAAGAAAATTATTGTCTTGCAGCTTTATTAAGGCAGTACGTTCAGACAGAGTATGGCATAGTGTTTAAGAGCGTGGGCTCTGATCAGAGGGCCTAGGTATGAAATCCACCTCTCCGCTTAGTAGCTCTTTGACCCTGGCCAGTGACATGACTACTGGTCTCAGGATTGGTGGGGAGATTAAATGATTAATATATGTGAAAATACCTCATATCTGTGCTTGGCACTCAGTAGCCCTTGGTAAGTGTTAGCCATTGTCCTCATCATCATCCGCCACCCCTTTTGCCTTTACCTATGCAGACTTTCCTATACTAGAAGTAGACTTAGCAAGAAACTTCTCGGTAGATCTTCCAGGAGCAGAGATTTCCTGCAATGGGCAGACCCCCTCTCTAGGAGTCGAATGGCTAGAGAATGAGGAGAGGGTGAGAGGCCTGAGCACCGTTCAGCCAGCACAGGACAGGGTCCCCCAGATGGCTTAGCCCCCACTTCCGCAGGCCTCTTGTGTTTGTGGGCCACATACCCCGTTAGCCATGCCTCTTGGGCTCCAGTTGCTCTTGCACTTGATTTAGCTTTCCTGAAGGGATGATTGGAGCAGGGCTGTTACGGTAATGAGAGAGAAGATAAGGGTGCCTTTTTTAGAGACCTCTCCTTCCTGATGAGCCTGGATATCTTTTCCTCTTTCTTCTTCCATATAGAAGCTATTCATCCATTGAACATCGATTGTTTGTGAAAATAATTCCAGGGTATGTTCCTTAGAGGCACCCTAATATGTGAAAAGCCAGACTTAAAACAAATAAACCAGGGACTAATTATTCAAGTTAAATAAGGAATCTTTGTATTCCAAAGGGACTCACAAGAGTGTTTCTTAAATAGCAAGTGCCCTCAACACATTAAAATAAGGTGAACAACATCTATTAGGGAAGCAGCTCCTTTCCTGCCACTGCATTAAGATAAAAGGGCCCTCGAGTAGTGTTTCTAGTAATGATAATAAGTCTATGCTTGCCTGTTTCCCCACACTCAGTCTTCAGTGAGAAAACTGTTCATTCTAGGTGATCCAGCCCAATCTCCCCTCTGTGCTCCAAGAAAACTATTTTTGCACCACTCTTCAAGCACCTCCATTGTATCCTAGCCTGTCTGGCTTTACAACTGTGAACTCCTTACAGGCAGGACGGTGTCTTGTTCTTTATTTCCGTGCCTGATGTCCAGTAAATGAGAGACTGACTGACTACAAGCATGTCCCTTACTTGGTCTTAGTGCATTCTTCTGGCACAGTGAATAAATGAAGCTAGAAGCTTCGTAGGGTTCAATAGTGTGTGTATAAGCTGTGAAAAGGGAGCCGCGGTCCCACCCTGCCTGGACAGGGGCTTCAGATCCTTTAGTGAGTCTTAATTGTACAGGCACACCTTGGAGGAATTGTGGGTTTGGTTCCAGACCACTTCAGTAAAGTGAATATCAAAGCTAGTCACACATATTTGTTTGGTTTGTCAGTGCATATAAAAGTTATGTTTACATTATATTGTAAACTGTTAAGTGTGCAGTAGCATTATGTCTACAAAAGCAGTGTACTTGTTTCTTTACAATGCCTTAATTACAAAATACTTTATTGCTAAAAAATGCTAACCATCGTCTGACAATGCACGGTTGCCACCAACCTTCAATTTGTTGTTTTTTTTTTTAAAAAAAAACAATATCTGCAAAGCACAGTAAAATGAAACTCAATAAAACAAGGTATGCCTATATACAGTTGTTCAGGTTGAAAGGCGAAGTTAAGCTAGAAGCCTTGGGTCTGAATCCTAATTCTGTTATTTGCTAATGAGCGGGTGTTAGCAAGGTATGTGGTGTGTGACCTCTTTTTATCACTAACATGAGATTATTGATGTCTTCCCTCAAAAGAAGGAGGTATGTGGAATGGGAAAGAACCTGGGGGAGCCGGTGTAGCACATAGTCCGGAGCACAGGCCTGTTTCTGGCTGCTTAGATTTATATCCTGGCTCCTCTCCAGCAAGGTGACTGGGCCGGTCACTTTCCTTCTCCAAGCCTGAGTTTGTTTTCTCATCTATTAAATGTTTATTGTAGTGGTACTTACCTCGTAGGGTTGTTGTGAGGATTTAACACAGTACCCAGTAAACACTTGAAGTGTTAGCTGTATTTTACTGTTTTAATATGAATGACTGTGATTGCTTTATTCGCATTGAGCCCTATAACTTTAATCCTCCCAGCTGGTTACTGAACTAACCCTGCCCTCGTGTCTTTTTGCAGAGGATGTGGATCCCTCAGTTGGTCGCTTCCGGAACATGGTGCAGACTGCAGTGGTCCCAGTCAAGGTAGGAAGCATGTTGTGACAGTATTTGAAATGTCATATAGTCTGGTTTAAAAACCCACTCTTTTATATGTAGGTACGTGTTAAGTGTGTGCTTAATTTTAAAACATTCTCTGCTCCTTTCCCATTTTTCATACTGTGGAAATCCATTTACCCCATCTATGTGTAGGGATCCTGGAGTGCCATAGAGAGGCTGCAGGTGACCAGCTAGCTTGATCCTGCATGTAAATTATGGTGTGATGTGGGTCTGTAAATTTACCTCCCAGCAGGGTGCAGAGAGACCCACCTTTCTTTAACCTTCCCTTCTTGACTCAAAGTAAGCTATTAGGCAAAGAAGAGACATTGTTGCATTTCTGCATGGCACCTCTGGCCTTTACCACATCTTTATTTTGTGAATGGGGATGGCACAGATAGGAAAGCCAGCCCACATTGGATTAGGTTTAAAGAGCAGCTCTGTTGAAGAACCAAGAGGTGGAAGTTACAGAGGTGTTCTGATTGCTCAACATGTGGAGAACCACCTGCCAGCTAGGGCTCCAAAAGGGAGCAAGTGGCCCCTGGAAGTAGATCCCTATTAGTAGAGGTATTCAAATGTGATTGGAAGATGCTGGTCAGAGATGCTATAGGGAGTTTTATTTTTTAAAAAATCTTTAGAATATATTAGAATAGATTGATAAAATGTGTCAAGTTCATGCAAAAGGAGTAGAGGGGTGAGGGAGGATCTTTCATTGAACTTTAGTCCAGTGTGAAAAAGTATAAGATGAAATTTTTCCATACAACTCCATAGTATTTGTGTTACATTTCCCCTTGGGCACTTTTCTCTTTTTTCTTCACCCTTTGGAATTTTCTGTTGCCTTTAAAGTATAATTTGAATTTTGACAGATACATACACCTGGGTAACCACCACCATAATCAAAATACAGATTTCCATCACCCCAGAAAGTTCCCCTGCGTCCCTCTGCTGTCGGCTTCCTCCCGCTCCAGGCAGCCAGTAAGCTGCCTGCAGCCACCACAGATTTGTTCTGCTCTCAGATTAGGTGCCCAACAGGAAGACACTAACTTTTTACTTTCCCCCCAAAAAAGAAAAATGGAAATACTTACTCCATCTATTATCACCTCTGATTCCTGAAAGGGCATTTTAACATTGAAAACAAGAGGGAGGAGTATGACCTTAGGGTAAAGAATGGTCACTTAAACTGGATAAATCTTACTTTATGGAAAGTTCACACACTAGCCTCATTTTTCTCAGTTTGATGTAGGATGGTGACCACTTTGTGTGGGGCAGTGTTCGGGAGCCGTGATGTTACATGACCACTGTAAGGTCTCTTCAAACCCTGAGATTTCAGGACAGTGAGATGGGTTGTTTAAGAAACAAAACAAGTTAGAGGTTTAGGGGCCTTCCCCAGTTTTTCGAGGACTGCAATAGAACAGGCTAACAGCACTCTTGTGTCTCACTTCTTGTCTTCTCTATAAACCACAGAAGAAGCGGGTGGAGGGCCCTGGCTCCCTGGGCCTGGAGGAATCAGGGAACAGGCGCATGCAGAACTTTGCATTCAGTGGAGGACTCTATGGGGGCCTTCCCCCCACGCACAGTGAAGCCGGCTCCCAGCCGCATGGCATCCACGGGACAGCACTCATCGGTGGCTTGCCCATGCCATACCCGAACCTCGCTCCTGACGTGGACTTGACTCCTGTCGTGCCGTCAGCAGTGACCATGAACCCTGCACCAAACCCTGCCGTCTATAACCCTGAAGCTGTCAACGAACCCAAGAAGAAAAAATATGCAAAAGAGGCTTGGCCGGGCAAGAAGCCCACACCTTCCTTACTGATTTGATATTTTTGGTAATGGAGGAGGGTGGGATTGGGTGGGAACAGGGTGGAAGGGTGATGGGGGAGCTAATGAATTAGGGAGAAAAACTTTCCATGTGTGCAGTATCGTCTTTCAGAATGTCTCCTGGGGTCCTAACCATGTAATATTAAAACTGGGGGTGGGGTTGAAGTATCCCAGAAAGACCTGTCTTCAGAACACTTTCATTGAAGAGAAATGTTTCATACATCCTTTTAAATAGACTGCCCTGGCTCTTTTCCACTCTTTCCATTATCTCCTTTTTTCTTTTCTCCCTCTTTCTAGGATCACTTTTTAAAAAATTATTTACCCCAGGGAGAGACTCCAGGCCCTCAGGTTGAATGTAGAGCTGTGGAGGTGACAGTAGCATTGCCAGCTTTGTGGGTTTAGCAGCCTGATTTATATTTACTATCCTGCAAGTCCCAGGTAGCAGAAGGGTTGCCACGGATTCCAGGTTAACAAGAGGGTTTAGAATGCTTCAGTTAAGCTAAGGTTTAAAACAACTCAGAAGTTTTCCTGGGTCGGTGGTTTTGAGGTCCAGTAGTTAGGCTTTTCTCTTTTGTCCTTTCTGTTAGAATGAGAACATTTTGATTTTTCTTCATCTGTGACCAGTGCCATAGACACAGGTTGATAGTTTTAAACTTACAGTATTGTTTGAACTTTACCTGTTTTTCTTGTCAAACCTGAGTACTCTACTTGCTGAAGTTTCTCATTTGATTCCAGAGTACTGTCCTCTACTCTCTAAGGCATTACTTTCCTTTTCAAGTGTGTTATGAAGGCAATATAAAGGATATGACCAGTTAGAGCAATGTCAATTAAAAAGGAAAAGATTTTACTTTGAAGTAATGGATATCTCGAAGAGGACATCTTCAGATGTTGATTTGGAGGCTCTTTCCCCCCCTTGACTGAGAGCTCTCGTTGTCCAGAGCTCCAAGACTAGACCTGGTTAACAAACATAGGAGACGAAGGTAGGACACATTGATGTGAGCTTTGTACAGAGATTTGTACATTTGTGTAATAGGCCTTTTCACGCTTTATGTGTAGCTTTTTACCTGTAACCTTTATTACATTGTAAATTAAACGTAACTTTTGTCATTCGGGTGCAGTCTGTGATTCGGTTGCCATCACCTATTTCTACTGCCATTAGGGAATATTTGTCAATACAGCTGTCAGGCTTGGGAGGTGATGCTCTGTCCCCATTTTATTACTACAAATAAAGATGCCCCCTGATGAACGTGGAAATTCTAATTAGAGATTCCAGTCCCCAGACTGAAGCCTCAGCGAGCAAAGTGGGTTAAGAAGTGCTTGCTGCCCTTCATCAGGAGGCAGAGCCGCAGGTCTGACGAGGAAGACTGGGCTTTGAGGCCCTTGTCCTGGGTGTAACCATTGCCCTCTGGTTACAGCTGCATGCATTTGCGCTATAGCTCAGGAGGCACAGGAGTGAAAGGAAGCTAAAGATGAGTACATTTAGAAGGGATTTCAGCCAGAGTTTGGATTGGATGGGTGGGTTTTGCATACTAGAACCTCGTGTGCAGGAAGCGCATTTGTGTGTGGTGAGACTTAATATATGTGGCTTTGTGGTGAAAATGCCAACTAGGTTCCAGATCCCTTAGATTGAGAGTGTGGACTCACGGCAGGAGCAGCCTGTTAAAGAACAGATCTGTAAAATCACAGACAAGTTAACTTCTCCACTGGCCTCCGCAACAGTGAGTGTCCTCGTCTTCATGAGGGTGCCTTCCTCTCATCACAGCGAAGGTTACTGTTAGTGCTGGTTAACTGTCACTCGTTGAGCACCTGCCTACTGTGCCAGCCATCTACAAGCATGTCATTTAATTTTCATAGCCCTAAGAGGAATACTGTTTTTATCCCCATTTTACAGATGAGAAAACGGGCTCAGAGCTAAAGTAAACTTCCTTATGATTTCGTGTAGTAAAGTCAGGATTTAAACTGTAGCCTGAATCCAGAGCCTGAGCACAGGTTTACACGGCCTCCGGGATGAGTTAAGGGGAAGGATGTGCCGGTCTTAGGTGGCTCGTCATTGTGCTCCGTAGACTGGAGCTAGGTGTTTGTTCTGAAGTTTGAAAAAAGTATTTTTGGGACTTCCCTGGTGGCACAGTGGTTAAGAATCCACCTACCAATGCAGGGGACACGGGTTCGAGCCCTGATCCGAGCCCTGGTCCAGGAAGATCCCACATGCCACGGAGCAACTAAGCCCGTGTGCCACAACTACTGCGCCTGCGTGTCACAACTACTGAAGCCTGCGCGCCTAGAGCCTGTGCTCCTCAACAAGAGAAGCCACCACAATGAGAAGCCCACACACCACAACTAGAGAAAGCCCGCGCAAAGCAACGAAGACTCAACGCAGCCAAAGATGAATAAATAAGTAAATAATTTTTTTTAAGAAGGGGAAAAAAAGGTTTTTTTCCAAACTGGACAACTTACTAGAAGGTATAATAAGGGATTTAGGTCTAGTTTAGATAATAAAATAAATCCTTCCTGGTGAGAGAAAATAAAATCCTTCCTGGTGAGAGATGTCATGCATTATTCGGTTTCAGAATTTGAGTTGCAGAGTAAAACGAATTGGTGTCTCAAAGAAGGCTCAACAGAGAATATCCAAGCCTACAAAGCTCTGTCTTTCTCTTCAAAGGTCCATTTGCCTTTAGTGGAAGCAGGACTGGCTGAATTTGGTGGTTACACAGCATACGGAGGCATGTGTGTATGGAAACCTGGCTCTCCTGGCACCAGATTTCTGATTTATTCCTATCATGTTTTAGTGCCCCTCAAAGATGAACACTGCAGGAAGGGGCTCAGCTGTGCCTCGCCCCTAATGCAGCTCTAGACGATGACTGTGGGTAGGTAAGCCCCTGCTGTTCACCACCAGGATCAGCAAATGGTCTCTATCACTCAGGTGAGCACAGTGCTGCTGAGGGATGCAGGGATGAGAAGCAACTGTTGGTTTCCCCAGAGTCCTATGCCCCTAATAGACCACCTGCTAAGGAGGGAGGAGATGACTCTTCCCCTCCCCAGGGTGGGAGAGAGTGATGAACCCCATGGAGAAGGACCTATTGACAGAAAGCAATAGGTGATCACAGCTCAAGCTGTTTGGTGACTGCTTGCCTAAAATATGCTCATCATTATCAACTCAGAATTTTGGAGTCTGGAAGGGTTTGTAAGATCCTGTCTGGATCCCTCATTTTGCTTGCAAGCAAACCATGGCAGCGGGGACTGACTTCTACTTCTTTCAACTAATATGGATTGAACATGTGTGAGTAGAGATGAGTGAAACCCGGGGTGTCAGGGAGGCTTCTAGGGAGATGATGTTTGAGCTGAGCATTGAAGATCAAGGAGGGATTTGCTGCGTGAAGGACTGTGGGCCATGGTTCTCCAGGCAGAAGAACCAGTGTGAGAGGCATGGAAGGAGGACGAGGGGATGGCTGGGGGGTGGCAGGAGGGAGGAATCAGAAAGGCAGAGTCCAGGTCCCACATGGTGAGCTCTGCTGGGGAATTTGAATCTACCAGGGAGCCAAAGAAGGATTTGTTTTCCTTACTTAAAAAAAAAAAAATGTATACAGACATTCTTATACAGCAATATTGGAAAATCCAGAGACATATACCTCACACAGACACGCACCCTCCTCACCCAGAGTGGGGAGACTTCCTCGGGGAGATTTCAGGCAGGGCAGTGACTGATCGGATTCAGATGTTAGAAAGTCCCTCTGGCAGCAGCTGAAGGTGAGTCTCGAAGCAGGGGAGACAGGTGTTCTAGTGTACTCTCTCACACAGTTTAGCAAACCTAGAGGTAAGTCCAGATGTAGAGAGAATAGGGAAAAGAAAGTTCCTTAGTAGTTCTATCTGTGAGAGGGAGGGGTGCTAAGAGGAGAGGGTCATGGAAAGCTTCAGACCTTTGATGTTTCCATATGGCGGAGGTGGGGGCACTCCAAGCAAGGGCAGCTGCAGGAGTAAAGGGGGTTGGGGTGGATTAAAGGCCCTGGCGATGATGTTGGGGGTGGTAAGAAGGCTGGAGTGCTCACCTACCGAATTGGGGTAGTATCTGTAGCCATGGAATGAAATTGCTGGAGGAATTGTATGTGGAGGCTTCTACCTCTGAACTGGGGTAGAGGTGCAGTTCCAGAATCAGCCAGCAGGCAGGGCCCTGCTCCCATCCTTGCAGCCGCCGTAGGAGCCAGTGTGAAGACCCAGGGTTGTGGGTGGCAGAAGATAGGAAGGGAAAGCATCTGGCTCCTTGTCAGGCACCTGATGGCACTTTACGTGTTTTACCTCCCTAAATTCTCCCAACAGCCCCGAGAGGAGGTTGGTTGAGTCCGACTTTATACCTGGAGAACTTGAGGCTCACAGAGTGCACAGCGGGCAACTGATAAACCAGCAGTTTGAACCTGGACCTGCTGTTGAGGATGACGAAAAACACAGGGGAGCTCCTGACTCAGGTTGCTGTCCCTGCCTGTGCCTGGGGTCTGTGAGAGACTCTGGATTTTGGTCCCTTTCTGATTTTTCTCTTTCTCAGTTTCCTAACCCTTCTATCTCCATCTCTGGTCCCTTTTGGGGTCCATGGAGCTCCAAGTGCTGTCTCCATACCTGGGCCAGGCTGGGTGACTGAAGCCCCCTCCAGACACTATTGCACTCATGGCCTGGGGACAAGGTTACTGACAGGAAGTGCAGGTGAGATGTGGAGAGAGGCTCTCAGGAGAGAACCTCTGATGACCAAGTCCCCCAGCCTGCCTGCCTCGGCCTCCCCTCCACCCCCACCATTACCACGGTCTTCCTCCACAGCCAGGCCGCCACTTGGGCCTGGAGCCTGTTTTTCTGCGGTTATGCCCTCTCCAACTGACACCATCAAGACAGTCTCTCCTCCAGACCTTCCTCAGCAGTGTTCTGTTCATCGTCACTGTTCTCAAAGGGAAACAAAACCAAAACCTCTTTATTCCACTTTCTCACCAGGTACCACAGCTTCCTCCTGTTTCTCTCTTCCACCTTGCACTACAACTCTGGAAAGAATTGTCTCATCTGTGTCTTCATTCTCCACTTGCTTGTGAATCGACTTCAGTCAGGTTTTTGTCCTAACACTCCATCAAAACTGTGCCTGCTGATGACTCCAGTCCGTCGTGTTCACTGCTCTGCTCAGAACGCTCCAGAGGCCCCTCATTTCCTCTGGCCTGAGAGCCAGTCTTTTCACTGCTCTGCACCCCCTCCCATTGCCTCTCTGTCCTCCTACCTCTCTCCCCCTTGCTCATTCTGCTGCAGCCACCACGGGGTCTGGCTGGCCCTTCAGCCCTCAAGGCACACTCCCACCCTGCCCCTGTGGCTGGAACTCTTCTCCCAGATGGCTGCCTCCCTCACTGCCTTCAAGCTGAACAAGAGGAAGGCAGGCCCTGACCTCCAGAGGCTGGCCTGGCTCACACAGCTGGGCCTTGGTGCTCTCCTGCTGAACATATACAGTTTCACAGAACATCAGTGTCAGACAAGGCCACTCTGTGACCACGATGGATCAAGACAAACAGGACCACTCTGTAATGATGTCTGAACACAGACAAAAACGTGAACATTGTCCAAACCACAGAAAGGAATAATTACCTTAAATGTCAATGGACTGAATGCTCCAATTAAAAGACATAGAGTGGCAGACGGGATAAAAAAACAAGAGCCTACGATATGCTTCCTACAAGAGACCCACCTTAGGGCAAAGGACACATAGATTGAAAGTGAGGCAATGGAAAAAGGTATTTCATGCAAATGGAAATGAAAAGAAATCAGGAGTTGCAATACTCATATCAGACAAAATAGACTTTAAAGCAAAGTCTATAAAGAAGGACATTATATAATGATAAAAGGATCAATACAAGAAGAGGATTGTACACTTGTCAACATATATGAACATAATTTAGAAGCACCCAAGTGCATAAAACAAATACTAACAGACATAAAGGTAGAAATTGACGGGAATTCAATAATAGTAGGAGAATTTAACACCCCACTTACATCAATGAACAGATCTTCTAGACAGAAAATCAACAAGGCAAGAGCGATCCTAAATGATACAATAGAACAGTTAGACTTAATTGATATTTTCAGGACATTACATCCAAACCACAAAAAGGACCAGCCATCCCTGTACTGGGTTGACTTGTGGCCCCAAAAGATACGTCCACCCAGAACCTCAGAATGTGACCTTATTTGGAATAAGAGCCTTTGCAGATGTATTTAAGGTAAGCATCTTGACATGCGATCATCCTGGATAAGAGTGGGCCCTAGATCCAATGATGAATGTCCTTGTAAGAGACAGAAAAGGGAAGACACAGAGACACAGAGGGGAAGCTTGTGAAGAAGGTGGCAGAGACTGGAATAACATGTCTATAAGCTCAGGAATGCCAAGGGCTGCCAGCAGCCACCAGAAGCCAGGAGAGAGGTATGGAACAGATGCTCCTTCAGAGCCTCCAAAAAGAACCAAACCTGCCAACACCTTGATATCCAACTTCCAGCCTCCAGAATTGTGAGAGAATAAATTTCTGTTGTTATAAGCCACAAGTTTGTAGTAATTTGTTATGGCAATCCCCCTAAGCTAGCTAATATGGGAGACTTGCTTTTTGCTAATAACAGTGGTAGCCTTGGTCTGGTCTTCCCTCCTTCTAGCTAAAGTTAATTAAGATCCCCAGTCATGAAAGTAAGGGGATGGAAAAAATATTCCTTGCAAATGGAAATCAAAAGAAAGCTGGAGTAGCAATTCTCATATCAGACAAAATAAAGACTTTAAAATAAAGACTATTACAAGAGATGAAGAAGGACACTACATACTGATCAAAAGATCAATCCAAGAAGAAGATATAACAATTGTAAATATTTATGCACCCAACATAGGAGCACCTCAATACATAAGGCAAATGCTAACAGCCATAAAAGGGGAAATCGAAAGTAACACAACCATAGTAGGGGAATTTAACACCCCATTTTCACCAATGGACAGATCATCCAAAATGAAAATAAATAAGGAAACCCAAGCTTTAAATGGCACATTAAACAAGATGGACTTACTTGATATTTATAGGACACTCCAACCAAAAACAACAGAATACACTTTCTTCTCAAGTGCTCATGGAACATTCTCCAGGATAGATAATATCTTGGGTCACAAATCAAGCCTTGGTAAATTTAAGAAAATTGAAATCGTACCAAGTATCTTTTCTGACCACAACACTATGAGATTAGATATCAATTACAGGAAAAACAGTAAAAAATACAAACACATGGAGGCTGAACAATATGCTACTAAATAACCAAGAGATCACTGAAGAATTGAAAGAGGAAATCAAAAAATACCTAGAAACAAATGACAATGAAAATACGATGATGCAAAACCTATGGGATGCAGCAAAAGCAGTCCTAAGAGGGAACTTTATAGCTATACAAGCCTACCTCAAGAAACAAGAAAAATCTCAAATAATCTAATCTTATACCTAAAGGAACTAGAGAAAGAAGTACAAACAAAACCCAAAGTTAGCAGAAGGAAAGAAATCATAAAGATCAGAGCAGAAATAAATGAAATAGAAACAAAGAAAACAATAGCAAAGATCAATAAAACTAAGAGTTGGTTCTTTGAGAAGATACACAAAATTGATAAACCATTAGCCAGACTCATCAAGAAAAAGAGGGAGAGGACTCAAATCAATAAAATTAGAAATGCAAAAGGAGAAGTTACAACAGACACCGCAGAAATACAAAACATCCTAAGAGACTACTACAATCAACTCTATGCCAATAAAATGGACAACCTGGAAGAAATGGACAAATTCTTAGAAAGGTATAACCTTCCAAGATTGGACCAGGAAGAAATAGAAAATATGAACAGACCAATCACAAGTAATGAAATTGAAACTGTGATTAAAAATCTTCCAACAAACAAAAGTCCAGGGCCAGATGGCTTCACAGGTGAATTCTATCAGACATTTAGAGAAGAGCTGACACCCATCCTTCTCAAGCTCTTCCAAAAAATTGCAGAGGAAGGAACACTCCCAAACGCATTCTATGAGACCGCCATCACCCTGATACCAAAACCAGACAAAGATACTACAAAAAAAGAAAATTACAGACCAATATCACTCATGAATAGAGATGCAAAAATCCTCAACAAAATACTAGCAAACAGAATCCAACAACACATTAAAAGGATCATACACCATGATCAAGTGGGATTTATCCCAAGGATGCAAGGATTCTTCAATATATGCAAATCAATCAATGTGATACACCATATTAACAAATTGAAGAATAAAAACCATATGATCATCTCAATAGATGCAGAAAAAGCTTTTGACAAAATTCAACACCGATTTATGATAAAAACTCTCCAGAAAGTGGGCATAGAGGGAACCTAACTCAACATAATAAAGGCCATATACGACAAACCCACAGCAAATATCATTCTCAATGGTGAAAAACTGAAAGCATTTCCTCTAAGATCAGGAACAAGACAAGATGTCCACTCTCACCACTATTATTCAACATAGTTTTGGAAGTCCTAGCCATGGCAATCTGAGAAGAAAAAGAAATAAAAAGAATTCAAATTGGAAAAGAAGAAGTAAAACTGTCACTGCAGATGACATGATACTATACATAGAGAATCCTAAAAATGCCACCAGAAAACTACTAGCGCTAATCAATGAATTTGGTAAAGTTGCAGGATACAAAATTAATGCACAGAAATCTCTTGCATTCCTATACACTAATGATGAAAAATCTGAAAGAGAAATTAAGGAACCACTCCCATTTACCATTGCAACAATAAGAATAAAATACCTAGGAATAAACCTACCTAGGGAGACAAAAGACCTGTATGCAGAAAACTACAAGATACTGATGAAAAAAATTAAAGATGATACCAACAGATGGAGAGGTATATACCATGTTCTTGGATTGGAAGAATCAATATTGTGAAAATGACTCTACTACCCAAAGCAATCTACAGATTCAGTGCAATCCCTATCAAGTTACCAATGGCATTTTTTATGGAACTAGATCAAAAAATCTTAAAATTTGTATGGAGACACAAAAGACCCCAAATAGTCAAAGCAGTCTTGAGGGAAAAAAACGGAGCTGGAGGAACCAGACTCCCTGACTTCAGACTATACTAAAAAGCTACAGTAATCAAAACAACATGGTACTGGCACAAAAACAGAAATATAGATCAATGGAACAGGATAGAAAGCCCAGAGATAAGCCCACACACCTATGGTCAGCTTATTTTTGATAAAGGAGGCAAGAATATACAATGGAGAAAAGACAGCCTCTTCAATAAGAGGTGCTGGGAAAACTGGACTGCTACATGTAAAAGAATGAAATTAGAACACTCCCTAACACCATACACAGAAATAAACTCAAAATGGATTAAAGACCTAAATGTAAGGCCAGACACTATAAAACTCTTAGAGGAAAACATAGAACACTCTATGACATAAATCACAGCAAGATCCTTTTTGACCCACCTCCTTGAGAAATGAAAATAAAAACAAAAATAAACAAATGGGACCTAATGAAACTTAAAAGCTTTTGCACAGCAAAGGAAACCATAAACAAGGCGAAAAGACAACCCTCAGAATGGGAGAAAATATTTGCAAACAAAGGAACTGACTAAGGATTAATCTCCAAAATATACAAGCAGCTCATGCAGCTCAATATCAAAAAAACAAACAACCCAATCCAAAAATGGGCAGAAGACCTAAATAGACATTTCTCCAAAGAAGATATGCAGATTGCCAACAAACACATGAAAAGATGCTCAACATCACTAATCATTAGAGAAATGCAAATCAAAACCCCAATGATGTATCACCTCACACTGGTCAGAATGGGCATCATCAAAAAATCTACAAATAATAAATGCTGGAGAAGGTGTGGAGAAAAGGGAACCCTCTTGCACTGTTGGTGGGAATGTAAATTGATACCGCCACTATGGAGAACAGTATGGAGGTTCCTTAAAAAACTGAAAATAGGGGCTTCCCTGGTGGCGCAGTGGTTGAGAGTCCGCCTGCCGATGCAGTGGACGCGGGTTCGTGCCCCGGTCCGGGAGGATCCCACATGCCGTGGAGCGGCTGGGCCCGTGAGCCATGGCTGCTGAGCCTGCGCCTCTGGAGCCTGTGCTCTGCAACGGGAGAGGCCGCAACAGTGAGAAGCCCGCGTACTGCAAAACAAACAAACAAACAAAAAAACTAAAAATAGAACTACCATATGACCCAGCTATCCCAGTACTGGGCGTATACCCTGAGAAAACCATAATTCAAAAAGAGACATGCGCCACAATGTTCACTGCAGCTCTATTTACAATAGCCAGGACATGGAAGCAACCTAAGCATCCATCGACAGATGAATGGATAAAGAAGATGTGACACATATATACAATGGAATATTACTCAGCCATAAAAAGAAACGAAATTGAGTTATTTGTAGTGAGGTGAATGGGCCTAGAGTCTGTCATACAGAGTGAAGTAAGTTAGAAAGGGAAAAACACCATATGCTAACACATATATATGAAATCTAAAAAAAAAAAAAAAATGGTTCTGAAGAACCTAGGGGCAGGACAGGAATAAAGACGCAAACGTAGAGAATGGACTTGAGGGCACGGGGAGGGGGAGGAATAAGCTGGGACAAAGTGAGAGAGTAGCATGGACATATATACACTACCAAACGTAAAATAGATAGCTAGTGGGAAGCAGCCACATAGCACAGGGAGATCAGCTCTGTGCTTTGTGACCACCTAGAGGGGTGGGATAAGGAGGGTGGGAGGGAGATGCAAGAGGGAGGGGATATGGGGATATATGTATATGTATAGCTGATTCACTTTATTATACAGCAGGAACTAACACAACATTGTAAAGCAATTATGCTCCAATAAAGATGTTTAAAAAAATAGATCCCTAGTCATAGAATTGCCCCCACTCCTACAGCATCCAATCCAGAGCAAAGTCCTACTTCCTGAAGCCCTCCCAAATCATCTAACCGAAGTCCAAATCCCATAGTAATTCATTTCTAACACCCTCTTACTGAGTGACCCCACGGTCACCATGGAGTACGCTGTCCCTCACTACAAGTCAGAAACTCAACTTGATAACTGCCCTTTCTGGTGGTTTTTGGCTGGAGGTCCTTCACAAAGTCTTTACCCAGAGGTTACCATCTCCAGTGAAAACTGCAGCCTGCCCCACCCCCCAAGCCTCCCCATTCCCTTGCTCCGTTTCCATCATAGCATCCATCGCCTTCTCCCACACTGGATCGATTTCTTATTTGCTCTATATTGTGTGTGGTCTGTCTCGCCCGTCCCCAACCCCATCTGAATGTGAGCTCCACTAGGGGCATGGATTGCTGTCAGGATTGTTTCAGGTTGTATTCAGGATGGCTAGAACAGGGCCTAGCACATCGTAGGCACGTGGTAAATATTTGTTGAATGAATGAACCATTGCTAGGACCAGAGGTCCTAAGCAGCTTGGCCATCAGGAAGGCTTCCCTGGAAATGGGCTATGAAGGCTGGGATCTGATGGGTAAATAGAGGTAATCCTACCTGACAGTGGGGAGGAGCGTTTCCAGCATGTGCAAAAGGCCTGGGGAAGCGAGGGGATATTTCATGATTGGGGGATTGCAAGTGCTTTGAGATAGCTCAAGAGGGAGTTCTGGAAGGGGAAGGCAAGAGATGAGGTTGGAGAGTTGTCAGGGGCCAAGAGGGCTGGGTCACTGGGAACTCAGAGTTTACCCTGAGGGCCACCAGGAGCCATGGAAGTGCTTAAGCAGAAGGCAGCATTTTAAGAGCAGATGGCAGGAGGGGGACAGTGCCGTGGAAGAGGTGAGGCTGGAGGTGGGAAGACCAGTGGCAAGACTGTAGGAAAATGAGATGATGCCACCTGGGTCACGGTGGTAGCTGGAGAGAAGGGGCTGAGTCCAGGGAGAAGGAGAAAGACCCAGGTGCCTCCTGGGTCCTGGCCTGGGCATCCAGGTGATCAGAGGTGCCATTCACTGCAGAGGGGGAGGTGGGAGGGACACGTTACGGGGAAGGTGCTGAGTGTGAGACACTTCGTGCTGTGGAACATCAGGGGAGATGTCACGTGGGCAGTTGTATGTATACCTGGAGCTCAAAATTGGACTGGAGACACAGGTTTGGAAGATGGACACAGCAGTGCTGAGAGGAGTGGTGGAGAGAGGAATTCTGAAGACTTCTAGCTGAGAAGCCACAGCCTTGGGGGCTCAGGGCAGACAGGGTTTCAGGGAAGGCAGAGGAAGGCCCACTTCCCCCCGCCACCCCTCTTCCACTCTCTCTGGGGTCTCTAGGTCTCACCTTGCTCCCTGGAACTCCCAGTGGCTGGATCACTCGCTGGGACAGAAGAGTCCTCCCTCTCCTAATAATTCACCGCTCCAGGCTTGTTTAGAAAGCAGAGGGGGGGGCTCTGTGCTGCACACAGGCCCTGGGACCAAAGGCGCTCTGGGACCAAAGCCCCACCTGGAGGCGGAGATGGCAGCCCCTCCCCAGGACACAGGCCCCCATTATTCTGGGAAAGCTCAGAAGGGGGTGCTGAAGTCGGGGGGCGGGTAACCAGAGGAAGTCCAGGCACAATGTCACCATCAGCAGCTCACAGACAGCAGAGCCGGGGGGCAGGCCTGGCACTCTCCCTCCTTGTCCCAATGGCCCCAGCCACCTGCCCCCAAGACTCCGACCGGAGCTGACGGCAGCCCTGCCCGATGGAAGGGCTTAACCCAGACTCCCTGGGCTCCATTCTGCCTCCTACATGCCTCTCCCTTCCATCTGCCCACAGCCAGGTGGGACCTCCCTCCTCCCTCCTCCCTCCTCCGAGCACTGCTGCAGTGCCCTTCTCTGCCCACCAAGCCATCTTCCACATTTCCCCGGGGTCTTCTTCCTAAAATGCAATTCACAGCACATCACTCCTCCTTCAGATGTCCCTGAAGCAGGGGCTCATCCCCAAAACATTTGGGTCAAAGGCCAATCTCCCTCCTGGGGCCTCAAACCCTCCCATTTGACTCTTTTTTTAGTTCCTTAGTGTGCATCCTCCCTGCTGCCCTCCCCCTTCATCTGCTGTTCACTCTCGGCTCACTCATCACTTCCTCTGGGCAGCCTTCCTTGGTTCCCAGGCTGCGTAAGGAAGGTCTGCTTGAGTAACCCCCACTCACTGGGTTTTTCCCACTCGGGTGCTGGGAGGGCAGAGTCTGGGTCTATCGTATTCACCACAGCTTCCCAGCAAACCCACAGTGGGCCAGCCGTACAGACAGCATTGAGTTGGAATGCGTCATGAAGCTCTTTCACCCTCCTCCCCTCCCCCATCCTTGGATCCTGCCCCCGCTGGATCAGGTGAGCAGGAGGTGTTATTCCCCATCTCAGCGAGAAGGGGCAGCTGAGTGCAGAGCCGCGTCCCTTCACCTGTGCCACCTAGAGGGTCTCAGCCCTGAACCCAGTGACGTCCCAGGGGTGTTGGGAGGAGACACCAACAACGGAAGTCGTGTTTCATCAAGGCTCCCAAACCCTCAGGGGAAGTAAGGGCAATGAGATAGAGCAGGGGGAGGGCCCCTGAGAAAGGGAAATTGCCCTGTGGCTTCCTGCTCCGAGCAGCAGAGGGGATGCTGGCTCCTGGGAACCTGGTTCGGTCTCTTCCTGGCAGCGGAACTTGGGCACACCGCTTACACTTTCCCACCTGTAAAATGGAAAGCACCAGAGAACCCTGTCTCAGGTATGGTGAGCTTAGCGGAGCAGTGCGTGGAGAGCCCCTTGCACAGCGCCTGCCGCATGGGGAGGCAAGTTCCCCTTCCCAGGCCCCCAGGCCTTCCCATCAGCTTCATGCATATGAAAATTCAAGTGTGTGCAACATCCAGGCCGAGGGTGGATGGGACGGACCCGGCTGAGGGGACAGAGGACACAGGGGCAGAGCTGCTGACTAAGGGCTGTGGGACAGGGCCCTGGGGCTGAGGAAGAGCAGGAAGTCCTAACAGGAGGAATAGGGAGGGGACCTGTGGCCTCTTTCAGCCCCTTTTCATTGCAGCTGGGGAAACTGAGGCTTAGAGGAGGCAGAGCCAGGTTTGCGACTGCAGCTCTCCTGAACCTACCGCGCTGAACGCAAGCTTCGAGGCACACGCTTTAGACGCAGACAATTGTTTGACTCAAGATCACAAGGAAGAGGGTGTGACAAGCCAGGAACCCAGGGTCCTGACTCCCCAGGACCCTTCCCCCTTCCCCAGGAGGCCATCCTCACAGGGTCTGGAGGAAGATGTGGAGGCTGGGAGTGAGGGCAGATCACACAGTCCAGAAGCTTCCCATCATCTAGTCAACAAACGCCAGGCTCTGTGGAAATAGCAGAAAAAGAGACGCAGGCAGCTCTCAGGGAGCATATAGACTACTGGGGAAGAGATATTAAGAAATCACGAATGAATGTAACAGTATAACTGTAATGAGGGCTATGGAGAAGGGGTTCATGGGACTGTGCAAGGATGTAGTAAGGGACCACACTCTACCTGGGAGGTCAAGAAAGGCTTTTGAGGATGCGGTGCTTAGGCTGAGAATGAGGATGAAAAAGGTTACTGTGAGATAATAATTACATATCTATATCGATACCTGCCCCTGGTTCCTGGCCCAAGGCTCCTATAACCCTTGTAATTTCCTGACTGATGAGGACACTAGGAGCATCTTTTGTTTTACTGAAGTCACTTGGCTGGGGGGAGTGGTGGTCCCGAACGGCTCCTGGAGGGGGGCTGTCCACCAGGAAGACCAAGCCTTGATTAGAAGCTTGGAATTTTCACATACGCACTCCTCAATGCCAACTTCTCCAGAGAGGGGAGAGGGCTGGAAATAGTTGATCGTGTCTACACAAAAATCCAAATAGCACGGGTTTCGGGGAGCTTCTAGATGAGTGAACACATCCACGTTCTGAGAGGGTGACACAACCCAGCTCCACGGGGACAGAGGCTCCTGCGCTTGGGACCTTCCCAGACCTCGCCCTATGTGTCTCTTCATCTGGCCATTCATCCGTATCCTTTGTCATAACCTTTAATAAACTACAAAATGTAAGTGCTTCCCTAAGTTGTGTGAGCCACTCTAACAAATTGATTGAACCCTAGGAGGGGGTCGTTGGAACTTTCAATCTGTAGCTGGTTGGTCAGAAGCACAGCTAATTACCTGGGCTTGTAACTGGCCTCTGAAGTGTGTGTGTGTGGGGGGGCAGTCTTATGGGACTGAGCCCTTAACCTGTAGAATCTGATTATATCTCTGTGCAGATAGTGTCAGAATTCAGTTGAATTGTAGGACACCTAATTGGTTTCACAAAGAATTACTTGGTGTAGGGGAAATTCCCTGGGAAGATGTTTTTTTTTTTCCCCCACACAGTTACCCAGGCAAGAGGGTGGAGTGCATTCCAGGCAGAGGGAATGGCATCTGCAAATGTCCTGTCATAGGAGGAAGTACAACATACTCTAGAAATGTGCTCCAAGTTTGCCTTTTCAGGAAGGTGGAGTAAAGGCATCTTCTTCCCCTTTTCTTCTTGAAAATCACCCCATCACACACAGACAGACAGACAGACAGACACACACACACACACACACACAATGAGAACAAGAAACAGAAACTCCATCTTCTAAGAAGATAATTCTGACCTCAAAGTACAATATTGTAGAAAAGCATCAAATGTTCTAGACTCTAGTATTGTTAAATAATGGAATTATTAAACAATTTTGTCTTCTCTCTAGTTCTAGAACTTGGCTTCCTCAGCCCTGCTCTTTCTTATTGCATTAACTAATAAAATTCCAATGCCTGGCCCTAAGAATGAAAATTTTAATTAACAACTTCTATGAAAACAAGCCTCAGAAAGATGGGAAGTACCTGTCTTTTCTCCCCTGAAGCTGTAGAAACACAAATACTTATTATACTCCATCATAAAAATGAGTTTAAGAATCAGACATGATTGGGAATTCCCTGGCGGTTCAGTGGTTAGGACTCCACACCTTCACTACTGAGGGTGTGGGTTTGATCCCTGGATGGGGAACTAAGATACCGTGAGCCGTGGTGCGGCCAAAAAAAAAAAAAAGAAAAGAAGAAAAAGAATCAGACATGATACAGATCAAAACAAGAAATTTCACGAGTGTGTCCATCTTGTTTTTCTGTCCAATGTGGAGACTGTGGAACTATGTGTGAAAAACATGTTAGCTCTGTTAATACAAATCCATCCTGAGTGGGACTTCCCTGGTGGAGCAGTGGTTAAGAATCTGCCTGCCAATGCAGGGTTCGAGCCCTGGTCTGGGAAGATCCCACATGCCACAGAGCAACTTAGCCCGTGTGCCACAACTACTGAAGTCTAAGCGCCCTAGAGCCCGTGTGCCACAACTACTGAGCCCACGTGCCACAACTACTGAAGCCCACGCGCCTAGAGCCTGTGCTCCCCAACAAGAGACGCCACCACAATGAGAAGCCCATGCACTGCAATGAAGAGTAGCCCCTGCTCGCTGCAACTAGAGAAAGCCTGCATGCAGCAACAAAGACCCAACACAGCCAAAAAAACCCCCAACATCCTGGGAAAGGTTGTTTGCACAGAGAGTCTTGAAAGACAGCCAGACTTCAGGTTGTACAAAACTCTGTGGAAGTAACTTTTAAATTCCAAAAATAAGACTGGGATGGCAATTGGCTATTTTAACTGATAATTTGAGCCAGGATAATTATGTTACAATTGTCATCTGTACGGCCCTTATCATAACTGACACCATCTTGGGCCCATTCAGCTCCTCCTGTCCTTCCACTGACCCTAGCCAGGACTATACTGTCCTGTCATCAAGGACTTTGTAGTTAACAGATACTGTTTAATAATTGTGATGTCCAGGTGGCTCTATATTCTGTCAGTCTCCAAACAATGATGAAGACCTGCGCTGACTCTTCCCGGTGCCCATGCGACTAGTTACCCATTTATAAATCTTGACTAGAAATGCACTTCCTGTTTCCAGGCACCTACCCCCAAACCCTAAGTTCACTATAAAATTGTCGCAGTGGCCCCTTGGTGGTGCAGAGTGCAGCTGCCAGTGTTTCTGTATCGTTGTCTGCCCCATCCCACCTTGTGGTTACTCTGTAATAAACTGGTCCTCTGATTATATGGAGTTGCTTGCCTCATTTTTGGTCTCAAGATAACTTCTCAAGGAATTCCCTGGTTGTGCAATGGTTAGGACTCGGCGCTTTCTCTGCTGTAGCCCTGGGTTCAGTCCCTGGTTGGGGAATTAAGATACTGCTAGCCATACGGCATGGCCAAAAAAAAAAAAAGATACCTTCTCAGTTTGGTTTTTGTTACCTCCTACAGCCAACAATTAGCAAACCAGCCAGGAGACTGAAAACGACAGAGAAATGGGTAAAGGGATAGTGTAGAGGGGCTGGGGCGGGGGAGCCCATCTCTGGTGGGGGAAGCCCAGGCTGGCAAGCCACGGCCGCGTGGGGTGACCTGGCTAGGTTTCTGGAATGCTTCCGGAAGGTGTATGAGCATGGGGATGCCAGGAAAACACCAGAGGGCTTACTAGATATATTAATCCAAGCTGTGGGAAAGTGAAAGTGGAAAAAAGAAAGTGAGCAAGCTATCAGGTTGTTGCATTACCTTTGTTGTGTGTTCTGAAGATTAGCACAGACAAGGAATTGCGGCTCAGCAGTGGAACTAGAGCCAACTAGAGAGGCGCAGGGGTTAGAGAGGGATGTCCAGACACCATGGTCCACCACCTCAGACGTTATGTCAAAGAAAATACAACAAGAAGAGCACATTGAAGCGATGCATGTAAGATGGCTCAAATGAAGGGCTGTGGGCTGCCCCATTCAAAGGTGTTATTTCAAAGGTGTTATAAATCAGAAGATTGCCTCTCTGTCCCTTTCTGGTTTATGTTTCGCCCATACCTGATTATGCCGTGGGTTTGGATGTCCTACAGGACTTGGACCTCACAACCACCACGGGCGAGTTCCGGTTCCCGAGATCTGTCACTAGTGTCTCTGTGGAAGAATGATGGATAAGAGTGTATGGCTGTCATACACTCAAGATGTCAGGGGTGGAGTGTACGGCTGTTGGCATAACCGATGCCATCTTGGGCCCATTTAGCTCCTCCTGTCTTTCCACTGACCCTAGCCAGGACTTTACTGTGCAGTAAATGACTTCTCTGTCATCGAGGATTTTCTAGTTAATAGATACTGTTTAATAATCCTTAGGACCAGGTAACCTTTATGCTCTGTTAGTCTCCAAACAATGTCAAAGACCTTCGATGACATATTCCCAGTGCCCACCAGACTAGTTGCCCATTCATAAATCTTGATTTGGGAAGGCACTTCCTGTTTCCAAGCACGTACCTCCATACCCTAAGTTAACTAAAAAATTGTCCCAGTGGCCCCTCAGCCATGCAGAGTGCAGGTGCCAATGCTTCTGGATCATTGTCCACCGGATCCCACCCTGTGAGTAAGTTACCTTATAATAAACTGATCTGTTGAGTACATGGAGCTGTCCGCCTCGCTTTTCAGTCTCCAGATAGCTTCTCAGTTTGGTGGGCACTTTTCATTATCTCTATCCTCCAACAGTCATCTCTTAATTACTTCTAAGGTTTTCTTCTCTGGAAGAGTGAATCAAAGCAGAAGATAATCTTTGGCAACTCCCTCTCTCCCCATGAAATAAGAACAGGATGAATTAAAAGTAGAATTTTAAAGAACTGTTACCAAACCAAACTTGAATCCACTCGCCCATGCCCAGTAAAGCCAAGCTGCTGACACTGGGTTATGGTGAAGGAAAGTGCAGTGTTCATTGCAGGGCACCAAGCAAGGAGTCCGGGTGGCTAGGGCTCAAAAAGTCCAAACTCCCTGATGGCTTTCAGGGCAAGGTTTTTACAGACAGGGTGAGGGACAGGGGTTATGGGGTACACAATTAGCTTGTGGATACTCTTCTGATTGGTCAGTGGTGAGAAAATCAGGAGTCAACGTCATCAACATCATCAACCTTCCAACCTCTCTGGGGTCTACATTCTTTTTTTTTTTTTTTTTTTTTTTTGACAGATGGGGCAAGGGAACAAAACTAGCAAAATGAATTGTAATAAGGGTAAACATAGGTACTGCATTTAAAATTAAGATTCAACTCCATAACTGTAAGTGGGAAATACAGGTATTTTTTTTTTAAAACATCTTTATTGGAGTATAATTGCTTTACAATGGTATGTTAGTTTCAGCTTCACAACAAAATGAATCAGTTATATATACACATATGTTCCCATATCTCTTCCCGCTTGCGTCTCCCTCCCTCCCACCCTCCCTATCCCACCCCTCCAGGCGGTCACAAAGCACCGAGCTGATCTCCCTGTGCTATGTGGCTGCTTCCCACTAGCTATCTACCTTACGTTTAGTAGTGTATATATGTCCATGCCTCTTTATCGCTTTGTCACCGTTTACCCTTCCCCCTCCCCATAGCCTCAAGTCCATTCTCTAGTAAGTCTGTGTCTTTATTCCTGTTTCACCCCTAGGTTTTTCATGACATTTTTTTTTTCTTAAATTCCATATATATGTGTTAGCATACGGTATTTGTCTCTCTCTTTCTGACTTACTTCACTCTGTATGACAGACTCTAGGTCTATCCACCTCATTACAAATAGCTCAATTTCATCTCTTTTTATGGCTGAGTAATATTCCATTGTATATATGTGCCACATCTTCTTTATCCATTCATCCGATGATGGACACTTAGGTTGTTTCCATCTCTGGGCTATTGTAAATAGAGCTGCAATGAACATTTTGGTACATGACTCTTTTTGAATTATGGTTTTCTCAGGGTATATGCCCAGTAGTGGGATTGCTGGGTCATATGGTAGTTCTATTTGTAGCTTTTTAAGGAACCTCCATACTGTTCTCCACAGTGGCTGTATCAATTTACATTCCCACCAACAGTGTAAGAGGGTTCCCTTTTCTCCACACCCTCTCCAGCATTTGTTGTTTCTAGATTTTTTGATGATGGCCATTCTGACTGGTGTGAGATGATATCTCATTGTCGTTTTGATTTGCATTTCTCTAATGATTAGTGATGTTGAGCATTCTTTCATGTGTTTGTTGGCACTCTGTATATCTTCTTTGGAGAAATGTCTATTTAGGTCTTCTGCCCATTTTTGGATTGGGTTGTTTGTTTTTTTGTTATTAAGCTGCATGAGCTGCTTGTAAATTTTGGAGATTAATCCTTTGTCAGTTGCTTCATTTGCAAATATTTTCTCCCATTCTGAGGGTTGTCTTTTTGTCTTCTTTATGGTTTCCTTTGCTGTGCAAAAGCTTTTAAGTTTCATTAGGTCCCATTTGTTTACTTTTGTTTTTATTTCCATTTCTCTAGGAGGTGGGTCAAAAAGGACCTTGCTGTGATTTATGTCATAGAGTGTTCTGCCTATGTTTTCCTCTAAGAGTTTGATAGTTTCTGGCCTTACATTTAGGTCTTTAATCCATTTTGAGCTTATTTTTGTGTATGGTGTTAGGAGTGATCTAATCTCATACTTTTACATGTAGCTGTCCAGTTTTCCCAGCACCACTTATTGAATAGGCTGTCCTTTCTCCACTGTACATTTCTGCCTCCTTTGTCAAAGATAAGGTGACCATATGTGCGTGGGTTTATCTCTGGGCTTTCTATCCTGTTCCATTGATCTATATTTCTGTTTTTGTGCCAGTACCATACTGTCTTGATTACTGTAGCTTTGTAGTATAGTCTGAAGTCAGGAATCCTGATTCCTCCAGCTCCATTTTTCGTTCTCAAGATTACTTTGGCTATTCGGGGTCTTTTGTGTTTCCATACAAATTGTGAAATTTTTTGTTCTAGTTCTGTGAAAAATGCCAGTGGTAGTTTCATAGGGATTGCATTGAATCTGTAGATTGCTTTGGGTAGTAGAGTCATTTTCACAATGTTGATTCTTCCAATCCAAGAACATGGTATATCTCTCCATCTATTTGTATCATCTTTAATTTCTTTCATCAGTGTCTTATAGTTTTCTGCATACAGGTCTTTTGTCTCCTTAGGTAGGTTTATTCCTAGGTATTTTATTTTTTTTGTTGCAATAGTAAATGGGAGTGTTTTCTTGATTTCACTTTCAGATTTTTCATCATTAGTATATAGGAATGCCAGAGATTTCTGTGCATTAATTTTGTATCCTGCCACTTTACCAAATTCATTGATTAGCTCTAGTAGTTTTCTGGTAGCATCTTTAGGGTTCTCTATGTATAGGATCATGTCATCTGCAAACAGTGACAGCTTTACTTCTTCTTTTCCGATTTGGATTCCTTTTATTTCCTTTTCTTCTCTGATTGCTGTGGCTAAAACTTCCAAAACTATGTTGAATAAGAGTGGTGAGAGTGGGCAACCTTGTCTTGTTCCTGATCTTAGTGGAAATGCTTTCAGTTTTTCACCATTGAGGATGATGTTTGCTGTGGGCTTGTCATATATGGCCTTTATTATGTTGAGGAAAGTTCCCTCTATGCCTACTTTCTGCAGGGTTTTTATCATAAATGGGTGTTGAATTTTGTCAAAAGCTTTCTCTGCATCTATTGAGATGATCATATGGTTTTTCTCCTTCAATTTGTTAATATGGTGTATCACGTTGATTGATTTGCATATATTGAAGAATCCTTGCATTCCTGGAATAAACCCCACTTGATCATGGTGTATGATCCGTTTAATGTGCTGTTGGATTCTGTTTGCTAGTATTTTGTTGAGGATCTTTGCATCTATGTTCATCAGTGATATGGGCTGTAGTTTTCTTTCTTTGTGACATCCTTGTCTGGTTTTGGTATCAGGGTGATGGTGGTCTCGTAGAATGAGTTGGGAAGTGTTCCTCCCTCTGCTATATTTTGGAAGAGTCTGAGAAGGATAGGTGATAGCTCTTCTCTAAATGTTTGATAGAATTCGCCTGTGAAGCCATCTGGTCCTGGGCTTTTGCTTGTTGGAAGATTTTTAATCACAGTTTCAATTTCAGTGCTTGTGATTGGTCTGTTCATATTTTCTATTTCTTCCTGATTCAGTCTTGGCAGGTTGTGCCTTTCTAAGAATTTGTCCATTTCTTCCAGGTTGTCCATTTTATTGGCATAGAGTTGCTTGTAGTAATCTCTCATGATCTTTTGTATTTCTGCAGTGTCAGTTGTTACTTCTCCTTTTTCATTTCTAATTCTATTGATTTGAGTCTTCTCCCTTTTTTTCTTGATGAGTCTAGCTAATGGTTTATCAATTTTGTTTATCCTTTCAAAGAACCAGCTTTTAGTTTTATTGATCTTTGCTATCGTTTCCTTCATTTCTTTTTCATTTATTTCTGATCTGATTTTTATGATTTCTTTCCTCCTGCTAACTTTGGGGTTTTTTTGTTCTTCTTTCTCTAATTGCTTGAGGTGCAAGGTTAGGTTGTTTATTCGAGATGTTTCCTGCTTCTTAAGGTGGGCTTGTATTGCTATAAACTTCC
This sequence comes from Tursiops truncatus, assembly GCF_011762595.2. Classification (NCBI taxonomy): domain Eukaryota; kingdom Metazoa; phylum Chordata; class Mammalia; order Artiodactyla; family Delphinidae; genus Tursiops; species Tursiops truncatus. The sequence continues at coordinate 162,223,207 of NC_047034.1, read as the reverse complement.
CCCTTAGAACTGCTTTTGCTGCATCCCACAGGTTTTGGGTCGTTGTGTCACCATTGTCATTTGTTTCTAGGTATTTTTTGATTTCCTCTTTGATTTCTTCAGTGATCACTTCATTATTAAGTAGTGTATTGTTTAGCCTCCATGTGTTTGTATTTTTTACAGATCTTTTCCTGTAATTGATATCTAGTCTCATGGCGTTGTGGTCAGAAAAGATACTTGATACAATTTCAATTTTCTTAAATTTACCAAGGCTTGATTTGTGACCTAAGATATGATCTATCCTGGAGAATGTTCCATGGGCACTTGAGAAAAATGTGTATTCTGTTGTTTTTGGATGGAGTGTCCTATAAATATCAATTAAGTCCATCTTGTTTAATGTATCATTTAAAGCTTGTGTTTCCTTATTTATTTTCATTTTGTATGATCTGTCCATGGGTGAAAGTGGGGTGTTTAAGTCCCCTACTATGAATGTGTTACTGTCGATTTCCCCTTTTATGGCTGTTAGTATTTGCCTTATGTATTGAGGTGCTCCTATGTTGGGTGCATAAATATTTACAATTGTTATATCTTCTTCTTGGATCGATCCCTTGATCATTATGTAGTGTCCTTCTTTGTCTCTTTTAATAGTCCTTATTTTAAAGTCTATTTTGTCTGATATGAGAATTGCTACTCCAGCTTTCTTTTGGTTTCCATTTGCATGGAATATCTTTTTCCATCCCCTTACTTTCAGTCTGTATGTGTCTCTAGGTCTGAAGTGGGTCTCTTGTAGACAGCATATATAAGGGTCTTGTTTTTGTATCCATTCAGCTAATCTGTGTCTTTTGGTGGGAGCATTTAGTCCATTTACATTTAAGGTAATTATCGATATGTATGTTCCTATTCCCATTTTCTAAATTGCTTTGGGTTCGTTATTATAGGTCTTTTCCTTCTCTTGTGTTTCTTGCCTAGAGAAGATCCTTTAGCATTTGTTGTAAAGCTGGTTTGGTGGTGCTGAACTCTCTCAGCTTTTGCTTGTCTGTAAAGGTTTTAATTTCTCCATCAAATCTGAATGAGATCCTTGCTGGGTAGAGTAGTCTTGGCTGCAGGTTTTTCTCCTTCATCACTTTCAGTATGTCCTGCCACTCCCTTCTGGCTTGTAGGGTTTCTGCTGAGAGATCAGCTGTTAACCTTATGGGGATTCCCTTATGTGTTATTTGTTGTTTTTCCCTTGCTGCTTTTAATATGTTTTCTTTGTATTTAATTTTTGACAGTTTGATTAATATGTGTCTTGGCGTATTTCTCCTTGGATTTATCCTGTATGGGACTCTCTGTGCTTCCTGGACTTGATTAACTATTTCCTTTCCCATATTAGGGAAGTTTTCAACTATAATCTCTTCAAATATTTTCTCAGTCCCTTTCTTTTTCTCTTCTTCTCTGGAACCCCTATAATTCGAATGTTGGTGCGTTTAATGTTGTCCCAGAGGTCTCTGAGACTGTCCTCAGTTCTTTTCATTCTTTTTTCTTTATTCTGCTCTGCATTGGTTATTTCCACTATTTTATCTTCCAGGTCACTTATCCGTTCTTCTGCCTCAGTTATTCTGCTATTGATCCCATCTAGAGTACTTTTAATTTCATTTATTGTGTTGTTCATAATTGCTTGTTTCATCTTTAGTTCTTCTAGGTCCTTGTTAACTGATTCTTGCATTTTGTCCATTCTATTGTCCATTCTATCTCCAAGATTTCGGATCAACCTTACTATCATTATTCTGAATTCTTTTTCAGGTAGACTGCCTATTTCCTCTTCATTTGTTAGGTCTGGTGGGTTTTTATCTTGCTCCTTCATCTGCGGTGTGTTTTTCTGTCTTTTCATTTTGCTTATCTTACTGTGTTTGGGGTCTCCTTTTTTGCAGGCTGAAGGTTCGTAGTTCCTGTTGTTTTTTGTGTCTGTCCCCAGTGGCTAAGTTTTGTTCAGTGGGTTGTGTAGGCTTCCTGGTGGAGGGGACTAGGGCCTGTGTTCTGGTGGATGAGGCTGGATCTTGTCTTTCTGGTGGGCAGGTCCACGTCTGGTGATGTGTTTTGGGGTGTCTGTAGACTTATTATGATTTTGGGCAGCCTCTCTGCTAATGGGTGGGGTTGTGTTCCTGTCTTGCTAGTTGTTTGGCATAGGATGTCCAGCCCTGTGGCTTGCTGGTCGTTGAGTGAAGCTGGGTGCTGGCGTTGAGATGGAGATCTCTCGGAGATTTTTGCTGTTTGATATTATGTGCAGCTGGGAGGCCTCTTGTGGACCAGTGTCCTGAAGTTGGTTCTCCCACCTCAGAGGCACAGCACTGACTCCTGGCTGCAGCCCCAAGAGCCTTTCGTCCACAGGGCTTCTTAATTTGGGATGATTCGTTGTCTCGGGGTCTACATTCTTGTGGGCAGCATAGAGTTAACTTCTTCTGTCTGGTGGGGGTTACAGTATCAGCAAAACATCTAAAAGGATATGGCTCATCATATTATCTCTAGCCCTTGAACTAAAGGTCCTTGACTTTGTTTAATGGGAAAACTATTATTATTTCGTCTTTTGTTTTGTTTTAATATTTATTTATTTATTTGGCTGCGCAGGGTCTTAGTTGTGGCATGCAGGACCTTCATTGCAGCATGCGGGATCTTTTTAGTTGTGGCATGTGGGATCTAATTCCCTGACCAGGGATCGAACCCGGGCCCCCTGCATTGGGAGCATGGAGTCTTAACCACTGGACCACCAGGGAAGTCCTAGTATTTTGTCTTGTTTGACTGTTTTACTTTGTTTCTGCATTTTCTCACTTCTTGGATTAGATTTATCCTTTGGAACTAGGGGAAGGCCTAGGAGGCTAAAGTTTTTCCACAAATAAGAGGCAGGTGGAGGACCTGGGGGGGGGGTGGTCTGTCCCAGGAAGGCACCATAGCATCTTTCTCGGTTACAGAAGGTTCTGGAAATTAAAAATGTAAAAGCAGAAAAAAATTTTAAAAGTTGTAAAACAGTTAGAAGATGAAGTCTATGAAATCTCCTGGAAAGTAGAACAGAAACTCAAGGAGATGAAGAATTGGTCCAGAAGATACAACACACAAGTAAAAGATGCTAACAAAAGAGAGAAAAATGAAAAACAAACAACAAAAAAAAACCAAAACAAGAAAGTTTCTAGACCTGAAGGTGTGAGTCTCCATATTAAAAAGATTCACAAGTGCCCAGAAGCAAGAATGAAAGACCTGCAGAGGGCTGAGCATGTGAAAAGTCAGAGCACCAGGGACAGAGAGAAGACTCCCAACCTTCACACACAAGGAGTCTGGGGTAAAAATGACGCCGGACTCCCAACAGTAAACATGTTACTCCAAGACTATGGAGCCATGTTCCAAGTTTGGGGGAATACTGTTTACAACCTGGATTTCAATACCAGCCAGATCATTGCTGAAGAATAAACAATGCTGTACATTAGATTTAGGCTTAGACACAGTCTGAGAGAACTTGTTTTTTAAAGATCATGATAGGGACTTCCCTGGTGGTCCAGTGGGTAAGACTCCATGCTCCCATGCAGGGAGGAACTAGATCTCGCATGCTGCAACTAAGACCTGGGGCAGCCAAAATAAATAAATAAAAATAAATCTTAAAAAAAATAAAGATCATGATAAAACACACATAACATAAAAGTGATCACTAGGTATATGGTTCAGGAGTGTTAAGTATATTCACATTGTTGTACAACCCATCTCCAGAAATTTTTCATCTTACAAAACTGAAACTTGATCCCCATTTTCCCTCCCTCCAGGCCCTGGCAGCCACTCTTTTACTTTCTGTCTCTATGATTTTGACTACTCTAGATACCTTACATAAGTGGAATCATACAATATTTGCCCTTTTGTCAATGGCTTATTTCACTAGCATAATGCCTCAAGGTTCATCCATGTTGTAGCATGTGTCAGGATTTCCTTCCTTTTTAAGGCTGAATAATATTCCATTTTATGTAATATATACCACATTCTGTTTATCTATTCATCTGTTGATGAATACTTGGGTTCCTTCCACCTCCTGGGTATTGTCAATAACACTGTGATGAACATGTGGGTGTACGAATATCTGAGTCCCTGCATTCAATTCTTTTGGATATATACCTAGAAGTGGCATTGCTGGATCACATGATAAGTCTATTGTTAATATTTTGAGGGAGAGATAAATTCTTTTAATCTCTGCTGAAAGGAGACAGCAGACCCTGCTATTCCCTGCAAGCCCAGAAACTACATAGAGGTTTTTGTAGTGTTTGGAACCCAAAGCCTGACCCAGAGGTCTCTGAGACTGTCCTCAGTTCTTTTCATTCTTTTTTCTTTATTCTGCTCTGCATTGGTTATTTCCACTATTTTATCTTCCAGGTCACTTATCCGTTCTTCTGCCTCAGTTATTCTGCTATTGATCCCATCTAGAGTACTTTTAATTTCATTTATTGTGTTGTTCATAATTGCTTGTTTCATCTTTAGTTCTTCTAGGTCCTTGTTAACTGATTCTTGCATTTTGTCCATTCTATTGTCCATTCTATCTCCAAGATTTCGGATCAACCTTACTATCATTATTCTGAATTCTTTTTCAGGTAGACTGCCTATTTCCTCTTCATTTGTTAGGTCTGGTGGGTTTTTATCTTGCTCCTTCATCTGCGGTGTGTTTTTCTGTCTTTTCATTTTGCTTATCTTACTGTGTTTGGGGTCTCCTTTTTTGCAGGCTGAAGGTTCGTAGTTCCTGTTGTTTTTTGTGTCTGTCCCCAGTGGCTAAGTTTTGTTCAGTGGGTTGTGTAGGCTTCCTGGTGGAGGGGACTAGGGCCTGTGTTCTGGTGGATGAGGCTGGATCTTGTCTTTCTGGTGGGCAGGTCCACGTCTGGTGATGTGTTTTGGGGTGTCTGTAGACTTATTATGATTTTGGGCAGCCTCTCTGCTAATGGGTGGGGTTGTGTTCCTGTCTTGCTAGTTGTTTGGCATAGGATGTCCAGCCCTGTGGCTTGCTGGTCGTTGAGTGAAGCTGGGTGCTGGCGTTGAGATGGAGATCTCTCGGAGATTTTTGCTGTTTGATATTATGTGCAGCTGGGAGGCCTCTTGTGGACCAGTGTCCTGAAGTTGGTTCTCCCACCTCAGAGGCACAGCACTGACTCCTGGCTGCAGCCCCAAGAGCCTTTCGTCCACAGGGCTTCTTAATTTGGGATGATTCGTTGTCTCGGGGTCTACATTCTTGTGGGCAGCATAGAGTTAACTTCTTCTGTCTGGTGGGGGTTACAGTATCAGCAAAACATCTAAAAGGATATGGCTCATCATATTATCTCTAGCCCTTGAACTAAAGGTCCTTGACTTTGTTTAATGGGAAAACTATTATTATTTCATCTTTTGTTTTGTTTTAATATTTATTTATTTATTTGGCTGCGCAGGGTCTTAGTTGTGGCATGCAGGACCTTCATTGCAGCATGCGGGATCTTTTTAGTTGTGGCATGTGGGATCTAATTCCCTGACCAGGGATCGAACCCGGGCCCCCTGCATTGGGAGCATGGAGTCTTAACCACTGGACCACCAGGGAAGTCCTAGTATTTTGTCTTGTTTGACTGTTTTACTTTGTTTCTGCATTTTCTCACTTCTTGGATTAGATTTATCCTTTGGAACTAGGGGAAGGCCTAGGAGGCTAAAGTTTTTCCACAAATAAGAGGCAGGTGGAGGACCTGGGGGGGGGGTGGTCTGTCCCAGGAAGGCACCATAGCATCTTTCTCGGTTACAGAAGGTTCTGGAAATTAAAAATGTAAAAGCAGAAAAAAATTTTAAAAGTTGTAAAACAGTTAGAAGATGAAGTCTATGAAATCTCCTGGAAAGTAGAACAGAAACTCAAGGAGATGAAGAATTGGTCCAGAAGATACAACACACAAGTAAAAGATGCTAACAAAAGAGAGAAAAATGAAAAACAAACAACAAAAAAAAACCAAAACAAGAAAGTTTCTAGACCTGAAGGTGTGAGTCTCCATATTAAAAAGATTCACAAGTGCCCAGAAGCAAGAATGAAAGACCTGCAGAGGGCTGAGCATGTGAAAAGTCAGAGCACCAGGGACAGAGAGAAGACTCCCAACCTTCACACACAAGGAGTCTGGGGTAAAAATGACGCCGGACTCCCAACAGTAAACATGTTACTCCAAGACTATGGAGCCATGTTCCAAGTTTGGGGGAATACTGTTTACAACCTGGATTTCAATACCAGCCAGATCATTGCTGAAGAATAAACAATGCTGTACATTAGATTTAGGCTTAGACACAGTCTGAGAGAACTTGTTTTTTAAAGATCATGATAGGGACTTCCCTGGTGGTCCAGTGGGTAAGACTCCATGCTCCCATGCAGGGAGGAACTAGATCTCGCATGCTGCAACTAAGACCTGGGGCAGCCAAAATAAATAAATAAAAATAAATCTTAAAAAAAATAAAGATCATGATAAAACACACATAACATAAAAGTGATCACTAGGTATATGGTTCAGGAGTGTTAAGTATATTCACATTGTTGTACAACCCATCTCCAGAAATTTTTCATCTTACAAAACTGAAACTTGATCCCCATTTTCCCTCCCTCCAGGCCCTGGCAGCCACTCTTTTACTTTCTGTCTCTATGATTTTGACTACTCTAGATACCTTACATAAGTGGAATCATACAATATTTGCCCTTTTGTCAATGGCTTATTTCACTAGCATAATGCCTCAAGGTTCATCCATGTTGTAGCATGTGTCAGGATTTCCTTCCTTTTTAAGGCTGAATAATATTCCATTTTATGTAATATATACCACATTCTGTTTATCTATTCATCTGTTGATGAATACTTGGGTTCCTTCCACCTCCTGGGTATTGTCAATAACACTGTGATGAACATGTGGGTGTACGAATATCTGAGTCCCTGCATTCAATTCTTTTGGATATATACCTAGAAGTGGCATTGCTGGATCACATGATAAGTCTATTGTTAATATTTTGAGGGAGAGATAAATTCTTTTAATCTCTGCTGAAAGGAGACAGCAGACCCTGCTATTCCCTGCAAGCCCAGAAACTACATAGAGGTTTTTGTAGTGTTTGGAACCCAAAGCCTGACCCAGAGGTCTCTGAGACTGTCCTCAGTTCTTTTCATTCTTTTTTCTTTATTCTGCTCTGCATTGGTTATTTCCACTATTTTATCTTCCAGGTCACTTATCCGTTCTTCTGCCTCAGTTATTCTGCTATTGATCCCATCTAGAGTACTTTTAATTTCATTTATTGTGTTGTTCATAATTGCTTGTTTCATCTTTAGTTCTTCTAGGTCCTTGTTAACTGATTCTTGCATTTTGTCCATTCTATTGTCCATTCTATCTCCAAGATTTCGGATCAACCTTACTATCATTATTCTGAATTCTTTTTCAGGTAGACTGCCTATTTCCTCTTCATTTGTTAGGTCTGGTGGGTTTTTATCTTGCTCCTTCATCTGCGGTGTGTTTTTCTGTCTTTTCATTTTGCTTATCTTACTGTGTTTGGGGTCTCCTTTTTTGCAGGCTGAAGGTTCGTAGTTCCTGTTGTTTTTTGTGTCTGTCCCCAGTGGCTAAGTTTTGTTCAGTGGGTTGTGTAGGCTTCCTGGTGGAGGGGACTAGGGCCTGTGTTCTGGTGGATGAGGCTAGATCTTGTCTTTCTGGTGGGCAGGTCCACGTCTGGTGATGTGTTTTGGGGTGTCTGTAGACTTATTATGATTTTGGGCAGCCTCTCTGCTAATGGGTGGGGTTGTGTTCCTGTCTTGCTAGTTGTTTGGCATAGGATGTCCAGCCCTGTGGCTTGCTGGTCGTTGAGTGAAGCTGGGTGCTGGCGTTGAGATGGAGATCTCTCGGAGATTTTTGCTGTTTGATATTATGTGCAGCTGGGAGGCCTCTTGTGGACCAGTGTCCTGAAGTTGGTTCTCCCACCTCAGAGGCACAGCACTGACTCCTGGCTGTAGCCCCAAGAGCCTTTCGTCCACAGGGCTTCTTAATTTGGGATGATTCGTTGTCTCGGGGTCTACATTCTTGTGGGCAGCATAGAGTTAACTTCTTCTGTCTGGTGGGGGTTACAGTATCAGCAAAACATCTAAAAGGATATGGCTCAGCATATTATCTCTAGCCCTTGAACTAAAGGTCCTTGACTTTGTTTAATGGGAAAACTATTATTATTTCGTCTTTTGTTTTGTTTTAATATTTATTTATTTATTTGGCTGCGCAGGGTCTTAGTTGTGGCATGCAGGACCTTCATTGCAGCATGCGGGATCTTTTTAGTTGTGGCATGTGGGATCTAATTCCCTGACCAGGGATCGAACCCGGGCCCCCTGCATTGGGAGCATGGAGTCTTAACCACTGGACCACCAGGGAAGTCCTAGTATTTTGTCTTGTTTGACTGTTTTACTTTGTTTCTGCATTTTCTCACTTCTTGGATTAGATTTATCCTTTGGAACTAGGGGAAGGCCTAGGAGGCTAAAGTTTTTCCACAAATAAGAGGCAGGTGGAGGACCTGGGGGGGGGGGGTGGTCTGTCCCAGGAAGGCACCATAGCATCTTTCTCGGTTACAGAAGGTTCTGGAAATTAAAAATGTAAAAGCAGAAAAAAATTTTAAAAGTTGTAAAACAGTTAGAAGATGAAGTCTATGAAATCTCCTGGAAAGTAGAACAGAAACTCAAGGAGATGAAGAATTGGTCCAGAAGATACAACACACAAGTAAAAGATGCTAACAAAAGAGAGAAAAATGAAAAACAAACAACAAAAAAAAACCAAAACAAGAAAGTTTCTAGACCTGAAGGTGTGAGTCTCCATATTAAAAAGATTCACAAGTGCCCAGAAGCAAGAATGAAAGACCTGCAGAGGGCTGAGCATGTGAAAAGTCAGAGCACCAGGGACAGAGAGAAGACTCCCAACCTTCACACACAAGGAGTCTGGGGTAAAAATGACGCCGGACTCCCAACAGTAAACATGTTACTCCAAGACTATGGAGCCATGTTCCAAGTTTGGGGGAATACTGTTTACAACCTGGATTTCAATACCAGCCAGATCATTGCTGAAGAATAAACAATGCTGTACATTAGATTTAGGCTTAGACACAGTCTGAGAGAACTTGTTTTTTAAAGATCATGATAGGGACTTCCCTGGTGGTCCAGTGGGTAAGACTCCATGCTCCCATGCAGGGAGGAACTAGATCTCGCATGCTGCAACTAAGACCTGGGGCAGCCAAAATAAATAAATAAAAATAAATCTTAAAAAAAATAAAGATCATGATAAAACACACATAACATAAAAGTGATCACTAGGTATATGGTTCAGGAGTGTTAAGTATATTCACATTGTTGTACAACCCATCTCCAGAAATTTTTCATCTTACAAAACTGAAACTTGATCCCCATTTTCCCTCCCTCCAGGCCCTGGCAGCCACTCTTTTACTTTCTGTCTCTATGATTTTGACTACTCTAGATACCTTACATAAGTGGAATCATACAATATTTGCCCTTTTGTCAATGGCTTATTTCACTAGCATAATGCCTCAAGGTTCATCCATGTTGTAGCATGTGTCAGGATTTCCTTCCTTTTTAAGGCTGAATAATATTCCATTTTATGTAATATATACCACATTCTGTTTATCTATTCATCTGTTGATGAATACTTGGGTTCCTTCCACCTCCTGGGTATTGTCAATAACACTGTGATGAACATGTGGGTGTACGAATATCTGAGTCCCTGCATTCAATTCTTTTGGATATATACCTAGAAGTGGCATTGCTGGATCACATGATAAGTCTATTGTTAATATTTTGAGGGAGAGATAAATTCTTTTAATCTCTGCTGAAAGGAGACAGCAGACCCTGCTATTCCCTGCAAGCCCAGAAACTACATAGAGGTTTTTGTAGTGTTTGGAACCCAAAGCCTGACCCAGAGGTCTCTGAGACTGTCCTCAGTTCTTTTCATTCTTTTTTCTTTATTCTGCTCTGCATTGGTTATTTCCACTATTTTATCTTCCAGGTCACTTATCCGTTCTTCTGCCTCAGTTATTCTGCTATTGATCCCATCTAGAGTACTTTTAATTTCATTTATTGTGTTGTTCATAATTGCTTGTTTCATCTTTAGTTCTTCTAGGTCCTTGTTAACTGATTCTTGCATTTTGTCCATTCTATTGTCCATTCTATCTCCAAGATTTCGGATCAACCTTACTATCATTATTCTGAATTCTTTTTCAGGTAGACTGCCTATTTCCTCTTCATTTGTTAGGTCTGGTGGGTTTTTATCTTGCTCCTTCATCTGCGGTGTGTTTTTCTGTCTTTTCATTTTGCTTATCTTACTGTGTTTGGGGTCTCCTTTTTTGCAGGCTGAAGGTTCGTAGTTCCTGTTGTTTTTTGTGTCTGTCCCCAGTGGCTAAGTTTTGTTCAGTGGGTTGTGTAGGCTTCCTGGTGGAGGGGACTAGGGCCTGTGTTCTGGTGGATGAGGCTGGATCTTGTCTTTCTGGTGGGCAGGTCCACGTCTGGTGATGTGTTTTGGGGTGTCTGTAGACTTATTATGATTTTGGGCAGCCTCTCTGCTAATGGGTGGGGTTGTGTTCCTGTCTTGCTAGTTGTTTGGCATAGGATGTCCAGCCCTGTGGCTTGCTGGTCGTTGAGTGAAGCTGGGTGCTGGCGTTGAGATGGAGATCTCTCGGAGATTTTTGCTGTTTGATATTATGTGCAGCTGGGAGGCCTCTTGTGGACCAGTGTCCTGAAGTTGGTTCTCCCACCTCAGAGGCACAGCACTGACTCCTGGCTGCAGCCCCAAGAGCCTTTCGTCCACAGGGCTTCTTAATTTGGGATGATTCGTTGTCTCGGGGTCTACATTCTTGTGGGCAGCATAGAGTTAACTTCTTCTGTCTGGTGGGGGTTACAGTATCAGCAAAACATCTAAAAGGATATGGCTCAGCATATTATCTCTAGCCCTTGAACTAAAGGTCCTTGACTTTGTTTAATGGGAAAACTATTATTATTTCGTCTTTTGTTTTGTTTTAATATTTATTTATTTATTTGGCTGCGCAGGGTCTTAGTTGTGGCATGCAGGACCTTCATTGCAGCATGCGGGATCTTTTTAGTTGTGGCATGTGGGATCTAATTCCCTGACCAGGGATCGAACCCGGGCCCCCTGCATTGGGAGCATGGAGTCTTAACCACTGGACCACCAGGGAAGTCCTAGTATTTTGTCTTGTTTGACTGTTTTACTTTGTTTCTGCATTTTCTCACTTCTTGGATTAGATTTATCCTTTGGAACTAGGGGAAGGCCTAGGAGGCTAAAGTTTTTCCACAAATAAGAGGCAGGTGGAGGACCTGGGGGGGGGGTGGTCTGTCCCATGAAGGCACCATAGCATCTTTCTCGGTTACAGAAGGTTCTGGAAATTAAAAATGTAAAAGCAGAAAAAAATTTTAAAAGTTGTAAAACAGTTAGAAGATGAAGTCTATGAAATCTCCTGGAAAGTAGAACAGAAACTCAAGGAGATGAAGAATTGGTCCAGAAGATACAACACACAAGTAAAAGATGCTAACAAAAGAGAGAAAAATGAAAAACAAACAACAAAAAAAAAACCAAAACAAGAAAGTTTCTAGACCTGAAGGTGTGAGTCTCCATATTAAAAAGATTCACAAGTGCCCAGAAGCAAGAATGAAAGACCTGCAGAGGGCTGAGCATGTGAAAAGTCAGAGCACCAGGGACAGAGAGAAGACTCCCAACCTTCACACACAAGAAGTCTGGGGTAAAAATGACGCCGGACTCCCAACAGTAAACATGTTACTCCAAGACTATGGAGCCATGTTCCAAGTTTGGGGGAATACTGTTTACAACCTGGATTTCAATACCAGCCAGATCATTGCTGAAGAATAAACAATGCTGTACATTAGATTTAGGCTTAGACACAGTCTGAGAGAACTTGTTTTTTAAAGATCATGATAGGGACTTCCCTGGTGGTCCAGTGGGTAAGACTCCATGCTCCCATGCAGGGAGGAACTAGATCTCGCATGCTGCAACTAAGACCTGGGGCAGCCAAAATAAATAAATAAAAATAAATCTTAAAAAAAATAAAGATCATGATAAAACACACATAACATAAAAGTGATCACTAGGTATATGGTTCAGGAGTGTTAAGTATATTCACATTGTTGTACAACCCATCTCCAGAAATTTTTCATCTTACAAAACTGAAACTTGATCCCCATTTTCCCTCCCTCCAGGCCCTGGCAGCCACTCTTTTACTTTCTGTCTCTATGATTTTGACTACTCTAGATACCTTACATAAGTGGAATCATACAATATTTGCCCTTTTGTCAATGGCTTATTTCACTAGCATAATGCCTCAAGGTTCATCCATGTTGTAGCATGTGTCAGGATTTCCTTCCTTTTTAAGGCTGAATAATATTCCATTTTATGTAATATATACCACATTCTGTTTATCTATTCATCTGTTGATGAATACTTGGGTTCCTTCCACCTCCTGGGTATTGTCAATAACACTGTGATGAACATGTGGGTGTACGAATATCTGAGTCCCTGCATTCAATTCTTTTGGATATATACCTAGAAGTGGCATTGCTGGATCACATGATAAGTCTATTGTTAATATTTTGAGGGAGAGATAAATTCTTTTAATCTCTGCTGAAAGGAGACAGCAGACCCTGCTATTCCCTGCAAGCCCAGAAACTACATAGAGGTTTTTGTAGTGTTTGGAACCCAAAGCCTGACCCCTGCTCCCAGAACTGAGCCCACTTCCTTCCCTCTGCTCGCCAGCCATGCAGGTGCTGCAGTCCCTGCTGGGAGAGAAGCATCTGATGCAGGGAGCAGGGAGTTTCTGTTCTGTCCAGTCCCAGCTGGGACATGTCGGGGCAAAAAGCTCTTTGGGCTCACACTCACTTCCCCTGGCCCAAGCCCCATGGTTCCACTTTCTGTGTTCCCGCTCTGCTCTGCCCCCAGTTCCCTCCTCGGGACCTCGCTTGTTCCCAGGCCTGAGCAGCTCCTGCCCAGCCCCCCTCAGCTGTCACCCCTACTGATCTGCGCCCCTGCAAGATGTCTTGGGACCCTCCACTACCCACACCCCCAGAGCCAGCATGCCCTAGGCCTTCCCTGAGGTCCTGGGGCTTGAAGGGGACTTGCAGCTAACTTTCCACCACACAGGAGGGAGCAGAGTCAGTCCTTCGGAGATTCACAACCACACATGGCTCCTCCTTGAGGAGATGCGAGTACTGAATATCTTTTTCCAGAAGGGATGTTCCTCCAGTGAACATCTACCAGGGAGGGACATCCCTCCAGGATGGTCTCCACAGCTGTCTCAGGGAGGACTTAGCAGAGAGTCATTCATGTGTATAAACCAAGCTACAGAAAATCTAGCAAACAGGCAAAGAAGACAGATTACCCCTCAAGCCCCCATGGTTCCCAGCTCCGGGAGCGTTACTGGTTTCCCGTGAGTTTTCTGCACACGATGGGCAACTCGATGTGTGTCTGCTGCTCAGGTGGGGTGCCCTCGACACCCAGAGGTACCATCACGTGGCAGACTGTCGTTCGATTTGTGGAAGGGCACACGTCTCATAGCCATCAGGGCCAGTGCCAGAGGAGGAAGTCCACAGGAGCCCAGGGAAGGCTCCAGGCTGTGGGACAGAAGCCTCGTAACCTAGCAACCAGCATGCAGAGGGCTTCCAGCCTCTGCCAGCTCACTCACCCCTGAGCAGAGGCAGCCTCCTCCTCTCTCCCATACCCTGCCCTTGACCTTCCTGACTGCTGGCCTGTTTTCCACCACCTTGGGCCAACATGCCACACTGGTGGACATTGAAGTGGACAGCAGGACATTGTAACCACCATGTCCAGCACTGCACCATCATTAGTCCCCTTTTCTTCCTGGAAAGGATCATCCCACCCACTTGGATGTTGCCTGAAAACCCCAGGCCACATGACAACACCTGCAAGAGTGGACGATGCCAATGCAGCAGCAAGGGCCCCAGTCCCCAAAAGTCCCCCTGACCATCGGCTGCCCACAGCAGGTCCCGAGCCAGTCACCTTCAGACTCCAAAAACGCGACAGGGACTGTGGAGGAGACTCCAGCCCTTGGTCCTGGCAGGCACCCTCCTCTCAGCTCCTTCCCACGGCAGCTCCCCAGCCTCTCTGTGAGCCTGGGATTCCCTCTCCACACCCCACTCGGCTCTTGAGGGACCTGGGGAGGCCCAGATCAGTGTTTTGGGAGTGGAAAGGGCTCGGGTGACGGCCAGCATAGGCCTGGCTTCCAATTCCATTTCCTCCATTTGCATATTGCATAAGAGCAAAGAAGAGTTTCCCACTCAGACTATTTCCCTAAAATAGAAAGCAGGGTGCTGGGAGAAGGAAATAAGAGCTGAGATCTCTAAGAAATGACACAGGCACAGGAGGCCCTAGGGAAATAATAGTGATAACAGATATCGAGCGCTTGGCATGTGCCCAGATGCCTATGTTACACTATCATTTTCACCAACACCCCACTCTCACCAGTTCCCATTGTACAGAGGAGACTGAGATTCAGAGAGGTTAAGGAACTTGCCCAAGGTCACACAGCTAAGTGATGGAGCTAGGATTCAAGCTCAGCTCTATCTCCAAAGCCCACCTTTTTTTTTTTTTTTTTTTTTTTTTGTGGTACACGGGCCTCTCACTGTTGTGGCCTCTCCTGTTGAGGAGCACAGGCTCCGGACGTGCAGGCTCAGCGGCCATGGCTCACGGGCCCAGCCGCTCCGCGGCATGTGGGATCTTCCCGGACCAGGGCACGAACCCGCGTCCCCTGCATCGGCAGGCGGACTCCCAACCACTGCTCCACTGGGGAAGCCCCCCACACTGTATATTTCTTACTGATGACTCATTTATTTTGCAGGTGGAAGTTTGTACTACAGGAGCTTCTTCTTGAAGGTCAGGGCTGGACCTGATTTCAGCTGGTTCATGGGACAGGCAGTGGTGTCTGTAAACGTCTATGCAAGGAAAGAAAAAGACGGAAAGAAAACGACAAAAAGTACAGGCAACACAGTGGCAAGGAGCACTCTCAGCGACCAGAGCATGGTTTCTAAACACCATTCTCCAATAAAAGGAACCAAGGCTTCTGGGAGAAATGCCTGATTGTAGGGTGAGGGCAGGGAAAAGACAAGATGACCCTGGAGCATCTGATAGCACCAGGCAGTAAGGAGGTGCTCAGAGAAGGGAACAATGGGGGTATGGCAAAGGGTCCCAGGGGCCAGACTGGGGGAACTCCCAAAGCTGGAACAATCTGAGAAACAAAATAAATAATGTAGTATTAGATTATAGTCAAAAGTATAAATTAAATATACATGAGTCCATACTGACATAAATAATTGAATAAATAAATGGGGGAGAAGAGACAAATCTTTCTTACGGAAGAATTCCAGATAATTGATTTGGATGCTGCCCCTTCCAGGAAGCGGGGCTGAGTTCCCCCTGAGTTCCTTCCAAAGAGCAGCTTTACTGTGGTGAAACCTGGAAACACCACCTTAACCAAGTGGTCAAGTGTAACATCACAGTGAGAAGTCACGTGGATATGTCACGTGCCCCCCGGAGGGTGTGATGAGAAGGACACCTTACCTTGGTAGTATCCTCCCCCTAAAATTCATAACCCCAGTCTAGTCATGAGGAAGACATCAGAAAACAACAACAACAACAAATTGAGGGACATTCTGCAAAAATACCTGACCAGTACTCTTTAAGACGGTCAAGGTTATAAGAACAAGGTCAAGGAAAGGTTGAGAAAGTGTCACAGACAGGAGACATTATGACTAAATGCAATATGGAATCCTGGTTGGGATCCTGGGCCAGAAAAAGCACAGCAGTGAAAAAACAGATAAAATGCAAATAAAGTCTGTAGTTCAGTTAACAGCAACGCAGCAATGTTGGTTTCTTAGTTTTGGCAAATGCACCCTGGTAATGTGAGATGCTACCAACAGGGGAATTTGAAACTAGCTGAGGGATATATGGGAAATCTCTACTATTTTTGCAACTTTACTGTAAATCAAAAATTAAAAACAAACAAACAAACCACACACACACCCAGGCAAAATAAAGAGTAGAAAGAAACACAGCAAAATGTTCGTTATATTTGGGAAAAGAATGTCCTCTTTTTATTTGTCAAATGCCTTTAATTAGGGTTTATTCTTTTCATTTTAAACTTTTGTTATTATTTCTGATTAGAAGTCCTCTGTTATTTTATAGTGACAAAAAACGAAATAAAGCATTTTGTACAATATCTATATTATCTCATTTAATCCTCACGATCAGTTTAGAAAAGATTCTTTCTTCCATTTTACAGATGAGGAAACTAGAACTCAACACCAAAGTGATTTGCCTAAAGTTATATAACAAGCCAGAGGAGGAGCTGGGACTTGAACCTCTGTCTGACTCCTGAGGCACAGGGAGATGGAAAATCCTTATCCCCTCCGGGGTCAGGGGAAGTGGTTGGTCTCTCTCCTAAGCTGATTTCTCTTTAGCCCAAGGAAGAATTTTTAAGTAGAATTGCGTCCTGGAAAGGTAATAAGCGGCAGAGGACCATGGAGTGTCCCGGAGAGGGATTCGGGAGGCCTGATGCTCTATCTTCCTCCTCAGACCCAAAGGGCAGGCTGTGTTCCTCCTGTGAGACTCAGAACTACACCAGGAGGGCCGTGTTTCCTCGTTCGGAGAGGACAGGGGGTATAACGAGGGTGAGTGGGAGTCGGGGGTTTCTCCATCTTCATCCTCGTCTTCCCTCCACTATGGGGCACCTCACTGATGGCTGGGCTCGTAGGGACCAGCTCTTATTTACTCAGAGTCTCCCGGATGTCAGGTCCTGGTCTTGACCTTCTAAATCCTGCCGCCAATGTGAGAGGTGGGTACTGCAACCCCCTTGTAGAGACAAGGGAACTGAGGCCGGGAGAGAGAGGTGGCGCGTCCCAGAACGCGGCGTCGCATCCCCAACGCCCCTGGGCGGGGCGCTCCAGCCACCCCCGCCCCGCTGGGCCGGCCGGGCGGGGCTGCCGCGCTCGGCGGCGGGCGGGCCGTTCAGTGTGCGCCCAGCGAGCCGCGCGGACCATGGAACCTGTGTCGCTGCAGGACTTCGTGTGCGCCCTGGACCCCGCCTCCCTCCCGCGTGTGCTGCGGGTCTGCTCGGGTGTCTACTTCCAGGGTGAGTGAAGGGCCGAGACCCCTCCGACCTCGGCCCCGCGGCGGACCGGTTCTCCCTGCCAGGGCGTTAGAAACCCGGGACACTGCGCCCTGGGTTCGAATTCCGACGCTGCCGCTACCCAAGTTGTGTGATTTGGGGCCACACTCCAACTTCGCCGGGTCACGGCTTTTGCTTGCGTGGAATGCGGGATCACTGATTGCCCCGCAGGGTGGTGATGGGAAGTCCATGAGCTCAGATACTCAAGTGGGTGGAACCGAGCCAAGCTGGGGCGGAACTGCGTTGCGCATTGCATGAGGTCCTACCGTGCAGGGTTGCGGCATTCAGGCGCTCACGACGCCGGGCTATTGCTTGATTCTCAAGAGCCAGGTCAGCCTTCCCCTCCGTATGCCCTCCCACTCCTCCCCTTGGACGTTTATCTACACGTCCTTCTTTCAGTCCCCCCATCCCGCCTTTGCCCTCTGCTTGGCACTGGGCCGTACTTGATCCGATCAACTCTTCAGTTCTCAGCTAAAATGACTCCTCCTCCGGGAAGCCTTCCTGGCTCCTTGCACACCCGCACATCTGCCCACATGGCCGCAGCCCACCTGGTTCACAGGGATGGTACACAGCTGGGGCTTAGTAGTCATTGCCTGAAAGGGTGAGAGGGGAGGGATTGACAGGCAGTGAGGGGAGAGGCGGCGGCTCTGAGGGTGAGGGAGGACCTGTGGGTGACTGAGTAGGAAAGGTGGAGGGCGAGGAGAGAGGGAAGTGAGAGTCTGGGTGGGGTGCAGGAGGCTACTTCCTTAGAGAGCAAACTACGTCTGAGTGCCCTGCCTTATCCTGTTCCCTCCATCCGCTCCCTTGCTCCGCCACAGCAGCTTCCAGAAAAGTGTTCTGAGGCCCCAAGTGGGGTTCCTAGATCAAGGGTGAGACACCTGGAGGGCCCCACAGGGGGCAGGACGGGCCACCACACCATGGGGTCTCGCCAGGCCCACTTGGGAATCTGAGGGATCTGGGTTCAAATCCCGCTCTCCCTGGGGGCTTCCTGCAGGCATCTGTGCTCTGTTTGCCGTCCCCCTGACACCCCGTCCCACTGTGTGTCACAATACTTGCGTTTCCTCATTATGCTCCCCGCCGGGGGGGTGGGGGGGGCTGGAGTGGCGGAAGTGAGGGTAAGAGAAGAACCTGACAGGATGAGAGTGTGGGAGTGGGGTGAAGTGGAGAGGGGCAGATGGTGATACTGATGGGGCAGATGGCTGTGGTCACCGCGTGGTTAGGAGCCCCAATTCGGAGGCAGATTATGTCCTGGGCGGAGTCCCAGTTCTGCCTCCTATTACCTGATAATCTTGGGCGGCCCATTCACCCTTGCCAAGGCTCGGTTTCCGTCTTTAGAAAAGAGAAACTGTCCTTCCCTCCAGGGGCAGTCATGAGTCTTAAGTGTTACGACACGTCTGCAGTGCCGAGCACAGCGCCGGGCATATAGTAAGTGCTCAGCACCAGGGCTGCTCTTGTTACCAGCCCCGAGCGTCTGTAGACAGAAGTGTGTGTTTTATGAGTCTGTGTGTATTTTCCTGGGGATAAGGGGTGGGATTTTCATCAGTTTCTCAGGGCTGTTGTAAAGGACCCTGCCGGGGCTGCCCTGGGGGTACAGTAGCGTCAGGTGGCCTGGAGGCTTGCCCACCTGCACTGTCTGTCCCTCATCAGCAGGATGGGTCGCTGTGTGTGAGAGATCTTTACTGAGCATCTTCCATGCTCTGGACCCTGCTATAGCCCTTTAAACCTTGTAAGTCAGGGCCCAGACCCGCCTACTGGGCCCACCCTGTCAGCAGCCCGCCACCCCCTCCTGTGCTTCTCTTAACAGCAAGTCATCTGAAGAAGAAAACGCCAGTGTGGGTGTTTGGCTTTGTGTGATCTCAGGGCAGTCACCGAACCTCCCTGGGCCTGATTTTGTAGCTAATAAGGGAACTGGGATTTACTGGGTTGTTTATTCATTCATGACTTAAACACACACACTTCGAGGCTGGGCCTGTGCCGGCTGAGATGCATCAGTCCTGCCCTGTGAGCTAAGTTCAGGAGGCAAGGGGATGTGACCACAGAGGGGTACAGTCAGCGCTAAAAGAAGGCAGAGCGGCATCAGGGAAGAGCATTCCAGGCACCGGAACAACGTGTGCAAAGGTGTGACCGAGCAGTGCCTGGGGGGAACAGGGCACAGGCGGCGCAGCGCTTGGCCTTTGCTGAACGGGTGAAACTGACTCTGTCTCCGCAGGCTCCATCTACGAGATCTCCGGGAATGAGTGCTCCCTCTCCACAGGAGACCTGATCAAGGTCACCTGTGTTCGCCTCCAGAAGGTGGTCTGCGAGAACCCGGGGACGGGCCAGACCATGGAGCTCGCTCCCAACTTCCAGGGTAAGGCAGGCACCTCTATCTCCCTGAGTGTCCTGGAACCCTCCAGGCACACCCTCGGGCACATGTGACCCCAAAACAAACTCCCACCCCTCTGGGTTGGCACACACTGCTCTCACATCCACCACTACCCAGCCCCGAGACCCGAATGTCCTCTGAGTGCTCTGACGGTGTCCTGAGCTGGCATGGCTGTGTCCTCTCCGTGTCCATCTCTGATTACATCTGCCTCTTGGCTGGGCCTTTTTTTGTTTCATGTCTTTGTCCACGTGCCAGTTTTCATGTTCGCTCCCACATTCACTCACCAAACATTTATTGACACTTGCTGTGTGCCAGGCCTCGTGCTGGGGGCTGGGGTGTGGGGTTCAGGATGAAGCAGATGCAGCCCTCTCCGGCGGGGAGTTTCCAGGATGGCAGTGAGGAGGACAACAGCACAAGTAGGCACCAGGTTGGAGAGGGCTCCGGGCAAGAGTGGCCTGCCTCTCCAGAGGTCTGTGTAGGCTTCCTGGAGGAGGTGGCACCTCAGCTGGAGGAAGGATCCCAGCTAGAGGGAGTAGCATGAGCACACTGGTGCTCCAGAAACCCCCTGTAGCGCATTCATTGCAGGAGGTGTGTAGTGTGGTGGACCATGGGCCTGGACGCTGAAGCCAGCAGCCTGGATGGGAATCCCACCTCTGCCGGCTACTAGCTGTGGCCGTGGTTAGTTCCTGTGACCTCTCTGCGCCTCAGCTTCCTCTTCTGTAATGGGGCAGTCAGCCTTGATGTGACAAGTAAATGAGTTGCCATGTATGATGCACTTAGAACAGGGCTGGGCTCAGAGCAGGCACCCTCTGTGGGCTTGTCCTCAGTATGGTTTCCTGTGATCGCTGAAGGGGACCAGTGAGGGCATGGGTTCCAGGTGAGAGGCAAGTGGTGGGGAGGTGAGCGGGAGCCAGACTGCAGGGGGGCGGGGGGGGGCTTGTGTGGGGCACGGACACACTTCGTTCTTTTTTTTTTTTTTGACTTAATTAGGCACATAACCCATTTTTATTATAGAAAGAAATATACATATAAGTAAAAAGATCATGTCACTTAGTCCCACTGTTCAGTTAACCAGTTCACATCTAGTGCATATCATTCCAGATATTTTTGGTGTACATACACGTGTATAAATATTTTTACAAAAATAGCATACTATGAATACCATCTACAATGGTACCTTGGCATCTTTATCTTACTTGATGTACATATAAGTCTGTATCATTAAGACTGTGTAGCCTCCTGCTGGACAGATACACAACACCTAAAACAACATCTTTGTGTATCTCTGGTATAATTATTTCCTTAGGATAAAGTCCTAGAAATGGAATTGGAAGGTCTAAGAGATGATGAATATTTTGAGGCTTCACACCGTTGTCTTTAGGCGGTATCTGTTATATCTTGCTTCCAAACAAATTCCTCTGTGTAGCCAGTGCCCAGGCCACAGCTTTCAGCACAGGTGAAGACAGCCAGGACACCCCAGTCGACACTCCTGCCCAGTCTGTCGGCCTTCAGGTAGTTGAGCAGATGAGGCATGATGTGGAATTCAAATATTCTCTTGGCACCACAGGGGCAATCTGGGATATCCTTTTCTTGAGGGATATTTTCACCAGAGATCCAGATGGGGGCAATCCCTCTGCCGTATCTGAGAATCCGTTCTGGCTCAAGGGATATTTTGGTTTTAAACTTCTGGAAAATTCTATCTTCCCTAGATTCATGTTTTGCCATGGAATCCAATTCTTCCTCAGGTGCTTCACCCATGCTACCTATCATCTCTGATTCATCATCTTTTTCCACAACTTCAGGCATAATCTCATCTTCTGTTTCTATTACAATTTCAAATTCTGGAAAAAGGAAGCTGTGGTCTGGAACTGTTACTGTCCAATTCACCTTCTTGTGTACAAGCCTGCTTATGTCCCAATCTCCAGTCCAGAGTCTGATGCTCCTTGCTGCAGTAATGTGCCTTGCGACATCGGGAGCCTGTTTTGGGGCCTAAACAGCCACAAACTCTGCAGAGATGAGCACCGGACTCGAGCTGGAGGCACACGGATTCTCCTGTCTCCGGCGGAGGATCCTCAGAAGGTGGCTCATAGGCGTAGAAGTCATTTCTCCTAGGCAATTGATTTCTAAAAACTCGTAGGCCGGCGCAGCACGGTGGCGTTCGGCAGCAGAAAAGTAAGAGACCGAGGTGGAAGGCGAAGGCGCGGCCCTGAAGCGGTGCGTACAGCTGCAGCAGGAAGGCCAGTGGGCGGCCGCACAGCGCGCAGGCCAGCCCCGCGGGCCCCGGCAGCCCGGCTGCGCCGAGCCACTGCGGCCAGACGCCCACCTTGCTGGGGAACTGCTCGCTGCGCAGCCGCCACGCCGGCGCCGCC
The DNA here is from genome assembly GCF_011762595.2 of Tursiops truncatus. Classification (NCBI taxonomy): domain Eukaryota; kingdom Metazoa; phylum Chordata; class Mammalia; order Artiodactyla; family Delphinidae; genus Tursiops; species Tursiops truncatus. The sequence goes on along the minus strand of NC_047034.1, from coordinate 162,201,282 downwards.
TCCACTTTTTTTTTTTTTTTAAAGTCTTTATAAATTTAATTATATTTTTTTATAAATTCATTTATTTATTTAATTTTTGGCTGTGTTGGGTCTTCGTTGCTGCGCATGGGCTTTTCTCTAGTTGCGGTGAGCAGGGGCTACTCTTCGTTGCAGTGCACGCGCTTCTCACTGCAGTGGCTTCTCTTGCTGTGGAGCACGGGCTCTAGGCGCATGGGTTTCAGTAGTTGCAGCACACAGGCTCAGTAGTTGTGGCTTGTGGGCTCTAGAGCACAGGCTCAGTAGTTGTGGCGCACGGACTTAGGTGCTCCGTGGCATGTGGGATCTTCCCAGACCAGGGATCGAACCTGTGTCTCCTGCATTGACAGGCAGATTCTTAAGCACTGAACCATCAGGGAAGTCCCCACATTTCAGCCTTTATTTTGAAGGTATTAAGTAGCCAAAGCGCTTTTAAATAGGGAAGTGATGTGTTTTGTTTTGTATTTTGAGGGTTTTTAAAAAATTTGAAATAATTTCAAATTTACAGAAGACTTGCTAGAACTCCTGTATACTGTTTATCCAGATTCACCAGTTAAGCATGTTGTTACATTTGCTTTCCCTCTCTCTGTATATTATATATACATACACACACACATATATACATATGAACATATTACTATATATGTGTGTGTATATATATCTTTTTTCTGAACCATCTGAGAGTTATAGACATGATGCCCCATTACATCTGAATACTCCTCCCAGTATTTAGCGTAACTCCTATAAAACAAGGACATTCACTCACAAAACTGTAGTTCAGTGATTAAATTCAGGAAATTTAATATTGATACAATACTACTGTCTAACCCACAGTCTGTATTCAGATTTCACCAGTCGCCCCACTAATGTCCTTGATAGCCCGGTGTTTGCCTTGATCCAGAATCTAGTCCCAGATTGCACATGACATTCAGTTGGCCTCCTTTAGTCTCCTTCAGGCTGGAATAGTTCCTCAGGCTTCCTTTGTCTTGCTATCAACATTTTTGAAGAGTCTAGATCAGTACGTTTGCAGAATGTCCCTCAGACCGTCTTTGTGTGGTGCTTCCTTGAATAGATTTGTGTTGAGGGTTTTGGGCAGGAAGACCCTGGAAGTGATATTATGTCCAGACATGGGGTATTTTAGGCCAGTCTGGTGGCAGAAGAATGGACAGGGCAGGGGGAGGGGTAGAGGGGTGGTCAGAGGTCATTTGGCCAGTAGCTCCTGGGTTTCTAGTTTGGGAGGGACTGTGGCACTCACCCACCCAGAATGGGGTGGTAGGTGCTGGTGTGTGGGAATGGAGCAGTGGTGAGGTATCTGGAGACAAAGATGGCAAAGTGAGAGGCAGGTGGGGTCGGCAGGTAGGAAAATGTGGCAGTGTGTCTGTTCTGTTCTGTCTCTGGTGACAATCCCTCTGTGTCCGTGCCTGTGTCAGAAGGAACTGTCCCCACCCTGCCCTCACTGTCCATTTGCAATGGTCACTTGCTGCCTGCCATCCCTCAGCCCTGCAGCCTGGATATCCAAATGCTGGCCCACCCTTGGCCCCTGTCCTCGGGGGATTCTGGCTGGTTCTCTGCAGCCAGACCTGGGCATGGGATATGAGGGCCTGGGCTCGGCAAAGGTCTGCCCCACCCTGACACCCCCTGCTGTGCCCCACAGGCAACTTCAGCCCCCTCACTGGCCCCCAGAGCTATGGAACCCTGGAGGAGCTGGTCTCTGCTGCAACCCAGAGCTCCAAGCAGCTGCCCATCTGCTTCATGTCGACCCACAGAATCACCACCAAGGCCAGGGTGGTGCCTCAGGAGCAGCCCCTCAAGCTTGAGGCTGTGGAAATGCACCTCGGGACCTGCTGTGCCCGCTGTGTGCTGGGCACCGGGGCCCAGCAGGTGATTCTGCACTTGCCCCTGTCCCAGAAGGGGCCCTTCTGGGAACTGGAGCCTGGGCCCCCTCGGACTCTGCTCCAGGTGCTGCAGGACCCGGCCCTGAGGGACACCATCCTCACCTGCCCTGCCCTCCCCTGGCACTCCCTGACCCTGATGCCCCAGTATGAGGTCGAAGCCATCATGCACTGTGAGTTCCCCGGGCAGGTGGGTGGGCCCGGGGGCGGGAGGGACAGAGGGGGCCCTGGGGAGCTGCTCTGATGGGAAGATGCCCCCTATCCCCGTGGATAGTCCAGGGATTCCAGGTGGTTTACCTGGTATATACAACGTAACAGAATAAAGAATCCCCAATAGTGGAAGTTAGGTGCAAAAGGAGATAGGAAAACGGGTAACTTGAGTGAGGTCCCACGTACTTTATAAAGTTTGGCAAAAGTTGGGCTGTGAGGTTGCCCGCAGCTAGGACAAAGAAACATAGTGTTAGAAAGTGCAGCGTTGACCATTTGCTCGGGAGAAATATATTTTCCTGTTGCTGGCGAGAGCAAGATTGTTCGTGAAGGGCCTCCTGTCTGGGAGGGTACTGTCTGGCTGAATCCCCCAGCTGTTTCATAGGTTACTTCTTAGGACAGGCTGGTGGCTGCACACAGAGGGTTGGTGAAACGGAGGCAGAAGCTGGCCAGGTCTGGCCGGTCGGAGGCCAAGCTGGAGCAGAGGTAGAAGAATGTGTAGAGGTCCCCAGGGCACCCCCATTCTTCACCCTCCACTCAGCCTTGGCCTCTTGACTGGCCAGGTTCTGCCTCTGCCCCACCAACCCTGCTCTGGATGCTGCCAGCAGCCTGACTCAGTCCTGTCCTAAGAAACAACCTAGGCTTTGTTTACTAGTTTTTGTAAAAATAACAAGTTGACTGCCCTGGAGAATGAGGCAGCTCAGGTAATTTATAAAGCATTCTGAATTAAAAAACAACAGTATAATGAACCCAGATGTGCCCATCTCCCAGCTTCAGCCGATTATCAGCTCATCTGGCACAGAGCAAAAATCCCAACCATGTGACCTGAGGGAAGTCACCACCACTCCTCGGAGCCTCAGTGTTCTCATCTGCAAAACAGGGAGAACATTCCGTGTGGTGTGGCTCAAACAACATAGTGGGTGGGCCAGTTTTCCTCAGACTCTTACAGAGTTTACGCACCAGGCGCTATCAATGCCAGGACAGGAGGAGGTTGTCCAAAGTCATGTAGTCAGTGTTTTTCTTGATTTGGTTCTATCTATTTAAATCCAGAAAGGATTTGGAAAGACAGCTTATAAAATGACATTCAAAATTCAATTAAAATTTTAAAAGTGAACTGATTGGATATTCAGTGATATTGAGGAATTATCAAATTATTATTATTTCAATGTGATCATAGCCTAGTGGTTATTATTTTTGAAATTTTAATTACCCCTTCTTTTAGCAATACACGTTGAAACAGTCACAGATGGCAAGATGTGATTATTCTGATTCCAAATAATCCAGTGGAAGGGGAATGGATAGATAGGGATATAAAGGAAAGAAAATGGGCCATGGGTTAAATGTTGAAGCTGGGTGACAGGTACATTGGGGTTCACTATACTATTCTACTTTTATAAATATTTTAAAAACTTTTTATAGTAACTTTTAAAAAAGAGGTTGAAGGAAAGAGTGGGCAAGGAATCTGGTACAACAGGAAAACGCTGGTAGGAAAGAAAAGATGAAGACAGGAGAGAGGTTAGCAGGCTCAGACCTCTGAGGGGTGGAGGGTGCGCACCTGAGCTGACCTCTCCCCTCCACAGTGCGCAGGACCATCGTCAAGATCCCCTCCACGCTGGAGGTTGACGTGGAGGATATCACCGCCTCCTCTCAGCACATCCACTTCATACAACCGCTGCTGCTGAGCGAGGCCCTGGCCCGGGGAGGCCCCTTCCCCCTGCCCACAGAGATCCTGGAAGTTCCGGAGGGGCCCCCTATCTTCCTCAGCCCGTGGCTGAGCTCCTTACGGAAGGGCCAGAGGCTCTGCATCTATGGCGTGGCCTCGCCACCCTGGCGGGTCCTGGCCTCAACCAAGGGCCGGAAAGTGCCCAGACACTTCATGATCTCTGGGGCCTACCAGGGCAAGCTGCGGCGGCGGCCGAGAGAGTTCCCCACGGCCTACGACCTCCTGGGTGCTCTCCAGCCAGGCCAGCCACTCCGGGTAGTGGCCACGAAGGACTGTGAAGGAGACGGGTTGGAGAACCCCGGGTTCATGTCCCTGGCCATGGGAGACAGGCTGGAGGTGTTGGGGTCTGGCCAGGCCCTTGGGGTTCAAGAGAGGGACATGAATGTCCTGGTGTGTCAGCGGCTGAGTGACCAGCCTGGGGAGGAAGAGTGTGAAGAGGCAGAGGACCAAGAACAGATTCTGCTGCCCCTCCACTTCTCTGGCGGCTTCGTGGAAGAGCTGGGTGATGGCCGGCGCTACAGCCTGCAGGATCTGATTGCCCAGTTCCCACTGCCCTGTGAGGTCAAGGTGGTGGCCAAGGATGCCAGCCACCCTGATGACCCTCTGCCCTCCTTCCTGGGCCTGCGGCTGGAGGAGAAGATCATGGAACCCTTCTTGGTGGTCAGCCTGGACTCCAACCCTGAGATGTGCTTCGAGGTCCCTCCCCGGTGGCTGGACCTGACTGTCGTGGAAGCCGAGGGGCAGCCAAGCCAGCCGGCTGGGCCCCTCCCCGTAGTCCCAGTGGAGGAGCTGACAGAGGCCTTCTATTATCACCTTCGGAAGTCACCGGCCTTTGAGGGTCAAGCTCCCCCGCCCAGGCCTCCGAAAAGTAAGGGCCTCAGTGGGCAGAAGAAGCAGGTCAGCAAGGCAAAAGGTGTCAAGGTACCAACAGAACCCAAGTGGGCAGGGAGGGGCCACCTGTAGGGATCATTAGGGTCCTGCCATTTCTTCTTTGTCTGTCTGGCATCATGCCTCTTACAGCTGTACAGGACATGCAGTTTGTTTATTTTTGAATTTTATTTTTTTATACAGCAGGTTCTTATTAGTTACCTATTTTATACACATTAGTGTATATATGTCAACCCCGATCTCCCAGTTCATCCCACCGCCGCCACTACCCACCCACCCCCACTTTCCCTCATTGGGGTCCATATGCTTGTTCTCTACATCTGTCTCTATTTCCAGAACGTGCAGTTTATAAACGTGCATGCTTTGTACCTATTATTCGATCCTGACCATCCTGACATTGGTGTGATCATTCATATTTTACAGTCGAGAAAATGAGGTCTCAGCGACTGTGAGACTCACTCAAAGTCACACAGTTTGTAAATGGGGGGGCCTGAACTGGAGCGGAAGCATTGTGACTCCAAGTTCACGGTGCTTTACCTCTCTCTGCTACCCCTGCTGTCACTCCCTAGCTCAAGCTACAGCATTTTTCACCTAAACTCTTCCAGCAGCCTCTTCAACCCCTCCCCACGGCTGTCAGAATGGCCTCCCACATCCTTCCCTGGTCACTATGGGGCCTCAGCCCCACCTCCTGAAACCTTCCATGGCTCCCCATTGCTGGGGGTAACGCGAACCCCTTAACATGGTATCCAGGGTCCTTCATAGCTGACTTCAGTCTCACCTTCCCAGGCCCACCTTCCACCACTGCTCAGCAGCTCCAACCACCGAGGAACTCCTGATGCTCTCGGTATGCCAGGATTCCCGCCTCAGCACTTCACACACACCAGCCCTTCTGCCAGGAACATTCTTGCTCCTTCAGGCTCACGGGCAAGGCTCAGCTCATTTCCTCCAAGGCGGTGACAGTTCTCCCTCTTCTGTAGTCACACTGCACGCTGTACATAGCTTGGAGGTGGGAGGCCATGTAGTTTTAATTAGTTGTACTTGGTCTCTGGCTAGAACAAGAGTCCTGTGGGGCAGGGACCTCCCACTCCAAGGCAGGCAGAGAAAGTGCCAGTGAGTCCGAACTGAACCAAACTGAATCACGACAAGCGGGCAAAGAACCTCAGAGTCAGAAACACGAAGTTCACGTCCCTGTTTCCTCACTCTGTGGGCTGTACTTCCTCTCTGGGCATGTTTCCTCACCAGTGAGCCTGGGATAACATCACTAACTCTCAGTGCTGTTTTGTTAGCCTCTACTCGTGGGGCGCTTACCCTGGGGTGGCCCCTTATGCATACGTACTGCCCCACCCAGCTCTCACGGCGTCCCTCTGAGGTGGGCGCTGATAGCCACGCTCTGCTGAGAATGGGGGGTGTGGTGGGGTGGGGGGAGTGATCTACATAAAAAGCACTTTGTAAACTGTAACAAGCATACTGTTTTGGGATGTGCAGAGACTTGGATTTCGTACTGTGTGGGGAGGCAGTGGGATGGCAGTGGAAGTTAAAAAGATGAACCCTGAGCGATCTCAGCCCCAGAAGGGGCTCGTATCTGTGGGGCAGGGGGTAGGGTAGTCGTTTTCTGACAGAACCAAAAATAGACTGGGACATCTGAAACACAGGCCTTGTGACAGTGCTGGAAAGAATGTGGTACAAAGAGTTGAGACCTCCGTCCCAGCCTTGGTTCCTGACGGCTCCTCTGGGATGGCTCCTGCTTGTTGCCCTAGAACCAGCAATTTCCCTCCCTGGGAATCAGTATTCTCCGCTGCTCATCAGGGAGCCGTACTGTTTGCTGTTGAAAGCATGACGTGGGGGGAAGAGGAGCAGCTTTACAGGTCACTGACATGGCTCTGCGTCTGAAGCCTGGCCCGGCCAGGGGTCCCGTGTGTGGCTTGACATGGCACACTCTTTCTGAGCCTGGTTCCTCACGTGTAAACTGGGAACTCAAACAGCTCCTCAGAGAGTCACTTGAGGGTGAATGAACGGATATGCATACAGCTTCTGGCACATGGTAGGATTTCAATAAAAGTCCTCTTCCTTCTGGGACCCCTCTCAGCTCTGTACTCTGTTTGTCCTGAGGCTTTGTGACTACTTTTTTCTCCTTTAGCAAAAGATTTGGAGGACAATGACCAAATCCCTGTGTAAAAATGCAGAGACAGCCTGTCTCTAGCCCCCAACCCTATCATGTTTCACCCTGGCCCCTTTCTCCCCTGCCAAAGAACAGTTCAAGTGCTTGTAGCAAAAACACCTGGCGTCCTGAGAAGCCATACACTGAAAAGTTCAGAGGGGAGCAGAGGAAGTGAGATTTGAAGGAAATTGCATTTCAGGTACTCTCTTACCCCATTTCTTGGGACCCTGCTAACTTCTGCTTTTTTTTACCACTTAGTCTTCTGAAGCCTTCGAATTGCAGGAACCACCTCTGATGCCTAAACCCAAGAGGAAGACCTTGCGAAAGGTCATCAAGGACAGCTGCAATTTATACAGTGCGATTCCTGGTCACAAGAAAGGTCTCAGGCCCACTAAGCCCATCACTCAGGATACAAGTGAGTCTGTCAGCCCCTGTTCACCCCTGTCTTTCCTTCTCCCCTCCCCCATGCCATTCTGCTGCTGCTTTTGCCTCTGATGGTGCTGGCCATACCCTCAGCAGGGCTCTGCTCGTGAGCGACCCTTCCACAGTCCCAGTTGGATGGACAGGCCTATATGAGATGGGCATAGGCTGAAGGGTCCCTACTGTCCTTCTCCCAGTGGCTCCAGGGCCCTGGCAAGGAAAATGAGTTCATCTCCCAACTACCCTCCCCAAGGCACACAGGAGAATGTTTGCAAAGTGTTCAGACACAACAAACTGTGGTTTCTGGGCTAGCAAGGACCTTAGAGCATCCAGACCAAGCCCTCCCCTGTTCAAGGGACGAAAGTACCCTAAAGAGGGGAAGGAACCTAAGGCCAAAGGTCCTCACTGACTTGGATTCTTTTGCAGATGATGAACACAATTACGAAGAAATACTTGAGCAGTTTCCGAAAACCCTCTAGGTGCTGGAGAAACCTTACTTCCTAACTGCTGCTTCTCAGGGAACCCGAGATATCAGCCAACTATTACAAGCCTTTAGAGGACTCTGGACAAGGTCTCTCAGAAATCAGACTGTGGACAAGGAGTGGCCGGGTGGGGACTGACTGGAAATAGGATAGACCCTGCACCAGCTTCCCTCTGGCTCCTCTGGGCCCAGCACCTTGCATTTGGCTCCTTCAGGTTCAGAGCTTTGGTATCAAGTAGCCAGCTGGGTTCTACTCAATCCTGCACCCCAACACCAGTTGTCCCACTTGTTAGTGCAGAAAGGAATCCAAGACACTGCCCACCTCGGTGACGGCAGCACAGTGCCTCCTGCCTCTTGGTAAAGGGGACTCAATCCTGATGACACACTGCACTGAGAGCCTTCTGTAATGCTGGCCGCCCCTGCTCCACTCTCTCCTCTCTCTCGCCGTCCCCCACCCAAGCTCCGAGCCCCTGAGGGACCAGGACTGTCTTCCTCATCTCTGCAGCACCCAGCACATGACCGTTGTAGGTGACTATCCAAGATTATTTCACTTTAAAAGCACAGAATAAAAATGACATCTGAGCTTCGGGAAAAATGATAAGAGATGATCACTTATTAAGTTCTGTCTGAGTACCAGACCCTTTACAAACCCTATCTAAATCAACTCTCTGAGGTAGACAAGGCCTGGTTTTAAAGATCGGGAAACAAACTAGTCTAGTGTGCTTCAGCAGGCAGGCTAGTCATGGGCCTGGGTCAGGATCCTTGCTCACCACCTACAAGTGATTTTAACCTCTCTAAGCTTCAGTTTCTTCACATGCAAAATGAAACTAAGTTATCTACCTCAAAAGATTGTTTTAAGGATCGACTGAGATAATATCTGTAGAGCATTTATCACAGTGCCTGGCTCATAATAAATATTCTGTAAACATGTTAGTATCATTACTGTTGACCAAGATCTGAGAGCTGTACCTGTCTCTAAAACCAACACCCCTTTCACATGCTTACACTGTCTCCTAGTCATGGAATTCATCCCAGTGTTTATACTGTGTTCCTGGGCTGTGGAGACAGAGCCAGTATAACGAGATAAGAGAAGAAATACAAGCCTGTGCCTATGCAGAGAATAACTCAGTTTCCAGGGTCAGTTAAGGCCTGTTTAGTAAGGTAAGACCACAGGCCTCACTTCCTAGAAGTAGTGGGACTTTGGTTTCTTGGGCTAATGCAGTCACGGAATTAAGCACCATGGTCAGCGGAGGACAGGAGAGAGACAAAAAGATGGAAGGAGTGTCCAGTGGAGGCGGGAGCCGAAAGAGGGTCAAATTCCCACTCCTGGATTCGAGGCACTACACCTGAGTGTGTCCTTCCTTTGCCTCCTAACATCCCTCTGGCTCTCTGGACCCATGTACTTCCCAGGCCGCCACACTCCAGCAGGGCATTCTCCAGGTGACCACTGAGCAGTGACTACGTGCTGCTGGGCCAGTCCCCAGTATCTAGCACCCATGCTCATCTCCACACCAGTTCCCACGCCCTCCTCCACAGACGCAATCTCTACCACACAGGAGGACCCTGAGGAAGAGAGTACTCTGGGAAAAGCAATAAGCAAGAGACAGAAAGTTCCTCCTTGGCACCGAACCCCTAGGGATCAGGACCCCATGCAAATGTCCACAGTTTCACGTTCGCGTTTGCAGTTAATCTTGGCGCCAAATTGAGCAAGATCACAAAAGGGGGGCAGAGGAGAGGGGCCACCAGTTCCCACAAAAGGGGGTTTCTGAGTGGCCAAATGCTGCCATGAGGAGAAAGCCACCAATTTCATAGCAGGGAAAGCTGGGCTTAAAAGGAAAACATGTTTGAAAACCACAACTGTGACTGTCTTACTAGAGCAGTAAGGGTAGGAAGGGAATGGACCAAAGGCAGATACCACCCTCAGGGTGCTTTTGTCTTCTTTACCTCTGGAATAAACCGCTGGGTGGTGGGGAGGGAACTATAATGGGGCTAGAGATTCCCCCAAGCAGTGGTCTCCAAAGTGAGGACACAAGATGATTGACTGGGAAACAGAGAAGAATTACAGTTGACCCCCAACACGGTCAAAAAATCCACATACAACTTTACAGTTGACCCTCCTCACCTGCAGATTCAACCAACTGCAGATCGTGTAGTATGTGTTTATTGGAAAAAATCTGCGTATAAGTGGACCTGCACAGCTCAAACCGTGATGTTCAAGGGTCAACTGTATTGGTACATCCTTTCATATTTATTTTTAATATCCTTTTTCATTTCTAATTTTGAGTGTTTTGTAATATATATAACAAACTAATATAGTAACTGATATAGTAAATAACTGCTAAGTAAATGAATATAACCTGGGGATGCATGCTCAAAAATTTATCGAGTTTTGAATTTCCCTCAACAACATTTTAAAAAACAAATCTATTACTTCACATAGGACACTAATTCTTACTGGCTTTTCTCTAGTTAAATCCAATAAAGTACCACTATTTCCCAAGGAGCCTCATCTCCCACTGTACACCTAAAGAGATCTTCCTGAGACTAGGCTAGACTCATGGCTTGGCTGTGACACTGGGGATTTCTGAGAACTTGGGTCATAGTGCTGTGCCTGCTGTCTCAACAATGTACCAAGAGAACACTGTATACCTGACATCCCAGGTGACGACAAATATCCAAAATGCAAGTTCCCCTGGCTTGAGCAGGTAGAAGCTCTACAGAGGCTGGCGTTTCACTCTGCTGAGCAGTGGCCTACCTCTGCTCAGCCCCACGGGCCTCCATAGTGCTCAGAATCCACAGAGCTCCTGTGATACCGTGTCAATGCCAAGGTGGCAGGGAATTCAGTACCCCTGAGTAGCTACTCTGTGTTATTGGGAATGCTGAATCAGCAAGTCCTGGGACACCAATTTCTTATTTTGCTTTATATTCCTAGTAGCTGACCAATGGGTTGACACAGTAGGTATTCAATAAACACTCGCTGAGGGCTCCCCTGGTGGCGCAGTGGTTTAAAGTCCACCTGCCGATGCAGGGGACGCGGGTTCGTGCCCTGGTCTGGGAAGATCCCACATGCCGCGGAGCGGCTGGGCCCGTGAGCCATGGCCGCTGAGCCTGCGTGTCTGGAGCCTGTGCTCCGCAACGGGAGAGGCCGCAACAGTGAGAGGCCCGCGTACCACAAAAAAAAACAAAAAAAAACTCGCTGAATTAATGAGTAAGTAGTTTTTGATTGCTAAATCATAGAATTCAAAATCAAAAGAAAAAGTGACTTCCACCCAGAACCACTGCTATTGCCCCCTTGCCCATTTGAGGGCATTAGCATGGTAACTAGAAAGAGAAGTCCACCACCCATAGAAGTATCCTATCATGCATTCCATATTCAAATGTATATGCTTTTTTAAACCTGTTTTTAGCCACTGTTCTTTCTTTTAGGCAAAAATCAAGAATGGACATACTTGCAAATGAACATACTGGTTGACTGACTTTTAAGCGTCTGCACAGCTCCCCAGATGGGAACTATCCTGCACGTACAGAAAATAAAAACCACATTGTTGTTCACTGTCAGAAACCAAGGGAGTGGAGCCTTCTCCACACAGCTGCTGGTAGATCTCATTTAGAAACACAGTTGAAGCAGTTACAGAACTTTTATTTGCATGTTACACCTCATTAACTTATCTCTGAATTAGCTGAGATGATAAAGTATTAATTATTACAGTGTAAAAAAAAAGAACATTTTTACAAGTTACTGCAATAATAGAACTATTTTATTAAGCATATGAATGTACTTATTTTGTACAAAACACGTATCTTTCTCTCTGCCCCATGAAGCCACCATTCTAGAACCCCATGCTTATAAAAACACACTTTGGGCAGCAATTATGACAAGGTGAAAGAAAGTGCAATTCTGAAAGTAACAACACATAACCACATAACCAAAGTGGGGAACAAAAACAGGCAGAGGTTAGTGGGCTTTGTGGCTAGCTCTCTGCTGACAGGCCCTAGTCCTGCTCTCAACAGGAAACAATTTAGGCATAAAAACTCCTGAGTATTATTATTATATTATTATTTAAGTAATACCGCCCAACCCTTCTTGGTAGCATCCCTCTTCCAATTCCATTTATCCTGATATTGCAACTAATTTGTAAGTTCTTTAAGAAATTCCGCCCTGGTTTACATCCCTGTCAGTTGCCCATATCCCTCCGAGCTTCAAAAACACAGAAGAGTAGTAAGTTTCAAAAGGATGTCAATTGAAACCTTTTATAGATGAAACCTACTACCTAGAAGTCAACCTGCCAAATATATGCACAGCTGGAGACGAGAGACTGCATAAAAGGTCCAGCTGGAAAATATCTCGGGTACCCAATTAGATCCAGTTATTCTGCATCTGTGGATTTAAAATGATCATCATCCACAGTGGAATAGATGTGTCCCTCGTTGCTTAGAAAATCCACAGCTTGCCTAGAAAGAAAGAAAAAACCAAATGCAGAAGAAAGGAAACTGCCTTTTGGATATGGCCGAATATGTAAACTTTACTCATTTCCCTACTTTCTATCTTAGCTGACAAGAATTCATGGCCATTTTGCTCATGGAAGGCTCTTGCAGGGAGAAACACCAGTAAAATTACAAAACTGAGGTAATCCTTGGAGACAAAGGCTTTAGGGCTGCCTTGGATGCCTCTCCCAAGTTGTGTAAAGCAAAGAAAATAGGACCTCACTTAAATACCAGTGTAAGCAAACTGAAACCAGGATCTAAAGCTATAGTTCCGGTTGCATATAATGTCTCCCAATATAAACAGCTATATAAAAAAATAGCTCCTCACTCATCCACCGACCCTCTCATTCCCCTCTGGGAAATCAAGTTGCAAGAAGGAAAGGAAAGGTCTTTCTAGAAATGGTATGACACCTTCAAATCCTTAAAGGCCCTCAGGGTCAGTGTCAGTAACATATTTAATAAGAGTAACAATTTATAGAGCACCTACTATTGTGACAGACATTCTGCACCTCATCATCACAGTAACTCTAAGATAGGAATTATTATCCTCATCTCATAGGACAGGAAATGGAATTAGACCTGAGTATTCTTTTCTGTCGAGACCTAGAATATCAACTGATTTATAGTAACAACTATCACAAACACCATAATACTCAGTTTGTTTGATTAGTTCATTAGAATCAGGAAGCTGCTTGTCTAACAGGTTATCAGGACAAGGATGTTGGAAGGACTGTCTAATGGCTTCAGGTCCAGATAGCCTGAGGAACACTGCACACTGGGGACAGCAATGCCAATGCAAATGTACACCTGAGGACTAGGAGCTTAGGATCTCATTCCTCCAGACTAAATTCCACGAGAGGTATCTGGTCAATTTTTGCTCAAAATTACATCCCTTGCACATAATGGTACTTAGTATTTGCTGAATGAAAAATGAATGAGTGAAGTGACAGGCAGCACCATCTTTGTGAGTCCTTTTTCTACTTTTCCATGACTGAACAACTTCGCTTTTGTTAGTCAACAGTTTTTTTTTTTTTTTTAAACTTACTTCTCATTACCGGGAAATCCTGGTGAGGGGAAACGGGTACAATTCTGGAGCCCTAGTTCACAGAAACCAAATACTCACTTGATGGAGGGTACGGTCATGTGTTGGAGCTGATTCTTGAGATCCTGAAAGTTCAATCCTTCAGGCCTTGGGCAAGCCTTAATCAAATTCAGTACCTGAAGATTCAAATCAGAAAGATTTTAGCAACTACTCTGAATCAGCTCCCCTATGTAAGCCAGAATCCCTTTATAGGAAAGAAATGAGTCAGGTACTTAGCACCATTAAGGAAGTAACATAATTTACAACTAACTGTCTGTGTCTTGCATGTCTGGAGCCACTCAGCTGTTTACCTGGTTCTGGGCCACAGTGAGGCCATTTGTTGGCATGAAGCTATTCCCACCAAAGTTCCCAGCTTCACCCATTCCTGGATTGCTGACAGGTGCTCTCCCTGCTGAGGGCTGAATTAAGAAATAAGTTTACAACATTAGTAAATTCACCAATTTAAACACAGTCCTTGCTCTTTTAAATAGCTTAATAAATAGTTTACAAAAAAACAATTTAAGCAGTTTTTTTTTTTGGCTGTGCCACACGGCTTGTGGGATATTAGTTCCCTGACTGGGGATTGAACCCAGGCCACGTGAAAGCGTGGTTAGAGTCCTAACCACTGGACTGCCAGGGAATTCCCTAAGCAGAGTTTTCCCAATAACAACTGCTTCCCTTGGAAAGGACAGCTATTATCTAATGAGTATTTCATAGGAAGATAAAGTCATTCTCTGAAGCATATCACATCAAACCGAGAGAAAGGTACTTCCTGGATCCTCCTTTTCTTTTGTGATGTGACAGGAGCCAGAGGAAAAATAGCACTGAGAAGAAAATTACTGAGATCTGCTATAGTGGTATCTACCTCTGGTGCTTCAATCATGCAAGCATTTACTGAGTGTCAACTAGGCATGAAGCATTACAAAGAGAGAAAAGGAGACATAGTTCTCATTACCCTCTCTTTTCTTCTTTTTTACCACCAAACTTTTAAAAAATAATAGATTATAGTCACTGTTTACATTTCCCAGCACTATTTGGATTCTCTCCAAATATACCTCTGAAACAGTTCTCACCAAACATACCAATGCTTATCAACCAACACAGCCAGTAATCCCTTTCAGTTCTCATAACACTTGACCTCTCAGAAGCAGACACTGCTGACCACACCCCTCTTGAAATGTACCCCTCCTTAGGCTTCCTGACACCATATTCTTCTGGTTCTCCACTTAATTTTCAAACTATACCTTCTCAGTATCCTTTCTCAGCCTCTTTGTCTACCTGTCTTCCAAAAAGCTGATAGTTCTCTCAGGATTTCATCCCAGACCTCCTCCGAGGCCACAAATCCTCGTTACCAACCATCTACTGAAGACCTCCACTTAGCTATCTCACGCACTTCAAAATAAAGTTTACTTTCCTCCCCAAACCTGCTTGCCCTGGTATATTCCATTTCTATTAGTAAGTCCAAGCCCAGTCCTGTAGACCTTGGCCATCTTTGAGTCTCCACTCGCTCACCTCCCACAGCCCGTCACCACAGCCCATCACCACAGCCCATTAATACAGCGTTCAGTGGCTCGAATTGATCCTCATCACCCCTGATCTCCTGACTGGTGTCTCAGCTGCAAGTCTCTCCTATTCCAATCAACCCTCCTCACTGCTCCAAGTAATAACTTCTGATCATGTCTCTCCTCCACCTAAAAGCTTTCAGCTGGCTCCCCCTGCCTGTGAAAATAATATAAAACTCCTGGATATTAGACTGACTACAACTAGACAACAAAGTCTGTATTTTATTCTTGACCATCCCCTTTCAACACAGGGAATTCTTGCCAGTCACACACACGCCTCTGACATGTTATTCCATGTCTGGAATGCTCCTCCCCTCATCTGCTTGGGAAACACCCTTCTCATCCTTCAAAGCCCAACTTCACTGCCTTTGTGAAGACTTCCCTGACATCCCCCCAGGCCAAAGTTAGTTGTGTTCTTCCTTCTTGGCTCTCACAGCATTTGGCCCACTCCCTCTCATAGTAGCCATCGCACTGTTTGCCTGTCACTTTCTCCCATAAGCCCCTTCAGCTTTGCACAGTGCCTGGTGGGCAGCAGGTGCTCAGTCAATGTTTAATTTATTGAACTGAATAAAGATGACAAAAGATTAAATATGTTAAGTACTCATTACAAGTAAAAGAGCATTGTGGAAGCTCATCAGTGAATCCCATGCAGTCAAGAGACTCATTCATTCAACAAACGTTCATTAGGGCTTCCCTGGTGGCGCAGTGGTTAAGAATCCACCTGCCAGTGCAGGGGACACGGGTTCGAGCCCCGGTCCGGGAAGATCCCACATGCCGTGGAGCAACTAAGCCCGCGTGCCACAGCTACTAAGCCTGTGCTCTAGTGCCCCTGTGCCACAACTACTGAGCCCACATGCCACAACTACTGAAGCCCGCACGCCTAGAGCCCGTGCTCCGCAACCAGAGAAGTCACCACAATGAGAAGCCTGCGCACTGCAATGAAGAGTAGCCCCCGCTCACCGCAACTAGAGAAAGCCCGCGCACACGCGCACAGCACGGAAGACCCAACGCAGACCAAAAAAAAAAAAAAAAAAAAAAAAAATCATTAAATGCCAATGCTTCGAGGTCATTTAAAAAAAACCCAAAATTCAGTCATGGTCTCCTGTTTTCAAGCTAGATGCCTTCACGTTGCTTGCTGGTGAGACAGAAGTCCTATTTTATGATCCAGTATTACTGAACTGAATGCTATTTCTTCCCTGGATACCTCTGCTGAAATGACCTCATAAACATGCTTCAGGTGCGCCCCTGCTCCCATATGTGTATTTTAAGACTTGGTTTAGGCATCACCTCCTCCAGGAGGCCGTTTTTGATGTCCAGGTCAGGACAGGAAACTCTTCTCTGTGGTTCGACAGCACCCTGCACTTGCCACTCCTCACTGCTTAAGTGATCTGAACCCTCAATGCTTAAGGCAAACTCTTTGAGGGAAAGGATTATTTTATTTACTCCTCAATATAACTGTCTATACTCACAACTTCCACCCATCCTCACTTTAAAACCATTTTTATCACAGAACATTTGATATATATGTATAGGTTATGAAGTATCGTCATAAAATAAACACCCTAAACTTTCTACCCAGTCCCATTCTTTTTAACCCACATTTCCCCTAACCATTGCTGAAGCCTCTCTTCTGAAGATCCACGTTTCCAAATCCGACGGACCTCTCTCATCACCTTACTTGACTTCTAGGCAGCATTCTACTGTTGAACTCCACTCCCTCCTTAAAGTACTCTTTTCAGAATATTCTATAGAACCACATTTCCTGATTTTCCTCCTGCCCAACTGGCAACTTCTCTTTCTCTGGCTCCTGCTGTGCCTCCAGACTCCTAGCTCTGTGTCTCAGAGCTTAGGTCTCTTACCTCTTAACTCACTAGTTATCTCGTCTCATCCGAGGCTTTAAATACCATCCACACAATGACTCCCAATGCTCTCTCTCTACCCCTGACCTCTCCTTTGAGTCCCAGCTTTATACAGTCAGCCGTCCATTCTGGTCTCCATTTGGGTGTCTGACACGTTGCATTTGCTAAGTCCAGAACAGAACTCTGGAGTTTGCCCTTCAAACCTGCTAGCTTCATCTAGTTACTCAAGCCCCAAACCTAGGAGTTATTTTTGAACCCTCTCTTTTCTTTATATCCTATATCTAAACCATTAAGTCCTGTCAGCTCTACCTTCGAAATGTATTAGAATCCAATCACTTCTTACCCAGCTGCTGCTACCATTCCCCAGAATTACTTCTGTTGCTATTGTTGGTGCCTCATAGTCTACTCTCCACACAGCAGCTCAAGTGAGCTTTTAAAAAGGTAAATCAGACCACATCACTTCCCTAGTCAAAACCTTCTAAAGGTTTAGTGTCAATTAGAAAAAAGTAATCCTTACCATGGCCTACAAAGCCCTACATGATCGGGGTCTCGCTCCCTTGCCTACATCCCTGTACCACGTCCCATGTCATTTGCTTCACTCCAGACAGTCTGGCCTTCTTGCTAGTCTCAAGTATGCCAAGCTTGTTCCAGTCTCATGGCTTCTGACACCGCTTGGAATGTTCTTCTCTCATTTAAAATTATACCATTCTTATTCCCTCCATCACTGTCTTCTCCTACTCTGCTTAATTTCAGAGTACCTATAACTACCTAAAATTATATATTTGTTTTCTTGTTGATGGTCCATTTCTCTCAAGAATATAAATTTGAGGGCAGACACTTTACCCATCTTGTTCACTGCTTTATTCCCAGGGCCTAGAATGATGATTGGCATATAGTAGGCTCAATAAATTGAATGAATGTATCTTTGTATCCCCAGGGCTTAGCAAAGTGCTTGGCACAAAACAAGAGGCAACAGCTCCAGTCCCTCCTACTGTAACCAGTCTTCCACCTTGCCACCAGAATCATCTAAGGGCACTCTAATACTCAGATCAGCAAACCCATTATGTGGTCCTAGATGGACTTGCCAAACTCAATTTGTACCACAGAAAATGTTGAGAAATTTCGATATGAAGCAAGAAATATAGTTGCAGGGACAAAATAATGGTGCATAAATAATCCTGTTTAGCCAATAGGTTGGAAGGAAAGCAGCAAAATGCTATCTTAGTTGGGGTTTTTCTCTGAATATGGACTGAAAATCCTGAAGCTAAGAGCTCAGCTGATAATTATGTGTCTACACTTGAAGCTTGTCTTGGCCTCAGCCATCCAAGCCACCGGGGTTAGAGGAACTTGTAATTTTGAGAGGAAAGTGTTTCACCAGGAATAAAATAGCACAGCAAAGCTCATGGAGAAAATTTTTTTTGAGGACTGAATGATGACTTTCTTGTGGCTCAATCTTCAAAATGTCAAGGAAATCAAAGCCGGAGCACAGAAGTGGTTTAGGTTTTTTCAGGGAAGAGAAAAAACGACGAGAATGAAGCTGCTCACCTGGCTGCTAGACTTGCTGAGCATCATGTGTGCATTGACTACTTCCAGAATATGTGTGGTGAACTCATTCATATCCTCCAGGGGCATGATCTTAAAGGCTACCAGGCTTTTCTTGTTCTATCAAAATAAAGAGAGAAATGTGAACAAATAATGAGCACATTCAAGTCAATTTCAGGTCAAAACATTGTGGCTCCTTTCTTGGTTATAGTATTTTACTAACTGAGGAAAATGTGTTATATACTGAAAATTTTTAACTCAGAGTTAATCCAAAAACAGTCAATGAAATATAGTCAAAAGAACAAAACTAGCACAGAGATGTTCAATGACTTTCCCAAGGTTATACAACCAGAGTCCAGTCTCCAAATCCAGTGTCCGCCTTCTACACCTAATGAATGCCATAGATGGCAACTGTAGGCTGAGATCTTGTTCTTTCTCTACCTTTCTGTTTGTTTTATATTGAGGAAACCCATTATTTCCTTTTGAAGAAGAAAATAATGAATTAACTTCAATATAACTCCCATTAAACATAGAGACTTACTAAGTCTTAAGTATCCTAAACTTAGGCATGACCCCAGAAACTGCTTCATGCAGATACATTTTTTTTCACCCCGTACGCGGGCCTCTCACTAATGTGGCCTCTCCCGTTGCGGAGCACAGACTCCAGATGCGCAGGCCCAGTGGCCATGGCTCACAGGTCCAGCCGCTCCGCGGCACGTGGGATTCTCCCGAACCGAGGCACGAACCCGTGTCCCCTGAATCGGCAGGCGCCACGAGGCGCCGTGTCCCCTCAATCTCTGCGCCACCAGGCAAGCCCCATGCAGATACATTTTAACTGTCGTTTTTTTTCCTGACTTTACCTGAAAAGATCTCAGATGACCAGCCACTTTCACATATGTTTCTGGAGGAACCACAGTGTTTTCACTGCTGGCATCCTAACAGAAAAAATACAAACACACCACTTAGGTTTTAGCGATGCTGGTGAAAGCCTCTTCAAAATTTCTAAATTATGTACAGAAAGAGAAAGTTACAAAGTAAGAGCTAAAGGATCCTAATGTAGCACTACCTAGTTTGCCCTGCCTTTTAGAATTTAATTTTTAAAAAATAAAACCAGGAATTAGAATAAAAATATCCAAGTTCTATGTTATGCACATCAAAAAACAAGCAAACGATTATGGCACTCTCATTCAGTGTTCTTAGGCACACAACTTTCTGGTGGACATACTTATTGGCATAGCAACTGTACTTTTAGAAATTTAAGAAAATAAAGAACATGTATTAAGATTTAGTTTTAATATGGTCAACTAATCTATGACAAAGGAGACAAGGATATACAATGGAGGAAAGACAGTTGCTTCAATAAGCGGTGCTGGGAAAACTGGACAGCTACATGTAAAAGAATGAAATTAGAACACTCCCTAACACCATACACAAAAATAAACTGAAAATGGATTAAAGACCTAAATGTAAGGCCAGACACTATAAAACTCTTAGAGGAAAACATAGGAAGAACACTTTTTTTTTTGGAAGAACACTTTTTGACATAAATCACAGCAAGTTCTTTTTTGATCGACCTCCTAGAGTAATGGAAATAAAAACAAAAATAAACAAATGGGACCTAATGAAACTTAAAAGCTTTTGCAAAGCAAAGGAAACTACAAACAAGACGAAAAGACAACCCTCAGAATGGGAGAAAATATTTGCAGACGAAAGATTAATCTCCAAAATATATAAACAGCTCATGCAGCTCAATATTAAAAAAAACAAACAACCCAATCCAAAAATGGGCAGAAGACCTAAATAGACATTTCTCCAAAGAAGACATACAGATGGCCAAGAAGCACATGAAAAGCTGCTCAACATCACTAATTATTAGAGAAATGCAAATCAAAACTACAATGAGGTATCACCTCACACCAGTTAGAATGGGTATCATCAGAAAATCTACAAACAACAAATGCTGGAGAGGGTGTGGAGAAAAGGGAACCCTCTTGCACTATTGGTGGGAATGTAAATGGATACAGCCACTATGGAGAACAGTACAGAGGTTCCTTCAAAACCTAAAAATAGAATTACCATATGACCCAGCAATCCCACCACTGGGCATATACCCAGAGAAAATCATAATTCAAAAAGACACATGCACCCCAGTGTTCATTGCAGCACTATTTATAAGAGCCAGGTCATAGAAGCAACCTAAATGCCCATAGATAGACGAATGGATGGGCTTCCCTGGTGGCACAGTGGTTAAGAATCTGCCTGCCAATGCAGGGGACACAGGTTCGATTCCTGGCCCAGGAAGATCCCACATGCTGCGGAGCAACTAAGCCCATGTACCACAACTACTGAGCCTGTGCTCTAGAGCCCGTGAGCCATAACTACTGAGCCCACATGCCACAGTTACTGAATCCCATGTGCCTAGAGCCCGTGCTCGCAACAAGAGAAGCCACGACGTGAGAAACCCGCGCATCACAACAAAGAGTAGCTCCCGCTCGCCGCAACTAGAGAAAGCCCGCGCACAGCAACAAAGACCTAACACAGCTAAATAAATAAATAAATTTTTAAAAATAATTAAAAAAAATAAAAAGGGTAAAAGGAATATATTTTCTTTAAGTCTATTTTCTGCATGTTTATACATATACTCATATATATGTTGCTTTGCAAAAATTGGGCCACACCATGCATACTACCTTTTTTTTTTTTTTTTTTTTTTTTTTGGTACGCGGGCCTCTCACTGTTGTGGCCTCTCCCGCTGCGGAGCACAGGCTCAGTGGCCATGGCTCACGGGCCCAGCTCCTCCGCAGCATGTGGGAACTTCCCGGACTGGGGCACGAACCCGTGTCCCCTGCATCGGCAGGCGGACTCTCAACCACTGCGCCACCAGGGAAGCCCCATACTACCTTTAACATGCTCTTTTCCTCTCAACAATTTATGGTAAACAATTCTTTGTGACAATACATACATTTCTACATCATTTGCAGTATTTTAAAAAATATACCAGGATTTAATTAATAATATCCTACTGCTAACATTGAGATTCCTTCTAGTTTTCCATTATTATAAATAATGATGATCAACAATCTTACAACTGAATCTTTGCGTGTATCTTTAATTATTCCTGAATGCAAATTTCTGGCAGTGGAGTGGTCAACATTTCTGAGATGATTTTGATCATCGGCTGATTTTTGAGAAAGGTGATGCTCATAACATCAAGGTAGGGCGGTATCCACTTCCCCAGACAAACAGTGACAAATCACTCCATAAATTAAGCTCCTACTACTCTCAATAGAAGTGGACATTGCCATTCTCTTTTCTCCTCTGCCAATTTAATAAACTAAAAATGGTATCTTAATGTTAAGTAAACTTGCTTTTCTTATTGTTGTTGCAATTTGTATTTCATCTATTATGAATTACTTGTGCATTTCTTTGCCCGTTTTCCTAAGGTGTGGTTGCTTTTTCCTTTTTGCTTTGTAAGAACTTTCAATAATTGAAAATTTTAAATGTTCGTAATATTTTGCAAAAAATTTTCCCACTAATTTAAATAATATTTACTCAGGGCCCACTATGTAACTGGCACTGTTCTAGGTGCTAGGGATACAGTGCCAACATAAAAATCCTTGTTCTCACAGAGTTTACATTCTAGTGTGTCCCGTCACTTGCCCTTTAACTTCGTTTATAGTATTTTGGGAAGTTTAAAAGATTTAAAATTTTTTATGACATCAAATGTATTGGCCTTTAATGTTAGGGTTTCTGCCTTTGATGTCTTGCTTATGTTTTATTTTTATAATAAGATCCACCTTTAAAAAGTAAGACTAAAAAAGTTCAACATCTCCAAAGTCCCAGAGTAACCCCACCCTGATTCAAAACCAACTACTTACATCTGTGTCAACCCACTGGCGAACATCCATGGGTGCAGCCGTCATGTCATCTATTTTGTAAACAATGTTGGTTGCAGCCTTCTCTGCATTTCTGATTATCCCCACAATAGTGACCTAGACCAGAAGAAAAAAAAATTTGGTTTTCTTGGAAACCAAAGCAACACTTATGTATTTTCTTAAAAATATTTATTTATTTATTTATTTGGCTGCACTGGGTCTTAGCTGTGGCACGTGGTATCTTCACTGCAGCATGCGGGATCTTTAGTTGTGGCACATAGGCTCTTAGTTACGGCATGCAGGATCTAGTTCCCTGACCAGGGATTGAACTTGGGCCCCCTGCATTGTGAGCATGGAATCTTAACCACTGGACCACCAGGGAAGTCCCTATGTTTTTTTTTCATAAATTTATTTATTTTAGGCTGCATTGGGTCTTCATTGCTGCGCGCAGGCTTTCTCTAGTTGCAGTGAGTGGGGGCTACTTTTTGTTGCAGTGCGCGGGCTTCTCATTGCGGTGGCTTCTCTCGTTGCGGAGTATGGGCTCTAGGCGCACGGGCTTCAGCAGTTGTGGCTCGCGGGCTCTAGAGCACAGGCTCAGTAGTTGTGGCGCACAGGCTTAGCTGCTCCACAGCATGTGGGATCTTCTCAGACCAGGGCTTGAACCCGTGTCCCCTGCACTGAGGCGGATTCTTAACCACTGCGCCACCAGGGAAGTCCCCTATGTGTTTATTTATTTTTTTTTTGTGGTAAGCAGGCCTCTCACTGTTGTAGCCTCTCCCGTTGCAGAGCACTGACTCCGGACGCGCAGGCTCAGTGGCCATGGCTCACGGGCCCAGCCGCTCCGCAGCATGTGGGATCTTCCCGGACCGGGGCACGAACCCGTGTCCCCTGCATCGGCAGGCGGACTCTCAACCACTGCGCCACCAGGGAGGCCCACCCCTATGTATTTTCACCCCTATGTATTTTGTTGAGATGTTAGTTTTATCTCATTCTTCATTCCTATGATTAAGTGACTCTTCCACAAATTATTTTCACTTACCTGTGAAATCTCAACATTTCCAATTCTGAACACTTCATCAACCAGAGTAGCAGAAAGCAGCTGAGATATGGTACAGGGTACAATATGCTGAGCTCGGGCTCTCTGAAAAAAAAGTATGCATACATCCAATTAAGAAAATAATAACTACTGTTCATTTAGCACCTGTTATGTGCCAAGCATTTTACATATATTATAACATTGAATCTTCAAAATGCACCTCATTATCCCTGCTTCACAGAGATGAAAACCAGGGTTATATAGCTAACAAATGCCACACTTTAGATTTCAAACCCAGGCT
Organism: Tursiops truncatus; assembly: GCF_011762595.2. Classification (NCBI taxonomy): domain Eukaryota; kingdom Metazoa; phylum Chordata; class Mammalia; order Artiodactyla; family Delphinidae; genus Tursiops; species Tursiops truncatus. The sequence continues at coordinate 162,177,757 of NC_047034.1, read as the reverse complement.
TGTCTGACTCCAAAGCTCCTGATGAATGGATAAGTTTGTGCAGTACTAGGGATCACCAAAATGAGTAGGCCAGAGTGCAAACAGCATAAGGAAGATGACCTGCTTCTGGAACAGACTTTTAAAGGAAACCCCACCTTTAGGAGCTGGCTTTTTATCACAGATGAGATGGTACTCAGAAGGGGTTTGAGAGATGGCCAGCAGAGACAGAACATTGGAGTTGTTCTAACTCTCATGATAAAATATAACAGAAAGTTAGAGGTACAGCTTTAGGATAGATGTTCTGACAATCAAACGTGAGTATGGGGAAAATGGGATAAGGGCTTGGCCACACTGGACATCTTAAAGGAAAGGGACAGGAGGTGATGGGCAGAAGAGGACACCCAAATCACATCCAGAAGCAGCCTAACACCAGCATAAATTCTTATTTTTGCCTACCACTGGGCAGAGGTTGTTTGGGGAACATAAAGATGAGTAGAATGGAATAGGATTTGCCTTCAACATACTCCTAACTTAGGGGAGGTAAAAATGTAAATAACGAGCCTGATCTTGATACACTATAGAATGAGATGCTCTATGTAGGATCTCGGAAATATTTTTGGCCATTTCAAGAAGAGGGAGCATTTAGGCTGGACCTTGAAGCACAAGAATTTCGACAGTGAAAAAATAGTGGGTAGGGAATATGCATTATAGGCTGAGGGCAAACATGCACTCTCATAGACTCTTAGAGGGACCATGTACAAGATGGAAAAAGCATGGTGGATTAAAGATTACGGTTCTTCCTGTTGGAGATCAACAGGATGTAACCCAGTAACTGTTCCACATGTAAGACTGAACATAGCAGACTCTTGGTCTTCATGGATTTAGCAGTTGAAGCTTATCCCTGAAGGTCCATGATACTCGCAACATTTCACTTTGCTGAAGCCTAATTTTGAATGGTGAGTACTGCCAGGATGGTAGAAAGTAAGCCTAGCCAACTACCAGCACACATGTCACAACAGGCAGCAGCCAAGCTTGAGTGTAAAGATTATGGCTCTACCACTCAGGAGCAGTGTGTTCTTGGTCACATTTCTCTATTCATCTGTACCTCAGTTTCCTCATCTATAAAACTAGGAATAATAAAATCATTAAAAATCATTATGAAAATTAAATATATGGTGAAGTACCTAGAATAACTGGCACACTGTAAGCACTCAATAAACATTAGGAATTATTAGGTCAGCTATTGTTCCTCACTCTTTATAGCTGCAATAGCTTTTAACAAGGATATAAAGGAATCAACTGTTTTTCAATTTTACTTTATAGTATTTTATAAGTGAAGTTATATGCTATATTAGTATTTATATATTTAAAATTTGCTGAGGTCCCAGGATTTAGCTCTCATAGTCTACTATACAGTTTTCACCTATCACACCTGAGATTTTCATTGTATCTTCAGCATAAGAAAACTAAGAGCCACTGTGGTAACAGCAGCAAGAATATGGGCTTTGGAGCCAGAAAGTCCTACAGACCTGTGTTCAAATCCCAGCTCCACAGCCCTGGACACACCACCACCTATTCTATAAAATGAGGATATCTACCTTTTGAGTTGTAAATGAAATATATAATGTATATGAAAATGCTAATCCCAAGCGCCACATGTAGTAGGTATTCAATAAATATTATTACTCCTCAGGGAAAAACGTTACAGATGGGTAATTATTGAGGTGTTAGTAAATACCTTCAAATTCATCTCAAATCACAGCAAGTTCTTGTTTTTTAATGAGCACCTATTATGTGCCAAGAACTGATCACAAAGAGTTTCCAGTTTGTTCCAAAGAGATTCACAGAGAGGGTGTCAGCACAAGTACTGATATGTTTAATTCTGAAAAAAATTCTTTTCTAGCTGACTATGAACCACTGGCTACTCTGACAGTACTATAAAAAACCCACCATTTTTAAAGGCAAAACATGGCATTAGAAATTTCACATGATTCAGTCAAATATAACAGGTTTATAGTCAACAGGAAACATTTTAGATAGAGTGTTTATCTAATTTACTGTGGAAAAGGCACTAGATTTAAACATAAAAAGACCTGGGTTTGAAACTCCAGTTTATAACCATCATTGTTCTCTGAAAAGCAGTCTTAATACACAGCCCCAGGGAGGGATACTGAGATTAAGAATTCTAACAACCAGAATGAAGAAAAATAGTTAAGATAAAGGAGAAAAGATGAGAACCAATGATCTATCTTTTGTTTTTTCCTTTACAGCCTCAAGGAAGACAAAGTTAGAGGACTTGGAGTCCCCTCTGGTCTTCCTGGGAAAAAGAAAATTACAATAGACAGAAGTTGCTCATCAGATTTTGGATTTGTGCAGCATCAATGTGTGGACTGTCTAACTAGCTATGCAAGCTCAGGTGTCCCTTAATCTCCCTGAGCCTCTGTTGTGCAATGCAGTAAATAATAATTAACTCACAGGATTATATAAAATAATCATATGAAAAATATAAAGCAATGCCCAAATGTATGGGAATTATCAATGGATTTTTTTCCCACTGACACACCCTTGTGAATTACCAGTTTAGGTAAAAGCTTATCAATCTGGACATAAAACACAGAAGCTACTAATACTGAATCTTAACACCAAATCCTATATTTTTTAAAGGATGAAATCAACAGCAGCTATTAAATTGAAACTCATTTCTGAAAGAGTGAGTAACAAGCATTTGGACAGCTTTTTACAGATCACTTTCCTATACGTTACCTCATTTATCAATTCTCAGAACCACCCTGGGACATGAGTAGTACTAGTACTATTATCAGATGAGAAAAATCAAGGGCCACCAAAACCAGCAGTGGAAGCTGCTTCGCTAAACTCACACCACCAGTTAAAAGGCAAAGTTGATTCTGGACACCACGTACTCTGGCTCCAATGCTCAGGTTCTTTTTAATAATACTCTCTGGGACCATTTACTGAAAGCAACTCTGGGGCAGGTGTAATTATATATATATATATCATAATATTAAGTCTCACAACAACCTCGTAAGGTATCTATTATTAATCCCATTTAGTAGGTGCCAAACAGATTTCCAAGAAGGTATCATTTGTCCAATGATACCCTGCAAGGAGTGTCAGAGCAATGGTGGATCATAGATCCACTAGACTTCAAAGACCATGTTCTTTCCACCGCATTAGAGCACCTCATTACATTTCATTTAAAAACGACTTCCAATACATGAAGAATGTAAACTAGGCTATACAAACAAGTTCACTTTTCCCACAAAGTTGATTTCATTAGTTCTATTGGTAAATTTCAAAATAAAGGCAAGGAAACAATGGATGCAAAATTAGGGGAATTTCATTTTTCAAAATTACAGCACTCAATTATAAGATTCGAAAAGATAATAATTGACAATTATCGTATCAGCTCAAGTTTAACACCCTTCCTTCATCGCATAAATTTTCTCTCACAGATGAGTCAGTAGCTTCCGGACAGTATAAGATAAAACGAAGTACGCTTTCAACCTACAGATTTCTTTTCGGCCTGGGAAGGTGTCGGTGATCCAAAGCCCCCAGGGGACTGTGTGTAGCTTCCGGTTCCCCCAAAAGAGGAACTGCTATAGCTTTCAAATCCACCTGGTTTTAAACAACAACGGTATTAATACCTGTTCCGCCCTCCAAGCCTCTGAAAAATCCACAGGACCCCCAGACTTCACCCTAGCCACTTCCAGCGTCTCCTTAACCTCCCCCCGACCCCGCACGCCCCCGCGGCCGGCCCCCGCCCCTCCCCCACCCCCGCCGCCACAGGCCTCTCCCACCCAGCCCCTTGCTAAATCCTTCTTGCGGGTCTCGTAATCCGCCCCACTCATCATTACTGGTCCACATCTTCGTCACGATTCCCTCAGGAAAGAGTTGCAGAAGGTTCCGGTCTGGTGGGTTCCCCTAACCGCCTCCGAGCCCTGAGGCGGCCGCTCCGCTATATCTACTTTTCGCAGGAGCCACAAACTCCTTCCCGCGAAAGACGGAGCCAGTCAGCAGCCAGAACTCTTCTCGCTTCAGCCAATCAGTGCTCACGAATCTTACGCCTTTTCCCGTCTTCTCCAGCCGCGCTCCCGAAAACGCGCACTCTGCTCCCGGGAGGGTAGGAAGCCTCTGCGGCCATCGTTACTAAGGGCAAAAAAGACTGCGCAAGCGGAAGTAAGGCTGAGGGACGTTGTGATAGGACGGTGTCTCGAAAAAATAACCAATCAAGATGATATTTCCGCTCCTCTGGCCGTGTCACCCCCCGTGACACCTTACATCACTTCCTTTGTACGGCCTCCTCCTGTTCCCGCCAAATTCTTCCCAAGCGACGCCTTAATCTAAAGGGTTGTAGTAGAATTCCTGCTTCCTCTTCTGGGCCTGGCGATCACGCAGCATTTGCGCACCCGGGGAAGTCAGTACTGGCTTCACGGCACCTCGTGGAGTTGCATGTTCTTTTCCTTAAAAAGCCAAGTTCAGTTCTTTTATTGCCACCTTCTCGTCCTGATTTTCCCCAGTGAGGCAATGAGAAACCTACACTGTCTTTCCCAGAATGGCAGAAGATCTGAGAATGACATCCCCCCAACCTGTTCCTCACCCCGCTCTAATCCAGTTTCGCATCCTCGGTTGCTTGAAGTATTCTTCATATAACACAGTTGTGTCCCTACTATAGAGAGTGGAACACGTCTGTCAGTTCTTTGCTCTAAATACTACTATACTGTTAGGACTCCTCCTCCCTCCCCCAATTAATTTATTAAAAAATATTTATTGGGCTTCCCTGGTGGCGCAGTGTTTGAGAGTCCGCCTGCCGATGCTGGGGACATGGGTTCGTGCCCCGGTCCGGGAAGATCCCACATGCCGCGGAGCGGCTAGGCCCGTGAGCCATGGCCGCTGAGCCTGCACGTCCGGAGCCTGTGCTCCGCCCACAACGGTAGAGACTGCAATGGTGAGAGGCCCAAGTACTGCAAAAAAAAAAGAAAAAAAAAATTTATTGATGTCTCTTTTGTTCCCAGCTCAGTGCTGGCCACTAGGATTCAATGGTAAATAAGATAGACATGGTCCCGGGCTTTTGGGCCATTGTATTTCCTTTGCTAAAACTGCAGGCACTGTTTTTTTTTGTTTGTTTTTGGGTTTTTTTTTTTTTGGCTACGTTGGGTCTTTGTTGCTACTGCACGGGCTTTCTCTAGTTGCGGCAAGCAGGGGCTACTATTCGTTGTGGTGCTCGGGCTTCTCGCTGCGGTGGCTTCTCTTGCTACGGAGCACGGGCTCTAGGCGCGCAGGTTCAGTAGCTCCACGACATCCGGGACCTTCCTGGACCAGGGATGGAACCCGTGTTCCCTGAATTGGTAGGCGGATTCTTAACCACTGCGCCACCAGGGCAGTCCCGCAGGCACTGTCTTAAATATTTTACATTAATTAACTCAGTCCTGTGAGGTAGGTAAATACTGCTGTTGTCCCCACTTTACAGATGAGAAAACTGAAGCTAAGTTGTGGGCGTCTATACTGAAGCCCAGGAAGTCTGATTCTATCAACCAGTGTAGTTAGTATACCTTCTTGAACATCCTAGACCTGGGGCACAAACTCACATGACAACTGGGCTCAGGCAGGAAAACTGTAAATATAGTGGATTGAATAATAGAGGGGAATTTTTTTTTAATTGAAGTATAGTTGACTCACATTGTGTTAGTTTCCGGTGTACAGCAAAGTGATTCAGATATATGTATGTTCTTTTTCCTTGTAAGTTGTTGTTTTTTTAAATTTTATTTTTTTATACAGCAGGTTCTTGTTAGTTATCCATTTTATACATATTAGTGTATACATGTCAATCCCCATCGCCCAATTCATCCCACCACCACCACCACCCCCCAGCCACTTTCCCCCCTTGGTGCCCATACGTTTGTTCTCTACATCTGTGTCTCAATTTCTGTCCTGCAAACCGGTTCATCTGTACCATTTTTCTAGGTTCCACATATACACGTTAATATATGATATTTGTTTTTCTCTTTCTGACTTACTTCACTCTGTATGACAGTCTCTAGATCCATCACATCTCTACACATGACCCAATTTCGTTCCTTTTTTATGGCTGAGTAATACTCCATTGTATATATGTACCACACCTTCTTTATCCACTCGTCTGTCAGTGGACATTTAGGTTGCTTCCATAACCTGGCTATTGTAAATAGTGCTGCAATGAATACTGGGGTGCATGTGTCTTTTTGAATTATGGTTTTCTCTGGGTATATGCCCAGTGGTGGGATTGCTGGGTCATATGGTAATTCTATTTTTAGGTTTTGAAGGAACCTCTGTACTGTTCTCCATAGTGGCTGTATCCATTTACATTCCCACCAACAGTGCAAGAGGGTTCCCTTTTCTCCACACCCTCTCCAGCATTTGTTGTTTGTAGATTTTCTGATGATGCCCATTCTAACTGGTGTGAGGTGATACCTCATTGTAGTTTTGATTTGCATTTTTCTAATAATTAGTGATGTTGAGCAGCTTTGCATGTTCTTCTTGGCCATCTGTATATCTTCTTTGGAGAAATGTCTATTTAGGTCTTCTGCCCATTTTTGGATTGGGCTGTTTGTTTTTTTAATATTGAGCTGCATGAGCTGTTTATATATTTTTGAGATTAATCTTTCGTTTGCAAATATTTTCTCCCATTCTGAGGGTTGTCTTTTCATCTTGTTTGTAGTTTCCTTTGCTTTGCAAAAGCTTTTAAGTTTCATTAGGTCCTATTTGTTTATTTTTGACTGGGGTCAGTCAGGAAAACTGTAAATATAGTGGATTGGATAATGGAGGGGAATTTTTAAAACTTTTTTCTCCACAGTAAGAAAAGCAACCACACAGGCATAATGGTAAATAGCAACTGACATGAAGAATATGGGGTCAGTGTTGCCAGGTCATCTTAAGTTTTTTTAGCAGGTACCAGAAGCCTGCATTTTTATGTAAACATTTCAGAATTTTGTTTATAAGTAAATTTAAAAATTAAAAGGAACTTCCCTGGTGGCGCAGTGGTTAAGAATCTGCCTGCCAATGCAGGGGACATGAGTTCGAGCCCTGGTCCAGGAAGATCCCACATGCTGCGGAGCAGCTAAGCCCGTGCGCCACAACTACTGAGGCTGTGTGCCACAGCTACTGAAGCCCGTGCACCTAGAGCCCGTGCTCCACAACCAGAGAAGCCACTGCAATGAGAAGCCCGAGCACCACAATGAAGAGTAGCCCCGCTTGCTGCAACTAGAGGAAGCCCATGTGCAGCAACAAAGAAACAAAGCAGCCAAACAAACAAACAAACAAAAAATTAAAAATGCTATGTAGGCCAAAGAAAAGGTATCTGTGGGCCAGATGTTGCTTGTGTGCCGTTTCTTTCCTACGTAAATTCTGTTAGCGTCCAAATCATTGCTGAGAAATAAACAAGATACAGCCAAGAAGAAAAGTCATATCAAGATAACATTATTATATTAAGCCTAAGGTGATTGAAACTTTCATAGTCTGACAAGTAAGAGCATATTTATGATATGTAGGATTAAATGTTAGCAATTAAGAGTAATTGGGAAATTTAAGATGTGGGTTCACTTGGAGTAGTCAGCCTCATTTGCGGTTCAACTAGTTATAAATTCAGCTGAGAGGATCATACTTTTAAAAATAAATAAAATGAAATATGAATATCTTAAAATATAACAATGCAAAACGTCAAACTAAGGTTTTTGCAAATCTTTTCAAGAGCTTGATGATCTGATAAATTGAGCAGAGGGCTCAGTTTTCAATTAGCGCTAAAATGATTAGTATTTACCTTTTGTTTGGGGAGGGGCAGTGAATTCTCTCAAGGTTTAGTTTTATCAAGTTGAAGTCTTCCTGTCACATAGAAGGGATTTCTGAGAAGTCTTCCGTTTCCCTCTCCAGGTAGACTGTTATCAGGGAAACCCACAGCAAGACTGAGAAAAGGAGAAATCACCCTTTAAAAGCAATCTGGTGACACATCCATTAGGATGGCTACTATTTTAAAAATAGAAAACAAGTGTTGGTGAGGACATGGAGAAATTGGAAACTTTGTGCACTGTTAGTGGGAATGCAAAATAGTGCAGCCACTATGAAATACGGTATGGCAATTCCTCAAAACATTGAAAATAGAATCATCATATGATCCAGCAGTTCCATTTCTGGGTATATACACCAAAGAACTGAAAGCAGGGACTCAGTTACTTGGACACCCATGTTCATAGCAGCGTTATTCACAAAAGCCAAAAGGTGGAAGCAAACCAAGTATCTATTGACAGATGAATCAATAAACAAAACGTATGGGACGTACAATGGAATATTATTCAGCTTTTAAAAAAGGAAAGAAATTCTGATACATGCTAAAATATGGGTGAACCTTGAAGACATTATTCTAAGTGAAATAAGCCAGTCACAAAGGACAAATATTGTATGATTCCACTTATATGAGGTACATAGAATAGTCAAATTCATAGGGACAGGAAGTAGAATAGTGGCTACCAGGGGCTGGAGAAAAGGAAGAATGGGGAGTTATCATTTAATGGGTATGGTTTCCACTCGGGAAGATTAAAAGTTTCCCTACTTCCCTGGTAGCAGAGTGGTTAAGAATCTGCCTGCCAACGCAGGGGACATGGGTTTGAGCCCTGGTCTGGGAAGATCCCACATGCTGCAGAGCAACTAAGCCTGTGCACCACAACTACTGAGCCTGCGCTCTAGAGCCTGTGAACCACAACTACTGAAGCCCATGGACCTAGAGCCCGTGCTCCGCAACAGAAGAAGCCACCACAATGAAAAGAATGCGCACCGCAAGGAAGAGTAGCCCCCGCTCGCCAAAAAGCCCACACGCAGCAACGAAGACCCAACGCAGCCAAAAATAAATTAATTAATTAAAAAAGAAAAGTTCGGGCAATAGATAGTGGTGATGGTTGCACAACAGGAATGTAGCTAATGCCACAGAACTGTACTTGAAAATGGTAAAAAGGTAAATTTTATGTCGTTTGTATTTTAACACAATTAAAATTTTTTTAAAATCCACCCTGGTATTCATTGAGTATATGCCACAGGCCAGAAACGTGCATTATCTCTGCTAAATTCTTCGTATGCATTATCTCCCAAAGTTTTTGACCTGCCATTTAAACCTCCAAGTTCATTTTGCCTCCACATTATAAATACACATATTTTAATCAGAATGTTCTCAATACTGATGAATTTTCATTTAGACTTAATTTCCTGTTCAATTTTTTGTACAGTGAGATTTAGCCATTTCTAATTTTTCCATTTTCAATTTTGCAGAAATCATTGTGAATCCATTCTTCCCTGGGCAAACTTTACAATGAGTGTTAAATTCATCATTCAAATTTGATTCATACCAAATTTTACTGGTTTTTCACATCTGCCACTATAGTTTCATGGGTGCTCATTTCTATCAAGTACAGTTTGATTCAGGGAATTTCTGGTAGTTTTCAATGTTCACAAGATGTGATTCTCCTTTTTTTTTTCCTAAGACAATTTTACTGGATGGAGTAGCTATTTTCAGTTTTATATTGTACTGATTATTTCCACCAGTAATAATCATTATGAATTGGATAATACTGATAGAATTCTTTTAATATCAAAGAGGTTTTTAGAAGTGGTGCAGAACACTATTTGTTTAATGCTCAATTTTTTAACTCTTATAGGTAATAATCCTTGAAATCAATCTTTTGGGTATTTAAACATTGTTTACAAACTTAAATATCCTTAAATTTTTTTTTTTTTTTTCGGTACGCGGGCCTCTCACTGCTGTGGCCTCTCCCACTGCAGAGCACAGGCCCCGGATGTGCAGGCTCAGTGGCCATGGCCCACGGGCCCAGCCGCTCTGCGGCACGTGGGATCCTCCCGGACCGGGGCACGAACCCGCGCCCGCTGCATCGGCAGGCGGACTCCCAACCACTGCGCCACCAGGGAAGCCCATCCTTAAATTTTTAAACTGCAATTAAAGTGCTAGTATGGCTGGCTGATTCTTATGAATACTTCAAATATCTTAAAGAGCAGACAAAATACAAAAATGATAATTGTGAAGTTAATGAAGTTGAAGTTTCAGGGCTCTTTGCTTGCACAGCCTCTTCCAAAGCCCTTCTTTTGTTTAGATACCTCTTTAATATCTTACTTTGCATTCTTTTTCTTTTTCTTTCTTTCTTTTTTTTTTTTGCGTTACGCGGGCCTCTCACTGTTGTGGCCTCTCCCGTTGCGGAGCACAGGCTCCGGACGCACAGGCTCAGCAGCGATGGCTCACGGGCCTAGCCGCTCCGCAGCATGTGGGATCTTCCCGGACCGGGGCACGAACCCGTGTCCCCTGCATCGGCAGGCGGACTCTCAACCACTGCGCCACCAGGGAAGCCCTGCATTCTTTTTCTTAAATAGGGCTACACAAATTGTTTAAGCCTCAGGCCCAACAAAATCTGGTGCCTCCTTTCTCCTGCTTCCTTGGATCATTGCTTTATTTATTTTATCATCCTATGGTTTCTGTAGTATTATCCTTGGCTTTCAAACATTCAATCAGACTGAAAAGAAAAAGATATGTCATCTTAATCCAGTTGAGGTTATTGGATCTGGGTCTTCAATCAATTTATTCTTAGTCAGGTCTCATGACTTGCTTGTGTGGTCCAAGGGGACTGTCACCAGGCCACAGATGACTAAGCTGAGCTTCCTTTTTGTAATATCTGTTAGACTTTTAAAGTCATACCTTTCTCTTAGGTTTTCATTGTTTGCAACCAAATGTCTTTTCTCAAAATCATGGGCTTTCAGTCTCACTTGGGCAGCATTATATAAACTGCTGTCCTGTTGTTTTCTTTTAATTAGTTAATTAATAAATTTATTTATTTATTTATTTTTGGCTGCATTGGATCTTCGTTGCTGGGTGCAGGCTTTCTCTAGTTGTGGAGAACAGTGGCTACTCTTCGTTGTGGTGCGTGGGCTTCTCATTGCGGTGGCTTCTCTAGTTGTGGAGCACAGGCTCTAGGTGCTCAGGCTTCAGTAGCTGTGGCATGCAGGCTCAGTAGTTGTGGCTCACGGGCTTATTTGCTCTGTGGCATGTGGGATCATTCCCGGACCAGGGCTCGAACCCGTGTCCCCTGCATTGGCAGGCGGATTCTTAACCACTGCGCCACCAGGGAAGTCCCCTGATGTCCTGTTTGATACATTGATGGGGACTTTTGCAAGTTTGAAAATTCATGTATTCTTATTGATATACTATTTTGTTATATTCATAGGGCCACCTGAAGGCTTCACTTCCTAGAAGAGGAGGAGTAGTCTTTGGTGTTAGCGGGACTCTAGGATGGTTGGCTAATTAGCTCTTGGAGCCCCTTCTTCTTGGTTATTGTTTGTGAGCAGTCCAGCCTGTCAGCCCATCTTGTTCTGCACACAATTCCCATTGTCTGGGACTATTTGACTTCTCACAGGTCTGTGAATTTCTTCTTTACCCAAGTGGGAACTGTACATATGTATACTTTATAAATAGGCATCTAATTAATAAAAGAAGCAAAGTGTCCATGTGTGTATACTTATGAAAATAAGTTAAACATATCCTGTACTAGTCACAGTCTTGTGTGTTTCAACTACCTTTTCGTGTTCTTTTCCTATGTGGACTGTTATCCTCATGGCCTTTCACAGATGCAACTTCTTCCAAAAACTGTGACAATAACAATAAGAAAATCGTTATCATATTATTATTAATGCTGCAGTTGTCACATCTTGGCCAGCAATGGGTTGGTTCCTTGGACCTATCAGCGCTAAGGAACCTCATGTTCCTTAAAGCCTTCTGGCTTTCTGGCAGCAGGAGCGCATCCCACCCCATCCAGCCTAAACTTTTTCCCTAGACACGGCCTCAGTGCTCCTCCTTTGAATGGAGAACGGTACAGGGGGCCGCTGCTGTTAGAGCCCTCTTAGTAGTCACTCAGGAAGGGAAACATTTATCTTTTAAGGTTAGGAGTTTACATGTATTTTTCCAGTTTAACATAGCATGTTGCTATACCTTACATTTGTTAAGCTGACAGATAAATTGTGGATAGTTTTTTTAATGTCTTGGAGGAAAGGGCATTAGATTGGCAAAGACATAGGATCTGGGTGTGTCTCTGGATTGGGAGGGCAGGATCTAATGCCCTGCTTTATTCACTTCATCTTCACAACAACCAAATGAGGTAAGCACTATCATCATCCCCATTTTACAGATGAGGAAACTGAGCTTCCCAACCTTTTTTAAAATTATATGCGCATGTAGAAAATAGTGCTTGTTGGCACACTGGACTAAACACATGAGGCTGGCAGGGGCCAGAGGTGCAGGGGCTAAAGGCGCACTCATCCCAATTTGCCCAGGACTTTCCCATTTTTAAAACTAAAGGTCGGAAAAAAAAAAAAAAAAAAAACTAAACTAAAGGTCGGGACTTCGCTGGTGGCCCAGTGGTTAAGAATCTACCTGCAATGCAGGGGCCACAGGTTCAAGCCCTAGTCCGGGAACATCCCACATACCACGGAGCAACTAAGCCTGTGCGCCACAACTACTGAGCCTGCTCTCTAGAGCCGGCGAGCCACAACTACTGAAGCCCGTGTGCCATAAGTACTGAAGCCTGCACGCCTAGAGCCTGTGCTCCGCAACAAGAGAAGCCACCGCAATGAGAAGCCCATGCACTGCAACAAAGAGTAAGCCCTGCTCAACACAACTAGAGAAAGCCTGCGCACGGCAACGGAAGACCCAGTGCAGCCAAAAAATAAACAAACAAACAAACAAATAAATAAATGAAATTAATCTATTAAAAAAAGAAAAAGAAAAAAAGAATTAAAAAAAAAAAAAGAATCCTCTTGCCGGTGCAGGGGACATGGGTTTGAGCCCTGGCCTGGGAAGATCCCACGTGCCATGGAGCAACTAAGCCTGTGCGCCACTACTACTGAGCTTGTGCTCTAGAGCCCATGAGCCGCAACCACTGAGCCCACAGGCCACAACTACTGAAGCCCGTGCACCTAGAGCCCGTGCTCTGCAACAAGAGAAGCTACCGCAATGAGAAGCCTGCGCACCACAACAGAGTAACCCCCGCTCGCTGCAACTAGAGAAAGCCCCGGTGCAGCAACAAAGACCCAACACAGCCAAAAATAAACTAAAAAAAAAAAGACACACACTCAAAAAAACTAAAGGTCTCTTGTCCTGGAAACCCCTCTAGTCCCATTCAAACCAAGATGGTTAATCACCCTTCAGAGGTGTTTGGTTAGCGTCTCCAGCTGCACTAAGCCCAGCCTGCCTGGCTGACCTATGGATGACTATCTCCTTGCTCCTGTGAACTTTTAGTGATGCACTGGTGTGCCTGGACATTCCATGTGAGACTCAATAATCAGCCTGAGGTCACAGAGCTAGCAAAAAGACCAACTGGATTGAATGCAGCTCTATGTGACTCCTGAGCCCAACTCTTTTTAAAAAATAATTAATTAATTAATTTATTTATGGCTGCATTAGGTCTTCTTTGCTGCACGCGGGCTTTCTTTGGTTGCGTTGAGGGCTACTCTTCGTTGTGGTGCACGGGCTTCTCATTGTGGTAGCTTCTCTTGTTGCGGAGCACAGGATCTAGGCACGCGGGCTTCAGTAGTTGCAGCACGCGGGCTCAGTAGTTGTGGCTCATGGGCTCTAGAGCACAGGCTCAGTAGTTGTGGTGCTTGGGCTTAGTTGCTCCGCGGCTTGTGGCATCTCCCAGACCAGGGTTCAAACCCGAATCCCCTGCATTGGCAGGCGGATTCTTAACCACTGTGCCACCAGGGAAGCCCCCTGAGCCCAACTCTTAATCATGATTTTTTTTTCCTATACCTCCTTTTTGTCCATCCCCTCACCCTTGTCAGCTCTTCTTTACCTTCAAATGCTTAGTACTTTGATGCTGTTGTCACATTAAACAAACAGAGGTGAAAGGGGCTTATTCTTGTTTTTCTCAAACATATTTGCAATTTTAAAGAGTGCCCAGGGTTTACTGCCGCACTATTTACAATAGCCAAGACATGGAAGCACCCTAAATGTCCATCAACAGACGAATGGATAAAGAAGATGTGGTAGTATATACAATGGAATATTACTCAGACATAGAACAGAATGAAATAATGCCATTTGCAGCAACATGGATGGACCTAGAGATTATCATACTAAGTGAAGTAAGTCAGAAAGAGAAAGACAAGTATCATATGATACCCCTTATATATGGAATCTAAAAAAAAAAAGATACAAATGAACTTATTTATAGAACACAACCAGACTCACATACATAGAAAACAAACTTATGGTTACCAAAGGGGAAAAGACAGGGAAGGGATAAATTAGGAGTTTGCGATGAACATATATACAGTTCTATATATAAAATAGATAATCAACAAGGACCTACTGTATAGCACAGGGAACTATACTCAGTATTTTGTAATAAGCTATAAGGGGAAGAAATCTGAATAAGAATATATATATGTATATGTATATGTATAACTGAATCACTGTGCTGTACACCTGAAACGAATACAACATTGTAAGTCAACTGTACTTCAGTTTAAAAAAAGACATTTAAGAAGACCTAAATACGTAAAGAAATAAACCAACTTCATGGGCAGAAAAATTCAATATCATAAAAATATCAAGTTGAGAAGAATTGGCCTGTAGATTCTATGCAATTCTAATAGAGATTCTCAACAAGGTTAAAAAAAAAAAAGGGTGCGCTGGAAGAGGACACGTGCCCAGGAGGACTGATAGAACAGAGATACCTACAAAAGGGTGACAGTGTCCGGTCTGGATGCCTTTTATGAACTTTGGACTTTTCCCCACAGTCATGGGGAACCACTGAAGGTTTTGAAGCAGAGCAATTACATGATCTTGCTGGCAGATTGAGGGAGTACTGACAGACAGATTGAGGGACTGCCCAAGACTGGAGACAGGGTTATCTGTTAGGAGGCTGGAGAAGCGACCAAGGTAGTAATGATGTGGGCCTGAATCAAGGCAGAGGGAGTGAGAAAGAGAGGGACAGATAAAACAGAAGTCATAGGAAAGGGGAAGGTTTAAAATGTCTTCAATTTATTAATTTTTTATTCATCCAATCAGTCTTATTTAGTCCACTATTTATTTATTCAACAAATATATTTTTAGTGCCTATTAAGTGCCAAGAGCTATGCTTCCCCTGAACTGACTCTAGTTTTTTTTTTTTTTTTTTGCAGTATGCGGGCCTCTCACTGTTGTGGCCTCTCCCGCTGCGGAGCACAGGCTCCGGACGCGCAGGCTCAGCGGCCATGGCTCACGGGCCTAGCCGCCCCGCGGCATGTGGGATCTTCCTGGACCGGGGCACGAACCCGTGTCCCCTGCATCGGCAGGCGGACTCTCAACCACTGTGCCACCAGGGAAGCCCCCTGACTCTCGTTTTGAAGCTGGGTCACAATGAGAAATAGATCAGGAACTCAAGAGCAGAAGCAGGCTTCTTCAGTTCATATTTGGCCATGTGAGTTTGTCAGTTGTGGCCAACTTCAGAATTTCTCTCTGGGACCTTTAAGGACCAACCATTACAAAAAACCCAGCTTAGAGAAGACACAAATTATATAGTATAATTTGAGGCCCCTCAGGTTTCCTCGTTAGATATTCATTCTTTTGGATCAGTCACTGCAGCTGCAAAGGGAAAATTCAATTAATTATTTTATGATCTTTTCACTTCCCTGCTCCAAAATCTTCAGTGGTTCCCCATGACCTATAGGATAATGTTCAAGGTCCTTGGAATGGAATCCTAACGGGGCACCATCACAGTTATAGTTTTAGGTTTATCTGTATGAATCTTACTGAAGCCTATTTGTCTCACAAAACTATAAATTAGTTTTGTTCATCATTGTATCGCCAGCACCTGGCACTGTTCTTGACCTTCTTGGACTAAGCCCTCTGTGGACTTGGACCCCAGGCCAACCACAGCTTCCCAGGAGCTCGGAGGCCAGGAATGGACAAAGGTCCTGGGCACTGAAGGACTGACCCCCTCATTCCCATTAGGGTATTTGTTTTATCTGCATCACTGAGGTTATAGAACTAAAAGGCTACAGCAAAAACGTGAAGAATGCTTGCCTTTATCAGCTTTCATACCACATGTTTTTCTCCTAAGAGTGATGTGTATTTTCTGGAGATGACAGCTGCCAAGAATCAAATAAGTGCTTTGGGACAATTTGAAGAAAAGCCGCTGTTTTGTACTTAAGAAGGAATGGTCCCAACCCTTCGGATTTCTCTGCCTCACTTACCTTTTCCAGCAAACCCAGGTCCAGCAGGCCAGGCTGAACCCAGGGAGAAGCCATTATCATTTAGGTAACCGGCTCCTGGCAGAGGGCTGAGTAGGGCCTGAAATACTCCCTGGCTCCACTCTGAGCCCTGCTGGGGTAACTTTTTCTTTCTTTTCTGGCCACACCGCGCAGCTTGTGGGATCCCAGTTCCCCGACCAGGGATCAAACCCGGGGCCCCTGCAATGGAAGCATGGAGTCCTAACCACTGGACCGCCAGGGAATTCCCGGGGTACCTTTTTCTATTCGTGAAAAGTTACCTTGTGGGTTAGTGGTGGTGACAGTGACCAAAAAGCTGTGGTATTTAAAAGAAGTCCCTGCATCCAGCGTAAAGCTGAGTAAGACTCTAGCACCCCTCGGAGGGGTTTACAAGGAGCAGCTAGGCTTTCTCAGATGTCTCTCCCTTGTTCCAATTTCAAGCCTAGTCATTGCCAGCTCCCTGCTCAGCCCTCAGGGAGCTGCCTGCCCTAGACTCCTTGCCTGCCCTCCTTCCCTATGGGTCCCACGGGTTACCTTCTAAGCTAACCTCGATGTGCCCTAGATACTGTCGAGCAGGTATGAATCAGGCCATAAGCTAAGAAAAGCACACTGACTTATTTTCATTAAATCAAAAGCAGTTGGTCCCTGAGCCCTCTTCTCTCTGTACTGGCAGAAAATTCATCTTGGTGGTTATTTTGATGCCCTCCTCCTCCTTGGGGTGACCCAGGGCCTGAACACAGATGGCGCTGTAGTCTTTTTTTTTTTTTAATTGAAGTATAGTTGATTTACAATACTGTGTTAGTTTCAGAAGTACCACATAGTGATTTGATTTTTTTTTTGCAGATTATATTCCATTATAAGTTATTATAAGATATCGGGTATAATTCTCTATGCTAAACAGTAAATCCTCGTTGCTTATCTATTTTATGTATAGTAGTTTGTATCTGTTAATCCCATAATTCCTAATTTGTCCCTCCCTCCCCCTCCCCCCTTTGGTAACCATAAGTGTGTTTTCTATGTCTATGAGTCTGTTTCTGTTTTGCATATAGATTCATTTGTATTGTTTTTTAGATTCCACATATAAGTGATATCATATAGTATTTGTCTTTTTCTGTCTGACTTATTTCACTAAGCATAATATTCTCTAGGTCTATCCATGTTGCTGCAAATGGCAATATTTCATTCTTCTTTATGGCTAATATTCCATTGTAATAGTCCATATATACACCACATCTTCTCAAGCCAGTTGTCTGTTCATGGGCACTTGGGTTGCTTCCATGTCTCGGCTATTGTAAATAGTGCTGCTATGAACATTGGGGTGCATGTATCTTTTCAAATTAGAGTTTTTGTTTTTTCCAGATATATACCTAGGAGTGGAATTGCTGGATCATACTGTAGTTCTAAGTTTAGTTTTTTAAGAAACCTCCACACTGTTTTCCATAGTGGCTGCACTAATTTACATTCCTATCAACAGTATAGGAGGGTTCCCTTTTCCCCACATCCTTTCCAGCATTTATTTTTTATTTTTATTTATTTATTTTTGTCTTCATTGCGTAGGGTCTTCATTGCTGCGTGCAGGCTTTTCTCTAGTTACAGCGAGCAGGGGCTACTCTTCCTTGTGGTGTGCGGGCTTCTCATTGTGGTGGCTTCTCTTGTTGCGGAGCATGGGCTCTAGGCTCGCGGACTTCAGTAGTTGTGGCACGAGGGCTCAGTAGTTGTGGTGCACAAGCTTAGTTGCTCCGCGGCATGTGGGATCTTCCCAGACCAGGGCTCGAACCCGTGCCCCTGCATTGGCAGGTGGATTCTTAACCACTGCGCCACCAGGGAAGTCCCTATTTGTAGATTTTTTTGTTGATAGCCATTCTGACCAGTGTGAGATGATACCTCATTGAGCTTTAGATTTGCATTTCTCTGATAATTAGTGATGTTGAGCATCTTCTCATGTGCCTTTAGCCACCTGTGTGTCTTCTTGGAGCTTTAGACTTTAGTTGTCCATGGATCCTGCTGATATAGTCAGCGACTAGCCTTGTACGGTTCTGAGGGGCCAGAGGTTCTGCTGTGACTCTGACCCCAGGGCTTTGCCAGGCTGGGAGCCTTGTTGATTAGTTTGTGTAATGTCCTTCTTTTTTGCTGAATGTAAGCTCCATGAGAGCAGAGGCTTTGTTTTTCTCACCTCTGTGTCCCTAAGGCCTAGAAGCTAATAGAGTTTGGATATATATTGAACCCAAGTGAGTTATCTCAGACTTCATGTCTGAAGACCGGCTTCCTCCTGGACACCTTGACACTTTTGGAACCCAGCAACTTCCCTCTGCTTCAATGGTTGGGCCAGTCTCCCTTCTCTTGTAGGTTCTTCCCTTCCCCTTTCTAGAGGACAAAATCTGGAGGTGGCTGTCTTCAAGAAGCTGTGGCCTTCTACCTGGCCACAGCCTCCCCCAAGGGAGGGGGTCCTTACTACCTGCTTAGATCAGGTTTTGAAAAAAGATACAGGGAGAACATAAATTAACACAACAACTC
Source organism: Tursiops truncatus (assembly GCF_011762595.2). Taxonomy (NCBI): domain Eukaryota; kingdom Metazoa; phylum Chordata; class Mammalia; order Artiodactyla; family Delphinidae; genus Tursiops; species Tursiops truncatus. Next base: position 162,158,977 of record NC_047034.1, on the reverse strand, counting down.
CCCTGCTACACTCTATTAATTCCACTGTACTACGAGTTACTCACTCCCTCATGTAGACCCTCATTGCTTTTCTCTAGGACTTCTCTGCCTCAGCCTCCTTGCTGGTCACCCAGAACAACCACCTTCTACAGAGCCAGTGCGTCTTTCTAAGATGTTAATTTGGTTGCGTCTCTCCCCTAGTTAAGACTCTTCCATGGCTCCCCACAGCTCTCAGCTCAAACCACTGAGCACGGCTTGGCTCCTGCTTGCTGCCCCTGTTCAGGACCCCAAGCCCCAATATCACCCAACACAGCTCCCTGGGATGTTCCAGCATCTCTTAGCAGGAGTTGTTTCTTCTTCCTGGAATACCCTCTTCCCCATTTTCTCCTTCTTCTGGCTAACTCTTACTTGTACAGGCAGGCCTCCTGTTTTGAAAATTTTTATTTTATATTGGAGTATAGTTGATTAACAATGATGTGTTAGTCACAGTTTTACAGCAAAGTGATTCAGTTATACCCATACAAGTATCCATTCTTTTTCAAATTCTTTTCCCATTTAGGTTATTACAGAATGTTGAGCTGAGTTTCCTGTGCTATACCATAGGTTCTTGTCTGTTATCTATATTAAATGTAGTAGTGTGTACATGTCAATCCCAAACTCCCAATCTATAGCTCTCCCCACGCCCTTTCCCCCTAGTAACCATAAATTCGTTCTCTAACTCTGTGAGTGTTTCTGTTTTGTAAATAAGTTCATCTGTATCATTTTTTTAGATTCTGCATATAAGTGATATCACATGATAATCTGTCTTTGTATGATAATCTCCAGGTCCATTCATATTGCTGCAAATGGCATTATTTCATTCTTTTTAATGGCTGAGTAATATTCCATTGTATATATGTACCACATCTTTATCCATTCCTCTGTTGATGAACCTTTAGGTTGCTTCCATGTCTTGGCTATTGTAAACAGTGCTGCAGTGAACATTGGGGTACATGTATCCTTTTGAACCACTGTTTTCTCCGGATATATACCCAGGAGTGGATTGCTGAATCATATGGTAGCTCTATTCTTAGTTCTTTAAGGAACCTCCATATTGTTCTCCAATAGTGGCTGTATCAACTTACATTCTCACCAACAGTGCAGGAGGGTTCTCTCCTCTCCACACCCTCTCCAGCATTTACTGTTTGTAAACTTTTTGATGATGGCCATTCTGACAGGTGTGAGGTGATATCTCATTGTAGTTTTGATTTGCATTTCTCTAATACTTAGTGATGTTGAGCATCTTTTCATGTGCCTCTTGGCCATCTGTATGTCTTCTTTGGAGAAATGCAAGCAGACTTCATTTTCTTGTGCTTCACTTTATTGAACTTTGTAGATGATGAGTTTTTTACAAGTTGGTGTTTGGCAGCCCTGCATCAAGCTAGTCTGTTGGTGCTATTTGTCCAACAGCATTTGTCAGTTCGTGTCTCTGTGTCATATTTCAATAATTTTCACAATATTTCAAACATTTACATTATCATTATATTTGTTACAGTGATCTGTGATAATAAGTGATCTTTGATGATGTTACTATTGTAATTGTTTTGGGGTGGCATGAAACGTGCCCCTGTAAGTCAGAGAACTTAATCCATAAATGTTGTGTGTGTTCTGACTGCTCCACTGACCAGCTGTTTCCCCATCTCTTTCCCTCTCCTTTAGCCTCCCTATTCTCTGAGACACAACAATATTGAAATCGGGCCAATTAATAACCCTACAATGGCCTCTAAGTATTCAAGTGAAAGGAAGAGTCAATTGATGAGACAAAGTTTATTGTCTTATTTTAAGAAATTGCCACAGGGACTTCCCTGGTGGCGCAGTGGTTAAGAATCCACCTGCCAATGCAGGGGACACGGGTTCGAGCCCTGGTCCAGGAAGATCCCACATGCCACGGAGCAATTAAGTCCGTGTGCCACAGCTACTGAGCCCACGTGCCACGACTACTGAAGCCTGTGCGCCTAGAGCCCGTGCTCCGCAACAAGAGAGGCCACCGCAATAAGTCCGCGCAGGGCAACGAAGAGTAGTCCCCACTCGCCGCAACTAGAGAAAGTCTGCATGCAGCAACGAAGACCCAACACAGCCAACAATAAATAAATAAATAAATAAATAAAAAGAAATGTCCACAGTCACCCAAGCCTTCAGCATCCACCACCCTGATCAGTCAGCAGCCATCAACATGGAGGCAAGATCCTCCTCCAGCAAAGAGATTATGACTCACTGAAGGCTCAGATGATGGTTAGCATTTTTTAGCAATAAAATATTTTTAAATTAAGGCATGTACATTTTTTAAACATAATGCTATTGCACACTTAATAGACTACAATATAGTGTAAACATAACTTTTACATGCACTGGGAAACCAAAAAATTCATGTGACTTGGTTTATTTATTTTTTATTTATTTACTTTTTAATAAATTTATTTATTTATTTTTGGCTGCGTTAGGTCTTTGTTGCTGCGCGTGGGCTTTCTCTAGTTGCGGCGAGCAGGGGCTTCCCTTCGTTGCGGTGCACGGGCTTCTCATTGTGGTGGCTTCTTTTGTTGCGGAGCACTGGCTCTAGGCACGTGGGCTTCAGTAGTTGCGGCGTGTGGACTCAGTAGTTGTGGCTTGAGGGCTCTAGAGCTCAGGCTCAGTAGTTGTGGCGCACGGGCTTAGTTGTTCCACGGCATGTGAGATCTTCCCAGGCCAGGGCTCGAACCCGTGCCCCCTGCATTGGCAGGTGGATCCTTAACCACTGCGCCACCAAGGAAGTCCGTGACTTGCTTTCTTTGATATTCACTTTATCGTGGTGGTCTGAAACTGAACCTGCGATATCTCTGAGGTATACCTGTATGTTAAGATTAAGCTGGTGGAACAAGCATACAATTACGTGCCTTGCGATGCAATGCAGCAGGAAGGACACAAGGCCACATGAGACGTCATCTTGCCAAAAAAAATCAAATCTAAATGTCATCAAACCTCTAGATCTAACTACCAGTTTATAGGAAATATGGGGGACAGAAGAATAACTTAAATGATACCATGAAGAAACAATCAGCCCAATACTCCAGAATGTGGGAGATTTCATAGGACAGATGACCTGGTTCCACTGACAAAGAACAAGCAAAAGTCGGGGAGGGAGAGAGGCCTAACATTAAAGAGAGACTTAAGAGACACATCAACCGCATGCAATGTGTGGACCTGGTTTGGATCCTGATTTGAACAAACCAGTTGTAAAAAAAGTACTATGAGACAATCAGGGAAGTTTAAACATTGACCAAGTATCTACCTGGTGGTAGTAAGGAATTACTATTGAGATAGGCTGGGACCTGGGACCCTCTATGGGAGTGCTTTCACTTGCACCTGGGCAAATGTCTCCTTGAGCAACAGAAGACAAAGAACCTATAAGGGGCTAAAAATAACTGCGAACATGAGCAGTTGGGACAATTATGAAGAATAAGATACAAAAAGGCCACAAACCAACTGCCACTTCTGAGGTGCTGGGAGCAAAAGCAGGGTACTATGCATGATCCCCACACACAGCACTACCAAGGGATGGGCAGACCATCTAAGTCACCCCTTCAGCCCAACCCACTGATCCGCCCCTACCCTCATCGCATTTAAAGAGCCAGCCCTCCTCCTTGGAGCGCAAGCAAGGGCACCTGTTTCTTGTTTTCCTCCCTCGCTGCAGCACGAGCCCCAGTAAAGCCTTGCCTGAATTTCTTATCTGGTCTCTTATGAATTTCTGTTGATTGAAGAGTCCAGGGATCCCAGGTTGGCAACATTATTATTTTTTTAGATCTGCTATGGTATTATCATTGGGTTAGCAAAAGAGAATCCTTATCTTTTAGAGATATATACTAAAGTGTTTATGGGCAAAATGATATGATCTCTGGACTTGACTTTAAAATAATCCATCGGGGTTGGGGTGGGGGTACAGTAGAAGTAAGATTGGCCGTGAGTTCATAACTGCTGTTGCTGGAGGATGGGTACTGGGGTTTCCTTACACTATTCTCTCTACTTTTATTTATGTTTGTCAATTTCCATAATGAAAGAAGAGATGAAGTCTGCGTCACCTCCTCCCAGAAAGCCCTCTCACTTTCCTCAGAGGGTTAGATCCCTCCTCTGGGCTTGTCAAGCCACCTAACACAATGAACGGCAGTCCAGTGGCTTACTTCTCCCTCTTGAGGGCAGGGTGGCCTGGGGTCCCCTCTATCTCCATGGGACATGGTTTCCGGCATAAATGAGCAGATGACTCTTAGTCTTGATTCATTTGTGGTCAAGCATCTCAATCTCCAACAAGCAGTTATGTTCCTTTGATGGCAGAGGCCTGACATTTTATACGGTATGTTTGTTCTGCTGGGGTGGGCAACATGAAAGCTTCAAAAGTAGTTATTTGCCTGTCATTGACTGGGGTTGAGTGAGTCTCTTGGAGAATCCAGTTGCTGGCTGTACCAACATTCTTTGAGGAACTGGCAGGACTGGTGCTGCTTCCTACTTGAGAGTCCAAAGTCCTGGCAGGTACAGCTCTTTGGGCAAACCCTGCTCACACCCTGCCGGGCAAAGGAAGAAAAGCCAGAGGAGACAAAGGCCTCCAGTGTCTGGGACACTCAGCAACAGGACAGGAATTCTGCTCTGGCACGTGGCCACCAACACCTAGTTGGGAAGCCTGTGGCTTGAACACTTGCTCCGGGAGAACCCAATGGCTCCCATGAGACGAGTCCCCAGGATGAGGCTGCCCGAGCTGCTGATTTTCCTGGCCCACTGGGGAGTCACCAAGGCTGGACAAGGTAGGCACTGAGAATGCCTGTGATCTCTCTGTTTGGTACTATGAACTCAGGGTCTAGGGCTGCTGGAAACTGTTCACAGAAAGCTGAAAATGCTGATAAAACTAGCAAGGCAGGGAGCTAGGCTGGGGAGACTGGGTGAGAGAGTTAGTGGGTGGTGGAGGTGCTGTTTGAGCCTGAGATTTTAAGTGGGGGTGACAACTGGCCACAGGAGGGACATTGACATTGTTCAGAGGTGTGGGTACGTAAGAGCCAGCCAGCTGGTAGAGGTAGAAGGCGGCAGGAAGGTTCAAGAATTCATTCAAAAAATATTGGTTGAGTAGCTCTCAAATCTAGTATTTTATTCAAACTCTGTTGAGGCATTTTACTAACCTCATTCCCTTTTTTTTAAAAAAAAATATTTATTTATTTATTTATGCTGGGTCTTAGTTGTGGCATGCGAACTCTTAGTTGCAGCATGCATGTGGGATCTAGTTCTCTGACCAGGGGTCGAACCCCAGGCCCCCTGCATTGGGAGTGCAGAGTCTTAACCACTGCACCACCAGGGAAGTCCCCTCATTCCCTTTTTGACCTGTAAAACACTTTAGAATTTCCTAACAGAGTTTACTCTTGTTTAGAAATTTGCAAGGGCTTCTTTTCTGCAAATGCCACTGGCAGATTATAATTTTGGCAGCAATGTAGGTCTTAATACCACCAGACTTTGACCTACATCATTCATGGTATAAACTTTACCCTTGCAAGATAACTCCTATCTCTCTCTTGAAACAAAATCAGTTAGCCAGACTCATCAAGAAAAAAAAAGAGAAGACTCAAATCAATAGAATTAGAAATGAAAAAGGAGAAGTAACAACTGACACTGCAGAAATACAAAGGCTCATGAGAGATTACTACAAGCAACTATATGTCAATAAAATGGACAACCTGGAAAAAATGGACAAATTCTTAGAAAAACACAACCTTCCAAGACTGAACCAGGAAGAAATAGAAAATATTAAAAGACCAATCACAAGCACTGAAATTGAAACTGTGATTAAAAATCTTCCAATAAACAAAAGCCCAGGACCAGATGGCTTCACAGGCGAGTTCTATCAAACATTTAGAGAAGAGCTAACACCTATCCTTCTCAAACTCTTCCAAAATATAGCAGAGGGAGAAACACTCCCAAACTCATTCTATGAGGCCACCATCACCCTGATACCAAAAACAGACAAAGATGCCACACAAAAAAGAAAACTACAGGGCAGTATCACTGATGAACATAGATGCAAAAATCCTCAACAAAATACTAGCAAACAGAATCCAACAGCACATTAAAAGGATCATACACCATGATCAAGTGGGATTTATCCCAGGGATGCAAGGATTCTTCACTATACGCAAAACGATCAATGTGTTAAACCATATTAACAAACTGAAGGAGAAAAACCATATGATCATCTGAATAGATGCAGAAAAAGCTTTCGACAAAATTCAACACCTATTTATGATAAAAACCCTCCAGAAGGTAGGATAGAGGGAACTTACCTCAATATAATAAAGGTCATATATGACAAACCCACATCCAACATCCTTCTCAATGGTGAAAAACTGAAAGCATTTCCTCTAAAATCAGGAACAAGACAAGGTTGCCCACTCTCACCACTATTATTCAACATAGTTTGGAATTTTTAGCCACAGCAATCAGAGAAGAAAAAGAAATAAAAGGAATCCAAATCAGAAAAGAAGAAGTAAAACTGTCACTATTTGCAGATGACATGATACTATACATAGAGAATCCTAAATATGCTACAAGAAAACTATTAGAGCTAATCAATGAATGTGGTAAAGTAGCAGGATACAAAATTAATGCACAATCTCTTGCATTCCTATACAGTAATGATGAAAAATCTGAAAGAGAAATTAAGGAAACACTCCCATTTACCACTGCAACAAAAAGAATAAAATACCTAGGAATAAACTTACTCAAGGAGACAAAAGACCTGTATGCAGAAAACTATAAGATACTGATGAAAGAAATTAAAGATGATACAAACAGATGGAGAGATATACCATGTTCTTGGATTGGAAGAATCAACATTGTGAAAATGACTATACTACCCAAAGCAATTTACAGATTCAATGCAATCCCTATCAAACTACCAATGGCAATTTTCACAGAACTAGAACAAAAAATTTCACAATTTGTATGGAAACACAAAAGATCCCAAATAGCCAAAGCAATCTTGAGAAAGAAAAACGGAGCTGGAGGAATCAGACTCCCTGACTTGAGACCATACTACAAAGCTACAGTGATCAAGACAGTATGGTACTGGCACAAAAACAGAAATATAGATCAATGGAACAGGATAGAAATCCCAGAGATAAACCCACACACATATGGTCACCTTATCTTTGACAAAAGAGGCAAGAATATATGATGGAGAAAAGACAGCCTCTTCAATAAGTGGTGCCGGGAAAAGTGGACTGCTTCATGTAAAAGTGAAATTAGAACACTCCCTAACACCATACACAAAAATAAACTGAAAATGGATTAAAGACCTAAATGTAAGGTCAGACACTATAAAACTCTTAGAGGAAAACATAGGCAGAACACTCTTTGACATAAATCACAGCAAGATCCTTTTTGACCCCCCTCCTTGAGAAATGTAAATAAAAACAAAAATAAACATATGGGACCTAATGAAACTTCAAAGCTTTTGCACAGCATAAGAAACCATAAACAAGCCGAAAAGACAACCCTCAGAATGGGAGAAAATATTTGCAAACAAAGGAACTGACTAAGGATTAATCTCCAAAATATACAAGCAGCTCATGCAGCTCAATATTCAAAGAACAAACAACCCAATTCAAAAATGGGCAGAAGACCTAAATAGACATTTCTCCAAAGAAGATATACAGGTTGCCGACAAACACATGAAAGTATGCTCAACATCACTAATCATTAGAGAAATGCAAGTCAAAACCACAATGACGTATCAACTCACACTGGTCAGAATGGGCATCATCAAAAAAATCTAAAAACAACAAGTGCTGGAGAAGGTGTGGAGAAAAGGGAACCCTCTTGCATTGTTGGTGGGAATGTAAATTAATACAGCCACTATGGAGAACAGTATGGAGGTTCCTCAAAAAACTAAAAATAGAACTACCATATGACCCAGCAATCCCACTACTGGGCATATATCCTGAGAAAACCATAATTCAAAAAGAGATTGGGACTTCCCTGGTGGCGCAGTGGTTGGGGGTCCGCCTACCGATGCAGGGGATGCAGGTTCGTGCCCCGGTCTGGGAGGATCCCACGTGCCGCGGAGCGGCTGGGCCCGTGGGCCATGGCCGCTGGGCCTGCGCGTCCGGAGCCTGTGCTCCACAAAGGGAGAGGCCACAATAGTGAGAGGCCCGCGTACTGCAAAAAAAAAAAAAGAGAGAGAGAGACAGGTACCACAATGTTCATTGCAGCACTACTTACAATAGCCAGGATGTGGAAGCAACCTAAGAATCCATCGACAGATGAATGGATAAAGAAGATGTGGCACATATATACAATGGAATATTACTCAGCCATGAAAAGAAACGAAATTGAGTTATTTGTAGTGAGGTGGATGGACCTAGAGACTATCATACAGAGTGAAGTAAGTCAGAAGGAGAAAAACAAATACCATATGCTAACACATATATATGGAATCTAAAAAAAAAAAAAAGGTTCTGAAGAACCTAGGAGCAGGACAGGAATAAGGACGCAGATGTAGAGAATGGACTTGTGGACATGGGGAGGAGGAAAGGTAAGCTGGGATGAAGTGACAGAGTGGCGTGGACATACATACACTACCAAATGTAAAATAGATAGCTAGTGGGAAGCAGCCGCATAGCACAGGGAGATCAGCTCTGTGCTTTGTGACCACCTAGTGGGGTGGGATAGGGAGGGTGGGAGGGAGACACAAGAGGGAGGGGGTATGGAGATATATGTACACATATAGCTGATTCACTTTGTTATACAGCAGCAACTAACACAACATTGTAAAGCAATTATATGCCAATAAAGATGTTAAAAACAAAAAATAACGAGATCAGGTTAGCAAATGATATAAAAACTTCATTGTTTGGGACTTCCCTGGTGGTCCAGTGGTAAAGAATCCGCCTTCCAATGCAGGGAATGCAGGTTTGATCCCTGGTCAGGGAACTAAGACCCCACATGCTGCAGGGCAACTAAACCCGTGCGCCACAACTATTGAGCTCCCGCGCCTCAACTACAGAAGCCCGCGTGCAGCAAACTACAGAGCCCATGTGCCCTGGAGCCTGCCTGCCACAACTAGAGAAAGAAAAAACTGCACGCCACAACTAGAGAGAAGCCTGCGCGCCGCAACCAAAGATCCCGCATACCTCAACTAAGACCTGACGCAGCCAATAAATAAATAAATAAATGATAAATTTAAAAAAAAAAACTTGTTGTTTTTCAAGAAAAAGACAAGCTTTCCTAAGCTTGAATTTATAGTTATTAAAAAAGAAAACAAAACAAACAAGCAAACAAACAACAATAAATCAAGACACAAGAAAAAGAATGTCCTGGGCAATAAAAGAATGATTTTAAACCAAAAAATATGTCATGCACTATTCTAGGAACCAGGGACACGGCAGAAATAAACAAAAGTCCCAGACCTGGTGAAGCATTCCTTCACCTCCGGAGAAACCTCTGAAAGACACATGAACAAAGAAATACATATTCCAGGAAATAACAAGTGTTATGGAGAATAATAAAGCAGAATAAAGGAGTGGAGGGGATGGCAGGGGGAGATACTTAAGGGATAGCCAGAGAAGAGCTGTCGAATAAAGTGACATTTGATCAGAGATTCAAGGCAGCAAAGGAGAGAACCATGTGGACGTCCAGGAGAAGAACATTCCATCAGGATAGGATGGAAAGTGCACGGGCCCTGAGCGGGACGCACAGGCGATGTGTGTGAGAGAGAGCCTGAGGCCAGCTGGCTGGAGCAGAGAGGATGGGGAGGGTGTGGGGAGGGGTGTCAGGGGTTACAGAGGTGGGGGTGGGGCTGGTGGCAGCTCATGTACAAACCTATAGACAATTTTAAGAACTCAGAGTGAAATGGGACATCCTTAGAGGGTTTGGGACAGAGCTGTGGTGTGATCTGACTTGTGTGAGTTTAAAAGGACCCTTGGGCTATTGTACGGAGAAGCGCCTGTGATGGGGTAAAGGTAGGGTGAGCAAGTGATCTCAGTTTGCCTGAGACTTTCCTGGTGTTAGCACTTAAAGTTGGGCGGCCTTGGCAGTCCCTCAGTCCTGGGCAAACTGGGATGACTGCTCATCCTGGTAAAGGCGAAAGAGCAAAACCAGTGACGAGGCTACTGCCATCATCCAGGGAGAGGAGGGTTGCTGGGAGATGGTCTGACTCAGGACAAGACTTGCTGACAGCACTTCCCTGGTGGCGCAGTGGTTAAGAATCCACCTGCCAATGCCGGGGACACGGGTTCGAGCCCTGGTCCAGGAAGATCCCACATGCCGTGGAGCAACTAAGCCCGTGAGCCACAACTACTGAGCCTGCGCTCTAGCACCTACGAGCCACAGCTACTGAGCCCAAGTGCCACAACTACTGAAGCCCGTGTGCCTCGAGCCCGTGTTCTGCAACATGAGAAGCCCGGGCACCGCAACAAAGAGTAGCCCCCGCTCGCCACAACTAGAGAAAGCTTGTGTGTAGCAACGAAGAACCAACGCAACCAAAAATAAATAAAATAATAAAAAAAAAAGACTTGCTGACGGAGGGTGTGAGAGAAGGAAGACTCAGAGGTGACTCCAAGGTTTTTGTATCAGCAGCTGGAAGGACGAGGTTGTCATTTGCTAAGATGTGGGAGGAGGGGAGGGCGGTTTGATTTGGGAAATGCCCTGAGAGGATGTGTCATTCCCTGGGAGGGTGACTGCTTGGGAGAAGGTCAAGAGTGGCCGTCCTCCATCTACTTGGACACAGAGACCCTGTTCCCCTCTGGGGGACTCAGGGCCCTGCCAGTCTGACTGGAGACTTAGGAATGATTGAAAGTATCTCCACCCCCTCACTGTTTCACTTTTAAATATGTTTTCTTAGAAATCCAAATGCCAGCAGGCACCCCCTTCCCAAGCCCAGGGTCTTAGTGGTTAAAAAGAATCTCACCTGCAACCAAAGCACTAAGATGTTTATTGCAGTGTTGTTTATAATAATGGAAAATGCTAACAGCAATAGAATAGTTGAATAGATTATGGTAAAACCACCAGACAGAAAAGTTTCAAGATAATACCATAAATTGAAAATATTAAGTAACATTTATTAAGTACTTACTATGTGGCAGGCACTGCTAAAATTTTTACATGATATCCTCACAACAGCCTTGTGAAGTAGGGATTATCAGCAAGGAAACTGAGCCTTAGAGAAGTTAAATAACTCACTCAAGGTCGCACATCTAGGTAAGTGTCTGAGTCTGGACATGAACCCCGGCTGTACATCTTCAATCTGTTTATAAAATAATGTTATATAAAAACACACAAAGAGGGACTTCCCTGGTGGCACAGTAGATAAGACTCCGTGCTCCCAATTCAGGGGGCCCAGGTTTGATCCCTGGTCAGGGAACTAGACCCCACATGCCACAACTAAGAGTTCACATGCCGCAACTAAGAATTCACATGCCACAACTAAGGAGCCTGTGTGCCACAACTAAGGAGACCACATGCTGCAACTAAGGAGCCAGTGAGCCGCAACTAAGACCCAGTGCAACCAAATAAATAAATAGATAAATAAATAAATTAAATAAATAAAATCACACAAACAACAGTAAGGAAAATAGCCAAGAAGTGCTAACATTTATTTTCTGAGCACTTACGATATGCCATGCTTGTGCTTGGTGCTTGACATATGTTGTCCCTTTAAAACCTATTTGAAAAATGAAATGAAAAGACCTCCTTTGATTTTTATAGTCCCTGTAAAGTAGGTACTATTACCATTATATCCATTTTGCAGATGAGGAAAATGAGACTCAGAGGGGACACAACACCCGCCCAAGATCCCGCAGCTGGGAAGTGGCAAGACCAAGTTTGTACTCAGCCACTTTATCCGTCATGCCCTTTGATGGGTCCTCTTGGGATGGTGGGTTTTATAGGTACTATTTTCTTTTTCTCTTTTCTCCAAACTTTCGGGAATGTATACGTCTATAATCTAAAAATGGAATTAAATTTAAAAAGAATTCCACAGCACCTGTAAGATTTTTCAGAATCCGAGTCTCTTCCTGGAGTGCAGACCTTTGAGACACCAAATCAGATAGCGGTCATCCCTGCTTTGCATAAAACCGTGGGGATTCTAGAGCCAGCAAGTCACAACTACTGAGCCCGTGAGCCTAGAGCCCATTCTCTGCAACAAGAGAAGCCACTGCAATGAGAAACCTGCACAATGCAACGAAGAGTAGCCCCCACTCACCGCAACTAGAGAAAGCCTGTGTGCAGCAACGAAGACCCAATGCAGTCAAAAATAAATAAATTAATTTAAAAAAAGACCTTATTAGACTTTAGGAATGATTTTTGCAAGTCTCCTCCACCCCATCGTGAATCATTGTAGAAGTATCTCACATTATCTATGATTTTATATATATATATGTGATTTTTAATATTGCATTTGAAATGGATTGTTGGTTTCGATACCATAGTTTTTTTTGTTTTTTTCTGAACTTCGGAAGCAATGCACTCTTTTTCAGGCCTCAGACATTTCCATGAGTCTTACAAAACTATTAGGCCCTGGGCCCTGTATCTGTTGTCCCCAGTGTACAAGGTGGGCCTGATGACTCCTTTGGTGAAGAAGGAGGAGGGCCAGGAGACTTTTGCCTGCCCAGGCACAGGGAGCAGAGCTGAGCTCTCAGAATTAAAACTAGAGGGTGTGCTGTGCCACTGGTCCTCCACTCAAGGAGGACCAGCCAGGAGGGGACAGGATCTGTTTTCACATTGTTCTGTTTCAAATGTCCTGGCCCCAGACCTGCACTTTCCTGCAGAGGACAGCAGCTGAGGGGACGCTGGGGCAGGCAGGGGAAGGACACAGCCACTCCCCTGGTCCCTTCTCCCTTCCATGGTGAAAGGGGACTTTCAGGACACCCCAGGGACCAAATTCAAAGTAACTGCTGCTTGGCTTTGCTGAGTGCTTATGCATATTCTCATATTCTCTCATTTTAAACCTCACAATAACCATAAAAGCTGGGGGGCGCTGTTGTCCCCATTTTACAGATGAGGAAACAGGCACAGAGTAAGTTCACCCAGCTAGTGGGCACTGGAGCTGGAATTCCAACCCAGGTCTGTGCCCTCAACTTCTCACTGGATCTGATGCTAAATTTATTCATAGTCTTAATAATTAATGAATAACAATGACAGCTAAGATTGGTATACCTTTTCTTAAAACTCAAAGATTATATGAATACTTTCTTACTGTAAAATATCCAAGCAGTATGAATATAGAAAGCATCTTAATTTTCATGAGATTCCCCAGGTGAGGCAACTGCATGGTAATGTTTGAGAAGCTCTGGTCCAAAGGATAAAGTGTTAAAGTGCCCAACTCCCCACACCCTCCCAGTCTCACTCCTGGCCCCGGAGGTAATTGCCAGGGACAGTGGTGTGTTGAGAGTCTTCTGGACTAGCTCTTTCTTGTTCACTGTCTTATTTGATGCTCACAACAAGCAGGGCAGACGTCAAACACCCTCAGGCCAGCTGGCTTGCCCAGAGAGCCTGGATTAGAAACCCGATAACCTGCCTCCCTCTCCAGGAGGTGCCCATCCTCTTCTCCATGACATGATAATTAGAGCTTAATTCCTCACATTCTGTGACCAACTCCATAGAAGCCTGTGGCTCCCATCTTTTATGGGTAACATAGAGGTATTATAAAAGCCTTCTGGGGGCTCTGAGTCAACATTGTGTCTCAGCTTTGCAGTCAGAGAGGTTGGGTTTGAGCCTCAGTTTCCTCATCTGTGAAATGGGCAATAGAATCCCACCTCACAGAATGGTTGCAAGGATGAAATGAGATGAGCATGTGAAGGGCACCTGGCTAACATTCTTTGAGTGCTTACCAGTCCAATCATCCTCCCCACAGCCTTGCTCATTCATCAACTATATGGGCATCTTCCACATCCCAGGCACTGTTCTGGGTGCTGAGGACACAGGGATGAACAAGACAGGCTTTATGCCCTCATGGGACTGACACTAAAGAAGGGGAAGTTGGCTGACAAGCAAGCCAACAAGATAAGTTCATATGTGAGAGTGCTCAGAAGAAAATAAAACTGGGGGAGTCACATAGCTAGTGACCAGAAGGGTGGGAGGAAGTGGAACTTGAGCAAAGGTAGTCGGGGGGGCTTCTCTGAGGAGGTGACCTTCGAGCTGAGGCCTGAATAAAGAGGAGAAAGCAGCCATGCGATGACCTGGGGAGGACTGGGGAAGGTGGCAGAGGAGCCAGGAAAGAGGCCCTGTGAGGAGAGCGGGTGGGTGGGGTTGGGCAAAACAGCAGAGGAGGGAGCTGTGATCAGACTCCACAATGAGGGCACTGCAGCCTGAGGTGGAGCCCCTGCCTGGATCTCTGGCTCTCTCTGCCATTCTTTTCTTTTTCTTTTTAATTAATTAATTAATTAATTTATGGCTTGCGTGCGGCCTTTCTTTTTAATTGCGGCGAGCGGGGGCTACTCTTCATTGCGGTGCACAGGCCTCTCGTTACGGTGGCTTCTCTTGCTGTGGAGCACGGGCTTTAGGCGCGCGGGCTTCAGTAGTTGTGGCACGTGGGCTCAGTAGTTGTGGCACAGGGGCACTAGAGCGCAGGCTCAGTAGCTGTGGCACACGGGCTTAGTTGCTCCACGGCATGTGGGATCTTCCCGGACCGGGGCTCGAACCCGTGTCCCCTGCACTGGCAGGTGGATTCTTAACCACTGTGCCACCAGGGAAGTCCCCCAAAGAATTCTTGAGGGTCACGCAGTCCATCTCTCATGCTGCTGCTGGGGACACTGAGGTGGGGAGATAGAAAGGGCCTTGTCAAAGGTGAGAGGTCAGGGACAGAGCCAAGCCTGTTTTCTGCTCTGCTCAGGGCCTCCCTGGGCAAAACCAGGCCCTGGGTTTGGAGAAAACTTCCTTTTACCTGTGCAAGCTCCCTTCCCCCAGCCCAGGGTTCCCTTGACTCCCTCCACATCCAGGCTCGGGGAGAGACCTGCACTGAGCAGGGACTCCTTGCCTCTGCAGGGAAGTTCTGGCACGTCTCTGACCTGCACCTTGACCCGGACTACAAGGTGTCTGAAGACCCCCTCCAGGTGTGCCCATCCGCTGGCTCCCAGCCGGTGCCCAATGCGGGCCCCTGGGGCAACTACCTCTGCGATTCTCCCTGGATCCTCATCCACTCCTCTATCTACACCATGAAGGAGATCGAGCCACAGCCAGATTTCATCCTCTGGACTGGGTGAGAGCCGTCACCACAGCTACCCTTCCCCGGGCCACCGCCTGTGCCCCCTGCCTGTCTGGCACCTTCCCCACACCATCTCCCTTAGTCCTCACCAGCCCTGTTGCGGAGAGGATGAACTTGAAGCTCAAAGCTTGTCCAGGGGAGCCTGGGCCTGGCTGATTCCAGGGTCTGTGCCCTTGATCTTGTGTCTTACGGCCTCAGCAGAATATGGCTCTCACTGAGGCTGGGGACATGGTCATGGCATGTCTGGGCATGTGGGGAACTCCCGGATTTTTAGTTGGGGGTGGGAGTGGGGGTCGCTGAACACTGGTGCCACTCCCAGCGGGGTTTGGGGACTGCAAGCCCCAGAGGTCCAAATACAGGGAGGGGAGAAGGTAGAAGGGCTGAAGGTGAGCCAGCATTGGGACCAAATGTCCTGGTCAGCTGCAGGCCAACCCCGGCTGCCTGGCCCTGGGGATCCTCACTGGTCAGAGCGCTACTCTGTGCGGAGAGAGCTTGAGGGGTGATTTCAGCTCAGCCACAGAGATGCCATTCCTGCTGCTCATCCATGAATGCTGCTGGAAGTCCTCTGAGTTCCCTCAGCACTCGAGGTCCTTCCTTCACTCATTCGCTCCTTCCCTCCCTCCCTTGGTAGGTCAGCCTGTCTTGTGCTCACCCCCAGGAGACGGGAGGAACAGAGGTGATAGGGACCTGGACCCTCCTTCAGGGAGCTCGTGGTCTCCCGGGCGACACAGACAAGGCCACTGACCGTTATATCCCAGCGACGAGAGAGGGTCACCGGGTGGATGCGGGAGCTTCCCAGGGCACCTGACTCCCTCTGGGGGGATTGGGGAGGACTTCCTGCAGGAAGCGGTGAACCAGGGAGCGGGTGAGGAGCGCTGGCAGGAGCTCGGGCTGCTTGTGTCCTCCTCCAGCCTCTATGGACACTTCTGTAGGGAAGGCGGGATCAAACCCATGGCGTCCCCAGCTGTCCCTCAGTGTGACATGGGAGCGATCGGAATGACCCTCAGATGGACTATGTGGTCAGCAGGGGGAGGGGCAAGGCTGGACACTTAAGAAACGTGACAGTGTCTCAGGAGAGGCCTGGGCAGCTCTGGCTTCCCTGGGCTCAGGAATCCATCTAAGGAGAGAGTGAGATTTAGGCCACGACCCTGGCCTCCTGCTGTCTGAGGAGGGGCCCTTGGAGAAATGCGTAACATTCTAAAAGATTTGATCCCTCTGGGAAATTGATGACCCTTTAACAGAAGCATGATTTTTCTGGGAAATCTCTGGGACTTGCAGAGGTGTATGGCATTGGACAAGATGACCTCTAGGACCCTTCATAATTCTTCAATTTCTAAGAAATTGGACCTCTCCGGGAGAATTGCAGTCCCCTGAGGGATAACCTGTAGAAATTGGATATGTTTTCTATCACACAGAATTAAATGCTCCAAACTAGAAAAAAAAAGGAATTTTGTTCTATCTTCGTATTCCTGGCCTGTCCCCAGGGAGGACGGGGCTAAAAGGCCCCTCTTACTGCCCTAATGAGGGAATCAGAGTCACAGTAGGATGTAATGGATGTGAGCACAGACTCTGGAGCCAGGCTGACTGGTTCAAACTCTGACTCCACCACTGTCTAGGTGTACACATTAGGCAGGATCCTTCACCTTTCTGTGCCTTGGCTCCTTTGTCTGTCAAATGGCACTAACAATAGAACCTATGTTGTAGGGTTATTATGAAGAACAAATTAGTGGATAAGGGTACAATACACAGAAAGTACCCAGCACAAAGTGAGCCAGTGTGGGCTGCCAGTAGCGGTCTCAGGGCGATTCAGCTAATTAACTTCCCTGGGGAGTCTCTGGGCAGCAGCTGCCTCGCCCCGTCGGTCCAGCAGAGTCCTCAGGCTTTAGCTGTGAGGGCTCTTAGCACCCCGCAAACCTCCTTGCCCACTTCATCCCCCACCTTGCTGCATCTTTCTAAGGTTGATCCAGGAATTTAGGTCTGTCAAACGTGGGGGATTAAATGGTCCTGGGGTAGGTCCTCGACCTACCAGAGTAGATCTGAATTCTATATTCTGAAGCCTTGGGGAAGCTCAGAACTCAGACATGGCTTCTTCATCCCAAGCTCCCCAGGGGCTTGCAGATGAGACTGGAAACCCAGAGCTTCCCTCTCAAGACCATGTTAACTGCAACCTAGCAGCTACTACACTTTATATATATGTTTTTCCCCCTTTATTGAAGTCCCATAAATACTCTGTGTGTAGATACCATTATTGTCCCTATTTTATAGATGAGCTAATAGAAGCTCAGAGAGGTTAAACAACCAGCCCAGGGACTCACAGCCGGTCAATGGCAGAGCCTGGGTTTGGACTTTGTCCCACGTGACTCCCAACTCCAGTCCGGTCATTCCCCTTCAGTAGATGTCTGAGGCTCAGTTCTCCAGTCTCTTTTCTTGTGGTAGAGCCGTCCCTTCTTTTCCTTGTGCCACTTCCCGAGCTGCCCGGCGGTGTTTTGCAGCGATGACACGCCCCACGTGCCCAACGAGAACCTGGGAGAGGAGGCCGTGCTGCAAATTGTGGAGAACCTGACCAAGCTCATCAGAGAGGCCTTTCCAGGTAAGACTGTGCCCCAGGTCCCCACAGCACTCCCTGATGCCCAGGCGGTGCCTGGCACAGTGGGACGACAATGGCAGCAAGATGCAGAGGAACGACCTTCACCCGTGGACAACGATGGCTGCTGGCCAAGTCCCGGGCCAGGCACTTCACAGCGATTGTGTCTTACCTTCCAACAACCCTGTAAGGAACATGAGAGTTTGTCGGCCTGTGGATACACATAGAATCCTGTTAATGGTGTTAAAAAACCAAATTCAACTGAGTAAATCTGAAGATCTATTTGGCTGTATTCAACAATCACGAATCAGGCAACATCCCATCTAGCAAATAGAAAGGAGCTCCAGGAACTTCCCTGGCGGTCCAGTGGTTAAGACTCTGCGCTTCCACTGCATGGGGCGTGGGTTCGATCCCTGGTCGGGGAACTAAGATTCCGCATCCTGTGCAGTGTGGCCAAAAAGAAAAAAAAGAAAAAAAAAAAAAGAAAGGCACTCCAAGGAGCTGTACGAATGGAAGGTTTTATAAACAGAAGGCGGTGGAAAAAGGAAGATTCTAGCAAAAAGTGGATTGTTTCAGGCAAGGTTACCTTCATTTAGGGGAAGGGGTGGTGTCTATCAGGCAGATTTCCTCACTAGTGCTGACCAGGTAATTCCAGATTGACTGTTTAAAGGTCACATTCTTGGGAGAGGCTGAAACTTCAGTTAGGTTAGGTATTAACTTGGTTAATACCTAACTTGGTTTGCTGACCTGGGACTTAGCACAAGTAACTCCATTTTGAGCCTGTTGTTTCTTTTTTAATAATGGAAATGCCTGACATTTCACTGGCTTCTGTCCTGACAGTTTAACACCAGACTCACAGCCCCTTCTCAAGGCATTTACTGTTATATTTAGGCATCTTCCCTGGGTGAGTCTCACGTGTGCTCACACACAGCCCTTGCGTCCTGCTGTGGCTCTGGAATTGCTATCTACTGCCTTTAAACCGTCCCAGCTGCTGGGACTTTGGGGAGATGCTGATTTCCAGCCAAAGTGCTGTTTCGTGGTGCAATCCAAGGCCTTCAGAGCGTGGGAGAGCAGGCCAGGACTGTGAGTGATTACGATAGCAGCCCCACGGGACTTGACAGGGAGAACGTAGCCTGGGTGCTCCATCTAATGGCCCTTGAAAATGGCTTTAATCAGACTGTGCCAAACACAAGGTCCTGGGGGCTGAATCAGGCTCTCAGCCCGCCAGCTGGACACCTGTGAAAGCAGACTCCTAGGATCCCCCCCCATCCCCCAGTCTCCTTTGGGTTCCAGCACAGCTGCTTCCTCTAAAGGTCTTGGTCATGGGTCCCCAGGACCCAGATATGAAATAATGATAATAAAAATAAGTAATAGCAGCGGCAAGAACCACTATATGTATCCATGTATCAAGGGCTAAGTGTCAGGCACTCCTCTAAGAATATTATATGCCTCAGCTCATTCGCTGTCAGGAACGAGACTCAGGAGACGCATGGAGAGTGGAGCTGTCTCACGTTTTTACTGATGACAAATGTGAGCCTTGGGGTAAGGAAACAGGCAAGGTTGAGGATGCAGATCCTGGTTTGAGGACATCTCTTACCTATCACTCCTACTGCCACTCCAGGAGGGGCCCCCGAGCTGCTGTTACCATCCCACATCTGTCCCCGAGGCAACCTCATTTCTGACACCTCCTTCCCTCAACGTAAATCAGTTTGTGCAAAGAAGTTGCCTTGATGCCTCTAGTCTATGTAACTCAACCCAACCCAGATATGCTTGGGCTAGTTCTTCTTCCAGCAGAAGTCGCTACTAGGTTCAAACCAGGACACTCTCCCCCATGGCAACAATAGGTATCATTACCCCCAGTGTATAGATAAGGAACCTATGGCTCAAAGCTAGTCAGTTCCTAGGGAGGGATTCAAACTCAGATCCAACACTGAGCACTCTTTTCTCTGCTCCACATGGGGCTTCAGGAATAAAAGTGAAATAATGGATAAGAAAATGCTTTATTACTATGACTTAACATACAAGTGTAAATAAGATTTTACAGTTTATAACATGCTTGCACATTTATTGAATTTCCTAAATCCAAGGTACCATTGGCTGTAAGATGTTTCATTATTTTATGTATTGCTAAGAAAAAAAATGCTCTCCGGGGAATTCCCTGGTGGTCCAGTGGTTAGGACTCAGACCTTTCACTGCAGGGGGCGCGGGTTCAATCCCTGGTTGGGGAACTAAGATCCTTTAAGTTGCATGGCGTGGCCAAAAGAAAAAAAAGAAAAAAAAATTGCTGTCCATTAAAGTATGACACAGAACTTTCTCATGGCCTCAATGGTAAGACATATCCCACTTATAGAGATGTTAAAATATGAACACATTGGAAGAGGTGAAATGAGGCATTATCTTATTTGAGAATGGTAGCAACACAGGTCAAGCAGAACACTCCCTATCATAGAGATAAATAAGCTGAAGCAACTTGTTGGAGAAGAGGAAGGGACTGAAATTTGAGCTTTTGGTTCCATGTCATGAGTTCTTCCTGCCACGTGCACCTGTGTCCCCCCCATCAGAGTCACTGTGAACACTGGTCCCTGTCTTTCCACCGATGGTAAACACAGGTGTGCAAGGCAAACTGGTCTAGGTCCCAATTCAGGTCCTGCCACGCTCTAGCTGGGCCATCCTCTGGACACTCAGTGTTCTCCCTGTGCAAAATGAGGAAAATAATGGTACCTGACCAAAGGGTTGTTATGAGGATTAAATAAGGTAATCCATACATTCATTTAGTCAGTCAACAAATACTTGAGTGTCCTCTACAGGTGAGACAGCACGCTAGGGGTAGGGGATGTGGCCGTGAACAAGATGCCAGGTCATGCCTTCATGGAGCTTAGGCTTGTAAGGATCTTCTAACAGTGCCCGACACATGGAAGTGGCAAAAACCTGTTACCCCAAAACTGGGTTTGCCTCTTGGTGGGTGTCAAGCCAAAAGACACAACCAAGCCAAAGATCAGGAGAAGGAAGGATTGATTACTTGCAACAAGTAAGGAGAAAACAAGGGATCTTTCCAAATCAGTGTGTCCTTGAACAGCAAAACTGGGGAAGCTTTAAGCTAAGAATATATGCATATTCATGAAGGGGCTTGAGCAGGAGAATGCAACTTAGAATTGGGGCAAAGGTTGACAGAGTCCGAGCTTTAGTTGATTGAAGTCACAAGGGTCAGCAAAGGTCAGTATCATCATTCCTTAGGTTCCAGTTGATCTCATGGTTGAGGGGGTTTAAATTCTGCCAAACAGCTCAAGACAGTGCTTCAGGCTAATCTTGACCATTGAAACAGAACTGGGAGTCTTTACAACTGATTTATTATCTTTGCCCTTGTTACTTCTCTTGCCTGATAACAGTAGTTTGTTCTTTTGTTCCCTTAAGATCAGTGTTACTGAGATCTGTTCAAGGGCAAGCACTGTAGCCAGGCTCAGATCCCAAAATGGCTTAGGCCAAAAATGGCTTCTCTTATGTCTCTGGGCACCTCCCACCTTATCTGCTTATAAACCGGGAGAGATAACCTCCCTTCTCATCTGCCTTTGGGATGCCAGGGATTTGTGTTTTCTCTTAAATGAATTCTTTTTTTTTAAAAAATAAATATCAGAGCTGTATTAATTCTGTTGTTTATTTATTCATTTTTGGCTGCATTGGGTCTTCGTTGCTGCGCGCAGGCTTTCTCTAGTTGCAGTGAGGGGGTGGGGGTCATGGCAGTGCGCAGGCTTCTCATTGCGGTGGCTTCTCTTGTTGCAGAGCACGGGCTCTAGGCATGCGGGCTTCAGTGGTTGTGGCATGCAGGCTCAGTAGTTGTGGCTTGTGGGCTCTAGAGCGCAGGCTCAGTAGTTGTGGTGCACGGGCCTAGTTGCTCCGCGGCATGTGGGATCTTCCCAGACAAGGGCTTGAACCCATGTCCCCTGCATTGGCAGGCGGATTCTTAACCACTGTGCCACCAGGGAAGTCCTTAAATGAATTCTTATGGCTGCCTCCATCTATGTTAGAGAGGTGAGGTTTTCTTTCAGGCAGTCACAGCCATGACTTCTGGCCTTGTGAATAATTCCTCATGGGAATTCTACGGCCTCCTCCTTTGGCAGAGCTTAGCATTTCCAGCTCTTGTAGGCTATACAGGGTAAAGGGTTTGTTAGAATCATTTTTTCAAGTAGGAATTGGAGGCGCCAGGCTTCCTCATTGGTTCAAGTTCACTCCCTGGGGTAAGCCAAGCTCATATAAGGGCAAGGCCCTGCCTTGAGCTCAGAGGAGTTTTTGTTTACTCTCAAATATTTATTGAGCAACTACGACATGCCAGACACAGATATAAAATAAAAGCAGGAGTGAGGCTACTCACAAGGAAGAAATGAGTCTGACAGGCTCCCCTCTCCCTCCTGGGTTCATTCACAGGCCACATCCTCAGGGAGGCTCTCCTGACCCCCACTCCCACCCCTGTTATACACTCCCACAGCAAGTGGCTCTTCCCTTTTTGTGACAGCCATTACTCAATGCCTATCAACCCTATTGCACTGCCAGGCCTCTGGGCCTGGGCCTGGGGGCCCAGGTCTACACGTTTGCACGTACTAGGTGCTCAATAAATATTTGTTGATTCATGAATGAGTGAAACTCCCAAGGCCTTCCAGGGTGCAGCAGACCCCTTCCCTGACAGTAAGATGGATCTGGAATTGACAAGAACAAGGCACACTAAATGACCAAGTGGCTGATCACGGATCTAAAGGTTATTTGGATCTAGCTTTCTCCTCCTCATCTCATGCTTCATTTCTGACCACGGAACTTTCTGCTGGGAATGGAGTTAGAGAACTCACTGCTCTTCCTTCCCAGATCTGAGCCAAGTTCTGCCAGATTCTGTAATGTGGTTTTCTGCTTGGCTCTGTATTTTTCCTTATCTGTGCTATAGCTCTTCCCTATTAGCTCTGATAGCCAGTGGCTGAAACTAACTCCACTAAGCACTTTTGCATATATATTCTTATATATTTCTTTTTCCTCCCAGATACTAAAGTCTATGCAGCTTTGGGAAATCATGACTTTCACCCCAAAAACCAGTTCCCGGCTGGAAGCAACAATATCTACAATCGGGTAGCAGAGCTGTGGCGACCCTGGCTCAGTTACGAATCCTTCGCTCTCTTCAAAGAAGGTACTAACACCATTTGCTACTGTAAGGAGCACTTTATGCCAAGGTCTGATCTAATTTCATCTTCACAACATCCCCATGAAATAGGGACTGATTTTATCCCCATTTTACAGATAAGGAGACTGAGGCTTGAACATACCAAGTCACTTGGCCAAGGTCACCCAGCTTAGAGGAGGCAGACTTGGAAGTAGGATCCAGGGCTGATTCCAACGCCCATGTTCTTAACTCTACAGCACTAGTGAGGATCATAAGAGAATATTCACTGAGCATTTCCTGTGTGCCCGGAACTGCCCTCAGCACACTGCTAGACTCCTTACAACAATCCCAGGTAGGGGCAGTGGCCTTCAGTTCAGGCCAGGTTTCTCTTGCCACTGTTGACATTTGGGGCTGGATAATTCTTTGTTGGGGGGCTGTCTTGTACATTGTAGGGTGTGCATCCCTGGCCTCTATCCACTAGTTGCTAGTAACACCTCCAGGTGTGAAAACCAAAAATGTCTTTGGACATTGCCAAGTGTTCCCTTGGGGACAAAATCACCAGATTGAGAATCACTGGTTTGGAGACACAGTATCGCAAAGTGACCTGACCTCCTCTCCTTCCTTTCCTCAGTCCCTTGCTGTTGGGGCTCCCCACTGGTCAAACCCAACCAGAAGCTCACAGCACAGAAGCCCATGGATTTAACCCACAGCTCCTGGGGCAGAGAGCTGAGTGGAGAAGGGTTGACAGTGGATCTGGAGGGGCAAACACACCTCCATGTTATTCCCATTATACGGAGGAGGAAACTGAGGCATAGAGAGGTTAAGGAACTTTCCCAAGTTGTACAGCTAGAAGTGATAGAGCCAGGACTTGAACCCAGGCAGCCTGGCTCCAGAGCCTTTGGTCTTACCCACGATGCCACTCCTATGGGAAAGATGGGAAGGGAGGACGCAAGGGAAGGAGGAGGTGGGGGAGTGAAGTGGAGGGGGACAGAGGTGTGTCTGTTCGGAGGCTGGAGACCCTTTCAGATTCCTCCTGGCTGTGATGTCCTAGGTGCCTTCTATTCTGAGAAACTGCCGGGGCCAAGTGCGGCTGGGCGAATCGTGGTCCTCAACACCAATCTGTACTATAGCAACAACGAGCAGACGGCCGGCATGGCCGACCCTGGCCAGCAGTTCCAGTGGCTGGACGATGTGCTGACCAATGCGTCCCGAGCTGGGGAAATGGTAAGGGCTCCCCACTCCTCCTCTTCCCTCCCTGGGGTCTCTTCCCGTACAAGTCCCCCACTTTAGCACAGACTCACCCACTCACTTGAGATGCCCACATCCCAGAGGGTCCTTCATCAGCTTGGCACCTGAGAGGGCTGCTTCCATCCTCACAACAGCCTGTGAGGCTGGGACCCTGGAGTCCATTGTAGATGTGAGGCTCCTGGTGGGCAGTGACAGTCTCAAGTCACACAATAAGTGGTGGGGTCTAGACTAGAACCCCAGTCTCCAGAATCCAAGGCCAGCACAGCTGCAGCCACACCATGGGCTAGACCTCAAGGGGATGCCCTGCCCTTGAGGTGTGTCCGTCTAGTCTGCTGGGCTAGCAGGTCCCCGATGACTGACCCTGTGTCTCATTTGCCTGAGTCCCTGCTCTGACCAGCGCATCCCAGCAGGATCTCATGGCCAGTGCTTTCGCCCTCACGATGCATCAGATACGTTGCTAAGTGCTTTACGTGGATGGTCTCATTTAACTCTCATATCTCCACCAGTCAGGTGTCCTTCCCGATGAGAAAACTGAAGCTCAGAGAGGTGACACACAGCTGGTGTCCAGCTGCAGCTTGGCTCCAAAGCTCATGCTCTTAACTGCCCTTCCTACCACTGCCCCCGCCCCCCATTCTACCTCTTGCAACGGGGAGCAAGGGCACAGGCATTGTTAGCTGAGAGACTCGAGGAATGTAAGACGTGAACACACATTACCACACAGCATATGCTACACAACCATGCAAGGAAGGTTTGGTTACAGTGCCTGAGCGCTCCAAGAAGAGAAGACTTGTCTCTGAAGGATCAGAAACGTTTCAGGAGGACGTATCCTTTGAGCTGGGTTTTGAAGCATGAGTAGCATTTACAGAAGTGAAAATGAGAAGGGCGCTCCAGGTGGCAGGCATAGGATGGGTAAAGGCACAGCGGGAGGGAAGCATGTGGCACATTCATTTCTGGGTACAGGGAGATGCCGGATCACCTGGGAGAGGGGTGGGGGAGAAGGTACCTTTGAGCCCATCTGCTTGCCTCTGGGGAGACGGGCAGGTTGTGAGAGGTAGAGATGAAGCGTTGTGGAAGGGGTCTCTGAGCCCCTGCTGGGCACCCCTTCCTCGTAGGTGTACATTATCGGCCATGTGCCCCCTGGGTTCTTTGAGAAGACGCGGAACAAAGCGTGGTTCCGGGAGGGCCCCAACCAGCAGTACCTTAAAGTGGTCCGGAAGCATCATCGAGTCATTGCAGGGCAGTTCTTCGGGCACCACCACACCGACAGCTTTCGGATGTTCTATGATGATGCAGGTACCCAACCTGGAGGGCCACGGCCAGACCAACGCCCTCTTTCCCTCGCCAGCCTCTCAGCTCCACTCTCTCTTGAAAGGTGTCCCCATCAGTGTCATGTTCCTTACACCTGGGGTCACCCCATGGAAAACCACGTTACCTGGAGTGGCCAACGGAGCCAACAATCCAGCCATCCGGCTGTTTGAATACGACCGAGACACACTGAGCCTGCAGGTCAGGAGCCTTGGGTCTGCTGGGGCCAGAGGAGGAGGGAGGAGGGACCTGATAACACCACTGCCTTCCCTAGCTGATCCACCCTCTACTGACCCCTGAGACTCAGGAAGGTCAAGTTACTTCCACCCTTTTAGAGCTCAGGATCAGAAGAACCCTGGCTCTACCTCCAAATCCTGCCACCAAGTCAGGTCAATTCTCCAAATTGCCCTTTGCCCTGGATCATTGTCAAGGCCCCCTACTTGTTCTCCCCGCCTCCAGCACTGCCCTGCTGTAGCTCATCTGGTACAGCTAAGGGGGGGATTAATCTTTTTAAAGCACTTCTTGTCTCTTTCCTGCTCAAAAACCTTCAGTGGCTCCCCAGTGCTCCCAAGATAAGTTGGATCTCTTTGGCCTGGTATTCAAGGTCTCTCACAGTGTGACTCTCCTTGGCCTGGTATTCAAGGTCTCTCACAGTGTGACCTCAGGCCCACTGCCAGGTCTTCTCTACACTGACTATGCTGCAGCTAAGCAGGCCCCTAACTCAATGAGCAATCCCACACCTCCTGGGATGTGCTTGTGATTACTGAAATGACAAAGAAATATTATTCCTTAATGTATTCAACAGAACGTGTTAAGCCTCTGTCATGTGCCAGGCCCCGTGCTAAGCTCAGGAGATACATAAGCAAACAAAAGTCACTGCTCTCCTGGAGCTGACAGACAATAAACAAACACATGAAGTTAAGTGTGGCATGAAATAAGTGCTAAGGAGAAAAGAAAACAGGGTGAGGAGGCAGGTGGTGACACTTACGGGGTACATGTATATGTGTGTGGTGTTAGATGGGGCAGGGAAGTGTCACTGATAGGGTGACATTTGAATTCTGAGTAACTTCAGGGAGTGAGCCGTGGGAGCATCTGCGGACGGGGCAGGAAGAGCACGCCAGGGGCCCAGGGTGGGAATGTGCTTGGTGTGTTAGGGGAGGAGCACGGAGGCCCACGAGGCCATGGCAGAGGTCGCGAGCGGATGGGGCGTCAGGTAATGTAGGCCATGAGGACGACTCTGGAATTTTAGAAAACCACCATTCTGCTGGGTGGAGAACAGGCTGTAGGGGGCAAGGGCAGACACAGGGGGATCAGTTAGGAGGTGACCACAGCCACTGAGAGGTGATGGTGGTGTGGGCCAGGGTGGCACCCGTGGGTGGTGAGGAGAGCCAGATCCTGGATGTATTTTGAAGGCAGAGCAGACAGGATTTGCTGGTGGATTGGATGAAGGGTGGAAGAGAACGCGAGGAGGCAACGAGGGCTCCAAGGCTTTGGCCAGAGCACCTGGAAGGATGAGGTTGCCATTTACCGAAACGGGCTCACTGCAGGAGAAGCAGATTTTGGAGGAAGACCAGAAGCCTGGCTTTCCTGTTAACTTTGGGATGTCTAAGTGGCATCCAGGTGAAAATGCTGAGGGAAGAGGCAGCTGTGTATTCATGTTGGAGTTCCAGAAAGTGGTGGGTACAGAGATTTAATCTGGGTGTTGAGAAAGGACATTTAAAACCAGGGACTGCATGAGTTAACCTGGGTCCTCGACTCTAGAGTGAATGTATATGGAGAAGAGGTCTGAGGATTTTTAAGAGTGTGGTCCATTGTCCACACGGGCACTCAGACCACAGGGTTCGGGGAAGACTAAATGAAATAATGTAAGGTGCCTAGCAAGAGATTGCCATCCATCCACGGCAGCTCCTCTTACCCCACCTCTCCTGACCTAAAGCAGATCTGCAAATTTAGGTGGAAAGTGTTGCACAGATAAACCCTTCCAGATTCTAGTCCTGAAAATGCACCTGAGTACTCAGGTTCTTGGGTGTAGCCCAAGCCCCCTTCAAAGCACAATTCAGCCAGGCACTCCACCCCACTGCTTTTATATTGCATTTTATCCAGTCTTTCTGCAAATATTTACTGACAATCTTCTGCGTACCCGGGAGCTTGCTAGAACAGAAAATGCACAGGCTATGGGGTAAACAAGCTGGGTTCCAATCCTGCCTCAGCCACCTGTGGGACCCTGGCCAAGGGAATTAACCTCTTTAGGACTCAGTTTCCTCATCTGTGAAATGGGGACAATAAGCACAGTTACCTCATCAGATTCAATCAGAGGATGTCTGCCAAGCATACCCGGCAACTAGTAAATGCTCAATAACTAAGAGCGGTCAGGATTATAGCTATTAGAATCTGGGGGCAAATGCAAGGTGGAGGATTGGGGGCGGAAGCGGACAGCTGCTCACAGCCGGGCCGCCTCGCGCGCCCCCTCTGCAGGACATGGAGACCTACTTCTTGAACCTGAGCCAGGCGAACGCGCTGGGGGCACCGCGCTGGAAGCTCGAGTACCGGGTGACCAGGGCCTACGGCGTGCCCGACGCAGGCGCCCGCTCTATGCACGCGGCGCTGGGCCGCATCGCCAGCGACCAGGACGCGCTGCAGCGCTACTACGTCTACAACTCGGTCAGTTACGACACGCTGGCCTGCGACGAGGCCTGCCAAACTGAGCACGTGTGCGCGCTGCGCGAAGTGGCCTTCGACGGGTATGCCGCCTGCCTGCGCGCCCCCGGCGTCGCGCCCGCGCCCCGCCTCGCACTCCTGCTGTTGGCGCTGCTGGGCCTGCGCACGCTGCTTGTGCCGTGACCTTGGGCGCCGCCCGCTGATTGGCTTGGCTCGCCTTCCTCCTGGTAAAATGGGGAGAGCATCACCCCCGAGAGCTGGACTTTCCACCCTTTCCCCGGCCTCCGCAGAATGAACTGGGACGGGACAGCCGATCAGGAAATGAAGCCCCAAGGGCCCCACCAGAAGCACATTTCTTTCAAGTTTCATGTTTTATCCCAAACACAATGCTCGTCGTGCATGTTCTGTTATTAATCTGTAAATCATGTTTAAAGTAACTCCCTTGCCCACTTATTGAATCCCCCTCCTCTTATTCGGATAATCCGAGTAAAATGAGCTGCCAGGAAGATGCGCCTGGTTGATCCAGTGCCCTCTGTCTCCCCTGGCACACGGCCCGGACTCGGAGGCAAACTTAGCAAAGTCCCTCAGTCAGGGATCGGAACGGGCCTTGGCGTTCTGTTGTTTTGTTTTGCAACAATGCAGACGTGAGACATCGCAGTTCTAGCCTGGGCGCTAATCTCCGGGCCAGATTCGCCGTTTTGGGTCTCCAGGAGCCTCAAATGTAAAACAAGGCAATTAGAAGCCTCCTAAGCTAAGGGCATTGCGCCTCGGACGGTCCGTCTTCGGGCCTAGCGGTCCTCGGGGCCCTCAGGGCTCAGCGGGGCTGGGGTGAGAGTGCGGGGATGCCTAGGCAGGCGGCAGGGCCAGGGATCTGTGGCACCGCTGATACCCCAACCGCGGGGTCTACGGACCTCGCTCCTCCCCGGACAGGGCGGGACGGGGAAGTCCCGCCCCGCAGCCCGAGTCCTGGGCGGCCCCGAGGGCTGTGTCCGCCTCCTTCCTGCCACCGCGACCCTGGGCAGGGAGGGCGACCCTGGGCCGGGAGGGTGGGTCCGAGCCCAGAAGAGAAAGAGGGGCAGAGGCTGGCGGGTCATGCCCTGGTCGCCACGCGCCGCTCTCTTCTGGGACCTGGTCCTGGGCGTATTGGGCACCCTCGCCTTCCTGATCGACCTGGGCGCCGACCTCTGGGCCGCGAGCCAGTATGTGCTCAGCGGTCGCTACCTGTGGGCCGCGCTAGTGCTGGCGCTGTTGGGCCTCTCCTCAGTCGCGCTGCAGCTCTTCAGCTGGGTCTGGCTGCGCGCCGACCTCTCCAGCCCGCACGCGCCGAAGCCCCCGGGCCACTGCCTGGCGCTGTTGCATGTCCTGCAGCTGGGCTACCTATACAGGTGAGCGCCCTGCCCTCCGGGAGAGGGAGGGGGAACGGAAGTCAACGTCACCTCCTGAAGCTGGGCTGGTAGCGCAGGTGAGAGCCCTGACCCCGCGACGGGGGCGGAGAGGAGAGGACTGAGACCCTGAGGAGGAAACTAAGCCCCTTGTAGTTTAGCGGGCGCCTCCCCCTACAGGTGAGCTCCTGATCCCTGATGAGGGAGAGATCCGGCTGGCAGCCCTCAGAGCTCATGAACAGCACCCTTCCTGGCACAGCTGAAGAAACTGAGGCCCAGAGAGGGAAGGGAGGCACATGACTTGGAGTTGGACCCTTTGGGATCCAATCCTGGCTTTACCACCTGTGTGGCTTTATTCCTGCCTTTCTCTGAGCCTCAGTTTCCTCCTCTGTTAAAGGAGGTAGTGATCTCGAGATAGGTGTGGCTGGCAGGCCTGTGGTGAAGGGCAGAGAGGGAAGTGCCCCGCACAGTGCCTGGTGGCAACAGACCTCCCGTTGCTTTTAGCTGTGGGTGGAGCCTTGGGCAATTCACTTGACCCCTCTGGGTCTCAGTTTACTCATTGTTCCAGAGGCTCACAGTGTCAGGATTAAATGGAATGAGACCTGTAAATTGCCCTGGTGCAGAGTAGGCAGGCAGCATGTGTCAGCTAGCTTCATGATCAGCTGGGTCACCCTGGAGTTGCAGCAGCCCTGACCCCCAGAGCAGCGCTTGTTCCCTCATGGCCAGTGCCTCCCACCCTGTCTTTCCCAGTTGTATTCTCCCTGAACACTTGCTCCCCACCCCACCCCCTCACTCCCAGACCAAGCAAGAGGGCAAAGGTGGGGTCTGACACATCCATGTCCCTGGAGCCATGTAGGGTTGGGCTCGGGCGGGGGCCCTCTAGAGATGGGGAAACTGAAACGAAGGGGTCGGAGTCATGTGAAGTCAGGACATGATGTGGTCTGGGTTGGCATGGGATGGACGGAGCCAGGATCTGCTCTTGAATCCATGTTTACAGATTCTCTCCAGATCTTGCCTTGAGTCTCGAGGAGTGGGCGAGAGGAGCTTTGAATGTTGCAGTGTTGCCTGAGGGACTGTCCAGGCATCAATAACACCTTGGGTGAACACGAAGGGGCACAGTTATTGCAGTCCTGGCAGCCCGCAGTGAGCCCTGAATCTATAATTACATCATGTATCTTCTGTTTCTGCTGAGCATGAGTCAGACAGACTGTACTGAGCTTTGGTTGAGAAAACGGTGTCTCTGTTCCTGCCTGTGACTAGGCTGAGGCCTCTGCCAGGGCACTGGGGGACCTCCCCCCGCCCCGAACTCGGGCCTGCTCCCTGAGTGTGTTGTCAAGTTCATCCAGGGGAAGTGACAGTAAACATCTGATGAATGAACTTGCAATGAGTGAATGGCCTCACCTTCCAATAGCCAACTGAGGTCAGTTCTGGGCGGGGGGAGATCTTGGTCCATCCTCCACTGCCCCCTCATGCCAGTGGATCTCTCAGGCCTGTCTGTCCAACCTCTGGACTCCCTTAACTCTGCCCCGTCTGTTCCCATCACTCTGGGCAGGCCTGTTAAATGGATCCCTGGGTGCTCTTTCTGTAGCACAGTAGGACCTGTCTTGCCTGTGCTCAGAAGCTCTCAATGGCTTCCTTCCCCACAGGATCCTAAGAAATTCTTACACTTGCTAAAATTTGAGAATGCTCACTTTAGGCAATTTCCCAGTACACCTTTCAAATTCAAACAGCTTTGGGTCCAAATCCTGTTTCCACTGCTCATTTGCTCTTTGGTCCTGTTTCCCCATCTGTAAAATGGGGATATTGTAAAGGAGTAAAAGGGACAAGGTTTGTGATGAGCTTGGTATGGTGGCTACCGCAGAAGTAATAGCTGTTGTATTTATCCCCACTTCACAGATGAAGAAACAAGTTCAGTGAGGTAAGTCGCTTGCCCAAGGCCTTATAGCATGTATGTGACGAGCTAGGATTTGAGCCTGTCTGCATCCACTCGATGGGTAGGGAAAGAGGAATGCCACAGGATGCTAACTGGGCCCCTTGGGGCATCGTGTGTACTGCCTAGGTGCGTGCAGGGGCTGCGGCAGGGGCTGCTGGTGTGGCGGCAGGAGGTGCCTACCCAGTTCGACTTGGCCTATGCCGACTTCCTCTCCCTGGACATCAGCATGCTGCGGCTCTTTGAGACCTTCCTGGAGATGACACCGCAGCTCACACTGGTGCTGGCCATCATGCTGCAGAGCGGCAGCGCCGAGTACTACCAGTGTGAGTGTCAGGCCCTCGGCCAGCCTCCCTTTTACACCTTGGGAAAGTTGCCCACAAGTGTCAGAAAGGTTTTCACTCTTTTATAAAGGCTGCTTAGAAAATAGGAGAATGTCCTTTAGTCGGGCAGGTCTGTGTTCAAATGCAAAGTTATGCTCTAGCCTTGAGTTTGGACAAAGGACCCCACCTCTCTGAGCTATCAGTTTGTTCTCATCTGGACAAATAAATGGATGTCATAAATGATCCTACCTCATAAGGTTAATGGAAGGTTTAAGTGAAGTGATGCCTATAAAGCCTCGTGCCTAGTGCATAATAAGTCTTAAGTGTAATTTTTACTATTTTGGAGACAACAGGTGAAGTGTGTAGGGTGCCTGATGCCTAATAAGCAATTTGTTGATTAATAGATAAATTCCTGAGCGCCTTTGTACATGCAGAGTGCCTTTTTTTTTTTTTCTGTTACGCGGGCCTCTCACTGTTGTGGCCTCTCCCGTTGCAAAGCACAGGCTCCGGACGTGCAGACTCAGCGGCCATGGCTCATGGGCCCAGCCGCTCCGCGGCATGTGGGATCTTCCCGGACCGGGGCACGAACCCGTGTCCCCTGCATCGGCAGGCGGACTCTCAACCGCTGCGCTACCAGCGAAGCCCCGTGCCTTTGTTTTGATCGAGCACCTTTGTGCCTGTCCCTGTGTTAGGAACACCACAGTGAATAAGGAGATGGACACAGCCCCTGGCCTGTCGGGACCATAGACTGTAAAGCAGGTAGTTACAGGAAAGCATGTGGAGTGATCTGAAAAGGAAGAGGCGGGTGGCCCCGTAAAACACAGGAGAGGTTTGTGCAAAGAGAAGCTTTGGGAGGGCTTTCAGGGAAGTTGCCCAAGGTCACAGGCCAGCTGGCAGCCAAGTTAGGACTCCAGCTCACATCTGATTCAGGGTCTAGGCTTCCCCTTCTCCTCCTCAGCCCTCGCACACCTGCTGCCGTACCAGGCACAGCCTCCCAAGGAGCCAGTCCCAGCTCTGCCTCCACTCTCTGCGGGACTTGGAGATCCCCTCTCTGGCCTCAGTTTCCACAGCTGTACAAGCTGGGGCGTTGGACTCCGTCTCCAAGGGCCCTTTCAGCTTGCTAATCTGAGTCTGCAGTATCAATTGAAAAACAAAACAAAAACCAGTAATAGCGGCCATCACGATTGAGCGCCTGCTATCAGCCAGCACTGAGGAAAGTGCTTTATTGTCATCATCGCTCACATTCATAGCGCCTCTAGTTTGGTGCTATATTTATCTCCATTTTACACAAGAGGAAAGAGATGCCGAAAGGTGAAGTGATTTGCCCTGGGACACACAGCACTCACTGTGCGCGTACCGTCGGGCCTCTGTCTGTGAGTCCGGCATCCACAGATTCAGAGGGCTGACTCTTATGCCATTTTATATTAGGGACTTGAGCATCCGCGGATTTTGGGAACCAATCCCCTGTGGATACTGAGGGATGACTGTGTTTTTTGTTTGTCTCTTTGGAGGCAGTGGGTGTCTAGGACCAGGGCTAAATGGGGACAGTCTACGCTGTGTATGGAGGGAGTGGGGATGGGGGATTGAGGGAAGAGACAGGTTTTCCCCAACTTTTGTTTAGCAAACATGTATTCAGCTGCTGTTATATGCCAGCTTCTGGGGGATCCCTGGGGAGCAGAATCTGTTTCCTACCCTGAAGGAGCTCAGAGATAAGGAAATAATTACTGTGTGATAAGACTCCAGAGAGGAATGGGGTGCTATAGGAGCCGCACAGCGGAGTGGGGTGGGGTGGGGTCCAGATGGGTGACTATAGGGGATAATGAAGCCAGAACTTGCAGGGTAAGGAGGAGTAGGCCAGGGGAACCAGGGCGTGGGTCCACCGAATACCAAGGGCACCGCTTGTCAGGTCAGAGAATGCGGCACGCTGGCAAACTGGAGGAACATCAGCCCTGACGAGACCCTGAGTGTGGGGTGGTTACAAAGGCCACAGATCTGATTCCAGGCTGGGAGTGGGTTCCTGACCCGTAGCAGGTCCCCAGCGAACATCTGTTGACTGAATGCAATAGGGAGGGGGCGGGGAGGAAGCAGTCTAGAGATGCTTCCAGCCCTCGTTGGAGGGCCTGGTGCTTCTAGTCCAGGATGGGCACCTAGGAGGTGGGATAGGATCCCCACTGTACACTTCGAGTCTTGGAGAATCAAAACCGGGGCCCAGTCTGAGGGTGGAAGGGAGTAGAGGCTGAACCACCCATATAACAGGGACATCCCTTTTGGCCCCGGAAGGCAGCTTCAGCTAGAGGCCTGTCGCCACCCCATGGGATTTCCTGCTTCCCTTTCTGAGACTAAGAAGGGGGAACTGGACTGCTGATTTTCAGATCCAAGAAAGGCGTGGGCTCTTCCGGGAAAGGAAGGGGTACAGGGCCCTAGAAGATGCTCAGGGTGTGGCCAAGGCCCAGGGGTGCCAGATGCTGGGTGACAGGGGTGCCGATGAGAGTGTATAAGTCACACAGCTTCTCATCCGTGAAAAATATAACCGTGGTAGCACCTGAAAAGGAAAGGTTTGCGGTGAAGGGCAGACTCCATATGGATCCTAGCTCTGTTTGGGGTTGTGTGAACTTGCTGGTCTCCAGCTGTTTTCAACAAATTGGGGTCCGTAATACCCACGTCAGCGTAGCTACGAGGCCTTCGCAGTACCCGTGGCCTCTGGGGAGTGCCTGCAGGCTGCCCGCAGGGCTCACCTGTCTCCTCTTCCTCTTCGTAGGGGTCAGCATCTGCACGTCCTTTGTGGGTATCTCGTGGGCACTGCTTGACTACCACCGGGCCCTGCGCACCTGCCTCCCCTCCAAGCCCCTCCTGGGGCTGGGTGCCTCCGTGATCTACTTCCTGTGGAACCTGCTGCTGCTGTGGCCCCGAGTCCTGGTCGTGGCCCTGTTCTCGGCCCTCTTCCCCCGCTGTGTGGCCCTGCACTTCTTGGGCCTGTGGCTGGTGTTGCTGTTCTGGGTGTGGCTTCAGGGCACGGACTTTATGCCAGATCCCTGCTCCGAGTGGCTGTACCGGGCGACGGTGGCCACCATCCTTTATTTCTCCTGGTTCAACGTGGCTGAGGGCCGAACCCGAGGCCGTGCTACCATCCACCTGGCGTTCCTCCTGAATGATAGCCTTCTGCTGGTGGTCGCTTGGGTGACTCAGAGCACCTGGCTGCCCAGCGGTTGCCTGCTGCAGAGGCTGCTGCCTGCGGCCGGCGCCTGCTTCCTCCTGGGGCTGGCTCTGCGGCTGGTCTACTACCGCTGGCTGCACCCCAGCTGCCGCTGGGAGCCTGACCAGGTGGACGGGACCCGGGGTCTGCACTCCCTCGAGGGGCGTCAGCTGCCTCAGAACAGGCGCATGGCCCATTTGGCTAAGAACTTTTTCCCCAAAGGTAGGGATGAGGCTGCTTTGCCATGGAAGGGAGAGGTGAATGGTGTCCTTTGAGGCAGGGTCAGGCCCAGCCAAGGGGACTGAAGGCCAGATGGAATCAGTTGGTAGAATGTAGAAGATAAGCTGCTTATGCTGCTGTGGGCCTTGATTCACTCAACGAGCGCTCGATGCCTGATCTGTGCCAGGCGCTGGAGACCAGAGTTGAATAAGGCAGAGGCCTGCCCTCAAGGAAGAGAACAAGATGAGAAGGGCTGGGCCCTGGAGGGTCCAGGGCCCCAATTATGTATGAAACACTTTGGGAGGAAAGAAGAGACCGCCTCTTCCCTTCCCCCCAAACAAGTATAACCCCAAAGCATCCCAGTGTTGGTATTTTTACCTCCCTGGCTACCTCTAAAATAATTGGTGGAGCTGTTGTCCCACCCTTGGTTCCCCTGTCCTGGGCTGGAAGGCCCCAGGACCTCCAGGATGTGTTCTCTGGAATTCTTCCTCCCCTGCCCCACCCCAGTCATTCAATTCATTTAGCAAATGTTTACCGAGGGCCTTTTACGTGCCAGAAGCATCATTCTAGCCTTGGCAGATCAGCTGCCATTCCAGCTTCACCCCTTACCCTCTCCAGATACTCCAGAACAGGCTCTCAGGCTGGAAGCCAGGGATGCCTGACTGCCTGTCAGCCCTGTCAGCCCCTCCAAGGCCTTAGTGCAGCTGGCCCGGCCTCTGCCTCTGCTCTCAAGGGGCGACCTTTCAATCAAGTGCCTTGTGAACCTGCGGTCTGGGCCGTGGCTCGGCCCGCTGAGTATGTTTTTGTGCTTCAGGCAGTGTACTTTCTACCTCAGTCTGTGTGGGTGGAAGAGGTGTGTGTATCTGCGTCTCTGTAAGCGAGAGACACGTGTGTTGTCTTTGTTGAACAGTATTATTAGATTATTATTAAAACCTCATGAAATCCCCTAGCCTAGTTGTGTCATTAAATCTGCCACCAAGTTCAAAGCTGCCTGGAAAAAAGGGGTCAGGGACGCAAAGTCCTCCTCTCAAAGTCGGTAAAGGCCCTGGGACCAGAGAAGAGGGCTGGCTTAGGCAAGACTTCTTAACCTTGTTTTCTAAGCGTCAGGAGCTGGTGAGCCAGTGTGGTGTTGACCGCTCAGGTGGGCATCAGAACCCAGATCTGGGCTGACTCTAGCTTGTGCTCTTAGCCGGCTCTGCTGCTGGGCCTGGCGGGAGTAGGTACACCTTTGGTATCAGGAAGTGAATACGCGAGCGCAGGTGAAGAAAGGTCTTTTTGCTGGGAGGTCACTGGGAGCGATGCAGTGATGACAGGGGATGTGGATGTGGGCAGTGGTGTTGGGGAAGTCTGTGGTTTGGAGAAAGAAGGAGCAGGGAAAGGGCACTGGAGACAGAAGGAAAGGTTCATCACCACTGGGACGGGATCCAGGAGAGTCTGTTATTCATTCATTCATCTAGTGGAGACACAGTAAACAGAATAAGTGAAAGAATGTATCAGATAGTGTTAAGTGCTAAAAGAAAAATAAGGTAGGGAGAGTGCGTGTGTGTTGTAGGTGGGAGTTACAATTTTATATAGAATGGCCGGGAAGGCCTCCCTGAGAAACTGATATACGCCCTAAAGGAGGTGAGGATGACAGCCACGCAGATGTGCTTTATTCCAGACACCAAGTCAGCAGTGACTGGATGAAGGAGGGCTTGTAGCAGTTATACTGGCCTGGAGCCAAGGCTGACACAGAGATGAAGGTTGGGAGCAGGGAGGAACTCTGGGAAGATGATGCTGGTGCTTTTTACATACACAGAATGGTAGAGGTAGAAAGGATCTCCAGGATCACTTAGTCCAATGATTTTCAGACTTCTGAATTTCATGAACCAATATAATGGCCAACATGGTTGCCAAGTTAATTTTAATGAAAAAGGGCATAAAAACTACCACCATCTATTATCTTGTCTTATGAAAGGACATATAACCTCAGAAAAAGGATCATTTTTTTAATTGACTATAAACACACATTTGCACACACACAAAAGTGAAATCATTATCTTTCTCAACTCATAGGGAATATCAAGGGTTGAGACCTCAGAGAGCAGGCTTGGCCTTTATAAATCCCTGGGCTTAGTGTCCAACCTAGCCTCAAACATAGCTTCTAAGGGGTTCACTAAAACAAATACTTGCTCTCAACTATACTTCAATTAAAACAAAACAAAACAAAACTTGCTACATTGACTTTTCTCTACTTCGTCCTGTCATATGTGGAGAAGACTAGGCTCTGGGGAGATGCCATCCATGCCCAAACAGATGATGCAGTGTAGTGTCTCAGGCTATTTCCCCTGAGAAAATCCAAAGAGATGTTTAATTTTTTGGCTAAGCTCTCATCTGTATTCTCTAGATGAAATTGTCAAAGAAGGGTAACAGGTATGTAATTTAAAAAGCTGTGGAATTTAGTGGTCGTTTCATTTGTAAATAAAGTTTACAGAATCAAGAATTTAAAAAAGATGACAGTGATGTTACTTGTAATTAGAAATTTCCTTTGAAGATTTTCCATTGTCAAGAAACTTGTTTTTGAAGAATAAAAAAGCTCTTGATTTGCTCATTTTAACCTGCCACCGGAAAGGTTCTTGAGAAACGTGCAGACGTTATACCTATGGGAGGGGGAGATGGAGATGTCTACTCTTTGGGCTTAAAAACTAATAACACTCTGATACCTGTACTTCTGACCGATTAACAAGTTTGCTTCAACTATATTGTGGCTCAAAATGTGCATCTTTTGATGCAAAGATTTAATGCCTCAGAATACAAGACAACCCCCTCTTTTCTGGGGGGAATTAATTTGGGGAAAAATACATCTTATAGTCTGACATGTAAGGTACTTGGAAGCTAGAACCCAATTCTAATCTCCGTTGGAAAAAAAGGCAAAAGGATTCCTGACTGTTTTCCAGACCAATGAACAGTCAGACTCAAATCTAAATAAATGAAAAGAGAAAAAAGTAGTTGATGTAACATGAAAACAAGCCAGATCAAACAGTTTGGTATCAATTTGTCAGTTTTATTGCTTTTGCATTTTCAGCTCAGCACAGCAAGGTATTGATTTTTTTAATAATTAAATTTCAGCACATTTGACAGCAAATGAAATCTCTTGGCGTTCCAGTCCTAAACTTTGAAAAGTGATGTATTTTAGAAACAATTAAGAAATAAACTTTCCCTTGCAAATTATTTTAAAATATTTACTTTATTTTCTCATTTATTTATACCAAGTGGTTAGTTTTATTTGTTTGTTTCTTTTGGTGAAATTAATGACTCAGTTACTGAAAGGGTGGCATCTTTCTAATGAGCTCTTCTGATTTTTTATGAAGCCCTACTTAGAAGCCTACTCAGCTGGGCAACTGGGCTGATCCTACTCAGAAAAGACACAGGAGCAAACCATATAGAAAATAAAAACTTTATTTTTTCAAGTTTATAAGATAGTTCCCATTACATATAACATTATGGTCAAGGACTCTACAGCCACAAATGCCCGCAGTCACATAAATATATCTAATCAGTGCCTTTTCCTGCTAAATGAGGCATCTGAAGTCCAGAGGGTCATGTTTGGTGTAGAGGTCGTCCTTAATGGGATGGCTCCCATCAGTGCATTAGGAACTAGCTAAGTAACCTTGCTTGCTAGAGCTGTCTGACTCAGAGGAGAGGAAGGGACAGAGGGCCTGCTGATCAGAGGTGGGACAGAACTAGATTTTCTCTCGTGGTTTAAGATATTTCAAAATCTCAGAATTCAGATTTGGCCTCTACAGGGTATTTGGGGAATTCCAACTTTTGGATGAAAAAGGAAGCCAATTTAGTGGTAAGAAACAGAAGCCTGCTTAAGAGGGGTCCTAACTGCCCCCTTCCTGCAGGAGTGAGGAGGGGAAGGCCCCAAGCCCACCAGCCCTGGGCTTAGACCATCACTCTCCCAGGAAGAGGGAGAGCGTGGCTCCGCCCCTCGGCTCCTCTCCCCCACGGTTCAGTGGCACCGACACCCATTCAAGGTAGTGAACATCTAGAAGCTCCATATACTGCAGCTGGAGTTTGCCGATCAGATTCTGCTTGGAGCTTTAACGCGAACAAGATTTTATAAACTGCGAACAAGCTGTGGCACAAGTCTCCTGGGACACTAGCTTTGCTCCCCCAACTTGCAGAAGACAGGAATACCCCAAACCAAATAAAAGCCCAAGTAGGCATCTGAATCTGGAGCAGGCATCCACTCTCCTGGACACCACCAGCTGCCCCAGGGGCACCGGACAGGGTGATGCTAAGGCACAGTCAGTTTTACATTCGAAAGTAAAGCCACCTCTTAAACCCAGGACACAGCTGACAACTCGATTCCCTACTAGAGACGGCCTAGCTCTCACCACGAAACGTGCAGACCCATCTTACAGAACCCACGGTGCCCAGCTGGGAAAAGGACTCATCATGTGGCTTATTCCATGGGGACTCTTTCTAGTCAAGAGGGCTTCCCCCTTGATGAAAGGACCCACAGTATCCTTTCGACCTCAGCCTCCAAGAACTCGTGGTGCTGCCTACTTATTTTCCTCTCCAGACCTCTGTGCTGGGGAAGAGGAAAACACAGGCTCCAAGAAGATCACTGGGCTCCCTGAACAATTCATTTTGGCAAAGAGGAGCCAGGAAGCTCCATTTTCTGTCTACCCTCTAAACAACCAGAAAAGAGCAAAGGCGGCACTGCTCAGAGAGCTTCCTC
The DNA here is from genome assembly GCF_011762595.2 of Tursiops truncatus. NCBI lineage: Eukaryota > Metazoa > Chordata > Mammalia > Artiodactyla > Delphinidae > Tursiops > Tursiops truncatus. The sequence goes on along the minus strand of NC_047034.1, from coordinate 162,119,046 downwards.
ACCTCTCTTAGCCAATTTCAAGTTCCTTTTGCAAAGACCTAAGCCGTGCAGTCAGAGCAGGAGGGAAAAGGCCATCGCAAAGGGACTCCAAGTCATATTCTAGGAATAAAGAGCTTGTCCCAGTGGGCAGGGAGAGGGAAGTGTGTGTGTGTGGACCCGTGTGCACGACGTGGGTACCGCTCTGCAGCCTGAAGCACAGCACCAACAGAGTGGCCTTTGTCCAGGGCAAGAAACCAACAGCTCTACTGCCGGTACGGGGAGGGCTTGGGGCCTGGAAGTACAGACCCACCCTAAAGCATTCTAAGATAAATTACCAAGCAAGGCAGAGCAGCATCTGGGCAACTATGCTGAACTCAGACCAAGAAGGTCCGCCTCAGGCTTTGTATTTCCCGTCCAAAGGAAACAGGCCAAAGAGGCAGCTAAGTAATGAGCACTGACTTGAGCTCCTCTCCAAAAACATCTTCTCTAAAAACTGAGTCACGAAGCACTTCCTCAATCAGTTCTGAGGGAATGTGTGTATACCAGCCTTTCTCTGGGTGACCTGGCTTTGGAAGGAACCTGACCCCTTTGTGCTGCAACATCTCTGAAAATGGATATGCAGAATCTCTGAGTACAAGCATTTGTAGCTGGGGTTGGTCAAGGATGCCTCCTACTAAGGACCCAGACTGCACCTCTCTGAGGTGCTTATAAAATCACCTCTCTCTGTGCAACCTGGAAGAGGCCGAACTTCCTCAGCTCTACGGAAGTTTATTCTGCCTGAGCAGATGCCCAGGCCAGTCTTGGAGGGATGGGGCATCCACAAACACAGCTGGACTGAAGGCTGCGACCAGTGCCTGGGCACCCACCGATCCTCCCAGAAGTCAGGTTGAGAGATGTTCCTGCATTGGGCCCAAGATTGAGTTTTCAGGCATGGAGTAGGGGGTCTACAACCTCATTTAAATCAGGAAAGTGTTTCTGGCCTTCTGGTTTCCCATTTTAGAAGGGGATTTGAGAAGTGGGAAGGGTATATTCCATGGGAAAACTGGGTTGTGATCATGGCAATCTGTTCTTCAGTTTCAGGCTGAGATCTGGGTAAATACATGTCCAGAACACCTTTCAACAGGGCTTAAAGGATTCAAAGAAAGTCAAATCCCTTCGTAGTTTTGGCCAAAATGTGATTATGAACCTTTTCTCAGACTTGACTACTTGGGTCCAAAGCCTGGGGACTGGCCAGAGCTGCATGGGGGTGGACATGAGGTACAGAGGGCAGGAAAGGGCCAAGAGCCCAGCACTGATGACTAAGAAGGGCGAGGGCGCTGTAGAGGTGAACATGTGTTGGGGAAGGGTGCTTCTCTGCAGGAGGAAAAGGTGGAATCTTCTTGTTTCAAGAGCCAAAGAAGTGGAAATTCCTAAGAAGCCTTAGTTCTTCTCTCCAGTTTGGAGGTAAGCCCCTTGGGACATACCCTTTGACTAAGAGTCAAGCTGAAGGCTTACAATTTACTGTCTAAGAGAAGGAGTTTCTAGGGTTGTGCCATTTGGTGAAAGGGGAGAGGGACTGGAAAGGGGACTAAGGCTTCTAGGATGGGAACCAGCAAAGTCTACAGTGAATCAGTGTCCATGCCCCACAGTGCAGCCAGCCAGGAGATGGAGGAGCCGGAAGGAAACCGCCCGAGAGAGCAGGGCGCTGGGCAGCTGAGGAGGTGCTACCGTCACAGAGAGGTATCTCAGATAGTTCAGTTACGAGTTTCCAAGGAAACTTTACAGACCCCTTTCTTGCTAGAAAGAGGGCGGGAACCTGCTTCAGAGACCAGACCCTTACCTATAAAAATAACATATACATTCACTGGGAATATGTTCTACAGCTAAGGAGATTACAAAGACTGCAAGAGATGTTATTATAAAAGTCTGCTGCGTTTATCCTATCACCACAAGTTAATGGCAGTTCTCAATCTGGTCACGGACGCAGAGTGCAACTCTGCCCCAAGAATTTCCTTTTCTTTTTCTTCATTTATTTTGACACAAAATAAAACAAAACAAAACCCAGAAGAGTTAAAAGCACTGTAGCTGCGGTGAGTCTATTGTTCTCTCAATCCAACTGTCTTCCGCTCCTATGTGAGGATGAACACGGGGCTGCAGCTCACTCTTAGCAAAAATAAGCTTCATCTCTTGCAGCTGTTGGTTTTGATTGTGTTCTCGCCAGCATTCCATGGAGAAAGAGTTCCCAGTTGGTTCCGGTCTCTAGCTCCTCTCAGGAGTGAAAAGGAGCTCGCGGGGAAGGCTCTTCATTCCAGTTCTTAGAGAAAATCAAGCTCCAAAGCCTGGTGGAGGGACACCAGGTCTCCGTGGTTTGTGATCCTCCAGAAGGGCATGTTGTGCTGGAAGGGGGAGGAGGGAGGGACACTGGTTAACCCAACTTCTTTTGGGAGCTTATATTTACCCACACCCCTTCCTCCACAGACCTCTCCCCAACGTACTTGGTAACCCTCCTTACTCCTGCCCACCTCATAAGACTGTCATACGGATCAAGTAAGTCATGTGTAAAGGGACATATGTATACTACAAGACACTTACAGATGGGAGAGATTTTTATTAGGTTTCAGTGGTAACTCTGTGCTTGTATGAGACAGATTTGTTCTAGCTACTATGTACGATCCTCAGGATCAAATAAAATGACCCATGTAAGAAATCAGTATTAATACAGTATTGTATTTTCTTATGGATAGTCTATTTTCTATAAGGTTCAGAGCTGCAAAGCCCAAATCTTGTCCATGACCAAGATGAAGAACAGAGAGATCTAGAAAATAATAATCCCACTATATTATGTGATCAGAGTTATGTCCAGAATACTGTGTGCCATTCTGGAAGCCATATTTTAAAGAAGGGCTTTGAAAAACATGAGTGTTGGAAACCATGTTCTATAAAGCTGAGGAAATTACCTTTACTAATCATTTTGTTCAGACTGGTTGCAAGTTACCTGGAATACTGAAAGTCCTAGAACACAGTTCTTTTGGCATGTAACTCAGTGCTTTTTCAAGCCTGCTGCTCACGCATAATATTTAAAAGGCCTTGAATATACTGAAGAGGAAGCAGACTTGTTATGTTGTGCTCAGAAGTGCCAGATTAGGACCAGGATACAAAACAGAAATTTTAGTTCAATGGAAGGAGGAACATCCTAAGAGCCTGGATGACCCCACAGTGGAACAGGATACCTGGGAAGCAGTCTCCTCACCCTTAGGTATATTCAAGCAAGGACTAGAAAGTCTTCCGTCACAGAGGGTGCAGAAAAGATCCCTCAGAGGGAGGAGACTGAGATCTAAGGCATTTTCCGATGGGTGTACTCTGTGGCAGATGACTAGAAGCGTGCGCTTAGAGACACAAAGTCTGATAATGACTTGAGTTGTTCTTCTATCTCCCCCACTCCCTTCTTCTTCAGACCAAGAAGCACTGATGTCTACATCCACTAGCGTCTTCCCCAGAGGGCAACAAGCACTTTAGAATTAAAGCTGGAAAGCCTGGAAAAGTCTGAATGATTGGCCTTTAGTGTAAAGTCTCACGCTCTTGAGAAAGCATTGACCTCTAAGACGAAGATGGAAGACGGGGCCCACGTCAGGTTTAATGATTGGCGTCCTTGTAGCAGGGCTCAAAGATTTTAAGATTTTAGAGTGGCAGGGAGGAGAGAGAAGGGGAGGATCTAACAACTTACAGGGAAAACTCTGCATGGGGAAAAAAATGACCCTCTTTTTTTTTAAAAGAAAAATGGGAGAGGAATAGGAAGAAGAGAACACTGTAAATACACAACAGATTACTACAATTTCTGAGTCTTACCATTCTTCTAATTGCTCAATGTATTCCCATACAGACTATTTACTTTGCCATGTTACCTGTTTGGCTGCGATTTCTTCATCCCGTCCATCTCCAATCACTACGTATGTGACTTTCTTTCCAAACCTTGACACAATTCTCTCGAAGCAGCTCTCTTTACCTGATGAGAAAAAGAAATTTCCTATTGGGACATTCCTCCCTTTCTTTTTTTCAATACCAAAGAAAAGGGCTGCTGCTAGGTTCACCTGCCTGTGCTTAGACAGAATCAGGGCAGCCCATGTGGTTTGCTTGGTGGGGAGCAGGGGTGGTAGCTAGGGATCCAACAGGCTCTCTGCCCAAAGAATGTGAAATTGTGCCATTCACACAACAGACTTTCTAGGCACTGTGCTCTCTAGGTTATTTTAATTTTCACACTGAGGGTGAAGTACCTAAGATCTTAGTGTGGGATGTTTCTATAAACACCATATGAGAGCTGTGCACACTCCCTCCCTCTTCCATAGCTCCTGTACTTTACAATATACAAAGCAGTTTCAAAGTGTTCGTTCACTTAATTCTCAAAATAATCTGGTGAGACGGGTCCCATCCCCTATTCTGATAGATGGAAATGGACCCAAAGGATTTGTGACTTGCCCCAGATCACAAACAAGCTAGTAGCTAGACTCTGAGCCTCTCACTCCAGAGTCTAGGCTCTGGTCATTGTGCCATGACGAAAGGACGTTTTTTGTTTTTTTTTTTGTGGTAAGCGGGCCCCTCACTGCTGTGGCCTCTCCCGTCGCGGAGCACAGGCTCCGGACGCGCGGGCTCAGCGGCCATGGCTCACGGGCCCAGCCGCTCCGCGGCATGTGGGATCCTCCCGGACCGGGGCACGAACCCATGTCCCCTGCATTGGTAGGCGGACTCTCAACCACTGTGCCACCAGGGAAGCCCGAAAGGACGATTTCTGAGGGGAAACCGTTAGTGTAAGAAAAAGAAGTGGAAGTCCCCAATTTCTGGTTAGTAATTAGGAAAAAAACAGCCATTTCCTTCCAACTCTACATTTCCCAGAAGCAGTCCTAGTCCTGGGCCTTATGTCTTTCAGGAGGGGAGGAGTCTCAGAGTACCAATGAATATGGCAGCAATATTTGTCACATCTGGAATTTCCTATTATACTGTGTAACTGCAACTGAGATCCTGTATCAGTGACATTAACCTTGGGAAATGGGTGATTTAAATCCACTGCAGACAGCTCTTAGAAACATGGTGATGAATCAAAATTCAAATCCTACCTGGAACCAACACCTAAACGTGCACACATAATACTGCTGTGGCAAAGACACTGTACTTGCATAAGTAAATAAAAAGAAAATTATCTCTCGTGCTCTTCCTTCACCATCTCTTATGTTTTATTAAAACTGCTTCTGCCACCTTCTTCAGTTAAGCAAGGCGCTAACTCTGCTTCCTTTTTATATCCTGCTGCATTAACTTTCTCATCCTATCTTCTTGCCAGATTCAGTGACTTAGCACCAGGGTTCCTGTGTGAATAAGAAAAAGGCGCGGGCTTCCCTGGTGGCGCAGTGGTTGAGAGTCCGCCTGCTGATGCAGGGGACGCGGGTTCGTGCCCTGGTCCGGGAGGACCCCACATGCCGCGGAGCGGCTGGGCCCGTGAGCCATGGCCGCTGAGCCTGCGCATCCGGAGCCTGTGCTCCGCAACGGGAGAGGCCACAACAGTGAGAGGCCCGCGTACCACCAAAAAAAAAGAAAAAAGAAAAAGGTATCTCTTCCTCAAGGCACTTGACTGCCATCTGCTGGAAAACTCTTGTAATAAATATACAAATATAGAAATATACAAATCTAAGATGACTACATCATATCTGACAAGAATCTTTACACCCATACTCAGAAGTCCTGATTGGTACATCTAAGCAACTGCAAGTCTATGACATGCCTAGCCCAGGTGGCACCTCACACCTGGACCAGACACTAGTCCACTTGGGGCTTCAGTCTCCCACTCTTAATACAGGGCTTGGCTTAGGTGCACTTAGGTCCCTTTCAGTGCTACCGTTTTATAATAGCATTGTCACACCTTATGTTCATATCAAGCATTCAATCCATGTGTGCTAAGTAAATACATTTTAATTTCACAAATGATTAAGGGGATGGCTCTACTCTATGCCTTGAGCCCCAATTTAAACATTAAATAATACAACTAATAATGAGTTCTTAACATGTTCTTATTAAGTGTTAAAGAGTTATTTGTCTAATTCCATTCCAACCATTAGGTCCTTACCTAAGCCAACCTCTGCTAGACCCACAGTCTAATTTATGATTTATAGAAAAAGCTTCTACGTCGGTAGGATTTTAGAAATTTCCCCTAAGACCCAACAAAGGGAATGTCTCTTATTTAGAAGACAGGGACATAGAGATGTTTTCATTGTCCTGGCCTTCAATGATCAAGGAAGAAATACAATTAAGAATGTTTCCTCTAAAAGGATTAAGAGTAAGTTATTAACAGCTCAGGGTAAAGAAGTAGCCATATGAAAAAATAATTCCAATACAGTTGGTAAATACGCTGCTTCCATTTTATACTTTCAAAACAATCCTAGAGATGAGCTCTCCTGTTCAGGAGGATAAAACCAATGACTAGTCAGTTTACCAAATGTCAAGTGATAGAAGCTGTCACTGCAAGACCAACCAAGCCTTCGGAGAAGATTAGGTTCTTGAGTTTCCTCTATCAGAAAGACTTCTGGGCTTCCCTGGTGGCGCAGTGGTTAAGAATACGCCTGCCAATGCAGGGGACACGGGTTCGAGCCCTGGTCCGGGAAGATCCCACATGCTGCAGAGCAACTAAGCCCGTGCATCACAACTATTGAGCCTGTGCGCCACAACTACTGAAGCCCGTGAGCCACAACTACTGAAGCCCATGCGCCTAGAGCCCATGCTCCGCAACAAAGAGGAGCCCTCACTCGCTGCAACTAGAGAAAGCCTGCGCACAGCAACGAAGACCCAACGCAGCCAAAAATAATTAATTAATTTAAGAAAAGAAAGACTTCTGACATCTTCAGAAATGATTTTGAGAATTCTCTTCAATGTCACAGAGTGTCCATTAAGAGAACTGCAATTCTGAAACCATTTCAGAGGAACCGAACAAACATTTCCTCTCCCTGCTCTCATCTCATAGTTCTGTAAAGGAAAGCCTCAAGCCTCTCACTGCGGTTACCATGGTGCCAGGTACCACTGTAGCTCTGCTAATTAGCTCTGGACGAAATTGAGAAAATCACCAAATAAGCACACTTACTGTCAGAAGGAATAAAATCATGTCCATTAGTTTGATGAGCCTCTGAGTGCCAGGATGCAGCATCAAGCACTACAGAAATCTACCTTTCAGGTGTGGGAAGGTTAGCGAGTGCTCTGAGTTCTTACAAAATGCATAGTAAAGCAGGGGCAGCAGTAGCAAAATCTGAAGGGGGGTTACAGATGTATCTCCCCCATCAGAGCCCTTGTAAATGAAGTAATTCAACCATACAAAAAAGAACAATAAAAAATAAATGCCTATATAGCTACCACCAACCCAGCTTTATCAAATCTTAACACTTTAGAGTTGCTTTAGATAAAAAAATATAAAAATGAGATCGTACAGATTTATTTGAAGTTTCCTATTTACCCCTACTTGATGACATTCTTCCTCCTTTCTCTCCCTGAGCGTGTATCCATAAACGATGTATGGCTATTATTGTGAACGTTTTTTACCTTTATATAAATTATATACTGTACATACTATGTGTAATGTGTTTTTTGTGTTCAGCATTGTTTTTAATACTAATCCTTAGGGATATATGTAGTTTTAGTTCATTCACCTTTTTTTTTTAAATTAATTAATTAATTTTTAGCTGCGTTGGGTCTTCGTTGCTGCACGTGGGCTTTCTCTAGTTGCGGTGAGCAGGGGCTACTCTTCGGTGCAGTGTGCAGGCTTCTCATTGCAGTGGCTTCTCTTGTTGTGGAGCATGGGCTCTAGATGCGCGGGCTTCAGTAGTTGTGGTGCACGGGCTTAGCTGCTCCACGGCATGTGGGATCTTCCCAGACCAGGGCTCGATCCCGTGTCCCCTGCGTTGGCAGGCGGATTCTTAACAACTGCACCACCAGGGAAGCCCCAGTTCATTCACTTCTAGCTGCTATACAGTATTCCATTGTTTGACTATTTTCTGTTCATAGACAGGTTCATGTGCTGTTTCTAATTATTTTCTACTATGAACAAGGCTGCATCAAAAAAAAAATTCTTGCACATACCTCCTTGTGCAAATGAGAATGAACTCAAGGGAAGGAGTTGGCATATTTCAAGCTTTGCAGGTCATATGATCTCTGTTGCAATTATTCAACTCTACTACTGTAGTGTGAAAGCAGCTATGGAAATGATTACACATGGCTCTGTTTCAATAAAACTTTCCAAAAACAGGCAGTGGGCAGAATTTGGTATGTGGGTTATAGTCTGAGACCCCTGCTCTCGAGTATAAATATCTAAAAGTAGAATTGCTTGGTCATAGGGTTATGCACATCTCAAACTTTACTAAACATTGACAAACTGTTTTCCAGAAAGTTATATCCATTTTCAATCCACTAGCAGAGTAAGCTCTCACTTCCCTGACAAAGTTTGGCACTGTCAGACTTAAATTTTTGTCAATCTAATAGACGAGAAAGGCATCACATTTTAATTTGCATTTCCTTAATTTGCAGATCCTTAATTGGTGAGGTTAAAAAACTTTTCATATATGTTTACTAACAATTTGGGTTACCTTTTCTGCAAATTGGCTGCTCCAAGGTTTTTGCCTACTTTTTAAAATTATGTTGTCTGTTGCTTATTGATCTGCAGGAGTTCTTTATGGATTCTGTATACTAATCAACAAGTAAATGTATTGCAAGTATCTTCTCCCAGTCTGTGATTTGTCTTGTCACTTTATGTCATCTTTCACTGTATATAAAATTAAAAGCTTCACACAATCAAAATGATCATTTTCTTCTGTTTTTTTTTTTTTAAGTACTATTTTTGGGGTCTCTTAAATGAGATCCCTCCCTACCTTAAGGTCATACAGATACTCTTCTATTTTCTCTTCTAAAAATTAACGTTTTGCTTTTCATGGTAAATTTTTTATCCACCTGGAATTTATTTTTGCAAATAGCATAAAGAAGGAATACAGAATCTGCTTTCTTCCCCCGTAAGGATAACCCAATTATCTGAGCACCACTGACTGAAGGTAAGTTCCATGAGGACAGAGGATTTTGTCCCTGCTATATTCTGAGTGCCTTGGCAATGCCTGACATTTTTTAATCTAGCAAGTAACTACAACTTATCTGCAAATGAGGACTGTCTCCTTGGCTGCAATAGGGAATTAGGAACTGTAGGCACAGACTAAAGGGTCTGGAGGGGTAAGGAGATAGCTGTCATAGTCCTCTTTCCCCGGACCATGTACAGCACATAAGATTAGAGTGACACATTCTGCTGTCTTCTCAGCCAAACAAGTATAAATCTGGTGCCAGTTCACTAATCAATTCAGCAAATATTTATTGAGTACTTACTATTTCATGTACTTAGAACTGAATACATTTTTAGGGGATAAAAAATATCTTCACATACACAGTCTCATTTGATTTTCAAAACCTCTCTGGTAGTTTTTCATCTTACATGAGAAAACTGAGGCTCAGGAGATACACTAATTTCCCTAAAAGCTAATAAGTGGGGGAGTTAGGACTCTATCCTAGTCCTTAGTTTTTTGTTTTTCCTTTTCAAAAAAGTATGGTAAAAAAACACATAACATAAAATTTACCATCCTAACCATTTAAAAATACACATTTCAATAATATTAAGTATACTCACACTGTTGTGCAATAATTCTCCATAACTTTTCATCTTACAAAACTGAAATTCTATACCCATTAAGCAACAATTCCCTATTTCCCCTCTCCCCAAGCTCCCATTAACTACCATTCTATTTTCTGTTTCTATGAATCTGACTACTCTAGGTACCTTATACATGAGTGGAAACATACAGTATTTGTCTTTCTGTGATTGGCTTACTTCACTTAGTATAATGTCTTCAAGGTTCATACATGTAGTAAGCATGTGACAGGATTTCCTTCCTTTTTAAGGTTGACTAATATCCCACTGTATGTATATACCACATTTTATTTATCTATTCATTTGATGGACAGCTGGGTTGCTTCCACCTCTTGGCTACTATGAATAATGCTGCTATGAACATAGGTGTGCAAATACTTCTTTGAGATCTGCTTTGGATTCTTTTGGATATATACCCAGCAGTGGGATTGCTGGATCATGTGACAGTTCTATTTTTAATTTTTGAGGAACCGCCATACCGTTTTCCACAGCAGCTGCACCATTTTACAATCCCACCAGAAGTGCACAAGGGTTCCAAATTCTCCACATCCTTGCCAACACTTGTTATTTTGTTTTTTGGTGGTTTTTTTTGATAGCAGCTATCCTAACGAGTGTGAGGGATTTAACCATTTAAAGTATGTATCTTAGTCCTTGATTTTTAATCTAGTGCTTTTTCGATTATACTACATTACAGTGCACTCTCTGTGAAAGAGGAATTTGAAATGAGGCATAGTGGATTTCTAAACTAGATATTATGTTCTTTCAAATATTATAAAAGAAAAGAGCATGATAAATTTTAAGTCCAACAGACCTGGATTCGAATCCTGTTTATGTAGCTTACTAGCTGTGAAGTCTTGAGCAAACTACATAACTGATAAGCCTGAACTGCCCCATCAGTAATGTCAGGAGAAGAATGCTGTGAGGATTATAGATATATGTATATGTAAAGTGTCTAACTGAGGAACTGGTAAATAATAAGCACATCCTAAGTAGCAAGTATTATTGAAAGGCTAGTGACAAGAAACAGAATTGAACCCATACCAATTTTGGTAGCACTGTAGATGTTTTCAATAGGAAATATTTCTCCTAGCCCATATAGGAGAACCTTGGCCAGAGCTGGAACCAGTTGGGTTGTAGTGATCAGAACATTCACACAATTCTTTCTGGAAGGGAGAAAGAGGGAAAAGAAAAGAAAAAGGTGAAATCAAACCCATCTGCGAACAAGAATTCAAATGGATCTTCTCTGTAGGACCTGCTTGTGAAAAATTAACCTCAAAATGCCTAGCATGGTATCTGTTCAGTGCCAATGTTCACTTTTTGCTCTAATTATCTCAGGTTTATTTATTTTCCCAATTAAAGGACAGAGACTTTTGTGGTGGACACAGAGCAGCAACTTGATTCTTGCCTCACTTCCTTCTGACCATTCTAGCTCACTGCATTGTTAGCAAACCCCACCAACCCACGGCACTGGTACCACACTCCAGAAAACACAATGAGGCTTTCAGTCACAGTGCCATTTCATCTGAATGAGATATGACTGAAGTCCAGTCCTCTCTGCTCATCACACCATGGCAACATAAATTTCAGAATACATATTATTTTCACGAGTCCTTTACCTTCACAGATATCCACCCCTTGGTGTCAGTTTTACTGTTTAGTAGGCTGTGAATCTGGAATTCTTGCTTTGAGGGAGGGACGAATAAGGGTATGTATTTATTTCCCATTCTAAGCTTCAAGCTCAAATCTCCTTAATCTGCTTAATGTACCCTTTTTCTTTTCTTTTTTCAAGTTATTTATTTTTGGCTGCGCTGGGTCTTTGTTGCCGTGCGCGGGCTTTCTCTAGTTGCAGTGAGCGAGGGCTACTCTTCCTTGAGTGCGCAGGCCTCTCATTGTGGTGGCTTCTCTTGTTGCGGAGCACAGGCTCTAGGCGCACAGGCTTCAGTAGTTGTGGCTCACGGGCTCCAGAGCGCAGGCTCAGTAGTTGTGGCGCAAGGGCTTGGTTGCTCCGCGGCATGTGGGATCTTCCCAGACCAGGGTTGGAACCCATGTCCCCTGCACTGGCAGGCGGATTCTTAACCACAGCACCACCAGGGAAGTCCCTGTACTCTTTTTCTTTTGAATCCCGCCTTCCTGCGTAGGTTTTGCTACATTTCTCTGGCGCTTCCTACACTTAGGATGTTTGTGATATAGCTCCTACATGTATTCTTTGATGTCACCAGGCCCACCCACGTTCTGGGTTGGAGATTCTGGGTTACTGAGTATAATTTAGTGAGCAAAAAGTAAGAGAAAAGAAAAAAGCTTTCAAAGCTCTTCGGTGTGCTTTTAGAGTAAAATGACCTTGCCTCCCACCTAACCGAATCCTTCCCTGCATCATTTGAACTCTTCTCACCCCTGTCCCACAGTCTGTTTTAGGGAATGGCCTATCCTGGACTAGGGTGGAAGAAAGCATCTCTCTGAGAGGATGAAAACTAAAATTATTATTTCCATACCTGGACTGGATGAGAAGTAAGGACTTCAATGCAGTTCCTAACCAGGAATCTGTTAAAACTTCAATTTCTGCTCTTAGTCTCTGCAGTGCTTCCTTTCTCTGGGGACTGAGGAGCCCTTTGGGAATAAAAGTAGACACATTCATCATCTGACAACATCCTTGCTGGCACAGAGAAAGCGACTTCTATATTCAATTTGGAAATAGCGTGAGTTACTGAGATATTCTACTGAGCTAACACATCTCTCTCCTTGATAAAACCCTAGCCTACTCAAAATGCCTTTTTTACTTTCTTCACCAGAATATTTTGCTGGGGGAGGGGGGAGGTGCATAATCACAACAACAAAATCAGTGATAGAAACACTGTGATTAGGTTCTGGCAGAGGCTCTTTCATCACCAACCGGTAACGTAATTTGCAGACCAGTGGACCATACTTGAGTAGCACTGCTTTAGATGTGACATCAAGAACCAAAGGGGAAAAAATTACAGATGGAGAGTCCACAGCATTTCCAATCTCTTTCTAAAGAAACCGAGGCCCACAGAGGAAAGGGGGCTGCCTGAGAATACACAGCAAGTTAGTGGCTTTTGGTCACTGAAATCTTCCCACTATCATACACTGCTCCCACAGTGACTGCTCTCACCCACTTCAGAACACATCAACCGAGATCCCAGGCTGAATCACCAGCTTTCTGAATGTCATTTATTTGTACTGTACTTCTGAAACAACTCCAGCTGGTAAGAGACTGAAACACTTCTTTAAGATCAGATGATTAAGCACAAAACAAAAAACAATTCATCTGATGGGAGCACGTTACCCGACACTTGAGTTACAATATTCAAATGATAAACCTGGCTCTGAATTTTCTGTAGTGAAGGTAAAAAGAGAAATTCTGCATTCTATTACCAACACTCCATAAAAACAGAAGTCATTTCTATGAGTAGAACTGTGTGTAATTTGTTTTCAGTCTGATGGTTTTTCACAATGCAAGCCTAGAATTAGATGGCTCTCAAAATTTCTGATAAAACAAAACAAAAACCAAACAAGTATCTATACGTCATGTATGACATATACATAAGCACGCATATGTCATATATTTAACTAATATCATGTGGCACTTTTGTTAATTCATATTTTACAAAATACAGGTGGAGATTACTTTTACTATGTTCCCCAGGGTGGGCTCAGGGGAGTCTCACAGAGGGTTATAAATCACTTTCTTCAGGAAACCACATCCAGACACTCACTGGGCAGAGAAAGGACCAGAGACTTAGGTTGTATATGAAAATGAACAAAAGAAAGGCAAATGTCTGTGAGAGAGAAAGAGCAAAAAGACTTGGTTACCAAAATAAAAAGTACTGGCTCTGAATCATGAAGAAAAAAAAGCAGTAAAGAGAGGAATCTGAAAAAAGTAAATAAATTAGATTCCCGAAAGCCCAGATGCCTATGATTTTTTCTGGTATTGGAGCACTGTAACACGAATGCACCAAACTGATCTTTGAAGCCCTATTTTTACTTTCTGCCCCACACTGTAGTAGTGGTATGGGAGGTAGGAGGGCTCTCTTGACCTGAGGTAATATACTTCTAGGCAGTCTATGGAATCCCTGAAACTTCACGCAACATTTTGTGCAGATGGAGGTGTTTGAGGGTGATGGTTCACAGTTTTCAATATCTTCTCACAAGGGTATATCACTAAAAAAGGAATTGCATGAATGTAAAGTGCAGTGGACCAAGAGTTCGGGATTCCAGTTGTGGTATGGGCACTAATTTGCTATGTGACCCGACCTTGTTACCCTCATGATGGACCATCAATTTTCTCAAGTGCAAAATGAAGGATTTAGATTAGTTCCCTAATGTCACTTCTAATTTGAACAATCTACGGCTAATTAATTAATTCCAAATAATAGAATTTTAGGCATAATGGCACCTGACATTTGAGATATATCTGGGCAGAAAGAATTTCCAAGGTCCTTCAAATCACAGTGCACGGATACTGTCAACCTATCACCCTGGACCTAGTTTTCCATCCACTATAAACCTGGTTGCTAGTTCTACCTGACTTGTCCTGATGGCTATGTAAATCTGTTCAAAAATATGGCAACCTATTAAATATTACTGATAGTCGTTGTTTGCGAAGTTATACCATGAGAAGTCCATGAGAAAGGCAGAGCTTCCTCCCCAGAGGGTTTCAATCAAACCTGTTTTTTAAATACAGAGTTCAAATGTTACTGTGGCACAAATTCATAAGTCAGGGAGCCCTAAGGAAACCCTGGAAAAGAAAACAGGAAATCAGAACAAAACAGAAAATTAGCTGGTTGTATGCCACACTTACCAGCCACATTGCTTTTATGCTTATCATAGATTTCTCTCACTTTTCGGTAACGGAAAGCCAGTTTCCTCATCCAGTCCACACCTCCCTGGACGCCCACAGAGGAACCATGGCTGCCACTACCTCCTGAGCCACTGAAACCATCTGTTGAGAAACTGTAGTTGCTGTAGAGAGAGAGGATGATGAAAATTAAAATCTACACTGCAGAGTTTTTGGTTGAATGCCACCTCGGATTGATTCTCTGTCCTATTCCTGGCATCTGACAGCAAGGCCTTGAGAATCTTCTTTCTTAATCTCTGTATGTCAGAGTCTATCTTTTCATCAGTCCTCCATCTCATCCCTATTACTTCTATCAAAGAAAGGATGGAAAGGGAGAGCAAGAGAGGCAAGACTTAATTCAAGCACCAGCATCCCCTAGAGGTTGGCTTCAGACAGACCATCTTTTCATTAATGACAGAAAATACCTTACAGTGAAAAAAACCCGGAATACAAAACTTTTGTGTACACACCCACCCACAGACACACACACACACACAATGATTGCAACTATGTAAAAAGGAGAAACGTGAAAAAGTAATGGAAGGAACTAACCCCAAATTCTAATAATAGTTAGAAAATGGGAATGTTTTCCTTCAGTGATCTTTTGGCTAGTTTAATAAGTTCATGGGTCACATATAAAATATGTCCACAAATTCTTTAATACTCCTCTAACTTTGCTCCCTGTAGGTATGGACCGTATTTGAACGTAAACAGAATGTGGTGGAAGTGATGGTGTTGGACTTTAGAGACCAGGCTTCTCTTACAGCACCTGCTCTAAAAGAAGTCAGCTGTCACAGGAGAACACTCAAGCTGCCCCATGAAGAGGCACATAGTGAGGACTGAGGCCTCCTCCTATCAGCCACACATGGAAGCAGGTCCTCCAGCTCCAACCAAGCCTTCAGATGATTTTAGCTTCAGCTATCTTGACTTCAGTCTCAGAGACCCTGATTCAGAACTACCCAGCTAAGTCATTTTCAAGTTCCTGACCTACAGAAACTATGAGATGATAAATGGTAACTGTGTTAAGCTACTAAATTTGGGGGTTATTTGTTACACAGCAATAGACAACTATTATAGCTAAACAGGTTGGGAGGGATTAATACTTCCTAAGTCAAGATTTCCAAATGACTGACAGAATTAGAGACAACTTGGTTCAATCAGAAGTCAAAATAGAGTTCAGTGTAAAATTCTACATTTAAGAAAATAAAGCTGCCAAGACATAAGATTGGTAATTACTAGTTAGCCATATGCATAAGAGAAAAAAAAAATACTAGGGTTCAGAGTGGACTGTAAACTGCTTCAGACCAGGCTTTTTCCTAAGGTGAGTAAAATCTCTTAAGACTGGTACCCTCCAAGGCTGTGGAAGGCACAGCATACATGACTGAATCTGCTCCAGAAGTGAAACCTTTCTATCCTTCTCGGCACCAAAGGGTTACGTCCTTACTAAGTGACATGTCCAGTTCTGCTCTAGATTTGAGAATTCACAGAGGAAACAATTTTAGGGTAGACACATGGAAAAACTTTTTGCCTATGAAAAGGGATAAACATTAAAACAAATTAACATGAAAAGATGTGACAACTTTTTTTCTAAAGGTCTTTAAATGTAAGGTAGATAAATTTTTGGATTATTCTTAGCTAAGACTACTGAGCTAGAAGACAGTAGCCAAGAGAGAAAGGAGGAGACCGAGCAAGCATTTTGCCACTGAGACCTCCTTGGTTTAGCGTTCACTGTGATATTAATGTTTAAGATTGTCTTCCATAGGGTCAATCCTGACACCATCAGACCCCCCACAATTAACTTCCTTGGTAAAATCCCTGATGCTTATTTGTATCTAAAACCAATCAATCTGGAAGCACACTTTTCCCGACTGAAAATCTGGCCAAAGAGAAACTAGTATATCCTTTACTTTGGAATGCTTTTTTCTCATTCCATCATGCTACCCAGTCATCAAGGTCATACTTAAATTCTACTGTGCTGAGAAGGCCACCCCAATGTTGGCACCACGTACTCCCCACACCCATCAGAATTACTTTCTATTCTGTGTTCCATCACATTTTCTATTGTCACCTTCTCACACTACATGCAAACGTTAACTACGTTTGTTTCTATCTCCTCTAATAGACTGTGAGCTCTTTTAGGGCTGTGTCTTATTCATCTTTGTTTTCCTCTGAACCTAGACAGTGTCTTATGCCTAACAGGTGTACTGATGTTTAAGACATCATTGTTTTTATCACCTCAAGTCTTGGCCATTGTCATCAGAAGCCACATCTTCCACATGCACCTGGTCACACTCCTGTTAAAAGACAAAACCACACATTATTTCAGTCCAGGGAGTAGAAGTGCTATTACCACCACAATATATTGTAAAAATATCACAAACAATGGCGAGGTGATGAAATACCATATGGTCTCTTATGTGTGGAGGATCACTCTCACCCCCCTTTCTGTTCAACTTCTTTTAAGGCCTAATTTACATTCCTCAGTCTTCATGAAATCTTCCTTAACCATCCCAACCCTCAGTTATGCTCTTATCTCAATAGTTCATTTTTCCAACAGTCCATGGGTATAAACACAAGCTCCCTTACACTGTCAGGTGTGCCTATGTCCTACACTAGACTGTAAGCCCTATTACATTGTAGGTCCCTTACGGCACGACCATGCCTTACATCTCCTTTGTACCCCTCTAGTCTAGTCCAGTGCCCTTATATAGCATGTACTCAATACATTTTTGCAGATGAAACAGATGCTGGTAGAGTGCGTGTCGTATCAAAACTGAGAATGACTGAAACAGAAATTTGTAAATTCAAACTTAGGAATTAGAAGAGGTCATCTAAGTCAATCTCCTCATATTCTAAAAGTGAGGTAAAACAATTTGCCCAAGATCATAAAACTAGTGAGTGGCAGAAAGAAACTAGAAGGAGCCTGGGTCTTCTAATCTGAATCCAAGGTTCTTTCCTTTAAGCCCACACTACTACGGACATAAAACGCCACCCACTGCCTAACTGACAGATTCATTCCTCTGACACCACCTAGGGTGGTGCCGTGATGTCCACCTGCATCAGAATCCTCTGGGGAAGATTTTTAAAAATGCATATTTTTGAACAGAATTTCTGTGAGTGAAGTCCTAGAATCTTCATTTTTAACAAGCTCCCCAGGTGATTCTTATGCCCCCTGAAGTTGAGAACCACTGACCTGGGGGGCAGGAACACATTCAGGTCAAATTCTTCACAGAACTTTCAGTCCTGAGTGAGGACTATGTCTAGAAAATCATTACAAATACAATTTGGCAACAATTACTGGCACATAGTAGGTTTTCAATAAATGTTTGCTGAATAAAACTATAATGTCCCAACTTATCAACATGTGAAGTTGAGGGAAGATTAAAGCACTGTGGAGCTTATACAAAAGTATTGGAGTTTAGAGCCCTATTAATTTAATTTGTTGGAGAATTGTCTGTTGAGTAGAACTAGACTGTATTTTATAAGAAAGAGGATTACTTCATGTTCATTTTACTTTAAAATTTTCACTATTTAAAACACTAGGTAATATATGTAGTACACAGTTCAAAATTCAAAAGGACATTAAGTGACAAGTCTGCTCCTTCCCACCTCTGTGTTCCAGCAACACATTCCCATCCTGAGATAGAACAACTGTTACTAGTTTGTTGTGTACGGTAACTGCTTAACTGAGGCCCAGAATGGGGAGATAACTTTCCTAACTTGGTACTCGCAGTCTGGTCTCCTGATTCCCAGTCCTGTGCTCTTTCCACTACACGATGTTCACCTCAAAGATGAACTCAAATGTCAAAACCAAAAAAATTAACCAAGAAGCTCTCAGTGTTTCCTGGTTTCCCTCCACCTAACTATAAAATGATCTGACACCAAGGCTAACCTATACATGGACAATAAGCACGTATAAAATACAATGAGTTAGAGCAGCCATCTACAGATCTGACAAATCAAGAGGCTATCTTTTAAGAAGGTAAAACTGAAAAACATTCAAGAGTACAAATAATCAAAGCCACCTTCTATATGTTATTTAGTATAGCTGAATAAACTGGAACGTTGGTTTATATATCAGTGTTTTGCCTGATGGGGTGGCACTGCCCCTAGAGATAGATCACTTCCAAATAGGCTAACAAAAATCAAGGTTTTGAGCCAATAAAACTGAAGCCCAGAACTAAGACTGTGGTGACCTAACCAAGGCACTATTTCTTCAAGACTATGTGCACCCAAGTGCCGAGCTGGCCTCTCCATACCTACCCTGTCTAACCACATTTCCTCTAAATACAAAAAGCACAGGCTCAATAAATAGTTAGTGAACAAAGTGTTTCACTGAAGTGCAGAAACAATTTAAAATGCTTACCTCTAGGTCATTGAAAAATAGATGTGTGTCAGCCACTTCAAAAATCATTTCTTCCATTGTTAAACCTGAGCCAATCACTACTGTTGGGTCCTGAAAGACAATAAGAGAATAATTTGCTTGACTTGGCACTCACAGCATTGGTTCTTATCTTTAAATGATTCAAAATAGTTTGGGTCAAGGCCAAAACAACACTGGCCCACAACAGTGCTTCTCACTATTACTGATGCAATTTCATTCACAGTTATAAGAATCTGGGATTGTGCAAAGTTAAACATTTCAGGACTTTAGGACTTTAGTTTCTAGAAAACTTAACCCACTTAAAAAAAAAAAACACTTAATTTTCAGAGAAATTCTGTTTCAGGAGAAATTCTAACTGTCACTGAAATATTGCTCTTATAACACCCATTATCGTCCCCCCGCCCAACCTCACACACACAGTACAACACCAGAAGTCAGTAATCTGACAATCTCAACAACGAGGAAATCAGTAAAGAAATATTTGCAGGAAAACCAATGCACGTAGCTTTAAAATGAACTATCAGACCTTCCCTTAGAGGCAGTATGCTCTTATTTTATATATTCTCATTACCAGACTTGTTATATAGTATATGAGCTTATGTCAGCTTGCCAGTCTAGATACTAAAAGCCTGTGGGAAAGTACTTCTAACAGAAACATTGGTGACAATAAGAAATAATTAGGAGCAGTAAAAGTAGGAAAGCAAAGGAGGCTGATATTTTTATAAAATGTATTCATAGAAACTAAAAAATAGGAGCCTGGAGGTAATTTAGTACAGAAATATACAGCCACTACCTCAAAAACAGCTCATCCCTCTATCAAAACTGATGTTAATACTGATGACTAAAGTTAAATTCTGCTTGGTATATTTCATTTAAGAAGGTATATAATCTATTTTATTTTATTTTAAGGTTTTTTTTAAAGATTAATTTAGACTGTGCCGGGTCTTAGTTGTGGCATGAGGGCTTCTTAGTTGCAGCATGCGGACTCTTCAGTTGTGGCATGCGGACTCTTCAGTTGCGGCATGCAGACTCTTCAGTTGTGGCAGGCGTGTAGGATCTAGTTCCCCAACCAGGGATTGAACCCGGGCCCCCTGCATTGGGAGCGTGGAGTCTTACCCACTGGACCACCAGGGAAGTTCCTAAGAGGGTATATAATCTATTTTAGAAAGATATTTTATATTTTAAATGTACAGATCTGGTATATTCTCAGCTAAATGGAATGCTCAGTTTAGGCTGTTATATGTGACACAGGGATAACAGACTAGTCTTTGGAGTAGATAATCCTGAGACTCCACTCCGTTTTGAGCCTCAGTCCCATACTTAGTCTTTGCAAAATACCGCTCTCCAACAACTTCAGCTTTCAGTACTGGTCCCAGGTCTAGTCTCTACCTTTATCATCAGCTCTGCCTGACCATGTAGTCTGCCTGGTATAAGCCATTGGGTGAAGCTTTATGTGAAAGGTGAAAGGTCAACAGGGTAAGATGGAGATAATAGAGACAGTGATTTTGGTTACCTGCACACATAGTCAGGAGAGGGACAGTTACAACAAAGGAAGAAAGACTCAAATTACCTTTCCATACTTCTGGGCATAGGATCCAGTAAGAAGGGAGTGGAAGATGATGATGGTTTCATCTAAGTCCCACAGAAATACCCGCTGAGTGAGGAAAATATTTTAAAAAATGAGTGAGCATCTTTTTTAATCGTAATGGAATGAGACAAGAAATCAATAACAGAAGGGAAACTGGAAAATTCACACATCTGTGAAAATTAAACAATAATCTTAAGCAACCAATGGATAAAAAAGAAATAAGTGAAATTAGAAAATACCTTGAGATGAATGAAAACCAAAAACAACATACCGAAATTTATGGGATGCTGTGAAAACAATGCTAAGAAGGAAATTTATAGCTCCAAGCGCGTACCTTAAAAAAGAAGATCTCAATCAAAAACCAAACTGCACAATTTAAGTTGCCAGAAAATGCCAGTAGAAGGGAGGAAATAATAAAGGTTAGAAGAGATAGATAAAGCAGAGGGTAGGAAAAAAATAGAGAAAATCAACAAAACCAAAAGTCGGTTCTTTGAAGAGATCTACAAAATTGACAACTTTTAGCTAGACTGGCTAAGAAAAAAGAGAGAAGACATAAATTACTAAAATCAGAAATAAAAGTGGGACATTATTACCAATATTACAGAAATAAAAAGGATTATAAGAAAATACTATGAAGAGTTATACACCAACAAATAATCTAGATGAAATGAACAAATTCCTAGAAATTCACAATGTGCCAAAACTGACTCAAAAAGAAACAGAAAATCTGAACAGATCTTTAACTGGAGGAGGTTGAATCAATAATAAAAAACATCCCAAGAAAGAAAAGCCCAGGACCAGATGGCTTCACTGCTGAATTCTACCAAACACTTAAAGAAGAATTAACACCAATCCTTAAGATCTTCCAAAAAAATTGAAGAGGAGGGAACACTTCCTAACTCACTCTATGAAGCCAGCATTACCCTGATACTGAAGACAAAGACACTGCAAGAAAACCGCAGACCAATTCTCCTATGAACAGTGATGCAAAAACCTCAACAAAATACTGGTAAACAATATTCACCAGCATATTTAAAGAATTATAAATCATGACCAAGTGGGATTTGTTCCCAGAATGCAAGAATGGTTCAACATAGAAAAATCAATATAATATACTGCATTAACAGAATAGAGGAAAAAACCCACATGGTCATCTCAATTGATGCAGAATAAGCATCTGACAAAATTCAACACACTTTCATGATAAAAACACTCAATAAACTAGCAACTTCCTCACCATGATAAAGGACGTATATGAAAAACCTACAGCTAATATCATACTCAATGGCGGAAAATTGAAAGCGTTACCCCTGAGATTAGGAATAAGAGAAGTATGCCTGTTTTCACCACTTCTATTCAAATGGTACTGGAAATTCTAGCCAGAATAAACTGGCAAGGAAAGGGGAAAAAAGGTACCCAAACTGGAAAGGAAGAAGTAAAATTACCTCTGTTCACAGATGACATGATCTTATACATAGAAAACCCTTAAGAATCCACAAAAAATTGTTGAGAGCTAATAAATGAATTCAGAAATCAGCTGTATTTCTATAAGCTTGCAATGAATAATTCTAAGAGGAATTTAAAACACAACAGCATCAAAAATAATAAAATATTTAGGAATGAATTTAACTAACAGTTCAGGACTTGTACACTGAAAACTATAAAACATCACTGAAGGAAATCAAAGAGGACACACCTAAATAAATGTAAAGACATTCCATGTTCATGAATATAAGACAATATTGTTAAGATGACAATACTACCCAATGTGATCTACAAATACAATGCAATCCCTATCAAAATCCCAACAGTGTTTTTTAAGGAAACAGAAAAACTAATCCTAAAATTTGTATGAAATCTCAAGGGACCCTGAAGAGCCAAAATAATCTTGAAAAAGAACAAAGTTGGAAGACTCACACTTCCCGATTTCAAAACTTACTACAAAGCCAGAGTAATCAAAACAGTGTGGTACTAGCATAAGGACAGATATACAGACCAATGGAATAGATGAGAGAGCCCAGAAATAAATGCTTATATATATATATATACATACACACACATATAGGCTCAATTGATTTTTTTTTTTTTGCCAAGGATACCAAGACCATTCAATGGGGAAAGGAAACTGTTTCCAAAACCAGGTCCTGGGAAAACTGAATATCCATGTGCAAAAGAATGAAATTAGATCCCTGCTTCACACTATGTACAAAAATTAACTCAATATGGATCAAAGACCTAAATTTAAGAGCCAAAACAAAGCTTAGAAGAAAACACAGTTGAAAATCTTCATAATCTTGTTTCCTTAAATATAATACCAAAAGCACAAGCAATAAAAGAAAAATAGAACTTTATCAGAATTTAAAACTTTTAAGCATCAAAGGATACTATCAAGAGTGAAAAGACAATCTGCAGAAAATACCTGCACGTCATATATCTGATAAGGGATTAATATCTAGAATATAAAGAGTTCCTAACATTCAACAACAAAAAAATAAACAACCCAATTTAAAAATGGGCAAAGGATTTGGACATTACTTCAAATAAAACAGACAAATGGCCAATACACATATGAAAAGATATTCAACATTATTCATCATTAAGGAAATGCAAATCAAAACCACAATGAGACACCACTTCACACCCATTAGGATGGATTATGCAAAAAATGGGAAATAACTGGAACCCTGGTACATTGCTGGTAGGAATGTAAAATGGTGTAGTCATCTGGAAAACATTTTGGTGGCTCCTCAAAAAGCTGAACATAGAACTACCATATGATCCCGCAATTCTACTCCTAGGTTTATACTTTTTCAAATAATTGAAAAGAGGGACTCAAAGAGATACCTGTACAGCAGTGTTATAGCAGCATTATTCACAATAGCTCAAAGGTGAAAAAACCCCAAGCGTTCTTCACAGATGAAAATGGATAAACAAAATGTGCTATATATACACAACGGAATTATTCAGCCATAAAAAGGAATGAAGTTCTGATATATGCTACAGCATGGATGAACCTTGAAAACATTATGCTAAGTGAAGTAAGCCTGACACAAAAGGATAGATTTTGTATGATTCCATTTATATGAACTATCTAGAATAGGCAAATTTATAGCGACAGAAAGTAGAACAGAGGTTACCAGGGACTAATAGGAGGGGAGAATAGGGAATCATTGCTTAATGGGTGCAGAGTTTTTGTTTGGATCATGAAAAACTTCTGGAAACAGATAGCAGTAACAAACAACACTGTGAATGTACTTAAAATTGCACACTTAAAAAATGGTAAATTTTATATTATATATACCTTACCACAATTTAAAAAATGAGTGAGTTCTCCGTTTTTTCCAAGAAATATATCAGGTCTTTAGATTTTCTTTCTTTCTCCTCCTGCCCTCCCCGCTGCCCCCAGTAACAAAAGGGAAGAGAGGTTTCAAACATAGCCTCAATTTACCTATGTCTTCTGAACACCTCTCAATGGACTCATTTTTAAATATGGCTTTTCCCTCTTATTAAATGATCACATTATAGAAAAATTGAAGAAAGAAAACAAAAGGATTAATATCAAAACTCCATTATTATTAGAATTTGTATGACTTTCTAGTCTTTTAATAATGAAGTCAAATGTATGCCCATAATAAATTCCTATAGTGTTTAAACTACAGAATAAGTGAGAGCCAATCTCATTAATAAGTTACCAGATCTGGTTGCATGTTTCACAGAAACTTGGCCTAAAGCACTTTAGTTCTCTCATTTTACTTTGAGATTTTTAAATGGAGAACAGTATATTACTGTGACACCCTCTGCTTTCTCAATATGATGCATTATTCTTTCTGTTCTCCTCTGGAATACAGAAAACAGTTTGTTCTTTCCCTTAAAAAGTGACCTGGCTACCTAAATTCAAAAAAGCTTTTTCAGTGCTCTTGGTGAAAAGGATCTGAAAGTGGTATGGTAAGATATGGGCATAGAGTAATGTGTTTTTACATTTCTCTTTTCACTTGGCCAATTCATTTTCTCTTGCTCAGGAATTATAGGGTATACAACACAGAACCACATAATCTCATGAGTTTCAGATATGTATTTGATAAATTTAAGAAATGAGAAAAAAAAAAGGTTGCAACTCAAATGAGTTTCTTCCCATACTTCTAATTCACTGTCCTGGGAAGAGCTGGCATCAGCTTTCCTCTTGCCCCGGTTCTTGCCAGTCATGTTTTTCCTGGATTGGTCATCAGCATCTTTACTTGGTGTAGTCTGGGTCAAAGATGGGCTTGTAGAAGGGTCTCCTGGAAAGGAAAAGTGAGACACCGGTATTGCCAGTGTAGTCACAGGCTATAAGAACCAGAGCAGAATGGTCAGCAGGTTCTCTGCCCTTAAGAATCATGTTGCAGGGATAAAGGCTGGAATACCAAACTTTACTTAAGCAATTTGGAAATGTAGACCAAACATCATGAAGAGAGTTATAACTAGAATTTATATGCCTTCCTCCCAATGGAAGAACACATCTATAAGTCATTTTGCCAAAAAAAAAAAAGTAAACCTGAACCTGATCAAGGTTCTAGATCAGGGTTTCTCAACTTGGCACAATTGACCTTTTTGGACCAGATAATTTTTGTTGTGAAGGGATGTCCTGTGCATTGTAGGATGTTTGGTTAAGCAGCATTCTTGGCCTCTACCCACTATATGCCAGTAGCACCCCCTTCCCAGTGTGACAACCAAAAATGGGTCCGTACATTGCCAAATATCCCTGGGTGTGGGGGCATGGGGGTGGAGGCAGGGGGCACAGAACCACCTCTAGCTGAAAAACCACTGCTCTAGATCCATTTACCACTTTAAATAAAATACAGAAGGCAGTGGGCTGTGGTAAGCTACCCTCTAAGGTTATAATTGGCGAAATTTAGACTGAGAAATGGTATGGGACAAACAATCTATTGATTGTTTCTTCAACAAATAAATTACAATCGGAAATAAAAAGAGATAGGGGAATTTATAGGTTAAAACAAAATATCCACCAATCACAATGTATGGACCTTACTTGGCTCTTATTTTAAACAAACTGTAAAAAGAAAAACAAAACTCCTAACATTTATAAGAAAACTAGAAATATGATTAGCCTTTGGTATTTTATGTTATTAAGGAATTATTGTTGAATATTTAAGATGGGATAATGGCATTGTGGTTATGTTACCAAGCATTATAAATAAATATGATACCTGGCATTTGAGGAGGGAATTGGATGAAGTATAGTTGAAACAAGATTGCCTATGAGTTGTTAATTGCTGAAGTTGGATGACAGAATATAAGGGTTCATTATACCATTCTGACAACTTCTGCCACTGTTTGAAACTCTCCATTATTAAAGAGTTAAAATTGTTATGAAGAACAAAGATATTTAGAGAAATGAATTCAAAACTAAGGCATCAACACATGTAATGATTTCAGAGTTATGTACGTTCAAAGCAGCAACCATTTGTATGTCTTTATCTAGAAGACCAGTAGAGGCAAGATGCACAGAAAACTGCATTAGTTGATGTAGACCACTTTTTAAAAATGCATCAGTGTTAACGATAAACAGTCCTTCCTCAAGTTACATGATGTGACAGCGAACCACCAAATTTTCATGAAAAATAGGGATAAAAAGTATGTGCATATGTTTACTGAATGTGTGCATAAAGTCTTTATGTCAGGATTTTTTTTTTTTTAAACACTAGTCCTTTGGTTTTTTATTAATTAATTAATTTATTTTTGCTGTGTTGGGTCTTCGTTTCTGTGCGAGGGCTTTCTCTAGTTGTGGCAAGTGGGGGCTACTCTTCATCATGGTGCGTGGGCCTCTCACTATCGCGGCCTCTCTTGTTGAGGAGCACAGGCTCCAGACGCACAGGCTCAGTAGTTGTGGCTCACGGGCCTAGTTGCTCCGCGGCATGTGGGATCCTCCCAGACCAGGGCTCAAACCCGTGTCTGCTGCATTAGCAGGCAGATTCTCAACCACTGCGCCACCAGGGAAGCCCTATGTCAGGATTTTTTAATCTGGACATCATAATTCATTGATCCATTTCAAAGCTACAGGTTTACATTTGTAGGTTAAATTTTATGTATTTCTTTGGGGAAAAAGAACCATACCTTTCTTCAGAATCTTAAAGGGATCCATGACACAGAAAAAGTTAAGAACTACTGTTCTGAGGCCTAACCAGAAGTCAGTTATGCACAGACTAAAACTGGAGTCCTCCAGCTTTTATAAAATGTGCTAAGATTCTGAAGTTCTCTGTGACAAGCATATTATAGCTACAGGGAGAGTGGAGTGGGAGTCATAAACAAAGTCTTTTCATTCTTGGTACTTTTCTGTTCACAGCATCAGGTATTATATTCAGTCTGCCAACGACTCATCGTTGTCTGGTTACAGTGTTTAAATACTCCTCACCTGAGAAGGAAGGCCAATAGCATGGTAACAGTGACTTAGACCAGAACAAAGTAATCTTCATCATCACCTGTTGGATGAAATGCCCTTAAGCCAAATGTAGAGCTTACCAGAGGAAAGTCTCTGTGCTGCAGGAGCAGGTACCATGACACTAGGCTTCTCCGTCTGGTATGTGGCTGCTGCTAAAGTGGTACTCTCAGCATCACTGTTAGTCTGGCCTGTGACTCCAAAGCTGGAGCTGGGGTAGCAAGCCTGGTACTGACTTTGACCAAGGATAGTATAGGTGGGATAGTCCTGTAGGTCAAAGGGAATAAGGGAGGAAAATAAGCCACTTAGCCAGAGCATAACATTAATTTCAACACAAGAGACTTTCATGTCCCTCTTTTTCATAATTATTTCCCTAAAACATTAACCCGACTTCTTATTTACCTAACCTATATAGTCTTCCACCTAAACCAATGATTTTCAAAATGCATTCTGTGGAAACCTAAGAGTCAAGAGGACACGCCTCAGGGACTGTCTTTGGGATGAGGTTAAGGCTGAGAGCAAAGTGTCCCATGCACTGTACACACAATGTCCCTTTTCTACTATACCAGCCTTTTTTTCTTCTACTTTATGTACAGAATTTCTGCATAGAATTTTTGAAGGAAAGAGTCTACTCCTTAAGAAGTTTATAAAACACTGCACTAGATGATAGTGCTTTTAAGGACAGATGAGCTTAAACAAAAAAGTGAATATCCTACATTAAAGTTTCCCAGTTTAAAAACTGAGTATCTCTCTCTCTCTCTCTCTTTAAAAATATTTATTTATTTGGCTGTTCAGGGTCTTAGTTGTGGCATGCGGGATCTTTAGTTGCAGCATGCAGGATCTAGTTCCCTGACCAGGAATCGAACCTGGGGCCCCTGCATTGGGAGCATGGAGTCTTAACCACTGGATCACCAGGGCAGTCCCCTCTCTTTTTTTAAATAATCAAGCTTTCTTTAAAAATAAAGTTTCTTTAAAATATTTGAAGGGAACCTTTGGTAGTTTCACAGGCACATACATGACAAAACTTATCAAATCATACAATTTATATCTGTGTAATTTACTGTATGTCAATTACACCTTAAAAAAGCTGTAAAAAATGGGTATGATGCACAGCTCAAATACACACCTTAAAAAAATTCCACTGATAACTGATATTGGTGACAAGCAGGAAAAAGCTAACTGATCAGACCAATTATTTATAAAGAACACTGAGCATCTACCATAAGCCAAATATAATTCACAGTGTGAGTGTGTGTGTATATGTGTTGGTACATGGGAGTTAAAAATCTAGCAGGATAGAAGACCAAAACCCATTTCCAACAAATTAGCAATAAACTGTATGTCAAATGAGTAAAATACAGAGGAAGACAACTATCACTGCAGACTGTGACAGAGAACTTTCTGAGACAAAGAAGCACAGGGGATAGGAAAAGGAACAGGCCCTGGAAAGGTTTTATTAAGCGGCCAGAGATGTTGAGTCTGGATGAAACAAAGGATCTCTGTAGGCCTGAATGACTGGTTAAGGATTGGATTGGATTCTTTACGCAGTGGTGCATAGTTTGTGTGGGAGCAGAAAATGGGGATCATCAAATTCAAATAAACAAAAATATGAAAAGATTCTGAGCAGGTGAGTGACAGGATAAAATGTGGCACTTAAAGAAAATTAATCAGTGTTTTAGAAAATGTACAGGCACGGTGAAAAATTAAAGATGAGATGAATAGTTAACTCAAGATTAAAGAGGAAAAAGCTAAACCATGGGAAATGACAGCAAAAATGAAAAAGCAGGGATTTCCCTGGCAGTCCAGTGGTTAAGACTCCACGCTTCCACTGTAGGGGGCACAGGTTAGATCCCTGGTCAGGGAACTAAGATTCTATATGCCATGTGACGCAGCCAAAAAAGAAAAAAGAAAAAGAAAAAGCAGGAAAGAATTCCAGAAATGGCTGGATTAGGGCTGGGTAAGGAAAAAAAAAATCGAAGATGACTGGTCTGGTTTTAGGCCTAGGTATATTAAAAAATAGTGTAACTGACAAGAATTGAGAAGCCGTAGGAAAAAGTGGTATTACTTTTGGAGGACAGGGAAACGGAAGAAAGGGTGGAAAGAAAGGCTGGTTTTAGATATGGTCAACTTAGGGAAATAATAGGATATTAAAAAAAAAAGCCCATCAATCAGCAGGAAGCCTGTAGATATCAGTGGTCAGGACTAGAATCTTCATTTTGGAAGAAGTAAATGGACATTGTGAATGTGGTTAAACATTCCTGGTGATGAAATAATAAGCATGTGGAAAACTAAATAGAGACTGTCCATGACAGAAGACAGGATATGCAAAGGGAGAGAGATGTTACCCTGAAGAATTCCAGGTACACAGCAGGAACTCAATAAATACCTGTGGACTAAAAGAATGAACAAATGCAAAAACAGTCAAAACATAAAAAGTGAACCAGAATAGCAATGTTAACTGCAGCCACAAAAAAAGATCCATGGAGGCAGTGGTTGATAATACTAATTGCTGCAGAGAAAACAACAAATAAAAACAGAACAACAAAACCAAAAAAACCCTAAAACACTGAAGATGTTACAAGTGATCTAAACATACAGAGTTAGTAAAATAGTGATCAAGACCAGACTAATTCACAAAGAAATGAGTGGCTAAGTAAAAAAAAGTCAAAGTAATATTTCCACAAACATTTATTATGTGCCTTCAATGTGAGTACTAGGCATTTTTCTGAACTCTCAGAACAAATAACTAAACAAAATAGAAAAATAAATCCCTATCCCCACGGAGCTTACATTCTTGTAGCAGCAGGGTAAGAGACAGACACACACACAGTAGATAAAGGAGCAGATATAATCATATCATTCATAGTCTTGGCAATGGAATGAGAGAAACTGGGTAGTAGCCTGAGAAACCATCCAAGGTTTCAGTCCTGAGGGCATCCAGAAAAAGGCCTCTCCACAGTCCATACTGGTTGTTCCTTAGATTGGCAAACTGATAATGGAAAGAAGAAAGGAAGGGCTAGCTAGATGAACCATATCAACAGGAGGAACAAAAGCAGCACCGTACCTGGTTTGAGATGCTGGACACTGCTGCTGCTGGAATATTGGCAATAGTAGATGAAGTGGATATCAGGCTGGCATTTGTGCTTGAAGCTATAAGATTGAAAGTGTTAAAAGATATTATGTAAACGCCTAAATGAAACTCAAAATATATTCTGTCCTAAGTAAACAGATCTATAAGGAGATAAAAAACATTGGCAAAGGAAATAAATACTATATACTGGTTTTGCTCTTTTGCATGCCATACCTTAATTTAGACTTGATTAGAAATAAAACAGTTCACACATTTTTGTTTCAACTTGAGTCTTCAATTATTCCTACTAAAGTCCTAGAAGGATACAACACAATGCACTGGTTCATACTAATGATACCAGTGAAATCAGAACCTAAACCAAATCACTCCAGTCCATCTTCTCTGGCAGCTGAAAAATAACTCACCTGCAGTGTGACCTACTGACACCAGTAGAAACAACAAGAACTCTGGTAAATCCACGTGTTAAGTCCTACACTGTGATATTTACTGTCACTTGCCCCAAATTATGCCTTTCCTGGTGCAACACAATTACTCTGAGAAATTGATGGAGTTTTCCAAATTCTAAAGTGCTTGGAGTTGCTTCAACAAACACCATGTTCTGGCATTTAATGATTTCACCCATGAGCCTGGAAAAATTCGGAAAATATTCAATATTATTCTGGCCAGGTAAAAATTTACTTCATAAGCTACTTAGGCTGCCTGTCTCACGACAAGAAATTTGGGTTTTTTTCACACCCTTCTATCACAGATTCCACCAGGGTTTTAATAAAATCCTCAGTGACTAGTATTTGTCACAGTGACGTTTTCCAGGTGGACAATGTAGGTGAAATTGTGAGGTACTGCTCTTGAACTCCTCTCTTTTGCTCATCATAAGCATACTTATACATGGTTTCTACCGCAGTCACACACACCATAAAGGCTCACCATCAGGTAAACCACACTATCTGACTACCTATCCCATTGGCGACAAAGTCCTCTAGAGGGAAAGTTATTAGGAAAACCTCCATTAAGAATAGTGCAGGTGGGACTTCCCTGGTGGCACAGTGGTTAAGGAATCCACCTGCCAATGCGGGGGACACGGGTTCGAGCCCTGGTCCGGGAAGATCCCACGTGCCGCAGAGCACCTAAGCCCGTGTGCCACAACTACTGAGCATGTGCTCTAGAGCCTGTGAGCCACAACTACTGAAGCCCTTGCACCTAGAGCCCGTGCTCTGCAACAAGAGAAGTCACCGCAATGAGAAGCCCGCACACCGCAACGAAGAGTAGTTCCCGCTCAAAACTAGAGAAAAGCCCGCGCACGGCAACGAAGACCCAACGCAGCCAAAAATAAATAAATAAATTTAAAAAAAAAGAAAAAGAATAGTGCAGGTGAACAAATGCAGCAGAAACTTGAGAGGACTGGTCAAAATCATAGGGAATTTGTATCCCTTTCACCAAGGGTACTCTGCTTAGAAGAAAGTCTAGAAGAGATTGAGGTAAATTAGATATAAGGAACAGCTACTGCTAGCTTTCAGAAGAACTTGGGACAAAGAAGAGTTAGAGTAATTTGTCCACAGTCATGGGGTTAAAGGTAGATAGTCAAAATGACAACTGTGATCTCCCAATTCTTCATCCAGTGCTCTTTCTTTCCTGAGTCGGTGGCTGAGCTAGGGATCAGATTTCGTCACTATCCAGGGAGATTTTCTTTTCTACAGTACTCCTTCCCCCAGGTAAACTAAAGGATTCTTGTTTACTTTCTTAAACCCAACACCTAAATGAAACAGATTTTATAATTTATAGATGATATTTTCTTCCCATCAATATTTTTCCCCCTAAGGGGGAAGTCCTAAGAAATCATTGTATGTAAGCTAAATGACTCTACAAGTAGTTTTTAATTATTCTTGTAGGAAAAGAATTTTGAGTACATTCCAGATTCTATTACCAGTACATTATGCTAGGCAGGCCTGCTGGCTAAACATAGGTGATTTAATGTGGGAAAGAAAATGAAGTATTTAATCTCTTAAGTTTATCTCTCCCAGCAAACTCCATTTCTAGATCAATTTTTCTTTAGCCCTAATCCTAACATATATTCCTCTTTTCCTCCCATTTACCTTTAATTCTATTCTACCTTCTTAATGATTTATAAACGGTTACAGGTACAACTCATTCACATCTGATATCTGCACACATGGGGAAAAAGCTGCTCTGACTGACAAGGTAGTTTTATAAATTTAACAATTTTCAGATCACTTACAGAATTGGGCTGGAGGTAAAAAGGTAGACCTTACAAACAACTGGCCACATACTCTTAATTATCCCTGACAGGAAGTTTAATGACTTGATTAGCTAGTTGTTGATACCAAGTTTTTAACAAGTACAGTACTAAAAATCACAAATTCCTCTCAGCAATAGTGGCTTCTATTACAGGAAATGTTGGTCTGCTAACCTAGAAAGTTTACAGGGCTCAATTAACAGTTCTTTCTCCAACTCAATCAAATCATTTCTAACATGTGTTATTCATTCATTCATTTGTTCATTAAACCAGGGTCTACTATGTGCCCAGAAACAGTTCCAGCCACTGAGGAGTAGAGTAGTGAACAAGACGAAGTCCCTGCCCTCATGGCGTTTAAATTCTAGTGATAAAAGTTAGATGATAATTAAAGAAATAGTATTTATTTAGGCTCTTGTAACCAGCATTGAACCCAAGCTAAACTCATTTTAAAATATACACAATCACTACATGCCGTACCCCCTGCAAAACTATGACTAAAAAGCCAGGCACCTCAAAAAAAAAAAAGCAATGATCATCCTACATAAATATACATCTAGGTCTCAACAACAACAAATTCAACTGCAGATTTAAAAAACAAAAGCAGCAGCAATAAAATATGCAACAAAAATAAATTTAGAGGATAAAATAAAACTCAAGTGGTAACTCCTATTGATACATGTATTTTAAAGACTATTAGCTCTCCAAATGCCAGTGGCATGGCCAACTGTTTTCCGATAGTTCCCACTCCTGTTTTGCAACAGAGCTGTGAAATCATAGACAAAGCTTCTGAGAACCATGCCCCACTAGAGATCCACCTGAAACAGTCAGGATACAGAGATAGCTTTAATCAGAAGACTGTGGTTATAGAACTGTGAGGCACAGCTGAATTAAGTGACATTGCCCCAAAGCTGGAGGGTAAACCCAAGGCTTAATGGCACATAGAAGTTGGTGCAAGATTTAGTTTCTACCCACCTCTCTAATTTTATGAATGTTTCTCTACCACCCATGCTCACCCAGCTTTCGAGTTACTCAAAACAAGAGAGACTCTTTCTCACTCAAGGACCTTTGCAATGCTGCTCTCCCTGCCTCAATTGTTGTTCTCCCTGGTCTGTCCCTCTTGCCCTCCAGCATGATCATTCCTTCTCAGCATGTCTACTTCCAGAGAGACTCTCTCTGGACTCCTCTATTAGAACTAATTCCTTTCTTGTTTTCCCAGTCACAACAAACAATTCTTTTTTCCTCTCAGAGCACTTTTCAAAACCTATTTATTTACTTGTTTGTTTTCTGCCTCCCCTCCTAGTCTGTAAGCTCCATGAAGGCAGAAGCTTACTACCTTATTCGTCACCTCCAACGTCTAGCAAAGCACCCGGCCTACAATAGGTAAAGCTCAATAAATACTCGTGGGATTCATGAATAGCATGTCAAGGTTATCAAAAACAAGCAAAGTGTGAAAAACTGCAGTCAAGAGAATCCTAAGGAGCCATGACAATCAAATGAAATGTGGTGTCCTGGATGGGATCCTGGAACAGAAAAAGGACATCAGGTAAAAACTAAGGAAATCTAAATAAACCTAGGATTTAATTAATAATAATGTACCAATATTGGTTCATTAATCATAACAAATGTTCCATTCTAATGTGAGATGTTAATAATAGGGGAAACTGTGTGCAGGGTAGGGAGATATATAACTCTCTGTATCATATGCTCAATTTTTCTACAAATCTAAAACTACAATAAAAAATAAAGTCTATTAAAATACACAACAAATCTCCTAGTCAACGAAAGACTCTTGTGTGTTACCAACACTATCAGAGCCCAAAGACATTCACTGAAATTCAAGGTTGGGTTAAAATCAATTCTGAAATTTCTGAAATTAATTTTGCTACTTGAATTTTAATTATTTAAATCATCTCAATTGAAGAAAATAACCAGAGATTGGGCCACACAGTCACAGACACTCTAGGAAAAGGTTGATATAAAGAAGCCAGATCTATTTAATCAAAGGGTTTTCATGAGCATTGAAGTATAAACTAAAGAAAAGGTTTTGGTCAGAGCTGATCAAGCCAGAAGTGGAATTTGCTGTAATTTCCCTAACTTGCCCTGGGAAGATGGGCTACTGTCAATTGTTGAAAGCTTCTGGAGGGGATGAGGGGACATTGCTGTTTTGACCACTTTAAAAAAAAAATCAATACAATGCTCCTTGTTTTTACTCAGTGGAATGACTGGGTAGTTACACAGGGGGGAAGATGAAGCTCTGGAGAGCTGACATTAATTATCTGTGCTAAAGGAAATGAAAAGTGGGGGTGAGGAGAGTGATACTGATAGAGGAGAATCCAGGTGATTCAAATGTGCCAGTAATACCCATATTTCCTTTTAGCCAATTGTTACCACTTGCTTTCTACCAACTTTTTCTCAGAATAAATGGCAAAAATTGATAACTTGATGCTTAATTTCTGCCTTAATTTCTACCCTTTGCCAAAGTTCTAATGGCAATATAATGGGCCAATAGGTTAACCAGAAAAGGGAAGGGAAATGAATTTAAATACTTGCAAGTATAGGTTCTCAATTATGGGAGTTGATATTGATACCATGACTTCTACATTGAAAATCATAAACATTACACCCGTGTGCTGGGGTCAGGCTGCCCAGCTTACATCCTTGACTTATTTTCTGTGTGTCTTATGTGCCAAATCTGTAAAATGAGATTAATGACAGTACTTCCCTCATAGGTGTGTTGTGATTACATGAGTAACACCTATCTCTGCTAAAATAATGCTAAGCACATAATATGCACTTAACAAATACCAACAGTGATCATTATTAGCACAATGGAGGAAACTGGGTTAATTGATCTAAAGGGAAAAAATGTACTAAAAGGTAAGAAATTAGGATAGTGGCAAATGAGGTTGAAAGCACAGCTTCGTGACTTTTTTAAAGCAATGGGTCATAAAAGACCCCCAAAAGGTGGTTCCTCTTGTTTTACAAAGAGGGAGAAGTAAGCACAGCTATCAGGCTCCTCAAATTCAAGGTACAGGTACAGATGAGTGGTGGTTCTACACCTGGGGAGAGGATTATTAATATAAAGGAAGAGAACTCCTTGCTTTTCTTTCATGACCTAGGTGTAGTCATCAGAGATATATCAGTTTAGGAGGAACTTGGCTACTAGATTTGCCTGTAGTTGGACCCCAAAGCCTACCAAAGTAGAGGAACACTTTATAAAAATGAAAGGGAGTAGAGGAGAAGACAAAGTCATGCTCTTGAGTTTTTTTCCTCCTGGTTTGTTCCCATTTTAGAAAGAAAGAAGGGGGAGGGGACAAACATAAAAAGAAGGGAAAATAATTAAGAGGAGACTCCATAAACAATAAGAGAAAAAGGTAGCTCAGAGCAAGGTCTTAGGAATGTAGTAACCAGTTGTTCCCAACAGACTAAGAAAAAGTAGTCCTCAGTCATTTTATTGAAAACAGTTAATACTGAAAATCAAAATATTTTGTTTCATATAATCTACATCAAAACAGTTTTTCATCATCAAAGTTTATATTTTAAGAATACCTAGGACTGGGCTTCCCTGCTGGCGCAGTGGTTGAGAGTCTGCCTGCTGATGCAGGGGACACGGGTTTGTGCCCCGGTCTGGGAAGATTCCACATGCCGCGGAGCGGCTGGGCCCAGTGAGCCATGGCCGCTGAGCCTGCGCGTCCAGAGCCTGTGCTCCGCAACGGGAGAGGCCCGCGTACCACACACACAAAAAAAAGAACACCTAGGACTGGTTTTATAAGGAATAATATTTAAAAGCTGGGAGAAATCAGGAGAAAGGAGGCAGATGAGAAGCCAAGTAGATGGACATTAATTCCCAATTTGGAACAATGATAAATTCCCTGCATTGGACTTGGAAGGGTAAGGAATTAACTCCACAGTGCCTTTTGAGTTTCTTTGTCTTCATTCCAAATAGTCCTGTCATAATTCTAACCTTTTAGAGGAAGAACTCAGGAAGGCAGAGGTGTTTAGAGTTCAAGCTTTAATGCTATGCTTTCCATCACAAAATAGAAACAACATTGAATTTTTTGAACGAGAAAAGCTCACCAAGAAGTAGTAAATGGGGGTGGAGGTATAACAAAAACCACAGCAGAAAAGCAGCACACATCTCACAAAGCAGCACTCAATCTCACTTTCCATTCTATTTGGACTTCACATAAAAGAAGTCAGCAAAGCTCTAACCCATGGAGTCTTCTGCTCATTTACAGGACAAAATGCCACTGAGAACAGACTAGAACAAAATTAGACAGGTTTTCTGGACACCAACGTGCAAAAGAGGAGTCTTCAATTCTATTAAGCAGTTCACAAAAGCTTAAACTACTTATGAACCACACTCCTAGGTTCTAGTTTGTCTAACACAAAAAGCATGCACAAATGCAAATATCCTATATTACCCAGTATGTTTGGAGATACAGGTAGATTAAAAACAAAAAACAATAATAATTTTTTTAAAAAAACAAAACACACACAACCATGCCTGTTTACCTTGAATGGGATAAGAATAATGTGCTGGGCTTGGCTGGCTTGTGGTTAACCCTGTAGTGCAGGTAAGAACACTGTGTTGACTTGGAGATGGAGTCTGAGTTAAACCACTTTCAGGTTTCATACCTGGCCACAATGCACCTGAATCAGATAAATTGGACCAATTACAAACAAAACACTGGAACTGAGGAGCATGGTTATGCTTTCAAATATCAGCCAGTAGGTTTAAAATCAAAATCTTAAAACAAAAATAAATTTGCTTGTAAGAGAAAATTATTGAATCTCCCACTCGTAATATACCACAAGCAAATACAATTTCAAAGAATTGGGGAATGGGGCCATAGAAACAAAAATCTTGTCAAAAACCCAACAGTGATATGCATGTATGTAAGTTCACTTCAATGGATGGGGAAAATTGATCAGCATTCAGAAAAAGGGCTACTGACACCCTACCATTGTTGTAGAGTGCCTGACATTCCTGTAGAGTGATAAATCATTTATCTGCATTGTCTAGGTAGGAGACATTCCACATACGTTTAAAATTCACTTACCCATTAAACAAGCACCAGATTTTTCTAAAATGTATGTATACTTCTCTGCCTTCTTAAGCTGGTTATTTTGTTACCTTTATTTCTTCTGATTAGGAAAGACATACCTGCTTACTTTTATAAATTAAAAAACATTAACAGAAATATAATTTCTAATTTTTAGAAATAATAAAGTCATATATAATCCCACCATCCAGACTTAACTGCTATTCAGTTTGCATAAGAGTCACTCAGATTTCTTCTGTTTACTAATCTTTTTTTTCTTCTTTTTAATAAAAATGGGATGTTACATGCTGTTCATAATTTGCTTTTCCACATAATACCTGAGACATATCTTTCCCTGTTAGAACATATAATAAGACATCATAGCTATTCAGTTTTATTTTTATCACAATGCTCCTAAGTGACAATCTTTCTAAAAAATATTTATATCCTTTCCTGCCTTCTTAGCAGGGAGGAAATAGTGACCATACCTTTTCTCAGATCTATACTGTGCTGTGCTATGTACATTACAGAAAAATCCCCAGAGGCTACTGCAGTATGTGAAGACATTTGCTTAGTACTAAGTAGAACTCAATTACAGTTCTATGATTTGAACGCTCTTGTATCACTTTGTCTTTTCTCTGTGATCTGTCACTTCTTGACAATCTCCTGTTTCTGGCTGTATCTCCTTTTTCATTTGCAGTAAACTAGGAAACCATAAAAAAAAGCTTGCTTCTACACGACAGCCTAAGGATATCCTTTATGAGTGAAGAGTTTTTGTCATAATTTTTTTTTTTTTTTTTTTTTTTGGCCACACTGTGCAGCATGTGGGATCTTGGTTCCCCAACTGGGGATCGAACCCATGCCCCCTGCATTGGGAGCACGGAGTCTTAACCACTGGACTGCCAGGGAAGACCCCAAGTTTTTGTCATAATTTTGGCTATGCAAAAGTCTATTAAAAACCTCACTGTAGGGAGAAGATATGGGGATATATGTATAGGTATAGCTGATTCACTTTGTTATAAAGCAGAAACTAACACACCATTGTAAAGCAATTATACTCCAATAAAGATGTTAAAAAACAAAACAAAACAAAAAAACCCTCACTGTGCTCTGAATAGTTATAGCTACTGGATCAATATAGTTGAAGCTGATGATTAGGCCCAAGAAGATTCATCAAACACATTCCAGGTAAGAAATCAATACCAAGGTCAGCCACAGATTCAAATTCAACATTACCTCACTTCATATACTCTTAATCTGATAAGAAATTTATAAATATATAATGCTTTGAGAATAAGGACCTCTGCTTCACCAGGGCCCTCAGATATCTTAGTGTAACTCAGATCTGTAAAATTTGTTGACAAGTAAATGTAAGAATAGTAAAAGGAGATGTTAGGACTTCCCTGCTGGCGCAGTGGTTGAGAGTCCGCCTGCCGATGCAGGGGACACGGGTTCGTGCCCCGGTCCGGGAAGATCCCACATGCCGCGGAGCGGCTGGGCCTGTGAGCCATGGCCGCTGAGCCTGCGCGTCCGGAGCCTGTGCTCCGCAGCGGGAGAGGCCACAACAGTGAGAGGCCCGCATACCGCAAAAAAAAAAAAAAAAAAAAAAAAAAAGTTAAAATCTGAAAAGGTTCACAGTGGAACATGGTAATTGCCTTGTCTCAAACTTTTTTTTTCATTGAAGTATAGTTAACTTACAATGTTGCTAGTTTCTGCTGTAGAGCAAAGTGATTTAGCTACACACACACACACTTTTTCAGATTCTTTTCCAGTATAGATTATTACAAGATATTTAGTATAGTTTCCTGTGCTATACAGTAGGTCCTTGTTATTTACCTATTTAATATACAGTAGTGTGTATGTGTTAATCCCAAACTCCTAATTTATCAAACTAAAGCATTAAAAAAACAAGACATATTCTTTTCTCACCTACTAAACACATGAAATAACATATTTGAGGAGATTAAGGAATGCCAACATCTCTATAGCACAAATTAGGAGGGTTGCCCTCCACCCCCTTCCACCCCTTGGTTCATGATGATTTTCAGTCCTGCCCAGGTAAGCCACAGCTTAATTCCTTGTTATGGCTGACATTTAACAATAAAAAATATTTGAGAATGTAGTTTTTTTAAACATTTATGATGTGAAATTTGAATATTAGTGCTAAGATTCTTGGTGGTTGACTATCACACTTTTTAGAAACATAGAAACAACTTGCCTTTTCAATGTCACAATAACTTTCAGATTTATTGTAATCAATGTGTTTTTTTTCTAAATAGGTTCTGAACCTGAGGTGTTGGGTTTGTAAACATGTTTATTATTACACTGTCCTAAAATACTATCTTACTAATAAGAATAGTATTAACTGAGAGAATTTTGTTAGTTTCATTATTCAGTATGTATTTTTAAAGTTTCAAAATGTAAAATTTCTATAAACTGGTCCATCTTATAAGGTCAGAAATTAGTGCAAAATGTCCAAGACAAGTAGAGAAAATAATAGATAGTTTTGAATGTTTTGGGGCAGAAACATAAAGTAGCTATTGAATATTATTTTATGAAGAACAGAGGAATAAAAGACAATATGGACACTGCCTCCAGTATCACTGTAGCCCTGCTCTTTAAGTGTGTGTGTATCTATCTGTCTATCTTCCTTTAAAAGCACTCTTTCCAGAATTCCAAGTAACAAGTAGCATGACCAAATGGTGTGACTGTAGAGCACTAATGCCGGCAGCAAAGAAGAAATGAAATCCCGGCTTCCTGACTCCTGGTCCACTGTTCTTTGCCTACAAGTAGACTTTCTCAAGTCATTTTAAGTACCAAGAGCCTGATGTAGAGCAGCAGCTGATCTAAAAATGGCAAAGGAAGTCTGCCTCTGAGTGCTGTTCTCGTGCTGCCCCACAGTGGGGTCTTATCACAAACTCTACCCAAGTTTCTCAGCACAAATACTTCCCCCCTATTGGCTAGTCACTAACCAAACTAATCTGAGCAGTTCACTTTGCAGTAATATATATCAGAGTAGTGGAAATTTAGAGAAGATTAGTTTGGTTAAGAATCGAAGTACAGGGCTTCCCTGGTGGCGCAGTGGTTGAGAGTCCACCTGCCGATGCAGGGGACACGGGTTCGTGCCCCGGTCTGGGAAGATCCCACATGCCGCGGAGCGGCTGGGCCCGTGAGCCATGGCCGCTGAGCCTGCGCGTCCGGAGCCTGTGCTCCGCAGCGGGAGAGGCCACAGCAGTGAGAGGCCCGCGTACCGCAACAACAAAAAAAAGAATCGAAGTATATATAAATGCTAAAAAAACCACATGAAAGAATATCTTGATTTAATACCTCACTGGGATGAGCTCTTATAAATACTAAGTAATTTAATCTGAGTACTTTCGTTAACTATAAGTAGATGTATATTATAGAAAATTGGGAAAATATAGAAAGTGAAA
Organism: Tursiops truncatus; assembly: GCF_011762595.2. Taxonomy (NCBI): domain Eukaryota; kingdom Metazoa; phylum Chordata; class Mammalia; order Artiodactyla; family Delphinidae; genus Tursiops; species Tursiops truncatus. The sequence goes on along the minus strand of NC_047034.1, from coordinate 162,078,301 downwards.
AGAAAAAAATTGCATAGTCTCATCACACACACAAAAAATACAGACAGGGCTTCCCTGGTGGCGCAGTGGTTGAGAGTCCGCCTGCCGATGCAGGGGATACGGGTTTGTGCCCCGGTCCGGGAAGATCCCACATGCCGCGGAGCGGCTGGGCCCGTGAGCCATGGCCGCTGAGCCTGCGCGTCCGGAGCCTGTGCTCCGCAACGGGAGAGGCCACTACAGTTGAGAGGCCAGCGTACCGCAAAAAAACAAAAAAACAGACAATTCTCACTTTTGCACGGGACTGTGTTAACTGAAACCTGTACACACTGGAACTGTGTCCTCACTTTGCATGATTCCTTAGTAATTGAGATCAAATCTGTACTGCCTGTACTGTTAACATTCAGTTTTTCTTCCAAATTATTCTTTATGTACATATTTTTAAAAACTACTAACTTGGTATATTATATTTTTAGTTTTATATACTGCTTTTTTCAATTAATAATAAACTTTTTTCAAGACGCTAAATATTCTTTAAGAATATGATTTATAATGGCTACACAGTTTTCCATTCTATGGATACACTGCAATTTAACATATACCTTTCAATTCAATATGTCTGTTGTTTCCAGTCTTTTGCTATTATAAATAATGCTGTGATGAATATCTTGGTAGTAAATTTTTGTGGTTATCTCTAATTAATTCCCTAGGATAAATCCCTAAAAGTAAAATTACTGAGGGATATGGCATGAACATCCTTAAGACTCAATACATACTGTCAAATCTCCATCTCATATTAAAGTTCTTTTAAAAGAAGGTAGAACAATGGCAGTTAAGCCAATCTTTTATGAGCCCCTAAAAACGAACGAGTACCCTTTCTCTCACATGTACTCATGCAGATCACTGGAACCTCAAATCCTCATTCTACCATCTCACCAGATTTCTATATAGCCCTGAAAAGATATGACCACCATTCCTTTACTTTTAAAGATTAGTCATAATATGGGCTTCCTAGATTTCCTCTAGTCTTTTCTCACTTCTTTAAAAGGAGGAAACTTTTAAATTTCAAAGTCAACTGTGAGATTAACTTTTTCATACAGACCTAAATTTATGAGCACTTCTGGAATTAAACAGACTGGGGTGCACTTCTAATCCTAGGCATTTACTAACTGTATGACCTCAGGTTAGTCACTTAATATTTCTAAGCCTGTTTCCTCATCTATAAAAAGGGATAATGCTGCCACTTACTTTTTAAGGGTGGTCCTGAGGATTACATAAGAAAGTAATGTAAAGTGTGAAGCACTCATTCTCAGCATACTGCTTGCGCAGTAAGCACTCAATATTATTACAATATATTATTACTGTATAAATATATAACATACAATCGTTTTACAGTAAGATTTTCTAAAGCTCTGTTTACATCTGAAATAAAATAACAGACTAGCTAATCTAGTTTTAGTGCTAACAGGTAACACTAAGATAATAAAATTACCAAAATCTTCACAAGAAAAAAAGAAATGTAGTCTTTTTTTTTAACTGAAGTGTAGTTGATTTACAATACTGTGTTAATTTCAGGTGTATAGTATAGTGATACAGTTTTTTTGTTTTTTGCAAATTATATTCCATTATAGGTTATTACAAGATATTGGGTATAATTCCCTGTGCTATACAGGAAGAAATGGAGTGTTTTACAACTGAGTGATATAAAAGAAAAGAAGCCATGTGTTAAAACATAAGAAAATGGCTTTCAAAAATACAGGCACTTTAAAAAGCATTACACACACACACACACACACAAAGTATTATAAACATTTCCTTAAAATTTCCTTTATAAAATTTAAGAATATGCCATACCTATCATTCAAAGGCAAATTAAGCTAATGAACAGTTCTCTCTGAATTACTGATAAGAAAAACGTATTAAACAAGTTTCCCTCACCCCCAATTATTAAACAGAAATAGATTAATAAGAGCCTGTTATAACCAATATTTCTATATAAAATAAACACTGTTTCCTTCAAGTTTTTAACAGGGATCTACCTATTTTACAGATTTTTCTTTCTTTCTTTAAAATGAGAGAAATGCTGTGATTATAAAAGATACCATAATATCTAGGACCTATATGCACATGGCATTGTGCTAGGTATTCCAAAATCTGAGTTCAGAGATATAATAGGAGTTTTATTTAACACTGAACAGTAGGATCAATCAACTGTTCAACAATGTCATAAAGCGCTTTTGGCTTTCTAATAAAGAATTTAAATAAAAACAGAGAGTAAAAAAAAATGTGAAATACTTTATACTTGCTAGCCTATTGTTAGCCAGCTGTTGATAAATTAGCTTTAATATATGCAAAAAGAAATAAACACAAACATATTCACAGAGTCCTGCTTCCAAAAGGACTGCTCAGTCTTGTCTGGTTAAATATATCAGAAACATAAAAGTTTAGTATATACCGACAGGCACGAGGCATGGGTGTACAAACAGGAAAACAAGAGCATTTCTGTTTCTCTTCTCTCATGAAGTTATCAACTACCACTACCATTAAACATAACCCCCAATTTTTGTTTCTAGTAGTTGTCAGGAGCTAAGGAATGCTAACAAGCCTCAAGATAAGAAAGCTGTCAGTATCATAAAAGAGCAGCCAAATCGGCCAGGAAAACTAGGAATCTCAAAACGAAAGGCAAGCAACACCCAGAATCTGTGGCAATCTGAAAGATTTTTCTAATTCCTAGCTAGTTTCAATAAAGGCTACACAGTTATAATTTTATTAACATATTGAATATTTTTTAAAAAATACAGTATTTTCTTAATTTTCTGACACCAGTTCTAGGAAAGCAGGGAAGGGGCAATAAAGCACACTGACAATATCTATCAATTCACACACACACAGAAAAAGCACAGATATTAAGTGCCCAAAGAACCTCAAACTGACTTCTAGTAAATCATTCTAATTTATAGTTCATGTACAAGATACCTAAAACCAAAGAACAAACCTCTCTATGCACATGATAAGGTTGTACAAAATTGGGGATTTCCCCCTCTAAGACGACTTTCTGGTTCAGCAGAGCAACAACTGATCAGTTTGGGGCAGCAGGGAAGGAGAGGGAGAAATTGACAAAACAGAGCAGGGTTGGTGGGGGCAGAAAACTATAAGGTATATTCCATCCGGAATATGTAGATTACTTGGTTTTAGCAAGAAATTAGCCACCTCAAAATATATTTGTCATGGTATCATGTTTTGTATGGTAAGTCAAATCAACTGTAATTCCTCAAAGAGTTTCCAAACACTTGAAGATTCCAAGCTTTACAGTCAAGACTTAGTATCCTGGAAATAGCTACATTATGGCAGATAAAGAACTGAGTATTGAGAAGTTATGATTTTATATGACACGCATCAAATATACTGCTGGAAAGTTGCATACCCAACTTCTATCACACCTGTGCCTGAGCAGGTGCTCTGCCAAGAACAGCGTGGCATCTCTCAGCTTCCTGATCAGCCGTGCTCGCTTTTGGGGGAAAGACGGACATTTCTGGGGGATAAAATCAACATTCTTAGCAACTCCTCACAATAGAATGCCTTACCGAAAGGAGGTAGTCCATATGTTTGGGTTGCCTGAGGGTAGACAGCATAGGGTTGAGACTGCTGCAGTGGCTGATACTGGGTCTGCCCAGGGTAAGCAGTTTCCGAAACAGGAACTGAGAGGATATGTGCATAAGGTCTAGAAAAGTTCAAGAAAACAAAAACTTTCATGTGAGAAAAGTAGGGGAAATAGCTATACCACTAACAGCAAAGCGTCAGCAATGAGGAGACTAACCTGCCACGTAAAATGTCTCTTACTATGGTCAGAAAGTAGAATTATTTTTTCCTTTCCAGGTTCTACTGTCACCTACCTAACTATTTTACAGAAAATTTAATAGCTTCAAATATCTTCCTCCCAAGGTCCAGTTACTATGCCTCAAACATTTGTGGTGTGCCACATGCAAGGCCCTATGTGAGATGCAAGTATGGACTAAACTCATTTATGCCCTTATGTCTAAATATAGAATAAAACCCTAAAATGACATAAAACTGGACAGAACAGGATTGGCAATTGGCTCCATTCTCCACCTAGCCCTCAGGGCCAAACTAAAGTTCTGAGAGGGAAAGTGGGACTTAGAGAAGAGGGTGAGGCTGGCAGAGAAAAGGCAAGCAACCATATTAGAAAACAGGGAGTACAGGTGTGGCCCAATATCCCCAGATCGAGCCTATAAAATAGAAGTCACATAACTAATAAAATCCAGGAAGTTCTAGACAGGACACAGAATTGCCCTGCTGATACTTAAGCCAGAGTACTGCCACTAGTTGGTGCCAACCACATCAGGTTTAGCTAGAGATTTGAACTTAACAGTGAAACTTCTGGGATTTTAAACTAGCTAGATGACCTCGTCATTTTATCCATGGAATAAGATGGTGCCACATTTTATGCACTGAATTTTTAGATACCGGTTATTTTATTTGATAAGTTATGCTGTACTCATAAGCAAGAAAGTGTCATATGTACCATATAGATCATAACAATAACATAATGGGGGAAAGGGGTGTTTCAGAAAGGAAAAGATTTTTTTTCCCCCAGTTTTGGGGAAGAAGAAAATGAAGGAAGACTATAAAGAAATGGTCTGTAAGCTGAGCAGATAGCATGTGCAGAAATGGGAGAGAAAGGGTGTTTTAGGAAAAGAGAAAAACTCTGGCAAAGGTACAGAGGAAGGGCTTCAGCCTGCAAGGAGCACATATTATATTAAGGCAAAGTATAAGAAGATAGACAGCAAAGACCTTGAATATGAGGCTAAAAGTGTTCAACTGGGAGTCACTGAAATTGTTGAGCAAAGAATGACAAGATCAGAGCTGTTCTTTAATAAAGATTGGTTTGACATTTCTTTGTAAAATGGATTGCGGAGGGTGGTTGAAATAGAGGCAATTAAAAAATGCGATGGTTTTAGCTAAGTGGTAAGGAGGTCTGCATTAAGATAGAAGGCATAGGGACTCCCCTGATGGCGCAGTGGATAAGAGTCCATCTGCCAATGCAGGGGACACGGGTTCGAGCCCTGGTCCGGGAGGATCCCACGTGCGGCGGAGTGGCTGGGCCCCTGCGCCATAACTGCTGAGCCTGTGCTCTGGAGCCCGAGAGCCACAACTGCTGAGGCCCACCCACCTGGAGCCCGTGCTCCGTAATGGGAGAGGCCGCCAAAGTGAGAAGCCTGCATACCATGGCGAGGGGTGGCCCCCGCTCACAGCAACAAAGACCCAACACAGCCAAAAATAAATAAATAAAATAAATTTTTAAAAAATTAAAAAGGAAAAAGATAGAAGACATAGCTAATAAGGTGTCCTGAGTACAGCAGGTATACAAATATTTTTTGAACAAATGAATGAATTTGGAATATGCAATATTCACATCTCGGTAGACCCTAAAAGACTGAATTTGAAAATTTCTATTCTTCTTAGCCAGATCTGAGACCAGAAAATAGCTCAGGTTGTAGCTGTTAATCAAATCACGTGGGAATGATTTAAAATCTTAGTGACTTCAAATGGATTAACCTCCAGATATGATAAAGATCATAATATCATTTTTTATATAGTGTCTTTATAGCTCAAGTTATTTTCTTATCTTCTTCATAATGATCTCAGAGAATAGGTTCGGTCATTTCACAGAAGAAGAAAACCACATGAAAATGACTGGCCCAAGAATGCTATTAGTGTTAATACCAGGTTAGAATTTGAAGAACTCATTGAGCTGACTTTTCAATTAGCTCATTTTTTTAACTGACGCAAAATTCAAAAGGAAAAAGTTTTTTTATAACATACCCATACATATCACTCACCTGTGTTACCAAAGGTGAGTGTTCCTTATGTACCCTGCCTATGTAAGCACATCAGAATTTATCCCAATTTAATAAAGCACACTTGTATGTATCTATGTATGTAGGCTCACTCTATCAATGCACAACTGCTGGCTCGATATACACACTGTTCTGCACCTACTCATCTTGGAGATGATTAACTTAGTGGACCTTAAATGCTGATCTTACCCCATGAGGCCCAAAATATTGCCTCTTAATGACTTCAACCCACTAAACCTGTTTAATCTCAAGCCTAGTTCTACTCTTCAGGACACTCCTAAAACAATAAACTGAACATAGATTAGGCTGAGAAGTCCCAGTCTGAGGCTGGCTTTAGCTTTTTAAATTGATCTCTCTATTAAAGTAGAGCAAAGACAGAATGAGCAGAGGTCAATCAGTAATATGTTTACATCACTAAGGGTATTTTGCATTTTTCAGTGCCTATTCATTTTGAGCAAGCTCCTGGGTAACAGTGATCTATTCCAGACAATCATCAACTTTTTAAAAGGATGTTATATAGACTGTATTTAGAGGGAATGAAAAAACTGGAGTAGGGAAGAACAAGAAAGGTGAAAATAAGTTAAATGTCAACTTAATAACTTAAATATCAAGTTAAATTTTGCAATGAATCTAGAGAAAAAGCATACAGATTTTTGAAATAATTATTCAACTTACTTTGCAGAATACATTTGTGAGGTATAATCATTGGATGAGCGAGGGATGTAATCGGTGCATGTCATAACTGAAAGAAAGATATCACCAGGAAAAAGTTAGAACATTTCAAAAATGAAATGGGGAAATTTCATGTCTCACTGTATAGTCTTTCAAACTAAATAACAGAATACAACTTGGGCATCAGAAATTTAGAAAGACTATGCAGTAGGAAATACCTCACTCTTCTAATAATGGGTTTAGAGACTTTTAGAGACAGTAAAAGGAGCTAGAGTGCAAAGGGTATGGTAAAGCACTCGAAAGTCAGTACCAACAGACCTCTACCTTCACCCATCACTGATCTACAACCATAGATGAAGCAACTTCCTAAGCTCTCAGCTGTGCTCATAGGCAAACTTAAAATGCAAGATCTATGTCTAGGAAACCACATTATACTTCTTCAGCTTATTCATTCTCTGGGTGCTTACCCTATTCTGAATAAAAGGTCATAAGAATGACTTGCAGGAAGACAGATTTGGAGCAAGAACTCAATTTTATTAGAAAACTGTAGCTACTGCTATATATAATCAACAGCAGAAAGACCTAAGTATGCTTCTGTATTACTATTTTTTAAGCTTTGTAGTAAAGGCTTTACGTTTGGCAAAGCAGACACACACCTGAGGAACTGATGTAATACTCTGATAAACCATCAAGTAAAGAGACTTTCACAGCTAGTGTCCTCTTCACCTCCATGACTTCATCCAGAATAGATACCGTCATGAGGCTTGACCCTAATGATTTCATCTGGGATAAATACTGTAAATATTCAACTCAAGTTTGACAGATAGCAGAATCCTATTCATTAGCACTATTTCAGTCCATATTGTAGACAGAGTAACATCACACAGAGCTTGTACCAGACTCCTCAACTGTTCAAGAACTTCCTTCAACAACTATAAAGGAGGTTGCTCTATTGTGATTAGGGACTAAGGGTGAACCAACTAACTTTATGTCCAGCTGGGTTCCCTGAGTGTCTGACCCAAAAAGGGAACCCTGATCAAGATCAGATGCAGGGACAATTCATGCCCAACAGTACGATAAATCATCATCTGTGAGTTTATCATGAATCTTGTCCACTGCCATTGTTCAAAGTCTTTGAAAATACTTAATGGCAATTTGCAGATTAAATCGTTAATCCATAATCACTTTGACAAAAATGAAGGGGATCTCAATTAGATCTAAAGTTCTTAGCATTCATCGCATAGAATGGAAGTTCATTTGAAATTCTACATAATGGTTCCTTCTCTGCTGACAAGTACATTCAAAAACCCAAATCCTTCTCCTCCTCTGATTTAATTTAATTGTAGAAGAGGTCCACAAAACATCCTGGGAGATACAGGCCAATTTTTACTTCTCTAGAGAATGAATGAGACTTGATCTTTGCAGTACTTGGGAACTTAACAAGAGTCAGGGCAAGGGACTTCCCTGGTGGTCCAGTGGTGAAGAATCCGCCTTCCAATGCAGGGGACGAGGGTTCTATCACTAGTCGGGGAACTAAGATCCCACATGCCAGGGGCAACTAAGTCCACGCGCCACAACGACTGAGCTTGTGCGCCTCAACAAGAGAGCCCGCATGCCGCAAACTACAGAGCCCACGCACCACGAGAAAGAAAAGCTCGCGCGCCACAACTAGAGAGAAGCCCACGCACCGCAACGAAGAGCCCATGTGCCGCAATGAAAGATCCTGCATACCTCAAGGAAGATCCCATGTACCGTAACTAAGACCTACTGCAGCCAAAATAAATAAAGAAAATAAATAATTTTTTAAAAAAAGAGTCAAGGCATAATCTGCTTAAAATCTGTAACTTCTCTGTCCCCTTGCCAAGCTGTGGGACAGCTGCCTTCCTACTAAATTGCGAAAGTATTAAGATCATTATTGTATGTGCGCTAAATACCCAAGTCTTCTGTTCCCTTGTGACAAAAAATTGCATGTGAGGTGGGATAATCAAGTTTCAATGACCTATGTCAGCTACACAACAAAGCCAGACCCCAGAATAAAATTACACAAAATGGAAACAGAACCCAAATTTCTTGAGCTTTGTGTAAATAAATCTGGATGTGTTTAACTTTGTACTGGTTAAAAAAAAAAAAGCAGTGGAGATGAAGCAAAACCTTGAAATATATCCTGAAGGTAAAACTAACACGACATCCTGATAAATTTGTAGGTAAGGAATGAGGAAAACGGGAAAACAGGATAATTTCTAGGTTTTCAGCTTGAGTAATTAGATGGATAGTGAAACCACTTCCAAATATGGGGAAATTCGGGAAGAGAACAGATTTGGTGAGGGCTAAGGGAATAAAAAGCTTTCACACATTTTAAGTATGACTTTCCTTTTAAATATCTAAGTGGAGATGTCAAGTAGGCAGCTGGATTCACAAATGAAATTAGGGGAGAAGTCAGACTAGAAATACAAATTTGGAATTCGTTAACAATGTATAAAACATTTAAAGTAATGTAGTAATGGATGAGAGGATGCAGAAAGAGCAAAGATGGTAGACTAGAACCAAACCCTGAGGCCCACCAACATTCAGAGTTCAGATAGTAGAAGAAAGGCCAGCAAAGGAGAAAGGTGGGAGAAAAAATAGTGGGAGGCAGGATACAAGGAGAGAAATGTCCACTAGAACTAGCACTTTCAGTTACTGAAAGTAACTAATGACCTTGACAAAAGCAATTTCATTGGAAGAGTGGTGACAGAAGCTAAATTTGAGAGGGGTGAAGGGCGAATGGGAGGTGAGAAAGCAAGTGAGGGCAACTCTTTCCAGAGGTTCCAATGGGTCATGGAACAAAGAGAAGGTCTATATCTAGCGGGGGATGTGGACCCAAAGGATGGTTTTGTGTTTTAAGATGGTAGATACTGAATCATGTCTCTTTACTGACAGGATGGATTAAGAAGAGAAGAACATGATGATGCAGGAATGGTATTAGGATAACCAAAGTACCAAAGTACCAAAGTACCAAAGTCCTTGGGGGAGGTGAGAACAGACAGGTATGAAGCACAAATAAAAGGTTTTACCTTTGACAGGAGCAAGAATGCTATTCCAATTCTGACAAGAATGAAGATAACATGGGTACAAACACAAGTAGCTTTGAAGATCCGGTGGTGGTAGGATAATAAGGGAGCTTCCTGTCACAGAGAGCTTCTATTTGAGAAGGAGTCATCAGGTAAGCATGAAGGAAGGTGAATGAGTATGGGTGCTTCGAGAGGAAAGAAGTGGTGTGAAATATTAAAAGGTAAAACTCATGAGTGAAATGTAGTAGGGTGCCCACTTGAGGCCCTGTGAGTAAATAGTCAGCTAGGTGTATAATTCATCCAATAATGTTCAGCTATTTGAATGCACTTATAGAGAAGGTGGAGAGTTGGATTAAATTATGGCTGGGGTTTAGCAAGAAGAGTACAAGAGGCCAAATTATTGAAGATATTTGTAAGGGAGTAATTATAATAAAGAACCATAGAATCTATGCTGAGTAAAAAGGGACAGGAAAACAAGAAGGACATTATGGGTATTGGATAGGTCATCTACATGAATGTTGAAACTACCAAGAATAATAAGAGTCTGGATGGAGAAGAAAAAGAAGATCTAGTCTTTAAAGAGCAAAATGACTAGGAGTTCAGTCTGAGGTAAAAAGAAATGTGGGGGAGGGGCATAAATATAGACTTCAAAGGAACTAGAGTTTTTGAGAAAAAAAGAGAAATGCTTTTCAAGAAGCAAGAAGACAACTTACCTCTGGGCCCTGAAGTATATAAGGAACAGGCCTTTTTCTTGGGGATGAGTGAGATATTAAAAAAATTAGAGTAGACACTTTTCATTGATTAGAGCAGTTTCCCATATGTATCAGAATTAGCTATCTTCTTGGAAATGCAGATTCCCATCCACATCAGGTCTACTGAATGATAATCACTGAAGATGAGGCTAGAATTCTACATTACAAACAAGCTCTCCAGATGACTCTTAGGTATGTTGAAAGTTTGAGAACCACTGGAACAGCATCTTTGAGGCAATAATATATACAACTCAAGACATACCATTTTTTTTAAAAATAGGCACACCATTTTTTAACACATGGGAATTATACAAGGTTAAGCATAATCATCTTAAGATATATCCCCCAAATAAATGTCTTTTCAAAAAGCGTCTTACACAAATTTATCCTTTCAAAGTGTGTGGGAAAATATGGAAGGGCACAGCTATTGGGTTGGCCAAAAAGTTCGTTCAGGTTTTTTCCGTAAGATCTTACTTTAATTTCAAGGAGGACTATTTGCCCTATGGAGCATACCACCATGATATGTCAGAGAACGCTCATGCCTCCACAGGAAAAAAAAAAAGAACATTCTACAAATTTTTGTCTAATGCATGAATATAACTGTTCTACAAGAGAATAAGGGTTGGTAAGTGGATACCTGAGATGGATCTCCCTCAGGGCCCAGTATCAATCCTGGGCTCTCAGGGGATTACTTTTCTTTTTTTTGGCCTAGATGGATAGGTAGAATTATTTGGTTATTAGGAAGGTAGAAAAATATCAAGCCCTCTGGAGGAACAGTCAGAGGTTGGCCCACAAACTTTTCTGATTTTGAGTAAGGCACTATTTATTACCTTTAGAACATCCAACCTCAAAACAAAAACACAATCACCAATCCCTGGGGAGTGAATTCCATGTGATTTTGTTCCTTAGCTGGTATGTCAATAAGGCTTATAGGAGAGCACAAGGATGAACACACAAACAAGGCAATGAAAGGATTCTGGATATTCTGAGACAAACAAGGCAATCAGTGAAAACCAATTATAAAAGAATAGCATCACCTGGTCACAGGAGCACCTCTTCCATGGTGCACAGAATATGGTACTTACTTTCCTCCGACATGGTAAGGTTTGAAGCAAGGCTTGAAGTTTCAGGTTTCTGATCATTGACTTCGGAGTTGCTTACTTGACTGGGAAAACCAAAATGATACATTAGCCCCTGACTGACCTGCTGCATTGCTAAAAGTGATTAAATCAAACCCTTTCTTCCTAGGTAAGTTAAGAGGCAAGGTAAGTCTACTTTATGAAATACTTATTCTTGGATTTTAGCGGCTACCTAAAGAGCTAGGGCCAGGGCTAGTACCTTCAGCATTCTACTGTTCTTCGTCATCACTTCAATCTTTTTATCACTTGGAAATTCCACCTAAGCCACAGGCAAGTTGGATTTTCTCTGAAGACCACATGGTAAAAGAAAAGTTCCATAACACCAAAAACTGCTGTCACTTTATTTCCAAAGTACCAAAGGGAAGTAGGAAGATGCTTGATTTCAGACAATGGTCCTCATAATCACTTGACAAGTTTTTTCAAATCATACACACTTGCTTCCAAAAAGGGGTTCTGAACCTTAAAATGGTACATTCCGCTGTATTTCCTTTCCCCCAATTAAAAATAAACAAATTTTTATTTTTATCATTCCCAAAACTTAGCAACATCTTTTTAAAAAAACTTGTAAGACAAATTAAGAGAAACTGTAAAAGATAAGTCATGTAAACTGGGAGGACAAGTCATTATGTTAGACACTTTAATGTTGGGAAGATCCTCACTGAAATTCTGAATTGGAGATTATACTTTCATCCCTCACAATGTCCTCTCTCTTCCTTCTACCTTACTTTCCACTCTCCACATATTCTCTCAACTACCAGTATAGCACAGTGCTTAAGAGTGTGGATTCTAGAACCAGATTGCTTGAGTTCATATTCCACTTTGCCAAAACTAGCTTTATGACTTTAAGCAAGTCACTGAACTTGTTTGTGCTCCAGTTTTTCAACTGTCAATGAGGGATAATTATAGAAGCTACCTTTTAGGGCTGTTATAGAAATTAATGAGTTAATACATGAAAAGTACTTAGAACAGAGACTAGAACAAAGTACAATATAACTGTAGCCAGTATTATTACAATACAACTTCTCCCCAGCCCAGGTATTCTTCCCACATTCATGTTCCCTAGCAAGAAATCTGCTTTGCTGTTCTACACTCTAGGGAGACGTGGAGGACACTGTCCCAGACACTACACATATCTGGAAAGAGTAGTTTTAAAAAGAAAAAAATTTTAAAAAGAAATGTTATTTATAAAAAAAATACACAGCACCAAAATTCTTAAAGCTCTCATTATCTTTTCTGAATGGACCTCTAATATTCAAGCATAATAAAGTTTTTTTTTTCCGGGTATATTCTCAATGTTCAAACAATTTTCCCTAAGATGTAATTAATTTTTAAAGGTAAATCCCCAGACGAAGTTTATTTTAATATATTTACTCAACTGTCTGTACTTCTGGAATAGCGCTTAATATACCAACCAAGATATTACTATGGGAATTGAGGGTAAGGGTCATACTGAATAGTTACATCATTGTTTCCCAAAATGGCTTATTTCTTATAATTACCTGAGTGGTAAAAATACAGACTTCTGAGCCCCATCTTATGCCTAATTAAATAAGATTCCAAGGAGAAAGGTATAAACCCAGACAAGAACTTCACATTTCTGACTACAATGACTGGTCTTCTACGTGTACCTGAATAAGTCTGGGGTTCACTGTTATACCCACTGTTGAAAGACTATTTCTAGATCCTGTATCTTAGAAGGTATATTTGTATGGTCTGGCATACAATGGACCAGTGCCTAAAATCCTATGGTCCTGTAATCTTATAGCAAAATCCCCTACCTATTCAACTGAGTATCTAGAGATTAAATAGAAACAACAGCACCAAGACAGTGAATTAACTCCAGTACTTTGCTAAATATTTAAAGTTATTGTATCTAGAAAAATTATTACTGTCTCAAAATATAATTATTTTCAGTTATATAAACATAAATTTTACTTAACAATGTGTGTATATTAAAATAAATGCTCCAAAATAAAATTTCCCTCCTCCAAAAAAGAGCAAAAACACCCAAACTCCAAAAGTAAGCACCACAAATATTTCATTCTCATTCACTAGAACTCTTGTCAATAATTAACACAACCAACTAAAGAGTGGATAAACAAAGTGTGGAATAGACATACAGTGAAGTATTATTCAGCCTTAAAAAGGAAGGAAATTCTCACACATGCTACAACATGGATAAACCATGAAGACATTATGCTAAATGAAATAAGCAAGTCACAGAAAGACAAATAACTTATGATTGCACTAATAAGAGGTACTTAGAGTACTCAAAAATCACAGAGACAAAAAGCAGAATGATGGTTGCCCAGGAGCTGGGAAAAGGGGAAAGTGGAGTTACTGAAGTCTTTTTTGGGGAAAGGGTCAATGCTTGATAGTGAAAATATGACAGATCATTTAATTGGAAGTGTATAAGACACAGGGCTAGTGTGACAATAGAATAAATAAGCTGGAATGATAGTGTGTGTGGTGGTATAAGAGTAGGATTCTTAAAATTTAGATGTTAGAGGTGATGCAGTTACCGGTTCATATGGTTGGTAGACAAACAACAGAAGGTAAGAACTGTGGACAACTGAAAATCATGGTGTTGTGGAAACCAGAGCATGATATGCAAAGAAGCTGCCTCTTTTCAACAAGGGGAGCCAAGCTAATGACTAAGGTGTCCCATATCCATTTGGTAATTAATGATTAACCCCTTGGATTTTCCTTATTTCTGTCTTCCCTATTAAGTATACAGTACATCTGACTGAAGAATATTCACCATTGTGTCTCTTCCACATATCACAGGATCTGAGAGATACCATGAGATTGGTATATATTGTTGAATAAATAATGAATAAATGAAGAAAATCAGCACCTATGTGTTTCAAGGACAAACTTTTAGAGGAAAATCTTCACCTTAAACCAAATAATTTCAAAACGTAAAGACTGATGCTAAAAACCAAAAAGAGGGTAGTCAACACAAATCATGCCCATATACTAATCAGCATGTAAAAACAATTATAAGTAGGTCATTAGAAAGAAATTCAACTCTGTATACCTTAAAGTTTGCTCTCCTGATTCCTGCATCTTGGCTTTTTTCACCTGTAAAACAATTATACAAAAGCATCAATGTCTTGATCTGTTTTTAAAATCATCTAGCTACTCAAGTGGCAGCCTAATATTAACGAATAAATTACAGGGTAACTGTTTCCTTTTGTTTCCCTTAGATTTATTTTATTAATCCCTATTATATTTTAGAGTTAGAGATGTACTTTTTTTCACATGAGGCTCTCTCTTTTTTTTAAATGAAAAAAGTGTTTTTCAGATTCAAGGTAAATAAAAGGTTTACCAGGATTTTTACTCAACACAGAATGTTTACCAGGATAAGGTATCCAAACTCGGATATAAACTGGTTAGTTTAAAATTTTACTAGACACACAGTTTTATTCTCAAACAGTAAGTATGGCAATCTCACTATCATCTAATCATTTAGTTAACAGAAATATCTTTATATTCAAATTACTTACATGCCAAAAATAAAAATAAATTCTAATCAGGTTACCAGTAATCTAAAAAATATTCTTCACACTATACTGTTTTTTCCCCATATTTTCACCTTCTCTAATTCCTTCTAAGGTAAAAGCATTTTCATTGAAACAGTTTAAGAATCCATAAATGAAAGATCAATGGTTAATACTACTAAGTTTCCCCTGTTTTTTTATATGACAAAGAATCTGATTTTAGAGTTTTCTGATTAGAATTACTAGTTATAGCAGAAGTATGCTTAGTGTGCTTAGCCATACAAATTATGAACACTTAAAGTATTTCAAGCTGACAAAGAGTACTGCCAACCACTACAAAGAGTAAGAACTCACAGAGGCAGCAACTTTGCTAAACAATTTTAAATAAACATATCCGGTGGGAATATAGCTATTTAATATGATTAAATTTAACAATTCAGACAAGGTAAATAATAAATACAAGTTAAATACAAGGCCCATACAATTTCTCATGGACAGCCACTCCTCATGAGAAAACATGACAAAATAAATAAAACCAAATACTCTTGGTTATTTGCTTATGGCATATCAACTCATTATATAATGCTGCCTAAATTTTCAAAGGTACCAATAAAGATAAAGAAAAAAGGGGCATTAAAAAAGAACCCTCTAGGGACTTCCCTGGTGGTGCAGCGGTTAAGAATCCACCTGCCAGGACTTCCCTGGTGGCGCGGTGGTTAAGAATCCGCCTGCCAATGCAGGGGACATGGGTGCGAGCTCTGGTCCGGGAAGATCCCATATGCTGCAGAGCAACTAAGCCTGAGAGCCACAACTACTGAGCCCACAAGCCACAACTACTGAGGTCTGTGCACCACAACTACTGAAGCCCACGTGCCTAGAGCCCGTGCTCCACAACAAGAGAAGCCGCTGCAACAAGAAGCCTGTGCGTCACAACGAAGAGTAGCCCCCGCTCTCTGCAACTAGAAAAAGCCTGAGCACACCAATGAAGACCCAACACAGCTAAAAATAAATTTTTAAAAAACCCTCTAAATTTAGAAACAAAATTATAGAAGCATATGAAGAAAAAAGAAAAAAACAAAGAAGTTTGAGGTAGATAAACCCTTACTAAGCATGATATTAAATTCAAAAGCCATAAAGGAGAAAACAGACTGATTTTACAAAAATTCAAAACTTCTGTATGATAAAAGATACCAAAACCAACCAGGAGGTCAAGGAATTCCAGAATGGTATACATACTGTGACAAGAGAATTTAATTGTATTACAAATGTATGACATAACCTCACTGAAAGGCATAGGAGAAAAATGTGCTGGTGGAGTAACGCTGGAAAACACGTTTTGACTGGAAACTGCAAGGCTAAAGATAAGAAAAATTCAACTTTCTAGTTTATCTACTTAAACTTTCTAGTTTATCTATTTATGTCATTTCACAAATGACAAAATACAGGCTCTTGCTATAATATAAATGTGCTGCCCCTCCCACCTGAAGATGACAGTATTTACATAAGGTCAGATAATACTGTAATTTTCCAATAGTGGTGATGAATCTATGCTTAGCTCACCCAAAGACCTTCTTTGCGATCAAAGAAATAATTTTAAAACAGTCTATGGTCTCCTAACAGTAATCCATATAAAAAAACTAGAGCACTGAGGAATCTAATTTATCAGTCTTCATTTTATTAGCGCCACAGAGTAACAAACTTAGCTAGAGAACTAAAAAAAAAAGCCCTGGAGCAAAATTTTAAAATATACCATAATGGCCTTTCAAGTAAGAACTACGCTTTTTTACTTTCTATTTACTACAGTGCCAACTCGGTACAAAGAGTATGTACTCATAAATAGAAATGGAGAAAATGTACTTAAAGACATATCTACCAAACAAAAACGTCTGGGGGAGGAAAATGTGTTATCAACTAATTTTGTACCTTTCACAGCCCATTGTTAGCCTTGATTTGGGCAATTATGTCCTCCTGTAAGTCAGGGATAGGAAACCTTGGCACTAGAGGCAGGTAAACTAAAAGGATACAGACAGATTTCACTGGATTACAAAAAGGATGGGTTCAAACAATACAATCCAGAAACTGACAGAATGTAAAATAGTACAGCTAGTTTGGAAAACAGTCTAGCAGTTCCTCAAAAGGTTAAACATAGAGTTACTATTACATATGATCCAGAAATTCCACTCCTGACTATATAACCAAGAGAAATGAAAACTTATGTCCACACAAAAACTTGGACATGAATGTTCCTAACGGCATTATTCAAAATAGCCAAAAAGTGGAAACAACCCCAGTGTCCATGAACAGATGAACAGATAAATACAATAATGATAAATAAAATGATGAATGATAAAATAAATCCATACAATGAAACATTCAGCAGTAAAAGGGAATGAAGTACTTATACATGCTAACACAGATGAATCTTGAAAAGATTATCCTAAGTGAAAGAAGCCAGTCACAAAGGACCACATATTTTATGAATCCATTTACATGCAATATCCACAAATAGGTCAATAGGAAAGTAGATTAGTAGTTGCCTAGGACTGCGGGAGGGAGGGAATTGAAGGGTGGCTGCTAATGGGTACAGAATTTCTTTTTGGAGTGATGAAAATGTTCTAAAATTGACTCTGGTGATAGTTGCAAAACTCTGTGAATATACTAAAACCCATCAAATTGTATACTTTAAAATGGATGTGAATTGTATCTCAATAAAGTTGTCATTTAAAAAAATGACAATCTTACGGGCATGTTATGACTAAAGGTTACACAAAAAGGAAGAACCACTGGCAAATTCATGAATCAGAGCTCTACTTGTGCCTCTGCTTTAAAAAAAAAAAAAAATCAGGCTTTAGATATAACAGCGCAAAGGAATACATATAACCCAATAAACAAATTCAGAATATCCAGGCTCAAGGCTCAGTTCTGAGAGTTAATTCACTGTATGTCTACTTCTCTACATCTGTTTTCTCAACTGTAAAAGAAAACTATGACTATTTCACAGGCCTGCTGTGAAGATGAAATTGGTGGTGGTAGTGGGGCGGGTGGCAAGGGAGAGCGAATGAGAGAGAGGTGTTTATGAAAGACAAAGACATTGTTAAATTTTAATGTTACCACCAAAAACAGCAAAAACAAAGCTCAATTTCCAAAATTTCAAAGACCAGATTAAGAAATACCACCTTCTAGATAAGAAAATTACATTATGCATCTCAAATGTCATTCCAGAACTATTCTGATATGACTTTCAAGTATGTAACTATAGTGCCTCCTAAGTTTTAACAAGAGGCTAAATCATACTAGGGCTTGGTAAACTATAATCTTGGGAATAATAAATCCAACAGAAGTCTGCATGAAGCCTATAAAAAGGAAGATGTTTTTGTCAGAATTTATCCACCACTGTCAAACAAAGCGTATCATTCTCTTTACTAGAAAGTCATACTCTATATTCTAGAAGGGGAAAGGGCTTGATCATAACCTGGATGAAATTATACACAAAAAACATTTAATGCTATTTTCTTTGATTGTGCTTACCAACAGTCTTTTTTTTTTTTTTTTTTTTTTTTTTTTGCGGTACACGGGCCTCTCACTGTTGTGGCCTTCCCGTTGCGGAGCACAGGCTCCGGACGCGCAGGCTCAGTGGCCATGGCTCACGGGCCCAGCCGCTCCGCGGCATGTGGGATCTTCCCGGACCGGGGCACGAACCCGTGTCCCCTGCATCGGCAGGGGAACTCTCAACCACTGCGCCACCAGGGAAGCCCACAGTCATCTAATTATTAATTTTACTTCCAGAACTTGACATAAGGAAATGAGTATGTGGAGAGTGAGAGTAAGCATTCTAAATCACTAGAAACTAGAAAGGTAAATACCCGTGGCAGAGACAACTGCCTGCTCCACCATTGCATGTGGGGTGTGACTTGCGATGGGAGGCAAAAAACATGTCTTTTAAGTTCACAGGTACCCGTCCAAAAGAAGTCACATCTGGACCTAGTAGAAACTAGTGGGCATCAGATTCTGGATTTGATCTGGATTCAACAACTGATGGAAGCTGGGGCTGTTTCTCTTAAGAGGAATGTGTGGGGTAAGGAGTTACATATTGTTCTTTAGATGTAAAAAATGAAACAGGTGAACCAAAGAGAAGATTACTGTAGATTCACTTATAAATATTCAGTGGTCTTTTTCCTGTTCCTGGGCACACAGGATGCTATAGACTGAACGTCTGTGTCTTCCCCCAAAATTCATATTTTGAAATTTTATCCCCAATATGATGAAATTTGGAGGTGGGGCTTTTGGGGTGATTAGGTCATGAGGCTGGAGCCCTCATGAATGGGATTAGAGGCCTCCTGGGAATTCCCTGGCAGTCCAGTAGTTAGGAGGTTCACTGCCGGGGGCCCAGGTTCAATCCCTGGTCAGAGGAACTAAGATCCCGCAAGCCGTGCAGCAAAAAAATTAAAAGATAAATTAAAAAAAGAAAGAGATCTCCTTTTCCCTTTCCACCATGTGAGGTCACAGCAAAAAGATGGCAGTCTATGAACCAGGTAGCAGGCCCTTACCATACACCAAATCTGCTGGTGTCTTGATTTTGGACTTCCCAGACCCCAGAACTGTGAGAAATCAATTTCTATTGTTTATGAACCACCAATTCTATAGCATTTTGTTACAGTAGCCAGAATAGACTAAGACACAGATTGATGGCATTTTCCAGACCCCCTTGCTGTCAGGTTGGAGCCAACCACATAAGCCACTTCTACAACTACCCCTTAAAAACATCTCATGTGATTCTCCAATCCTCTCTTCCGTTTCTTTGGCAACCATGGAGGCCACAGTTGAAGATAACAGCATCAAAGATGAAAGAAGCCTTCATGGAAGACTGGCCCAGGAAAGCTGTCAATCCACATGAGACTAATGTGAGAGAAAAATACACTGCAGATTCATTCTCCAATGTTAAATGCCTACAGTGAGAATTCTAGTTCATATTCACGCTATCATTCATTCAACTGACTGTTCTCTACCAAGCCCTCCTGAAAGGGAATATAATGATAAACAAAATACAGTCCTTGACCTCAAGGAAGTTATAGTCTGGTTGAAAAGAAATAGATAATTTCTAAAACAGTGAAACAGGGACTTCCCTGGTGGCATAGGGGTTAAGAATCCGCCTACCAATGCAGGGGACACAGGTTCGAGCCCTGGTCCAGGAAGATCCCACATGCCACGGAGCAACTAAGCCCGTGAGCCACAACTGCTGAGCCCGCGTGCCATAACTACTGAAGCCCGTGCACCTAGAGCCTGTGCTCCACAACAAGAGCAGCCACCGCATGCAAGGAAGAGTAGCCCCTGCTCACCACAACTAGAGAAAGCCCACACGCAGCAACAAAGACCCAACGCAGCCAAAAATAAATAAAATTTTTAAAAAGTAATAAATAAAACAGTGAAATAATGATTCTGATAGAAGTTCAAGGTTCTATGGAACACAAAGAAGGAGCACCAAACCCAGTCTTTTTACTGGGGGGAGTCTAGAGAATTAGAACTCATTTGAAATAACTTAGGTACCTGCTTATAAATGTGGAAATAAAACATTTTTAATTGATATGGTATCCTTTATAGTTTGAAAATTACCCTCCTTTTTTTTTTTTTTTTTTGCGGTACGCGAGTCTCTCATTGTTGTGGCCTCTCCTGTTGCAGAGCACAGGCTCCGGACGCGCAGGCTCAGTGGCCATGGCTCACAGGCCCAGCCGCTCCGCAGCATGTGGGATCCTCCCAGACCGGGGCACGAACCCGTGTCCCCTGCATCGGCAGGCGGACTCTCAACCACTGTGCCACCAGGGAAGCCAAAGATTACTCTCCTTTATCGATAAGACAAAAAGAAATTAGGGGTTGAGTACAGTCGTTCTCTCTTAGCCACTTATTCCATCCTTTTATTCTCCAAGACAAAAATACAAATTTTAGGGTCCTTTTCATTGCTCTCAATCAACAATATTTCCCAAGCTTCACTCCTTTTCCATGTTTTAGCCTAGAGTACACTGTGGTTGTAATCATGTACCACCTCTTTTGTCTACAGTATTACTAATTTCTTTTTAATATTTAAATACAAAAGGCACATATGCTCATAGTTTTAGAAACCCAAACCATACAGATATGTATAAAATAAAATATAAAAGACCTTATTCTGCCCCCAAACCTCCATGATTTCAGTATTAAGTTTTGTGTATATTCTTCTAAAAAATTTTCCTATGTATATATGTCCTTTTAAAACTTGAGCTCAAAGAGCACCCTGATAGCTATAAAGGAGTTTTTTAAGTGCTTCCAGTTTGCCAGGAACAGTGTTAATTTATACCTCCTATCCTAAAACCGAGTTTGGTTAGTGCCTCCTTTCACTCTACAAAAGAGTTCTAGTTTGGACAATAATATGAGCTGCTTCAGAGTAGCTGAGAAAGATGAAGACTAGGGTAAAAAGATGGAGTGATGTCAAGGTAAATGATGACCATAGATAGAACCATTTCTGACTGCAGAGGATTGAGGACTGACTGGCAATAGGGGAAAGTGAAAGAGAACCTGAGGCTAGGATTTATGTTGTATTGTGAACAATGACTGGAACAATCTTGAGATAGAGCTAGCAAGTAGTACAGAAACAAGAAAGGGATAACTCAATAAGGAGGAGACAATGTGATTAAAATAACTCCAATAGTAATGCTCATCAGCAACATCTCTCTTTATACACAAGTAAACAGCAGGGTTAAAAATCTTGGCTTTATTCAAGATATGGAAACAACCTAAATGTCCATCGACAGATGAATGGATAAAGAAGGTATGGGGTGTGTGTGTGTGTGTGTGTGTGTGCGTGTGTGTGCGTGTGTGTATAATGGAATACTACTCAACCATAAAAAAAGAATGAAATAATGCCATTTGCAGCAACATGGATGGACCTAGAGATACCACACTAAGTGAAGTAAGTTGGAAAAGAAAGACAAATGCCATATGATATCACTTATATGTGGAATCTAAAACACGATGCAACTGAACTTATCTATGAAACAGAAACAGACTCAGACATAGAGAACAGACTTGTGGCTGCCAAGGGGGAGGGGAGTTGGGGAGGGATGGATTGGGAGTCTGGGATCAGAAGATGCAAATTATTATAT
This sequence comes from Tursiops truncatus, assembly GCF_011762595.2. NCBI lineage: Eukaryota > Metazoa > Chordata > Mammalia > Artiodactyla > Delphinidae > Tursiops > Tursiops truncatus. The sequence goes on along the minus strand of NC_047034.1, from coordinate 162,056,197 downwards.
ATACGTATAACTTATCACTTTGCTGTATACCAGAAACTAACATAACGTTGTATATACCTCATAAACTATACCTCAATAAAATAATTTTTTTTTTAAATCATGGCTTTATCATCAGCAACTTGGGACAGGACCATTCTTTCCACTCAAGTTTTAGATTTCTACTACAGCCTGTGAAAATTAGCTTTACTCCTCAACATCTGACATTTACTCTTCTTATTCTAATTATTTTTAACAGTTAATAAATGCTCTATATTTTCTTAGATTCTATATTTGTCTGTTCAGCACCCACTAATCACAGTGCCAAACTAAGAGCCAAAGTTGCTTACATCTCCCCTGCAATCTAGAGCCTATATTCTGAACCATACTCTGAACCATATTCCCCTGCTGTGAAATCAGATACCTAGTGATAGCTTCTATACCCCAAAACCCTCTGCAATTATTCAAACTAGCCAATCCTAAATAAACAATTACCCTATGTTACGTTGCTTCACCTTGCCTGTGGAAACCTCAATTAAGGCTGTAGCCTATGCATTCTCTTACAATTCCCCTATGCATCTCTGCCTCCTGAATGACACTGGTGCTCACCCCCGTGACCCTGTGTGGTCTGCTACATCTCTCATCTCTAAGAGAAATGTAACATGAAATTTTAAAAAAAAATAAATTTATTTATTTATTTGGCTGCGTTATGTCTTCGTTGTTGCACATGGGCTTTCTCTAGTTGCGGTGAGCAGGGGCTACTCTTCGTTGTGGTGCACGGGCTTCTCATTGTGGTGGCTTCTCTCGTAGCAGAGCACAGGCTCTAGGCTTCCAGGCTTCAGGAGTCGTAGCACACAGACTCAGTAGTTGTGGCACACAGGCTTAGTTGCTCCGCGGCACGTGGGAGCTTCCTGGACCAGGGCTCAAACCAGTGTCCCCTGCAGTGGCAGGCGGATTCTTAACCAGTGTGCCACCAAGGAAGTCCAAACTTTCTTTTTTCTTCTTTTTTTCAATGGCACTGACCTGTTCATGTAGTCACTCAATCACCTTTATAAATTTATAAATTAAGACCCAGGTACAAATCAATTAAAAAAAAAAAGATGCCTCATGACAATCACCATTTATAGTCAGCAGAAAATTTGTGGGTTTAAAAAAAATTTTTTTTTAGTATTTAAAAAAAAATTTCTTTTTTTAATTTTTTGGCCACATCACTTGGCTTGTGGGATCTCAGTTCCCAACCAGGGATCGAACCCAGGTCCCTGGCAGTGGAAGCACAGAGTCCTAGTGACTGGACTACCAGGGAATTCCCAGAAAATTTGTTTTTAAAGCACTTTAATTTCTTAACTCTCTCTGAAGTAACGATCAGATTTTGCACATCATATTATAGATACTGAACAGAACAGCAAACAAATGAAGCAGAGAGGAAAAAATGACTCACCACCAGGTCAGCTTCACAATTCTCATTACCTTAAATAGGTAAGGGGTGACTAACAACAATACTCATTTCAACAGTATGTCAACACTTACATAAGTCTTTTGAAACTATGACTAGACCTTTGTCTTACTATATTAAAAACTCAATGACAGAATCTTCTTTGGTACCTTTAGTGTCTCTAATTCAGCTATTTGTTCTTATAGTGTATATCTTAGATACACCGCTGAGGATGATTTTTAACCCTACCATTTCCCTGATTATTAATGTTCCACCAGGGATATGGGATGACATTTTAAATGTTTCAAAAGGTCCTTTTACCAACTGCTTATGTCTTCCTAGTTTTATACTTAAGTGAGGGGCTAAAAGACTAATAGCAAAAGAATCACCAGTATGCACCAGTATGTCTCAACATAAAGTAAAATATTAAAAATGTATCACTGATGTAAAGAATACATCTAGAACATGAAAAACATACCCTATTATCTGCTTTCAAAATTCAAAGTTTTTTAGGTTGGATTTTCATAGGGAGGTAAACATGTACCACTCTATATTCTCTCTTAATATAAAATGCAAGAGGCTCATTCAGGAGAGCAAATTGAATAGCAAATTGAATCAGTATTTATCTAATTTCAGAAAAAGAAGGTCAAGCCAAAAGGAAAAGATTCTTTAACACAAAAGTATCTTAATAGAATGATTACTATTACCTTCCTTTTTTAAATGCTAAGGGTCAAAAAACACTTCGGAAAAAACAAAAAAGCCATGGCAAGGCAATAAATCTGTATCACTTGGGCACATTTAAAATGATTTTATTTATTTATGTTAAATATTTAAAAGAAATTAAGAATTCAACCTATTCTCGAGGGTCTTATCTATTTTTAAGAATTAGCTAGTGGTCAAATTATACTTTCTTCAACTACTACTACTACTTTAAAAAAATTAAGTCAGGGAAATTTAGGTAATGATAAAACTAGATTTTCTGGCAGAAATGGTATATACTGTTTGGTAAATAGATGTCCTCTTTTATTTTCTAAAAACTGTAAGAGTAGCCATTGTTTTTTTTAAATGACACTTCTAAAGACAATATTTATTTTGTAATGCTGAATTTTCTAAGCAAGTCCTTGGCATTAAGTTAGCAAAATATGAATTTAGGAACACAGAACATCGTTTCTTAGAAGGAAAGTATTAAGGAGTCCTTTCCTTAATTTTATTTCTGATTTAGAATCTGTAGTACAACTGAATAATATTTAACATCTCTTAAGATTAGCTTTTCTACAATCAACTTTAAATTGTTAAAGGAAATACTTACTGGTTGCTCTGGTAAATCTTGCTCTTCTTCCATGAGGACCAATATTTCTTTATTACACTTATGTGACTGGACTGCAAGTGTCTCTCAGCAGTCTTCACAGTCTATTTAAAAAAGAGGGGGGATTCAAAACTTTATGTACTCTTAAAGCATTATCATTGAGGCCATCAGAGAATAATTTTAAAAATATTTTGCTACCTCAATCTTTCTACGTGAGCTCCAATCTCAAAATCTCAAATCTGCACGTGGCTTTTCAAAATGGACATACTGCACCAAGTCAGGATAGGTTTACACAATGACTTTTATAATTCCTTGCAAAAGCCAACACGTGGAGCCACTTCTGCTGTACTTAAAACATGGTTACTATAGTGCCCAACGCATTAAACGCTTTATAGCAGCCATGTGCAATTAACTAAAACACAACTTTTTTTAGAATTAGGGTTACATTAAAAAATGATAAAAACTAGCTTAGCCAGTCAAGAAGTTATGATAACATCTAACCTGCTTTAATGGGGAACATTTACATAACTGTTAACACACAATCACTTTAAATAGGGCACACTGGAATATCAAATAAATACTTTTGCAACCAACTATCTGTATATATGTAATCAGCTTAAAGGAAAACTCAACTCTTCTGGATCTATCTTAATAATGCAAATAAATAAGTAAAGTGAAACACTGAATTTTAGAATTAAGGAAAATAATCATGTAGAGCTAGGACCCAATTTATCCTGAAATAGCTCCACGACATGTATTGCCTAGTCAATTATTTAAGCAAAATCTTTACCTTCTCAGACCCTGCTCTTCCTGCCCTGGTTTTCGAACTAAAAAAGAGAAATAGGACTCTAAGCCCCACATTTACTGGTAAGAACACCTTATTGTGCCCTGCTGCCGAGTGAGACAGAAAGATGTTAGAAAACTAAATAATTATAAAAACTATAAACTCCATTTCTATTTAACAAAAATGAAAGTAGCACTTCTCCAAAACAGATGTGACTGTTGATGCATTTAATTAAGGTCACACCTGTTTTCACTTATTTTACCAACCACTGTAACCAACTTAACAGACAAAGCTAAAGCAAGTATAGAATCTTATTGCAGAAGTAATGAATAAAAAGGGAAATGAAAAACTTCACTTATACCAATTTACCACCACTCCACTAATACTGCTCTATTCTGGTGTAATACAACACACTTTATTTTAGAGTCACACTCTAGAATGGGAAAAGGAGAGAAAACACATATAGGGGACACAATCAGACGCAAAAGTGTCCACCTCTGACACAGCTTTCCTCCCTGCCCTGATCTAGAATGTCAAAAGAAAAAAAAATTTAAAGGTCAGAAGAACTTGATGCTCAATGCACTCACGTGTAACTCATACACAGAGCCTCAAAAGCTAAGTTTTCATACTACGTGACATAGATAACTAGTACTGCAGAATTACAGCAGGCAATAACTAAAGCTCACAGGAGCTATCTTCCCTGCATTTGTTTTGCTCTACTCACAAGAGCACAACCAATGTGACGTGAAACTGATTCACAATTGTGAAAGATGAACTGTTTGTTTTACCAGCTTATATCTGTTTTAGCTTTAAAATGAAATGTCTTGTCTTTATGGGATTTTAACAGTGTCAATGTACATAATGTATTTAATACATATATGATTTCATCCCAAAAGAAAAAGCAAACTAGGGTCAAATCATTAGAGAAATGTAATGCCTTTAATACCTCATTTGTTAAACTTTTGTGTGACCAGATCTCTTCTAAACAAAAAGTGATAATATCCCAGGTTTTACTCAATTGAAAGCCATAACTGTAATGACTGCAATCTCTAATTAGTAGATTCTCAGCAAAGGAGAAGGAAGGGATATTCTTTCTCATGGAGGAAGGGTTATAAATCTACACCTAAACAAGAGGAAAGTAAGAAAAATTGTGTTAAAAAAAAAAAAGAAAAAAAAGGTACTAATAACATGTCCTTTAATTTTTGTTTTAAACACAGAAATGAATTTATTTTAAAAATATGAACAATGTTAAAGGAGAACATAGATTTTTTTATAAATCAAAAGGGGTCATGGGTTTTATTTATTATTATTATTATTTTTTTTGCAGTACACGGGCCTCTCACTGTTGTGGCCTCTCCCGTTGCGGAGCACAGGCTCCGGACGCGCAGGCTCAGCGGCCATGGCTCACGGGCCCAGCCGCTCCGTGGCATGTGGGATCTTCCCGGACCAGAGCACGAACCCATGTCCCCTGCATCGGCAGGCAGACTCTCAACCACTGCGCCACAAGGGAAGCCCGGTCATGGGTTTTAAAAGGTAAGAAATACTACTCTTAATAGTGGGGAAATAAATTCTCAAGCCATATAAAACAAAATGTTAAAATCTTGAATTTTGTTTCTTAGGAATATGGTAATATTACAGTGATTTTATAACAGAAAGGGAACAGCTTTCTATTTTTCTTGAGATAAATTCTATAAGTTGAAAGAAAACCTTCTTTAAGGGAAAAGATTGGAAGACATTCTTTTCTACCTCTGTTTCTTCTTTGAAAATAAGCACCTTCTGTAGTTTCCATCTTAAAAATCACCTTTACCTTCTTCATTTTTCAATTTAGGGAAAGAAAAGGTCACAGATAATTTCTACATTTGGAAAAAAACCTTAAAAAAATCAAGTAATTAATCAATGACCACCAATAATTTTGATAATTTTACAACAAAAAAAAAGGCAACCTACAAAGGATGCATATGATTTATTACAGAATTTCTGGGATTCTACTGGCAACATGTGATATATGTGAAGTTTGTAAACATACATTCTGGTACACTTGTATATAAAATATATTAATAATGACTATAAATTATGTAATTCCATTACAACATGCATCTAAGATACTACTTTCCATCAATATAGGATTCTTCCTTCCTTCCAATATTTTGTAATGTCAAACACCTAAAATATACTAGATAAAAGAATGCAAATATTTATCATGCTTCTAGCATTTATCAGTGTGATAATAAAACTTTTAATATTAAGATCTTACACCATTTTCTACAAGTGGCACATGCTTACAATCAAAAGTCACATTTACTAACCACCAGATGAAAGTGTTATATAACACAGACAAGGTGCTCCAGTACTGGATAATAAAAAAAAGTACAGAATTACCATACAAACCTTAGTTTTCTCACTTCCATGTACTAGTTCTAGAGTTTAATTGTGTATTTTGATATTTTCTTACCATTAATATAACCTGACACTGACAATGGCTCAAGATGGTGGAATAGAAAGACATGCGCATACACCCTCTTGCGAGAGCACCACAATCACAACTAACTGCTCAACAATCATCAACAGGAAGACACCGGAACTCACCAAAAAAGATACCCACATCCAAAGATAAAGGAGAAGCTGTAATGAGACGTTAGGAGGGGCGCAATCACAATAAAATCAAATCCCGTAACTGCTGGGTGGGTAACTCACAGACTGGAGAACACTTACACCACAGAAGTCCACCCACTGGAGTGAAGGTTCTGAGTCCCACGTCAGGCTTCCTAACCTGGGGGTCCAGCACCAGGAGGAGGAATTCCCACAAAATCAGACTTTGAAGGCTAGCGGGATTTGACTGCAGAATTTTGACAGGACTGGGAGAAACAGAGGCTCCACTCTTGGAGGGTACACACAAAGTAGTGTGTGCATCAGGACCCAGGGGAAGGAGCACTGACCCCATAGGAGACTGAACCAGACCTACCTGCTAGTGTTGGAGGGTCTCCTGCAGAGGCGGGGGGTGGCTGTGGCTCACCGCGGGGACAAGGACACTGGCAGCAGAAGATCTGGGAAGTATTGCTTGGTGTGAGCCCTCCCGGAGTCCACCATTAGCCCCACCAAAGGGCCTACAGGCTCCAGTGCTGGGACAGCCCAGGCCAAACAACCAACAGGGAGGGAACTCAGCCCAACCCATTAGCAAACAAGCAGATTAAAGTTTTACTGAGCTCTGCCCACCAGAGCAACACCCAGCTCTACCCATCACCAGTCTCTCGCATCAGGAAGCTTGCAAAGGCTTGTAGATAGCCTCATCCACCAGAGAGCAGACAGCAGAAGCAAGAAGAACTAATATCCTGCAGCCTGTGGAAAGAAAACTACACTAACAGAAAGACAGACAAAATGAAAAGGCAGAGGACCATGTACCAAATGAACAATAAAACCCCAGAAAAACCACTAAATGAAGTGGAGATAGGCAACCTTCCAGAATAAGAATTCAGAATGACAGTGAAGATGATCCAGGACCTCAGAAAAAGAATGGAGGCAAAGATCGAGAAGATGCAAGAAATGTTTAACAAAGACTAGAACAATTAAAGAACAAATACCGAGAAGAATTAAAAAACAAACAAACAGAGATGAACAATACAATAACTGAAATGAAAAATACACTAGAAGGAATCAATAGCAGAATAACTGAGGCAGAAGAACGGATAAGTGACCTGGAAGACAGAATGGTGGAATTCACTGCTGCAGAACAGAATAAAGAAAAAAGAATGAAAAGAAATGAAGACAGCCTAAGAGACCTCTGGCACAACATTAAATGCAACAATATTCACATTATAGGGGTCCCGGAAGGAGATGGGAGAGAGAAAGGACCCAAGAAAATATCTGAAGAGATTACAGTCAAAAACTTCCCTAACATGGGAAATGAAATGGCCACCCAAGTGCAGGAAGTGCAGAGAGTCCCAGGAAGGGTAAACCCAAAGAGAAACACACTGAGGCACATAGTTATCAAACTGACAAAAATTAAAGACAAAAAACATTATTGAAAGCAGCAAGGGAAAAAACGACAAATAACATACAAGGGAACTCCCATACGGTTAACAACTGATTTCACAGCAGAAACTTTAAAAGCCAGAAGGGAGTGGCAGGATATATTTAAAGTGATGAAAGGGAGGAACCTACAACCAAGATTACTCTACCCAGCAAGTATCTCATTCAGATTCAATGGAGAAATCAAAAGCTTTACAGACAAGCAAAAGCTAAGAAAATTCAGCACCACCAAACCAGCTCTACAACAAATGCTAAAGGAACTTCTCTAAGTGGGAAACACAAGAGAAGAAAAGGACCTACAAAAACAAACCCAAAACAATTAAGAAAATGGTACTAGGAACATATATATCGATAACTAGTTTAAAAGTGAATGGATTAAAGGCTCCAACCAAAAGACACAGGCTTGCTGAATGGATACAAAAACAAGGCCCATATATATGCTGTCTACAAGAGACCCAGTTCAGATCTAGGGACACATACAGACTGAAAGTGAGGGGATGGAAAAAGATATTCCATGCAAATGAAAATCAAAAGAAAGCTGGAGTAGCAATACTCATATCAGATAAAACAGACTTTAAAATAAAGAATGTTACAGGAGACAAGGAAGGACACTATATAATGATCAACAGATCAACCCAAGAAGAAGATATAACAATTACAAATATATATGCACCCAACACAGGAGCACCTCAATACATAAGGCAACTGCTAACAGCTATAAAAGAGGAAATCGACAGTAACACAATAATACTGGGGGACGTTAACACCTCACTTACACCAATGGACAGATCATCCAGACAGAAAATTAATAAGGAAACACAAGCTTTAAATGACACAATAGACCAGATAGATTTAATTGATATTTATAGGACATTCCATCCAAACACAGCAGATTACACTTTCTTCTCAACTGCGTACAGAACATTCTCCAGGACAGATCACATCTTGGGTCACAAATCAAGCCTTGGTAAATTTAAGAAAAAGGAAAACGTATCAAGCATCTTTTCTGACCACAACGCTATGATATTAGAAATCAATCACGGGAAAAAAACGTAAAAAACACAAACACATGGAGGCTAAACAATACGTTACTAAAACCAAGAGATCACTGAAGAAATCAAAGAGGAAACCCAAAAGATACCTAGAGACACATGACAATGAAAACACGACAATCCAAAACCTATGGGATGCAGCAAAAGCAGTTCTAAGAGGGAAGTTTACAGCAATACAAGCCTACTGCAAGAAACAAGAGAAATCTCAAACAATCTAACTTTACACCTAAAGGAACTAGAGAAAGAAGAACAAAGAAAACCCAAAGTTAGCAGATGGAAAGAAATCATACAGATCAGAGCAGAAATAAATGAAATAGAAACAAAGAAAACAATAGCAAGGATCAATAAAACTAAAAGCAGGTTGTTTGAGAAGATACACAAAATTGATAAACCATTAGCCAGACTCATCAAGAGGGAGAGGACTCAAATCAATAAAATTAGAAATGGAAAAGGAGAAGCTACAATAGACACCGCAGAATACAAAGCATCCTAAGAGACTACTATAAGCAACTCTATGCCAATAAAATGGACAACTTGGAAGAAATGCACAAATTCTTAGAAAGGTATAACCTTCCAAGACTGAACCAGGAGAAACAGAAAATATGAACAGACCAATCACAAGTAATGAAATTGAAACTGTGATTAAAAATCTTCCAACAGGGCTTCCCCGGTGGCGCAGTGGTTGAGAGTCCGCCTGCCGATGCAAGGGACATGGGTTTGTGCCCCGGTCCGGGAAGATAAAAATCCATGTGGTCATCTCAACAGACGCAGGAAAAGCTTTTGACAAAATTCAACACCCATTTATGATAAAAACTCTCCAGAAAGTGGGCATAGAGGGAACCTACCTCAACATAATAAAGGCCATATACAACAAACCCACAGCAAACATCATTCTCAATGGTGAAAAACTGAAAGCATTTCCTCTAAGATCAGGAACAAGACAAGGATGTCCACTCTCACACTATTATTCAACATAGTTTTGGAAGTCCTAGCCATGGCTATCAGAGAAGAAAAAGAGATAAAAGGAATACAAATTGGAAAAGAAGAAGTCAAACTGTCACTGTTTGCAGATGACATGATACTATACATAGAGAATCTGAAAGATGCCACCAGAAAACTACTAGAGCTTGTCATTGAATTTGGTAAAGTAGCAGGATACAAAATTAATGCACAGAAATCTCTTGTATTCCTATACACTAACAATGAAAGATCAGAAAGAGAAATCAAGGTAACAATCCCATTCACCACTGCAACAAAAAGAATAAAATACCTAGGAATAAACCTACCTAAGGTGGTAAAAGACCTGTACTCAGAAAACTATAAGACACTGATGAAAGAAATCAAGGATGACAGAAACAAGATGGAGAGATATACCATGTTATTGGATTGGAAGAATCAATATTGTGAAAATGACTGTATTACCCAAAGCAATCTACAGATTCAATGCAATCCCTATCAAATTACCAATGGCATTTTTTACAGGACTAGAACAAAGATATCTTAAAATTTGTATGGAGACACAAAAGACCCCAAATAGCCAAAGCAATCTATAGGGGAAAAAATGGAGCTGGAGGAATCAGACTCCCTGAATTCAGACTACACTACAAAGCTACAGTAATCAAGACAATATGGTACTGGCACAAAAACAGAAATATAGATCAATGGAACAGGAAAGAAAGCCCAGAGATAAACCCACACACCTATGGTCAACTAATCTATGACAAAGGAGGCAAGAATATACAATGGAGAAAAGACAGCCTCTTCAATAAGTGGTGCTGGGAAAACCACTGGGACAGCTACATGTAAAAGAATGAAATCAGGACACTCCCTAACACAATACACAAAAATAAACTCAAAATGGATTAGAGACCTAAATGCAAGACCAGACACTACAAAACTCTTAGAGGAAAACATAGGAAGAACACTCTTTGACATAAATCACAGCAAGATCTTTTTTGATCCACCTCCTAGAGTAACGGAAATAAAAACAAAAATAAACAAATGGGTCCTAATGAAATTTAAAAGCTTTTGCACAGCTACAGAAACTATAAACAGGATGAAAAGACAACCCTTAGAATGGGAGAAAATATTTGCAAATGAATCAACAAAGGATTAATCTCCAAAATATATAAACAGCTCCTGCAGCTCAATATTAAAAAAACCAAACAACCCAATCCAAAAATGGGCCGAAGACCTAAATAGACATTTCTCCAAAGAAGACATACAGATGGCCAAGAGGCACATGAAAAGCTGCTCAACATCACTAATTATTAGAGAAACACAAATCAAAACTACAATGAGGTATATCACCTCACACCGGTCAGAATGGCCATCATCAAAAAATCTACAAACAATAAATGCTGGAGCGGGTGTGGAGAAAAGGGAACCCTCTTGCACTGTTGGTGGGAATGTAAATTGATACAGCCACTATGAAGAACAGTATGGAAGTTTCTTCAAAAACTATAAATAGGATTACCATATTACCCAGCAATCCCACTACTTGGCATATACCCAGAGAAAACCATAATTCAAAAAGAGTTATGCACCACAATGTTCATTGCAGCACTATTTACAATAGCCAGGACATGGAAGCAACCTAAATGCCCAGTGATAGATGAATAGATAAAGAAGATGTGGTACATATATACAGTGGAACATTACTCAGACATAAAAAGGAACGAAATTGGGTCATTTGTAAAGCCGTGGATGGATCTAGAGACTGTCATACAGAGTGAAGTAAGTCAGTAAGAGAAAAACAAATATCATATCTCAACACATATATGTAGAATCTAGGAAAACGGTACAGATGAACCAGTTTGCAAGGCAGAAATAGACACACAGATGTAGAGAACAAACGTATGGACACCAAGAGGGAAAGCGGGGTGGGGTGAGGGGGGCAGTGGTGGTGGTATGAATTAGGCGATTGGGAATGACATATATACACTAATATGTATAAAATAGATAACTATTATATAAAATAGATAACTAATAAGAAGAACCTGCTGTATAAAAAAAATAAAATAAAATTCAAAAAATATGTATATAACCTGCCATAATTCTACATTCAATGAGATTCATCTTTTGAAATATCCAATAATATAATGGCTTGACATAGAAGTGGAAAGTGGATACTTAATGTAGTGTAAATGAATATAATTTTAACTTAGTCAAACAGCCAATGAAATAACATAACATACTCTGAGTTAACTTTTTGTTTTAAGTACCTTCAAGGCATTTGGATAGTAATGTCTTTTCATAATTTTCTAGTTTCAATTCTTACTGTTGGCTTCTAAATACAGCTGTTTTACCACCTTTTTTGGAGAGAATTTATTAGTATCCACATGCCTTCACAGGCAGAAATCTGGGAAAACCTGTAACTGAGTACAGAAATAGTATTTCCTAAGACTTCACATTTCCCTACCTGCAAATACTAACAATGAAAAAATAGGAATTTTGGTTTGTTTGAAAAGATCACATAATTTTAAACATTGTGATTGCACACGCTCATAAAGCAGGATTCTTTTGTAATATGACAGTCATAATTTTTATTTTTAATACTTAAAAATTACAAGGGAAATAAAAAGGAACAAATATTTTATTTCAAAATTCTCATTAGATTCCTACCTCAAAATTTCTGTTTTGTACCAATTTCAACATACTATTTACCCTGTAATTATAAATGGTCACAAGCAAGAACTTAGATTACTTCAATATGTTATTATAGCTCTTAAGTATAGGAAGGGGAAATATATATACTGTGTATATACATATTTATATTTTAAAACACAGAATAAACGTCAAATTGTTTTCAATGAAAGCAAAGTATACATCACTCTTAATTACAACATCACGAGAAGTGTCAAAATAGAGCAGAACAGTCTCATTATAGGTCCTAGAAGGGGAATTTGCATATGGCAAAGTGTGCACAGAGATATTCAGGAGTTAACTGAATATCTTTTTTTTTTTTTTTTTTTTTTTTGCGGTACGCGGGCCTCTCACTGTTGTGGCCTCTCCCGCTGCGGAGCACAGGCTCCGGACGCGCAGGCTCAGCAGCCATGGCTCACGGGCCCAGCCGCTGCGCGGCACGTGGGATCATCCCGGACCGGGGCACGAACCCGCATCCCCCGCAATGGCAGGTGGACTCCCAACCACTGTGCCACCAGGGAAGCCCTAACTGAATATCTTTTGTTCAGCTGTAAGTAGAAAACAGGTAGCTCATAAATTTGACCATTGACTACACTGTATTTTAGAAGTCTATTTACTACCCCCTTCCAAAGCCTTATATGTATTTTTAGAGCACACCACAGAAAAGGCTACAGAAGTTTCCCTGGGGAAAATGAACAGCACGTTTCCCAAAATTAAATATATCTCAACAATAGTTATAAACAACAGTAGCCTGAAGAAGGTATCAAAAAAGTAGTATTATCATCACTTATGATTTTTATTAATATGTGGATTACTTTAGGATATAAAAGAAGTAGGTAATTAGCAAATGTTTACCATGGTGTCCTCAAATATAATTATACGTATGCCTTGAAGAATAAAAACAAAGAGCAAAATACCCTGTTCTAGGTGGCTTGAAGAAAACTACTTCAAGTATTATTATTCAACAATAACTGATTCTTCTAAAGAGGATCTATTAATTAATTCAGAAACAAGTGTCCTAACACCCAAAGTACCAAACATAAAGCCTAAAGATATCTCTTCAAAATAAATTCTATTTTATAAACTAGGAGGCCTCATAAAGCATAATCGGAAAAGATGTCAGGAAAATGATTTCAAAACATAAGAAAACATTTCTATGGTCTCTTGCAGAACAGTAATGTCAGTAATGTCAGTGGGGATGATACTAAATACTAATTTGGGCTTCACAATCTATAGAACACTTACAATAGGTTTCAAACAAGAAGTAAACAAAGGTTTATTCCAATACCTACAAATTTCTTACTGAAAATTAGGCAAAAATAATAATGAACATCTTGGAGGAGAATAACAGAGGCAATTAAGGAAGATCTGCCCTACACCAGTCTTTAAAATCAATTACAGTGGGGAGGATAAGAGACCTATCATTTACTGAGCATATAAAATCCACCAGGTATTTTTACATTCGTTGCCTTACTTAATTTTATCTCGTCAGCCATTTTAAAACACAACTGGTACCATCCTCATACTATGGACAGGGCAACTGGGATTCAGAGACTTAAACAATCTGCCTGAGAATAAGAGCAATCATGTTTTCAGACTAAAGTAGAAATATATCAAATAAAGACAATAGAGGAGAGTGCTGATGGCTGTGCAACATTGTGAATGTACTTAATGCTACTGAACGGTATACCTACAAGTGGTTAAAACTGTTTATTTTGTTATGTATACTTACCACAAGAAAAAAAACTACAAAAAGACCCCTGAGACTAGAAAGAGCAAAATAATGACCAAAGCCAAAAAGTGCTCATAAGTGGAGAAAATCATTATTTAAAAAATATTGTCAGGGGGGCTTCCCTGGTGGCGCAGTGGTTGAGAGTCCACTTGCCGATGCAAGGGACACGGGTTTGTGCCCCAGTCCGGGAAGATCCCACATGCCGCGGAGCAACTAAACAAACCCATGTGCCACGACTACTGAGCCCATGAGCCACAACTACTGAAGCCCGTGCGCCTAGAGCCTGTGCTCTGCAACAAGAGAAGCCACTGCAATGAGATGCCCATGCACTGCAACAAAGACTAGCCCCCACTCGCCTCAACTAGAGAAAGCCCGCGCACAGCAACGAAGACCCAATACAGCCAAAAATAAATAAAATTTTTAAAAAATGGTCAGAAAAACTGAATATCAATGTGGAGAAAAACATAACCACACCATACACTATGAGTAATTCTAAATATATGAAAAACCAATAAGCCTGCAAATAATTTTGGAGAAAACAGAAGAGCATATTTATTGCATCTGTGGGAAAGAGATAAAATTTGGGGCAATGAAGGAAAGCATAAGCAACAAATTGACAGATCTGGTTATGTAAAACACACTTTCATGCAGTGAAAAAATACAAATCTAAAATTAAAAGGATATAACAGGGCTTCCCTGGTGGCGCAGTGGTTGGGGGTCCGCCTGCCGATGCAGGGGGCGCAGGTTCGTGCCCTGGTCCAGGAGGATCCCACATGCCACGGAGCGGCTGGGCCCGTGGGCCATGGCCACTGAGCCTGCGCGTCCGGAGCCTGTTGCTCCGCAGCGGGAGAGGCCACAGCGGTGAGAGGGCCGCAAAAAAAAAAAAACAAAAACAAAACAAACAAACAAAAAAAGGATATAACAAATGGAAGCAATGCCTGCAATAATTATGACAGATAAAGCTTAATGTCTACAATATAAATCCAACCAGGGCTTCCTTGGTAGCGCAGTGGTTAAGAATCCGTCTGCCGGACTTCCCTGGTGGCACAGTGGTTAAGAATCTGCCTGCCAATGCAGGGGACACGGTTTCAAGCCCTGCTCCGAAGATCCCACATGCCATGGAGCAACTAATCCCCTGTGCCACAACTACTAAGCCTGCTCTCTAGAGCCCGCAAACCACAACTACTGAAGCCTGTGTGCCCAGAGCCTATGCTCCACAATAAGAGAAGCCACTTCAATGAGAAGCCCACACACCGCAACAAAGAGTAGCCCCCACTTGCCACAACTAGAGAAAGCCCGCATACAGCAATAAAGACCCAACTCAGCCGAAAATAAAAATAAATAATTAAAAAAAAAATCTGTCTGCCTATGCAGGGGACACAGGTTTGAGCCCTGGTCCAGGAAGATCCCACATGCCACGGAGCAACCAAGCCCATGAGCTACAACTACTGAGCCCCTGTGCTACAACTACTGAAGCCCATGTGCCTAGAGCCCATTCTCTGCAACAAGAGAAGCCACTGCAATGAAAAAGCCCACACAACACAACGAAGAGTAGCCCCCGCTCGCCGCAACTAGAGGAAACCTGCGTGCAACAACGAAGACCCAACACAGCCAAAAATAAATAAATAAAATAAAAATAAATTTTAAAAATAAAAAATAAAATAAACCCAACCAGTTCAACATTTACTGCTCATCTGTTATGCGGCAAATGATGACTAACATACACATCCATCAAAGGATACAAACAGTTTAAGTAACAACCAAGATCAAATCAGCACTTTGGAAAAAAGATTCTCACTAACTGAATAAATTTTAATATTTTTAAGATACCACTTCACACGTATTAAATTACCAAAAATAAATCTAAACAATAAAACCTAAAGTTATGTGGGCCATAAGAAGAAAAGAAATATTCAGGCACTGCTGTAAAATTGTATGTATATTCAGACTGTTCTCTGGTTAGAGTATAAAAGAGGTCATAAAATTGCCCATGGCCTGAATAATTTTTCTTGGATTTTCCCCCCAAAATTAAATAGAGGAGTAAAAAGCTAACTCTACTTTAAAAATTGAGTAAGTTTCTTGTTCACAGTAATGAAAAATTAGAAACAACCAACATGTGGAGAATGATTTATCTAAGCTGTAATTCTATATTCTATATTAAATGAAACTGCAACCTATTTCAATAAAAGCTCATTTAAAAGATGAAAAAAAAAGTAGGATTTTACATTAATTACAGCATAATAATAATACCTTAAATAGTTTAATAAAAATCAAAAGTAGGGCTTCCCTGTTGGTGCAGCAGTTAAGAATCCACCTGCCAATGCAGGGGACACGGTTTTGAGCCCTGCCTGGTCCAGGAAGATCCCACATACCGCGGAGCAACTAGGCTCGTGTGCCACAACTACTGAGCCTGAGCTGTAGAGCCCATGAGCCACAACTACTGAACCCGCGTGCCACAACTACTGAAGCCCGCATGCCTAGAGCCCGTGCTCCGCAACAAGAGAAGCCACCACAATGAGAAGCCCGCACACCACAACAGAGTAGGCCCCACTCGCCACAACTAGAGAAAGCCCACGCGCAGCAATGAAGACCCAACACAGCCAAAAATATAGATATACAGATAGATAGATAGATAGATAGAATTGAGCACACGACCCTCCCTTTTAAAATTACATTCCTAATATTAACTTAAGCTATTTACTCCTTTTCTTACATTAAATCTCAAACTATTCTGTTACATTAGTTTGACCTCATGGTCATACTCTTGAAAGTTTTAAAATGTTTTAAATTTATAAACTCAAAATTTCTTTTTCACTACTGTTAACTGGTACTTTAAGGACTGTCTAAAAATCCTAAAAAGATTCTTCTTTTAAGCTACTTTTTAATTTCTTGTACAATCTAGCAAAAATAACAATTTGATTTCTCTTTATAGCCATAAGTCTTTAATTTACAAGATACAAACTTCGATCTATTGTTAATGAAACAGGTAATTTTAATTATACAGGATATAAAAATAAATTATTTTACCATTTCTAGTCAGAGATGAGTATCATGGTTTTGGAAAAACAAAATATCTCCTAACCTACCAAAACCTCAAAGTTATTAGTGAAAGAGTTCCCTGCTTCATTATTAATTAATAATTAAGAATTCTTCAAAACTACTTCTCTGACCCTTACTGTGTTCTATAAATCTGGCAGTTAACAATTCTGTCAAAACTACTAATTTTCCTTTGGTCCTAAGATTCCTGTGGAATCTTGATCCTAAATTCCACAATGGCAGAGACCACCTTCTTTTTAGTATCTGAGAGCACATAGCAGGCAATCAATAAATATTTGTTCAATCAAGTACAATTTCTAGGCTCTTGATTCCTCTAAATATCTACTTAAAACCAGTTCATTAAGAACCTTCAATATATTTAGAGGCACAAAGAATTCAAAACTTCACTTTTCTCATTTCTCACCAGGAATGCCTAAGTCTTTAATTCTTTACAAGGTTTTATTAGCTAATTTGAAGAACATCATTTTGAAGTCTGTGTTAAGTGAAAAGCTCCCTTCAAAAAAAAAAAAGGACTGATATGCTTTAAATCAAATCTTAATATCACATACATAACAAGGGATCACAACACACGCACTACTTACTTAGAGGTGAGGAGTTAGGAGACCTTAAGTTTCTACCCCTTAATAGGCTGAGAAAGGAAGGAGGGAAGGAATGAAGGAAAAGAGGGAGGGAGGGAGGGAGGGAGGGAGGGAGGGAGGGTGGGGAGAGAGAGAGATCAAGTATGAAATCACCTTCCCCAAACACAAATATACACAGCTATCATGAAACATTTCTGGCCAAAGATGGGTCCGCATCCTAATCCCCAGAACCCATAAATGTTACCTAATTTGGAATAAAGAGTCTTTGCAGATGTAATTAAGGATTCTGAGATGAGCAGATTATCCCGGATTATCTGGGTAGGCCATAAATGCCATCTTAAGAGAAAGGCAGAGAGAAATTTAACACCCACACACATACAATGAGGGGAAGGCGATACAAATATGGAGGCAGAGACTGGAGTGATATGACCAAAGAATGCCAGCAGCCACTAGAAGCTGGAATAGGCAAGGAACGGATTCTACCCCTAGAGCCTATGGAGGGAGTGCAACCCTGCCAACACCATGATTTTAGACCTCTGGCCTCCAGAACTGTGAGAGAATAAATTTCTGTTGTTTTAAGCCTCCAAATTTGTGGCAATTTATTATGGCACCCACAGGAATCTAATACTATTTGTAAAGAAGTTTATTTTGTTTTTCATTCGTTTTTGCTATTACCTCTCAGCTTGGGTTTGTTGGCCATCTGGCCACTGAATGAAACACATAAGCTGAAAACAAAGGTAGGAAATGAAGAAAAGTATGTAAATAAGACGACAGAACATGATTATACATACAGTTGCAAAAATGCTTCCAAACATTAAGAAGAATAAAAAGCTTTCCAAATAATTGGACAGTTTGCCTAACAGAACTGTCATATTACAAAATTAGCATTTTCCTGCTTTCACTCTGGGTCAAATCCTAAATTTATAGTTGAAGAAATTTCCAGGTAACATAGTAAAACTGGCAGTCCCAAGTGTTTCATGGATCTTGAGACACCTTAGTGATCCATCTAATGCCCTGAGAACAAACAAGTATTAGTATCTGTAAGATAGCATTTAAAACCAGCATACAATCACTGTACTGGACTATTTGATGTGTTCTGCCTGGGGAAAAAAAAAATACTGCTAGAGCTAAACCTGAAAGATAATCAAGTCCTCCTTTCCAGCTGGTCTTGAATAACTTTCTTAGGCACACCATGCCTCAAGACTGAAGCTCATATTTTTCTATTTTGATTGACTGAAGTTCCTATTTTGTATTTCTTTCATGAAGTCATTTTGTGATATCTATAGAGTAGTATGCTTCTTCATAAAAGCATTTACTCAACATTTAGCTTAAAATTTTGTAACACTGTGCTAAGCACTGTATTAAGAACATTAATAAACAGATTACAGAATGATACTGGATAATCAGAAATTTTTGTCATTAGAAAAACATGACTTTTCTAACTAAGCAAATACCTCTTTTTGGAGGGGGCATATACTTCTTTCTTTGGAGCTTCCTTTTTTGTTTTTCTTGAATAGAGCCCTAGAATTCTTTCTCAACATAAAATATTCATAGAATATCTGAAACCAGAAGAAAAACACTAAAATAAAATAGAGGATAGAATATGCCAGGTGTTTTAAGACATATTCTGAAAGAAATCATAATTAGTGTGTTTTGGCTGCTTTCAAAATTTTATGTCAGTGTTGAAAATGCCATTTAACTAAACACTAAAATGTATATATCAGAGTAAAAATATAAAGGCTTCATTAATTTAACCAATAAAAGCTGTTAATGCTAACTTCAAGCAACAAAGTAAACAAGAAGAGTAAATTTTAGGAACTTACTCTTTTTCTTGATAAAGACTCTTAATTGAAACAATTTTCCCAGAGGCTATTATTTTCTGGTTGGTCTAAAATGAAGGGATCAAATCTACAGAGGCCAGCAATCTCAAACTCTGGAATCTCCTCTGAATGCAACTCAAAAAGGATGATACACAAATTAAACTTAATCACTAAAAAAAAGTATACGCTTTCCAAACAAACTTCAGGGTAATGTTATCAAAGTTTTTTAAAAAAATGATATCTTAATTTAAATGCATTAAACACATAAATTAATTTAGGAGGAAATGATGAGTTTACAATATTGTGTTCTCCTATCTAATAACACAGTATGTATTTCCAGTTACTTAATATTTTTTTAAAAACATCTCTTAGCAGATCCTCTACGTTTCTTTATGTTGGCATTTTATCTTTTCATTTGTTATATTTTTCATTTCTAAAGAAGTTATTTTTTATATATAGGATAGTTGTTGATATTGGTACATTAATTTTGTAAACTCCCATGTTACCAAAGTCTCTTATTGTTTCTAACAATGAGAATAGTAAGATGGTTGATTCTTGAGTTTCACGTATATATTTTCCCCAGCTGCATAAAAATAGCTCCTCTTTCCCCAATATTAACTTTTTTTTTTTTTTTTTTTTTTTTTTTGTGGTACGTGGGCCTCTCACTGCTGTGGCCTCTCCCGTTGTGGAGCACAGGCTCCGGACGCGCAGGCTCAGCGGCCATGGCTCACGGGCCCAGCCGCTCCGCGGCATGTGGGATCTTCCCGGACCGGGGCACGAACCCGTGTCCCCTGCATCGGCAGGCGGACTCTCAACCACTGCGCCACCAGGGAAGCCCCCCAATATTAACTTCTTTATTTCTTGTTCTTACCTAATGATATTGGCTTACACCTCCACTATAATATTAAGTAACAGTGCTAATTGTTGGGCATCCTTTTCTTGTTCCTCACATTAACAAAAATACACCTAGCATACCACTACTAAGCATGACATTGGTCAAGTGCTTTTTTGGCATCCAAAAAAATGACCATCTGGTTTTTCTCTCGACTATTAATATAGTATATTACTAGATTTCCTAATATTGAACCACATATGCATTTGGTTCAGAGATGAAACTCTGGCGTTGTAGAATATTATTTTAATGTACTGTTGAATCTATTTTCTAGTACTGAATTTATGATGTTCAATAACTGCTTTTAATTGTTTTAAATGAACACCCTGAGAGGGGAAAAGCTATTTGTACAGGGTGAGCTCCACTCAGGTCAAATATAGTTTTGAGAATGAGGTCTTTCAAGGAACCTCCAGACAGGTCAAATAATGACAATTTTCTGGGAACAGGGCTGTGAAGGAGCTCCAATCTTGTTCTGCCCCTTCCAGTGGCTTCCAGGTTGCTAGTTCTCACCATGACTGGGGGCTGCTGTTTTCCAAGGCTACTATGGAGCTGGAGAGAGGAGAATGGGAACAATGCAAGCTAAAATGCTATACAAAGTTCACTGTTTTTGCTGAGATTCAGCCATTTTTCTTGAATAAATGTTCAGATTACTGCAAGCCTATAGTTAATTTTCAGAGTCCTGAAAGAGTTGATTCTGACTATTTTTGCCAGTATTCTCACTGCTTTTACGAAGAATTTTCAGAAGTTCTTACTCTGCCATTATTGTTGACATCCTTTGCATTTCAATTCAGCTCAATCTTTATACTTATTAATTTGCTATTCACACTTTCTGATTCTTAAAATTTCAATATTTACATTTATTTCCTTTTTCATTTCCTCTGAAATTACTAATGATGGTTATCTTTAAAATCTCCTTCAGTTTATACTATTCACTATTTTCTTTAGCGTTGGAAGCATTTCGTACCTCTCTTGCATAGAATTAATTTTTCTTAAATGGCCGATAAGTCTAGGTTAGTAGTTCATATTTGCAGTCAGGAATTTCTTTTTTTTTTTTTTTTAATAAATTTATTTATTTTTGGCTACGTTGCTTCTTCATTTCTGCGTGCAGGCTCTCTCTAGTGGTGGCGAGTGGGGGCTACTCTTCGTTGCAGCATGCAGGGTTCTCATTGCGGTGGCTTCTCTTGTTGCAGAGCATGGGCTGAAGACGTGCACCCTTCAGTAGCTGTGGCACGTGGGCTTCAGTAGTTGTGGCTCACGGGCTCTAGAGCGCAGGCTCAGTAGTTGTGGTGCACAGGCTTAGTTGCTCTACGATATGTGGGATCTTCCTGACCAGGGCTTGAACCCATGTCGCCTGCATTGGCAGGTGGATTCTTAACCACTGTGCCACCAGGGAAGCCCCAGGAATTTCAACTAAACAGTGTATCCTCAGAGTGGGTGAGAATCTTTGTTCGTATATTATTATATGCAGGTTCTAGCTATATACATACACTTCTAGTAACTATGGAAGAGGGGTGAAATATGCAGTTAGGCAGTGTCGGCAGGTCTCCTGCTTTCTGGATATGAATTCTTTCCTCTTCTGAACATCACATAAATTACTAGGGATATCTCTTGTCTCCCACGCCAGGACTCTAACTTTAGAGACTAGCTATCATAGCTTTATCTAGGGGAGAAACACTTCGTTAGCTAGCTACTCACTTTGCTTTTTGCTTCCGCTGCTTTTGGGTGGAAGTCTATAGTTGCTTCAGGCAGTGCTTGCTTCTTTCTCTAACCTCCAAATTCATTCATTCACTTACAAAATATTTATTGAGTGTCTACTACGTGCCAGGCACTAGTTTAGATACTGGGAATTCAGTGATGAACACAAAGTCCCTAGTCTCAAGGAACTTATATTCCAAAAGGAAGATAAACAAATACATAAGGTAATACAATTTCACAAAGTAATAATGCTTTTCTTTTTAGATCTTTTTCCTTGATGTGGACCACATTTAAAGTCTTTTATTGAGTTTGTTGTAATATGTTTTCTGTTTTGGTTTTTTGGCTTCAAGGCATGTGGGATCTTAACTCCCTGACCAAGGATTGAACCTACACCCCCTGAATTGGAAGGCAAAGTCTTAATGACTGAACCAGGGAAGTCCCCAAAGTAATAATACTTTGGAAAATAAAACAAAGGAAGGAGTCCCTCCCATCAGGAAGCTTGCACAAGACTCTCAGATAGCCTCACGCACACGAGGACAGACGGCAGAAGCAAAAAGAACTACAATTCTGCAGCCTGTGGAAGGAAAACCACATTCACAGAAAGACAGACAAAATGAAAAGGCAGAGGACTTTGTACCAGATGAAGGAATGAGATAAAACCCCAGAAAAACAACTAAATGAAGTGGAGATAGGCAACCTTCCAGAAAAAGAATTCAGAATAATGACATTCAACATGATCCAGGACCTTGGAAAAAGAATGGAGGCAAAGATTGAGAAGATGCAAGAAACGTTTAACAAAGACCGAGAAGAATTAAAGAACAAACAAACAGAGATGAACAATATAGTAACTGAAAAATACACTAGAGGGAATCAATAGCAGAATAACTGAAGCAGAAGAACGGATAAGTGACCTGGAAGACAGAAGGGTGGAATTCACTGCAGCAGAACAGAATAAAGAAAAAAGAATGAAAAGAAATGAAGACAGCCTAAGAGACCTCTGGCACAACATTAAACGCAACAACACTCACACGATAGGGGTCCCAGAAGGATGAGAGAGAGAAAGGACCCAAGAAAATATTTGAAGAGTTTACATTCAAAAACCTTCCCTAATATGGGAAAGGAAATAGCCACCCAAGTCCAGGAAGCGCAGAGAGTCCCAGGCAGGATAAACCCAAGGAGAAACACGCCAATGCACATAGTAATCAAACTGACAGAAATTAAAGACAAAAAAAACTACTGAAAGCAGCAAGGGAAAAACAACAAATAACATAAAAGGGAACTCCCATAAGGTTAACTAACAGCTGATTTCTCAGCAGAAACTCTACAAGCCACAAGGGAGTGACAGGATATATTTAAAGTGATGAAAGGGAGGAACCTACAACCAAGATTACTCTACCCGGCTACAACCAAGATTACTCTACCCGGCAAGGATCTCATTCAGATTCGATGGAGAAATCAAAAGCTTTACAGACAAGCAAAAGCTAAGAAAATTCAGCACCACCAAACCAGCTCTACAACAAATGCTAAAGGAACTTCTCTAAGTGGGAAACACAAGAGAAGAAAAGGACCTACAAAAACAAACCCAAAACAATTAAGAAAATGGTACTAGGAACATACACATCGATAATTACCTTAAAAGTGAATGGATTAAATGCTTCAACCAAAAGACACAGGCTTGCTGAATGGATACAAAAACAAGGCCCATATATATATATGCTGTCTACAAGAAACCCACTTCAGACATAGGGACATATACAGACTGAAAGTGAGGGTATGGAAAAAGATACTCCATACAAATGGAAATCAAAAGAAAGCTGGAGGGGCTTCCCTGGTGGCACAGTGGTTGGGAGTCTGCCTGCCGATGCAGGGGACATGGGTTCGTGCCCCGGTCCAGGAAGATCCCACATGCTGCGGAGCGGCTGGGCCCCTGAGCCATGGCCGCTGAGCCTGCGAGCCAGAGCCTGTGCTCCGCGACGGGAGAGGCCACAACAGTGAGAGGCCCGCGTACCGCAAAAACAAATTTAAAAAAATTAAAAAAAAGAAAACTGGAGTAGCAATACTCATATCAGATAAAATACACTTTAAAATAAAGAAGACAAGAGACAAGGAAGGACACTATATAATGATCAACGGATCAATCCAAGAATAAGATATGACAATTATAAATATATATGTACCCAACACAGGAGCACCTCAATTCATAAGGCAACTGCTAACAGCTATAAGAGGAAATCGACAGTAACACAATAATAGTGGGGGACTTTAACACCTCACTTACACCAATGGACAGATTATCCAGACAGAATATTAATAAGGAAACACAGGCTTTAAATGACACAACAGACGTTATAGGTATAACTGATATCTATAGGACCTTCCATCCAAAAACAGCAGATTACACTATCTTCTCAAGTGTGCACGGATCATTGTCCAGGATAGATCACATCTTGTATCACAAATTTAACAAAACTGAAATCATATCAAGCATCTTTTCTGACCACAACGCTATGAGATTAGGAATCAATCACAGGAAAAAAACGTAAAAAACATAAACACATGAAGCCTAAACCATACGTTATTAAATAACCAAGAGATCACGGAAGAAATCCAAGAGGAAATCAAAAAATACCTGGAGACAAATTACAATGAAAACAGGACAATCCATAACCTATGAGATGCAGAAAAAGCAGTTCTAAGGGGGGAAGTTTATAGCAATAGAAGTCTACCTCAAGAAACAAGAAAAATCTCAAATACAATCTAACTTTACACCTAAAGGAACTAGAGAAAGAAGAACAAACAACACCCAAAGTTAGTAGAAGGAAAGAAATCTAAAAGGTCAGAGCAGAAATAAATGAAATAGAAACAAAGAAAACAATACCAAAGATCAATAAAACTAAAAGCCGGGTTTTAGAGAAGATAAACAAAACTGATAAACCTTTAGCCAAACTCATCAAGAAAAAGAGAGAGCGGTCTCAAATCAATGAAATTAGAAATGAAAAAGAAGTTATAATGGACACCACAGAAATACAAAGCATCATAAGAGACTACTACAAGCAATTCTGTGCCAATAAAATGGACAACCTGGAAGAAATGCACAAGTTCTTGGAAAGGTGTAACCTTGCAAGACTGAACCAGGAAGAAACAGAAAAATGTGATCAGACCAATCACAAGTAATGAAATTGAAACTATAATTTAAAATTTTCCAACAAACGAAAGTCCAGGACCAGATGCCTTCACAGGTGAATTCTATCGAACATTTAGAGAAGAGCTAAAGCTAACACCCATCCTTCTCAAACTCTTCCGAAAAATTGCAGAGGAAGGAACACTCCCAAACTAATTCTATGAGGCCACCATCACCCTGATACCAAAACCAGATAAAGATACTACAGAAAAAGAAAATTACAGATCAATATCACTCATGAATATAGATGCAAAAATCCTCAACAAAATACTAGCAAACAGTCCAAGAACACAGTAAAAGGATCATACACCATGATCAAGCGGGATTTATCCCAGGGATGCAAGCATTCTTCAATATATGCAAATTAATCAATGTGATACACCACATTAACAATTTGAAAAATAAAATCCATGTGGTCATCTCAACAGATGCAGGAAAAGCTTTTGACAAAATTCAACACCCATTTATGATAAAAACTCTCCAGAAAGTGGGCATAGAGGGAACCTACCTCAACATAATAAAGGTCATATACAACAAACACACAGCACACATCATTCTCAACGGTGAAACACTGAAAATATTTCCTCTAAGATCAGGAACAAGACAAGGACGTCCACTCTCACCACTATTATTCAACATAGTTTTGGAAGTCCTAGCCAAGGCAATCAGAGAAGAAAAAGAAATAAAAGGAATACAAATTGGAAAAGAAGAAGTAAACCTGTCACTGTTTGCAGATGACATGATACTATACATAGAGAATCCTAAAGATTTCACCAGAAAACTACTAGAGCTAATCAATGAATTTGGTAAAGTTGCAGGATACAAAATTAATGCACAGAAATCTCTTGCATTCCTATACATTAATGATGAAAAGTCTGAAAGAGAAATTAAGGAAACACTCCCACTTACCACTGCAGCAAAAAGAATAAAATACCTAGGAATAAACCTACCTAGGGAGACAAAAGACCTATATGCAGAAAACTACAAGACATTGATGAAAGAAATTAAAGATGATACACACAGATGGAAAGATATACCATGTTCTTGGATTGGAAGAATCAATACTGTGAAAATGACTATACTCCCGAAAGCAATCTACAGATTCAATGCAATCCCTATCAAATTACCAATGGCATTTTTTACAGAACTAGAACAAAAAATCTTAAAATTTGTATGGAAACACAAAAGACCCCGAACAGCCAAAGCAGTCATGAGTGAAAAAAACAGAGCTGGAGGAATCAGACTCCCTGACTTCAGACTATACTACAAAGCTACAGTAATCAAGACAATGTGGTTCTGGCACAAATACAGAAATACAGATAAATGGAACAGGATGGACAGTCCAGAGATAAACCCATGCACCTATGGTCAACTAATCTATGACAAAGGAGGTAAAGATATACAATGGAGAAAAGACAGTCTGTTCAATAAGTGGTGCTGGGAAAACTGGACAGCTACATGTAAAAGAATGAAATTAGAACACTCCCTAACACCATACACAAAAATAAACTGAAAATGGATTAAAGACCTAAATGTAAGGCCAGACAGTATAAAACTCTTAGAGGAAAACATAGGCAGAACACTCTATGACACAAAACACAGGAAGATCCTTTTTGACCCACCTCCTAGAGAAATGGAAATAAAAACAAAAATAAACAAATGCGACCTAATGAAACTTCTAAGTTTTTGCACAGCAAAGGAAAACATAAACAAGATGAAAAGACAACCCTCAGAATGGGAGAAAATATTTGCAAATTAAGCAAGTGACAAAGGATTAATCTCCAAAATTTACAAGCAGCTCATGCAGCTCAGTATCAAAAAAAACCCCACCCAATCAAAAAATGGGCAGAAGACCTAAATAGACATTTCTCCAAAGAAGACATACAGATGGCCAAGAAGCACATGAAAAGCTGCTCAACATCACTAATTATTAGAGAAATGCAAATCAAAACTACAATGAGGTATCAC
The DNA here is from genome assembly GCF_011762595.2 of Tursiops truncatus. Classification (NCBI taxonomy): domain Eukaryota; kingdom Metazoa; phylum Chordata; class Mammalia; order Artiodactyla; family Delphinidae; genus Tursiops; species Tursiops truncatus. The sequence goes on along the minus strand of NC_047034.1, from coordinate 162,029,053 downwards.
CTCACACCAGTTAGAATGGGCATCATCAGAAAAGCTATAAACAACAAATGCTAGAGAGGGTGTGGAGAAAAGAGAACCCTCTTGCACTGTTGGTGGGAATGTAAATTGATACAGCCACTATGGAGAACAGTATGGAGGTTCCTTAAAAAACTAAAAATAGAATTACCATAGGACCCAGCAATCCTACTACTGGGCATATACCCAGAGAAAACCATAATTCAAAAAGACACATGCACCCCAATGTTCACTGCAGCACTATTTACAATAGCTAGGTCATGGAAGCAACCTAAATGCCCATCAACAGATGAATGGATAAAGAAGATGTGGTACATGTATACAATGGAATATTACTCAACCATAAAAAGGAACGAAATTCGGTCATTTGTAGAGACGTGGATGGGTCTACAGACTGTCATACAGAGTCAAGTAAGTCAGAAAGAAAAAACAAATATTGTATATTAACACATATATGTGGAACCTAGAAAAATGGTACAGATGAACCGGTTTGCAGGGCAGAAATAGAGACACAGATGTAGAGAACAAACATATGGACACCAACGGGGGAAAGTGGTGGCGTGGTGGTGGCGGGATGAATTGGGAGATTGGGATTGACAAATATACACTAATATGTACAAAACAGATAGCTAATAAGAACCTGCTGTATAAAAAAATAAAATAAAATTCAAAAAACAAATAAAATAAAATTGGTTGTGGTGATGGTTTCACAACTCTGTGAATGTAGTCAAAACCAATGAATTATATACTTTAAATAGGTAAATTGTATGGTATGTGAATTATATCTCAATAAAGCTGTTACCAAAAATATAATAAGTAAATAAATAAAACAAAGGAAGGAGTAGAGCATGACTAAAGGGGAGCTATTTCAGATTTGGTGATAATTTCTCTGAGGTGGTAACAACATTTCAGCAAAGATGTGAATAATCAAAAGTAGAAAACTATACAAAGATGTAAAAGAGGGCCTTCAGAAGGAAACAAGTGTAAAGAAACTAAAAGGAAAACAGCCTGATATGTTTGAGAAATAGCAAAAAGGCTGATGTTAGTAAGTGAATAAGTGGTAGGAAATGAGTCCTGAGAAGCAGACAAGGGCCAGGTCACACACAGCCTTGTAACACATGATAAGCAGTTTGGGGAGGTAATGGGTGCTTCAAGCAAGATAATGACATGATTTGATTTATATATACTAAATGCCACGGGGAGAAGAGACTATAAGGAAAGCCCTCCCCAGGCAGATTGTTCCATATGTTTGGAAAGCATTTCTCTGGGCTTTATCCAGGGGACAAACACCAGAAGCTCAAAATAGAGCAAGGACCGGGAAACTGATGAATACTCCAGGGACTCTTCCGTTCTTCATATTCATTACCTTGGAGTCTGGTATATTTCTGAAACTTCTACACATACTTTCCGATGTGATTTCTTCTCCTAGTTTCTCTATCAATCCAATTTCACTGTTTCCTATCTTTCAGAAATTCACTGAAGTCTATCAGCTGATGGCAATCTTTCTCAAGTACTACCTTTAAAAAAACTTACCTAACTTATCTACTAACACATTCACTCAGAGTCCTCTGTACTCAAGAGTCCTGCTAAGTAGACACAAACATCCAGCAGACCTGCACGCAACTGACCTCCTTTAAGGCTCCCTTTAAAGTAACCCTAAGAGAGCCTTTTAGCTCTCACAATTCAGGCATCAGCACAAATCACATTTCTGTGGCCAAAAAAACTGCAAACAACCATACCTTCTCTGCTGGACTTCCTGTGGACGGACAAAAGCCATCACCATGTTGGTTAACTCCCTCCATAAATAAACAGCCCAGCCAACTGACTGTGGTAAAGTTGGTGAATTCTTCTGGCTACTTTATTTGAGAGGCATGACTAACACATCATGGTACTGTCAGCTGTAGGAATATTTATAGCAACTTTACACTAAACAGAATACTATCAGAACTTACTGAGAAAGAATTTTTTAAAAAATACACTTAGGCTATACCAAATTCTTAACAGGAAAAAATATTTTATCAGGAATAGATTCTCCGAAAAGAACTGTTTTTACAATTTCTAACCTTACTTCTTGGAAAATCATCCTTTGAAGTTGTCTGTAAAATTATCCTTAATAAAAATTAACACAGGGCTTCCCTGGTGGTGCAGTGGTTAAGAATCTGCCTGCGAATGCAGGGGACACGGGTTCAAGCGACCTGGTCTGGGAAGATCCCACATGCTGTCGAGCAACTAAGCCTGTGTGCCACAACTACTGAGCCTGCGCTCTAGAGCCCACAAGCCACAACTACTGAGCCCATGTGCCACAACTACTGAAGCCCACGTGCCTAGAGCCCGTGGTCCACAACAAGAGAAGCCACCGCAATGAGAAGCCCGCGCACCGCAACAAAGAGTAGCCCCCGCTCGCTGCAACTAGAGAAAGCCCACGCACAGCAACGAAGACCCAAAGCAGCCAAAAATAAATAATAAAATAAATTTAAAAAAAAATTTAACACAAACTTTTCCCCACAAGCTTCCAATAAAATTGGGAGATAGCGTTCCACAGGAAAACTTCCAAAACCACAGTATAAAGTATTGAGAAGGAACGAGTTCATCTGAATTAGAGTGTCAAAATGACCTTAATAATAATCCAACAGTTCTACTACATTCCTTCCAACGCTCTTTGGACCTCTCTTCAGTTTTTAGTAACGTGTCAGTCACAAAGCATAAGAGTTTCTCTAATGCATGGAGATCCAGACTCCATAAAACTCTCAGCCTCCAAAACTTTATCTCCACCCTCCTTTAATCTAAAGTTAACATTTCTAAGAGAATCACATTTTTTTCTATAGGTGCTGTGGCCTGACACATGGTATACTCCAACATGAATGTTCTATAAATGTGTCTATACTACCCATTTTCTAAAATCAAAATTCTATATAGCATTCTATATATCTATCCATCACATGTTTCTATCAATCCACTATCCAGTATTTGAACAAAACTTACTACATGCTATATTAACAGAACTGAGCCTTTTGGAATGCATGTCTTTAGCTCTCAGAACTATAAAATCTAGGTACAGATCTTTTATTAATATTTTACTTCGAATTTATTTATTCCTTCAAAACTCCATCAGCCAAAACACCATCACACGTAATTTCAGTGCTGTCATTCAGTACAGAGAGTAAAGAACAGTGAAGTAACTTTTAACACTTGCTATTTTACCCTTTTCAACATAATTCATCTCTGTAAGAGGCAGGCTTGGCAAGCTTGAAGCATGAACTCTGGAGTCTGACTCTTAGGTTCAAATCCCAGTTCTGGCACTGATGAGTGGTGTGGGAGCTTAGACAAGTTATTTAACTTTTCTGAGCCTCATTTACTTCATCTGTAAAATGGGAAAAATAATAATTAGTGTTTTCTCATAAACTTGTCATAGGTTTAAATGAGTTAATATCTATAAAGCTCTTAGAATAGTGTCTGGCACATAGTTAGGATGATATAACTGTTAAAGAAAAATAAAATAAAGAAATATCTTAGACATAAGCTAAACAGACTCAGGACAGAAATGTGGTCCTGAGTGAAAGTCAATTCATTAACTAGTTCCTCTTAGTTTTTCAAAGGGCAAAATATTAAAATTACTAAAGGTAAGGTCCAGGGACTTCCTTGGAGGTCCAGTGGTTAAGACTTCACCTTCCAATGCAGGGGGTGCAGGTTCAATCCCTGGTGGGGGAGCTAAGATCCCACATGCTTCACAACCAAAGGCCAAAAAAACAAAACAGATGCCAAACTGTAACAAATTTAGTAAAGACTTTAAAAATGATCCACATCAAAAAAAAAATCTTTAAAACAAAACAAAACAAAACCCAACAACAACAACAACAAAGGTAAGGTCCAAATAACAAGAGATTCCTGTGAGAGATTAAACAAGTTGGGCCTGTAGCTGATACTCTGTCCCTGGCTTTGATTCCAACACTCTGCACAAGAACTTCCTTCCAAGTCCTCAGGAAAGCTGTTTTCAAGCTCCTGGGCAATAAAACATTGAGTATCAATCACGTCCTGTTACTTAGCAAATATGAACTCATCATGGTCACAAATACTTTCAGGAGATCCAACTGTGAGTTGTGAGTTACTAATAGCTAACATTTATGTAATGTTTTTTATGGGTCAGGCACTGTTCTAAGTACTTTACGTATATTAACTCTTTTAATCTTCTCAATAAGTCTATAAGATATGTACTGTTTACTATTATCACCATTTTACAGATGAGAAAACTGAAGCGTAGAGAGTAACTCAACCAAGGTCAAATACCTAATAACTCACCAACGTGGAATTCAAGCCCAGGCAGCCTACCTTCAAAGCCTGAGGTTTTAAACCATAGCTTCGTGCCTAAGTACAGAACATCACAGACAGGACTAATGATTTTAAAAAGCTGGCCAAGTTAAAAATATATGCTGGGACTTCCCTGGTGGCACAGTAGTTAAGAATCCGCCTGCCAATGCAGGGGACACCGGTTCGATCCCTGGTCTGGTAAGATCCCACATGCTGTGGAGCAACTAAGCCCGTGCGCCACAACTACTGAGCCTGTGCTCTAGAGCCTGCGAGCCACACTACTGAGCCTGCGTGCCTAGAGCCCGTGCTCCGCAGCAAGAGAAGCCACCGCAATGAGAAGCCCATGCACTGCAACGAAGAGTAGCCCCAGCTCACCGCAACTAGAAAAAGCCTGCGCACAGCAACGAAGACCCAATGCAGCCAAAAATAATTAATTTATTTATTTAAAAAAAATGTATGCTATGTCATGCTACAGTCACCAATAGCCAGAACTCACAAGCCAGGTAATGAGAAGATACTAAGAAAGCCAGTTTTCTTCTTTATTCTTTCTCATTCTCGTTCTTCCCCCAGGCCTCCCAAATAAATATGAGTTAATACAAGAGAAATGCTTTAAATAGTGCCTGGCACATAGGAAGTGCTCATTACGTGTTAAGAGGAGGTAGTGGTAAAAACAGTAGTGTATGCCTGCTGACCCTGCCTCACTCTAATAGCTGTGATATGCTAGGAACTGTTGATATCTCTACCATCTTTCCCCCTTTATGATTAGAGGAAATGAAATCAGGATAATAAATAAATACGGTCCACTGTAACAAATCCTAATGACTCTTCAATTGTGTTACTTTGACCTGACTATATACACAGAAGGAAAACTGCTTCACTCCTTGGCTCTCTTTTCTTGGTTTACAAAGACTGGAATGGGGCCAGAAAAAAGCAGAATAAAGCAGCTTTGTAACCTTTTGACTACTTGCCAAGAACAGAAGCAAGGTTTGTGAAAGGAACTTAATCAAACTAAACTTTGTCAGATGGAAACTAGAAAAGGATTCTAATGATAAAAGCTCTACACATGACCAAGCGTCGTCAACCTCATGATTCTGTATCACTGCAGTTTTTTAAATGATGTGCCTAGACACAGAGTAAAGGACAGAGGTGACAGTAACAATAATTGGGGCAACAGGGTCTCCCTCTCTCAACTGTTCTGCACAATTATTTAGGTTAAAAGATTAAGAAAATCAAGATATATTTCAGTGAAAAAAAACCTAACAAACCCAAACATCTCCAATTCCCAAAAAACAATATTGGAAAAAATCTAGCAGTCACTAGAATTTTTCAAACTGCAGGTTCAACACATTACTGGGTTATCATATCCATTTAGTGGATACCAACAGTTTGTTTTGAATGAAATGCAATTAAACAAAATAAACAGAAAACATTACAATGCATCACCAATAGTAAAAATAAATATTGTTTCATGAAACGTCTGTTTCAATTTTAAATATTAATATGTACATATATGTGTATAAGTACTGGATGACAATGAAAAATGCATCTTATAGTGGGGTTGTGATCAAAAAAGTTTGAATGCCATTTTACCCAAAGACTTTAAGAAACTGACCAGGGACTTCCCTGGCGGTCCAGTGGTTAAGACTCCGTGCTCCCAATGCATGGGGGCCGGGTTTGACCCCGGTCAGGGAGATAGATTCCGCATGCCACAACTAAAGATCCCGCACACTGCAACTAAGACCCCGTGCAGCCAAAATAAATACTTTTTTAAAATAAAAAAACTGACCAGTCAAAAAGGAGGGAAATATCCACTTCAAGCTACATATGAAAGAACACTCAAAGTTTTAGTGGTTCTCTAAATTACAGTTTTTTAAAGGCAAGCCTCTGAAAATGAACAAAAAAGGAAAAAGGAACCATCTGGGTAAGAATCAATAGTTTACCATAGTTATTTCAAATAAGCAACAATTTCACCGAATGAGAGGTACCAAGACTAAATAAATATTACTAACAGGAGATAAACAGAAATGAGATAAAGCAAAGATTTTCAGTTCATCTAGCTATTAAATACCACACTAATATGACAGATGGTGCATAAGCAAAAGCTCTAGTACTCACTCTCAAGAACACTTATTTTTTAATGTTATCTAATCACTGCTTCCTAACCTATAGCAAAGTTAAAAACTGATGAAAAGGAAAAACAGATTTGAAAAACTCAGTGAAGTAATAACACACTGATTACTAGGGTATGTTTTTTAATAAGATATGTATGTACTCTTTTGTATCCTAAAATGTTCTCTAAATTCTGAAACATTTCAAGAAAAAGTCATACACACGCATTTTGGATTATGCTGTCAGTAAAGAGAGTGAGATTATCATATTAATATAATCAATCTAGTAGGAAAAAATTAACATCGTTGTGCTAAATTAAAATGCCCTCTTATTTTGAAAAAAGGAGGAACAACAGGTGAATCTGACCTAAATCTTTTTCAACTACTATGGAAACTAAAGAATAAGTTCAATTCCACCTAAGAGCTAATCATTCTAATTTATTCCCATAGTAACAGTGCTGATAGCAACAAACTACCAATTTTCCTAAATTCAGTAACTGTTACATTATTAAATTTCAGGCGAAAGGAAACTATTGAAATTTTAGAAAATAAACTGATTACCAAACCCACATATAAAAGAGAGTTGCTTTTGAAATAAAAATCAAATGTTTAAATCAAAGTAAAGAACATTCTAAATACCAGTAAGTAAATCATCATAGCAAAGCTTACACTTTTCACCTCAATAACAATACTTTTCTGACAGAGAAAAAAAAAATCAAGACAAAAGCTACTATTAAAAATCAGTGCACTTAATTAACATGTCTGAATTAATAAAGGGGGGTTAATAGTATATAAGAATGAAAATAAGTAGTATTCCTAACCAAGTGTCACTTCTGACTAGAAACAACGGTAGTTTTTTTGTTAACCAGATTCCATGATTCTCAAGTGTATTCAAAAATACTCAGAAAAATAACTTCTTATCACATGTAAGTCCCAGGCTCTTCCATTAAGCTGCACTCAACTGATATAAAATCATCTCCTTCCCTTAGAGATGCAACAAAATTTTTAAATCTGGAAATAATAAAAGTACAAAAAAGTAATAGTAATATGATTAACAATATTCTAAATGATTATTTGCATTTTTATTTAAAAAGGAATTGTTTTATGAAAGTACACCTCCTCTTTTCTAAAGTAAAAAGACTAATTTAAATATATTACTCTAAACATGTAAGTCCTGAAGAAATGGATGCACTTAATTTTGTACAAATTTCCAAATCTCAAAATGAGACTATAGGTAAGTCAGAAATTTCAGCTTTAGTCTTCTGTTTTATATTTCAAAGTTGCTAAATTCATATTGGGGACAGTAAGATTTCAGAGTTCAAGACTATTACATAAATTTATTTACTATTCTGCAAATCAGAGAAAGGGAAAAAATTAATGTCAAGGGGTAAACATTTTAGTAACATAGAATGCATTTTATTAAATAAACTGCCTTTTCTCCAAATAACTCAAAAGTAATTGACTTCCATATGATAATTTTTTTAAGAGGGAAGGATATGGATATTACTTGCTTTCTTAATATGTTGTTTTTGCCATCTAAGAAACCTAGGTAGTAAAGGGTTTGCTATTTGCCTTAAGCCAGCATTTATAAAAGGACCAGGTAAAACCCCTCTCTAAAGTTCCCAACCAAATGCAGTATTCTTCTATGTTTCAGAGAAATTGGATTTTTTAACTGTTTTAACCTATGAAGGAAGAAATCATTAAACTAGTAGAACTTTGTACAAAAAGGTCATGAACTCTGGAGCTAGAAAAGCTAAGTTCAAATCCACCTCTCCTGCCAACTAGCTGTGGTACTTTGGGCAAATTGTGTAACTTCTGTGCCTTGGTTTTCTCATTTGTAAATGGAGATAAATATAGTACTTACTTCATAGTGTTGTAAGGATTAAAGCGTTAATACTATATGTAAGCCACTTGGTAATTCCTGGCACAGAGTAAGTGCTACACAAAATGTGCTTTTTTAAAAAAATTACTGCTTTACCACTACAGATTTTTACAGTTCAGTTGTGAAAAAGTTTCCCAAATGAAAATTATTTAATTGTATGTATAAAGAACATGACTTTATTTATATTAATTAAGCTGTGATACAGATTAATGCAAGAACCTTAAACTCAAATAATGAAATCACTGAGTGTTTTGAAAATAGAAAATCATAAAATCTAGTTAAAAAAATCATATGCCGTTGTACTGATAAGAATTGACACCTTTTTAGGATTAAATAAAGCTTATTTTCATTCTAATATGTTAAGTCTTTCTTTTTCCCTACACCCTGGTGATGCAGGTTATGTTTAGTCTTATAGTTTAATTCAGATATATACAAATAAAGTCAAATTCAGAATCTAAGTGTAAATGTCAGCCTTGTATAATGTCACCTAGTTCATATGAACTGTCTATATATGTAATATAACTGTACATAGTAGGTATCCAATAAAAAAATTGCTGAAAGGAATGTATTACAAAGATTATTACTATTTCCTAACTACTATAAAACTATTTGGTTTTATTTCCTAGGGAATAAAAACAAATTTAAGTAGTACAAATATTAACCAAGCTAATAAGTTAAAGTGCATCCAACACAATCTGTAGCAAGATCTTTAAGATATTAAGCGCTGACCGCCTTGGGCTAATCTGTTAATTAACTTACAATAAGTCAGCACTATCTACAGTTCCTCTTCTGGTTTAAAATACTACTACATATTTAAAAGGGGAAAATAGCAAAGATAAATTTTATGAAGCCCATATTTCAAATATCCTTTTTAATATACTATAAATAATAGAGAAAATACCCTAATTATTTCTACATTTAATAATTAGATACCCTAGATCTTAGGTTAATGGGATCAAATAAAAACATCAAGATGATCAGGTCGCTGCTGTTTGCTGTGTTCTCTGCCAATAAAACATAATAAGGCAGTTTTTGCTTAAGCCATATATTCTGTACAAGAACATGCACCTGTATTTTTAAGTTAATCCGCAGATAGAAAGTCCACATATTTTTCCACTTTACTATAAATATTACAATTCGGCCCCTTGGTATAAACCAATTAAATGAATGTATTGGAAAAAAATAACTATTCTTAATATCCTTAAATACATTTGGAACTATTTCTATGTTGAACTATATTCTATGTTGAACAATTCTGAACTATTCTTCCTCCATTTAAATCACAAAGAAGTTAAAATATCCTGCTATTATATGCAGAACACAAAAATCTTTTAGACAACTACCAAAAAAGAAGTTCTATGAGCCTTTTGTCTGTAAACAAAACAAAAAGAATGAAGTCATGGAGTGGCTTAGGCAGATCACAGAAACCATCATACCGCAAGGTACAAATGACCAGGACACTGTAAAAATTTTAAATTTTTAAAACTGCATTTTCCTTAAAACATATCCTAGGGTTCAAGGATAAAAATTAAAGCATGTAAAACAAAGTACAGTAGCAAGTAAAATGACAAAAAGTAACAATCAAAAATAATCAAACAAAAAAATCCTGCAGGCATAAAACTAATATGCATAAATGTATTTTAAATTGAGCCATCGGGGTTACAAACTAAGACTTTGCCAAACTAAAGCAGAAATTTTTATAGGAAACCGACAGTCATTCCTCTCCTGACCTTTAAAAACACATACACTATGTTGTCTCTAGTGATATTTTTTCCTTTGGCAGCTAAGCATGAGGTGTAGGCTTTTCAGTAATTATAAAGTCTATCACTGTTCTGTACAAACAATAGGACTATGAATACAACTGCTCCAATGAGACCACAGGATGTTCGTTTCATGTTAAGGGCTTTTATGCAGAATTTGTATCATAATAGGCCAAAGAGATTTTAGAAGAAAAGAGAGAGAGAAAGAGACTCCCTAAGACTTTTCAACTTCTACTTCTGTACAACAGTTTCTTTCTGGAGTCCCTCTTTGAAGGCAAAATGACTTCAGCCTTGAATTTTAAATTCTGCATCATAGATTTCTTAACCTAAAACGTTTATTCCTATGACATAAATTTATTGAAATGAACCACTAAATACAATATTGTGCTCTCCAGCCTACAGCTTTGAAAGAACTAAAACCCATTTCTCTAACACATGAACAGGACTTATTTGTGAATAATGACGTTGGGGAAAACACCACCAATTTAAACCCTGATTTCCGTATTTTGTAAAATAAAGGGATAAGTTTGAACTCTTATGGTTCCCTCCAGCTGTGAACTATAGAAATCAATCTAGATTTAAACAGGCATGCTGAAGAAGTAAAAAGTTCAGAAATGAAAAAGGGTGAAAGAGGGCCTTGCAGCAATCCAAATATGGGTATGTATGTACAAAAAACAAAGGGTCCCCCAGTCTGGAGGTAAGAAAACATAAGAGTGTCAGCCCATATTCATTGGGGTTAGTTTTTAAAGATTGGGAAATGATGAGGCCAGGATGAACAGAAGCTAGAGTTTCCAATGTAGGTGCTGGGTTCGAGGAAGTACTACTAAGGAGCTTTCAAAAGGGCTTCCCTCAGCAGTGAAATAATTCCTGAAAGCCAACCAGAAGGGTCCTTCTCTGTGGCTTCTAGGACTAATACGGCCAAGTTCCAAAGTCCTTTGCTAAAAATAGCTGAAGGGATCAGCCCAATTTTGGAATACGCCAAGGTCTATGCGATGTTTGCATATGTATATGTCTCATATAATGAGGGAGACTTTTCTATAACTTATTAGTCAAAAGAAAAGCATATGCTAAAAGCTGTATTTATTCTGTTCACTGAAGTACTAAATTTTAGAGCACAATTTACATGAGAACAGAAACTGATCACACAAAAACATTTATAATCAAATGCTAGAAATACACCATAAATATTGGAAAGACAAAAATAAAAATTATCCAACTGTGTCTCAAAATATACCTCAGATAACAAATTTTGGAAAACAGGACACTAACCCTTATTAAAACTAATCCCTTCATTTTAGAGATGACTAAAAGCCTACAGAGACATTTAAGAAATTTACGAGAAACTGAAGTGTCAAAATGAGAAAAAGATGGTTTCAAGACGGTGAAAACAGTAAAGAAAAAAAGAGTCAGAAGAATATGCTAAGTAATAAAGTAATGTAATGTCTGGTCTATGAAGAAAAACAGAAAACTTGTCAATACAGTAACAATGAAGAAACAATGTATAAGAAGCAAAGATAAAGATACACATGCACACTGAGTTCAACTAAAGAAAATGTACTTCGAAACTACTATAATGAACTCTAACAGAAATTTTTTCAGTAACAGTACACTAAAATTTTTGTCAATAAGCTTAAAAGTCTGGGGCTAATAATCTCCCAAGAAACTCTGTCCTCCAACATAGCAACTGTCCTGTAAGTAAAGCCCATGCAGAAAACAGAGCTGATCATCCCAGAACATCCGCATTTTTGCCTCAGTTGTGCATATCCATTCCCATGGGACAGAGAACAAGAAAATGACAGAACGTCCTCATGACCTGTCGATTAACAAGATGACACAAGCCCAATCTACCAGCAATTCCGAGTGCCTGCCACCTGTTAGCCTGCTCTAGCGAAAGCCCCCAAAACTGTGCTCCAGCGAAGAACTGGGAACGCCTTTGTTGTTCCCTAACCATGGAAATTCAGTCTAACCCAGCGCCTTAAGGAAAACTTCCCCCAGGCCGGGTAAATCTGCCCAGATCCGGGCTTGGGCAAAGGCCTCCTCTAGCGAAGAAAAGGAGGGAGAACCCCAGGCGAAGCACAAATGTCACCTACTCGTCCCGGGAGGAGTAGGGGTCAAGGATGAAGGAAGTTGGAGAACCAGGACCTAGGACCCCAGAGAGAGACAGGCTCAGTTTCGCAGTGGAGCAGGGTGAGCACAACGAGGAGGTGGGTCGTCCTGCTGTGTGAAAAAACAACAAGATCCCAGGATCAACAGTCGGGGAAGAGAGGTGCTAAAGTGCGAGTAGGGGCAAAACCGAGGGGCAGTGGCTTAGGTAAGCGCTGAGGCGAAAAGGCAAGAAACCAGGGCTTTTAAAAGGCGGATGAGGCGGATGAGGCGGAGGAAAAATAGCAAGGCGAGAGGTGAGCGGCGACAAAACAGGCTCAGCTGAAGGGAAAGAGGCGAGGCCGGCTTCGGGGGGAAGGAATGAAATGAGCTCAGGAAGCATTGCAGGGACAAGGGACAGGCAAAGAGAACCCCCACCCACAGGGACCGGGACACAACACTTGACCCGGCCCTCTACAGGCTGTACTCGACCGGCCGCACTCAGAACCTGTCGGGAGCGGAGACTCACCCAAAGGCTGCAGAGGCCCCACAGCAGGACATGGGGACCGGTCCAAACACACAGGAGAACCAAGCGACTGCAGGAAACGGCGGCGCTGGTGCGACCCGGATGCGCATCCCTAGAAACCGGAAGTTGGCGGCCAGGGTCATCACACAATCCACACCTCGTTCCAACAGAAGCCTTTGGGCGCATGTGTCAGGCCTCACGTGGAGGGGCGGGGAAGCGCCTAGACCCCGCCCACTCGACCGTCCCGGGAGCCCCGCCCCTAGTTACGGCCCTCCCGGCCCCTCGGTGGTGCTTGGGGCGGGTAGGTTGGTTCATGCGGCGCCTGGGTACCACTGAGGCCCAAGCAGCACCGGTAAAAAAAAAAATACTCAGCACTCATGTTTCAGGAAGGTGTTTTAAGTTGCGTGTAAATCTTGTCTCTCTAAAGCGAAAGTGAAATGTTGGACGTATTTGGTAGATTTAGAAAAACTGTGGGAGGAAGAATCGCTAGGAAATTATGGAAGGCACTTGGAGGGGAGGCTAGCCCAAGGTGATGGTTTTATTCCGGTATTAGTTTATTCCTAATATTGTATTGAGCTTCCAGTTAACTTCTATTTCGTGCACAATATTTTATGTAATAATTTTATCAGAAACAAGGTTTTTAAATGCTTCGTTAACGTTAAATTACTACCCCAATATGGAAAAGGAGCAGGGTTGAATTAAGGTTTTGTGGGGGCCTGAAGTTTATTCAATTCGGGGGCTCTCTTTAAGTAAACCCACAATTACAAATACAATATTAGGTCTAAAAATGAATCTTTAGTGTTAGCAAAGAAATCACAAGTTAAAAAATTTCATAAATAACACAAAATCCAGAAAAAATAAACACTATTAGTTGATACACCTCTAAAGTACGTTTTTTTCCTACCTTTTTTGGCTGTATCTTCTTTGATCACCTTTTCCTATGACAATTTACTAAGCAATATCATTTACCAAGATCCTTGACTCCTGTCTCTGACACCATACATCTAAATCATCAGCAAATTCTTCAGGATCTACCTTTAAAATCTGTCCAGATTGTGACTATTTACTGCCTCTGTTGGTATAAGCCACAGTTAATGTGTGGCTGTTTGCTGTTTTTATACACTTGCCCTTCCAGGGTCTATTAACACAGCAGCAGTGGGCTCCTGTTAAAACCTTAATCAGATCAGGTCCCTCCTCCAGTGGATTCCTATTTCTAAGTGAAAACCAGAATCCTGCATAAGCCTAGAGGACCCTCAAGACTTGACACCCCCCAGTACAAATAACCTCATCTCCTACTCTTTCCATTAACCCTCTTTTCAAGGCACATTGGCCTCTTTGCTATTCTTCTAACCTGCACATAGACTCAGGGTATTTGTGCTTGCTGATCCCTCTGCCCAGAATGTTCTTCCTCCAGATAACTGCATCTTTCACCCTATCACTTCTTTTACATCTTGGTTCAAATGTCACCCTCTCAATGAGAACTTTCCTAACACTATATTTGAAATTAAAGTATTACCCACAAAAATAAACTCAAAATGGATTAAAGACCTAAATGTAAGGCCAGACACTATAAAACTCTTAGAGGAAATCATAGGCAGAACACTCTATGACATAAATCACAGCAAGATTCTTTTTGACCCACCTCCTAGAGACATGGAAATAAAAACAAAAATAAACAAATGGGACCTAATGAAACTTAAAAGCTTTTGCACAGCAAAGGAAAACATAAACAAGATGAAAAGACAACCCTCAGAATGGGAGAAAATATTTGCCAATGAAGCAACTGACAAAGGATTAATCTCCAAAATTTGCAAGCAGCTCATGCAGTTCAATATCAAAAAAACAAACAACCCAATCCAAAAATGGGCAGAAGACCTAAATAGACATTTCCCCAACAAAGATATACAAATTTCCAAAAAACACATGAAAGGATGCTCAACATCACTAACATTAGAGATGTTAGTGATGCAAATCTCTACGAGGTTTTGATTTGCATTTGCATTAAATGCAAATCAAAACTACAATGAGGTATCACCTCACACCAGTCAGAATGGCTATCACCAAAAACTGTACAAACAATAAATGCTGGAGAGGGTGTGGAGAAAAGGGAACCCTATTGAACTGTTGGTGGGAATGTAAATTGATACAGCCACTATGGAGAACAGTATGGAGGTTCCTTAAAAAACTAAAAATAGAATTACCATATGACCCAGCAATCCCACTACTGGACATATACCCTGAGGAAACCATAATTCAAAAAGAGTCATGCACCACAATGTTCATTGCAGCACTATTTACAATAGCCAGGACATGGAAGCAACCTAAGTGTCCATCAACAGATGAATAGATAAAGAAGATGTGGCACATATATATAATGGAATATTACTCAGCCATAAAAAGAAACGAAATTGAGTTATTTGTAGTGAGGTGGATGGACTTAGAGTCTGTCCTACAGAGTGAAGTAAGTCAGAAAGAGAAAAACAAATACTGTATGCTAACACATATATATGGAATCTTAAAAAAAAAAATGGCTCTGAAGAACCTAGGGGCAGGACAGGAATAAAGATGCAGACGTAGAGAATGGACTTGAGGACACGGGGAGGGAGAAGGGTAAGCTGGGACGAAGTGAGAGAGTGGCACGGACATATATACACTACCAAATATAAAATAGAAAGCTAGTGGGAAGCACCCGCATAGCACAGGGAGATCAGCTCGGTGCTTTGTGACCACCTAGAAGGGTGGGATAGGGAGGGTGGGAGAGAGATGCAAGAGGGAGGAGATATGGGGACGTATGTATATGTATAGCTGATTTCACTTGGTTATACAGCAGAAACTAATACACCATTGTAAAGCAATTATACTCCAATAAAGATGTTTTAAAAAATTAAAGTATTACCATCCTCCCTGCACTTCCTAGTCCAGTTCCCTCACTTAATTTTTCTATAATAACATTTTTCCCGTCCAACAATTTGCTAGTGAATTTGGTTTAACACCTTGCCCCCACCCCCATCTCCCTCCCCTTCCTCCCCCCACCAGAATGTGAGCTCCATGAGGGCATGCATGTTTGTCTGTTTTGTTCCCAGATGTATTTCAGTACCAGAACAGAACGTTGCATGTGGAGGGCACCCAATAAATGCTTGTTGACTAAAAGGATCAATTGCTCATTTACTTTGCTTTTGCTCATCCAAAACCATGCAAGCTGAGCCAACAACTCCACCAGGGGGAGCACATGAGTAACCAATGAGGTCTCCCCAGAAAAGTTTTTCCTAAAGCGTACACATACACATAATTCTAAAACACACCCACAAGAAAGAACACAAATACCTCCCCAGAGCAAAGAATGCTGCACCTTCTATCAATAAAAACCCTCCAATGTCTTCACAGTCCCTTAAGAACAAAATCCAAGCTCTTTATTATGGTCTACAAGGCCCTTCTTGGCCTGCCCTTCCCAACTCTGATGTCATTTCCAGCCTCCCTTACCCTCACGTACAGCCATCCTGTTCTCCTTTGTGCTTCTTGTACAAACCAAGCTTTCTTGCCTCAGGGTCTAAGCAAATACCCTTTCTGTTCTCTTGAACACTCCTCTCCAAACCTTCCAATGAATTATTCCTTCTGCTACTTTCAGTTAAATTTCAGTTCTGAAGGCTTCACGCAGGCCCCCCATGACCCCCATCGCCCGTCTAAAGTAGCTCTTCCATCCCCTTCTCATACCTTATCTTTTCTCCATGGTCCCTATCACTATCTGAAATTACCTTGTTTATTTATCGTCTGTCACTAGAAAGTAAGCTCCATGGGGGTCTATATCTCTCTTGTTCACTGCTAAATTCTCAGCACTAGAAGAGTGACTGGCATATAGTAGGTGCTCAATAAACAAGTAATTACTAATATTTACTGAAGCTTTACTATGTGTTACTTACCATACACAGTAAATATATAAATGCTCATATTTCTCTTTTAATCCTCCCAACAATCTTGGGAAGTATTATGATTATCTCCATTTTAGAGATGAGGAAACTGAGGCAGGGATAAGTTAAGCAACTTGCTCAAGGCCACATAACTGGCAAGAAGCAAACCCATGACTTGAATCCAGGTCTGCAAGACTACAGAGCCCATGATTCCTCTCAAACGACAGGAACAGGGCTTCCCTGGTGGCGCAGTGGTTGAGAGTCCGCCTGCCAATGCAGGAGACACGGGTTCATGCCCTGGTCCGGGAAGATCCCGCATGCCGCGAAGCGGCTGGGCCTGTGAGCCATGGCCGCTGAGCCTGCGCATCCGGAGCCTGTGCTCCGCAACGGGAGAGGCCACAACAGTGAGAGGCCCGCGTACCGCAAAAAAAAAAAAAAAACCACACTGCAGGAAGAGTAAGTATGGATTCATTTATTTACTAGTTTCTTTTCTCTGACTTCAGACAATTGTGCTTGCTGTCATGGTCAGCAAGAGTGGAAATGTTTGTTGGGGTTTTTTTCCTGCCCTACTGCACTACTCCTGGGGACAGATATCAAGAAATATGCTAGGGACTTACCTGGTGGTGCAGTGGTTAAGAATCTACCTGCCAATGCAGGGGACACGGGTTCGAGCCCTGGTCCAGGAACATGCCACGGAGCAACTAAGCCCGTGCACCATAACTACTGAGCCTGTGCTCTAGAGCCAGTGCGACATAACTACGGAGCCCGTGTGCCACATCTACTGAAGCCCACGTGCCTAGATCCTGTGCTCTGCGACAAGAGAAGCCACCACAATGAGAAGCCCGTGCACCGCAATGAAGAGTAGCCTCCGCTCACTGCAACTAGAGAAAGCCCGCGCCCAGCGACGAAGATCCAAGGCAGCCAAAAAAAAATAAATGAATGAATTAATTTTTTTAAAAAAAGGAATATGCTAAAAATATGGTTTTGCTCAAGCCGAGTTATAACTACTTAGATATTTGCTATATTATTTCTGTAGATTTGAAATATTTCATTCAAATAGTCCAAAAGTATTATGGCCATGTCTTTCTAAACAAAAGCCAAAATGTAAATCAAAACACAAGCCTAATTACACTAAAGCTATCTAAAAATAAGTTCTCTAAATTATATATTTCCATTAAAAACACATAATGAATCACTGTTTTGTAATAGTTACCAACTTAAACTCTCCTGATTGATCTGAGAGGCTAATGGTCTAGCTTTTGTTTCTGTTGACTTCTCTATGGTACTTAAGGCAATATCTTATTATGTACATGATAGTTCAGCCTCTAAAAGCAATCGATAGTTGATGGGATTGTAAAATGGTGCAACTGCTATGGAAAACAGTAGGCCAGTTCCTCAAAAAATTCAAAATCAAACTACCATATGACCAGCAATCCCACTTCTGAATATATAGCCAAAAGAATTGAAAGCACAGTCTCAAAATGATATTTGCACACCCATGTTTATAGCAGCACTATTCACGATAGCCAAAAGGTAGAAGCAACCCAAATATCCATTGACAGATAAATGGATAAATAAAATAAGGTATATGCATACTTTATTTTTTAAATATACTTTAGAATACAAAGCAGCCTTAAAAACGAAGGAAATTCTGTCACATGATACAATATGGATGAACCTTTAGGGCCATTATGCTAAGTAAAATAAGCTAGTCACAAAAAGACAAATACTGTATGATTCTACTTATCTGAGGTCTTTAAAGTAGTAATTTATATATATGTATATATATATATATATATATATATATATATATATATATATATATATACCAGTGGCTGAGGAATTCCATGGTGGTCCAATGGGTAAGACTCCAAGCTCCCAATGCAGGGGGGCCAGGTTCAATCGCTGGTTGGGGAAATAGATCCTGCACGCATGCTGCAACTAAAGAGTCCGCATCCTGCAATAAGACCCAGTGCAGCCAAAATAAATAAATAAAAATAAACATTAAAAAAATAAATATACCAGTGGCTGGAGGGAGAGAACAAAGGGGAATTGTGTAATTGGTAGAGAGTTTCAATTCTGTAAGATAAAAAGACTTAGGAGAACTGTTTAACAAAAATGTCAATATACTTAACACTACTGTTAAGTGTACACTGAACTGTACACTTAAAAATGGTAAAGGTGGTAAATTTTATGATATGCTCTTACCACAATAATTACTTAGCTTTTAAAAAGAAATCTACAGCAATCTAGTCATTGATATAATAAAGACGTGGGTCACTTTATGCCTACTCGGCCCTGCATGGACATTATCATAGTCTTTTTCACAGTTTTGTCGAAATTTATACCAGTAGGAAGGCTCTGGAGTGGAATAAATTCACATTTTCAAGATGCGCAGTAACCATTGCTGTCTTTTTTTCTTTTTTGAATTTTCTTTCATTTATTTTTTTATACAGCAGTTTCTTATGAGTCATCCATTTTATACACATCAGTGTATACATGTCAATCCTAATCTCCCAATTCATCACACCACCTACCCCACCGCCACTTTTTCCCCTTGGTGTCCATACGTTTGTTCTCTACATCTGTGTCTCTTCTGTCCTGCAAACTGGTTCATCTGTATCATTTTTTCAGATTCCACATATATGTGTTAACATACGATATTTGTTTTTCTCTTTCAGACTTACTTCATTCTGTATGACAGTCTCTAGGTCCATCAACATCTCTACAAATGACCCAAGTTCGTTCCTTTTTATGGCTGAGTAATATTCCATTGTATATATATACCACATCTTCTGTATCCATTCATCTGTAGATGGGCATTTAGTTTGTTTCCATGACCTGGCTATTGTAAATAGTGCTGCAATAAACATTGGGGTGAATGTGTCTTTTTGAATTATGGTTTTCTCTGGGTATATGGCCAGTAGTAGGATTGCTGGGTCATATGGTAATTCTACTTTTAGTTTCTTAAGGAACCTCCATACTGTTCTCCATAGTGGCTGTATCAATTTACATTCCCACCAACAGTGCAAGAGGGTTCCCTTTTCTCCACACCCTCTCCAGCATTTGTCGTTTGTAGATTTTCTGATGATGCCCATTCTAACTGGTGTGAGGTGATATCTCATTGTAGTTTTGATTTGCATTTCTCTAATAATTAGTGATGTTGAGCAGCTTTTCATGTGCTTCTTGGCCACCTGTATGTCTTCTTTGGAAAAATATCTATTTGGGTCTTCTGCCCATTTTGGATTGGGTTGTTTGTTTTTTTAATATTGAGCTGCATGAGCTGTTTATATATTCTGGAGATAAAACCTTTGTCTGTTGATTCACTTGCAAATATTTTCTCCCATTCTGAGGATTGTCTTTTCATCTTGTTAGTAGTTCCCTTTGCTGTGCAAAAGCTTTTAAGTTTCATTAGGTCCCATTTGTTTATTTTTGTTTTTATTTCCATGTCTCTAGGAGGTGGATCAAAAAAGATCTTGCTGTGATTTATGTCAAAGAGTGTTCTTCCTGTGTTTTCCTCTAAGAGTTTTACAGTGTCCAATCTTATATTTAGGCCTCTAATCCATTTTGAGTTTATTTTTGTGTATGCTGTTAGGGAGTGTTCTAATTTCATTCTTTTACATGCAGCTGTCCAGTTTTCCCAGCACCACTTATTGAACAGACTGTCTTTTCTCCATTGTATATCCTTGTCACTTTGTCATAGATTAGTTGACCATAGGTGTGTGGGTTTATCTCTGGGCTTTCTTTCCTGTTCCATTGATCTATATTTCTGTTTTTGTGCCAGTACAACATTGTCTTGACTACCGTAGCTTTGTACTATAGTCTGAAGTCAGGGAGTCTGATTCCTCCAACTCCGTTTTTTTCCCTCAAGACTGCTTTGGCTGTTTGGGGTCTTTTGTGTCTCCATACAAATTTTAAGATTTTTTATTCTAGTTCTGTAAAAAATGCCATTGGTAATTTGATAGGGATTGCATTGAATCTGTAGATTGCTTTGAGTAGTATAGTCATTTTCACAATATTGATTCTTCCAATCCAAGAACATGGTATATTTCTCCATCTGTGTGTATCATCTTTAATTTCTTTCATCAGTGTCTTGTAGTTTTCTGCATATAGGTCTTTTGTCTCCCTAGGTAGGTTTATTCCTAGGTATTTTATTCTTTTTGCTACAGTGGTAAGTGGGAGTGCTTCCTTAATTTCTCTTTCAGACGTTTTATCATTAGTGTATAGAAATGCAAGAGATTTCTGTGCATTAATTTTGTATCCTGCAACTTTACCAAATTCGTTGATTAGCTCTAGTAGTTTTCTGGTGGCATCTTTAGTATTCTCTATGTAAAGTATCATGTCATCTGAAAACAGTGACAGTTTGACTTCTTCTTTTCCAATTTGTATTCCTTTTTTTCTTTTTCTTCTCTGATTGCCGTGGCTAGGATTTTCAAAACTATGTTGAATAATAGTGGTGAGAGTGGACATCCTTGTCTTGTTCCTGATCTTAGAGGAAACGCTTTCAGTTTTTCACCATTGTGAATGTTGTTAGCTGTGGGTTTGTCATACATGGCCTTTATTATGTTGAGGTAGGTTCCCTCTATGCCCACTTTCTGGAGAGTTGTTATCATTAATGGGTGTTAAATTTTGTCAAAAGCTTTTCCTGCATCTATTGAGATGATCATATTGTTTTTATTCTTCAATCTGTTAATATGGTGTATCACATTGATTGATTTGTGTATATTGAAGAATCCTTGCATCCCTGGGACAAATCCCACTTGATCATGGTGTATGATCCTTTTAATGTGTTGTTGGATTCTGTTTGCTAGTATTTTGTTGAGGATTTTTGCATCTGTATTCATGAGTGATATTGGTCTGTAATTTTCTTTTTTTGTAGTATCTTTTTCTGGTTTTGGTATCAGGGTGATGGTGGCCTCATAGAATGAGTTTGGGAGTATTCCTTCCTCTGCAATTTTTTGGAAGAGTTTGAGAAGGATGGGTGTTAGCTCTTCTCTAAACGTTTGATAAAATTCACCTGTGAAGCCATCTGGTCCTGGACTTTTGTTTGTTGGAAGATTTTAATCACAGTTTCAATTTCATTACTTGTGATTGGTCTGTTCATATTTTCTATTTCTTCCTGGTTCAGTCTTGGAAGGTTATACCTTTCTAAGAATTTGTCCATTTCTTCCAGGTTGCCCATTTTATTGGCATAGATCTGTCTGTAGTAATCTCTTAGGATGCTTTGGATTTCTGCAGTGCCTGTTGTAACTTCTCCTTTTTCATTTCCAATTTTATTGATTTGAGTCCTCTCCCTCTTTTTCTTGATGAGTCTGGCTAATGGTTTATCAACTGTTTTTATCTTCTCAAAGAACCAGCCTTTAGTTTTATTGATCTTTGCTATTGTTTTCTTTGTTTCTATTTCATTTATTTCTGCTCTGATATTTATAATTTCTTTCCTTCTACTAACTTTGGGTTTTCTTTGTTCTTCTTTCTCTAGTTCCTATAGGTGTAAGGTTAGATTGTTTATTTGAGATGTTTGTTGTTTCTTGAGGTAGGATTGTATTGCTATAAACTTCCCTCTTAGACTTCCCTGGTGGCGCAGTGGTTGAGAGTTCGCCTGCTGATGCAGGGGACACGGGTTCGTGCCCCGGTCCGGGAAGATCCCACATGCCGCGGAGTGGCTGGGCCCATGAGCCATGGCCGTTGAGCCTGCGCATCCGGAGCCTGTGCTCCGCAACGGGAGAGGCCACAACAGTGAGAGGCCCGCGTACCGCAAAAAAAAAAAAAAAAAAAAACAACTTCCCTCTTAGAACTGCTTTTGCTGCAACCCATTGGTTTTGGATCATCGTGTTTTCATTGTCATTTGTCCCCAGATATTTTTTAATGTCCTTTTTGATTTCTTCAGTGATCTCTTGGTTATTTAGTAACGTATCGTTTAGCCTCCATGTGTTTGTGTTTTTTACGTTTTTTTTCTGTAATTGATTTCTAATCGCATAGTGTTATGGTCAGAAAAGATGCTTGATATGATTTCAATTTTCCTTAATTTACTGTGGCTTGATTTGTGACCCAAGATGTGACCTATCCTGGAGAATGTTCCGTGCGTACTTGAGAAGAAAGTGTAATCTGCTGTTTTTGGATGGAATGTCCTATAAATATCAATTAAATCTATCTGGTCTATTGTGTCTTTTAAAGCTTCTGTTTCCTTGTTTATTTTCATTTTGGATGATCTGTCCATTGGTGTAAGTGAGGTGTTAACGTTTCCCACTATTATTGTGTTACTGTCAATTTCCTCTTTTATAGCTGTTAGCAGTTGCCTTATGTATTGAGGTGCTCCGATGTCAGGTGCATATATATTTATAAATGTTATATCTTCTTCTTGGATTGATCCCTTGATCATTATGTAGTGTCCTTCCTTGTCTCCTGTAACATTCTTTATTTTAAAGTCTATTTTATCTGATATGAGTATTGCTACTCCAGCTTTCTTTTGATTTCCATTTGCCTGGAATATCTTTTTCCATCCCCTCATTTTCAGTCTGTATGTGTCCCTAGGTCTGAAGTGGGTCTCTTGTAGACAGCGTATATATGGGTCTTGTTTTTGTACCCATTCAGCAAGCTGTGTGTTTTGGTTGGAGCATTTAATCCATTCACGTTTAAGGTAATTATCAATATGTATGTTCCTATGACCATTTTCTTAATTGTTTTGGGTTTGTTTTTTGTAGGTCCTTTTCTTCTCTTGTGTTTCCCACTAGAGAAGTTCCTTTAGCATTTGTTGTAGAGCTGGTTTGGTGGTGCTGAATTCTCTTAGCTTTTGCTTGTCTGTAAAGCTTTTGATTTCTCCATTGAGTCTGAATGAGATCCTTGCCGGGTAGAGTAATCTTGGTTGTAGGTTCTTCCCTTTCATCACTTTAAGTATATCATGCCTCTCCCTTCTGGCTTGTAAAGTTTCTGCTGAGAAATCAGCTGCTAACCTTATGGGAGTTCCCTTGTATGTTATTTGTCATCTTTCCCTTATTGCTTTCAATAATTATTCTTTGTCTTTAATTTTGCCAATTTGACTACTGTGTGTCTCAGCATGTTTCTCTTTGGGTTTATCCTGCCTGGGACTCTCTGCGCTTCCTGGACTTGGGTGGCTATTTCCTTTCCCATGTTAGGGAAGTTTTCGACTATAATCTCTTCAAATATTTTCTCGGGTACTTTCTCCCTCTCTTCTCCTTCTGGGACCCCTATAATGCAAATGTTGTCATGTTTAATATTGTCCCAGAAGTCTCTTAGGCTGTCTTCATTTCTTTTCCACAGCAGTGAATTCCACCATTCTGTCTTCCAGGTCACTTATCCATTCTTCTGCCTCAGTTATTCTGCTATTGATTCCTTCTAGTGTAGTTTTCAGTTCAATTATTGTATTGTTCATCTCTGTTTGTTCTTTAATTCTTCTAGGTCTTTGGTAAACATTTCTTGCATCTTCTCGATCTTTGCCTCCATTTTTTTCCCGAAGTCCTGGATCATCTTCACTATCATTATTCTGAATTCTTTTTCTGGAAGGTTGCCTATCTCCACTTCATTTAGTTGTTTTTCTGCAGTTTTATCTTGTTCCTTCGTCTTGTACATAGCCCTCTGCCTTTTGATCTTGTCTATCTTTCTGTGAATGTGGTTTTTGTTCCACAGGCTGCAGGACAGTAGTTCTTCTTCCTTCTGCTGTCTTCCCTCTGGCGGTTGAGGCTATCTAAGAGGCTTATGCAAGTTTCCTGATGTGAGCGACTGGTAGTGGGTAGAGCTGGCTGTTGCTCTGGTGGGCAGAGCTCAGTAAAACTTAATCTGCTTGTCTTCTGTTGGGTGGGGCTGGGTTCCCTCCCTGTTGGTTTTTTGACCTGATGCGACCCAACACTGGATCCTACCCAGGCTCTTTCGTGGGGCTAATGGCAGACTCTGGGAGGGCTCACGCCAAGAAGTACTTCCCAGAACTTCTGCTGCCAGTGTCCTTGTCCTCACAGTGAGACACAGCCACCCCCCGCCTCTGCAGGAAACCCTCCAACACTAGCAGATACATCTGGTTCAGTCTCCTATGGGGTCACTGCTCCTTCCTCTAGGTCCTGATGTGCACACTATTTTGTGAATGCCCTCCAAGAGTGGAGTCTCTGTTTCCCCCAGTTCTGTCGAAGCTCTGCAGTCAAATCCTGCTAGCCTTCAAAGTCTGATTCTCTAGGAATTCCTCCTCCCGTTGCCGGTCCCCCAGGTTGGGAAGTCTGACGTGGGGCTCAGAACCTTCACTCCAGTGGGTAGACTTCTGTGGTATAAGTGTTCTCCAGTTGTGAGTCACCCACCCAGCAGTTACGGGATTTGATTTTATTGCAATTGCTTTCCTCCTACTGTCTCATTGTGGCTTCTCCTTATCTTTGGATGTGTGGTATCTTTTTTGGTGAGCTCCAGTGTCTTCCTATTGATGATTGTTCAGCAGTTAGTTGTGATTCCGGTGCTCTCACAAGAGGGAGTGACAGCACGTCCTTCTACTCTGCAATCTTGAACCAAATCCCATTGCTGTCTTTCTATTTATTTATTTGTTTGTTTATTTATTTATTTACTTATGGCTGTGTTGGGTCTTCATTGCTGTGCATGGGCTTTCTCTAGTTGCGGTAAGCGGGGGCTACTCTTCCTTGTGGTGTGCAGGCTTCTCATTGTCGTGGCTTCTCTTGTTGTGGAGCATGGGCTCTAGGTGCACAGGCTTCAGTAGTGTGGCACATGGGCTCAGTAGTTGTGGTACACCAGCTTAGTTGCTCAGTGGCATGTGGGAATCTTCCTGGACCAGGGCTGGAACCCGTGTCCCCTGCATTGGCAGGCAGATTCTTAACCACTGTGCCACCAGGGAAGCCCCCCATTGCTGTCTTTAGAGCAAAGCATTTCCAGTCTCCTGAGTATGTTATCTTTACTTTAACCACAGACATCTTTTCCATACGGTTGCTATTATTCATATTTTTCCCCAACAAATCAGTATCATTTGGAAATACCCAAGATCTGTTGCTCTGTAGAGAATAATTCTTGAACAAAACTAGGGTGTTCTAGTACATCTCACCAGACAGGATTAAAATTATGACCCTGGAAATCTACATGAGATATAAATGGAACATTTTCTGCATCTTTACCACAGGCAGTTTTGTATTCATTAATATCACACTTGAAGTGTATTCTGGTTATCTATTGCTATGTAACAAAACTCAGTGGTTTAAAACAACCACTGTATAATATCTCACAAGTTTTGAGTCAGGAATTTGGGCAGGCCTGATTTGGGTGATTCCTTTCTTCCATCTGGAATGAATCAGAGTTCATTGGTAATGTTCTAACTGGCAGCTAGGCTGATCTGGAGGGTCCAACACAGTCTTATTCATATGCCTGGCACTTGATGGGAATGCCTGAAAGGCTGGGTTTAGCTGTGTAGTCTCAGAGCCTCTCCACATGGTCTGTCCATCAGGGTAGTTGAACTTTTTACATGGCAGAGACAGGTCCTGGAAGCTGCATTTCTTTTAAGGCCAGCCTGGAAACTGACAGAGCATCACTTCCATCCACTGGTCAAAACAATCATAAAGCTCATCTAGATTCAAGGAAGGCAACGTAGACCCCAGACACTGTCAGAGTAACTTGGACCTCTTGCCACTATTGTTATCTTTCTGATGTTCACCCGAAGAGCTCCTGAGGAGACATTCATTTTGATGTGTATCTACCCGTTTATTTAGCAACTAGTTTGTAATATTTTAGGCTCTGAGGACACAGCAGAAAACAAATCAGACAAAAACCTCTGCCTGCATGGAGCTCACATTCCAGTCAATCCATAGTCAGAAATCTAGTGAGTTGACTAGCTTCAGTTGGGGTTAAACATCTATTCCCACTTCCTTCTAGTGAGCCTTTTTATATTGTAGAAGTGAGAAGGTTAAAGATGGCATTTCTCAGGCTCCCTTTCAGCTAGGATTCTGTTGGGGTTTTTTTGTTTGTTTTTTTGTTTTTTGCGGTACGCGGGCCTCTCACTGTTGTGGCCTCTCCCGTTGCGGAGCACAGGCTCCGGACGCGCAGGCTCAGCGGCCATGGCTCACGGGCCCAGCCGCTCCGCGGCATGTGGGATCTTCTCGGACTGGGGCACGAACCCGTATTCCCTGCATCGGCAGGCGGACTCTCAACCACTGTGCCACCAGGGAAACCCCAGCAAGGATTCTGGATGAAAGCTCGGTATTGCCAGTTAGATGCACTTGGGTAAGATTTACAAGGTGGAAATGAGGAAGAGACCATTTTCCTGCACTTTGGCCATTTCTACTGGCCAATAGGGTCATCACTGGAGACATGGGGTTTTCCTGCAGCAGTCTTTCCATTTCCAGTCTCCAGCTCCATGAGTTGGGAAGGCAGCTGTAGCAACAGTGGCCACCAAAGGAGAGCTACTCAATCCTAGCTTTCTGACCCCTGAATCTTAATTGTAGAGAAGTATGACTATGTTCTTGAAATTAGTGATTCTTGAGTTGACCTCTGATTCTCTCTCCTCCAGATTTTCAATGATTTACAATGATTTTGTAAGCATTCAATTTCCTGAAATTAATTGCTTTCTGCTTTAAACATCTAGAAAGATTTCTGTTGCCTGTGCTGAAAACTGACTGAGAAGGTATGATATTAAAATTAAAATACTCAGTTCCCACCAACTCTGCCTTCTAGGTAGACCCTTTATATTCATCTGATGATTACATTAGAATCCCTCACATGGAAATCTGAGCATCTGATGTTCTTGACTTTAGCCCCTCCCAGACAGCTCTGCAGCTTTCCAGGCACAGGGTGAACCTGACCAGGTCCCTGGTAGAGAGAAAGCCAAGTGTTAGACCAGAGAGCAAGTCCCGGGAATCACGTGAAGCTTGGAAAGTGCCATTGCAGCAACCAAGGGACCCAAGGTACCATCTCAGCATTAGCTGTTGAGAGACAGGACAGCCTAGTTCCTCCCCTGCTCCATGGCAGTGTGCTTTAAAGCTCTGAAATGGGAATAAGAATACTAGTCCTAATTCACAGAGTTTTGTAAACTATACAGTACTACACAAATATAAGAGGCTACATAGTATCTGGACTGGTTGTTCTTAAAGTATGGAGGTCTCTGAGCCACTATCAGGGAGTAAGTGAAATTAAAAATAATATTAATGCAGCATTTTATTTTTTTACCCTTATTCTCTCAGAAAGTGTGGTGTTTTCCAGAGACTCTCTGATGCCATAGCTGTTCTGATGGCTAACTGGAATATATGCTGGTGTATTCTTTATTTTTTAAATTTCTGTTTTAATTTCTAAAAGAGAAAATATTAATAGCTGTAATCCATATAAACAAAAGTTCTTTGGGGGTCCTAAATAATTTTTAGGAGTGTTAAAGGATCCTGAAATAAAAACATTTGAGAACCGCTGACTTAGGCCCTTGTGTATACCCATTCTCGTACTATCTGTAATGGCCCCCACTCTAACCATTTCTGGTTGCCTGATTCCCACTCATGGTCATAACCCTGCCATGTCCAGCACTCTTCTACTAGGATGCCTTTCTATTTTGATTAACATACTTGAGACAGTATGTTCTTGCACAGATGTCTAGTAGCATTTGTCTTGGCACAGCCTTGGGACGCCATATAACTGTGACCTGTCTTCATGGGCAACACTAAACCCACAGCCCAGTCCCTTGCTTTACTTTCCTTTCTGGCTGGACTCATCTGGGATACCTGGTTTCTGCCCCTGCTTTCACCCTATTTAATATTAATCTCACCCACTTTGGCCCCCTGTTCCTACTTGTTGTTCCCCTCCTGTTCAAGTGGCCACCTGCTATGGGGATCATTGCCAGCTGCCCACAGCTAAACTGAGCCATCCCCACCCCTTAGCCCTGTCCAGTTGGATAGCTTGAGCTGGGTCAGACTGAAGCCTCTTGGAAGTTTCCTGCCAACCACATAATGGATTAATACTTGCTTTTAATTTTGACTATAACTTCCACCAAAAATGTTGTTATCTGTGTATTTGTACTCTATAACTAGATTTAAAATTAAAACATAAACTGTTAGCACTGAATATTTCTTGTGGGTAGGATTAAAGAGACTTAATTTCTATGTTGTATGTATCTGTAAAGTTTGCTTTTTGTTTTTTTTTTTTTTTACTATAGTGAGAATATATAGAGGTTAAGAACAAAGGCTCTGGAAAGAGATTGTGTCTGATCTCCCAGAACTCCCTGGCTATCCCACCACTGTGTGACACTGGACAAGTCAAGTACTTTCTCAGTGCCTCATTTTTCTCACCTTTAAAATGGAGATTTTTTTTTTGCAGTACGCAGGCCTCTCACCACTGCGGCCTCTCCCGTTGCAGAGCACAGGCTCCGGACGCGCAGGCCCAGCGGCCATGGCTCACGGGCCCAGCCGCTCTGCAGCATGTGGGATCCTCCTGGACCGGGGCATGAACCCATGTCCCCTGCATCGGCAGGCGGACTCCCAACCACTGCGCCACCAGGGAAGCCCTAAAAAGGAGATTTTAAAAACCACTTATCGAAGAAGAAGGAGGAGGAGGGGGAGAGGGAAGGAGAGAAGGAGAAGAAAGTCCTTATAGGGTTGTATGAGCATTAAATATATGTAAAGTGTTTAGAATTATGTCAGATATCTATCTATATAAGTGATTAAAAATCAAAATAGAATGGAGAAATAGAAGGTACATTATGAAGCTTTCATGAGTTTAGAGATACAGGAAAACATTATAATAAACCATAAAGGTCTGATCTTTATCAGGAAACTTGAGAAGATGAGAAGCTATTAATCTAAGTGCTTTAGAGAATGCCAACACCGGATTATCCATCCTCCTTTGTTTAGAAAGATAAGGAAGAAGGCTAGTGAATTTTTACATAGGAGTTACTGTAAAATTTAAGACAGATCCAAATGGCTTCCAAATCATGTCATTATAAAAAGACTGTCTAAGTCTTTTAATTAAAAAGACAAAGAGCTTTTCTATAATATTGGAATGTTTGTTTTAATGATTCCAGGAAGTATTTACTTGTAACCCTGAGGCTAATAATTCTTATTATAGAAAACTACATTTTTTTTTAGAAAGCTACATTTTAAAAAGAATGTTTGTTGTAGAAAACAGTGGTTATTCATTTAAAGCTGTAAACTATTTTTGTTATAGAAGGTTAATTTTATCCCAGTTTGGTGATAAATTAACCCCCTATGACCTCACTGATCTAGATCTAATTAACTTGACAAGTATAAAAGTCTAGGCAGAGTCTCTTAAATTTGATAATGCATGGAAATACTTTCCTTCATGTGAAAAAGTTATCTTATAAAAGATTAAATATAAAACTCTAACAGATTAACTTTAAAAAGCAATACAAAGAATGAAATTCTGATACATGCTACAACACGGATGAGCTGTGAAAACATTATGTCAACTGAAATAAGTCAAACACAAAGAACAAATACTGTATGATTCCACCTGATGAGGTGCCTAGAATAGGCAAATTCACAGAGACAGAAAGTAGAATAGAGGTTACCAAGGTTACCAGGAGCTGGGGGAAGGGAGAATGGGGACTTATTGTTTATTGGTACAGAGCTTCTGTTTGGGATGATGAAAAAGTTCTGGAAATAGATAGTGGTGATGGCGTACAACCTTGACAATATACTTAATGCCACTGAATTCTTCACTTAAAAACAGTTAAGATGGCAACTTTTATGTTATGCATATTTTACCACAATAAAAAAATACTATACAAAAAAAAAGCAGTTCAAAGGAAACAATGTAATATTTTCTAAAAGACAACTAACCTGGATTAAAACATCAATGACATGAAAAATCCAAAAATGTAGAGGAATTGCTCTAGATTTAAAGAAAATAGAGGGAATTCTCTGGAGGTCCAGTGGTTAGGACTTGGCCCTTTCACTGCTGTGGGCCCAGGTTAAATCCCTGGTCGAGGAATTAAGATTCCACAAGCCACGCGGTGCAGCCAAAAAATAAATAAATAAAAGAGAATAGAGAGACCCCAAAACCAAGTGCAATGAGTGAACTTTAATTCAACTCTGATCTGGAAAAAAATCTATAAAATATATTCTTGTATCAATTGAGGAAATTTGAACATGAACTTGCAATTAGAAGATATTATAGAATATATATTAACTTTCTTAGATGTGGTAATAGTATTGCATTTATGTAGACGAGTGTTGTTATCCTCCGGAGATACATGAATTATTCACTATTTAAAGGCTAAAGGGCCATGATATCTATGGCTTTCAAATAGTTCATAAAATTTTTAAAATGCAGAGAGAAATTAAAGCAAATGTAGCAGGACTTTCCTGGTAGCGCAGTGGTTTAGAATCCGCCTGCCAACGCAGGGTGCACGGGTTCGATCCCTGGTCCGGGAAGATCCCACATGCCACAGAGCAACTAAGCCTGCGTGCCACAACTACTGAAGCCAGCACGCCTAGAGCCCGTGCTCCGCAACAAGAGAAGCCACCACAATGAGAAGCCCGCGCACCGCAACGAAGAATAGCCCCCACTCTCCACAGCTAGAGAAAGCCTGCGCAGCAACGAAGACCCAACGCAGCCAAAAATAAATAAATAAAATTTTTAAAAAATAAAGCAAATGTAGCAAAACGTTAGCAGTTGTTGAATTTAGAGGAAGGGTAGATGTGTGCTCATTGTTTTATTCTTTCAACTATCGTGCATATTTGAGAATACTAGAAAAACCCAGAATCTTGATATTTCATCACAGGGAGAACAGTGTTTGTAGGGAACACTTGCTAGTTGTGCTCACCCAGCACACATAGCCCTCTTCCTGTAACAGCACTTCCATTTACCTTCTGGGCATTACCCTCCCCCAGTGTATGCCCACTTACTCTAAATTTCAGTCTAGGTGTCCTCTCCTTCCCTGAACCAAGAGGGTAGGTGCACAGCCCATGTCAGGTCAATCAAACGCTCCCTTGTAAGAACTTAACCCAGGGTAGATTAACACAAGGCACACCTGAGAGTGCCTGGAGGTACCGCTCAGCACTTCCTGCTTCCCAACTCCCTAGAGCTACCCTGTGTGCTTTTTCTGAGGCTTGCCATTTAGCTTTTGCCTCAGTGAGCTAACCTATTCTTTCCAATAAAATATTGTTGTTGTCATGAAGACCAGAATTGGTCACTGATTTTGACCAGTGAACCATTTTAACACCAATCCAATGTTTTTTTTACAAAAAACAAACACACAAAAAGCAAACAAAAACAAAAAAACACCTACAGAAGAAAGAACACCTACAGAGAAAATGCCTAGCATGAAAAATCTATTGCTTTTATAGGAGGGTTAAAATCTTCCAGGCCGGAGACAAATTACAATTGTGAAGTGAGCTGTGAACCATAAAAACAATTTAAAAATTCAGAGTTTGAACAAGTGAAAGGTGAGAGACATATTAAATTTACTCTCTCCCTGGAATGCAGTCTCACCTTACTACGAAAGTAGGCAATGGGAGTGAAAGCAAGCGGAAAGCAGAAAAAGCTTCACCGCCTCAGCAGAGGATGGAATCTCGCGATAATATGGCTGCCGTTTACCAAGCGCCCACCGCCCTAGGCACCGAGTTAGTCCTTCATATCCGTCACCTCACTGAATTCTCCCAACGGCAAATTTATTATCTATTATTTGGCTGTATATACTCTGATTATCTGCACTACACAAACCTGGGGCTCAAGATTGTTAAACCTCTAAGTCGTAGACCTAGAAGGAGGAGGGGCAGGATCCAAACTCAGACGTGTGACTACAGCACTGGGGCCGTAGCACCAGGAGGGCGAGCGAGCTCCAGCTTCCTGGTCCAGCCTCAGATCAGCATCCCAGCGGCCTAAGCCGCTCCCCTTCAAGTTCCTGAGCCAATCCAGAGAGCGGTCAATAGATGCTGAGAGACTCTGCTTTTCTCCACCCACTCTGGACCCAAGAGCCTCCTTTGCAGACACCTTCCACAGCACCCAGTTCCTGGCTCTCAAGGGTCTCCTGAGTCACCTCTGCTACCCGCAAGAACTGGGTCCGGGGGAGCCGTAGCCACCTCTGTGCCACACACTCCCAAGTTATGGCACCTGCTAACCCCCGCTTCGCCGTGTTAACTTCATCGACAGAAAGTAGATTTCTCCCGCTCCCATTCACCTTGACCTAGTAAAGCCTAAAGGATATAAGCATGGCTTTTGGAGCCAGATACACCTAGGTTCAAGTCCCTGCATCACCACTGCCTGCCCGTGTGTAAGTTTCTTCATCTTCAGGCTCCCAACCTAAAATTACGAATGATAACCCTATCTTTATAGCAGGCTTGTTGTGAGGATAAGATGCACTAACCTACAGAAAGCATCTAGCACAGTGCATGGCCCTTTGTAAGCACTTGATAAACAACAGTTCTTATTTTCTTACTTTCATTGTTATCCCCACACTGTAGTCTGTCCAGCCTTTCAACCCTGATTTTGTACTTTGGGGTCTAGATCTCCTGCCTTCTCTTGTCAATTTTTTTTTTTTTTCTCTCTCTAGAAGTGAATCCAAACCCTGGGAGGGTTCCCAGTTCACCGGTGGGTCTTCTTCATTTAGACAGATCTTCCAGAAACAAGAATTTAGCTTGCCTGACGTTTTCATTTATAAAACTTATTTCCAGGTAGAGTTTTGCTGCAATGCCCACCAGTTTTCATCTAGAACTTGAATGTAGGTGATTATGCCCCTGGGAGCACCAGTAAAGGATGGAGAGGTCACGAGGTGGGGCTGGAGCCTGGGCCTCAAGTCAGCTGGGCCTGACCCTGCTCTTGCTGGCTGTGAGGCGTGCACACTACTTCTCAACTCCGAACCTTAATTTCCTCAGCTATAACATGGAGAGTCTGGCTCTTAAGGAATCCACGAGATAGCAACTGGAAAGCCCATGTGCCTGGCACAGAGTAGGCAAGGGTAATGTCAGTTTCCTTTCCCCTAGCAGACCATCACTGTCTTGAAGTACTACCATTAGCATCCTAAAAGAGAGGTCCCACCCCTAAGGAAGCAAGGCTTCCCCTCTCCTATTGCATTTTCTGCCTTTTCCCTAGTCACTCCTTTTGCTTCTCTGAACCTTAGTCATTCTGCAGTTGGGGGTGGGGCAACACAGGAAAGAGAGGCGGTTCCTGGGACTCAGCCAGCCGCAAAGTGGCCCTGCTCAGATGCCATCTGGTCAGGAGCCAGACTTGCTGCTTAGAAAAGCACATACGTTCTGAGCACTACTACCTAAGGGAAAACTCTGAGACACTTCAAAAGCAGCAGTAAAGATGATTAAAGAGCTAGAGAAAAGGGCCTGTGAGGAAAGTCTATAGAACCTAGATTGTTAGGTTAAGGAAGTGAAGGCAGGAGGGGAAGCCTGGGCTTCTGAGAAACAAGTTTCCAAAGAGACGAAGCCAAACAAAATAAAATACGTACAGTGGTAGGTCAATGTTGTAGATTGGGAGGGGTGAGTGGTGGGTGACAGTGGAAGGGTCTTGGCGGGTCCACTGAGGCAGGACCTGAAGTCGGGGGATTTCTGTAAGAAAAAGAATGCAAAATTATTACCACAAAATTGCTAGGGCCCTTCCTGGGCTTTGAATGGTATATGCTGGTGAGGGACCCTGAAGCTCTGTTGATATCACCTCTAATCAAGTAAATTTACTTCCAATCGATGGTGTGACAAGTGAGCTGGTAACAGATCTGAGAAACGATCACAAAGCTTGATTGTTCTGCAAACTCTGCCTGGCAATGCCTTCTTCCCCTAACTAATGCCTTTTTAGCCTGCAAAACGCAATGCCAGCCTGCTCTCCTCTCAGACATCTTACCAGATGCAGCCCTTCCCCGCCACAGTGGTTCAGTGCCTCCCCTTCACGTGTGCACCAGTCGTCTGTCACACACTGCGCTTATATTGACCACTCCACCTGTGCATTAGTTATCTAATGCTGCATAACACATTTCTCTAAAATGTAATGGCTTAGAACCATAGGCATTATCTCACCATTTCTGTGGATCAGGCGTCCGGGCATGGTTTGTCTTAAGGCTCAGCTGGAAGAGATCGGCTTCCCAGCTCACATGATTGTTGGCAGGATTCAGTTCCTCATAGGCTGTTGGACTGAGGCCTCAATTCCTCAAGAGCTGCTGGCCGGAGGCCTCCCTCAGTTCCTTGCCATGTAGACCTCTCCGTCAAGCAAGCATGGCAGCTGGCTTCATCAGAGTGAGCACATGAGAGGGCAAGAGACAGAGTGGCAGCAAAGTGACAGTCACAGTCCTTTGTAACCTAATCACAGAGGTGACATCCTATCACTTTGGTCATATTCCATTCATTAGAAACAACTCACTAGGTCCAGCTCACACTCACATGCAGGGAATTACACAAAGTCATAAATACCAGCAGGTGGGGGTCATTTGGAACCTTGTCCGGAGCTGCCTACTGCAAATGTCACTCCTGCTCCATCTTGTCACTGCCTGTTGTCCTGCCTGTCCCTGCCAGTCCATTATGAGTGCTTTGAAGACAGGAACCACAATTTACTCACATCTTAGTGCCCCTTAGCGACTAGCACAGGCCTCTGGGGCTTGTTCAGTGAATGGATAATGAATAAATGAATGACTGGTTATTCCCTGTAGCAGAAATGGAACCAAAGGCAAGTGTATCATTTTAATTAAGAGAGTGTGCTATTTATTACCTTTTCACCCAGTCACTGCATTTCTAGAAAATTAAGGAAATAATCAGGAAAGTAATTACAAGGATATATTTAGAAGTTTGTAAGTTAGTTGCAAGGATGGTCTATAGAATTGTTTATAACAGCAAACATCCCCCTCAAAAACAAAAACAACTAACCTGTAAACTACCTGAATGTCCAATAATAAAGGATTGATTAAATGCATTATGTTACAGTCCTACAATGGATATTCTGAAGTCATTAAGGTGAAAAATATTGAACAGTAGTAAATGACAGGGAAAGATGTACATATATATAGATGTAGGTATATATAATACTGTACATTATTTTAATATTGTATAATGCACATTATTTATTGTACATCTAGAAAGCAGGTTACAAAGCAGTGTATGTATTTCACATTTTTACAAAGTAAATATACACATAGAAAAAGTCTGGAAGGATTTAATCAGTTTTGAATGGCCATGAGGTTCAGATAAACTGATTTTAAATTGCTTAAACAAACAGGTATGTGTTTCTTTTTTTGTTTGTTTTTTTCACATAACAAGATGTCTGAAAGTAGGCAGCCTCTGGCCTTGGTTCTCTCTGGCTCAGTATCACCGCAGTTCTTTAGGCCTTCCCCTCATGCTTGCCACCTCATGGTCATAAGATGGCTGCCCCAGCTCCAGGAATCACATACACATTCAAAGAAGGAAGAACAGCTAAGGGGAAGCTCCAGTCATGACTAACTCTTTACTAGGAAAGCAAAAGGTTCTCCAGAAGTCCCCCACTATACTTCCCTAACTCTCTCATTGGCTGAGTGACATGGACATTCCCAGCTACAAGGGAGGCTGGGGACACTAGAAACAGAAATTTCATGATTGGCTTCAAAAGTCATGATGTATACCCTAGTTACACAACTACCTAAACAAACTTGAAGGTCTGTTAGCAAAGAAGGGAGCAGGGACATTGGGTAGGCAACTAGATCTTGCCCCCTTTAGATAGGACATGCTGTCCACTTTGTCACTGTCACTATCACCTCACTCCTTCTAGTCTTACACCTGGATTGCTCTACTCAGTTAATCATCTGCTAGTCCCTGAGGGCATCTGAGCTTTCAACACTTGAATATAAAACTCAAGATTAGGGGGCTTCCCTGGTGGCGCAGTGGTTGAGAATCTGCCTGCCAATGCAGGAGACATGGGCTCGAACCCTGGTCTGGGAATATCCCACATGCAGTGGAGCAACTGGGCCCGTGAGCCACAATTACTGAGCCTGCGCATCTGGAGCCTGTGCTCCGCAACAAGAGAGGCCGCGATAGTGAGAGGCCCGCGCACCGTGATGAAGAGTGGCCCCGCTTGCCACAACTAGAGAAAGCCCTCACACAGAAATGAAGACACAACACAGCCATATCTAAATAAATAAATAAATTTAAATCATATGGGCTTCTAAGAAGACCTCTGCTTAAAAAAAAAACCAAAAAAACCCAAGATTAGAAAATGTGAAAAAATTGCTAGCTGTCCTTCATTATTCATAACTTCCTTCTTTCTTCTGGTAACAAAGCAACCTTCACCCCAAGAACTAGCAGGGCATATGGCTGCCCAGCTCAGGATCATATCTTCCAGCCTCCCTAACGGCTAGCTGGGTGTGACCATGCAAGTGCTCACCATTGGAAAGTGACTAGAATTGATATGAGCATCACTTCTTCTACATCATATCCTAAAAGGAAATGTTAGCCATCTATGCCCTCTTTTCCCCCTTTCCCACAGGCTGGGAATGTAGATGCTTGCTTCAACAATGTTCTAGGAGA
Organism: Tursiops truncatus; assembly: GCF_011762595.2. NCBI lineage: Eukaryota > Metazoa > Chordata > Mammalia > Artiodactyla > Delphinidae > Tursiops > Tursiops truncatus. The sequence goes on along the minus strand of NC_047034.1, from coordinate 161,992,053 downwards.
GGGCAGAGCAACAAGATAGAGGGAACCCGTGTCCTTAAAATGACCACGTGGGGCAGAGCCACTTACTCACCACTGGACTCATGCTGACCCACTCATAGGCTTAAAGAGATAAAACAACAACAACAGCTATTAAACAAGATGTGTATTTTTAGAGTATCCTGTATTTTTTTAATCTCTTTATTAAAACAGCTATTCCGTTCCCCAACTAATACAGAAAACAAACCACATTATACTAATGTTTGTCGTTAATAGTTGAAAAGGGGGTTGGAGCTGAGTTGAAAAAAGAGAAGAGTCAAATAAGTGCTGGAATAGGAGAAGATGTTTTTGTAAAGAGGTCTTGGAAAATACAAAGGCCTTCATTACCGGAGGAGGCACCTGAACTATGAACAGGCAGGACATTGATGGAGCTTGGTCAGAAGCCCTGCTGGGCTCTGCTTTGACCTAGAATGGAATTAATATGGTTGGGGCTGAACCTAAATAAAGACCAGGGTGAACCTGAACAGTGCAGCCTGAATGGCACAAAGACCCATCGTTCAAGAAGGGTCTGTGCAGTTATGAATTAGGTGACAGGGCCATCAGTCAGGGTGTTTAGGTTGGAAGCAACAGAAGGCAACTGTGACTCTCTCACATAAAACAAAACCAAAAAGGAATTTATTAGAAGGACACGGAGGAGGTCAAAGAATCTACAGAAGATCTTGAGAGCCAAGTTCCAGGAAAGAACAAGATCCAGGTAAGCTCTGGGAATCCCGCTGGCAGAAACCTAATTTCCCAGCATTAGAAGTCAGAATCACCTGGAGGGCTTGTTAAAACAGAGATTTCTGGGGCCTACCCCCAGAATTTCTGATTCAGCTGATGAAGGGTGGGACCCTGGAATCCGTATTTCTAACATTTTCCCAGCTGCTGATGCTGGTGGGCCAGGGGCCGCATATGAGAACCATTTTTCTAGGTAAACACATCAAATGATTCAGCACCGACTGCCTTCCATCTCCGTGTCCCCACTCAAGATTCCAAAGTCCTGCGAAAGTCTAGTTGACTCAGAGTTGAGTCACTCCTGTGGTCAGAGGGATAGAGTCCTGTGACTGGCAGCCCTTTGAGTCTCACATGGGTTGGGGGCAGTGGGGGGCTGGGAGGGAAGTTCCCCAAAGGAAGTCTTGCTGGTCAGACAACAATAGAAGATGGCCAAGCTGAATGCACAACTCTCAACATCTGGAGCAAGATCTGCTGCAGCAACTGCTCTCAGCACAGACAGTTCCAGAGGAGAAAACTTTTTAAAAAGAAAAGAAAGAAGGGAAGGAAAATGTGGACTCTTGGACAGTTATCTTTATTCAAACTTCATTCTCTTTTCCAGCCCAAGATAGGAGACTCCTGCCCCCTAGAGGCCAGAAATCAATTCCACAGCCGTCTTGGTGACTTAGAGAAGCCCCGAGGAGGCAGTGGACTTTGCACTGGGGACAATTTTGACCAGTTAGGCCACGGCCCAGGACAACGTGTCATCATGCCTGCTGTAGCTTTTCTCAGCCGCAGAGAGACTGACACCAACAGATATTTCCTTAAAAAGCCTAAACATATTTTTGCATTATATTTTATATGCTCACAATGAATTTTTTCCTTCAGAAAAACTTAGAGAAAAAAAAATTTGTTAACCTAAGTAACCAAGCCTATACTTCCGTAAGTCTGTATTGCCGTCTATCAAATTTTCTTAAAATGAAGCTCACTTGAGCTTATAAACCAATGTGATATGATGATTTAACATAGCAACATGGAGTGTGTTAAAAACATCATGTTTGTATTTACACAGCAATCAATGTCATATGCCATATTAACAGGATAAAGGACAAAAATACATGATTATCTCAATAGATGCATAAAAAACATTTGACAAAATCCAATACTCTTTCATGATAAAAACACTCAACAGACTAGGAAGAGAAGGGATCTTTCTCAACCTGATAAATGTCACCTACAAAAACCCCACAGATAACACCATACTTAATAGTGAAAAACTGAATATTTTCCCTTAAGATCAGTTGTAAAGATTAGTGGTTGCCAGGGGCTGGGGGAGGGGGAAACAGGAATTTACTAATGGGTACAGGGTTTCTTTTTGGGGTGATAAAAATGTTCTGAAATTAGATAGTAACAATGGTTGCACAACCTTGTGAATGAATGTACTAAAAACCACTGAATTATTCACTTTAAAATGGTAAGTTTTGTGATATGTGAATTATATCTCAAATAAAATTGTTATTAAAAATATATATTTACATGGGGGCAACTATTGATTGTGTAGCTAGAAGTGGGGAGAAATCCCATGATCCCTGGAAGCTTGTTTGGGACAGAAGGAGAATTATTTGTTATAATATTCTCTTTAACTTCCCAAAAACTGGTTACAAGGGAGCCCAGTTGAAGAATTTAGTTTTGTTAAAGAAAAAAAAAACAAACCCTATAATTGTCAGGTATACTTGCTCCTTTGTTTCAAAGGGCACTTTAGTGTTCCCTGGGTCAGTTTCAGCCTGAGGTTTAGCCTGGGGTCTAGAACAGAGAAGAAAATACTTCACCTTATAGAGTAAGAAGTTTTAGAACAGACTGCTGGAGACTAGACTGGAGCTGGAGGCTGGAGGAGATGGTAGCAAGCTGACTCCCAAGGAGGGATAGAGCCCGAAAGAAATTCCTCTTGGCAGTAATGGCCCATGAACTTTTAGGACAGTGATGTCTTATAGATAACTCTAAGTGGGTGCCTCTACTGTGCTGAAATTCTCCCTGTGTGTCACTAAAGCCTCAGTAGAACCTGCTAAATGTTAGGAATACTTGGAGAAATGAAGGAATCAACAGCTTGTCCAGAAGGGGCTGAGAAAGCCTGCCAGAAAAAAAAATAGCACCCAAGGAAAAAGAGTAACAATGAGAAACAAACTATTTCTTGGGCTAGCCTGGGGGGTGCGGCTCCAAATCCACTCAACCCCTTGGCTAAAATCACCGGAATTACGGGGAGAGGCCTGGAGACCAAGTTAAGGATGGTTTTGTCTACATGTAAGAAAAAACCCAATTCATGATCACTTAACCAATAAGGAAATGTTATTGTTTCACAGAATGAGAAATCCTAGATTAGATTGGCTTCAGGGCTGGTTAATTCAGTAGTTTAATGATGTCATCAAGGGCCCAAAGTTCTTTGCCTCTTGCTGCTCTGCTATCCACAGCTGTTGGCTTATCTTCAGGCCATCATAGATCCAGCTACCCTGATTGCATATTAAAGTAAATCCATGTCTTGATTAGAACGCTTTTGATTACAAACATCAGAAATCCAACCTAGATGAGCTTAAGGAAAATAGGAATCCAAGGGGACTTCAGGCATATCTGAATCCAGGAGGGCATCAGAACTTTCTTTCTTTCCATCTTTCGGGCTTATTTGACTCTGCTTGGCGTCACTCTCAGACAGGAGATGGCTGCTGGCATGCCAAATCTTCAATGCCGTGTATCTCATGCTGAGCGTGAGAGACAGAGACAGAGAGACCTTTTTTCTAATGTCCATTTGACAAATTTCATGAAGGGATTCTGATTAAGTCACCGGCCCATCCCTATCCCTGGATCAATCACTAGAGACGCAGGACAAAAACCTTGGATTGGCCAGCCTTGGGTCTTCTGCCCACCCCTGGGACTTAGAGTCAGAACCACCCAAGCCACAAGGACTGAGCTGCATTTGGGGGAGGAGGAATGCTTCTCCATTGGAAGACAGTCTGAGCAATGAAAGTGTGTCTGCCATTTGCCAGAAGGCTGTCAGACATGAGTACGTGGGATTCCAATGCGAACTAAGGTTTAATAGGCACCCTCCAAGAAACCAGAAGGGAAGGGTGAAAGGAACTGGAAATTTTGGGGGGCCTACCATGTGCTTTCCCAAGGTCGCAGAGCTAGGACATGGCGGAGCCTGGATTTAAATCCATGCCTTTTTAGTTCCAAAATCCATGCACTTAGCACTGGGGGGACTGAGCAAAGGCAGAGGGGCCACGACAGAGCAGAGCTGTGCTGTTGAGACAGAGAAAGCTGTCCAGCAGACACCATGGCGGAGCACTTAGCCCAGCCTGGATATGAATCAGGAAAGTCTTTCTGGAGGAGATATTTGAACCGAGGCTTAAGGGACAGCAGGTGTTTGTCAAAGGAATAAAGGAGAGAAGCAAGAAAACAGGTTGTCTGGCTAGGCGGAGGAGGTCACAGAGGCCAGAGTTTCGGCTTTGGACACTGTCTCCATGAGATAGGGGCTTTCTTATCCTGTCTCCTCCCAGCTCTGCCCCCATGCCATCACACCACAACAAGCCATCCTTGTTCTGACAAACATAGTTATTCAAGTGGGGATTTCCAGAGATATTCTCATAGTGGTTGGGACAGTGGTCTGTGATCTGCCATCTACATCCTGTGTGACGATTACCTAGTCATGTCCCCTCTTTGGGATAGAGCTACCTTATCCATAGAGTTGTAGCGGGCAAATTGACTGTGGAGATGGTTGTACATATCTGTGACTATACTAGAAACCACTGAATTATACACTTTAAATAAGTGAATGTGAATTCTATCTCAATAAAGCTGGGAGTTGTTTTTTAATTGTAGTGGGCACGGTGATGGGGGAAGTTTGGCCTAAGGGCTGCAGAGCTGTTGCAGTCAAGGCTCTGTTACTTTATAGCCAGGTGGCTTTATGTACATTTTTCTTTTTACTTTATCTCTCGGAACCTCATTTTCCTCATTGTAAGAGGGGAATTATGTCTTTATCTTGTTTAGGTGGTGAAGGAACAGATGCAGTCGGGGGCTGGAATGCTTAGAATTCTGGCTCCATCACTGACAATCTCTCTGTGCCTGCACATCTTCATCTATTTAATGGAGATAATAGTACCTTATTTATTGCATCGTTGGGAAGATTGTACACTTTGATACCTAGCGTTGATACCTATAAAGTTCTTAGACCTATGTCTGGCATGTGGGTCAGTAGTTCATAAAAATGGTAGCTAGTTTATTATCTCTATTTCATAACCTGGATTCCACTTGGGATCTTCTAGACAAGGTTTAATTGCCCACCCAAACCTAGTACTGGACTCCCTGAGGACGGGGGATTCCCCATACCTGAGCCTTTTCCTAGAGGTAGTACACAATTCCGAGGGTGGTCTTCCAGCCCATGTTCCTCTTTTCTAAAAATGCCTTTCCCATAGAAGTGGGCTTCAGCAGTCCCCAGCCATAACTGAATGAATAGGGGTGGATCCCCTCATCCAAGCTGGACCAGTCAACTTCTCTCTTCCAGATATTTGGACTCTGGGATGTGTTAGCAGGTGATGCTGAAGCTGAGAGGTGACATTGGCTGGACAGCCATTTTGCACCATGTGAATGGGAATGGCAAGAACTCAGAGAGAGAACCGTGGAAGACTCACAAAGAGTGACAAGAAACCTCAGAGGGAGAAGGAGAGGATGGTTCTGCCAGGAATCCTGGTGCATTTCCATTCAGTCAATCAACAAATTTATTGAGCACCTACTATGTGCCATGCCCAGGGATATAGCAGTGAACAAGAGGACAAATTCCTGCCTTCAGGTACAATGGGACACCGCTGAAAGGTTTTGTACAGGGAAACAACACAATCTTATTACATTTTTAAAAGATTGCTCTGGCTGTTGTGTGAGGGGGACAAAGGAAGTGGGGGGGGGGACAAAGGAAGAAGCAGAGAGAATGTCGCAACCACCCAGGCAAGAGCTGAAGATGGCTAGGCTAGGGTGGTGTGGAGGGAGTGGTGAGCAAAAGTGGGAGTTTGGTTCTATTTAGAAGTTTCCAGTTCCTGGTTCTAGTTCCTCATGAGACCTGTCTACCTCCTGCCCCCAAGTGTTCATCTAGATTTCCCCCTTCCTTCCTCCCCCATGATGTTTTTCTTGCTTTGGTTAGTGTGTGACAAGGATTCTGTTATTTGCAACTGAACCATTCCTGACTAAGACACCTTGGCTCTTCAGGCTGGTCTAATTCATCACTGTCTAGAACATGACCAGTTTCATTTTCCCTGTGTTAAGGAAAGTGTTTTCTCTTATAAGTAACCCACATAGGAATTAACAACCTCCTGAAGGAAACTTTTCTTCCAGAGAACTTTCAAAGGAAGCAAAGATTTATTTTATGATGTGAGAAAAATGCTTGTATCATATGCCGCCTCCAGTTATGCCCACAACATCAGATAAGGGGACAACAGTTGCTAAAATATGGAGCTGATTATACTCCAGGCCTTGTCCTAAAAGCTTTATACGTATTGGACTTCCCTGGTGGTGCAGTGGTTAAGAATACACCTGCCAATGCACAGGACACGGGTTCGAGCCCTGGTCAAGGAAGATCTCACATACCGCAGAGCAACTAAGCCCGTGAGCCACAACTACTGAGCCTGCGTGCCACAACTACTGAAGCCAGCATGCCTAGAGCCCGTGCTCCGCGACAAGAGAAGCCACCACAATGAGAAGCCTGAGTACCACAATGAAGAGTAGCTCCCGCTCAACACAACTAGAGAAAAGCCTGCACCCAGCAGCGAAGACCCAATGCAGCCATAAATAAATAAATAAATAATATTTTTAAAAATAATAATTATTTTTTTAAAAAAGCTTTGTACATTTTAACTCATTTAAGCCTCAGAGCAACCCTGTATAAGGTAGGCTGTCATTGTTCTTATTTTACAGATCTATCATTGCTCCCATTGTACAGATGGGAAAACTGAGGCACAGAAGGTTCAGTAAGTGTCTAAGATCACAAAACTAGTAAGTGATAGATCTGTGATTCAACCCAGGCATTCAAGTTCCATGCTCTTAGTCAGTGTTTCTCAACTAGGAGCACTGATGGCTTTTTAGGTGGGATGGTTCTTTGCTGTACAGAACTGTCCATCTCACTCTTGTGGTTAGTTTAGTGTCCCTGGCTTTGCATACATGAACTCAGTTTAATCCTCTTGATGACCCTATGAGTTAGGTATTGTTATTCTCATCCCCATTCTACAGAAAACTGAAACCCAGGGAGGTTCGTAGCTTACCCTGAGTTACCCAGCTCATAACAGGGGAAGCCAGGATTTGAACCCAAGCAGTCTGACTCCAGGTCCTGTGCTTTTAACCATCCTGCTATCCTGCCTCACTAAGAGTTAACAGACTAGACTAGGTAGGGGGTGCCCTGGCCAGATAGGACCTTTAAGTAGAGTCCAGCAGGCCTTTTAGAGTGGGCTCGGCAGCTCAAAGGAGCCACTCCAGGCTGGAAAGGCAAAGACTGGCAGGAACCAGTGACCCTTTCCTCATGCAGGACTGGCCAGCAGGTAAGGGGGAAAGTGGTATGATTAGAAAAAGTCTAATCTGTAAAGGACACAGCCCGGGAATGGGATAATCAAGGAGTGGGTATCAGGAATCCACAGCAGAGTGAGGCCAAAGGAATGTCAGGAACTCTGGACTGCTGGGTGAGTGCCTTGTGTTCCCCCACTTGTTTTTTCTTCAGCTCCTCCACCTGCAGCTGGTCCTTCCCTTAAAGGTATAAAGTTGCCAGGGACATCCTGGGCACTCCTTTGCCTGTAACTCTGTACTTTCAGACTCCCAGATATGCTCACACATGGCTCATGGCAGGGCTAATTAGTACCATTTTGGATAAAGCCACTGGTGGCTAATACCAAGAATCAAATCTTCTGGCTCTATAATCCCACTCCAAAAATAACTTAACAAAAACCGAAAGCCAGGGGCCTGGAGATATTGGTGGCTGCCATCCCTGTCCTTGTACCTTTAAGCCAACTGCACATCACAAGCTACAGAGTCTGAAAAGCAAAATTGTGAAAAGCAGGACACCACCCAGGACACCCACTGTCCATTGCCCAGGACACCACCTCACTTTGTTTTGTTTGTTTGTTTTTGCGGTACGTGGGCCGCTCTGGACTCGCAGGCTCAGCGGCCATGGCTCATGGGCCTAGCCGCTCCGCGGCATGTGAGAACTTCCTGGACCGGGGCACGAACCCGTGTCCCCTGCATCGGCAGGCGGACTCTCAACCACTGCGCCACCAGGGAAGCCCATTTTGGATTCAACCTTCTCCTCTTTAATTGAAGTTCAGCTCTGGGGCCTGGCCCTGACCCTTAACTCTGACTTCCATTTTCTGCCCTTTGAACTTTTGGGGATTTTAACTCAGACTCTCTGCTCTGGTTCCTCTTATTCCTGCCCGCTTCAGGAGGAATGCCCCATCCAAGCTCAGATCTTTAGGACCTACGCCTTGGTGAGCAATCACTTGTTTGCAAGTAGAAGAAACCCACTCAAACCAAAAAGGAAGAACGTATTATGAGAGCCCAGAGGTCTTACAGAACCCAAGGTCATAATTGCAGTCATGTAATAGGATGTTGAAATGGGGCCTTTCCCCACCTCTGTTTCTACAGAGATGCCAGTACATGGATATCATATCCCAAAGTGAATGTGAGGCTACCTCCTACATAGAAGTTACAGAGGAAAAGTATAGAATCAGCTTTATTACCATCTTCAGACCTCTCAGCCAGATCAAAGATATTAAAAAGTGGTCCGAATGCAGAAAGGGGAGATTTGATGAAGAGATATCTTTGGAGAGAGCCGTTGTCTGTACTGTTGTTCCCACCATCTTACCAGCCCAGGGTGGAAGGGAGAGAGGTGGAGAGGAACAGCATACATTATTTCAAACCTAGGGAGGCAGTTCTTCAAGAGCAGGGTGCCTCTCCACACTGTGGCCTGGGGCCTGACTTCTCCCTAAGAAACCCTGAAGATGAGAGATGCCTCACCAACTACTTGGGCAACACTTATCAAGAACTTTCCATGTGCTAGGAACTGTTTTCTGTGCTTTCCCTGTATTAACTCATTTAATCCTCCCAACAACCCTGGATGGTTAGTGCTGTATTTTGAAATGTGATGCTCTCACTCACCAACATATTGTGAATATTTTCCCATGTCAATAAATATTCTTCTGCCACATGGATTTAATGGCCACATGGTCTTCCTTTGCACAGCTGCAAGCCCTGATGGCTAAGCACATGGATTCTGGAGTCAGCCTGCCTATTTTCAAATCCCATCTCTTCCAGTTACATATGGTAGAGGACCATTTTTAGAAAGGAAATGAATGTATGTAACCCGTGACTTGGCAGCCTGGATGTCCCCCACATCTCCAGCCCCCTAGTGTCACCTGTCACTGCATTAATATTCCTTGAACATCTAGCAGCTTCCAGAAACTAGAGATACAACAATGAATGAGACAGATGTATTCCCTAACTTCAGAGAGTTTATACTCTAGTAAGGGAGACAGGTAGTAGCCGGTAAAAATGCCAAAGACGAATGCAAAATCATGTAATTGATAGATTCAATGAAGTGAAAAAAACAAGGGGCTGCTGAGATGGAGCAAACAATAATTCTTGGGAAGTTAAGTAAAATTGGCTTGAACTCCCAGATCCTGGAGAGTGGGCGACTCACGAGTCCCTCCCAATATCTCTAACGATGTGATGGGGCATGGAGGACAGTGGATCTATGGCTTCTGGCCTACTCTAGCTCCACTTCCCTTCTCTTGGTTACTTAACTCCTTGTCATTTGATAATTTCCTGGGATGAACAAGCAGGACATCAAGAATCACAATGCTGTTTGTTCTTGGATTAAATCCTCCTCGTCTCAAGACATGTTTTTCCAACCAAGTCCTTGCAGGTCTTTGCAAACCCATGAAGCTTCTCTTTGGACATTATCTCATCCCAACCTCCCTCTCCCATTTTACAGATGGAGAAACTGAGTCTCATCATCTTCAATAATTTTCTAGAGAAATTTCAGCTTCTCCTCTGATTTGGAAAGTTTTCATGAGAAAATGCATATTCAAAGAGACATAGAAATTGATCCGAAAGTTCATCAAATGTTTATTTCAAGTTGTTAAATCATCATCATCATTCAGGGTACTTCCACATTCCAGATCTACAAGTGTCAAAGCCAAGGGAACTGAACAAGTTATATAGAAATGGATGTCTCAGAAAAGAGAAGTAGCTGCAGTGGACAGGAAGAACAACATCCTCAATTTTCAGGATATTTACAAAGTGTGTGTGTGTGTGTTTCTTTGTAAGTTCCCTCTTCAAAGAAAGGATCCCTCCTCAGTCCTGATGAACTTTTACTTATTGGCACACCCTGTTCACCTATGCTGTGAAAGGAACAAAAACTAAGTCAACTATGAGACACTTAGAATAATTATAATGGTCAGTGCTGGCAAAGATGTGACAAAACCAGTATTTACACAATTTGCTGGTGACATTGTAACTGACATAGCCCTTCTAAAAGCATTTTTTTTTTAAGATGGAGAGCACAAATTTTATTCTAAAAATAGATCTCAGTAACAATGAAATACCAAAAGCTGGTCATTATAATAAAAAAGGTAACAGGAATTTGCTTTAATTTTTTTCCTGAAAAATACAAAATTATCACTATAATATACTGCCAACTCTCATTTATCTGTATTTGAATTATTCATTTTATAGATTATCCAAGGACATTTTAAAATCATAGATTGAATTCTGCCTAATATTTAGACATATACTTAGATTGATTTTATCCTCAAGTAAACACATTCTCAAAGAATGCAAACAAAATTGAACATTTGCTTAAATAAACATAATTAGGAAGATAAAGTGATGTTGAGGAAATGTTCTCCGAAGTGAAATTCTGGTTTGCATCACTGTTTTCCCCAATTTTTGCAGATAACCAAAAAAAAAAAAAAAAAGGCTGCGTTGAAGTGCTGGTATTTGAAAGTAACAAATTATACAACTTATATGCAGAGGAAAGAGATAACTAAATTATTTCAAACCCAAAGCACAGGAAACTTTATAGGCAAATAACGACATTCAGTACTTAAAAAGTGGTCTTAGGGCTGGGTTTCCCTGGTGGTGCAGTGGTTGAGCGTCCGCCTGCCGAGTTAGGGGACACGGGTTCGTGACCCGATCCGGGAAGATACCACGTGCCGCGGAGCGGCTGGGCCCGTGAGTCATGGCTGCTGGGCCTGTGCCCCAAATCTTTGAGTAAAATGGACAGTGAAGCAGCCCCACAATCCCTGGCTTGATAAACACAGCATTCATCAGTAGCTCAGAATTCTAAGTGTTGTTTTGGAAATCATATGATGGGCTTTTTTTTTTTCTTTTAATTTAAGTGTGTTTCCATTACACCAAACATTTCCAGATATAGAAAGAAGCTCTACAGCTCTTAAAAATATTCACCAAATATGAAATTAACAGCTAAGTATGAAATGAAGCAGTATGCAGTGGTGAGAATATTCTCACGGTACCAAATAATCCAACTTATTATTTAATACTGACAACTAAGTCTTTAAAACATTAGCATGTTAAACATTGCAATTCACTGAAATTATATCAACTGTCATGGAATGCTCAAAAGAAGTTATTAATAAAAATACAGCCTCTCCAACAGCTCTCTAACAGAGTTAAGCCCAGGTATTTTTTCTGGGTTTATCTGGTTTTTTTCTGGGGTTTTTGTTTTTGTTTTTGGTATGTGTTTTGTTTCTAAACCAAGTACTAAGTTTTGGGAATTACCTGATGGTCCAGTGGTGGTTAGGACTCTGCACTTCCACTGCAAGGGACACGGGTTCCATCCTGGTCAGGGAACTAAGATCCCACAAGCCTCGTGGCAAACACACACACACACACACACACACACACACACACACACACACACACACATCAAGTACTAAGCTTTAAAACATATAAAATACTGATGCATTCTGAAGAGACATTGAAACTAAAATTATGCTTAAAACCTGGTTTGGGGCTTCCCTGGTGGCACAGTGGTTAAGAATCCACCTGCCAATGCAGGGGACACGGGTTCAAGCCCTGGTCTGGGAAGATCCCACATGCCACGAAGCAACTAAGCCCATGCGCCACAACTACTGAGCCTGAGCTCTAGAGCCCGCAAGCCACAACTACTGAGCCCACATGCCACAACTACTGAAGCCTGCGTGCCTAGAGCCCATGCTCCGCAACAAGAGAAGCCACCACAATGAGAAGCCTGCGCACCGCAACGAAGAGTAGCCCCCACTCACCGCAACTAGAGAAAGCCCGCTCACAGCAACGAAGGCCCAACACAGACCAAAAAAAAAATCAAACCAGGGACTTTCTTGTCAGTCCAGTGGTTAAGACTCTGCGCTTCCACTGCAGGGGGCACGGGTTCCATCCCTGGTCGGGGAACTGGGATCCTGCATGTCGCGTGGCAAAAAAACCCAAAAAGCACCCACACACACACAAAATCCAAATCCTTTTTGCCTTTAGTAATCGTGAGGAAGCTTTACACATTCATATAATACATTGTACATTATAGGCACTGGCTCGTTAATACTATTTTCAAGAAGAGAATATTGTTTTAAACTAACAATAAAACAAAGTTAACTGACTGGGCTGCATCAATCTTTCTTCTTTCCGTTGGTTCTTGGATTTCCTTAAATGATGGCATCATGTTCACAGATGGGTCTATAACAAATGCCTCTTCTTGAATAGTACATTTTGCATCCAATGTAAAGCATAGAATAAATTCCATAATTTAATATAATACTACCAACAAAGCTGCCAGTATCAAATTTTGATCTTTTATTTTCTTTAGAGTTAAGAGTTGCTGTAATTGTTACCGATGAAGAAACAAATGTCATGTAACTACTGTGGGTTGTAGTCATTGTGGGTGTTGATTGACATCCGGGATGTTTTTCGAAACGCTTGTTATTTTGGGTGTAGACTCTAAGGTGGTGGAAGTTATATCTGTTGAGACCCCTGTTGTCATTTTAGATGTTACTATGGGTTTCACCGGTGGTGACTGTCCCATTCTTTGAGACTGAGGAAACTGGAGTCGTTGATGGTTTCATAACGCGGTTGGAAGATTCATTTGCATGGCTGAAAGCCACCCGTGGGGTCTTCCCTGTTGAGTTAGCATTGGAGTTTTCTAGAGACAGCGCTCTTTGTGCTTCGCGACCCTCTGGGTCTGTGCGGTCCATGGCGGCCTGCGGCAGCGGCAGCACTAACCTGCATCACCGCCCCAAGTTGCATCACCGCCCAGACACCTCGCACCAGTCCTGCTGTTCCGAGAGGACGACATGGCGCCCCACGTGTCCCCAACTGAGGTGGCCATTGCGCTGGTGAGAGCAGCCGCTTTGCTCAACTGAGCCCCGCTGCGCGTTTCCTCTCGCCGCCTGTTCCCTCCCTCCCAGTACGCCCCCACTCCCCCGCTCCCCCAACCTCCCATTTCCCCTCACCTCCCCCCACCCCCAGGATCACCAAATAGGGCGCGGGTGCCCTTTTAAGAGAGCTGGGCCCTTTTAAAAGCAATTTGGCAATCTATTTTAGGAGGCGGTAATTCCTCCCCTGGAACTTTATCCGAATAAAATCATCTAAAGAGACAAAAACTAAAGTAGCAAAAACTTGAAAACAACTTACGTATCAAAGGTGTTTTGAGTGCTCACTTTGGAACAAACTCGTGTTATACACAAGACACAGATGATCTCATTTAGTTCTCAAAAAAATTCTAGGCAGCATATGCTATTTTACCCCTCATATACCAAATGGGGAAACTGAAGCTACAGGAAATACTGTGGTTTGGCCAGAGCTCAACAAAGTTAAAGCTGGGGTTGGCACCCAAGCCATCTGCCTCCAGAGTCACATGCTTCACCACTGCATTTTGCTGCCTCTGCCAGGTCTCTGTCTTTAGTGACCCTTTGCTTCACTGCAGTTTCCTGTTCGCAGACCGATGCTGATATCTTGATCTGATAAGAGGCTCATGAAAAGCTTCCGCAAGGGATGACAGGTAGTTGAGGAGTGATAATGATACAGAGCTCCTTTCCCTTCTTCAGAGCTGTGTGGAGCAGGGGCAGTGAGCAGCCATTTCTGGAGCCTCCAAAAGGCGCTGGGGTCTGTAGATAGGTAATCTCATTAGAACCTCCCAGCTCCATTGCAGGGGATCATTAGGCTCTTTGACAGGTGTGGAAACTGAGGCTCAGAGAAGGGCGGTGACCAGCTCAAGGTCACACAGCAAGAAAGTGATAATGGATCCAGAATCCTAGCCCAGGGTGTCTGATTGTAGAACCCACCCTCCTTCTCCCGGCTGTCTCTTTGACAGAGACTCAAAATATAATTACTGTAGTGGACTCGGCATGGGGAATGTTGGGCTGGTGCAGGCGGGGAGGATGTTTGGTAGATAGGTCTAGGGGACACTGACCCAGCTCCAGTAGCAGATCCAGGACAGGAAGTTAGGCAGTCCCAGGTCTGGGATCCAATGGGTCCCTCCTCGGATCCCAGACCTTGGCAGATGCTTGACTAGTGCAACTAAGAAGAAGGTCATATGCAAAGTCTGAAGCTACGTCCTTGTGCAAGTGGAGAATACATAGGGAAACAGAGGCAGAATCCCAGTCAAGGACTGGGGTCAACAGGGCAGAAGGAGAAGCCTGCAGCACCATGGGTCTATGGGTCCCCCGAAGCATCTGCCAACTTTATGGCCTTTTCCAGTTCACAACTTTTTTCCCCACAAGAGAGAAGGGGAAAGGGACAATGACAACAGCTGACTCATCTCAGGGAAATCACCCTCCTGCCTGCCCCCCCTAACCCAGAGGCAAACGAATACAGAAGACAACTTTATGCACTGTTGGTGGGAATGTAAATTGGTGCAGCCACTATGGGAAACAGTATGGAGTTGCCTCAAAAAATTAAAAATGGATCTACCATATGGTCCAGTGATTCTACTTCTGGGTGCTTACCCAAAGAAAACAAAAACAGTAATCCAAAAAGATGTATGCACCCCTAGGTTCATTGCAACATTATTTACAATAGCCAAGATGTGGAAGCAACCTAAATGTCCGTCAATAGAAGAATGGATAATAAAAGATGTGGTATATATATGCAATGGAATATTACTCAGCCATAAAAAAGAATGAAATTGTACCATTAACAACAACATTGGTGGACCTAGAGGGTACTATGCTAAGTGAAATAAGTCAGACAGAGAAAGACAAGTACTGTATGATCTCACTTATACAGTAACAAACACAGTAAAACAGAAACAGAGTTGTAGATACAGAGAGCAAACTGGTGGTTACCAGGAAGGAGTGGGGGGTTGGGCAAAAGAGGTGAAGGGGATTAAGAGATACAAACCTCCAGTTATAGAATAAACAAGCCATGGGGATGTAATACACAGCATAAGGAACATAGTCAATAATATTGTTATAATTTTGCATTGTAACAGATGGTTACTGGACTTGTGGTGATCATTTTGTAGTGGATTTAATTGTTGGATTACTATTTTGTTGACCCAAAACTAACATAATATTGTACATCAACTATGCTTCAATTAAAAAAAAATGTTCCTAGAACCTCCCATCCCACTTACCCACACGCCCTGCCCTTGCTGGGCTTGGCCCAGGGGCTGAGCTGGGTGGTCATAGAGTAGGGGCCTCAAAGGGAGGAGCTAGGAGGGCTGAGGAAGCTGGTCAAGAGGAAGAAAACCTCCCTGTCATGGAATTATTCACCCCCGAATATTATCACATGAATCAAGAAGCTCTGTCCACATCTCCAAGCCTCTTGCCCCTGTTCTCTTAAGCCAGTGGCCCAGTTTTCTCCTTTCCTATATAGCTCTCAAGGACCAGGAAAAGGACTGTACCAGCAGGGGACAAATAAGGAAGGGGTAAGGTTCAGCTCTCTTACCCCTGTTGCCCACACCACCCCTGCCCCCACCAAGAGCTGCTGTGCCCTGGGTTACTTCCCCAGTAATGAGAAAATCTAGAGTGCATCGGAGATGAAGTCTTCTCAGGGGGGAAGGCACCTCAGGATCAATGAGTCACTCCTCTGAGTGCAGAATGAAGTATTGAGACGTGTGGTTCTAAGAACCTTGTAAGAACAGATCAGACTCACCTTAGAAAGGAGCCAAACCAAGCTGTGGCCAAAACCGTCCACACCAGAAGCACCGTCTCCCATGCGTGGCCCCAGTTGGAGTCTGAGGAAGGCAGGGTAGGAAGGATGAGAAGCATGTAAATATTGAGTACCTACGGTGTGCCACGAGCTGTACTCATCTCATTTCATCCTTGCTGCTACTCCAAGAACTCAAGATTCTTAACTTTCCCCATTTCACAGGTGAAAATGGTATTAGTTCAGATTCTTTGCACTGGAATCAACAATCCACTGAAGTGAGTGTTTCCGGAAAGGGGGTGGGTGGGGTGAAAAAGGGGTATTAATTTTAAGGATCAGAGACTATGACCTGGAAACACATGGATTAGTACTCACCATGCATTAGATATAGTTGTATGCACTTTTATTTAATCATTATGGCAACCCCATGAAGTAGGTATTAATGTCATTCCCACTTTACAGATGAGAATGAGGGCACAGAGAAGTTAAATAACTCAGCTAGTAAATGATAGGGCCAGAATCTGAACCAAGGTAATCGGGAACCAGAGACTATGCCCTTAACCATTACACCAGTGGTTACCTAGCTGCCTAGCTAGCTGTCTGATAGCTGACTGGGCCTAAGAACTAATCTGGAATGAGGGCTTTATTCTTCCCTCTGGCTGTAGACCAGCTCTCTCTGGTGGAAAATGACCATAGCCAGCTCCTGATTTCCTAGCTCCTCCATTTAAGAGGCCAATCAGACTAAGACTGGAATTCCAAATTTCTGGAGAAGAGACTCTGATTGGCCCATTATGGTTCAGATCCATACCCCTGGTCCAATCAGTTGAGACAGGGTTGGGGGATGGGGACAGGGTCACGTAATACAGAAGCCCCATCACAGGAAATATGTGGAGATGGAAGGGACAATTACCAGAATATGGGGAGGTTGCACTGAGAGATCACCCAAAAGTTTTCCACTATAGAAAAATGAGACTCAGAAAGACTGGATAATTTGCCCAAGGTCACTGGTAGCAAAGGATGAAGCTCAGATTCGAGCCCAGGTTGATTTGTGTCCAAATTTAAGTCCTTTCCTCCATAGCATACAACCTCCCCACAAAAGTGAAAAATCTTGGTTAGATGCATAAGGTAAGTTCACAAGGGAATTTTCACTGAATCACTATTTGTTAAGCACCTGTTATGTATCCAGCACTGTTCTAGACAGTGGGGTTACATGGTGAGTAAAACAGACAAAAGTCCCTGTTCTCATGAACCTGCCATTCAAAGTGATACAACTGAATAAGAACAGAGGCCTGTCTTGGAGAAAAGCTCCTTTGGTTGCTGCCCCAGGTGGTGTGGAACATGGAAAGAACTTGGACTTTGACATCTGTCACAGACATTGACTCCTTCTAGACATTTCCCCATGGACTGCAAACATGGCAGCAATTCTTCACCTTTCCCTGTACAGTCTTCCCTTGTTATCTGCTGGGGATTTGGTTCTAGGACAACCACCACCCCACCCCTGCAACTCAAATACCAAAATCTGCAAAGTATTTGCATGTAACCTATGCGCATCCTCCGGTATACTTTAAATCATCTCTAGATTACTTATAATATCTAACACACTGTAAATGCTATTTAAATAATTGTAAATACAGTGTAAGTGCTATGTAACTAGTTTTTCTTTTTGGAACCTCCTGGAATTGTTTTTTTCGAATATGTTTGATCCATGGTCGGTTGAATCGGTGGATGTGGAACCTGCAGATATGGAGGGAGGGCCAACTGTATCCACAACCTTTGCCGTGATATTTCACAGTGCTCTCTCACTCTGATGCTGGCCTTGGTCATGTGACTTGCTTTGGACAATAGGGTATCAGCAGATGTGACGCAAGCTGGGCCTTAAAAAGCACTTGTGTGATAGGGTTTGCCCCCTCTTCTGCCTCTGCCATTACCCAGGAGAACATGCCAGAAGTAACCCACTGGAGGAGCAGAACCAGAGGGCCTAGTCCTCCCAGCCAAGGTTAGACTAGATCAGCCAATAACCAGCCAATCTCCAGACATGTGAGCAAGTCCAACCAAAATCAGCAGAGCTGCCTAACTGACCACCAGATGTATGAGCTGATTGTTACATGCTTTGGAAGCATGTGATTGTTTGCTATGTACTATTATTTCGGCGATAGATAACTGATAAACACCCCCTAACACTGTATTAATTTCCTCTGTGGCCTTGATGGAAAGGTAACTCCAAATGACCCATCCCACTAAAAAAGCCATTTTCCTATCCTCACCCTGGAGGACAGGGCCATGATGGAAACTAACCCCATCAAACACCTTATGTCCTGAGAATTTGAATTTGGAGGCAGTACAGCCAAAATAGGAGATCTCGCTGGAGGTCATTCATCGTGCTGGTGGTGGCAGCACTCAAGTGTAAATATGTCTCCAACATGATCCTGGACCCTCCATCTCTCCTTTGCTTCCTGTCTGTCCCCAGACTTGCTTCTACAGCTCCCCATAAATTCTTTGAGCCTCGCCCACATCCCTCCAATAAATTCTCTTTTGCTGAAAATTGACAGAGGTGGTGTCTGTTGCTTGTAGCCAAGAACTCTAACTGCTACTCTGCCAGCTAGACCCAAATTCAAGTCCCAGTCCTACTACTTAGCAGCAGATCATTGTGCAGGTGGCCTCTCAAGAGATCATTTAGCCCTGGTGTCACCCAAGAACCACAGGGAAATGAGAGCAGCAGTGTCAGGGGCTCTGAGTGCCAACCCCCATTCTGCAGTGGAAGGGAGCAATTATCTCCTCTCCCGACATCTAGGCAGCTGGAGTCTGACTAGGTGACTGACCCATGCTTGCTTCATGGGATGCTCCCACCCGGGTCTTTGAATCTTGGGGGACAGTCTCAAAGACAAGGGAACAGCTGGAACAGTCACAGTGGGGACAGTGCCGGTGGCATTGTCCTCACAAGCTAGTTCCTAGAGCATGGACTTGGCTCCATGAGCTGCCCACCCTCCTGTTTCCTGGGTCTGGTTCTCCTGCTTTTCTTTCAGCTCTGGGACCCATCCAATGCCCTTCCAATAAATTTCATTCCTAAGTCAGTTTCAGTTACTTGCATCCAAAAACTCTGGTGTAGTAAGGATGATGCCCATTTTACAGAGGAGGAAATGACACTGGCTTGGAATTTGTTTACTTGACCTAGACTTCTAACAGACTAGATTTTGAGCTCTTTGAGGACAGAGCTCTTTGATTCATCTTTATGTCACCATCTCCCAGAACAGAGTCTGGCAATGAGCAGGAACTTTGTGCATATTTTGGAAAAGAGGAAGGAAGAAAGGAAAGGAAGGAGGAAAACAGAGAGAGGGAGGTAAGAAGGAAAGACAGATGTAAAAGGAAGAAAAGGAAAAAGAAAACTTCCCCCCCACCCCTATAAGTTCAGGCAAACTGTCAGCCTTTTCAGATCCATTTCCAAAGGCTTCCAAAGGAAGCAGTTGAGGTTTCTAGAACTGCACACCCAGAAACGGCACAATCCCAACACTTCCCCCATCTCAGAGGACAGCAGAGTGAAAGCAAGAAAGGGCAGGTTTTGGAGTCAGATTTGGAATTTATCTCCCTGCTGGTTGTATGACCTTGGAACAAACCTCAGTATTCTGATTCAAAAATGAGCATGTGCGTCTGTGGTTTTAAGAGACGTAAAGTGCCTACAGAACAAGGTGCAGGGATTTAATGGTGAACAGACACAGACAAAGCCCTTGCTCCCCTGGAGCTTACAGACTAATAGTGGTTGTGTTGGGGACAAGTATTAATCAAATGAATAGACAAGTAAACGGAAAATTGGAATTGTGTTAGCACTACCTAGGTGAAATGCAGAGTCTATAATGGAATTCACTGACAGTTTATAATGGGAGAATTCGATCTAGTCCAGGAGGTTGAATAGGGTCTGTGGGAAATATAAAAGATGAGTTAGAGGTCTGGCAGACTGCACAGAGTATGCCCTGGTTAAATGATGAGAAATAACATGGCAAGTTTGAGGAACAAAAAGAAGTAAAAGACCAATAGATTCTTGAAGGGAGACAAGACTAGAGAAATAGACAGGGAGCAGACCCCACAAAGCCTTAGCTACCATGGGAAGGGTTTTGGTCTCTCTCCTAAGAGCAATGGAAAGCCAGTGAAGTGTTCTGAGTGGGTGAGTTAAATGATCAGATTTGCATTTTGGAAAAATAACCCTGGCAATGGTATGGAGAACAAACTGGAGATAGGTCATAATGGACCCAAGAGACTGGTTTAGTTGGCCAATGCAGAAGTCCAGGCAAGAAGAGTTAACAGTTTAGACAGAGGTGGCGGCTTGGAGTGGAAGATGAGAAGACTGAGAGAAATCGATGAATTTAAGATCAAGAAGGTAAAATGGAAAAACTCAGTCAAACTCCACTGAAAGGGTTTTGACAAATAATAGGTACCATTCCCATTCAGTGGAGGGTATTTTTGTTTTTGTTTGTTGCTTGGTTTTAATGATTGTTGTTGCTACAAATAAAATTCCATCAAATAAATAGAAAAAAGAAAAGACTCAGTCAAAGATTGGATTGAGAGGAGGGAGAGGATGGACATTAAGGATGATTGTCCAGGTTTCTGGCTGCCATAACTGGAGGGGTGGTGGGGCCATTTACTGACTTGGGGCCTGGTTTGGAGAGAAGCTTCGAGACATCTTGAATTTGGAGGGCCATCAAGATAGCCAAGTGGAGATGTCAAGTGGGCATTTAGATAAATTGGTCTGGACTCAGAGGTGTTTGGGCTAGAGATGTGGATAGGTAACCATAGTTAGTAATTATGCCTTGGACTCAGTGGGCTTGCCTGGGGAGAGAATATAGAGTGAGGATAGAAGAAGTCTAGAGCTGAAACTTGAGAAACAATATTTAAAGTCAAGTAAAGCAGAGAGGGGTGGGGGAGGGAAGGATTGGGAGTTTGGGATTAGCAAATGCAAGCTAGTGTATATAGGATGGATAAACAATGAGGTCCTACTGTATAGCACAGGGAACTATATTTGATATCCTATAATAAACCATAATGGAAAAGAATATGAAAAAGAATATGTATTTGTGTAACTGAATCACTTTTCTGTACAGCAGAAATTAACACAACATTGCAAACCAACTATACTTCAATAAAATGAAAGAAAGAAAGAAAGGAAGGAAGGAAGGACGAAAGAAAGAAAGAAAGAAAGACAGAAAGAAAGAACGAAAGAAAGAAAGACAGAAAGAAAGAAAGACTGAAAGAGAGAGAGAAAAAGAAAGAAAGAAAAGCCATGGGACTTTCCTGGAGGTCCAGTGGTTAATACTTCATGCTTCCACTGCAGGGGTGCAGGTTCAATCCCTGGTCAGGGAACTAGGAACCTACATGCTGCTTGCGTAGCCAAAAAAAAAAGAAAGAAAGAAAGAAGAAAAGAAAAGCCAAGAAAAATACATAAGTAAAGTCAGGTAAAGAAGGCTGAATCTGCAAAAGATACAAAAGAGTAGCCAGACAGATGGTGGACAAAGCAGAGAGAATAGATACTTACTGCCTTTGCCTTCCAGCATGCACTCCATGGTAGGCAGAATAAGGTCTCCCCCTTACCCCATTTCCCTGGCCCAAAGATGTCCACGTTCGAATTCCTGGACTCTGTGAATATGTTACCCTACATGGTGAAAGGAGCTGCACAGATATGCTTAAATTAAGGATTTTTGAATAGGGAGATTACCCTGGATTATCCAGGTGGACCCAATGAAATCACAAGGCTCCTTATATAAGGGAGGAAAGAGGGTCAGAGCCAGAGAAAGAAACTTAACAACAGAACCAGGAGCTGGAGTGATGTGGCCATAAGCCAAGGAGCTAGAAAAAGGAAGGGGAGGGATTCTCCCCTAGGAACACAACCTGCCAACACCTTGGTTTTAGCCCCATGAGACCCATTTCAGACTTCTGACCTCCAGAACTATAAGAGAATAAATTGTGTTGTGTGAAGCCACTGCGTTTGTGGTAACTTGTTACATACAGCAGGAAATCAATACATGACCCCTCTTCTTTTGACAACAGTACCCCAATTTTGCTTTGGGGAAAGCAGCTCAATTCTAAGCCTATATACTCCAAAGAAGCTAACTCTAAGCTGGGGCTCCAATGGTGGGGTAGGTGACATAGCCTAAGCCAGTCTCCCATCCCACCCCCTCCCCCGCCAGCCACATTGATCAATCAGGCATATGATCTCAGCCAGCCCCATCAGAGCAAATCTCGGGATTTACGCTAGGGCTGCTGGGGGAAAGGGCCTCACCCCTCTTTGCTGAATGTGAAGGAGGAAGCACGCAGCCCTGGGAGCCACTGGCAGCCATCTCACAACCAGGGGAGAGAGACTGTCTGAGAACCGAGTCCATATGGAATAGTACGGCTGAGAGAGGGAAGAAAAAGAGTAACCGGATCCTAACACAGGGCTGCTGTTCACCTGGTACGCACTGGAATGGCTGATTATTGTTGAAATATTTCTGTTGGTAAGTAAATGCTGCCCAGACCCCCCTGGGAATAGGAGTGACTTTGCCACTTCCTCCTAGCCACCCTTCTGCAATCCCTGAACTTCCCCATGATCCGGTAACTGAAGAATTAATGTCAGAACCAGCAGGGGACTTCCAGGACACTCCCTCTTACTGTTCTGAGGGTCAATGACAAAGCAAGGCCAGTTGTTAAATATTTTCAATGTCATTCCAGTACTCATACTATGGTTTGAACCCCTCTATTCAACTGGGTCCAAACATCTACTCCTGGACTATTCTGGAGTTACTGAGACAATATGTTCTTTTGATGGTGTTGTTGAAACCAGTAGAAGTCAAGGTTTGTCACTTGATAACCCAAAGAGACACCACACTTTTCCAACCGCTCTCCACTCCCTGCCGTGCACTGCTGCCCTGAGCTCTGGGCTCCTACTAAGCTAGCGCCTCCCTCTCCTTCCCATCATGATCATCTACCGGGACCTCATCAACCATGATGAGATGATCTCTGATATCTACAAGATCCGGGAGGTCATGGGGGTGGGGTGGGGGGCTGTATCTGCAGGTGGAGGGGAAGATAGTAGGACAGAGGGTAACACTGATGACTTGCTCATTGGTGGAAATGCCTCCGCTGAAGGCCGGGAGGGCGAAGGTACCGAAAGCACAGTAATCACTGGTGTGGGTATTGTTATGAACCGTCACTTGCAGGAAACCAGCTTCACAAGAGAAGCCTACAAAAAGTACATCAGGGACTTCCCTGGTGGGTCAGTGGTTAAGAATCCGCCTGCCGATGCTAGGGACAGGGGTTCGAGCACTGGACCGGGAAGATCCCACATGCCACTGAGCAACTAAGCCCGTGCGCCACAACTACTGAGCCTGCGCTCTAGAGCCCACGAGCCACAACTACTGAAGCCCACGCACCTAGAGCCTGTGCTCCACAACAAGAGAAGCCACCGCAATGAGAAGCCCACGCACCACAACGAAGAGTAGCCCCCGCTCGCCTCAACTAGAGAAAGCCCACACACAGCAACAAAGACCCAATGCAGCCAAAAATAAATAAATAAATTTCTTTTTTTAAAAAAAGTACATCAAAATTATATGAAGTCAATCAAAGGGAAACTTGAAGAACAGAGATCAGAAAGAGTAAAACCTTTACGACAGGGGCTGCAGAACAAATCAAACACATCCTTGCTAATTTCAAAAACGATCAGTTCTTTACTGGTGAAAACATAAGTCCAGATGGCATGGCTGCTCTGCTGGACTACCGTGAGGGTGGTGTGACCCCATGTATGATTTTCTTTAGGGAAGGCTTAGGGATGGATTACTTAGGGATAGATTACTTCGGGATAGATTACTTCGGATCTATCACCTATCGTCATAACTGGCTGGCTGCTGCCTTTCATCCACACAACACCAGGACTTAGACAAATGGGACTGATGTCACCTTGAACTCTTCATTTATTTTGACATTGTTTTATTTGGAGTAGAGCCATTGTTTTTGAGGAAGAAAACCACAAAACATGTCATGTAGGTTGTCTAAAAAACGAAATGCATTTAAACTAAACAAAAAACAAACAAAAAAAGAGACCCCACAAACACCAGGAGATGTGAGGTCACAGAAGCCAGGTGATAAGAGTTTTAAGAAGAAAGGACTGGTTAACAGAGTCAAATGCTGCTGAGAAGTGGAAACACTGAAACCTCATAAACGTGTAAACCATTTGAGCCCAGGGCAAGTGCTCCCAGAGGTGGTTCCTCTCTCTTCTAGTCTCCTACAGCTCCATCCAGAAATATTCATATAGGTTAGATTTAGCTGCATGTAACAGGAAATCCAAAACAGCAGAGACTTAAACAAGAGAGAATTTTATTTCTCTCTCAAATAGAAGTGGCCCAGAAGTAGGCAATAGAGGGCGGGGATGGTACGCCACCAGTATCACGGGCCCAGGCTCCTTGTATCATTCTCTTCTACCATCACGGCAAAGAACTTCCATTTTCAAGGTCACTTCAAGGCCAAAGACAGCCGTTGGAGTACCAAATTCCAGGTGAGAAGAGAAAGGAGGCACAGGCAGAAGAGGCTCACTTAGCTGAGTCAACTCCCTTGAAGTAACATTTCCAGAAGTCCTATCAGCTCTTTCACTTACATCTCTAAAGTAAGTCAGAAAGAGAAAGACAAGTATCGTATAATATTACTTATATGTGGAATCTAGAAAAATGGTACAGATGAACTTATTTGCAAAGCAGAAATAGAGTCACAGATGTAGAAAACAAACTTATGGTTACCAAGGGGGGAAGGAGGGGTGGGATGAACTGGGAGACTGAGACTGACATATACACAGTACTATATATAACATAGATAACTAATGAGAACCTACTGTATAGAATACTGTGTATACTGCACAGGGAACTCTACTCAATACTCTGTAGTGACCTAAATGGGAAGGAAATCTAAAAAACAGTGGATATATGTATATGTATAACTGACTCACTTTGCTATACAGCAGAAACTAACACAACATTGTAAAGCAAGTATACTCCATAAAAACCTTTTACTTACATCTCATTAGCTGGAACTTAGTCACAAGGCTGGCTCCCCGAGGCTGTAAGGAAGTATAGTCTTTAAGCTGGATGCATTGTTACTGCCAATAAAATAGGGGTTCTGGGACTTCCCTGGTGGTACAGTGGTTAAGAATCTGTCTGCCAATGCAGGGGACACGGGTTCGAGCCCTGGTCCGGGAAGATCCCACATGCAGCAGAGCAACTAAGCTTGTGCTCCACCACTACTGAGCCTGCGCTCCAAAGCCCGTGCGCCACACCACTGAGCCCACGTGCCACAACTACTGAAGCCTGCGCGCCTAGAGCCACCACACTGCAACAAAGAGTAGCCCCTGCTCGCCACAACTAGAGAAAGCATGCACGGCACCGAAGACCCAATGCAGCCAAAAATAAATAAATTTATTTTTTAAAAATAGGGGTTCTGTTTTGGAGTAGGGAGAGAATGGATATTAGGTAACCGGCAACATTGCCGCAATTAACTGCTCACATTCGATGGCCCATGTAATGGTCCTTGACAGGTTACAAAATGGTTTTGTCTCCATTGCCTCCCCCTCACCTTCTAACACATCTCTGCAGTAGTTGTCATCACCCCCATTTTTACAATTGGAGAAAATGAGGCTCAGAGATAGGCATTCAGTTACCTAAGGCCAAACAACTAGTGATGACAGAAGTGGGAGACAAATCTAGATCTAACTCCAAGGCCAGGGTTCTTCCGCATTCCCCGTCTTGCCTTCCTGAACAATTTTTGGCTGCTGCTGTAATTAGAATTCATTTGTTGTGAAACATCCATAATGTTGCAGGCCGTGAGATCAAGTATTGCTATAAACAATGAAACAATGAACTGCAGAGAGCAATGATCATCTCCTCCGTTTCTAGTCTCCCCCTCCCGCTCCCTAGTGCCCACAGGGTACATAATAAGCCAGGGCACTGTAAGTTACTGCCCTCCCTGGACAATGCCCAGCCTGGGGCAACATCGGTGCCAGTTGAGGAGATACTGTAGGGGTATCAGCAGTTAATCTGAGGAGAAATCGGCTTCCTGTCATCCAAGAACAACCGATTTGCATTCCAAGTGTCAAATCATCCTCTCCCTAGGAGAGAGAAAAGAACCAACATTTACTATATCCATTTTACAAATAAGGAAACCGAGGCTGGGGAGGTGAAGTGATTCACCCAGGATTGCACAGCCAGTGACGGAGCTGAGATTCAAAAGATTTGTAGCATTTGCTAATTTCTGTGGTGTAAATACTCAGTCAAGCTACCAACATGACATCTCTGAACACAGACTTGGGAAGAGATGCTCACAGTAGACCCTCACAAGCCAGGATGACCCAGCTCTAGTACCACCGAATAGCAGACATAACATACTATTGCATTTTTAACACATCTGCCACTTGCTGGAGTGTGAAGGCAGAGACTTTATCTTTTTCTGTCCCCACAGCACATGGCAGAGTGCTACCTATGATGGGCAATCATTAAACATTGGGGAATGAAAGAAGGAAACCCATTCTCTTTTTTTTAAACTAATTTTTATTGGAGTATAGTTGATTTACACTGTGGTGTTAGTTTCTGCTGTGCAGCAAAGTGAATCAGTTATCCATATACATATATCCACTCTTTTTTAGATTCTAGTCCCATATAGGTCATTACAGAGTACTGAGTAGAGTTCCCTGTGCTATACAGTAGGTTCTCATTAGTTATCTATTTTATATATAGTAGCGTGTATATATCAAACCCAATCTCCCAATTTATCCCTCCCACCCCCCTTCCCCCACTTGGTAACCATAAGTTTGTTTTCTACATCTGTGACCCTACTTCTGTTTTGTAAATAGGTTCATTTGTGGCATTTTTTTAGATTCCACATATAAACGGTATCATATGATATTTATCTTTCTCTGACTTACTTCACTCAGTCTGACAATCTCTAGGTCTATCCATGTGGCTGCAGATGGCATTATTTCATTCTTTTTTGTGGCTGAGTACTATTCCATTGTGTATATACATATATATATGCCCACACCCATTTTCTTTTCACGAGGCCATGCTGCCTCAGACAGCCACATGTACCAAAAATATTACATATGTATAGAATTTTACTGACTAAACTCTTTCACACACAGTAACTCAGGCAGAGTTTGTTGACTCCATGGCAGGCAACCCCACCTTGAACATGCTGGACCCACTGTAAGAACAGCTCCTTTGGAAGTCTGAATTTCTCTCCCCTCACCTCATGTCTTCCTACCCCATCCTCCCCCCACTTTTTTCCAACTTTTGTGTGTGTGTGTTAACATAAAATTGACTATTGTAGCCATTTTTTTGGGTCATTTTGTAATTTGATTTATTAAGTTTTGCAAAGGAATTTTATTGCTTTTTATGGAAATTTAATCTTGATCTTCATACCTAGAATCTATTATAATTTTTAATACTTTTAAAATTATTAATATTAGTTTACTCAATCCCTCACTTTATTTCCTGTTGTTTTGCTGCTCGGACGTTTTGGACTTTTAAATTATTTTAGATAGCTCTTCTTCTCACTCCCAGAGGAAAATGACCTGCTCTTGTAATAATCCTCTGGCATTATTCTGATTTCTTTTAACTCAATAAGGGGTCTATTCAAAGGAAATTGAAGTCCTGACATTGAATTCTAAAACAATTCTCCCTTTGACACTTTATCCAATTCTTTTTTTTAAATTTTATTTTATCTATTTTTTTATACAGCAGGTCCTTATTAGTCATCAATTTTATACACATCAGTGTATACATGTCAATCCCAATCACCCAATTCATCACACCAACCCCTTCGCCACCGCCGCTTTACATCCTTGGTGTCCATATGTTTGTTGTCTACATCTGTGTCTCAATTTCTGCCCTGGAAACAGGTTCATTTTTCTAGGTTCCACATACATGCGTTAATATACGATATTTATTTTTCTCTTTCTGACTTACTTCACTCTGAATGACAGTCTCTAGATCCATACACATTTCTACAAATGACCCAATTTTATTCCTTTTTATGGCTGAGTAATATTCCATTGTATATAATGCACCACATCTTCTTTATCCATTCATCTGTCAATGGGCATCTGGGTTGCTTCCATGACCTGGCTGTTGTCAATAGTGCTGCAATGAACATTGGGGTGTATATATCTTTTTGAATTATGGTTTTCTCTGGGTATATGCCCAGTAGTGGGATTGCTGGATCATATGGTAATTCTATTTTTAGTTTTTTAAGGAACCTCCATACTGTTCTCCATAGTGGCTATATCAATTTACATTCCCACCAACAGTTCAAGAGGGTTCCCTTTCTCCACACCCTCTCCAGCACTTGTTGTTTATAGCTCTTCTGATGATGCCCATTCTAACTGGCGTGAGGTGATACCTCATTGTAGTTTTGATTTGCATTTCTCTAATAATTAGTGATGTTGAGCAGCTTTTCATGTGCTTCTTGGCCATCTGTATGTCTTCTTTGGAGAAATGTTCATTTAGGTCTTCTGCCCATTTTTGGACTGGGTTGTTTGTTTTTTTAATATTGAGCTGCATGAGCTGTTGATATATTTTGGAGATTAATCCTTTGTCCATTGATTTGTTTGCAATTACTTTCTCCCATTCTGAGGGTTGTCTTTTTGTCTTGTTTATGGTTTCCTTTGCTGTGCAAAAGCTTAGAAGTTTCATTAGGTCTCATTTGTTTATTTTTGTTTTTATTTCCATTACTCTAGGAGGTGGATCAAAAAAGATCTTGCTGTGATTTATGTCAAAGAGTGTTCTTCCTGTGTTTTCCTCTAAGAGTTTTATAGTGTCCGGTCTTACATTTAGGTCTCTAACCCATTTTGAGTTTATTTTTGTGTATGGTGTTAGGGAGTGTTCTAATTTCATTCTTTTACATGTAGCTGTCCAGTTTTCCCAGCACCACTTATTAAACAGACTGTCTTTTCTCCATTGTATATCCTTGCCTCCTTTGTCATAGATTAGTTGACCATAGGTGTGTGGGTTTATCTCTGGGCTTTCTATCTTGTTCCATTGATCTATGTTTCTGTTTTTGTGCCAGTACCATATTGTCTTGATTACTGTAGCTTTGTACTATAGTCTGAAGTCAGGGAGTCTGATTCCTCCAGCTCCGTTTTTTCCCTCAAGATTGCTTTGACTATTTGGGGTCTTTTGTGTCTCCATACAAATTTTAAGATTTTTGGTTCTAGTTCCGTTAAAAATGCCATTGGTAATTTGATAGGGATTGCAATGAATCTGTAGATTGCTTTGGGTAGTATAGTCATTTTCACAATATTGATTCTTCCAATCCAAGAACATGGTATACCTCTCCATCTGTTGGTATCATTTTTAATTTCTTTCAGCAGTGTCTTGTAGTTCTCTGCATACAGGTCTTTTGTCTCCCTAGGTAGGTTTATTCCTAGGTATTTTATTCTTATTGTTGCAATGGTAAATGAGAGTGGTTCCTTAATTTCTCTTTCAGATTTTTCATCATTAGTGTTTAGGAATGCAAGAGATTTCTGTGCATTAATTTTGTATCCTGCAACTTTACCAAATTCATTGATTAGCTCTAGTAGTTTTCTGGTGGCATCTTGAGGATTCTCTATGTATAATGTCAACTGCAAACAGTGACAGTTTTACTTCTTCTTTTCCAATTTGGATTCCTTTTATTTCTTTTTCTTCTCTGATTGCCATGGCTAGAACTTCCAAAACTATGTTGAATAATAGTGGCAAGAGTGGACGTCCTTGTCTTGTTCCTGATCTTAGAGGAAATGCTTTCAGTTTTTCACAATTGAGAATGATGTTGGCTGTGGGTTTGTCATATATGGCCTTTATTATGTAGAGGTAGGTTCCCTCTATGCCCACTTCCTGGAGAGTTTTTATCATAAATGGGTGTTGAATTTTGTCAAAAGCTTTTTCTGCATCTCTTGAGACGATCATATGGTTTTTATTCTTCAGTCTGTTAATAAGGTTTATTACCTTGATTGATTTGCGTATATTGAAGAATCCTTGCATCACTGGGATAAATCCCACCTGATCATGGTGTATGATCCTTTTAATGTGTTGTTGGATTCTGTTTGCTAGTATTTTGTTGAGGATTTTTGTATCTATGATCATCAGTGATATTGGTCTGTAATTTTCTTTTTTTGTAGTGTCTTTGACTGGTTTTTGTATCAGGGTGATAATGGCCTCATAGAATGAGTTTGAGAGTGTTCCTTCCACTGCAATTTTTTGTAAGAGTTTGAGAAGGATGAGTGTTACCTCTTCTCTAAATGTTTGATAAAATTCACCTGTGAGGGCTTCCCTGGTGGCACAGTGGTTGAGAGTCCACGTGCTGATGCAGGGGACACGGGTTCGTGCCCCGGTCCAGTAAGATCCCACATGCCGCGGAGCAGCTGGGCCCGTGAGCCATGGCCCCTGAGCCTGCACGTCCAGAGCCTGTGCTCCACAACGGGAGGGGCCACAGCAGTGGGAGACCCGCGTACCACAAAAAAAAAAAAAAAAAAAAAAAAAAAAATTCACCTGTGAAGCTATCTGGTCCTGGACTTTTTTTTGTTGGAAGATTTTTAAATCAAGTTTCAATTAAATTACTTGTGATTGGTCTGTTCATATTTTCTATTTCTTCCTGGTTCAGTCTTGGAACGTTATACCTTTCTAAGAATTTGTCCATTTCTTCCAGGTTGCCCATTTTATTGGCATAGAGTTGCTTGTAGTAGTCTCTTAGGATGCTTTGTATTTCTGCGGTGTCATAATTTCTCCTTTTTCATTTCTAATTTTATTGATTTGAGTCCTCTCCCTCTTTTTCTTGATGAGTCTGGCTAATGGTTTATCAATTTTGTGTATCTTCTCAAAGAACCAACTTTTAGTTTTATTGATTTTTGCTATTGTTTTCTTTGTTTCTATTTCATTTATTTCTGCTCTGATCTTTATGATTTCTTTCCTTCTGCTAACTTTGGGCTTTGTTTGTTATTTTTACTCTAATTCCTTTAGGTGTAAGGTTAGATTGTTTATTTGAGATTTTTCTTATTTCTTGAGGTAGGCTTGTATAGCTATAAACTTCCCTCTTAGAACTGCTTTTGCTGCCTCCTATAGGTTTTGGATCGTTGTGTTTTCATTGTCATTTGTTTCTAGGTATCTTTTGATTTCCTCTTTGGTTTCTTCAGTGATCTCTTGGTTATTAGTAATATATTATTTAGCCTCCTTGTGTTTGTGTTTTTTACTTTTTTTCCCTGTAATTCATTTCTAATCTCATAGTGTTGTGGTCCGAAAAGATGCTTGATATGATTTCAATTTTCTTAAATTTATTGTGGCTTGATTTGTGACCCAAGATGTGATCTCTCCTGGAGAATGTTCCATGCAAATTTGAGAAGAAAGTGTAATCTGCTGTTTTTGGATGGAATGTCCTATAAATATCAATTAAATCTATCTGGTCTATTGTGTCTTTTAAAGCTTCTGTTTCCTTATTTATTTCCAATTTGGATGAACTGTCCATTGGTGTAAGTGAGGTGTTAAAATCCCCCACTATTATTGTGTTACTGTCGATTTCCTCTTTTATAGCTTTTAGCAGTTGCCTTATGTATTGAGGTGCTCCTATGTTGGGTGCATATATATTTATAATTGTTTTATCTTCTTCCTGGATTGATCCCTTGATCACTATGTAGTGTCCTTCCTTGTCTCTTGTAACATTCTTTATTTTAAAGTCTATTTTATCTGATATGAGTATTGCTACTCCAGCTTTCTTTTGATTTCCATTTGCATGGAATATCTTTTTCCATCCCTTCACTTTCAGTCTGTATGTGTCCCTAGGTCTGAAGTGGGTCTCTTGTAGACAGCATATAGATGGGTCTTGTTTTTGTATCCATTCAGCAAGCCTGTGTCTTTTGGTTGGAGCATTTAATCCATTCACAGTTAAGGTAATTATCAATATGTATGTCCCTATAACCATTTTCTTAATTGTTTTGGGTTTGTTTTTGTAGGTCCTTTTCTTCTCTTGTGTTTCCCACTTAGAGAAGTTCCTTTAGCATTTGTTGTAGAGCTGGTTTGGTGGTGCTGAATTCTCTTAGCTTTTGCTTGTCTGTAAAGCTTTTGATTTCTCCATTGAATCTGAATGAGATCCTTGTCAGGTAGAGTAATCTTGGTTGTAGGTTCTTCCCTTTCATCACTTTAAGTATATCATGCCACTCCCTTCTCGCTTGCAAAGTTTCTGCTGTGAAATCAGCTGTTAACCTTATGGGAGTTCCCTTGTGTGTTATTTGTTGTTTTTCCCTTGCTGCTTTCAATAATTTTTTCTGTCTTTACTTTTTGCCAGTTTGATTACTGTGTGTCTCGGCATGTTTCTCTTTGGGTTTATCCTGCCTGGGACTCTCTGCGCTTCCTGGACTTGGGTGGCTATTTCCTTTCCCATGTTAGGGAAGTTTTCGACTAAAATCTCTTCAGATATTTTCTTGGGTCCTTTCTCTCTCTCTTCTCCTTCTGGGACCCCTATAATGCGAATGTTGTTGCGCTTAATGTTGTCCCAGAGGTCTCTTAGGCTGTCTTCATTTCTTTTCATTCTTTTTTCTTTATTCTGTTCCGCGGCAGTGAATTCCACCATTCTGTCTTCCAGGTCACTTATCCGTTCTTCTGCCTCAGTTATTCTACTATTGATTCCTTCTAATGTAGTTTTCATTTCAGTTATTGCATTGCTCATCTCTGTTTGTTTGTTCTTTAATTCTTCTAGGTCTTTGTTAAACATTTCTGGCATTTTCTTGATCTTTGCCTCCATTCTTTTTCCGAGGTCCTGGATCATCTTCACTATCATTATTCTGAATTCTTTTTCTGGAAGGTTGCCTATCTCCACTTCATTTAGTTGTTTTTCTGGGGTTTTATCTTGTTCCTTCATCTTGTACATAGCCCTCTGCCTTTTGATCTTGTTTATCTTTCTGTGAATGTAGTTTTTGTTCCACAGGCTGCAGGATTGTAGTTCTTGCTTCTGCTTTCTTCCCTCTGGTGGATGAGGCTATCTAAGAGGCTTATGCAAGTTTCCTGATGGGAGGGACTGGTGTTGGGTAGAGCTGGCTGTTGCACTGGTGGGCAGAGTTCAGTAAAACTTTAATCTGTTTGTCTGCTGATGGGTGGGGCTGGGTTCCCTACCTGTTGGTTGTTTGGCCTGAGGTGACCCAACACTGGAGCCTACCTGGGCTCTTTGCTGGGCCTAATGGCGGACTCTGTGAGGGCTAATGCCAAGGAGTGCTTCCCAGAACTTCTGCTGCCAGTGTCCTTGTCCCCACGGTGAGCCACAGCCACTGCCCACCTCTGCAGGAGACCCCTCCAACACTAGCAAGTAGGTCTGGTTCAGTCTCCCCTGGGGTCACTGCTCCTTCCCCTGGGTCCTGATGTGTACACTACTTTGTGTGTGCCCTCCAAGAGTGGAGTCTCTGTTTCCCCCAGTCCTGTCGAAGTCCTGCAATCAAATCCCACTAGCCTTCAAAGTCTGATTCTCTAGGGATTCTTCCTCCCGTTGCTGGACCCCCAGGTTGGGAACCTGACGTGGGGCTCAGAACCTTCACTCTAATGGGTGGACTTCTGTGGTATAAGTGTTCTCCAGTTTGTGAGTCACCCACCCAGCAGTTATGGGATTTGCTTTTACTGTGATTGCACCCCTCGTACCATCTCATTGCAGCTTCTCCTTTGTCTCTGGATGTGGAGTATCTTTTTTGGTGAGTTCCAGTGTCCTCCTGTCGATGATTGTCCAGCAGCTAGCTGTGATTCTGGTGTTCTCACAAGAGGGAGTGAGAGCACGTCCTTCTACTCTGCCATCTTGGTTCCTGATCTCAGCCATTTTTAAAAAAATAACTTTTCTTTTTTTTCCTTTAATAAATTTATTTATTTATTTATTTTTGGTTGCGTTTGGTCTTTGTTGCTGTGCGTGGGCTTTCTCTAGTTGCAGCGAGAGGGGGCTACTCTTCGTTGTGGTGCACGGGCTTCTCATTGTGGTGGTTTCTCTTGTTGCGGACCATGGGCTTTATGTGTGTGGGCTTCAGTAGCTGTGGCACATGGGCTGAAGAGTGCAGGCTCAGTAGTTGTGGTGCATGGGCTTAGTTGCTCCATGGCATGTGGGATCTTCCCGGACCAGGGCTCGAACCCGTGTCCCCTGCATTGGCAGGCAGATTCTTAACCACTGCACCACTAGGGAAGCCCTACTGTAGCCATTTTTAAGTGTACAGTTTAGTGACACTTACAGATTATTGTGCACCGATCACCACCATCCATCTCTAAAACTTTTTCATCTTCTCAAACTGAAACTCCAAAGCCATTAAACACTAATTCCCCATTCCCCTCTCCCCCACCCTTTGTAACCACCATTCTACTTTCTGTTTCTATGAACTTACTGCTCTAGGCACCTCATACAAGTGGAATCATACAGTATATTTTTTTTGACTGGCTTATTTCACTTATTGTAATGTCCTCAAGGTTCATCCACACTGTAGCATGTGTAAGAATTTCTTTCCTTTTTTTTTTTAAGGAATTTTTTCTTTTTTTTAATTTTAATTTTTTAAATTTATTTATTTTTGGCTGCATTGGGTCTTCATCACTGCATGCGGGCTCTCTCCAGTCGCGGCGAGGGGGGCCACTCTTCATTGTGGTGCACAGGCTTCTCATTGTGGTGGCCTCTCTCATCGCAGAGCATGGGCTCTAGGCGCGTGAGCTCAGCTATAGTGGTTCACAGGCTCCAGAGTGCAGGCTCAGCAGCTGTGGCACATGGGTCCAGCTGCTCTGTGGCATGTGGGATCCTCCCGGACCAAGGCTCGTACCCATGTCACCTGCATTGGCAGGCAGACTCCCAACCATTGTGCCACGGGGGAAGCCCAAGAATTTCCTTCCTTTTTACGGCTGAATAATATTCCATGGTATGTATACACTACATTTTGTTTACCCATTCATCCCTCAGTGGACACTGGGGTTGCTTCCATCTTTGGCTATTTTAAATATTGCTGCTATGAACCTTGGTGTTAAAGCCCCTGCTTTCAGTTCTTTTGGATATATAACCAGAAGTGGAATTACAGGGTCATATGGTAATTCTGCGTTTACGTTTTTGAGGAACTACATGCTGTTTTCCACAGCAGCTGCATTGTTTTACATTCCAACCAGCAATGCGCAGGATTCCATTTCTCCACAGCACTGCCAACTCTTGTTATCTCCTGTTTTCATCTCATCATGGTTTTGATTTGCATTTCCCTAGTGATCAGTGATAATGAGCATTTTTTCATGTGCTTGTTAGCCATCTGTATATCTTCTATGGAGAAATGTCTATTCAAGTCCTTTAACCCACTTCTTAAATGACTTGTCTGTTTTTTATTGTTGAGTTGTAGGAGCTCTTTATGTTCTGCATATAAATCTCTTATCAGATATATGATTTGCAAATAATTTCTCCCATTCAATGGGTTGCCTTTTAACACTGTTGATAGTGTCCTTTAATACCCCATCCTTTCTTTTAAGGAACTGATTCATCATTTCCTTCCCAAGGCCAAAATCCCCTGACTCATGCATGTGGCAGGTCTTCTTAAAACACTCTCTGAATGTATTTTATTTTATTTTATTTTTGTTTATTTATTTATTTATTTTTGGCTGCATTGGGTCTTCATTGCTGTGAGCGGGCTTTCTCTAGTTGTGGTGAGCAGGGGTTACTCATCGTTGCAGTGCACTGGCTTGTTACTGCGGTGGCTTCTCTTGTTGTGGAGCACAGGCTCTAGGCACATGGGCTTCAGTAGTTGTGGCTCACAGGCTCTAGAACGCAGGCTCAGTAGTTGTGGCGCACAGACTTAGTTGCTCCACAGCATGTGGGATCTTCCCGGACCCGAGCTCGAACTCACGTCCCCTGCATTGGCAGGTGGATTCATAACCACTGCACCACCAGAGAAGCTCTCTGAATGTATTTTAGAATGATCTGGGAAGTTAAATAAAAAGAAAGCCAGGCTGGGCTTCCCTGGTGGCGCAGTGGTTGAGAGTCCGCCTGCCGATGCAGAGGACACGGGTTCGTGCCCCGGTCCGGGAGGATCCCACATGCCGCGGAGCAGCTGGGCCCGTGAGCCATGGCCGCTGAGCCTGCGCGTCCGGAGCCTGTGCTCCGCAACGGGAGAGGCCACGACAGTGAGAGGCCCCCTGCGTACCGCAAAAAAAAAAGAAAGAAAGAAAGCCAGGCTAATCACACTCTGTTCCTCTTGTTAAAAAATGAAATTTAACTGAGTAGATTATGAAGATCTTATTGGCTTTATTCAATGATTCATGAATCAGGCAGCACCCCATCTAACAGACAGAAAGGAGCTGTACAAAAAGAAAGATTTTTATAGGCAGAAGGGAGCAGGGACAAGGAAGTTTTACTACAGGAAGCAGATTGTTTGTGGCAAGGTCACCTTCCTTTAGGGGCCAGGGAAGGCAAGGGTGTATCAGGCAGATGACCTCACTAGTGCTGTTTAGGTAATTTCAGATTGACTGGTTTAAGATTCCATTCCTGGGAGAGGTTGAAACTGCAATCAAGTTAGGTATTAAGTCTTGGTTTGGTGACTTGGGGTTTAACATAAGTTACTCCATTTTGGGTCTGTTGTCTTGTTTTTAACACTCTTTTTAACAGTTTCACAATTCTAAGGAAAATTCATATGAATATGCAATATGAACTTCATGAAAAGGT
Organism: Tursiops truncatus; assembly: GCF_011762595.2. Lineage (NCBI taxonomy): Eukaryota > Metazoa > Chordata > Mammalia > Artiodactyla > Delphinidae > Tursiops > Tursiops truncatus. Next base: position 161,955,501 of record NC_047034.1, on the reverse strand, counting down.
GTCAGGGAGGTGGGAGGAGATGGGGAGAGTGGAAAAGGAGGCTGCATGGAGAACAACACAATCTATCAGGACAGGATGTAGCGTTTACTAAGTACTTATTCTGTGCCAGGCACTGTTCTAAGCAATTTTAAATCCTCGAAACCACCCTATTTTGTTGACAGTAAAATTATTCCCATTTTACAGATGAAGAAACAGAGGCCCAAACAGGTTAAATCACAGACTAGGTGGAGCCAGGAATTGAACCCTGGCCCTGCAGACCCAGTGGCTACTTTACCGATCACAGTGTGACACTTTGTAGGCTTTGGAGTCGGAATTAATCTGCATTCAAACTCAAATGACTAACAAGAACATGATTACAAACCCATTAGTAATCTGACAGAAATTCAAACTGAAAACAAGTTTTCACTTTACACTTACCAGCAGTTTGAAAGTTGGACAACATCAGGTGTGGGTGAAGATTCGGGGAAATAGAAACTCACGTCATTATGGGTGGGAGCATAGCCTGGTGCAGCCGTTCCAGAAGAGAATCGGCAGCTCTTTACCCAGTTAAGTATAAGTGTCACCACTGGGTGTACATTCGGGGACATTCTTACACTGGTCCATAGGGGAACATCTGGAAGGCTCTCCTCACAGCATCATTTGTAGAAAAGGGAGTTGAAGGCAATCGAAGTGTCCATTGCCAGGGGAATAGGTAAGTAAAATGTAGATGCACATGATGGAGGACAAGACAGATGTTTACATCAATGAACCAGATGCACACACTTTAACATGGTTACATCGTAAAAGCAATGCTGAGTGGGAAAAAAAATGAGACACAGAATGAGGTCCATAGCCCAATTTACGTAAATCATACCTTTTATGTAAATTTTAAATGAATATGCATGAAAAATAACACTACATTTTCCAAGGGTACATAAAAGTCAAAGATATTGAACGTGCTAGAGCTACCATGGAGGATGGGACTGGAGAATGGTGATGAAGGGAAATAACATGCGTTCAGATGGAAAAATGGATGTGAGTAGTGTCTTGCAAAATGGAGGTAAAAAAAGAATCTACGCATCTCAGTTCTACCAAGTTATTGCTATGTGGCCTTGGATAAGTCATTTCCCTCCTTGATACTTGTTTTTCTTATCTGGAAAATAGGAAGATATGAGCCTTCACATCCTATGTCATGAAGGATGTCTGCAGAGGAAGTCAATGTGATAGAATGGAAAGTGCATGGCCCTTGGACATGACCCAGCTGATTGCTGTGTGGCCTTGGGGAAGCACTTTACTCTCTCAGCTTCTGTTTTAAATGAGGTGGTCTCAGGCCTCACCGAGAAGGGGACATTTGAGAAAGGTCTTGGAGGCGAGGGAGTGAGTCGTGGGGATATGTGGGGGGAAGAGTAATTCAGGCAGAGGAAAGAGTCAGGTCCAACCACAGGAAAGGACACGACATTCCTTTCACAGTGCCTGCCACACGGTCTGTGCTCAGCAGCTGTTGACTATTCACTCACCCCTTCCCCTCCTCTTGCAGAAATGTCAGCATCCAGGTGACCTTCTAGCTTCAGTAACAATGGCACTCTGGCTTCAGAAGCTCTTTGTAACCCTGCGTTCACATATACCATCCACTGCAGGAGTGCCCTCTCTAACTGACCACAGAAGCCTCAGCCTGGAAAAAAGTCATTGCTGCTGGGGCTTCGGCCTGCATGGGGAGCACAGGAGCCCTCAGACAGCAAGGCAGACCCTTCACCAACTGCTATTCCCCTCAAGAGACCCCTACCCCAGCACACATCAAAGCTAGGACAGTACCTAGAGGGGCTTGAGTGAGGGTACAGTCAAACAGGGAGAGGAAAGAAGGGAAGGGACCCATATTTACTGAACCAGATCTGGGTTTGAATATTATTCTGCTGCTTACTGACTCATGTACACTTACAAATCACTGAAGCCCTCTAAGCCTCAATTCCCCCATCTGTAAAATGAGCATGAAAAATATCATTTCTGTACAGTAGTTGTGAGGACTCAGTGAGATAAGATTTGTGAAAGTGGCAAGCAAATATCTGGGGCTCACCAAAAAGTAGGCCCTTTCCTTCTGTACCAAGTACCTGGGAGGCATCCACTGCCTTATTCAGTCAGCTCAGGTCCTTATTTATTTTATTCATTTCTGTGGGGATTGAATCACTTAACTTTCAAGGAGGGTGTGAGGTTACAGTGAGGCAGTAGACAAAAACTGTGGTTAGCATAGTTACTGGACCAAAACAGGTACTCCACAGGTATTTGTTGGATACCTAGATGGACAGGTGGATGGATGGATGGATGGATGGATGGATGGATGGATGGATGGATGGATAGATGACTGGGTAGATGGGAGGATGGCTTGCTGATAGGGAAAACATGATTTGCATTACAGAAATACCAAGTCTGCACAAAAACCAGGTGTTTTAACAAGAGGGTTTTATTATATCTGTTTGTGGCCTCAGGTCTTAAGCACAGATATAGCATAGATGAGTAAAAATAGGCATAAATGTGCCCAGTTCTAGTCAGCTGTGACCTACACTTACCACTCTTGTGTCTACGATTCATCTGGATGAGGTAAGGGGCCAGGTCTTGCCTGAGCGAATGTTCTCTAAGTGAGATCACTGGTGGTTCCCTGGGGTCAAGGCTGAGATCAGAGGAAAATGAAGGGTGAGGACTTCGTGATGTCCAACATGGGTTGGAAATCCTGATTGGTGATGTTTCATTAAAAGAATTATAACTCAGCTTTTCCGGTAATCCTGCCACCGTTGCAAGAAGGGAGAGACACAAGTGCATTCCAAGCTATGTAACTTCTGCAATCACATGGCCCCTCTGAGCCCCATGTTCCTCTTAGTAAGATGGAGGAACTGGACCCTACCAGCTTCAAAAGGTTCTGATCCTCTGAAAATCCCTGACATCTTTTTTTAAATATGGATGTAGAACTCCAGAAAAATATATATTAAATTCCTTCCTTGTCTTTCTGTAGAGAGTCCTCTTAAACCCTTTCACAATAAGTGCATGTATACGTCAATGTGTGCTTATGCTGCACCCTGGGGAAGCAGGAAGCTTTGGAGATAGACAGCTCATTTCTAGGCGTCACATGAGAAATGTGGATACACTGATTATGATTCAGTTCCTGCAACTATACTTCGATTAAAACAAAGAAAGATTCAGTTCCTGCCCCCAGGGTAGGAAAGAATACATTGAAATGGATAAACTTGAATAGTTATTAGGGTATAAAAAAGTTGCACCCTCCCAGACCTAAAATGCTGCTAGGTCAATTAACCTGTCTAGAGGAATTCAGGAAGGCTGCCTCGAAGAGGTGTTCTGGGCTGGGTTAAAAAGAAGAGAAAGCATCTGAGAAGGTCACAACCAGGCGGAGGTCACAGGGGCAGTAAAGGTGGTTGTATTCAGAGTGGTGAGGCAATCATCAGAGCCGTAGCATGAGCTACAACCTAAAATTACCACCTCCCCTGGGCCTGGATGGGAGTGAGACCCTGGCTTGTGTGTTGGAGCAACATTCTGAGAGAAGCAAGGGAGCAATCACAAGATACCATCTCGGAACTGCCTGTCTCTTTATTGAGCACTTACTGAATGCAGAACCTGTGTACTTTATATACATAGCAATGTTTCCTAAAGTGTGCTATGCAACTTGTGGGGCATATGAGGTGACTGTAAACAGGACACCAAGAGCATTTTGATTTTCTTTTTTTCTTTTTTTTTAAAATAAATTTATTTATTTTATTTTATTTATTTATTTTTGGCTGCGTTGAGTCTTCATTACTGCACGCGGGCTTTCTCTACTTGCGGCGAGCGGAGGTTACTCTTTGTTGCAGTGCACGGGCTTCTCATTGCAGTGGCTTCACTTGTTGCAGAGCATGGGTTCTAGGTGCGCGGGCTTCAGTAGTTGTGGCTTGCGGGCTCAGTAGTTGTGGCACGCGGGCTCTAGAGCGCAGGCTCAGTAGTTGTGACGCATGCTCTGCGGCATGTGAGATCTTCCTGGACCAGGGCTTGAACCTGTGTCGCCTGCATTGGCAGGCAGATTCTTAACCACTGCGCCACCAGGGAAGTCCCTTGATTTTAATATTTGTGTTTTGTGTTTATTTTTACCTTCTATGTGTGGCAGGTGGCATTTGTTTTCATTTACAATTTAGTTCTAAAGCATTCTTTTAAACAGGTGAAAGTTTTAAAAAGTGACTCGATTTAGAGAAATATATTTCTTGAGTAAACATACAGATGGTACATGGATATTGCAAAATTTACGAGGGGAGTACACAAACGGCTGAAATTCAAGAAACACTGTGCTTTAGCATACAAGCATTTATCTCATTCAGAACTCTTTCGGTTGCAAGTAATAGATAATCACTCAAATCAGCTTAAGCAAAATAAGAGAATGTATCCTAAAAGGGAATTTCACAAGGACCCGAAGGAAGCAGCGCAGATGTTGAGCTTTGAGAAGGGCTGGGCCTGGAGGAAGGGAGCCAGCAGGCCCCTGGAAGCACGGCGCCTCCTCTCTCCAGGCCCCTGCGGTCCCCCCGGTCTCTGCCTTGCTCTGCACACCTCTGTCTTCTCTTTGAGCAGAGCCGTTTTCTCTACTACATTCATGCAGGTGCCTCCCTCAACCCTGGCCCGCTGGCCACACTCACACACCTCACACACACACACACGCACACCTCTCACACACACACACTCACGCAGACACACACCTCACACATACACATGCGCACACACACCTCACACACAAACACACATGCACACACACACCTCACACACACCTCACACACATACATGCAGACACACACCTCACACACACACCTCACACACAGACATGCAGACACACACACACACTCACACATACATGCAGACACACACACACACCTCACACACATACACATGCAGACACACCTCACACACACACACAGACACCTCACACACAGACATGCAGACACACACACCTCACACACACACGCAGACACACACACACACAGCTCCAGAGTTTAAATGTGTTCTGGTAAGTGGCCTGCAGAGCCTGAAAGAGCATCCCTGAATCTTGCTGCTTATTCCCAAACGAGAACCTGACTGGCCCCACTAGAGACAGACGCTCACCTCTCATCCCTTCAGCTCCTATCGGAGGGTCGGGGGAACAAATTCTCAGAAGACGGGAGAATCTGCGATGAGCAGTCAGCCTGACCTAGAGGTATCTGCTCCTCATAACTCTATGAGGTAGGAAACTCAGTTCACAGGCCCTGGGCAGGAAGTGACAAAGCCACAGCTTGAACCTGGGTCTGTGTGACCCCGAAGTTCAAGTCCGCTGCACTATCCACCTAGTCACCACCTGCTAAGTCCAGCCCACAACTGCCACCCCAGACCCAAGCATGTCTCTGGCCCATTGGGAGGCATTTATCAAAATCAGCCCAGTATGCGGGAAACGAGGATCCCAGCTTTGTGGGGTCACTGGCTGGAAGGGAAGACGATTTCTGGAAACCAGGGAAGGCTCCTCCTAGCCCCTGGGTCTGAGGCTGTCAGGTTCACACTGCAGGTGCTCAGGGTGCGAGAGGAGGCTCGGGCATCTAGAACTCCTCAAGAGAAGTTTTCACCTCTCTTCTGCACCCAGAACTCAAAGTGCCTGCCTGCCCTTGGGATTCTAGTTGCTCTTCTCAGCTCGTGGCAGCTAAGTCAGAGGGGCCTCTCAGAAGGTGAGGTGGGGAGGGGAGCTACGGACTCCTTCCACTCTGGAGGCCTTCCTGCAGGTACTTCTCAGCCTAACTGCCCTTTCCCACGGAAGCCTCTGGGCATCGCAGTGGCCTGGAGGGCCCCAATTCGGCTTTGAGGGGACTTTGCCCACCCACAGTGGGTGGCTGTGCTGCAGGAGTTACTTCTTCAGGGTCCCTTGTTGAGACAGAAGGTGGATGTGGGTGTTGTGTCTCTCCCGCTGCCCCAGAGCTGCCCCAGGCCTGAGGTGAGGCCTGTGCGGAAACACACATCTGCCCCAGGAGACAGGCTCCCCATCCTAGCTTTCGGTCTATGCATGTTTTATCTTCTCTGGTCATCACTCAATACAGGTTGTTGCATGACTCGGGAGAGGGTTCCACCAAGCCACTTCCCCTGAGAGTGCCACAAAGACCTTGTGCCTTTAGGTAGAGACTGGGCGGCACCATCCTAGCTTAAAAGTCTATCCCAAAGACGGTGCCACACAGCAAGGGGAGCGTCCCTTTTCCAAAACCCCTTCTCTGACTTTTTAGTGATAAAGGGAGTGGTTGCCCAAAACTTTAGAACTTACTCATTTGGGACTGCTGTCCTGGTAGGATGAACTGGGTGGCTCAGTGTCAACCCCCAAGGACTGCCCCTGGCCCTGACATTCCTTCCAGAGCTGTCAGACTCAGGCGCTCGGGACGAGGTTACCAACCAAGGTTATTATGGCATGTGCCCAAAGCTGGCTGAAAGGGCTCGTTCAAGTTCTGGATTTCCCAGCAGTCTGGCTCTACCCAGCATCGACACCTTGGTGAGGTAGCCTCCATACCTAATGGCCACCAGTGCCCAGGGAGCAGATGCCAGGGCCGCATCAGACACCCCTTCCTCCCCCAGGTCCCTCCATGATGTCCATGGAGGATAAGCCTCTGGGCTCCAAACAATCTGGGCCTAATCTTTGAGGGAATTGACAGGGACCTGTTTGAGCGGCATGACCACTTCGGTGCCTGTCTCCGTGGTAAGCCGGGAGCATTTCCGGCTGCTGCGCATACTGTAAAACTTCTCCGTTAGGTGCTTACGGAACTTCTTGGTGAGGAAACAGTAGATGATGGGGTCTAAGACACAGTTGGTACTAAGGAGGCAGAGAGTGACCTGATGTGCATCGTTAATAGCCTGGTGGGAGTTGCTCTTCTGGAAGTCCAGCTCAGCCAGGGTCCAGGGCAGCTGTACAATGTGGTGGGGCACAAAGCAGATGATGAACACAGCCAGCACCGTGCAGACCATCCAGAGCGCCCGGCACTTGATCTCTGCATTGCGCTGCATCTGCGTCGGCTGCGTGAGCAGCGTGACGATGATGACCAGGTTGCAAAAGAGGATGATGAGGAAGACGAGGAAGAAGCTGAACACGAGGAAGACGTGGATGATGAGGACTGGGATACTGCGCTTCTCGTAGTGCTCAAAGCAGCGTGTGATGTTGCCTGAGCCCGTCTTGTTGGGCACTGTGTTGGTGGAGTCCAGGATGAGGTAGTAGGATGCAGCGGCCACAATGGCCACCCAGATGATCAGGGACAAAAGGATGCCACGCTTGCGGCTGGTGACCTGAACGGTCTTGATGGGCTGTGTTACAGCCTGGAAGCGGTTATAAGTGATGACGGCCAAAAAGGCCACTGAGCAGTAGGTGTTAATGAAGAAGAAGCAGCCAGCGAGGTTGCACAGGAATTCAGGAAGAATCCAGTTGCCCTCGTTGTAGTAGTAGAGGATCCACAGGGGCAGGGTGACCAGGAAGAGCAGGTCAGCCATGGTGAGGTTCACCATGAAGATCTTTATCTCGTTGAATTTCTTGGAAGGGTACAGGTGGGCAAAGACCCACAGCACATAGCTGTTGGCGAGGACCCCCAACACAAAGATGATGCTGTAAAAAATTGGGAAGAGGGTGTATCGGAACTCAGAATCCACACGAGAGGAATCATTTGCCTCCATCACGGTGGGCTGGAGTGGGCAGCTGGTCATAGGATCCTACCTGTGCCTGGAAGACCACACAGAGATTCCGGTTAATGAAGGGCTAACAAGGGACTATCTGATTTACTCAGTTCCAAGACTCCCATTTTGCACATTTTAAACACTCTAAAATTGGTGGCATTTTCCAATTAATTGGCATTTTTTTTCTTCCTACATAAAATAATGGTGTGTTTTTTAAATGAATGGCCTCTGACATTCAATAAAATCAGTGGCAGTTCAGTTTCTTTTCTCTTGTTCCATTTAAAAATATACTTTTTTATTCTTTAGCTTGTTTTGACTTAGAGTTTTAGATAATCTATTCCTGGTGATGAAACAGATGGAAATTAAATTTTTTTTAATTTAAATTCTATGGTTTTTAATTTCTGACAAAATTTGAATATTGGTCTAGTGATGAAATTTGAGATAAAAATTTTGATGGTAAAATGCCTTATGTTAAAAAATAATTCACATGCCCATACACAATCTAGAAAGTACACAGATGAATATTAGAGTCACCCAGAGAATGAAATAGTAGCTATATATTAGAAAGAATGAGTTAGATCTGATTGTACTGCCATGTAAAGTTGTCCCTGGATAATATTGTTCAGTAAAACAAAACAAAACAAAAAAGTTGGTATGACCCCGTTATGTACTTGTATATGATATAGAAAATGATCTAGAAGGTTACCCCTCAAAGCGATGACAGTGGTGAAACCTCTGGAAAGGTGAGGTGGGCTTGGTGGGAAGTATAATTACTTTACATTTTTTTTTGTTTGTTTAAACTTTTTAAGAGTGTGCATTGCTTTAGTAATTAAAAATTTTTAAGTATAATTTTAAAAGAAAAGTATACAATGGAGAAGCCCAACAGACAATACTTTAACCAAGTAAACAAGAGTAGCATCATCATTAGTAAGACATGTCAACATCATGTACCCCTGGTACGATGTACTGACAACGACACAACACCACTTCTGTGGTATTCTTGCCAAAAATGCATAATCTCAATTTAGCCATGAGAAAACATCAGACAAAGCCAAATTGTGCAACATTCTACAAAATGACTGATCAATAGTGTCAAGGTCACGAAAGACAAGGAGACTGAGGAACTATCATAGATCAGAGGATATAAAGGAGACATAGGACAACTAAGTGCAAAGTGGGATGCTGGATTGTACCCGGGAACAGAAATATTGTTAGGGGAAAACTGGTGAAGTTCAAATAAGGTCTATAATTTAGATAATACTGTAAACATGTTCATTTCCTGGTTTTGATCATTGTACTATTGTTTTATAAATTGAGAATGTTGGGTAAAGGGCATATAATGAACTCTTTGTACTATTTTGCAACTTTTTTGAAGGCCTAATATTATTTCAAAACGAAAAGGTGTTTGTTTTAAGTACAGTTGACCCTTGAACAACACAGGTTTGAACTGTGTGGGTCCACTTATACATGGATTTTTTTTTTGATTAATACAATACAATACAATACAAAAATACAATACTACACGACGCATGGTTGGATGAATCCACAGATACGGAACCCCACAGAAGGAGAGACAACTGTAAAGTTATAAGAAGATTTTCAACTGCGGGGAGGGTGGCGCCCCTAATTCCTGTGTTGTTCAAGATTCAACTATATATGAAAGAAGATTAAAAGTAGCCATAATCGCACTACCCAAAGTCTGGTTCATTTTCAACAGTTCTTTGTCCCCATCCACTGTCCAGAAAAACCAGTTCCTCCCTCCCCTCTTGTCCCTCCCACTATGTTGCCATCACGTGAGCCTGGAAGCCCCTCTTATGTTTGTGTTGCAGCTGAGGGGGATGGGATGGCAAGAGACTCGGGATTAAGCAAGGCCCAAGGCTCATCATATATCATAGTAGAGTGAAAAGAGCAGGGAATAGGCAGTGAGAAGCAAGGAAGACAATTAACACTTAAGAGCATCTCTTTTGGAGCCAGGCACCCTGCTCAGTGCTTCCACACACACTACCTTTGAGTCTCGCGAAAGCCCTTTGAGATAGGAAGTAAGATCCCCATTTTACAGAATAGGAAACGGAGTATAGGGTGGTTATGTGACTTGTCCAAGGTCACACAGCATTAAGGGATGGAGCCAGGATCTCAAATCTAGCTCTGCCTTCATATGTTCATTCATACATTCAACCAAAAATATTTCTGAGCACCAACTGCGTGTCAGGCTCACTGCCAAACACAGGAGAGGCAGGGTGAACATGACTGACAGGACCCTGCCTTCAGGGAACTTAGAGTCTCGTGGGGGCGATAGAAAAAAGCAGTGTAAACAAACATAGCTGCTATACAAAGAAAATAGGGTGCTGACAGGGAGAAGAAAACAGAGATCTACTTTTTTAATATAAATTATTTATTTATTTATTTATTATTTATTTTTGGCTGCATTGGGTCTTTGTTGCTGCACACGGGCTTTCTCTAGTTGTGGCGAGCGGGGGCTACTCTTCTTTGCAGTGAGCGGGCTTCTCATTGCAGTGGCTACTCTTGTTGTGGAGTACGGGCTATAGGCACGTGGGCTTCAGTAGTTGCAGCACATGGGCTCGGTAATTGCGGCTCACAGGCTCTCGAGCGCAGGGTCAGTAGTTGTGGCACATGGGCTTAGTTGCTTTGTGGCATGTGGGATCTTCCCCGACCAGGGATCAAACCCGTGTACCCTGCATTGGCAGGCAGATTCTTAACCACTGCGCCACCAGGGAAGTCCCAAGATATCTAGTTTGAAAGGAGGTGACATTTCCATTGAGGCCTGAAAGAAGAGCCTAGGAAGAGAGTTCCAGGCAGAGGGATCTGCATGAGTCTAGCACTATGGCAGGAAAGAGATTGGTAGGTTCCAGGAACTGGAAAAAAGGCCACCTGATGGCCCTTGCCCTGACCTCTGGCTGCCACTCCACCCTCATCTCATGCCACCTTCTCACCAGGTTCCAGCCAAAATGGACTTCCCAGGTGGGTCTTCAAACTCACCCAGAACTCTCCTGCTTCAGCCTGCACACATACCACGCCACTGCCTTGAACATGCTTCCCTATCCACACCCCACTGCCACCTGGCCAACTCCAACTCATGTTTCAGACCTTAGCTGAATTTCACTTCTTCAGGGAGGTCTTCAATGACCTCCAGGTCAGGTCAAGTCCCATCTCAAAGCTCCCTATACTTCTTCTTAAATCTTAGCACAATTGTAATCGTATTCATGTTTGTATGATCGTTTCACACTCTCCCACTTGACTGTGAGCACTGGCAGATCAAGGACCTTGTCTGCCTAATCAACACTATTCCCAGCACCATGAATCAATAAATAAAAGGAATGGGTAATAAGCCTTGTTAATTACACCCACCCCTTAGGGAGCCCCAGAACAGTGGAAACACTTGAAGAAGTCTATAGATACTTACAGGTGAGTTTAAAGAAACGACTGGCTGTAATTAGAATTTTTCTCTTGATTGAGAAAAATTTTGTTCTTTGTTCTATTTAGTATATGGTAGTGGTTTGTCTATGTTAATTAAATAAATGTAGGTTCAATTATTCCAAGAAATCATTGCGATTCCTTTAAAAACAAAAAACTCACCCTCAAGTTGCATTGTGAATTACATAGTTAATTTGAATTACATACTTTTATTCTGCTTCCTCAGCAGCAAATTGCTAGCTTCTACTCAGCTGGGATCTTTTCCACTCCTAAAGGTGACCCTGCCATCTGATCCCATAGGTGTAAGACAGTAACTCTCAAAGGGTGGTCCATGTAAATGAGGGATGAGAGAGGAGGTCTATCTCTGAAAACTTTCAGGGAATCCATGAGGTCAAAATGATCATCATAATAATACCAAGACATTATTTGTCTTCTTCACTGAGTTGACTGACATTTGCACCGACATTACAAAAGGGTGAGCAAAACTGCTGGCTCCTTAGCACCAGTCAAGGCAGGGACGCCAAACTATCATAGGAGTCATATCTTTCACAGCTACGCATTCAGCGTAAAAAAAAAAAAGCCAATTTCACTTTATTTTTTTATTATATTTTTTTAAATAAATTTTAAAATTCTTATTATTTTTGGCTGCATTAAGTCTTTGTTGCTGGACACGGGCTTTCTCTAGTTGTGGCAAGCGGGGGCTACTCTTTGTTGCAGTGAGTGGGCTTCTCATTGCGGTGGCTTCTCTTGTTGTGGAGCACGGGCTCTAGGCACGCGGGCTTCAGTAGTTGTAGCACATGGGCTCAGTAGTTGCGGCTCGAAGGCTCTTCCCGGACCAGGGCTCGAACCCGTGTTCCCTGCATTGGCAGATGGATTCTTAACCGCTACGCCACCAGGGAAGCCCAGTACACATCCTTTTAATAATCTGTGTATCGGAATGGGAAATACACATGAAACATCTCTGCTGCAAACTGGAGTAGAGTGGTTGTCTTCAGAAAAAGACCCAATGCCACTGTTTGAGCTGTGAGCTGAGCTGTTTTTTGGATCATCATTATCACTTGAAAAAATGACTGACAAACTATGGCTTTTCAGAGACTTGGGTATCTGGCAGACTTTTTTCTCAAAAAGTCACTATGGAAATAAAGCGATCCTGTCACTTCAAGTAAAACCGATGATGGGATTTTGCTGCCATGATTAAAATTTGAACTTCCAAGAAAAGATTAAAATGTTTGGAAAATCTGTATCTGCCAGCATGAGCTTGACAGCTTTCCAATATCCAAAGAATTTTCTGATGAGATTGGTAGTGATATTAATTAATACAATTGTTTGATATCTTATAATGAAAAGTCAATATCTGGAAGACCTGTATATCTCAGTGAACCAATATTTTCCAAATGAGGAAAGCATGATGTTTCAAAATTACATAGAGGTAAAAGATTCAAAGGGCAAGATAGACCAATACATTGCCTTGTTCACGGATGACAAAAAGTTTGTTGATATGATTCAGTATACATTGCAACTAACTTTTAAGAAACTACCTTTTGTGGAGTTCTGATGTAGAATCAAAGAAGAGTATCACCAATTATCTGAAAAAGCCATTAAAATATTCCTCCCTTTACAAATACACATACATCTGTGTGAGGGCAGATTTTCTTCATATACTTTATATCACATATCACAATAGACTGAGTGCGGAAGTGAATATGAGAATCCAGCTGTCTTCTATTAAACCCAACATTAAAGAGATGGGCAAAAAAAAGATGTAAATCAATGTTACTCTTCTCCCTAAATTGTTTGTTTTGAAAACTTTAGTTATTTTCCACTAAAAACATTATTTATGTTAACATGAAACGAGTTTATTATTGGTTTTTACATTTAAAAACAAAAATTTTTAGAATGTCTTAGTTTTCATTTTGAAGATGGTAAATATTGGTAGGTATACCCATGTAAACAAAAGTTCTCTGGGGCCCTCAATAATTTTTAAGAATATAAAGAGATCCTGAGGCCAGAAAATTTGAAAATCAATGCTCCACAGTCTCAGTTCACCACCCCGCCCCGTCCCCCCATTTCCTTTGAGCCTAAGACGCCCATTCATCTGGGACTGGCCTTGTTTCTTTTTCCTGCTGGACCCTTGTGCCTTAGGCGACCCTGTTCCTGGGGCCTGAGAGGCGGGGGTGGGGAGCAGCCCACAGCTGGGAGGTGTGTGGTGCTCACTCTGGGTCTTTGAGGAAGTCACATCCCTATCCACCCCCAACACCCTATCCCCACCCCTAAGTAAGTCCTGTCCTCTTCTTGGGTTTAGGCTCCAGCACAGTGGAGTAGGGACAACTGTCCTCCAGAAACTATCCTTCTCCAGGCAAAGGACTCCACTCAGGACATCCTCCTGGTCCCTGCCCCTTATGCCACCCCTGCCCAGGCCTGTTGAGAAAGTCTTCCCATGAGGATCAGGATTTGAATAAGGCTCATGAGGTGCTCACCTGGGTACAAAATTTAAGGGAGCGCCAAAAACCTCAGTAATCAAGATAAATAATATTTGGATGCAATCATTTGAAGAATCAAAATCAGTATTACTGATGCTTCCTTTTGCCCCAGGCTCTAATACGGCCCTGCCTGGCACTATTATGATCCTGTCTTCATTTAAACTTTTGGTATTTTGTTCATCATGGATTTCGAGGGGTTTGGGGGGGTTTTTTTTTGGTATTAATTGATTTAAAAAAAAAATAGTCTCACCATGTGAATGGGGCACACACAGAATAGCCCAGCTCACCCATTCAGTCACTCATTCATGCCTTCTCTGGACAAGCTCACTGCTGCTGGCCTGGGCAGAGTCCTGAGGCTTCTGAGAACAGACCTCGTCTTTGCCCTTCAGTGGCTCACAGGCCATTTTGCAAGAGAGAGATTCAGAAATAGATAGGTGCTTAGTGTTAGGATGGTGGAGGTTCTAGATGTCAGGGTCATTCTGAGTGTGCCCGTGACCCAGACTTGACGGTCAGGAACGACTCCTGCTTATGCTGAAGGAAGACAAGGAGTTAGCCAGATGCAGCTGGGAGAGAGGAAGACATCTGGAAGAACAGGAGAGGTTGTGCCTTGTTATCAGGGAACTTGAGAAGTTTGGTTTGGCTAAAACTTAAAAGGTGGGTGGGGTGGTGGTGAGGAGAGACAGGACCTACAAAGCAAGCATCAGTCAACTGAAGTAGAGTCTTGCATACTAGGCTAAAGGAGTTTGTATTTGATTCTGCTGGAAATGGGGAGTCATTGAAGAATGTGGAGTTTCAGGTTTATGGAATATGGCTTTGACTGTTGTGTACAGAATGAATTGGAGGGGCCTCAGGTCAGAGGCAGGGAGATAACAAAGAGATAACTGCAACTGTCCAGAGCACCAAAGGGAAGCTTGGAACATGGCGGAGAGGATGGAAATGGATGGCTGTGAGAATGATTTGAGAGATAGAATGGACAGAACTTAGAGATGCACGGGATAGTGGTTGAGAGAAAGGGAGGAGACACGGATGGCCAGGTTGTCTGGCCCAGATGAATGGAGCTGGGTGGCGTCTGTCTTCACGGAGATGACACTGAGGAGGAAGAGTGTGGGGCGTAGAGGATGAACTTCGTAGGGGCCATATCACAGGTGGAGTGCCTGAGAAACACCCAGGAGGATCCAGGGTTAAACCCTGAAGAGCCCAACATTAGAAGAGAATGGACTTCCCTGGCAGTCCAATTGTTAAGACTCTGCACTTCCCTTTCGACAAAATTCAACACCCATTTATGATAAAAACCCTCCAGAAAGTAAGCATAGAGGGAACCTACCTCAAGATAATACAGGCCAAATATGACAAACCCACAGCCAACATCATTCTCAATGGTGAAAAACTGAAACCATTTCCTCTAAGATCAGGAAGAAGACAAGGTTGTCCACTCTCACCACTATTATTCAACATAGTTTTGGAAGTCCTAGCCATGGCAATCAGAGAAGTAAAAGAAATAAAAGGAATCCAAATCAGAAAAGAAGAAGTAAAACTGTCACTGTTTGCAGATGACATGACACAATACATAGAGACTCTTAAAGATGCCACCAGAAAACTACTAGAGCTTATCAATGAATTTGGTAAAGTAGCCAGATACAAAATTAATGCACAGAAATCTCTTGCATTCCTATACACTAATGATGAAAAATCTGAAAGAGAAATTAAGGAAACACTTCCATTTACCACTGCAACAAAAAGAATAAAATACCAAGGAATAAACCTACCTAAGGAGACAAAAGACCTGTATGCAGAAAACTATAAGACACTGATGAAAGAAATTAAAGATGATACAAACAGATGGAGAGATATACCATGTTCTTAGATTCTTGGAAGAATCAACATTGTGAAAATGACTATACTCCCCGAAGCAATCTACAGATTCAATGCAATCCCTAACAAAGTACCAATGGCATTTTTCACAGAAATAGAACAAAAAATTTCACAATTTGTATGGAAACACAAAAGACCCCGAATAGCCAAAACAATCTTGAGAAAGAAAAACGGAGCTGAAGGAATCAGGCTCCCTGACTTCAGACTATACTACAAAGCTACAGTAATCAAGACAATATGGTACTGGCACAAAAACAGAAATATAGATCAATGGAACAGGATAGAAAGCCCAGAGATAAGCCCACGCACATATGGCCACCTTATTTTTGTTAAAGGAGGCAAGAATATACAATGGAGAAAAGACAGCCTCTTCAATAAGTGGTGCTGGGAAAACTGGACAGCTGCATGTAAAAGAATGAAATTAGAACACTCCCTAACACCATACACAAAAATAAACTCAAAATGGATTAAAGACCTAAATGTAAGGCCAGACACTATAAAACTCTTAGAGGAAAACATAGGCAGAACACTCTATGACATAAATCACAGCAAGATCCTTTTTGACCCACCTCCTTGAGAAATGAAAATAAAAACAAAAATAAACAAATGGGACCTAATGAAACTTCAAAACTTTTGCACAGCAAAGGAAACCATAAGCAAGATGAAAAGACAATTCTCAGAATGGGAGAAAATATTTGCAAATGAAGCAACTGACAAAGGATTAATCTCCAAAATTTACAGGCAGCTCATGCAACTCAGTATCAAAATAACAAACAACCCAATCCAAAAATGAGCAGAAGACCTAAATAGACATTTCTCCAAAGAAGATATACAGATTGCCAACAAACACATGAAAGAATGCTCAACATCACTAATCATTAGAGAAATGCAAACCAAAACACAATGAGGTATCACCTCACATCGGTCAGAATGACCATCATCAAAAAATCTACAAACAATAAATGCTAGAGAGGGTGTGGAGAAAAGGGAACCCTCTTGCACTGTTGGTGGGAATGTAAATTGATACAGCCACTATGGAGAACAGTATGGAGGTTCCTTAAAAATCTAAAAATAGAACTACCATACAACCCAGCAATCCCACTACTAGACATATACCCTGAGAAAACCATAATTCAAAAAGAGTCATGTACCACCATGTTCATTGCAGGTAGGAACAGGATGGTCAAGATGGAGGAGGAGGACCAGGGGACCACCACGCAAGACCCAACAGAAGAAAGTTTCAAGAGTGTGGCAGCAAGTGGCCAATGGTGTGAAAAGCCTCAGCGAGATCCAGCACAATGAAGACAGGAAAGCAAACATTGCACAGGGCCACTCAGAAATCTATCTCCCTGATCAGATGGACAGTAGTTTCCTAAGTATGCGTTCAGGAGTGAATGAGAGGCAAGGAAGTGGAATGTCAAATTCTCGTTTGAGAAGCTGAGTTAAGCAAATAAAGGCTGTGTGTGGACCTTGTATGTATCTTGATTTAAACAAACTAACTGTAAAATATATATATATATATATATATATATATATATATATATATATATATATATATATATATTTGTTAGACAGCTGGGAGAACTCAAACACAAAGTATTAGATGGAATTAAGAAATCGATGCTGGGAATTCCCTGGCAGTCCAGTGGTTAGGACTCAGCACTGGTCGGGGAACAAAGATCCCGCAAGCTGCAAGACACAGTGCACATGAGCAGCAGGATCTCTCTCTCCAGCTGCTGGGCAGAGAATAGAGGGTAGGGGACAAGAGTGGAAGCAGAGAGACTATGTCAGAGGCAAGAGATGGTGGCGACGTGGACCAGAAAGTAGCATTTCCAATTCCTCTCTCCATCCCCAGCACCCAGCACAAGCTTGGCCAGAGTAGGAGCTTAACAAACATTTGTCTAGTGAACAAATATCTAGCAACTAGCAAGATTGACTCTTGAAAGAAAAGAAATTGATGCTAATTTTGTGAGGCTGTGATCGTGATATATTGGTTATATACTTTTAGATTTTTAATTCCTTATCTATTATACACACATATTGAGGAATTTATAGGTAGGATTACACAGTATCTCAGTTTTGCTTTAAAATATTCCAGGAAAAACATGCCAGTGTGCTAATCTCAAATGAGAAGCAGGAACCCAACCTGAGACAATGTGTACTCAGGTCCTTCCGAACCCAGAGCCTCCCCAGTCCACACGGCCCTCACAGGAGGCCCAGCAGAGGTAGGCCTCTTCCTTCCAGATACAGGACCAGAATCAGTGTGGACGTCTTGGGCGGAACCCCTGCCTTTGCCAGTAGCCTCGTCCTTGGCGCCTCCAATACCCACCACCCAGGCCCTTCCTACTTCTGCTGCCTTCTCTCCAGTCACAGGTCCCCAGGTGACTCCCACTCCCTTGGCCTTCATCCCAAACATAATCCCTTTGCACCAATAGAACCCTTGAAATCACCCAAAATGTAACCAGCCTAGTCTCCTCTGGGTCTGGGGGCTCATACATCAACGCCTTCATTCATGCTCCCCTCCCTCTCTCTGCCCAGCTGACTACTGATCATCCTTTAAAGCTGTTCAGGCCTCCTTTCCTCCAGGTAGTTTTTCCTAAGCCTCTCCGACTCTTTCACATCCTGCCTCTCCCCCAAGACCCGGTTAAGTGCCCATCCCCTGGGCTCCCAAAGCTCACTGAAATTGCCTGTGTGTGTCCTTCTGCCACTAGGCCTTAGCTTCTTGAGGAATGAGCCCATGTCCATTCATTCACCTGACATCCTGCTGACTGCCCAGCACTGTGTTGGGGACACTGTGGGAATAAAACAGGCAAGATTCTGGCCCTTGAGGAGCTTATACTCTAGTCATGGAAAACAGACAAAAATAAGTACAGAGATAAATGAACAAGGTAATTTCAAATTGTGATGAATTCAATAAAAGAAATAAAAATAGTGACATGATGAAGATTGGATAGAGGGCTACTTAAAATAGAGTGACCAGGGAAGGCTTCTCAGAGCAGGTGACATATAAATGAAACTAGAGGCAGATATACCATGAAGCCAAGGAATTAAGCTTTAAGACCCCTTCCTAGGCCTTGTTCCTAATTGTATATTTATAATTTTGTGTCTCTTAAAGAGGGGCCCACATATTGTATAAGCTTCAGAGTCCTACAAAACCTGTGTCTTCCCCTGGCTAAAATCTAAAACGTGAAAAGGAACAAGTCAAGAGAAAATCTAGAAGAAGCATATTCCAGGCACAGGGTGTCACGTGCAAAGGGCCTGCAGTGGGAATAAGTTCATCATATTCTGAGCTAAAAATAAATGTGTCACATTCAGGGAACTGAAAGGTCACTGTCCCCAGAGAAATGGGAAGAGTAAGATGAGATCTGAGGGCAACAGACCCCAAATCACTCCTACGCCATGGTAAGGAGTTTGGGTTTTATTCTATGAACATCAGAGGGTCCGGACTATGTCAAGCACATGAGCAGCAGGATCTCTCTCTCCAGCTGCTGGGCAGAGAATAGAGGGTAGGGGACAAGAGTGGAAGCAGAGAGACTATGTCAGAGGCAAGAGATGGTGGCGACGTGGACCAGAAAGTAGCATTTCCAATTCCTCTCTCCATCCCCAGCACCCAGCACAAGCTTGGCCAGAGTAGGAGCTTAACAAACATTTGTCTAGTGAACAAATATCTAGCAACTAGCAAGATTGACTCTTTTGTGAGGGCTGCAAGAGGGCTGACCCAAGAAGATGGTAGAGGCCTGATCTCTCCAGTGACAAGAGCACCAGTGGCTGCCTGCTCCCCAGAGCAGCCTCCAGGCAAGGCAGAGTGAGCCCTCTACAACCTCATTTACTCAAAGTGTGGTCCTTGCACCAGCAGCAGCAACATCACCTGTGAGCTTGTTAGAAATGTAGAACCTGACTCTACCTCAGGCCTGCTGTTTCAGCATCTGTATTTTAACAAGATTCCCCGGTGAATCACGCGCACACTGAATGTTGAGCAGTGCTGTGCCTCCACACGCTGTCAGCCACATACTTGCCTGTTCTAACACCTTCCATGGCTCCCCATTGCCCAGGACCAAGTGCAAGCTCCTTCCCCATCTCATCTCCCACCAGCCTCTACTACCACTCACCCTCTACTCCAGCCACAATGAACTTCTTGCTGCTTCTCTAAAAACTATTTCTCCTCAAACCTCTGTGCCTTTGCACATGCTGTGGCCCCTACTGAGAATGCCTTTTGCCTATTGCTTTACCTAGCAAAATCTTACTCATCTTTGAAGACCTAATCTAAAGAGTGCTTCCTCCGGGACGCCTTCTCTCTTTGCCCCAGGCAGAATGAGTTGCCTCCTTCTCTGGGTTGCCATGGTACTGGGCACATTCCTCAGCATAGCATCTGACACTGTATGTTGTAAATATTGATTTCTGTGCCCTTCCTCGCCAGGCTGAGAGCTTCTTGAGGGCAGAGACTAGATCATTTTTATCTCTTTATCTTCAGTGTCAGACATTAAAGACTGAATGAATGAATGACCAAGCCCTGACAATTATTCAGAGGAAACTAGTATGAAGGAAAGGTGTCCAGTCTCTCTGGGGGGAAAAGGCAGGGTAGGGAAAAGGCCTCTGGAGTCAGAAAGACCTGGGTTCTTAACTGGCTCTGCCATTTACTTGCTGTGTGACCTTGGGCAAGTGACTTCACCTCTCTGAGCCTCAGTTTCTTCATCTGCAAAATCTTATAAGCCAAACTATGTTTCCAAAGATAAGCATGCAAAGTAGCCACAAATGGCCAGGACTTCCTCTCACTATTGGCCCAGTCACTTGGAGCCAGGGGAGGGGACTGTGGATCACCAGTGACCCCAGGGACTCTAACCCACATACTGGCTTTCCTGCCAGCTCTGGACAGGGTGTTGGGCTAATGCCAACAAAGCTTTCAACGCCTCAGGAAGGGAAGGAGCATTCGGAGGGAGAAGGAAGAGGAGACTCAGACCACTCAACTTAACACGTGGGCAGGGCTCCCTGATGGATCAAGGCCGGGCAGCAGGCCCAGGCCCAGCATTTAGCTGGGGGGTGGGCTAGGGGGGCATAAATATTTATGGAGACAAGAAGAATTCTACCATCTGTATCTCCCACCCTCTGCCCTGCAGAGTATTCAGTCCCATCCCCCACTGACTGTCATTCCCATACTGTCTGCAAACAATCCCATCCCCTTAGGGGACCTAGAGAAAGGGCTCCCATCCTCAGCTGGACAGTCAGAGGGACCACTGAGATCTGGGCAGAAGGAATTACGTGCTGATTACTTCCCCAGTGTGGACTGTGGGTTGGGACGTTGCGTTTACCAGTCAGACTGGCCCCTAACATTTGTGGGGCCATTTGGGGTCAAGAGTACAAATGTCTAAATATTTATAAGCTATAAATCAGTCATATCTAACTTCATGCACATTCCATGAATCAGCAGCTCCTCGCAGCCTGGCAAGCCTGGGAGCATGGGAGGGACACTGGCTCCAAGTGGGCACTCCCTCCGGGATCCAAGGACTCCGTGCTCTGTGGGGGAGGGCATGACTGGAGGGGAGCCAGAGCCAGCCCACCTAAGCTCAGGGCACTGGGCATCATTCACTGATTAAATGAACAGACACCTCTTACCCATGATCGTATTTCCTCCTCAAATCAGCCTTGCAAGGTGAGTTTTACAAAATTTTTCCAGCAAAAAAAGTGAGGTCAGAGAAGGAAACAGACTTGTCCACAGTCACATAGCTGGGAAGTGGCCAGTGAGATTTTGAACTCCAAGGCCCATCCTGTCTCTCCCAGGCCGAGCTGTGGCCCCTGGTGGAAGCAAACGACTCCTTGGCCAACTCATCCACTCACAGACCTGTCCTATTGCCTGAGAACAGGCGCTTCAGAGGCTGCAAGGCCCCGGGAAGAGTTGCCTTCGACCTGGGGCCCTGCTTTTACCTTTGCTCCCCAAAGTGGGGAATTGAACAGGGCAAAGGCAGGGGAGGGACTGCTCTGCATTCATCTAACTCCTGCCAGGCAGCGTTGAAGCTGGAATCAAATCCTGGTTCAAACGTTAAACTCACCCCATGACTCTGTGTCTCTGTCTCTTCACTGGTAAGATGAGGATTTAAAAATGGGCCTAAGAGAAAAGGAAATTAAGAAAGTAATCCCATTTATGATACCATCAAAAAGAATAAAATACTTCGGAATAAACTTAACCAAGGAGGCAAAAAACTTGTACACTGAAAACTACAAAATATTGCTGAAAGGAATTAAAGAAGACACAAATAAATGGAAAGACATCCTGAGGTCATGGATTGGAAGACTTAATATTGCTAAAATGTCCATACTACCCAAAGTGATCTACAGATTCAACGCCCTATTAAAATCCCAATGGCATTTTTTGTAGAAATAGAAAAAATAATCCTAAAATTCATAAGGAATCTCAAAGTACCCCCAGGAGTCAAAACAATCTTGAGAAAGAAAAACAAAGCTGGAGGCCTCACACTTAATGATTTCAAAACATATTACAAAGTACAATAATCAAAAGAGTGTGGTATTGACATAAAAACAGACATGAAGACCAACGGAACACAATAGAGAGCCCAGAAATGAATCCCTACATATATGGTCAAATGATCTTTGACAAAGGTGCCAAGACTACACAATGAGGAAAGGATAGTCTCTTCAACAAATGGTATTTGGAAAACTGGATATCCACATGCAAAAGCATGAAGATGGACCCTTATCTTAAACCACATACAAAAATTAACTCAAAATGGATTAAAGACCTAAACATAAGACTGGAAACTATAAGATTCCTAGAGGAAAACCTAGAGGGAAATCATCATGACACTGGAATTGGCAATGATTACTTGGGTATGATACCAAAAGCACAGGTAACAAAAGGAAAAATAGACATTTGGAACTATATCAAACTTAAAAACTTCTGTGTAGTAAAGGAAACAATCAACAGAGTAAAAACCAACCTACCAAACTGTAGAAAATATTTGCAAATAATATAAGGGATTAATATTCAGAATATATAAAGAACTCTTACAACTCAATAACAACAAAAAAATTAAAAATGGGCAAAGAACTTGAAGAAACATTTCTCCAAAGATATACAAACGGCCAACAAGCATATGAAAAGATGGGGAGGGATGGATTGCAAGTTTGGGATTAGCAGATGCAAACTATTATATATAGAATGGATAAACAACAAGGTCCTACTATATAGCACAGGGAACTATATTCAATATCCTGTGATAAACTATAATGGAAAATAATATGGAAAATAATGTATATATATATATATATACACATATATATGTATAACTAAATCACTGTGCTGTAGAGCAGAAATCAATACAACATTATAAATCAACTATACTTCAATAAACTAAATTTTTTTTTAATTGCCAAGAGGCAGGGGGGAAAAAAGCATATGAAAAGATGCTCAACATCACTAATCATCAGGGAAATGCAAATCAAAACCACAATAAGATATCACCCATTAGGATGGCCTCAATCATAAAAGTAGAAAATAACAAGTGTTAGTGAGGATGTGGAGAAATTGGAACACTTATGCACTCACTGTCGGTGGGAATATAAAATGATGCAGCCACTATGGAAAACAGTGTGGAGGTTCCACAAAAAATTAAAAATAGAACTCCCAAATGATCCAGAAATCTCACTCTGGGTATATTTCCAAAAAAAAAGTGAAAACAGGATCTTGAAGAAGTATTTGTATACCCAGGTTCACAGCAGCACTAGTTACAATAGCCAGGAGATAGAAGCAACCTAAATGTCCATCAACAGATGAATGGATAAAGAATATGTGGTATAATGGAATACTATGCAACCTTAAAAAGGAAGGAAATCCTGTCCTATGCTACAACATGGATGAAACTTGAGGATATTAATAAGTGAAATAAAACAATCACAAAAAGACAAATCTTGAATGATTCTACTTATATGAGGTTTCTAAAGTAATCAAACTCACAGAAACAGAAAATAGAACGGTGGTTGCCAGGGGCTGGAGGGAGGGAGAAACAGGGAGTTGATGTTCAATGTGTACAGAGATTCAGTCATGCAAGATGAAAAAGTGCCAGAGATCTGTGGTATAACATGTGCATATAGTTAACAATACTTTAAAATTGTTAAGAGGGCGAATCCCTCTTACATGTTTTTTACCACAATAAAAACAATTTTTAACGGGTCTCAGAGATGGCAGATTTGAAAATACATTGCATAATTTTAACTTGGAATCATATGGCTCAGCTTTTTTATTTAATGGTTGTGTGACATTTGGTAAAACTGCTTCCCCTCTTTGGGTCTCATCTATAAAATGAGGACAATAACACATCTACCCTATAGAGCTTTTTGTGAGCACCCAGCAAGATAAAGGATATAAAGTATTTGGGAAAGGACAGTGGTTAAGATCACAGACTCTGGCGTCAGACAAACCTCCGTTCAAATCCTGTCTCTGTCCTGGCTTCACGACCATGGTCAAGCTTATCCTTCTCTGAGCCTCTGGTCCTTCCCCTGTAAATGGAGCTGATAATATTTCAAGCACATAGCTCCCAGCATGGTCCGAAGATTCAATGAATAATGTAACACAATTTCAGGTATTCATGAGCAACAGCTCTAAAAAGCTGTATCTACAGGGAATCCAGACAATCAGCTGATTAGATCAGATCAAACGTTTCTCAAAATAGCACCACTGTCATTGCAACCGTTCACATCTAGCTCATCCCAAGTTTACCCCAGCTTGAAGCCACCTATATCAAGCTTCCAGATATATCATTAACCCTGAAAACTTCTAGGAACCAGTCACATCTTTTTATGGCAGCTAGAGACAGTTGGCAAAATGCTATCAGCCGATTCTCGCCCAAGACAATTTCACCTCCATAAGCCTCTGTTCATTCATCTGTTTAAAAAAAAGAATCCTAACACCACATCATAGCATTTTTGTAAGGATTAAATGGAAAATGCCTGATCTATAATAAGAGCTCAGTGAATGCTAGCTACTGTTAGTCTTACTTCTCTGCCCCAGAAAGGGTTAGAGGCGCCACCTTTGGTTCCCGTAACAAATCACACTGCATTATAATGGCTGTTGATTTCTCTTTCCATTCTGGGCTGGAAACTCCCTGGGTACAGGTCCTCAGGCATTACACACACACACACACACACACACACACACACACACACACACGCACACGCGCACACACACACACACATACACACAGAGTCACATTGTCCCTCATCCTTCACTTCCAAACCTCTCACACCAGCTTCAGCCACTCCCAGCCCTTAGATTCCCTGGGACCAATAACACACCATAGTTCAGGGACTTCCCTGACGGTCCAGTGGTTGGGACTCCGTGCTTCCACTGCAGGGGGCACGGGTTCAATCCTCGGGGAACTAGGATCCTGCATGCCATACGGCGGCCAAAAAGTATAAATAAATAAATAAATAAAATAAAGGTTTAAAACACCATAGTTTAATCATTTCCCTTCTGTGAGTCCTAGTTTTCACATCAATAAAACAGAAATGATATGAACATTGACCTCACAGTATAGCTTTGAGGTTGAAAGCAGGTAAACTTCTAACATGCTCAATAAGTGAGTTACCTCCTATTCTGGCCTCCCCTGATGCTTGACATTTGTGCCCTGGCTTGGCCATGCCTCTGTGCTTCTGGTCATATCCTCTAAAAATTCCCCTCATGGAGTGGTTTCACTACCATTTGTCCAGGAAACAGAAGGATTTGAGGGGCAAATAAAGGGAGCAAGTTTCCTGACCTCTGGGGAATTCTGCACTAGGCTCTACATGGCTTCCAGTACAAGGAGGCTAGCACCACGCTAGGTACATTTATCGGTGGATGAATGGAGCTCATTGTCCGGGAAGAGGTCAGGGACAGGGTCTAGGGCCCCAGAGATGGGGGATGGCCTGGGCATCAGAGTTTCCCAACTTTCTTTCTCACTTGGAGCCCACCTGATCCCAGGTTTATATATTATATTGATGAGACTCAGTCTCTGCTCATCTGATCTAGGACATCCCTGTGGAGTTGGGGGACCCTGAGCCTGGCCTGAGTCTCTCCTTCTGGGTCCAAGATACCCAGGTAGTATCTGTCTGTGAGTCACCCTCCCCTACTTCTTGCCTCCTGGAAGTCAGCCAGGGCAGGGAAGAGGAAGCACCCAAGGAGGTGCTTCTTCCTCTGGGTTTCCCCAGCAAGGGCACACCTCTGTTATACCAGGAATCATTCTGACATCTTCAGGGGCTGGCCCAAGGGAAAATGTAGGTTGCAGGACACAGGCCCTGCGGTCACGCAGACTCAGATCTGCACCTGGCTCTGCTCTTTCCTAGCTGATCTTCAGCCCTTGAAGCCTCTCTTTCTTCATTTGCAAAATGGTGATAATAGAACCTTCCTCATAGGGTAAGTTATAAGTGCAAAATGAAGCAACTGATGCACGAGGTTATTGATCAAAAACTGTGAGCTCCTCCTTCCCCCTCAGAAAATGTTTGTTGAATGAATGAATGAATGAGCAAACAAATCAGCAATGTACCAAAGCAGCCACATATCTCCTCCTTTGGAAGCAGCAACCAAGGGTGGCTGAAGAGAAATACGAATTACGATCAGGAATTACGATCAGAGGATCTCACCCACCACCTAGAGTGAGTCTCTCCCCAGTTCTAAGCCTTGGGATCTTCATCTGCACACACCCCTCCCCAACCAAACCTCAAACACTATTGCGAAAAGGAAGATGGTTGGGTGTGGTAAAGGGTTTGGTCAAGAGTAAGGCATTTGGGGAATTGAAACGGACTTTATAAACTGAAGAGATCTGCAGAAATTTTTGACATGCTTCTCCCATCAGCCAGCTGAGCTCAGCTCCAAACTTAGACCCTGAAGGTCCCCTCCTGTAGAATTAAGAAGGGGGGAGGGGCTGCCGAGTGGTGGTCTTCCCCCCAGATAGTCTCCCCCACCACCATCTCATTCACACACACACACACACGTACACACACACACACACACTCTAAGTACCTGGAACACAGCTGTGTATTCAGTCAAGAGCTAAATCAGAGCTTCCTGAATGCTTGGGGAGAGACTCCGCTGGTCCCCTCATTCTCTACAGATGAGCAAGTGTCTGGGCAGCAGCCTCCATTCACCACACCCACATCTGGACCTGCCAGTGAAGGACAGGGGCTACCAGCCTGTGCTCTGTCCCTACCCCCTGGAACCTGCTGGGGAAGCAGGTTGTGAGCCAGGCACTTTGTACCAGCAACCTGGTTATCCTCTTCATCATCCCCCTGGAAAAACCCAGCAACTAGTGAATTCCTAAGTACGCAGCGCCGTACCAGACCCTTTACCTCTCCTGATCTTCAGGCTGGGGAGACAGCGTTATCCTTATTTGACAATTTGGGAAACGGAGGCACAGAGCGGGGATGTGACATGGTCAAGGCCACACAGCTAGTAAAGCAGATGGCTTCCAGCCCCTGAGATCTAGGTAGCCCCCTCTCATCACCTTCACCACTTCCAAGTGAGGTCTCTGAGGTCACTTCAGCACTGCCTTGGCCTTAGAGAACCAAAGAGGGAAATAAATTCCCTGGGAAAGTTTGGTCACGAGGAATTCCTTTTAAGCAAGAGCCTCTGGGCCTGAAGAAGATGCCAAAACATTCCCTTAAAAGCAGAAACACTGGGACTTCCCTGGTGGTGCAGTGGCTAAGAATCTGCCTGTCAATGCAGGGGACAAGGGTTCAAGCCCTGGTCCGGGAAGATCCCAGTTGCCGCAGAGCAACTAAGCCCGAGCGCCACAACTACTGAGCCTGCTCTCTAGAGCCTGCGAGCCACAGCTACTGAGCCCGCGTGCCACAACTACTGAAACCCACGCGCCTAGAGTCCAAGCTCCACAACAAGAGAAGCCACCGCAGTGAGGAGCCTGTGGGCTGCAACAAAGAGTAGCCCCCGCTCACCACAACTAGAGAAAGCCTTGCGCAGTAAGGAAGACCCAACGCAGCCAAAAATGAATTAATTAATTAATTTTAAAAATTAAAAATAAACCCCAAAACAGAAGCACTTGTTTGCTTAGACACAGTCTAGGGGCCATGACCTTGGTCTCCTGAGGACATTGTAACACACCTCCTCCTGGCCCGGCCAGGCCTGGGACGCCTCTTACCTGTCCCGGGGCAGCGGCCACCTCTGTCAGGTCTGAGTATCTGTCTGCAGCCCCGGCCTCTGTGCTGTCTGGAATCGCAGAAGTGAGGAAACAGAGCACATCCCTGCCAAGTCACCCACAGGAGGAAACGTCATGACCCCAGGGCCCCTCCACAGAAACCTCAGAGTTGGGTCACCCAGGCCCTGGGCGCTGCTCGGAGGTTTCTCGCAGAGAAAGGGGCAGGGTGGGGTGTGGGCAGCGGCCACCGAGCCGGAAGCTGGGGAGGAGGCAGAGAAGAAGCAGACAGGGAGAGAGCAAGAGGGGTGAGAGCGTGCATTTGAGACAGCACAAGTATGAGGGAGAGGGGAGAGGAGACGTGAGCGAGAAAACAGAATAAGAGAGAGAGTCAGGGGAAAGGAGAGATGGAGGAGACAGGCACACACAGAGAGACAAACGTAAACACAGAGAGAGAGCATGAGAGGAATGAGATTTGAGGACAAAAACCAAGGGAGTTACAGAGAAAAAGATGAGACAGTAAGAGCGCCTGTGTGTGTGTGTGTGTGTGTGTGTGTGTGCGTGCGTGCGTGCATGAGCATGAGAGAAAAGACAAAAGAAAGGGAGAGAAGGAGGAAAGGGAGAGGCAGCTGGAATATAAAGAGGATGAGGAGAAGGGAGGAACTCGGGACAGCTGCTGTGGTCAGTGCCATGGCCCGGCTGGGCTCCCCTGGCGACCAAGGAGCACCAAGGCCAAGGAACCGATGGGGACAGAGCTCTGCGGGGCTGGGATTGCTGGGGAGGAGGGCTCTCAAGACCCGGGGCAGGAGTTTGGCAGCGAGTGAGTTGGAGGGAATAGGTGAGGGTGAGTAGGTGTGGGCAACTGAGCAGGTGAACGCAGGTGAGTCTGTCAGTGAGCCTGTGCGTGTGTGAGTGTGCATGTGTGTGAGCGTGCGTGCGTGTGTGTGAGCATGTGCGTGTGAGCGTGCATGTGTGTGAGTGTGCGTGCGTGCGTGTGAGTGTGCATGCATGTGTGTCTGTGAAATTCCGGTGGTGGAGGCTTTTTGTGTGAACAGAGGTGAGAGATGGGCCCAAGCTCCCTGCCTCAGTTTCCAGTCTATTTATCCACGCATTCATTTAACCAATAAACGTTTATTGAGCCCCGCAGGCACCGGGCACTGCAGAGGACACTGTCTAAGGAAGCAAGCCCCTCAGCTGAGAGCCAACCCAAAAGCCTCCCACACAGGGCGGGAGACAGGTCTAGACAGGACCGGGGTCCCACAGCCGGGCAGGTGCAAAGCAGAGGTGGTAGTACGGGCTCCTGACGCCCCATGCAGGGTCCGGCCTCAGCTCTGCCCTGGGTGTCTGGACTGGCCCCCTCCTGCTCTTTGGGACCCCACTGCTGCTCCTTATCAAAGCCAAAAATGGACCTCAAAGGACAAACCACCTTTAACATGTGAAGAACTAGAGCCAAAATCTGCCCCCTCCCCCAGCTGCACCCCCATCACACACAGGTGGACACACTCAAACCACCTAAGCACACAACCCTTGCACACTCACGTACACTCAGTACACACCATCATGCAGAGATACCCAGTCATAATTACATCTCCCTACTCACCTGCACACTCACAAGCTCAGGTGTCACATCTGTCATCCCCTCACTCACAACTGCCCAGCGTCACCTCCTTCCTCGTGCTCATTCACACACTCTCCTCAGATCCTAAGATGTGGCCCAAGCCTCCTGGGAGGGACTTTGAAAAGGCCCAGTTTGGTCATCGCTTCTCATCTCCCTTGGAGGCATTTTGAGCCTTGAGCACCTGAGACAGGAGAGAACGTGGTGGTCTGTTCATTACGTTCAACCTTCACACAAACTATCCACCAGAGCTGAGGCCCTAGCTCTGCTCCCCAACCCAGATCCTCTTCTCCCAAACTGGCTTCACCTCAGCCATCCCCCAGCCACCACGTTCCAGAGGCACAGAGGGACCTCCAGGATCAACCTTGACCACAGACTGAAGGACACCTGGCTCAACTCCAGGCTCACGCCTGGTTTTCAATAGTCCCTCATGTATGTGCACGGAGCAATCGCAGTTCAGCACTCTTTGAGATTATCAATAATCAGGGCAGGCAGGCAGAGGTTATTATCCGCATTTTACAGATGAGGAAACTGAGGTTGACTCCACTCTCTCACACCCACGTCATTCCGTTACCAATTCTGTCAGTTCTACTTTAAAATATATCCAAATCTGAATCTAATAAAGCCTTTAGATCCAAACTTCAGTTTGTAGGAAATACAGGCACCAGAGGAACAAATTAAAGGGCATTTCAGAGAAGCAATCTGCCAAATCCAGAATGTGAGACCAGGACAATCTACAGGAGAACTGACCCGGTTCCTTCGACAACCACGGCGGGGGGAGGAATGGCGAGGGGGCTTTTAATCTAGGAATCCCTAGATTAAAAGAGACTTAAGAGATATAAAAATCAAATGCAGGGACTTCCCTGGCGGTCCAGTGGTTAAGACCATTCTTCCACTGCAGGGGACACGGGTTCCATCCCTGGTCAGGGAACTAAGATCCTGCATGCCGTGCAGCGCAGAAAAAAAAAAAAAAAAAAAAAAATCAAATGCAACCTGTGGGTCTTGTTTGGAACCCGGATCAGTCAAGTCAACTGTAAAAAGATACATGTATCAGTTAGGGTCCTGGAAAGAGATGGCACACTCAACGTGGGCAATCTGAGGAGAAAGAGATTACTTAAAGAGACGCGGGCAGGTCTAGAGAACCAAAAGGAATAGTGTAGTCATCCAAGGCTGCCAAGAGTGGGGTGCCCTTTTCATCTGAAGCGCTGAGGAGAGGGGGCAGTTGCTGGAACACAAAGAGGGTAGCTATTTGGAAAAGGCTGCCTGACAAGAGTTGTGACCTTGCGTAGGCAGTTGTAGCTGGTCGTCAATGACCAGGCAGAGGGGGAACCAGGACATAAATACCCAAATCTCTCTCTTCTTCCACCCTCTGGTTTCTTACCAGTGCCTCCCATTGGCTGAGCCCAACCAGAAGCAAAGGAGATGGATAATGTTGTCCATACACATCAGCCTCTGGGGGCACAGAGTTGGGTGGAGATGGGTGGAGAGTGGATCTGGAGGGGAAAACAGAAGATATCCAGGACAGACACATTTGAGAAAATCAGGGAGAATTTCATATGGGCAGGATTTTAGATGTTTCTAAGGGATTTAAAAAATTTTATTAGAGCATAATGGTGGTGTGGTTATATAAGAAAATGTTCATATATATGGAAATATTTAGGGATGAAATTACAGGGAAATGGTTTAAAATATTACAGTAAAATAAGGGGAGAGAGAGAGAGGAGGGGAGGGGAGGGAAGGGAAGGATGAAAGGAACGAAGGAAAGAAAAAGAGAGAGAGAGGCAAAATATTGAATCTAGAGAATGGGTATTTTGTAGGCTGAATAATGGTCCTCAGAAATATCAGGTCCTAATCTCTGGAACCTGTACATGTTACATTATGTGGCAAAGATTTTGCATGTACAATTGAATTACTGCTCTTGAAATGAGGAGATTATCCCAGATTATCCAACTGAGCCTTAATGCAATCACCAGCACCTGAGTAAGAGAGGAAAACTTGATACAGACAGAAAAGAAGGCAATGTGGCCACAGAGGCAGAGTGATATGGCCACTAGCCAGGAACACCAGCAGCTACCAGAAGCTGGAAGAGACAAGGAATGGCCTCCGCTCTAGAGCCTCTGGAGAGAACGCCAAAAAGAAAAAAAAAAGAAACTGATTTTGGAGTTCTGGCCTCCAGAATTGTAAGAGAATAAAATGTGTGTTGTTTTAAGCTGTCAAGCTTGTAGTCATTTGTTACAGCAGCTGTAGGAAACTAATACAGGCGCACAGGGATTTATTATACTCTTTCCTCTCTTCTTGTGTGTTTGGAAACTTTTCTAATAAAGTTGTGTTTGTGCGTGCTCAATTCACAACACTACCTATGAAATAGTCTTGCCAAGGAAAAAGAAACAGAATCAGCAAGTTCAACCACCAGTTTACAGGAAATAGAGAAGAGGAACAGATCATAGGGTACCCTCAGCAAATTCAGACAGCAGTGAACGCACAGAACAAGCAACCTGGTTTCTTCAACAAATAAATTATAAGGGAGGAAAAAGATGATGGAAGAACCTATAGATTATGAGAATTAAGAGGCATAGCAGCCAAATTGCTGTGTGTGAGCCTTTTTGGGATTCTGATTCAAACAAACTAGACAGAGAGTGAGAGAGAGAGAGAGGCAAAGAAAGAGAAACTTATGAGACAATCAGAAATTTGAACACATCAGATATTCAATTATATTAAGGAATTAATGTTGATGGTTAGGTTAATGACTTCACAGTTATGTTAAAAAGAATTCTTATCCTTTAGAGAAACATATGAAATATTTACCGATGAAATTATGTATTTGGGATTTGCTTCAAAATAAAATGGGACGTACCTCAACTGAAAAAAATGGGTTGATAATTGTTGAAGTTGGCTGATGGTACGTAGGGATCCATTATACCATTAAGTGCACTCTTGTATGTATTTGTAATTTTTTATAAGAAAAGTGTTTTTTTGTTGTTTGTTCTTTAAAATAATTCAACGCTTGTTTAGATTTTAGAGGTGAGAACAACAGTGAAAAAGAAAATTGTCTCAATGCTATATAATGAATAATTGTGTCTTGGGATGGACTTTTCTTATGATAGCGTCTCATTAGGATGTTAGGTGCTGTATCTCATACAACATAAATGGAAGTAAAAACATTGTAACCTGGAAAATTCTGTTAAATGAAAGAAAAGAATAACAATAAAGATGCTGACTTCAATGATGTACAAACTGAGTGTGAATAAATTAGTCTCATGAAACTTGAGAGTGTAAAGAAGCACTCTCAAAATAATAAAATAGTAAATTATTGTCCAAAATGATTATGTCAGTAACCAAAAGAATAAATTAAACTGAATCACTTTGCTGCACACCTGAAGCTAACACAACATTGTAAATCAACTATACTTCAATTTAAAAAATAAAATAAAATAATTTTTTAAAAGGATGAATTAAATATTATAAGCAGGCATTTGACTCTAGCAGTCATTCTCACCAGGGGCTACTTTGCCCTCCAAGGACATTTGTCAATGTCTGGACGCATTTTTGGTTGTCACAAGTGGCAGGGGAGGAGGGGACTGGGGTGCTGCTGACATCTAGTGGGTAGAGACCAGCAAGGCTGCCAACCAACCTACAATGTACAGAACAGTCCCTACAACAAAAACATTTCTTTGGCTCAACATGTTAATAGTGCTGAGGTTGAGAAACTCAGGATTATATCATCTACATTCTAAAGAGTTTATATATTCAAGTAGGCCTAAAAAAACCTTTTGACGGAATTCCCTGCAGGCCAGTGGTTAGGACTCCAAGTTCTCACTGCCAAGGACCCGGATTCAGTCCCTGGTCGGGGAACTAAAATCCCACAAGACATGCAGCCAAAAAAATATATTTTGGGAATCTTATCATCAGGAAAATAAGGGATTGCTTATTTAAAGAGTGGCCTTGGGACTTCCCTGGTGGTCCAGTGGTAAAGAATCCACCTTCCAATGCAGGGGACACTGGTTCAATCCCTGCTCGGGGAACTAAGATCCCACATGCCGCAGGGCAACTAAGCCCGCGTGCCACAACTACTGAGCTCTCACGCCTCAACTAGAGAGCCCATGTGCAGCAAACTACAGAGCCCACGTGCCCTGGAGCCCGCGTGCCACAACTAGAGAGAAGCCCAAGCGCCACAACGAAGAGCCTGAGCGCCCCAACGAAAATATTCCTCGTGCCACAATGAGCCGCTTGCCGCAACTAAGACCTGACACAGCCAAAAAAATTAATTGATTTTTTAAAAAGTTATGAAGATTGGAAAGGAAAAGCAAAACTGTCATTTTCACATGCAATATGATTTACAGAAAAATTAAAGCAATTCCATGGACAAATTATTAGAATCAACAAAAGACTTCAGCAAGATTTCTGGATATAAAATCAATAATAAAAATCAATCATGTTCCAGGAATTCCCTAGCAGTCCAGTGGTTAGGACTCGGTGTTTTCACTGCCATAGCCCGGGTTCAATTCCACAAGCTGCACGGCACAGCCAAACAAACAAACAAACGAAATCAATCATGTTCCTATAAACAAGCAATAAACAGAAAATGTCATTTTCAAGACACAATTTATGATACCAAGCAAACTGTCTTGGCCAAAGATACGTGTAAGGTCTTGATGGAGGAACTTATAAAATTATTGAATAAGAACTAGATGGATGGATAGGTGTAAAATATTCATGCATGGGACTGTCAGTATCATAAAGATGGAAGTTCTTCCCGATTTAATCAATAAATTCAGTACCAGTTCAATCAAAATCCCGATAGATGTTAATTAACTAGATGGTGGGAATCCTTTTACAATGTTAGGGTTAGGGTTAGGGTTTACTATGATGTACACCTTAAATATCTTACAATTGCATTTGTCAATTATACCTCAATAAAGCTGGGGAAAAAATAGCATATGTAAAGCACTCAAAAAAAAAAATCCCAGTAGAGTTCTGCAAGGAACTTTACAAGCTGATCCTAAAACTCCAAGTGAAAAAGCAAAGAGCCAAGAAATTTTTGAAGTACAATGAGAACATGCAAATAATAAGGACACATGATAGAATTTCCCCTATGATGTATCAAGTCTTATTATAAAGTTATAGTAGTAAGACACGGTAGTATTAAGTACTAACAAAGGGACAAGCAGATAGACCAAAGGAATAGAATAGAGATCCCAGAAAGAGAGATCACAAATAGAGATCACACATATGGAACCTTGATACATATGACAGAGTTGCCATTACAGATCAATAAAAGAAGAGTAGATATTGATGCAAATCATTGGCTATCCATTAGGGGAAAAAAATAATAAAATTAGATTCCTACCTTGCACTATATCCAGAATTAAATTCCAACTGGCATAAAGACCTAACTATGAAAAGCAAAATAGAAAAAGCTTTGGGAGAAAATAGGGGACAATATGAGCTAAGGGTCTGGGAAATTTTCTTAAATTAAGACATAGAAATTATAAATAACAAAGAAAACTTTGATAAATATGACCATATAAAGTTTAAAACTGTGTATATCAAAAGATACTATAAAAATAGTAAAGAGACAAGTCACAGACCAGGAGAAGATATTTGTATCATATATATCAAAGAATTTTCAGGCATAACATAATATAAATTTCTAAAAATCAAAAACAAGACAAGCCCAATAGAAAAATGGGTAAAAGAAGAAGTAGGCAATTTACAGAAGAAAAAGTCTGAAGTCTAAGAAACCATAAAAATATGGTTAACATTTCAAAAAATCAGGAGTTCAAATTAAAACAACCAACCACCAGATTGGAAAAAATGAAAGTCTGCCAATTCCAAGTATTGGGAAGGATGTAAAAAAAAAATAGAAACCCTGGGCTTCCCTGGTGGCGCAGTGGTTGAGAGTCCGCCTGCTGATGCAGGGGACACGGTTTCGTGCCCCGGTCCGGGAAGATCCCACATGCCGCGGAGCGGCTGGGCCCGTGAGCCATGGCCACTGAGCCTGCGCGTCCGGAGCCTGTGCTCCGCAACGGGAGAGACCACAACAGTGAGAGGCCAGCGTACCGCAAAAAAAAAAAAAAAGAAACCCTCATTACACTGATAAAAAGAAACTACAAATGGCACCACCATTTTGGAAATTAATTTCATAATAAAGTTGAAAATGCACATTATTCCTACTTACATACTGGAAATATTAATATTTGTATGTTTCTCAATGTAATCCTATACATATGTAAAAATGAACAGAGCTACATGTAATAACCTGGACAACAAACATAATGCTTAACTAGAAAAGCAAGTTGCAGAAGGATGCATACAGCATGATACTATTTCCTAAGACTTTAAACATTATTATTATTAGTGGACACACTACATATGCATCAACATATAAAGACAAATTCAGGTTATGATTACCTCTGGGGAGAGAGGGAGGGAGCAGATTTAGTGAGGATACATAGGAGATTCCTATTATACCTGTAATATTCTAGTTAACTCAGCAGTAGGTGCACAGGAATTTGTAATACGTATTTATATATATAACCTAAGTCTGAGATTTGCCTAGATAATTTGGAGAATAAGCCAAGAAAATGCCACATTGTATATCAAGATTCACTATAAAGTTGAAGTAATTAAGATAGGATGGGGAATTCCCTGGCGATCCGGTGGTTAGGAGTCTGCACTTTCACTGCGGAGGGCCCAGGTTCAATCCCTGCTCAGGGAACTAAGATTCTGCAAGTCAGCCATGCACACACGGACAGAAAAAAAGCACAAAGATAGACAAATAGTGCAAATGAACAGAAGAGAGAAAGAATCACTGGAGGAGGGGGATTACTACAAAACCAGAGGCCTCAGAACCCATAAGTCACTTGGGCAGCAGGTTCACTATGAGAGCCCTCTCGGGGATGGCCAGCCCTGATGCTTGGCAGCCCTGAATCCTCTTACTCCTCCTCATCATAACCTCAGTTTCTCTCTCTGACTCTCTCTCTCTCTTTCTCATTTACTCATCCTCCCTCAAACTCTGCCTCTTAACCACTGGGCCCCCTGAGCCTCAGATTCTTCATTTGTAAAGCAGGAATGACACCGCCAACCTCATCATGGCATTACGTCTGTAAAGGACAGTGCCAGGCAGCTAGTCCTCATTCTCCTCCCTCCTCTCCCCCTTCTTCTCCCTCATCCTCTCCCTCCTCTGGTCAGGGCTGAGTCCCACCTGCTCCCCCTCTTCAGACTGGGCACACCTTTGACAGCAGTGAGAACTGCTCCCCTCCACCAGCTTGTAAGAGGGGTCACCTCATCCTGCACTGGATCCTGAAAGGAAGACTCAGGGGTGTGGCAGGGCCCCCAGGGGTGAGATAAGGGGGAGAAGATCCAGGTCCAGCAGAATCAAAGGCAAGGGTCTCCCTGAGGATATAGGGCAGGAGTGGACTTAGGTCTTAGGTTGGAAGGAGCCTTAGACCTTCTGGCCCCACTCCTCACCCGGGCAGATAGAGGAGGGGGAGGACATAGGAAGCCCCCAGAGTCTGGGCACTGCACTTGGAACTCTTACTGCTAGACTGCCTTGTAACTGTTGTTAAAAGAGAGGTCAGGAATTCCCTGGCAGTCCAGTGGTTAGGACTCCACACTTTCATGGCTGGGGCCCCAGGAACATGCGTACAATCCCTGGTCGGGGGAAAAACATCCTACAAGCCACAAGGGCAGCAAAAAAAAGAGAGATCTCCAAGGGGTAACTCGGGGGGTTTCCTCCAGACAGCAAAATTGGGTGTTTTGAGAACAAGGATCAGAGGGAGTCTTTTCACTGTGTGTCCTTTTCTATCTACTGAACTTTTGACTTGCTCATTTGTTACCTCTTTAAAAAAAACTTTTTTTATTTTTAATAAATAATAAAGAAGTGGAGGGACTTCCCTGGTGGCGCAGCGGTTAAGAATCTGCCTGCCCCAGAGGGCAGACAGCAGAAGCAAGAAGAACTACAATCCTGCAGCTTGTGGAACAAAAACCACATTCACAGAAAGATAGACAAGATGAAAAGACAGAGGGCTATGTACCAGATGAAGGAACAAGATAAAACCCCAGAAAAACAACTAAATGAAGTGGAGATAGGCAACCTTCCAGAAAAAAATTCAGAATAATGATAGTGAAGGTGATACAGGACCCCGGAAAAATAATGCAGGCAAAGATCAAGAAGGTGCAAGAAACGTTTAACAAAGACCTAGAAGAATTAAAGAAAAAACACCCAGAAGAATTAAAGAACAAACAAACAGAGATGAACAATACAATAACTGAAATGAAAAATACACTAGAAGGAATCAATAGTAGAATAACTGAGGCAGAAGAACGGATAAGGGACCTGGAAGACAGAATGGTGGAATTCAATGCCGCGGAACAGAATAAAGAAAAAAGAATGAAAAGAAATGAAGACAGCCTAAGAGACTTTTGGGACAACATTAAACACAACAATATTTGCATTATAGGGGTCCCAGAAGGAGAAGAGAGAGAGAAAGGACCCAAGAAAATATTGGAAGAGATTATAGTCGAAAACTTCCCTAACATGGGAAAGGAAATAGCCACCCAAGTCCAGGAAGCGCAGAGAGTCCCAGGCAGGATAAACTCAAAGAGAAACACGCCGAGACACATAGTAATCAAATTGACAAAAATTAAAGACAAAAAAATTATTGAAAACAGCAAGGGAAAAATGACAACTAACATACAAGGGAACTCCCATAAGGTTAACAGCTGATTTCTCAGCAGAATCGCTACAAGCCAAAAGGGAGTGGCATAATATATTTAAAGTGATGAAAGGAAAGAACCTACAACCAAGATTACTCTACCCGACAAGGATCTAATTCAGATTCAATGGAGAAATCAAAAACTTTACAGATAAGCAAAAGCTAAGAGAATTCAGCACCACCAAACCAGCTCTACAACAAATGCTAAAGGAACTTCTCTAAGTGAGAAACACAAGAGAAGAAAAGAACCTACAAAAACAAACCCAAAACAATTAAGAAAATGATAATAGGAACATACATATCAATAATACCTTAAACGTGAATGGGTTAAATGCTTCAACCAAAAGACATGGGCTTGCTGAATGGATACAAAAACAGGACGCATATATATGTATGGGTATGTCTACAAGAGACCCACTACAGACCTAGGACACTTACAGACTGAAAGTGAGGGGATGGAAAAAGATATTCCATGCAAATGGAAATCAAAAGAAAGCTGGAGTAGCAATACTCATATCAGATATAATAGACTTTAAAATAAAGAATGTTACAAGAGACAAGGAAGGAAAACCAGTCAAAGATACTACAAAAGAAGAAAATTGCAGACCAATCTCACTGATGAATATAGATGCAAAAATCCTCAACAAAATACTAGCAAACAGAATCCAACAACACATTAAAAGGATCATACACCATGATCAAATGGAATTTATCCCAGGGATGCAAGGATTCTTCAGTATATGCAAATCAATCAATGTGATACACCATATTAACAAATTGAAGAATAAAAACCATATGATCATCTCACTAGATGCAGAAAAAGCTTTTGACAAAATTCAACACCCATTTATGATAAAAACTCTCCAGAAA
Source organism: Tursiops truncatus (assembly GCF_011762595.2). NCBI lineage: Eukaryota > Metazoa > Chordata > Mammalia > Artiodactyla > Delphinidae > Tursiops > Tursiops truncatus. The sequence goes on along the minus strand of NC_047034.1, from coordinate 161,916,722 downwards.
GTGGGCATAGGGGGAACCTACTTCAACATAATAAAGGCCATATATGACAAACCCACAGCAAAAAAAAAAAAAAAAAAGAATAAAATACCTAGGAATAAACCTACCTAGGGAGACAAAAGACCTGTATGCAGAAAACTACAAGACACTGATGAAAGAAATTAAAGATGATACAAACAGATGGAGAGACATCTTGGATTGGAAGAATCAACATTGTGAAAATGACTATACTACCCAAAGCAATATACAGGTTCAGTGCAATCCCTATCAAATTACCAATCGCATATTTTACAGAACTAGAACAAAAAAATCTTAAAATTTGTATGGAGACATAAAAGACCCCAAATAGCCAAGGCGATATTGAGGGAAAAGAAAGGAGCTGGAGGAATCAGACTCCCTGACTTCAGACTATAGTACAAAGCTACAGTAATCAAGACAATATGGTACTGGCACAAAAACAGAAATATAGATCAAGGGAACAGGATAGAAAGCCCAGAGATAAACCCACACACCTATGGTCAACTAATCTATGACAAAGGAGGCAAGGATATACAATGGAGAAAAGACAGTCTCTTCAATAAGTGGTGCTGGGAAAACTGGACAGCTACATGTAAAAGAATGAAATTAGAACACTCCCTAACACCATACACAAAAATAAACTCAAAATGGATTAGAGACCTAAATTTAAGACCGGACACTATAAAACTCTTAGAGGAAAACATAGGAAGAACACTCTTTGACATAAATCACAGCAAGATCTTTTTTGATCTACCTCCTAGAGTAAAGGAAATAAAAACAAAAATAAACAAATGGAGAAAAAAAAAAAGAATCCGCTTGCCAGTGCAGGGGACATGGATTCAAGCCCTGGTCCGGGAACCGCAGAGCAACTAAGCCCGTGCACCACAACTACTGAGCCTGCGCTCTAGAGCCTGTGAGCCACAACTACTGAGCCCATGTGCCACAACTACCGAAGTCCGTGCGCCTAGAGCCCGTGTGCTGCAACAAGAGAAGCCCCGCAATGAGAAGCCCACACACCCCAACAAAGAGTAACTGGCCGTAACTAGAGAAAGTCTGCGCGCAGCAACAACGATCCAACACAGCAATAATTAATTAATTTTAAAAGAAAAAAGAAGTGGAGTCTGAGGTCAGACTTACTTATGTCTAAATCCCGCTGCTGCCTCCTAGCTGTGGCATATCAGGGAAGTTTCTTAACCTCTCTGAGCCTATATCGAAACATAGCTGCAAAATGAGGATAATGGTATCTATCTACTTCATAAAGGTATCACATAATTAAATAAGAATAATACTTGCAAAATCAGTGAGCGGTATGTCTGACTCACAGTAGGCATGGGATGAATGCTAGCCGGTTTTTTTTTTATCATCAGCTTGTGTGGAGTCCCAGGGCCATCAGGAAGCTGCACTCAGACAGCTGGGAAAGGCGGCCCCTTGCATCATGCTCCATGATGTGACCCAGACCCCCAGCTCTGCTCCTGGCTGCCCCCCAGTACACAAACAGGGTCCAACGCGGGGGAGGTGAGAAGTGGGGATAATGCTGCTGGCTGGGCCCCAGCCCCTGCCCCAGCTGAGCAGTACCACCCAAGGATCTTGGGGACCTGTTTCGGGGTGTGAGGAGTTTCTATGATATGTATGTGTGACCGCATGGGGGTGTGTGTGTGTGTGCGTGTGTGTGTGGAGAGGTTTGTTTGCCGTGAGTGAGTGGAGGGTCTTTCAAGTCTGGGCTTCTTGTGTCCTGCAAGGGTTCATGTGTTCTGTGCATCAGTGTTATTGTACATGTTGTATGTCTATAAGGATGTGTATTTCATCCTGTGAGTTACAACATACATCCTACAAGGGACTATTGTGTCAATTGTGACTGTGTGTATTGTGTGTAGTGGGTCGGGTCAGTGGATGTCAAGGGTCTGTTGTATGACGTGTATTTGTGAGGGGCCATGAACGGTGTCTGCGGGTGATGAGGGTGTGTTTTCTGTGAAGTGTGTGAGGGAATGCCACGTCTGTTGGTGATTGTGTGTGTTAAATGTCTATGAGGGGTGAAAGGATGTGTGCTGTGTCTGTGAGTGATAAAGGGGGTTGTGTGTCCATGAGGGGTGCTGACGGCGGGGGGTGGGGGGGAGTCTGACATAACCCAGCTGGGCGGACCCCTCCGGAGCCTCACCCGCCTCAAGGATTATGCAGAGCAGCCAGACAAAGTAGCCAAACCTGACCCTGTCCCCCAGGCCACCAGCCTCTTACCTGAGGAACTGCAGGGACAGTGGTCTAGGAGGCGACAAGAGGCCGAGGGGGAGGTTGGGGCCGCCGAGAGCATGTTTCCTGCCGGCTTCTCAGGGAGCTCAGGAAGCGAGGAAGGAACAGGAAGGAGGCAGAAGGCGGGCCCAGACCCAGGTGCGTGACTCACTTGAGGCTGCAGTCCCCGGTTAGCAGTGGCGGATGAAGGATTAGGGAAGCCCTGCCTGTAGGCTCTGCTGGGTGAGCACAAGGCCAGGAAGCCAGCTCCTTGGGTGGGGCCCCAACTCCAAGGTCACCAAGAATACTCACACCCAGCCGGGACACGCGCTCTCTCTCGCTCTCTCTCTCTGCACATCAGCTCAGCCAGCAACACTGGGCTGGTCCATCTAATGCAGAGCCCCTCTGGGAGGAAGGGCCGGGCCTGGGCTGGTAGAGAAGGGAGGAACTGGGTTCCTGGTCTGAGGGGGAGATGGGCCCTGACCTAGGGAGGGCTCAGCCCTGTTTCAGGAGCCCGAGCTTCAGTGGGAGCTGCCCCAATCCAGCGAGCCCCACGGTGCTAGAAAACGCCCAAAGCTGCTTTCAGAAGATACCCCTGTCTGAGAGGACGCACAGCCAGTCTTGCCCACAGGAAGCCACGGTCCAATGGGTGTGACAACCTGCCCACAAGTGCCCCCAGCCAAGGAGGAGACGGCCTGCCCTCAGGGATGCCCAGTCTGTTAGGAAAGAGAAAATTCTGCCTCCTGAAGCCAGCCCCGTGTGAGGGGAGATGCAGCATCCCGGCTCTCCTGACCCCCAGTCTGAGAGGGAAGGTAGATCCTTGCTCTGAGGAGTACCTAGTCTGACCATGGCAAAGCAAGAGTTCTGTCAAAGCCTAGGACTGTGCCTGGACTCCGACTGCGCATTCTGCCCTGAGAGTTACTCCTTATCTCCACCTCCATCTCCCTGAAATCAGATTGGGCTTAGCAGGAAGCAGAGGTGTCAGGCCACAGAGAGAAGCAAACTGGACCCTGGCATAGGTGGACATTCTCAAACACCAACTCTAAGAATCTACGAGACCGGGCTTTGACTGCTGCCTCTGGTCTTCAGCTGTAGCCCGCTCAGAGCCTCAGCGTCCTGGGTCAGTAACAGCCACACATATTCCCTCTGTTAGACCTGGCATGACACCTGGGCACATAATAGGAACTCGGTAAGTGAAAATCACTTTATTTACCCAAGTTCCTGCCTGGTGTCCCAGAACTGGAAGTCAAATCCTTTCTCCACATCAGACTCAGTCGGAGAACTTGTTAAAAATGAAGGTTTGAAACAAAAGCAGTGGCTTCCCTTGTGGCGCAGTGGTTGAGTCCACCTGCCGATGCAGGGGACACGGGTTCGTGCCCCGGTCCGGGAAGATCTCACATGCCGCAGAGCGGCTGGGCCCGTGAGCCATGGCCGCTGAGCCTGCGCGTCCGGAGCCTGTGCTCCGCAACAGGAGAGGCCACAACAGTGAGAGGCCCGCGTACCGAAAAAGAAAAAAAAAAAAAAGCAGGTTCTCAGATTCTACTTCAAGAGAGATTCTGAATCAGCAGTGCTAGTCATGGGGCCAAGGAAATGAATTTTTAACAAGCACCCAGGTGATTCCAAGGTAGGACGTCAGAGCAGGCTTGGAGGGAGCCAGGGACTGGGCAAGGAGAGCCCCATTACCTAAGAGCTCTTTCTAGCCATGCTTACCTGCTCTGAGCCACAGGTGCAGGGCGAGGATTTTGGCATCTGTAGCAGAACCCAAGCTCTCCCCACCCCCTACCTCCCAGCGGACTGGCTGTCCCTGCCTGACGTTCCAGTGCTGGTGGGGTTAACCCAGGAGCTCGTTAAAGATCCAGCTGTCTGTCTCCTCCAGCCTGAATCCTGAATTAGAATCTTCAGGGAGACCAGAGAATGTTTTTTTGTGGGTTTTTAAAAATATTTATTTATTATTTATTTTATTTATTTATTTTGGTTGTGCCGGGTCTTAGTTGTGGCATGGCGGAATCTTCATTGTGGCACGCGGGCTTCTTAGTTGCAGCACGCATGTGGGATCTAGTTCTGCGGCCAGGGATCAAACCCAGGTCCCCTGTGCTGGGATCGCGGAGTCTTCCCCACTGGACCACCAGGGAAGTCCCGAGAATGTTTTTTAACAAGTTTCCCAGGCGTCCTCCATTTTCTGCTCTTCCACCCAATCTTGGAGCAGGGACCACCCTGCCGGAGAAGGGGACGGAGAGGAGTACCCACTGTGCACCCCGCTGTGCTGGGCAGAGGGTTCCCTGATCTTAACCCTCAGGGCAACAGATTTAAGAGATGATGGAAGCTGAGGCTCAGAGAAGTTTCAAGACTCCAGTCTGCCTGACACCAAACACAGGTCTGTCGCCTCCACTTGCAAGGTTTGTTCTTTCTACAATAGACAGAATCTTACTTGAGTTCACGGAACAGGGACAGAGGAGCTATTTTTACCCTCATTTCGCTAAAGAAGAGGAAGCTAAAGCCCAGAGAGGCAAAATGACTGGCCAGGATTACAAAGCCAGTCAGGGGCAGCGCAGGCGCTTGGCAAGGTGACTCCCAGGCCCTTCTGAGCTCTTTCCTCAGGGCCGCCGGACGTTCCCACTATTCCTAAATCAAATAATGAGGAGTGTGGATGACCTCCAGCAAGGGGACAGATGAAACAGATGTGCTAGGATGAATGTGGGGCTGCAGAAAGGGAGAAGGAAAGAGAGGGCGAACCCTGCTTCCCTGAGGTTCCAGCCAGTGCAGGCCCAGACTCAACCACGTCCCCGCCACCACACACACACACACACACACACACACACACACACACACACTCACACTCCAACCTCCACTGGGGCCTGTGAGAAGGGCTGGAAGGGGGGGCCCAGCTGTGGTGGTCCCAGACTGACACTGAGAGGCCAGCCATGGGGGTGGGATGTCTGGACTGATGCTTTTGGTGGTTATACCTCGTTTTAAAGGGACAATTCCCACTTGACACGTGAGGAAGCTGAGGCCTAAATGCCCGGCTGCTACCCCTACCCATCTGGCTCAGCCCACGGTAGCCCACAGGCAGCAATGAGCTGCCCTCTGGGAGGTGTGAGAGTGCTGGGATCGTCCCCATTATTCACAGCAAACCACAGGAAGAGGAGTGAAGTGTCTCATCCAGCCTTCCGCTCTTTCTGGGCCCTGGCGCTCCTCCAGCCAGCCTTCCCTGCCCAAGGAGCCCCTCAACCTTGAAGGGGATGAACCAGCTGGCACGGAGACACCCTGGAGTCATCTTGAGCAACGCAGCTGGTTCAATGCCCAATGTACATTGCCCAACGCACACCTCTCTCGCGGGCCAGGTCATCACTGAAAAGATGGCTCTGAGCAGGGTTATGGGAATGGGCTGGGACCACTGCTGACTTTCCAAGTGGGTCTGTGGCTATCGTGTGCCAGAAAGGAAACGGGAAGGCGTTAGGCCGTCTGGGAAAAGGGGATGTCACGGCTGAAACCCAAATTCCTTATTATGACTTTCTCATCTCCCTGGTCTCACCTCACCCCACTTCTCTGCTCCAGGCGTGACAAAGGGCGTTCAGTTCCAAGAATGTGCTATGCTCTTACTTCCAGGTCTTTGCACACACTGTTCCCTCTGATGGAAACATCTTCCCCTCAAGTCCTACCTCACCTATGCTGGGCAATCTCCCTTTCTTCCTTCTTGCCAACAAGACTCTACTGGAAACAGTTGGTGTCCAGTCCCAAGGGGCAAGTCCTGGTCTAGGGCCTGCCCATTATCCTTTGCTGTTTTCCCAAATTTACAGTTAGAGGTGGCCACGTCACGCATTTTGGGGCCAACGACACCTTTGGGGGAAAGTCTTGCTTCATGGATGACTCCTTTCGCTTGGCAATTGATATGGGGTGTGGTGCAGGCACCACCTTCTGAGACTCTACACCTGGAAGATGACAAGCCCTCCTGAGAGGAGGGAGAAGCTGAGCAAGAGCCTGGTTCCTCGGTGTCACCGTTGAGGTCATGAACACCACCTGAAACTGCCTGCCGCCAGACTTATGTGAGAAAACAGGCCCAAATCGTTTACGCTAGTTATTCCCTGCAGCTGAAAACATCCGACTTTGAAAAGGTCACCTCCTCCAGGAAACACTCCCTGGCCGCTAAGAACAGGATCAAAGGCCCCCTCCTCGAAGCGGTGGACGCATCGTGCCTCTCATGATCTTTGCACCGGTTCACCATCCACACGCCCCAGTAGGATGCGGTCGGCAGCAGGGACCCGTGGTGTTCACCACTTTATCCCAAAGCCAGCGTATTTGTTGAGTGCCTAAGCATACCAGTAGCTGATCACTGGTACAACCTCCTGGAGGACAAAGACAGGGCCTGGCCCTCATGAGCTTGCAGAGCTCTAAGAAAGGGATGGGTGTGTACACACACACCCTGGAGTGAGGTGGGCGGCACCTCCCTGGCCAGGATGATCAGCATTCCCTCACGACAGGTGTCATTCCGCCACGGGTGACTAAACAGTTCCCTCTCTCTGCCTCGGTCAGGTTTTAGCTAGAACCCCTCCCACCCACCCCCTGTGGTCTAATCATCTGCAGTTTGGACTCGCTTAGCTGCACTGGGAAGGACAGTAAGACACCCAAGCTTCTGTCCCCTCCCATAGAGAAGCAAGTCAAAGTTGCAGGATCTCTTGATACAAGACATTGTACCTCTGTGATTACTGGACATCTTTACTCATCTACAAAACAATGCAAAAGTCTGGCTTCAAGTCACCCAGCTTCTCCTGTCTTCACATTTTAGGTGTCACCTTTCTAGTTTTCACCTTATGTCCCTCCCAAGGGCTAGTCCTGTCTCTCACAGCCAGCACGACACTGGAGTATATACCGTAAGCAGGATGCTTCCATACGTTATTTCATTTAATCCTCAAAATAATCAGTATTTTCATTTTGCACAGAAATAATCCTGGCAACACCCACTGAGCACTATGATAGTTACCTTACATATGCTGCACCTAATCCTCCCTGAAAGCTGCCAGTGATCTATATTCCCATTTGCAGATGAAGAAATTAAGGTTCAGCAAGTAAGGGGTCAGAAGCCAGGTCCATACAACTCCAAAGCATTTTGCGGATGGGCCAAGCCCGACAAGAGACTCACCCGTGGAAAACTACCTGAGCAACAGTACACCAGTGGTTCGGGTATAAAAATTTATTACACATACAGAATACTACCACTAACAAACGCAGACAGGCTGGGACACAGTGGTACTGGAGGGAGGATGGCTAGCTCTTTGGAAAGTGAACAGGTTTGGGTGGCTTGGAGCCTCATGCCACACGGACTGGCCAGTCAGACGGGAAAGCACATGCCAAACACCACGGGACGTCAGGACATCGAGTGACTGCTCTGTGTGTCCAATGCCTTCCCATCTGATCTGGGGCTTCGAAGGATGCCACACCCAGAAGCAAGCAACTGAAGGAAAGGGGCTTCCTAAGGTGGCCCAGGCTTGTCTCTGAAGTCATGGCAACACCATTTTAAGCAATATGTTTAATTGGATGATTTCCACAAACTATACACGAAGTTTCTAACCATCACAATTCAGTGAAGTACAAAACATTAAGTTACAGGCTGCGGGAAGAGAAGGCAGCACCAATGGTGGCACCTTCCAGATCCCGGTTGGTCTAGGGGTAGGGGTAGGTTTCTTTTTAAACCGAGCCCCTCATTTCAATGTACAAAAGAATTACTCTGATCGATATTAAATTGTATTGAAAACAAAATGGACTAAAAAGCAAATACTACTCTATGTTGGGGTGAAAATGGGAGGAAAGAATGAGTCCTTCAAAGCAGGAGGGGAGACAGGTGAGGGAAGGTTCTGTGGCTGTGACCCCAGGCGGTCACTCACGCTGCTCCATTTTTACTTTGGGTGGTCTCAGGAAGGTCCTGTTCTTCTTCTCTTTCTTTCCTTTTGTATTTGCTTGGAAGTTTCGCCAGCTGTCCACACGACCATCTCGACTTTCCTAAGCACAGAAGAGGTTTGAGGTGAGGAAACCAGTTAGGGAAAGGAAGGGCCTGCTCTGCCGTCCCCCTTGTAGCCCAGCTCGGCCCAGCCCAGTCCTCTGGAATAATCCAAGAGTAGAACAGAGCAAGAGCTTTTCTGCCCCTTCCATGGGCCCAGGAAAGGGTCATACCACCCCTAGAAGGCAGGATAAGCCACAGGCTGGAAAGGAGGATGAGACGGATAATACTCATCACAACAAAGCCATCGTCTGCTGGGAACCTCTGGGCTAGACACTTACTGCACGCTATTTCTAACCCTCACAAAAAGCTGCGGTGTGTCGTGCCACTGGTGTTTCACAAACGAAGACACCAGGGCTCAGAGGTTGCATCCTTTTCTCAAAGCCATCTGGCTTGCCAGCAGTACAGCCGCTCTTTCCCCCGCCCCTTCCTTCTGCCCCTTAAAACCTGGATGGAGGCGTGAAGCCAGCACAATGCCCGGCCAGCTGTGCTGGGAGGGCCACTGGGATCCCTCCCCCTTACCGAGGGGCCTACTCATTTTCTCTCTGTGCATTCACTCAGTGGGACAGAAACAAAGCCATCATCGTTGGTTAGCCAATCCTTACCCTGAGTCCTAAATCTTACAGAAGATAAGACCAAATGGTGCTCAGTTCAGGAAACTGGTTGAGCCCCTGAAGGATATAACCAGGATGTCAAAGAGGAATCAAGCCTTAAGTCTCTCTGCAGGCAGGACACCGGGGTCACAAGAACCTCCGTTTCTACTAACAGACCTCTAAATAGGGCGCTACTCCACGTTTACCCCCTAAATTAGAGGTGTCAACCATTGTTCCTGAGCCCACTTGCAGCTGTGCCTATCATGCCCTTGCCAAGCTACAGAGCGCAGAGGTGGCTGAGCCAGAACTCAGCCCCCAAAGCCCCCGCTCTTCCCCACATAAGCCATTTCCCCGACTGTCCACCCCAGTCAGTCCTGGCAATGCCCAGGAATCAAGCTTCTATGCTGGGAAGTTTTCTTACTCTGGAATAAGAGTCCCTGGCCACCTTGGAAACTTACCTCAAAATTTTTCTGCCACTCCCTTTCTCGTTTGGCTTTTTCTTGAGCTTCAATCTCTTCTTCCCTTTGTCGCTTCCTAGGAGGAAAACCAGGCCATAGGATTTACATGATACCTGGAGACTGTGTTAACCATACAAGTTAGGCATTTCCCCACAAAAACAAGCGTATAAGGTAAACCAATTCCCTAGAGTTCTCCAAAGACGGCTGTCTGGAAAGGGCTCAAAGCACTGCACAAATGTCATTCTAAAAACATGCAGATGAGACTCTGGGGCAAGATACAGATACCCCTGTCCCAGAGAGAGACAGACAAGGTCGTCAAAGCCCAGCCAACAATAATCGGAGGTTCCAGGCCCAGTCCCTGCCATCTCAAGAACCCAGGCCACCTTACTTCAGTAGAGTGACCATGACGATAGCAGAGGTTCTTGTTCAAGAGCATCTCTGGACAAAACCCTCCCCCAAAACAAGGCCATTTCACACAACCCCAACTAGCAAAACCTAGTTATTGCTAAACACCAATCAGCAATACAAAATACATCAACTAAATTAACCTCAAGATTTCTGATGAGCAAAGGAAATCATACTTTCCGGCAACAAATATATTGTAAGTGATTACACTGTACAACACTACATACTCACCAGAGCTGCAGCCACTAGTCACACAAAAGGCTCTGGCCTGAATAACTGCCTACTTCACTCCAGGAAATCAGGAAGAAAACACACAGCACTCTTGATTATAAACTCCCTAAGGACAGGCCTATTCAATATTTCCCAAAAGTCAGAGAGAATTCCTTACCCTAGTGATTCAAAAGTTTGGCTGTTTCAGATAACTATTTTAGACAGCCTCTTAAACGATGTACTGTAACAATTCCTTCACCAGGAAAATCTCCGAAGACCATCTTGGTTAATCTAGGTATTCAGACATGGCTTAAACGAATATACTAATATATACCTTTCATGCATCTCTTTGGCTTCTCTCTCTTTCCTTTTAATTTCCAGCTCAGCAAAGAGTTTCATGGTCTGTTTGTATACTGCTTGTTTGAACTACAAAAAAATTAAGAAGAAAACAAAGTAAATATTTTACCAGCAATTTGAATCAAATATTTTTAGATGGAGCCCAGGACAAAAGCAGATTAGACCAGCAAGGAAAAAAGACTCTCCAGAGAGAACCACTTCAGGATGCTGGCTCTCTCCTGGGAGATAAATAACACATCCTCCTATGAGCTCTTTCCACTTTCACCATGCAGATGATACAGAGAAGCCTTGCTCTGGTAAAAAGCACCAATTAAGAGAAAAAAAAAATTTTACCCACTTATCGCAACCAATGAAATTTTGGAGGGCCCTTTCTTCCAAAGAACTTCCAAAAATAACTTTCATTCTTTCTTTTCACGCGTATAATTACTCTGAGCTAGGCACCAAGAGAGGTACTGGAGATATGCAGGTGCTATCAGACTAGTCTCAGGAGTCTCCCAACTGTGGCAGAGATACTAGTTGTCCCCTATCCTCGCCCCATGACGTGTTCTACCTTCTTGTACACTCCCTTATCTTAAAGCACATGGCCACCCAGCGCAAAAGCTTGTATTTCTCAGGCTTCTCTGTAGCTAGGCGTGGCCATGTAACTTGTTTTAGCTAATGAGCTATAAGGAGAAGTGATGTAGCAACTTTCTGGAGTGTTCTTAGAGGGAGCACACTTATCCCTCCCGCCCTATTCCTCTATCCTGCTGTTTGTACATGGGTGAGGTGATGACACATCCCGGACTGTGAAAATGGAGGCAACACACTTGTTGGCAGAGCCACAGAAAGGAGGACACTGAGTCCTTGAGTGACACGCAGTCCAGCAGCCATCTTCCCAAAGACTTACTACACAGGAGAGAAAAAAGTCACTGACTTGTTCAAACCACTGTCATCTGGGGTCTCAGTTGTAGGCAGCTGAGCTTATATTCTGACTCTTACGTTGGCAGAAACAGGTAACACAGCATTAGATAGAAAACAAAACTCTTATCTTTAAAACTTTTTCCCCCAAATATATTTTAAATATGCAAAGAAATATAAAAAATAACCCATCATGCAGATTTCATACGATTTATATCCGAAAATCAGAGACAATGGAGCAAAAGTGACATATGAAAAAAGGGGAAGTAAAGGAATCCCCAAATTAATGTCACTTCTCTTTAATACTGTTACCTCCCAGGCACTGCTCAATGAAAGCAATGCTGACAAACTCCAGCCCCTAATAAGGACAAACATCAAAGAGGTGAAGGAATCTGTAATGAATATTTCAATATTTTTAAAAGCTCCTGGATGAACAGTTTCTGGTGATTTTAATTTTTTATATTTTTCTGCTTTTTCCAAATTTTCTAGCATTAGCATGTGTTCTTTTATAAGCAGGAAAAAAAGACAACTAAAAAAAGTTAAGGTTCTTAACAACTTAGGAGGAGCAAGGAATATTTATAAGAGGGTCTTCAGAAAAGACTAAAAAGGATAATTAAAAGGAAGGGAAAGTAAGGCTGAGGAGAAAAAAAAACTACAATACTGGAATGGAGTAAACCCCAAACAAGTGGCTAGTGGAAAAGATGGCCTAACAGTTCTCAAGCAGTGTCACCAAACAGAAGAGGGGACCAGCTGCTGTTAGTAAAATCACTGATGGAAGAAGTTGATAGGAAGTTTCCGGTGAGCAGTTTCCAGCAGCAGTAAGACAGCTGCTCCTCTATAAATCTTTTAAAATAAGCATGTGGATTAAGTTATTTACTGACCTAACTTGAGGCAAGATTAAGATGACTTAAAATTTTTCAGGCCAGTGAGGCAATCAGACACAAATACATAAGTAGAATCTCTCTCTTAACCAATCTCCACTGAAGAACCCACAGGATTAACAGATGCTTGGGGACTTCCCTGGTGGTGCAGTGGTTAAAATCTGCACTCCCAACGCAGGGGGCCCAGGTTCAATCCCTGGTCAGGGAACTAGATCCCACATGCATGCCACAACTAAGAGTTTGCATGCCACAACTAAGGGGGCCTCAAACCGCAACTAAGACCTGGTGCAACCAAATAAAAATTGAAAAAAAAAAAAAAAACAGATGCTTGCCATTTCCCTGGAAGCACATTATTACCTGCAGCACAATGGGTACCCATGGCTGTAGACAGCTGTTTACCAAGAGTCATTTGTGGTTGCTCCCAAAGCTGTCTATCCCAGTTGCAATTACTACTGTACTTATGTGATTTAAACATCACAGAAATTGATGAGTGTGGTTATAAAAATAAATGCTTGTTGGTTCTTTTAAAACTAAGTGGAATGCTTTAGAAAGAGTCAAACACAGGTCCCTAAAAATAACCGCTGTGGAATTAGGTACAGGTGAGACATCTGGAAAAGACTGAAAAAACAATCTAGGATTCTGCTCTTGCTTTGCTTCACAGGTACCTAAGTTTTCAATGTTCTTCAAAAGAAATTAAAAGCAGAAACTATGGATAATGCTCTGTGTGTTTTATAAAATAAAGTCTACTGCGAACTCCAATGAGCAGACAAACCCTCAAAGGAAAGGCCATAGCCCTATGTCCAAAAAAAGGTGGATTTTTCAAAAAGGAGAATGAATATACACTTTAATATTTTAAGTGAAAATGTTTCTAGCACGTATGCAACATTCCTTAAGCTTCCCTCTCTTTAACCCACCTATCAGTGAACCCATTCACACGAGATGAGGTGGTTCTTCCCATATTTAACTTACCAGCTCAGGATCATCCTCCTCCACATTTGTAGGCTTTCCTTCCTTCTTTAATTGCTTTTTTCGCTCTTTCACCTAAAAAGAATTTTTTTCCATCAAAAAATGAGCGCTCATACTTTGAGAATATCCATTAAGCTGCACACATAGAATATGTGCATTTTTCTACAGGTATAACAAAAAGTTTGCATTGAGAAAAGATGAGCCACTCCCCTCCCCTCCAAAACAGCAACGCAATCAAAGAACACTAGGAACCAGGGGTCCTTTCTCTAACCTCATCTAAAATCCAACACAAGGGGACCGGCTGGGGAGTTGTCCCCAACTTATCAGATCCTAGGCCAGGTCCAAAGAGCCTCTGATACATTGAACAGATTATGCATTTATCTTTCATGGCTTGTGGTTATGTGTTTATAGCAAAAAAAAGAAGTACATTTGTCAAGTTTTAAAGAAGCTACAGAATTTGCAGCATCCAATATGATTGTTTTCTGGCATTTCTGCAATGGCATTCTGGATACTTTTCAGTGAAACCTCCTTAAACCAACGATCTTCACAACACATTAACTGATGTTTTCATCACTTTGGCCACCATTGAGATTCCCCCCAAAAATAAATATATCCATTCACAAAAGAATGACATTACTCCATTAAATTACCATTCAGTCCGGCAAAAAGCCAAGTGCCTTCCAAGCTCAAAAAGGCCCTACTGCCACCCTGTGGTCAGAAAGCCTGAGGGTGGCTCCTTTACAGGTAAAATACAGAGGAAGGGTAACTATCACAATAATTCAGGGACAAATTGTCAGGTTCTTTTCTGGTTTCTACCGGAATTTGGCCCTCAAATTCCAACACATGACCAGCAAGACACAGTTATGGCAGTCTGTCTCTTCTTTTTACTCATGTCCCTCATCTAAATTGGCCTCGTTACTATTATTGGTTATATAGTTGTTACAGATTCCAAAGCTCTTCAAAGAAAAGGTCACATCCATATTCACTCCCAATTGAAACTGCTCTTAAAGAACAGCCTCAAGATTCTTGCCCTAGCAAGTAAAAAAATACAACAAAGACCTTTCTTACCTCAAGGAAGCTATCTTAACATTTCCCACCACTCGGGAGATTTAGGTAATGGAAAAAAATAAAGACAGCTAAAACTGAATTTATTTCAATTGAGTCCTTCCCAACCCTATTATTAATACAGACATGTATCTCGTTCTATTTTTTTTTTAAATATTTACTCATATCCCCTTGCCAGCCTTTCTCAAGCCCTCATTTCAACCCTTTCACAGAGACAAGAATAAAAGTCCAGGGTCAAGCAGCACCACGGCTGCTCCACTGTTCCACTTTCAGAATGGGGTACTGCGATGAGAGCGCAAGAAAAACCCTCTTTCCACAACAAGGGACTGCTAGGGAAACAGGTAGGAGCAGCGTCCTGGCCACTTATCCTGAGCTCTAGGAGTGAATGCCAGATTCAGGCACGCACTGTTCACCACCACAGCAAAGTGGTGGAGACCACAGGAGCAATCAGGCCCATCAGGCCAGTTAGGCATTGCTATGTTAATGTTAACATTTACCCTCCTACAAGGCAAGGCGCCCAAGGCTTACTAATACTTCCTGTAAACACAGCAGCACTATAAATACTTACGGTGTGTTCCACGTATTCTTTTCCTGCCTGAATTACATCCAGGGCCCTCTTCTTTTGTTCCTGATCCAGTAGCAACTTGTAAGCTTTGTCCACAGCTAATGCAAAACATTGAAATTAACTGTTTCTGCAAACACCCTCTCAAAGTCTGAACTATACTCAGGCAGTGTAAATGGACTTGTGCCGTCTAAAAGCATTCCCTACTTTGTTAAATCATTTACTGTTGTTAAACTACTTTAAAAACATACAACTACAGCAATGATTTTCCTTGAGAGCCTTGGAAAAAAATTAAATATATGCTCAAGGTTAAATACACCACATCTAGATTTAACTCAGTGATCAAATTCTTCCAATTATTTTTTATGTTCAAAGGAAAAAAAATGATCCTATGCAGTAACAATCTTTGTTGGCACATAAAAGTTTTAACAAACCAAAGTTAAGGTCTATTTCTAAACAGCAACATTCTGCTTTGAATGACAACCGTTCTACTGAAAACCACAGCTTCTTCATGACCAGAAGACAAAACTGTAACATTCTTTTCTTGATCCAGGACTAGGAACAGTTAGTCCCGAGCACTGACAATATGTTACTCAGAAGCAGGTAAATATACAAATACCTTCAAAAGCCTTTTGTGCTCTGTCAGCATCATCTTGATTTTTGTCAGGATGCACCAATATGGATAACTAGAATAAGAGAAGAGATAGCTTTGTCAATAAGAGGAACGTTTAGTAACTCTTCGCCTGCATTGTGCCTCTTTACGACCAAAAGCTCTTATTAGGGCAAAAACTGCCAGCCAGAAGCATTTTTAAAAAATTAATAAATATCATAAAAATGCCCAGAAGTGTTAGTCCTTAATAAAATTCAAGTACCAACAGGTAACTGCACAGATGGAAAACATTTATTTGAGAACAAATGTAAGCCTAGTGTTATGAAGATGTTGTGATAATTTGGGAGGGGGAAGGAAAGAACAAAAAGTACCAAGTTCCTTTTATGTTTCTTATATGGAGCACTGGAGAGGATTAAACAGGTCTGAGATATCATCTCTTTCCTAAAAGAACTTCTAATATCGAGCAGTGGCTCTCAGTTCTGGCTGTGTTCCAACCCTGTGCAGATTTTTAGGAATACAGAGGTCTACTTTCCAGCCTGAGACCTTCTGAATCAGTCTCTGGCATCTGTACTTTTCAAACCTCTACTAGACTGGATATCAGATGATGGTAAGGAATTAGTGTTAATTTGTTAGGTGTGACAAGTAGTTTTGCAAGAATATGTCCTTTTTTTACTTTGGTGGGATAACTGCTTAAGTACTTAGGGGTGAAGTATCATAGTGTCTGTAATTTACAGTTCTGCCAAAAATACATATATAGTTAATGAAGGGAACTGTTGCATATAGATGGTGAATATATGGGCTTTCATTGTTTTATTCTTTCTTTTTAAAATATAACAAAAATTTCTTATAACAAAAAGTTAAGCAAAAACCTCCATAGGTGATCCTTTCAGACAGCCAGGGTTAAGGACCACTGACCTACTGTCACCGACAGCCAGGGTTAAGGACCACTGACCTACTGTCACCGACAGCCAGGGCTAAGGACCACTGACCTACTGTCACCGACAGCCAGGGCTAAGGACCACTGACCTACTGTCACCGACAGCCAGGGCTAAGGACCACTGACCTACTGTCACCGACAGCCAGGGCTAAGGACCACTGACCTACTGTCACCGACAGCCAGGGCTAAGGACCACTGACCTACTGTCACCGACAGCCAGGGCTAAGGACCACTGACCTACTGTCACCGACAGCCAGGGCTAAGGACCACTGACCTACTGTCACCGACAGCCAGGGCTAAGGACCACTGACCTACTGTCACCGACAGCCAGGGCTAAGGACCACTGACCTACTGTCACCGACAACCAGGGCTAAGGACCACTGACCTACTGTCACCGACAGCCAGGGCTAAGGACCACTGACCTACTGTCACCGACAGCCAGGGCTAAGGACCACTGACCTACTGTCACCGACAGCCAGGGCTAAGGACCACTGACCTACTGTCACCGACAGCCAGGGCTAAGGACCACTGACCTACTGTCACCGACAGCCAGGGCTAAGGACCACTGACCTACTGTCACCGACAGCCAGGGCTAAGGACCACTGACCTACTGTCACCGACAGCCAGGGCTAAGGACCACTGACCTACTGTCACCGACAGCCAGGGCTAAGGACCACTGACCTACTGTCACCGACAGCCAGGGCTAAGGACCACTGACCTACTGTCACCGACAGCCAGGGCTAAGGACCACTGACCTACTGTCACCGACAGCCAGGGTTAAGGACCACTGACCTACTGTCACCGACAGCCAGGGTTAAGGACCACTGACCTACTGTCACCGACAGCCAGGGCTAAGGACCACTGACCTACTGTCACCGACAGACAGAAACAGTCTGAACAGAGGGACTGTGCTCGGGGATGACATCAAGTAGGGATCTACTGCTAAATCCAGCATTACCGGAGCCAAAATCCTGGGCTCCAATTTCAACTTCAATCACCCGCTAGCTGTGAGACCTTGAGCAATTCACTTGATCTATCTCCGCCTCAGTTTCCTCCTCTCTAAGTGGGACAATACTGTATACCTATATCTCACTGGGTTGTTGTAAGGATGAAATGAGATAATGAGTAAAGAATTTAGCATATTAACACACAATGGCAACAGCTAGCACATGAAGAGGACATACCATAGGCCAAGACCTACTCTAAGTGCTTTAGGTGTGTTGCCTCATTCAAATCCTTATAAAAACCCCAGGGGCAGCCACCATCATTACATGCATTTTACAAATGAGGTAACAGGGCACAGGAAGGTTGAAAGTAACTTGCCAGAGCTCACACTGCTTGTAAGAGGTACAGCCAAGACAGAAACTCAAGTCATACAGCTCCAGCACCCACACTCTTAACTATTAGGCTCTATTAATGACTAAATAAGAACTCTTATTGAGTTCTTCATATAGCTACATAAATAGTCTAAAAGTTTTGACTATGAATTTGAATGACTGCTTATTGAATTGGGAAAGACTTCTAATGCATTACATTAGAAAACTTGAAATTTTAGAAGAAGGGGAAAAAGCTGAATATAAGTGCAGAGAAGAAGTCAGGAAGCAAAAAAGCTCTGAAGTTATATAATGGGAGATGACTGAGTAGGCAAAGATAAAAACACCATGGCTTAATAGTAGATCAGAAGATGATCATGAGTCAGCAATGTGGAGGCAATGACTATTGAAAAAGCAAGCATAACACTGGATATTAACAAGTCTGTCATGCAGGAGCTAAGAATTATATTCAGCACTGGTCAGGCCCTATTAAAATATGAAGTATATAAAAGATATAAGTTGAGGAAAGTTAAAAAAAAAGACATGAAATATACAGAAAATCCAATTTGCAAAGACATTACAGGGAGTATGATTATTCAACTCATAGAAGAAAAGGCTGGGGGGTTACTCAGCTGTTAAAACTGGAAGGGTGTTTTAAAAGGCTACTATAAAACTCTGCAGCTTGAGTTATTAAATATTAGAATGGGCAAGAATCAGAGGTTGTAGATCTCCTTTCCCAGAGAACTTTCTGAAAGCACTCTATATTAAACCAAGTATCTTGAGTATTCACATAAGTTTGCAAAAGATAAAATTATTGAGGAATAGAACTTTAAAAATAAAATCATTTAACACTGTTAAATGAACTTAAAAATAAAACACTGTTATGAATCTCCTAGAAGCCAGGGGATTTGATAAGTATGACTCCATGTAAGCTCTACTACTCTACCTTGTACTTCTCTCTCTTAATTAAGGAACTGGAGAGATTCTATTTGGATGTAAAATTCATCCTATTCACAGGTAAGCCGTGGTCATTAAATTATTTAAGATTTGTATGTCACTGTAAGATTTTTTTCAGAGTTACATAGCCTTAAAAAAAAAAAAAGATTAAACTTTGGCCCAAAAGTCATAATAGAATGCCCTGATAATAACCCTCAAGTCCTAAGAGAATCATGCACTCAATACATTTTTAAAAGGTTCAAACTCCACCTATTACAGGAATATAGTATCATACCTGCCGAAACCTCTTTTTTATTTCTTCATCTGTCACTTCAGGATCTATCTGAAGAACCTGGAAGAATCAAAATCAAAACTGTAGGGCTTCCCTGGTGGCGCAGTGGTTGAGAGTCCGCCTGCCGATGCAGGGGACATGGGTTCGTGCCCGGGTCCAGGAGGATCCCACATGCCGCCGAGCGGCTGGGCCCGTGAGCCATGGCCGCTGAGCCTGCGCGTCCGGAGCCTGTGCTCCGCAACGGGAGAGGCCACAACAGTGAGAGGCCCACGTACCGCAAAACAAACAAACAACAACAAAATCAAAACTGTAAAAGAGAGTAAAAGAATTTATAGATTTAAGAGATGCCCAATAATTATACATTTTATAATCAGCATCTAGAACAGTACTCAGCATTCTATAACAGTACCTGACATACAGTTCTAAAAAATGTTCAAGAAATATAAATGAGTAAACCAATAACAGAATAATAGCTATAGTGTTTCAGGGTTCTCAAATTAATTCAGTGGTTTCTTTCACTCCATCAGAAAAATAATAAATTACCCTACACCTAGGGACATGTTTACAGACCATGAGAAAAATGTTGCCTTTCTCCTTCATTCATTAAGAAAAGCACCCACCCTCTACTTACCTTTGCAAATGTGGAGAAAGTACAGCAACTCAACATGGAAATAATTAGGCTGGCTACCTGATTTTTTTTTTTTTTTTTTAATGAGGGAGAACTGTAGATCTTCAAATAAAGCCCCCCCACAGCTGATTTTCATCTCAATCGAGAAATGTCCACTTGGCTCGACGTTGTAATTTACATGGCTCAATAGTTCTCAACCCAGAGTGGAAATCTGAGAGCCATGCCAGGGGTTCACTCCAGGAAAGTCTGATTCCAGCTCAGTAGAACTTAGTAGAATTGGGTACGGTCATATGACAGCAAAGTCTGTATTTTTTGAGCAACACTGTTTTAAAGATAAGTTTTATCATTCTTCTCCAACCCTGGGTATCCTGGTGTTGACATTCGTCATCAAGGATTCTGATTCCCTCACCACAAAAATACACATTCATTCAAACATTTACATAGCAGCTACTACCTGCTGAACATGCTGCTATACACTAGAAATAAAAAGATAAATAAGCAGGGGAAACATTTTTTTAAATTACCATATAATAAGAGTTTTTCAAAGAAGGCTTTATTATAAGACATACAATTAAACCAGAGGATTTCATAGTGTAGTCCATGGATTCAACATAGCACCTAACATTTATGTACTTAGTATTCAATGTGTGAAGAAGGTGCTGAAGGGCAGAGGGTAAGAAGGTCTGTTAGAAATTCAGAAGAGCAGGCCCCACTTCAGTGTGACTGAATCAGAATCAACATTTCAACAAGATCCCCAGGTGATCTCAATCATATTACAGTTTGAGATGCACTGGTAAAGAATGATGACAGAGGTCAGAAATAAGTGCACTTGAAGTTAATAGAACTGATGATCAGTTATTAAAGGGGGCAAAGAGGAAAAAAAAAAAGTAAGAAATCTTGAAAAATACATACCAGGGGCTTCCCTGGTGGCGCAGTGGTTAAGAATACGCCTGCCAGTGCAGGCGACACGGGTTCGAACCCTGGCCCGGGAAGATCCCACATGCCGCGGAGCAACTAAGCCCATGCGCCACAACTACTGAGCCTGTGCTCTAAAACCCGCAAGCCAGAACTACTGAGCTGCATGCCCCAACTACTGAAGCCCATGCCCCTAGAGCCTGTGCTCCGCAACGAGAAGCCACCGCAATGAGAAACCCACACACTGCAACAAAGAGTAGCCCCCGCTTGCCACAACTAGAGAAAGCCCGTGCGCAGCAACAAAGACCCAACGCAGCCAAAAATAAAATAAATTTATATAAAAAAAAGAAAACTACATACCAGAGAAATTAAAACTGAAAAGTAATCTGCCAAGCTTAGTCAGATGTTTAGAGTCTTAGAAAAACTTGACAACAAGTAATGTCAAGATTTATAGCAAGCTTTCAACACATTCAAACAGCCCACCTACAGCCGCAGTTATTGGTAGGCAATGAAGCTGAATCACCCCTGCATTCAATAGACTTTTGAAGGTTACTACAAGAGCATACCCATTCTCAAATGTCAGGCATACAACTGGGGTGAGGGAAAAGGAAGAACTTTAAAACAAAGACTTTTCAAGAGTGAGTGCGCCCCATCATACCTTCCCAAGGGAGAAAGGAACCGGGGAAAAGTCACTCGAAAGAAAAAATGCAGCCACATTACGATTTACAGACAAAGGGAGGTAACTGTACACACACAAATATTCAGAGGAGAACCCTACCTTTCCTTGGTTCTGGGGAAAAGGAATGTACTAGAGCAAACCGAAGTCCAACAAACCCAACAAGGTATTCAAAATGAATGTGAAAGGATGGAAATCATCCCACCTTCACACACAAAAAAACGCCTCAATAAAGCTATAGCCTAGAACTAATCATGCCAAATGTAATTCATAAACCTTGACTGGTTCCCAGGTTAAAAAATAAAATAGCTATAATTGAGATTTTTTTTAGGACAATTGGAGTCATTCAAGTGTGGACTTTATGCCAGATGACGTTGCTGAACTGCAGTAATGTGGTTTTTCCTAGGTGTGGCAATGGCGTTGTGGTTATGTGAAAATGTGTTCTTGTTTTGAGGAGATGCATGCTAAAGTACTTAGGCATGAAGCATCAATGTCTGCAGCTCACTTTCAGATGATTTGGCAAAAATGAAGAGGGTATGTATAAATATACACAAACACACACACAACAAAAGTTATTTTTCCAAGGGTCATATCATATGTGTACTGATCACTAGCAACATATATTCACTGAGTGCCTTCAAAGCTAGCTAATCCGACTCCTCTTCTATCGTTAAGAGTTGGAGGTGCCATGTGTGGCCATGAAACACAGTGAAGACAATGGGCCTATACCTGCAGCCCAAACCCCTTTGAAGCCAGTTTTATACATTCAGTACAAACTTATGGAGCACCTGGGATTGCTAGATCCTGCGCTCACTACTGTCCTCATAGAATTTAAGGTCCACAAGGGAAAGGACAGACAAGTCACAAATAATTCTTACCAAAATGATAAATACCATATAACCAATATGGCTCTAAGGAAGCTCACAGGTCTGTTCGGATTCTTGGAAGATTTTTCTGAACTCTCACTGTGTCTCAGGCTTTGGGGATACTGCAAAGAAAAATCCACGGTCTTGGACCTCAGAGAGTTAATAAGTCATCACACAGAAACAAAAACGCTTGACTGTGGCATTTATATAAGTTCCTGAACTCAAATAAACCGCCAGAGTCTCCTTTAGGATCTTCTGCTTGAAAGAGGAATCCAGTCTTGGGTCACATCTGAACTCTCTGACCTGTTAATAATGTGCAAGTTCCAGAATCCTGTGAGATAAACACCTTTCTTTCCAACGTGCTGAACAAGATAAACAGAAAACGAAGTCTGTGGTGCTGCCTTCTGGGGCTTTAAAGTTAAATAGAAGGACTTCCCTGGTGGTCCAGTGGTAAAGGATCCACCTTACAATGCAGGGGACACAGGTTCGATCCCAGGTCAGGGAAATAAGATCCCACATGCTGCAGGGCAACTAAGCCCACGCGCCACAACTACTGAGCTCGCGCACCTCAACTAGAGCCCGTGTGCCGCAAACTACAGAGCCCACGTGCCCTGGAGCCTGCGCGCCACAACTAGAGAGAGAAAACCTGCACTCCACAACTAGAGAGAAGCCTTCGCACCGCTTCCCACCTGCCGCAAAAATAAATAAAATAAATAAATAAATAAAATCTTTATAAAAAATAAAGTTAAACAGAAAAAAGCAACACGAAAAAGGCAGGGCTGAGCAGGCGCACAGGTTCATCTAAGCTTATGGAAGGAAGTAGGGGAGGGCCCTTAACCTAAGAACAATTGTAGAATGCATAAGAAAGATGTTTAGAAAATGGCTGAAGGTTAGAAATGCATCCAAATAGTGCAGTGATGGCAGGAAGCGGGGGGGGGGGGGGGGGGGGGGGGGGGGATGCCCCCTGGATTAGGATTCCTGTAATAAGACCCATCAGAGTCCCTTTTCTATCTGCTGCTCAGGAAGATGGTATATAGGACAACTACTCGCATTTCAATTTATAGCCAAGAGGACAGCTATTACTGCATCACTTCTCCTTAGTAGGAAAAAACCAGTCTGCTTACCTCTGGAGAAAAGCCTGATTCATTTAGATGTCTCAGTAGTTGTTGCATGAAAAAACAGAAGTTACTTATTTCCTAAATTGCTAGGAACACCTAATCCTGACTTAGGGTCAAAAACCAACTTTGTAAGAAGACAACTGGCGGGGGCTTGGGGCTAAATTAGGAGTTTGGGATTAACAGATACACACTACCATATATAAAACAGATAAACAACAAGTACCTACTATATGGCACAAGGAACTATATTCAATATCTTGTAATAACCTATAATGGAAAAGAATCTGAAAAAGAATACACACACACACACGTATATATAGTATAACTGAATCACTTTGCTGTACACCTGAAACTAGCACAACATTGCATACCAACTATACTTCAATTAAAAAAAAGACAATGACACCCATCCTATAAAGTGGCCAGCAGATCTGTATGAAAGAGAAAAGACAAAAGTTCTAACGGACAGTCATGGATGGAGTCCTGCTCACTCAAACACAATGTGGCACCTCCCCAAGTTTGTCAACCTTACCATATTCTTTACACATTCAAACACACTCCCGGGAAATTCCCTGGTGGTCCAGTGGTTAGAACTCCGAGCTCTCACTGCCAACCACCCAGGTTCAATGCCTGGTCAGGGAACTAAGACCCCACATGCCATGAGGTGAAAAAAATAAATAAAATTTAAAAACAAACACACTTCCTATAATCAGGACAGGAGCTATGGGACAGTAAGTTCCAGACCACATTAACTGGTAGGACAGTAAAATCCTAGCATTCATACTGGTCCCAACAATCTGTTGCTCCTCATCAACAGATCTCCACAGGAAACACTAATTATCTTAAATAAATGGGTAAGTTATATGATCATGTGTCCCCTTTTCACAGTACATACTATCTCAATTTAAAAATATGACTAGGGACTTCCCTGGTGGTGCAGTGGATAAGACTCCATGCTCCCAATGCAGGGGGCCAGGGTTCGATCCCTGGTCTGGGAACTAGATCCCATATGCATGCTGTAACTAAGAGTTTGCATGCCACAACTAAGGAGCCCGCGTGCCTCAACTACAGACCCAGTGCAACCAAATAAATAAATATTAAAAAAAATATATATATATGACTAAACAGAAAGGACATACCATCAAATTCTTTATCACCTTTCAAACATATTATGTACCCCTACGCCCTCCCCAAAATCATATCTAAATACTCTTTAAGCTTTTCGTCTTCCTCTTCCCTTTCAAATATGTTAAGTGGGGCCAGGCGAAGTAGACATCTACTTTGGGTGAGGAGTCAAGATGGCCCAGAGCAGAGTGTCAGAGACCATCTGGGACAAAGAAGACAGTAACCACACAAGGAGTGTCGGCTAGTCATGTGGTGCTGGAGCCCCAACAGGGTAAGAAGAGCATCCACAGAGGGGTAACTTGACATAAGAGTGCCAAAGTGGGTTGAGGAGGGCACCTCCATGGACAGGTGGCCTGCCATAGGGTGTTAGAACCTAAGCAGAGTGAGACTGTCAATATGGGAGGGCACACGGTGCAGGAGCCCAAGCAAGGACATCTCCACAAAGCCCAAGCCTAGCATGGGGTGTGGAAGCCTGTGCCTGGTGAGGTGGGTGCCCATGTAGGAGAGCGTCCAATATAACAGGGCAGCCCAACTTGAGGGGTAGGAGCCCAAGTACAACTGGCACAGACAGTTGAACATGAGCAGAGTGAAGAGGACCTCCATGCAGGGGGGGACCTGGAGTGTGGAGTCAGAACCCAATAAAGATGAGGAGGGTGTTCCCAGAGGAAGGTAGCCTGACACGAGGTGTCAAAACCAGAGCAGGGTAGGAAGGAAGCATGCCTGCTTGGTGGGGAGGATGCTGGAGCCCAAGAGGGACGAAGAGAGCTCTTGGGGGTGGAGGGCAGGCACAGGGAGGCAGAGCCAGGTGAGAAACATACCCACACCAAAGGGTGACCTGGCATTGGAGTTCAGAGTTCAGGTGTGGGGAGAAAGGTTTTTGCACAGTGAGGCAACCTGGTGTTGGTGTCAGAGTGAAGCAGGGTGAGGAGGTCATTCACATGAGGGAAGGAATGGCAATGGGAGATCGAGATCAGAGTCATACAGGAGGATCAATTAAGTAAATATATATATTAAAGACAGTGGGAGCCAGATTTCTCAGAGAAGGGAACTATGAACATGGAAAGGAAAAAAACCCTAGAATAAACCCTGTGATGTTGGATTGAACTTCTATGTAATACGTGTATGTGTATGTACACACACACACACACTCCTTAGCTCTGTCTACCAATAGAGTCTGGGAGTAGTGACATCCCAATGGCAATGGGTATACCTAGCATCCAAATCTTGATTTCTAAATATCATTCTTCATTAAAAGGAATCAGAACTCCTCAAAGAAATGGTTAATTCCAGGCTGGGTCAGGAAAAGTACAAGAGTGCCTACTAATCAAAGAATGATGAAGACATATCAAAAAGACAGGAAAGGCTTAAAAGTAACCTACTGGTCAAATTTGGGACATTTGAGCATCGAAATAAGTAATATCAAATTATAACCCACTGAATAAAATAGGAAACCCCAAGTCTATACTGACAAATGAATAAACTGAAACTTTGATAAGGACAGTATATTCACACATTCTCAAAGTACCTCCTCATAAAATACTTATCAATTACAAAGGGGAAAAAAGTTAACTTCATGAAGAAACCTAGTAGGCACCTCTTTAAGTGATCAAGTAATATCATTAATAACAGGATAAATCAAAATCATGTACCACTTTACAGGTTACAAAGAGAAAAATGCAGTACCACTTCTATGCTATTCCTGTCAACATTGCATAAACTGAATCTAATGTGAAGAAACATCAAACAAACTCAAGTTGAGAAAGATGCTACAAAATAACTGGCCTGTAATCTTCAGAAATGCCAAGGTCATGAAAGTCAAGGAAAGACTGAGGAACTGTTCCAGATTGAGGGAGACTAATGAGACATGACAACTAAATGTAACAGAGATTCCACACTGGATCCTTTTGCTATAAAGGACATCATTGAAACAATTAGCTAGTTTGAATGGGGTCTGAGGATCACATAGTAAAATAAAAGCATCAACATTTATTTCCTAAAAAAAAAACCTTTATTTCCTGGTTTTGATTGTGATATTGTGGTTCAGTAGGAGAATGTTGTTCGTTGGAAAATACACTAAAGTATTTCAGGGAGATGGGGTGTCATATTGACAACTTACTTGCAACCTTTCTGCAAATCTGAGATCGTTTTAAAATGAAAAATATTCTTCAAAAAAACAGAAACAATTGGTGAATCTTTTTTTTTTTTTTGTGGTACGCGGGCCTCTCACTGTTGTGGCCTCTCCCGTTGCGGAGCACAGGCTCTGGACGCGCAGGCTCAGCGGCCATGGCTCACAGGCCCAGCCACTCTGCGGCATGTGAGATCTTCCCGGTCCGGGGCACGAACCCGTGTCCCCTGCATCGGCAGGTGGACTCTCAACCACTGCGCCACCAGGGAAGCTCCCAATTGGTGAATCTTGAAAATAGTATACTAAGTGAAATAAGCCAGACATAAACAAACATTGTATTAGGCACCTGGAATAGGCATTCATAGACAAAAAGCAGAATAGAGCTTACCAGGGGCTGGGGGTAGGAGGACTGGAGAGTTATTATTTTATGGGTTTGAAGTTTCAGTTTGGAATGATGAAAAACTTCTAGAAATGGACAGGGATGATGATTGCACAACACTGTGAATGTACTTAATGCCACTTAACTGTATGCCTAGAAATGGTTCAAATGGTTAATTTTACATTATGCATACTTTACCACAATAAAATGAAGTGGAGAAAAGGGTTTTTTTAATAAGTGCTCAATAAGTGTTTTTTATAAGATGTAACAACATTCGTTTCAAAGTTGTTTATAATTGTGACAATTAGAAAGTAGTTTAATTATTGTACAATAAAGGAATTGTTGAAATAATAATTGAGACTTTAAAAAGTGTATAAAAATAGTTTATGTAACAATACAGCATTTAAAATAGCATGGGAGGGGCTTCCCTGGTGGCGCAGTGGTTGAGTGTCCGCTTGCCGATGCAGGGGACACGGGTTCGTGCCCCGGTCCGGGAAGATCCCACATGCTGCGGAGCGGCTGGGCCCGTGAGCCTGCGCATCCGGAGCCTGTGCTCCGCAACGGGAGAGGCCACAACAGTGAGAGGCCCGCGTACCGCAAGAAACAAAAACAAAAACAAAAACAAACAAATAAAATAGCATGGGAATAGATAACTAATAAGAACCTGCTGTATAAAAATAAATAAATAAAATAAAATTCAAAAAAATAAATAAATAAAATAAAATAGCATGGGGCTTCCTGGGTGGTGCAGTGGTTTAGAATCCACCTGCCAATTCAGGGAACAGGAGTTCGAGCCCTGGTCTGGGAAGATCCCACATGCCTCGGAGCAACTAAGCCTGTGTGCCACAACTACTGAGCCTGCACTCTAGAGCCGGTGAGCCACAACTACTAAAGCCTGCACATCTAGAGCCTGCGCACCACAACAAGAGAAGCTCCCCCCCCCAAAAAAAAGAGTAGCCCCAACTCACTGCAACTAGAGAAAGCCCACGCGCAGCAATGAAGACCCAACACAGTCAAAAATTTAAATAAATAAATAATTTATATTTTTAAAAAATAAAATAAAATAAAACAGCATGAACTGCATGACCCTCTTTGTTTCTAAATAAAACTAAAAACGGAGCATAAACAGGTGTTTTCTTAGGTACGATTATACATGATTTTTATTCTTGCTTTTTCTGTATTTCTAATTTTTATTAGAAATATGATTTACTTTTATAATCAGGAAATATTTAAAGTTATAAAACTAAGGAAGCTAAAAATTGTATTTGCTTGTCTATAATCTTGTGAACATTTTTGGGTTGTTAGATTTTTTTTATTGTGGTGAAACAGAAAAGTTTTAACTAACAAATTAAATCAAAGACCCTAAATTTACCAAGGCTAGCTATTCCTTCACATTTGAAAATAAATCCATATATATTTGGGTTACTAAAAGATGAGAGCAAGCTCTGCTCACAATAAACCACCCAAGTTCAACTCCAACTATGCATAGTACAAATTAGGTGTGTGTTTCGAGGTAAGCCTGCCTGCAGTAAAGCTCCCTATCAAGGGCCACAGCAACATCAGATACCTCACCTCAAATGGGTTCAAATTGAAGTAGGAGGAACCAGGACGAGTCAATCTTTCAATCTGATTTTTGGACGTTAGAACTGAATCTCTCTTCTCTATTTGTTTCACCTAAAATAAAGGGGATAAAAACCTCATTAGTAAAGCTCAGTAATGAACTCTGAATTGTCATCTTAACAAGTTACTCACAGACATGTTCAGTAAACATTTATTTGCGTGTCTACACGTTCAAGGTATTTTGCTAAACACTTTGAGAAATAATTACAACAGCTACCATTTACTGAATTTTAATATAATGTAAAAACTTTACAGGTGTTTATTCCTCTCAACAATCCTATATGGTAAGTACCACTATTATCCCCATTTCGCAGATAAGAAAACTGAGAGTTAGGTCAACTGACTTGTAACCAGCCAACCTGTAAACCAGATTTTTTCCCAATCACCCAATTTATAAACCAGAATTTTAAGCCCAACAGTTTGATGCCAGAGCAAGGCAGCAAGAAGATTCAAAAATAAATAAGTCACAGCCACTGCCTTCAAAGAGCTTCCCCTCTAATGATGAACGATGTACTTGTCAATGTTCACATTAATTTACAACTTTTTAAGAAAGGAAAAATACAATTACACTGAAATATACACCCAAAGCAGCACTAAAAAAGTGTGTGGGAGGGAGCAAATAACTCCGCCTTTCTAACTCTAATAGCTAGAAAAATCCCTGACCTGAACACAATGCTAAAGAGAACAAGCACCAGGTAGTCCCAGGAAAACATCCTTGGTGCCACTGTCAGAACTGAAATTTTAGTTGGAATGAATCTCTGGCATGTTATATATACCATCTTTATTTCTATGGCCAAAATGGATTTGGAAAGGATCTCAGTAACATAATAAGCTAATCCATTTCAGCATATTCCCTCTTCACTCTTTTGTAAAATAGCAC
Organism: Tursiops truncatus; assembly: GCF_011762595.2. Lineage (NCBI taxonomy): Eukaryota > Metazoa > Chordata > Mammalia > Artiodactyla > Delphinidae > Tursiops > Tursiops truncatus. Next base: position 161,887,678 of record NC_047034.1, on the reverse strand, counting down.
GCCCCTCCCCCCACTCTCTTTTTCCCACTCATTTTTCCTCATAGCACTTATCACTACCTGACAGTATATTGTACATCTATTCATTATTTATCCTTCTCAATAGAATGAAAGCTCTATGAAGACAGGACTTTTCTCTCTGTTGTTCACTACCATTTCTCCAGGACCTAAACAATACACTAGACCATATCAGGTGCTCAATAAATATTAGTTAATGATGATTAAAGGGTCCTCCTTTAGACACTTTCTCTCATTAAATTAAACAAAACAGGATTGCTTTTTTTTTTAACTAAGAAAGAGTAATTAAAACAAGTTCCACTATAACTGCTGAGTACTCATGAGAAGCCAGTAAACTGGTACTAGTGCATTAACACTTTCAAGTGAATCAGACATTCTGAAAGCAGACTGTAAATGGACATATTAATTTGTTTTTAAACTTAATATTTTGGAGAAACCACTATGTAACAAGCCCTGTTACAACTACCAGAGATAAAAGATGAAATGTGACATGGTGCTTTACTCTCAGTAACTCACAGCCAGGTGGGGAGCAACTCCATTCCTCAAATCCATGCCAACCTAAAGAGGTCCACTTTCAGCCTTATTTTAACTCTTACAAAGATGCTTCTGCTTTATATTTCATGAAACTTTCTTATACATTAAACCCTTTAACCCTCATTAAAACTCTTGTTTTAGTATTAACTTTCGTTCTACAAACGTGGAAATTGAGGATTGCAAAATCAATGGCTTGAAAGAATTCTGTCACAGTCACGTTAACTGCCTTGCACGAATCCAATCCGAGGTCCTCTGACTCCAAAAGCCATTCTTTTCTTCATTTATTCATTCATTCGTTTACTCAACAAATATTTATTAAGCAACTACTACGTTCTACACGCTGGAGATGTGATAGTAAACGAGGCTCACACCAAACTCACTCCCTCCCAATATGATACCGAGCTGTCATCTGCTCTAAGACCCAGCACAAATTATTTCACCTCCCTAAACCTCAGGTTTGTCATCTGTAAAAGGGAGATAACGCCTACACGGCAAAATGCACAGTGCCTAGCGTTCGCTAATGGCAGAAATAACTACCGGGAAAACTCACTACAGATAACTAAGAGTAGAGAGTGCTTCCGATGAGAATAAAAACGGGGGCCAACCCGGTTAAGTCGCCCCCAGGAAGGCCCAGCCTCCCAGCCGCTGCCAGCCCCCGACTACGCGGACCTGGGGAACTCTGCGCGCGCCCAAGCACTTGGTTGGCCAAGATCGCCGCCTCCCCGCAGACGCCGGACCCCCGCCCCTTTCTGTCGTCCAGGGGATCTCCGCGCCGCAATATTAAGAAATGCACACACACTCCCGAAGCCCCCACCGCCCCAAAGGCCAGAGAGGAGGAGCTGCCCAACGATCCACGCCAGAAGGACCACTGCCTTCGCCGGCTGGGAGCGTAGCTCCAGCGGGGTCGCCCCGTTGCCGCCATCCCTCACTCTGTGTTCACCTCACTGTAGAAGGTCATAAATGCCTCCTCCGTGCTACCGCCGCCACCCGAAGCCCCGCTCTCTCCTGGAGCCGCCATTTCCCCGGCCCAGCCACCATGTGACTCTTCTGCGCAAGCGCTACCTCACGTCTTCTTACAGGTCCGCCTCTCCCCCTTGTGACTCTTAAAGGGCTCGAAGCCCAGCCAGACACCTCCAATCTAAGTAAACTCTTCTTTAAACCGAGGTTAAATACACGTGACATACAATTAACCATTTTAAAATGAACAATTCAGTGGCCTTTAGTACATTCACAGTGTTGTGCAACCATCACCTCTATCTAGTTACAGAACAGTTGCATGGCCCCAAAAGGATACCCGGCACCTAATCAACATTTCGTACGCATATTTCCCAACCCCTGGCAACAACCAATCTGTGTATTGTCCTTATGGACTTACTTACTCTGGACATTTCATATAAATGCAGTCATACAACATGTGACCTTTTGTGTCTGGCTTCATTCGCTTAACATAATGTTTTCCAGGTTCATTCAAGGCATAGCATACATCATTATTTCATTATTTTTTATGGCTTAATAGTATTCCATCACATGTGTATAACAGTTTGTTTGTTCATTCGTCAGCTGATTGACATTTGGGTTGTTTCCATCTTTTGGCTACTGTGAATTGGTGCTGCTATGAACATGTGTTGAGTACCAGTTTTCTATTTGAGGGGTACAATTTCCTAGAAAGGAATTTGGTAATTCTATATTTAACCTTTTGAGCAACTGCCAAGCTGTTTTCCACAGCGGCTGAACAATTTTACATTCCTACCAGCGATGTAGGAGGTTTACAATTTCTTGACTTCTGCCCCTCTGTTCTAGCTTTTCTATCTCCTCCATTATTTTTCTCCAGTCCTTTGACCCTGGAGCCCTTGCTAGGGGTTGGCTAAGAATAGGCCCGCCTCTAGGCCAGGATTCGCTGCAAACTACAGGAACCCCGCCTCTCCCTCTCGTGATTCGCTACTCCCAGGTTCATCCCGCCTCTCTAGCGAAACGATTGGCGGCCTGGCCTGCAGCGCCCTTAGCTCCTGCGAAGCTTGCACCTCCGGTCACTGGAGGGGTGCTGCACTGACAGCAATGGCAGCCACGGCATTGGCGGCGCGGACGCGGTTCGGCGTGTGGAGCGTCTGGGCCATGCAGGGCCGGGGCTTCGGCTCGGAATCGGTACGCCGCCGGCGGTGCCTGTTGCCCCAGCCCTGAGCGCAGATCCCCTCTCTGCCGCCCTCACCTTTACCAATACCCCCGTCGCTTTCCGCAGGCAGACAATCTCGGCTCCAGTGCGGGCGCGGTCCGGGACGCCGGTGGAGCCTTCGGAAAAAAAGAGCAGGCCGAAGAGGAGCGATACTTCCGGTGAGGCCCACGGGACCCCGAATCCAGCCCTATATCTCTCACGGCCTTCCAGTCCTTCAACTGTCAGTCGCCCCACCCATCCCTCCCTGGCGTTCTGGGGCGCCCCATCCCCCAGTAGAACTCCCGGCCCCTGAACCCATTACACCCAACACTTGAGGACCCGACTCTCGCCACCTGTAGGGCGCTTCCCGTGCGCTGCCGAATCCCAAGGCCTCCACGCCCAAGCCGTTTCCACCTGCGGGTCTTCAGAACTCGCCAACCACCGCTCATCTGTTCCTGAATCTTTTACCATCCCCACCCGTGGAGTTTACCCCGCATCATGACAAACGCCCCCCAAATTCCTCGCAGAGTGTCTAGATCCGACGGTTCCAATACATGCAGACCCCCTGAGCCTGACTCCCTCGGCTCTCACCCACCCATCACCCCAGGCCTCAGCTTTGCTAGCCCCGCGTGGATGGATTCCCTGACTCCTCAGACCCTCTCAGCCATTTCTAGACAGCCCCCCGCCCACCTCTCCAACTGGCCTGAGCGAGTGGGTCGTAGAGCATGTAGCAGCTGCTCATGGCTGGAACCCCATCCCCCACTCCTCGGAGACTTGGCCTGCTCCACCCAGCCCAGCTTTTAGGAGTATGGTGTGGACTGGGCCTACCTATCGTGTTTACCAACCTCGAGTTATCTTACAGTGACTTCTATCCACAGTGAGGAGCAGCGTGGAACTAATCTAGCTTCTGCTTCTCCTTGACCTATCTTTTCTCTTCCACCCTCTCTTGCTCACTCTTAAGAATTACCACCATAGCACTTGCCATACCAGAGAGACAAGGTGCAGCCCTTAGAGATCATCTAATTGGCCTCCTGCATTGTACAGTTATGGAAAACAGAGGCCCGTATGTGGCCGAACCAACATTTGAATCATCCCTTCTTGAGACCTAAACTTGGACTGCCAAGTACTGCGAGAGACCGCTTCTTCCCCCCGCCCCCCGCCTTCATTTTGGCCTTTACAGTGGGTCTTGCAGTTCTCAGGTAAAGAAAGCCCTAGATTAACTGGGATAGGACACATATATTTGTCCTTTAACTATGCCCCTTCGTATATCCCACCCCCACCTTTTGCTCTTTTTCCTCCCAAAAGGGATTCTGTTCTCTGGGTTGTTCCTCTAATAAGTCCCCCAGTTAGGGACTTAAGTCATACCTCTCTGGAGTTTTCTACTGAATCTGAAAGGAATCCATCATTAGCGGTGGAATTTCAGGCACTAGCACCAGGAAGATGGAATCATTTTGGTCATCTCCTAAAAATGATACACCTTAAGGTGGAGTATTCTTAATATGGGGCTTGAGAGGGTAGACGAGGATGACCAGCCAGACTCCCATGGGATTGGGACTCCTGTTCTTTGCCTTAGGTATTTCAGATTATGCTTAGAGGTCTCTTTGGGGTGAAGGATTGGGATTAAACCAAGAGCCACTATGTCCTTGTAGAGCTCGTGCTAAAGAACAGCTGGCAGCCTTGAAGAAACACCATGAAAATGAGATCTCTCATCACATGAAGGAGATTGAGCACCTGCAGAAAGAAATTGAGCGGCACAAGCAGTCAATCAAGAAACTAAAACGTGATGATGATTAAGTGCACACAGTTCCCTATAGCATGGCTACCTGTTATTGCCCACTTCTCTTAAACCAGACATAGTTCTGGTTTAATTAATATCTATCTGTGTGCTTCCAACAAATTATAATAAATTGTCATCAGTGAACTGTGTCTAATGCCTTCTATCTGAAGAGGGGTAGGGGGATACACTACTGAACCACTAAAATGAATCAGACAGGGTACCAGCAGTAGGGAACTTGGAGACAAAGCACAGTGTGATAAGTGCTGTGCAACATGGGGGGACCAATGTGACATGGAGAATGGAAAGGCCCCTTTCCCTGTCGGACACTAGTCAAGAGGTGTTCAGAGAAAGCTTCTTAAGGAATAAACCTCAATCCAAAGCGTAAGGTCAAGAGCAGCCTGGAAAACAGGAGTGATTGCTTAAAAAGGTGTAATTCAAGGCACCATCAATAATCACACCATTTTGCATTTATAAAATGGAGTAAACAGCTCTTCATATGAACTAGTTATCCTTGTTCTAATTATCCTTGCGCAGGTTGAGAAGGCTGGAATTAGAAATCATGTGTTGCCTTGGCATCCAGGTGTTTTGACTCCTAATCAAATCTGTTAACAGCACAGAATCAGAATTATTTCTTAGGCTATATTTTGCTTTGCCGAGTATGCTCTTGATTCAAATTAGACTTTAAGGCCTTGTTTAGCTAAATTATTATACAAACTACTTGTGTAATTCGTCCAGACAAAAAACAAAACAAAACTTCAAGTGACCTATGGGCCATTGGCAAGACATTTTCAATTCTCCAGTTCAGTAGATCATTTGCCCCAGAATTGTGACGAGTCTTTTGTTGTAAGACCTTATTACACAAAAGCCTTTAGGGCCACTGAGTGATAACAGCTTGGATAAGTCATTGACCCTGCCCTTGCAGACCAGAAACAATGGCTGTTTCCAAAACTTGTCCATGATGCTACTGATGAAAAGCTTATTTATGGTACTCTTGAGGTATGAGTGCTGAGATTCTAGTGGCCAGCAACAAAATGACCTCAAAGATGAAGTGCAAGAAATGATTATATTAAGTCATATACCTTTTTTAAAATTTTAGAACACTACAAAATTTGAAAAGTTTAAAAATTGGTTGAGGAACAAGTAATATCTTCCATTTCGCATTTTTGTGACCAAAGAAAGGCATACAAAATCTCCTAAGTTTGGCGATTCCCTGGCAGTCTAGTGGTTAGTACTCCCTGCTTTCACTGCCATGGGCCCAGGTTCGATCCCTGATGGGGGAACTAAGATCCCGCAAGCGACGTGGCCAAAAACAAAACAAAACAACCTCTTAAGTTTGAAGATGACAGTGTTTTCATGACTTACAATCAATAATTTCCTTATTGGGAATGATGTTCCTGAGTTGATTCCTCAATAGCAGTGTACCATCTGCTCTTGTCCTATATTTTAAATAAAAATCAGTCTAATGATGATTGAAGCAAAAAGTTGGAACTTTAACGTGAAAATGAGGAATCGTGAGTTTGAATTCTTAAAAAGGTTAAATGAATTTTTGGAGCAGCCTAATTTAAGACTACCTGAGCTTTATGGGACTTCCTGGTGGTCCAGTGGGTAAGACTCTGCACTCCCAGTGCAGGAGCCTGGGTTCAATCCTTGTTCGGGGAACACATCCCATATGCATCCCGCAACTAAGAGTCCGCATGCCACAGCGAACATCCCGCATGCTGCAACTAAGACCCGGCAAAAACCTAAATAATTTTTTTTTTTTTAAACTGGGACTTCCTGGTGGCACAGTGGTTAAGAATCTGCCTGCATGCAGGGGACATGGGTTCAATCCCTGGTCCGGGAAGAGCCCACATGCCGCGGAGCAACTAAGCCCATGCACCACAACTACTGAGCCCGTGAGCAACAACTACGCTCATTAAATCTCATGATATTTCTGGTAAATAGGTTCATACCATTAGCTTAATTTTATAACCAAAGTAACAGAAGCAGAGAATAGTGAATAACTTTCTCAAGGTCACACAACCAGGTTTGTGCTGAGCAAGAACTTTACTTCAGAACTCCTGCTCCCACAGTCTTGAGTTGCAGTTCCAGTGTAGCGGTTCAGCTTCCTGTTAACTACCTCCTCACTGTGGGACAGGTTGGGGGTGGTGGGACTTGCCTGGACAATTGGGGACGACCCTGGGTTGTTCCACTATTCTTGAATATGCATTGCTGCATACCCTATGTATTCCATTTTCAGATTTCTGAAACGTATTCATTAAAAATTATATTTAGGGGACTTCCCTGGTGGCTCAGCGGTTAAGAATCCGCCTGCCGATGCAGGGGACACGGGTTCGATCCCTGGTCCGGGAAGATCCCACGTGCCGCACAGCAACTAAGCCCGTGCACCACAACTACTGAGCCTGAGCTCTGGAGCCCATGAGCCACAACTGCTGAGCCTGCATGCCACAACCACTGAAGCCTGCTTGCCTAGAACCTGTGCTTTGCAACAAGAGAAGCCACTGCAGTGAGAAGCCTGCGCACCGCAAGGAAGAGTAGCCCCCGTTCGCTGCAACTAGAGAAAGCCCGTGCGCAGCAACGGAGACCCAATGTAGCCAAAAATAAATTAATTAAAAAAAAAAAAAAAGACTGAGTGACAGCATCCGAAGAAGCCTGGCATTGAGAGAGACCCTTGGTTCCTGGGGAACTGACAATACTTCAGCCTTTCTATCTGGAGCCTGGAGGGAGCAATGGGGGAGGAGGAGGAAGTGTGGTGAGTTCTATGAATCTTCCCAGGGCTGAGTTGGCCATTTGTAAGCTGAATCAGTCACCGTTTCCTACTTCTTAGTCCTTCCTTCCTCCTTCCTTCTTTCCAGCCTCTCTCCCTCCTTTGCTCCTTTCCCTCTTCTTTTTAGGTGCAGTCCTTTATTAGAGCAGAAAACTCCTAAACCACTTGTATCCTACTTGCAGGAATTGGAAACACTGGAAAGGAACAAAAAGCTTCAGAGCAGGCAAAGGAACAAAGAAGTACAAGGAGATGTACGCCAACACTTCACATGTTGGTGCCACCCGACACAACCTCTCAATTAGCAGATGCCACAGGTACCTCCTTGCTCATCAGTCTTTTTATTAACTTGAGGTAAAATTCACATAACATAAAATGAATCATTATCCATTTAAAGTGTAAAATTCAGTGGCATTTAGTATATTCACAGTGTTGTGCAAACATTGCCTCTATTTAGTTTGAGACACTTTCATCACCCCAAAAGGAAATTCCATACCCATTAAGCTGTCACTCTCCATTTACCCCTCCACCCAGCCCCTGGCAACCGCTAGTCTGATTTCTGTTTCCATAGACTTGACTTGCCTGTTCTGAATGTCACATGCAAATAGAATCATACAATGTCTGACATTTTGTGTCTAGCTTCTTTCACTTAGAATAAGGTTTTCAAGGTTCATCCATGTAGCATGTTTTAGTACTTCACTCCATTTTTTATTTCTTTTATTTTTTTTTATTTTTTTGCGGTACGCGGGCCTCTCACTGTTGTGGCCTCTCCCGTTGCGGAGCACAGGCTCCGGATGCGCAGGCTCAGCGGCCATGGCTCACAGGCCCAGCAGCTCTGCGGCATGTGGGATCTTCCCGGACCGGAGCACGAACCCGTGTCCCCTGCATCGGCAGGCGGACTCTCAACCACTGCGCCACAGGGAAGCCCCTTCACTCCATTTTTTAAATGGCAGAATAATATTCCATTGTATGGATATACCACACTTTAGACTATCCATTCATCAATTGATAGACATTTGGCTTGTTTCCACCTTTTGGCTGTCGTGAATAGTGCTGCTAAAAACATTCCTGTACGAGTATTTGTTTGGACACCTGTTTTCAATTCTTTTGGATACATATCTAGGAGTGAAATTGCTGGGTCATAGGGTAATTCTATGTTTAACCTAGTGAGGAACTGCCAAATTGTTTATCCACAGTGGTATTTTGCATCTCCACCAGCAATGTACAGAGTTCCAGTTTGTCCACATCTCTACTACCACTTGTTATATCTGACTTTTTGACTCTAGCTATCCTAATGTGTGTAAAGTGGTAGCTCATTGGGCTTCCCTGGTGGTGCAGTGATTGAGAGTCCGCCTGCCGATGCAGGGGACACAGGCTCGTGCCCCGGTCTGGGAAGATCCCACATGCCGTGGAGCGGCTAGGCCTGTGAGCCATGGCCGCTGAGCCTGCGTGTCAGGAGCCTGTGCTCCGCAACGGGAGAGGTCACAACAGTGAGAGGCCCGCGTACAGCAAAAAAAAAAAAAAAAAAGTGGTAGCTCATTGTGGTTTTGATTTGCATTTTCCTGATGACTAATGATATTGGCCAATAGGCTGTTTGTATATCTTCTTTGAATAAACAGCCATTCAAGTCCTTTGCCTATTTTGAATTGGATTGTGTTCTTGTTCAGTTTCCAGAATTCTTTATTTTATTTATTTTTTATATAGATTTTACTTATTTATTTATTTATTGGCTGTGTTGGGTCTTCCGTTGCTGTGCATGGGCTGTCTCTAGTTGCGGCGAGCGGGGGCTACTCTTCGTTGAGGTGCGAGGGCTTCTCATTGCAGTGGCTTCTCTTGTTGCAGAGTACAGGCTCTAGGCACGCAGCCTTCAGTAGTTGTGGCACACGGGCTTCAGTAGTTGTGGCTCACGGGCTCTAGAGCGTGGGCTCAGTAGTTGTGGCACACAGGCTTAGTTGAACCGTGGCATGTGGGATCTTCCTGGACCAAGGCTCAAACCCGTGTCCCCTGCATTGGCAGGCGGATTCTTAACCACTGCGCCACCAGGGAAGCCCCCAGAATTCCTTATATACTCTGGATACTAGATATATAATTAGCAAAAATTTTCTCCCATTCTGTGATTTTAGATGAGGTCCTGGGAGTGGGACCCTCATGACGGGATTAGTGCCTTTATAAGAAGAGACACCAGAGAGCTTGCTTGCTCACTCTCTGCCATCTGTGGACACAGGGAGAAGACAGCCATTTGCAAGCCAGGAAGAGAGCTCTCCCCAGTACATGAACATGCTGGCACCTTATCTTGGACTTCCAGGCTCCAGAACTGTGACAAAATTAATTTCGGTTTTTTAAGCTACCCAGTCTATGATATTTTGTTATGGCAGCCCGGCCTAAGGAAGGCATCAATAACATTCACAGAAATAAACTTCTAAAAGTTTTTACAATTAGCATCAAGAGAAATGTATTTGTTCATAGCCTTTGACTCATGGATTTGCTTCTAGAAATTTAACCTGGGGAACTAATCAGGAATATAATGCAATATTTTGTATGTAAGAGTTTTATCTCATTTTGATATAAAGTAGTGAAAAATGTCCAGCAATAGGTATTAATGAACAAATTATATGACACATGAACATTCTGCAACCATTAAAAATTATGTTTAAGGGGAATTCCTTGGCAGTCCAGTGGCTAGGGCTTCGCACTTTCACTGCCATGGCCCGGGTTCAACTCCTGGTCAGGAAACAGATCCCGCAAGCCCCACAATGTGGTCAAAAAAAAAAGAAAGAAAGAAAGAAAGAAATGTTTAAGGACACTTATTTGAAAAGATATATGCACCTCTATGTTCATTGCAGCATTGTTTACAATAGCCAAGATATGGAAACAACCTCAGTGCCCGTCAATGGATGAATGGATAAAGATGTTGTATAAATATACAATGGAATACCATAAAAAAAGGAGAAAAAAAAAGGAGAAATCTTGTTACTTGCGACAACATGGGTGGACATTGAGGGCATTATGCTAAGTGAAATAAGTCAGATGGAGAAAGACAAATACCATATTATTTCACTTCTATGTGGAATATTAAAAAACAGAAATAAATGAACAAACAAAACAAACACATAGAGAACAGATTGGTGGTTACCAGAGGGGAAGGAGGGTGGGGGAAGGGACAAATGGGTAAAGGGGGTCAACTGTATGGTGACAGATGGAAACTACACTTTTGGTGGTGAGCATGCTATGGTATATGCAGAAGTCAAATTATAATGTTGTATGCATGAAACATAATGTTATAAACCAATTTTACCTCAATTAAAAAAAAAAAGAGGACTTCCCTGGTGGTGCAGTGGTTGAGAATCCGCCTGCTAATGCAGGGGACACGGGTTCGAGACCTGGTCCAGGAAGATCCCACATGCCACAGAGCAACAAAGCCTGTGCACCACAACTACTGAGCCAGTACTCTAGAGCCCGTGAGCCACAACTACTGAGCCCGCGTACCACAACTACTGAAGCCCGCGTGCCTAGAGCCAGTGCTCTGCAACAAGAGAAGCCACCACAATGAGAAGCCGCTGCACCGCAACGAAAAGTAGCCCCCGCTCGCCGCAACTAAAGAAAGCCCACGCGCAGCAACAAAGACCCAACAGCCAAAGATAAGTAAGTAAATAAATAAATTTATTTTAAAAAATTACTAAAAATAACATGACCTATCAGTAAAATCACGTTATTATGAATTTTTTAAAAATTAAGGAATATTTAATATTTTGAAAATTATCACGAAATGTAGTAAGTGGAAAAAGCAGGCTACACAACCATACATAATTTATATACCGTAAATATAAGCATAGGTTAAAGAATAAATATATAATAGTAATATATTACATATATATAATAAATAAATATACGCAAAAAATAAAAGCCAACATGTTAACATTGATTCTCTCTTGGTAGTAGGATTAGAATTTCGAAGGGATTTCCCCCACCACCCCCCGCTCTTCAAAAGGATCTTTTTTTTTTAAGTTACAAACGTAATACATCTTGGCTTTTAAACAATTATTAAACAAGTGTAGTGTATGAAGTCTTATAATTTCTCTATTATCCCTTTATCTCAGAGGTAACTGGACCCTAACAGTTTGTTGCAAACTGCACATCCTTCCAGACTTTTGTTGCCTCTGTGTAATCACGAACATATCTATGACATCATTCTAAATGTATCACTGTGCAACTTGGTTTTTTGTTTCTTTGTTTTAACCTAACATTAAATCCAGCACACCTGGGCTTCCCTGCTGGCACACTGGTTAAGAATCCGCCTGCCAGTGCAGGGGACACGGGTTAGTTCCCTGGTCCGGGAAGATCTCACATGCTGCAGAGCAAATAAGCCCGTGCGCCACAACTACTGAGCCTGCGCTCTAGAGCCCACAAGCCACAACTACTGGGCCTGCGTGCTGCAACTACTGAAGCCTGCGCCCCTAGAGCCCGTGCTCCTACAACAAGAGAAGCCATCGCAGTGAGAAGCCCGCGCACCGCACTGAAGAGTAGCCCCAGCTCGCCCGCCGCAACTAGAGAAAGCCCGCGTGCAGCAACGAAGACCCAACACAGCCCCAAAAAATAATTAATTAAAGAAATAGAAAAAAAATTTTTAAAGCATATTTATAAAAAAATAAAATACAGCACACCTTTTCATTTCACGTAGAGCACCTATTGAACACGTAGAGCACCTACAACAGAGCACGTAGAGCTGTCTCCTTCTGCTTCTTTGCTGCGTTATGTTCCACAAAAAAAAAAAAAGGAGAGGTGGAGGAATATAATTTCGGGTTATTTGTTTGTGGTGCGCGGGCCTCTCACTGTTGTAGCCTCTCCCGTTGCGGAGCACAGGCTCCGGACGCGCAGGCTCAGCGGCCATGGCCCACGGGCCCAGCCGCTCCGCGGCATGTGGGGACCTTCCCCGACCGGGGCACGAACCCGTGTCCCCTGCATCGGCAGGCGGACTCTCAACCACTGCGCCACCAGGGAAGCGCTCGGGTTATTTCTTTTGTTTCTTTATACTTTTCTGTATTTTCCAATCTTCTGCAATAACGTGTGTCACATAATTTGGAAGGGAAAAACATGAACTAAAACCAAAAGTTCATTAAAAGAAGAAAAGGAAAGAGGAAAAAAAGAAATGGAAAGCGAATGGGGTAGTCCGCGCCCCCTCCCACAGGGGCGGTATCGGGCGGAGGGAGGGGCGGGCCGCCGCAGTCCTTACCAATCAGAGCCCGGTTGATAAGCAGAGCCAGGAGAATTTGGAGACACCCCCCGCCCAGCAATCAGCCTGGGGGGTTAGCTTCCCTAACCAGCCTGGAAACCAGCCTAGGCCTAGCCTGAGTGCCGCTGCGGGCTGCTATTGGCTGCCAGATAACCCCGCCCATCTTCCTGCTCATTGGCCGCCGTGGTTTTCATAAGAGGGGCCTGTTGCTGAGCAGAAAGAAGTAAGTGCCGCTGCTTTTGCTAAGGAGAGACTTTTAGGCTGCAAACGTACTGGGCGCCCTTGGGTCAAAAAAGCAACATTACTAACCATCGTTTATTCAGTCCCCACTAAATGCCAGGCTTCCTGATCCAAATTTTTTAATTTAATGGTGATAACCACCTTTCTTGAACACCCAACAACCTACCAGTCACTGAGCTAGGTACTTTAAAATAAGAACAACAGTAACAATTTAAACGATAATTACAGTTTACTGAACACTTAACCTGCATCAAACCTTGTTAAGGGATTTGTATGTATCAACTCTCATCCTCACAACAGTCCCTGTGAAGGTAAATGTTATTGCCCCATTTTACATAACAGGAAGCAAGTTCAGAGAGGTGAAGTGACTTGCCTAGGTTCACACAGCTATAAAGTATAAGAATTGGACCCTCAACTCTGATATCCTGCTTCCAAGTACAACTTTTTTTGGGGGGGGGGCGGGTAACGCAAGGCTTTTCAGGGTAGGAAGAGGTGGAACAGGTTGATGACAAGGTCCTGGGGCATTGCTCCAGTGACAGGCTTCAGGGTGATTGTCTGAGAATGGGATATCTGGAGCCTCTAGGCCTGGAGGAGAGGGGGAAAGAGGGTGAGCAAAACACCAGAGCAAGAACACTTCTTTCTGGAAATGTGAGACTCCTGGCGCAGTCTGTTGTGGCGCAGGTGGCCCTGGACTGGGGGCCCGGACCCCAAGGTTCTAAATACTGCTCTGTGGCCAACTGCCTGGGGAACCTTGGGCAAATGCCTTCTCTCTGGACCCCAGGATTCCTGCCTGTAAGATGAGAGTAAGCCAAAACAAGGGGATGTGTATTCGGGCTGGGGGTCTTTGGGGAGTCTGGTTCCTGGTGGCAGCAGGGGAACCCTCAGCAACCACACAATCTTTACCTAGCTGTTGCCTGACCTCTTTTCAGGACCTGACGATTCTGTGAACTGAAAAATCCACCTTTTTCCCCAGCCCGTTCTGAGCTATAGCAGAGTCCTGCCTGCAGGGTGCGCTGAGGGCTCACAGCCGACAAAACCAAACTGGAGCTCGTCGGGTTTTTTGTTTTATTTATTAAGAGGGGTGAATTTTTGAAACCTTTTTGAAGATTTCTGTCCTCAGGATACAATCGATGAACCTGAATTATATGTATTGCCCAACATCAGTTCTTTCCACAGTGGCTCTGGAGCTAATTTCAATTCCTTTGTTTTCCGGATGAGGAAAAAGATTCCAAGAGATGAAAAAAAATTCACTTTGGGTCACATAGCTAAAACCTAGCACCCTACTTGCCTGACTCCTGGGCAGTGCTCTTAGGAGAGAGTTGGCTCTGTTTTCAAGAGTCTGTGGCTGTTGTGCCCCCTAATGCACAACTCCTGGGTACAGTTTCAATTTTGGTTGTATAGCTTGACAGCTCAGGACCTGTCAGCCAGAAGGACCTCCCTCAGCACCTAGCAAAATGCCTGCTTAATGAGTAATTAAATGAATGAATGTATGAATGAGCCACAGAGGTTGAGTCTGCTTTGTTTTTATCAAATAAACCAGCTGGAGTTGGGTTTCTTTCCTGAAATTCCCCCAAGGCAGAAATTAAATTCTGTGATGGGAGGGGAGCGCGTGGCAAAACAATAAGAACTCAGAAAATTACATCTGGACTGATAAATCAAAGCCCCAGATCTGGTCAGGGTACAAGAATATTCTACTGTAGTAAAGTGATCCCAGAATTGGGGATTCGAAAATTAATTTAGGAAGAATAAATACAGAACAGATGAGAATCCCATTAGGGTTAAAATCTGCGAGAGGGTCTGAAGCTAAAGAAACCTCAGAAACATTTCAAATCCAACCTAGATGTATCTTCAGGACTGGAATGTGATTGAGGAATAAAAAGAGCTTTGGCCAATCAGTGGCCTCAACACAGCTGATGCAAGCGTGGAGAGTATGGCAACAGGAGGTGGATCTTTCTGAGCCAAAAATACAAGGCATGGAGGAGGGGAGGAACAAACCCAGGCAATGTCACCTGGCCATGTCCTCCTGGGCTGAAAGCTTCCCCGCTGGACTTCCAGAGCCCAGCACAGTGCCTGGTACACACTAGATGGTCAATAAATGTTTAGTGAATGAAAGAGAGGGAAGAAGCCGGAGCCCTAACCAGCAGTTTTGCTCTGAGTGGAATTAGTTCAGGGATTCATCTTTTCACTGGCTCCTTTTGCTCAGATTCCAACTGCCCTAGCCACCTTCAGATGATAATTTGGCTTTTCATGGAGGCTGTCCTATAAAGAGGGATGTACTGCCCCATCAATTATAGGCCACTTGACAATTATGTTTCTCACTCCCAATTAATATATTGGAATTCTGCTTTATGCATCAGTTCCTTGTGCCAGCCTGCTTCTTACATATTCAGGTCTTTCTCTCATCAGTGGTGCAGTGGAATTTCTGCTTTGGAGTCATCCCTAACTAGGTTTGAATCCTTACTCAACATATTACTAAGCCGTCTGAACTTTGTCAACACACCTCTTTAGCTTCAGTAACCTCATCTGTCAAATGGGCCATAATGCCTACTTCATGAGATTGTGGTGAGAGTTACATGAGATAACAGATGTATCCTGGACTGTTGTTGGAGCTCAGTAAATGGTAGTATCTGTGTCCCTTCTGAGCTTTCTTTCCAAGGAGTTTGGGTCACAAAATCTCATCCAACTGAGAATATCAGTATCTCTTGCTTTTCACAAATTCACTAACTTTGTAAGTGAAGCCTTGGGAATGATTTAGTCGCTTCCTTGAAGGTTATAAAGGGTCATTCTACAAAGGAGAGCAACTCATATTCATTAATTCAAAAGTATTTCCTGAGGACTTACTACACGCCAGTGGGGGTAGAGAGACACAGTTCCTGCCTTAAAGGAGTTCTGACACAGTCTGATGCAGTCAAAAGAAGACATTGTATGACCTTGATACAAAGTTTTACTTTTCTGAACTCGAGCTTCCTCACTTTGCAAAAGTGGTCAATAACATATTCCATTGTTAGTTGGAGAGAAGGGGTAAGGCATTCAGACCCCATAACAATGCTGCTTCAAATTTGAAGGCCAGCGGTACAAAAAGGTAGAAACAATGTGTTGAGGAGTTGAACAGTGGGAGGGATTATTTTCAGCTGAGCTGAAGAAGCAATACTGTCTATAGGAAGTAGAATTTTGAAGCCTT
The DNA here is from genome assembly GCF_011762595.2 of Tursiops truncatus. NCBI lineage: Eukaryota > Metazoa > Chordata > Mammalia > Artiodactyla > Delphinidae > Tursiops > Tursiops truncatus. The sequence goes on along the minus strand of NC_047034.1, from coordinate 161,871,788 downwards.
CATTCAGGCCACAGTTACCAATAAAGGCATTGATTGCTGGGTTGGAGTTCAGTGGCCAGAGCTTTGCAGAGAAAGGCTTAAAGATCAAACAAGGAACATGAAGGTGGCCGTGATAGGGCTAGAAAGGTAAATTGAGGCAGATCTTGGCAGATATTGAATGTCAATCTACAGGTTTGACCTTTATTCTGTAGCTGATGAAATACCAGTAAAGCTGATCTAAACATTGACATTACAGAGTAGATTTTGAAAATAAAAGCTGAATCTGACATATTGGGGTGGGGGGTGATTTCAAGGGGAATTCAATTCAAAGGAAGATTTAGTCAACAAGAACATGTTACTGGCAGGACATTGTACTAGGTGGCATAGGGCAGAAGACAAAGATGTTAAGATGTGGACCCTGTCCTCAAGAAGCTTATAATCAAAAGGGTGAGATAAGACATGTACACAGAAAAATACAACCCAAGGTAGACTGTGATAAGTGTTATAATAGAACCCCAGCCCAAGTGCCTGAGCTCAGCAGAGGGTGAGATTAATTTACTTCTCCCAAGAGACTGGAGGCAGGAGACCAAGTCAGAGGGTCGTCTTTGGAATCCTAAGCCTAGACCCAGGAAGTCTCAGAGGCGATGTCGGAGGTCATCCAGTCCACTTTTGGTCCTGTCGGGATTCTCTGTCCCAAGTAAACAGTAACTTTAAAACTGAAACAAAAAGTGGAGCTCTGAAGAAAAACTGTGAAGAGGCTGTGGGAAGGGAAAAGAAGAAGACGAATTCAGCTTTGAGGTGCTGAGGTGCTGGTAGAAGCGACTTACTTCCAAATGGAGAGTTGAAGGCCAGGAAATGGATGAGATCAGGGAGGGAGAGTGTGCCTGGAGAGAGGAAAGATGAAAACAGTAACTAGGGGAACACCCACGTTCCAGGAGTGGGGAGGAGAAAGAGGAGTCAGAGAAGGAGTGGCCAGAGAGAGGTGAGAAAAAAAAAACAACAGTAGAATACCTTGTTACAAAGTTTTTAGAAGAGGGCTATGGAAGACAGGGTGGGAGGCCCCAAGGGAGCAGAAGAGGGGAAACTGCAGCAATAGGGACTGAGGTTAGACCAGAGGTTGCCATGGACCTTTCAATGAATGAAGGCTTTTCCAGAGACTCCACAAATAAGCTGGATTCCCTGTGTCTGGTACATTTTAAGATGGAGCCTTCCCGGAGGCCAGAGGAACCGGGCTATGTGCTCTGATCTCCAAAGATCTGGCGGTCAGCTCTGTAATTAGCACTACCTCTCCTAACTCGAACCAGTCCCTCCAGGAACTGAAAAGCTGAAGAACATACTTGAGAGGGATTTCACACCCGGCTCTCTGGCCCAGCCCGGTGAAGTCCCGTTTCGTCATGCAGCTTTAATGACTCTCCGGAATGTCACTCTCGTCTGGTATTGCCAGCAATCTGACCAAACCCCCTTGCAAAAGTTTGCAGCATTCGTCCGGGGCGGACTACAGCTCCCAGAGTTCCCGGGCGCTTCCCGGTGCCGATTGGCTGAGCCGTAGGCTCCAGAGGGCGGTGTCGCCCCGCCTCCCCAGGAAACAGGCATCTGATTGGCTGCGGCGCGGGGCTTTTGTGTCCCCGCCCTTCCCCAGGGACCGCGGCGGGCAGAGCGGAGCTGCTGGTGTCAGAGCCCGGAGAGCGCTGGCAGTTCCGCGGTGGGGATGCTGAGGAGCGCTGGGTTTGCGAGCAGCCGTGGCCACTGCGGACTTCCGAGGCGCTCCGGGCCGTGAAAACCCCTGCGCCGCGGCCAATCCCAGGCTCCCGAGGCCATTCACCATCCAGAAGCCAGACGAGCGGGGAGTCCAGCGCAGCGGCGGCCGTTCCCGGATCCTTGGCTTTCAGAGCCTTCTGGAACCCCGAGAGACACCGCGGGGCTCTAGAACCTCCCCAGCGGCCCGCAGTCCCGGCTTCCTGCGCGCGTCGGTCCGAAAGCCCCGCGGGTGCACGGGCGGTCGGCGAGCCGCGGCTGGGTCCTGGCGCACACCATGATCGTTGCGGACTCCGAGTGCCGCGCCGAGCTGAAGGGCTACCTACCCGGGGCCGGAGAGGTAAGCAGCGGTCGAGCGACGCCACTCTTCCCTTGAACCCAGAGCCGCGTCCGAGCTTTGGGCTGTCGCGAGCTGAGTCTGTGAGCCAACCCCCACCCGGCTCGGGGAGGGGGAGTGGAGCGCGCAAGCCGGAGTGGGGTTGCATCAACTGGCAGCCTCGGCTCCCTCCGCCTCCTGCCCCTACCCCCGGGGCTGTAGAGCCCTCCAAGGCTCCTTTGGACTCCCGGCCAACGAGAGGGGAGCCTTCTCGACGTTATCTTGGGTTTGGGCCCTAGTCGAGGGAGTCTTCAAGTCCAGGCAAATCCCGGCGCAGCGGCCCGACCACTCCTCCTCCCCGCCCCCTTCCGCAGATCCTTTCCTCTAGGCTGGGGCTAGAGGAACTGTTTCTAGGTAGGATATGTACCCGCTGCAGTGCCCCCGCTCGGGGATTGGAGCACTTGGGGCTGGCCAACGGAGGTCGACCTCGTCCCCCGCCCCCACCTGCACCCCCGATTTGGATTGGGGGCGTGGGCGCTTCGGGGCCTTGGCGGGCTGCCGGGTACGCCGCGGCCAAAGCACGGGGGAGGGGGGAAAACCCTGGCCGCGACACCAGAAGCCAAGCGCCGATTTGGCTGTGCCCTACTAAGTGGTCTGACGTCCCAGAAGTTTGTTTTGGAGGGACTCTCTTTGCAGTGAGGCTGGGAATACGGCTGGACCCAATCTGACACCCCCTCCCCCATTACCACCGCCACGGACAATGGCCATCTTATTTATTACGCACCTACTGGATGCCAGGCTCCGGCTTTGCCTTTTCGCTGAGTCCTCAGGATTAAACTAGCAAAATATGAGCTATACCATTAATAGTAGCCCCAATCTACGGGATGAGAAAATTGACGCCCAGGAGGGGCTATAGAGAGGTTTCCTTCACTAACCCAGCAGAATAGCTCATTCTTTGGCTCGGGTGTCTCTAGGATTTCCAAGTGTGCTTCACACAACGGAGAGTTTTGCTTGTTTCTTGAGTTTACAGACATGGAGCCTGGTGCAAGTGTCTTACTGGGGTTGGGAGTCAGACAAGTGCTAGTCCTGAACTGTGACCCTGGGAAAAACAGCTGCACTTCTCTGAGCAGCACGGTTTCCGGGGGTCCCCGGTTTTCTGTTAGCTTGTCACCTTTCCCTATCATGGTTTAGGAGCCCGAAGTGGAGGGACGAATACTGCTCCTGCCACTTCTCAGTTGCGTGACTTTGACCAAGCTACCTTATTCTGTCTGTTTCCTTCTTTATGGAAATAATTTTATTTATTGGAGCACCTGGGCACTAGAGCAGGCATGCTCCGGGTTCATGTGGCAGCCTTCCCACTTACTTGCTGTGTGACCTTGGCCAAGTGATCACTTCTGTGATCAGCAACTTCCTCCTGTGGAGATTTGGACATATTTCCAAAGGACTGTTGGGAGAATTAACTGAGAATACATGCAAAGGCCAACGCACAGTGCCTAGAGCATAGCAACTACGTCCCGTATCAAACATGCTATAGCTATTTTTAGATTGTGGCCACAGCACATATTTCCCTTTCCCCAGAGTGTCTCACAAGGGGGTGTCCGAGCCCACCCCTCCTGCCTGAGGTGAGAATTGGTCCATCCCTCTTTGGGACAGTGTCTGGGAAGTGACCTGGGGAGAAGAGTGTGCCCCTGGTGGACTGGGAAGGCTCTGAGGGTGTGGCCTTTAGGTGGAAGCCAGCTGTCAACAGCAGGCGGGGGTGGGGGGAAGCTGGTGATATCTGACCCCTTTCTACAGATTCTCTCTCAAGAAAAGAGGACCTTGGGAAAATTCTGTTTTAAGCAGGATCTTTAGAAGACAGTAGGGTGCTGAACTTACAGAGCTGGGTGCCCAAGGCCCAAGGGAAGTTGGACAAGTATGAACAAGGAATATACAGTCCCCTCAACTCCCATCACTTCGCCACGCATGCTTTCACCGGGTCAAGGCCTTCAGATGCTTCACTCTAGTACTGGTGGTATGTTCTCAGAGCCCTCTTGGGCTCTAGAATCACTTCCTGAAACATCACTGCCTCAGGGAAGTCTTTCCTTCCCCACCAGATAATTCCCCTCTGCATACCTGCTTCCTGTTCCCCTTCTCCATTGCAGGAGCTATTATCCCAATTACAGTATAACAGTTGTGTAATCAGGAATTTCTTGTCTGTCTCCTTTGCTAGACTAGAAACACTCTGTAGGTCCCACCCCCAGCACTGTTCTTAGTACCTAATAGGTGCTCGTAACTATTTGCCCCTTGTTGGCTTAGCTGACCCCTGTGAACTGTGCAAGCTTTGAAGTCAGATCTGAGCTCCAAAAGAACCTCAGTGAGCTGTCTCTGAAGAAGGGATAAGAAGACGTATTTCCCTCCAGGTGGTTGTGAGAAATCGGCCAGATCATGGTGGGCATATGAGTTTATATGCACCACTCACACACCCCTCCCTGCAAGGCTGGAGATCAGAGGTTGCTTGGGCTCTGTCTCCCTCTCAGGTGTAAACCCAGGCAAGAATCTTGAGTTCAGCAGCCCACGGGGAGGGGAGTCTCTGCCCTTTCCCAGCTGGCAGAGTGACTTCGAAGGTCTCCGTAGCTGAGTCCTGGAGGTTGCAGGCTCTGGATAGGATACCAAGAATAAAGGCTGGGGCTACTCCAAGAGGCTGATCTGGGTGGTGGACAGGACCCTTGCAAGCCAGACTGAGCTGAATTCAAATCTCAGGTTGGCCTCTTGTCAGCTGGTGCTTAACCTTTGGAACCTTAATCTTTCCTTGTGTGCAGAAGAGACCCCCACCCCCGCCCCCAAACTGATGAAGATTAGATGCAACCAGTGTGCTAGTGAAACGTAATATGGAAGCTGATATGAAAGGTAACTTTTAGTGAGCGCTTAAATCAAGAGCCAGGCACTGAGCTCTGAGGTGATTATCCTCTCTTTACAACTTGCCTGAAGCCCTCACAGTTGAGTGGCCACCCAGACGGCTCTGACCTCAGTGTTCCTGCTGCCCTGTGTGGTCCCCTCAGTTGGAACTCATCGGTTTTCCCTCTGCCCCATCCTAGCTGTGTTGCCTTAGGTAGGTCACCCGCCCCCTCTGGTTTTCCTTTCTTTATCCACGTAGTCAGGGCGGGAATCTTGCCTTTATCAGGTGTGCTGAACCTGCACTGTCCTATATGGTAGCCCTTAGCCACATGTGGCTATTGAAATGTAGATAAATCAGATTTTTTAAAATTAAAAGTTCAGTTTTTTAGTTGCACTAGTCATACTTCAAATGCTCAGCCACTGTGGCTAGGGACTACCATATTTATTGGACAGTGCAGATAAAGAATATTTCATCATAGCACAAAGTTTTATTGGACTCACTGTGCTAAACTCTGGGATAACAACAGAGAACTAGATCCAGTGTGTGCTCTCAAGGTAAGAAACAAGGCAGGATGACAAGGGCTGTGACTGGGGCAGTGGATCCCCTGGGAGTGTAGACGGAGAAGGAGCTTCTCATTCCTGGTGAACCTCAGAGGCAAAGCCTTGGGGCTTCTGAGACCTTGAGAAGTTTAGAGAATAGGAAGTTTCTGCAGTTGAGGAAACCTGATTTGTATCCTAACTCTGCTACCTCCTTCCTGGCTGAGTGACCGGAAGTGGCTTGACCTCTCTGAACCTTATTCCCCATCTGTAAAATGGGAGCTCTGGTAGTAGAACTCCCTTAAAGTGCACATGAAATAAATGCTTCGCCAATGGTAATCAGCGTTGTTACCCACCATTATTATTATTGCCTTCCTACCCCAGGAAGTAGGGGAGGGCTGATTCGGAGGTGTCATCTCTTGGTGGTGGGCCCCTGCCCCGTCTGCTTCCTCTCAAGTTTTGGGTGTCTAGGTTGGGGAGGCATTCAGGGTACTGGAGCTCTGGAGTAGAATCTGCTTGATCTTGCCTTCAGGGCTTTGCACTTTCTGTTACATCTGACTGGAATGCTGGTTCCCTAGATCTTTACAGGCCCTTTACAGGCCCATCAACTCATTTAGATATTTGATATTTAGATATCAACTTAAAGGTTGTCTCCTCAGTGGCTTTGCCTGTCTACTAGGACTGAAATATTGCACACACTCCCCCACCCATTCATATAATCTACGATTTGACATCCTATTCATCATTTGTTTGATTGTCTTTCTCCTTTAGATCGTAAATTCTGGGAAAGCTAAGATTTTGTCTTTTCACTCCTGTACTCTTGCTACCTGCCATGTAGTCATCAAAAATATTTGTTGAGTGAACAGATTAATTCTGGTTTCGCCTGGAAAGCACTTAACACAGTGCCTTATAATTGAGAAAGTGATCAATAAGTGGTGTGAAACAATGGCCCTCCCTCCCCTGCAAATTATGCTGGGCCGCACCCAATTAAATTAGAATTGCTGGGCCTTGGCATTGGTATTTTTTAAAAAGCTTCTCAAAGGGATTCTAAATGTGCTGCTTGGGTTGAGAGGCCCTTGTTTGAAATAACAATGAGGTTAATGATCTCTGACTTGTTAAGTGCTTGCTGTGACAGATGTACTGAGCTAAGGCCTATACAGGCAGTACCTCATTACATCCTCATGACTACCCAGTGACAGTAGGTACTATTACCCCGTAATCTGGTGAGGAAACTGAGGCTCACAGAGCTAGCAGATAATAGGTGGTGGAGTTGTCATCTGAGCCCAGGCAGCTTGTGTCAAGAGCCCCTATCTTTTAACAGTATTCTATCATCATCATCATCTTCTTCATCAGGGCTGATAATGTTGGTAGATCCAGACCTATCATTTAGAGACCCACAGGCATCAGTTTCTTCCCTTGACAGCTCCTGGGGCAGATTTTAGAGTGGGAAGGGATTCCCAAAGCTGTTCACTGTCCCTCGCTAGTACCCTGGTGGGCCCTCCCTGTCCCACACCCCCCAACTCCCCCAGTTCCTTCCTGCCCTTCCCCACCACACCTGGCTGTGGTTTTCTATCTGTCCTTAGGTCCCCTGAGGGGGAGGCCCAGTTTGTGGAGTCAGCAATCCTTATCTCCCAGACAGAGCTGTTAGGTTTTTTTTCTCTTTGGTGAGGGAGGAGGGAAGGTGAAACGGGAGTGCTTGGGGACTGTGGTGGTTTCTATGCTGGACTTGGACCAGGCTGGCCTGGTAGATCCCAGAAGTATGGGCTGAAAGGGGCCTAAGCAGTCAGCCCAGCTACCTTCTTTGTCCAAGATTAAGGCCCAGAGAGTTTAGGTTACTTTCTCAGAGTCACACAGCAAGTTAGTGGCAGCAGAATTGGTACTCATGCCTGGGACTTTTGTACCCTTGTTCCTTCCTTTGTGGTCTTTCAGAGCCCCAGAGCTCTGCCTCCCTCAGGGGGTTTTTGGCTATGTGAAAAGGAAGGTTCAATTATAATCTTTAGTCCCTGGACACTTGAGGATTAGCAGTAAGTCTAAATTTGAATGAGGAGGGGAGAGTTAGGAGGACACCGTCTCTGTCCAGTGAGGGTATGACTCTGGTTTGGATAAACTGTTTCTAAGGCCAGTGCTGAGAGCCCCCTCCCAGGTAGCAAAACAAATGGATAAATAAAACTGGTGGTTTCCATAGAGGCTCCAATACAGCCACGTCAGAATAGCTGCTGCCATCAGCATTGTGCCGCCCTGCCCTCCACGCCTCTCTGCTTTCTCTGTTTTCTTCATTCACAGACTAGTGTGAATTACCTGGTACCGTTCTCCACAGAATATGATCTGGTAGTAGGGAGACCTATCTCAGACAATTAGAAGGCAACGTTTTCAGAAGCAAAAGCGTTGGGAATTGGGGGGTCACAGATGAGGATCAGAAGAAAGGTTCTTAGACCCTGGAAGACAGAGCTAGCTCTGCAAAAGGTGTGACCAGTGTGAGCACGGCGGGCCTGAGCCACTAATGGTCTGGGAGGCTACAGGAGGCAGAGGCAGGGTTTTAAGCCAGTAATGAGATTTGCACTTGAGGAAGTTCACTCTGGCTACAGCAAGTTTGCCCTCTTTAGAAACCACCAGTGTCATGTACTCACTAGATCTGCTCCTGGTCCCAGAGGTGGGGTTGGGGGAGAATGTTTTATTTATTCATTCGTTCTGTTAACTTGGTAGAGGATGGATAGGAGAGGGCGGGGCTGTGGAGGCAGGGAGACCATCGGTGAGGCTGTGGGTTTGAGAGAGGTTGAAGCTGCATCGTAGGAATCTAGGGGACTTGGTGACCTGGCTTCAGGATACGAACAAGGGGGCTTCTTCTATAGGTTCTCCAGGGCTGCCGAGAAGGTGGCCTCCTGGAAATGTGCAACACGGTGGCTGTATATTTCCCTTGGGGCTATATAGTGGGCTCCTGTGTCCCTTCCCAGTTCCTGAAGAACTCAGCCTGTGGGGTAAGCTCTCTTGGTCGCTTTACCCTTTCTTCACCCACCAAACTGGTATATATTTCCACCTGACTGCTTCATGCAAGGTGAGCCAGAAAGGTGATTTTAAAAGCTCAGTGTGGGGGACTTCTCTGGTGGTCCAGTGGTGAAGACTCTGCGCCCCCAATGCAGGGGGCCCGGGTTCGATCCCTGGTTGAGGAGCTAAGATCCTGGATTTCGCATGGTGCAGCCTAAAAAAAAAAAAACTTAGTGTGACCCCTCGGATAGGAGGAGAAAACTGGAGAGAGAACTATCTTCTTAGTCCTCGCTTTTACCTCCATCTAACCATGATGTGCTTCCTTCTAGGAGCAGAGGGAGAGCCGGGTTCGGCGAGGCCCTCGAGGGCCCAGCGCCTTCATTCCAGTGGAGGAGGTAAGCTTGAAAGGGGTTAGGAATTGTTGTGGGTCCCTGGGAAGAAAGGACATGGGGCATTGAGTGTGTGTGGGGCTTTGCTGGTCTCTTGAAATTGCAGGTTTGAAACTACCCCTTCAGGTTCTTGACCCATTTAATCCACAAAACAGCTCTTTGAGGCAAGCATGTCAACCCCATCTTGCTGGGAAGAAACATGCTCAAAGAGATAAAGTGATAATAACACAGCCAGGTAATGAGCAAACTTGTGATTCCCAGAACAAGACTTGCATTTCCTTAAGAAGATAGAACTATGCATGTTTATCTTCTCATCCTTGACTGTGCGTGTATTAAAGTTTTTTTCGACTTCAAAAGTAATATGTGTTCATTATTTTTAAATTTCCAATGTTTCAGAAAGCTTTAGTCTCTTACAATCCCACTCCCACAGAGATAATCGCTGTTAACCATTTGCCACTGTTTTCCAGACTTTTTTTCATACGGAGCCAAGGTCATAGTTTATAACATGGTTCTGTTGTTGTTGTTTATTTGGGTTTTTGGTGTGGTTTTTTTTTGGTTGTTATGTTTTATTTTTTCACTTAATGCAACAGAGACACCTTTCATCTACTGAGTCAGGTCATCCATTCATTTATTTAACAGATATCTATTGAATGATTAATGTGTGTCAGGCACTGTTCTAGGTGCTGGGGATACAGCAGAGAACAAGACAGACAAAAATCCTTGCCATCATGGAACTGACACTCCAGTGTGTGCCTGGTGGGGGGGGAAACTTCAAAACCCATGAACAGGCAAATTAAAAAATAATAGTTTCCTTCTTTTTCTTTGGCCTTCAGTGAACAAAGACAAATGTTTCCTTGTCCTCCTTGTTCTCCTAATGTGTAGGCCAAGCAGTTAATGAGCTGTTAACAAACGTCTAAACCCTTCAGTTCCTTCCACCCTTTGTAAGTGGAAAACACACAACCACCCGCTGATTATTTATGTAGCCCAGAATTTTAAGCTCAAATATTGTTCTTATCTTTTATTTTTTCATTTATAAATAACCACTCCTCTTCTGTAATAAAGGAAAGAAATAGGCTTTGGGCTTAATCAGGAATTGAATCCTGGTTCTGTCATTTACCAGATCTGTAACCTTGAGCACAGAATGAAATCTCTCTGGGTCTTGATTCCCTCATGTGTCAGTGGGGGAAAATAATAGTGTTCACCTCACAGGGTAACTGGGAAGAATGAGTGAGATAATGCAGGCGGGGAACGCTCCTAACTCAGACCTGGCACGGAGAAATCACTCAGGAAATGTGAACTATTTTGTACCCACCTCCAATGACTGCATGGATTTGCACTATTAGAATAGAAGCTCTGTGGGGAATTCCCTGGCAGTCCAGTGGTTAGGATCCTGCGCTTTCATTGCTGAGGGCCTGGGTTCAATCCCTGGTTGGGGAACTAAGAGCCCTCAAGCCACCCGGCACAGCCAAAAAAAGAAAAAAGAATAGAAGCTCTACGAAAGCAGGAGAAGCTGTACTTTAATCTCTGTGCCTCCTATCTAAAGTTGGAGAAAGCAGGTCTCCAATTTCATAGTTGTGAGCAGTAAATGAGTTAATATATGTAAAGTGTTTGAACAGTGCTTGGCACTTAGCGAGCATTATACAAGTATCAACCAGTATTATATAAAGTGTCTAATAAGTATTTGTTTAATCATTTAATGCAATATCTTTTCCTCCCCTGTTCTCCTTTTTTTGGACATGGCGGTTGTCTTCAGTTCCTTGCTATTAAAATCCCAATGAATGCAATGAATATGTTGGTCTCTTTGGTGGGGAGGGCAGGAGGGGAAGCCATCCCTTCCTCACCTCTGCTTGGCAGGTCCTTCGGGAGGGAGCCGAGAGCCTCGAGCAACACCTGGGGCTGGAGGCGCTGATGTCCTCCGGGAGGGTGGACAACCTGGCAGTGGTGATGGGCCTGCACCCCGACTACTTTACCAGCTTTTGGCGCCTGCACTACCTGCTGCTGCACACGGATGGGCCCTTGGCCAATTCCTGGCGCCACTACATCGCCATCATGGTGAGCCTGTCTGAGCCTGACTTTTGTAGGGGTGGACACATTGGGGGATTCGGTGCTCAGATCTCTCTGCTGGGGGCTTCATTCCACAAACAAGGAGGAGAGGCAGCATAAAGCAAAGCCCTGGCTTTATCTGACCATCCATCGAATTTTAGATTTTGAAGAGAGGCCTATTTAATGCCTGCTTTGCAGATGGGGAAACTGAGGCACATAGGAGTCAGGTGACCTGCCCAAGGGAGGACAACAAGCCAGGGGCAAAGCTGGGGTTAGAACCTAAGTTTCCTGCCTCTCAGGCGACAGTGAGGCTCGTGATGTTCCCTCCATGGGGTACCCACCGAGCAGGGCACAGAAAGAAGCGGGTGACCTGGGCTCTGTCCACCACCTCCAGGCCGCCGCCCGCCACCAGTGCTCCTACCTGGTGGGCTCCCACATGGCTGAGTTTCTGCAGACTGGCGGTGACCCTGAGTGGCTGCTTGGCCTCCACCATGCCCCCGAGAAGCTGCGCAAGCTCAGCGAGATCAACAAGCTGCTGGCTCATCGGCCGTGGCTCATCACCAAGGAGCACATCCAGGTGCGGTGGGCAGAGAGGCGGGTCCCCGAGGGAGCACGGGGGCCAGGCTGGGGCATGGCAGGCAGCCCAGGGCAGGCACTGAGCAGGTCTGGCCTTTCCTTTTCTCTCTAGGCCTTGCTGAAGACAGGCGAGCACAGCTGGTCCCTGGCCGAGCTCATCCAGGCCCTGGTCCTCCTCACCCACTGCCACTCGCTAGCCTCCTTCGTGTTCGGCTGTGGCATCCTCCCTGAGGGGGACCCCGAGGGAAGCCCCGCCCCCCAGGCCCCTTCACCCCCCAGTGAGCAGAGCACACCCCCCAGCAGGGACCCACTGAACCACTCTGGGGTAAGTCACGGGCTTCAGTCTTGGTGGGAGAGGAAGCTGGCATGGCCCCTGGTCCTTGGGTAGAAGACAGCGCCTCCCTATCTGAAGCTGCTTCCCTAACGCACGCTGAGAGGCCTTAGAAAAGTTATTTGATTTTGAAACCCAGTTTCCTCATCTGGGAAATGAGGATAAAGACTCGCACTTCATAAAGGGTTGTGAGGATGAGATGAAATAACCATGTGACTGGCCTCAGCATGGAGCCCCGTGGGCTTAAAGTCACTGACTTTTAGAACTTTAAAAATACAAAGTTTGCCTCTCATTCTATAAAGTGGCTTATTTGTTTGTATTTTAAAAATACAGATACTTTAAAAAGCCCTTTCCTGTGAGGGAAGTTGATGCTCAGAGAAGCCGTGTCTATTCTCTAGCTCTTAAACATCACTTTGGGAAGCACAGGCCATGTGAGCCGTCCAGTGCAGTGGCTGTCACAGAGGAGGCACGGGGCCTTTACGGTCGTTCAGGAAGGCCCGGCATGTGGGAAAGACGTGTGGGGTTTCTGGGGCCCAGGGAGGAAGAGTAGATGGCCACCACCAGGTCTCTCCCGCAGGGCTTTGAGGCTGCCCGCGACGTGGAAGCTTTGATGGAGCGCATGAGGCAGCTGCAGGAGAGCCTGCTGCGGGATGAGGGGGCCTCCCAGGAGGAGATGGAGAGCCGCTTTGAGCTGGAGAAGTCAGAGAGCCTGCTGGTGACCCCCTCAGGTACAGGGTCACAGGTGTCCAGGTTCAGGGGCCGCCCCCTCCTTACATCATCTCTGCTGGGAAGCAGGTACCTCCATGCGCTGCACCTCTGCAGCCACATCCCAGCCACCACAGGCCTGATTTACCTCCTCCCCCAGGCCTGGCTCCTGCCGAAGTCCTGGTCCCACTCGATGTGGTGAGGGGCTTTCTCTGGCCCCCTACTCTGCATTTCCCAGCCCCCTAATGGTGATTAACCAGGAGTGGAGGCCACTGTGCTCCATGCCTTGGCCTCACCATGACCTCTTTCTGACGTCCTCAGCGGACATCCTGGAGCCCTCTCCAAACTCAGACATGCTGTGCTTTGTGGAAGACCCCACTTTCGGATACGAGGACTTCACCCGGCGGGGGACTCAGGCGCCCCCCACCTTCCGCGCCCAGGTAGGCTCTCCCCACTGGTCTTACTATTGCTTTGCAAACAAGCAGGGGTGGGTGGTTTGTGTAGTTAGAGATTTGGGTACCTTCTCTCCCTCAGGATTCCACGAGGGAAGTGGGAGACCCTGGATGTGAAGGGACCCACCTGTGCCCTAAGCTCAGGGGGTCCTGATCACAAGGAGGAAGTCACCACCAAGCTGCATCCTCCTCAGCTTCTCAGGTCCAGACCAAGCAGCGGGTTAGATCTGTGGGGTGGAGAGACACATTATGGAGAGCCAAGGTGTGCTCCAGAGGATGGCGTCTCTCCGGCTAGCCTTGGGCCCCAAACATTCTCCTCACTGACCCCTTCCCACGTTCCTCAGGATTATACCTGGGAGGACCATGGCTATTCACTGATCCAGCGGCTCTACCCCGAGGGTGGGCAGCTGCTGGATGAGAAGTTCCAGGCAGCCTATAGCCTCACGTACAACACCATTGCCATGCACAGCGGAGTAGATACCTCCATGCTCCGCAGGGCCATCTGGAATTACATCCACTGCGTCTTTGGCATCAGGTGAGTGCAAGACCGGGGCATGAGTGTATTGTAAGCCCTCAATCTGAGCTCACAATTGTTTCCTTTTTCTGTTTGTTTTTCTTTCCCTTTCTTCCTGCCTATATTGTTTTTCAAAGCAAATGTATTTCTTTGCTGATTATAAAAGATAATAGCCATGCTCACCTTTTGAAACTCTTTAATCCGACCCCCAGAGATAACTAGGGAGATTTTATATATATGTGTGTGTGTATGTATGTGTATGTGTATGTGTGTGTGTATATATATATAGAGAGAGAGAGAGAGAGAGAGAGAGAGAGAGAGAGTTATATTTGTATTTTCATTCCAAGTAGCATTTCTTCTCATAATAAATAAAACAATAGAAATGCCAACAGTAGGGGATTTTAAATAATGACATATCCATTCAGTGAAATATTATGCAGCTATTAAAAATTATAATAGTGGCTTATTTATATTGCCATGGGAAAATGGTCAAAATGTATTGAAAGAAAAGAAAGCTGGCTACCAACCAGAATCTTCTTTTTGTTCCTTTTTTTTTTCTTCAAACTAAAAGTGTGTACATGCATGGAAAATGTGTGGAAGGCTGTACCGTAAAATGTTATTTGATAATGGCTGTCTCTGTATAGTATATGATGGACTACATTTTCATTCTGTTACCTAAGTATTTTCTGATCTTTTTTGAGTAAGTTTTTTTTTTAATTGATGGAATCATACTTGATATATTCTGCAACTTGCATTTTTTACCTAATAATCTATTGTGAACCACCTTCCTTGTTGGTGTGAATAGATCTTGCATGCTTTTTAGCCACTGTATAGTGTTGTTGTGGATGAAGTGTAACTATCCAACCATTTCCCTATTGTTGGATATTTAGGTGGTTTGCAGTTTTTCACTATTACAAATACCATGTGCAATGACTAGTTTTATACCTAAGTCCTTTTTTAAAAAAAAATTAATTAATTAATTTATTTATTTTGGCTGCGTTGGGTCTTCGTTGCTGCACGTCGGCTTTCTCTAGTTGCAGCGAGTGGGAGCTATTCTTTGTTGCGATGTGCTGGCTTCTCACTGTGGTGGCTTCTCTTGTTGCGGAACACGGGCTCAGTAATTGCAGCATGTGGGCTAAGTAGTTGGGGCTCGCGGGCTCTAGAACTCAGGCTCAGTAGTTGTGACGCACGGGCTTAGTTGCTCCGCGGCATGTGGGATCTTCCCAGACCAGGGCTCGAACCCATGTCCCCTGCATTGGCAGGCGGATTCTTAACCACTGTGCCACCAGGGAAGCCCTATACCTAAGTCCTTGTAGGTAAACCCTAGATGTGAAATTACTTGTCAAAAATATACACAGAACAATTTTTTTATTTTTACAAACCTCACTCTGATAATGTTGTGGCAAATTTAAAGAATTAAAGAAAGAAACCATTTCCCAAAATTCTACTACTCCACAACCACATCCACATTCTGAGATGTTTTCCTCCATTGCTTTTTTTCTTTCTTATGTAGTTGCTTTTGTATAGTTGAAATTATAATTGTTATTTCGTTTTTTAAAAGATATGCTTGATGTTTGTAAAGAGCCAGATTTTTAGTAAATTTAGGAAACAGATAACAAAAAGAAGAAACTAAAAATCACCCATAATCCCACCTGCTCTTATTATTGTCAAATATTTCTTTCCTGTCTTTTTTCCATGCACAAATGACCAAAACACATATAATTTTACAAAAATAAGACTTTCTTGTCTACTGTATTTATTTTACTCAGTTTAATCAAATGAGAGCATATTTTAGAGAACACGTGATTTTTTTTTCTTGCTTTTCTAGTTTA
The DNA here is from genome assembly GCF_011762595.2 of Tursiops truncatus. NCBI lineage: Eukaryota > Metazoa > Chordata > Mammalia > Artiodactyla > Delphinidae > Tursiops > Tursiops truncatus. The sequence goes on along the minus strand of NC_047034.1, from coordinate 161,856,503 downwards.
GCTATTATTCCAAGCATGAAAAAAAAAATCCCCAAAGTTTTAAAAAGGTACATGTTCCTTGTAGAAAAATGTGCATTTCTGTGCATTACTAGCTGTAAATCATATTTCACTGAGTGGGTTGAGCTGTGCTTAATTGGCCAGCCTCCTTCTGGCCAACCTCCTTGGCAGGTTTCTAAGTCAGCGAAGGCCAAGGATGGACGGGCATCTTAGGGTGTGTGCGGCACAGGCTAGTTCCTGCCCAGCTGCCAGGTCCAGGCTCCTCCACTCTCCAACATGGCCCTCACTCCTAAACCTTTGTCTACCAAATCTGTCCTCTAGTCTAAAACTGGTCTTCTGGGACTTCCCTGGCGGTCCAGTAGTTAAAACTGTGCTTCTACCGCAGGGGGCACGGGTTCGATCCCTGGTCGGGGAACTAAGGGCCCACGTGCCGCGTGGCGTGGCCAAAAAAAAAAAATTTTTTTTTTAATTTAAAAAAAAGTAAAGAAAAATTAAACCAGTCTTCCTCATCCACATTGATCTGTGATGACTCACTGGCTCACTGGACTAGGGAGTGACAAAGTGGCTTCTAGACTTGTCACCAACTTGCTCTTTGACTTTGAACAAGCTAATTGCCTTCCCCAGGCCTTAGTTTGCCCATCTGTAAAATGACTACCGGCTCCTTTTTCTCTTTCCCTCTTCCTTCTCCAGGGTAAATATTTGCATTGATCTCCTGCCCCATCTTCCATGCATGGCCTCAGCTGTAAAGTAGTGACTATGACCTTGGAGTCAGGCAGAGCTGAGTTTGAATCCCATTCCCAGATGTGTGACCTAGGTGACTTCACTTCTCTGAACCTCAGTTTCATCTGTAAAATTGAGGCTGATGAAATACAATAAATTGTATACAATAGTTTTGTATACAGTAGTGTACAGTAGTTTTGAGGATGCCATGAATACATGTTCACATGGTCAGTACGGCATGCTCACCCTCTGTGCATTCCCCTACGAGTCCAGTGGGCTGTGATAATATGACATCAGCTGTTTTTCTAAGAGGAATGAAGTTTCTAGTTGCTTCCTACCTTCTGCCTTTTCTCGCCACTCTCTGTTCCTCCTTCTGCAGGGTGGGACTGGGGAGAGGAGATACTTGTGGGAGCAGAGGGTAAGTGATGCTACTGGGGCCTTTCCATCCAGATATGATGACTATGACTACGGAGAGGTGAACCAGCTCCTGGAGCGGAACCTCAAGGTCTATATCAAGACAGTGGCCTGCTATCCAGAGAAGACCACCCGAAGAATGTACAACCACTTCTGGAGGCACTTCCGCCACTCAGAGAAGGTGAGGCTCTCAGGGTAGGAGCAGGACGGAAGCAGACAGCCTGGCCCATGGAGGAGGCAAGGGGTCGGGACCCAGTGAGGTGCCCCAGACTAAGTCTGTTCTGCCAGATGGGGCACCTGGGTGTATTGTCCTGGGTTCATGTCCTACTCCACTGTGTGGTTTCAGACTCCATTTACTCACCTGTAAAGTAGGAGTGTGCTTCCCAGGGTCCTCAGTGGCAGCCAGAAGGACCTGGGTTCAAATCATAACCCTGTTACCTGGTAGTCATGTGACCTTGGGCAGGTCATTTTGCCTCTCTGAGCTTGTTTTCTTTACAATAGGAATAAAAACTGCCTGCCTTTCAAGGTTGCTGGGAGGATGAAATAAGAAAATGAATGTAAACCTCTGATCCCAAATAGATGTCAGGGGTAGCTATTGTTTTTAGTTTCGGGGGGATGAAGAGATTAGCCGTGATAGGGATAAATGTGCTTGAAATTCTAAAACAGTCCTTGCACCAAGTTGCTTAGAGCCTTAGGAAAGGTCAAGGCATCTCTGTAGGAAAGAGGAGGATGAGGGACTTCCGTGACAGTCAGTTGGTTAAGACTCTGTGCTCCCAAGGCAGGGGGCACAGGTTCAATCCCTGGTCAGGGAACTAAGATCCTGCATGCCACACAGCATGGCCAAAAAAAAAAAAAAAAAAAAAAAGAATGGGGAAGGATGAGTGGTCAGGGATAGTGGCAGTCTGGGAGGGAAGGGGCTGGCGAGGAGTGACATCAGTTGCCAACAAGCCCTTGTTCTGCGCCCCAGGTCCACGTGAACTTGCTGCTTCTGGAGGCCCGCATGCAAGCCGCCCTGCTCTATGCCCTCCGTGCCATCACCCGCTACATGACCTGACTCGTGTGCAGGACCTGGGCCTGGAGCAGCTGACCCTGGAGGCATCCTTCTCCCTGCAAGGACTTCTCTGTCTGGAGACAGACCCTAAGCCTGCCTGTCCCACGCCCACCCACCCTATTCTGGTGGTGGGCCTGTGTGTGATGTGCAGCCCCTGAGCCACACCCTCCTTCTCACTGGAATGGACAGGATCATTGCACTGACTCTGGGATCTCAGCTCTGCCCCTGGGAGCTGGAAGAGGACTAGCAAATCTCCAGGCGCCAAGGCCCTTCTTCCTGCCCCTACCCCCAGAGGCCAAGGGCACAGGAAGGAAAATGGGCTGAGCTCAGACTTGTGTGCCAGCAGGCAGGGGCCCGGGCAGCACAAGTACTTTGGCCTTCCTGGCCTGGGAAGTCCCTGGCTGGCCCCCAAGGGAGAGGGGCAAACACCTCCAGGGACTGACACTCCAAGCGGCTTTGCCTTTCCTCCTGCTTCCTCATTCTCAGACTTCATTACCTCCCACCTGCCATTCATCCATCAATGTGAAAGTCAGGGTCACAGCTGGTTTGTGCGTCTGGCTCCCCAAAAGCCTGTTGTGTTAGGCAGCCTGCAGGCCTCTCGTCCCCTGGTTGCCCCAGTCCTAGTTCAGTTCCTTTGACCTCCTTTGTTTGCCCTTTTACCCTTTTCTCCCACACCTGGTGGTATGAGGCCCCAGGAGAGAGACCAAGCACATCAAACAAGCAGATTATCTCTAGAGAGTCTGGACTCTCTGTTGGTCACTTTCCCTTTAGAAGAGGGAGTATTATATTATACATTCTCTGTATTTCGGTTTTTTATGGGTGAGGTTCTTCAGGGCCTCAACCCTAGAGCCATAGTCAGTGTCTGAGAGAAGGACAGGGAAAAATCTGTCCTCCCCAGAGCTGCACCTGCCCTGCAGAAGCTGGCATCCCACTTTGCTATCTCCCATGGCTCTGCCACAAACATTGCCAAAAAAGCAAGCCTTTCTAGGTGGTTTAGGTGGTACATGGCTCAGGGGGAGAGGCAGGAGACCCCAGGGTTCTTGTGTGGCCCCTGGCACTGGCCAGGTGACCTCCATTTCCACAGTTGCAGACTGAGGGGTAGTTTCTGAGATATTTGAGCCTTCACTCAGATTCTGAGGCCAGCAGCCAACTGCAATCCTTGCAGGATCTTGAGGGCTTCTGGGGAGCCCCCCCCTCTTGTAGTCAGTCTCTCCGGGCTACCTACCAAGGACCTCCCCACCCCCATCCCAATTTCTGTCCCTTCTCCTCGGTTTTAGGTGGATTGCTTGAAGGCAGAAGCAGCCGAGGACTGATCCCAGGCACTTTCTGTAGCAAACGAGCTGTGAATTATGACTTCCCTTGCCCTTCTTCCGGCAGTATGTGCCTCCCCTCTGACCAGTTGGGAGGTGACTGAAGAAAGGCAAGGGCCAAGCTGCTGCTGCTTCTGACCCTCCCCTCTGGGGTGGGGCAGGAGAGGAGCCTGGTCATTGTGCCACATTTCATACCCGTGCAGGCATGGGCAAGCAGCTGGCACCCCCTTCAGGCCTCAAAGCCCTCCCTGCAATGAAGCTGGGCAGGAGAGAAGAGGCCCCAGCATTGGGGTTTGGATTCCAGAGGGGACGAGATGACTGTACGTGTCCCCGGGTGGGTGGGGAGGAGTATTCAGTGTTCAAGTGCAGAAATCTTTGCCTTTGCTACCAGTTCTGTATGATGAGAAATAAAAGTTCACTGAGGTTTTGTTTTGTACTTCTTGTTAATGGGCTGTTTTTCCCATTTCCTAAGGGTCATAGTTCACCTCTTGGCATAAGCAGGGAGCTGTGATTGCATCATGGACCTGACCTGCCAGCCCTTACCCTGCTAAGCACTTGTGCCCACGACCGTAGGGTTGGGAGTGGTTGGCACTAAAGGTCTACTTTTGTCCCTTGGGTGTCCAGCCCTGCCACTCATCTGTGGCTGGCCTGGCATTGTGGAATAATAATGGCCATCTTATTTTTCTCATTATGCCTGGCCCCGGGCTGGGTACTTGGAGTCATTTCTCTGAATCCGCAGCAAAATCCTGTAAGGGAATTGAGACTCAGAGGCCAAGTGACATTGCTGAGGCCACATCAGTGGTCCATGGTGGAACCAGGATTACAACTGGGGTCAACTTGATCCTGAGGCCTTGGCCTGTGGCAGAGGGAGGATGTTTGAGAATTTCTGGGGGACCATTTGTTTCTCCTGCCTCATCACATTACTCTTACTTGCTTCTCATCCTTCCCTCCCCAGCACCAAGGAGACAGATCCAGGCATAAGGAGTTAGATGTGACTCCAAGTTGGTGCCAGTACCATTTAGTAACTGTGTGACCTTGGTCAAGCTTCTTAGCTTCTCTGGGCACTAGGAACTCTAGCAAGCTTATCAGAAAAACCACATCATGACTAAGAGCTAAGACCTCTCCTGCTGGCTTCCCACTTCCTCTAAGTACTGCCATGATAAAATGAAAACTGGGTCTCCTCCAGGAAGCCTCCCCTGATTGACTCTCCTGTACCCTTCCCCTTAGATTCTGGTCCTGACTTAGTCATTTATTATCCCTGGGAGGGGGAGGGTTGATTAATTTCACTGTGTCTCAAGTTTGCCAAAAATAAAAACGAGGGCAAAACATTTTCTTTTCCAGGTAGCATCATTGAGTGACTGTTGCCAGATGTTTTCAAAAGTAATCTCTCCATCTTCACAGCAACCCTGTGAGAAAAGCGTGTTGGTCCCATTTTACAGATGTGGAAAAGGAACCTCAAGTGAGAGTCTAGGGAACACTAACATAACAGACAGACCCAGGTTCAAATTCCAACTTTGACATTTAATGTTTGACCGTAAGCAAGTTACTTCAATTCTCCTTCCTCAATTTCCTTATCTATGCAACAGAATTAATACTTAGGGTCACAGGAGAGTTGTGTGGATTAAATAATGCATGAAAAGCACCTCGCACAGTTCAGGTACCTTGAACTAGTGAGCCATTCGGTATTCAGACATCTGCCCAACATCATGAAAGTGAGATAGAATTTGAATCCTTGTTAGTCTGACTCCAGAGCATTACTCTTTTTTTTTTTTTTTTGGACATGCCGCACAGGATGCGGGATCTTAGTTCTCCAACCAGGGATTGAACCCATGCCCCCTGCAGTGGAAGCACAGAGTCTTAACTGCTGGACTGCCAGGGAAGTCCCATCCAGAGCATTACTCTTGTCCCCAAACTCCCTATGCCCTCAGTCTGTATTTCTAAAAATCATGTTCAAGCTGATTTGCATGTGGAATTGAAAACTCTTGGCTCCAGTTTGGATCCAGTGAATCTGTTTTAGACTTCTGCAACCTGCAATCCAGGACCTGGGCATGTCTACCCAGGTTGGAGTTAGTAGAAGTTTCTGGTGACTTGATTCTTGGTTGGTTTGACATTTGAAGCCATGCTTGGATTGAGGGCTGCTGAGAGTGGGTAGAAACAGGAGCTGGGTGAGTGAGTCTCCTCCATCAGGTTTCGAACATTCACCAGAGCCCTAGGACAAGTGGAACGGAGAAGTTGCTCACAAACTTTTTGTGCTTTAGAATCTCCTAGAGGACCCGTGTTTAGGAGTAGAGCTCAGAAATGTGCAACTTCAACAGCTTCCCTGCTGTTCTGATGCCAAGGTCATTCTTCCATTTAACACCAGATGTTGTGCTCCTAATATGTAAATGCCCTGAATACAGAACAGTGAACATGACAGGCATGGCTCCTGCCTTCTTGGGATTTATTATCTAGTAAAGGAGTCAGACATTAGATCATTATACAACTAATTATTGCAATTATAATTGTGATCAGCACCTCAAAGGAGAGACGTGAGGTGCTGTCAGAGTATTTACAATGTAGCATCATCAGAGGCTTTTCTTCCAAAGAAATACGTTGGGCTTCTGCAGAAACTAAAACACATCGAAGAAGAGCAGTTTCCCACCCACTGAAGCACCTTCTTGGAACCTGAAGCCTCCATGGAACAGTTAGAAAACTGCTAATCTACATTCCTCTGTAACAGATTCTGTCGTGTGCAACCCAGACTGTAGCACGCATTCCTTCCCACACCCCCACTCCACTGGGAGTGTTGGTTGCTGAAGGATCTCAGCTGAGTGGCTCTCTGGGAACTGCCCAGTTGAAGGGAGCAGCCAAGCTCACGGTTATACCCCTCCAGGCACTCTGGTCCGCCTCCAGTGACTCGTTGATGGGAGAGGAGTATGCAAAGACCTGACCCCTTTGCTTCCATTCAAAACAACTCAAGGATTGTCCCAGCTGTACTGCTCCCTTCATGATCAGCTGAGGCCAATGTTGCAGCTGCATTGCAGCCCAACTTCTGCCCAGTCCTGCTTCTCACTGTCCTATGATACTGATCCCCACTAAACCTCCCATATGCAAATTTCCATCTGAGTCTGCTCACCAAGGATCCTAAGACACTCTTATGTCTTAGGTGAAAATAAAGACCCGAGAGGAGAAATTTCTTGCTTGTCTCACAAGCCTGAACCTTCAGATCCTCGTCATAGTTTGTCACCACCCTGTGTCAGAGGCCTACAACTTCCGGTCACAACTTTCTCTTCCTGAGGTTGGAGGCAACAGCTGCAATGCTGAAAAGGCCAGAAAAGGTCCTCACTCCCATCGCCACTCCCATGGCTGGAGACCTTGGGCAAGTCACTTGCCATCTCTGGGGAGAAGGTTAAGTACACTCACTGCCTGAATGCTTTACCTTCTCTTAAGTCAGCCCGTGTCATGGTTCTGAGAAAAACCATGTCTCAGCTGGTTATAGCAGAATTTCTTTCCCCTCCTGTCTGAATCACCTCTGACCTCAATGTTGGTTCCTCTTCAGGGAAGCCTTGAGCTTCTGCCCCAATTCCGAGTTTGTAAACTCACATTCCAGGGAGGAACCCCTTTTCTTGGCTCATGCCAAAATTATCAAGTGTTTACTTTGTCACAGACACTGCCGGATGCCGGCAGTTCAGCAATGAATAAGACAGATACAGTCCTGGCCCTCATGGACTTTAAAATCCAGTGTTAAAGACAAACATCATACAAATACTTGTGATGAGTCCTGGACAGGGGAGAAAACAGCACAGGAAGCCATGAGAGCGTGCGGCAGAGGAACCGTTCCCAGAGAAATACCTCGGACATGAAGGATGAGAGAGGACCGGGCAAGGATGGGAGGGGAGAAAGGCGTGCAGAGCAAAAAAGATTTCTGGCAGAGGAAACAGCATGGGAGAAAATTCGAAGCAGGAAGGCAGCCTGGCAGGGCAGAGGGAGCAGAGAGAATATGAGGAAGGGTGAGGTAAGAAGAAAGCCTAGGGCAGATCTGGCATATTAAGAATTCTGGACTTTATCCTATTAGCAATGGGAAGTCTTCAAAGGAGATTTTATTTATTACAAAACAGATGTTGTGGACTGAATGTTCATGTCCTTCTCAAATTCATATGTTGAAATCCTAATCCTCAGTGTGATGTTATTTGAAGATGGGGCCTTTGGGAGGTAATTAGGTAATGAGTGTGTACCCCTCATGATGGGATTAGTGCCCTTTTAAGAAGAGACAGGAGAGAGCTTGTTTTCTCTCTCACTTTCACTCCACTATGTGAGGACACAACGAGGATGAGGGCTCTCATCAGGTACCCAACTGGCTGGTACCTTGATCTTGGACTTCCCAGCCTCCAGAACTGTGAGAAATAAATGTTGTTTATGCCACTCAGTCTAAGATATTTTTGTTATAGCGGCCCAAACTAAGGCAATAGATAGCGTTTATTAGAAGAAGGAGTGAAGAAAGTAGTAAGACTAATTTAGAACTGCCTACATGCCAGGTCCTCCACTAAGTAATTCACAAGCATGACATCATTTCATCTTCACAACAGCCTTATAGAGCCTAGTATTGTCTCCCTTTTACAGATGGACATGATGGAATGGAGACTAAAAATCCCCTCAACCGGACTTCCCTGGTGGTGTAGTGGTTGGGAATCCGCCTGCCAATGCAGGCAACACAGTTGGAGCCCTGGTCAGGGAGGATCCCACGTGCCATGGGGTGGCTGGGCCTGTGTGCCATGGCTACTGAGCCTGCGCTCTAGAGCCCGCGAGCCACAACTACTGAGCCCGTGAGCCATAACTACTGAGCCCGCGTGCCACAACTGCTGAGGCCCCCACCCCACACTGAGAGGCCACCGTGGTGCGAGGCCCTCGCACCACGGCAGGGAGTGGCTCCCACTCTCCGCAACTAGGGAAAGCCTGCACGCAGCAATGAAGACCCAATGCAGCCAAAAAGAAAGAAAGAAAGAAATTTATTAAAAAAGAAAAAAATCCCCTCAACCAAAAATGTTTCTCTGGTTCCCCAACTCCACCCTGAGTATACATCTTCCTCCTTTGACCTAAGCTTACCTAGCGCCTCTGTTTTAGGAAGACGTTTTTTATGTCTAATATTATAACCATTGTGGGGCTCACTCATCTCCCCACTCGACTGCAAGCCCCAAGAAGGCAGAGGATTTTTGTCTAGCATGTTCACTGCTTTATCTCCAGAGCCCAGAGCAGGACCTGGCATGTGGTAGGGGCTGAATAAATAAAATAGGTGTGAAATATATGTTCGTATCCACCAGGAGGCCTGGTCTAGTGCTGGATATGGGCAACGGTGCTACAGAAATAACAGCCTCCCCGTGTTTTGGACTCAGCCTCTGCTCTGGCTAGTTGTCTGTTCCGTAGCCAGCTCTCAGACTCTTAGCGTCAATCTGGTGTCGGGGAGAGAACTTGGACTTTGGAACGAGTCAGACAAGGCTCAAATCTGAGTGCAAGTCCATCTGGAATGAGGCAGAGCGTAAGTAAACAGAACCAAGTACCTATATGACCTTTGATAACTTTCTTTAATTTCTTCATCTATAAAATGGGAACATTACCATCAAAAATTATTAGTGTCAAGATCAAATGAGAAAATGTTCATAGAGTACCTGTTTAGTTAATTTACTTCCGCCCTTCAACGGAAGACAGGGATTGGGTCAATGTTATTATTTCAGATGAATAGCCTCAATTTCCTCCTATGTGAAACGGGAGTTGTGAAATGCAAGATAATATAGAATTCCCACTACCTAGACTGCTCCTCTCCCAGGCCTGTGTGGGGGCTAGCTCTTTCTAAACCTTCAGTCCTCACCCTCCATAACATCTCGTCAGAGTTCTGACCTGATCCCTGTTTCTCAACCTAATTCCACCCCTTTTCTCTTCAGCACCTTTCATAATCTTTATTGCTTCTTGCCTGTCTCCTTGTTGCTGTTGTACCCCCACTGTCTGCCATCGTGTTAGAGTTAAGTGCTCAATTTATGTGTGTTGATTGCATTAAATACTTATTGATCACTTATTCACCAACCAGGGACTGTTTTTGGCAATCCTAACCACAACCCTGGGACATAGGCAGGCAGGGATTTCACCCATTTTACAGCCATGGAAGCTGAGGTCTAGCAATATTAATATTGCCCAGGAATCTGCCAAGCAAATTAGCAGGAGTTCTAGACTCTTCGACCCGTGCTCTTTCTACCCACCCCTCCAATGGGGAAGGAGCATTGGAGGCCTAGGAATTGGAGGCTGTAATATTTAGGTGAGTTACTTCCCTTCCTAAGCCTTAGTCTTCCCAACTCTAAAATGGGTAGAATAATCCTTGCCCTGACTGGTGGTTAAGGTGAGAATCAGCTGAAATAGTGGGCTGAAAGCATTTAAACTGAAAGCACTGTACTCGTTTACGGAGGATTTTTGTTTTAATATGCAGAATCAATATTGACTTCAAAGATAAATCACTGTGGGCTGGGGAAGCCAGGGAACTTTCCTAGAAGTGGCAGCATTTCAGCTAGGTCTTAAAGATAGGTAAGATTTGGGGAAGATTTGGGGGAAACAAAGCTCAGAGCCAAAGTCATAGACCAACAAAAGCAGGACCCTCCAGGCTCTCTGGGTTTTACTTTCTTCCCTTCGAGGTTGGTATTCTCCTCTAATGTGCATTTCTTTACCCTGTTCTATTTTTCCTTTCAAATAAAACTCATTAAAGTATAAGTTGCATGCAATAAAATGCATACTTTCTAAATGCACACAGTTCCATGAGTTCTGACAAAAGTATACACCTACGTAACTGCCACCCAAATCAAATTCCCTTGTGGTGCTTTGCAGTGAGTCCCCCAATCCCCTATCTTGTGTCGCCCAGACACCTACTCTCTGCTTTCTGTCACTACAGGTTAGTTTGTCGTTGTTGTTCTTAATCACTCATTTCTTTATTAGTAAATCACGAAGTTTTGCATTCAAAAATTAGAACAAAAACATAAATGCAACAAAATGTATTACTTCACTAGGCTTAGGACAATATTTCATTCTAGGCATTTGCTAATGAATATAGTAGTCATTAGATAATTTGACAATAACTAACTGGAGAAAAGAATTAGTAATAGGGCTTCCCTGGTGACGCAGTTGTTGAGAGTCCGCCTGCCGATGCAGGGTACACGGGTTCGTGCCCCGGTCCGGGAAGATCCCACATGCCGCGGAGCGGCTGGGCCCATGAACCATGGCCGCTGAGCCTGCGCGTCCGGAGCCTGTGCTCCGCAACGGGAGAGGCCACAATGGGAGAGGCCCGCGTACAGCAAAACAAAAAACAAAAAACAAAAAAACAAAAAAACTATACCTACAAAGTTACAAGAGGTACGTGGATAATTTGATTGCTTCTTGAGAGATGATGGCTTACATGTAAGGCAATATTTTAAATTTAGTTTAAGTATTTTTAAAGAAAAGACATTTTTAAAAAAAGAATTGGACTTCCCTGGTTGTGCAGTGGTAAGAATCTGCCTGCCAATTCAGGGGACACGGCTTTGAGCCGTGGTCTGGGAAGATCCACGTGTCGCAGAGCAACTAAGCCCATGAGCCACAACTACTGAGCCCGGGTGCCACAACTACTGAAGCTCGCATGCCTGGAGCTCGTGCTCTGCAGAAAAAAGAAGCCACCGCAACGAGAAGCCCGCACACTACAGCGAAGAGTAGCCCCCACTCACTGCAACTAGAGAAAGCCCACGTGGAGCAACAAAGACCCAACACAGCCAAAAATAAAAATAAATAAATAAATTTATTTTTTTAAAAAGGAAGAAATGAGGGAAATGATAAAGTTTTGTTTCAGGGTCTCTTCTTGTTGAATAAGAAGAAAATCATTATATCAAAGAAAGAGTAAATCATCAGGAGAAGTGTCTGCTCTAAATTTAAGACAGTTAATGATGAAACAATAACTGGCCCATTTTATTGGGCTAAATTACAGCAACTCCTTTTTTAAAAAAATAATGGGCTTCCCTGGTGGCGCAGTGGTTGAGAGTCCACCTGCCATTGCAGGGGACATGGGTTCGTGCCCCTGTCTGGGAAGATTCCACATGCCGCGGAGTGGCTGGGCCCGTGAGCCATGGCTGCTGGGCCTGCGCGTCCGGAGCCTGTGCTACGCAACGGGAGAGGCCACACAGTTAGAGGGAAAAAAAAGATTTAAGGGACTTCCCTGGTGGTCCAGTGGCTAAGACTCCGTGCTCCCAATGCAGGGGGTCCAGGTTCTATCCCTGATCGGGGAACTAGATCCCACATGCCGCAACTAAATGATCCTGCATGCCACAACTAAAGATCCCACATGCCGCAACTGACACCCAGCACAGCCAAATAAATAAATAGGTAAATAAATAAATAAAATAAAATAAGATTTAGTACAGGGAATTAGATACATAGTTATATCCTAAAAGAGAATAAAGGTGAAAAAAGAAAGATGCTGAGGTTACCCAGAGACTAAAAACTGTAGAAAGAAGTTACAACCTCTCAATTAGGAGGACAAAAGGCAAAAAGTGGTGTTCCCAGAACATTGGGGCTCAGAGGAGGGATGACCACATAACTGGCAGCAACTTTTTTTTTATTTTTTACTTTTGTATATTTATTTTATTGAAGTATAGTTGATGTAAAACATTGTGTTAATTTCTGCTGTACAGCAAAGTGATTCAGTTATACATAAATACCTATATGTATGTATACATTCTTTTTCATATTCTTTTCCTTTACGGTTTATCACAGGATATTGAATATAGTTCCCTGTGCTATACAGTAGGACCTCTTTTTTTCCCATAAGTTTATTTATTTATTTATTTATTTATTTATTTATGGCTGCGTTGGGTCTTCGTTGCTACTCGCGGGCTTTCTCTAGTTGCAGCGAGCGGGGCCTACTCTTCCTTGTAGAGGGGGGCTACTCTTCCTTGCGGTACGTGGGCTTCTCATTGTGGTGGCTTCTCTTGTTGCAGAGCACGGGCTCTAGGCGTGCGGGCTTCAGTAGTCGTGGCACGCGGGCTCAGTAGTTGTGGCTCGCGGGCTCTGGAGCGCAGGCTCAGTAGTTGTGACGCACGGGCTTAGTTGCCCCGCGGCATGTGGGATCTTCTCGGACCAGGGCTCCAACCCTTGTGCCTTGCATTGGCAGGCAGATTCCTAACCACTGCGCCACCAAAGAAGTCCCAGGACCTTGTTGTTTATCCATTCTATATATAATAGTTTGCATCTGTTAACCCCAAACTCCCAGTCCATCCCTCTCGCTCCCACCTCCCCCTTGGCAACCACAAGTCTGTTCTCTATGTCTGAGGGTCTGTTTCTGTTTCGTAGATAAGTTCATTTGCATCATATTTTAGATTCCGCATATAAGTGATATCATATGGTATTTGTCTTTCTCTGTGTTCACTTAGTATGATAATCTCTAGGTCCATCCATGTTGCTGAATAATGGCATTATTTCATTGTTTTTTTATGGCTGAGTAATACAGCAACTCTTTTTTCTTTTTTTAGCTTTTTTTAATTTTTGAATTTTATTTTATTTATTTTTTTATACAGCAGGTTCAATTTTATACACATCAGTGTATACATGTCAATCCCAATCACCCAATTCATCACACCACCTTTATTTTTAGTTTTTAAAATGTGAAAAATCAGCAAATTACATAAGAAAGAAAACCAAATTGTCTTCCCATTGTTCTAATCACATCAAACAGGGGTTAAGTCATCTCCTCAAACATAGCCTTGTATATGTAATTCTCCTACTTGAACATCTTTGATGGACCTATTTTGCCATTCCTTTTAAAAAGTTTTGCATTCAAGTACAGATTAGTTGTGCCTGTTCTATAATTTCATATAAGTGGAATTATAGAGTATATATATTTTTGTGTATGGTTTCTTTTGTTCAGCCTAATGTTTTTAAAGTTTATTCATGAGTTTTCTATATTGGGAAGTCATCCCTTTTTATAGCTGAGTGCTATTTCATTGTATGAATATACCCCAGGCCGTTCCTCTGTTTATCAGTTGAACATTTGGCTTATTTTCAGTTTGGAGCGACTTATATTAATCTGCTATGAATATTCAGTTATAAGTCCTTTTGTGGACATAAATTTGCATTCCTCTTGGGTAAATACCTGGAAGTGGAATTGCTGGGTTGTATGACAAATGGATGTTTAACTTCACAAAAAACTGCCCAACTGTTTTCTAAAGAGTTTGTACTGTTTCACACTCTCACCAACAGTGTTCAAGAGCACGTGTTGCTCCACATCTACTTTAACACTTGGTATAATTTGGTCTTTTTCATTTTAGTCATTCTAATAGGTCTGTCATGGCATCAAAACTTTTACAGTGAGCCACACTGAGGTAGAGTTTGCATACAATAAAATTTACCCATTTTAAATGTACAGCTCATTGAGTTTTGACCAAGGTATACAGTCACCTAACCGTCACCAACATCATGATATGGAATATTTTAATCTCCCCTCTAAAGTTCCTTGAGTTCTTTTAATATCAGTCCCTTCCCCCAGTCCCATCCCCTAAGAACCACTGGTTTTGCTTTGCCACTATACTTTTGATTTTTCTAGAATTTCATATAAAAGGAAGTATTCATGACGTAAGCTTTTGTGGCCGGCTTCTTTCAGTTAGCATAATGCTTTTGAGATTCACCATGCTGTTGTGTGTATCAGTAGTTTATTCCTTTTTATTGCCAAATACAATATTATTGCATGAATCCATCACAATTTGTTTACCTATTCACCAGTTAATGGATATTTGATTTGTTTGTAGTTTTGGCTATTATGAATAAAGCTACTATTTGTGTGGGCATAGATTTTTATTTCTCTTAGGTAAAACCATAGGCATGAAATTGTTGGGACATGTGGTAAATGTATATTTATTTATTCATTTATTTTTAATGGTAATAGCCACTATAGAGAACAGTATGGAAGTGCCTTTTTAAAAAATATATTTATTTATTTGGTTGCGCCATGTCTTAGCTGCGGCAGGCGGGCCCCTAGTTGTGGCATGCGAAATTCTTAGTTGCTGCATGCACGTGGGACCTATTTCCCTGACCAGGGATTGAACCCAGGCCCCCTGCATTGGGAGCATGGAGTCCTATCCACTGCGCCACCAGGGAAGTCACTGTATATTTAATTTTATAAGAAATTTCTGGGGCTTCCCTGGTGGCACAGTGGTTAAGAATCCGCCTGCCAATGCAGGGCACACAGGTTCGAGCCCTGGTTGGGGAAGATCCCACATGTCGCAGAGCAACGAAGCCCGTGCACCACAACTACTGAGCCTGCGCTCTAGAGCCCACGAGACACAACTACTGAGCCCACGTGCCACAAGTACTGAAGCCCGCGTGCCTAGAGCCCGTGCTCTGCAACAAGGGAAGCCACTGCAATGAGAAGCCCGCGCACCACAATGAACAGTAGCCCCTGCTCGCCACAACTAGAGAAAGCCCGCACCCAGCAACGAAGACCCAACTTAGCCAAAAATAATAAATAAATAAATAAATTTATTTTTAAAAAATCCACCCCTAGAGAGTACTACTGTTATTCTTTTGTAGAATTTATCTTCTAGATCTTCCTTCTATGTCGAAATACGCTAACAAAGTGGCAACATAGTAAACAGTCTGTTTTACAATCTGTTTCCCCCCTCCGCAGTATATTGTGGAGTCTGTTCCATTAAATCAGTGGTTCTCACCCTGGAATGACTTTGCCGCTCCCCCCGCCACCCCCCGGGCATCTGGCAAAGTCTGGAGACATGTTTCAGTTGTCACAAGTGGGCAGGTGCTACTAGCATCTGGTGGATAGAGGCCAGGGATGCTGCCCTACAAGGCACAGGACAGTCCTTTACAACAAAGAATTATCCAATCCAAAAAATCAATAGTCCCATGGTTGAGAAATCCTGAATTAAATAATGTACATAACGTGTTCAATTCAACACTTGGCACATATCAACTGCTCAGTAAATGAAAAACAAATAACTTTGGGGAAAATATGTTTCCAGGAAAAGGAATATGAATTTGGCAGATCCAGATTCCCCATGGTCCTTTTCCCAAATATCTAGCCACAAAGTTGCTACGAAGTGAGGAGTTTCACGATGAAGTGGTGTTATCTCCACAAATTCCCCAGAAACCAAAAGATGAGGAATACGTCCAAGACAGGACACCAGAGGCCTTGGACATTGGACTCCTCTGCTGGGGGGAAGGAAGAGATGGTGCACACATTTCCCCTCCCCCACCAGGCAGCGTCTCCCTCGGTTGGAGTTCCAGCTGCTGTCTGGGTTGGTGCAAAGACCTCTGGGATGTCCCAGATCCAGAATTTACAGCCCATGGGCTCCTCCCAGTTTGCAGGAGTGCTGGGAAGACACATTCCAGGTCAGCAGAAATTAAGTGGGGCACCCCCCACCAGGGAGGTGTCACGTGTCTGATTACACAGGTAGGATAAACTGAAGAGGGGCAAACCACAGTCCAGGGGAAAGCGGGGCCAAAGCAGAATTTGATTCAATTCAACACAGCCAGGCATTTAGCAACGTTCACTGTATTCCTACTGTGTGCCAGGCACTGTCTTTCTCCAGTGTGGGACGCTGTTTGGAATAGTGGTTAGGAGCATAGCCGATTTAGAAAAGCACATTTGAGTCCCAGATCTGCTAGCACTAGGTATTTGCACTTCATAAGGCACATCATGACACACATAGTATATGTTCAGTAAATTATGTAAGAGTATTTCAGGTCTCACAAAAAGCTGTGAGGTAAGGACCACCATCATCCCTATTTTACAAAAGAATAAATCAAAGCTCAAAGAGGGGAAGGGCTGATTAAGTGGCAGGGGATTGCTGTGACAGACTTTCAGGAAATAGAAAGAGGAATAAGATGCAGTCCTTTTCTTCAAGAAGCTTAGAGTCTCATAGGGAGGTAAAGACAGGTAAAAGTCTAATTCCAAGCAAAGAGACGATAAGAGAAGTGCTAATAAAGAGCATTCAGGTGGGGTAGGGCAGGGCGGAGGTCAATTCCAGGTGGGGGCAATCAGGAAGACTTCATGGAGGAAATGGCAACTGAGTCGGTGTTCTTTGAAGATGAGTAAGCTTAAAAGTAGACAGCCAGACTCTTCCTTCAGAGTGAGGTCCTGAGATGTATAACTACTGGGTTGGGCCACAGGATGTGTGCCTTTGGGAGCAGGAACAGATGGTCCGGCTGAGAACATTAATAAATTGGGGCAAGACTGCTTGTTTGATGGAAATGGACAGCGGTATGTTCAAAATAGTTAAAAACTGGAAGTGCATGGCATCAGCTGATCAGAATGGATACTGAGTTGTAAACAGCCCCCATGGCCACACTGTTGGGGACAAACTGAGTACCATGCTAAATATCCTGGAAAGGATGTCCACATTTACCTACCCAGCCTCCTTTATACTTTTTGGAAACTGCACACTCCTATTATGCTTTAGAGATTCACTTATCCTACTCTGATTCTATATAGTTCTGGTAGGCCCAACCCCACCTTTATATCTCCAGACGTGGGCACACAATGAAGTCTGGTCTAGCCAATCAGAGCGCAACAGTGAGTGGTACAAAGATGGACATATAACTCAAGCTGGGTCAGTGAGAATCCTCCCCAGCACATTTGTTGGAACTCTTGGGAAAAAAGAAGCTGTGTTTCACTAGGGAAGCTAGGAGAAAGGAAAGGAAAGAGGGAGTCAGACAGACACGGAGGTAGAGTTAGAGAGAGAAATTCTTTTTTTTTTTTTTTTGCGGTCCACGGGCCTCTCACTGTTGTGACCTCTCCCGCTGCGGACGCGCAGGCCCAATGGCCATGGCTCACGGGCCCAGCCGCTCCGCGGCATGTGGGATCCACCCGGACCGGGGCACGAACCCGTGTCCCCTGCATCGGCAGGCGGACTCTTAACCACTGCGCCACCAGGGAAGCCCGAGAAATTCTTTATGAATGTTTTTGAGTCTCTAGATCCAGAGATGCCTGAAGTCTTCACCTAATCCTCTTCAGTTACATGAGGTTGGTTTTTTGGCCCTTGCAACTAGAATTCCGACTGATACAGTTATAAGAGGTCTCAAATGTCATTCTCAGGAGTTCTACATAGACTCTAGAGAGACATGAAAGGGAGGGGAAAACAGCCAGCAAGAAAGTAAAAGAAGGCGATGTAACAATTACTGAAGAAAGCTCCCTAGAGGGTAAAGAGATTCCAAGTGTGGGAAGGGAGAGGGAGTGCCTCCCAATCCCTCTTCTCAGGGAAAGAGGGCATCTGAGTTCTTGCCTTGAGTTAAAGAGACAGAGAATCCAAGAAATTAGTTTGCCATCATCCATTGCTTTCTCTCTGAGCCAGAACTTAAATACTGCTATGAATCTGATTTTAAGCGGGCCAAGACAAACTAGAAAGGCTTCGGTATGTGGCAGAACTTAAAATGTCATTCAGCCATTAAAATCATGTTATGAACGAATGTGTATGATCATAGAAGGTATATTCAGTGTTTCATTAAGTGATAAATCAAGTTAAAAAACAGTATGTATACTACAATATGATCTCATTTTTTTGTTTTGTTTAAAATATTTTCATAGGTTTGTAAGAAATAGACCTGAAAGACATTGTAACAGAATGCTGTTACTTACCCCAAATCTCTTTCTTCTTTCCTCTTTGTTCATTGAACTCCAAGTTTGTCCAGGTATTCACCTCCTAGGGAATGTGTCCCCATCCAGAACTGAGCTGAAGATTTAACTCTAAGCCAGTCAAGATAATGCTAGTGATAGTTTTAGGGGCAGCCACGCATCTGATCTTGTTCTGGCCAATAAGACAGGAAGGAGAGTCTGCTGGAGGGCTTCCGGGAACGGTTTCTAGAAAAGAAAGAAAGAAAGAAAGAAAGAAAGAAAGAAAGAAAGAAAGAAAGAAAGAAAGAAAGAAAGAAAGAAAGAAAGAAAGGAAGAAAGGAAGGAAGGAAGGAAGGAAGGAAGGAAGGAAGGAAGGAAGGAAGAAAGGAAGAAAGGAAGGAAGGAAGGAAGGAAGGAAGGAAGGAAGGGAGGGAGGAAGGAAGGAAGGGAGAGAAAGAGAGAGAAAAGAAAGAAAGGAAGGAAGGAAGGAAGAAAGAAAAGAAAGAAAGAAAGAAAAGAAAGGAAGAAAGAAAGAAAGGAAGGAAGAAAGAAAGAAGGAAGGAAGGAAGAAGGAAGGAAGGAAGGAAGGAAGAAGGAAGGAAGGAGGAAGGAAGGAAGAAGGAAGGAAGGAAGAAGGAAGGAAGGAAGGAAGAAAGAAAGAAAGAAGGAAGGAAGGAAGGAAGGAAGGAAGGAAGGAAAGAAAGAAAGAAAGAAAGAAAGAAAGAAAGAAAGAAAGAAGGAAGGAAGGAAAGAAAGAAAGAAAGAAGGAAGGAAAGAAAGAAAAGAGGAGAATGTGGAAAAACTGGAACCCTCATATACAGCTGCTAGGAATGTAAAATAACGCTGCCACGTTGGAAAAGAGTCAGGCAATTCCTCAAAAGGTAAAACACAGAGTTACCATATGACCCAGAAATTCTACTTTTTGGTATATACCCAAGAGAGATGAAAACATCTGTTTACACAAAAAGTTATACACAAATGTTCACAGCAGCATTATGTATAATAGCCAAAACAACCCAAATGTCCATCAACTGATGAAAGGATAAAGAAAATCCATATAATGGAAGGTTATTCAGCAATATAAAGGAATAAAGTACTGATAAATTTTACATGAATGAACCTTGAAAACATTACACTAAGTGAAAGAAGTCAGTCACAAAAGAGCACATTTTTTATGATTCCATTTACATGAAATATCCCGAATAGGCAAATCTATAGGGACAGAAAGTAGATTTGTTGTTGTCTAGGGTGGGGACTGGGGAGTATATGGGGGGGAAATAGTGAGTGATGGCTAATAGGTGCTAAATTTCCTTTTGGGGTGATAAAATATTCTAAAATTGATTGTGGTGATGGTTGCAAAAATCTGTGAATATGCTAAAAACCATTGACTTATTTATTTTAAATGGGTGAATTTAAAATAAAGCTCTCAATAAAGCTGCTATTTAAAAAAGAGAGAAAGAGATACTTAAAGGAATTCTTTCTTTGTTCCACTACAATCTTTTGGAGCTCGACATTATGTCTGGATGCAGTGCTTGGAACTGTGGAGCTAAAAACAGAAATTGATCTAAATGTTGAGAGCGGTGGAATTATTTATTAAGTTCTTACAATGTAGCAGGTACTGTACTTAACATTTTATATGCATAATATCATTTGTTTCTCACAAAAATATCTGTAAGGTGAGTAAAAACTGAGGGCAGAGAGGAAGAGTAACCTACTCTAAGACAGAGCTGGTAAAAGGTGGAGGCGTGATTTGGATATAGGGCCCAGGATTTTTTTTTTTTTAGTGTTTATTTATTTATTTAGGTTGCGCCAGGTCTTAGTTGCGGCATGTGGGATCTTTAGTTGTGGCATGTGGGCTCATAGTTGCAGGCATGCGGACTTCTTAGTTGTGGCATGCATGCAGGATCTAGTTCCCTGACCAGGGATTGAACCCGGTCCCCCTGCACTGGGAGCTTGGAGTCTTAGCCAAGAGGACCACCAGGGAATTCCCTCACATGCGGTTTTAAGATACAGTACAAAGAGATCCTATGTACCCTTTACCTGGTTTCTCCCAGTAGTAACATTTTGCAAAACTATAGGAACACTATCACAACATTGATACAGTCAAGACACAGAACATTCCATCACCACAAGGATTCCTCACATTGCCTTTTTATAGCCACACACAGTTCCCTCCTGCCTCTATCCCCTCCTTAACCCCTGGCATTAGTAATCTGATCTCCATTTCTATAATTTTGTCATTTCAAGAGTGTTATACAAACGAATTGTACCAAGTGTAACCTTTTTATTGGCCGCGTGGCATGCGGGATCTTAGTTCCCCAATCAGGGATCGAACCCATGCCCCCTGCATTGGGAGCGTGGAGTCTTAACCACTGGCCTGCCAGGGAAGTCCCAAATGTAACTTTTTGAGTTCGGCTTTTTCTACTTAGCATAATTCTCTGGAAGTCCATCCAGGGCATTGTGTGTATCAATATTTTATTTCCTTTCACTGTTGAGTAGTACTCCAAGCTGAGTGGTATTCCATAGATACACCATGGTTTAACTATTCACCTACTTAAGGACATCTGGGTGGTTTCCAGTTTTTAGCTACTACCAATAGAGCTGCTCTAAACATTCACGTACAGGTTTCTGTCTTAGAAGTTTTCATTTCTCTGGGATAAATGCACAGGTTTGCAACTGCTGGGTTGTATAGTGGTTGTGAACTTAGTTTCTAAGAAACTGCCAAACTCTTTCCCAGAGTTCAGAGGCCAGGATTTTAATTACAATATTCTATTGCCTGTAAATGAGCTTTAGTAATAGTACCTTTTTTTAAAACCCCACAAGTTATTTTTAATTAAAAAACAATATTCACTGGGCCTTTACACATGGGAACACATGCAACAAAGACTGCTGAGCTGCTGGCCTGGGAGGGGCTGAAGTGCTTAGTCTTTTCTCCAGCACGTGGTCTCTGGGGGCCCCCAGGTGCCAGGGTCAGTAAAACATGCTCTGGGCTCACCAAGTCCACTGGAAGGCCCTGCTCTGCCCTGGTGTGGTTGGAATTTGCCCTTTTCTGAATCAGGGCCCTTTTGAGTGTAAGTAACAGAAATCTGCTAAGCTTTAGGCTAAAAAGGGGAGTCAATTATGAAGATACAGGAAGTGCAGCTGAGCAGTGCAGAGAACTGCTAGGAAATAGAAAGTTCCTTAGATCCAATCAACTAGTCTAGGGGCCAGGCCCATGGTGCAAGCGTGACTGCAGGCAAACAAAATCATTAAGATCTCCAGCTCAGGAGTCCATTGACTTGGGATGAAATCCTGATTCTACCACTTACAAGCTGTGTGATTTGGGGCAAGTTATGTAACCTCTCAGTACTTCAGTCTTCTTATCTTAAATTGAGGTAATAATAGTATCTAAATTATTGGGTTGATATGGGGATTAAAGGAGCTAATCTCTGTAAAATGCTCTAAAATAGTGCCTGGCCTGTAGCCAGTGCTAAGGTTAGTTATTATATTATTATTATTCCAGTATTAAATGAGAAGGCTCTTAAACTATAGCACAGTGTCTGGCAAGAGTTCAATAAATGTTAGCTCTTAGTATTATTTTGGAACAATTTTACCGAGATACAATTCACATACCATACGAGCGTACAATTCAATGGTTTTCAGTATGTTCACAGAGTTGTGCAATCGTCACCACAATAAATTTGAGAACATTTTCACTACTCCCCCCACAAAAAAGCCTGCATCATCTCTTAGCCATCACCCCCCAAGCCTCACATCCTCCCAATCCTAAGCAACCACTGATATAATTTCTGTCCCTCTAGATGTGCCTATTCCAATTATTTCATATAAATGGAGCCATACAATATGTAGTCCTTTGTGATCAGCTTCTTTCACTTAGCATAATGTTTTCAAGGTTCATCCACATTGTAGCATGTGTCAATACTTTGTTTCTTTTTATTGTCAAATAGTATTCCATTGTGTGGGTATATACCACAAGTATTCATTTTTATAATTAGTAAGACAACCACAGCCTTGGATTAGGTTCCTATTGCAATTGTAACAAATGACCACAAATTTAGTGACTTAAAAAAAAACAGAAATGTACTCTTTTACAGTTCTGGCAGCCAGAAGTCAGAAGTGATGAGTCTTATGGGGCTAAAATCAAGGTTTGGCAGAGCTGATTTCTTTTGGAGGCTCCAGGGAAAAATTCATTCCTTGCCTCTTCCATCTTCTGGGGGCAGCTTGCATTCTTTGACCTGCTGTCACATCACTCCAATCTCTGCTTTTGTCATCACGTTGCCTACTCCTCTTTTTTTTTTTTTTTTTTTTCATGCGGTACGCGGGCCTCTCACTGTTGTGGCCTCTCCCGTTGCGGAGCACAGGCTCTGAACGTGCAGGCTCAGCGGCCAGGGCTCACGGGCCCAGCCGCTCTGCAGCATGTGGGATCTTCCCGGACCGGGGCACGAACCCGTGTCCCCTGTATTGGCAGACGGACTCTCCAACCACTGCGCCACCAGGGAAGCCCGCCTACTCCTCTTTTGTAGTCAAATATTCCTCTATCTCCCTCTCATAAGGATACTTGTGATTACATTTAAGGCATACCTGGATAATCTCTCCATCTCAGTATCCTTAACTTAATCACATCTACAAAGTCTCTTTGGCTATATATGGTAACATTCACAGGTTCCAGAGATTAGGATCTGCATGTCTTTGGGAACCAATTTTTGACCTACCACACCCCTTGGTTAAAAGTGTCTCTTTCTCTTCTAATAGTAGGAAATAAATCCAGTAATCAACAGAACAGAAATGATACAACTGCCCTTGGGCATGTATCTGTGAGAGTGATACCGATTGCTTTTTCACCACTTCTGGCTGAGTGGAGAAGTGACACTATAGTGTA
This sequence comes from Tursiops truncatus, assembly GCF_011762595.2. NCBI lineage: Eukaryota > Metazoa > Chordata > Mammalia > Artiodactyla > Delphinidae > Tursiops > Tursiops truncatus. The sequence goes on along the minus strand of NC_047034.1, from coordinate 161,833,536 downwards.
AACCCTCAGCTCCGGAGGGGCAATTTCAGTTTGAAGTGGAGAAAGAGGCAGATTTGGGGGCAGGATCCTAATAACAACTTATGGAGTGTTTTCCATGTTTCAGGAAATTTACACCTTTTATCTTGAAAAGACAATTTTGTGAGGTGGGCATTACGTAGAACAAGGACATTGAAACCTAGCGAGGGTAAGCCATCCGTCCAAGGTCACAAGGACAATAGGCAACAGGGTCAGAATCTGAACTCAGGTCTGTACAATGTGGACACCAAAAGCTCAGACCCTGGCCAAAATGTCAAGCTGCCTCTTGAGAAATAGAGGCTCCCCAGCCTCTATTTCCCTCTTCATGACATTGGCCCTGGGTGGTTGTTAGACCAGAATAACAACCAGGAGATGTTGTCTACAACTCAACCACCCCAGTTCAGTCATCTGTGACGCCTCAGGGACCAGAGTTCACAGTCTGCGCTTGACACCGTCATCAGGGCTTTGACAAGCAACATGTTTGTCAGACATGATGTCCTTTCAAGGCTCAACCAAACAGCCCCAGCCTGTCTGCATTGACCAGCAGAACAGGCCCCGGGCTGAGTCACTGCCCAGGTTGTTTCACAACCTGTTTATGCACCAAGACCTCAGAGGCAGGGAAGGTCACCGTGGGTGGCTAGTGTCTTCTTGAGCTCCTGAACAGAAGGGTGACTCCCACTGACAGGGGCAAGGAGAGCTTGGCTCACCCTGTGCAGCCCCAGTCCTCACCCAGAGGTTTCTTCAGTGTCTTCTAGGCTCACTCTTTGACCTTAGGTACAATCCTGAGCCAAGGGAAGTTTCAACAAGCCTCAATTCCTCATCTGTAAAATGGGAAATGTACACATGTTTAAATTATTGTGCACTCGACATGCACCATATAATTTAATATTTATAGCAAACCAGTGAGATGCTATTATTTCATTTTACAAATGCAGGTACTGAGCATCAGAGATGTTACAACCCACAGCTAGTTAGTGCAGGGTCAAGAATAGACCCCAGGGACTTCCCTGGTGGTCCGAGTTGATGAGATTCGCCTTCCAATGCAGGGGGTGCAGGTTCCATCCCTGGTCGAGGAGCTAAGATCCCACATGCCTCGAAGCCAAAAAACCAAAACATAAAACAGAAGCAATACTGTAACAAATTCAATAAAGACTTTAAAAAAAGACATATATACATCAATATATATATATATTTAAAATAAAAATAAAGAATCGACCCCAAATCTGTATGACTAGAGAGCTTGGGTTCAGAAGGAAATAGCAAGAGTAAAGTCTGGCCACTGTTCAGGGATTGACAGTCTATGCTGACTCGTTTAGGCAAGTTCCTTCTGCTCGCTGGGGCCTTGGTTTCCCCATCCATTCTGTGGGGTCGGGGAGAGGGAGCTGATCCCTTTTTCTGTTTTGGCTGCTCCACTCGGCTTGCAGGATCTTAGTTCCCTGACCAGGGATCAAACCTGGGCCCTGGCAGTGAAAGCACTGAGTCCTAACCACTGGGAATTCCTGGAGTTGATCACTTTTAAGTCTAAGATCCTATGCTTTCACGTCAGCAGGGCTTTCCCTAAATCACCCCTTGGGCATGGTCTCTTTCCTGAACAGCCCATTCCGGGGGAAGAGCAGACAACAGTGGTGAAGGAGTCTTCCAACTTGGAGACTTCTCAGAAAGTCTCATCTCTTGCTTACAATTTTTTCATGGCTTCCATTGAGCCACGTCCACATCCGTAAAATTGGGATGACCATGGTACCAGCAATCCAGTCACGGTACATACCACTGTGCTAGGTATGTCATATACATGTCTCTTTATCTTCATAGTGGCCATAGGAGAGGATGTCACTGCTTGAGGTCATCGCCTTATAGGAGGTGGAGTTGGCATCTCAGCCTAGGTGGGGTATGTCTGCCTCTTTCTCCTTTGCCGCACTGCCCCTCCTCTTACCTCTTATGCCTGATGGTGGGAGACTGGACTGAAATGAATGAAAAATACTTGGTGAACTTAACATTGCTGTGCACATGTGAACTATTAAGTGTCATTACTAGTTTTCTTTTTCCCACTGTAGTGGGGACTGGGACCTGAGTCTTCCACCATTTTTGCATCCACAAAGAATGCCAAGGTGGGACTTTCTATGGGTTCTTGGTGGGTAATTGCTGACTGATACAAGTCTATCCACGAAGGACAAATGGGGGAATCAATCAACGATACTGGCCAAGCAGGAAGGACAACAATGTCCTTGGGAATTAGCTCCCTGGTTGACTTGGTCATTACCAAGGACCCTGTGCCCACTTCCTCCTTCATTTATTCTCAGCTTTTCTCTGCCATCACGATTTTTGTCATTGCCACAGTCTCACTCTTTCCCCCAAGGGAATGGGAAGATAGAACCCTAAGAGCAAGTAGAAAAGCCAGTGACACACAATTCCTTATCAGTTCACCTATTCCGACCTCCATTCTCACTTCCTTCCCACCTGTGGGGGCGTGTCATTAGGGGTCACACACCTGTCTTGTCACCCCTGACGGCCTCATCCTCCAGCAGGGCTTCTCCTGGATTTCTGTTGTTCTTACTGGGTGTAACATTCTATTCACTCTTCTTTGCTTCCTCATGGGGTTAATTCTCTCTCCTACTCTGTTTTTTGATTTACCAATATTCACCGTGTACAAACCCTGTGGTTAAAGTTGCTTTGACGCTCCAATTTCTCAAAATGGAGAAAGTAACTTTTTCCTAAATATTTGAACTTTTTCTAAAATATTAGAACTTCTCACAATAAGCAGGAAATGCTCTTGTAACCAGAAAAAAAACGAAATTTTGTTCATTATTTTAATCAATTTTATTGCGATAGATAAACGTACAATTCGAATGCACCCATTTAAATGTACAGCCTGATGCGTTTTGACAAATATACACACCTCAGTAACCGCCACCACAGTTAAGATATAGAATATTTCCATATTCCAAAAAAGTTCCCTTGTATCTCTTTGCAATCAATCCTTCCCGTTCCTTAATCCAGGCAAGCAGAGATCTCATCTATTTCACTATAGATTAGTTTTGTCTGTTTCAGAATATCTTATAAATGGAATCACAAATTATATATTCTTTTGTGTCTGGTTTCTTTCACTCAGAATGTTTTTAGATTTGTCTATCAGTACTTTTTTCTTTTTTTTGTTTTTTGCGGTACGCGGGCCTCTCACTGTTGTGGCCTCTCCCGTTGCGGAGCACAGGCTCCGGACTCGCAGGCTCAGCAGCCATGGCTCATGGGCCCAGCCGCTCCGCGGCTGTGGGATCTTCCTGGACCGGGGCACAAACCCGTGTCCCCTGCATCGGCAGGTGGACTCTCAACCACTGCGCCAGCAGGGAAGCCCTGTTCTTTTTTTTTTAATTGCTGAATACTATTGTGTTGTATGAATATATCCCAATTTGTTTATCCATTTACCTATGGATGGACGTTTGGTTTGTTTAAAGCTTTTTTTTCTTTTTAAGTAACACACGCTCATCAAAAATTGGGAAAACAGGGACAAATGGAGGGAAAAATAATCTCTGGCCTCATTAACCAAAACCAATTATTCTTCGCATTAGAGTGTTTTGGTTTTTTTCCTCTGTGCACGGATGCTTTGGAGACTATATAGTTAAAAACATATCACACGTAGGATTTTGTAACTGCCTTTTTTTAGTTGACAATATAAGTCTTTTTCACATTATTTCTTTTGTAACCATTTTTCATGGTATGTAATGTTTTATCACTAAAATGTAGGCTCTGTCGGGGTGTGGATTTAGGTTGTCTTGCATATACTCATATTCTAAGAGCCCAGTACAATGCCCACCCGGCTTACGGTGCACCCGTAATAAGTATTGACTAAACTGTATACCACAGCTAGCCTTGCTATGTCCATATAGAGACATGCCAATTCTCCTTAACATTTTCATTTGTCCCATTTTTAATGTTTATGCCCTGCCTCCTCAACCAAACTATTTGAAGGCACTGTCTGAAAATATTTATTACACGCTCAGCACGTTGTATGTGCCATCTGTACTCTTCACAGCAATCCTGTCAAGTGGATCATCTCCCTGTTTTACAGATTAAGTAACAAACTCAGAGAAATTAAGTGACTGGCTCAAGGCCACACACCAGTATGCAGCTGAGTCCAGATATGACCCATGTTTATTTGGTTTTAACCCGTGTTTAATAGAGTCCGAATCCCACAATCATAATTGGAATAGTTAAAATTATTATTGATACTTGCTATTTGCCAAGTGAATCAGTCCATTCTCATGACAACCTTAAAGGGAAGTACTAGTTTCTCCCCATTGGAGAAATGAGAACATGAGCCTCACAGAGGCAAAGTACATTGCCCAAGCTTACATGGCTAGACAGTGATAGGATTTTAACCCAAGTAGCCTGATGCCAAGGCCCGTCTTAAATGCTAAGCACTAGTGTGTTAACCCAGGCCCTTTTGCTTCTCCATGGAACTCCCTTGGGCTTCTTTGTCTCCTCTGGGCTGTACACAGAGTGTTCCCCCAGGAAAGGTTTGAGTTGATAGTGTATATGATGGCATATGAGCCTCTGACCTAAAGAAGGGGTTAATGATGATGAATCTTAGGGGACCAGAAACAAAACCTTTTACTTCCAAAGATACCACATGGCAGACTCACAATTCTCGCAGCTATGAGACTGGAAGGACACCACCTGCTTTAGAAGGCAGGTGTGAGGAGTAAATGAGGGATCCAGATTCACAGAAAGTGCTTACCCCAGAGCCTGGTACGGTACCCAGTAAGCCCACGCTAAAGGTGAGCTGTTCAAGGGCCTCTGTCTAGGAAATTCGAGACCCAGTGGGTTAATTATCCTCAGACAGAAAACAACACTGACTTCCCCAGACAGACCTGAGAGGGGAGAAACCCAAACAGACAGTTACAGTTCAGCTAAAATAGAGCTAATCTTTAATCTTTTATGGATATGTGTAATACATTAACTATTATAACCTATCCCCTTGAGGCACCTCGACACCTGGTCAACCAGAGGCTGGGGTTGGGTTGGCTGGGCTAAGTGGAAAGGAGCAAGTAAATAGGACAATTACCCTTTTGCAACAGACTTTCTTAGGTCTCCGCCTTGAGATTAAGAGGATGAAATGGCTGATGCTGCCTGTCGTACGAGGGTGGGGTAGGAAGGTGAACCCTTGAGTCAGCAGCCAGTGAAGAATACTAGGCACAGAATAACCTGGGGTGTTTTACATGTCTCTCTGCAAACCAAACTCCGTAAGAGCCAGAATTGTATTATTTATTATTTGTCATTGGGTGTTTGCTCATGATGGTTACTATTAATAATGGTGTTGGGGTTTTCATAATAGGAAAAAATCCAAAGGTGAAGAATTACTAAGGCTACGTGTCTCTATGAATTATGAAATTGTTAAGTTTCAACTACCATATTTTTTCAACTCTAAGATGTACTTCGTGTCCATGTTTATCAGGCTTTGTCTTATAATACATATGTACATGTATATGGAGGTGTTTCTCAACCGCCTGGAACTCTGTTCTTAAGTAAATGCTGTGGCTTAAGAGTGGCTAGTGTTCAAGAATCGAGGCGATGTAACAGTTCAATCTCCCACTCCAGGCAAGAATTCTTTCTACCATAATCTCTGCTTCAATATTTCCACTGGAAAGGAGTTTACTTCTCATCCAAGCAGTCCTTTTCATTACTAGACATCATCACAATGACCAATTGTTCCTTACATGGAGCCGAAATCTGTCTCCCTATGACTTCTACCCAGCAGTTCTAGTCCTGTCCTCTGGAACTACTCAAAATTAGTTAAATTTTTCTTAGGATGCAGAGTGGCTTAGGACTGTAAGCAAAATCTCTGGAGGCAGACAATCTGGGTTTTAATCCTGACTCTACCGGTTATTAGCAAGTAACTTGGTTTCTGTTCCCTCAAGCACCATTGTTGTGAGGTTTAAATGAGATAAATATGTACAAAGTATCTGGCACCTGATTCTCAATAAATGTAAACTATTCCTCTTCCCCCCTCTTCCCCTGGCTTTGTTATAATTTTATATACTTTAAGATAGATGTTATGTTCCACACTTCCAAGTCTTTTCCAAATTAAATATTTCCCAGTTCCTAAACCATTCTCCTCATGATAACTCTGATTCATTGCATACCAACAACATACAGTATGTGCCAGGCACTGCCGAAGGCCTAAGAGTTTAAATAACTTGCCTAGGGCCTCATAAGCAGTAGCCAGGATTCAAACCTAGATCTGTCTGGCTCTAAAGCCATACCTTCAAATCTAGATCCCATAGCAGTGCTGTTCAATAGAATGTAATGTGAGCCACATATGCAATTTTACATATACTAGCCCCATTTTAAAAAATAATGAGAAACAGGTGAAATTAAATTTAATAATAATTTAATAATATTTTATTAAACCCTAGCTATCAAAATATCATTTCAACCTCTAATCAATATATAAAATTATCAAGATATTTCACATTTTTTTCATAGTAAGTCTTCAAAATCCGGTGTGTATCTTACACTGATAGCTTATCTCAGTTTGAACAAGCCACATTTCAAGTGCTCGTGGTTGTAAACTGGTGAGCAGGCAGTGTGTCACCTAGTCAAATGTGTTGTGAAGAAAAATACAGCACAGTATGGGGGAAGACAGGGCAGATAGTGGATTACAATTTGAAATACGTGATCACAGAAGGCCCCCCTAATAAAGATTTGAGCAGAGACCAAAAGGAAACAAGGGAGTGAATCCTGCAGTTCAGTGGAAAGGAGAGCTCCAGGCAGACTGCATAACAATTAAGATGGGAGCATCCTTGACATGTTCTAGTAAGAGCAGAGTAGAGTAGATGGGACGGGGGCAGGCACAGATGGAGATGGTCAGAGAGGTAACAGGTGATGAGGGTGGATCGTGTAGCCATAATGAGGGCTTTGGCTTTTACTCTGACTGGAGGAATAGCATGAACTTATGAGGATGCTGGAGACAATTAGGTTGAAAAGAAACAGCTATACCTTTTCCAAAGGGCTATGCATATAGGAAGCAGCCATTCCTGGGGAAACACTAGTTTGTAACACTAAGGTTGATATCCTAGCATTGCAGATAACACAGGGGTAGATCTATTTAATTTCTATCAGGCCATTCTAGAAAGCTGAGTGTGTGCTACAAACCATGTTGATGGTCTGCAGTTCTGATGAAGACTGGCCAAGGGCTAGTCTTAATCCTTTGAGCCCAGCCTAGTGATGGGTTAGGAAACAATGTATGGACTTCTCTCCTCCTTTGTTGCCACTAATTGTAATAACTGGGGAACTTAACTGTGGAGAAAGAGCCCATGAATTCAGAAGGTAGCATGGTAGAGAGATAGGTTTCTGAATGAAAGAACTGAATTTGAACCGAAGTTCTGCCATTTGCTGGCGATTTGGCTTTGGGCAAGTCTCTTCACCTCTCTGAACCTCTTTTTCCTCTTCTGTAAAGTGGAGATGGTAATATCTACCTTTTAGCAGTATTTGACATATTTATACATATATAAAGTTGGGTATATTAACTGTTCAATAATTGGTAGTTATCGTGATGTGTTCAACAAGATTTCTGAACACCCACTACATGTAAAACACATTGTTATAGAATGTTTTTGTCCCCCTGCCAAATCCTTACATTGAAACCCTACTCCCCAATGTGACAGTATTAGGAGGTAGGGCCTTTGGGAGTGGTTAGGGTTAGATGAGGTCAAGAGGGAAGTGCCCTCGTAAATGGGATTAGCGCTCTTATAAGAGTCCTGAGGGAGTTTGCTTTGCTCTGGTTTTCACCATGTGAGGATACAAGAAGTTGGCAACCTGCAACCCAAAACAGGGCTCTCACCAGAACCCAACCATGTTGGCACCCCAATCTCAGACTTCCAGCCTCCAGAACTGTGAAAAATAAATTTCTGTGGTTTATAAGCCACCTTGTTTATGATATTTTGTTATAGCAGCCTGAGCTAAGATACACATATATATAAAGAAAATACATGATTCCTCCCTTCAAGATGTTTATAATCTATCTAGGGAGATGAGACATGCACAAAATATATTCAATAAGATAGAATGTGCTTGCTCAAATGAGAAATATAAAGTGGAATAATAATAGCTACCATTTATTGATTGCCTACAATAAGCCAGGAACTATGCTAAGTGTTTCATAAATACCTCATTTTATTTTTGCAACCTCCCTCTTAGAAAGTACTATTTTTAACTCTATTTTATAAAAAAGGAAGCTGAGGCTCAGAGAGGGGAAGTGCATTGCCCAAGGTTGCACAGCTGGGTACTGGCAAAAGACGGAAGTGAGTTCCATCCTAAGCTCCAGGCCTCACATCCTTATCACAGGAACCCATCCCTATAGCTCCTAAGCCTTGTCCAAGTTTTACCGTATTGTTTGCCCATTTCTTACCCATTATTATTTTTTTAATTTGATTTAATGCTACTTTTCAAATGCCAGCTATAATTTGGGCAAATGTTATAGGAATGTTTTCAAAAATGTGAATGAGTGGGAGATATTGTGGGTTACAGCAGGGGAACTGGAGTGAGAAGGGGCTGTATAGTGTAGAAATTAAGAGCATGGGTTCTGAAGTCAGCGGCTTAAATTTGTATCCCAGCCTCTCAACTCCCTCTGGTGTTATTTTACATTTTGTTGCCTAAGTTTCGCCATCTATAAAATTACCGTAATTATACTCGGGTCATAGGGCTGTTATGAATATCAACTTTAAATTTCTGATACTTTGTTCATAAAGGATTTTTTTTGCATTAAATTTGTAAAATATTGCATTAAAATTTTTTTATTTGTTACTGAGTTTTTTGGTGCCCCGTTAAATTTTTTCCCTCCAGGAGAGTGCCTCAATCACCTCACTCTAGCTCACTCTTTGCCTGCATTTTATATGCTTGAACATAAGCAGGGTTCAATAAATATTCATTGAATTTACTTACCTCCCAATATTTTTAAATTGAGGTAAAATAAACACAGAACAGTGAACAAATACTAAATGTATTACTGAGCTCCCCAATTGTTCAGAACAGTTTGCTAAGCAGCAAAAGGTGTCTTTCCTTTTTATCTTCACGTACCCAATCAAAAGAAGTTTTGTTTTACAACAATCTCTTCTCTTTTTCTGCAGCTCTCATCCCCAAGCTCTCTTTTCCCCCTGTCAGTTCAAGAGATTTCCTGGACATCTCCAGGTCGTCACACCAGAAAAAAATAAATATTTTCCTGGAGGACGGCCTATGACGTCAAGGTTCCCTGTAACTCCCAGACGAACGTTCGAAAGCAAGCCGCCAGCTTCTCCGAAGCATCGCAGTTTGCGCATGCGCTTCTGCTTGCCGGACAGCAGAGGGGTTTTTTATGCCCTCTCGGCACCCTTACGTCGCGGAGTGGTGGTGTTAGAGGTTTGAGCAACGAAACCTTTTTGCCGGAAGTGGGAAGAGGAGAGGGAAGTCTAACCCTCTCCCAGGGTCTTCAAGTTTAGGGCTGGGGGCTAATTGTCGCTAAAAAGCTCAGAGGTGCTCTGGTGGATACAATTCCTCGCTTTGCGAGAAGAGGCTAGAACGCGCGCTGAGGTGTGTGTGTTTTTTAACTTATTTATTTTTGGCTGCGCTGGGTCCTCATTGCTTCTCTCCGTCGCAATGCGCAGACTTTTAACTGCGGTGGCCCCTCCTTGCAGAGCACGGGCTCCAAGCGCTCGGGCCCCAGCAGTTGTGGCGCACGGGCTCAGCAGCCGTGGCTTGTAGGCTACAGAGCGCAGGCTTAGCAGCCGCGGCAAACGGGCCCAGTTGCTCCGCGGCATGCGGGACCCCACCCCGGACCAGGGATCGAACCCGCGTCCACCGCATTGGCAGGCGGACCCCCAACCACTGCGCCACCAGGGAAGCCCTGAGGTGTGTTTTTGGTGTAAGTGGGCACGCGTTGACGCTGGCTTAAGAGGACCAAAACCATCAATTAAAAGAACTTCCGCTTGGCTAGCTTTAAAAGGCGTTTGATTCAGAGAGGTGGAACGCATAGATTTTAGTCTGGTCTAGGTTCTGCCACCGACCTACTGTGTGTCCTTGGGCTCCTCCCCAAGTCTCAATATCCTCATCTATAAATTGAGGGGTAGACAAGATTCTTTAAGTCACCTTTCAATCCGTCTATTATTGCAGGTCCGTTTTGTCGTCTGAGCAACAAAGCCTTGGGGGTTAAATATCGTTGGCCCCGTTTTAGAAGGAAGACATTGAGTTCCAGGGTGAGAGACTTAGTTATTGCACAGAAAACGGTTAGAGATTTTAGACCTGGAGACTAAAAGATTATGCTGTAACTCCATGATCAGGCCTCCTTTGTGTATTTCTGTATCATCAGTTCCTGAAACTGGCCTATAGCAGTTACTCAAAAAGTTTTGAATGGATGGATGAATGAATCTTTTCATGTCAAGGCCAATGACCCAAGCAGATCTGGTGTCTCTCCACCTCTCTGATGTATTAACAAGTATAACTCTTCTCCAGGTGTATCCTGTGTTTACTTGACGGGGGACTCCGAGTCCAGTTCTGTCGTTTTCAACTTAAACAGGTAACATGGAGGCACCTCCAGTCACCATGATGCCTGTCACCGGGGGCACCATTAACATGATGGAGTACCTGCTGCAGGGTGAGTGAACCAGGGAGCTTGTGTTCCTCTTTTCTGTTCAGCTTCCGCGGAGATGAGAAGCTCTTCTACAAAGGCAGCCTGCATAATTTCTGGCACCTTTTTTTTTTTCAGTTAACCCTTAATTATGGTCACAAATACATAACATTAAATTTACCATATTAAACATTTTTAAGCATACAGTTCAGTAGTGTTAAGTATTTCACATTGTTGTATAGCCGATCTCTAGAACTTTTTCATCTTGCAGAATTGAAATTCTATTCCCGTTAAACACTAATTCCTCCTTTCCCCTCCCTGCAGCCCTTGGCAACAACCTTTCTACTTTCTGTTTCTAATTTTGACTACTTTAGATAACCTCATATGAGTGGAATCATTACAGTATTTGTCGTTTTATCACTGGCTGATTTCACTTAGTATAATGTCCTCGATGTTAACCCATATTGTAGCATGTGACAGGATCTCCTTTTAAAGGCTGAATAATGTTCCATTGTATATATGTACCACATTTTCTTTATCCATTCATCTGTCAGACATTTGGGTTGCTTCCAGCTCTTGGTTATCGTGGATAATGCTCAGTGAACATGGGTGTGCAAATATCTCTTCAAGATCCTGCTTCGAATTCTCTCAGATAAATACCCAGAAGTGAGATTAATGGATCATATGGTAATTCTATGATACTGTTAACTAGCTCCATTTTATAGATCAGGAAATAGAAGTGAAGTAACTTTCCCAGATGAGAAAACTCAAGACCCAGAGGGGGTAATGATTTTCAGGACGTCATACAATGTTTAGTGCAAGAGTTTAGACTTTAATTCAGATCATCCATTTAGTAACTTACTGTGAACAAAATAGGGTTGTTAATTTTCACTCCTCAGGCTGCACCTCCTTCAGGCTTTCCCATCTCAGTAAGTGCCACTGTCATTCACCAGTTGCTTGAGCCATGTATTCAGGGGTCAATGTCCATTTTTTACTTTACCCCCACATGTAGTCCATTTCTAATCCTATTCATTTTACTTCCAAAATATGTATTAAATAAGTCTTTTCTCAACCTGCAGTACCACACCCTGGTTTATCATCCTTTGCCTGAACTATTTTAGTAACCCTGTACTTATTACATTGCTTCCACTTTTTTTTTCATTGCTTCCACTTTTGATCGTCTTTCTCTTCTCACACAACAGCTAGTAGTCTTTTTTAAAAAATTGTTTTAGTATTAAAAATATTCAAACATAAAGAAATTGGGGGCTTCCCTGGTGGCGCAGTGGTTGAGAGTCTGCCTGCCGATGCAGGGGACACGGGTTCGTGCCCCGGTCCGGGAAGATCCCGCGTGCCGCGGAGTGTCTGGGCCTGTGAACCATGGCCTCTGAGCCTGCGCGTCCGGAGCCTGTGCTCCGCAACGGGAGGGGCCATACAGTGGGAGGCCCGCATACTGCAAAAAAAAAAAAAAAAACACATAAAGAAAGTGGAGACTAATATAATGAACACTCCATTTCTGTCATGCAGATTTCAGTTTCTGTCATTTTGCCATATTTGCTTTCTCTTTTTTCTTTTGCTGTTTTTAAAGACAGTTTCAGGGACTTCCCTGGCAGTCCGGTGGTTAAGATTCCGCGCTTGCACTTCAGGGGGTGTGGGTTTGACCCCTGGTTGGGGAACTAAGCTCCCACATGCCTTGCAGCCAAAAAATTTTTTTAAAAAAACGACAGTTTCAGATATAACATTTTACCCCAAAACATTTTCAGTATGCATCTCTAAAAAATAAAAAACAAGGGTATTTTCCTTCATAACCCCAATACCATCATTATTATCTAAAAAATTAATAATGTATTTTTAATATCATCTAATATCTAGTCCATATTCAAAAGTTTCCCCCTATCTTGCCCTCAAAATGTGTTTTGAATCCAGGATATAATCATGTTTCATGCATTACATTTGATAACTGTGTCTCTTAAGCCTCTTTTAACTTGGACCAGTCTCCCCTCATTCCCACTTTTTTTCCCATGACCACGTCTTGTTGAAGAGTCTATACCAGTTTTCCTGGAATGATCTTTTTAAAATGTAAATCCAGTCATCTCTTTCCCTGTTGTGTGGAGAATAAAATGTGGAGCTAATGGCTTTCCAATGGCCTTAGAATAGAATACAGCCTTTAGCATGAGCTGTACATAAGACCTGTGTGCTTTGGCCCATCCCAAATCCTCAGTTCATTATCATCTTCCATCTTGCTTACCACACTTCAGCCACACTGATATCCCTTCATTTCTTTGAATTCCCCAGCCCTTTCCTGGGTCTTTGCATTGTTTCCTCTGCCCTTATACTTTGTTCCAGCCCTTCAAATAGCCATTTTATTTTTATCCCTTAGTCCTCAGCTCAGTTGTCCTTCCCTTTGACAGACCTTCTCTGACTACTCCAAGCCCTCAGAGAGGTCTCCTCTTCTCCCCCCCCAATCAGTTCCTGTCTCCCATCTCCCTTTTATTTCCCTGTATTTCTGTTTAATTGTTTACTTATTCATTTTTTGTTTCCCCCACTAAACTGTAATCTCTGTGAGGGCTGGACCCCCTACTTCCTAGCATGATGCCTGGCACAGTATTCAGTAAGTATATGTTGAAGGAACCAGCACTTACAAAGCTCCTTAAATGTTTGAAGTATGAAAAAACACATGTTTGACACTGTCCTGAATGGAGGACACAACGTATCCAATGTAGGACCCATTCCTTGCTCCCGTCATCATCTGTCCTATGATCACAGGGACCTGAGCTGTTGCTTTCCCTCCAACACTACCCATTTCCAAAAATGTAGTCATTTGAGTCCCACTGTCAATATTTACCATAGTTACAGTAGTATATTTTTATTTACTTTAACAGATTTAGTCAATAAATGAATATATTCCTAGCATTGGAGTAAGTATCAGCAGTAGAGGAAGAAATATGTTAAAAAGTCAATACATAATTGATATATTGAAATATGACTAAAAAATTGAGGTGCTAATGCTAAAAAGTAAAGCAGGGAAGTGGAAAGAGATTGGAAGGAGATAATGCTATTTTATTTAGGGCAATGAGAAAAGTGATCTCTGATAAAGTGACATTTGAGCAAAGATCTGAACAAAGTGATGGGGTGAGATATGCAGGTGTCTGAGAGAAGAACATTCTAAGCGTAGGGACTAAGGGAAGGGTCTCTGAAGAGAAATACATTGTCAGACACTTGGCATTTTTAGGAAACAGCAGGAAAATCACTGTGGTTGGAGAGAGTGATCTGGGAGATAGTAGAAGGAAATAATCAACATCAGGTAGCAGAGATCACAATTTATAGGGCCTTGTAGACCGTGGTAAAGAATTTCGGATTTATTCTGAGTGACATGGGAAGCCATTGGAGGGTTCTGAGCAGAGAAGTGTCATTATCTGCCTTATGTCCTAAAAACCAACTGGCTGTTGTATGGAGGAGAGAAGAAAAAAGCAAGGATAGAAGCAGGGTACTGCAAAGACCAAGCAAGAAATGATGGAGACTTGGACTAGGTGGAAATGATTGAGTAAACTGGATTCTGCATATATTTAAAAAATGCAGAGCGGATGTAGGATGTGAGAGAAAGAAAGGAGTCAAAGCTGATTATGTGGTTTTTGGTTGGGCAGCTGGAAGCAGAGAGTTGCCATTTACTATGGTGGGGAAAACTGCAGGAGGAGTAACATTGTGGAGGCAAAATCAACAGGTTGATATTGAACATGTTAAGATGAAGATGTCTTAGGCATCCAAGTGGAGAAGTTAGGTAGACAGTTGGATGTATGAGTCTGTAGTTCATGAGATATAAATATGGTAGTCCTCAGAGCATAAATGATACTTAAAACCATAGGGCTGGGCTTCCCTGGTGGCGCAGTGGTTGAGAGTCCGCCTGCCGATGCAGGGGACACGGGTTCGTGCCCCGGTCTGGGAAGATCCCACATGCCGCGGAGCAGCTGTGCCCGTGAGCCATGGCCGCTGAGCCTGCGCGTCCGGAGCCTGTGCTCCGCAACGGGAGAGGCCACAACAGTGAGAGGCCCGCGTATCGCAAAAAAAAACCCCAAAAACAAACAAAAAAAAACCATAGGGCTGAATGAGGTCACTGAGGGAGGAAGAGATTTTTTGATAGAGACAAAGACCAGGATTGAGTCCTAGGATCCTCCAATATTTTGGGAAGATGAAGACCCAGCAGAGATGACTTAAAAGGAATGGTCAGTGAATTAGGTGAAGAACCAAGAGAGATTTGTGTCCCAGAGGCCAAGGGAAGAATAGATTTCAAAATAGGTATAATATAACAACCATGTAAAATGCTGCCAGGAGGAAGAATAAGATGAGAACAGAGGACAGTGTATTTCTCTGAAGCAGTTCATTCTCTTTTACTTAAATATATTACATAAAAAGGAAATGTTATATTTTTTCTATCAATGGAAAACTTTTGTTTTCTGAGACTAGAAGATAATTTTTAAAATAAATGACAAAACAGTATTATTTTTCTAGGTAGATACTGTTGCCTGTTAAGGCCCAAAGCCCACTGGAGGTTAGCATTGTTAGAGAAGGCCTAACTATTCTAGTACCAAATAAGACAATGCAAAAAATTGAAAAGGGATTAACTTGTTATATAATATCTTGGCAGTATAACCCCTCTAACATCTCATATTGGGCCTGTGCTTTACAAAACAATGCACTAAACTGTTCTGATTTTTCATGTAAGTTTTTTCAATCTTTTGCTATTTCCATTACCCAGAATGAAAGATGGGACTCAATGGTACTTTTTTCCTTCTTCAGGAAGTGTTTTAGATCACAGCTTGGAAAGCCTCATCCACCGCCTTCGTGGTTTGTGTGACAACATGGAACCGGAGACTTTCCTTGACCATGAGATGGTATTCCTCCTTAAGGGCCAGCAGGCCAGTCCGTTTGTTCTAAGGGCTCGACGCTCTATGGATAGGGCAGGGGCACCCTGGCATCTGCGCTACCTGGGACAGCCAGAAATGGGAGACAAGAACCGCCATGCCCTGGTGCGTAACTGCGTGGACATTGCAACATCTGAGAACCTTACTGACTTCCTGATGGAAATGGGTTTCCGCATGGACCATGAGTTTGTTGCCAGGGGACACCTGTTCCGTAAGGGCATCATGAAGATCGTGGTGTACAAGATCTTCCGCATCTTGACACCAGGGAACACAGACAACACTGAGGCCTTGTCACTCTCCTACCTTGTGGAACTAAGTGTTGTTGCACCAGCTGGGCAGGATGTGGTGTCTGATGACATGAGGAACTTTGCAGAGCAGCTGAAACCTCTGGTTCACCTAGAGAAAATAGACCCCAAAAGGCTCATGTGACAAGGCAGTCTGTCCACCACTGGGGCTTGTCCTCAGCTGTTACAAAAAAAGAAGATGTTATAATTGCCCTATTTCACCACTGCTAGCCAGGCATTCTTCCCTCAGGAAGGAGGACAATGAGAACTTAGTTGGTTCTTTGCACTGTTTTCCTCATATGGCCAGTTCACTTTTGTGACAGCCTTTCTAAATTAAAGGCTAAGGATGACATGGAGAATCTAGATAATCCCTCTGCATAAAGAGGGGAAACTGGAATAAAATAGCTTTGGGGAATAAAAATCTTTTAATTGTTTTGCCATTTGTGTGTAAGGTTTGTAAAACAGAGACTGAGTTTGTATTGTGCAGTAATAAAGGCTATAAAGAGAAATGTCTATCATTCTGATTCTTTACCCCATTACCCTGCTACTTTGGGATAGACTCATCAACTGGAGCAAAAATATGACAGTTTTTTGTTTTAATTTTGATAGAGGTGATAGTTTACCTTTCATAAAAGTAGCACATGGGCTTCCCTGGTGGCGCAGTGGTTGAGAGTCCGCCTGCCGATGCAGGGGCCACGGGTTCGTGCCCCGGTCCGGGAAGATCCCACATGCCGCGGAGCAGCTGTGCCCGTGAGCCATGGCCGCTGAGCCTGCGCGTCCGGAGCCTGTGCTCCGCAACGGGAGAGGCCACAACAGTGAGAGGCCCGCGTATCTCAAAAAAAAAAAAGAGGAATGAGGCGCAGATTACTCAAATTTTTACTTCTATTGTAAGTGGTGGAGCCTGAATTTCAACTCCAGCGGCCTAGCTCCAGGTATATAACCACTGTTCATCCACCATGTTTTACTCATTCACTCTTTTGATGATAGAACTCTAGATTGCCTTCAACTCTCGATTACTATTAAAAATGCAAAAATAGGGACTTCCCTGGCAGTCCAGTGGTTAAGACTCCACGCTTCCACTGCAGGGGGCATGGGTTCGATCCCTGGTCAGAGAACTAAGGATCCCGCATGCCATGCTGCACAGTGGCAAAAAAAAAAAAGCAAAAATAAGCAAGTTTGTATACTGACGTGAATATTCCTCTGAACTATGCAATTGGGCGTGCTCAATTTGCCAAAAATGGCCAGGTTACTTTTCAGAATGGCTGTGCTAATTCCTATCACCAGTACACAAGAACTCATAACCACCAATCTTCGGTGTTAGCATCTTTCTCATTTTTTCCAGTTTTCTTTTTCTTTTTTTATGTTTTTATATATGGCAAATTATTTAAGTCAATAAATTTTTAAGGAATTTCACACGTTCTGATTCCTTCCACTGCCGATCACCTTAGTTCCTCCAGTGTCTGAGTCATACTCTTCAAGATAGCCCTTTCAAAAAGAATTTTTCCTCAGTCCACAGTTGTCATGTCAGTCAGTCAGTCTCCCATTCTTTTAGTTGGGCTTCTTTGATCTCCAATGGAATATGGACATACTTCAAAATTCCCCACCTGTGATCTTTGGGATCCAATTTCCTCAAGCAATTTACTTTTGGACCATGTTTAGGGTCAGAGGAAATGGATCTGCCTGCTTCTGAATTTTAGACACCCTCTAAACATGCATTAAGTTCAAATCATATTCACTCCTAAGCTATCATAGCTTAGAACAGTACAGATCGTTGGGATATGCCAATACCTTTTTAAAGTCCAGACACTGTGTTCTCAAGATAAAAACCTAAAAAAGGAAGTCATCTTTGTTTCATGTCAACATGAGAGTACTAAATCAGCATAGCTGATAATTTCCCACATATCTTAAGCTTTTAAATTATCAATTCTATAGTCCTGGAAGCAACCTTTGTGTTTATCAATACCCCCACCACTTGAATCTGTTTCAGGTACCATGTTCCTTCTTATCTGTATCAAAACTCATACTGAACAATGAGTTCTAGGTTGCAAAAGAGGATTTATTTTTGCACCCATCTATAAGTCTTTGTCTACAGATTAACAAAAACAAACATAAGTGCTATTAATTTTTGCCAGTCTGGTGGAAGTAAAGTGGCAGCTCTTGGCTGTCTTGATTTGCATTTCTCTGATTATAATTAAATTTGAGCCTTTTTTTTCTTTTTTGTTTTTTTGTATGCTTAGTATGTGAAACTAAGGTATTTATATATCCTTTGCTTATTTTCCTATTTGATTTCCTGTCTTGTTGATTTGTAGGAATTCTTTGTATATTCTAGACCTTCTTTTATTTGTTTTAAACACTGCAAATACTTTCTCCCAGTGCCTATTTATATCCTTTGCCTACTTTTTTAAAATTTGATTTCCTCTCTTCTTAGTTTGTAGGAATTGTGTGTATATTCTAGACATTATTCCGTGTTTGTTTTAAACATTGCAAATACCTTCTCCCAGTCTGCAACCTTCGTGTTAACTTTGTGATGTCATTAATTAAGCAGATGTCCTAAATTTTGACCTTAGAATTTGGAGTCTTGTTTAGGAAGTCTTTATTTACACCTGGGTAACAGATTTTCCTGTATTTTCTAATATTAGCTTTATAGTTTTAACTTTCACATTTATGTCTTTAATCCATCTGGAGTCCACTTTTAACATAGTTTCAAGTAAAAATTCAGCTTTTTTCTCTATACAGTGAATTTGTTTTTATATAACTGTCAGAAAAACAATCTTTCCAGTGTTTTGTGATGCCACCTTTATCACATATTAAGTTCCCATGTATATACTTTATTTATAAGCTCTCCATTCTATTCCATTGATCCTTTTCTTTGTTTCAGTGCCAGCAACACATTTTTATTACTGTGGCTTCGTGGTAGAGCCAGTTCTACCAGTAGGGCAGGTCTCCCTACTTTTATTTCCCTCTGAAAATAGACTTAGCTTTCATAGACCTTTATTCCTTCATATTCATTTTAGAGTGGGTTTTAGTTTCTCAACATTACTACTGGAATTTTTATTGGAATTTCATTGAACACATATAGATTAATTTGGGGGAGAACTGACATCTTTGCATGGAACACTCCCTCACCAGAATTCAATGGGGCAGGCTTCCTTCACCTCTTTCAGGTCTTTGCTGAAACATCAGGAAGGCCTTCCCTGACCATCCTAAATTAAGTAGCACCCTCACTCCTCATCACTCTTTCTTTCTCTTATTTAATCTTTTTCATAGCATTTATTACTATCCAACTTTAGATTATTTAATCTCTGCTTCTCTGCTAAAGATGTAAGATTCGTGAGGATAGGTGCCCTGTTTTGTTCTCTGCTGCACCCCTAGTACCCAGAACAATGCCTGGCGTATGGTGGCCACTCTGAATATTTGTTAAACAAATGAATAAAATCTTTACACTCCTGAAGTTATTTGAATTATGACATTTATTCAGGCCTTCTAATGTCCCTGAATGGAGTTTAGTTTTCTTTCCTTGATAAACTTCTTAGGCATTGCTTTGTGGTAAGGGAAGTTTGCCTGCCATTCCAGTAAACAGTAAATGTTGCCTGCCATCAAGGCATCAGGCACTACAGCCACCTCCCCACACTCACAACAGTGCACCCTGAGGAGAATTCAGGATAGAGGAAAATAGGAAATATTCTGTGCTCTGGATACTGGCCCTAGAGAGTTAAGCTGCATATCTAAGGAAAAATTTCAGTGAGCCCAGAATCTTGCATCTTCCCATATGTAGAAAAGCTCTAAAATTACTAACTTGAGATGTTTGTCTTCTGTGATTAGCAGTAATCTTTTGATGTTCGTCTACATGGTTTTTCAGCAAAAACTCTCCTATATATCCTGGCTCCTCCCTTACCTCTTCAGAGTGGTTCCTCAGAGCTATCTGAGAGGCTGTCTCCCAGGCTCTAGTCCTCAGGTCCCGAATAAAACTTAACTTGCAACTTTTAGGTCGTGCGTTTTTCTTCAGTCCACAGTTTTTAGGCCAATTACTATAGACCAGGAGTTGGCAAACTACACCTGGGCATGTCAGCCTGTGCTCTGGTTTTGTAAATAAAATTTTATTGGAACATCCACATTCATTCATTTAATACTGTCTATGGCTGCTTTTGTTCAACAGTGACAGAGTTGAATGGCTGCAACAGAGACCACATGACCTGCCAAACAGAAACTATTTACTGTTTGCTCTTTACAGAAAGAGTTTGCAGATATTTGCTATAGACTTTAGTTGCTACTGTAGATTGTGTTATATTTTTTATTACATTTTTAAGGTGGTTATTCCTAATAGAGAAGAACACTATTGAATTTTGTAAGATGATTTCTATTCTTGCAAACTTGACAATAACTCTTTTATAGTTCTGATAGTTTGCCTGTTGATTATATTGTGTTTTCCATATAGACTATCATATCATTGGCAAGAATGGCAAGCAAAAGAGTACATACATCTTTCACTTTTTCTCATCTAAAAGAATTGGCCAGACTCTCTGAGACTCTAGCTAACGCTAATAATGGGCATCCACGACTTAGTCCTGACCTTAATGCTACTGCATCAAGTTTCTCTAAGTATGAAAAAAATCATAATTTTTACCCTTTGGTCCATCAACGTGGTGAATTATATTGAGAGATTTTCTGCTGTTGGGCCACCCTAGTACTCCTGGGATAACTCCTATGCATCATGATTTTATCCTTTAAACGCCCTGTTGGATTTGAGCACCTATTATTTTGTTTAGGGTATTTGCTCCGTGGACTACCCTAATTGCCATCCAGAGATCTATGCAATGTGACTACTCCCTATTTTTCCAACCTCTCTGCTGGAACTACAAGCTAAGCATTATGCTAGACACTGGGTTACAGCACAGGCTAAGATACAGTCCCTGTCTTTAATAGCTCCCATTATAATGGCAGAAACAGACATTTATACAGTTTGTGTAGTCACGAAAGGTATGCAAACAAAGGGTTCCTTCCCAAAACAAATGAATCTTTAGCACTGAACAAGAAGGTCTGCTTCCTTTTTCTTGGATGTAACTCAATACTCTTGCTTATGTATTATCTTCCTTAATACCCTTTCACTTTTGCCTTTTCCACTCATCTCTGGCTATGTGACACCTACACAACCAAAAAGCAAGATCAAATAATGGAAAGCATGTAACACAGTGCTTAAGGGCTCAGATTTGAGAGACAAATAGGTTCCAGTCCTAGCTATGCCATTTACTAGCTATGTGACCTTGGACATACGCAGCACCTTCCAGAGAATCCATTTCCTCGTCTGTCAAATTTAGAAGAATAATAATACATTCACAAAGAGGATATAATAAACAGACCTTTGTGAAGGCTTTCAACACAGGGCCTGACAAACCGCCAGGATTTTCCCTTTCTATCCTTGTGTGATCATTCCTGGAACACAAGAAGGTCACAAAGTCTCTTTCCTGTGACTTCTGAAATTTGATGGTAGCTAAGTAGCATCACTTGTTTTACATTTCATCATGTTCCCTATATAGTAATTCTTTGTATATCTTGGCTTCTAGTGCTACTATTTAAGAGCTATTTGTATATTGGGCAAGTTATTTAAACTCTCAGAATATCTATTTTCTCATCTATAAAACAAGCATAATTACAAGAGTATTTCATAGAGTTGTCATATGAATTAAATGATCAATATGCATAAAGGCCTAGCACAGTGCTTGGCACATAAGTGCTTAACACTTGATAGCTGTTTTCAATTTTAGTATTATTAATAAGGCTATATGCTTCTTAAGGGGAGAAATTGTGTTTTGTAATATAGTATAATGGCTAAGAGCACAGACTCTGGAGTCTTCAGTTCAAATATGAACACCACAAGTATGTTGCTCAAGCTGGGTAAATCTCTCTAGGCCTCAGTCTTCTTATCTGAAAAATGGGGATGATTAAAAAAAAAAACCACAACAGTTCCTGGATGTTGTTGTAGAGATTAAAGGGGATAATACACTTACTTGGCATTTAGCAGAGTGCCTGACATAAATACTGATTTATTGAGCAATTATTGTGTGCCAGGTTATGTGCTAAATGTTTTATTTAGCCTTGTTCTCAATATTTTTTTCTGTGAACCCCGTAACCCCTGCTTAGTACTACTCATATACTAACCTTTCAAATATTTATTGAATGAATGAGTGAGTGAATTAGTGAATGCTGACTTGTAGACCATAAGAATCTTGCCTGCATTAGCTGGTTTGTCCCAGGTTAACACTCCTCATTCCTCTGCCATGAGTTAGTGTATAAGCCATGAGGTTCAGCATCTGTAAAAAGCAGGAGAGCATGGAAAGGGGGTAGATTTTAGACCCTGACTCTTTTACTCTAGAGAAATCACTCATCCTTTAGTGCTTGGATTTATTTCTCAGAACTGGTAAAATGAATTATAAAATGTTGCTGTAGGCAAAAGTGATAAAATTATTTACATTTAAGGTCATGGAGAACATAGAGAAAGGAACACCCCTTTGGAGGAAAGAAAAATCAATGCAACTGTTCTTGAGGGCAGTTAGCCCAAGGAAATAATTAAGGATTGTGCACAAAGGTATAGTATAAGGCATCTTATACTACATCACCATGTTAGTGATGTGTATAAATCAAAAAATGGAAATAATCTAGATGTCTCATAAAAGGAAGTGGAATAATTAAATGGTACTTCATCCACAAAATGGCTGCATGGATATCGTGCAGCCATTTAAAAAAAAAGAAAATGTGTGGAAAATGAATTTAGCAACATGGAAAAATGTGCCCGTTCGTTAACTTATTGACTTTGTGACCTTAGGCAACTTACTTCTCTGCTTCAGTCTCATCATTAAATGGGAGTACTAATATTGCCTTCCTTATAGAATTATCATGAGGACTAAATGAATTATTACATGTAAAACTACTTGGGGGCTGCCCTGGTGGTGCAGTGGTTGAGAGTCCGCCTGCAGATGCAGGGGACACGGGTTCGTGCCTCAGTCCGGGAGGATCCCACATGCCGCTGAGTGGCTGGGCCCGTGAGCCATGGCCGCTGAGCCTGCGCGTCCCGAGCCTGTGCTCCACAACGGGAGAGGCCACAACAGTGAGAGGACTGCGTACCGCAAAAAAAAAAAAAAAAACTACTTGGAATTGTACCTGACCCATAGTAAACATTATGTAGACATGAGCTATAATTATTACGTGGGGGAAAAAAAAGTTTAAAAACAACGTGTATGGTATGCCATATATATATATATATATATATATATATATATATATTTTTTTTTTTTCCCCCCCACACCTTGCAGGATCTTAGTTCCCCAACTGGGTATCGAAAATGTGTCCCGGGCGCGGGAACGCGGCGGCTCCGTGTCACCGGAGCCGGAGCGCGCAGGCCCATCCCGGCCGGGGGGCGGGCGGCCCGGCCGATGGCGCCACGTGGTTCATGTATGTGCTGAGCTGGCTGTCGCTCTTCAGCCAGGTAGCCTTCATCACGCTGGCCATTGCAGCCGGACTCTATTACCTGGCAGAATTGCTAGAAGAATACACGGTGGCCACCAGCAGGATCATAGAATATAGGGTCTGGTTCTCCGCAGCTGTGCTGATTGGCCTCTATGTTTTTGAGCGTTTTCCCACCTGCATGATTGGTGTAGGCCTCTTCCTGGTCTACCTGGTCTACTTTGGCCTCCTCCAGACCTTCCCTTTCATCATGCTCACCTCGCCTAACTTCATCCTGTCCTGTGGGCTACTGGTGGTGAATCATTACCTAGCGTTTCAGTTTTTTGCAGAGGAATATTATCCTTTCTCAGAGGTCCTGGCCTATTTCACTTTTTGTCTGTGGATAATCCCGTTTGCGTTCTTTGTGTCACCGTCGGCTGGGGAGAACGTCCTGCCTGCCACCATGCAGCCTGGAGATGATGTGGTCTCCAATCACTTCGCCAAAGGCAAGCGGGGCAAACGCTTAGGGATCCTGGTTGTCTTCTCCTTCATCAAAGGGGCCATTCTACCCAGTCGGCAGAAGATATACTGACCTTCTGCGGAGGGGATACCGGGGCAAGATCAGGAGAGTCAGGCCTCTGGGCCTCTGCACTAGGTGGGGGCCGGGAGCTGGAAGGCACCTTTCCCCAGCCCTGGCCCTCCTTCCCTCGACTCCCCCAGAAGCCCCCATCCCCACCGTCCTCAGGAGGCTCAGCTTGGCTCAGATCTGATGCTGCCAGAGGCTGAGACCTCAGAGGGCGCCAGGGAGGATGTGGTGCCTGCTTAGCCAGGAGACCATGGTCCACCTGGGTGTGCAAAAGCTGAGCTCCTGTGGCCCTCCCGCCCCCTCTTGTGATGGGTCAGGAGTTCTGGCTCAGGCAGGGCAGGGGCTGTGAAGCTGGAGAGCAGACAGGGATAATTGCTATGGGCAGATGGCAGTGGGGAGGGGCCGTGGCTTAGCCTTTGCAAGAGAAAGTTTTTGCTGTTGAACTGTGATTTCTGTCCAAGTGCTGATTCCCGTTTGAATAGATTCTAGGTGACCCTGTTTGCCTTAATACCCTGGAAAAAAAAAAAAGAAGAAAAGAAAGAAACTGTGTCCCCTGCAGTGGAAGCATGGAGTCCTAACCACTGGACCAGCAGGGAGTTCCCTGGTGTGCTATCTTTTATAAAACATGTCCTATAGAGAAAATGGTGTGAGGGTAAGTACTTCAAAATGTAATGGTCTTTGTTTGGTGTTGGAAATAAGCTGTACTTTTTATTGTTTCTGCCTGTCTTTTTTTTTTTTTAAATGATGAATGTATATTTCTTATGTAACTGAAAAGTAATAATAGTTAAAAAAAAAAAAAAAACCAGTAAGAGATCATTGCTTTCGTAGGGGAGTAATGGGTATCTGGTTGCGGCCAGCAGGGGGTCTACTCTTCCTTGCGGTGCGCGGGCTTCTCATTGCAATGGCTTCCCTTGTGGAGCACTAGCTCTAGGCATGCGGGCTCAGTAGTTGTGGCACTCAGGCTCAGTAGTTGTGGTTCGCAAGCTCAGTAGTTGTGGTGCACGGGCTTAATTGCTCCACAGTATGTGGGATCTTCCCGGACCAGGGCTTGAACCCATGTCCCCTGCATTGGCAGGTGGATTCTTAACCACTGCACCACCAGGGAAGCCCCAAACCACTTGACTTTAAAATTGGTTCATATGAAATATTTTTCTAGCTCCTAAGTTATTAAAATTGTGATACCAAGTTCTTGTTTTAGATGCAGTGAAATGGGTATTCTACTGTTTCCTTGGCATTATAAATTAGTGAAAACCTACCGGAAAACAATTTGGAAGTAACTATCAAGAACCATCAAATCCTCATACCCTTTGATCCAACATTCCCACTTCTGGTAATCCAGGCTGAGGAAATAAGCAAAAATTTGAGGAAATGTACATATATTTCATAATAAAACACTTAAAACAACCTAAATGTTCAGCAAAAGAGAAGTGGTTAAGTAAATTCTGCCATATCCATTGGATGAAATATTATGCAGCCATTAAAAATATTATTATGAGGACTCTACAGCAACATGAAAATATGCTTATGACATAATTTAAATTAGGTTAGCATGTTACAAATGATATGTACACTATTACTACTATTTTTAAAACTGTATATTAAGGAAAGATAAGGAAAATGCACCAAAATGATAGCAGTTGTATTGTAAGCTATGGGTAATTTCCCTTTTTGTTTTAGTAGTCTAATGGACTTTTCTAAAAATAATTTATTTCATTAATTAATTAATTTTATTTTTGGCTGCGTTGGGTCTTCGTTGCGTTGTGCGGGCTCCTCATTGTGGTGGCTTCTCTTGTTGCGGAGCACAGGCTCTAGGCGTGCGGGCTTCAGTAGTTGCGATTCATGGGCTCAGTGGTTGTGGCTCATGGGCTCTAGAGTGTAGGCTCAGTAGTTGTGGTGCACAGGCTTAGTTGCTCCGTGGCATGTGGGATCTTCCCGGACCGGGGCTCGAACCCGTGTCCCCTGCATTGGCAGGCAGATTCTTAACCACTGTGCCACCAGGGAAGCCCTAATTGGACTTTATTGCTTTTATCTTTTAAAAATTAGTTTATTTTAAATGGATAAAATCCTTGGGAATTCCCTGGCAGTCCAGCGGTTAAGACTCCACACTTTCACTGCTGAGGGCACAGGTTCAGTCCCTGGTGGGGGAGCTAAGATCCCGCAAGCCGCACTGCCAAAAATAAAATAAAAGGATAAAATCCATGTAAAAGCTATATAAGAAAGTTAGTCTTACTTCATCTTCCCCTGTACCCTGTTTATTCATCAACTTCTGATTATTTCAAACATTGAATTTATCTTTACAGAAGATGAAGATTTCCTACTGATGAGGATATTCAGAAGAATGTGTCATAGACCCTGAAGAAATTTCTAAATTGAGTACCCCAAAAATGTTCTGGAGAGTGGAAGCATCCTTGGAATAAGTGCACTGCCTCCAAGGTAATGACAACTTGAAGTAAACAACATTCATTTGTACGTATAAGGTGTGTCCTGTTTTTAAAGAACCAGGCATAATAGTGTTGTGGGCCCCAGACTGACCTTAAACTGGGACCACTCCTGAAATTCAGTCCTTATTAGATGTACCTGATAAGATAGGTGGCCTACAGGTAATGATCAATGTTAACCATTTATTAAGCACTTACTGTGTTCTGGGCACTGTGCTAAAAAAACGCAAAAACTGTCGCATCTTAAACTCTTTCAGCAATCTTTTGAGACAGACATTATTATCTTCATTTTACTGGTAAGGAAGCTGAGACTCATGGAGAAACATGGCCAAGGTCACAGCTGTGAGAGGTAGAACTAGATTTTAACCTAGGTTGTCTGACTCAAGGCTCACTTGCTATGCAGTCCTGCTCTTATTACTTGCATTAGTTTATCGGGGTGGGGATGGAGGGCTATAGTGATGAGGAAGAAGAAAAAAGCTTGCATAGGGAAGACAGCCTGATGTCTGTGTATGACATTAGTCCCAACGTGAGCCTTGAGGACATGTCTGTATCAGATTCATGTAGAGAAAGGGGTTGTAGGTTAAAGCTTTTTCCTGTTCCATTCCAGTTCTCATGCAGAGCTACTCTGGGGTCCAGGGGACAAATATGTGACAAAGTAGAGCAGGGTCTCTTCTACTCTTTTTTTTTCAGTATAGTTGGTTTACAATATTGTGTTAATTTCAGGTATACAGCAAAGTGATTCAGTCATTTTATATATATATATATATATATATATATATATATGTATGTATTCTTTTTCAGATTCTTTTCCCTGTATATAGCAAAGAGATTCAGTCATATATACATATATATTCTTTTTCAGATTCTTTTCCATTATACGTTATTACAAAATATTGAGTATATTTCTCTGTGCTGTACAGTAGGTCCTCATTGGTTACCTATTTTATATATAGTAGTATGTATATATTAATCCCAGTCTCCTAATTTATTCCCCCTCTTTCCCCTTTAGTAACTATAAATTTGTTTTCTATGTCTCTGGGTCTATTTCTGTTTTGTATATAAGCTCATTTGTATCATTTTTTTTTGTTAGATTTCACATATAAACGATATCATATGATATTTGTCTTCCTCTGTCTGGCTTACTTCACTTAGTATGATAATCTCTAGGTCCGTCCATGTTGCTGCAAATGGCATTATTTCATTCTTTTTATGGCTAAGTAATATATATATATATATATATCTCACATCATCTTCTACTCTTTGAAATACACTCCACTTTGTTACAACTTAGATTTTGAGGGATTGTTCTGTTACTTTGAGGTAGACACAAAAGAGGATACAAGAGCAGCAGAGTTCTTGAATGCAACAGTCTTCAGTGTGTCTCTCTCTTGAGTCATAGTGCTCCAGTCTGGATAGGTGGCATCCAGATGCTATGTCTGGAGCACAGTTGTCATCCTAGAATGTTCCTTACAGCCACTTGGGAATTCTCTTTGCTTCTCTCCTGTGTTGACTCTCCTGTTTCCTGAATCCCATAACTTTCTTTCTCTTTTCTAAAAAAAAAAAAAAATGTAGATTTAACTGACATATAACATTGTATTAATTCAGGTGTACAACATAATGATTCAATATATGTACACATTCAAAATGATCACAGTAAGTTTAGTTAACATCCATCACTGCACAATTTTTTTCCCTTGTGATGAGAACTTTTATCATCTACTCCATAACTTTCTCTATCTTTTTTTGCCCTCTAGTTTTGGTGGCCATGTCTTATGAAAGAATGCACTAGAAGTAAGTTCTTCTCTTGTTGCAGAGCACAGGCTCTAGGCATGCGGGCTTCAGTAGTTGTGGCACGCAGCCTCAGTAGTTGTGGCACACGAGCTTAGTTGCTCCGCGGCATGTGGGATCTTCCCGGACCAGGGATCGAACCCATGTCCCCTGCATTGGCAGGCAGATTCTCAACCACTATGCCACCAGAGAAGTCCGAAGTAAGGTTTTTTAACACTTTGTATATCTTTTTTTTTTTTTTTTTTGGCCAGGCCGTGCAGCTTGCAGGATCTTAGTTCCCGGACCAGGGATTGTACCAAGGCCCAAGCAGTGAAAGCGCCAAGTCCTAACCATCGAACCACTAGGGAATTCCCAACACCTTGTATATCTGATTTTGTCTTATCCATATGTTTTAATGATGGTATTGATAGTTTAACAGGGTATAGGATCCTAGGTTGAAAATCATCATCTTTCAGAAATTTTGAAGGTATTCTTCCCTTCTCTTCTACTTCTAGGTCTGAAGGTCTGAAGCCACTCTGATCCCTGAACCTCTATCTGGGACCAGTTTCTTATCTTCTTAGGAGATTATAGGATCTTGTCTTTGTCAACAGTGTTCTGATATTTCACAGTGTGTGGGTCTTAATGTGGGTCTATTCTCATTTATTGTCCTGGGTACTCCTTATTTTATGATTTCCTCAACTCTTTTTTTATATATTCTCTTTTTATGAAACTTTTATTCAACTGTTGCACTTCCTTGACTGGTTCTCTAATTTTCATATCTTTTTTCCTTCTAGTTTCCATATCTGTGTCTTTTTGCTCTACTTATAGGCAATTTCCTCAACCTTATCTTCCATTCTTTCTATTGGGCTCTTGCTTCTGCTTTCATGTTTTTTTCATTTCAAAGAACTTTTTTTCCCTTCTGAATGTTCTTTATCATTGTTTATTGCTATTTTTTTCATATATTCAGATATCTTTTCTTCTAGTTGAGGCTATGCATGATAGTTTTAAAAATTTTATTTTCTCGGGCTTCCCTGGTGGCGCAGTGGTTGGGAGTCCACCTGCCGATGCGGGGGACGCGGGTTCGTGCCCCGGTCCGGGAGGATCCCGCATGCCGCGGAGTGGCTGAGCCCGTGGGCTGTGGCCGCTGAGCCTGCGCGTCTGGAGCCTGTGCTCCGCAGCGGGAGAGGCCGCAGCAGTGAGAGGCCCGTGTACCGCAAAAAAAAAAAAAAAAATTAGTTTTCTCTGCATTGTCTCAGTTTCTTCCAAGTTTCTTTCTTCTCTTTGTTTTCATCTCTTTCTTTCCTGTTAGAGGAAATCCTCGTGTCCCATAATCCTTGGCTTTCTGCTCATGAATAAAAGTAGGGGACTAAAAGCTGATTGGAAACTCTGTGCATGAAGGGGAGAATCATTGACCATGAGGTCATTTGTCCATGAACCAATGACCATGAGGGACCATTAGCTGGAAGACTTCAGTGTCATTATCTTTACATCTTTCATATTGGGCTTCATTTTCCCCAAAGAAGAAGATACATCTTCCCAGGAGGTAAAGGTTGGCTACCAGAATTCCGGGAGCAGAGTGTGGAAAAAGTCTACTGATTGCCCCTTTTTCAGTATGATGCTCTTAACTGTTCCTGGTGACCTGTATTACTCCAGAGATTGTTTTACTCTCTCAAGAGAATACCCCCCATACTTCTGCTGAGGTGGAGGAGGGGCAGTCACCTGGAGGGTACGGTGAGGGAAGCCAACTGACCTTCAACTAGTCCTTCTTAGTTTAGCTGTTCTTCACCCCCACCTCCAGGGATACCGCTGGTTAATTCTTGAACACATCCAGGCTGCTTCTCAGCTTTCTCCAGTTTCTGGTCCAGGATTCCACATTCTTGGGTCTGCCGGGCCTTTTAACACTCATTCATTTGCTTTCTCACCCGCAAAATTCTGTTGTATTTATTACCCCCTCTCCCTTTCCTTATTCTTTAAAATAATCCTTTACTGAAGTTTTAGTGCGATGGGACTGGGAGGGGAGGAAGTGGAAAGGAAAATTACATGCGTGAGAAATTATATTCACTGTCTTTATCCAGAACTCTTTAATTTTTTTGTTTTGTTTTTATGGAATTATACCACATTCTACTATTTACACACAGGCAACTTACTTGGATTTCTCTGTGCTTCATCAGCAAAATGGGAGAAATGATGGTATCTACTTTATACTATTGTGAAGATTAAGCAAAATGCCATACTTAATTGTTTTTAAGAAACACATTCTTTCCAGATTTTTATATCTCTGGAGTCAGAATGTTAACACAGGTCCAAGTATCTTGTAAACATTCAGGAAACAATTATCTTAGGTGCAGTGAAATATGGTAATACATGTAACACACTTCACAGAGAGCCTGGAACAAGGTGCGCAATAAACGTGGAAGACGGGATTATTATTATACACACTAAACCATACTTAATATTCCAAAACCTGCTTGTCCTACTTCATACAATCTTGTGTCCATTCTTCTGCCTTAGTAGAAAGAGATCTACCTTACTCTCTTGGAAGTTATATGATATTCCATAGAATCGATGTTCCATTTAATCACTCTTCCATGGATGGACATTTTTTTTTCAAATTTTTTCCTGAAATACCAATAGCAAGCACTCTAGTAATATATCCTCATAGACATGTGTTAGTATTTCTGTATGATAAAGACCTAGAAGTGGAATCACTCTATCACACTCATATGGAAAGTGTCTAATAGGAATTTCCAGAGTAAAAGAGGCATGTGAGTGATTAATCAGGATCCTGATTTGGGTAGGCATCTGTAATTGTGGAAAGCACGCGAGACTTAAAGACAAAAGACCTAAATCCCAATGGTAGCTCTACCGCTTATCTGGGGAAATATTGTTTGTTCTTTCATTTATTCAAAAATATGTACTGAATTCTACCTGCTCTGTGCCAGACACAGTGTTAGAGACTAGGAATACAGAGATGAGTAAGACACAGTCCTTGCCCTCAGGAAATTTACAGTAATCGGTGAGAAGATGGACAAAGAAACAGATGCCACTTGCTCTCTGTGTGACCTTGGGAAGTTGCTTAACCTCCTGAATGTCTGTTTCTTTTTCTGTAAAATGGGTGATAGTCCTTATACCATAGGGTTTTTGTGAAGATTACATGAAATAATGTATGAGTGCCCTGTACGGTTCCTGGCACAGAGTGTGCACTCAATAAATGGAAGCTATCATTATTGCTTTAGTAATATGATAATTGTAATAAATAATTTGTTATAGTTGCTGTGATAGAAGCTGCTACGTGTTCTACCTCTTTGAACTCACTTCGACAGTATTAAATGAATTGTTAAGAGACAGTAGCATAGCATATTCAAAGTGGCACTAGGTAGAGACTTCCCTGGCGATCCAGTGGTTAAGACTCCATGCTTCCAATGCAGGGGGCTTGAGTTCTGTCCTTGGTCAGGGAACTAAGATCCCACATGCCGCGGGGCGCAGCCAAAAAACCAAACAAACAAAAGTGGCACTAGGTGAATATTAGTTTCATTTTTGGCCTTTTATGTTGGGACAAAGGGTAAATAAGCAGATGGAAACGCAAACATCCATATGTTTGAACACAGCAACGATCTTCCCAGTCCATGTGTCACAGAGCCAATTCTGGGCACTTCCTTAGCTACATAGATTTCACTTCTGGCTATATCTGAACGTCTGGAATGAGGCTGCATACCTCCCTGCCCACAGCCACAAATAATCACGGAGACAGGATGTTCATATGTCCCACAGCTGATGGCTGCCTGCTGCAAGGGATTCTTTCCTCCCAGTTTACAAAGCACAGCACAGCTTGTACCCCCATCCTTAATGGGGGGTCACTTATTTGCTTGACACTGACTTTTATGAAATTGTTTCTTTTCTTTCGCACACAGATGTAAAACAAGAATTAAAGGAGGGACTTCCCTGGTGGCACAGTGGTTGAGAATCCGCCTGCCAATGCAGCAGACACGGGTTTGAGCCCTGGTCCGGGAAGATGCCGCGGAGCAACTAAGCCCGTGCACCACAACCACTGAGTCTGCGCTCTAGAGCCTGTGAGCCACAACTACTGAGCCCGCATGCCACAACTACTGAAGCCCGCGCGCCTAGAGCCCATGCTCTGCAACAAGAGAAGCCACCACAATGAGAAGCCCGCGCACCCCAAAGAAGAGTAGCCCCAGCTCACCACAACTAGAGAAAGCCCGCATGCAGCAACAAAGACCCAACGCAGCCAAAAATAAATAATTAATTAATTTAAAAAAAAGAATTAAAAGAGATATATCTTGATACAAAAAATTCTCAGCTTTAGCTACTAATTAAATTTAAAGATAATTCTAGAGGTAAATTTAAGCACAATGAAGTGATAGAAAAGAGCAGTATAACTATTTGGGGTGGACTCTCTATTTAGAGGTTAACTAGTGTTTAATGACTAGATACATTGTTTTGTTTTATTTTTTCCCCCTGTTTCTCTACTCCCCCTAGAGGGTTTTTAAAGCACCTATATTTATTTCTCCTGTCTGGATATGTACCTAGCTATGCAGATCATACCACATTCCCCTGGATTTTTACAAACTGACTCTCCTTGCAGAGGTGGTGTGGTGCAATTGTCTAGAGCCCAAGTTTTGGAGTCAGGCAGACCTGGGTTTGAATTATAGCTCTTCCATTTACTAGCGCTGGGATCTCAGGCAAAAATTTCTAAAGCTCAGTTTCCTCAGCTGTAAATGGGCAATATTAATGTCAATACTATGATATTAGCTTTATAGAATGAACATGGGTTAAAAGAGATAATACATGTAAACTCCTCTGCACGGTCTCACAGTGTGGGCTTTTAGTTTGTAGTTACGATCATTTGTAATTTCATTAAGGTGCCTCATGCAGTGCTTGGCACGTAGTTAACACTCAAAACCTGGCAGCTGTTATGATAAGTTACCTATGGTTTCTAACTGCCAGGATTATGGCTTTGTTACTTAACTTTTTTTGGTTTTTTTGGCTGCGTTGGGTCTTCGTTGCTGCGTGCGGGCTTTCTCTAGTTGTGGCGAGCGGGGGCTACTCTGCTTTGTGGTGCGTGGGCTTCTCACTGTGGTGACTTCTCTTGTTTCGGAGCTCAGGCTCTAGGCACGTGGGCTTCAGTAGTTGTGGCACGCGGGCTCTAGAGTGCAGGCTCAGTAGTTGTGGCGCATGGGCTTAGTTGCTCCGCGGCATGTGGGATCTTCCCGGACCAGGGCTCAAACCCTTGTCCCCTGCATTGGCAGGCGGATTCTTAACCACTGTGCCACCAGAGAAGCCCTGTTATTTACCTTTTTAAATTTGTTAGTGACTGGGACTTCCCTGGTGGTCCAGTAGTTAAGACTCTGTGCTTCCACTACAGGGGGCATGGGTTCGAACCCTGGTCAAGGAACTAAGACCCCACATGCCACGCGGCCACAAAAACAAATGAAACAAAACAAACAAAAAACCTATAAATTTGTTAGTGATTAACATGATCTTTAGCCTAGTACCTGGAAACTTTTCTCATCATCTCTGTAACTCTGACAATGCCTGGCACCATTCCTAGCACACAGTAGGCACTCAGTACATCGCTGTTGAACCATATTCAGTTGAACTGAACATCTATTCAGACATTAGGACAGGAGCTGTGTCACTAAATAGCTGTCATTCCGAAACAGACAGCTAAACCTGACACAGACATGCTTGCATAGTTTGTAAGCCATTATTTCAACTCCCTGCATTGCAGGCATCTCAGTTAATATTCCATTCCACTCACATGACCCTTTGAAGGAACATAAAAACTAATAGAAATATCTAGTTTAGCAGCTAAGAAAATGAGCTTTGGTCTAGGTAGATCCAGGCTTACATCCTGGCTCCAGCACCGTCTAGTGGGTCAGTTACTTCATCTCTCTTAGAACCTCAGTTTTCTCATCTGTGAAAAGGGGATAATCATAGCGCCTGTTTCATCAGGTTATGGTGAGACTAGTGCCTTCCATGTGCTGTTCTCTTTCCTGGAACAGTGTTCCCCTGAGTTTCACTCCTGCCTTTTCGGCTTGACTGTCACTTTTTCCAGAAAGCCTTCTCTGCCACCCATGATAGGTTGGGTTCACTGTTGTACTCTCACTCCAGTGTCTGCCAGTTACCCTTTGTAATTACTTCTTCAGCTACTCAATTCCTTTCCGGGTTGTGAGCTTCCACAGGATAGGGATGGTGTCTGTCTCATTCATTCCTGTGTCTCCAGTGCCTAACAGTCCCTTGATACATAATATTTTGAGTGGACTATATTTGTTAACTGAATGAAATAATGAGATAATAATACACAAAAACACAGAGCCTAACATTTAGCAAGCTCTCAATAAATGGCCTATATAATTATCAACAACACAGTATTGGTGCTGAGTTTATTCACCTTGAGAAAACTAATATAGTGAGAAAAGCAGCAAATTAGAGATAGGTGTTGTGAATCTAGTTCTGTATCTCGTTTGACATATGTCCTTGGCCAAATCTTAATTCTTCTCATTTTTCCACTATTAAAATAAACATAAGAAATTCACCCTGGCGGGCTTCCCTGGTGGCGCAGTAGTTGAGAGTCCGCCTGCCGATGCAGGGGACACAGGTTCGTGCCCCAGTCCGGGAAGATCCCACATGCCGCGGAGCGGCTGGGCCCGTGAGCCATGGTCGCTGAGCCTGCGCGTCCGGGGCCTGTGCTCCGCAACGGGAGAGGCCACAGCAGTGAGAGGCCTGCGTACCGCAACAGAAAAAAAAAAAAAAAAAAGGAAATTCACCCTGGCGTCCTGCTTAGCTTGGTCTTTGTAAAGTCTGCCCTTTGCCAGACCACACCTGACAGGCTATCCTATGTATGCCCAGAGTTTCTAGATAGGGATCCTATAATGCCCTAGTACTCCTCTGCTTTCTCAGCTGCTCACTGTTGACCCGTGACCCTAATCCATCTGACCCTGTCTAGCCCCTCAGTTTGTTGGCTACCAGCTACCT
Organism: Tursiops truncatus; assembly: GCF_011762595.2. NCBI lineage: Eukaryota > Metazoa > Chordata > Mammalia > Artiodactyla > Delphinidae > Tursiops > Tursiops truncatus. The sequence continues at coordinate 161,798,506 of NC_047034.1, read as the reverse complement.
GTTGGCTACCTCCCAGCTTCCAGCCTTGAACTACATTCATCCTCACGATAAAGTCCAAAATCCTTAAGGTGCTAACTGGAGCTTCATCTTCTTCCCACCTTTCCCTTCACTGTCCTCCAGCCACCAGACTTTCCTGAAGTGCCCTGGAGGCACTAATCTCCCTGAATCAGGCTTTTAGACCTGCCAGTTCCTCTGCTGGGAGCATCGTCCCCACTCTATTAGGCTAACCCCTACTCAACCTTCACGTTTCAGCTTCAATATCACTTCTTCAGGGAGCATTAAGTGGCTCCCTTGAAAGAAATTAGATTTCCCTGTTATATGCCATCTTCCTTGTAGATCTGGTGTGATATATAGTCAGAGCTTCACATTATAAAAACAGAAGTTAAGAATCGACTTACATGTGAAATTTCTGTTTTTAATGCTGGCAAGTAATTTAAAAATTGTAACACACTGAGGGCCAACCAAAATATCTGTAGGTTAGTGACCGCCTGTGGCCTGCCTGTTTGCAACCTGACCTGTTCAACCTTTGGCTATACTTGGTAACTATTCCTGTGTTAATCATCACTCTATTTATTAACTGTCCACTCCATGCCAGGCACTGTGGTTGGTGCTTTACATAGATGAGTTCATGTAATATCCAAAACCACCTGTGAGGCCAGTAGAGTTCAGAGAGGTTAAGACACTTGCCCAAGGTCACAGTTTGTAAGTGGTGCAGCCAGGTATTAAAGGTTTTTTCTTGACACACAGTAGTTTCTTGCACTACCGTGTGTCGAGAAACAATTTGTCAGGGACTTCCCTGGTGGTGCAGTGGTTAAGAATCTGCCTGCCATTGCAGAGGACACGGGTTTGAGCCCTGGTCCGGGAAGATCCCACATGCCTGGAAGCAACTAAGCCCATGCGCCACAACTACTGAGCCTGCGCTCTAGAGCCCGTGAGCCACAACTACTGAGCCTGCACTCTAGAGCCCGTGAGCCACAACTACTGAGCCCGCGTGCCACAACTACTGAAGCATGCGTGCCTAAAGCCCGTGCTCCGCAACAAGAGAAGCCACCGCAATGAGAAGCCCGTGCACCGCAATGAAGAACAGCCCCTGCTCGCTGCAACTAGAGAAAGCCCGTGTGCAGCAACGAAGACCCAATGCAGCCAAAAATAAACAAGTAAATAAATTTATTTTTAAAAAGTAATTATTTTAGGGCTTCCCTGGTGGCGCAGTGGTTGAGAGTCCGCCTGCCGATGCAGGGGACATGGGTTCGTGCCCCGGTCTGGGAAGATCCCACATGCCGCGGAGCGACTGGGCCCGTGAGCCATGGCTGCTGAGCCTGCGCATCCGGAGCCTGTGCTCCGCAACGGGAGAGGCCGCAACAGTGAGAGGCCCGTGTATTGCAAAAAAAAAAAAAAAAAAAAGTAATTATTTTAAAAAAAACCAATTTGTCAGTTTAGAATGGGAGAGGCTTCTGCAGGTTTGCCTAACAACAACTCTTAATGTTGGTTGTGTGCTCACTAAGTGCCAGGCAGTGTGCTACACACTTTATAAATTTATTTTATAGTAGCGGGGACTACTCTTCGTTGCGGTGCACAGGCTTCTCATTGTGGTGGCTTCTCTTGTTGTGGAGCACGGGTTTTAGGCACGCAGGCTTCAGTAGTAGTGGCACGCAGGCTTTAGAGCACAGGCTCAGTAGTTGTGGCGCACGGGCTTAGTTACTCCACAGCATGTGGGATCTTCCCGGACCAGGGCTCGAACCCGTGTCCCCTGAATCGGCAGGCGGATTCTTAACCACTGCGCCACCAGGGAAGCCCCAGCTACACATTTTAAATGATCCGATTCAATCCTCACATCTATTCAAAGGAGCTACTATTATCTCCACTTCATAGATGAGGAACCTGAGGTATAGACTGGTCTCTGATTTACCCAAGAGTCAGAATTCAAACCCAGACAATCTGAGACCACAGTCCCCACACTTAGGAACTCCTATCACCGGTTTGTGTTTGTAGCAGAGTAGTGGTCTGACGGGCAAAAAGAAAAATGTATAAGTCCCTGTTTCTCCAATCCAGAGTCCCACAGAGGACTCATTTGAGAGAGGGATCCGCGTGGGTTATTTCCATGAACCTGCTGTTGACAGATGTGGCCTGCAGGTGGCAGCAACATCCACAGCCTCAATTCTGCAATGTTCAAAGAAAGGTTAAGGAAGCTTTATATAGTCAGACTCACTCATTTGCATTTTACTGAGTGATTGGCCCAGTTAATTCTTTGCCAGTTAATTGGACTTGGTTCTCAGCCCAGTAAGGACTGTCAGGATTTGGGAGCCCTTCACAGTTTGTGAAAGAAAAGATCTCAGGATTTGAAACTATGGTGAAGTCATTCAGTCCAGCAACCACTGTGGTGATTTTAAACTGTGTTAGGTGGAACTGGGTTTCAGTAGTCCCCAACACATATTGAGATCTTAGCTTTTTTTTTTCTTAATATTTATTTATCTATTTATTTAGCTGCATCAGGTCTTAGTTGAGGCACTCAGGATCTTTCATTAGGCATGTGGGATCTAGTTCCCTAACCAGGGATTGAACCCAGGCCCCCTGCATTGGGAGTGCAGAGTCTTAGCCACTGCACCACCAGGGAAGTCCTGAGATCTTAGCTTTTTAAAAAAATTCCCTATTTTGTTTTTGTTTTTAAGGTACAGTAATGTGTACATTTAAGGAAAAATTCAATAGCACAAAAGGGTATACAGTTTAGAGTCAGTTTCTCTATCACGTTCAAATCACATGATTTTCCCACCCCAGAGAAAAACTTGTGTATTCTTCCAGGTATAGAATATGGATATAAGAGAATATGCATCTATCCTTTGAAAAAAATAAATGATAACCTAAAACTATAAAGTTCCAGAAGAAAACTTAGGGGGAACATTTTGTGATCTCAGGTTAGGCAAAGATTTCTCAGATATGACATGATTCACAAGGTGGGGGGGAAAGGGCAAATTAGACTTTATCAAAATTTTAAAATTCTGCTCTGTGAAAGATATTGTTAAGAGAATGAAAAGACAAACCACAGACTGGGAGAAAACATTTGCAAATTGCATATCTGATAAAGGTCTTGTACCTAGAATATATGAAGAACTCTCACAACTCAATAATAAGAAAATAACCCAGTAAAAGAATGGGCACGGGACTTCCCTGGTGGTCCCAGTGGTTAAGAATCCACCCTCCAATGCAGGGGACGTGGGTTTGATCCCTGGTCAGGGAACTAAGATTCCCACGTGCCTCAGGGCAACTAAGCCCGTGTGCTCTAGAGCCGTTGCGCCGCAGCCAGAGAGAAGTCTGCGCGCTGCAACAAAGATCCCGCGTGCCGCAACTAAGACCCAATGCAGCCAAATAAATAAATTTTAATTAAAAAGGCACAAGACTAATAAAAATACTTCGCTAAAGAAGATGTACAGATAGGGATTTCCCTGGTGATCTCGCCTGGCATGCTGCAAGGCCAAAAAAAAAAAAAAATAGAGGCTGAATATTGTTATGCATTAGGGAAATGCATATTTTGCTGAGAGACCACTACACACATGTTGGAATGGCTGAAAACAAATACTAATTATTTTCAAAACAACTGACAATTCCAAATGCTGATAAGCATGCAGAGCAAGTGGCGCTCTCAATTCTTGCTGGTGGAAATGCAAAATGGTGTGAACATTTTGTTAAAGAGTTTGGTGGTTTTTTTAATAATGTTGGACATACATTTACCATACAACTCAGCAATCCCATGCCTAGTTCTTTACCTGAAAGAAATAAAAACCTATGTTTACACAAAAATCTGTATACAGATGTTTATAGGAGCTTTATTGACAGTCAACAAAAACTGAAAACCATCCCAATGCCCTAAAACTGCTAAATGGAAAAACAAACCATGGTACATCACTGCAACGGAATACTATTCAGCAGTAGAAAGGAACAAAATACTGAGACATGAGACAACATGGATGAATCGCACACGCGTTATTCTAAGTGAAAGTACCCAGACTCAGAAAGCTATTTGTTTTTTATTCCATTTATATGACTTTCTGGAAAAACCCAAATTATAGGAACAGAAAACAGATCAGTAGATGCCATGGGTTGGGTGAGGAGGAGAGGCTGACTACAAAAGATAGCACAAGGGGATATTCCGGGGTGATGGAACAGTTCTTACCTAAATGATTATGGTGGTGGTTACACAGGTATATGCATTTGTCTCATAGAGCTGAACACCAAAAAGAATGAAATTTACAGGGTCCAATCCCTGGTTGGGGTACTAAGATCCTATAAGCCGCACAGCGCCACCAAAAAACCCCACAAACAAAACCCAATACTTCACTTCCCCACCAAAGCCATTGATTTCAAGTTGGCATAATAGCAGTTGTTGATATAAATAAATTGTTTTTCCTTACCAAAGAAAAGAGTATTTTGCACACTGCTCTGCCCCATGCTTGCTTTTTTTTTAAATAGAGAACTATTTCAAGAAGCAGGTAAAAAGAGGTTTATGTAACATCCAAGTACCTTTCACCAACTTTGTCAAATCTTAACCTTTTGCCTTATTTCCTTAGTTTTTTTAAGAAAAAAAATAAGAGAGATGTGTTAAGCCCCAATGTATCCTCTCTTTCACCCAATCTTTTCCTTCCTCCTCAAGAAGTAATCACCTACCTGAATATTTTATTTCCACACATGATTTTATATTTTTACAATGTATATATGAACCTTTAAACAGTACATAGTGTTGCTTGGCACGTTGTAAAATTTTATATACATGGTATCAAGCTGTATCTATCTACAGCTTTCTTCTCCCCTCAACATTTTGTTTTATCCATGTTGATAACCAGTAGCTTGAGTTTATTCATTTTAACTGTTTTGAATTATTCTGTATTATGAATATATCACAATTAATTTGCCCATTATCCAGTAGATGGATATTTAGATTGTCTCCATTTTTTTTTCCATTTCAAACAGTGCTAAAATGAACATTCCTGCACCTGCAGCCTGTGTCAATGTTCATTGTTGAAAATTTGGAAGCTTAAAAAAAATAGAAAGATGAAAACTAATATTGCCTACCGTAACAGTTATTATTAATACTTTTTGAGCATTAAACCAGGTACAATGCTGGGTACTTTATGGGTTACTTTAATTCTCACACCAACCTATATATTAGGTACTATTATGTTTCCTATGGTACAACGAGAAAACTGAATTTTTTTTTTCTTTAGTAAAAGGTGAAAAATTTATTCGATTTGAAGAGAAACAGGAGTGTGGAGGCTGAATCTTAACAAGTTTAAATAACTTAGCCAATTGCACACAGAAAGGGACAGAACAACTCTCTATTGCCAAAGCCTGTGCTGTTAAATTAACATTATGTTCCAGTAGTGCCCCAAAGCCCCAAATCCAGAAATATTAATAGTTAGAAATAGTCTTTATGGTTAATTGTCTCTCAGAAGACAAGAGAGGCCACCTTCCAGCTAAAAATTATATCAGGAGTATCATACATATGCAGAAAATTATACATACCCCACTGATTAATTTTTACAAACTGAATATATTCATGTAACCAGCACCCAGATCAAAAACCAGAGTATAACCAGCATTTTAAAAATGTCCTTTCACCCTCTTCCAGACACTGTTCTTCCACTTGGAAGGGTAGCTGCTGTCCCAACTTTCAACAGACTATTTTTGCCTGCTTTGTGTTTTATTTATGTGAAATCATACAGTATACACTACTTGGTCTGGCTTCTTTCACTTAATATTATTTGTGAGAATCATCCATATGGTTGAGTATAGTGTTTATAGGGCACAAAAGGCGTATGGCACAATGTACATTTTGCAAAGAATTATGAGCACCACTGAGATTGTAGCCAGCCATTACTGAAGACTAGGTGAGAGACTGGATCGAATGTAGAGCGTGGGCAAATCTGAGTCTTGCAGGGGATGGTGTGGGACCTCTTTTGCCTTCTGTCGTCTCAGCCTTACCTTAGATTCTAGATGAAGCTGCAGAAAACGGTACAGTGGGAGCCTACCCAGAAGTGGGAGGGGAGTTGATGCCCCTGGGCCATCCTAAACAATGGGGGATGGGAGTCAATGGATAAATGCTTCTTCATGGCAGTCCTTAGGTGGACCATGCTGAGAAGCATTCTAGGAAATCCTCAGATGGCTTTGGTATGATCTAGCCCCAGGTACCCACAGCAGTGAACACCTTGGTAATGCATCTTTTGTGTTGGCCTTTCTTCTTTCCCTATTTTACCCTGTACTTTCACATTAAATCCCTGGGATCACATTCCAAGTAAATTACCTGCAACTAGTAGTTGTCTTGGTTCTGTTTTCTGGCGGGAGTCCTAATTAAGACATATGTAAAATACCTGGTTCATGGCAGATGTTCAAGAAAAAGTAGCAGTTGTTTGTTTTTTGTCTGTTTGTTTGGGGTTTTTTGGGATGCATTGGGTCTTAATTGCGGCACGTGGGATCTTTCATTGAAGCATGCGGGCTTCTCACTAGTTGTGGCAGGCAGTCTCCAGAGTGCAAGGGCTCAGGGCTCAGTAGTTGCACAGCACGGGCTTAGTTGCCCCATGGTATGTGAGATCTTAGTTCCCAAACCAGAGCTCGAACCCGCTTCCCCTGCATTGGAAGGCGGACTCTTAACCACTGGACCACCAGGGACGTCCCAGCAGTTTTATTATTACTATTTTACTGCTACTACTACTGTTACCACCATTATTAGTTACCTGGAATTTCACAATTGCCATCCCTATTAGTCCCCTTCCTCATGGATGATACTGAAGCTTCACAGTTAGAGCTTCTATGCAGTGATTTTTGCTTTTTTCCTAGGGTACTAGGAAGCCATTGAAGAATTTTCTTTCTTTTTTAAAAACAATTTTTTAAAAATATTTATTTATTTATCTTGGCTGCACCAGGTCTTAGTTTCAGCACACTGGATCTTTGTTGCAGCATGCGGGATCTTTTAGCTGCAGCAGGCGAACTCTTAGTTGTGGCATGCAGGATCTAGTTCCCCGACCAGGGATGGAACCCAGGCCCCTTGCATTGGGAGCTCAGAGTCTTAATCACTGGACAATTTTTTGACTATATTATTTTTCAGGTTTAGTGGAGTATCAATGGCAAACAATGAACAGCATATATTTAAAGTGTGTAGTTTGATGAGTTTTGATTTTTTTTTGTTTTTGCCGTGCTGCGGCAAAAACCATAAGCACAAACCTTGAAACCATAAGCACAATCAAGATAATTAACACAATTAATTACTGTGTTATTGTGTGAATTAAAAATATTACTTGCCGTATCAGTAAACAAAGGGTGTTGCAGCCATCAAACCATCACATTACAGCCTCCTGGATGGTGAGCCCCAAGGGAACTCAGGATAGAAACAGGATGCCCGCCATCTAGCATGCTGAGGAAACTCAGGATGAGAAAGCACAGGATGCTGCCCCCAGATACCTGAGGTGCATACCAAAGGAATGATTTCAGTGAGCCCAGACTCTTTCATCTCTCCATATATAGAAAAATGCTAAATTCCTTAACTTGAGACATCTGGTTTTCTTTAATTAACCATAATCTTTTGATGTTCCTACTACCTGGTCTTTGTTGCAAAAACTCCTATATATCCTGGGTCTCCCCTTACCTCTTCAGAGCAGCCTCTCAGAGTTATCTGAGATGTTGTGTCCCGGGCTTAAGTCCTCAGTTTTGTACACCAAATAAAACATAACTCTCAACTTTTAGGTTGTGTATTTCTTTTTTCAGTTGACATCTGTCACCCCAAAAGTTTCCTCATCCCTTTTATTTATTATTATTATTTTTACTTTGGGGGATCTTAGTTCCCCAGCTGGGAATGGAACCCACACTCCCTGTAGTGGAAGCGCAGAGTCTTAACCACTGGACCGCCAAGGAAGTTCCTCCTCATCCCCTTTATTATCCCTCCCTGTCATGCTTCTGCCTCGTTGGTCCCCAGGCAACCACTCGATCTGCTTTTGTCACGATAATTCCTAGAATTTATGTAAGTGCAATCATAGAGAATATACTCTTTTATGTCTGACTTCTTTCTTTCTTTCTTTTTTTTAATATCTATCTATTTATTTATTTTTGGCCGCATTGGGTCTACGTTGCTGCGCACGGGCTTTCTCTAGTTGTGGCGAGCAGGGGCTACTCTTTGTCCTGGTGCTCAGGCTTCTCACTGTGGTGGTGCACGGGCTTTAGTAGTTGTGGCACGCGGGCTCTAGAGCGCAGGCTCAGTAGTTGTGGCACATGGACTTAGTTGCTCCACGGCATGTTGGATCTTCCCGGACCAGGGCTCGAACCCGTGTCCCCTGCATTGGCAAGCTGATTCTTAACCACTGTGCCACCAGGGAGGTCCCTGTCTGACTTCTTTCACTCGGTATAATTATTTTAAGATTCATCATGATGTTACATGTATTAGTAGCTCATTCCTTTTTATTACCGAAGAGTATTCCATTGCGGAAATATCCATTTGCATTGTGAAGAACATTTGAGTTGTTTCCAGTCTTTGGCTAGTAACAAAGCTGCTATGAACATTCATGTTCAAGTCTTTGTGCGGATGTATGCTTTCATTTGTCTTGGGTAAATACCTATAGTCAGTAAATGGCTGGGCCATATGGTAGGTATATATTTAATTTTTAAAGAAACTGACAAACTGTTTCCCAGAGTGGTTGTAGCATCTTAACAATCCAGCCAGCAGTGAGTAAGAATTCCCATTGCTCTACATTCTCACTAACACTTGATACTGCCAGTCTATTTTATGTTAGCCAATCCAGTGGGTGTGTAACGTTATCTTGCTGTGGTTTTAATTTGCATTTCCTTCACATCTTTTTTTTTTAATAAATTCATTTATTTTATTTTTGGCTGCGTTGGGTCTTCGTTGCTGCGCGCGGGCTTTCTCTAGTTGGGGCGAACGGGGGCTACTCTTCATTGCAGTGCGGGGGCTTCTCATTGCGGTGGCTTCTCTTGTCGCGGAGCACAGGCTGTAGGTGCACAGCCTTCAGTAGTTGTGGCTCGTGGGCTCTAGAGCGCAGGCTCAGTAGTTGTGGTGCATGGGCCTAGCTGCTCCGTGGCACGTGGGATCTTCCGGGGCCAGGGCTCAAACCCATGTCCCCTACATTGGCAGGCGGATTCTTAACCGCTGCGCCACCAGGGAAGCCCTCCTTAACATCTTTTATGTGTTTATTTGCCGTACATTTATCGTCTTTGGTAAAGTGTCTCTGTTCATTTTTTTTAAACTAGGTTGTTTGTCTTGAGTTGAAAGAGTTCTTTGTGTGTTCTAGATACTAGTCCTTTGTTGGCTATAGGTTTTGCTGCTCTTTCATCCAGGTCTGCAGCTTGTCTTTTCATTTTCATAACTGTGTTTTAAAGTGCAAAAGTGTTAATTTTGATGATGTGCAGCTTATCAGTTTTTCTCCTTTATGGATTGTGTGTTTGAAAGTCACATGGATTTCCTCCTGTGTTTTCCTCTAAAAGTTTTGTAGCTTTAGGTTTTACACTTAGGTCTAACTTGGGTTGTGACACAATGTGTTTGGCATTTAGAAAGATCCTCTGGCAGCAGGAAGGAAGGTGTTTGGACGGTGACTGCCTGGAGGCCTGAAACTAGAGAAACTTGGAAAGGTGATGGTACCTCCCCTTGGAAAGGTGGTAGTGGCAAAACTGGTAAGGAACTGGGATGTAAAATGACTGGACTTAATAGGCTGAAGGAGATAAAAATGATTCCTGGGTTTCTTCCTTATGCACAAAATTGAGGGTAACTTGCTTCTAAGTTTACTGCACTTCAGTAACTGGCCCTCAATAGCTTTTTCCTTTGCGGAGATTATAACTGAACTTTAGCCAGACAGGGACTGGGCACAGATTTCTATAACAGCACACCTTCATCAGCTCCCTCCTTAGGCACTCCCTGAAACCCAGCATTGAACTCTGTCCTCCCAAGTCCAAAGACCTTTGCCCTCCTGCATAGCAGGAAAGGTGTCCAAGCTCTTTTACAAGAAGGGGCGGCGCATGCCCAGAGAGGCCGTGTGGGGCCGGCCGCCCAGAACTAAGGGCGAGAGGTTCCCGCCATTTTGTCCGGCCCGCGGCACAGCTGGCTCCTCCTGGAACTACAAGTCCCATGAGCCCCCGCGGCGGCACTTCCTACCCCTCACTGTCCCGCCGGCTCCCTTCCCCCCCCCACCCCCCCTCCCCGGGGGCCGAAGTCTCTGGCTGCAGCCTGGCGGCCGGCAGGCCAGGTAGGATTTCCGGGGGAAACCACTGAGGAGGCGGCGGCGACGCCCCGGGTGAGTTCGGCAAGCAAGGGAAAGTGAGCGGAAAGTGCACAGAGTCGGGCTGCGGGCGCCTGGTAGGCTCGGGCCACGCTTTCAGGTCCGCGAGAGGGTGGCGGTGCGGGCCGGGGTAACGGCCGGGCCGGGGTAACGGCCGGGCGGTGGTCGCTTCGAGCCAGGGCGGGGCGGGCGGTGGCCGCCGCCTCCTCCTCGGCCCTCCCACAACCGTCCGCCTTGGCTTCTCCGCCTGCGGCGCGCCTCGCTCAGGCTCGCCCTCTCCGCCCACCGCGACTTGGCTGGGCCCTTTTGTCTCGGCTGCTTTGCGCCCCTTTGTGCCCGGGCGTGGAGTCGCCTCCTCGGGGGAGCCCGCCGGGCCAGTCCCTGACAGGGTCCGGTCCCTGACAGGGGATCCGGTTACGATAACCAGATCGGGTCAAAGTCCACTTTTCAAACCTGTCTTCCCTCATACCTCTGCATCCCAGCTGGGCAGATCGGAGGCTTCGGAGCCAAGGCGAGGCGGACGGGGTTTCTATTGAAACCTCGAGGTTATTGTCCAACTCTTAAACGTCAGTCCCGGTTGGCTTCAGGGCACTAATCTCCAGGCATTTTTCTGGAGGGGGGATGGGCCTATGGGAAAGAAGTGAGCCCCCCTCCCCAGGAAACCGGGAAGGGATCGAATTTGCTTCGAAGTCCGTATGGGTCGCTGCTGTGATCGAGGAATCAGAACCGGTGCGGATGGTCAGAATGGTAGTTCACACACCGCTAGAATCTCGGAGGAGAGAAAGTGATTTATAGGGCGGCGAGCAGCCTCTTCATCCATTGCACGCAGAAAAAGACCACAGTACTTCATCCAGCCGCCCAGTTCCACGCCCTGTATTCCCCTCAAATCCATTTTCACTTCTGCTGAAAACGCAGAGTTGAAAGCAAATGTCCATTAATAGAAGGATCTGCTTTATAAAGAAACCAGAAACCTAGTGGCTTCTAGAAAGCTACAGAAGTAATCGAAATGAAGCCAGTTTGAGGGAGGAGAGGTAGTAGATCCTTACTGCAACTGGTGAATTTTGTGGGTTTGATCACATTTTGTTAGTGGCATCTTTGTGTATGTCCCGTTGGAAGACTAGGTTCAGCTTAAGGTAAAGCTTTTAAAATAAAAGCCATTGCAGATACTTCTCTTGAAAAATACGTTAGTCTTTCAAGTCTCTGAAATGAGGACAACCAGGTCCCTTTACATGAATCAGGGAAGGTTATTTAAGTTATATAGGTAAAATTCCCACCCTAGTCACGTAGGCAAATAAACCCCTTTGTACTTTATTACTTTGTTTGATATCTCTTAATGCAAGTGATTTACTCTGAGAATCTCTGATTGTGTTAGTAATATTGTGTAGGGATGATAGTGCTATCGGTGCTTTTTTTTTTTTTTTTTTTTTTTTGTGGTCTCCCTGCCTGGCTTGAGGGATCTTAGTTCCCGGATCGGGAATTGAACCCGTGCCCCCTGCAGTGGAAGTATGGAGTCCTAACCACTGGACCACCAGGGAATTCCCACAGTGCTATTTTTGAAAACTGTTCATATATGTTATATAATTGAATTTTCACTGTGCAGTTCTGTGAGGTGGTGGTTCTCTCATTTTACAGCTGTAAAATGTTAAATTGACAGCCTCTGAAATGTTAACTGACTTGCCGGGGGTCACACAGTTAACCTGGATAGGAAATAGTAGGGTAAACCGTATTCCAAATCCAGGGCTCTATCTGTTACCTCACGCCTATTGCAGTTATTTATCATAACACTATCAACAGCTTGTGATTCACTGAAATTTAAATATTGGAGAAAAGTATGGAAATATTTTCAGTCAGAGCCCCTGATTTATAAGGAACTGGACTTTCTAGGACCACAGACCATTGCCATACTGAACATCGGTTCCGTCACCTTGTCTTATGGTATGCTGTGTTACCTTGTGCCCAGGCAGAATGGCAACTTTATGGAGCCCTGGAGGTGGGGAAGGGTGGTGAGTTATTGGGCTGTGGTTTTGACTAATGGTTATTGAAAGTTTTATTTACTAAAAGGGTTTAACTAATCTTTGCTTAAAGGTATATTAAGAAATATATTGGAGAACGTATATACGGCAGCGTCAGCCGCTGAAAATAACAGAAGGAACTGATATTCAGACATTTTTCTAGCCAGAGAGTCAAAACTCAAGAAAATGCTTTCTTAGTTTTTGCTTTTAATAAAAACTTTTGATCAATTTCAAACTTGCAGTTTAAGCCTGGGTTTATGTCAGTACATGCCATGAATGTGACATCAGAAATAAAAACCTACTTCACCTCCCTTACTTAAATTCTTCTTAGGTAAAATGCATTACATGCCAGTGGAATTGAGTCAATACAATTAGTATAGCCTTTCTAACTAGTAGAAGCCTGTTTTAAATCTTTTATTATGCCATCATAATGGGAAGGAGCTTTTTTCCTTTGTGTTTTTTGCTGTTGATCTGCTGTATTTTCAAATCAATTCAGTCAACAAATATTTATTGAAAGCCTGTTGTGTGTTCTTTTTTTAAGAAGGGAAGTTATTTTAAGAAGGGAAGTTATTTATTTTATTTATTTATTTGTTTATGGCTGCGTTGGGGCTTTCTCTAGTTGTGTTGAGCTTCGTTGCCATGCACAAGCTACTCATTGCAGTGGCTTCTCTTGTTGCTGAGCACAGGCTCTAGGCACGCAGGCTTCGGTAGCTGTAGCTCGCGGGCCCTAGACCACAGGCTCAGTAGTTGTGGCACGCACGGGCTTAGTTGCTCCGCGGCATGTGGGATCTTCCCAGACCAGGGCTTGGACCCGTGTCCCCTGCATTGGCGGGCGGATTCTTAACCACTGAGCCACCAGGCAAACCCCACCTGTTGTGTTTTAAGCACCTTTGTAGTCCCTGAGGACAAAGCAGTGAGAACAAGTCTTTTTTCTCTGGGGCTTACAAACTGATTAGGTTTGAAAGGGAGGAGTAAGACTGTAAATAAGTACTAAATAAATCCCCTCTTATTTACTGTGCAATTTTGATCAGTAAGCTCTTTGAACTTTAGTTTTCTCATCTTTAACATGGGTGTAATGATTCCTGCTCTACCTAGCTTGTGGAATTGTTTCCAGAATCGAGTAGGATAAAAATTTGGTTGCACTGTACCCTTCACATTCCTGTGGTAAGTTATTGTTACTGCTCTTAGAAAAGGAAAAGGAACATTGGGGAAATGTTGTTTATAAAGAAAGACAAGGCTTCCCTGGTGGCTCAGTGGTTAAGAATCCGCCTGCCAATGCAGGGGACATGGGTTTGAGCCCTGGACCTGGAAGATCCCACATGCTGCGGAGCAACTAGGCCCGTGCGCCACAACTACTGAGCCTGCGCTCTAGAGCCCGCGAGCCACAACTACTGAGCCTGCGTGCCACAATTACTGAAGCCCGCAGGCCTAGAGCCCGTGCTCTGCAACAAGAGAAGCCACAACAATGAAGGGTCTGCGCACTGCAGCGAAGAGTGGCCCCTGCTCGCCGCTACTAGAGAAAACCCGTGCACAGCAACGAAGACCTAACACAGCCAAAAATAAAAAACAAACAAATAATTAATTAATTTTTTAAAAAAAGAAAGACAGAGTAGTTGCATTCTCTGTTCTGAGAGAGTCTGATGTCCCATTGTTAAACCTTCTGTGAGTGTTAGTCACATCTTCACATGGGCTATCACAGCCCTTCATGTAGACCTTTTTAAATAGCACTTATCAAATAAGACCATTATTATTCTATATTGTCACAGTTAACTGCCTTAATGTCAGGGACCATGCCCTAGTCTACATCCTTACTGCTTGGCACACAGTTCCAGGTATTTCATTGGAACTCTATAAATGTTTGGTGAATGAGTGAATGAGTAACAGAAGTGGGCAGGAGCAGTTGAGTGCCAAAATTGTTCAGCAGATTTTTTTGTTTTGCCCATCATGTGCTAGGACCTGGGTTATGTTCTGGCGGTACAAAGATGTGAAGGTATATAGCTCCCGCCTTAAAGCTTAACATTACAACACCTAGTAGTCTGGTGAGTATTAAATAGGGATGTGTTATACTATAGGTAAGGGACTGAATGATTCTGTTTTGGTAGACAGTGAAGGAAGGCATTACAGAGGAAGTGATTTTGGAGCTTGTTCTTGAGGGATTAATAAGAACAGTTACTATTAAGGTTATTCCAGCCAGAGGGGGCAGTTTGAGCATAGGAATGGAGATGCTGAAGTATAAGGTGTGTGTCTGGTGTGGCTAGAGGATATTGCAGTGGGTTTTTACATTTTTTGGTTCAGGTACCCCCTCTAGAAAATTTGCGAATAGCAATAGATTTTCACCCCAGAAAACTGCATATAAGGAGACATATGCTGGGACTTCCCTGGTGGTCCAGTGGTTAAGACTCCACATTCCCAGTGCATGGGGCCTGGGTTCAATCCCTGGTCAGGGAACTAGATCCTGCATGCCGCAACTAAAAGCCTACATGCCACAACTAAAGATCCCACATGCCGCAACTGAAAGATCTCACATCCACAACTAAGACCGGTGCAGCCAAATAAATAAATACATAATTAAATATTTTTTAAGAAAGGAAACATATACATACCATTCTAGAAAGTTATGGAATACTTAGGGATCTCTGGACCAGTGGGGCTGAGAAGTTGAAAAGTGCAATGGCAGGTGAAAGGAAAGATCGATGGCTGGGTGCTGAGAAGGATTCAGAATGCTTGTTAAAGACTTCAGGCTATGGGAATTCCCCGGCAGTCCAGTGGTTAGCAGTCGGCACTTTCACTGCTGTGGCCTGGGTTCAGTCCCTTGTCAGGGAACTAAGATCCCGCAAGCTGTGTGGTGGCACGGCCAAAAGAAGACTTCAGGCTTTATGTTTAAGGAATTGCTAAACCATCAAAAGTTTTTAAGCAGGAAATTGACATAAGCTGATCTGTTTTGAGGTAATTGCTTGCTATCTTAGAGGGTTTAGGAGCATATTTAGAGTAAGTGCTAAATAGGAGGCAGGATTGAGGGTCTTTTTTTGATTTTGTTTTGATTTTAAAGAATGGGAGAGATTTGACATGTTTGAAGGTAAAGGAAAAGGAGCCAGCAGAGAGCTAGATATTGAAGATCTGCGCAAAAGAAAAGGAAGATAATAGAGAAACATTGGGAGGAAATAAAATCAAAGCTCATAGAGAGGTGAGCCTTGAAAATGAAACATGAAGAAAGGATGGGAGAAGATATATTTGAAGTGACGGAGGTGGACATTGAAATTGGAGTAAGTTACCAACAGCCTATTTTGTACCCAGACACTGATCTAGGTACTTTTCTATGTGCTATTTCATTTAATTTTACAAAAATTCTGTAGATTGGGTGGGCATTCCCATTTGACAGCTGAAGGAGGTATGGCTCAGAGAGATTAAATTTCCCAAAGGCACTTTTAAGTAATTGAAGAGATCTGGAACCCAGATATATTTTGACTTCAAAGTTTAGAATAATAATTTCTGCCTTGTAGGGTCTGTTAATGCCTGATGACTCTTTGTTTAAAATCTTTCTGAATGAATGAGTTAAGTTATCTGCAGAATGAGCTAGAGGACTTCAGAGAGTGTTAAAAGTTTGGAATAGCAGTCATGGAAAATGTAAGGGAGCCCACCAGAGATGAGCAAAAGGGCTGCTGAACCTCAGTTAGGGCCCCACCAAGGTCAGACAAATTAGCCAGTCGGCCATCCATTCTGTCTCCTCCATTCTCAAGACATTTCTTGAATACAGTACTGTTGATGTGGGCCTTAGAAAAAGACAAACTATGTTGTAATGGGAGACTCGGAGCAAGTCACAAGTCTTATGCTTCAGTTTTCTCATCTCTAAAAGGGTCTGGTTTAGTTGATTTCTCAAATTCTAGGATTTTTGTGGTATTCCGAGGAGTTTAGGAAAGGAAGTGTGTTTAGTGACTGATTTTTAGGGAAGAGATGATTGAAACCATACAGCTTTCAGATTCAAGCTTGGTTTTCAGTTGAACTTCTCTATTGTGTTAAAAGCACCAGGTGTTTGTTTTGACAATCTGAAAGTTCTGACATAGTTACTCAATGCAATGTATTTACTACCTTTGGAGTCTGAAAACCTGCGTTCTAGTTCCAGCTCCATCACTTCTTAGCTGTGACTATCCAAGTCAGCTGACCTTGAACTTTAAGTTTCCTCATTTATAAAACAGAGTTAGTAACTATTTCTTCAAAAGTGTCAGATGGGATAACGTATATGAGAAGTCTTTGTAAACTGTATAGTGTTTAGTAAATAAGAGAAAAGATATGATTATAGCTGGCAAAGAAAAAGGGATTAGTACTGTGATCAGTGCTGTACAAGGGAGTGAGAACTGGTTTAAAGTGCATCCTTCACTTCCAGGGTACTGAGTGGGTAAGGGAAACCTCTCAGGGTATATACTATCAGTGCACGGAATTTAGAAATTTGTTTGTAGTATATGATGTTGCTGGATGTTTTTTCAGGTATACATTAAAATCAAATCTTGAATCATATCTGTGACTTAAAAAAAAACCCTCCATTGTTAAAGATTCTCTGCATTTATTCTCTCAAATGTGAACTTGTTAGCCAAATTTCCAGGAATATTTTTAAAATAGTTGTTGACTGTATTTTATTTAAGGGTAGATAACAATTTTATGATTATCTCACAGAACTTAAGTACATTGCTTCATTTGTTTGTTTCCTTTGTGCATGGCTAATTCTGATGGAACTCAACAAAATCTCTTATAGAGAACTGTCTTAGCCCGCCTTGACCCTGCAGATATCTAGCAGATAACCAACGTACTTGATTCTATCTACCCAGCTACCTGTTCTCTTCTTTGCTCTTAGGTTGGAAGTACAGTGTCAAAAACTGGCTTAGAAGGTTAATGATTCATCCTTACCTTGAGTGATCCCAGAGCACTTTGTCCATGTCTTTGCAGGGCACTTTTCCCTCTGTGGCTTATTTACCTCTTTATTCTCCCCACTAAACAGTGCCTTTTTATGAAAATAAACTGAACTAAGGGAAATTCCCTGGCGGTCCAGTTGTCAGGACTTGGTGCTTTTACTGCAGTAGGCCCAGGTTCAATTCCTGGTCCAGGAACTAAGATCTGGCAAGCCACACAGCACAGCCAAATTAAAAAAAAAAAAAGAACAACTGAACAAAGGATTCCTATATTGTTGGCTTCAATTTATTTAACCATTGTGAATAATATTTCCACATAGGTCTCTGTACGTGTAACTTTTCTTTTAATGAAATTACTGCCATATTCAATATCCTGTGATAAGCCATAATGGAAAAGGATATGAAAAAGAATGTATATATATGTATAATTGAGTCACTTTTCTGTACAGCAGTAATTAACACAATGCTGTAATTCAAGTACACGTCAATAAAAAATAAATTAAAAAAATGAAATTACTGGATCACCAGGTATGAACATTTACACAGTGCTTGATTTTTAAAATATTTTATTTATTTTTTTCATTTTATTTCATTTATTTATTTTGGCCACGCCGCACAGCTTGCGGCACAGCTTGTGGGAGTTCCCCGACCAGGGGTTGAACCTGGGCCACAGTAGTGAAAGCCCGGAATCCTAACCACTAGGCCAGCAGGGAACTCCTTTATTTTACTTCTTTAAAAAATCTTTTTTTTATTAAAATAGAGTTGATTTAAAATATCTCATGTCAGATGTACAGCATATATATCCTTTTTCAGATTCTTTTACCTTATAAGTTATTACATAATATTGCGTGTAGTTCCCTGTGCTATACAGTAGGTCCTTGTTGACTATTTTTTTTTTAATTTATTTATTTTTGGCTGCGTTGGGTCTTCATTGCTGCACACAGGCTTTCTCTAGTTTGTGGCAAGCGGGGGCTACTCTTCGTTGCGGTGCGCAGGCTTCTTATTGTGGTGGCTTCTCTTGTTGCGATGCACAGGCTCTAGGCACACGTGCTTCAGTAGCTGTGGCACTTGGGCTCAGTAGTTGTGGCTCACGGGCTCTAGAGCGCAGGCTCAGTAGTTGTGGCACATGGACTTAGTTGCTCCTTAGCATGTGGAATCTTCCCGGACCACGGCTCAAACCCATGTCCCCTGCATTGGCAAGCGGATTCTCAACCACTGTGCCACAGGGAAGTCCATGAGATATTCATTTTTATTTTTGTTTTGTTTTGTACAGAAATCTAAATATTTCATGCCGTAGCTCTTCACTGGTTCCTTTGTAATTTCTTCCATCGTTAGAAAATTGTTTCTCCATAGGTGGAGCAAATATTAATTTCTCAACTTCTGTTTCTCCCATTCTTTTTTCTTTTTTTTGAAAAATTAATTTTGAGGTGTGGGAAAAAACGTTTGTTTTTTTTTAATTTTTGAATTCTATTTTATTTATTTTTTTATACAGCAGGTTCTTATAAGTCATCCATTTTATACACATCAGTGTATACATGTCAATCCCAATCTCCCAATTCATCACACCAACACCAACACCACCCCGCCACTTTCCCCCCTTGGTGTCCATACATTTGTTCTCTGCATCTGTGTCTCAATTTCTGCCCTGCAAACTGGTTCATCTGTACCATTTTTCTAGGTTCCACATATGTGCGTTAATATACGATATTTGTTTTTCTCTTTCTGACTTACTTCACTCTGTATGACAGTCTCTAGATCCATCCACGTCTCACCAAATGACCCAGTATCGTTCCTTTTTATGGCTGAGTAATATTCCTTTGTAGATAATGTACTACATCTTCTTTATCCATTTGCTGTTGATGGGCATTTAGGTTGCTTCCATGACCTGGCTAATGTAAACAGTGCTGCAGTGAACATTGGGGTGCATGTGTCTTTTTGAATTATGGTTTTCTTAGGGTATATGCCCAGTAGTGGGATTGCTGGGTCATATGGTAGTTCTATTTTTAGTCTTTTTGTTGGTTTTTTTTTTTTTTTTTTTTTTGCGGTACACGGGCCTCTCACTGCCGTGGCCTTCCCGTTGTAGAGCACAGGTTCCAGACGCACAGGCTCAGCACCCATGGCTCATGGGCCCAGCCGCTCCGCGGCATGTGGGATCCTCCCGGACCAGGGCAGAAACCCATGTCCCCTGCATTGGCAGGCGGACTCTCAACCACTGCGCCATCAGGGAAGCCCCTATTTTTAGTTTTTTAAGGAACCTCCATACTGTTCTCCATAGTGGCTGTATCAATTTACATCCCCACCACCAGTGCAAGAGGGTTCCCTTTTCTCCACACCCTCTCCAGCATTTATTGTTTGTAGATTTTTTGATGATGGCCATTCTGACCAGCGTGAAGTTATTTTTTTTCTTAATGCTATCCAGTTATTTCTTTTTTAAAAAATATTTATTTATTTATTTGGTTGTTCTGGGCCTTAGTTTCATCATGCGGGATCTAGTTCCCTGACCAGGGATCGAACCCGGGCCCCCTGCCTTAGGAGCACAGAGTCTTAACCACTGGACCACCAGGGAAGTCCCGTATCCAGTTATTTCTAGTAGCATTGTTTCGTGAGGACATTTTAAGCTTTGGAGGACACTAAATTGAAGTGTTCTTATTAAACTTGCACTACTAATATCCACCTAGGTCACTAGAAATTAAAAATCTTTATAAGGGATCAAGGATATTAAAAAAAATATGAAGTATTTTTCTCACATTCGTGTTGATGATGTATTTTATTCTTATTTACCTCGGAATGGGTTTCATAGAAAATAGTAGTTCTTTGGGTGGGTTGATTGTCTATTAATCAAGGTTAAAAAGTAGAGCCCTGAAATACTTTTTCCCCTCTTCCTGTGGGTGACAGGTAGAAAGGAGGCGAGTTCCTAAGGAGGGTAGCCTTACCTGTCTTCCCCTCCCTCATGGATAAACCCCTTTTAAAAATACTGCCAGTAGAAACTAACACACCATTGTAAAGCAGTTATACTCCAATAAAGATGTTAAAAAAAATACTGCCAGTAGATACCAAAGAATAACTGGATAGAACCAGTCAGAAGGTATGAAGAGTACTTTCCACTTCCTTTTATTTGCACACACTCAGCTTTGCCTCCCGTCCCTTCCTCTGAATTTACATTTGAGGGAGAGCATTAGGATTCAGGATATGGGTGCATCTTTGCTGTAAGTATTTTAAAAAGACACAATTTTTTAAAAATAAATTTATTTAATTTATTTATTTGGCTGCATTGGGTCTCAGTTGCGGCACATGGGATCTTTGTTGCAGCATGCAGGATCTTTCATTGTGGCGCGGGGGCTTCAGAGCATGCGGGCTCAGTAGTTGCAGCATGTGGGCTCCAGAACACACAGGCTTAGTTGCCCTGTGGCCTGTGGGATCTTATTTCCCAGACCAGGGATTGAACCCGCATCTCCTACATCGGAAGGCAGATTCTTAACCACTGGACCACCAGGGAAGTCCCACGATGTTTTTTACCTATTGGTGATACCATTAAGATTGGCTATTTTACAAACAGTCTTTTACATGTTCTATGTGCTTACATAAAATCCCAGAGATAATTGGCTTCTGGGATATCTTTGTATAATTGGGAGAGGGGCTTTGTCCTTCCACTGTAGGCACAGACCACTAAGACCGTTCTGTTAAACAAATATGCATTTGCATATTATGGCATAAGATAAGTAAGAAGTCTGCTTCTCTGCAACTGCATTAATGATTGCAAACTTTTTCAAACTGTAAAATTTACCATTTTATCCGTTCTTTAGTGTATAATTCAGTGGTATTAAGTACATTCACAGTGTTGTGCAGCCATCACCAATATCCGTTTCCAGAACTTTTTCGGCATCCCACACTCTGTACCCATTAAATAACTCTCCATTGTCCTCCCCCCTCAACCCCTGGTAACCTCTGTTCTGCTTTTTATCTTCTATGAATTTGCCTATTCTAGGTGCCACATATAAGTTGAATCATAATATTTGACCTTTTGTGTCTGTGTTTATTTATTTATTTATTTTGCGGTATGCGGGCCTCTCACTGTTGTGGCCTCTCCCGTTGCGGAGCACAGGCTCCGGACGCGCAGGCTCAGCGGGCATGGCTCACGGGCCTAGCCGCTCCGTGGCATGTGGGATCCTCCCAGACCGGGGCACGAACCTGCGTCCCCTGCATTGGCAGGCGGACTCTCAACCACTGCACCACCAGGGAAGCCCTATTTCTTTATATTTTTAAAACTGTCTCCTCTTTGTGCTTACATTTGTTTTATTTTGTAGAAAATCAGAAGCTTCTCTCTAGCCTCTTAACTCTCTGGAGAAGAGCAAGCATTTAACTATCTTCAGGGTGCTTATATTAAGAATTATTAATAAAAGGTTTAGAGGATTTGGTAACTAAAATATTTTAGTATGTGCTAGTGCTTTTGGAGGGCAGAACAGAAAGGAAAATATTAAGGAGCAGTTGTTGAGCAACTTCTTTTTAATTAAAAGAGATTAAAAGGGTTAACCTACTGGGACTTCCCTGGTGGTCCAGTGGGTAGGACTCCGTGCTCCCAATGCAGGGGGCCTGGGGTTCGATCCCTGGTCGGGGAACTAGATCCCTCATGCATGCTGCAACTAAGGAGTCTGCATGCCACAATGAAGATCCTGAATGCTGCAACTAAGACCCAGCACAGCCAAAATAAATTTTTTTAAAAAAGGGTTAACCTATTAAACATCAGTTATGCCACATTAAGTTCCTATAAATAGTGATCCTCAATATTATTTCATGAAAAAATATTCATACGTGATATCGTATGATCCAGGGATACATGAAACTTTTTTAAAAATGTTTTTGAAGTATAGTTGATTTACAATATTGTGTTAATTCCTTCTGTACAGCAAAGTGACTCAGTCATATACATATATCTTCTTTTTCATATTATTTTCCTTATGGTTTATCATAAGATATTGAATATAGTTTCCTATACAGTAGGACCTTGATGTAATCCATCCTGTATATAATAGTTTACATTTGCTAATCCCAAACTTCCAGTCTTTCCCTCCCCCACTCCCTCTCCCGCTTGGCAACCACAAGTCTGTTCTCTGTGTCTGTGAGTCTGTTTTTGTTTTGTAGATATGTTCATTTGTGTTGTATTTTAGATTCCACATATAAGTGATATCATATGGTATTTGTCTTTCTCCTTCTGACTTACTTTGTTTAGTATGATAATCTCTAGGTCCATCCATGTTGCTGCAAATGGCATTATTTCATTCTTTCTAATGGCTGAGTGATATTTCATTGTATATATGTACCACATCTTCTTTATCCATTCATCTGTCGATGGACATTTAGGTTGTTTCCATGTGTTGGCTGTTGGAAATAGTGCTGCTATGAACATAGGAGGTGCATGTATCTTATGAAACTATTTTTTAAAATTCATTTGTCAGTCTTTCCATTGACCATTTTTACTTCATTTCTAACACTGTATAGATATATTTAACCAAACTTCATCTATTAAAGGGAAACTTTTCTTGCCTAAAACACAACTTTAGTCTCAAGTATTCCAGGAGAAGAAATAAGATGATTAATTCCGATTCTGCAAATCTTAAAAATAATTTTTTTTTTTTTGGTCATGCTGTTCAGGATCTTAGTTCCCTGACCGGGGATCAGACCCATGCTCCCTGCAATGGAGGTGTGGAGTGCTAACCACTGGACCGCCAGGGAATTCCCTAAAAATAATTTTTGATTGTAAAGGAAATATACAATAAAAATTCAGATAGTATATAAGTGCATAAAATAAAAAGCAAAAGTCCTTATCACCCTACTCTCTCTCTCTTATTCCCACTCCTGTCCCCTCCAAACTTCCACTGAGAACCCTTTTGGTGTGTAGCCTTATAATCCTACCTTTCGTTATGCAACTTGTTTCTTTTTTTCATTCAACAATATGTTGAGTATATCCTTTAATGTCAGGACATAGTAGATCTTTGAATGTCTTCATGGTATTCAATGTATGAAGGTTTCATTCTTTAGCCATTTTCCCGTTGACAGACATTTCAGGTATCTCGAGTTTTTGCCATTATAAATAATACTGCCGCAATATCTTTTTGAGTCTAGTATATCTGTACTTTAGAAGTGGAATTGCCGGGTCAAAGGTTTACAAATTTGATTGGTACTGCCAAAGTGTCCTCCAAAAAGACACATCAAATTACCTGTTAATTTATGAGAATACTTTTCTATGCATTAGTATTATTTTTCTCTTGAATTTTTGAATATTATTTATTTTTTTATACAGCAGGTTCTTATTAGTCATCCATTTTATACATACTAGTGTATATATGTCAATCCCGATCTCCCAATTCATCCCACCACCGCCACCACCCACTGCCGCTTTTTTTTTTTTTTTCCACGGCCGCTTTTGTTTCTTGAATACCATCAATACTGGATATTTTATTCTTTTTTTTCCAGCTTTATTGAGATATGATTGACAAATAAATAGTGTATGTATTTAGGGTATACAGTGTGATATTTTGATGTACATATACTTTGTGAAATGGTTACCACATCAAGCTAATTAACATATCCATCACCTCACACAGTTACCAGCGTGCACACATGTGTGTGTTGAAAACATTTGCGATCTACTCTCAGCAAATTTAAAGTATACAATACATTATTATTAACTGTAGTCATCATGCTGTACTTTAGGTCTCCAGAACTTACTTATCTTATACCCTTTGATCAATATCTTTCCTTTTCTCCTTCCTCTCTCCGCCAAACTGAATAGTTTAAATCTTCAAATTTTTAGCCATTCTGATAGGCAAGAAAAATAAAAATAAAACTCACTTTACATTGGCATTTTCCTTATTAATAATCAGGTTGAACATATTTTCATCTTTATTAACCATTTGTATTTCTTCAATGAATTCCCTCTCATCATTCCATTTATTTGTTCATGTGTCTTCATCACATAACTATTTTAAAAGTCAAGTTGACAACAAATATGAATTTCATTTCTTTACATTTTCAGTTTGGGGATAAAGTTATTTTTGGAGATTTTATAAATAGTATTTTCCTCATAGTTAATGTTCACTGCCAAAACTGTTTTTTAAGAAGATTTGATATATTACTGAATACTGTAGCTTTTAAAAATATGTTTTGTTCTGGGGGATTTTCTCAAAATGTGATATACATAATGCCAGTGCTACATTTTTCTGGGTGTAGATTTTGTCATGGCTATTTGAATTGCCCTTGCTGAGGTCTGTCCTTTATAACTCACTAATGATATTTCCTGAGAGTACTTTTGGTTATCAGTAAGCCACACCTCTGTTTCAAAGCTGATTCATACTGCTTAGTGTGAATGGACTTAGACAGAAGGACTGTTTAACTAGGAGGAGGTTACAGTTTTTGTTTTTTTTTAATAAATTTATTTATTTGTTTATTTTTGCTGCATTGGGTCTTCATTGCTGCACGCGGGCTTTCTCTAGTTGCGGCGAGCGGGGGCTACACTTCATTGCAGTGCGCAGGCTTCTTGTTGCGGAGTGTGGGCTCTAGGGTGCGCAGGCTTCAGTAGTTGTGGCACTCAGGCTCAGTAATTGTGGCTCGCAGGCTCTAGAGCGCAGGCTCAGTAGTTGTGGCCCACGGGCTTACTTGCTCTGCGGCAATGTGGGATCTTCCCGGACCAGGGCTCAAACCCGTGTGCCCTGCATCAGGAGGTGGATTCTTAACCACTGCGCCACCAGGGAAGTCCCTACAGTTTTTCTTAAAAAGGGAAATTACCCCCATTTTTATGTCTTTACCCTTAAGTAATATGGTAGATGTTCATTATTTGTGCTTAAAATTAAGTAATCTTTTTGCAAGTGTAATTTTTATTGAACAGACCTTTTAAAAGACATTTGTAAAACTGTTGTACTGAGAGCATGATTGTAAATCACTATTTTAAATTTTTCAGTATTTTTTATTTCTGCTAAAATCCCATTTATATTTTTAACTTATCTGTAAATCTCTTTATAATGTTTCATTTTTCTGATAAGGCAAAAACAAATGAAGTTCTTTGTGAACCAACTATTTGTAGCTGCCAAATTTCTATGTAGTATTAACAAAAATAGTTAAGAAATGGCAAAGAAAGTTATTTTAAGAAACTAGAAGTTTTCCAATTTCCAGTCAAAGGGGTAGATTCTGTGGTGACAGATAATAATGGTACATGTAGATTACAGTGTTAATTCCTTACATTAAGGTAGTAGCATCTGTCTGAGCAATTGTAGATCACTCTGGAAGAGCAGTTGATACACTGTTTCTTAATTTTGTTTATTTCTGTAATGGTGTGCTTTCCGGTCAAGTCCAAGGAATAAATGGAAATGATACTTTAAATTGTCCCTTCTCTGCCAATGTAAATTGGTTTCATCATCTTGATAATATTTGTAGATATCATGTATTCTGGTCAAGCTTAGACTCATGACAGCTAAAATCTGCTTTGAGTTTTGATTTGGAACTAAAATCAAGGAGTGGGGTGAGCTTTAGCATTACATGGAAGTCCAGCCCTATTTCTCATGTGGTTAAAAAGGAAAGGGCGGGGGAACCCTTTTCTTTGCTATCTGTATTTACATTATTGCATGTATATTATATTAATACCTATTTGTTAACATGACCATCTCTTTTTCTTTACTGGTGTTGCTTTTTAAGTTTAAAGACCATAAACTTACTTCTCTTTGTACGCTGTCTGGCACGGTACTTGGCATCTATCAATAATTGGTTCTTAATAGCCACTTGCTTAGCTGAACAGTTATTAAGTACTTACTGTATGCAGGCACAGCTCATTTTTTACTGTTTTTTTTTTTTAACAAATACTATTTCATGATATTCTCACAACTCTTTGAGGTCAGGTATTATTAATCCCACTTGAAGCCAAAAGGACAAGGAGATTAAATTCTGCAGTATTATCTTTTGTGACCAAAATGACTAATCAATTTTGTGTGAGTGAATGATATTTAAAACTAATTTATGCTGATTTGTTCAATGGAAAATAATCTGAGTTCTCTTAACCATCTACCCAGTAAATGTTTGTTCTTTAGTTTTTGCCTGAATAATTATATTCACTTGTTGTGCTTTCTCAGGAGGAAGAAGGTTATTTTGCAGAGCACGGGTCTAGCATTTTGGAAGTGCCATAAAAAGGAATAGAAAAGGCAGAAAGATAATCTTTTCATTCTTGATGGTTCACATATTGGTAGACTCATTTATATCTGTATTTACAACTTGTGGCTATCTTGGACACACAAAGTGAAACAAAGAATGAAGGCTATTACTAGGGTGATTGAGATAAAGAACCATTTTTGCTTTTAATATCAGAAGTTATTAGTCTACAGTGCACGCTTATGTGTTTCTCTCACTAGATTGACCTAGCCATGGTTATTAAAGTTGAGGAAGCTGGTACACATGAACGGTTTTGCTAAAGCTGGGAAGGGGATAGTTGTATTTCACGATTTGCATACACTAATGTTAATACCATCAAGACTACGGCTACCATTAGCAACAGCAGCATTAAATATCTATTAGGTAAACTATAGATCAAGCCTTTTAGTTTTGCAGATATAAAATAAAACTAAAATTACTTTTCTTATTATTTGCCCTAGATTTTATGGACATTGTCACAGATACAACTTAAATGTAAACCAAATTGACAAATCTGGTTTTCATATACCTCTAAAATTTTATTTTAAAATCTGCTTGATATTAAAAAAAAAAAGATGGTTTTGGCTCAGAAGTAGAAACATTATAGTCGATTGTCCTTTGTAAATCCACTTTTATCTATGTTGTGTGGCCCAGCACATCCTTGTATTGATGAATGGCTGATGTTTAGTTTAAAGCAGTGTTCATGCAAAACAAGATTTTTAGCATTTGATGAAATAATTTAACTGATTTGTTGTTTGGCTAGTTTCATTTGTAATCAGTGCTTTCATGGAATAAAAAAATCCACCAATATATTTCTTACCCTTTTCTGAATATGCAGAACCAGAAGGGGACTTTGGAGGAATTTGTTAGAAGAATTTGGAGATGATGGTGGGGTGTGGAATAGTATTGGGAAGAGGATGAAAAGCATACAAGGATTCATGAAAAGAGGGGTGGTGTCTTGGGATTTGACTGCCTTTCCTTCTTTCTTGTCCTGCCATTTTTTATGGCGGGAGCAACTTTCCAGTTTTTGCAAATTGAAATGAACCCATTCACGTATCAGGGGTTTGCCGTATTTTTTAGAAACGTCCTGCTGTTAGTTATGTTATGCATTTGTTCATAATCCCCTAGTTGAATTTTTATATGATCTTAAAACCACTTGGCGGGATTCCCCGGTGGAGCAGTGGTTAAGAATCTGCCTGCCAATGCAGGGGACGCAGGTTCAAGCCCTGGTCCGGGAAGATCCCACATGCCGTGGAGCAACTAAGCCCGCGTTCCTAGAGACTCTGCTCCACAACAAGAGAAGCCACCACAATGAGAAGCCCGCGCACTGCAACGAAGAATAGCCCCTGCTCGATGTGACTAGAGAAAGCCTGCGTGCAGCAACGAAGACCCAACGTAGCCAAAAATAAATAAATAAATTTATCTATTAAAAGAAAAAAACACTTGGCAGTTTAGCTGGTGAAGAATCTTCTAAGACATATTAGACTAGTGGCTGTGCTTTTTTTGTTGCTTTAAATAATTCTAATTATCTTACAATTTTAGATAGAGGAAACCTGTATTGATCAGGACTTTTAACATACGAATATCTTGCACAAGGGAATTCCTCAGCTCTTTGGTTTAGCAGAGTGTAAACCTCTTACAGATCTTAAATCAGTTAACATTCCTTGATTTAGGATCAGGCAACATCCTATATGGTTTAAATGCAAACTCAGAAGTCAGGCTGCCTGGATTAAAAAATCCTGGCTTCACTATTTATTAGGTAATTGACCTTGGATAAGCTACTTAACCTTCCATATACCCTAAGTTCATCTTAAAATGGGGATGGTAATATCTACCTTATGGTTATGTTGAAGATTAAGGTCATATAGCAGGCAAGTAGCCTATTCAAGTCCTGAGAGGTACCAGTTCAAGTACCTTTGACTTTTTTTTTTTTGGTTGACAAGTTTTCTTTACTTGTTTTTGTCAGTTTGACTTTTAAATGCTTTTTCCTGGTTTCCTCGTAGTTAGATAAACTATACTACTTTACTTTATTTCCTTTATTATTTTTATTTTATTTTAAAAAAATATTTATTTAGGCTGTGCTGGGTCTTAGTTGCGGCACGCAGGATCTTTAGTTGTGGCATGTGAGCTCTTAGTTGTGGCATGCATGTGGCATCTAGTTCCCTGACCAGGGATCAAACCCCGGCCCCCTGCATTGGCAACGTGGAGTCTTACCCACTGGACCAACAGGGAAGTCCCGGAAAAAGTGTTTCTAATGGACCCTGAGACTACATAATTTCCTTTAGCAGCATATATACATTTTGAGAGATTGTTTGCTGTTCTGGTCAAGCCAGGACTGAAATCAAGAAGACAGTGAAACAATATTTTACAAATGCTAAAAGAAAACACCTGTCAATTTAGAGTTGTATACCCACTAAAATCATATTTCAGAAATAAGTCTAGGGACTTCCCTGGTGGTCCAGTGGTTAAGACTCCATGCTCCCAATGCAGGGGGCCCAGGTTTGATCCCTGGTCAAGGAACTAGATCCCGCACGCTGCAACCAAAGGAGCCTGCATGCCACAACAAAGATCCTACACGCAGCAATGAAGATCCCACGTGCCGAAACTAAGACCCGGCACAGCCAAATAGTTAAATAAAATAAATAAATATTTTAAAAAAATAAGTCTAAAAGAAGGAAAATTTCAAACAAAGAAACTGAGAAAAATATATTGCCACAGAACCTCACCAAAGGAACTTCTAGAGGATGTACTTCAGGTCGACGGAAGAATGCTTCTTGGAAACAAGGTCAGAGATGCAAAGAGGAATGATGAGCGAAGGATATGATGTCCGCTGGGGAAAATCTTAAGAAGGATTGACCTAATAAAACAATAATAACATATTATTTGTGGATGTAAAAATGGAAAGTACTCAAATATAAGTAGGGAAGGGGTTTGAAGTAAAAGCATTCCAAGAGTTCTTGTTTAATTAAGAAGGAGAGTAAAGATATTAACTTTAGACTTCAGGTAAAGTATTCATTTTTGCCTTTCAGGGGTGACAATAAAAAAGTAGAAATAGAAAGAATTAAAATAAATAGAAATTAGTAGAAAAATGGATGAGAAAAAAATCCAACAGAAGGCAAAAGAAAAAGAAAACTGGAAAGTGGAAGAAATAAAAAATGGAAAATAAAATGGTAGAAAGGGATACAGATATCTCTTATTCACAATAAAAATAAATTAGATCAGGTTTCCCCCAGAACTCTCTGTTTAAAAGACCAAGATGGTCCAATTAGAGAAGTAATAAAGAAGTCCTAAATAAATGGGAGACACATATGATATTCATGGATTGAGAGTCAGTATTATAAAGATGACAGTTCTCCCCAGTTTGTATTTTAGGTTGAATGTAATTCTAATAAAAGTTCCAAGAAGTTTTTTTCATGGAACTTGACACTTTGATGGAGCAGCTAAGATACTTCTGAAGACAAAATGGGGAAACTTGCCATACCTGATTACAGGACTCATTGTAAAACCGTAATCGTTATACAAGGTGGTTTTGGTCCTGTGATCAAGAAATAGACCTGTAGGGCTTCCCTCGTGGCACAGTGATTGAGAGTCCGCCTGCCTATGCAGGGGACACGGGTTCATGCTCCGGCCCGCGAATATCCCACATGCTGCGGAGCGGCTGGGCCCGTGAGCCATGGCCGCTGAGCCTGCGCATCCGGAGTCTGAGCTCCGCAACGGGAGAGGCCACAACAGTGAGAGGCCCGTGTACCGCAAAAATATTTATTTATTTATTTATTTATTTATTTATTTGTGGCTTCGTTGGGTCTTTGTTGTTGGGTCTTCATTGCTGCGCGCGGGCTTTCTCTAGTGGCGAGCAGGGGCTTCTCTTCGTTGTGGTGCGTGGGCTTCTCGTTGCGGTGGCTTCTCTTGTTTCCGAGCTCAGGCTCTAGGTGCGCAGGCTTCAGTACTTGTGGCTCGCGGGCTCTGGAGCACAGGCTCAGTAGTTGCGGCGCAAGAGCTTAGTTGCTCCACGGCATGTGGGACCTTCCTGGACCAGGGCTCGAACCCGTATCCCCTGCATTGGCAGGCAGATTCTTTTTTTTTAACATCTTTATTGGAGTATAATTGCTTTACAATGGTGTGTTAGTTTCTGCTTTATAACAAAGTGAATCAGTTATGCATATACATATGTTCCCATATCTCTTCCCTGTTGCGTCTCCCTCCCTCCCACCCTCCCTATCCCACACCTCTAGGTGGTCACAAAACACCGAGCTGATCTCCTGTGCTATGCAGCTGATTCCCACTAGCTACCACTAGCTATCTATTTTACATTTGGTAGTGTATATATGTCCATGTCACTCTCTCACTTTGTCCCAGCTTACCCTTCCCCCTCCCCATGTCCTCAAGTCCGTTCTCTAGTAGGTCTGCGTCTTTATTCCCGTCTTGCCCCTAGGTTCTTCATGACCTTTTTGTCTTTTTTTTTTTTTAGATTCCATATATATGTGTTAGCATACTGTATATGTTTTTCTCTTTCTGACTTATTTCACTCTGTATGACAGACTCTAGGTCCATCCACCTCACTACAAATAACTCAATTTCGTTTCTTTTTATGACTGAGAAATATTCCATTGTATATATGTGCCACATCTTCTTTATCCATTCATCTGTCAATGGACACTTAGGTTGCTTCCATGTCCTGGCTATTGTAAATAGAGCTGCAATGAACATTTTGGTACATGACTCTTTGAATTATGGTTTTCTCAGGGTATATGCCCAGTAGTGGGATTGCTGGGTCATATGGTAGTTCTATTTTTAGTTTTTTAAGGAACCTCCATACTGTTCTCCATAGTGGCTGTATCAATTTACATTCCCACCACCAGTGCAAGAGGGTTCCCTTTTCTCCACACCCTCTCCAGCATTTATTGTTTGTGGATTTTTTGATGACGGCCATTCTGACCAGTGTGAGATGATATCTCATTGTAGTTTTGATTTGCATTTCTCTAATGATTAATGATGTTGAGCATTCTTTCATGTGTTTGTTGGCAATCTGTATATCTTCTTTGGAGAAATGTCTGTTTAGGTCTTCTGCACATTTTTGGATTGGGTTGTTTGTTTTTTTAATATTGAGTTGCATGAGCTGCTTGTAAATTTTGGAGATTAATCCTTTGTCAGTTGCTTCATTTGCAAATATTTTCTCCCATTCTGAGGGTTGTCTTTTTGTCTTATTTATGGTTTCCTTTGCTGTGCAAAAACTTTGAAGTTTCCTTAAGTCCCATTTGTTTATTTTTGTTTTTATTTCCATTTCTCTAGGAGGTGGGTCAAAAAGGATCTTGCTGTGATTTATGTCATAGAGTGTTCTGCCTATGTTTTCCTCTAATAAGAGTTTTATAGTGTCTGGCCTTACATTTAGGTCTTTAATCCATTTTGAGTTTATTTTTGTGTATGGTGTTAGGGAGTGTTCTAATTTCATTCTTTTACATGCAGCTGTCCAGTTTTCCCAGCACCACTTATTGAAGAGGCTTTCTTTTCTCCATTGTATATTCTTGCCTCCTTTATCAAAGATAAGGTTACCATATGTGCGTGGGTTTATCTCTGGGCTTTCTATCCTATTCCATTGATCTATACTTCTGTTTTTGTGCCAGTACCATACTGGCTTGATTACTGTAGCTTTGTAGTATAGTCTGAAGTCAGGGAGCCTGATTCCTCCAGCTCCGTTTTTCTTTCTCAAGATTGCTTTGGCTATTCGGGGTCTTTTGTGCTTTCATACAAATTGTGAAATTTTTTGTTCTAGTTCTGTGAAAAATTGACAGGCGGATTCTTAACCACTGCGCCACCAGGGAAGTCCAGAACATGAGGTTTTATCTGTTTTGTTTTTTCTTCCAGTTTTATTGAGATATAATTGACATATAGCACTGTATTAAGTGTTAGGCATACTGTATAATGATTTGACTTAAATACATCATGAAATGATTACCTCAATAAGTTTAGTGAACATCCATCATCACATGTGGATACAAAAGTAAAGAAAAGGAAAAAAATCTTTTTCCTTGTGATGAGAACTCTTAGGATTTACTCTTAACAACTTTCATATATAACATAGAGCGGTGTTAACAATATTTATCATGTTTTATGTCACATCCCTAGTACTTATTTATCTTACAACTAGAAGTTTGTACCTTTTGACTGACTACAACCAGACCCCCCCCGCCACCCGCTACCCCAGCCTCTGGTAACCACAAATCTGATCTCTTTTTCTGTGAGTTTGTTTGTTTATTTTTTGAAGTATAATTGACCTATAACAGTATGTTTCTGTTACACAACATAGTGATTTGATATTTCTATACATTTCAAAATGATCACCACAATAAGTCTAGTTACTGTCTGTCACCATATGAAGATATTACATAATTATATTGACTGTATTCCCCAATGGTACATTTCATACCCATAACTCATTTGTTTTATAGCTGGAAATTTTTACCTCTTAATCTTCCTCACCTATTTCTCTCCTCCCCACACCTCCCTCCCTTCTGGCAACCACCTGTTCTCTGTATCTATGATTCTGTTTGTTTTGTTCTGTTTGTTCCTTTATTTTGCTTTTTAGATTCCTCATATAAGTGAACTCATATATTATTTATCTTTCTCTGTCTGACTTATTTCACTTCTCATTAAAGTCTCTTGTCCCAACCACGTTGTCACAAATGGCAAGATTTCATTTTTTTTTATTTTTATTTTTTGTGGTATGCGGGCCTCTCACTGTTGTGGCCTCTCCCATTGTGGAGCACAGGCTCCAGACGCGCAGGCTCAGTGGACATGGCTCATGGGCCCAGCCACTCCGCGGCATGTGGGATCTTCCCAGACTGGGGCACAAACCCGTGTCCCCTGCACCAGCAGGCGGACTCTCAACCACTGTGCCACCAGGGAAGCCCTCATTATTTTTTATAGGTGATTAATATTCCAGTGTGTGTGTGTGTGTCTGTGTCTGTGTGTGTGTGTGTACCACATCTTCTTTATCCATTCATCTATTGATGGGCACTTAGGTTGCTTCCATATCTTAGCTGTTGTAAATAATGCTGCAACGAACATAGGGGTGTATATATCTTTTCTAATTAGTGTTTCTGTTTTCTTTGGATAAATAACCAAGAGTAGGAATTGCTGGATCACATGGTAGCTCTGTTTTTAATTTTTTGAGGAATCTCCGTACTGTTTTCCATAGTGGCTGCACCAACTTACATTCCCACCAATAGTGCATGAGGGTTCCCTTTTCTCCATATCTTTGCCAACACTTGTTATTTGTTGTCTTTTTGTTAATAGCCATCCTGACAGGTGTGAAGTGCTGTCTCATTGTGATTTTGATTTGCATTTCCCTGATGATTAGTGATGTTGAACATCTTTTCATGTACTTGTTGGCCATCTATATGTCTTCTTTGGAGAAATATCTATTGAGATCCTCTGCCCATTTTTTAATCGAGTTTTTTTTTGATGTTGGGTTGTATGAGTTCTTTGTATATTTTGGATATTAATCTCTTACAGAATATTTTGTTTGCAAATTTCTTCTCTCAGTAGGCAGATTTTCGTTTTGTTGATAGTTTCCTTTGCTGTGCAAAAGCTTTTTAGTTTGATAAAAAACATATTACTGAGCTTCCCTGGTGGCACAGTGGTTGAGAGTCCACCTACCAATGCAGGGGACACGGTTCGTGCCCCGGTCCGGGAAGATCCCACATGCCGCGGAGCGGCTGGGCCCGTGAGCCATGGCCGCTGAGCCTGCGCGTCCAGAGCCTGTGCTCTGCAACGGGAGAGGCCACAACAGTGGGAGGCCCGCGAACTGCAAAAAAAACAAAAACCAAAAAAAACAAAAACATATTACTAAGACCGATGTTAAGGAGTGTACTCTGTGTGTTTTCTTCTAGAATTTTTATGGTTTCAAGTCTTACATTTAAGTCTTTAATCTGTTTTGAATTTATTTTTGTGCATGGTGTGAGAAAGTAGTCCAGTTTGATTCTTTTGCATATAACTGTCCAGTTTTCCCAGCACCATTATTGAAGAGGCTGTCTTTTCCCTATTGTGTATTCTTGCCTCCTTTGGCGTAGATTAATTGCGCAAGAAGCGTGGGTTCATTTCTGGGCTCTCTATTTTGTTCCATTGATAATATGTGTCTGTTTTTCTGCCAGTGCCATACTGCTTTGATTAGCTTTGTATTATAGTTTGAAATCAGGGAGTGTGATATGTCCAGCTTTGTTCTTCTTTCTCAAGACAATTTTGGCTATTCGGGGTCTTTTGTTTCCATACAAATTTTAGAATTATTTGTTCCAGTTCTATGAAAAATGCCATGGGTATTTTGGTAGGGATTGCACTGAATCTGTAGATTGCCTTGAGTAGTATGGTCATTTTAACAGTATTAATTCTTCCAATCCATGAGCATGGTGTATCTTTCCATCTGTTTTTGTTGTCTTCAGTTTTTCATCAGGGTCTTATAGTATTTCAAGTATAGGTCTTTTACCTCCTTAGTTAGATTTATTCCTAGGACTTTATTCTTTTTGTCGCTACTGTAAATGGGATTGCTTTCTTAATTTCTCTTTCTGATATTTCATTGCTAGTGTAAAGAAATGCAACAGATTTCTGTATATTTTGTATCCTGCAACTTTACTGAATTTGCTGGTGAGTTCTGGTAGATTTTGTTGGTGTCTTTAGGATTTTCTATGTATAATATCATGTCATCTGCAAACAGGGACAGTTTTACTTCTTCCTTTCCAATTTGGATTCCTTTTATTTCTATTTCTTGTCTGATTGCTGTGGCTTGGACTTCCAATCTATGTTGAATAAAAGCAGTGAGAGTGGGCATCCTTGTCTTGTTTCTGATCTTAGAGGAAATGCTTTCAGCTTTTCACTGTTAAGTATGTTGTTAGCTGTGGGCTTGTCAAAACTGGCCTTTATTATGTTGAGGTACGTTCCTTCTACATCCACTTTGTGGAGAGCTTTTATCATAAGCAGATGTTGAATTTTGTCAAAACCTTTTTCTGCATCTATTGAGATGATTTTTATTCTTCAGTTTGTTAATGTGATGCATCACATTGATTGATTTGCAGACATTGAACCATCCTGCATTCTGGGATAAATTCCACTTGATCATGGTATATGATCCTTTTAATGTATTGTTGAATTTGGTTTGCTAATATTTTTGAGGATTTTTGCATCTATGTTCAGTGATATTGGCCTGTAATTTTCTTTTTTTGTGATATCTTTGTCTGGTTTTGGTATCAGGATGTTGCTGGCCTCATAGAATGAATTCGGAAGCATTTCTTCCTCAGCAATTGTTTGGAATAGTTTGAGAAGGGTAGGTATTAACTCTTCTCTAAACATTTGGTAGAGTTTACCTGTGAAGCCTTCTGGTCCTGGACTTCTGTTTGTTGGGAATTGTTTAAAATCACTGACTCAGTTTCATTACTAGTAACTGGTCTGTTTATATTTTCTATTTCTTTCTGATAATCTGTCTTGGGAGATTGTACATTTCTAGGAATTTGTCCATTTCTTCTATGTTGTCCATTTATGGTACATAATTGTTTGTGATAATATCTTATTACCCCAGTTATCGAAGGCAGGTGAGGAACAGGAATTGGGAATCAAAGAGTTTGGTTTTTAAAGTATAACATGTTTGAGAGACTTACTAGATTTCTAAGTAAAAGTATTGTGTAGACTGTGAATATACCAGTCTGAAGTTCAAGGAAGAGATTCAATCTGGAAATAGGAATTTGGGAGTCATCAATATATATATAGCATTTAAAGCTATAGGAGTGGATAAGATGACTAGTCAGGGTTCATATTTGGGGTGTTACTACATCTCTAGGAGGATTTAGATATTTAGGGTGATGGTTTTGGGTGTCATAATAACTGAGGAGGCAATGGGCACTTAATGTGCTGGGGTAAAGAATACTAAGTGACGATTGCTAAATGTCCTGCAATGTATGGGACATTAGTCAATAAAGAATTGTCTCAGCCAAAATGCCAGTGATGTTCTAGGGAAGGAGAGAGTGAAAATAGTAAAGAGATGAGATTCAGGGGCCAAATCTGGAGCTCTGCAATGTTTAGGGGTCAGGAAGAAGAGGAGGTTCCTGCAAGAGACTACCTCAGTTGAAGTAGGAAGAAAACAAGAACTCTAAGAGTTGCATAGACCCCAGTTTAGGGAACACTTTAACAATTAATTACTGGAGCTGTGGTACCTAGATTAAAGAGGAATAAGTCCAGAGGCAGTGAGACTATTTTGGATTCTGTTGTGTCTTCAGGCAGTGGAGATGAAGAGATGGATATGAAATATGTTTTGGAAATATCTCATATGATGTGGAGGATGAGATTTCTGGTTTGGGCAACTAGGTGGGTGGTGGTAAGGTAGGAAATTGCAGGAAGGGGAAGGAGTAAGGATGAGTGGGAGGTAGATAGTGAATTGTTTTGTGCATGTTGAATGGAGGTTTATGGATATCTAAGTGGAGATGTTTAGTGAGTTTGTGTGTGTGTGTGTGTGTGTGTGTGTGTGTGTGTGTGTGTGTGTGTATATTTGGAGCTCATTCATTCAAAATATATTTGTTATTGAGCACTTACTATTTTCCAGGTACTATTCTAGGTGTTATAGAGATATAGCAGTGAACAAAAATAGGCAAAATACTTTTCCTGAAAGAGCTTGTATTTTAGTGAGAGGAGATGATAAACACAATTTAAAAAGTAAATTTATACAATGTGTAGAAGATAAGTGCTCTCTGAAATATAAAGCTGGGAAAAGAGATAAAGCAGGGGTAGAATGGGGTGATACTGGTGATTGCGATTTAAAGTAGGATGATAGGGACTTCCCTGGTGGTCCGGTGGTTAAGAATCTGCCTTCCAATGCGGGGGACGCGGTTCGATCCCTGGTCAGGGAACTAAGATCCCACATGCCGCGGGGCAACTAGGCCATGTGCCCCAACTACTGAGGCCGCGTGCCCCAACTAGAGAACCTGTGCACTGCAACTACTGAGCTGCGCGCTCTGGAGCCCACACACCACAACTAGAGAGAAGCCCACGCACCACAACGAAAGATCCCGCATGCTGCAAGGAAGATCCTGCATGTCGCAACTAAGACCTGAAGCAGCCAAATAAATAAATAAATATTTTTTTTAAAAAGTAGGATGTTAAAGGAAGGCTTCACTAAGAAGGCAACACTTGAGCAAAGAACTAAAGGAATTGAGGAATGAATATCTGGGGAATGAGCATTCCAGAGTGAATAGCAAGTGTAAAGGCCTTGAGCATGCCTGGCAGATTCAAGGAACAGCAAGGAGGCTCACCTGCCTGACGTTTTAGTGAGGGAGGGAGAGCGTAGTTGAGCATGATGGGGGTATGTGAGCATGGTCATCTGTTGAAAGTACTTTGGGACTTCCCTGGTGGTCCAGTGGTTAAGAATCCACCTTCCAATGCAGGGGACGTGGGTTCGATCCCTTGTCAGGGGACTAAGATCCCACATGCCGCAGGGCAACTAAACCTGCGTGCCGCAACTAGAGAGAAGCCGTGCACCGCAACTACTGAGCCCGTATGCTCTAGAGCCTGCACACTACCACTACTGAGCCTGCGTGCCACAACTAAAGAAAAGCCTGCAACGAAGAGCCTGCACACTGCAACGAAGACCCAGTGTGGTCAAAAAATAAATTTAAAAATTAAAAAAAAAAAGAAAGTACTTTGGCTTTTATCCTGAGCTTTTGAGAGGGATCTGGACTGAGCATATGTATAGGTTTGGGCATCTTCTGCACGTAGACGGTTAGAGAAGCCATGGGAATATTTCTGTCTTGCACATGCATTCATTTAGATGGAGACACAAAGTAGTCTCATTTTCTGCAAAGACTACACAGGATTCTTCAGCAAGATACCCTTCTGTTTGTGATTCTCTGAGGACAGGGGTGTGTTTGTTTGTTTTATTTTATCTTTGCCAGGTCTTAGTTGCAGCATGCGGACTCCTTAGTTGTGGCATGCATGCAGGATCTAGTTCCCCAACCAGGGATCGAACCTGGGCCCCCTGCATTGGGAGCATGGAGTCTTACCCACTGGGCCACCAGGGAAGTCCCAGGGGTGTTTTTTGTTTGTTTGTTTTTTATTTATGTTCTTGGCTGTGTTGGGTCTTAGTTGCAGCATGTGGGATATCTTTTGTTGCGGCATGCGGGCTTCTCTCTAGTTGTGGTGCGCGTGTTTCTCTCTAGTTGTGGTGTACGGGTTTTCTCACTCTAGTTGTGGCATCAGGCTCCATGGCATGTGGGCTCTGTAGTTGTGGCGTGCAGGCTCCAGAGCGCATGGGCTCTGTAGTTTGCGGCATATGGACTCTCTCGTTGAGGTGCGTGAGCTCAGTGGTTGTGGCACACATGGGCTTAGTTGCCCTGCGGCATGTGGAATCTTAGTTCCCCGACCAGGGATCAAACCAGTGTTCCCTGCATTGGAAGGCGCATTCTTTACCACTAGACCACCAGGGACGACACCCCAGGCGTGTTTTAATTGAAACTTTACATCAGCTAACCCAGGATCATCATCCCTATTATCTAGTGATAATGTGATCAACAGTTGAGGTACTACTGATTCTCCCTTCTCAATCTGCCTGTAAATCCTGTTACTTTCATTAACCATTTCAGATATTCAATTTTTTGTTATTATTGCCATTTCACTTGTTTACCAGATATTTATCCAGTGCCAAGTACATATGAAAAAAACGTGCTAACCTCAGATCTGTTGGCATGAGAGGTTGGATGGAGCTTTGTTTACACAAATGAACACACTGTATTGAGGTTTCTAATGACTGTTGCCCATATTAGTGACAATTTTCTAATTTCTTTTGTACTTGTTCTTAGAAGGTTAACACTCTACTAATTTGACTTCCCAGCTAGTTTTAGTGGTTGCTCTGGGGATTACAATTCACATTTTACCTTAAAACAATCTAGTTTAGATTAATACCAACTTAATTTCAGTAGTGTACAAAAAAATTTCTCCAATGTAGCTTGACTCCTTCTCCCCTTCTTGGTGCTTTATTCTCATATAAATTATATATTTATATATTACAAGCCCATTAACATGGTTTTATAGTTACTGCTTTATGCATTGTTTTT
Organism: Tursiops truncatus; assembly: GCF_011762595.2. Taxonomy (NCBI): domain Eukaryota; kingdom Metazoa; phylum Chordata; class Mammalia; order Artiodactyla; family Delphinidae; genus Tursiops; species Tursiops truncatus. Next base: position 161,759,072 of record NC_047034.1, on the reverse strand, counting down.
TAAATTAGATAGGAGAAGAAATAAAAAAAACATTTATACCGTCTTCTTCTTTTGGGAGGGGTGTGCCAGCTGTCATGTGGGATCTTAGTTCCCTGACCAGGGATTGAACCTTTGCCCCCTAAAGTGGAAGCACAGAGTTTTAACTGCTGGACCACCAGGGAAGTCCCTATACTGTCTTCTTTATTTTTATATTTATCTATGTAGTTACCTTACTGGTACTCTATTTCTTCCTGTGGATTCTAGTTACTGTCTGGTTTCTCTTTATGTCAGCATAAAAGTCTCCCTTTAGTATTTCTTGTAGGCATGTCTGCTAGTAATGAATGCTTTATGTTTTTGTTTATCTGGGAATGTCATAATTTCTCCTTTGTTTTAGAAGCATAGTTTTGCTGGATATAGAATTCTTAGTTGACAGTCTTTCTCTTTCAGCACTTGAACATAAGTATGGATCACTTTGTGTTTATCCTACATAGACTTTATTTAGCTTCTTGGATGTGTTTTTCATCATATTTGGGCACTTATTGGCCATTATTTCTTTTTTTTTTTTTTTGTGGTACGCGGGCCTCTCACTGTTGTGGCCTCTCCCATTGCGGAGCACAGGCTCCAGACGCACAGGCTCAGCGGCCATGGCTCACGGGCCCAGCCGCTCCATGGCATGTGGGATCCTCCCAGATCGGGGCACGAACCCACGTCCCCTGCATTGGCAGGAGAACTCTCAACCACTGTGCCACCAGGGAAGCCCGCCATTATTTCTTCATCCTCCCATTTGCTTGTTTGTATGCTTGGTGGTTTGTATACTTGATAATTTGTTCTCTGAGGCTCTGTTCATTTTTCTTCATGCTTTTTTCTTTCTGTTCCTCATATTGGATAATCTCAATTAACCTATCTTAGAGTTTGCTGATTCTTCGGCCTGCTCAAATCTGCTGTTGAGCCTATCTAGAAAAATCTGTTTCTTTCTTTTTTAAATATAATTTCTGTCTCTGTTGAGATTCTCTATTTAATGAGGCATGATTCTCATACTTTAATTCTTTTTTTTTTAATTTATTTTAATTTATTTTTGGCTGCATTGAGTGTTGCTGCACGCGGGCTATCTCTAGTTGTGGCGAGCAGGGGCTACCCTTTGTTGTGGTGCATGGGCTTCTCATTGCGGTGGCTTCTCTTGTTGCAGAGCACGGGCTCTAGGCGCACGGGCTTCAGTAGTTGTGGCTCACGGGCTCTAGAGTGCAGGCTCAGTAGTTGTGGTCCATGGGCTTAGTTGCTCCATCACAGCATGTGGGATCTTCCCGGACTAGGGCTCGAACCTGTGTCCCCTGCATTGGCAGGCAGATACTTAACCACTGCGCCACCAGGGAAGTCCCTCATACTTTAATTCTTTAGGCATGGTTCCCTTTAGTTCTTTGAATTTTTGCTTGTGTGTTCTTAGTTCCCAGACCAGGGATCAAACCTGGGCCCCCTGCAGTGAAAGCGCAGAATCCTAACCACTGGACCGCCAGGGAATTCCCTTCTTTGTAATATTTATAATACCTTATTTAAAGTCTTTGTCTAGGGCTTCCCTGGTGGCGCAGTGGTTAAGAATCCGCCTGCCAATGCAGGGGACATGGGGTCGAGCCCTGGTCTGGGAAGATCCCACATGCTGTGGAGCAACTAAGCCCGTGTGCCACAACTACTGAGCCCGCGTGCCACAACTACTGAAGCCTGCGCTCCTAGAGCCCGTGCTCCGCAACAAGAGAAGCCACCACAATGAGAAGCCCACACACCACAACAAAGAGTAGCCCCCACTCGCCGCAACTAGAGAAAGCCCACGCACAGCAACGAAGACCCCAACGCAGCCAAAAAATAAATAAATTAAATAAATTAATTTTTTAAAAAGTCTTTGTCTATTAAGTCCAACATCTAGGCTTCCTCAGATACAGTTTTATTGATTGCTTTCTTCCTCCTATATATGCACCATACTTTCCTGTTGATGTGTCTTATTTTTGTATTGAAAAGTGAGCATTCAAAATAATGTGGCGGGGGCTTCCTTGGTAGCGCAGTGGTTGGGAGTCCGCCTGCCGATGCAGGGGACGCGGGTTCGTGCCCTGGTCTGGGAAGATCCCACATGCCACGGAGCGGCTGGGCCCCTGAGCCATGGCCGCTGGGCCTGAGCGTCCGGAGCCTGTTGCTCCGCAACGGGAGAGGCCACAGCAGTGAGAGGCCCGCGTACCGCAAAAAGAAAAATAATAATAATAATGTGGCAGGACTTCCCTGGTGGTCCAGTGGTGAGGAATCTGCCTTACATTGAAGGGGACGCAGGTTCGATCTCTGGTCAGGGAACTAAGATCCCACATGCCGTGGGGCAACTGAGCCTGTGCGCCACGGCTACTGAGCTCACACGCCTCAACTAGAGAGCCTGTATGCTGCAAACTACAGAACCCACACGCTCTGGAACCTACACGCCACAACTAAAGAGAAGCCTGCGCACCACAACGAAAGATCCCATGTGCCGCAACTAAGACCCGACACAGCCAAAAATAAATAGAATAAAATAAATAAAATGATAAATAAATCTTTTTAAAAATTAAAATAAAATAAAATAATGTGGCAAGTCTGCAAATCAGATTCCCCTCCTTCCTGTGGGTTTCTCATTGCTGTTTGTTGAGTGACTTCCCTGGACTAAATCTGTAGAGCCTGTATTCTTTGTTTTGTGCAGACGTTGAAGTGCCTGCTTGGTTGTGGTTAGCTAATGATTAGACAGAAATTTCCTTAAATGCCTTGAACCAATAAGTTTTCTAGCCTTTGCCGAGGGTACTCTGTGTATATTGCAGTATGCCATCAATGTTCCTGCAGGCAATTTACAACTTTGCCTTAGCCATCACTGTCTGCTTGCACAGACCTCAAGGTCACCCAGAGGTGAGAGATTAGGGCCTTCTTAAGACTTTCCCTGAGCCCATAAATGCGTGTGTCCTTCTAGATATCCAAGAATATGTCAGCTTTTCAAAGCCCCTTATAGACGTCTCATTCCTGAACATTCAAATTTTTTGGTCAGTGTCCTGTTAGCCCTAACTGGTATCATCACTGCCTTAGGCAGTTGGGATGTTAAACAGTTGCCACTGATTATTTTTGAAAAATGTGCTAAGGATAAGGTGGTTCACACACAACAAGCTCTGAGTCAGGTCAAATAAAGTAACTCTGAGAATGGAACTTCTTGGTGCTAATCAGATCAGATAGTAACAGTTCTCTGGGCATGGGGTTTTTGGGGAGCTCCAAATTTGTTCTGCCCCCTCCAGTGGTTGCTAGGCTGCTGGTTTTAATAACTAATGTTGTGAGGCTCTTGGTTTTCAAGGCTGCCAGAAAGCTAGGGGAGGAGAGGGAGATGGGAATCAGGCAAGTTAAAATGCCATAAAACTCACTGTACTTACCAAGATTCAGGCATTTTCTTTTTTTTTTTTTAATTATAGTAAAATATACATAATATAAAGTTTACCATTTTAACATTTTTTAAGGGTACAGTTCAGTGCCATTAAATACATTCACATTGTTGTGCAGCTGTTACTACCATCCGTTTACAGAACTTTTTTATCTTCCCAAACTGAAACTCTACCCATTAAACAACTCCTCCCCCTACCCCGGGCAACCGCCATCGAACTCTCTGCCTGTATGAATTTGGCTAGTCTGGGTACTTCATGGAAGTGCAGTCATACAATATTTATCCTTTTGTGTCTGGCTTATTTCAGTTAGCATAATCATCCATGTTGTAGTATATGTCAGAATTTCATTCCTTATTAAGGCTGAATAATACATACCACATTTTATTTACCTGTTCACCCACTGATGGATATTTGGATTGTTTCCACCTTTTGGCTATTGTCAATAATGCTGCTGTGAACATAGGTGTACAAATATCTGTTTGATTTCCTGCTTTCAATTCTTTGGGGTATATACCCAGGAGTAGACTTGATGAATCATATGGTAATTGTTTTTAATTTAAAAATTTTTTGAGGAAGTACTATTCTGTTTTCCCAGCAGCTGCATCATTTTATATTCCCACCACTAATGCACAAGTGTTCTAATTTCTCCACATCCTCCTAACACTTGTTATTTTCTGTTTTTAATTTGGATAATGTCAAGTTTATCTATTTTTTTCTTTTGGTGTCATAACTAAGAAACCATTGCCTAATCCAAGGTCATAAATTTATGCCTATGTTTTCTTTTAAGAGCTTTCTAGTTTTAGCTCCTACATTTAGATCTTTTATCTATTTTGAGTTAGTTTTTTCAAAGTACCTTTTAAATTAAATTAAATTTTATTTACTTTATTTTTTGGCCACACCCTGCAGCATGTGGGATCTTAGTTCCCTGACCAGGGATCAAACCCGTGCCCCCTGCAGTGGAAGTGTGGAGTCTTAACCACTGGATCACCAGGGAAGTCCTATTTTGAGTTAATTTTTTTTTTTTTTTTTTTCCGGTACGCAGGCCTCGCACCACTGTGGCCTCTCCCGTTGCGGAGCACAGGCTCCAGACGCGCAGGCTCAGCGGCCATGGCTCACGGGCCTAGCCGCTCCGTGGCATGTGGAATCTTCCCGGACGGGGGCACGAACCCGCGTCCCCTGCATCGGCAGGCGGACTCTCAACCACTGTGCCACCAGGGAAGCCCTTGAGTTCATTTTTGTATTTTCTATTTCATTAATTTCCACTCTAATCCTTATTATTTCCTTCCTTTTGATTTATTTTGTTTTTCTTCTATTATCTTACAGTAAACTATTGTGTTGTTGATTTCAGATGTTCCTTCTTTTTTAATGTAGTATTTACAGCTATAAATTTCCCTCTAAGCACTGCTTTAGCTGCATCCCATACGTTTTGGTATTTTGCATCATTTTCATTCGTCTCATCTACTTCTTTATATATGTTGAGAGAGTAGCTGGAGGGCCTCTCTTCCTGGGGAATACTTAGAAGAGGAAGATTAGTACTTTGTCTCCTGCTGCTGCAACTGGTTGGTCTCAGGGTTACAACTAATAATTGTTACCTCTTTCCACTCTCCATTTCAGATTCCCCTTGCCCTCAGCTACCATCTCTGCCAGTCTCAATGGCTTTACTTAGTGGTATGACCTAAACCCTCATTCCTGAGGGATCTGAACCACTGGTTACCATGCTTTTCTCAGGTTAGAGTTTCCAACTTGTCTGTTTACTGTACTGTCAGAATTGGGAAGGAGAATACCAGTAGGCACCAAAGTGGATCATCTGAATTTTAAATATATTTTCATTGTGGTGCGGAATAGCAACCCTCTTTCTGATAATGAGGATTAGTTACCCCTACCAAGATGATAGTTCCTCTTCTTGCCTGATGATCCCTGGATACGAGGACTCCACAATGCCCAGGTGACAGCTGTAGCTTATAGCCTCTTGGGACTCTTGTCTCCTGTGGAAGTGTTCCTTTTTTGGTGACCAAGATCTTTAACTCTGCAGAACCCAGAGTTGCAGAGATAGGAAACAAAAATTCCCCAGGTGGGTCTTTGGGATTGATAATAAACAGGGTATGCTATTTCTACCCATCACCCCCCTGCCCCATTTCTCACATCCATGTATTTTTCCTGTTTTGAAGACCACTAGCATATAAAGGTCTTTGATTTGGTGTATATATTGCACCCTGGAAGATGGTACTCTTTTGTCATAAAATACGTCATTGAGTTGGTGCTTCAGCTGTGCCTTCATCAGGCCATTCCAGTGCTCTTTTAGGTTAGCAGATACTAGGTGGTGTTGTATATATACCACCAGTAGATCCCATGGTCCTGGGCCCTCTCTTGCACTTACTTTACTACAGAGTGGGTCCCTTGTCATGAAATGATGTTATGTAGGATGATGCTTACTGGTAGATTAAACATTTCCTTAACTCTCATGTACTGTTCACTGCAGCCCTGAGGGCAGGAAAGGCAAATGTACAGCCAGAATATGTCCCTATTTCTTTCTTTTTTTTTTTTTTAATTAATTAATTTATTTGGCTGCTCCAGGTCTTAGTTACAGCATGCAGGATCTTCGTTGCAGCATGAGGGATCTAGTTCCCTGACCAGGGATCAAACCCGGGCCATCTGCATTGGGAGCATGGAGCCTTAACAGCTGGACCACCAGGGAAGTCCCCCTGTTTCTTTCAGAATAAATTGTTCACCTTTTCAGGGTGGAAGGGGCCAAATACAGTCAGCTTGCCATCCAAAGGCTGGTTGGTTTCCTTGAAAGATGTCATACTGGAAGCTTTGTGTTTGTCTCTGTTGCTGGCCCTTCGGGCTCTTGGTGGCATCAGTAGCTAGAGCATACTTGGTAAGTAGGACTTCATACTGTTGTCTATGCATAGAGTATATCTCTGCCACATGACCACCTTCTTTCAGGTGCTCATTTTTCTAGCACTGGGGAGGCCATGACAAAAGATGGCTGATGTAAACTGGTTGAGTCATTGTCTACTTGGTTGTTTTGTGCTTTTTTCATGGTAGATGTTCTCTGATGACTGTTAACATGTGATATGAAGATCTTCAAATGTGTCTATTCTTGTATCCTCCCACGTGCCTCTACCTTAAGACCTCCTTCCCCTAATTTTCTTTTTTTCTCCCCCTAATTTTCTAATCATTCTCCTTTTATGCCCCCTGACCAGCACATCAGGACATTTACCTGTGAGTCCACATATATTTTAACCTCAAACCAATTCTTTGTCTGCACAAAGTAGACAGTCTGCCTGAAGCTCTGCCCATTGGGCACTGTCCTTCAGTGCCAACCCCGAGTGAGGCTGTGGTGCAACCACTGTCCATTTTTGACTTGGACCCAGTGACAGCCATCTGTGAAGAAGGTGAGGGTTTTTCCTTTGTCAGCTGGCTGTGAGGGCCCCCCAGTATGGCCAAAGGTATATGCTAATGAAGGGGCACTTTGCAACAATGGTAGATGATATGAGGGTTTGGGCTATCTGCTCATGCTCGTGACTTCTGGTCCTACTTGTGCTAGATACCGGATGTATCACCTTCATCTTAATGCTGAATTATTGCTGGGTCCACCCAACCCTATGACTTGGTATCTCATAGAACCTAGGTCATGGTGGGTGATTCTGGATAAATGGTCACTTGGTGTCACATCATCAGGTGTTCTGTATATGCTAGGACCCAGTAGCATGCCAGGAGTTGTTTTGCAGAAGGCATACAATTTTCCACTGAAAATGGAATGGCCTTGCTCCAGATCCCAGGGGTCTGCATAGTGATTCTCCCACTGGGGCTTGCCATAATACCATAGCATTTGCCAGATTGTTTGCCTCACCATCCAGACCTGCAGAGTCCTTTACTGTTTTGGAAACTGGTAACTTTTTGTGTCACCTGATATAAAAGCCAGAACAGTATTCTTGGGTGTCATGCTTCCCTCTTAATGGTGGGAGGTGCAAGATGCAGTTGGTTACTTGGATGCCTTTACTTGAATGGCATGTTTTATCAAGCCCCTGACTACTGGGCCTATAAAAATTTTACTGATGAATGGGTGCCTGAATCTCTGTAGCATTTATCTTTCACCCTCTGGAGTCCATGTGTTCCGTCAAGGCCTTCAGTGTGCTATCCACCTCCTGTTCATCTGGCCCAATTAGCATGATGTTATTAATATAGTAGGTCAGTGTGATATTCTACAAGAAGTCTATATTATCATAAGACTATATTACATGAGACAGTGGCAAAATTGACATGGTCCTGTAAAAGTATGCTATAATCCATTCCATGTGAATGTGAATTGTTGCTGATCCTACTTTCTTGACGGGATAAGAGAAAAAGAACTTATTCCTTCGATCTCTGACAGTGTACTATGCTCCTGGGGCTGTGTTAATTGGCTCTAGCAAAGATACCACATCTGGCATGGCAGCTGCAGTTGTGGCTACTATTAGATTGAGTTTGTGGTAATCTACCTTCCTCCAGGATTTATCTGGTTTCTGCCGGGACCACACTGCTAAATCCTGCATCCTCTGGGGGTGTAGCACTAATTTCTGCCATCTCCCCTCCCTTGCCCCCAGAATACAATATTGTTTTCTTTTGTGTTTATTATCTTGGAAGGTGGGATGGGGCACCCACCTTTAGAGGCTTCCTTCCACTTGGCCTTCTCCAGTATAACTCCTATCCCATAGGCCAAGGACTCACTAACTTCCAGGTATGTCTGTTTCAATTATACATTCAGGGTCCAGGGAAGTGACCACCAGGATGGTTCACACACCCAGTGGGCCCATCGTGAACTGGACCTTGGCCAGGGCTCAGTTTATTTCCTGGTCCTCATAAGTCCATGATTATACTTCCAGACTCCAGGTGTCAATGTCAACCTATCCTTAAAATGTTAGCATTCCCGTTTACGCAGTTTACTGTTACCTGAGTAAATGACCGTAGACAGAGCTGACTACATAATTTGCATGCTGATTACACCTGGATTGAGAATGGGCGAGAGAAATTGCCCACCAAAAGTACGTGGCACTCCTAGCCCAGGCAGGGAAAGGATGGCCAGCTGGGACCAGAGGGAGTGGCCAAGAGGCCGCTCCTGGGAAGACAGGAAGAGGTGGACTGTGTGTGAGCTGAGGCTTCAAGCCCCCAGCACATGCTTCATTTTCCCCCTCAGATTTCACTTATGGAGCAGAAATTCATAGATAAAATTATTAAGAATTTTAAGACAGTGACTGCAGAGCATTAAACTTCAAGTGCAGGGACCTTCTGAGTATGGAGTCCGTAAGACCTATAGTATATGGGTCTCTTAGGCCATAGGTTTCTCAGGGAATTGTTATACTTGCTTTGGTGTTGCAGGTTCTTTTCTCTTGGGTACCTGGCCTCCTTCAGTCAAAGGGGTCAGCATCTGAAACTGGCTCATTTCAGACACTGGGCATGGATTCTGATATTTTTTTATTGAGGGGACTGACCTCAGCATCCAGATCTTCCATCCCTGATTTCTTTTGATGTTACAGATGGAGAAGTGCTCTTATTAGCTGCTTGTCTATTTTGCTTCATAAATACACCATGCTTTATTAACTATCTCTGCAAATCTGTGAGTCGGATTCCTTTGACTGCCACTCTGACTTTGCTGATCTTTATAGTAAGTGTCTCCATCTGGCTTCAATCATTAAGTACCATGGCCTGGTCTCCTTTGTTTTAGGGTCCTATCATCACCGTTGCTATCAGTGGCATTAGGGGGTTTTTTTGTTTTATACATCTTTTTCTTTTTTTGGTTGTGTTGGGTCTTCATTGCTGCGCGCGGGCTTTCTCCAGTTGCGGCGAGCGGGGGCTGCTCTTCATTACGGTACACTGGCTTCTCATTGCAGTGGCTTCTCTCGTTGCAGAGCATGGGCTCTAGGTGCGTGGGCTTCAGTAGTTGTGGCACGCGGGCTCAGTAGTTGTGGCTCGGGGGCTACAGAGCACAGGCTCAGCAGCTGTGGCGCACGGGCTTAGTTGCTCTGTGGCATGTGGGATCTTCCCAGACCAGGGATCGAAGCCGTGTCCCCTGCATTGGCAGGCGGATTCTTAATCACTGCACCACCAGGGAAGTCCCAGTGGCATTAGTTTTATAACAAATTCTCTGTGGAGAACAGCTTTTAAACTTCTTAATGATGCTGGTGCCCCTCTCACCAGCACATTCCTTATAGTATCCTCCCAGCCATTTCAAGGAACGTAATACTTTTTTCTGACCACTTCAGCAAGCCAACTTCACTAAGTGAGCCTTTTAATCCCTTCCTCCCCTGTCTGCCACTGCTGTTTTGTCATTGCTACTTATCATGGGCCATGACTTTTCCAGCTTTTAGGAACCATCCTAGTGATAAGTTCATACCATATTCTGAGGTTTTTGCCAGGGTGTTAAATCCTGTATCTCTGGAGAGTGATCAGTAACTTTATGTTCTGGTTCTGATGTTCAAGCACCCTCAGAATTCACATTTGCTCTCACTTAGCCCCTGCCAGTACATGCTGGCTAAGTCTTGCAGCTCCCTTGGGTTATAATTTCTTTGTGACCTTATCAGGCACAAAATATCTGGGCTGGGTTATGCCCTGACCTACTACAAGTTAGGAGGCATGGAGGTGGCAGATCCTGAGGGGACATTGTTTATTGAGCAGGGTGGGGAGGCCTCTGCATCATCTTCAAGTGCGGGAAGAGTGCTAGCTCTTACAGAGATGGTGAGCCAGTTTCGCAGTTTCAAGGGCCCTATTGCATTCAAGATATTGGAGGGGCATCAACTCACTTGTCTCCATCGCATGTATGAGGGTCTCGTTCTTTCCCAGTCAGGGGCCTGACGTGGCATAGCATACCTCCCTTGGCTGAGAGTTAACCTTCCTTGGTGCTCGGCTACTCTGTTGATTAACTCTTGGGCCTGGTCTCCAGCTTTTTCTCTCCTCCTGCTGCCACAGAAAAGAGCCTCTTTATGAATTACCAGGAGGCCCTGGGGTGTTCATATTTGACTTTTTAAAAATTACTTATTGATGCTTATTTACTTATTTATTTAGGCTGTGCCACACAGCTTGTGGGATTTTAGTTCCCAACCAGGGATTGAACCCCGGCCCTTGCCAGTGAAAGCATGGAGTCCTGACCGCTGGACTGCCAGGGAATTCCCCACATTTGACTTTCAGTTGACTGTTGATCACTCTTAGCTTTTTGTTATCTTCTTCTAGCGCATCAGTTAAGTTTAGTAATAGCCGTTGAATTCCATTGTCATTATAGTTATTTCCCCCTTACTCTTCAAGTACCTCATCAATCCAATCAACTAGATCATTCTGTCCATAGATAGATCATCATTATTCACCACTAGTGAAAGTTTAAGAATTGTACCAGCACCTTGTGCCAGGGATTATCTGGTTACCTACCACCACCAGTGGGGTCCTCAGTGCTATCTAGTCTGTGAGGATTCAACTCCAAAACCCCTTCACAGTCCTAATTTTCTCAGATCACTGCCAGCCCCCACTGTTAGTAGGTTATATTCTCTGAAAAGCAGACTCTGAATTGGAGTTTAGTATTCAAATTGTTAACTAAGGAGTGCCCTTGGGATCAAAACTATGAAAGAGATAAAAAAGCAAGATTGGGCAGATTCGATCCTTGTTTTGATTAAGGGTGAGGGAGGTTGAATATCTATACTTATTCGACTTTTTTCAAAATTTTTTTGTTTTATTTTAATACTTGAGCATTCTTAACTTACTGAACTACTTTCTACTTTCCTCAGGCAAAACCAATTCCTTCATTCTATGATATCCTCATATGCTTTCCCAGATGTTTATGTGAGTTTTGTGAGTTTTGTTTGTTTGGGGGTTTTTTTGCATAAAAATTTGGCTTTTTGCTGCTCTCTCTCCTTCCCTCCCTTCTTCCCTCTCCCCTTCCCCACCCCTCCCTTTTTCCCTTTGTCCCCCCTCCCTAAAAAATAAAAAAAAAATTTTTTAACTTGCTTTTTTCCTTACACTCCAGTAAATTCAAGATGGAGATTGGAAAGGGAACTTATATCTGTACCTCAACCCCCTTAAAATAAATCCCAGTTGGCAATGTTCTCACTTAATAAGTTGTACATTTCTATAATGTTCTAGTTTTAAACTATAATCAGTATTACTGAATTGGGTTTATTTTTTAAGAAATATAAAAGGTGATGGATTTTATGTTTTAAGTATATCATTTACTTTTTTCTCTTTTTAGAAACTATATACCACCTCCCTAAACTGGTTAATAGTGGCATGGAAGATCCATTTGGTGAGTATCACCTACATTTTTCTTAGTAAATGATATTTGTGTTTTATCCTTACCTCCATTAAAGCTTTGAGAATAAATTGATTTTTTTCATGTTTAGTGTGCTAAGCTCTCTAGTTTATCAGTTCTCAAACTTTTTGGCCTCAGGATCCCTTTATACTCTGAAGTATAATTGAGGGCCCCAAAGAGCTTTGTTTGTATGATTTATATCTATTGATATTTACTATATTACAAATTAAAATAGACATTTAAAGATATTAATTCATTTCAAAATAACATTAATAAACCCATTATATGTTACATAAATAAAATTTTTTAATGAAAAATAACTCCCCAAATAAAAAAGAGTAACAAAAAGAGTGGCATTGTTTTACATTTTGCAAATCTCTTTAATGTCTGGTTTAATAGAAGACAGCTGGATTCACATATCTGCTTCTGCATTTAATCTGTTTTGTTATCACATACCCTGTAGACTCTGGAGAATTGACTGATTGGAGCTAATGAGAGTGAAAAGGCAAATAGCACTTTTGTAATATAAAAAGTAATTCTGACATTGCTATGCGTCATCTCTAGTAGTTCCTAGACCACACTTTGAGACCTAATGCTCTAGAATGTTAGTTACTTCAAATACAGCAAAGAACCAGTTGGCAAGTTAAAATAATAAGTTTTAAATTCTGTAACAACATGGTTAAGGGAGTATAAATCTAGATACACAAAGGTTTTGTATCTACCTTTTTGACTAAAAAGTCAGTCACTGTGTATTGAACTCTGTTTTCCTATTGACTGCAATTTCACAGAGAGATACGGTCTGAGATAGTTAGTAGGCCATTTTGAACACTTGTGCCTTGGGGTGTTTATTGAAGCTTTTTGAAAATTATTGATGTTTCTTTAGTATCTGTAGAGTTATATCCGTGCTTTAAAAAGTTTCTCTGTAGGAGAGAAATGGTATTTCTACCATATTTTAAAATTCTCTAAGATGAGACATCTTAGCTGCTTTCCAGGCTTTTATTTTATTTTTTATCATTGTGTTCTGAATCCACAGCATTTTATTTATTTATTTATTTATTTATTTATTTATTTATTTATTTTTGGGTGCGTTGGGTCTTCATTGCTGTGCACAGGCTTTCTCTAGTTGCGGTGAGTGGGGGCTAGTTGCAGTGCATAGGCTTCTCATTGCGGTGGCTTCTCTTGTTGCGGAGCACAGGCTCTAGGCACGTGGGCTTCAGTAGTCACGGTGCACGGGCTTAGTTGCTCTGCAGCATGTGGGATCTTCCCAGGCCAGGGATTGAACCCGTGTCTGCTGCATTGGCAGGCGGATTCCTAACCACTGCGCCACCAGGGAAGTCCCCAGCCTTTTAAACTATTAAGCTACTCACCTTGCCTACATGTTATTGGAAATACTTTTAAAAATTTTTCCTGTGGTCATCTAGAAAGCCCTTTGGGGGAAAAATTCACAATTCCAGTGTCATTGCTGTACAGCTTCATTAGAATTGTTGAACCACAGCTGAAACAAGCCTTCTATTACTTTTTAGTTCCCCCCGATACGATTTAGAATTTTAAAAGTAAAGGTGGTGTGTAAAAACTTAAGAAGGAGCCTTTCCATTATCTTAAGTTGCAGGAAACTTTGTAGTTTTTTAGGTTTAACACATTGTATATCCTTAAATTTACATTAATCACTATGCTAATGAGTATGTAAAACATTCTTGTACATTGATGCATATTGTACCTCCCACAATTAAAAGCGTAACAGCCAAAAAAAAAACAAACCCACATATTATACACTTGGAAGACTAGTTAGGACGTACTTCCCACTTTATATGCATCAGCAAAAAAAAAAGCAACCAGAGAAAGTTTTCCTTGTTAATAACCTCATTATGCTAGAGGCAGGTTTTGTTTTTGTTTTTGTTTTTTAAAAAGATAGGTACTTTTATTTTATTTATTTATTATTATTATTTTTTGGCTGCGTTGGGTCTTCGTTGCTGCGCGCGGGCTTTCTCTAGTTGTGGTGAGCAGGGGGGCTACTCTTTGTTGCAGTGCGCTGGGCTTCTCACTGTGGTGGCTTCTCTTGTGGAGCAAGGGCTCCAGGCACGCAGGCTTCAGTAGTTGTGGTGCATGGGCTTAGTTGCTCCGCGGCATGTGGGATCTTCCCGGACCAGGGATCAAAGTCGTGTCCCCTGCATTGGCGGGTGGGTTCTTAACCACTGCGCCACCATGGAAGTCCCAAGAGGCAGGTTTTTTTTTTGTTTTTTTTTTTGCGGTACGCGGGCCTCTCACAGTTGTGGCCTCTCCCGTTGTGGAGCACAGGCTCCTGACGCGCAGGCTCAGCGGCCATGGCTCACGGGCCCAGCCGCTCCGCGGCATGTGGGGTCTTCCCAGACTGGGGCACGAACCCGTGTCCCCATCGGCAGGTGGACTCTCAACCACTAGGCCACCAGGGAAGCCCAAGAGGCAGGTTTTTTGTTTTTTTTTTTTTTTTTCAAGAGGCAGGTTTTGATTCGAGCACTTTGTGCTTCTTCACCAAATGGGGAAAAGTCTGAATCTCATTTTATGGCAGTGTAACTTGAAGTAGTAGTGTAAAAAAGGTTCCAAGTTTATATTCTACTCACACACAGTTACTGTAGATGACTGAAATTAGGCTCTTTGGGCACCTGGTACAAGTAAGTAACCAGATAGCTCAGATTAATAGCTTGTTGTCTTGCTTTGAAAAGACTGTTGTTGAAAACCTTGCCAGATAAGAATTTCTCCTCTGATTTTAATGACCCTAAATGGCTTCTTTAGGAGTTTGGCTTTTTTCACCCTGTAGTGTACCTTGCATCTAGCTCATCAGTGAAATCCTTATTTTGAACACTAGAGGGCAGTCAGTACTTTATTCATAAATTTGCAGTTTCTTTACAAATTAATTCTTAAGGGCGTTATTTATGAACAATTTGGTGAATCGAGTTGATATAGTTGCTTGGTGACAAATCCTAAAGAACATGTTCGTATGATAAACTAGTGTAACGTACGACAACTCCAAAGGCTTTTATGGGAAACATTTTTTTTTCTGCTGAGTGACCTCCTTACCTCACCTAACTTAAACATAACTTAAATGGAATTTAATCTAATTAATTAAACTTATTATTAAGCTAATTAAATCAACTTAAATTAAATTTAAATATAATTTAAATTTACTAGAGAATACCAAAGGGAAAGTTGCTATGGAAGTTACAGTTGGCTAGTAGTCAGTTGAAATATAAATTAATATGTGCTTTTGATCACTAGTATGAGAAAATGTTTGTCTTCTGTGCTAGTGAGAGGATTTTTTCCTCTTATACTTTTATTTATTTATTTATTATTTTGGCTGCATTGGGTCTTTGTTGCTGCGCGCGGGCTTTCTCTAGTTGCTGTGAGCGGGGGCTGCTCTTTGTTGCGGTGCGCAGGCTTCTCATTGCGGTGGCTTCTCTTGTTGCGGAGCATGGGCTCTA
Organism: Tursiops truncatus; assembly: GCF_011762595.2. Lineage (NCBI taxonomy): Eukaryota > Metazoa > Chordata > Mammalia > Artiodactyla > Delphinidae > Tursiops > Tursiops truncatus. Next base: position 161,743,938 of record NC_047034.1, on the reverse strand, counting down.
GGCGCGCGGGCTGCAGTAGTTGCAGCACGGCGGGCTCAGTAGTTGTGGCTCTTGGGCTCTAGAGCGCAGGCTCAGTAGTTGTGGCGCACAGGCTTAGTTGCTCCGCGGCATGTGGGATCTTCCCAGACCAGGGCTCGAACCCGTGTCCTCTGCACTGGCGGGCGGATTCTTAACCACTGCGCCACCAGGGAAGCCCTTATACTTTATTTTTATTTTTTTAATTTAATTTGGTTATATTCCCTGTGTTGTACAATATATCCTTGTAGCTTATTTTATGCATAATAGTTTGTAGGGTTTTTTTTTTTAATTGCTCACAAAACATACATATGATAAGAATCTGGTTTATTGAGTTATGGTCCACTCAGTGCCATTTGAAAAGGAAAAGAATTCTGAATGTAAAATGAATTTGTTTCTAAGAAGATGGAGCCCCTGGAAGATGGTTGAGAATTTTGTTACAGTTAGGTTAACTAACAGTTATGTAGATACATTGGAAAAGAATTATTTGTTGCATTCTGAAAATTAAAGTGAGAGATTTTTACCCATCACATTCTAGTGGGACAGACCTAAGGCCTCTAGGACCTTTCTTACATGGACAGATGTTTACACATTTTATTATATAATATTCTAAAATCACATTTGTTAATGCCACCACTGATCTCACCAGAAAAGTCTTTAAATATTGGGAAGTTGGCAGGCTCACTCTAGTGGATATGTTTTCCAAAATTAGAATTTTCTCTTGAAAGCTTGACATATATCACTGGCAACAAGTACTGTCAGTTTTATTTGTAGTGACAGGCTCCATTCATTTTTGAGAAAATATCTGTGAAATATCTAAGCTTGAACAAAATAGTTTGTCATTCAGTCTTTCCAGTAAAAGCAGTACTTCATGAAACAAACTGGCCAGTTCAGCTTGCAACTCAACTACACAGGTGCCTTAACTGAAGGTAACCATTGTACTTACCATTTCATCATGCAAAATAGTAAAAAGACACATAGAGGGCTTGAGATTCATTAAAACTAATAATAGTTTTTACGGCTTTATCAAGGATATTCTTAAATTGGCATTATTTTTAACTGTAATTATGTAGTGGTGAAGATTATGCGTCCTACTACAGTTTGGTGCTACTGCCTTGATATGTGTGAAGGTGCCAGCAGTTTTGCTCACCATTGCTTTTGTACCCTTAGTACCAGTGTCAACATGATGAAAAAGGCAACTAATTCTTTAGTATTATTAAGTATATCATTGTACCTCTTGGGTCCTGAAAGGATCTTGGGGGATACCCAGACATCAGTGGACCATACCTGCTTCAGTTTCCTAATTTTCAGAGTCTCTTCTGTGGAAGTCATGGACAGAGTCAAGACTTAGTCCTGGAAATTGTTTTGGGCAGGGCTTCAATCTTGGACACTTGGCAGAAGTATGGTCAGAGAGAGTGAGCTGCTCTGTGGTCTCTCCTAAGTTGATCATGACCTACCTGAAGCTTTTAGGAATAAATTAAAGAACACTTCTGTGGGTGAAATGAGTGTTCTGAGCTCATTAGGCAGCTCAGTATTTTGAGAAGAAATTCACCAGCATTTAGTCAAGATGAGCTCACCTGGGCACTATCTTCTTATCTTTAAAAAGAGAGTAAATGGCAGCAGAGATCTTGGTGACAATAGCCTTCAGTATGTCTGTTGAGTCACATTGCTCCAATATGGACAGGTGTCTCCCTGTGTGTGGTACACAGCTGTCATCCTGGGGTATTCTTATTCACCTGGGAACTCTGCTTCTCTCCTGTGTTGGCTCTTTTGTTTCCTAAATCCCATGTCTTCTGCTTTCTTTCTTTTTTTTAAAATATTTATTTATTTATTTATTTATTTATGGCTCCGTCAGGTCTTATTTGTGGCGCTTGGGCTTAGTTGCCCCACAGCATGTGGGATCTTAGTTCCCTGACCAGGGACAAACCTGCGTCCCCTGCTTTGGAAGGTGGATTCCTAACCACTGGACCACCAGGGAGCTCCCGCTTCTTCTCTCTTGATTGCCAATAGCTGCTTGATGATGGACTCCTGAAATAGTTCTCTAATTTTCATCTCTTTTTTTCTTTAGCTCTACCTCCTGAAAGATTTCTTTATCTTTATATTCTATTAAATTTTTCTTTTCGGGCTTCCCTGGTGGCGCGGTGGTTGAGAGTCCGCCTGCCCATGCAGGGGCCACGGGTTCATGCCCCAGTCTGGGAAGATCCCACATGCCGCGGAGCGGCTGGGCCTGTGAACCATGGCCACTGAGCCTGCGCGTCCGGAGCCTGAGCTCCGCAACGGGAGAGGCCACAACAGTGAGAGGCCCGCGTACGGCAAAAAAAAAAAATTCTTTTCTACTATTATGTTTTTTAATTTCTAGGAGTTCTTTTTTTTTTAAGATTTTTTTTTGATGTGGACCATTTTTAAAGTCTTTATTGAATTTGTTACAATATTGCTTCTGCTTTATGTTTTGGTTTTTTAGCCTCAAGGCCACTTCTGATCTTAGCTCCCTGACCAGGGATCGAACCCACACCCCCTGCATTGGAAGGCGAAGTCTTAACCACTGGACCGCCAGGGAAGTCCCTAGGAGGTCTTTTTTATTCTCTGAATATTTCTTTCATAATATTCTTTATTGTTTCAACAGATTTACTTTGCCCTGCATAGGCTCTTTTCCCCCAAAGTTGTTTTCCTTTGTTTGTTTTGATCTCTCTTATGTAAGAGTTTTCCTCTGAAGTCTAGTAATAATTAGCTGTCTGCTTGTGATTAAGAGTGGTGAGCTTTAAATTAGAAGCTTTAAATGCATAGGCTGGTTGCCTTTGGGCCTTACTATAGTGTGAGCTTCTTGTTCCTATTGTTGAGGAACATGTCTGTTACCAGTATCAGGGTTCAAGGGGCGGAGTCTTCTCATCACTGGATGGTAAAGGGTGATGAAGACTGGGAGGGTTGCTGCATTCAGTATTCATTATGTTCACTCAATTCCCCTCAGTTTTTCATGCTCAACCGCCTTTTGAGTCCCCCAGTCCAGAGACCATTTGTTTTATCCCTTCCAGAAAACAGGCCTCCAGAATTCTGCCAGGGTTGGTATGGGACAGACATTCAAGGTCATGGAGTGGGGAAGGTGGTAAAGGAATCAAACAGCTTTTACCCTGATTCTCCTTATTTTATTCCCTTTCCTTTCAAAGGGACCTGGTAGAATACAGTGAAAGTATTCATTGTTAATTTATATTGGTATAAGCTACTAGTTTTCTTTTTTAAAGTAAGGGCCACACTGTACATAAGTGCTGGGGGAAGACAGGGTCCAGAGAAAATACGTATACATTTTAAGCTACTGTGATGCTTCATACCCTGCTACTTTTAAAAATGGCTTATTCCTGCTTCTGCTTTCTTCCTCCCTTCTCAAATGTTTATGGGTTAACAGCCATTCTCTCTGTAGCACACCCAGGAAAAGGGACTGAAACCCTGGCATATGAAACTTCTTCTAAAAGGTTTTTTGGGGTAGGAGAGGATCTGTATATACTAAATTGCCTTCTCAAAATGTTTTAAATTTTCTAACAACTTCATTAAGTTTCTATATACCCTCTCTTCCACAGAAGAGAGCACAGTTTGTTGAAAAAAAAGTTTTTGGTTGTGTTTGATGAAATAATTATTTAATGAGATAGATTGTTGTTGTGAAGCCTGAATTTCAAGCTAGGTGCAAAGGCTTTATTCATATGCATGGTATTCTGGGAACAGATTAAACAGATTAAACAAGGTAATATCACCTTTAGATTAGAATTTGTATCACATAGGAAATATGAGAATCAGTTTGTTGAGTGGAAAACAGAAACCATATCCTAAACAAATAAAGTCAATTGTTTTTTTCCTATTCTGAATCTGAATTTATAAATCATTATTATGTTTTAAAGGGGATTTTCCTAACCTTTCAAGGACATTTGTTAAGGAACCATGCTCAAGACTAATGCATTTCACTTAAGTTCACGGGAAAATTTTTTGTGATGTTATCATGTTATTAGTACTTGAAGCTCAAAATATGCTAATAACACAGCCCTTCCCTCCCTTCTCTTTAAGAATGAAGGCAAAATATGAACTTAATTAGTTTTGAGATTCTTAAGGTGTAGGAGATAAATTCCTCTGGAATTAAACAATGCCAAAAATGATGTTACTTCTATTTTTTTCCCTGTGGTGTTCAATAGAAATTTAATATAGCATTATTATATGTATATTAAATATCTTCTGTCATCTTATTTTCTGATAAGAGTATAACTTATGAAGGGCAAGATCTTTTTACTGTTATATCCTACTGCTCAATAGTAGGCAATATTTGTATGTATTTCTTATAGTGGTTTTAAATTTTCTGCCTAAGATACAATTAACAATCTTAAGGGAAATAGAGTGCATAGAACACCATGAAAGTTATAGTAGAACACTATGAACTTTAATAACACAGATGCTCTATAATTATTTTTTTCTGTCAATAGGAAAAGATGAGCCATCTTTGTAGTCATGCAAGCCTGAAAAGTAGTGATGCTGACATTCTGGACCATCTCCCATATCGTCTCACCACTGTTCATCACTTCTGATTGCTACTTACTCCCTAGAAAATCATAGAAAGTATGATGGGTGGACTAAATGTGTAGATGATTTTCCATCTGAATTTATTTCTGCATACTGAGCCCTTCATCAGTGGGTCTTGGACAGGGATTTCCCTGGTGGTCCAGGGGTTAAGACTCACGCTCCCAATGCAGGGGGCTGGGGTTCAAGCCCTGGTCAGGGAACTAGATCCTGCATGCATGCCGCAACTAAGACCCAGCACAGCCAAAATAAATAAATATATATATATATTTTTAAATGTGTCTTGGACACTACATAGGCAATGATTATAAGAATGAAAATTAAAAGGGAGGGATAGTGGGAATTCCCTGGTTGCCCAGTGGTTAGGACTCTGAGCTTTTGCTACCATAGGCCTGAGTTCAATCCCTGGTCAGAGAACTAAGTAAGATACCCAGTAGCTGCGCAGCACGGCAAAAAAAAGAAAAAAAAAAAAAAAAAGGAAGGATAGAAGGTTTTCACTTATCATTTTGTATCTTCCTGTGTGGTTTGCATTTTCATCTATATACATATATTACTTTTGGTTTTTTAAATGTAAAAAAGGATTTTATCTGGATTGTAGGGTTATGGGTGTTTTAGTTCCTTCTTTGTATTCCTCAGTGTCAAAAATTAAAATATGTAAAATTATTTCTTAAAGGAGGTAAAAGAATAAAAGGGTATTGTTAAAGGGTATTAAAGACTATCATGGTCATTCTACATTCACAGCTTACCTGCTACACCTAAAATTACCACTTTACATCTCTACTTAATAACGTGTCCTTTTAAATATATATATGTTTTATTCTTCCTATGAACTGTCAATAGATTCAGCCTACCCTACCAAACTCCATCATAGTTGACTTGTTCCTCATCCATTCATTTGTTCACTAAACACTAAGCAAAATCAACAAAGCAGTATATCCTAACAGTTAAGCCCTCAGGCTCTGGAGTAAGCAAACTTGGTTTCAGATCCCAGTTCTGCCACTTCGTGGCTGTGTCCTTTTGGGCAAGACAGTTACTCTCTAATCTTAAGTTTATCCCTAAAGTACGGATATGAATTTTACCTTTCCCACAAGGTTGCTATAAAAATTAAATGGGGACTTCCCTGGTGGCACACTGGTTAAGAATCTGCCTGCTTGGGACTTCCCTGGTGGCACAGCGGTTGAGAATCGGCCTGCAAATGCAAGGGACACGGGTTCGAGCCCTTGTCCAGGAAATCCCACAGGCCGTGGAGCAACTAAGCCCGTGCACCACAACTACTGAGCCTGCACTCTAGAGCCCGCATGCCACAACTACTGAAGCCCGCATGCCTAGAACCTGAGCTCTGCAACAAGAGAAGCCACCGCAATGAGAAGCCCATGCACCACAACGAAGAGTAGCCCCCGCTCACCTCAACTAGAGAAAGCCCACATGCAGCAACGAAGACCCAACAACAAAGACCCAATGCAGCCATAAATAAATAAATAAATAAAATTTTAAAAAGGAAAAAAAAAAGAATGTGCCTGCCATGCAGGGGATACGGGTTTGAGCCCTGGTCTGGGAAGATCCCACGTGCTGCGGAGCACCTAAGCCTGTGTGCCACAAATACTGAGCCTGTGCTCTAGAGCCCGCGAGCCACAACTACTGAAGCCTACACACCTAAAGCCCGTGCTCCATAACAAGAGAAGCCACCGCAATGAGAACACACCGCAACGAAGAGTAGCCCCTGCTCGCCACAACTAAAGCCCGCATGCAGCAATGAAGACCTGACGCAGCCAAAAATAAATAAATAAATAAATTTTTATTAAAAAGAATTAAATGAATTAGTACTTATAATGTGCTTAGCATTGTAACCACATAGTGAACATACAGTAGCTGTAATATTGTTATTAATTATGATCACTAGTAAGATGTAATCACTGTTCTTATGGAGCTTTTGGTCTGTGTTAAGCAGTTACAAGGTGCTCCTTAGAATTCCTTTTTTAAAAAAATAAGTCAGGTTAATTGAGATACAATTTATATACAATAAAATTTACCCTTTTTAAGTATATAATAGTTCTTTTTTTTGACAAACACGTAAAATCATGTAACTACCACCACAATCAAGATGAAGAGTACTTCCTTCCATACCAAAATTTCCCTGCTTACCTTTTGTAGTCAGAATTATACAATATGTAGCCTTTCTTTTTTCTTTTTTCTTTTTTTTTTTTTTTGCGGTACACAGGCCTCTCACTGTTGTGGCCTCTCCCGCTGCAGAGCACAGGCTCCGGACACTCAGGCTCAGCGGCCATGGCTCACGGGCCCAGCCACTCCGCGGCATGTGGGATCTTCCCGGACTGGGGCACGAACCCATGTTCCCTGCATCAGCAGGCGGACTCTCAACCACTGCGCCACCAGGGAAGCCCCAATATGTAGCCTTTAGTCTGGTTTTTCACTTAGCATAAAGCTGTCAAGATTCATACATGTTGTTGCATGTATCAGTAGTTCATTCCTTTCATGGCTTTTTTTTCATATTTTTTTTGGTTTTATTTTTTAGTAGATCTTTATTAGAGTATAATTGCTTCACAGTACTGTGTTAGTTTCTGTTGCACAACAAAGCGAATCAGCCATATGCATACAGATGTCCCCATATCCCCTCCCTCTTGAGTCTCCCTCCCATCCTCCCTATCCCACCCCTCTAGGTCATCGCAAAGCACCGAGCCGATCTCCCTGTGCTGTGCTGCTGCTTTCCACCAGCCAACTATTCTACATTCGGTAGTGTATATATGTTGATGCTACTCTCACTTCGCCCCAGCTTCCCCCTCCCACCCCATGTCCTCAAGTCCATTTTATATGTCTACCTCTTTATTCCTGCCCTGCAACTAGGTTCATCAGTACCATTTTTTTTTTTTTTTAGATTCCATATATATGTGTTAGCATACGGTATTTGTTTTTCTCTTTCTGACTTACTTCACTCTGTATGACAGACTCTAGGTCCATCCACCTCACTACAAATAACTCAATTTCGTTTCTTTTTATGGCTGAGTAATATTCTGTTGTATGTATGTGCCACATCTTTATCCATTCATCTGTCGATGAACATTTAGGTTGGTTCCATGTCCTGGCTATTGAAAATAGTGCTGCAATGTACATTGTGGTACATGTCTCTCTTTTTTTTAAATTTATTTATTTATTGATTTTTGGCTGTGTTGGGTCTTCATTGCTATGCACAAGCTTTCTCTAGTTGCGGCGAGTGGGGGCTACTCTTCGTTGTGGTGCACAGGATTCTCATTGCAGTGGCTTCTCTTTCTGCGGAGCACTGGCTCTAGGCACGCGGGCTCAGTAGTTGTGGCTCACGGTCTCTAGAGCGCAGGCTCAGTAGCTGTGGCACACGGACTTAGTTGCTCCACAGCATGTGGGATCTTCCCGGACCAGGCAGGGCTCGAACCCGTGTCCCCTGCATTGGCCGGCAGATTCTTAACCACTGTGCCACCAGGGAAGCCCTACATGTCTCTTTTTGAATTATGGTTTTCTCAGGGTATGTACCCAGTAGTGGGATTGCTGGGTCATACGGTAGTTCTATTTTTAGTTTTTTAAGGAACCTCCATACTGTTTTCCATAGTGGTTCTATCAATTTACATTCCCACCAACAGTGCAGGAGGGTTCCCTTTTCACCACACCCTTTCCAGCATTTATTGTTTCTAGATTTTTTGATAATGGCCATTCTGACCAGTGTGAAGTGATACCTCATTGTAGTTTTGATTTGCATTTCTCTAATAATTAGTGATGTTGAGCATCTTTTCATGTGCCTCTTGGCCATCTGTATGTCTTCCTTGGTGAAATGTCTATTTAGGTCTTCCTCCCATTTTTAAATTGGATTGTTTGGTTTTTTGATATTGAGCTCCATGAGCTGTTTGTTTATTTTGGAGATTAATCCTTTGTCTGTTGTTTCATTTGCAAATATTTTCTCCCATCCTGAGGGTTGTCTTTTTGTCTTGTTTATGGTTTCCTTTGCTGTGCAAAAGCTTTTAAGTTTAATTTTCCATAATGTCATAAAGTTGGAATCATACAGTAGCTTTTTCATACGTAGCGGTTTTTTTTGTTTTGTTTTTTTTACACGTGGGCCTCTCACTGTTGTGGCCTCTCCCGTTGCGGAGCACGGACTCCGGACACGCAAGCTCAGCGGCCATGGCTCATGGGCCCAGCCGCTCCGCGGCATGTGGGATCTTCCCAGACTGGGGCACGAACCCGTGTCCCTTGTATCGGCAGGCAGACTCTCAACCGCTGCGCTACCAGGGAAGCCCCCATACGTAGCTTTTTCAGATTGACTTCTGTCACCTAGTAGTATGCATTTAAGGTTCCTCTTTTCGTGGCTTGATAGCCCTTTTCTTTTTAGCACTGAAAAATATTCCATTGTTTGGATGTATCATGGCTTATTTATCCTTTACCTACTGAAGAGCATCTTGGTTGCTTCCAAATTATGGCAGTTATGAATAAAGTTGCTATAAACATCTGTGTGTAGGTTTTGTGTGGATATAAGTTTTCAATTATTTGGGTAAATACCAAGGGTACAGTTGGAATGTATGGTAAGTGTATGTTTAGTGTTTTAAGAAACTGCCAGATTGTCTTCCTGAGTGGCTGTACTATTTGGTGTTCCCATCAGCAATGAATGAGAGCTCCTGTTGCTCCAGCATTTGATGCTGTCAGTGTTTTGGATTTTGGCCATTCTAATAGGTGTATAGCAGTATCTCATTGTGGTTTTAATATGCAGTTTCCTCATGACTAATAATATTGAGTAACTTTTCATGTGTTTATTTGCCATGCATATCTTTTCTCTGATGAAATGTCTGTTCAGATCTTGATCTTTTTAAAAATTGGCTTATTTTCTTATTATTGAGTTGTGAGAGTTTTTTTGTTTTTTTACGGTATGCGGGCCTCTCACTGCTGTGGCCTCTCCCGCTGCGGAGCACAGGCTCCGGACGCGCAGGCTCAGCGGCCATGGCTCACGGGCCCAGCCGCTCCACAGCATGTGGGATCTTCCCGGACCGGGGCACGAACCCGTGTCCCCTGCATCGGCAGGCGGACTCTCAGCCACTGTGCCACCAGGGAAGCCCGTGAGAGTTTTTTACATGGTCCACATACAAGTTCTTTATAAGTGTTACTACACAAATGTTTTTTTCCCAGCCTGTGGTTTGTCTTATTAGCAGACGTTTTTAATCGATGAAGTCCATTTTTTTCTTTTTTGGTTAGTGTTCCTTATCTTCTAAGAAATCTTTGTTCAACCCAGGGTCAGAAAGATATTTTTGTTTTTCCTTCAAGATGTTTTATCTTTTTAGGTTTTACATTTAGGTCAATGATTCTTTTCGAGTTAACTTTTGTATATGGTATGAAGTTGAAAATATTCTCCTTTGTCCACTGCATACTTTTACACCTTTATTAATAAATTCCTGATTAAATAGGTAATTTTCTAGGGAAATATAATTTACTAAAGTGACTCAAGACATGAAAATCCCATATAGACTAACAGGCATGGTCGAAATGTTAAAATGTATCTAAGCCCAGTGAGTTGTTTTTTGTTTTTCTTTTTCTTTTTTTGGCTGTGTCGGGTCTTAGTTGCAGCACACGGGATCTTTGTTGAGGCATGTGCTATCCTTTGTTGCAGCACACGGGCTCTTCATTGTGGTGCATAGGCCTCTCTCTAGTTGTGGCAGCGGGTTTTCTCTCTCTAGTTGTGGCGCGCAGGCTCCAGGGTGCATGGGCTCTGTAGTTTGTGGCACATGGGCTCTCTTGTTGAGGCGCATGAGCTCAGTAGTCGTGGCATGTGGGCTTAGTTGCTCTGTGGCATGTGAGATCTTAGTTCCCTTACCAGGAATCAAACCCGTGTCCCCTGCATTGAAAGGTGGATTCTTTACCGCTGGACCACTAGGGAAGTCCCCCAGTGATTCTTATGGACAGTTTCATTAATTGTTTGAAGAAGCAAATAATTATAATGCTATATCACACACTGTAGAGAAAAAGAAAGTACACTCATTTATTTTATAAAATCTTGATAACTGAGAGCTGACAAAGATAGTGCAAAAAGAAAATTGAAATTTTTCCTATCTCGCTTAATGAATATAGTTGTAGAAAGTCTGTATAAAGTACTTGCAGATTAAATTCAACAAGTCATTATTATATTTTTTTCTGATTTCAAAAACAATACATATTTCCTCTGGAAAATATAAAGTGGTGTAAAGTAGAAAAATTTAAGTCACACTTGATCTTTCCACCCTGTGGTAACTACTGATAATATTTTGATATATTTACTTCCATGTTTTTTTCTAGAGCAGTTATCTATATAGTTATAGATAACTATATTACTATAGCTATATAGTTATTTTAACATACTGATTAGAACTGCTTTTTTCCCCATTGGATAGGTCAGATCTCTCAGTATATTAAAAGAATATAACCAAGAGGAATTCTTTCAAGATCTAAGTATTATATTAAGGAAACTATAAATAATAACACATTAGTACATTGATAAGTCAAAAAAACAGGAGGAAAACGATATGCTTATCTCTACTGATCACAAAAATTTTTGATAAAGTTCAACTATTTCACTCAAAGCTTTTATTACACTAAGAATAGAATAATTTATTTTTATTCTAAAATATTTAAATAATAACAAGAACCTATATTTCTACTCAATTGATTTTAAAATTGGTAACATTAGGGCATATTTATAAAAGTTAGTTATAATCTCCTTTGACCACTACTCTCCAGTGACAACCCATAACATGAATGTTGTGTATATCCTTTTAGTTCATTTTTTTCTTTTATAATGTGCTTGCATAATCCTTTAATATGATAAAAGAATAGCTATCTGAAACCAAGAGACACTAGCACACTTACCAGTGAAATACTGAAGAAATGTCCACTAGAGCAAGAACAAGACAAGAATGCCCACTGTTACTTTATTTAACATTATTTTGGGGGTTCTTAGTGCAGTAAGATGAGCAATCATTAGAGGTGTTTCCAATAACAAACAGAATAAGTATATAGTTGTTGGCTAGTATTATTCTCTCTTCAGAAAAATATTCCCAAAAGGATCAACTGAAAAAGAATTCAGTAACATGGCTGATAAATGCAAACTAAATGTTCAGAAATGAATCATTAAAATTTTTATATCTATTAGAATAAATTTTTTTTTTTTTTTTTTTGCGGTACGCGGGCCTCTCACTGTCGTGGCCTCTCCCGTTGCGGAACACAGGCTCCGGACGCGCAGGCTTAGCGGCCATGGTTCATGGGCCCAGCTGCTCTGCAGCATGTGGGATCCTCCCGGACCGGGGCACGAACCCATGTCCCCTGCATCGGCAGGCGGACTCCCAACCACTGCGCCACCAGGGAAGCCCAAGAAAAGTACATAACTTATAAAACTAGAAATTTGCTATCATAGATAAGTAAATAAAGGCGTTACGTCAAGAAATAAGAAAATTTATGAGTGTCCATCTACCCAATTTACTTAAAGAAATAACTTTGATAAACAGCAGTGTGCACAGCACAGTGTATTGGCATATTCAGATTTAAAAGTGTGTATTATTTTTACTAAAGAAAAGAAAACTTTAAAGTTCTTGAAATTTTTATGGTTTAATAGTAAGTGGTGAGTGGGACTTCCTTGCCGGTCCAGTGGTTAAGACTCTGCACTGTTGCAGGGGGCATGGGTTCAATTCCTGGTCGGGGAACTAGGATCCCGCAAGCCCCATGGCACGGCCAAAATAAAAATATAAATAAATGTTTTTCTTCAACTTTACTTCAAATTCAGGTTAAGTATGATCAGTGGGATCTAAAAGCTGGTAATAAAACTTATATGAACATTTCCCATTAGGTGGTGGACCATTAGTTTCAAAACAACCTCAGTGGTTGGCTTCTTGGCCCTCTAGAGTTCTATCATACTAAAAATGGCCTTTCATGATAGAGCTTTGACTTGATTCAAAGGCAGGATAGGTTTTACAAGATTGCAACATGAAACATCAGTGGAGTCCAAAACACGCACAGATGTGCACACACGTACACACCCCCGTAATGGAGGCTTCCATTAAAAGAGGGGGATAGTAGTATAATGGACTATCTTGTGGAATGATGTTGATGGCCTTCAGTTCCTCACTGAAGATTTGTGTGTGTGTGTGTGTGTGTGTGTGTGTGTGTGTGTATGTGTTTAATATTTATTTATTCTGGCTGCATCGGATCTTAGTTGCGGCATGCAGGATCTTCGTTGTGGCATACAGGCTCTTAGGCATGGTTTGCAGTCTTCTTGGTTGCGGCATGCAGATTCTTAGCTGTGGCATGCAAACTCTTTAGTTGCGTCATGCGCGCAGGATCTAGTTCCCCGACCAGGGATCGAACCCAGGCCCCCTGCATTGGGAGTGCGGAGTCTTACCCAGTGGACCACCAGGGAAGTCCCAAAGAGTTGCGTTTTGTTTTTTCCTCATCAAACTAGTGTGTGTATCTCTTGGTAGCCAGAGTGACATCATATCAGATTGCAGTCTGTAGCTACAGCTTTCTTTTTTTTCACTGCATGAGAATATTAAATAAATACTACATTTTACTTGACTATGCAAACATTATAAAATTTCAGATTTAGGTTTCTTTTGATGATTGTGTATCTTCTGTTTTTCTTCTTTGATCTCCCAAAAGAATTTAAATGGTGTAAAGCAGATGGGTCTAGCAGCTTTATTTTGTCCGTTTTACACCCCGCCCCCCACCCCAGGTCAGTCTTTTCCCTCTTCAGTATAGAGCTGGATAATCAAAGGGCTTGAATAGCAAGAACCCGTAAGAATTATGTCTTAAATAGTAAAGGAGAAAAGTGGCACCAAAGAAAAGACATTCTTGCTGGGGTGAAGCGCTTTGGTGTGTGCTTATTACTTCTAGTTATTATCTCATAATGCATCCAGGGCCAGTAGCTTAACATTGGTTACAGTGAAGTCCAGTTGGTTTTGCTTGATAATTTATTGTCATACTCACTACATACCCTAACCAATCAAAAGGTGAAAAAGCGGATAGGTGGGTGATTGGCTGGCTGAGTGATTCATTAATTCATTTAATAAATTTTCCCAGGCACATTGCCCTAGCTGCCATGAAGGACAAAAAAAACAAACAAAAAAAAGAATAAGATATACTTTCACCAAATGACCCAACAATCCCACTACTGGGTATATACCTAGAGAAAACCATAATTTAAAAATACACATGCACCCCAATGTTCATAGCAGTGCTGTTTACAATAGCTAGGACATGGAAGCAAGCTAAATGTCCATCAATAGAGGAATGGATAAAGAAGATGTGGTGCATATATAAATGGAATATTACTCAGCCATAAAAAGGAATGAAATTGGGTCATTTGTAGAGATGTGGATGGACCTAGAGAGTGTCATACAGAGTGAAGTAAGTCAGAAAGAGAAAAGCAAATAACATATAATAAGGCATATGTGAAGAATCTAGAAAAATGGTATAGGTGATCTTATTTGCAAAGCAGAAGTAGAGACATAGACGTAGAGAACAAATGTATGGATACCAAGGGAGAAAGGGGTGGGGAAGCAGGAATTGGGAGACTGGGATTGACAAATATACATTACTGATGCTATGTATAAAATAGACAACTGATGGGAACATACTGTATAGCACAGGGAACTCTACCTAATGCACTGTGGTAACCTAAATGGGAGGGAAGTCCAAAAGGGAGGGGATATCTGTATGTGTGGCTGATTTATTTTGTTGTGCAGTGGAGGCTAACAGAATATTGTAAAGCAGCCATACTCGAATAAAAATTAATTTTAAAAAAAGAATAAGATATAGTTTCATCACTCAGAGAGGAGATTAAAAACTATTAATGCTAGGCAGAATGAGTAAGTGTTTTTATACAGATAAAAATAGTTGTGTTATTGGAATTTCATGCCATGTTATTCAACATGACTTGTACTTAAGGAAATTATTAAAACAAAACTTGCTTTATAGCATCTATATTGCCTTTTCTATATCTGTGTTGTTTGAACAGTTTAATACTGATGACTTTAAGTAGAGTTTTTTTGTTTTAATTGTTTTTGTCTCGTTATCTAACAGGAAAATTTGGTGAACATGGAGAAATAGGAAAAACTAGGGGCTCCTAAGTACCTTAGGGAGTATGGTACTCCCTAAGGAGTACATGGTGGTGAAGCACACTTGTACATTGCTAATAATGATTGCTCCCAGTAGCATACATGTGGGTTAAAGGTGTAAACCTGTGCTTCAGTAATTTGGGTTTCTCATGCAGTATTGGGACTGAAGTATTTTTGTTCTAGATTTGGTTTGAGGGGTAGTAGAAATGTCTGTATCCCATATAGCCAACTTCTCTTGATTCTAGACCTTTCACTTATTTTCTAAGTAATTCCTTTAAAAATTGATTTTGAGATAAGAAACATCATTCTTTTTGGTAGTCATACTGGAAATATCAGGGGTAAGCTAAGAGAACAAATTGTTGGTGTTTTTAATTTTAACATTGTCATTTTGGGCAATTCACATAACTGTTCTGTACCTGAATTTTACTTTTGTTAAAGTACTACCTCCTGGGCTTCCCTGGTGGTGCAGTGGTTGAGAATCTGCCTGCTAATGCAGGGGACACAGGTTCGAGCCCTGGTCTGGGAAGATCCCACATGCCGCGGAGCAACTATGCCCGAGAGCCACAACTACTGAGCCTGTGCGTCTGGAGCCTGTGCTCCTCAACAAGAGAGGCCACGATAGTGAGAGGCCCGTGCACCACGATGAAGTGGCCCCCGCTTGCCACAACTAGAGAAAACCCTCGCACAGAAATGAAGACCCAACACAGCCCTAAATAAATAAATAGATAGATAAATAAATAAATAAAGTACTACCTCCTAAAGTTTTTATAAGGTTAAAAATAAATGTTCTTATCTAAACACCTAGGAGGTATTGTGTGAATTCAAAGTCCATTTCGTAGTACAAACTATCTTGTAGTAGTTGGGAGTGGAGATTCACATCCAGATTACTTAGATATGAACCTTAGCTTTGCCGTTTATTAGCTATGAACTCCTTGGACAGGTTTACCCCTGGGTGACTTAGTTTCCTCAACTACTAAATGGGGATAATAAGTGGTATCCTTCTTATAGCCTTGTTGTAAGAATTAGACAAAACAAAACACTTAGAATAGTCCCTGGCATTATAATACATGGTCGATTAATGTTAGCTATTATTATCCGTAGAGAATGGGGAGAAGGAATGCATAGGAAGTTGAACTTAATTTACCTTTTCTAAGCTTTAGCTTTCTTTTTCATCAGATCTTTTGTTAGAGATGTTCATATGTAACAGTAAATCATTTTGAGTTTAGTATTATTTTCTTTATGTTTTGATTTTTTTGATGGAAACTTTTACCATTTAATGAAATGATCAGAAACCAGAAAACAGGAATGAAGGGGAGAAGAAGCAGAGACCAGAAATCAGCTTTGAGTGATTAAAAACTCGTGGTGCTACTTTAGTCCTTTTGTTTCTCTTAGGAACTAGAAGAAAAGTAGAGCTATTTTTTAAAATCAGTTTTTTATAAGTCTAAAAGCAACAGTAATTAAAAGATTATGTCACTGTAAGCATCTATGGAAGTGAATTTATAGTAACATGTAACCCATAGCTAAGTTAGCAAGATAATCTCAATTATATCTGTCTTTTTCTTTCCTGTTTGTCATGAAACTGTTCAGTGAATTATTATAATATGTTCAGTACCTACAGGCCTGGCATGTTTCCCAAAACAAATACTCCACAACCTGAAAGGGACACTTAACAAGCTAAACTAGTGAAAGATCTTAGTTTCCCTTTGCCTCCCTCCATTTAAAAAAATATTTATTGAATGCCTTCTATGTGCTGAGAAGTATGTTACTAGCTGAGGATATAAAGACAATCTGTTCAAAGAATGTAGGAGAGACAAATAAGTAAGTAGATAATTTTAACGAAAGTGATTTATACCCCTATATGTAGAGGTATATACAGGGTGACTTCAGAGTACCGAAGGGGTGCATAATTCAGTCTTAAGTATAGAAGGTAGATGTTCAAGGAGCGATTCCTAGAGGAAGTGAAACATAAACTGAATTTTGAAGGAGTGGGAGTTAGCCAGATTAAAGAATGGAGGGAGAGGACCTTTTAGGCAGCTAGAAGAGCAGATGCATAGATAGATAGACCTGGGCAAATATATCATCGTTTAAGAATTCCAAGTGGTTTGGAATAGGACTTAAAAGACAGCAGGCATGGGAGAGTGGTGAGAGAAAAGGTTAGACAGAAAGATAGGCATTAGTGCAGCAACATGGATGGACCTAGAGATTGTCATACTGAGTGAAGTAAGACACACAGAGAAAGACAAATATTTGATATCACTTATATGTGGAATCTAAAAAATGGTACAAATGAACTTATTTACAAAACAGAAATAGAGTCACAGATGTAGAAAACAAACTTATGGTTACCAAGAGGGAAGGGGGGAGGGATAAATTGGGAGATTGGGATTGACATACACACACTGCTGTATATAAAATAACTAATAAGAACCTACTGTATAACACTGGGAACTCTACTCAATACTCTGTAATGGCCTGTATGGGAAAAGAATCTAAAAAAGAGTGGATATATGTATAACTGATTCACTTTGCTGTATACCTGAAACTAACGCAACATTGTAAATCAACTATACTCCAGTAAAAATTAAACAAAAGAAAGAAAGAAAGATAGACATTGGGCCAGGTCTTGAAGGATTTTTAATAAGCTATGAAGAGTCCTGTCAGATTTGTGTTTTTGTAAAGGTCATGGTGGTACCACTGTTGAGAATAGATCAGAAAGGGACAAAACTGGAGTCAGGTAAGAAGGAAATTATTACTGTCCCAAACACACATAAAAGGATGTCACATTTGAAAGCTGTGATCCACAAATAAATTCTGTCAGACTGGGATTTATAAATAGAAGACTTTTTGTCCCAAGTGAATAAATCCCAGAAGAATCATCTTTTTTTTCTTTTCATTCACTACAAATCAACACAACAAACTTGGTTGTCAGCAATTTGGATTTTAGGATAGGTGGTATTCTGAAGGCTCTTGGTGCCTAGGCCTGGGAACAAGATGAGAATGGGTAAAGTGTTTAATAGCTAATTGGATCCATTTGGGGCTTTTTCAACAAAGGAACTTATTTTTAGGCTGAAAAAACAGTAATCAGATTTGCATCTTAGATGGTTTTATTTGGTGACTACATTTTTATAGACCCGGTAGCACTAATAAAGATTAGCTTTTCAGAAAGGTTAAACTAGGATTGGGCTCATTGCTTTAACACAGACAGATGAGCAAAGGGACAGGTTGTTCATATTTTCTCTAACCTCATACATTGTTTTCCTAAAGTGTTAAGGTGTTTCACTGTTACTTTTTTAATTTTATTTTACAAGATTTAGAAGCAAAGGTATGTATAATCCAAAACACTATTTCTCTTTGAATTTAGAAATTATATACATAGCCTTTCTTTTCTCCTGTACCTCACCTCCTAGGTTCTGTGGTTGTGAAAGTTTGAGAATTTTGAGGGAAGAGAATGGTATAAAAGAGATGGGTATTTCTTACATGGAAAACAAAGAATAAAGTACATTTGAATTACTGGCTGGAACAAGTTTGATAGAAACACCATTCATTTATATGGTCATCCTTGGTTCTTTTGTAGAATTACTGCTGACTCACAGTGTAACCAGGTGTTCATTACTCAGAATTTTTATTTAGTAGAAGATGAAGTCTGTATTCTCCTGCACGTGTACCAGAAAAGAATGTTTAAGGAGATTTCTTGTTAGAAATTTCTGAATAACTTTTACAAATGTTATAGCTATCATCAGACTTATTGTATTTCCACTGGATATGTGGCTGAGTGTTGGTAATATTTGGATTTCTTTTTCACTGTCTGAAAGTGAAACTGAGAACCAAATGAGTTAGAAAGAATTATGAAAGAGAGAAGGAAGGAGAGACGTGGCATCAACTAGTAGTCATCTCTGAGTCATCAGTAATGAATGCCACTTTACTGGAGAACATTCAGTGTTTCAAAACCCTGTGACGGGCAGCTCCTTGATTTCTGACTGGTTAGTTTCTACACATCATTGATACCTCCAGGTTCCTTAGTAGACAGAGGCCACTTGGGACTTAGTTTTTATGAATATCATGTGGTTTTATTAAATATTTTTTTTCTTTAAGATTAAGATTTCTCAATCACTTTCACTGTAACTACATGAAAAAATACTATTTGGGGTAGATAGAATATTAAATGGATGGCCAGTAAGATGGGGGTTGTTAATTTTCAATTGGTAACAAATGGATGTAATTCTCAGTAGATCTTTAAATTGAAATAAAACCATCCTTCCCTGAGCTTTGAGTTGTTATTAATAGTCAAAGACTTTACTTGAGTGTTACTAGGAAAAGAAACAGTAATTCAACTGTTAAAGTAAGAGTATCAAAGATTGTGAGTATAAATAGCTCAATAGTTTGTAACTGAATGAAAGGAAACTTTTTTTTTTTAACTGTCAGTGTTCCTTCGGAGTATACTGCCTCTAGTAGTTAGTGTTTAGTCATTGGTGCCATGGAAAATAGATACCACGTGCTGATGAAATACTCTGTTTTGCATTGTTACTGGAAGACTTGTAAGTGTACTTTAAAAATACTTTGGGTTTGGCCTGTCTGATAGAACTTTGTGCAGTGATGGAAATATTCTAGATCTGCATCGTGCAATGTGGTGGCCATGTGTGCAATGTGGCTAGTACAACTGAGAAACTGAATTGCAAATTGTGTTTAATATAAATGTATTAAATATTAATATACATATAAATAATCATTCGTAACTAGTGACCACAGTATTAGACAGCACATCTTTAAATATTTGAGAACTGAGCAGCCCGTTTGATAACCCTTACTTCACTGACCAGTCATTAAAATATACTGTAGTTGTAATTAATATTTACTTTTAGTACGTTAATTGAGGAATGTGTTGTTTACTTCAGGTCTTTGTTTATATGTCATCTTCCCAATGAGGCCCTTCTGCTTGCACAGTTTATAATTTAGCACCCTCTTTCTCAGCCCATTGTATTCCCTTTCCCTGAGTAATTTTTTTTCTATAGCACTTATCACCGTCTACCATACTAGAAAGAAGGCATAGATTTTTCCCTCTTCGTATCCAGTCAGTGTTTCCAACACCTAGAACAGTAACTGATACTTTAGAGGTGCTCAGGACATTTTTTGTGGAATGAATAAATGAGGATTGTGGTTTCCCAATAATAATACCCCAATTCATTAAGCACTTATTTTGCATTCTATGGCAAACATTGAGTTGGATTAGCTATATAAAGTGCACCGTGGCCACTGTTCTCTTCCGTAATAAAACATTTCTTGGAACCATTATTTGAAACAGAACACTGAATTAGTTGTCATTAGTTTGACTCTGCTGTAGAATTTCAGAACCTGAAGGGAGCTTGGCAATAATTTGATTCAGGTGCCTGATGTCACATAGTGGATTAAAGTTTGATAAATGTCATTTGTATCCTCTTCTCATTTCCCTTTTTCCCTCATCCACACAACCTGTGAATCTTTTTGCTCAATTTTTTTTCCACTTCTTCTCATCTCCATTCAGCTAGTTCTTTTTTCTTAATTAGGATTTTTAAAAATTAATTAATTAATTTATTTTTGGCTGCGTTGGGTCTTCGTTGCGGTGCATGGGCTTCTCATTGCCATGGCTTCTCTTGTTGCAGAGCACAGGCTTTAGGTGTGCAGGCTTCAGTAGTTGTGGTGTGCGGGCTCAGTAGTTGTTGCTCGCGGGCTCTAGAGCGCAGGCTCAGTAGTTGTGGTGCACGGGCTTAGTTGCTCCGCAGCATGTGGGATATTCCTGGGCCAGGGCTCGAACCCGTGTGCCCTGCGTTGGCAGGAGGATTCTTAACCACTGAGCCACCAGGGAAGTACCCATTCAGCTAATTCTCATTTTCATCTACGCCTACCTTTTCCACTGACTCTACTGTACTCTGAGGAACTACCTAATCCCTTAACCCAACCAGAGAGAAATGTTTCATCTTTCTTAACTGAAACTTTCCTGGTTACTATAATTTTTATAACTAACTCCTCAGTTCTAGAAACATCTCCTGACCACTAGGGCATCCTTAAGAATTTATTGTCTTCAAAACAAAAACTTTAAGAGAAAGCAAAAAGAATTTCTGTAGCTCCAATTTCCTAGCCTGAGGTCTCTTATTCCATGGATCTGAAAGCAGTCCTGCTGGCATAATTTCAGTTTCTTTCTCCCATAAACACAGTCCAACATACTGTAGGTTTGTAAACATATACATTACTTCATGCCTGCCATATGTATAGCCACTGTGATGTAAAGGCATAGCAGAACCTCCCCATTTTTTCCTAAGGAATGGTGGTACTTAAATGTAAGCATTCGGTGGAGGGGAGGAGTCATTTATATGAAGAATCTAAGTGAGGTGAGAAGGAGCCAAATATATTAAGCACTTTCAGTCATCAGACTATAATTTAGAGATTTCTCTTATTTGATCCTCACAAAAACTCTGAGTAATTATCTCTATCTCATATAAGTTAAGTAATTGTTCAGTCACCTAATCAGCAAATGGAAAAGCTGAAATTTTACATAGTTATGTATATGTAACTCCAAAGCCTCGAAAGCTTTCCTCCGTTGGTAAGCCATGCTTCCTTCTGGAAGTGGGGGTAGGCAGGGGACAAGAGTTACAGTATTTGATGTAGAATAGGTGGCACGTGTGTTCATTTTTTGCCTCCAATGAGCCAGCCACAGAAAGAAACCAGTGTCGTTGGGAGTAAGAGGGATGAGTATCTGGTGGTACCAGTGGCTCCCCCTTAACTTTAGTCTCTGTCTTTCAGCCTGTTCTTCCGGCTCGTTCACATGGAGTAGAAGTGCTTTCTGCTGAGGATCTTGAGCCTAGCAGTCGTGATTATATGAGGGTTTATGTAAACATTCACCTGACACATTTGTCTTCTTTGAAAGTTATTACGACTTGCAAAGCAGTAAATTCTCAAAAACCATCATAAGCATGCCATTTTTTCACAGAGAATTGAGAGTTTCACGGTAGTTCTCAAGATTGTTTGGAATGATAAACTAGTCTATGGTCTTGACATTTCTTCCAGCCTTCGTCTGTGGCACTTTTTGCCTTAACTGTCTTTTGCTACCAGATTCTGTGAGCAAAGCTTAAAGTTGAGGAATGCTGTTTCTTCCCTTGTCCTCAAGGTTAAGAAATACTTTTTGCATGTCCACCGTGCACTGAGTCCTGCCAGGCACTGAGGGCTTAAGTGTAGGCACATCATGGTTCCTGCCCAGCAGAGAAGCCAGAAGATCATTGCAGTTTAGGGTGATACATCCGGCACCATCAGTCATGAGCAGCTCTTTACCTCTACAGTCTTATCTCTTGCTGCCCTTACCTTTTTCTCACCTCTGTTATTCCTTCTATGACTGACTCTCTCAGATTTTAGAAGTCACTTAATTCAAGATATTTTCTGTCATCTCTTAGGAGAAAGCTAGATGCCCCCAGCCCCATCAATATGTGTTTGTGTAGCACCTAGGTACTTATCATGCTCTATTGTTGATCCTACTTATTTGAACTGTAATCACGTTAAGGACAAAAACTATTCTTTTTAGTTCCAGAGCATTGCTGGGCACATAATCAGTGATCAGGAAATCTTTGTCTGAATTCTGCTTGAGTGACTAAGAAAAGACTCTTAATAGTGGAAGCAACATTTGAGCCAATTCTTAAAGGATGGGTAGGAGTTCCCTAGATGGATCTGGGAAAGAAATTCCAGGCCAAGGGAGTGGTTTGTACAAATAGATGAGACAATGAAGAGTTTACAAGTGACTAGCAAGGCTTTCTAATTTCCACATGGAATATGAGACAAAGGTTATTAATTGTAGGATTTTATTTCCTATTCAGAGCCAGCCAGACTAGATTAGAGTTAGACGGTGGAATAAAGAATAGAAAACTGCTCCCACCCTCGATTATATATAAAGAAGCTGAAAATTAGTCTTTTACTTGAATATGTATCCGTGTGACCTGTTAATAATTTCTGTTGGTCAGCCTTTCCAAGAGGAAAGTGACTTTCTTCCCAACCTCGCACTAGAGCTCACCTCCTTGAGACATCTCAGACTTAAAGTGGTATGCTGAATTAAGCTGAGGGAGATGTAATTGAAATAGCAAAGAGTTTACTCTCCTAGGTAAGCCAATTTATATAGGTACCTCAGCATAAAATTACATTTAAATGGAAGCATTATACTTTTGTGATTGATCTTGTAAACTGTTTATTGACAATATAAAGCATGTTCTCACGTTAGTGTCTGATGTGCTGGCCAACAAAAAGTTTTGGAATTGTAAGTGTCACTAAAGGTTTTGAATGTTCAGCAGTGTTTGTTTATAAACAGTTCTTCGATAAAATGAGACTGCTTGGGGGCTTCAATTGCTATCTAAATCTAAGCTGTAACTTAGATTCCTTTGCATATTAAACTTTATAAGGCCTTTTTTGCTCTTTCCCTAAATAAAATAGGAAGAGATTCACAAATTTTAATCTGTTACTTGCCCCATTCCTTGAGGCAATAAGCTGTGGAAGAAAAGTACTCTAAAAAGAGAGTATCTTATTAGGTGACACTTAAGAGAGAGTTGTCTACTTCTTGTAAAGTTGAAGTGAGAGTTACCTTTGCATTTCTAAAATGTAATACATGGAAAACTAGAATGAACACAAGGCCTTATTGTTAAATTTTAAAGCCATTAGTAGGCCAATACTTTCCCCTCTCCCTGCTTGTCTGCTTTTGTCAGCACAAAGTAAATATTGATTGTTAAAATGAAACTGAAACATGCTGATTAGGGAACATGTGTTGGTTTGGTCCATAGGGGACAGAATTAGAATCTCTGAGAGATTTGTCATTGTTGTAGAGTGTGGACTTCCCTGGGAAATGAATATATCTTTAGGAAATAAATATTTCCTTGGCCATTTATACAAGAGCCAAAGTGAGTCCTGGAGTTAGAATCAGGAGGCTTGGGTTTTAGTCCTGGCTCTGAGCAAAGCATTTAACCTCTTGAACCCTCAATTTCCTTCTTCCGTAAAGAATAGGAGATTGAGCCAAATGATCACTAAGAATCCTTTTTCTAATCTTTGAGTTTATTGCTGCTTTCAAATACCCAAGATCAGCAGTGAGCCAAGTCAAGTTGGACATTTAAATTTGGCAGGTGGTAAACAGCAGCCATATGAGGATCCTTAAATCTATCTGTTCTACTCTTGTATAATTCTGTCAACATGAACTAGATTCTGTAATACTGTTTCTGGGCTCTGTGTGTGTGTGTGTGTGTGTGTGTGTGTGTGTGTGTGTGTGTGTGTGTGTGTATGTGTGTTTAATGTGCCTGGTTTGAACTAATTCATGATAATACACACATCTGGGCTGTTCCATCTGTTTAATGTTTCTGTGCACCAACCTGATTGTGTTCACACTTCCTCCTTGGCCTGCTTCTTCCAGTTTGCTCTCTGGATTCATGGTACAGAAATGTCATCCTCTTCCGTTTCTGACTAACCTCCTTGTAATGACTGGGTTTTCTGCCATGTACCATTGTCTGGCTGCCCCTGACCTGCCCTCTCCTTTTTTGACTTGTTTGTTTTTTTTTTTTTTTTACTATAACAGCTGTGATAGGTATTGCTTGCATTTATTGAGAGCTTTCCATGTGTCAGGCACATTACAAAGTACTTTATTTCTGTTCATGTCATTTAATGCCTTGTACTGGTAAGTATTGTTATGCCCACTTTACAAATGAGGAAACTGAGGCTCAGGGAGGTGAAATAACTTGCCTAGTGTTAACAGCTAGTAATAGATCTGGAATTAAAATTTTAGTCTGCCTCCAAAGTTCATCTTAAACAATATGCTGTATTGTCTGCATGATGATGATAACTACAATATGCTGAGCACCTGCTAGGTGCTGGGCAATGCATTTGCCACCTTTTGCTTCCCCCATTTTACAGTAGTGGGTGGTGCTCTTGCACATGATCTGCTTTTAGGCTAATAAATGTAAGGGCCAGCTTAGAAGGAATTTGACATTCTTAGATTGGCGCATTCTTTTAATGGAAAATTTCGCTGTTTTTTTCCTTTTATCCTTTCCTATTTTAATGGTCAATATCATAATTTTTTTTACTATTACCAGTACTAACAACTGAGTTTTGCCCAAGTGTACACTTTTTTTTTCTTACTGATGCCTTAGCATTGTCGTTTTCTTATTCCTTACCTTTGCTACTTTTTTAATCAAAAGCAGATAATAGAGATAAGGTAATGGGGAAAGAGGAGCAGGTGCTAAGGAAAGGCAAAGGAAAAATCCAGATACTAGAAATCTTTCCGAAATCTCAGTTTGGAGAACAAAGTTTTAAACTAAAAGCTCAGTTTTAGGGGTAGCTGTCATTTGTTAATGGAATATTAGGGCTTTGACAAACACAGGATTTAACCTCAGTAGCCTTATTCTCATCTGATAATAGGGTAAGTAATATATTCTTCACAATGCCTGTTTATTTGTGGTGATAATTAAAGGACATAGACAGTATAAAACTCCTTAATACAGTGCTCAGAATTGTTAGTTCCCCCTTTACCTTCAGATGTTAAATTCATCAAGCTATATCCTTAATATTTATGTATATGACTGTATATAAATTAGTTATATCTGAATAAAAAAAAAATCAGCATGCAGGCTGGCCCTTCCATTGCTGCATGTGGTTAGCTGATACTGCCTGTGTATTATATGCAGCACGTAGGGCTACTCCCTATAGTTTTGTATTCCTCAAGATCATTATTGAACTTTAGCAGAAAGAGAAATATTGCATAATACCTTAAAATATTCATTTCTAGTTTACTATTTTAGTAAGCAAAATTTTCAGAAATATTTCTTTTTATTTTTAGAAAAGGTATTTTTAATTCTAAAATATTGTTCCTAATGTTATTAATTCCCAATACACAGATCTTATTCTGCTCTGAGTATGCCACTCACAGGTACGAAATACAGTTTTAGAGCAAGCAGTGAAATGTCAGAATGGTCTAATTTTGAGATAAGCTTGTATCTAAAATGTACCTTTGAATGGACTTCTGCTCCCATCAACTTGCTTACGCATAACCCTGATGTTTTTTGTGTGATTAAATTTACAAATTCTTTGGTAGACTCTTGAGCAGCCTCCCTTTCTTCATGACTGTGAGTCTGGAAAGTTGTAACCCAGCTCAGTGTCAGAAAAAGTAGGTGTGGACTTTGAGGGCTGTGCCGCTCAGCAGCTAGAATGTGGTTGGCAGTCTCCTCCCCTTCCTGCACTTGAGCTCTTCACAGTGTGCACTCTGGAATGACAGGCATTCCTATGTGAAGAGAGCCAGCGTGAAGACATATTTGTGAGAAACACCAGTGCCTTGTCCGGGATACAGGGAAACAGAAACTCCTGCGGATTAACTGACTTCCTGCCATTTCCTGATGTCTGACGGTGACACTGAGAGAGGAGTGCATGTCCCCTCCTTACGTGGATTTATCGTTTAAGAAAAGTTCGCTTTGGTCGGGGACAATTTGTTGTTGTGAGATACATGAGACAACGTAATCATGGGGCAAGCTGACATCTCCAGACCGGTAAATCCAGATGGAGTTGGTGAGTAATAGAACGCAAAGAAACAAAATCTTGACAGAGGCAAGGCAGATCTGTAGGTGAAGTTGACTATTTTATAGGAATTTGAATATGAGGATTTTGATGTTTTTAACTTTGGGATGTTTATCACTTTGTGAAGAATAAATGAAAAATAAGTTAATTTTTCATTCAGTTATATTAATTTACCACTCATAGTTGTGTTTTACTGGATCCTTTTGGACTTTTTAAAGACAATATTGCTAGTAAACCATCTGTTAATTTCTTGCCCTTGCAGAACATAAGTGCTACAGGAACTCGTGTTTAGAAATCAATGGTGTTTTACTGCTCTTTTGCAGGACTTGGGCAGCTGATATATACGTGTGGTATAGCATTAGAATTGTTGACTTCTATAAACAGGACCTGTTTTGTTTTGTTTTGTTTTGTTTTGTTTTGTTGGCTGCAGCATGCGGGATCTTAGTTCCCCCGACCAGTTCCACCAGGCCCCCTGAAGTGAAGCACAGAGTCCTAACCACTGGACCACCAGGGAATTCCCGACAGGACCATTTTTGAGATTTGACTTAATTTTTTAGACTCAGTTATACATTTTCCAAATAAGTCTCAGGCTTTTTCCATTGTGCTGGTGTTTCCGTTTCTCATAAGGCAATACTTGGTATAAACATTGCTGAAGGCAGTGCTTTGCGTTTGAAGTGTTATTGTCTC
The DNA here is from genome assembly GCF_011762595.2 of Tursiops truncatus. Classification (NCBI taxonomy): domain Eukaryota; kingdom Metazoa; phylum Chordata; class Mammalia; order Artiodactyla; family Delphinidae; genus Tursiops; species Tursiops truncatus. Next base: position 161,717,023 of record NC_047034.1, on the reverse strand, counting down.
AGAGATAGCTGGAGACCAGGCTGATAAGTGTAGCCAGAGTTTCAAAGCATGTAAGTGAAATGGAAGTCCACTGTCACTAAAAGACTCATTTTCCCAACCTTGTGGGGTTTTGTATAAAATGAAGATAGAAAGGTGGGAAAGATAGATTTAAGTGGATGCTCATTAAAGGCTTCCTAAATATAAACAAAGTGGGGAAAAGCCTGTGAATCATTCCTTGACATTATACTTTTTTTTTTTTTTTTAAGATTCATACCTTCTTATACCTTCTCTTTGATTTATGAAGCAGCAGAAAACATGTTCAGTCCCAGGGTGCTTTTTTTTTCCCCCCAGAAATGAAAAATGTTAGTGACTTTAAAGAAAACCATGAAGTGTGGGAACACAGGTAACACGCCCAAATGTGTCTCATGATTTAATGTAATTTCATTTCTAAAGGTATGTTTTCCCCTGAGAACTTTCCAGATGAAATTCCTACAAAGTACTTTTCATATTTTATTGAAACTGAAGCACATGGATCGCAAAGTGAGTCATTCAGCCACAGATTTTTAGGACTGAAATCAGAACTTGACTTGCTTTACTTTGATCACCAGGGCTGGGTCCATATCAATTCAGTAGCTCAGTTGTTTTGTTTTGTTTTTATTCCCTTAATGAAATCGTTCTCATTGGGTTGGCCGAAAAATTCATACGATGTTAATGGAAAAACCCGAATGAACTTTTTGGCCAACCCAATGGCTAGAAAAGGGTATAGAGGAAAATATAAAGGACCCTCTGGGGCCTCTACTCAGCTTGAGATGAAATTAAAAACAGAGTTATATCCCACCCCACCCCTCTCTCTATGCCTACATTCCCTTATGATGGCATTTTGCTTGTTTGCTCCCAGAGGTAACCACTCTCCTGAATTTGGTAAATTCCCTTTTGGGCCACTAAATTCTCCTGTGGTTTCTACTACAAAGGTGGTTCTCTGTTAACAAGTCAGGATGTAAATCATGCTAGGCATTTATCTATGAGATGGAAATGAAAGGTCTTTGAAAAGCAAGAAATGGGTAAGCAGGTACAGTGTACTAATGAGTGGTAATATTTATGAAGAATGCCGATTTAATATCTATATACTAGACAAAAAATTTCATCTCAACAGATAAAGTTTCAAATTTTTTCTGCCTATTAAAAAAAAGTAGGGCTCATCATTCATCAATTTTTCCTTCTACCAATAATCCTAATAAAAGTCCTGTGAAGTGGGGAGTTCCCTGGTGGCCTAGTGGTTAGGATTCTGGGCTTCCACTGCCACATCGCAGGTTCAATCCCTGGTCTGGGAACTGAGATCCCGCAAGCCGTGCAGCGCAGCCAAAAAAAAGATTTACTGAGATAAAACTTTCAAATAATACTTTGTAGTTCTCAATCAACATAAAAAGCTGTTTCTGTGTTCACTAGAATCCTTTACTATGTATCATATTAAAACAAACAGCTAAAAAAAAAAAAACCAGCTGATTTAGCACATGTCCTTAAATTAGGCACAAGACCAAAGATATTTATTTAGCTGAGCCGGGTCTTAGTTGCGGCACATGGGATCTTTAGTTGCAGCATGCGAACCCTTAGTTGCAGCATGCACATGGGATCAAGTTCCCTGACCAGGGATCGAACCCAGCCCCCTACATTGGGAGCATGGAGTCTTAGCCACTGGACCACCAGGGAAGTACCAAGAATTTTAGTGAATTCTACCCAACCATTTAAGCTGGAACTTTCCTTCTCTCTCTAACTTTCCATTCCCTCTCTCTAGCTCTTTTTTTTTTTTTCCCCCATCATATACCTTTCACTCAATAATTAGCCTCTTTTTTCCCCACTTTTCCTTTGTATAAGAATATATTGCTTTAAAAGATGTCATATTGTAATACGGGAGTTCCCAATCCCCGGCCCGCATACCAATATCCTCTCATTCATATTACTGCCTGAACCATCCCCCACGCACCCCCCCATCCATGGAAAAGTTGTCTTCCACGAAACTGGTCCCTGGTGGCAAAAAGGTTGGGGACCACTGTTGTAATATTTCCTCTTTCCTTCATTCCTTTTCCATCAGTATTCGATTCATTTTACTCTGAAATTTGTTGTTATGTGTTCTCCCACATGAGAATAGGAGTGGTTTTGGGAAAGGTGCTTTAGAAATAATTTTGTTATTTGGAGGCAAAGTTAGTAAGGAGATTGCTGGATGAATAAATTTTAATATAGCTATAGAACAATATTAACATAGAAATAAATAATAGATGGATTAATTAAAAATAAACTTCTTCATGAGACTTGAAAGAAGAACACTTGGCATTATTTGGTCACCAGAATTATCAGAGACATTTCTCATACCTAGCTAGATCTAAAAATAAATGCTTCTGAGAGAGAAGGAACAGGTATACTTTCTTCATGTAATCCAGGAATCAAGAGAAAGTGTTAGGGGTCTGTCATGTACTCCTTAAAGGATTTTCTGTTGAATACCAATCAAAAATTATTATTCCCTCTTTCTGCTTCAGTAGATTTTCTGAATGGCCTATTGTCACAACAGTATATTCCCTCTTTCTACTTGCAGGTTAATTTTGATACGTTTAAAGTTTTTTTCCATGAGAGAATATATTTTCTGGCACCTCACCTTAAAACCTTTCTCTCAACTTAGAACTTTTATCAAAAAAGTATACATATCAAATTGCCAGAGTAAAGCAGCATCACTTCTTGACGTAGTTACGGTCAAAGATCTCTTTTCCCAGGGTTGGAACCTCAGACCTAATTGTACCTGCAGGTACAGAGAGAGACCTTCTCCCTGGCTATCTTCTTGAGTGCTTTGCCCAGTTCTATTTCCCAAAGGTCAGAACTATGCAGTATTTCCAAGGGAAGTTATGGGCCTGCTCTAGACAAAGCCTGCTTTGTTCATTAGTGGCAGGTTTTGCTTTCTGTAATTTTGTTGCAGTTTTCTAAAACAGTTTTTTAAATTCAATAATAATCCTCTTTCAGAAGGCAAAAATGAGTATAAGTACAATAGTGTAAGTACCATAAATTAGTGTTCTCCATTTACAGAATTCTAATGCTGTTAAAATGATTGTATAAAAGCAAGATCTGTTTCAAGCTAGATGGGCATAAAAGATAATTAAACAGAACCATTAGATTATAAAAGTAATTGGCCACAATATATTTAAGTCAAACCATTATGCCATATACCTTAAACTTAAAAAAAAAAAAAGATAATTGGTACCTCTTGATAATGGAGTATGTATCTCGTTGCACAAAGCTATGTATTTTTAAGTTTTGGACAATAACTGATTATTAAAAGTTTTGGGGGTAAAATGAGAGAATTTTATACACTTTAAATCTACACATTTTTTAAGACCCGACAAGGTATAAGAAATAGGTGTGGAACTAAGACAGTCCCAGTAATTTTGTTGCTTATTACTAAGCCTAGTGAAGGGGAGTGGGTAGTGAAGGCTATCTTGAAAACTAAGTTATCTGTCAACTACAATTGCCTGTGCCTTACCTTGCCTTCCAACGTGAATGACTAATTGGTTGTAAATCAGATTCTCAAATGAACTAGGTTTACCGTCTAACCCTGTTTTATCCCTTATCTCTAGCAAGTAATGTAGGTATAACATGTATCTGTAGCAAATAGTTTATCTGAAGATGAAAAGTGCTAAGTTATTTTTTAATAATACTATACATTTATTTTAAAATCACCTCAGAAATTCACCTGGAACAACTAAACTTGAACTAAAAAACATTGAATTAAATGTTGACCAGGAAAAAACTTAGGGTTGAAGAAAGAAACTGCTAGAACTCTGCATAATATGTGAAATAAGAAACAAGCCTCTGAAATGTGAGGTGCTAGCTACAACTTGGAGGAGGGAGTAAGTAGTTTAAACACCAGGGCATAGTTTCACGGTACTTCTCAAACTGGAAACTCCAAACTGTAATTAGTTATCTTCCTCTCCTAACTCCACCCCCTCCAAAAAACACCAAGACCTCCAACTCTGTGAATTGCTTTCCTAGTGGCCTGCGGCTTCATGACTTCCTTGGAACACACAATCCTAAAACTATAGCCAGCATTCTACACCCTGTTTTCTGGCAAACAAAGGGAAACAAGGAGGGAAAAGCCACCTTGTTTTGGTTCTCATTGGAAAACAGAATGGGACCATGAGGACATTTTAAATTCCATACTGAGTTTAAATAGAAACAGTGGGGTATCCAAATGTGACTCCAAGCCTGTATTTCTTCTGTCAAATTGGAAATGGGGGCTTCCCTGGTGGCTCAGTGGTTAAGAATCAGCCTGCCAGTGCAGGGGACACGGGTTTGAGCCCTGGTCCATGAAGATCCCACATGCCGCGGAGCAAGGCCGTTCACCACAACTACTGAGCCTGCACTCTAGAGCCCGCAAGCCACAACTACTGAGCCTGCATGCCACAACTACTGAAGCCGCGTGCCTAGAGCCTGTACTCTGCAACAAGAGAAGCCACCGCAAGGAGAAGCCTGCGCACGGCAACGAAGAGTAGCCCCCGCTTGCCGCAACTAGAGAAAGCACGCACGCAGCAACAAAGACCCAGTGCAGCCAAAAATAAATTAATTTTTAAAAATTGGAAATGGGAGGGAGATGGTCATAAAATCAGAATTGTTGAGAACAAATATTTGGTTGATGTGCAGGTTTGCTTATGAACAGTTTCAAATTCACCTCCCTAAGCCTTTTATTTATGAGTACAGAAACAATATTTGAGGTGTAATTGTATCATTAAGAATAAAAAAGATCAGGACTTCCCTGATGGCGCAGTGGTTGAGAGTCCGCCTGCCGATGCAGGGGACACGGGTTCGTGCTCCGGACCGGGAAGATCTCACATGCCGCAGAGTGGCTGGGCCTGTGAGCCATGGCCGCTGAGCCTGTGCGTCCGGAGCCTGTGCTCTGCAACGGGAGAGGCCACAACAGTGAGAGGCCCGCGTACCACCAAAATAAAATTAAATTAAATTAAAAAGATGGTTTCTCAATACCTGAGTATACTTTTTCTTGTATAATTTATTCATCCATCAGTTTCTCTTTCTTTCTATTGCAGTTTTCTAAGTGATGCAATTGAATTTTCTTAAAGTCAGACAAAAATTCACAGTAGGAAGCCTGAATAGTTTCAGTGGATCCAAGAATGCTACGGAGATTAGTGGCTTCAGTTAGATCTAATCAGCCACTGCTATCAAGAATTTATGCATACTTTAAAACCCTTTATTCCACAGCTGAAAAGTTTACACCTGGTGAATTTAGATTACCGTTAAATTTGGTCTCTAGCTCCTTTAGCACAAGATTGTACTCATGGTGAACAAGGGTGGTATTCTTAAAAGAATGTAGGACTAGAAACTGTTGTTTGGATGATCCAAACCTACTTACTTTAACATGTGTCACTACTCCAAGAAAATGTCCTTGAATGGTTTAATTTGCTTAATACTTCAGACTATGATTTTTATGTAGGAAATAATTCTTTTTTTTTTTTTTTTTGGCTGCATTGGGTCTTTGTTGCTGAGCGCAGGCTTTCTCTAGTTGTGGCGAGCGAGGGCTACTCTTCGTTGCAGTGCATGGGTTTCTCGCTGCAGTGGCTTGTCTTGTTGTGGAGCACGGGCTCTAAGCACGTGGGCTTCAGTAGTTGTGGCACGTGGGCTCAGTAGCTGTGCCTCGCGGGCTCTAGAGCGCAAGCTCAGTAGTTGCGGCACGCGAGCTTAGTCGCTCCGCAGCATGTGAGATCTTCCTGGACCAGGGCTCGAACCCGTGTCCTCTGCATTGGCAGGTGGATTCTTAACCACTGTGCCACCAGAGAAGCCCGGAAATAATTCATTTTTATAGGAACCTAATATTTAGAAAGAATTGCTTTCTTTTATGTACTTATATATATGCTGGACTTTATTAACTGTTATGATTTGAAAGCTCCCACTTTCAAAGTAAATTTGTTTTTATTCCAATTATAAAAGCCATACATGATCACTGTAAAATAAAAACACACACACACACAAAATAGAAGAAGCTAGAAGAAGCACAGATATCCTGTAGTCCTATCATCAAATTATATTTACATTTTCGTTTAGTTCTTTGCATTCTCCTTTTTTTTTTGAATTTTTGAATTTTATTATTTTTATACAGAAGGTTCTTATTAGTTATCTATTTTATACATATTAGTGTATATATGTCAATTCCGATTTCCCAATTCATCCCACCACCAACACTGCTCCCCCCTGCCCGCCACTTTACCCCCTTGGTGTCCATACGTTTGTGTCTCTTTTTTTGCCCTGGAAACCGGTTCATCTGTACCATTTTTCTAGGTTCCACATATATGCGTTAATAGATGATATTTGTTTTTCTGACTTACTTTACTCTATATGACAGTCTCTAGATCCATCCACGTCTCTACAAATGCCCCAGTTTCGTCCCTGTCTGAGTAATATTCCATTGTATATATGTACCACATCTTCTTTATCCATTCATCTGTCAATGGGCATTTAGGTTGCTTCCATGACTTGGCTGTTGTAAATAGTGCTGCAGTGAACATTGGAGTGCATGTGTCTTTTTGAATTATGGTTTTCTCAGGGTATATGCCCAGTAGTGGGATTGCTGGGTCATAAGGTAATTCTATTTTTAGTTTTTTAAGGAACTTCCATACTGTTCTCCATAGTGGCTGTATCACTTTACCTTCCAACCAACAGTGCAAGAGGGTTCCGTTTTCTCCACACCCTCTCCAGCATTTATTGTTTCTAGATTTTCTTATGATGCCCGTTCTAACTGGTGTGAGGTGATACCTCATTGTAGTTTTGATTTGCAGTTCTCTAATAATTAGTGATGTTGAGCAGCTTTTCATGTGCTTCTTGGCCATCTGTATGTCATCTTTGGAGAAATGTCTATTTAGGTCTGCTCATTTTTCGATTGGGTTGTTTGTTTTGTTAATATCGAGCTGCTTGAGCTGTTTATATATTTTGGAGATTAATCCTTTGTCCGTTGATTCGTTTGCAAATATTTTCTCCCATTCTAAGGGTTGTCTTTTCGTCTTGTTTGTAGTTTCCTTTGCTTTGCAAAAGATTTTAAGTTTCATTAGGTCCCATTTGTTTATTTTTGTTTCTATTTCCATAACTCTAGGAGGTGGATCAAAAAAGATCTTGCTGTGATTTATGTCAAAAAGTGTTCTTCCTATGTTTTCCTGTAAGAGTTTTATAATGTCCAGTCTTACGTTTAGTTCTCTAACCCATTTTGAGCTTATTTTTGTGTATGGTGTTAAGGAGTGTTCTAATATCATTCTTTTACATGTAGCTGTCCAGTTTTCCCAGCGCCACTTATTGAAGAGATTGTCTTCTCTCCATTGTATATCCTTGCCTCCTTTGTCGTAGATTAGTTGACCATAGGTGCGTGGGTTTATCTCTGGGCTTTCTGTCCTATTCCATTGATGTATATTTCTGTTTTTGTGCCAGTACCATATTGTCTTGATTACTGTAGCTTTGTAGTATAGTCTGAAGTCAGGGAGTCTGATTCCTCCAGCTCCGTTTTTTTCCCTCAAGGCTGCTTGGGCTATTGGGGGTCTTTTGTGTCTCCATACAGATTTTAAGATTTTTTGTTCTAGTTCTGTAAAACATGCCACTGGTAATTTGATAGGAATTGCATTGAATCTGTAGATTGCTTTGGGTAGTATAGTCATTTTCACAATATTGATTCTTCCAATCCAAGAACATGGTATATCTCTCCATCTGTTTGTGTCATCTTTTTTTTTTTTTTTTTTTTTTTTTGGTATGCGGGCTTCTCACTGTTGTGGCCTCTCCCATTGCAGAGCACAGGCTCCGGACGCACAGGCTCAGTGGCCATGGCTCATGGGCCCAGCCGCTCTGCAGCATGTGGGATCCTCCCAGACCGGGACACAAACCCATGTCCCCTGCATCAGCAGGTGGACTCTCAACCACTGCGCCACCAGGGAAGCCCCTGTTTATGTCATCTTCGATTTCTTTCATCAATGTCTTATAGTTTTCTGAGTGCAGGTCTTTTACCTCCTTAGGTAGGTTTATTCCTAGGTATTTTATTCTTTTTGTTGCAATGGTGAATGGGATTGTTTCCTTAATTTCTCTTTCTGATCTTTCGTTGTTAGTGTATAGGAATGCAAGAAATTTCTGTGCATTAATTTTGTATCCTGCAACTTTACCAAATTCATCGATTAGCTCTAGTAGCTTTCTGGTGGCATCTTTAGGATTCTCTATGTATAGTATCATGTCATCTGCAAACAGTGACAGTTTGACTTCTTCTTTTCCAATTTGTATTCCTTTTATTTCTTTTTCTTCTCTGATTGCTGTGGCTAGGACTTCCGAAACTGTGTTGAATAATAGTGGCGAGAGTGGACACCCTTGTCTTGTTCCTGATCTTAGAGGAAATGCTTTCAGTTTTTCACCATTGAGAATGATGTTTACTGTGGGTATGTCATATATGGCCTTTATTATGTTGAGGTAGGTTCCCTCTGTGCCCACTCTCTGGAGAGTTCTTATCATAAATGGGTGTTGAATTTTGTCAAAAACTTTTTCTGCATCTATTGAGATGATCATATGTTATTTCTTCTTCAGTTTGTTAATATGGTATATCACATTGATTGATTTGAGTATATTGAAGAATCCTTGCATCCCTGGGATAAATCCCACTTGATCATGGTGTATGATCCTTTTAATGTGTTTTTGGATTCTGTTTTCTAGTATTTTGTTGAGGATTTTTGCATCTATATTCATCAGTGATACTGGTCTGTAATTTTCTTTTTTTGTAGTATCTTTGTCTGGTTTTGGTATCAGGGTGATGGTGGCCTCATAGAATGAATTTGGGAGTGTTAACTCTTCTCTAAATGTTTGATAGAATTCACCTGTGAAGCCATCTGGTCCTGGACTTTTGTTTGTTGGAAGATTTTTAATCACAGTTTCAATTTCATTACTTGTGATTGGTCTGTTCATATTTTCTATTTCTTCCTTGGATCAGTCTTGGAAGGTTATACCTTTCTAAGAATTTGTCCATTTCTTCCAGGTTGTCCATTTTATTGGCATAGAGCTGCTTGTAGTAGTCTCTTAGGATGCTTTGTATTTCTGAAGTGTCCCTTGTAACTTCTCCTTTTTCATTTCTAATTTTATTGATTTGAGTCCTCTCCCTGTTTTTCTTGTTGAGTCTGGCTAAAGGTTTATCAATTTTGTTTATCTTCTCAACGAACCAGCTTTTAGTTTTATTCACTTTGCTATATTGTTTTCTTTGTTTCTATTTCATTTATTTCTGCTCGGATCTTTATGATTTCTTTCCTTCTCCTAACTTTGGGTTTTGTTTGTTCTTCTATCTCTAGTTCCTTTAGGTGTAAGGTTAGATTGTTTATTTGAGAGTTTTCTTGTTTCTTGAGGTAGGCTTGTATTGCTATAAACTTCCCTCTTAGAACTGCTTTTGCTGCATCCCATAGGTTTTGGATCATTGTGTTTTTGTTGTAATTTGTCTCTAGATATTTTTTGATTTCTTCAGTGATCTCTTGGTTATCTAGTAACGTATTGTTTAGCCTCCATGTGTTTACGTTTTTTTCCCTGTAATTGATTTCTGGTCTCATAGCATTGTGGTCAGAAAAGATGCTTGATATGATTTCAGTTTTCTTAAATTTACCAAGACTTGATTCGTGACCCAAGATGTGATCTGTCCTGGAGAATATTCTGTGTGCACTTGAGAAGAAAATGTAATCTGCTGTTTTTGGATGGAATGTCCTATAAATATCAATTAAATCTATCTGGTCTATGGTGTCATTTAAAACTTGTGTTTCCTTATTAATTTTCTGTCGGATGATCTGTCCATTCGTGTAAGTGAAGTGTTAAAGTCCCCCACTATTATTGTGTTACTGTCGTTTTCTTCATTTCTAGCTGTTAGCAGTTGCCTTGTGTATTGAGGTGCTCCTATGTTGGGTGCATATATATTTATAATTATCATATCTTCTTCTTGGATTGATCCCATGATCATTATGTTGTGTCCTTCCTTGTCTCCTGTAACATTCTTTATTTTAGAGTCTATTTTATCTGATATGAGTATTGTTACTCCAGCTTTCTTTTGATTTCCATTTGCATGGAATATCTTTTTCATCCCCTCACTTTCAGTCTGTATGTGTCCCAAGGTCTGAAGTGCGTCTCTTGTAGACAGCATATAGGTGGGTCTTGTTTTTGTATCCATTCAGCGAGCCTGTGTCTTTTGGTTGGAGCATTTAATCCATTCATGTTTAAGGTAATTATCAATATGTATGTTCCTATTACCATTTTCTTAATGTTATGGGTTTGTTTTTGTAGGTCCTTTTCTTCTCTTGTGTTTCCCACTTAGAGAAGTTCCTTTAGCATTTGTTGTAGAGCTGGTTTGGTGGTGCTGAATTCTCTTAGCTTTTGCTTGTCTGTAAAACTTTTGATTTCTCTGTCGATTCTGAATGATATCCTTGCCGGGTAGAGTAATCTTGGTTGTAGGTTCTTAACTTTCATTGCCTTAAATATATCATACCACTCTCTTCTGGCTTATAGAGTTTCTGCTGAGAAATCAGCTGTTAACCTTATGGGAGTTCCCTTGTATGTTGTCATTTTTCCCTTGCTGCTTTTAATAATTTTTCTTTGGCTTTAATTTTTGTCAATTTGATTACTATATGTCTTGGCATGTTTCTCCTTGGATTTAACGTGCCTGGGACTCTCTGCGCTTCCTGGACTTGGGTGGCTATTTCCTTTCCCATGTTAGGGAAATTTTCAGCCATAATCTCTTCACATATTTTCTCAGGTCCTTTCTCTCATCTCCTTCTGGGACACCTATAATGCGAATGTTGTTATGTTTAATATTGTCCCAGAGGTCTCTTATCTCTTAGGCTGTCTTCATTTCTTTTCATTCTTTTTTCTTTATTCTGTTCCACAGCAGTGAATTCCACCATTCTGTCTTCCAGGTCACTTATTCTTCTGCCTCAGTTATTCTGCTATTGATTCCTTCTAGTGTATTTTTTATTTCAGTTATAGTATTGTTCATCTCTGTTCGTTTGTTCTTTAATTCTTCTAGGTCTTTGTTAAACATTTCTTGCGTCTTCTTGATCTTTGCCTCCATTCTTTATCCGAGGTCCTGGATCATCTTCACTGTCATTATTCTGAATTCTTTTTCTGGAAAGTTGCCTATCTCCACTTCATTTAGTTGTTTTTCTGGGGTTTTATGTTGTTTCGTCATCTGGTACAAAGTCCTCTACCTTTTCATTTTGTCTGACTTTCTGTGAATATCCCATTCTCTTTTTAATGTATATTATAGTTTAGGTAATGCAGTGCATGTAACTTCCTACTGTATTTTTTTTTTTTTTTTTTTTTGTGTTACGCGGGCCTCTCACTGTTGTGGCCTCTCCCATTGCGGAGCACAGGCTCCGGACGCACAGGCTCAGCAGCCGTGGCTCACGGGACCAGCCGCTCCACGGCATGTGGGATCTTCCCAGACTGGGGCACAAACCCATGTCCCCTGCATCGGCAGGTGCACTCTCAACCACTGCACCACCAGGGAAGCCCCCTACTCTATTTTTATCCTGTATTTGAAAAAATATGTTCATGGCCCTGGCCCCTATTCTAGTTCTAAATAATACCTAGTTAGGGACTTCCCTGGTGATCCAGTGTTTAAGAATCTTCATTCCAATGCAAGGGACATGGGTTCAGTCCCTGGTTGGGGAACAAAGATCCCACATGCCACAGGGCAACTAAGCCCACACGCTGTAGAGCCCACATGCCACAACTAGAGATAGCCCCCGCGCCGCAACAAAAGATCTCACATGCCGCAGCAAAGATCCCACGTGCCACAACTAAGACCCAATGTAGCCATATGAATAAATAAATAAATGTTTTTAAAAAAAATAATAGGGACTTCCCTGGCGTTCCAGTGGTTGAGACTTTGCCTTTCAATGCATGGGGTATGTGTCCCATCCCTGGTCAGGGAGCTAAGATCCCACATGCCTCATGGCCAAAAAATGAAAACATAAAACAGAAGCCATATTGTAACAAATTCAATAAAGACTTCAAAAATGGTCCACATCAAAAAATAAATAAATAGAGACTTCCCTGGTGGCGCAGTGGTTAAGAATCCGCCTGCCAATGCAGGGGATATGGGTTCAATCCCTGGTCCGGGAAGATCCCACATGCCACGGAGCAACTAAGCCCGTGTGCCACAGCTACTGAAGTGACCTGCATGCTGCAACTACTGAGCCCACATGCTGCAACAACTGAAGCCCAAGTGCTTAGAGCCCATGCTCCACAAGAGAAGCCACCGCAATGAGAAGCCCATGCACCGCAACAAAGAGAAGCCCCTGCTTGCTGTAACTAGAGAAAGCCCACACATAGCAACGAAGACCCAACGCAGCCAAAAATAAAGAAGGGAAGAAAGGAAGGAAGGAAGGGAGAGAGGGAGAGAGGCAGGAAGGAAGGAAGAAAGGGAGGGAGGGAGGGAGGGAGGGAGGGAGAAAGAAAGAATTAGGTTACGTGCAGAGAATGTCTGCCTGTCTCTTTTAACATGCAAAAGTTTTCCAGATAGTAATCTGGAATTGCATTTAACAAGCTGACTAATCGTAAGAATTGCCTGAGAAATTTTTTAAAAACAGATTTTTAGGTCCCAGCTCCTGGAGATTCTGTGTTTTGAAAAGGCAACTGGGCTGATTCCAAGTATTTGGAACAGATTTGGGTGTCACGGAAATAATGTTCTGTTTGTCATGAAAGTGAGGAGGGGAGAAGGGGAAGGAAAGGAGAATGTGAGAATATAAGAATATGAATGAATGAATTTGGGATGATAACTGGGTCAGGACTTGGTGTGGCTGAACCTCACTGCCTGATGCAAGAGGCATACCAGTTTCTAAAAGCTTTATGGACATGAAGATTAAACACATTTTCATAAAGCATCAAAGAAAAAAAGTACTGCTCTCTTTGCTTTTTGTTTTCAGTGCCTTGATGGCAGATGCATTCATTTTTATCGTAAGCTGTTGGTATTTTCCACACACACTGTGACTTAATAGAAACTGAACTTATTTTGAGTTCGTATGTTAGCAGGCGTAAATATGTTTGAAAGGATATCATGATTTTCTTGTTTTGAATGTATAAGAGAAAGGACAGATAAATTTGTTGTTCAATATAATGAAGAACTAAAAGGGTTGAACTAAATCCTACTTTAGAAGGTCATTAGATAGCCAAGAAGATAGTGGAAGCAGGCTAGATTGGATATATTTCATTTTAGGACTTTACAGACAGGAACTTTTCTGTGAATATGTTACCACCTAACATTCCTAAAGTTTTTGGCTATTTTTCTTTGTAAAAGTGTCACATAGCGCTAATAACCTTTACTTTCATACTGTTAGTTTGGGGTTTTGTTTGTTTTGGTTTGGGTTTTGTTTTTTTATATTATCTTCCCTATTACTTTTAACCAAACAGGCTTTTTCCTGTGTGTCTTTTGGAACTCAGTGAATTTCACTCAGTGGGTGGGTTAGCAAGAGATTTAAAGTTTCAGTCCTTCCTTGTCTCTGTAAGGAAGGCTACTCTTTGAGAATGAACAACTTATGATACTTATCTCCATTTCTGAAAGTGTTATCATTAACATATGTTAAATATCAATGTTATGATATCATGAATGCTCTGAAATGTGTCCAGGTCTCATTGACATTCCACAATTGGTAGAATACTGTCTTAGTTAAAGCACTCACTCTTAAAAACAGTACCATGTGTTCACCCTAGTGCCACTCTTGGTGGTCCATCCTGGGGTACCATTGAGGGGAAATTGTTAGGATAGGAGTTATTCTACGTCTCTAGCAACTAAACTTTAAAAAATATGATCCAATGTTATAACCATGTTCTATTGCATTTCATGTAAAGAATTAAAGTAGTTGAGACCCAAGATGCCCTCAAGTAAAGAAAAGAGTCACTGTCCTCTGTCATCTTCATCTGTTGCACTTCAGGAACCAGACCCCTGTTTTGCCTATGTCATCTTAGGCATAGCAAAGTAATGCATCAGCAGCCATTGCTGCAGTCGCTCTGATAATTACTGTTGTGTAAATCTTACCTTTATCAATGGACTTCCCTAGACTCAGCATCTATGAACTGAAAAAAGATTGAATTTTTCAAGTGTTTCTTTAAAAAAAATTAATGCTTGTTGATTGTGTATTTTCTCTTATGAAAAAATATCGAATTAAGAGGGTTTTTTTAAGAGTATATATTATGCCCCTTTGTCCCCCCCACCTCCAAATGCATTACTTGCTTCAAATGTGAAATTGTTTACAATAAACATGTTAACTTATTACATGTGATTATACAGTATGTGGTCCTTGATGTATTTCTATAAAGTAAAGGTCCCGATTTAATTCCAGGATTGTTATTCCACATGACTCTTTTTTTTCTTCTCCTCTAGACTTCTCCAAAGAACGCTGGGACAGTAGGTGGAGTGCAAAGTTGTATTGTGTTGCCTTCCTGCTTTTTTTGTTGCCTTCCTGCTTTTTTTTATTATTCTTGGCCCAGTCTTGGCTGCTCCTTTCTCTGCCACTAAAGCTCACTCACTAAACCCTGCATGTGTGGTCATTATGAGGGACTCATGGCCTTTCATTTCGATCCTGCACATTTATCATGTCAGTTATGTTTCTTGTCAAATCTTTAGAATCAGGATTGTCCCTAAAGCAATATTGTAATAAGCAAACTGAAATCTCATCTCTACTTTCAAAAAAGTTTTCCTTTATTTTGAAGCACTAATACCCCTGCCTCACCCCGCCCCCCAAGCCCCTTCCAATACTCCAAAACTACCTAAGGTCTTTTTTGCGAAGGGAGAAAATAATTTGATAACATATACAAGTAAGGTGTTAATACTTAAGTGTTACCCCCCTCCCTGAACTATTTATATCCTGAAAAAGGAGGGCAAGGGAGGGCAGTGTTTAACAGAGAATAATGACTCACTCACTGATGGTAGAATTCTCTGCTTCAATGACACAAGAGATAGTGGTGTTAGCTGAGACAGGCCTTCCCCCATGCCAAGAGGATGAGCATAGCAACAGCAATAGCCTACATTGGGGCAAGATCTCATGCACATTGGGAAGATATCCACATTTGTGCGTGTGTGTGCCTTTAAGAGACTTGAGCTGGTTATGATCATCTCATTGAATTTTTGTCCTAAAATGATGTCAGCTCCGTTTGGTTCCTTTTCCTCCTTAGTAATTTATCTGTTATGGATTTTGATGTTTGGTGTCCATGTGATGTCAAGGAGTCTGTCTGCATGATTATTTTATCATTGCTCTGATCCTTTCCAACTACCACAGGAAGAGAGGGGAAGGGACGTTTTCAAGATTGTGCTGAAATAATAAATTGGCTGTTCTCTTCCCTTTCTCCCTCTCACCATGCAACAGAAGAAGCAGGTCAGCCCACTGCAGACCCAGGCATGGTCATGGACAGTGTGGAAGCAGGAGACACAACACCTCCTACCAAAAGGAAGAGCAAGTTCTCAGGGTTTGGCAAGATCTTCAAGCCCTGGAAATGGCGGAAAAAAAAAAGCGATAAATTCAAAGAGACATCAGAAGGTGAGATGTTAAGATTTAAATATATGTTCTGAGTTAGAGAATTCCCCATTGAAGGTACCTAACTTTTTCATTCTCTTCCCAAGTTTCTATAACCCCCTGTTTGAAAAGGGAATTGAATCTTTTAATTAAAAAAACAAGTGGTCACTCACTAAGCCATATATGCTATATCCTCATTCCTAGGTTGGTATTTTGATAGGGTTCATGTTTATCAATTGAGTGGTGAATGGAGCTCCTGAACTACAGCAGATATAAGATGCTTCTTTTTTTCTATTCTGGCCACTTCCTCCCAGAAGAAGTTCATCCATAAGTATCTTACTATTGCGATTTCCATTAAAAAAGGAGGGAATTCTCTGGCGGTCCAGTGGGTTAGGACTCCTCGCTCTCATTGCCAAGGGCCCGGGTGGCGGGCCAAAAATTTAAAAAAAGGAAAAGCTAAACTTATGAAAGGATGGTTCTTTTTGGAAATGATATTTTCCCAATAGTACAGGTTGTGAATGAAATTAAGTTTTTAAATTCAAAGTTAGTTTTTGTGTTCTTTTCTTTCCTAAGAATAGAAAATTGAATCACTTTATTCTTTTACCTAAGGAGGTGAATTTTATCTGCCACATTTCTGAGTGTTTTTTTCCAATTTAATGTTAGTTTTAGAGCGAAAAATATCTATGCGAAAACCGAGAGAAGAGCTGGTTAAAAGAGGGGTTCTGTTGGAAGACCCTGAGCAGGGTGAGTTTGCAAATAGCATATGCCTGTCTCTGTACACTTGGTCTTTGGTTCTGCTAAGTATTTGAATTTTCTTTCTTTATTATTGCTGCTGTTGAGAGGGAAGGGGACTTAAAAAAACTGTTCATGCATCTAGAATATATATTTTTCTAACTTCTGTTAGAAAAGAAAAAGGCAATGCGGTAGAAAAGTCTGCAAAAGCACTGAACAGACAGTTCACTGAAGAGTACATACAAATGCCCAATAAACAAAAAGGTGGGTTTTTTACTTCATTAGTAATTAAGGGATACAAATTAAAACCAAAGTAAAATAGCTCTACGTATAAACTAGAAAACCTAAAATTAATCAGATGACCAACAACAAGAGTTGATGAGGGTATGAAATAAGTGGAATTCACATACACCTATTGATGCAAGTGTTAAAGTGGAAGAATCACCTTGAAAAACAGTTTAGCATAATCTATGAAAGCTGGAGATATGTAAACCTATGTGCAGTCTTTGGTATATACGCAACAAAAATATGTATACGTGTGTATCAGGAGATATGTATAAATATGCTCATAGCAGCAATATTTATTAACAGTAGAGCAAAATTGGAAACAACCCAAATGTCCATCGATAGTAAAATATATACATAATTTGTGACACATTGATAAAATGAAATATTATATAGCAATGCAAACAAACTATACCTACATGCTTTAATATGAATGTCATAAGTAATACTGAGCAATTGAAGTCAGTGATGAAAGAATATATATTGTATCATTTCTGTAAGTGTGAAGAAAAAACAGTGTTAGGAAAAAAAAAAAGAGTTTAGTGAGCTGTATTAAGGAGAAAACTGGCCACCTCACAAAGAAAGGCCTAATGGCAGCAATGACTCTTACAAGATAGGAAATAATTAAAAGTTAAATGTGAGTTGAGACTGAACTGAGGAATAAAAAGTTCTTCTTGCCCTTTTACTAATTTTTGCTTACAAATTCACTCCAAACATGCTTTTAAAAGATACTTTCTCCCAGTAAATGATCTAAAAAAGTGATTGTTTAGAAAAGTGGGTTGATTCTCCTGATTATCAAAAGAAAATGGAAACTAACTTTTTGGACTAAAGCTCAGGGGGTTTTAATGAATGAACTGTTGAAATAAATGCCTTCAAAACAGAAAAAAAAAAGAAAAAGGAAAAACTGTTTGGAGATGCATGCTTATGTGGTTAAACTATAATAACACAAAGCAAGGATTATCATAAGAGTTAGGAGAGTGATTGATTGCTTTGTGGGGGAAGGAAAGGATGTTACTAGGGAGAGAGAGAGGCTTCAGAGAGCTCTGAAAACATTTTATTTCCTAATGTCCATGATGATCACACAAGGTTTTCCTTGTAATATGTCTTTGAAATTTACATTTCTATTTTGTACATTTTTCTCTACTGGCATTAAACTTGACAATGAAAAATACTAAATAATGATAAGATATTTCTATGGAATTCAGTGGCATACCATCTATATTTGATTTATTTTAAGAAGGCATTTTTTGTATAATTTTTAAAGATTACTTTCCATTTACAGTTATTACAAAATATTGGCTATATTCCCCGTGTTGTACAATACATCCTTGAGCCTGTCTTACACTCAGTAGTTTGTACCTCCCACTTCCCCACCCCTTTATTGCATATAATTGGGCATATATTTTTTGTGGGAATGAAAATATCTAATGAAGAAAAAAATATTAAAACATAAATGAGAATAATTGATTTTTTTGTTTAAGGAATCTCAGCTTAGGGGGTAAACATAAGGGGTAAACCCCTTCCAATAATTGCTGCCTAATTTTCTGTATTAAAGTCCATTTTCTTGCTGAGGAATAAAAAAAGCTTCCTTCACCCTTCCTTCCAAGTACCTACCTTATCTGGTTGTGGTCTTTAACTCTGGAATTGCAGTTGAGTGGTTGGTGAAGGATCCTTGGGACAACCATTCTCTGTCTCTTTGTACATCCTCAGCTTTGTGCCAGCTGCAGTACTGTGTCATTTCCTTTTTATTTTTTAAATACCAAATTTGTCTCCAGGCCCATATTGCTGCCCTAATATTTCTTGTTTGTCTGTCATAAAGATCATGTTTTGGTATTTCAACACTCACTGCTGGTTTAATAATGTCAGGACTTTCTCTAATGTATGACTTTTATGAAGCAGCTTATCAGAAGAGTAAGGCTGTAGTACATTGGTTGCATTTCATTTCTCTTCATTAGAATTACTTAGCATGAGACAAAATATGAAAGCCAAGTTTTTGTTTGTTTGTTTGTTTGTTTGTTTTTTGTAGTATGCGGGCCTCTCACTGTTGTGGCCTCTCCCGTTGCGGAGCACAGGCTCCGGACACGCAGGCTCAGCGGCCACGGCTCATGGGCCTAGCCGCTCCGCGGCATGTGGGATCTTCCCGGACCGGGGCACGAACCCGTGTCCCCTGCATTGGCAGGCGGACTCTGAACCACTGCGCCACCAGGGAAGCCCTGAAAGCCAAATTTTAAAAATATATCCTTTGGTTGGTGGAAGAAAGGAACCAAACCGAAGAAATACTATACTCTTTAGGTTTTGAACCATTTGAATATATTGCTTGTTTGCAAAATTTAATTAAATTATGTATTTATTGTCTCAACTATATAAAAGCTTAAGTAGAAAAAACAAGCTTGAAGGAAAAATACTAAAATATTATTAGCATTGGTTATTTCTGGATGTTGGAATAGGAATGTAGGGGATTTTTTTTCTTTCTATTTTTCTAAATTTTCTAAATTTTCATGAGTCTATTTGTTTTTTTACAGTAGGACACAAAAACTTCTAGGTATTTAGGTGGGTAACTACAGTTATAATGCCTCTGTTGCAACGTCTTTGGCCATTGTTTTTTGATAATAGCCATTCCTCACCCTATGCCCTTTCCTACCTCTCACCTTTCTTGCTCACTCACCAAACCCCATACATTACTTCTTTCTTGTTTTTCACCTTCATTCAGTCTTTTTTGCCATATGCTTCCTATTGGCTCTTGATCCAAGTTGTTTACAGCTTAGAAGCAAGCTCAGAGGTCCAATTGCTAAGTGAATTGTAGCCATTGGACAAGATGTCCCTCTGCCAACCAGAGAACTGACCTAAACTGTACTCTGTAAGAAGAAACTAAGAGGACTTCCCTGGCGGCACAGTGGTTGAGAATCCGCCTACCAATGCAGGGGACATGGTTTCGATCCCTGGCCCGGAAAGATCCCACATGCTGCGGAGCCCCTAAGCCCTTGAGCCACAACTACTGAGCCTGCACTCTAGAGCCCACAAGCCAAGAGTACTGAGCCTGCGTGCCACAACTACTGAAGCCCGCACGCCTAGAGCCCATGCTCCACAACAAGAGAAGCCACCGCAATGAGAAGCCCACGCGCCGCAACGAAGAGTAGCGCCCACTAGCCGCAACTAGAGAAAGCCCGCGTGCAGCAACAAAGACCCAACACAGCCAAAAATAAATAAATAAATAATTTTTTAAAAAAAGAAGAAACTAAGAGATGGGCCTCACAGCCTGGCTTACATATCTCCAGTTTAGGCTAAAAGCAGTATTTGAACCTTGCAGTTCTTTTCATACTCAGAGATGGCTTTTGGCTTGATTATGGTTCTGACTTGACTATATTATAAAATATGTAATGGATTTTCTGAGTTGGGGGTTGAGAGGCACTCATAGATGTTGAGGCCAGATTCTAATTCTATTCTATTCTGTTAGCATTGAGCACAAACCCTTTGCATTAAACATAAGAAGTTTGGGACTTCCCTGGTGGCACAGTGGTTAAGAATCCACCTGCCAATGCAGGGGACACGGGTTCGAGCCCTGGTCCGGGAAGATCCCACATGCCGTGGAGCAACTGAGCCTGTGCACCACGACTACTGAGCCTGCGCTCCAGAGCCCGCAAGCCACAACTATTGAGTCCACGTGCCACAACTACTGAAGCCCACACGTCACAACTACTGAAGCCCATGGGCCTAGAGCTCGTGCTCAGCAATAAGAGAAACCACTGCAATGAGAAGCCCGCACACCACAATGAAGAGTAGCCCCAGCTCGCTGCAACTAGAGAAAGCCCATGCACAGCAACAAAGACCCAACGCAGCTAAAAATAAATAAATGAATTTATTTTTTTAAAATATATGTATATATAAGAAGTCTCACTTCAAAGTAGACAATCCTGATTAAGTAACTTGCAAGATGACTGATCACTTTTGCTGGTATGTGCTGAGTAGAAACTAATTAATAATGTGTCTTTACCTTTCACTGTATGTTTTTTAAAAGTAGGGGCTTTGGGCTTCCCTAGTAGCACAGTGGTTAAGAATCTGCCTGTCAATGCAGGGGACATGGGTTCGAGCCCTGGTCCGGGAAGATTCCACATGCCACTGAGCAACTAAGCCCGTGCACCACAACTACTGAGCCTGCGCTCTAGAGCCCGCGAGCCACAACTACTGAGCCCGTGTGCCACAACTACTGAAGGCCACGTGCCTAGAGCCCGTGCTTCGCAGCAGGAGAAGGCACTGCAATGAGAAGCCTGAGCACTGCAACAAAAGAGTAGCCCCCGCTCGCCGCAAGTAGAGAAAGCCTGCACGCAGCAACGAAGACCCAATGCTGCCAAAAATAAATAAATAAATATTTTTAAAAAAAGAAAGAAAGTAGGGGCTTTGAAATGATTCATTGCTTTACATTCTAGAAAGTCCTGTTTTTGTTAAAGGTGCGCTATATTAACATAAGTAGTAACTTACAACATTTACATAGTTGTTGTCATCTTGTCCCTTCCTCTGTTTTAAAATTTAAAAAATAGTTGTCAGAATACTTTCACTTTAGAAGTACATTTTTCATTCAGTGCTCATTTGCCTTAGACTTATACTACTTTTAGCCCAAGCTCCACCTCTTTCTGAGACTGTATGAAGAATGATACTGTCTAATCTCTTAGTAGGAAGTGGTGGGTTGGGGTGAGGGAGTCTGGTCTATGAGAACTCGAGGGACTAACTCAAGAGACACTAAAATGAAGAGTGTCTCCCTATGGAAAACAAAGAGAGTAACTAGAGAGCAAATAGTTCCAGTTCCCATGACACTAGGAGGTGAGACAGTTTTCAGTCTCTAACCTCAGTGTTTCAGTTCTCTCCTCCAAAGGAAACCTCAGCAGTAACTGGGAACACTTGTCTAATTCCTCCATAAAAGGATCTTGCCTACAAGTTTAATAGCGATGAGTGTTCATCCCAAAGCCTGCAGCCTAGTGATCATTCCTGCAGTTTAGCTTATAGGAATTCATCATGTGTACCGTGTTTTACCTTTGATGTGTCTATCAGTTCTCCCCCTTGCTGTCCACTCCTAATGCCCTCAGGCACCCTCTGCTATTTCTCACCTACATTCTGCTCATTATTAGTTTTCCTATTCCAATCACTGCCTAATCCATCCTTCTCACAGCTCTCAGAATTAACTTTCTAAAAGACAGAGCAGATCATATCTCTCTCTACTTTAATTCTTTGGCTTCCTGTTTCCTACAGGATTCAGTCCAGGCTCTTTTACATGGTGCTTGGCACCCTTCATAGGCTGGCTTTTGCTTGCCTTTCCATTCCTATTAACTTTTTCTTATGTGCATCTGTTCTCCTGCCAGGACAAACTAATTGTCAGTTCCCAAACATGTCAAATAATTTCACACCTTCATACATGCTATTTCTTCTTCCTACATGGTCTTTGCTCATCTTGTCATCGAGTGGCAGGCTCCTACTCCTCCTTTAAGACTCAGTTTAGCTACGACTTTCTGTGAAGCTTTTCTAACCCCATTCCCACCCCCAAGAAAATTGTTTCTTCATTTGTACCATAGCACATCACTCATAATAGCTCTTAACATTTAGCATTGTAATTATTCGTGTGAAATAAATCTGTCTTATTCATGTAGCAAAGCAGCCGGCACATAATAGACAATCAAATGTTTATTGGAAAAAGAACTACTTATTTTCATTACTACTATAAACTCTAAATAATAAGCTAAAACAGGAAGAGGGTTGGATAAAGGGGATAAGAAAGGTTAGAAATTGCCAACTCTTCTCCCTACCTGACCACACCAGTCCATCAGTTTGCTCTTTCTTTTGGACCTTGCAGGTGGTGAGGATCCAGGGAAGTTGAGCCATGCCACATTAAAGAATGGCCATACCACCCCCATAGGGAGTGCCAGATCTTCTAGTCCAGTCCAAGTAGAGGAAGAGCCAAGAAGAATAGCAAGTCTTAAGAAGCCTATTCCAGAAGAGGACCCAAAGAAGCGACTAGGTAATTAACTCTGAATTTTTTGCAGTTCGCGGGCCTCTCACTGCTGGGGCCCCTCCCTTTGTGGAGCACAGGCTCCGGACGCGCAGGCCCAGCAGGCTTGGCTCACGGGCCCAGCCGCTCTGCGGCACATGGGATCCTCCCGGACTGGGGCACGAACCCGTGTCCCCTGCATCGGCAGGCGGACTCTCAACCACTGCGCCACCAGGGAAGCCCAACTCTGAATTTTTTAGTTTAAGAGCCATGGATCAGTCATTCTAATTTACTTCGGGGGGTTCCAAGAGCCAGGGGAGAAATAAAATCCAGAGGGACTTCTGTTCTCCTCTAGCAGTTCCTCACCTAGTTGCCACTTTAAGTACAATTTCTCCCCTCATTCTTGTATTCACAAAATACCTAAATGTGTGATTCTCAAGGATGGAAGAGGATGTTAAATATCAGATAACTGTAGGACTTTTTCAAGCTACACATTCCTCCTCCTCCACCCAAGGGACTCTGTGTCCAGTTGCCTGGCTCTTGTGTGAAGAATCACTACCATAACAAGTCTGTCTTATGATTGAGAAAGTGTCATATACCTTAAGTACGTTGAGGTTGGGAAACTTTGTCCGTAAACCAATCTATACATTAAATAATGGATGGAATTGACCGTAAGCTATGGGTGTGTTAGCTTTTTCAGTCTGTCTTGTAACTCTTTCCTTTTAAATCACATCTGTTATTACACAGGCTCAACTGGAAACCAGCCTAATTCTGAAGCAGAGTCCATTCCTGAGAATGTACCCAAACAGCCTTTACTTCCCCCTAAAAGACACTTGGCCTCTTCTCACGAAGCAAATGAAGGGCAAGCAAAGGATGCCACTTCCTCTGGCAGCACAGCAAGACCACTCTCCTCCACGCCCACCACTGCCATCACCACAGCACCCGCTGCCACCACGGCTGCCACAAACCCAGCAAAAACTGTTAATTCCTCTGTCCCCCCTTCCCAAGCACCCAGGACTCTGCCTGCTTCTTCTGCCAGCACTAACACTACTGCTACCCCGAGCCTCACTCATACAGTTCCTGCCAAGCAGCCCCCTATCCCTCCCCCTAAACCAGCTCACAGAAATAGCAACCCTGTCATTGGTAAGTAAGTCTTTAGATTTCCATTGTTTGGGGTTTGGTTTGGTTTTAGACAGCTGTTTGGTTTTTTTTGGGTTTTTTTGCGGTACGCGGGCCTCTCACTGTTGTGGCCTTTCCCGTTGCGGAGCACAGGCTCCAGACGCGCAGGCTCAGCAGCCATGGCTCACGGGCCCAGCCGCTCCGCGGCATGTGGGATCTTCCCGGACCGGGGCACGAACCCGTGTCCCCTGCATCGGCAGGCGGACTCTCAACCACTGCGCCACCAGGGAAGCCCAAGACAGTTGTTTTATTGGATAACTGGTACAATATTGATTTGGTCTGTGAGAGAGTTCTCCATAGCTTGTCCTTATGAATGCCCTCAATATAGAAAAAAGCCTTGAAAATGAGGCAGATGGCTATAAATGGAAACAGTGGGGTTAAATATCACTAAAATTAGGTTCAAGTTTTGGGGGATTAATATTTATTTTCCTAAAACAATGTTTCTGAACTACTGTTTGTAGTTGGGGGACTGTACGTGTGAAGACCACAATGGGTTTGATCTGCTTGGAGAAAAGGGTTTTTTCTTTAACCTACTTTAAACTGCCAATGCCTTCCTTCAGCATAAATCCAGTAGATAAAAAGATGATTGTATAGGTGCCAGTGTAACTTGCGATTCAGTGTCTGGCATAGTACATTCATGGGGAACTGCAAAGGTATTTAAATTATCCTGATAAAATCATGTTTTGTCTCAGGAGAGTTAAGAATGCTACTTTTAATAAAATAAGTGGTGGAAGAATGAAAGCAGGGAAGATAACCAGTAACTTTTTATTGGTTTAGTAATTTTTTTATATTTACCTGAATATATTATAGTATATTTAGGTCAGTTTTCCTTATATAAATTTAGAGGAATTTTAAGAAAGGGAGGAGAGGAAAAAAGGTAGTTTTTCAAGAAAAATGATATTAGGCTTAGTACTGCTTAAAGTTTTTGTTAATGATTGGAGAAACAAAAAGTGTGCTCATCAAATGGCTAATTAACCAAATTGTGTGGAGTGACTAGAACCTTGAAAAACAGGCTTAGAATTCATTGTGACTATAGCAGGTTGGAGGAGCTTGATAAAAACAGGATGAAGGTTATTATTATTATTATCACTACCTTGGATGGATAGTGCTGTGTTGACTTATCTCTGAGGACTGAGGAGCTTTCATATACTTATTTTCAAAACCTTGTGAAGTTTTATCTATTTTATCTATTATATAGTTAGGGCAATAAGAATGTGAAGAAGTTGTGATTGACTCAGGTTGCAGTTAGTGAAAGATAGAAACCAAACACAACCTTTTCAACTCTGGAGTACAGACCTCTGTCCTGTATACTTGTGTTCTCAACCTGTTGTCTAAACAGGGGTTCTCATCATGGTCACCTGGAGGGCTTGTTAAAACACAGAGTGCTGGGCTCTGCCCTTAGAGTTTCCAATTCAGTAAGTCTGGGGTAGTGCCTGAGAATTTGCATTTCTGATGAGTTCCCAGATGATGCTGATGCTCTGTATATGGGGACCACACATCAAGAACCACTGCTCTAAACCAGTAGTACTCCACCCTTTTCAGGGTAAGACAATATTAAAAAATGATAATATGTGTACTGTATCCTGGGCTAAACTGCAGAGGCCACTCTTGGCCTCAGATGAATAGCCCAAAGCAATAGGCCCTGTGACTGAGGGACCAACATCAGTCCACAAGTGGTCCTCGGCAGAAAGAGAAAAATAGGATAGTTCACAGAGTTTTTATTAAGGTTAAGTAGACTTGATTTAAAGAACTATCCTTTAGGGAGTTCCCTGCTGGCCTAGTAGTTAGGATTCCGAGCTTTCACTGCCGTGGCCTGGGTTTAATCCCTGGTCGAGGAACTGAGATCCCACATAGCCCCAAAAAAATAAATAAATAAAAGGACTATCCTTTATTCTGAAATTATGGACCTTCCTAATTCTTTGGTGTTAAAAGACCATTTCTTCCATGAAGGGGTTATGTTCGTAAGTGGTTTACTGAATATCAAGCCTTAGTTGAGGGAATTCACTGGCAGTCCAGTGGTTAGGGTGCCATGTTTCCACTGCTGGGAACCTGGGTTCAATCCCTGGCTGAGAACTAAGATCCCACAAGCCACGCAGCACGGCCAAAAAAAAAAGAAGCCTTAGTTGAAAATAATAAAAATTGACAACCTGAGATTGGTTGAGAATCTTTTTAATAGTATTGGTCCATGAAACCCAAACATTTGGAAACCAATGTTTAGACATTGCTATGTCTACTAACGGGCATAATAGTATTAGGACTAATTAGTAGTGTCGGGACTAAGGAAGGACCACCATAAATAACTGAACAGATGAAGGGAATTTGTAACCCCTCCAATGAACATTTTGGCATCTTTCCCACGGAACTACAGCCAAATGCCATTGGGTATTTGTACCAGAGGGTATGTGTACCAGAGGTCATTTCCTTTACTTTTCAAGTATATGTTTTCCATAAATTACCAAAGGTAATTTACTTTATCAATTCAAATGTTAAAATACTCAAATTTGGTCTTGTCAGGGGTGGGTTTTGTTGTAGATGGAATAGCTAACCACTGTTTTTAGACAGACAGCAAAAATCCAGTCTACCAAAAAATACCTTTTATTGATCCTGAAATTCACTTTTTTCGAATCCTTTTTTATATGTGTATGCAGTATTTTTCTAGAAGGACCTTTTAAAATTTTACTTATGAAGAGTGACATTAAAGCATTATCAGATTAGCTAGACTTTTACTTTGAATGCTGCCAATGGAATGGGATTTAGTGCAGTTAAATTTTTAATTTAGGGAAACTTGAAGTGTTGCTCTCTAGGTAAGACATATAAAACCTTTGAAAACAAGTGAGGGGTTTGGGTAGAGGGTTGGAGGTTGGTAACCGAGAGAACTACTATTTAATTATTTTGCAAGGTTGACCTTTTGTGATGTGTTGATCCACTTCTTTTTTTTTTTTTTTTTTTGCGGTATGCGGGCCTCTCACTGTAGCGGCCTCTCCCGTTGCGGAGCACAGGCTCCGGACGCGCAGGCTCAGCGGCCATGGCTCACGGGCCCAGCCTCTCCGCGGCATGCGGGATCTTCCCAGACCGGGGCACGAACCCGTGTCCCCTGCATCGGCAGGTGGACTCTCAACCACTGCGCCACCAGGGAAGCCCGATCCACTTCTTAAAAGCCATTTGGAGCTCTCCAAAGGGACTTTGTGGAATCAACACCTGAGACGTTGTGGGCTTTGGGGGATCACATAGGGATATATACTGTCATGATACAGGGTAGGGGCCTCTCATCTAGTAAACATGTATTGAGGACCCACTACGTGCCAGGCACTGTGCCCCACCCTGTGAATATGCTGATAGAGACAAGGGGTGCCCTGTTGTCAAGGAGCCCATAGGGTAGTGAAGAGTGGAGATGACAGATTGGACATAAGGGACAAGAAGAGGTGTGGACACTAATAAGAAACAAAGTCAGTGGGATCCAGATGATGGAGCCTCATAATGAGTCCCGGGAACTAGCTGAGTCCTTACCAGTTTGTAGTATGATCTTGGGCAAGTCACGTAACTTCTGTGGCCTCAGTTTTTGCTTCTGTAAAATGGTAAAGATGATCTCTTGTATAAGAAGAATATGAAGTCAAGGATAGAAAAGCACCTTGCTTTCTTCAAAGGCCTCTGCGTTTGCTATAAAAATCCAAGATATCATTGATAATTTAATAATAAAGTACTCTGATGTCTAGATATCATTATTTATCAGTATATGGTAACAATGCCTGATAGTGTTTGTTTTTTTGTTTCAATCTGCATGTTTAAATTTTTTAATGGAGTACTGTTAGACAAAAGAATTTACTAGCCACATTTTTTTTGTTTTTTTCATATTAACTTTATCTACACCAAGATCAAGTCATAAAAAATTGTCATGTCTATTATCATAGTAAAGAAGTAAGAAGTGTCTCATCAAAATATTAAGGTAGTGGTCTTCCTACACCTCTGTACATTTATTAGGGCTTCTATATATTTAAATATTAATTTTGTTTCAGGATTAGATAGCTAGGGAATGGCAAAGCCATGAAATGGTATAATTTGCCCAAAAGATTAAGACTGAGCTCAGCTCTAATTCTAGGCCCTGGACTGGCCCCTCAAAGCACTGTAAAGCCATCTTAAACTGCGGTGTTGCTTTCTCTTTTCCAGCTGAACTATCCCAAGCAATAAACAGTGGTACGTTGTTATCAAAGCTGTCCCCACCTTTACCACCTAAGAGAGGCATTCCGTCAACTTTGGTACCCACCTCAGAGTCTGCTGCTGCCACTGCCACCACCACAAAAGCACCAAGTGATCAGAAAGAGAAGAGCACATGCTCTGTGGGCTCCGAACCCCTGCTGATGATCCCCCCTACCGCCCCATCCCCCCCACTGCCTACTCATATACCTCCAGAACCCCCTCGGTCCCCTCCATTCCCTGCTAAGACTTTTCAAGTTGTGCCAGAAAATGAGTTTCCACCTTCCTTAGACCTACCCCAGGAGGTTCCCCAGCAGGAAAGTCAGAAAAGGGAAGTACCCAAGAGGATGTTGGACCACAGCTTTGGGGAGCCCCATGTACCCTCTAGGCTGCCCCAAGTCCCACTGCATATCCGAATCCAGCAGGCCCTGGCCAGCCCACTCCCCATGACTCCTCCCTTGGAAGGCTCTCATAGAGCTCATTCATTGCTCTTCGAGAACAGTGACAACTTTTCTGAGGACAGCAGTACCCTGGGTCGGACCAGGTCACTTCCCATCACTATTGAAATGCTGAAAGTGTGAGTGCCTTTAAAGCTTGCTTCTTGTTCCCTCTTTACTGTAGCTAGTCCTTCTTGGAAAAAATTACTTATAGAGAGAAAATGTGAATAAATTTAAATTAAGAATACTACTCAACAAATAGGACATGTTCTTGAATTTGAACTTTTACTCTCCTGATTTCTATAACATTGTTTCCATGGCAGAAATTTCCATGTTGATACAAAAATTACAAACTTCTGTACTTGAAAATTAAAATCACTATGTATTTTTATATGATATACGGGAAGCAGTGTAACATGGTGCTTATGAACATTGACCTTGGAGTAAGATGGCTCTGGGTTCAAATCCCAGCTCTGCCTCTGATTTACTAGCGTGCAGTAGTGTATGTTACTTAATCTTCCTGCTCTTCAGTTGTCTAACCTGTAAACAGAAATAATACCTACCTCACAGGCTTGCGAGAATGAAATTAGACAAATCTGAAAGCTCTAGTGCCTGGCACAGAACCTGGTAGAGAGAGACAGAGAGAAGCCTAGAGAAAAAGAAGGGAGCTCTGAAAGATAGCTCAGTATTCCAGCCCCACAGACTGAAACTGCTCATCTTTTCTCTCCCTCATCTGTCCCCAAACACTCAATCTGTTCACAGTAGCATTGGTACTTATACCTATTTTGTCTGTCTTTTTAAAATTCAGACAAATTGTGACTGAAGATTAACACTTCTTGGCAAGTTGGAAATCTGTCTTACTAATAACTAAAAGAATTGTTATAGAGTTGTTGCAGTATCCTACTTTTTGGTTTTTTTGCCATAATCTTTTGTACTTCCTGGTATTATTTATTTTGCATTATTTATTTTGAGACAGTTTAGGAATTTGAAGTAGACTAAGTCATAGTTTTATGCCTCCAGAGTGTAAAGCAAAGAAGTTAGTTTTCATCCGTGCTTCTCTTTGCTTCCTTGGTTTAGGAAATGGGTTAAGTATTTTTATCGAGTATCTTCCATGAGCCAAGTACTGTGTTAGGTGCTGTGTGATCTTCTCATTCAATCAGACCAAGGCAAACTTGCATTTTATGTATTGATCATCAGGGCCCTATGTGCAAGACACTAGTGCATTCTAGAATTTGTCTATTTCATTCTCAGAACAAACCAACAAGGTAGGTATCATTCACATTTACAGAAAAATTAAATAACTTAACAAGCTAGTAAATAAGTTGTAGATCTGGGATTTGAACCCAGAGCCCTTTAGATTAATAGCTGCTAACAAGTTTCTTAGCAAGAATGTAAAAATTAAGGGAAATAACTATAGATTATTTCATTTATGGACTTTTTCATGGTTATTCAGTAGTTTGCCTTGCAAATCAGTTATTCTTTATGTCTCTGAAAGGAAAACGTAAAATGTAATTATGTTAATTTGTTAGTCCAGACGATGAAGAAGAGGAGGAGCAGATCCACATAATTGCATTCGATGCAGATGTAGCATCTACCTCAGTCATTCCTAAACTACCGCAGTGTCTGCAGGAGGAAGAAGAAGGGAAAGAGAGTGACTCTGATTCAGAAGGTCCTATTCAATACCGAGATGAAGAGGATGAAGATGAAAGCCATCATAGTAAGAAAGGGAGGGGAAGAGAAGGAGAAAGTTCTCTTACAGATAAAGCTGTGTGCTGGTCTTAGCAAGTGTAAGATGCATGGAAGCAGGCACCCTCTCCCATCGAGTCGTCTGGCTGACTGCTCTTGGAAGGCTCTGTGAAAGACTCTTGTCCCTGCTGTTCCCATTGTTATAACAAGCCAGTGAGAGGGAGCCCAGTAGGTTGAGTCAATCAGTTTTTTATGTGTTTGGTTTTGATTTAAAAATTATTTACCTTGATGGTGTTAAAGAATGTGGAGTAAAGGAAAGTTGGTATTTGGGCTTTGTGGAAAAGACAAAAATGATGCACTCCTTCAGCCTAGTGAGCTTCCTGTGTTCATGGGGCAAAGAAAAAAAAAAACATGTTCATGTACACACATCTGTGAATAATAGAATCCTGATTCCTAAAAGTGGAAAGCAGCTTTAAGAGTAGGAACCTTATGAGGTGTGTTAGTGCAAATGCCTCTGTGTTGTAATTCAGAGGCTGTCCCCTGCTTAGACCATCCCTCCTCTAGCAACTCTTATTAAGAAGAAAAATGTAAAAAAAAAAAAAAAAAAAAAAAAAAAGAAGAAAAATGTAGACAGAGAACTGGTAGAAGGGAAAAGATATTTTTAGCCCGTCTGAGGCCATCTGCTAAAAAGATTTTTAGATGTCCTCAGCTTTACCCCCACCTCTCTGTTAGGTGGATCATCAGAGGCCAGCTAGAAAGCTGGGATTATGATATTGTTTATTCAGACTCTTACCTAGCTCCAGGTGAGGCTGAGCTTTAAGCTCCTACATGTTTTTCTTTCCCTTGTACAAAGGTGCTCTGGCCAACAAAGTGAAGAGGAAAGACACACTGGCAATGAAGTTGAACCACAGACCCAGTGAACCTGAAATGAACGTGAATTCTTGGCCTCGAAAAAGCAAAGAGGAGTGGAATGAAATACGGCACCAGATTGGGAACACGCTCATCCGGTAGGCCTTTTCTTAGAATAGATTGATTTGATTTGATTATGCCAGTACATGTCTTAGAGATGTACTTTGTGGTGGAGCATGCAGGTATCTTTATTTTTTTAATTTTAGAAATAGCATAATTTTTAAAAATACATATTGTACACAGATGGGTATCTTCTAAGAGTTTGGAAATTAAGGAACTAGATGGCTCTCAGAGCTTTAAACCATGAGATAGATCTCACAGCTTTACACCATAAGATAAACATAAGTATGTTTTTTTTTAAAGTTTCTAAGGATTTAGGTGGCTCCCAGGACAGCAAGCCTGTTCTGGCTTGCTCAACCATGAGGTGCCAGCCCAGTTAAAAATCACACACATAATTTCCATTGTATCTATTTCACATGTTCCATGTAACTGCGTCCTTTCAACGTGTTAGTATATTTTTCAAGTCAGCTGGAACCAAAAGCATAGAGAGACTGAATGCAGGCCAGCTTCCTGCATATGCACTATGCATAGAGTCTAGGTATACAGACAAGTGTTTGCCCACCTCAGATGTTCCTCTCGGAAAGTGGAACTCCTGGTGTATTCCTTAAAAACAAATAAGGATGCCTGTTAATTAAAATATATTCTCCTCTCCTACCTCAGACACCTGGCTTTGCTGATGGCAATCTTAATGCAGAACTGTGGCCCTCTGAGTGTCAGCAAGAGACCATCAAGATTAGGAATTAGTTAAGAATGGGGATTTTTTTTTCTTTTAGTTTTATTGAGATACATTTGACATACAGCACTGTATAAGTTTAAGGTATAGAGCATAATGATTTGACTTGCATACATCATGAAATGATGACCACAATAAGCTTAATGAACATCCATCGTCTCCTATAGATACAAAATAAAAGAAACAGGAAGAAAAAGATATTTTCCTTGTGATGAGAACTCTTAGGCTTTACTCTTTTAACAACTTTGATATATAACATACATGTTAATTATATTAATCATGTTGTACATTACATCCCTAGTATGTATTTATTTTATAACTGGAAGTTCATACCTTTTGACCACCTTCATCCAGTTCCCCCTGTCCACCCCCTGCCTCTGGTAACCACAGATCTGATCTCTTTTTCTGAGTTTGTTTGTTTGGTTTTTGGAGTATAATAGACCTACAATACTATATTAGTTCCTGGTGCACAACACAGTGGTTTGATATTTCTATACATTGCAAAATGATCACCACAATAAGTCTAGTTACCATCTGTCACCATACAAAGATATTACATTATTATTGACTATATTCCCACACTGTATATTTCATCCAAGAATGGGGATCTTTAATAATAGATTCCTTGGGCTTCCCTGGTGGCGCAGTGGTTGAGAGTCTGCCTGCCGATGCAGGGGACACGGGTTCGTGCCCTGGTCCGGGAAGATCCCACATGCCATGGAGCGGCTGGGCCCATGAGCCACGGCCGCTGAGCCTGCACGTCCGGAGCCTGTGCTCCACAACGAGAGAGGCCACAACAGTGAGAGGCCCGCGTACCGCCAAAAATAATAATAATAATAATAATAATAGATTCCTTTGGCTTTATTGCAATGCTAGTTGCTCATCTTTGAGTGTTTTTTTTCCCAGGTCATAATCGTCTTAGAAGAGCTTGTTGGACACTAGCAATGAATAGTCTAAAATTAAAATGTAGAAATACAAGAGATTAACATTTACAATAGCAATTTACAATACCATCAAAACTCTTTAAATACCTGTGGATAAACCTGATGAAAGATTGTGTAAGACCTATGCACTGAAAAGTATAAAATAATGCTGAAGAAAGTAAAGAAGACCTAAATATATGGAGACAAATAACATATTCATGGATCAGAAGTCTCAGTATTATCAAGACATCAGTAGATTTAATGCAGTTCCAATCAAAATACCCCCAGTAGGCTTTAATTGACAAACTGATTCTAAAATTGTTACGGAAATATAAAGCAACTGTGAAAAAGAACAGGACTGGAGGACTAACACTGTCTTATTTTAGGACATATTATAAAGCTAAAGTAACCTAAACAGTATGGTATTGACGTAAAGGTAGGATAGACAAAGAAGTCAATGGAACAGAAGAGAGAGCCCAGAAATAGACCCACCCATATATGTGCAACTCATTTATGACAAAGGTACAAAGACAGTTTCATTAAGAAGGGATGGTCTTTTCAACAAATGGTCCTGGCACAAAAATAACTTCAATTCATTCAGTGTATCATATAAAAAATTAACTCAAAATGGATCATAGACTTAAATATGAGAGCTAAAACTGTAAAATTTCTAGAATATGGGTTAAAGAAAGATTTCATAGATATGATCTCAAAGCATGGTTCTTAAGAGAAAAACATTGGTAAATTGCACTTCATCAAAATTAAAATTTTTTGTTCTGTGAAAGACACTGTTTAAAAATAAAAAAATAAAAATAAGCCACAAACTGGGAGAAAAATATTTGCAAACCATGTATCTGATAAAGGTCTTATATCTAGAATATATGAAGAACTCTCCAAACTCAGTAAGAAACAACCCACTTTTTAAACGGTGGGGGAAGCAAGGACTTCCCTGTTGATCCAGTGGGTAAGACTCTGCCCTCCCAATGCAGGGGGCCCGGCATGTGGAAGATCCCACAGGCAGCACAGTAACTAAGCCCATGTGCCACCACTACTGAGCCTGCGCTCTTGAGCTGCGTGCCACAGCTACCGAAGCCCGCGCACCTAGAGCCGGTGCTCTGCAGCAAGAGAAGCTACTGCAATAAGAAACCCGCACACTGCAATGAAGAGTATCCCCTGCTCGCCACAACTAGAGAAAGCCGGCGCACAGCAAGGAAGACCCAACGCAGCCAAAAATAAATAAGTAAACAAATAAATTTATTTTTAAAAATAAAATAAATAATAAAAGACTGATAATATTAAGAGTTGCTGGGGCTTCCCTGGTGGCGCAGTGGTTGAGAGTCTGCCTGCTAATGCAGGGGACACGGGTTCAAGCCCTTGTCTGGGAGGACCCCACATGCCACGTAGCAACTAGGCCCGTGAGCCACAACTACTGAGCCTGCGCGTCTGGAGCCTGTGCTCCGCAACAAGAGAGGCCGCGATAGTGAGAGACCCGCGCACTGCGATGAAGAGTGGCCCCCGCTTGCCACAACTAGAGAAAGGCCTTGCACAGAAACGGAAACCCAACACAGCAAAAATAAATAAATAAAAATTAATTTTAAAAAAGAGTAGCTGAGGATGAGGCCCAGCTGTATTCTCCCACAGTGGTGGTAAAATAGACTGGGAGCGTAAAATAGACTATTGGAAAACAATTTGTAAGTTTCTTTAAAAAAATCAAACAACATACGATCTAGCCATTCCATTATTTCTAATAGTCCCCCAAAATAGAAACAACCTAAATGTCCATCAAAACATAAATGGATGAATATGAACATAGTCCTGTGATGGAATACTACAGAGTAGTAAACAGGAATGAACTATTTATAATGCCACTACTTGGGTGGATCTCAGTAATTATCCTGAGTGAAAGAAGCTAGACAAAAAAAGAGTACATACTGTATGATTTTATATAAAATTTTAGAAAATGAAAACTAATTTATAGTTACATAAAACAGATCAGTGGCTGCCTCGGGGCAGGGTGGTTGAGAGTAAATAAAGCAGATGAGTGTTTGCTTGGAGGCAGGGAGATAGAGATTACAAAGGAAATGAAATTTTGTCAGGGAGGTTGTAGTGGGTAGAGTTGTATGTTCCAAAATAAATCCTAATCTCTGGTACCTTTGAATGTGACCTTATTTGGACAGAGGGTCTGTGTAGATATAATCAACTTAAGATGAGGTCATACTGGATTTGGTAGGCTCTAATCCAATGACTGGTGTCCTCATAAGAGGAGGGAAATTGGGATGGATAGACACAGACACACACACAGAACGCTGTGTGACTAAGGCAGATACTGGAATGATGCATCTACAAGCTAAAGAACGCCAAGGACTGCTGGCAACCACCAGAATCTCGGAGAGAGG
This sequence comes from Tursiops truncatus, assembly GCF_011762595.2. Taxonomy (NCBI): domain Eukaryota; kingdom Metazoa; phylum Chordata; class Mammalia; order Artiodactyla; family Delphinidae; genus Tursiops; species Tursiops truncatus. The sequence continues at coordinate 161,681,994 of NC_047034.1, read as the reverse complement.
CATGGGACAAATTCTCCCTCTGAACCTTCAGAAGGAACCAACCTTTTTAACACCTTGATTGTGGACTTCTGGACTCCAGAGCTGTGAGAGAATAAATGTCTCACAAAGTGAATGTTATAAGCCATTCACTTTGTAGTAATTTGTTACAGCAGCGCTAGGAAATCAGTCCAAGGGTGATAGACATGTTCCTTACCATGACTGTGGTGATGATTTTTTTTTTTTAAGATTTTTACCCTGAGGAGCTAAATCGTTTAATGCACTCTTTTTTTTTAAATATATTTATTCATTTATTTATTTTTGGCTGCTGTTTTGGGTCACCATTGCTGCGTGTAGGCTTTCTCTAGTTGTGGCGAGCGGGGACTACTCTTCATTGTGGTATGCAGGCTTCTCGTTGCTGTGGCTTCTCTTTGTTGCAGAGCACGGGCTCTAGGCACGCGGACTTCTGTAGTTGTAGCACACAGGCTCCATAGTTGTGGCTCACAGGCTCTAGAGCTCAGGCTCAGTAGTTGTGGCGCACGGGCTTAGTTGCTCCGCGGTATGTGGGATCTTCCCAGACCAGGGCTCAAACCCGTGTCCCCTACATTGACAGGCAGATTCCTAACCTCTGCACCACCAGGGAAGTCCTGGTGATGATTTTATAGGGACATACCTATGTCAAAATATCAAATCATGCAATTTATTGTATGTCACTTATACCTTCGTAAAGCTGTGGTGGTGTTTTTTTTAATGAACATTGAAAAAAGAAACGCTTTGAAATACATAAAGTTGTAAATTGTATATAAAATGGGGGTGGGAGTTTTCCATGCAACTAAAGAGTTACTAGCACATAGTTCAAATACTGTCAGAGCTATACGTTAAAAGTAAGAAATGAAGAACTTTCTGATTCTAGAAATGACAAGTTGTCGTTGGTGAATAACATCTCAGAACTGGGAATGAGATGAGAAACTTCATCAGATATTTCAGAGAGAACTGAAATTAAAATCATAGGTTTTACAGAATATAACTCCAAAAGAGACAACTTTAAATTCCAGTAGTTCCTAAAACACTGGTTTAAAAATCAAAAGAGAGGCTTCCCTGGTGGCGCAGTGGTTGAGAGTCCACCTGCCGATGCAGGGGACACGGGTTCGTGCCCTGGTCCGGGAAGATCCCACATGCCGTGGAGCGGCTGGGCCCGTGGGCCATGGCCGCTGGGCCTGCGCGTCCGGAGCCTGTGCTCCGCAGCGGGAGAGGCCACAACAGTGAGAGGCCCACGTACCGCAAAAAAAAAAAAGAAGAAGAAGAATCCACCTCCCAATGCAAGAGACACGGGTTCGAGCCCTGGTCTGGGAAGATCCCACATGCCACGGAGCAACTAAGCCCGTGTGCCACAACTACTGAGCCCACGTGCCACAACTACTGAAGCCTGCGCACCCTAGAGCCCACGCTCTGCAACAAGAGAAGCCACTGCAATGAGAAGCCTGTGCACCACAACAAAGAGTAGACCCCGCTCGCCGAAACTAGAAAAAGCCTGCGTGCAGCAACGAAGACCCAACACAGCCAAAAATAAATAAATAAATTTATTAAATAAATAAATCAAAATCAAAAGAGGACTTCCCTGGCGGTCCAGTGGTTAAGACTCCACGCTTCCAATGCGGGGGGCGCAGGTTCAGTCCCTGGTTGAGGAAGTAAGATCCCACATGCTGCACAGCCAAAAAAAAAATAAAACAAAATAAATAAAATAAAAATAAAAAGAGGAACATCAGAGTCATATGGGAAGCATCACACACACACACACACACACACACACACACACACACACACACACACACACACACACACACACACACACACACACACACACACACACACACACACACACACACAGTCTCAGTCCTCATTCTGGTTTCCTAAATGAGAATTTTTATTAATATCTTTGAGGATCTGTGTTAACCCATATGCTGAAGGAGCAAATCTGTTTGGTTGCCACCAGAACAGTCCAAATCTTCATTTTACACATGAGTAACTCAAGGTCTAACTGAGCTTTTTTGTGGTGATAGGGCTTGCTGGCATCAAAGCTGGAACTAGAATCCTGGCCTCCTGTTTGCCTGTACAATTCCTTTTTATGTTGTAATATCTGTATTAACACTTTCAGTGTGAAAAGTGTTTTATAAACACTTTTCATAACGTGTTTCAAAAGTGTTTCATAAACAGATCTTTATAAACAGGACCGGGAGACTTAACATTGACAATATTCTTATTTATCTCCTTTTTAGACGACTGAGTCAAAGACCGACACCAGAAGAACTAGAACAACGAAACATACTACAACGTGAGTCCAGCTATGGAAATGAAGTCGTATAGATTTTCTTTGTGTGTTTCTGACTTTAATATACATGACAGAAAAGAGAAGCATTTTTCAACAAGGGCCAAGGAGAGAGTATTCTAGCCAAGGAAGGAGTATTCATACTTTTTACCCCTGAAGGAACATAGTTCCCCCCAAGCTTCCTTTACAAGATATCATTATGATATTGTTTAGTGTACTGGGATACTCCAGAAAATTGTATTTTAATTTTCTCATAGTATCCTGCACCTACCTTGGGCATTTGAGAGGTTTTGACAGCGTGTGCTGCCCAACTTTTCTCTGCCTTAAGAGAGGTAAGGTAGTGGTTGTATATTTGGAGTGGACCTTCCTATTCCTAGTGTCTGAGAGCTGGGACCCAGAGCAAGTCTCAAATGCAGCAGTTGTTCTGCCTTTTTCATCTCTTAAGGCTTTCATACCTCCAAAGTCAGAAAATAGGACCATGTATTTAATTTGCTTTCTGTTTATATAAATGACTAACTGAAATAGCATTCTAATCCAGTACAGATTTATTTTTCCCGATTATAGGGTGAAATTTGTCCTTAAATACCTCCACAGTGAAGAGGATTAGGCTTCATAGGGTTACAAGTGTGGGAGCCTTTATAGACTTATCATGTGAAACCTAGTGTGAGCTCCATTCTCCATTGTTAGTGGTTACTGTTGAGCAAAGATCTGCGAAGTTTTTCTTCCAGGGCACATAGTAAATATTTTCAACTTTGCAGGCCAAAGAGCACAAGGAAGCTATTATGTAGGTACTTATCAAACCATTCAAAATGTAACCATTTAAAAATGTAAAGGCCATTCTTAGCTCATGGGCAGGAAAAGTACAGGCAGCTGGCCAGATTTGATACCATAGTTGGCTGACCCATGCTCTTAAGTATTTGACTACACCAGTTGACAAGAAAATTGTCTTGATTAACCAGTCCCAAAGTAAGTATTTTATTCTGACTTGGAGCCTGTAAGAAATATCTGTGTATGGGACTTCCCTGGAAGTCCAGTGGTTAAGACTCCAGGCTTCCACTGTAGGGGGCCTGGGTTCAATCCCTGGTCAGGGAACTAAGATCCTACATGTCATGGGGTGCGGCCAAAAAAAAAAAAAAGAAATATCTGTGTGTAATTACTGAAACGTTTGATATGCAGAGTGCCATTTTGAAGTAATATTCTTTGTTTGTGGCTGTCAACTGTAGCTAAAAATGAAGCTGATCGTCAGGCAGAAAAACGAGAGATTAAACGTCGGCTCACGAGAAAGGTACACTGTCTCCGTCTGTCCACTCACTGTGTGTCTTGTATTTGAATGACCTATTTGACTGGAAAGAAATAAATTTGACTTGAATTGCCATAGACTGCTGTGAAAATAGAACACATGATGAAAATACAGAAAACACAGCATTATAAGAACTTTTTTTTCCCCATTTTTACTGTTTAAAGAAAGCCTGGCACAAGAAGGTGCTCAATAAATGTTTGCACAAGTTTTGACCTTTTATTTGGTAGACCTGGGATTTTGGTGTAGACTATAAAAGCTGTTGACGTATGGAAGCGGTAACAGGAGGAGTGGGTAGAATTCAATTTTGCAGGGCAAACTGGTGGTTTTCTAAACAGAGAAGGAACTGAACTTGACCCTTAGTAACACCTGAAAAGTATGAAAACCAAATAGGATTTTCTCATTGGTCCCAAATCAGGGTAGAATCTTTTCTGTACCAAACTTGTGTTAACCCTTAAACTCCGGGATTAAGCCCTTTTTCCTTTCCCTCCCTCCATAATAGTTGGTGATTACCTCCTGTAGGTTCTTGGAGTTGGTCTGAGTTCTCTAGACATTTCTTAAAATGTATAAGAATCCCCAGGAGAGCAAGGAATCTAGGCATTTTCCTCCTGATTTTTCCCACTTCTCCCCTTCCCCAGGACCAGAGGAATTATCCTTGATAGATTGGGGGTGGCTAGAGGCCATCACTGGACTTAATGCCTTCAGATTGAGCAAGTTACCTGATTGTTCAACCTTTAATCATCATTTGTTACAGAATCTGATATCTTGGGCATTATTCATGGTGAAAGGAAATTCACCCTTAATATTACCCATTAATAGATACTGCTTTCATATTAAATGTATTCACTTTCTAATGTATTAGATATGAATTTGTAGCCCTGACCCTTTTGCTACCCAAAATGTGGTCCACGGAGCAGAAGCATTGGCATCACCTGGAGTTTGTAAGAGATGCAGAATCTCAGGCCCCACCCCAGATCTGCTTAGTCAGAATCTACACTTTAACCACATCCCCAATGGGATGGTTTGTATGCATGTTGAAGTTTGAGAAGCACTGGTTATACTGGTTTATAGCAATGGTTCTCTGTCTTGGCTGTGCACTGTGGAGCTTAAAGAAACAAACAAACAATCTCCTGATACCCAGAATCTCTGAAGATGGACCCAGGGATCAGTCACATTTAAAGGTCCCCAGCTGATTCCGATGTGCACTGAAAGGTTGAAGCTCTGAGTTAGAGGCAGTTTGAATGCATGATTGATGCCTAACTCCTGGCATAGTGAACTGAGAGCCTCCATTTCTTTCAGCTCAGTCAAAGGCCAACTGTGGCTGAACTACTTGCCAGGAAGATTCTGAGGTTTAATGAATACGTGGAGGTAACAGATGCTCATGATTATGACCGGCGAGCTGACAAACCTTGGACCAAACTGACCCCTGCTGACAAGGTGTCTGTCGTCTGTCTGTCTCTCTTTCTTTATTTGAAGGGTACAAGACATTAACTAGAAGGGGGAACCATAACAAAATTTCTACTTCTCGTATAATGTTAAATATCTAAGGTACAAAATACCAAGATGTACCAACCAAAACTTTATACTAATGACTTCACCACCACCACCAAAACTGAAACAGAAGAAAATCCCTGCTACATCACAGAGTACAAAAATCTGGAAATACAACACATTTTTAAACAGTGGTTATGTTTGGTTGGAGGGAGTTTGGATGGAATATTTTAGTAATTACCCATATTTCACTTTTATAACAGGAAAAGCACTTTTACATGCTGTGGAAACTATAAAAAGTACAATATCTCTTTGGAGGTCTTCAAGTGTTTCGATTTAACTGGAGATTTCAGGTTTATTATGAGATGAAGGGTGTCAGGAAAGGCGATATGCATCAGGCTCAGAGCTTCACTCAATGTGTTGACCTGGCTTCCTCCCTCCCTCTGGGTTGCCTTCCGGGGATCGCAGTCACTCCCAGAGTTAAGCACAGTAGAGACTAGATGGCAGATACACTGCTGTACTCTAGCAGACAGAAGATGCTGAAGCGTTTTTGTTTCTACTCTGCAGGCCGCCATAAGAAAAGAATTAAATGAATTTAAAAGCTCAGAGATGGAAGTTCATGAGGAGAGCAAACATTTTACACGGTAAGACCCAAATACTGTGAGCTAAGTAGAGCTCCACCAGAAAGCAAATGTAGCAGAGTTGTTCAGCTAGGAAGAACTCTAATGACATAGTTAAAAGAACAACACTCAGTGTTAATTGCAAGAAGACTACGTTAAGAGAAACAGATGAGAACTAAGAGGCATAGTTCATGCCTTATTGAATATGGCATTTTATGTATATTATCTTATTTAATCCTTGCAGCAAACATACCAGGTGTGTTCATATCCCCATTTTCTTGATGAGGAAGTAGACTCAAATAGGTTAAGTAATGTGCTTGACTTGCACAACCAGGATGTGGGGAAAGGAATGAATGACTAAAAGCCACTGGGTGCTTTCTTCTCTGCGCTTCACTGTCCCAGGTTATGGATGAGGAACTGTTGCTGAGCTAGACAACAGCCTGCCCTCTCTGGTTTCAGTCCTTTCTAGCACACTTGATCTTACCAATTTAGTGTATAAACATCATGAAACAAGCCAAGAAGCATTTTGATTTGGAATTACTGTTGTGATTAAGGACCCAGCCCATACCTAAAGACTCAGCGAGCCACAAATGGAATCAGTGAAAGTATCTAGGTGACTCCCAGAACATTTATAAAAGGAGGCTAAATGAAAGAAGTTATAATGACAATTACAGTTTGCTGTAAAAAAAAAAAAAAAAAGGAAGAAGCAAAATTGGAAATAAAATATTGTTAAACATTTTTTCGATCACAGTACAGACAAATGGTTATTTTAACTACAGAATTTTTTTGTACTGAACTCTGACAGGATTAGAGAAGGCAGATTCTTTGAACAATAGTAACACCATTCAGGGTGCTGTAATATGAACTCAAATAACAAACCATACTTGCCAGCAAGGAGATTATAGTCTAATCCAGGAAGAGACCTATGTACCACTGTGTACAATCCCTATGATAAATGCCTTAGTCATTCTGAGGCCTGAATCTGTCAGGTTTCGTATCCCAACTCCACCATTTCCTGGCTATGTCAGTGTTAGCTATTTTTTTAAAATAAATTTATTTATTTGTTTGTTTATTTATGGCTGCGTTGGGTCTTCGTTGCTGCACGCCGGCTTTCTCTAGTTGCAGTGAGCGGGGGCTACTCTTCGTCGTGGTGCGTGGGCTTCTTATTGCAGTGGCTTCTCTAGTTACAGAACACGGGCTCTAGGCGCACAGGCTTCAGTAGTTGTGGAACATGGGCTCAGTAGTTGTGGCATGCGGGCTCAGTAGTTGTGGCTTTCAGGCCCTAGAGCACAGGCTCAGTAATTGTGGCGCATGAGCTTAGTTGCTCTGCGGCATGTGGGATCTTCCAGGACCAGGGCTCGAACCCGTGTCCCCTCATTGGCAGGCACATTCTTAACCACTGCGCCACCAGGGAAGTCCAGTGTTAGCTCTTTTTATTAGTAGTAGTATTAGTAGTAAAGTACCATATTGAGCAACAATACAAGAAAGTCAGAGAGAAGGTGACATTTAGGCTGCATCTTAAATTATGTAAAATAATTTATTTGGACAGGAAGGAAGGAAGGAACATTGTAAGCAGAACTGCCAGCTTTAGCAAGACTTTGGGAGGCAGGAAAATGCGTGTTCTGAGTAATAGAACATGTAGCTGGAGCAGAGGATGGATGGGGGCAGCATGGTGAAGGTGAGACTAGCAAGATGGGTTACAGTCGTGTTCTGAAGAGCTTTGACTCATGCTAGGATATTGGAACCATTGGAGTTCTGTGTATTTGGGGAAAAGCCCTGGTGGATCTGTGGAAGGTGATTTGGAAGAATGACGAGACCAGCAGCAGGGAGACCAATTAGGAAGCAACTAAAATAGAGTGAACACACTGCTAGCTCAGACCAGGGAAGATAGGTTTGAAAGACATTTCAAGCATAGAATCAACAAGATTTGGCAATCTGTTGATTCCAAGGATGAACTAAAGGAAGTAATCAAAATGACTCCTTAGATTTCCAATGTGATTTTTGAAGACTGTTTAGTTAATAAGGAGTTTAGGACATTTATTTGGTGAATATTCAGCACCCACTACCTGATAGATACAGTGCTAGGTGCTTGGGATATAGCAGAGAACAAGATAAAGTCCCTGTCCTCAGGGAGCTTTTATTCTAAAAGAGGAAGGCAGACAGTGAACAAACTAGAAAGTCAATTATATATGTTGAGTCTGATGAGCCTGTGACACATGGAGGGAGAGCTGCCTAGAAGACAGTTGGATATTCAGCCTGGAGTCCAGGGAGAAACGCAAGGTATAAAGATTCAAATTTACGAAAAAAGATAGTAGTTCTTAAGGAGAAAAGTGTTTTGTATTTAAAGGGTGGACAGAGGAAAATGAACCAGGAAAACATTGAGGAAAAGCAATTGAAAAAGAGGGAAAACTAGGGAAAAGATAGTGTTACAGAAGTCAAAAGAAGAGAGTTTCCAGAAGGAAGGAAGAGGATCAGGAGTATCGGCTGCTACAGAAACGTTAGGTAGGATTAGAGTGGAGGACAGGTGACTTTTTCAGTTGGAACATTCATTTCATTACTTTTAAGATAATACAGTTGACCTGTGAACAAGGCAGGAGTTGGGGCTCCCACAACCCTCTGAACAGTTGAAAATCCACATATAATTTATAGCTCCCCTCCATATATGTGGCACCTTGGTATCCATGGTTCCACTTCCTACACAGGCTATTCAGTCATGTAGTTCTGTGGTATTTACTATTGAAAAAAGTCCACGTACAATTGGACTCGCACAGTTCTAACCCTTGTTGTTCAAGGGTCAATTGTAATAGCAAAGAAATCTACGATATTTGGTAACTCGGCTCTTTTTGATCATCCGTTTTAGCTACCACCGTCCATGATGCTGAAGTTTGAGAGAGGATCTAAGCAACCCCCTAAAACAGGGCTGCCTTGCTGCTTCAGTCTCCAGAGCGACATGGAGGGAACTTCAGCACTTCTCAGCGCAGCCAGAATTGAGTCCTCTGGGATATAGTTCTGGGGTGAACAGCACTTCTGTGAATGTAGCATTTCACTGGAATGGATTCTCATACGCTGCCTTGGGCAAAGCTGAACACTTTGTCAGTGCTTTTGAACCTTTTAATATTGCAGCGTACCTGAGGGCTCTTCCCTCACCAGCCACCAATGTTCTGAGTCACTTGCAGGTTCCAGGGTTTATTGGCTGCACCTCACCCTCACCCACGATGACTGCCTGTGCTGAGGCACAGTTTGCACGATTAGGCTTACCTGCCCTGTCCTGTTGTGAGACCCACCTGTGTAGGCGCTAAATTCTAGCCATCACATCTAGTTGGTGGTGGGGGAAACCTTCTGGAGGCCCCCAACCTTCTGGAAAAAGTGGCCCCCACCTCCAGGGGAAGCCTTCATACCACACTGGCATGTCAGCTGAAAGCACTGCACTATACCTCTTCTGACACAGCAGGACAGTCCTCTTCAGGCAGTCCAGCCCAAGAGAAGCTCAGGATCTGACATGTCCTTCCTTTTGGCACAAGTCATTCTGACTTTTATCTGTAAAAAAAAGACAGAAATCTTGAAGAAATGATGGGAACTTATGTTTTTCCTGTCTGTTGAACAGTCTGAGCTGCAACCAGATTCCAAGTTGGGAAAATGAGAAAGCATATATGTTTTCTGTATATAAAAGCAAAACCAAAAAAGGCCTTTACATTGAGGCTAACTTGGCAGAAAACTGACTCATGGCTTAAATTTTATAGGCTATTGTACTTTTGTTGTACCAAATGATACCCTAACTCATTCTAACCAAGAGATGTGTTTTCCCCCATAAAACAGAGTTGCAGCAACTCTGGGAGCACTTGTGTGCTGTCAGCCCCACACTTCCAGCCAGAACACAGCAAGGTCCTGGGGATGTGGAGTGCTAGATAGAAAAAGGTCTTTGGAGAAGCAGTTAGGAGGGGCAAGATCATGACCCACTGCTCCTCTCTTTTCCTCAGTACTGTTTGCCTTCTCCTGCTGTGTGCTTTGTCTTAACTCCCAACACTGATCTTCCTGCTGACCCTCTCTGGGAGCTTCCACCTCACTCACTCCTCTTCCAAGCTGTAGCCAGTGCAGCTGGTGCCTGGGCATTGACTCAGGCCCCACTCCTTTTTGTATGTGTAATATATGTTAATATGATTTCCTAAAACAGAAGATTCAGTTGCTTTCTTTGAATTATTACTGAAAACCATACAGCCTTACTATTTCCCTCTAATTCCTGTACATTCTAAGTGGAAGGGAAAAAAATAGTTTCTACTTAACTGATGAATGTGGCTTTTTCCCTTTAATGTTCAGAAAATGGTGGCTATCTTATAGATGTCTTCTGATTTCTTCTGCAGTCCATGTTGTTCTGTATGTGATCTTTACGTGGATTTTTCTCTTTTCCTCCTTTCATGTCCATGTAAGATTTGCTGAACAATCAGAATATCAGGTTAAAACAAAGCTAAAGTGACCTTAAAAGGTATATCTTCCCTCCATATGGGGAATAGGGAGGTATTTGGATTTCTCAGTAAACGTCAAGTGCTTTATGGCTGTGGAGATACACTGGGCCCACATCTCCTTCAAATTCATTAACATTTGGTATGACCAAGGGAAGATAAGTGACAATTCTACAAAGTTGTTAGAGGTCTGTATATAAGGTGGCCACACATTAAGTGTTAACTTCTTCTAACCTTTCTGTCTTGTTGTTTTGGAAACTATTTGGCTTATGCCAGCATCCTCTGTGGCTTCAGATGACATTTTTCAAACCCCTTTCACCGCCTTCCTTTCCCTTAATGTGCCAAGCTTGAAACAGGATTTGATTTCCCGAGCTACTTGTCTGCTTTCTGTGTGCCACCAAGGAATCTAGTTCATCTTTCATCTCATTCATGTTCTTTTGAAGCAAGATACTTTGGGAGTCAAGTCTTTCAGGTGTTTATATAAATATATATATAAAGAGGATTTTGTGTTCTCTTTCCGTGTAAGTAACAATTCACAACCATAATGTAAAGAAGAAATAAAAGCCTGTTGTATTGTACTTCAAGATGCTTCCCTGATGTACAGAATCTCCTTGTAAAATAAATAATTGCATTGTAAATCAGTCTTCCTATCAATGTTAATTATTAATGTATTTTAGAATTAAAAAAAGTTATACTATTCTGGTATGTAGTGTTTATTTTTTATGTTCTACCTCACTCCAAATGATTTAAGGTTGCTTAAAAATGCTCCCTAAGGGACTTCCCTGGCAGTCCAGTGGTTAAGACTCCGTGCTCCCAGTGCAGGGGGCATGGTTCAATCCCTGGCGGGGGAACTAAGATCTGCAAGCTGCACAGCGTGGCAAAAAAAAAAAAAAAATCCCTAAAATATTGCTAGACACCCTAAATGAGAAGTAGATGAGGGGGAAAAATTATAGTAAGAACATTAAATGTAACCAGAGATGAAGGTCAGTGATGTTTGTGTCTGTCTGTACAGAATTGTGGAAAAAGAATAAGCTGCAGAAGGGAAAGCCAACTATGAACCCCATACTGTGTAGCAGGTGCAGCTCTAGTTTTATTAATCCCACCTAGACTGGGAGGTAAGTGAAAGTACACTCATTTTACCAGTGAAGAACTTGAGAGATGAAGTTACCTCCCCAAAGTCAAAGATAATTATGTAATCACTCTTTACATATATTCAAGGAAAAGCAATTGCATCCTAATCAGTTGTCCCTGCAAGGACTTACTGTGTCTGGACCACATATAATTAGACCTCAGGCTGACATCACAATAGGACAGATCGTAGCTTATGTACTCCTCTCTGGCAAGCAGCCCAGTTTCATTCGAGGTGGCCCCACCAATGACTCACTTTGTACTTGTCACTTCAGAGACTGGCCTTGATTATTGTACCACCCTTTACCAAGGGTTAAGAGAAACCATGAGTCAGAACTGCTCATGCCATTGGCCTCCACCTGCTCCCATATTTTCCTTCTACTAGCCCTCCAAAGAGGCCTCAAACTGCCATTACCCTTTTGAGGTCACGCATTGTCTCTAGAAGGGTATTTTGAAGGTACACATTGCCCAGTGTTTGCTGAAACAATGAATTTAGCGTCCGTAAGGATTTTGATTACTGTACCCCAGGAGAGAGAGGACTACAATTGCAGAGAAGGGGTTTGGAAAACCACCATCAGAAAGGGCAAGTCCAGTGGATATTGAATGGGAGGGGGTGGGATAGGAAGTCTACTTATAAAAGTTGAGAATGTACAACAAAAGCCAGGTGCTGAAACCAAAACACAGCCTAAACCACTGTTTCAATTCCATCTGTAAGAGGCGTGAAGGGAAGAGACGGAAACACCAGCAGCCTGGACCGCTTGCTCCATCTTTCTCCTCTGTGGGTACCATTAATTTCTTCCCCCAAGAATTTTTGCCTCCTTCATAAAGCATAGAGGTCATATGAAAGGAACAAACACCCTCAACTTCTCTGCATCTGGTACTGAGGAGACACACACACACCATTAATTCAATTATTTGATCAGCGTTTATCTCCTTCCTGCCCCACCAAGAAAAACAACCTTCCCCTGTTGCTCTATCACCTACTTTTCCCATACTCCCTTCACATAATCTATTCTAACGTTAAACAACTTAAATTCCTGTACAGTCCAAGCAGTTGAACTAAATGAGTGACAGAGGAAAAAGAAGCAATGCAGATGTAAACATTGCATTGATTGACACTGACATTGACATTCGTGTAGGACCTCTGGTCTATACATGCTGTTTTCCATTTCTAAAGCCATGTTCACTAAACTCATTAAAATATAAAGTAAAACCAAAATAAAATGGCTTTCCCTGAGGTTACCAGTGTCTTCTTAGTTAACTGCCACATCCAAGGCCTGTTTTCAGCTCAAAACGTATCCGACTACTCTGCAGCATGTGATGCTCTGGACCATGTTCTAATCCTCAAAACTTCTTTGACTTGTCAGACACCACTCACTCTCCTGGTTCTCCTCTGATCATGCTTCCTCTGTCCCCCGGCTTCTTCCCTGACCACCATTTAAATGTTGGGTTTTCATGTCCTCTCATCACTCTCCCTGCTCTTCCAACATGACTTCAGTCACCACTCTTATTCTGACAACTTCTACATCTTTATTTACAACTCGGATTTCTTGCTTGGAGTCCAACCCTATATCCAATTACCCTGTAGACATATATACACCCACATGTTCCCAAGGTACGCACCTCCAGGCTTCCTTTTCAAGGGGGTGCTGAGAGAGGGGTCGCAATGAGTGAGACTTCAGCAGCGTTTGCAGCAGTTCACAATTCAATAAACAGTGAGGTTAACAACAACAAAATAACTTATATTCACCTCCTATGCTGACATTACTCACCACCCCTACCACCTACTTTCTCAGTTATCAGAGTCAGAGACCACAATATGTTCAGCATCCCAAATCTGAAACTTTGATATTATCTGCAAGTTTCTCTCTTACCTCGCAGGTCCAGTAGGACAATAAAGTCTGTACATTCTCTACCTCAGAAATGTCTCTCAATTCCTTTATCTCCTCTTGCCTTGTTTACCATTCAAGTTCAAAGCCAACATAATTTGGGCTTCCCTGGCAGTGGGCAGTGGTTGAGAGTCCGCCTGCCGATGCAGGGGACACGGGTTCGTGCCCCGGTCCGGGATGATCCCACGTGCCGCGGAGCGGCTGGGCCGGTGAGCCGTGGCCGCTGGGCCTGCGCGTCCGGAGCCTGTGCTCCGCAACGGGAGAGGCCACAACAGTGAGACGCCCGCGTACCGAAGAAAAAAAAAAAAAAAAAAAAGCCAACATAATTTAACGGGACTTTATAACCTCCAGTCTCTCCAATTTATCCTCCGACTTTGCCACTAGAGTTACCTTTCTAAAAGGCAGAGATAGGGACTTCCCTGGCGGTCCAGTAGTTAAGACTCCGCACTTCCACAGCAGGGGCACAGGTTCAATCCCTGGTCTGGGAACTAAGATCCCACATGCCCTGTGGCACAGCCAAAAAAAGATAAAATGCAAAGATAGAGCAATCCTTTACTTCAAAACTAAACTTTGTCTGGACCACAAGATACTTTGTATTCAGCTCTTGCCTATTTCTCAGGCTCATGAAAAGCCCAGGCAGTTCTCCCTTTGATGTTCCTAATCAAGCTGACCTCTCACCCTTCCCAGGAGACCACAGGCCTGCTAGTTTCCTCACTTGGAACGCTGTCATCATCCACACTCCACCCTTTTACTATTCCTTCAAGTTTTAGCTCAGATTTTAACTCCCCAGGAAAACCCTCTCAGCCTTTAGCCAATTGTTCAGTTGCTCTGTCCTCAGAATACATTATTCATGCCACACAGAGCTTATCAAGTAGTAGTATAATTTGCTGTCATGTCTATTTCCCCCACTGTGAGTGCTCAAGGACAGAAAAAGTGGTTCATCTCAATCCCCAGTGTCTAGCACAATGCCTAGCAAATTAAGTCATATTCACCAAGTAAATGTTGAATGAGTGAGTGAAAGGCAACTGAATACTCGCAATATCACCAGAAAAGGAGCAGAATTATTTGTCTCTCTTCCTCTAAACTACTGGTTCTCAAACATTTTTGTTTCGTGACCCCTTCATAATTTAAAAAATTACTCAGAACCCCAAAAAACTTTCTATCTGTTGGTGATATCTATTGATACTTACTGTACTAAGATTAAAACTGAGAAATGTTTAAAATATTTATGATACATTTCAAAATAATAATCCATTACAGGTTAATTAACAATATGTTTGTATGAAAAATAACTATTTTCCAAAAATAGAGAAGAGTGGCATTGTTTTACATTTTTTGCAAATCTCTTTACTGTCTGGTTTAATTGAAGGCAACTCAGTTCTCATATCTGCTCTTGCATTCAACCTGTTACTATACGGTGTTTTGGTTTAAGTAAATGAAGAAAATCCAGTCCCACACAAGATATATAGTTGGTAAAGATGTCAGCCATTCTTTCAAATAAAACAGTATTCCATGAAAAACGTGGCTTTTTCAGCTCACAACTCAAACAATGTCAGAAGTGCTTTTCCTGCAGATCAGCTTTTCACATGCAGCATAAATGCTCTATGTGTACTTCTCACTTTGTCACATAGAATATTAAAAACACAGATACTCAGGACTTCTCTGGTGGCGCAGTGGTTAAGAATGTGCCTACCAATGCAGGGGACACGGGTTCGAGCCCCGGTCCGGGAAGATCCCACATGCCGTGGAGCAACTAAGCCCGTGTGCCACAACTACTGAGCCTGCGCTCTAGAGCCTGTGAGCCACAGCTACTGAGCCCACACGCCTAGAGCCTGTGCTCCGCAACAAGAGAAGCCACCGCAATGAGAAGCCCGCACACCACAACGAAGAGTAGCCCCTGCTCACCACAACTAGAGAAAGCCCGTGCATAGCAACGAAGACCCAACACAGCCAAATAAATAATAAAAGACAGATACTCAAAAGGCAAGAATTAGTAAAATTAATGATTTTTACTTCTTCATCAAGGACGTCCTTCGGTGAAACTGACGTTTTTTTTAATTTTAAATTTGTGTTGATGAAGAATACAGTGACCACCAGTACAGTTTGGTGACAGGGCTTTGAAGCAAACTAAGACACCAGCAGTTTAACCCACATTTTCATTTTACATCAGTGTAGACTCAACATAGTGAAGGAGGCAGAAAAAGTCTAAGTATTATTATGAAATAGTTTTGACCTCAGGGACCCCACAGTTGGCCAACTACACTTAGAGAACCACTGCTCTGGGCCTGTTTCGCATCTTAAAACCTGGGTAATAGGGCTTCCCTGGTTGCGCAGTGGTTAAGAATCTGCCTGCCAATTCAGGGGACACAGGTTCGAGTCCTGGTTCGGGAAGATCCCACATGCCGCAGAGCAACTAAGCCTGTGCACCGAAACTACTAAGCCTGCGCTCTAGAGCCCACGAGCCACAACTACTGAAGCCCGTGAACCTAGAGCCCGTGCTCCACAACAAGAGAAGCCACCGCAGTGAGAACCCCGTGCACCGCAATGAAGAGTAGCCCCCACTCGCCACAACTAGAGAAAGCCTGCGCGCAGCAAGGAAGACCCAACACAGCCAAAAATAAGTGCAAGAAAGAAAGAAAATGCATGCTATTTAAAAAACATTTTTTTAACTGGGTAATAATACCAATGTCTTAGAATTGCTGTGATGGTAAATAATGTATTTAAAGCACCCAGCACAAAATCTTATAGGAAGAACACCATAAATGTTTCTACTCGTTATAGCAGAGCTGTGATGGCTCTACGTCAATTTATCTAACATTTATTCGGAATTCTATCGCATTTGCAATATTTCACATGTAACATTTATCTTCAGGATTCTTTGCTTGCCTTCTTTATATTAGGTGTCTATATGTGTTAAAATACACGTAACATAAAATCTACCAGTTTAACCATTTTTAAGTGTACAGTTTAGTACTTCCGACTTATTTACCAACGCCATTTATCAAATGTTTATTTCACACGTAACAGGGTAGATTCAATTCCTTTTGAGACTGCATTTCTCTAGATGCCTTTTTCTTTTTCTGTTTTTTTTTTCAGACAAGGCTTAAATGCCTTTTCTATTCAGAACACTTATTAATCCAAAGGTTTTTTTACTTTATTTAACGGCTTATCCTCCAGATTGGTGAACTGATCGTAGAGCCGTAAATACCCGATCCAGCACTTACCCATCAGCCTAAATACTTCAAAACCTCTCTTTCTGTAACTTGCACTTTCAAGGTCCCGCGCGAAGTCTCTAGTATCGCGAGATGCCTCTACGCCAGGTAGGGGTGGGGCTTAACCTGCGGTGGAGTCCCAGCACCCTTAGCGAATTTCTAACTCCCTAACTGCGCATGACGCGGCGCAGGCGCAGTAGAGATTTCTTGACTTCCGAGGGCTTCAGAAGGTATAAATACCGACGCCTTGGAACCGTTTGTTCTTTTCGGGGAAGGCTGTTGTCATTCTCGTTGAGTGATAGGTGAGTGTGATTAGATGCCTGCTTCTTCAGCGTTTTGTCTGGTACTGGGTCTGCCACTCAGCCTTTTCTTTGGGGATCATACTATTTAGAATGATTCCGAATCTTCGGCGTCCATGCTGACTACCCTTACTCGCAAAAATAGGGCCGGGTCGGGTGTGGGCGGGGGAGGCCTCGCCGGCCGCGGGTCTTGGCCGTAACCAAGGGTCGCTAGCGCGGGAATTCCCGGGCCTGCAGGGCGCGACCCTCCGCGCCCACAAGCTAAGTGCGCAGCGCCCGCCCTCATTTCCTGTTGGGCCATTATGCTGCTTCCTAGGAGGCGCGTTAGCGTCTTCAGTGGAGTTGAATGCAGGCCATTTTGTTCCCGATTCGGGTTATTCTTAACTCTGGTGCCATTTATTTTTTCTTTTGGGGCAATTTTTTTATTTCAGGCGATCAGGTTAAAGGTAGGAGCCTTTACTGGCGTCATAACGGCTGTTATTTGCTGTTCTTCGGCAGCAAGCTAATCGCCTGTTGGGGTTCCTAGATGTCTTTGGAGTACCTGGTTGAAAATTCAGATTATTGATGTGTCTGCTCGTTAGTCTTGCGCTCAACTCTTGTTGACACTCTGGGGTGATTGGGATCTACTCCCTTATAGATACTCCTGCGAAGTAGCTGTCAACTTGGTGAAGTTAATTTCTAAAGTATAGTGACCAACGTGGATACCCCGGGAGGTCACTCTCCCCGGGCTCTGTCCTGGTGGCGTATGGGAGCATAGGGCTCTGCCCCATGATGTACAGTCCCTTTCCACAACGTTGGAGATGAAGCTGGGCCTTGAGTCTGCGCCTGCATATTCCTACAGCTTCTCAGAGTCCTGTGGACAATGACTGAGGAGACAAACCATGCAGGAAACAGCTCTCTAGAGCAGCATATCTGAATCTAGGTTGATCCGAAGTGAATGAAAAATTGGTTTTAATCAGTTTCGGTGTACTGCTGGATTAAAGCTCTTACCTGCTTTGTTTTGCAGCATTTGTTTGGGATTCCAAATAATTTGATTCGGGGTAAGTAAATCTACGAATTCCTTTTGGCTTATCAGTGTTTGCCTGCCAACATTTTGCATAAGACATTTGATCATTTTGAGCTCAGTTCCATTTCATGAAGATGCTGCCGTTCAATGCATCTAGAGATTTTGCTACTTTTTTTTGTAGGCATGTTGACAGTTTCTTAGATGTATGCTCATATTCCAGGAAGATGGCTTTTTAAAGTTTATCTTCACATCTTTAATACTCACGATAGAGGAGAGATTTCTGTTTTGCAAATGGAACAATTTTGAATGACTTATCCAAAGACAGCAAAGCTGTCACGTGAGCCATGTAATGTGTGTACCCTCTTGATCTTTCCAGGGGAACTAAGGGTTTGGTCTCTTGTACAGTTCCTTTCTGTGATGTGGGGGGTTAAGTTGCGCCAGCATATGTCTACAATGACAGTAACTACGATAGATAAAGCATAACTTTTTGAAGTTATTAGAAACAGTTGCTAATCCTGGTGGACTTGAACTTCCCTCAGGTGTACATGTAGTATGGGATTGAGGGGAAATGAAATGTCTTGAAAACAGGGGTACAGTAAGTCCTTTACATATAAACCTTAAGATGCGAACATGTCCAATCACGTAAGTTAATTCAGGTGTCTGGTGTACATTGTCACACACGTGCGTCCTCTACAAGTGGTTGTGTTTTAGTATACTTTACAGTACTGTATGGAGTACAGTAGGACAGTATCTGTATTTTAAGCCCAGGATGTCTGGAAACAAGCATAAAAGCAGCAGTGACATAGGTGGTACTGCTGAAGAATGAAAGAGATTCATGATGCAGGAAGTGGTAAGGGGGTTTTCTTTATTTGAGGAGGCACTGTTGGTTTTTGAGGCAGAGGACCCGGACATAGAATGGTACACGAAAGTTGCAGCAACCATTCAGAATGCAATGCAGTGCTACTGTGTCATCTGATGAGAAGAAGAGCTAGTACCCAGATATCACTGGATCATTTTTTCAGGAGGGTAGATAGAGTTGAATCCAGCAAGGAACCAGAACCTGTGCCATCAGTGTCAGGCATGAGTGAAATTGCAGCTTGCCCTCCATCTCCTGTTGCTAATGATCCTTCAGCTCTGCCATCTCCCACCTCCTCTCCCTCCAGTCAGTAACTCATGGCCTGTTCACTCGAGGCCAGCCCCTGTATGCTAGCTGTTGTACTTTTCAAGGTACTGTAAGATTTAAAATGTTTACTTTATTTCTTTGTGTTTGTTTTTTATGTATTTGTGTGAAAAGTATTATAAACCTATTACAGTACAGTACTATATAGTCGATCCTGTTAATTGGGTACCTAGGCTAACTTTGTTGTACTTTGTCCGCTCTCAGAACGAAACTTGTCCGTATGGGAACTTACAGTAACTGTTCAGTCAGACATTCCAATGTGGACACCCCGGGAGGTCACTCTCCCCGGGCTCTGTCCTGGTGGCCTATGGGAGCATAGGGCTCTGCCCCATGATGTACAGTCCCTTTCCACAACGTTGGAGATGAAGCTGGGCCTTGAGTCTGCGCCTGCATATTCCTACAGCTTCTCAGAGTCCTATGGACGATGACTGAGGAGACAAACCATGCAGAGAGACATCTAGTATACCAAAATTTAAAAGTGAAATAAGATTGTTATGTATGAATCTAATTCTTTTTTTGTCCTTTCATTCAGGAGAGAAGAGGAGCCTTACCTGACTTGTGCAGTTAACAATGCTTTGGGGGCCTTTATTTGGCAGGGAGATTAGTAAAGTGAGTAATACACTATTTTTGGAAGATCAGCCTGGGCAATTTGAAAATGTTAAGTTTCAGCACAATGTTTAACCCTGGAATTGCACCTTAAAAACCAGCAGAGTAATAGTGTTCTGTTAACCAGGTGCCTTTTGAAATTTAGAAGGAATTCCAGAAGACACTTGTGTGGGCAGGTCTGTGGACAGTATAGTGACCTGGGAGTCCCAAGAGACCCTTGCAGGTTTCCTGTGAGGTGGAAACGTGATGTACTGATACTAAGATCTTGGCCATTCTCAAGTAAACTGGATTTTCTTAAAAGTGGAAAGCAGATGCCCATGAGAATCTACATGTCTTAATAAAGAGATCCATGTCAGTTTCTAATGTACTCGGGTGAATTACAATAAAGGTGACTATATACATAATTGTGTGGTTCCTTTTTTTGGCCGCACCATGTGGCTTGCAGGATCTTAAGTCCCCCAACCAGGGATCAGACCTGGTCCCCCTTCAGTGAAAACACCAGGGAATTCCCTATGTGGTTTTTTCTATGCAAATATGACTGCTAAATGAGTATTCTATAAATGAAGCTGCTTGTTCAAGCAGTTAATACCTGATTGATTCTGCACTAATTAAAGGCCCTGGCATTTGTGTACTACTACTTGGGAAAATGCATGTATCCTAACCAATTGTAAATAGGTAACTTAAGGTATGGTCTTAGAGACTTATACATTAGGACATGGGTGTTGAATGAGAGGTCTTCATGCTGATGAGACCTAACCATTGTACAGGATTTGGTGCAGATGTTAAAAAGTTAAAAGCAGCTGTTGGGGTAGTTAATCCTCTGCTTCTGTGTCAAAGAGCTATGCTTGAGTCACAGTAGGACTTTGTCAAGCCTGTGTACAGGCTGCCAGCATTATAGGGAAGTCATAAGACTGAAGGTTGGGGACTAGCGGGGAACCATCTAGAAGGTAGAGTCTTAGATCTTGGGTGGGGCTATTAAGTGAATTTTACAAGATGGGGAGGTAAAATAACCCATTTAGAATCCATTGGGGTCAGGTTTAAGGGGGGGATTTGGGGGTTTGGTGGGTTGTGGCCCGAACACATGGAATATCCAGATGTGCGGTTTTACAGCGTTAAGGGACGAGAGGGTAAAGAATAGGAGCTAGTTTGTGGCTATGATTATTGGAGAACCTCAGTTGCTTTACCTGAGCAAGTAGCAACACTTTTAGTGCTTACCTGTGCCGGGCTCTTCTAAGCACTTGGCATGTGTTAATCACAGCCCTGAAGTGGGTATTAATCTGTCTGCTTTGATAGGAAAACCCAGGAGGAGAAAGGCTAAATAATTGCCCAAATCTACAACTAGGAAGTGGACTGGTCCTGTATCCCCAGGGTTAGCCCTGTGTCCAGCGCACATCTTGGCATTCCCACATAAACAGTCTTTGGATGGTAGATGCACAGTAAAGTCTGAACAATGTTTTTGGTGTAAATTCTCAGGGTAGGACTGGGTGCTAGGTGGGGCATACATCCATTTCTGGTGTCCCAAGTGTAGCTGAAGCAAAGCTGTCAGCAAGTATTCTAGGTCACACCCTTTGCCGAACTTCAGGTTGCAACATACGTACCTGTAGACTTTACGAACAGGTTATTCTGGCTTTTTTCTACATGTAGGCCTCAATAGTCATAGCAGTAGTTGCTAAAGTGAGACTGCCTGGGTTTGAATCCTGATACCACCTGTCCCTGTGACCTTGGGCAAGCTACTTAACCTCTCTGCCTCAGTTTCCTTATGCATAGAATGGGGACAATAAAAGTACCTCTTGGAGTTGCAGTGAGAATTTAGAGTTAATATTTGTAAAAAAGCTTACAGTCTCGGGCTTCCCTGGTGGCACAGTGGTTGAGAGTCCGCCTGCCGATGCAGGGGACACGTCTCCGTGCCCCGGTCTGGGAAGATCCCACATGCTGCAGAGTGGCTGGGCCCGTGACCCATGGCCGCTGAGCCTGCACGTCCGGAGCCTGTGCTCCGCAGCGGGAGAGGCCACAACAGTGAGAGGCCTGCGTACCGCAAAAAAAAAAAAAAAAAAAACTTACAGTCTTATAAGTACAGTGAGCTTGTGAGAAAATTCTCTGACTTAAAAGCAAACAACTAGGGATATAGTATCCATTAAAGTTTTGTTTGATAAAGTCTGCCACCACAGATAAATGATCTACTAAACCAGGCTTATCTCACTCAGAACCCTACCTATTTGGGAGAGAAAAGGGGAGAAGATGGAGGGATTAGTATTGCCCAAGATCACCGAACTAGTAATAGAACCAGGATTTGAACCCCAAAACCGTATCATGATATACTGTTACCTTTGAACAAGGCAGCGTGGTAAGATACGTACATTATTTCATCTAATATTCTATGTACCCCTGTAAAGTAGGTACCCTTTGTGCCCATTTTGCAGAGGAGACTGAAGTTGGAGTTGAGGAACTTGCACGAGTTATATAGCCAGTAAGTGGCAGAACGTGCATCTGAGCAAGGCAATTGACTGCAGAGCCTGTGCTCAACCCACATCATACCATGCCTTGAGAAAATTAGCTATTTACACTTTGTATTCAGCTAATTAGTACCCACTACACCATAAAAACTCGGTTTCAGTTGTAACAAATTATAAACCTACTATGTGCCTATGTCTGCTTGGCTCTGGATAATACTAAGACATGAGTGCAGTTTCTTGGGGAGCGGGAGCCCTTCCTGGCTGTTGCTTCTGTCTTTCACCATTTTCTGTCTTTATGCATGTCTTTCCCTCTGATGGATGGGATCTTAGTTCCCCAACCAACCAGGAATCAAATCTGGGCCCCTGCAGTGGAGTCTTAACCACTAGACAGCCAGGGAAGTCACAGAACCTGTGTCTTTATGATGGTATCTGACATTTGATGAGGATTTACTATGTGCTAGGCATTCTTTAATCCTTACAACAGCCCTATGCAGGGCAGGGACATTTTTTATATCCATGTTATAGAAAAGGAAGACAATCAAGGTTAGATTATTTGCCCAAGGTCACACATCTTTAGATGAAGGTCTGTACCTTTAGAGCCTGAACTCAGCCACCATTCTCACCTCCCCTTCCCTAAGCACCCATAATGGCTTCTCTCAGAGGTAAGGTGGGCACCTTGAGCATTCCATCATGGTAACGTTATTAGCATTCTGATGTGCTTATTTTTTAGTTGATGTCCATCTAACCTACTAGTTGAGTTATCCTTAAAGAATGGAACCATATATGTATGCTCAGGACCTAGTACTGGCCTGGCACATAGCAAATGCTGGTTGATGACTTTATTATTCTTCTGTGTTCTATTTCATTGATTTCTGTTTTGATCTTTATTATGTTCTTTTGTTTATTTGGGGTTTAGTTTGCTCTTTTTTTCCTAGTTCCCTAAGGCAGAAGCTGATTAATTTGAGACATTTTCTTCATTTCTAGTTTAGGCATTTAGTGCTATTAGTTTCTCCCAAATACTCCTCTAACAATATTCCACAAGTAAAAAACAAAACAAACAAACAAAAATATTCCAGAAGTTCTGCTATGTTATGTTTTCATTTTAATTCAGTTCAAAATACTTTGAAATTACCTTTTGATTTCTTCTTTGACCTGTGGACTATGTAAAAGTGTGTTTTTATTGTTTTTATATTTATTTATTTAGGCCACGCCAGGCGACTTGCAGGATCTTAGTTCCCCGACCAGGTATTGAACCCAGGCCACAGCAGTGAAAGTGCTGAGTCCTAACCAGTGGACTGCCAGGGAATTCCCAAAAGTGTGTTTTTAAATATTTGGGAGTTTTCCAAAGATCTTTCTGTTATTTGTTTCTACTTTCATTCCATTGTGGCCTAAGTATATGTTTAGTTTGTATGATTGAATCATCTTAAATTTAACAAGACTTTTTCTATAACCTAGTATAGCCTATCTTGGGAAATGTTTCATGTGCACTTAAAAGGCACGAGTATGGGGCTTCCCTGGTGGCGCAGTGGTTGAGAGTCCGCCTGCCGATGCTGGGGACACGGGTTCATGCCCCGGTCTGGGAGGATCCCACATGCCATGGAGCGGCTGGGCCCGTGAGCCATGGCCCCTGGGCCTGCGCGTCCGGAGCCTGTGCTCCGCAACGGGAGAGGCCACGGCAGTGAGAGGCCCGCGTACCGCAAAAAAAAAAAAAAAAAAAAGGCATGAGTATGTTACTGTTGTCCGAAAAAATCAAGGTGGAGTGTGAAGAATGGTTAAGTGTTCCATAAATGTCAATCAGTTCAAATTGATTGAAAGTGTTGTTCAAGTCTATTCGATCCTTGCTGGTTTTCTTCCTACCTGTCCTATCAGTAATATTGAGAGTGGGTAATTGAAATCTCCAGCTATAGTTGTCGATTTGTCTGTTTCTTCTAGAAGTTCTATCAGTTTTTACTTCACGTATTTTTTTTTTTTTTTTTTTTTTTTTTTTTTTTTGCGGTACGCGGGCCTCTCACTGTTGTGGCTTCTCCCGTTGCGGAGCACAGGCTCAGCGGCCATGGCTCACGGGCCCAGCCGCTCCGCGGCATGTGGGATTTTCCCGGACCAGGGTACGAACCCGTGTCCCCTACATCGGCAGGCGGACTCTCAACCACTGCGCCACCAGGGAAGCCCTACTTCACGTATTTTGAAGCTCTGTTATTCGTTGCATATACTGAGGATTGTGCATTTTGATTGACTCCTTTACCATTGTGAAATTACCTTCTTTATTTCAATAATACTCTTTGCTCTGAAATCTACTTTGCTATTAATATAGCTGCTCCAGCTTTCTTTTGACTAGTGTTACCAGAGTATGTCTTTTTCTGTCTTTTTACTTTTAATCTATTTTTTCTATCTTTTTACTTTTAATCTTGAACAACATGGGAGTGCTACTGAAAATCCCCTATAACTTCACAGTTGGCCCTCCGTATCTGTGATTCTGCAACCATGGATTTAACCAACCTTAGATCGTGTAGGACTGTAGTACATAGTACGTATTTATTGAAAAAAATCTGAGTATAAGTGGACCTGCATAGTTCAAACCTGAGTTGTTCAAGGGTCAACTGTATTTATGTTTAACGTGTATATCTTGTAGGCAGTGTGTGGTTGGATCTTCCTTTTTCTATTTATTATGACAATCTCTGCCTTTCATTTGGAGCGTTCAGACCACATTTATTTTACTTTTTTTAAAGCTTTTTTTGGTGTGTTTATTTATTTGGCTACATCGGGTCTTAGCTGTGGCATGTGGGATCTTTAGCTGCAGCGTGCAAACTCTTAGTTGCGGCACGCATGTGGGTCTATTTCCCTATCTGGGGATCGAGCCCGGGCCCCCTACATTGGAAGTGTGGAGTCTTAGCCACTGGACCACCAGGGGAGTCCCAAGACCACATTTATTTTTAATCACAGATCTGTAGGTTTATAGTTTATAGGTTTATAGTTTGAACATTTTTTAGCCATTATTTCTTCATGTATTTTATGTCCCCAGTTCCTCCTTATTTTCAGGGTCTCCAATTACCTGTAGAGTAGGCTACTTATTAAAGTTATTCCATAGTTCACTAATACTATTTTCACTTAAAAATTTTTTTTCTATGTTTCATTTTGGATAGTTTCTTTTGCTGTGCATCAAGTTCACTAATCATTGCTTTTCCAGTATCTAATCTATTGTTAATGCTATCCAGTGTATTTATAATCTTAGATATTGTCGAGAGAGAAACTCACTTTGGGTCTTTTTATATCTTCCATGTCTCCACTTAGCTTTTGGACATATGCCATACAGTTTTTTTTTTTTTTAATGTAAGTCTTTTTTTTTTAATGTTTTTAGTTCTTTTATTTATTTATTTATTTTTGGCTGCGTTGGGTCTTCGTTGCTGTGCACAGGCTTTCTCTAGTTGCGGCCAGCGGGGGCTACTCTTCGTTGCAGTGCGCGGGATTCTCATTGCAGTGGCTTCTCTTTTTGCGGAGCACGGGCTCTAGGCTCCCAGGCTTCAGTAGTTGTGGCATGTGGGCTCAGTAGTTGTGGCTCATGGGCTTAGTTGCTCTGCGGCATGTGGGATCTTCCCGGACCAGGGATCGAACCCACGTTCCCTGCATTGGCAGGCGGATTCTTAACCACTGCACCACCAGGAAAGCCCTGCCACACAGTAATAATAACTTTTAATATCGTTTACTTCTAGTTCTATCATCTGTGTCATTTCTGGGTTGGATTCAATTGATTGTTCTCCTTACTATGGTTTGTGTTCAATAAATAAAATACAACAATAATAGAGTGTGAAAAAAATGAATATTTGCATTCAAAGAAGGAAAAGATAATTAGGGCTTAGGAAGGCTTCATGGAGATGGCAACTGAATTGATCCTTAAAATATACATATCAAGAATTCAGCTAGGCAGGAGAGAAGGCACCTGGTAAGAGAGGTGAGAAAGGTAAGAAAGGAGGAATGAGCATGGGCATGCTCAGAGTTCAGTGCAGACGCCAAAGGGGAAATAGGAAACCAACAGCTTGGGGCATTTGCCACCTGGTGCTCCTAGCACAGCACTGAAGAAATATCTGAGTCTTTAAAGATTTTTAAGCAGGGCAAAGTCTCACAGCCATGATTTAGGGAGATTAACCTTGGGATCTTGGTGGAATGAAATGAAGGGGGAAAGGATGAGGGGTGGGAGCAGAGGCCAGGTGGGTGGTGCTTTAGACCAGAGGGGCAGAAATAAAAGATGGAGAGGAGAGGGAAGAATCAGAAAAGATGTGAAAGTTTGAATCTGTACTTCTCGGAGAACCTTAACCTTGGCTTGAAGGATGAAGGGGGTGGTGGTGGGGGGGGGGTCTAGATCCAAGGAAAATGAGTTTTATTTGGAATATTGAGTCTTCTGGGTAGAGCCGTAGGACTAAAACTTAGGGTAGAGGTCAGAACCAGACCAGGTGGGCTGCCCTCTCAGTTAAAAGGCGATGGCTCGGCCCTAAAGAAGATTTCTGATCTCCTTCTACCACTTGTATGATGACCCCAGAGAAAACTTGCTTAACCTCTTTGAACCTCATTTTTTTTCATTTTCCAACTGTCAAGGGTTTTGTGAGGAACCAATGAAGTAATGGACGGATGTGTTTCTGTAGTTGAAGTAAGAGGTTTTACAAAATACGTGATGATAGTTATTTTTATAATTACATCAAGCCATGTGAATGAGTAAGATCTTGGAGGAAGACAGCAGAGACAGATCAGAGATCCCAGGGTTAAAACTTGGAGGAATTTCACAGTGTAACATCCAAAAGAGGAGTCCCTGATGGAGGCAGAAGTAAACTTGAGGAGGTGAGAAACCTTAAAGATGGGGAGTGCTTTGGGGTGGGCTCTGTGTAGAAGAAACTCAGTTGGTAAACACTCATCAAAAGTGTCTATCTAGGGCTTCCCTGGTGGCGCAGTGGTTGAGAGTCCGCCTGCCGATGCAGGGGACACGGGTTCGTGCCGCGGTCCGGGGAGATCCCACATGCCGCGGAGCGGCCGGAGCCTGTGCTCTGCAACGGGAGAGGCCACAACAGTGAGAGGCCCGCGTACCGCAAAAAAAAAAAAAAAAAAAAAAGTGTCTATCTAGAGTTCAGGTATGATAGAATGACCTTCAGAGTCAGAATCAACATGAAATGGAGAAAATATCCTTCTGCAGAGGTCACGCCTTTGACCTGGGAAACCCCCAGACACAATCAAAAGCCCTGAAAGGTCACCACAGGGAACTTGAAATCCTGAAGAACTGTTTGTATCCTGTCCTGAAGAAGGAGTGGAGTGTGTTAACAAGACAGGGTAGTCGGCTTGGCGCCTGTTTTCCATCACTAGCTCCCAACCTCAGTTCACACCCTCATCTTTTTTGTCTGGCCTCCCTCCCCCACCCTTGGTTTCCCCTTCCCCCAAGTCCATTCTCTGCATTCTCCATTTTGTTCTAAAACAAAACTCTGCTTCTGTCACTCACGTGCTTAAATCCGTTCCATAGTTCCCCATTTCCCCAGGGAAGAGGCTGCCTCCTTAGACAATACCCTGAATCCATGGTCTGTCTCTCCCTCTCCAGTTCCTCCGCATGGCACCCTCTGCCCCAGTCAGACCTTGGCAGTTTCCCACAACCACCACAGGCTCCCATCGCTCCCTGTCAGTGCACGGGATGCTTCTCCTAGGATGCCCGGCCGTTTTAGGCTTAACCTGGAAAGCCTTTGTTAAGCCCCGGCTGAGCCAGATAACCTTGTGCGTACCGTTGTCACACCCTGAGTAGTTGCTGATAGTCCTATTTCTCATCTTTCTCTGATGGAGAGCCTCTTGAGAGCAGGGAGGATCCGAATCTCTTTTGTCCGTACAGTCCCTTCCACACTAGATTCTCCCAAACAAACCTTGATTTCAAGTAGTCTTTCTGGTTGTCAGTCCTCTTGTCCCAATTTGGGGTCTTCAAAATACACACCCACTGTACCCTTGCCAGGGCGGAGAGAGCCTGGTTAGGAGCGCCTTAGCCAGAGCGCGCCACTCGCACTTCCCGGGGCGGCCGCCAGGGGCCGCCGGGCTCTTTGTTTTCTTTTCTGGCCCGGGGTCGGGGCCGGAGGCCTGTAGAGCGCATGCTCTGGGGCAGTTCGCGGCCGGGCCGGGGAGCGGAGGAGTTCCTTGTGGCCGACCTGCAGCGAGGTAGGTCGCGCCCGTCACGCGCGGAGGGTCGGGGCGGAGGGCGGCGCGCGGGCACCGGCGGTCGGCGGCGGGTCGGGCCCGTTGCTTGCGCGCGCCCGTGTCGCGCGGCGCCGGCGCCACGTGAAGCCGAGTGGCTGAGAGGTGCGGGCGCGCGAGTCTCCGGCCCCGCGGGGCCCCCCGGAGCCTGCCGGGCCCCGCCTCGCCCGAGCGAGGGCCGCGCGGCCCCTCTGCAGCCGCGCCTCGCACGCCTGGCCCGCGCCGCCCGCGGGGGCGGGAGATTCAAACGGCCCTAGCGCGGCCGGCCAGGTTGCGCGCGGCCGCGGTGACCTCCCGCCAGCGGTGCGCCGACCAGCGCGCCTCCCGGGCCGAGGCGGCAGCTCCGGCGGGGCCGCGTTTCCGGAGCGGGAAAGTGATTAAGTCTAGCACTGGTTTGGAGAATGCGGTTTGCAGAGTGGGGCGGAACCCTGTCCGGCGAGGGTCTGCTTTTAGGAGGGTAGGCTGCTGAGGGTCTACGCGGAGAGCGAAATCTCAGCGTCAACAGGCACCGTCACGATGACTGTTGACCGGTTGGAGAGGTGTGCCGGGAACTCCGCACCAACTCGTCTGTCAACAGATTATTTACTGGCTGTCCACTCCGTGCCGCGTGTGCAAGGCTGGGGAACATGGTGAGAGGGCCCCGTGTGGCCTTGGCGGAGCTCGCGGTCTCCCTGGGGAGGCCCATGTGGGGCCACACTTACGATCCAGGGCGATCCCTGAAGTGTGCCCGTGGATCCGGGGCGCTGCTGGCGGATATTAACAGAGGTGCGCCAACCAAGTGTGACTTGGGTGCCCCAGCAGAAGCTGAGTGTACGGAGTGTGGAGGGGAACTCGGAGGTTCACCCAAGGCTGCGCAGGAGGGTTAGGTATGGCTTTCCAGCCGAGGTTACTCTTGGCCCGGGTTTTGAAGGAACAATGGAGTTATCCAGGCAGACTGAGGATGGGCGGGGTTAGGGTGATCCTGGCAGGGAACACAGCACATGCAAAAGCATGAAGGTGTAGTTGAGTGTTATCATCAGGGGTACCACGGTGTTTGGTTGGAGCACAGGGTACAAGGAGGGGAAGAGCAAGATATTCCTGCAGGGGCTGGGTCTCAAAAGGTCTGGAGTGCAAGACCAAGGAGCACTGGGTGGGGTGGAGAAGGCAGCGATGGTTTCACCCAAAAAGGGCATCAGAATGGAGTCTGGAAAGATGAACTAGGAGTTCTACATGCTCCTGTTGGCGAAAACATCCCAAGAGCAGGAATAGTGTTCAGCTTGGCAACTTCCTAGTTGGGTACCCTTGGGCCACCCACCCAATCCCCATGGGCCTTGTTTCCCTTACCTGTAAGGTGAAGATAAGAGGCTTGTGGTGAGGATTACTAATACCCTATTATTTCCATAAAGCTGTGGTTGTAACATCTGGTGGAAGATGTGGCCCCTTTCCCCTGGGAAAAATGAACGCACTTAAGCCGAGGCTCAGCTCCCTATGTAAGGGGGATCCTCCAGTAAGGAGTTCCTGGGTGAAGTCTACCAGCTCTGTGCCTGACATGAGGCAGGAGCTCAGCAAATGTTTGTTGACAGATGAGCCTCTCTCCTCCCTTCCCTCCTGGGGACTTTCTTTTTTTTTTTTGAATTTTATTTTATTTATTTTGTTATACAGCAGGGTCTTATTCTGTATTTTATACATATTAGTGTATACATGTCAATCCCAACCTCCCAATTCATCCCCCCACCACCACTCCGCCCACCACTTTCCCCCCTTGGTGTCCATAGTTTGTTCTCTACATCTGTGTCTCTATATCTGCCCTGCAAACCGGTTCATCTGTACCATTTTTCTAGGTTCCACATATATGCGTTAATATCTGATACTTGTTTTTCTCTTTGTGACTTACTGCATTCTGTATGACAGTCTCTAGATCCATCCACGTGTCTGCAAATGACCCAATTTCCTTCCTTTTTATGGCTGAGTAATATTCCATAGCGTATATGTACCACATCTTTATCCATTCATCTGTCGATGGGAATTTAGGTTGCTTCCATGACCTGGCTATTGTAAATAGTGCTGCAGTGAACATTGGGGTGCATGTGTCTTTTTGAATTATGGTTTTCTCAGGGTATATGCCCAGTAGTGGGATTGCTGGGTCATATGGTAATTCTATGTTTAGTTTTTTAAGGAACCTCCATACCTTTCTCCATAGTGGCGGTATCAATTTACATTCCCACCAACAGTGCAAGAGGGTTCCCTTTTCTCCACACCGTCTCCAGCATTTGTTGTTTGTAGATTTTCTGATGATACCCATTCTAACTGGTGTGAGGTGATACCTCATTGTAGTTTTGATTTGCATTTCTCTAATGATTAGTGATGTTGAGCAGCTTTTCATGTGCTTCTTGGCCATCTGTATGTCTTCTTTGGAGAAATGTCTATTTAGGTCTTCTGCCCATTTTCTGATTCGGCTGTTTGTTTTTTTAACATTGAGCTGCATGAGCTGTTTATATATTTTGGAGATTAATCCTTTGTCCATTGATTCGTTTGCAAATATTTTCTCCCATTCTGAGGGTTGTCTTTTCGTCTTGTTTGTAGTTTGCTTTGCAAAAGCTTTTAAATTTCATTAGGTCCCATTTGTTTATTTTTGGTTTTATTTCCGTAACTCTAGGAGGTGGATCAAAAAAGATCTTGCTGTGATTTATGTCAAAGAGTGTTCTTCCTATGTTTTCCTCTAAGAGTTTTATAATGTCCAGTCTTATGTTTAGGTCTCTAGTCCATTTTTTTTTTTTTTTTTTTTTTGCGATACCCGGGCCTCTCACTGTTGTGGCCTCTCCCGTTGCGGAGCACAGGCTCCGGACGCACAGGCTCAGCGGCCATGGCTCACAAGTGCAGCCGCTCCGCAGCATGTGGGATCTTCCCGGACCGGGGCATGAACCCGTGTCCCCTGCCTCGGCAGGTGGACTGTCAACCACTGTGCCACCAGGGAAGCCCTCTAATCCATTTTGAGCTTATTTTTGTGTATGGTGTTAGGGAGTGTTCTAGTTTCATTCTTTTACATGTAGCTGTGCAGTTTTCCCAGCACCACTTATTGAAGAGATTGTCTTTTCTCCATTGTATATCCTTGCCTCCTTTGTCATAGATTAGTTGATCATAGGTGTGTGGGTTAATCTCTGGGCTTTCTATCCTGTTCCGTTGATCTATATTTCTGTTTTTGTGCCAGTACCATATTGTCTTGATTACTGTAGCTTTGTAGTATAGTCTGAAGTCAGGGAGTCTGATTCCTCCAGCTCCGTTTTTTTCCCTCAAGACTGCTTGGGCTATTTGGGGTCTTTGTGTCTCCATACAAATTTTAAGATTTTTTGTTCTAGTTCTGTAAAAAATGCCACTGGTAATTTGATAGGGATTGCATTGAATCTGTAGATTGCTCTGGGTAGTATAGTCATTTTCACAATATTGATTCTTCCAATCCAAGAACATGGTATATCTTTCCATCTGTTTGTATCATCTTTGATTTCTTTCATCAGTGTCTTATAGTTTTCTGAGTACAGGTCTTTCACCTCCTTAGGTAGGTTTATTCCTAGGTATTTTATTCTTTTTGTTGCAATGGTGAATGGGATTGTTTCCTTAATTTCTCTTTTTGATCTTTTGTTGTGAGTATATAGGAATGCAAGAGATTTCTGTGCATTAATTTTGTATCCTGCAACTTTACAAATTCATTGATTAGTAGTTTTCTGGTGGCATCTTTAGGATTCTCTATGTATAATATCATGTCATCTGCAAACAGTGACAGTTTGACTTCTTCTTTTCCAATTTGTATTCCTTTTATTTCTTTTTCTTCTCTGATTGCCGTGGCTGGGACTTCCAAAACTATGCTGAATAATAGTGGTGAGAGTGGACATCCTTGTCTTGTTCCTGATCTTAGAGGAAGTGCTTTCAGTTTTTCACCATTGAGAATGATGTTTGCTGTGGGTTTGTCGTATATGGCCTTTATTATGTTGAGGTAGGTTTCCCCTATGCCCACTTTCTGGAGAGTTTTTATCATAAATGGGAGTTGAATTTTGTCAGACGGTTTTTTTGCATCTACTGAGATGATTATATGGTTTTTCTTGTTCAATTTGTTAATATGGTGTATCACATTGATTGATTTGTGTATATTGAAGAATCCTTGCATCCCTGGGATAAATCCCACTTGATCATGGTGTATGATCCTTTTAATGTGTTGTTGGATTCTGTTTGCTAGTATTTTGCTGAGGATTTTTGCGTCTATACTCATCAGTGATATTGGTCTGTAATTTTCTTTTTTTGTAGTATCTTTGTCTGGTTTTGGTATCAGGGTGATGGCGGCCTCATAGAATGAGTTTGGGAGTGTTCCTTCCTCTGCAATTTTTTGGAAGAGTTTGAGAAGGATGAGTGTTAGCTCTTCTCTAAATGTTTGATAGAATTCAGCTGTGAAGCCATCTGGTCCTGGACTTTTGTTTGTTGGAAGATTTTTAATCACAGTTTCAATTTCATTACTTGTGATTGGTCTGTTCATATTTTCTGTTTCTTCCTGGTTCAGTCTTGGAAAGTTATACCTTTCTAAGAATTTGTCCATTTCTTCCAGGTTGTCCATTCTATTGGCATAGAGTTGCTTGTAGTAGTCTCTTAGGATGCTTTGTATTTCTGCGGTGTCTGTTGTAACTTCTCCTTTTTCATTTCTAATTTTATTGACTTGAGTCCTCTCCCTGTTTTTCTTGATGAATCTGGCTAAAGGTTTATCAATTTTGTTTATCTTCTCAACGAACCAGCCTTTAGTTTTATTCATTTTGCTGTTGTTTTCTTCGTTTCTATTTCATTTATTTCTGCTCTGATCTTTTTTTTTTTTTTTTTTTTTTTTTTTTTTTTTGCGGTACGCGGGCCTCTCACTGTTGTGGCATCTCCCGTTGCGGAGCACAGGCTCCAGACGCGCAGGCTCAGTGGCCATGGCTCACGGGCCTAGCCACTCCACGGCATGTGGGATCTTCCCAGACCGGGGCATGAACCCGTGTCCCCTGCATCGGCAGGCGGACTCTCAACCACTACGCCACCAGGGAAGCCCTCTGCTCTGATCTTTATGATTTCTTTCCTTCTACTAACTTTGGGTTTTGTTTATTCTTCTTTCTCTAGTTCCTTTAGCTGTAAGGTTAGATTGTTCATTTGAGATTTTTCTTGTTTCTTGAGGTAGGCTTGTATTGCTATAAACTTCCCTCTTAGAACTGCTTTTGCTGCATCCCATTGGTTTTGGATCATCGTGTTTTCGTTGTAATTTGTCTCTAGATATTTTTTGATTTCCTCTTTGATTTCTTCAGTGATCTTTTGGTTATTTAGTAACGTATTGTTTAGCCTCCATGTGTTTGTGTTTTTTTCCCTGTAATTAATTTCTAATCTCATAGCATTGTGGTCCAAAAAGATGCTTGATATGATTTCAGTTTTCTTAAATTTACCGAGGCTTGATTTGTGATGCAAGGTGGGATCTATCCTGAAGAATGTTCCATGTGCACTTGAGAAGAAAGTGTAATCTGCTGTTTTTGAATGGAATGTCCTATAAATATCAATTAAATCTATCTGGTCTATGGTGTCATTTAAAGCTTGTGTTTCCTTATTAATTTTGTGTTTGGATGATCTGTCCATTGGTGTGAGGTGTTAAAGTCCCCAACTATTATTGTGTTACTGTCGATTTCCTTTTTTATAGATGTTAGCAGTTGCCTTATGTATTGAGGTGCTCCTCTGTCGGGTGCATATATATTTATAATTGTTATATCTTCTTCTGGGATTGATTCCTTGATCATTATGTAGTGTCCTTCCTTGTCTCTTGTAACATTCTTTATTTTAAAGTCTATTTTATCTGATATGAGTATTGCTGCTCCAGATTTATTTGCTTTCCATTTGCATGGAATATCTTTTTCCATCCCTCCTGGGGACTTTTCTCACAAAGAGATTCTTTAGCCATTGCGTCTGGTGGGCAAGTGTCTGTCTCCTGATGTCGGGGTGGGTGAGGACAGCTGCTGTGGTCAGAGAGGGCTCTGTCTCCCTTTGCAGAGATGAGGTCACAGCAGGTCACTGCAGGAACACCACGGCCCTGGTAGACTGTCTAGTCTGCTGTGCCTTCATTCACCAAATGAGGAAACTGAGGCCCAGAGAGAAGTGGGGAGGGGGGATGCTCTCGTCCTAGTGGTGAGTGGTTGGGAGACCTGGGCTGTCATCCCACCTCTATGTGGCCTGGGGCACCTTCCTCTGAGCCTCTACTTTCTTATCTGTAAAGCCAGGATGATCACACCTCCAAGGGCAGGTGTGAATGTTCTAGGAGAGGCTGGCACACCTTAGGTGCCTATTGGTGGAAGTTGTCTCTGTATCTGACTTACTGGATTGTATCTCACTCTTCTCCCAGACTGTAAACTCCTTGAAGATGGAAGCTGTGTTTGTCTGTTGGGGAGTGCAGGGTAGGGACAAAAGACTACTACTTATTCTTAGCCCAGGTACTCAGTGTCTGGCTAAGAAAATACACCCAGAGCGGTTAGAGAGGGAGTCTGTCAAAGGACTGATGTGTACGGTAGAGGATATGCAGGTGGGTCATGGGTACAGGGCTCCACCTTTTAGAAGGTGCCCTCTCATCTTCCACCCTGCCTCGGCGATTGCTCACAGCAGCACCCTGCAGTGCCTGGAGTCCTCTGTTTGAGAGATGAAGACTGTCAGGCTCAAAGGGAACTCAGGTGTGTTGGACTTGAAAGCCAGTGCTCTCTTCACCACAGCATGGAGTTGTACCCGTCGTCCTTCCATACATCTTTCAGCAGATTTGTCACCTACGTGGCCCACCCTCCCAGGCCCTAGCTGCCTCCGAGCTCCTCTCTGCTCTCGCTATCCTGTCCCCCTCAGCAGGCTGCTGCCCTCTGCTCCTTGCCTTTGGCCAAGCTCATAGAGGATCCTGGGGAGGCCTGTCCAGGCTGCCTTGACCCCTGCCTGGATCACGGCCTGCCTTTAGCCAACCATTCTTGTTTTGTTTTTGTTTTTAATTATCAGGTATACCTGGATTCTATTCCTGGCTCTCCTTTCTGATGGTATGAACTTAAGCAAGTAAATTGACTTCTCTGAGCCTCAGTTCCCTCAACTGTGAAATAGGAGTGACAGTGCCTTCTTCAGCTTGTTGTGAGAAGTTAAAGGTTGTTGGCATGTGGAAAGTAGGCGAGACCAGTGTCCCAGAGAGACTCATTTTAAGGAGCAGATTGATATGGTGGATAGACAGGTAAATTTAAATAATCGTGATCTAAAAGTCTGCCCTAATTTCTCTGTGAGAATGATTCCTTTAGGATTGAGAGAGGGATCAGAGGTGGCTTACCAATGGAGGTGACTTTGAGCAGAACTTCTTCTAGTCGGATAGGGATGGGATGGTACAGAGATGCACGTGGTATGGAGAGAATAGTAGGCAGTCTAAGATTGTGTGAGAAGAGAAGGGACGATGTGACAGATAAGGTAGGAGGCCAGAAGTGTTAGTATTAGACCCTGGGGGTCTTTAGTACCAGGTTAAGAAATGTGGGCAGAGGGCGCCACTGAGGAGTCTGAGCAAGGAAGCAGCTTGTTTCAGGTTTGAGGTTTAAAAAGATCATGAATGGCTTGTAGAGCGGGATGGCGATGGGGGTGGGCAGTAGGGAGATGAGAGACAAGCTTCTGTCTTTTCTGGGGGAGAGAGTATGAGGGAGAGTTCTCAGACAGGCTGAGGGACTGGGGAGTGTGGGGAGGAAGTAGGTAGGGGCACCAGCCCTGGGGTCTGAGTGACTAGGTACTTGGTACGGATCTTGATTTCCTCGTCCAGTCTTGGGTAAGACACTTTACCTTTTTGAGCCTCAGTTTCCTCATCTGTAAAGTGGGATCAGTGTGGTTAGCTTGCAGTGAGATGCCCCAGAATATTAGCCCAAAACACAGGTGGCTAAGGAGATATTGCCTGGGTCTGTTCCAACCCACACTAACACTTTTTTTTTTTTTTGGTTAATGACCCATGACACCAAATACCTCATATAGCCTTTATTTTTCTCCACCCCAGGCCTTGCCCACAGGTCAACCCAACATCAGCAGCAATGTGCTGATATTATTCTGTTCCCTTTTTTCTCACTTCTGGCTGTAAGTACTTTTCCATGCTACTACACAGTCTCCCTCCCCAGCACAGCTAACTGGTACAGGTCATTCTGATGAACTGACGGGAAATATGCCCTTGGCGGGACAGGGCCCTGGACACAGTGAACTGGCTGGCAACCTGGCCAGGGGTACAAGAAACAGTGGATACCTGTTACGTCCCACACTCCTTAACCCATCCAGCTCTGCCTACCTAACATCCCTTCTTGGTCTGCTCCCACGCACTTCACACTTAACAAAAACGCCTGGTGAGGTGGACCTCTCAGTCTCTCCTCTCCTGTTTGTCCCACAGTGTTCTCAGTAACTGGAAGTCGACCATCTACTTATTCACTTAAGCCAAAGCCTGGGGGTCCTTGTGTTTGGCCAAGTTCATGGGGGATCAGGGAGGCTGGGTATTTTAGGATGAAAAAGTCATTCTGGCTTCCTCCCTCACCCTCATTCCCCACATCTAATCCGCCAGCAAAGCAAGCCTGTCTCCTAAATTGATCTGTTTTGTCTACTTTTCTCTCTTGCCTCAGACCAAATCAAGTCGGTGACTTCTCTCATTTGGATGCCTGCAATCTCCTCCTCTTCCAAACCACTGCATTTTCTCTACAGTAGCCAGAACAATCGTTAAGACATTTTTCTTAAAACTCTTCTGTTTTCCCTACTAGGCCTTGTACGATCCGTCGCCTGCTCCCCTTGTGCCATGTGATCCATCGCTGTCCACCTACAGCCCTGCTGGCCTCCCCAGGTTCCTGAGCACATCACATGCTTTTGTCCGGGTCTTCCCCTGCTAGCTTTCTCTTGCTAGTATTTCAAGCCTTAGCCCAAATGTTACCTATCTGACCTATATCTCCTCCCCCGTCCCAGTTTTTCTCGCTTTTTTTTTTTTACTGAGGTAAAATACACATAACATAAAATTGACCATTTTAACCATTTTTAATTGTATATAGTTCAGTGGCATTAAGTACGTTTACAGTGTTGTGCCTTGCCTATCCTTCACACAACACCATCTGTAATAATACTCTGTGTGTGTGTGTGTGTGTGTGTGTGTGTGTGTGTGTGTGTGTCTTTCCCACTAGAATTAAGCTCCATGAGAACAGGGAGAGGGTTAGTTTTCTTTTTCCTTGCTACACCTGGCAGTGGTAATAGGCATTCATGGAATGAATGAGTACATGCTGCCACGTATTGAGTACTTACTGTGTGCTTGGCACTCCAAAGTCCTTTACAAACATTTCATTCAGTCTTTTTTTTTTTTTTTTTTTTTTTGGTTGTGCTGGGTCTTCGTTGCTGGGCGCGGGCTTTCTCTGATCGCGGCAAGCGGGGGTTAGTCTTTGTTGTGGTGTGTGGGCTTTTCATTGCGGTGGCTTCTCTTGTTACGGAGCACGGGCTCTAAGCACACGGGCTTCAGTAGTTGTGGCACGTGGGCTCAGTAGCTGCGGCTTGCAGGCTTTAGAGCACAGGCTCAGTAGTTGTGGCGCACGGGCTTAGTTGCTCCGCGGCATGTGGGATCTTCCCGGACCAGGGATCGAAGCCGTGTCCCCTGCATTGGCAGGCGGATTCTTAATCACTGCACCAGCAGGGAAGTGCTTCATTTAGTCTTGACAACAGCCCTGGAAGTGGTCATTGCCTCCCTTTTTACAGATGAGGGTACAGCTCAGAGAGGTTAAAGCTGCTAGAGAGGGACTTCCCTGGTGGCGCAGTGGTTGAGAATCTGCCTGCCAATGCAGGGGACACAGGTTCGAACCCTGGTCTGGGAAGATCCCACATGCCGCGGAGCAACTAAGCCCGCGTACCACAACTACTGAAGCCCGTGCGCCTAGAGCCCATGCTCTGCAACAAGAGAAGCCACTGCAATGAGAAGCCCGCGCACCGCAACAAAGAGTAGCCCCCGCTCGCCGCAACTAGAGAAAGCCCGCGCGCAGCAACGAAGACCCAACGCAGAAAAAAGTAAATAAATAAAATAAATAAATTTAAAAAAAAAAAAGCTTCCATAGAGGTCAACCATGGTCACAGAAGCAGGGTTGAACAAACCACAGCTCTGGCAGATGAATCCAATTCCCTTTATCCTAAGGAATGTGCATTTCTAATGTGGGAAAAGGGGTTTCAAAGAGGCTACTTGGAGGGGAGGAGTTCAACCCCGGGAGAATAGAAGTTGGGTGAAACACAGAACTGCCTCAACAGAGTCAAAACTGGGCCAGTCACAACCTGTAGAAGCTCAGCCTGCAGAGGCTCAACCTACACAGCCTTGACGGATTGTAGGCCTTTGGCTATTTCGCCATCTTCGGTACTTTGTTCTCTTCCCCCAGGATAGTCAGCAGAAATGGCCTGGAAATTCCAGGCCACTCCCTTTGTGTTCATATACCATGGAATGCGGAGCTGGAGAGGCTGAGGCTCTAGGACCTACTGGAAGAAAGGAAGGGAGGGAGGGAGGAAGAATGGGGTGCTGTTTAGGCCCACAGAGGAGCCTGAGAAGGTCTCTTGGAGTTCTCTTTCCATTTGTAGCCTTGGGTAGAGTCTGCATCCCTTTTCCGTAGAATGGAGGAGAGGTGGGTTAGATTAGATTAGAGCTGTGCCTGAGCAGCACCTGGGACAGACCCTAGGTGTTATAACACCAGCATTGATTTATTGAGCACTTACTATGTTATTACTTTTACAGTATTAGCTCAATTAGTCATAGACATCACAACAGGGTGTGAGTACTATTATTATCCCCGTTTTACTGAGGAGGAAACTGAATCATGAAGAGATTAAATAACTTTGTCCAAGGTCAAACAGCCAGAAAGCAGCTGAGCACATATTCTGGCTCCTCTTAACCACCACTTGCTCTACCACTTTTGCATCTGGGTAGCTGCGAATTGCCCTCATTAGAGTTTGGGAGCCTGAGGCTTAGACAACTGAACTGTCTTTCACAACCTTAAAGACCAGGGCTCAATAAAGATTTATTTCCAAAGCTGCTTATGTGGGGGAGAAAAGGCTTTCGACACAATTTGGGCTGGATTGGAATTGAGATAGCCGCGGAGAAAGTCAGTTCTCAGAGGTCTTGAGGAGACAAGGCAGCAGCAGTTAGTTTAAGGAGTGAAGGGCTCAGGGCTGAGGCTTTCAGCTGCCCGGGATCGTGCTAGGTGCAACAGCCCTTCTTGTCACCCATAGGTGATTTCCTTTCCCCCTTTTGTAACACCGTCTGTTTGTGTGAGTGTGTATACAGTGTTTGTCTCTTGTTGGACTGCTTAGAGGAAAGCCCAGTTCCTCCCAGGAGTGGTGGCATTTTGGATCAAAGGGCGCAGATGGTTTGGTGTGCTTTTATTTAATGAGAACAGCTTTGTGTGTGTGTGGTCTGATTATGGCACTTATGTATAACCAAAGTTACTAGTGGTTATGTTGGGGTTGGGAGGAGTTGTGAGGGATACTTCACTTAATGTTCTTCAATGTTTTAATTTTTTATAATAAAATTTTAAAAATACATGTAATGTTTCTTGTAGCTTCGATAATATAGGTAAACTACAAAGAAAGAAGTAGAAGTTGTCCATAATCCCATTTTCCAGAGGTTACCATTACCAATATTGAATGTATTTCCTTCCACACATTTTTATATGTGTATGCTTTTTCTTTTCCACAAATAGGATGATGGGCTGTTTTTCAATCTGTTTATATTACTTGGCAATGATTCAGTAAATAAATCTCGGAAAGCATCACTTTTAATGGCTTCGTCCTGTTTTATCATCAGTATACCACATATTATCTAGCCAGTCCCCTACTCCTGAGTGTATGGGTTGCTCCATTTTTTGTTGTTTTTTTAATGTTATGAAGAATACAGTAGAGAATATTTGTGGATCCTAATCTTTGGGTGTATTTATTATTTGGTTCTTCTCAGATAAATTCTGAGAAGTGGAATTGCTGGGCATTTCTTCTCACTTTTTTTTTTAGAGTTTTTGATGAATATTGCCTAATTAGAGCAGGAAAATGATTGCCATTTCTGACATGGAGTATTTGCCTGGGTTTTTCAGGACAGGAAGATGCCACCCAAGCGTATAACTAAGAGAAGGTCACCCCCCGAAGATGCCCTCCCCAAAAGCAAGAAGGTGAAGGGTAAGTTGGCCTTGGCCTCTACTTCAGTATGGGTGGCCTCTTGGCACCCCCAGAATCTGGAACTGGGCTCCCTGAGATTTGAAGCTGAGGGGCCTGGAAGTCCAGGAACTCCACCCAGCTGGAGAGTCTCCTGTAGCTCACTGAATCCCACCCTCTGGGAATCTTAAAGGGGCAGAGACTTGCCTAAAAGCACTCAGATACTGGCAAAAAACTAGACCCTAGGGCTTTGCCCCAGGCAGTAATGCATCATGGTTAAGACCATTGACCTCCAGACTGGGTTCAAGTCCTGGCTCTGCCACTTTCTAGCTACATATAGCTTTGAGCAAATCACTAAC
Organism: Tursiops truncatus; assembly: GCF_011762595.2. Lineage (NCBI taxonomy): Eukaryota > Metazoa > Chordata > Mammalia > Artiodactyla > Delphinidae > Tursiops > Tursiops truncatus. The sequence goes on along the minus strand of NC_047034.1, from coordinate 161,641,332 downwards.
CTCACTGAGCTTGGACTACTACCCCATTCATAAAATGGGCAACCTCACTGGGCTGTCCTGAGGAAAATGAGATCATGTCCTGGTAGCACTGGAGGGAGGTGGCTGTGGTCTCCTCTCTCCTTAGACCCTGGAGAGAGTCAGGGAGGAGAGAGAGCCACCCCCAATCTGGGAGGGGGGAATATGGACCCACACTCAGACACTGTCTGTCTTTTGCAGACCCTGGTAACCAGGCAGTGAGGGTCGTTGCCTCCCGCCGCGTTCCAGGCGCCCGCTCCTGCCAAGGTGCCTGCGGGCCGAGCCCTCCTGACCAGAAAGCCCGACCAGGTGGCTGCTTGCCCAGCGCACCCACACCCTCTGCGCAGCCGCAGCAGACCTGGCAGCCTGGCCACACCCCCAGGGGGAGGGGCTGGACGCCATTGGCTGTCCGGGGCTACGGGCGGTCGCTGTTGGCCACCAGATGGCCCTGTGCCGCACACTGGTTGGCGTGTTCCTCTCTGCAAAAGCCTGTGCGGGCTCTTAACTCCTACCCCTTCCTTTTCAGCTGCCTGTCCGCTCCCACATAGGAGCGGAGTGCGGGTCAGTGTACCTATGTCCAGGGGTTAAGTCACAGCCTGAGGATGCACTGCAAACTCTACTAATTATTCTGTGACCTTCTCTGAGACTCTGTTCCCTTTTCTGTAAAGTGGGATCCTAAGAATGGAAGGTCTCTAGCATAATGTGAGGGGCTGCAAGGCAGTCTAACACTAGTAAGCAGTCGGTAAAGGGGTAGACGTTATTATGCCCTGATAGTATGGTTCCCGACCAAGAACAACCTATCAGGAAAACTAGCTTGTGTCCCCACTGTTCTTTAGCCCTCTCCACCAAGATTCATTTGCCGATATTGAGTGTCTCGTTTCCATTTCCTTCCACTCACATTAATAATGTGATCAGTTTTTAATCTGCACAAAAACCCTATGAGATAAGTACTTTTGTTATCCTCGTTTCACAGATGAGGAAACTTAGGCTTGGAGAGGTCAGATGGTCTGTGGCAGGGCAGGGGCTTGAACCCAGGTCTGTGTGATCACAGAGCCTGTGCAGTGACCTCTTCTCTCTCCCATCATCCTACACACTCAGGGGCTGTCTCCTTCACCCCTCAGTCTCACATAGGTCCCACAACACAGAACCGGGTTTGGTGCTGACGCTGGGCCAGGGCGACGTGGGCCAGCTGGGGCTGGGCGAGAATGTGATGGAGAGGAAGAAGCCAGCCCTGGTGCCCATTCTAGAGGACATCGTGCAAGCTGAGGCTGGGGGCATGCACACTGTGTGTCTAAGCAAAAGTGGCCAGGTAGGTTGGGCGTGGCACAGGATGGGACAGGGCCTGGGGTTAGTAGGGGGCTTGGGGAAGGAGCTTTGAACCACACGCATTACTCTGTGGAGATGGAGCTGGCTAGACAAGCAGGGATTGGCCTAAACAAGAACGGACGGAGAGGCCAGGCCTTGCACTAATGGGGGCATCCTGGGCACAGGTCTACTCCTTCGGCTGCAATGATGAGGGTGCCCTGGGAAGGGACACATCAGTGGAGGGCTCAGAGATGGTCCCTGGGAAAGTGGAACTGCAAGAGAAGGTGGTACAGGTGTCAGCAGGAGACAGTCACACAGCGGCCCTCACCGAGGATGGCCGTGTCTTCCTTTGGGGCTCCTTCCGGGTAAGACTGGGTCTGGAAGACGTCATGGGGGCTGGTGGGCAGAATTAACTGGTGGGGCCCCAAAGATAACCCATCATGAGACCCCTGTTTTACTTACTGGGGAAATCAAGGCCCTGGGCTGAGCTTGGGCCCAGACCCAGGTTTCTGGCTTCTTCATCCAGGCCTGTCCACACCACTGCTGTTCCCTGGACTCTGATGTTATGATGTGTGCGTCTTGGGAAAGGGGTGGGTCAAGGATGCCTTTGGGCTGAGGCTAAGCCAGGAAGCCTACTAACCCATCTCCCTGCCTTCAACCTCCCCCCCGCCTTCCCAGCCTTCTTCCACACTTCTCAGGGGTTTGGGGGCACATCTCAGAACTTCCAGGACAGGAGAGTGTGGTTTAAAAAGCAGATACAGCGTTAAAATTGTTTTTGGTACTTTAGTATTCAATTTATTTTGAAATGTCAAAAATAAAGGAATCTGATGTTTCCTCATTGGGGCTGGTTTTAAATTTTTTTATTGATAATTTCAAACACATAAAAGTAAGCAGAATACTATATTGAACTCTATCTGCTTGCCCCAACAATTATCAGCTTATGACCAAACTTGTTTCATCTTTACTCCCTTCCGTTCCCCAACTCCTTTGTTATTTTAATGCAATTCACAGACCATGTATGATTTCATTCGTAAGTATTGCACTATGTGGCCTGGCTCCTGCCCACTTCTCCATCTCCATCTGGCACCAGTGCCCTTCACCAGACAGCTCCGTGGCTGACTGCAAAGCTGGATCTGGCTGGTATGAGGCAGGAAGAACTGGCTGAAAACTCTTCCGCCCCTCCCTTCCAGGACAATAATGGTGTGATCGGGCTCTTGGAGCCCATGAAAAAGAGCATGGTGCCTGTGCAGGTGCAGCTGAGTACGCCCGTGGTGAAGGTGGCCTCAGGTGAGTCTGCAGGTACTCACTCTGGGCAGGAGTTGGAGAACCTTTTTGGGGGGCTGGCCCAGCCTTGGCCCTTACAGACAAGCCCTGCATCCCTTGCCTTCCTCTCACCCTCAGGAAACGACCACTTGGTGATGCTGACAGTTGATGGCGACCTCTGTACTTTGGGCTGCGGGGAGCAGGGCCAACTGGGCCGCGTGCCTGAATTATTTGCTAATCGTGGTGGCCGGCAGGGCCTCGGTAGGTGGCTTAGGTCCCTCTGGCGGGGCAAGTTGGCAAGCCACCCCCGGTGAAGGTCAGAGGTAGAAGGGATTCTCTGTGTTCAGGCTTGTATCAGGTGGACGTGCGGTGGTAGTTAAGGACTCAGATTCTAGAGCCAGACTACCCCAGGTTTGAATCGTGGCTCTACCAGCTACTGGCTGTGGGCCCCTGGACATAGTTTCCTCATCTCTAAACCCACCTACCTCTAAACCTACCTCACTGGTTTGTTGTGAAGTTAAATGAGTTTGCATAAAAGACTGTCTGGCACATGGTAAGTTCCAGGTAAATGTTACCCCTGTGGCTGTGAGAGTCTGAGTGAGGCACTTGGACTCTCCTGGCCTCAGTTTCCTCTTCTGTATAATAGGGACAAGAGTCCCTGCCTAGCCTCCCTGCGAGGGCTTTAGCAGTGAAGGAGAAACAGATGGGGCAGAGAGGAGAGGCTGTGTGTGTCTGCCACTGACCCTGGCCTGCTCTCTGCCTGCAGAACGACTCCTGGTCCCCAGGTGTGTGATGCTGAAATCCAGGGGAAGCCGGGGCCATGTCAGATTCCAGGATGCCTTCTGTGGTGCCTACTTCACCTTTGCCATCTCCTCTGAGGGCCATGTATATGGCTTTGGCCTCTCCAACTACCATCAGCTAGGTGAGTCCCAAGCCCATCGTCCAGGGTCTCCCAGAGTGACCTGGGCTCCAGTCCTGCCTCCACCCCTCATTCATTGTGCACCCTTGGTGGGGTCACCTAACCCCTCAGAGCCTCAGTTTTCTCATCTGTAAAATGAGAATATAAATACCCTGGTGTGGGGTGGGGGCCACACTGGGAGGGGAAGAAGAAGGCAGCTCCTTGGACACCCTCACGCCTGACAGCTCTGTCCTGGCCTCTTCCCCCAGGAACCCCAGGCACAGAATCTTGCTTTGTACCTCAGAACCTGACATCCTTCAAGAACTCCACGAAGTCCTGGGTGGGCTTCTCTGGTGGCCAGCACCATACAGTCTGCATGGATTCAGAAGGTAGGGCCTCCTGGTCCATCTCTGGGTTGGAGGTGGAGTGTTCCCTGGGCACAGGCCTGGCCACACACTGGAGATCGCGGTGCTCGGAACCTGGGCCTGCTCCATGGACTGGGCTGGCTGTGGGTCCACGAGGGTCGCCCCCGTCCCCCAGCGTCCTGGTGTTCTTCCACGTGTGAGTTCAATGAGGGCCTGGGGGGGGTTCTCCCAGGCCTCCCCCAAAACTGAAAAGGACACTTCAGACCTCACCACCCTATGAATGGGGGACCAGCTCCCACAGATATAAGTGCTAAATGGCCTACCCGGAGCATGCCCTCTGCTACTCCTCGTCTCTCTGCCTCCTCCACAGGAAGAGCATACAGCCTGGGCCGGGCTGAGTATGGGCGGCTGGGCCTTGGGGAAGGTGCCGAGGAGAAGAGCGTACCCACCCTCATCTCCAGGCTGCCCGCCGTCTCCTCGGTGGCTTGTGGGGCCTCTGTGGGATATGCTGTGACCAAGGATGGTGAGTGGGGCTGCCCACAGTCGGTCTGGTTGGAGTCTGGTGGTCGTGGTTCTTACCGAAGTGCCCAGTAGCCTCTGATGTCCACCATCAGATGGAGCTGAGGTGTGGAGAACACTGTTTGTGGTGATGTTGCTTTTGGCCTGATTGTCAGAAGCTCTGGCTTTGATGACAAAATGGGTAAACACGTTATTTTAATAGAAGTGATTTGTTCTGTAGAGGAGAAAAACAGCAAAGGGAGATATATCACTGAGGCCCAGACAAGCAGTAGGACTTGAACCCATGTCTCCAGACTCCTAACTCAGGCTTCTGTTTACATTTTATACCATGGTGACCCTTTTTATTTACAACCTGGTAGGTGCCGGCTTCCCAGGGGGTTGTACTTAGAATTTTATTAGAGAAAGAGGGGTTAGTAGTTGGGGTCCTGGCAAGTACAGCAGAGGAGGGTGTGGACAAGTGGTCACCAAAGCCTGAGTGGAACAGCCATGGAGGCCTTGAGAAATCCGGCTGGCAGAGGTGCTTGACCTGGGATTATCTGGGAAGAGTTCCTGAGGAAGTGGGGCTTGTACTGCACCGTGAAGGTTCAGTCCTTTATGATAAGCAAAGGAGGGCATCCAGAGCAGTCTCAAAGGCAGGTGGTCCTGGGAATGGAGGTGATATGGGGGTTTGGGAAATGGCCAGTGATTGACGGGCCTTGAATGCCACGCCTAGGAGCAGGCAGAAGTTTTTGGCAGTGTGTAAGGACTGCGGTCTCTGGTTGACAGAGCTCTTCTTTGTCCATCATCTCCTTGCTTCCTCCCATCTTCCCTTAACGCCCGGAGGCTGGGACGTTGCCAGGCTGCCACAGGCCCAGGCCAAAATCCACCCTCGTGTGCCAGGCTTCTCACACTACAGAAAGGTGGGGCTTGGGACCCTGGAGATACAGCTGCCCGTATTTCTGTCCTTTGTAGGTCGTGTTTTTGCCTGGGGCATGGGCACCAACTACCAGCTGGGCACAGGACAGGAAGAGGATGTCTGGAGCCCCGTGGAGATGACAGGCAAACAGTTGGAGAACCGTGTGGTCTTATCTGTGTCCAGCGGGGGCCAGCACACAGTCTTACTAGTCAAGGACAAGGAACAGAGTTGATGAAGCGTCTGAGGGCCTGGTTTCCGGCCCCCCCACCTCCCTCCTGGAACAAGGAAGCCATGATGTCTACATATTCCAGCAGGCCTCTTCTAGCTCCAAGTACTCTGTCATCTCCTGCCTTTTTCCCATCAGCAGAACAGAATGCTTCTCTTTTTTTTCCCTCCTTTCCCGGAATCATCCTGGGACCTACAGGATGAGGGTGGGATAGATGGAAGAGGGGAGGGGGGTTTAATCAGAAGGAACATTGCTGACCCCACAGCTATGTGGTTAGACCTTTCCCCCTCATCCCTATTTCCCATGGTCCTGGCTGACCCTGGTTTTGCCTATCAAAAACCAAAACTTCCTCTCCTGCGTGTTTGGTGCCCATACTCTGAGAAGTCGGGGCTCTGCCAAGCCCTGCTCTAGTCACGTGCCACTCTTCCTGTCCTTCACAACCCACAGACAGACAAATGGTACCGTCCTGAGACCCAGCTGTCATGGACCTACGCCTGGGGAAACTGGAGAAGGGGCAGGGCTACCCAGCCATGGGCAACCCCAAGCCAAATATTTGGCCCTGAACAGGTGCCCATGGGGCAAAAAGAAAAACAGTGATCCTCCGCTTGATCAAGAAAAAAGCCAGTCAGCCTTTCTCCCAGAAGCACAAAGCATTCTGCCCTTCAGGCCTTGTCTGCCCACCCATCCAACCTGCCTCACCTGCAAGCCAAGGGCCTGAAATCCAGAAAGGAAGCTATGCCTGCAGGGCGGGACCTCGGGGAGAGGGGAAGGAGGGCTTTATAAGCAAACTTACAGCAATATTGAGAGTGAAGGGAGGGCAGGGAAGAGGCTTGGAGGGGCAGAGACTGGTCCCCAGAAAGGGAAGCAGTAGCTTGTACAGAGGCTGAAAAAATAGAAGAGAATATTGATTTTTTTTTAAATGTAAAGTATTTTGGAGGGGAGAGTGAAATCTTTTAACACTTTGAATAAATTTAGAGTTTTATAAAACAGGCCACTTGTTTTCTACATGCTCCCTGCTTTTTTAAGGGAGCACCTGCTGTGTTGGGATGGGCAGAATAACCCCATGCCTGTAGCCCTGGTGAAGACTAGGGCTTCAGTGATGTCAAGAGGTCCTGGTGTGTGCCAGTCAGCTGGGTTTTTTATTTTGTTTTTTTTTTTTTTTTGTATGGAACAGTGGCTGTTCTAGACAAATAAAAAAAAGTTGATTGATTTTTGTTAGGTATTTATGTTTCAGGAATCACTGGATTTTTAAAAAAATTATACTGTATATTGTGTGAGACATGGGATGGATCTTTTAATATCCTAATCCCAAACCAAGATTTTTGAGTACAGTACATCTCTAGAAATACTTATGCTAAGTTTAATGATGTACTGTATCATTTCAAAAGCTAGTATAACTAATTAAACATGATTAACTGCACAGTAACAACTTAATGCATAATGATGTAGATTTTCACAGGCATTTGAGCAACCAAATCATATAGAGCTGACCTGTCCAGTATGGTGGTCAGTACCTACATGTGGCTGTTTACATTTAATTTAAATTTGTAAAAATGTAAAATGGACTTCCTCGGCTGCACTAGCCACATTTCAAGTCCTCAGTAGTCAGAAGTGTCTAGCGCCTATGGTTCTGGGCTATGCAAATACAGAAATTTATAGAACATTTCCATAACTGCAGAAAGTTACAGTGAACAGTGCTGATATAGGAGGTTTGTATATTAGAGCAGGAAAGTTTTACTAGCACCAGGAGGATTCTTCCATATCAGTGACTCTTGGAAAAATGAATATGATGTAAAATAACTTAAAATGTATTCTGTGATTGTTTTTTTTCCTTGAACTTTTAGTTTTGATGCATGTACTATCCTGATTAGAAATTGACTTCTTAGAAGGGAAAAATCACACTTTTGATTTTAGTATTTTCTTTGTGAAGAAGCACCTGTGTGTCTGCTCTTCCCACGCCCACTCCGCCCAAAAAAGTCCAGTTGGATTAGATTTACTGAAGTTTTCCCTTTTGACAATATAGCAGGTTGAAAGTGCCCTATCCTTAATAACAGCTCTTGTGGATTGGGACTTAAAGGGGCCAGGCGTTGTGCCCGAGCACTTTGCATACAATAATAGCTCATTTGATCGCCTTGTGAAGTGGGAATTGCTGTCCCTCAGGAAAAAGTCCCTGAGAGTTCAAGTGTCTAGCTTGAGGCCAAGCTACCAAGTGGCACATTTAAATCAGCCTCCACCCGAGCCCAGAACCTCAGTTTCTTTTCCTTGTATTGAACATAAGAGTTATAAAGCTCTCTGTAGGTGCTTTACATATGTTAGAACAGTTTCAGGCACATAGCAAAGGCCCCACAAGCCTCTGCTGTTATGACCGTTGAACATTTTAAAGTTCCCTGTAGTTAATAATTGCCTTGTTTTTCACATGCTTAATTTTTTGGCGTAAGTATCATTTATTCGGTGTTCATATCGCTATCAGAAGTGTAAATCCCCTTTTCTGTGTTCAAACACATCAGGTATTCTCAATTTTACCTTTTCTCCCATCCTCCTCCAACCTGAATTGGTTACCCCAAAACAAATGTAATCACCCCATATGGCTCAGCTATAAATAATATTTGCAAAGTCGTAATAATGTAAACGTTAAGTGTTTTGACAAATTATAGTCAGAAGATGGAGAAGTGTGTATGTATGGGGGCAGTCCCTAAAATATCTGGGGCTTCCCTGGTGGCGCAGTGGTTGAGAATCCGCCTGCTAATGCAGGGGACACGGGTTCAAGCCCTCGTCCGGGAAGATCCCACATGCCGCGGAGCAACTAGGCCCGTGCGCCACAACTACTGAGCCTGCGCGTCTGGAGCCTGTGCTCCGCAACGAGAGGCCGCGATAGTGAGAGGCCCGCGCACCACAATTAAGAGTGGCCCCCGCTTGCCACAACTAGAGGAAGCCCTTGCACAGAAATGAAGACGCAACACACCAAAAATAATTAATAAACTCCTACCCACAACATCTTCTTAAAAATAAATAAATAAATAAAATATCTGAAACTACAAATGAATAGAAAGTATACTATTTAGGGCTTCCCTGGTGGTGCAGTGGTTGAGAGTCCGCCTGCCGATGCAGGGGACACGGGTTCGTGCCCCGGTCCGGGAAGATCCCACGTGCCGCGGAGCGGCTGGGCCCGTGAGCCATGGCCGCTGAGCCTGCGCGTCTGGAGCCTGTGCTCTGCAGCGGGAGAGGCCACAGCAGTGAGAGGCCCGCATACCGAAAAAGAAAAAGAAAGTATACTATTTAGAAATACACAGACTTTAGGGAAAAGATTTGGAAGTGGTTGCCTCAAGGGACTGGAAGTTGGGAATAGGGATAGATGGGGTAAGGGACAACTGTTTATCGTTTGACATAAATTCAAAATTTTTTTTTCAGTGCCTACCATATCCCAGACATGGTTGTGGGAATTTGATTAGAAAGCGTGAACAAGGAATCCTGTCTGATAAAGCTTACATTCTAAATTAAAAATAAACATTTAAAAATCTTCCATAAGTAAAATAATTTTTTTTTTTTTGTGGTACGCGGGCCTCTCACTGCTGTGGCCTCTCCCGTTGCGGAGCACAGGCTCCGGACACGCAGGCTCAGTGGCTATGGCTCACGGGCCCAGCCGCTCCGCGGCATGTGGGATCCTCCCAGACCGAAGCACGAACCCGTGTCCCCTGCATCGGCAAGCGGACTCTCAACCACTGCACCACCAGGGAAGCCCAGTAAAATAAATTTTAAAAATGGTAAGCAAAGAGCACAGCACAGGGGCTGGCAAATAGTACTAAATAAAAGAGTTACCAGTTACAATTTGAAGGCCTCCAACTGCCATGTTGGAGAACTTACTGGAAGCCAGGCATTAGGGCAAGTGTTTTTCCCTACTTCTCATTTTATCCTCACAACAAACATGGTATGAGGTAAGCACTGTTATTATCCACGTTAGTCTCAGAGTTTAAATAACCTGCCAAAATAATTAGTGAGAGGGGACTGGGATTTGGGCTCCGTTTGTTCAAATCTATAGCCAAAGCACCCAACCATTACACTACTATGGCAGTGAATAGGATAAAGCTGGAATTTGGCAACTTGTGGTTGGATCCAAGACTTTAGACTCATGAGTGCCTGACTTTGGGGCCCAACATCCCAAGTTTGGGGTGTATAAGCTGGTAAGGAAGGGCCGAGGTGGCCTATACCAACCCAGAGGGAGCCCCAGAAATGGATCCTCAGGCACTTGCGATGACCTTCACTGTGGGAGATGACAATTACCACCTACAGAAGCTTCACATTCTGAGAAATGGGTATCAAACTGAGGCTAAAGCCTGGGACACTCCCAGATTAGGAGTCGAATTGTCAGGATTATCCGTGTTTACTTGAGTGCCTTCTATATCAGGTCACTGTTCTGGGACAGGTTAGAACTGGCAGTTTGGATTAGTGTAGGGGATGTGGACGCAAGAAAGTGACAAGACTTGGGGATTGATTTGACTGGTTGAGAAGACAGGGTTACCCCAATTTACACTCACTTTAACTCTACCCTCCCCGCACCCCGGGGCTATACACGGGAATGGTGAAAGAATCCCATTGCAGCGTCAACAGAAATGTCTTGCAAACTGGGAAATGCGGGGTGAAGGGGTGGCTGGGGCGGGCCAGTCGGTAATTTGCCTGACGTCACACAGAGTTAGTGGGACTGAATCGTCCAGGTTCCCAAAGGGGATCTTTCACTTGTTAAAAAAAAATGTGCTTATACTTGCAATTTTTTACAACGAGCGTAAAATTACTTCTGTAATTTTATATGTACGTGTGTGTTTAAATAAAATCAGAAAGAAACCCGAGAAAGCCCCTCACCCGCGCCACTCACCATCCAACGCCAGGCAGTGTCTGCCCCGCCCCATCCTGCAGGCTCCAGTCTTGAGACCCGCCCACAGGGATCCCGCAAGACCCCGAGCGGCACGTGGGCGCGGCCCTGGGCGCCGAGTTGCGGAGCGTGCGCAGAAGGCGTCGGAGGCGCATGCTCTGTGGAGGTTCCGGCTCGGCGGCCCGGCGTCCGCGCTAGCCTCTGTGGCCAGCGAAGTCCTGGCGGGGCCTCGGGCATGGCGGCAAGCCTGTGGATGGGCGACGTGAGTGAGGGCGGCCGCCCGGGTCTGCGGAGCAGGAATCTTAGTGTCACGAGGGAGAAAGGGACTGAGGAGGAGGGTCCTCGGATCCCAAAAGGGTGGAAGTGAATGGGCGGGGGAGTTCTCTTAGGTGACTCCAAAGCGGGTCCCAGCATCTAGGTGAAGGGGCTGATTTGGAGTGGGAGGGGCCCTGGCGCCCCGCCTGGGTTCACGCCAGGGAAAGAGGGTGGGTCTTTGGGCGGATAGAATGAGAGGAATCCCAAGGATTGAAGAGCGCCCGTGGTTGTAGGACTGGAGGGATGGGGTTCCTAAATCCAAAGGGGAGACTTCCTCAAAGGAGTAAATTTGAAGGGAAGGAAGGCAGGGGACTGGGAACGCAGGCTTCAGATCACACCGCAGACGGAAGCTTCTTCACCCCACCCCACTCCCGCCAGCAGCGTGCAGCAAACCCCGGGCAGAGGGGGAGGGGCTCCGGATGCGGGAATGAGGAGCCTGGATGCTGGCCTGAGCCGCTCTGCTCTTGTGTTTACGCAGCTGGAACCCTACATGGATGAGAACTTCATCTCCAGAGCCTTTGCCACCATGGGGGAGACCGTGATGAGCGTCAAAATTATCCGAAACCGCCTCACTGGGTACGTTCTCTCCTTCCGTCTCAGCCTCAGGTCTCCTCAGTAGATCGCGCTGCAAGTGTCATTCAGGAGAAGGTAAACATCGCAAGAGTCGGGGCTTCTCACCCCTAATAATGTTATTGTAATGATATAAGCATTTGGGGGCTTGTTAAGAGGACGTATAGCGTATTGCTGACTCGAGCCAAACTGGTTTTGAAAGCTCTGTCTGCTGTGTGACCTTGATCAAGTTATTTAACCTCTTCCTCTTCACCTTGCCTATAAAAATGGAGATAATAAAAGCACTCACCTCATAGAGTTCTGGTGAGGATTAAGTGCCACTAATTCACATTCAGCGTTTAGAACGATGTTTGGCATATGGTATATGCTTGGTAAATATAAACAGATTATGATCTGCTAGGTAATAAGCACTTTAAAATCACAAAAACCTCTGAGCTAAGTACTGTTATTAGAGAACCTTAACAACTGTCTTAAAGTTACACAGCTTTTAAATGAGAAGCCAGGACTGTAACTCAGCTCTGTTCTCAAAGCTCATGAGTGCCCTTAACTCTTATGTGAATAAGATGCTACCTATGTGCTGCTGTTCTAGATTCCCTGGATACATGGCTGAAACTAGCCAGACGTAGTCCCTCCTCTCATGGAGTTTACTACATGCTAATGGGGGAATGAGGTAATAAATAAGTATACAAAACGAAATGCAGAGAATACTTTCAGATAGAAGTGCTCTATTGCCTCCAGTTTCTTCTTTCTCTCTTAGGAGCTTAGGTTTCCTTAGGGTTCTAGTTAGAAATAACAGGATTCCTTTATCAATTTGACAGTGTTTATTGAGCATCTACTCTGTGCCAAGTACTAAAGCAGCTTGCTAAAATGTCAAATAGTTGAAAAATACAGGTGAGAGATACGAAATGTGACCAGGTTTTTGGCTGTTTGGTGAACAGGTACTTTGTGTATTCAGAACCCCGGTACCCAGGGACGGATTTTCTGACTGGTAGAGCATGCTGGCCTAAATGTTTTTCTTCTTGTCCCTGCAGACAGAAAACCCCGATAATCAGCTACTGGCATGAAAATACATTCTGTGATACTTTATTCTTTTTGAAACAGTGATATAGGTTCTCACATTTTAATCTTTATTAAGAATTGGAATTATCCTTTCATACCATTGATTACTAAACTCTAGCTGATTTTTTATGGTGGCATTTACAGACACATTACATGTGCATTCTGTGTCATATGACAAAGACTTTGAAGTGGCGTATAAGAATACTGTAAAATAAATAAACGTAAATTAAAAACCAGGAACTGAGAAAATACGGGAAAATATAAGACCCAGGAAAAAATAATATGCAGCAGAGCATAGTGCTTAAGAATATAGTGATTGGGGACTTCCCTGGTGGCGCAGTGGATAAGAATCCGCCTGCCAATGCAGGGGACGTGGGTTGGATCCCTGGTCTGGGAAGATCCCACATGGCGCGGAGCAGCTAAGCTTGTGCACCACAACTACTGAGCCCGCATGCCTAGAGCCCGTGTTCCGCAACAAGACAAGCCCCGGCTTGATGCAACTAGAGAAAGCCGGTGTGCAACAACGAAGACCCAATGCAGCCAAGAATAAATAAAATTAAAGCTTAAATAAAAAAGGAAGGATATAGTGATTGGTTGCAAAACAGTGTGAATGTACTTAATACCACAGAACTGTATACTTAAAAGTGGTTAAAATGGTACATTTTATGTTTTGTGTACTCAACAACAATTTTTAAAATTCAACAAAGAAAAAAAAGAATGCAGTCATATGTGGAGCAGCCACTTCTCTCATCGCTGGTGGGACTATAAAATGGTATGACCCCTGGGGACAAGTGTCTGGCAGTTTTCTTTTTTCTTTTTTTTTTTTTTGACCATGCCGCACGGCTTGCAGGATCTTAGTTCCCCAACCGGGGATTGAACCTGGGCCCTGTCAGCGAAAACATCGAGTCCTAACCACTGGACCACCAGGGAATTCCCTGGCAGTTTCTTAAATACACCTACCACCATATGGCACAACAAGTCTAGTCCTAGGTATTTTTTATATATATATATATATATATATATATATATATATATATATATATATATATTTAAAACATCTATTTATTTATTTGGCTGTCTTAGTTGCCATGTGTGAGATCTTCATCGTGGCATGTGGGCTCTTTTTTTTTTTTCTTTCATTTCCCTGACCAGGGATTGAACTTGGGCCCCCTGCGTTGGGAGTGGGGAATCTTAACCACTGGCCCACTGGGGAAGTCCCTAGTCCTAGGTGTTTACCCAAGAGAAATGAAAACATGCATCTACCAGAAAAAGGACTTGAAAAAGGATGTGCGTGGCACATTGGACAGTGGCCCCAAACTGCAGTCCAAGTATCCATGAATAGGTAAATAGATAAATAAATACTGGTATATTCATACAATAAAATACCACTTAGCAATAAAAAGGGACAGACTACTAATATAGTGACAACATGAATGAATCTTAAACACATTATGCTAAATTAAAGAAGCCTTACTGCATTTACATAAAGTTCTAAAATATACAAAATTAATCTGGTGGAAAGAACTCAGCATCTTGAAGAATTTGTGCATTTCATTGCATGTAAATTTAACCTTAAAAGGAAAAAACTAAATCATTGAACTCTAGTTAATAATAAGCATGTTAAAGTAATTGAGGGAAGTATACCAATATCTGCAACTTACTTCGAAATATATCAGAAAATAAGGACGATAAATGGGTAGGGGCATGGATGGATGGATAGTTATGTGATAAAGTAAGTATAATAAAGTGTTCATTGTAGGTGGTGGGTATATATATATATGGTGTTTGCTATGCAATTCTTTCAATTTTTATATTTGGAATTCTTCAAAATAAAATGTTCAGACTGTCCTGAATTCAAATCCAGCCTTTGGCACATACCAGCTGTGTGGTTTAAGGCATATTGTATAATCCTAAATCTCAGTCTCCACATCGAAATAGGAGCAATGGTTTCATTCCCTCATAGAGTTATGTGAGGATTAGGTGAGATGGTGCATGTGAAGTGGCTAGCACAGTGCTTGGACCGCAGTGGGTGCTCAGTGATGCTCAGCTCTTACTGTTGGTGGTCTTTATTATATCTGTGAGCCTTAAAATTCTAGCACACACAAGACAGAAGGCACAGAGTTGGCCCACCATTCCTCTAAGCGTCAACATTTATGGAGCTCATAGACTGTGTTCTGAGATCCTTGGGCTCAGGTACTGCCCTTGCCCATACCTTTTGGCTTGGTGTCCGGAAGGTTATTTGAACTGAGTATCATAGTTCCAGAGAAGTCTGGTTTATTTCACTGGTGATAGCTTTAAGGAGGCAGTTGAGGAAAATTAACTGTTTTCAGTATAAATCTCTTAGGAGGAAGGGATGTCAGAGGATCTAGCCACATCCTCCTACATATGTCTCTTAGTGATGCTTTAAAAAATAGAACACTAGGAATCTCACGGACATCCCCCAATTAGGTAAGGTCCATAGATTTACGTTGTCCAAATAGATTTCAAGTTTCTAAATAGGAACCATGTTCTTCAACTCTGTATCAGCCTGGCCGGTGGTAGGTGATCCAAAAAACCTTTTAAATTATGAAAAGTTTAAAACAAATGTAGAAAGAAGAGTACAATGAACTCTCATACAGCCACCCCCAAATTTCTTTTTCTTTTTTTTGTAAATTTATTTATTTACTTTATTTTTGGCTGCCTTGGGTCTTCCTTGCTGCCGCGGGCTTTCTCTGGTTGTGGCGAGCAGGGGCTACTCTTCGTTGTGGTGCGCGGGCTTCTCATTGCGGTGGCTTCTCTTGTTGCAGAGCACGGGCTGTAGGCGTGCGGGCTTCAGTAGCTGTGGCATGTGGGCTCCATAGTTGTGGTGCATGGGCTTACTCACTCCGTGGCATGTGGGATCTTCCCGGACCAGGGCTCGAACCCATATCCCCTGCACTGGCAGGCAGATTCTTAACCACTGTGCAGGGAAGTCCCTCAACACCTAATTTCAAAAATTGTTAATATGTTGCCATATTTTTCTTATCTACCTGTCTATAAAGATAGATTTAGATAGGTAGATTTTTTTTTTTGCTGAACCATATGAAAGTAAATTACAGGCATTATGACATTTCACTGCTAAATATTTGAATATACATTGCCAATAACTGGACATTCTGTTACATACCAACAATGCTCATATCACATTAACAAAATTAATGATTCCCTAATACCACATAATGGTCAGTCTACATTTAAATTTTTAGGATTGTCCCCAGAATACCTTTTATAGCTTTTTTTTTGTTTTTTTTTTTGCTTTTTTTTTAATGAATTAGGATCCAGTCAGAGATCAGATCCTGTATTGCATTTAGTTCTTTTGTCTCTTTTTAATGTAGAAAAGCCCACTTCTTTCTTTTCTCAGAGCACTGACTTTTTAAAGACGTAGGATTGCCTTACATAAGGTTCTACATTCTGGATTCTGGTCCTGCATTCTGGATTTGTTTGTTTCCTTGTGGTGGTGTTTTACTTGTTCTGTTCCTAATATTTCCTATAAACTGGACATTAGATCTAAAGGTTTGATTGGATTGCATAGTAAACATTAATAGTATGGGCTCTGATTAGAAAAGGATTTTTTCCTCCCTTCAGGCCCAGACTCAGTCTCTCATCTGGGTATCACATCTTTAACCATTCTCTTTTTCTGTTTTCTTTCCAGGATCCCAGCTGGCTACTGCTTTGTAGAATTCGCAGATTTGGCCACAGCTGAGAAGTGTTTGCATAAAATCAACGGGAAACCCCTTCCAGGAGCCACACCTGTAAGGACACTGAGATAATGATGATGTCACCATTTTTATCGTTATTGATAACTCATTTATTGAATCCCAACTGTATATTTTATTTAATCCTGTAACAACCCTAAACAGTAGGCGTTGTTATCTTTGACAGACCAGGAAACTGAATCACAGGGAAACGGAATAACTTACCCAAGGCAACACAGGTAGTAAGTAGCAGAGCCAGGATGCAAACTGAAGATTGGTTGCCTCTAAAATCCATTCCCTTTTCACTCTGCACTGCTGCCTCCATAACGGAAGACTTGAAACTCTAGACCTCTTGCTTGAGAAAGCAGAACAGGCTGGCAGCAGTGAGGACACTTTTCAAGAGAGTTACATTCTGCTCTTCCCACAGTTACTTAGCTTACAGCTGCACCACGCTGGCACACCTGGGCTCATAGAACCATGGAGCTGGCAGTGCTCTTAGCGGTCATCCGTGCAACCCCCTCCTTTTATACAGGAGAAAAAGCTGAGGCTTAGAGAGGGGGAGATATTTTGGCCAAGGTAATTTATTTCAGTTTTTTTCAAATATTGTTTGACTCTTAAAACACCTTTCTCTGTTTTAGTTTGTTTGTTTTTGAATTTCCAGGCAAAACGTTTTAAACTGAACTATGCCACTTATGGGAAACAGCCAGATAACAGGTAAGTACAGAGTAGCCACAAGGTAGCTTCAAGTCCCAGGAAATGTCTAGATAGAGACAAGATGCGTCACTGTGCTGGTCACTCCCAAAGAGGAGAATGGGGAGCTGAGTTTGGCCCTGCTTTGCCTCCCTCCTCAGGTCGACCCCCTCCCATCCCTATTGGTGGACGCTTCCAGTTTGCTTCCAGTCAGGGCCCATGTCTTCTCTATATTTGGTCCCTCCCCTAGTCCCATGACTGCTCACAGTATTGACATTTTATTCAGTAAGAATCAACCTGTTGTAGCAACATAAATTGATTGAGCATTCCAAACTGCTGTCTGAAAGCTTGAAAACAATGTATCAAAAGCTTTAGATAGAGTTGTACCCTTTGAACCTGTAATTCTGCTTTTCAGAGTTTATTCATTGATGTGTGTAAAGGTTAGCCTTGAAAGTGTTCATTGATATCATATGATATCACAGTGGAATCTCAAAAAAGGATACAGATGAACTTATTTACAAAACAGAAGTAGAGCCATAGACTTAGAAAACTAACTTATGATTCCTAGGGGATAAGGGGAGGGAGGGATAAATTGGGAGATTGGGATTGACGTATACACACTACTATTTATAAATAGATAACTAATAAAAACCTACTGTGTAGCACAGGGAACTCTACTCAGTACTCTGTAATGGCCTATATAGGGAAAGAATCTAAAAAAAGAGTGGATATATGTATATGTATAACTGAGTCACTTCACTGTACACCAGAAACTAGCACAACATTGTAAATCAACTATACTCCATTAAAAATTTTAAAAGAAAGTATTCATTGAAGTGTTACATATAATGGGCAAAATTGGGGGAAAACCCAAGTAATCTAATAATAGGGAAGGGGTTTAAATTACAATATGTTCATTATTTGGAATGCTGTGTATCTGTTAATGTACCATAGCAGAATACTCATATGTTAAGACGTTGGTGAGATGCGAAAAGTGAAAAAAATGCTAGAAACAAAACGAGTCGTATCCAATTTTTGTAAATTCAAAAGAAGAAGCCAAAGAAAAAAGACAAAAGTATATATCAAAGTGTTCTTAGTGATTACCCTTGAGTGGTTGGATTATTGGTAATTTTAGTTTTCTTTTTCCTTTTGTGTATTCTGACTTTAACTTGAAATAAAATAATAATGTTTGTTTTTTTTTTTCTTAAAGAATTGTTCTAGAACAGGGGTTGGCAAACTGTGGCCTAATTTTGTTATCACCTGCAAGCTAAAGATGGTTTTTACTTTTTTTTTTTTTTTTTTTTTGGCGGTGCCGTGCGGCTTGTGGGATCCTAGTTCCCCAACCAGGGATTGAACCTGGGCCCTTGGCAGTGAGAGTGTGGAGTCCTAACCACTGGACCGCCAGGGAATTCCCTTTACATATTTACTTATATATGTATGTATGCATGCATACCATGCCATGCCATGCCACGTGGCATGCGGGATCTTAGTTCCCTGACAGGGATCGAACCCATGCCCCTCTGTGGTGGAAGCGTGGAGTCTTAAGCACTGGACCACCAGGGAAGTCCCCTCTTTACATTTTTAAAGGATTGTGAAAACAGACAAAGAAAGAGCAATAGAGACCAGAGGTGTCCCCAAAGAGCCTGAAATATTTACTATATGGCCTTCATAGAAAAAGTTTGCTGACGCCTGTCCTAAAAGTTGAGGCATTTCATGTGAGCACATCTTGAGGAGAGAAGGTTCAGTTCTCATTTTCCCTCTGCCTTTCACCATTTGAATTGAAAATATGCGGTGAATACAGAATCTCTAGTTTTATGTTTTGAGCACCTCTGACGTGTGCCCCTGTCTGCACTCATGTAATGCTTGAAGCCAGACAGGCGTTATACAGTGGGTGAGCGACTTGGGGCGGGGGACTCCTTCCGTAACTCTTCTGCCGGGACTGCCAAATGAAACAGATTAGGACCTGGTCAAGGACCCATCAGATGTGTTGTTGCCTAAGGCGGCCCAGAAAAGATTTACCTAGAATGGGCCAAAAGAGCTCATCAGAACAAAAGTTTTGGTCTTTGTCTCTGAATTTTGTTCTCTCTTCTCAGCCCCGAGTACTCCCTCTTTGTGGGGGACCTGACCCCAGATGTGGATGATGGCATGCTGTATGAATTCTTCGTCAAAGTCTACCCTTCCTGTCGGGGAGGCAAGGTGGTTTTGGACCAGACAGGAGTGTCTAAGTAAGGCCTTCGTTTTATTGATGCCTACCCTGTTGGTTGCAGCATTTATCTCATAGATGGAGGTGTGGTAACGAGGCCCTGTTGCATTGTGGTTAAGAGCACAGGCTCTGGAGCTAAACTGCCTGGTATGAATCCCAGCCTCAGTACTGCCCAGGGATTATGCAGCAGACAAGTTACTGAACCTCTGACCTTGTTTCCTCATCTGTGAAACGGGACTGATTAATAGTTTCTGCATCTCTCGTGGGGTGGTTTAAGGATTGAATGATGTAATATAAATGAATCAATAGGAAATGCTTTATAGGTGTTTCTTCTTTTATTTATTATTGTTACTTTAAAAGTGGAAAGACCTCAGGAAAGGTTTATATGTATATATATTCTTTTTCATATTCTTTTCCATTATGGTTTATTATAGGATATTTATATAGTTTCCTGTGCTGTACAGTAGGACCTTGTTTATCTATTTTATATATAGTAGTTTGTATCTGCTAATCTCAAACTTCCAATTTATCCCTCCCCCACCCTCTTTCACCTTTGGTAACCATAAGTTTGTTTTCTATGTTTGTGAGTCTGTTTCTGTTTTGTAAATAAGCTCATCTGTATCATATTTTAGATTCCACATATAAGTGAGATCATACAATATTTGTCAGGAAAAGTTCTTTCTTGATCTGAGTACTAGTTATGAGCTTGGGCTTTGAATTTGAATCCTGCTTCTACTACGACTTTGGGCAAGCTATTAAACCTCTCTGAACTTTGGTTCTGTCTTCAGGAGGATGTGGATACTCCCTTCATCAAGTTGTTGGACAGTTTAATGAGATAATCCTGGGAAAATGCTCAGCACAGTGCCTGGGAAGTAATAAATGGTCATTAAATGTTAGTTATCATTCATTTACCCCCCAAGTGGAATATGCGTTCAGGAGAGCAGGAACCTCACCTGCTTGTGACTGCTGGGTCCCAGGGCCTCGTGTAATACCGAGCATACTCGGTAAATATTTGCTGAATGACTTCCTATGACTGTTACTACTGCTGCTACTACCATAATGATAATAATAATACTTTCAAGTAGATTGGGAGGTGAGCTACTATTTGGGAAGAAGCCCTATCAGGACAGTATGGAAGAGACTGGTGAACTGAAAGTGGGAATTCTGCAGATCTTGGGATCCTCCAGTGCTTGAATCTCACGTGGCTCTGTGGCACCCCTCTGCTCATGGGGCTCTCAGCCCTGCCCATGTGGTTTGATGGACTCTCTCCCTTCTCAGCCCCTTTTCCATTCTTAGGCTTTACCTCCATCACATTTGTGATCCAAATAGTGTGTGTTTTTCTTCTGCAGGGGCTATGGTTTTGTGAAATTCACAGATGAGCTGGAACAGAAGCGAGCCCTGACAGAGTGCCAGGGAGCAGTTGGACTGGGGTCTAAACCAGTGCGTCTGAGCGTGGCGATCCCTAAAGCGTGAGTTCTGCGCTGGCGTGGGGGCCAGGGAGGGCTTCTGGACTGATCCCCACCCACACACGCCTCGTCTGTTGTTGATAATCAGGGCGTCCACGTGCTGAATGGGAGGCTGCCAGGAGATTCAGTTCAGGCCACAAATAATGAGTGCCTGATATTTGCCAGGCTGGGTGCTAGAGATGAGCTAGCATAACCCTGCCCCTCCAGAAGCTCGTAGCTGGGGAGAGAGCTATGACTGGGGGAGGCAGATGCATTCAGACGTCGCTGGTAGCAATGCTGGAAGAGCAGTTTGGGTCTGCAAACTTAATGTCCCTGCTCTTTGCCCAGTAGTGCTGCTGTTAAAAATTTATCCATACAGTTAATAAGAATTGAGCAGAAAGAAGAAAGTTACACTTTTTAGCCAATTTTAGCCTTTTTTATATCAATGAAACCTACAGACCTCTTATGAGCGTCCCTTGCTATGGGAGTGGCTAAGAATTCATGATATAGGGAACATGATATAGGGAATTCCCACAAGCTGCGTGGTGCGGCCAAAAAAATTAATGATACAAACACAAGAGTATACGTACATCACTATTGTACCTGTCACTCTGTGCAGAAAACCCTTCTTTCCTTACAACTCCAAGCAGGTTTTTTACTCAGATGTAAGACAGTTTTTCTCTACATATAATCTTCCATCCTTTGGCTCAAGCAATGGTTCTGAACTAGGGGTCATTGGAACAGCTGAAGACAAATTTGGTTATCACAGCTGGGGGAGAGGTGCTGCTGGCATCTAATGAGCACAGGCCAGGGATGCTACTAAACCTCCTGCAGTGCACAGGACAGCCCCTGTGACAGAGAGCAATCTGCCCCCGCCATCCAAATGTCAGTTTTGCCAAGGCTGAGAAACTCCGTGTTAAAAGTAGAAAAGTGGCTGCACTCTTAGGGCAGAACTTCCAAATGGCCATGTTTTTTAAAGCAGCAAAAGATTTGGAGGCTCTTTGCGGTTTAACAATGTTTAATACATGGAAGATCAGCTTGAGTGACTCCCCTCCTTCAAATATTATTTGTTTTGAGCCATATTTTTTAAAATATTTATTTATTTATTTATTGACTGCATCAGGTCTTAGTTGCGGCGCACGGGATCTCTAGTTGTGGCCTGCAGGCTCAGTAGTTGCGGCGTGTGAGCTCTGTATTTATGGCACACAGGCTCAGTAGTTGTGGTGCGTGGGCTTAGTTGCTGTGTGGCATGTGGGATCCTAGTGCCCCAACCAGGGATTGAACTGGCCTCCCCTGCATTGCAAGACCAGTTCTTAACCAGTGGACCACCAGGGAAGTCCCTGAGCTCTATTGTGTATATAAAAGCATTAAAGAAAATATTTAAAAGAAAGGAATGTTCTCATTACTCTAAAATGACTGCTTATAATTTCTCGGTTCCTTTCCAGGCTTCTCCATAAGCTTCTGTGATGTATAAATATAGATATAGATGTAGATGTAAAAACACACACACTACATATATTTGGGTCAATTTACATGTGGTAGATTCATTTCTTTATTCATTAATAAAAAATATTTTATTTATTTATTCATTCATTCATTTGGCTTCATCGAATCTTAGTTGCAGCTCATGGGCTCTTCATTGCAGCACGCAGGCTTCACTCTAGTTGTGGCCCTCAGGCTCCCGAGCATGCGGGCTCAGTAGTTGCAGCACACAGGCTCTAGAGCACGAGGGCTTAGTTGCCTGTGGCATGTGGGATCTTAGTTCCCCGACCAGGGATCAAACCCGTGTCCCCAGCATTGGATGGTGGATCCTTAACCACTGGACCATTGGATGGTGGATCCTTAACCACTGGACCACCAGGGAAGTCCCTCTTTATTCATTTTTAAATTACAATAACAGTGCTCACTCTTTTTCTTCCCCAGTTTACTCATTATACACACTTTGCCATTGAGTTGCACAGTCGTCGTCATTGTAATATTTTTAATAGCTGCAAGATATTGTTTTGATTGTATATTCTGTCTAGCAGTTCCTCTGATGTTCACTATTTTGGTTGTTTCTGCTGTGTCACCATTTATTCAGTCAACCATAATGAGTCCCTACAACTGCAGCCCCACCCTAGACTTTGAAGTTGTAGCTATAAACGAGAGAAACAAAGTCCCTTCTGCAGGGAGCTTATGTTCTGTTACATCTATTTCTTCACTGAACATTGTCAGTATTTGATGCCTGCCTGTGGGGAGTGGTCCTCAAGCACTGGGAATTGAAGGTGATAAGAGTTCCCTTCGAGAGTTAGCCTGTAAGAGCTGAGTGTGGAGAAACAGAAGAGAAGTGTGCAGACGCAGGCCAGAGAGACTGTACCTCCAGTGACCTGAACATGTCAGGAGGGAGGTGGACTCCTTGGACACATGGCCGGGGTGGGGGGTTAGCATGGAGGCGAATGTTAGCAGTTTCCAGCCTGGCAGTGGGCGGGGAGAGGGAATCTGTGCCGTCAAACTTCATCAAGCCACCCCGTCAGGAGGTGATGCTAAGGAAATCAGATATGGTCTGTCTAACTGCTCTGGCTGAGTCCTGCTCACCAGGCAGACATTAAACTCACAAGGAACTTGGGAAGAGCTCATCACACGTGGTTTTTTACGTTTTTGAAAGCAGTGGATCCTTTGCAGGTTTGACATTCTGTCTTTGGTTAGCAGTGGCTGGGATAGCCATGCAATCAGAGAAGAAAGCTTTCTGCTGACCCTAGGCCTCAGCCTTGATTGGTGAATGCAGGAAGTGGGGGACAGGCAAGGGGTCTTGAGTCTGTCAGGGCAGGAGCTGTATGTAGTGGTGTGGTGGTAGGAGTGTGAGCCTTGGAGTTAAATTTGGCTTCATTCCTCTGTGTAGTCTTGGGTAAATCACTTAACTTTTCAGAGGCTCAGTGTTCTCGTCTGTAAAATGGGAATAATAAATAATAGCTGTATCACAGAGCTTTGCAGGACTTAAAATAGGAAACTATGTATGAAAAATAATGGGCATGGGGACTTCTCTGGTGGTCCAATGGTAAAGAATCCCCCTTACAATGCAGGGGACACAGGTTCGATCCCTGGTCAGGGAAATAAGATACCACATGCCACGGGGCAACTAAGCCCGTGCGCCACAACTACTGAGCTCACGTGCAGCAACCAGAGCCCGCGTGCACCAAACTACAGAGTGCACGCACTCTGGAACCTGCGCACCACAACTGCAGAGCCCACGTGCCCTGGAACCTGTGCGCCACAACTAGAGAAGAGAAAACCCACACACCACAACTAGAGAGAAGCCCGCGCACCGCAACGGAAGATCCTGCATGCCTCAGCGAAGATCCTGCGTGCCGCAACTAAGACCCAAAGCAGCCAAAAATAAATAAATCTTTAAAAAAAAAAATAATGGGCACAAATCTCAAGTACCTACTCCACAAACGGTAGCTTTGACTACAGTTACAGGCTACTAAAACGCTTCTCTTATGTTTTTGCAGGGAAAAGGTGATAAGATATTTTGTAATTTAAAATGCTTCTTGGATCATTATAAATCCAGATCCTCCAGGCTATGTTCACCTGAGCCTTTGTGGCTGGCAGAAAAACAGCCCTCTAAGATCTTGAGAAGGGGAAAAGTCAGTACTAACAAGGTTTGACAAGAGAGACAAACCTAACCATTGAAAACTCCCATCTTTTTTTTTTGTTTTTGGCCGTGCTGCATAGCCCACAGGATCCCAGTTCCCCGACCAGGGATCGAACCCAGGCCCTTGGCAGTGAAAGTGTGCAGTCCCAACCACTCGACCACCAGGGAATTCCCGAAAGTTCCTATCGTTAAAGCTGGGCTCTGGGACCAGACTGCGTGGGTTTGAATCTATTATTCGCTGTGTGACTTTGGACAAATGATGTAACCTCTCTGTACCTCAGTTTTCTCATCTGTAAAATAGGAATAATGGTATATTTACTGCATAGCACCATTGTAGGGATTAAATGAGTTAATCTGCGTAAAACACTCAGAACAGTCCCTGATCATATAGTGTTATGGAAATGTTTGCTTATTTGTTTATTTCTTTCTTCTTTTAAGGAGCCGTGTGAAGCCAGTGGAATATAGTCAAATGTACAGTTACAGCTACAACCAGTATTACCAGCAGTACCAGAACTACTATGCCCAGTGGGGCTATGACCAGAACACAGGCAGCTACAGCTACAGTTATCCCCAGTATGGCTATACCCAGAGCACCATGCAGGTAACCGTGATTTGGCCGGTCTGGCCCTCTTGGGTTACATCATCCTGTAGAGACCTGGGTGATTCTCCAGGATGGGATGGGTAAGGATGGGAGCTTGGGCTTCAGAAAAAAACAGAAGGAAAGATGAAGCAGCTTAATTCCTCTTATTAAAAATAAACAATCCTAGTCATGGGCCAGGATTTCACCATGCTTCTCACCCACCTCTCTGGTCTCTTGGCAGACATATGAAGAAGTTGGAGATGATGCATTGGAAGGTAAGAAAGGAGTCCCTTCACTCAGTGCGTAAAATGTGAGTGTCACCCGAGGGGGTAGTGCAGATCTCAAAGCACCCTGGGGAGCAACTGACAGGGGAGGGAGCCCTGACAGGATATAGGTCTGTAGCAAAGACACCATTGCCTTATATTTGTTTCAGTTTGTAAAATTCATTTTTTTCATTTCATGTTTTAATTTTTTCCCATATATCTTTAAATTACATGTTTTTCTCACTCAAGTAATAGTTATTGAAAGTTTGAAAAATACAGTAAAGTATTATGAAGAAACTGAAAATCACCCCTGATTTTTCTACATAGTAATAGCCGTTATTACTTTTTTAAATTAAAAGTTTATTATGATTTTTACTGAATTTAACAGAAGAAAAAGAAAGGAAAACCAGAGGAATTGCTAACCTTCAGACAAATGTTTTTTTCAAATGAGATATTCGTACTTCTTAAAGGAGTCTCTAAAGTTTGCAAAATTATAAAAAACAAGATTTTTTTCAACATGTTTCTGAACAGATGTTAGGTTTAAGGTTTAAAGAAGTAAAATAACAGTTGTCATAAAATCAGACATTGATTTCTAAGTAAATAAAACTTTATGTCAGATAGATTTTAAACTTTGAGTCTTTTTCTAAGTCTGTTTTAAGAATTATTCTTTAAGAGAAGGTCAGGGGCTTCCCTGGTGGCGCAATGGTTAAGAATCCACCTGCCAATGCAGGGGACACGGATTCGAGCCCTAGTCCAGGAATACCCACATGCCACGGAGTAACTAAGCCCGTGCGCCACAACTACTGAGCCTGCGCTCTAGAGCCCGTGAGCCACAACTACTGAAGCCTGCGTGCCACAACTACAGAAGCCTGTGTGCCTAGAGCCCGTGCTCCACAGCAAGAGAAGCCACTGCAGTGAGAAGCCCACGCACTGCAGAGTAGCCCCCGCTCGCCACAACTAGAGAAGGCCTGCGCACAGCAACAAAGACCCAACACAGCCAAAAATAATAAATAAATGAAATAAATAAATTCATTTTAAAAAAAAAAAAGGAAAGAGAAGGTCATAGGAAAAGTGTGATCTGTAAGCAAAATATCCTTTAACGGAAACATCTGCAGGCAAAAAACAAACTTGTCTACTTTGTAGCATTTTTTTTTTCAAATTTAATTTTTATTTTCAAATTGGGAGGTAAGCTTATTTAAATATTAATGGGAAAATTGCTAAGAGGAACAAGAGCGCAATTATGTATTTAGAGGGATTCATACAAATGATTAAACTGTTGACCAGCAGAAGAAACATCTTCTATTGGATAAAGCAAATCTGTTAGTGGGAGGGACAGCTATTATCATATTAATATCTATTGGGAGAAATGCCATATAATTCATTAAAATGTTTTAAAAAACTATACCTATAGGAATATTATATATACTTCATAGCATTTTTTTGTTTTGTTTTGTTTTGTTTTGTTTTGTTTTGTTTTTGTTGTTGTTTTTTTTTTTTTTTTTTTTGTTGTACGCGGGCCTCTCACTGTTGCGGCCTCTCCCGTTGCGGAGCACAGGCTCCGGACGCGCAGGCCCAGCAGCCATGGCTCACGGGCCCAGCCGCTCCGCGGCACGTGGGATCCTCCCGGACCGGGGCACGAACCCGCGTCTCCTGCATCGGCAGGCGGACTCCCAACCACTGCGCCACCAGGGAAGCCCCTTCATAGCATTTTAAAGCACTCTCACTTATGTGCTGTCATCTAATTCTGGCAGCAGTGACCCTAGGGGTGGGCTGAGCAGGACATTGAGCTCCAGTTGGCGGATGGGGAGCTGGCGATCCTCGCTGTCTTCTCAGGGTCACACAGTGAGTTAGAAGCAAGGTTGAACCTGGGGTCCCTGTCTTTCTATCCTCAGTCTCTCACCGTGTCCTGCAGGAAGCATTGCATTGCCTCC
The DNA here is from genome assembly GCF_011762595.2 of Tursiops truncatus. Lineage (NCBI taxonomy): Eukaryota > Metazoa > Chordata > Mammalia > Artiodactyla > Delphinidae > Tursiops > Tursiops truncatus. The sequence goes on along the minus strand of NC_047034.1, from coordinate 161,614,582 downwards.
TTTTTAAAGAAATTATCCTGATTGTAATAATATTTGTGTATAACGCCTTAGAATTTTTCTATTTCTTTCTCGTCCATTAATAGTATAATAATAGCCAACATATTTTGTGCCAGGCACTGCTGCCTGTCAACACTTTGATGAGTAGGCACTGTTATAAACCCCATTCTACAGAAAAGAAAAACTGAAGCTTAGGTAGTTAATAATAGCTAACAGGTTGTACTATATGCAGGGCATTGTTCTAAGCACTTTACATGTATTAACTCATTTTACCTTCACTACGGCTTTGAGGTAAGTACCACAATTATCTTGATTTTACAGAGGCGAAAACAGGTAGAGAAGTTAAATTACTTGTTCAAGGTCAGCATAGTTGCAAGAGGTGGACTGTCTTGGAACCCCTGCAGTCTTGCCCCAGACTTCATGCTCTTTACCACAGAGTTATAATTTCTCCCTTTTTTTTTTCTTGGCCACCTCGCATGGCTTGCGGGATCTTACTTCCCCCACCAGGTGTTGAACCCGCACCTTTGGCAGTGAAAGCGTGGAGTCCTAACCACTGGACCACCAGGGAATTCCCTAACACCTCCCATTTCAACCTAATAGCCACCCAGTGATGGGACACCGCAGGGACTGTCATCCTTCTTCATCTATCCCTTGGCTCAACAGGCCATCCTCCAGGCCCAGTCTCCAGAGTGAGGAAGGGCGCTTTATTGTACATGTGTCCATAGAGTTCCACACACCCAAATGCCCGCCCTTGGGGATTCTCCGGTGGTCCAGTGGTTAGGACTCGGGGCTTTCACTGCCATGGCCTGGGTTCTGTCCCTGGTCGGGGAACTAAGATCCTGCAAACCATGGCATGGCCAAAAAACCCCAAACAAACAGACAAATGAAAAACAACAAGAAAACAAATGCCTGCCCTTGGTGGATCCCTTTGCTAGTCTGTTCCCATATGCTGATACCTCCACTGAGTGGAGTGACTAGAGTTTCCATATGGAGATGCTGTACGTGCTCAAAGCCTCAACTCATAATTTAGATTAAAATTACAAGAGAGGGCTTCCCTGGTGGCGCAGTGGTTGAGAGTCCGCCTGCCGATGCAGGGGACACGGGTTCGTGCCCTGGGCCGGGAAGTTCCCACATGCCGTGGAGCGGCTGGGCCCGTGAGCCATGGCCGCTGAGCCTGCGCGTCTGGAGCCTGTGCTCCGCAACAGGAGAGGCCACAGCAGTGAGAGGCCCGCGTACCACACACACACACACACAAAATCAATAAAATTACAAGAGAAAGAAATATCCCTCTGGTGGCAGAAACGGACACAGTACTTATGTGAAAAGATTCACCACTGACTGGTTGATTCAGCACTCACTGGTTGATTCTTAAGAGTAGCTGAGGGCTTCCCTGGTGGTGCAGTGGTTGAGAGTCCGCCTGCCGATGCGGGGGACACGGGTTCATGCCCCAGTCCGGGAGGATCCCACATGCCATGGAGCGTCTGGGCCCGTGAGCCATGGCCGCTGAGCCTGTGCGTCCGGAGCCTGTGCTCCGCAACGGGAGAGGCCACAGCAGTGAGAGGCCCGCGTACCACAAAAAAAAAAAAAAAAGAGTAGCCAAGAAAACTGGAAACAATTTACAGAAGGGACTTCCCTGGTGGCACAGTGGTTAAGAATCCGCCTGCCAATGCAGGGGACACGGGTTCGAGCCCTGGTCCGGGAAGATCCCACATGCTGCGGAGCAACTAAGCCCTTGAGCCACAACTGCTGAGCCTGCGTGCCTAGAGCACGTGCTCTGCAACAAGAGAAGCCACGGCAATGAGAAGCCCGCACACCGCAACGATGAGTAGTGTGCGCTCGCCTCAACTAGAGAAAGTCTGCTCGCAGCAATGAAGACTCAATGCAGCCAAAAATAAACAAATATATAAAAAAGGGGAAAAAATATACAAAAGAAGCACAAATGGCCTATAAACCACAAGAAAAAAGAATTTAAACATACATTATTTGTGTCAGTCAAGGTTCTCCAGAGAAACAGAGCCAATAGGATATACGTATTTATAATCTGTAAGGTGGGCCAGCAAGCTGGAAACTCAGGCAGAATTTCTGTATTACTGCCTAGAAGTAGAATTCCTTTGGGAAACCTTGAGTTTAAGGCCTTAAGGCCTTTAATTGATTGGCTAAGGCCCACCCATGTTATTGAGAGTAATCTTTACTTAAAGTCAGTTGATTTGTTGATGTTAACGACATCTACAAAATATCTTCATCTAGACTGGTGTTTCACCAAACTGGGCACCAGTAACCTAACCAAGTTGACACATAAAACGTAACCATCACATTGCTAATACTAGTAATCAAATACAAATTAAAATATACTATCTTTCTGTAAAGAATTCTTATAATGTTCATGTCCATTGAATCAATTTTACCTGAAAGATTTTATCCCAAAATGATATCAGTACAGATAAATACCTATAATAGGGGATTTGTTAAACAAATACAGTAAGGTTTTTGTTTGTTTTAATAAAATTATTTATTTATTTTTGGCTGCATTGGGTCTTAGTTGCTGCGCCCGGGCTTCCTCTAGTTGCAGAGAGAGGGCTACTCTTCATTGCGGTGCGCGGGCTTCTCATTGCAGTGGCTTCTCGTTGTGGAGCACGGGCTCTAGGTGCGCGGGCTTCAGTAGTTGTGGCACACAGGCTTAGTTGCTCCGCGGCATGTGGGATCTTCCTGGACCAGGGCTTGAACCCGTGTCCCCTGCATTGGCAGGTGGATTCTTAACCACTGCACCAACAGGGAAGTCCGGTAAGGTTTTTCTTAAGATTTTTTGTTTGTTTTATTAAATCATGTCTTTCTCTAATAATATTGACATAGGAAAATGTTCTCAATGAAAAAAGTCCTGAAATAGGATATACAGGAAGATCCCAGTTAGGGATTTTTGTTTTTTATTTTGGGGGATATAATTCACATAACATAAAATTCACCCTTTTAAAGTGTAGAATTCAGTAGTTTTTAGAATAGTCACAAAGTCTTGCAGCCATTACCACTAATTCCAGAAGAAACCCTGTGAAACCCCTAGCAGTCACTCTCCAATATCCTTTCCCTGGCAACCACTCATCTACTTTGGATTTACCAATCCTGGACATTTTAAATAAATGGAATCATGTATGATGTGTGGTCCTTTGTGAATGGCTTCTTTCACTTCTTTCACTTAGTGTTTTCAAGATTCATCTATGTTGTAGTATGTCATTCATTTCTTTTTATGGTTGAATAATACTCCATTGTATGGATATCCATTTTGTTGATGGACATTTGGGTTGTTTCCACTTTTGGTATCATGAATAATGCTGCTATGAACATGTGTGTATAAGTTTTTGTGTGGATATAGAAAAGTCTTCAGTACTCTTGGGTATATACCTAGGAGTGCATTGCTGGATCATGTAGTAAACTCTTTTTAACCATTTGAGAAATGGCCAAACTTTTCCAAAAGGGCTTGGAACATTTCCATTCCCAGTAGCGTAAGAGAATTCCAGTTTCCCTGCATCCTCACCAACAGTCGTTATTTTTCATTTTAGCTATCTTAGTGGCTTTGAAGTGGTATCTCATTATGGTTAGAGTTGCACTTCTCTGACGGCTAATGACGTTGAGCATACTTTCGTGTGTTTATCGGCCACGTGTATATCTTTTTTTGAGAAATGTCTATTCAAGTCTTTTGCCCATTTTTAAATTGGGTTGTCTTTTTGTTGAGTTGTAAAAATTCTTTCTATTTTTTTCTAGTAGCTTTTATCTTTGAAGATTGTTTAGGCTGTTTTGGGTGCCTTGCATTTCCATACAGATTTAATGATCAGCTTGTCAATTTCTGCAACAACAAAAAAAGGCAGCTGCGATTTTGATAGGGATCGCATTGAATCTGTAGATCACTTTGGGGAGTATTGCCATCTTAACGATACAGGTCTTCCTCGACTTAATGTTAAGTCAAAAATGCATTTAATACACCTAACCTACCGAACGTCATAGTTTAGCCTAGCTTAAACAGGCTCAGAACACTTAACATTAACCTACAGTTGGGCAAAATCATCTAACACAAACCCCATTTTATGATAAACTGTTGATTTTCTCAATTTATTGAATACTGTAATCCTAGTGAAAAACAACAGTTTCAGTGTATTACTTGTTTACCCTCGTGATCATGTGACTGCTGCTGCCCAGCGTCACAAGAATATTGTACTACATATCGCTAGCCCGGGAAAAGATCAAAATTCAGTTTCTACTGAATGTGTGTCACTTTTTTACCATCGTAAAGTTGAAAAATCGTGAGTTAAACCATCATTAAGTCGAGGACCATCTGTATTTGTCTTCCAGTAAGAGTACGTGGGATTTCTTTATTAAGGTCTTTAATTTCTCCAGTTAATTTTAAAATGTTTTAATGAATGGGTGTGTACATTTTATTTTTTAAATTAATTAATTTATGGCCACACCCTAGGCATGCGGAACTTCCCCAACCAGGGATCGAACCCATGCCCCCTGCTTTGGAAGCACGGAGTCTTAACCACCAGCGAAGGCCTGGGTGTGTGCATTTTTGTTTTTGTTTTTGTTTTTTGCGGTACGCGGGCCTCTCACTGTTGTGGCCTCTCCCGCTGTGGAGCACAGGCTCCGGACGTGCAGGCTCAGCGGCCATGGCTCACGGGCCCAGCCACTCCGCACCATGTGGGATCTTCCTGGACTGGGGCACGAACCCGTGTCCCCTGCATCGGCAGGCGGACTCTCAACCACTGCACCACCAGGGAAGCCCTGGGTGTGTGCATTTTAAACCAACAGTACTGAAAGGAAAATATAAAATGTTATCAGTCATAGTAACTGAGGATTCTTTTAAACTTTTTGAATTGTGAAATATAAGTACATGGAAAAGTAGATAAAACATGTATAGTTTGATATGTAATGATGAAATGCCCATGAAACCTTCATTCAGGTCAAGTGGAAACATTGCCAACATTCCCACAGTCACAACCCCCAACCCCGCTAAGGAAAACTACTTACTGTATTGGGTTTTGTAGGGACAAAACTCTTTATAGTTTTCTCACATAGATATGCATCCCTAAGTAGCAGGGTTTGGTTTTGCTTGTTTTTGAACTTCAGTGCCATTGTACTGTCTGTACTGTCTTGGTTCTTTCATTCAATACTCAGCATTTTATTTGTGAGACTCATCCAAGTTGGATGCAGCTGAGGTTCATCTTCAGTTCCCTCCTAAGGGTAGTTTGTTAGGGGTTTTAAAAAAAAAGAAAACTATTATGTATTTTGTCATGATTTCTAGTGAACAAATGCCACTATTGCAATCAAGAAAGACGAGTTTAAAAATACAGGGCTTGGTGTTTCAGCTCCTGTATTTGACCATAAGCTCTTTCATTAGACATTCATTGTTCTTGATTATTTTGTTGATCACTTTCCAAACCCCAATTGAAAAACAGGACCACACCAGAAAATCCGGTGCATGTGACAGCTAGAGACATGTGTAGTGTTTAATAAATGTGGAGTAACAGCTGCCATTATTTGAGTTCTAATTACATGTGTTACATTCTGAGTACAGGTGACCCTTGATCAGCTCAACAGTTAGGGGCGCCTACCAACCTCACAAGTCAAAAATGCACATGTAACCTAGAGTCAGCCCTCCCTATCCTGTTACTCCACATCTTCAGAGTCAACCAACTGTGGACAGTGTAGTACTGTAGCATTTACTCTTGAAAAAATCCTCATACAAGTGGACCCACGCGGTTCACACTCATGCTGTTCAAGTGTGAACCGTGCATTACCCTGTTTTCATCCTCATACAAAGCCTGCAAGGCAGTGCTGTCAGCCCACGCGAGGAAGGAGGGTACTGAGTCTCTTGTGGCTGCTGAGTGCTTCTCCCCTCTGCGCCCCCTGAACCCATCCTTGCTTCTCTTCCAGACCCCATGCCACAGCTGGATGTGACTGAGGCCAACAAGGAGTTCATGGAGCAGAGCGAGGAGCTGTACGACGCGCTGATGGACTGCCACTGGCAGCCCCTGGACACAGTGTCTTCAGAGATCCCCGCCGTGATGTAGCCAGGACAAGACACAAGCCAGAGTGGGCTTTGTGAGGGAGCTAAGAGACTCCTTTTTTAAAAAAAGATTACTTCAAGAACTTTTACCTTTTTTGAAATTTGTAAGATTTTAGTAATCAACTGTTTCCTGAAATTATGAATACTTCCTGGGATACTGCTGCCTTCATTTGAGCCATTTGAGTTTGAAAATGAAGGGACCAGCTGTTAGGAGAGGGATGAATGAGGTTCCATTTTATCTTTGAACAATAATCATTTATCCAGGTAGGGTTGTCTACACTCCTGGGGATTAAGGATTAACCACCAAAGTTAAGTTCCTAAAACCAACTTCTTAGGTGACAGGCACATTACTCCTTAAGGTTCTCTTGAGGTCAGAGTGCATGGACTGCCTGCAGGAATGGTGCCAAATGGTGGGCAATTATCTGCTTTCAGGTATTCCCTTCCCCCAACAAACTTGCTTCCAGTCTGGTGGCTAGGCAGAGTTCATCATTCAGACTGGGGAGGAAGTGGCCCATTGAGAGACGTGTTGGGGCCAGCTTAATCTAGACCAAAAGTCCTGGATTGTTTTAGGTAAAGCCTGTACCATCTGTGCCAAGCCCACCTGTTAGTAGATATTAATCCATTTATATATAGGAACCGGTAATTCAGAAATATAACCTGACCATGAGGTCAACCATCACCAAACCATATTTTGATGCCAACCTTACACATCTCTGTATTTATTTTCCAAATAAATTAGGAGATCCCATTTAACTTACCACAAGGACCCTCCTGAAAAGCCTTACCTATAGCTTCGTGCTAGGAAACGGGGGGGGGGGGCCCCCCCACCGGCGGCGGAGTATGCCGCCCCAGGACGTTAAGTACCAGTCCTGCGCTCAGCCTGAATTCTCACTCAGCAAGAGTAATACAATTGCAATTATAGAACTGATCGATTTGTTCCTTTCTGAGATCAACCTTTTCTTCAGATATTGAGACTATAATTCATTCTGAGTCTTACAGAGTATTTAAATAGGGAATAACCAACAATCTGAGGGACATCAAGAAAACTGACACAAACATACATCCAGGAATCTTTTATTGGTCACTTGTATGCCAGGTACCAGCATCAGAAAGAAAAAAAGGTGTTTCCACCTCAAAGAGCCCCTTGTCTCTTCATTTGCCTCTTCCTGTAGTGTTTCTCTCCTGAAAAAGAAGTGTACACCAGTGTGTTAATAATGCCCCAATTAATCAATGCCACCCAGGTTTTCCTAAGGGCTGGTCTCAGTCCCATATCCGCATTTATCATCCATAGATGTCCACTCAGATTAGGTTTCATCCTGGACCAGTCACAGCCTGAAAAAATACCTTGAGCTAGAATAGAACCACTCTCCCAGGAGAGGGGTGGGTAAGACTCCAAGGTTACCGAAACCAATAAGCATGAGCTCAAGCCATTACTGCATTCACAGTAGTCAGCCCTCGCTGTAAAGACACAGGGCTGTCCCTTCTGCCACATTCTACTCTGCAGGTGTGTTCTTGGCATTTAGCATAGGCAAATCCAGCAGACCAAGTCACACTGTGAACATTTATTTTTTGTCCTACGGTTATGAAGAGCCAACAAATACAGCACACAAGGCCAGATGTAAATGATATATAAAAAAACGACTTTTACACACAGACCTGAGTAGCCTTATTATCTACTGGCTACACTGCTTAGGGTGATACCAGTGAAATACTAATGGAAGCTGCAAGGAAGTTGTGTGAAAGCTTCTGGCAGACATTCAACTCACCCAACTCTGTAGATCCACAATCGCAGAAGGCAGCAGCTTTACTGGTAACAGATCTTAGGAGGGAAAAAAAAGAACACTCGATCAGGAGTCAAGAAAGCTATGGATAAACCCCTCCCAAATACAGAAATATTAGTCAGCAATCACTATACCAGCTGCCCAGTTTCACATACAGCCTCCCTTTAAGCCTAAGATTATCCCATTTTACAGGAGAGGAGGCAAAAAGTTCCAAGAGAATTCAACCTTGTTTGAAACTAGCCCACATGCTATATAAACAGACACCATGAGCATAGCTTCAGTACTACTATTCCTCCTCTTACGACCACCAAGACCAAGGTTCAGATCTGATGGGAAAGGGAACTGGAGGGTCAGGCTGTCTTCAACATCCAACTTTACCTTATTCTAAAGCATGGCTCCAGCAACAAGCTGGTCTTTTCAGATACTTCAGTATCAGGCACTGCCAGTAAAACGTGGGGGCAACCTGCAGAAAAAAAGTGTGGAAGCTCTAAACCAAAAAGTTGATCCATACACAGAAGCTGACTTTTTTGATGGAAACACATGGACTCAGGTGGAAGGCTTCCAGCCCAGGTCCTGAGGTACTATAGGAAAGGCGAGTGGCAGCTGCAGGTATTATGCTGACCCGTGCTGTCAAAGTCTCTCCAAGTTGCTCTTGCATGCAGTTGGAGAGCCCATGGCCACAAGCCATAGCCCTTGGGAACATGCTGTACTGACCCACTAGGTAGCTCCCAAATTACGTCCCTACAGAAAACCTACCAGGTCCTGAGGCTGCTGTGTTCCATCACTGTCATGACCCCAGTCTTCACTCACCAGAAAGGTCAACTTCAGTCATCCTGGAATCTTCAATCTGGCACAGCTAAAAGGAGAACACAAATTGTCCTGAATGATCTTAATCGTTCCCTTCATTTGGTCTTCAGAACTACCGTTTTTTGACTAGCCTTTGGTCCTAAGTACTGATGCCATAAGCTTTTCAGGGCAATGACCCAAAGCACGACCAAGATCTGCAGCACCTGCCACGGGATTTTCCCAGTACAGATATCTAACCCACCCCCATCTACCCCTCCATGCTGCTTCTTGGTCTCTGCAAGCTACTTCTCAAAAACCTTATTCTGTTAACTCTGTATGCATGACCCCATCAGTGGAACATTTCTGCTGGCCTCTGGAAACGTGTCAACTCTAATAAAGGTCTCTGGCTATACCTGAGAAATGGCAGGTACAGTGGGAGCTGTCTTTTCCTGAAATGTTGCAGATCAGTTACAGCAAACAGAACAGCGACCGTCAAGGAAAACTGTCACTCTGGGCTCCTTTTTGACCACAGCAGCTATGTGGAAGCAGCTGCAGCTTCGACAAGGGCCACAGGGTAATCCAGGTCACAGGGCAGGCCCAACACTGTGTAGCCCTCAGACTCACCTAAATCCTGTACATCAGGACTTATCACCAATTCATCTACTGGGACACTCTGGAGACTAAAAAAAGAGAACAAACATCATATAGGTCCCAATCACCACTTTGTTTTACTATATGCCAGTGTTGTGTCTCGTTTATCTTCACTGGACAATTTTATCATCCCCATTTTTTATAAGACTTAGACTAAGTTACTTACCGAAAGTTGTCTATCAATGGAAAAACTGACAAACCTAGGATTCAAAATAGTATCTGAATGACTAAAGCCCATCCTCCGGAAAACCTTGTCCTTATACCCACCAAGGTGACTTCCTTAACATGTGCTGTGCAGCCAGATAATTTAAATGAACGCACGGAAGGCACCTGCCCAAGATCACCGAGCAGCTAGCTGTCACAGGCCTATTCAAGGTCTGGCTGACTCCATCACGTGGTCTCCCCCCAAATTAAGCCTCTTCAGTCCCAGAACTGCCGTGCTCCCGGCGGCCTGCCCGCGTTACTCACCCGTCACACCGGAGCACAAGGCCCTGCGGACCGAGGGGGGAGCAGGGCGCGGCCCTCACAGGTTCCGGCTCCTTTCACTGCGCATGCGGCCAATGTGGCCTTCCGGACCTTGATCCGACCAGGTCGGCAGGCCAGGGTCCTCCGTGCTGCGCTCAACATCCCCCAACCTCGGGAAGCAGGTCCGGCGAGTGTGGCGGCGGTGGCGCCGAGGCTAAGGCCGGGTACGGCGGAGGATGGGCGTAAACCTTAGCAGAGAACGCGAAGGGCCAAGAGAACAAGGACGCGGTAACCGGAGAAAAGGGTAGCTGCTCGCCGAGAAGGGGTTTATATAGGTCCCGCCCTTCGCGGCCGCGCCTGACAGTTGGAGCTGCGCGCCGCGCAGACTGCTGGGAATTGTAGTTCTTTCGCCACCAGCGCAGGCCGCGTGTCTGGCTCCCAGCCCCAAGCGCGTGCGGGGCGAGACCCTTTTCACTCAGATGGAGATACCTTGTGGTTTCTTCCGGACCGGAAGAGGTTCCTCCTCCTTCCTTCAGCATTCAGTGAATGTCCAATACCGGGCACTGGGCTCACAGATACCGCTGTGCCATCTGGAGTTCAGTCCGGGGAAGACTTTCAACATCAAGAAGTTAACCGTTAACCCTGTGAGCTGAGAAAGGGCTGCGTTCAGACCGCCGTGGGCACGTGGAGGAGCAACGACTGAGTGATTTCGGGGAGGAGCTCTGTGAGGTCTTCTCGGAGAGGGATCTTGGGGAGGGCTTCCTTCCCAAAAGTAAGAGGCGACTGATTACTCATGAGATGAATGCATTATTTATTCAAGCCTCATCTCTTCCGCTGATAGATAAATTTTATTGAGTGCTTGCTAAGTACACTGTGCTCCATTATCTCAGCTAGTTTTCATTAACCCTGTGTGTGGGTATTACAATTATGCCTTTTTCACACAAGGAAACTGAGGAATGGATCACACAGCTAGCAAGTGAGGTAAGGACTGGAATGCGGAAGTTCATCTCAAACAGCACACTCATAATCACTGTGCCATGTGCACGTTTTGTCCATAGAATGAATAAGCGTCAATATAAAAACGTAGTAATTGTCAAGAATTAAGCACCTATTCTGTGCTTAATCTATTCATCAGTTTTCATCCTTACATACACTTTAAAACGTTTTTATCCTTACTTACACTTTAAGAAGTGTTACTATTATTCCCATTTTGTGGAGAAGGCGACAGACTGTATGAGGGTTAAGAAACTTTCTGATGACTTCCAAATGTGTTTCCGCTTTTCTTCTGAGCTCCAGACTTGATATCCTGCTGCTTCCGTGACATCTACACTTGGATGCCTATTTATTAATAGGCTTCTCAGAACACAGTCTTTCCTCCTCTAGACCTGCTTTTCCCCATCTCAGTAAGTCCTTAGGGTGACCCAGGACCCCTCTTCTTCTAATATGCCACTTCCAATGCATCAGCAAATCCTGTGTTCACCTTTAAGATGCGTCAAGAATCTGACTATTTCTGGACTTCCCTGGTCGTCCAGTGGTTAAAAATCCGCCTGCCAATGCAGGGGACACCGATTTGGGAGGATCTCACATGCCGCGGAGCAACTAAGCCCGTGAGTCACAACTACTGAGCCCGCGTGCCACAACTACTGAAGCCCGCGCGCCTAGAGCCCGAGCTCCGAAACAAGTGAAGCCACTGAAATGAGAAGCCCGCGCACTGCAATGAAGAGTAGCCCCCGCTCACTGCAACTAGAGAAAGCTTGCGCACAGCAACGAAGACCCAACCCAGCCATAAATAAATAAATGTGAAAAAAATGAAACTGTAAGTCTCTAAAATAATGAGACTAAGGCTCATTTAGCTCTTATATTTAGATCTATGATACATTTTGAGTTAATTTTTGTGTATCATGTGAGGTAGGAATCAAGGTTTGGTTTTTTATTTATTGCGTATTGCCTATCCAATTGTTCCACCTTCAATTTTGTAAAAGATCATCTTTTTCCATCTAATTGCTTTGGCAATCAGTTGACCATGGGCTTCCCTGGTGGTGCAGTGGTTGAGGGTCCGCCTGCCAATGCGGGGGACATGGGTTCATGCCCCGGTAAGGGAAGATCCCACATTTGGAATAAAAGTTGAAGTCCCCATGATTGGCCTCTGAAGCCACAGGTGATTGCTCTCATTGCTCACCACTTGCTCCCCCTTCATTCAGCTCCCTCTCTCTGGCCTCTGCTCTTGGCATATCCCTTACCTGCTCCAACCTCAGGGCCTTCACTCTTGCTGTTCTTCCTGCCTGGAACTGTCCTCGCTGTATATCACAGACAGCCGCGCTGCTCGCTCCCTCTCTTCCCCTGTTTTTCTGTTCAGATGTCACCTCCTCGGACCACCCTATTTTTTTTTTTTTGGAAGATTTTTTTTTATTTTGATGTGGACCATTTTTAAAGTCTTGATTGAACTGGTTACAATATTGCTTCTGTTTTACGATTTGGGGTTTTTTTCTCTGCAAGGACTGTGGGATCTTATCTCCCCAACCAGGGATCAAACCTGCGCCCCCTACATTGGAAGGCAAAATCTTAACCACTGGACCACCAGGGAAATCCCTGGACCACCCTATTTTGATATAGCACCCTGCCACCCTTCAAGCTATGGCTTGTTACTTACAACACTTATTGCTCCCTGTCATCACATTTTATATGAGTTTATTTTCTGTCTTCCCCATTACAAGTGAGCTCTTCAAGAAAAGGAATTGTGACTTTTTTCCCCACGGCTGTTTAAGTGCCAAGTATGTAAAAGATGGCCAGCATTTATTGAAATAATTACTAAGTGAATGAATTAATGAATGAATAAAACTTGGCCAAGGCCACATAGCTAGTAAGCATCATTTGGAACTAAAACTAAGATCTGTCTAATGCAAATGTGCACCTGCTACGATACACAGTAACCCCAGAACCATCCTGTGAGGTGGGTGCCATGATTTGCCTCACTTAGCAGAAGGGGAAGCAGGGTTGGAGAAGGGAAATGACTTGCCCCCTGCGTCACATAGGGAGTCCATGGCAAAGTCAGCTGACATCTGGATTCCAGCACCAGGTGCAGTCAGGGACAGGCACATGACCCCAACCCGCAGCAGGAACGTCTAGGAGAGGAAGTTCAAGGAGTCCGATGCTGACAGTGCACTCTGCCCACATGCTGACTGCAAAGGCTTCTGGGACGTCTGGGTTCAAACTGCCTTTCAAGCTGTTTCATGCCTCTGCCTTTGCCCAGCTGCCCCAGCATGGAGTGCGCTTCCTCCCTGACCTCCCCAGCTCCCACTTGTTCTTGGAGACCCAACTTCAGCTTCACCTTCTCAAAGAGGTCTTCTCTGACCCCGTAGCTCCCTCAGTCCAGCTCTGTTGTGGTGTTTGAATGAATAAATGAGTGAATGAATGAACGAATAGCATTTATCCACTTTTATTCATTCATTCATTCAACCATAAATATTTACCAAGTTCTACTTTGTGCCAAGCACTGAGGATACAGCCACTGGTCCTTGTTCTCAAGAGGCCTGAGCCTAGAAGGGAGACAGTGGACAAAAGGGCCTGTGACCTCACTGGCCAGTGAAGTAGGGGTTAGTTACCCTTTGATGAGCAGAAGGGGAGTGTTCCTGGCAGAGGGCTGAGAAGAGGCAAGATGTTCAGCATGGCTGGAGCACCAGTGGTGGGTAAAGAAAGGCGGGGGTGGAATGGGCGGAGGAAGATCTGCACAGCCCTGACGCAAAAACTGTTTTTCCAGCTGAACAGAGCAAGGTGATAAGAACATCCCGATGGAAGAATAGTGGGGCAGGTGGGAGTGGGGCAGACCTTCCTGGTTTGGGCAGAGCTGGCCGGGCGGGTTCCTTCCCCAACACACATACCCTAGCTGATGCCCCCCCGCCACCCTGGAGGTGGAGGCAAGCAGAGACTTGGGATCCTTCAGGCTAGTGCAGGTGACCAAAAGCCAGGATTACTAGGAGACCTAACAGAATGTCTTCTCACAGATTTGCTTAGAGTTAGCCACAAGAAAACCTGGGCCTTCCCAGGTCCCCAAACTGTCCAGCCAGAAACAGACTTGCAGCTAGTCTGTCTTCGTGCTGAGTGATCTTGGGCTGGTTACTTAACTTCTCTGAGCATCAGTTTTCTCATCTGTAAAAAACACTGGGCAGGGGGGCTTCCCTGGTGGCGCAGTGGTTGAGAGTCTGCCTGCCGATGCAGGGGACACGGGTTCGTGGCCCGGTCTGGGAAGATCCCACATGCCGCAGAGCGGCTGGGCCCGTGAGCCATGGCCGCTGAGCCTGCGCATCCGGAGCCTGTGCTCTGCAACGGGAGAGGCCACAACAGTGAGAGGCCCGCGTACCGCAAAAAACAAAAAAACAAACAAAAAAAACCCACTGGGCAGGGACTTCCCTGGTGGTCCAGTAGTTAAGAATCCGCCTTCCAATGCAGGGGACATGGGTTCAATCCCTGGTCGGGGAATTAAGATCCCACGTGCCGCGGGCAACTAAGCCTGCACACTCTAGAGCCGGCACACTGCAACTAGAGAGAAGCCCGCGTGCCACAACGAAGACCCAATGCAGCCAAATAAATAAATATTAAACAACAACAACAGCAACACTGGGCAGACTAACAGCTACTCACAAGGTTGTGTAAGGAGGAAATGTGATGATATGATGGTTTGCATTAGTGAGAACTGCTTCCCAATTTGCCACAACAAGTTAAACTGGTAACACCCGCCCACAGTGGGATAGTGGGATTAAGCCAACAGGCAAGCTGTTTGGGACCGACCGGAGCTCCAGCCTTTATGTCCTGGGTGTCAAGAAGGCCAGACTGGAAAGAGTGGAGTACATCTTGAATGCAGATGTACCTGCTTTACCCTTGCCCCTAATCCAAGTGGGACCTGACCACTTAGCCCTGGTCCTTTGGGAACTTGCTTTGCGGTCCCCTTTTGTGACATCAAGGGGTAATGAAGAGTGAGACAAATCTGGATGTGAGGCCCAGCCCTACTGTGACCCGAGACGAGCCACACATCTGAGCTTCAGTCTCCTCAGCTCTAAAATGGGCACACTCTGGCCTTCTCAAAGGGTTGCTGTCCCAGAGCATAAGGAACTGACCATCTCACCTCATTAATGTTAGCTGTCCAGTTCACAAGCAAACTGCACTCCCTCTGGAATCGCAGTGGTCTGCTGCCTGTGTGCAAGTCCCTCTCTGGGCCCTGGGGCCCTGTGCAGGCAGGAGGGGAGGAAGCAGTGGGTGCTGTTGAACGTTGACCCTGAACACTGAACGGGAGGCCCCAGGCCAGGGCCAGTGGGGGTCCAGGAAAGGGGCACCTTGCGGGGAAAGAGCACCTATAAACCAACTTTCTTCAGGGGTGTCTCCGGGTCCAGCAGCAGCAGGGGCCCGACTGGGGGACTAATAGAGAGTGGGGCTGCAGAGAGAAGCCACCCCAACGGATGAATACAGTGGACGCTCTGGTGCTGCTGGTCCCAGGCCAGTGCACGTTTGGTTATCGGTCCTCCCTAGTCCTTCTCCCCACATTATCTAGGTTAATCTCTTCATCCGTGAAGTAAGGGCTATCATCTCCATTTTACAGAGGAGGAAACTGAGGCTCGGAGCAAGGAAGTGACTTGTCCAGGTGTTTCCACCGGGCCCGGTGGTTTCCTCGGGGTCCGGGCCCACCCCCGGTGCTGAAGACGCCCCAGGTTCTCCAGTCCCGGGTCTGGGTGGCTCAGCGGCCGCCCTGAGGCGGGGGCGGGGCCCTGCGACTGGGCGGGGGCGGGGCCGCATAGTTGGTGGCTGGGCCCCGGGAGGCCAGACGTCCGACATGGAGGCGGGGGGCTGCCGCTACCAGTTTCGGATCGCGCTGCTGGGGGACGCGGCCGTGGGCAAGACATCGCTGCTGCGGCGCTACATGGCGGGCGCGCCTGGGATCCCGGAACCCGAACCGGAGCTCGAGTCGGTGCCCACGGTGGGCGTCGAGTTCTACAGCCGCACTCTGCAGCTGCGGGCCGGGCCGCGCGTGAAGCTGCAGCTCTGGGACACGGCGGGCCAAGAGCGCTTCAGGTGCGCGGTGGGTGGGAGGTGGGGCGGGGAGGGACGAGAAGGGGCTGGCGTGAGGGGCCTCTGGCTGGGGCGGGGTCAGTACTGGTCCACCTGGGCATGGGGATCCCTCAGAGGGGTCAGCCTCAGTGGCCCAAGTAGAGAGCTGGGGGTCTCTGCCCTGGGCCTGGGTCCTTCACTCTTGAGTCCTTCATCCTACACATAACAGCAGGTTGGGACTTCCCTGGCGGTCCAGTAGTTAAGAAACCGCCTTCCAACGCAGGGGGCACGGGTTCGATCCCTGGTGGGGGAACTAAGATCCCGCATGACTCCTGGCGCGGCCAAACAAACCAAAAACACAAAAAACAAACAAACAAAAATAAAGACCTGGCGCCCTCACCAGAGGGATGTTCGATATTGAAACTTGGAGGCATGAATGACCTGGGTGCTGAGAGAGCCCACAAGAGGTCAGAGAGGGAGGTGTAAAGGAGATGTGAGAGGAAGAGAGATTCGTGTTGGCCATGAAGGATGTGTAGGAGTTTGCCAGGCAGAGAGTGGGGAAAAAAAGGCCTGAGATCAGGAAAACATGAGGCTTCCTCTAGGAATGGAGGAATGGTCAGGAGTGTACGGGAATCAAACTGCTGACTAACTGGGGAGCACACAGTCACTTGGGAGAGACAGATACGGGGAAAGAGAAGCACAGGGCAGTGTGAAATGAGCTTTGGGGGTGTGAGGCAGTCAGTGTACAGAGGGCGTGGTCTTGCATCGGGTGTCTTGAAGGCATAAGCCCCTGCCAACTTACTCCCTCCCACCGTCAGGTGCATCACCAGGTCCTTTTACCGGAATGTGGTGGGTGTCCTGCTGGTCTTTGATGTGACAAACAGGAAGTCCTTTGAACACATCCAAGACTGGCACCAGGAGGTCATGGCCACTCAGGGCCCCGACAAGGCGATCTTCCTGCTGGTTGGCCACAAGAGTGACCTGCAGAGCACCCGTTGTGTCTCGGCCCAGGAGGCAGAGGAGCTGGCTGCTTCCCTGGGCATGGCCTTCATGGAGACCTCCGCCAAAAATAACTGCAACGTGGACCTGGCCTTCAACACCCTCACTGATGCCATCCAGCAGGCCCTGCAGCAGGGGGACATCAAACTGGAGGAGGACTGGGGGGGTGTCCGGCTCATCCAGAACACCCAAATCCCCAGGCCCCCCAGCAGCACACAGCACCCGGGCCCATGCAAGTGTTGACTCTGGGAGGGAAAGGGTTAAAGCAGTGTGGCCCTCATAAGTGCTGGTGAGATGGGGAGTGTCAGTATCTCTCTGGAGGGCATATGGCAGAATCTATCCTGAGGGTTAATATAAACAGTATCCTGGTACAGTCTTGTCTCCTGGATTTGGGGGTCTCAAGAGCTCAGCCCCTTTCTACTAGAAAGATCTAAGAGGCCAGGTGTGCAGCTTCCTGTCCTTGAGCCTGTTTCCTCCATGGTCAGAGAAACTCATAGAAGATCCCGCCTCACAGGGGGTTGTGGGCACGAATGAGATGATGAATGGGCTACGCTCAGCCAGAGCCTCCCACACAATGAGACTCGAATGGCAAGAACTGTCATCACCGCTCTTTCCTCCCTTGGCCGGGATGTGGCCATTTCTGGCAGCGTCCCTGGGCTCAGATGCTGAACCACTCAGCGTTTGGACGCTGCTGCACAGGCCAGGACAGGTGCAGGGAATTTCAGGCTGAGCCAGCCTTGGAGCCTCCTTAGGTCCTCAGGTTTGGATGAGAAAGTGTGCCCTCAAACCCAGGTTGCTGCCCAGTGCCCCTACTCCAAAGGCAGGAACTGGATCTGGATCTGAGAGGCAGGGATGAATATGAACAGCTCATCTGTTGGGCACACGGTGGACACTGTGATTAGCCACCAAGATCTCCCCTCCTCCCCACTGCACCTCCCAGCTGCTGGGAGTGCTGCCTGGTGGTGGAGCTCAGTTTAATCTCTCTGGGAACTGCCCACCCATCCGGGGCAGCCCACAATCCAGCGTCAATCTGTTCGGTCTATTGTGGGGTGGGGGCACTATTCAAAGGCCTGGCCCTCTTGTCTCAACTCTAGACAACTCTGAAGGAAAAACCCAGCTTCATCACTCTCCATGGGGTCACTTGAGGCCACTGTTACGACAACATCACAGCTAAATTCTCATGCTCAATCCTTTCTTCCCTTCCTCCCCACAAGCAAGTATTGACCTCAAGAATCCCCTTGTAAAAGTCTGCACACTGAGTTCCCGCTCAGAATCTGCCTCCTGGGGAACTTAGGCTGCAGCAGAAACTGCTAGGCACAAGATGTCCAGCAGCAATGCAGGAAGGCTTTATGGAAGGAAGGATCTCAGCAGGTGTAGAGGGGGTATCTTGGGGGTGTCATTGTGCCAGCAGGCATGGGCAGGGCATGGGCAGTTGCCACAGCAAAAAGAGCACAACCGGGCTTTCCTGGTGGCGCAGTGGTTGAGAGTCCGCCTGCCGATGCAGGGGACACGGGTTCGTGACCCGGTCCGGGAAGATACCACATGCCGCGGAGCGGCTGGGCCCGTGAGCCATGGCTGCTGAGCCTGCGCGTCCGGAGCCTGTGCTCCGCAACGGGAGAGGCCACAACAGTGAGAGGCCTGCGTACCGCAAAAAAAAAAAAAAAAAAAAAAAAAATGCTTTAAAATGAGCATCGGGAATTCCCTGGCGGTCCAGTGGTTAGGACTCTGGGCTTTCACTGCCGCGGGCCCCAGTTCAATCCCTGGTCGGGAAACTAAGATTCCGCAAGCTGCGTGTGTGGCCAAAAAATAAATAAATAAAATGAGCATCTACTCTGATCTGGGCTCTGGGAATACAGCAGTGAACATGGCAGAAAAGCAGTCCTAGGGTCTAGTGGAAGAGAAAAAACCTGTAAGTGGAACTAAATGATTTCCAGTTGTAAGTGCTAGGAAGACCACAGATCTGGAAGATGGGCCTGAGGGTGATGGGGGCCTACTTTAGAGCAGGTGGTCAAGGAAGGCCTCTCTCAAGAGATGGCCTTTGATCTGAGACCTGGAGGAGGAGGAGGAAGAGCTGAGCTAAGAGTAGAGATCTAGGCAGAAGGAACAGTATCCAGCATTGAGTGGGCACTTCTTATAGTATTATTATTCCATTTTACTGATGTTGAGACTGAGGCCTAGAGAAGTTAAATGAAACCAGTAAGTGAGGGAGGAGCCCTGAGGCAAGGGAGAGCTGGGCTCTTTCTAGGAATTGACTGGCGATCTGAGTGCTAGAATGAAGTGAAGAAGCAGGAACTGACCCTTAACTTGGTCTGTGTGTTCTCATCTCCCAGAGCTTCCCCGGACAGGAGTACAGGTCTACTAAACTGAAGCTTGTTTGGGAGATGAGCAGCTGGTCCTGAGGATGGTGGTGGGGATTTGGCTGTCAGGTGCTCAAAAAAAAAAAAAAAAAAAAATCCCCAAGTCCCTGGAGAAAGAAAGAAAAAACTGAGCTTCTCCCCTCTCAGAATCCTGGCCGACTGTGGAAGAACCAGCCTGAAGGCCCTGCCCACCCAGGGCAAGGTCCACCAACAAGGACGAGATGTTGCCCGTTGTTTCCAACTGTCTCCCTTGAGGAATGTTCAGCAGACTGTAGTCACACATCTCTCTCAGCCTCAGTTTCCCATCTATAAAATGGGGATAATAATAGTTTATGTCTCACAGGGTTGTTGTGAAGATTAATGTATTATGTGAATTCCTACAATATGTATGGGCTCACACGCTGTGACCTATTTCTATTGCTTATTATATTATTATTACTATTACTATTATTTCTATGACTTATTATTAACCGTGAAGCAACCTTGTAAGGTCAGGCTGATCTTGTACATTTCAAAGACAGGAACCTAAAGTCCAGGAGGGGAAACTGACGTGGCTCAGTCAGTAAACCCCAGGCCAGCTCAGTGTTCCAACAGCCTTGTCCACCACCTCAGGCCAGGCCCAGAAGGTCCTACCTTATGCTTTAAGGCTGTGATCCCACACTCACAAGCACCATCAGTGTGGCAAAACCTCTGGAGACTGTAAATGGCTTTAATGAGAGTGATTCTGACCCAGCAGTAGGAAGCAGCCCTGCCCAGCCCACTAACTAGAGGAAAGGCACAGAATAGGACTGGAGAATGGGGAAGTGGCCGAGAGGGGCATGCCCTCCTGAGGGCTGCCCACTGTTCAGAAGTAGGCGCCCTCTCTCCTGGGAACAGGCCCTGCACCCCGTTTGCCATCACTGTCATGGTTCAGGCTCCGCGGTCTTTAGTGTAGATTGTGCCACCCATCTTGAGGGTCTCAGGCCTGTAGGGTGTGATTTAGCATCCACATTGCCCCAGGGGATCTTTTTAAAATACAGATTTGACCTGCCTGCCGCCCTCCTAGAATCCTTCCCTGGCTCCCCCTGCCTACAGGGTAAAATCCGAACCCTTTCCCCCCCGTCCAATCTGATCTGGTCCTACAGCATCTCCACCCACTTTGCCCAGGTTCCCAACCACCTGCAGCCCTGGGCTTTGCACATGCGGTTTCCTTTGCAGGGAAGGCCCCAACACTTTCCCCTCTCCCTGTATTATCTGATCTGCCTGCACCACTCAGAAAAAGATCACCTCCTAACCATCGCATTATCCCAGCTGCCAAAAACAGGGCAAGCTTTGTGGTCAAAACTGGTTTTGAATCTCAGCTCTACTATGTACAGCTGTGGGACCCTGGGGAACCCACTTCATCTCTGTAAGCCTCAGTGGACTCATCTGTAAGTTGGGGATAATAATACCTAACTCAAAGGTTTTAGAAAGGATTAGATGACAAATCAAAGGCAGTACTTGTCACACACAGGAATTCACAAGATGGACGTCCCCTTCTTCCCCTGAGGGTTTTACTATTAATCACTTTTAGGGAACAGAGACTACCAAAGTACACACTTTGGGGAAATAACAAGGATTCCAGACTCTAACAAAGCTCTTAAAAGATCCGGACCCCCTTCCAGAGATACGGGCTGGGCTCTGCTTTCTTACCAAGAGTGGCGTTCCAGAATCGTCCCTTCAGGTCTATCCCCAGGTTATTCTGAGCAAGCAAAGCTAGCTCTCCAAGGCAGCACCCTGGCCAAATCCTCCAACCATAGCAGCATGGACAAGGTCAGGCTACCTGGCCTCCAAGGCTTTCCATGAGCTGCTTCCTCAGCCTGAAAACCTTGCAATCCAGGCTTGAATCCATCCCCTTTGCCCTTTAGAAGGAACAGAGCCAAAAGTCTGCCACCCATGGGGCCCTTTCTGACAACAATGCCTGCTCTGGGAGCCACTGAAACCTAGTGGATGAAGAGGGAAGACCCATCCCACCCACACTGCACAGGCTGGAACGGAAGCAATCTAGGTGGGAACCCAGATCTATCCTCTGCCTCTGAGCCTCAGTCTCTTCATGGTGAAATAAGAATGAGTCCTACCTCACAGGTTTGTTAGAGGAGTAAATATGACGACGTGTGTTAAGTGCCTAATAAATGTTAAGTTCCTTCTGCCAACAAGCCCCCTCTGTGTCTTTCATGTGTCCTTCCCGTGCCTGGAATGACCTTCCTCCATATCTGTCAAAACTCTGTTCACCCTTCAAGGCTTAGTCCAGCCTAACATACCAGTTCCTTCTCTGAGCCTTCAGGGCACTAACAAGTTGGCTCTCTTTGCAGATTTCAGGCACTGTTGTACCTTTTTGCCCCACTAGAGGGTAGCTCTTCAAGGCCAGGGCTGATTCCCTTGGGGAGGCTGCCTTTGGCAGGGGAACGCGGGGCTTTTTAATACCATTAGGGAAAATTTAAAACATAACCAAGAGTAAAGAAACTAACGCAGATGTAGAGAACGGACGTGTGGACACGGGGTTGGGGGGGAGGGTGGGGCGGGAAGGGGAGGGTGGGATGAACTGGGAGATTAGGCTTGACATAAATACGCTACCACGTGTAAAATAGCTAGCTAGTGGGAACCTGCTGTATAGCACAGGGAACTCAGCTTGGTGCTCTGTGATGACCTAGATGGGTGGGATGTGCAGGGGAGGGAGGTCCAAGAGGAAGGAGATATTATGTATACATATAGCTGATTCACTTCACTGTACAGCAGAAACTAACATGACATTGTAAAGCAATTATACTCCAATAAAAAAAAAAACTAGTATAAAGTAGTTTGAAGAACTTCTTGTACTCATAACTCAGCTTCAACAAATACCAGCAGGAATGGCCAGTCTTGTTTTACTCTCCCTTCTCTTTATTAATGTTATTCTTAGGATCCTGGCCCTGGAGGGGGAACTAGTGCTCGGTCTGTGGTTGACAGGTGTGGGAGGATTTCTCCAGGGCCCCTGGCTGGGACATGTCCCATGGAAGTCCCAGTGTTGGGAGAGGCAAGCCTCACACTGCACAGCCCTCCCTCCTGTCGGTACAGACCTAGGGCTGGGACTCAGGCCAGCAGAGAGAAGGAAGGACATCCTTGCATATGGGGGCTGTGGTCTGCCGCCCACGGTCTTTCAAGCTACACCTGGGGACTTCTCAGGATCGGTACAGGGCCTCTATTTTGTGGAAGTCCTGCTTCTGTCCTGAAGGGACTCAGTTCTGCATGGTGGTTTCAAATGGCACTCTGTCCCAGAGGCTTCACTAAGCCTGGGTCTGGGCATATCCTGGGGAGCCTAGACCCAAAAGCCCCTGATTGCCTTTGGGTTCTGGCTCTATGTCTCTCACTGCAAGTCTGAGCCAGCCCCAGACCACGTGGTTTATGCTTCGGTTCTGGGCTCGCTTCTCCTCCTGGCTGGTCTCCTGCACCACGTGGATCCTCTCTGGCAGTACCAGTTCCACATCCTCCTCCTAGGAGGCCCAAATGTGGACAAACCATCCTTGTTGAGACACTACGTGGAGGGCATCTTTGTCGAGGGCGTCGCCCAGGCAGTGGCGGTGGACTTCTCAGTGCCCTTCATGGAGGCAGAGCCTGGGGGTCCAGCTGGCCAGGAAAGGTCACCACCCACGCCTGAGGGGGCGAGCCCACCCATCAGGAAGAGAAGGGGCGTTGGTGGCCATGACAAAGATGAACTCTGGACCAAGAGCACAGGTCTGAGTCCTGGCCTACCCTGTGACCACGGGCAGGCCACATGATCTCTCCAGACCTCGATATCCTTACCTGTAAAATAAGAGGCTACACTGGTGACTCTGAGGGCCTTTCCTAACTATAGGGAACTGTGAGAGCTTAGTCCAGCTCTGTCTTCCTCCTCCCTGCTTCACCTCATGCAAGAGGGGCCCTCTCCAGGATGGCTTCATCCCAGATGGCTTCTTCTGTGTCCTCAAAACTCACGCCCGTTTTTGTGACCACCTCCTACACCTGCCTTTTGGTTCATTCTTTCTCAGGAAAACCTCAAGCCTTATTCCTTTACCTTTAGTCCAAATTAACTGCAGCCAACTTCTTGGCTGGTCCCCCTCCTGCCTGCTTCCAATTCCACTGGCAGCCAGAGCAAGGTTTTTAACATGTAGATATAATCACGTCAATCCTCCGTCTAAAACTTTACTGGCTCCCCATTACCTGTGCAGTGGTTTTCAAACGTTTTGTTTATATGCCTGTTTTTAGTGTCAGAATCTTGTCAGATGGGATCTTTCTCACAGCCCTGAAATCCTCCACAAGTAAAAGAGAGATTGCTCAGGCTGAAGAGAGGTGGGAAGCCCAGAGCCAGCCTGCTGGGCCTCCCACACTATGTACCACCTCCCCCCGCTCCCCGCAAGACACACACATGGCGGCCTCCAAAGCATGAGCACTGGACCCCATCACTAGGCCTGAGGGCTGTCCACCCCCAAGCTTACCCTGCTCATCTCCGGCCATTCTCTCCTCATGTGGCACCTTGTGCTTTAGCCACAGTGATGCAGTGACTTCTTTACACCTCCGGACCTTTGCATGCGCTGTCACTCCCACCTCTGTCCCCACAGGACCTGGTGAGATAGTTTAGAGCACAGTTAAGAGTGCAGGTTCTGGAGTCAGAGGGACTTGGTTGAAATCTCAGCACCAACACTACTACCTGTGTGATCTTTTTTTAAAATTAATTAATTAATTAATTTTTGGCTGTGTTGGGTCTTCGTTGCTGCGTGCGGACTTTCTCTAGTTGTGGCAAGTGGGGCCTACTCTTTGTTGCGGTGCGCGGGCTTCTCATTGCAGTGGCCTCTCTTGTTGCAGAGCACGGGCTCTAGGTGCGCAGGCTTCAATAGTTGTGGCACGTGGGTTCAGTAGTTGTGGCGCACGGGCTTAGTTGCTTTGCGGCATGTGGGATCTTCCCGGACCAGGGCTCGAACAGGGAAGAATCCGCCTGCCTGGTTGGCAGGCGGATTCTTAACCACTGCGCCACCAGGGAAGTCCTACCTGTGTGATCTTGAGTAAATTACTTAAACTCTAAATTTTAGTTTCCTCATTGGAAAATGGGATTAAATGAGATATTGCAAACAAAGTGCTTGACAAACACTTGTTTCTTCAGGTCTGTTGGGAAAACAAGCTTATCCACAGAAGGTGCTTAGCATAAAACATGGCACTTAATACGGACTCTTACCAAGACCCTCCCAACACTGGAGCACAGGAATTCACCAGCCCTGCCACCCCTTGGGCTCCTCAGCATGTATTAAGTCCTACGTGTGCTCAGACTATGCTGGGCTCCGGGAATCAGGTGGGCCTGGTTACTTAGCAAGATAGAGGGCGTCGTGCCCAGGGCGAGGGGCTGAGCTGCCCCAGGCACCGAGTCAGAAGACTCCCCACAAATCACCGGGTGACACCCCACTCTCCAGTACCCCCACCTCCAGTAACCACTTAAACAGCTGTCGGATTTCCCCCTTCTCTCCATTTCGTCACAAATACCTCAGTCCAGGCAACAACCTTCTCAGGAACCTCTGCTTCCACAAATGCCCTCTCTTCCCCCTCCACTGTCTGGCCAGAGTGAGCTTTTCAAAACATCAACCTGAACGATCATGCTTCTGCTTAAAATCCTTCAATGGCTCCTGCTACTTTTGGGTAAAGGCCACTCTTTGGTGGGGCCTACGAAAGACACTGCAGGACCTGGCCCGTCTTGCCTCATCACACGGCATTGGGGCTGGCATACGTGCAGCTCTCTCTCCTTGAAAGTGATCCCCACGCCTTCCCCTGGGTTCCTCAAATTACAGCTCTACTGCTCAGACGCCCTCCCCAGCCCTGGGAGTCTCTTCTTTGCAGCCCTGGTCTAGGAAGCAGTTTTCCTTTCACTCAGTGGCAGGTCGCTCCCTGTTTTCATTCATCATTGCAGGCCATGCCTGGCATGGGCAGGGGCAGAGCTTATAAATACTCGCTGAATGAACAAGCCTCTCAGTATACATACAGGACAAGATGACTAGCTGGATGAAGCCATTCACCTGTCATGCAGCTGATCAAGAACTGAGGTCTTTTGACTCTACCTAGCTCTTTGCATTAAACTGCCCTGATTCCCCTGTCCCCTTCTGTCCTCAGTGCAGGATTCAAAACTAATTCTGGATTCCTTCCTGGCTGCCAAGGCCAATGACTCGCTCCTACTGCAGGAACTTGGCAGAAGGCCTTTTGCGGCTTGGTAATCACCAACAGAACATCCTTTGAGAGCGTCCCCCAGCGGCATCGGGAGGTTCTGGAGAAAGCAAAACCCTCCAGTATCTTCTTTCTGGTGGTAGGCCACAAGAGTGACCTGGTGGTTGAGGGAGAGGTGATGCCAGGGGGAGGGGAGAAGCTGGCTGCCTCTTGGGGCGCTCACTACGTTGAGACCTCAACCGAAAGCAAGGGTGACATCAGCACAGCTTTCAAGCTGCTCACTCAAGAGATCTAAGAGCTGTGAAGAGAGGGGTCATGGAGCCAAACCCAGGGTGGGAGGGAGTGAAAAGCAGGGTCCCACCACAGACCAAGCCTCAGGAGGCAGAGGCCCGAACCACGGCAAGGTGGATGTATCCATGCTGGTGGCCCCTGGGTGGAACAGCTACACTCCCTGAAGCCCACGGAACCCTCACAATCCACAAGGGCTCTGCCAGGAACATAACAGGATGATGCTAGCTGCCACTGAAGGTCATGACCCTGAGGTCTCAAGGGGCCTGGTTTCCTCTGCACGGTGGTAAAAATACTAGGATCAGGGACACCAACAGCTGAGAACAGAGAGAAACCTGCACAGAAAGGCCTTTCCCCAAGTCTACTGCCATCCTTTCTTAGCGTCAAGGATGAACTCCAGAAGTTCCGGAAGAGCAGGTCAGGAAAGGATTTCCCCAAATCAGGAGCCTCTTCAGGATGGGGCTCATGACAGAAGGTCACCCTGCTCGATTCTTATGGCAGACAATCTGGACTAAAAGTCCTACTGATGGTAAGGCCTTCCTTGGAGTAAAATAATGGAAAAGTTCCTGGGTTTTTTCCTCCATCACAGAAATGAATAATGGTGCTGCCATCTGCTGACTAGAGAGCTATATCCAGCCTTGCTTACCCTCCTCTGGCATTTCAAAGGCTGTAAGCCATGCACCCTGTGTCTTTCAATTAATAACTTCTTTATTCTGGAAAAGC
Organism: Tursiops truncatus; assembly: GCF_011762595.2. Lineage (NCBI taxonomy): Eukaryota > Metazoa > Chordata > Mammalia > Artiodactyla > Delphinidae > Tursiops > Tursiops truncatus. The sequence goes on along the minus strand of NC_047034.1, from coordinate 161,588,270 downwards.
AAATGAAAGTCATATTCATATAAACACTGACATTACAAAGTACAGGGAAAAGGGGGAGGGAGAAGGAAACAAAAACCTCTACAAATCCTGCTAATACTCTCTCACCAAACAAGACCATAATGCTTTTCCCCAATTCAATCACTTATATAATAAACCACAAATAACATCTTCTCTGGAAGATACACTGCTCCTCTTTGAGATGGCAGGAAAAAGGGACCGGAAGTTGGGGTAGGAGGCTTTATTCTTTTGGCAGATCCTCTCAGTCATTATAGATATTGCTGCACTGTTAATAAAAAATATATGCTTCTCTGTAAAGCATTAAAAAAAAAAAATCCAAGGATGAGATGGCTGAGGTCTCAGCTCAAGTATCTCCAAATACATTGTTGTCCATTCCCTGACCTTTCCGTGTGTTATTTCTTGGTTGTTTTCCGGATCAATGCCATTCTCTGAAAGGAGAGAGAAATAAGCAATTACACAGGTTAGAGTCAGGAACTTTCCAGGACATCCACGTGTGGCTACCAGGTAGCATGGTCTACACCACAGGCTGGACTCCTCAGGAACCTACAGGTACAGGGAAGCTCAGCAGTTCCTTCTAACTCAAGCACAGTCTGCGGGGCCCTAACACAAGTTTCCACAGGCCAGCGGACCCATTTCATTGACCAAAAGACCCCAAAAGCCCTATACTAGCAGGATGGCAAAAACAGTTAAAAGCAGAAGGTGACAGCTCCCGCCTTTTGGGGATTTAAGGGACAGGCCATCAAAACATGTGCTTTCTAGGCTTACCCCCTTCCCCTAATCTCCTTCTCTGATGATGGAAAAAACAAGGAAGAGGGCTCTGTTTTGAGCCTGTTGCCAACACGCAAAGGGAGCTGACATTCCTCACTTGATAGCCTGCAATGAAGGAAACTGACCCTAACAATTTCCACCATAACCCATCAGGGAAACATTCAGATCATGGGTTTCAAATCTTACTATTACCAGCCACTGGCCAAATTAATGACTTGCTTTGCTCACCCTTTTTGACTAAGAGATTGTTTGAACATTATGATATTGGTTGATTGATAAATAAATAAATAGGGCTGAAAAGTGGATAATTTGAGAGCCGAGCCAAATGACCATCTACTGCCTGGAGGGACTTCCTTCTGAACAACACTGCAGTCCTTCAATTCCGGCTATTGGCGGTCTCCTTGTAGGGCTTCCTCTGTGAGCTCTGTAAACATACCCACTCCAGAGATCCCAGGCTACGGAAAAGCGAGGTACACTCAGCCAGAACTGCCCGACTGTGGAACATCAAGCTTGGAAAAAGCCCACTTTTCAAATCAGAGTAGCCAGTTAAACTAAGACTTGTCAAATGGAGGCCAACATTTCTATGAGACTGACCAATGACTGGGACAGCTTGTTCCCCAGTAGAAGTGGAGACAGGTTCTCTTACTGACCCCTCAGTTCTGCAGTAAGAGGGACGGAGAACAAAGGTTAAGCTGGGGTAGAGGCCAGACGCCTGGCAGAGAAGCTTGGGTGCTACCTCCTAGCACAAGTACAGCATATTTCTGCTTTGCTTAAACTGCCCTCTAGTCGGAGGGCCCTAGATGATGTTCAAATCAGCAACAATGAAGGAAGATTTCTTTAAAGAGATGTGGAGGGGGCGAGTTCCATACAGTTTAGAAAAACCTAGAATCAACAGCTCTAAGTGGCACCCATTAGAGTTGAGAGAAAAAACTGAGACCCCATATGGGAACAAAAAAGCACCTAGGAAAAATCTGACTGATCTCCCGTACAGCCCTGCTGCCTCTTGCCCGCTCTGACATTTGGAGGAAATGACAACCACAGTGATGGTAGCTGTGTGCATTCTCTCTGAGACACAGCTCAAGGGATCAGCTGTGGCTGGCCCGAGACTCTGAAGCCTTCTCACCTGTTTGTGAGCTTCTGTGGTGCAAGCTTTTTTGTAGGGTCGTATTTCTTCAGAGCCAAACCCTGGGATCCACATGTTCCACTGGCGTTCTGTAAGGAAGAAGCCCACACAGAGATAAGGGGACCAGGAAGGCAGTGTCAAGGTGCAGTGTGACCCTCAGACAAGGGTCAGGGAGGACTAATCTGGGCAATCAACTGTACTAATTAACAGTAACTCTGCAGAGGGGCTCTATGGGACACAAATGGGGGAATCACATATGGTACCTCCAAGGTTTTAAAGGACACTATTTGACCTTCTGGCAAAGAAATAAGAGGTAAATGCGTCAAAACTTTGAGTGTGGAGCCCTAAGGTTTCCATGCAGCTCTTCAGGAAAGGAAAGTTATTTGTTTCTTCAATAAAAAGTTATTTGTTTCTTCTGTCTTACCCCTATGCTCAAGGTAACCCCTCTCAAACTGAAAGGAGGAGTAGGAAGAGAAAGGCATTCTTTGCAATCTGGAGTTAAGAGCCAAGCCCCAGTTCTGCTGCTTCACTGTGGAGCAATATGACGTTGGTCTCAGTTTCTTCACCTTTTATATGGTAGTAACAACAGAAATAACCACCTGATAGGATGGTTGAGAGGCTTCAATGGCATAATGCAATCCCAGAGCCTGGGATAAATACATAGAGAGACAGATACAGACACAGGTATGTCCACGCCACAGCTCCATGTCCTTGTGCCACTGGATATGACCATCCCTGTAAGACTGTCACTACAAGTTATCAGAGGGCAGAGATTTGGTTTTTCCACTTTTTCAGTAACTGGCATAGCCACATGGCCCCCTAAATCCACATATAAAAGTGTACTCGACTTCCCTAGTGGCACAGTGGTTAAGAATCCACCTGCCAATGCAGGGGACACGGGTTCGAGCCCTGGTCCGGGGAGATCCCACATGCTGCAGAGCAACTAAGCCCACATGCCACAACTACTGAGCCCGCGCTCTAGAGCCCACGAGCCTCAACTACTGAGCCCACATGCCACAACTACTGAAGCCCGCACGCCTAGAGCTCGTGCTCAGCAACAAGAGAAGCCACCGCAATGAGAAGCCTGCGCACCGCAACGAAGAGTAGCCCCCATTTGCCGCAACTAGAGAATGCCCATACACAACAACGAAGATTCAACACAGCCCAAAAAAAAAAGTGTACTGCACTTTAAGTACATCCAATATAAAAAAAAAATTATACTTACACAAGATTATTTAGGGAATAAATCTCTACTCAAAAGGAGTTACAATGGGGACTCCTTTATCATGCTCCCCTAGAGCACTGAAAACATTTGTTTTGCAAATTTGATTTGCCCCAGACAGGCACTTACTTAAAATCAAATTGAATATTAGTGGTTTTATAGTTATACTTTGTGTCTAATGCATAGCAAATATTGTGTGAATGAATGATTCATGGTTGGTTCTAGAATAATTTTATATACAGCTCTCTTCCAATATTGCTTTGAAAATAAAAATGAAACTTTCTGCTAATAATTTGTTGTCAGTACTTGAAAGTTACACTAAGATTATTCTCTGGGAATTACACTTTACAATCAACACAAAGTGGATCAGGATATGGATATGCAAAGTCACTTTAAAGAGAGTGGCTACCAGGCATGAATGCAAACATGTAAGTACGTGTAACTATATATTTAAATAAGTGTGTACAGTTGACCTTTGAACAAGGCAGGGGTCAGGGGCGCCAACCCTCCCTGCACTTGAAAATCTGCGTATAACTTATAGTCAGCCCTCCAACCATGCTGTTCCTCCATATTCACAGATTTAACCAACTGTGGATTAGGTAGTACTGCAGAATTTCCTACTGAAAAAAATCACCAATAAGTGGACCGTGTGCAGTTCAAACTCGTGTTGTTCAAGGGTTAACTGTATTTATATTTTATATAATATTAATAGAATAGCAACAACATTTAGTGAATAAAATGTGTAATAAAATGGCTGGGACAAAGCAGCATTGTGCAAAGCATTCTATGTTCATTATCTCATTTAACTTTCATATTTATGAAGAAAGATCCTGTCTCAAAAATACACATATTGAATATACTGAAGATACATTCTTGCAAGGAAACATTACGTGCATAATTGACTCAGTAATTCTGAAAAGTAATTACCATGAAAAGTAATCAAATGATCTTCACTTCAGACAAATCAAATGGAACATATGTCAGGTGTAATCACAATATAAATATTCATGCACTGTATAGCATTTATGGTAATATATATGGTAACATATGTGTATGTGTAATATGTGTGTATTTACATATACACGTTTATAATAGATTCTGATTAAAATATATCGTGGGGACTTCCCTAGTAGTCCAGCGGTTAAGACTCCACACTCCCAATGCAGGGGGCCTGGGTTCAATCCCTGGTCGGGGAACTAGATCCCACATGCCACAACTCAGAGCCTGCATGCCGCAACAAAAATATACCGCATGCTGCAACTAAGACCCGGCACAGACAAATAAATAAATAAATATTTTTTAAGAAAGAAATGTTATTAAAAATATATATATATTGTGGAAATGCAAAAAATATATATATATATACACATATTGAACACATATTCAAGTAAAATAGGTTAGGAGATACATAAGTTAATCAGTTTAGTAACCCTGAACATTTACATTCAATTAAACCTAAAGATAATGAACTAGTATGAATATATACTCTACAAATAAATATGCTTAATGTAAAAAAAACACACAGAAATAAAGAAAGACCATGTCAATCAGAAGGGGAGGTTATTCAACTATTCAAGTATAGAAAATAGCCGGGTCAGAAGCAAACACTGGCAGTGCCCATCCCAGCCCATCCAGAAGAGAGCCATCAAGAGTTTACAGCCTCGCTGGCAAGCTTATCCTTGCTGGGCGCGGGGCAGGGAAGTTGTGGGCAGCAGGCCTAGATGGTTAACACCAGGTTCCCTAATTCCCCAAACCCTGATCCCGGGCCTCCCACATGCCGCGGAGCGGCTGGGCCCGTGAGCCATGGCCGCTGAGCCTGCGCGTCCAGAGCCTGTGCTCCACAGCAGAAGAGGCCACAACAGTGAGAGGCCTGCGTACCACAAAAAAAAAAAACACTCTCAGCCCCAGCCACCACCTGACTTCAATCACATGAGAGATCCTTAGCAAAGCTGCCCAGCTAAGCCCAGTCCACCCCCAGGCCCATGAACAACTGTTACTGTTTTAAGCCATGTTTGTTACACAATAATAAATAATTGAAATGGCTGTCTTTTGCTATTAATATCAGCAATGTTAACCAGAAGTGTGTTATTTATCCCACCTCCACTACCAGCGCCTCCTGGAGCAGTATCTCCCTGACACTGGGAAGGAAGCTTTCAGCCATGGGCTGATCTGCACTCAATCCCTTAATATCTTCTGCCTCATTCCCTTGGCCTGACTGTCTTTGTAGTCACAGACTGTCCCCTTTCTTTTGATCACACTGCAACCAATGTAGGGGGGTAGCTTATTCATTTCCAAGTGATTACAATTATCAATGTTAGATGAGTATCTCCCAGAAAAACCCAAGCTCAAATTTAGTGTCTATTAAGTAGAAGAGCAGAATACAAAATTATATGTACATTATGGATATAATGTTCTTGAGAAAAATACATCAATAAGCTAAAAACTGGAAGGAAAATACCATTATATGTATGGTAGAGATATAATAGCTACATTTACTAAGCTCTTACTTTGTGCCAGTCACTTTACGAACATAACCCATAATCCTCACAACGACCCTGTAAGGAGGGTATTATGATCCCCGCTATAGAAATAAGGAAACCAGCTCTAAGAGAAAGTAAGTAGGAAGGATGAGGTGGTACAGTTAGAAAGTGGCACACCCAATGCTAGGGTTCATTCCCCCTACCATGCATGGATTTCTCTTTCCTGTTTAATGCTACTATGGCCTGAATACATAAATCCCAGAGCCCAGAAGTCTGATCCTGGCATGAAGGTTCCTGGAGGAGCAATAGTGTGGATACCTCAGGGAGAAACGAGACCACATACCTAGATGCAGCTGGACATCTTTCACCTCCAGGGTGCTGGACTTGCGATGCCGGGCAAGCTGGCACGCTGCTGTCACCACGCTCTCGATAAAATCATCAGCAATCTGCAGCAGCATCTGGGGGAAAAAAAGTGGGGGAGAGTAACCACGACACTGGCAGGGTAGGCTCCTGTTGCTTGGACAACTGTATCTGCTTGAATCACATATTCAGTCAGGTTTTCTAACAGAAGGCCTGGAATCAGCATTTGAGCGAAGGTGGGGAAGAGGAGTGAGGACCACAAGAGAAACACATTAGCTCATTAACCAGGTTGAGAGAAACTCACACCCTTCTGAGGATGTACTTTCCGTACTTTCTACCTAGCAGCGATCAACCAGCCCAACCCCTACCCTCTCCGCATCTTCTTATGAATTAGGTAGGAAAATAAATGTGAATCATTAAATCCTCACTCCCTCGTATTCTCTTAAAGCATTTTTATTTCCATTATCTCACCTAGTCCTTATAATTATCCTGTGAAAAAAATGGGGCACAGATTTTACCCTAACTCCATAGAGGAGGATGCTAAGATTCAGGGAGATTAACTTGTTCATGGCCATGTAACTATTAAGCAGCAAAACCAGGATTCAACCTCAAGGTTCTGAGTCCAAAACCTGGATTCTTTCCAGTTTATTATCAATTATTCCTAGATTGTGTGAAGAGCAAAATCAGAATTCTGAAGTTAAAAATCTACATTAAAAAAACGGAAATTTTGATCAGTGAATACCTTCCTCATGGCTTCCTCTGCTGACCAGAAAAATAAAATAAAATAAAAGTACAACCATAGTTATAAACATTCCTTGTTCTGCTGGACTATCAATGCATTGTCATCTTTCCTACAGAACCAAATGGATACCATCTAAAGGAAAGATTTCTAATTAAACATGGCAGATCAACTCTAAAAATGACCTCCTCTCCTTCCCTACACCCATTAAAATAACAACAAAGGAAAAAAACAAAAGACATATAAATCCACAAAGACAAAAAGATAGGAGAGAAAACCTTAATGGACAAGATATTCCAATAAACTTTTAAAGTAAATTTTTGTTAAAGAGGTAACAAAGGAAGAATGGGAACTGACCTAGCAGACAGAAGGTATAACACAAATGCACGCAGAGGGGACGCCAATGAGAACGAACTGATTTGCCCTTTGCAACTCCTAAGAGATCCAGGATTTGAATGTGTCATTAACCACAGAAGACTGGACTGAGGTATGGAACTAAAAACTGGACAATTGTTACATGTCTGTACAGAGTAGTCCCCCAACCCCCACACTTCAAAAGCAGCCAAGTGACTTCCCACACGTACCTGACCCAGAACACAGTCGGTTTACTCCCCAGAAAAACTGAACAGGAGTGGCTATGGATGAGAGTACACCAGACACAGCAGAGACAAGGGAAAGACACAGTCCCTTTCTCTTGCCTTGCTTCCGGGATGTTAGAAGCTAGAGATAAACCCTCCAGATAGGAGACTAAAGGATTTTTCTCTGCATATACTAAATGATTCCAGAGGAAAGACTTACAGATACTGATTAGGGAATGCCCCATTAAGAAGGTTGACTATGGACAAATTATTCTGAAGTGAAGCCAGTAGTATGCTGGAGCCAGATTAGATGAGGTCATGAAGGCCAATTACATGCATTTCTTCCCAATCCTGCATTCAGTGACAACATGTTGATAGCTTAAAATAGGGCATAGTGAGAATATTTACACCACAGAAATCAGGAAATGCTGAAAGCCAGAGTCTTTTTCTCCACAGAGCTGGTTGTTAAACATTTACCAATACATGACTGGGCGAAGACCATCAGTCAGTAAGTTCTGCTTCAAATCAGGTTTTTAGTGGCTCATTCTTTAAGAATGGATAGCCAGAATCACCAGACATTTGAAGAAAGTCTCCAACACTAAAAGGAAAATAAACAAACCAAAGGGGAAAAAAGGGACCCAGAGGAAACAAAGACAATGCAGGGAAAAGAAGAAAATGTCAAACAACGTAATTAATATCCTTAGAGAGAAAAATAAGATACTACAACTGTAAAATAAGAACAGAATGGCTTAGGGAAAAAAAAAGTCAACAAGAAAAAGTTCATGGAAATTAAAATTTTTATTATAAAAGAAAGTTAAAATTTAGAAGACAAACTAAGGAAAATCTCCCCAGCAAGTAGAATTTAGAATTACAAAGAAATGAAAAAAGAGAAAAGATAAAAAAACCTAAGAGGATCAATGCAGAAGATCCAACATCCAACCGTCATTACACACAGAAAGAAAAAAAGCAGAGAAGAAATTATCAAAAAACTAAGATTAAAAAAATGGAACCTTCATACACAGCTGGTGGGAATGTAAAAGGATGGAATGCTTTATAAAAACAGGAAGTTCCTCAAAGGAAAAACACAGAGTTACAATATGACTCACCAATTCCAGTCCTAGATATATATCCAAGAGAAATGAAAATGCATGCCCACAGAAAAACTTGTACATGAATTAAGAAAAAGAAAGAGGGGCTTCCCTGGTGGTGCAGTGGTTAGGAATCTGCCTGCCAATGCAGGGGACACGAGTTCGAGCCCTGGTCCGGTAAGATCCCACATGCCATGAAGCAACTACGCCCCTGTGCCACAACTACTGAGCTTGCGCTCTAGAGCCCGCGAGCCACAACTACTGAGCCTGCGTGCCACAACTACTGAAGCCTGTGCGCCTAGAGCCCATGCTCCGCAATGAGAAGCCTGCACACCACAACGAAGAGTAGCCCCCGCTCACCGCAACTAGAGAAAAGCCTGCATGAAGACCCAATGCAGGGCTTCCCTGGTGGTGCAGTGGTTGAGAGTCTGCCTGCCGATGCAGGGGACACGGGTTCGTGCCCCAGTCCGGGAGGATCCCACATGCCGCAGAGCGGCTGGGCCCGTGAGCCATGGCCACTGAGCCTGTGTGTCCGGAGCCTGTGCTCCGCAACAGGAGAGGCCACAGCAGTGAGAGGCCCGCGTACCACGAAAAAAAAAAAGACCCAATGCAGCCAAAAATTAAAATTAAAAAAAAAAAGAATATTACTTAGAAATACAGAGGAATGTTCTAGAAACAATTAAAATTGTTGAAAGTGACTGCCTGTGAGTAGCAGCCTATACCCTTTTTGACAGGCAAAAGTAGCAATGCTGTTAGGTATAAAGTGCTAGGCATTCTCCTAGGTGATTTGTATAAGTTATTCATGGGACCCTGACAATAACCCTGTAGATAAATAATGTCATACCTTACCAACACAGGAGGAAGCTGAGTCTCAGAAAAGTTAACTGACCCACCGACAGAGCCAAGTCTCAAATTCAGACTTGTCTGCCTCTATAATCTGTGCTCTTAATGGCTATTCTATACTATTTCTCAGGGACACAGTCTAGGGTACCCAATCCCAACTTACCTCCTCCACATCTTCATCCAGTTGCTCATTAGGATCCACTTCTCTTACTAAGTCTTGTAATTTCTTCTTGGTCAATACCTAAAGTTAATTGGGAGAACATTTTTTTCAGCCAAGTAGCAAAGAAACAAACACCTCATTACCCTATAATGAAAGGCTATCAATTTGTTGGGTTTGGTTTCTACTTTCCAAAGAATTATCAGTCTGGCTTACTTGGTGCTATTACTACAAGACTATAGTCTCAAGACAGAAGTAGCCTAGGGAAAGGCAGAAAGAGCAATATGGAAGAGAGGCCAACATCTGTCAGGTAGTTTTAGTAAACTCTACATTAATTTGCAATTTTCTGACCACCACAAGTTGTACAGTGCCCCTGCTGCCTTTGGACAAGCTCTTCTACCCTTCTTCCTACCTGCTCAGCTCACAGTGCCTCCTTTCTGATGCTCTCCCAGCCCACCCAGGTGAAAGCAACCACTTCCTCCTTTGGCCTCCACTGTACCCTGTGTACCCTTCTATCATTGTGTACATTTATAAACTTGCCTGTTTCTGACTTAATAGGCTGAAGGCTCCTTGAGGGCAGGGAACACGTGTTCATCTCTGTATAACTAAATATCGATATTTGTGAAAGTATGTACAACTATGATCCCTCTTTCATAAAGGAAATGTTATACCACATATATATGCCACTAAATAAGGATCAAAAGACATACACTAAAATGCTAACCATAGTTATTTTGGGGTGGTGGTAGAATTTGGGGCTATTATTCTTTCTCTTTTTCCAAAGTTTCACGATAAGCATTGCATGACATTGGAAATAAGGAAAAAATAATAATTTTTAAAATAAATATTTGTTAATAATGTCTCGGATCTATCCATTCAACCATCACTTAATTCAAGCCTTTGCCACATATCTTGATTTACTGCAAAAGTCTTAGACTTGCTGTTCCTCCCAGTCTGCCCCCTTTCCTACCTTTCTTGTCCCCTTACTGTCAAGTTAATCCTCCTAAGATATACAACTTTTATTATGTTACTTTCAAGCTTATTAAATATTTGCAAAGATTGTTTATTGACTAAAAGTTCCAATGGAAACTGACTAGCATAGGCCTAGTATGTTCTGCCGTAATCCTACCTATACAATTTTATCTCCTGCTCTTCTCCAACACCACACCCATCATGGGTTGGTCTCCTGAATACCTGCCCAACCCTTCCCATTCATCATTGCTAGTTCCTCCCCCATTCTCTTGAACTGTTGTCTCCTCATCCTATTCTACCCAGCCTACAAGGTCCAAGTCAAGAGAGTATACTTATTTCTTATGGCTCTGGAGGACAGAATCAGGATCATGGGTAGAAAGAGGGGGTCAGATTTTAGAATCACTGCAGAAAATAAAGGCAGCAGCTAGATGAACTAGGAGAAAAGACTGGAGGCAAGAGTACTTTTATTACAGGAATAATGAATAATGAATCCATTAATTATTTAACTATTTTATTTTATTTAACAAGTATATAGCATATATATTTATATATAAAAACCTGTCACAGGCAAGCTGTTGTGTCAGTGCATGTATATATGGATGTATGTATATGTATATGCATACACACACTTAAATACTACAAAGTAAAAACTGATAAATGTACATGATATTTCGATAAAGAACTTGAGAAGTCTGAGCGGAAGAGGCAGCAGCTGAGATGGACATCTCTCAGAGTGTTATTGCTTCAAAGAACAGATAAGAGGTGCCCACAGAGAACAAAAAGCGGATGATACCTGATTGTTTTCAGGGCTGAGACGCCCTCCTGTCCCAGGAGTGCCTGGGATCTTTACCACTGTAGTGCTATTGGCCATGGAGCCTTGTGGAGGGGTGCTAGCTGGTTCCGGTTTTATTGATGAGAAATTGGACAGGTTGATTAGGGCTGAGGGGCCAAACTGGTTCATAATCTGCCGCGCTTTGGACTTCAGCTCATAGAGCTTATCGAGATCTTGTTTCTTTTTGGAGCTATGAGGACCAAGGCCAATCAACTGTAGAAGAAAAACAAGAGAATTAGCTCTGGAAGTACATGTAATAAAGGATGAGTTTTAAAAGTAAAATTCTATGAGGCCTGTCAGACTTTGAAGGGTCTTCATTTGATACCTGCACATTGAAAATGGAGGGAATGAAGAATGTTCATTGCTCTCACCTGATATTTAGAAACCATCTCTTCTCCAAAAGCTAAATAAAATAGTCCACACAAGTGAAATAAAGAAGTAAATGAAATGAGGAATCTTATGTACAAAAATAAACTAGAATGAGCAAGACATTTTTGAAGACTTTGTAAAAATAGAATACTTGGTTAATTGTAAAAATAGAATACTTGGTTAAGTACTACATGCATTATTTTTAAACATCAAATAATGCTAAACTCAAATAAATCATGGCACAATCACATACTTGAAACCTAGTCACAAAACTTCAGAAAACAGATTAGTTCATTTTGGTGTTTCAAAACATGCTTAAGTCTATGTCAGGGCCTAATAAACACAGTTTTTAGCAATTGTTAAAAGTAAGCTCTTCACTGTCATCAAGGGCAAATTTTCTCTGAGTGTTAGCAATCTTTAAATACATGCAGAGTCCCTAGGCTGGAGTAGCCAAGACTTCTAAATTTTAGAGCCATGAGGCTGACTCCGTGGACATCAGCTTTGGTGTCATCAAGATCAGAAGCACATTCAGGAAGTTCCACCCACAGTGACCTCAAGGAGCTTACTTACAGCTATCTGAGTGTCTAGATCTTTAATTACATCAGCAACGGCTGTGAGCCCGGTGAAACGAGAGGCAGCCATTTTCAAAAACTACCTGTAAATGAACAACTGGCATCAAGCACCACCCTTGCCACAGAACCATTTCAGTTGCATGGCCTGCACATCTTCAATGACCAGAATGCAGGCAAACTGACTGTGGAGAACATTTCCTTATTCCAACTGGGCACCAAGAAAAACATCTCCATTTCTTTCATATACAACTTTTAAAATTAATTAATGATGACAATAGTAACATTAAGACTCTCTTCCAATAAAATGAATGTACTATTGTTAGAGATAAGCTAGCAGCATATGAAATACTTTATTGGCCAAAACTGTGGAATTTGAACCTGCAAGAATCATGGCAATGTTTTCAGAACTTGATAAAGCTTAGCAACCTGAATGAGTATCTGTATCTTGCCCCTACTGCTGAGTTCCTCTCCAACAAATTGTCTAACTCTCTAATACAAGAAATCATCTTCTCCTGGTTTACCCTTAATAAAAGCAACTAACTACGCACTGGTTAAATGATCAAGAGAAACTTGTTGGCCAAGAGCCCGCTGAGGGGGGCAGCACAGCATCAGGATTACTTTTTTTTAAAACCATATGTGGTCCACGTCTCCTTTTCCCTTACCCACAAATCTTACCAATGGAAGAAATGGGAAAGGAAAAGATTGTTAACATGGTAACAGTTGCCCTAATGTTATAAAAGCAAACTATTTTCCCAGATCAAGTCCTATGAAAAAGCCTTATTAAAGATTATCAGTATTGGGCTTCCCTGGTGGCGCAGTGGTTGAGAGTCCGCCTGCCGATGCAGGGGACACGGGTTCGTGTCCCGGTCCGGGAAGATCCCACATACCGCGGAGCGGCTGGGCCCGTGAGCCATGGCCGCTGAGCCTGCGTGTCCGGAGCCTGTGCTCCGCAACGGGAGAGGCCACAACAGTGAGAGGCCCGCGTACACACACACACAAAAAAGATTATCAGTATGAACATAAGCCACCACAATGAGAAACCAACGCACTGCAATGAAGAGTAGCCCCTGCTCGCCACAACTAGAGAAAGCCCGTGCGCACCAATGAAGACCCAATGCAGCCAAAAATACATAAATAAATTTATAAAAAAATAAATAAAATAAAATTTAAACAGTTGATCAATCTGGAATGGGGGGAGTAATATACTCCTCCTTTCACACACTCCTCCATTCCAGATGGATCAGATATTTAAATTTTAAATATAAAATCATTTACTAGATAAAATATAGAATATCTTTATTTTTTATTTATTTTTTTTTAAATTTATTTTTGGCTGTGTTGGGTCTTCGTTGCTGCACGCAGGCTTTCTCCTGTTGTGGAGCATGGGCCCTAGGGCACACGGGCTTCAGTACTTGTGGCACGTGGGCTCAGTAGTTGTGGCTCACGGGCTCTAGAGCACAGGCTCAGCATTGTGGTGCACGGGCTTAGTTGCTCCGCGGCATGTGGGATTTTCCTGGACCAGGGATCAAACCAATGTCCCCTGCATTGGCAGGTGCATTCTTAAGCACTGCACCACCAGGGAAGTCCCTATTTTTTTAAAGATTTATTTAGTATTTATTTATTTAATTTATTTTTGGCTGCATTGGGTCTTCGTTGTGGCACACGGGATCTTCGTTGAGGCGTGTGGGATCTTTCCTTGTGGTGTGTGGGCTTCTCTCTAGCTGTGGCGTGTGGGTTTTCTCTTCTCTAGTTGTGGTGCGCAGGCTCCAGGGCGCATGGGCTCTGTAGTTAGTGGCATGCAGGCTCTAGTTGAGGCGCATGAGCTCAGTAGTTGTGGCATGCGGGCTTAGTTGTCCTGCAGCATGTGGGATCTTCGTTCCCTGCCCAGGGATCAAACCCGTGTCCCCTGCAGCATAAGGTGGATTCTTTACCACTGGACCACCAGGGAAGTCCCTAGAATATCTTTAAAAAATATTCAGAAACCTAAACTTAACACTTTATACAAAAATTAACTCAAAATGGATCACAGACTTAAATGTAAAATGTACAACTATAAAACTTTTAGGAAAAAACAGGAGAAAATCTTTGGGCTCTAGCTAGGCAAACCAAAAGCATGATCTGATCAATAAAAGGAAAAACTGATAAATTGGCCCTCATCAAATTTTAAAAGTTTTCTCTGTGAAAGCCCATGTAGAAAGGATGAAAAGACAAGCTACAGACTAGAAGAAACTACATACCCAAAAAAAGACAAACTACATATCCAACAAAAGACTAGTATCTAGAATGCATTAAGAACTCTCAAAACTCAATAGTTAAAAAAAATTAATTCAATTAGAAAGTGGACAAAAGACACACCAGACATTTCACCAAGGAGGATACACAGATAGCAAATAAGCAAATTGAAAGACGTTCAATCAAAAAAATTAGTCATTAAAGAAAAGCAAATTAAAACTACAATGAGATATAACTACACAACTATCAGAATAGCTAAAATAAAAAATAGTGACAACACCAAATGCTCACGAGGATGCAGAGAAATTGGATCACTCACACACTGCTAGTGGGAATGTAAATGGTATAGCTACTCTGTAAAACAGTTTGCAGTTTCTTAAAAATCTAAGCATGTACTGTCACAGAGGAGCCTAAAAAGACATGAAGACTAAATGGAAAAACTAAGATCTGAATAAACTATGGACTTCAGTTAATAGTAATGTATCAGGGACTTCCCTGGTGGTCCAGTGGTTAAGAATCCACCTTCCAATGCAGGGGCCCTGGGTTTCGATCTGTGATCAGGGAAGTAGGATCCCACATGCTGCAGGGCAACTAAGCCCACGCATCGCAACTACTGAGCCTGTGTACCATAACTAGAGAGCTCGTGCACCGCAACTACTGAGTCTGCATGCTCTGGAGCTCGCGTGCCACAACTAAAGAGAAGTCTGTGCGCACAATGAAAGATCCTGCGTGCCGCAACAAAAGATCCCGCGTGCCACAACTAAGACCTGATGCAGCCAAAGATAAAATAAATAAATAAATATTAAAAATAATAATGATAATAATAATGTATCAAACGTGGTTAATTAGTTGTAATGAACATACTATACTAATGTAAGATGTTAATAATGGAGAAACTGGGTGCAGGGTATATGGAAACCCTGTACTATCTTCCCAAATTTCCTGTAAATCTAACACTGCTATCTCAGCAGGTTAAATAAATAAATAAATGGATTTTAAAAACTGCTCTAGGAAAGAGTTTATTTAAAAAAATGAAAAAAGGAAAAAGAAGACCAAATCACGAATACACAAAACAACAGGAATGAATCTTAAAATATTTAGGTGAAAAATAAGCCAGTCTCAAAAGAATACATACTATATGATTCCATTTATATGAAATTTTAATATCTAATGATCTAAAAACAAATCTCTAGTGACAGATGGGACAGAGATTGACTGCACAGGGGCAGGTTGGCAGTTTCTGAGGTGATATAAACATTCTATACCTTAAGTGGGGGAATGCTTACACAGCTGCTATATTTATCAAAACTCACAGAACTATATGTTTACAATGTATACATTTTATTGTATGCAAATTATACCTCAATAAAGTGGATTTGGGAAAAAAGAAAAAACACGCAACTACTGTATGACCCAGCGACTGCAATCCTAGGCATTTATCCTAGAGAAATGAAAACTTATGTTTACACAAAAGCCTGTACACGAATGCTCATAGCTTTATTTGCAATAATCAAAAACTGTAATCAATTCAGATGTCCCTTAATAGGTAAATCATTAAACAAACTGTGGTATATCCACACCATGGAATACTACTCAGCAAGAAAAAGAAATGAACTACTGATATGCACAACTTGGATGAACTTCCAGAGAATTATGCTGAGCAAAAGCCAATTCAAAAAGAGTCCATATTGGGGCCTCCCTGGTGGTGCAGTGGTTAAGAATCCGCCTGCCAATGCAGGGGACAGGGGTTCGAGCCCTGGTCCAGGAAGATCCCACATGCCGCAGAGCAACTAAGCCTGTGTGCCACAACTACTGAGCCTGCGCTCTAGAGCCTGCAAGACACAACTACTGAAGCCCACGTGTCTAGAGCTGGTGCTCCGCAACAAGAGAAGCCACTGCAATTAGAAGCCCGTGCACTGCAACAAAGAGTAGCCCCCGCTCGCTGCAACTAGAGAAAACCCATGCGCAGCAACGAAGACCCAACGCAGCCAAAAATAATAAATAAATAAAAGAGTCCATATTGTATGACTCCAGTTATGTAACATTTTTGTTTTCCTTTTTTTAAAAATTAATTAACTAATTAATTAGGTTGCACCAGGTCTTAGTTGTGGCAGGCAGGCTCCTTAGTTGCAGCACGTAGGCTCCATAGTTGTGGCAGGCAGGCTCCTTAGTTGTGGCATGCGAACTCTTAGTTGCAACATGCATGTGGGATCTAATTCCCTAACCAGGGATCGAACCCGGGCCCCCTGCTTTGGGAGTGTGAAGTCTTATCCACTGCACCACCAGGGAAGTCCCCTATATAACATTTTTAAAATGGCAAATTTTACAAACAGAAGACAGATTAGTGAGGTTGTCAGGGACTGGGTGGGAGGGAAGGAGGTGTGGTTATAAAAGGCAATATGAGGGGCGCTTGTGATGGAATTGTTCAATATCTTGATAGTGATGATGGATAAATGAACCTATAAAAAGTGATGAAATTGTATAGGACTTAGTACTCATACACATAAGCAAACAAGTGCAAGTAAAACGGGAAATCTGAATAAGATTGTTGGGTTGTATCAATGTTGATATCCTGCTTCTCAAATTATACAACAGTTTTGCAAAATGTTACCGTTGGGGGAAACTGGTGGTGCAAAGTGCAAGGGATCTCTGTATTATTTCTTTTTTTTTTTGCGGTACGCGGGCCTCTCACTGCTGTGGCCTCTCCCGTTGCAGAGCACAGGCTCCAGACGCACAGCCTCAGCGGCAATGGCTCACGGGACTAGCCGCTCCGCAGCATGTGGGATCTTCCTGGAACGAGGCACGAACCCGTGTCCCCTGCATCGGCAGGTGGACTCTCAACCACTGCGTCACCAGGGAAGCCCTGTATTATTTCTTACAGATTCATATAAATCTACAGTTATCTCAATTTTTAAAAATTGGAAAAACAATATTCTCAAGAATAAATAATACCCTTCTAAGGATGACTTTACAAAGCTCAGGAGCCATAAAAGAAAAGACTAATATGTTTAATTACACAAACATAAAAATGTCTGCATGGCAACAAACATAACAAACAAAGTTAAAGGACAAAAGACAAACCAGCAAAAATATATGCAAGATATATCAAAGGACTAATTTCTTTTATATATAAAAAATAACTACAAATCATTAAGTACCAACTACCCAATAGAAATATTGTGAAGGGCTTCCCTGGTGGCGCAGTGGTTGAGAGTGTGCCTGCCGATGCAGGGGACACGGGTTCGTGCCCCGGTCTGGGAAGATCCCACATGCCACGGAGCGGCTGGGCCCGTGAGCCATGGCCGCTGAGCCTGCGCGTCTGGAGCCTGTGCTCCGCAACGGGAGAGGCCGCAACAATGAGAGGCCCGTGTACCGCAAAAAAAAAAAAAAAAAGAAAAGAAATTCAAATGGTTCTTAAAATAATGAAGTGATCCTTATTCTCATTCATAATAAAAATGCAAATTAAAACTACAACCTACTATTTATTCCCCATTTGGCAATGATGAAAAAGTTTTATAGGGACTTCCCTGGTGGTCCAGTGGCTAAGCCTCCACACTCCCAATGCAGGGGGCCTGGGTTCGATCCCTGGTCAGGGAACTAGCTCCCACATGCTGCAACTAAGAGTTTTTCTTTTTTTTTAAGTTTTTCTTTTTCTTTTTTTCTTTTTTTTTATCTTTGTTGGAGTATAATTGCTTTACAATGGTGGTTGCAACTAAGAGTTTGCATGCTGCGACAAAGATGCCGCATGCCGCAACTAAGACCTGGCACAGCCAAATAAAAAAATAAAAAATAAAATAAAATAAATAGTTTTATACATACTGTGTTTGAAAATTTTATGGAGCAATAATCATTTCATAAGTTGCTGGAGTGGGGGAATATAAATTAGTTACAGGTCTCTATAAAGAGCTACTTGGCTGTATCTACCAAAATAAGAAAAGCATATATTGTTTTAATCCCATAGTTCTATTTTTAGCAATTTATATTATAATTGAACTTGTATGTGAACAGAATACTATACATACAAGGAATTTCAACCTAAATGTCCATCAAAAGTGATATAGTTAAATAAACTACAATATAACTATATAATGTAATAGACTGAAAAAGAATGAGACTCATGAAAATATTATGCTAAGTGAAAGAAACCAGTCACAAAAGACTACATATTGTAGGATTCCATTTATATGAAATGTCCAGAATAGACAAATCTATAGAGACAAAAAGTAGATTAGTGGTTGCTAGGGCTGAGGAGTGGGGGAGAGGAATAGGGACTGACTTCTAATGTTTATGGAGTTTCTTTTAGGAGTGACAAAAATAATCTAGAATAGATTGTGGTGATGGTTGCACAATCCTGTTTGTAGCAAAAAACCACTGAACTGTATACTTTAAAATGATGAATTGTATAGTATGTGAATGTCTCAATAAACCTGTTTCTAAAAAATGAGGAAGCTCATGAAATGACCTTCAAGATACCCTGTTCATTTAAAATGCAAGGTTCAGAATAGTGAGGCTAGGGACTTCCCTGGTGGCGCAGTGGTTAAGAATCTGCCTGGGGCTTCTCTGGTGGCGCAGTGGTTGAGAGTCCACCTGCCGATGCAGGGGACACGGGTTCGTGCCCCGGTCCGGTAGGATCCCACATGCCACGGAGCCACTGGGCCCATGAGCCATGACCGCTGAGCCTGTGCGTCCGGAGCCTGTGCTCCGCAACGGGAGAGGCCACAACAGTGAGAGGCCCACGTACCGCAAAAAAAAAAAAAAAGACACATAATTACAAATGTATAAATTATTCCTGGAAAGATACATAAGAAGCTGAAAACAATGGTTGTCTTGAGGGGGACAGGAGAATGGTAGTACCTGGGGTGGTCCATGGGACCAAGGTGCGAGACTTATCTTTCATTGTATACCCCAAATTCTGTAATATGTGCATATGTAACCTATGAAAAAAATTAAAATAAACTACTATCTGGTTTGTTTCCACTGAAGAAATAGGTAATACTGACCCCTGTTTTTAAAATATAACAAAAAATATAGCAGTAGCAACAAAAATAAACCTTGACCTTTATTTCACACCTTATACAAAATATCAATAAATTAAAAACTGATCACAGACTTAAATGTGAAAATGTAAAACTATAAAACTTTTAGAAAACGTACGAGAAAATCTCCCTGACTTTGGGTCAGACAGAGTTTTTAGATACAACACCAAAAGCACAATCCACAAAAGAAAGAAATTGATAAAGTGGACTTAATCACAAAATAAAACTTCTGCCCTGCAAATGAAAACAAAAGACAAGTCTGAGACTAAGAGAGAATATTTACAAATCACGCATCTGACAACTTGTATCCAGGATATATATATAAAAGACTCTCAAAATTCAATAAGAAAACAACTCAATTAAAAAAATGGGTAAAAGATCTGAACTGATCCTTCAGCAAAGATTTACAGATGGAAAATAAACACATGAAAAGATGCCCAATATCATTATTCATTAGGGAAATGCAAAATAAAACCACAATGAGATACCACTAAGTACCTATTAAAATAACTAAAATTAAAAATAATATAGGGCTTCCCTGGTGGCGCAGTAGTTCAGAGTCCACCTGCCGATGCAGGGGACACGGGTTCGCGCCCTGGTCCGGGAAGATCCCACATGCCGCGGAGCAGCTGGGCCCGTGAGCCATGGCCGCTGAGCCTGCGTGTCCGGAGCCTTGTGCTCCGCAACGGGAGAGGCCACAACAGTAAGAGGCCCGCGTACCGCAAAATAAATAAATAAATAAATAAATAAAATAAAATTAAGTCCATATATACAGATTTCAAAGTTTGTCTTCTGCCTCCAAAACACCTGTGTCACAGTGCAGGCTATAAACACTGCTGATGTACTACCTCCAAAGCACTTTGGGGCTTTCCACAAACACCTTTGGTCAAAAGTAGTATGTTCTATGTTCACATCAACTTTAACACAATGATCTTCTGATCAGGTACTTACTTAGAAATCCTATTCTAATAATTCAATTGATGCTAGAGCCACAAATGAGTGAAATAAGTAGTACAATTTGCAAATGTAGATGAGGATAACTCAGGAATAAACTATTATTAATTAAACCATCAAGTATTTTGAAATGGTGGTACGGCCATGCTTTACCTCATAATTTGGTGTAAGTTTTGACCACTTGCATTTAGTATAGGCACTTGCAAACAGTTTAGGCAAACCCACTGGGAACAAAGTTATTGCAGTTTCCCCAATCATCTAGTTCATGTTACAATAATTGTAAAGTTAATCCAATTTAAGCCCCTGTTCTTCAAATTGGTCTTTCTTGGCCTCCTAAATTTAAAATTAAATATGTCTTACTCCAATGTGAGGGAAAGTTCTATTCAGGTCCCATTTTTCTATCTTGAATATCTATGCTTCTTTAAAACACAGGAATTCAGTTCTCTTCAAATACTACACTACATAAATACCCTAATAAGTTATAGTACTTGATAGTAAGAGGAGTCTTTAGGAGGAGGGAGTGCTTTCATTCAATGCCATGCTTTGTATAACTATTACCTCTATTTTGCTGATGAGCAAGCTGAGACATGGCGAGGAATCCACTTAGAAAAACAGAAAAAAGTTTTAGTCAAACACATAACTGGGTTTGACTGTGGCTGGGCCACTTAGTAGCATGGGCTTTCAGGCAAGGAACTTAACCCTTCTGCACTGATTTCCTTACCTGTACAATGGGACTAACAATATCTAACTTGTGCGGCTGTAAGTGATAATTAAATGATTTAATATTTGAAAAGTGCTTATGATGATATCTGGTTAGTCTTTTTTTTTTATTGGAATAAAATTGCTTTACAATGTTGTGTTAGTTTCTGCTGTATAATGAAGTGAATCAGTATTTGTATACCTATATCCCCTCCCTCTTGGACCTCCCTCTCCCCTCTCCCCCCATAGTCTGAGTAAGTTTCAGTAAAAGATATTACTGAAGAATGAAAGTGACTGGTCCAAGTTTCTCCACCATCCTTATCTAAAAGCAGCCATCTTCCCTAAATGCTTATGCTAAAAATAAAGGGTACATTTTACTTATTTGTGACTTTCTAAATGACTTACTATATTGTTAAGGGGGAAGGAGCTTCATTTAAAAGTTTCCTAACTCGTAAGTGACATTCATTGTATCAATGTCAATACAGTTAACAAGACCCAAAATAAAATACTAGAATTTGTAAAAACTTCCCTCTTGAGTTTGAAGTTAGAGCAAAGATTCTAGAAGCATGTTTTCAAGGAATATTAACCAAGCATCTCCTATCTACTATGCAGAGCAGGGTACTGTATCAAAATCATGATCTAATCAATCATTGCCTCACTGTAATCCTAAACCTTCTTTGGACTTTAGCCTCCTTATATGTAAAATACGAGTTTAAAAAAGATTATCTTTCCGGGTCCTTCCATCTCTGCCATCCTCGTTTTTTGAGATGCAGAGATCTGTGCTCGGAGTTGGGTGGAATGGGATTTAAAGCACTTATCAAGTATATAGCTGAGTTCAAACTGCTTCAACTTTACAGCAGTGCTTCGCCAGAACGAAGCAGAAAACGAAGATGCTTCCAAGTGGGCTTCCTAGATTGTATCCGACACAAGATAAGCCTGCCAAAAGCCAAGTAGGCAGCGCAAAGGAGTCGTCTTTCCCTGAACACATCCTTTACCACCCTCGGTTCACCCAATATGAGAAAAAAAAAAAAAAAAAGGATCACTATATTTTTTCCGAACTCTCTCCCTTTCCCTTGGAGGCTGATCTCCTCACATCCATTGCCCCTTATAGTCTCCGCTTTTAGGAGCCAGTGTCCTCACAGCCCTGTTCCCTCAGGTACTTCGGAGTCTCCAAGCCCCGATCCCGTCCCCACAGAAGCCCGTCTTCACTGCCCGCTCCTGTTCTTCCCAAACCCAAGTGTTCTCTTACTGCTCCTGCCTCTCAGGAACCTAAGTCTTCGCCGCCCTGTTTCTGAATCCTTAGAAACCTGGGTCTTCACTGTCCCGCTCCTACCGCTTAGCAGCCCAAGTCCTCACGGCTCCGCTTTTACCTCTCAGGAGCCCGTGGCTTCACGCCCCGTTCTCTTCCGACCCTCTCCTCTTCGGAGCACTGGTCCTCACAATCCTGTCCCTCTCAGCCCACTTTCCCTCGGGTGCCGGCTAACTCCGTCCCCTTTCCCTAAGTCCCGCCTGGAGCCCAGGTCCCCACAGCCGCGTCTTCTCCGAGCCCCGAGCCCCTCAGTCCCGTCCCAAGAGCCCGATTCCTAACAGCCCCGTCTCCTCCACAATCTGGCTCTTGAAACACTGACCACTGTGGGTCTGGGTCCTGACTCCCTCCTCCCACTCTTCTTCCTTAACTGCCAGGGCCCAAGACTCACAGGCAGCAGCGTCTATCTCCCCATGATATGCGGAGACTGCCCCAGTGAAGCGCTCGTCTCAGCAGCCGGTCCGACTGCTCGGCCCTCCCCGAGTACTTCCGGCACCGCTCCCCGCCTCCAACCCGGAAACGCGCGGCTCTTCCGGCCGGCGGGCGCGCGCCTGGCTTGCACAGGCGCGGACCGCCCTCCGACACGTGGTCGGTATTCATCGCTGTCGGTCAGCTCTGGCAGTTGGGCTTTTTCCTGTTTGGTAGTGTGAGCAAGCTCTGCGCCTTCTACCCGGCGTTACGAACCCAGCGGTAGCTATTTCTCCCCAAAATAGCCTGTTGTATATATTGCTAGCGTGACCGGTAACACGCCCTCGGATGGCCTAGAGGTAGCCATTTTTGGTTAGTGTCTTTGTCGTGATATGAGGACGGTAATATCTCCTGGGACCAACATTCCATAGATATCCTATTGGACCCCAACAGGAAAAACCTGGGGACAAGAGAGCCCGGTTGTGGTTGTGATTTGGCAGTTAATAATAATTGAGCAATTGCTGTCTACCAGGAAATTTCCTATACACCTTACCTCCGATAAGTCAGTCATTTAATGATTTAAAGGAAACCTGTGAGAGGGACTTCCCTGGTCGTCCAGTGGTTAAGACCCCGCGCTTCCACTGCGGGGGGCGCGGGTTCAATCCCTGGTCGGGGAATTAAGATCCTGCATGCCGCGCGGCGCAGTCAGTAAATAAATAAATAAATAAATAAATGAAACCTGTGAGAGATTAGGCAAGTTCTAACTAATAAGTGAAAACTCTCAACTTGAACTCAGAATTCTCACTCTGACCATTAAACTGATGCTTTCGCTTGACTGTCAATGGTGAGAACTGCTGTTTACTAACTGTGCTAGATGCTAGGGTTGTAAAGAAGACCCGATTCCAGCCTGAGTCCCTTCTGGAGCCCGGGTCCTCACACTAAGATGGACAAGAACCCAAGAACCCACAGACATAAAGGAATGTACAAAGGGCTGGGACAGCAAAGAGTGAGCAGCAGTGTCAGCAGGAAAAGCTGCCTCCTACCTGGATTGGTGTAGCAACTTGCTCTCCCTGTCTTTATATCTTGCCATCCTCATCCCACCAAATTACCAATCCACTCTTAACCCTGCCACAGATCCAAATTCACAGATTCCAGGCCCCTTCACCACTAAGCTCTAAGTTATCTTCCTAGTCTTATTTCTCTGCCACTGCTCTCTTCATTATCCTAAGGGTCTGGCATACCATTTTTGTTTTTGCACTCCATCTTTTTAAGACCCAGTTTACTTTTTTTGCTTTTATTTTTTATACAATTTTTAAAAGTTACACTCCATTTACAGTTATTACAAAATATTGGCTATGTATTTCCCATGTTGTACAATACATCCTTGTAGCCTATCTCTTACACCCAACAGTTTGTATGTCCCACTTCCCCACCCCTAAATTGCCCCTCCCCACTCCCCACTGGTAACCACTAGTTCTCTAAATCTGTGAATCTGCTTTTTCATTATATTCACTAGTTTGTTGTATTTTTTAGATTCCCCATATAAGTGACATCATACAGTATTTGTCTTTGTCTGACTTATTTCACTTAGCATAATGCCCTCCAAGTTCATTCATGTTGCTGCAAATGGCAAAATTTCATTCTTTTATATATAAATATAAATATATTTCTTTTTTATCCATTCATCTGTTGATGGACACTTAAGTTGCTTCCATATGTTGGCAATTGTAAATAATGCTGCTATGAACATTGTGGCGCATGTATATTTTCACATTATTCTTATTTTTTTCAGATGTATACCGAGGGATGGAATTGCTGGGTCGTATGATAGTTCTGTTTTTAGTTTTTTGAGAAACCTCCATAGCGTTTTCCACAGTGCACCACTACAGGTGGGAGGCAAGATAAACACAAAACTGTTAATAGTAGTTTGGGAAAAGCATTCTCACATTTCTGTACTGTATCAATTTCTTTACAATTAACACAAAGTTTTTATATTAAAAATGAAGTATAAATGAATGATTCCATTTTTATGCCTTTCTGGAAAAGGCAAAACTACAGGGCCAGAAAAGAGGTTGCCAGGATTGGGAATGGGGGGAGGAGTTGACTAGAAAAGGGGACAAAGGAATTTTTTGGGATGATAGAAATGTTTTGATTGATTGTGGTAACAGATACATGTCTGTTCAAGTTTGTTAAAACTCACAGAACTGTATGATAAAAAAATGTGAACTTATGGGCTTCCCTGGTGGCTCAGTGGTTAAGAATCCACCTGCCAATGCAGGGGACACGGGTTCCAGCCCTGGTCTGGGAAGATCCCACATGCCGCGGAGCAGCTAAGCCCATGCGCCACAACTACTGAGCCTGCACTCTAGAGCCCGTGAGCCACAACTACTGAGCCCACGTGCCACAACTACTGAAGCCCACGCGCCTAGAGCCTGTGCTCCGCAAGAAGAGAAGCCACCGCAATGAGAAGCCTGCACACCGCAAGGAAGAGTAGCCCCTGCTCACTGCAACTGGAGAAACCCCGCGTGCAGCAACGAAGACTCAACGCAGCCAAAAAAAAAAAAAAAAGGTGAATTTACTGTATACAAATTATACCTCAAGAAACCTGACTTTAAGAAATGAAATAGAGAAAATATAGAAAGCACGGACTATATTTTTAAAATAATTTTAATTGCACAAGTAATAAAATGCACAATAATAAAATAATCTATACTTTTAAAAAATGAGAACATTACAGGTAAATCTAAAGTTTTGTGTGTCTCTGCCCTCATCCAGATTCCCTCTCTCCCTCCTTTCCAGAGGTAATTGATATGTGTTAATAATAGAAACATGTAGCCATTGAAAATAAAGCACTAGGTTTTGTGTGCACACGTATGCTCTTTATTACGGTATCATGCAGTACCGTATTCAACACCTTCTTCATTCAATTTTTTTATACCTGTTGATAAAGCGCAGTATTACTTTGTTTCCGTTAATGGTGTCGTGCTGTAACTTATTCTGCAACTTTTATCAGTCAATTTTTTTGATGTCTAATTCACTCTTTAGAAGTACAGCAGATGGCATTCCACTTTATGAACCCACCACATTCTGCTCTTTCATTGTTGTGTAGGTGAAGATTAATTAGCTCCCAGTTTTTTGCTCTTCCAGGGATCCGGTGCCTCCAGTGCTCACGTGCTGGGGCAGCTTCAGGGTGGACGGCTAGGAGTGGCACAAGTTTGTGCATTTTCAATTTTAACAGGATGGGATTTGTGCCTTCCCCAGATAGGCACCCACAGCTGCGGGGAAGTAGGTCTTGCAGAGCCCCAGACCAGCTGTAAGCCGTCACGGTTCCCTCCCACAAACCCCTCCTCCCCGCCCCTCCCTCTGCACCCGCCGGCATCTTCCCAGCAAGCACTGCGCATATTTGCATATAACTCAAGTGTTAGATTTACTTTTAAATGAAAATCCAAAAATAAACGATAGAATCTCTTTATGAAGCCTTCTCTCCGGCTCAGAAGTTCCTGCAGTTACACCCTCAATTTCGGGAACTCTGAGTAGAAAATTGCATCGACTTTGTTTTCACCTTTATCATAAAAGGGATTTGCCGACACTGCCACCCTGCTGCTATCGCTAATGCGGTAAAAAGGGCTTCTGTCGTGAGTGACACACGTGGGGCAGCTCGTTTGTTCTTCGTGCGGAATCGACATCAAGAGATTTCGGAAGCATAATTTTTTGAAAACTGGGCAGCTAGTGATCGTTGGTCCTGGCGCCCTACTTTTCCAGTATAAAAATACAGAGTACTTTGTTTTCAATAGTTAAAGTAATATGAAAGTATTTTTCGTGAGCGTGGGGGTCCACTGTTTTTTCAGCCGAGCCGGGCTGGAGCCCTGGTCCGAGAAAGTCCCGTATGTCCTGGAGTAGGAATCCCGTGCGCCGCGATTGGTGAGCCCACGTGCCGAAACTATTGAAGCCCATGCATCTAGAGCCTGTGTTTTGCAACAGCTAAAACCAGCGCAGCGCCAAGTCCGCGCACCGCAACAAAAGGTAGCCCTGGCTTTTCACAGCAGCGCAAGCCCGAGCGCAGTAACAGAGACCCCAAGCAGGCAAAAATAAATAAATAATTTTTAAAAAAAAAAAAAAAAAAAAAAAAATCTGGTGATAAATTCTCTTTATGGTGTACGATGTTTAGTTTTCAGAAATCTAGGGGAGGTGTCGGGGTTGTGAACTGTTTGTGAAGACTGCTTTCACAAGTAAACAATTGTTTTTTTTTTTTCTAAATAGCAGAAGCAGGTACTTTTCTCCTTTCACAACTTAGGAACGTAAGCAACGAAGATGATATATTTGTCCGTGAGTGCACTGCTCTAAGCCGAGAAAAAGACTTTTCGTACCCTTTGCAGTTGTTTGTCTGCAAAAGCGATGGAATTATCATGCAAAAAGTATTTTGTAAAAATTTATCCCGTTGAGAAATTGGGATTGACATGTATGCATAAACAGTAGTATGTATGGAACAGGTAACTAATAAGAACCTGCTGTACAAAAAAAAAAAATCCCCTCCTTTTTTTTACCAGATGTACGTATCGCTTTGTAAAGCTGTGTTGATGTTCATATAGCTTTTGTCGTTTAAAAACGTAGAGGCAATACCTTAAAACACCAGTGAAGTAGCGCTTTCTTACTGCTGATAGCAACCACCTTTCTGGAGAGCAATTGGGCAAGAGACATAAAAATCTAAAACCTTCAAAAAAATTCGTGTCTCAAGAATACGTTCTCCCATGAGATTTAGGGAATTCCCTCACAGTTCAAGGGTTACGACGGTTCGCTGCCACTGCAGCTGGCGCAGGTTAGATCCCTGGCCGGGAAACTAAGATTCTGCCGCCCAATGGGGACGAAAAGAAAAGAGAAAGATTTAGCTACAAGGATTCATTAATTCTAACAAATGTATCGTGTACTCATATGTAGTGGTCCCTCCATATCCGTGCAGGATGGGAAAGGTGGTTCCAGGATCTGCCGTTGGATACCAAAATCCGTACATATACAAATGCTTTATATAAAGCGGCCTACGGACTTCCCTCATGGCGCAGTGGTTAAGAATTTGCCTGCCACTGCTGAGGACACGGGTTCAAGCCCTGGGCCAGGAAGATCCTACATTGCCGCAGAGCAAGTAAGCCCGTGTGCTACAACTACTGAGCCTGCACGCCCAGCCTGTACTCAGCAACAAGAGAAGCCACCGCAATGAGAATCCCGCACGCCACAACAAAGAGTAGCCACTGCTCGCCGCAACTAGAGAAAAGCCCGCACACAGTAAGAAAGACCCAATGCAGCCAAAAGCAAAACAAAACAAAAAACGGCCTAGTGTTTGCATGTAACCTATGCACACCCTCCAGTTATATTTTAAATCATCTCTAGATTACTTATAATACCTAATACAATGTAAATGCTATGTAAAATAGTTGCAGGGAGGTGGCAGATTCAAGTTTTGCTTTTTGGAATTTTGGAACTTTCTGGATTTTTTTTTTTTTTTTTTTTTTTTTTAATCCATGGTTGGTTGAATCTGTGGATGCAAAACCTGGGGATACAGAGGGCTGGCTGTATTATTTTGCTCACTTAACAAATGAGAAAACAGAAGCTCTGAGAGGCCCAGATCACAGAGCTAGAAAGTAGCAGTCAAGAGGTGAGCTCAGGTCTTCTGAGAGGAATCCTTTGCTCTCACAGCACAGAATACCCAAGGAGGATGTCAACTAGAGTGACATCTGTTAGAGAAGGAAAATTTATTAGGAAAGTGAAGCTTTTTTCTTTTTACTTATCCGTATTTTCCAGTTTTCTAAGAAAATATGGAGTACACGAAAAGATTAGAGAAATAATGAGGACACATAGTCACTGGAATACAAATGATGAAAAACAAAATCAGACTCACAAAGAAGCCAGTCACAGAAGACCATATATTATATGATTCCTTTTACACAAGATGTTCAGAAGAGGCAAATCTATAGAGACAGAAAGTAGGTTAGAGATTGCCTGGGACTGGAGTTGAGAGCAGGGACTGACTACAAATGGGCATGAGGGATCTTTTTGGGGTGAAGGAAATGTTCTAAAAGTAAATTATGTTGCACAACTTTATAAATTTACTAAAATCATTGAATTGTACACTTAAAATGGATAAGTTTTATGATATGTAAATTATATTTTAATAAAGCTGTAAAAAAAATCAAGGGCTAAAAGGAGAAAAGTTCACTCAGCTAGGAGCCTGAGAATATATAATCAGTTTATGGAATAAGTTCCCTACTTTAGAAACTTTAAAAAAAATAAATTTATTTATTTTTGGCTGCGTTTGGTCTTCGTTGCTGCGCGCGGGCTTTCTCTAGTTGCGGCGAGCAGGGGCTACTCTTCCTTGCAGTGATCGGGCTTATTGTGGTGACTTCTCGTTGCGGAGCACGGACTCTAGGGTGTGCGAACTTCAGTAGTTGGGGTACATGGGCTCAGTAGTTGTGGCACATGGGCTTAGTTGCTCCGTGGCATGTGGGATCTTCCCAGACCAGGGATCGAACCAGTGTCCCCTGTGTTGGCAGGCGGATTCTTAACCATTGCACCATGAGGGAAGTCCCTAAGAAACTTGACTTAAGTAGATTTCTTGTATTTTGAGCTTCTGTGTGTTAGCTGAAAACTTTTCACTCACTCATTAAAACCCTTTAATGGCACCTAACTAGCTTGGGTTAACATCCTGTAAATTTTGAGTGACCCACCACCTTCTTTGTTCTCAGGGCTCAAGCCACACTGGTCTTCTTTCGGTTTCTCCGAAGCCACTACTCTCCTCAACTTAGGACCTCCAGAAATTTCTCTCCTCCACCTGGAAATACTCTTTCTCAACGGCCTGTCTTCCTCTCCCCTTCTCCCAAAGTGGCTAACTCCTCCTCGTTCTTCATATGTCAGTTCAAATGTCACTTCCTCAGAGAGGGCTTCCTTGATCCCTCCAATCCTCACTAGGTTAGCTCCCCTACACTCTATTACACTCTTTCATGGCACCATATACTTCTCTGCAGAACATTATCATGATTGTTATTAATGTATTAGTTGCAAAGTTAATTGTTCAATATCTATATTCCCCAGCCAGATGTCACGTACGTGAGGGCAGGGAACTTATTTATGTCTTATAGACCACTTGTGTCCATGGTTTCTGGTGTAGTACCTGGCACATAATAGACATTCAATACATTTGTAGAGCATTTCACAATCCATGAAGTTCTTGTGTATATACAATTACATTGGCCACTATTTACTAAGCACCTACTATGTCCTAGGATATAGGAGTAAACAAGATAGCATGTTTCTGTCCATTCTAGAGAGTTGACTGTACTCTCCTATGTATGACAAAACAGTCTTCTCATTTTACAGGTAATGAAGATTACACCACTTTCAAGAAAGTAGCAGACCCTTCTGAAATTAAAATAGAATTACTTCAAATAATATCAGAGACTCCCAACTGGATGGGTTTACTGCAGGCGGGTGGGGGAAGAGGAGATGGTTCAGGGAGATGGATTTTGAGAGGCTAGGAAGCTTTGGTATTTTGAAGGATGGAAGAGAAGAGGGTGTCAATTTGTCAGAAGAGAAGAGGAAGTTTCCATCCTTCAGATGGGCAGATGCCAGCATAGCTCCTCTCTTGAAACCAACCAAATCTGGTTCCTGAGATCCCCTATCTCGGATGTTGGGATCAGTGACCACTGATAAGAAATGAAGGTCACACAAAAATTGTAGTCTATACACTAACTGAAAAGGAAATTAAGAAAATAATTTCATTTACAATAATATCAAAAAGAATAAAATACTTAGGAATAAATTTAACCAAGGAGGTGAAATGTAGCCAAGGAGGAGTGTAACTTGTACATTACAACTACAAAACATTGCTGAAAGAAATTAAAGAAGGCAGAAACAAATGGAAAGACATTCCATGTTCACAGGTTGAAAGACTTAATCTTGTTAAGATGCCAGTACTAGCCAAAACAAACTGTGGATTCAATGCAATCCCTATAAAAATCCCAATGACATTTTTTACAGAAATATTTAGAAAAACCCATCCTAAAATTCATTTGGATTCTCAAGGGACCCTGAATACCCAAAACACTCTTGAAAAAGAACAAAGTTGGAGGACTAAACTTCCCGATTTCAAAACTTACTACAAAGAAAACTAAGTAAAAATTTTGTGGTATTGGTATAAAAACAGACATATAGACCAATGGAATACAATAGAGAGTCCAGAAATAAATTGTGGCATCAAATGATTTTTGATAAAAGTGCCAAGACCATTCAATGGAGAAAGGACAGTTTTTTCAGCAAATAGTGTTAGGAAAACTGGATATCCACATGCAAAAGAATGAAGTTGAAATTTTACCTTAAACCACATACAAAAAATAACTCAGATCAAAGATCTAAACTTAAGAGCTAAAACTATAAGGTGCTTAGAAGAAAACAGGAGAAAAATTTTATGACATTGTGTTTCGTAATGATTTCTTAAATATGACACCAAAAGCACAGGAAACAAAAGAAAACATAAGTAAATTGGACTTCATCAGAATTTACAACTTTTGTGTATCAATAACCGCTAACAATAACCACTACAGAATGGGAGAAATTATTTTCTCTGTCCCAGACCAACTTTTTCCTCTTCTATGGTGTCACCTCCTGCCCGTGCCAGAGGATGAAACTCTAGGGCTGTCAGGACCAGGCCTTGAGTGGAATCTGCAGCAGGCCTGCTGTGGTGGGACCAGCTGAAGAATTCATGCCTGAGCTGGAGGAGCAGTGGGCTCCCCTACCACCCTGCTGTGGCCTTCCCAGTACGCGGGCCCAGGGCCCAGTGTGACCAGAACAGCGAATTTGGAAGAGGAGGAGGAAATCCTTTTGTTTGATATCTCTGGAGTTGTAAATGTTGATAACCAATTAAAAACAAAAACAAACAAACAAAAAAAACTTCAGGCATCCTCTGGACTCTACATTATCCATCTGTGAAGAGTTATGCCCTATGGGTCCCCAGAGTGGGCAGCCTCTGGTCTCTATTCCCAGGTATCTACTTCCAGCTGGGGACACTGTCTCCAGCTGCCTGGCCAGCTACTAATTCTGCAATTTCAACATGTCCACAACTCAATTCATAATTTTTATCCCTACTTCCCTTTAGATTCCCATCCCCCCATCAAACCTGCTTCTCCTCTTGTTTCCTCCACCTCAGTGAATGGCACCTCCATCACTTAGTCACCTCCAAAAGACCACTCTAAGACCACCTCCTGAATCCCCACCGTCATCACCTGTTCTGTTATATTACAGCCAGAACCTCCTAATTGGTCTTTTGACTTCCTGTCATGCTGCCTTCTTCTTCTTTTTTTTTTTTTTTAGTATTTATTTATTTTGGCTGCGCCAGGTCTTAGTTGCGGCATGCGAGATCTTCGTTGCAGCATGTGGGGTCTTTTAGTTGCAGCATGTGGGCTTTCTTAGTTGTGGCATTCAGACTCCTAGTTGCAGCATGCATGCGGGATCTAGTTCCCTGACCAGGGATCGAACCCTGGCCCCCTGCGTTGGGAGCGCAGAGTCTTACCCACTGGACCACCGGGAAAGTCCCCTGTCATGCTGCCTTCTCGTCTTCATTCTTTTTTTTAAATTTATTTTTATTTTTGTCTACGTTGGGTCTTCGTTGCTGCGCGCGGGCTTTCTCTAGTTGCGGCGAGCGGGGTTACTCTTCATTGCGGTGCGCGGGCTTCTCACTGAGGTGGCTTCTCTTGTTGTGGAGCATGGGCTCTAGACGAGCAGGCTTCAGTAGTTGTGGCACGTGGGCTCAGTAGTTGTGGCTCTCAGGGTCTAGAGCTCAGGCTCAGTAGTTGTGGTGCACGGGCTTAGTTGCTCTGAGGCATGTGGGAATCTTCCTGAACCAGGGTTCGAACCCATGTCCCCTTCATTGGCAGGCAGATTCTTAACCACTGCACCACCAGGGAAGCCCTCATCTTCATTCTTAACTCCTCCAATGGCCTTCCTTTCCCTTAGAATTAACCTTGTGCTTCTCATCGTGGTCTACAAGACCCTGCATGAGCTGGCAGTGGGATCTTCTTTTTACTCCTTTTTTTTCTGTCACTCTGCTCCAGCCTGACTGGGCTTCTCCAAGTTCCTCCAACACATGGATTTCACAGCCTTTGCCTGTGCTGTTTCCCCATAGAATCCTGGAATGTTCTGCTTCCAGATCTTCAGCTGGCTCCTTCTCATCCTCCATGCCTTAGCTCCTGAGCCAGGCCTTTCCTGTTCTCACTGTGTCTAGTTATATCCCCTCCCCAGTCACTGTCTCTCTCACGTCTCCTTTATAGCCCTTACTGACACCTGGCATATCCTGTCCCTTGTCTATATCCACTTCCCTCCTCTCTCCCCCACTTCCCCTCTTTTTCTACCCCCCACAATGTATACACTCTGCAATAGAATGTCTATGAGAACAGAGACAAAATCTATTTTATTCACACGGGACTCCCAGCCCCTGGAACATTGCCTGGTACATAGAGAGCACTCAAAAATCTGTGTTTACTAAAGACTGCCTGCACTTTTGTGTCTACCTCCCCACCCCTCGCAGCTCACCCCACCCTCTGTATCACATTCTCGGAAGCCAGAAGCCACTAATAGATGGGGACTGAATCTGGAAGGGAGGAAGTTCCGCCCGTGGGTGCAAAAAAAATATATTGGGGATGAATCCAGATACAGTTAAGTGAATCACCTCCTCCCCACACCAGCCCCACCCACCCCTACTGTCCTCCACCATCACCAAAGCAAAAGGCTAACTTGCTGGTTTTGGAGCCAGAGAGGATAAAATTCAAGTCCTGCTTGCTCTGTGACCTTGAATCAGTCTCTGCCTTGGCCTCAGTTTCCTCATCTGTAAAAGGAACACGATAATGGTACCTCATTCACAGGGAGGTTGGGAAGAGTAAATGTGGTAATCCACACTCACAGGACTGGGTATCATATCTGGAATGTAATAAGCACTCAAGAAATGCCAGCTGGTATTATTATTAATACTCCAACTGGCACCACCCACCTGCCTTTTAGAATAGAGCCCAGTCAGCTGCCTCCATTGGCTACAGGACCTTAGTTAAGGCCCTCTCTGGGCCTCAGTCTCCCCATCTGTGGCAGGGACTATTAGTAGCTACACTTATGAGTACATTCTCTCTACCAGGCGCTTGGCATATGCACTGTTATGCCCACTAGAGTGTAAGCTCCCTCAGCTCATGACCAGCTTCCTGCCCAGTGCCAGGGACATCATAGGCATGCCCAAAACCTCACTCTTCACCGTCTCTTATTTTCTTTAAATTATCTTATTTTATTTTATTAATTTTTAATTTTTAAAATTGTGGTTAAAATATACTTAACATAAAATTTATCATTTTAACCATTTTGAAGTGTACAGTTCAGCGGCAGTAAGTACATTCACATTGTTGTGCGATCATCACCATCATCCATTTCTAGAACATTTTCATCATCCTCAGTTGAAACTCCCACTAAACACTAACTTCCCAAACCCCCCTTCCCTCGGCCCCTGGTAACCACTATTTTACTTTCTGTCTCTATGAATTTGACTATTTTAGTTACTTCAAATAAGTGGACAGAGCCTGGAATTAAGACGGATCCATTGGGAGTGGCAGCTCTGCAACTTCTTAGACTTGCAACCCGAGGCTGTGCCACTTAATTTCACTGAGCCTGTTTTGCCTCTTCTGAGAAATAGGGATAACACTCCCTACCTGGAAAGGAAATTTCCTGCCTGGAATTTTATCTATGGAAAGGCTCCTAGCACACTGCAGACACAGAGAAAGGGCTTAAGCAATGTTAGTTTCTTTTCCCTTCAATCCTATGAGCAGTTAGTCTCAGGAAATCGTAATGGTTAGGCCATAGCATAGACTGAGGTCAAGAGCTCAGATTCTGGTTCTACCACATACCAACTATGCGACCTCAGTTTTCCTATCTGTAAAATGGGGACACTACTAGTACCTACCTTGTGGGGATTCCATAAGTTAATAACAAGTGTTTAAAATGGCCTGGGGGTCTTCCCTGGTGGCGTGGTGGTTAAGAATCCACCTGCCAGACGTAGAGAATGGACTTGAAGACACGGGGAGGGGGAAGGGTAAGCCTGGGACGAAGTAAGACAGTGGCATGGACATATACACACTACCAAACGTAAAATAGATAGCTAGTGGGAAGCAGCCGCATAGCACAGTGAGATCAGCTTGGTGATTTGTGACCACCTAGAGGGGTGGGATGGGGAGGGTGGGAGGGTGGGAGGAAGACGAAAGAGGGAGGGGATATGGGGATATATGTATACGTATAGCTGACTCACTTTGTTATACAGCAGAAACTAACACACCATTGTAAAGCAATTATACTCCAATAAAGATATTAAAAAATAATAATAATGAACATTGCTTTGCAATCAAATCTCAAAAAAAAAAATTAAGAATCTGCCTGCCAATGCAGGGGACACAGGTTCGAGCCCTGCTCCAGGAATATCCTACATGCTGTGGAGCAACTAAGCCCCTGCGCCACAACAACTGAACCTGCATGCCACAACTACCGAAGCCCATACGCCTAGAGCCCGTGCTCTGCAATGAGAAGCCACCACAGTGAGAAGCCCGCGCAGTGCAAAGAAGAGTAGCCCCTGCTTGCTGCAACTAGAGAAAGCCTGCGCACAGCAACGAAGACCCAACACAGGCAAAAGTAAAATAAGTTAAATAAATTAAAATAAATAAATAAGTTAAATGGCCTGGCACTTAGTAAGCTTTAGCTGTTATTATTCATGCTGCTGTTGTTGTTACTTGGCTTGAAATAAACATAGTCAAGAGCCAGCAGAGCTGTAGTTCTTCCACCTGGCTGTCCATTAGAGTCATTGAGGGACATTTTAGAAAATTTGCATGGCCAGGCTCTAGCTTCACAGATTCCACTTGAATTTATCTGGGGTGGGACTCTGGTATGAGTATTTTATAAGATCTCCCCAAGTGATTCTATGTGCAACCAGGGATAGGAGGGCCACAATGGTGGGGTAACTAGGAGCATGGGCTCTGCAGTACAACTGCCTAAGTTCAAATACAACACAGCCAACAAATAGATATATGAATGTGGGAAAGTTTTTTTTTTTTTCTTTTTTGGCTGCGTAGCTTGCACAGGATCTTAGTTTCCTGACCAGGGATTGAACCTGGGCCCTCAGCAGTGAAAGCACAGATTCCTAACCACTGGACTGCCAGGGAATTCTCTGAATGTGGGAATGTTCTTAATCTCTCACGTTACACTGGGTTAATAACAGGACCTGGGAGGTTATATAGATCTAATGTGCTTAGAGCAAGCTCTCAGCAGATCTGGGTACCACTGTCCCTCAGTTTCCCTGCTGTTTTCAAACTGATTGCAGCCACTGTGGGCCTTGTCCAGTTCATACCCACAGTGTCCCCAAGGGGGCCTGGAAGCCTTGAACGTCCCACACGGAGGCCTCTCCTAACCCTGCCAGCTACCCCCAAAGTTATTTTTGGCCCTTCCACTGTTCATCTTTTTTAGTCACCCAAAATGAACAGAATTATCTCCCAAACAAAATTGTCTGCTCAGAAATCAGAGAGACCCCAAGAATGCTAGAGGGGAGGATAGAACCAGACTGGCCATTCAAGTATGTCTCATATTGAAAAGAAGAAGGAAAAGGGAATTCCCTGGCGGTCCAGTGGTTAGGACTCTGTACTCTCATGCTCTCACTGCCAAGGGAGGGTGTGGGTTCAATCCCTGTCAGGGAACTAAGACTCTGCAAGCTGCTCAGCCCAGCCAAAAAAGAGGGAGAGGGAGGGGGATGCGGTGGGGTGAGGGTGAGGTGGGGTGTGGGAAGAGGAGAAGAAAAATTATTCTCTTCAATGTTTAGGAAACAGTGTTTAAGGGGAAAAGAAGAATAACACAGATTGCACATTCAAGACAATTCTTCAAGCTAAAGGAAAAAAATGCATAGAAAAAAGATTGGAAGGAAATATACCACATGTTAAATACGTGGGGTTTTTTTCCTTCTTCATCCTTTTATGCATTTTACAATTTTCTGCAGTGAACAGGTAATTACAGGAAAAACAATTAAGTGAAAAAATAAAAAAGGAAAGCCTTCACATGACCTTTTTGCCTCTTAAAATAATCATCTTTTTGCCTTATGCCTTAGTTCCTTCTTTTTGTCAAAAAATTTTAAAGAATTTTCTCCACTCACTGTTTCTGCTACTTCTCCCACTTACCATTTGATTCACTCCAATCTGGCCTCCTCCCTAACCTCAGAGGTGACCCACCCTGGAAGGATCAGGAATATCCTCTTAGCTGCTAAGTCCAATGACTTCTCCTTTTTCCTTGCCTGATCTCTCTGCAGTATCTGGCATTGTTGGTGCCATCTTCTTCTTCTTTTTTTAAAAAAATATTTATTTATTTAGGCTGCTCCAGGTCTTAGTTGTGGCATGCGGGATCTTTAGTTGCGGAGTGTGGGCTCTTTTAGTTGCAGCATGGGACTTAGTTGCAGCATGCAGACTCTTAGTTGTGTCATAAGGACTTCTTAGTTGCGGCACACATGCGGGATCTTGTTCTCCCACCAGGGATCAAATGTTGGCCCCCTGCACTAGGAACCCGGAGTCTTACTCACTGGACCACCAGAGAAGTCCTGCCATCCATCCCCTTCTGGAAGCGCCCTGCCTGCTCTCTGGGCTTCTTTTCTCTTCTCTGTCCAGGGAGCTAAGCATTCTTACCACTTCTGGTTGGTTCCTTCAGGTTCCTCAAGGCTTAATGTTCCCCAGGTTTGGGCCCCACATTGCCTGCACACTCTTCCTGGATGACCCATCCACTCTTGGCCTCTGTGGCCCATCTACATTGACAGGTCCCAAAATCCAGTCCTGGACTCTTGCCTCAGATCAGTCAATCCAACTTCCTCTGGATGCCTTCATCTAGATGTCCCTCAAACACCGCAGACTCAACAAGTCCAAATGGACTCATTATTTCTACTTTCCCTCAATCCCCAACAAACTCTTCCTGCTTTGTTCCTTCACTTGGGGTCATCCTTGTCCCTTTCTCTCACTCCCCGCATTTGCTTGGTCACTAAGACCTGTTGGTTCCAGTTTGGAACTGTGTCTGGAGCACAGCCATGAACTCTGCCCTGCATGAGCCCCTCTCTCTCTTGTGGGGGTGATCCTAGCAAGATGATCCTAGTTTCCCTCACATAGTTTCCTTTTCCTGGTCTTTATCCTCTCCAGTCCGTATCATAATTTTTCGGATCATTCATTCATTCGATCAACAAACATTTGCTGTGCACCAAACTCTACAGGTTGACACAAAATAGATAAATAAATAATCCAGGGGCTTTCACATTGTGGGGATTGCTATGAAGGTAAGCTGGGGGGTTGAGAGAAAATGACTAGGACATGGATGGGAGTTCTCTCAGACATGGTGCCCTGAATAGTCCCCCAAATGAACCTGACAAGTGCCCTGGTAGAACTGGGAGCAACAATGATAGGGAAGAAGGTGACTGGGGACCCCACTTTAAGGTTGGGAGCCAGTGAAGGTCTGTGAGGAAGGATAGATGAGAGTGAGCTCTGAAGACCTGAGGGAGGAGCTTCCCAGCTAGGAGGAAGAGCCAGTGACAAGGCCCTGAGAAGAGTTCCAGGCACAAAGAGAGTATCCAGAGCACAGTGAGTGAGGGGCAGAGGAGGGCAGGAAGGAGATCACACAGGGTGGCCCTAGTGAGAGGTATGGATTTTATTCTAAGTGCAATAGGAAGCTACTGAAGGGTTTTTAACAGGGAAGTCACATAATTTGACGTTATTTCTTTAAAGGGTTACTCCCTTTAGGTGCCTAGGGCGGTTAACATTTGCAAGTGGGTGGATAGGGTTGCTGAGTACTAGAAAATGACTTCAGTGGTCCAGATAAGTCCTGTGGGCTGGGGCTGGGTGTTAGCACTACAGCTGAAGAGGACTTAAACCTCCCTTGGGTCCCCACTCCTTGTAGGATATCTCCTTACCCCTTATGAGAACCATCTG
Organism: Tursiops truncatus; assembly: GCF_011762595.2. Taxonomy (NCBI): domain Eukaryota; kingdom Metazoa; phylum Chordata; class Mammalia; order Artiodactyla; family Delphinidae; genus Tursiops; species Tursiops truncatus. Next base: position 161,549,507 of record NC_047034.1, on the reverse strand, counting down.
GTTCCAGCCCCCCTCTTCAGCCACATTTCCCTGTATTTCTTTGTACATGTTGTTTTTGGAATGCTCTTCCCCACTTTTCCCTTTGATGAACTCCTACTCATTGTTTGAGACCAGGCATAAATGCCTCCTCCTCTGTGAAGCCTTTCAGGAGTCCTCCAGGGAGAGTCTTTTGCAATTTTTCTGTGCTTTGTTTATATCTCTATGATAACACCTATCACACTGTACTGTCTTGTATGTTTACAATTCTGTCTCTGAAGAAGTAGACCGAGAACTTCTGGAAGGCAGGGACAGGGTTTTGGTCAATGTTCAATGAGTGCATGATGCATAATCAAAAGATATAGATGATCTTGCTATGAAATAGTTCACAAAGGTCAGGAGTCCACTCATGACCAGCCCCTATTATATTCAAAATCACCTACTAATGTGTAAGTCTCCTTATTTGATCCTGGAAACAGCCCTCAGAGGTGGGCACAGTGGGAAAATCATCTCTATTTTACAGATGAGGAAATCAAGGCTTAAGGGACTTGTGACTTGGCCAAGATCCCTGGGCTGCGATAACCAAGCCTAGAATCCAGGTTGTCTGACCCCCAAATCCTATTCTATTGTTCGACTCCTGGGTTGACTACCTGTTCTTGAATCAAGAACCTGTAAAACTTCCTGTCACCTCGTCATGACAGAGGGGACAGAGATCAGAGATGTGACTCATAGGAAGGGGCAAGATGGGGAAGCAATTCTCTCTCCCCTTCCAAAACAGTGCCTGCATGCCACTACCTCATTCGTTCTTAATAACGGTAGCAACCATATGAGTGGTTATGACCATGTACTCTGCAGAAAGAAGGGCCTGAGTTTACATCCCGGCTATACCATTTATAAGTTTTGTGACCTTGAGGGATTAGTTAACTTCTCTTGGCCTCCTGTATTTTATCTGTAAAACGGGAGTGAAAAGAAGCTACTTAGTAGAGAAGCCAAGAAGATTATATGAGACAAAGGTATCTTCCCTAAGGCCTGGCCATAGAAAGGTCTTAACACTTGCTAATTACTATTACTGGCCCCAGGAACTTTCCTAAGCATTTTCAAGGATCATTTCTCTTAACACTTAACAACAACCTAATTCCTAGGCAAAATAGGGGCTTAGAGCTGTCCAGTAACCCCCAAAGAATTTATGACTTGAACCCAGAACAAACCTCACAACCAGAAAAGGCTTGACAAACATGCATGGGTGAGAACGCAGAGTTTGCTTACTGACTCTATCCTGAACCAGATCTTTGATTCCAAAATGATAGTTGTATCATCACTTCTGAAAGTCTGATGAACGTAAGCTTCATAACCGGATTTGAGGAAGTAAGAGGGGCAGAGTCCTCCAAGGGGAGTCCTGCCTTTGAGAGACATGCCTTTGCCCCCGATTGCGAATGAGGTGAGACTTTAATTTAGCCCTCGTTTTCCTCACCCGTAAAGTGGGGTTAGAAAAGTTATCAGGATCCCTGGAGTCCCTCCCAACACTAATTTTCCAGGGCAGGAGATTCTTGCTCTGATAAAGGCCCCAAACCCTCCGGCTGAAGTTCATCCTCCGCGGGGCCGGCAATAGGGACGCGTCCCCTTTAAGGAGCCAACTCGCCGGCGGCGGCGGCCGGAAGTGTTGAAGCTGGGCCTGGCGGCGGCGGTGGCGGTAGCGGCCGTGGCGGCGTCTGCGCATGCTCCGTCGCCCGCCCGCCCTGGCCGCTCGCCGCCCGCCCGCCCGACGGAGACGGTGAGGAGGGGGAGGGGTGGGCGCGCGGGCGCGGGCGCGGGGTGGGGTGGGGGCGGGGGGGCGGGCGCGGGGGCCGCGCGGCGGCCGGCGAGGGCGGGCGGGCGCGCAGGGGGCGGGGGGCTCCTGCCTCCGCGGGCGCCTCCCCACGCCCTGTGCGTGCCGCCGCCGCCGCCGGGGAGCGAGCGGACGTCGCGGCGCCGCGGGGGGGTGGGGGGACGCTGCCGCTGGGTCCGCCCGAGCAGCCGGGCCGCCCCCAGCGCGGCCGGCCGCGGCGCCCGGGTCCGGACCCCGGCCGAGAGCGGCCGGGGGCCGGCGAGCCTGGCGTTGGGGGGCCCCGGAGCCCCGGACCGAGGGGCCCGGAAGTCCTCGGCCGAGGGACCTGGAGGGGCCGGAGCGACTCCGGGCTGGGAGGCCCGAACGCCCAGGACCCTGGGGAGGGGTCCGGGGATCCAGGGGTATCCCCAGAGGCGGGATCCAGGGAGCACCAGGCCCTTCGATGAGGAGCTGGGGAGAGGCCTGGGTCGAGCTGGGGAGAGGCCTGGGTCGCGCTCAGGCTAGGGAATAGTGGTGAAAGTGGGGCGAAGGGTGAAGGAAGCCCGCTGCCCGCCCGAGAGTATCCCTGGGTGCCTTGGGGTGGGGAGCAAGAGCAGAGAGTGGGTTGCTGAAGAAAGGAGGGTCCACGTTTCACCCGGGGGCGCGTTAGAGGCCTCGGCCATTCAGTCCAGGGGGAAAGAAGCAGGTGCTTCCCCGAAGGCGTGGTGACAGGTCCGGTAGTGGGAGCAGGGGACAAGGAAGAAGAGCTCTAAGGGGAAGTGAGCAGGCCCTTACCGTCCCCTAGATGAGGGGGCGGTAAGAAGACACCTCAGAGCCTCCAGAGGAAGGAATGAGAAGGGTCCAGATCTGTGAGAGAATAACAGCTGGGAGTACCTCCTGATATTATAGGTGGAGAGCAGGGTGATCTGGTCTGTCGCGGGTGGGGAGACCCGTGTTTTTGAGGACGGGAGAGAAGATAATTGGTGGGAAGAAGGCTAAAGTACCCTTGCTTTCTAAAATGACAGGGGAATTGGCCTGCTGTCTTCTAATTGAGGGGCAGGAGAGGTGAGGGCAGACTCTTGCTTGGAGGTCCTGGAGTGTGATCCACCCAGACTAAGGCACAAGTCTTGGCTTAGGGATCAAGGGAAGGCTTGGCCGTCTAAGAAGCTGGAGGAGGCCTGCATTCTCTTCTCAAGATGTGAGAAATTCAAAAACCCTTCCTAACAGACACAGCAGGGGCCTTAACTGGTGTCTGTTTAGGAGAACCTGGAAGTGGCATTTTCCTCCTTAACCTGGAGGATTAGGAAAAGGGAGGATCAGATATTTCGAGTCTCACAGAGGATTCTTTTCTCTCTTGGGGAGACTTCTTCATTAAATGGACTGACTCCCCTAATTTGTCAGCCTTTTATCAATTATGTGTATTTAAATTAGTCTACTGACTTGATGACTTTTGTCATTAGTTGTTAGTCAACCACTTATTCATATTTACTTCAACAAACATATTGAATAGCCAACTTGTACTCAACTTCATTGGGATAGTTTGGGCTGTATTTTGGTCTTGTCCTAAGCAGAAGTCTCCTCAACTATAGTACGGTGACCCTTCAAAAAACCCTTTTACTGTCAAGCAGATTTGGAAAAGAATACAATAAAATTCCTAGTAATGAAAACTGAAAAGATTGAAATTTAAAACTTAATTTAAAAAAAGAATAGGGCTTCCCTTGTGGCGCAGTGGTTGAGAGTCCGCCTGCCGATGCAGGGGACATGGGTTTGTGCCCCAGTCCGGGAAGATCCCACATGCCGTGGAGCGGCTAGGCCCGTGAGCCACTGCCGCTGGGCCTGCGTGTCCGGAGCCTGTGCTCCGCAACAGGAGAGGCCACAGCAGTGAGAGGCCCGCGTACTGCAGAATAAACAATAGATTTGACACACTTGAAGAGAAAAATCATGAAAGGGAAGATAGACATGAAAAAACAAAACATTCACACACCCACAAAAAACCCTTTTATGCTATTGCTTCCCTAAACACCTACGTAGTGGTCACCAATATGTGACTTATCCCAAACTTCATTTGCCCTGGCACTTTTCCTCACAGTGGTCCTATGTAGTGATCTTACTGGCTTCATTACATCTGGTAGCACCCTGGATCACCTACTAAATACATGAGGAGGAATAAACGGAAAAAAAAATCCAGGAGTTTTGGCCTCATGTAATAATAAAGTTTTAACTTGGAAATTTCTTAAGAATAGACCACACAGTCTACAAAAATTACAGTGAAGTATGGAATAAATACATTTTGGAGTTAGAAAATTTCAGGATATCTAGTATTTCTGTTAGTCCATTTCACCTACCAACTCTGATGTTCCTATGATCATGTGACACTTATGCTTACATCTTGCCATGTTTTAAACGATTTTCAGGACACAAAGTGAATTTAATCCAGAGTAAGTCAGATTATCATATGTTTAGTTTTTTGATAGTTTATGTGAGTAGTCGTGCTTACTTTCAAGGTGTCTTATTTGTCTTTGAAAATAGCTACAAATAATTCTTCCTTTGCACTTAAGTTTGACATATTTCCTTCATGTGTGCTCCTAGAATTACAGAGTGTTGTGTGATTCCACAATGAATACTCTAAGTCCCCTTCCATGAAATACCCAAAGGAGCAACTCACTCATCTTGCCTTAGGAGTTTTGGTTGCTATAAACAGGAGCTACTTTTCAGTTTACACTCAGCTCGAAGAGATGACCTTGCAATTAGCCAGTGTAGTCTGTAGAGCTGATTCGGGTTACTTGCTAGGAATATGGTATTTAGGATAATAAGAGATATTCAACCCAAACTTGCTTCTCTAAAGAATGTAAGAATTGCCATGTTGGACCAGACCTGTGTCTCTGACTGATACTGAGAGATATATCGTGGATGATTATAATTATCTTCGCTGATAAATTCTCAGAAGGTTAGAGAAGCAGCCAGAACCTTCCTCTTGAGTTCTGAGGTGTGTGGGGGGTAAGGAGTATATGAGTTCTTATTGAGGAAAGTATTAATCAAGAAGTTAGTCTACCACTTATTCAGAGTATTGTAGAGAGGACTCAACCTTAGGGTAGAAGGTTGAACTAGAAGCATCCTAATTCTGCTTCTCTAACCCATTAATTTACCTATGCTATTAATTTTTTAACATTTAAACCATTTTTTTTGAAATAAATTCCCTACGATTGTTACATGCTAAAGTATTACATCTTTTAAATTCATTAAATACGTAACAGAATAGTGCTTGACAACAAACAAGTGTCCGACAGTTGTTAGCTGTGATTATTTTAATTCACCCTACATTTCTTTTTTCACCCTACATTTTTATGGCTCAAACTTTGACGATATCTATTGGTTCAATTATTCTAGGATTTGATGGCATTTTATACTTCATCATATCCGTTTTGGCTTTTTCTAAACTCAAGGGTCCTAATCATTTAGGTTCTATTGCTGGCAGCCAGCCACACCAGTCCACTGATTCTCTAATCCCCACCCCCGCCAGTTTTAAACCTTCAATTTACATAAGTTTATTTATTTATTTATTTATTTATTTTTGCGGTACGCGGGCCTCTCACTGTTGTGGCCTCTCCCGTTGCGGAGCACAGGCTCCGGACGCGCAGGCTCAGCGGCCATGGCTCACGGGCCCAGCTGCTCTGCGGCATGTGGGATCTTCCCGGACCGGGGCACGAACCCGTGTCCCCTGCATCGGCAGGCGGACTCTCAACCACTGCACCACCAGGGAAGCCCAACATAAGTTTAGATTGTATATTGTAGTATCTTGCAATTACTTTTTTTCTGCACTATGTGACAGTGTCACACATCTCTTTCCCTTCTGTAGCTCCTTAAGAGCAGATAACATCCCTTTTCATATCCAGGGAGCCTAAGTCTGTGTCCGATGTGGAGTAGGGACTCAGTACATATTGGCCATAATGATGGGCAGTAAGCAAGGCAGCTTAGCCTGAGCTGTCTAAGCAAATTTATATCCCCTCAGTTAAAGATGAGAAAATTCTAGAAGTCTTTTAGGGTAAAGTGAGTTACTCATTGCACAAAAATTTATTACATACATGCTATGTGCCAGATTTTCTTAGGAAGTTTTAGGTGGGCAGTTTTGTAAATAGAAGTCTGATATTTGAAAACTATTTATTACACTCGAGAGTCCTGGGCACTGAGCTAGCACAGGGGAGCCTGTTGAAAAAGAAAAGCTATCCTTTCTCTGCCAGGATGTAGTCTGAGGGGGAGAGGCTGACAAAGGGGGTTGATGGTTGTGACGGGGATGCTGCAGGCGCTGAGGAAGCAAGAAGACCCTCTCAGATCTAGTCAGGGATGTCACAGATGGCCTCTCTGAGGAAGCGATGTTTTAAATAAGTCATAAAAGTTTAGCAGTGACTTGCCAAAGAGGAAAGAGAAGAGAATTCCCGGTAGAGCAAACAAGTGTGAAGGCTCAGGTGAGGAAATATGGCGTAGTTGAGAAATTGGAAAAAATGCAATGGCAGGAGCCCACAATGTGAGAGGAAGAACTGTGAGAAATGAGGCTAGCAGGGTGGGCAGGGGACAGATTTGGTGGGTTTTGAAAGCCATATTAGGGTCTTTGCACCTTAATAGCAGCAAAGGGAATGCACTGAAGGATTTTTAAGTGGGGGAAAATGGCCTTCAGTAAGATGACTTTGCTCTGTAGATAATGAATTGGAGATCAAGACCAGAGATTAGGGTACTGATGGGAAGCAGCTGGAAAAATCCAGGTAACAGTGTGGTGGCTCAGAATATGATGATGGCAGCACAGATGGAGAGTGGGGGTTGGTTAAAAGAGATATATAGGTGATAGAATGGATAGGATTTGGTGGTTGGTTGGATTTAGAAAGAGAAGAAAGAGGAGTCAAAAATAGCTCCTTAGTTTCTGGCTTGAGAAAATGGGTGGAGGGTAGCACCATTTATTGAGGCAGGAAACATAGGAGCAGGTTTGAGAGGGAACAGGCTTTCAGTTTAAGGTGCCTACAAGATATTTTAAGAGGCTTTTAGATATAGGAGGTGTTGAATCCAGGAAAAAAGTTTGAATGTGAGAATCATAAAGGACAGAAGTCTAAGTCATATATGAGGAATTTTAACTAGGTCAAACACAAACAAAAATTGATTGAACCAATGTATGTCACTGCCTATGATGAGCAAGGCTGTGGGAGACAAGATTTTTATTTTTAATTAAAAAAAATTTTTGGCTGTGCCACTGCATGAAAGAGGCAAGATTTTTAGATAAGCAGCACCTGTCCTCACAGAGAGTATAGTGTAGTCATGGAGGTAGATGTCTATTCAGTTAACTGCAGTGCAAGGCACAGTGTGATAAACACTAGAGGAGAGCTGCAAGCAAGTATTGGGGGACCTCAGAAAAGAAAGTGGTTTGGCAGTGGCTTTGTGGAGGAGTGAGCTTTGAGCTGGACCTTGAAGGGAGAAGGAGATGCGGGAGAAAGGAGTTTTGGGCTTATGGAATAACAAAGGTAGAGAAACCTGAAAGTACATATTACATGTTCAGAAATCTGTGGGAGGTTGGTGTGGCTGGATCTTAAGATTCTTGGGATACTGTAGTTGCAGATGAAACTGGGAAAATTTGGGGGCCAAATGAGGGAGATTTTGAGTGCCATGTTAAATGTGTGTATTATAGGCAAACAATTGCTGTGGCAGAGCTGAAATGTGGATTCGGTCATCTGAGTACTAGTTACATATTCACACTTGCATCCATTGTCTGTCTAAGCACAGTTCAGCACAGTCCTAATCATCTTCAAGTACTCACATATCTAAGTAAATGGAGTGTTCTTATCCATATTCTCTTAAGTGACTCTTTTCAGCTGTGAAGACTAACAGCTGCAGAATAACTTGGGGCCCTCTGAATTTTCATTAAGCTTGAGATAATGCTTTGAGTTACTTTAGAGTCAAGGAGTTTGTGGTACTGGACAGTGGTTTCCCTAACAGCTCCGCAGGGGAGATGTCAGGCAAGGCCCTATCTCCATTCAATATGAGGCAAAGAGGTATTAAGACGTTCCTGGAGGTCATACAGTTGGATTCAGCATCTATTAAAAACCACACGATGCGAACCATCTTTCTTTTTCCCATACAACTTAGTTTAGTTAGCAGATACTTATTAGTATCTGCTTATTAGTATCTACTCACAAAGGACAGAGCACTTGATGAGGTATAAAGGCTGGTTGCAAAGAAAACAGATGATTCTTACTTCCTAGGAGCTTAGTTTGGGATGGAACTAGTGGTGTGCTGTAAACCAGCTCTCTAGAAGAAAAAATACCCTGATTTGTAATGTTTGTCAATTTCTGTGGTGTATATTCTCCCAGCAACTGATTTCAAGCTACCAACTTGATGTCACTAAACTTGGAGTTGGGAAGAGATGTGCACAGTTGGTTCTCAGGAGCTGGTAGAGCTGGCTCCAGCACACCACGGGGTGAATCACACATACTAAGAAAAACTACAATAACAAGTGAGTACTAAGGCATTTCTGGAAAGATCAGAGCCTATGTCAGCCCCTTCTCACAGTTCCCATCTTTTTCAGAGGACCATGATCTGCAGGATGCCCTGGGAATTAATAGTTATTATCTTGGTGTTCCTTTCCTATGGTTGCCATCTTTTCAAACCAGACAAAGTTACTGGTGCTTCTTGTTTCTGACAGCAGCTCCAGCTATCTGACTTCATGTGAAAGATGGCTAATGCGGAAGTGAGTGTCCCAGTGGGGGATGTGGTTGTGGTACCCACTGAAGGAAATGAAGGGGAGAATGCTGAAGATACCAAAACCCAAGTGATCTTGCAGTTACAGCCTGTGCAACAAGGGTAAGTGACTAGAGATTTGAATATTTTGAAAAATTTGGGAGGTTCAAAGAGTGAGGAAATTATAACTTTAAGGTGATTTAGCATAATGGAACATTCAACATCAAACTCTCAGAGCTAAGTTTTCATCTCTATAATGTATTGTGTGCTATATTTGTCATTCAGTACTTACTACAACAGTTTGCTGTTTCCTTATCTCTCTCCGTCTTCTCTACTGTGAGTTCCTTGGGGGTAAGTTACATGGTTCCCTCATCTTACTTATCCACACTGTTTAGCACAAGGCCTTGGTACATGTTTACCAAAAGACAGTGTATTTAGAGTCAGAGGAGACTAGGCAACTGTAAAATTATTCCTACCAGAAGTTCTCTGGACCCTCGTGGATGGGCAAATTACTAAGCTTAGTCTATCAAAAAAATATTTATCAACCACCTACGATTATACAACGTATTTCAAAGGTGTTGAAAGAAATATAGCACATGGTTCCAACCATCATGGAGCTTGTAGTCTAGTTGTGCAAGGCAAAAATACATGTTTATAAATAAAGAGATCACTTACATGGCAAAACCTAAGAAGTGCAGAGTGGCATGGTTAGGATGTGCTTTTGAATTCAGAGGATCACTGTGAATTTGAAAGAAGATATAAGATTTTTTGGTGGTCTTGAAAGTTAAATGGGAACTAGATCTGCAGAGGGAAGCGGGGGGTAGTTATTTAAAATAATTTTTTTTTATTTTTAAAGTTTTTTTTTTGGTCAAATATAGTTTTTTTTGGTTTTTGGTTTTTTTTGGCTTTGCCGCGTGGCACGTGGGATCTTAGTTCCCTGACTAGGGGTGGAACCCGTGCCCCCTGCATTAGAAGCATGGAGTCTTAACCACTGGACTGCCAGGGAAGTCCCAGGGGGGTAGTTATTTTATTTTGGGGAATGTATAAAAGATTCTTCAAGGATCAGAAGTGTTCTTGGGCAAACATATACAGTTGGCCCTCTGTATCTGTAGGTTCCGCATCCACAGATTCAACCAACCTTGGATAAAAAATATTAAAAAAAGAAAAAAATCCAGAAAGTTTGAAAAAGCAAAATTGAATTTGCCACATGAAAGCAACTATTTACATAACATTTACATTGTATTAGATTTTATAAGTAATCTAGAGATGATTTAAAGTATATGGGAGGGACTTCCCTGGTGACTCAGTGGTTAAGAATCTACCTGCCAATGCAGGGGACACAGCTTCGCTCCCTGGTCTGGGAAGATCCCACATGCTGTGGAGCAACTAAGCCTGTACGCCACAACTACTGAGCCTGCACTCTAGAGGCTGCGAGCCACAACTACTGAGCCCGTGCACCACAACTACTGAAGCCCGTGTGCCCTAGAGCCCACGTGCTGCAACTACTTAGCCTGTGCTCTAGAGCTCACGAGCCACAACTACTAAGCCCATGGGCCACTGTAGGGCGCGGTCAGCTAACTGCCACGCAGCAGGAAGCTGAAGTAAGCTGAGTCATCCTTCCTGTGGCCACTGCGCTTGCGCTAAGTATACTAATGAGGTTTTAAAGTAGCGACCTATCCGATGCTGGCTCACAAGTCGCACCATCGGCGAAGGCCAATCACAGAGCGACACATGTTCTTAATCCCTATATAAGCAGACTGCTATAGGATTGCGGCGTCTTCCTTCCATCTTTTCTTTAACCAAGCTGTGCTCCAATAAAGTGTGATACGAGAAGAATCTTGCGTGTGGCGACTCGTCATTCTGCTGGTCGGAGGCGGCTCGCCGCAGGCCACAACTACTGAAGCCCGCTTGCTCTAGGGCCCGCGTGGCACAGCTACCTAGCCTGTGTGTTGCAAATACTGAAGCCACGTGCCTAGAGCCTGTGCTCCGCAACAAGAGAAGCAACTGCAATGAGAAGCCTGTGCACCTCAATGAAGAGTAGCCCCTGCTCGCCACAACTAGAGAAAGCCCATGCACAGCAATGAAGACCTAACACAGCCAAAAATAAAATAAAAAATTTTAATAAAAAATTTAAAAAATAAAGTATATGGGAGGATGTGTGTACGTTATATACAAATATTCAGTACTATGCCATTTTATAAGGGACTTGAACATCTGTGGATTTTGGTATTTGCAGGGAGGTCCTAGAAGCAATCCCCCACTGACACCAAGGGATGGCTGTAATCCAGTTCCAGTCTACTAAGTAATGCACCTTGCCTTAAAAATTTCTGGAGAAAAACAGTTAACCTATCTTGATAATTTAAAAAGCTTTTTAGTATAGGAAATTTTAAATATACCCCAAAATAAAGAAAATATAATGAACCCCCGTGTAAGCATCCATCACCCAGCTTCAACAGTTATCAACGCATGGCCAGTCCTTTCTTTTTTTTTTCACATGGCCAGTCTTATTTCATCTCTACATCCACCCACTCCTGAATTTTTTTGAAGCAAATCCCAGACATTAGTATGTATCTGTAAAAGATAAGGACTTTTTAGTTTTTAAAATATAAACATAGTTTGCTGACATTTCTGAATATTGTTGAGCATAAAGGAAATATTCTAAGGTCTATAAGGGAAAGTTGATATAAATAATGCCTAACATATAACCTATAGAGTGGTTTAAATTTTTATTGGCACCAACAGATTATGCATGCTTATTCAAACTCATTTGTTTGGGAATTTTGTTTGATACACATACACATACTTGTAGTTGTTACCTTTTGAAGTAGGGTAACATCAGGAAGAATTAAAGGGCAGGTTCTTTAGTTCTCTGCAGCTTTATTTTCTTTTTCTTTTTCATTTTTTTTTTTTTTAGAACTTATTTTCTTATGGAGTCATCATTTCTTCTGTCTTTCCTAAAGTACTCCAGTTGTCATTTGTCCTATCCCCAGTAGAGACAGAAGAAACTTCTCTGCTACTTAGAGACTTAATTCTTTTGAAGATTTGGTTCCACTTATTTTTCTGTTTGTCTTTTTTATTTTCCAAATGATATTGCCTTTTCTGGAAACCTCTCATTGCTTGCTTAGGTAGAGGATCTTTGTACAACATATATTGACTCCCCACTCCACTGTTTACACTGAATTTTAGTGCATGAGCTAGTGAATAAACATTTTGAGGTATTGCATTCTTTTTTTTTGAGGTATTGCATTTTGAGATGCCTGTCAGTTGATTTTTCTAGTTGTATTATTTTATTATTTGAATATTTTATTGCATTTTAGCCTCATTTTATAAAAATGAGCAGGGTACAAAAGCAGTGATTCTAGTGATAAGAAATACTGGTCTCATGATTTTAATACACTTGAGACAAAGATGGAAATCATCAGGTGTCAGTCTTCAGCCTCATCACACTTAACCTGCTTGGCTACAGTTCAAGTATTTCATAATAATACTAGATTGGTTTTTTTCTTTTTATAAATTTATTTATTTTTGGCTGTGTTGGGTCTTCAATACTGCACGCGGGCTTTCTCTAGTTGCGGCGAGCGGGGGCTACTCTTTGTTTTGGTGCGTAGGCTTCTCATTGCAGTGGCTTCTTTTGTTGTGGAGCATGGGCTCTAGGTGCGTGGGCTTCAGTAGTTGCGGCATGCAGGCTCAGTAGTTGCGGCATGCAGGCTCAGTAGTTGCATGGGCTTAGTTGCTTCGCGGCATATAGAATCTTCCCGGACCAGGGATGGAACCCGTGTCCCCTGTATTGGCAGGCGGATTCTTAACCACTGTGCCACCAGGGAAGTCCCTAGATTGGTTTTGAAATATGTCCACATTCAACTTTTTAAAAAAAACATAGATACTGAGGTACTCAGGTACTAAGATACTAAGAAGACTTTTAATTCTGGGGGTTTTTCAACAAAGAAGGCTTGTTCAGCCTATGCTTTCTCTTTAAAAACAAAAAAAGATGGTTATTAACTTTTTCAAATAAAACCTTTAAAACATACTTAAAAAGTCCTCAGGAGGAATGAAGGTACTAAGATTCCATCACCATTCTTGGCTTTCTAATTCATTTTGGATTCATAACAGAGTTTTTAACAATGAGATCAGGGACTGGTGATTTTAGTATTACATAAATTTACTCAGTGTGCTGAGTGGAATAGTTCAATTTGAGGAGTAGTGACCTTACTTTCCTTATCATGCTCATATCCCTCCCTAGTAGTAAGTTTTTTTTTTTTTTTTTTCCCGCGCTACGTGGGCCTCTCACTGTTGTGGCCTCTCCCGCTCCGGACGCGCAGGCTCAGCGGCCATGGCCCACGGGCCTAGCCGCTCCGCGGCATGTGGGATCTTCCCAGACCGGGGCATGAACCCGTGTCCCCTGCGTCGGCAGGCGGACTCTCAACCACTGCGCCACCAGGGAAGCCCCCTAGTAGTAAGTTTAAGGCCTTAGGAAGCTGTATAAACTCTTTCAGATCTGTAGGGTACCCATTAGTTTATGTAATAATCCCACATTCCATTCAATTAATCAGAATATCTTTCCTTGTCATTCAAGATAAAAAGAACTTAACTCTGTGGATTTTCAGTTTTCAGTGAATTAGAATACAATGATGTAGACTTAACTTTAAAACTCTAGTAAACATAATTTTACCTCACTTCGATGATTCATAAGGTATGTCGGTATCTCATAACGCCTTAACATTTTAAACATATTTTATGATTTTTTACCATAATCATAGTAGGTATAGAGAATTAGGCTAAATCCATCACTATCCTGAGTTACTTTAGAAAGATTTTCCCTGATAAAATCTTGTTTGACCGTAAAAATATAGACTATTCCCTGACTTCCCACCCCAAGTGCAATTTTCCGGTTGTTGAAATTATGTATAGACAAGAATTTATTCTTTTAAAGAATTTTGCACATACTGGTCAAGTTAGAATGAGCTTATCAAATTTACTTGAAGCAGTGGTTTTTTTTTTTTTTTGGCCACGTTGCAGCTTGCCAGATCTTAGTTCCCTGACCAGGGATCGAACCTGGGCCCCTGGCAGTGAGAGCGCCGTGTCCTAACCACTGGACTACCACGGAATTCCAGAAGCAGCAGTTTCTCATGTGTATCACATTCCTCATTCATTTACCGGTCATTTATTATGTGCTGTGCCATGTTCCAGTTAGCACACGACATGCCAGGTATACAAAATGAATAAAATGTAATCTCTGCTCTCAGGGACATTTTTTTTTTTTTTTTTGCACGTGGCTTGCGGGATCTCAGCTTGAACCCGGGCCATGGTAGTGAAAGCCTGGACTCCTAACGACTAGGCCACCAGGGAACTCCCTCTCAGGGACCTTTTTAGACTATGCCCAAGGAGAGAGAGAGACAGGTAAACAAGTATATAGTATGAAGTGTTATAGTTGTTGTGACTAAAGTACAGTTGCATCACAAAGGAGGAAGTGGGTGATTATACTGGAGGATTGAGATGGAAGGAAAAGCATCATACAGGCTACTCATTAAAAAACAAAAGATGGGGAAGGATGTTCTGGGAAGAGGGAGAAGAGCAAAAATAGACGGTGTAAAAGAAGGTGGCAATTTTGGGAACTACAAATAGTTTGTTATGATTGGGGCTTGGATTGTCTGGTGGGATTTGGTGAGAGATGAAACCAGGGGCCAGATCTTGGAGGGACTTAAATATGATATTAAGGATTTGGGTCTTTATTTTAGCAGCATGGAGAGGATTCTTGAAGGGTTTGGAGGAGGGTGTTACATGATCACTGTGGAAGGAATATAGAAGATCAGGTAGATGCAAGGAGACCAGTTCAGACTAGAGATGATGCAGCCTGAATTAAGGCGGTAGTAGTGGAAATAGACAGGGAGGATGGCTGGTGTTAAGGAGATGCATCTGGCAGGACTTGGTGACTATGTGGGAGTTGAGGAGGAGGAAAAGGGAGAAATTCAGTGTAATTCCCAGGCTTCTGTTTTAGGCTGCTGTGTGCTGTGTGGTGCCATTACAAGGACGGGGAATATAGGAAGAAGAGTAGTTTGGGAGGTGGGAGAGGAAAGAGAACTTGGTTATTTTAGACATAATGAATTCAATAAAGTCCTATGGGATATCCAAATGTATTTATTTATTTAGCAGTTAATTGTGTCCTGGTGTGGAATTCAGAAGGGAGGTCTGTGCTAGAGGTGTCACCATGCAGGTGGCTAATCACTGATGCAAAGGAGATTATTCAGGCAGTGCTTTAGGGTAGCAAGTGCAATAATTAACATGTTAGGTTTATTATGGAAATTGAACAAAGGATGTCAATGTATCATGTTAGGTATTCTGAGCCCATTTCTTAGAAGGTTGAAACGTTTTGGAGAGAGATTTTCCTTAAGTGGTACCTCTAGTTACTGCTAGTTACTTTGGGCATAATGGCTCTCTTACTTTTTTTTTTTTTAACGAGGTTCTGCTCATGTCTGTAGTTTGATTATGGTGACTTAAAAAATGCTAAAGTGTAAAAATGACTAAAGTTCCTAGATTCCGACAAGGGACATCAATTCTGTGGTCAGCAGGTTCTTCCTGGTTTGAACTAACAGTATTACTTTTTAGTCTTATTTGGATAAATCTACAATGTGACTTAATCTTATACTTGAAGCAGCACTTTATGTCATGAGCTTTTAAAGTTAGGAAGGGAAAAGTCTGGTGTAGAAGAGTAGCAAGTGGCGGTGTAAATACAGTAGCAAGAGGAACTTTCCTTTGGGGTGAGGAAAGTTGTTGATTCATTTCCATGGTAGTAGCTGCTAAGCAGTCCCGGGCAGCTTAGAATTTAAATACATTGGGGCACTAGTCAAAGCACTAACATCGAGTTGTAAAGTATATTATTTTATTCCTTTTGAGATAGATTAAAACAAATTTTTTAACCCCATGCTGTGAATATTAATTTTTTCATGATTTATGTAGTTTGTTTATCGATGGACACTTTTACAACAGGATTTATGAAGCCGGATCCGAGAACAACACGGCAGTTGTGGCAGTAGAAACTCACACGATACACAAAATTGAAGAAGGGATTGGTAAGTCTTTTTGTTGTTCTAGTACTTTTTTTTTTGGCCGTACCTCGAGGTATGCAGAACCCGTGCCCCCTGCGGTGGAAGCGGGGAGTCTTAACCACTGGACCACCAGGGAAACCCTGTTGTAGTACTTTTGACCTTAGCTTCCTTGGTTGAGATTTCTTGCCTCTTGTGCCTTATTTTCCCCCCTTACCCAGTGCTGTAGCCATCAATCTGATGATGGCACATCTAGAGACACCGCTGCCTAAGATGCTAGGGCTGTCCGTTGATGTTTAACGTGAATTTGCTAGGGTTGCTGAAAAGATTTTTCATCAATAGAAATCCCTCAAAGAAATTGGAGCCTCAAGGTTGAACTCTGTCATTAGGGAAGTTGCTGATGAGGTGTTGATTGTAAGGCAGTGAGTGGAAAGAAACTGAAGTTAGACAAACCTGAGTTTAAATCCCACGTTCTCACTGCTTAGCTGTGTGTCCTTGGGAAAGTCCCTTCACCTTTCTGAGTCCTACACAGGGACAATAGGAAACAATCACTGCCTCACAGGATTGTTTTAAGAACTAAAAAAGATTAAGTCTATAAAAGCACACAGCACAGCGTCTGGCACATAGTGGGAGCTTGGTAAGAGAGCTGTTATGCCAAACTTCTTCCAGAAGATTCCTAAACAGTACCAACCAGTGTGAACTATTAGCCCCTCAGAGGAACCAGGAGACTAGAGATTCTGAATTAAGCTTTGGGGAAGAGTGTTTGATAAATAAATGATATTTTTTCCATTTTCAAGATGCAAGCACTATAGAAGCAAATGAGGATATGGAAATTGCTTACCCCATAACTTGTGGGGAGAGCAAAGCCATTCTCCTTTGGAAGAAGTTTGTATGCCCAGGAATAAATGTAAAGTGTGTCAAGGTAATTGTCTTTTCTCCTTGCTGGGGCCTATTTTGGGTCTCCTTGTTTTCAAAGGGTATGGTTTTAGTGCCTCTTCTCTCTCTTCCACCATGTCAATGTTTTTAATTTTGTGGTGTCCCTTTGTGTCACAGTAAAAAAAAAAAAAAAAAAATAGGGACTTTAGAGTGAATTTGACCTGGATTCAAGTCCCACCAGAATATAAGTCCTTTGAGAGCTGAGAATTTGTCTATCTTGTTCACCATTGTATCCCCAACACATAGAATAGGGCTTGGCATATTTATCAGTAAATATTTGTTGAATGAATGGAGTCCCATCTCTATCACTGACTAGCTAGGTGACCTTGATCAAGTTATTTAATATTTCAGAGCCTCATATGTTAAAATACAAATAATTATATACACACACAGTAAGGTTGCTAGAAGAGGAAGTGAGATCATATATGTAAAATGCCTTACACTGGTGTGTAATTTGGTAGAGTTTATTAAAAATTATTACTGATAAAAATAAGTAATCTTCATGAGAGCACAATATGGAAATAATTGCTTATTCTGTCTCCACTGGTAGCCACAGCTGACCTATGTAGATAGTAGTCACCATCAGTGGCATCATCCTAGAATCATTAAGAATTACAGAGCTTTGAGGCTTTGCAGTGCTGTTGGTTTCTACCATCCTTATTCTTTCTACCAGATCCTGAATTTTGTCATTAGGGCTGGATAGATTACTTCAGTTTAAATAGCCTTTGCAACATTGGACCTGTCTGCTTGATTCAGGGCATAAATGGATTTTAGATCCTAATCAGTATATTAATCTCTGACCCTCCTTGTGTCTTCTGTAGCTTCGTACCAGGACAGGGCACTGTGTCCAGAGAAGGATCATCTTCTCTAGCACAATAGGGTGGGAGGATGGAGAATACAAGGCTATGACTAAAGATGTCTGTCATTTGGGTATTTTTTGTTCATAACAAGTAGAGTTATGTCTTTCTTTCCCTCTTGGCCTGCCTAAATTAACATTGGATTATTTTGGACTTTACTTTTTACATTAGTTTAATGATCAGTTGATCAGCCCCAAGCATTTTGTTCATCTGGCTGGCAAGTCCACCCTGAAGGACTGGAAGAGAGCTATTCGTCTGGGTGGAATCATGCTCAGGTGAGCTCTGATAGCAAGTTCATACCTTTCAGCTGACTGTGGGGCACTTAATCATGGTGGAATCCAGAGAATCCAGTCTTCTTAATTTGAATTTTTATTCTGTCTGAAGGATTGGCTTAAACAATCCATGTATTATTTGACCTTCATCAACTTGTTCTTAAAATCCCTGTGAGAGAAGAAAAATTGAATCAAATTGACTCTTCCCAGCATCTAGGACAAATTCTTCTGATGTCAGAATGTTGGGCAGGATCTTCTCTGGGCAGAGAAGCTCAGGAGTAGATGACAGTCCAGCTTGAGATCACTCAGCATAGGCAGAGCTAAGCCTGGTGCTAAGAAAGCTTGACAACAACGGAGATGTGGGCTGATGGACAAATCCTGGGATAATCTGGTAGAGTAGAAGGGTGCTGTTTGTAAGTAACAATTATGCACAGCGAATGCAATCCTTGCCGTCACTGTACCATTGAAATAAACTTTATTTGTTTTTAAAAAATATTTATTTATTTACTTAGGCTGCGCCTGGTCTTAGTTGCGGCGTGCAGACTCTTAGTTGCGGCATGCATATGGGATCTAGTTCCCCAACCAGGGATCGAACCCGGGCCCCCTGCATTGGCAGCGTGGAGTCTTACCCACTGCACCACCAGGGAAGTCCCAGAAATAAACTTTAGAATGTATAGTATCCCCACTCCCATCTCTTTATGCAGCAAGTTTATCATTGTAATCCACCCCACTCCTCGGTGAAATTAACATTAGTTGGTGTTTCTTGAGCACTCAACTATTGATAGAAAATTTAAAAATGTGGTTAAGAATTAAAATTTCCCCACAGAACATGTATCATGAGCCTTAAAAACCTCTTACCTTTTGTCTTTAATTTTTTTAAGGAATCTGTCTTAAGAGAAATCTATAGTGCTTGTAGAGATTCAAGTATAAAAGTGTTCATTGCAACATAATTTATGATGGTGAAAATTACAGTCTGCTTTAATATACAATCAGGGTATATCTAAAGTAAATTATGGCTCATCTAAATGTATATGAGTTTATACTATGGGGCATTATGAGGTCATTAAAATATTTCTAAAGAGTTTTTACATGGAAAATGCTTATGATGTAATGTAAGGAAGAAAACAAAATGTAATATCAATTAATATAGTTGTTTTAAAAAACACACATATGTAAGTAAATTTAGTAGAAAAAATATGCTGAAATGTTGATATGATCTCTGTGTTGGATATTTTTTTAAAGAGCAGTTGTTTTCTTTATAGTTTTCTGTATTTTCCACAGAAAATGTTTTTTTCTTTACGTATGATTTTTATAGTCAGAGGCATAATTAAAAAAATTTCATTCCAGATGATTTGTGTGCATTAATCAGTAGTTGAATGAAATTGGGGGTGAATACCTTTAACTTTCTTTTTTTTTTTTTTGTTCTTGGCTTGTTTTACTTGCCCAGAAAAACAAGTGTATGCCAACTTTCCCCAAATGTAAAAGACTCAGAGTGTCTAAAAAATCTTTAGTGAAAGCCAAGTAACATTATAACATAGAGTTTACTGTAATTAAAATACCTCATGGCTTTGCTCATGGCCTATAATAGCGTCTTGTGAATCTAGTTATAAGGACATTTTATAGTGGGGGTTTAGTATAATCAACTTTGCTCTGTATTTATAGGAGAGTTATCTCTTTTTTTTTTTTTAAAGGAAAGAAATGTGCTGAAGTTTTATGTCTCCAGAAGTGGCAACAGATCTTGCTGGTCTACAAGTACTAATACATCAGAATCTAATCACAAAATTCTAATCCCCCTGTGGCATTTCTCATTTGTGCTGGGATATGAGTTAGTCTTTTCCTCTTTTGGGCTTTGTTTCAGTGAGATTCTATGGGGAAATTTAGCTATTGTCAGGAGTATATGTCTAAAACTTAGTGATAACGGGAAATACAAGAGAGTACTCATAATGAGTAGAGGAAGGAGGGAAGAGGAGTACTTGTAAATGTGGGCAGGACCAATGAACATTTTATAGCCCCAATTAGAATTTCTGCAACCTAATGACTTTTAATACTATTAGGTTTCATTAACATATAGAAGGGACTCAGCAACTTTGTCTCTATTTGTCCCTTCAAGATGAAGTGCAGGCTGAATTGGTACTTCTTGTCTCTCTTTGCACAGGAAAATGATGGACTCTGGACAGATTGATTTTTACCAACATGACAAGGTTTGCTCCAATACCTGCAGAAGCACCAAATTTGATCTTCTGATCAGCAGTGCAAGAGCTCCAGTGCCAGGACAGCAGACAAGTGTGGTGCAGACACCCACTTCGGCCGATGGTAGGGGGTAGGAAACCACCTGAAAACCCACTGTGTTTTTCAGTAGCACTTTTCCCCTCATTTCTTCTTTGTGTTTCTTTTTTCAATTCTCGAGAGCGTTAATGTAAGGTATGGTAATCTTGGGTGGGAGTCCATGCTTTAGAAAGAACTCTCTTTGTTTTCTCCCAAATGATTCCTATTGGCCAGACCTCCTTCCTTGTTTCTTTATTACAGTGCATGGTAAACGTTAGAAAGGTGATCCAAATAATGCTTATTTAACAGTCTCACTTTGGTGCCACTTGACATATCTTTGAAATCAGATTGTTTTAAAAATCCTTTGCTCTTCTAGTGGCAAGGCAAGCGGGTGGATTAGAACGGAGAACGGGTTTTCAGCTGTTGAACTGAGATGTATCAAAGACAGTGTGTCATTGGCTGGGCTGGACTCTGGAGACTGCTGTAAGGATCAAAGAGCTCTGTCTGTAAGGAATTCAGATAAGCAAGCTGAGGCTTCTTCACAAATGAGATAGGATGGGCACACACTTAACTTCAGTATTGTTGAGCTTGGGACAAGGGCTCTCTAGGAAAGATATAGCCGTATGAGGTTATTATTAAGGATTTAGTTCAGCTGGAGACTTAGCACAGCTAAAATTCCTAGATAGAATATGTCTAAACTACTTCCAGGAGGCTTATAAATACGCCTGACAGAGACACAAGAACGCTAAAGGATGTAAGGGAAGTATTGTGCTTTAAAAATGACTTATCAAGGTTTCTTTTGGTCAGTCCTAATGTTCTGTGAGTAACCACTGGGTGAGTAGAAGCCAAATTTCTTGGAACCTAAGTTCCTTTCAGGAAAGTGTACAATATCTAGCAGTTTGAATATTTGGTGGTGTGACACTTTCACTTGAAAAGTGAAAAATGCTGTGAAACTATCTACTTCCTTTTCATTTTGCCGAAACTTCTTTACTTGATCATCCATATTGATATTACTTGTTTGCTTGATTATTGATATCCTTCAATGCGGAGAGTCCACACTTGTCTATATTTCTGTCTGGATCAGTTTGATTTTTCTCAATTCTCTTTGTTTAAAACCTTATTATAAAATTGATAGCAGTAGTTTTTTCCTCTGTGAATCTGCTATTCATGGATCTCTTATCTGATTTATTTTGGTCTCATTTCTCTTGCTTTCTTTTACATAGCCTGATAAATAAATTACAGCAACTTCATGAATTCTAGATGGTTAGTATCAAACATGCTTGTAGTAGGGCTCTTGACTATAATTTTCTTTTAAATTATTTCAAGTCCTCCTCATCCTCACCAAGTCTGGGGCCTGCAGCCTGGCAATCGTGCCCACCTTCTGTCTCTTTCGAAAACATAACTGCTCAGAAAGCAGATTGCTCTTTTGTGATTTTGTAAGTTATCTTTCACTTTCTTTTTTTATTTATTTATTTATTTATTTTTATTTATTTATTTTTGCGGTATGCAGGCCTCTCACTGTTGTGGCCTCTCCCGTTGCGGAGCACAGGCTCCGGACGCGCAGGCTCAGCGGCCATGGCTCACGGGCCCAGCCGCTCCGCGGCATGTGGGATCTTCCCGGACTGGGGCACGAACCCGCGTCCCCTGCATCAGCAGGCGGACTCTCAACCACTGCGCCACCAGGGAGGCCCCTATCTTTCACTTTCTATTCAGAGTAAGAAGAAAGCATTTTCTTTTGCAAGGCAGGTTTTATTTAGGAAATCCAATATTCATCCTGGATTACCTAGGATTCTAGTTTTTAAATATAGGGACATGCAGGCAAAAGGTTAGAAAGTTAAATAACAGGATCTCTTTGGCTGTCTGAGATAGAGGATAGTTGTGACTTTTTCATAAAATTCACGGGCCTTCCCTCTAATGGACTGCTTTTAGGTAGCATCACACAGATTGCCATCTCAGAAGAGAGCATGGAAGAGGCAGGGCTGGAATGGAACTCGGCTCTCACTGCTGCTGTCAGCATGGCCACAGAGGAGGGCATGAAGAAAGACTCAGAGGAAATTTCAGGTACTTTCTATGGGGCTCAGATTTCTTGTAAGGTTTTGTGACTCTTATCACCATTACGATTATGGACACAGAAGGCCTCTTCATTACTTGTGCTGGTTTTTCTTGTGCATATTAATACTAATTACAGCTGCAAACACCTTATTTTAATCCAAGCAATAGCCCTGTAAAGTCAGATTTTATGAAGCAATTGAGACTCAGAAAGGGTCAGCACCCTGCCTAAGACCAGTCACACAACTAATAATTCAGCTGTTTAACTGAATTCATCTGTTTAACTCTGAAGTCCATGCTTTTTATCCTGTCACACTGACTCCAACTTTGGCCCATTTGTTAGAGAAACCAAGCTGCAAGACGTTAGAAGAAAAAATTAGGTAGCAGGTGGTGTAGAGGATGGTGATTAATGATGATTCACTTAGAGGGGACAGGAGAAGCTTCACATCATCCTTCATTCATTAATTTATTTAACAAATATTTATTGCTGCCTGTTTTTAGCTGGTACTGTTGCTAGATCTAGATAGATGAAAAGACATAGCTTCTGCCCCCAGGGAGCTTATAACCCCACCTATTCAACTGTTTTATTGTTTTTTGGTTTTTTTTTTTAAATATTTATTTATTTTGGCTGCGCCGGGTCTTAGTTGCGGCACGTGGGATCTTCGTTGCAGCATGTGGACTTCTTAGTTGCAGCATGTGAACTCTTAGTTGCGGCATGCATGCGGGATCTAGTTCCCCGACCAGGATTAAACCCAAACCCCCCTGCATTGGGAGCATGGAGTCTTACCCACTGGACCACCAGGGAAGTCCCTTTATTTTGGTTTTTTAAGTATAGGATTAGAGGGAGTATATCTTTAACTTAATTTAATTTCTTTATTACTTAACATTTAAAATATTATGTATTATTTAATTTTAAATTAAATTATTTAAATAAATGCTTTAGTATTTATTAAATATTTAATTTAATATTTTTATTGGTGGAAGATACCTGTTCCCTGTAGCCAGAGGCATGACAAATTGAGGCAATTATCACAAGTCCCTATTTTGCTGCAGAGTTCAAATAATTAGATACCAACTCAGGGAGGCAGCTAGTGTTCCAAAGGCTTTTTTTCTTTTCCCAGAAATAGCCCAATAAGAAATCATTTTGAGGGGGGTTCCTTGGTTGCCTAGTGGTTAGGATTCTGGGCTTTCACTGTTGTGGCCCGTTTTCAATCTCTGGTCAGGGAACTGAGATCCTACAAGCTGCGCAGCACGGAAAAAAAAAATCATTTTGAATCAAAATAATTTTGAATTTAACATTGAAGAGATATGCTTAAGTATATGTAGTGTCCCTTGTTTACCCTCTGTCTTATCCCTCTTTTGCCAGAGGACACTTTGATGTTCTGGAAAGGAATAGCTGATGTAGGACTGATGGAAGAGGTTGTCTGCAATATACAGAAGGAAATAGAGGAGCTACTCAGGGGAGTTCAGCAGCGGCTTATCCAGGCTCCCTTCCAGGTCACAGGTAAACACACTAATCCCAACAATAGCGGTCATTGTAGGCAGATCATGTTAGCCTCATGAAACACTGAGGTATAGGTATTATTATCCTCATTTTACAGAATAGGAAACTAAGGCTCATAAAAAGTTACTATCCAAAGTTCGTAACTAGGGCTTTTTATTTTGAATTGTAAAATTTTTTTTTTTATTGAGGTATAGTTGATTTACAATATTGTGTTAGTTTCAGGTGTACAGCGAAGTGATTCAGTTATATATATGTGTGTGTGTGTGTGTGTGTGTGTGTGTGTGTGTGTTTTTAAATTTATTTTTATTTAATTTATTTTATTTTTGGCTGTGTTGGGTCTTCGTTGCTGCACGCGGGCATTCTCTAGTTGCGGCGAGTGGGGCTACTCTTTGTTGTGGTGCGCGGACTTCTCATTGTGGTGGCTTCTCTTGTTGCGGAGCATAGGCTCTAGGCGTGTGGGCTTCAGTAGTTGTGGCACGTGGGCTTCAGTAGTTTTGGCTCATGGGCTCTAGAGCGCAGGCTCAGTAGTCGTGGCACACGGGCTTAGTTGCTCCACGGCATGTGGGATCTTCCCGGACCAGGGCTTGAACCCGTGTCCCCTGCAATTTCAGGCGGATTCTTAACTACTGTGCCACCAGGGAAGCTCCTATGTGTATTTTTTCAAATTATTTTCCATTATAGGTTATTAGAAGATATTGAATATAGTTCCCTGTGCTATACAGTAGATCCTTGTTGCTTATGTATTTTATACATAGTAGTGTGTATCTGTTAATCCCATACTCCTAATTTATCCCTTCCTCACTTCCCCTTTGGTAACCATAAGTTTTTTTTCTATGTCTGTGAGTCTGTTTCTGTTTTGTAAATAAATTCATTTGTATTATTTTTTGCTTCCACATGTAAGTGTAATTTGTCTTTCTCTTACTTAGTATGTTATTCTCTAGGTCCATCCACCTTGCTGCAAATGGCAATATTTCATTCTGTTTTTATAGCTAAGTAATATTCCTTTGGATATGTATACCACATCTTCTCTGTCCATTCATCTGATTGATGGACACTTAGGTTGCTTCCATGTCTTGGTTACTGTAAATTGTAAATTGCTGCTATGAACACTGGAGTGCGTGTATCTTTTCAAGTTAGAGTTTTCATCTTTTCTGGATATATGCCCAGGAGTGGGATTACTGGATCATATATGGTAGCTCTATTTTTAGCATAACTAGGTTTTGAACTCAGGTCTGGCATTGCTTTTTCCACAGGTAATTTTTGCCTTGTAAATGGTGCCAGAAAGCAATCTCTCTCTCTCTCTCTCTCGATATAGATACAAAGTAGATATATAGAGTCTGAAAATTGGAGAAATCCACCTGGTTTTAGACAGTTCTCATATTCTGTTAGTTTAAAGCCTCCAGAACGATTGTCTGCATTCCAGGCAGAGGGAACAAAGATCTTGAAGTTACAATGAACCTGGTGGGTTCAAAGAATTAGAGAAGCACTGACGTGGCTCCAGTGGACTAAGTAATGGAGAGAGTGGTAGGTGATGAGGTTGCACAGGAGCAGAGGGGACAGTTTAAATAAGCTTTGGTCAGAACTTTGGGTTTTATTTTAAGGTGATGGTAAGCCATCATAGTGATTTTGAGCAGGGGAGTAAAGTGATCAGATATATTTATATATTTTTAATATAGTTTTTAAATTTTTATATCTTTTTTTTTTTTTTTTTTTTTTTTTTTTTTTTTTTGCGGTATGCTGGTCTCTCACTGTTGTGGCCTCTCCTGTTGCGGAGCACAGGCTCCAGACGCACAGGCTCCAGACGCACAGGCTCAGCGGCCATGGCTCACGGGCCCAGCCGCTCCGTGGCATGTGGGATCTTCCCGGACCGGGGCACGAACCCGTGTCCCCTGCATTGGCAGGCAGACGCTCAACCACTGCGCCACCAGGGAAGCCCTATATGTTTTTTTTTTTTTTTTTTTTTTTTTTTTTTTTTGGTACGTGGGCCTCTCACTGTTGTGGCCTCTCCCGTTGCGGAGCACAGGCTCCGGACGTGCAGGCTCAGCGGCCATGGCTCATGGGCCCAGCCGCTCCGCGGCATGTGGGCTCTTCGGGACTGGGGCACGAACCCGTGTCCCCTGCATCAGCAGGCGGACTCTCAACCACTGCGCCACCAGGGAAGCCCTAATTTTTATATCTTTAATGGAAGCAAACTCATTAATATTTTCAAGATTATTTCTTCACTTGTTTGTAATTGAGTTATCACGTTTGACAATTTCTAATGACCCCATGACAGTCTTAACTAATTTAAAAAATTTTTATTTTATTTATTTATTTATTTTTGGCTGTGTTGGGTCTTCGTTGCTGCACGTGGGGTTTCTCTAGTTTGCGGCAAGCAGGGGCTACTCTTCGTTGCAGTGTGTGGGCTTCTCATTGTGGTGGCTTCCCTTGTTGCGGAGCACAGGCTCTAGGCACACGGGCTTAGTTGCTCCGCAGCATGTGGGATCTTCCCAGACCAGGAATCGAACCTGTCCCCTGCATTGGCAGACGGATTCTTAACCACTGCACCACCAGGGAAGTCCCTCAGATTTATTTATATTTTTAAAAGATCACTGTGGTTGCTGTGGGGAGAATAGATTATATGGGGCAAGAGTAGAAACAAGAAGACCAGTTGGGAAACTCTTGAAGGAATTAGTCCAGGCAAGAGATGATGGTAGCGTGGATTAGAGTGGGTAGTGGTAGACCTGGGAAGAAGGGATCATATTGGGCTTATATTTTGAATGTGGAACTGACAAGTCTTGCTGATGGATTGGATGTAGGGTGAAAAAGAAAGAAATCCAGGATGACTCATATATTTTTGGTCTGAGCTGTGAGCAGTGGTAAAATTTCCTGAGATGAAGACCACTGGGAGAAGAAATCAGAATTGGTTTTTGACTTGTTTAGTTGAGATGCTTATGAGGGCTTCAAATGGAGAAGTCATTTGGCTCAACAGAAGTATTAATCTGTAATGCAGGAAAGAGGTCTGGGCTGGAGATCTACATGTGGAAATTCTTAGCATGTCCATGATATTCAAAACCATGGAACTGGATGAGACAACTGTAGAAGAGAGTTGTAGGTGGAAAAGTGGTCTGAGTTAAGGAAGTAATGACCAGTTACTGACAGCTCTTTCAAGAAGTTTTGTTTAAAGGGGAACAGAGGGACTTCCCCTGGAGGTCCAGTGGTTAGGGCTCCGTGCTTCCACTGCAGGGGGCACGGGTTCAATCCCTGGTCAGAGAACTAAGATCTTACATGCCGCGTGGTGCAGCCCCCCCACAAAAAAAATAATAATAATAAAGGGGAACAGAGATAATACTATTAATAATATTGCATGTCATTTCCCATGTTTGGCACTTAAAATATGATGTTTCTAATCTTCATATCTATCTTGCAGAGTAAGTATTATTAGTCGCATTTGTTTCAGATGAGAAAACTAAGGACGGAAATGACTTACCCAAGGTCACACAGATAGGCAACATCAAAACCAAGGTTCAAACTTAGCTCTGTCTAGTAGAATGACCATATTTTCTAAGACAAGTCAGAACCTATAACCAGATGCAAGATTTTTTTCCTTATTTTTGTATTTATTTATATGGAAACATGTATAAAGATATAACAATTAAATAATAATTAGTTACACATGTGATAAATCTTTGTTAAAATATTTTGAAAATGCTATTAGTATTCTAATTTCTGGATTGGTTTTTTTTTTTTCCCTATTTTTTTTTTTTTTTTTTTTTTTTGCTGTACATGGGCCTTTCACTGTTGTGGCCTCTCCCGTTGTGGAGCACAGGCTCCGGACGCACAGGCTCAGCGGCCATGGCTTACGGGCCCAGCCGCTCCGCAGCATGTGGGATCTTCCCGGACCGGGGCACGAACCCGTGTCCCCTGCATCGGCAGGCGGACTCACAACCACTGCGCCACCAGGGAAGCCCGGGATTGTTTTATATTTATAAGCAGCACAATAGGGAGTTGGTGGAACATTTCTGTTTTAACTGGACAGACATGTCTTTTGTTTTAAATAGATGCTGCTGTTCTCAACAATGTAGCACATACATTTGGCCTAATGGACACAGTCAAGAAGGTTTTAGACAACAGAAGGAACCAAGTAGAGCAGGGAGAAGAGCAGTTTCTCTATACTCTGACAGGTATGTGTAACTTCTCTCTTTTCTTAGGTGATATTATACTAATATCCTTGAGTCTTGCCATTCCTTTGTTGACTTCTGTTGGGACTGGATTGGCTTGCTTCTTCTTTCTTTCCTTCCTTCCTCCCTTCCTCTGTCCTTTCTTCCTTCTCTCTCTGTCTCTCTTTCTGTCTCTCTCTCTCTCTTTCTTTCTTTCACCTCACATAGTATCAGATTTGGCTTTTTCTTTGTACATAGTCCTAGGTGAGGTGGAGTGGTGGGAAGCAGAGGAAGCACAAAGGAAAAGAAAAGAAAGCCAGCAACATGATCCTCCTTCTATATCTTTGGAGGATTAAGATGTCTGCTAGATCGCTCCATTAGTCCAGTAATATAAGTGGCAGAAGAAAAAAATTGGCCTTTGTCTTTTTTACATTATTAATACTGAGTCTTTTGATATACATTTAGCACTTTCATTATTTCTGGTAATCAGAAATTATGAGCACATGGATAATTTAACTCTTTTTAATAAGTACTTTGTGCTGGTCTCCAAGCTAGGTTTTAGAAATAAAATGTTGAATAAGGTAGCCTCAGTCTCTTGAGGGCTTTCAAGGAACTGAAGGGAAAGCAGACTTAGAAATAAGTGCAAAAAGTAGTCAGTTTTGTAACAGAGGCATATAGCAGGTATAGTGGTGGAACAAAGGGAGTTATCATTTTTACCCAGAAAAGAATCAGGAGAAGCTTTTGGAGGAGGTAAGGCAGTGAAAGATGCAAAACAAGTTGGAGGTATGGATTATCAGTCTTAAATGACATAGAATATATTATAATAGTCGGTCATGAAGACGAGAGGCAAGAAAGATCATTTGGTAAGAGAAGAACAATTTAGGTTGTTTTAAACTTATTTTTATGCCCAGTTTATATTTTAAATTCGGTTTACCAGGTATTCTCAGAGATGCCCTTTTTCATTTGATCTTTCTAGGAATATTATAGGCTGTTTCCTTATTTTACAGATAACCCAGTAGAGGCACAGAGAGGATAAATGATTTGCCTGGGACCACATCACTCCTTGACAGTGAAGCCCAGAGTAGAACTCTGTCTTCTTATTTATAGTCCAATGCTGTCTTCCACCTTGAAACTTTACACCATCTGAAAAATGGTTTTTGTTAGAAATGTAGGCTTCTGGTCCCTTGTCCATATCATTTTAGTTATAACCACAGTGTACATAAAGTTGTGTTTTCTGCTTTTTTCACTGTGACATACTAATATTTTTCCAAGTTGCTACACAGTATTTTACCTAGACGTTCTTTTAAGGATGAATTTAAATTTTCTTCAGTAGCTTATTTTGTTGCAGTGAACTTGTATGAATATAACTTTTCTTCTTATGTTCTCTTAAACTACTTCACAATATGAATACCATTTAAGCTTGAGGTTAAATGGTATTGATAATTTGTTTATGGAGTCTTGTGACCTACTGTCAAATTTTCAAGAAGATTATACCAATTTACATCACAAGTTTGAGCTCACCAACAATGGGCATTGTTTTTTACAATACACCCTGATTTAACTTTTTAAAAATTATAGATTTGGTATCTTGTTTAGGTTCACATTTCTTTGATTACTACTAAAGTTGGAAAAAATGCATTATCTTATAACCGTAAACGGCAATGTTTTAAAGTTTTTGAATGTGTTCTTTATCACTCCCTACTCCTTTTATTCCAAACAAGGAGTTGGCTTGCTCTGGGTGTTCCACAGTGAGCAAGGTGCTCTACAGGTGTGACTGGTTATTTATTGGATGCTTATCAGGTGCTAAGCAATAGAGAAGTTCTGGTGTAGAACCAGACTCACCAGTGGTCATCAAGGTTGGATTGGACCCTTGGGAGAGGGATAGTGATAGATGTATTGGGGTGGAAAAGCCACCAAGTTGACTCTCTGTAACATGCTCTGTAACCGTAAGGAAGTCGCTTTATCTCTCTGGATCTATGTCAAAATGAATGTGTTAGAACTCTTAAGACCTCCTTCAGTTCTGTAATTCTTAGGGACTTCCTCTATAACTTTCTGTAGACTTCTCTGGGGGCTAATGGTAGACTAAAGCCATCTGGGTCACCAGCAAGTGATCCTGCCTTGAAGGACAGTTTGGGAATCACTGCTTTTCAGAGTGGCCATTGTAGCTCCTTTGTGGGTCCATGGCAGTTGCAAAGGGATTATGCAGATATTATTTTCATCTGTAGAGCCAGGCAGGGCATATATAAGCTGGTAGACCAACTGGAGACTTCTTTGGTTTGCATTTTGGTGACAGGTAACAAAATGCCACAGGAGCTTCTAGAGTTGAGCTATAGTAGGATCACAGCACGAAAAGATTCTGAATTATTGACCTGTCTATAATCACACAATGACATGTAGTAACTGGAGGGATTTTAAAGACCATCCAGTCTAGTTTCTTCTTGAAAACAATGAAATGACTTGCCTGAGGCTACATAGTAGCAAAACCAGGGCAAGACCCCAGGTCTCCTCACTCCCAGTTTACTGTTCCCAAGATTATACTTCTCTCCACACAAAGTCTGTCTTTTTTCCATAGACTTGGAACGCCAGTTGGAAGAGCAGAAGAAGCAAGCTCAGGATCACAGGCTGAAATCCCAGACGGTTCAAAATGTGGTATTGATGCCTGTGAGCACTCCTAAGCCTCCCAAAAGACCCCGGCTCCAGCGGCCAGCCTCTACCACCGTCCTGAGCCCTTCTCCTCCTGTCCAGCAGCCTCAGTTCACAGTCATCTCACCCATCACCATCACCCCCGTGGGTCAGTCATTTTCCATGGGCAATATTCCAGTGGCCACCCTCAGCCAGGGCTCCAGTCCTGTGACTGTCCACGCACTTCCTTCTGGCCCTCAGCTCTTCCGTTATGCCACAGTGGTCTCATCTGCCAAGAGCAGCTCACCAGACACAGTGACCATCCACCCTTCATCTAGCCTGGCGCTGCTAAGCTCCACCGCCATGCAGGATGGGAGTACCCTTGGCAACATGACCACCATGGTGAGCCCTGTGGAGTTGGTGGCCATGGAGTCTGGCCTGACCTCAGCCATCCAGGCTGTTGAAAGCACCTCAGAGGATGGGCAGACCATCATTGAGATTGACCCAGCCCCAGACCCAGAGGCTGAGGATACTGAGGGCAAAGCAGTCATTTTGGAGACAGAACTGAGGACTGAGGAGAAAGTCGTGGCTGAGATGGAAGAACACCAGCATCAAGTTCACAATGTGGAGATTGTGGTCTTAGAGGATTAACTGGGGGTCTCGGGGCCAGGAGATATGTTTTGGTTTGGAATTTTAATTATTTGTTTATTTTTATCATTGTCCCACTCATTTCCACATAGGATCCTTTTTTTTAAAAACAAAACCTTGTTGTTGTAACTGAACAGGTTGGGTCCCTTCCACCCCCTCATTGAAAAATGGACAAAACAAGCTGCCCTTCCGAAAGTTGAGAGTAGGTCACTCAATGTCCTAATCCTCTTACACCAAGAAAGTGATTTCTTTTGGGGGAGGCATCAAGATAACCAGAAACCCTATCCAGAAAGCCCTTTCCAGGCTAGTCTGTCTGTGTATGCATGTGGTTTTATTCTCATAAAGGTGCATTGACCAAACCAGGGAACACAAATCTGACCCTGGAAGGCAATCCACTCACACGTGGATGCAGAAGGATACTTTACTCTGTATCCTGGAAGGGGCCCTCAGAGGCCAATGCAAAAGTCTGAAACAAAAGTAAGTTGCACTCTGCTTGGAGGGGAAGGTGGCATACCAGCAGCGGCTTAAAAAGGGAAGTGCTTTGGCCAGGATGGGGCAAGGAAATTATCTTACTTCCAGAAGTGCAACTGATGCCTCTTAATATCTCTGAGGGTTACTACCATGGCTGCCATTTTGAGGCAAGGCCAGTGTTAAGAAGAAGGGTACATTTCCACCGAGCAAGTGGCGTCAGAGGCCTGTGGCTTGGCAGAAATAGAAATCCAGAGATGTCACAGCTGTGCTTTGGGGTTCAGGTTCACCTTGCCCCCCACTTTGTCAAAACACTTACCCTCCTAGTCCATTCATTTGCAAACTGTGTGATGTGGTGTAAATTGCTCTGGTTCTTGGACTGTGGCTGTTCTCGGGGTGGGGCTCCAAGGCCATCATTTTTATTGCATGACTCCAGGAGCAGGAGAGTTCCTCTTCCAGACCAGCTGCCCTTTTTTTGTGGGGCCCTTTTTTGGCTTTGGAACCAAAAGCAGCCATTCATTTGGTGCTTCCTCTGTTCTACCCTCTGTTCCTCAGTGGTTAATGGCATCTGTCTCCTGGATCCCACGCTCTTCAGATTTTTGGCTGATTCAGAGAACAGTGACAGGTGCCTGCCTGCCTTCATCCCCTTTTAGATTCATATATACCATTTATACCACAGATGTTTCTGTGAGATATTGAGCTCATAAAAAAACCTTAGGTTTGGCAACACCCCACCCTATCCCGAGGCACCGACTAGATGTCTCCTCCTGAGCGAGCTGGACTCCCTGGGAAAGAAGCATTGTCTGCAACATTATATTATAGGAAATGTACCAGGAATGTAATAATAATATCTTTTGGGGGGTTATTTTGTTTTCTTCTTTTTTTTTAATGTTTTTGTATATTTAGAGATGGGCCCATTTTCCATGCTGTGATTCCTTCTCTTTGACCATCTTCAGTGTCTGGGGCAAGAGTGGAGTCTGTTTTTTGTTTCTTTGATTGCATTGTTTACTGCACTAGGAAAAATATAGGGAAACTGCAGACAATTTAAAAGAAAAATAGGTCAAAAAAGAAAGCATACACTTTAGGAGTGGGAGAGTTTTTTTTTTTTAATTAAATACAAAACTTTAACCTGTAGTTTCCTTTTTTTTTGAAGGCACCCACCTGAAGCTATGTTTCTTCCAACAGATGTTGGAAACCCTGTTGTTAAGCAAGTGAAAACTGCATCCTGCCATCCCTCAGATAGCTGTGTATAGCTGGAGAAGCCCTCTAACTTGAAAGGGTCAATCTTAAAAGCCTTATGGGTGAGATTTCTGAACCCCATACTGTTGTGGTTTTCAGCTTTAAAATTGGGGTTTTATTTTTCTTTTCAAAATATCTAATAGACATAGCAATCAGTTTAGAACAAACCTTTGGCCCTTTATATATCTTTAGTGAAGGAAGTGGCTTTTATTTCTTGCTTCTTTAGGTTGTCTGTTGGTACATAAACAAAAACAAAATTTCTGCCTAAGCCTAAAACTACTACTTGAACCTAGAAAGGCACAAGTCATCTCTATTGCGGTTTTTAGGGACACTTTTATCTTTCCCAGAGACAAGAGGCTCAAATCAGGACAGAGGAGGAGCCCTGGAGAACACCTACCCACTAGCTCAGGTTCCTTTCTTTCCTCCATCAGAGCTGTTTGGTAGTGTTTTAAAGTAGTGTGAGCGTCATGCTTCCAAAGTCAAGAGATCACCTCCTAAAGACAGAGCCTGTTTACTTTCACTACCTGAATATTCCAGCTGGTGGAAATACATGAGCTTTGTTGTTTTCCTGGTCTTCCAGTAGCCTGTCATTATTGCTAGATGCTATGCACCCATTCTTGAGTGTGGGTTTCCTCACAACCCTGGTCTACATCTCAGACAGGGTGAGGCACATGCAAGACACTGGTATATACACAAGCAGTTACAATGAATCATTCCTCAGGCTGAGTTGGCAGTAGCCATCTAATCTTTCTGTTCATTCATTAAATAAACATTTGTAAGTACCATCTATGTGCCAGGCTTTGTGCTAGGCACTGGCAGTACAGAGATGAAGGCTCAGTCCATGCACTCAAGGGATTCATTCTCCAGAGGTTGTCTGGAGTTAAGAACTATATTTCAATATAATAATTGGTTTCCTTTGTAATGCTATGTATTTTATTTCATGCGTTGATGAACATTGTTCCGAGAGTTGGTCCGTAGGTTTCAGAAGGCTACCAAAGTTACAAAATGGTTAAGCCTTTCTCTAGTGAGATACTGAAATCATCATATTGGGGTAAGTGCAGTGGTAGAGCTATTGGCTGGGAGAAGAGAGAACAAGGGGTCAAGCATCTAACCCAGCTTGGAGGCAGGGGTCAGCAAATATTGGAGTACTTCCTGGAGAAGATGTATACCTAACCTGATTTAGGAGAGACCATTTTTGGCTACTTGTTTTGCATTCCATTTTCAAGTAGTTGCACTTATTTATACAAGAGGGGAAAAAAATCCTAAGTCTCTTGTTGCTTCTGTCTCCAGAGCTAGGCAGAGTCAGCAGCTCAGGCAGTCTCTTCTGAGAGCAACGCACTGGTGAAAGCCCAGTCATGTGTCAGTTTCTCTGAGCTTCCATCAGATGAATCCAGGGCAGGTAAATGCCCCAAACCTTCCTGTCATCTGGTTTCCACAAAGGCCTCAGAGTCAACTCTTGCCTTGGCCATGTCCTTGTCTGACCCCCGCTTTCCTGTTCTCTTCCCCTTTTCAATTTCCAGGTTCCATCCCTGCCCCCCTCCCCAAATTAAAACAAAACAAAAACTCCCTGGCGTTCTGAAGTAAAAAAGGGACAATAGATTTGAATATTTAAGATTTAAAGCTACTTCATATGAAGTTTCTTTCATGCTTCTGTCCATATTTGGGAAGGAGGACCAGAGTTAATCCAAATACCTTGGAAATTAATATTCAGTTTAGGTGGTCTGAGACACCCTTTAGTGGTGGCATTTTAATCCATTTCATGAAAGCATTAAAGGTAAGTCTGTATGGTGGGAAGTACTGGTAACACTTGATGATAAAGATAGTAAAATCAAGCATGAAATATGGAACTACTAGTTCATTGAGTTATAATTGGTCCACCACTATCAAGGCGGTAGCAAGGACAAAGAAAAGGTTGAATTCTCAAAATACGCACGAGTTTGTGATTCACTTTGGGTAATACTCCTGAGGAAATAGTCCTCTCTGAGACAAAAATTCAGATTCTAGGCTAGCCCCTGCATTTTCAGTCAACTTAACCTAGTACAATTGATCACAGATCCCTCACACCTTGGATGCCTCCTCCCTGGGATATTCTTGTGTAGTCTGTAATGTACTACAATGACAAGCAAGGTGGTTGCCCTAAACAAGGGATCAGTTCTGCTAGATTGGAACTCTCTGCCCCTGGAATTTCTCTTCTTAGCCTTTATTCAGTCATTTCTAGGTTTCCTTCCCAATCCTGGAACACCTTTCTTAGTCCTAAGCTATGCAATTTCACTTCCCCTAGAAGGTTCTACTTTCCTTGAACATCCTTATCGTACTCCTGCCTCTCTAGCCCTTGCTTTGGGGAACCAAATGTGACTTAGTTCCCAAATTCTGCCATGTTAGTAACTCCCTTTCTGCTATGTCAGTAACTCAACTCTTGAGACAATCACTTCTTCCCAAGAAACCCCCAAGACCCAAACCTCAGCATACATCCATAGACTGCAGTCTTCACTGCCTAGAACAGCCTTCTTCATCCATCACCTGAATTGAAGCACCTTTGAGATGTGCTTGTAAGTTCCCCAGAACACACAGATTGTAAAACCTATCTTTTACACCTGATTGATTCTCTACCTATGGTCCATGGCCCAGGCTAAGACATGCCTGTTTCCTGGATAAATTATTTCAGCCCAGTATGATTCCTACTACCTCTTCTGTTATGTCTTATGAGCCTCCCAACCTGAAGACTCCTGGTGCTCTCTCAACCTAAAGTAGGCCACATCCTACTTTGAAATTGCCTCTGGGTTCTCCTCCTGTATCTATAGTTTCCAATTCTGTACCTTTACTAGTATTGGGCTTATAATATGGTATATATGGGTTGATTTCTCTAGTTTGAGAACAAGAGCGGACATTAGTATTGGATCACATATAAAGGAAAATGTGAGGCTGGGTAATGACCCAGAAGGAAAGATGGGTTCCTCATTGGGCTTTGTAGGAGCTTCTGTAAGAGGGGGTGTGGGGGATGTTACCTGCATTTCAAAGTATAAGTTTTTTTTTTAATTAATTAATTAATTTAGGCTGTGCTGGGTCTTTGATGCGGCACATGGGCTTCTCTAGTTGTGGTACGTGGGATCTTAGTTCCCCGACCAGGGGTCGAACCCGGGCCCCCTGCATTGGGAGCACGTAGTCTTAACCACTGGACCACCAGGGAAGTCCCCTCAAAGTATAAGTTTTTAAAAAAAAAAACTTCTCTGCTGTTTTCTCTAAAGAAATCTACGTATTGTAGAGCAAATTGGAAGCCCACAGCTCTGATTCAGCCTTAAGATTTACTTTGGCCCACATTTTAGTTTTATTTTAACTTTTTATTGAAGTATAAATGCATACAGGAAAGTGCACAAATCACTGTAAAATTTGATAAACTGAACATACCCATGAAATCAGCTTTCAGATCAAGGGAAAAAAAAAAAAGTCACCAGCACCTCACCCAGACAGGGTAACCTCTATCTAGCTCTCTAACATCATATCTTAGTTTTACCTATTTTGAACTCTTTAGGGACTGGCTTTTTTCCTCTCAACATTATGTTGTAAGATTCACCCATAATGTTGTGTGAAGTGTAGTTGATTGCATCCCATTGCTGTGTAGAGACTGTTATTATTTACTATGCCACAGCTGATCCATTCTAATAATGGGCACTTGGGTAGCTTACAGTTTGGGGCTATTATAAATAATGCCTCTGAACATTTTTTTTTTTTTTTTTTTTTTTTTTTTTTGGGCCACACCGTGCAGCTTGCAGGATCTTAGTTCCCCGACCAGGGGTTGAACCTGGGCCCTTGGCAGTGAAAACAACAAACCCTAACCACTGGACCGCCAGGGAATGCCCACCTCTGAACATTCTTGTACGTGTCTTTTGACGAACATATATATGCATTATGCCTATGACAGTTCACATGAAAAATTCAAGATAAAGTTTTTCTTAAAACAACAACAACAACAACAAAAAACCCCACAAAGCCCAGAAGATCTGACAACACTGGGTCCACATTTCCTCACAGCAACACCTGACTGGAACTGAGGCCTGTCTTAGGTGGGCCGTGGCTTCTTCACGTACTGTCACTCCCTATTACAAACCCAGATCTACTTATTTTTGGTAGCTTATTTTTTTCATTCAATAATCTCAAGCACACTCTTCCCCCCAGATAACTGCAAAGCTTATTACCTCATTTCCTTCAGGTCTCTATCCACATGTTACCTTATCAGAGAGGACCTCCCTGACCACCCACCCTATGAAAAGTGGCAACTTCCTCCTGCACTATGCTTCCTATTTTCCTTTACCCTGCTTTATTTTTCTTTCTTTTACTTATCACCTGACATACATGTATTTTTTTCTCCCCCAAGTAGAATCGAAGCTCCATGAGAGCAGGGACCATTCTCGTCTCTTAGTCACTGCTGTTTCTACAGTCCCTGGAACAGTGCCTGGCATGTAGCGGAAACTGGATAGATATTTGATGCATGAATAATAAGAAGAACAATAATAACCAATACTTATTGAAGGGTAACTATGTACCAAGCATTTTTCTAAGCACTTTACATATGTTAATCCATTTGATCCTCAGGACAATCCTATGTGGTGAAGAGCATTATTTACTTCATTTTACAATAGGAAACTAACACTTATATTCTACTCTAAACAATAGCTACATTTGAAACGTTGTATACGGATCAAATTTATTAAACAGAGTCTTTAAATGTACTAGAGAAGCTTAATACCTAAAAGGAAACTTTCAACAAACCATTTTATTAGGATGATGATTTGCTGATAACATGTTTAGTCGCTACTTAGGTTGTTTTGTTTACAGTCCAGTTCACCATCTCTCCACAGTACTGCAGAGGGAGTGGTGGAGGGAGGGAACTTCCAGTTACCTGAGAAAGGATTTTAGAACCCAGATCATCTGTCCTGTCCATCAGTCACAGGAAGTACTGATTTATCACTTTGTTAAAAGTGGTCTTGTCTTGTTTGAGATGACATTGTGGTTAGAACTCCTTCATTTGTTCGCTAAGCTCCTACTGTGTAGAGCCCAACCCCATGTGCTTTGTTACACAGGGAACCTATTCCATAGAACATTGATAATATTGTAAAACCTTTGCCCACTGAGCAAAAAGATATTCCCCTGCTCTAGGAACAAAAATGGAACCACTATGCCTCAGAAATGCTAAGTTAACATTTCCATGACTGAGACGTTCTGGTAAGCCTTTCTGAGCAAACTGGACAGGGCTTCTCATATTCTTGCCTCTCACATTCTGTAGCTGCCACCCAAGGACCGAAAGGGAAGGATTTATCTATAAAACATTGTCACAAATAGTTTAGATGCACATTCACTGGTTTAACTATTTTTTCTTGGCACAGACTTAAAATTGAACCAGCGCTTTCTGGGGCTCCCTGGTTTCATTTCCCCTTGGCACTATCTCCAGAAATCTTGTTTACACTCCATTTTTCTCTCTGGCCTATTGTCTTAGATTGAGACTGTAAGCTGTTTCCTAGCACAGTGCTGCTCAGACTTTTAGATCCCATGGATCAATAAAAGAGATTAAAAAAAAAAAGGTCTTAGGAACCAACATGGGGTTCTCTGCATTACATTTTACCAAATAAGGATATTTTAAAAAATGGCTAATTTTTACTGGCATCATTTGGGAAGAAAGGGCATTTTCACATCAAAAAAGTTAGGAGGGAAATAATCTCAGAATAAAGAACAGTCTTCTGCATTGAGAAAATTTAGTTTTATGAAAAGCTCATTACATTATCATTACCTTTCTTATTTCTTGGGGGACTGGTGAAAATTTCAGCTTTCACCTCTAGACTCTAAGTTGAAACTTCAAGGCTCCTTTCCTGCTGGCTCTTTCTTGGTTCTTGTTCTTTTCTGCCCTTGAGGACATCTCCAACAGGGTCCCTTGTATATACACAGCTGCGGATTCCTAGTGTCCTTCGGCCACCTGGTCCAGCTGTAGGTCTTTTCTTCCTTTAGCTTTGTTCTCACGTTGCTCTTTTCAAAACTCCATCTAGCAAGTCATAAAACACACCTGCAAGTTAAAAGCCAACCATCAGTTTATCTTGGGCTCTCCACAGTGCCTTTCCTTTAACATTCAATTAAGCTAGTTAAATCTGCACATTTGACTTTTTAACCCCACCAGGTTTTCATTAATAAAATGCGGATTGACATTACTAGGGAGAATTTTGAAAATGAATGAGATAAATTAATTCAACAAACATTTACTTAGAGTTGGAGTATAAAGATTAATAATAAAAAAGTTCTTTGTCGTCTAAGCAGTCATAGATTTATTAAAGAGGCAATATATAAATTGAGAGTTGGTTCTCTTAATCTGGAGTCCGTGGGATGGATGGGCTTGGGGAAGGGAGTGCTTAATGAGATTGTAGGCAAAAATTTGGGTGTATGTTCCTTTTTCTGAGAAGTTTCATTATTCTCATTAGATTTTCAACTGAGTCCAAGACTTCTAAAGGGAAAATATTGATGTAAACTTTTTTTTTTATAAATTTACTTTTGGCTGTGTTGGGTCTTCGTTGCTGCATGAGGGCTTTCTCTAGTTGCAGCAAGCAGGGGCTACTCTTTGTTGTGGTGCGCAGGCTTCTCTGGTGGCTTCTTTTGTTGCGGAGCACAGTCTCTAGGAACGCGGCTTTCAGTAGTTGTGGTGCATGGGTCTAGTTTAGTTGCTCCGTGGCATGTGGGATCTTCCTGGACCAGGCTCGAACCCGTGTCCCCTGCATTGGCAGGTGGATTCTTAACCACTGGGCCACCTGGGAAGCCCAAACAGATAGTTGTGGTTTTTTTTTTTTTTTTTTTTTTTGCGCGGGCCTCTCACTGTTGTGGCCTCTCCCGTTGTGGAGCACAGGCTCCGGATGCGCAGGCTCAGCGGCCATGGCTCACAGGCCCAGCCGTTCCGTGGCATGTGGGATCTTCCCCAACTGGGGCACGAACCCGTGTCCCCTGCATCGGCAGGCGGACTCTCAACCACTGCGCCACCAGGGAAGCCCCAAACAGATAGTTTTAATACACTAAGTTACCATAAGGAAATGTGACCGATATTATGGGTGAACAAAGAATAGACCACTTTCTTTCTGCTTGAGGGAAAAAAATATGGTTTCATTGATCAGGGTCTCGAAGGACAGATAGGAATTGGGGAGGGGGGATGGCAAGGACATTTGAGGCAGAAAGAACTGCATGTGCAAAGTCATGGGTTCCAGAACAAAATGTGTATTTGAGAAAAATGCAATGTGGCTGGAGCATGGAGTGCATGGTGAGAAATATACAGGGCTAGGGAGTGACAAGCTTTGAAAACTGTGTGGACTACAGAGAACCAGCAGAAATCTTTAAAAATAGGTTTTTACACTGTCAGTTGTGTAAAGTATATAAACATTTCTCAAAGGAGGTCCCTTCTATTCCTGCCTTACTAAGGGAGTGACTTGGGCAGCGAGGTCTGCTGTTGCTGAAGGCTGGAAAAGTTTGAGAACCAGAGCTCTAGGGCCCAGCCCAGGCCATAGCAAAATTCTGAAGAGTACGTAAAATCTGTCCTCCTTTCCTGCTTCTTTTCACTTTATCCCCACTGCCCCCTTCATATATCCAGAAGGATCCGCTTGGTTTCTACCTTCCAGAATTCTAAAATGGTTGAACTAGAAGGAACCTCAGAAGTTATTTTGGTCCAACTTCCCTATTTTACAGTCTTGGAAATAGACTGTGATTAGGAAGGGATTTACTCTCCGTGTCTCCCCTTCCATCTCTGGTTTGGTGCTGGGCCTGTTCCTCTCCTCCTTCTCTTCTTTTTGTTTTGTTTTGTTTTGCTTGGCTGCATCACTAACCAGGGATCACAGTGGAATGGAAGCGTGGAGTCTTAACCACTGGACCGCCAGGGAAGTCCCACCCTCCTTCTCTTCTGAGGAAATCCCAGGGACTCCTTTGGCTTCAACTAACATCCCCATACCAGAGACTCTAAGGTTTGTATTTCCAGCTTGATGTTACTCTCTAAGCCCAAACCTTTTAATTGTCTACAGAACATTCCTATCTGATGTTTTATGTTCTTCTGAAACCCAACATGTCCAAAGATAAATTGATGATCACAAAATCTCCTCTAGGATTCTCCACATTAGAAAATGGCACCTTACCCACTGAATCGCTCAAATCAAACTACTAGATATTATGTTGATATCTCCTCCTTTAATGCCCTCCCCACAATCCAGTCAATCACTAAGACCTCTCATTTTGCCTCCTAAAATGTCCATTTTGTCCACTTCACTCTGTCTTCATCATCACTATAATAGACCATTATCTTTTGCCTGGACTTGCTGCAATATTCTTCTAACTCCTAGTCTACTCTTTTCTCCCTGAATCTACTTCCCACACTGCAATCAGAGTGAACCTAAAACATAAATCTGAGAATGCTGTGCTTCTATTAACCCTTTACTAACTGATCATCGTTTGTAGCTAACAACTAAAGGCCCTATTTTTCTCTTTTCTGCCCAATTCTTGAGTCTCATCTGGTGCCACCCTCTCTCTCATTATGCACCAGTCACGTTGGCCATTTTTTCAGTTATTCACCAGTACCAAGATCCTTCCCCGCCTGGGGCCTTTGCACATATTGTCTCTCACATCCCTTCCCTCCTTGTCTGGTCAATTTCTGGTCATCTTTCAGGTTCTAGCTGAAGCTCAGGACTTCAGGGAAAACTTCTTGGTCCTCTGACTAAGTGAGGTCCGTCTGTGCTTTCTCATTGCACTGTAATAACTGTGAGTGAATAACTATTTTTTTTAATAGATAAATTAATTTTTGGCTGTGTTGGATCTTCATTGCTGTGTGCCAGCTTTCTCTAGTTGCGGCAAGCGGGGGCTACTCTTCATTGCGGTGTGTGGACTTATTGCAGTGGATTCTCTTGTTGTGGAGCACGGGCTCTAGGTGCACAGGCTTTAGTAGTTGTGGCACGTGGGCTCAGTAGTTGTGGCACACGGGCTTAGTTGCTCCATGGCATGTGGGATCTTCCTGGACCAGGGCTTAAA
This sequence comes from Tursiops truncatus, assembly GCF_011762595.2. NCBI lineage: Eukaryota > Metazoa > Chordata > Mammalia > Artiodactyla > Delphinidae > Tursiops > Tursiops truncatus. The sequence goes on along the minus strand of NC_047034.1, from coordinate 161,507,938 downwards.
CCTGTGTCCCCTGCATTGGCAGGCAGATTCTTAACCACTTTACCAGCAGGGAAGCCCAGAAGTGAACTCTTAAGACTTTCTCTCTAGCATATTGCCTGGCCTTCAATAAATGCTTGTTAGAAGAGGGATTGAGTGCTTTATGCACCTAGTGGCAGAGGTGAACTAGAACCCAAACTCATTTCTGATATGGTATTCTTTTCTCAAACCATGAGCGGTCTGCCCCCTAAGATGATATCCCACACTCCAGACTTCCTCTCCCTCTTCCCAGTGATTAAATGTATCAGTCTTGTGTGTTCTGTTCAGGGGCCTATTAAAGCCAATCTGGTGAACTAATCCAGGTTTAGAGACTACCCTTCCCCCAAGGATGTCTGCGTTTTAACTGGGAAATCCTATAGGACAGAAAGTAATCTCAAATGAACTAATCAAAATTTCAGGCACTATAAAAATATTGGAAGGAGGGAATTTTCACTATCATCCCTTAATGGGATTATAGGAAAGAAGTTTACAATGTACCAGATTTACTTTAATGTTTTTTTAAAATTTTTTTGAACTTTATCTTTGTAGCAAACCTGTTAGGTAGATTTTATTATCCCCTTTATCAAATGAGGGAATCTCTGAAAGGTTTAGTAATTTACCTAATGTCGCCAATCTGTTGGAGAGGCCAGTGTTTAGTCACTCCCCCTCCCCGATTATGACTCCTGGTCTAATCCTTTTTTCACCATACCACTGCCGCCTTCAAGGGTAAGTGTAGGCAACTGCTTACAGTTTACACATAAATCTGGGCCATGGGGTTAACTGGTTAACTTATATTAAAAAAAAAAAAAGGATTACTATGTTTCTTCTCTTCCCTTGGTGGGATCTACGCTCTGAATCTGGACTCTGCCAGAAGTCTATCACATTTGGTGCCTGACCTTATTCATTCCAACCATAAATGTGATTATGGGCAGAAAAAATGCGTTGAGCACTTTAAGCAAAATTATGATGCAAAATCCAAGATGCTGTGTTATTTATTTTACTACTGAGTCCACCCAAGCCTCCTGTATCCAGGGAGGGGATGGTATCAAGTTGACACTTGAGTGCATTATTTATCTGTTTACTACTATTTGCAATAACAAAAGCTATTAGGAGATGGACTGTCCTGGGATCAAATATCCCTGCAGGAGTCAGGTTTGCCTCTGATTAAAAATGCTTCTGCCCATCCATCTTTTAGATCGCCTCAGGATTCTGGTTCCTGAATACAGGATTTCTCTTGGGGGTGGAGGGACACTATTATGTTCCTCTCAGTGTCAGGCAAACCTCACTATTTAATAGCTTTGTGACCTTGGGCACATGACTTAACCTCTCTGTTTCCTCAGTTATAAAACGGATTGGCTGACAGCTACATTGAAGATGCTGAAAGCCTTTAATATGTTTGAAAGCACCTAACAACAAAGCCTCGTCTACAGCAGGTATTCAAATAGCATTTATTTCCTTTCTTCCCCAGTAAGGACTCTTTGAAGGAACATGTAAAATTTTGTGTGGATGTGTGAAGTGTGTTTTTCTTGGAAATAAAGTCCACAGTTTAACAGATTATCATGGGGGGGGGGCCAGCGACATCCCTAAAAAAGAATTGTGGATTCTCCTCCCGGCAACGCCGAAGGGTGAATCTCTTTCTCAGGGGACCGGATGTTTTCTGGATATTTTTGTTCTCTGGGCCCTCTTTCTGTAGCCTGCTAACAGAGGAGGAACCAGGTGAGGGGGTGTCTTTCTCAGGGCAGGGCCCCCTTGAACTTTCCCTGAGGGCTCTGTGACTCCTGTTCGTGTTCCCCCCCATATGGGGGTGGGGTGCCATCTGCAAGTGGGAAGCAGGTTTATTTTAAGGCCTCTCAGCCTTCGGGGTTCGCTTCTTCACTGAAAACCCAGCTTTTGTGGGTTCCCACAAGCTAGAGCTACTCCCTTCCCTCCAGCTGTTAGTCAAAACCTCGTGGTGCGACCCTGGCCGCCCCCACCCTCCTAGGCCCCAATCCCAAGGCGGTGGGGGCGGGGAGGCCGCGCGCGCCGCTTCCGCTCCTCCAGCCCACCAGAGGGCGCTGCGGCCCCACCTCTGCCTTCCCGGAGTGCTTCGCGCCGGGCCCCTTCAGCGTGGGTGAGCGAAAGTGAGAGTCAGCGTCGCGCCGTGCGCGCCGTCCGCCTCCGCTGCTCAGCGCCCTTATTTCGGCTGCGAGGCGCGGGCGCGCGCGTAAAGGCATAGAGACGGGCGTTGAGCTGTCGGGCTAGAGCGTCGCCGAGTCGGAGCCGGAGCCTGAGCCGCGCGCTGTGTCTCCGCTGCGTCCGCCGAGGCCCCCGAGTGTCAGGGACAAAAGCCGCCGCTGCGCCGCCTGCTCCCGTCGCCGGGGCTCATCCGCTGCCGCCGCCACCCTGAGGAGAGTCCGCCGCCGTCGCCACCCGTGAGGATCCGAGAGCCATGTCGGCCAGCAGCCTCTTGGAGCAGGTACAGGCCCGGCCCGCATGCCTCGGCCATTGTGTGAGGCGAGAGGGAGCCCGACTAGGCCCGGGCCCGCCGCCCCCGGTCGGGCCGAGCTGAGGCGGCGCCTTTAGCGGGCCTCATTTTGAGGCTCTCAGGCCGGCCGCGCCCAGCGCCTCGCCCTCGGCCCGCTCTCCCCGCTCCTCACTGGGCCTCGGAGACCGCCGGCCGCGCCGCGTCCCGTCCTCTCAGCGGGCCTCGTTTTTCTCTTGTTTCCTTCCCCTTCTTTGAAGCCCTGGTCCCCTCGCGTTGTTTGTGGCGCGGCCCCCCTCCTCCCCCTTGGCCCCGCCAGCGTCGCGCTTCCCCCGCCTCCCATCTTCAGCCTCCCCCTCACCCCATTCCTGACGCCTCTCCTTAGGCCTGCGCCTTTATTCCCGTATCGGTCCCGGCTTTAATTTGTCTCTCCTTTTCCGTTTTTTCTTCGGACGATGTGCTGCTCGGCGACGTTTCCTTCCCCCGCAGAGACCAAAAGGTCAAGGAAACAAAGGTGAGCCCAGCTCCGCCGGTGCCCCTGGCGGGCGGGGGACCCCGTGTGGGGGGGGCGGGGTCTCCGGGAAGCGCCCCGGGGAGAGGACCTTTCGGAAGCCGCTTAGTTTGCAGGTGCCTCACAGTTAAGTATTTGACCCTTTCGGTGTGTTCCTGTAGCTGGCGAACAGCTTTGTAGTGAACAAGGAGTAATTCATTAGGGGTGGGGGTGGATTCGGTTTTGAAATGTCCCAGGTCCTTAGTTTCCTGTAGGTCTTAGAAGGCCTTTGTTTTTCATCCTCGTGGATCACACTCTGGAAGTGCTCACATGTGATGGGGGAGGGGAAGCGGGAGGGAATAGAAATCTAGAGGAGCCAATAAAATGACCTTTTTAGATCAACTTGCTCTGGGTGGAGGGAGACATTTTTACTGACGAATGTTGCTCAGTATTCATTCTCATCTTTATCCTTTCGAAACCCAAACTTATTTGCTCTGTGTAGTATGATTTTTCTCTGGTTAGGAGGTATTTGATTAGTTTGGGAGGTGGATTGTACGATTGAGACACTCCTAATTTGAATTTTTTCTCCTTTAGTACAAAATGGATCTGTACATCAAAAGGATGGATTAAATGATGATGATTTTGAACCTTACTTGAGTCCACAGGCAAGGCCCGTGAGTAGTTAACCATTTTCGTGCTTGATCATAGGATGCAGTATACCATTATTCTTTCTCTGCTCTATCAATAAGTTTCATTTTCAGGGGATGACTTTCTTAATATCAGTCAATATGTTATAAAACCAGTTGCTACAAATGTCATAGGCCCTTAAGGATCTTATCTCTGTTGTGAGCAAACATACCATTCTCTGAGGCTAGTACTGATAACATTTTACAGTGTACTAATAGCAACACTTGCTTGAGTAGTTCTTCCTCCTTAGCAAGAATGTAACAATGTAAAACTTAAGAATACTTTCTGGTGTTAAATGTTTTCACCTCCCAAACATTTTTCTTTTAGGAAAATTGGATTCATACGTGATGGGAAAAACTAACATAAAATCACCTGAACTTTATTCAGTGCTGCAGAACTGAGTATCTTCGTTTTGTCTAGTCACTAGTTAGTGGGTTCTTAGGTTATCAGAACTATTTTGGAGCTGGGTACTCTTTAAAGTTGAGCTCCATCTTCATCTGTAAAGAGCAATTTTGTATATATCTGGCTTCTTAGGGGAGCTGTATTTACAAAATGGAGTTGAAGGAAAATAAAACACTGTTGAGAACAGAGATCAAGAATGATGGAATTCCAGTTTTTGCAATGTAATCTGTCTTCTAATGTGAAGATTAGTTGCATGTAGGTCCATATATGACCATGAACTGTGCACAGAGACTTCTTTGATTCAGCAGTTCTTTTGTGTTACTCTCTTGCATCCCAAAGACAGTCACAAAGTTGTAACTAATAAGTATAACTCACCAGACTAATAAACCAAAAGGAAAATTGACAACTCATCCAGAATATCCTAAAAGATGAAAAAGTTTGTGGAACATTTATATAAATTCTGAACAGATGGTGTATGATATTCATAACAGTCTTGAATAACTTGACAGTGCGTGCGCATGTTTGGGCCTAATGCTTACATAAAACTTTTTGATCCCTTGTGTAGAATTTTCTGAATTGAAAGTGTAGAAACCGCTTAAGCAAGTGATTGGAAAAAAGTTTTTGCAGAAGACAACCAGTTAATCAGGAAAAGTAGGGAAGGAAGTGGAGGAATGAACTATTAATGGGTTCTTGCTCTTGAGGTAGTTTGCTTACATAATCATTATAACAAGGAGAGTGGGAGCATTTGGAAACATAATTCTAGGTAGTTCTTGTGAAACATTGTGTAATTCAGATTTTTGAGCTCAGGGGCATGTGGGAACCTGCCAGTTCAGGTGTAGGCATTTAGCTCTATAGTGGCATAACCTGTGATATTAAATGTGTTTGTTTTTTATTTGTTAAGTAAGCTAAAGCTTGAATATTTTTGAAAAATTTGTGGGGGAGTTTGTTTTTTATTTAAGTAAGTTAAAGCTTAAATATTTTTGAAAAATTTGGGGGGAAATATAAATTTTGGTTGAATAGACATAATCTGAGACTCTCTGTAGTCTGTCAAGGCTGTTTCATCTACTTTTTAACCAGTTTTTTATTTTAATTTTTGAATTTTATTTACTTTTTTATTCAGCAGATTCTTATTAGTTTAACCAGTTTTTCATCACCTTATATTGGAATAATTCTTCAGGCTTAATCTATTAAGGGTGGTCTGAATTTCTTATTCATAATGGATTTGGGGCTGTTAAAATTATAACACTGTCTTCAAGAAATAGACTTCTCTTAAACTTGAGAGTACATGTGAAAGAGTTAGGTTTTTAAAAGAAAATTTAGAATTGGCAGAGAGAAGCACCACCATTTTATCAAACTATATTAGTTGAAATATTTAATTTTCAGGAGATGTGTTTTAGTGGCTAGGAAGAAGTACTGTTGGCTTTGGTAATACAAACTTAGGGCCTGACATAGTTATGGTCATCCAAGTCTCCTACGAACAAAACTCCCTATTGACTAGTTAGTGGATTCTTAGATACCAGAGCTGTTTTGAAGTTAAAGTAGTCTATTTTTGAGTTGAGCTGAGTCTATATCTATAGAAACCAATTCTATATATCTCTGGCTTCTTATTTAAGGGAGTACTTTGTGAGTTACTAGGATTTATGAAAAAGAACTGTCAGCATAAATGAAAGTAAGAATGTTTCTGCAATGTAATCTATCTTCTAATGTGAAGACTAGTTGAGTATAACTTTATTTCTGGTTGTCGTTCTGAAGGATGATTCCTTTTATAAAGATGTGGACTGTACTGTCTTTAGAATTATATTCCTGTTTTTAATGAAAAAGTTAGGTGTGCATTTTAGCTTACGGCCTTTACTTTTATAGGTGAAGCAAAACAGGTAGCAACATTTTTTTTGGTTTTGAATCCACTGGAAGCCACTGTGCATTTTCTTTCCAGGTTATAATTAAATAGTGGCATCTCTTGATGTTCCCAGATGGTTTGCCAGGAGGCTTTACTATAGAGTAGGTGTACTGAACCTTGATTTTTGGTTTATGGTTGAGGAATGGCTGCACAGATTTTTGGGGTAGAACTTGAAATTTCCAGTTATTTTTGTTTTATCTATTATATAGTAAGTTTTAATAGGAAACTCTTGTGAATACTTTTTCTTTCTGCCAATATTCCCACTCCTTCAGTCCAGAGATAGTGGTTTTAATGAAGGCATCATCTCAGTACATCTATAGAGGAAGACTTAAACTTAGTGAGATGACGGGTTTTCCCTTTTCTGAATTGTAGCACTAAAAGGTAAGGCTGGTATTCACTGTATGTCAGTTTAATTTTAAATGTTTAAGCAGTTCAATTATTAAACCAAAATATTATCTAAGTCTATAAAAATAGCAAGTTTATGGGAAGAGACCATCTGAAAAGGTCACTCTCCTTTTTTATGGTAATGACTGAAATATTTGAATTGTGTGAATAATTGGGAGAGGAAATGTTCTGGTCGTTTTATATATTTTTGTGTTTAGTTTTAATTAACCCTTTTTTCTTCTTCCACAGAATAATGCATATACTGCCATGTCAGATTCCTACTTACCCAGTTACTACAGTCCCTCCATTGGCTTCTCCTATTCTTTGGGTGAAGCTGCTTGGTCTACTGGGGGTGACACAGCCATGCCCTATCTAACTTCTTATGGACAGCTGAGCAACGGAGAGCCTCACTTCCTACCAGATGCAATGTTCGGACAACCAGGAGCCCTGGGTAGCACTCCATTTCTTGGTCAGCATGGTTTTAATTTCTTTCCCAGTGGGATTGACTTCTCAGCTTGGGGAAATAACAGTTCTCAGGGACAGTCTACTCAGAGCTCTGGATATAGTAGCAATTATGCTTATGCACCTAGCTCCTTAGGTGGAGCCATGATCGATGGACAGTCAGCTTTTGCCAGTGAGACCCTCAATAAGGCTCCTGGCATGAATACTATAGACCAGGGGATGGCAGCCCTGAAGTTGGGTAGCACAGAAGTTGCAAGCAATGTTCCAAAAGTTGTAGGCTCTGCTGTTGGTAGCGGGTCCATTACTAGTAACATCGTGGCTTCCAATAGTTTGCCTCCAGCTACCATTGCTCCTCCAAAACCAGCGTCTTGGGCTGATATTGCTAGCAAGCCTGCAAAACAGCAACCCAAGTTGAAGACCAAGAATGGCATTGCAGGGTCAAGTCTTCCACCACCTCCAATAAAACATAACATGGATATTGGAACTTGGGATAACAAGGGTCCTGTGGCAAAAACTCCCTCACAGGCTTTGGTTCAGAACATAGGTCAGCAGCCAACACAGGGGTCTCCCCAGCCTGTAGGTCAGCAGGCTAACAGTAGCCCACCAGCGGCTCAGGCATCAGTAGGGCAACAGACACAGCCATTGCCCCCACCACCACCACAGCCTGCCCAGCTCTCAGTGCAGCAACAGGCAGCTCAGCCAACCCGCTGGGTAGCACCTCGGAACCGTGGCAGTGGGTTCGGTCATAATGGGGTGGATGGTAATGGAGTAGGACAGTCTCAGGCTGGATCTGGATCTACTCCTTCAGAACCTCACCCAGTGTTGGAGAAGCTGCGGTCCATTAATAACTATAACCCCAAGGATTTTGACTGGAATCTGAAACATGGCCGGGTTTTCATCATTAAGAGCTACTCTGAGGACGATATCCACCGTTCCATTAAGTATAATATCTGGTGCAGCACAGAGCATGGTAACAAGAGACTGGATGCTGCTTATCGCTCCATGAACGGGAAGGGCCCCGTTTACTTACTTTTCAGTGTCAACGGCAGTGGACACTTCTGTGGCGTTGCAGAAATGAAATCTGCTGTGGACTACAACACATGTGCAGGTGTGTGGTCCCAGGACAAATGGAAGGGTCGTTTTGATGTCAGGTGGATTTTTGTGAAGGACGTTCCCAATAGCCAGTTGCGACACATTCGCCTAGAGAACAACGAGAATAAACCAGTGACCAACTCCAGGGACACTCAGGAAGTGCCTCTGGAAAAGGCTAAGCAGGTGTTGAAAATCATAGCCAGCTACAAGCACACCACTTCCATTTTTGATGACTTCTCACACTATGAGAAACGCCAAGAGGAAGAAGAAAGTGTTAAAAAGGTAACCAGCTTACCCTTCTTAAGACTTTAAAGGAAGGAGAAGGAACTAGAGAGAACAGGAGAAGTATTACACTGAGCCATTAATAAAAGCTTTGTAAATAACACAAGTATCACTTAACAGTTCAAGCCTTAATGGAGGATAATTGGTCTTATTATTTGAACCTTAGTGTGAAAGAATATGGGAACATTAGTGGAGGACAGAAATGTGGACTTAAGTTAAAGCAGAAACAAACTTAGAGAAACTGGCTTTACATGATGCAGAAAGAGGTGAAGAATGAGTCTGAAAAAAACACAAAGGGAATAATTGAAGTGATAGAAACGTAGAAGTGAAAGTAGGAGAAGATTGAGGCTGTAATGTGGCAGAGAAAAAGATAATTCTGTCGGAATTAACTTTTGGCCTTGCTGGGGTACTGTAGTTATTTTCAAGAGTTGGTGTGTCACGAAGCTCTGACATTTCTGCCTGCCTGCTGACAACTGGTAGTGTTAAGAGGATGTTTTTCAGACCTTTCTTCCTTCTGTCTTTTGTAGTGTTCTGGTTAATCACTTTTTTTTTCCAAAATCTTTTTCCCATTAGAAAAGGTAATTATATAAAACTTGGAAAGCAGATCATCCAAAAGAGCTGACTTCTTGTTCTTAACATTTGGTTGTATTCCTAAAGATTCACTTTCTCTTTTCCTCTGTAACAAGTGGAAATCTTGGACAGAGTGATAGGGAATAGTTCCAAAGTAAAGAGTTGAATTTATTTGAAAGGGTTGGTAATGCTTGATCCCATGTATTGAGTGTAAACTCTAGGACCATAAGAAAATGATAAAATAGTGGTTGGGGCAGATCATATTATCCAGAAGTTAGACATGTTGAAGTATAGGAAGGAGGTGAAAAGATAATGGCAAGGAGAAAATGTTTTTAAAACATATGTATATATTAATGATAGAATCCTGAGTGGTTAGCTTCAGATGTAAAATAAACAAAACGTAACAGACTTAATGTAAATACATTTTCCTTGAATTTGTCATAAATTCATAGGGATCTTACGTAATTGATCTAGGACCTGAGGCACTTGTTATGCCTTTATAAAGACTTATTCCTTTGAGCAGTGGGAGGAAGACTGCTCAGAGAAGTAAGTTTGCTCTGGTAGATTCTTGACCTCCATAACACAGAATCAGAGGTCCATAGTTGTCTAACTAAAGCTGGATGATTGACTTTTATTTTTGGCTGCATTGTGTCTTCGTTGCTGCTTGCGGGCTTCCTCTAGTTGCGGTGAGCGGCCTTCTCATTGCAGTGGCTTCTCTTGTTGTGGAGCATGGGCTCTAGGCGTGCGGGCTCTAGGGCACAGGCTCAGTAGTTGTGGCGCACGGGCTTAGTTGCTCCGCAGCATGTGGAATCTTCCCGGACAAGGGCTCGAACCCATGTCCCTTCCATTGGCAGGTGGATTCTTACCCTGAGCCACCAGGGAAGCCCAGGATGGTTGACTCTTTATCTTCCAGTGTGTACAGACAGATAAGAAATAGAGGTATGCTTGTCAGTGATGCTGAAAGTATTGGGGAGATAGAGCCAGGTTACTGGAAAGTTGGCTGTCAGAAAAAACTTGGTACTTTTTAGTTCTTTAAACTCTTTCCTTTCCCAGAGTTTAACAGTTTAACTTAAAATCCTCCAGAATCTATAGAAAAAAGATACTTGATTATTTTTGCCAAACATCTGAAAGGCTCTAAAGATGTCTTAACAGGCTTCTGTTTCTAGAGGAACAAGGAAGGAGGCTGTGGCCTTTTAGGCATCATGTAGTGGCATAGCAGATTATGAACGTGTGTGGGGGCATCCAGGTGCTTGGTTTAACTACTTGAAATATGCATAGTATTTGTTGCATACTAAGAATCTGCTTACTTTCATCTGCAAAGTTCTGTCCTACATCTTGTGATTTAAAAGCAGGAAGGCAAAGATAGGAGTATTTTTTGGAATGTGCAGCATAGCCGCTAAGATAAATTTGTATTTGTTAGAACTAGTGGGAAAGCTTGTGTTTAAAAGTGAAGTAGCAAGTCTGAGGATTGTTAATTTGTGTGCACTTTTAATCAAGTATATATCTGTATTCACTTGAGTGGTTCAGTGAATGATAAAACTTCATAAGTAGGTGTAAGATTCATTGACTAGCCTTGTGTTTTCAGTGAGTGTAATAATAATCAAGGTTTAGGGTCTTTGTTAAGCTAACTAATGGCTCTTAAAACCATTCTGTAAAGACTTTTGATGAATGAGTATCCTAATTGTTCTGAGGCTGGTGAACAAACCACCAAAGGTAAAAACTTAAAAGCTTCAATTATACTTGTGTCAGATTACTTTTTAGTTTACTTTCTTTAAGAAGAGCTTGCTGGGGTTTCAGGAAGGTCCCTATGATTGCTTCCAAACCCAGCTACCCTTTCAGTCAGTATTGCCTTACTCCTGTGTTGCCCACTGTTACCCTTTAACATCCTTACATAACTGACTGTAAACTGTTCTTCCAGTTTTTAATTAGGCTTCCAAGACAAAACAAGTTTCATGATAATGGGACTGATAGCTCATTGAAGCATTGACTCTCTTAAGTGGGGTGTTTGTATATGTGCCTTGGTATTATTTACAAGATTGAAAAAAATCTTCCAGCCAAATGGAAACTCAGTCAGTAGGGAAATACTTAAAACTTCATCCTGAAAATGATGTCACAGCTGTTCTAAAGTTCCGTGATTGGGCATGTTTCTTGGCAGAACACACTGAAGCAGAACTACAGCCATTTTTGCCTTGTTCTGTCACATGATCTAATTCAATACCATAGAACCTTCAAGATCTGTCTGGCTTGGATATTTTGGATCTGTCTGGCTTGACACTTCCAGCAAATTTTAGTGACTTCATTTACTTCGTTGTATACTTTAGATACTATTTTGTAAACTGCTTTCTGCATTTATTTAGAACTTTCCTCTAATTGTTATTCTGTGACATCACTTTTTAAAAATTTATTTTATTTTTGTTTGCATTGGGTCTGCGTTGCTGCGCGCGGGCTTTTCTCTGGTTGTGGCGAGCGGGGGCTACTCTTCCTTGCCGTGTGCAGGCTTCTCGTTGCAGTGGCTTCTCTTGTTGAGGAGCATGGGCTCTAGGTGTGTGGGCTTCAGTAGTTGTGGCTCACGGGCTCTAGAGCGCAGCCTCAGTAGTTGTGGTGCACGGACTTAGTTGCTCCGCGGCATGTGGGATCTTCCCAGACCAGGGCTCAAACCTGTGTCCCCTGCATTGGCAGGTGGATTCTTAACCGCTGAGCCACCAGGGAAGCCCTGTGACATCACTTTTTAAAAAAAATTTTATTTAATTTATTCTTTTATACAGCAGGTTCTTATTAGTTATCTATCTTATGCATATTAGTGTATATAGCTGTGACATCACTTTTGATGGCTTCATAGTATTCTATCAAAAATTTATTGTAATTTACCAGTCCCTGTTACTGAATAGCTTCTTTATAATTTTTTTTCCAGCTAAAATAACAGTTGTAAATATCCTAAGGTATAAATATTGATTCATACCTATCCTTAAGTGCTGTGTCAAAGGATATATGCTTTTTTTTTTTTTTTTTTTTTCGGTACTCGGGCCTCTCACTGTTGTAGCCTCTCCAGTTGCAGAGCACAGGCTCCGGACGTGCAGGCTCAGCGGCCATTTCTCACAGGCCCAGCCGCTGTGCAGCATGTGGGATCTTCCCGGACCGGGGCACGAACCCGTGTCCCCTGCATTGGCAGGCGGACTCTCAACCACTGCGCCACCAGGGAAGCCCAGGATATATGCTTTTTGAAGGTCTTGCCTGTGCTATATATTGCCATATGAGCTTTTTTCTTAAAATTTTTTTTTTGTTGTTATTACTGTCAGCTATTCAGAAGATGATGGCAGTCAGTTAATCTTTTTCTCTGTCTCAACTTTGGAATAGTGGGGCATAAAGGGAGAGGTACTCCCTGCAATAGTGATTTTTTTTTTTTTTTAAAGAAACCTCATAAAATGTTGGTTTAGTTCCCCCCCCCACACACAATATTTATTTATTTGGTTGTTCCCGGTCTTAGTTGCAGCAGGCAGGCTCCTTAGTTGTGGCTCCAGGGCTCCTTAGTTTGCCACACGTGGGCTCCTCATTTGTGGCATGCGAACTCTTAGTTGCAGCATGCATGTGGGTCTAGTTCCCTGAACCCGGGCCCCCTGCATTAGGAGTGCGGAGTCCTATCCACTGTGCCACCAGGGAAGTCCCTAGTTGGTTTAGTTTTGTCTTATCTTTCTAGCTTTTTAACTCTAGGTAAAAATAAGATAGTCTAGTAGGGGAGACTAAGGGCTGTGTAATTCTCTTAATGTCTAGCCCAACATTAGACTCAATCAGGCACTTGGGTAAAGATTTTTCTGAATAACTGGAAAGCTAAGGGGAGATTGAGGAGAGACAGATCTAGAGTAAATATTACTATAGTGACAACAGCTTAAGGTGTATATTTTTAAAAATTTCATTGCTATTAAGTGAGAATAGCAGGATTTTTTTTTTGGACTGAATTATTTAATTAGGTTCTTTGTAAGAAGTTTAGAACACTACTTTGTGAGGATAAATTCTGTTTGTAAGAGCGAACACAGAGGGGAGGTAACCCTAGAGTTGAGGAACAGCTTTTTGTTTGTTTGTTTGTTTTTGTTTTGAGGAACAGCTTTGATTCTTCGCAGAATTTGTCAGTCCACAGCTTTCTGATCAACCTTCCGCTGCTCTGTAATCTCGTATTTCTCTCTGTGTCGAAGATCTCACCTTCCTGGTGCCTGGGCTTACGCAGTTTCTTCTTGAAGTAAGCATCAGTGAGATGTTCTGGGATTTTCACACCACTGATATCAGTTTTGGTGGAAGTGGCAATGACAAATTTCTGGTGTGTTCTCCGCAGAGGAACTTGATTGAGGGACAGAGGCCCAGTCACAAGTAGCAAGCCACTGCTCAGCTGCTTCAGGAAAATGACCCTCTTGGCTCTGTGGCGCCCAATGAGGATAATCAGAATGGTCCCAGGAGTGATGCTAGCGTGCAGTTTTCTCACATGCTTACTGAAGGGTTTTTTGCCGTGACTCAACAGCTTTCGAGGCACATCTTCAGTAGGATAATACCTAGGCATTTTGTGAAGTATAACCACCCAGGTACCACTATTCTTGTCACCACCAGCTGGTTTTGTGACAATAGCAAGAACCTTCACCTTCTTTTTCTTTTCAACCTTGGATTTAGCTGCTGAATACTTCCTCTAGTACAAGGCCTTTCTGGAATACATAGCCGATCGGGAATATCTGCCAATTCCTTTGACCAGGACAGGGTTTTGGCTGCATTGGGGCTTCCCCTTCTTAACCTGCTTCACCTTTTTAACCTTGCCACCAGCATCAGCCTTCTTGGCTTCAGGTTTTTCCTCCTTAGTATCTGGCTTCTCAGCCTTTTCACCCGCCATCTTGCAAGATGGGAAAAAGAACTCAGCATTTCTTTACCTTTAGGATTATTCTGATTTTCAGGCAGAAGACCTAAAAATGGTGACTTGGAGTGTGTTTGGACATACTGAAAATTTATTACGGTGTTTAAGAATTGAGATGAAGCTATTTATCTTTTCTTGGAACAACTTTACTGTGTGCTAGACACTACAGAGAAACCACAAATGTATTGTCAGGGAGCCTTATATTAGTGACAAGTAACAATACAAAATGAAAAGTGTTTTCTCAAGGTATGCACAAGGTGCCAGTTTGGAAGCTTGAAGATTGCCTAACCCAGCTTGGGGTGTGGGTTGATTGATCATAGAAGAATCCTGCAAGAAGTGATCTCTGAGCTGAGCCTTGGAAGATGTATAGAAGATAGCCAGAGGTGTTTTGAGAAGAGTGAACATGGTTCAGAACAGCCCAAATCTGTATAGATAATAACACTGTAGAAATAATAAGTTGGAATAGGAATTCCTGTACAGTTCAAGAACAAGTCTAATGGGAGTTTGTGGAATGGGTTTCCAGGAAGGGAAGTTTGGAGATTAGATTAGGAAAAGGGAGTTAAATGAAATGTTTATGCAGTTAGTTGGATATAGAAGGAATCTACTGAGAGAGATACAAAGTTGGCTTAAAATAAAGTACTAGAGTTTAAGAGAATGAGGAGTAAGATCTAATTTGAGTTAGGATGGCGGAGGTCTTTGATGTAAGCTTCAGTGAAAGGCAATGGGAAACTTGTAAAGGTGAACCAGTACTTCGTAATAATAGGTATCATTACTGTATATATATATAGAGCTCACTTCTTCCTGCACTGTGCTTTATACATGTTATCTTATTTCTCATCGTAGTGTTTAGCTTAGTAGAGATGATTTATAAGGGGGAATATGATAGCTGTTATCAAATGATTTTTCATGCTAGTGACAGCACTGGAACCAATAGGTAAAGGTTATAGGGAGGGAGATTTTTGTAAAGGGGGAACTTTCTAAAAATGGAGTCTTAGTCACAGGAGGCTTTCAAGAAGAGACTAAAAGAACTTTTATTAGGTAAATTGTAGAGAAGATTCACACATGGGGTAGTTTAGATCAGAGAAACCGAGGAGTAAAAGAGGATTAGGTGGCCCAAGATAACATTTGAGGTTCATGGAGAGGAATTGATGGTACAAAACAGGTCTTTTTAGTAAGACCTTATTTTTGTTTGTGTTCTATAATTTCTGACCTAAATACTAATTACATATAAAACATAAGAAAGGACTTGAGAACAGAAGGAGATAGATGACAGATAGGATTTGTGGATTCTCAGTGAATCGTAGTATAGATTAGGTATTTGGGTAGTTATTAATATATTTACTGTGTATTAATGAAAAAAATTATTACCTAAAATGTAATAAAGACTTAGCAAAGGAACATAGAAGTGATTACTTGAGAAATGTTTCCTTTAAAAAAAAAAATCTAGTTTTCCTATAGTGTTGGCATAAGTAATATTTCTCTTATATAAGGAAGTTTTTTTTTTTCCTTACAGCCATCTTTTTCCTCCTAACCCTTTAATTTGGGCATTTAGTCCCTTGTTTATAAATGTTTGAGGTAATCATCTTGGCTCCATTTTCAACTTCAGAAAAAAATTTAAAATATCCAAGTTTTAGTGATACAAAAATCAGAAGAAAGAAACATCACTTTAGCCAAATATATTGTTTTCTTACTATTAAATCTTTAGGAAATAAATGACCATGCAGTATTGTTCTTTCCATTTAACATTACTCCACTCCACCACTGTTTTAAATTGCTTCTTCAGAGCTAGTGAGTGGGCATCCTGTTTTAATCAGGATGGCAAACCTGAACGTTTTGTAAAATTCTAAGGCCGTCTATGTTGTCTTCTGTCTTGCAGATAAATTTACTTGTTTTTCTGCCAGTAGGATTGAGGGAATTCTATTTGTATTACTCACCACCTTCCTTGCTTTGTGGATAAAATGCCTTTCTGTAGCCTTGTTAAAGGAGGACCAAAAGAGAATAGGTGATACTGAATTTGGATCTCTTTGAAGCATGTCCTTTGTTTGTATCCATCTTTCAACAAATGTTTTGTGGTTTTTTTAAATTTAATTTTATTTTTGGCTGCATTGGGTCTTCTTTGCTGCACGTGGACTTTTCTCTGGTTGTGGCGAGCGGGGGCTACCACTCTTCATTGTGGTGCGAAGGCTTCTCATTGTGGTGGCTTCTCTTGCTGGGAGCCCGTGCTCTAGGCATGTGGGCTTCAGTAGTTGTGGCCTACGGGCTCAGTAGTTGTGGCTCGCAGGCTCTAGAGCACAGGCTTAGTAGTTGTGGCCCATGGGCCTTAGTTGCTCCATGGCATGTGGGATCTTCCCGGACCAGGGCTTGAACCCATGTCTCCTGCATTGGCAGGCGGACCACCAGGGAAGCCCCCAGATGTTTGTGTTAATTGCTAGGATAGAACAGATAAACAAGGCACCATCTTTGGCTTAGGACCAGATAGTGTTGCTAGGTGGACAACAAAATGGATAAAATATGAGATAAGAGCTGTAATAGGGGGATGAAGAAATATTTTGGCTTTCTGGAGAAGTGATAAATTTGCGGAAATTAAGAAAGTCTTCATGGGGGAAAGAACATTTGATCTATATCAAATAGAATGAGTAATTGGGTAATCAGCACTTAAATGATAGCACAGTGCTTGGCACATGGTATACATAAAAGTTTAGCTATCTCATGTAATGTATCATTCTCATATTTTAGATGAGGAAGCAGGCTCAAAGAGGTTATTTATACAAGGTCTCATAGCTAACAAGTGGTGGAGTTGGTAATTCAATGTCCAAGTCCAATAATGTGCTAGAGCTAGCTAATTGTGAGCCAGTTGTTTAGCTTTCAAGAATTTTAGCAAGCTAGTTGTTAAGCACAGTCAAATTGCATAAACTTAAAAATTAAATACGGGCTTCCCTGGTGGCGCAGTGGTTGAGAGTCCGCCTGCCGATGCAGGGGGCACGGGTTCGTGCCCCGGTCCGGGAAGATCCCACATGCCGCGGAGCGGCTGGGCCCGTGAGCCATGGCCGCTGAGCCTGTGCGTCTGGAGCCTGTGCTCCGCAACGGGAGAAGCCACAACAGTGAGAGGCCCCCGTACCGCAAAAAAAAAAATTAAATACATTGTATTAAAAGGTGTTTTAAATGCCTTTCTATTTACATTGAATTACGTTGTATACTACAGTTAGTAATATGTTACAGTTAAACTACATAAACTTAGAATACCATTATGATTACAATTAAACTGTAATATTTAAATTCATCACTCTTAAAGTTATTATGTTTGTATCAGTATATAATGTTGTGCTTTTGCACATGTCTTCTCAGCCCCACTGTATTCCTGTATTCCACTGGTAGTTTGAGGTCAGCCATGTTATTGACACCACGGAAATTGGCAAATGCTATATACAAATCAGGACTTGATTTTTCTTGATTGTCTAGACTTAAAGGGATGGAGAAAATATTAATATAGATTTACCACAAGGCATGTGGGATCTTAGTTCCCCGACCAGGGATTGAGCCCGTGCCCCCTCCAGTGGAAGAGCGGAGTTCTAACCACTCAGGGAATTCCCTTAATGCAGATTAAACTTAAGTGTGTCATGTCTCTATCCCTGACATATTTTGAATGAAACAAAATTTGAAGAATTAGTCTTCCAGAATTTGAAAATTATTATCCAGTTTAGCAAGGAAGTTGCTCAAATTGACAAGCCAGTGAAGTTCTGACATATGTTTTTGTTATTTCACTTTTGTCTTTAAGTCATTAGTATCAATAAATGAAAATACGTTGGAACTCCACCCAAAGCCAGTCTCTCTCTAGTCCCAAAGCCCATGGACCACTGTGTGATATGTGGAGTTTGCCAGATAGAAAACTGGGTCTTGTGAAATGAGAAGTTTAATATGGAAAGAATAAGTGATAAAGCTGGAGAGGTTGGTTGGGCCTGGTATAAGAAGGGCTTTGGATTTTTATCCTGTACTTATGTTTTTAGATTGTAAGGGAGGATAGTCAGTGTAGAGTGACAGTTTAGAGGATGGGAAGGATGAAATACTTACTGAGCACTGACTTCGTTAGGTACTTTCATAGTTTTACTTTAATCCCCACACCAACTCCCGGAGGCAGTATCCCATATTTATAGGTAGGAAAATGGAAACTCAGGTTAGCAACTTACCTGAAGTCATCTATTAAATGAGGAGAGAGAGGTGTAGGTGACTCAAATACCAAATGAGAGTCTTTTACAATAGTTGGGAGAAAGACAGAGCCTGTATCAAGATAGTGGGAATGGGGAAGTTACCGTTGAAAAATGTGGTAGAAATATTTGCTGATTAGTTACTTAAAAAAAAACAGAGAATGTGGGACGAGCAGCAGGTTAGGGTTTGGAGATGTGTTGGCTTTTGGAAATAGTATTTGGGGTGCTTGTAGGACAGAAAGGTGATAGTAGGATCTGGAGCTCAGGAGAGATCTGTTGATAGAAATTTGGGAGTTTCCAGCTCTCAGTATAGGTAAAGGCATGGATGAGTTTAAGATTCTTCAAGAATATTGGTAATAAAAATAATGGCTGAAATTATTGCTCATTCTGTAGTGTCTAATATGCACCTGTCCTGAATACATTTTTTAAAAAATAAATATTTGCTTTTGGCTGCATTGGGTCTGCATTGCTGCGTGTGGGCTTTCTCTAGTTGTGGTGAGCGGGGGCTACTCCTTGTTGTGCTGCGCGGGCTTCTCATTGTGGTGGCTTTTCTTGTTGCGGAGCATGGGCTCTAGGCGCACGGGCTTCAGTAGTTGTGGCACGTGGGCTCAGTAGTTGTGGCACACAGGCTTTAGTTGCTCTGCGGCATGTGGGATCTTCCCGGGACAGGGATCGAACTCATGTTCCCTGCATTGGCAGGTGGATTCTTAACCACTGCGCTACCAGGGAAGTCCCTGAATACATTTTTTTATGTACGTTTTCATTTAATTCTATCATTGTGAGGTATGTACAGCTATTTCAGTTTTACAGATGAAGGCACTGAAGCACAGAAAAGAGTATATTCTTTTTGCACAGTTGCCCAAACTAAGAAAGCAGAGCTGATGTTCTACTTCAGTGCGGTTCCAGAGCCAACATGCATTGAGAGAAGAGGGCCAAAGAAAGAACCCCCTGCAATAACACAATTTAAGGGATGGATTAAAGAGGGACCAAGTGAAAGGGTTTGAGAGGGCGTACTTGGAGCTTTAGAAAGAGAACAAGGAAAGGGCTATATCTTGAGTAGAATTTCAAGCAGTGGGGTATAATCAACTTATTCAGAGACTGTAGAGAGGTAGCAGATGACTGCAAATGCCAACAACTATCTGAATAAAAGTAACATGAGAGTGCTTTGTTAGGGGTTTGAAGGTTTTGGTCTCCATACATCATTCAACAGACTGCATTTGTTGTTTCTGTAGTGCTCCAGCCCTTCACAACCTGTGAAGTTTTCTAAGCTGTCTGTTCCAAGTCTTTCAGGGATTTAATGAAGTAAGACCAGCTTCTGTTTAGTTAGTACGGGCTGTTTTGTTGAATTAGACCATATAACAATGTCTGAAATGCAGTTGGGTATTAAAAATGTCAGTATTCTGTTTTTGCTATGGCTAAAGATTGATCCAGAGGGGACTGCTGTTTTTCCAGACTTAAACATTTTGGGACAAGGGGTAGTTAGCGATTCTAGAATCATTTAGTATTTACTCTGAATAGTTTAAATCAAGAATTACTCAGATGTGAACCGTTCTGCTTACCTGCCAGAAGTAAAGATTAGTCCTATGACAGTTTTCAAACTTTTAAAAAGTGGAATTGTTTTTTCTCCTCCAAACAAAACCTTACTCAGAGCCCCGTGAATGGCTAATTTCACACGCTCAGCTCTCTTTTTTTCCCTGGGTGATCTTCGAAGCATCTCCTCTATGAAGCATAATTTGGAATCCACTGGATGACAGGAATTTTTCAAAAAATGGAATAATGGTGCATGGAGGTGGAGTTGGGGGTGGGGGAATCTATTTTGAAATTGAAGAAATGCAAGGAATCTGCAGCTTCAGCATCTCATTTAGGTGTATTGGTTATTTAGTCTTGGAGGAAGGGAAGGATTAGAAAAACATCTCACAGCAGCTGGCGATGCTACAGCATTGGCTTTGACTGCCTTAGTTTAAGGAACTGTATGATAAAGGACTGACACCTGCACTATATAGGAGTTCCATGTAGAGGAGGAAAAGCTCTGTTCCCTGAATTAGGGAAAACAAAAGATCTCTTTCTTCACCATTGAAATCTGCAAGTCTGCAATTGAGGAAGAAGAGTGTGGTAGGCTCAGATCATCCTTTCTGCCTTTCTCCACAGAAACAGGTAATTCAATTTAAATTTGCATCCTGCTGCCACCACCTCCAAAGCAAATTTTTCTAGTTATAACAACTAGACAGTATAGACTAACAACTAGCTCAATAGTGTGCCCTAATGCTTTTCATCCCTTGCTGAATAAGCAATTCCTAATTGAACTGATTTAACTCCAGTTAGCCATAGGGAGGAAATATAAGTGAAACAGTATAGTATAGTGGATATTAAAATGCTCATTTTGGGCTTCCCTGGTGGCGCAGTGGTTGAGAGTCCACCTGCCGATGCAGGGGACACGGGTTCGTGCCCCGGTCTGGGAAGATCCCACATGCCGCGGAGCGGCTGGGCCCGTGAGCCATGGCCGCTGAGCCTGCACGTCCAGAGCCTGTGCTCTGCAACGGGAGAGGCCGCAACAGTGAGAGGCCAGCGTACCACAAAAAAAAAAAGTGCTCATTTTACAGGATGAGACCAAGTACAGAAGAAAAGAATAGTAAGACCAGAGTTGAGTCATTTTTATGGAAGACTGGCTTTGAGTTGGGTCTAGAAGGATGTATATAGGAAAAGATTGTGGAAAGAAAGATGAAGGAAGAAAATGGCTTCAAGTTTAAGCTGTTGGGTATGTGGGGAGCGGGAAGAGGCAGGCAGTTGCTCTTTCCAACTCATTTGCATTTACTGCTGTTGTAATACCTGGTGGTTCTTATGAGGTATTTAATACTCTGCTACATGTGTCAAAGCTAAAAATTTGGACAGATCACTTGTGTAATATGTGAAGCCATTTAGAAAAGGTAGACTTACATGTAAGCTTTTGACTTCATGTGGACCTTTTGCGCAATCAGGGTATAGATAGCATATAGAGCTTTTAAACTGTTTGCATGTTAAAAAAATTTGCAATGTGCAAATTTTATATTAGCATTTTGCAAATTTTCCGTGTGCATTTGGTTTTCATTGTAATAACCAAATCATAAAATGTGTAGACAGTAAAAGAAAACTCATAGTTCCTCTACCCTGACAAAACCAGTCATCATTTTGGCTTATTTTCCGACACAAGTTAGTGGTTTATACAATTATAATCATATTCTGTGTAGTATTTTATCCTGCTTTTCCCCCTTAATACTTCAGGTATTTACCCATATTTAGCCATTTTTTGCATTTATACATAAGGCACTTTCCATATCTTATCTCTGATCCCTTGTAACAATCCTGTAGAATAAGATTATTTTCTTTTTTCTTCTTTTTTTTGGCCCCGCTGCTTGGCTTGCGGGATCTTAGTTCCCTGACAAACTCGGGGCCCCCTGCAGTGGAAGCTTCCAAGTCCTAACGACGGGACCGCCAGGGAGTCCCCAAGATTATCTTCATTTTACAGTTAGGGAACTGAGATTCAGAAAGGAGTAATTTTGTTAAGATCACTAGCTAGGTTGTAGAAGAGCTGGAATTCGTTTTGCCCCAAAGCTTTTCTGTTCTTAGGCCTTGCTGCATCTTCACATTTATCATTTAAAATAACTAACTGCAGTGTTCTATTATCTACTAATGCTTGTAGTCAGTCAACTCTTCGTTGGCTATATGAGGAGAGCATAATTGGTTGAAACTTAAACCTTCATTTAAGCACTTAGGTTTAAAACTCCCTCATCACAAGCATCAAAAGGGAGCAGATTGGATCTACTCTACCTAACCTTGTGAGAGAGTTGCTGCTAATGACAGGCAGCAAGAGTAAGGGAGAACACAAATGGTTCTGAATAATTACTCTGGAAGGTTAAGGTTATAAAATCGAATGGGAAGGTTTTAGGCTACCTAACTCTTTTTGTACACAGACTGCAAGACCTCATTTTAGTGGCAGAACTAGAGCCCTAGACAAGTTCTTGGGTAATTCAAAATCATTTATGACAAATGTTACCGTACTTGCAGTCTGTAAACCTGCAAAGGGGTCCCCGGGGAGGGGAGCAGGGTGGACATGGTGTGAGAGCTTCAGAGTATAAATTCCAAAAAAAATGGTAACAACAAGTTAAAGCAAACTTTGAGTCACCTGGAAAGTATTTACAAAAATACTGATAACTAGGTTTACCCCTAGATTTACTAAACTGAAATTTTATTTAGTAAGCTCCCTAGGTAGTTCTTAAAAGGATTAGAAGCAGTTGAAGAGAAGTTTCCCAGTTTGTACAGGTTACCATCTGAGAGTTACTTACATGCAGATTCTTGTGTTTCCTCACCTACTGAGTGGGCACCTTTGGAGTTGAGGCTTTGGAATCTGCATTTTATCAGCCCTGTAGGTGATTCTCTTGTATTTAAATTATAAATGTCATTAGGTAGTGTTTTGTATGTCCCCCACCTCAAATTCCTCATGCTTATTTTTCCTGTAAGTTTCTTCCTTTGCTCTGTAGTCTTCCTTCCAGTCTCTGCCTGCTAGTCTCAAGACTTCATCTTTTTTTTTGAGATGTTGAGTTCATTTTTATTAAATATTAATCAGAACCATATGAAACTGCCATATTTCTGGGTCAGAAAAGACTTCATCTTTAGAAGCAGTGTTAGAATTCACAATGTGTCTGATAAGTCTGGCTGTACCTTTTTATACTGTGGCCTGCCTTAAGGCTGAAAGGGTCTTTTGAGTAGTGTTTTTCATCAGCTATCAATATTATGAGCCTCTAGTGAATTGCTTGTATTGTTTGTTCATTAAAAGGTGCAGATGTCTTTGGCTGAATATCCTCCGTGTTACTTGTTATAAGCTACTCCTCAGAGGCATTATGGCTACTTCTAAGAGGCTTTAATGTTTTAAGTTTTACATTATTTTATTGTATCCTTTTGTGAGCACATTAATTGTTTAGAGTTGTTAGATAATTTTAAGCAATAAGATTTAGTGGCTACTAACCATCCTGAAGTTGCCTGAAGATGTTAACCGAGTTGTTTTTTTTAAATTTATATATTTTATTTTATTTATTTTTGGCTGCGTTGGGTCTCTGTTGCTGTGTGCGGGTTTTCTCTAGTTGTGGCGAGTGGGGGCTACTCTTCATTGCGGTGCACGGGCCTCTCATTGCAGTGGCTTCCTTTGTTGCGGAGCACGGGCTCTAGGCGTGTGGGCTTCAGTAGTTGTGACATGTGGGCTCAGTAGTTGTGGCTCGCGGGCTCTAGAGTGCAGGCTCAGTAGTTGTGGCACGTGGGCTTAGTTGCTCCACAGCATGTGGGATCTTCCCGGACCAGGGCTCGAACCTGTGTTCCCTGCATCGGTAGGTGGAATCTCAACCACTGTGCCACCAGGGAAGCCCATGGCAGGCAGATTTTTAACCACTGTGCCACCAGGGAAGCCCGTTAACTGATTTTTAAAGGTAATTCGTTTTTTGGGATGTGGGAAGGGATTCTGTTATTCTATTAAGTATATTACGTATGATGGGCCTTTTAAAAAGTTTAGGTGTATATATACATTAGGTAGATATTATTAATAAGCATGAATCCTAGATTCTGTTTCCTTGTTAGCATAGTATTGAAAAGGCTAGGAGCTCAGAAGATGGTGTCATATCTGCCACTATCAGTGATTTGAGTAAGTAAACTTTTGAGCCTCAGTATTTTATGAAAACGGGGGAAAAAACTTACTGGGTTATTAGGATTAAATGTATATATACAAGTGAAGTACTTGCATACAGGTCTTTTATGAGTGATTGTTGTGATCCATAATCTCAGGCATATAAATGTATATATACACATAAATACACCTTCATTTATTTTACATCAGTCATCACATTCTTCAGCAACTTTTGGCATGATACCTAATGCTACTGAGTTTCCATTTTGGGGTCCCACCCTTGGAATAGACTGAGGAGGGCACAAGACGAAAGGGCGATCAGTTAAAAGGAGTCTGTGGCAAAGTCGTATTGAGAGGGTACAGTAGCTTGGACTAGAGAGGTATTAATGGAGGTGTTGAGGATGGTTCGACTGGAAATTTTTGAAGGTGGAACTGGAGGTTATATCATTTATCAGATATCTGGAAAGCATATTCAGTGATTGCTTCATTCTTTCTGAACCTACTGTCAAATGCTGGGAGTGGGGGGGGATTTGACTGACAAGCTATTAAAAAACCTTATTTGTTTAATTGTATTCGGAAGTGTTTTCAGAAATTGATTTTATTGTGAAATTAGTTTTTGTTCAAATGTAGTTCTTACTGGAGAGCCAAGGAGTGATTCAAAGAATAACTGAAAAAATTTTAATGTATCTGTCTTACCGTTTGTTCTGTTACTAGTTAAGACTTATGATTCAGGGCCTGAAAACAGTAGATTATCCAGGCTTTTACTTCTGACCTTGTTAGTGAAATGTATATAGGAGTTCAGCTACTAACTAACAATCTTGGAAAAGAATTTGATGGTAGGAAAGGTTATTAGTTAAATGCATTTACTTCATCCTAGTGCTCCTATGCCAGTTCCCAGAAATTTATTTCAAGTAAGTGTCCATTTCTGCACCTAGAAAATCTTAAAAGGGAGGGAATATATGTGTGTTTGTGTGTGTGTGTATAACTCATATTCATAGCATCAGAGACTGTTATGATTGATCAAGGAGTTCACTGGCAGTTCAGTGGTTAGGACTCCGCGCTTTGACTGACGTGGCTCCGGGTTCAATCCCTGGTCAGGGAACTAAGATGTCACAGGCCTCACAGCACAGTGCCCCCCCAAAAAAGATTGATTTCATAAGCCATATAAAGCATTGAAAGTCATATTAGTATAATCCTATTTTTTCATGTTAAACTATGTAAGCATTGTCTTATTTTCAGCCAGGGACCCTGAAATTTGTGTTCTTTTCTATCAGGGACCATGCGGATATAAGAAAACTTACTTGAGGGCTATTAAGTGAATTTTATCTGAGGGGTAGACATCAGATTTTAAAGTTAATAAAATTCTATCCGACAAATAAATATATGTGTGCCTGTTGTGTTTTATGGCCCACTTCAAAGTGGGGAGAGGGATGGTAGTAGAAATGAGAAAGGATATTAAGCTAAATAGAGGAAAAATTAAGCAGATTTATATCATAGGAAGAGATTTCAAATGTGCAGACTTTAAGTAACATTGCCACCTTGTGGCTTTTAGGATATTTCCTCTAGAGATGAACTTTTGCATTTTATAGTTATAGATATAAGGTGAGGAGGGACTAAGATGTGATGGGTGAATGGTGTGAGTATTAACCTCTAGTTGTTTAAGTGACAGACCAGATATTGAGGCCTAGAAACTTCTTGCCCTGGTTTATACATTCTTAGTTAATATCTTTAAATTTATTTTTATTTTGTAAAAAATTTTTTTAGTCTCTACAATGAACAATGAGATTGTGGACTGATTTAAAGATTAGGATGAATGTCCTAGTGAGAATTTTGTGATGAGGTGTGAATTCAGTAAAATCTTGCTCTGCTGTTTTCCTTTTTTCTTTATTACCATCACAGTATCCTCAAGCTTTAGGAATGCTTCTTCCCTTCCTTTTAGCATTTGGTCTGTTTTTTGGTTAACTGGGACTTTATGATTAATTGTGTGTTTGTGCTTGAGGATCTTATGCAGGAGCTTAACCTAGACTAGCCAGTCCAGCCTGTTCCTACCACAAATCTCACTGTAGCTTCCTTGAACATGGCACTAGGTTAAAAAAGGTAGTAGGTAGGCTGCAACATGACACCACCACCACGGGGAAAGCCAGTTTGCTGCACCACTTCCCCTGCTACGGTGGGTTAGTAGCATCTTCATGTATAAAAGCCGGAGTGTCCAACAAGACACAAATGCATGTTGTGTTTATGGCAGTTCCAGCTGGGACTTGGACCCATTGGAGGTCCCAGCTTTTTTTTATGTGTTCTGCTCTTTCCTTTTATTGTGTATCTTGTCATCATTCTTCTGTCCCCCACCCTCCCAACCCCAGCTTTTTCTTTATTAAATATTACCAAGGTAGGACTGGTTAATTAGAAATGTTAATAAATACATCTGACAAGTGAAGTCTTTCGACCATAAATTGTCAAAGCAATTTAGTGGAATTCCCAGTGGTAATAGGAAATAGTCACAAAAGTGAAAGAAAAGACCTGCTGTAAGAGAAGTCTTTTATGGAAACCTAAAAGGTTTTAATGTCCCAAAGTGGTTAAAATAACGGTGCTTGTGTTAGAATCTTCTCTGTGTCATTTTTTTTCTCATTTTAGAAGACTTGTAAAAAGCTGATAGGCAGATTTTTTTCTTTTGCTAAAATACCCTCATGTTTGGTGATTTTAGTGTAGGTATGAGGAAATAAACACATTTCAAAGTTTCATGAGTTGTTAAACACAACTTTTTATTTTTATTTTTGGATGTGTAGGGTCTTCGTTGCTGCAAGCGGGCTTTCTCTAGTTGCGGCAAGCAGGGGCTACTCTTTGTTGCGGTGTGTGGGCTTCTCATTGCGGTGGCTTCTCTTCTAGCGGAGCATGGGCTCTAGGCATGCGGGCTTCGGTGGTTGCAGCATGCGGGCTTAGTAGTTGCAGCACACGGGCCCTAGAGCGCTCGGGCTTCAGTAGTTGTGGTGTGCGGGCTCAGTAGTTCTGGCTTGTGAGTTCTAGAGCGCAGGCTCAGTAGTTGTGGCACATGGGCTTAGTTGCTCCATGGCATGTGGGATCTTCCTGAACCAGGGATCGAACCTGTGTCTCCTGCATTGGCAGGTGGATTCTTAACCATTGCACCACCAGGGAAGTCCCAAATATAACTTTTTAATGCAGCCAATTTTTGCAGAAGAATTAAATGAATTATCCCCCAATTTATTAACATTTTACTTTGAAATAATTTCAGACTTGGAGAAATTTAAAGAATAGTGCAAAGGACTCCCACATACTCTTCACCCAGATTTACCAATGTAATATTTTGCTACATTTGCTGCATCTTCTCTTTGGAGATACGTGTGAAATTTTTTTCTGAACCATTTGAGAGTAAGTTCCAAGACATCATGACCTTTTCTCCTAAATATTTTGCTGTGTAGTTTGTAGTTCCTAAGAACAAGAACATGCATTTATGAGCACGATGCAGTTTTCAAAATCGGGAAATTTAACCTTCACAATACGATTATCTGATCTACAGATCTTATTCATATTTTTACCAGTTGTCTTAATGTCCTTGGTAGCAATTTTTTGGTGGCGGGGGGGGGGTGTCCAGGGTCCAGTCCAGGATCTTTCAGTTTTATGTCTTTTTAGTCTCTTAATCTGCAGTTATACACACATACTCACACACCAACATCCCACCCATTCATCCCTTTTGTTTGTTTATGATATGACATTTCTGAAGAGTATATGCTATTTATTTTTGTAGATGTCGCTGCTTGTCTGAGGTTTCCTTTCCTCATTGTGTATATTCAGATTATGCTTTTCTGGCAGGAATACTACATAAGTGACTTTGTGTCCTCAGTGCATCACAGTAGGAAGTATAAGATGGTCTGTTTATGCCGTTATTAGTAATGTTTACTTTGATCACTTATTTAAGGTATCCTGGTTCTCCACTTAAAGGTACTATTTTCCTTTTAATAAGTGGGAAAATAGTTTGAGACTCTATATAAATACCTTTTTCGTCATCACATTTTTTAAACATCTTTATTGCAGTATAATTGCTTTACAGTGGTGTGTTAGTTTCTGCTTTATAATAAAGTGAATCAGTTATTCTCATCAAATTTTCACCCTTTAGATTTAGCATCCATTGCCAGTTCTTGCCCAATAAAGATATTACTGTGATAGTTGTTTACTTATCATTAAGGTTGTGTAATGCTCAAATTGGGTGATGGCAGGCCCTTCAAGCAGGATCCTCTGATTCATTCCCGTTTTCAACCAATTTTTTTTTTTTTTTTTTTGGCTGTGCTGCGTGGCTTTTGGGATCTTAGTTCCCTGACCAGGGGTTGAACTTGTGCCCCCTGCAGTGGAAGCTCAGAGTCCTAACCACTGGACCTCTGGGGAATTCTCCCAAGTGTTCTTTTTGTTTGGTTTTTATTTTTTTTAATATTTGTTTATTTGGTTTTGCCGGGTCTTAGTTTTGGCACGTGGGTTCCTTAGTTGCAGCTTACTGGCTCCTTAGTTGAGGCTTGTGGGTTCCTTAGTTGTGGCATGCATGTGGGATTTAGTTCTTGACCAGGGATCGAACCTGGGCCCCCTGCTTTGGGAGCGTGGAGTCTTCTATCCACTGCATCACCAGGGAAGTCCCTTTTTTTTTTTCTTTTTTAATAAAAATGTTTAAAATAGCTAGTATTTAAAATCTTGTGAATTGTTTACAGTTTTATTATTGGTGCCAAATTCATTTTACTTTTCAAGATGGTATGATGTGAATGCTTAAGTATCTTTATAATCTCTGAGAAGATGGATATTATCTTTATCATTTGTAAATATATAAGCTTATTTTTTTGTGTACACATCAAAATTGTATCTGGAAATAGAAGAGCAGTTTAATCAGCTTGCTGAATTGTATCAATGTAATATTTTCTTGATGTTGATCAGGAGATTAAGGCAGCTAATGCCATTTGTTGTTTGCATGTAATTTCCATAATTTAAGCTTCTGTCACACATGTTTACATTAGGGCACAGGTGGTACTTGCCCTCTTGGTATAATTGTGTAGCTAAGATTCAGGAATAGTTTTTTTTTTTTTTTTTTTTTTGCGGTACACGGGCCTCTCACTGTTGTGACTTCTCCCGTTGCGGAGCACAGGCTCCGGACGCGCAGGCTCAGTGGCCATGGCTCATGGGCCCAGCTGCTCTGCGGCATGTGGGATCTTCCCGGACCGGGGCACGAACCCATGTCCCCTGCATCGGCAGGCAGACTCTCAATCACTGCGCCACCAGGCAAGCCCTAGTTTTTTCTTTTTTTATGAATTTATTTAATTTTTGGCTGCATTGGGTCTTTGCTGCTGCGCGCGGGCTTTCTCTAGTTGCGGCTAGCGGGGGCTGCTCTTCGTTGTGGTGCGCGGGCTTCTCATTGCGGTGGCTTCTCGTTGTGGAGCACGGGCTCTAGGCGCATGGGCTTCGGTAGTTGTGGTTCGGGGGCTCTAGAGTGCAGGCTCAGTAGCCGTGGTGCACCAGCTTAATTGCTCCGCGGCACGTGGGATCTTCCCAGACCAGGGCTCGAACCTGTGTCCCCTGCATTGGCAGGCGGATTCTTAACCACTGCACCACCAGGGAAGCCCCAGGAGTAGTTTTATGTTACGTTTGAGGCAAAATTGAACACAGGTGGATTTAGTATCACATTATAGAGGAACAAACTTTGTGTTTAAAAATGAGATGACTTAATAAGTGCGATTTCACAGTGCTATTTTGCATTTCTTTTGACTAAATATTTTAAATGCTGTTACTAAGCATTGTGATGAACTTACAAGTGTGTATTACTATTTGTTTGTTTTGACGAGCTGCCTGGCGTGTGGGGAACTAAGGTCCCCTGATCAGGAATAGAACCAGTGCCCCCCCCTGCAGTGGAAGCGTGGAGTCCTAACCACCGGACCACCAGGGAATTCACATAAGTGTGTTTCTTAGGGAAAAATGGATTTGGCAAAGTCTGGGTTTTCTAATTTAATGGTACAATTTGGAGCATGTAAGTTTATTTGTATTCCTGGGGTTACATTACATTAAAATAATAGGCAGAATTTTTTCTCCAGTTTTTTTTGTTTTTCTGCTAGTCCGTTTTGTTTTTTGATGTATTTCAAAGAAATTGTCATTATCAGTATACTTCACCCCTAAACGTTTCAGCATGCGTATCATTAACTAGAGCTCAGTATTTGTTTTACGTATTTTTTGAGTTAAATAAAATGCACAAATTTTAAGTGTATATTTGCTGAGTGCTGACAAATGTACCCATCTGTGTAACCCAAACCCCAATGAAGATATAGAACATTACCATCCTAGAAATTTCCACCCCCACCCCACCCCAGACAACTACTGTTCTAATTTTGTCCCCACCGTAGATTCATTTTCCGTTATAAAACTTCACATAATTGGAATCATACAGTGTGTATTCTTTTGTCTGAGGCTTCTTTCATTCATCATAATGTCTTTGAGAACTGCTTCTCTTTTAGATCTGCAATTCCTTCCTTCCGTCCGTCCGTCTGTCCGTCCGTCCGTCTTTGTTGCTGCACATGGGCTTTCTCTAGTCTGGCAAGCGGGGGCTACTCTTCATTGCGGTGCGTGAGCTTCTCATTTTGGTGGCTTCTCTTGTTGCGGAGCACGGGCTCTATCTAGGCTCGTGAGCTTCAGTAGTTGTGGTGCACGGGCTTAGTTGCTCCGCGGCATGTGGGATCTTCCCAGACCAGGGCTTGAACCTGTGTCCCCTGCATTGACAGGCGGATTATTAACCACTGCGCCACCAGGGAAGCCCTAGATCTTCAATTCTTGAATTCAGAGCAAGGAGGGTGCTCCCAGACCCATAAAAAAAACAGATCTATATGTGCTAAAATTTAATAATCTGTAAGACATATTAAGTGACGGGAAAAAAAGCAAAATGAAGTGTGTTTTGTATGCTGCTTGTGAAAAGAAAAAACAAAAGATGTAATAAGTTTTTATATGCTTAAAATAACTCAGGAAGGACACAAGAAACTGGTAACAGAAGTTGCCTCTAGGGATTTCTCCCATTTTTATTGAGATATAATTGACATACAACATTGTTAAAGGTGTACTACAACATAATGATTTGATACATGTGTTTATTGTGAAATGCTTACCACAATAAGTTTAGTTAACATCCATCACCATTTTTTTTCTTGTGATGAGAACCAGAATTTTACATAAAAGTCAACTGTAGCCTGTTATCCACTGCTAAACTCATAAATAAGTTTGTGAGTGAGCTTAGCTAAAGAACTGTTCTTTGCTTTCTAGGAGCTTTTGGTTGAGTTGGGACTAATTTTATATGAAATAAGTCAATACAATTTGATTTTCAATTGTGGATGCAGATTTAGAAGCACCTTGAAAACTGCAGTGGTTGAGGAAGTCTCAGAGAAGGAAGGGGTTTTGAAGTGTACCCCAGGGCCAGAAGGCCAGGCATTCTTGGCTTTTAAAAGCATGGGAATGAGATTTAATCAAGAAACACAAAGAAAAGAGTCCATATTTCCTGAAACTAAAGGTAGATTTTGATTAGCAGTAGAAGAGAGGTTAGATAAATAGTATCCATCCAAATTAAGAAAGACTGAACGAGGTAGATGAGTTTATGATTGATAGGAGAACCTACTCCTATCACAGCACAGGGGGAACTGTATATTCAGTATCTTGTAATAACCTGTAACAGAAAGGAATCTGAAAAAGAATATGTATATGTATGTATAACTGAATCACTTTGCTGTATACCTGAAACTAACACAACATTGTAAATCAACTACAATTTTTTAAAAAAAGATTGATATGAGAATCTAGGTGCTTTTATAAGTTTCATTTTGGTCAATGCCAGAGGGTTTTGGGTTTTTTTTTAGTTGTGATTTTCCTATTATAAACAATATATTAATTATCAAAACTTTGGGAGAGTTATAGAAAGGGGAGGGTCAGTACTGCAGCCCAGGAACATCAAAACTTTTGAGGTCCCTTTTATGTTGGATTGAATTTCTTTTTCTTATTCTTGAATTGAGTTTGATTTCCAGAAACAGTGTGTGGGTGAATTGTTTTATTAAATTAATTTTATAAAGGTTGAAGTTTCAAAATGACTTATTTTGAAAATATCCCAGATCCTTGTATGTTGGTGAGTTTATCTCTGAATTCCTGATATGTGAAGTGGGACATCACAAAAAGATAACTGTTCCTTCTGAAATTTACTGTTTTTATGTCCTTGGAGTAGTTTAGTGGTGGTAGTCAGTTCATCACAGAGCCTCACTTAACTTTGTTGACTTTTACATAAATATTTGTAATGACATGGTGTAGGTAAAGAGCCATATAGCCATGGATTTGAATCTTGGTTCTTAGGTAACCTTGGTCAGTTAACTTTTTTGAGCTTTAGTTTTCTTATCTCTGAAGCAGGAATAGTATAGTCCTTGTAAGGTGGTTATTAAGATCATTATGTACAGTGCCTGGAACATGGAAGCCCATAAGTAGTATTTGCTGTTCTTTCTTAATAGGAATCATGTTTAACTTCAGAACCATAGTTACCATAAGGTGAATGGGAGCAAATGACTCTATTCATGTGGCTTGATGAATCAAGTCTAAGTTCAGGTCTGTGTGCTTGCTCCTAACCACTTAATGCTTTTGCTTTTTTTGCTTTTGGTTTTGCTTTTAAAAGGCATGTGGATTGAGTCATATTTTTAAAAATCCCAATAAGTGAGGTAGTGTGTGAAATGGAATGCTGTTTGGGGTACATTTAGGAAAGGCTCGTAAAGAATGATTCTTAATAAGGAAGGAGCATTTAGATCTATTTCAGGGAAAATGTAAGAATTGCATTCAGTTTTCAAAATCCACTTCTGAGTGGATTTTAAACTCTCCCTGGGGGAAAAGGATGATTTTCTTGCCTGCTATGGACTAAGAGCTTTCTATATGTCGACTCATTAATTCTCCCACCACCCAGATACATATCCTCACTTTATTTTAAAAAAAGGAAATTAAGGCCTATGAATATGGTTAAGGCCTTGGGACTAATATGGGATGACTCTAGAACTGTTAGGGCTTATGCTGCTTCGCTGCTGCAGGCCATTGATAGATATATGTTTGAGTTACTTAGGCCCATATTTTGGGGAGACTGACACATATTAGCGTAAACCAACTATAATAGGAAAACAAATGTGTTTAGTCAGTTAAGAATTTTAAAGTCAAAGAAAAATAATTTTGTATTAATTGGGGTGCTTGAGTGCAAGTACTTTGGTTTAAAATATAAGAAGTAAAAGTTTTTATTTGTGGGGAATATTCTATTTAGCACAAATAATTAAATTTCTGTTGAGTTATTCTATGAAGTTGTAATTCTTAAACATGTTCAGATAAGTTTTAACTAACCATTTCAATTTTTTTTTAACTTATAGGAACGTCAAGGTCGTGGGAAATAAGAGGCAGTTCTGCACAGACTGCAGCAACGGTTGCGTCTGCATATCCTAAGAGGAAAAAAATTGACCTTCAAGAGAATTAGGACTTTTTTCTTAATTTCATTGACTTCAGAGACGATTGCAGACTTGCAGTTTAAGTATTGGAATTTCACAAAAGACATAGGACTTAACTGGAAAATGAAAAAAAAAAGAAAAAGAAAAAACTAAACAAAAAATCCCTCTAGGTAGTTTAGGTGAAAAATGTCCCTTTTATTTTGGCTTTGGTTGTGATTTCAGAGCATAATGCTTTGTTTTTTTGTCTTTTTACTATGTTTTTCGGATTTTAAAGTCCGTAAGTGCATACAGTTTTCTCTAATTTTTAAACCCTTTCCTCCCCCCATTTTGACATTTGCACTTGGAGAACACTTGAGTTTTGAAGGTTTTGGGCATCCACCCCAGAAAGTGGGAATTTGTTTTTTCCCTTCTGAACTGGAAGAACATTTTTATGAAGAATTTTTGTCTTGGAGAATTTAACAGTGTTACCCAAGGTTGTGTCTTTAAGGGTGGTTCATTTTCTCTGACCCTTTGTTATTCAAAGTAAAATACTAGGAGTCCTAAGAAATGTTCTGTTCTTGTACATTATACTGATTAAGTCAGGATTAATTTGATTTCAAAGCTAAGAACAGTGGTAAAAACTTGTTTACAGAAATGCATTTTGGAAGAGAAAAATATTGTAAAACGTGTAGTGAATGTTTCTTCAGTTTCTTGTTCAGCCAATGAGGAAAGGGCATTGCCTTTCTTTTTACCATTAATCACTTCTCAATAAACGTGAGATCCTGTTGAGCATCACTTCTAGTACCATTTATTAGTATTATTTGAATCTGCTATATTTTATGAAAGCTTTGGAGTATAAGGAGTTTTAAGAGGTGAGACAGCAACCATTTTTAGAAAGTTCACTGAGATGGAATAGTTCAGGCTTGCTTTGGTACCCAGGGTTGGATAACCATGACCTCTGCAAAGCAAGATGGGCCAATATTCATAATGCTTTATTTCTGGATATTTCCCTGAGAAGGTAGAGCCACTGCTATGCTAAATTGTTCAACAAATATTTGATCGTGAGTGCTTATTAGGTGCCAGGCATTGTGCTAATAACCTTGAGGAAACCTGGCCACATATCTTACGTGCAGAGTAGGTAGAGCCCAGTGTCGAGGTTTTAAGTGTTTAATCTGAAATATGACTTATTTAGGCAGGATTCCATGTGGTCCAAGAATAAGAAATTCCAATGGGCTTGAATCTTTGTGAACCATATAACCGTAATGTTAATTGATTCATCCTTGTTTATTTCCTAAGGGTTGGAGCTTCTCTGCCTTAAAGATTTTTAGCCCTTAAGATGTCCCAATTTTGGAGATTTAGTTAAATGTGTAAAAACTTCTGTAGTAAGAAAGGGTTCTGAAAATGGATTATAATACTGTTGGACCCTGTTTTGCCCACAGATTACTTATTCATCCTATTCTACACAGCCCAGGCTACTAAATCAAGGGTGCGATAAAATTA
This sequence comes from Tursiops truncatus, assembly GCF_011762595.2. Classification (NCBI taxonomy): domain Eukaryota; kingdom Metazoa; phylum Chordata; class Mammalia; order Artiodactyla; family Delphinidae; genus Tursiops; species Tursiops truncatus. The sequence continues at coordinate 161,473,501 of NC_047034.1, read as the reverse complement.
ATAAATGTTGATTTTGTAATTAGCGTTATTGTTGACACTTTGAGTTGAGAACTTTTCTCTGCCTATCTGAAGCACCGCACAATATACCTAGATATTCCTATTTGCTAAGCTTTTTGAAGTATATTCCCCCCAGATTGGGGAGTCCTTTGTGCTTTCATCGGTTTGAAGATGCCCAATTTTGAATTGGAAATGTAGCATTTATTGCTTTCAATTTTAGCTGAAACTTCTGTGACTTCTACAGGACTCCCATGGGCTTGATGGAGGTTTAGTATTTCACCTTTGAAAGAGAAAAAAATATCCGGAGAAAAGCAAATTCAAAATCAGTTTTACCTAGATTTTCCTACCTTGTATTCAAGTTGGATATGAGATTATTCAATATGCTTTTTTACAGTTTGAAATGCTAGTGCCTCAGTATTTAAGCCAGTCCTTCCCAGTCTTTATTTTTACATCACATAGAAACTACTGGTGTGGCTTTGAGGACAAGCTGAAAGGAATTTGGAGCCCTTAAAAAGGCTGCTCACCCAGCTGTCCCTGAGTGAGTGTTGAGGGAGGCAGGGTGTTGAATTTGTGTATTTTTTTAAAAACCATACTGGCCTTGTAATGTATAAAAAAATTAGATAATATTCACTCTTAAAGAGTTGGTCCAGAAGTTGGTTTGGTGAAGATCCCAAAATGCAGCTCAACTAGTTCTCTTATTTGCTAACAACAACTTTGCCAGTGGAAAGTGTTGACTTTTGACTATTTGCCCTTAATGCTTTGTTCTGTCATTTGTGAATGTAAGACTTTGGATAGCCATGCTTGTTTACTGTTCTCCTTTATTGAATATGAGGGGAAACTGAACAATCTCACAACGTGCCATCAGTGTTAAATTCAAAGCATTTTTTAAACCTTTAATATCAAAAAGTGTATAAGTCTTATATTCACTAGATTTAATCTTAGTTACACTTGATTGGCTACCTTCCCCCAACATGTTCCATTTAAAAAAAAACTTATTTTGCAGAAATGGTGTGAAGAGTTCTCATACACCCTTCACTCAGCTTCCCTCAAATGTTAACATTTTACATACCATGGAATGATTTTCAAAAACAGTAAATATTGATACAGTACTATTAACTAATCTATAGACCATATTTGGATTGTGCCGGTTGTTCAAGGAATGTCTCTTTTCTAGCTCAGCATCCAGTCCAGGATCCCACAGTATGGTTAGTTGTCTCTAGTCTGTAGACTGCAAGTTCTTCAGTCTTCATCTTTTATGATTTTGACACTTTTGGAGAGTACTGACCAGTTGTTTATGGAGTGCCCCTCGAGTTGAATTTGTCTAATACTTTCTCACTATTATATTGAAATTATTTTTTTGTAAGAATACTGCAAAAATCATATATGGCCTTCTTAGTGCATTATATCAGGGTACATGATGTCCATATGTATTATTACTGGTGATGTTAACTTTGATCACATTAAGGTAGTATTTGCTGTATTTCTCCACTGTAAAGTTATTGTTTCCCTTTGTAATGAATTAAGTAACTTGTGGAGGAATATAATTTTAAACTATCAATCTTTGGTTCACTAATTTTGACGTCTTTGAATTGTTATTCCCCGGAACAAATACTGCTGTGGCGTTTGCCTAATGTTAATTCATTATGTCTATTGTTTCTTCTACATTCATACTAATTAGAATTCTGCTATAAGGAGGAGCTGTCCCTTCTCCCCATTTTATTTATTCAGTGATATCAGTATGGACTTTGTATTTTATTCCATAGGTCAATGCTATCATTTAATTTCTTGCTCAGATTGTCCCACCTTTGGCCATTGGGACCTCCTTCAAGTTGGCTCCTGTGTCTTTTTGACATGCCCCTGATGTTTTTTGGAGCCCTTCTGTAAGATGTTCTTGGCTAGTCTTGTATTTTCAGTGCCCCAGCCCCATTTTTCAAAAGGAACAAAGGTTCCTTTTATTGGAGAATATTTAGAAACCAATCGTTGATTTCTTTTTTAAAGCAACATTTTAAATAGCAACAGATTATTAAAGTGGAGTTTTTATTACTCCTGTAGGTGAAGAATTATTTAGCCTAATCAAAACACCTAACCACTTCATCTCTTCCTCCACTTTTGTAGAGCTTTTATACCAGTCTTCTGGAGTTGTGGAGAGGGCTTTTCACCTGGCATAATACTTCACCTAGAGTGAGGTCCAATGAATGTAGGTTGGTTTGCACCCTTCCATAATTTCTATCTTTAGCCTTGTAAATAGAGACCCAAAATGTTGGCCTCGTTTCCAACGCATCTAAACTGTTCTAGGGGTTCAGAGCTTTTTCTACCTGTGAAAAAATAAATGGTCATATACTGAAGTTTTCTGTTTTTCATTAGGGAGCAGATAGCACTTGAATATTGCCGCTTTTATTTGAAAAACAATTTTTCTGGAGAAGTAATCTTGTGTCATGAATGTAGGGCCCTTCCCTCTGAAAATGAAAGTGAGAGTAAAAGTGTCCCTAGGATTCAGATATGATAAAGCCAGTTTACAATCATTTTTGTTTTTTGCCTTGGGTAGTATTGCTACTTAAGACTGTATCACTCACTGCTAGTGGTTTCTGGGCAGCTGGTGGAACTCCTTACCCCTGAGAAGCCATTCTTTGAAACTAATAATTTCAGCTGCAGGGTTTTTTGCACGTAGAAAGCTGACATGGCTGTGGGGTAAGACATCCATAGCGAGACTAAGTGGGTTGGAGAAGGTCCCACAAACCTGCTTACAGGTTTCCTGATCTGGCTCTGTAGCCCCGCCTACTGGAGAGTTTAGGGTGGCCCCGCCTGCCCTGCCCCGTCCAGCAGCTGGGCTCGGTGACTGGACGGCGCGAGCACGTCGGCGGCCATGCATGGTGGCCACTGCATCGTGACCCGCAGGGAGGCAAACCTCTGTCCTGCTAACGTGATTCTCTCCATACTCCCGCGACCCCGTCAACTCTAGCCCGCTGCAGCCTGGGGGGCCGCTCAGCATACCCGTTCATTTTGTGTGCTTTTCCCTTGCCCTATTTTACCGCGAAAAATGTGGGTTTAAGACGGTGTCGCCATTGCCTTTGCACCTGCGCAAAAGCCTCTCCCAGTGCCAAACCCTTTACCTTCATAGGTGAGCTTAGGTCTCCTATGGGACGGGGAGCTGGAATTTCACGCTATCCTGCTCGCAGGGCAAAGATGACATTAGTGCCATGCGTGGCTTGTTGCTCTCCTACCTTTTAAAATAATGATCGACCGCGTGGCTGGCTAAAGTTTGTAAAACTGTTACTGTGGCCCCACCTGCTGGCCATAGGTAACGTTCACGTGCTCAAAAAAGAAAGTTACTTTGGAGTTGCCTTTTAAGGGGAAGCTCTCTGAAGAAACTCCCAATTTTGCTGCTTTGTCCAGTTTTTCGTGTTAGTGTATTCATCTGCTTTTCCCATCTATTCATTCATTCTGTATTTTGTGAGCCCCTGTTGGTGCTATTGGGCACTGGGGGAAAGGGAAATGAATAATATTCTTGTCCTCAGAATTTAGTTTAAGGATTACACTGTAATACGGTTTAGAGTTGGGGAAATACAGGGTAGGAAGAGAAGAGGGGCATCTACCCAGCAGATTGCTATTTCAATATTGGATCTTCCTTCCTAGCTTTTTCTTAATCAGTGGAAACCACGAGCTCCTTGCCTCTTTATCTTCCTTCGCAGTTTCCGCTCTCCTAGGTACTCTGCTCCATCATTGAGATGTCTGATTGGGCAAGTCAGGGAATTACTCTGTGCACATACTTCCTCATTGGAAAGAGGAAATGACCTCTGATGCCACTTGATGTATGATTTTTGCAGGGATTTAAATTCATTTTAACTACTAGTGCTTTTCTAATTAAAACCACCAGTCCAGACGGTTACATATAGAATAAAACAATATATATATCTTGGTATAACACTTTGTTATCTATCCTTCTAAACCTTTTAAAAATGCTTTATGATACATGTAAATTCAGTATATAGTATATAGCATGTGTGTATTCTTGAAAGTAACCCATATAATTTTAAGTTATTTTACAAAAATGGAATAATACAAGACCATCTACAGTGTCCCCTCCTCCCCCCATCACAATTCCATGAATTTCTATTTTGGTCTGCTTGAGAAGGACCCAGGTCTTCTGTAACAACTTAATATGGCTGGCCTTCTAGGATCCTGGAGTGAGCAGTGCCCCAAGGGCCTAGGTCTCTGTCATCAACAGCTACCTGGCAGAACCCTGACCTTTTCATCTTGTTCTTCTTAAGCACTGGGACCCAAACTTTTCCAGACTTCTGTTTCCCCAAAGCCTTTCAATGTAAAGAGTTTCTGTTTCTCTTCAGTGTGAAGAGTTTCTAGGCACTCTGTTTTTAGAGGCATGTCATTCCAAATCAAGGCATTTTGCTGCAGAAGTATAGGACATGTCCTGGGCGTGCGGGAAGAGTAAGCTGGCCAGGAGTGGATAGGGGAGTGCTGCTAAATGCCAGGCAGAATTCTAGGCACCGCGGCGATAGCAGAAAGCTAAGAGCTCCTGCCTTCAATGGGACTTCAATTCTGGTGGAGAGACAGACACATTTGTCATGTGTGATGAGTACTATAGAGAAAAGTAACACAAGATAAATGAGGCTGGAAGAGTCATGCTAACAAATTCAGAGAGGTGAGTGATGAAGACAAGCTGGGTAAGGCTTTGAGAGGGAAGCACTCACTTTTGAGAAAAGTGTATCATCACCTTTTCATTTTACCTCACCTTACCGCACCTGTCTTCTTTCCCAGATTAAATCCATGGTCCATCATAATCCCCCTCTCACCTCGTCTTCACCATCATCCCCTTGCCCCTTACTCTTGCTTCATCTATTTTAACTGACAAACCACAATCCTGGTTACATATAACTGCATCTACCCGCACCTCTGCAGTTTAGAGTGGTTGGAGAAAACATTCAACCAGTGTCTTAAATTCATGATCAGCAACCTCAGGAGGGGGGATCATCAACATTTGCCCCATTTGTTCAGTTTCCTCCTTACAAGACAACCATTTCATACCTTCTTCCTTTCCTCAAACCTCCAACACCTTGTATTCCACCTTTACTCTCAATGACTTGACTGAGAAAAAATAAAGCAATCAGAACGAGACATAACCTACTCCTTCCACTACGTGTACTTACCTCACCTCACATAATTGTAGATCGATGTTTCTTAAAGCCTGGTCTCTGGGCCAGCTGTATCAGCACCACCGGAGAACTTGTCAGAAATGCAAATTCTTGGGTCCCACTTAAGACCTACTGAATCAAATTCTGAGGGTGGGGCCCAGCAATCTGTGCTTTTATAAGTGCTCCAGGTGATTCTGATGAAGCTTAGTTTGCGAACCAATGCCCTTGGGACTATGCATGTTTCTGTCTAGAAAGAGGCCCTTCATTTGTGCACCAGACCTTCGTCTCTCAGCAACTAAGGAACATGGCTCCATGAAATCTCCCTCTTCCACATCCCAATTTCACCTCTATTGGATCATTCCCATCAGCGTAAAAATGTGCCGCTGTTTCTCCCATTTCTTCCTTCAGTTACCACCCGTTTCTCTATTCCTCTTTGCAGCAAGACCCCAAAGAGGAAGCTGTTACTCACTGGCTCCATTTCTTCTTCATTCTCTCTAAACCACTCCAGTCAGGCTTTCATCCTCTGCTTTCCGGTGGAACTGATCATGTCAAGGTCACTGGTGACCTCACATGGTTAATTCTCAGCCTTTATTTAACCTATAAATGGCATGTGATCTCCTTGATATACTTCCTTCACTTGGATTCGAGCACAGCATTCCTCCTGATTTTCCTCCTGTTTTACTGGTTGTTCCTGCTTAGTCTCCTTGGTTGGTTCCTCCTCTGCTTTTTGTCCTCGATGCCAGAGTGATCCAGGGCTTAGTCCTCGACCCTCTACACTCTAAATTTCATCCAGTCCTGCGGCTTTAAACACCAACCATGTGTCAACAACTCCCAAATGTAGAGTCAGTCCAGGTCTGTCTCCTGAACTCTGGTATATTCAGTTGCCAGCTCAGCCTCTCCACTAATGGCTCACCAACATCTCAAACCCAACACTTACAAACCTAAACTCCTTCCTTCCTCATCTGCCCCATCTCTTGTAATAAATTCATCTCTCCCATTTCTCAGGCCAAATCCTGAGAGTAATGTTTGATTCCCTATCTCACATCATTTTTGGCAGCAAATCTTACTGGTTGACCACTTCCCTCCGTATCTATGGTGAAGTTACCATCCTTTCTCACCTATATGACTGCACCAATCTCTTAGCTGGTCTCTACTTGCACTTTTGCTTCTTACAGTCAATCCTCCACACAGCAATAAAGGGATCCTGTGAAAATGTACATCAGATCATATTTCTGAGCTCAGACTTTCTCCTGGCTCCCGTCTCACTCAGAGTAAAGGCCAGAGCCTTCGACGCCTCACCAATCATTATGCCATCTGACCCTCCCATTTCCACTTTCATCTCACTGTTCTTATCTGCTCCACTCACCTTGTCCTCCCCGCTACCCTTCAAATGAGCCAGGTTCCTGTCAGAGGGTCTGCACCCTAGCTGGCTCTTCCACCTGGAATACCCTTCCCTCATATGTCTGCAGGGCAGCCTATTCCCATTCATTCTCCCATCTCCTGCGCTGCCTGCCTCCCTTGCTCTGGGAGTAGGCAGCGGTGGACCTGAGATTCCATTCACCGCACATCTGTCTCTCTCTACTCTGAAGTGGGCAGTCAAGAAAGCTAATAAAAAGCTGTCACACAATTTTTAAAAAATTGAATGAATCGGCAATTCGTGGTTAACAGAATTTTAAAGATATAGTTTCTATTCTCCAGTTCCAACTCCTGCTTCCCTAGAGTGACAAAACACTGACCTGGGAGTCAGAAGTCTTGCATCAATCCTAGGCCTGGCTCTGTCACTAAGGAGCTCTGTGACCTGTGGCAGGCAAGTCATTAGGCTTGCTCAGCCCAGGAAGTGAGGGAACTGGGACTAAATGATCTATAAGGTTGACCCTCCAGTCCTGTCAACCCTACTTCCAAAATACATCCCAACACTGTCAGTGTTTCTCATCCCCACTGCCACTACCTCCTCTCCATGCTGTTTTTATTTCCTGCATGGGCTACTGCATCAGCCTCCTTTCTCATCTCCTCCTTTCACTCTTGTCCTTTAATCCACCTTCCACATAGCTGCCTAAGTGAATGTACAAGTATGAATCAGGGCATGCCCATTTCTCTCTTGAGCCCTCCAGCAGCTTCCTGCTGCACTTAGAATCACCCCTGTGCTCCTTACCCTGGCCTACAGGGCCCCTCGCCATCTGGCTCTGTGCTCCCTCCACCTCATCTGGTTTCATCCACAGTGGTTTCCAACCCCTCAAGTATGCCAAGCTCATTCCTGCCTTGGCAGTCCTTTGTTTTGCTTGCACATTCTTCCTCCTGTGTTCTCCTGGTGGATTTCCTCTCATATTTTTAGGACTCAGCTTCAGTGTCATTTCCTGAGTATGAGCTTCCTTTCCTGATCACCTTATCTAAAGCCAGTTCTCCCTTGTTATTTTAAAATTAAGCTCCCTACTTATTTTCTGTTTTCATCATAACATTTATCACAGTGTAACATTATTTTAAACCATGCAATATTCACACAATGGAATACCATACAACTGTAAAAAAGATAGAAATCTATGTATTGATATAGAACGATTTCTTAAGATATATTGTTAAGTGAAAAAGATCCCAAGGTGCAGTGCAGAGTGTATAGAATACCACCATCTGTATAATAAGGCTGGGGGGTGGGCGGGGAGAATATATCTGCTTGTATATTCGTATGTTATCTCTGGATGGGTACAGAAGAAACCGATAACATTGCTGGCCTCTATGGAGGGGACTAGGTGGCTAGGGGCAGGAGTGGGGGGCTTTTCACTGTGCACCTTTTTGTATTTTGAATCATATAGTGTACCACCTATTAAAAATAAATAAGTAAATATTAAAAGTTGTGTACTTGCTTTGTTTCCTATCTCCTCAAAGAGAACATAAACATCATGAGAGTGTATACCATGTCCTTTCTTGTTCCCTGTTATGTCCTCAGCACTTAACACAATGCCTGGCACCTAATAGTGCTCAATAAGTAATTATGGGATGAATGAATGAAGGCCTCTTCCTGCTCTCACACTGTGATTCTAATCTTAGGGCTTCAAGAATATAAGACATGATATGGGGATATAGGTATATGTATAGCTGATTCACTTTGTTATAAAGCAGAAACTAACACACCATTGTAAAGCAATTATACTCCAATAGAGATGTTTTAAAAATAAATAAAATTAAAAAAAAAGAGATTCTAGGACTGGCCATTTAGAGGCACCAAAAGAGAATTGTTTTGCAGTGTGGTACACTGTTTTTCTTTGTTGTTATCAATAAGCTTAAAAAAAAAAAAGTGAGGGGGAGTGTGTGGCGGGTGAAATATGGAGGACCTGCCTGCCACAGACGTGCTTCCCAAGCAAGAGCCCAAGTGCCAGAAGAGGACAATGTCCTGCTTAGACCATGACCCAATCATGGCCTCTGCGGATGTCAGCCTGAGGGACAGGCAAAGAAGCCCCCTTTCCTGAGGCCTCAAAACGTTCAGGATCACAGCTCCTACCACACTCTAGTTCTAAGATTGTCTTCTTCTCCAGATTGTGAATTTTTTGAGGCCAGGAACTGCGTCTGTCTTGCTCACCAGTATACTTAGAGCCTGGCATAGAAGTGACAAAAGAATGAACTGAAAGACAGAATTTGAGTTGAAAGACCGAAATCAGGCTCTGTCATACCCCATCTAGCCAGGAGGTGGCACCAAAGGAGCATTTTCTGAGGTGTCAGTTCTGCCCAAGCCCACATTCTGGGGAGCAGAGTCCTATTTTGACCAGGGGAGGGGGTAGCTGATTTTTGACAAATTTACTAAGCAGCTCTACTAGGCACTGAAGGTTGTAAGAAGAGATAGCTGGGCCAGGGAGACAGAAGCCTCACAGAAGCCAGTAGGAATTTCATTTAAGCATTCATTCAATCATTCATTCAGGCAACCAGGTATTTCTAGAGTGCCTCACTGGTGCTAGGAATGGTACTAGGAGACTGGGTGTGAACAAGGTGAATGTCTCTGCCCTCAAGACCCCTCCTGAGCTTCCTCTTCCTGCTTCAGGCTGCTCCCTCTGCCACAACTCTCCCCTCACACTCACATGCTCTGCTCCCCTCAACTACTAACCCTGGTTCATCATTCAGGTCAAAATTAAACCTCATTTCCTCTCTGAAGCTCTCCTGGGGCTTCCAGGCTCAGTTAGGACCCCTGTTAACAGACCCCAGGGTTCTGACCTTGCCTTCTTTATGCATGCCTGTTTCCCCTGCTAGACCAGAGGCTCCATGAGAATAAAAACCAGGTCTGTTGTGTTCACCAGTGCCTGGCACTATGCCTGGCTCACGTCATGATCTCAACACATATGAAGAAAAGGCCACGGCCATTTCATTTGGATCTGCTCTTTTATTATTTATTTACTTACTTATTTATTGGCTGCACAGCTTGTGGAATCTTAGTTCCCCGACCAGGGATCACACCTGAGCCCTTGGCAGTGAGAGTGTGAAGCCTTGCCACTGGACCACCAGGGAATGCCCTGGATCTGCTCTTTTAGAGTATTTGAGGATGACATCTTAAATGCTCACAGACCGGGCCACCCTAGTTACAGGCTTGCACATTCCAGTCTACCAGGCTCCAATGTTATTTTTTAAAAGAGGCCATCGAGGGCTTCCCTGGTGGCGCAGTGGTTGAGAGTCCGCCTGCCAATGCAGGGGACGCGGGTTCGTGCCCCGGTCCGGGAAGATACCACATGCCGCGGAGCGGCTGGGCCTGTGAGCCATGGCCGCTGAGCTTGCGTGTCCGGAGCCTGTGCTCCGCAACGGGAGAGGCCACAACAGTGAGAGGCCCGCGTACCGCAAAAATAAATAAATAAATAAATAAATAAATAAATAATAAATAAAAGAGGCCATTGACCCCGACATCACCCTGGTTCAAGAAAGCAAATACCCAGGCTGCACAGAGATTTGCTGCTATAGCGTTTCATGCAGTCAACTTGTCCTACAGAAAGGTGGTCAGGGGTGTCAGACAAAGAACAAGGGCTTTCCATTGGGATTCTAGCTTCCAGTCTTGGCCACTTGCTAGTTGTGTGAACACGTCATTCAACGTTTCTGCCCCTCAGCTTTCCCACCTGCGGGAAAGATGGGCATAATCATATGTGCACTTCTGGGCTGATGAGAGGAGTTCATGAGCTGTCACAGAGGACCTCCATGCCATTAATGTCAGCTTCCTTCCTAACCGTGAGGCAGTGCAAGTTATTGGTTAGCAGTCCGGGTTCTGGGTCAGATAGACCAGGGTCTGAGTCCTGGCTTTGTCACTTCTTAGTAAGCTGAACTTGGGGAAGTCACGTGACATCACTGAGTCTCAGTGTGCTTACGCGGAAAATGGGGACAAGTCGTACCCGCATCCAGAGTTGTTGTAAGCGCTTATGTGAAGCTCATGTGTATAAAGGGCTTAGCCTGGTACGTTGTAGGTGCTCAATAGATGTGCACAGCATCATGACGGAGACGGTCAAGGGGACAGAGAAAGTGGGTCTGATCCTCATTGGTGAGGTCATTTGGGAACTATTTATCGAGCATCTAATTTGTGGAGCGTCCTATGTGGGGAACCATTTGAAATGGACCTCCCACCCCAAGTCTAGAATAAGACAGAAAACATAAATAAGAAAGCTTTCATGGGACTTCCCTGGTGGTCCAGTGGTTAAGACTTTGCCTTCCAGGGACTTCCCTGGTGGTGCAGCGGTTAAAAATCCACCTGCCAATGCAGGGGACACGGGTTCGATCCCTGGTCCGGGAAGATCCCACATGCAGAGCCCGTGCGCCACAACTACTGAGCCTGCACTCTGGAGTCCGTGCTCCCCGACAAGAGAAGCCACTGCAATGAGAAGCCTGTGCACTGCAACGAAGTGTAGCCTCTGCTCTCCACAACTAGAGAAAGCCCGCACGCAGCAACGAAGACCCAACGCAGCCAAAAATAAAATAAATACATACATACATACTAAAAAAAAAAAAAAGACTTCGCCTTCCAATGCAGAGGGTGTGGTTTCGATCCCTGGTTGGGGAGCTAAGATCTCACGTGCCTCATGGCCAAAAAACCAAAACATAAAACAGAAGCATTATCATAACAAATTCAATAGAGACTTTAAAAATGGTCAACGTCAAAAAAATCTTAAAAAAAAAGGAAAGCTTTCATGTGCAAAGTGATAAAAGTTATTAAAAAAAATCGAGACTCAAAAAGTTGTTGAATGAAAGAAGCTAGGAGCAAAAGAGTCCATACCACATGATTCTATTTTTGTGAAGTTCTACAACTGGTGATGGAGAGCAGAAGCATGATTCCCACTGGGGTACTGGCTGGGAAAGGCATGAGGGAGTTTCTGGAAATGTTCTGTCTTGATCTGGGTAGTGGATGCCTGGGCGTATGCAAAATATGTAAAAATTCATCCAACAGTACACTTAAGATTTGTGGAAATCTCTTTTTTTTAAAAAAATTATTTATTTTATTTATTTATTTGGCTGCCCCAGGTCTTAGCTGAGGCACGTGGGCTCCTCGTTGCCGTGTGCGGGATCTTCAGTTGCGGCATGCGGGATCTAGTTCCCTGACCAGAGATCGAACCCGGGCCTGCTGCACTGAGAGCGTGGAGTCTTAACCACTGGACCACCAGGGAAGTCCCAAGATTTGTGGAAATCTCACATACAGTAAACTGTATGTAAATTATATTTTAAAAAATTGCACCAGAGGAGTTTAGAGAAGGGAGCGATTTCTTCCAGCTAAGTGGACAAGGCAGGCTGCATGGCCTGGAGAAGGAACTGCAAGGGGGAAAACGGCCACTTTCTCTCTCGGTGGCTCAGTGACAGAGCATCTAAACAAAACACTTAAATGGAGTCAGGAATCGTCAGTAAGTGGTTGTGGAGATTATATACTCCCTGTTTACTCTGAAAAAAAAAGTTTGGGATTATATATTGCAAAAGTCATAGTCAGGGAGGTAATTATCAAGTGTAACATGAGTGTTTGATCTATTTTTGGCCTCATTGCTAGCTCTTCTGGCCCTTCATTCCCTTTGGCTAATGTGATTGAGAGCTGTTTTGCTGGTTCTCTTCTATCAGCGGTGGCTGGATGACGGGAGGGAACAGATAGGGGAACACAGAGGGGAATGGTAAATCACATCTCTGCTGGGCTTCCCTGTTCACAAAGCACCTGTGTGCACAGCGTCTCACTTGATGACAGCAATCTAGGAGGGAGGGAGGGTATCAGTCACGATTATCGATGGCAAGCAACAGAAACCAATTCTGGGCAGCTTAAGCAGAGGACCAGCGTATTGGAAGGTTATCAAATAGCTCACAGAATCAAAGGAGAACTGGAGAACTAGGGTCAGAAAACAGGCGGGAATCAAGGGAGGCTCATTCAAGCCTGTGTATTTGAGGGTGTCTTTGTTTCAGCAGTTTAACTATCACAGTTACATTTGGGAATGACTGAGACAGATTTTCAAGGAAGCGGTAGTGTGGACATGGTAAGTAATTTGACCAGGAGAGAAGGGAGTTTCCAGGAGGGAACCACTGGATGAGCAAATGCAGGGTAGTAGGAAAGAACGGTGAAGGTGTGATTGGGGGACACAGTTTGTTGCAAGGGAGCAGTGAGTTAAAGCTGGGAAGGGAGGTGGAAGGTGTGCTGTGGAGAGCCTTGCATGTCTGGGAGATGAGCTGGTACTTGAACCAGCAGACAGTAAGGATGCTTGGAGGTTTCTGAGCAAGGGAACAAGGGGTTCTCTTTCCACTTTAGGAAGAATAACCCAGTACCCACAAGAGGACTGTGTGAAGCAGGAAGTCTGGACCTAGGCCAGCTGACATAGTAAGTAACACTGTCACCTCCTCCCAAGAGACAGAGGATGAGGACCGAGAGAGGGCTTTGGTACCTGGGTCATTGGGAACCACAGAGAAGGCAGTTTCAGGAGTGTGGTCAGGCCAGTGTTGGGGACTGAGTGAGCGTGAGGATGTGGGGTTTCAGGCGGATGAGAACACAGGCCCCAAGTCCAAGCTCTCTACCACTTGCCCCAGCCCACCACTGCCCTTGGCTCCGCTGGGCGTCCCACTCCTCCTAACTTCCCCTGCCTCAGAGCTGAGTCCTTCTGGATTTTGCTCTTCCCTTCTGTTCCCCCAGCTTGACAGAGAATCTTAGCATCTGAAGAGACCTTAGATGGACAAGCAGAGGCTTGGGGAAGGGAAGGGACTAGACAAGACATGGCCAGGAATAGGCAGAGCCAGTAGTGAAACTCCATCTCCTCTGCCCTGTTCAGGGCCCTGACTAGACACGTCTCTACTGAGATGCCGTCCCTGACTGAGCCCTGTCATTCGGTTATCTCATAGCCTCGAGGTGGCATGTATTCAGTTTGCATTGCATATTCCATGGGTGATTTAAAACTCCTTTCGTGTGTCTTCCAGTGAGACCCTACGGAGGCCTAGTTCCTCGTCCTTGGCATCTCCTCTAGAACAAGTCCAGGACTCTTCATGAGGGGCTCCTGGGCCCTGGGGTTGAGGCCTTCTCTGCCTCTCAAGCTGGGGAGATTGCTGAGCACAGACCCTGCAGCCTCCAGCCTGATCCCCAAAGACAGTGCCCAGCGTGAGACCATGAAATTAGCAGGAGGCCCTGACGGAAGGCTTGAGCCATCCTTCTGCTCCTTGGAAGTCCCTCTAGGGACCCCTTCACCCTCCAGGGGAAGCCTAGCACTGCCCCCAGGCTGTACAGGCCTGGGATGAAGGAGTGTCCCTCCCGAGTACCCTTAGGGGCCCAGGACACATTTTATGTTAATTCTTCAGCTTGTGATTCCAGGATCATGTGAGTAGTGTAAAGTCAAACTATAAACGTGGGTTTGGGGAATTCCCTGGAGGTCTAGTGATTAGGACTCCGTGCCTTCACTGCCGAGGGCCCAGGTTCAATCCCTCGTTGGAGAACTAAGATCCCACAAGTCACGTGGTGCGTCCAAAAAAACCGAAAACCAAACAAACAAACCTGCGCTTGGATTATAAATTCTCAGGGAAATACCCACCTTCCTACTCTAACGCAGGCCGAGACATAACACATTTCCTTGTTTTTCTGTGCCAGAGGAGAGATTTTTCCTCATCTCTTCCACCGAGGGTGTAGTCCTTGGAGGGTCCTCCTCATCCTGTATCATTAGAACCTGGACCCAGCTACCCCTTGCCATCTCTTAACTCATCTCCCCACCCTGGGAATCTTTTTTTTTTTCCTAATATTTATTTGGCTGCGCCAGGTCTTAGTTGTGGCACACAGGATCTTCATTGCGGCATGCATGCTCCTTTAGTTGCAGCATGCAGGATCTAGTTCCCTGACCAGGGATCAAACCTGGGCCCCCTGCATTGGGAACGTGCAGTCTTAACCACTGGATCACCAGGGAAGTCCCCCTACCCTGGGAATCTTCCTCTGCTATTCTTCAACTTCACCCTGAATGAATCTTAGTAAAGCGTGGTTCTGATCATGCCCAAGAACCTTCAGTGGCTCCCCATGGATTAGAAATGTAACACGTCATTAACTAAGTAGCATTTCAGGCCTCAATAGCAGGGCCTCAACCCACCTTCACAGTCTCATCTCCTGTTACTCCCAGCAGAGAGGCCACCAGGCAGGCAGAGCAGTAACTCAGGGGGCACCAGGGAAAAGTGCCTGCCACTTGTGGCTGGGCACTTGGGGCCACTTGCCTGGCAAAACGATGCCCCCTTCCCACCCTCTGTCACTCACATTCTCCTCAGACTTTGCCCACTTTATTCATAACATAGCAGGGATGGGGAAAATTGCTATTTTTAAAAAGCTGCCTGAAATGGTAAATTTTATGTTATGTATATTCAACGAGAAAAAAAAAAAAGCTGCCAGATTTCATTTCTTCTTGGTGGAAGACTACCTTATATATTTATTCAGTTATTTAACGTTTCAGTCACATTTACTTTTCGCTTTTAGTGTGCTCACAGAAAATTAGGGTACCTTAAACAGTTTAACAGCAATTTTCGTAAGCAAAGTTACATTCCATCTCTAAGTCAAATTGGTCAAAGCTCCAGTATTTACAAAACATGACAGACAAGATGCTACACAAAACCATTGCATCTGAAGATCTTTTCCTTTGTTCTCAAAGATCACTGGAAAAGAAAGCATGGTCTGCTGAAGACTACCTTTTCTGGGACAATATTCCTACTTGGCCTCCCATGGTGCCAAGCGAGTCTCAGGATGAATGGGGAGAGAGAAGCTGAGACCAAAAGGGCTAAATACTTTGCACCAGGAGATAAAGGGCGAGTCTTCTGGCTGGTTGTTTTGTTGTTGCTGTTGTTTGCTTTTGTTTGGTTATAGATGCTGTTCTGGTTCTTTCTCTGGAGGACCCAAGAAATGGGTGTGGGGCACAGTTTGGACACAGAAAAGAAAGGGCAGGGACGGAAGGGCTTCATCTGAGCAGGGAAGGCCCCACTAACGTGGCAGGGGCTGGAGGGGAGGCTGAGGGACCAGAGGGGCATGGCTGAGAAGCCTGAAGATGCCCCTCATTTGAGTTTGCTGGAAGGACATCAGTCTCCAGTTTGCATTGACTGAATCGCTATTTCCTCATGACTTACACAAGCTGTCAGCAAGCCTCGTTAGCACCACAACTAGCCTGGGGCTGGTGTTGCCTTGCGGGATGAAGGGACGAACAGAGGCTCTCTCTGGGTGGAGGCGATTGGGAGGATGGCAGCAGCCTGAAAAAGTGATTACAAGGCAGCCTGGAATGATCAGGAAGCAACCAGAGCTGCTGTGCTGATTACACGGAAACAAGACATGTGACTATGGTTTGGTTTCAGAGAGCCGGGTTTTGATTCCTGGGTGTACCTTACAAGCTGTGTGACCTTGAGCAATTTAACTCACCTCCTTGAGCCTCCATTTTACTCTTTGTTAAATGAGAAAAACAGTCCCTACCTCACAGGACTGTCATGGGGATTAAATGAGATACAGCAGTCCCCCCTCAACCGTGGTTTCATTTTCTGAGGTTTCAGTTACCCATGGTCAATCATGGTCTGAAAATATTAAATGGAAAATTCCAGAAATAAACAATTCATAAGTCGTAAATTGTGCACTGTTCTGAGTTGCATGATGAAATCTCGTGCGGTCCAGCTCCGTCCTGCCCGTGAATCATCCCTTTGTCCAGCGCATCCTGCCCGTTACTCACTCGGTAGCTGCCTCGGTTATCAGATTGACTGTCGAGGTGTCCTGGTGCTTGTGTTAAGTAACCCTTATTTTACCTATAATGGCCCCAAAGCTCAAGAGTTGTGGCGCTGGCACTTCAGATATGCTGAAGAGAAGCCATAAAGTGCTTCTTTTAAGTGAAAGTTGAAAGTTCTAAACTTAAGGAAAGAAAAAAAAATCGTATATTGAGTTTGCTAAGACCTACAGTAAGAATGAATCTTCTGTCCATGAAATTGTGAAGAAGGAAAAAGGAATTTGTGCTACCTTATTTATTTATTTATTTATTTTATTTTTTTGCGGTACGCGGGCCTCTCACTGTTGTGGCCTCTCCCGTTGCGGAGCACAGGCTCCAGATGCGCAGGCTCAGCGGCCATGGCTCACGGGCCCAGCCGCTCCGCGGCATGTGGGATCCTCCCGGACCGGGGCACGAACCCATGTCCCCTGCATCAGAAGGAGGACTCTCAACCACTGTGCCACCAGGGAAGCCCATGTGCTGCTACCTTTTTAAAAATATTTATTTATTTATTTGGCTGAGTCGGGTGTTAGCTGCAGCACGTGGGATCTTCGTTGCTGCATGTGGCATGCGGGCTCTTTTAGTTGCGGCACGCTTGCGGGCTCTAGTTCCCTGACCAGGGATCATATCTGGCCCTCCTGCATTGGGAGCGTGGAGTCTTAACCACTGGACCACCAGGAAAGTCCCCAAATTTGTGCTACCTTTGCTGTTGCACCTCAAACCGCAAAAGTTGTGGTCACAATGCATGATAAGTGTTTAGTTAAGATGAAAAAAAGCATTAAGTTTGTACAATAAGATATTTTGAGAGAGATAGACCACATTCACCTAACTTTTATTGCAAAATGTCATTATAATTGTTCTATTGTTAATTTTTTTTTGTTGGTTTGTGTTTTTGAATTTTATTTTGTTATTTTATACAGCAGGTTCTTCTTAGTCATCAATTTTATACACATCAGTGTATACCTGTCAATCCCAGTCTCCCAATTCATCACACCACCATCCCCTCCCCCCGCCCCCCCTGCCCCGCGGCTTTCCCCGCTTGGTGTCCATACGTTTGTTCTCTACATCTGTGTCTCAATTTCTGCCCTGCAAACCGGTTCATCTGTATCATTTTTCTAGGTTCCACATACATGCGTTAATGTTGTTAATTTTTTAAAAAATATATTTATTTATTTAATTTATTTTCCTTATATTTTTTGGCTGCGTCGGGTCTTAGTTGCGGCACACAGGATCTTTGTTGAGGCATGCGGGATCTTTTTTTCCTTATGGCACGCAGTCTCTTTGCGGCGTGCTGCTTCCCTCTAGTTGCAGTGCTTGGGCTTCTCTCTAGTTGTGGTGTGCGGGTTTTCTCTCTCTAGTTGTGGCGCGCAGGCACCAGGGCGTGTGGGCTCTGTAGTTTGCGGCACGCGGGCTCTAGTTGAGGTGTGCGAGCTCAGTAGTTGTGGCGTGTGGGCTTAGTTGCCCTGCAGAGTGTGGGATCTTAGTTCCCTGACCAGGGATTGAACCTGCGTCCCTTGCATTGGAAGGTAGATTCTTTACCACTGGACCACCAGGGAAGTCCCTGTTGTTGTTAATTTCTTACTATGCCTAATTTGTTTACTTTTTTGTTTGTTTGTTTTGGCTGCAAGGGCTCTTTTTTGCGGGCTTCTCTCTAATTGCGGTGGGCGGGCTTCTCTAGTTATGGCCCGAGGGTTTCTCTGTAGTTGCGTCAGGCAGGTTCAGTTGCCCTGCGGCATGTGGGATCTAAGTTCCCTGACCTGGGATTGAATCTGCGTCCCCTGCACTGGAAGGCAGACTCTTAACCACTGGACCACCAGGGAAGTCCCACTATGCCTAATTCATAAATTAAACTTTATCATAAGTATGTATATATAGGAAAAAACATAGTATATATCTGGTTTGGTACTATCCTCAGTTTCAAGCATCCACTGGGGGTATTGGAACGTACCTCCCAAGGACAAGTGGGGACTGCTGTGCCGTATGTATAACGCGTGTCATGTAGACTTCAATTCAACCATATGAAATTGCTGTTTTGTGTTCAAATATGGTTGAGAGGTAAATTCATATGGTTTGACATAATAAGGACCCAACAAACACAGGACATTATTTTTATTGTTGTTGGTATTGTTATTATTATTAAGTACTTCCTCTACAGAAATATTGGCAAGAAGACTGGAGTTCTTGCAGTTGTTCAGGAGAGACGGAACAATTTGGATGTGATATTAAAGGGAAGGGGAGGGCTTCCCTGCTGGCACAGTGGTTAAGAGTCCACCTGCCAATGCAGGGGACACGGGTTCGAGCCCTGATCCTGGAAGATCCCACATGCCACGGAGCAGCTAAGCCCGTGCACCACAACTACTGAGCCTGCACTCTAGAGCCCGTGAGCCACAACTACTGAGCCCACGCGCCTACAGCCCCCGCTCCGCAGCAAGAGAAGCCACCACAATGAGAAACCTGCGCACCGCAATGAAGAGTAGCTCCTGCTCACTGCAACTAGAGAAAGCCCGCGCGCAGCAACCAAGACCCAACGCAGCCAGAAATAAATAAATAAAATATATTAAAAAAAAAAAAGTGGTATTCATTGCAGCTCTATTTACAATAGCCCAGAGATGGAAACAACCTAAGTGTCCATCATCGGATGAATGGATAAAGAAGATGTGGCACATATATACAATGGAATATTACTCAGCCATAAAAAGAGATGAAATTGAGCTATTTGTAATGAGGTGGATAGACCTAGAGTCTGTCATACAGAGTGAAGTAAGTCAGAAAGAGAGAGACAAATACCGTATGCTAACACATATATATGGAATTTAAGAAAAAAAAATGTCATGAAAAACCTAGGGGTGAAACAGGAATAAAGACACAGACTTACTAGAGAATGGACTTGAGGCTATGGGGAGGGGGAAGAGTAAACGGTGACAAAGCGATAAAGAGGCATGGACATATATACACTACTAAACGTAAGGTAGATAGCTAGTGGGAAGCAGCCGCATAGCACAGGGAGATTAGCTCGGTGCTTTGTGACCGCCTGGAGGGGTGGGATAGGGAGGGTGGGAGGGAGGGAGACGCAAGCGGGAAGAGATATGAGAACATATGTGTATATATAACTGATTCATTTTGTTGTGAAGCTGAAACTAACATACCATTGTAAAGCAATTATACTCCAATAAAGATGTTTAAAAAAAATAAATAATAATAAAAAAAAAAAAGAAAAAAAAAAAAAAAAAAAGTGAAGGGGAGCCAGGCATATCAGAAAATGGGACTCTCAGGTGACAACTGTTACCATCTTGATAACAATTTCTCTCGCTTGGACCATTCACTAAATGTACCTTGGCCTTTAGGTTCTTCTAACCTGTGTTTCCCTTTCAAATCCCCAGCCCCTCTGCAGATTCTACCTGGACGATAATCTGACGATGGGGCTAGTGGAAGCAGGTGAGGAAGCGTCTGGGCTGCAGAGAGGAACCAGGGCGGGGTCCGGGTGGGGTCTCCAGGAAACAGGTGGGAGAGGCCTGGCTTCCTCTGGCCGCAGCTCTCCCTGACAGCAGGGCTGGTGGGCGTAAAGGGCTGGGGGCTTCAGGAGGGCACTGGAGGCTGCAGAGAGAGGAGGCCTTTTCCGGGATGCAGGCAAAGGACCAGGAGCCAGCCCTCTGGAGAGAGCAGCACGGTCGGGTCCCTCTCACTCTCACTGTGGAAAGAGAGAAGGGAGAGATGGGCAACTTGCGAGGCTCCTTGGGAGCTCTGTGTTCATTTTCGCAGACAACTGAAGAGCAAGATGAGTCTTGTTTCCAAGTGCAGTGGAGGAAGGGCACCCAGCCTACATCCTCCCAGCCCCTCTCCATGTCCCCTACTGGTGTCTCGGCCACTTCAGCAGGACTGGCAGCTGGAGTTGTATTGATTTCTAAGAAAAGGAAAATAGCTTTGTTGGATTTTTTCTGCTTATTATAAAAGATTTAGACAGCTGCATAAAGATTATCTATCTATCTATCTATCATCTATCTATCTATCATCATTTATCTATAAAGTAAACAAGATCATGGCATCATTCCATCATCCAGATATAGCCCCCGTTAGCATTTTGGTGGCAAGATTTTCACACTTTGTTTTCTTATGCTTTCATATCCAGGTGACCCAGAAGTCAGCTGGGGTCTTAAGATGAAGATAAGGTGGGCTTGAACCCTTCCTCCCATGCCCATTGGAAATTCCAATTCCCTCCTCAGAACTGAGTTACCCCAGGGAGCCTACATGAGCCCAGTCACATCTGGCTCCTACCTTGCCAACTCCACCGAAATTCTTTTATTATTATTATTTTTAATGTATTTATTTATTTTTGGCTGCGTTGGGTCTTCGTTGCTGCGCCCGGGCTTTCTCTAGTTGCGGCGAGCGGGGGCTATTCTTCGTTGCGGTGCGTGGGCTTCTCATTGCGGTGGCTTCTCTTGTTGCGGAGCACGGGCTCTAGGCGCACCGGCTCAGTAGCTGTGGCTTGCGGGTTTAGTTGCTCCCCTGCATGTGGGATCTTCCTGGACCAGGGCTTGAACCCGTGTCGCCTGCATTGGCAGGTGGATCCTTAACCACTGCGCCACCAGGGAAACCCTCCACCGGAATTCTTAGTCTTTGCTCTGTATCCTTTTGGCTGTTCTCGTGTGTAACTCCTGGGGCAACAGGACCAGATGGTGACTGAGACCTGGAATTTAGCTCCTTTCCTCCATTTCCAGAAACACTCCCTTCATAAGAAGCCAGGTATATACATATTGCAAACATTACTAAGGTAGGAAGGACAATCATGGGGAATACAACCATTTAAAATTGAATGTTGGGAACTTCCCTGGTGTCCAGTGGCTAGGACCCTGTGCTCCCAATGCAGGGGTCCTGGGTTCAATCCCTGGTCAGGGAACTAGATCCCACATGCATACCGCAACTAAGAGTTCACATGTTGCAACTTAAGATCCTGCATGCTGCAACCAAAGATTCCGCATAGATCCCACATGCCGCAATGAAGATCCCACACGTGGTAATGAAGATTCTGCATGCTGTAGCTAAGACCCGGCGCAGCCAAATAAATAAATAAATAAATATTTAAAAAAATACAAATAAAATTGAATGTTGACAAGCTGTTAAGAAAAGTCCTTGGATCCTCTCTCAGGGCGCCCATCCCACCCTCCTTCCTTTCCTGTTCCTTCCACAGTTCATGTTGTTCTTTTTAAATAAATTTGTTTATTTATTAATTTAATTTCTGGCTGCGTTGGGTCTTCGTTGCTGCACGTGGGCTTTCTCTAGTTGTGGCGAGTGGGGGCTACTCTTCGTTGCAGTGCACGGGCTTCTCATTGTGGTGGCTTCTCTTGTTGCGGAGCACGGGCTCCAGGTGCGCAGGCTCAGTAGTTGCAGCATGCGGGCCCTAGAGCACAGGCTCAGGAGTTGTGGCGCATGGGCTTAGTTGCTCCGCGACATGTGGGATATTCCTGGACCAGGGCTTGAACCCGTGTCCCCTGCACTGGCAGGTGGATTCTTAACCACTGCGCCACCAGGGAAGTCCCTCCCTCATGTTGTTCTTAATGCATCTCTCTCACAGGCTGGTCTGAGAGTTAATGCCCTTGGGTGCACACTTTCCTCCTCAAGTGGTTTATCAAAGTGTGATCTTAAAGAGAGACAATTCTTTCCCCAAGGAACCTGCTGCCATCTGTTAAGATGACAATTCTTTCCATCCTGCTAGACACATCTCTTTTTTTTTTTAAACAAAAATGAGCTCATTCTATACATCCTCTATGACAACGAAACTGATAGTTTTTCCTCCATTTTACAAAAGAGGAAACTGAAATGAGTCTTGCCTGTTGCCTAAAAGCTGCTCTACCCAGCTCTTCACCTGGGCTGGACTTCAGGGCAGGGAGAGCTATGCCCTGGGGTTGTACACACTTGTAAACATCTCTAATTAATGTGCTTAATATTGTGTTTCTTTTTAAAAATATTTATTTATTTATAGTTGGTTGCACCGGGTCCTAGTTGCGGCAGGCGGGGCTCCTTAGTTGCGGCCTGTGGGCTCCTTAATTGTGGCATGTGAACTCTTAGTTGTGGCAGGCATGTAGGATCTAGTTTCCTGACCAGGGATTGAACCCAGGCCCCCTGCATTGGGAGTGTGGAGTCTTAACCACTGTGCCACCAGGGAAGTTGCTTTTGTTTCTCATGAGTTTCATCTTCCCTTCAGAGTGTAAACTCAGTGCGGTCACAGGCTGTGCAGTTTGCTCACTGCTCTGTCTTCAGAACTAAGCACAGAATAGGCTGTTTCTTCAGAGAGATGGACTCAACAGGATGTGTATATGTAGAGAGAAATAGTTATTTTAAGGAATTAGCTCAGGTGATTATGAGGGCTGGCAAGTCGAAACCCTTGGGTTGGGCTGGCAGGCTGGAGACCCAGGGAAGAGCAGTTCGAGTCTGAAGTCTGTCAAGTTAGAGAATTCCTTTTTTGCTTAGGGGAGGTTAGTCTTCTGTTCAGTTCAGTCCTTCAGCTGATTGGATGAGACCCACTCACATTATGGAGGGCAATCTACTTTACCCAAAGTCTGCCAACTTACATGTTAATCTCATCCAAAAACACCCTCAGAGAAACATCTGGAATAAAGTTTGACCAAATATCTTTTAACTGTGCCCCGCCTAGTTGACACATAAAATTAACCATCGCGACATACACATGATAACTATTTGTTGAATGAGGGGCAGAGTGAATGAATGAATGAACGAATGAACTTCAGGAGGGTGAGAGTCTTGCCAGGGTCACACAGCTGGCAAAAAGAAGGCCCAGGTCTTCAGAACTCAATGCAGGCAGCTGTTCTTTCCACCCTACCACAAGGCATCTTGGAATGGTGACCAGAGCCAGCCTTGTGTGGTTCCTAGGGCTGTTGTCAGAGCACAGAAGACATTCTCCTGCAAGCATTTTACATTCCACAAAGGTCTTTGCTCATGTCTGGCATCATTACAAAATGCTCCTGTCTGACATTATTACAAAATGTCTCTTTTGATAGAAATTGCCACTACCTATGTGACCTGAAGCAACCAAGAACTTATTCTTTTACAAAAAGGAGAGCCTCACCTAAAATCTTCTCCTGCAGGCACGAATAAGCTAAGAGCTGAACACTCTGCTGTGAAGATCTGACCCTAACCCACTAACCTGCTCATCAAATCCTTGCATGCTTCCCTTTGTGCTCCCTACTCTCCAGCTAGACTAAGCTACTTCCTGTTCAGGGTACAGACCCTGCAGTTAATTCTCTCTGTTGTGTTTCACCTGGTGCTGTTATCACACCTGGAATGTACCTCCCCCTCCTCTACATTTTATCCATCTATTTATTCAACAAAAATTTCTTAAGCACCTACAACAGTGCATGTAGTGGGACTTAGCACCGGGGACACAGTGATGAACGGAGAGATAAGGTGTCTGCCCTTCTGGAGTGCACATGCTAGTATTGGGAAAACAGACACAACTCCAGCCAGCAAATTGAAGAAGATAATTTCAGGTGGTGATAAGCACTGGGAAGAAAACCAGGAAGTAATAACTGTTTGCAAGAGGCTGACGTGAAAGATAGTGATATGGGGGAGGAATGTAATTTAGATTGGAGCTCAGGGCTGCTGTTTGAGGTGAGACCCCAGCCACGTGGGGAGTGGGGGAAGAACATTGTAGATAGAAGGAACAGTTAAGTGTAAAGAAAAATCTTGTACCTATTATGTAGTTTCTGTCAGACATGTGCTAGGCTCTGGGAATACAAAGATAAATAGGGCATGGTCCTTTCCCTAAAGAATTCCTTATTTGGAGGGAAGACAGAAATGACAGCTGACACCCTCCGAGAGATCTATCCGGACCAGCAACCAATGACCTCACCCCTGGCAGCCATATTTGTACTCTGCGGTTATGGCTGATTGGTTGGGGGGGAGGTCACCTGACTTAAGCAGGACCAATCAGGTTTCCTTCCCTCAGGACCACTGAATAGGGGTTCAGACCCTACCCTTGCTTGTAGCTGGCACTAGAACCTTTATGAACTCAGTATGTCTTGAGCAGCTATCGTCAGGGTGACTAACCCTCCCGATTTTCCCAGGACTGAGAGGTTGCCATGGAAAAACTAAGAGAGTCCCGGGATGGTTGATTGCCCTATTTGCTGGGTTTCAGGCTGAGTGTTAAACCTGAGAATTTAGGAGCTGCGGGTGGTCAGACCCATCACTTTGGCTGGAGCCGCAGAAGAAGCTGGTCTGGAGATAGAGAAGAATGGGGCGAGGTGAGAAACAGAGATTGAGTTCCTGGGATTCTGTTCTTGGTCCCAGGTCTTTCCAGAGCCAGTCTACATCCCTGACTCTGTATTCTCTGACACCCCGTTCCCGTACAATAAATCTCCTTTGTCGGCTTAAGTTAGCTGCAGTGGGTTTCTGTTACTTGCAACCAGAGAGACAATGGCTGTGAACAACTGTAACTCAGGAGGTGTATGCTTAACAGAGGCGTCTGCAGTCCGGGGTACAGTGAGGATGTGGCCTCCCTACTCGGCTACATCCCCAGGAAAGCCTTTCCCAACTCAAGCTATGGTCTCTGTCTCTCAACTCCCAACACCTCCATCTGACCCTTGCTCATAACACTTACTCCTCCCTTATAATGTCACCTTCTAGCCTGTAAAGATTCAGGTACTTTGAGAAGTCTTTGTACTTCTCCCCAAACATAGTGTCTAATGTGGCTTTTATATGGAAAGTGCTTGGTTCAGTTATTATACGCAGTAAAGGGTCCTACACAGCCAGGGGTGTGTGAATATTCTTATTGGGTAATAATAATATCTTGCACTTGTGCAGTGCTGCCCTATATAAAGCTTTTTTTTTTTTTGGCCGACCCGTGTGTCATGCGGGATCTTAGTTATGTGAACCTGGGCCCTCTGCAGTGAGGGCACAGAGTCTTATCACTGGACCACTAGGAAATTCTCTATAAAGCATATTCAAGTTCATTAGCTGATGGGCATCCAACTCTTCAAAATTTGAATATTAGTATTAATAATAGTAGCTGCTATTTATTTTGTGCATACTCTATGTGCTAGGTGGGAAGAAAATACTTGCGGCTTAGAGAGAATAAGTGATTTGCCCAAGATCCCCAAATTTATATGTCACGGATCTGGCCATAGAACCTCATTTTCAGGCTACAAATCCATGCGCGCTCTGCGCTGGCAGGATCTCTGGGGCAGAGTGCAGGCTGCTGACCCCTCCCCTAGACAACCTGTGGTCTGATTCAAGTCCTTTGGGCTAGCTGTGCCTCTGCCTTGACCCTCTCCAGTAGGGCAGGCCTCAGGTCACTCGGTTTGCCAGTCTGGCCAAGTCAGGCGAATTCGGCTCCCTGGAGCCGCTGTGGTTGCCATGGTACCATCCCTGGGCTCCTCTCAGTGTAAACCCGGGGGCTAGCTGTTTTGAAGCAAATTCTCCCACGAATGTGGGCAACTAGCAAACAGCCTGCCTCTCCTTGGAGTTCTTTTTGATGCCTCGCAGGTGGGTCTTAGGGCCATGAAGTTCAACTCGTCCATTTAACAGGTGAGGAAACTGAGGCCCGGAGTGCTTAGTGTTTCACAAAGAGGTTTTGTGCCGTGGCCAGGAGGGTCTCTGGAGTCAGAGAGACCTGGGTTGCAATCCAGCCCCTGCATGACATCGGGCGAGTTCCTGAACTGCTCTGAGCCTTGGATGCCTCGTCTGTAAACTGAGGATCATGACACTTCTTCCCTGAAAGAGTTAGGTGAAGGGTTAAACCACGTCATATACATAACAGTGCTTCCAAAGTGCCTGGTATGTGAAGAGATGCAGTTGCCCAAGGTCACCCTGCCGGGTGTGGGAGAAAGCACATTGTTACATGATTCAGGAGACATAGGTTCTGGTCTTGAATTTGCTACTAATTTGCTGCGTGTAAGTCCCTTCACCACTCTGGACCTCAGCATCTTTTTTTTTTTTTAATTAATTAATTAATTAATTTCTGTGTTGGGTCTTCGTTTCTGTGCGAGGACTTTCTCTAGTTGCGGCGAATGGGGGCCACTCTTCATCGCGGTACGCGGGCCTCTCACTATCGCAGCCTTGTTGCGGAGCACAGGCTCCAGACGTGCAGGCTCAGTAGTTGTGGCTCACGGGCGCAGTCGCTCCACAGCATGTGGGATCTTCCCAGACCAGGGCTTGAACCCGTGTCCCCTGCATCGGCAGGCAGACTCTCAACCACTGTGCCACCAGGGAAGCCCCTGGACCTCAGCATCTTTTTCTGTAAACGAAGGGAGGGTTGGATGAGACGATGCCTAAGTTTTTTTCCCCCAGTCCTACAGTTCTGTACATCTGGTGACAGAATGCTAGTCCCAGGGCTCCTAACGTTGTGTTTGTTCACCACACCACCCTGCCTCACCACCAAAATGGCCCTGGGAGGCCAGCACCCTGAGCCCCAGGGCCCTTTGCAGGAGGGGGAGAGATGCCCCTGAAGGCAGGATCTCTCCACAAGGGCTGAGACTGTCGGCACTCAGTCTAGTCCCCCAGTGTCCTCCTTTGGTTCAGAGTCCTGCCCAGGCTTTGTGGGGAGGACAGGGATGGGTGGAAAGGGGAAGAAGGAGGCCAGGGACTTGCCAGTGGGGAATACCCATCTGATGAGGTCAACCGAAAGCAATTTCTAATACCGTCAAGTGTGGAGTGTGGAGATGAGAGAAGTGCAACGTCAGTGCTACTGGAGAGTAATTACTGAGCTTAGACAAGGAGGAGAGATGGGAGTGGGTGGCATTAGGGATCCAGTGGAGAGAATGGGAATCCAAATTCGGGGCAGGAGGAGGTGAGTGGTGGGAAGGGGAACTGAAGGGAATGAGCGGAGAAGAAAAAGTAGAGACAGGAAAGGGAAGAACTACTTTTTGTAGAAGGAAAATGACAGCCTGATAGAAAAAAACAGGAGACAGATGGAGCACGTTCACTTCCACCATCCTGTGGAGGCAGGCGGGGAGGTAGTGTGCACTGTCCTTGAGGGTAAGTCCGTGGAAGGCCCTTCTCCCCACTGTGCAATGCTTGCTGGGCTGCTGGGGCCCCGGGCCTCCGAGGCCCCTCGCCTTCTGCCTGTAGCACCGAGGCCTCTATTCATGCAGAGGTAGTTGGCACTGAGCTGGGGAGCTCTGAGCCTGTCCCGTACTCTCCTCCCAGACACTCTTCTTTCCCTGCTGCCGCTCACTCATCTTTCAAGCCCCACCCCCCTTTTCTTTTAAAGATTGTTTTTTGACGTGGACCATTTTTAAAGTCTTTATTGAATTTGTTACAATATTGCTTCGGTTTATGTTTTGGTGTTTTGGCCGAGAGGCACGCAGGATCTCAGCTCCCCGACCAGGGGTGGTACCCCTTGCACTGGGAGCGTGGAGTCTTAACCACTGGACCACCAGGGAAGTCCCTCAAGTCCCTTCTAATCCCTCCCCTCATCACCCCCCACTCTAAACAAACACATCCTGCAATTTGACACTTGGGAATGAACTCCAGGCAGGCCCCAGCACACTTACCCAACACTGGCTAAATGCCAGGGATGAATCCATCTAAATCTGGGACCACTTTGCCTCACAAGATTGAGAAAGGAAGTTTGATACAAACATGGGTTCTTGTTATTAATATTAGGCATGATTATTGTAAGAATAGTACTAGCTAAGACAAGAGCTTATTGAGGACATCCCTGGTGGCACAGTGGTTAAGAATCCGCCTGCCATCGCAGGGCACACGGGTTCAAACCCTGGTCTGGGAAGATCCCACATGCCGCAGAGCAACTAAGCCCACATGCCACAACTACTGAGCCTGTGCTCTAGGGTCCATGAGCCACAACTACTGAAACCTGCGTGCCACAACTACTGAAGCCTGCACTCCAGGCTTCAGTACTAGAGCCCGTGCTCCACAACAAGAGAAGCCACTGCAGTGAGAAACCCGTGCACTGCAATGAAGAGTAGACCCCGCTCACTGAAACTAGAGAAAGCCCATGCACAGCAACTAAGACCCAATGCAGCCAAAAATAAATAAATAAAATAAAATAAAATAAATTTTAAAAAAGAGCTTGTTGAATGTGTCAGGCACTGCAAAAGCTCTGTGTTTGTATTACCTCATTTATCTCCTTCATAATCCTATAAAATATGTATTATTATCATTTCCTCTTAATAGATGAGGAAAGTGAGGCTTTGTGAAGTCGAGAAACTTATCCAGAATCACATAACTAGCATGTGGCCAACCCAGTTTTCAAACCTATACTCTTAGAGAGTTCCACCTCCCAGTCTCCAAAGTTGTAGTCACGCCAATAAACCATGTCTACTTATTCTTGTGTCATTCTTCTTGGATGTTACCCACACACTGGTACCTCCTTTAGGAATGCTTTAAGCTACAAGTAACCAAAAAACCATGACTAGGAGTGGCTTAAACAAAAGGTCTTGAAGTCCAGAGCCGGGACACTTAGAGTTCAACAACATCACCAAATACCCAGGCTTATTCTGCCTTTCTACTGACAACCTCACCTACTGGTTTTTCATTCTTATGCTTATTGATTTGTAATTGCAGGATGGCTGCTATAGCTCCAGGCATCATACCAGCATCCCAGGGGGTTTGGGCAAACAGTTTTCTTCTGATGCGCTTTACTTTTTATTCTGGAAAAAATGATGTCAAGCAGACTTCTCTATACATCTCACTGGTTACCTATCTGTCCCCGGACCAATCACTGATGTAGGAAGTTATGTATCGTGATGACTCCTGCTTAACAGATCACACCAAAACCTCGGGACCGGAAATAAGCATTCATTATTGCCATGAGTCTGTGGATCACTGAATCGTTCTGCTGATCTGAGCCAGGCCTGGCTGATCTTGGCTGGGCTTCCTCCTGTGCCTGTGGTCAGCTGTTGGGTCGGCTGGGAGTTGCCTGGTCTAGGACGGCCTGACTTCCTCACATGTCTGCTGTTGGCTGGTTGCCAACTGGGGCGATGGCGTGACTAGGCGTCTCATCCAGCAGGTTAGCCCAAGCTTGTTTCCATGGCAGTGATAGGGTTCCACGAGATTGGGTGGAAGAGGGCAAGGCCTCCTGTGGCCCGGACTCTGGACCGGTACACTGTCATTTCCATCGTATTCTTATGGGCAAAGCAAGTCACAAGCTGGGCCGGGTACACGGGTGGTGAAATAGATTCCATTGCTTGAGGGGGAGAGCTGCACAGATGCAGAGAGTAATGAAGCATTGTGACCGCTTTGCAATCTACCACAGATTACCATGATTCATTTCGGCCAGTTCATCCCCTGAGGCAGGGAAAGGGCTCCCTTACCCCAGATCAAGGGAGTACCCCTACCTCCTGATGAGGTTACGGTTGCAGGAAATAAAGGGAGGACGTGGCTCGTGGGCAGACTTGACAGTGTCTGGACAGGGGGTTAATCCCAGGCACAAGGAGGAGGAGGGAGAGTTTGCAGCTTCAATTTCTCCAGGTCACCTTTCTTCTTCTGAAGAGAGTAATTTTCATCTGTCTTTTGTTGATGCCTGGTCTGGGCCTCATGATGGTTCCTCTAACAGGCATATGCATTTCTTCCATGACACTCAGATGCAAAAAAAACAACTAAAAAAAATGAACTCTACCTCTGCCCCCATCCACTAGGGTTGTGGGAAAATCCAGTGTCAGTCACTGGAGGGCAGGCCAGGGGGTCATCTAGTCCTTCTGCCTGAGGTTTGCCTGATCTAGGAAACACGGGGCAAAGCCTTTGGCATTTGGTCCATTCAGGTTCCTTCTGAGGTGCTGTCCAAGTCCCAGGGGTCCCTTCGGAAGCAAGAGACTCTATCTCTGCTCTCTTGACCCTGAACTTATTGCAAAATTTCCAGGCCCATGGGAATTCCCTGGTGGTCCAGTGGTTAGGACTCTGCACTTCACTGCCAGGGGCCTGAGTTCAATCCCTGGCTGGGGAACTAAGATCCCCAGGAAGCCGCAGCGCGGCCAAAAAGAAAAAGAAAAAGAAAACTCCCAGGCTCTCACTAACCATTAAAATCTTCGCTCAAGGAACCTACGACCTCCTCTGTCCTTCCCTTCTCAGAGAATCAAACTGTCTCCTGCCTTGGTCACCCTCTCTCTCCAGCTCCATTCCCTCCTCTTCCTGACAGACCCAGGCCTCCCGGCAACATCCGGGTGGAATAGTTTTCTAGGAACTCAGGACCTGACTATGCTTCTGGGAGGAAGATGAGCCCCAAGAGAGCGGACGATATGTGATAGAAATTAATCTGAGGGAGGAGGGAAGAAAGCAACATCTCAGTTGAGACGGGGCGGGGGTGTAGGAGTAGGTTCGGTGACAAAGGGGCTTGGGAGCCTGAGGTAGAGTATTCCAGGCAGAGACGCCATCATCACAGTGATAGCTAACATATTGAGCACTGCCTACATGCCAGGTTCCACGAAGCAGGTGCTTTTGCTGTTCCCACTGCATGAAACTTTCAGAAGAAGTTAAGGAACTTGCCCAAGGACGTGCAACTAGTGAGTTGCTGAGCTGGGATTTTCAATCCAACCAGTCTGATGCCAAAGCCCCACTCTTAACTACTTAGATGAACTCAGATGTGAGAGAAGCAGGTTATCTGGAGAACCATAAGGAGTTTATTTTGGCTGGAACATAGCGTGTGAAGGGGAAGGTGGTACAAGAGGCTAGCAAGGCAGAGAGAGGCGCACGTGTGGAGAATCCTGCAGCCACGTTTCTGCTTGCAGGCAGCGAGCCTGGAAGCAGGGGCTCAATTTCAGAGTCTATTTCCATAATTTCAGCAAGAAATGATGATGCATAGACTAGGCAGACAGTAGTAAAAACAAAGAACAATGGCAGGATTCACGGGTTATTAGGAAGAATGCACAGGACTTGGTGATTACCTAGAGGTGGGGGTTTGGAGGAGGGAAGAGAGAGGGGTCAAGAGTGACCCTCAGGCTTCTGATTTGGGCAACTAGACGGAAGGTCCCAACGCTATTTCCTTCGCTGGCTTGCTATGAAATCATCTCATCCAGGCTCTCTAGCTATCTGTCATCCTAGCTATAAAATGAAGATAATGAAACCTGACCTTCCCATTATCCGGATGGTGTCAAGATAATATGAAGTCATGAATTTCGAAGTGCTCCGGAAAGTCAAAAGTACTTTGCAAATGCAAGTGGTTATTATTTTATGGTTCTTGCTAAGGTCCTTCCTCCTCCTGGGGCTTGCAGATGGAGCCAGACTAAAGGCAACCCAGGGGAGCTGCTCGCTCACTCACTCACATAGAGGCAGCCACACTATTTCCATCAGGCGGTGTCTCTTTGGCAGGTGGGAGCCACAGTCCCACGTACTAAATTGTTAATAGCTTCCCCGGGGAGTTCCTTTCTGCTCCGACTCCTTCAGAAAATTTCTGTTTCTCTACCACTGACGCCTTCTGATGCCCTGGGTTGGCCCAGGATTCCCCATCCATTTTTGTTTTCGCTCTAATCTGAAGTCAAGGATGGGGTCGAGGAAAATGGAAGCGTTTGGCAGCCCAGGCATGGAGGGCTGCATCTTCTCTGCTCCACCAAGAGCAGGGACGGACTCAAGAATCTCCTGAGTTCACGTGACTCATCGCCCTTCACAACGGGGAAACTGCTGAACAGAGACAGCAGCCATGGGTTCTGGTGTGTTTTGGGGTGATGACTTTCTAGGCTCTGCTCTGAGAGGTAGTAGTGTGGTTGTCTGGAGTGGCTTTTGGGCGGGTCACACAGACCTGGCTTGGCGTAGGCACGTAACCTAACCTCTGCAAAACGGAATAACAGTAGAAAGACCTCACACCTGTAGAGCTGCCGAGAATTAAATGAGATAAGCCACAGAACACTTGGCCCCGTGCGTGGCACACAGCAAGTTCTCTCTAAATGGTAGCCAACAGGATTATTTATGTGTTGTGACCACAGAAATGAGACTGTCTTTTAAAGATAAATAGACTAGGGGCTTCCCTGGTGGCGCAGTGGTTGAGAGTCCGCCTGCCGATGCAGGGGACGTGGGTTCGTGCCCCGGTCCAGAAGGATCCCACATGCCACGGAGCGGCTGGGCCCGTGAGCCATGGCCGCTGAGCCTGCGCGTCCGGAGCCTGCGCGTCCGGAGCCTGTGCTCCGCAACGGGAGAGGCCACAACAGTGAGAGGCCCGCGTACTGCAAAAAAAAAAAAAACAAAAACAACAGATAAATAGACTAGAACACTCACATTTGGGTAAGGGTTGATCTCTTCAAAGTATTCATTTTGGGAGGCCATTGGGGAAACCCCTTTAGATGCCTTTCAAGTTCCCACGTGTCCTTCCAATGTCCTGGGTGGGGGGAGGAATTCAGCTCCTTAGTCCTTTGGGGCTGCTGTAACAAAGTACCCTAACTGAGTGGCTCATCAACAACAGACATTTATTTCTCACAGTTCTGGAGGCTGGACGTCTCAGGGTGCCAGCAGGGTTGGGTTCTGGTGAGAAACCTCTTCCAGGCTGCAGACTGCTGCCTTTCGGCAAGCAAACTCTGAAAAGGCACAGCCCATGACAGCACGTGTGCTTTCTTAGCAATTACGTCGCTCTTTACTTGGTCATTTACATATCTGTCACAGCTTCTTGACTGCGAGCTCCTTTAAGAGAGCAATGGTCTTACTCATGCTCCTGGTTTCGTAACTCGTGCTCATGCAGCCCTTTCTCAGTGGGAAGAGCATCTGTCGTTTCACCAGATCCTCACCCAAATCCTGCCCTTCTCTACTTTATGGATGATAAAACTAAGGCTCAGAGAAGTTAAGGGAAACTCTTTTTCTGTCATTTGCCTCCACCATAGCTATGGCTTTCCACCATAGCATTTCCTTACCCAGGAGGGACTCAAAAACATCGTGGAATACAATGAAAAAAAATTCTCTTCAGCCCAGTATGGCTGGGGTATGCGACTAGGATGGGGTTAGGGGTGGAGTCAGAAGAGGGCGGCAATAAACCCTGGTTAGGACCAGACTGGGGAGGGCCCCAAATGCAACGCCAAAGGGGTGAGGGCAGACTTGCTTGGTGACAGCCAGAAGCCAAGGGTGGGGGGTGGTGGAGCAGGGAACTAGTATAGATGGTCCCCGATTTACGGTGGTTCGATTTATGATCTTTTGACTTTACAATAGTGCAAAGCTGATACACATTCAGTAGAAACCATACTTTGAATTTTGATCCTTTCCAGGCTTGTGATATGCGGTATGGTTCTCTCCTGTGACGCTGGGCAGCGGCAGCGAGCCGCAGCTCCCAGTCAGACAGGCAATCCCAACAGCAAATAACCAGTTACAACATCCTGCACCCACACAACCATGCTGGTTTTCAGTACAGTATCCAATAAATTATATGAGACAGTCAACACTTGCTTATAAAACAGGCTTGATGTTAGATGGTTTTGCCTGACTGTGGGCTAATGGAAGTGTCCTGAGCATGTTTAAGGTAGGCTAAGCTATGATGTTCGTTAGGTTGGGTGTATTAAATGCATTTTTGACTTACCATGATATTTTCAACTGACGTTAGGTTTATTGGAACGTAACCTCATTGTAATTGAGGAAGATCTGCACTTCAGTTCCAAATAAGATGTGATTGCAGAGTTGATGCAAAGGGTTTTAGTTGCTTAAAAGAATTCCTAGGTCCTATATGAAGCTATAAATGCTGTGTCTCCCTCATCAGAATGGCAGCTCACCAAAGTTGGAACTGAGCTTTCTAGTCAACCACGCATCAAGCACTAAGGTGGAGGTACGGAAGTGCACAAGACCTATTGTAGACGTGCTGCACAGAAATCCAATGATTGCCCAGATAAATATGTGGGAAATTCTGTAAGGAAGAGGTACGGGACGCTATGAGAATAACAAGGACACCTGGTCTAACTGCATGTGTGTGTGGGGGGGTGGGGGGGCAGTCAGTGAAGCTTTCATGGAGGAAGTGATATTTAAGCTGAAACTTGAAGGATGAATAGCACTTAGCCTGAGGAAATGGCCGAGCCTTCCAAGTGGAAGAAATAGAATACGCAAATGTCCTGAAGTTGGAAAAACTTTGGCTTGTTGGAGGGGTTGGGAGGGGGCCAGGACTCTAGTAAAATAGCCCTCCTTCTTCCTGTCTCAATGTCTCTCCCCTGGCACCAGAAGAGTCTCTGTGGATAGCAGCCCCTTTGGGACAAGGGAGAGAGTTCTGGCAGCATATGTGACCACAGAGCAAAAATCCCCAGTCTGACGAGTCCTTAGATGATTGGGTGGGACAGCCTTGGGGTGGGGAGTCTGCTGTAGCTTGTAGAGGGGCTTGGACAGCAGCTGGGAGGGGCAAAGAGAATGGACAGAGGGTGAACTTGGGAATTCTGTCTTTGTTCTCTCTGGGAAAGGGTAAGCGCCTTGCACATAGACAGATGACTCAAGCCAGAGAATGATGTGAATGAGGGGTCCTTGCCCAGCCACTCACAGGGCCAAGAGTGTCACCCTAAATCCCAGGAGCCCCAATATTGTCCCATTCCATTCCCCTTGGGACTTTTATTCAACCAACAAGTATTTCCTGAGCACCCACTATGACCCCAGCCTTCCACTGGGTCCAGGGATCAATCAGGTCTGGTCTTCCGAAGGAGAAAACAAACTTGGATAGAAATAATTACCATATGGGATAATTTAGTCTAGTCTTCTCGTCTGTAAACTGGGTACACTAATAATAGAATCTACGCCAAAGTGTTGCTGCATGGATAAAGGGCTCAGTACAGTGCTGGAAGAGTAGGGAGAATGTTCTGGGAAGGACAGGAGTCCCAAGAAGGAGGATGGCTCTGGGTCTGGGCTGGTCAGGTTAGGGAGAAGGTGTCAGAAATAGTCCCCTTCCGTCTGCACCTACAGCAGCCAGAGTGATCTGTAAGGTGGTCTTTGAGACCCTGCCCACCACCTCATCCCCTTCTCCCCACACTCCCTTTCTGCCTTCTCCTCTTCCTGGCCTTTAAATCCCTCTGACCACAGGGTCTTTGCACATGTGGCTTCTTTGTCTGACATACTCTTCCCTAGTTTTTCCCTAAGTCAGTCCCTCCTCACACTTCACATCTTACCTTAGGTGTCATTTCCTCAGGGAAGCTGTCCTGACCCCTGGGTTTTGTAGGTCCTGCCACAGGAATGCCTTGCTTTCTTTCACTTTTCCTCCGTGTGTAACTGTATCTTCATCAGTCTGGTCCTGGGATTGATGTCTGTCTCCTCCACTGGGCTGTAAGGAGGCAGGGGCCGCATCTGGTTTTATGCACTAGTGGCTGCCCAGTAGTACCTGGTTCTTATATTCGGCACCCAAAAAAGATCTGTTGAGCAAATGAATGGAGTAAAAGAAAGCAAAGGATAGTAATGGTTGTTTACGAAGCATTTACTGTGTACCCGGCACTGAGCTAAGTTCTTTACCCGCATCATCTTACTAATCTCCCCAACAATCCTCTGAAGGAGGTGGTGCGATTATCCTCATTTTTCAGAAGAGAAAAATGAAGGTGAGAGAGGTTAAGTGACTTGCTCAAGGTCACTCTGTTAGTGCAGGAGTGGGAGGTGGGATTCATATAGAGGTCCTTCCAATCCGCAAGCGGCAGAGGATGCAGAAGTGAGTCCCGACTGGAGTGGGGGCGCAACCGAGCCGGCAGAACATCCCTAGGGAGAGAGTGGGTAGCTTCCCTGGCTCCACTCCAAGTTGGTGGTGCAATGCCCGGCCCCCGGTAGCGGGCGCAGACTGGCTGCCGCCTACGGGCCACGTGGTGCGCGCGGCGGGCGCGTCCGAGGAGCCCGCAGCGGCTCCTGTCTCAGAGCGGTCTGGGCTCGGAGAGCGGGCGGGAGCTGGGGGCCGGGCCGGTGCGGGGCGGCGAGGCGGGCGGAGGGGGCGCGGAGATAGCCGGGCTGTCGGGGCGCAGCAGCCGGCGGCGTCGGGGCCGCGGCCTCGTCCCTTGGCGCGCCGCTCGCACCAGGTCTCTGCGCCCAGGGCGCACGGCGGGCAGGGACGCGGCGCCGGCCGCCTGGCCGCCATGGAACCGGCCCCCTCCCCCGACGCCGAGCTGCGGTCCTTGCTCCTCGCCAACGCGTCGGACGCCTTCCCCAGCGCGGGCGCCAATGCGTCGGGGCCGCCGGCAGCACGGAGCGCCTCGTCCCTCGCCCTGGCTATCGCCATCACCGCGCTCTACTCGGCAGTGTGCGCCGTGGGGCTGCTGGGCAACGTGCTCGTCATGTTCGGCATCGTCCGGTGAGTGCGCTGCGGGCTGGTGCGTCGGGCTATGCCCCGGGGTGGGGTGGGGACTATGGACCTGGGACCCTGACCTCAGACCCCGCACTCCCGGGGCCTCTGCCCTTCCTGAAGGAGGCGCCCGGGGCTCAGCGGAAAGACCACTTCCATCTCGAGGGGGACGCTGGCGCGCGCGCGCGTGCGCGTGCGTGTGTGTGTGTGCGCTCCCGCGTTTAACTAATAACATTTGATCATCTGTTGGCATCCCCTATTTCTCTATCAATCTATGTGGGACAGTTTGGCGACAGTTGTGTGTCTGTCACAGTTTGTCAGTGCGTGATTTTGTTTGTGACAGTACAGATGTGTGTTTGGACCTCCAAAAACCTGGTAGGGGTGGGCAGAGATGCCGGAAGTGCCGTGGGCCTCTGGGGAGATGGCAGTGTGTGGGCTGACTGCACAGGTGAGGGCACAGGAGCGCTTGTGTGACCGCATCATGCGGAGGTGGCACTTACCAAGTCACACTCGGGGATCTTCTGCTGGGGTCCCAGTGTTGGTGTGTGTGCTTGTCTCACACTGTCAGTTTGTGATTCTCTCTGTAGGAGCACGTGACAGTGTGACTTGTTTCTTGTCAGACCCCTGAAACCCTCGGAGGAGGAGAGCATCCAGAGTGGCTTTGGACACTTGTGTTTGTGCACCTGTGTGTGCGTTTGTTAAGGGGTAGCCATGGTTCCTGGGTACAGTGGGCCAGCTAGTCGCTCTCTGCTTCCTTCCCCAGTGGCCCTCTAGTCCATGGCTCTGGACGTGATTCAGAGAGACCTCAGATCCTCCTCACAAATGCTCCCTCTCACCTTCTCCTCCTCTCCTCTAACAGTCTTTTGTTTTATGGAAAAGACAAAAGTGATTTGTTTGGGCTGGAGTGGAGTTTGTACTTTCATCTGAGGAAGTGAAGTTCGCTTCTTGGTATCTATGTTCAGTGCGGGGACCTTCTCAGAGAGTCTAAAACATCATTGGCTTGTCCAAAAGGAGCCTTCCTGACCCAGCTCTTTCAGTGCAGACACTGGCAAAAAGAATTGAAAGGAAACGCCTATCCTTATAACAACAAAGATGCCCGGGTATTTACTGTTAGTTGGAAATGGGTCATCCACGGTGGTTGACCAAGAGTACAACCCTGAACATCTCTGGGCTCTGGTGTCACCAAGCCGGGCAGAAGGCACAGGGCAGATTGTGGATTCTGAGGTGGGAGATGTGAACTGTGGTCTTGGTGCAGTCGCTGATGCCTATCACATTGGGGGCCCATTCCCCCTGCCCCACCATCTGCCCCATCTGCCCCTGTCTGAGGGATAGAGACCCAACCTCCTCAGTTGGGAGTATGAATTCCAGAGTATGGGGTCTCTGCCGGGCAGGGTGCAGCATACAGGAGAGTTGCGTTGGTGTGTGGGTGTTGAGGGAGCTTTGGCGTCGATGACTCCAGGGGAAACTTTGCTCCCCCAGGAAGAGTGGAGGGCACAAGAACGTCCTGTGCTTTCAGTGACGCATCACGAGCCACAGTGGGAAAATTCCCCCAAGCACAGGCAGGATTGAGCTTTGCTTTGCATTTTTGTCGGGGATGCTCCCCCCTTTACCTTCGGAAGTAGCGTGGCATGTAGACTTGGGTCAACCTGAGTGTTAATCCCAGCCACGAACTGGCTCTGTGACTTGGGTAAAACACTTAGTCTCTTTGAGCCTCAGTTTCTTCATCTATAGAATGGGGGAATAATAGAAGCTTCCTCGACAGGGTTTTTGTGAGGTGTCACTGAGCGAGCATATATAATGCAGCTGGCGTGGTGCCTGGACCCAATAAGTGGAAGCTGTGTGTACGATGCGGATGAGTAACTTTCCGGATTCTTCAGAATCCAGTGCCTACGACAGAGGAGAGTGAGGGGGCGCTTGTCCTAAGGTGGGCCTGGGAGTAGCTCTGATTCAGGGAGTCCCAGGTTCCTGGCACTTGCGCTCTCTAGGGGGGCTCTAAGTGCTCTGATCTGGGGAAAGCTGAGTGTCAGTGTGTTCGGTTCCATCTCCGGTCTCTTTCCTGGGGCCTCTGGCTGGTGGGCTGATGAGCATGGCTCCCGCACTACCACTGAGCCAGGGGAGGGCCTCTCACTTCTGAGGGTCCACTCAGGGCAGGCCCTGGGCTCTGCCTGCTAGGGTACTCCAACCAAGCTTCCCAAAATCACATTGTCAAATGCATCTTGGAAGCAGCAGAGCTGGCCCCTCAGGTCCCTGTGTTGCTAAGACATTTCCTGGGCCAACCATCTATGTGATCACTGTATCTCTGGGCCCGACTGATTTAATCCTCACCTACAACCCTGTGGGATAGGCATTGGCATCCCCTTCATTGTCACCTCCATTCTACGGGTGAGGAATCTGCAGTTCAGAGGGAGGCAAGGTGGCCTGTCCCCCTGAGGTCCCACAGCTGGCTCCAGACCCAGAGTAGAACCCTGGTCTTGTCCAGAACTTTTTCCAGAGCTGCCTGGGATAGGGGACAAAGAATTGCATGGAAGGCGGGGGCAGGATCCTGTTCCTCCTCTTGTCCTAGGATTCTCAGAGAATGATGGAGACAAAAGGACGATGAACCTACACATTATTCAGCACACGTATTTTAGGCTGCTGTCCTTGGGGAGGGGAATGACGGGCCCCTGCACTTAGTCCTTCCCCACTGAAAGGGAGGCTAGGGACGGGGCAGCTGCCTGGGGCTTGGCTTCTGCTGGCAAAGTCCCAAGAGCAGTGCAGGGAGGGGAGCCAGGATGGAGAAAAGCCTCTGGTGTATCTGTGGTTCCCTGACACCCCATGCAGAGCTCAGCCCCACCAATAAGTTACTCAGTTGACTGGTTGAATGAATGAGTGATTGAATGAATGAATTCTGCCTGTCAGTCCTGAGCTGAACCTATCTGGGGAGCAGGGGAAGGTTTGCAAAGGAAGATCCAGAGGACCATTGAGGCAGGAAAGCAGGAGATGTAGTGGCAGAGCTGGTGCTCTGAAGTCAGATGCATCAACGGGCAAATCCTGACTCAAAGCCACTTACTTGCTGTGTATTTGGACGAGTGACTTCACCTTTCGGAAGTTCATTTCTTCACCCGTAAAGTGGAAGTAACAGCAATGCATCTGGGCTTGTGGCGAGGATTAAATAACACGTTGTGTCTGAGCCTTTTAAGCCCTTTGAGAACAGGGAGGGTCTCTATGTGAAGGAATGAAAAGAATTAACTCATTCAAGATATATCCTACGGATGCGCTCTGCTAGATGCTGAGATGATGGTGAGGAAGAAAATCCCCCGTCCCTGCCCTCATGGAGCTCAGGTCTGGGAGAAATAGACATTCATCAGCCAGCCAGCCAATGGATTTAAGTCTGTAGCCGTGGTGAGGGCCGTGGAAGAGTATGAAGGAGCTGTGGGAGCCCCCGAAGCGGGGAGGGTCTCACCTGGTCTGGAAGTTCAGGAAAGGCCTCTGAGGAGCTGAAGGATGAGGAGGGGGTAACTAAGTAAAAAGGTGAGGGAAGAGCCTGTGATGGGAAGCCTGACATGGATGAGGGGCTGAACAAACAGAGCACGGGTATCTCAGAATCCCAGAGCACAAAGCACCCTCCGTTCCCTCCTCCACCCCGCAACTCTGACCCTCTCCTTGGTCCACGGACCCGCCTGAGAAGCCCACTCATCCTTCTGGATACATGAGAGGGGCCTCTGGAAATTGCACTCTGAGCGAACAGCCTGTGGTTCCTGAGCGTTCCGTGAAGTGTGAGCAGGAGTTCTGGGGATGTGTGTCCCCAGGCAGACACTCCCTACCCCTGCAGGCTGAGTTCAGCCGGGGTGCTGACTTGTTGGGTCTTTAGAGCAGACACCCAACAACCCCTCCTCCTGGGTGCAGTCGTACCCTGAGCAGCGCTGGCATCTCAGAGTCCCCATTGGCGGCCCTCTAGGCAGGGTGGAGCGTGAAGGGCTTAAGGACCCCCGCATCTCTGATGGGTGACCCCATCTTCCCTCTACGTGGCTCAGGCCTTCCCAGTTTGCTTGTCCTGAATCCAGTAGGAGATTGGAGTCAATGCTTCTCCACCTGGTCTCTTGTCCGCCTGCCCTGCCCCCGGCCTCCACCTCTCCCTGACCCTGATTTCGGCAGGTTTGCACCTTGCTGTGTCTCTCACCACCCCCATCAGCCCCGCCGGGCCTCCCTGCCTCTTACCAGCCCGGCCTGCCTCTTCATGACTGTTTCAGACTATGCGTTTCTCTGCCCCTTGAGCTCTTCCTGGGCCGGCGTCTCTTCTGACTCTTGTATCAAATGTCAGCTCTGCCACCTGCTAAGATCCTTAGCAGGGTGGATGGCCACTCTGCACCGCAGTTTCTCTATTTATAAAATGTGGATCGTAGCACCTGCCTCAGAGGCACCTTCATCTTAAAGATGACAAGGTAACGTTGGTAGAGCGTCGTGCATTCCCTCCCGTCCCAGGTGACTGCGGCACAGAGCAGGGAGGGGAGGTTGGGCCTGGCAGCCTAGTGTGGGGCAGGGCCGTGACAGGTGAGTAAGGCTTCTGGGTGTCCCCTCTGTCTACTACCGAGGTGCCAGGGGTTGCTGGGACAAGTGCTCAGGGTGAGAGCTCTGAGTCCCCGTCCTGCTCTTGGGGACGCAGCGTGAAGCCCTTGCCTTCTTGTCTCCCTCCCCTCTCTTGTCCTGATTGGGGTCTGCGGATGCAGGGCTCCTGGGCCAGGAGAGATCCCAGTGAGGTGACACAGTGCAGTGGTGAAGGTTCATGGCTGGGGGTCAGGTCATGCTGGTCTCCATCCCCGCTCGACCATGTCCCAGTGTTGTGGCTTTGGGCAAACAGCTTAACTCCCCTGAGCCCCATTTCTGCATTTGCAAATTTGGGGTGATCAGGATACATTATTGGGAGCATTAAGTGAGATCATGCATGTGAAGGTCATAGCACAGCACCTGGCACATAGTAGGCCTTCAGTATGTGTCAAATGCCGAGATTAACAGGCACCCCTGCAGCTGCTGCAGGCAGGCAGAGCTGGTGGCTATGAGACCTGACTGTCTACACTTTCCACCTTGGGTCCTTTCCTGTTTCCTGCATCGTCTGCATGTTTACTCATTCAACAAGCCTTTGCTGATGCTGACCCGTGGCAGGCCCGTCCAACCTCAGCTCCCACTGACCAGACTCTCAGCTTAAGCTTCAGCATGGCCTCTGGCCTGTGATGTACCCCCAGGACCCCCTAGTTAGTTACAGCTCCAGGGACAATTGCAGCTTCCTGGAGCTGAGGGAGGCCAGGGGGGCACCTGACCCAGCCAGAGCAGGTGTCTGTGCTGAGTCGTGAAGGAGGAGCAGTAGTTGGCTCCACGGAGAGGGGGGTAGAACATTCCAGGCAGAGGGAACAGCACGAGCAAAGAAAGCTTCAGCAGATGATCGCGTGGCAGAGCTGCAGAGGCCAGGAAGGTTCACCGTGGCAGAATGGAGAGAGCCAGGGGCTGGGCTGGCTGTGAGGCTGCAGAGGCCATAAGGACCAAAGCAGGGAAGGCCTTGCAGACAGGTGTCCTCCTCACCGTGGTTGTCAGCAGTGCCTGCTGTGTGTTGAGCTGCGGCCAGGCCCTGGGGCCAGTGATGCACCCACCGACCTTCCAGAATTCCTGGGGGAGGGTGCAAATATTAGAGGAACTCCATGGACCAGCCCCAGGGGATTGGAGGGAGTCATTCTGGTGAGGGGGGGTGGGGAGGGAGGGTGGAGGAGGGGCCTGGACTCTGGCCCAGCGTGGCTGTGTTAGGGGCCAGAGGCCGTGCTGTGGCTCGAGTTGTGCTAGACAGGTTCTTGGGGCCCATGGTAAGGCAGCCGTGCTGGGAAATGAAGGAGCTTTTGGTCACAGGCCATGGGGAAGAGGACTTTGGAGCAGTCTGTGCAGAATGGAGTTCAAGAAGATTAATTTGCTGTGGGTGGGCTTGGGGTGGATTGGAAGGGGTCAGCTCAGGGTGATGGAAGAGAGCTGGGTGACCTGGGACAGGCCCCAGAAACCCTGGCCTTGGTTGTTCCTTTCTAAGCCGGAGCGCTGTGGGACCTGCAGAAGGCAGGAGGCTGGGCCAGATGAGCTCTGGCGAGGCGAGTGGGAAGGGCAGCAGCCCTGGATGGTGTCCCCGAGCCTCCT
This sequence comes from Tursiops truncatus, assembly GCF_011762595.2. Lineage (NCBI taxonomy): Eukaryota > Metazoa > Chordata > Mammalia > Artiodactyla > Delphinidae > Tursiops > Tursiops truncatus. The sequence goes on along the minus strand of NC_047034.1, from coordinate 161,430,875 downwards.
GGCCCTGCCCCAGGGCCTAGCTTCCCAGGTCTTGGGTTCATTCCCTGCGGAACATGTGTGACTCACAGACACACCGGGGAGAATCCAGAGGAGTCAGTCCCGCGTTCCTGCCACATGCCAGAGGCTCCTCCAAGCTGCATGACAGGCCTGCGAGGGTATGAGAGGTGAGGGCGGGAAGGCTCCGAGGGAGCCTCTCACAGCCAGAAGGAGGCACACCCAGGTCTTTCTGACTCCCAAACCCCTCCACGTCCACTCTGCCACTGCCGTCCATGGGACACATGGGGAATGGAGGCGAGAGCTGGGGCTGTCTAGTTAGAGGAGGGAGGACCAGGGCTGGGGAGGAGGGCAGATTGCTGTCTGCAAACCTCTGAGGCCTCTGTGTGGGGTGACAGCACTTGGGAGTCTGGACGTCATAGCCAGACTGACCTGGGATCACATTTACCAAGAGAGTGAGCTTGGGAGATACATGCATAACCTCTCTGAGCCTCAGTTTTCTCATCTGTGAAATGGGAGTAGCGATAGACCCTCATAGGGTGGTTATGAGAAGTTCATGAGAAGTTCATGAAGTTCATGTGAAGGACTTCAGCACAGAGCCAGGAACTTGGTAAATATTCTATAAACATTTTCTATTATTATGTCTGTTTAGAAGAGGAGTGAGACTTGCTTCTCACTCATTTGATCGACATTTATCGAGCCCCAGAGGAACTAGAATTATTGGGTGGATGCTACAGGGAAACTTTGTCAGCTCAATACTAGACATTTTTTTTTACAATAAACACAGTATCATAAATCACCACAAGTAACACTGTAGTTATTTCAGAAAATACTGAGACGATTAGGCAGCGACAAACATTACCCATAATCCTACCATAAAGAGAAAAGCTTTGTCGTTTTGGTGTATTTCCTTCCCATCTCTTTCTGTGTCTCTCGCTCTGTGTTTGTTTGTGTGTGTGTGTGTGTGTGTGTGTGTGTGTGTGTGTGTGTTTTAATGACATCTATATCATACTACATTGAAATAATGATCACATCATATATAATATTTTGTAAGCTGCCTTTTCACGTACCATTATGAGTGTATTCTCATGTTATCAAACATTCTTTGAAGACATGATTTTTGACGGCTGCGTTGTATGAATGTCTTCTATATGGGGGGACTTACATTGTTTCTCATATCATGCCAGTCTAAATAATGTGTCTGTGAACGTTCTTGAACCCATATGTTTGTGCACATCTCATATTATTTCTAGAAGAAAGTTTCTAACAGTCAGAGCTCTTCAGGAAGGTACGGGCTGCTGTGTAATATAGGGAGTTTCCTGTCCCTGAAGCTATGCAAGAGGGCACTGGCAAACCACTGTGTGGAGGTTTGGGTGGAGAAAAGGTAGACATACGTAATTTCAGGCTCCTTTTCCCACAGCTGAGACTGGAGGAAGAATGCTTCTCAGATTCTGTGATCTCAGACTTCCCTTCTCCCCTTCCTGGCGATGACGCCTGAACTTTAGAGGACGGGGGCTGTGCAAGGGCAAGGCATGATTTCATTAACCTCGGAGTCCTGGGACCTCGAAATCTAATTGGCTACCCAGACATCATAACATGCACAGGAAGAGGGATAATCGTGGCGTAGAGCAGAAAGCCCGGCTTAAATTAGCGATTTATCATCTTGCAGGCTGCAGAGGCCCCAGTACCATCTGGGCGGCATCGGGTGGGGTGGGGTGTCTGCGTTGTGTTCTATTGATTTAGAGCTCCCAGTTCAGCTGCAGAAATCAGCAGCTTTGTCTCTGGCCGGGGTGGGTGTGTGCAGCAAGAATTTTTTCTTCTGTAGCTTCCCAAGTCTTTCTTGATAAGTGGAAGGAACTCAAACTTCAGAGTCCTGTGAGGTCAAAGAGTCCCATTCAATAAACATGACACAGGGAGAGGTAGAAATGGCCTCACTCCCCTCCCCTGCCGAAGTAGCCTTTTCACTAGGGTGTAGAATTTTGAATCACGGATGATTATTCTCTTTATTGCACATTTATTTTGTGCCAGGCACTCTGCTTAGAGATGTATGTATATTATCCTATTTAATCCTCACAGACCTCTATTAGGTGAGTGCAGTTGCCCCCATTTTCTAGATGAGGAAACTCGAGGCTCAGAGAATGTTTGATATAACATGCTCAAAGTCCTGGAGTCGGATTGAAGTCAGGTTATTCTGATCGCAGAGCCTGCACCTTTTTTTTTTTTTAATTGAAGTATAGTCGATTTTAAATGTGTTAATTTCTGCTGTCCAGCAAAGTGATTCAGTTATACATATATATACATTCTTTTTAATATTCTTTTCCATTATGGTTTATCTCAGGATATTGAATGTAGTTCCCGGTACTATACAGTAGGACCTTGTTGTTTATCCATTCTATATATAATAGTTTACATCTGCTAATCCCAAACTCCCAATCCATCCCTCCCCCACCCTCCTCCTCCTTGGCAACCACAAGTCTGTTCTTTATGTCTGTGAGTCTGTTCTTTTTTTTTGGCGGGGGGGTGGTATAGTTGTTTTACAATGTTGTGTTAGTTTCTACTGTACAGCAAAGTGGAGTTCCCTGTGCTATACAGCATGTTCTTATTAGTTCTCTATTTTATACACATCAGTGTATACATGTCAATCCCAATCTCCCAATTCATCCCACCCCCCCACCCCCACCCCTACTTTCCTCCCTTGGTATCCATATGTTTGTTCTTTATATCTGTGTCTCTATTTCTGCCTTGTAAACTGGTTCGTCTGTACCATTTTTCTAGATTCCACATGTATGCATTAATATACGATATTTGTTTTTCTCTTTCTGACTTATTTCACTCTGTATGAGAGTTTCTAGATGCATCCACGTCTCAACAAATGACCCAATTTTGTTCCTTTCTGTGGCTGAGTAATATTCCATTGTATATATGTACAACATCTTCTTTATCCATTCGTCTGTCGATGGGCATTTAGGTTGCTTCCATGACCTGGCGATTGTAAATAGTGCTGCAGTGAACTTTGGGGTGCATGTGTCTTTTTGAATTATGGTTTTCTCTGGGTAAATGCCCAGTAGTGGGATTGCTGGGTCATATGGTAATTCTATTTTTAGTTTTTTAAGGAACCTCCATACTGTTCTCCATAGTGGCTATATCAATTTACATTCCCACCAACAGTGCAAGAGGGTTCCCTTTTCTCCACACCCTCTCCAGCATTTATTGTTTGTAGATCTTCTGATGATGCCCATTCTAACTGATGTGAGGTGATACCTCATTGTAGTTTTGATTTGCATTTCTCTAATAATTAGTGATGTTGAGCAGCTTTTCATCTGCTTCTTGGCCATCTGTATGTCTTCTTTGGAGAAATGTCTATTTAGGTCTTCTGCCCATTTTTTGATTAGGTTGTTTTGTTTTTTTTAATATTGAGCTGCATGAGCTGTTTATATATTTTGGAGATTAATCCTTTGTCCTTTGATTCATTTGCAGATATTTTCTCCCATTCTGAGGGTTGTCTTTTCATCTTGTTTATGGTTTCCTTTGCTGTGCAAAAGCTTTTAAGTTTCCTTAGGTCCCATTTGTTTATTTTTGTTTTTATTTCCATTACTCTAGGAGGTGGATCAAAAAAGATCTTGCTGTGGTTTATGTCAAAGAGTCCTCTTCCTATGTTTTCCTCTAAGTGTTTTATAGTGTTCGGTCTTACATTTAGGTCTTTAATCCATTTTGAGTTTATTTTTGTGTATTGTGTTAGGGACTGTTCTAATTTCATTCTTTTACATGTAGCTGTCCAGTTTTCTCAGCGCCACTTATTGAAGAGACTCTTTTCTCCATTGTATAACCTTGCCTCCTTTGTCATAGATTGGTTGACCATAGGTGCATGATCCATTCATCTGTCGAAGGACGTTTAGGTTGTTTCTGGGCTTTCTATCCTGTTCCATTGATCTATATTTCTGTTTTTGTGCCAGTACCATACTGTCTTGATTACTGTAGCTTTGTAGTATAGTCTGAAGTTAGGGAGTCTGATTCCTCCAGCTCCGTTTTTTTTCTCAAGATTGCTTTGGCTATTTGGGGTCTTTTGTGTCTCCATACAAATTTTAAGATTTTTTGTTCTAGTTTTGTAAAAAACACCATGGTAATTTGATAGGGAGCGTATTAAATCTGTAGATTGCTTTGGGTAGTATAGTCATTTTCACAATATTGATTCTTCCAATCCATGAACATGGTATATCTCTCCATCTGTTTGTGTCATCTTTGATTTCTTTTATCAGTGTCTTTTTTTTTTTTTTTTTTTTTTTTTTGCGGTACGTGGTCCTCTCACTGTTGTGGCCTCTCCCATTGTGGAGCACAGGCTCCGGACGCGCAGGCTCAGTGGCCATGGCTCACGGGCCCAGCCGCTCTGCGGCATGTGGGATCTTACCGGACCGGGGCACGAACCCGTGTCCCCTGCATCGGCAGGCGGACTCTCAACCACTGCACCACCAGGGAAGCCCTTATCAGTGTCTTATAGTTTTCTGAGTACAGGTCTTCTACCTCCTTAGGTAGGTTTATTCCTAGATATTTTATTCTTTTTGTTGCAGTGGTGAATGGGATTGTTTCTTTAATTTCTCTTTCTGATCTTTCATTGTTAGTGTATAGGAATGCAAGAGATTTCTGTGCATTAATTTTATATCCTGCAACTTTACCAAATTCATTGATTAGCTCTAGTAGTTTTCTGGTGGCATCTTCAGGATTTTCTATGTATAGTATCATGTGAGTCTGTTTCATAGATGGGTTCATTTGTGTCATATTTTATTTTTGTTTTTTGTTTGCGGTACGTGGGCCTCTCACTGTTGTGACCTCTCCCGTTGCGGAGCACAGGCTCCGGACATGCAGGCTCAGTGGCCATGGCTCATGGGCCCAGCCACTCCGCGGCATGTGGGATCTTCCCGGACCGGGGCACGAACCCATGTCCCCTGCATCGGCAGGCGGACTCTCAACCACTGCGCCACCAGGGAAGCCCTGTGTCATATTTTAGATTCTACATATAAGTGATATCATATAGTATTTATCTTTCTCTCTCTGATTTACTTCACTTAGTATGATAATCTCTAGTTGCACCCATGTTTCTGCAAGTGGCATTATTTCATTCTTTTTTATGGCTGAGTAGTATTCCATTGTATTTTTGTACCATGTCTTCTTTATCCATTCATCTGTCGATGGACGTTTAGGTTGTTTCTATGTCTTGGCTGGCTATTGTAAATAGTAGAGCTCGCACTTTTAACCATTGCCCTGACCTCTGCCATCTTGTATATCAAGTTTAGCCCCTCTGATTTACAAATGAGTAAACTGAGGCCTGGAGAAATTCTGTGTCTTTTGAGTCAGTGGCCAAGGCAGGACTGGAACTTGCCTTTCCTAACCCCTTGCCTTCTCTTGCATCTGTTTCCATGCTTGGGATTACCTGGGCTAAGGGAGAGCCAAAGGGTGGCTGGGAATAGGAGTAGCTGGGAGCATGAGACGTTAGTTCCTACACAAGGCAGTCCAGCTTGGGGGCCACTGACAACACCTAAGAGGCCCAACGAACCCGAGTTCCCTGGGGCAAGGCCAGCATCTAGTGAAGCAGCCATATCCTTCAGAGATTGGATTCCAATCCAGGTCTGCTTCTTGCTGGCTTTCCATCCTTAGGCTCACCTCACAGAGCCCGTTTTCTTATCTGTGAAATAGGGATGATAGAAAAACACCTACATTGCAGGTAAACATACATTCAGCAACTCTTCCTAAGTATCAGGCAGAGTTCTAGGTGCTAGGTATGCAACAATGATCAAGACACAGTCCCTGTCCTCATGGAGCTGACATTCTAGTGGGGAAAAGATAGACAATAAAGAAATAGATGTAAGGCCTATAGGCAATGAAGTCAACTGAAACAGGCATGGTGACAGAGTGGCGGGGCTGCAGATGTAGATGGGGAGGTTGGGGAGGAGGAGACAATTGAGCAGAGGTCAGTTGCTAGGAGGAAGTGTTTTAGCAGGGGGAACAGTGAGGGCAAAAGTTAAGGGAGATGATGTATGGCCTAAGCACAGGGCCTGGCCCATAACAGGAAATTGTTGGTGATAATGATGCCTTTTGGCTGGTTGCCTAGGACTTGGGAACAGGGGCAAGGATTAAGCCAAGGGAAAGAAACTGCTTCTGCCGGCCAGGCCAGATGCCCCTGCAGGACAGATGGAGGTAATTTGTTTCCCTTGGTTACAAAAACTCATCTTCCTGAAGTGCTAGGAAATGCCCCACATCTAGTGATTTTCCATTCCTCCCAGTGAAGAGGGAGCAGAGCCCACACGTGGTCAGAGGGCTGTCCTGCTGGGAGGGGCAGGTGGCCACAAGACGCTTCCTCCACAGGCTCAGGCCTGGTCATCCCAGGTACGAGAGAGGTCAACAGCAAAGAATGGCATATTGACTTGTCGGACTTAACACCAAAAATAGCACTGCTGACCTTTCTTGAGGGCTGACAAGGTGGGCAGCTCTGTGCCGAGCGCCTCACATAAATGATCTCATTTAATTCTCCCAATTCTTTGAGCTTGGTACCATGTTTCTCTCCATTTGACAGATGAGGCCACTGAGGCTCAGAGGTGATAATCCACTTGCTGAGGGCAGAATCAGCCTTGGGTAAATGGCAGAATCAGCCTTGAACTGAGGCGCCTTGATTCCCGGAGCCCACTCATGCAGTGTCCAAGAAGGAACGTCCGTGAAGGAGGTCAAACTCATGATACCCTCTGATCCCAAATGTGGAAAAATGACTTTGTCACACACGCAGGGATTGGGAGAGGCCATGGAGCAGGACTGATTTATCATTATTAAAATACTGAATTATTGGGCTTCCCTGGTGGCGCAGTGGTTGAGAGTCCGCCTGCCGAGGCAGAGGACACGGGTTTGTGCCCCAGTCCGGGAAGATCCCACATGCCGCGGAGCAGCTGGGCCCGTGAGCCATGGCCGCTGAGCCTGTGCTCTGCAGCGGGAGAGGCCACAACAGTGAGAGGCCCGCGTACTGCAAAAAATAAAAAAATAAATAAAATAAAATACTGAATTATTAGTTAATAAAACAAAAGTGAGACTCTATTGTGTGTCAGGCAGAAGGAAGTATAAGTGATGCCCAGCATGGCCAAAGGCCTAGAGGTGGGAAGCCTGGGCTTTTCAGAACACATGACTTTAGACCGTGGTTCTGTCCACCCTGCGCTTCTGGACAAGCACCTCTTCTCTTTGGGCTATAGGTTTCTTCTGTGAATGAAATGGGAATGTATTGATACCCACTTTTCCCGGTGGGTGTGAGTCAAAGGAGAGAATGTGTGTGAAGCGGTCTGCATGGGGCCTGCCTTGCCCATTGTCCTCAAGGAGTGGCCCTGGTGGGTGAGGCGTGGGGCGGGGTGGGAGGGTACAGATTAGGCAAACCGTAGCATCCATATGAGGCCACTAAGAATGCAAAACTTGAGGGCAATTTTTTACATGGAATTATGGGATTGGAACATTTACTTGACAATGGTAAGTACTCAAAGTAATTAAGAATTCACCCATTACAACTGTGGCAAAAATGAGCGTGTGTTTTTTTCTTTTTTTTAATACATTTATTTATTTATGTATTTATTTTTGGCTGCATTGGGTCTTCGTTGCTGTACGGGCTTTCTCTAGTTGAGGAGAGCAGGGGCTACTCTTCGTTGCAGTGTGAGGGCTTCTCATCGCGGTGGCTTCTCTTATTGCGGAGCACGGGCTCTAGGCACATGGGCTTCGGTAGGTTTTATTATTTTTTTTACCTTTTTTAAATATAAAAGTTTTATTGAGATATAATTCACATACCATACAATTCACCCATTTAAAGTATAGCAACAGAGTTGTGTAACCATCATCACAACCAATTTTAGTACATTTTCATCACCTCAAAAAGAAACCCCATAACCACAAATAGTCACTCCCTTACCACGCCCTGCCCCAGACCTGGGTAACCACCAATCTACTTTCTGTCTCTGTAGATTTGCCAAATCTGGACATTTACTATAAATGAAATCATACAATATGTTGGGCTTCAGTAGTTGTGGCACGTGGGCTCAGTAGCTGTGGCTCGCAGGCTCTGGAGCGCAGGCTCAGTAGTTGTGGTGCACGGGCTTAGTTGCTCCGTGGCATGTGGGATCTTCCCGAACCAGGGCTCGAACCTGTGTCCCCTGCACTGGCAGGCGGATTCTTAACCACTGCGCCACCAGGGAAGTCCCAAGCATCCGTTTTGGCCCTATTACCATGCTCCATACAGGAGACCGTCCATGCAAAATCTCACTTAATCTTCACGACACTTCTGTGAGGTAGGAACCATCTGCCTACCTCAGATGAAGAAGCTGAGGCTCAGGGATATAAGACTTTTGCCCAAGGACCCCAAGGTTAGCAAGTGATTGCAGGGCCTGCCCTCTTCATTGGATCACGCTGCCTCTCATCACACTGGACCCCTGAAACAACCCAGCGTGGTGGCAGTTGTCATTGTCCTTTTCCGGGTGAGGAGATGGTGCGGCTTCCTGGCGCCATCCTTAGCCTAGAGCATGGCTTTCGGGTCTGTATCCGTCAAGGTCCTACCAGAAGAGAAAAAAGACCAGTAAGATAGATTTTGAGGAACTGGCTGATGCGATTGTGGGGTCTGGCTGGGCAAGTCTGAAATTTGTAGGGTGGGCTGGCAGGCTGGCAACTCTCAGGCAGGAGGAATTTCTTCTTCTTCTGGGAAACCTCAGTTTTGCTCTTAAGGCAGACCCTCATTATCATGGATAATCTCCTTCAAGTCAACTGATTGCAGATGTTAATGACATCTACAACATCCCTTCACAGCAACACCTCGATTAGTGTTTGATTAAATAACTGGGTACTATAGCCCAGCCACTTTGACACATAAAATGAATTACCATCCCAGGGTCAGACAGACCTGGGCTTGTGTCCTGGTCCTACAACCTATAGGCTGTGTGACCTTGGGCAAGTTTATCTGCCTCTCTGAGCCTCAGAGTCCCCTTGTCTGCCAAATGCAGTGATAGTGCTTACTACCCTCATTTGTTGTGAGGATTAAGTGCAATGATGTAAATCAAGTACTTTCATCCAGTGCCTGTCATATAGGAAGAGGGGAGATGCACACAAACATTGATGGTCTTGAAATGGGTGTTTTCTAGTTGTAGTGTAATTGCTTGTTCCTGTGTTTGACTTCCATTTTAGACTGGTGGCTCCTGGAGGGCAGGAACTGTATCCCCTTCATCTTCTTTCCTGTTTCCTAGCCCAATCCCTGACTCTAAGGAGGCATCACTGAGTGTTTCTTAAATATCTAGTTGGCACTTTGTTAATGAAATTCCCTCTGTGGGGTTCTTGGGATCTATAATAAAAATCCCCCAACTACAAGAGGGAAAGCAGACATGTAGGAACCTCAGGCCTCTGTTTCCTCTAGAGAAACCCCTTACTTTTCGGCTTAGTAAGTCTTTCCTCCAGGGAGCCTTCTTTGATGCCTCCTCTGTGTTCCCACAGTGTCCTATGTGTCCCCCATCAGAGACCATACACTTTTCAAACCGCTGATCGCTCATTTCTCTCTCTCTCTCCCCGAATGAGGGGGTGTGGGGTGGAGCGAGCATCCTTTGTTTGTAGCTGGAACCCCAGCCTAGGGTCTGATACTCATGCAGCATGTCAGTGCATGTTTGTAGGAGGGACATGTCCTATTTCCAGAGACCCATGGGCCGACATGCCACACTTAAGGAAATCTGCTTTTCCAGGGCTTCTGTTGTGTCTGGCTGCCCCACGCCCTGGTCCAGCCATCCTTATGCCGGAAGCAGAGCCAGGGTGATGGAGAAGAACTTCTCTTCCCTGCATCCCATGAGCATGTTGTGGTTCTTGAACTGAACCGAACAAGGCGTCTGCCCTGTTTATTGCTGAGCGCGCCCTGGTCGGCCTCCCCGCTCAGGTGCGGCTCAGGAGCTCTGTATAGCCATGTTCCAGTCCTTAATCTTCTGTTGGTGACACACTCGCTGGGCCTCGTTATAATTAAGCACTTTCCTTCCTCAAGGTTTGCCAAAACTGAGATGGCTAATTCGTTTCTGGCCTCTCGCCACTCCCGTGGAATGGTGGGCAGGGTTGTAGCTCCCAGTGCTTGCTGCCCAGCCCTGCTTGTTTTGCCAGCCAGAAGAGCAGCCACCCTTTGTCTACAAATAGAGGGAGCCCCAGCTGGACCCAGTTTTATTTAAACTGCTTATCCCCTCGCGTGGGCAGAGCCTTTGGGATCCCTGCTGTAGCTCTGCCTTGGTTTCCTCATTTGTAAAACAAAGGGGTTGAACTTGACAGACAGGGAGAAGATGGGGTAGAAGTCAGGACTCTGGGTTCTGGAGTCAACCCAGGCCTCACCTAGGCCCTGCCACTCCCAGCTGCGGGACTCTGGGTAAGTTACTTCATCCCTCTGAGCCTCAACATTGCTCACCTGTAAAATGGGGAGAATAATGCTTACCTCCTGTGATGGTTGTGTAGATTCAGTGGGATAGTGAACACCCATGTGGCCCTTAGCAGGGCAGCTGGCGCATAGTAAGTGCTCAGTAAATCAGCCATCTTTCCTTTCAGTGCCAACAATCTGTATTCCTGATGAAAAGAGTTGTTATGTTGGGAGAGCTGTGGAGTGGAGCAATTTTAACAGACATTGCTGGCAAGATGATTAACCCCTCTGTATCAGTTTCCTAGGGCTGTCATAACAAATTACCATAAACTAGGTGGTTTAAAACAACAGAAATGTTTTCTTTATAGTTCAGGAGGCTGAAGAAGTCAGAAATCAACAGGGCCATCTCCCTCTGAAGGCTCTGGGGAAGAATCCTTCCTCGCCCAGCTTCTGGTGGTTGCCGGCAATCCTTGGTATCCCTTGAACTTGCAGCTGTATCATTCCAATTTTTGCCTCTGTTTTCACATGGCCATGTCCCTCTGTGTGTGTCTCTGCATCGTATTGGATTTAGGGCCCACCCTAATCTAGTATGACCACATCTTAATGAATTATATCCGCAAAGACCCTAATTCCAAATAAGGTCACATTCTGAGGTTCTAAGTAGACATGAATTTTGAGGGCAACTGTTCAACCCAGTACGCTCTCCAAGGCTCACTTTCCTCCTCTGTATGGAGATGATAATAGTAGCAATTTCATAAGGTTGTTGGAGTGATTGAATGAGATAATCTATGTAAATGTCATGGTAGGAGACAATAGAATACATCAGGCCTGTGTAAGCACTGAGTCAGTGTAGCTGCTGTGATGGAGATGGTGGCAAAGATGATGACAGTAATGGGAACAGTTCCATCCATGGACCCACCCTACATTGGTTAATCACTGGACACAGGGACATAGAACGTAGGCCAGGGCCTTGTCAGGAGCTCTGAAGCCTTGGATAGGAGCCCCTGTTTCTTTTTGGCCTCAGCCACCTTGAATCCTCATCTGAGACTTAGCTCCTGGGAGGGCAGCTTGGAGAAGTAGAAAGACCTTGGGCTCTCAGAAGTCAGGGAAACTGATACCCTGTGTAACATTGCACAATTGTCTTTCCCTCTCCAGGCCTCAGTTTCCCTATCTGTAAAGTGGGAGAGGAGGTTGGAACTCAGTGTTAGATCAGAGCCTCTTCTAGTATTGAAGTTCCAGCACAGGACTCTGTGTCCCACCCCAATGGTAGTAGGTTATCAAGGGCCAGGAAAGGAGTCAGGAGCCTGGGACCGCAGGGCAGCTCATCAGGTGTCATTCTGGGCCCACTTTCCTCATCTGAACAAGAAGAGAAGCCACTGTGATATGAGTGTACCAGGCAGTGTGCTAGGGACATCATAGGCATGAACTCATTCCACACTCACCACACCCTCAAGCAGTAGGATGCTTATACCCACTTCACAGAGGAGCATACTGAGGCTCAGAGAAGTTAGAACTCACCCAAGGTCATACAGTGAGAGGTAGAGCTGGGGCTTAAATCTAGGTGTGTCTTGTGCCAAAGTCCACGCTTCTCCTTGGCTGCGCTTTTACTGTATCAGTTTCCTAGAGCTGCTGTAACACATTAGCGGGACTTAATGGCTTAAGACAACAGAAGTTTACCCTCTTACAGTTCTGGAGACCAGAAGTCCAAATAGTGTATTCAGGGCTGCATTCCCTCTGAAGGCCCTTGGGGCAAATCCTTCCTTTCCTCTTCAGCTTCTGGTGGTGCCAGCAGTCCTTGGCTTGTGACTGCATCGCTCTTATTTCTAATCTCTGCTTCCATCTTCACATGGCCTTCTCTTCTCCCTGTGTGCTGTGTGTCTCTTACAAAGACACTTGTCATTAGAGTTAGGGCCCACCCATATAATCCAGGGTGGTCTCAAGATCCTTAACTTAATTACATATGTAAAGATCCTTTTTCCAAATAAGACGAAGTTCACAGGTTCTGGGGGTTGGGACGTGGACTTGTCTTTTAGGGGCCACCATTCAACCCACTACAGTTATTAAAGCCTTGGTGGTGACAGTATCTGCTGGAGGTGCAGGGAGCGGGGAATTTCTGGAACGGCTTAGAAGTAGAAAAGAGAGGGATACTTCCCTGGTGGTCCAGTGGTTAAGACTCTGTGCGTCCACTGCAGGGGGTGCCAGTTTGATCCCTGGTCAGAGAACTAAGATCCTGCTTGCCGCTTGGTGCAAATAAAAAAAAATGTAGGAGAGGAACAAAGTTGTGAGCCAAGGAGGCCAGTCTGGGGACCATGAGTGACAGGGGGTGTGGCTTAAGCTGGTGTTCCACCAGCAGTGATGTCAGTGAGGTAATAACTACACACAAACCACATCGGAAAAAAAGAAAAAGAAAAGAAAAACAAGTAAAAAAAGAAAAAAAAAGAACCCTCCCCGCCCCCCACCCCCCACCCCATGCCACATCTGCGTATGGTGAATACAGCCAGCCATCGGGCGGAAACCTGAAAACTTGTCCACAGAGGCCACCCTTCCTATTGTGACATGTGTCTACATTAATGACTTTGAGGTTATAGATCCCACAGAAAATGGATTTGGCCTTCCTTACTTGCCTGGAGAGATGGGACAAGGCCTGGCCTGAGTGCCTGTGATGTGATTTACTTGCATCATCTTGGGCTCTCCCTTAACCTAGATGGTGGTATCATCTGTTTTTTTTTTTTTTTAATAAATTTATTTATTTAATTTTTGGCTGTGTTGGGTTTTTGTTGTTGTGCACAGGCTTTCTCTAGTTGTGGCGAGTGGGGGCTGCTCTTCGTTAAGGTGCACGGCTTCTCACTGCAGTGGCTTCTCTTGTTGCGGAGCACAGGCTCTAGGCGCGTGGGCTTCGGCAGTTGTGGCGCACGGGCTTCAGTAGTTGTGGCACGTGGACTCAGTAGTTGTGGTGCCCGGGCTTAGTTGCTCCACAGCATGTGGGATCTTCCCGGACCAGGGCTCGAACCCGTGTCCCCTGCATTGGCAGGCGGATTCTTAACCACTTCGCCACCAGGGAAGTCCCGTGGTATCATCTTTACTCAGATAATCACACTCTTGAATGCATGAGGCCCAACCGAGATGAGGGCTCCAAGGAATGGCTACACGGCGTGAGAAGGCAGCTCACCAACTCGGCAGAACCCCTAACGCATACTGAGCACTTGTACTAACTCAGGTCTCATCATAGCTGGTTGAAGTGTGTATAGTTTTTTTTTTTTTTCATAAATTTATTTATTTTATTTATTTATTTTTGGCTGCATTGGGTCTTCGTTGCAGTGCACAGCCTTCTCATTGCGGTGGCTTCTCTCGTTGTGGAGCACGGGCTCTAGGAGCGTGGGCTTCAGTAGTTGCGGCATGTGGGCTCAGTAGTTGTGGCTCACAGGCTCTAGAGCGCAGGCTAGGTAGTTGTGGCACACGGGCTTAGCTGCTCCGTGGCATGTGGGATCTTCCCGAACCAGGGATCGAACCCGTGTCCCCTGCAATGGCAGGCGGATTCTCAACCACTGTGCCACCAGGGAAGCCCCTGTGTACTGTTAATATCTTTATTTTCCAAGACGTGGAAGGGAGAAGGGTTAGGTTTAGATTCTGTGATTCTGTGAGCAGAACCAGGAAAAATGGTGCCAGGTGAGAAGGAGGCAGTTTTCAGGTCAAATAAAACAAAGAACTTGTTATCCTGTGAGTGGTCCCAACAATAGGATGGACTGTGCCTACAGGTGGTGAGTTCCCCATCTCTGGATATACTCAAGCAGAAGCTGCGTAGCCATTTGTCTGGAGTGCTACAGAGGGAATGCCCTCACTGTGAAGTTTCCTTCTATCTCTGAGATTCTAGGAATTTTCCCCAAGGAAACCATCAGATATCCGTGTGCACAAAGATGTTTATCACACTATTATTTATAATAACGAAAAGGCAGAGACAACCTACATGTCTTTTAAAGGAGGATTTATTAAGTAACTGTATTCAGGAACTTTAGTGTCTATAAGTGAGACCAGCTCTAGCCTGTAGTCTGTTTCTGTGTGGTCCTTGGGCTAAAGATGGTTTTTACACTTTTAAAGGCTTGTAAAAAAAAAAAAAAAGAACAAAAGCAAGAAACAGAAGAATATGCATCCAGGCCTACCAAGTATTTCGGCCTCCCAAGCCTAAAATATTTACTCTCTGGCTCTTTACAGAAAAAGCCTGTTGACCTCTAGACTAGAATAACAATCGGTCACCAAAAATTATATTAATTTGTATCTGTGGATATAGAAAGATGGTCACAGCATATTTTTGAGAAGAAAGAAACAGGTTATTTAATAACGTTAGAACCAGATCCCATTTATATAAAACAGGGCCTGTGTGTTTGCCTGTTGTCTGTTAATGATCGTCTGTACTATTGATGTTGGTTTTTAAATTTTCTTTATGAAGTGATTCTGTATTGTTTGGACCTTTTATAGGGAGCAGATGTTATTTCTGAGATCTCACAAAGCATTGGGGAATAAAATTAACTCTAAATGCTCCAGCAGTCCACGCTGTTTGGGACCAAGTGAGTTTTGATCTAGGCTCAAGCATTTTGTTTGATTTGGTTCCTAAGGTGCCGTAAGGTCGGTCAGACAGAGGGTTGGTGCTCTTAGCTTGTTGCTGTTGCTGTTATTGTTTTTAGGTCTCTTGCCCTGGCTTTGACTCCCATGAGCTCTTGTGCCTAAGGGAAAAAAAAATACCCCTCAGTTTAGTTAAAAACAAATTAGCTGCTTTGGGGAAATGATCTGACAACATTTCCCTTTGCAGTGGCAGAGCTGAGTCACTGCAGATTCAGGGCAGACAGGGTCAGGCCCAGGTGTCCTTCAGGGGACCTGGGTTGGTCCAGGTTAAGGATAGAAGGGAGGAGGGGAGGAAGGGAGAGAGGGGGGAGGCAGGAGGAAGCGCTGTCCTAATTTGTCCCAAAGCTTTTGGGTCTGTGGCTGGTTACTTCCAAGAATCAGGGCTCCTGACTCTCTGTCCCACAGGGAGTCCTCCAGTAACCACTATGTCTCCTTTGCACAGCATGAAAGGGACACGGTTCCTGCCTGCAGGACTTCCCAGTCTAGTGTGGAGGACAGACACGTCGATGTTCATTCACTCAACAGATGTGTTTTTTTTGTTTTCCATTTTTTTGGTTTTTTGGCTGCGCCTGTAGGATCTTAGTTCCCCAACCAGGGATTGAACCTGGGCCCCAGCAGTGAAAGTGCCGAGTCCTAACCACTGGACCACCAGGGAACTCCCTAACAGATGTATTTTGAGCGCCTGCTCTGAGCTGGGTGCTGCTGGAAGTCCCAGGCACATAGTGGTGACCAAGACAATGCCACGCCTTCGGTACCTTATGTTTTCCTTGTCAAAGAGAATACGTGGGCTTCCCTGGTGGCGCAGTGGTTGAGAGTCCACCTGCCAAGGCAGGGGACACGGGTTCGTGCCCCGGTTCCCACATGCCGCGGAGTGGCTGGGTCCGTGAGCCATGGCCGCTGAGCCTGCACGTCCGGAGCCTGTGCTCCGCAACGGGAGAGGCCACAACAGTGAGAGGCCTGCGTACTGCAAAACAAAACAAAACAAAACAAAAACAAAAACAAAAAGCAAATACGTGAGGGGCGCACAGTTTGGGTCCTCAGGGGAGAAGCTGAAACTGAAGTCCAGAGGAAGGCACCGGGGTCTCGGGGAAGAGCACAGGGTTTGAATCTCTGCTCAGCCTCTGACTGCAACCGTGGACAAGTTCCTTTACTGCTCTCTATAAATCGGGAATGATAAATACTGTCTACCCTGTAGGGGTGCTAGGAAGATTAAATGATGTAAAATGCTTTCCCAGTGCCTGGCAAAGAGTCAATGTCCAACAACTGTTTATTATCCATTAAAAAAACAAAACACAGGTGTAAGAAGTACATAAAATCATGCCTGAGAAAGACCTGGCACGTAGTTGTTGTACCACAATACTGGTTGCCACCCCCTTGTGACCAGAGGTGTACGTTTTGTTCTGAATTGACCTCTCCTCCTTGCCCCACTGAGCCCTGTCACGGTGCCTGTGACATTGTTCTGTTGTTTATAAGTCTGTCTCTCCCCGACCCTGCCTGGGCTGTGAGCAGATTTTCTCCAAACCCTCGCGGAGTTGAGGAATGTGTGAAAACAGGCAAAGGCTCTGGAGGCAGCCCACCTCTGGACCAGTTCCCTCCCTTTGGTCCCGGCCTCCAGACTGGCCCCCTCCCCATGGCCAACATGTGATAAGCTAGCGCAGGGTGGCGGGGGGACAGTGAACAGTGACGTACAGACTTGAGTGGTTATAAGTGTGGGCTCTGGAAACCAAGTCTGAGTTTGAATGCTGCCATCCTAGCCGCGTGTCTTTGTATGAGCCGTCTAACTTAGCTCCTCTGTAGAATGGGGACGTTCCATGCATGGTCTTAACACTCAGGGTTGCAGTGACGATGAAATGAAATCTTGCATTCACTGCTTTTGGCATAGTGCCTGGTACATGAAAGAAAAGACAGAGAATATTGCTTAAAGAAAACAAACGACCCGCCCAAAGCTGTTAGACCAGTCCCTGGTCTAACAGGGACTGTTAGAAAGGAGACACTGTTTCAGCCTTCTTCTGGGCACCGGGCATTAAGATGTCAGCACGCTGCCCTGGCTTTGCCTGGGGGAGGAAGTTCTTACTAGGAGCTTCCTTGTCGGTTGAGAAGCCCAGCTCTCCAGAGACCCAGGAGCGTGTGTGGATTTAATGTGGCCCGGGTTGTACGTCAGTCAGAGAACATGCCCAGTCGCCATCAAATTGAAGGAAAATGGATGGAGGTGGCTGTGTTCTTCCCTGACAGGGGGGCCTGTTGGACAGATGACGGACTGGATCTAGGGCTCTGAAACCAACATGGTGCTTCATATAAGGGTAGCCTGCGTGGGGTCTGAGAAGAATGGTTGGGAGCAAATTCCCCAGCAGCTATGGAATTCAAGATGAGCTTAAAGGGGATTTTGATCTAGAAGAAAACCAAAGAGCTTCCCAAGGCATTGCAGAGGCAGTAGAGTTCACCCCCAGGGTTAGGTCCAATCCATGGAGGATTGAATTCTATGAGGAAAAAAAGCAAAAATTGTCAGGGGAAATAAACGCAAAAGGGCTGCTAATTCTTGTTTGTGTGCTGGCTAGTAAGCTAGACACTTTCACATGTGTTGGCTCTTAAAAAGCATGAGTACACTGAAATTACCAAGGAGGGAAACAGCTTCAGAGAGGTGCAGTAATATATTCAAGATCACACAGCTAAGTATGTTGAGCTAAGATCCAAATGGCTCTAGAGGACTCCCTCACCAAACTCTCTAGCCTAGACCGCAGACACAGTGCGAGCACTTGATTATAGCCACAGCTTCTTTTTTGATAGCGGTACAATACACATAACATAAACTTTACCATTTTAACCGTTCTGAAGTGTACGGTTCACTGACGTTAAGTGCATTCACCTTGCTGTGCAGCCATCCCCACCATCCATCTCCAGAACTTTTTTTCCATCTTCTCAAACTGAGGCTCTGTACCCATCAAATAATGACGCCCCATTTCTCTTTTCCCCCAGCCCCTGGCAACCACCATTCTACTTTCTGCTGCTATGACTGACTAAGTACCTCACATGAGTGGAATCATAGAGGTTTTTGTCTTTTTGTGGGTGGCTTATTTCACTTGGCCCAATGTCCTTAAGGCTCATCTATGTTGTAGCGTGTGTCAGAATTTCCTTCCTTTTTAAGGCTGAATAATGTTCCATTGCATGTATAGACCACATTTTGTTTATCCATTCATTCGTCAATGGGTACCTTTTGGTTATTGTGAATGATGCTACTTTGAACCTGGGTGTACAGATATCTCTTCAAGACCCTACTTTTAATTCTTTTGGATATATACCTGGAAGTGGAATTTCTGGACCATATAGCAATTCTATTTTCAATTTTTTGAGGAATTGCTATGCTATTTTTCACAGTGGCTGCACCATTTTACATTCCCCCAACAGTGCACAAGGTTCTAATTTCTTCACATCCTCATCAACAATTGTTATTTTCTGTTTTTTTTTTTAATAGTAGCCATCCTAAGTGGTATCTCATTGTGGTTTTGATTTGCATTTCTCTAATGATTAATGATGTTGAGTATCTTTTTTTATAGCTTTTTAATATGATTTTTAAAAATTAATTTTATTTATTTATTTATTTTTGGCTGTGGTGGGTCTTCGTTGCTGCTCGCAGGCTTTCTCTAGTTGTGGCGAGTGGGGGCTACTCTTCGTTGCAGGGCGCAGGCTTCTCATTGTGGTGGCTTCTCTTGTTGCGGAGCATGGCCTCTAGGCACGCGGGCTTCCGTAGTTGTGGCTCGCGGGCTCTAGAGTGCAGGCTCAGTAGTTGTGCAGCACGGGCTTCGTTGCTCCGCGGCACGTGAGAACTTCCCAGACCAGGGCTTGAACCCGTGTCCCTTGCATTGGCAGGTGGATTCTTAACCACTGCGCCACCAGGGAAGCCCGATGTTGAGTATCTTTTCATGTGCTTATTGGTCATTTGAATATCTTTAGAGAAATGTCTGTTCAAGTCCTTTACCCATATTTCAAATCTAGTTGTTTGCTTTTTTATTGTTGAGTTGTAGGAGTTCTTTATATATTCTGGATATTAACTCCTTATCAGATATGTGATTTGCAAATATTTTCTCCCATTCTGTGGATGGCCTTTTCACTCTGTTGATAGTGTCCTTTGATGCGTAAGAGCTTTGACTTTTTTATTTTAATAAATTTATTTATTTTATTATTTTATTTTATTTTATTTTTTGGCTGCGTTGGGTCTTTGTTGCTGTGCATGGCTTTTCTCTGGTTGCAGCGAGTGGGGGCTACTCTTCGTTGAGGTGCGCAGGCTTCTCATTGCGGTGGCTTTTCTTGTTGCGGAGCATGGGCTCTAGGTGCATGGACTTCAGTAGTTGTGGCATGCGGGCTCAGTAGTTGTGGCTCGCGGGCTGTAGAGCGCAGGCTCAGTAGTTGTGGTGCACGGGCTTAGTTGCTCTGTGGCATGTGGGATCTTCCTGGACCAGGGCTCGAACCCATGTCCCCTGCCTTGGCAGGTGGATTCTTAACCACTGCACCACCAGGGAAGCCCCAAGAGCTTTGACTTTTGATGTAGTCCAGTTTATCTATTTTTTCTTTTGTTGCCTGTGCTTTTGGTATCATATCCCAGAAGTCACTGCCAAATCCAGTGTCACGAAACTTTCCCTCTATGTTTTCTTCTAAGAGTTTTATTGTTTTAGCTCTTACATTTAGGTCTTATATCCATTTTGAGTTAATTTTTAAGTATGGTATAATATAAGGGTCCAATGTCATATCTACAACTTTTTGAAATAGGAAAAAGAAAAAAGGAATTAGAGACCAACAGTAGGATTTTGAGATGTGGGGAAATAAATAATTTATCTTCCTAGGAAATTCATTCTCTCACCCATTCTTGCTCTGCCCTACAACTAGCCTCCACACAGTAGAGTCAGAATGATCTTTTGAGAAACACACATAAATCAAATCACATCACTCCCCTGCCTAAACAGTGCAGCAATTTGTTCAGTGTCTGCCCCCTCCCTGAGACCATAAATTTCAAGACGTCAGACTGCCATCTTTACTCCTATATCCGTTACTCAGTGCCTGGCACATACCAGCTGCTCGATTAATACCTGTTGGATGAGTGAACAAACCTCAGCTTATAATAAGCTCACATTCCTTGACTTTTTGAAATATGGAGGACAAAGGAAGTAGAGGAGGAAGGAAGGTAAAAATCATGGAGGGGCAGAACAGCAAAGTCATTACCAGGTGTTGGCACTAGACTTCCTGAGTTAAATACCAGCTCTGCCACTTAATGGCCATGTGACCTCGGGCAAAATCACTTCATCTCTTGTGTCTCAGTTTATGTTCTTTAAGGTATGGCAACACATATTTGGATGATGAAAAGCAATTCAAAGAGGAGGAACAGGCTAAGAAGGGGTGAGAGGTGGGGCTGAAAACAGGGGCAGGGAATTGATTACCTATAGAGAGAGCAGTGAGACCCTTAGTCCCCCATCCCTTGTACCCTGCATAGCCAGGTGGCCACCCCTACACTCTGCAGGAGGCCAGGGTTTTTTCCTTGGAGAAGTTAACCTGGAGGAACTGAACTTGGGACCAGTAGACACAGAAAGGGTCAGAGTGAGATACCAAAGGAAAAAATGGAGGTTTCTCAGACCCCTTCTCCAGCTCTGCTACCAGAATCCTGACAGCCAGAAGTGTGGTCCCCAGGCAGGAAATGGGAGGATTCTCTTCTGAAGACCCCAAAGAAGAGACCTACAGACACTGATATTTAAATACTCCTAGTGTAAAAGCCAGATCTTCATTCAATCCCCGTAGAATGGAGCACACCAGTTGACAGCCCCCCACCCCAAGAGCTATCAATTAGTTAATGAGTGCTTCACTCAAAGACCAACCTTTAGTCACATATCACCGGATATTTGAAGGAAGTGTCCAGGATAAAAGAGGGAAGCCAAAGCAGACAAATAAAGAAAAATGTTCGAAGCAGATAGACAATGCAGAGAGCAGAAGAAAATCCAAAACAAAAATTATTAGTATCCTCAGAGAGAGTAGAGAAGATATTAGAAATAAGATGCTATATAAAAAGGAACAATAAGAGAAGAAAGTGCACTGGGAAAATAAAACATGAGAGACAAAACAAAGTTTTAAAAAGTCAGTAGAAAGGTTGAGAGGTAATGAAAAGGAAATTTCCCAGAAGATGTACCAAAAAGATGGAAAATAAAAAAGATAAGAAAATTAGATGATCAATCCAGGGGACCTGATATCTGACTACCAGATTGTCCAGGGATTCCAGAGAAAGCAGAGGGGAGGAAGTGATCAAAGATATGATGAGAGGACATTGTATACTGAAGGGCATAAACCTGAGACTGAGAAGACCTAATAAAAATGAAAAAGAGCCATCCTAAGGCACATCATCACAAATGTCAGAATACTGGGAATAGAAAGAAGGTCCTAAAAATTTCAGGGGTGGGGAGGACAGATTGCATACAAAACATCAGGAATCAGAATCATTTCAGATACTTCAGTGACAACACTATAAACTAGAAGATGAGGGAGCCATGCCTTCAATTTTCTGAGGGAAAATGATTTCCAATCTACTCTTTTATGTAGAATGAATGAAATCAGAAGTGAGGATAGAAGAAAGACATTTTCAGACATGCAAGGGTGTAAAATTTTTACTTCCTACGTGCCCTTTCTTAGGAAGTGACTAGAGGATATGCTCCACTAAAATAAGGGCATAAACCCAGATAAGAAGACTTGTAACCCAGGAAACAGGTGTGCAGCTTGTCTAGAAAGCAACCAGTCCCAGATTGAAAGGGGAGGAGGGAAGCTCCAGGAAGTGGATTCACTAGAAAAACAAAAGGAACTGATCGATTATGTGACTGCATGGAAAAGGCATTTTATGGATCTGCTGGAGTGTTTGAAGAGATTTATCAGTATGTACCCAGAACTAAGCAAATGAAAAAAAGAAGCAATTATTAACTCCAGGAAAAACAAAAATCAGTACTAGAAAATAAGTGTAACTATAGTATACCATCTGGCTCAGTGGACAGTATCTACAAAGTCATAAGAATGTAAACCCTGTGGGGCTTCCCTGGCAGCTCAGTGGTTAAGAATCCGCCTGTCAATGCAGGGGACATGGGTTCAAGCCCTGGTCGGGGAAGATCCCACATGCTGCAGAGCAACTAAGCCTGTGCGCCACAACTACTGAGCCTGCACTCTAGAGCCCGCGAACCACAACTACTGAGCCCGTGAGCCACAACTACTGAAGCCCACGCGCCTAGAGCCCGTGCTCCGCAACAAGAGAAGCCACCACAATGAGAAGCCTGTGCACTGCAATGAAGAGCAGCCCCCCTCCGCCGCAACTAGAGAAAGCCTGCACACAGCAACGAAGACCCAACACAGCCTAAAATAAAAATTAAAAAAAAAAAGCTTAAAAGAAAAAAAAAGAATATAAACCCTGAAAAGAAGTAAACCTTGAAAATCAATTTAGCTAAAAATTTAAAAATGGTGGTAGAACTATATTGGGAGGATGGAGAGAGGAAGTTGTGTAGTGTAAGAGAGTTAATCCTCATCTACCAGATTTAGAGAGTTGTGGAGGATCTTAGTAGTGTTCACTAATATTTCGTTCTCCCTCCTTCTGGGCACATGAAAGACAACTTACTTCTCAGCCCCTTGCAATTGGGTGGGGCCATATGACTAGTTCTGGTCAGTCAGCTTCAGGTGAAAGTACTGTCTTGCAGCTAGAATGAAGCTTAGATGACCCTGTGGCTGTCACTTCTCCCTCTGTGGTGACCAAGGAGG
The DNA here is from genome assembly GCF_011762595.2 of Tursiops truncatus. Lineage (NCBI taxonomy): Eukaryota > Metazoa > Chordata > Mammalia > Artiodactyla > Delphinidae > Tursiops > Tursiops truncatus. The sequence goes on along the minus strand of NC_047034.1, from coordinate 161,408,116 downwards.
CCTTGGGGTAAGATAGCAGAGCCACAAGGTTGAAGCAGGCTGGAAATGCCTCATGGAATATGGTTGTGCTGGAGACACTGAATGGATGCTGCAAGGGTAAGAACTGAAGCTTTTTTGTGTGTTAAGCCACTGAGATTTTGGGATTGTCTGTTACTGCTGCATAGCCTGGCTTAACCGAATACAAACTTCAACAGATACTGTCTGAAATAGATACATCAAGAAATAGACATTTAAGCATATTATTTAGAATTCTGGAGATAATCACTAGAAAAATAATTTAAAACATTAAAAGCGGTTGCCTCTGGTGAGCAGGACAGAGAAGTGAGGATGGGGTAGGGCAGAGGGGCAAGTGTTTCCATTATAGTACTGTAACACTAGGTAATTGTATTACATTGGCAGAAACCACACCTATGCGGTTTGGAAGGATTCCTGCCAAACCATCACAGTGGCTGTCTCTTAGGAGGGAGGGCTTGCTAGAGTGAACGAGCATCTCAGGGAACCACAGATGCGGCTGGATGTGGTGGGCAGCCACAGTGGGAAAGGAGGCTACCCAGATGGAATGCCAGTGTGAGGAGCTTGGTTTTTATCCAGATGGCGGTGGGGAGCCATGGAAGGATTGTAAGCGGTAGAGTCGAATCTGCCTGCGAAAATCTACCTTTTCATGTGGAGGATGAAGTGTGGGGCAGGGAGCCTGCTGTGATGGTTCCCGTGAGAACTGAGGAGGCTTGGACTAAGACATCTGTACCACAAATGTCTACTGAGAGCCTGCTATTGGCCAGGTACCATTAGTAGGCCTGACGATACAGCAGCGAACGAGATGGGCAAAGCGCCCTGCCTTCAGGGTGGTGGTTCGTGCTGTGAAGAATGAAGCAGCGTAAAGAGAGGGAAGAGAGGGCTTAAGATAGAGAGGGCAGGGCAGCTTCTCTGAGGAGGAGATATTTGAATAGATCCTGAATTACGTGAAGGAACAAGCCAGGCAAAATTTGGAGGATGAGGGTTCCAGGCTGAGCGAGCAGCAGTCTGGAGGCCCTGAGGTGGGATGGGAACAGCAGAGAGGCCGGGATGGGGGTGGGGGGCACGTCCATCAGGGGGAAGGTTCTGGGAGCTGAGACCTAAGAGGTGGTCAGGGCCAGTTTGTGGAATGTGGAGGAACTTTGGGGGGTCCCTATGGGGCTGAGAGCCAGAGAGTGGCAGGATTTGTCTGAGGAGGTGGAGAGGACGGGGCTTGACAGCTGGTGAGCCGTGGGAGTGGTGGGGGGCCGGTGACGAGAGGCCTCCCTCTCCCTCTGCTGGGGCCCCGCCTGCCAGAGTCAGCTGTGCCTCAGCCCTGCCCGGACCAGCGACAGCAGCTTCATCACCCACTTCCCAGCGTCCCAGCCCCCTCTGGAAATTGAAGGATCCTTTCCAAATCAAAATAGCAGGCAAAGAACAGCCTCTGATTGTTCTGCGCAAAAGAAGTGAAATTAGACAAGTCAGCTGCGGATTGAGGCGGCCTCCCACACAGCTGTTCCTGCACCCGCTGAAGGCGGACTTCCCGAGACTTGCAGTTCTGCTGTCTCCGAGCAAAACTTTTTGCTTCTCCAGCCCAGGGCAGATAGTTATTTTGGGAGGGAGTGGGACAGATGCTGGCCCTGAAGGACCATGAAGGAGTCAGTTTTTTTTTTTTAACCAAAAAAATCAGTTACTTCATGAAGGAACAGCCTTAGCTGATATGAGTTTGTTCAGTCATGCAGAACACACTGGGTGCGCTCATCCTGGGTGCCCCGGGCTCGGCATGGTGTCAGGGGGATTCCGGCCCGGAGGAGCAGAGGCACACAGCGTGCTTCCACCCTTGGTGGAGGGTCTGGGAGCCGGGAGGTCCAAGTTCTCACCTTGGTTCCGCCGCTGTCGCTCTGTGACCTTGGGTCAGTTTCCCATCTCTCCCCCGTGTGGGCTTTAGGCTACATATTGTTTCTCAAATTAAACTCCGTGAGAATCGTGTGTGTATATGTGTGTGTGTGTGTGTGTGTGTGTGTGGTGTCTTGTTAAAGATGAAGATTCCCAGGCCTGAATTCCCGAGATTAAGATTGAGAAGGGGACTTCCCTGGTGGTCCAGTGGTTAACACTCTGCGCTTCCAATGCAGGGGGCATGGGTTCGATCCCTGGTCGGGGAGCAAAGATCCCACATGCCGCGCATGGCCCCCCCTCCAAAAAAAAATATTGAGAAGGTCTGGGGTGGGGTCCAAGAATTTGCACTTCTCACAGGCTCTTCCGGTAATTCCTTTGGGAGTCCTTGGACCACATGGTAGCAAAATCACTTCCCATCAATCTCTCAGGGCTCTTCCTGCTCTGAAATTTGAGGAGTTCCTCATGCAACCCTTCCCTGGGTTTCTCAGATCATTCCAGGGGCATGAAAGGCATCCTTACCCCTGCCTCAGTGTGCATGTGTTTCCGTGATGATCACACTGCATGGGAATGGTCTATTGCAGTGTATTTAGCCTCCTGCAGGCTATCCGGTGCCCAGCCCAGGCCCTGGTACAGAGGCGTTTTGACTATAAATGTTGGCCCGACAAGGGGTCAGCTGTAGTGCAGGCAGCTGGGCAGCAGCGTAGAGCATGGAGGGACGTTGCAGAACTCTGGGTGCCCAGCTTGTTGCAGACATCGGGCTTGGACCCTTGGGCTCACACCCTGGGTCAGATGTGTGACTCTGTCACCTGCTCCCCTTCCCCACAGCTGGGTGAGTCCAGCTACCTGGGGATAAGATGGTCTGGATGGGACCATAGACTGGGAGCCCTGGTCTACCATGGAGAATATCCAGGCAGTGTAAGGCCCCAGCCAGTTTGCCCCGGCTTCCTTGGAGCTGGCTAGTCATATTCCCAAAAGGCCAGATCAGTGGCAGAGGCCAGAGGGTCAGGTCACTCTGGTCTAGCCCCCAGCTTCACTCTTATATATGAAGAATAATAACAGCTATCACATACCGAGCACTTACCATGCTTTGAGCTCAGTGCTAAATGCTGTATCATCTCATTAAATTTTATAACAACCCTATGAGGTTGGTAAAAGTATCACCCCTTTTTGACAGTTATGGACACTGAGGCTTAGAGAATTCAAGTTACTAGTCTAGAGTCACTCAGCTAATAAACAGTAGAGGCAGAATTAGGACCTAGACGTGTTTTCCTCTGGAGCCCAGCTTTATCTTTAACCATATTGCTTAGAACCCCTGGGAAGATAAGGGTTTTTCCTCCAATACCTCCTGCCAAAGTTACCCCCTGCCAGAGAACTCCTTTTGCATCTGTTATAGTGGAAAGGAGCGATGCTGAATCAGATAGTTCAGGGTTCTAGTCCCACTTCTGCCCCTGACCTTTTGTGTGATCTTTGGCAAGTCATTTCCCCTCCCTGAGTTTCATGTGAAACTGAAATCTGTGAAATGGAAAAATTACAAATGCACTTCCTTTTAAGGTACACTAAGATGAAGACGGCCACCAACATCTACATCTTCAACCTGGCCTTGGCAGACGCACTGGCCACCAGCACACTGCCCTTCCAGAGTGCCAAGTACCTGATGGAGACGTGGCCCTTTGGGGAACTGCTCTGCAAGGCTGTGCTCTCCATTGACTACTACAACATGTTCACCAGCATCTTCACGCTCACCATGATGAGTGTCGACCGCTATATTGCCGTCTGCCACCCTGTCAAGGCCCTGGACTTACGTACACCTGCCAAGGCCAAGCTGATCAACATCTGCATCTGGGTCCTGGCCTCGGTTGTTGGTGTACCCATCATGGTCATGGCCGTGACCCGCCCCCGGGGTGAGTGAGGGAGGGAGCCTTGGTACAGGTCACTGACCACAGGAGGCAGCTCACGGGCCTCCGTGGGTTTGCAGGCCACTTACCAGGGTGGGTGTAAGTGGCTCACCAATGGAAATATGGATTGCTGATCAATGAAAGTGTGGATGGCTGGCCAGTGGGACTGTGAATAGGCAACCAATGGGGACGTGAATGGTGGACTGTTGTGAGGTGGTCATACGGGTAGCTGGCCAAAGGAAGTTTATAAATGGGATTACAGATGGCTAGATGTGTGGATGACTGACCTTTAGGGAGATGGATGGATAGCCGGTGGGGTGAGGGTGTCACTGACCAGTGAGCAGTGCAGGCCACAAGATCTGCAATCCCATCCCAAATTCCCTTCCACCCCGTTGACCCAGATAACCAAAGCAAGGCCTAGAGAATGGCCTGCACAGAATGACAGGTGCATTTTCTCAGAGTAAAATGGTAATTAGTACAGTAACCACCTGTATCAGTCAGGATGGCTGCTGTAACAATCTCCAAAGCTCCAAGGCTTAACACAGTAGAAGTTTCTCACTCACATCACAATCCAATGTGAGTAAGCGGAGGAGGGGCTCTATTCCACACAGTCATTCAGGGATCCAGGCTCCAAGTGATGGTTTTGGATGCAGTGTGCTGGCATCTGGCCAGCAGATGAATATGGGAGTGGTGAGAAAGCACAACCACTTTTAAATGTCAGGGCGCATCACTTCCTAGTGATGGCTGGTCACATGACCCCTACTTGATGTAAGTGGGAAAAGTAGTTTAGCAGGGGGCCAAAGACACTGGTCACTAACCTAGCTGAGCCACACTCTATCGTGGAGTGTTGAAAAGATTAAATGAGGTTATACGTGTAAAAGACTTAGGACAAGGCCTGGCTCATTGTCAAGGCCCAATAAGTAGCAGCTATCAGGATGATTAAGCCTGTGAGATAGACAAGGCAGGGACTCCTACTTCCATAGGACCGAAAGAAAACAATCAGAGAGGTCAGGTGGTTTACTTAGGGTCACATAGCCAGACATTTGGTAGAATCGGCCTAGAACCCAAGGCTCCTGCCCCCATATCTGTTGCTCCTTTTGGCTGCTGGGGTGAAGGTTTGTGTTGTGGTAGGAGAGGGAACAGGTTTGGTGGGAGGTTTCTTGGCCACCTTCCACTCTCACAAGGGTAGAGCTCCTGGTGCCTTATATAGTCTCTGTGTGATTAGACTTGACTCACCAGCTGGGCCCCATTCCTCACTGTCAGCCTTCAGTTTACAGGCCATTAACTGCAGCCCTTCTGGGGCCAGGCCAGATGGGCCCCCTCATCCCCAACCCCCCCCACACACACACTCTTTTACACACACACATACACTCCCCCGGTGTGTGTCACTGGCACTCAGTTCTGTAAGCCACTTGCTGTGTGACCTTGGACAAGTGCTGTTCTTCTCTGGGCCTGCTTCTGCCATCTGTACAATGAAGCCCTTGGGTTCAGTCATTGGTGGGGGTCCTGCCAGCCTGATGTCCTGTGGACCCGCTCTGTCTGTGGATCCCAGCCCTTTTCTTACATCTCTCAGGCTCCAAGTCCACTGGGTGGGTCCTCAGATTCCAGAATCCCAAGAGGTCCTGGAAGTCCCCTGGGCCAGCCTCAGCCCTGTATCTGAACCCCATAACATCCCCTGAGGTGCTCATCCAGCCCAAGGCCACACTCCTGGAACAGGGAGCTCCTTCCATCCTAGGTGCCCCTCTTATCTTGGGACAAGTGGTGGCAGTCAGAAAGTTCTTGACATTAAGCTGACATCTGCCTCCTTGGCCCTAGTTCTGACCCCCGGACTCTCATACATTTCTGCTCCTCGGCCCTGTGAGTGCACCAAGTGCTTGAACCCCGCTGCGCTAAATGCTTTCCATGCCATGGCCCATTTAATCCTCACAACAACCCTATGAGTTTAGGTACCGTTGTTAGTCCCACTTTATGGGAGCTCTGATAGAGGTTCAATAATTTGCCCAAGGCCACATCACACAGCAGGGCTTGAGTCCTGCTCTTTTTTTTTTTTTTTTGTGGTACGCGGGCCTCTCACTGCTGCGGCCTCTCCCGTCGCGGAGCACAGGTTCCGGACGCGCGGGCCCAGCCGCTCTGCGGCATGCAGGATCCTTCCGGACCGGGGCACGAACCCGTGTCCCCTGCATCGGCAGGCGGACTCCCAACCACTGCGCCACCAGGGCGCCCTGAGTCCGGCTCTTAACTCATGCTCTCTAAGTCAATCCTAGCAATATTTTCCCCATTGGAGCTACTTTGGAAATGTGTGGGGTATTTTCAGTTATCATAATGACCGTCATTTAGTGGGCTTGGGCTAAATTATATCATTATCATTATATCACTGCTGCCCATGTACATAGAGGCTGATAAAGGGACTGGGAGAGAATATAGAAAGCAGACCTCCTAGGTTAGGGCCAATCCTGCTGAGGTCTTGAAGGATGAGTAGGAGTTCACCAAGTGCAGAAGTGATGGAGGACATTCCGGGTAGAAGAATCACCTTGAGAAAAGGCCAGGAGGAGGCAGTGGGGCTTGACTAAGCTGAGAAGGGTGGGTGAGCAGGGAGACAAGGTCCTTAGGCCCACGAGCCCCTCACCCACTGTCTTTCCTTGTTTCCCCGGCCCAGATGGGGCAGTGGTGTGCATGCTCCAGTTCCCCAGCCCCAGCTGGTACTGGGACACGGTGACCAAGATCTGCGTGTTCCTCTTCGCCTTCGTTGTGCCCATCCTCGTCATCACCGTCTGCTACGGCCTCATGCTGCTGCGCCTGCGCAGCGTGCGCCTGCTCTCTGGCTCCAAGGAGAAGGACCGCAGTCTGCGGCGCATCACACGCATGGTGCTGGTGGTGGTGGGCGCCTTCGTGGTGTGCTGGGCCCCCATCCACATCTTTGTCATCGTCTGGACGCTGGTGGACATCGACCGCCGCGACCCGCTCGTGGTGGCCGCGCTGCACCTGTGCATCGCGCTCGGTTACGCCAACAGCAGCCTCAACCCCGTGCTCTACGCCTTCCTTGACGAGAACTTCAAGCGCTGCTTCCGCCAGCTCTGCCGCACGCCCTGCGGCCGCCCGGAACCCGGCAGCTTCGGCCGCGCCCGCGAAGCTACGGCCCGCGATCGGGTCACCGCCTGCACCCTGTCCGACGGTCCCGGCGGTGGTGCCGCCGCCTGACCCCGCCGGGCCGGCCCGCCGCGCACCCCTCCGGAGTGACCCCGGCGGTCATGCCGAGTTCTAATGGGGCGGGGGCCACGACGCGGAGTGGGGCGGAAGGGGGCCGCTGGTCTGGAGATGGGGCCCCTGCAGTGGGGTGGACCTCTGGTCTGGGGAAGGCGGGGTGGGGGCGGGGGGGGGGAAGGATGGTGGGGCGGTGCCTCTAGGCTGAGCTCAAGGTCAAAGGCTTTGGGCTGGGCTGGGGAAGCTAGCGAGCCTAGGGGAGTGGGACCTGTTGCTCTAGGATTGGGCGGCTAAACGGGGCCCCCGCGCGGGGGGCGGGGCCTCAACCTCGAGACAGCCACGGGTTCTAATTGCAGCTGGGCTTGCAGGAATTGGGGTCTGGCCTGAGACCGGGCCCAGGACCAAGGAGGGGAAGTGGTGAGGACGGTGGAATTGAGCTTCAAGATTGGGCCTCTCTGGTGGGGAGGGGCCCCTTCTGGGGGTGAGTCGAAGGACAGGACAGCGAGGCTGCGTCTACAGCTCCAGATCGGGCCACGAGATAGGGCCTGTGTGCAGGGCATGGGGCCTCAATTTGCGGTAGAGTACCAACCCCGAGTTCCAGAAAGAGGCGGGGCTTGCCGAGCTCCAGGTCCAAATTGGCATCTTTATAAACAAAGAGAAAATAAAATAGAGAGAAACACTCTACCTTTTCTCTCCTTGACAGTCGTTTCCCTGGAGTGGGCAGAGATGCCCCGCATCGAAGTAGTGTCTCCAGCACTGTGTCCCTGTGGGGCTTGGGCTGAGACAGTGGAGCAGGGACAGAGGCTGCAGGATAGGGTAGCCTCAGATGGGGTAGGGTCCCAACAGGAAGGAGTAGGGAGGGCCTGCGGATCCGAAACCAGAGTTGCCAGTCGGCCTCTGTGCCAAGGGCTGGTGGTGGTGGCAGAGAGAGGGGGCTTCTGCTTTGAGGTTAGGTCCTCAAGCTGGAGGGCAGATGCTTTGGGGATCCCCACGGCCCTGGCTTCTGTGGCCCAGGTGCTGGAGGACAGAGCTCCACACTAGTTAGAGCTCCGTGCATGTAGGTGGCACCTGGGACTGGGTGGGGGCATCTGAAGCACCAGGGTGGAATTTTCCTTCTCTCAGTCTCTGGCGCCTTGATAAGAACCTCCGGGAAATCCTCTCTCCCTCCTCCCAACATCTGGCTGCACCCGACATGTCCAGTGAACTGGAACCACATCCCCTCCCCGGGACCTGACTTTGAAGGAACTGGGGGGAAGAAGATTTTTATAACTGCAGTGCCAGCATCAGTGTGCGTCCCCAGGCCCCCCACCTGCTCGAGCTGCCCCCTTCAAGCTGCGAAGGGCGAGGTCCACCAGAGCTAGGCATAGAAGTTTTTCTCTTTGTTTGTTTGGCATTTTATTCAGCCACTGCCAGGTCTTTGCTTCCCCCCAGCATCAGGGTCTGGCCTGTTCCCTGTGCCTCCCCCCTGCTTCATCTCCCCACCTCCCCACCTCTCCCCCCTCTCTCCCCAGCACTGTCTCTATCACACACCGCTGAATCCCCACTGAAGCAGTGTGCTGACATCTTTGTAAAAACAAATTTAATTTTCTTCCCTTTTCGGGACAGATGGAAAGAAATTGACGTCTTTGTCTCAAACAGAAAAAAAAAAAAAGAAACGATATACCTCTTCTCCCTTTGACAGTCATTTCCTTGGAACAAAAGCCTTTCTGCTGTCTGGGAGGCTGTCACTCTAGCAGGGGCTGAGCTAGCATTCAGGGGCTTTGGCACTTAGGCACCAAGGTGGGCTTTGGACACATTAGGGGTAAGGCTGCCCTTAGTGGGCAAAGCATAGTCCCCTTCTCGGGAAGCCCCAGACCTGGGAATTTTCTTCCCTCAGGAAATGGCTCTACTAGGACCCTGGAAGATGTGGGACCATGCCCAGCGCTCAGATCCAGGCTGATAAGCTACCAAGGCCTGGGGTCCCAGCCCACCTAGACCACCTTCACCATCCAAATGGATCCTTGGACTATAGAGATCTCTGTGTCTGAATGGCGGGGTGTCAGCAAGGCAGGGGACACACTCCTGGACACTTGTTATCACTTGGGACCCCTCCTGCTAGTGCCTTGTGGAGATGTCATAGAAAGGGGACAATTTAGGAACAGGGGAAGACTCCTGAAGGAGGTGATATTGGAGCCAGGGCTGTTTCTTCTCCGTGTAAAGACTGTCCCCTTCAACCCCTCCTAGGACAGGCCTGTCTCGAGGCTGCTCTGGATCCACTCACTGCCATTTCCTGTGGCTGTGACAGATCTGCCTGGTTTTTGTTGTTGTTGTTTGTTTTTTACCACTTCTTATATACAAATTTGTCTTGGAGTCATCAGGGGCTGACTGCTTCCTGTGCACACTGGGCACTGGGACCCGGAAATGAGTCAGATACGGCCCTGCCCTCAGAAAGTTCAAGCCCATGCTCAGACGAGCATAAACAGATCTTTGCATCTCAGTGTGATGCGTTCCATAAACAGATCTTTGCATCTCAGTGTGATGCGTTCCGTGACAGGGAGGGCGGGGGGTCACAGGGAAGTGCCTTTCCCAGCTTTTTACTGAAACCTATATTTGTAGGAATTCTGGAAGAGGTGGAAAGGGTCAGAGGGCCTTCAAGGATGACTAGGAGTTGACCACCGAGAAGAGAGAACAGCGTGTGCAAAAGCTGGAAATGTTCAAGTGCTTGGCAAACCCAAGAAGCTGTGTGTAGCCAGCGTGTGGGGCTTAGCCGAACGCTTCTGTGTGCCAGGCCCCATGCCACGTACTTGATGCACATTATCCCTCTGATCTTCATGACAGCCCAGTGGGGCAAGTGTATTGCCCTTCTTTTATTTTATTTCATTTTTATTTATTATTTTTGGCTGCGTTGGGTCTTCGTTGTTGCGCGCAGGCTTTCTCTAGTTGCGGCGAGCGGGGGCTACTCTTCGTTTCGGTGTGCGGGCTTCTCATTGTGGTGGTTTCTCTTGTTGTGGAGCACGGGCTCTGGAGCGTGCGGGCTTCAGTAGAGGTGGTGCGTGGGCTCAGTAGTTGTGGCTCGTGGGCTCTACAGCGCAGGCTTGGTAGTTGTGGCACACGGGCTTAGTTGCTCCGCGGCATGTGGGATCTTCCCGGACCAGGGCTTGAACCCATGTCCCCTGCATTGGCAGGCGGATTCTTAACCACTGTGCCACCAGGGAAGCCCCAGCATTGCCCTTATTTTAGACAAGAAGTCAGGCTCAGAGAGGTCAAGCCACTTACCCCTAAGTCACAGAGCCCGTTCGTTGGTGCTGCTACTTACCCCTAAGTCACGGAGCCCGTTCGTTGGTGGTGGCAGAACTCAAGTCAGTGGAACTCCGGGGTCCAAGAGCCTTAGTAGCTGGCATCCTGGGATGAGGTTTTTGAAGACTTAAGACTTAAATGGAAAAATCTGAGGGAAAGGGGCGATTTTCCATGCACTTTTGTTCCTCCTGAAGCCCTCCGAATCTTCATGTTTCGAAGTGTATCGTGCATGCTGCATGTTAAAGCTCCAAGTTGACAGTGTAGTTCCGGATCATCACAGAACTCTCAAAGCGGTGGCGTAGGTCTGGTTTCCTCCAAAATTTCCGCTCCTCTCTTTTCAAGAGGTGGGAGGAAAGTTTTTGCCTCTGGTTTCAAAATGTCCTACAATTTCATATCTCTCCTTGTAATAGAAGTAGTGGTTAATTAAGGCTGGAGTCAGACCTTGGCTTTCCCTCTCTGTGCCTCAGTTTCCTCATCCGTAGAATGGACTTCCTTCATGGGATTGTTGTGAGGATTTAATGAATTAATGTATGTATAGGGCCCAGCACATAAGTGCTTAGCACGTGGTAAGTAGCCGTCATTACTTAAAAGTGGAGCTGCAGTGTAAGGTCAGAGCTAGAGACCTAGATGGAAAAGGGGATGAGCTTTCAGAGGTAGTGATGAAGAGAAGAGATGGGGGACCCAGACTTGGGATCCCCCTGCATCTTAGGCTCAGGAGCCACCATGGAGAGTGAGAAGCTGCCAGAGAAGCAGGAGGAGGATGGGGGAGAATGTGCTGCCATGGAAACCAGAGGAGGGCGTTCCCAGGGGGAGAGAGTGATGGATAATGTCAAGTGTAATGTAAGAGAGGTTGGGTGGGGAGGGCAGGAGGGTGATGGCAGTAAACCAGAGCCCTCAAGTTCAGTCTTCTGCATGGCCTGGGAAGCCCCAACAATGGATTCAAATCTCGGCTGTGATGCTAACCGGCTGGCTGTGTGACCTCAGCAAGGGATTTGCCCTCTCTGAGCTTCTGTTTCCTCCTAGATTTAAGACGAGGGAATGAGTCAGTCTCTAATATGATGCTCAGTTTCTAGTAAGTGTCCTGATTTTGCCGGATTATTGGCCACTTGCTAGCAGTGTGATCTTAGGCAAGTCCCTTCACTTCCAAGCACTCTCTCTGAAGGATAGACATGTTGCCTGGCACATAGTAGGCCCCCAATACAGGGTTATCCTGTAATAATAATGGGGGTGCCAGAAGCTTCTGTCTAAGGAGGTTTGTTTGGCTTGGAACTTGAAACGTTCCCCAAGATGGAGAGGGGTCACTATGTCCTGAGAGGACTTCAAGGAACAACAGTCCAGGCTGGGCCCCTGCTGGGCCTCCACCCAAAGACCAGCCCCTCTGTCATCAGCAGCAGATCCTTAGCCTGGCCTCGGCGTGCCTTCCCGCCTGGCAGCTACTGCAGATCCAGGCTGGGAGCCAGCTTGGAGGCTCCAAAACACCTAGGAAGTGATCCCCCCGGATCCTGGCACCAGCATTCACACTCACTCGCACACACACACACACTCCTTTCTCTTATCGTTTATATTCTCATCATCATGTCTTCCTTTATGTCATTTCTGGGCACTGAGCACACAGTGCTGGGTGTTGGGGGGAGTGACAGGAGAGGGTCAGGACTCTCTAGCAGGGGCTAGAATAGCAGGCTGTGTGGCTCTGGTGGTGGGCAGCTTGGAAATTCAAAATGGGGACCAGAGAGGGGCTGGTGAGGTGCCTTCCTGACGGAGTGGAGCGCTAGGCTTGGGGGTCGCTCCGGTTCTGGCTCCATGAGCACCACCTTCATGAGCCCCACCTGTGCGCTGCTCTTCCCAGGCACAGATCTCAGTGCGAGGCCAGTGTAAGCATAACAGGTAATACAGCATGCAGGGCCCTTCATTGTTCTAGGCACTTTACATGGGGTCACATTTCATCTTCACAGCATGACTGTGAAGTAGGCATTATTACCCCTATTTTACAGATGAGGAAACTGAGGCTCAGAGAAGGGAATGACTTGCCCAAGGCTACACGGCTTGTCCATGGCTGGGCCAGCTAGGATGCTGTTTTGGGTCTGTCGAGTGCACTTCCTCGGCTTTCCTCCTCCTGGCTCCCAAGAGGACACTCTGTGATTACACTGGTGGTACTAGGGAGACCCTTGTGTCCGGCTGACAGGTGTGAACTGAGCATCCTCCTGCCAGGCTCCGTGCCTCATCACCTTGGCAGCAGGGGCACAGGCCAGCCATCCAAGAAACTGCTGTGACTTTGGCAGGTCGCTCTCCCTTCCAGTTTCTCCCTGCCTTGGAAGACCTGCTTGTTCTGTGATTTTTTTTGACTGCCTGCCATGTCTTTGCTGTGTGACTTTGGGAAAGTCGCTTCACTCTTTGAGCCCATTTCCTCCATCGTGGATGACAGACAACGCTTATCTGGTAAGAAGTTGTGAAGATTTACAAAGAGGCTATGAGCGAAGGACCTGCCTGTTTGGGTCACACAAGTGTTCTCGGCAACTGACACTGCAACTGGCACAGGGCAATTATTCTACGGAGTGGGTGAAGGAGTGTCAGGCAGAGGAACCTGGTTTGGTAACACTATGCCTGGTGCATAGTAAGTGCTCAACAAATGGAGCTTTTTAATGTCATCTAACGTGACACCTTATACCTGCCCCGACCCCCGTCTCTTAAGTGCTGTAGGTGGGTCAGGAGCAAAGAACTTTACTTTTTAACCATCTCCTTGAGTTTCAGAAGCGGGGACAGCGTGCATCGGAGAAGCACATTTCAAGAGGATGTTTTCTCTCCAAGTACCTTCTACATAGCTGTCCCCTTTTGTCCTCACCGGGGCTGCCCGCCCAGGGACCTGAGATTGGGGCACAACCTGGGAGGGAAGAAAGGTCCCCGGGTGGCACTGGCCTGGGCCTTTTGGCTTGCATGTTTGAGTCATGGGGATGGTCCCTTGGCGGGTGTTGGTGCAGGTGACATCCATCTAGTGGGGCTCATCTTCTAGAATCTCCTCTTGGAATGAGTCCCAAGCCAGGAGACAGGGCATGTGGGTTTGACTCTCCATCCTCCACTTGCTGACTGTGTGCCCCTGGGCAGGGCTCTGTCCCTCTCTGGGCCTCTGCACAATGGAGGGGCAGAGGCAGGAATTGATGGGTTCTGAGTTTGCTGCCATCCTGGGAGAGAAAGAGACATTTGCCTCATGTTCCTTTATCCCAGAAGCAGACATCTATTGGTAAAACCCCTGGGCATTTGCCCAGAGACTGGGAAAAACCAGAGATCCCCTGGGGGCCTGGTGTTTGTAATTGGAGCTGCCCCCCTTTGGGGGTGACGGAGGCAGGCATGTCAAAATGAACTTGACTTAAACACCTGGCTTTTGCCTCTCCCAGGTCCCATTTTGGGACCAAGGACCCAACCTTCTGTTTTCCCAATAAAGTGAGGCCTATTCTCAGTGTCCACATCTCTGGCTGTTTCTTTCTTTTTTTTTTTTTGTGGTACGCGGGCCTCTCACTGTTGTGGCCTCTCCCGTTGTGGAGCACAGGCTCCGGACGCGCAGGCTTAGCGGCCATGGCTCACGGGCCCAGCCGCTGCGTGGCATGCGGGATCCTCCCAGACCGGGGCACGAACCCGTGTCCCCTGCATCGGCAGGCGGACTCTCAACCACTGCGCCACCAGAGCAGCCCTCTGGCTGCTTCTTTTGCTCACCCTCTGTGGTCCGCTCATGAGGGGGCCCCAGTCTGGGGGGTGACATAGACCTGCCTGCTTACACTGAGTGGAGAGGGTAGCCCTACCCTCAGGACCTGTCTCAGAGGGAGATGCTACACTGTCCTTAAGAACCCCACCTGACGGGAGAGATAGACACACCAGGCAGCTGTAGCCACTTCCTAGAGCGTCTCCCACCCCCACCCCTCCAGACTGGCTCCTCCTTCTTCGCTGTGGCCCACCCCATAATCTAAGGCCCTTGTCCTTCAGAGCCCTGCCCACAAGCCTCTTGAGGCTCCCACTAACCTTCCTCCCCGCTTCCACCCTCCTCCCACCTGCCCTACCGTGACCCTGCCTTTGGTCATAGAAGCCCCAAGTCTCCTCGCCCTGATGGTTGGTTACTCAATAACTCTGTAACGGGAACTTCCTGCCCAGGATGTGCCTCCCCACCATGTGTGACTGGGTCCTTAAGAGAGCACCAGGGCACAGAGCCCCTCTTCCCCTCTGGGGCAACCTCCCTTTCGAGCCCCAGCCCTGGGCTGCCCACCTGGGCCCTGCTGTGTCAAGGTGAAAAGCTCCAACTCAGGTGGGTGCCCTGACCCAGACTGGGATCTCACCCCACCCCCAGCTGCAGACTGTGTGGGCAGCGGTGGAGGCAGGGCTACCGGGCTGCAGGGGGGTAGGGAGGGCCTTGACTGCTTGGCCTCAGTCTACTCAGGGAGCGGCTCAAGTCCAGACCTCCCAGAGGCTCCGCAGCTCTGCCCAGAGCCAACTCCCACTGAGACTGGGAAGAACAGCTCTGAAGGTGAGGCGGGGAGGGGAGGGAGAGGAGGGGAGTGGGGAGAGGGAAGCACGTGCCAGAGCATTAGGCGTTTATGTGAGTATGTGCACCGTCGAGATTTTTTAATTCACCTCTGGAGTTGCCCTGAGGAAAAGCGCATCTGCAGGACCACTCTGGGCATCACTTTCCTCTTTTGTAAAATAGGATAACAATTACTGTAACTAACTTGCCAGGATTCTCTTGAGGACCCAGCAAGACAACAGCTGTGCATGTAACGAGGGCACCTTATTATTAATGGGGAAACACACTCTGCTTTTAACCTTCAGTAGCTTCCAGTTGCCTGAAAAATCCAGATGACCTCTCGTGCTCCTTCCCAATAGAGGATGCTAGGAGTCTAAGTTCAATCTTTCCTGCCGGCCACCTCAAAATCCCTTGGAGAGAGAGGGGGACCCTCTACCGGAAGGGGACTGCTGAGGCCCAGCCCAAGGGCAGGCGGTTCTCAGAGAAATGGGGCGGGATGGGCAGACTTCTGTCAGGTGCCAGCTTCTTCACACTTCCAAGTCAGTGCCGCTTCCACTGCCTCCAGGAAGCCTTCTCTGACTGCACTGTGCTGACCCTTGGCCCTGCCTGCGTATCCCGCAGCTGCTATCAGAGCACCCCCATGCTGAGCAAGACCTGCCCTCTCAGCAAGCTGCTGGGCCCTACAGCTCGTCCAGACATAGGGGAACCCAGCTGCTTCCTAAGGGGTTGGGAGGAGAGGGAAGGAAAGACTGGTGGAAGGGAACACAGGGGTTTTTTTCTTCAGTGATGTTTATGGTCACTATAAAATGCTCATTATAGAAACTGAGAATAAGCTTGAAAAGAAGGGGCAAAACATTGTTAATGTTAACATTAACATTTGGGTGTAATCCCTTACCCAGGGGAACCCCCAGGGGGTTCACAGTGATTCCAGAACCCTCTGAAATGGGGTATGCACTGTGTCAAGTATGTGCTTTGCCACGGGATTCATTGGGTGCCCAGGGCTCCAGGACACAAAAGGTTAAGAGGCTGCTCTGGGGGTTCGTGGGGAGTCCATACACACCACACAGCCACATGCAAATAGACCTACACTGACCCGGAGGCAACACGTACACATACCTGACTGGGTGCACGAACCTCCTCCCACCACACTCCTCCACACTGCTGGGTACGTTCTGTTCTCTCACCCAGCCTCACTCCTGGCACCTGTACACGTATTGTTGACATACACATGCACACGCACTTCTTTGTACACACACCTCCCACCAGGACACACACTTGTTCACACTAATGTGTTCACTGTATGAATGCAGCCTGGTCTGGGAGAAATTTAGGAGAGGCTGCAGGAGGACAAGCTCATTTTACGGACGCTGCTGCCATCTACTGGCCATGCCTGACATTAGCACCCTTATTTGGTTCCTCTTCCTTTCTCCTGTTCTGCTTCAGGAGAAAGGAAGCTCATCCACTGGCCCAGACTTCTCCTCATCCCTGGAAATTGTGGACTGGAACTGGTTTCTGAAAGAGGGTCCTAAATGAGGGAGGCATTCTGTTGGGAGATACTGGGTGAGCATGGAGAACTATAACTGACACCACTCTTTATATGTCAGGCACTGCTGTCCTTTAAAGCTATTACCGCCTTTAGTCTTTAAATCTATGGGCCTTATGCAATGCCTGGCACATGAAAAGTCATAATAAATATTTCAATTGAATAATTTAAAACCTTGAAAGTGAGTTAAAAAAATTTTTTTTAATTAATTTATTTATTATTTTTGGCTGCATTGGGTCATCGTTGCTGCACACAGGCTTTCTCTAGTTGCAGTGAGTGGGGGCTACTCTTCGTTGCAGTATGTGGGCTTCTCATTGCGGTGGCTTCTCTTGTTACAGAGCACGGGCTCTAGACGCACGAGCTTCAGTAGTTGTGACACGTGGGCTCAGCAGTTGTGGCTCACGGGCTCTAGAGCACAGGCTCAGTAGTTGTGGCACATGGGCTTAGTTGCTCTGCTGCATGTGGGATCTTCCCGGACCAGGGCTCGAACCTGTGTCCCCTGCATTGGCAGGCAGATTCTTAACCACCGCGCCACCAGGGAAGTCTGAAAGTGAGTATTTTTAACAAATGAGGAGCTGGAGGCTCAGAGAGGGGAAGTGACTTGCCAAACTCACACAGCAGCTTCCTCTGATAGTCAGGATGTTGCTCCAGAGAGAAAGAGAAGGAAGACACAGCAAAGTTGAAAATATTTACTAAGAACTGTACGGGGCTTCCCTGGTGGCGCAGTGGTTAAGAATCCGCCTGCCAATGCAGCGGAGCAACTAAGCCTGTGCGCCACAACTACTGAGCCTGCACTCTAGTGCCCACGAGCCACAACTACTGAAGCCCGCGCGTCTAAAGCCTGTGCTCCACAACGAGAAGCCACCGCAGTGAGAAGCTGCGCACCACAAGGAAGAGTAGCCCCTGCTCGCCGCAACTAGAGAAGGCCTGTGCGCAGCAACAAAGACCAAATGCAGCCAAAAATAAATATATAAATAAATTTATATGAAAAAAAAGAACTGTAGGAAACCCAGCCCAGATCCCCACCCCCAGAGGACCAGGAGAAGCACCCAGAGGTGGATGAGGTCAACCTGGAGGGATGATTTCCCCACCCAAGAAGGTTCCCCTACCCTGAGCTGCTGCCTCAAATTCATTCATTCAACTAATATTTATTGTGCACAGTGTGGCAGGATCTGTGCTCAGACTGAGGATAAGCAGTGAATAAACAGATGAAAGTCCAGCCTTTCCCCTTGTACAGTGTGGGGCTCCAAAAGGACCCCTTCCTTGCTATTCCACTCCCATGGGCCCCTGGGACCCCTCTGAGCTTCTCTTCACCATCCTGGTTGTACTGAGTGGATGGAGAATCCAGAATGAGAGCGGAAGGAGATGTGGGTCAGGGGTGGGAAGGGGTGGTTCCGCCTGGACGGTCCAGTACTGAGGTTGAGCAAAGACAGCCTGACACCTTGAGTCAGGCAGACCTAGTGTTACCGATCCAGGTTCGTCTGCCTGACACATGGCAAGCCAGACACTGAGATGCCGAAGTTTGCAGCAGAGAAAGGGTTTATTCACGAGGCAGCCAAGTGAGGAGACAAGAGAACAAATCTCAGATCTGCCTCCCCAAAGGCAAGGGGTGGGGGATAAAGAAGCAGGGTCTTACGTGTGTGGAAAGGTGGTCGGCGGTAGGGAAAGGGTGAGGTAATCAGGGTTCTGCACAGGTGTATCTGAGTGACGTGGCTTCTTTATAGGATGCATGTTCAACAACGGAGGTGCTTAGCATGATCTGAGGTGGAGTTTTTGGCCCTCTGATGTCAGAAGGTCATTCATCAGACACCTGTGCAGGCCCAGTTTTAGGGTCAGCGGCCCCAACCAGTCTTAGCCAGCTTGCACTGGACAGGAGCTGATTCCAAATTCCTGCAAAACAATGTAAGCCCCCTGTTTCGGTAGTGACCCATATGTTAGAGGTGTTGTCTCTGGGTCTGAGTCCTCTCTCTCTCTATCTCCCACCCTCCATGCCCCAGCCTGGCTGTAAGAGGAGGGGCTTAGGATGTGTCCATCTAGACTGACCACACGTGGGTGATATCCGACTGACAGCACTGCAGGGACTCAGACAACAACTCTGTACTGACCAAAGGCCTTGGTGCCAAGCACAGTGCTGGCACTGTCTGGGGAGGCAAGGGCAGGCAGAGAAGGCTTCCTGGGGCTTATGGGCTTGGACCTCCAAGCCTGGAAAGCAAAGGAGGATTCAACTGATGGAACAGAGGATCCCTGAGCAGTCCTGGCTGGAGCAACCTAACTGTTAGTAGGTGGCCACACAGAAAGTACATTGAGTATGGGCTTAGTTACAGGTAGGAAGCTCTGGAAGATCTGGGTGAAAGCCTGCCTGTGAGGCACGGGAGTGGGGTTGGGAGTGGAGGGGATTGGCTGGGAGACATGAACCCAGATACTGCTCTGGCTCCAGAATTCCCAAATCTCCCATGGGCACTTCATACTTGACCTTACCAGGCCTAGGGGTGGACTCACCATGGGGTTTATTTGTCAGTCAAGGCCTCACACTTGCATAGGCCCTAGGAAGGACCATGGCCTTGTGTTCACAAGGTCATA
This sequence comes from Tursiops truncatus, assembly GCF_011762595.2. Classification (NCBI taxonomy): domain Eukaryota; kingdom Metazoa; phylum Chordata; class Mammalia; order Artiodactyla; family Delphinidae; genus Tursiops; species Tursiops truncatus. Next base: position 161,389,230 of record NC_047034.1, on the reverse strand, counting down.
TGTGTCCGTAAAATTGGCAAAAGTAAAATCCATGAACTTCCGATAGCCTCATCCACAAGAGGGCAGACAGCAGAAGCAAGAAGAACTACAGTCCTGCAGGCTGTGGAACAAAAACCACATTCACAGAAAGATAGACAAGATGAAAAGGCAGAGGGCTATGTACCAGATGAAGGAACAAGATAAAACCCCAGAAAAACAACTCAATGAAGTGAAGATAGGCAACCTTTCAGAAAAAGAATTCAGAATAATGATAGTGAAGATGATCCAGGACCTCGGAAAAAGAATGGAGGCAAAGATTGAGAAGATGCAAGAAATGTTTAACAAAGACCTAGAAGAATTAAAGAACAAACAAACAGAGAGGAACAATACAGTAATTGAAATGAAAACTATTCTAGAAGGAATCAATAGCAGAATAATGGAGGCAGAAGAACAGATAAGTGACCTGGAAGACAGAATGGTGGAATTCACTGCTGCGGAACAGAATAAAGAAAAAAGAATGAAAAGAAATGAAGACAGCCTAAGAGACCTCTGGGACAACATTAAACTCAACAACATTGGCATTATAGGGGTCCCAGAAGGAGAAGAGAGAGAGAAAGGACCCGAGAAAATATTTGAAGAGATCATAGATGAAAACTTCCCTAACATGGGACAGGAAATAGCCACCCAAGTCCAGGAAACGCAGAGTCCCATACAGGATAAACCCAAGGAGAAACACGCTGAGACACATAATAATCAAACTGGCAAAAATTAAAGGCCAAGAAAAATTATTGAAAGCAGCAAGGGAAAATGACAAATAACATACAAGTGAACTCCCATAAGGTTAACAGCTGATTTCTCAGCAGAAACTCTACAAGCCAGAAGGGAGTGGCATGATATACTTAAAGTGATGAAAGGGAAGAACCTACAACCAATATTACCCAGCAAGGATCTCATTCAGATTCTATCAAGAAATCAAAAGCTTTACACACAAGCAAAAGCTAAGATAATTCAGCACCACCAAACCAGCTCTACAACAAATGCTAAAGGAACTTCTCTAAGTGGGAACACAAGAGAAGAAAAGGACCTACAAAAACAAACCCCAAACTATTAAGAAAATGGTAATAGGAACATACATATCAATGATTACCTTAAATGTGAATGGATTAAATGCTCCAAGCAAAAGACACAGGCTTGCTGAATGGATAGAAAAACAAGACCCATATATATACTGACTACAAGAGACCCACTTCCAATCTAGGGACACATTCAGACTGGAAGTGAGGGGAGGGAAAAAGATATTCCATGCAAATGGAAATCAAAAGAAAGCTGGAGGGCTTCCCTGGTGGCGCAGTGGTTGAGAATCTGCCTGCCAATGCAGGGGACACGGGTTTGAGCCCTGGTCTGGGAAGATCCCACATGCCATGGAGCGACTGGGCCCGTGAGCCACAACTACTGAGCCTGTGTGTCTGGAGCCTGTGCTCCGCAACAAGAGAGGCCACGACAGTGAGAGGCCTGTGCACGGTGATGAAGAGTGGTGCCCGCTCGCCACAACTAGAGAAAGCCCTTGCACAGAAACGAAGACCCAACACAGCCAAAAATATAAATAAATAAATGAATTAATTAAAAAAAAGAAGAAAAGAAAGCTGGAGTAGCAATACTCATATCACATAAAATAGACTTTAAAATAAAGAATGTTACAAGAGACAAGGAAGGACATGACATAATGATCAAGGGGTCAATCCAAGAAGAAGATATAACAATTATAAATATATATGCACCCAACATAGGAGCACCTCAATACAAACGGCAACTGCTAACAGCTATAAAAGAGGAAATCGACAGTAACACAATAATAGTGGGGGACTTCAACACCTCACTTACACCAATGGACAGACCATCCAAACAGAAAATTAATAAGGAAACAGAAGCTTTAAATGACACAATAGACCAGATAGATTTAATTGATATTTATAGGACATTCCATCCAAAAACAGCAGATTACACTTTCTTCTCAAGTGCGCATGGAACATTCTCCAGGATAGATCACATCTTGGGTCACAAATCAAGCCTCAGTAAATTTAAGAAAATTGGAATCATGTCAAGCATCTTTTCTGACCACAAAAATTTCCCTGTAATTGATTTCTATGAGATTAGAAATCAATTACAGGGAAAAAAACATAAAAAACACAAGCACATGGAGGCTAAACAATACATTACTAAATAACCAAGAGATCAATGAAGAACTCAAGGAGGAAATAAGAAAATACCTAGAGACAAATGAAAATGAAAACACAACAATCCAAAACCTATGGGATGCAGCAAAAGCAGTTCTAAGAGGGAAGTTTATAGCAATACAAGCCTACCTCAAGAAACAAGAAAAATCTCAAATGAACAATCTAACCTTACACCTAAAGGAACTAGAGAAAGAAGAACAAACAAAACCCAAAGTTAGTAGAAGGAAAGAAATCATAAAGATCAGAGCAGAAAGAAATGAAATAGAAACAAAGAAAACAATAGCAAAGATCAATAAAACTAAAAGCTGGTTCTTTGAGAAGGTAAACAAAATTGATAAGCCATTAGCCAGACTCATCAAGAAAAAGAGGGAGAGGACTCAAATCAATAAAATTAGAAATGAAAAAGGAGAAGTTACAACAGACACTGCAGAAATACAAAGCATCCTAAGAGACTACTACAAGCAATTCTATGCCAATAAAATGGACAACCTGGAAGAAATGGACAAATTCTTAGAAAGGTATAGCCTTCCCAGACTGAACCAGGAAGAAATAGAAAATATGAACAGACCAATCACAAGTAATGAAATTGAAACTGTGATTAAAAATCTTCCAACAAACAAAAGTCCAGGACCAGATGGCTTCACAGGTGAATTCTATCAAACATTTAGAGAAGCGCTAACACCCATTCTTCTCAAACTCTTCCAAAAAATTGCAGAGGAAGGAACACTCCCAAACTTATTCTATGAGGCCACCATCACCCTGATACCAAAACCAGACAAAGATACTACAAAAAAAGAAAATTACAGACCAATATCACTGATGAGTATAGATGCAAAAGTCCTCAACCAAATACTAGCAAACAGAATCCAACAACACATTAAAAGGATGTTAAGTGATCAACACCCCCATGATCAAGTGGGATTTATCCCAGGGATGCAAGGATTCTTCGATATATGCAAATCAATCAATGTGATACACCATATTAACAAGTTGAAGAATAAAAACCATATGATCATCTCAATAGATGCAGAAAAAGCTTTTGACAAAATTCCACACCCATTTATGATAAAAACTCTCCAGAAAATGGGCATAGAGGGAAACTACCTCAACATGATAAAGGCCATATACGACAAACCCACAGCAAACATCATTCTCAATGGTGAAAAACTGAAAGTATTTACTCTAAGATCAGGAACAAGACAAGGATGTCCACTCTCACCACTATTATTCAACATAGTTTTGAAAGTCCTACCCACGGCAATCAGAGAAGAAAAAGAAATAAAAGGAATACAAATTGGAAAAGAAGAAGTCAAACTGTCACTGTTTGCAGATGACATGATACTATACATAGAGAATCCTAAAGATGCCAGCAGAAAACTACTAGAGCTAATCAATGAATTTGGTAAAGTTGCAGGATGCAAAATTAATGCAAAGAAATCTCTTGCAATCCTATACACTAATGATGAAAAATCTGAAAGAGAAATTAAGGAAACACTCCCACTTACCATTGTAACAAAAGAATAAAATACCTAGGAATAAACCTACCTAAGGAGACAAAAGACCTTATGCAGAAAACTATGAGACACTGATGAAAGTAATTAAAGATGATACAAAACAGATGGAGAGATATACCATGTTCTTGGATTGGAAGAATCAATATTGTGAAAATGACTATACTACCCAAAGCAATCTACAGATTCAATGCAATCCCCATCAAATTACCAGTGGCATTTTTTTTACAGAACTAGAACAGAAAATTGTAAAATTTGTATGGAGACAAAAAAGACCCCGAAGAGCCAAAGCAATATTGAGGGAAAAAATTGGAGCTGGAGGAATAAGACTCCCTGACTTCAGACTATACTACAAAGCTACAATAATCAAGACAATATGGTACTGGCACAAGAACAGAAATATAGATCAGTGGAACAGGATAGAAAGCCCAGAGATAAACCCATGCACTTATGGTTAACTAATCTATGACAAAGGAGGCAAGGATATACAATGGAGAAAGGACAGTCTCTTCAATAAGTGGTGCTGGGAAAACTGGACAGCTACATGTAAAAGAATGAAATTAGAACACTCCCTAACACAATACACAAAAATAAACTCAAAATGGATTAGAGACCTAAATGTAAGACCAGACACTATAAAACTCTTAGAGGAAAACATAGGAAGAACATTCTATGACATAAATCACAGCAAGATCTTCTTTGATCCACCTCCTAGAGTAATGGAAATAAAAACAAAAATAACCAAATAGGACCTATTGAAACTTAAAATCTTTTGCACAGCAAAGGAAACTACAAACAAGACGAAAAGACAACCCTCAGAATGGGAGAAAATATTTGCAAATGAATCAACGGACAAAGGATTAATCTCCAAAATATATAAACAGCTCATGCAGCTCAATATTAAAAAAACAAACAACCCAATCCCAAAACAGAAGAAGACCTAAATAAACATTTCTCCAAAGACATACAGATGGCCAAGAAGCACATGAAAAGCTGCTCAACATCACTAATTATTAGAGAAATGCAAATCAAAACTACAATGAGGTATCACCTCACACCAGTTAGAATGGGCATCATCAGAAGAGCTACAAACAATAAATGCTGGAGAGGGTGTGGAGAAAAGGGAACCCTCTTGCACTGTTGGTGGGAATGTAAATTGATACAGCCACTATGGAGAACAGTATGGAGGTTCCTTAAAGAACTAAAAATAGAATTACCATATGACCCAGCAATCCCACTACTGGGCATATACCCTGAGAAGACCATAATTCAAAAAGACACATGCACCCCACTGTTCATTGCAGCACTATTTACAATCGCCAGGTCATGGAAGCAACCTAAATGCCCATCGACAGACGAATGGGTAAAGAAGATGTTGTACATATATACAATGGAATATTACTCAGCCATCAAAAGGAACGAAATTGGGTTATTTGTAGAGCCGTGGATTAGTCTAGAGACTGTCATACAGAGTGAAGTAAGTCAGAAAGAGAAAAACAAATCTTGTATAGTAACGCATATATGTGGAACCTAGAAAAATGGTACAGATGAACCGGGTTGCAGGGCAGAAATTGAGACACAGATGTGGAGAGCAAACGTATAGACACCAAGGGGGGAAAGCCGCGGGTGGTGGTGCTGGTGGCGGTGTGATGAATTGGGAGATTGGGATTGACATGTATACACTAATATGTATAAAATGGATAACTAATAAGAACCTGCTTTATAAAAAAAATAAATAAAATAAAATTCAAAAAAAAGAATTACATGAACTTCAGTTGGTTGAGACCACTGCATCTTTCCACTCTGACTTTCCCTCCTTCCCACTTGTGTCCTCTGACCTTGAGTGGCTACAGGTATTTTTTATTCTTTTTTGTTTTTTTGGTGTTGTTTTGCATGATATATATTTTTTGTAATCAATTTTTTAATTGAAGTATAGTTGATTTACAATGTTGTGTTAATTTCTGCTATACAGCAAAGTGATTCAGTTATACATATCTTGATATATATTAATATATTCTTTTTTAAAATATTCTTTTCTATTTTGGTTTATCATAAGATATTGAATATAGTTCTCCATTTTTTATTCTTAACTTTACATTTTTTTTTAGAGAGGGCTCCAAATAATCTTTAGGCCCCAGAATCCTAGACCTGCCCACTGAGTCCTGAGTTTACCCAACTGTAAAGATAGAGCAAAGGCTGTGAAGGGTCTTTACAGGAGTAAAGATGATCTCTTTTAATCCTCTCAAAGGCACTGAGAGGAACACCACAACCCCCTGCCTCAGAGCTGACCCCCATGCGCCCAAAGCAGCCCCCCTACGACAGGTTCAGCCCCTGGCGCTGGTCCCCTTTGGCAGCCTGGGCGGCTGAGCTCTACGCCACCCCAGCGGCTCTATGACCGCAAGGTGGCGGCAGACACCATCTTTCCTTCTCCATGAAGCCTGTGCCTTCCAGATTCCTGGCCCCAAACAGCCAGAATCTTAGCCTTCCCACCAAACACCTCCAGCAGCTCTTTCCTGCCCTGTCAGGAAACGGGAAGTGCTGCCTTCAAGTCCTGGCCTTGCCACTGGCTCTGTAATCGCAAGTAGTCACTTCACCTCACCCAGATAAAATAGGGGGATCTCATGGGAACAGGTTAGTGAAGTACCTGGCAGATACATAAAAAGCCAATCATTGGCAACCACTGCTGTTTGAATAGGGGCTTCTGGGGATGACACCTTCCCTGGCAAGGGGTTCTCCTGGCGGGATTGGCCCCCTCCCCACACTAGCAAAGCTGGGCAGCAGGGCCTTCAGAGACCTTCGGTGTTTATTGGTGGGCACCCTCTGTGCCCACACATGCATCCCTCCCTGGACTGGGGCATCTGACTCGGCTTTTTCTCCATCCCTACCAATCCCCATCTCTCCCTTGGAGGGGGCTCTGCAGCGTCTTGCCCACCTTGATGTCATCCTGGGGATCTTCCCCAGGCTTCAAATGGATCCTCCTGGGGAGGGTTCCTTGAACCACTTCTCACCAGTTCTCTCTCTCTTCACCTCAGATGTCCCCCAAGTGACTGCCACACCCCAGCCAGCACATGGCTGTCTCTACCTCAAAGCCTCCCTGGCTGATCCCCAAATGTCAGTATCTGCCCTCTCCCCCACCACCTGCCCTGCTCTTTTATTAAAACAAATATTTATTTATTTATTTGGCTGCGCCGGGTCTTAGTTGTGGCATGCAGGATCTTAGTTCACCGACCAGGGATCGAACCCAGGCCCCCTGCATTGGGAGCACAAAGTCTTAGCCACTGGACCACCAAGAAAGTCCCACCTGCCCTGGTCTTAACCTGGCATTCAAGGCCTTCCACTATGTGGTCGCACAATTCACTCTGTGCTCCAAATATACCAGACCATTTTCTGTTCCCAAAGTACACCTTCACTATTTGACTTCCAGGCCTTTGTGCAGGCTGTCCCTCCCCCTGGAATGTCCTCTTCCATTTCCATATAGAAAATTCATCCTTAAAAGTCTAGCTGGAAGGTCACCTTTTCCAGGCAATCTTCCCTAATCCCTCAGATGGGATCCTTTTTCTTTTCTGGGCTCTGGGTATACAGTTGCTTTAGGGCCTTCATCACAGGAGGCCGTGAATCACAACAGGAACATCCACTATGTATGGAGAGCAACTTTCAGTTTACAAATGGCAACCCCGTCTAATACCCTAGAGTCATGATGTCCTGGAGTCAGGAAAGTGAGGTAATGGCAGGATGAGTGCGTTACCTCATTTGACTGTTGAGGAGACAGGCTAGGAGAGAAATATGACTGGCCAGGTCACACACCCACCCTGTGAATGGTGGAGTCAGGATTCAAACCTGCAGCAGATTCCAGCCACATCCCCTGCCTCAGGCCTGAGCTTTCCACTCTGTCTCCATCATTCCTTGTGGCCTGGTCTTGTGACACCCTTCCCCAGTTAGACTGGGTACTGGTCAGTTCTGAATAATGTGTTCAGTTAAGTTTTGTTGAAGGAACAGACGCTCCCATATTGGCCCTGCCCCATACCCTGGCCTCATTATCATCCAACTCAAAACCCAATCAGGGCTGGTGGCAGAGCCCAGGCTCTGGCAGGATAGGGAGTTGGCTGGAGGCCCAGGCAACGCAGGAGGAGGGGGAGACACAAACAGGTTCCTTCCCCCAAGCTTATCAGTCCCCCACAGGCCCCAGGCAAACTCGGTGCTCAGTCTGGGGATACGAGCTGTGTGACCTTGGCTGTCGCTTCTGCTCTCAGACCCTCTTTAGAACACTTTTGGCTGTAAGGATTCAATGGGATCAAATGAGAGAATGCACATAAAATAATAGTGATCGCCTCCTCTGGAGGCCTCCCCCACAGGGATCATCTCAGGGAACAAATTACTCCCTGAGTCAGGGGAGGGAGGTGGAGACTTCACAGGCAGGGGCGGTGGGGCAGGGGGCCAGGAGTCCAGGCGGTGACAGCACCCAGCCATCCCACCCCCCACACAAGTGCACAGGTCACCTCAGCAAGAAACCCAGGCTGTCTAGGCAGAGAGGGCCCTGGGCAGGGCAGACTTCTCTAGGGCCCCAGGGCCTGGTGGGAGGTGGGGCCGGGGTGGGGGTGGGGGCCCAGTTTATAGTACACAGAGAGAGACAAACACAGAGTCACACCCTCCGTGCAAACTCACCAACAAGGGCACACTGGCACACCCATAAATGCACCCCGCCCCCAATACACAGAGATGAGAGACACACACAAGGTCAAGATCACAAGCACACTCCCACGTAGACGTCCCGCGCACGAACTCGGAAACACAGAGGCCTCCCCCACCACACACGCATTCCCAGGCCCACACAGTTATCAGGCCAGGGCAGGCGCTGGCGTTGCTGAGTCACCCCCAAGCAGCTCCTGCCTAGCAGAGGAGGAGCCAAGTGCCAGCCCCAATCCGGGAGGGGGCGGGGCCTGCGGCAGCTACTTAGAATAGCCTAGTCCGGGCCGCTGCGGGATTCTCCTCGCCCGGCTCCTTCGATTGAGGAGCGGAGAAGAGGGGGGTGTAGGGGGAGGAAACCCCTTTTGCCGAGGCTAAATCTAGGCATTCACAGCCTGCTTTCTCCCAGGTGAATGAACACATGTGGGAGCAATTAAAAACTAACATTGGATCCATTACCGGGTATTTGCTTATGTATTTTCACATACTCTCATTTAATTTTCGAAACAGTTCTATATGAAGTTGGGGCTCTTATTAATCCGGAGGGAAAGTGATTTGCCCAGAGGTACGAAGCTGGTAAGATGAAGAGCCTAGACTCGATTGCCTCCAAATCCCAAACTCGTAACACTGGGCAATATCACCTGGTGGGCAGGTGAGAATGTGGACGAGTGAAAGGTGCCTCAGTAGGCTTGGGAACCTGTGTGTGTGTCAGCTTTCCCTGTGGGGTCCCCTGGGCGAAGGACTGAAAGGGTCTCAAGTGTCCAGATTTCTGGTTAAAGGAACTAGAGATTCTGTGGTGCATTGGAGCCTGTGCACCTTTATCAGAAAGCATCCCCTAGATCTAGGGGCTCAGACCCTTCTCTGCTAGACTGTGAGCCTCTTGAAGGCGGGGACCAGGGCCCTGAAAACTAAAACAAGACTTGGCTCAGAGGAGGCTTCAGTGAATTTGGGGGAGCAAACCATGAATTTATAACTTTGATATAACGTTAACATCAATAATCATAATAAAGGCTGACACTTTTTGGATGCTTACCCTGAGACTGGCACTGTTCTTTGTACTTTACATGGATTATTTCATTTAACAGCACAGCTTGTAAGTAGCAGTGTTGGGTTCTGAGACTAAGGCAGTCTGATTCCAGAGTCCATCTAATAGGAAGACCACTGAAGTCATAGGAAGTCACTAGTCCTCAGTGAGCTTCAGTATGCTCCATTTGCCCCCAGAAGTGATTAGCTCTCCATGGCTCTCCAACCTGAAATATCCTATGATTTTATGATTCTTTGATTCCTCAGCAGGGAAGAGGGATTAGGTTTGTTCTCTGTGGGCAGGACTCCTCAAGGGCAGAGCTGGCCTTCATTTTAGGCAGAGCTTTTGAAGTCTCAGGACGTTTTTAAAATGAAGGCGGCCTGACTGGTAGGTGGTGAGCTTCCTGTCATTGGAAGTATGTGAGAACAGGTCTGAAATGAGGTAAAGAGGGGAGGGGACTTGGACCAGTGACTATGTAAGCCCCTTCCAGCGCTGATGGGATGGACAATCAGGAGGGGGAAAGTCTCTGAGAAGAGTGGCAAGATGGGGATGAAGGGAGAACCCACATTTACTGAACGCCACCAACTGTGTGACAGACCTGCCCTTGACACTTAACATATATCGCTAATTCTCAGGAAAACATTGTAAGATTTATAGTTGAGGAAATTCAGATTCAGAGAAGTGACTCGCTCGAGGTCACACAGGTGGGACAGGCCACCAAGGGGTCCTCGCCAGGGTCACTTTCCTAAGTCCCTTATGACAAACTCCCTATCTCCCTTCCAGCCTTAAGGGTAGCACCACGTGGCAAATTGCACCATACTTTCGCCATATGACGTCAGACACCACACCAGCCAATCCAGCAGCTCTCTGCCCGACCCTCCCCAGACCCAAAGGGTCAGCACCCTGCCGCCCAGAGCTAGGCGTCCGGTCAGGCCGCACCTGCAGCCCCCGCCCCTTCCCGGTTGCGACGCTCACAGTGCCTGGCTCTTTCCCCCACGCCGCCCCGCTGACTGGCAGTTGCCTGCACCAATCAGAAGGCGCCCCGGGTCGGGGGCGGGGCCTCAAGCCGGAGTTGCCCTGTCAGTGCAGGTGGAGGCCCCCGGCGGGGCAAAGTGGCAGGAACCTCTTAAAGGGCAAGAGTGGCGGAGGGCGAGAACGCGGCCCGGCCCGGCCCAGCCAGGTTTCCGCCCCATCCGGCCCAGGTGAGCCCGGACCGCCTGGGGCCGACCCCGGGAGGGACGGGGTGAGAGACGGATGGACCCACTCCCTAGGGCCCGGGCCGTCCCGCGGGTGGGGAGAGATCTGGTCCTAGGGGTCGGGATCGGGGGCTCTAGGGGTCCCGGGTTCCAAGTTCCGAACTGGGGGTCCAGAGGGGCCTGGGCGTCTCGAAGTTCGGAGTGCGGGGAGGGGCAGGGGCGACGGGAAGCGGGTCCGAGAGCTCGCGTCCGGAGATGGACTCTTGGCGCTGGCGGTCCCAGCCGGTCCCGGGCTTGTCTGGGTCGGGGGTCCCGGGTTAGGTGCCGGCGGGCGTGTCTCTAAGGAGTGCTGCAGCCCAGCCCTCCCCCCAACCCCGCCCTGTCGGGCCCCGAGTGCTCCTGCCGGGCCAGCTGCAGCGCCGGCGGAGCGGGCGGGCTGGCGGCGTGCAGCGGGAGGGGGCACCCGGGCCCAGGGCCCCTCCGGCCCTTACGTAACTGACTTTGAGTTTCCGGACTGAGGGACCCGTGAGCTGGGGCGCAGGCTCTGCCCGCCAGGGTGGCTCTCCGGTCGCCGCCCTGTACGCACACGCTCCCTTCCAGGCTTGGTCTAGGAGACTTCTCTCTGTCTCCAGTCGGCCGAGTCTCTCTGTCGTGCTCTGGTTCCTGCTTGCCCGCGGTTCCCTGTGTCTCTTATCTCCTCTGTGTGGCCCAGTCTCTCCCTGTCCCTGTCCTCTGTCTTTCTCTGAGAGTTTTCTGCCCTCGCCTACACTTTCCTATCCTACCCCGAAAGAGAGACCCCACCTCTTTGGGGGTAGGATAGGACTTCTCCCCTCCAACAAATTGAGGGCCGGGACTTGTCCAGATCGACCTCAGCCCTAGCTTGCCCCAGAAGGCGGGAGGGGAGGACTACCCCATGGGACTGGGGGAGGTTACTCCGAGGCCCACAGCTTCTTCTGGGAGGGAGTGGCTGAATGTGACACCCTTAAGTTCCCGGATTAGGGCTGAAGGCAGACCCCTCTCTGCTTCTGGAGTCATTTTCTCCAGGAGGAGGCTTGGGGAGAGCCTGACCTGGGCTTGGGCTTAGGGAAGCTGGGAGTCCGTGTGAGAACTGCCTGGTGTCAGGTCAGGCTAGCTGCTCAGCTACTGAAGGGAAGAGAGTGGGGCCGGGGAGGGGCCAGAGCACTGGCACAGAGCCCCTGATGTTACTGCATGCTCCCAACTTCACCCCAGTTACAGGCCTGGGGACTGGCGTGGGCAGGCGATCAACAGGAGGAGGCCAGAGGACTTTTGCATGGGGGGCGGGGGAGGGTGGAGATAGAAGTGACAGACTCTCAGGTCTAAGGAGCACTTACTGGGATCACTCCCTGCTTTCAGGTCCCTCCTGAGTGTCAGAGAGACAGACACCTCAGAAATAACTCCCATACTGGCTGCTGTCCGGTGCATGTAAACAAGGTGTACCTGCTGCTGTCGGGTGCATGTAAACAAGGTGTTAATAGCAGCTATGAGGTGGTAATTGTTAATTCTGACTAGGAATGGGGGAGGAGAGACTTTGCAGAGGGGGTGGAAGTTTTGGGAAGAAGGGCATCCAGAAGCTGTAGGGAGCAGAGAGGAGGGACAGGAGGGGACTTCTGGTACCCTGTAGGCTTTACATGCAGCAGAACTGGGTTTGAATCCTGGTCCTGCCACTTCCTTGCTATGTGACCTTGCATGAATCACTTCACCTCTCTGAGCCCCAGGTTCCTCCTTAGTCAATAATCCAGATCTTACAGGCATTAGCAGAATCAAATGAGGCAAAGCATGTGCGGTGACCAGAATGGTAACTGTTCTGGGAACAGGCCAACAGGGGTGTTTTAAGAAGGGAATAGAGTGAGGAAGCCCTGAGGTTTCCTCTGGGTATATAGGAGAGACAGGCAGAGCCTGCCAGTTCCTAGCAATGTGGGATGCAGGAGGAGTGCCTGGGTGTGTGGGTGACACGCATGTGTTTCCTGCTCAGCCCATCCCTGAACTGCCTAGACCAGGCTGGCCTCCCTCCTGAAGGCCCCAGGGGCCAATAGAAGCTCCCAGGCTGCCCCACTCCCTAGGCCAGTGGGGGTGGGGCCCCTAGCAGGGCAAGGCCAGCACCCCCTTTGCAGAGTGGACCCTGGCAGGGAGCCTGGCTGACTCTGCTGGGCAGGAACCTCCCAGCCTGGCTGGGAAGATGCTGATACAGTACAGGCCTCTGGAGGCGCAGAGCTCTGCTGGCTGGAGTTGGGTACAGCTGATAGGACCTGAGACAGAAGCGGGCTGTGGTGGAAGTGAGGAAGGGAGATGCAAGAAGAGACCTCTGGAGGGGGAGCCTGAGCAGAGCTGTGGAACCAAAGAGTAATTTCATGTGGTTATTCCCTAAGCCTTTCCTGAGCACCTACTGTGTGACATATATGGGTCAGCTGGCCAAAGAGCTGAATAGGATACCCATGAAAGACTCACCATAGAGGTCATGGTGGCCTGAGATTTGTTGGGGATTTGCAGAGTGGACCTTTATGATAGTCCCCGGGGGATGGGGCATTCAGAATTTCCCCGGGGCCTAAGATTTATATTAATGGGGCAGGATTCCACTCCCTGATAGTCTGTGGGCAGTCACTTTTCTCCCTGGGTCTCAGTTTCTCTTTCTGGGAAATGAGAAGGCCAGATGAGCCTAGAGTCTCTAAGGATCTTCCGGCGCCTGTTACTACAGCCTCCGGGACCTGGTTTGGGACTACCCTCACCCCACGTGAGGGGAGGGGGAGAGAATGGGGCAAGGGCAAGTTTGAGTGTGATGGGCCCCCAAGTCCTGTTCTTGGCCTGTGTTCTCGAATCACAGTTGGAACTGCAGCGGCTCGAGCACTTACAGAGTGCATGGCGCTCTGTGCCAAGCCTTTAATATGCAACATTACGTATTCCTCATAATTCTTACATCCTCGTGAGGGAATAGGTATTATCCCTATTTCACAGGAGTTCAGGGAGTGAATTGACTTGACCAAAGTCACACAGCTAGGAAGTGGCTGGGCTAGGATTCTAAGCCAGGTCTGTCTGCCTCCAAAGCCCAGACTCGGCTAAAAGGGGGAGACTCCACCCGTAGGTACTGAGGTGCCCACATTGCTTAGCCCTTACCTGCAGAACCTGCCTGACCCCTGCTGGGTGAGCTCAGAGCTCTGGGATGTTCAGGCTGGGGAGGTGGGGGACAGGCTCTGTGGGTGCCCACTGGTTCCAGTAAGGGGGGAAAGAAGCAGAAGGAGCAACTTGGGGGTCAGGGCCTCACAGGGAGTTTCTCCAGAGGGCCAGCCCCACCTGCCTATGCTCAGTGCAAGAGCTGGGCACTGAAAGGCAACCCTGGGTATGTGGCCAATTTGGACCTCAGTTTCTCCGTCTGTAAAGCATGGGTTTAGAGTAGTTGAGTACAGACATTCCTTGGCCTGTGGGTGAGTGGCTGAGTTTGGTGATGGGGTCAAGGGTTAGAGGAGGGGTTGGGTAGAAGTGGCTGAGCCTGCGGAGGGAGAATCTGGGTCAGGAACAGCTTGGATCCTGGGCTGGCTGTTTGACAGCAACTATTTTAGATGAAGGGACTGAGGTTGGAGAGGTTCAAAGGCTTGTCTGGGGCTGGACAGCTAGTATGGCAGAGACTGAAGGGCAAAATGGATGGGAAGACCTGGAGAACAACATCCAGGCAGATGCCAGTTGGAATCCTGGCTTGACCACTTAACTAGTCTTGGAGACGTGAAGTGAGCGGCCAAGAACACACAGAGAGGAGTCTCTTCACCTCACTGTCCTCATCTGTAAAATGGGAATAGTAATAATTTTGCCTTTGTCCACTTCCGGGGTCATTGTGAAGGTCAAAGGAGATGCGGCATTTGTGGAATCAGGTGAGAATGTGGGTGCTGGTTATTTTTCAGTCCAAAGCTGCACTTCTGGGTGTGTGTTTGTGGGGAGGGAGCATTTCTGACAGCAACGCTGCTGAGATGCTTCACCCTGGGGTGATGCACTGGAGAGCAACCCTAAGAATGTCACCACTATTTATTGAGTAATTTGTTACCATACACCAGGCACTGGGCTCAGAGCTTCACCTCTCATTGTCTCCTTTAGTCTCTGCCTTCTCAGGTAGATGGTGGCCTGACCCACACCAGATCTCTCTGAAACCCATGCTTACAGCTCCCTGTGATAACAGTAGCTAACATTTATGAAGTTTGCTGTGTTACTGTGTGCCAAGCATTGTTCAAAATGTTTTACATATATTAACTTACTTAATCTTCACAACAACCCTGGAGGTGGGTACTAATACTTTCTGCATTTTACAGATGAAAATCTGAGACACAGAGAAGTCAAGAAATAGGCCCAAGGTCACCAAGCTAGTACATGGTAGAGCCAGGGTATGACCCCAAGTTCTCAAGTCTCCTCCTTGAAGCACTCATCACAGTTGTAATTCAGTTATTATTTATAAGATTGCTTCCTCACTGACTGTAGGTTCCATGAGGGCAGGGACCAACACCTGGTACACAGTAGGTACTCAGCTAATGTTTGTCCGCAGGGATCCTGCTGCCTCCAGTGGGCTGGGCCCATGGAGACCCGATGAGCTCAGGGTAGATTATCAGATTATCAGACTGCTGACTAAGACGGTATCTGCCCCAAAGAGCCCCGGAGGCAGAGGGAAGGGCAGGGTTTCCCCCGGGCCCAGGCTCAGGCCAAAGAGGGGCCCCAAAGGCTTGTTTGTTGGCTGTGCTTGTATCTCACTGCTGTCCTTTGCTTCCATGTGCCACTGCGGCGATGACTCCACGGCTTCTCCCCCAATGGCTGCGTGATCCCATGGCTGCTTCTGGGTGAGTACTGGTTTGGCTAAGTAACTGCCAATGGGCTGTATTCTAACGCGCGTCCTGTGGCTCTGAGGCCACTGGGAGGTGTAAAGGGAGGCCTGGGGTGGGGGAGGAAGAGCTGAGGGAAGATCCTAACTCTGAAGTTAGGATCCTATCACAACCAGCTGACTTCTTTCCAGACTCCTGACACACTGATGCAGTGATTTTTGCATCTGGTTTTAGCCACTGATGGGTGGCTCTTTGCATCTCCGTTTTGCATCTGTAAAGTGGGAATATTAACACCTACCTGACACAAGTATGTTTATTCTTTTATTCTCGTAAGCCCCACGAGGGCCGGGATGTTTGTTCACCTGTGCACTGCTGTATCCCAGCACCAAGATTAGAGTGGCTCACAGTAGGTACGCAATGAATATTTCTGAACGAAAGAAAATATTAATTCAGCATCACTGTGCACCCGTCATTGTGCTGTGTATTGGATTAAATGGCTAATGCATATGAAGTGCCCAGCCTTATAGGGGCTCAGTGAGCATGAGTCCCCTCTTTGCTCCCAAGATTGTGCATTCCTTGGGGGCCAGGTCTCTGTTAAGTGAGCTCTGGGTCCTCTGAACTGAGTGTGGGATCAAGTACCAAGGAGGCATCAGTCAGCAGAGAGAGGGGCCTAGGCAGCAAGACTCAGGGCCTCCGCTTAGGCCTGGGGAAGGAGTGGCAGAGCCTCTGGATTTCATCAGAAGGGTGGGTCGGCTGGGGAGGTCTGGGGCTGAAGGAGGGAGGGATGGGGAGGGACTCTGCCTCCTAGGACTGCCACTTTCCTAGCTGTGTGATCTTGGATAAGTCACTAACCTCTCTGAGTCTTGGAGACCTCATCTGCGACATGCATATCATAGCACTTGCCCCACTCGGGCGTGGGAAGGAGCCAGTGAGAAGTGCGGGGCACAGGGCCCTGCTTGGTAGCTGTTGGTTTTCTCCCAGGCCTGGGCTCATTCTGGGAGAGGACTAAGTAAAGTGTTCCTCTTTTTGGCTCCTTTCTCCTACTTTTAACTTCCCACCTGGGTGGAACTAGACTCTAGGAGTCAGGAACCCCAGACTCCCCAGCAGGCTGGCCAGGGCCCAGGGATAAGGGCTGGCTTCTGCCCAGTGTGGAAGTAGCTGAGTGGAGGTCCCAGCTCTGCCATTTTTTGCTGTGTGACTTGGTTCAGTAAACCACCTTCTCTGGTCCTCAGTTACCTCACCTGTAAAATAGGGTTAATAAAGCATACTTCCCTTGAAGGATTATTCAGTGAGCGAATGGGTGGAGTAGGAATCATCATCACTATTACTATTTGGCCCTGGCTGAGGAGGCTCCAGGGAGGGCCCTGGAGAATTGCATCCCACCTTGGCCGAGGGATCCTGAGCCTCTCTAGTCATCATATGTACTATTGCCACTTATTGGATATTTTTCATATGCTGGGCTGGTTGGTATACGTTATTTTAGACACATTATCTCATCTAGTCCTCCCAGTGACCCTATGAGGTAGGCATTATGGCCTCAACTTTAGGGATGAGGGAATTGGTGCAGAGTAAATCAAGTGAGTTACCCAGAGTCACATAGTTATTTAGGGGTGGAGCTGGGGCTCAGACCCAAATCTGCTCACCCTAAGGCCGCAATTATTAGTGTGAAACCCTCTTACTTCCCCAAAGGAGGCAGAGGCTGGGTCTGGGTCTTCTCTGTCCATCTCCATTGCCCAGCACAGTACTGGTGGGGGCTGCTGGGCTGTTTGCTGAATATATAGATACACACACACACACACACACACACTCACATATGTGCACGTGCGCGCACACACACACATGGCGCACACACGCACACGCACATGCGCGCGCACACACACACACACACACACACACACACACATGCACAGTACCCCCACCCAGCCTGGTGCTCCAAGAGTTTTCAAGAAAGGAGAGAACAGAAAGCAGGAGAAGGCCTGCCAGCGTAGTTGTTGAGAGTCAGACAGACCTGGCTTTGAATCCTGCATCTATCTCTTACTAGTTGTGTGACCTTGGGCAAGACATTTAACCTCGTAGAGACTTAGTTTGCGTATCTGTAAAATGGGGATAGAAAAAGAAACTACCTACCTCTTAAGAGTTCTTATGAGGATTAGATAATGCACATAAGGCACATGGTGAGTACTCAATGATAGTAATTATTGTTATTATAGTTATAATTATGAGTATTATTTTGGGATTACAAAGATATCCCTCTTGAGACAGTGGAGACCAGGCCTGGGAGGAACCCGCTGGGGGCAGGCAGGTAGTAACCAATCTAACAGGTTCTGAAAGTCACCTGCATATAGGGAGGGAGGAGGCCTCTTGGAAGTAGGAATGTACCTCCCTTTCCTAGCCATCTGCTTTCATTCATACCCACTCTGTGCCAGGCCCTGTGTTGGGCATGGGGCACAGAGGTGAATCTGTGTCACCTCTGCCCCCAACTGCCTCCTTGCCTGGGAGCTCAGAGTCTGGTTGGGGAGGAGGACACAGAAACTATCAACTCCACCTTTGATTGAAGCACTAAGGTGTGAACTGTGAACATCTCCTCAGGCAAAGGCCAGGAGAAAGGGCATTCCTAGTGGAAAAACTGCTTTGCCAAGGTACTGAGCCGTGACCTGCACTTGGGGGGATGCGGCTGGAGAGACAGGCTCAGGGGAGTTAGGGGACTTGGCCCAGAGGCCATGGGGGACCATTGGGTGTGAAGCAGGGGAATGGCGTGGCCAGGCTTGTATTTCGGAAGGATCACCTGTGCGGAGCACAGACAGGAGGGAAGGGGCAGGGGCAACCCTCCAGGTGAGTGATGCTGAGGCATGGGGCCTGGGACTGAGCCGCAGAATGGGGAGCAGCGGGGGGTTGTGAGCTCTGTCCAGGAGGCAGAGCCAGCAGGGCGAGCTAAACTGCAGTGGGCAGGCAGGAGGGGGAAGGGGTGAGAGTGAGGTCTTAGGTCTGGGGGTGATGGGGCCTGCTGGGGTCTCTGGCTGAGGGACACAGCCGGGTCAGGGGGTAAAAGCCACTTGTCTGCTCCTTGCCACCTTCTGCCTCAGTTTCCCTAGGGCCCATGCCCCCTACTTCTGCCTTGGGGGTCCCTTGTGGTGAACCTGGTAGGTCTAGCAGGGAAGAGAGCTCTTTGGGGTGGAGGCTGGACAGGGGCTGTGAGGTGCAGACAAGCCTTGGGTTCTAGCCCTGCCAGTGTCACTGAATGTCTGTGTGGCCCCTGGACGTCACTCCCTCTCTTGCCCTGTTGTCCGCGCCTTGAGAGAGAGGACAAGAAAACCTGTTTTGCCTTCCTCAAAGGTTCAGTGATAAAATACAAGTATAGACGCCATACATCTATTGAGCATGGACTGTGTACTAGGTTCTGGGGGCACAAAGATGACTCAGAGGGGGTTCTTACTCTTCAGGAAGCATGAAGCACTTCAGAGCGAGCCCAGCCCAGCAGGTGCCTAACTCTAGGCCTCAGGGGAAGAGATAGCTAAGCTGGGACTTGAAGGATGGATAACAGCTCTCTAGGTGGGCAGTGGAGGGAACAGATTTCTAGGCACAGGCAAGAGCGTGTGTGAAGGCTTGAACCTACACGATGTGCTTGGGTCCTAAGTACGTAGTTTGGTATGGCTGGAGCAAAAAGGGAGAGGTAGGTGGTGATGGGAGGTGAGGATGGACAGGGAAGCAGACCTAGATCACGCAGGGCTTTGGAGATGGTCACTGTGGAGATGATCGCTTGCTACTCTCTCCTTCCTGCATCTTCATAACTGCCTGATCCCCTCATAGAGACTGCCAGGGCCCTTTCCACCCTCCTCCTCTCCCATCCCCCCTCCTTCCCTCCTTGTCCCTTCTTACCCCCACTCTAGTCACACCCAGTGGCTGCCTCTCTCAGGAGTTAACAACCTGGGTTCCCTGCTGGCTCTGCCACTTATACGTTGTGTGGCCTTCGGTCATTTGCCCTCTCTGAACCTCAGTTTCCACCTCAGTAAAATGGGGACAGCAGCCTTCCTCACAGGGAAGGGTGGAGGCTTCAATGAGGTAATCCCCATGAATGGCCTTGTACAGCGTCTGAATGTAACGTGCACCCATCAAAAGCAGCTCTACCTAAATCATCATGCTTTGGACTCCTCGGTCTCTCTGGTCCCACCCACTGCTTCCCCTGCCTCTCCTGACAGTGAGCGCTGGCCAACAAAGGAAGGAAAGGATTAAGAAACAAGCCCAATCTCCAGAGGGGTCCTGGCCCACTGCCGAGCTTGCTCCCTCCTACCCCTGGCCCCCCCTTGGCCTCAGGCCCAAGGACGCTCAGCCTTGAGGGCAGGGCTCTCCCCAGCTCCCCACCCTAGAGGCCCCTCCTGGGCTAGAGGCCAAAGCCAGCAGCAGAGTGATGTCCCGTATCTGTGGGAGGCCCCACAGTCTGGGCAGAACTGGATCCCTGAGCCTCTTGGATTTTATAGCAAAGGCTGGTGACCAAGTCCCTTTTGGCACAGATGCAGGAACCTCAGATCAGAGCAGGTGGCTGATGGCAGAAGGTCATGCAGCAGGAACCTAGGTCTCCGGACCCTTTTTGCACTATCCTGTGAATGGTTTTGACGCTGGCTATCATTTCACCTCCCTGAGCCTCAGTTTCCTCTGCTGTAGAATGGGGCTGATTTTCCTGTGAGGATTGGCCATAATGCAGATAAAGCACTTAGGCCAGGGTTCAGCACTCTGAGGCCTCAGTGGTAGGTAGCAACTGTGACTGCTGTTACAACTGCTGCCTCTGAGAACCTTCTTCTGCCCTACCTCTTCCCAGTCTAGGAACCTGGAGTATTTGATACAGTTTCTTATTGAACTGATGACACCCAATAAACTGGTTTTAAAGCCAGAGGCTCAGCATCTTTTGCCCCCTCTCCCCCACCTCCCCCTTCCTAGTTGGCTAGAACACTCTATCCTCACCCTTGGCCTGATTTTGGCCTCTGCCCCTTGCCCATCTCTGCCCTCCTGGCACCAAGCCTGCATGGTCTCTCTTCCAGGAGCCACATGAGGCCAGAGTTTCCCTTCCGCAGCCTCCTCTGATCAAATGCCACTGCCAGTACTTTGAAAAGCAGAGTCAGAAGGGTCTTGGTTACCCAGGCCTCAGCTGATTTTACTGTGGAGACAGTTGAGGGCTGAGGGGACAGAGGTGGACTCTGAGTTCCCTGGAACTGCCCTCAGGCAGCTAAGACGACACTAAGACTTTTGCAGAGGCCGTGAAATAGGCCTAGAAGGGCAAACCTGGTCCACAGCCCCAAATGTGGAAGAGTAGAAGGACCACCAGACTGGGGGCTGGAGGGCTGCGGCCCTCACCCAGCTCTTCCTGACCTCTCTGAGCCTGTTTTCTGTTTTCTAAAAGGAAGGGGATGGATTGATGTCAGAGGTTTCTCCTAACATTACAGGACTAAAAGAAGGGCCAACAGAGCTCAGTTTGAGTCGCAGTTTCATCACTGACCAGCCGTGGGACCTCTAGCAAGTTGTTTTACCTCAGTGAACTTTAGTTTTCTCAGTTACAAAACGGGAAAAATATTAGCACCTTCTCATAGGTACTTAAGGGCTAAATTAGATAATTCAGGTAGAGTACTCCATCCGTAGCTGGCACACTGGAATTTTTGTTGTTATTCTTAGATTAGCAGAGGCAAGAAGAAATCAGCCAAGGCCAGTTGGGAAGCAGTTCACGGAGAAGGCAGGGCTTGAGAATGTGCAGGATTCATCTGTTCATTCATTCACTCAACACATACGTATTTAGGATTTGCACAGACAGGGCATAGAGAAGAGGAGCAGGGAGGCTGGAGAAAGCTGGAGGCAAGCAGACCTGCCTATTCTAGATGTGTGATGTGGGATCATTACTTCTCTTCTGTGGGTCTCATTCCTTCAACTGTAAAGTGGTGAGAAAAGTGAGTATAATCCTAACCTCCAGAATTGTCCTAAGATGCAAGAGAGTTCAGGTACGCAGTGGGTGATCAGTCTGTCTGATGCCTTGTCTCTCCCAGCTCTGTTAATGACTAGAGGTATGATCTCAGGCAGCAAGTCCTTGAATCCACCAACCACACTTCCACCCCAGGGCCTTTGCACTTGCTGGTCCTTCAACCTGGAACACTCTACCCCCAGATCCTTCCACGACTTGTTCTCTCATCTCCTTAATTTTTTTTGTTTACATGTCACCTGCTCAGTAAGGCCTTTCCTGACTACTCTATTTAACAGTGTGGCACTACAACACCAACACTCCCTATCCTCCCTCCTGGCTTATTTTTCTCCACAGCACTTATCACTTTTTGACATACAATATTTTATAGAATATTTGCTCATTGTTTGACTCCCCCCACTGGAATATAAGCTCAGTGACGATGGTAATATTTGTCTGTCTTGTTCAATGTTGTATCCCTTGTACCTAGAAGAGTGTGTGGTTCATAGTAGGTGCTCAGTAAATATTTGTGGAGTGAATTAGTGAATAAATGAAGCCTCTCCTCTCTGGGTGTAGCACTATTCTGAGCACACACACACACACACACACACACACACACAATAGATTCTCAATAAATAATTGTATGAGTGGTCATCATCTCCATCTGCCAGATAATACCTTGGTTGGGTCAACCCTGAAGCCCTTTAGCTTCTGACATTTTCTGCCAGGGCATCATTTCAGCTGGAGTGCCCAAATCTTTTGTTCCTGAGTCTGAGCTATGCAGAATTTCTAGTTGGGACTCTTTGGCTGTTGGGCCCACATAGTTATTATGTCATTATTGGTAATTAGCACTTAGGCCCAGAGGATTGAGCTTTTTGTTTTTCAGCAGAAATCACAGCAAAGAGCTGTGCTAGCCAGCAGGGGCCCAGGCCTGGAGTGGCTTCCTCTATAACTAACCCCTTCCCAGCTATGGGTCCATGGCTTAGGAAGACCAAGACAGAGGTGCCCAAAGCTAGGGGCACCTGCATACCAGCTCAATCGCTGTCTTCCCCAGGCAGTATTCTGCAGACTTTCTTCTCCTGCACATGCTTGGCTCTCCATGCCTAGCCTGGTTTAGAGGGGGGTCCCCATGCCTCTGGGGGAGGTATAGTTCCCAAAGGTCCAGCTCACAGGGCCATTTTCTGGTGCCCAGGATTCAGGTATTATGCGTGGAGGAAATAACCCTATGTTTAAGACTCAGGAGCCTGGGTTCAAGTCCCTGCTTAGCTGCTGAGTTGTTGGGTCCCCGTAGGCACATCAGTACCTTTTGCTGGGCCTCAGCTTTCTCATTTGTCAAACAGAGATAAAGAGATAGACACCTGCTTGGCTTCACCAGGGAAGAGAGGCAGGTTAGTGTAGTGGGCAAGGATAGGGCTCTGGAGTCAGACACACTTGGTTTCCCCACTATACCCCTTCTTAGCTGTGTGACATTGGGCAAATTGCTTCACCTCTCTGACTTCAGTTCCCAAAGCTAAAGAAGGGGGTTAAAATAGTACCCACTCTATAGGGTTGTTGTGACAACTAAATAAGGGAACACAGGTAAAGGATCTAGGCACATAGAGAGTGCTCTTCACGCTGGTATTATTATAATGACCATTACAGGAATGCAGGCCATCTGTAAACTGTAAGGTGGTACTAGCAATAAAGCCAGGCAGATGTGGGTTTGAATCCTAACTCTGACTCTTACTAGCTGGGTGATCTTGGGTAACTTTTTCACTTCTCTGAGATTCTGTTTCCTCATCTGTACAATGGGAATTAGAGTCATACCGTGTTCAAGGGGCTGTTGTAAAGGTTCAGTGACGTGTTGCATAAAGAGTACTTGGTACAATGGCTTGCAGATGTCATCCCCATTTTATAGATAAGGAATAGAGGAGTAGT
Source organism: Tursiops truncatus (assembly GCF_011762595.2). NCBI lineage: Eukaryota > Metazoa > Chordata > Mammalia > Artiodactyla > Delphinidae > Tursiops > Tursiops truncatus. The sequence continues at coordinate 161,365,937 of NC_047034.1, read as the reverse complement.
GACTCGCCTGAACTCACATAGCATCTCAGCGGTGGAGCTTTGATTTGAACCTCGGTCTGCTTACCTTAAAAGCCCGCAATCCTTTTATCTCTTCTTGCCATCACCCAAATATGGGACGATGATGAGGGTGTTTGTTCTTGGTGCTACTCGTCTCATCTCATTCATCCCGTGATCCCCAGTGCCTACGCACAGGAGGTGCTCAGTAATGTCTGCTGGATGAAGAAAGGGGGGACCAGCATGTCCTCAGTTCCAGGGAGTCTTTTGCCTTGGGATTGAGGATTTTTTTCTGCTTGGTTGATAGCAGAATAAAAATAAACAATAAAAATCATACTTAGCACAGGTGTGCGCTTGTAATCTGAAGAACCCTTTGCACCTCCCACGTAATTGATCCTTCTTGCTACCCTGGGTGATATCCTGGGTGGGTACCTCTATTTGATTGGTGTGGAAATGGGAGCCCAGGGAGGGTGTAATGGATGAAAATTTGCGTCCTGCCCAAAATTCACATTGAAGCCTTAATCCCAATGTGATGGTATTTGGAGATGGGGCCTTTGGGAGGTGATCAGGATTAGATGAGGTCACGAGGGAGGGGCCCTCATGATGGGATTAGTGTCCTTATGAGAAGGGATACCAGCGAGCTCCCCCTCTCTTTGCCATGTGAGGACATGAGAAAAGGTGGCTGTCTGCAAGCCAGGAAGAGAGCTCTTACCAGAATCTGACCAGGGTGTCACCCTGATCTTGGACTTCCAGCCTCCAGAACTGGGAGAATATAAGTTTCTGTTGCTTAAGCCACCCAGTCTATGGCATTTTGTTAAGGCAGACCGAGCTAAGAGAGAGGGTAAGTGACTTGCCCACAGTCACACAGTGAACTTATTGCAGAGCTGAGGCTGGACTTATTTGTAGTCATTTCTCTCTTTCTTCCCCGTGGAAAAACTCCCAGTCACTGGAAGGCTTAGAAATGGAGACTAGCTAAATGCTAGACAGACAGCTCAGGAACTGTCCTGCCACAGCAGATTTGGAGGATCTTAGGGCAAGCCAAACCTGGCCATTTCTGGGTACCCAGTCTCCTCCTGCTTCCCCATAGCTCCTTCTCTGCCCTCTCCCAGGGGAGGGTTGGGCCAGGCTGACTTTAGCAGGTTTAGAAGGGGCTCAGCTAGCTGGTGGCACTGAGCCTGTTCCCATGTTTCTTGGGAAACCCTCTGGGCCTAGAGGGTTGCCTGCCTGGGGGATAGAGAATTAGTGGGTTAAGCTTGAGTGAGCTGGAGGCTTGGCTGGATCAGGGACATTAGGCATACCCCAGCTGGTGAGAGAAGGGGGTTGGGGAGGGTCATGGGAGGTCAGATTCTTGGGTCCCTCCTTGAATGGCCCAGGGCTCCAATCAGAAGCAGCCACAACAGCCTTTCCCTGGGGTCTTGGGACAGATGTTGATGTTGCTCCTTCATCTCATTTCCAAAGTGCTTTCCTGAGAGTGATATGAAAGCAGTGTGGAGCAGAGGACAGTGGTAGCAGATGGACTTCATTTAAACTGTGTGACATTGGGCAAATCACCTAATGTCTCTAGACTGTAGTTTCTTCAACTGCAATTGAGGCTAATAACACTTTGCAGGGTTGCTATGCAGCTAAGTGCATTAATGCATATAAAGTATGTGACTGGCACATAGTAAATATCTAATAAATGTAGTGGTCATTATTTTTTTAAAATTTTTAATTTTTTTGTGGTACGCGGGCCTCTCACCGTTGTGGCCTCTCCCGTTGTGGAGCACAGGCTCTGGATGCGTAGGCCCAGCGGCCATGGCTCATGGGCCCAGCCGCTCCACGGCATGCGGGATCCACGCGGACCGGGACACGAACCCGCGTCCACTGCATCGGCAGGCGGACTCTCAACCACTGCGCCACCAGGGAAGCCTGGTCATTATTTTTAATAATAAATTATCTCTAAGGTCCCTTCCGGCTCAGACAGTCCTAGGTTATGTGGCTGTACAATTTAGCTTGGCCTCCAGCTTTGGACGAGAAATGTAGCTGCACTTAGAAGAAGGCAGTGAGCAGAATCTGGAGTAGGGGTCAGAAAACTTGGGTTCAAGTTTGGGCTCTGCCGCCCCTGTGCTATGTGACCTCAGGCAAGTCTCTTCCAGTTTCTGGGCCCATTTCCCAATATGTTTAAAATCAGCTTGGGCTTGATGATCTCTAAGGGCCTATCCAGTTCTAACATTTTGTGAATCTAGAGGCCTAAAGGAATACCTTACTAAACGGTCCACTGGGTCCTATTTTACAATTTTGACTTCCTTCCCTTCTGTCCCTTGTTTCTTGGAGTGTCTTCACAGCAGAAAGGATGTAACTTGCCAACGCCAATATATGGATTTTAATCATACTTAGCTGTTTTTGCTTTTACTGTGCACAGGGAACTCTTTAAAACAGAGCTTAATGCAATTTTTGTAAGCAAAGTGCATTCTATCAAAGACATCAAAACATGCTCTTGTGTTTTCAAATGTGAAAGAGTATTCATTCATGGTATTGTCTTTCATTGCATTTGCTGATTTCTTTTGCTTTTATCTCAAAAAATGACCAGCACAGGCAGCTGTGTAGGTTATAATTAAAAAATATATGCTGCAGTCAGTGTGTTCTAAAAAATAATCATGGGTATGATTTAGATAAAAAGATATTTGTCAAGTATATAAGAGAGAAAAATGGGGGGAAAAAAGGGAAAGAAAAAGAAAAAAGAAATAAAAAGAGAGAAAAATGGGAAATAACCTAAATGTCTAATAACATTTAGGTTTAATTAAATTATGGTACATCCACTTGAGGGCACTGTGGGTGTCATAATATATTGTTAGGAGAAAAAAGTTGGTTCTGAAACAATATGATCTAAAATTTAAAAAAGCATTAGGCTGAACCATATGCAATTGCTGATACTTGACCATTTTAACCTATAAAATCAGCAATTTCATATGACTTAATATATATAAACAAAAATGTACATCTGGGGGCTTCCCTGGTGGCGCAGTGGTTGAGAGTCCGCCTGCCGATGCAGGGGACATGGGTTTGTGCCCTGGTCCGGGAAGATCCCACATGCCGTTGAGCGGCTGGGCCCGTGAGCCATGGCCGCTGAGCCTGCGCGTCTGGAGCCTGTGCTCCACAATGGGATAGGCCACAACAGCGAGAGGCCCGCATACCGCAAAAAAAAAAAAGAAAAAAAAAAAGTATATCTGTTAGGAGAGGTACTAGAAGGGAAATCTCCCACCAAAATGTTGATGGTAGTTATTTCTGATTGATGGCTTTATGCTGATTAAAATTTTTTTTCTTAACTATATTTTCTGTGAATAATGCAAGCACTACTACTGAAAATAATCCCCTAGAAAGGTATACCACTGTATAACAGCAATTTTTCCACCTTGTTATAGCTTGTTTGATTTATCATTTGTGTTTAAAAGGTCTAAAATGACTGCAATTTTATTACCATGGGCCGGATAGAAAGCTCTACCCCTTTTTTTTTGCCGTACGCGGGCCTCTCACTGTTGTGGCCTCTCCCGTTGCGGAGCACAGGCTCTGGACGCGCAGGCCCAGCGGCCATGGCTCACGAACCTAGCTGCTCTGCAGCATGTGGGATCCTCCCGGACCAGGGCACGAACCCGTGTCCCCTGCATCGGCAGGCGGACTCTCAACCACTGCACCACCAGGGAAGCCCGGAAAGCTCTACTCTTCATGTACTTTTGGTACCAGGATTGGTTTTTATTCAGTAGTGACTGTTCAGAACACTGCTGTTGGGCCCAGGTTTTCAAAGCCCTCTTCATCTCTTGCCACTCCCCACAACCGACAAATGTTTTCCATGAGTCCTACCACTGGGGCTTCAGGCCAGCTGTGTCCCTAATCTGCCCACGTCCCAGATTTGGGAATGGTTCAGACTCCAACTGTTCCCCCACCCCACCCCCGCTTTCTTCCAATCTCATCTTTTCCAGGTCATTGGAGGCCCCATCTACTCTCCCTGGCCTTCCCCCCTGGTCACCACCTAATTTCACCATCTAATTTCACCCTCTTCTGTGCAGCTGGTGTTTGCTTTTTGCTGGAGCTCAGTTTGCAATGGGGAAGGATTAGGACCCTTTCATGTTGTCTTTTTTCTTTTTTTCCCTTAGTGCCCTTGACCGCTCCAGGGTCTGAGAGGCAGCTTGCAGGGCCTGTATTCCCTAGGAAGGAAAAGGAGGGGTGGTGGGGGAGGCAGAGGTGGGCTCAGCTGGCAGGCGGGATAGAGATGGCCCCTAGAGACCCCATCCTGGGGCTTGGAGCATGCATGGCACAGCCCTCACCCTGATGTGAGCATGGAGCAGCAGGCAGGGAGGGAGCTGAGTTTCTTCCTAGGAAATTAGCTTCAGAGAAGGTGCTTGGGACCTTTACCCTGTACTCAATGGCAGTCTCTGCAGGGTGAGCTGGGACCGGATGTCTGGTCTGTAGAGGCCTCTTCTGAGAGGGCAGATGGGCACAGGAGTAAGGGTAGTTTCTCTGCCTTTGGGTTGGGCATTACTTTTCCTCTCACCCCCTACTATGTGTTGGGCCCTGCTACACTCAAGCATCTGGCACTTAGCCTAACAGGTGATGGTGTGTACCTAACTAATAACAAAAGTCCCTCATGTGTGGAGAGTACTTTACAGTTTACAAAGCCCTTTCATCTCCAGGCTAAGAATGAAAAGCCAGGACTGGATTTGAAACCTTTAAGATTCTAAAGCCTGTGTCAACAGTTCTGGTGCGGTGTTGCACGGCACTCTGCATTTGAGTGGTTTACATCTGCCTTATGTCTGGCTGTTTTCTGCTAGCCTAAGATCCCCACTTTTTTTTTCAGGGTGATGATTATTAAATACTACACACTCCAATGAAGCCTCTTTAAGTACAGTGTGTCACTGCCTAGCACTTCATGGCATAGAGAATCTTGGTTTTCATGAACCTGTATTTGCTGGATAACACAGAGATGGTAGTGGGGAGCTGTCTTGTGATTGATCTTCAGGATTTATCCTTCATGGCACCAGATTTCCAGGTCTGATAGGTGAAGGAAGCCTCTGAGGCACAGAGGTGGTAGAGCTAGAGCTCCCGAACCTGAGGACCTGAGGCAGGGGACCAGAATATTCAAGAACAGATGCTTCACCCCTAGTACACAGAATGACCTGGGCCAAGTCACCTGACCTAACTAAGCCTCAGCTTCCTTATATATAACATGGGGATAACTCATTCACTCGTTCAGCAAATACTTATTGAGTGTGCACTGTTTTGGGAGATGAGCAAGAGGACAAAGTCCCTGCCCTCCTGGAGCTTGCAGTCTAGTGAGTCTAAACTGCAGCAATTTATTGAGAGGGACAAATAAGTAAATATGTAGTAGAAAGTCAGGTAGAAGTGCCATGAAACAAAATTAAAGCAGGGCAAGGGTGTGTAAGTGGAGGCTGTCTTAGATAGGGTAGTCAGGCGGTCCTCAAGGGTCTCTTATGATGTTTCAAACAGATAACCATGTAATGTGCTCAGCTCGGTGCAGGCAATTGAGTGCTTACCAAATATATTATGATGTCAGCGAGCCCCACACCTCTCAGTCCATATTTTAGTCTCCAGATAGCAGTAGTAATTAACACTTAGGTAGATCTTACTGTGAGCTAGGCACTGTTCTAAGCCCTTTACATATATATATAGTTTTAATTAATTAATTAATTTTTGGCTGCATTGGGTCTTCGTTGCTGCCGTGGGCTTTTCTCTAGTTGTGGCGCGCAGGGGCTGCTCTTCATTGTGGTGTGCGGGTTTCTCATTGCGGTGGCTTCTCTTGTTGCGGAGCACGGGCTCTAGGTATGCAGGCTTCAGTAGTTGTGGCTCATGGGCTCAGTAGTTGTGGCTCATGGGCTCTAGAGAGCAGGCTCAGTAGTTGTGGCACACGGGCTTAGTTGCTCCACGGCATGTGGGAATCTTCCTGGACCAGGGCTCGAACCCGTGTCCCCTGCATTGCCAGGCAGATTCTTTTTTTTGCGGTATGCGGGCCTCTCACTGTTGTGGCCTCTCCCGTTGCGGAGCACAGGCTCTGGACGCGCAGGTTCAGCGGCCATGGCTCACGGGCCCAGCCGCTCCGTGGCATGTGGGATCTTCCCGGACCGGGGCACGAACCCGTGTCCCCTGCATCAGCAGGCGGACTCTCAACCACTGTGCCACCAGGGAAGCCCCAGGCAGATTCTTAACCACTGCGCCACTAGGGAAGTCCCAGCCCTTTACCTATTTTAACTCATTTAATTTTTACAATAACTCTTATGAGGTAGGAATTGTTATTATCCCCTTTTATGGGTCGGAAACAAGCACAGAGTAGGGCAAACAATTAGGGAGACAGAATTGAACTCAGGTAGTCTGTTTCTAGAGGCTGAGCTGAGTTGTGAGGGGGCTGTGATTAGATACGAGGAGATGGTCTAGCTGTCATATACAGGCTCCGATGTCAGATTGCCTGGCTTCTTATCGTGGCAGGTCTAAGCCTCTCTGCTTGGGTTTCTTCATCTGGAAAATGGGAATACCAGAATTATCTTACCTTATAGGGACCATGCTTAAAACAGAGCCTTCTTTCTGCTCGCCTGTTCAGACACCAGCCTGGCAGGGAGTGTGAAGGTCCAAGGGGCCTCTGAAACTAATGAAAGGAAATAACAGCACATCAGGCAATTGTCAGAGCAACCCTAAGTTCAGCTGGAGACCAGACTTCCGAAGCTAAGTTTTCATGATTTTGAGGCAGCCAGGGCAGAATTAGGAGACCCGTAAATGCAGAAGACAGCTGAAATCTTGGCGTGGCCACAACACTCAGCATCCATTTCAGGCCTTACACAGCTGCCCGGAGAGGTGAAGTCTCATCGAATGTCAGTGTTGGAATGGCGCCTAGAGACGTCAAGTTAGTAGATGGGGAAACTGAGGCCCAGAAAAGCTGAATGACTTACCCAAGGTCACTAGGTCCATTTGGGGGACAGTCAGCGTGGGTAGCTTGGGAGCAACTTCCAAATCTCAGACCCTTACCTGGCCCTCCTTGGGGTGGGTGGGGTGGGAAAGGGCGTCACCTTCGTCCAGGGTACTGGCTACGTTCCCCACGTGGGTACCTCAGGGGTCGGGAAAGCACGGACTCTAGAGCGGGTTCGACCTGCGCCTGCGCACACGCGGCCAGCCCCCTAGCCTTTTCCCCTCTTTTTCCTTCCCCTCCCTGCTACTTACCGGCCTAGGGGAGGGGGGAAATGAGAGGAGCCAGAACTTGGCCTCAGCCAATGGGCTGGCGGGCCGCGGGCCCGGCCCACTACTTCCCTGCGGCGCCACCCAATAGAAATTTACTACAATGTTGTGGCGAATAGAGGGGGAGGGCGCGCGGGGCGGGCTGGCTAAGGGCCGGGCGGGCCTCGCTTTGCTGAGTGAAGGCGGGAGGGCGCGCGCCGGGGCCGCCTGCTCGCTCCCTCACTCGCTCGCTCCCTCCCTCCGCCGGTGGGTTAGTCAGTCAGTCAGTCCGCCCGCCAGCAGCCCGCGGGCCAGCGAGCCGCAGAGGGCCGAGCCTCGGACGCCGGCGCCTCCTTCTGCCATTGTTCGTCTGGCGGCTGCAGAGGCGGGCACGGGAGCCCGGGCCCCGGAGCCAGCGGTGAGGCTAGGTGGCGGCGGCGCGCGAGCGGAGCTGGGGTGGGGGGCTCGGAGCTGTCCCCGAGGGGACGGTCCTGGAGGCCGCGGCGGCGCCGAAGCCTCTTTGTCTCCAGCCCCCCGCAGGCCCGGGCCGGGGGCGCGCGCTCCACGGCCTCCGCACGCCCTCGGCACGCCGGTGGCCGAGGGGCTGGAGCCGGGGACGCGGCCGGCCTGAGGGGAAAGAGGCGGGGGTGGCGCTGGGGGAGCGTTTAAAAGTTAGGCTCAGGGTGCATTTTTGACGAGGGGAAATCGGTACCGTCTGGTCTGTCAGTCATTGTACAGTGGGCAGGAGCCCTGGAAGGAAACCAGATGGGGGCGAGTTGCAGGTTTCGGGCGGCGAAGGTGTGGGGTGCAGCCGCAGAGAGGTTTCTCGGTGAAGAGGTAGCTGGGCGGTCTGGAGAAGTCAGGCACAATGTGAGGGGTGGAGGGAGCCCTGCAAGGACTTTAAGGCCTTCCCGCCATAGACACCCACATCATTAAGAAAAATTCCCCAAACCCGAGGGCTCTATGCTCTCCCGCTGAGTCTTCCCGGGTCCCAGGGACCAAAGGGTTAAATCGATTCTCTCAGCGTCGTGACCTCCTTTTTCAGTTCGCGCATCTGTCGGCTTGGACGTATTTCCTCCTGCTTGCTGGGCTGCCTTTACCTGTGGAGAGGCTGGATCTAGACTCGCCCTCCGAGATGCATCCCCAGGCTGTTAGTCCTGGTGGGGGTTTGCCAAAAGAGGTTTTTTCTTCCCAGAAACGGGCATTCTCTTGAGAGAGAAAGTGATCTCACGTGAAACAAATTGCTGACGGATAGGTTTCTGGCCACATGATAGCGACTGTCATCCTGTTGTTTCTCAAACTGTACCCAACCATAAATGCCTAGTCTGTGGAGACTTGTCGTTTTTTGGCATGTATTGCTGATTAGGAGTTAGTTTTTTTTTTAAAGAGATGCCGAGCTTTTTTTAGTAGTCTGGGTGATTTCACAGCTGCTATTCTGTTCTTTCTGTTTTTAGGGAAGGTTGCAAGAAATGGTTATGTCTCTGTCTTGGATATTATTATAGTGAATTTATACTCTCTTGAGGATATATACTGTACCCAGTGCTGTTGCTCATTATTGTTTTCTATATCTCAGTCTCGGCAGTATTTTTTACCGTTTAAATCAAATATATTTATATACATGCTATATATATTATAAATATCTTTATATAATTCTTATCATCTCAATTTTGTGTAGCATTAACTCTTACTTTTTGTGGAAACTTGATGTACTCTTCATTTTCCTTTTCTGTAAGTTGGAAACAATAAGTTCTTTGCCAGCCGACCAATTTTGGTTTTATAAAGTAGTTTCTTGGGGTGTTATTAATATAATCCATATGGAGTACATAGCAGAATATATGACACACAGTAAGCACTCAATAAATGACAGATTAAAAAAAGTTGATATAATGCCTGAACATCAGATCGCCTTGGTATCAAGGTGCTAATTCAGACTGCCTTCTACAGGAAGGTTATAATTAAGGTAAAGATAGGTGTTATTCATATCCCTGGGGAAACCGAAGTGCGGTATATCTTTGCCACTATTAAAAGTGAACTTACCTGCAGCAGCATGCTAACCTTCTGATTCCTCTTTCTTCTAGTAACAAAACTACACTTTTTTCCTTGTATAATTGAATTCAGGCTTACAAATAAATGATTTTGATCTTTAGGCCTCACTGAAATTCTTCCAACATTTATACCAGTGTTTTATAACCAAATATCTTTTAGGTAAGTCCTTGCACAATGTGGTCCCAATCTACCTTTCTACCTTTATTCTCTTTATTACTTGTATTTTCCAACCAAAAAGAACTGCTCAGTAATAACCCATGCTTTCCTATCTCTGTACCTTTGGCCATGAGGTTCCATCTACACTTGTCATATATATTCCTTCTGATAGTTTTGAGTTCTCTTAAAAATGTCCCATATTAGTAATTTGAAGTGTGGGGAAAATTTCCCTATGTGAAAGGAACTTGATGGAATTTTTTGTTTTGTTCTGAGTTTTCTTTGAGCTTCATTAATATGGCCAGCCAGTTGAATTTTTTTTATTTTGCGGTACGCGGGCCCCTCACTGTTGTGGCCTCTCCCGTTGCGGAGCACAGGCTCTGGACGCGCAGGCTCAGCGGCCACGGCTCACGGGCCCAGCCGCTCCGCGGCATGTGGGATCTTCCCGGACCGGGGCACGAACCCGTGTCCCCTGCATCGGCAGGTGGACTCTCAACCACTGCGCCACCAGGGAAGCCCCAGCCAGTTGAACTTTAACTGGTGTTTGTTAAAAGGATTTAGGTCCTAAGTGCCCCATCAATGTGTGTAGCCCTTAGTGGTAGATGATGGCTGATGGTAGATTAAGAAAACCGCTTAGGCTTCCATTCTACTCAGAGCTAAGAACTCTACCAGTTGACAGGTTTAACACTTGGAAACTCTGGCTGTCAACAAATAGACTAAACTAATAGAAGAAAGTTTTACATTTTAGGTGGATTTCTGCTTGCTTTCTACATCTCTTTCTTGGTGGTCTAAGGGTCAGCGTGTCCTTAATGTTGGTTAAACACTCAAATCATATTTATTGTATCCAAGTATTAGATATGGTAAACAAGCCTATGTTTTATTTAATTTTATTTTTTGGCCGCGCCTCAAGGCATGTGGGATCTTAGTTCCCTGACCAGGGATTGAACCAGTGACCCCTGCATTGGAAGCTCAGTGGCTTAACTACTGGACCACCAGGGAACCCCCAAGCCTATGTTTTAAAGTAGGCTCATCCTCAGTATAATATATAAAATAACGTGATGTGATACTTTATATAATAGTAAGAGAATAGTACACAAATCTTTCTCTTTTCATTTTAAAAGTACTTGTATCCTTTCTTTTTCTCTTAAGAAACATTTCTAAGCTAATATCTAAATTAACAAATGATTTTAAAGTATTTCTGTCTCCTCTGAAAAAAAATGGTGTGTCATTTTGTTGAGATATGACCTATGTATTTTTCCTGTTATTCTCTCTCTCTCTTTTTTTTTTTTTGCGGTACGCGGGCCTCTCACTGTTGCGGCCTCTCCCGTTGCGGAGCACAGGCTCCGGACACGCAGGCCCAGCGGCCATGGCTCACGGGCCTAGCCGCTCCGCGGCATGTGGGATCTTCCTGGACCGGGGCACGAACCCGTGTCCCCTGCATCGGCAGGCGGACTCTCAACCACTGCGCCACCAGGGAAGCCCTGTTATTCTCTTTTGTCAGGTTTGTGCCTCACATTTAAAATTCACCAGTGTGATGTTTTCTTGTATGCAGCTTGAGTTTAAAATTTTTGGAAACTACAAAGCCAGCCTTCCATTTTATGCCTGAGTTTATGGTCTTAATTTTAAACAGATTCATTTTATGGGAGATAGTGTGCTTACGGTGCTATTTGGTTTCCTTCCTCCTGCTCCTAAGAAGGCTTCAGAGTTAAGCTTGTCAGAAATGTTGCCTAAAAGTCACAGGATTCTTGAATTCTCTGCAGGTACTTTGGTATGCTTATCAGTAGATTGTGATTTAAAATGTGCAGTGTGTGATTTGTGATGTGAGTTATAGGGCTTGCTTATATTGTTTTCTGAATGTCCAAATCTAATTTAATATTGGTGATCTGATTTTATAACTTTAGAATATCAGTGGCTATCAGGGGCTAAATGTGGTTCTGAAATCAATAGGAGTGTATATTTAGATCAGTCTGTTTCCTTGTTATCTAAGAAGCAGGTCAGTGCAGGTGCTGCCAGTGTACTTTTCCAAGAGTCTCATCAAATTCGTGATTGGTCACATGTATATTCAAATGCAGATTCATTGCTACCTCTAAAGGACTTATTTTTTCCCCAACTGCTTGAGCATAGAATCACCTTATTTTATTTGTGAGCTAAACAATAATAATTCTAACATCTTTTTTCTTATGAACCACTTTGCTTTTTTTCTGTGAATAAAGGCCCCAAAGATTAAACTTGTAAAAACTATTAAGAGAGGCCTCTGAATTGATCAGTTACAGGTCTTATTTATGCAGAGTATCTAGAATTATTGGAAGGTAGTTGATTCATTGCATTTGTAATAGCTTTTACTTAGAAAAGAGCCAGATTCCAAATATATATGTCAGTTTTTGTTGTTTATTTAAGTTTGTTGGTATGCCACTGGTAGCTTACTTTGTGTCCTTTTTATGAGTGGGTTCATGGTGTGCTCAGTAAAATGTGGTGTAACAAATACTCTGGTGTACACACTGGCTTAGATTAGTATTTATTTATTTATTTTTAAAATAAATTTATTTAAGTAATTTATCTTTTGGCTGCATTGGGTCTTCGTTGCCGCACGCGGGCCTTCTCTAGTTGCAGCGAGCAGGGGCTACTCTTCGTTGTGGTGCACGGGCTTCTCATTGCGGTGGCTTCTTTTATTGCAGAGCACGGGCTCTAGGTGCATGGGCTAATTCTAGATTATAGTTAACCCTTAATGCAGGGGTTAGGGGTGCTGACCTTCCGTGCAGTTGAACTTGTGTAACTTGTAGTTGGCCCTTCATATATGTGGTTCTTCCATGTATGCGGTTCTGCCTCTGAGGATTCAACCAACCTTGGATGGTGTAGTACGGTAGTGTTTACTATTGAAAAAAATCTGTGTATAGGTGAACCTGCGCAGTTCAAACCCCTGTTATTCAAGGGTCAACTGTGCGGTGGAAGCCTGGAGTCCTCACCAATGGACTGCCAGGGAAGTCCCCAGAAGACTTTTTGAGACATTTTCTCCTAATCATCCTTTCCCTCCATGAAGATTTTATTTTTTTTCCTAATATTTATTTATTTTTGGGGGGTCAACTGTATTATCTAATAATATTATCTATTAATAGGGACAGGAATACATCAGTTTCTTTTTGGAAATAGGTGGAAATAATAAGATAAAATAAAATAGGGTATAATATATACTCCTGTAGTTAATTGTGATTTATAAATGTGATCTGCCTGCTCCTTGTGTCTACCATCCTCTATAACAATCCAGATAAACTTTTTGGTAGGCCCTTTATATGGCTGAATTGTAACACTGGACCCAACATAGACTGAGGTTTAGTTACTTTCTATGTTAATATTCACTCAGACACTTTAACATTATATTTTGATAGCATTAAACCATCATAACGTTACTGAGTGAGCAACTCTGTGATTTAACAACATTAAAGCATGGGATTATTTTGAATGGGTTAAGTTTCAGCCTGTGACCCACAACAAGTGTAACAGAAATGTATACTTTTGGTAATTTATGAATATGTAGTAGTATGCCAAGGTTCAGTTGTGATTGCTATTTAACTGTTAGTTAATGCTTGCATAAATTCAGTAACCCTATTAGAATCATTTTAACACAATGGGATCTTAACAGTATGTCTTTGAGTACATCATCTTATAAAGAAATGCTATTTTAATTTATATGTCAAGAATGTTTTTTTTTTTTTCCCGGTACATGGGCCTCTCACTGCTGTGGCCTCTCCCGTTGCGGAGCACAGGCTCCGGATGCGCAGGCTCAGCGGCCATGGCTCACGGGCCCAGCCGCTCTGCGGCATGTGGGATCTTACCGGACCGGGGCACGAACCCATGTCCCCTGCATCGGCAGGTGGACTCTCAACCACTGCGCCACCAGGGAAGCCCAAGAATGTTTTTTTTTTTGAGACTTCTTTAAAAAAATTTTTTTTTTTTTCCAAATTTATTTATTTTATTTATTTATTTTTGGCTGCGCCGGGCTTTCGTCGCTGCACGCGGGCCCTCCCTAGTTGTGGCGAGTGGGAGCTACTCTTTGTTGCGATGCGTGGACCTCTCACCGCCGCGGCCTCTCTTATTGCGGACCACAGGCTCTAGGCACGCGGGCCCCAGCAGCTGTGGCGTGCGGGCTCAGCAGTTGTGGCTCGTGGGCTCCAGAGTGCAGGCTCAGCTGTTGTGGCACACGGGCTTATTTACTCCGTGGCATGTGGGATCTTCCCGGACCAGGGATCAAACCCGTGTCCCCTACATTGGCAGGCGGACTCCCAACCACTGTGCCACCAGGGAAGCCCAGGCATGTATTTCAATTAACCAGTTTGAAATTCTACATATATTCAAGTGAAAAGTGTTTCACCTTGATAATACACTTGGTACAGATTTTTGAAATTCATTTACACTACTGGTTTTGACCATATGGACACAGGCAGACCTGTCAAGAGCTTCAAGGATTTAAGCCTTCAAATTTTACCTGCCAGCCATTTCATCAGTAGGGACACATGGAAGACAGTTTAAAGTGAAGGCTCTTTTTTTTACTGCTGCCACCCACTTGCACTTTCTTCCCCTTTTATCATTTTTAATGATTCAGAAAATCGACACTGTTGCTAACTTACTACCTGCAATGTTCTGCGAATCTTGATGGTATTATATAATTATATAAGCCGTTTGCGTGGTGTCATATGATGTTGTATATATGTCCTCCCACACATGTGTCTTTAGAGTAATTTCTTTCCATCTGGTGTTGGAAATGAGCTCTTTGTGAGGTTATTTTTAAATCTTCAAGCTTTCTGGCATCCTCAACACTTGAAATAACACAATTGATTTTGAAGGCAAGAAAACCCACATAGTATATATTTAGTGGGTTTTTTTTTCCAGTGAAAATGTGAATAGTATTTTATTTAAAAAATCATATCCTGTGTTCCAAATAGGCAAAACATGTGCTTTATGTTTAGATTGTTTCTAGATAATTTTGTTAGTAGGAAATAATCAGTCAGTTGTTGCCAAGTAGATAAAGTAAAGGAGAAATAGTTAAGGGAAAGGATGCCAAGAATAAGAGAACTGTTGGAAGAAAGATGTTTCAGAGATATTTTATTCTCTGAAGGTTTATTGGAATCCTCATGTGAACTCTTGCAGCATTTATTTGTTTCATACCAAATTTGTCACGTGTTGCTTTATATTGCACATGAAACTGGTGTTTCCCAATAAGGTTGTCAGCTTCTGGAGGGCAGAGGGTCAATATCGTGTCTTTCATTATCCTCCCCATCCTCCCAAACACAGATATTGCTTAGTACAGTAGCTAGATATGTAACATAGACATGTAGAATTGTAGTGAGAATGTGAATTCCAGGATAATTAAGATTAAAACCTGGTTATAATTCTGACTGCTTCTGATTGCCTCTGTGTGTGTGTATCATATTTTCTTGGAAAGTAAGTTGCAGATATCATGACAATCTACTCCTAAAATACTTCAGTATCTCCTAAGAATAAAGAGATTATTCTACGTTAGTCACAATACCATTATCATACATAAGAAAATTAACAATATTTACATAATAACAACGAATATCCAGTCTATATTTTAAAAAGATCGATGTCATCTACTCAGAAAGATTCATCCAATAATTTCTTTTCTTCAGATGCTATTTTTGTTGACTTCTCTTTGCTAGTTGTATTATCTCTAATATGACTGTTAGTGAACACTGGTTCGCAGGAAATGTTTAATAGTTAATGTACTCCCTTTGGTGTTTCATAAGATTGAAAAGACTAGCATTGGGGTGAATGATTGCATAATGATCAGAGCATCATATTTAAATAAATATCTTAAAGAATATATCAGGTTTCCAAAGGGCATCGTGTTTTTGTTTTGTTTTTAGATTTTTATTATGTGTACTGTGGTAGGCAGCCTTTAAGATGGCTCCAGTGATTCCTGCCTCATGGTTTTCATGCCTTTGTGTAATCCCTTCCCTTTGAGTGTGCCCTGGACCCAGTGACTTCTTTTTTTTTTTTAATAAATTTATTTATTTTTGGCTGCCTTGGGTCTTCGTTGCCACGCGCAGGCTTTCTCTAGTTGCGGCGAGTGGGGGTTACCCTTCGTTGTGGTGCGCAGGCTTCTCACTGCGGTGACTTCTCTTGTTGCGGAGCACGGGCTCTAGGCTCGCGGGCTTCAGTAGTTGTGGCACGTGGGCTCAGTAGTTGTGGCTCGCGGGCTCTAGAGCGCAGGCTCAGTAGTTGTGGTGCATGGGCCTAGTTGCTCCGCGGCATGTGGGATCTTCCCGGACCAGGGATTTGAACCCGTGTCCCCTGCATTGGCAGGCGGATTCTTAACCACTGTGCCACCAGGGAGGTCCACCAGTGACTTAACTTCTAGTGAATAGAATACAGCACAAGTGGTGGGATATCACTTCCAAGATTGGGTTACAAAAGGCTGTGGTTTCTGTCTTGGGCACTCTCATCTTGGGTACTCTCTGGCCGTCTTCCTGTCACTTGGATAACCAGCTGCTATTACCTAGGAACATTCAGGCAGTCTATGGAGAGGCCCACGTGGTGAGAAACCAAGTCTGTTAGTAACTACTATGAAAGTGAGCTTGGAAGCAGATTCTTCAGGCAGAGTTGAGCTTTGAGAGGAGTGTAAACTTGGTTGACAGCTTGACTGCAACTTCATGAGAGACCTTGAGCTAAAGGCACCGAGCTAAGCCATGCTTGAATTCTTGACCCACAGAAACTGAGATCATAAATGTTTGTTGTTTTAAGCCACCAAGTTTTGGAGGTAATTTGTTGTATGACAATAGACAACTAATACACCTACCATTTATTAATTTAATAAATATTTATTGATCATCTACTATTCACCAGGTCCTGTCCTAAGTGCTTTGGGACATAACAGTGAAAAAAGTAGATTAGAAATGTCTGTTCTTGTGGAGTTTACATTTTAGTGGGAGAGGACAAATAATAAAGTATACAAATCAGGGATAAAATATATAAGATTTTAGTGAGGATCAGGGAAAGCAGGATAAGGGGACAAAGAGTGAGGGAAGTGGGGTGGATATTTTCTGTAGGGTGGTCAGAAACAACCTCTCTGGTAAGGTGACTTTTGAGCAGAGTCCTGAATGGTATCTGGAGAAGAGCATTCCAGGCGGAACAACATGTGCAAAGGTTAAGCGTGTTTGGTGTGTTTGAGAAACATTGAGTAAGCCAGCATTGCAGGGTCAAGATGATCTACGGGGAAATGTTAGGAGTTGAGTTCAGAGAGGTTATAGGCGGGAGGAGCAGTTCACGTGGTGCCTTGTTGGCTATGCTACAGACTTTGCTTTTTTTTTCTGAGATGGGAATTCTTGAGAGGATTTTAGCAGAGGTATGGCATGATCATTTAATTAATACATACTAATTGATTATCCACAATGAGCAGGACCTTGTGCGTATATGTGGTCACAAAAATGTAGAAGACATGACCCCTGTCCTAAGGAAGTTTAGTGATCTAGTATTAGAAATCACTGGGCATGCACCCAAAAACTTAGGAATAGAGGCGCTGTGTTGGAAGGGCATATAGTTATAGGAAGAGCACAGAGTATGACCTGGGTTAAAATTCTGGCTCTTCTACTTGGTTTAACACATTTCAGCCACAATTTACTGGGTGGTATTATATACCTGGTAAAATAGTAATGCTACTGTTTATTGATGACTTATTATGAGCCACAGTCTGGGCTGTGTGCTTTGTAGGGATGACATAGGTGTTGAAGAGTGTGAGCTCCAGGGCTAGAATGCCTGGTTTTAAATTCTCGTTATGTCACTCTTTAGTTGGTGGTGACCTTGGGCAAATTACTTCTGTACCTCAATTTACTCATTGTGTAACATGTGGATGATAAAAAATACTTAGCTTTTAAGGTTGTTATAATGAAAAATGAGTTAATATATGCAAGGTATTTAGAACAGTGTCTGACACCAGATAAATGTTAGCCATTATTTTTACATTTAAGCCTCACCACAACCCTATGAAGTAGGTGTGAGTCATCCCATTTTACATTTTAAATAGCAGGTTAAAAATTAAGTAACTTGTCCAAAGTTGTACAACTAGCAAGTGAAAATTGGCCTCAAAGCCGAATTCTTTACTGCTACACCTTTACTTAGTACAACCATGAACATGTTAAGAAGGAGAGATGCAGGCCTTCTGCCAGAGATAATGATTTCTTAATGATTGTGATCTTGTGAAAGTACTTTTCTATGCCTCAGTTTTCTATAAAATCAGGATGATACCCACATTACACAGAATACATAGTAATAACAAGCAAAAACAAACCTTGCAGTGTGCCCACCATCTACAGATAATCAGCAAATGTTAGTTCCCTTTTACCTATGATAAAATATGACCTCGTGAAAATGGGGACAAATAATCTTTGGTTAAGGAGAAGAATTTTTATATCTTGACCCATACCTTTTTTTCTACTTAAATTGGGCATCTATGTTTCTATATTATTATTATGTATAAATAAATACAGCTGTATAGAAATGTATATCGTTTTGTCTGCCTTTGGATTTGATTCAGACTTACACTGTAACATTTTTAAGCCTGTGTGTCAGTATTCTAAAGACCTGTTTCACAGCAGCTCTGGCTTCAGAGCTTCATTTCCGGGTTGGTAGGACACGATCATGTGGTTGATGTCCCAATTGTTGCTTTTATCTTTTTCGGCAGATGTGAAAGTAAACATACAAGGTTGAAAAACAGGAAGGGGTTTGGCTGCTGTTCGTTGGGAGGGTATTTTTGCAGGGGAATTTGTACATAAGCCACCTGAAATCTGAAGTGCCTTGACTCTTCCTGACATTTTAGCAGATACAAAAAGATACTATACCTTATTGTCATAGAATAAGTAAAAAAGCAAATGATTTTGCAGTTGAATGAATTTGTGAATTTGCGTATAATTTTGTGTTGAAACATGTTGGAGAAGTGAGATAGTGTGTTCCTTTTTTTGTTTGAAACAGAGAACTGATGTGTGACTTCATAGTCACCCCCATTCTGGGTTCTTTTTACCTGGGGAATACTTTCTCAATAAGGAAATGTAGAGCTTTTTGTTATTTTTGGGTATCTGTATCATTACACTTGAACTTCAGAAGCCAAAACTTAAGACAGCATTTTTCTACTTGGCTCTTGTCTTTGTTTCTGAGGAAAGGGATGAACACATATGAAATGTTAGCTATATAGCAGGTACTGCTCTTCGTATATGCTAACTAAGTGCATATATTAAATTTAAATATTTCCATCTTTGACATTCAATCCATGAGTTGTTTTTATTGATTTGGAGAAATCCCTCCCTCTTTCCCTTCTCCTCCTTCCCTTTCTGTCCCTCCCTCCCTTTCTTCCTTCCTACTCCTTCTCTTAAATGATTCTCTCCCATACTTTTGCTGAACAGTTTTCTATTAATAGTATTTGGAGGCAGTGTGATGTAGCAGTGAGTAACGGTATGGATTTTGGAATCAGATAGACCTGGGTTTACAGTAAGGTTGTTTTTGGCAGGAAGAAACTGCTTTCTATCTTAATAAGTAAAAGCCAGGATCCTCCAGAGTTGGCTTTAGGAGGAGATTCTGCACATGGAGTAGGATAATTGGAACTCCCAGCAAGGACTTTTGTTCCCAAAGATTCACCTTTCCCTGGGGGAATCCCTTGTTGACCTCAGGGAGTGTTGCCTTCCTTTAATTTTCTGTCCCAGAGGTGAGTCTTCTCTTAATACTCCTTTAGTACACAGCTGAGACCAGGCTGGAACATTTAGTACTTTACTAAAGGCTAGGAGATACAAAAGGGAAATAAGCTGAGAGTTACTAGGATGCTTCTATATAATCTGGCTCACAAGATAAAACTCCTCTTTAATTGGTGGTCTTCTTTTGGGATGGCTCCCCTCTTAATTGCAACACACATGTCTGCCTTCCAGTGGCAGAAGCCATTTCCATTAACGCTTCTACCCGGCAGTGCCTACAGCATATACAGATTGCCCTAAACCCAGAGGAGAAGGCCAAGAAAAAAAAGAGGTTCTCTGTTTTGCCAGCCTTTGGTTATATTTGAGAGAGGAGCCACTTCTTGCTTGTGATCAACACCAGGTCTATACAACCTTTAAGGGAAACCACCGTTACTCATAGACTATCTGATTAGCATTCACAGAAAAAAACAAACAGAGGGGTTTGGGGCTAAAGGTGGGAGGGGGAGGCTTCCTTTTAACCATTTACCCCAGATTATATAATCTCTGATTATAACTCAGTGATTTGGCACAAAATAGCTCTCAATAAATATTCCCTCCCCATTTTTGGATTCTTAACCCCATTTGATACCTAAGGAGCTGTCCTTTAAACTTGTTGAATTTTATCTCAGAGTTTTGCTTGAAGAGATCCTAGTCCTTAATCAGGTCCAAAGCTGGGCTGAGGACAGTGGTGATAAACATCACTCGGTGTGATCAAGATGGAACACCTGGTGCTCTGAGCAGTCTAAGTTTAAATGCTAAAAGAAGTGTCCTTTGTATCACAGACTATTAATTCCAGAAGGGGATATAGAACTTGGCTATTGCTACAAGGTTCCTGGCTTGTTTTAAGATAGAAAAAGTATAATAGAGTCAAAGACCTTTGGAGCCACAGACCTGGTTTAGAATCCTGGCTCTGATACTGTTTAGCTGTATGTATTTGGGCAAGTTACTTATCCTCCTTGTGTCTCAGTTTCTTTGTTAAATTTGTGTAACGTTTGACATGACATTACTACCTTTTAGAACTGCTGAAAAGACTAGAAATAATATGTAATATGTTTAATGTAGTGCCAGCACACAGTGGACAATTAATGAATAGGAAATAATAATTATTATTATTTTAAATGACATTTCTTTAAAATCCATCTTCTCTGATTTATACATATTCTGACCTTGGCTTTTTTTTTTTTGACAGCTTTATTGAGATATAATTAATTAACAATTTTCTCATTTAAAGTATACAATTCAGTGTTTTCTAGTATGTGCAGGCATCATCTCAATCTAATTTTAGAATATTTTTGTCCCCCCAAAAAGAACCCCCGTACCCATTAGCAGTCAATCCCCATTCCCCACCCTGCAATCCCAGCACTAGGCAACCACTAACTATCAATACTTCGTGTCTCTATAGATTTGCCTGTTCTGGATATTTCATATAAATGGAATCATTCAATATGTGGCCTTTTGTGATTGGCATCTTTCAATTCGCATTTTCAGGGTTTGTCCGTGTGGTGGTGTATCAATAGCTCATACCTTTTTATTGCTGAGTAAGATTCCATTATATGGCTGTACTACATTTTATTTATCCATTCATCAGCTGATGGACATTTGGGTTGCTTTCACTTTCTGACTATTATGTTTTTGTTTTTGTTTTTTGCGGTACGCGGGCCTCTCACTGTTGTGGCCTCTCCCGTTGCGGAGCGCAGGCTCTGGACGCGCAGGCTCAGTGGCCATGGCTCACGGGCCTAGCCGCTCCGCGGCACGTGGGATCTTCCCGGACCGGGGCACGAACCCGTGTCCCCTGCATCGGCAGGCGGACTCTCAACCACCGCGCCACCAGGGAAGCCCACTTTTTGACTATTATGAATAATGCTGCTGTGAACATTCATGCACAAGTTTTTGTGTGAACATATGTTTTCATTTTTCCTGAGTATGTACATAGGAGTGGAATTGCTAGGTCATATGGTAACTCTGTGTTAACATTTTGAGGAACTGTCATTGGCTGGTTTTAATCATGTTTTTCCTCTTTGATTGCATGGTCTTCTGTTTTCTGTCAGCCATCTTCACTGTTAGTTACCAACAGCTTACTGAATTATTTATTTATTTGGCTGCGTTGGGTCTTTGTTGCTGTGCGTGGACTTTTCTATAATTGTGGCAAGTGGGGGCTACTCTTCGTGTGGTGCTCGGACTTCTCATTGCGGTGGCCTCTCTTGTTGCAGAGCACTGGCTCTAGGCACACGGGCTTCCGTAGTTGCGGCACGCAGGCTCAGTAGTTGTGGCTCGTGGGCTTCGGAGCGCAGGCTCAGTAGTTGTTGTGCACGGGCCCAGTTGCTCCGCGGCATGTGGGATCTTCCCAGACCGGGGCTCGAACCCATGTCCCCTGCATTGGCAGGCAGATTCTTAACCACTGCCCCGCTAGGGAAGTCCATGAATTATTATTATTTTTAAAAATTATTTATTTATTTTTGGCTGTGTTGGGTCTTCGTTGCTGTGCACGGGCTTTCTCTAGTTGTGGCAGGCGGGGGCTACTCTTCCTTGCGGTGCGCGGGCTTCTCATTGCGGTGGCTTCTCTTGTTGTGGAGCACGGGCTCTAGGCACGCGGGCTTCAGTAGTTGTGGCATGTGGGCTCAGTAGTTGTGGCTCACGGGCTCTAGAGCACAGACTCAGTAGTTGTGGTGCACGGGCTTAGTTGCTCCGCGGCATTTGGGATCTTCCCAGACCAGGGCTTGAACCCGTGTCCCCTGCATTGGTAGGTGGATTCTTAACCACTTCGCCACCAGGGAAGCCCCCATGAATTATTTTTGATTATGTTCTTACTGTTTAGCTGTAGCCCATCTTGCTTAAATAATGTCATTGCAAATGAATCTGTTTTTATATAGATTATACCACATATCCATGAAATGTTCTTTTCTGTTTCATCACCTTTTTTTACCTGTTATCTTTCTCTCTGGCTGAATATAGTTTTACAAATAAAAGTTCTAAATAAAATTCTACTGAAATTTGATCCATACTTGGTTTACTGTACCTGGTTATGATAGTACACAAGATCTGTGATAGGAGATCTTTTTTCTTTAAATTTTATTTACTTTATTTTTGGCCACGTTGGGTCTTTATTGTTGTGCACGGGCTTTCTCTAGTGGCAGCGAGTGGGGGTTACTCTTCATCGCGGTGTGCGGGCTTCTCACTGCGGTGACTTCTCTTGTTGCTGAGCATGGGCTCTAGGTGCGAGGGCTTTGTTAGTTGTGGCATGCGGGCTCAGTAGTTGTGGCTCGTGGGGTCTAGAGCACAGGCTTAGTAGTTGTGGTGCACGGACTTAGTTGCTCCGCGGCTTGTGGGGTCTTCCCGGACCAGGGCTCCAACCCATGTCCCCTGTGTTGGCAGGCGGATTCTTAACCACTGTGCCACCAGGGAAGTCCTGCTAAACTTTAAAATAACCAAATGATTTCTCATTTAAATATCTCTTCTACTTTATTTTAAATTATCTAGAAAAGCAGGTATAACAAAGGGTAGGTCGTTGATTCTCATCAGAGACAATTTTCTATGTGAAAATTGTGACCAAGATAGACTGGTTTTACTTTGGTGTATGAAAAGTAACCCTTTACACATTGAGAAACTCTTTGCCTTTTTCTCTGTATTTCATCTTCTATTTTTCTAAGATTTTATCTATTCTTAGAAATTCTATTACTACCTGAAGCAGTTGACTCTAAGATCTACATTTTCCAATCTTGACACCCATATTCCATTTCTGTCTTTTCACTGTCTATGGATAACTCCTTTTGGGTATTTTATGTCATCACCTCTCTTCACCATTCATCTATCCAGTATTTTATTCTTTGCTAGTCACTGTACTAGAAATCAGGATTTCAGAGATGAACAAGGCACAATTCCTACCCTCAAAGAAACTACCAGTAAAAGTGGAATAGCTCTGTAAGGAGATATGCACAGGATATTATGGGATTACAGAGAAGGAAAACCAAGGAAGAGAAGAAAATTCTACTAGGGACAAGGGAGTAGCCGAGGAAAAGGCTTCCAAGAAGTGACTCTGAGTAAATTCTTGAAGGACACATGAGAATTAGCCAGTCCAATTGGAAAGGAGTGTGTGTGAAGAGTTTTTCAGATAGAGGGGACTGTAAATGCAAAGGCACAAAAAGGAGAAACAAGTTAGGAGAACTTTGAGTAATTTTCTGTCTTAGAGTACATCATGTGGAGAGAGATGTAGTGAGAAATCAGATCATGAAGAATCATGGATGCCATTATTAAGGGATTTAAACTTTGTTCTGAAGCATATGGTGAGCCATGAGCTGATTATATTATTGAAAGATTATTCTGGTGGCTCTGTGGAGGATGAATGCGAGAGGACTGAAACTGGAGGCAGGAAGAAGAAATAAAAGGCTGCTATGTTAAACCAGAACAAAGATTACTGGGGCCTGAACCTAGACAGTGACAGTGGAAGGGATAAGATAAGTTAAGAGATATTTAGGAGTTAGGTTAAATTTCATTTGAAGATGCATTGACTGTGTGAAGCAAGGCTGACACTCAGGTTTTTTGTTTGTAGGACAGGGCTTATGATTAGGTTTGCTTGTTACATAACCTTAGTGTTCTGCACTTCTCTGTAATACTCAGTACCATTGTAATTTCTTGTTTAATTTCTACCTTCCCTGCTAGACTATAAGACTCTGAAGGCAAGAACC
Source organism: Tursiops truncatus (assembly GCF_011762595.2). NCBI lineage: Eukaryota > Metazoa > Chordata > Mammalia > Artiodactyla > Delphinidae > Tursiops > Tursiops truncatus. Next base: position 161,342,137 of record NC_047034.1, on the reverse strand, counting down.
ATATCTGTGTTACTGATTTTCAAATACTTAGTGTCCAGTTTACTGCCTGCCATACTGTGTGAATGGATGAATGAGGAAGTAAATGGTGCTGCCATTGACCAGTACAGGTTAAATGTAGGCTGTTTTCATTGTTTTTTTGTTGTTGTTTTATTATACTAGCAACAGTAATTTTCCCTTTCCCAGACTTGAAACCGTGGTTTAATATTTTCCTTCTTTATATCCTTCACCCATCATATTCTCTTTGTCATCAAGTTTTCTTATGTCTTTCATTTTAATATGTCTTGGATTTGTCCTTTCATTTGCATTCTTGCTGACAAAGCACTAACTCAGACCAAGGCTAAATTGTGTTAACCTTTTTTTTTATATGTAAACTTTTATCTTGGGACAGTTTTATTTTATTTTAAATTTTATTTATTTATTTTTTGGCTGTGTTGGGTCTTCATTGCGGCGCATAGGCTTTCTCTAGTTGCCGCAAGCGGGGGCTACTCTTCGTTGTGGTGCACAGGCTTCTCATTGTGGTGGCTTCTCTTGTTGCGGACCATGGGCTCTAGGCGCGTGGGCTTCAGTAGTTGTGGCTCACAGGCTCTAGAGCACAGGCTCAGTAGTTGTGGTGCACAGACTTAGTAGCTCCGAAGCATGTGGGATCTTCCTGGACCAGGGATCAAACCTGTGTCCCCTGCATTGGCAGGCGGATTCTTAACCACAGCGCCACCAGGGAAGTTCTTATTTTGGAACAGTTTTAGATTTATAAGATTACTGCGAAGATTGTACAGAGTGTTCCTGTATACCCCACACCCAGTTTCCCCTAGTATTAATATCTTATGTTAGTATGGTACATATGTTAAAATTATTTAACCATATTGATACATTATTATTAAAGTCCATACTTTTTTTTAAAGCAAATTTTTATTTATTTTTTATTTTTGGCTGTGCTGCGAAGCTTGTGGGATCTTAGTTCCCCGAACAGGGATTGAACCCGGGCCCTTGGCAGCAAGAACGCAGAGTCCTAACCACTGGACCGCCAGGGAATTCCCAAGTCCATACTTTATACGTTCAGATTTCCTCAGTTTTTTCTAATGTCCTTCTTTCTGTTCTAGGATCTCATCCAAGATACACATTACGTTTAGGAGCAGTGTCTCCTTAGGCTTTTCTTGGTTGTGGCTGTTTCTCCAACTTTCCTTATTTTTGATGGTCTTGACTGTTCTGAGGATTACTGGTCAGCTATTTTAGAGAATGTACCTCAAATGGGATTTGTTAGATGTTTTTCCCATGATTTGGATAACAGGGTTTTGGGAGGAAACCACAAAGGTAAAGTGCTATTCTCATTATATCCTAACAAGGGTACATACTATCAATATGATTTATCACTGTTGATATTGACCTTGCTCTTGACTTGAGGTACTTTGTCATCTTTCTCCACCGTAAAATTTCTCTTTTTCCCCCGTCCTTTCCATACTGTACTCTTTGAAAGGAAGTCACTATGCACAGCACTCACTTAAGGAGTGGAGCGTTATGCTCCATTTCCTTGGGGGCAAAGTATCTACCTCAATTATTTGGAATTCTGCACCAGGGATTTATCTCTTCTCCATTTATTTATTCAACCATTTATTTATGGGTATTTGTATATATTTTAGATTATAATTCAATGCTACTTTATTTTGTTGTTCAAATTGTTCCAGCTTTGGCCATTGGGAGCTCTTTTAATTGGCCTCTAGGTTCCTTAGACATACCCTCATCAGTGTACATGTGTGTGTGTGTGTGTGTGTGTGTGTGTGTGTGTGTGTGTGTGTTTGAACACTTTCTTACTTTCTGGCACTACAGGATGTTCCATGCTTATTTTGTATAATTACTGTCCCAGTCCTGGAATCAGTTATTTCTCTAGGGAACCCTGTTCCTTTTATTGGAGAATGGTATTAGAAACCAAGACCTGTGCATTAACTACCTAGTTGATCTTCTTGCACTTGGTCTTTTTCCTTTCCAGTTCATCCTGCCATATTTATCTTCCTTAAATAGAACTTCCATTGAGTAGGTGATTTATCTCCTTAAGAGTTATTATAGCTCTCTACTGCTGATCTGATCAAACACTATCTTTAGCTTAGCTTTCTTGGCCTCACCTAATTTACTTTTCTCATTTGTTTAAGGGTTTATCTCTCATTTCCTTCTTGTGCTGTTCTGACCTTGGCCCTTTCTTCTCTAACATTCCAAGTGTAATTCACACTTTCCTTATTCTTATCTTTGTGTGTTTTGGGTTTTTGAATTATTAGACTTGCATGTTTATTGTACTTGGTAATTAATAGTCAAAATTAGAAATCAAATACAGAAGAGACTCCAGAAATCATTTGGCCCATCTTCTCATTTAGAGATAAGGAGATCTGGCCCCTAAATCTGGAGTGAGTGACTTGACCAATTCATGGCAGAGACAGAATTTGGTCCTTGGCTTTATCTCACTTTGTACAGTATTCTTTTCCTCATATGCAAATACTCCCCCAATATCCCTTTTAAAAATTTTGAGATATAATTTATATACCATAAAATTTACCATTTAAATATGTGGGTTTTCATATATTTACCATCATTATTATTTAATTCCAGAACATTTTCATTACCCTAATAAGAAACCTCTTACGCACTAGCAGTCACTCCCTGTTTCTCCCTCCCCGTGGACTTTGGCAACCACTATACTTCTGTAGATTTACATATTATGGACATTTCATGTAAATGGAATCCTATAATATGTGGCCATTTGTGTTAGGCTTCTTTTACTTAGCATAATGTTTTCAAAGTTCACCCATGTGGTAGCATCTTTTTTATTTTTACTCTTTTTATTGATGAATAATATTCCACCATATGGGTGTACCACATTTTGTTTATCCATTCATTAGTTGATGGATACTGCATTGTTTGTACTTTTGGACTATTATGAATAATGCTGCTATGAACGTTGATGTACAAGTTTTTGTTTGAATATCTGTTTTCAGTTCTCTTGTGTATATACCTAGGAATGGAATTGCTGGGTCATATGATAATTCTGTGTTTAACTTTTTGAGGAATTGCCACACTGTTTTCCATAGTGGCTGTACCATTTTATATTTCTACCAGCATTGTATGAGGTTACTGACTTCTCAGCATCTTCACCAACACTTGTTATTTTTCCTTTTGTTAAAAAAAACATTAAAGCTATTCTAGCGAGTGTGAAATGGTATCTTATTGTGGTTTTGAGTTGCAGTTCCCTCATGACTAATGATGTTGAATATTCTATGTGCTTATTGAATATCTGCATATCCTCTCTGGTGAAATGTCTACTCAAGTCCTTTGACTATTTTTTTAAAATGTTAATTAATTAATTTATTATTTATTTTTGGTTGCACTGGGTCTTTGTTGCTGTGCGTGGGCTTTCTGTAGTTGTGGTGAATGGGGGCTGCTCTTCCTTGCGGTGCGCGGGCTTCTCATTGCGGTGGCTTCTCTTGTTGTGGAGCATGGGCTCTAGGTACGTGGGCTTCAGTAGTTGTGGCACGTGGGCTCAGCAGTTGTGGCTCGCGGGCTCTAGAGCACAGGCTCAGTAATTGTGGTGCATGGGCTTAGTTGCTCCACGGCATGTGGGATCTGCCCAGACCAGGGCTCGAACCCATGTCCCCTGCACTGACAGGTGGATTCTTAACCACTGCGCCAGCAGGGAAGCCCCTCCTTTGACTATTTTTAAATTGAGTTATTTGTCTTTTTATTGTTGAGCTGTAAGAGTTCTTTATATATTCTTAAGACTAAACTCTCATCAAATATATGATTTGCAAGTATTTTCTCCCCTTCTGGGGTTATCGTTTCTCTTTCTTGATGATGTCCTTGGAAGCACAAACATTTTAAATTTTGATGAAGTCCAGTTTCTCAAAATTTTTTGGTTGCTCATGCTTTTGATGTCCTATCTAAGAAATCATTGCCTAATCCAAGACTATAAATATTTACACTTACATTTTCTTCTAAGAGTTTTATAGTTTTAGCTCTTACATTCATATATTTGATCCATCTTGAGTTAATTTTTTATAGGGTCTGAGGCAAGGGTCCAAATTCGTCTTTTGCATGTGTCTATCCAGTTGTCCCGGAAATGCATTTGTTGCCTGCATTGAATTGTCTTGGCACCCTGTTGAAAACCAGCTGGGCGTAAATATATGGTTTTGTTTTTGGACTCTCAATTCTGTTCCATTGATCTACATGTCTATCCTTATGCCAGTACCACAGTGTTTTGATTACTATAGCTTTGTAGTAAGCTTTGAAATCAATAAGTGTGAGTCCTCCAACTATGGTCTTATTTTTCAAGATTGTTCTGGCTGTTCTGGTTATTCCTTGCATTTCCATATGAACTTTAGGATCATTTCTACAGAAAAAGGCAGTTGGCATTTTGATAGTGACTGCATTGAATTTGTAGATCAATTTGGAGAATATCACCATCTTAACACTATTAATTCTTCCAATCCATGAACATGGGATGCTATTCTGTTATTCCATAAGATGTTATGGAAAAACCTGAATGAACTTTTTGGCCAACCCAATAGGTCTTTAATTTTTTCATTGATATGTTGTAGTTTTTTGTACAAGTCATTATTATTATTATTTTTGGTTAAATTCATTCCTAAGTATTTTATTCATTTTGATGCTATTATAAATGGAATTGTCTTCCTAATTTCATTTTTGGATAGTTTATTGCTAATGTATAGAAATATAATTGATTTTTTTTTTACTATTTTTTATATGTTTTTTATTTCTTTTTCTTGCTTAATTACCCTGGCTAGAACCTTCAGTAAGTGTTGAATAGAAGTGGTAAGAGCAGACATCCTCAGGGCTATTAGGGAGAAAGCTTTCCCCCTATGTATGGGATGTATTGATGTTAGCTGGAGGTTTTTCATACTCTTCATCAGATTGAGGACGTTTCTATCTATTTCTTGTCTGTTGAGTGTTTTGTTTTGTTTTTTTCTTGTCATGGAAGGGTGTTGGGTTTTGTCAGATGCTTTTTCTGCATCTATTGAGATGATCGTGAAGAATTTGTCTTTTATTTTATTGATATGGTGTATTACATTGATTGACTTGCAAGGCTGATCGAACCTTACATTCCTGGGATAAATTTCACTTTGTAATGGTGTATAATCCTTTTTATATGTTACCAGATTTGGTTTGCTAGTATTTTGTTGAGGATTTTTGTGTCTATATTTATAAGGGATATGATCCTGTAGTTTTTTCTTTTCTTGTGAAGTCTGTCTGGTTTTGGTATCAGTAATACTGGACTCATAGAATAAGTTAGGAAATGATCCTTCTCTTAGATTTTTTTGGGAAGAGTTTGTGAAGGATTGGTGTCAATTATTTTTTAAACATTTGGTAGAACTCACAAGTGAAGGCATGTGAACTTCTTTGGTGGGAAGGTTTTTGAATATTAACTTAATCTCTTATTATAGATCTATTCAGATTTTCTATTTCTTGGTAGTTTGTTTTCAGGAATATTCCATTTTATCTAGATTATCTGATTTGTTGGCATAGAATTGTTCACTTGTTTATAGCGTTCCCATATAACCCTTCCCCCCCTGTAAAGTTGGTGGCAATGTCCCCTCTTTCACTCCTGATTTCTGTAATTTGAGTTTTCTCTCTTTTTTACTTTGTCAGCCTAGCCAAAGGCTTATCAATTTTGCTTATCTTTTCAAATAAAAAAATTAAAAAAAAATTTTTTGGCTGCATTGGGTCTTCGTTGCTGTGCATGGGCTTTCTCTAGTTGCAGCGAGTGGGGGCTACTCTTCATTGTGGTGTGCGGGCTTCTCACTGTGGTGGCTTCTCTTGTTGCAGAGCACAGGCTCTAGGCGCACAGGCTTCAGTAGTTGCAGCACGTGGGCTCAGTAGTTGTGGCTCGCGGATTCTAGAGCACAGGCTCAGCAGTCGTAGCACACGGACTTAGTTGCTCCGCGGCATGTGGGATCTTCCTGGACCAGGGCTCGAACCCATGTCCCCTGCCTTGGCAGGCGGATTCTTAACCACTGCACCACCAGGGAAGCCCTGTAAGTGCTTTTAATCCTTGATTTTTTCTTATATTTTTAATTCAGAAGGCCTAGTATCAGGTTATCTATTGCTACATGTTAATCACCTCAAATTTCAGTGAGTTCAAATAATAACTTTTATTGTTCATGATTCTCTGGACAAGGGTTTTGGGCAGGACTTTGTGAAAATGGTTCATTTCTGTTCCATGTGCTATGGGTAGGGCAGCTTGTCTCTACTTCATGTGGTGTAACTACCAGTGGCTGGGCTGGAGCTAGAGGATACAAGATGGCCTTAGGTTCATGTCTGATGCCTCAACTGGGGTGGTTCATCATCTGGAGGCTAGCTGGGAAGACTGGGCCTTATATTGTGACTCTAATACTTGATAGGAAGAGTTTGTGGCTATCTTTGTAGCCAAACTACCATAGTTCTTAAAGAACTGTTAAATTGGGTGGAGAGCTTAAATCTTGAATTTAAACTGTTCTTTCCTGTTTTGGACATTACTTTCAGAATAATTCTTGGAAATGCCCTGATGAAACTTAGGTAACTAACATTAAAATATATCACCTGAAATCAGAGAGCAAAATATTTCTTGTGAAATAATTGAAATAACCAGTTTTGACGTTATGTTTGGTTGGTTCAAAGATTAGCGTTCTTAAAAAAAAAAAAATAAAAGAAGATTAGCGTTCTTTTTGGGAGTCAAGTTTGTCGGGGAAACTGTTCTAGTCTGGTTCCAATTATGTTTAATTATGAGATGAGTTATTCTAGTCCTAAGTAGGGAAACCAAAATATCCAGAGATTGGTTGTATGTTGTGTAACTAAAAGAAAATGTTTACAACTGTCTGACATGTGATATGCCAAGAAATATGTATTTGGATATTCAATGTGTTGCTTGATAAGAAAATGAAAGCATGACATTTACTTTTCTTACTGGAGACTTTTCATATCTGAAGGTCTTAATGAATTACCCATTACCCAGGGGTATGGGATATGAAAAGCACATAAGAAAATCACTAGATGGTGATTTTGGCTTTTAGAAATATTTCATAGTATTTGATAGAATACCAGATTATAATAACTTTTATTGTGGAGACAAATGATGAGGAAGAATGAGTTGAAGGTGGTTATAGGCAGGTTTTATTAGATGAGTGTTCTTTGGAGGAAAACCTGTTTTTTAATGAGTCTGTACTGAGTTATAAGAGATACTTGTCAAAAGTTACCTAAGCCATGGTAATGTTTTTTTAAAGTTATATACTTCTGTTTATTGTTACTATAGTTTGTATCAGGGAAATCAATATGTTTATGCAAAAATAAAGTTAACAGCACTGTCACTCCTTGGTAAATAACCGTACATTTTATCTAATTACCTTTACATTTCAGCTAATTACTTATCTTCTGGGACCTGAAGTATCAATAGCTTGCTTATTCATTTATTTTTAAGCCGTGGTATTAATTTATCAGCAGAGATAGTTTTCTGCAAAGATCCATAGAAATAAATGACTTAAAATGCATTATCTTTCTAAATTTTAAAAGTAATAACTGTGGAGTTTTAGAAAATTTGGGCAGTATACAAAACTAAAAATTACCCATAATCTTATCAAACATTGGTAACACTATAAACATATTGATGGTATTTCTCTCTGGCCTTTTATATTTTCACTTGTTGAGGTAATATGGAGCTTTTTGGATTTCATCCCCCCAACCCCTCTCATACTGATTTCATTGGGAAGTCTTACTTTGTTCTTTAAATTATAATAAGAATAATAATAGGAGACTCAGTTTATTGGAAGAAAAGAGAAAAGAGAAATTCCTTCCCTACTTACATGCTAAGAGTATAGCTTTCAACCCTGGTCAATGGAACAAAGTCTGATGTTAGCTTGGTAAAAGCTTTTGAAGATAACAATTCACTTGATTCTAAGGTAGAAAATCAAGATTTCAAAATGAATTTGTAGAACCAGAATATAATTCTATTTATAAATCTATAAATTTTGGGGCAATAAAAATAGTTCTTAGTAGTGATGATATGAACTAAATTGTCTCTGATTATGCTGTAAATGGCTTTATGTCCATGCAGTCCCTATTGTTACTTGGTTAGTTATCAGGTGATAATCGCATGGAGACAATTCTTTGTCTAATATGTGTTCCTGAGGAGAACTGCATCTGGGACATAAGTCGTCTTCTCCTTCTTCTCTTTTTCTCCTTCTCCCTCCCCCTCCTTTTTCCCCTCCCCCTCTCCTCCTTCTTTTTCTTCATATTGATAAAGATGGTGTATACATCTTTAAGGGTGTACCTGTTACATAATATGAGTTTAGTTAATGTTTGTTTATGATAATGACTACTTGTAGGCAGTTTTTAAACTGATGGTTTTTAAAGGAGCTATTTCTCCAACCCAAAATATTGTGAGAGTAGATGGAAGAAGGTATCTTTTACATTGTAACGTAGCAGCACTCTAAAGGAAAAAGGGGAGTTTCATAACTCTAACGGAAGAAAGGTGTTGTGGACCAGTAGAATGTATCAGGTATAGGTATTTAATGTTCTGTTTTTCTTTTATTTTCTTTAAGTTAAAAAATGAGCTATAGGGCTTCCCTGGTGGTGCAGCAGTTGAGAGTCTGCCTGCCAATGCAGGGGACACGGGTTCGTGCCCCGATCCGGGAAGATCCCACGTGCCACGGAGTGGCTGGGCCTGTGAGCCATGGCTGCTGAGCCTGCACGTCCGGAGCCTGTGCTCCGCAACGGGAGAGGTCACAACAGTGAGAGGCCCGCGTACCGCAAAAAAAAAAAAATAAATAAATAAATAAAGAGCTATAGTTATTGTATTGATGTGCATTATGAGGTTATCATTAGAATACTACTATCTGTTGGGCTTCCCTGGTGGCGCAGTGGTTAAGAATCCGCCTGACATTGCAGGGGACAGGGCTTTGAGCCCTGGTCTGGGAAGATCCCACATGCTGTGGAGCATTTAAGTCCATGCACCACAACTACTAAGCCTGTGCTCTAGAGCCCGTGAGCCACAACTACTGAGCCCGTGTGCCACAACTACTGAAGTGCCTAGAGCCTGTGCTCTGCAACAAGAGAAGCCACCACAATGAGAAGAACGCAGACCGCAACGAAGAGTAGCTCCTGCTCGCTGCAACTAGAGAAAGCCTGTGTGCAGCCAAAAAAAAAACCCCCAAAACCTTCTTTTTTTTTTTTTTTTTTTAAAAAAGAATACTGTCTGGGGCTTCCCTGGCGGCGCAGTGGTTTAGAGTCCGCCTGCCGACGCGGTTTCGTGCCCCGGTCCGGGAAGATCCCACATGCCGCGGAGCGGCTGGGCCCGTGAGCCATGGCCGCTGAGCCTGCACGTCCGGAGCCTGTGCTCCGCAACGGGAGAGGCCACAACAGTGAGAGGCCCGCGTACCGCAAAAAAAAAAAAAAAAAAAAAAAAAAAAAAAAGAATACTATCTGTTAACAGCTGAATGTTACCCATATTAATTATTGTCTGTTTTAGTAGGGTTCCTTAATAGATTTGGTAGCAAAATTGGAAAATAAATTTGCTTTCAATGATACACATCTTGTTGGGTTGGCTGAATTAGATTGGCATCTAAAATTAGTCAAGATTTGCCAGAGATGTTGTGGTAGAGCTGATAAATATAATCTTGTTTTGCAAGATGGCCTCAGGCTGCCATTATATTGATACCTGTGACTCAGTCAGAACGACCCAACTGTGACAGAGGAATGGACATGGTATGATGTATGGACAATCTGTCTTTAAAGAAGTTGAGTTTCTGTTTCTCAAATAGATATTGTGAATGAATGTAAGAATAAAAATGGTGCTAATGGGCTTCCCTGGTGGCACAGTGGTTAAGAATCTGCCTGCTAATGCAGGGGACACGGGTTCGAGCCCTGGTCTGGGAGGATCCCATATGCCGCAGAGCAACTAGGCCTGTGAGCCACAACTACTGAGCCTGCGCGTCTAGAGCCTGTGCTCCGCAACAAGAGAGGCCGTGATAGTGAGAGGCCCGCGCACCACAATGAAGAGTGGCCCCCGCTTGCCACAACTAGAGAAAGCCCTCGCACAGAAAAGAAGACCCAATACAGCAAAAAAAAAAAAAAAATGGTGCTGACAGTGATTTGGGTTTTTGATAATGTTTAGTAAACATTTTTACTAAATGTTTGCTGCTTTTTTACTAATAGAAATAATATTTTTATGATTGAAATTTAGACCTTGAAGTTTATCTATTTCAACTTCTTATTCAGAATAGGAATCTCTCTTCTATCTTACCTATCCATAGACAGTTGGATTGGAACTTGTAAAAATGTGGACAATAAGCAATTTCGTGTAACTGGGCATGTTGTGAAAATTTTGGATATTTGATATTTTAGAACCCACTTTTTATTTTGGTCTGTTGATTTCCACTGGTTGAAATTTTGGGATTTGTGTAATCTATGAGTAATTGCAGCTTGAATAATACCTGATTAGACTTCCACTTGCAGTAGTGACTGCACTTTTCATTTCATTATGGTAGCAACTGTGTTTTGTTTCCTGCCTGTACTCCTGCCTCTCCCCGGTATCCAGCATATAACTTTGATCAATAAAAATCAAGTAATGAAGAAGATGGCTAGCTGGTTCAAATCTCAAAGGGCTCTCCAAGGGTTCACTGGCCTCATTTGTGCTCTTGACATATTAAAGACATTTATAAGGGCAAACTGAGTGTTAGTGAATACTTCAGATGTTTTATGTTTTTTTTAAATAAATTTATTTATGGCTGCGTTGGGTCTTCATTTCTGCATGCGGGCTTTCTCTAGTTGTGGCAAGTGGGGCCACTCTTCATTGTGGTGCACAGGCTTCTCATTGTGGTGGCTTCTCTTGTTGCGGAGTACAGGCTCCAGGTGCGTGGGCTTCAGCAGCTGTGGCACGTGGTTCAGTAGTTGTGGCTCGCGGACTCCAGAGCGCAGGCTCAGTAGTTGTGGCGCGCGGGCTTAGTTGCTCTGTGGCATGTGGGATCTTCCCGGACCAGGACTCGAACCTGTGTCCCCTGCATTGGCAGGCAGATTCTTAACCACTGCACCACCAGGGAAGCCCTGTTTTATGTTTTTAATGTGCAGTAAAGTAAACCCACACGAAAGGTGAGAGGTGGAGAAGCCTACATCATGGCTGAAAGGAAAGATCCTGGGTATGGAGAGAATATGCAGAGAGAGATGGAACAACAAAAAGTGAGACAAGGGAGGATGCATGATTATTCAGGAGTGGGCACAGAGCAGCTGCGGATATGTGCAAAAGGGGAGGCCAAATTAATGGATGAGTGTAACTTTAAATTCTTTGCTTAATTATGAGTCTTAAATAGGCCTCTTAATCCCTGGAGGATGAATGGCTTTCTTTTTGTAAGATGCAACTAGGGACTCTTCCAGTGTTTAGATGCCATTAAAAATACAGTTAATTTTATATTCCACAGAATAGGTTGGAGATCTTAATTTTTAATTTTAGGATATTTCGTATTTATTCTGGTTAACTAAATTGTTTAAATTGTTTTAGTATACTGACTAGAAGGCATTTTGGTTTGCTACAAGTTGAAGTCATTTAATAATTACAAATGTGTTTTTTTCATGTTCTCTTTAAACATTCCTGATTCCTTACAAAACATACTTGTGGAGATTGTCACATCTTAGCTTTTATACTATTCATACTGTAGAAATTGTATTTTGTATGTCTCAGATAATGTGGAAATTTTGTTTCTTCGAGAGAAATTTGACACATACTTTTGAGAGAAAGCAAAGCAAATAAACAGTTCTTGGAAAGCTGGGAAGGACAGTACTATATTTACTTGTGCTAAGTGGTGAAAATTAGTTATTGAAACTCTGAAACAGCAGCTATTTGAGTGGAGCAAGAATGGGATGTCTTTTTTTAATGATTTAAATCAGCACTTAGTATCCTTTCACACTATTTTTATGTGCTTATCATGTGCCATTTGATACATTAAAAGAATATATGGAACATAAAATGTAATTTAGGAAGTATAATAATAAAAGGAATGCCTGTGAACCTAATATCCAACTTAAGAGCTAGAACATTACCAGTACTATTTCTCTCCCCATGGATTCCCCTGCCTTCTCCTCAGAGATAACTGCTGCTATGCATTTTGTATTTTACATTAATTAAAAAAAATAATTTTACTATATATATCCTTAAAAATATAACATTAGTTTTGCTTGTTTTGAGCTTTATGTAAATGGTGTATTTTGAATTCTTCTGCTCTTTGCTTTTTTCACTCTACATTGTTTCTAAGAAATTCACTTATGTCACTGCATGTGGTTGTAGTTGATTCACTTTTACCACGGTATAATATTCCGTTGTGTAACTACTGCACAATCAATGTGTTCATTTTCCTGATGGTAGACATTGCAGTGCTGCAGTGAACATTCTTCTACATATCCGCTTGTATTCGTGTGTGTGTTGGATATGTGGCGTGTATGAGCACCTCAAAGTTTCTCTAGGGTAGATGCTTAGAATTGCTGGGTCATAGAGCATACATGTTCAGCCTTACAAGATAATGCCAGGTATGGTACTAAGAACTAGTATTTAATAGTCAGAATAATGCATGACTATCAACAGTTTAATAAAGAAACAGTGACTTAGAGATATTATGTGTCCAAGAAGCCACATAGGTAGCAAGTTGGCTGAACAGGTTCAGACTCACGTTTGTCTGATTTAGAGCCAGACTCTTAAATGAAAAATTGTTTTGCCTTTCTATGGTAAGTGTCCATAATCAGGTTTTAGATATGATATAACGGGATGCTTTTTTAGTGTGAATGTTTAAGTCATGGATCTATTTTAGAGAGTAAAACCTATGTGTATATTAAAAAAAAAAAAAACTTTCTTGGACCCATGAAGTGAGGGACCTAGTCTTCTAAATTTATGCTCTACCAGCCTTAACATATGGCTTCTATTCTGAAGGTCATAAGATGATTACTTATACCCTAGCCAGCCATCTGTGTTCTAGGCAAGAAGGCAATGGGGAGAAGGGTAGAAGGCCAAAGGGCAATGACTTCCATTTATATCCTACTGGCTGCCTCTATCTGTAAGGAGAGCTGGGAAATGTAGCCTTTTAGTTGGGCACATTCTGCCTTTAATTATATGGGGATTTTGTTAATAAGAAAAAGAGAGAGACATCTAGGGTAGGCACCTAGCGGTTTTTGCACGTGTATATCAAGGCCAAGTGAAGAAATACAGCCCTCTTCCATTTACTAAGGATGGTATTATAGATGTTGCTTTTAATTATTGAGAAAATGTGTTTATAAAAACCTACTTCTATACATCTAATTAGTAATCAGGTTGAACCTGACATCAGGTTGAACATTAGGTTGACTCATGAAATTTTAATTTATTTTTACATTATCCCAGTGTATTAGTGCTTAGAAGTAGAGCACGTATTAAGCAAAAAAGATACCAAAAAATGAAGTGATTTGAGTTATTTGGAGGAATTGAGGCAAGAGACTGAAAGGAGTACAATAATAGAGCAGAAAAAAATCAGTTAGAAAAGACTTGAAATGAGAGGATAGCTGTATGGCCCAGGCAGACAGAAGTGGTCTAGAAAAAAAGACACTAGTTTCTGAATATTTCTTGAAATCGGGAGATTTCAAACTCGGAAGTGATATGAAGATTAATGTTACCTACCCTTTGAAGTCAACCTATGGAGACACAGAGATGACTTTGTCTCCTTACTCATGAGGAGAACAAAGAAAAAGATGTCCAGTTCATATCGGGGATATGAGCAAGGGTAGGACTAGAAGAAAAACAAAATTGTAGCCTGTATTAAACTGGGCCAAATTGAATTGTGTAATGGGACTTATAATCCACTACATAATGTGGTAATAGAAATTTTCTTCTGTTCCTGGCTATAGGGACACTTTTTTTTTTCCGGTTATCAAAGTGATACATGCTCATCATGATAAATCTGGAAAATACAAGAAAGGGGAAAGGAAAACATCCCTTCACAGAAAGAGAACCACCATTTCTTCAATAGTATATTTAAACCTACTATATCCATAATGTTGGTGTTAGGTTATCAATTATGTGTGTTATGTACATTTCAGAAGGAAGTATTTACAGATAATGGCTGCTCTCTAGAAGTTTTTTTCTTCTTTTGCCCATTTTTTCTTTTTAATATATTTCTTGTATAAATTAGGATGAAGATAAAGATATAACTTGTCTTTTCCTGGAAACAATGTGACAGATTTCATGCAGGATCTCAGCTGTGGTTTCTCTATCACCCCATTTAGGAAGAAGTTGTTAGAGTGGCTCAAGGGAAGAAGGAGCATATGTATACACACTATAGCCACTTAATAACGCCGTGGGCAGCTGAGGTCATCTACATAATTATCTGTATGGACCTAGACACTGGCATGGGAAAATACTGGTCATATCATTGTTTTCTTAGAGAATTACAAAGACTTAGGAAGGCTGAGCTATGTACTTTAGCCATTTCTTTCCTTAAATTGCAAAGTACAGTATTTAGATTTGTGTTTTTAAGCTCTAAAAGTCCTAAATATACTTATTTTGAGTCTTTTCCTGATTTCAGTATTTCAGGTAATATCAATACTTGGAACAAATGTTACTGTCACAGCTTTGCCAGTCTCTTTTAACTTCATTTAGTTAAAAACTTATAAAATTTTTGGGTAATTTTAAACATATATAATAGAATAGTTAACAGTATACATATATAATAGAATAATTAACAGTGTAGTATAATGAACCCCAGGTACTCATCACCCAGCTTTGACAGTTACCAACTCATGGCCAATTTTGTTTCATCTCTATCATCCACCTGCTGTTCTTCCCCCTGTGTTAATTATGAAGTAAATCCAAGACATGTAATTTTATCTGTAATAGTTTGGTATTTCTTTAAAGATAAGTACACTTTAAAAAGCATTAGATTCTGAACTTTCCATTAACCAGTGTGTGTGTGTGTGTGTGTGTGTGTGTGTGTGTGTGTGTGCGCGCGCCAGTGGTGAGTGATGTCATTTCAATCACATTTGCAGTAGACTCTTACAGATTAGACATGCTGGTTAGTGTGTTAAGATATTTTTAGTTCTTGAGTAACATTTTCTAAGGAAAGGCTCTAATATCATACAATATACTAATATTTCTATTTTACACTTCACAGATCTCCTGCTTTTAGAGCTTAAAAATCTTTCACCAACTTGAAAAAACATGCAGAAGTGTGATTCAGAGTCCCTATGTTTAAGGCCATGTTCAATTTAGTTCGAAAGCGCATTTATTAAATAACTCCTATGTGTCACCGGCAACAAAAATGAGTTATTACCTCCAATTCAAGGAGCCCAGCCTCATGAAGTGATTTTTTTCTTTTTTTTAATTTATTTTTTGGCTGTGTTGGGTCTTCGTTGCTGCACTCGGGCTTTCTCTAGTTGTGGCGAGTGGGGGCTACTCTTACCTGCGGTGCATGGGCTTCTCATTGCGGTGACTTCTCTTGTTGTGGAGCACGGGCTCTAGGCGCACGGGCTTCAGTAGTTGCAGCACGCGGGCTCAGTAGTTGTGGCTCGTGGGCTCTAGAGTGCAGGCTCAGTAGTTGTGGTGCGTGGGCTTAGTTGCCTCGTGGCATGTGGGATCCTCCCGGGCCAGGGCTCGAACCCCTGTCCCCTGCATTGGCAGGCGGATTCTTAACCACTGTGCCACCAGGGAAGAGCCTCATGAAGTGATTTTCAATCTTAAGATTTTTAACCCTTATTTTCAACCTTAATTTTCAACCTCAATTAATAACCATTATTTACGTAGACTCCTTTTAGGTGAAACATTTTAGAGGATCTTCGTGTGATACTAGCCATAATTTTAGTAATTCTTGATTAACAAAAATACATGACAAAACTTTACAAATTAGTAAATCTTTTAAGTATAGTTTGAGTTTATTAATCATAGCAGTATCTATATACATTTGAAAAACAGTAGTATATATTGGAGCCATTATTTAGTCTACAGTCAATAGTGGTGCATATGGCTTTTTGAACTCCTCTTATAAACTCTAAAACCTCCGAGGGCCCTTGGGGCCTTTACTTTCAATGAAGTAAGTTGGTTATTATTGTTACTAGTAATAACACTTGCTAATGCAGGCACAGTTACAATGGGTATTTGTACAAGAATGAAGGAATTCTCCTTCCTATTGCCATAGTGAAGAAGGGGCAAATCTTTTCTTCCTACTTATACTTGTAAATTAAGTGTTTAAGGAGTGAGTTGTTCTTTCTTTACAGTCTGATGATTTATTCTTGTACTTGGTTCTCCTCCATTTTCTGCATGGGTATGGGTGGGAACTTGACAAGGTTAGTGACAAGCTGTGGAGATTGAGTAAAAAGTGATACTGGGTGGGAGTCAGAGGAGACTGGATAGGAATGGGAATGTAGAACAGGATCCAGAGATCCTGCATATATATGTTGTCTGCTTAACTGTCATAAGAAACACCAGTTAATCAGTTTGACTGAAAACGATGACTTTATAGAAAAATCACTGTAAACTGTTATGTAACAAACACTACAACTTTTGTAGTAACTTGAGAAGAAATTTCCTTGACAAATGTAGTTTACTAAGGATTGCTTTAGGACCTATATTCATAATTTTACTTAGTCTCAAATAGATTGTCTCACTCCTTGAAATTAGATGTGTATGGAGTAAGAGAAAGGGATGAATCAATCTGCCTTAAGTGTTGTGAGTCAGTTGCAGCTGCTGTGTAAAGTGCTCCAATTTAGCTATTGAAGACTTGCACGTGCAAAATATTTCTCATTTGTTAGGAACACACACGGCTGTGTGTGTATACATGTCATTGTGCTGTAGGCTGTTCTTTATTAGAAAAATATAGATCCCTGTGGGGTACTAATTACAGCTTTGGCTAGCAAGCTGCAGAAAGGCAAATAACAAAGGCGAGGGAAAATATAAAGAGAAAAGAGGGAGAGATCTGGGCTTTGCTGTTTTACACCTCTTGCATAAATGAGCCATGGTGTGAGTAAACACAGCTGTATGGAAAAATTAGTTTTGAGGAATTGAAAGTAAATAACTGCTGGCTCATTCAGCAGATCTAAGAACAAGGACTTTTTCTGGAAACTATAGAACTGTCACAGATTGATCTATTTGTCTCTTGAAAAGTTGCTTGACAGATTAATCTTTGTGTTGGGTTGCAATCAGAATTACTAATATTGCCTTTATACAACACATAACCACAAATAAACTTTAGGAATTCCACAATTAGAGAATTATGTGTAAAGGTTTAATATTTATATTACTATAAGGTAATTCACAGTAAGAATCATCAAAAAATATTGAGCACCTACTGTGCAGTTCCTCTGATTAGGTACTCTGGGATATACAGACATTTAGGATATAAACTCTGCCATCATGGAGTTTGCAGTCTAGTTATATACATGAAATAATAGAGGACAAAGCAGAATTTAATGAAATGCTGGATAATGTGATATAAATGAGCTCTCTAAATTCCAAAAAGAGGAAGAGAGATTACTGAGGGCTAGAGTTTAGGGAAGATTTCCTGGAAGAGCTGCAACTTGAGTTTGGCCTTGAAATAGCAGTGAGAATTCTATAGGCAAGACATGAAGAAAACATTGCTTAAGAAGAATTAGATTGGGCTTCCCTGGTGGCGCAGTGGTTGGGAGTCCGCCTGCCGATGCAGGGGACGTGGGGTCGTGCCCCGGTCCGGGAGGATCCCGCATGCCGCGGAGCGGCTAGGCCCGTGGGCCATGGCCGCTGAGCCTGCGTGTCCGGAGCCTGTGCTCCGCGACGGGAGGGGCTACAGCAGTGAGAGGCCCGCGTACCACCAAAAAAAAAAAAAAAAAAAAAGAAAGATTAGATTGTTTGTAATGTGAAGAATGGATAGGAGTGTGGTTGAATCTGGAATAAATCAGCCCTATTAGGAGACTTTTGCATTAAAGCTTGAGTTGGTGTGGGCAGTGTATCCTGCAGTTACCGCTTAGGTCTGTCAGATCAGGTTTTGGCAGGATAGAACCACACTATGTGGTAAAAGCCTTTTTCACGAGGGATGCTATGCAGGGGAAGTTAGAGAACATTTGAAATAGTTTCTAGACATCTTCTGGGTATGCACATTGATTTTGCTAATGACTGATTGCTTCTGGATAATCCATTTTCCCTCTCCTATATGGAGAGACTGTCAAAATTAAAAAAAGAAAAGGAGAAAGGAATGTTCAATCTGCCTGACAGAAACATAACAGGAACATTTTTATAACAGGCCATTGGTTTTAAGAATGAGTCTTTAAAAATAGCCCGTTTCACTATGGGGAAAAAAGAATCAGTTTCAGTGAACACTTACAGTTAATGAACCTGTGCTGTTCCTTCAATTCTTCATACCCTCTTCATACTCCTCTAGTTTGATTACCTTAACCTTTTACATAGTGGAAGTTACCATTATAATTCTAGCAAATACCTTTCTGTGCTGTTTTCTAACCATGAGCATGTATTGCTTTTATTTATTTATTTTTAAAGTCAACAGGTATTATCCAGTCAGTGGGATTACAGGATTATTTTTATTTTCTTCATATTAAAAAAACTAATGCTTAAAAAAAAATATATGTCACCTTTGAGTAAAACCTGTGACATGTATACAGTGGAATACTGTGAAGCTATTAAAATTAATGAGCTGGATATTTATGAAAAAAATGTCCAATGTATCTTAAGTAAATAAAGGCATTTAGGTGAAGGGATTGATTATGACTGGACAGATTAGAGAAATATTGATGGAAAACATGGCATTTGGGCTGGACCTTGAAGGAGGATTAGAATTTCAGTAGGTGGAGATGCAGGTATAGGGTATTACAGAGACAGAAGCAGGGAAGGGCAGGTTCTTTTAGGAAATAACAAGTAGTTGCAGGTGGGACCTGTGGGAAAAGAGACTAGTATTCTAGTCACTCTAGTAGGGTGAGGGCAAATCACAGGCAGGCTGAGGTGCTGTGGGAAAGGAGTTTGGGTTTTATAGTGTAGCAACCATGGAGCCTTTAAAAGTTTGATCTTTCAACTTAATGAAATAAATGAATAAAAGAATGGCATGATTAAATCTTTCTTTTAGGAAGATGAACTTTTGTAGCAGGAGGGGCTGGAAATAGTGGCGGGCTATTTGTAATATTCTTGAGTGAATTAGAGCCAGGACAGTAAAAATGGAAACAAATAGTTGTGGAGATAGAATCAATAGGATTTGTCAACTGATTGGATTTAACTAATTGAGAACAAAAAGGGGAATAGAAGAATCCAAGGTTTTGAGTTTGAGAAAACAGAGCTACATTCTTCCCTGCCTTCTTGAAGAAAGTACAGATGGCCCTCCATATTCTCAAATATGGAACCTGCAGATAGGGAGGATTGACTGTTCTTTCATATAAGGGACTTGAGCACCTGTGGATTTTGGTATCCATGGGATACCCATCCCCCGCAGATACTGAGGGACAGCTGTATATGGAACTGAGTCATCCTTTTATTGGTGACTGTGGATTATTATGAGCAATAATAAAGACCTTGAGCTGTGTAGGATTTATTACCCCTACAAATGGTCAGGATTGCTATACCTTTGAATTTTCTGTGTGTCTCCTTCCTCGTTATACACTGTTATTTACTTTCAGTATGTACATCTAGTAGAATCATAACTTCTACCTTTAATTAGACAAATAAGCTTATTAGAATTAGGCTGAAAAGGAAGGTAATGGACTCTGAATAAGGGCCAAGAGAGGCTTTCCTATATGATAGAGTACTATTTATTTTTTATTTATTTATTTTCTTTTTTCCTTTAACATCTTTTTTTTTTTTAAATTTTGTTTATTTTATTTATTTATTTATTTATTTATTTATGGGTGGATGGCTGGCTGGCTGTGTTGGGTCTTCGTTTCTGTGCGACGGCTTTCTCTAGTTGCGGCGAGCGGAGGCCACTCTTCATAGCAGTGCGCGGGCCTCTCACTGTCGCGGCCTCTCGTTGCGGAGCACAGGCTCCAGACGCGCAGGCTCAGTAGTTGTGGCTCACGGGTCCAGTTGCTCCGCGGCATGTGGGATCTTCCCAGACCAGGGCTCGAACCCGTGTCCCCTGCATTGGCAGGTAGATTCTCAACCACTGTGCCACCAGGGAAGCCCCCTTTAACATCTTTTTAAAAATTTTCTTTAAACTTTATTTATTTATCTATTTATTTATTTATTTTTGGCTGAGTTGGGTGTTTTGTTGCTGTGAGCGGGATTTCTCAAGTTGTGGCAAGTGGGGGCTACTCTTTGTTGTGGCGCACGGGCTTCTTACTGCGGTGGCTTCTCTTGTTGCAGAGCATGGGCTCTAGGCGCGTGGGCTTCAGTAGTTGTGGCACGTGGGTTCAGTAGTTGTGGTTCACGGCCTCTAGAGCACAGGCTCAGTAGTTGTGGCCCACGGGCGTAGCTGCTCCGTGGCATGTGGGATCTTCCCGGAGCAGGGCTCGAACCCGAGTCTCCTTCATTGGCAGGCGGAGTCTTAACCACTGCGCCACTAGGGAAGCCCTCCTTTAACATCTTTATTGGAGTATAATTGCTTTACAATGTTGCGTTAGTTTCTGCTGTATAACAAAGTGAATCAGCTATATGCGTACGTCTATCCCCATATCCTCTCCCTTTTGCGTCTCCCTCCCACTCCTCTAGATGGTCGAATAGCACCAAGCTGACCTCCCTGTGCTATGCAACTGCTTCCCACTAGCTAGCTATTACATTTGGTAGTGTATATATGTCAATGTTACTCTCTCACTTCATCCCAGCCTACCCTTCCCCCTCCTCATGTCCTCAAGTCCATTCTCTACATCTGTGTCTTTATTCCTGTCCTGCCGCTAGGTTCATCAGAACCTTTTTTTTTTTTTTTTAGATTCTATATATATGTGTTAGCACACGGTATTTGTTTTTCTCTTTCTGACTGACTTTGCTCTGTATGGCCGACTCTAGGTCCATCCACCTCACTACAAATAACTCAATTTCATTTCTTTTTATGGTTGAGTAATATTTCATGGTATATATGTGCCACATCTTCTTTATCCATTCATCTGTAGATGGACACTTAGGTTGCTTCCATGTCCTGGCTATTGTAAATAGAGCTGCAATGAACATTGTGGTACATGACTGTTTTTGAATTATGGTTTTCTCAGTGTATATGCCCAGTAGTGGGATTGCTGGGTCATATGGTAGTTCTATTTTTATTTGTTAAGGAACCTCCATATTGTTCTCCGTAGTGTCTGTATCAATTTACATTCCCACCAACAGTGCAAGAGGGTTCCCTTTTCTCCACACCCTCTCCAGCATTTACTGTTTGTAGATGTTTTGATGATGGCCGTTCTGACTGGTGTGAGGTGATACCTCATTGTAGTTTTGATTTGCATTTCTCTAATGATTAGTGACGTTGAGCATCTTTTCATGTGTTTGTTGGCAATCTGTATATCTTCTTTGAGAAATGTCTATTTAGGTCTTCTGCCCATTTTTGGATTGGGTTGTTTGTTTTTCTGATACTGAGCTGCCTGAGCTGCTTGTATATTTTGGAGATTAATCCTTTGTCAGTTGCTTCATTTGCAAATATTTTCTCCCATTCTGAGGGTTGTCTTTTTGTCTTGTTTATGGTTTCCTTTGCTGTGCAAAAGCTTTTAAGTTTCATTAGGTCCTATTTGTTTATTTTTGTTTTTATTTCCATTTCTCTAGGAGGTGGGTCAAAAAGGCTCTTGCTGTGATTTATGTCATAGAGTGTTCTGTCTATGTTTTCCTCTAAGAGTTTTATAGTGTCTGGCCTTACATTTAGGTCTTTAATCCATTTTGAATTTATTTTTGTGTATGGTGTTAGGGAGTGTTCTAATTTCATTCTTTTACGTGTAGCTGTCCAGTTTTCCCAGCACCACTTATTGAAGAGGCAGTCTTTCCTCCATTGTATACTCTTGCTTCCTTTATCGAAGATAAGGTGGCCATATGTGTGTGGGTTTAGTGCTATTTGTTTTAACTCCTATGGTGTCTGAGGTTTTAAGATGAAGACCTTAGGTGAATAAGGTGTTAAATGTGCTTGAAGTATTTTCTATATTTACAGAGTATCCTGGTTTATAAATAGGTTATACCTTAATAAATAATTAATAAAACCATAATTTGGAGATTAGTTTTCTTTTCCCGTAAACAACGTGTTAAATTGGTTGAGTGACAGACTTGTTGAATGAAGGAGATAACAGCACACTAAAGCTAGAGAACACTGATTTAATGAATTTAAACCAGGCTAGGACTCAGAGCACCTGGTTTATAGTCCCAGCTCTACCATCCTAGGATCTTGAATAGGTCATGTTACTCCTCTGAGGTTATCTTTTTAGATAAAATGGGGATAATATGTGTTCTATCTGCTTCATAGGATGAAGTGACGTAACACTGTTGACTGCTGAAGTTGTGTCCTTCCATGTGTGTGTTAATGTGTAATACACTTCTCAAGAATATGTATATTAATATTTACATCATGACATATTTTCATGAAGGAAAAATAAAAAATTCAACTTTATACTAGTGTAAACTACTAAATACTCAAGTTCGAGTCTCCCTTTCCAGATCCAGATCCAGATCCAGATCCAGGAGTTCAGTATATCTTGAGAGTGCTTTTAAATCTTTAGAGGAAACTCTCATCAATTTGCTCTTCTTTTGTGAGGAGAGCAGACTGGTTCCACCTCTGTATAAATCATATAATGTGTTGCCTTTGTGTCTGGCTTCTTTCACTTAGCATAATGTTTTCAAGGTTCACCCATGTGGTAGCATGTATCAGTACTGCATTTCTTTGTACTGTTGAATAATATTCCACTGTATAGATATATACATACAACGTTTTGTTTATCCATTCCTCAGTTGATGGACATTTGGATTGCTTCTACTTTTTGGCTATTATGAGTAATGCTGCTGTGAACATTCATGTACAAGTTTTTGTGTGAACGTGTTTTCAGTTCTCTTGGGTATATACCTAGAAGTGCTGAGTCATGGTAACTGTGCTTAACTTTTTGAGGAACTTCCACACTGTTTTCCACAGTGGCTGCACCATTTTACATTCCTACCAGCAAAGTATGAGGGCACCAGTTTCTCTGCATCCTCAACAACACTTGTTGTTTTCTGTTTACTTATTTATTTTATTATTTTTATAATAGCCATCCTAGTAGGTATGAAGTGGTATTTCATTGTGGTTTTGAGTTGCATTTCCTTAATGACTGGTGACGTTGAGCATCTTTTCATGTACTTGTTGGCCATTTGTATATCTTCTTTGGAGACTTGTCTATTCAAATCCTTTGCCCATGTTAAAATTGGTTTATTTTTCTTTTCATTGTTGAGTTGTAAGAGTTCTTTATATATTCTGGAGACTAGACCCTTATTAGATATATATTTGTAAATATTTTCTCCCATTGTGTGGGTTGTCTTTTCACTTTCTTGATGTTGTCCTTGGAAGCACAAAAGTAAAACTTTTGAGGAAGTCTAATTTATTTTCTCCTTGGTTACTTGTGCTTTAGGTGTCATATCTAAGAAACCCTTGCCCAATCCAAGGTCGTGAATATTTACACCAAGTTTTCTTCTAAGAGTTTTATAGTTTTGGTTTCTATATTATGATTTGATGCATTTTGAGTTAATTTTTGTGTATGGTGTGAGATAGGGGTCCAGATCCATTCTTTTGCATGTGGATATCCTGATATTATTCTTGGGGCAGTTATTCTATCCTTAAACATATAGGAATCACATATTTAAAAAATTCTAAGATACTACCAGAAATGTGTTATAAGAGAAATGGCTATTTACTTTTGCACGCCATTAACTTCTGTTCAGCTTTTCTCTCTGTTAATAATACCAAGATATTTAAAAATCCAGGTTTTTATTTGACATAAATCATCAGCTAAAGGCAAGTCATGTTTCTATTTTGTATTCTCATGAACAGGAAAGAATGACATGTTACTGATACATAATAAAGTATATTGACTGGTCCTGAGAGAGTTAGGCCCATACTGTTCCACTGGCCTGTCATTGTTGAACTCCAAATACAAATATTATGCTATGTTTGTCAGTAACTAGAATTGATAATCTTTTGAAACCCTATCTCTTTTTATTCAGTATTAAATGTTTTTATGTTATTTTGATATCTGCTTAATCTGTTCATGTAGACTGTATTAAAATATACTGAATTCTGAAGCAGTATATATATATATTTTTTTGTGTGTGTGTGGTATGCGGGCCTCTCACTGTTGTGGCCTCTCCCATTGTGGAGCACAGGCTCCGGACGCACAGGCTCAGCGGCCATGGCTCACGGGCCCAGCCGCTCCGCGGCATGTGGGATCTTCTCAGACCGGGGCACGAACCCGTGTCCCCTGCATTGGCAGGCGGACTCTCAACCACTGCGCCACCAGGGAAGCCCGGAAGTTTTGTTTTTGAAGATTTCTGAGGAAGAGGTCTATAGCTTTCATCAGATTCTCATAACAACAAAAAGATTAAGAATCACTCAACTAGATGATTTATGAGTTCTGATTGAGGTTTAACATTCTCTGATGCTTCATTTTAATCCTGGTTAGATCAGTTTACATATCCAAGGTTAAGTACGTACATTTGTTGTGTTTACACTCAAGATTGTTTTTGAAAACTCAGAATGACTTTAGCGGCTTTAGACTATTTTGGTTGTCCTGTAGACTCCTTAACACGTCTAAACACAGAATAACCATCTTTCACTTTAAACGTATTTCTTCTTTTAAATTTGTACTTTTTCCATCTATTGCTTTGGTAAAAACCTGTGCGTCAACCCTGATTTCCTTTCTCTCATGGCTTACATTCAGTCACCAAGGCCTGGTCACATTACTTTATGAAAAATAATTGCTACCATAAAGTTAGTATTTACCAAGAGCAATTACTGTACTAAGTGATTTACATTTTCTCATTTAATCCTTGCAAAACACTACGAAGTAGGGAAGATTTTACATATAGAGAAACTGAGGCTTAGATAAGTTAATTTGCCAAAGGTCATATTGCCAGTGAGTAGTTTTTCTGAC
Organism: Tursiops truncatus; assembly: GCF_011762595.2. NCBI lineage: Eukaryota > Metazoa > Chordata > Mammalia > Artiodactyla > Delphinidae > Tursiops > Tursiops truncatus. The sequence continues at coordinate 161,317,117 of NC_047034.1, read as the reverse complement.
CCTAAGCTGGTTGTAACCCACTCTGTCAAACTGTCTTTCCCAGTAGTTTTAGAATCCATTTACCTTTTCTGTCTCAACAATCTTGTCTCAGGCTATAATGATCTTTCATCAAGGCTGTTATGAGAGTTTCCTACTAGTCTCTTTGTTTCTGTTTCCTCCTATCTTCTGTACTCACTCACCAAAGAAAATTCTCTTAAAGCAGTTTTTACTGTGGTACTTCCATGTTTAAAATTTTTTAATGGCTCTCTGTGTTACGGAGAGTAAGGTATAAATTTTTGAAGTTGTAAAGGAAGGTCTTCCCTAATCTATCCCTACCTAGTTGCAAGCCTGTCTCATCCTCTATGGTAGTCTCCCCTTATCCACCATTTGCTTTCTGCGGTTTCAGTTACTTGCGGTCAACTGCAGTGGGGAAATACCTGCAATAAGATATTTTGAGAGAGAGAGAGATCACATTCACATAACTTTTTTTTTTTTTCTTTTTTTGCGGCACGCGGGCCTCTCACTGTTGTGGCCTCTCCCGTTGCGGAGCACCGGCTCCAGACGTTCAGGCTCAGCGGCCACGGCTCACGGGCCTAGCCACTCCACGGCATGTGGGATCTTCCCTGACCGGGGCACGAACCCATGTCCGCTGCATCGGCAGGCGGACTCTCAACCACTGCGCCACCAGGGAAGCCCTCACATAACTTTTATTTTATAATTGTCTATTTTATTATTAGTTATTGTTGTTTATCTCTTACAGTGCCTAATTTATATATTAGTCTTTATCATAGGTAGGTATGTACAGGAAAAAACATAGTGTGTGTATATATATATATATATATATATATATATATATATATATATATATAGGTTTTGGTACTATCTACAGTTTCAGGCATCCATCTGGGCTCTTGGAATGTATCCCTGAGGATAAGGGGGGACTATTGTATTATCTTCTGTCATCCTATATTTTATACTCGTAGGAAACTGCTTATCGTTGTCCATTCAGGTGTTCATGCTCTCTCGGTGCTCATCCAGGTGATCGTGCTTTTTCCTCCTTTCTTTACCTGCTACTACTCATCCTTTAAGACTTGGCACAGGGTGTCTCCAAAAGGACTTTCCTGATAGCTGGTTTAAAGGACTTTTATCTGCTCTGCTTACTTTCTGCATATGTTACTAAATACATTAGTGCTTATTCTTGCCTGTCTTTTTAAAATAGATTGTGGACTCTTTAAGGATAGGAGGCACATCTAGGTTTTCAGTATGGTTCCTAGAATATTAGTTACTTACTTCTGGGAAAAAACCCTGTTTTCGATATTGTAAATCTCATTGGCCTCCAATGAGAATTTTATAATACTGTTTAAAATTTCTCATATAAATAATACAGAGAAGCACTTTATAATTATTTTTACTTTTTAAAGAATTTTTTGGAAAGTGATTTCCTGATAGGGTTTTTTATAGGGTAATATTACTTAAAAGAATAGGTCTTAGTCCAGAGACTGTATCAAAGGGAAGAAGATGAATGAATCAGATGTAGGTATAGAGTGAGTTAACAGTGTTTCTGGATATCTAATTTGGTTCATGATCCTCTTGGCAGCGCTGACACACAACCTCAGTTTTTTTAGAACACATATGAATGAAGAATGACCTAGAGGTTAGGTAGGAATGGCTAGGTCTGCCTGTCTCTGGACTCAGACTCCTGGGAGCTGACCCAGAACTACATACCCTTAGGGAATCTGAGGTCATTGCCATTTACCATTGATCCCCATCACTCTGATGTCCTTAGAGTGTTACCTTTGTTAGAGACTATCTGGACTACACAAGAAAATATTTGGAATAAACGAGCATTTTCAAGGTTTTGGCATATTAATTTCCTTCTGCTGCTAGGCAACACAGTAATTTTTTTTTAAAGTTAGTTGTTATTCTTTTTAAAAAATAAATAAATTTATTTATTTATTTATTGGCTACATTTGGTCTTCGTTGCTGTGGGGGCTTTCTCTAGTTTCGAGCGGGGGCTGCTCTTCGTTGCGGTGCGTGGGCTTCTCATTGCAGCGGCTTCTCTTGTTGAGGAGCACGGGCTCTAGGCGCACGGGCTTCAGTCGTTGTGGCTCGTGGACTCTAGAGCACAGGCTCAGTAGTTGTGGCGCACGGGCTTAGTTGCTCTGCAGCATGTGGGATCTTCCTGGACCAGGGTTCGAACCCCTGTCCCCTGAATTGGCAGGTGGATTTTTAACCACTGCGCCACCAGGGAAGTCCCAGCAACACAGTAATTTGGCTGATTGTTTTGTAATTAAATTACAAAAACATTTTCCTATGAGCAAATGTTTTTCTTTAAAATAGTATTTGTAAGTAAAAGAAACTTTAGAAGAGTAATACAGGGCCTTCCCTGGTGGCACAGTGGTTAAGAATCCGCCTGTCACAGGAGCAAAGACGCAGACATAGAGAACGCACTTGAGGACATGGCGGGGCGGGGACCTGGGACGAAGTGAGAAAGTAGCACTGACATATATACAATACCAAATGTAAAATGGATGGCTAGTGGGAAGCAGCCACATAGCACAGGGAGATCAGCTCGGTGCTTTGTGACCACCTAGAGGGGTGGGATAGGGAGGGTGGGAGGGAGGCTCAAGAGGCAGGGGATATGGGGATATATGTATACTTATAGCTGATTCACTTTGTTGTACACCAGAAACTAACACAACATTGTAAAGCAATTATACTCCAATAAAGATTAAAAAAAAAAAAAAAAGAAAGCTTAAAAAAAAAGAAAAGAGTCTGCCTGCCAATGCAGGGGACACGGGTTCAATCCCTGGTCTGGGAAGATCCCACATGCTGAGCCTGTGCTCTAGAGCCTGCATGCTGCAACTACTGAAGCCCACGGCCTAGAACCCGTGCTCTGCAACAAGAGAAGCCACCGCAATGAGAAGCCTGCGCACCGCAACAAAGAGTAGCCCCCGCTCGCCGCAACTAGAGAAAGCCTGCGCGCAGCAATGAAGACCCAGTGCAGACAAAAATAAATAAGTATATGTAAATAAGCCTTTTGTATTCTTCTTGAGTGTGTCTGGAGTCTGTTAATTTCTTTATCCTTCACCAAATGATGTGCGTACATCTTTTATCATGAGGAAAGTAGTTTCTGGCCTTTAAGCATATCAATATCAAGTTTCTTCCATTTGCTCATTTATTTCTTCAACTGATATTTATTGGCGCAGCATTCTAGGTGCCAGGGATGCAGCAATGAACGAAACAGGCCAGTTTCTTTGCTCCAGTGGAGTTTATATTGTAGTGGGGTAGATGGCCAAAAAGCAAATTAGTAAAAACTATATAGTATGTCCTTAAGGAATAGTAATTACTACAGAGAAAACTAAAGTAGAAAAAGGAAAAGCCAAGTGCAGTGGGGGCTCCAGTTTTAGGTAGGGTGGTCGAGTAGAGCCTCACTGAGAAAGTGGTATTTGAGTAAAGACCCAAAGGAAGCAAGCCTGGTGGCTACCTGGGAAGCAGCTTTCCAGGCAGAGGGAACAGCAAAAACAAAGGCCGCAGGCAGAGTGTGCCAGCATGTTTAAGGAACAGTGGGAAGACTGTGTGGCTGGAGCAGGGGAGGTGTTGGGAAAGATTCTGGCTTTTTTTCCTGAATGATATGAAATGTCACTGGAGGGTTTTGGGGACAGTGGCTGGGATTTCCCATTCCATTTGGGTAGACCATGGTGTTTGAATTAAAAGCATCTTTCAGGATATTCGGTGTTAGCTTGAGGTCATTGTAGCTAAGATCATGTGCATTGTTATCCCCAGCTCCAGAGGAACTCTGATTTAGTTCATAGGGATTAGGCCTTATGACGGAAGTAGCATCGGCCTGAAGGTTTTAATGCCTATGTTCCTACCTCCCAGGCTTAGTTATTAGCCGAGTTAATAGTTATTAAGTTGTTTGTTATTAAAGTCACTATTAGCTGAGTGACCTTAGGTAAATGACTTTGCTTATCTTTTTTGAACCTTAGTGACCTCATATTTCAATGAAAGATAGTTGATAAGTAAGGTATTTTTCAGTTGTAGATTTACATGATTTTAATAGTGATACCAAACTAACTGAAATGAAGGGATAGCCATTGTAACACTGGGTTATCAGTCAGAAAACAAAAAATATATTCCTCTGTTGGATCGTAAACTCCTTGAAGGCATGAATGAACTATGTCTTATTCGTTTTTGTATCCCCTGAAGTATCTAGAAAGTGCTTTTATTTATTCAAAAATTACTTGAGTATCAATCGTGATAAACGCAAAGGATGTAAAGGTTAGCAAGACAGATATAGTTGCTGCCTTTGTAAAACATTTTAAGCAAGCAATTATAATATAGCACAGTGTAATATATATGAAAATATTAAACCACAAGGGTCCACAAGAGGGATACTTAGCAAGGACTTGAAAAGTCAGAGAAAACGTACTCTTCTCCTTTTTTAAAATTGTGGTAAAATATACATAACATAAAATTTACCATCTTAACCATTTTTAAGTGTACAGTTCAGTGTCATTAAGTATATTGATGTTGCGCAGCCATTACCACTGTCCATTTCCTGAGCTTCTTTATCCCAAATGGAAACTCTACCCATTAAACTATAACTTTTCTATTCCTGCCTTCCCCCAGCCCCCGGTAACCACTATTCTACTTGTTCTCTCCATGAATTTGACTACTATAGGTACCTAATATAAGTGGAATCATATAATAGTCATCCTTTTGTGTCTGCCTTATTTTACTTAGAATAATGTTTTCAAGGTTCATCCATGTCATACTAGTATATATCAGAATTTCATTCTTTTTTAAGGCTGAATAATACTCCATTGCATATATACACCACATTTTATCCCTTCATCTTACTCTTGCCTTTATATTTAGATAACTATATAGTTTCTCCCTTCAGTCTCATTATCCTCCTGAAAAAAAAAATCCTCACTTCTTTTGGTGGATTATCTAAAGTTATGATTTCTACAGAATGGCCATCATCAAAAAATCTAGAAACAATAAATGCTGGAGAGGGTGTAGAGAAAAGGGAACCCTCTTGCACTGTTGGTGCGAATGTAAATTGGTACAGCCACTATGGAGAACAGTATGGAGGTTCCTTAAAAAACTAAAAATAGAACTACCATATGACCCAGCAATCCCACTCCGGGCATATACCCTGAGAAAACCATAATTTAAAAAGAGTCATGCACCTACACTTTCTTTCCAAGGGTCAGAGCAAAGAGCCAGAGGTACTTACTATTCCTCTTGGTATTTGTCCCCAAGTGGCTTGCATATTCCCAGAGATTTCTGGAAAACACTGTAATTTTAGAATATGTTTTTTTTTTAATATTAGTAATATACTCTTTTTTTTTTGCGGTACGCGGGCCTCTCACTGTTGTGGCCTCTCCCGTTGCGGAGCACAGGCTCCGGAGGCGCAGGCTCAGCGGCCATGGCTCACGGGCCCAGCCGCTCCGCAGCATGTGGGATCCTCCCGGACCAGGGCACGAACCCGTGTCCCCTGCATCGGCAGGCGGACTCTCAACCACTGCGCCACCAGAGAAGCCCAGGAATGCTATTTTTAAAATTTCATCATATATTCCTATAATCTCCCTGCTGTTCATGACTGTGTCTTTAATACTTTCCTCATGTTTTCTAAAAATTTATGATTGTGTAGAGAAAATTTCACTGCCATATCCCCAGAGCCTAGAAGAGAATCTGGCACTTGATATATATATGTGAAATGTAACGAATGAACTTCACTTTCTAGAATTGCCTTATCCTTACAAGTTCTATATGCTTGTAGAATCCTTGACCATGCAATCATGCCTTACTTTTGTTTAAGTGTTTAAAAAATTTGTTTATTATAAGCTTACATATTTGACTATGACCTACCTCTTTTCTCAGTATAAAAACTTTGTGGGGAATTCCCTGGCAGTCCAGTGGTTAGGACTCTGCAGTTTCACTGCAAGGGACCGAGGTTCCATCCCTGGTTGGGGAAGTAGGATCCCACAAGCCGCCTGCATTGGGCGGCCAAGAAACAACCCACAAAAAAACCCCCACCAACTTTGTGAAATCATTATTTTCTGCCAAGTTTCCTGATACAGTCATGTCACCAATAAATTATTCTTTATTGCTTAGAATTAAGTACACAATAATAGGACACATCCTTTTTGAGAGACAAAAATGTCATCAAGCATAGTCAACAATTTTATTGAATGCTTTTAGCAAATAGTAGGTTATTTGAAATAGTCCATCATTAACTGAATCTTGTTTCTGTGCCAAACAGTGTGAGAAAGCATTTTATCTTCTGGTAGACTGTAGTATATTTTTCACATTTAACAATAGTGGGAGACAACCACAGCCTATTTTCCAGTCTTCACAATGTCTGCTAATGCAACCCATGATCCAATGTTAATTTCTATTCATATTTATACTCTAATCGGATGTTAATTATTATACCATAGTTTTCTGGTTAAAGTGAAATTTACTAGTATAATAAATCTTAGGGAATTTCTTGAGTTTAAAATTAGTAAGTATTGTTAGATTGAATTGGCTCTAAGATAATAAAATAAAATTGGCTCTAAGATAATAAAATAGAAACAAGAGTGTAAGAAAAGTTCCATAGGCTTAGCTAAACTCCCTGGGTAGCTAGAAATTTTCAGGTTTTATTTGTATTTACCTTGAGATTTTTGATGCTGTTAAATAGTTCTCCTCCTTTTCTGTTACATATTCAGACTAAACTGTTCCTTTGTTTTTGGTTTTCCAAAAGAGTTTATATGAATACAATACTTTATGTGAATAACAGCATTAAAGCTTTTGATCTCTACTTGTAAAGAAAGAGAATGGTCATTATGGTGTGATTTATCTGAAGGTCACTTATCTAACAGTCTCAGCTAGTTACAATGTAATGGGAACCTGGAAGTGGCTTATATTTGAAGAGCTAAAATAGATTTCACAAAATCCACGTATTAAATTATTCCAGTGAATAATGTGAAGCATTAGTCTTTCTCTTTCTTTGCACTTCTTTTATTTTAGACACAATTTTAACACACTTGGCAATTTGTCTTCCTAGTCAATGGTAGATTAACAAACAGCAGATTAGAAAAGGAGATGTTGGAAGCTACTCATTGGCAGACCATCTTGACATCAGCAAGAAATATAAGCTAATTCTGCAGATGAACAAACAGGAAAACTATTAAAGGCAGATACACACACACACACACACACACAACCCCCGCAGTACTCAGGAATCCATGTGGCAGAGCTCACCATCCTTATAGACTTTAAAATAGCCCTTGAGGACATTAGCGCTGCATAGTAATTGAGATTCATAATGATGACTAAGTCAATAAAGGTTTAATATGTTCTATAGGTTTTTTAAATGAATCAAGTTTAGCCATATTCAGAATGGCTAAACTAACACATTTTGACAATTAAAGAGAGTAAAACTCAGTTCTGTGGGAAATGAATGTTTTGGTCTCACATCTTCCTCAGTGATGCCTATTAATCACGGGGATAGTGCATTCTTCTGGGAGGGCCCAGGCGGTATACTTTCAGAGTATGTCTAGACATCGTCTAAGTCCAAGCTTGAATTCTGTAGAGAAGTAGAGAGCATACAGTGTTTTGGTCTTCTTAGAAGGAGATGAGTAAGAGTTTGTTTATTTAAAAATACCTTTGAATGAGTTGATTCAATCGTGTTAGTCACCATGGAAATGACTTAAATTAAAAATCAAGTTATTGAAAACAGCATGTTCATGCTGAGTGACATTCCTGATTCACTCAGTATGGCAAGTATTCTTTAATAGTCCACATAAGGAGTAGTTTAAGGTCCAAAACATTTTGGGAGGATGAAGGGAGAATCACAAAGAAGCTCTTTTGTGTATTTTAAACTACCATTTGTATATTTTACATAGATGGTTATCCTGTTTTTCTAGAAGTGCTAATTAGCATACTTAAATTGAGTTACGATGGAAAGACACTTTCCTGCATTTTGAGGAGATTGATTTTACTGGGAAACAAACTATTTTCTAGTTAATTTTCTGAGACTTCAATACTTGAACACTTGTTTCTTTCTGTCTGAAGGAATGTTACTGGATTCTGTTTTCTGATTAGAGAAGTAAAATGGCCTTTTATCCTTTTTTTCCCCCTTATTCTCCTAACCCAAATGGTAACTGACTTTATACTACAGCCTTTTAAAAAATAACCCAATTGCATCACTATTCTAATGTCCCTTTTATTTTCTTCCTTACCTTCCTTCCTATCTGTAAAATCTTAGCATTGCATGGAACCTCAGAGGTCACTTAATGCAAGGACCCACTTAATGGAAGAACCCTTTCTCTGGCATCCATGACAAATGGTCATTCAGCTTCTGACTGAATATTTCCAGTGATAATAAACTCGCCGTTCCCAAGAAGATCATTAAATTATTAGATATCTCGAATTATTAGGAATTTCTTCCTTTTATTTTGAAATGAAAACTGTGTCTTTGTAATTTCCACTGACTAATCTGAGTTTTGCTCTTAGGAATCACATAGAATGTGGCAGCTCTTGAAATTTGTGAGGGCAACAATCACTTCCCTGTTCTCTGTTCTCTTTTTCTAGGTTAAGCATCCTAATACCTTTCAATTATTTACCTTATGACATGGTTTCAAATTCCATCATTATGTTATATCTCTTCTTTGGACAGATTCTGGTTTCTTTAAAACAGGGGTCCCCAAACCGCCAGGCTGTGGACCGATTGCAGTCCCCGTCCTGTTAGGAACCGGGCTGCACAGCAGGAGGTGAGTGGTGGGCAAGAGAGGGAAGCTTCATCTGCCGCTCCCCATCGCTCCCCATCACTCGCATTACTGCCTGAACCATATCCTCCCACCCTCCACCCCACCACCACCCCACCCCCGCCTCGTCTGTGGAAAAATTGTCCACGAAACCGGCCCCTGGTGCCAAAAAGGTTGGGGACCGCTGCTTTAAAATAAACTGCCCAGAGCTGAATATAAGATTTAAAATGTAATATAACTAATGAGAACTGAGCGATTGTTACTTTCCATGATCTTCTGGATGGAGAGTGTAGCCCAGGAGGTCAGGGACTATGTTTGTCTTTCTCACTGTTGTAGCCCTACTGCTTACCATATTGCCTAGAACACTGTAACATTCTCAGAAAATACATGTTGAAGAGTCAAATGAGTGCTTTGGTCACTATAAGTCTAGAAATGCTGCTAAAGATTGTTAGCTGTTTTAGAATTTTATCTCTGTTGGAGTGTGTTCACTCAAGACCTTAACATTCTTTTCTTATGAACTGTTGTCAAATTGAATAACATCCATCCTGTATATGTATAATTGATATGGTTAAACCTAAGTTATTCTTTTTCCTTATATTTATCCATTTACTGAACAAATATTTATTGAATATCTACAGTGTTCTGTGCTAGATACTAGGTTCTGTGCTAGGTAGCAGCACAAGTTCAGTTCTAAGTACTAGGTATACCATGGAAGGGAAAACAGTCCTTCTGTCATGGATATTGCAGTGAGGTTGGAGGTGGTGGATTGGGGAAGACAGACACTGACAGGTAAACAACAAGTATGTTCATATACATTGAGAGAAGTACTGTGAAGGAAATAAATAGGTACTGGGTAGAGAACTGGGGAAGGGACTTATGGGGAGACTTATGTAGATATTAGGGCAGTCAAGGAAGGTTGTTTTGAGGAGGAATTATTCAAGCTGAATCTTGAGGTATAAGAAGAAACCAGCCTTATTGCAGGGGGTGGGGTGTATTCCAGTCCAAGGAAATGGCATGCACAAATGACTTAAGCCAGGAGAGCACTTGGCTAGTATGACTATAGGATAGAGGCTAGGAGGAAAGTGGAACAAGGTGAGGGTGTTGAGAGCATACAAGGAGAAGTGAAAGAGGCTTGCACAAACATGGTAGTGGTATAGAAGGTGAAAAGTAGACTGATTCTAATTCTATTTTGGAGGTTATAGGATTAACAGATGGATTTGATTGGGAAGCGAAATGGAGAAGGCTGAGCCAAGGATGACAGGTTTCTGGTTAGAGCTACTAGATGGTATGATTAAGCCAGTTAATGGGATAGGAAAAAGAGAATCAAGAGTTTAATTTTGGACATGTATTGAGATGCCTGTTAGGTATCCGTCTCTCTTCCCTTCTCTTTTCTACTTTGGTTCTATTGCTGGACCTCTTTTACTAAGCCATTTATCAGAGTGGATCAAGGAAGTATGTTATAAAAATACCTTTGGGCTCAGACATGAAATTGACTGTGTTATTGAGAAACATGCTAATGAGAATAAGCTAGAGAAACTAAGGGCAACAGTAGCTCTTAAACCTTGGTTGCAAGGCTTTTCAAGTTTCTCTGCCCAGTATTGGTTTCAGCTTCCCTAGGGATTCCCATTGTGAATTTATTCACTGATAACCTGAATTTACCCAGTCGTTTGTTGAGTTTCTCTCTGCTTCTAGTCTGTCCTGCCTTCACTTTGTTTACCCACTTCCCTGTTTAAAAACCTTCAGTGGTTCTCCACTGCCTTCAGGATAAAGTCTGATTATTTAGCATGATAGTCAAGTCCTTTCATAATCTGTTTTCTTTGCCTGTCTTTCCCTGTCTCCCCATTCCATCTTCACACACACTCCATGGGAAGAGAAATATGTACATGAATTGGGGACTTGAAATTGGTGGGAATAGAGGTGGTCTTGGCCAGATTGAAAGCCTGTCCATAAATTCTTAACAGATAGGAGTTTCCTCTCCCCCTCCCCCTCCTCCTTTTTGAAGTGTAGTTAATTTACAATATTGTGTTAGTTTCAGGTGTACAGCAAAGTGATTCAGTTATATATATATATTTTTTTTTCTTCAGCTTATTTTCCATTATAGGTTATTAAAAGATATTGAACATAGTTCCCTGTGTTATACAGTAAATCCTTCTTGCTTATCTATTTTTTTGTATAGTAATTTGTATCTGTTAATCCAGTACTCCTAATTTATCCCTCTCTCACTTCCCTTTTACCCCTTTGGTAAACATAAGTTTGTTTTCTTTGTCCGTGGGTCTGTTTCTGTTTTGTATATAGGCTTATTTGTATTATTTTTTAGATTCCACATATAAGTGATATAATATTTGTCTTTCTCTGTCTGACTTACTTCCCTTAGTATGATATTCTCTAGGGCCATCCATGTTGCTGCAATATTTCATTCTTTTAATGGCTGAGTAATAGTCCATTGTATATTTATACCACATCTTCTTAAACCAATTGTCTCTTGATGGGCATTTGTGTTGTTTCCATGTCTTGGCTATTGTAAATAATGCTGCTATGAACATTAGGGTACATGTATCTTTTCAAATTAGAGTTTCTGTCTTTTCTGGATAGATGCCCAGGAGTGGAATTGCTGGATCATATGGTAGCTCTATTTTTAGTTTTTGAAGGAACATCTATACTGTTTTCCATAGTGGCTGCACCAATTTACATTCCCACCAACAGTGTAGGAGGGTTCCAGATAGGGTTTTCTTTAGCAGAGAACAGTGGGGTAGAAATACCAAGATTTGGAAAGACAGACACTATACTGGGAATTTACAATAGAATCACCAGCTTGTAGTATATTAATAGTTTCATTAAAACATGGGCTTACTTCTATGATCTGAGGCAAAAATTTTAACCTCCCAGAACGTGTTTATTGATATTTATCTGGGAAATGAAAACACCTGCCTTATAGAATGGTTCTAAGATAACATGGTAAAGTGTGTAGAATAATGTATGGTGTTTAGTAGGTACTTAGTAAAAGTAGCTACTATTATTATTATTTCAGTTAGAATTAATTTTAAATGGCAACTAATCTAACCTTATTTCCTTCTACTTCCCTTTTGTAGCCCTATATCACCCAGTCTGGACTACTTGCTAATTCTTGAATAGCTACAGTATTATACTAATGCCAGTTCAGTCCCTTATCTGGAATTTCATTTGTCCTTTACACTTTAGGTTGTTTTGTATTGACATCTTATACTCATCCTTCAAAGCATAACTTAAAAAGCGACCTTTCCACATGGCCTTTTGTGATCACTCTAGTTGAAAGTACTTACTTTGTACTTCTCTAGTGCTTAACTGGTTCCACTCATGAGGCCCTGTCTGATTAAGCACCAGGTACTACCTTGTGTTTTAGTAATTTGTATATATGTCTTATCTCCTTAAGAACTGTATATTATCCTTTTTGGGTCCCTCTCAAATAGCAGAGCCAAAACCTTATACATGATTAGCACCCAGTAAACACTGATAGATGTTCAGTGAGCTAATTTGAGGAGTATTACCAATAATTAAATTATTAAATTTTATCCCTAAATGGTGATTGTAAGGGAAATTTTCTTAGTGGTGCCAAACTGTAGTGGGTTTTTTTTTTTTTTTTTTTTTTTGGGGTATGCGGGCCTCTCACTGTCGTGGCCTCTCCCGTTGCGGAGCACAGGCTCCGGACGCGCAGGCTCAGCGGCCATGGCTCACGGGCCCAGCCGCTCCGCGGCATGTGGGATCTTCCCTGACCGGGGCACGAACCCGTGTCCCCTGCATCGGCAGGAGGATTCTCAACCACAGCACCAACAGGGAAGCCCGTAGTGTTTTGTTTTGTTTTTTAACCAAGTTTTCCACTTAAACATTAGTGGATAACTGACCATAGTAATGTTAGAAAGAGATACAAAAAAGTTGAAAGATATCATCTGACCCTTGCAATCTGCTCAGTATCAGGTTTTTAAAGCTCTGATTTGCCTGAAGTCAACAGATGTACACTGTTAAAACAAATGTATCTTTGATACCAGATGGGGTATAATTCCTAGGGTTTGGAGGATTAGGATTGAGATGGAATGGGAACTCATCACTTTGTCTTCATGGCTGTGCTGATTTTTTTTTTTTAAATCAGAAGACCTCTTTCTGACATTAAGTAAATAGATACCTCCTTTTGGATTTTGGATCCAGAATGAAAAATAGTCTCATTTACAAAGGAAGGGCCTGTTTGTAGAGCATTTATCCTGTCTTTGCTGCTTGACTTCTTTGTGCCTTTTTTTCTGGTTACCCATCCTATCTTTTGTAAGGTGGAGAACTTGGCTGTATGTGTAACAGATTTGTCAGGATGAGTTTATTTGAGCTTTTAGTAAATGGCCCATAGGATTTTTTTCTTTTTGCTATTTATTTTTTGTTTATTTCTGATCAGTCTCAGAGTTAACTGGGGATACTTGCCTGATTTATCAGTTTCATTTTTTATATCCCCCATCCACCCCACCTCCTTTTGCTCTTGTGACTCTTACTAAATGCGTTGCTACCCATGTGTGCATGGCTGGAAAGAACATACGTGAAAACTGCCCTTAATAATTCATTTTTATCTGTTTTTCCTTGCATAGACTGAATTGTAGCATCTCTGCTGAATCTGCATTGTCTTATTTCCTGGTTGTTTTCTTGCATTTATATTACCTGAGGTTGGTTTCTATATGTTCTGGGAGAATTTGTTTGCCCTTCTGCTTGTTCCTTATATTGTGTTCTCATCTCTTTTTCACTTGTATTCAGCTTGTTTTTTACATATGTCCAGGTATGTGGCAAAATGTATTGGTTTTGCACTGATAGATGTTATTCTTTAATTCTTAATTCATATGACTGGATCATTCCTTCCTAAATGTGGCAAAGAGAGCATATCAATAGAGATACACAGAAACTGACTAGGCATAGACAACTTGAAATTGCCACAGATCTGTGGTTAAAAATTTCAATTAACTTTTGATTAAGCAGCAAACGAGTTCTAAAAAAACGTTAATCGTCAGCTTCCACATTTAATAATATGTTGCATTCTTTGCTTCATTCATTTTTTAAAAATTTATTTTATTTATTATTGTTATTAAAACTTTTGGCTGTGTTGGGTCTTTGTTGCTGTGTGCGGGCTTTCTCTAGTTGTGGTGAGCGGGGGCTACCCTTTGTTGCAGTGCGTGGGCTTCTGACTGCAGTGGCTTCTCTTGTTGCGGAGCATGGGATCTAGGTGCACAGGCCTCAGTAGGTGTGGCACGCAGGCTCAGTAGTTGTGGCTCTTGGGCTCTAGAGCGCAGGCTCAGTAGTTGTGACCCATGGGCTTAGTTGCTCCACAGCATGTGGGATCTTCCCAGACCAGGGCTCAAACCCGTGTCCCCTGAATTGACAGACGGATTCTTAACCACTGAGCCACCAGGGAAGCCCATGCTTCATTCATTAATTCAGCAAGCATTTGTTGAGCATTTGTGTGTCAAGTATTTCTCACTGTTCATATTCCACTTTCTGAAAGTAGCTTTTTGCCATCTTTGTTTCTCAGGCATTTTGAGTATGTTTCCAAAGAAATAATGATTTTCTCTGCCTTGCTACTCAAAGTGTGGTCAGTGGGCCGGCAGCAGTGGCAACATCCGGGAGCTTGTTAGAAATGCAGAGTCTCAGGCCCCATTCCAGACGTGCAGAATAAGAATCTATATTTTAACAAGATTACTGGGTGGGGCTTCCCTGGTGGCACAGTGGTTGAGAATCCGCCTGCCAATGCAGGGGACATGGGTTCAAGCCCTGGTCTGGGAAGATCCCACATGCTGCGGAGCAGGTAGCCCCATGAGCCACAATTACTGAGCCTGCGCGGCGTCTGGAGCCTGTGCTCTGCAGCAAGAGAGGCTGCAATAGTGAGAGGCCCGCGCACCGCGATGAGGAGTGGCCCCCCACTTGCCACAACTAGAGAAAGCCCTCGCACAGAAACGAAGACCCAACACAGCCATAAATAAATAAATATTTAAAAAAAAAAAAAAAGATTACTGGGTGATTCGATGCACATTAAAATTTAGCAAGCATACAGATTGTTACCATCTGTGTGTGTGTATTTTTTAAACAACTGAGTACTCATTCAGCTACTTTCTTAGAGATGACACCCTTTCATGTGAAAGCAATTATAGGAATATCCTTAGAAGATCTTTTTTCTTTTTTCAATGATAAGAAAATATTGAAAACACAAGAAAAATACTCTTTATTTACTGAAAGGTACAAGTACAAGATTGTTAGAAGTAAGGTTGGAGTGATTTTCATATCTGCTAAAATGTTCCCAAATGATTTGTAATTTTTTTATGGATCTTTATGAGACCTTGTTGTAAAGTCTCTTGTATAGGAAAATTTTAATATAGAAATGGTTTCTGTGTCTTTTCAGGAAGGTGAATAATAAAGTCATATCCGAAATCCATGGAAAATAGTGCTCAGTTCTCAGCCTGTCTTCTGTTTATTTTTGCAAAGGAAGTATGAAGTAAATTGGTGCTCTCAAATCAAATCATTACTCTTTTAGAATAGCTGGTGGTTTGATATCCAAGTTTTCTTTCTGGGTCAAGTTTGATTACTTAGAGATTAAAGAAAAAGAATTTTGGAAAAATCAATTGCCTACCCCTAATATAAGGAGGAATTGAAAACAAGCTTATTTCTTTTAAGTACAAGTGTACCTCACTCAAGGGTATCAAATTCAGAATGTGTATTGGTTGGTAAATGTTTAAGTGATGTTATAAAGACTGAATTGTATATTTTATTAGCGCAGAATAATTTTGATGGCTTAATAGATGAGACTAGAAAATATGCTTTTGTAAATATTTTTATTGCTTAAAATATTTTTAATGCTCAAAATAAAATAATTTAAGTAGATCAGCAGTAAGAGCTCACATAAAGGCTTTTCCTTTTATTAATATACCTTTATTTATTTCAATACCACTTATAGTGGTTTGTCACCTACTAGCAGTGTGACCTTGGGCCAATTACTTTCTGAGTTTCAGTTTCCTCAACTATGAGGTTAAGCAATTCCTCTTTCCCTTTCAGGGTTGTTGAAAGGCTTAATTTAAATAATGTAGATAATATCCCTTACCCGGGGCCTGACACGGAAATAGCTCTCAGTACCATTAACTTCCTTCCGTTGTTTTCACTGTTTTGTTCCATTTACACATAATTATTTAGATTTCACTCATATTGTAAATAACAGTTCTCTTAAATTTTCTTTCATTATACTGGTTAAAGCTGAATCAAGAATATAAACTCCATGATGACAGAGACCTTATTTGTTTTGTTTTGTTTACTGTTGTATCCCAGGCACCTAGCATAGGACCTATGCATTTGAAGTAAATTTACTCGAATAATTTAGAGAACACCTTTGCAGTTTTTATTTGTCAGGTATATTCAATTGAAATTAATTTATTCAACAGACTTTTATTAATACGTATAATGTGCCAGGGACCATTCTGTCCTCATGGAACTTACATTTTAGCTGGGGGAATGGAAGACAATAAACCAGTATACAAAAAAGTTAACATATTCGTAAATAATAATAAGTACAGTAGGTGCTGTGAGGCCATCTGGAGGAGTAAGGGCCATTATTTTAGATAGGGTGTGTATGGGAGGGCTTTCTAAAGAGGTGACATCTGAGCAGAGGTAGTAATGAGGAGAGGGCCATCTTTCAAATATCTAGGAGAAGAACATCATAGGCTGAGAAAACAGCAAGTGTAAAGGGCCTGAGGAAGGAATGAGCTAAATATGGTTCATTAATTCGGATTGTTAACATCCAAATGAAATTACTTCATCTAAATAGTATGGAGCAGAAGCAGAGACAATGTAAATGCTGCTTTTTGAGCGGAGTACTTTTAGGTATAGCAGTGAATCAAAGTGTAAGGCCATCAGTAGTCAAATTGCTCAAAAGTTCCCTTGTGTGTTGGTTATCCTTTAGTAAACTAGGTGTGACATTGCTCTTTGCCATTATTATGTGGCTTAACTAATAATACTGGGATTTTTGAGATCAGGAGGCTAGAAACCAACAAGTTTGAAACATGTGAGGTCTACAGCCTGCCTTCTCCTCTCTTATACTTGAATCAACATTTGCTTTCTAAATTTTTCTTCTCTATTTTGTTTCTTTTTCTCTATTATTTCTCTGGTTTCCTCTGTTGTAATAGTTCACTGCTACTCTTAAAAATGATGAGCATTCAAAATCATACTTGTCAGAAGGAAGAAAGGTCTTAAAGAACTTAAAGTTGTATTCTTCTGCAAGAGGCTGTAATTTACTGTTGTAACACGAAAACCTAAGGAATTCTTTTGTGATTATTTTAACTGTATACTTGTCATTGCTGTTGTCAAGTCTGATAACAAATGAACAGAATTCTACATTTCTGTTCTTAATATAAAGAAATAGAATAATAAAGAGTTGGGGAACCTTTTAATCCCATTATCTCTTGGGGTGTAGAGAATTTTGCATATAATTCCTGCAAATCTAGCACCTGAAGACTGATACCCTCAAAGGACAGTGTATAAATAACATCTTTTTTTTTAGGAAGGATAAAAATGTATTTGCTATGTCCAGTTCTGAGCTTTGAATTTAAAATATGATACATTTCACTAAGGTGGCTTCAGAGGGTACTATTTTAAGCTAGTTTCTCTATGTCATAACGTTAGCAAGTCAAGGCATTAATAATTTATCCAGGATGTATAGGTAAGATATTTTTGTGCTTTAATGGAAAGTCTTATGTTTAATGGACTGGAGTACTGTCTGTTGCTGATTAAATACCTAAAAATACTAATTCTTGCACACTTAACCCAAGTGAGGGTTTTGCCTTCAGTAATGTGTTTTGCTTCTAAGAGCTCCCCTTTTCCATCTTCTTTTTAATAGCAACGTCATGACAACAGAGAAGAGTTTAGTGGCTGAGGCTGAAAATCCACAGCAGCAACAACAGAAGGAAGAGGGTGAGGGAGCCACAAACTCGGGTCAACAGGAAACTCAGCTGGAAGAGGCTCCTCAAGCAGCAGCCGAGGGAGATAATCAGTGTGAGCAGAAGCTGAAAACATCCAATGGAGACACTCCAACACATGAAGATTTGACCAAGAACAAGGAGCGGACATCAGAAAACAGGGGCCTGTCACGGCTGTTCTCCTCCTTTCTCAAAAGGCCTAAATCTCAGGTCTCTGAGGAGGAAGGCAAAGAAGTAGAGTCAGCGAAAGAGAAAGGTGAAGGTCATAAAGAGATAGAATTTGGAGCCAGTCTTGACGAAGAGATCATTTTAAAGGCCCCGATTGCAGCTCCTGAGCCTGAGCTCAAAACAGACCCATCCTTGGATCTTCATTCATTAAGCAGTGCAGAAACACAGGTAAGGGTGTGCGAATGTGTGGGAGGTGAAGGGAGGTTATACACTTTACTTTTCATTTAAGAACATTTGGATTTATTTCTTACTAGCCAGTTGTTAGTGATAAGTAACATGATGCTTCAGAGTTTCTGCTCTAAAGAAATTCATGTAGTCAGTGGTAACTTGATTTTTAGAAAGATACTTACACGGCATAAATCAAAGAAAAGAAAATGAAAGAAAAGAAATGTATCAAATGAGTTTACATTTTGCTATTATAATGCAAAAAGTCCAGGATTTTTAATGAGGCGGGGGGGGGGGGGGGCGCGAAGAAAGTGAAGTGGTTTAGAGTTTATTTTGGTGGAATTATTAGAAATGGGGTAATTTATCAGCAAACATGGTCCTTTTATGGAAGTCTTTATAAAAGTCATGAGATAGATTCAGACCACCCAGAGGTGTGTGATAAGTTTGAACCGTGTCTGCCTTATCTTTGTCATTTTCTCCAACTAGGTCATATTCCCACAGAGTGTAGGATATAGATGAGGAAAGTTAACTCTTTATATCACCTTTGTAATACACAGGAGTTGGGTGGAGCCTTAATTGTGTCACAGTGTAAACTAAATATGAGTTGTGAATGTGGTCATCTGTCCAAAAATCATGAGAAAATATTAGTACTGTAACTCAAACTATTTTCTAGGAATCCCATTTATTTTCAGGCCTACTGAACTACAAATTAAGAGTTATTTTCAAAATCTTTTTTTTTCTGAAGCATGTGGGCATTATCTGCATTGTATAAAATGTAAGTCCTATATGTTTCTATTATAGGTCTCAGGTTTAGGCTATACAGTTTCATTAGACTTAAAAAAATATGTATTTCTAGAATGATTACTTATACATCAAAAGTGCTAAGAGTAGAGTTTAGGATAAAGTTGTTATTGTGTACTTGCTATAGTGAAACAAGGTTGGAAACAAAATTTTATTTATAGTATAATAGTTAAGAATGGAGGCTATGGAATCAGACTAGAGGGTTCAGGTGTAGAGAAGTGACACTTTTGCTTTATCAGTTTTCTCCTCTGTACAATGAGGATAATAATGTTCACCTTATTTGGCCATTATGAGGATTAAAAGAGATAAACGTGTAAAGCTCTTAAGACATTGCCTGACATATTACAAGCACTCAATAAATGCTAGTTATTATTACGTAGTCAATAAACATGAACAGTAAAGGCAGAGAAGCTACATACCTTAATGTCATTAATTTAATTTAATTTTAGGAGTACCAAAAGAGTTAAATTACATTATCTTTCAGGAAGTCTGGTACTTTCAAGAGGTTCTTAATTGCTTTTTTTCTCCTTTGCTTTATGTATGGAAAAATCCATATCTTGTTTTAATTAGCATTTGAATCAGGGCTAGTCTGTTTTGTCTAAAGATCATAACATTTGTACTGAAGTTGAAACAGATGACAAAGTTAATTTTAGATTTAACTAAAATCCCATTCATTGATTTCATAGTAGAATTTCATTTGAGTGGTCCTTTTCTATACCAGATTTTTTAAAAGTGAGTTTGCATTGTAGGACTGCACCAACCTTCATCTAGGGTACCTTGGATTTTTTGGAAGCCATGTGTCATTTTTTAATACTTATTTATTTACTCAACAAATTTACTGAAAACCTGCTGTGTGTGCCAGGTCCTAAGCTGGACATACATTGGTAAATAAAAATTATAATATGGCAAAGAGGTTTAAGATCATGAATTCTGGAGTCAAAGTGGTATGTGACTTACTGACTGTATGATCCTAGGCAAATTAACTTCTCTGGCCTCAGTTTCTTATTTGTCAAGGGGGGATAATAATAGTACCCTCCCCATAGGGTTAAATGAGTTCATGTAAGTAATGCTTTTAGAACAGTAAATGACCCATTGTAATTTCTATATAAATGTTTGTTATTATTTTCATTATTATTATTAAATATTATTATTATTGAACAAACATCCCTACTCTTGATAACTTTATAGTCTAATGGAAGAGACAAAAAAAGTTGTAAATACAAATTAATTATGTATTGTAATAAATGTTATGAAGGCAATAAACAGGGTACTAACATGAAGAATACTAGTAGAGTGGGGATAGGCCAGGTAGGATAGCCAGTGAAGGCCTTAATGAAGAGGTAACATTTAAGAGGGTCATGAAGGAGGGTAAGGAGACTTGTAGACACCTCCAATATCTAATGCAGGAGGAGCAGGAGCCAAATAATTAAATCCTTTTTCCTAAATGTCAACTACGGTTTTTTTTTTGCGGTTCGCAGGCCTGGCCTCTCACTGTCGCGGCCTGTCCCGTTGCGGAGCACAGGCTCCGGACGCGCAGGCGCAGCGGCCATGGCTCACGGGCCCAGCCGCTCCGCGGCATGTGGGATCTTCCCGGACCGGGGCACGAACCCGTGTCCCCTGCATCGGCAGGCGGCCTCTCAACCACTGTGCCACCAGGGAAGCCCCCTATATTTCTTTTGAATAGTTGATATTTAATCAATGCTTGTAAAGTAGTACTTTCTTTTTACCAGCATCATAATGAAGTTTTTCTTTTCTTTAACCTTTGAAAATAAAAAACTCTAAAGTGTTTTTGAAATCTGTACTACGTGTTTACTTTTGTCATTCATACTATGAAAGCAAAAGCTTATTTTACTCTGTTTTTTTGGTTTTTTTTTTTTTTTTGCGGTGTGCAGGCCGCTCACTGTTGTGGCCTCTCCCGTTGCGGAGCACAGGCTCCAGACGCGCAGGCCCAGCGGCCATGGCTCACAGGCCCAGCTGCTCCGCGGCATGTGGGATCTTCCCGGACCGGGGCACGAACCCGTGTCCGCCGCATCGGCAGGCGGACTCTCAACCACTGCGCCACCAGGGAAGCCCCAACTACGTATTTTTTTGAAAGAAAAGAATTAGTGAGGTTTAGTTAAGAACCTTTCAGCAATTTTATTGTGATGAAAGTAAGTGTATGCAAAATGTCTCACTTACCTGTATTGCTTTGGGATGACTTAATGATTGCCCTAGGACATCCAGATTTCAATCTGTCTCTTGCTTCTTTGAATCTTCTTTGCATTTATCATGGTTGATACCTGGTAAAAATGAGTTAATTGGTATTTACAGTTGTTAACCTACTATACATTTGTTGCCTTATGCTCTGAAAAGATCCCAAGAACCCCTCTTAGCCATTCAAAAAAATTTATGGGTTTATTTTGTTTTTGGGCCACGCCTCGAGGCCTGTGGGATCTTAGTTCCCCGACCAGGGACTGAACCTGGGCCCTTGGCAGTGAGAGCGTGGAGTCTTAACCACCGGGCCACCAGGGAATTCCCCATTCATAAAATTTAGATTGCATGAAAAATCACAACTCGTTTTGCAATTCATAAGGCTACCTCGCTAAAATTGAGGAGCATGGGGCAAAGATGTTTAAGTTTTAATAGGTTTTAATAATAGGCAATGGTATAGTCAGGGAGAAAATATAGTGCTGAGAGCAACAGATTGCTGTCCTCTGGTTTACCTGAAACCTTCATTTATAGATTTGAAAGATGGGATTTTACCTTCTATCATAAAGTTTTGAGAATAGCAGAGTCTGTGGATCTTTTGGGAGATCATAATATCTTTTACAGAAAAATAATCTTAATATCACTTGTATTTGTTTTAACAGTTTTTCTTCTTCAGTTAGTGCTTTTATTGGTAGCAATATTATAGGCAAAAGTGTATACTGCATGTTTTGTGAAATGTCTTTGTTACTGACTTGGTGATGTCATGGGTATGTAGCCTGCTCAGGAAGAACACAGAGAAGATCCCGATTTTCAGACTGAGGAAGGAGGAGGACTGGAAGACTGCTCTAAAACAGAAGTAAAAGAAGAAAGTCCTGAGTCAGTAGCAGAAAGAGAATTAAAAGCTTCCCAGAAATCGATCAGAAGACACAGAAACATGCATTGCAAGGTTTCTTTGTTGGATGACACAGTTTATGAATGTGTTGTGGAGGTGAGCGCATTTCAATCTCAAGTGGTTAGAACTCTTACAAATTGTTTCATGTAGGGTTGGGTAAGTGGTGCCGTGGCCTAAGACCCAGTATAATGAATATTTCTATGGACTGAAATATTAATAGTGATTTTCTGGAGGTGAAGGTGTGGAAGGATTATGAGTGAGTCTTATTTTCTTCTCCAGCTTTTTCTATATCTGCCAAATCTTGTGAATTGAGCATGTGTTACTTTTATAATCCAAAATAATTTTGTTTAAGAAAAAAATTGGTTTGTTATTTATAGAGTGATCTTCCATGACTAGATTTCCCAGGATAGCCTCAATTTCTAGGTCTAGCAGTACCCATAATTGTATTTATCAAAAAAAAAATTTACTATCTGTTCATTTCTGCTCTCCCAGATCTAAACCTTAATGAGCTTTATTTAATGTATTTCTTTAGCTCCATGAGATAGTATATAAAAAACTTAAATTAAGTAATCCCATTTATTAAAATTCTCTATTATTTCCAGAAAGAATAAATAATTGAATCAAGATTGAATAAAAATGTCAGAGTTGTTCCAGTTATTCTTTTGCTTCTTCAAGACAAGTTAAAAGTCCTTAAAAATCTATCAGCTTTTTTTTTTTTTTTTTTTTTTTGCGGTACGCGGGCCTCTCACTGCTGTGGCCTCTCCCGTTGCGGAGGCTCAGCGGCCATGGCCCACGGGCCCAGCCGCTCCGCGGCATGTGGGATCCTCCCAGACCAGGGCACGAACCTGCGTCCCCTGCATCGGCAGGCGGACTCTCAACCGCTGCACCACCAGAGAAGCCCTATCAGCTATTTTTTTAACTAGAGCAGTAATTGCCAATTACGATATGCTTGATAAAAAGCAATTGTGATGATTACTAATAATAGCCTTTTGATAAAACATATAATTCACATATGCTTGTATCTTAGGTGTGTAAAAAATTATTTTGAAATTGAATTATTTATATGCAAATATATCAAAACACAAATAAGTAGTCTAAAATATTATGCTGTGTTTATTAATAGGAATTCTCTCTCCAAGTTTTGAAATAGAAATCAAGAAAAATACACTGTTGCACTTTTAAAATAGTTACTACACCTGGTAACTGGAGAAGACCTAGGGTCTGCTCTTGCTGCTTCTCACCACTAGCTAGTCTAGAGATGGGGAAAGCTATTCCACACTCATTCTTCCCATTCAGACCAAAATCTAGATATGGGTCCCTTATATCTGAAACATTTGGGGGCAGATGTGTTTCAGAATTCAGAATATTTTGGGTTTTAGAATTCAGAATATTTTGGGTTTTAGAAAAGCAACAAGTACGTATTCTGCAAATTTCATAATATTCCCAGCAGAGTGTGTAGCAGTAGGTACATTATCAAACACATTATTTCTATGGTAAAATATATGAAGATTCACTCTAAGTTGGATAAATAAAGATAAAATATAGCCCATAACAGTTCAGGTCAGAATTTGCCTTCAGATGAGCTTTGAACAAAAACAAAATAAACAAGCCCAACCTTTTACTTTTTAGAACTTCTGAATTTTGGAATTATAAATAAGGGAGTAGGGACCTGTATGTGAAGAATTCCCTAATCATCTCTGTCATGTAGAGTGAAAACATAGAAGGGAGAAAATGAAGAAAATGATATAATGTAGATGGGATAAGTCTATAAATGAGTTAACATCTATGTGAATTACTAATAGTCATTAAAAATAGCTCAGCTCAGACATGTCTCTCGAAGGACATGTCATGTATATGTGCCAAAAAATGATTTCTAATTTTTTGGAAGTTTTTTTTTTTTTTTTTTGGCGGTACGCGGGCCTCTCACTGTTGTGGCCTCTCCTGCTGCGGAGCACAGGCTCCGGACGCGCAGGCTCAGCGGCCACGGCTCACGGGCCCAGCCGCTCCGCAGCATGTGGGATCTTCCCGGACCGGGACACGAACCCGTGTCCCCTGCATCGGCAGGCGAACTCTCAACCACTGCGCCACCAGGGAAGCCCTTGGAAGTTTTAAAAAATGTATTTCTCAGAAGACATTAGCAAGTTTAATTTTTTTTATTATTTAAAAATGTTTTTATTATTATTTTTAAAAAAATAAATTTATTTATTTATTTTTGGCTGCATTGGGTCTTCATTGCTCCGCGCGGGCTTTCTCTAGCTGCAGCGAGCGGGGGCTGTATTCGTTGCAGTGCGCAGGCTTCTCATTGCTGCACCTTCTCTTGTTGCGGAGCACGGGCTCTAGGCGCGCGGGCTTCAGTAGTTGTGGGGTGCAGGCTTAGTAGTTGTGGCTCACGGGCTTAGTTGCTCCACAGCATGTGGGATCTTCCCGGACTGGGTCTCGAACCCGTGTGCCCTGCATTGGCAGGTGGATTCTTAACCACTGTGCCACCAGCGAAGTCCAGCATGTTTAATTTTTTTCAACAATTCCAGTAGTTAGGTAGGACAGGTATACATTTTCTTATCACTTTACAGATGAGAAAGCTAATGTTCAGAAATTGACTCAGGTTGTTTAGCTAGTAAATGAAAAAGCAGGGACTTTTTCACTCTAAATCTCGGTCCCTAAGTTATGGCATTTCCTCCCTATAAACAGGAATACAAGTCCCCCAAATTGGTAATGGTTTGATTTTCTGGGTAGAGAAACATTAAGAAATGATTTGTAGCACAACTGTAAGAACCACTGCAACAGGTAATGTCTGGAGGGTGTCTAAGATCTTATACTTTATGCATTTTTCTGAAAGAGATTGCAGGGATTTGAGACCTAGCTCATTGTCTTGGGACATTTGGTCTGGGAATGATAGAGAGTCCAATGATTTCCATAGCCACTGTTAATTGTCAGTGTTGACGGCTGATTCAGTTAAGTCAGGTGCTCATGCTGACTGACAGCGACCCATAGCAGGCTTCAGGAAATACACCAAAAATAAAGAATGTAATGTTTAGGATGGAGGTGGGGGATGCTTGATGGAATTTTGCTTTGACTTGTAGCAGCATTTCCAAGCAACTATAAATGTGTTGCATATTTAAACTGACAAATTAAGAAACAGGATTTTTGTTACTCACTTCGTTCTACTTGCACTGTGCAGCCACCTGAAAGTGTTAGTAACCAAGGATAAAAGAGAAAATTGGAAAGTGACATTTTATGTTATTTCGTGATAAATGCAGGAATAAGAGGAAACCTCAACTAAAGTATGTGTATCTTTGCAGAAACATGCTAAGGGACAAGATTTACTTAAACGAGTATGTGAACACCTCAATCTTTTGGAAGAAGACTACTTTAGTCTAGCCATTTGGGATAATGCAACCTCTAAGGTGAGAAGACTGCTTGTAATATAAGAAACTGACCCCCCAAAATTGTTTTAATTCTTTTACTGCTGTTAAGAATGTATTTATTCCTGCCTCTCCGAGATACAGTGTACGTAGTAAGGAAAGATTGAAGGTAATTAAAAAACAAAACAACACCTCTAATACTACAGTGAAAAACTTTCTGCAGCTGTGAGTTAGAAAGTCCTCCCATGAATCGAGGAAAATACTCTGAAAAGTATTTTATGTTATACAAGCTCAGTGAGATAAAATCGAATGTTTTTATATTGTGTGTGTGTACCCCACTCAGGTTTATGTTAGAATATTTGAGAATACTTGAATTTGGCATATAAATGAAGTCACTGAGTACCCGTACCTACTTGTTTAATGTAACTGTTATAATTTTTCTATGAACCAAGTATACTTAAATTGCTGGGAGCTGGCTCATCTAAAGGCATTCAGCGGAGGAAATTATTTCATCTTGCAGTTGAGCTTCCAGTGCTCACATTGGTAAAAACCTTCCAGTTGCTTTGAAAACTTTTTGCTATTGTTGGTGCCATCCATACTCTATCGTATCAGCAAATTTTATTTCCTTATAGTAGTTTTCACTATCCTATTTATTTTTTAATGAGAAAATATTAAATTGCTTTATTTATATTCATTGATATATTTCTGTATAAAGTGATGTTAAAAGTGCCCAATATAAAAGCTGAATTTGATTGTACAGCAAACAACAAATCTGGCTGTGTTAAAAAGGGCTTTATTGTCCCCCTTAGATAAGATATTTCTGGGAAAAAAAGTTGATGCCTCTGAATCATAATCTAGTTTCAACTTCTCTGATTGTTTATAAGAACCCCTTCTGGGGAAGTCAGTGGACGAGTGAATCCTGGGAAACATAGGGCTTATCATATTTGGGGCATCTGGAAGGTCTGATGGGCCAGGTTCTTACAGGATATGGTTGGGGTAATGGGCTGTTCTATATTTTCTGCTTCTAAATTCATCATGGCTAACTTTCAGCTCTCGGAAATAGGTCAAAGCAGAGTTTTCCTTTGGGTTAAAATGAAGGTCTTTAGCTGATTCAGGTAGAACAAGTAGAACATAGAAGGGAAAGCAGGAACTTCATTTGCACATGGCCCAAGTAAATCCTGTACAAAAATGAGTTTGGAGAAGACTTCCTTAGCATTGTCAGGTTAAAGGGACAATACAGTAGCAAAAGCCGTTGTGATGGTGACAGTCCTTCTTCAATGCTATCTCTCTGAGTCATACTTTTCCAGTCTGGATGAGTTGCTCTCTCTGTCTTGTATATAGTTGACCCAGGTATTTCCCATCACCATTATCCTGGGGATTTGTTGTACATCTCTCCTGTGATGTTTCTCTTGTTTCCCCTTTATCTTAGCATTTTCTGGTATTTGATAGAGCACTCCTTCTGAGAAATTACATATGGGATGTAATCTTTTTGAGACATTACATGTTTGAAAATGTGTTTATTGTACTGTAGTATTTGGCTGTTAGTTTGGTTGGGTATAGAATTTTAGGCTTGAAATGATTTGCCTTCATAATTTTGAAGGCATTGCTCCATTGTCTTCTAGCTTTTAATGTTGGCTATTGAGAAGGTCAAAGCCATTCTGATTTGTGATGCTTTGTATGATCTCCCCTCTCTCTTGCCCTGTGTGGAATTAGGCTAGTAGAATCTTTTACCCTCCTTCCTTCCCTTCCTCCCTCCCTCCCTCCCTCCCTCCTTTTCTTTTTCTCTCTTTCTTTAGTGTTCTGAGATTCACAGTGATGCATCTTTTTAAAAAAAATTATTTATTTATTCATTTATTTAATTTTTTGGCTGCATTGGGTCTTCGCTGCTGCACACAGGTTTTCTCTAGTTGCTGAGAGGGGGGGCTACTCTTTGTTGTGGTGCACAGGCCTCTCTCATTGTGGTGGCTTCTCTTGTTGCAGAGCA
The DNA here is from genome assembly GCF_011762595.2 of Tursiops truncatus. Taxonomy (NCBI): domain Eukaryota; kingdom Metazoa; phylum Chordata; class Mammalia; order Artiodactyla; family Delphinidae; genus Tursiops; species Tursiops truncatus. The sequence continues at coordinate 161,289,800 of NC_047034.1, read as the reverse complement.
CAGGCTCTAGGCGTGCGGGCTTTAGTAGTTGCAGCACGTGGGCTCAGTAGTTGCAGCTCGCAGGCTCTAGAGCACAGGCTCAGTAGTTGTGGCTCACAGGCTTAGCTGCTCCACAGCATATGGAATCTTCCTGGACCAGGGCTCGAACCCCTGTCCCCTGTATTGGCAGGCGGATTCTCAACCACTGCGCCACCAGGGAAGTCCCCAGGGAAGTCCCCCAAAACTTTTTATCTTTTTGAACAAAGAACTGTTCCAGGTGCCTTTTATAGTCTTCCAGGGAATTGAAATTTTTTCCACTAAGAGAATTTTGTAAAGACCTAAATAAATGGAAATCCAAAGGTGCAATGTCTGATGAATATGGTGGATGAATCAGAACTTCCCAGCCAAGCTGTAACAGTTTTTGCCTGGTCATCAAAGAAACATGCGGTCTTGCATTATCCTGATGGAAGATTATGCATTTTCTGTTGACTAATTCTGGATGCTTTTTGTTGAGTGCTGCTTTCAGTTGGTCTAATTGGGAGCAGTACTTGTTGGAATTAATTGTTTCGTTTTCCGGAAGGAGCTCCCAATAGAGAACTCCCTTCCAATCCCGCCATATACACAACATCCCCTTCTTTGGGTGAAGACCAGCCTTTGGTGTGGTTGTTGGTGGTTCATTTCACTTGCTCCACGATCTCTTCCTTTCCATATTATTGTACAGTGTCCACTTTTCATCGTCCATCACAATTTGTTTTAAAAACAGAACGTTTTCATTACGTTTAAGTAGAGAATTGCATGTGGAAATACGGTCAAGAGGGTTTTTTTTTTTGCTTAACTTATGTGGAACCCAAACATCAAAGTGATTAACATAACCAAGTTGGTGCAAATGATTTTCAGTGCTTGATTTGAATATTTTGAGTATGTCAGCTGTCTCCCTCGTGGTATAGCGTTGATTGTTCTCAGTTAATGTCTCGATTTGTTCGCTATCAACTTCAACTGGTCTACCAGCCCATGGAGCATCGTCCAGCAAGAAACCTCTAGCATGAAACTACTTTTGACACATTCGGTCAGTCACAGAACCTTCTCCATACACTGCACAAATCTTTTTTTGCGTTTCAGTTGCATTTTTACCTCTCTTGAAATAATAAAGCATAATATGCCGAAAATGTTGCTTTTTTTCCTTCCATTTTCAATATTAAAATGTCATACAAAAATTCACCAATTTTGATAAGTCTTTTTTTAAATGCATGTTGATACGACAGCTGTCACATATAATCTAACAAAATTGTTTCAAATGAAGTTGAAGACAACTAAGTGCTACCAGAGCCATCTTTTTTTTTTTTTTTTTTTTTTTTTTTTTGCGGTACGCGGGCCTCTCACTGCTGTGGCCTCTCCCGTTGCGGAGCACAGGCTCCGGATGCGCAGGCTCAGCGGCCATGGCTCACGGGCCCAGCCGCTCGGCGGCATGTGGGATCTTCCCGGACCGGGGCACGAACCCGTGTCCCCTGCATCGGCAGGCGGACTCTCAACCACTGCGCCACCAGGGAAGCCCTACCAGAGCCATCTTAACGGAAAAAACAAAATGAACCTTTTGGCTAACCCAATAGTTGCTTCCTAGATTTTATTCCTGCTTGGAATAAGTTATTTATGAATGAATCAAGGATTTTTTTCTGGAGGATTCCAGAATCCCACTTTGTTTCCCCTTCCAGTCACTACCGCCAGCCCCCAACAATCAGTACTCCTACCTCAGGCCCTGTCAAAAGTAACAGATGTCTTCCTGACATCTATCACCATCAATTAGTTTTGCCTGTTTTTAAACTTTACGTAAGCGAAACCATACAGTATGTGCTCTTAGGTCTGGCTTCTTTTGTTTTGTTTAATATCATGTTTTTGAGTATCATCCATGTTGTGGCGAGTAGCAGTAGTTCATCCATTCTTGCTGCTGTATAATAGTTCATTGTTTGACTACACCACACTTTATGCATTCTACTGTTGATGGACATTTGGCTTGTTTACAGTTTGTGGCTTTTATGAATGCTGCTCCTGGGAACATTCTCATACATGTCTTTTAGTGCATATCTTGTCATATTCATTTCCGTTGGATTCCCAGAAGTGAAATTGCTGGGTTGTGGATGACACATATATGATCAGCTTTAGTAGATACTATCAGTTTTCCAAAGTGGTGCTACCAGTTCACACTCCCACCAGCACTAAGGGTTGCAGCTGTGCCACAGTCTCACCAGCACTTGGTATAACTCACTGCATTTTGATTTCTGCTCTTACCACTCTGCTGAACTGCCCTTGCCAAGATAAATCTGACAGTTTTTCATCTTCATGTTCCTTGTCCATTTTGCAGCATTGACGAGCTTGCCTATCCATCCTTGAAATGTTCTATTCCTTTGGATTCTGTGATACCAGTCTCTCCTGTTTTCCTCCTACCACTTGGTCACTTCTTCTCAGTTTACTTCTCAGCTCTTTATCCTCTCTTCATCCCTTAACTGTAAATGTTCCCCAAGGTTTATCTTTAGTTTCTTTCTTTTAACTCTATTATATGCTCCCTGGATTATTTTTATCTACTTTCATGGCTTCATTTGCCACCTATATGGGGCAAGTGCCCAAATTTATATCTCTGGTTAAAATCACTCTTCTGAGTGCCAGACCTGCTTATCCAGCTATCTACTGAAATATTCTACTTGGATTTCCAAAGACACCTTGAATGTGTATCTATATAAATATACCATAATTTATTTATTCTATTGTTGATGGACATTTGGGTTGTTTTCAGTTTTTTGCTATTGTTTTCTTCTTCATGAAAATTTATTCCTTTTCCTACATTTTCTGTTTCAGTGAATAGTACCACATCTACCCAGTTGCCCAAGCCAGCAACTTAGGAACTTTTGTTTACTACTATACTTTACACCTCTCATCATCAGCCCACCCTATTTACTCAGTCACAAATCCTGACTATTATCATTCTCAACAACAGCTTCTTATTTGGTCTCCCTGTCTACCTCAAATTTGTGTCACTCTTATTTTAAATCCTTCAGTGATTCTCCCTTGCCTGTAACTTGATGAAGTCCAAGTTTCTTAGCATGGAATACTATGGCCTCTATGATCTGGCCCTTACTGTTCTTTTTCATTTTACATCTCTCCTCTTCACTTCTGTGCTCCAGCTTTGCTGAACTACATTCAGCAACTCAGATGTATCATGTTCTCTTTATATACCCTGTGCCTTTCTAATTACTTCCACTTCTTTTTTTGCCTGGCTAACTCTTATTTGTTCTTCAACCCTAAATTAGATCTCCCAAACATTCTTTTTTTTTTTACCTTTTTTTTCCCCAAAAACATTCTTTTGAGAAACATTTCCTAACTGCCTCTAAGAAAAGACAAATTGTTCACTACTCAGCTCTTCCTTTAGACTGACAGCTCCTTGAGGACAAGCACTATTTTTATTTTTATTTTTATTTTTTTTGTGCGGTACGCGGACCTCTCACTGTTGTGGCCTCTCCCGTTGCGGAGCACAGGCTCCGGACGCGCAGGCTCAGCAACCATGGCTCACGGGCCCAGCCGCTCCGCAGCATGTGGGATCGTCCCGGACCGGGGCACGAACCCGTGTCCCCTGCATCGGCAGGCGGACTCTCAACCACTGCGCCACCAGGGAAGCCCCTACGAGCACTATTTTTAAATCCTTTTTTGTAACTTTGGTGCCTAGCACGTGGAGGCATTCCTAAATACTTGTTGGCTAAATAAAATGCTCTGAATTGAATAATTTAAATTGAGCATAAAGTACCTATTGTTATGCACACTGATTTTTTATTGTCTTGTACACACTTTTTGATTTTGACTTTGATTTGGAGGTCTAGATACTGAAGAAATAATACTTTGTTCTCTAAGGTACCTTATACCTTGGAGTCCCATGTGATTGGCACAAATCTGGATTTGCCCCCTCTATGTCAGATTGGTGGGAATTCTAGCCTTAGAGTCATAGAATGGCTCATGCAATCCCTGTAAGAAACTTGTCAGCTTCAGGCTACTTTGGGAGATTTCTCTTAAAAATAGGGAAAATATGGAGTCACCTCACTCTGTAGGGGAAGTGTTCATTCCACAGTGATAGAAAGTAGTCTTTGTTAAGAGTTCTGGATTGCAAGGTTCTCAGAGGTTCCACAAAACTTATCAGTTGGCGCTTTTAAAGTCCTCTTTTGCCTTTGGACCTATAACAACTTAAAGTTCTTTAGTCTTAATGAGCGAGGAAGGAGAAACACCCAGGTTACCCCCTGCCCTTTCTGACAGGACTTAAGCAAGTATGTACTTAGTTTTTATACTTTAGAATAATTTTGTATTAAGTGATATTTTTAAAAACATACATTTCTTAATCATCTGTGTTAATTGCAGGGGCAGGGAAGAGAAAAGGAAACTTGTCCTCACTCTTTGCTTATTATCTGTTGTGGTGACTATCTTTATATAATGGTTAGTGTAATATATAATCAAATGTAAGATTGTGGTGTTCAGGCCCACTCCTTGGGTAGGGCAAATGGGATGGTCATCTTGAACTTTGCCCTTGTTGGTACAGGGTGAGGAGTAATCCCCCCTTACTCTTCTTTTCTAAATACGACTAAAATTCAATTTTCAACATTTTGGAAGGGGGAATGGGGTGGGGGGATTGGGAGCAGGCATGAAAGGGGCTCCTGGGGTGCTGGTAATGTTATACTTATATGTTCACTTTGATAATTTATTGATCTATACATATGTTTTATGTACTTTTCTGTATATGTCTTATGTCAATAAAAATCTTTTAGACAATTCAATTTAGAAATTTCTGTCTTTAAACATTTCTCTAGGAGCCTATGAAAGATGTTAATGGTGAGGCTCTTTTTAAGTGCCATTAGTTTTGCATGGTCCGCTATGGGTTGAGGAACCTTGCCCTTGTGGTGTGCAAATTTTAAGTGGGGTTGGAGAATGGTGAAGGTAGAAATTAGTGTGGGCAAGAGTAGTCAGGAAAAACAAAATAGTTATTCATTCAGTAAACATTAACTGAGCATGAACCATCTACCAGGTGCTGTGCTGACACAGAAAACTTGAATGAGACTGGAGGTCAGAGTTGGAGGGAAAAATAAGATCTAGGTTATAGATCAATAATCCTGGTTATAGATCTCTATTTGTCTTTACAGAATAATAAAAATGGCAAGTGCTTATTTAGCATTTCTTGTTTGCTGAAGCTTTACATATATTACCTTTTAATCTTCACAGTAACCCTGAGATAGGCCCTACTGCTAATATCTCATTTTATTTCCTCTAATAGATGAGGAAACTGAAGTACAAAGATGCTTAAAGTCACTCACCTAGGAAGTAGTAGAGCTAGGATTCAAGCCCAACTGTCTGGTTCCCTGTTTCTCTGTTCAAAATTACTGTGCTATGTGAAACTAATGCAAAAAATATTGGAAATGTAGGTTGACCTGGAGACACTATTGGAGATGGTCAGTAATCCTGCTTCTGATACTCTGTGGTTTATGTATTTTGGAGCTCTGTGTGAATGCCTTTTCTTCTTTTTACAGACATGGCTGGATTCTGCCAAAGAAATAAAAAAGCAGGTTCGTGGTAAGTGAATATAACCCTTTTTCTAGCTCTTTCTTTTTTTTAGTAGGTCAGAGGATTTCCAACCTTTTTCTGGCTGTGAGTCACTTTAGAATTCTGACTATGGTAGATGGCTTTGAAATTAAGATAAAGCCTTCCTTTGGAAGGTAGAGATTCCATAATAGAAAGATACAGCAGAGGTAGACACTATTGAGATGTAGGTCAGATCTTGATGATTTTTTTTTACAACTAGGCAAAGTGGGGGAAGATAGGAATGATTGAGAGAAACAGAAGGTGGAAACAAACAAAGAATAGAAGAGAAAAGGATATGGGAGTCAGTTCTCACAATGGTAGTGATTGAAACTGTAGTAGCTTACGATTGGGAGTTTGCTGCCTGATCCTGTTCCATTTAAATTGTTCTGGACTATTGAGTTCTAACCTTCTCCATGTTTTCTTCTCTATAGTTCTTTTTTGTCCCTTTTCAACCGTCTTCTTCCAAATTGAAGTATGTAAGGAACTGTGTAAGGAAAAAAAAGAATAGAAGAAATTCCTTGCCAGTGACCCTTCTGTCATTGTGGCTTTCTCTTAGCTCCAAGCCCTCTGGCATATATTACTGCTGAACACCCTGCTCAGACTGGTGTCCTGGGATAGATTTTTCTAGGTTGATAAAAGTCTAGATTAGTATTTTGTAGCCTCAGGCCCAATGGGCTAAAGGGTAGAGACTTTACCCACCCCACCCCCACCCCCCCAGTTATGACTAGATGTCCTTTTAGTTTAGTTTATTTTTGAGGAAACTTGTAGGAACTGCAGTAGATGTTATTCATCATGATTAGTAAGTTTTAACTGTATCACCTGAAAAGAAGTTTTGTTTTTCATTTGTTTCTTAAAAGAAAACACTTTTGTTATGGTGAAATGTTTTCTTTTAGACCCTATTTATTTATATTTCTTAAGATAGAGAAACAAAATACTACTTTGGCCTGACAACTCTCCATATTTGCTCTCTGCCTATAAAATCTTGTTTTAAAATGCAAATCAGAGTAAAAAGTATTCAGAATATTTGAGACATGACAACAAAAAACATGATTCCAAGCCCCTTTCAATGAAGATACTTTTAATATTCAATATTACTCAGGAATAAATGATTGTACAAGAAGACTCTTTAGGAAGAGAAGTTAAAACAGAGTTTATGATGAGTGGAGAAGACTATCTAGTAGATTATCTTTCAGGCTACTGAGAAAAAAAAACTCTCGCTAAGAAAAATAACTTAGGTGTTTGTCATTTAAAAAAAATTTACAAAATAATAAAACCTCTTCCTTCAACATGGGAAAGAAAAACCGTGTCTGTAACACAAACTTTAACATCAAAATGTAAATATTTCATTGAGCCAAAGAGAAGGTTGACATTTATCTATTGCAAAGATTTTGGTTTTTTAAAAATAGTTTTCACGGGCTTCCCTGGTGGTGCAGTGGTTAAGAAGCCGCCTGCCAATGCAGGGGACACGGGTTCGAGCCCTGGTCCGGGAAGATCCCACATGCTGTGGAGCAACTAACCCCGTGTGCCACAACTACTGAGCCTGCACTCTAGAGTCCACGAGCCACAACTGCTGAGCCCGTGTGCCGCAACTACTAAAGCCTGCGCACCTAGAGCCCGTGCTCCGCAATGAGAAGCCTCTGCAATGAGAAGCCTGTGCGCCGCAACTAGAGAAAGCCTGTGCACAGCAACAAAGACCCAACAGAGCCAAAATTAAAAATAAATAAAATAAATAAATTTATTTTTAAAAAAGCCCTTGAGTTTAAAAAGAAATAGTTTTCATCATACAAGTAATATATACCCATTGTGAAAAATTTAAGCATTATGAAAATATATCATGAAGCAAATAAAAAGCCTGTAAATCCTATCCTCCAGATATAATCACTGTTAAATTGGTATGATCTGTAAGATTTTTTCTAGGCATATATAAATTTTGTTTTTCAAAAATACAATTATGTTATACATTGTTATATATTGTATCTTCTGTATATTATGTCATATGTAGTTTTAAAATTTTTAAAATAGGTGATATAAATATGAGGTATAAAATTAAAAGATACAGATGAATATAATACAAGGTCAATCTTCCTTCTTCCCCTGTCCTTTAACTAATTTCTTGTGTTCTGTCCAGAGGTGTTCTGAGTGTATATAGACATACATTTTAATATAAATATGTATTTAATGCATACGTTATATTTTATATATAATATACTTTATAAATATATTTTAATATAAATATGTATGTTCTGTATGTATTTAATATACATATGCAATCTTTAACATAATTTGTATACTCTTTATATTAACATGTATCAATTTATTTCATTTGTTAAAAATTTTTTTTTAATGATTATAAAGTTGTATCACTGTATATATATATATATATATATATATATAATATATATATATATATATATAGAGAGAGAGAGAGAGAGAGAGAGAGAGAGAGAGGGAGAGCCAATCTTACTGATGGATATTTTGGGTTGCAGTAAACATGTATTGAATATATATGTATATGTGCACTTAGATGTATCTGTAGTAAATTGCTAGAAGTAGAATAAAAAAGTATGAATGTTTAAATTTGTAATAGATATTCACCAGCAAGATTTTTTCCATATTTCAAAAAATATAGAAAAGAATGGAGGCTAATATAACAAATACCCATGTACCCATCACCCAGAATTAACATGTGTTAACTTTTACATTTAAAATAGAATAGTACAGGTAAGGTTTATCTCTTTTGTTTTCCTCCTAGTCCCATCCCTTTCTCTCCCTATCCGTAGAAATCTATTTTCATGAATTTGAGGTGAGTCAATCCATGTTTTTATATTTTTCCTTCATATATCCATACCCATGTACAATAGATAGTATTGCTTCGCCTGTATTTTTGAAATTTCCCTCAGACCTAACAATCCATTTGAAGCTTCTTCTAAGGTTTATCAGTCTCTCTCCCTTCTCCCAGCTTAATATTTAGCTTTGTTTAACTTCCTTGGTTCTGAATAAGAGAGATCTCCCCTGCTAAGTCAGGCTAGCAACTTCCACCTCCTTCTGGAATAGTACAGAGCAAAAGCAAGAAATCCTTATACCTTCTGAAAAATACTGATACATAAAATAACACAAACTGTGTTTAAGAAATTCTATAGCCCAGGATATGCCCCTTCTAAATGTATCCTCCTCTCCTTCCCCTGCAGAAGTCACCACTGCCCTGAATTTTGTGTTAATGATTCCATTGTATTTTTTAATGTTTTTAAAAAATTACCTAATGTATGAATGTATACCTAAAAATATTGTTTTACCTTTTTGGACATCATATAGATTGAATTATATAACAGTTAATCATTCGTGACTAGCTTTTCTTATAAACATGATTTTGGAATTCATCTCAGTTGAAAAGAAAATTTCACAGTGATATCCTCTGAGTTTTTTCTTTTCTTTTTCTTTTATTTTTGGCTGCACCGTGTGGCTTGTAGGATCCTAGTTTCCCCACCAGGGACTGAAGCCGGGCCCTGGCAGTGCAAGCGCCAAGTCCTAACCACTGGACTGCCAGGGAATTCCTCCTCTGACCTTTTTCTCTTGTATTCTGTTTCATTTTTTAAAATGCTGATTTTGACCCATTAAACTGATTTCACAATGGATCATGATCCACAGTTTAAAAAACCCCACCAGGACTTCCCTGATGGTGCAGTGGTTAAGAATCTGCCTGCCAATGCAGGGGACACAGGTTCGAGCCCTGGTCCAGGAATATTCCACATGCCTTGGAGCAACTAAGCCTGTGTGCCACAGCTCTAGAGCCTGTGAGCCACAACTACTGAGTCTGAATGCCACAACTACCGAAGCCCGGGCGCCTAGAGCCTGTGCTCTGCAACAAGAGAAGCCCCCGCTTGCCGCAACTAGAGAAAGCCCGCGCACAGCAACGAAGACCCAACGCAGCTAAAAATAAATTAATTAAAAAAACCCCCACTGATTTAGGCTTAAAGTGGAATTGCTAGATTATAGAGTATGTTTATTTTTAGTTTTACCAGATATAGCCAAATTGCTCTCCTTTAAATTGATTGTAATAGTTTACATCCCCATAGTATCTCATACATCCCCAATAGTGTATGAGATAGTTCCTGTTTTCCTGTGTACCCAGAAGGCAGGAATTTTTTTTCAATTATTAATTTTAAAAATGTTTGGACACAATTTCAGACTTAAAAGTTGAAAGAATGGTACAAAGAATTCCTGGGTACCCTTCACCCAGATTCCTCAGATGTTAATATTTTACTATTTTATCTTTTCTCTTTATCTACACACACACACACACACACACACACACACACACACACACACACACACACAACCTTTTTTCTGAACCATTTAATAGTAAGTTGCATCGTAGCAGCGCCATTCACAATAGCCACTTTTTTCTACCCCCAACTTTCACAGTTGCTTTCTATATGCGCTGTTCTTTGCCTTGATTTTTTTTCCCACGTAACAGTATATAGTGGCAGTGTATCTTTTCTTGCTAAATAAATACATTTAGGTTGTTTCCAGACATTTGCTATTACAAACAATATCTTATACCTGTATCATTTGACCACGTTTAAGTGTATGTTTAGATACATTTATGAAAGTGGAATTGCTAGGTGAAAGAGTATATACATTTTATGTTTTGATAGATATTCTCAATTGTTCTCCATAGTGTTGTACCAGTTTACAGTCACATCAGCAACAGAAGAAAGTGCTTATTTTCCCCACCAATCGTGGGTGTTATCAAGCTTTTTATATCAGTTAGCTCAAAGAGAAAAAAAAAATCACACTTTGTAAACTGTTGTTGATTTTCTTTCTTTAATGCTAGTCTTCCTATACTATTAAAAAATTGCCATTTATATATGTTATGAAATAACTGAATTTGTGTTTAAAGTTCTTAAATGCTGAATTCACATTTATTGAACATTCTTTTAGCTGTCTTGTTTCCCATATTGATTTGCTCTAGCCAGTACATTTTTAAAAATAAATTTATTTATTTATAGCTATGTTGGGTCTTCATGCTGCGCGTGGGCTTTCTCTAGTTGCAGCGAGCAGGGGCTACTCTTCGTTGTGGTGTGCAGCCTTCTCATTGCGGTGGCTTCTCTTGTTGTGGAGCATGGGCTCTAGGCGTGTGGGCTTCAGTAGTTGTGGCTCATGGGCTCTAGAGCACAGGCTCAGTAGTTGTGGTGCACACGGGCTTCATTGCTCTGTGGCATGTGGGATCGTCCTGGACCAGGGCTTGAACCTGTGTCCCCTGCACTGGCAGGTGGATTCTTAACCACTGTGCCACCAGGGAAGCCCTTTAGCCAATACATTTTTTATAGGTAGCATAGAAGTCATCTTTTTTTAATGTCTATATGGGAATTATAAGTTAACAATGATTAGATTATTAACATATCATAATCATAACAACAGATGGTATTTTACAGTATTTGAACTGTAAATATTGCCTCCCCATTCCCTTACCCTTTTATGAGAAACAATTATGGGGTTGGTTTCCTAAGTTCCATTTAAAGTTTCTGGGATGTGAAACATTAGAAGTGAGTTAATGGTAAACATTAGGATTGAGTAGATTTGAGACAAGTTTGTTTTATTGTCTGGAATTTGCCTTTTAGTTCAAATTTTGAAGGAAAATATCAACCATTTCCAAGGGACTCCTGTATTAAATATTTTAGCATGCTTAAAACTGCATATTCATTAAGACATTTAAACTATTTCAAATTTTAATTTGCATATGGTCATTGGCAGCCAATAGCAATAAAAATGATATTTGGAGATGAAATGCTGTGAATGCAAAACAGAACAATGTTTGAAACACAGATGTTTGTTATAGGATAGTAGAGTCCAATGGTTAAAAGCATGGGATTTGGGGTAAGAGAACCCTGGATTCACTAGCTATGTATTTTCTTAAGCCTCTGTTTCTTCATAAATAAAATGAACTAATAGTAGCACCTACCTGTATGTAAGAGGGCTAGCTTAGTACCTGGCATGCAATAAGTACTGAACAAAATGTATCTCTTAGCATCATAACCAATCATACTTATTTCTTTTTTTTTTTTTTTTTTTTTTTGCGGTATGTGGGCCTCTCACTGTTGCGGCCTCTCCCGTTGCGGAGCACAGGCTCCGGACGCGCAGGCTCAGTGGTCACGGCTCACAGGCCTAGCTGCTCCGCGGCATGTGGGATCTTCCCGGACCGGGGCACGAACCTGTGTCCCCTGTATCAGCAGGCGGACTCTCAACCACTGCGCCACCAGGGAAGCCCAATCATAACTTATTTATAACTGAGACCAGGCCCTACTCTTTGGGAAACTAACAGTCATGTTAGAAAAACCTTGAAGGGGTAGCACTTAGCTGGAAGAATTGAAGTGCATTCTCCACTTAACTTTTACTCACAATCTCTGATTTTCATTGTAGATAAAAAATATGAAACACTTGTATGAGTCTTAGGATTAAATTCTTGTAGTTTTCATACCTAAAATATTTTCATTAGAGCTATAGTTTCTAAGAGCCACCTATATTGCCTCTTCCTTCTTATTTCTAAAATAATCTCCTAATCTCACCCATATTCTCACCCATATTAATGGGAAGAATGCTTTTGTTTATTTGAGATAATGTTGAGAGATGTCACAAATAAATAATGCCAACACCAAAAGAAAACATCCATGGATCACTTTGAATGACCTCTGAGGACCCAGAGTGGTATATAGATCACATTTTGAAAACCATTGCTACAAACATGTTCACCTATAGGATGGTTTCCTTTATGTTATTTTGCTTATAATGTTTTATAAACAAAACTATTAAGTCGGGTAAAAAAAATGAGATACTCTTAGATGGTGTCTAAACAACTTTCTTCTTTTTCTTTTTTAAATAAAAATACTATTTCACCCACAAAGCATGAAAGTATTAGGACACTTCAAGAAAAAAAAGATTTTTTTGAATATTTTCAGGTATTTCTAACAACCAGAAACTTAGGCATAAGCATACAATTCTTTTGTGTTTATTTTTACAGGTGTCCCTTGGAATTTCACATTTAATGTAAAGTTTTATCCACCTGACCCAGCACAGTTAACAGAAGATATAACAAGGTAAATAATTTATTAATAGTTAAATATGTAATAAGTAATCTCATTATCATAAGCTCTGGGAATTTCTCCATTCAGAATTGAAGAAAAATGATGAGCTATTAAACCTAAGATAAAAAGTTTCTGGTCACTTCAAGGCAGGCTTGCAAATAAGTGATCCTAAAAGCCTCAAATATCTGTGACTCGCCTGGAGAAAATTGGTAGGGAATTAACCTTGCTTATCATGGGTATTGTGCCGTGCTGTGGACAGGGAACCTATAAACCATACTGTCCTCCAAAGGACAAGAGACAAATATAGTGGCAAAACAGCTCTGCCGTTTTTTTTGTTTGTTTTAAATACTCCTCTCACACCATGCTGTTCCTTAAGGGATCAAAAAAACTAAAGTCTCAGTGTTACTATTTTTTTCTTCCTAGTCCCCTCTTAAATTGTATAATTAGGTACGTGAACTGAACATTCCTCAGTAATTTTTTTTTTTTTTTTTTTTTTGCGGTACGCGGGCCTCTCACTGTTGTGGCCTCTCCCGTTGCGGAGCACAGGCTCCAGACGCGCAGGCTCAGCGGCCACGGCTCACGGGCCCAGCCGCTCCGCGGCATGCGGGATCCTCCCGGACCGGGGCACGAACCCGTGTCCCCTGCACTGGCAGGCGGACTCTCCACCACTGCGCCACCAGGGAAGCCCCCTCAGTAATTTTTGAGCCCACTTAATTTATGAAATAAATCTTGTACTGTTTAAAAATAGCTTACTGATTCCTTTTTAAGAAAGTGGCCTTTATTGGATTCTATATAAATACTGAATATTAGCAAAAAAGCAAAAAGGAAAAACAGTATATAGTAAAGAATACTACTCTACATATGTATATCCATAGCATCTTGCATAGAGCCTTATACGTAGTATGTATTTGGCAAATGTTTGTTCAATTGAATGTTGGTTGTTGAGAAACTGCTTTCTAATTCTGATTTTGCTGTCAACTATCTGATTTCAGACAAATATACACTCTCTAGGCTTCAGTTTTCATCTCTCTCAAATAAGAATAGCATAAGACTATTAAAAGGTCTGCTTGTTAAGTACTGTGAAATGTCTGTGCCATTTGAAAAAATTATTCTTTGTCCAGTTATCCTTAGTACATTCTTGAAGTTGAGATGCAATATCTCTGCCTGAAAAAATTGTCTTGGTTATTGCTTTTTCACAGGTAATATTTGTCTCTTAGAGTTGCTAATTATTCATCTTTCTTCATTAAGGTTTATTATATATACAACAAAACAAATCCCTAAAAATCTGTACTAATTACCTACATTTTAGAAGAGTTTAAGATTCTTATGATTTGATTGGCATTGCTCTGACTTTTTAAAAAAGATGTATGTAGTGACTAATCATAGCAAAAATGATTGCTGGTGAATATGTTGTTCAGCATCTAATTATGGTCAAGTCAAAGATATGATTCTAATCAATATAGGAGTTTTCAATTTAATCATACCTCCCAGCTTTCCTGTTTGGTAAAAGAGTCTGAACTGGTTAACCCAGTCAGAACAAGGGCTAAGGAGGTCATGGCCATGGGTGTGAATACCATATGGTGTGTCTGACATATGTAGGGTCACTCAGTTTGTTGGACTTAACTGTTTCAACCCTCATCTGAATTCCCTATAGTTTAGCATACAGGTGGAATCAGTCTTACAAGATGATAGTGTGTGGAAGGCTGCATGCAATTTAAGCCCATCTTGGAGGAAAAACATACCAAAGAACGTTCATATCCTAGTGAAAATGTATCAGTAATGTCATCTTTGTATATGAAGGGCAGTATCTATGCATTTGGCAAAGCAACGTGATAGAAAAGAAAGGACCCAATTTGGGGGCCAAGCAGCCTTTATTACTATCTGACATTGAAATAGTACAATGAACAACCATATACCCTTTACCTAACTGAACAATTATTAATATTATCTCATATTTACTTAATCATTCTTTTTCTTTCTCCCTCCCTACTTCTCTCTCCCGTTTTCTTCCTTTTTCTCTCTCTGTATTTTGTTATTGTTTTTGTTGCTGACATGGTAACATCTTTTCTCTTTGGCTGTAGGTATTATTTATGTCTTCAACTTCGGCAGGACATAGTTGCAGGACGTCTGCCCTGTTCATTTGCAACGTTAGCATTATTAGGTTCTTATACCATCCAGTCTGAGCTGGGAGACTATGACCCAGAACTCCATGGTGCAGATTATGTTAGTGATTTTAAACTGGCCCCAAATCAGACCAAGGAACTTGAAGAGAAGGTCATGGAACTGCATAAGTCATACAGGTAAATATGTCTCCAGGATTTGTTCTGTGTTTACTTTGACAGTAAGTTTAAACCCTTGACCTGGGATTGATTCAGTGTTTGCCTTAGTGGGAACTGGTGCCATGGAAAGAGTCAGCTTGAGCTCAGTTCCCTCCCAATTCTTTGGGCAAATCATTTAAACCCTCTGAACCTCAGTTTTCTCATCAGAGTAATAGGTGTTGCATTGTTGGATGAAAACTACATGAGGTAATATATGTAAAGCACTAAGCACAGTACCTGGCACATAGTAGGTGCTCAATAAATGGTAGCTATTATTATTATTGCCTTACCTTTTTTTTTTTCCAGATTTTAAATGTATTATGCTGTATTAGATGCCTTGAGATCTTTAGAGCAGAGGTTCTTAACTTGGGGTCTATGTACATGGATAGACTTCAGAGGGCCCATGAAACCCCTGAAGGTATTTTTAAAAGTCCTTATTGAATTCACTAATTTTTTTTTTCATGGAAATAATTTGTTAATGTTGGGAGGTATAACACAGTGATCAGGAACAAGTTCAGACTGAGCTGGGTTGAATTCTTGGCTCTGCTTGGTCCTGGCCTGTGACCTTGGGTAATTCACTTAATCTCTCTGAGCCTCAGTTTCCTTATATGTCTGATAGAGATCATTACCTCAGAGGAAATAGGGTGAGCCATAGGATTAAAAAAGGTAATATGTGTAAAAAGTTAATACAATGTCTTACATAGTAAAAATTCAATAAATGTTAGCTAATATTAAAGTCCCAGAAAAATTTGTGTTTCTTGCTACCAAACATCCCATTGTTATTTGAGTGACTTGTTACAGCTAAATTTTGCAAGCTGCCTTAGCATATTAAGGAGACTGATCCTGGCCTTGAGTTGCTACCCTGAATTATGTTAGCATGAGTTAGGCTAGGATGCCCCAAAGGGTCATACTGCTGAGAAGTCCAGGGTGGTCTTAGTAGGCTTTTCATGGTAGGAACAAGTGTTCTGTTTGGCCGTTGAGCCATCTTATTTTCCTTAGAGTGGTTCCAATAGGATTGCATGGATTGAGATGCCTTAAATGAGAGAGTTTGAACTCAAGGTGCCCCAATTCTGGTTGCCTTATTCCCCCTGTAGGTTCCGGTCCCACAGTCATAAGAACCATAATGAGGACTTTAAAGTCTACAACCTACATAGCAATAATCTTATAACTATCACCTTACTCTCCTGAGGTCACACTGTTTCTACAGAGAACTGCTGAGGTTTGCTTTTCAAGTATGAGCATATACATTACAATGCTCTGATATCTAAGACCACTAATATATCACTTTCAACTAGTTGATGATTGTAACTTAAGCATGTTGTATTGTCCTTAAATATGTTTTTAATATACTTATTTATATTCTGATTACGATTCTAGAAATTTATATATATATATATATACATAAAATATATAATTACATACATATATATACAAAAGCAAGTAGTGGAAAGAAGCAATCAATTAAAATAATTTGATTTGTTAAAATGTCAGGATTGTAGGGAAATGTTTTTTTTCTAATAATTCAAAAATAATTTTTATTGGTAGTGTAATCTTTGAGCAATCAATAAAATGGTGAAAGAAAATATTCTGCTGCTGTGGAGCAAAACAGCAGAAAATAGTGGTATCAGATTATGATTGATACCTAACTTCTGTCTCTGACTTTTTCTTTTTTTTTTTTTGCGGTACGCGGGCCTCTCACTATTGTGGCCTCTCCTCTTGCGGAGCACAGGCTCAGCGGTCATGGCTCACGGGCCCAGCCACTCCGCAGCATGTGGGATCTTCCCGGACCAGGGCACGAACCCGTGTCTCCTGCATCGGCAGGCAGACTCTCAACCACTGCGCCACCAGGGAAACCCTTTTTTTTTTTTTTAAGGAGCCCCAGTTTATCTATCACTCAGCTTCAACAGTTATTACCCCTTGTAGCTTTCTTCAGTCATTTATTCCCCTCCATATTTTTCCCCGACAGTAGTTTAAAGCAAGTCATATCATTTCACCCATAAAAACTTAAGTATCTACCAGGATACAGACTTTAAGAACACAATACAACTATCACACCTAATAAAATTAACACTAATTCTTTAATATCTGATGATTCTTTTAATGGTTATTTGATCATAATAGAATTTCAGGTTTGGGAGGACTTTATAGTCTAAATCTCATGCAATGCTTGATTCTCCTTTTTAGCATTGTTACATAATCATCATAACATTATAAGCAGCTAATTATTGTGTGTCTGTTATTATGTGCCAGATACTATGCTAGGCACTTTATATTTAACCTTTATAATCACCCTTTGAATTAGGCCAGCTCTTTTCTTTTTTTTTATAAATTTATTTATTTTTGGCTGTGTTGGGTCTTCGATGCTGTACACCGGCTTTCTCTAGTTGCTGCGAGCGGGGGCTACTCTTTGTTGCTGCATGGGCTTCTCATTGCAGTGGCTTCTCTTTTTGTGGAGCTTGGGCTCTAGGCGCATGGGCTTCAGTAGTTGTGGCTCCCGGGCTCTAGAGCGCAGGCTCGGTGGTTGTGGCGCACGGGCTTAGTTGCTCCGTGGCATGTGGGATCTTCCTGGACCAGGCTGCGAACCCATGTCCCCTGCATTGTCAGGCAGATTCTTAACCACTGTACCACCAGGGAAGTCCCAGGCCAGCTCTTTTCATATGGTGTTGTTTTACAGACTGCCGGCAGTCTCCAAGATTCTTTTTTTTTTTCCGTGTATTTATTTATTTTTGGCTGCATTGGGTCTTCGTTGCTGTGCATGGGCTTTCTCTAGTTGTGGCGAGTGGGAGCTGCTCTTCGTTGAGGTGCGCGGGCTTTTTATTGTGTTGGCTTCTCTTGTTGTGGAGCACGGGCTCTAGGCATGCGAGCTTCAGTAGTTGTGGCGCGTCGGCTCAGTATTTGTGGCTCGCGGGCTCTAGAGTGCAGGCTCAGTAGTTGTGGCACACGGACTTAGTTGCTCTGCGGCATGTGGGATCTGCCCGGACCAGGGCTCGAACCCGTGTCCCCTGAATTGACAGGCGGATTCTTAACCACTGCGCCACCAGGGAAGCCCAGTCTCCAAGATTCTGTTAAGGGGTCCATGAGGTCAAAATTATTTTCATAATAATACTAAGATATTATTTGGCCATTTCACTGTGTTGAAATGGTGGAGCACAAATCAAAGCAATGGCACCAGACTGTACTACTAGTCATTATATGCTTCACCAACATTCACTTTTATTTTTATTTATTTATTTATTTAAAATTTCCATTGTAGCCCTTTTTAAAAATTGGCTTTATTTATTTATTTATTTATTTTTCTTATTTTTGGCTGCATTGGGTCTTCATTGCTGCGGATTCTTAACCACTGTGCCACCAGGGAAGTCCCACACTTTTACTTTTTAACTTGCAGTTAAAAATTAAAAAGTAAAATAAAATATTTTTAAACCTACCAATTCACTTAAAAATTTTCATGATGAAGCAGTAAAGAGTATTGATTTTATTAAATCTGAAATACATCCTGTTTAATATTCTGTGTGATTTAATGGGAAGTACACAGAAAGCACTTCTGCTGCATACTGAGGTACTCGTCTTGAAGAAAAGCACGTGTGTAATTGTTTTGAGTTCTCAGCTGCATTAGCCAGTTTTTTAATGCAACTCCTTTTTTACTTGAAAAAGTGACTGATTATTCAGACTTGGTTATTTGGCATACATTTCCTCAAAAGTGAAATGAGCCAGTCCTTTAAGGATTGGTAAATGACTGATAGTATTTGTTGCTAATGACAAAATTCAAGCTTTCAGATGAAAATTAGAATTTTGGAAAATTTGTATTTGCCATCATGATCTTGACAGGTTCCAAATACTTAAACGACTTTTCTGATGAAGTTGGTGATTATTTTAATGAATGTGATTCTTTTCTTTTAATATCATACAATGAAATGTGTCAACATTTGGAAAACTTGCATTACTCAGCCAACCAGTATTTTTCAGATATGAAATGCATGATGTTACAAAATCATGCATCTGTATAAAAGACCCATTCAAAATGCAAGATAGACCAATGGATTTTAATGTAATATGGTACAAAAAGTTCACTGATATGTTTTCAGATTGAATACAGAAGCAGGTAGGAAAATCTAGCTATCTTCTAAGCCACACATTAAATAAAATTTGTAGGGCTTCCCTGGTGGCGCAGTGGTTGAGAGTCCGCCTGCTGATGCAGGGGACGCAGGTTCGTGCCCCGGTCCGGGAGGAGCTCGCATGCCGCGGAGCGGCTGGGCCCGTGGGCCATGGCCACTGGGCCTGCGCGTCCGGAGCCTGTGCTCCGTGGCGGGAGAGGCCACAGCAGGGAGAGGTCTGCGTACCGCAAAAAAAAAAAAAAAAAAAAAAAAAAAATTGTAAATATGTAAAGCGGTGTCACTCCTTACCTACATTTGGGGAAAATACTGTTATTTTTCACACAAAAAATTTTTCATGTTAAAACATGAGTCATTTATTGTTATTCATTAAGTCCCCTACATACAAACGAGTTCCTTCCGGAGAGAGTATTCGTAAGTCCAATTTGTTGGTAAGTCCAACAAAGTTAGCCTAGGTACCCAACTAACACAATCGGCTATATACTGTTGCTTTTACGCTTGCTTCTGGACATCCTGGGCTTGAAATAAAGACACTACTGCTATACTCTACAGTCCTGTACAAAGTACACAAAAGCACAACCACTTGTAGAGAATGCAAGCACGTGACAATGTGTGCCAGACACGTGAACTAACTTACGTGATTGGACATGCAAACGCACATTCACATCTTTGAAAGTTTGCAACTTGAAGGTTCATAAGTAGGGGACTTACTGTTCTTTAAAGATTTAATCAATAGTTTTCAATTTTATTAGTTTTAATTTCTAATATAGTAAATATTGATAGAAATAACTCACATTAAAAAAAACTCTTTAAAAAAACTCAGTAATTATTGAGAGTGAAGGGATCCTGAGGTCAAAAAGTTTGAGAACCCCTGAGTTAGGCAGTAAGACTAAAACCTGGGCTGTGGAGTCCGCCTGTCTTGCTTTGAATTCAGGCTCCATTCCTTATTAGCTTTATGACTCAGTAAGTTATTTAAACTCTCTAAGTTTCAGTTTTTTCATCGGAAAAATAAGGCTGATGATGTGAATTTTGTGATTGTTAAATTAGAAATTCATGTAAAGTGCTTTGCACAATGGTTCTTATTCCATTTTACAAATAATGAATGTGAGTCTGGGTTTAGAGACTGAGTTTAAACCCAAATAGGTGAAACGATCTCAGAGGACAGGTGGATATGGTCTACTTGATGTTCTGTGAGGTATACAGATAGAAATTGAGCAATAATCGGTCTCCATGATTAGAAAATTTAGAGGTCTGTCGTCTTGGAATTTACTTGCTCCTTTTTGGAAAGATTGGCAATCCTCACAAACAGAAAGCAAAATGGAAATTTTAATTATGTCCAACAACGTGACATTTTAACCAGTCCAAAGAGACTTCTGCTTAGGCAGAAGCATTTACTGTGCATTGGAAAATACAAGTAAATACTACTCCGCTCCTCAGATAAATAGAAGATAGCCTACGTACGTGGAATTCTTAGTAGTGGCCCTTTGCCTAGACAGAGACCGTGAAGCTATAATTAACACTAAATTGACAATAGCAAATCAAACTTTAAAACGAATTGTCCTCCATTTATGGGGACTAAGATGGTATGTAAAGTTGTCAGTTGTCCCCCACTTAATTATTTGAAACCACAGTCCTTAATTAGAAGATGCAACAACATTATTAAAAGGCTGTCACAACCCCGCCAGATGAAAACTGCTGACCACAAGCATGCAGACCCCAAATTGGCTGAAACCAGAAGATGGGTGATGCTTGAAACTTCACCTTGTTGCCAACCAATCAGAGAATTGTCCATGAGCTGATCATGCACCCTGTAGCCCCCTCCCTCACACTGCCTTTAAAACCTTTGTCTCCTAACCAGCAACTTGGAGTTCGTTTTAGGACATTAATCCACCATCTTCCCAGGTTGCTGGCCTCATGAATAAAGCAACTTTTCCTATCAAAAAAAAGGCTGTCACATAACATTGGAACTCACTGAATGGCTCTATATCCTGACTCCACTTGCTCAAAATAAATACAGGGAAATTTTGTTATAACTTCTCTTTTTAATGAGCAAAAGTTAACCAGTGCCAAAGCTCCCTGGTTATGTACTTCTGTAAGTTGCAGTAATTTCAAGTAGTAAATTATTAGATGGTACTGAATAAATTCAGGACAGTACTCCTAATGGTTTAGAACTGTCTAATCTCTTCCCAGATAGTTTGTTACTACTTTCAAGAGTTTTCAAACATTTAGGAAAAACCATAGTCTTTAAAATGTTAAGCTGAAAATAATTTAAGTTTAATTTGTGATTTAAATTTGTAAAATATATGTTTGTATTTATGCACAGGTATCTGTGGTTGGTGGGATTATGGGAGATTTTCTTCTTTTTTTTTTCTATGCTCTTAAAGATATTTTCCAAATTTTATACAATGAATTAATGATTTTTATAATCAGAAAAAGCTTCCTGAAACAATTGTGTCCTAAAGCCGTTAGGTGGGATAGAGCAAGATAGTCATCCATGCTGAGAGGCAGTCTGGCTGGGGATATTGGGGCTTAAGCAGGGTGAGGAGAATGTTCATTGTGGGGGGCCATCCTGGCAGGAGAAGTCAGAGCTCAAATAGGATGAAAAGGGAGTCGTGAAGGCCTGCGGAGGGCATCCCTATGGGATGGTACCTGATACAGGTGTTGAAGCCCAAGCCGGGTCAGAAGATGTCTATGGAAGGGGTAGCCTAACACCAGGAGTCAGAACCTGAGTGAGGTAAGGAGGACATGTGCGGGGAGCAGCCTAGCATGGGGAATTCAGAGTCTAAGCCAGTGAAGAGGGCACCCACGTGGAGGAGGGGTCAGTGGCAGCAAAGAGAGATTGGTTATGTACAGGGGGTTGATCAAATGAGTCAATGTATTGTATTAAGGATAATGGGAGCCAGGTTTCTGACTGTCAGTAAAGGGAGATACAAATTAGAGTGAGAGAGAAATTAAAATGAACCCTGTGGTGTTGCATTAAAACTGGAGGTTTCAGTGTAAACTCATTGTTTCCGATAGATAGATGGATGGATAGATAGATGTTAGATAGATAGAGATGTAAATAGGTATACACACACACACACACACACACACACACACACACACACACACACGCATACTCACATACTCTGACTCTACGTTGTGCCAGAAGGAGGTGCTCAAAAAATGATGGGAAGGGCTTCCCTGGTGGCTCAATGGTTGAGAGTCCGCCTGCCTATGCAGGGGACACGGGTTCATGCCCCGGTCCGGGAAGATGCCACATGCCGCGGAGCGGCTGGGCCTGTGGGCCATGGCCGCTGAGCCTGCGCGTCCGGAGCCTGTGCTCCGCAACGGGAGAGGCCGCAACAGTGAGAGGCCCGCATACCGCAAAAAAAAAAAAAAAAGAAAAAAAAAATGATGGGAAATGGTCAGAGGGACACAGAATCCAGCTTAGAAAGGCTCCTGCTAACCAAATCTGGGACGATTTAAGCACTAAAATAAATAAGGAAGATAATTGATTATATTACATTGAATAAGCTGAGAATCCCTGAGTCCATACTGATATAAATGAGTGAATAGATTAAAAGTTTGACAAGGAATAGACTATTTCCAAATACATTCCCACAGAATATTTATTAATTACAAAGAGGTAAAGAGGAATTTCATGGAAGAGAAGCCCGGCAGACATCACTGATCAAAACGAACATCTGGAAGAGACAAATTGAAATCATGTTCCCCCTGATAGGATGCAGTGAGAACACAGGGTCACTTCTGTGATATTCCTGTGAAAGATGTATAACTTATGAGGTCAATTTGTGGAGAAACATCAGACAGGCCCAAATTGAGGGGCATTCTATAGAATAACTGGCCTATAATCTTTAGAAGTTCAAGATTAGGAAAGTCAAAGAAAGACTAAGAAACTTTTCCAGACTGAAGAGGACGCAAGAGAGATGAACTAAATGAAACTCCATGAGGCTAAACTGGATTCTTCTGCCATACAGAACATTTTGGAAATAACTGGGTAAACTTGAATGGGGTCTGAGGATTAGATGGCAGTAATGTATTACTGTTTATTTCCTTGTTTTCAGAGCCCTGTGGAGGTTATGTAGGAGAATATCCTTGTTTGTAGGAATTACACACCAGAGTACTTGGGAGTGATTGGTCATCAGGTTGACAATTTGCTCTCAAATGGTTCAGGAAAAATTGTTTGTATTGTAGGTAACTTTCAAGCGTGTTTCAAAATTTTTTTAGTTATATAAAAAAATGTTAAATGCAAAGCATCAGCCAAACCTCAAATATAAATATTATTTTCAACTAACAAGGAAAGTCATAGTTTTAAAGATCTCTTCTTACCACCTGCCCTTAATACAATTTTAAAGCATGCTTACTTATTAGAAAATCATTTACTACATAGTTTGAAATTTAAATCTGTATTAAAATTGATTGACCCCGTTAATGTCCCTTAGAGTTGGAGAAGTATGGGGAAGATTTCATCATGATTGCTTCATTTAATGTCTTAAAACTTGTCTTCAAATTAAAGTGATTAAAATTATTTCTCGGGCTTCCCTGGTGGCGCAGTGGTTGAGAGTCTGCCTGCCGATGCAGGGGACACGGGTTCGTGCCCCGGTCCGGGAAGATCCCACATGCCGTGGAGCGGCTAGGCCCGTGAGCCATGGCCGCTGAGCCTGCGTGTCCGGAGCCTGTGCTCCACAACGGGAGAGGCCATAACAGTGAGAGGCCCACGTACCGCAAAAAAAAAAAAAAAAATTATTTCTCTTTTATGAGTTGCTTATGATGTACCACTGTACTAGAAACTTAAGGGTGCAATAATAATAAACATTTATACTTTACAAAGCAGTTTCACAAGCATTATCTCATTTTATCCTACTAGTCACATTCATTCATTCATCAAAGATTAAAAAAATCATTGCCTATACTAGTCTCAAGAAGTAGGTATTATTATGCTTCTTACTTTCTGGTTAGGAGATTGAGGTCACCACTCTTAAGTGCAGGAGCTAGGATTCCAGCTGCAGTGATGTGACTTGGGTCCCGGCTAAAGCCTGCTACCTTAAACTGAGTCATAACTTGCCTATGACCATGTAATCCCTCCATGCTTGTTTCTTCGTCAGCAAAGTGAAAGTGTTGGACTCTATAATCTTCAAGATCCATTCCAGCTTCGAATCCTAAAATTCAAGCCATCAATAATACTAACACCAACAACAACAAAGACAAAAAAACCAAAAACCCATAAAATGGGAGTAACCTTAACTAGAAAAGTATATAATTTATATGAGGAAAAAAAAACTACAAAAATTTCCTGAGATGTTTTTAATGACTTGAATATACAGACTTGCGTATGTGTTTATTTTCCCATTCTCCTTTTTTGTGTTCAATTTCAGAGTCGTTAATAAAGAGCATTCAGGTATGATGGTTTAGCGCTTGTGGAAGGAAGTTTGTATTCTGAGATGCTGAGTCATTAACAAATCTGCAGTTTCTTTCCTGAGATTTTTTTTTTATGGGGGGGGTGTTATTCCAGGGAACCCTTTGTTCTTTTTGATGAGGATAAAGACAGATGGGTTTGGAAGAGACTTTCTCTTGTTAAATGAATAGGTCACTGCTGCTTTTTATAGCTGGAGGCTGGCAGTCTTATAGGAAATAGGCATTTACATGGTTTTTCTTTGGGGGTATGGCTGCTTTATTGTTACTATGAATTTCTGTTTGATTGGTTTGAATTGCACAGCACTAGGAGTAATATTTTTTTCTTCAAAGCTCAGCATAACAGCTCATGAGCACTTTTCAAAAGAGAAGAAAGTTATAAAGGAGAAGGAAAGACTGTCACAGTGAGTGTTTAGACAGTGAGGCTGATTGTTTTCAAACAAATTTAATTCATTATATGCCTAGTAATGAAGACATCTTAATAACAGAGAAAACAGCCCCATTATCTACATGCCTCTATTAACCAATTTATTTTGTTTAGGTCAGTGGGCAGGACACCATCTGTTACCAGAAATTTTCTTTTCATCAAGCCTGCCCCCATTAAGAATCCCCAGTTAAGCAACTTCAGCTGCCCTCCTGTTTAATTTCCATAGTAACTCAATTCAGGGATAGGGAGAGAAAAAGGCAGCTAAGAGGATATTGTAAGTTGTACCATGCCCTCAGAGGATTTAATTTGGTCACCTCCTTGGCAAGATAAATTAGTGGGAGGAGTTTACATGTGTTGGAGAAAAGGCCTAAGGAGAGGGAGGGGCAGAACTGATGGTGGATGAGGTAGCTTTAAAGAAATTTAGAAGGTTTTATTTTTTAACTTTTTTTTTCTGATAGCTTTTGGTGACTTTTGGTTTCTCCAAGGTCTCTTTTTCCAAGGCATATTTCAATTATTTAGACACAGGGAGTGATAAGAGTCCTTTTCCATACACAATAGTCTACTTTTAGGACTATGAAATATATCTACATACATATTGGTATGTATATGTTTATATAAAGTACAAGTAATATACAAATGTTATTATTGTAAATGTTGACACTGTGACACTGAACGTCTTTTTGTTTTTCTTCTATCAAAGGTCCATGACTCCAGCTCAGGCTGACCTGGAATTTCTTGAGAATGCCAAAAAGTTGTCTATGTATGGTGTTGACCTTCATAAAGCAAAGGTAATGGTAACTTTGGCCTTTATTAATATGCATGTATCAGACCTGTGTCATATACTATTTCTTACCAACCTTTATCTGGGGCATTACAAAACGTTCAGAGGGGATAGTAATTCTTGTTGGACTTTTAAGTCTATCAGTTGAACCAGTCAAGTGTATTAAGTGTATCAGTTGAATTGCCCTTTTACGATTCCACCATCAGAGCGAAGTTTCACACCTAAGCAACCATAAGGATCAAAAGATATAGCACCGAGAGCAAAAGAAATGATAATTTCCTAAAATGCAGATACACTTGAAAATATAGAGTGACAGTGAGGCATGTTTCACAGACAACATCACCTACATCAGAATCACCCGGGGTGTTTATTAAATATGCAGATTCCTGAGCTTCTCCCAGATTTACTGAATTACTTTGGAGGAGAGGCTAAGTCTCCAAATTTAATGAATATCCCAAATGATCCTCCTTCATGTTTGAATCTGAGAATCATTGGCGTAAGGTAGTGGTTCTCAAAGTGTGGTCTCTGAACCAGCGTTTAGCATCGTCTAGGAACTTGTTAGAAATGCTCATGTCAGGTCCCATCCCAGTCTCACTGAATCAGAAACTATGTGGGTGGAGCCCAGCAGTCCGTTTTAACAAGCTCTCCAGTTGATTCTAATGCACAGGGGAGGAACCACAGTGGCTCATTTGAGAACCACTGGGTTAGGGATTTGGAAACTTGAGCTTTCATCCTAGTTCTACCTAATACAGCCTAACACAATGAATACTTAAGGGATGTCGCTTGACTTCTCTCATCTTCAGCTACTGAAATGTCTGGGGAGGTTGAGGAGTTTGTGAGAGAAAGAAAGGGCTCAAGGGATGACCTGAGGTTCATTTAGAGAAATTTAACTAGGATGCGTGATGGGGAATCAAAACCATGTCCAGTGAGAAACAGGCAAAGGAATAGGGATACTTAACCCACAGAAGGGAAAGTTTAGGAAAGATATAATGTCAGTCTTCATGGATTTCAAGGATTTACTTGTGACGTAAAGATTTTACTATGGCTCCAAGATATAACACTAGAACCGGTAAAATGAAAACTGCAGGGAAATACTTTTCAGTCCAGTTGGACAAATTGTCTCACAGAGCTATTTCAAAGATGGGATGGGCTGCCTCAGTAGGGACTGAGTCGTCTATCACTAGAGATATTCCAGGTTAGGCAGAATAATCACTTGGTAGGAATTTAGAAAAGGACATTCAAACATTTGGTGGGTGATTGGACTAAAATGACCTTTCAGGTTTCTCCCAACCTGAATATCTGTATCTGAGGTTTCTTCCTTATTTACATTCTAGTAACTAATAAAATTTCATTGCATGTTAGTGAGTTTTCTTAGGATGTTGCTCTGGATTGTTTGGGGCTGGGTACTGTAACTTCTGTGAATCTCAAAAGTAGCTGGTAGGAAGATCAGATCAGGTCCAGAACTGAAATTGTTAGGTTTTGCTTCTCAATTTCTGCTGGAGGCTGGTGTCAATTCAGTAATTATCAGGATTACATGAGGAGTCAGGCAGCATATTTCTACAGCAAATGTTGTAAAGCAAATTGTTTCTCCAAAACATATAGTTAAAAGAGAGATGTAGTGGTATCCACAGCCTTTAAAAACTTAGGGGGACATCTTCTGGGAAATTTTGTTATGTAGTCATCGAATTGAAGCTGAATATAATTTCTTCTCTCTATTGTGCTTGTACACACGTAGGCACTGATATGTTTCTTTATACTCATTTTGGGAAAAGGAGCAGTCTAGAAGCATATAACTCAGGTCTTTTATTACTTATCTAAATAAATGGTTATCTGTAGAGATTAACTCAGGTGAAATTTATTTTCCTTGAATTACAGACATAGATGATTAATATTATATATTTAATTAAAATTTTTTCTTTAATAAAGAGGCATGCAAATATGGCTTTATTGGTAACTTACTGTTCCTTTTTGACCTGAGGATAATAGTTATAACTTACTATACTTAAAAAAAAACTTACTATACTTAACATCAGTAATTATAAAAATCTGAGTTCTCTCATACTGAGTTTATAAGGAATAGAGTCAACTCCTATACTTATCATGGTTTTTGGAGGGATGACCACTTTATCATAGAAAAACAAGAATTATAGTTGTGCATGTATATTTGGTAGTATACATAGCCCTATGCCCTGGCCTCCAGGAAGTCCTGGTGGTCTGCTGACTTAAACATACATGTATACGACATGCAGCTACCATAGCTACCGTAGTAATTATTTGCTGACTATGATAATGATGGGTTTGAGTACTTCAGAACTGGGAGACCAAAATGCCTGCCCTAGGATTTTCATATACAGACAGGCATGGTGAAAATAAATTAGTGTCTCTTTTTGAATTATTAAGGGAAGCCTTTTTAAAAATTTTTTTTATTCATTTACTTATTTATTGCCTGTGTTGGGTCTTCGTTGCTGCACGTAGGCTTTCTCTAGTTGCGGCGAGCAGGGGCTATTCTTCGTTGTGGTGCGTGGGCTTCTCATTGCAGTGGCTTCTCTTGCTGTGGAGCACGGGCTCTAGGCATGCGGGCTTCAGTAGTTGTGGCACCCAGGCTCAGTAGTTGTGGCTCGCGGGCTCTAGAGCGCAGGCTCAGTAGTTGTGGCGCACGGGCTTAGCTGCTCCGCGGCATGTGGGATCTTCCCTGACCAGGGCTCGAACCCGTGTCCCCTGCATTGGCAGGCAGATTCTTAACCACTGCGCCACCAGGGAAGTCGAGGGAAGCCTTTCTGGAGGCTGCAGAGGCTCAGTTTTATGAGAGGAGTGTTGTGAAGGTAGATGAGGTGCAAGCCGAGTGACATTTCACAGTGGCTTTGAGGGGTGGTGATGGTGGCTGTATTACTCCTCATAGCAGTCTATTCCTTCAGTGGGTAAGATGTGTGTATGTCCATGTTTCTTGGAAAAAAGAAAAGCAGATGTTCCCTCAGTCACTAATAATGAACGAAATAATTGATAGTAATGGTTGAAGGTTTAAGCTTAGTGTATGTTGTTACTAAAATACCCTGAAATTTCCTAATTTATCAACCTACATGAATCAAGATTTTTATAAATCTGAAGCAAAGAATTTACTAATATTTGCCGTAATAAGTTATGATTAATAATGTGGGCAGGTAACAAACTCAGTGTAAACACTTACTGAGCATGTTGTCAATAACAGAATTTGGAGTGATAATAGCAATGATTTAGATACTGTTTCCACCCTCAAGCACTGAATTTTAATTTTTTCTAGTTGTTTTCCTCATTATAAAGGTGATATATTAATAATATATGTGTATATATATATATATATAATCCATACATAATTGTATGTGCCTAGAAAATAGGATAATCCTGGAAATTATCAAATCAGTACTGGTTACTGTTAAAGAGTGTGGGAGGAGGAGGGTAGATTTTTTTTAAATTTTACACATTTCTGTATTGTTTGAATTTCTTACATACATGTGTTAGTTTTTTCATATTTGAATACTTTTTAAAAGATAATACATGTTTATTGTAATTGGAAAGTATAGAAAACTGAAATGAAAAATTGTTCATAATTGTACCACCTAAAGAATGCCATTATTAACATTTTGGTGTATTCATCTTTCTTCTATGTATATTTTTTATATTGTTGGAATCAAATTATGTATGTAATTTTATCCTGCTTTATTTTGCTTAATGTTACAACATAATTATTTTCCCATTTATCTCCCAAATTCTATTTAACTGTTTTAATGGCCACATTGTACTTCACTGTATGAATGAACAATAATTTAACCCTAATGCTTGGATACTCAGGTTATATCCAGTTTTTCACTCTTACAACATTCTGAACATTATCATGTGTAAAGCTTTTTCTGTGATTTGAATTATTTCCTTAGAACAGATTATAGAAATAGAATTACTGAGTCTGATTTGGACATTTTAAAGATATTTGTGGTAGGTAATAACACTGATTTTTAAATGTAGTATAGTAACAACATTTTTACATAGACCAAATAGTCCCATGGGTTATGGTTGTTAGGTTAAACTTTATTTTTCATTGTATTCTTTGTAACTGTATTTGGTTGTTAATATCTTCAGATTGTCTAATAATAGTCGACTATGTTGAGCACTTTGCTCAAGACTGAAACGCTAACGCTTTTTTTCCTCAGGACTTGGAGGGAGTGGATATCATCCTAGGTGTCTGCTCTAGTGGCCTTCTGGTTTACAAAGATAAGCTGAGAATTAACCGCTTTCCTTGGCCCAAAGTGCTGAAGATTTCTTACAAACGTAGCAGCTTTTTCATTAAGATTCGCCCTGGAGAGGTACAGAATTCATGTTTCCCTTTCCTCCTGAATCAAACACAGACCATATCTAAAACATCTCTTCATTCCTATTTTCCTTGTTATGTCATCTATGAGGTCTCTCTCTAGCTAACTATTTAGGTGTTGATATTTTGTTTCCTAATCAGTCCCGTGATGCTTCTTCTCTTCCTTCCTATTTGTTTTCTGGACAGTTCTCTTCATGTAGGTAAATGTACCATGGCCAAAAGTGAAATTTGGATAATAAACTTGTTCCTTGTTTACTCCAGGTAAAAGCTTGATGGAAAATATTTTTAAATTAAGTAGCATGAGACTTTTAAACTGTGGGGTTAAATTACTTATGTTTTATACCACCAGTCCCTTACCTTATATAATTATTTGTATATGTAGGTTCTAGTAGTTACTGGGAATGTGTCCTAGGGTCAAGTTCTAGATTTTTAGTAGAGTTGGATGTTCAACTTTGTACCAGATAACTCAGTTACTAGTTGGTGATCAATTTTCAGAATATACTAATGCTGGCCAAATTTAACTTTTATATTAAAGAGCCATCATGGTATAGCAGAAAATTGTTCAAGTAGGAACTGAATTTAAAAAAAAAGTTCTAGTGCCTACTCTGCCACCTACTAAGTAAAAGACCCTGGATAAATCTAAAGTGTTCCTTACCATTCAAGGGGGATAATACCTGCTCTGTCAAGGTTGATTTGAAGATCAAATGAGATGACAGAGGTAAAAGCTCTGAACAGGAAAGCATCGCACTAATGTAAAGAGGCTTTTTTGTGTATATATCACCATCTGCTGGTGAAAAATGGCTCATTATTTGAACATGGAAATACTGAATGTGCAGCCTTAAAATTTAGGATAAGGATTATCATTGAAGCATTTATTTATACCATAGTTATTTACCTGTGCCTAGCAAAAGTCAAAGAATTTCAAATCCAAGAGTCATTCAGTCAATAAATATTTATTGATGGCTTTCTTTGTGTGAGACAGTATTCTAGGGGCTAGGAACAGTAAATATCAATAGAAGAGTCCATCCCTCAACAATCTTTTTTTTTTTAACATCTTTATTGGAGTATAATTGCTTTACAATGGTGTGTTAGTTTCTGCTTTATAACAAAGTGAATCAGCTATACACATATACATATATCCCCATATCTCCTCCCTCTTGTGTCTCCCTCCCTCCCTCCCACCCTCCCTATCCCACCCCTCTACATGGTCACAAAGCACCGAGCCTATCTCCCTGTGCTATGCAGCTGCTTCTCACTAGCTATTTTACATTTGGTAGTATATATAAGTCCATGCCATTCTCTCACCTCGTCCCAGCTTCCCCTTCCCCTTCCCTGTGTCCTCAAGTCCATTCCTCAACAGTCTTACAATTTAATGTGGGAAGGCAGAAAAGAAGAAAAAATATATATATATGTATGATAATGGGAAGTCTTTGGTTTCTTTAAATGTTAACTATATAATATATATAGTT
The DNA here is from genome assembly GCF_011762595.2 of Tursiops truncatus. NCBI lineage: Eukaryota > Metazoa > Chordata > Mammalia > Artiodactyla > Delphinidae > Tursiops > Tursiops truncatus. Next base: position 161,258,274 of record NC_047034.1, on the reverse strand, counting down.
ATATATATTATATATAATATATACTAAAAATGCAAAATTCTTACTTAAGAAAGCAATAAAGTACAACAGTAGGATTTTGAGAAGTGTATATAGTATAGAAGTGTATATAGGATTTTGAGAAGTGAGTATAGTATTGTGACTACAACAGATGATTCAGAAGTAGCGTGGTGTAGTGGCAACCATGAAATTCTGGTTCTGCCACTTAATAGCTGTGAGACTAAGCAGGTGACTTCTCTGACCTCAGTTTCTTCATGTATAAAAATACAGATGATACTGTCTGATCATAGTGTTATTGGCAATAATAGGCACTAGAAGTAAATGTCAGTGTCCTTTCCATCTTATAAAGTATGCTTAAGGCAGAAAAAAAGAGGCAAGAGACTAGCAGGACAGTGTTTCCAGTAGCCCTGGCAGGATGTGGTTTACTTCAGTCAAAGAAGTATCTAGATAAACTAATGATCAATCAAAGAAAAAAAAAGGCATTTAATAATTCAATAATCTGGTTTGAGCCACAATCTTTAGTTCCTATTACTAAAAACGATTGCATAATAATGTTAGTTGATTGGAGGACTCATCTGCTATCCTATTCCCTGATTATTGAGTAGTCTAGTATCCTAAATGCAGACAGTAACTAAGGAAGAGCAGTGTCTGGACAATCAAAATGTGACTTAATTGTGTCTCAGAATAATATACAGTGTATATGTGTGTGTGTGTGTGTGTGTGTGTTTCTGAACAAAATAACATGTGTAAATGATATAAGATGCATCCCTGGCTTCCTTGCTGTGGAAAAAACCACTCTCAGTGAGTAAATTTCTTTTGGTAAGTAGGAAAAAATTTCAAATGATATTTTATGTCCTTAGACTAGTAACTTTCTTTTTATTCACAATGATCTCTTCTGCAGCACCATATTTCTCTGGTCCTGTATCACTGTAGTTGAATAATACTTTATGTTCCGTGTTTGCTTGTGTATTTATAGCAAGAACAGTATGAAAGTACCATCGGATTCAAACTTCCCAGTTACCGAGCAGCTAAGAAATTATGGAAAGTCTGTGTAGAGCATCACACGTTTTTCAGGTATTGTCCTCACTTAAGTATTTTTCAAGGATAAATTATTTATGCATGCTTCTATTTTAAACCTGCTATTGAAATTTCCTTCTTTGCATGGCTGGCCGTCTTTTATTTAGCTCAGGTGAGATCATCTTAAGCAAGATAAAATGAGTCTAGTTCTCCTTCTTTGGGTTGAAAAACACTGTCTTAACATTCCCAGAGCACCTTTCTGTGTATGGTAGAAGGATGAGGGAAATGAGAAATAGGAACCTGTGTTTACTAGAGGCTCTGTGATTGCCCTAACTAAAACCAGTCCTGTCAGGAAGAGGTACCCTGACTTAGCTCCACATGGAATTTCTCTAAGGAGTGCTTAACTACCTTCTGTGGGGCTCTTATACTAGAAGGTTAAAGACGTGAAGCTGATGGTTATTTTGGTTCTAATCAACCCCAGAAAGGGAGCACAGAGAACTATCTTTGCAGCACAGTTGTATCAGATAGAAGACAGAAGAAAGTTTCATCTCCTTTGCTTTTCAAGAGGACATATAATTAACCCCTTGTGTTCATTTACCAAGCATTTTCTGTGTGCTTACCCTTTGTATAGGCACTGTACTAGGCATTGGGAATATATCACTAGATAGTTCTAGCCCCTGTCCTGATGGAACATAAAATCTAGCAGACAAATAATTACTTCTGTTGAAAGGAGAGCCAGCTAGTTGTCAGTTTGCCTTTTTAAGAAAATATCTTTATTATAGAAAATTGCATGTATAGCACAATGAAGAGAATAGTATAATGAACTCCTCTGGTCCCAAACTCCACCTTCAACAATTATCACCCCAAGGTCAATCTTGCTTTATCTATATCCCCACTCACTCCTTCCTACTACTTCTCAGATTATTTTGAAGCAAATCCTAGACTTCATGCCATGTTGTTCATAAATAAACTTGACTCTTTATGAATGGCTCTCAAGAGAGAGAACCACGATAACTTTTTCTTCTATTTGTAATTTCATATCATACTTAGCACTAAAGAACACTGGACAGAAAGACAAGTCAGGGAAAATAACATTTCAGTTCTCATTTCAAATAAAACATGAGGCTACACCTTATATTTGATTAAAGAATCTTAATTATTGGCATTAAGATATTTCTTTATGTTTTCATCATCTTCTTTAAAACCAAGAAAATAGAGTTTTAAAAGAGGGTGAGGAAGAGTAAAAAGAGGGTTTTTTCCCTTTTCTTTTAATTGAAGTATAGTTGATTTACAATGTTGTGTTTGTTTCAGGTGTACACCAAAGTGATTCAGTTATACATATATATATTTTCAGATTCTTTTCCCTTATAAGTGATTACAAAATATTGAGTATAGTTCCCTGTACTATATAATAGGTCTTTGTTGTTATCTGTTTTATATACAGCAGTATGTATATGTTAATCTCAAACTCCTAATTTTTCCCTCCCCCCAAAAAAAGAGTTATTTTGAATGTTTAATATCTATGTATAGGTTTCAGCTGCAGCCAATGCATTTACTTGTAGGATAGCATATTTAAATCCATTGCATCAAAATAAGAGGATATATTAACATGTAATTCTTCATTACATAAAAGAAAGCATTTGCTGAATTAAACTACCCCAAAGAGAAAAAAATACTCTCTTTTTGGTAGTATTTGATGTAGCAATTTATGCATTTATTCAGCAAATATTTATTGAATGCCAGATTCATGCCAGGCACTATGCCCGAAGTGAAAACACAAAATGAATAAGTCATAGTCTTTATTCTTTACCCAAAGAGAGCTCACAGTCTCATAGTGGAGACCAGCACATAAACAGATTGTTTCAATTCAGTGTAGTAAATGCCATGACAAAAGAGAGCACAGGGTACTGCTTAGAAAGGATGGGGTTCCTAACTGAGTTGAAAATACACCAAATATCCTATTAAATAGGATTTAATAGGCATTGAATACCAGGCATTGAGTTTGGAGTGCATTTGACAAAATTATTATTCTAGGAGAGGGGAAAAGAGCTCTGGGCTTGAATTCTATGACTGCCCAACTTCTTAACAGCTATGACCTTAAGCAAGTAACCTTCTTTGAGGTTCAGTTTCTTTTATCTATAAAATGATGACAATATTACAGGGGTATAGTGAAAATAGTACAGTGCTATAAAAGCATTTTGAAAACCATAAGACCCTACCTATAGAGATATAAGATTATATCATTAATATAAGCCACAAATAAATTATACATATTGTTTTGAGAAATGACAGAATTAAAATAATGATTGCTTGATTGGAACTTTGTCTTAGTAACTATAAGGAAGCTGTGAGAATTGTGAAACTTTTTAATACTTGATTTTGTCTTTAATCTCACAACCTCATTAGAGTGAGATGATGTATATAATATATGATTATCATGTTTCTCCCCCCAGACTGACATCTACAGACACCATTCCTAAAAGCAAATTTCTTGCCCTGGGATCCAAATTTCGATACAGTGGCCGAACTCAGGCTCAGACCAGGCAAGCTAGTGCTCTGATTGACAGGCCTGCCCCACACTTTGAGCGTACAGCAAGCAAACGGGCATCCCGAAGCCTTGATGGAGGTTTGTATTGAATATTAATGATTTCTTGTTATCCTAACTCTTTAGAGAGAGATAAAGGAAGAATGGTTATCAGATGTGGTCGTGTACATTCAAACTAAGTGCAGTTATCTATAAGAGAATCAAATTAAAGAGTCTCAGTGATAAAACGAAATGGATCTCACTAATTGTCGAATTTAGTGGAATCATCTTAAGAAAAGGAGAACAGAGGTTCAGAGAGAGTAGTAACTAGATCAAGGTCCCACTGCTGGGAAGTGGTGGATTGAACACCACTAGAATTGGAATTAGAATTCAGAATCTCTACCACAGGGTGACACCTAATGTAGTATACTGAACTAAACCCCTCTTGAACATTTTTAAATAGTTATTTTTCAAGTAGAAAAGAGAGAAGGGGTCTGCCTCACTAGAGCAATCACTGAAAAAGTTTAGATCATTTGTCATGTGTCAATTATAGACCAAAAAAACAATCCTATTACTGGAGTGTCTAAATTTTGTTTAAATAAAAGAGGGAGGAAATAAATAAGTTTCATAATTGTATATACTGACAGAAGATCTGTTTCAGTTTTTCTAAGTTTAGTCTCAAGGATTTGAGAGCATTAGCATTACTGAAATGAAGTAAAAAGCCACAATCAGTTTTTTTTTTTTGGCCCTGCCACGTGGCTTGCAGGATCTTAGTTCCCCTACCGGGGATTGAACCCAGGCGCCAGCAGTGAAAGCACCGAGTCCTAACCACTGGATCACCAGGGGATTCCCAAGCCATATTCAGTTCTTTATGCAGCTAGAAAGAGGTGGCAAATAAATAAAAGTTCAGAAGGCAGTAACCAAAATAGAGTATTGCTGATTGCAGCTCTATACTATCTATTGTAAAAGCAAGGTGCATGTTACAGTAGTTACAGGCTTCGATTCTGGAGTCGGACCTGGTTCCAATCTCAACCACTGCATTTATGATCTATCTTCTTGAGTGAGTTACTTACTCAGTGTCTCAGTTTTCTCATTCATAAAATGGGTATGATGATAATATAATATTACCTCAAAGAATTTTCATGAGAAAATAAATGAGATGATATGCTTGGCACAATGGCTGGCACTTAATGTGACCCCAAAATATTAGCTGTCATTAAAATATTGTTAATATTCTGGCCGCAGCATTATTATTTTGTTTTGTATCATCCAGAACTATGCTGCCGTATTCTGGTTTGTTGCATTATGGGAGCATATATCAGAAATACCTAGCTCACTTTAAAGGGATCAGGAATGGGTCAGCCACACTTGGAAAAGAAATCACCTAAGCAGTAGAACTTTTGTGCTTCCGTACCACGAGTCATGCTTCTTTCTTTCTGATGTTTCTCTACAAGGCAGATTGTAGGCTTTGTTTATTTACTCTTCATCACAACACTAGGAATTAAGCTCAGAGATTAAATAACTTTTCTTAAGATATGATAGCTGGTGGATTGGAGTATAGGTTGGTTTAACTCCAAAATCCATGTTCTGCCAGATCCATACTTATTTACTGATTTGTTCAACTAATTTAAACTTCTGTGTGTCAGGTATTGTTCTAGTTATTGGGGTCACAGCTGTGAACATACAGACATGGTTCTGCCCTCATGGGGCTTACATTCTATGGGTAGAAACAGAAACAAAATGAAACAAGTTCAGATAGTGGTAAGTGCTATAAAGAAAATAAAACAGTAATGGGATGGAGAGTGTCTGTGGATGGGGAGATTGGGGAGCTGTTTCAAATTGAGTGGTCCACTCTAAATTTAGAAGGTTCCTCTGAGGAGCTTCATTTGAACTGAAACCTGAATTATGAGAAGGAGCCAGCCATCCCCGAATTTGGGGGGATAAACATTCTTGAAAAGGGAGTATCAAGTACAAAGACCTGTAGGTAGATGTGAGTTTGGCATGTGTCTAGATCAGTGCTGTCCCATAGAACTTTCCATGCTGATGAAAATTTTCTATTTTGTGATGTCCAGTTTGGTAGCCAGTAGCCATATGTGGCCATATGAACTTGAAATGTGACTGTGAAACTGAGGAACTCAATTTTAACTAAACCTAAATAGTCACACATGGCTAGTACAAAGATCTACTCCACTACAGGGGTAGTAAAGGAGAAGCTTGGTGAAGTCTGTTGCAGGATCTGAGTGAGAGATGACAACAGCTTGGACTTGAGTATTGGCGTTAAAGACAGTGAAAACTGGTCAGGGATACAATACAGAAGTAGCGCTGACAGAATTACTGGTAAATTAAGTGTTGGAGATGGTAAGGAAAAGAAAATCAAGGTTTATTCCTAGGCTTGATCATTTACTACAATGGGAAAGTCTGAGAGAGGAGCAGAGTTTGGGGATGTAGGAACTCAAGACTTCTCTTTTGGACATGTTAAGTTTGAGGTATGATCACTCAGTCCTCATATCTGCCATATTCATATAACAACCTCAGGCACCGCTTTCTTGTCCGGTAAATCACCCTACCTCCAGTTTATCTTTGTTTTGGGGAGTTATTATTCTTATTATTTTATCCCCATTTTTCAGTGAGAAAACTAAGGCTGGAAAGTTTAAGCAATCTGTTCAAGATCTCACAGCTAGTAAGTTCCAAAGCTTGAACAAAAACTCACGTCTGTCTGATACCATATGGCTTCTTCCACTAAATGAAATTTCATTGTTATATAGATACTATGCCTGATGTAGCTTTTCTTTCTAATAGCAAAAATAACCAACAATTCAAGGGTTAGTGAGCTTTGGTACTTTGAACAAATTAGAAATTATTTATTTATTTTCTAACATCTTTATTGGAGTATAACTGCTTCACAATGGTGTGTTAGTTTCTGCTGTATAACAAAGTGAATCAGCTGTACATATACATATATCCCCATATCTCCTCCCTCTTGCGTCTCCCCCCCACCCTCCCTAATGCACACCTCTAGGTGGTCACACAGCACCGAGCTGATCTACCTGTGCTATGCGGCTGCTTCCCACTAGCTATCTATTTTACGTTTGGTAGTGTATATGTGTCCCTGCTACTCTCTCACTTCATCCCAGCTTACCCTTCCCCCTCCCCGTGTCCTCAAGTCCATTCTTTACGTCTCTGTCTTTATTCCTGTCCTACCCCTATGTTCTTCAGAACTGTTTTTTCTTTTTTAGATACCATATATATGTGTTAGCATACGGTATTTGTTTTTCTCTTTCTGACTTACTTCACTCTGTATGACAGACTCTAGGTCCATCCACCTCACTACAAATAACTCAATTTCGTTTCTTTTTATGGCTGAGGAAAGCTTTACTTATAAAGATGCTTCTGTTACTTGTAGAAATAACATGTTGACTGTCTCTATTTTTCTAGCTGTGGAAACCTCACAGTTCAATTCAAGATTTTTTTTTTTTTTTTTTTTTTTTTTTTTTTGCGGTATGCAGGCCTCTCACTGTTGTGGCCTCTCCCGCTGTGGAGCACAGGCTCCGGACGCGCAGGCTCAGCGGCCATGGCTCACGGGCCCAGCCGCTCCGCGGCATGTGGGATCTTCCCGGACCGGGGCACGAACCCGTGTCCCCTGCATCGGCAGGTGGACTCTCAACCACTGCACCACCAGGGAAGCCCTCAATTCAAGATTTTAAAAAACCTTGATGTCTCTGTCTAATTGACTAATATTGGCCAGTTATATTAAATTATACACTGTGTTCCTGGCGGGAAATCTCCAAAAATTTGTCTTCAAATGTTGTAGCAATGTTTGAGTTTCCAAAACTAAAGCATGTAAAACAATTCTAAAGGAAGACAGTCAGAGCTTTGGTGGCTTTACCGTTAGTATCACAGAGTTTTGGGAGCTTAGAAAAAGTTTTTGTTTTTTTCTTTTTTTAAGGTTTGTGGCAACCCTTCGTGGAGCTAGTCTATTGGCGCCATTTTCCCAACAGCATTTGCTTACTTAGTGTCTGTGTCACATTTTTTTTTAAATTTAATTTAATTTTTTTATACAGTAGGTCCTTATTAGTCATCAATTTTATACACATCGGTGTACACATGTCAATCCCAATTGCTGAATTCATCCCACCACGACCCCCACCCCCCCGCACCTTTCCCCCCTTGGTGTCCATACGTTTGTTCTCTACATCTGTGTCTCTATTTCTGCCCTGCAAACCGGTTCATCTGTACCATTTTTCTAGGTTCTACATATATGCATTAATATACGATATTTGTTTTTCTCCTTCTGACTTACTTCACTCTGTATGACAGTCTCTAGATCCATCCATGTCTCTACAAATGACCCAATTTCATTCCTTTTTGTGGCTGAGTAATATTCCATTGTATATATGTACCACATCTTTTTTTTTTTTTTTTTTTTGCGGTACGCGGTCCTCTCACTGTTGTGGCCTCTCCCGTTGTGGAGCGCAGGCCCAGCGGCCATGGCTCACAGGCCCAGCCGCTCCGCGGCATGTGGGATCCTCCCAGACTGGAGCACAAACCCATGTCCCTTGCATCGGCAGGCGGACTCTCAACCACTGCGCCACCAGGGAAGCCCCTACCACATCTTCTTTATCCATTCGTCTGTCAATGGGAATTTAGGTTGCTTCCATGGCCTGGCGATTGTAAATAGTGCTGCAATGAACAGTGGGGTGCATGTGTCTTTTTGAATTATGGTTTTCTCTGGGTATATGCCCAGTAGTGGGATTTCTGGATCATATGGTAATTCTATTTTTAGTTCTTTAAGGAACCTCCATAGTGGCTGTATCAATTTACATTCCCACCAACAGTGCAAGAGGGTTCCCTTTTCTCCACACTCTCTCCAGCATTTGTTGTTTGTAGATTTTCTGATGATGCCCATTGTAACTGGTGTGAGGTGATACCTCATTGTAGTTTTGATTTGTATTTCTCTAATAATTAGAGATGTTGAGCAGCTTTTCATGTGCTTCTTGGCCATCTGTATGTCTTCTTTGGAGAAATGTCTATTTAGGTCTTCTGCACATTTTTGGATTGGGTTGTTTGTTTTTTTAATATTGAGCTGCATGAGCTGTTTATATATTTTTGAGATTAATCCTTTGTCCGTTGATTCGTTTGCAAATATTTTCTCCTGTTCTGAGGGCTGTCTTTTCATCTTGTTTATGGTTTCCTTTGCTGTGCAAAAGCTTTTAAGTTTCATTATGTCCCATTTGTTTATTTTTGTTTTTATTTCCATTACTCTAGGAGGTGGATCAAAAACGACCTTGCTGTGATTTATGTCAGAGAGTGTTCTTCCTATGTTTTCCTCTAAGAATTTTATAGTGCCCGGTCTTACATTTAGGTCTCTAATTAATCCATTTTGAGTTTCTCTTTGTGTATGGTGTTAGGGAGTGTTCTAATTTCATTCTTTTACATGTAGCTGTCCAGTTTTCCCAGCACCACTTATTGAAGAGACTGTCTTTTCTCCACTGTATAGCCTTGCCTCCTTTGTCATAGATTAGTTGACCATAGGTGCATGGGTTTATCTCTGGGCTTTCTATCCTATTCCATTGATCTGTGTTTCTGTTTTTATGCCAGTACCGTATTGTCTTGATTACTGTAGCTTTATAGTATAGTCTGAAGTGAGGGAGTCTGATTCCTCCAGCTTCGTTTTTTCCCCTCAAGACTGCTTGGGCTATTTGGGGTCTTTTGTGTCTCCATACAAATTTTAAGATTTTTTGTTCTAGTTCCATAAAAAATGCTATTGGTAATTTGATAGGGATTGCATTGAATCTGTAGGGTGCTTTGGGTAGTATAGTCATTTTCACAATATTGATTCTTCCAATCCAAGAACGTGGTATATCTCTCCATCTGTTGGTATCATCTTTAATTTCTTTCATCAGTGTCTTATAGTTTTCTGCATACAGGTCTTTTTGTCTCCCTAGGTAGGTTTATTCCTAGGTATTTTATTCATTTCGTTGCAATGGTAAATGGGAGTGTTTCCTTAATTTCTCTTTCAGATTTTTCAACATTAGTGTATAGAAATGCAAGAGATTTCTGTGCATTAATTTTGTATCCTGCAACTTTACCAAATTCATTGATTAGCTCTAGTAGTTTTCTGCTGGCATCTTTAGGATTCTCTATGTATAGTATCATATCATCTGCAAACAGTGACAGTTTTACTTCTTCTCTTCCAACTTGTATTCCTTTTATTTCTCTTTCTTCTCTGATTGCCGTGGCTAGGACCTCCAAAACTATGTTGAATAATAGTGGTGAGAGTGGACATCCTTGTCTTGTTCCTGATCTTAAAGGAAATGCTTTCAGTTTTTCACCATTGAGAATGATATTTGCTGTGGGTTTGTTGTATATGGCCTTTTTTATGTTGAGGTAGGTTCCCTTTATGCCCACTTTCTGGAGAGTTTTTTATTGTAAATGGGTGTGGAATTTTGTCCAAAGCTTTTTCTGCATCTATTGAGATGACCATATGGTTTTTATTTTTCAATTTGTTACTATGGTGTATCACATTGATTGATTTGCATATAGAATCCTTGCATCCCTGAGATAAATCCCACTTGATCATGGTGTGTGATCCTTTTAATGTGTTGTTGGATTCTGTTTGCTAGTATTTTGTTGAGGATTTTTGCATTTATATTCATCAGTGATATTGGTCTGTAATTTTCTTTTTTTGTAGTATCTTTGGTTTTGGTATTAGGGTGATGGTGGCCTCATAGAATGAGTTTGGGAGTGTTCCTCCACAATTTTTTGGAAGAGTCTGAGAAGGATGGGTGTTAGCTCTTCTCTAAATGTTTGATAGAATTCACCTGTGAAGCTATCTGGTCCTGGACTTTTGTTTGTTGGAAGATTTTTAATCACAGTTTCAATTTCATTACTTGTGATTGGTCTGTTCATATTTTCTATTTCTTCCTGGTTCAGTCTGGGAAGGTTATGCCTTTCTAAGAATTTGTCCATTTCTTCCAGGTTGTCCATTTTATTGGCATAGAGTTGCTTGTAGTAGTCTCTTAGGATGCTTTGTATTTCTGCGGTGTCTGTTGTAACTTCTCCTTTTTCACTTCTGATTTTATTGATTTGAGTCCTCTCCCTCTTTTTCTTGATGAGTCTGGCTAATGGTTTATCAATTTTGTTTATCTTCTGAAAGAAGCAGCTTTTAGTTTTATTGATCTTTGCTATTGTTTTCTTTGTTTCTATTTCATTTGTTCCTTCAGGTGTAAGGTTAGATTATTTATTTGAGATTTTTCTTGTTTCTTGAGGTAGGCTTGTATAGCTATAAACTTCCTTCTTAGAACTGCTTTTGCTGCATCCCATAGGTTTTGGATCGTCGTGTTTTCATTGTCTTTTGTCTCTAGGAATTTTTTGATTTCCTCTTTGATTTCTTCAGTGATCTCTTGGTTATTTAGCAAAGTATTGTTTAGCCTCAATGTGTTTGTGTTATTTACGTTTTTTTCCCAGTAATTCATTTCTAATCTCACAGCATTGTGGTCAGAAAAGATGCTTGATATGATTTCAATTTTCTTAAATTTACTGAGGCTTGATTTGTGACCCAAGATGTGGTCTATCCTGGAGAATGTTCCGTGCACACCTGAGAAGAAAGTGTAATCTGTTTTTGGATGGAATGTCCTATAAATATCAATTAAATCTATCTAGTCTATTGTATCATTTAAAGCTTCTGTTTCCCTATTGATTTTCATTTTGGATGATCTGTCTATTGGTGTAAGTGAGGTGTTTAAGTCCCCCACTATTATTGTGTTACTGTCGATTTCCTCTTTTATAGCTGTTAGCAGTTGCCTTTTGTATTGAGGTGCTCCTATGTTGGGTGCATATATATTTATAATTGTTATATCTTCTTCTTGGATTGATCCCCTGATCATTATGTAGTGTCCTTCCTTGTCTCTTGTAACATTCTTTATTTTAAAGTCTATTTTATCTGATATGAGTATTGCTACTCCAGCTTTCTTTTGATTTCCATTTGCATGGAATATCTTTATCCATCCCCTCACTTTCAGTCTGAATGTGTCCCTAGGTCTGAAGTGGGTCTCTTATAGACAGCATATATATGGGTCTTGTGTTTGTATCCATTCAGCAAGCCTGTGTCTTTTGGTTGGAGCATTTAATCCATTCATGTTTAAGGTAATTATCGATATGTATGTTCCTATGACCATTTTCTTAATTGTTTTGGGTTTGTTTTTGTAGGTCCTTTTCTTCTCTCGTGTTTCCCACTTAGAGAAGTTCCTTTAGCATTTGTTGTAGAGCTGGTTTGGTGGTGCTGAATTCTCTTAGCTTTTGCTTGTCTGTAAAGCATTTGATTTCTCCATCGAATCTGAATGAGATCCTTGCTGGGTAGAGTAATCTTGGTTGTAGGTTCTTCCCTTTCATCACTTTAAGTATATCATGCCACTCCCTTCTGGCTTGTAGAGTTTCTGTTGAGAAATCAGCTGTTAATCGTATGGGAGTTCCTGTGTATGCTATTTGTCATTTTTCCCCTGCTACTTTTAATAATTTTTCTTTGTCTTTAATATTTGCCAATTTGATTACTGTGTGTCTCGGCGTGTTTCTCCTTGGGTTTATCCTGTATGGGACTCTCTGCACTTCCTGGACTTGGGTGGCTATTTCCTTTCCCAAGTTAGGGACGTTTTCAACTATAATCTCTTGAAATATTTTCTGGTACTTTCTCTCTCTTCTCCTTCTGGGACCCCTATAATGTGAATATTGTTGCATTTAATGTTGCCCCAGAGGTCTCTTAGGCTGTCTTCATTTCTTTTCATTCTTTTTTCTTTATTCTGTTCCGCAGCAGTGAATTCCACCATTCTTTCTTCCAGGTCATTTATGTGTTCTTCTGCCTCAGTTATTCTGCTATTGATTCCTTCTAGTGTAGTGTTCTTTTCAGTTATTGTATTGTTCATCTCTGTTTGTTTGTTCTTTAATTCTTCTAGGTCTTTGTTAAACATTTCTTGCATCTTCTCGATCTTTGCCTCCATTCTTTTTCCAAGGTCCTGGATCATGTTCACTATCATTCTTCTGAATTCTTTTTCTGGAATGTTGCCTATCTCCACTTCATTTAGTTGTTTCTCTGGGGTTTTATCTTGTTCCTTCATCTGGAACATAGCCCTCTGCCTTTTCATCTTGTCTATCTTTCTGTGAATGTGGTTTATGTTCCACAGGCTGCAGGATTGTAGTTCTTCTTGCTTCTGCTGTCTGCCCTCTCAGAAAAAGAATTTTGAAATAATTTATTCCAGCCATCTTATTTTATAGAAGTAGAGTGTGAAGCTTAAAAAAGTAATTTGTCCAAAGTTAACCTGGTTTTGTACTGCAAATTTAAGACAGAATTCACATTTTCTGATATCCAGATCAATCCCTTTTTCCTTGATTTATTCCATGATGCCTTCTTCCTATCTCTACAGTTTGAAAACTTTTTAAAGATGCATGATCTTAAGTGGTGTTGGTCTTGATAATTACCACAGTACTTGCTGCATTGTAAGTGCTTAACAAATAAATTTTGAAAATAAGATGATTATTTTTCTTATTTAGTTGAATGTGAGCACAATTTTTATGTTCCACACTTCCTATGTGATATTTTAAGTGCATTAGAATTTCCTGTTACAACTCTTGTCCCTCTGTTTAATTTCTCTGCTCGGAAGAAAAGTACTTAAAAAAAAAAACTTCACTCAAATCCTGATGACTAATGAAGCTGAGTACCTTTCCATAGTTTATAGGCTATTTGCATATAATTATTTCTGAAGTGCCTATTCGGATCTTTTGCTCATATTTTTATTGAGTTGTCTGTCTTATTAATGTGTAGGGGTTCTTTATATATTCTTGTCTCACTCCCAGTCTTAGGGAGAAAGCATCAGTATTTCATCATTAAATGTGATGTTTGCTTTGGGTTTTATGTAGCTACCTCTTATCAGATAAGGAAATATCTAAGAGTTTTTATCATGAATGAATGGTGACTTTTACCAAGTGTTTTCACTTCATTGGTGGATATAATATGATTTTCTCCTTTTTTGAAAAAAAATTTAACTATTTATTTTTGGCCGTGTTGGGTCTTTGTTGCTTCGCGCAGGCTTTCTCTAGTTGCCGCAAGCAGGAGCTACTCTTTGTTGCGGTGCGTGGGCTTCTCATTGTGGTGGCTTCTCTTGTTGCAGAGCATGGGCTCTAGGCACGCGGGCTTCAGTAGTTTTGACACGTGGGCTCACGTTGTGGCTTGCGGGCTCTAGAGTGCAGGCTCAATAGTTGTGGCGCATGGGCTTAGTTGCTCCGTGGCATGTGGGATCTTCCCGGACCACGGCTCGAACCTGTGGCCCCTGCATTGGCAGGCGGATTCTTAACCACTGTGCCACCAGGGAAGTCCTATTTTTCTCCTTTCTTATGTTACGTGGTGGATTACATTGATTGACTTTCCATTGTTAAGCCTTCTTGGCATTCATGAAGTAGACTCAATTTGATCATAATATACTTTTCTTATGTCATTTTAGGCTTTTTGCAATGATTTTCATGAGAGAGAAAGGCCTGTAATTTTCCTTTCTTGTAATGTTGTCAGGTTTTAATATCAAGTTTATGCTGGCCTCATTAAATAAATTTGAGAAGGATTCCCTCTTTTTCTGTTCTCTGGAAGAGTTTTATGTAAGATTGGTATTATTTCTTCCTTAATGTTTGGAAGAATTCACCTATAAAGCCAGTTGATTCTAAAGATCCCTTTGTGAGAGGGTTCTTTACTTACAGAGTCAACGCCTTTATTAGAAAGGACTATTAAGATGTTCTAGTTCTTGGTAATTGTGTTTTTCTAGGAAATGTCCATTCCATCTAAAATTTCAAATTTATTGCCATAAAATTGTGTATCTTTTTAATATCTATAAGATCTCTAGTACTTTTATGTTCCTGATATTGGTAATTTGTGAACCTACTGCCCCCCCTTTTCTTTTTAAGAGTCTTGCTACAGATCTATTAATTTTATTACTCTTTCCAAAGAACCAACTTTTGGTTTTGTTTTCTTCATATATATATATATATATATATATAATTTTTTTTTTTATTTTGCGGTACGCGGACCTCTCACTGTCGCGGCCTCTCCCATTGCAGAGCACAGGCTCCGGACGCGCAGGCTCAGCGGCCATGGCTCAGGGGCCCAGCCGCTCCGCGGCACGTGGGATCCTCCCGGACCGGGGCACAAACCCGTGTCCCCTGCATCAGCAGGCGGACTCTCAACCACTGCGCCACCAGGGAAGCCCTCTTCTTATATATTTTTAATTTAATTTATGCCAGCTAGTATCTTTATTATTTTCCTTTTCCTTTTATTGAACTGTTCTTTTTCTAATTTCTTAAAAGGATACCCATTGATGTTTCTTTTTTTTTTTTTTTTTTTTTTTTTGTGGTACGCGGGCCTCTCACTGTTGTGGCCTCTCCCGTTGTGGAGCACAGGCTCCGGACGCGCAGGCTCAGCGGCCATGACTCACGGGCCCAGCCGCTCCGCGGCATGTGGGATCTTCCCGGACCGGGGCACGAACCCGTGCCCCTGCGTTGGCAGGCAGACTCTCAACCACTGCACCACCGGGGAAGACCCCCATTGATGTTTCTTATTTCTTAACAACCTGACCTTAGAATTCAAGTGATTTGCCTAAGGTCACATAGTTAGTCAGTGACAGAGCTAGAAGTAGAATCTAGAACTGTTCTCCCAGTGCTGCGTTTTTTTATTCTTCACCATGATGACTGCTTTTTTTGTAGAAGAAGGAGAATGAAAGATGTCACTAGTCAGTATTCATTGAGCACTTAGTATGTTCCAGACACTGTTCTAAACATTTTACATATATTATCTTTTAATCATCTGAGTTGCATATAAACTGAGTAGGACAAATCTTTTGTAGTTCTGTTTTTAAGTGTCTTTTTTTTTTCTCTGTGTGCTGTCTTCTCACTATAAGAACTGGAAACATTTCTATGGAAGCTGTTTTTCCCTCCTTTTCCTAGATCCTTTTCCATTCTTCTTAAAAGAGAGACTTTCCCCTATTAGTTCTCCCTCTTTTATTTTTTTTTTAATGAATATAGTCCTCTAAGCTAGAGATGGTGTATTAGGGAAACTTTAATAAGAAATGCTTTATAAGGGGCCTCATTTTAATGACCATTCCCTTTCTCTTTTCTATCTGGTGCTCAAAGCATCTGCTTCACCAGCTGAAGAACTAAAACTGGTTCCAATCCTAGTTCATACGATAAGAGGGGGAAGTCACAAGGATAAGCTAATAATGACGGCAGGGATTTTTCAGTTTATATTTTTGTTGCACTTTTTGCTTTTCAAACCATTTCCATATATTCCTCTTTGGTACCAACAACCTAGCAGACAAGAAACATTTAGGAATTCTTGTTTTACTCATGAGGAAACCGGGGCACAAGAAAAGTTATATAACTTCCTAGGATCACACAACCAAGCTGTTCATCCGTCCAGTGAGTAGTGGTTGCAGTGATTCTTGCCAGGGGAATACATCCGTATCATCTTTGGAGCTTTAAAACAAAACAAATACCTAGGCCTCACTCTTAGATACCACATCTGTCTGTGGTGGAACTGAGCATCAGCTGGGTTTTTTGTTTGTTTTTCAAGATCCGTAGATGATTCATGTGGGCCCTCTGATGATGGGATCACTGATCCACTGCATACCCACTGTACCTATACCGTACTAGCAGAAATTGTGCTAGTAAGTAACAGAGCTGGAACTAGAATTTAAGACTCCTTTTACACAAGGTGATGGTTTTGAGTTTTACACTTCTCTGCTCTAACAAATAACTAAGTTTCTGTTGTTGTCAGATAAGAGCAACATAATACTGGAGTTAATTGGTCCACAAGATGATCACAACCAGCATTCTTCCTTGCCTAGACCTTCAATAATGGGAAATAATTGAATTTTTAAAGTTAAGTGTTCTCTATCTATGTATCAAAATCTTTTAATAGTTAACAAATGAATTCATAAAACTGAAAAACCAAAACATCTTAAAAAGTAACCATTACCTCCAACACTGAATATACTAAAAAGCATTGAATTATATAGTCTAAATGGGTGTGTTTTATGGCTCAATAGAGCTGTTTAAAAAGACAAGAACCAGTCAACTACCATGATTCTCTGGGGTGATCCATAGCTTTTATAGCCTTCTTATGGAGAAAAGGAAAGAAATTTGCCTCTCTCCATAGCTGCTAGGTGATGTGTTTCACTTGAACTGCATTTCAATGTGTGCATTATTAGTTTTTGCCCAACATGCTCTTGAAATAATATTAACCCATAAAAAAAATACAAAGGCTTAGGTATGACATTAAAAGTTATTATATGTAGGATTTATAAAGTGATTTTATATCCACTGAGTATACCAACCATCCTGTAGAGTTCATATCTTCCACATTTTACAAATGATGCAACTTTCTGCCTCTGTTTCTAACTGCCGGTTTCTACACCTATACCTACTTTCCCACATATAGTACAGATTTCCAGGGCTAGAAATGCTGAAGACTTAAATTATTTGGCTCTGCAATATTAGTACTGGATTAAAACCAAATGCAAGTGGCAAAATAACACATGGTGAAAGCATGGGCTATGTTTCTATGATGCCAGGCAGAAACGAATTAATTCTTTGAGAGGAGGTGTGAATACACATGTATAATGATACTTTAACACAACTGTGAGCAAAATATTTTGTCACATTCCCCTGTGTTGTTAGATTTGGTCTGCCATCTGCCATTCTTGCACTGACTGGCTTAGAGCACTCATGAGTAGCAGGGACTTGCAAGAGGCTACAGAGTGTTCATTGAAAGATAAGGTAGATCCTCGAGGGGGATGGGGGGCAGAAGGATTGGGAGTTTGGGATTAGCAGATACAGTCTAGTATATATAGGATGGATAAACAACAAAGTCCTACTGTATAGCATAGGGAACTATATTCAATATCCTGTGATAAACCATAATAGAAAATAATATGAAAAAGAATATATATATGGCTGAATCACTTTGCTATACAGCAGAAATTAACACAACATTGTAAATAAACTATACTTCAATAAAATATTTTAAAAAAGAAAAAAAAAGGAAAGATAAAGTAGATCCTTGTGTTTCTGTTGCTTTTCCTGTGTATCCTCTGAGGAGTTATTTCTTTCATTGGACATCATTACAGAATGTCAAGCATTTTTTTCTTGGTGTTGTGTATATGAAGTAGTTGTGAATTTCAATTTTTAATCTGTTCTGATTCATGGAATTCCTTTGTATGACCTAATTTTTACTGCTTATACATATAAATTTATCAGGAAAAGTTAAGTTCAGAATACTCAGTTTAAGAAGGCAGGAAAAGAATCAACATTGTGAAAATGACTATACTATCCAAAGCAATCTACAGATTCAGTGCAATCCTTACCAAACTACCACTGGCATTTTTCACAGAACTAGAACAAAAAATTTCACAATTTGTATGGAAAGACAAAAGACCCAGAATAGCCAAAGCAATCTTGAGAACGAAAAATGGAGCTGGAGGAATCAGGCTCCCTGACTTCAGACTATAGTACAAAGCTACAGTAATCAAGACAGTATGGTACTGGCACAGAAACAGAAATATAGATCAATGGAACAGGATAGAAAGCCCAGAGATAAAGCCACGCACATATGGTCACCTTTTCTTTGATAAAGGAGGCAAGAATATACAGTGGAGAAAAGACAGCCTCTTCAATAAGTGGTGCTGGAAAAACCGGACAGCTACATGTAAAAGAATGAAATTAGAATGCTCCCTAACACCATACACAGAAATAAACTCAAAATGGATTAAAGACCTAAATGTAAGGGCAGACACTATAAAACTCTTAGAGGAAAACATAGGCAGAACCCTCTATGACATAAATCACAGCAAGATCCTTTTTGACCCACCTGCTAGAGAAATGGAAATAAAAACAAAAATAAACAAATGGGACATAATGAAACTTAAAAGCTTTTGCACAGCAAAGGAAACCATAAACAAGACAAAAAGACAACCCTCAGAATGGGAGAAAATATTTACAAATGAAGCAACTGACAAAGGATTAATCTCCAAAATTTACAAGCAGCTCATGCAGCTCAGTATCAAAAAAACAAACAACCCAATCCAAAAATGTGCAGAAGACCTAAATAGACATTTCTCCAAAGAAGATATACAGATTGCCAACAAACACAGGAAAGAATGCTCAACATCATTAATCATTAGAGAAATGCAAATCAAAACTACAATGAGATATCATCTCACACCAGTCAGAATGGGCATCATCAAAAAATCTAGAAACAATAAATTCTGGAGAGGGTGTGGAGAAAAGGGAACCCCCTTGCACTGTTGGTGGGAATGTAAATTGATAAGCCACTATGGAGAACAGTATGGAGGTTCTTTAAAAAACTAAAAATAGAACTACCAAACGACCCAGCAATCCCACTACTGGGCATATACCCTGAGAAAACCATAATTCAAAAAGAGTCATGTACTACAGTGTTCATTGCAGCTCTATTTACAATAGCCAGGACATGGAAGCAACCTAAGTGTCCATCGACAGATGAATGGATAAAGAAGATGTGGCACATATATACAATAGAATATTACTCGGCCATAAAAAGAAATGAAGTTGAGTTATTTGTAGTGAGGTGGATGGACCTAGAGTCTGTCATACAGAGTGAAGTCAGTCAGAAAGAGAAAAACAAATACCGTAAGCTAACACATATATATGGAATCTAAAAAAAAAAAAAAAATGGTCATGAAGAACCTAGGGGCAAGACAGGAATAAAGACGCAGACCTACTAGAGAATGGACTTGATACGGGGAGGGAGGGGGAAGGGTAAGCTGGGACAAAGTGAGAGAGTGGCATGGACATAGATACACTACCAAACGTAAAATAGATAGCTGGTGGGAAGCAGCCGCATAGCACAGGTAGATCAGCTCGGTGCTTTGTGACCACCTAGAGGGGTGGGATAGGGAGGGTGGAAGGGAGGGAGATGCAAGAGGGAAGAGATATGGGGATATATGTATATGTATAACTGACTCACTTTGTTATAAAGCAGAAACTAATACACCATTGTAAAGCAATTATACTCCAATAAAGATGTTAAAAAAAAAAGGCAGGAAAGTGTGTAATAAAAATCATAAAGATTTCCATGTAAGATAATTAAAATTTAAAAGTCTCAGCACATGAAGGATAATGATCTGTTATCAGAAATATTAAATCATGTGGAAACACACTACATACCTAGACTTTGCCAGGTAAGTGAGGTCTTACTACGAAGTATGTGGATGTTTTCTTTTAGTTCCTGAAAGAATGAAGATAAAAATCATAAAAAGGGTATGAGTGATTGTTTTTAAGTGAGTGATCTGAAACTTAGATGCCCAGTAATCCAAACCAAAACAACTCTTAACTCTGTGAAAAGATAAAGCTTTTGTCATAAGCTTATATTGTATATTCCCTCTAAAACAGTCTGTATAGTCTATATACAGTCTTTGCCCTAAATCAGGGTTTCTTAACCTAGCAACCTTGTCCTGTACACACTAGAGCCAGTACCCCCTCCTACTTCACTCCTCAGTTGTGACAACCAAAAATGTCTCCAGACATTGCCAGATGTTCTCTGCGGTGTCAAAATCACCCCTGGTTTAGAACTGCTGCCCTAAATATATTAGAGAATAGGAACAATAATGCAAATTGATAAGACTCTGGAAGAGGATAGGGTAGAACTCAAAGGGTTGTTTTGGTTTTTTTAAGGACTAAAGGCCAAAGGTTTTGAATTTTATTTCATTTTTTTAATTAATATTTTTGGAGTATAGTTGATTACAATGTTGTGTTAGTTTCTGCTGTGTAGCAAAGTGAATCAATTATACATAATCATATATCTACTCTTTTTTAGATTCTTTTCCCATATAGGTCATTATAGAGTATTGAGTAAAGTTCCCTGTGCTATCCAGTAGGTTCTTATTAGTTATCTGTTTTATATGTAGTAGTGTGTATATGCCAATCCTAATCTCCCAATTTATCCCTCCCCGTCCCTTTCCTCCTTGGTAACCATAAATTTGTTTTCTACATTTGTGACTCGATTTCTGTTTTGTAAATAAGTTCATTTGTACCATTTTTTTAGATTCCACATATAAGTTATATCCTATGATATTTGTCTTTCTCTGTTTGACTTCACTCAGTACAACAATCACTAGGTCCATTGATGTTGCTGCAAATGGCATTATTTTGTTCTTTTTTATGGCCGAGTAATATTCCACTGTATATATGTACCACATCTTCTTTATCTGTTCATCCGTCAATGGACACTTAGGTTGCCTCCATGTCCTGGCTATTGTAAATAGTGCTGCAGTGAACATTGGGGTGCATGTGTATTTTCAAATTATGGTTTTCTCCAGATATATGCCCAGGAGTGGGATTGTTGGATCATATGGTAGCTCTATTTTTAGTTTTTTAAGGAACCTCCATACTGTTCTATATGTTAGTGGCTGTACCAATTTACATTGCCACCAACAGTGTAGGAGGGTTCCCTTTTCTCTACACCCTTTCCAACATTTATTGTTTGTAGTGTTGGTTTTTTTTTTTTGCGGTACGCGGGCCTCTCACTGTTGTGACTTCTCCCCTTGCGGAGCACAGGCTCCAGATGCGCGGGCTCAGCGGCCATGGCTCACGGGCCCAGCTGCTCCACGGTATGTGGGATCTTCCCCCACCGGGGCACGAACCCGCGTCTCCTGCATCGGCAGGCGGACTCTCAACCACTGCGCCACCAGGAAAGCCCTGTAGATTTTTTTGACGATGGCCGTTCTGACCAGTGTGAGGTAATACCTCATTGTAGTTTTTTTTTTTTTGTTTGTTTGTTTTGTGGTACACGGGCCTCTCACTGTTGTGGCCTCTCCCGTTGCGGAGCACAGGCTCCGGACGCGCAGGCTCAGCGGCCATGGCTCACGGGCCCAGCCGCTCCGCGGCATGTGGGATCTTCCCGGACCGGGGCATGAACCCGCGTCCCCTGCATCGGAAGGCAGACTCTCAACCACTGCGCCACCAGGGAAGCCCGGGTGGCGTTTTTTGGGGTTTTTTTTGGGGGGTTTTTTTGATATTGAGCTGCATGAACTTTTATATATTTTAGAAATTAATCCCTCGTCAGTCACTTTGTTTGCAAATATTTTCTCGCATTCTGTGGGTTGTCTTTTCATTTTGTTTATAGTTTCCTTTGCTGTGCAAAAGCTTTTAAGTTTCATTACGTCCCATTTGTTTATTTTTGTTTTTATTTTCATTAGGAGGTGGATCAAAAAAGATCTTGTTGCAATTTATGTCAGAGAGTGTTCTGCAAATGGATTAAATGCCCCAACCAAAGGACATAGAATGGCTGAATGGATTGAATTTTATTTTTTAATCAAACAATTAAAAAGGAAAGTGTCTGATTCAAATATTTGCCCTTAAGCTTAAAGAAGCATCAAAATATGTACATGTCTTATAAGAAGATTCCTTTATCAAGCTATTTTGTAATCATTCTGAGGAGGCTTAGCAGAAGAAATCAGACTTAATCCTTTTTCCTAGAATATATTTTTAGGTTCCTGAAACCACCTATAAATAAATGGATCTTTATTTCAAAAGGCCTTCATAGAAGAAATCAGACTTAATTAACCCATTTTTTCCTTCATAGACTACCTTGCAGGTTCTTGAAACTAATAGATTACAAGGTTAAACAATCTTGCCAACTTTTTAATAAAATGAGTTTTCCATTTTTTTTTTCATATATTTCTGTGTCCACGTCCACCCCCCTCCCGCCTCCTGTCCCACCCTTTATGGAACATTATCGTCAGGACATTTTAGCTTTTCTGTTAGGGTAATTTTAGCTTTCTTATTGCCATTATTGCCATCAGTTACCTGCCAGAGCACTAATAATTTATTTTTTACCTTCTGTATGGTAGCCCACTGGACACTGTACCACTCGTATGTGTCCTGGAGTCACAGTTATTTCACCTGGTGGCTGTGAAGTAGTACAGTGACTCTTGCCTTCACTTATCCTTCACTTGTGCCTTTTTCACGTAGCAGCAGCCATTGATTCAGCAGACCGAAGTCCTCGGCCCACCTCTGCACCGGCCATTGCTCAGAGTCAGGCCGCAGAAGGCAGCGTCCCAGGTGCACCTGTTAAAAAAGGAGTGGTTTCTAAAACACCGAAGGAAACAGTGCAGGTTGAAGTGAAAAAGGAAGAAGTCCCACCTGAGCAACCTGAGCCAGAGCTCACAGAAGTGTGGAAGGTATGTCATAAGCCCAGATGTCTAGCTAATTCACTTTTTGGTTCAGAGGTGTTGACTCCTTGACCAGGAAGATTCTCAAAGCACTGTTTTTTGTCGGATCCTAACAAAGTTATTTCTTCCTTACTCTTTCGGAAAGAAGATATCTCCCATTAACCTGTAAAATATTTTCATAGAATTATGTCATGAAGTACTTGTAAGCTATCCCAGTTTTCTGGTGACCCACAGCTTTACACAACTTAAATCTTAAAAAATGAGTCTGTAAAACACACCAGAACTGTGATCATCTGTTTTTAAAAATAATTTTTACTCATCCAGAAGGAATTTCCACATTCCTTTTTAAGAGTAAGCTCTGCTAGTATGAGTAAAATATAATTTGATTTCCTAAAATGGATATATGTGTAACATACCCAAAGAATATCCAGATATTATATAAAGCACATCTATATGGTTGTTCAAATCTTAAGAAACTTTACACAAAGGGGAAGATCCATTATGTAGGGGAGGTTATGCTACTGGGTTGTTTACAGTTCTGAGTTGATTGTACCCACAGTCACGGAACTTTGTTGAAACATCACCAATTTAATTAGTAGATATCCCAGGAGTAACAGTATCTGGACTGATCTTTTATATGTTGATAAGCTTTTTTAAATACATTTAAACAGTGATGGAGTTGAGCTGTCAGTTCAGATTTACTGAAGTAAATACGAGTCTCACTGTTGACAACAGGAATTAATAGAAGCAGTCTTTATAAGAAAAATTACATTTTTATATGTCTGTTAAGGAATTTAAAACCATATAAGACCTTGGGAAGTGCTCTCCCCTTGGCAGATGGATTAATCCTGTTCTTTTGGAGCCAGTTCAATATCTAGTTTACCTATAGAGCAGTGGCCAATCTGGCTCTGTTTTGACTATATTAAAAAAAAAACCAAAACTATTCAATATGACATATAGTTTTTATGGTCCTTTGAGACCAACTTGAATCCAGAGTGAATGGTAGGTGTTTGCATTTTTGTATCTAGCCAAATGTGCATGACATTGACCACCAGGTTCAGTATCAACAATGCCTTTTTAATGTTAGACTACTTCCGTTTTTAATGTTAGGGTAGCTCACCTGGCACTTTTGACTGTCCTTCCATTTGTGATACTAACTGAAAAGTGTTAGATTACTGGAATTGGCAAGGGAATCTTTTTGGTGGCTAAGATTCTTCTGGATTTCTGCTAACTTATTTGTTCTTTTGCCTGTCTGACAGACATAATATCTTCAAGAATAGGTTCCCTTTGCTCTTGGGACCTCAGCAGAGTGGAGAGATCACTTCCTGTTATATGCTCACCATTTAAGTGCCAGTTGGGGGGTCTTCTTGCCAGTTAATTCTATATAAATAAATTTTGAGATACTTGTATTGAGAGCAGACTGAAAGCCACCTCTGATAACCTTCTGTTACTGTAATAGTAGTGACGGAGTTAAGGGTGACTCTGAGTTGATTTTATTTGTAGCAGTTAGAAAATAATTATGGAATTTGCCTGAAGCTGTATTTACTATATAAAGCAGCAGTAGTAATAAAGTAGCCTTGTAATTGTGGAAATCTCATTGCCTAACACTAAGTTGGTGCCCGATAGAGATAGCTTTTTGGCATCTTGAGTCATTTGACAAGACCTACTTTGCAGGTGTGGAGATAGTACCTTTCCTCATGTACATCTTTATCTCCATTGATATTCTCTGTAGGAGCATAAATAGAACTACTGTTGCTACTTGGTCTCCATTCTTAGATTGAAGTAGAGGCTCTCAATTTCTTGCTGTTGGATTGCTAAGGACCCAAAGCAAGAAGTCATCATTCATTGAAACAAGTAATTTAAGCTTTACAAAATAATTGAAAACTTCCATTTGCTAAGCATTCACAACTCTATGAAGATACTATCTCCATTTTATCAATAAAAGACTTAAAACTCAGGTGAAATAACTTGTTAATGGCAACACAGCAATAATCCCAGAATAATCCCAGTTATTTCTACTGAAATTCAGAGTAGAAATAACCCAAATTCTTAATTACCCCAGTAGTTAAAAGGACTGTAGCCAGATGTGCTTATGATTTGACAGTGTCACAAAGGTTGGTATCATCTTATGTTCTTTACATTCAGTCCTAGAGAAAACAGCACAATGACATTATATTCTGAGGTAATGCTCCCAAGTGTGATTAAAAAGAATGTGTCAAGGGAATTCCCTGGAGGTCCAGTGGTTATGACTATGTGCTTTCACTGCTGAGGGCCCAGGTTTGATCCCTGGTTGGGGACCTAGGATCCCGCAAGCTGCACAGCGGCCAGAAAAAGAAAAAAAGAAAGAAAGAGTACATCAAAACCACAGATTAATGAGGTTCTGTAAAGAACGTAATGATACAGGGTGATTGATTTGACACTTAATAAAAACATTTTTCTCATTTTGATATATCCAGTGCTTTAGGCATTGATCACTCTTGGTTTTTAAATTTATGCTTACTCCATTTTGGGTATATAAAATGACTGCTGCTAAAGGTATTTCAAAGCCAGGCAGGAGGCCTTAGTTATTCTCTTCCTGTTCTTAAGGATGAATCTTTTCCATCCACCGAACACATGGGCTCCAACTCCCTGGAGAGGAGATTACAGTGTGTTGAATGTTGCAGCTGAGCCCTGTGTGTGCTTATTTATAAATCAGCCTTGGAAGTAATTGCATGCATCAGTAACAATTTGGATTGAGTTTATTTTGATGTGTTGTTGTCTAATAAACTCAAGGGTTAAACTTGCCTCCTTAAATATATTGATCAACTAACAAAATTTTTTGTATTTACCTGCTTGGTGTCATATGTGGTTTATTTTATGTGTGCTCTAAACTGTAAAGATGTTCTTTTTGTTTCTGTCATGTATGTCATACATTGGTATCTTCATTTGTAAATTTGTTTTTATGTTATTTAAGATACTTCTACATCATTTTTAAAAAGCAAAACAAAAGACTTTTTAAAGTCTAAATTATTATTTTTAATAAGTACTTTTTAATCAATAAGTATAAATATATTCTCTTCATGAATAGAATAATTACCTTAATTTTCTTTTTTGATCCTTTGGTTGTCCATATTACCTCTTCAGCTTTGAGAATGTGATGGTGAACTAACAGATTGTTCTTGAGAGCAGTGTCCTTGCCTGTAATACCCCCGTAAGACTGCATCATGATGATTACGTATCAGCTTATTTCACAAGCAGCCTAAAGATGCAGCTGATTTGGAAATGACGCTATTCATAGAAACCTACTAACCTGAAATGTTTTTACCACTTTATTTCTTAAATGTAGGTGGAAAAAACCCACATCGAGGTCACAGTACCCACCTCAAATGGTGACCAAATACAGGTTTGTGCCAATAGGCCACTTATTCCTTTTCCCTCCCTCCCCAATTTTTTCTTCCCTCCCACTCCCTGCTCCTTAAAAAAAAATTATAAGTTGAAGGTTCAAAAAAACTTCAATGAGCCAATATTTTATCATTTTTCTTTCTTTTTTTAATAATGGCAAAACAGAAGCTTGCAGAAAAAAATGAAGATCTGATAAGAATGAGGAAGGTTAGCCATTTTTCACTTTCACAAAATCACTTTACCATCACCCATGCTGACTTTCAAAGTGCATTAAAAAGACAGTGATCCATTCTTTTCATTGATTTCTCTTAATCCGAAATTACTTTCTAATAGCAGGTATACATATACACATGTTATGTATATATATGCATATACATACATATGTATACCAAAGAAATTATAATCCTATACTATATATTGAAAAATTTCATTAAAATAAACTTTCCAGTAGGAAAATATATTTTTAAACAGAATGAAATAATTAGTGAAGGCCAAATCTATCCTTTATATTTAAACTTTATAAGAAATATTTCACAGTGGTACCATATGCTTGGAATCGTTGACAGTATTTTATGCATATTTATTATGGAAACCATGATAGCAGCAACTCCCAGTATTGCTAATAATTATGGGTTTGGCTGTTCTGTGTCTCATTCTTCCCAACCATAGAGTAGGATGAATCAATTCTTACTGAATAGAATATTGATTGACCATGTATAAAATGCCCTTAGATCTTTCTTAAGGAAGATATTAGAGCCGTACGTACCTGCAGTATTACTAAGTTTGAAATAATGTCCAAAACGCTAAATAATGTCTTAAAGCATTTCCCTACTCCATGGAACACGGAGAGTCAAGGCTTCTTAAAGTCACGCATTTTAAGGTAACCCTCAGACAGCTCACAGAGGAACATAAAGCAGCTTGTTATGTAAGAAGCCAATGAAGCCAGGAGCACTGTCTATTTAAATAACATCGTCGCATTCTTCCATCATTCATGAACAATGTCATCCATTTTCTAGTGGTAATCGTGTCCTCTGTGTGTCCTTGTGGTTCTGTGACCATTTCATGTTGGCATATGCTGCGCTATGGACATTTAATTTTTAATATTTTTTTGGTTTGCCAATTTGCAGTTTTTTCGCGCAAGAACAACATTTTAATTTTTTATGCTTTTCTGTTTTTCCCTCTTTCATTTTCACAGAAAAAGAGAGAGAGACTAGATGGTGAAAACATTTATATCAGACATAGCAATTTAATGTTGGAGGTTTGTATGAACTTGAAGCTTATTTCAGTTGGTTGCCTGTAACCTTCTGCATTCTTTGCTGATTCCCTTTCTTCTTTCTATGCTGCGTTTGGTTTTGCATGCCATTGCATGAGAGAATTTTAGGTTTAAAATGCTTTTGCATGTTGGTAAACATGAAGATATGCAACCATCTCTACTTCTGACTCTTTAGTTTCCATCTCTCATACTTATCTAAAAAATATATGATTGGGACTACCTCAGCATCCCATGGTTCCATTGTTTTACCCACTTTTAGAAAGAACTGTTTAAAAGTTCCTTGAATTGCCCAAGAGTATAAACTTCTGTATGTTTCAAGCATCAAATTTATACAATTTTTTCATCTTCTGAATCAGGAGAATGTGGAAAAAGAGGAGAAATGATCACAATTCAAAATGGACTTAACTTTTTGAGGATACCAAAAAAATGACAGAAGAATAATCAGGGGGAAAAAAAAGTAAGATACAGGAAGGAAAGAAGGGAGGCTAGCATTTAATGAGTAGTTAGTATGATATTAGATAGTTTAATTATAAAACAAGCCTATGGGTATGGGATTTTTATTTTAAAGAGAAAATTGAGGCTAAGAGAAATTAAGTAATTTCCTTGTGGTTATAGAGCTGGTAAATCAGTAAAGCTAGGATTTGTGTTAGGGTCCATCTAACTCTATTAAACTACACTTTTTTTTTTCCCATTCGGAAATAGCAACATACTATGTGCTGTAGGAATTGTAAGGTCATTCTCCCATTGTATTTAATATCGGTCAGATTTTCACCAAGCCTATATTAGTATACTTTATCTAGTGTCAGGCTCCACACGGGATAAGGAAAAAACTAACTAGAAGATTAGAGGAACTCTATGAGGAAAAATTAAGGAAATTGGAGTTATTCTATACAGAAACAGGCCATGTTTACACTTCAGAAACTCTTACCTGGAAGCTAATGATCTAATTATCTTACAACTCCACTCAAGACAGAACCAAAAGAAATGGGTATAAATTCTGACATCAGAGATTTAACTCAAGTATAAAGGAAATGTAACTATATAGGAAGATGATAAATCATTCTTGCCTTCAGGAAGCATCCAATGTAGGGACAAATGGAAGAGAGAAACAATAAATAAGTAAACAAATACTGATAAAATGATTACAAGTTATTATAAAAGCTATGAAGGGGAAATAGTATGCTGTGCTAATAAAAAGGACCTGCTCTAAATAAGATGGACAGGGAAGTTGTCTATGAAGAGGTAACACTTAAGCTGAGACCTGAAAGATGAACATATGTAATGGTAAATATTATTGAAGTGGATGTTTGAAGCAACTTTTTTAGATAGAACTCTAACAGCATCCAGTAATTACTTAATGTCATCTATTCTTTGTCAATACATATATTTTAAGCGCCTGCTAGGTATAAGATACTTTGATAAAAATAAAAATTATGGCTAGTTTTCATTAACCATGTACTGTGTGGTAGGCACAATACCAAGTGTTTTATATATGTTTACCTCATGTAACATGAAGTTTTCTTAGGCTGGACCCTAGGATATTTCAAACTTGGTAACTAGATCTCTTTGCTTTAGCGCATAGCTGAAACTAGACCTGAATGGTTCCGCTTCTGAGATTAGGGAGAATAACAGATATCAGTTGATCTCCTTATACTCAGCAATGTAACATCTCCCAATTCCAAACATGCCTATTTCTTGACTTGTCCATCTGTAATTCTGCCTCTTAACTGGAACCTGCAGTACCAATCATATATTTGTCCTTTGTTCAATGAGGTGTGTTATGGCTTCTGAGACTCACAAAGTCCTTGTGTGTGATACGTTTTTCCCAGTATTTCATTGACAGCCATGAGAGGGGATTTCTAAATAAGTGTGTGTTTGAAAATTAAAACTACTAACTATCTTTTGAGAATATTTTCTACTTAATTAAATGTTTGGTTTGATTGCTGCTAAAATTATAGGATGATAGGCATCAGAAAGTGTCTAATCTGAAAACAGCCCAAGTAGTTTGGCTAACCATCATTCTCTAGTATTGTAAAAGTTTTTTTCCCCCGCTTAGGGAAGTTCTCTCAAGTTATCTGTCACTCTAGCAGATTTTTTTTCAAGCATTCCCTCCTCCCCCTACTCCTACCCCACCCCCACTAATGCTTTGTTCTGGCACAAATAAGGTCGAGTTCATTTTTAGATCTACTGTTTCCTCCTCCATCTCCCAGTGAGAACCTGTTGCAAGTTTCTGTGACAAATTCTATTTGGAGCAGGTCCCTTTGAGATCTTAATTTAACTCTGTGCCCCCACAGGTTTCCAACAGAGCCAGCTAAGAAGGATGGAGAAACCTCCCTCAGAAGCTGCTGATTTTATTGGAACATTTATTTTCTCAGGTTCCAAGCCAATCAAATGCTAGGCAGGACAAGTAACAAATCACCACTCTTTTATAGTAAGAGGCTAATAACCCAGAGAGTTATGGTTTTATCATAGCCTCTCTTGATCATTTTTTTTTCTTTTGTTTTTGTGGTACGCGGGCCTCTCACTGTTGTGGCCTCTCCCGTTGCGGAGCACAGGCTCCGGACGCGCAGGCTCAGCGGCCATGGCTCACAGGCCCAGCCGCTCCGCGGCATGTGGGATCTTCCCGGACTGGGGCACGAACCCGTGTCCCCTGCATCGGCAGGCGGACTCCCAACCACTGCGCCACCAGGGAAGCCCAATAATTTTTTTTTTTTTTTTTTTTTTTTTGCTCCATTCTCACCTTTAACCCTCTCAAATACGTTTAGTTCTTGGCCCAAGCAGATTTGATTTTGTCAGGAGCTAGGTCACAGAGCCTTCCATGCCTGATGGGTCTCAGTTGTTCAGCCTACTACTGAGTCTTTGACTGACCTTGTTCCTGCTTTTCTTTAGCTAGTAAACATGCTTTTCTTGCTTTCAGCTAGAACAAAAGTGCAAACTGTTGTTTCCCCATGGTGAAGCCCATATTCTTGAGCTGTACTCACATTTCATCCCAGCAGGCAAGAGGTACTCTTATGGGGGAGCTGCAGGATTGCCCTTTTTGGGTTAGTTTTCTCTCTGACTGATCTAAAAGCACATAAACATCATTCAGTCTCGCAAAAATAAAAAGAATAGACTATTAAATGAATTTTCTGAATGAATATCTCCAGAATCAAAATTGTGTCATATGCCTCACTGATTCTTTTTCCTCTACTGTTTTCTCTTTGACATTGCTTTTGAAAAAAATTTACTTAATTGCAGCCTATATTGCCCCAGGAAAAACTTTGAAAACAATTTTTTATTTAAATGAATTCCTCCCCCCAACCCTCAACGCCAAATGAGGCTGTTTCCCACGGAGCCAAAAAAAAAAAGTCTAATCCCCAAATTCACACAGCATATTAGGAGATATATTTAGTATTATGCTTTTCTTGGATACAGAGCTGCCTTGATATATAATAAACACAGAATTTTTAGCAGTCATCAAGTGACAGGCTCCCACATGTTTTGATTTCAAGCATAGATCTTTTGAGGGTTTTTTTGAAGAAATATGTTGGACCAAGAATATTTGAGTTTTTGTCTTCACGTTGTATTTCCCAGATTATTTCTGGCCAAGTCTCTTGAAAGTTGGTTTATGCCTCCTGTTACATAAACTTGAATGTTATTTCTCATATTATTTACAGCTTTATTAGCCTCGTTTTGATCATTTCTCCCTGGAATATCGCCTGTGAGAGTTTCCCCCTAGTTGTCCAGTAGTCACATCTGCTGGAACAGTTTAGTTATTTTAAGTCATCAGGGAGACATATAAGGTATTTGACAAGTTCTTATTAAATCACTCCCCATCCATTGACGGTTACTGGAAGATGGTCCCTAGTTTGAATGGTACTGAGGGATGAAGTGAAGCTGTCAGAAGCTGCAAAACATAAGGCTTTTAGTGTGTGTGGATAGTATTGACAAAGAAAAAAAAATCCATTATATTGTATACCCCTGAGTAATTATTCAGAGATAGTAACCACTTGCTCTGGAGGCTTGAGCCAGGAATTTCAGTAATAAATTTTTGTATCGAGAAAGGGCTATTCCTGTTTACCAAAACCCAGCAACAGTCACCTAGTGGTAAGAAAGCAAAACTATCTCCAGGTAGAAATAGAGGGATACTGTACAGTTGCAACTCACCAAGGCAAGGCAACCCATGATGGGAGTTGAATCTTTCACCATGTCCTTCGTTTAACAGTTTCTCCTTCTCTATTGCTATCTCCATCCTGCCTGAGCTGAGCCTAAATCAGTTCCTATCAAGCTGAGGCTAATTGAGTTGTGGGATTACCTGCTTGGGATGAGGAGTTGGAGATCTAGTGCTGTGTCGTAATGGGAAGAAGAGTTGTAAAATGAAGGAGTGAGCTCTTTATGGGTTATATAACTGCTAAGAGCTATAGGGTTACGATGCTTCACTGCTTCCAAGAAAAGCACTGTGTTAAAAAAAAAAGAAGCAAATATACCATATTGTATATTTACAATTTGAATGTAATTTATGGATTAACAACATCTATCCTGGATGTGGTGTATTTTCTACCAGTGCCCATAGTCTATGATGGGCTCCCCTTGGTGTTGTTTTTTTCCCTGAATATTTATTGTTTTGCATCTTGTCCTTTCAACTATAGGATTTAGACAAAAGTCAAGAAGAGATCAAAAAACATCATGCCAGCATCAGTGAGCTGAAAAAGAACTTCATGGAATCTGTACCAGAACCACAGCCTAGTGAATGGGATAAACGCTTATCCACTCACTCTCCCTTTCGAACACTTAACATCAATGGGCAGATCCCTACAGGAGAAGGAGTGAGTACTTTGTCCATGTGACCAGTTGTGAGAATGAGTGAGATAAATGCTTTTGTATATTGATAATCTGTATCTGAAAGTTTAGAGCTGAAATTTAGCTTTGGTGTCTTACCAATTCATTCCAGCTTTAAAGCATTCATCATCAAACACTTGTTTTAAGTCATGTAGACTACTCAGTCCAATTATGGGGGCCATTTGGAGCTACCAGTCGATGACTGGGCCCTGAGAACTGTCTCTGCAGCTGCATGCTTCTGCCTAGTGTATGTTTACAAATTGACCAGAAGCCAGTGGAACTTTATGTTCAAACTGTGACTTCAGGGACCAGAGAGTTTACTAAATTTAGTAAGGTCAAAATTTGGAACGGGATAGGCATTTTTCAAAAACTTTGAACGTTTGCACAACTTAGAAATGTCTGGAATGGTTGACCACAATTATATAATAAACCAAGGAGACCTCAGCCAGAGAATGCAGAATACCAAGTATTAATGATTGTATTTCAGTCTTAGAAGAACTATTGATGATTTATTTTATCTTTATGAGTAACATCGAGCTTTTAATACACTGTTTTATAAGATAGTCACAATTAGAGGAAGAGATACCTTTTAGAGGCTGTTCGTTTTCTATAATTGTTGTCATTACCCATTTTAGAGATCCTACACCTGAATCTGTGTAATGAGAATATCTTAAAAGTTACCTTGAGCACATATTCAAAAATTCTTTACTTAACCTTTACCCTATACAGGTTAAGTATGTATCTAACTAGTCACAGTGACTCAGTGAGTGAGTGTAATGATTTTAAAATTATATGCTTGTTTCCTCCCAAAACAATAGCAATTCTAGTTAAGAAAGGTAAAGTGATGTCTTAATAGTTTTTTTAAAATTTGTTTTTATATTCAGAGTTCATGGTAAACTATCCAACTTACTGTTAGTTTCTGGAACTGGAGAAGATAATAAAAGTTGGTTCACAAAGGATACATTTTATATTTTTCAAAATGTGATTAAAATTGGCTAACAGTTCTCCAAATAGAGTTGAACCAGCTTCACCAAGAAGGCTGGAGAATTCCTGAATGATGGGCAGGGAGAGAGAGTTACCAGGGTTGATAGGATGCAGTTGTTCTTATTCACTGTCCTCTCAGCCTCCACTCTCTGGTCTAAGTGGACATTAGTTCTGTATCCCAAATCTGGAGCATATACCCTGAACTGAGTCAGTGACTGCTTTCTATAAGTCTATGGCTCCCTGATAAAGCACTTGTTGCTGCCACGCCTGGCTAACCCTATCTACAAACCATAACTGCATATTTTCTAGAAGTTTTCTTTTTGATTCTGTGCAAGTAATAAAAGATACTCAGCTACTTTGGAGAAGTAACTTAGTACCCTCTTGGATGAGGTTTGGTAAATTTGAACCAGTCTCCATTTCCAGAAAATATTTTGTGTCTTAATAGAAACCCTTCAGAAACGATCTTAGGGCTAGTTTTGGGAATGGCTGTTTCATTCTGTGGACTTTAAAGAAATGACTTTTATAAATTAAATTAGATCAATAGGGAGTACTTTAGCTCTAGGGTTATGATACTACCCCTCTAAATGAATAATGCAATAAGTAAGAACTATATTGTGATAACCTTTTATATAGGATAATTCTACTTCCTGGCATATCTTACTTTTTCTTTAATAATTAGGACAATATTTTTGTTCTCTGGGGATACCTCTTCCACCTTTGACAGCATTGTTGTTACATTGCAAGGCAACTGAATTTTATATAATTTGTGTATGACCAGGTGAAGAAAACCTCTGTCCTTCCCTCGGAAAGAAAGGTTGGTGGGCCAGAGGTAATGCTGCTGTTATGACTTGTGCTTCTCAATCAGAATTTGCTCTTGTCATGGCACTAAGCAGATAATTCCCCCAGAACTGAACAGCAGCTGCTCAGTGATTTTTTTTTTCTTTTGGCTATACTGGTAAATTCACACTCACCGCCTTTTGACCTAACACATAACATTTTCGCTGCTGCATTTTGCAGCTTTCAATTTGCTTATTTCGGCGCATGGCTGGTTGAAAAGCTGCATGAAGATATAAATATGTATTCGGAGAGAAAAACGAATTTAATTGTACCCTATTCTTTTTATGTTGTCTTTCTTCTCCCCCTTATTTTCTTTTAAAAATCATTATAATTTTGCATCCTTTCTTTTCCTTTTTTCCTTTTTTTTGCTGACCAGTCCCCCAGCTACTTTCTCCCTGATACGTATCACTTAGGGGTGTGCAAAGAACCAGTGTTGAACTTCCAAACAGATCAGAGAAGGCTGGCTCAACTAAGAGAACTTAGAGCCAAGTTTTTCCTTTCATAGAAAACATCTGTCTTGACTGGATGGCAGAGTACAGAAATTGCCAGGGGAGAAAAATTTCTCAATTGGACAATTGGAAAAAAATAATTTTCCTTAAAAGTATCAAAACCATTTGCTTAATGTGTTGTATAAACCTTCATGATGGTCATTATTATTATTTTAAATCATGATTCTGAAAGGGGGAGGGAGTTTGTAATTGTTGAGATTTGTGGGAGTTTGGTTTATGGTTTTTGGGTTTTTTTTTCTGATAGACCTTGGAGGCTCATATAAACTTTTATACTTTCGTTTTTCTTTTGCAGTCTTAGAAATGTATAGGATTAGGATTTTTATTCCCTTGAGCAAAAGCTAATTGCCATACTGAATGAACTCTTGCAGTTTTCTAAGTCCATATGAAGAGATATGAGGATAACATTTTATATTCTGCCATTCTATTTGTAATAAAAGTAACTTTTCTGATGGCAAGAAGAATGCTTCATTATTGGCTTTGCCCAATTGATCTAAGGAAAATTGGCAGCACCAAAGCAATGAAAAATGACCGAAAATTTGTGTGAATATCCTTAAAGGAGGAATAAATACTATAACTAAGGAAGTCCAGTGATTCCTTGAACTTTGAGGACTTCTACTCTTCATTCATTCATTCAATTACCTATTGAGTACCCTACTGTGTTATAGAAACTTTGCCAGTATAATTGCCAAAGTAAAGTAAAATACAGTGTCCAAAAGATCTTCCCAAATCCTTTGCACATCCCCAAGTATCATTTTTGAGCATTTTCCATCTGTCATTTTGTTCATCTTTCTCTGTCTTTCTTGATCTTCTACCGTGAAAGCAGACACAGGAACGTGCTCTGTTAGTGCAGGATGAAGAGAAAATTAAGAGGCAAGAGAGATCTACTGAAAGCGCCTTGCCCCAGCAAGAAAATGAAGAAATTCTTCCCAAGGTTTCTATTCCAATCCCTGAGGATCACAAGTTTCTCAAAAAGTGCCACCTCTACTCT
This sequence comes from Tursiops truncatus, assembly GCF_011762595.2. NCBI lineage: Eukaryota > Metazoa > Chordata > Mammalia > Artiodactyla > Delphinidae > Tursiops > Tursiops truncatus. Next base: position 161,222,708 of record NC_047034.1, on the reverse strand, counting down.
AGTACTTTTTCATCTCCTCGTATTCCTTTTGTGATGTCTTTTCTCGTGGTTCTTGCATTGGCTGTCTGGTGGTTGGTCTTTCTGTGATCGGAAAACAGGGTGCTCATCTGAAATGTCAAGACTAAAACCATTGAACTTTGTTGTTCGCTTCTACTGTGTTATCTCCTGTGTGATGCCCTCTGATCTTGGTAGTTCACTGTCCTAGGGGAGAGCCTGTGATCATTTTTCTGTCTATAAAATGTTACTCTTCGTAGAATATATATCATGGGGTACAAAGGAGTAGCAATGCATTGCTCAAGCCAGTTTTCCTCACCAAAGTTTAACAAGTTTAGGCAAATCTGATTTAAGCATATGGCAGGTTGGTACTTTCCCCAAAAGCTTTAACTCTTTTATCCTGCATGTTCTTATTGTTCACTGTTGCTATGTACTCCTCTCCAGTGTTTCACAGAAAGCAGGATATCCTGTAGAAACATTTGATGGAATATTTTCCTAATCTTCGATAGCTATTTGTGGGGCATGGGCTCTGTAGTTTAAGAAAAAAGTTCAAGTTGCTAACCTTTCAAAAGCCTTAAAATGATACATTTTAATCTGTGAATCTATAACCACTCCTTTTCTTGATATATCAAACCAATATATACAAAGGCCTTTTGTGGAAAAGGGCTTTTGACTTCTGTGGCCTTCTTATGTGTATTTCTGAGACGTACAGGGACAAACAACTTTATCCTGCCTGGTGTATAGAAGAGATCTGCAAAGGTTAAATGCATTTTTCACAAGTATAATGTTGATGGTTTAAGGAAAATGGTGCTGGTGCCCTTTAGCCTCCAGCCAGGGCTGAATTTTCCAGACTACTCTGCCCATCTTTAAAAGTCCTGGAATAACAAATTTCTTCAAGGTCTGTACATAAACATACCCTTCTCTGAATTAAAATACTGTGTTACTTCTTTATGAGTTAGTAATTATATTGCTAGAAGCAATATTTAGCCATTATGATAAGCTTAAAATAGATATCGATATATTTTGTTTTTCTGATAGACTTTGGACTTGTTTATTCTTACATGTGTGTTGAAATCAATTGTTTTTCATTGATGGCCTTGTGAGCTAAGGTTCTGTCGTGACAAGTATGTGTCTTCTGTTTGCATGTTGATTTTTAAGGCTTACCTGAAGTAAATATGCGTGTGCTCTCTCTTCACAACACAACTCGGATACCTAACCTGTTTTTTTTTTCCCCTCACTATTAATGAAATCTTGCATGTGGCTTGCTTTCTATGGCACTTGAATGTACCAATATGGATGATTTGGTTAATGTTGTCTCAAATATTTGTTTTGAAAGCTGAGTTCATAGAGTTATCAAATTGAGATTATTGCACTTTACTTCTCAACACTTCCAGCTGATGTAACTTCTAAACAAGACTTTTTGTTTTTAAGATGACGGTGTCTTAGAGCAAAAAAAGAGAACCCTAAAGCCAAGAATCTTTTGTCCTTCAACACCCATTATTATTATTCTATCTTCTCTGGAGACATGTAGAAATAATTCTCTGGTATTTCCTGAAAACTGCTACTCTGTTATTATAGGCTATCCAAAAAGATGGGAAAGAAGTGAGAAGCAGGTTAAAATTTAAAATCTTGTATGAGTATATCTTTCATGTCACAGGCTATGTCTGTTTATAAGAAATATTTTGTAATTAAGCATATTTATTGATGCACTCATAATAAGAAAAAAGAGACCTCAAATTAACCTGAAATATTGCAGAACCATTCTTTTTGTTTGTTTGTTTTTGTTTTTGTTTTGTTTTTTGCGGTACGCGGGCCTCTCACTGCTGTGGCCTCTCCCGTCGCGGAGCCCAGGCTCCGGGCGCACAGGCTCAGCGGCCATGGGCCACGGGCGCAGCCGCTCCGCGGCACGTGGGATCCTCCTGGACCGGGGCACTGAACCCACGTCCCCTGCATCGGTAGGCGGACTCCCAACCACTGCGCCACCAGGGAAGCCCTGCAGAACCATTCTTTAACACAGAAAGTGATCAACCTCAGTACTCCCCTTTATCTGTGAAATAGAGATATGAGAGCTTTCCTTATGAAATAACAGAACTATGGCATTGGTTAGATTCTTCTGAATTTTTTTCAAGAAACTAAAAAGGAAATAATCTTAGGATTTTGTTGATACTTTTATAACTGTTTCAGATTATAGTTCCAGTTTTCATCCATGTACGTAGCATTTTATTAATTATTATTGTAAACGTCCCCTTGAGTTTTGTTTCTCTTTGTATTGGAGTTATTTCAAGTCCATTAAAAGTCTACCGTAAGCCAAGAATACTTTTCGGTTTTCTGAAGTGCAGCAGGAGCCCTCAGAGGTCCTTACTGATGATCAAAGGAGAGGCCCTTTCTTCTGTTAATAGGGTGAGAATGGTTGAGAGGGGAAGGGCTGATACTTCGTATTGGACTAATAAGCTGGCCAATGCAGGCTCAAAAGATATGCCCGTCACAGTTATCAGAGGAAAAATATTTTTCACTGCTGCCAATATGTATAACATAAAGCTGTAAATAGTCTTGGTTTCCCTCTCACATCTCATTTCATTCTTGGTACCAGAGACAGATCCAAATAACTGTGTGTTGGTTTTACCCTGGTTCAGCTTCTTAACAGCAGGTTGATGAGTGAAAAACAATTTGGACTAAAGGTATTAATACAGACCAGTAAAAAGTCTGGGGGTTTTGCCTTGGTTTTGCTATTAGTCATTTCTAGGGTGACTCTGGGAAGTTCACTTAACTACTTGGTGCCCAGATTTCCACCTAGTAACGTAGAGACAAACCTTCCTCATGAGAATGAATCTGTAACATGTTCCAGTAACCAGAAGCTCTGGTTGTCATTAAATTCTTGGTCTTTTGGGGACTGGAAATTAAAAAAACAAACACATTAACTTCCTGGATCTTTAAAAATAAAAGTAAGCAATTAAATAGCTGTGTTGATTTCCATCTACTCTGTATTGATATTTGGCCAAACACTTAAAACTACTAAAGTTAAAAATTCCTTGTACTCTTAAGCAATTCATCTTACCCATATGGTATTTTAGAGTGGACCATACTTGAAGATAAATCCAGCCTCTATATTCTGGACCTGTCTTTTAGCCATATTCTTATGCTAATGCATGGATTATGAAGGAGATTCAGTTTGCATGGGTCAATTCTACTACTTGTTTATATCTTTGGTAAAAGTTTTGAAGGGAGAAGATATTGACTCTGTTGACTAACATGAGACTAGTGATTATGTGTGGACTAGATTTCGTTGCCACCCTAGATCCTAGTACGTTTCTTTCTATTAGATATTATTGTAAGTTTTACTCTGAAATTTCTGTGGATATAAGCCAATTCATTTCTTCCTACATTCCAAAGTCACTACTGTAATATTTCCTATAGAAAAGCATATAAGACATCCTACACATTAGAGGTTTGGTTATTTTTTGAAGGCATTACCAATCAAAATTTATATTTAGGCTTTACCTAGTGATCATGTATTTACAAAAGGAAGACAGAAAATTCAAAGATAATATGAGACACTTTCTCAATGTTGCTTTTTTCTTGCCAAGAGTATTGAGCATAGTAAAGATATATAGAACTTTTCTACCAAGTTTCCTTCTCTTCTGTTCATCTTCATAGAAATTATAAAATCCCAAACTTTTTTACAGCATTCTCTATCACATTGCGGAAGACTATTATATTGTTTCTATTATACATAGAAGTTTTGCTTTTTTCCACTGCACTCAAATGAGCCCTGTTGCTTGTAATTTTGGTAGTAGAAATGGAGACAACTCCTTATTCTTATCTGTGGGATAACTCCATCTGCCTCCTCTACACTGTTGGGAATAGTATCAGTAAGCTTGGCTCACTTCTGCTGCTGTTATCCCTCATGCCCTTGGATCTCCTTTTTACTGCATCAGAACGTGATGCAAAAAGAGACATGTTGGTGTGGACCTTAGGAATGGACACCTGAAACGGTTAAGAAGTTGTTGTTAAAGTAAGAAAGCCATATAAAGTTAGGCTGGAACAGGAAGAGGGGTGGGGTAGCTGTGATCAGCGATTACAAATTCATGGAGTATTTCATGTTGTAAACGAAATTCCTTTCATACTAGAACTTGAAAAATAAAGAGAAGAGAAAGTAGAGTAGTTTATTACTCCCACAGATCAGAAATAAAGGCTGAAAGCTAAATAACTTTAATAATAGCCTAACCAAATGTACAGATGACAGATTGTTGAGGAAACATCTACGTTAGGAATGCTTTTCTAATCTTTTGTGATTGATATCCTAGAGGGTAGCCCTTCCCTTTATCATAGTCAAAATCCTGTTTGGGGTAAATAACAGAATAAATCTAATCTTAAAGATTAAAGGAGGTGGGAAGGCACAGAGTCCCAACTATCTTTTCAGGTCCCCCAAATCAATAAAGGACGCAGTTTAATTCTGTCTCTTTAAAGAAGAGTCTCCATATGTATAGAATCCTATCTCAACAAAACACAGAGAATAAGAATTAAAGGAAAAACATGGTTACTCTATCCATTCTTTATTCATTGCCCTCTAGGGCAATCAACGTATTGCAGGGATGGGTTTCAAAGAGGCAGCATTATCAGAATTTTAGGATTGGATAGGCCCTCAATCCAACTCCTCTCCCCTCCAATGCTTGATTCTTCTGTACCTTTTCATTTAGAGATTCAGAGACCAAGTGGTCTCCCAGCCTGTGATTAAACATCTCCCAAGATATAGCACATTATGTCTTTCGACATCCCAAATTTTTAGATATTAATCATTCATGTATTAAGTCAAAGTCTGTTTCCCTGTAGCTTTCACTTCTTGGTTCTAAATGGAGGCATTCTGAAGAATTTTCTATCTTCCACATTATAAGGTCTTCACCATAGTTAAAAGTAACTCTCACGTTGCAATTAGTCACAGTTCTTGCCCTCAGATAACTTACCATCTGATATCCAGTTCTGTCCCAGTCTTCCTCCTAGCATGTTATCCTTCTGCTTTCTTCCTTTCTTTTTCTAGCTTTTCTTGTTTTATCAGCTCTTTTTTTTTCTGGCTCCGTTGCCCATTGGTTGCTTCCCTATGGTTTATTCAGTTTTATGTCCCTTCCCAGTGACTTGCCCTCTCTAAAAGAACATTTTGGAATTCCTGGAAATCCTAGCTTCTTCATAGATCACACAGGCACTTGGGGTTTTTTGTTTGTTTTTCAGATAAAGGAGTTGGTGGGGAGGGGGTGGGGTAGTTTTGTAGCTTTGGAAACTTCTTGTAGCCCAGAATCTGTTGACAAGATTGTATTGCCATTATATCCTGAAGCAGCATACCACCAGAGCCTGCATTCTAAGTTTGCTTGCCTTCTCTGACAGCCTGGCTAACCTTTACATCCTCTATAATAGCCCTCACATGATTTGATTTATACCACTTTGATATGATACAGTTATGGAACCTTACTTTCTGTTTAACATTCTGTTTTGACTTAGAGCCCCACTAGAAAAAGTGATATTAAAAATTTGAAATGTTAATCCATCTCTTTTAGTTCTGCCTGTCTCCTCAAAACTGTGAGATTCTGAGGTGTGAAGCCTTGTTTTATCTATCTTTGTTTGCCAGAGACACCTTTGTATCTCAGATATATAATGAATAATTAATATTTGTTAAATTGAATTAAATAATTAGTAACATGGTAACAGATAAAGTCTAACTTTTCACTTAGAATCTCTTGTATTAGGACACAAGTTTGTGCCAAAGTAATCACCCCGTGCCCAATCAGTACATGCAGGTAGCCCAAAAAACCCATATATGGCCCGGAAGCCACTGTCTCGCCTATTAATCCTGTAGTATGGTCCTTGGTTTATTCAAAGAATCTACGTATACTTCTATGATAGGTGTCAGTCTCTCTTGTTAATGTCTTGTAATTTGATTCAGTTAAAAGCTCTTATCCATTTACCACAGTAATAATCAACTATTTTCACTATAGAATGTATTATCGAGACCAGGGTACTTGTTTATATGTGTAAATACATCTTGGGAGTGTGATACCATGAAGAGAACCTGTTATTTGACATTTTGCGTTTATCTAAAATACATTTCAGAGAGCAGTTTGATACATTTGTCTTGTGTTTTATATGATATAAAAACACCAAATATATCAAACTCTTGTGGTATCAAGAGTTTTGTATGTCAGACCAGGGGTTGACAAACTTTTTCTGTAAAGGACCAGATAATAAATATTTTAGGCTTTGCAGTGCATATAGTCTCTGTCAAAAGTACTCAACGTTGCCATTGTAGAGTGAAAGCAGCATTGACGATAAATAAAGAAACATGAATATGTTCCAGTCAAACTTTATTTGTGGACACTGAAATCTGAGTTTCATATAATTTGTATGTGTCACTAAATATTTTTCTATTTCTTTCCCAACCATTTAAAAATGTAAAACCATTCTTAGCTCATAGCTGTACAGAAGCAAAGAAAGGGCTGGATTTGGCTGCTGGCTGTAGGCTGCTGACTCCCGACATAGGTCTAGAGAGACAGAACTGATCAGTTAGATTTTCTGCCTTTGTACTGTTTCGAAAAGTTGTAGTCAAAATCTTAACATCTTCATTCAGTGTTGAAGTGTTTTTGGTCTTGTTTATGATTAGAAATGGAAAACAAAAGACAAGGCACTCATTCCTATTTATCTGGCAGCCAGGGTACACCTGAACAATAATCTAAAATATCTTTACCACCACAACATGCCTGCCTCTGTCAGCTTCCAAATTGTTCTGTGTTAACTGTGCTCTTAACATGTTCAGCGACAAATCCAGCTAACCCCTTTGTTCTTTTTGGTTTTTAAGGGTCTGCCTCTATCTCCCCCTAAGGAATAAAGAAACAAATCCCAAATTCACCTTCTCTTTAGCCGGGTTTTAGAGATATCTAATGAACATGGTAAAGAAGATTTTCACTCTAAATTTTTGGTACACCATAGTGTATAAATTTAAGGTTCGGCATCTAAGGGAAACATTTTAGAAGGGTTCCTCTTTCAAAATAAAGATTTCTCTGAGAGGAGTTCCCTACTTCAGGGCTGATTTGGGCAGTATTTACCAAGAAGTCAGAATAAAATAAAATTCTATGCTTTCAGAGGTGTCTTTGCTCCCTAGTTGACTGGTTGTGTTCTGGAGGGTTCCTTGGTCTGTAATTAGCTTTGGGAGGTGCTTTCTAACACATTCCTCAATCTATGTTCCTTTCCCCCTGGTCTAGGATCCTTTAGCTATGATTCACGGTTGAATAAATTGTTTATCCATTAGCAGTTGAGCAAGATATTTAAGCCTAAAGAAATCTGCTAAGAACTTCTCTTTTTGGAACACTTTCTTTGATATTTTTCTCATGTTATTTGCTTTGTTAATATGTAAAATTATTACGAATAAATCTTATTGCAAATCTGATTCTGGTTGCTACTAATCATTAAGGAAATGAGTCAGTAATGCTGCACGTAGACAGACCCACTACCAAAAAAGGGGGGGAAGGAACCTCTGCTTCAGCAGATCAGCAAGAGATATTGTCAGCCAGTCTTTCTAGAAAAATTCTCTTGTTTTTCCCATATTTTCACTCTTTTGTGTGGCCCAGTATTATGCTCAGTCCTAAAACAGAGATGACTTATTCACATGCGTTCACTTCTGAGAATATTAATGTTTTAAACCAGCTTTGGAACTATTTGACTTATTTATACGAAGTTTTAAAAATAATTTTTTTCTAACCCATTTAACCAGTCACTACAACACATGTAATTGTCACATCTGTTAGAAGCATTTTTAATATGCTGAATTTGTCTTTTTTTGTTTTGTTTTGTTTTAAAAGGAAGCACTCTACAAATTAGTAGTTATTAATGCCTCTCTGATCATATTGAAGAGTGAGGATGGAGTGGGTGTGGATGTGTGGGCATGAGGAGAGCTGCTCCTATAATGTGGAATTTACAGAAGGTCCACTGCTTAATCTCTTACTTCACCTTGGTGAACCTTGTCTCTTATCTTACTCTCACAGTTCTAGATTCTGTTGTATCATCCAGGTGATTACTTAAAACCAACACTCCACATTTTGAAGTGGTCTGTTTACTAGCACAAAGTATGTACCTTGTTGCCATGTCTGAGTAATACAAAATTTTGTAGTGTTTCTCCAAAGCCACATTCCTTTTAGGAATTTATTGAAAATGTTAACATGGAAAACCATTTCATTATTATAGGATTTTTGGGGAAGAGAAGACACAGCTAATTAATATCTAGTCATCGTTTTCTGTTGTATATAGTTCTGTGGAATCAAGGTGCTATTTTCTAGATATCAAATTGGGATATAATATTTTCCTTAAGTGCTTGTGGCTTTAATCATTTTTGGAATTGGGACTTCTGAGAAATCTTGCCAAGTGTATTAAATTGTGTTCCATACTAAATGATCAGAGTTTTTGTGCTGGTTATAGCCCCTTCCTTTCCATCTCCATCTCTTCAACTCTTCAACTCAACCCTTCTTAGTATAATGAAATAAACTTGACTGGTCACGTCTGGTCTCCTAGACATGTTTAGTATAACCTTTCATATATGCTCAATCACTTTGATTTCTATAGCTCTATTCAGGTTTGAGAACACTCATTTGATCTGTGGAGTCCTTGCTGGTGAGTGCAGTGTTAAGGCAAAATTTTCTATTATTTAATAGTTAAAATTTTGCATCAGGCACCGATTTTACAGCTGTTTGCTTTTACATTCACCTATTCTGGGGATAATCTAATAACAGCACTATTTAGGAAATGATGAAAACTATGTTTGAAGGATAATTGTCATTGCCAAATTCCATTTGCTGGCATTTGTAAAAGGCTGCATTATAGAATGATTTTGATTTTCGTACAATAGGCAATTTTACCAACCGTAATTTAATAAAGGCCAGTGTCTTCCTAAGTAAGCTCCTTTATCCAGATGTAATTTTTATATGCCAGAGAATAGCAATGGACAATGAAAATGACTCAAGTTTTGTGGAGAAGCTAGTGAGCACTATAAGGATGTACTTCTAGCCAGGGAGGGACCAGTAGCCTAGCAACTTTATTAAAAAAAAAAAAAATGTAGGAGAAGATATAGCCAAGAGAGAAAATTTAGGCTGAAGAGAAATGTATTGCATGATTAAGAATGACACACTAGAGAGGAAAGATAGAATTTTAAAATCGTCTTTTGCTAGCCACGTGGTTACTCTGTTGTTAGTTTATCCCCATCTTGAGCATTTGTGATTCTAACGTCCTTTTCTAAACTGCCAGTTGACGTGAGTTTTCCACCGAAAGTGTATCAAAACTATTATTTATGAAGGTTTTGGGGGTGGAGGGGCCAGGGGATGTTTTTCTTTTTGGTAATTTTTGTTCTCCTTTCTTCGTTTGTTTCCTTTTTCGGCTGAAGAATGGGCTGCTGCTGCTTGACCTGTCATCTTTATGTGCTGTTTACACATGGCTTTTACAAAAGAAGCCATTACCACATCTGATTTATCTCTTATTGCAAGTGCCCCTTTAAAAGCATTTGTTTCAACTTAACAAATTAAAAAACAAACAAAGAAATCACCAGGCTAGCGTTATTTTATAACCAAGGGAAACACCGATATTACTAATTTTTCAAAATAGGAATAAGATTACAAATATCGATAATATAGTAAATGTATAAAGACATGTGTTTCGCTTTTTAGAGCTTTTCCCCAAGGCACTTAAAGCCATTCTTTGCTGAGACATAAACTTGCCATGTTTTGTTAGAGAGAAGTATGTGGAAACAAAGCACTCGCAATTAACTGATCTTATCAGGATTGGAGTCTACTACATTTTTTAGTTTGCATGTTGCAGACCATTTGGGGGTATTATTTAAATACATCTTGATAATTTAAGTGACTGTAATATTTATCGTTTACTTTAGTTAAGAACCAGGAGCTGGACTCTTCTGCTGGGTATCTTCCTTCTGTGCTTAGCAAGATAACCTCGATTCCTGCTGGTTCTGTGGGCATTTGCAGTACAAAGCATTTCTTACGGGGTTTGCAAAGCAAGGGTAATGTGCTCTGTGGGTGTATGTGTGTCTGTGCACACCCCTCCCCCTTAATCCCACTGCCACCTTCTGCTCACTCCTTTTTTCTTATCAAAACTTATTTTTTTAATTATATAAGCTTAACGAATCCCCAAACCCCCATTTTTCCTGACATACAGGAACGCTGATAAAAGTTTAATGTATTAACCTTCCCTGAAGTATTTGCATTTCAATAGGCCACAGAGTCATTGCAAAGATGATGGTGACATTACAGAGTTGATCATACCGTTAAGCAGTATTTCCAAGGTTAGTCCTAACTCTCAGTTTACTTGATTGAATGGCAAAATAGAATGAAGAGAATGTGAAAACCAATGGTAGTTTAATAGATGTGGTGGATTTAGGGTTCCATTGGGTAAAGTGACTATAGAGATAGTATGCTAAATCTCAGAGTCTCTTTTTACAGAAAACTTAGGAATTTCTGGAAGCAGAATCTGTGGGTCGTAGCATAAAAAGATATGCTTTGGGCTTAGAAACAGCAATAAATCTATTAAGCTTTAAAATGATTGTAAATTTTGTGACTAATCAGAAATGTTCTCAAAACTATTAAAAATGGCCTATCCAGTGTTATTCATGAGAATCTTGGCTCAGAAATAATTAAATATCCTCATAGTGTATCAATTTTAGTTCTTATCTTCTATCACAGTTTTTTCCTAAGTTCTACCTGGTGATGTCCTCTAAAATATAGTGAGAACCTGGCTCAGAACGTGCTTAGCTGAAAGACCAGCCTTAGTTAAATCCATAGGGTTGGCTAATTTGGATACTCAAGAAACACTTCCATAAAGACTGGTTCTGGTTCATGTTTCTTTGCAAAAAGTAATATTTTAAGAAATATAGTATAATGACAAGTAATATCTAGTATTTGCTTAGCACCTCAGTTTGAACACTCTGCACAGTTAACCCTCACAGTAACCATATCAGGTAGGTAGTGGTGTTCCTTTTTTTTTTTTTTTTGTGGTACGCGGGCCTCTCCCTGCTGTGGCCTCTCCCGTTGCGGAGCACAGGCTCCGGACGCGCAGGCTCAGCGGCCATGGCCCACGGGCCCAGCCGCTCCGCGGCATGTGGGTTCCTCCCAGACCGGGGCACGAACCCGCGTCCTCTGCATCGGCAGGCAGACTCTCAACCACTGCGCCACCAGGGAAGCCCCGGTAGTGGTGTTCTTGCTTTATGTGATAAAATTGAGTCTCAGAGTGGCTCAGGGACCTACTTAAGAACAAGCAGTTTTTAAGTGAGAGAACTGGAGCTAAATCCAGGTCTTTCATGTTTCAGTCCAGTGATATTCTGTTATGACACAGCTATATCCTAAGTCACTTAGTCCCCAAGTGAAAATGTGATGAAAGTTACAGAAAGTGAATTAAGGAGAGGGTTGGAATTTGTGAGGCTCTAATGACTTATAAAACTAGGTATTAACAATGGTGCTCTAAGATCCCCAAACCACTAATGAGTTGGTTTATTAATACTGGACTGCCCTTAACTTGCCTTAAATCCCTCAGGTTGTTTCACAGAATGTCCCAGAACCTGAAATAGGATCTTTCAGTCAGTAGGAACCAGAAGATGAGAGTAAGAAATGAGGTCTTTCCTATTGTTGAGACAGAGAGTCTCAGGGCTTTTGTTTGGCCTTGGGGATAATCTGGTTCCTGGTTTAAAAATCATTCAATAAAAAGAATTGAATTTTTTAGAAGAAAATAGTTGTTTCCTTTATGTATTTATTGGGGATATTTAAATAGATCAATAGTTCAAATTCCCATTAATTAAATCAAACCTCAAGTGCCAGGTCTGAGGAAAATTAGATTGGTGTCCAAAAGCAAACAAACCAAAAACACCTTGTCATCAAACCAAATGACATTTTATAATTCTAATAATTATTTGTTCTTCATCAAAGAAAGTATTTTTGGTTTTCTGTGCTCGAGCCTCTAAGTATATTTATGTAAAAGTGAAACTCTTGCTGATTTGGAAGGGAATGTTTGAGACTATTTAAGATGGCACTGGTAAAGTGGGTTAAGACAGGATATTTCTGTAATTTAGTGAGAGAATTTGTATTTTGGTCTGGCCAAACTAAGAAAATTCTTTTGCAGTCATCATTTGTGTTTCCTGCTTCTCAATTTAGTCATTTTGATAAAATAAAATGTCACCTTAGCATGTTAATTGCCCTTCTCTTAAAATTTGTCTTGTATAATTTCAGCAAGTAAGAAAACCCATATTTATTAATTTGTCTATAATGTCTGTTTAAACATGCATATATATATGATGATAAAATTTTCACAGATATTCTAAAAATAGATCTTTGAAAATACTGAGTAGAATATGAAGGAAAAGGGTTTTCCTGAAAACTTAATATTAAACATATATTGATTCCAAGACTCTCATTAGAAGTTAGCTTTGTAACTGATATCACTGTATTTTCTTCCTTCTTTTAAAATTGTCCTGTCAGCTGTCTAATTCTGCTAATGGTGGACTCAGTAACATTGTTGACTGGCTTATTCCAGTGTTTAGTGTAATGTTATAATACCTGAGAAGGCACAAAAAATAACAAGACACTGTAATTAAGCTTACTGACCAGCTCTGATAAAAGTTTGCTTTCTCCCCAGGGTTCCACCATTGCCCAACCACCACACAGCCCTAAGTTTATTATGCAGATATATGTAACTGCTATCTGTACATATCATTGTTAATACCTTCATTCAGCTAAATCTAAGTACCCTGGAAAATGGATCACTGCCTTCTTTTATTTATCTCAAAAGCACCTAAAAGAGGATTCTCTTCTGAGGTGGCAATTAAACAACTCTTTATTGAATTTGGTCATTTCATTCTGCTGTCTTATACTTAATTTCAGTAAAAGAAGGTCTCAGCCTGAGGTGTAGGGCACTCAGCCAAAACAAACAAACAAAAAACCACACACACACAAGGAATATAAAGCATTCTGATGTGAAGTATGATAGTGTTTATCTATAGTCTATATCACTAATCTAGAGTTAATGTTCAAATCGGGTCTTGGACACTTTAATATTTTATATTCCCAGTTGCTATCATGACTTTGGCAAGAGAGTGATAATTTTCCTTAAGTGTCTTTACTGTTTCAGAAGCAGATGTCTAATAAGAAATTCACAGAAACTCTGTGACAACTCACAGATACAACCATATTTTTAGTCATATTCCTGAGAATATCCCTGCCATTTCTAAATCAGAAAGCATTAAACAAAATGTAATGAAGCTACACCTTAAATTTGAGCTATTTCTTCTCCACTCAGATAGATTGTCCATCACCCTTGACTTTGACTTTCAAAATCCACTCACTAAATTACTACAGTTTTATATTACATTCTCCATATAAAAGAGAATTTTTATACTACTTACCAGTTACTGACATTTCTTATCATTCTTTCCATTAACTACTTTTTCATTTAGGAAACCATTAAGGTTTATTTTTAACTGTTTTCAAAGGCTTGGAGTATATTAAGGATTTATCAGCACTTCCTTCATAAATTGTTTACCAGACTCTTTGGGTTTTACAGACCACTTCATTAGGAAACCCGTGTAAAAGCCTGCATAAGAAAAATTATTTAATAGCATTTTTATTACAAAGGTAATGCATATTCATTTTAAAAAGGTTGGGAAATACAGAAAAACACGAAGAAAGAAATCAAATTATTTGCAGTCCTACCCCTACTGATATTTTAGTATACCTTGACATCTTTTTCATGTATATAATTACACACATTGGAAAATATAATTTTTAAATTGGTAAGAAATAAAACATAGCATATATTATTAAGAGGGGGATTTAGTCTTTGAAGTTAGCATTTTTGCCTTCTTCCCTTATTCCAACAATCTAATCATGGTCCTGAAATGAAAGTATGACCCTGAAATCATATGACAAGGTTGGCAGGGAAAAAGCTGCTGTTCTTCATTTGGTCCTTAACTGCCTCCCCAGGATTTTAATGTATAGGAAGCTAAAATGAGACAATAGCAGGTTCCTTTTCTTTTTTTTTTTTAACAGAGAAAGGAATTGTTTTCCTATTGCCATCTAAAGGTAAAATTGGACTTCATTAAGCAAGGAACAAGGACAAAATGTGTGTGGGGAAAATTACCACATAGGCCCTCCAGAAAAAAACTTATATGGCTCTTGCTTATGTGGCAAAATTTTAGAAAGATTTTCAGGATTTATTTTCATTGTGTTGCTTATAGGATAAGAGAGTCTTGTCAGCATAACTGTACTTCTCTCAATAGTCTCTTCAAATATATAAATCCCTTCCTTCAAAAATAACCTAAAACGAAAGACTCTGGATTGCATTTAATGGAGTAGCAGCAAAATACCTATAAAACACCCATATCCTGCTCTTAATATCTGTAATCCCTAAGTCAAGGGAGAGGTTATTTATAACTCACAAAGTCACATACATACTCAGGATTTGGTGATCCTGTGACATAATCCATTTGAATAAGTCATTTTCAAGAGAAAGCCTTTAGGGGAAAAAAAAAATCTCTTGATTTCTGAATTATCATACTTAGCAGGAACCATTGACGTTTTAAGTAAAATTGAGAATTTTCAATCAAATAATGTTCCTGCTCACTTAAATATTGGTCTAACATTCTTCCTTCTCATATTCTTTTATTAAATAATTAACTAATTAATTAATTTTTGGCTGCCTTGGGTCTTCGTTGCTGAGCACAGGCTTTCTCTAGTTTTGGCGAGCGGGGGCTACTCTTTTGTTGCGGTGCACGGGCTTCTCATTACAATGAGAATGTGGCGCACGGGCTCAGTAGTTGTAGCTCATGGGCTCTAGAGCACAGGCTCAGTAGTTGTGATGCACTGGCTTAGTTGCTCCACGGTATGTGGGATCTTCCCAGACCAAGGATCGAACCCGTGTCCGCTGAATTGGCAGGCAGATTCTTAACCACTACGCCGCCAGGGAAGTCCCCCTTCTCATATTCTTGAAACCAACTAGACAGCCTTGTGGTACTTTATACAGGCAACTGGTCTTTGTATTGTAGCATCCTTCTTATAGATCCTGCATCAGGCCAGACAAGCAGCACATCAGATCTCAATTTTATCTGTCACTGTGGGTGGTGCAGACGCAGTCATATATTTATTCATATCCTTGAGAAGATCCCTTTAAATTTTCCAGGCCAGTTTGATATATGCAGCTGTGCAGAATCTTATATAATCCAGTGGTCCATGCTGATGGTCATAGCCAAAGGCACAGCACTGTCAGTTAAAATTCCTCACTCACGTTAGATGCCAAATTGTGGGTGTCTTACGTCATGGGGATTTTAGATCTTCTTTTTGACCCAATCTTTTCTTCTGGCTTTACAGCCTTCTCCTTATATTTCAAAGTATGGTGTCGGCCACTAAAACCAGACTCTGCTAAGGACTTTGGACAACTTTGTGCTTCCCAAAAGAATAGTCAGGTTTAGTGTATATTCTTTTGAACATAATAGGACATGTCCTTTGGGCCTACTTGAGATACTTTCTTTTGCCATGGGAAGAAATGGGCTTTTGAATCAAACACTGACCTTAGTTTAAACCCTAGTTTCATCACTTCCTAGGTCTGACTTGCTTACCCTCTCCGTTTCTTCATCTATAAAATAGAGATAGTGACTACCTCATAGTGAGGTTGTGAAAAATTAAATAAGAAAACATGTTAGAGTGACTGTCACACAGTGAACATGCAATAATGTTAGTTTTCCTCTTATTTTACTGATGTAGGAGATAGAATGCTGGTCTGGTCAAGTGGGCCGCTTCTTATGTTCTTTGTAAACAAGCCTTTTCAATTTTTTTTTTTTGAAAGAGCATCTCTGGGTTTTTTTTTTTAATTAATTAAATTACTTAATTAATTTTTTATTTTTGGCTGCCTTGGGTCTTCGTTGACGCATGTGGGCTTTCTCTAGTTGCAGCGAGCGGGAGCTAACTCTTCATTGCAGTGTGTGAGCTTCTCATTGCGATGTCTTCTCTTGTTGCGGAGCATGGGCTCTAGGCATGCAGGCTTCAGTAGTTGTGGCACACGGGCTCAGTAGTTGTGGCTCACAGACTCTAGAGCGCAGGCTCAGTTGTTGTGGTGCACGGGCTTAGTTGCTCTGCAGCATGTGGGATCTTCCCGTACCAGGGCTCAAACCCCCCTGTCCCCTATATTGGCAGGCGGATTCTTAACCACTGCACCACCAGGGAAGTCCCAAGCCTTTTTAATTTTTGAATAGCACAAGTCAAAGCAGTTCTTAGGGTTCCTGGATTTATTTGGTATAATTTCAACAAGTTTTTACTGAACATCTATTACGTGCCAAAAACTGTGCAAGAGAGATTAACAGAGCTAAGAAACATAGCAAGTTCTTATCAGTCTAATGGAAAAGACAGATGAGTAAACCAATAATGACAGGGTACAACGGGAACAAAAGAGGCATGGTATCTAAATATACTTTAGGCAGTTGGGGGAAACTTCTAGAAGAACTGACCTGAGCTGAGTATGGACTTGCAGGCAGAAGGAGCAATACGATATTGAGAAAGGCACGGGGACAAAAGAAAGCATGCTCTGTTCTAGGAACTGCAAATTGTCTTGAATTAATGGAGAGAAGGATGTATGTGAAGTTATAGCAAGGTGAAGCTGGAGAGAGAGGTAGGAGTCATATTTTAAAGTATTTTCTATGTCTTAATAAAGGACCTGAACTTTATCCAGAAGGCAATGAAGAACCACTGAAGGATTTTAACCTGAAAAATGGAATTTTCAATGTTTCATTTTAGAAATAAATATTTTCACGACAGAATATAAGATGTGTTCAGGGAAGGTTTGAGGTGAGAAAGAAGGAAGGAAGAAAGAAAAGAAGAAAAATTGTTTAGGGCATTAGTAGTAAGTGGGGTGAGGCACTGTTAGAGCCTGAATGAAGATAGTAAGTGTGGGAATAGAGAAGAGTAGACAGATAAGGGAGATATTAAAGTGGAATAGATGAGTTTAGTTTGGGGCATATTGTGTTCCATATGCCTGGGAGAGTGTCCAGTAAGTAGTTGGCTGTGTTGTCCAAGAGACCTGGACAACAGAGCCAACTGGAGCGGCTGATTTGACCATATGTGGGAGTGTTCTAAGTGGTAATCCAACCCAACTGTTATCAGTTTTCCTTTCATTTCCAGTGACTAATACATATTAGGTGATCAGTAAATATTTGCTGAATTGATATTACTGTGGCTACAGCTTTTACCCTTGGTCTTGTCTGTTCCTGCTTTGAAAAACATGATTGATCTATCTAATTTTACTCAGCAGTAGGCAACTTTGGGCCTGGTGGTGCTGGCCTAAGCAACGTTTAATTCACAAATGGCTTCTTGATGACAGACCACTACTTATCACTTGAGCAGACTGGTATAAAATTGGCTCTTACTTGGTTATCTTAGGTATTCCCCTGGTTATTAATCAGCCTTCTCATTTGTGACAGAATTATTTGGAGAAGCCATGAAGTGCCTCTCCATGTGAGTGGGTGGGGATATGCTATTCACAGCGCTAGAGCTAGCATATAGCAATTTGAGAAAGCCTGTTTGTTTATTACCAGCTGGTCTATTTTTGGGCAGCTCCATAGCAGCTTGTCTGACTCAAAAGAAATGGTGAGATAAGTGCCCTAGAAAGTAGTACAGTGTGTTAATAACATAACAACAAACTCATTCTAGTGCCCTCCAGGCCCTAGCCTATTATAGGTGCTCAGGTAATGTTGATTGAATTAAGTGAATCTAATGGTAATTGACAGTTACAGAATTTACATGCTTTCATATATATTATTGTATTTGATCTTCAGAACCCTGTGAGCCAAACCAAGTATCACTCTCATTTTAAACACAAGGAAATTCATATACCCTTAGCAAGAGTAGTTTATGTATCTCTGATACATCTGCAGACAGAGACAGTTTCTCTTGTCATCTCTCAATTCCACCTTTTCATGTGCTAAGTAATATTCATGATCAGTCAGTGAAAGACCTGCCTAATGTGAGTTCAACTTGTACCACTTTGAGATGCTCTTGAGTTGACTGTTTCTAGAAGTAAGGTTGGCCTGGAGTTCTTGAGTGCAGTGCATCTTTTCTTACCTTTCTTGGCCACTGGTTTATATTCATCAAAATGTAGGCTGTTTTACAACTTAAGGAGCAGCAGCGATTTTTTAAGAAGTATAATATGTGTAGTGTGATGTGAGCACTGAAATGTGCAGGCTGCTCCAAGCGTACGTCATCTGCTCCAGGAACACCTTTTGAAAAGAGTCCTTTTCTGCTAAGTTCCTTTATGGCAAGCATGTAATATGGTAAATTGATCTTACCAAAATTTCAGACCTAAGTGGCTTATGTACAGCCCTCTGGTGAGCACATGCAGATTTTCCTGACATTTGGCTTCTATTAGATTGTTCATTTCTCAAATGGTTCCTATTCTTTTCCTAATAGTGTGAATTCCTACTTTTCTTCCACCCACAGCACCTTTCTTTAAACTTTAGGAGTAGGTCTACTGTGATGTTATCTTCTCTCCACATTCTCTTGAAAGTTCTTATTTTAGATCTATTTTCCCTGTGATGTGAGGCATTTAGCCCAGGAGGGAACTCTGTGTTTCCAGAATTTATTTCTCTTAGGGGTTGGAGATATGTCATTCATCTGTGGAGAAATACTTCTCAGCTGCTCAGTTGCATTTATTCTGTTTACAAAGAAATGTTTCACTATTTTTGATATTATAGTTAATTCTTTGACGATGATTGGATTAAGTCTGTGCTGGATGTACTCAATTTCCATATCTCTGCCAACCAAAGTCTAGATTTTAGCTTCTCCATTATGGGCCAGCATGATGATACATATGGCTTGGAAATATGTGGAATATTTTTCAATCTGATCAGACTCCTCAAGAATATGTTTTATTGACTCATAAATTGCATTGTGTCCTGTGCATAGTAATGAGTTAGGTATTTAGGAATATGTGTTATACAGAGAACACCATAGTAATACGAAGTGCTTGTAATATGAAGTGCTTGTGAGGCACATCGAAATCGTTTCTCAGATTAACCATGTTGTAGAAATATGACCAAAATGAGGTTGGAATCACTTAAGCTGCTGACATGTTTAGTGAACAGTAATTCTTCCTTTTGACCACCTCAGGAGTTAAGATTCTTGGTTTATATTAGTATTAATTTTTTTTTTTTTTTTTTTTTGCCGTACGCGGGCCTCTCACTGTTGTGGCCTCTCCCGTTGCAGAGCACAGGCTCCGGATGCGCAGGCTCAGCGGCCATGGCTCACGGGCCCAGCCGCTCGGCGGCATGCGGGATCTTCCCGGACCGGGGCATTAAACCGCGTCCCCTGCATCGGCAGGCGGACTCTCAACCACTGTACCGCCAGGGAAGCCCAGTATTAATATTTTTGAGGCCTCTTAGAAATCATTGTTGATTCTCAGAGTTCACTGTATTCCCCACGAATTCCTAATCTTGCTTTTGTATGTGTTCATTCATTTGTAGAATATAAATGGCATTCGCACAGAGGAGGTGGCTGCCATGACCAAGGGGCCATCTACCAACCCTGACTCTGAATGGGAGGGCCCCAAGCATTCAATAATTCCTAGTAAGAGCCAAATGACTACCCCGTTGGAGTCTCCACAAAACTTTGACTTTGGCTCCCTCTCCATAAGCAGCAAGGAGACGGAAGAGAAGGAGCAGGGGGCAACTGGCTATCTTGATATTAAGGAAATGTCGAGAGGTCCAAGTGGGGAATGTGTAGGAGTGGAGGAACAGGCCAGTGCCTTAAAGTCCTCAATATCACCAGCTTCCTCTCAGCTGCAACTTGCTGAAAAAAAAGCAGAGAGTAGTGAAGAACATGTTATACCAGGAGAGCCTGTTGGAGAGCAAAATGGATCATTTCTTGACTCTCGTGTGGGTAACCAGTTCCCCACCCTCATTCGAAGTTTCCAGGTAGTAACTGATTCAGTCGTGCAGATCTAATGACTCACTTTGGGAGAGGGCCAGAATCTATTCTGTGGAGGAGGTGGTGGTGGTGGCAGTGGTGAGGGTAGTAGCCTCTTGGCTTTTTTTCAAAATCACAGAATATAATTGAAGTCCTTGATTACTACAAAGAAATTTATTCAGAGTCACTAACACCAAGGCTAGAAATGCTCTTTCCCCTGTTGACTTAACAAAACTCTTGGGGGTAAACTCCAGCTGTTTATCTTTATGAAGCTGGTGTAAGTATGTTCCTCTTTTCCTTGCTCAAGTATGGGCTGTGTAAAGAGGTGAATTTCTGAGACTTCTGTGATGAGGAGCCCTCAGTGTTCTGAGACCCAGCCCAAAAAATTCAAATACTCTTAATTACAAGGGGTAACTGACTTTTTAAATAAGGAGTCAGGCCCCAAATAATTTTTTGTATATTGCAGCCACATAGCGCAGCCCACCACTCCCACTGACCCCGCTCACGGGAGCTTCCATGATTGTAGGTACTAATCTCCTATGCTAAGGTGGATGGCCGTAATTAACTTTACCACAATCAAATGGTAGTTTTAGGGTGATTTATAGTCTTGGGGAAGGTGAGCTGATGGACAAGAAACCTTTGGTATTTCGCTCATGTTCATTCTTCTGAAATTCTGAGATTAATCACCAGGTGGTGGTAGAACTGATTATTTTCTCTCCAGTTTTCCAAATACTGTTTCTTTTCAATAACTCCAAAGTGAATGTCTGACATTGATTTGAAAGAAGTTAATGAATTCCAGGGTAATGTGTTCCGAGCCACTGCTATTTCCTGTACCATTTGTACATAGAGGAGGAAATGTGGCTGATTTTCTTAATTTTGATGGTACAGTCACAAGGACAAACAAAAGTGAGTGCTATTTGGCAAGTAGTTTTATATTCAAATTCTGAAGGTCAGTCTGAAGTGTTTTGTATCACCAATCGTAACTGTCTGATATCATAGCTTTCCATTAAGCATATGAAAGTGATTATCGTAATGCTGTTCTTTAATATCTTTCATGATTTGACACCTTGTCAGGGCTACTTTGGATTAGTGTCCAAGTCTTGGGCAGAGATTGAGCTAGCCCTTTGCTTGATTAGAGCAATCACTTTGATCAGCTCAATGTCAGAAGGTTAGTTCTCCACAGCCTTCGGAAGACTCCGGTAACTCTGTTTCTTTACTGCTTCACAGCCTCCCCTGGTGAAGACTCAGACCGTCACCATCTCAGACACTGCCAATGCTGTGAAAAGTGAAATTCCAACCAAAGACGTCCCTATAGTCCACACTGAGACCAAGACCATCACTTACGAGGCTGCCCAGGTAGGACACACTTTGATGTTTCAGAACCAAAGACTACAGTAAACATGATAAATAACCTTTCTTCACAGGGTTGCTAATCACTTCCTGCAAATAATGCTAGGCTTTTCTGGGGCAGTTCTTTTCAGAAGAGATTACTGATCTCAAGATGTCCCAAAATACTTTTTCAAAAGCAACATTATCTTGGATCTGATTGCTTATATCCACCCAATTCAGTTAGGGAAGGCAGACTAGTGTAATGGTTGATAACATGGGCTTTGGGTCAAACAAACCTGAGTTCAGGTCCCAGCTTTTTTAAAAATGTATTTAATTAATTAATTTATTTTTGGCTGTGTTGGGTCTTCATTGCTGTGCGCGGGCCCTCTATAGTTGTGGTGAACAGGGGCCCCTCCTTGCCGTGGTGCGCGGGCCTCTCATTGCGGTGGCCTCTCTCATTGCGGAGCACGGGCTCTAGGCGTGTGGGCTTCAGTAGTTGTAGCACGTGGGCTCAGTAGTTGTGACTCGCGGGCTCTAGAGTGCAGGCTCAGTAGTTGTGGCCGCACAGGCTTAGTTGCTCCTCGACACGTGGGATATTCCCGGACCAGGGCGGCATGTGGGATCTTCCCGGAGCAGGGCTCGAACCCGTGTCCCCTGCATTGGCAGGTGGATTCTTAACCACTGTGCCACCAGGGAAGCCCCAGGTCCCAGCTTCTTCATTTGCTAACTTAAACAAGTGGTTGAATGTCTGTGAGCCCCGATGCCCCCCCCACCCCACCTCCACCCACATGATGTTAGTATCTACTTAATGATTCTGTTGTAAAGCTTATATAAAATACAGTACTGTATGGAATCAACTTGAGCACCACGCCTGAAAGTGTAAATAAGAAACAGCTATAATAATTATAATCAATTTATTACAATTAAATTTAAAATCACGTAAGAATTTAGTACTTAAAATTTTTGTTTACTTCCTACTTTTAGTAATATTTCTCCTTCATTGTTAGTAATTTGAATGAGCTCGGGTTGCTTGTGTTGAGTTTTCTTTTTTTTTTAATATATATATATATATATATTTTTTTTTTCTTGTTAGTCATCCATTTTATACACATCGGTCTATACATGTCAATCCCAATCTCCCAGTTCATCACACCACCACTCCCACCCCGTGCCGCTTTCCCCCCTTGGTGTCCATACGTTTTTTTCTCTACTTCTGTGTCTCAGTTTCTGCTCTGCAAACCAGTTCATCTGTACCATTTTCTAGGTTCCACATATATGCATTAATATACGATATTTGTTTTTCTCTTTCTGACTTATTTCACTCTGTATGACAGTCTCTAGATGCATCCACGTCTCAACAAATGACCCAATTTCATTCCTTTTTATTGCTGAGTAATATTCCATTGTATATATGTACCACATCTTCTTTATCCATTCGTCTGTCAGTGGGCATTTAGGTTGCTTCCATGACCTGCCTATTGTAAATAGTGCTGCAATGAACATTGGGGTGCATGTGCCTTTTTGAATTATGGTCTTCTCTGGGTATATGCCCAGTAGTGGGATTGCTGGGTCATATGGTAATTCTATTTTTAGTTCTTTAAGGAACCTCCATACCGTTCTCCATAGTGGCTGTATTAATTTACATTCCCACCAACAGTGCAAGAGGGTTCCCTTCTCTCCACACCCTCTCCAGCATTTGTTGTTTGTAGATTTTCTGATGATGCCCATTCTAACTGGTGTGAGGTGATACCTCATTGTAGTTTTGATTTGCATTTCTCTAATAATTAGTGATGTTGAGCAGCTTTTCATGTGCTTCTTGGATATCTGTATGTCTTTGGAGAAATGTCTGTTGAGGTCTTCTGCCCATTTTTGGATGGGTTGTTTTTTTTTTTAATTTTGAGCTGTATGAGCTGTTTATATATTAACAGATTAATCCTTTGTCCAATGATTCATTTGCAAATATTTTCTCCCATTCTGAGGGTTGTCTTTTCATCTTGTTTATGGTTTCCTTTGCTGTGCAAAAGTTTTTAAGTTTCATTAGTTCCCATTTATTTTTGTTTTTATTTCCATTACTTTAGGAGGTGAATCAAAAAAGATCTTGCTGTGATTTATGTCAAAGAGTGTTCTTACTATGTTTTCCTCTAAGAGTTTTATAGTGCCCGGTCTTACATTTAGGTCTCGAATCCATTTTGAGTTTACTTTTGTGTATGGTGTTAGGGAGCATTCTAATTTCATTCTTTTACACGTAGCTGTCCAGTTTTCCCAGCACCACTTATTGAAAAGCCTGTCTTTTCTCCACTGTATATCCTTGCCTCCTTTGTCATAGATTAGTTGTCCATAGATGCGTGGGTTTATCTCTGGGCTTTCTATCCTGTTCCATTGATCTATATTTCTGTTTTTGTGCCAGTACCGTACTGTCTTGATTACTGTAGCTTTGTAGTATAGTCTGAAGTCAGGGAGTCTGATTCCTCTAGCTCCATTTTTTTCCCTCAAGACTGCTTGGGCTATTATTCAGGGTCTTTTGTGTCTCCATACAAATTTTAAGATTTTTTGTTCTAGTTCTGTAAAAAATGCCATTGGTAATTTGATAGGGATTGCATTGACTCTGTAGGTTGCTTTGGGTAGTATAGTCATTTTTATAATATTAATTCTTCCAATCCAAGAACATGGTATATCTCTCCATCTGTTGATATCATCTTTAATTACTTTCATCAGTGTCTTATAGTTTTCTGCATACAGGTCTTTTGTCTCCCTAGGTAGGTTTATTCCTAGGTATTTTATTCATTTTGTTGCAGTGGTAAATGGGAGTGTTTCCTTAATTTCTCTTTCAGATTTTTCATCATTACTGTATAGGAGTGCAAGAGATTTCTGTGCATTAATTAGATTTCTGTGCATTAATTTTGTATCCTGCAACGTTACCAAATTCGTTGATTAGCTCTAGTAGTTTTCTGATGGCATCTTTAGGATTCTTTATCTGCAAACAATGACAGTTTTACTTCTTCTTTTCCAATTTGTATTCCTTTTATTTCTTTTTCTTCTCTGATTGCCGTGGCTAGGACTTCCAAAACTATGTTGAATAATAGTGGTGAGAGTGGACATCCTTGTCTTGTTCCTGATCTTAAAGGAAATGCTTTCAGTTTTTCACCATTGAGAATGCTGTTTGCTGTGGGTTTGTCATATATGACCTTTATTATGTTGAAGTAGGTTCCCCCTATGTCCACTTTCTGGAGAGTTTAAATGGGTGTTGAATTTTGTCAAAAGGTTTTACTGCATCTATTGATATGATCTTATGGTTTTTATTCTTCAGTTTGTTACTATGGTGTATTACATTGATTGATTTGTGTATATTGAAGAATCCTTGCATCCCTGGAATAAATCCCACTTGATCATCGTGTATGATCCTTTTAATGTGTTGTTGGATTCTGTTTGCTAGTATTTTGTTGAGGATTTTTGCATCTATATTCATGAGTGATATTGGTCTGTAATTTTCTTTTTTTGTAGTATCTTTGTCTGGTTTTGGTATCAGGGTGATGGTGGCCTCATAGAATGAGTTTTTGTGAGTTTTCCTTCCTCTGCAATGTTTTGGAAGAGTTTGAGAAGGATGGGTGTTAGCTCTTCTCTAAATGTTTGATAGAATTCACCTGTGAAGCCATCTGGTCCTGGACTTTTGTTTGTTGGAAGATTTTTAATCACAGTTTCAATTTCATTACTTGTGATTGGTCTGTTCGTATTTTCTGTTTCTTCCTGGTTCAGTCTTGGAAAGTTATACCTTTCTAAGAATTTGTCCATTTCTTCCAGGTTGTCCATTCTATTGGCATAGAGTTGCTTGTAGTAGTCTCTTAGGACGCTTTGTATTTCTGCGGTGTCTGTTGTAACTTCTCCTTTTTCATTTCTAATTTTATTGTTTTGAGTCTTCTCCCTCTTTTTCTTGATGAATATGGCTAATGGTTTATCAATTTTGTTTATCTTCTCAAAGAAGCAGCTTTTAGTTTTATTGATCTTTGCTGTTGTTTCTATTTCATTTATTTCTGCTCTGTTCTTTATGATTTCTTTCCTTCTGCTAACTTTGGGTTTTGTTTGTTCTTCTTTCTCTAGTTCCTTTAGGTGTAACATTAGATTGTTTATTTGAGATTTTTCTTGTTTCTTGAGGTAGGCTTGTATAGCTATAAACTTCCTTCTTAGAACTGCATTTGCTGCATGCCATAGGTTTTGGATCATCGTGTTTTCATTGTCATTTGTCTCTAGATATTTTTGGATTTCCTCTTGGATTTCTTCAGTGATCTCTTGGTTATGTAGTAACGTATTTTTTAGCCTCCATGTGTTTGTGATTTTATGTTTTTTTCCCTGTAATTGATTTCTAATCTCATAGCATTGTGGTTGGAAAAGATGCTTGATATGATTTCAGTTTTCTTAAATTTACTGAGGCTTGGTTTGTGACCCAGGATATGATCTGTCCTGGAGAATGTTCTGTGTGCACTTGAGAAGAAAGTGTAATCTGCTGTTTTTGGATGGAATGTCCTATAAATATCAAGTAAATCTATCTTGTCTATTGTTTCATATAAAGCTTGTGTTTCCTTATTAATTTTCATTTTGGATGATCTGTCCATTGGTGTAAGTGAGGTAAGTCCCCCAGTATTATTGTGTTACTGTCGATTTCCTCTTTTATAGCTGTGTGTGGTTGCCTTATGTATTGAGGTGCTCCTATGTTGGGTGCATATATATTTATAATTGTTATATCTTCTTCTTGGATTGATCCCTTGATCATTATGTAGTGTCCTTCCTTGTCTCTTGTAACATTCTTTATTTTAAAGTCTATTTTATCTGATATGAGTATTGCTACTCCAGCTTTCTTTTGATTTCCGTTTGCATGGAATATCTTTTTCCATCCCCTTACAGTCTGTATGTGTCCCTAGGTCTGAAGTGTGTCTCTTGTAGACAGTATATATATGGGTCTTGTTTTTGTATCCATTCAGCAAGCCTATGTCTTTTGGTTGGAGCATTTAATCCATTCATGTTTAAGGTAATTATCGATATGTATGTTACTATTACCATTTTCTTAATTGTTTGGAGGCTTTTTCTGTAGATCCTTTTCTTCTCTTTTGTTTCCCACTTAGAGAAGTTCCTTTAGCATTTGTTGTAGAGCTGGTTTGGTGGTGCTGAATTCTCTTAGCTTTTGCTTGTGTGTAAAGGTTTTGATTTCTCCATAGAATCTGAATGAGATCCTTGCTAAGTAATCTTGGTTGTAGGTTCTTCCCTTTCATCACTTTAAGTATATCATGCCACTCCCTTCTGGCTTGTAGAGTTTCTGCTGAGAAATCAGCTGTTAACATTATGGGAGTTCACTTGTATGTTATTTATCGTTTTTCCCTTGCTGCTTTCAATAATTTTTCTTTGTCTTTAATTTTTGCCAATTTGATTACTGTGTGTCTCGGCGTGTTTCTCCTTGGGTTTATCCTGTGTGGGACTCTCTGCACTTCCTGGACTTGGGTAGCTATTTCCTTTCCCATGTTAGGGAAGTTTTCAACTATAATCTCTTGAAACATTTTCTCGGGTCCTTTCTCTCTCTCTTCTCCTTCTGGGACCCCTATAATGCGAATATTGTTGCATTTAATGTTGTCCCAGAGGTCTCTTAGGCTGTCTTCATTTCTTTTCATTCTTTTTTCTTTATTCTGTTCCGCAGCAGTGAATTCCACCATTCTGTCTTCCAGGTCACTTATCCATTCTTCTGCCTTAGTTATTCTGCTATTGATTCCTTCTAGTGTAGTGTTCATTTCAATTATTGTATTGTTCATCTCTGTTTGTTTGTTCTTTAGTTCTTCTAGATCTTTGTTAAACATTTCTTGCATCTTCTCGATCTTTGCCTCCATTCTTTTTCCAAGGTCCTGGATCATCTTCACTATCATTATTCTGAATTCTTTTTCTGCAAGATTGCCTATCTCCACTTCATTTAGTTGTTTCTCTGGGGTTTTATCTTGTTCCTTCATCTGGTACAAAGTCCTCTGCCTTTTCATCTTGTCTGTCTTTCTGTGAATGTGGCTTTTGTCCCACAGGCTGCAGGATTGTTGTTCTTCTTGCTTCTGCTGCCTGCCCTCTGAGTTGTTTTTCTTGTCTTTCTTATTCACAGATGCCAAAATTGAGAGAAAATTTTCCTTCTATAAACTGAGCTGTTAATTCATTACTGCAACCAGTATTTGTTGAGCATTTATATGTTAGGCCAAAGCAGTGTACAGGGTGGACACAGGCCCTATGCTCTGGAACTGACATTCTAGTCAGGAGAGACAGGCAATAAAACACATAAATGTATGAATTTCAGACAGTGATAAGTGCTATAAAGAAATTAAATAGGATCAAGAGTTAGACAATGTGGAATAAAATGAAAAGTTGCTATTTTGGGGCTAGAATAGTCATGAAAATCCCCTCTGAGAAAGTGACATTTTAGCTGAAGCCTGCATAATGGGAAGGAGACAGCTACATGGAGCTCTGGCTGGGTGTTTTCACATGAATCCTTTCAGTTAATCCTCACATCACCATAAACTGGATGATGATATCCACCTTTAGGAAGCCGTGTAACTTGCCAATTAAAAGCACTTGCTTTGCAATTAGACAAGTAGAATTTGTATCCTAGCTCGACCATGTACTAGCTGGATAACTTTAAACAAATCGCTCATCTCTGTAAGCCTCTGTTTCCTGTGTGTAAAATGGGGATAATACGACATACCACTGCAAGATTTGAGGGAGGATGGAGTGAAATGATGTCAGTAAAGCGCTTGGTGCATTCATAGACGTTCAGTTAACATTAGTATACTTCCCGTGTCTCTCTCTTGTGGTCCAGAGTGTAGAATTTGAGTTTGGTAAATAATGAGAAATTGCTTCAAGTTTTCTGGCAGTGGTGATAAAGTGGCCTAATTAAAGCAGTGGTTTTGGAAGATGGTTCCTAAAGCTGTATGCTGCACCTATTAAAGGAGAGGCTGCCTAGAGACAGGAATACGGCTACGGGAAGTCTGGGGGGTTACTTGTGAAGAACTGAGGTGTAGCCTGAGGAAACAAGAAGAAAGAGCTGCGTCAGGAGAGACACTGATGGATGAAAAGGACTTGGCTGTGAAGCGGACTACAAAGGAAGTCTGGGGACATTCCTTTAAGATTGTGCACACAATGAGCCAAGGATGTTTAGAAAAGAAGTACTTGCAGATGGGAGGGAACCCTTTAAGTTGTCACTACCATGGAAACAACCTAACTGTCTATCAGTAGGGAACATGTTTGTAAATTATGGTACATCCAATTAAGGCAATTCTGTGCAGCCATTAAAAAAAGCTTCTGATGGGAATAATCTACGTGATAAATCGGTAAATGAAAAAATGCAGTGCAATATGGTATAAATAATATGCTACTGTTTATGGGAGGGAAAAGGGTTGTATGTACAGCTATGTATGAATAGGCTTATATGTGAATATACTAACTCTGAATGGGTACTTAGAAAAACAAAAACAAAAAACCACCAGTGGTGGCCTGGGATGAAGAGGCCTGGGATGCAGGCTGTGGTTAGGAGTGGGAGGGAGACCAACAATTCATTGATCTCCATTTTAAAGATTTAAAATTTTGTAGCATGTGCATATCAAAAAAAAATGTTTTTAATCGTTCAAAGTAAATTATTAAAAAAGTTGTTAGGGCCATCCTGACCACAGAAGCCCATGTTTGGTTTGAGTATAGCCCCTACAAAAAAGGGAAAGGAAGCAGTCATTTTAAAATATCCTAGCATGTAAGAGAAATACAGAGGCATTATGAAGTACAAGATAAAGCATGTGGGCTTTGGAGTTAGAGAGACCTGGATCTTCATTCCAACACTTGCTAGTTTCATGACCTTCAGCAAGTCACTTAACCTCTGAGCCTTAGCCTTCTCTTCTGAAAAATACCTTTTTAAGGTCACTGAGATAAAGATAATATTTGCCTGGCACATAGTGGCTATTCCAAAATGGTAGATATTATATTGTTATACATCTAAGACAGTCAGCCAAGATACAAATTACTTCTTATTGACTAGACAGTGGAGTATAGTGAGGAAAAGTATTGACTTTGGAATTAGATTTTCTGGGTTTGAACCTGCTCCATCACTTACTAGTGTGCAGTCAAGTTACTGAATCACTGTGTGCCTCAGTTTCCTCATTTGTAAAATGAGGCTAATAATAGTTGTACCTCATAGGGTTGTTGAGAGGAATAAATGAGTTAATGTACATAAAATGTGAGTTTCACAATGTGCATTTCAAATTAAGTTGTCACTACCATGGAAACAATCTAAATGTCCTTCAATAGGGAGCAGGTTAAATAAATTATAGTACATCCCATTAAGGTAATGCTTTACAGTTATTTTTAAAAGCTTCTGCTGGGAATAGCTACGTGATAAACTGGTAAATGAAAAAGCTCAGTGCAGTATGCTGTAAATAATTTGTAGAAAAAGTGCCTGGCACATAATAAGCACCAGATAATTATTTGCTATTGTTATTGTTTATTTACTATAATTATTTCTGCTTGTGTTTTTATTATCTTTCCAGACAAGTAAACCTGAGAACCTTTTTTTTTTTTTTTTTTTTTGCGGTACGCAGGCCTCTCACTGTTATGGCCTCTCCCGTAGCGGAGCGCAGGCTCAGCGGCCATGGCTCACAGGCCCAGCCACTCCGCGGCATGTGGGATCTTCCCGGACCGGGGAATGAACCCGTGTCCCCTGCATCGGCAGGCGGACTGAGAACCTTTTTTTAATCCATCCATAATTCCTACATTTTGGGACATGGCGAGAGGAGGTGGGGAGCCAGAATAGGGTTTTACTGTTTGCATATATGTGCATGTATGTGTACCTGAGGTAACATTTACATACAGTGATATGCACAGACGTTAAGAGTTCAGTTTTTTGTTTGTTTGTTTTTTTGTGGTACGCGGGCCTCTCACTGTTGTGGCCTCTCCCGTTGTGGAGCACAGGCTCCGGACGCGCAGGCTCAGCGGCCATGGCTCACAGGCCCAGCTGCTCCGCGGCATGTGGGATCCTCCCGGACCGGGGCACGAACCCATGTCCCCTGCATCGGCAGGCGGACTCTCAACCACTGCGCCACCAGGGAAGCCCAAGAGTTCAATTCTTTATTGGTTTTGACGAATGTATCTACCTGTGTAACCAAGACACATTTGGGTTCAGAACATTTTCATCACTCCTGAAACTTTCTTCATAGCCTTTGCCAGTCCATCCCTATCCCTCTAGGCAGCCACTGCTCTGATTTCTCTTATCATAGCTTAGTTTTACCTGTTCTTGGACTTCATAATAAATGGAAGTATACAGTCATACCCTTTTGTGTCTGAACATGTTTTTCAGATTCATCCATGTTATATGAATCCATAGTTCACTGTTTTTTATTGTTGAGTAGTATTCCATTGTATGAATATACCGCAATTTGTTTATCCTTTCACTTGTTGATGGACGGTTGAGTTGATTCCAGTTGGGGGCAAATATGGATAAAGCTGCTTTAAACATTCATGTGTGAGTTTTTCTGTGGACATATGTTTTCACTTATCTTGGGTAAACACCTAAGAGTGGAACTGCTGTGTCATGGGATAAAGGGATGGTTAACTTTATAAGCAACTGAAAGCTACAGTACCATTTTGAGAAAACACTGGTAAGAAAAGAGGCCCCATGTGGAAAGAGTGTTAAGTTGGAAATCATAACAATGTCTCCTCCCTCTTCCACCTTCTTCAGAGACAGAAAAGGAGGAGGAAGGGGGTGGGAGGGAGGTAGAAAAAAATAGATTCTTAGGGTTAGTAGAGGAGGAGCTTTTCAAAAAGGTTTAGCCCTCTTGGCACGCAAATTCTTTTTTTTTTGGATTAAAAAAATTGTTATTGACGTATAGTCGATTTACAATGTTGTGTTTCGGTGTACAGCAAAGTGATTCAGTTATACATACATGTATATATCTGTTCTTTAGATAGGTTATTACAAGGTATTGAGTATAGTTCCCTATGCTATACAGTAAGTCCTTGTTGGTTATTTTATATATAATAGTGTGTATATTTTAATCCCAAACTCCTAATTTATCCCTCCCCCCAACCCTTTCCCCTTTGGTAACCATAAGTGATATCATATTTGTCTTTGTCTGACTTGCTTCACTTGATAATCTCTACGTCCATCCATGTTGCTACAAATGGCATTATTTCATTCTTTTTAATGGTTGAGTAATAGTCCCTTGTGTATATATTGGTACACAGATTCTTAATAACAACTTATAATATACTTTTATTTCTAACATCTCTTTTGATCTTCACAGCAGTGCTACAGTGGAGGCAGAACACATCTTACAGGGTAGCCTGTTATAAAAATGAGAAAACTAAAGCTCAGAAAAGTCAGAATGACTTGCCCAAGGTTCCACAGCCAGCCACTGTCTGAGCTGGGACCTGAACCCCAATCTTCAGACAGGAAGTCTTTGCCCTCAGTCCTAGTTCAAGCACTTATTAGCATAGAACCTTGGCAAATTATTATTTTTTTAAGGTTTCTTTTTATTTAATTAATTTATGTGCTTTTGTGTTTTTGGCTGCATTGGGTCTTAGTTGTGGCACACTGGATCTTTTGTTGCAGCACATGGGCTTCTCTCTAGTTGTGGTGTGCAGGCTCCAGGGCACATGGGCTCTGTAGTTTGTTGCACGTGGGCTCTCTGGTTGAGGTGCATGAGCTCAGTAGTTGTGGCGCACGGGCTTAGTTGCCCTGTGGCATGTGGGATCTTAGTTCCCTGACCAGGGATCGAACCCGCATCCCCTGAATTAGAAGGTGGATTCTTTACCACTGGGCCACCAGGGAAATCCCTTTGGAAAATTATTTAACCTCTCTGGACCTCACTTTTCTGAACTATACAGTGAGTATAATAATATACAGTGAGTACCTACTTCAGATACTGAGAGGTGTGATTGAGGTAATAGTTGCATTATGTGCTTGGCATATAGTACAAGTGCAATAAATGTTAGCTGAGTCTGAATCTAAGGTAGATAAATATGTCTGGGCTGAAGAAAGTGTTAGTAAACTAGCCAATAATATGCCTGGTATGAGGGTGACGTGTATGAAAGACTGAGGTGACACAATCATGTTCCCTCTCTTTGTTTTGTCCATATTCCTACCTGGAAGTGAATCCAGCCAGGGACTCTTCTCTTTTCTAATTCTCTTCTCCTCCTTCTGCCCTCCCCACAGTATCTCAAAGTTTTGCCTCAATGAAATGTGGCCCTGCTCATAAAAAAGTTGGAGGCCTCTGCTTATAATGCAAATGACTTATATAAAGAGGTGGAGAAGATGGTAACCTAGCACATTGCTTGCTGCAGAATTCTTTATGAAAATAATCGCAATTCTCTAAATGCCCCTCTGAGTCAGTGTACAATACCAGTAGTTTTGAGTCCTTGGGCAAATCACTCGCTTTCTCTGAGCCTGAGTCTTACCTGGGA
Organism: Tursiops truncatus; assembly: GCF_011762595.2. NCBI lineage: Eukaryota > Metazoa > Chordata > Mammalia > Artiodactyla > Delphinidae > Tursiops > Tursiops truncatus. The sequence continues at coordinate 161,189,958 of NC_047034.1, read as the reverse complement.
GTGCTAATAAGTTTCTGCCTTTTCTATTTATATTCACAGGGCTTGTGTAAGCATCAAAAAAGAAAGTTTTGAAAGCCATTTATGAGCTGTAAAATGCTGTATACATGTGCATAGTTACTGTCACTCTTGTTGAACCTGTGGTTACACTCCTGCCTCCTTTTTCTCATCCACTCCTGTCACTGACCCAATGCTGGGGAAACTGGACTTGTCCAACTATTTTAGAAGGAGCTTTGTTCCCAGGGGATTAATTTTATTAATTAAGAGATCACTGTAAGGGAATTGGGTTTTTGCTTTAGAACGTGCAGCTGCAGAGCAAAGCTGCATCTACAACATTTGCCCATGAGGTTTCCTAAGAGGCATGGTGACGAGTTGTGTCTCCTTCTGCAGACTGACGACAGCAACGGGGACTTGGACCCAGGAGTCTTGCTGACAGCTCAGACCATCACATCTGAGACCACCAGCAGCACCACCACAACTCAAATTACCAAGGTAACAGACAGCTAGAAATTCCTTCTGAAATCCAGTGGCATGCCAAGCTTGCTGCCTCTCTGCAAGAACCCTGGTCCATAAGCAAGGGTTTTCAGCTTCTTTCCTACTGAGCCAAATTTTTCCCAGTGTCCCTGGTGAAAAGGCCCTGTTGCTTTCCCCAGCAATAAACCCAGGGAGACCCTGAGCATCCCTGTCTACTTCATGGTCTCATTAAAGTCACATGTGGTTGTTCTCTTTACACATTCGTCTGTCTCCCTGGTCAGTGAGTCCCCTGTCTGGCTGTGGAGGTCAGCCTAAAAATTCAGTTTAAAAAGTCAGACGCAGAGTTCGCGTCTCCCCACAACTAGGGTGCCTGCCGAATGCTGGTGTGGGACCCTGATGCCCAAGGAGATGGGAAGAACCCCCAAGCGAACCGGTAGGATGTGGGGAGACTGAGGGGGGAGGAGAAGTGGAGGCTGGACAGGACCAGCGCCCCTGAGGGGTGGCTGAGAAGGGGGAGGGGTTCCGATGCCTGGAGGGACCCTCGGGGTCTCGGGTCAGGGGGGAGCATGCCCAGCGTTTCCCCTGCCCAATGGGCCGGGGAAGTCTGCCTGGCTATTGGGCGGGTCCTACGCCCTCAGAGGTCCCCTCTGGGCTGGGTTGGTCCTGGGGTCGTAGGAGGGAGGCCAGGAGAGAATAGGAGAGGCAGGTGGGAGGGACCCTCCAGGACCGGAGGAGCAGGAAAGGAGCAAAGGGTGTTTGCCCCGCCCACTCGAGCCCAAGAAGCCAAGGGGGTTCACTGCCCTCTGAGACCAGAGGCAGGAGGCAGGGGGCACTGGGCCCCTTCTGTTCTGTTGAGCCTAGGCCCCACCACGCCTCCTTCCTTCCCAGGGCCTTTTCCAGCCCTGTGGGTCCTAAGCATAGGTCCCGCCCACCACCCAAACCTCGCCCCTGCTTAGGCCCGCCCTCCACAGCCAAGGCCTTTTTCCACTTTTTTTTCTCCTCTTTTTTACTATTGTGGTTCTGTTTTACCTTCCAGTTGTTGTTTCATCTATATTTTATTTTTATATTTTTTCTAACATATCTGTTAGTTACCTCGTCTAATTTTATTTTTTACTTTGTTATTGTTCTCCTTTTTTTTTTTTTTTGCCGCCTGGCATGGGCTTGCGGGATCTTGGTTCATGAGCCAGGGGTCGGGCTGAAGTGCCTGCGGTGGGAGCTCTGAGTCCAAACTACTGGACTAACAGAGCCTCAGACCCCAGGGAACATTCATCAGAATGAGGTCTCCCTGAGGTCCTCATCTCAGCACCAAGACCCAGCTCTACCCAACAGCCTACAAACTCCAGTGTTGGAAGCCTCAGTCCAAACAACCAGTAAGACAGGAACACAATCCCACTCATAAAAAAAAGAAAATAAAAAATAAGACAGCAGGGCTTCCCTGGTGGCGCAGTGGTTGAGAGTCCACCTGCCAATGCAGGAGACGTGGGTTCATGCCCCAGTCCGGGAGGATCCCACATGCTGTGGAGTGGCTGGGCCCGTGGGCCGTGGCCACTGAGCCTGCGCGTCTGGAGCTTGTGCTCCGCAACGGGAGAGGCCACAACAGTGAGAGGCCCGCACACCACTAAAAAAAGGGACAGCAAAAAAATATGTCACAGATGAAGGAGCAAGGTAAAAACCTACAAGACCAAATAAATGAAGAGAAAAGAGGCAATCTACCTGAAAAAGAAATCAGAGTAATGATAGTAAAGATGATCCAGAATGTCGGAAATAGAATGGAGGCACGGATTGAGAAAATACAAGAAATGTTAAGCAAAGATCTAGAAGAACTAAAGAAAAAACAAACAGAGATGAACAACACAATAACTGCAATGAACAATACACTAGAGGGTATCAATAACAGAATAACTGAGGCAGAAGAATCAATAAGTGAGCTGGAAGACAGAATGGTGGAAATAACTGCCGAGGAGCAGAATAAAGAAAAAAGAATGAAAAGAATTGAAGACAGTCTCAGAGACCTCTGGGATAACACCAAATGCACCAACATTCGAATTATAGGAGTCCCAGAAGAAGAAGAGAAATAGAAAGGGTCTGAAAAAATATTTCAAGAGATTATAGTGGAAAACTTCCCTAACATAGGAAAGGAAATTGTCACCCAAATCCAGGAAGCACAGAGAGTCCCATACAGGATAAACCCTAGGAGAAACACACCAAGACACATATTAATCAAACTAACAAAAATTAAATTCAAAGAAAAAATATTAAAAGCAGCAAGGGAAAAACCAAAAATAACCCACAAAGGAATCCCCATTAGGTTATCAGCTGATTTTTCAGCAGAAACTCTGCAGGCCAGAAGGGAGTGACAGGATATACTTAAAGTGATGAAAGAGAAAAACCTACAACCAAGATTACTCTACCCAACAAGTATCTCATTCAGATTCGAGGGAGAAATCAAAAGCTTTTCAGACAAGCAAAAGCTAAGAGAATTCAGCACCACCAAACCAGCTTTACAACAAATGCTAAAGAAACTTCTCTAGGCGGGAAACACAAGAGAAGAAAAAGACCCACAAAAACAAACCCCAAACAATTTAAAAAATGTTAATAGGGGGCTTCCCTGGTGGTGCAGTGGTTAAGAATCCACCTGCCAATGCAGGGAACGCGGGTTCAAGCCCTGGTCCGGGAAGATCCCACATGCCGCAGAGCAACTAAGCCCATGCGCCACAACTACTGAGCCTGCGTTCTAGGGCCTTCGAGCCACAGCTACTGAGCCCACACACCACAACTACTGAAGGCTGCACACCTAGGGCCCATTGCTGTGCAACAAGAGAAGCGACCACAATGAGAAGCCTGTTGACACAATTAGAGAAAGCCTGTGCGCAGCAATGAAGACCCAACACAGCCAAAAATAAATATATAAAATAAATAAATTTTAAAAAAGAGAAAATGGTAATAGGAACATACATATCGATAATAACCTTAAATGTAAATGGATTAAATGCCCCATCCAAAAGACACAGACTGGCTGAATGGATACAGAAACAAGACCCATATATATGCTGTCTACAAGAGACCCACTTCAGACCTAGGGACACGTACAGACTGAAAATGAGGGGATGGAAAAAGATATTCCATGCAAATGGAAATCAAAAGAAAGCCGGAGTATCAATATTCGTATCAGATAAAATAGACTTTAAAATAAAGACTGTTGCAAGAGATAAGGAAGGACACTGCATAATGATCAAGGGTTCAATCCAAGAAGATGATATAACAATTATAAATGTTTATGCACCCAACATAGGAGCACCTCAATACATAAGGCAAATGCTAACAACCAGGAAAGTGGAAATAGACAGTAACACAATAATAGTATGGGACTTTAACACCCCACTTACACCAATGGACATATCATCCAAACAGAAAATAACTAAGGAAACACAAGCTTTAAATGATACAATAGACCAGGTAGATTTAATTGATATTTATAGAGCATTCCACCCAGAAGTGGAAGAGTACACTTTCTTCTCAAGTGCACATGGAACATTCTCCAGGATAGATCACATTGGGTCACAAATCAAGCCTTGGAAGATTTAAGAAAATTGAAATCATATCAAGTATCTTTTCTGACCACAATGCTATGAAATTGGAAATAAGCTGCAGGAAAAAAACTGTAAAAACCACAAATACTTGGAGGCTAAAAAATGTGTTACTAAATAACCAAGACATCACTGAAGAAATCAAAGAAGAAATAAAAAAATACATAGAAACAAATGACAATGAAAACACAGTGACCCAAAACCTATGAGATGCAGCAAAAGCAGTTCTAAGAGGAAAGTTTATAGCAATTCAGTCTCACCTCAAGAAATAGAAAAATCTCAAATAAACAACCTAACCCTACACCTAAATCAACGAGAGAAAGAAGAACAAAGAAAACCCAAAGTCAGTAGAAGGAAAGAAATCATAAAGATCAGAGCAGAAGTAAATGAAATAGAAATGAAGAAAACAGTAGCAAGGATCAATAAAACTGAAAGCTGTTTCTTTGAGAAGACAAACAAAATAGATAAACCCTTAGCCAGACTCACCAAGAAAAAAAGGGAGAGGATGCAAATCAATAAAATAAGAAATGAAAAAAGGAGAAATCACAGCTGACACCACAGAAATACAAAGGATTATAAGAGACTACTACAAACAACTATATGCCAATAAAATTGACAACCACAAAGAAATGGACAAATTCTTAGAAAGGTACAATTTTCCAAGACTGAACCAGGAAGAATTAGAAAATATAAACAGACATATCGCAAGTAATGAAATTGAAACTGTAATTAAAAATCCTCCAACAAACGAAAGTCAGGACCAGATGGCTTCACAGCCAAATTCTATCAAACATTTAGAGAAGAGCTAACACCGATCCTTCTCAAACTCTCCAAAAATATTGCAGATGGAGGAACACTCCCAAATTCATTCTACGAAGCCACCACCACCCTGAAACCAAAACCAGAAAAAGATATCACAAAAAAAATTACAGACCAGTATCACTGATGAACATAGATGCAAAAATCCTGAACAAAATACTAGCAAACAGAATCCAACAACATATCGAAAGGATCAGACACCATCATCAAGTGGGATTTATCCCAGGGATGCAGGAATTCTTCAGTATACGCAAATCAATCAATGTGGTACACCATATTAACAAATTAAGGAATAAAAACCATATGATCATCTCAATAGATGCAGAAAAAGCTTTTGACAAAATTCAACATCCATTTATGATAAAAACTCTCCAGAAAATGGGCATAGGGGGAAACTACCTCAACATAATAAAGGCCATATATGACAAACCCACAGCAAACATCATACTCAATGGTGAAAAACTGAAAGCATTTCTACTAAGATCAGGAACATAAAAAAAAAAAATCAGGGGATAGGGAGGGTGGGAGGGAGGGAGACGCAAGAGAGAAGAGATATGGGAACATATGTATATGTATAACTGATTCACTTTGTTATAAAGCAGAAACTAACACACCATTGTAAGTAATTATACTCCAATAAAGATGTAAAAAAAAATCAGAAATGTCTCGCATTCCTATACACTAACAAGGAAAAATCAGAAAGAGAAAATAAGGAACAATCCCATTTACCATCGCAACAAAATGAATAAAATGCCTAGGAATAAACCTACCTAAGGAGGCGAAAGACTTGTACTCAGAAAACTATAAAACACTGATAAAAGAAATCAAAGGTGACATAAACAGATGGAGAAATATACCATGTTCTTGGATTGGAAGAATCAATATTGTGAAAATGACTATACTACCAAAGCAATCTACAGATTCAATGCAATCCCCATCAAACTACCAATGGCATTCTTCACAAAATTAGAACAAAAAACTTTACAGTTCGTATGGAGACACAAAGACCCCAAATAGCCAAAGCAATCTTGAGAAAGAAAAACAGAGCTGGAGGAATCAGGCTCCCCAACTTCAAACTAAACTACAAAGCTACAGTAATCAAGACAGTATGGTACTGGCACAAAAACAGAAATATAGATCAATGGTACAGGATAGAAAGCCCAGAGATAAACCCACGCACATATGGTCACCTGATCTTTGACAAAGGAGGTAAGAACATACAACAGAGAAAAGACAGTCTCTTCAATTAGTGGTGCTGGGAAAACTGGATAGCTACATGTAAAAGAGTGAAATTAGAACACTCCCTAATACAATACACAAAAATAAACTCAAAAAACAAACAAACAAACTCCAAATGGATTAAAGACCTAAATGTAAGACCAGACACTATAAAACTCAGAGGAAAACATAGGAAAAACACTCTTTGACATAAACCACAGCAAGATCTTTTTTGACCCACCTCCTAGAGAAATGGAAATAAAAACAAAAATAAACAAATGGGACCTAAGTAAACTTAAAAGCTTTTGCACAGCAAAGGAAACCATAAACAAGGCGAAAAGACAACCCTCAGAATAGGAGAAAATATTTGCAAATGAAACAATGGACAAAGGATTAATCTCCAAAATATACAACCAGCTCATGGAGCTCAATACAAAAAAAACCAAACAATTCAATTAAAAAAATAGGTGGAAGACCTAAATAGACATTTCACCAGAGAAGACATACAAATGGCCAAGAGGCACATGAAAAGATGCTCAACATCACTTACTATTAGAGAAATGCAAATCAAAACTACAATGAGGTATTACCTCACACTGGTCAGAATGGCCATTATCAAAAAATCTAGAAACAATAAATGCTGGAACGGGTGTGGTGAAAAGGGAACTCTCCTCCACTGTTAGTCAGAATGTAAATTGATACAACCACTATGGAGAACAGTATGGAGGTTCCTTAATAAACTAAAAAAAAGAACTACCCTATGATCCAGCAATCCCACTACTGGGCATATACCCTGAGAAAACCATAATTCAAAAAGAGACACGGGGACTTCCCTGGTGGCGCAGTGGTTAAGAATCCGCCTGCCAATGCAGAGGACATGGGTTCGAGCCCTGGTCCGGGAAGATCCCACATGTCACGGAGCAACTAAGCCCAAGCCTGCGCTCTAGAGTCCCTGAGCCACAATTACTGAACCCATGTGCCACAACTACTGAAGCCCATTTGCCTAGAGCCCGTGCTCCACAGCACAAAAGAAGCCACCACAATGAGAAGCCCACGCACCTCAACAAAGAGTAGCCCCACTCGCTGCAACTAGAGAAAGCCTGCGCGCAGCAACGAAGACCCAATGCAGCCATAAATAAATAAATAAATAAACAAAAAAACCAAAAACAGACATGTGCCACAGTGTTCACTGAAGCACTATTTACAATAGCCAGAGCATGGAACCAACCTAAATGTCCGTCGACAGATGAATGGATAAAGAAGATATGGCACATATATACAATGGAATGTTAGCCATAAAAAGAAATGAAACTGAGTTATTTGTAGTGAGGTGGATGGACCTAGAGTCTGTCATACAGAGTGAAGTAAGTCAGAAAGCGAAAAACAAATACTGTATGCTAACACATATATATGGAATCTAAAAAAGAAAAATGGTACTGATGAACCTAGTGGCAGGGCAGGAATAAAGACATAGACATAGAGAATGGACTTGAGGACGCGGTGGGGGAGGGGAAGCTGGGGTGAAGTGAGAGTAACATCAACATGTATACACTACCGAATGTAAACTAGTTAGCTAGTGGAAAGCAGCAGCATAGCACAGGGAGATCAGCTCGGTGCTTTGCGATGACCTAGAGGGGTGGGATAGGGAGTGGGGGAGGGATATGGGCATATATGTATGCATATGGCTAATTCACTTTGTTGTACAACAGAAACTAACACAGTATTGTGAAGCAATTATACTCCAATAAAGATCTATTAAGAAAAAAGTCCGTTTAAGGGCAGGTGTTGTTGGTGTTATTAAGCAACCATATTTTCCAAGCCAAATATCAGAACTCAGGGTCTCACGAAGCATTTTTATGTCATGTCCAGGATCAAGGCCATGGGAACTGTAGTTTGGATACTGAAATATTAAAATTATTAGAATATTGTTTATGGATGCAAGAGGGACAAAGTATCTAAAATTGGGACTACTCCCAGAAAATCAGAGACAATCCATGTTGGCGGTAGCACTAGATGAAAAAGCATTTTCTTGTACATAAGAAATCTAGATTGCTGACCAAGCTCCATCATCAACACACAGATGGCTGGAAGCCAGTTACTTAATATGTCTAGACCATGGTTTCCTCATCTGTGAAGTAGGGAAACCTACCTACCCTGGGGGGATTATTTGAGGGTCTTTTGACATCAGTAATATGAAAATGTCTTAAAATAAAGAGCCTAATTTCAAGCTTCATGACATTTTTTGTTCATAGTCTTCTGATTTGTTTGCCTCTTGAAAACAATCAAAATATATAGGAAAAGAGCAAACAGGAACACCTGTTTTGTTTACTCACAGAAATTCTTTGGTGTTTGGGAGGAAGAAAAAGGTAAAAATAATAGAGAATTATGACTTTCTGTTTAGCTTATTAAAGGTTTTAGCAATACTAGGGAATAGGCGTGTGCTCATTTTAGCAGGTCCAGCCAAGATTTTGAACAAGTGTGTGAGAAAGCTACCCTATTCAGTACCCAGCAGCAGATTAAAATTTGGAGTATAGGTTTCAGACTAACTTCTTGCTGTTGTTTTGTTTTGCTGTTTGGGTTTTTCTTTCTTTCTCACACGGTCACCTCCCTTTTGTTTCAGACTGTAAAAGGTGGGATTTCAGAGACCCGGATTGAAAAGCGAATTGTGATTACAGGAGATGCCGATATTGACCATGATCAGGTGGGAATGCTGAGATCCTGGGCATGGGAGAGGTTCTGGGGAAGGATCACTGATGGACACCGAAATTGGCTTGCAAAAGATAACAGCTTACGGGGCTTCCCTGGTGGCGCAGTTGTTGAGTGTCCGCCTGCTGATGCAGGGGACACGGGTTCATGCCCCGGTCCGGGAAGATCCCACATGCCGCGGAGCGGCTGGGCCCGTGAGCCATGGCCGCTGAGCCTGCGCGTCCGAAGCCTGTGCTCCGCAACGGGAGAGGCCACAACAGTGAGAGGCCCGCGTACCCCCAAAAAAAAAAAAAAAAAAAAAAAAAGATAACAGCTTTATCTCCAAGGGGGCTCCTTAGCTAGCTCTTAATCGAGAAGAAGGACAAAGGGCGTCGGATCACTGAGGCCTGTGGGATGGGGGCCGTAGATTGGAGAAGCAGGGAAGTGTAATGCAAAGAACATGGGCTTTACACTCAAATCCTAGTTCTTACCATATTCTAGCCCTAACTCCCTAGGCCTCTGTTTCCTCATCTATAAGATAGCATCTTCCTTCAAAGTTGTGAGAATCAAGTGAGATACAGATGTACATTGTGGGGCATGTGGGGGGCTCCAAGTAAATAGAGCTGTTGCTGTTCAGGGGATATCATGTACCCAAACCTGTGCTGGAGACAGTAGATGATATCAAACCAACATGTAGTCTCTACCCTCAGAGGGGTGAGCTAGAAGGGACACAGTGTCATGGGGCTGGAACTCAGGAGACCTGGAACTTAATTTCTGTCCTAGATCTATCACTAACTTGTTGTATGACCCTGGGCAAATCACTTTACCTCCCATATATTTTTTTTTTGTTCTCTCCTAAAAGAGAGTAGGTTGATCTAGCTAATTTCTGGGCCCTCTGAGTGCTAAAATTCTATGCTTTTATGTTAATTAGGTGCTAATTGTGTGCTTTGAGCAATTAGCAAATAATAAGGTCAGGATTAATGTTCCCAATTCTCTGCTGGGTGAGGTTAGAACAGTAAAGCTACAGAGAAGCGGGGGTGGAAGAGACTGCATGTAAATGCTTCTGGAATCATTGACAGGAGTGCTGGAGCAATAGTTCTGTGGCCTTTATGCTGATATGCTGAGTGCCTTAAAAAGAAGAAATAGACTGAGCGGCAGTGCTGACAGTTCCCTTGGTAGCAGGGTTGAGACTTACAGCTGAGAACACCGGGCTGAGGGTCCCAGCAACAAGGCTGCAAAAAGCCCAAGTGGGAGGCCTTGCAGTCTGTTTGCCCCAGCGCAAGGGATGCTGCTGTGTTACCAGCCTGCACTCACCTACGCGGCCTGATGTGATCTGAGCCCCTGCCACGTGCTTCATCTGTGCTAGATGGCATAGGAAGGTGTTTTGGCTTTGGAGTGAGACAGACCTGGGTTGAATCCTGACTCTGCAACTTACTGGTTGTGTATCCTTGAGCAAGTTATTTTACTTCTCTGAGCTGTGGTTTTGCCCTCTGTAAAATAAAGATTATCATAGGTTTCTTTCAGGGTTATTGGGACAAAAGGACAAGCACACTTGATAGCTCAGAGAGGTGCTCCAGTGTCCCTCAGTCTCTGAGACATGAGGGACATGTGGAAGGGCTAAGATGTGGTGCACTCTGGATCGGGAGTGGGCACTTTAAGAAGGTTCAGGCTGTCAGAGAGAGAGGGGTGTAGGCCAGAGTAACCAGAGAGGGGGCTTGGGCTGGGCCTTGAAGCATGAGCAGACTGGTTGAGCAAACAAGCTGAGAGGATGAGCAGGGGCCTGTAGAGGTAGCGGTGCCAAGAACGGCTTTCATGGAGTCAAGAGACCAAAAGAGGGATCTCCCTTCTTCCCGTCCCTCCTAGAAGTAGTCTTAACAGCCAGGGTTAACAGTCAGCTGGTCAAATCTAGCTAGAGTCCTTTTCGATGGAGGCCTGGCACTGAGAATCCCATGCCACCATCCCCCAAAGTCTGTGTTGGGCTCCTCCACCTTGGGGTGCTCTGAGCTTGAGGCTCAGCGACTTGCAGCCCAAGGGGAGTAGTCGTGTCATTGTTCTTCTTTGACTTTCCCTCTGCTCCCTTCAGCTTTTCTAAAATGATCAAAACTCCTCCAGATACTAAAATAGGGTCGTCATCCCCTCCACCTCCCTCTGAAACTAAAAAACAGTGTGGCAAAGAGGAAAGTCTGATAGACTCAAGTGAAAATCCCCATTGTGTTACTTACTAGCTGTGAAACGTTAAGCACTTTAACCACTGAACCTCGGTTTCCACGTCTAAAATATGAAATTAAGGATCCTGCCTTAATTCATTGAGTTGTTGTAAAGATCAAGTAAATCATAATAAGTAATGTACTTAGGCCAGTATGTGGCGTGTCATGGGCCTCCCACTCTTTCTTCCTTTCTTGTCTCTACTTCAGCCAGAGACATCTCTTCCTTCTTGTAGCTGCTTCGCTAGTTTCCTCTCCTGTCCTGAGCTTCCCGGTTACCCTACGCTGAACACAGATTTCACTTTGTTCTTCAGACTCCCTTTCTTGAGTGAATCTTCCCAGAGCCACCAGGCTGTCAGCCCTCAAGGCCCTCCCTGATTCCTTGGAGACAGCTCTAAGCTCTCCCTGTGTCTGTGTTTTCAGTCCAGGAGCCTCCCTAAGCAGGATAGGGTGGGTACGGCCATCGTCAGCTTGGCTTAGCCTACATGCTGCTCTGGTTCTGTAGACAGAAAGATTGAACTTGCCAGAGAAATGGTGTCCTATGACCCCTGCCTTTTTCACCAGCCAGGCTGCTTTCTGCCTGATGGACGTTGTTTCTGTCTTTCTCAGGTCCTCGTACAGGCCATCAAGGAGGCAAAGGAGCAGCACCCAGACATGTCAGTGACCAAGGTGGTCGTCCATCAGGAAACCGAGATCTCTGAGGAGTGAGCTCAGGTATGGGCCGTGCGTGTGGAGTGGAGTCGTCCCCCCAGAGGAGTCCACGCTGGGACTTGATAAACCGAAGGCAGAGGAAGGCTGAGGAGGAGGATGTGGGAGGTCATTAAGTGTCTGGCTCCAACTAAAGCAGCTAGGTCTCCTCCTGCCCTCAGCGGTGCCAGCAGTGACGGGGTGGAAGAGATACACCAAGCGTGGATGTAAATCCCACCCACCTTTTGAATCTTCACGCATCCTCCAGCTTCTCCACCTCATCTCCCCCCACTTCTCCCTGCTGCTCTACTCTCTGCTGTCACAAGTCTCTCTGAGCCTAGACCTGGGAGGGCCAGAGGAGAAGAACAAAACCAAGAAAAGCAGCGCTAGCTGTCTGGAAATGAGGGTTTGGGGGATAGGAAAGAAAGGGCTGAAGCTCTGGGGCCAGACTAGAGAGTTGGAAGCAAGATAGCTGCTTTTTGGGAGCCAGGGTTCCAGATAAAGTCATGCCTACAAGTAGTTTACAAATAACTTGAAGAAGCCATCAGTCACCAGGTAGGACGGGGCCCTGTAAAACCGCTCGGGCCCTGACTGTCACTTGTGGCCACAAGAACTTGGCACCGGGACTGGGTAGCAGTCTCCTTTGCGGGATTTTAAAACTTTGCTTTTTTCTTTCCTCTAGGAACTGTCCTACCCTCCCCCCTCCCCCGACTCCCTGCCCATCTCCCGTCCCAGAGAAAAGGAGCAGAATGATAAAGAAGCTAACCTGCAATAGTCAGACTTCAGACTTTTAAAATGATTGATTCTAAACCACCAGAAAAGCAATTTCATTTTCTATTTGGAGTTTATACCAAGAAAGTCTTCTAGATATCACTGATCCTTTTGAATACATTTTTCTATATTGTGATACCAGAAATTGTTCAACTTTTCACTCTTTGGACTGTTTTTAAAGAGCCTTTTGTTTTTTTATGGGGTGGTTTGTAACCCCTTCAGCCCAGCCTCTCCCCATTTACACTGGCAGGGTCCCCAGCATTCTTCGGGAAATCCTCCAATGACTCTGTCAGCTGTGCTGGGGGACAAAGCCAGCTTAATGGGGCTTCCCTGCTCCTCCCCTAGTTTATACCCTTTAGATGGCAGCAGAAACTTCATAAACCAGCCCTTTCTCAGAGCCAGTGATGTAACTTTATCAGAATGTCAGGCAGGGCGGCTGCCCTGATCCAGAGACCCCAGGAAGATGTCCCTGTCCCTTTGCTGAGGGTGGTATGGGGAGGCAGAGGCATCTGCTAAGAATGTAGTATTGTTTTCCTTCCTCTCTCCTGTTCTTTCTTTTTGGAGCTTCTTTAGATCAAAGACATAAGAAGTTGCTTCAGATATATCTGATACTGTGAATGTTTGAACATATCCGTGGCCTTCACCTTCCTGCCCTCCCCCCCCTTTTACCTCATCAGAAGCAGTGGCTCTGCTAAGTGCTCCCCCCACCTCCCATCTCAGGAGAGACCAAAACTCACAGAAAAATAGGCACTTTGGGCCAAAAGCACTGACCGCACATTTTTAGTGGTGATTTGGACAAAGAAAGTTGACGAGATTTTTTTAAAGGTTTTCTAGTTCTGGGAATGTGCACTTCACACAGGGGAGTGGTGGAGTTTACCTCAGTTGGATCCTGCTAAGAAGTATTTCCAGGAGAACATCCCTGAGCCTCTCTCTTTAATCCTGGGGTGAGAGAGGATGTGACTGAGAGAGGAGGCGATCGTGGTCCAGACCGGCCCCTGCCTGCAGAGACCCTTCTGGAGCATGGGAATTGGCTTTTAGGGGCCACGCTCCCCACAAAACCCCACTTGACAAGGGGTACAAACACCAGCTCCACTCATCCCCACTTGCCATCTGAGGTCTGTCAGGTTTTGTGGCTTGATGTTTGTGGTGGGTTTGTGTTTAATTTTTTGTTTTTGATTTTGAAAATGAGGACTGATGTCCCCAATCCCACTATTCCTGGTAAAGATTAGGGGACATTTTTATTCAGTAGGGCCTCTCTGATCTTCCAGCTTGCTTCCCACAAACAGATCTACCTACAAGTTCTTAGAATCCTGATTCTAGGACAGAAAGTGAGCTTCCTGAGGTGGACAGTGGGTCCCAGTCAGCAGTGGCTGGGGGCTCCAGGGCGGCGAGCAGGAGAGAAGTCTACAGCCTCTGCTCCCAGCCCGCAGCACGTCTCCGGAGTCTCTGCTGGCTGACCTTTGTTTAGACAAATTCAGTTGGTTTGAACTGTTTTCACGAGTGTGCGTTTTTCTCTTAGTACTTACTTGAGACTGTTACTAACCAACAGGTAGCTCTCTCTGGGCAGGGACAGGAAGAGCTCAGGTGGGATATGTGACAGGCTTCGGGGGGAAGGAGAGTGCCCTGTCTCAGGGACAGACAGCCTGGGGCATACGGTCTGGAGCGATGGGGCTTTTCCAGGCCGTGCCCAAGCCCGAGCTTTGTTGCCCAGAGCGGTGGTGAGGTTGGAAATCCAGCTCACATCATATAGGCATGCGATGTGAGCTCACTTGCCAATGGCCAGCTGTCCTGCTGGAAGAGCTGCCGGAGCTTGCAGAGCTGCAACCTGTGGAATGAAGATGGGGAAAGGAAGAGGGCACAGCATGCACGTCAGGAACCTGGCACACTGAGTATTCTGTGCCATCCAGGTCAGTGTGGCCACTTTCACTGCCTAGGACCACAAATCAGGGGCCTGAACTTCCCCTCAATCTGTCACCAACTCATTTCACCCTGCTTCCTTGTCTATAAGTCAGACCAGAAGATCTCCAGTGCCCTTCTGGCGCTGAGAAGCCATGATTCGGACAAGCCAACACGAGGGGTGTCCTTCCAAGCCTCTTTCCTTTTCCTCCCTCTCTGGTTACAGAACTTGGGGTTTGGCAATTGTTTGGATCTTTTTTTTTCTTTCTGCCACTGTGTGTGTGCGTGTGTGTGAAGAAAAACAGACTGTCCAAGTGGAAATGGTGAAGAGGGGAGAAGAGTTCATTTCCAGTGTCAACAACTTGGCAGTTTTCCTAAAGTGACTCAGACACAGCACAGGAACAACTCTCACTGCAATTTTATTTTTATCTCACTTCAGCAACAAAGATTTCTTCCAAGCCACGTGAGGTCTCTGCCACCCACCTACCCAACCCACCCACAAAGCAGGACCTGAATTTATCCGCTGAGGGCCCACAGAGCCTGGCTGCAGGGACCTGTCAGGGCCTCTGCCCGCCCCCAGCCCCCCACCGTGTGTTGCGGGGCAGCTGAGGGTGAGGGAGCAACAGTCCACCTCGGGAAATGGAGCCAGGGCTATGGCCTGACCAACACCAAGGAAGGCTCGTGGGAAATACCTGTCCAGGATCTTAGCCCCAGGCTGGTTGGTTTTACAGATCTCTCTCAAATGTTTTATTTTGGTGACAAAAATGAAGGAGCTTTGTAAATTAAAAAAGAAAAATTATGAATCATATCAAGTAGTTGTTTACATTTCTTGACAAAATAGGAACTATGCCAGCCGAATCAAATTGGCAAAATCCTTAGATTAAATAGGCAATAATTAGGTCTGCCGTTTTGGCCTTTTGTAGTTAGAGAAGTGGTGGTAGTGTTTAGATACTGTTTGGTCTTGCTTCTTCTTGTATTGCATTTTTCAATAAACTTTAAAAAAAAAAAAGGACTCTGTGAAGATTGATCAACTTTTAAAGTTCTCTTCTCTTACCGGCAACTCGGGAAAAATTAAACGTGCGACAGGAAGACCCAAATCCAAGCCATTTTCTAAAGGTGTCCACATTGACCAAAATGCAGTTTCAACATATAAAAGGATTTCTGGGAACCGGCATATGCTTTTTGCCAACTGGAGGGAAATTTTGGGGCACAGGCCACGACAAAGGAGAGAAAGGGGGCTTCTCAGACCTCTTTAAGGGAGGGGCCAGACCCTCAGTATGAAGGCATTGGCAGCAGTGTAGCCCTCGTGGGATATACCCTGCATGGCTGAGGGGGGCAGGGCTTGACGTGGTAGGAATTAAAGGCTCAGTCTCCATCCCAGATGGAGGTGGAACATCTCAGCTCCACCCCATTGCCCGTCTTCCCAGAGGGCAAACCCTATCACTAGTGCCACCTTGGAGGGAGCCTGTCCCAGCCTGTAACATCACAACCTACCTTCCAAGTCTTAGGGTCCTTGCCCACCACTTTGGGTTTGCCAAGACACCAGATACATCTCCCAATCACCCTGGCCTGGACCTCCAGCCCCCTCAGGTACCTGTCCAGGGCTAAGGCCACTTTTGGAGGCTGAAGGAATTCCTAAGGCTGAGTCATGCTGGTCTCCAGATTCCACGTTAAAACACATTCTCTCCGGCTTTTTGAACCCTTGTGCAGTTGGCATTTCTCTGCTGACATGCAAGTCAGGATGCCTTAGCAGCTGCTGGGGCCAGAGCATCCGTCCCCAGTCTGGGATGTGACTGAAGCATCTACTAGACATTGGGACTCCCATCCTAGTCCGGTACCATGGTCCATGCTGCAGCCTCATAGCAGGCTGTCCCCTGCTCCTCAGACCCGGGCCCCCAAGTCCCCTCCTCCTCCCAACTTGGCGTAACCCCCCAGACTAAGGCGGTCCAGCCGTGGCCAGCTTCGGTGAGCACAGTCCCGAGCTGCTGGGGCCCTAAGCAGGAGCTCCCCAAGGCCCAGATCCAGAGACTTGGAATGTTCAATGCAGGAACCAGAGGGCTGCACGGTGATAATCACATGGCCAGTCTGGGTCCGTGGACCCCAGGGTGGGTGCAGCCCTGGGCCCTTCAGCGGGTAACTGTTGAGCAGGGCAGGTAACCCCAAGCGAGGATTAGCAGGCTCTGAACGCAGACTCCGCACTGATGGGACTGGTGAGGTACCCCGACACGGGGACAGGTCCCAGCTTTCTGGCTCCACGCAGCCTATGGCTCGGGGAGTCCTGGGGCCGGGGCTGGGGAGGAGAGCGCAGTCCCAGCCCGGGCCGTCCGGGGGTCGGAGCGCCTGAGCCCGCAGCACCCCCTGACGAAGCCGTCGAGTCTCCAAGTCTCGGTTCTCGTAGAGCAGCGTGTTGGCGCAGATGAACACGAACAGGCCTACGCCCATGACCACGGGCCCAAGGAGTCGCAGCCGCTCGTGCGGGCCGTGGGCCCGGCCGGCGCCCCGACCCTCGCGCCGCAGCTCGCTCAGCGGGGGCGCGCTGGCGTTTGCAGCCCGGGGTCCCGGGACCCCGGCGCGGTGCGGCCAGTAGCCGGCCACTGCGATGCCCATGCCCACCAGGACCACGAGCGCCCCCAGCGCCGCGAACGCCCCCGACGGCGATCGCAGCCGCAGCCGCGCCCGCACCCGCAGGGGCTCGGGCGGGGAGCGCGGGCGCCGGCGGCGGCCCAGGCGGCGGCCCAGGCGGGAGACGCGGCCCTCGGGGCTCCTCCGCACCTCCCCGCAGTCTCCGGGGCTCCCAGCCGTCATCTCTCAGTCGTCTTGGCGCTCTGCGGAGAGAAGGTGGGAGGCAGGGACTGAACCGACGGGCCTACGGTCGGAGCGCCAGGTCGGGGGCCCACATCCGGGAGGGAAGATGGGGCTGCCTGGCCCAGGACGCTTGGAGATCCCTGGCGGCCACCCCCGGATTTTCCCGGGCTGCGAGGCGGGGAGCCGCCCCCGCTCGGGTTTTCCGCAGCGGAGCTCCGAGCCAGGGACGCGCGGCAGAAGCCAGAGTTGGCCGGGCCCGCGGGCGGAGACCAGGGAGGGGGTCGCGGGCTGCTCCTTGGCGCATCCTTGGCTGCGGGGCTCCGGCCGCCTGCGCCCTCTTGGCCAGCTTGCGGGTCCCGGGCCTCGGGAGGTGTGGGGCCCCCGGCAGCGGAGTCTCCAGGGTAAGTGCCGCCCGAGCTCGAGCTCACCCCCGCAGGTGGCTGCACCGTAGTAAAGGAGGGAGGGGGCACTCAGCCGCCCGGGTCCGCTGGGGTCGCTCGCGGGCCCCACCTCCCCTCTGCTGCGCTTCAAGTACCGCAGGGAAGGAAGGAGTGGGTGTCGCGGCCTCCAGCCTCTTCCTGCCCGCCTCCTCCTTCCAGACCTCCTCAGTCAGCACTGAAGCTGCATGCAGCAAGAGAGACTTGAGCTAGACTCCGAGAAGACCGCTCTGACCAAAACAAGTGGCAGATTTGGCCCAGGATTTCTTTAAACTCCGCGAAGAAGAGGCCGCCCCCTCCTCCAGCGGCCGGGCTAACGCCAGGGCAGGAAGCAGGGGGCTGCGGGTGCCGGGCGCCGGGCCTTGCCAAGTGAGCTCCCCTCCTGTCTCTCCTGTCAGCCCGGGCAACGCTGTTCCCCCAGGTTGCAGCGTTTCCAATTCGGGCTCCTCGGGATGAAACATCCCCCTTTCCAGCCGCCTGGCCTCCTTTCCGGCCTCCACCGCCCGAGGCCTCAGTGGCCCGCGTCCCGGCCGGAGCAGCACCGCCCTTGCACCTCTGGCTGCCGCAGGGTCTGGGCCGCCCTGCTTAAGCCCCTCCCGGCTGCTGGTGCGGCCTGGCCTGCGACCTGAGGAGTGAATCCGGGCCGGGCAGGAGTCGCGGGGCTGCGTGTGGTGTGGCCCCCACGGAAGGGAGGATGTGGGAGGAAATCGTGCCCCGGCCGGGGCGCTCCGGCCTTAGGAGAGGAGGGTTAGCACCTCGCTGTCCAGTGGTGCATCCTCACTGCCCCAGTCTGGTTTCTCCACAGCTGCAACGTTGGAACCCATAGTCGAGGCCCCAGGAAGGAGGCCTTGTTACCCTACTCACTCCCCATTCGCACCCCCGAAGCTCAAAGCAGGACACCCCATCCCTGCCTCCGACAGGAGCGCTGAAGGCCCAGGGCCTAGCATAGAGCCCCGGCGTCTTCCGCGTCCAAAGCCTGGTGTTCACAGAGGGAAACTGCGGCCCGGAGAGGCGGAGGGGCCTGCCAGGGTCATAGGCCACACAGGACGGGGGCTCTACTAGGACCCAACGCTGGTCACTTCTCTGCTCAGACCCGGGAGCGTCCTGGGAGGAGGCGAGCCCCATTCCCCACCCCGGTCTCTGAGTGTGGAGCCCTTTCCCCAGCCCCAAACTGGAGATATGACCACCCCGCCCCAGGCCAGAGCTGGCGCTCCGGCCCCAGCTCCGGAAAGGTCACCCCTGAGCCACCGCGGGTCCTGGCGGGAAGGGAAGCGGAGGCTTGCAGAGAGATGGGGACATGCTCGGAGACCCTGAGACTCTGGAGGGCGTGGGTCGACGCTGGGGACCCCTGAGAGGTAGAAACTTGGAGACACAGTCCGAAGGTCCCATGTCTCGGGAAGTTGCTCGGGGCTGGATCCCGGACACTCCGGGGTCCCGCCTCCCCGCGCGTCCACACTCCGGGGAAAGGGGGAACCGGGCTCCCGACCCCCCACTCAGCGCCCATCTGCAGGGAGAGGCTAAACAAAAAGTTGGGGAAAGTGGGGGACGAACCCCAGGCTCCTAGTTTTGCTCACCTGCCGCCTCCGCACCCGGCTGGGTCCGGGTCCGAGTCCGCGCGCCGCGGCTCGCGGCACTGCCGCGGTCTCCTAGGAATCCCGGCCCCCGGCCCCGCCCCCTGGCCCGGCCCCGCCTAGCGCTGCCCTGGCCCCGCCCTCCTGGAGCCCCAGGGACAGTCTGGTCGGAGCCCGGCCAGGCCCCACGGCTGGAAGGAGGCAGCGACTCAAGTCTGAGGCTCGCAGGTAAGCGCTGTGTGCGCGCCCGGTGACTCGGAGGATCCGGGGGCTCGAGTCCCCCGCTAACGTCGTTCAGAAGGCCTGGGAGGGCGCCCTCTTCCCACGTGCGGAAACTGAGACCCAGCCCCACAGCCTGAGCGAGC
This sequence comes from Tursiops truncatus, assembly GCF_011762595.2. Classification (NCBI taxonomy): domain Eukaryota; kingdom Metazoa; phylum Chordata; class Mammalia; order Artiodactyla; family Delphinidae; genus Tursiops; species Tursiops truncatus. The sequence continues at coordinate 161,170,442 of NC_047034.1, read as the reverse complement.
AGACAGGATTCGAAGCCCGCACGCCCTCCCCCGTCTCGCAGAGTCCCTCCTTCCAGTCGCCCCGGAGAGGAATCTGGGGGCATCTGAGAGCCTACAGATGCCCAGCGCCGTCCGGGGAGCTTCCGGGAGGAGGTGGCCGGAGTTCCTGCTCCGCCCGACCCTACCATCTGAACCTTCCTCTGTCTGAACCTCACTGCCTTCACCTGTAAAATGGGCATAATGGTGTCTGCCTCGCCAGATGCTGAGAGGTGAAAATCCGGCGTTGAGGGCTGGGCGCACAATACGGGCGCAGCCCGGGGTAAGCCCACGAGCGCTTAATGAAGAGTAATCACGTGGGGGGGGGAGGGTAACTAGAGATGAACCAGGTTCTCAGAGTTGATTGAATCGAATGGAGTGTCGCGGGTCCTGCCGGTCTCCCTAACCTCCCCGAAGATCTGCCCAAGCTGGAATGGGGAGGCGGTGCTCGTCCCAAATCATAAGGAAGGTTCGGAGGTCCGCGGCTCCCCCTGCGGACCGGCCCGAAGGGGGTAGCGCAGCTTTCGTGCCCCGCCCGCCCCCAGAGGCAGGAATGTGGAGCGGAGCCAGGGGGGTCGGCCGGCGGCCCAGTTTCCATGATGCGGGGGGCGGAGGAGGAGGAGGAGGGGTGGTGCGGGCAGATTGCCAGCCTCAGCGCCGGCCCCCCCCCACTCCCGCAGCCCAGCCGGGCCCCTCGGGAGGAATTTCCGGCCTGGGATTCATTATAACCCGCCCCTCCCCCCGGCCGCGGAGACCCCCCGGCACGCGGGGCGCTAGCGGAGGGGGATGGGCGGTAATGAGACCCTGCTGTGCGCCCGGGGCGGGGAGGGGGAACTCGAGGAAGTCGCCGGCCTGGGCCACCCAGCCCCACTGCGCGTGGCAGAGTCAGGTCCCGGAGCCACACTGCACAGTTGGGCCTCGAACCCAGGCTCCGGCCCTGTGGCTCGGCGGAGGAGACCAGGGGTGGCATCAGCGACGCCGGGAGCCTCTCTGCCAGCTCCCGGCGACCGGACATCCTCCGGAGCGACCGAGGCCAACGCTGGGGGCGGGGCCTCCGGTGGGCCGACCGCGAGGATGCCAGGGTCCCCGAGGAGGCCACAGTGGGTGGGGTCGAGCCTCGGCGCCCGGGGCCTCATCCCTGTGGGTCCGAGAGCGAGGCCGCGGTCGCCTTCCTGCCGCCCGCGCGGCACGCAGGGCTCCTGCGGCCTGAGCTCGCGTCCGGGCTGTTGCCTGGGCTCCACTGAGGCAGCGGCTTCCTTTCTGCCTCCTCCCACTTCTTGCCTCCGCTGTTTCCTTTTCTGGAGACCCCTTACTTCCTCGCTCTGCACTTGGTCTACTCCTCACACACTGACCCCACCTCCGCCCTCTCAGCATTTCCCCAGCACCCCACCCGACACCGCTGCCCCTCCCCGCTCACTGCTCTTCCTGGGAAACACCAACGCTAGAGGCCAAAGCCCGACGGTCTCCCGGTCCTTGTCCCCCTACTCCACCTGCCCTGGCATTTACCACTTGCTGCTCCCGCCTGCCCCTCCCGGCTTTCCCCGTCCTCAGCGCTCTGCCCTCCCCAGTGCTGGGGTTTCTTCCATCCTGGGCCACGAGGAGCGGCGCGCTTCCAGCAGCCAGCCATATCCCTGGGCCCCGTGATCAGCCCCATTGCTGCACCTTCCGTTCCCCCCACTTTGTGAACGGCCCCACCCCCACCCTAAGGCCAACTACACCGGGGGTCACCTTAGGCTCCTTTCTCTCCTCGTTCTGTCTAATCCATCGAGTCCGGTGGACCCTGCTCTTGGGATCTCGCATTAGCCGCTTTCTCCCGCCCCAGGGCCCCTGTCCCTCTGCAGGCCCTCCTCGCCGTTCCACAGGGAGGCACCAAGCATCCTTCTACACGGAATCTGAACCCATCACTCACTCCCTGCTTCAATCCCTCAGTGGCTCCCCAGTGTTGTCCAAGTGGAGTTTAAATCCCTTCTTACCTCCACTAACTGGCCCTGGCCCTGGCCCTCTCACACTCCTGCCTCCTGGGTAGCTGAGCTTCTTTCCATCCCCCAACCCTCTGTGTTCTGGCCTCTGCCCTTGGCACCTGCCTTGCCTCCTGTAACGAGCACCTACTCCCCTGCTCATCCCCTTGGCTCCTACTCACCCTTCAGACCTGCCCTGGGCTTTCTCTAGGCCCCCAGACCAGCCCCTCCTCTAGCTTTCCATCACACCCCCCCCACACACGAGCCTTCCTGCACATGAGCCCCCCCGCAGCAGCACTGCGCACAGGTGAACTGAACTCGGTGTTTGGGATCTGAGTCTGTTTCCTGCCTGTGTTCCCTATGGCCATGAACTCTGAAGGGCAGGACTCGGCGTGTCTTGCTCACCCCTGGAGCCCTTTGCCCAGCTCAGTGCCTGCCCACAACTGGCCCACAACCGGCCCTCGACTCCCCCACCCCTGGAGCCCCTCCTAATTCCCACCCCTGGAGCCCCGGCTCTGGCAGCAGGAGGTAAAGAGGACTTTTCCCATCTGTGGAAGAGCAGGGAGTGATACTCCCAGTGTTGTTTTCAAGCTTAGCGTACCCATGGTCAGCATCCGGCACAAAGTGGATGTCCACTGAACAGCCACTCCCTCCTCTGACCATGGGTATCAGCCCCACAGGGCAGTGCTTGGGGGCTGTAGAAACCTTCCCTGGTCATTTGGGGTGATCGGGGAGAGAAGGGTCCCCCTTCCTAGTCATAACCCCTTTTAATTCTCTTGAGGGCTCTGGGAGGTCAATGTTATGCCCAGTTTACAGATGAGGCTCAGAGAGGTAAAGAGACCTGAACACCGACACACAGCCAGACTGATTAGTGCCCCCTGATCCTCCACGGAGGGACGTCCTCTGGTGGTTTGGCCCTGTGGATGTGCAGGTGTGTAGACAGCCAGTGTCTCAATATTGGGACACTGATCCCTTCCTGAATGTGCTCTGGCCTCTGTGTGACCTGGACCCCTTCACTTCTGAACCAGGAGGGGCCTGGACGAGCTGTCCCCTAGGGACCAGGGTGGTCAGCATGCTGCCCGGAAGCTTCTCTGTGAAGGCAGGGAACCAGACACAGTGAGGTCCCTGAGGTCCCTGCCTAACTGAGGCTCCATGTCCTTTCCAGAAGCCACTACAGGGAGGGAGCAGCTGTCACCTTCTGCATGTCACAGCCCCACCCTGGGGCCATAGATCAGCAGGACCTGGGAATCCGTCTTCTCTCATCTTCACTTTAGGAACAGCCAAGCTGGCTGGGGCTGGGCTGCCCTGGATTTCCTGCCCAAGCCCCAGGGGTTTCTAAAACCATCATAGCCCTGTGCCAGCGTGGCTCCCCTGCAGCAGGACCTCAGTAAGAATTCAGAACCGGGGCTCAGAGGCGAGAGCCTGGCTCTGGGCCCCAGGTTTGACTATGCTGCTCAGTCCTTTGCTGGGTGCCCTTGGCCACATCACAGCACTCCTGCACAGCCCCTGCCACTGTAACATGTCCTTCTCAGGAAGGGTTGGTGTGCCAGTTCAGTGAGAACCGAAGGGCAGGTAGAATCCAGAAGCCCGGTGCTGATGCCCCATTTTACACGGATGGAAACCAATGGCCCGAGAGGGGCGGTACCTCGACCAGGGTGACCCAGCTGGTAAATGGCAGAGCTGGGCTTCGAGCCCCACAGTCACAGGTCCCACTGGGGCTCAGGCCCTCAGAGGATTCTGGGATACAAACCCCAAGTCCATCTCCTCCAACCCATGGAAGCTCTCAGCTGGGCAACTGGGCTTCTCACTGTGTGTCTCTGGGCCACTAAGGGAGAATGAGCTCCCCGTCTCCACTGCCCTCTGCAGCCCAGAGAAGAGTCTGGGTGACACTTGGAGGGCAGGGAGCTGAGACCCTCCTGGGGACAGAGCGAAGCCAGCCTCCCACCTGAGCCCCTAGGCAGAGGGATAACAGCAGGAATGTCACCATCACGCCGAGCTCCCCCTGGCTACCAGGCCCTTTATACCCGTTACCTTCATAAGTGTGCAAGGCAGCCGCGAGAGTGAGGCGCCACTATCACCCCATGTCACACGTACAGAGACAGGTTCAGTGGGGTCCAGGCTTGCCTCTGGTCACACAGCTGGTCAACGGCAGAGCCGGGGATGGAAGCGGGTTTTAACCACAATGCTACACAACCTCCCACTAGCCCTGTGACTGCAGCCAAGTCAGTTCACCTCTTTATGGCTCTTGTTTCCTCCTCTACAAAATGGGGACAATGGTAGCAACAGCTCCAAAGGGCTGTAATGAGGATGGAGCCCCATGCTAGGGTTTTTCTGGCCTTTAGCTGGTTCTTGCACCTATAAAATGTGAAGCTGAGGCTAGCGATTGTATCTCTTTAGCACCTCCTCTGGGCTGGCTGTTGGGGACCAGAGAGGACTCAGTCCTGGCCTCATCCAGATGCTTTCAGGGGTTGGGGTAAACAGACCATCCACCAAAAGCTGAGGAAGCAGCAGCTGATTCCATGTGGGGTGGGGGGCAGGCAGCAGGGAGTATTGGACAAGGGAGTATTCCCGCTGGGTCTCAGGGTCAGGGTGGTTTTCCAGGCTGCAGAGCGGGAAGATATTCCAGGCAGCATGCAGACAACCTGGAGGAGTGGACAGGGGGTCAGGCGCTAGAGGGGGAGTGGGGGATGGGATGAAAGGGGGTCAGGGCCAGACTGCAGAGCATCTCAAACACAAGACTCAGGATGTAGGGCTCAACCCCCTGGCACTGCGAGCCATGGGAGCTTTTAAAGCAGAGGAGTGGCTTGACCTGTGTATACCTGGGAAGGACTTTACAAACTGTCAGTATGGGACCTAGAATTGTTTCTCCGAGAGCACAGAAGAGCAGTGGCATGATGTGGAGCTCGAGGCTGACCCAAGAGCAGGTGTAGGGTTGGGAAACTTACCACCTACAGAGGGAGATGAGGCCCGTGGCAGCCATGGGAAAAAGGATCTCTAAACAGCAGTTCCCTACCTCCCAGGTCCTATGTCTCTGTCTCCGAAGCCAGCTGCTTTGGCCGCCTGCCACCCTGACCCCTCCCAGTTCCCTTGCTTTATCCCTGCGTAGTCCCCTGGGGCCCTTCTCACCTCTTTCAGAGACAGGAGTGAAGGAAGATAGAGAAGGAAGTGATTTAGAGCAGAGCCCAGACCCAGGGCACATGGCCACACTCAGCTCTAAGGGAGGCTGGGAAGTGGATATTGGGAGACAGCTAGGAGTTCTTGCCACAGGAGCAGCAGGGACGTGGCACCTCCGTTTGGTGACAGATCACACTACAGATGAGGCAGTGGCTCCACACCACCGGTAGTGGGGGTAGGGAGCAGAGGCTGGCCCCTCTGGAGCCTGGGATTCAAGGCGAGACTCCTGCAGGGCAGGCCCCTTGGTCAGGGGAGCCTTGGGGATGGCAGCGTGCCCAGCCAGCCATCCTCCCACCCTTTGTGCCAAGAAGAGCCAGGGACCAGTGGGGACTCTGTCTGTCCATCTACGTATCAGTCACCCCAGTCCTGCAGACAGCGGCTCTTCAGGCTCTCAGATCATATGGTCCAGTTTCTCCCACCCCTGCACTGCAACCCTGGACTGGTGCCAGTTCTGTCTGCAACATGGGGTCAAGTGCCAGAATCCAGAGATCTTGAATGCAATGCTTTGTAAATTGTCAAAATAAAGTAACAGGCTCAGAGAGGGTGAGTGACATGTCCAAGGTTACACAGCCTAATGATGAGTCTAGGCACCCCAGTTCACCCTCCACCATCTCAGTGAGGCAGGACTCCAGTTCTAGGGGGCGATCCTCTGCCTCCGAGCCATGCGGAAGGCTTGGTACCTAGGCCCGAGGCAGGGGGGAAATGAGAAACATGTAGGAGACGCCGCAGTGGAGCCGGGGAGCCGCTGGACCGGCTGCTCCGGGAAGCCTGGATGCGGCGGGCCTGTGTGGGCGTCTCCTGGCGGCGAGGTCCCGGCACTGCACCCAGGCCACCGGCTACCCCTGCGGGTCCCGGCGCTGCCACACGTGGAGCAGAGAAGTGGGGGCCCAATCCCGCCTCTCCGCTGACTCCCCACGCGGTGATCCTGGGCGCGCAGGTGTCCACCTCGGGCCCTCATCGGGAACCTGGGGTCGCCGGGCTTCGGTCCTCACGGATGAGCTCCCTGCAAACCGCAGGCTGCCTACGACATAAAGGATTCCGCCCGGGGAGGTCAGGGGAGGGGGAGGACACGAAAGGGCGTGGCTGGACCGTTGGGGACGAAGCCGGGTGAGGGCGTGGGGCGGAGGGTGGAGTCAGACTCACCCGGCGTGGGAGCCTCTGCGATGTCCTAACGGCCCAATGAGGGCATCACTAGCCCGTCCCCGCCCTACAATCGGCTCGGAGACACGAAATGGTACCGACAGAGCTGGGCAGGACCCCAGGACTGCCTGGTCTCAGCCCAAACTCTGGCCCTGGACTACTTGCCCGGGGCTCGGCTGTGCTCCTGCCCAGCCCCTCGCTTGCCTAGCCGGGTCCCTAGCTCGGGCATGCAGCCCAGGCCTGCAGAAGTTGGCTTTTTCATCAGAGAGGTCGCACATCCTTTGACGTTTATGGTGACTATTTCCCCACTGCAGAGGAGACAGAAGGCCCAGGGCGCTTCCTCCCTTACAAGTGCCCTGTCCGCCTCTCTTCACCTCACTTGCACAGGGGGTGCAGAGAGCAGCTCGCCCCAGGGGCATCCGCATCAGCGCAGCTTCACCGCGCATTTTACAGATGAGGAGAGGAGGACGTAGCTGGAGTGCCCTTCCCCAATGCCCGCACCTCCCTCCCCAGCCTCAAGGCTCCAAGCAGGGAGGTGGGGACCGGAGGAGGCAGCCCCAATGGAGGAGCTGGTGTAAGGTGAGCTTCGAAGGGGAAGGAAAGGCACTTGAGGTGGAGGGAACCACTCAGTCACTGAGCACTAAACCAGGCCGGTGTGAGGCCACTGACCTCATCCCTTACAGGTGTAGCAGGTACTGCACTATTTCCTGTTTCCAGGTTCTGGGGTGAAATGACCCCCCCCGCCCCCCAGTCACAACATATGGCACAATGCCAGGCCACATCTGTCTGACTTCAGAGTCCTCCACACTGAGCTGGGAGATAGGGGTATGAATTATTACCTCCATTTTACAGATGAGGACACTATGGCCCAGAGAGGTTAAATCACTTGTCCAAGGTCACACAGCAAGAAGGTAGTGAGAGTCACACCCTTCCTAGAATCTCTCATGTTCTTATCTGTAAAATTCAGACAATATACTGACCTTACAGGGCTTGTGACCTGACATGTGTAACCCCCTTCACTGAGCCTGGCCTGTGGCTGGCACAGAGGCAGCATTAAATCATTCATTTGGTCTCCTACTGATATCTCCCAGGAGCCTTATGTCCCAAATCATATTCTAGTAAAGAAGAGATAGCCAAGAGGAGGAGAAGAAAATGTCCTCAGATAGTCACAGGTCCCGGCAGAGTTTCTTCACTGGGGCACCAGCACCTCCAGCCATCAGGCTAAGATGCCCCTGCCTGGAGCCCTCGCCAGGCGACGGTGACATTGTTGGCTCTGGCACAAGTTTCTGGTTTGGAAGAACCACTGATGATCCTCTGAGAGACTTTTCAGATTTCTTGCCAAAAGATGCTTGAGGAAAAACATTAAGATGACTAAAAGGTCATTGAAAGACCCCACAGTCAACTTTAATGGCGGCTAAATGACAAAGGTAGCATCACATTGCAGCCACCGATGTGTGTGGTCATGAATTGTTCATTTCTTTTCAAGTAATTCGAGCCTTACCAATAAAGGTGATTCACTGAATGATATTTGATATCCAAGCCTGTGTAAGATTTTTCATAGAAGTAAACTCAGGACTGGGGGAGGGAATTGCTCATCGATTGGGGGGCTGCAGAATGGCCCCAGAGGGGACTTAGGACCCTGGGTGTGGTGAGTCCCCTGTGGTTGGGCTTGAATGCTTCCCACCGGTCTTCCTGTTATAAATGACACCAGTATAAACACCTTTGCACTTGGAGCTCTTTTCTTTGAGTTGTCACCTCAGGATGAATGCCCTGGAGTGGGGATCCCAGGTTCACTCCCAGTTCCCGGTGATTCCCCACATCCTGGCTGCGCCCACTCAGAATCACAGCCCAGCCGCCCTGGGTTTCATAATAGATACCAGGTGGGATGCAGTACCTGCTGGTTGTTCTAATTTGCATTTCTTAGGAATATCCCCAGGTTCTGGTTTCCTGGAAAGTGTGAATTAAGGATCAGTATTCTGTCTTAGGAATTTTGATTCCCATAGGACCCGATTGTCTCCACTTGCCTTTTGGTAAAACTCTTTCATTGTGAATATAACACATCTCTAGGGATGTGCATAAAACCTGAAGGTCCAGCTCTGTAAACGTTCCTAAAGCAAACTCCCATCTGATCCCCACAAGGGATGCCCCCAGAAGGCCCTTTACAATCACCCCCTCTTCCCTCCGCCCCAAAGTACACACTCTTCTGACCCCTAATGCTATAGTTTAGTTTTTTTTAAAAGAGCTACAGTGTAGTTGGGCCTGTTGTAGAGGTTTGTATACATGGAGTTAAAGTCGTGCTCGTGTGTCTGGCTTTTCTAGTTTTTGAAATTCATCTGCGTTTGTAGTTTGTTCATTTTCATTCACGCGGTTCTCTGTTACAGAAACACGCCATGGCTTGTTGATTTTCCTATTGAAAAGACTTTTGGGCTGTTTATAGTTTTTGGCCCTTACAATTAAAAGCTGCTAAGGGCAGTCCTGTACATGCACACTCCCGGCAGGTCCACACCAAGAGGTGCAGTTGCTTTGCTTCTTTTTTCTTTTCTTTTTTTTTGTTGTGTGGCTTTGCTTTGCTTTGATTTGCCTGGCATGTTAGTGGTGAAATGAAACGTCCTACATTTCAAGTCCTGGGATTTTTGCCTCATACAGCTGGTACTCCTGCAACAAAGCTGGATTAATTTAAATTTGGATTTTAGCATTAAAAATGAGGCTTTCTGTAACTCTTGAAGCAGCCTTTTAAAAAAATTTTTTTTATTGAACTGTAGTTGATGTATAAGTTACAGGTGTACAATATAATGATTCACAATTTTTAAAGGTTATACTTCATTTATAGTTACTATAAAATATTGGCTATATTCTCTGTGCTCTTCAATACATTCTTGTAGCTTATTTTATACATAATAGTTTGTACCTCTTAATCCTCTACTCCCGTTTTGCCCCTCCCCCTTCCCTGTCCCCACTGGTAGCCACTAGTTTATTCTCTATCTGTGAATCTGCTTCTTTTTTGTTATATTCACTAGTTTATTGTATTTTTTAGATTCCACATATAAGTGATATCATACAGTATTTGTCTTTCTCTGTCTGACTTATTTCACTTAGCATAATGCCCTCCAAGTCTACCCATGTTCTTGCAAATGGCAAAATTTCATTCTTTTTTATGGCTGAGTAGTATTCCATTGTACATATATGTATATATATATATTGTGTGTGTGTGTGTGTATATATATTGTGTGTGTGTGTGTGTGTGTATATATGCCACATCTTCTTTATCCATTCATCTGTTTATGGACACTTAGGTTGTGAGGCTTCTTGAAGACAAGTCCCGTGTCTGGTTCACCTCTGGTTCATCTTTGAATCCTCCTCAGGTCATGACACCGCATTTTGAACATGTGTAGCAGAAATTTGTGGTTGTTTGACTGCCCTCCTCCCAGCCTCCCACTTCTACTTTGGGGGAGTCCCCCATCTTAGAGCATCTTGGGGAGGCAGTGCCATGCTCCTTTCACCGAACCTGAGGGAACTAGATTCCCCCTCCACCAGCAGGTTGGAATCTGCTGCCGGCTGTCCTGAATTGCCTGGATGCTCGCCCATCGTCCAAGCAGGTCCCCCAGCTCCTGCTGGCGTCCTCATGCACTAGGAACATAATGATTGTTTTGTAGCTTGATAACAGGTGGCCTGCAGAAACTTCCTTTTAAAAATCAGCTTCGGGCTTCCCTGGTGGCGCAGTGGTTGAGAGTCTGCCTGCCAATGCGGGGGACACGGGTTCGTGCCCCAGTCCGGGAAGATCCCACATGCGGCTGGGCCCGTGAGCCATGGCCACTGAGCCTGTGCGTCCGGAGCCTGTGCTCCGCAATGGGAGAGGCCACAACAGTAAGAGGCCCGCCTACCGCAAAAAACAAAAACAAACAAACAAAAAAACAAAAACAACAATAAAAATGAGCTTCACTGAGGTATTACTTATGCATGGCATTAAAATAGATGCCATACATAGGAGGGAAGAATAAAGTCAACCGAGGCCTTTTGACTGGTTATAATAAAATAGGACCGCAGCCTCTACCTGTGTTTACTTTTGGGATATGTCGTGCATCCATTTCTATATTTTATATAATTTTCTTTCCTTTCCTTTCCCCTCATTATTTTATATCGGCTGTGGTTAAATTTGTCATTTAGTACAGGAGTCGGCAAACTTTTTCTGTAAAGAGCCACACAAAACTAAAACTCTTCAACGCCCCCCCCCCCAAAACAAAGAGCCACATAGCGAGTATTTTAGGATTTGAGAACGACTCAATTTTTGTTGCAGTGACTCAACTCTGCTGCCACAGACAGTTCATAAACGAATGAGCAATCATGTCTGGGTGCCAAGAGTGGGCCCTGAAATTTGAATTTGTGTAACTTTCATGAAATATTCCTTTGATTTTTTTTGCCATGCTTCGCAGCATGTGGGATCTTAGATCCCAGACCAGGGATCGAACCCATGCACCCTGCAGTGGAAGCATGGAGTCTTAACTACTGGACAGCCGAGGAAGTACATCTTTTGATTTTTTTCAGCCATTTAAAAATGTAAAAATTATTCTTAGCCCAAGGGCCATATAGATAGGCGGTAGGCCAGATTTGACCCACAGGCTGTATTTGCTGACCCCTAATTTAGAATATAGATTGCAGAATATCAAGAAGGGATTACTAAAAGACCTAGAAGAGTGGGAAATACCTGAGGGATTTTGTATACTCGGGAGACATTAGGTTGACTCCCTTTTACTTAAAAGAAAAATTAATAGACTATATAGGTTTACAGAAAAGTTGAGTGGAAATTACAGAGTTCCCATACACCCCTCCACCCGACCCAACACCCCCCTCCACACCCCCACCCCCCTCCACCCCCTCCACCCCCCTCCCCTCCCCCTCCTCCCCTCCCCCTCCTCCCCTTCCCCTCCTCCCCTCCCCTCCCCCTCCTCCCCTCCCCCTCCCCTCCCCCTCCTCCCCTCCCCCTCCCCTCCTCCTCCCCTCTCCCCCTCTTCCCCCTCCCCCTCCCCTCCTCCTCCTCTCCCTCCTCCCCTTCCTCTCCCTCCCCTCTCCCCCTCCCCCTCCCCTCTCCCAAAGGGAAGCCTTTGCCTTTCACTCTTAACAGTGCCCTTCACAGAGAAGCTTTTAATTTTAATAAAGTACAGCTGATCAATTTTTCTTTTGTGGATTGTGCTATCAGCATTTTATCCAAAAAGTCAGTGCCAAACCCAAAGTCACCTAGATTTTCTCCTCTGTTATCTCGTAGCAGTTTTGTGTTTTACATTTTGGTCTAGATCCATTTTGAGTTGATTTTTTTGGTGAGAAGTGTAAGATCTGCGTCTAGGTTCCTTTTTCTCCATGTAGATGTCCAGTATTCCAGCACCGTTTTTTGAACAGACTAGCCTTTCTGTGTGCAATTGCCTTTGCCCCCTTGCCAGGGATCAGTGGGTCTATTTCTGGGCTCTCCATTATGTTCCATTGATCTATTCTGTCTATTCTGTCGCCACTACAACTCTGTCTTGAATCTGGTAAGTCTTGAAGGTGGGTAGTATCAGTCCTCTGACTTTGTTCTTCTACAATACTGCGTTGGCTACTCGGGGTTTTCTGCTTTCCTATGTAAACTTTAAAATCAGTTTGTTGATACTGAAGCCGTTCCTGGGTTTAATCCATTTCACCTCCCTTCACTAATCAAGGTTGTTTTAAGACGTGCCTGTCCTCCAAGTGGCACACAGCCTACACAGTAAGATGTTTGCCTGAGTTATTGTCTAGGAACTTGGAGTCAGCTGCTTCTAGTTCCAACTGAGTTGGTTAAGACTGGATAGGACTCCCCAGCCCTTTAACTGGGCATGCGCGAGCGGCTCCTTCTGCCATCATAGGGCCGAAAACTCCACCCTCCAAACTTGCTGAGGCCCATAGCCTAGTTACACCTGTGCAGAATGAGAATTACTGCACCTTTTCCCAATCACTTTTCCCCACGCCCCCCGTGCCCTGCTTCTATTTCTTTATCCCATAAGTACCTTCGGGGAGGCGGATTGGAGATTTGTCCTCTGAGCGCCTCGCGTGGCTGCCTTGCAGGTAAACCTCGGCCTGTCAGCGTTTCGGCTTGCTGTGTGTTCGGCAAAACGAACCTGGTTTGGTAACAATAGCCACAAAATAACTTTCTGGGATTGTGCTGAATCTATGGCTCAAGTGGGAAAGAACAGACATTTTAACAGTAGTGAGCCTTCCTACCCAGGAGCATGGAATATCTCTCCATTTATTTTGTTCTTTGATTTCTTTCACCTGAGAAAGTACACATTTTGTTAGTTTCATACCTAAGTATTTCATTTTGGGGGCGTGCTAATGTAAATGGTATTGTTTTTAATTTCAAATTCAAATTTTTCATTGCTGTACGCAGGAAAGCAATTGACTTTTGTATATTGATCTTGTATCCTGAAAACTTGCTATAATTGCTTATTAGTTTCAGGAGTTTTTATGTCATTCTTGAGATTTTCTACAAAGTTGATCATGTTTTTTGCAAATAAAGACCATTAAAATTTTTGTCCTTCCCTATCTGTGTACCTTTTATTCTTCTCTTAGTGCATTAGCTGGGACTTCTAGTATGATGTTGAATAGGAATGCTGAGGGGGGATATCCTTGCCTTGTTGCTGATCTTAGGGGGAAAGCATTTAGTTTCTCACGGTTAAGGATGATGTTAGCTGTAGGCCTTTTGTAGGTTTCTTTATCAAGTTGAGGAAGTTCCTCTCTATTCCTAGTTTGCTGAGAGTTTTTTTATCTTGAGTATTGGATTTTGTTAAATGCTTTTTCTGCATCTATTGATGTGTTCATGTCATTTTTTCTTTAGCCTGTTCATGTGATGAATTACATTAATTGATTTTTTGAATGTTGAAATAGTCTTGCATAGCTAGAATAAATTCCACCTGGTCGTGGTGTATAATTCTTTTTTTTTTTTTTTTTTTTTTTTTTTGCGGTACGCGGGCCTCTCACTGTTGTGGCCTCTCCCGTTGTGGAGCACAGGCTCCGGACATGCAGGCTCAGTGGCCGTGGCTCACGGGCCCAGCCGCTCCGCGGCATGTGGGATCTTCCCAGACCAGGGCACGAACCCGTGTCCGCCGCATCGGCAGGCGGACTCTCAACCACTGCGCCACCAGGGAAGCCCTATAATTCTTTTTATATTGGGTTGGCCAAAAAGTTCGTTCAGGTTTTTCGTAAGTTGTTATGGAAAAACCTGAGTGGACTTTTTGGTCAACTCAATACATTATTGGATTCTATTTGCTAATATTTTCTTGAGGATATTTGTATCCGTGTTCATGAATACTGGTCTGTAGTTTTCCTTCCTTGTAATATCTTTGTCTGGTTTTGGTATTGGGGCAGTGCTGATTTCATAAAATAAGTTAGGAAGTATTCCCTCTGCTTCTATTTTTGAGAAGTGGTATAATTTCTTCTTAAATGTTTGGTGTAATTCACCAGTGAACCATCTGGTCCTGAAGCTCCCTTTTTTGAAAAGTTATTATTGATTCAATTTCTTAATAATTTTTTTTCTATCACTACATTTTTTGTTTTGTTTAAGCAAGTGTTTTATTTTTATTTTATTTTTTGGCCACACCACGAGGCTTGCGGGATCTTAGTTCCCCGACCAGGGATCCAACCCGGGCACCAGCAGTGAGAGTGCCGAGTCCTGACCGCTGGACCACAAGGGAATTCCCACATTCAGTTTCTTTAATAGATATAGGCCTGTTTGATTATCTATTTCTGTTAGTTTTGGTAGATTGTGTTTTTCAAGAAATTGTTCCATTTCATGTAGATTATCACATTTGTGGGGACAGATTTATTTATAATATTCCTTTATTATCCTTCTAATGCTCATGGGATCAGCAGTAATGGCCCCTTTCATTTCTTTCTTTTTTTTTTAAATTGAAGTATAGTTAAAAAAAATTGAAGTATAGTTGATTTACAATACTGTGTTAGTTTCAGATGTACAGCATAGTGATTCTTTTTTTTTCAAATTATATCCCATTATAGGTTATTATAAGATATTGGATATAATTTTCTGTGCTATATAGTACATCTTTGTTGTTTATCTATTTTATGTATAGTAGTTTATGTCAGTTAATCCCATACTGCTAATTTGTCCCTCTCCTACCTCCTTCTTCCCTTTGGTAGCCATTAAGTTTGTTTTCTGTCTCTGTTTCTGTTTTGTATGTAGATTCATTTGTATTAGTTTTTAGATTCCACATATAAGTGATATCATACAGTATTTGTCTCTCTCTGACTTATTTCACTAAGCATAATATTCTCTAGTTCTATTCTCATTGCTGCAGATGGCAATATTTCATTCTTTTTTATGGCTGAGTAATATTCCATTATATATATATACATATATATATATACATACACATATATATATTTTTTCACATCTTATATATACATATATATTTTTTCACATCTTATATATACATATTTTTTTTCACATTTTATATATACATATTTTTTTTTTCACATCTTCTTAAGTCAGTCATCTGTTGATGGGCACTTGGGTTCAATGTCTTGTCTTCAATGTCTTGGCTATTGTAAATAGTGCTGCTATGAACATTGGGGTGCATGTATCTTTTAGAATTAGAGTTTTCCAGATAGGTACCCAGGAGTGGAATTGCTGGATCATGTGGAAGTTCTATTTTTATTTTTTAAGGAAGCTTCATAATGTTTTACATAATGGCTGCACCAATTTACATTCCCACCAACAGTGAGAATCCTCTCCACCATTTATTATTTGTAGACTTTTTGATGATAACCTTTCTGACAGGTGTGAGGTGATACCTCCTGTGGTTTTGATTTGCATCTCAAATTGGCCAAGCAAATTGAGCATCTTTTCATGTGCTTGTTAGTCATCTGTATGTCTTCTTTGGAAAAATGTCTTTTTAGGTCTTCTGTCCATTTTTCGATTGTGTTGTTTCTTTTTTTGATGTTGAGTTGTATGAGCTGTTTGTATATTTTGGATTTTAACCCCTTGTTAGTCTCATTGTTTGCAAATATTTTCTCCCAGTCCATAGGTTGTCTTTTCATTTTGTCAGTGGTTTCCTTTGCTGTGAAAATGCTCTTAAGTTTGATTAGGTCCCATTTGCCATTTGTTTATTTTTGCTTTTATTTCTTTTGCCTCGGGAGACTGATCTAAGAAAATATTGCTACAATTTATGTCAGTGAATATTTTGCCTTTGTTCTCTTCTAGGAGTTTTATGGTATTATGTCTTACATTTAGGTCTTTAAACCATTTTGAGTTTGTGTATATGGTGTGAAGGAATGTTCTAATTCCATTGTTTTAAATGTAGCTGTCCAGCTTTCCCAGCACCACTTGTTTAAAAGACTGTCTTTTCTCCATTGTACATTCTTGCCTCCTTTGTTGTAGGTTAATTGCCCATAGGTGCGTGGGTTTATTTCTGGGCTTTCTATTCTGTTCCATTGATTTATATGTCTGTTTCTGTGTCAATACCATGCTGTTTTGATTTTTGTAGTTTTGTAGTATAGACTAAAGTCTGGAAGGGTTATATCTCCAGAGTTATTCTTTTTTCTCAGGATTGCTTTGGCAATTCTGGGTCTTCCATGGTTCCATTTAAATTTTAGGATTATTTTTTCTAGTGCTGTGAAAAATGTCATGGGTATTTTGATAGGGATTGCCTTAAATCTGTAGATTGCTTTGGGTAGTATGTGGCCACTTTAACAATACTATTTCTTCTAATCCAAGAGCATGGGATAGCTTTCCATTTCTTTGAATCATCTTCAGTTTCCTTTATCAATGTTTTACAGTTTTTAGTATATAGCTTTCCCCCTCCTTAGTTAAATTTATTCCTAGGTATTTTTTGATGCAATTTTAAATGGGATTAAAAAAAATTAAAATCTAATCTAATCTTTCTTTCTGATATTTCATTATTATTGTATAGAAATGCAACATATTTCTGTATATTAATCTTGTATCCTGCTACCTTGCTGAAATCATTTATTAGTTTTAATAGTTTTTATGTGGAGATTTTAGGGTTCTCTAGAGTATCATGTCATCTGCAAAAAGTGACAGTTTTACCTCTTCCTTTACATTTTCGATAACTTTTATTTTTTCTTGTCTGATTGCTATGGCTATCAGACAAGACTTCCAATACTATGTTAAATAGAAGTGGTGAGAGTGGGCATCCTTTTCCTGTTCCTTAATTTAGCTGGAAGGGTTTCAGCTTTTCACTGTTGAGTACTATGTTGGCTCAATGTGGGTTTGTCGCAAATGTCCTTTATTATGTTGAGATATATTCCATCTATACCCACTTTGATGAGACTTTTATATCATGAATGGATGTTGAATTTTGTGAAGTGCTTTTTCTGTGTCTATTTAGATGAACGTGTGGTTTTTGCCTTTCTTTTTGTTAATATGGTGTATCATGCTGATTTGCATATGTTGAATCATCCCTGTGACCCTGGAATGAATTCAGTGTGATCATGGTGCATGATCCATTTTCTGTAATGTTGGATTTGGTTTGCTAATAGTTTATTGAGGATTTTTGTACCTATATTCACCAAAGATATTGGCTTATAATTTTCTCTTTTTGGTAGTGTCTTTGTCTGGGTATTGGTATCAGGGTAATAGTGGCCTTGCAGAATAAATGTTCCTTTCTCTTCAGTTTTTGGTAATAAGTTGAGAAGGATAGGTATACTTTCTTCATTATATGTTTGGTAGAACTCCCCAGTGAAGCTGTCCAGTCCTGGACTTTTGTTTGCAGGGAGTATTTTTATTGAGATTCTATTTCACTTCTAGTGACTGGTCAGTTCAAATTGTCTGTTTCTTCTTGACTCAGTCTCGGCAGACTGTATGTTTCTAGAAATTTGTCCATTTCTTCTAGGTTGTCAAATTTGTTGGTATATAACTGTTCCTAGTATTCACTTATGATTTTTTTGTATTTCTGTGGTATCAGTTGTTATTTCTCCTTTCTCTTTTCTTATTGGTGAATCTGGCTAGAGATTTGTTTATTTTTTTGTTTAGTTTTTCAAAAAACCAGCTCTTGGTTTTATTGATATTTTCTATTCTTTAATCTCTCTTTTACTTATTTTCTCTCTGATTTTTAATTTTTAAAAATATTTATCTATTTTTGGCTGTGTTGGGTCTTCATTGCTGCATGCGGGCTTTCTCTAGTTGCAGCGAGTGGGGGCTAGTCTTCGTTGTGGTGAGCGGGCTTCTCATTGCGGCTCCTTCTCTTGTTGCGGAGCACAGGCTCTAGGTGCACAGGCTTCAGTAGTTGTGGCATGAGAGCTCAGTAGTTTGGCTTGTGGGCTCTAGAGTGCAGGCTCAGTAGTTGTGGTGCATGGGCTTAGTTGGTCCATGGCATGTGGGATCTTCCTGGACCAGGGATTGAACCTGTGTCCCCTGCATTGGCAGGTGGATTCTTAACCACTGTGACACCAGGGAAGTCCTCTCTCTGATTTTTATTATTCCCTTTCTTCTGCTGACTTTGGGCTTTGCTTGTTCTTCTTTTTCTGATTCTTTTAGGTGGTAGGTTAGGTTGTTTATTTGAGATTTTTCTTGTTTCTTGAGGAAGGCCTGTATTGGTATGAGCTTCCCTCTTGGAACTGCTTTTTTTTTTTTTTTTTTTAACATCTTTATTGGGGTATAATTGCTTTACAATGGTGTGTTAGTTTCTGCTTTATAACAAAGTGAATCAGTCATACATAAACATATGTTCCCATATGTCTTCCCTCTTGCGTCTCCCTCCCTCCCACCCTCCCTATCCCACCCCTCCAGGCTGTCACAAAGCACCGAGCCAATATCCCTGTGCCATGCGGCTGCTTCCCACTAGCTATCTACCTTACTACGTTTGTTAGTGTGTATATGCCCATGACTCTCTCTCGCCCTGTCACAGCTCACCCTTCCCCCTCCCCTTGGAACTGCTTTTGTTGCATCCCATAGATTTTGTAAAGTTGTGTTTTCATTTTCATTTGTTTTGAGGCATTTTATGATTTCTTCTTTGATTTTTATCATTGACCCACTGGTTTTTAAAAGTAGCACATTGTTCTTTTCCCAGTTTTTTCTTTCTGTAGTTGATTTCTAATTACATACCATTGTGGTTGGAAAAGATGCTTGATATAATTTCTATCTTCTTAAGTTTGTTGAGGATTGCTTTGTGACCTAGTATGTGGTCTATTCTAGAGAATGTTCCATGCGTGCTTGAAAAGAATGTGTATTCTGCTTTTTTGGATGTAGTGTCCTGTAGATGTCAGTTAAGTCCAACTAGTCTGTTGTGTCATTTAAGATATCTGTTGCCTTATTGATTTTTTGTCTGGATGACTGGTCCATTGATGTCAGTGGGGTATTAAAATCTCCTACTATTATTGTATTATTGTCAATTTCTCCCTATATGTCTGTTAGTATTTGCTTTATATATTTAGGTGCTGCTATATCTGGAGTGTTTATGTTAATGAGTGTAATATACTTTTCTTGTATTGATCCCTTTATCATAATATAGTGCCCTTCTTTGTCTTTCATTATGGCCTTTTTAAAAAGTATATTTTGGGGCTTCCCTGGTGGCGCAGTGGTTGAGAGTCTGCCTGCTGATGCAGGGGACACAGGTTCATGCCCCGGTCCGGGAAGATCCCACATGCCGTGGAGCGGCTAGGCCCATAAGCCATGGCTGCTGAGCCTGCGCGTCTGGAGCCTGTGCTCCGCAATGGGAGAGGCCACAACAGTGAAAGACCTGTGTACCTCCCCCACCAAAAAAAAAGTATATTTTGTCTGATATGAGTGTTGCTACCTCCACTTTCTTGTCATTTCCATTTGCATAAAATGTCTTTTTCCATCTCCTCACTTTCAGTCCTGTGTGTCTTTTGCCCTGAAGTGAGTGTCTCACAGGCAACATATTGCAGGTTCTTGAGTTGTTTTTTTTTCTCTTTCTTTTAAATCCAATCAGCCACTCTATGTCTTTTGATAGGAGCATTTAGTCCATTGACCTTTGAAGTATTATTGATATGTATGTACTTATTGCCATTTTATTTCCTTGTTTTTCAGTTGTTTTTGTAGTTCTTCTTTGTTCATTTCTTCCTTTTTTTTTTCCTTTTGTGGGTTGATGATTTTCTTTTGTAGTATGCTTGACTTCCTTTCTTTTTGGTTTTTGTGAATCTATTATTTGTTTTTGATTTGTGATTACCATGGGGTTCATGTATGTTGATGCATAACTATGTCTACTTGCTTTAAACTGATAGTCATTCAAGATCAAACATATTCTAAAAGATATACATTTTTAATTCCCCTCCTCCACATTTTGTGATCTTTGATGTCCTATTTTTACATCTTCATGCTTATATTTTTACTGTTTATTGAAGTTTTATAATTTTTTTTTAATCTACATACTGGCTTATTAAGTGACCTTCAATCCTTACTATATATTTGCCTTCCCTATTGGGATTTTTCCTACAGATTCTTCTTTTCCATCTAGAGAAGACCCTTCAATATTTCTTTTAGGGTAGGTTTAGTATTGCTGAGTTCTTTTAGATTTTGCTTGTCTGAGAAACTCTTTCTCTCCTTCTATTCTAAATGATAATCTTGCTGAGTATCCTAGATTGCAGGTTTTTCCCTTTTAGGACTTAAATATATCATGCCCCTCCCTTCTTGCCTTCAAAATTTCTGCAGAGAAATCAGATGATAAGCCTTATGAGGGTTCCTTTGTAAATGACTCTTTTTCTTTTGCTGCCTTTAGAATTCTCTTTAACTTTTGCCATTTTAATTATATGTCTTGGTGTGGGACTGTTTGGGTTCATCTTGTTTGGGACCCTCCCTGCTTCCTGTACCTGGATATCTGTTTCCTTCTTTGGGTTTGGGAAGTTTTCAGCCATAATTTCTTCAAATACCTTTATGACCCTCTTTTCTCTCTCTTCTTCTAGAACCCCTATTATGCATAGGTTGGCATGTTTTCTATTATTCCATAGATCTTGTATGTTGCTTTCATTTAGTTTTTGCCATTTTTCTTTCTGTCTGCTGTTTTGATTGGGTGATTTCTATTATTCTGTCTTCCAGGTCACATATTTATTTTTCTTTGTCATTTAGTTGGCTATTCATTACTTCTAGATTGCTTTTTATCTCAGAAATTGGATTATGTTTTGATTGGTTCATCTTTGTAGTTCTAGTTCCTTGATACAGTGCTCTGCATTGATATCAATAATCTTTCTTCATTCAGTTAACACTTTTATTACCACCTTTTTGAACTCAGGGTCTAGTAGACTGGTGAGCTTTATTCCACTCTTTGTTCTTTCAGGGTATTTCTTTTGTTCTTTTAATTGGGAATAGTTCTTCTGCCTTTTCTTTTACTTAACTTTCTCTGTCTCTGTGAATTTAGGAGAAACAAGATATCTAGTGTGGTCTTGAAGGAGTGTTTTTGTGTGGGAATGTCCCTGTGTGGACTGTGTGTGTCCAATATCTTTGGTGCAAGGGCTGGTTTTTTTTTTTTTTTTTTTTTTTTTTTCGGTACATGGGGCTCTCACTGTTGTGACCTCTCCCGTTGCGGAGCACAGGCTCCGGACGCGCAGGCTCAGCAGCCATGGCTCACGGGCCCAGCCGCTCTGTGGCATGTGGGATCCTCCCAGACCGGGGCACAAACCCATGTCCGCTGCATTGGCAGGCGGACTCTCAACCACTGCGCCACCAGGGAAGCCCCGAGGGCTGGTTTTGATATGGATGCCAGCCACGTCTTTCCTCAGGTTTGCTGGCTGATAGGGGGTGTGTTTGGTGTTGGAGGATCTAAAGCCTGCGCAGGGTGAGAGGCAGGACTTCCTCTCTGCTCCATGGCTGTTGCTGCCCTTTTCTTCCCCTGTCGTTGTTCCAGATCTAGTGCAAGGCTGTGGCGTGGAGTGGGCAGGGCTGGAGTGTTAGCTAGGCTGGCAGTCAGGGCATTGTGGTTGTAGGAATCAAGGTGTTCGTGCTGCTGCCAGAGAGCTCGGTTGCCTCTGTGGCGGTCCTTTCCCAGGACCTGTCTGCCCTAGATCCAGCACCAAGCTGTGGTGTGGAGTGAGCAGGGTTCACTAGGTTGGGAGACTGAATGTGGCATGCTGGTTGCAGTGTCTCCTGTGGTGCTGTCACAGGAATAAGCACTGACTGTGGCCTATGTCACCCCACCCAGACCACACCCCAGGCCCCCAAGCTGTCTCTGCATCCTTTCCCAGGGTCCAGCTGGCTCAGATCGTGCACCAAACTGTGGTGTGGAGTGAGCAGGGCTGGGGTGTTTGCCCTGCTTGGATTGGGGAATGTGGCAAGGTGGCAGCTGCCAGTGCAGAGTCTGTCTGTTCTGACTGTTGGCAAGCCAGCACCCATGCACTCTTCATGAGTAGAGTCTAGGCTTCTCTAGCCCTTCTGTCCTTGCAGTCCTCCCAGTAGCCAAGGGGGCTTGTCTCCTCCCTGTAGGACTCCAGACTGGGCTATCCAGTCTGTAACTCAGCCTGCTTTCTCCCCAGGATGAGGGTCCACCCTTGTGGACTTCTCTTCCTTTCAGATCCCTCCGAGGGCTGGAGGTCCTGAACCTATGCCTTCTGTCTGTCCTACCTGGTTACGTGGAAATCTTTCTTGCAACTTCGCTTGTATAGGAGTTCTCTGGTCAGTTTTCAGTGAGAATTGTTCCACATGTAGATATTTATTTGATGTGTTCGCGGGGAGAGGTGAGCTCCATGTCCTCCTAGTCCCCCATCTCAAGCTGATCAAATCCGTGTTTCTGATATTCGTAATTGTGTCTTCTTTTTTTATTGGCTAGCCTAGGTAGAAGTTTTATCAGCTTTCTCAAAGACTCAGCTTTTGGTTTTGTTGATTTTTGTTGTTGTTGTTGCGGCACATGGGCCTCTCACTGTTGTGGCCTCTCCCGCTGCAGAGCACAGGCTCCGGACGCGCAGCCCCAGTGGCCATGGCTCACGGGCCCAGCCGCTCCGCGGCACGCGGGATCCTCCCAGACCGGGGCACGAACCCGCGTCCCCTGCATCGGCAGGTGGACCCCTGACCACTGTGCCACCAGGGAAGCCCGGTTTTGTTGATTTTGTTTCCTGCTTTACCTTTTTGTTTCCTGTTGATTTCCTGCTTTAAATTTCATTGATTTCTGCTCTAATTTTTCTTTCCTCTGCTTACTTTAGACTTAATTTTGCTTTTTCTAGTTCCCTGAAGGAGAAGTTTCGATTATTGATTTCAGCTCTTCTTTTCTAATAGATGCATTTAATGCTATAAATTTCCCTCTAAGGACTGCTTTTGCTGCATCCCACAAATTTTGATAAGTCATAGTCTCATTTAGCTCAAAAATATTTCTCTTGAGACTTCTTTGATCCGTGTGTCATTTAGAAGTGTGTTGTTTAATCTCCAAGTACTTTGGGATTTTCCAGCTTTCTGCTGATATTTCTAGATTAACTCCATTGTCGTCTGAGAGCATACTTAGCATGATGTTAGCACGGTCAATGAGATCCAGTCTTGATGGCACTGTTCAGTTCAACGATGTCCTTCCTGATTTTTCTGCCTGCTGGACCTGTTGGTTGCTGATAGAAATATTGAAGTCTTCAACTGTAAAGGGGATTTGTCTCTTTCTCCTCACAGTTCTGTTTTTGCCTCATATATTCGATACTTTGTTGTTAGGTGCATACACGTTAGTCATATCTTCTTGGAGAACTGACCTCTTTATCGTTATGTAGTGCCTTTCTTTATCCTTGATAATTTTCCTTGCTCTTAGGTCTGTTTGTCTGATATGTAGCTACTCCAGCTTTCTTTTGATTAGTGTTACCATGATATCTTCCTCTATACCTTTACTTTTACTATGTCTGCAAGAACCCTCCCCCCACCCCCACCGCCTTTTTTTTTTTGGCCACACTGCGCAGCTTGTGGGATCTTAGTTCCCCAATCAGGGATTGAACCCGGGCCCTTGCAGTGAAAGTGCCAAGTCCTAACCACTGGACTGCCAGGGAATTCCCAAGAAACCCATTTTAAATATAAAGACAACATATAGTTGGGTCTTGTTTTTAAATCCACCAACAGCCAGTCTTTTATTTAGAACATTGACATTTGAAGTGATTACTGATGTAGTTTATCTACATTTGTTACTGTTTTCTGTTACCTTGTTCTCTGTTCCTATTTTGTCTTTCACTCTTTTTGGGGGGGAGGTGAGGAAGGTTACGTATGGAAAGAAGGGTACTTGTGAATTTTGAGCATCCTGTTGAATTATAGTGGGCATTTGTATTTCTTTGGCTGCTTCCTATTTTGGGGGAAATTCCTTATTGAGTGCATTTTTGCGGGCATTAATGCACTGCTTCCCACTGTAGAAGCTAAAATGAGCCATCCTCCTTCTCATCGCTCTTTGGCATCTAGAATCTGGGATGATGACCTGGGCTTGGCCAAGTGGGCACTCCCTGGCAGGCCTTTGAGTATTGATGAAATGACAAAGCAATTAAAATTTAATCACAGCAGTGGGCTAGTGGCATTGTCCTGCAGCAACTTAGAAATTTTTAAGGAAAGCAGATTCTTGTAGAAACCCTGCTCGACTTGAACCTGAGCTCAAATCCTGGCTGTTGCGACTTCAAGCAAATGTCTTCTTGTAACTGTATCACAAATGATAAAAATTTACAAAGAGAAAGAGAAATCTAGAGATGCATTTTCGCACTAATGTGCCACTTTGGGCGAACCCCTTCTCCTCCCTGAACTTGTCTTCAGCTTTTATGTGCATTATTACATAGTTCACTTTAAAACACCTAGCTCATAGATGCTGGTAGGTGAATTAATCAAACTTAGGGTCTTCCTCTTTCAGCTTCCCAAGATCTTTCTTCCACTGGACCACGGGTGGGTGGGGGGGAGAGACAGGCATTGCCCAACTTTAGTCTCAAACGTTACTGCTACCCTCGGCTCAGTTTGTTGTCGTGGGGAAACAATGCAGTCAAGAACACGCTGCATTTAGAAAACTTTTTCTAAGAGGTGGCAGGAGAGTCTGTTTGCAGTGATTTGCCAGAGAGTGAACACTGGCCCACAGAAGACACTCAGTACTGAGACCATCATGGGCCAAGCCCTATGATCCCAGTCTTAAAAGCAATGTATGGGGCTTCCCTGGTGGCGCAGTGGTTGAGAGTCGGCCTGCCGATGCAGGGGACACGGGTTTGCGCCCCGGTCCGGGAAGATCCCACATGCTGCGGAGCGGCTAGGCCCGTGAGCCATGGCCGCTGAGCCTGCGCGTCCGGAGTCTGTGCTCCGCAGCGGGAGAGGTCTCAACAGTGAGAGAGGCCCGCGTACCGCAAAAAAAAAAAAAAAAGCAATGTATGTTTCTTGAGAAGGGGGGGCCTTCCCTGTCTTGTTCATATTCTATTCTCAGTGCCTTAGAACATTGCTTGGCCCACAGAAGGCACTGATGTTAACCTAGCGCTGTTGGGGGTGGGTGGACATCACACCAGAGTCTCTTCATCTGTGACTGAGCCTAACAATACTGATCCCAGGATGGTGCCGAGAACAAGATGCAAAATGATTCTGAAAGTTCTAATCCCTGGTGCATGTTTGGAACTCAACAGATGAGTTTTCATCTCTCTTGTTTTTATCTCTTTTCACTCAGAATTTAAGTAAATATAAATGAATTTTAAAATTGCTGGGAAAAAAATGACTGCAAATGCATTCTATGTACACATGGAACTTCTATACCATTATACTTAGGGATGACGTGTGCTAATAAGAAGTTCATCAGTTAGAATTAATGTGCCTTAAACATTTAATGAGAACTTTCCAATGCTTGTGATAGTGACAAAGTTTATTAAATTATGTAAACACAATTGTCTAAAATACGAATGAATAGGAACAATGCTTGGAAGAGAATTTGGGAAAATAAAGTTGTGTGAAATTAAGGTGAATTTTTAAAAACTAGGCTTAAGGGAGTTCCCGGTGGCCTAGTGGTTAGGATTCGGCACTTTCACTTACGTGGCCCAGATTCAATCCCTGGTTGGGGAACTGAGATCCCTGCAAGTCATGTGGCACAGCCAAGATTAAAAAAAAAAAAAAAAAAGGCTTAAAAAAAAAAAGGCTGAAAAAATTTTAAACTTGTAAAAAACAAAAACAAAACCAAGAAACGTTCCCATCCTTACAGGGATAAAATTAGGGAACGTTGAATTCTTGTCACCTACTGGAGACCAACCTAAGATCTGAGGCCATGGGAATTCTACTGGTTGGAGTTATCACCGTGTCACCATGACACAAGAACGCAGGGAAAGCTCCAGGGAGGTGAAGTGAGGTTTCTTGGTCTGGCTTCTGTCTGTTCCTTAAATGCCAAGTTTCCCCAACTGAACCCCCTCTCCCTCATCTTCCCCATTCCTCAGAAAGGTGTCACCATCTTGATCACCTCTGACAGTTCCTTTCCCCAGGTCACCTGCTGATCTTTCTTGTTCCCTCCTGTTACTGCCTCTGTTCAGGCCCCAGAGCACCTGCACTTACTGCTGGTCTCCCTGCATCCGATCTCTCACATCACTTACCGTCAGTCCACCTTCCACAGCTCTACAACCCGATCCTCTATTCAAGTATCTTCTCCGTAACTCAAGGGCCAAATTCCTCCTCCTCGTATTTAAAGTTCTCTAACGTGATCCACTTGGCCAAACTTGCTTCTCATTCCCCATTATCAAAGTCCACGTTCCTTGAGTGCCCATGCCCGGTGCTTTCCCAGCTCCGTGGCTTTGCTCCGCAGATGTTTCTTTCAACAGGAAGGCCTCCCACCCCAACATCTCCAAAGGGTCAGCCTAAGTGTTGTCTCCCCCGAGATGTCTCTAAATCCAGATGAAGTTCCAACTCCCTTCTCTGAATGCCCGCTTTACCCCAGTGGTGTTTATCATTTGCAACCAGATCACAAACTCCAGGAGGGCAAGAAACACTGACTGTGTCTTCCCAGCATGTTGTACAGGGTATGGTCCATAGAAGGCAACAGGACAGCATTTTAAATCTAGGAACAGCCCCCAGTATGTCCACAGGCAGCAGTCTGGAAAGGGGCTCTCTCTCCTCCCAAGCTTGTCACAGCCTGCCACACAGGCCCTCCAGCTTCCCTCCTGCTCTGATCAATGCCTCTCTACAGTCCCTCAACGGTGGAGACCAGATCAGAACCACTCTATCATCTCTGGAACCTCCTATAGAGACAGGTCAGACAAGTAACGCGGAGAGTGAGTGGGACAAGGGTAATCCTGAATGGTTTTTCTTCCTGGTTTTGATTAATCCAAATTCTAAGGTGATGAGGTATCCTACACTTCAGATTCATCATGGCAAGACATTCAACAATCAGCACAGAAGAAAGAACTCTGTTCGTGAAGAGCTCATCTGGTGAGGCTCTGAGTTGCCAAATTGATTCACTTATCAGCTTGGCCATAGGAGTCTTGATAGGAAGGATTTATAAACCCCTAAGAAACTCGACTTTTTTCTGTTGGGTGAGAAAAATCCTCCAGGAAAAGTGTTGGCTACCTACCCATGGGTGAGCTCAAGGAACAAAACAGCCATTATACCATGAACTTTTTATGCTAAGAAAAAGATAGCAAGATAGATCAGGAAATGCAACATCAATTCAAGCACCATGAAATTTTGTCAAGCAAAAATAGTCTTTATTCAAATTTAATGGAAACAGGGGTCACTATACTTTGCAAGACGGGGAAAAATAAAATTAAAAAAAATTCTTTTCTTTTCTTTTTTAATATAAAACAATATAATCACAATACCAGAATATGGAACTCTACAGTTCATTTCCTATGGGTTACTGCAGGTATCAATTTTCCTCGACTGTGCTATTCACAACTTTGTTAAGTCCAAAAATATGAAACCAAAGTGGTAGGAAACTTAAGACTTAGCACTTTCACTAAATGGCATACATCAAAGGGCATCAATTCAAGGGCAAAATGGTTGAACTCACCATACCTACCTATGTCATCATTCCAGCCTTAAAGACATCCAGGTACTGAGCTCCCTGTAGGAAAGGCCAGGCCTCAAAGCCAAGGCATTTTGGATATTCTACTGTGGGCCATGAGTAAAGGGGGTTTTCAAAGAGAAGACTGCTTTCAGTCAAGCAGGAAGGCCTGACGCCAGGAGGCTTTACGGAGAGGAAGCGCTTAGACTTAACAATTGTAGACACACCATTAGGGAGTTAAAAATGTACAGCAGTGGCATATGTTCTACTTCAATCACTTGCGCTACGGCTACCGAACATGTACAAAAGACTTCTCGGGTAGTTCCAGCTGTGGTCGTAGCCAGTTAGGACCGTGAGTGCGACCTGGATCTAGACCGGGAGCGCGATCTGGACGCAGACCTGGATCTAGACTTGGACCGGGATCGGGTTTTTGACGCGGACTTTGATCTGGAGCGTGATTCTGACGGGAGGTTTGGTTTTGATTTGGAATTGGACCTCGACCTGGACCGGGTCTCCTGATTGGCGCCAGCATCCTCACTCTCCCCTCGGCCTTCCCTCTGGCCAGACTCAGACTTGGTGTGTTCCCGCTCCTTCGAGCCCGAGCGGGATCGCGATCTGGACTGGGAGCGGTCGGCGTCCTCCTTCTTCTTCTTCTTGCTGCTGCCCGACTTGCTGTCTCGCTTGCCGCCTCGCTTCCTGCTCCTCTCGCTCTTGCTGCGGCTGTGGCTGCGGCTGCGGCTGCGGCTCTCCTCCCTGCTTCTCTTCCTCCCCTTCCTCTTGTCCTTGCTTTTGCTGCGGCTGCGGCTGCGGCTGCCTCCTTTGCTGCGGCTGCGGCTGCGGCTCTTGCGCAGGCTCTTCTCCTGGCTCCGGCTCCTGCTCACGCTGCCCCGCTTCTCCTGCGCGCCCCTCTCCTGACTGCGGCTTCTGCTTTTGCTCTTGCTCTTCTGCCTGCTGGGGCTGCGGCTCTTGGACTTGCCGGTGCTGTCGCTGTTCTGGACCTTCTCCTCGGCCTGGTCCTTGCTCTTGCTGCGGCGCTTGTCGGCGCTGCGGCTGCGGCTCCGGCTCTGGTCCTTGCTGGGGCTCCGGCTCTTGTCCTTCTTGCTGCGGCTGCGGCTCTGGCTGCGGCTGCGGCTCTTGCTCCGGGAACGGGAGCCTGATCTGGGGAGACACGGGGACGGCGAAGCCGCATGTGAGTTCGTACTTTCAGGCTGCTCATGAGAAGAACAGACTAAAGCTATGTGTGGAGCTGTGCCCCACAATACAAAGCCCGGCTTGTGCTGGCCAAGGACTGCTTTCTGAACCCCCGAGACTCCAGTCCAGAGCTGGGCATCCTGGGGTGAGGGAAGACTGGGAACACCATTAACACCAAAGTGGGAAACGGTACACGTGGGCCCTGCGTGAATACCAGGAAGACCTACCTGGATCGGGATCTACTCTTAGAATGACTGCTTTTGCTGCTGCCGCTTCGGCTTCTGCTCTTACGAGAATGTCTGCTTCGAGAGCGAGATCTAGGGGAGAAAGTTTTTTTTGTTTTTAATACCTGCTGACAAAACGCTGGCTGAAAAGAGTCAATTCAGACATCCTTTCTATCAAAAAATATGCATGGCCCTGGCTGTGTCCAGGCACAAAGCTGAAAGAGAACTCTCTCCTGTGCTCTGGGCCCAGAGATCCAGTCACCCGCAAACACTCCGCCTGGATGGCCTGCCTGAAACTCATAGTGCCTCCATTCCTGAACCCACTGCCCCCCAGACCTGTTCTGTTTGCTGGGTTCCTTCCTTATTCCCACTGCTGCCACTGTTATTCACCAGTTCCTCACACGAGGAGCCACAGCCACCCTCGACTCCCCTCTCTGCCTCACCCTCTTCTGCACTACTGAATCTCCTCTCAACCTTCTCCAGTTCATCCACCTCGGCTGCCCCCCAGCAAGCCACCACCACTCTCCCTGGTTCCGCAGCAGCCCCCTAGCCAGTCTTCCTGCATACACTTTTGCCCTTCACTTATTTATTCAACTGAGACCAGAGAGCTGTTTTAAAAATACAGCTGACTCTTGAACAACATGGGTCTGAACTGCCTGGGGCCACTTACACACAGGGTTTTTTCAACAGATACGCACTACAGTACCTCACGATCTGTGGCTGGCTGAATCCACAGGTGTGGGCACTGCGGATGTGAAGGGCTGGCGCCCCAACCCCGCTTGTTCAAGGGTCCGCTGTACCCTCCAAGATTAAAGAGTCTCTAATAAGCCGAGACTGTGGACTCTGTCGTTTCCTTCCAAAAGCAACCCTTGGGGAAAACGACCAATTCCAGGTGCAGGGCAGGAAAGGCAAAGACGGAACCTCTCATCATGATGGAAAGAGACTTTCAAAGATTCCTGGGCACTATCATCTATGAAAGAACTCTTGCTCAGAATGTTTAATCTGTGTCTCAACCACACCTCTCTAGACCTAACTTCCAGTTTATAGAAGCTCAGGGGATAAAGTACAACAATACAAAGAGGAAACATAAATTCAGAATGTGGGACAGTATTTAAAAAAAAAAAAAGCTAAGAAAAGTAATTGTCATGGGGTGGGGTGGGGGGATGAGGCGGGGGACTGCTTCAGACTGAAGAGACCCAATAACCCCTTGCAATACATGACTGGATGGATCCTGGCCAGGAGAAAACACAGCTCTAAGGACAGCCATGAACAACTGGGGAAATCTGAATACGGCCTGGACGCTAGATGACTTCACGGGATCACTGTTAATGTTCTTAGGTTGGAAGACAGAATTGTGCTTATCTGCATTCTTGGAGATACATGCTGAAGTATTTGGGGGTGAAGTGTCACTCTCCACAATCTCCCTTCAAATGCTACATTTATTTATGTATAGGGCGTGTCTATAAATATACAGAGAGAAAGGCAGAATTTTAGTAACTGTTGAAGCTATAAGGAGAGCATATGAGTGTTTATGAACTATTCTTTCAACATTTTATGTTTGAAAATGCTGCAATAAAAAATTTGGGGAAATATTTAGTACAGCACAGTCACAGAAAAATCAAACAAAACCAAAAGACAGAGAAGCCAACCTGAAGGGCTCCCAATGACCAAAGACAGAACAATTTGAGCAAAAACAAACTGACTGCAATGGACCAAACATTAAATATGCAAAGATCCAAGAACTCATTCAAAATAATACTAAACAAGCAACCTCACCACCACCTTTGGGTGTTGCTGGGCACATTCAATATACTGGAAATTGGTAAATAAAGGTATCAATTTTTATTTTCCATTTCTTATAAAAATTTATTTTAGGGTGGTAGCAAAAGGGTGGAAGAGGGAAATCATCCTTCATAGAACTACAGCCTTTAAATGCACAAAGAACAGAAAACTAGACAGTCAGAATGTTACAACCACAGCTGAATGGCTCGAGGTAACGATTATCAGCAGATGTTAATAATTCCACTATTAGGTGGAAACTGGTGCAGAACTGGATAATGGACGGCTCACAGGGATGCATGTTATCACCATTCAAAGTGGGGCATCCAGACACCACACAAGTGCTGCAACAGGAAGTACAAAGCACCTGCTAAAATACTGGCCTTACTCTAAATGCCCGCAAGACCTAACTATGACTTTATAGGAAAATACGAGGGACAGGATAAAGGGATGTGTTAAACATCACGAGAAGAGCACAATCTGCAAAATCTCAACTATGGAAAGATCTTCAAAACAGAAAACCGTTTCTTCCACAACTAAATGGATGGAAAATAAAAAGAGGGTGAAGGAGGATGCAGCCATGATTAAAAGGAGAATTAAGACACATGTCATCTGATTGCAA
The DNA here is from genome assembly GCF_011762595.2 of Tursiops truncatus. Taxonomy (NCBI): domain Eukaryota; kingdom Metazoa; phylum Chordata; class Mammalia; order Artiodactyla; family Delphinidae; genus Tursiops; species Tursiops truncatus. The sequence goes on along the minus strand of NC_047034.1, from coordinate 161,139,460 downwards.
TGTGTACACCTAGTTGGGATTCTAATATGAACAAACTACAAAAATACATACATATTTGAGGCAATTGGGGAAAGTTGAATACAGATGTGTTGCTGTGGTATGGCCTCATAATTTTATTTAAAAGGTTAGGGCTTCCCTGGTGGCGCAGTGGTTAAGAATCCACCTGCCAATGCAGGGAACACGGGTTCGAGCCCTGGTCTGGGAAGATCCCACATGCCGCGGAGCAACTAAGCCTGTGTACCACAACTGCTGAGCCCGTGCTCTAGAGCCCATGAGCCACAACTACTGAGCCCGCATGCTTCAACTACTGAAGGCCAAGCGCCTAGAGCCCGTGCTCCACAACAGGAGAAGCCACCGAAATGAGAAGCCCGTGCACCGCAATGAAGAGTAACCCCTGTATGATACAACTAAAGAAAGCCCAGGCACAGCAACGAAGACCCAATGCAGCCAAAAATCAATCAATCAATTTATAAAATAAATAAATAAATAAATTTATAAAATAAAAGGTTAGAGATATCCACTTTATAGGCAGAATGACAGGATGTCTAGATTTGCCTTCAAACAATGAAGCAGGAGGGGGTGATGAAATAAGACTGGCAAAGTAAAAGATACTGAAGCTGGATGGGTGATAAGTGTAAGGGGACTCAAGGTTCATATTTTCTCTAATGCTTTATGTATTGTTTTCCATAATAAAGAGTTAAACAACAAAACCTGAAAAGCTTAGACTAATGACTTCCCGCTACTCTTAAACCCTTAACCTGGCCTGTGGCTCAGCAGGATCTCGCTCTTCTCTGCCTCATCTCAAGCCACGCTCCTCTGCTTCCTCCTTCCCCACGACAGGGCCTTCAAAATACGCTGCTCTCTCTGCTAAAAAGGCACTATCCCCCCTCTCTGCCCACCATGTCCAACTCATCCTTTAGGTCTCAGCTTCTACGACATGTCCTTAGGGAAGCCTCTGCCAGCTCTCTGGACGAGTTGGGCCGCGTACTTTCCCTTGGACATACTTATCACAATGGTAATTATTTGCTCAATGCCCATCTTCTCCACTAGATTGAGTTTCATGAGGGCACAGAGCATGTGTGTCTTGTTCACAAATGCCTCGCCCATCTGCAGAACAGCCACCAAATAAGACAAAGTCTCCACTCCTGAGTAGCTGGAGTATCTGGGAGAGTAACAAGGGGTGAGTTGTCATGTTCACCCCCAGTAATGGTATGATTTAGGGGACCCAAGAAGAAACGTGAGAGAAGGTCACTGATACCTGCGTCAGAGAAAGGACTTTACTTCTATTTGTACTCATGACAAAAGAGTTCAAGAGTTTTACAAATAAATGTTCAGTTCAAAGTTCTGAGTAACTGGACCAGACGGAACCACGGTACTGAGACTTCAACAGAAGAATGAAAATGGATTATCTATGTGCTCATTAATGAATTTACAGCAAGCGCCAACACATCAGTAGTACCTTGAGTGACTCCGGCTCCTGGAGTAGGACCGGCGTCGTCTAGAACCAGGCTTGTCTTCAACTAATCTGATTTTTCTGCCATTGACTTCAGTTCCATCTAACTTTTCCAAAGCTCTTTTCATATCAGAGTAAGACACAAATTCAATCACCCCTTCATTTTTGCGTCCCTTGTGAGCATCTGCATAGGTCACTTCTCCCGCCTGACGCATATAATCCTGAAGAAAAACAAAATCCCCCAATAGGTTAAGACACATTTTGTGAAAATATCTAACATCATCATAATGAAAGTTTTCCCTTTCCTTTAGAAGAAACGCTAGCTTTCCTCAGAATGAAGTTGACTCTTAAGTATTTCCAACTACACACCGACCATTTACTGAGGTTCTCTGAAGTGTTAGGCATTAGGTGGGTAGTAGAGATAATAAATAAATAATTTAACTGTTTCTTTAAATAGTTTTGTTTGAATATAAAATTTTTTAGTTAACTATCATTTCCCAAATTTTATAGTGGCAAGTTCTTTGTTTACAGAAGCTTTAGAAGCTCAAGTTACTACATTTAACTCTGGTCTTTTGCATTTCATCATAAATCCTTATTGAAAACATGTATAGCTGTGGATAAATATCTAAGGTAAAAGGTAAACAAATTCAAAAATGGATTACGAAAGACAAAAAGACAACAGAACAATATTTTCCAGCTCTGGCTTTGAAGTGGAATGACCACCCATGTCCCTTCACTACTGTAAGCCTCTTTCCTCATTCTCTTTGAGGACTTAATATAACCCAATGAGAGAATACAACTAACATGACAGATAAATACTGAAGTGATATATAAATAAGAGAAGATGTGATTAGTGTTTAAAAAGAAAATGAAATCTGGGGTCTTGTGGCCAATTTCCCCATGTTGTTTATATATAATATATACTCAATAATAAACAGTTGTGGAATGAATACATGAATATTCAATAGCAGTTCATTTTTGTTATTGCTTTCCTCTCCCTCTTTGCAAAGTTACAAACACTGACTATATGCCATTGGATACTATTCCTCTACTCACTGCATCATAAAATGTTTACATGTCTTAACATACATTACATTCTTCATAATTAGTGTGTCCAATACTTTTTCTGAGGGTTTCCCAATTGCTGGGACTTCTGGGTTTTATATATAGTCCTTGGCCATTATTCATAATCTAGCAATGACCGTCTTCATGCAAAAATTTCTTTACTTCAGCTGAATTATTTGCAGGAATGGGCGCTCTGGGAAAAAGGCAGGGAGCCCATATAATTTATCATCCAAACTGGGATACATCTAAGAGTAAAGGAAGATGCTATTAAGTTATGCCACACCTGGGACTGTCCTGGGCAAGTTGAGATGTTGCCATACTTCCAAATTAATAATAATAGCTGCTAACATATTGAGTGTTCACTGGATGACAGGTAGGATTTAATTAACTTAGTCCTATTTACAGCCACATGAGGTAGATACAATCATTATCCCTATTTTACAGGGAAGTGAAATACAAGAGATTTAAGCAAACTGCTCAAGGTCGTTCAGGTAGTAAGTGAAGGAGCTGGGGTCTGAACATAAGCAGCCAGACTTCAGGACCTAAATTCTTAGCACCACCCGCACCGTGGGTAAAACGACCAATTCTCAATGCCACTACTCTATAAATTTCAACTCAACGCCACCACTGGGTATTATGAATTTATACATTTTTAAAAACTAACAATATACCACCTTACATTAGTTTTATTTTTGCATTTCCGTGATTAATAGCTAGCATTTGTGCCTGGAACCATTCTAGGCTTTTTATATAAAAATGCATTCATTTCTCACAATAACTCTGAGTAGAAATGAATATTTCTCCCATTTTATAGTTGAGGAATATGAAGTGCAAGAGGAAAGTAAGTTGCTGGAGTAAAATAACTGATAAGTGGCAGAGCTGGGATTCCATCCAGGCAGGTGAGCTCCAAAGTCCTGCTCTGAAGGCTCCCTTGACTTCCTGGGAAATTGGCTCGACTCCTCTCCTTTGCTGAGAGGGAAACTGCCAAACACACAGAAGTATAAAACCAACTGAGGGCGTTGGCTGGGCTCCATTTTAACCCCAAGTTTGAAAGCCTTTCTAGTTTCTACCCATAATGTTCAATCCTAACTCTCAGAATACTGGAGTCATTCCTTCAGAGAGGACAGTCCTGTTGGCAGACACTCAGTAAGGGCCTGCTGTAATACTGACAACCAACACAGTGTACTAGAAAAAATACCAGCATATGTTTTAGTCTCAGCTCTTCTGCTAAGACCAACTGTGCGAATTAACGTTTTCTGGATCTTATCTTTGTTCGCTAAAGACTGTTGACAGCACATGAAAAAAAGAAAAAAGATTTACTTTGTTATAAAGCAGAAACTAACACACCATTGTAAAGCAATTGTACTCCAATAAAGATGTAAAAAAAAAGAAAAAAAAGATGTAAAAGTGCTTTGATAAGTTACTACTTTTTGCTGAACCTAAACATACTCACTCATTTTGCTAGAGATGACTTGTTTAATGATGGACTAAAAATGAGAAGTGAGATAGGAAACTCTGAGCAACCTTTACATTTGCCCTCCTAAGACCATCCAGGTTAAGGCACGCTCAATAAGGTTTTTTCTCTTTTGAGATTAAAAACCAACACCATTTTCAAAAAACGAGCTGTGATCAGTACACTGCATGGCCAGTACACCACTGGACTGTACTTTTTGACATTAAAACTCTTTCAGGACAAATATTCAGTGAAAAACAAATCTTAGAAAAGAACATGGGTCAGATAGTCATTTTCACCAATGCGGCTCTACAATGGAAGCTGACACAAACTTGCACTAATACTGCAGCAAACTGCTGGCTGCAGTTTTTTCTTTTATTAGGGAGAAACTACATTGTTACCTCTCTGTAACATTCTCTACAGAGGAAAATTTCACATAACATAGGTTTTCCTTAGCATGCTGGCCCCATAACATACAGTAGCAGTGAGATTCCAGTGTCTTTTGTGTTCCTATGGAAACTTTAATTGGAAAATCTCCAAATGCTTTGGGAAAGTTTTCTCTGTGTGCCTGGGCCTGCATAAAATAACCTCTTTCCTTAACTCAACTTTAACTCCTGCCCAACTGTAACCCAGAAGGTTAACAGGGCCCAAACCTTTAGGTCTTGCCAGCTGCACCGACTTGACAAATTCTCCACAATAAGTCTGTATTCTGTGCGGGTAGGAGGGCCATATTTATCTCGGCCACTTCTTCTATAACCATATCCACCTTTGGAAGGTTCAAATAGATGAGATTACTTCAGTGGAGGAAAAAGAAAAAATGATACAGCACATATTCCCCTTAAATATACCATCTACCCCCACCCCAAAGAGTATATATTTTAACTCTACCCCCACCCTTAATTCTAATCTAGATTTAAAAAGGAGCAATCAGCTAACATGAAAATTTAATTTAATTTACAAAGTTGTAAGTATGTATATTCATTAATATTTATATTTAAAATTAACATGCATAAATTAAAAACTATCAACAATTTAACAATTTAGAAATAACTAACCAAATTACTAAATCAGTTACTGGTGTTACTCACAGTGATTAAAGTTTTTGTGAACATTTTATACGAAAAAAAGATTTTCAGGCACCTATTTCAGTTTAATCTCATCTGTGTCTAACCCTTGGGATCCTCACCACCCAGGTCTAATGGGGAAAGGTTGCGGTCGTCACATGGCTTCCTGTTTTTGGTCAGCCAAGGGCCACAATGGTTCAAAGAGCCACGCATGGAAAGGTAACCCAAGGTCAGCAAATGGAACAGGCAGTCATCTTAGCCTCAAAGGATTCTTTTAATTAAAACATTGAGGTCTTTGTTAAATCTATGTTAAACAATTGCATTACAGAGAAAAAAAACAACAACACAAACACACATCATTAAACATAATTATAAAGTATTAAAACAAGAAATTTATGTCATTAATTTAATTACAATTAAACATTATTAAAGATGTTTATTTGCAATTTTACATTTAAAAAGATACATAAATTTATAAAACAAATGGCTTAAATATCAATACATTTCAATGTAACATTAATTAATTAATTACTTTAAAAATTAACATTTAATAACGGAGGCATGTCACTGATACAAATGCCCTTTAAATGCTTACTGCGTCCAGAACCGTAACTGCCATCTCGTCGCGGGCCGCGGGCATGCTCAACAATTACTCGCTCACCACAAAGGTCTTTGCCATTCAGTTCATAAACAGCATCATCTGCATCTCGCAGATCATCAAACTCCACAAACCCATATCTAGAAGAAAGCAAACAAAATCCTGGTTGGCACCCTTCTGACACCCAGCTTCACTAACATTAAAGAGAAAGCAATGAGGTTCATGCTTAGCAAAGGTTAGGTGGGTTTTGCAAACTACGGACCAGCTTTCTCTTCCCTTAAGCAGAAACCACTCAGCTTTGTGCCCACAGGCACTGCAAGAGGGCAGGGAGACTTTTGAAGGCTGACTCCTGTCTTTCTAATAGGAGGCTGGCTAAATATACAGAGACCACTTCTTCTGTTCCCCAGGTAGCTGGTGGCAACTGCAAAGACCTCCACAGGGATACTTGGTATAAGGTATTAAAATACATAATTCTACAAGATTGAATATTTGCTCTTTCAAGTTACATAAAAACTCATTTTTTTTTTTTTAGCTTTAGCCCCAAAGTGGTATCTTAGAGAACAATTAGACCTACATTTAGGCACTGTGTCTTAACTGTTAAATCATGTTTGGAATAACAAACCAGGTTTAAAAAAAAAAAATAAATCACAGTACCTTGACTCTCCTCAGTGAAAGAAAAAATTTTTTTTAAAGTTCCCATTTCTCTACCTAAACAAATAAGTCACAAGTGCATTAACTATTCTAGAAACTACCAGTGAAAAAAATCTGGAGCTATTCTTTTCCTCATGATATTCCAAATTCATTTCCATGAGGCTTTAAGTAGGCTGGAATTCTCTAAAATCTATAAACAACTGTGCAAACTTCTTTTACACAGTAGTGCTAGGAATTTCCCAGCAAACAGGTTTGGTGGTTTAACATATATCCAAAAGAAAACAACCCCCTACCCCAATCCTATTGATGCCTGCTGAAGAGTACAACTTATAAAACTAAAAGGCAAAATTTGCAAGATATTTATAAGCAAGGTTAAACAAATGCCCTACCAACTGTTATCAAGAAACTTTTAGTTTGCTCTGATGTGGCTGTGAAAAGTCTAGCTTTGTGAGCACTGCCTATACCTAAAAACTAAAACCATCTTAATCATACAAGTTACAAGCAACATCTTTAAACTCTAACAGAGCTATGTATATAGGCAGATACTGACTACCATTTCCCTCTGGGTTTACACCTACTGGAACTAAAAACAGGTTACAAGACTTGCCAGAAGTTTATCCAGGCTGACCAAAATTATTCCAGTTTCTTTAGCATGTAATGCTGTACTCAGCAACATGTTAAGTGAGAGAACTCAGAATTGAGGAATTCCTCCTTTACTAAAGATTAAAGAGTTTCTATCAAACAAGAGTCTCTCAAGGTGACAATGTACAGCTAAAAACTTTGGAGGGTTCTTTATGCTGAAATGTCTATGAGTGGCATTCAAACTTTAAGAGGCACTGAATCTCAACTCCATTAAAGAAAAGTAACACAGAAACACCCAGTGTTTAATGGGAAATGTTCTGCAATAACACAATTCAGAAGACACCTGGCTCAACTTATGGGTTATGAAATCTTTAAAACATGGTTTCACACTTCCATAAGCTGGAATTGCCGAGCAGCGTAATAAGAATGATTCTGACCATGATTGTCATATTTGGCAAAGTAAAGCCTCTCCAAATCAATACCTTCCTATGTTAAAAAGTGCTTTATGATCATTAAAAATCTTCAATAGATTAAAATATATTGCAGCTACTTTTTTCTTTCCTAAATAGAGTGAGTCATCAGGAAGCCTATACTATCATTTTTAGAGACAAAATAAATAAAAAAGAGCTAATAAAAAAATCAAATCTAACTACTTTCTGCTTTGGTTTATTCCTAAATAGATCATAAAATACCTCCTGTCCCCAAGAGTACCTTCCTTAATTTAGTTGTCAAGATTGGTTACAGGTCTGCTTTGTCCACCTGCCCAGATGCCAAGTATAGAGGGATGAGAGAAAACATCCAACACGGGCACGATAAAATGGCCTCCATGCCCCTCTAAGAGTTCACACTGGCTTGGCACCATTCAATGCCCCTAACTCATCTGATGTGATGTCATAAGGACAACGCTGACTCCCGAGGATTAAATAAAGAAGTCACAGAACACCCCGTTTTCTTCAACAAGCAAGTTACTTAGCCACATTTTGGGGATATCCTAGTAACTTATTAAAACAGCTGACTTAAGATCAAATTTATTTCACAGAAAAATCTTGGCTACTACTCTGTGAAAAGCCACAAAATCTATTTGGAACATTTTAGTGTCAAAGTCCAGTCCAAGGATTAAATCAGGAACCTGACTGTCACTTCTCTCTGTCACTGACATGCTGGGTGGGCCTGGAAGACTAAACCAAATATACTCCTGCACCATAAACCATACCTGATAGGATTCCTGTTCTGAGAGCAAAGTAAAGACCAGATCAGTGTGTGGTTGTTTCTACCACATCACTGTTTATTTAGATCAGTTTTACTGCAAGAATCACTTCACTCGGTAAGTAACTGGAGTAATTGGTAAGTAAGTGGAGTGAATGGGCTCCCCAATTAAGGCAGGAAGACTAGATAGCAACAATAAAATGGTACTTAATATTTATTAAGTAATCTCTATGTACTAAACAATGTTATCTTATTTAATAATCACAATACCCAAGAGCCAGGTACTGTTATCTGTTTTACAGATGAGGAAACTGAGGCACATCGCATTAAACAATGTGCATAATAAAACAGCAAAGCTGACATTCAAAGCCTGTGGCATGACTCCAGAACTCTACCTAAGACTGGAGCAGCAGGAACTGGCCTGGGTTCTAGTCCTGGTTCTGCAATAAACCAACTCTGAAAAGCACATTTAAATCATTTTATTTCTCTGGATCCTAGTTTATCCGTGAAATGAGGGAGCTACACTATGTATCTCTGAGGTTTCTCCTAACATCAAAAGTCTGACAGTTAAAATGAAAATTAGTCTTCCTCTGGCTTAACAATGGGATGAAATTTTAGTTTTATTTAAATAGTTTAACTGTCTCTGAATTAAATTCTAGTGCCTTTAAGAAAGCAAAGCTCTTCCTGGTAACATGGGAGAATCTTTCTAAATCGATCTTAACATCCCTTTGTGCTTTAATCTCCTCTCCCAAAAAGTACTCTCCTTTTGAATCATTTGTCAAAGGAGGGATATAAAATACACGCATTCATGTGTGCACACACTATGTGTCGGCATGTGTGTATTTACGTAGACATATCTCTGGTGTGACCTGTAGATAAGCCTTACAAACATAACCCAGCAGATAAATCTCTCAATTCTAGCTGCAGACACCCCTCCTCTTCTCTATTAAAAACAACCATCTTTCAGTAATTCTAGTATGAGAATGAAGAAGATGAAGGAATTCAGGAGAATGAATCTACGACAAATTAATAAATCCCTCTAAGGTAGGGGCTGATAAAAACCAAACCAAACCAAAACCCCACCAATGTGCCTCCTCTGGCTTGACTCCCAGATGTTGTATCTTTCGACCTTTCTCTCTGCACCTACGTGAAAGAACAAAAAGCATGGCCTAACTATTAAATGTAAATGTTTTCAATTAAAAGAAAAACTCCTTTCTTCAATGTTTCTCTGCTATTGCCTTTTCCCACTCTTTTCCTCTAGATCACATTTAATCCCAACAAAAATTTAGTCAAAAAATGATGGCCGAGGAATTACTGCCATTTGCTAAGAAAAGTGGGCACCATGATTCTTACCAACTACAGATAGGTATTCTGGATACCACAAACAAAAGCCACGTTGAATTACGTGGGCTGTTCTAAACTTCAGTCCATTCTTAAACCACTGCCAATGTGCTGGTCTTCCTCATTCAACAGCTGATGTACTACTGCTCAGACTATCAGTCAGAACTCTGAAATTCTAGAACTGGAATGACATGTTTTTAAAACTAAAGTACTCCAAGACTTCAATTTTCAAAATGTTAATCACACTTTTTCACCCAAGAAAAATTACCACCTGAGGTTGTGTTGTTGCTGAACAGTCTTCCCCTGATCTAATAACCTACACCAATGGTCCCAAATACCACGCTGTATGTCCTACTAAAGAGGCTGGGGAGTCTATCTCACCCTTCCAGAAATGGCTTAGGGCCATCTCCGTCTTCCAAACATCTTCACTGAACAGGGCATGACTAAGGGGGTGCGCACCACCAGCTGACTGACGGGGCGTGGGGACGAGGAGCGAGGGAAAGCAAGCCTCCATGCGTGTGCCTGCTGTCACCCGCCAGTACTGCTTACCGCCGGGGCACGCCTTGGATGTTCTCTCTATAAGAAAAATTTGCCCCTTTCCACGGTGGATCTCTGCTCACCTTTGTCCTAAAACTGTGCCACATGCTTTTCTTTGTATGTGGACATGACAGTCCTCAGCCAACCATCAGCAGGATGTGAGTTTTGTTTTCCCAATGTGGTGAGCCATTCCCACATTCACTCATTTTCCTTGCAAGAACCGAACCTCTCCATGGCTGGTCAGGATTAGGGATGTTGCTGTAGCCAAGGAAAAATTTTCATCTGTTGAAGTTAACCCATGGGGTGGCTTGAACCCTGAAACTAGGGTCAACAGCAATGTACTTTAAGGGCAGAGCCCTTAAATCTACCCTGAAAGAAACGGCATTCAGTGAACAGGAATCAAACAGCTCTCTTTCAAAGCACTCAGTGTTGATCCTAGGCTTCAGCCAGCTTGTGTTATGAGGTGAAAAAAGTTAGGGCACACTAACAGGATAGTAATAAAAAACGGAAGTTCTCGCTCTCTGCATAAAGTGCTTGGTAAACTGCAGAAAGACACTTCTGCAACCAACTCTCTAGTGCTCAGGTGAGGCCAACTCAGAGAAAGCTTGTGAGTGACAACCATGTAAGTGCCCCCAATTCCAAAGGTCTGCAAAATTCCAGGGAAGCAGTGGTCAGGCCCTCAAAGTAGAATTAACCAATGTCACATTCACTGCTCTGAGTCACGGATTATGGTTGCAATTTGACTATCCCAGTAACCGAGGGTTGTTTATAACCCACCACTAGGAGCTCCTACCACACGAAGTGGGTTCCTGAGATCCTTTTTATCCTGAGACAGGAAGGAGGCTGCTCTGGGCATTCCGGCCTCCCTCTCTTTAGCCTCAGGAGGGAGGGCCATCACGGCCACCCGTGGAAGGTGGATGACTTACCCGTGCTCACTGAGTGGCAGAGCTGGGGTGCGGCTTCAGGGCTCACCAGTACCCAGTCTGGGGCTCTTTTCGCGTCGGCAAACTGGCAGTTCCCGCACACCAAGGGCTCTCTGCTTAGAGCTAGTGTGGACTCCTGGTCTGCAAACGTTGGCCACAGCTCAGTCTGCACTTGATCTTTCCCCACCTTCAAAGAAGAAAACCTACCTCATGATTCCTCTCTTCTCGGTCCCCTGACCACCTGATTCACTCCTACAAACACTGTCATTGCCTTTGGCTGTTCTTCTCTGGTTGCCCACTTAGTGCACTGCCTAGTTTTACAGTGTGCTCTTTCTGCTGGGCCCCCAGGGCGGTCTCTTCCTGTGTGATCACCTTCCTTCGTTCAAGAATATGGCTATTTTTACTTAGTCAACTTGTCTCTTTAAATGTAGTGGGGAAAGTCAGCTGCTTTATCATTCTTTTGCTCAGAGGTCTATACTGACTCCTAAAGATCTTTGTTGATGCCATTCTCTAAACCTGGAATGCCTTGATTACGCAAGGTGAATCACAGCAACCATCTTCCATAGACTTGAGAATTCTGTTTCATGAAGTCTCAGAAACTTGCCAGACTCTAAGCATTTTAGCACTGTCTTTAGCATTAGCACTTCTATTCAATTTTATGTTTTACATGATAATGTTCTGGTGACCTTTCAAGCCTTGTTCTTTTTCGTTTGTGCTTATCCTCTCATTTGATTATGAGCTCTTTAATATTAACAAAGGCTAATATTTAGAACAGTGCCTGGCACACAGTAAATAATTCATCTATAATATTTCATTCATTCCTCATATCATATGCGAAGAATGCACTACTACTACTACTATTACTCCCATTTTACAATGAGAAAAATGAGACTGGGAGAGGCTAAGCAACTGGCTTGTAGTCAAGGCGCTCCTAAGCGGTATAGCTGGATTAGAACCCAGGTCCATCTGACTCCAAAACCCAAGCTCTTAACCACAAGGTCACAGTGCCTTTGTAAAGGCAGCTGTTTCTTTTCTCCCACAGTCCTGAGCACAATCCTTTGAAATTCAACAAATGCTGCTGCTTGACTTGATAATCTAACCTTAGATAAGCCAGGCTGTATTAACGTTTTTTGATACAGCTGGGTCAATTCTCCAGAGGAAAAAAGAAATTGATCTTGGGGCAGGTGAAGAACCCCTAAGCTTGGAGTATGTGACAACCAGGTTACTTTCACTCGTCTTTTGGTTCCCATTAGCCAGTGTCAGCCATCTGGTCCTTCCGAAAACATGTGTGGGTTCAGAACATAACAGACTAGAAGAATAGAGGAAAAATAAGATTATTCTGTGCAATCCCCATTCTGGAGGCCCCATATTAACCCCTGGAATCTGTCTTTGGTTTTAAGGCTCAGCAAAAATTAGACCAGCATAGAGATGATGGAAGGTTTGGCCTAGAGGTGGTAGATGTGAATGGATATTGACAGTATTATGTATTTAAGAATGCATTTAATTAGTTTTGTAAGGAATGGTGACCGGGACCAAAAAATATAAGCATGAATGGTGTGGGAAAAAAATGGATGAGAAATCAAAGAATGCTATAAAGTTTACAGACTTCCAATTATACAAAGATTACGGCAGCAACCAGAAAAGTACTTTGCAGATGACAGCCACCTATGATCTGATTTAACTCCAAACCACTATTAACATGACTACTCTAGCCCACCAGGACTCTTTCCCTTTTCAAAATCCTTTATAATAATGTTCACAACTCTGAGATTTACTCATAATCTCATAGATGAAGAAATGAACGCTTACAGCAGTTAAGTAAAGGCTACCCAACACCTGGGATTCTTCAACCCTCGGTCCTAACCTAAAATCAACACTCCATCACCATGTTCTACTATCTCCACACCAGTGGAAAGAAGTGGTCCATAGAGCAAACAGTTTAAGAAACACAAGCTTTAGCACAGAAAATCAGTTACATCAAATTATATGCTGTGGAAGACAAATGCCCACATGAATATTAGCATCTTATGAGAAATATTAAATGGCAAGAAATACCATTTCTGCATCTGATGTGTACTAATTAATAAGTTGTGAACATCCTGTAAGCTAATAGTGGAACCAAACCTGTATGTCAGTTATCAAAATTTTAACACCAGTCTAGGAAAATAGAGAAAGATAACAAATCATTAAGAAAATACCAGCCCATCTCTGAAGGAATATTCACATACTGGAGTGAGGAAAAGAGAACAGAAACAATCATTATTCTAAAAACTAAGTGATAATACAAAATTCCTTCAGAAAGCAGGAGGAAGAGAGGAATCTGTACCCAATTTCAAATCTAGTCTTACTTTGTAACTGGTCTATGGGCATATTTGCCATTTTGTCTCAACTATCCAAAAGCCTTTCAAAAATGAACTAAGCAAATTCACTTTTACTAGGCTGCTACCATATTTCTACCCTATAAAATGGGACTACCTGCAGGAAGCAACATACTTGCAAATAGTTTGTGGATCAAACTATCACAACCATAACCCCTCTGTCATAATGAAGTGTTTCACTGTGACCTTTTAAAGTCAACAGAGCTGCTTTCCTTAAAGGGGAGCAAACATAATCATACCCGTGTACATTTCAATTTTCTGACACTTATCCACACTAAGGGTAAATGAAATTAACAGGTCTCACAAGAAAAGAGATCAACTATTCCCTGATGACACACTAAAGCTCAGGAAGACTCAATCACAAATTAAAAACAATTTAAAAACTCAAGAGATGAAAGTCATATTGCTAATTTAGAATAAAACTCCTAGAACGTAAGATAGAATCACTGTTACTTGTAGTTAATGAAGTAAAGGTGTACACTCAGCAGACAACACTACCTGATTCCACACCAAAGCTACAAACAAAACCAGTTTGTACTTACCTCTAAAACCACACTATAGGCAGGGTAACAGATGTTAAAGCCTCTTAGAAATTATGCCTCTTGGGACCATCTTGGCTGTTTCCATGTCCCTCATAACCACCCCACAGTCCCTGTTTCTTTTTCTTTTTGGTTAAAGATGCCACTCCCCATGCTATTTCTTGGGGATGCCCTTCCCTTGAAAATCAGTCATTTAATTCACTTTATATTTTAATGGATGTTTCAAATTCCTTAAACATTAATGGATCAATAGTTTCATTTCATCCACATGAAATAACTTTTCTCAAAGTCAGTTCATCTGGTCTGTGGTTCCTGACCCCTCACCCAAGCCTCCCGCTCACCTCTTTCACTCCTGACGGCTGAATTCAAACCTCCCTCCTCCAGTTTCCCCCTCTCTAGGCCTTGGAGGTCTGTGTTCATGGAGGCCCCCATCTGGCACCCAGGAACAAGACATGGTTGGGGCCCTGGCGGAGGGCCCTTTAAGTGGCTCTTCAGGCATCATGTGCAGTTCCAGGACCTCTAGACTTTCATCTCAACACACAGGAAAGGTCATGTAGGGCATTTCCTCAAAATACAGGTGTGCAAATCCAGGGCACAATCGATCCCTCACCTTCAGGATACTCCAAGACCAGACAGCCCTAGCTATGACAACAGGACAGAGACTGTTCACTGCATTTACTTGCACAGATCTTACCCTGGTCAGCTATCACAAAGCTGATACCACCCTTCAGCTCTGCAAAGAGTAGCCTGAGGAGAATCAGTAGCAGTCTCTGTCTGGGGCCAACGTCATAAAAAAAATAGCACCTGCCTCACTTTTGGCAGTAACTTGGCAGCTTGTTGGAAGCCTCTGCAGAGAGACTAAGGACTTCAGGCTGTGGAACCTGAACTACCTACTCACCCTTGGAGGCAAGCCCCAAAGGACAGGAATGGATCGTCTGGAAGGAAACAGCACGAGAGCAACTTTGGCTGACACCACCCATGCTCTATCTGGTATGTGAATAAGAAAGATCTTCAGTTTCCGGAGTTGTCAATAACTCATTTTGTAACCTTGGCCCTGTCATTTAATCCCCCGTGCCTCAGTTTCCCCGTCAGTACAAACTAGAGACAACACTTATTTTAAAATTTCAGTGTTAGCTTACAAACTTATAAATACCACCCCCAATAGTATTCTCTCAGATGCTTGGAGCACCTTTCTTCCGAGGATCTCAAAATACAATTTGCGGGCTTCTCTGGTGGCGCAGTGGTTGAGAGTCCACCTGCCAATGCAGGGGACACGGGTTCGCGCCCCGGTCCGGGAAGATCCCACATGCCACGGAGCGGCTGGGTCCGTGAGCCATGGCTGCTGAGCCTGCGCGTCCGGAGCCTGTGCTCCGCAACGGGAGAGGCCACAGCAGTGAGAGGCCTGTGTACCGCAAAAACAACAACAACAAAAAAAACAACAACAAAAAACCAATTTGCTGTTTAGGTTACTTCGATGTATCCAAAAATACCGTAAACCCAAACCACATTTTATCTAGTCTACATCCTGTGCCTACCTTTTAAGAAGGGAAAAATACTTCACATGGCCTTTTTATTCATGATACATCAATAAGGAAGGGAGGAGCAAGCTATTAAACTGAGGAATAGGGATTTTAAATGACATGGCCAAGTAATTACAGACGATGTTTATTCTTATCACAAACTGACTGGGAAACCAGGAACAAGGAGTGGAAGTCTCAAGCCAGGGCAGTTTAAGGTGGTAACATTTGGTCAAACCGCAGCACAGTATGGTTTCTTGGCAATGACTTTTCAAAATGACAGAAATTTAAAAATTACCCATGGCTTAAGAAAAAAAGTAACATACCTAATATATTTTGGGGGCGAGGTATGTTGACCTCAGCAAGAGACTTCAGTACAAAAACAACTTGGTCACATTTGTAAGTTACATTCGATACTATGAATAAAACAATGACAGAATGCTACTTAATCCACAGCCCTGTTTCTCATGATTTCTTGTTTGTTTAAGAAAAAGCTCTTGGTTAAAACACCTGAAACCATTTCACCTGTTAAATTAGCGAAGACTCTAAACAGTACGGCCGGCGCAGTGGTGGCGAGGCTGCCATGACGGGCGAGCTCACGCACTGCTGGTATAAGTGTAACTGGCACAGCTTGGCAGGACATTTGGCTGTACGCATCAAGAGCTTTCAAAGTGTTCACTCCTACTGTGACACATGAATTTTACTTCATAGAATCCGTCCTAAGGAATGACTAAAATGCAAAGTTTTTTGCACGTGATATCCATCACAAGGTTATACAGAACAGCAAGAATTGAGAGACAGCCTAGGAGGAATGGTTGGGTAAATCATGATACAGCCATACAATGGATTTTATGCAGCCCTAAATGATGTTTATGAGAAAGATTTTAATGTAACAGAAAAAATATATGAGAAAAATTAAGCAGAAAAAGTGGGACATCAAATTGCACATAAGACCTTGTCTATGTTAAAAGGATTCTTAATGATACCTCTTTTCTACTTTCTGCTGTTGGTATTGTCTAAATTATCTACAATGCACCTGTATTTATTTTCTAATCAGTCAAAAACTTATTTTCTAAAAAAAGTTCTTGAACCTGTTATGCTTGGTAGGCTAAACAGATAAGGCTTAAAGGCTGCAAGACAACTTCCTAATATATATTTTTAGACATTCTAATTAAAAAGTCGTAATATTAAAAAATTATGATCAAGAGTAGTTGAGAATTCAGAAAAATAGGAACTCTGAAATACGGCAGGTGAAAATATAAACAAATACCATGGAAACCAAAAGGTAGCAAAAGTTAAAAATGTGTACACTCAGCTCTCCATATCCTGGGTTGGCTGAACCCGTGGGTGTGGAGGGACGACTATGGGAGTTGGGCATCCGTAGACTTGGGTATCTGCAGTGGGTCCTGGAACCAATCCTGTGATTATACTGAGGGACAGCTATATACACTCTGACTCCAAAGTCCATTTTCGGGAATCTGCCCTAAGATTTACATAAAGGATATTTGCCACAGCGTTATATACGTGTAAAATAGTGGAAAACCAAAGACAACCGCAATGTCTTGCAACATGGTTTTGCTTATGTACATTAAATAGTATTTATATGTGGGAATACTATGTAGCCCTTAAGAATTAGGTTGTGGGAGAACACTTAACGACAAAAGGATCAGGCTGTTAGCTGGTTACAAAACAGAACGTACAGTACGAATCCAATGTGAAAAAGGGAGGCGGGGAGGCTTAAGAAGTGCATACACCTGTGTGCGGAAAAAGACAAAGTCTCAAAGTGCCGATACTGTCATCTTTCATTTTTTGTCCTCTATATTTAAAAAAATGTACAATAAATATGTAAAATGTTTATAATCAGAAATAAATACATACTATTTTGAAATGTTACACAGATTAAGTATGGGCTTTTTTCCTTTTTTTTTTGGCCACACCATGCAGCTTGCAGGATCTTAGTTCCCTGACCCGGGATTGAACCCAGGTCCTCAGCGGTGAAAGCACAGAGTCCTAATCACTGGACTGTCAGGGAGTTCCCAAGAATGGGTTTTTAATACTAAACTACCAGTTCAATTAACCAGAAACCAATAACCTGGAACATCAATTATATTTTCCTTATTGCCTCTTTAAAAGACAAGAAAAACAAGCTCTCATCAAGGATTCAGTCAAAAGAGAAAATCTCTTTATAAGTTCTGGGGTTGGCAGAGATTCATCCCAGTATCTCAGGCCTAACAGTGCCCTACAGTGCTCAGGGACAAAAAGAACAACGACTTGACTCACTGAAAGCCATAACATATTTAAAATATTAACTAAGGGGTAGCTTCTACTTGAAGGAATTTAAAACAGAGGGTGAAAACAAAAAACTTCTTGGTAATACTTAGATATCATGAAAATCCAACTACACAAACCAGGACATCCATGAAAATTCTGGCTGTTCACAATTTCACTGTCTGTAATATGAAACAAAGGTTCTGAAATTTATAGCCAAGTTTCCCTGGAGAGCTTTAATTCACACATTTAACCAACTAAAACAAAAAACCAAAACCCCCCCAAACCCTCAATGGTTTGGGGGTTTACCTGTCCAGCTACTAGGCAAAAATAATCTTAGGATGTGATATGTTTCATTCATTGACTAAAATATGGCAAAATTAAAATATAAAGATCTGAGACCAAAACCACAATATTTTGTGGCAAAATTACTGTACTTAAAAAAAAATCTACATTTTACATGAAAAAAGTGATTTACTAATAAAAAAGAAAGCTCACAGAATTCACAAATAATCAAAGACAGCAAAAGTTACCAGAGTTGGAAGGCTGTAAACAGCTGCTAATAACGTTGCTTCCTTGACCCCTGGCCCACCGTGGCTCTTGCTGGCGTTAGTGTGGCACATACAAATGGAGGAGACCAGAGGGGATCTGGAGTGGCCTATGTTGTGGTGGGAGATTTATGTCATGTTCGTGGTCCCAAACTAAACCATCCTTCCAGGAGTTCTCTAAAACTAAAGCAATCTAGATTAGGGTTACCTGGTACAATAAAAGCAGGCAATACACTACTGCATACATCTCCCTTCTCCTAATCCCAAGAGGGTCCATAAAATGTTCTCCTGGATACTAAATCTCCTTTGGAGAGCTCATCTGCTGCCTCATTTGGTCAACTTTCTATTATACCACTGCTTTATGCCTACTTAATTAATTCAGAACTTACCTACAACCCTTCAGCTCAATATAGCTACTGTCTACTGATAAATCTCACTTCTACAAATTTGAACTCTTCAGCAATTCTTCAAAGCCCTAACCATCCAAAATCTTTTGAGTTTCAGTTACTAATAATCACAATCCAGATATGTTAAAAAGGCTTCTCAAGGGGCTCTACTATCCTTCCTATGTTTCCAGGACTATAAGCTTACACATGTTGCTAAATTATGCCCTCCTTTCAAACTCCTCTGTGCTAATGCCATCTAATCCAGTCAATTGCTTGAAATACATCTATATACCATTGGCCCTTTGTTCAGAAGTCATTTTCCTCTGCAATGATTCCTGAATGCTACCAGGAGGTGCACCTGTTTGGTGACTGTCACACCTGCCTTCAAATCCCTAAAATGACTCCCCATTCTTCATTCCCTTGACTTTCAATCACAGATTTCATGCATACCATGGTTTAGCAGCACAACTGTAAAAATGAATAGTTCCCCAAGAGACCCACGTATTTAGGGTCCTGGAAGGATCGATCGAGTCTTCCTCTTAGATCACCATTTCTCAGGCTGCTCAATTATTCCCTCCAGAGCATTTGAACTACTATCCACGATTTTGAATGTCTAGTGTAAAATCTTACAGTTGTTTCTGATTTATGTTGTTAAACTTCTAGATCATTCATGAGACTCAATCCAAGCTAGACTGTTTATTATATCTCAAAATTCTTCCTTATTCTACCATCACCAGTTATGACATACACTATTCCCAGACACTTCAAGCCCCAGTCAATCCACACTTCAAAGCCTATTTCAGACAAACCATTCCAAGTTTCACTTCGTGAGTTTAAATTGAGAGCAAGCACTGCTTAACTCAAAGTGTATGTTATAACCACAAGCACTTAATTCACTCAAGGGCAGAACTGGTTTTCTGCCTCCTCCCTTCATTTAGCACAGTAGAGGCATCTTGTCGGTTATCAACATATTTGTTCCATTAATTAGCTTTCCTATTAACATCAACATCATTTTCTGCTCACTATCACTTGAGTAACCTTAGAGAACAGACCTCACCAAATACGCTTCGTGTTACTAAACACTTAAGCTAAGATGTCTCCTTATGATCAAGGTCAAATCCCTTTGATTATAGCTACCATTTACAGCTATGAGCCAAATGCTTTACAACTATTATCTCTAATCTTCCTTTTCCTGGTGGATGAGGAAACTCAGAATCAGAGAAGTAACTTGCCCATAGGTAGTAAGTGGTGAAGCTACGATTTGACCCAGGCCTGTTTGCTTTCAAAACCCATGCTTTCCCCACAAAATTTACTGTCAACTTAATTGGGCTCTGAAGAAAACTGGGAGTTTGAACTTGACTGTTCAGACATATGATATGTATCACAAGAACAACCCCCTGCCCACTTTATCTAGTATGTTTAAGAACTGAAAGCTCTATTGAACAAAATGAGTAACTTCCTAAACCTTCTACTCTAAAAGAAATCAGCATTCATAATAAACACTTGATGGAGGACATTTTCCTTAGTAAGAAGGTGATCTTCCTAACAATCAATTTGAAATGACTTGTTAAAATTTTAAACTCAGCCAAGAGTTTGAGTACATTGTAGCTTCCAATTTTTCTCAAATGCTCAACTCAGGTATCTTTTATAACTTCTCAAGTGTTAGTTGCTAGTATTACATTGGGGAGTAAACTCTAGCTGTATCAGACCTGTTGCAAAGTAGATCTTAAAAAAAAAAAAAGAAAGCCAAGAGTTCTTCTAACAGCCAAGGTTTAGTACCCTAAAATGCTTCCCCCCACTCCTTTTATTTTTTTATATCCATGTCTTTGAAGTCCTACCTAACATTTCCCGGTTCTCACAGTTTTCCCCGTAGAATATCTTCTCCAGGGCTGACTCCTCATGCTTCCCCTGAAACTTGTAGCCCCTGCGGGCCCTGCTCTACCAAAGTAGATTAGGAATACAAGTAACAGACCATACCCGGGTGGGTAGTAAGTTAGCAATTTCCTAAACTGTAGGTCTCCGTCTACATCAACTAGTTGACTAGTCACGGGGGCCACTATTCTCTAACAAATTCTACAACGACAAAACAATTTTTTGGCAAGTTGGAGAACGGAAACCCCAGCATGGAAACTCTGTACGCAGTCTTGAAGATAGCAGGCTAAGACTTTAATTTACCCTTGTAGAGGGAACGGTGAAGGCTTTCAGCACCGCAAGCCGATACTTTCGAAACCGTCCCTAGACTACTCAAACTAGAGTCTCCCGCCCAAAAAAGTGTAGCACATGGCAAGTCTAAAAAGGGCGTCCCTTCAGAGCTCCAGTCCCCGGGAGAGATGCGTTGTGACCATCTGATCCATTAGACTGGGGAAGAGTTCGTGAAAAGGGAGAAGGAAATCTGTTTGTTTCCAGCAGCCCTCAGAGCGGGAAAGGTCGGTCTCTACTGAAGATGAACCAGGCTCCGGCTCCAGCGCCTGGGAAGGAAAAACCCAGGCCTCCCCGGAGCCCTGGAGCTGTGCCCTCCCTCCCAGCGCCCCAATCCCACTCAGGTTTTCCTTCTTCCCGTCCCACTCAGAGCCTCACCATCGCTCCCATTATCCCTCCAACACCCCCACCCGCGCAGGCGCAGTGGGAACTGGGGCCTACCCGCGCCCCCGAGGCGCCGCGACTATGGCGGAGCCGGAGCAGGCCGGCAGCTCCGCGCGGGGTAGGCGTCCCACTCCCGTCCCCGCGGCCTCCCCGCCACCGCCGGGGCCCCGTCCCCACCCGGCAGGCCCCTCTTCCGTCCTCCTCACCCGTTCTTCAGATCCACCTCCAGGATCTTCCCGTAGCCCTTAAAGAAGCGCTCCACATCGCGCTCCCGGGCCTGGTAGCTCAGGCGGCCGATGTACACCCGTGGCATCCCGGCAACAGCTTCGGCGGCGGCGGCTTGGCCTGGCCCCAGCCCCCCTAGGCGGCGGCCGGCGAAGCGAAAGCGCGGCGACGGCGGCGGCGGCAACGGGCGGGCGGCGGGACGGACGCAGCCGAACCCGGCGACGTACGCGAGCACGCAGCTCGCGAGCACGCGCCTCCAGCCTCCCCCGCCCTTCCCGCAAGAGGAGGGTAACGGAAGGGAGCGCGCGTTCGCTTCCCGCCCGGCCGGGGCTTGCCGGGGAGCGCGCCGGCGCGGGGCGGGGCCAGGTGATCGACAGGCGGCGCGGGCGGTGCGGGGGCCTTCAGTCTCCGGGCACGTTCTCTCGCGAGCTTGGCGCGCAGCGCCTGCGCCGCCTTCCGTAGCCCGTTGGCTTTCCTCCTTCCCCCCGGAAGTGTCCGCAGCTCTCCCATAGCTCTTCGAATATTTCTGCTTTTGTCCTTTGATCCGGGAGCGGTTTCGGCTTTAGAGTAGATTTGGAATTGAACCTGGCTTCTAACCGTCTAAGTATCTGACCTTGGTGTCGTTATGCGCCTCCCTTTTGAGCCTCGTTTATCTTCTCTGTAAAAGGGGGATAGTAATTCCAGCCTTCCAGCGTTGTTTTGAGAATTATAGGCGTACTGTCCTCAGCACATCTTAAGTGCCCAATAAAGTAACGCCAATATTACTTTAAAAATAGGATGACTTGCTTCAGTGGAAGCGGTGTGGAAAGTGGAGAAGGCTGGAACTTTGGAGCTAGATTAGGCTTGGCACTGGCTAAATTAACTGGACCAACTTAACCTATTTTCTTTTAAATCTCTTTTCTAACTTGTAAAATTAGAATAATTTATCCCATCTCAATGGACTACAGGGTAACTAAAAGTATATGTGGAAGGGTTTGAAACAGTATCTGGAACATGGTAGGAGCTCAATAAATATTGGTTCCCTTCTCACTAACCCAGTTTACCTGGAACCACAAAGGAGTTTTGTTTCTTTGCTGTTTTTACTTCGAAAATTATATGTTGAACGGATAATTTATTAACTGGTTTAAATGATATACAGTGAAACGTCTTCCCATCTCTGTCCTCTGGTGGCCTAGAGGCACAATATAATGTTTCTTAAATGTCCTTTCAGAGGTTTTACACATGAAAAGCAAATGGTGGTGGTGTACTATACATACAGTTCTGCACTAAGTATAATTTGAAAATCATTCCATTAGAGTACAAAAGGAGCTTCCTCAGGACTATTTTATGGCTCATAATATGCCATTTTATACACAGTAATTTCTTTAATCATTGCCCTAGGAAAGGACGTTGAGATAGATTGAAACCTTTTGTTTTAACAGCTTCACTGAGTAACTTTGTATATATACATATATGTAGGATCTATTCCTAGAAGTAGAATAGCTGGGTCAAAGGGTGTGGGCAAACATAGTTCTGATAGATATTGCTCAATTTTCCACAAGCACCTGTTTCTCCATCTCCTCATCAACACGTTATGAAACTTTATGATCGTTGTCAATCTGATAGCTGAAAAATGGTATCTTGGGATAATTTAACTTGCAGTTATGTTGAGTGGAGTGAGCCTCGTATGTTTAAGACACATATTTTCCTTTGTTTATATTTTTTGCCCATTTTTCTTATTCATAGGAGCTATCTATGTATTAGGAAAATTAGCTCTTTGTCAAATGAGTTGCAAATATTTTTTCCCAGTGTGTCATGCAAAAACATTGTATGTTTATGGGATCAAATTTATCCTTTATTTTTCTTTGATTCTGGATTATGTGTTGTAGTTTGAAAGGCCTTCCTCACTCTGAGGTTAAAAAAATTTTTTGTTTTTAAAAACCCTCCCCTGGACACTTCCCGGTGGTCCAGTGGCTAAGACTCTGCGCTCCCAATGCAGGGGGCCCAGGTTCGATCCCTGGTCAGGGAACTAGATCCCACATGTGTGCCACAACTAAGAGTTTGCATGCCACAACTAAAGATTCCGCATGCCGCAGCTAAGATGTGGTGCAGATAGATAGATAAATAAATCCACGATGCAAGGAAGATCCCGCATGCTGCAACTAAAAAATGATCCCTCGTGCTGCAAATAAAACCGGGCGTAGCCAAACAAACAAAACCTCCCATGGTTTATTCTGTTGCTTTAAGAACTGATTTTTATGCTGCAGTGCTGATCCGTTTGGTATTTTTTAAAGTGTGAGGATCATAGTCCCTGTATTATGAAGAACCAGTGCTAAACTTGGCTGTTAAATAACCTGCTCAACCCATTGTACAGATGGGAAAGAACCCTACCCATCGAAATACCCGTCTCCAAAACCTGCTCCTCTTCCGGAGCTTGCTAACTCAGGGAGTGGCACCTCCCTCCACGAAGGTGCCAAAGTTCCACCTTCACACACCTCATTCACTCTGTCTTGTTGATTCTTCCTCTTAAAGATTCACGAATCCATTCACTTCACTCCCACTTAACTAAGCCAGTTCAGGCCTTGTCATATTGTTCACACAACAGGGCTTTAACATGCTGCTCCCCCTGCCTGGAACATGGCTGACTTCTTATTCAGGACTCAGACCTTCCTTGCCCACCTTCTCTCAAGTACCCCCATCACTATGATATCACTTTATTTTTTCTTTCACAGCACTTGCTACACTCTGTAATTACTTCATTTATTCACTTGTTCACTGTCTTTCTCCTCCACTAGAATGTAAGCTTCCTGGTATCATGGGCCACGATTTTTGGCTTCTGCTGTATCCCTGGCACTTCTGACAGGCTTTTCACATATGGGGTGTTCAAACTATTTACCAAATTAATAAGTGAATGAGTTCTCACCTGGATTACTTCAGTGGCCTCCTGCTTCTTTTTTTCATGCTTCCCCGTGAGACACAGACTCAGGGAAATTCTGAGTGACATGTCAATTATTACTGAACAAAATCAAGGAGTCCTGAGAAAAGAGGGAGCTCAAAGGCCAGCTGTGGGGCCAGAGGAACTGGGGTTGACTGGCATGCTGACCAGACAGGGTCAGGGGACCTGGCTTCTGGTGCCAGCTTGCTTCCTGGTATGTGACCTTGAGCAGCTCACTTCCTCTCTCAGCATCTTCCTCTTCTGAAAAGTGGTCATATTAAAACCTCAATGACACAGGGAAGTTGTAAAAATCAAATGCAGGTAGGTGTGGAAGTGCCCGTACACTGTAAAGGGTCAGGGACATAGGGCAAGCTTTCTTCCCTCTCATAGGGTGCTAACTCACCTGCGGGTGGGCCCTCTGTCATCCCAGGATCTTCCTGCCTTCAGATGCAGGCAGATGCTGTGCCAGGACTGAGTTTCTCTTCTTCAACCATTTCCTCCAGCTGCCCAAGCTGGGCCCAGCATCCTACCCAGGGCATGGTACCTGCCAATAAGCATGGGGCTGGCGGGAGCTGCTGACAGCTTCCAGGTACCAGGGCAGAGGTGCCTGGCACACACAGGTTAATGTAAGAACCTCTTTCTTCTGGGCATCGGTTTTTTCCCTGAGGAAAGCAGGGTTAATTGGTGTCCCAAGACACCAGACAGTCATCAATATTATGACAGTGGCTGTAGGCAGTTGAAGGGTGGATGATTCCAGAAGACACCAGGGAGAGCCAGTCATGAAGCCTCAGGGCTTCAGGTGCACCCAAGCTTTGGTTTAGGAGGTCATGCCTGTTTGTCCTCCTTTGGTCTCCTGGAGCCAGGGTTCCTCCTTCAGCCACTTAAAAAGTATATTGTTTACTTAGTGGGCCCGAAGAGCTGTCCCAACTCCACAGAGAGATTATTCAGCCTGAAAATTGAAAACAATCTCCTGTACTTGTTAAGTAGGGAAGCGATGATCCATCTTAAGTCAGATTCCCTTTTGACATTGTTTTGCCTCAGGCTCCTTTCCTCTGCTGGCCTCATTAAATGTTGATAATCCCTATGTGGTCTTCAAAATTTAGGGAGACTTTACTTATCTGGGAATTTCTGATTCTCTCTTTCTTTAGCGCCTCCCTTCTCCAAATTGTCCCCCCAGATTGCTGCCAGAGGGATTTTTCTGAACCACAGTTCTGATCTTCTGGCTCAGAAATCTTTTGTTCCCTACCGCCAGTAGGGTGAAGTCCAAATTCCTTAGCTGGGAATCACACACTGCCACAATTCAGACTGTGATTTTGTGAAATTTTCAGCTTCAGATGGATTGATAGGATTTCAATATAAATTAAATCATAGAATATGTATCGTTTATGATTAGGTTCAGAGAAAGGCCAAACACTAGGGGCTTAAATAACACAGAAGCTTATTTCTCAAGTCCTCAGGTGGGCAGTCACCGTTTCTGGGTCTCAGGGACCCAGGCTCCTTTGATCTTGTTGCTGTCCCATTCTCAACATGGTCAAAGATGGCTGTGCAAATTCCATGTTTGTATCCCAGCCAGGAGGAAGGTGAAAGGGGAAGGAAATGGTACAGGATGGATGCCAACTATATTTTAAAGAGGTTCCTAAGAAATGGACACCTAGCACCTCTGCTTACATCACATGGGCCAGATCTTGTCAGCTGCAAGGGAGGCAGGGAAACACTTTATTCCAGCCCACCATGTGCCCGCCTAAGAGTCATCAGTTTTCTTTTTTTTTTTTGCCGTACGCGGGCCTCTCACTGTTGTGGCCTCTCCCGTTGCAGAGCACAGGCTCCGGACGCGCAGGCTCAGCGGCCATGGCTCACGGGCCCAGCCGCTCCGCGGCATGTGGGATCTTCCCGGACCGGGGCACGAACCCGTGTCCCCTGCATCGGCAGATGGACTCTCAACCACTGTGCCACCAGGGAAGCCCCATCAGTTTTAATTCTTAGCAATAGAATGGTATTTGGGGAAAACGAGAAGCTTCTGACATAAATGTTCTGCCTCTATAACTTAGCCTGGTCCCTTAGTCTGTAATGCTTGTCTCCCTCCCCTGCCTGAGAAAATATTATCATCCTTTAAAGCCCAACGTCAGCTCCAGCTCCAGCTCCAGGGACTTCCCTGGCGGTCCAGCGGTTAAGACTCCGTGCTCCCAATGCAGGCGCCATGATTTCGATCCCTGGTCAGGGAACTAAGATCCCTCATGCCAAACGGAGCAGACAAAAGAAAAAAAAAAATCAGCTCCAGACCCCCAGAGGTACTATTCCCGGGACACTCTGCACACCCCCGAGGTCTCTAACCGTGATGTGGTGCTATGAACCTTCCTCCCACCTGTCTGCCCACTCTGAGTCTCTACCAGGGGCCCGATCCTTCTCCATGGCTGCAGGCTCATCACATCCCCTAAGCCCAACCTTGTGGAGTCCCCCTGCAGAACCTAATCCTAACTTGCACTCCTGTAGGCTTTGGGCAGCCTCCCACTCCCTCTCAGACTTTGTGCACTTTCCCCCATTGACCAACTGCACAAATCATCCATCCCACTAACCTTGAGGATACAGAACGGGAGGGACTTGGGTGAGCTGCGGCTGATTCTGAGCCCAGGTGTACAAGGTGGCAATTCTTACCCAGAGGGTACCTGTAGACCTTCCCCAGCCCCAGGATGAAGCTGAGTCCTTTTCTCCAGAGGACACACAAGATGCTGCCGAAGACAAGAGGATGACGCCGGGGCCCAGGTATGTGCTGGCATGTAACTAGCCTTCAGAGCCAGTTTTCCACATCACTCCACTGCCTAAAATCCCTCAGTGCCTCCCCCATGTCTTGGGGGCAAGTCCTGAGCCTTCCTGCTCTGACTGCTGCCCACTGCTCCCATCTCAGTCTTTCATACTCCCCCCACGTCCTAGGCAGCAGCTCTGCTTGCCTGTGGGCAGTTCCCCGACTGCTAGGCTCTCCAGGTCTGCCAGACTCTCACGAGTGCTGTTGGCTTTGCTTGGTACACCTTCTCCTGCTGGGCCTTAAGATTGGCTGTGACCATACTTCCTCTGGGAGGCCTTCCTTAAACCCTCAGGCAGAGCTGCTGTGTCCCCACGGCCCTCCGAACACCTCCGTATCAGCGGCCTCGTGAGTATGCTGTGCACTAACTAGGCTTAGCTACTTGCGGGCCAGCCCCACGTCACTCACGGGCAGCCCTGGCCTCAGGCACATGCTAGGCTCTCAGTATGTCCCCCCGCAGTGAGGCTCTAGAGCTCAGGGACAGAGGGCCAGGTGATGAGGGAGACACCCCAAAGCCTCTGGTTCTTTGCTTTGAGTGAGTGGATCATGAAGCAAACACCAAAAACTCACATAGTGTCAAACTCTTCTCTTTGTCTGAATAAACCTACTCATTTTTCAGAGCCCACTTTCAAGCTTCACCTCAGGGAGGCCTAGGACAGGACCTTGGTTAGGCGCTCACAGCACTTCACGCATGTCTTCTTTTGCACACTCATCACTACGGTAACTGTCGTGGGACCAGTGGTTTGATGTGGGGTTTCTCAACAGCGGCACTGTGGACATGTGGGCTGGATAAGCCCTTGCTGTGCACGGTGAGATGCTGTAGCAGCGTCACTGACCTCTGCTCACTAGGCGCTAGTAGCACCCCCTCGATTATGATAACCGCAGCGTCCCCTGGGAGCAAAATGAGCTCAGGCTGAGAACCACTGGTGTAACATCTGTCTCCCCAGTTAGAATGGAAGTTCCGTGAGGATGGTCCAGGCACCTGAGACCCCGCTTCCTTGGTTTCTCAGCCTGGCATTCACTCCTCTGTGGAGCTGATCCTCCCCGTCCCAGCTTGAGCCGAAGGCCACCTGAGAATGAGTCAAACCTTCCTTTTTAGAAGATTCTCCTCTGTGGGCTTGGAGGGCTTGAGGGCAGAGATCTGTTTTACTGGCTTTTGTACCTGCCAGCCCCGTCAAGGCTTTGCTTTCAGGGCGGTCAGGAAGTGATGGCTGGAGGACAGGTGGAGGGTGGGCAAGAGGGGCTTCTAGTGCTGGGAGCTGGCAAGGGATGGTCCTTCTTATTAGGGGTGACTTCTATTGTTTTTTCTTTGTTTTTTTAAGAAGTTCGGACTTTATTAGATACCCGGAGGCTGGCCCCAGGGAAAGCCTTGGCTGGCCTCCCAATTCTCCGCCTCAGAAGTGACAGTGGGGAGAGGAGCAGCCTGCGTAAGGCGGAGGGGCCCCAAGTGGGGGGCCCGAAACCAGTCCTGCTGGTCCGTCTCCCCTCCCACTTGGCTCCGGCTCCTCTGGGATTATCACATCACATGGTGAGGATCTGCTTGGAAGACACAAAAGGCTGCATGGACGCTTCTAAGGCACGCTGGTAGTCCTGCAGTGGGACCTCGGAGCAGGCAGGGGCCGTGAGCTGGCCTCGGTGGATGAGATCACACAGCGTGAGGATCAGCTCCTTGAACTGGTCTGTGGGAGGTTGGAGGGTGTCAGACGGGGGAGCAACCGCAGGGCTCGGTGAGGGGACACGCGGGCTTCCCCTGCTGGTAGGAGCTGGTGCTGGGCTCCAGGGAAGCCTCGAGAGCCCGGGGCTCAGCCAGGGACACGGCGGCCGCTGTGGAGGCGGCCTGGGGCCCGCCTGTGCCCAGGACAGTGAGGGCCAGGGTGGGGACAGAAGCACGGGGAGCAGCCCCAGGAGCTGACGAGCTGACGGGCAGGCAGAGTGGTGCTGTGATGGCTCAGACCCACAGGACCTGACTGGGTGTAGCGGGGAGTCCTGAATGGTGGGAGGGCGGAATCACTCAGAGGGGCAGAAGCCAGAAGAGGCATGGGGAGGGGGTGGGTGGTGCCTGGCACACCAACAGATGTGGAACAGAGGAGCTCTGCTCAGGGAAAAGAGCCTTCCCTGAGAGCCCAGGCTCCCTCAGAACCGCACCAGCAGAAGCCACCAACGTCCCCTCCCGGGCTTGCCTCCCACTAAGGACCCCATAAGGTAGAGGAAGATGAGAAGGGAAGGCCTTGGCTGAGAAGTACTTTTTCACAGACATCAATTCATTCAACATTCAAATTGAATCGTATCCCCTGCTTAAAACACTTCAGTGCTTCCCATTTCCCTTTAAGATCGAGCCTGAGCTCCTTGAAGAGGATTATAAGGCCTTTCATAATCTGGCCACAACCCATCTGTCCGGCTTCCCACTCTCTACTGGGCTTTAACACATGCTATTTCCTCTGCTTGGAACAGCCCCTCAGACGACCACTTCCCTCCCCATCACTGGGATAACTGCACGCCATTCCTCAGCTCAGCCTGGGGCCGGTGGTGGTCCCAGTCTGGGGAGCCAGTCCTCCAGGAGAGGAAGAATAGTGTGCTGGCTCAGGTTCTGGAGTCAGAGAGACTGGCTGTTCACATCCTGGCTGCACACCCCTTAGGTGGGGATGACTTGGGGCAAGCTACTTCACTACTCTGAGCCTCTGTTTCCTCCTGTGTCAAACAGAGCTGACAGTAGTTTAAACAATTATGACATTTAAACTGAGGCAGAGGTTAAGTAACTTGCCCAATGTCCCACAGCTCGCTCAGCAGAACCCACAGCCAGTAATGGTGGAGGCAGGATTTGGGCCTGGGCAGGCCGGTTCCAGAGTCGGTTCTCTTTCCTTGGCTGTCTTCCATGGCAGTCTTCCCCACTGTCAGCTCCTCAGGAGGGCGGCAGGGGGTGCCTTGTTCAATATGGTGCCCCAAGGATTAGCCCACTTTAGTCCAATAACTATTTGCTGACTGTAGCTGTATTTAGAGACTGTTTTCCTTTATCCCGTTGTGGGCCTGGGGGTCCAATCACCTCTCCAGGGCTCAGAGTGGCTGGTCACTTCTGCAGCAGGCACTGCCCTCATGTGACCCTTGGTAATGGGGCCATCATCCACTTACCTGGACTGTGGTCCTTCTTCCACTGGGATAACCAAAAGCCCCGAAGTTTGAGATCCTTAAAAATGAGCAGGCTCTGTGGACACAGGAGGGACATGCTGGGGCTGAGGGCAAGAACTTCAGGCACTGCCTAAGGTATGGCTTCCCCCAGGGGCGGGGGGCACTGCCTGAGTTTAGACAACGGTGGTGTCCAGGCCCCTGTCTCCAGGCACTCCCCCGCCCCACCCCACCAGCTTACCACAGAGGCGATGACAGGCTGCTTGGCCATCCCCCCATAGGTCACCATGGTTCCTCCAGGCCTGAAGGGTCCAGAGAGAAGAGAGTGGTCGCAGGGAGAGACAGAGCCCTTCTTGAACCAGTTACAATGCATCTATTCCAACCCTGATTCCTAAACCTCGTTCTCAGAATCCCTGGGAAGGGTTCAAAAATACAGGTCCCTAGGCCCGACCCAGACCTAATGAATTGGGAAGCAAAGCTCTACATTAAAAACGACAGAAAACAAACAAGCAAGCAAACACCCCTTGCAGATGACCTCGATGTCTAGCCAGGGTTGGGAGCCCAGAGTTAAGCTCCCAGTCAGGCTTTGAGGAAGAGCTGCAGAGAAGAATACTCCCCTGAGCAAAGCTCACCACCCGAGTCGGGAGTGGAGCCGGAAGCAGATCGGGCCGGGCTCTACTCCACTGTCGGTGTATGACGCTGGGCAACATGTCCACAGCGGGCCACACTGCCTCTCCTGTACACGCTCCAGTGACACAACGCAGCTAAGGAATGGTGCGGACAGTGCAGAAGACAATGGCAATTGTCAGGACCTGCTGTCTGACACCCACACCCGCCCCAGCGGTCAAACAGGAGAGGGGCTCATATAATTTTTAAAACGTAAGCTAGGACTTCACATGCCTGACTTAACCTGTGCTCCCCTCGCCACTCCCCTGGCTCTTTTAGGAGCTGGTTGATCAAGGAAGACCCGAGATACATTCTGGGACAACACGAGGGAGGCTCTGTGAACTCCAGGGTGGAAGAAGCTGCTGAGAGAGGCAGGTAACTCTCTGTGCCTGAGGCCGGGGGCCAGTCGGGTCTTAAGTTCCCTCCAACTGCCACCTCCTCTGGAAAGCAGCTCCTGCATGGTGGGGGGGCGAGCCCTCCCTCCGTGGACCCGTATTACACTTGATCTAATCAGAATGGCTACCGTATACTGGGTGTTTACTATGTGCCAGGCACAGGTCTGAGCCCTTCACATGTGCTGGCCAGTGAATCCTCACGGTAACCCCAAGGCAGGACTTTTATGACTCCTATTTCACAGACGAGAAAACTGGGGCCCACCTCTCATTTGTAGAGCGCTGTGTACAGACCTCAGAGCCCCTTGGACTCACCTTCTGAGGTAGAAAGGGTTTATGTCCCCCCATTTCACTGATGAAGAGACTGAGACCTGGATCGTTTTTCACATATTGCCTAACTTTTCATAGGTCCACAGCTAGTAAGCGTGAGCCACGGGGGGATGGCAGCGGGCCTCAGAGGCTGCCCAGAGGAGGGCTGAAGAGGTATGCTTGGAGCCACGGCGACTCGGGCAAGCTGCCTACCCTCTCTGGGCCTCGTCTGGGCGGGGATGGGAGCAGTGCCCCTCACCTAGGCGATTGCGGAGGGGGTACATCACGCACTCTGCACAGCCTGGTGTGTGGTAAACACTCTGTGATTGTGACTACAGCTCTCTGGTCACATGACCCAAATTCCCATCCAGCCTGAGTTCTAGAGGGTTCCCTCAGTGTCTCAGCCATCTAGGTACCCTGTAGCTACTGAGTGCTAGCAAATATGTGTTAACAAATGCTGGTGCTCTAGTTGGGAAGTGTCCTTTCAGGTGCCCTTCAATTCGACAAGATTATATTAATGGAAAGAAAGAAGGAAAGGACATGCGCTGTCAACACTGTCAACGTCATCCCCCTGTGGTGGGATGATAGGTGAGCTCTGTGCTTAACTTTTCCTTTGTACTTTTACATGCTTTCAAGATGTTTTGTAACAGCATGATGTTACCTTTAAAATCAGAATCTATTTTTAAAAGCTAATAAAAAACTTAAAAGCTAATAAGCTAGGACTAAGCGACTTTTTCAGATGCCCCTAGGTTATGAATCCTTACCCGTTCCCCTATCACAGAGCGCCCAGGAGTCTACTTCTGGGGTCCCTAGGAGAACAGAGCTGGATGGTCATCTGTAAAGGAGGAGGCTGAGAGAGGGAGGGCCCGAGTAACTAGGACGTGACGTGGGTCCCATCTTCCTACTCAGGGTCGTGCTGACCTGGCCTTGGCCTGCACTGGCCACTGGGACTTGGTCACTCGGTGGTCCTCCTGGCTAAATCCCGGGAGGGAGACTTCGTGCACTGGACCCACGGGGCCGAGGGACTTACGCCAAGTGCCGCAGCAGCTCCGTGGAGCTTTTCCCGCCGACACAGTTGAGAGCAAGCTGAGGCTGGGGCACGTCCTGGAAAAGAAGGGACCTGCAGTGAGCGAGCTACCCCTCTGTGGTGGGGTTTGAAGCTTGCTAAACAAACAGCACTTCCCTGGCCCAAGGGCTGTGTCAGGAAGGAGCGAAGAAAGTGGGACAGTCATGCCTTCCAACTCCGTCTGGGAAGGGCCTTTTCTTTACCAGCTTAATCCTGTTATCTGTTTTAGGATTTTGTTCAAAACTCACCTCCTCTGGGAAAGAACAGACAAAGGGCACCTATGTTCTGTTTTGACGGACTTCATTTCCCCCTCTTCTCAGCACTTACAACTCAGTTTATATTAGATGTGCTGACCTACTGCTTCAGAAATGTTCTCAAGAGGCGTGTGTTCTCAAGTAAATGTGTGTCCGGTCCCTCCAGGGTTCAGTGATAAGAGGCTGAGATGTGGTTCGGTCACTTACTAGGTGTGCTGGGCAGGGTTAAGGGGCTTTGATTTCAGAGAGGCCTGGAACCAGCCCGACTCCACCACTTATGATTGTGTGGTCTCAGTAAAGTCCTTTCTTTTTTTCCAAGTCTTCGTTTTCTCACCTATAAAATACATAGCACCTACTTTGTAGAGCTTTTGTGGGGATTATCAGATAAAATATAAGGCAGATGCTCTGGAAATGTGACTCCTTTTCTTTCTCTTCCCTCCTGTACCTCAGTTTCCTCAGCTCTCTCCCAGCTCCGAGATTTACTTCAGCTGTGTGGGCTGACGTAGTTCACCACTAACATTCAAAACTACCAATCACACAGGGTTTCCTAAACCTTGTCTGTCTCTCCTGCCCCCTCACAGCCCCGGGCACTTAATGCATGCTTTCCCCTGGCTGAGGGAATGGGCTTTATCCTTCCACGAAAAGAGACAAAGGGAGGATTTTGGAGACATGGGGCCAGTGCCAGCTTTTCTAATTCAAGTGAATTTCTTTCTTCAGGGAGTTGGGCCTGGAATGGAGGTGCAATGTCCCTCATCACGGGTACCTTAAAGAAGTTTTTCATCTCATGCTTTCTCAGTTCCTCTTCTGTGACAACATGATGGGCCCCCAGATTCTTCAGTCTGTCGGTCAGCTTCTGGATGTCAGGTCTGGAAACCAAACACAATCCAAGGTCCTCGTCATATCTGCTCACTTTCTCCACGGAAGGCTCCCAGGACCCCTCTGCCACAGCTGTGAGAACCTGAGTTTCTCTTTGTGGGAAGCTAAGCCGGGCCTGGCCACCAGTCTCATCACATGCCAGCATCTCTTGGCCTCAGTTTCCTCACTGGCGTGAGAGAGCACTGGGTGGTTTCTACTGCTCCTGTCAGCTCAAGGACGCTAGAAACCATCTGGGCTCGGGGAGGAGTCATTTCACTTCCTGATTTCTTCTACTGAAACGACAAACTCTGCTTCCTTTCCCCCTCTTTTCAAGGGGCTTTTCAGAGTGTTGTGCAAACACACTCCGGTCCAGGAGTGGCTCTGAGCCTCTTTACCAAGGCAAACAGAACAAGTTTTTTGTCAGCACAATGGAGGGGATGGGGAACTGAAGCGAGTATCAGTTCTCCTGCCAAGGCTGGGCTTCCCTGAAGAGACACAACCACGTGCGTGGATGGTGAGGCTTAAGGAAGTTGGAGGATATGATGGAGAGAGAACAAATTGGGAAACTAAGTTTGTCATTGGTTTGCTGTGTCTTCCTGAGCAAGTGGCTTCCTCTTTCTGATGACAAACCTGCCCCATCTCCTTTACATCTGTATTTAGTGCACTTCAAAGTATCACACAAATGCAAGGGAAACAAGGGCTCTGGGTTAGTTGGTTCACAGAAAGAATAACACAGCTTAAAACATTCCCAAATGTGAACTGTGGTTTTAAAAACATGAGGTTTATCACAAGTCAAGAGTCTCAGAAACTCTTAGCTGTTCACTAAGGGCCTTCTCCTTCCTGCCCTCCCTTTACATTTCAGATTCATTCATCCTATAGCCAAAAGCCACTGGACTTCAGTGCTGGTGGCTGACTCAGCTATAAGCCAGCTCCTGCCCGCTGGAAAGGAAGACCGCTTACGCAAGGGCGCCACCTGGTGGAAACGTGGGCACCCGCGGGTGCCAGGTGGAAAGGCCCAAGTGGTGTGCTGGGATCAGGCCTTCCCACGCACCTGTCTCGGACCACGTTGATGGTCCTCAGGCCCAGGGCCGCGGCGATCTGGATGACTGCTTGCCCCACTCCACTGTTGGATGCATTCTGGATGACAGAATCCCCTGTGGAGCCAGGAAGAGACTCAAGTTGAGACCTGTAACAGGTCAAGGGCTTCCAGCCTAGAATCCTATTATAGGGCCGGAGGTGGAGTCCTCAGACTCTGAAAGTACCCAGGACCTGCTGCTGAGCCTTCTCAGTCCTTGGACTGTTGCTCACTCTTCTCCCGTGCCCCCCAAACCTCTACAACACCCATGAAGCCTGCCAGGGTTCAGCAACTCAAGAGTTCACACTGGATGCAACTTAGACCCTGCTGTGTAAATGATTTTGCATCCTTCATCATCCTCCCAATTTTTATGTCCACAAGTCTCTGCTTAGGTTATTTCTTTGGCTTGCAATGTTTTCCTCTTTCCATCTCCCTTCATTTTCAAATCCTATATATCCTTCGAAGGACTGATCGAGTGTGGCTTCCTACATGAAGCCTTCCCAGATTCTTCCCCCGTGCACTCCCACAGCACTCTGCGGCCGTCTCTGTTAATGGTCACGGTCAGCCCTGACTTATACTTGGTTGTTATCTCAGTCCATTTCTATCAACAGCCTGCGGCTTCTTGAGGGGTAGATGCACTGCCTCAAAATGGGATTAGAGCTGCACTGGAGAAACTGGCAGCCCCTGAAACAGGGACCTCCAGATAGTCTGTGGTCAAAGCCGAGGCCTAACTTTGGACTTAGCCAACGGGGGAGGCCACGGGCCATGCTGGGAAAAGCATGGGCTCTGGAACGAGACATACTGGGGTGTGAGTCCCAGCTTCTCCACTGACTGTAACGGAAAGTGAACGGGGCGGGATGAGTCCTGACCTCTTTGAACTTCAGTTTCTCCCCCATGAAACAGGAGTCCTAGAAGCACCCACCGGGGTGCTCCTCATTAGAGCCCAGTGCTGTTGTGTCCGGGAAGGGGCTCTGTTCCCCTGAAATGCTATCTGGGTTTTGAGAGGCAGCAGGGATCTTGTGCTAGAGACAGAGGAGTTTCTGGAAGAAGGCCCATCCTCCTTAGGGTCAGCCTACAGATTGTCACCATCAGTGGGTTATGAAACCAACCTAGTGGGTTGCAAGCTTTTTTTTTTTAAAGTTAAAATCAAGGAAAATAGAATAAAAAAATAGTGGAGTGCATCACACATAGTGAGGGTAAATATTATTCCACGAAACTTTGGTTTTCAGTACATATGTATTCACATATGTCTATACACTGGATGACAATTTAAAGTTAATTCTTACTCTGGGTCAAAATCACACGTTTCACACCAGCCCTGGGGCAGGAAGGTGGAGAGATACACCATGGGCACAATAGGCCACAAAAGGTGGGTGGTGTCACAATAGCCTGATGTGACGACCACAGCTGCAGCCCACATCAGAGGGGGTCTGAGGGGAGAGGATGCAGGCGACCAAAACATCTGCTGCACTGGGACTTCAGCAAAGGTCCCTGATCACACCTGCTGGCTTTCTGCACTTCAAGAGACCTAGGGCTGCTCTGCCACAGCTGGGAGAACCGGCATTTGTCTCTGCAGGAAGCTGGGACTGGTTTTCAGCCAGACTTACGCAGAGCTGCCACCGAAGGTGATCACACTCCGGTATCTCTCCATCTCAGTTTCCTCGTCGGCATGACAGAGCTGGACTGGGTGATCTCTAGGGCCCCTGCCAGCTCCCGGATATGCGTGGTATGTGGGGTAACCCTCCAACCACGGGGGACGGGAGCTGGTGGGTAAGTGGCCCAGCCTCCTGTCACTTGGAGGTTAGTTCTGAGGAGGGTTCTGTGAGGGTCTGTGGAGGGTCCCCAGCAGGACTGGGCCCCGGCTGCCCACGGCAGGAATCAGCTTTCGCTGGCTCTTCCTCCTTCCCTGTCCCTGTCCCCAGGCCCTCACTCTTGCTTCCTGGGGTCACCTCCCCAGCGAACGGTCGGCCCCCAGTTCTTTTCTTAGGCTCTGCTTTCAGGGGAACCTGGAATAAAACACCTGGCTTTGTCATTTCCTTGCTGAGTGATCTCATACAAATAACTTACCTCTCTGGACCTCAGTTTCCTCATTTATAAAAAGGGAGAATGATAACAGCAGTGCACCTTTACTGGGCTGTATGCCAGGCCCTGTGCTAAGTGTCACACGGCATGTTTCAGTGAGCCCTCAGAACCCCTTACTCTCCATTTTATGGATGAAAAGTCTGAT
This sequence comes from Tursiops truncatus, assembly GCF_011762595.2. NCBI lineage: Eukaryota > Metazoa > Chordata > Mammalia > Artiodactyla > Delphinidae > Tursiops > Tursiops truncatus. The sequence goes on along the minus strand of NC_047034.1, from coordinate 161,102,468 downwards.
GATTTGAGAGGTCAGTTCCCAGTTAGTGAGGCGAAGCTGGGGTTCAGACCCGTGCTGTGGACCTCATTGCACCGCTCTGACGTCCAGTGCGTTTGACGGGGCAATGCATGGAAAGGCACGTATGTGGACTGCAAAGTGCTCTGGCAGTGCTGAGTGGAAAGATTAACACTAAGTTCAGCATTTTATTGAAAACACAGGGACTGTGTCTATGTTGTCTGGCTTTGTAGCCCCAGAGCTCAGCACAGCTCCATACGATTTTGCTGAATGACAGAATTCCATCCCAAGCTCTAGGGAATGTGACCCTTCAGCGGTTTTCTAGGGTGTACTCCTCATGAGGTTTCAGCATGTTTTCCAGGATCCAAGCTAACACCTTTCCATGTAAAGCAACACCACCACCCAGGTTGGGGCCATTTTCCTCGCAGGTAAGTTCCCAGGCCTCGGGGTCGGGACACGGGTCACACCCCAGTCAGGAGTGCCCGGCCTGCCCACCCACTGCGGTTCCTACCTGGCCGCAGCTGCTCGAAGTCCATCAGCATCCGGTAGGCCGTACAGGGATTGACGCCCAGGGTGGCGGCGCTCTGAAGAGGGATGTCACTCGGAACCGAGATGAGCGCTTCCTCGCTGAACACAGCCTCGGTTCGCCAGGTTCCTACGTGGGGGGAGGCCAGGGGAGTAAGGAAGGACCCCCTCCATGCCCAACCCCACTCCCCCTCCTCAGTGGACGGGCATCGAGGACAGCGGACTTCAGTAATACTTGGAGAAAAAGGAAAATCCCGAAGCCTTTTTGAACGTCTGAGTCCTCGTGATAATTACGTTAGGGACACTGTGTTATTCCCACGCCAGTTACCAGCAGAGTTAGCTAGTGTCACACAGCAGGTGGCTGAGGAGCTCAAACTACTGGACTCGGAGGGTGAGACAGCAACATCATTACCAGGGCAAGAGAAGTTGAGAAAGCCCCATTTCCCACTCGGCCCTCATTCTCACCTAAGGCAGGGTGACTCGGGTGGTATTATGGGAAAAAGCATGAACGCCAAAGGCAAAGGCCGGGGTGTGGGACCTGGCTTTGCTGCTCTGCTAGTCTGAGCACAGCACTAAGTCACTGAGATTTGGTTATTCTAATATGTAGATGACACTGGCAAGAAGAGCCTTGACTGGCCTCCCCCAAGAACTGTTGCACAGATCAAATGAGATATGGGAAGTGAAACAATCCTGTAAACTGGAAAAAAATGCTCATTAACCCCCAGACCACATTCCAGTTCTAGACAAAAGAATAATAAAATGTCCAATTTAAAGTCCTCACTCGGGCTTCCCTGGTGCCGCAGTGGTTGAGAGTCTGCCTGCCGATGCAGGGGACACGGGTTCGCGCCCCGGTCCGGGAAGATCCCACATGCCGCGGAGCGGCTGGGCCCGTGAGCCATGGCCACTGAGCCTGAGAGTCCGGAGCCTGTGCTCCGGGAGGCGCCACAACAGTGAGAGGCCCGCGTACCGCAAAAAAAAAAAAAAAAAAAGTCCTCACTCAACAGGGCAGGAACTGAGGCCGTGATTTGCCCTGTCGCCCAGCTCCCCGGGCTGCCCCCTTCCGTCTGCAGATACTCATCGGGCACCGGCTGTGAGCCAGGCCCCTCCAACAACGACACAGTCCTTACGTTCGCAGTGTGCTCACTCCAGTGGAGCAGAATAGGTGAGACACGAACAAGCAAATACAAGAATTCTAAGTTATACAGAGAGAGAGAGAGAGAGAGGGAGAGAGGGAGAGAGGGAGAGAGGGAGAGAGGGAGGGAGGGAGGGAGGGAGGGAGAGAGAGGAGAGAATTACTTTAGATGGGAGTCAGGGACAGCTTCTCTGAGAAGGCGACAGGCTAAGAGTTGAAGGATAGAGATGCAGCCTCTCAGAATCCACAAAGAACATTCCAGTGGAGGAAGAAGCGTGTGCAGAGACCCTGAGGCAGGACAGACATAGGAATGGAGCAGGAAGAATGCACACCGGAGGGGAGAGAATGGTGGGAAGAGTGGCTGGAGACATGGCGGCCGTGGCACAGGCTGGATGGACGTCATGATCTTGATCACAGGCTTTCATGGTCTTGACTCACAGTAACCGTGTGTTACAGTCTAACTCTGTACACGTACATGCGTAAATACACGTACACATACACAGATTCATAACAGAAGCCAAAGTTTCACGGAACAATACTTACCCTACTCTGTGTGATGTACTGTTATTTTCTGTTCTATTCTGACCAACTTTAACAAAAGAAAAATTCTGTTTGCAACCCACTGGATTGATTTCGCTAATGGGTCACAGCCTGCAGTCTGAAAAACATAAGGGCTCAGGGTCATGGCATAAAGAACGGATTTTATTTTAGTGATAGGAAGCTTTAATTTTCTTATTTATTTATTTATATATTTTTTGGCCACACTGCACGGCATGCGGGATCTTAATTCCCTGACCAGGGATCGAACCTGTGCTCCCTGCGGTGGAAACGCAGAGTCTTAACCACTGGACTGGCAGGGAAGTCCCAGGAAGCTTCCAGGAAGCTTCTAATTTTAGAGAAGTCTGAGGTGATTGGATTTATGCTTTAAGATCACTTTGTTGCTGCGTGAAAAAGACGGTGGCGGGGGAGCGGAGGGGTGGGCAGAGTAGGAACAGGGAGGCCGATCAGGGGGCTTCTGGAGGGGCCCAGATGTGAGGTGATGGTTGCCTCGACTTTGGCAGTGGGGATGAGGAAAAGCAGATGGACTCGAGTTATGTTTTGAAGATAGCACCAACAGGATTTGATGAGCACTGGGTGACAGGTCCTCACCCGTGCAGGCGGGGTCCTGTACAAAGCAGAGAGTCAGGCAGATGCGGGTTCAAGCCCTGGCTTGCCGCGCACTTGCGAAGCACCTCAGGGAGACGACTCGGAGCCCTGCTAGCTTGGCGTCTGGTGGCTGCGACGTCTCAGGGGCCCTCGCCTACCCTTCCAAAGCGCTCGACTGTGACTCATGACCCAGCGGCTGGGGTTCTGACGGTGCCCTGGCTCTACGTGGTCCAGTGTGGGGAGCAGGGGCCAGCCTAGACCGCTAGCTGTGCTGCAGGAGGGGAGAGCCGAGGTGGGCTTTAGGGGCCGGGAACTGGCGATAGGAGGCAGGAACACTCTTCATTAAAGGCTGTGTCAATCCCAGAGTAGATTTCTGGCTGAGAAAATAAGAGGTTGAAAAACTGAAGGACTGCTTTGGAGTCCAGGAGGCGCCTTGTCTGTCTCTGGGCTTGGTGCAGCCTGGTTTCCAGATCTTCAGCGTCATCTTCATAACTATCACCCTCATTCATCTTAGTCAACGTTTACTGTACTCTGCTCTGTGCCAGACGCTTAGTGAATGGCTTTCTGTGCGTGAAATCAAAGGTGTTTTCTACTTCCCCTTAGTGGCAGGACAATGGAAATCCAACCCTTGACACGGATTTCTGGGGCTTGGCAGTCCCTAATCCTCTTCTTAAGAGGACCTGGGTGGGATGGGATGGGGGCAGCACCCACGTCAGCCTCCAGGGCTTTAAAGTAGAAATGCTTAGACTTTGGAGTTGGAGAGACCTGCTTAAAAGCCCTGGCTCTGCCACTCACTAGTCGTGTTGACTTTGAATGATCACTTCACCCTTTTTGAGTTGCAGTTTTTCTAATCTATGAAATACAGAGAATAACACTCCCACTGTAGTGTGAAGATTAAGTGATGACATTGTACAGCCTGTCATTGTGCCGGGTACACAGTAGGTGTGGAACATGCCTTGGTCTCCTTTTCTGATCTGAATTCCCAGGCCCGAGTTCTGAGGACTCCCATTCCACACTCACGTGCACCTGACCCTTAAGCATCTCTGTCATCTAACGCAGGGGTCCCTAACCTATGGCCCATGGGCCAAACTTGGCTCACCACCTGCTTTAGTAAATAAAGCTTCATTGGAGCACAGCCCGCTTTTTATGTATCATTCATGGCTATTTACATTGGCAAGGTTGAGTAGAAGTGGAACGGCCTGCAAAGCCTAACATATTTACTAATTCGCCCTTTAAGAAAAAAGTTTGCCGCAAATTTAGTGTCTGCAAAGATCATTGTATGTATTCCCTCAGTTGACACAGACAAGGCAACGCCTATTAGCTCCATTTTAGAGATGAGGAAACTGAGGCTCAAAGTAGTTGTGATTTAAACAAGGTCATGGGGTGGTGGGGTGGTGGTGGTGGAAGGAGGGCCTGTATCTCATTCCCAGGCCAGTGCTTGCTATGCCCCAAGCTGCCTCAGGGGGCTTTGAGTGTTTCCAATGAGAAAGCCAGTTCACACATTAGCTGGCTCTGTCTCCCTTGGGATTGGTTGCATGTGGGAAAAAGCTGGCTACAGGCGCAGCAACAGCTGAGTAGCTCAGTGCATGAAAAATGCCCAAGATCTGGCCAGCTGAGGACGTATCTCTTTAATGACTGCTGCTCTACTACACGGCAGTCTTCACTGGAAGAAAGACCATGCCTGCTCACTGCTGTGTGTGAGAGCCTGGCGCCCTCAGGTGCTCACAACATGTTTACTGAATAAACTGAGTTAATTAGCATCCTGACAATGATAAAATCCTCGCCCCCATCCTCTCCGACTGCTTTAAAAGAATCACCTTTCCTCCGGGGAGAAATCCCTGCTCTGGCTATCACCCCCCCACACACGTGCAATTACGCACACGCCTGGCACATGTCCTTTATTCTCTCCAACCTCGCCAAGCTTCTAGGCCCACCCCGTCTCTCCAGTCCTACAGCACCACTTGCTCAGGCCCTCATCGTCTGAAGCGTGGATTGCTCAGCCACCTTCTCACTGGCTTCCTGCCTCCACCCTCTGCCCTTCCAGAGCATTCTCTGCACTGCACAGATCTGATCAAATCATTCCTCACGTTCACTCTTCATCAGGCCCCCAGTGACTGTGGATGCGAGCCCTGCACGACCAGGTCCCAGCCGACCCCTCCGGCCTCTTCTCCCTATCCACCCATGACCCAGCCATACTGAGCTACCTGCAGTGTGATGATGCCCTGCCTTCTCCGTCACCACACCTTTGCCCATGCCGCATTCCCTGCCTGGGAAGCCCTTCCTCCCCTTGCTGTACTTCTACGGTCTTCCAGACCCAGTTCAAGCATCACTTCTCTGAGAAGCCTTTCCTAATGCTTCCCAAGATAGGGAACTCTTGCCTTTGTGTTCATCCTGTGATTACACCACTCATTACACTGCACTGTATTAAGTGCTCTTTTCCCACTCCCAGCCAAGAGCACTTTGAGGGCAGAGACTGTGTCTGACCCACGTTGTGTGCCCGTCACTCTGCACGGGGGCTGGCCCGAAGCACCAGTCAGTATCCAGTGAATCCTTACACATCTCAATTTGCTCACCTGGCTGTGCTCGTTCACTGCCAGGGGACTTTCGGAGAGGGTGGGGCCGTTCTTGGCACTTCCCTCATCTCAGAGAAGGAAAGAACTTCTAGTAGACTCCTGGTGCTGTCTTCTCTCGCCTGGTACATTTTTCTTTCTAGAACTGCTCCTTCCTAACCTCTGGGGCTGTCGACCACAAGGCCTCACTCTCTGTACCACAGAGGTTGGCAAGAGACTCAACCAGGGCAATTGGAGTGGCCTAAGCCCACCCGCTAGTGATAGGTTCATGGATGGGCAAGGATCCAGACAGGGCTGGTCAGAGCCCTTCTGGGGGATGGATATGGTTGTATTGGACACATTGTAGAGGACATGCTTCTTCGTTTGCTCTCAGGATGATGTAAACCTCAGGCTGCTGGTGGCCATCTATGAAAGGTATATATCAGAGTGGGTCTGAATCTTACCTCCACCCTTATTGGCTGGGTGACCTTGGACAAATTGCTTAATCCTTTACATTTACTGTAGTCTCATCTGCATAATGGGAATGATAACAGTATCCACATCATGTTGTGGGAATGACTGAGTAAATACAGGTAAAGTGCTTACAACAGTGCCTGGTACAAAGGGAGTGGTCAATATTTGTTGCTATTCCTATATCACTGTGTGGGGAGATCCCATTGGAGAGCTAATGAGAATAAGAGAAAGAGGTCTCATAGCATTGGTGTTTCTGGATCCAGCTGTGCCTGAAGCCTTCCATCTCTTGCACTTCCCAGTTCCACAAACCAATTAACTTCTTTTCTGATAAAACAAGTTTGAGTTGACTCTCTGCAAGTTATAACCCAAAGGGTCCTCCCATTGGAGTGTAGCGGGAAAAACGGAGGAGACAAGAGTCCAAGGGGCTCTCCTTTTAGTTAGCTGTTTGCATTTGGACAAGGGCTTCTTCTTAGGTTTCAGGTCCTCGTATGTCCAATGGGGTGGATGTCAGCTCTGCTTCCCTCTTGTGGCTCCTGTAAGGATCCATCTGTATAATGTTTGTGCCTCAAAAACGACCAAGTACGAAAACACAAATCTCACCAAAGACTCTTGACCACATGTCACAGAAAACTCTAACTCTCAGCATGGCTTTCGCAGGGCCTTCCCCAGGCGGCCCCACCTGCTCTGTAACCTCCCCTTCACTTTTGCAGTCCTCTCTCACATGCTCATCCTCTGCTGTGGCTACACTGGGTTCTCCTCCATTTCCCAAACTCACCCTTGTGTCTTTGCTCATTTCGTTTCCTCTAAATGCCACAATTTGGAGCGCATCTCTACCTACCAAAATTCATCCATCAAAGGTCCCTTCCAATGAAGCCTCCTCCACGAAGCCCTGATCCTTCCTTAAGACCGTGTCTCTCTCACACAGAGTCGCCAGAAGTGTCCTCGGCTTCCTGTGAACTTGCAGCACTCCCTTTACGGAGGTTGCTGGTTTGGAGATGTCTTCAATTAGGTTTTAACCTCCTGGAGGGAAGGGGCTGTCTTATTTGATTCCCCATTGAGCCCTACATTCCCTAGGGATGTAGGGATTCAGAGACTCATAGCTCCGATCAACATGCGCCCACAGTGATGAGAGGAGGTGTATCACCTCCTGAGCAAAAGAAACAGAACTGCCGCTCTCCTGGTCCAGCTTCCATCCCCACTGGAGGTGGGTATATGGACTTAATAATAAACCCTGTGCTGCTTACTTACAGAGACAACGAACGGACGTGTATCTTGCGGATGAAATAGGATCTGAAACAACAAAAAGCTGCAGACACCTGGAGAAACTCACCCAAACCAGCATTCGCTGGAATCACCCAGTCTCCTGGCTTCACCCTGGTCACACTGCTGCCCACTGCTACGACCTGTCCAACACCTTCATTCCCTCCAACAGCAGGCAGCCTGGGAAGGAGGCCATAATTTCCTAAGGGAGAAGAGCACAGCATCATCCAGTGAAGCTTGGGCAGTGAAAGAGCATGGACTTCAGAGTCAGACAGACCTCAGCCTGTTCTGGCCTCTGCCTCTGACCAGCTGTGTAACTAACCAACCTCTCTGAGCCCGAGCTTCTTCATCTGTAAAGGGGAATAATACTCCTCAGCTTCATGGCTATTATGAAGATTAGATAAGATAATATAGGAAATGAGCCCAGCATATCGCACACTTCACAAGGGTTGGTTTGCTCCCCGCTGCAATCTTCCTAACTCAAAAAGCCTCACATTCCAGGGAGGGGAGGCCAGAGAGGGCTCACACGGCCTGTAGACGGCTCATCTGGAGAACAGCTGCTGCTAATCACAGGAATTTCACACCCACACCTGGGGAGGAATGAAACCCAGGTGGCGGCTAAGCAAAAAAGCCAATTAACATAAGCCACAGAAACCAAGGTTACCTTGGATCATATTAATGTCAGATGGATTGACAGGGGCTGCCAGCATCTTCACATGGACGTCTGATCCGCCCACAGCAGCCAGCTCCAGGTTCTTCAGTCTAAGCACAAAGCCAGAGAGAGATGTTCATGTCAGCCAGGCTAGCCAGGGAGTCTTTTGCTCAAATCATCTCCCCAAAGTAGGTCAGGCAGCAACATTTTTGAGCTGCCATTGTGTGCCCAGGAATTAGGGTTGTTAAGAAAGAGAGGAGCTATAAGGAATTAGTACAGGACACAGAGTAATGCTCATTAACTGCAAATGGAAAGTCCCTAGTAACCTTTCCACTCCACCGCCCACTCTAGCGCAGAAAATAGCTAAAACTCCTTTGGGCATTGTTTAGTAGTGGTTAGCGATGCTAAGAATCACCTGGTATACTAATATTATGGCTTCTCAGGCCCCAGGGCTGACCTACTGAATCAGAATCTCTAGATAAGGGGCACCCCAAGTGGTGAGGGAAATAGAGATGGCCCATGGAGTTGGGAAAGAACTCCCTGGGTGACTGTGGTTCATCCCCTGGAAGGATGTCCCTTCTGGATGAGGATCTGGTCTGTCAGAAAGGATGCTGGGTGGAGAGCTGCGGGCCTCAGGTGTGAACTGCATCACAGGATGGCTGCGTCACCGCAGGCAGGTTTCTTCCCTGCTCTAGGCCTTCGTTTCTCCATTTGTAAAATGGGGGTGATGCCACCCTCACCCCCACTTGCATTTGATCACTTCCAAGAGCTCTTCCCATTTCAAGCCTGTGTGGTAACTCAGAGTACTCACAGTGGGTGTGCTGTAGACATCAGGGGACTAACGTCTTTATCCACTGGAATGTTGGTTAATGGGTAAAACCTGCCCAGTGGCAATGCCCATGTGCTGCTTTTTTTTTTTTTAATAAAAGGAGACCTTCCAACCAGAAAGGACTGATCAGTGTATTAGACCAATGGATCCTCATGACTTTTAATTATCAGATTCCTTTTCTGTCTCTCTCCATACCTCTGAGACTTCATGTTTGCAGTGCTTTTCTCTGCCCAAATGGACTTGTTAATAATTCTCCTTATTTTTACTCACCAAAGGCAGATATAAAAGCCAACCAGAGGTTCTTAGCATTAGGCAACAGTGTCACTGCACTAAGCTGATGTAATTCCACCCACTTCCTGCTGAAATCTGATCTTTTAATTATACCTGAGGCTCCACTTGGGGTAAAAGTGTGATTTCTAAGAAATCGCTTGTACTAAGTAGTAGTAATTGTGGCAGGCATTTGTGAGGTGTTTATTATACACCAGGTATAACACACCTGTGCTAAGGGCTTTAAACACATAATCTAAGATGTAAGACCCCTGTGACGAAAGTATGACTATTCCCATTCTATCAAGCAGGAAATGAAGGCTCCTGGAGATGATGAACTTACGCAGTGTAAGAGAATTGGTCAGGGTGGGGCTTATCCACTTTAAGAGTTGGCTCTCTTACTTACCTTGCTCTAAACCAGTACCTGAAATGAGCATTGGAATCCCTCTGACTGCCTACGAGGACCCCTGGGGACCCAACCTGGGAATCCCTGTACTGGATTATGACCAAAATAAGGGAGGCCATGCTTTACCATGATTGAGAAACAGCTGCAAAAAATCAAAATAAAAACCCTCTCTACAGAAAATAGTTAACTAGGAAGGAGTTGATGACCAGGGCAGAGAGAATACAGAAAGGGCTTTTTTTTCCCTTTTAGGTTAAGTATTAAGGAATGTATGTTTTTGTTTTTGTTTTTTGCGGTACGCGGGCCTCTCACTGTTGTGGTCTCTTCCGTTGCGGAGCACAGGCTCCGGACGCGCAGGCTCAGCGGCCATGGCCCACGGGACCAGCCGCTCCGCGGCATGTGGGATCCTCCTGGGCGGGAGCACGAACCCGTGTCCCCTGCACCGGCAGGTGGACTCTCAACCACTGCGCCACCAGGGAAGCCCGGAATGTATGTATTTATACACAGCTGGAGGAGGGAGAGCCCTCGTAATAATAATAACTACTGTTTGAGTATGTACCAGACAGGCACGCAGCTGAGTGCTTTCCGTGTGAGCTTTCATATTATTCTGATTTTACAGCGGAGGAACAAAGGCGCAATAAAGAACTTGTTTCAGGCCACCAAAAGTCGTGAGTGGCTGTTATGGTTTGAACCTGGCAGTCTGACGCTAGAGAAGCCGGCTGGTGAAGGGCTGACCCCACACCACGCAGAGGGCTGCAAGAGAAGCCTGGAGTAGTGGGCAGCCTTGACCATTGCTGGGCCTGCTTGGGGAGCTGGGGGCCAGGGGGAGGGCTCCGCAGCCTCTCCACCAGGATAAGGAGGGAGGCGTCAGCCCAGACGCCACTGTTTCTCTGTGAACACATATGTAAGTCTGCCCTCCAGAGAAAAATCCTGCCCAGAGCAAATGGATTGTGGACTAGCTGCCCCTTTATATCATCTGTACTGCTTCTCTCTTGCAGTTTGACAGAGTTTTTCTGTAAGCTGACAGACTCCACGTGCTCAAGCTACTTAAAGACATTTTTTTCCTGCACATTTTCTACACGCTCTTCCCTCAGCCCAGAATTCCTTTTCCACAGCTTCTCTGCAAAGTGAGAAATTGAACTCACCCTTTAGGACCTGGCTGAAATTTTACTTCCCCTAAAGCATCTTTTTTTTTTTTTGTCATATTATTTTTTTATTTTTTTTAACATCTTCATTGGGGTATAATTGCTTTACAATGGTGTGTTAGTTTCTGCTTTATAACAAAGTGGATCAGTTATACATATACATATGTTCCCATATCTCTTCCCTCTTGCGTCTCCCTCCCTCCCACCCTCCCTATCCCATCCCTCCAGGCGGTCACAAAGCACCGAGCCGATATCCCTGTGCCATGCGGCTGCTTCCCACTAGCTATCTACCTTACGTTTGTTAGTGTGTACATGTCCATGACTCTCTCTCGCCCTGTCACAGCTCACCCTTCCCCCTCCCCATATCCTCAAGTCCGTTCTCCAGTAGGTCTGCGTCTTTATTCCTGTCTTACCCCTAGGTTCTTCATGACATTTTTTTTTCTTCTTAAATTCCATATATGTGTTAGCATACGGTATTTGTCTTTTTCTTTCTGACTTACTTCACTCTGCATGACAGACTCTAGGTCTATCCACCTCATTACAAATAGCTCAATTTCGTTTCTTTTTATGGCCGAGTAATATTCCATTGTATATATGTGCCACATCTTCTTTATCCATTCATCCGATGATGGGCACTTAGGTTGTTTCCATCTCTGGGCTATTGTAAATAGAGCTGCAATGAACATTTTGGTACATGACTCTTTTTGAATTTTGGTTTTCTCAGGGTATATGCCCAGTAGTGGGATTGCTGGGTCATATGGTAGTTCTATTTGTAGTTTTTTAAGGAACCTCCATACTGTTCTCCATAGTGGCTGAACCAATTCACATTCCCACCAGCAGTGCAAGAGTGTTCCCTTTTCTCCACACCCTCTCCAGCATTTATTGTTTCTAGATTTTTTGATGATGGCCATTCTGACTGGTGTGAGATGATATCTCATTGTAGTTTTGATTTGCATTTCTCTAATGATTAATGATGTTGAGCATTCTTTCATGTGTTTGTTGGCAGTCTGTATATCTTCTTTGGAGAAATGTCTGTTTAGGTCTTCTGCCCATTTTTGGATTGGGTTGTTTGTTTTTTTGTCCCCTAAAGCATCTTTTGACCCTCTTCTTGGCCCTGAGAAAAATCACTTGCTCCACCCTCAGTGCTCCCATTACACAGATGGGGGTGACTATGCCATTTAAGACCATCTAGTTTATGAAGTCTTTTCATACATTTTCTTCAACTGATCACAAAGCATAAATTCACATTCCTTTTCCAACTCCTGGGGCCGGATGTCCTCCAGAGTTCAGGCCCGTGTGTTAGCTGCACCTCTCCCTGGGGGATAGGCAGCACTCCCATCAGACACATTGTTCCTGAAGCAAAAAGTAGGAATATTCACACTAAGTGGGTTGAACAGTGACCATATAAAAACTTCACTCCAGATTAGGTTTTGCCTCCAAATGAGTTATGAAAAAACAAAACTGCTAGTTTTCAGAGCTTTCTGGATTTTGGAGTGCAGATATGACTTCAGATTTGAATCCAGGTCTTTCAGACTCAGTTCAGGGCACTTTTTACTTATCACTGAGTTTTAAAGTCAGAATGTGTGTTGTCTCCCTACTAGGCTGTAAGCTCACGGAGGGCAGAGAACTTTTAGTCTTAACTCAGTGTTCAGCACAGCATCTGGGACCACAACAGTGCTGGAGAATGCTTCTTAAAGAAATTGTCCCGTTTTCCTCTTTAGTGAGAAAATGTGGTGCAAAAGCGACAGTCAGGGAGTCACGGGAGGGGCTTACACCCCAAGGACTTAGCTACTGAGGCTGGTACTTGCTCTCCCTGGTCCTGGGCTGTTTAGGAAAATACCGCTGAAAGATGGGTACAAATAAAAACGGAGATTATCCTTAAGGGAGTTCAATCTAAGCAAAAACCCATGCCTCTTTTCCTCACAGGAGAGTGCAGATCAAATTTGCAGTACGTTTGTAATTCTTAAAAATCTAGATGACTGTGGTCAGGATAAGAATACAGGTAGCTCTCAGTTCATAGAAGAAGGGTAGAACATGGATTTGGAGTGAAACAGGTAGTCCTGGGTGTGAATCCTACCTCAGTCATTGACCAGCTAGCTGAACCTCACAGTACTCATCTGTGGAATGGGAGAACACTAGAAGTCAGCTCATGGATTAGGTGAGTTAATGGACATAAAGCACTTGCTAGAGTACCTGATACACAGTAGATGCTGAAGAAATGTTAGCTGTTGTCAGAGGTGGGACTATCCAAGGAAACCTTTGAAACAGCTGGCTATACCTCTGAAAAAAATCAATGAATCACTCAAAGGAAGACGGCAACTTTTTGGAAAATTCAAGTAAATTTAATTAAACAAATATTTATCAACAGTCCTACTAAGCGCCAGGGACTGTGCCAAGGGCTTTAAAGATTGAAAAAAATAGTATCTCCTGCCCAGGAGATTGATGGCGTGGGGACTCACATGTGGAAACGCTGGGAGGGCGCTTGTAGTGCTAAAGCCAACTGAGTGTGTGACCAGCCGGAGGGATAGCAAAGGGTTACCAAAGGGACTTCGGAAGGTGTGATATCTTAGCTGAAGCTTGAAGGATAAACAGGAGCTTATGGGGTGGACTGAGAGAAACGAAGGATTTCCTGCCAGAGGGAATGGTAAAGAATCTGACCTGATGGTAGGCCAGGCACAGGTGCAGTCTAGGTTGGAGTTGTGGGAATGGAGAGAAGGATCTGATAACCTGGAATCTCTTAAATAAAAAGTGGCATTGATTTCACTTGGCGACTGACTCCATGGGGGTGGCTGGGGAGTCTTTGATGGCTCCCAGGCTTGGGCAACTGGATGTTGAGATAGGAGGAAAGAAGAGTGGCTTGGAGTGGGGAGGAAGGTGTTACATCTGGAGCCTGAAGCAGGTGGCCGGCAGTACGGAATGGAGCAGAGGGTGCTCTGCACTGGACACACAGAGGTGAGTCAGCTGCGTGTAGGTACAGTCTAGGATAGTAGATAAACTTATTCTGGGTGATCTGGCTGGACAATTAAAGCTCCAGACACTGTGCTTAGTGTTCATATACAAGATGCTGTTGAGTCCTCAAGTTGTCTGGAGGGTGTTGTCACCCCAATTTTCAGATGGGAACTGAAGCTCAGAGAAGTTAAGTAACTTGCCCAAGGTTAAGCTGTTAGTAAGTGGCAAGACTTGATCTTAAGCTTGACTCCAAAGCTCAGACTGTCGAACACTAAGCCGGCATCCCCTACACTGTGTGTGTGGAATCTCTGTCCTGGGAGATATTAATAGGTATTCCCTGGGGTCCAATACTTTTGGGAAACGCTGCCTACTAAACTCCCTTTATAAGATTCAAACTGCACATTAGAGTCATAAAGGCTCTGAGAAGTCCTCCAGTAAAGAAACCCACGTGGCTTTGTGTAACCCAGAGTTTCCAGAGTTAACTCAGCTGAGAACACTACCCTCACAGCACACTGAGTACCCCAGACAGCAGTTTGAAAAGTGCTGCACTGGGCTGCAGCCTGCTCCCAGTTCTCTTCTTGGTCTTCTGGGAGCCTAGCTGCTCTGCACCAGTTGAAATTCACAGAAGTGGGAGGCAAGGGGAGTGGGGCAGGAGACGGAAAGTTGAAGCTGCAGACAGAGGTGGGTGAGGGCGGGGACAGGCCTGACACAGGCTGCTTGCGCAGGGGGAGGTGTGTTGGTCCAGCTGCGTCTCACCAGGAAGACCAGCCCCAGCCTGCCCCACGGAATGCCATCAATACTAGACACTGCTGTTCCTGCAGACAGTTCTAACAGCGTCGTCAAGGATACCATTCTGCCGAGACAGGAAGGAAAACCGGGCCGAGTCTGAATTCCAGAGTTGGACCTCGGGTGTAATGATAGCAATTTCTTCCTTGTTTTTTTTTGCTTTAAACTCACCAAAGGAACTGGTGGCTGTGTTATGGAGTGCAAAGGAGGCACCCAAACACAGCCTGGCTGGATCTCAAGACACTTTCCCAAGACTGTTCAGTCCCTTCCCCTGTGAGTAGTGGCGCCACGCGACTCGGAGGGATGCCTCTGCCTTCATTCGACAGATCCCACACTGGATAAGGTCACAATGGCTCCTTTGAGGCAAAGGCTGTACACCTGTGATGCCATATGAACTACAAGGGAGACAAAAGCAGGCAGAAGAAAGAGCCTTTTGAGAGGGGGGAAAAAGAGGCCAGTACTCTGGGGCCTGGCTCAGTTATGCTGGCCGTGTAAGGCGGGCATCAGCCAGCTCTGCTAAGATATCTTTCCTGCCTTCCGCATTTAATTAGCAACCATTTGTACTTATCTTGCATCTTCCACTCAATCACCTCAAAGTGGTCCCTCGTCATTTTGCGCAGGAAGAGTTGTCATGGGCCACGGAGACTTTCTCCTCTGCTCATTACAGAGAGCCAAGAATGTGCGTTCCATCACAGAGCACTGGGGGAAGGTAGCTGATGTCCTACGTGGCTCTCCCGGGTCTGTCTGCAGTCCCCGTGGTCACAAACAAGCCTCCTTCTGTGATTTAGTGAAGTGCTGGGCATTTGATTAATCGTTAATAAGTAGGGCACAACCGGGCAACTGTGGAGGAAGCAGGGGATGCTGGTGGCCACAGCTGGGGGGCTTCTCATGGAGTCCTGGGCTCTCTGCCTCTCCCGGGCAAAGCTCACGGGTTCTGTGTTTCTTCGTGGTGTGCGGACACTCCCGATTTCCTCCCTGCGCCTCTTCCGGGTTCTCTGTCTCCAAGTCATCTTGCCTTCCCACCATTCAGGACTTTTTGTTCTGTAGCACAATCGCTTTGAATGCAAGGGAATCAGAGACAGATGGCAACTTCTGCAAGTTTCTACCCAGGGTTGGCAAAGAAACCCTCTCCCTACCCTCTCAATCTCCTACTTCCCTCAGCTAAGATTACCAGGAAGGTTGCGAGCACCATGATATTCTACAACTGCTAACATCAGGAAACTTGCGTGAAGGGAGCTGCAGAGAGTCTGCTGCTTAGTCTGCTGAGGCCTAACTCTCCTTGCTGCCTCAGAGAGCATGACTGGGCCACAGCAGGGGGCAGAGGCCCCGCCTGCAGCTGCTTTTCTCTTTGATGGGTAGGACGATGACCATGCAGCCCCTGCCTGCTGGGCCTCTGATTGTGTAACTAACCAATGGCAAAGGGGGCCCTTGGTGAAATCTTGTGCCCAGGACCACTTATTTCAAGTCACATCGTTGCTCCCTGGAGCAAACACTGGCGAGCAGGCAGTCCAACACCTGCTTCAGCTTCACAGACTTGCCGGAGCTGGACGATTGTTGGATCAGAGGACTCAAGCCTCAGAACCATTTCCACGGCTGCAGGATAACGTTGAGAAGGGTGCTGAGGCCTCATCTTGTCTTGGCAGGAAAGAGTGTTGTTTGGGGAGAATGAGGCAAAGAGGTGTGTAGGTTCTGAGGTACATAGAAAAGGGAGCTGTGAAGATTTGTCACTGGCACAGAAGACAGGGCGGGGGGATGGCACGCATTCCCATGTTTCCCGCTGCTGACCTTGGTCAACCCCTTTCTTTTATCAAAAAACAAATGAAAAGAATGGAATAGCACAGGGAACGATATTCAGTATCCTGTAATAATCTATAATGAAAAAGAATATGAAAAAGAATATATATATATAACCGAATCACTTTGCTGTATACCAGAAACTAACACAACATTGTAAATCAACTATACTTCAATAACCCCCCCAAACAAAACAAAACAACAACAACAACAACAAAAAACTGAAAAGAATGGAGACTGGAGTGATGTCCTCAATCTAACAATGAGTGGGACTACAAGCCAGGCCAGTGCTCTTGCAGGTGGTCCCCAATGACACCCCTTGAGCCACAGATTAGCCTCATGTTATCTTTGCTTTTCCTTCTCTAAAATGAAGACCCTTCCCACACCATCCAGGGTGGGAAAGACCTGGAATCACACCAGCGTGCTTGCAGGAGCTGCTAGGAGAGGGCCGGATGATAAGAACTTCCTCCCAGACACTCTGCACGTTGGAAAGCCCTGGTCTACGGTGCAATCCCTCAGAGGTGTGCTGCCAAGTTTCACCCTCAGAGGAAAGAATGAGGAAAAGAGGGTAGAAGGGCTGGGCCCCAAACCCGGCCGCGTCATGTTAAGTCAAGAGGGAAGGTAATGTAACGGTGTCACAGGATGTGAAATCCAGCTTGAGTCTGACTCCTGCGACTTCAGGCTCGTCCCTTCTGAGCCTGTTTCCACAGATTCCTCCCTCAAAGATCACATATGAGGGCGCCCAACAAATATTCCTTAGTCAGACACACCACATTTTCTCTTCCCTCTGGGCTTCTGCCCATGCAGGTTCTTCTACTTTCCCTCCTTGTATATGGCTCACCTGATCTTCTGGGGGGGACTCAACTTAGATTTCATGTCTTCAGAGAAAGCATTCTGACCACCCCGAGGGGGTAGGGTCGGGTGCTCATCTTCTGGGTGTCCACAGACTCTGAACATAGATATCCTAGCACTTACCCCCTGGATCATCTCCTGGACTAGAATGTGAGCTCCTTGAGGGAAAAGCCCACAGATTATCAATCTCTGCGCCTTCAGCACCTAGCGCTCAGTAGGCCCTCGAAGAATAAATGCTGGTTCACATGGTAGGTGCACAATGAGTTCTGTCCTCTTCTCCATTCATGACCACAGAAAATAGCTCCAGGAGACAAACAAGCAAACAAATCCCAGTTCTTAGGGTGCCAAACCAGAATGCTAAATTTTTTTTCAAAGTACTGTAATTCTGGTTTAAAAACCAAGTCATTTGCACAGAGTTTTGGTTTTAAACACTGACATCAACTGTAAAAAAGAAGAAATCCCCTGAGAGTAAACAGTGCCCTACAGTGAGAACTCACCACCTATACAACCTGGGTCCCCACCACATGCTCCCCCAAATTCCATCTGGCTAAGACAGAAAGGGTATTTGTCCAGAGGTTTCACAGCTTCATTTCATTCTGTGCTAGCAGCAGGCAGGTGAGAAAGCCATGATGACTAGGATGCTGTTTTATGAAAGTGTCAGGATCCTGAAAAGGGGACGAGACAGAGGATAGCATTCCTACCATCTTCCCTGGGGGTGGGGAGGGGGCTGTGCGTCCTATAAAGAGCAGAGACTTGGGGTCACCTGAATGACCTAGAATTTCGCCTTCTCTTCTGACCTATCTTCTTCCCAGTATTATACTCCATCTCATGCTCAAAAAACATTCGCAATGACTGTCATTGTTTCTTCTGGCCTATGTCTATATCATGGACCTTTAGTAAAGAAGGGACATCCTAGTTGTATGATCCTGGGCGAGTGACTTTCAAGTGTCTTGAGCCTCGGTTCTCTTATCTGTAAAATGGTGATAGCAATGAGCAAACTGGGTTACTGTGATTTTTATTTATTTATTTTTAACATTTAATTTTAAAAAATAAATTTATTTATTCTATTTATTTATTTTTGGCTGCGTTGGGTCTTCGTTGCTGCGAGTGGGCTTTCTCTAGTTGCGGTGAGTGGGGGCTACTCTTCGTTGTGGTGCGCGGGCTTCTCTTGTTGCGGAGCACAGGCTCTAGGTGCATGGGCTTCAGTAGTTGTGGCTCACAGGCTCAGTAGTTGTGGCACACGGGCTTAGTTGCTCTGTGACATGTGGGATCTTCCCGGATCAGGGCTTGAACCCATGTCCTCTGCATTGGCAGGCAGATTCTTAACCACTGCGCTACCAGGAAGCCCCTACTGTGATTCTTAAAATCCATAATATACATGGAGAACTTAGCCCAATGCCTGCCTCATGGTATGTACACAATAAATGAGAGCTGTTTTTACTATAAGATCCAGAGACAATCAAGTTCTAAAATGGGACTTCCAGGAACAAAAGGAAAGAGGACATTGGAGTTTCTTGGAATTACATCATAGAGAATCCAGAACTCTGCATGAGGGCTGATGGTCATGGGGACCTCTGAAAGTTCTGGAATGTTTGTAATTCTCCCATCTTTGTAATTTTCTCCTGCAGTCTTGCTTCATTTAGGTCAGCAGTTCAATTCTTTACATGAAAAAGGCCCAAGTGCTTATTTAAGGGATTCATTTTGGGCATAAAAGAAAGAAACTCTAAGAGACCAAGGGAAAAGGCCTTAGTAGAGAACAGCTGGAATGTTTGGGGCCAAGAGGAATGAAGAGAGGGACATTCAGAATGTTGACACAAGAACAGGAGGTCCCTGGAGGCCGCATTCTGAGGAGTTCTGCAACCTCTCAGATCTGAGCAGACTCTTTCTCCTTCCCTCCCTGCTGTTCCCAGAGCTCCGCCCACAGTGCAAGTATCGCAAACCACAGCAGGTCGGGGAATACTCTGCTCGGACTCGCTCAGACACCATGACCCCACCTGGTGTAACCTGACACATCCAGTCACCAGGATGTTTAAAGGACACCTGATTCTTTCTGTGACAGCGTGGTTACCCTAAACCACCTAAGACATGACTACAAAGAAGAGAATCCCAGCCTCTGGCCTCAGTCCACACACGATCAAGTCAGGTCACCTGAATCTGGGTCAGGAGGGAAAGCTGCCCTTCAGGGGCGGAGAGAATTACTGCGCGCCTGACAATCCGTATCCACAGGGCAATGGTTTTCAACCCTGGCCTAGGCATCAGAGTCACTTGGAGAGCTTTAAAAACTCAGATGTTTAGGGCTGTTCTAGACCTGCTACGTACCTCGGGAGTGGCACCTGGGAATACATAGTTTCCATAAGTGCCACAGGTGACTGAGATGTGAGGCCAAGCTTGAATACAATGCTTCGTGGAAGTATCATGTCTTGAACTTCCCGGAAATTATCAGGGTCCCACACAAGGAGACAAGCTGTCTTTCTTCCCTAAGTGGCATCTGCAACCAGACCGGTCTGTTCTAGCTTCCCTGACTCTCCAAGGGGAGGGAATCCATCAGGAGGCAGCTGCACTCAGCTGCCTAACCTTCCCAGGCCTTTTCTCAGGGTCCCTGCACATTGGAGACGCCTTCCTCATCACCACAGAACTCAATAAAAGGTGCACTTATTACGGAAATTAGATTCAGATTCAACAAACGTTTTTGCAGCTCCTATTTTGTGGCAGGTCCTGCACCAGACGCATAAATGACAAGCCTGTGAGAGAGGCACTACATCGTTCCTGTTTGGGGTGCACTCTTGGAAAAAGTGTTCATCAGAACTTTACCAACTCATTACAGCAATCCTCAGGGAGGTGTCTTCCCAACATGGTGATTTATTACCTATGATCAACATACAAATTGGGGTTTATTGACTGACGTGTCTTCTCAACATTCTTTTCAATTGCTCTAATGGTGGATGTGGCTAGGCTGAGTGCATGACTGTGAAATTATCTGAGGCTTAACCCCTTTGGCTGTCAAAACACCTAGCTTGTATCTTTTTTTTTTTAAGTAAAAATATGAAACACTTCACAAATTTGCATGTCATCCTTGCACAGGGACCATGCTAATCTCTGTATCGTTCCAATTTTAGTATATGTGCTGCTGAAGCCAGCACTCTAGCCTGTATTTTTTTTTTAAATAAATTTATTTATTTATGGCTGTGTTGGGTCTTCTTTGCTGTGTGCGGGCTCCTCATTGTGGTGGCTTCTCTTGTTGTAAAGCACGGACTTCAGTAGTTGTGGCACGTGGGCTCAGTAGTTGTGGTGCACAGGCTCTAGAGCGCAGGCTCAGTAGTTGTGGCGCATGGGCTTGGTTGCTCCTTGGCACATGGGATCTTCCCGGACCAGGGCTCAGACCCGTGTCCCCTGCATTGGCAGGCGGATTCTTAACCACTGCGCCACCAGGGAAGCCCTCTAGCCTGTATTTTAATCATGAAAATAACTCCTTGTTGGCCTGACCTTTGGAAAACAATCAAACCATTTGCTGGGAATCGAAGAGTTGGAAATAAGGGACTGCAAGAGAGTATGCAGGTGTTTTCTGGTGAAGAGCATTCCTTTTATTGCAGCTGATTAGCACTATGAGCTATGACTACATTGTCTCCATTTTTAAATGTGATGAAACCGAGGCTTAGAGAATCTCAGTAACTTGCCAAACACACACAGCCAGGACAGGGAGGCAAGGATTTGACCCCAGGTCTTCTGACTCCAGACCCATGCTTTTGCCCTAGCGCCACTAGTGACCCTACTAGCTCTTTTGTTTTTTGGGTTTTTTTTTTTTTGCGGAACGCAGGCCTCTCACTGTTGTGGCCTCTCCCGTTGCGGAGCACAGGCTCCGGACGCGCAGGCTCAGCGGCCATGGCTCACGGGCCCAGCCGCTCCGCGGCATGTGGGATCTTCCCGGACTGGGGCACGAACCCGTGCCCCCTGCATCGGCAGGCGGACTCTCAACCACTGCGCCACCAGGGAAGCCCCCTACTAGCTCTTTTGAATGACTATAATCGCTTATGTGCAGATTTATAATCGTTGAAAATTCACATACTGTTTTTATGAGTCACATGTGAAAATCATGGGTTAAGATCCAACAGAATTTTAGGACATAATCATAAAAGTAACAAGGGCTGAGTGACTTGTCCAAGATCAAACAGCTACTAAGAGGCTGAGCCTGTATTTGACCTTAGGTCTGTATGGCTCCAAAACAGGATCCCTTTTCAACTAAAGGCACATGCGCAGCGGAGAGGAAATCACACGAGACAGGACTCAGAAGCCATGGATCCCTGTCTCTGTTCCAATCTTTATTAGCTATATCACTTTGGACAAGTCCCCTGCCTTCTGTAAAATGGAAACAATGATCTCTGACCTACTTTCTGAGATGTGAAGATCCAAATGGACGAAAAAGTATTCTGAAAATTCCTTCCATAATATAATAGAGCGTAGGAACTCACGTAGGCCAGTCAAACAGACCTGGGTTCAAAATTCCGACTCTGCCACTTACTGGCTTGTGTGACCTTGGACAAGTGATTTTACTTCCCATGCTTCCATTTTCTCATCTGCAAAACGGGGCTAAATCAAGTACCTCCTCCAAAAGGTTGTTGTGACGATTAAATGAGAGCATCCATTTACACAGGGATTGCCCGACACACAGTACAGGATCAGTGAACGTCAGCCATTACTACAATTATAACTGTGCCTCTCGGGTTTTCAACTTCCAAGCAACGACTTTCTGAGCTACCACACACGCCCTGGGCTACAGTTTCGGTCCTATTCGCTGCCTTCCTCCTCGGGACTTGTCCCTCCCTTTCCAGTCCCCATTTTCCACAGCCCATCTTAAAACCCTCCAGGAACCCGAGCTCCCTTGCCCCATTTCGGCGCGGTGTCTTACTCGACGACCTTGGCTGGGTCCCCGTGGTGCCCATAGACCAGCGCCCGGACCCGGGAGGGCTCGGCAGATGCGGAGAAGGCGGCGGCAGCAGGTCGCCGGCGGCGGAACGCGGGGAACAGCCGCCGCCGCAGCTGAGCCGGGGTTCGCGCCCCGCAGACCCACATGCTCCCTCCGGTTAACTCAGAGCCGGACGCTGTGAGATACGTCATCTTCCAGCGACCTCGCGCCTGCGCCCCGCCCCGTCGCGTGACCACGCCCTTTGCTCCTTTTAGAAGGCCGTCTCCTTCCTCTGCGGTCCGCGCGGTGGCGCTTGGTGAGACTGACTGGGGAGCGAGGCCTGGTCGGTGAAGGGACTTAAGGGAGTCTCGGAGATTCTGAGCCTGCCAGAGTTGAACTCCTAACAAGGAGCGTCTGATACTGGCCTAAGGCTGTGTCTGTGGTCTGCGATTGGTGTTTGACTTGGGGGGGGAAGACATTCCACCTTCTCTGGTCTCAGTTTCTCCTCCTCCCCACCATCTGAGCGTTCACTCTGCCAGGCCCTTTAAGGCATTATCTCATTTAATCCCCGCTGTCTTCTGCTAGCATAGGGTGGCAAAGCTTACTTCCCTACACCAAGTAGAGGAGATGGATGTAAGCTGATATAGAGGCAAGAGTACTGGATTTGGAGTTAGAAGACTTAGGTTCACATCCTAGACCCTCCACTTCTTACCTTGGCCATCTCGAGCAAGTGACTGAAACTGAGTCAGTTTTCTCATTGGGGCTAATACACTTCTTTCAAGATTGTTGTAAGGATTGGATAGAACAACAGAATAATGTTGTCGTGGACCGGATAGCACATTGTAGAATGCCAAGTGTGCTCAGATTACAAGGGAGGAATCATAAGAAGGAGAGCCCCCTCTCAGAATGCTCAGGGTGCAGTAGGATTGAATGGGACAATGGGTAAAAGTGTAGCCCGAGAAAGATGCTACATCATATTATTAGTGGAAGGAAGACATGAGTGTAACTAGCACCCCAGTTGAATATTAGGACATGACAGAGGGCACTGCTGGAGTCTGAAGGAGAGAGGTGTTTTGGGATTGGGGTGGGGGTGGGCACCCTTGGAGGGAGTGCTGTTGGAGCCGGTCCCGTGACTCAAAATCTTCAATAGGCATGAAACTCACCTGAGGCCTCATCTCAGATCTACTGAGTTAGAATCTTGGGGAAGGGTCCAGGAATCTACATTTCTTAGAAGCTCTCGAGAATATTCTGATGGAGGTGGCCTGGGGAACAAACTTGAGGAACACTGAATCAGGACTTCAAAGGACAAGGAAGAATTCCTTTCATTGGATTTTATTGACCCCAAACTTGCCAACTTAGAGCCTTTCCTCTGAGGAAGAAAAGAAAATGTCATGATGAAGAGTGCACGTGCTGCATTCTAGCCAACTTGGCTTTGAGTCCTGGCTCTGCCACTGGACTTGGACAAGTCCATTTGATCTTGGACAAGTCACCTGGCCTCTCTGTGTTTCCACTTCCTTACCTGTAAAAGGAAGGAAATAATAGTATCTGATTCAAGGCTGTTGTGAGATATTATTCACTTGAAGCATTTAGCTCAATGTTTGGCACATGAAAGCATTTGATAAATGTTCCTGGGGGTTATTGTAAAGATTAAATGAGAAACATCATATGTAAAACATCTAGACTGGCTCATAGTACATGCTTAAAAAGTGTTTGTACTTATTTTTATTATTAGAGAAAGTTGGTGTTCCATGGTGGGAGAAAGACTTGGTCCCACAATACACACACACACACACACACACACACACACACACACACACACACAAATACCCAGTCTTGCCTATCTTCTGTTTTCACAGTGACCCACAGTTCTACTTCTGTTGGAAGACTCCCTAGGTGACATTGAGCTGTTAACATTATCTTCTATACTAAATCGTTTCCTCTGAATTTCCTGGGCATCTTAGCCAGGAAGCGTGGAGAATTACCCAGCAGGTCTTCCTCTTTGGGGGCTGGACTTAGTCCCCTGTCCATCCTGATAGGCCCAGGACATGAGCTCTCAGGTCGAACTGTGTCAACAACCTTCTTCCTGAGATTCTCTCCCTTATTTTTCCCTCCCCACTTCCTTCTTTCTCAGGCTTCCAGAATGACTTTTTTTTTTTTCTAACAGAAAGACCAGATTTTGTCTTTCCCTTGCTTAAAGTCCTTCCATGATTCCTCAATACTCAGGGAGAACCATAAACTACAGTTCTTTGTAGAACACTGTGAACTGTTGATATATTAAACTTGTAAATAAAACTATGATTCTATGCTAATTCTAACATTCTCTCACACTACTAACACACTCTAAATTCTTCAGAAAAATATATGGAGGAAAAACACCTTAAAATGACAACAAAAACTTTTCTACTCGTTGTAATTAATCTACCTTCTTGCAAATTAGAAAAATATGGCTGTGGTTTTAATTCAACAGTAGGATGCCTCAGCTGGGCTTGAGGAACACCAGGGTTTCTGCAGGGGCACAGTTTGAGAACCACTGAGTGAAAGGTCCAGGCCCAATTGTCCTGGCCTTGCATTTAAGACCCTTTGTACCCCAACTTCCATACTGTCTTTATCTCCTGCTATTGGGCCATGTAGAGACTATGATGCAACCATACCTGACACCCACCTTTCCCAGTACTTCCATGTCTTGTGCCTTTATTCAGTCTGCTCCTTCTGCCTGAAATGCTCTTCCCTGCCTTGCCTGTCTAGGGAACTCCAGGTTCAGATATCCCTTCTTTGATGTTGTTTTCCACTCCCTCAGCCTGAGTTAACCCCTGCTGCCTTTGTGTTTTCTTTGGACTGGTGTTATGACCTTTAGGACATAGTCTCTTAGTTATTTATGTGCCATTTCCCCCTCCAGGCAAGAGTGGGGCCATGTTTAGCACATCTCCATGACACCAGCACCCAATATGGGGCCTGGCACAGGGTAGGCGTCATGAATATTCCATGAGTTGAAAGTGATTGAATTTCCTCATGGCCTGGCCCTGTCTATGGTGCCATCTCCTCTTCCCTAGATTTGGGCCAGTGGCTCCAGGCCAAGACTTTCTGTTTCCCTTCCTTCTTCTCTCAAGGATTACAGAAGCTTGTGGTCTTTTTCAAGTGGAGCAGAATGTTCTCTTTTCATCTGTCCATCTGTTACTTGTGTTCCTTTTCTCCCTCCATCACAGTCTCTGCCCATAGTCTTCCCCTGCACAAAGAGCAGAGGGCTGTGGAATCAGTCTGATCTAGGTCTGAGCTCTGAGCCCACCATTTACTAGCTGTGTGACCTTGGGGAAGTGCCTTATGCTTTCTGAGCCTCAGTTTCCACATCCCCCCAAATAGGACCAATGGTAAACTCCTGCCATGAGGCTCCTGCAAGAATCCTCTGGAAACAGCAGCATCCTTGGTTGTTTCTTTTTTTCATCAGATGTTTCTCCTTGAGTTTCCTTTTCTGGATGATCCTTTCTGTCTCTTCTCTGCATGTTTGCTATTGGTCTCTCCCCCTAAAATGTAGGCTTCATGAAGGCAAGAACCATGTCTACATTCATTCATTTATCTAATCATCCATTCAATATTTATTGAGTGCTGACTACATGCCAGATACCAAGCAGTGGGATATAAGAGAGAGTCCTTGCCCTTAGGGGGCTCATGTTGTAGAGGTGCAGACACATAATGAATATGTCATACAGTAGGTGCTCTGTTTAAAACTACAAGAATTCCCTTCCCCCTTACTGTTTCTCTCCCCCATTTCTCTAGTATATTACTGTCTCACATACCAGAGAATTTGCTTTTTTTGGTTGTTTATTGTTCTTGTCTTTCCATTGGAATATAAGCTCCGTGAGGGTAGGGATTTTTGTCTGTTTTATGTCTCCACTTGGGCGTAGAGTAAGTGTTGAACAGATGAATCAGTATCCAGTGTTCGTTGATTTGTTCCATATGGAAGACAGGTCTCAGCTTCTATTCAATTCAAGCCAGATGGCCTTGATTCAAATCTTGGTGCTGCTGCATACTATGCATAACCTTGGAAAAGTCACTTTCTTTCTCTGTACCTGAATTTTCTCAACTGTGTAATGAGAATAATAGTGGTGGGGATTAAATGAGTCTATGTGGGTGAAGCACATAGAAGGTGCCTGGTCTTATGTACTAATGGACAACTAGTTTGTGGTCATTGTACAAGAGCTTATACTGGGCAGATGCCCAAATGGACTTAAGCTGTGTATCCAGGGGATAGACTAGAATCAATGAGAGTCAGTGAGGGGGGCAGATTTCACGGCATAAAGAGGAAGAACTTTTTAAAAGCCAGCATTGCAAGGAGAAATAGCTGAATCCACTATTACAGATGGAGACTTCAACATCTCTCTGTCAGAAATGAACATAGGATTTCCCTGGTGGCGCAGTGGTTGAGAATCCACCTGCTGATGCAGGGGACATGGGTTTGAGCCCTGGTCTGGGAGGATCCCACGTGCTGTGGAGCAACTAAGCCCATGCGCCACAACTACTGAGCCTGCGCTCTACAGCCCATGAGCCACAACTACTGAAGCTCTCATGCCACAACTACTGAAGCCCACATGCCACAGCTACTGAAGCCTGCATGCCTAGATCCCATGCTCCGCAACAAGAGAAGCCACCGCAAGGCGAAGCCCGTGCACCGCAACGAAGAGTAGCCCCCACTCGCCACAACTAGAGAAGCCCATGAACAGCAACGAAGCCCAACGCAGCCAGAAATAAATAAGTAAATAACTAAATAAAAAGAAATGAACATATCCAGCAGGCAGAAAATCAGAAAGGACATAGTTGAACTCCACAACACCATCAATCAACTAAATATAGAGGTCATCTAAAGACTACTTCATCCAACAACAGCAGAATACACATTGTTCCCAAGATCACATGGAGTTTTCACCAAGATAGACCACCTACTGGGCCAACAAATTTAAAAGAAAAGAATCATACAGTGATTGCCCTCAGACCATAGTGGAATTAACTAGAATTCAATAACAGAAAGAAAGTTGAAAAATCCCCAAATACTTGGAGATTAACACACTTCTAAATAACACATGGGTCAAAGGAGAAATCTCAAGAGGAATTTTAAAATTTCAAACTAAATGAAAACTGAATGAAAATGAAAACACGACTTATCAAAATTTGTGGGATGTGGGGAAAGCAGTGCACAGAGGGAAATTTATAGCACTGAATGCATATATGAGAAAAGAAGAAAGATCTGCAATTGATCGTCTAAACTAGCTTCTGCCTTAGGAAACTAGAAAAGGAAGAGCAAATTGAATGCCAAGGAAGCAGGAAAACAACAAAAATTAGAGCTGAAATCAGTGAAATGGAAAATCAATAGAGAAAAATCAGCCAAACCAGAAGCTGGTTCTTTGAAAAGATCAATACATCGATAAGCCTCTAGCCAGACGAAGAAAAGAGAGAGGACACAAATTACTAATATCAGAAATGAAAGGGGGACATCACTACGGATCTCATGAACTTTAAAAGGATGGTAAAGCAATACTATGAACGACGTTAAAAGCTAGCTTTCCCAAAGACCCCACCACCGCTTTTGGTAGGTGATGAGCTCCCTGTCCTTGGAGGTATGTATGGATGCGCATTTGACGGGATCTAGGTAGAGGGGATTCAAGCGTTGGATGGGACTGAGAGGCCGGGTGTCCCTGGTCTCTGTCCTGGAGAGCTGTGTGGGAGCTAGGCGCGGGCAGTGAGCAGAGGCGTGGACCTGCTCACCTAAGAATGTCGGTGCCCGGTGGGTGCAGAGGCTGGTGGGCGTCCGGGCCCAGCCCGGGATCTCCAGGGGGTCCGGGAGTGGGGGAGGGGCGCACCAGGGCCGCGGGCCACCGAACCGGGCAGCGGCGCGCGCGGCTGCCAGCAGGGGACGCCTCGAGACCGAGGAACGCGCGGCCGAGCCTGACGTCAGCGCCCCGCTTGCTTGGGCTCCCGCTCTGGACTCGGCGCCAGTCCCGCTCCGCGCCGCGCCGCTTCGCTCCGGCTCTGGCTCTCCTCGGGCCCGGCTCGGGCTCCGGCGGCTGCGCCCCCCGCGCCGGGCCCCCGGAGCAGGCTGCGGCGCACCATGGCCCGCGCCCAGGCTCTCGTCCTGGCGCTCACCTTCCAGCTTTGCGCGCCCGAGACCGAGACTCCGGCAGGTAAGCGCGAGTCGGTCGGACCCAGCTTGCCCCGCGGAGCCCCCGGCGCCCGTGGCGTAGCTCGAAAGAAAGTGGGAGTGTTGGGTGACCGGACGTTGCGAGCCTGCTCCCTGTGTGTCTGAGTGTGGGATGTGCGATCGTGTGCTCAGGGTGTTGTGTGCCTGCGAATGGTGTGTGTCCTGAGTTATGTGCAAGAAGAGGTGCTGTGTGTGTTGTGTGTCCACGAGTATGTTGAGGTGAATGTTGTGTGCATCGAGGAGGCATGGGGTGTGCGCTGAGTGTCTTGTGTCTCTGCCACTGTGTAGTGTGTGTGGGGCCAAGTAGGACTGTGTGCCTGTTGTTTGTACATTTGAGTTTGGTTGTGTGGCAGGAGTTGTGTCTGTTAATGTGCTGCATTTGTGGGCATTTTGTGTGCCCTAGCCCGGAGTGTTGCTTGCTGTGTGTCCGAGAATGGCTCGTGTGTTTGTGTTCTGCGTGTGGCGAAGAGTGCTCTGTGGATTCTGCCCGCGTGTGGAGCAGGGAACGCGTGTGCGGTGTGTGTGCTTGTGAGATCCGTGTACGTGTGTGAAGGCGTGGGAACGGGTCCGGAACGTGTGTGTCCGTGCGCCGTGTGCGCAATGTGTACGTGTGGGAGTGTCTGGGGTTGGTGGTGTGCGCCGCCGGGGGGCTGCGCGGGTCCGAGTGAATGCCAAATGTGCCGGGAATGCGTGTGTAGGAGCGTGTCTGGAACGGATGTGAGTGTGTTCGTGCGTGCTGGCTGCGTGTCCGGGAATGTTGCGAGTGTGGTGCGCGCCTGGGCCGTGGCTGAGTGTGTGCACGGGGCCCGGGGCCGCCCGAGGGGGCGGTGACAGGGGGTGTGTGTGTGTGTGTGTGTGTGTCCCTCGGGTGTGCGTGTGGGGCGCGCGGGCCCGGAACAAGTTGTCGTGGCGGCGCCCCCTCCCTTCTCCTCCCCTCCCCTCCCGGGTCGGGCCGGGCCTGAGGCTCGCCAGGGAGGGATGGGGGCCCGGCGGCCGCCGACTCCGACATTTCGGGCTGTTTGTTGTTTCGCAAGTTCGGCGCGGCGCTGGCTGGCGGCAGATCCGAGGCGGCGCCGGGGCTGCGGGGCGCCCGGCCCGGGACTGGGGAGGGCCCGGCGCGGGGGGGGGGGTGGCGGACGCGGGGGGCCGCGGGGCGCGCCGAGGCCGGCGGGAGGGTAAGGCCGGGCGCCCGGGCGCTCCTGCGGGGGCCGGGCCGTGGCTGCTCCAGGGCAGCTGGGCGGGGGTGAGTCCGGGCAGGCCGGGCCTGGCTCTGGGCGGCCGGACGGCGCCCCCTCCCGTAGCGCGCTGGGGGCGCCGCGAACGCAGGGGTCTCCCGGGACACCCCCTCAGTCGACTCCGCAACTTTGTGCGGCCTCCCCGCCGGCCGGGACGGCCGTGAGTGAGTGTACGTGTGTGAGCGTGTGTCTCCGGGCTTCTGTGTGCTGTATGACCGCGCTGTCTCTGGGTGTGTTTTGGAGTCTGGAGTCTTTTGGGCTGTGTTGTGTGTGTGTGTGTGTGTAATTGTACGTGTGATAGCGTTTCTGAATGTGTGTATCTAAAGCTGTGTCTGTGTACCCGTGTGTGCTGTGGACCGTGTGTAGTCTGTGTGTGTGTTGGTGTGTCTGTCCACCCCCTTCCCAACCCCCCATCCTACCCTGAGGCCTGGGATCCCAGACTGCGGCCCTCTTCTGCTGAGTTGCGCCCGATGCCTCCCCTGGGGCGGGGGTGGCCGGTCCCTTACCGGTGGTGGCCTCGGCACCCCTAGCCCCTCCAGTTGGGCGGCTTCAGCCTGGCACCTGGGGCGCTGAGTAACGGGGAGACGCCCCAGACGGGTACCCGAGCCAAGACACGGGCAGAAGCACGTCGGCCCCAGAGACTCCTTCAGGCCGCCGGTCTCCGAGAACTGGCCCCTCCCGATCGCGTTCGCTGCCCCGCTGCTCCCTCCGGCCCCTCGGGCGGAGCTCCCGGGGCACCTGCAGCCGCCCCGGCCACTGGCTCTGAGCTCTGCCGGGCCCAGCGGTCCCAGGCCATCGCGCACAGCTTTAGCTTTGACCGCTTGGTGCCCGAGAGGACGCCTAAGGCGGCCTCCCTCCTTATCCTCCCCCAATCCCTCCCCCTGTCCTGCAGCAACTTTGTCCCCCTCCCCCACCCTGAGATCAAACCAAGGGTACATGCTCCCCCATCCCTGCCACCATCATCTTGATTCCAAGAACCCTCAGGTGCCCTAGCTCCTGCCAGTAGGGGAGACTGTCAAGGACTGAGGTTTGGGAGTGAGATCTTGAGTGGGTTACTTCCATTCTTGGGGCCACCGTTTCCTCATCTGCCCCATGGGCTTCATAATGAAGGTGTATGGTACTTGGTAGATTGTAAACTAAAGCTCTGTTTGTGAGTGCCAGGGAACAAAAGATGGTTTTGAGGACTGCTACAGAGCCAGAGACTGTGATTTGAAGCCAGAGGGACCTGGGTGCAAGTCTGTCTCTGCCACATGCTGTCCCTGTGACCTTGGGCAAGTCACTTCACTTCTACAGTTCCTGGCACCTGTAGCTATTACTGTTGAGCTTAATTCAGAAGCCCTTAGTAGAAGGGGTGTGATCTCCCCTTGTCCCCACGTTGATTAGAGTCAGCCCAGCTCCCTGAAGGC
Source organism: Tursiops truncatus (assembly GCF_011762595.2). Lineage (NCBI taxonomy): Eukaryota > Metazoa > Chordata > Mammalia > Artiodactyla > Delphinidae > Tursiops > Tursiops truncatus. The sequence goes on along the minus strand of NC_047034.1, from coordinate 161,071,983 downwards.
CTCCTGAGTCTCCCTCCCCCCAAAGGGTGGGTGGTGATGTCTCTGAGCCATGCAAATCTGGCAGTAATTTATTCTGCTGCGTTCTAGCTCATTTTGTCCTTTTGGTTGCTGGAGTTGTGGACAGCAGGAATGAGGGAGAGGCTGCCCAGTGGTTTCAGGTTGGGCAATAAAGGCTTGTCTGGGCAGCTGGCCCTTCTCCCTGGGGGTGGGGGAGGGACACAGCAGGAAGATGTGTGAGTGGCCAGAGTGGGGGGTGGGTGCTGAGCTCCTGGATGGCCTCCGTCCTAGCTCTGGTGTCAGGGAAGATCCAGGGGGACACCCTGCTTGCTCCAGGCATGCTGCCATCCTTCCATGCCTTCATCAGCTAAGCTAGAATGGGGTGGGTGGTGGCTTTTCATGCAGGGCTGGGTTAGTTAGAGTTGCTGGGGTACCTTGTGCCCTCCTTCGTCTTTTAACCCCCTCCCTCCTCCAAGCTGCTCTCCCTACATCCTGATGCATCCTATCTTTATGCCATCTCAGGATCTCTCTCATCTGTCCCCTTCTCTCCATCCTCATCCATCTTTCACAGGCAGGAAGGCTCCAGCCTCTTCCTCCACCCCTCCCTCCATAGTATAAGGGATCTTCCTAAAACACATGTTTGAAACCTTGGTTTGAAACCCTTTGAAGGCTCCCCATTACCTCCTGGGTTAAGTCCCTCCCGCTATGTCCTCTTGCCTGCTCTAACCCTTGCCTGCCTGTCCAGTCCCATCAGCTTTGCACTACTTGCCTTGCATCCTATGCTGTGGCCAGTCTAACCCACTTACTAATACCCACTAAATGTCCACTCCTGCCACCTCCTCTCTGGGCCTTTGCACAAGCTATATTTTCTCCCCAGAACTCTCTAACTCCACCTCTTCACTGGGTGATCTCCTGCTCCTCCTTAGGATTTTAGGTTAGACATCACCTCCTCTCGGAAGCCTTCCTTGGTTACTCCCCCTTCTAGCCTAAAAAGGGAGGGTGGGGGTTGATTAGGGTTTTCCATAACACCGTAATTATTGTAATTACAGTTTATTTGTCCTTTCTCCCTTACATGAGCTCTGTGGGGACAGGGACTGGGTATTTAGTTTCCTTCTGAATCTTTAGTGCCAGGTACAAGGCCTGGCCCACTCCTGCTGAGTAAATACACCCAGCATGAAAGAATGAGTGATGTCCCGTGGGTCAGGTTCTGAGCCGGAGATGCCAGATGGGGGCGCACTGACTCCACTGAAAGTAGAGATTACAGATAATAGGTTTCCCTCCAGGAATCTGGAAAATTCTGCTGGGGGATGGTGTGTGTGAAAAGGCCATGCAAAGAGTGTTGTCTGGGAGCTGTGAGTTGGAGAGGTCAACTCTCTGCCTGCCAGCCCCTCCCCCTAGCCACCGTCCTCCGAGCCCCACCCCCACTGCCCTTGCCCCCCAGCAGCTGGCAGGACCTGTCCGGCCCCTGGTCTCAGCTCTTTGTGCTGGAGGTTCGGCAGTTGGTGAGAGGCATCGAGTCCCAACTGTCAGTCTGAGCGTCTGGGGAGGAGGGGAGGGCCCTGCAGCAGGAGGGCAGACTCTGTCCTCTGTCTCAGCCTCTGTCCTGGCTGCCTGTGAGCCTGGGAAGGGAGGAGAGCTGCCCCCTGTGTTGACCCCTGCAGGTGGGGTTCAGGGAGGAGGCTGAGGTGTGTGCAGGTGTGATTGTGACATCTGGGCAGTCAGAGTGTGTGTGTGTGTGTGTGTGTGTGTGTGTGTGTGTGTGTGGTTCTGATGGTATGATTGCAGCCTGGGGCACAGGACACATGTGTGGCTTCTCAGGGAGTCTAGCCATCTGGTTACCCTGTGTGGCAGGATCTGAACTTGGAGTAAGGAGGCGACAAGCTGGTCTGAGCCTGGGGAGCCTGATGCTGGGGTGTCTGGGTATCCAAGTGTCAGATTCCAGGAGTTTGGGGGTGGAGCTATTTGGGTGGGTGGTGTCTCAGGTTCTGGGTGTGGGTGTCCCAGTGCCAGGATGTGGGAGGAACTGGGCGTGTCAACATAAGGATAGCCCAGTGTCTCTGGATCTGGAGGTGGGTGTATCCAGGTGTCTGGGAGTCCTCAGGTTAATGGGTATGTGGGAGTGTAGCCGTGTTGTGTCCAGCTGTGGGGCTGCCCAGGCTGCCTGGGTGTCTGGGTGTGGGTACCCAAGTGTCCGGGTGTGGGGTATCTATGTATCCAGCAGTGGGGTGCGCATGCATTGGAGTACCCAGGTGTTTGTGAGTTTGGCTGTGGGGTGCCCTGTGGTCTGTGTGTCTATTTGTATATTTAGGTGTCTGCGTCTCCTGGAAAGGGATATGCATGTTTGGGTGGGGAGTGTCCCGGTGACCGTGCGCAGCTATGGACCAGGGACTGGGGCTGTACCAGCTCAGCCTGTGACACTGTCTTCGCTGGGGCTTGCCTTCTCACCTCCCTGCAGCTGCCAGAGGGTGCTGCCACTGGAGGAGACCCCAGTGGTTCTGCTTCTCTGTGGTTCGTCATTCTGGAGCTGTGTTATCCAATAGAACTTTCTAAAATGATGGAAATGTTCTCTACCTGCTCTCTTCAGTATGGTGGCCACTTACATGTGGCCACTTAGCTACAGTTCATTAAAATAAACATTCGGTCCCTCAGTCTCACCAGCCAGATTTCAAGTCCTCGAGAGTCGCCTGTTGCTAGTAGCTGTGGAATTGGTCAGTCTGTGAAGGTAGAGAGCATTTCCATCACAGCAAAAAATTCTATAGACAGTGCTGGTCTGGAGGTGCAAGGCCCACAGCATCTTTAGTGAGGCCCGGACACCTCAAGGAGTGGATGGCCTGTCGCTCAGTGGCCACTGAAGAAGGTTTTGCTGAATCCATGTCCCCTTCTCTCCAGCCGCATCATTTCTTGCCTGGACGATTGCAGCAGCCCCCTCCTTGGTCTCCATTCTGCCATTAGTGCTTCTCCCACCCTGGGATCTGAATGACCTCACAGGCAGGCATAGGATCCTGCCACTCCCTTGTGCTAAGCTGCAGACTCTCCAGCACGCTGGGACCAAAGCCTAACATGGCAGATGAGGCCCCGTATGACCCAGCCTCTGCTTTCCATGACAGCTTCATGTTTATGCCTCTCCTCCCCGACCCCACTCCCCACGTCCACCTTATGATCCAGGCTCACCAGGCCAATGTTGGTCCCAGAACCTGCCGGGCCCTTTCACGCCTCTCTGCCTTTGCACGTGCTGTGCCTTCTGCCGAGAACGCCACTCCCACCCGTCTTGCTTCCTGGAGGCCTGGCTACTCGCTCAGCCTTCAGAAGTCCAGCTCTGATGTCACTTCCCCAGGAAAGCCTTCCCAGACGCCAGCCGACACGGCTGGCCAGGTTTCTCCCACCACGCACGTGTGTCAGTGGGCTGCAGTGTTTTCCGTCTCCTTCCCCACTAGGCTGGGAGGAAGGGCTGGGCTGGGTCATTGTCATCTCCCGTCCCCAGGGCCTTGTACATGGCATGTGCCTACTCAGTGTTTGCATTGATGTGGACCCCTGGGTACACAGGGAAGGCTCGGAGTGGGAGTGGAGCTGGGGCTCCAGAGGGCAGTCATGGTTGGGGGCCGGTGTCCCCCCTTGGCTGGCCCTGGGTGGGGCTGCCCTTGCCTGAAGAATGGCTGGGGAGGACCCCTGGGGTTGACAACCCAGAAGGCAGCTGTTACTGGATGACTCAGGAGGTCTTGAGCGGATTCCCAGGGTGCAGACCCCAGGACCTGGTGGTGAATCTGAAGGGATGAATAAAAGGGGGGCTTAGAGGGGTCCCTGAGGTTTGGGAGCTGAGTATAGGTGGAGAGGATGAAGGATTGGGATAAGGAAGTTGAGAAGGGGTGTTGGAGATATTTGATGAGCAGGATCACAGCTGAGGTGGAGTGACAACTTGGGGGTGGGGGACAACGGGGGGGATGGGAGATTACTTGCAATAAAGATATATCTGGGGGGTGGGAACAGCTGGGAATGAGGGGACAGGTGGTGTTGGGGGAACAACTGAGGGTTGGGGGACAGGTGAGGGATGGATAGAAGGGGGATATGGGACAGCTGACAGGGGATAAGAGGTGACAACTGGGAGGTATCAGAAACCTATCTGGACAGGACAGGTGGGTCTCAGCTGAGAGATTGGGAAATACATTGCTCAGGATGTGTCTATGTGTGTGTCTGCATGTGTGCACGTGTACACCCGTGTGGTTGTGCGTGTGTGCCTGTGTGTTCGTACCTAGAGTGTGGTGGTGAAGAGCATGGGCTTGGGAGCCACACCATCTGGGTTCGAATCCTCACTCTACCACTGCTAGCCATGTAACCCTTGGGCAAGTGACTTGACCTCTCTGGGCCTTTAGTGTTCGCATCTGTGAGATGGGGATAATCATGGAACGAACCCACTGCACGGGGTTGCTATGAGGATATATTTTATATACATACGTGTATCGTTTAGTGCAGGTTCTGGCCTGTAGTAAGCACTGTATGTGCTAAACCATTATTGAGGGTGTGTGTGTGTGCAGCACCCTGTGTGCTCAGAAAAGTTTGCTCTTGGCTCTGATGAACCCGAGGCCTGGGAGGGGTGACGGTGGCTGGGAGTGCTGGAGTGACCGTCCAGGTCATTGGGTTTGGCTCGCCTCTCACCCCCTCCCCTCCGTTCAGTCCACTTCCCGCCCACCCTGTGCCAGGGCCTAATCCAATAGGTCTCCCTCTGCGTCTCTCTCTCGTCCTGCCCCACACTGCCTGTCCCTGGGCTGGGGGCCAGGGGATGTGCTTTAATTGTCCAAAAGCTTTTCAGCAGAATCTGAATTCTTTGTTCCCCTGCCTGCGTGCTGGGGCCCTGCTCAGATAGAAATACCTGGACAATGTGCTCAGTTCTGGCTGTCTGCCCCACGGGTGGCAGTGGCTTCATCCTGTGCCCTTGGAGAGTCCCTGGGGTGGAAGATGCTGGGAGTGGGAGGTCAGGTGGGGGGAAGCCCCCAGGGCAGATGAGGCCTCACCCCCAACGCATGGGGTAGCCAGCCCAGCCAGGCAGAGCTGTAGGCACAAGGGTTTCTGGGGGTCCCGGCTCCCCTGCTCTCCAGTGCATCATAGGGAGAAGTGTGCCACGTCTTCACCTCACACTAAGAACTGCTCTGCATCAAAGCCCCGGCCTGCTCTGGGTGTGAGCTCTCTGGGGAGTCCTGGACCCATCACCTCAGGACTGGGCCACTGCACTGCATCTCAGCCCTATGCTGCGTGGCTGCGCTGTGTGAGATTCCGCATTACGTTGGCTGTGTGGACTCTCCGGCGTGTCTGTGTGCTCCACCCGCATTGTCCCGTTGTGCTGTGCCTCTGTTCTGCAGTTGTGCTGCCATTTGTGTGTTTGCGGCTCTTCTGTGCTGTGTGGCTCTACTGGATGATGAGGTTGTGTTGGGCTTGTGGACCCTCCTGGGACTGTGCATAGTCCCTGGCAACGCACCACTGCACTGCGCCAACAGATGCCGTGCTACCACGACACTGCATCTGCGTCACACGGCCTCTCTGTACTGCACTGCATTGTTGTAGTGGCCATCTGCACTGCATCGGGCATGGCCGGGCACAGCCTGTCTGCAGTCCACCGTCGCGCTGTACAAACACAGTGCCCCTTTGCCCGGCACAGCACTTCTGTCCCACTGCTTCACTGCACTGCACTGGAGATGCGCATCTCCTGGCCCAGCCCGTCATACTGTACCACTGCCGCTGTAACGCCGCCCTCTAGGTTATCTCACCCTGTACGGCCACTGAGGTGTCAGCTGGTGTCCTTCCCCAGGTTTCTGTTGGCAGCCCCAGTTGAGCAGCATCTTTGCTTCAAGTGGCCTCACTGCAGTGTTCCTCTGGCCCCCACTGCTCACTGCCCGAGGAGTCGGTAGCTACACTGCAGCTTGAGGCCATTCTGTTGGGCTCGGGACTGGCATGGGTTTTTGCAGGCATTACCTTTGCAAGTAGCCGGCGTTGCGTCTGTGCACTGCACACGGTCACTGTCCTGGGCCTCTACCCTGCACTATACCTGTTCACTGTTGGGTTGTGTGCGTTCTACTGGATTTCAAGATGCAGAGCTCTTGCACTGAATTCCCTGTTCCACATGGTGTCTTTACTACATTTCATTTTGGTGCCACTTTCTACCCCTGCTCTCCAGTCTACGCTTACTGTACTCCTTGGGACTGTATCGAGCACCCAGCAATTCCTTCTGCACTGCACCACGCCTTTCTCTTCCCTATATCTCTGCATGTTCTGCATGCCTCCACTAGACATCCTTTCAGTGAGAGTTCATGGAGCGCCAACCATGTGCCAAGCCTAGTGAGGCTTGGACATACCCCCTCGGTGTTCCTGCCTACACCTATCCCTTGGTGCTGAGCGCCAGCCCAATGTACCACTAAGTGCTCACTGCTGCACTGTGCCTCTGTGCAGCTCTGGGTCGTGGCCACGATGGATGGGGCACCTCTCCAGTGCATCATGGCACCGACCAGTCCTGCCATGCTGTGCCGGTGTTGTGTGGGGGTCTGTGTACACTTCTCTGCTCCCCTGCATTGTATAACTGTGTTCCGCCTCTGTACAGTGGAGCTGCTGCATTGCACCTGCAACACACCACACCGCAGCCACGTAGCCCTCTCTTGCCACGGGACCGTTAGGAAGTCCAGATCTTTGCACTGTATGTGTTCGTTCACAGCCCTCTGCCTCTCTACGCTGCACTGCGTTTTTATATGACACACGGTGTCTGCACTACAGAGGTCTGTGTACCCTTTGCCCGCTGTACCTCTGCAAAGAACAACCCTCCGTTCAGCCTTTTGCCTGTGTATGGAGTCCGGCCCCGCCCTGTGCCTTCCCCTTACACTAACAACATGGCAGCCCAGCTGCTAACTTTGGGATTTGCTGGGCATATTGATCCGGGAGACGGGGAGTGAGCCTGGCCGAAGTTTCCCCTGCTGTAGTCGGCTTCCTTCTGTTCTCAGTAGAGATGGAGGGATGTTGGCATCGCTGGGTTCTGTATTGGCTCCTGTAGGGGATATCAGCTCAGCTTTCTCTCCCTGTGGCCTGGCCCTGGGTGTTCGTGGTTGCAGCTCTGCTGAATGCGGAGTGATTAAAAGGTGGGCATACTGCTGCCAGCCCTGCCCTTGTTAATTGCGCATCAATTATTCAGGGCTCTGGAGGGCAGCTCGGGGGAGCCCTAGCCAAGGTCTGGTTGTGTTGATCTGGGCCAGGAGAGCAGTGAAGTGGGCTGGGCCAGGTCTCTGGGCTGGAGTCATGGTCCTTGAGCCTGGATCAGACTAGCTGGGATCATGGGGTTGATCAGTCCAGCCACTGTTGGCGTTCTACTATACACAGGGCTTGGGGATGGGGCTCAAAGGCGTTAAGAGACAGTCTCTGATCTCAAGAAGGGAGGAGGTAGGGGTTAGACAGGCCTGAGATGGAGCTGTTATTGTGGTGGAGGACATGGGATGGGGCTGGGTTGGGCAGGAATGTCCAAGGGTGAGCCTGTGTTGGTTCTAGGGTTGGGTTGGGCTACCTAGAAAGGGAGTGTGGCTTCAGATGATGAAATAGACCAGTGTTATCCTTGGGGTTGTATTTGGGTTCCCCAGGCAAGGGTTGGGGCTATGCCAGGGGTTGGGTATGATGCCAGCCCCTAAATTTGTAATCTGTGGGAGGAGTTTTGTTTCTCCTGGGGCCGTCCCTTGGGAACTGAATGTTCTGTTGACAAACCAAAGGGAACAAAAATCTCATTGCAAACAGCCTCTGTTTACCTAGGGTCTTCGGAAAACACTGATGGTGGCTGGCAGCCACACTTGGCACAGAGCACCATTCCCTGTCTGGTGGCGAGGAAGTCTGGTGCTTCCATGCTTGTGGTGCCCACGTGCACACGCGTGCACGCTCACGCACACACTCACGCACGACTCCCCTCTACCTGCCGTGTACACTCACCTCCCCCTTAGGCACATGCTTCCTGCTGAATGTGCCCATATATCTCTGCAGATAAACGTACAGCCACACACCCACAACTTCACAGCACAGTGCCTGAGGGACCTACACTGTGAGAGCCACACTCACCCTCACCTCTCCCCTATAGTATCTCTCTCTGCCTTCAAGTTATTCTTGCCCACATACATGCTCACACGAATGGAATCAGAATTCTAGAGGTGGAACAGCCTTAGAGGTCACCAAGGTCCCCATTCTCATTTCATAGGTGAGGAAGCAGGGCTTCGGAGAGGACAAGCCACCTGCCCAGGGTCACACAGGAAGTTAGAGGCTCAGCAGGAATTAGATCCAGGCCTTCTGCCTCCCAGTGGAGTACTCATAAGTCAGTACCAGGCTATCAGTCTCACAGCCATGTACATGTGTACACACGCGCGCGCGCGTGCACGCGCACACACACACACACACACACACGCGCACACAGGTCTGCATATGGAAGTACAAGCATATGGAGGGGTGGAGACCCTCACTCCAGGGAGACCCCCTCCCGCACTCTGGCTCCTCCTGCAGAGGTTGCTTTGCCCCTTACATCACCCCATCCGGAGCCCAGCCGGATGTGGATAAACCATCATCCTGCCTTCCCAAATTGTGGCTGACGGTTGCTCAGGCAACCGCCTGCCAGATTGTGAAGATTAGCTGAGGAATGTAGCTGGGCCAGTTTGAGCCGAGTCTGGGGGAGCTGCTGGGGGTCCTGGGTTGATTCAGCCCACCCTCTCAGGGAGGCCCTGGGAGAGATGGTGTACCCACGGAGGGGTCTGGTTTTCTCCCTGTCCCCAGCCTAGCTGACTGTGTCCCCAAGGCTTAGACGAGGCTGGGGGGAGAGAGTGTGTGTATGTGAACACTCTGTGTGTGTCTGTGTGTGTTGTGCATCTCTGTCGGTGTGATTGGAGCACGTGCCATTTGCATCCAGGATGGGGACTTGAGGCCCCTTCCTCACCAGTTCCTGACATCTGACTCCAGACCCCTTGATGACTTGTCCCACTTCTGATCCTACAGTGCTGTCTGGAGAAGCCACCTGCCCTCCTCATGGCTTATAGGATGTGTCACTTGTCTCATCTGAATCCAGGTGCTTCTCTGCTCAAATACCTAGGATGGTTTCCCCCCTTAAAATGAGGCTGGACTTCTCACCCTGGCACTTGGCTGTCCGTTATCTGGCCTCAGCCTCCTTCCCTCCCATCTTATCTACCATTGTTTGGCCAGTCTGGGCTCCTCTCTGGGCCCTGGACCAACTGTGTTACTCACTACCTTCCTTCACTCCTGCTGGGCCCTTTACCTCAGATGCCCCTCTCTCCATCTTTACTGGCCAGAATGGTACCTATCCTTCCATCCCTCTGCTCAGATGCACCCACCTCCAGGAAGCCTTCCCCCTGTACCCACCCTCCTCCCCGGACTCCCCTTGTGGCCTTGACCCTTCTCTGCTTTGTCTCATTCCCTTACCTCCACTCAGACTAGGAGGTCCTTGAGGGCAGAGCAGAGTCTTAACCATTCTTGTGCCTCTACTAGTGCCAACCTGGGGCCTGCTTTGTACTGTCAGTGAATGAATGTCCAATGAGTGGAACCGAATTTGTACATGTGGCCAACAGAATACCAGGGCCTTGCTTTGTTTGTGCCTAGTCTCCTTGAATAAAGATAGGTGGTGTAATTTCCACTAAGATCAGGAACAAGACAAGGTTGCCCACTCTTACCACTCTTATTCAACATAGTTTTGGAAGTTTTAGCCACAACAATCAGAGAAGAAAAGGAAATACAAGGAATCCAAATCGGAAAAGAAGAAGTAAAGCTGTCACTGTTTGCAGATGACATGATACTATACATAGAGAATCCTAAAGACGCTACCAGAAAACTACTAGAGCTAATCAATGAATTTGGTAAAGTAGCAGGATACAAAATTAATGCACAGAAATCTCTGGCATGCCTATACACTAATGATGAAAAATCTGAAAGTGAAATTAAGAAAACACTCCCATTTACCATTGCAACAAAAAGAATAAAATATCTAGGAATAAACCTACCCAAGGAGACAAAAGACCTGTATACAGAAAATTATAAGACACTGATGAAAGAAATTAAAGATGATACAAATAGGTGGAGAGATATACCATGTTCTTGGATTGGAAGAATCAACATTGTGAAAATGACTCTACTACCCAAAGCAATCTACAGATTCAATGCAATCCCTATCAAACTACCACTGGCATTTTTCACAGAACTAGAACAAAAAATTTCACAATTTGTATGGAAACACAAAAGACCCCGAATAGCCAAAGCAATCTTGAGAACAAAAAACGGAGCTGGAGGAATCAGGCTCCCTGACTTCAGACTATACTACAAAGCTACAGTAATCAAGACAGTATGGTACTGGCACAAAAGCAGAAATGTAGATCAATGGAACAGGATAGAAAGCCCAGAGATGAACCCACGCACATATGGTCACCTTATCTTTGATAAAGGAGGCAGGAATGTACAGTGGAGAAAGGACAGCCTATTCAATAAGTGGTGCTGGGAAAACTGGACAGGTACATGTAAAAGTACGTGATTAGAACACTCCCTAACACCATACACAGAAATAAGCTCAAAATGGATTAAAGACCTAAATGTAAGGCCAGAAACTATCAAACTGTTAAAGGAAAACATAGGCAGAACACTCTATGACATAAATGACAGCAAGATCCTTTTTGACCCACCTCCTAGAGAAATGGAAATAAAAACAAAAATAAACAAATGGGAACTAATGAAACTTAAAAGCTTTTGCACAGAGAAGGAAACCATAAACAAGACGAAAAGACAACCCTCAGAATGGGAGAAAATATTTGCAAATGAAGCAACTGACAAAGGATTAATCTCCAAAATTTACAAGCAGCTCATGCAGCTCAATAACAAAAAAACAAACAACCCACTCGAAAAATGGGCAGAAGACCTAAATAGACAGTTCTCCAAAGAAGATATACAGATTGCCAACAAACACATTAAAGAATGCTCAACATCATTAATCATTAGAGAAATGCAAATCAAAACTACAATGAGATATCATCTCACACCAGTCAGAATGGCCATCATCAAAAAATCTAGAAACAATAAATGCTGGAGAGGGTGTGGAGAAAAGGGAACACTATTGCACTACTGGTGGGAATGTGAATTGGTACAGCCACTATGGAGAACAGTATGGAGGTTCGTTAAAAAACTACAAATAGAACTACCATATGACCCAGCAATCCCACTACTGGGCATATACCCTGAGAAAACCATAATTCAAAAAGAGACATGTACCAAAATATTCATCGCAGCTCTATTTACAATAGCCAGGAGATGGAAGCAACCTAAGTGCCCATCATCGGATGAATGGATAAAGAAGATGTGGCACATATATACAATTCAATATTACTCAGCCATAAAAAGAAACGAAACTGAGTTATTTGTAGTGAGGTGAATGGACCTAGAGTCTGTCATACAGAGTGAAGTAAGTCAGAAAGAGAAAGACAAATACCGTATGCGAACACATATATATGGAATCTAAGAAAAAAAAATGTCATGAAGAACCTAGGGGTAAGACGGGAATAAAGACACAGACCTACTAGAGAATAGACTTGAGGATATGGGGAGGGGGAAGGGTAAACTGTGACAAAGTGAGAGAGTGGCATGGACATATATACACTACTAAACGTAAAATAGATAGCTAGTGGGAAGCAGCCGCATAGCACAGGTAGATCAGCTCGGTGCTTTGTGACCACCTAGAGGGGTGGGATAGGGAGGGTGGGAGGGAGGGAGACGCAAGGGAAGAGATATGGGAACATATGTATATGTATAACTGATTCACTTTGTTATAAAGCAGAAACTAACACACCATTGTACAGCAATTATACTCCAATAAAGATGAAAAAAAAAAAGATAGGTGGTATAAATCCCAGCTTCTGGGACTTAAGATGTGGCCTTGAGCAAGCCACCTCATCTCTCTGTGCCTCGGTGTCCATCTGTAAAATGGGAATAATAATAGTACTGAGCTTGTGAGTTATTATGAGGAATCAGTGGCACAGGGGGTCATGGTGGTAAGTGGCAGCCCTCTTGTGATGGCGTTGATGTGTGTGTGCATGTCTGTGCCCACGTCTGTGTTGATGGAGTCGAGAGGTATTCTCTGACCGTTCTTGCTCTCAACACAAAGTCTGGTCTATTTTTTTCTCCCCTGGGCTGGCGGCCCCTAGCAGGAGTTGAGTCTCTAGTAGAAGTGGGGACTTGGCGGTGGGACTCCTAGCTCCTGAGCCATCCAGCCTGGAGGTGATGGGGCTTTTCCCAGGATCCAGGAGGGCTGATTGTTCCCATCCCAGGGTGAGCTGGGGAGCAGGTGAGGGTGGGGCTCACCTTGGAGAACCTGGCCCCAGAGATGTTACCCCCTGAAGGCTGTGGCTGGAATGGGCCTGGCCCAGAAACACAGGGCTGGGGATGGGCATGGATCAGGGAGAGGGAATCATTCTACCTCCAGAAGGGGGTACTCTGGATGGGAATGGTCAGCCGGGGAGATGACCCTGGCTAGGGACAGGTGCAGGACTTCCGTTTTGACGGAAGTCAGGGGTCACTCTGGACATGGTCAGCTGGTCTGGGCTCAGTCAGTCAGTCTGGTGGTCATTCTGGTCAAAGTCAGATGGTCTGGTGGTCATCTGAATGATGATGGGGCCACTCTGGCTCAGGTCTATCTGTCTGGGGGTCAACTGACCTGCATCAGGCAGTCTCAGGGTTACTCTGGCCAAGGTCAGACGGTCTGGGGGTCCCTCTGACCAGGTCAGTCAGGCTGGGAGTCCTGGAAGCTCACTTGGCCTGGCTCAGAATGGACGGGAGGAAGCCAAGGAGCTGGCATTCCCAGGCTCGCTGCAGGGCCATGGGTGAGACATCTGGGGCAGCTGCCTTGTTACTTGAGAAGGAACAGGAAGGACCTGAGCCCCAGCGAGACTCTAGATCCTGGGGTTCCCTTTCTGGTAATTTGGAGGCTCAGGGAGGCCTTGGCTAAGACCCTCAGGCATAGACTCAGCTCAGGCTGAATGAAGTCAGCTGTCCCCTCCTCCAGGAAGCCCTCCCTGATCATCCCTACTAGCTATGTTCTCTCTTCGTGCTGTGCTATGGATCATTTTCTAAGGGGAGAGCCGAGGCCTCCCCAGCACAGATGGGGTTAAAACCCACCTCCACAGGTCATAGGGCACATGCTGACCAGGGGTCTTCACACAATGAGGCAAAAAGCTCAGCCAACGTCCTGCCCCAGCTCTGGAGAGAGCTGCTGTTATTTCATCCCATCCACCTGGTGCCAGCCTTTTGCCCACCTTTTACTGTTTTACACTCTGATGGGGTCCATAAAGAGGAAAGGGAGACTCCCCTGCTCCCAACAGTGGCAAGCCCCTTGTGCCTGGCTGTGCATTTCGAGATGCTGCTTCACATGATCTGCGAAAACCTGGAGAAGTCCCTGCTGCAGATGAAACAGCAGAGCCTCCTGAAAGTGAGGCCACCAGCAGTGCGTGCAGATGCCCACCGTTGTGCCTGGCACGTGGCACTCACTCCCCAGTTACTCTCTGTTTCTTGCCCCTCCTCTTCTTGAGGCTGGGAAGCAGCTAAAACTTGCTCCTTCTCATAGTGAAGGCTTTTCTGGTGAGAAATGTGGACTTTGGCCTCTGACCGCCATGGATTCAAATCCTGCTTCTGTTACTCAGGTGGCTCAGGTGGAACAGGTGCAGAGCTGCTCTCTCCTGAGTGCTTGCATGTGCTAGGCATTGTGCTAAGTGGACCCCCACACTGAAACCTCAACAACTCCACTTGTGGGTGGGGAAGCTGAAGATGAGAAAGGATCACCACCACAGGGCTGGCAAATTGCAGAGTCAAGGTTCAATCCCGAGTCTGTCTGATGCCAAAGCCCACTTGCTTATCTACCACCGCATACTGTGGGTGAACTCCTTCACCCCTCAGAGCCTCAGTCACCTCATCTGTCAAGTGGGGAGAAGTACCAGTGGCTGATAGGCACCCAGGACAGGGCCTGGCACGATTTGTGCCTGCTTCCTCGCCACTTGTCCATGCATTTTCCCGGGTCTCAGATGCCTTCATTTACCCCTGATGGGGCTCCAAACACTAAGGTTCAGGAGTGAGTGCAGGGACCTGTTTGCAGTTACTTTCTGAACCAGTGGTGTTCTCAGGTGTATTATGTCCAACTCAGGGCGTTGATGAGCCGGCTAAGATATATGAACCTCATTACCAACCAAAGGGCTCACATCCATTTCAATCCCTGCCATATTTAAACTATGTATATTGGTCCCAAATCATGGGAATTTGCTTCCTCTAGGCATATGTGTCCTCAGTCCACACATGACTGTTTTGCCTGCCACATTCCTGCAGGCAGAGACCTCAGTTAGGTGACTTTGGGTAATGTGCATCGCTTAAGCCTATCTGTCAAGTAGGAATAAATACAGTAGTGGTACCTCCTTAGAAGGCGAGGCCTAAATGGGAATCCACGCTTAAAGCATTTAGCACTGTGCAGGGCTTGTCGGAAGCCTGATGTCATCAGTGGACATTGTTCTTATTTTTAAGGAGATACCATCAGGGCTGACTTAGGAAATTCATGACCCTGCCAGTCCTGGGGCCCACTGTCTGTCCTCTCTGCAAAGATGGAGGGGCAGGTGATGGAACACTGACCAGCAGTCAGCAGATCTTGGCCCAAACCCCACCTCTGTCATTAACCTGCTGTGTGACCTTAAGGAGGTCACAGCCTCTTTGGGCCTCAGTTTCCTCATCTGTAAAGTGGGGATAATTCTAGCTTTGATTTCATGAGTTGTTGAGAGGCTTTAATGGGTAGTAATGATAACTGGCTTTTGTTGAGGAGGGTCTTTGATTGGTGGTTGAGCAGTGGGAGGTCCTGGGGAGTACTGGGGGGGTGGGCAATGTGGGGAGGTCTTGGCATTGGGAGGAGACAATGAAAAGAAGGAGAGGGTGGGGGAGGGAGTGTTTGGTTAGAGGGAGGGAGCAGTGGGGGGAGGGCTTGAGGAGACGGAGGGGATGAGGGTGGGCCTGGGTGGGAAGGGACAGTGCGGGGCACCTAGAGGGTAGCCCCAGGAGCCCTTCTGGCCAGCAGCCCGGCTCTAGCCTGGGCTAAGCAGGCCCTTCCCTCACAGCCGGCTGCACCTTCGAGGAGGCGAGTGACCCAGCAGTGCCCTGTGAGTACAGCCAGGCCCAGTATGACGACTTCCAGTGGGAGCAAGTGAGGATCCACCCTGGCACCCGGGCTCCTGCGGACCTGCCTCATGGTGAGCCTACTCTCAGTCACCATTCCCCCTTCATCTCCTTCCAGGGGCATGCTACCCACCTGCTGTGTTACCTTGGGTGCACTGCCTAATCTTTCTGGGCCTCCATCTGCTTTGGCATCTGTAATGACACAGATGACACTGTGAATATGGAGCTCTCTGGACCCTGACCAATTGTGTACCTCAGGTAGTTTTACCTGTAAAATGGGTGCAGGTTCAAGTAATCAAAGACCCTTACAAACTGTAAGATAAAGCCCACCTCCCATTACTCCTATGGCAGCTTAGTTCAGGATCCACCTTACTCCTGCCAGGTCTTCCTAAATCCTCCACCTTCAGGGAGGCTCTCTTCTCCCTGTGAGCCTCTGAGTCCTGGTCTCCCAGGCTTGAAGATGCTGACAGAGCAGTAACCTTGGGGGCTGCATGTGTGTAAAACCTTTCTGCCTCTGCCCCTTTCTTCCTGGATCTTTCCCGACTTCTGCCCTGCCCTGCCCCTGTTTCAGGATGGGGAATATTTGGCGGCGTGAACACTGGGCTGAGAGGAGACTAATTATGTAGATTCTAGTCCTGGCCTTCTACCCTGATGATGGCCTTTAGTGCACTGGTTCCAGAGTCATGAAGGCTGGGCTTCAGATCTTTGCTTCATCACTTTACCATCTGTGTGACTTTGGGCAAGTCACCTAACTTCTCTGAGCTTCCACTTCCTTAAC
Organism: Tursiops truncatus; assembly: GCF_011762595.2. Lineage (NCBI taxonomy): Eukaryota > Metazoa > Chordata > Mammalia > Artiodactyla > Delphinidae > Tursiops > Tursiops truncatus. Next base: position 161,056,019 of record NC_047034.1, on the reverse strand, counting down.
TATAAAATGGGAGCACAATAATCCATTTCATAGGATTATTAGATAATGCCTATAAAGTACGCAACATGGGGGTGGCATGTAAGGGTTCAATGAATGCTTAGATGCTATTGTTGGAGATATTTGAGGGGGTCCAACTACTAGCACCCCTCTTCACTGGGTACAGAAACAACTGGGGATTAAGAAAAGGATAAGACAGGTGGAGGCCAAGTTATCACCTTTATTACTGATGAGGGCTGAGTCGGAGGACACAGCGTAGTGCGAGGACCAAAAGGGCTTGCTGAGGGAACCCAGAATGGGACAGCCTGTGGCCCCTCCCCTTTGCCCTGTCATAGTAGTGGGCCAGGGCCTTTGCTGCTCAGCTCACAGCATGGCCAAGATCGCATCTGCTGTCAAGAGTTCGTGGGAGGGGCAGCAAAGGTTCTCAGTGTGGGAGCAGGACTTGAAGCCAGCAGGAGAGAGGCCCTCCACGACCTGGCACAGGCAGCCTCCGCAGCCTGGGCTCCTGCCCCTCGCCTCGACTCCCGGAGGCCTCCCTGCCTCCCCTCTTCTGTGCATTTGCTCACACTGTGCCCTCCCTGGGGCATTCCTCTCTGCCTTCACAGGGCTCTCAGCTCCTTGTTTGACCACTGTCCTGGCAGGTATCAAAGTCTGACCTGTGTGACAGTGATCTGTCAAGGTGCCCACCGTGGCAGGGATGCCATATCCCCAGGGCCCAGCCTTGGCCTGGTACAGGTTAGCATTCGGGTACAGCTTGCTGATTTGAATTCACCTCTTACAGTCCTGACCACCCTGTGTGGGCTCTGCTTCTCTCTCTCCTCCACACAAGCAGAGACATACCCAGTGACAAAAGGGGGAGAGAAATGTTGTATGTAGTGCGGGCCTTGGGCTGGATCCTGGGGATGCAGTGGTGAGCCAGATGGACAGTCTCTCTGCTGTGTTGGTGCTCACATTCTGGGGAAGAGACTTGGAGGTGGAGAGAGGAGGAAGGAGGGAGATTCACACTCAGAGAGCAGGAGAGAGGAGAAGGAGGGGTGACAGGGATGAAGGGAGTAAATGGAAGAGAAGAGGAGGGATGCAGAGTGAGAAAAGACTAGGGAAGAGGAAGAGGCAAGAACAAAGTGTCAGTTTAAAAGGGAGAGAGAGACACGCCCACAGCTGCTCACAGGGAGAGGAGAGAGGATGGAGGAGTGGGCCGAGAGAGACTGTGCGGGGGCTGGGATGCCCCCCTTCCTGGGTGGGAATGGGGACCTGGAGTTTTGTTTACTACCCCACCAGGACTGATGCAGGAGCCGCCTTCTTCACAGGCTTCTGGCTCCCAGAGATGAATGCCGTTCCCTCCAGTGGAGCCCCTGGAGAGCCCGCCTGGAGCAGGGAACCTTGTGGTTTGGGATCTGAATGGGCTTGTGTGGGCTGGCAGCGAGGCCTGGGAGGAGGTGGCCCTGGGTGGCTGCAGGCACCCCATTAGCAGCTGCTGGGACCTTCTCCCCACAGAAGGGAAGCCATAATCCCCCAGCCAGGTCCTGAGGAGTCCAGCCCCCTTTCCCCTGCCACCCCTCTCCCCCACTCCCAGCATACAGCTTGGATCTCTGGGGCAGGGGCAGGGCTGCCTTTCTCCAGGTTTGAAATCAAGAGAGTTGTATCCCAGGAGTTTAGATTGAGGGGCTGAGGGCTGGAAGGGAAGTTAGAGCCCTTTCATTCCATCTCTGTTCTGTAAGTTCATTCAGCTTGCAGACCTGTGCTGGGGACGCAGTGGAGCCCTGAGGCATCACAGGCTGGTGGGGAGAGCGATACATACTTTATTAATGATCCAGGGGCCAGGAGAGACACCCATAGAGGGATGGAGAGGGAGGGCTTCAGAAGAGGTGGGCTTTGAGGGCCTGTCATGTGCTGGACTCTTGACTCCTGAGATGAGTGTCCTAGTCCTTGCCTCCCAGGACAGCTCGGAATGTGGGGAAAGCTGTGGATTAGCACAAGCTTGGACTGGGGTCATAAAGGGCGAGGTGAGGAGCCAGAAAGGGGTTTTGGCACAGCCAGATTTGTGTGTTTTTTTGCTGCTCCAAGTCTTTACTTTGGGAAACAGATGCAGGGAAATGAAGGGACTTACCCAGTGAGTCAGAGCTGGGACCAGAACTCAGGCCGCTGACTCCTGATGGGTCCAAATGCCTGGAGTCCTTTGTTTCTGCCTCCTCCTCTGTGCCCACCTGACCCTGGTCCTCCCCTGAGTTCTCAGCTCCTGCCTCTTCCTCCTCTCTTTCCAGGCTCCTACTTGATGGTCAATGCTTCCCAGCATGCTCCAGGCCAGAGGGCCCATGTCATCTTCCAGAGTCTGAGTGAGAATGACACCCACTGTGTGCAGTTCAGCTACTTCCTGTACAGTCGGGATGGGCACAGCCCGGGCACTTTGGGCATCTATGTGCGTGTCAATGGGGGTCCCCTGGGCAGTGCCGTCTGGAATATGACTGGATCCCACGGCCGCCAGTGGCACCAGGCTGAGCTGGCTGTCAGCACCTTCTGGCCCAATGAATATCAGGTGGGCTGGGTTCAGTCTGCGGTCAGTCTGTGCTTGGGGGTGTGGGTAGAGGGGTGTCAGCATGAGATCAGAGTAAGCAAGTGGCCTAGGTTGGAATTAGTTTGTGTCAGCATCAGGAGTCAGTCTGTGGTCAGCATTGGGTTCTTCAGTGATGGTTCAGTCTGGTTCAGTGTCAGAGATTGTTATTAGGAGTAGTTTATGGCTGGGGTCGAGGTGAGTTGGAATAGTGCTGACTTGGAAACCCTGTCTGGCTGGGAAGTTTTGTGGCTTGAAGGTAACAGTCCAGGATTGGGATGGAACCTCTGGCCTTGACCTTGTTAGCTCTGGGTGCTGACACCCCTTTCCACAACAAGCTGGCTTGGTATGGAGGGTAACTGTGAGCTGGGCTGCTTGTTGAGGAGGATGGGGCTGGAGCACAGCTGAAAGGGGGCTCTTGTGGGCATCTCCCCAGGCAGGGCTGGAGGGATGTCAGCATGACAGGGACCCTCCCACCTCCCCCAGGTGCTGTTTGAGGCCCTCATCTCCTCAGACCGCAGGGGCTACATGGGCCTAGATGACATCCTGCTTCTCAGCTACCCCTGCGGTGAGTCCCAGCCCACTGGGGTGCAGGGTGAGGGGTACGGGTGGCTGCGGCTCCTGCTGACAGGGGGCACGAGCCCAGCTCACACCAAGGCTCTGTTCCGGCAGCAAAGGCCCCACACTTCTCCCGCCTGGGCGACGTGGAGGTCAATGCGGGCCAGAACGCCTCGTTCCAGTGCATGGCTGCTGGCAGAGCAGCGGAGGCCGAGCGCTTCCTTCTGCAGGTGAGGCGGGTGGGGTGGGAGTGTGGGGGGACCTTGGCCAACTTCTTCTGAAAAGTTCTGGCTCCTCTGCGGAATGCTGAGTCCTTCCGTTATTCTCCAGCACCCATACACATGCGTCCTGGCTCTCCCTAGGCTCTGCTCTGCCCTCTTGGGTGCCCCATCCCCCGAGGACAGAGAGCGGCTCCAGGATCCTCCAACCACACCTTCCATCAAAGGCAGAGCGACCACATTCCCTTAATCAGACCCACACCTTCCTGTGGCAGAGCTGGTTCCAGGAACCCCAAATGCCCCTGTGTAGTAGGGATGGCTAAATGGGGCCGGGACATTTACTCCCTTGCCCGGGTCACAGCGAGATCTGGACCTTTCTTCCCCGGCGCCCATGACCCATTGGCCCCTCTCCCCGCTCAGCGACAGAGCGGGGCACTGGTGCCCGCGGCCGGCGTGAGGCACATCAGCCACCGGCGCTTCCTGGCCACCTTCCCGCTGGCCGCCGTGCGCCGCGCGGAGCAGGACCTGTACCGCTGCGTGTCCCAGGCCCAGCGTGGCGTGGGCGTCTCCAACTTCGCAGAGCTAATCGTCAAAGGTGAGCTCGGGGACGCTTGCGGAGGGCGGGCCTCCGAGGGGCGGGGCGAGCGGAGGGTGGGGGCGCAGATTCTACCAGGGGGCGGAGTCTTGTCAGGGGGCGTGGCCCATGGACGGGTAGGGAAGGAAGGGTTTGGCCAGGGGCGTGGTCTGACCGCGGGGCGGGGCTTGCGGAGGGGCACAATCTCACCTGCGATCAGGTCGGACTGGAGGTGAGGGGATGTGACTGAGAGGTGGGCCCGCGTGGGGGCTGGGTCAAGGTGTGAGCCCGGCGAGGCGGGATCTGGCTATTGGGCCCTAGGGTTGACCGGAGCGGGCAAGCGATCAGTCCTTGGACGCGAGGACTTGGGGATTCAGAAGGGAGTGAGGGAGAGCGTGTAGGCTGAGGGGTGAGGACGGGGTCAGCTTTTGGAGTGGGGAGCTTCCTAGGCCCTGGGGATTTAGTGGGGGGAGGCAGTCTAGTCTAGGGCTTGGGGGCTGCGTGAGGAGCCTGGGGGGACAGGTGGGTTCTTGGGTTTTTGGGTGTGGTGGGGTGAGGAGCTGAGGGCCGGGGATTCATAGCGGCATCCGCGGGCTCCGTCTCTCTCCCATCTCCTTGCAGAGCCCCCTACCCCCATTGCGCCCCCGCAGCTACTGCGCGCTGGTCCCACCTACCTCATCATCCAGCTCAACACCAACTCCATCATTGGCGACGGGCCGATCGTGCGTAAGGAGATTGAGTACCGCATGGCGCGCGGCCCGTGGGCGGAGGTTCACGCGGTCAGCCTGCAGACCTACAAGCTGTGGCACCTCGACCCCGACACGGAGTACGAGATCAGCGTCCTGCTCACGCGCCCCGGTGACGGCGGTACAGGCCGCCCCGGGCCGCCCCTCGTCAGCCGCACCAAGTGCGCAGGTGGGTGCCTCCTGGCTCCACTCCCTCCTCCAGATACCTGGGTATGGACTCAGGGCAACCGAGGGGCGAAGGGTACATTCCGAGCGGTAGTATGGCCTCGATCTGTGCTTCTAAAACCTTCTAAAACATCGTGACCTTCCCTCAATCCTAGTTATGGTAAAGAAAATAATGATAGCTAACATTTCACTTTGTGATGGACATTTATACATATATTGTGTGTGTATCATTTATTGATTTAAAACTCAGAACAACACCATGATCTAGGTACTCTTGTCTTACCCATTGTGCAGATGAGGTGTAAAATCTGTAACCTCTGTACAGATTATTATTAACAGAGATGTTAAGTGACTGGCTCAAAGTCACACAGCTAGTAAGCAGCAGAGCAGTAAGGGATTGGAACCCTTGACCGGCTGTCTTCAGAATCTGTGTTCTTAATTCTACATTATATCATCTAGATAAAATAAACAACTAAACACCATAAAATAAAAGTGTTACTAAATTCTAGCTGGATTCTCTTGTCTGGGCAATTGAGCCTGAAGTCTGCTTTTGCTTGTTTCAAAGGGTAATGCAGCTGTTACGAGCAGTGGCACACCTGCACCAGGGGAGACTTTATTGTTTAATCAGAAGAGAAATTGACAACAGAACAATTTTCTTACTCTGTGATTGCAGCGTTTTTGTTGTTGTTGAATTTTTATTGAGATATAAAAGATTCATATGCGGTTGTAAGAAAAAATATAAGAGAAATTTCCTTATACACTTTACCCTGTTTCCTGCATTTTGCAAAACTGTAGTATAAATCACACTCAAGATACTGACATTGTTAAAATCCACAGATCTTATTCAGACTTCCCCAGTTTCATTTGTCCTGATTTGTGTGTATCTGCGTATATTTAGTTCTATACAGTTTATCACATGTGTTGGTTGCTTTGTGTATTTACCACCACAGTCAAGATAGTGAACAGTTCAATCAGCTTAAGGATCCTTCGTTGCTCTTTTATATCATTTCTGTCCCTTCCTCCACCCCCAACCCCTGGTTACCACTAATTTGTCCTTCATTTCTAAAATTTTGTCACTTTAGAAATGTTATGTAGATAAAGAAATCATACAGTGTATAACCTTTTGAATTGGCTTTTTAATTTGGTAGCAGTTTTATGAGATATAATTCACACCGCATACATTTCATTCATTAGAGTGTACAATTCAGTGGTTTTTAGTATATTCACAAAGTTGTGCAACCATCACCACGATCAATTTTAGAACGTTTTTCATCTCCCCCAAAGGAAACCTTGTATTTTGCAGTCCACCCCTCCCCTCATTTCCCCCTAATTCCTTCGGCTCAAGGCAGCCACTAATTTACTTTTTGTCTCTATAGATTTGCCTCTTTGTGGACATTTCATATAAATGGAATCATACAATATGTAGTCTTTAGTGATTGGCTTCTTTCACTTAGCAAAATTTTTCAAGGTTTATCCATGTTGTGGCATGCATTAGTATTTTTTAAAAATAAATTTATTTATTTTATTTTTGGCAGCGTTGGGTCTTTGTTGCTGCACACGGGCTTTCTCTAGTTGCGGCAAACGAGGGCTACTCTTCTTGTGGTGCACAGGCTTCTCATTGTGGTGGCTTCTTTTGTTGCGGAGCATGGGCTCTAGGCCACGCGGGCTTCAGTAGTTGTGGCTCGTGGGCTCTAGAGCGCAGGCTCAATAGTTGTGACGCACAGGCTTAGTTGCTCCGCGGCATGTGGGATCTTCCTGGACCAGGGCTCGAACCTGCGTCCCCTGCATTGGCAGGCGTATTCTTAACCACTGTGCCTCCAGGGAAATCCCGGCACCAGGGAAGTCCCAGTACTTTTTATTGTTGAATAATATTTTGTTTTGTAGACATACCATAATTTACTTATCCATTCATCGGTTGGTAGGCATTTGCGTTTTTTATACTTGTTGGTTATTATGAACAGTATTCTTATGAATATTAAAGTACAGGGTTTGGTATGGACATATGTTTTCATTTCTCCTGGGTGTATATATATATATATATAGTATGGTAACTGTGTTTAACCATTTAGGGAACTGCTGGACTGTTTTCCAAAGCAACCACTCCACTTTACATTCTCATCAGCAGTGTATGGGGGTTCCAGTTTCTCTACATTCTCACTAACACTTGTTATTATCTGTCTTCTGATTATAACCATCCTAGTGGGTATGAAGTGGTGTCTCATTGTGGTGTTGCATTTCCCTGATGGTTAATGATATTGAACTTTTTTCATGTGCTTATTGGCCATTTATATGTCTTCTCTGTAGAAATGTCTATTCAGATCCTTTACTCATTTTTAAGTTCAGTTTTTTATTATTGAGTTGTAAAAGTTCTTTATATGTTCTGGATACTAAACCCTTATCAGATATATTTGCAAGTGTTTTCTTCCATTCTGTGGGTTGTCTTTTAGTTTTCTTGATGGTGTCCTTTGAAGCACAAAGGTTTTTCATTTTGATGAAGTACAATTTATCTGTTTTTTCTTTTGTTTGCGCTTTCAATGTCATATCTAAAAAAACATTGCCTAATCCAAAGTCACGAAGATTTACCCTTATTTTTTTGTAAGAGTTTTATAGTTTTGGCTCTTACATTTAGGTCCTTGATCCATTTTGAGTGAATTTTTGTATATGGTGTGAGGTAGGAGTCCAATCTCATTCTTTTGCTTGCAGATGTCCACTTGTTCCAGCACCATTTATTGAAAAGACTATTCTTTTCCCATTGAATTGTCTTGGCACTGAGGTTTGCTTTTTTGCTTATTGTAATTTCCTGGAGATTCATCCAGTTGTGTAAATCAATAGTTCATTCCTTTTTAATGCTGAGTAGTATTTCATGGTGTGGATATACCAGAGTTTGTTTAACCATTTATCTGTTGAAGGACACTTGAACTGGTCCCAGTTTTTGGTTATTACAAGTAGAGCCGCTATGAACATTCATTTGCAAGTTTTTCATGAACATAATTTTTCATATTTTTCTGGGATAGATGCCTGAGGGTACAATTAATGGATCATATGGTAATTGAATATTTGGTTTTATTGGGAACTGTCAGAGAGGCTGTATTGTTTTACATTCTCACCAGCAATATATGAGTGATTCAGTTTTCTACATCCTTGCCAGCATTTGGTGCTGTCATTATTATTATTTTTAAAAAAAATTTTAGCCATTCTGAGAGGTGTGTAGTAATATCCTATCCTGGTCTTAATCTGCATTTCTTTAATGCCTTGTGATGTTAAACATCTTTTCATGTGCTGTTTGCCATCTGTATATCCTCTTTGGTGAATTATTCATGTCCTTGCCCATTTAAAAATAAATAAATAATTAATTAATTTTTGGCATTGGGTCTTCGTTGCTGCACGTGGGCTTTTCTCTAGTTGTGGCGAGCAGGGGCTACTCTTTGTTGCGGTGCACAGGCTTCTCATTGCAGTGGCTTCTCTTGTTGTGGGGCACGGGCTCTGGGCGTGCGGGCTTCAGTAGTTGTGGCACTCGGGCTCAGTAGTTGTGGCTCGTGGGCTCTAGAGCACAGACTCAGTAGTTGTGACGCACAGGCTTAGTTACTCCGTGGCATGTGGGATCTTCCCGGATCAGGGCTTCAACCCATGTCCCCTGCCTTGGCAAGCGGATTTCTTTTTTTCTCTTTTTTTAATTGATCCTTATTGGAGTATAATTGCTTCACAATACTGTGTTAGTTTCTGTTGTACACCAGAGTGAATCAGCCATATGTATACATATATCCCTATATCCCCTCCCTCTTGAGCCTCCCTCCCATCCTCCCTATCCCACCCCTGTAGGTCATCGTAAAGCACCAAGCTGAGCTTCCTGTGCTACGCAGCTGCTTCCCACTAGCTAACTATTTTACATTCAGTAGTGTATATATGTCGATGCTACTCTCACTTCATCCCAGCTTCCCCCTCCCACCCCGTGTCCTCAAGTCCATTGTCTATGTCTACATCTTTATTCCTGCCCTGCAACTAGGTTCATCAGTACCATTTTTTAATTTTTAGATTCCATATATATGTGTTAGCATATGGTATTTGTTTTCTCTTTCTGACTTAGTTCACTCTGTATGACAGACTCTAGGTCCCTCCACCTCACTACAAATAACTCAATTTCGTTTCTTTTTATGGCTAAGTAACATTCCCTTGTATATACGGCAGGCAGATTCTTAACCACTGTGCCACCAGGGAAGTCCCTGTCCTTGCCCATTTTCTAATTGGATTATTCACTTTATATTGTTGAGCTTTGAGAGCTCTTTACACATTCTAGATACTAGTCCTTTTTTGGGTATGTAGTTTGTAAATGTTTTCCCCTGGCTTTTAGCTTGTCTTTTTATCCTCTTCACCTGAGCTTTCACAGAGCAACCATTTTTAATTTTGATGAGGGCCAATTTATCAAAATTTTCTTTTATGAATTGTGCTTTTGATGTCAAATTTAAGAACTCCTTGCCTAGCCCTAGATCCCCCAAATTTTCTCCTTTAAAAAAAAAAAAAGAAAAGAAAAGTGTTATAGTTTTACATGCAAGTCCGTGATCCATTTTGAGTTAATTTTTGGATAAACTACATGCTTAGGTCGAGGTTTATTTATTTTTTGCCAGTCAGTATTCTTAAGTGTTTTAAAAAGCTGATCCGGGAACCATCTGAAATAGTTTAATGCCATATTTAGAGAGACCCTTGGGTGTTGGGTAAGAGTATTCCAGTGGAAGTTACTTTCTAGCTGAGGGATCTGAGTCAGGTTACTTAACCTCCCCAAGCTTTAGTCCCCTTGTTTTATAACATGGGAATGATGATAATCCTTACCGTACAGGGTTAGTGTGAAGATTCATTCAACACATGTTTATTGAGTGCCTATTATGTGTCACATACTGTTTAGTTGCTAGGGATATAAGACTGCGACCAAGACAGACAAAAGCCACTAATGAGTGAGTTCCTCGTGCCAGAGCTCTGCATGGAACTCACATTCTGGCGGAGGAGACAGTAAACAAGTGAAATATACGGATGGTCAGATGATGACCAGGGCTGTGAAGGTTAAAGCAGGAAGGGGGATGGGGTGTGGGGGCAGGAGAATTGTCATTTCAAAAAGGCTCAGGGATCGTTTTGCTGAGAAGGTGACATTTGAGCAGAGACCTGAAGCAGGTGAGGGACAGTGCCACGCAGGAAACTGGAGGAATTGCTGGGGGAAGGGGCATTCCAGGCAGACGTAATAGCAAGGAAGTCTGTATAGCGTGCTTGGCATGTGTGAGGAGCAGCAAGGAGACCAGTAGAACTGTGGTCTAGTGACTGAGGGGGAGCTGGCAGGAGAGAAGGTCAGAGTCATGCTGGGGATGTGGGACTCAGAGCCATTTTACGCTGGGTGGGCTGGGGAGCCATTGCGGGTTTGGAGAGCAGGAATGACATCACTTACTATGTTTAAAAGGATCACTTTGGTCCTTTTGTGGAGAATAGATTCCAGGAGGGCAAGGGGACCAGAGGAGAGACCAGTGAGGAGGCTACTGCCACAATTCAGCTGGGACATGGTGGAGGCTGGGAGCTGGGAGGAAGTAGTGGTGGTGGTGGTGAAAAGTGGTTTATTTTCTGGGTTTGTTTTGAAGGTAGAGCTAACTGCATTTGTTCATGGATTGGATGTGCAGTGAGAGAAGGAAATAGAAGTCGAGGATGGCTCCAAGGTGTTTTGCTTGAGCAGCAAGAAGGATGGAGTTATCATTTACTGCGAGGGAGCAGACTGCGGGAGGAGCAGGTGTAGTAGACGGGGTGCCATAGATAAGGAGTTCTGTGCTGGAAATGTTGACTTTGAGATGCCTATTAGACGTTCAGGTGGAGATATCTATCAGATGGATGGATTTACGAGTATGGAGTTCAGGGAAGAGGTTCGGGCTGCAGATATAAATTTGAAAGTCATCAGTATAGATATGGTATAGATGGTATTTACATCCATGACACAGGATGAGATCTCTTATCATGGTGGTTCTCAATTGGGGGATGATTTTGTCTCCCAGGAGACATCTGCAGGGTCTGGAGACATACTGGTTGTAACAACGGGGGGTGGGGTGCTAATGGCGTCTAAGGGGTAGAGGAAGCCAGAGAAGCTGATAAACATCCTACAGTGTATAAACAGCCTCTTCAACAAAGAATTATCTAGTCCGAAACGTCAATAATGCTGAGGTTGAGAACCCCTGATTTAGTCCTTAGATTTTAGGGAATAAGTGTAGGTGGAAAAGAGAAAAGCAGTGAAGCCTGAACCGTGGGACCCTCCAGTGTTTTGGGTTAAATGCAGGTGATGGCATGCAAATGCATTAAATGCCTGTGAAGTATAGTGCCTAACACACAGTAAGCACTCAGTAAATGACAACTATTGTTGCTATGGTGTTTTTAACTCTTCAAAGCCAGTTCTGGTCAGGTACTTAGAATAAAAGAAATCAGAGCTGGGGATCCACAGAGAATCTCTCTTCTACGCTCCTTAATGTACAGATGAAACCCAGAGAGAGGAAGGCACTTGCCTGTGATCATACAGTGGGTTAAGAACCCATGTTTCATGGTGACAGCTGTTGTTCGTTCCCATTTCACAGATGAGAAAACTGAGATGTAGTCACTTGCCCAAATCTACGCAGTGAGTCTGTAGCAGAGTCAGAACCAAAGTTGGAATGTCCTGCCTTCCAGTCTAGTGTTTGAAACTACCACCACTGTCACGACCACACCATCAGGAACAGCAACAGCAGATGCCATTGTGGGCTGAGTGCCCACTTTGTGCCAGCACTGCTAAACACTTTAGGCTGGCCGGGACGGGACATGGGGCTGGCCAACACAGGCTGGCCGGGACGGGACCTGGGGCAGGGACCAAGCAGACAGGATCCGGACAGCTCACCCTGCCTTCTCTTCGTTGGCATCACCACCCCTCCTTGCTTAGATGCCTTGGCCCATAGTTGTTTTGCTGTTGGCCAGCTGTGTTGTCATCTCCCTGGTCCCCATGAAACTCTGCTCCCACAATATTATTTAATGTAAAAACAATAATATAGCGTCAGTAGAAGGCATTCAAAAGAAATCACTCTAAGTCTCACCATCCTAGCCCAACAGCTGTTTTAGTTTTCCTGCCTTCTTCAAATCTCTGCCCACATGCCTACAGTACACAATTCACACCCTTGTCATTGGGATGTAGAAAGCATTCTGTATTCTGCTTCCTTTTCTTGGTGGTGTTACATGTGTTATGTTGTTTATAATTATGTTTATTGGCTGTAGGAGCCCACTGAGTGTCTCCATATGGCTGGGCTATTTGTCTCTAGATTCCTGTTATTGTGAATAATACCATATTGAAAAATTTAGTGCTTATCGTGCTTTCTTTCCTCCTTGAGTTATTTCTTTGAGATAAGTAGTCAGGGGTGGTTTAAGAAAGGACTTTGACATATATTGCTTTAAAAATGGTCGCACTAATTTATACTGTTACTATAAAGGGTGCTGCTGTATATAAGGGTGTATTTCACCCTTAGAGTGCACATATTAATTAATCAACTACTATAAGTTAGACCATCTCATGTAACTCTCACACTTGCCTTTCAAAGTAGGTGTTACTGTATCTCCATTTTTTAGTCAAGGAACTTGACGTTCAAAAGGGGGTTAAATCACTTGGCCTGAAGTCACAGAACTAATGAGAGGTGGAGATGATAGGATTTGAACTCTGGAGCACCCGACCCCACTCCAAAGCCCCTTCCTCAAGAAACAGACTGTTGCAGGGTTATTGAATCCTCCTTAACATCATTAAAATCAACACATTTTGGCCTAATTTAACAGATGTTAACTGTTAGCCTTCTTGTTTTAACGTGCATTTTGACCTTTGATCTCTGAGTAGCCTACAGCCATATGGAATTTAGAGAGACGGGGCTTTGAGGTCCCCAAGTTCTGTTTTGCCAGTGTGTGCTGGCAGCTGAAGAGAGCGTGTCTGGGTGCCAGATGGTTTTTGGAAACACAGAGAGACTCATGAATTCACACCCCTCAATCAACATATCAGCCTTTAGTCAACAAACTATTTGAGCCCCTGGATCTGCCCAGATTTGTTCAGGGTGGGGAGAGAAAGAAATGTGAGCTTTCTTTTCAAAGACCCCTTCTTCTAGCGAGGCGGATGGGGGCTAACACAGCTGTTGGAGAATGAGATACCCAAGCACGAGGGTGAAAGTTTCATCCTCCAAGTTAGAGGTTACCATTTTGTGCCCTGCCAAGTGGTTTTAAGAAACCTGAGTAGGTTGCCAGTATTTAAAAATCCGGAGATTTCACACACACAAATCGGAATTTCTGGCTTCTCTTAAGAAATGGGAGGATCTGGCAACCCTGAGCCTGTAGTCCTGCATGGCGATATCTCCTGGAACTGAGTGGCAGCTGCCCCTTTTGGATGGGACACTTACAGTCTTGTTGGTCCTGGTCCCAACCCAGCCTGTGTTACCGGTTTATATTTAACGTTTCATGTCCTTCTCTAAATGCTGCCAGATGGTGAAGGAAGCAGTACACTTTGGCCAAACCTGGAAGGATGGCAAAGAATGTGGAGCAGGTGTTCCCGGGGGTGGGGATGGTGTGAGCAGAGCTGCAGGGAAACGAGATCCACTCTCACTAGTGCAAAGAAAGCCATGGTCCTTGGCTTTAGTAGACACTGACATAGACATAGACACTGACATAGACATAGACATAGACATAGACATAGACATAGACATAGACACTGACATAGACATAGACATAGACATAGACATAGACATAGACATAGACACTGACATAGACATAGACACTGACATAGACATAGACATAGACACTGACATAGACATAGACATAGACATAGACACTGACATAGACATAGACATAGACACAGACATAGACATAGACACTGACATAGACATAGACATAGACACTGACATAGACATACACACTTTGGGACAGGACACATCGGGCAGCCAGGACCAGAGCCAGAAAGTCAAGGAATAAAGCAAGGATCTCTGAACAAGATGGCAGAGTGAGCACGCACCAAATCCTCCCACTCCTGTCCAAACACATAAGAACGATGGGTTAAAACAAAACTATATAGAAAACCATTAGGAAAATCTCTGTGCGCCAGGAACGGGAGAGAAAACACAAGTGTGGTAAGTGGGCTTGCAGCCAGCAACCCTCAGGTTGCAGTGAGCAGGGAGCCAGCCCTTTAACGTTTTTGTCGGGTGGGGATCGGGTCTGCCTCGTTTGTGGGGAGAAGAGAGCCAGGCTCTCTGTAAGAAGTCAAGAGGTGGGCCTTGCTCTTAGCATGTGCTGAAATCTCTCTTTGGTGGTCTGATGTATGACTGGAGACTGCCACTTGCCTGTGGTCCAGGGAAGAAAGGAAAGCTCCTGGGCGGAAACAAACTTGCATTGTGCTGTCCTTGGGACCAGTGTCTAAAGCTGTGCCACCTGCCCAGGCGTTCCCAGGTAAAGAGCAGCCTGATGTTTCTCTTTGCATCATCTTTGTAAAGAGCATCCTGAGCAAATTAATCATGTAAAAATGATAACAGGGTCATACTTAATGATCTTAAGAGGGCAAGCAGTAGTGCTTTCTTTCCTGTTCATTAAGGTGTGTCCTGAGGTCCTCTAACTGGGGAAACTTTGCAGGTGTCACAGAACCTGCACAGTCAGGGGGCAAGAGAGAAGAGGATCATTAGTAATCTTGGCTTCTTCCATCATTTTATAGATGAGGAAACTGAGGCCCAGAGATTTGCTTAGGATCACGCAGCTGGTCAATGCAGATGCAGGATGGGTCTGAGCCCCCGGGGCTCCATCCTGGCTTTGCTTCAGAAGCCTTGATTTCTTTACTTATAAAATGAGGATAACTTTCTGGTTTTATGGAATCATCAAGAGGCTGTAAAGCAGAGTAATATACACCTCTCTTGTGTTGGGGTAGCTGCCTCTCCAGAGGCATTGTGTGATTTATTTTTATTTTTTGGACAGTGAATTCCTCATGGGGAGGCAGGGTAGTGGTGGTTAAGAGTGTGGATTCTGAAGCCAGCCTGTCCAGGTTTGGATCCCAGCTTTACCACTTACTGTCTGTGCGACTGTGGGCAAGTTACTTATCTCTCCTGTGTGCCTCCATTTCTACATGTGTGTAACAGGGCTAATAATTGCACCTGTCTATTGGATTACAGAGAGGATTGAATGAGATAAAGCATTTTAAAGCCTCTGAACAATGCCTAGCACATACAAAGCCTCTAATACATGTTAACAGCCATTATCATCATCATCATCATTATCATCATCTAACAGATTGTATTTCCCTTTTTGCTTTGGCAGCCAGGAAACTCACTACCTAATTTGAATCTTATCTTTAGCTCCACATAGAACCTAATGACATGCATTTCTATTTTCCTAACATTCTCTGGCATTCTTTAACTATTTGCCTCTCATTTCCCCCATCATCCTGACTTCTCTATACTATTGTATCGTATATATTACTATAAGCTGTTTTAGAACAAGTTTGGAATTAATAAATTAAGGAAAATACAGCAGTTGGTTGATTCAGACTGTCTTGACGTCCTCCAGCACGATCTTGAAATAGGAGGTGAACTGTACTATTAAAAAAAATTATAGCTAAAATTTTCGAGGGCCTGTTGTGTCTTAGCCATTATTGCACATGCTTTGCATGTATTACCTTAAACCTCACAGCCATCCTATGAGGTAGGGCCTATTATTCCATGTTGCAGTTGAGAAAAGCAAAGCTCAGAGAGGTGAAGCAGCTTAGCCAGTGGCTGCCAGCTGCAAGTGGCAGAGCCAGGATTCAGATGTGGCCCCGCCTGACTCCAAACACACTTTTACTCACTGTTTGCTCTTCTAGGGGGTCTCTTGGACTCTTGGGGGCAAAGGAAGGTTGATATCAGTCAGCTGAATGATGTTTTCTCTCTCATCTACTCTTCCTTTCCCATTTCTCCTACCTTTTCTCTCTGCTTCCTGGGTTGCCCAGAGCCCATGAGGGCCCCCAAAGGCCTGGCTTCTGCTGAGATCCAGGCCCGCCAGCTGACCCTGCAGTGGGAACCACTGGGCTACAACGTGACACGTTGCCACACCTACACTGTGTCCCTGTGCTATCACTACACCCTGGGCAGCAGCCACAACCAGACCATCCGGGAATGTGTGAAGATAGAGCGGGGTGTCAGCCACTACACCATCAAGAACCTACTGCCCTACCGGAATGTCCACGTGCGGCTCATCCTCACTAACCCCGAGGGGCGCAAGGAGGGCAAGGAGGTCACGTTCCAGACGGATGAAGATGGTAAGAGGCCTCCTTATTCCCAGTGTCCTCAGTGCCTCCCACAGACGCTGCATGTCTGAGACTGAAATTGCTATAGGAAATTATTTGCTTAGGATTAAACCGACTGTATAACAGTAAAGTAATGATACTGATATCTGTTCCCCTGAAGACTTTGGGTTAAGATGGTATATTTCTTCCTTAATTGTTTGGGAACATTTAGCAGTGAAGTCATTTGGGCCTGGAGTTTTCTTTGTGGCAGGGTTTTTTAATAGTAGTTTTAATTTTCAAAACAGATATTGGAATATTCAGGTTTTCTACTCTTGTATCAGTTTTGGTATACTGCGTTTTTAAGGAGTTTGATCATTTCACCTAAACTGTCAAATTTCTTGCCACAAAGTTGGTTATAATACTATTTTTTTTTTTTTTTTTTTGCGGTACGCGGGCCTCTCACTGTTGTGGCCTCTCCCGTTGCGGAGCACAGGCTCTGGACGCGCAGGCTCAGCGGCCATGGCTCACGGGCCCAGCCGCTCTGCGGCATGTGGGATCCTCCCGGACCCGGGCACGAACCCGCGTCCCCTGCATTGGCAGGCGGACTCTCAACCACTGCGCCACCAGGGAAGCCCTATAATACTATCTTATTATATTTATTGAACATCGGTAGGATCTATAGTGCTATTCCCTTTTTCATTCCTGATATTGGTAATTTGTGTCTTCTCTCTTATTCTCATGTTTCTCATGGTAAGGGTGTATAAATTTTATTAATCTTCCCGAAGAGCCAACTTTTGGCCTAGTTTCTTTTCTTTCTTTCTTTTTTTTTTAAATTTGTTTATTTTATTTATGTGTTTTTGACTGCGTTGGGTCTTCATTGCTGTGCGCGGGCTTTCTCTAGTTGGAGCGAGCAGGGGCTACTCTTCGTTGTGGTTCATGGGCCTCTCATTGCGGTGGCCTCTCTTGTGGAGCACAGGCTCTAGGCTCGCCGTCTCTAGAGCGCAGGCTCAGCAGTTGTGGCACACGGGCTCAGTTGCTTCCACGGCATGTGGGATATTCCCGGACCAGGGCTCAAACCCGTGACCCCTGCATTGGCAGGCGGATTCTTAACCACTGCGCCACCAGAGAAGCCCCTAGTTTATTTTCTTTATTGAATATTTTCTATTCTTTATTTCTTTTTTTTTTTATTTCTTTTTTTTTTAAAAAAATACTTTCTTTGGATTTGATCGGCTTTTCTTTTACCCTTTTTTTTTTTTTTTTTTTTTGGTTACGCGGGCCTCTCACTGTTGTGGCCTCTCCCATTGCGGAGCACAGGCTCCGGACGCGCAGGCTCAGCGGCCATGGCTCACGGGCCTAGCCGCTCCGCAGCATGTGGGATCTTCCCAGACCGGGGCACAAACCCGTGTCCCCTGCATCGGCAGGCAGACTCTCAACCACTGTGCCACCAGGGAAGCCCTCTTTTAGCTTTTTGAGATAGAAACTTATTAGATCATTGATTTTGAGCATTTCTTTATTTCTAATATATACATGTAAAGCTATAAAATTCCCTCTAGGCCCTGCTTTAGCTGCATCCCACAGGTTCTGATATATCCTACCTTCAGTATCATTCAGTTTAAAATATTTTCTAATTTCTGTTATGATTTCTTCTTTGACCCAAGAGTTATTTAGAATACATTGCTTGATTTCTAAGCAATTGGGATTTTTCTAATTATCTTTTTGTTATTGATTTTTAGCTTACTTCCACTATGGTCAGAGTATATACTCTAGTTTTGGTCTTTTGAAATTTGATCCTTGCTTTATGGCCTGACATATGGTTAAATTTTGATAAGTGTTCCATATCTACTTGAAAAAAGTAGGTGTTCTGTCCTTGTTGGGTGCAATGTTCTACTTATGTCAAGCTAATATTTGTTAAGCATTTACTATATGTCAAGCACTATTCTGAATGCTTTTCACGTATTAATGCATATGATCCTCATGACAACCCTATTTGGTTATTTTCTATTACTATTCCTATTTTACAGATGAGGGCACATAGCTAGTAGATGGGTAGCAGAGCTGGGTTTCAAACCTGGCCATCTGTTTGAGAGTTGTTTTTCTTAACAGCTACACTCTAATGCCAGCAAAAGCGTTCTCCAGATTGCTGTAAAATCCCAGGTAACCCCAAGCTCCTTGGTTAATAGTTTTTTGTTTTGTTTTGTTTTTTGCTTCCTCACATATGCAGTTTTCTGTTCTTCACAGCAGCATCCCAGATATAAAACTCAACTCCTTCCTTGATTTCCAGAAAACCCCACTCACTTAAGGCAACGTGTATCCTCTATGCCCTGCACTGATGTGCTGAGGATTTGCTGGGGATGGGAGTGAGGACTAGAGGAGTTTACCCTGAATCACTGCAAATGTAGGAAAGGAAGAACAACTTTTTTCTTCTACTCATGTTAGGTTCATTGGTTGGGGCCTTGTAAATTGGATGGAGAAAAGACAGATTAACAAGAGAAAAACAAACAGGAGTTTATTTTTATTTATTTATCTTATTAAAAAGTTTTAAATTGAGGTATAATTGATTTACAGTATTGTGTTAGTTTCAGGTGTACAGCAAAGTGATTCAGATATAAGATATATATATACATATACATATTTTTTCGGATTATTTTCCATTCTAGGAAATAGTAGTTTATGAACACATGCATCACCCATAACAGGGGAGTACTCAGTGATGAGTAACTCAAAGGGGTGGTGAGAACTGGGACTTATATAGTGTCCTAACAAAAGAACAATGAGTTTTTAGAGAAGTGACAAGACAAAGGAAAAGGGCTTTGAGCTTCTAGGGGCAGCAAATTAGGGGAAGTCAAATATATGGGGAAACTAATGGTAGTCTTTAAAGTTTTTTAGGTAGATTCCTCCAGGCTGATACGGGTCTAGTTTTCTCAGTGATTAACTTCTGTCCTTTCTGGTAGAGAGGGGAAGGGGGCACCTTTACAAATTTATGTCCTACTTTTAGGCAAATAGGGGGAGGGCAGAGAATTTTTTTCTCATGTATGCTCCTACATTGCCTTCTCAATTCAGCTCAAAATCATCCTTATACCAAGTGGCATATTTTGGGTAGCATATACTGATACGCTTCTTAAGTAACCTCAAACCCAATATCAGACTGCTCCATTCTTAAAATCTGTTGACCTTTCCCCTCCCCCCTGCTAGGTACGTTGTTGTGGCTGCTTCACACCCCCTCCCCCAACCCTGGCCAGGCCTCACTTGGTTTACTTAGTTTTCTGTCTTCTTTCTCTGTCCCTCTTCTCCCCCCTCCCTCTGATAACTGCTCATTATTTAATATTTTTTACTTTTCACTGAAGTATTAGTATCATACTTACGGGAAGCGTGCTTATCTTAAGTGGTCAGCTCAAAGCATTCTCAAAGATGGTACACATCAGGATAACCACACCCAGACCAAGAAAAATCATTACCAGCAGCCCAGAAGCCCCCCTTTATGCACCCTCCCCCTCACAACCTTCCAAAGGTAAGCATTATCCTGACCTGTAATGCCACGGATTAATTTCTGCTTGGGTTTGAACATTACATCAGCGGGATCATACAGTGTGTACTCTTTATGACTGGCTTCTTCCTCTCAGCTTTATGCTTGAGCGATTCAGCCACGTTGTGTGTACAGTTCTAGAGAATTCGTTCTCAATGCTGAACGGTCCATTATGTGACTATGCCACATTTATTTTTCTTATTTACTATTGTTGGGCATTTGGGTTGTTTTCAACTATTTTAAATTGTGCTGCAAATAAAATTCTTGTAGATTTTTTCTTTTTTGGTAGATATACACATTTCTGATGGGTTTATGCCTAGGACTAGAATGGCTAGGTTATAGGATATGTGTTCATAATAAGTAGATAGATCCAGTTTTCCCAGGTGGTTGTATCCATTTATACTCCCACTAGCAGTGTGTGAACATTTCGGTTGCTCTGCATCCTCACCAACACTTGGAATTGTCTTTTTCCGTTTATCGTTTTGATGGGTGGATAGTGGTGTCGCCTTGTTAACTGTTCATTTTAACACAAGGCACTTGAGCTGTCCCTGATTGTTATCTGGGTTTCTGCTTTCCGCTATCTTAGGAGTTCAGCTTCCCCACAACATTTTATCAAGGTGTTTTCCCAAACAAAGGCCGTTCTCTTCCTAGAAGAAATTCCTTGAGCCTGCTGTTAAGATGATACCTTAAAACAAAACAAAACAAAAACAAAACCATACCTGAAAGGGCTTCTGCTGAAATGTTGACAGTATTTATCTCTGGGTGATGGAACTGTAGGTGTCATTAATTTTCTTTATGCCTATTTTGATTTTCTACATTGAACATATTGTTTGTGTAGTTAGTAATTTTTAGACAAGAAAACAGCTCCACCCATAATCCTGCCACTCTAATGCGGCTGTTTTCATTTTTCTGGCAAATGTCTATATTTTCTGAAAACCACTCAACTGGAACAAAGTAGGAGCATTCATTCTTCTCTGCCAGATGCATCCTGCACAGTGGCCAAAGTGCCAGCTGCCCTTTTCGAGTGCTCGGGCGTAGGCGGAACCATATGAGATGCTGATATTTATTTGCCTTGGGGCTTATGTACATCACATCATTTAATTCTGGTGAGGGAGGTGTTATTATCATCCCCATTTCACAGATGAGGAAGTTGAGGCTTAGAGAGGCTGAGTGGTCCAAGCATTCCAGCTAGGAAATAGCAAAGCTGGAATCTGAACTCAGGGATCTGGTTCCAAAGCTTGCTTTTCCCTGTCCCATGTCGCCTTTCCCTTGCAGTGCCTGGCGGGATTGCGGCTGAGTCCCTGACCTTCACTCCGCTGGAGGACATGATCTTCCTCAAGTGGGAGGAGCCCCAGGAGCCCAATGGCCTCATCACTCAGTATGAGGTGGGTTTGGACCCTATTACAGCTGGGGCCCCTGGTGGAAGGTGGGCCCACAGGTTGGAGAGGGAAGTGTATGGGGCGGAGGAACACAGGTGATGATCGGGATTCCTTCCACTGTGGCTGCGGTCTGTGCCCCATGTGTTATGGGGACAGAGGCCCTGAAGGCAGAAGAGAGAGGCGAAGGTGCCCAGAGGCCTGGACTAAGGGGCATCCACGGTCCCCCCACCAAGCTTCTCCCCTTTGTCCAACCTTATCCCTAGCTCACCTGAACCATGATGGGTGGGAGGCTATGGGACTAGGGATACCCTTCCCCATCCCTGTGCCCGCCTACCTGCCCATCCTGCCCCCAGATCAGCTACCAGAGCATCGAGTCGTCAGACCCGGCGGTGAATGTGCCAGGCCCACGGCGTACCATCTCCAAGCTCCGCAATGAGACCTACCACGTCTTCTCCAACCTGCACCCGGGCACCACCTACCTGTTCTCCGTGCGGGCCCGCACGGGCAAAGGCTTCGGCCAGGCGGCGCTCACCGAGATCACCACCAATATCTCAGGTGAGCCCCGCCTGACCCGCCCTGGCCCCTTTGGAGGAGGCAGAGTCTCAGGGTTCCATGGGTAGGGGGTGAGGCTTCCTGTGGGTGGTGATGGAGGGCTCCTGCTGAGATAAATGTACCATTTAGAGGTTGAGGTCAGGGGTCAGGGAGGATTAAATCAGAGGAGTCTAGAGACTATGATCGGTGGAATCCAAGGGCTGAGGTCAGGGGTCAGGGAAGCTCAGGTCAGAGGGAATAAGGAGGCAAAGGCTGAAGGGGAAGAGATCTGAGGACAAGGGTCAAGGAGGCTGGAGGCCTGACCTTCCTGGTCCAGTGGCCGGGCTCTGTGCTTATGTCCTGTCCCCTTCCCCAGCTCCCAGCTTTGATTATGCCGACATGCCGTCGCCGCTCGGGGAGTCTGAGAACACCATCACCGTGCTGCTGAGGCCGGCGCAGGGCCGCGGGGCGCCCATCAGGTGGGGACGCCTGCACGGAGGGGCGGGGGGTCAGGGCCATAGGGAAGAGGCCCCTCCTCTGACCCAGAGTCCCCACCCAGGCCAGCTAACCCTTGTCCTTCCTCAGTCTCACACTAAGGGTTCAGAGTGTCAGGAGGAGGACATTCTGTGATCCCGCGCAGGCAGGACGCCTGCAGCCACTCCCCTCTGAGGCCGCAGGGTGCCTGGTGGTGACTGTCATGAGATCTGTGGACAACATCCAGCCTGGAGAGGGGACTGCTCAGGCCTCTCCAGAGGGCCTCCTTCTGACACCTTGGAGAAGTGAACTCTGGGGGCCTTATTTTTCCCAGCATTTTCCCTGGAGGATCCCATCCAGGGAGACACAGAGATGGGCTTTCTGGAAGGCTAGTGCAGCCAGCCAGATGGGGCCATCTCTCTGGAGTGGCCAAGAGCTTGGCCTCCTCACTTCTTTGCAGAGAAAGCTGATGCCATAGTGGCTGTTTCTGTTGGGGAGAAGGTGCTGGAGACAAGATGTGTGTGTGTGTGTGTGTGTGTGTGTGTGTGTGTGCGCGTGTGTGCACGTGTAGTGAAGACACGTGACGTGTGTGTGATGTGTGAGTGTGTATGTGAAAGAGAGTGAGCGTGTTTGTGGAATGTGTGCACATACTTCCTGTCAGCCAGACATCGTGTTAGGGACTTTACCTGCATGAGTCATGTTATCCTCGTGGCAGCCTGTGGAGTGGGTATTAGTACCCTTATTTTACATATCAGGAAACAGGCTCAGAGAGCCTGAATAATGAGCCCCCATGGCCACAGAGCTGGTAAACGATAGCGCTGGGATTTGGAAGCCAGGTTTGTCTGCAAAGCCTGTACCTTTCCTTGAAGTCACAGAGCCTCCCTGCCCCTCTGGTCCACCTCCTCCTACCATAAAGTTTCATGCACTGGGAGAGGGTGACAGCCTGCATTTGGGCATGGGAGTGTCCTCTTAAGCCCCCCAAGAAGGCAGTGGGTTTCCCAGGTGCCCTTGACACCCCCTCATTTCCTCACTCCTCCCCCCTTCCACTCTTTTCTCCTGCTTTGGCTCCCCTGTATTTGCCACTGCAAAGCCTGCCCTGGGCTGATTCCCAGACCCCAGGAAAAAGTCTGGGCATCTTAGGGGCATTTGGCATTTTGCAGGAGGCTCAGGGCCCTGTTGCCTCTGAATCTGGGAGGAGTTGGGAAACCAGCATCACCTTCTCCTTTCCTTTTCCCTTGGGGGATCCTGTGAGCAGGCCTGGTCGGCGTCTCTCAGGGATGATGATGGCAGGGCTGGGTCTGGGCGAGGGGTGGACCATGTGAGGGGGAGAGGCCTGATGGCTGTGCAACCTCGGGCACGTCCCTTCACCCCTCTGAGCCTCCCCTAGGTGCATCTTGGGGGTCATCCCGGATCAAGATGTGCTTCGTTCATGGCTAATGATTATCATCTCCTGGTGGGACTTCGGGCCAGGAGAGGCCTCACATCGGCCTGGGAAATGGAGGGTTGAGAAGGGCCTGGGCTGGTTAGTGATGGAATGAACCTGTCTGGCCCAAATCCCAGGGTGCTGGGGTGATTCCCTCCCAACTTGGAAGCTCAAAAGAAATAGCTGGAGAGCAAGGAAAAGGCATTTCTGCTTTGCCAGAGTGCAGGCTGTCAGTATGGGGTATCCCGTGCCAAGACGTGACCGAGGCCGGGACTGGAAATATTTAAATTTGTCAGCATTCATTTATTTACTCTTGGCTCTGTTCCACAGAGGATTTGGAGGAGTTCACAGCAAGGCCATTCAGTAAAGTGATGAAAATAAATAGAAACACACAAGTCGGGATCAGGAGACACAAATCAGAGGGAATACAGACCAGGGAACACAAATCAGCCATCAGGACCGGGAGATGGCAGGCTCAGAGTTGCAGTCTCAAGGCTGCCTCCGGGTTGGGAGGGTACTCGAGATGTAGGGTTAGTGTGACCTCGTTTGCCTGCTAAGTGACCAGCTCCCCCACTGGAGGGCAGTTCCAGGAAGCCTACATCCCCCAAGTGCCCGGCACAGGGCCCCATGTCTGAGCTTAGTAAACACTTTCTGGATGAGTGAATGCATCATGTCTTACTCGAATTTATTGTGGCCTAGAGGGACCTGTCGGGAACCTGGTTGGAGCCTGAGGCTTGGGGTTCCCAGGACCTGGAGGACTCATTGAGGAGTCAGGGTGGGGCTTTAGGGCGTGGTTCCCTTAAGCAGGGCTCACATTCTTTCAGCCTTAGTTACAGTAATAACAGCTGACAGGCACTGGCTGCTTGCTAAACTTGCCTCCTTCCTCACCTCTACCTTATGTAACAGACCTGTAATCACTCCCATTTTACAGAGGAGGAAACTGAGGCCCAGGGAGCTTAAGTGACTTGCCCAGCTAGTAAGAGGCAGAGCTGAGATGAGCCCTCTCCTGGGCCTGACCCCAAAGCCCACGCCCTTAGCCACCAGATGGCTCTCCCTGTTCTCTGGCAACCGTGACCACTGCGCTTCCCCCCCCCCCACCATGGCCAGTGTGTACCAGGTTATTGTGGAGGAGGAGCGGCCGCGGAGACTCCGGCGGGAGCCAGGCGGCCAGGACTGCTTCCCAGTGCCGCTGACCTTCGATGCGGCGCTGGCCCGAGGCCTGGTGCACTACTTCGGGGCCGAACTGGCGGCCAGCAGTCTGCCTGAGGCCATGCCCTTCACCGTGGGTGACAACCATACCTATCGTGGCTTCTGGAACCCACCGCTTGAACCCAGGAAGGCCTACCTCATCTACTTCCAGGCAACAAGCCACCTGAAGGGGGTGAGGGGCCGGCCGGGGTGGTGGCGGGGCCGGCTGGGGGGCAGGATTGGTGACACCTCGGAGCAGGCTGCTACAGAGGCCAGAGACCCACCCCCACCAGGCCCTACCCCCGTCCTGATCCCGCCCCCGCTGGTGAGCCTTGCCCTCCGATAGCTCCTCCCACTCCCAGCCCCGCCCACTCACCTGAGCCCCTCCCTCCTAACCCCAGCCAGCTTCTCTCCAGCAGTACCCCCTTCTTGAACCGTTTTTCCCCAGACTCTTTTCTATCCAAGCTCCCAGCCTGGTTCCTGCTCCTGGTCTTCTATCTCAGGCTCCTCTCTCTCCAGAGGGGGTCCATCTCAGGTTCCCACTTTCACCAGAGCTTGAGGAGGCCTGGGACCCGCCTCCTCCCTGAAGCCCCGCCCTTCTCCAGGCTCCTCCCTCCTCGGGTCGCTCTTTCCCAGGCCGCCCCCCTCCTAAGGAGACCCCTGGATCTAGGCCCCACCCTCATTTCTGAGCGCCTCCCCCAACCAGCCCTCTTCCCATGCTGTTTCTTTCTGTTTCCACCCGTCTCATCCCCCTTTCCTAAGGCATTACCCTATTGCAGGCTCCTTCCCTCTTGGCCCCTCCCTCCCTGATTCCCCCCAGACCCTCTTGCCAGGTCGGGTGTCTTTAGTAACGGTCCACGCCAGAAAAGCCCTGACCAGGCCCAAGACACGCTGTCTAAGATTCCCTCTGGGGAGGGTCAGGTCTTGACTTCAGCGGTGCTGAGACCCCCATCTGTGCCTCCAGGAGACCCGGCTGAATTGCATCCGCATTGCCAGGAAAGGTAAGTCCCCCTGGGTTCAGTCCTTCAGTAGCGGGTTTCTTACTTGCTGGGCTCTGGGGAGGTGGACCCTGGGTTCCCAGGCCTGTGGGAGCAGAGGAGGGTGGTCCGGCAGGCTTGGGGGTCAGGAAACATCTCCCTTTCTTGCTCCCTATGTGCCCCACCTCAAGGTCTCCTTCTTCCAGACTGGGCAGTAGGGACAAACCCTCATCCTGCCATGGTCACAGAAGGGGCCTTGGCAGGGGCCTGGAGGAGGGTGAGCCATTATGGTCGGGCCACGGGGGTGGTGGGTACTGGACACTGAGGTCTGTATCTTCCCCCTTTCCTATGGTGGGGAGAAGTGGGGACAGCGTGGACCCTGTGGTGTAGGGATTGTCCCTGCTCCCAGATGGGGAATGTGGTTGGTTCCCCATCCTGAGATGCCCTAACCATGCCCTGGGTACATAGTTCTCTCCCCCCATTGCCTCCCAGGAGGGCAAAAAGGTGGGGTCTGAAGGCCCCACACATCCTCCATCTCCCGTCCACTGAAGGACGGGGAGGATTTGAGGAGGCAGAGAGGTGAAGGGAGCTAATATCCCTGATAGGGGCACAGGGCACGTAAAGCCTCTGCCACGGGAATGCGGAAGGTGTGAGGGATGATGAGGAGATGGGTTTGATTGAAAGGTGGGACATGTGCTGAGGATGAGGGGCAGATGTTTATTCCTTGGGGCTTAAGGTGGTCCGGGTTTATTCCTTGGGGCTTAAGGTGGTCCTGATCTCCCCTCTGATCCTTTGTTCTGCTTTGTTCTTCCCAGCTGCCTGCAAGGAAAGCAAACAGCCCCTGGAGGTGTCCCAGAGGTCGGAGGAGATGGGGCTCATCCTGGGCATCTGTGCAGGGGGACTTGCCGTCCTCATCCTCCTCCTGGGGGCCATTATTATTATCATCCGAAAGGGGTGAGTGAGGCCGGTGCCCTGGCCCACCCTAGGCTTCTCTCCGTCAGAGGCCTGGTGAGCAGAGAGGAGGCTGGGGGCTGGTCAGGCAGTCGCCTGGCGGGTGTGTGGAGGGCTGCCAGCCTGGGCATCAGGCCTGTGGATGGACCCAAGCCGGGTTGGGGGAAGTCCGAGACTCTGCAAATGGAGCTGCCCTAGAGTGGCTTGGCTGGAGCCCAGTTCTAGCTGGTGCCGGGTGCCACTGTCCAGGCAAGGGCACTCACTGCCGGCTGCCAAGGAGCCGTGCTGGGCGTGGGCACTGCCCTCCTGTGCCTGCTGGGCTGTTCTGATGGGGATGGTGTGGAGGTAACCTGACTTGGAATCCTCAGCCCCTCGAAGGTCTTCGGCTCTCTTGTCTGCCCTAAGCACGGGGTTGTGGTGTCGATCCTGAGGTGGGGGCAGGGCTCACTCCACTTCAAAGCAAGGACCCTCTGCGCTTCCCAGGCCCCACCTTCTCTTGGGCTCTGCTTGCCCTGGACTCTGTTACTGTTGATCCTTGAGGAGTCCTCCTGGGCCCATGACTCAGAGGAGACCTCCTTCCTGCCTGTGCCATCTCCTGGGCCTCAAAGGTCCAGTCCTTGTGTTTGTGAGGGATGCATTTTCCCAGTGCATTTTGCAGTGGGCAGAGTGAATCCCATCATATCTTAGAATCCAGAATTTACAATTTTGGAGTTTTAGAAATCCAGGATTTGAGATTCTGAGAATCTCAGAATTTAGAATTACAGAGGCTCAGAGCCCAGAAACTGAGGGCTGCCATGTAGCTCAAGGATGTCTAGTCTAGTGGTTTTCCAGTCTTTCAAAAGCAGCAGAACCCATCTTCAAAACACCAAATAAACCTCTCCTGGGAGCTCAGTATATGGAGCAGCTGAAGGCTGAGCCTCGGGTTGGAGCAGGTGGGAGCTTCTGAGACCCCTTTGCCCTCCCTCCCCACCCCACCGCATTCCCCGCCAGGCAGCCCCAGGACACTGTGGTTCAAGCCCCTAATTGAGGGATGGAGATGCTGAGGCCCAGACGGGACATGGACCTGCCCAAGGTCACCCAGGGAGCCAGAGGCAGAGCCTGCTCCACCTTCTCCCCGCCTGGGCTCTGCCTTCTGTAGCCCTTGCTGCTGCCAGGCTGGGCACACATGGGTGTGTTGGCTCTGGGTCTCTGGGATGCCAGGAGCAGATAAGCGGGATCCAGGGAGATGAGGGAGAACTGGCTAGGGCCCCCTTGCCTGAGGCCAGGCAATGATAGGAGAAAAACTCTCCTAGAGAGTCTGGGGTTGGGGCATGCCACCGATGGGGTGGCGTGGGGATGTCCAGTCCAGAATGCTGGGCTCTGATTTTTCCCTTCCCGTAGTCCCTGTACAGATTCCTGAGACAAAATATTTTAAACTATCATTTAATGAATATTACTCTGTGCCAGGAGTTCTATACACATCAGCCATTAGAACAGGAGTTATCGAGCACCTCTGGGACTCAGAATACATCAGAGAATTTTTCCTTGTTGGATCCTGGCCCACGAAGCAGGTCTAAGTCCCTTAGACAGGTCAGGAAACTATCATTCAGCGACTTGGCCATGTCACTTGGCTAAGTGGCAGGTCCTGACTGAACCCAGGCCTGACTGCAAAGCCCATCCTCCTCACGGCTGGGCACGTGAAGGGCCTCACCACAACTGGCACACAGTAGGTTCCTGTAAGTGGCAAGGCCCTGGGGGCTGGGTAGTGGTGCAGATAGAGAGGGCTGTAAGGGAGGGGTCAGATCTTGGGGGTTGCAGGTGGTATTTGAGGCTCTAGAAATTTACCCTCAAGGGAAGATTGGCAATGTAGGGGATGTTACCCACCCCTGCAGAGAGAGCGCCAGGCTCAGGAGAGGATGGGTCAGAGATGCTGCCAGAGCCTCACTAGGAAACCCTCCACTTTATGCAGCTGCTACTGGAAGCCTCTAGGATCCACCCCACCCCCCGCCCCCTGCCCCTCCTTAGGTCCTCTAAAAGCCATTCGGTCCCATTCTGTAGCACCTCGCTGCATCCCCCGACTCCTGCCCGACCTTCAGGGTCCACTGTGCTCCTGAGGGCTCCCCTAGTCTGCATTGTGGGGCGCCATGGGACAGAGCAGCTCTGGCAGGGATGGGGGTGTTCAGATGTAATGGACAGATTAGGAGGTTGTGGAGGGAGGGCAGCTCCCAATTAGCCCCCGTGTACCCTGGTCCGCCCTGCGGACAGTAAGGCTGGATGCACCTGCCCTGGGGAACTCGGGGGTGCCCCTGGCCGGTTGGATCCCTTGGTTCCGCTTCCAGAGACCCTCCCCACATCCCTTTGCAGCCCTCCCCGCCCCGCCCCCCCCAACCCCCGGCACTTCATTCACGGCTTGCAGCGCTTTGCTCAGTATTTCTCTTCCCTGCTGGACTGAGAGCTTGCATGGGGGTGGAGGAAGTTCTGTCTTGTTGCTGTGTGTCCCCAGGGTCTGGCCCAGGGGACTTGGGTCCTCCTGAACCGCCCCCCGCCAACCCAGCAGGAGGAGGGGGCAGGGAAGGGCTGAGCGCGTGCTGCTGTGGGGAGATTATTATTAACCTCACTTGTTTAGAGGAGGAAATGGAAGCTCATAAAGATGGAGTTCTTTTATTTATTTTTCCTCATTTACTGATTACTCAATTCAATAAAATATCTCGGGAATATAATGTGCTGGGCACTGTCCTGGGCCCTGGGGATCCAGTGGTGGCAAACGCGACCAAGATGCTGTCCTCCTGTGCTTTGTGGTTATAAGCGGGGGGGCCTGGCATTAAACTAGAAAAAGCACAAATGCGTAATTACAAATTGTGAAAAGACCAGGGTGTCGGGGTGGGGGGCAGAGAGAGGGTAAAGGGGGACGTAATGTAGTTGGTGACTGTGGGGGACTCCTTAGGGAAGGCTCTTTTAAAGTCATGATATTTCAGCTGATACCAGAAGAACACCACTCCTTCAGCCCCTCCCCCCTCCCCTCAGGGCCTCTGTGACCAGCTCAGGGCCCTGGACCCCTCCTCTGTCCCTGGGGTGGGTGACATGCTGTGTGACCTCGAGCCAATCTCCTGCCCTGGCTGGGCCTCAGTCTTCCCCTCCGCTCTCCTTCCCTTCCCTCCCCCATGATGGGTGACGTGGGGCGGGTGAGTGGAGGACCCTGGAGGGGGCCTGGACAGGGCCGCAGGGGGAGCTGGCTCTGGGGGCAGGGTCCTGGGCCTGCTCTGGACTCTCGCTGACCCCCAAGAGCCCCAGGCAGACCGTGACTCTCCGGGACCGGCTTCCCCACCTGGGAGCTGGGAATCAGACCTGCCCCCACTCCTCGCTGCTGGTACCTGGCGGTCAGGTCAGGGCTCTTGAGCCCCCTGTGCTCTGGGTGCCCGTGAGGGGGTGACCCGGCTCCTTTCATGGACCCCACACCCAGGGGCAGTCTGGGTGGGTGACGAGGCCGCAGTGTCCCCTGCCCTGGCCACTTGTTCCCTCCCAGGCACAGGTGCGTGCAGAGGGCTGTCCCGTCAGGGGCAGAGGGACCTGCAGGGGTGGGCGGCACGGGGACCGCAGTGGGGACTGTCTGCAGGGGAGAGTGCGGCAGTTACCTTGAGTGTGTGAGTGGGGGTGTCCGTGTGTGTGAGCGCAGGCGTCTGTGTGTGAGCATGTATTTGTGTATGTACCTGTGTGTGTCAGTGTGTGTGTTTGAATACATGTGTACGAGTGTCTGCATGTGTGTAGATATCTGTGTTCGTAAGTGCATGAGTGTGTCATTGTGTTTCTGTGTATGAGCGTGTGTGTCCAGATGAGTGTGTCTGCATATGTGAGCGTGCAGTGCGTTTCTCTTTGTGAACGCATGTGTGTATGACTGTGTGTGAAAGCTCTGCTTCCCTCCAGGCCCTTTCCCCACCTCCTTCTCACTCCAGCAGTGGGCTTGGGGAAGGTTCTAGAAGGGACCTTGGGTCCTGGTCCTCAGAGACTGAGCCCGGCCAGCCCTTGGGTCAAGGAAGGCCCTTCTGACCTGTCGGTTCCCGGCCAACCCCGTCCCCGGCACGGAAAGCACCAGGCCCCTCCCTGCTGGGGGTGCTGCCCTGGGCCCGGCCTGGGGAAGGACCGTGGCCCACCTGTGCTGTTCTCTTTGCATGCTGCCAGGAGAGACCACTATGCCTACTCCTACTACCCGTAAGTAGCGCACCTGCCTCAGAGCCCCGCCCCTCCTGGGGAGCCCCTGCCCCCACCCCGGCCTGGCCTGGCATCAGCCCCTCCTCCACGGCCACCCTGTCTCTGAGCTTCCCTCCTCTGCTCTGTCTCTCCTCTCCCTGTTGTCCTCCTGCGTGGAGGTCAGGAGAGCTGGCTTTGTGGTCAGGGTCTCAGGTTCAGACCTGGCTCTGCTGAGCCACCCCAGGCAAGTCACTCGACCTCCCTGAGCCTCTGTGTCCTCTCGCCCCCGAGGCAGCCCCTTGTGTCTTGAGCCACTCCTGCTGGGTGGGACCTCCTGACGTCAGACCGCAGTCCGCGTCCAGGAAGGTCCTCACCTGGGTCCCACTCTGGATCCACAGCTCTGTGCATGTGTGTGGGGCAGACAGATGGCAGCTCTCCACACGGTGCACGCCGCTCCCAGGGTGCCACCAGCCCTTCTCCAGCTGGTGACCCCAGCTCCTCAGACCCACCATTTCCTGGGCACCTCCCCTGGGCTCAGTTCTTCACACAGAATTCGCACAACAACCCTGAGAAGAGGCACTGTGATCACCCCATTTTACTGATGAGGAAACTGAGGCTCAGGGAGGTTAAGGGACTCCTCAGAGGCCACAGGACAGGCAGAGCTGGGGTTACAACCCAGGCCCCGTCGGACTCCACGGTCTGTCCATGCTGCTCTGTTTCCTGCCTCTGTGATCGCTGACCCTGCAAGCCTTCCAGAACATTCCCCTTACCTGTGCTTGTCCCTGCCTTGCACAGCAGGCTCAGGTGGCCCAGGGCCAGCCCAGAGGATGGTGGTCTCTCACCTCCTCCCTGGACCCTCTTCTTGCATCGAAGTCACCCACCATCACACTGGCTTTTCCAGCAACCACACCCCCATCAACTCACGTGGAGCCTCCAGCTCGGCTTTTCCAGGAGCTGCTGACAAGGCAGCTCGCCCTCCCTCTCTACTTTGCAGCTAATTTTGAACCTAATGCAGAACTTTTCCAAGTGTCCATGTTACGTGGCATCTGCTTGATCTCACCCTGAGATGGGCTGGAGGCCTCAGTGCGAGGTGTCCCTCCTGGCTGTGTCTGTGGAGCTGGTTGGTTGGTGTTTCAGGTTCTTCTTCCAAGTGGACCAGGAGGCCTGGGTGGGACCAGAGCCCTGGGGTACACCCCTGCAGACCTTCTAGGCTGGTATCCATGGTGACAGGCCCTCCTTGGGCACCATTGTTCAGCCAGCTTGACGGGCTGTCCTCTGTCTTCCCTGTGGTTGCTGGTGTCTGACCTGTCCCTCCCTCCGTCTCCTTCCCTCTCTCTCTCCCCTTGTCATTGTCCCTTTACTCTCCTCCTCCTCTGTCAGTCCTCTTGCCTCTTCTCCCTCCTCACCTCCCTTCCTCCTCCACCTTCTCTCTTATGTTGATGGTCAAGGTCACAGCCACAGAGGCTTCTTCTCACCTGCCCCCAAAGGGGTCTTTGGCTCTGCCCTGGGCCACAGTGAGGGTGATGCCCAGAGCCCGCGGGTGGGGCTGGGAGCTGGAGGCCTGGGCCTGCTGAGCCATCTCTTGTCCAGACTGGGAAGGCCGCACCCACCGCAGTGCACGGCAGCACTGGTCCCCAGCGTGGACACAGAGCCATCTTAGCACAGGAAGGACGTCGAGGTCCTGGCAGGAGGGCCACCCAGAGGTCATCCTGTCCCCCTTGGGCCCCAGGCGGCTCTTGAGCCAGGAGGGGCTGAGTGGAGTTTGCCTGTTTGTCTGGGGAATCCCTGAACTGGCCTCTTCATCTCCATGGATGACCAGTGTCCCTGAGCCCGTGTGACCCGGAAGTCCTCTCTCAGGTCTGCCCCACACCCTGCACGCTGTAGGGCCTAGAGGTGAACGGCTCTCTCGTCCCGAGCCTTCCCTGTGATTGGGCCCTGGCTCTTCTCCAGTCTCAGCGCAGGTCCCAAGTCCTTTCCCTTTGCCTGCTGCGCAGCCCCTCGGTCTTGGAGCTGTGGCCCTTGCCTCCCCACCCCGTCCTCCCTCCCACTTTCCTCCGAGTTCCCTGGGGTCACAAACGGCCATCCTCATCTGTAAAGCTGGGCTGCAGGCCTGGGCTGTGTGTGGCCCCTGCCCAGGGGCTCTCCAGAAGCTCTGCCCTCTCGGGAGGGGCCGGGGCCTCTCGCCTTCTCTCTCTGCTGCTGCTGGTGGCTGGATGGACTGGTGGGCAGTGACGGGAATAGGGACCCTGCGTGGATTTCTTTACAAGTCTGGTGTGGCCTGTGGTGCAACCATCCTGGGGGTTCTGGGGGTTAAGAAGAAGTCATGGTTGGAGTCATTCTGC
Organism: Tursiops truncatus; assembly: GCF_011762595.2. Lineage (NCBI taxonomy): Eukaryota > Metazoa > Chordata > Mammalia > Artiodactyla > Delphinidae > Tursiops > Tursiops truncatus. Next base: position 161,023,010 of record NC_047034.1, on the reverse strand, counting down.
GCCCAGTGAAAACTTATGAGACTGACCGAGTACTAGCCAGACACTGCCATGAAGGAGTGTAGTCCAACCCCACTGCAGGAGGAAGAGTTCCCAGGGCAGCTGTGTGGTGAGGACGGAGGAAGGAAGGTTACCTACGGGCCTTGCTGGGGCTGGAGCTGGGGCAGGCGTCTCCCTTGTTTGGGGTGCAGTGACTGTCTGCCGTGCCACCAGAATAGTCACCGGAGTGACTTTCCTCCCCTTTCCCGAGCCCTCGGGGCCAGTGAGAGTTAGGAGGCAGATCCCAGCCTGAGGCCGCTGGTGTTCCATCCCTTGCTGTCAGCAGAGGTCCCCAGGACAGGGACCCTGCCCAGTCCCTCTTGGGGGAGGCAGCAGCTCACTGGGTCTGGTGGGCAAAGGATGGAGGCAGAGCCCCCTCAGCATCCAGAGATGCTTCTAGACTGGCTCCTGGCCTCAAGGCCCCCTGACTGCCAGACTTCCCCATCCACCTCTGGCTGCTGTCCTGCCCAGCTGAGCACCCATGTCTCCCATCAACCTTCCTCTGCAGGAAGCCAGTGAACATGACCAAGGCCACGGTCAACTACCGCCAGGAGAAGACCCACATGATGAGTGCCGTGGACCGGAGCTTCACGGACCAGAGCACCTTGCAGGAGGATGAGCGGCTGGGCCTCTCCTTCATGGACGGCCATGGCTACAGCCCCCGGGGTGAGTGCCCGGCCCTTCCTCGTGGCCCCCAGGCACTCCTCCCCCAGACTTCTGAGCCAACAGCCCAGAGCCCCACATCAGATGATTCTGTAACACCCCGAACCAACAGTACTAAGCATCCTGCTGGGTACCAGCACCAGCCCTGGGAACACAGAGAAGGCACAGGTATTATCTTTGTACTGGAGGAGCTTTAAGAAAATTGAGGACTTAGACACAGATTCATCCAAGAGGAGTGCGAGTTCATAAGTTAATTGTGGGAAGAGTTCTGGGGACTCAGAGGAGGGAGCGCTGCTGTGGGATCAGAACAGTCTCTTTCCTGCTGTGTGAGAGGAAGTGCTTGGGAGTCAGACCTCACTTTGCATCTCAGATCTCCTTAGGTGCATGACCTGGGGCAAGTGGCTTAATCTCTCTGGATGTCTGCTTCCTCATGTATAAAATGAGGGTAAAGATAATCTCTGCTGGTAGGGCTGCTGGAAGACTAAATAAGAGAATGTGTGCACATCATTTAGTGCTGTACCTGGCCTGCAGGGAGAGTATAGTGAGTCAGCTGTATATGCTAGGAACTCGTCATAAATTGCTTCATCACATGTCTTTTTATTCTACTTAGTGCTGATTTGAACAAAAAATAACATTTATGAAAATCATAAAGTCATAATAATACACCAAACACCGGTGAACCCCGCTGGTGAATTTGAACGTCATCTGGGTGCCCCTTCCATATCCCCTACCTCCCTCTTACGTGTAAATATTCCCCTGAAATTTATGTTTATAACTTTCTTGCCTTTTTGGGAGTAATTTTACCATATGTGCATGTGTCCCCAAACAGTGCATTATATAATTTTGCTCGTTTTCGAGCTTGATAGAAATGAAATTGCTCTCTATTTTTCAACACAACACCATGTTTCCAGTATTTACCCAGGTGGAAGTTTTGCTGTAGTTCATTTATTTTCTCTGATGTATAGCTTTCCACTGTATGAATATATCACAATTTATTTCTTCATTCTGGCATCCATAGGCATTTGATTTGTTCCTAGTTTTCTTGTTATTACAAACGAGGCTGCTGTGAACATTCTTCAATGGATCTCCAGATGCACCTGCACAGCAGATTCTGGAAGTAGAACTGCTGGATTATAAAGTATGTGCTTGTGCTGCTTTATAAAACAGCGTCAAATTGTTTTCCAAAGTGTCTTTGCCTGTGTTCACTCCTAGCAGCAGGGTGTAAGTTTCCATTGCTCCACATCAAGATCAAAATTTGCCAGGCTTCTTCACTTTTGTCAAACTAGTTTGTATAAGATGGTAATTCTCTATAGTCTTAATTTACATTTCTCTGATTACTAGCGAGGTTGAATATATTTGCAAATCATCATTGGCCATTCAGGTTTCTTCTTCCATAAAATGCCTGTTCATGTCTTTTACCTAATTTTCTGTTCGGTTTTCTGTTGCTATCTTAGTGGTTTTTAGGAGTTCTTTATATATTTGGGATGAGACTCATTTGTCCCTTATGAATTGCAAATATCTTCTCCCAATTTGTGGCTCATCTTTGCAGGTTATTTATAGTATCTTTGGATGAACAGATTTTTATTTCAATTCAGTCAAGTTCATCAATCTTTTCCTTTTTGATTTCTATTTTTTGTGCTTGCTTAAAGAATTCTTCCTTATGTAAGGTCGTAAGATATTTTTTACTTTTTTCTAAAACTTTTAATATTTTGCATTTCACATTTAAATCTTTATCCATCTGTAGTTGATTTTTGTATGTGATATGAATTAAGGATTTTATTTTTTCTATAGGGAAAACCAACTGTCCCAGAATGAGGTATTATGGTTCATATTTTCACCACTGATTTGCAGTGCCACCCTTATCATATATCACATTCCCATACATATGTAGGTTGTGTTTTGGCTCCCTATTCTCTTTCATCGGCCCGTTTGGTGATTCCTGTACCAATAGCAAACTAGCTATCTAGGTCTTGATTTTTGACACGTCAAGCCCTTCCAACTTAGTTCTTCATCAAGGGTGTCTTGGCTCTATTTGCGCTCATTCTCTTTCTTACAGATTTTAGAATCATCTTTGCAAGTTCCTTGGAAAACCTTGTTGGATGAATTTGCTTTGACTCTTTGGATCAGTTTTCATTTTGTAAAACTGAAACTCTGTATCCATTAAACGCCCCTTTCCCTACCTTCTCAGCCCCTGGCAACCGCCATTCTACTTTCTGTCTCTATGACTTTGATTACTCTATCTCATATTAAGTGGAATCATACGGTACTTGTCTTTAGGGACTGGCTTATTTCCATTAGCATAATGTACTCAAGGTTCATCCATGTTGTAGCATCTTTCAGAATTGACTTTGTTTTCTTAAGTGTTTTTTAAAATTGCTTTTTACAAAATATTTTATTTATTTATTAAAAAAAATTTTGGGGCCACGCCGCACAGCATGTGGGATCTTTAGTCCCCCAACCAGGGATCGAATCCGTACCCCCTGCAGTGGAAGCACAGAGTCCTAACCACTGGACCGCCGGGGAATTCCCAGAGTTGCCTTTCTTTTTAAGGCTGAATAATATTTCATTGTATGTATACACATACTTTTCTTATCCGTTTGTCTGTCGATGGACACTTGGGTTGCTTCCATGTTTTAGCTCTTGTGAATAATGCTACTATGAACATGGGTGTATACAAATATCTCTTTGGGGCCCTGCTTTCAATACTTTTGGGTATATACCCAGAAATGGAATTGCTGGATCATATAGTGGTTCTATTTTTAATTTTTCGAGGAACTGCCATACTGCTTTCCACAGTGGATGCACCATTTTACATTCCCACCAATAGTGTACAAGGGTTCCAGGTTTCCCCACATCCTTGCCAGCACTTGTTTTCTGTTCAAGACAGTTTTTTTTATAGCAGCCATCGTAATGGATGTGAGATGGTATCTCATAGTTCTGATTTGCATTTCCCTAATGCTGAATGATGTGATGTTGCGCATCTTTTCATGTGTTTATTGGCCATTTGTGTATTTTATCTGGAGAATTTTTGAATTGGGTTGTTTGTCCTTTTGTTGTTGAGTTTTAGGAGTTCTGTATATATTCTGGATATTAATCCTTATCAGATGAACAATTTACAAATACTTTATCTCATAGTGTGGGTTGCCTTTTTACTCTGCAGATAGTGTCTTTTGATGAACAAATGTTTACGTTTTTTTGTAGTCCATTTTGTCTTTTTTCCTCTTTTGTTGCTTATGCCTTTGGTGTCATAGCCCAGAAATCCTTGCCAAATCTGATGTCATGAAACGTTTGCCCTACGTTTTCTTCTAAGAGTTTTATAGTTTTGGGTCTTACATTTAGGTCTTTAGTCTTTTTTGAGTTAAGTTTTGTGTATGGTGTTAGATAAGGGTCCAACTTCATTCTTTTGCATATGGATGTCCAGTTTTCCCAGCATAAATGGTATTGATACATTTTTAGAATATCATATTTCTAAGTATTGGTCATATAGAGAAATGCAGTTGATTTTTATATGTATAGATGTTGATCTTATAACCATACACCTTGATAAACTCTTTTTTTTATTGAAGTATAGTTGGTTTAGTTCCAGGTATATAATATAGTGATTTGATATTTTTATAGATTATACATCATACAAAGTTATTACAATATTATTGACTATATTCCCTGTGCTGTATATTATATCCCTGTGACTACTTTATTTTATCACTGGTAGCTTGTACCTCTTAATCCTCTTCATCTGTTTTGCCCATCCTCCCACCCGTCTCCCCTCGGGCAGCCACTAATTTGTTCTCCATATCTGTGAGTCTGTTTCTGTTTTGTTACATTTGTCTATTTGTTTGGCTTTTTAGATTCTACACATAAGTGAAAACATACAATATTTGTCTTTCTCTGTCTGATTTATTTCACTAAGCATAATACCCTCCAGGTCCATCCATGTTGTCACAAATGGCAAGATTTCATTCTTTTTTATGGCTGAGTAATATTCCATTGTGTGTGTGTGTGTGTGTGTGTGTATATATATATATACACACACAATATCTTCTTTACCTATTCATCTGTCATTGGACACTTAAGTTGCTTCCATATCTTGACTATTATAAATAGTGCTGCAAAGAACATTGAGGTGCATATCTCTTTTTGAACTAGTGTTTTCATTTTCTTTGGGTAAATATTCAGAAGTGGAATTGTTGGGTCATACGGTAGTTCTATTTTAAAGTTTTTGCAGAACCTCTGCACTGTTTTCTATAGTGACTACACCAATTTACATTCCTACCAACAGTGCAGGAGGCTTCCCTTTTCTCCACATCCTCACCAACATTTGTTATTTCTTGCCTTTTTGAGGATGGCCATCCTGACGGGTGTGAGATGATATCTCACTGTGGTTTTGATTTGCATTTCCCTGATGATTAGTAATGTTGAACATCTTTTCATGTGCCTGTTGGCCATCTGCATGTCTTCTTTGGAAAAATGCCTAAGTCTTTAAGGCATTTTGAGTTTATTTTTAAATATGGTATGAGAAAATGGTCTAGTTTCATTATTTTACTTGTAGTTGTCCAGTTTTCCCAGTACCACTTGTTGAAGAGACTGTCTTTTCCCCATTGTATATTCTTGCCTCTTTGTCATAGATTAATAAACCATATGTATGTAGGTTTATTTCCGGACTCTCTATTCTGTTCCATTGAGCTATATGTCTGCTTTTGTGCCAGTACCATACTGTTTTGATTACTGTAGCTTTGTAGTATAGTTTGAAGTCAGGGTGCTTGATACCTCCAGCTTTGTTCTTCTTTCTCAAATTGCTTTGGCCATTCAGGGTCTAAACTTTCTGATTAATTCTAATTTGTAGAATCATTCAGATTTCCTGAGTACAAAGGATCTGTGAATGTTGACAGTTCTGTTTCTTATTTCTCATTTCTTATCCTTTTTTTCCTTATCTTTCTGCATGGCACTGGCTGGAACCTTAAACGGAAGTGGTTATAGCAGAAATCATTGTCTTGTTTTCCTGGTTTTAAAAGAAATGCTTCTAACATTAAAACAGCGAGAATGAAGTTTGCCATAGGTTTTTGGAGGAAATGCCTTATCAGATTAACAAAATTCCTTTCAGTTTTTAGTTCGCTAAGAGATTTTATTTTAAATGGGCATTAAACTTAGCAAATGCTTTTTTTTCTGGATTTACTATGATGCCATATTTTTTTCCTTTAGTTTGTTAGTGAGGTGAGTGACATTTTTAGATTTTCTAATGTTAAAATAACCTTCAATTCCTGGGGTAAATTCAACTTGGTCATCATGCATAATTTTTTTAAATGAATTATTGGATTCAGTATAATTATAATACTGTTCAAGATTCTAAAGTTGTATTCCTGAATGGGATTGGCCTATAATTTTTCTTTTTTTATACTGTCTTTGTCTGGTTTCTGGTATTAAGATTCTGTTTGTCTTATAAAATGCATTGAGGGCTTCCCTGGTGGTGCAGTGGTTGGGAGTCTGCCTGCCGATGCAGGGGACGTGGGTTCGTGCCCCGGTCTGGGAGGATCCCACATGCCGCGGGGTGGCTGGGCCCGTGGGTCGTGGCTGCTGGGCCTGCGCGTCTGGGGCCTGCGCATCCGGAGACTGTGCTCCACAGCGGGAGAGGCCACAGCGGTGGGAGGCCCGCGTACCGGAAAGAAAAAAAAAAAAGCATTGAGGGCTCTTCTCTTTTTTCCTTATCATGGGAGATTGGAGTAATTGACTCCTTGAAAGTTTGGTGGAATTCACCTGTGAAATAATCTTTTTTTTTGTTGTTTTCTTTATGGAAACATTTTAAACTTTTAATTCAATCTATTTAAAGGGGTAAAGGACTATTCAAGCTTTCTGTTTTTTTCAAGACACTTTTAGTAAGTTATAGTTGTCTAGGAATGTGTCCATTTCATTTATGTTTTCAAATTCATTGACATGCATTTATGCATCACGTTCTCTTTGTGACCTCCCTCATTAAATTTACACACACAGTAGTAGCTGTTATCAACCCTTCATCTTACAAATGAGGAAACAGAGACCCAGAGAGGAGAATCACTTGTCCAGATCAAGCAGAAGGTGGCAGAGTCAGGATTTAAATTCAGGTCTTTCTGAATTGCAAATTGCTGTTTCTGCTGTATCATGCTGGGACTAGAGGACCAGGTGGGATTTGGACCGGCAGAGATGGGAAGGAAAAGGCAACTGTGCATGAAGAACAGCATGTGTGAATGCATGGAGGCGGGCACAGAGGACGACATGGAGAGGTGTGCTTGGGCTGAAAACTCAAGTGGGTGCTGGGGGGAGTGGGAGGTGAAGGTGGTGTGGGCACATGCCTTGCTGCTGAGTCTTACGGAGAGATGCAGTGAGCCAGGAAACACGGGTTCTGCTCCCAAGGAACTCACTGACTAGTTGGGGAGATGAGATTGACCCAGGGAAGTCCACACTAGGCTAATTGCCAGGGGGTAGTGGGGACAGTGAGTCCTGCCATAGTCTTGAGAAGGTACACCTTTGGGCAGGGGAGGTCAGGGTTTCGGCTGAGATGGGTGAGATTTGACTGATGGTGAGGAGGGCGGGGCCGCTGAAGGCAGGATGCAGGACACGGGGAAGGTGTGACGGCTGGGAAGCTCAAGGTGTATTCAGGAGACTGGAGCTCAGTCTCAAGGCTTCTCTCTCTTTCTTTATGCCCCATGCTGGTCTAGCCGCCACTTCCTTCTTTTCTTTCCAAACAGTGGAGGCCAGAGTTTTGTGGTTTAGAACAGAAAGCCATATTGATTTTGATGTATCCTCAATATGGAAGTTTTAAATAGGGACTTCCCATGCTGAGTAAATGTTGAGCTGGGATGTTCCCAAGATGTTGGAACATGCCCCCTTCGACTCTGATCTTGCCTATGAAAACCCTCAAACCCTCTGGGCCCTGTCCATCCGGAGCTCTTGACCTGTGTGGGAACCAGTGGGTTCCGGCCAAATGGTTCGTCAAATAAGTGCCCCTTATTTGACACCACAAATGCCCCTTTATCAGGGAGAGGAAAACAGAGAAAGACAACAGGATCCCAGAGTCAGTTGGGCCTGGGTTTGAATCCTGATGCTTCCACTTAAGGAGCAGGTAACTTAACCCTTCTGGGCCTCAGTTTCCTTGTTTAATAGGGGGGATAACAATAGCACCTACTTCATAGGGATATTCTAAGGATTGAATGACTTAAGAATCATGCTAGGCATATGAAAGCACTCGGTATGTTAGATATTGTTAGCTATTATTACAGACTGTGTTTCTTTTGTGGTACATGGGTCTCTCACTGCTGAGACTTCTCCCGTTGAGGAGCACAGGCTCCGGACGCGCAGGGTCAGCGGCCATGGCTCACGGGCCCAGCCGCCCCGCGGCATGTGGGATCCTCCCAACCAGGGAACGAACCCGTGTCCCCTGCATCGGCAGGCAGACTCTCAACCACTGCGCCACCAGGGAAGCCCACAGACTGTGTTTCTTTAAAGTTATTTGCTAATTGCAGATAGTGAAGGAAAAATATAATATGCTGCTAGATTGTCTAACCGGTGGCCTGTCTTCATCTGAGGGTGGGTGGGAATCGGGGAAAGTGCCCATCTTTGAGCAAAGTCTGAGGATCTCCATTTTCAAATGAGGAAACTGAGGTCCAGAGAGGTCAAGCGGCTTGAGTCAGAATTCAAATTCAGGTTTCTCCGACTGCACACCCAGTGTTCTTTCCTCTGGGCCTCAGCCCTCGCCACAAAACATCAACTGTCCAGTGGTTACTCCCCCAAATTGTCCGACAATCATAATGGAGCTGGAGAGAGCCTGGGAGAGCCCCTGAGTGGTGACCTTGAAGCTGATAACTGGCTCTTACCTTCCTTCCTCTCTTCCTCCCTTTCAGGAGCTTCCAGCTGTGGGCAAGCTGGTTCTCAGGGTATGTGTGTGTATGGGAGAGGTGGGGTGGGGGGAGCGGTGTGTGTGTGTGTTTGTGTGTGTGTGTGTGTGTGTGAGTGTGAGTGAAATCCCATGGTAATTCATGGGTGAGAAGAGCAAGGACCTGTCTTCTCTGGGCCCCAGGAAATGGAGGGTCTTCTTGGCAGCATCATTGTTCATCGTCCTTTGTCTTCGGGTGCTCTTATTTGTAGAACATCTTGTGTTGCTCTCGGGCTCAGCTGGAAGCTGCCCAGCTTTGCTTCTGGCTTCCTGTCTGGACCCCAAGCAAGTGGGATTTTTTGCTTGTCTTCACCCATTGCAAGATGGTTCCATGCCTACTTGTGAGGCTGTATCAGGGCTTCCAAGCCTTCAAGATCTCTGGGATGAGCTGTTGGATTCTGCAGCCAGAGAGCTCTCTATGGAGCCGTTGGCATGGTTTCCACGAAGAACACTTAGGACCCCTTCGTCTCTGAGTTCTTTGAGCCAGCAGAAATCTTCTTTTCTTGAAACCTTTGTGCTTGTCTTGTGTGTTTGTGGTAGATGGTCTTTAGGATTGTCAGGTCCTGGACCAAGATCCTAGGGTGGAGAAGGACCAAGACAGAAAGACCACCTCTTGTCAAACAGCTGCCCTGGCTTTCTGGGACTCCAGAGGTTCCTGCCTTTCCTGGAAGCTCCTGATCATGTCAACAGCACCATCTGCAGGTGCCCATGTGCCAGGCACTGGGCTGGGTGTTTCATACACATTATCTTATTGAATATTTACATCATCATCTTGGAGAGTAACAGTTTTAATCTTCATTTGTCATATGAAAAGGGAAATTTCTGGAGAGTAATTAATATCCCCAAGGTCACATGCAGAGTTGGGATTTGATCTGAGGCCTGTCTGACTTCAGAGTGTGTCTCTTAATCACCATATTACACTGTGTTCCCCTGAGGATGTTTCATGAAACAAGCTTTCCGTGGTGAAAGAGGGAGGTGAAACATTGCTGTTTTCCTCCATCTCTTGGAGATTTAAAATACACACTAACTTGTTGGAAGCCCTGAGAGGTTTAACAGGGAAAAAAACACCTACTTATTTTTGTTTAAAACAATTTCACAGACTCCTTTAAAACGTAGAACCCCTCCTCATCCTCCTTCTCTTCTTTTTAATGGAATACCGTTGAGCCATCTGGCACAACCAGTATTTTCTGGAACACACCTGGACAACCACTACATTAGGCAAATCTCTCCTCTTTGGGTCTCAGTTTCCCTATCTGAAAAACTAAGGGTTTGGCGCATTGGACCACAAATGTGTAACTGGCACATGACTTGCCCTCCAGCTGTAAGCAGCTAGAAATCTGGATAAAATACGTGAAACAGTTGTTTTCAGACATCGGGTACCAGGCACCTCATGACTGTGATTCCCGAGAGAAGAGAAACACACGAGGTGAGCCTTGCCTGGCATCATCTTTCTACTTGGAGGTAGTTTTCAAACCTCAGCACGGGAAGGGGAACCCAAGCTGGGCCTGCAGTCTCCCTGATTTGAAGAGGCAGAGATTGGACTTCGGGGAAGTGGAGCTGCACAGAGGAGGGTGGTGGTGGTGTCCGTCCTGGTGCTGCATTCATTCTGTCTGTTAGTCATGACTAGGAATTAGAGGCCAGGCACCAGCCAGAGAAGGCTCCCCAAGGAGGGTCATTTTAGCTGAGACCTGAATGATGAGTATGAGTTCACCAGGCGTAAAGGGGGGAGTGTTTGAAGCAGAGGAAAAGCGTGTGTGAAGGCACAGGGCAGGGACAGGGCTGGCATCTAGGCCCCGCTGGGCAGAGATCAGCGGTGAGACACGCGGAGAATGAGCCCCTGCACCTCTCCCAGGCCAGGAGAAGGGAATGAGTGTGTGGGAGTGAGTGTTGGAAGGTGGGTGTGGCTGGGCAGGACTGTTTTCTCAATCCCAGGACCTGATCTAAGGACCAGGGTGGGATGTCCTTGGGGATGCTGACCAGGAGAGCCAGGAAGTGGGTGGTCTGGAGGGAGAGGATAGTTTCCTGGGGCACGTGGAGCACTGTGAACCTCTCCGCCTCTTCCCCACGGGCTGAGCCTACGCACAGGCTGACAATGGAAATGCTTACGCAGGAGAAACGCCTCTATTCAGGTGCTTCCCGTTAATCTGCAGAAGGGGTGGCAGCAGCAGCTAGTTTCGGGACTTTCTTGTCTTTGAATGGGGGTAATTGCTGGGAGTTGTCAATGTTCCAGATTGTTCCCTGGAAGAGGGGAAGGAAGGAGGGATGTCATGGGCTCTGCTGAGCACTTCCCCCTGCAGGCAGCACGTGAAGTCACAGAGGGGTGGGCCCTGCAGGGGAGCCCAGGAGGGTGAGGGGACCACGGGATCACAGCAGGCAGGGCCGAACCAGAAGGGCCCTGCGAGTTCATATGAACCAATCCCCTCAGTTTACAGATGGCAAAACTGAGATGCAGCAGGGAAGGGGCCACCCAGGGTCACACAGGGTGGGCCCAGCCAGCTGCTTGGCTCCAGCAAACAGCCCAGGCGTCCTCCACGCTGGCCGTGCTCCCTTCCCTCCCTCGGCCCCCTGAGTCCATCTGGGGTTCCCCAGGCTGGGGCCCGTGTGTATCAGAAACCCCTTTCCCTTTCTCTGACTACAGGAGACCAGCGCAGTGGTGGGGTCACTGAGGCCAGCAGCCTCCTGGGGGGCTCACCGCGGCGTCCGTGTGGCCGGAAGGGCTCCCCGTACCACACGGGGCAGCTGCATCCCGCGGTGCGTGTGGCCGACCTCTTGCAGCACATCAACCAGATGAAGACGGCCGAGGGCTATGGCTTCAAGCAGGAGTATGAGGTGCACGGCCCCAGTCCAGCCAGGACCCCTTGCCAGGGCCTTGCCTGGTTGCTCCTCCCTGTGGACCCTGGCAGCCCTCAGCCCAGCCCTGGATGGACCCATGCTCTGACAGTCCCCAAATTCAACCTAATGTTTTGACCTTGACCTTGATCCTAACCTCAGACTGACCTGGTTTCTAACTCTCATCCTAACCCTGACTTGAAAACTGATCTTGAATCTTATCTCAGTCTCCATCTGGACCCTGCCGGGATCCTTATTGTATTCCTGATATGAACCTGACCACCAACACTGACCCTGACCTCCAACCTAAATCCCAGTCTGACTTTGACCCTGACTCTCATCCTAAGCTCCATTTGGACTCTGACTTGAATCCCATCCTACCTCCATCTGGACTTCATTTGACCCTCACCTTTACCTTCTTCCCAGCTCAAACTTGGATTTGCCCTACACCTGACCCTCATTCTAAAATGTCTCTGAACTCTAACCCTCTTTTCCCCTCTTTTCTCTCTTCCCCCTACACAGCTTGGTATTGAACTTAGTCCCTCACTTACAAAGGAATTTACAGTGACTTTATTTCAGGCCCCAAGTTTAACCCTGAACCTGGCCCTTGTCGTGGTCCCACTCCCATCCTCTTGAGGGGATAGGGCTCTTATGAGAGAGGGGCTTCCCTCCCTCACTAACTACCACTTTCCCTTCTGGCAGAGCTTTTTTGAAGGCTGGGATGCTACAAAGAAGAAAGACAAGGTCAAGGGTGGCCGGCAGGAGCCCATGCCTGCCTGTGAGTCCTGGGGGAGGGCGTGGGGTCTGGGGCCGTGGGTGGGATGGAACAGGAAGCAGCAGAACAGAAGCGTGAGCCGTTTAGTGAGGGCCTGTCTCATGCCAAGCTGTGTGCTGAGCGTCACACTTGTTACCTCACTTTGTCCTTTCAGTAACCCTGTGAAGTGGATGTGGTAGAACCCCCACTTTACAGATAAGGAAACCGAGGCTTGGGAGGTTAAGCCCGCTGCCCAAGGCCACACAGCTCATATACTTGTGTGAGCAGCACAGGACCTCAGGCCTTCTTGATGCTGCAGTGCAGACACTAACCACTGGCCTGCCCTGCCTCCAGCAGTACCAAGGGCCTGCTCGTTGGTCCTGAGCCTCTAGGTTCCCTGGCTGACCTGCCTGTGCCCCACCTCTGGCCTCCAGGAAGCTTCCCCCACTGCCTCAGCTCTGGGCTCCCCACTTCAGCCCCTGCCCACCCCATGGCCACCTGCTCTGTGTTTCCAGATGATCGGCACCGAGTGAAACTGCACCCGATGCTGGGAGACCCTGATGCCGACTACATTAATGCCAACTACATAGACGTGAGTGCCTCGCCCCGTCACCTCTGCTGACCGGCCCTGCCCACCCCAGGCTCACGGTCCAGGCAGGGCAGGACCTGTCGGGGAACAAATGGGGGTTCGTGTGGCTGGGTTCTGAGTGCCCCCACCTCCTGCAGTCAGTGCCACGGAGCTCAGCCGAGGGGAGGAGAGGGTGGGCGGCAGCTGTCGGGAGGGCTTCCTGCAGGCCAGAGTGGGCCTGAGAGACGGGGGATGGGGATGGTGGAGGGGAGTGTCAGTGAGGCAGCATGGAGGGAAGAGGGCAGACAGCTAGGCCTAGATATGAGGAAGGATCCCCTCTTGGTGAGGGGCCAAGAGCCTGGGGGTGGGATTCTGGTGATACACAGCGAGGCTGAAGGCGGACAGGGGCTGCGCTGAAGGCCACGAATGGCAAGGTGAGGAATTTGGCCTTTTCCCTAGGGGCACCAGGGAGTCATTAGAAGTGTTTACCCATGATCAGAGCCGTACTGTAAGAATAATAACTCAGGTTTATTGACCATGTACTGTGTGCCAAGCACTGTGCTAAGCACTTTATACCAAATAATTAACTTTATATAATCCCTACAACCACCCTATGCAGTAGTTAGCATTGTGTGGCCTCACTTAACAGGTGAGGAAACTGGGGCTCAGAGAGGTGAAGCTACTTTTCCCAGGTCACACAGCTAGGGAGTGGTAAAGAAGGGATTCATATCTCAGCCTGTCAGGGTCTCCAAAGCCTTTGCTGCTAACCATGAGACTGTCCTGCCAGCCATAGCAGCAACTGCTCGGGCTGGACCAGAGGGAAGGGCCAGAGACAGGGCAGGCAGCCAGGGGGCCTGAGCTTGAGTGTGAAGGAGAGGTGATGAGTCTGCTCCCCAAGTGTGGATGAGGGTGAGACAGGACAGGCCCAGGAGTCGGACCCTGATCGGACTCCCTGACCTGCAGCGAGCCAGGTTTGGCAGAGAGTCATTTATTCATTTGTTAGCTATGTTTTGAGCACCTACTGTGTGCCAGGCATTGTGCTGGGCACCAGGGATACAGCAGTGAGCAAGCAGACACAGTCTCTGCTTTCCGTGAACATATAGATTCGAGTTGGGGAGGCACATAAGCGTGCAAGTAAAATAAATTCAGACTGGATGGAAAAGCACAGGCCAGAAAAGAGGAATGACTTCCTCAGCGTCACACAGCAAGGTGGTGGTAGTGCCAGGGTTAGCTGTGGCCGGCTGCATGGAAGCAGAGGGCTTGTGCTGGCCCTGGGTGGCTGGAGAGGGAAGGGAAGGGTGGCCCGGGTAGGAGCGGCATGACCGGCTGGAGGTGGAGGAGGCAGGTATCTGGGAGCGGGGGAGTCAGGGACTCTGGAGGTGACCTTTCCTTTCCTTTGTCTTCATTCCCTCCTGGTGGCCAGATGCGCTACCCCGTATTTCCTAGAAGTCCTTGCCTTCTCCCCCACCTCCCATCCTCTCCCCTGGCTGGGCTATGGGGCCGGGCCTGGCCTCGCCTCTCAGACTTGGGCAGTTTTGGTGACAGGGGCCTTGCCTCGGTCTCCTCAAGGTCCTCCTCGGCTTCACCTTGGGCCCCGGCAGGGACCTGCCCCTCCCCCTCTCTTGCCCAGCCCTCGCATCTCTGCTCTGCCGCCCCTGCTGGCATCACCCATTCTGGCCACTCCTGTGCTCCGTCCACCTCCATCTGCCTCTGGCCTAATATCTGTCTCTTTTGCTTTGTACTGTTCCCTCACTGGAATCATTAAGATTCGGATAAACCGTGAAGTAAGTATCTCTCTCCCCATCTCCTCCTCCTCCTGTCTGTCCGACTGGCTATGTCTCAGACTCTCTCACAGTCTCTGGCTGTCTCTCTCTCTGTCTCTGTCCTCCTTCCCCTCCACCCGTGCACCCAACACCAACCGTCCACTTCAGGGACCGCCCAGGGCTGAAGATTCGACACGATCCCTGTTTAAACCATTCCCTTCATCTCCTCTGCCCTGAGATGGGCCAGCAGTGTTGGGGTGCCTCCGGGTGCCTCCCCAGGCTCTGTTCTTCACCGGCTCTCACCTCTGTCACCCTTGTCCCGGGCTCCCCATGGCTGATGAATCCTCACTAGCCGCACCTTTTGCAGGCCTGGGAGGGGTGCGATGGGAGGAGCTGCCCTGGGTACCGCGTTTCCGATGCTTGGGGGTCAGGGCCTTCCAGGAAGCAAGGATGGCCCTGGGCAGTCCCCTTAATACTAGTTTCCCTGGTGTTCAAATCCCTTTGTGATCAGTTTGCTTGAAACTCAACCCTCGCTACTTTGCCCTCAATGTAGCCCTAATTTGAATGTTTTATCTTGGGGGAGCAGTATGGGTATTTTATTTTCAAAAATTGTGCTGTGTTTGGGCCTTTTAAGAATTAAAAAGACCCCAATTAATCTAGCAATCCTCTGATTTGTCTTTTAATACATATTATTTTCGTAATAGTTGATGCCCGACGGGATTGTTTTCTTTTTTGGGTACTTCGTCTGTTTTATCTCCTTTTTTCTTTTACAAATATATTTCTTGCTTTTTTTATGATTGCAAAAATACAATTCATCATTAGACTTTCAGACAGCACGGAGATACCTAATATATAAAGTGTAAGGTCCCGGCTGTCGCACCTGCTGGAGATGACAGTTGTCCCAGATGTGCTTCTAGACACCCTCTGCCTTGTTTTGAGTTTGTTTAAACAGTTCATTTGTAAAGTTCCTAAACTTAAGTGGAATATTAGGCCCACAGAAGGCAGTGGACGTACTCAGCCCTAGCGCCCCCCTTAGGAGGTGATGAATATAGGTCGTTGTATCAATACTTTACGTCTCGATCTCCACAAAACACACTACTCATTTAGTTATTGTCAGACTGTTATGAAATGCGCCGAGGAGACTTGGCTTAATTAATCTTCAAATGTCCATTAACAAGAGTGTCATTGGCTGAGCACCTGCTCTGTGCCAGGCACATCATGCCATCCTTACCACACTCTGCAAGGTTGGGACCTGTATTTGGCAGACGAGAAAATGGAGGCTTAGAATTGTTGAGTGGCTGACTCATGGCCCCACGGCTCTCGATCAGCTCAAACCCATCCTGAGCCCTCCACCCTCACACGAGACCCTGGATCTCTCCCTTCGGGGGCATCGGGGTGCCCTGGGGTCTTGCCCACCGTGCAAGTCGTCAGTCTCCCAGCTCCACCCACTCAGAGACGCCAGGGAAGGGTGGGTGTCTGCCACTCAGAGGCGCCAGGGAGGGGTGGGAGCAGGCCCCTAGGACATGCTGATGGCCCGGAGTGTGAAGACCTCTGCTCGCGAATCCTGGTCTCTAAAGTGGGTGTGCTCAAGGTGTCTCCTTAACTTCCTTTAACATCTGATCATTTAAAACTTTCCATTTCACTGTCCTCTGTGTGTTATAATTGTGTAATACATGTATGCAATTCAAAAGTTAATATGCAGGTATTGAAGGCCATCTGTCTAAAACCTTGTTCAGTTGTTTGCTGTATACTGACCAGCAATTGGGCGCTGGCAGTGTGCTGGGCACTGGAGGGCCAGAGATGGATGAATCAGAAGAGACCCTGGCTCTCTCACGTGAGATTCTCAGGCAGACCGGTTTTAGGTGGAGTAGCTTGTTCCCAGCTTGACTAAGGCTGGGGGTGGAGGGCAGCACAGAGGCAGCACCCCTCTGACCCCAGATGCCCAGCAGCTCCCCTGAGGACTTGAAGCACAGGCAGTGGCTGGGGAGATGGCAGGAGGGAATTAGGCTAGACCCAGAGAGGTTCCAGTAGTGAGGGCTGAATGACTCTGGGAGGCTTTTCGTTATTTGGTAACGTTGACTATGTTTTGGTCATTTTCATGGGAACGTGTAGGTATACAACACGTGCATGTCTTACTATTATCCTCATATTCCGGAGGAGAACAGAGGCTTAGAGAGCCTGGCTACTCACAGTGTGCTTTGAAGCCCAGCCTTGGCACCACCTGGGATCTGCTTGGAAATGCACAATCCTGGGCCCTGCCCCAGACCTTCTGAATCTGAATCTGCCTTTTAACAAGATCTCCAGGAGATTCATGTGCACAGTAAAGGCTGAGAAGAGCCCACTTAGTGCCTGGAATCACACAGCTGCTCCTTGGTAGAGTTGCAACAGAGACCCAGGTCAACCTGACCCAAGACTCAGATTCTTAACCCCTGTTGTAAACCACTGTCTGCCCAAGAATTCTTGACACCATTTAGATCTCCAGGAATTCTTGACATTCACACCATTTAGATCTTCAGGGGTACTCGTTGGCCTTTAAAGCAGTAGTAATAGTAATGGCTGTTATTGATTAAGTACTGGCTTAGTGCTTGCCGTGGTGCCAAGCCCTTGGCATATGTAACTTTATTTACTCCTCACAAGAGTCCAAGGAAGTAAATGCTATAAATATTCCCATTTTATTTATTTATTTTTTGCGGTATGCGGGCCTCTCACTGTTGTGGCCTCTCCCGTTGCGGAGCACAGGCTCCGGACGCGCAGGCTCAGCGGCCATGGCTCACGGGCCTAGCCGCTCCGCGGCATGTGGGATCTTCCCAGACCAGGGCACGAATCCGTGTCCCCTGCATCGGCAGGCGGACTCCCAACCGCTGCGCCACCAGGGAAGCCCAATATTCCCATTTTATAGATGTGAAAATACAGGCATAGAGAAGTAAAGGGATTTGCCCAAGGGCACATACTTAGCAAGAGCTATGCAGAGCAGGGATTTGAACTCTGGCAGTCTGACTCCAGGGCCCCTTGGGCCTGGGAAGCCCACAGGGCCAGAGGATTTGCTGGGAGCTGTATTGAGGGTGTGGACTTGAGGCAAGTGGCCGAGCTTGGTGGTTTCTCTTGCACCGGCCTTGCAGTACTTCTTACCTATCCCGTGTTGCCTACATTGATTCCCTGGGTGTCTCCTGTGGGCAGGACCTCATGGGTGGCTAAGGCCCCAGGGTGGGGATGGAGTCTGGCTGGTTCCACTTCTCTGCCTGAGGGCTCTGGGGATGGAGGACGAAGTAGCTCTTGGCCTCCCTTTTGTGGGAGATAATGTAGGTAAAGTGCTTAGCACAGTATGTGACCATAATAGGACCTCAGAAATGTATTATTATTTTAATAAAGAATTATTTTAATTATTTGTTATTGTTTTTATTATTGATTTCAAAGATTTTAAAACACATTTTATCTGAAGTCCATGAGCAGCTCCTGTGCTCATTTGCTCCTAACCTGAAGCCTTCATCTGGCCGCCCAAGCTCTGGGTGACTGGGGTAGTCGGGAGGGGCATTGCCCATTCTGGTTGCCCTGAGGGGGCCTGGGATAGCTGACGAGACCCAGCCTAGGATCTGGGGTTGCTTAGGGTCTCTGGGGCTTTAGGAACAGGGCAGGGTCACCCCGCAATTTATTTGTCTTCAAACAGCAGCCGGGTTGTAAGCAGACTGCGGATAATTATCCCCAATTTATGAATGGGGAGACCCTCTAGGCCCATAAAGGAGTTGTGTCCTCCCTAGGGTCACATAGCAAAGATGGGTTTAAACCTAAGACACTGGTGTCTGAGCTGTACTTCCTTCCTTACTTGGGGACTGGGAGGACAGGGTCACCCTGGTCAGGAGGGTGGGGCAGTTCCCTGTGGGGTGTGTGCAGCTTCTGGGAGAGGAGGGCAGAGGGGGCCTGAGCAAGTGAGGGGCTGCTCCCTGGGGTCTTACCACACCCTCTTCTCCTGTTCCAGGGTTACCACAGGTCAAACCACTTCATAGCCACTCAAGGTACCTGGGACCACCCCCCCCCACCATGTGCCCCTCAGTGTGCCTGCCTTCCTGCCTTCCCTGCTTATCTGCCTGCCTCCCATCTGTCTCTCTGTCTGAGCCCCACTCTCTGACTGGGTGTCTGGAATCTGGCCATCTGTCTCCGCCCCCTCTTTGTGTTTTTGTTTCCCTGATGGGCACCATCCGTTTGTACCTCCTGGTCCAGCTGTCTGTCTGCATGCAAAAGGGCCAGCCAGACTCGGTCCTCACAGGTGTGGGTTGTGCCTCTCGGTCTGGAGGCCGCCTGGGTCCCTCTGGCCGCGTCTTCCCGCCCAGCTATCCATCTGTCCATCCCGCCTGGAGACTTGTGCCGTGGCCCTCTAGCTCTGCTTCTTGGGTTGCGCTCGGGATGAGGGGTGTCTCCAGGCAGGCCCTCCCTGATAATGCCCACCGCCAGGGCCCAACAGGCATGAGTTGGCAGTTGGTGGGGTGTGTGTGGGGTGAGCACGAAGCCCCCATTTGGGGCTCAGGAGTCTCCTGGCCTGGGGTGGTGGTGCGGGGCGGCCGTGTGCTGGGCCTGGGTGGAGACCTGGCCTCAGGGACAAGCATCCTCTGTGCCCCCAGGGCCGAAGCCCGAGATGGTCTACGACTTCTGGCGCATGGTGTGGCAGGAGCACTGTTCCAGCATCGTCATGATCACCAAGCTGGTGGAGGTGGGCAGGGTAAGTGGGGCCGTGGGGGACGGGTGTGGTGGGCCAGGGGGCAGTGAAGAGCCCGCTGAACCTGCCCCGTGGGGACTCCAGGTGAAGTGCTCGCGGTACTGGCCAGAGGACTCGGATATGTACGGGGACATCAAGATCACGCTGGTGAAGACGGAGATCCTAGCGGAGTATGTTGTGCGCAGCTTTGCCCTGGAGCGGGTGAGTCTCCTGTCCGTCACGGGGCCCTTCCCAGGCTGCCTGCGAGGTGGGGCAGAGCCCACTTCCCCCAGCCCAGGAGTGGAGGGTGGGAAGGGCCCCGCTGCCTGCCCAGCAAGGCAGCTACTCGGTAACTGCTGAGAGCACCACGGACGGGTGGAAAGGTGGCCGTCTTTGCTGGCGACTCCGAGAGGAAGTCGAGGCGATGAGGATGATGCGGGTCGCAGCCCAGGTGCCGGTCCTGTTCTGTGCTAGGCTCTGTGCTAAGCCCGTTGCACATATGGTTTCAGCTCTGGAAAACTCTGTGGGATTAGGCCTTTGCCCTTAGACCCATTTTATAGTCAAGGAAAGTGAGGCTCAGAGTGGTTACATCACTCATGAAAAGCCACAGGGTCAGGCATGACCAGATTGTCCTAATCATGGTCCCACTTGATCGTCTGTAAAATCCTCAGAAGAAAGATAGTTTTCTCCCTTTGAACTAAGACCCGGAGAGTCAAAATGATCTCCTAGGGCTGTTGTGTAATCCAGGCGGTAGAGGTGGGTGACTACTAACGCAGGTGTGGCATCAGGAAGATCCCAGCCCAACTCCTGCATAATATCTGTCTCGTCTAACTTCGGGCAAGTGGTTTCTCCTCTTCAGAGCCTTAGTTTTCTCACCTGTACAATGAATCATTAATACCCACCTCTTGAGTGTCATTGGGGTGAACTGAGTTCTTGCGGTGAGATGCTCACCCCAGTGCCCGGCACACAGCAAGTGTCTGATAGACGCCAGCAGGGACTCTGACTGTTACTACTCTTGTCTCCCCAGAGAGGCTACTCTGCTCGCCACGAGGTCCGCCAGTTCCACTTCACGGCGTGGCCGGAGCACGGCGTCCCCTACCACGCCACGGGGCTGCTGGCTTTCATCCGGCGCGTGAAGGCCTCCACGCCCCCTGATGCTGGGCCCATTGTCATCCACTGCAGGTGGGGTGCCGGGAAGCCCAGGGAGAAGAGGGGCGGGGAATGGGGCTGTTGGAGGTCCCTAAACGAGACTGGACTTGGGTCCTTCCTGCTCAGAGACAGAGGACAGGGGAGAATGACCCCCAGGGGCCCTTTGCCCTTTGAGCTTTGGCTCTGGGGTTGGCACCCTCGTGTGCTCCCCAAGACCTGGGGAGGCCCTTCTCTCAGATGCCGAGGGGGCGCTGGAGACATGGAGGGGGTGAGGGGCTGGCGAGGCGCCAGGCAGGACTGAGATCCATTTGCTTCCTTTGAGCAAGTGTGCCCCTGGAGCCCCCTTCTGCTCTGTATCCCCATCCTCCCTTCCAGGGCAATCACTGTCCTGACTTCTAAACCACAGATTCATTTTGCATGCTCTTGAACTTTGTGTAAATGGAACCATGCATCAGGTGCACTTCGGAATCTGACTTTCCCTTAACCGTATGTTTATAAGGTTCATCCATGTTGTATCCTGTTCCACTGGGTGAATAAACCACAATGTGTTTATCCACTCTGCCATGGAAATGCCATGGACAGGCATTTCCGGCTTTGAGCTGTCATGAATAGTGCTACTAAGGACATTCTGTTACATGCCTTTTGGCCGACACACACACACCTTCCAGGGAGGTATGTTCGTAGGAGTGGAATTGCTCTGTGCGAATGTTCAGCCTTACTAGGTACTACAGACAGTTTTCCAGAGTCGTTGCACTAATTCAAGCCCCCCGCAGCGGCGTACGGGAGACCCGGTGGCCGTGTGTCTCTGTGGCTGACACGTTGCTGCTGCCATTTTCAAGCGTGAGATCTTGGTGTCATCTTTGTCCTCCCCCCTCCTCTCAACTCTGCTCAACCTGGTGCTGAATGTGAGGACCCCAGAATTGGGCCCGACCCAGCCCAGCTCTCAAGGAGCTCCCAGTTGGTGAGGGAGACAGCCACCTAAACAGTGACCACGGAGCAGGAAGGAAGGTTTTGATAAAAGTCCACCCAGATTGCTCTGGGAGCTCAAAAGCATGACATCTGCTGGAGGATCCACTGAGTATGTGAGAGGGTTTGAGTGCGTAGGGCTTTGAAGGATGTGCAGGAGATTTTGGGGCATCCAGGAGACCAGAACATTCTTGGATTAATGTTCTCTGAGCAGCGCCTTTGTTCCTCTCCCCCAGTCACAGCTGCTAAGTTGGGCTGGTTTCACATCTGCATTCTCCCTACCCTTTCTTTCCTCTCCTTCCCCAAGGCCCAGCCCCCACTCTGTCCTCTATCACATTTCACCGGAACTCTTCCAAGCAGCCTTGTGTCTGGCTCCTCCTGTATCCCCCACCCCCTGTGTGGTGTAGATATGGCCAGGGGCCCCAGGCACCCTCTTCTCTTCTTCTGCTTGGTCCCGGGCTTCCTCCCCAAGGTCCTGACCTGGCCTGGGCCGCTCTCTCCCCAGCGCGGGCACTGGCCGCACAGGTTGCTACATCGTTCTGGATGTGATGCTGGACATGGCGGAGTGTGAGGGGGTCGTGGACATTTACAACTGCGTGAAGACCCTCTGCTCCCGGCGCGTCAACATGATCCAGACTGAGGTGGGGTTGCAGCCCTCTCCCCGCTTCCCCTCCAGCAGGAGTGTCCCTCGTTCAGGAGCTTGAAGCCGGTGGAGTGTGTCAGAAGGGTGTCCTAGGATGTCCCCTTGTTCTTTCCCATCCCTGAACTTGGTCGGCCAGCCTCTTAGGGTCTTCCCAAACTCAGCTCCACTGTGTTCAGTTGGGTGAGGTCAGACGGCACTGCGCCAAGGTCATAGGTTCTACAGTCAAGGCATAATGCTTACTGGGTTTGTCTCCTCACTAGACGTGTGACCCTGGGCTGTCCCCTCACCTTCAGAGCTTCTCATCGGGTTATTATGGGGATGAAATATGAGATAAGTGAGCAAACATCCCTGAAGGTTGTTTCAGGTACAGTGGGTCCAACCTGTAGTAACAGGTGGTTGGACTCCACCTCAGAGCAACCCAGCCTCAAACATGAGCTTGCCTCCCCCCTCAACCTTAAAATCTCTACCTTCTGCTCCTCTCCTGGTTCCTCATATTCTTGTCTCCTGCTCCAGGAGCAGTACATCTTTATCCATGATGCAATCCTGGAGGCCTGCCTGTGTGGGGAGACCACCATCCCTGTCAGCGAATTCAAGGCCACCTATAAGGAGATGATCCGCATTGACCCTCAGAGTAATTCCTCCCAGCTGCGGGAGGAGTTCCAGGTGGGGCACGAGTGTATGTGTATAGGTGTGGTTTATGAGTATGTGAGTGTGTGTGTGTGTAGTATTGGGAGGTCCTCAGTGCTGTAGGAGTCACCGAGGGCCAAGCAGGATGCACAGAGCTGGGTTACTAGGAAGGACTTAGAGACAGTGGAGGAGGTGGTGCATCTAAGAAATTAAGAGCCCAGGCTTTGGAGTCAGATAAACCTGGGTTCAAATCCTGCCTTACCTAGTTAAGAGCTGTGAATAACCTTGAACGAATCACTTGACCTCTCTAAACCACAGTTCTCTTACCCAGAAAAGAAAGATAGTTAATATTGTCCTTGCAGTCCTTGTAGTCATTAGGATTCTTCTGGTTGCAGGTGATAAAAGTCCAGCTCAGTGGCTCTTGTAACTGAAAAGTCTGAGGGTGGTGCAGCTTTAGTTATGGCTGGATCCAGGGGTTCAAGTGATGATGCCAGGATTTAGTCTGTGTCCATTTTTGGTTCTGCTTTCTTCTGTTTTTGGCTTCATTCTCAGACCCACACTCTGGCCCCTCACGGTGTCAGGCTTATGTTATCTTTGCCGTCAGAAGACTCTGGAAGAGGGCAGTTCATGCTCCCAACGGCCCCAATAAAAGTCCCAACCAGACTCTCATGTGCCCATTTCTGAGCTGATCACTGGGACCAGAGAGATGGAGCACACAGATCGGCCTAGGCCTGGTTCTCGGGGCAGGGCCAGTCTCACCATGTCACATGACTGAGGTGGGAGAAGGCTGGTTCGCCAGAGAAGTTTGAGCATGGTCACTGGGTACAGAGAGACCCCAGATGTCCTTTCTACTCCAAGGTTCCCGTGAGGGTTTGGTGGTACATGCCGGGGGCCTGGCGCTCTAGGACGGGCATAGAGTGATGTCACAGGAAATGTTCTCTGTGATTCCTGGAGAAGGATGTTGAGCCCTGAGGACCATGAGAGACTGGGTTCCCTGGTAGGGAGCCCCAAGAATAAGAGAAGAAATGGAGACCCGGCGAATCAGGATGCATGAGGCATGAAGGCGGGAGGGTAGGGGAGGTGACCCAGAGTCCCTGGCTTGCTATTGTGCCAGGTGTCCCTTGACAGGGCCATGATGGAGGAAGGTGACCACCTGTGTCAGTCCCTGGAGTCTGCTTTGTGGAAGATATGGGGTTTCCGGGCTTAGCTCCTTGCAAGCACCTGGTAATGACCCTCATGGCGCCATCTGTGTATTGAAAGCTGTGCCTGTGCCAGGCTTGATATTATCTCACTTATCCTCCCAGCAGCCCCGTGAGGTTGGCATATTATTATCCCATTTTACAGTTGAGGGAAAATGAGGCTGAGAGATACAGTAGCTTGTCTAAAGTTACACAGGTGCTGAGCAGGCAGACTCCAGTCCCCAGAGCTCTGTCCAGGCCCTGGCATCCTGGACACAGGGAGCCTGTGTCCTTCCCTCTCTCCCTTCCCTCTGGACCTCAGTTTCTCCATCCATTAAATGGGCCTAATAAGCCAGCCCCATCTCCTTCATGGGGCTGGGAGGAGGCCCCACAAACACAGGAGTCACCTCCCTTTCCTCTCCCCACTCCTTGTAGACGCTGAACTCGGTCACGCCGCCGCTGGATGTGGAGGAGTGCAGCATCGCCCTGCTGCCCCGGAACCGGGACAAGAACCGCAGCATGGACGTCCTGCCGCCTGACCGCTGCCTGCCCTTCCTCATCTCCACCGATGGTGACCCCAACAACTACATCAATGCAGCCCTGACAGATGTGAGGGCACGGGGGTGCCCACGGGGGTGGGGTGGGCTCTGGGACTCTCCCACCCAGCAGCATCTGGGAAGGTCCAGGAGCCAGGGGGACAGAGCTGAGGGCTCTGATTAGGGGGACCCTCTGCCTTTCTTGGGACCAGGCCCATTGTGTGGTCCTCCTTCCCCCAAGGATCTTCCATTCAGGGCACTTAAGCCAGTGCCCCCTTCAGGTATTACCCCTGGCCTGAATAGAAGTCTGGGTGGTGGAGTTCAGACAGGGCTGTCTCCAGGGTCAGGCCCAGCAGAGCCTGGGGTAGGATGAGTGATTCGAGGGCTTTGACTGGGGAGGCTGGGAGGGTTTGGGGTTGGGACTTGAGATTTGATATCTGGAGCCAGGGGAGCTTGTCTTGGGGTGGTCGAGCTAGAGCCTGCCCAGGACCTGGCCTGGAGTAGTGACTTGTTCCCTGGCCCAGCCTGGTATTGGTCTGAGGGCTCAGGAGCTGTTTAGGAGCCCCTTCCCTTGCTCCCAGCTCAGGGGGCTCCACCGCCTTTACTGGGCATTGCAAGCAGACCAGGGGCTTTAGGGTCCAGTGAATAACTCCCAGGTGCTGCTACCTGAGGGGGATGAGTCTGGGAGTATCCCCTCACTCCTTCCCCAACTGGACCCAGTTGAGAGAGAGGTGTAGGGGCCAGACAGGTGGAGGTAAAATGTTACCGTTTTAAGAAAGCCAGTGACACTGGAGAATGTGACTTCAGCGATATGGCTAAGTGGACTGGCTGCTCCTTCACCCCTCAGGCAGGCAGACCGGTCCTCCTGGCCACAGCTGTCCAGCCACAGCCCCACTCATGCCCCCTACATCAGGGATAGGCCTTTCCTGTGGGAGGGTGCAGCAGCAGTTGAATGCACACCTTCTGAGGACAGGACGGGCTGGCCTGGAAAAAGCAGGGAAGGGGCCAAGCTCAGCGCGCTCCGTCCTCATCCCAAACTTGCCCATGGGAGGAGTGCATGAAGGTGGGCCGAGGCCAGGTGTGTCACCACTGGACGTACCTCCACGTGGAAATGAGAGCTGAGGGGAGGGAGGTCCCCTACAGCAGGGACGAGGGAGATGGGCCTTTCTTGGCCCAGTTCCTGGCCAGGGCCCCTTGGCACGCAGGTGCAGGGGACAGTGGGGTTTCTCTAAGGAGGGAAAGCTCCCACACTTGCTTCCCAGGGGCTTCCTGGAGCGAGCTGAAGGCAAGTGGGGGAGTGGCCCCAGCCACTGCAGGGAGTGAAGGGAGAGGGGGCCGGGGCCCTGGAGAGGAGGCAGAGGGTGCTGGCGAGCTTTGGATGGGGACGTAGGAATCTGTGGCCTCCCTCTCAGCTTGCTCTTTGGCCTCAGCGTGCCCATCTGCACATGGGGGGATGGAAAGGAGGCTCTCTGAGGTCCTGAGAGTCTCTGAGCTGGAGAGGGTCACACTGGCTCCCTGGCCTTGGATGGGAATGGGCGAGTAAGGTGACGAAGCTTCCCTGGGGCCATGATATCTCACGCACTTGATCCCAGCCACGCAAAGCCTTTTGCCTCGTGAACCATGAGTCCCAGGAGCCAGGAGGCCCTGATGCTTGGGTTGAGTGAGCTAATCTTGGGGCCAGCTGGGGTCTGTTGCGGGTGGTTAACTCTGCAGGGAGCTCCACTGGGTGCCCAGGCCTGAGGTTTGGAGCCTGGCTGGGCCTGGCCTTCAGGAGCTGGCAGTCAGGGAGCCTTCAGTGAGCCCTGGGGAGGGGGTCGGAAGAGAAGAGCATCAGGAGAGGAAGGGGGACATGGCACAGGTGGGTCAAGGCAGGGCACCAGGAGGAGACTTGGGGCTGGGGCACTGAAAGGGGGGAAGGCTGGTGCCAGCCCACCTGGAGGGGCCAGGTTGGGAGCAGGGAACAGAGTCAGTACCGGTCACTGGTCTGGGGTCCTGGGTTGGGGTGTCAGACCTTTGATCCGTGGAGTTGGAAGGGACCTAGCTATTTATTTATTCAAAAATATTTATTGAACCCTTACAAAGTTCTGGGCACAGACCACACCCTGGAATCTCTGCCCTCCTGAACCTTGTATTTGGGGAATGGGTTGAGACAGTCAACAAACAAATATGCAATGGAATGTCAGTCGCTGGTAATTTCTACAAAAAACAACCAGGCAGAAGAAGTATTTAATGTGGGTCTTGGGGTATGTGTGTGGCAATTTTTAATGAGTTCGTAAGGAGGGCCACTTTGAAGAGGTGAAGTTAAGCAAAGACCAGAAAGAAGTGAGGGAGAGAGCCATGTATACGCTTGGGAAATTTGTTCCTGGCAACAGGAATAGCAGGTGCAAAGGCACTGAGGCAGGGAGCAAGCTTGGCCAGCCTCTGCCTACCATGCCCAAGCTCTCATTGCCACCCATTGGGAACCTTTTGCCCTTTAGCTCCTGGGGGCCATGGGCTTGGGCATTAGAGGTCTGGGGGCTCACCCCATCAACTGAGGCCTCAGTTGCTGGCCAGCCTCCAAATTGGGCCCTTGGAGGCAGCCTGGTCCTTTGGGGGCAGAGCTGTGGTGGGCAGGGCAGGAGGACAGTCTGTTGCAGAGGCTTGGCAATGTCGGGGCACTGAGTTCTGGTTTCCCTGCAGAGCTACACGCGGAGCGCAGCCTTCATCGTGACCCTGCACCCGCTGCAGAGCACCACGCCTGACTTCTGGCGGCTGGTCTACGACTACGGGTGCACCTCCATCGTCATGCTCAACCAGCTGCACCAGTCCAACTCCGCCTGGGTGAGGGCCCTGCTGGCCGGGCAGGCTGGCTACCTGCAGCCTAGGACCTCAGTGTATTCAAGGGCACATCTCAAAAGTCAGTGGTTGGAACCCAGCTCTGCCACCTACTTGCTGAGTAGGGACCTTAGATGTGTCCTACTTCCTCCCAGAGCCTCAGTTTCCTTGTCTGTAAAACGAGGCTCAGACTAGAGAAAAATAGCTGTTCTTTACGGAGCATCTGATGTATGCCAGGGACTCTGCTTATGGGCTTCAGGTGAGAAAATTAAGACCCAGAGAGGTGAAGTGACTTCTCCAAGGTCACATAGCTGGGCAGTGGCAGAGCTGTGCCCCCTACCCTGGGCTGCCTCCTCCCAGAGCCTCTGCTTTTTCAGTCACTCAGCGAAACTGCTCATGATGGGGGCCTTTGAGGCAGAGTAAAATTCCAGCCTCCTTACCTTCCGACTGTTTGATCTAGGGTAAGTTGATCTACCTCTCTGAGCCTCAGCTTCCTTCTCTGTGAAATGGGGGCTATCACAGCACCTGTTCTCTCAGGGGTTATTGTCAGGACCATGTGAGATGTATGCTTAGCACTGTGTCATGCCCGGCACATAGCAGGTGCTCGGTACATGGCAGGGATGGAGATGATGAGGGTGACAGTCGCTTCTGAGGTTGGTCCAGACACTGGTCAGTGAATTCAGCCTAGGGGCAGCTACCCTCATTTCCTTTCAGGGCTCCCAAAGCTGGAACTCCTGGGAGGTACAGACGCCCAGCCTTCCACCCTGCATGACCATCTTCTCTAGATCTCTGGGCCCCCGCTCTCCCCAGGTCCCCATCCCAGGAGGCCCAGGAAGATTTGCTGTAAAATGAGCATGACAGCCTCTTAATGGCTGCCTGGGGAAGATGGTTAACTGGGTTCTTTGCAAGTCAGGCGCTTGGTATAAATGACCTAGAACTGCAGGGTAATGGGCTCCAGCACCTGGACAGGGAATCCCATGTGGCAAGGACCTGCCCTTGCTCAGATGGAGGCGAGGGGCCCATAGGGAGTCTCACACAGATGTCATTCACTGGTCACCCATTTGCTCATTCATTCAACCACCTTTCCTCACGGGCCACTCCCTGTCAGCCCGGTGGGGAGACAGAAGAACACACGGCCCCTCCCAGATCTCACGGTCCAGGGGTAAGCAGGTACAAAAACTGATCATGACAGCAGAAGGAGAGGGCTATCATGGACCTGGCACAGGGACACACAAGAGCCTGGGGGGATGATTGATCAGGGAGGGCTTCCTGGAGGAGATAATATCTGAGCTGAGATGTGTAGGAAGGGTAGAGTTAACTAGGTGAAGAGGTGGGAGATGAGTGATCCATGGAGAGGGAGCAGCACGTGTAAAGGCCTGAATGCAAGGAGTTGCCAGGCCCCAGGCAAAGGAGGAAGGTAGTGTCCTCTCTTCGTGGTCAGAGAGGGAGGCAGATGGAACATGGTGTTGTCTGGGAGGAGCCTAGGGACCATTTCACAGATGGAGAAACTGGGGCCCAGAGAAAGGAAGAGCCTTGCTAGAAGGCTGCTAGAAGCTGGGGCCTTGGACCAGCTGCCCAGAGGACCCGTGTATGTACGTGTGTGTGGGCTGCTTCTCCTGTGTCCCTCCACTGTCTTGAGTCTGTGGCCTGGAGGGGGTACATTTAGGACCCTGACTGCACAGAGCGATCTTGGGGCAGGAGTCGGGGTGCTGAGCTGTGTTGCAGCACAGGGACACCTCACGGCTGTGAGCTGATGCTGGAGGGCCGTGGGGCAGGGCTGCTGGTGTGGGTGGGGGTGATCTGAGGCCTGTCCCTGGAAGAAGGCAACTTCGTGTAGATGTGTGTGCTGGCGAGTGTGTTGGGTGTAGCTGTCTCGTGGCGCGGCAGTGAGTGTCCGTGTACCACTATAAAGGGTTTGCCTCGGCTAACCTGAGTGTGTCAGTACAAACGCACTGGGGCGGGCATGCACTGCGGTCTGACGGGTGAGCGGTGGGATGTGGGGGGAACTGAAGGTGAGTCTGGAGTGAATGGTGGGCCCCGGGCAAGCGTGCAAGTCTGGGGGTGGGCGTGGGCGGCAGCTGCCCAGCCGGCTCAGCTCAGCTCTGCTCCGCCCCCTCTGCCCACGCTCCCAGCCATGCCTGCAGTACTGGCCTGAGCCTGGCCGGCAGCAGTATGGCCTCATGGAGGTGGAGTTCGTGTCAGGCGCAGCGGACGAGGACTTGGTGACCCGCGTTTTCCGGGTGCAGAACATCTCTCGGGTGAGTGATCTGGGAGCTCCAGGATGAGAACCTGGGTGGGGGCTGAGTGGCTTTGAATGACCCTCTTGAGGTCGCCAGGGGGCCGTGCAACCCTTGGCACTCATGTCCCCTGGCTGATTGCCCGCACCCCCAGCTGCAGGAGGGGCACCTGCTGGTGCGACACTTCCAGTTCCTGCGCTGGTCTGCGTACCGGGACACGCCGGACTCCAAGAAGGCCTTCCTGCGCCTGTTGGCCGAGCTGGACAAGTGGCAGGCAGAGAGCGGGGACGGGCGCACCATCGTACACTGCCTGTGAGTGCCGGCCCTCCCTCGGCTGGGAGGAGGGGTCAGGGCCCCACGGGACCGGGGCAGAGGCCAGTGTGAGAGAGGGCCTCGGGGCTGTGGCACCCAAACCCTGAGCTCCCAGACAGCGCGGCCTGGACTCTGCCCAGCCAGGCAAGGCTGGCCCTGCCTTCCATGGAGGAGCCCAGTCACTTTCCAGGGTGTGGACTCAATCCTGAACGCCCGCCCAGTACCCTCTGTGTGACGTTTGACTTTGCCAATTTAATTAGAGAGAGTCTTGTCAGAATAGTTAGTTTAGCCCATGATACGGTAACATACTTTCCAAATCAACGGAATTCTGGTCTTTGTTCATGTCTGTCTGTCTGTAGCTTTTTTCATTCATTCATTCACATGCCTCATTCACAGATTCGTTTATTCACTCACATCTGGGTGCAGTCACTTCTTTGCCTCCCACGTTTTCATGCTTTCAGCACTTACCCTTCCCTGTGTCAGGCTGGGCACATGGGCGGCAGGGGCAGGGAGCTGAGTCAGGCAGGGCGTGACCCTCGAGGGCTTTTGGTTCTAGTGGGAGAGACCCCTTGAGAAAGGGACAGAGGGCCTAGTCCGTCCCCCATCTCCCAAGAGGAACCCCACACCCCAGGTCACAGGGAACAGTGGAGGGAGAGGGCTGGGGACTGGGGGAATGGGAGGGTCTCCGTGTGAGAGGCCATGGGTCTGACTGGGAGTGTATCTGTGTTACTAGGGGTGGTTGGTGTGCCCAGTGTTTGTTTTCTCTCCAGCTCTCTGGTTTTTTGCTTGCTGCCTTGCAGTCCTCTTCTGTCGCTGGCTTTGTCTCAGTGTCTTTCTCTTGGAGTGTGTCTGGCCTCCTTTCTCTCGAATCTGCTCTGTTTCTCTTGGAAGCTCTGCCTTCCTAGATACCTTCCACTTGGGATGCTAGTCTGTTATCCCCTTAACCTTCTCTTCCTGCTGCTGCCTCTGGGCTCCCTGACTCCTCCCATCTGGGTTCCCTGCCCCGCCCCTCCCTTGTGGATTCCCTGGCCCTGCCCTGCCCTTCACCCTTGAGTTTGCCCTACCCACCAAGCCCAGCCCCAAATCTTTCGTGTCTCTCCTTTAGAAATGGGGGCGGCCGCAGCGGCACCTTCTGCGCCTGCGCCACGGTCCTGGAGATGATCCGCTGCCACAACCTGGTAGACGTTTTCTTTGCTGCCAAAATGCTTAGAAACTACAAACCCAATATGGTGGAGACCCTGGTGAGGCGCCATGTACCCCTTGTCCAGCCACTTCCAACTTCCCGGTCCACTCCCGGCCAGGCCCCGCAGCGCCCCTCTCCCTTATCTGGCCCCCACAGTTGGGCCTTGGGTTCTAGTCCTCTGGTGCCAAAATGTTACCCCCATTTCTCCCCTTCTCCCCATCGATGGGGCAGGGCTCATGCTTGCCCCTTTGCCCCTGTACTAGGGTACTAGGGAGGGACCAGGCTGGTGATTCCTTCTCTCCCTCTCCCAGGATCAGTACCACTTCTGCTATGATGTGGCCCTGGAGTACCTGGAGGGACTGGAGTCAAGATAGCAGGGTCCCCTGGCCTGGGGCACCCACTGCGCACTCAGGGCCAGGCCCACCATCCCGGACTGACATGGAAGACCTGCACCCCCAACTCTGCTCAGCTGTAGCCCTCACAGGGAAATTACTGGAGTGGGCGCTGGGCCATCCTGGTGCCCCCTTCCACTGTGGGCAGGGTCTTTCAGCACCTCCGTGGGTACGCTGCGGGCCAAGGAGGAGCTTAGCAAGACTGCAGCCCAGCCCACCTCCGCGGGGTCCTGCAGGCCTTCTGAGAGGCCTGGCGCTGCCCGGCAGAGTGACGGGCTCAGAACTGCCGGCTCTGGGAGACCCAGGCTCAGGCCCCTGGATTGCATCCCAGCCCTAGGCAGAGATGAGTGAAGCCCTGTAGAGCAAGTGCTGGGCCAGGGTTTCCACCCAGCTTGGCTGGACATGCGTAGAGAGTGCACTGGGGCTTGGCCTCTAGCATCCCATCTGGCCCAGCCCCTGAGGGTCCTGGGGAGACTGGACTCTGCCCTGATTTGCCAGTGGGCACTTCAGACTTGTCCTCCCAGGGGGAACGTCAGCTCCCTCCTCCACCCGCTGCCTCCCTGCAGCCCCGGGGATATTTTGCTCATGACCCCTACCCACCCTCCATTTCTGCTTCCCTGAATGTGCTCTGAGCTTCCCCGAACCGGGATCTGCCCATCCCTACCCTGTCCCGTGTGGGGTCCCTTGCCTGCTTGACCCAATGTCTGCAGAATGAAGTCACCTCAGCCCCCACTGCCTATAACTTTCAGGCCTCACTGGCCGGGTCGTGGGTCAGTGACAATCTGCAAGGCTGAATGACAGCCCCTGGGGTTGAGGTCCCTGTGGCTTCTGGTCAGGCTGGCCACTGGGATGCTATTAAATCAGGGGTGCTCAGCACCTCTAGAGTTTGGAGAAAGAAGGTATATTTTGGGGTGGAGGATCTATGCTTTTGTTGTTTATTTTATTTTTTGATGGGGGGGTGGGAAGTTCTCTTTAATATGGGGCAAGCCACACCCCCATTCCGTGCCTCAATTTCCCCATCTGTAAACTGTAGATATGACTACTGACCTACCTCGCAGGGGGCTGTGGGGAGGCATAAGCTGATGTTTGTAAAGCGCTTTGTAAATAAACGTGCTCTCTGAATGCCACAGAGCAGCCTTATGTGTGTCTGGCCAGCCTGACTGGGGCCTGCTCACCTGCCCCCAGCCTCCCAGTGCGGCGGGAGGGCCCTGGTCTGGCCTCGAATTGTCCATCCATAAAATAGGGGGAGGGGCATGGACCAGAGCATCGTTCAGGGGCCTTCCACTTGCAGAGCTGGTTCCAAGGGACCTTGGCTGTTGCTGTCTCCACTCAAGCCTCTGGAGCACTTACTCAGACAGGGGGCTTTATCCTGAGACCTCCGAGGGCCACAGAGCCCCTGGGGGCCTGGATCTAGGTTGAGCTCCTTCGCATCCAGCATGGGAAGCTCAGGCTTCAGTGTCAGGCAGATGGTCCCCACCATCTGTGAGACCCTGGGCAAATCAGCTGCCTTTCCTGGCCTTGGTTTCTCATCTGTAAAATGGGGACAATTCTATCATGATGAGATGAGGTAGTGGTTAAGTGCCTGTGTGGTGCCAGGTGTGCAGAAAGAACTCCATTTAAAACACAACAGAGATAGGACAGAGCAGACACATATCTCGTGGGGATGATTGTCCAGCTGCCTGAGTCCAGCCCATTCCCAGTCTCTGGCTTCCTCAGGGGGTGCAGTGGGAGGAGGAGTGCCCTGGCTGGCAGGGCCCTGAGTCACTCCTGGCTCTGTCACAGACTTGCTGTAGGACGTGGTGAAGACAATTCCTGTTTCTGGGTCTCAGTTTCTTCATATGAAGACTGGCTCTGTGATGTACTGATTCTGTTCACACACTGGCTGACTCTGCCTCAGTTTCTGCATTGGTTAAAGGATATGACCCATTCTAATGACCTTGTAATTCAACATCCTTTAATCTGAATTAAACAATTTTTAGACAGTTATGATCCCAGTTAGCTAAGGCACAAACTAACACGCTCACACTCATTCTGAACTGACCACTAAGCCTTACCTGATGGGCCGCAAATGTATGTCATAGATACTGGCCAAGCAATAGAGTATAACTTGCTTTGACCAACAGAATGTGGCAGAATTGACATCAAGTGAGCTCTGGCTTCTAGACCTCAAGGGGCATTGCAGCTTTTGATTTTGCCCTCTTGGCACTCTGCCATGTAATGAAACCTGTCTTGCCTACTGGGAGATTTGAGGGCATGTGGAGAAGAACCAGCATGTGGTGAATGAGGCCATCTTGGGCCCTCCAGCCTGGCTGACCTGTCAGGTGAGTGTACTTATATGATTAAATGTAGCAGAAACTGCCCAACCAACTCCCAGAACTGGAAGAGATAATTGTTCTTTCTTTTAAGCCAGTAAGTTTGTGGATTGTTTGTTATGCAGCAAAAGCTAACTGATACATATGTGTTCTGTGCAGTGGGTCAGCGGCCCTGCTTCTCCCTTCATCAGGTGCTGAGTTCCTTAAGGGCAGGAAGTGTTTCTGTGTCCATCTGAGTGTATCCACTTCTCAACAAAGTACTGGACTTGGAGCTGATGCTCAGGAAATGTTGGTGTGAGGGAGGGAGGGAGGGTGGTGTGGTTCTGCCTGTTTGTCTGGCCTTACTTGACCTTTCAGAGGAGCTGGGAGGGTGGGTTGTGTATTAGGAGAAGAACCAGCTCCAGAATCAACAAGCTAAGCTCCCACATCCCCCCAGCTGGTGACCTTGCTCAAGTTCCCGAACCACCCCAGGTTCAGTTTCTTAATCTGGAGAATGGACATAGCGTTACCTACTTGCAGGATTGGTTGTGAAGTCTGGAGATAAAATTGTTTAAAAAACTAGCAGAGTCCCTGGTGACATTACTGGCCCTTAGTAAATGCCATCTCTTACCATAATACTGAAGTCTCTGGATAGTAAATGTGATCACCATTGCCTGTCGCTGAGCACCTGCAGGCTTTGTCTCTTACTTAATCCACACAACAGCTTTTCAAAGTAGGGGCCACTACCCCTTCATTTTAGAGGTGAGGAGACGGAGGCTGAGGGAGGCATTTCCTCACCTAAAGTCACAGCCATTGCACGGCAGAGCCCGGACTTGAACTTGAACGCACGCTGGGCTGACTCCAAAGCCCGGGCCTTTAACTGCTCTGCTCTGTGCCTGTCGGGTGGCGTTGAAAGCCAGACGATCCCTTGATACAACACCAAATGGGTGATCTGTGGCCTGGGTGCTGATTTTCAAGTGCTGTGAAATGTGTCAGAGGCAGTGGCCTCTCAGACA
Source organism: Tursiops truncatus (assembly GCF_011762595.2). Taxonomy (NCBI): domain Eukaryota; kingdom Metazoa; phylum Chordata; class Mammalia; order Artiodactyla; family Delphinidae; genus Tursiops; species Tursiops truncatus. The sequence goes on along the minus strand of NC_047034.1, from coordinate 160,988,463 downwards.
AGGCTGCCTGGAGCACAAGAAGATGAATGGTCCAGCCTGACTCTGCCCAGGGCCACGGGCAGAGCAGATGTGGGGTAGAAGCCCCCGCCCGCCCCACTCCAGTAAATAGGATTTCCACAAATACGGAGGGCCCGGCTGCCTATTGGCCCTGATTGGGACATGTTATATATCCCGGGCACCCAGGAGATGGAGCCGTGACTTTGACAGACGCTAAGGCCATTTGCAAAGCCCTAATTGAGAGCGGGGCCTGGCTGCTCCCTGTCACTGGGCTCCCGCTGGCCTCTCCCAGCGGCCTCTGCTGGACAGGGGCTTAATAGACACCCCCAGGGCTGAGGCCAGTGCAGAAATAACGGTGTCTTCATGTGGGCAGAACCTACCTTGTGATGTGGTGACATGAGCAGGGACGATGGCATCCAAGGCTCTTGGTCCGCGGGCCTCCTACTCTCAGGGGCACTGAGACGGGTCCTGACCTTCAGTGAGCCTCGGGGGCCTCATCCAAGAAATGGGAGAAGAAAGAACCAGAGGCTGTGGTGCTCCCAGGGCAGTGGGAGGCTGGGTGGTGTTGATGGAATTGGAGGAACCTATGGTTTCAACAGGTTCAGGCCGAGCGACGTCCTGCTGGTGAAGGACGAGAACCTTGGACGTGGTGATGTGAAAAAGCAAAGCTCCATGTCCTGGCTATTGTAAATAGTGCTGCAATGAACAACCTAAGTGCCCATCGACAGATGAATGGATAAAGAAGATGTGGCACATACATACAATGGAATACTACTCAGCCATAAAGAGAAACGAAACTGAGTTATTTGTAGTGAGGTGGATGGACCTAGAGTCTGTCATACAGAGTGAAGTAAGTCAGAAAGGGAAAAACAAATACCGTGTGCTAACACATATATATGGTATCAAAAAAAAAAGAAGCTCCATTCGGCACTTAGATGGCACAGGGCGAGTTGCCAAGTGCTCCTTGTGGATTGCCCTGTCATCCTCCAAGGAGGCTGGTGAGGCAGGAATCTTTGTCACTCCCACTTTATAGGTGAGGAGATCGGGGCTCGACGAGCTTAAGCGACCTGTCCAAGGTCACAGAGCCATCGAGTGACTGACAAATAGCAGCGGCCAGAGCGATCACTTGAAAAAGTACGCCAGGTCCCAGCACCAGCCGCTCAGACCCTCAGTGACCGCCCACTGCTCGGTGGGCGGAGCTGAGTTCCTGGCTCAGACCCTCAGTGGCCTCCCACTGCTCGGTGGGCGGAGCTGAGTTCCTGGCTCAGACCCTCAGTGACCTCCCACTGCTCGGTGGGCGGAGCTGAGTTCCTGGCTCAGACCCTCAGTGACCTCCCACTGCTCGGTGGGCGGAGCTGAGTTCCTGGCTGTGACCTCCGAGGCCCTGCCTGACGGGCTCTCCCTTCTCTCTGCTTGTCTCTCCTGCTCCTATTCTCACTCGGGCATCACTTCTCCTCACTGCCCTGAGCTCTCGGCCTGGACGCCCTGCAGCAGTCTCTGTGTGGCTGGTCCTTCTTGGTGTTCAGGTCCCAGCTCAGATGCCCCCTAGAGAGGCCCTCCCTTACTGCCCTGAGGGGACCCCCTGCCCCACTGTCCTGTCTCAGGGCCTCACCCCTTGTATGTCCCTCCTTGCTCTCCCGCAGTGGGTGATGAGCTTATTTATTCATTGGTTATTTGTTCACTGTCTCGCCCTCCAGACTGTGAGATGTCGGGGGCCATGTGAATCCGGTCCCCCTGTGTCCCCAACACTGAGCACGGGTGCCTGGCACGTGCCAGACACTCAATGAATATTTGCTGAATAAATGAAAGTTGCAGAGGGAGGACACGAACTCAGGCCTGCCTTGCTCCAGAACCCATACTCTGAAACACATTATTTTAGTCTTCCAGATGGTCAAATGGCTTGTTGCCATTTGAGGCCTTGTTCCAGTGCTGGCTTGGCCACCACCATGCTGTGTTGCCTTGGGTAATCACCTGCCCTCTCTGGGGCTCTGATCTGTCCAGTGAGGAGGTGGAATCAGGTAGGGCACCGATGGTTCAGTATTAGTGACAATGGGGCTGGCATCGTTTGGTGGTGGTGCCAGGCCACTGGCCTGAGCATCTGCTCTCTGAGTCTGGTGAAACCTTGGGTGTGGTTTGGGCTTTGGTCTGATGGGTCTGGGCACCTACCCTAGCAGGTCCTTGGATTACATTTAATACAGACATCATCCCTAATCTTCCCAGCAACCCTGAGGTAGATACAGCCAAAACCATTTGATATATAAGGAAACAGGCTCAGAGAGGTGAGGCGAATTGCTTAAGGTCACACAGCCACTAAAGAACCAAGTCAGAATTAGAACCCATGTCACTTGACTCCAAAGTCCTTGCTCTTGTAATCCTCACAGAATTCTGGAGAATCTGAACCTGAACCACATTAACTACTTGCAGTTTCTCTTGTCCATGGATCAAGCTTCCCTCTCAACACTTTCTCAAGCCAGGCTCAGCCACAGACAGCTGTAGATCGGCTTAGCTGAGGCCCACAGTCGAAGAGCCTCCCAGACTCAGTGCTTGTCACCTAGTAGGCCTGCTGATAATGCTGTTGGATGAACATTTGAATGTCCGTTGAATCTGAAGATGGTGGGGCTGGCCTGAGTCAGCGGGAGCCAGGGAGCTGAGAAAGCCTCTTCAAAAGAAATGAAATGCATCTCAACTCACTTCCTACTTACTCCCAGGGGTGGGGAGAGGGAACCTGTCCAGGAATTTTATTTTCTGTTCATTTGAAAGCTGAACAATGTGGCTTTCTTGAGCTGTGTTTATTATGGGACTGCATTCTCTTTCTGAAGAGCACTGGGGGGCAGAGTTCACTCCCTAGGGCTACAGCCCCTGCCTGCCCCACCCTCTGCTAAAGGCAGAGAAACCCTTGCGCCTCTAGCCTCTTCCCCTGACGAACTCGTTGCTCCCTTCTATTTCTGTCTCTCCCACATACCAGTTATCTATTTTTTTTTATCTCTGAGATTCAAATACATCCTTCTTTGCCCTGCTTTGAGATACTGGAGCTGGACCCTGTAAACAGTTCTTTTGCCAGCTGGAGCAATGTTAGGCTTTGTCAATAGGGGGCACTAGAGGGACACCGTAGGTGATAGCAGGAGTGCACCGCCATTCCAGCTTCTCATCCTCCACCCATCTTTTTTTTTTTTTTTTTTTTCTCAGTACGGGAGCCATGACCTCAGTGGCCCTTGTGGACCAGCTCTGGATGTATCCTCAAGCTTCACTTTCCAAAGGGCCTTTTCTACAGACAAGTGCTATAACTCATATTCCCTTGCATGTTTCTTAGCCACTGGACGCTGCATGTTCTTATGGTCCTCAAACCCTCCCTGAAGAGGTCTGAATCTCAGTCTTGGGGGAAGACTTTCTCCTCAGTCTTTTAGTTCCATCATTATTCGCTCTCCCTCAGCCTAGACATATTAGCTGCTTTTTTTTTTTTTTTTTTTTGCGGTACGCGGGCCTCTCACTGCCGTGGCCCCTCCTGTTGCGGAGCACAGGCTCCGGACGCGCAGGCTCAGCGGCCATGGCTCACGGGCCCAGCCGCTCCGCGGCATGTGGGATCCTCCCGGACCGGGGCACGAACCCGTGTCCCCTGCATCGGCAGGTGGACTCTCAACGACTGCGCCACCAGGGAAGCCCTATTAGCTGCTTTTTTTTTGCAGACCACTTTTTCTTCTGGGTGTTTCTTTCTTGCTGCTTCCATGTTCCTTAGAATCCTCTTTCAACCCCTGTTAGTAATTCACCACCTTTGCTAGTTAACAATTCTTTATATTAAAAATTTCCATGCTCAGTTTATGGGTTCTGAACTCTGTCTCTTGACTGGACTCTAATCGATATAGAATGGGGAGCAGGGGTGGACCCTGGAACAGACCTTCAAAGGTGGGATTTTGATTGGTTTCGTTGTGCCCTTGGGCTTGAGCGCAGTGCTGTGCTCCTTGCCGATGGGATGCTGCTGATCAACAGCATAGTGGCATCGTAATTATGCTGCCACCTGTGATGGATTTTGATGCAGTGCTAATTGAAGCAAGTGTCTGGGGAGCCCAAGTGATTAGTGCACTTGACCATCGTGTCAGTAATTACGACTGCAAAGACTGTTGTGTGACATGGATTTTTTTTTTAACATCTTTGTTGGAGTATAATTGCTTTACAATGGTGTGTTAGTTTCTGCTGCATAACAAAGTGAATCAGTTATACATATACATATATCCCCATATCCCCTCCCTCTTGCGTCACCCTCCCACCCTCCCTACCCCATCCCTCTAGGTGGACACAAAGCACCGAGCTGATCTCCCTGTGCTATGCGGCTGCTTCCCACTAGCTATCTATTTTACATTTGGTAGTGTATATATGTCCATGCCATTCTCTCACTTAGTCCCAGCTTACACTTCCCCCTCCCCGTGTCCTCAAGTCCATTCCCCACGTCTGCATCTTTATTCCCATCCTGCCCCTAGGTTCTTCAGAACCATTTTTTTCTTTTGTTTTTTTAGATTCCATATATATGTGTTAGCATACGGTATTTGTTTTTCTCTTTCTGACTTACTTCACTCTGTATGACAGACTCTAGGTCCATCCACCTCACTACAAATAACTCAATTTCGTTTCCTTTTATGGCTGAGTAACATTCCATTGTATGTATGTGCCACATCTTCTTTATCCATTCATCTGTCGGTGAAAACTTAGGTTGCTTCCAGTGACATGGATTCCTGAATGTACTGGAGCACTCACTCGAAAGAAAATCATAAGTTCAGGTCATTTAATTCTCAGCTCAAACCATGATTTGAGAACCGCAGAGCTTCCATGGCATCTTTAAAAGAAACTTATTTCATGTAGCTACAGGGCTGATATTGCTGAAAAGAAAATATAAAATTTAATGGTGTGGGTCACAGAATTTAAACGTCAGTTAACTTTACATCATTGCCAAGTTTCTCACATGAGAGTTTGGGAATAAGTTAGGAAAGAAAGGGATCCTGAAACGTCTGGTAGAGACATCTGGTTGGACTCAGATGAAATGGAAAGCCACTCTGAGGCTCACTTTACCAATGGAAAGAACTCTCCCTGGCTTCCCTGGTGGCCCAGTGGTTAAGAATCCGCCTGCCAATGCAGGGGACATGGGTTCGAGTCCTGGTCTGGGAAGATCACACATGCCGCGGAGCAACTAAGCCCGTGCACCACAACCACTGAGCCTGCGCCCTAGAGCCCGCGAGCCACAACTACTGAAGCCCGCATGCCTAGAGCCCGTCCTCCGCAACAAGAGAAGCCACCGCAATGAGAAGCCCGTGCACTGCAACGAAGAGTAGCTCCCGCTCTCCGCAACTAGAGGAAGCCCACGTGCAGCAACGAAGACCCAACGCAGCCAAAAATAAATAAATAAGAAAGAAAGAACTCTCCCTCTTGTATCTAAAGAGACTAGTTTTCCTTTGTTTGAAAACCCTGTGATACGGGGCATATACCCTGAAAAGGGATGGCCATTCTCCTCAAGACATAGCACAAGCATCCTTTGTTGCCATTAGATCCGTAATGAAGGTCAAATCTCAACATGCTCCAAGGGGTCAGGTACATACTGGGACCCAGGAGGAGATAGTTTATACAGTAGAAGAATGGCAAGCTTTGACATAATCCTGGGGAATATATATGGACTTGATTCTAAGGGTGGAAGAGAATACTAAATCATTCTGAATTCATAGATGTAGAGTCAGGATTTAAAGTGTCAGCTTGTACAGCTGAAGGTGGCTCTAACATTTTAGTTGGTTGACTGAAACTTGGACTTGAAAATGACTTACATTCAATGAGTGGAGATGCTAGAGTTTCCATGGAATAATGTGGAAGAAGGATTCCAAAGTCTTCTTTTTTGGAAGGATAATCTATTTTATTTTTATTTTTTATTTTTACAGTAGGTCCTTGTTGGTTATCTGTTTTAAATATAGCAGTGTGTATATGTCAATCTCAAACTCCCAATCTATCCACGCCCTGCCCTTCCCCCTGGTAACCATAAGTTTATTCTCTAAGTCTGTGAGTCTGTTTTTGTTTTGTAAATAAGTTCATTTGTATCATTTTTAAAAAAAGATTCTGCATATAAGTGATATCATATGATATTGGTCTTTCTCTGTCTGACTTACTTCAGTCAGTACGGCAATCTCTAGGTCCATCCATGTCACTGCAAATGGCATTATTTTGTTCTTTTTTATGGCTGAGTAATATTCCATTGTATATATGTACCACATCTTCTTTATCCATTCATCAGGCGATGGCCATTTAGGTTGCTTCTGTGTCTTGGCTATTGTAAACAGTGCTGCGATGAACGTTGGGGTGCATGTATCCTTTTGAACCATGTTTTTCTCTGGATATATGCCCAGGACTGGGATTGCTAGATCATATGGTAATTCTATTTTTAGTCTTTTAAGGAAGCTCCATACTGTTCTCCACAGTGGCTGTACCAATTTACATTCCCACCAACAGTGCAGGAGGGTTCCCTTTTCTCCACACCCTCTCCAGTATTTATTGTTTGTGGATTTTTTGATGATGGCCATTCTGACTGGTGTGAGGTGATATCTCATTGTAATTTTGATTTGCATTTCTCTAATAATTAGTGATGTTGAGCATCCTTTCATGTGCCTCTTGGCCATCTGTATGTCTTCTTTGAAGACATGTCTATTTAGGTCTTCTGCCCATTTTTGGATTGGGTTGTTTAGTTTTTGAATATTGAGCCATATGAGCTGTTTGTAAATTTTGGAGACTAATCCCTTGTTGGTTGCATCGTTTGTGAATATTTTCTGCCATTCTGTGGGTTGTCTTTTCGTTTTGTTTTTGGTTTCCTTTGCTGTGCAAAAGCTTTTGAGTTTAATTAGGTCCCATTTGTTTATTTTTGTTTTTATTTCCATTATTCCAGGAGACTGATTGAAAAAGATATTGCTGCGATTTATGTCAAAGGGTGCTCTGCCTATGTTTTCCTCTGATCCAAAGGCTTAAGGATAGAGGATTTTGGACTGGATTTATCATGTGTGACCTGCACAGCCACCCCTAAACTATGTTCCATAAAATTCCAAGAAGACACCTTCACAAACAAGGCTTTGAAAAACATATTAGTGAGCTGAGAACCTACATCCTTAAGATACTCTGTGGATGTTCACCTTTGCAGACCAGATATTATAATGCTGTCGTTCAGACAGGCTCCCTGATTTCATGGGGATGGTAGGATCCTGGAGTGGTAGAGGCTAAGTGGCAGTACTTAATAGCCAAAGACAAGGTGAGTGCATTTACCATAAATGGCAGCAGGGATGTACCAGTAATCAGAATGCCTTGGCCAACAGAGATCTTTGGTAGTGACTAATGGATCAGTGCATCCCGAGGAAGGAACTAGGTGGACAGCCTACTAGAGTATTGTTTGATTTACATAACAGAAAAAAAATCAACCAACCAACCAGCCAAAACCCGCGCTGACTCACCACATTGGTGAGTGGTGGCCTCTCTTCGTTTTGAGACAGGTTAGAGCCCCTTTATTGAAGAGGAGGCCAGGCCCCTTGAAGAAGATTCCTGCAACAGTGCTATGAGTATGTACCATAAATCTTCCTCCCAGCCTTCACCAGAGGGAGCTTTGGCCATTTACTAGATGACTACACTTGGGAAAGGAAGGTACTCAGATCTTTGGAGATTACTAGACACTGCTCTGAATTTATGATAATTCCTGGGAATGCAAAATGCCACTGAGGCTACCGGTCAAAGTGAAAACTTAGGTAGTCGGGTGATAGATACTCAGCTCAGGTGTGTCCGGTGGGTCACTTCCCCATTTCCTGAATTGTATAATTGAAGTAGACATGCTTGGCAACTGGAAGAATCCCCACTTTGGGTCTCTGACTCATGAAGTGAGGGCACTTGTGGACGGAAGGGCTCACCGGAAGTTCCTTTTTACCGCGATAGTGAACTGGAAGCAATTCTCTATTCCTGGGGAAAGTTCAAAGACTGGTGAGGGCTGAAATACACAGAGGTGGTGATTCCCATCCCATTCCTATTTAACTTTCCTGTTTGGCCTGTGCAGACATTTGATGAGTTTTGGAGAATGACTAGATTATTCATCTATTTCATCGGGTGGTGACTCCAACTGCAGCTGCTGTCCCAGATATAGTATGTTTACGGGAGCAACCCAGTATAGTACTTAGTATGTAGCCATTGACCTGGATACTGCCTTTTTCTCCAGACCAACTTGTGAGGACCGCCAAGCCAGTTTTTCTTTACCTGGAAAGGCCAAAAATACACCTTCACAGTCTTGCTTCAGAGCTACGTCAGTTCTCTTGCTTTTCTGCCATTATATGGTCCACAGATAACGTGATCATCTTGACATTCCACAAAGCATCACACGGGTACACCACACTGATGATAAGCTTATCGCTTTTGGTGAACAGGAGGTAGCAAGAACAGCATATGTGAATGAAAGGGTGGGAAATAAATACCACAACATTTCAAAGGTCGCTGTCTCAGTAAGGTTTCTGCGGGCTCAATAGTATGGAACACATTGAGGTATCCTCTTTGAGGTGAAAGTCAAGCTGCTGCACTTCATACGACTTACCTCAAAAGAGGAGGCACGGCACTTGGTAGGCTTTTTGGATTTTGGAGAAACACAGCTGTGTGTGTTTCTTTGACCCATTGGCAAAATCCCTGCGAGACTGCCAGTTTTGAGTGTGCACCAAAGAAAAACAGCAAGTTAAGGCTTTAGTACACGTCCTTCTACCACTTGGCTCTTATAATCCATTAGATCTGATGATTGTCAAAGATTTTATAGCAAATAGGAATGCTGTATCGTCTCAGGCAAGGCCTGAGGATCACAGTGGCGACTTCCAGGATTTTAGAGTAAATCTTTCCCACTTATGCAGATAACACTTCTTCTTCTGAGAAACAGCTTCTAGCTTTCTACTGGTCTGTGGTAAGAGACTACAGCAGGTGACCATGCAGCCTGACCCCCATTTAGGATTCCTCTAACACAGCTAGCCATAAATGTAACTTTGTGTAGCAGCAATCTACAGTCAGATGGAAGTGGTATAAAAGAGACAACGCTTGGGCTTCCCTGGTGGTGCAGTGGTTGAGGGTCCGCCTGCCGATGCAGGGGACATGGGTTCGTGCCCCGGTCCGGGAGGACCCCGCATGCCGCGGAGTGGCTGGGCCCGTGAGCCATGGCTGCTGAGCCTGCGCGTCCGGAGCCTGTGGTCCACAACGGGAGAGGCCACAACAGTGAGAGGCCCGCGTACTGCAAAAAAAAAAAAAAAGAGAGACCACGCTTGGGCAAGTCTGGAAGATATGAGTAAGTTGTATGATTCAATGATTCAGACTCCCGCTTCATTGCCTCTTCTTCCTCATATCATGCCGATGGCTTTGTGGGCAGTTCCTTATGGCCAGTTAGCTGAGGAATACAAACTCAAGCCTGGTTTACAGATGCTGCTGCTACATGATATGTGAGTACCACCCCAGAGTAGAAGACTGCAGCATTATAACATCATCGGGGGTGACCCTGAAGGACAGCGGTGAAGGAAAATCTTTTCAGTGGGTAGAACTTTAAGCAGTGTATTTGGTCGTCCGTTTTGGAATTGGATATGAAGTATGAATCTACACTGATTTATGAGCAGTTTTTTTAAAATTAATTAATTTATTTTTTGGTTGTGTTGGGTCTTAGTTGCGGCATGTGGGATATTTCGTTGTGTTGCCCAGGCTCTTAGTTGCAGTGCGTGGGCTTCTCTCTAGCTGTGGCACGCGGGCTTAGTTGCCCCATGGCATGTGGGGTCCTAATTCCCTGAGCAGGGATCGAACCGGCATCCCCTGCATTGCAAGACGGATTCTTAACCACTGGACCACCAGTGGAAGTCCCCATGAGCGGTTGTTAATGGTATGGTTTGGCTGGATGGTAAGGGACTTGGAAAGAATGGGATTGGAAGATTGGCGACAAGGAATTCTGGGGAAGAGGTATGAGGATGGACTCTTCAGGATGGGCATAGACTGTGAAGATCTGTGTCCCATGTGAATGCTCACTAATGGGAATCTGCTGCCCTGGGGGCTTTCAATTATCAGATGAACAACATGTCATGCTTTGTGGTATCTGTTACCTTGTTTATCCAGTGGCCCCTGTTCTTGTCCAATAGTACTGTGAATAAAGTGTCCATAGTGGCAGGGATGGACGATATGCATGGGCTCAACAACATGAATTTCCCCTTACTAAGGACACTGCCACTTCTGGGTGCTCAATCTTTCGACAGAAAAGACCAACGTGTGCCCATGATACGGCACCATTCCCTGGAGAGACCAGCCGCTTACCTGGTGGCAGGTTGATTTCATTGTATCTCTTCCGTCACGTATGGGGCAGAGATACTTCCTTACTAGAATAGAACTTTTTCTGGATATAAATTTGCTGTCTCTGCCTGTAATGCCTTTATCCACACCACCATGTGCATACATACAGAATGCCACCATCATGGTATTCTACCCAGAATGTCTCTTCTCAAGGAATTCATTTCATAACAAAGGAGTGCAGCAGTAGGCTCATCCCCATGGAATTCATTAGTTTTACAATATAACGCATCCCCCGGAAGTGGATGGCCTAACTGAAAGGTGGAATGGCATCCTGAAGGCTCAGGTATGGCACTAGTTGGCAGACAAATCCTGAAAGAATGCAGTACATGCTTTGAATCAGACACAATTGTATGAGGCTGCCTCCCTCATCATTAGAATACATGGGTCCATTAATCAAGGTGTGGAAATGGGAGTGTTCTGTGTCAGCCAAGGTCCAAGCAGGAGACAGAAACTACATTAAATTAACTAAAGGGGAACAAAAAGAACTCTAAAGAATTCCACTAAGATGGAAGGAGAGTATGCAAGGAATAAAACTTGGGAGGGAGGGAGGAGCCTCCCCATGGGTGGAATTCAGGCCATTGGACAGAGCATGGATACAGCCCACTGGATGGCAGAAAATGTCACTGGGTTGTCCAGGCCAGAGGTAGTCTAATGGTGGGCCAAGTTTAGTGGGCAGAGAATGGCCTGCTGAGGGGCCGATGCCATTCAGAAATTGGCTATGGGAATTGCTGTTGAACATGCTGAGAAGCCAGCTAGGGAACTGGCTGCTAAGAAGTTCCTCACAGAGTTGGGGTTAGGGTCAGGGTTAGGGCATAGGGAAGACTGGAGATATTCTTGGAAGTGAGCTGGGACTCCCGTCAACCTTGCCTTTCAGAAGCCAGCTGTGGGCTTACCACTGATGCCATGAGGGGCGTGCTCCGCTGAGTGTCCTGCACACGACCAGGTGCTGCAGGAGCAAGAAGCAGAGGTGATTGGCCTCAGGTAGCGTGCCCTGTGCCCTGCTGGTGCCACCTATGGACAAAGATTAACATCATCCTTGTAAGGAAAAATGTTCTAGTTCCACAGGCAGGTCTTGAAGGGTGGATTTGGAGCCAAGAAGCAATAAATGACAACTAGTACTTCTCACTATCATTCTTAATCACCCACTTGAAGAATTGTTCCTTCTTGTCGTAGCAAATTTGAGCTCTACTGGCTTGGAGATCTCTGTTCCTGAGGGGGCGTACCAGAGGATGCAACAGTGGTTCCAGTGAGCAGAAGGGTGAGACTGCTGTGTAGTCATTTGAGATCCTTATGTCACTGAACAAACACTGAAGCCAAAAAAAGCGTTACTCTAACTGCATAGAAGGATTGATCCTGATTAATAAGGGGAAATTGGGTTGCTGCGACACAATGAGAGTACAGAGGACTGTGTATGGAACTCAGGGTATTCTCTGGGGCACCCCTTAATACTTCCGTGTCCAATTGTAAATGTTACTGAAAAATTTCAGCAACCCCAGAAAGCAGAATAATTGAGGATTCATGCCATTCAGGAATGAAGTTGTGGTTCACGCTTCCTGGTAAAAAATTCCAACCAGCTGAGGTTCTGGTTGAGGGTGGGGGAAATGTGAAACAGGTATTGGAAGAAGGAAGCAATAAATGTAAATTATGGCTTTGACCAATTACAGAAATGAGGACTGTAGTAGCTTTGCTTGCTATGTTTATAAACTTATATCTGTATGCTAACCATTTTCTTCTCCTCTCTCCTTCTTCCCATTATTATCTCTCTATAAGTTCTTGGAAGTTAACTTTAGAATTTAGTCTTTAGGGAACAGAATATTCAGGGTGGCCGTACTGAATTTGAGGAGTCATTCATACAGCCAGCAATGGGTAAAATGACGTTCAACTACGTATCTCCTTATTTTGAGGCAAGTGTGAGAACTTCTTTATTTGTACAAAAGATAACTGTGCCCTGTTAGGTGGAAACGGAGTTGCTGTGTTGTGAATGAAGTTCCAAAGTGCATGGAGGGTGATGTGGAAGCTGATTAGCCCAAGGTAAGGATTGTGGCTGTTGTCACTTTATTTTCTCTCAGCTCCAAGTCTACCCTTCTTTGCCCTGCTTTGTGATACTGGAGCTGGACTCCGCGAACATTTCTTCTCGGCCAGCTGGTGCAATGCTAATATCTGTCAATAGGGGGCCCTGGAGGGACCAGCTCCAGCCACGCCCTCAGTCATTCCTAGAGGTAGTAAAATTTCCCTACATTTGCCATTCATCTCTTCTTTAGTATCCTTTTTACTCCTTTTAGTCCTTAACCCCCTTTTCCTAATTAACACTTGTTTACAGTAAATTTTCCATGTTCGGATTACTGATGTGCTTCTCTGCCTCCTGAACGGACCCTGACTCAAATACTCTCCACCCTGGTTTCCTTTGCTCTCTCCATGTCAACCCTTGGAAGACTTGGGCTCTCTTTTGTTCTTAACATCTTTGCCTTTCTCCTCACCTCTGCCTATTTCAGGTCCCTCTTGTCATGGTGCAAAGACAAGGATGTGGCATCCTCCAAGGGTGCCTTGGGAAAAGGTGGAATTTCACAAAACTGGTAGCATGGAAAAAGCCTGGACCTTGGAAACAGGGTGCCTGGATTTTAGACCCAGTCAGCCTCTGAACCATGTATTTTACAGGTGGGAAATGGAGCAGAAGTTGTGATAAATAACTACTCACACTTCTCTAATCAGTTGTCAAAGACTTTCTCCCAGTCTCAGTTCCCATTATTTTACGTGTTCCTCATAAGAACCATTTTCACATGGTTTGGCTGGACAGGTCTTCCTCTTCTTATTCCAATTAGTACAGTGGTTCTCAATTGCAGCAGTTTTGCTTCTTAGAAGACATTTGGTTGTAAAAAGGGTGTGTGTTTGTGCTACTGGCAGCTAGTGGACAGAGGCCTGGGATGCTGCTAAACATCCTATAATGCACAGGACAGCTCTCCACAATAAGGAATTATCTGGCCCCAAATGCCGACGGTGCTGAGGTTGAGAAGTCCTGAGTTAACATATAGAAATGGAGGTCCAGAGAGGGGAAATGACTTGCCTAGGGTCACACAGAAAGTGGGCAGCAGAACTTGAATGACAGTCCAGGGCCTCAGTATCACCCATTCTTCTTCCTGGGGCAAGGATAGAGGAGATGGGAAGCCAGTAAGGCCTACCCTCATGAATCCTGTGCCTGCAGGGGGCTGGCATTCTCCTCTTGCCACCCTGCCGTGCCAAACCCCAGCCATTTTCCAATGCAACCATCTGCTTTCTCAACTCCTGTTCTGAGCTGCCAGGAAGCCATCAGGAAAACTGTCCTCAATGAGTACACCGCCAGGGAGCCAGTGCCAACGTAAGCTGGCGCCAGCATCGCCCATCCTTCTGGCCTTCCTGTAATTTGCTCCACTCCCCTACCTGCCTTCAAGGGCTATTCAAGTCCTCCACCTTCACAAGCCCTCCCCCATCCCACTCATCAACTCCTTCACTCCCAACAGGTAACTGCCTTTCCCGAAAGCTCCCTTCTCTCCTACGGCTAAGCCTGTTCTCAGCCAGCTCAGGAAGAGAAAATTTCTCTTCTGGTGGAAGACAACTCTTCTGTCCTCTGGATCTATTCCTTTCTAACTTTGCCAAGGTCTGTCCCTACTGAGTATTCTCTCCCTGTCTCTGTCTGTCTCTGTCTCTCTCTCTCATTTGTCAACTCCCCCAACTCCACTACCTAAGGCTTCCCTGCAAAAAGACTGCTCAAATCTCCCCCATGATTAATTTTAAAATAAGTTATTTTCTTAGGGCTTCCCTGGTGGCGCAGTGGCTGAGAGTCTGCCTGCCGATGCAGGGGACACAGGTTCGTGCCCCGGTCCGGGAGGATCCCACATGCCGCGGAGCGGCTGGGCCCGTGAGCCATGGCTGCTGAGCCTGCGCATCCGGAGCCTGTGCTCCGCAACGGGAGAGGCCACAGCAGTGAGAGGCCTGCGTACCGCAAAAAAAAAAAAAAGTTATTTTCTTGAACTCCTCTGAGCCACTTTTATTTCTTCCCCTCCCATCCATATACTCTTCACGCTGCCTGGATGAGCTGCTCCCCACGCCTGCTCCAGCTGCAAAACTCCGAGTCACGCTTCAAACCCAGCTCAAATGTCAGCTTCTCTAAGACGCCATAGCAGGTGCTGTTGATCCCCCACCTCATCCCCCCTCGACTTTCTGAGTTCTCCCGCAGCTACAGAAAGTTCTGGGCGTGCTGACATCTTCCCACCTCAAGTGCCTGAATTTATTTTATTCTTTCCTCAGAGCGTCCCCAGCAGGACTGAGCCCCAGTGCCCACCACTGTAACCCACTCATGAGCCCAGGCTTCGCTGGCTCTCCTCCCTGCCCTGCTCAGTCTCTCCATGTCCTCACTCGTGCTCCCTGGGCTCAGCCCCCAGATGAACTACCGGCACCAGAGCCCTTGTCTCAGGGTCCGCTTTGGGGGCCCCACCCTAAGGCCCATGCCCGCCCCACCTGCCCCTGAGGCAGTTCCGCGCTCCCTCCACCTGCTCCTGGTGTCTCTTCTTGCACTTCTTGAGGCAGACCCTCTGTCTCCTGTTCCAGACTGTGAGCCCTTTGAGGGTAAAGGCAAGCTCTTCATCACCCCTGTGTCCCCTTCACCTGGCACATTACCCGGCCCATCACCGGCCAAGAAGTGTTTGCTGAGTGAGGGAGTGAGAAAGTAAATGGGTAAATGATGACATGAATCTCCAGGGCACCTACGCTGGGTGACAGACCCTGTGAACTGAATTATCCCATCGGTGTGGCCCTCTGAACCCCTGCCTCCTCCTCTCCTATCGGGGGACCTATTCCTGACCCCCCTGCCAGGTCCTGAGGCACCTCCCTCTGCCATCGATACCTGTTCTGCCCTCTATAACACCATCGCAGTTGGCTCCCAGGATGCCTCCTGCCAGGAAAAGTCCCCAGACAGGGAAGTGGGTCTCTTGGTGGGAGATTCCAACTTCAGTTAAATAAAGGTTACAGGAGCCCAGGGAGATGCTATTATAGTGTGACATAATTCAATGCCACCAGCCAGCAGATGTTGCTTTGGAGGGCTGGATTTGTCCAGATGGACTCTGGGGCTCGTGCAGAAGCACTCAGAACAACTACCTGCTTCTGATGTGAGCAGCCCCATGAAACGGTAATTTCTAGAAATCAACTTATTCAGCCCAAGTACATGGAGCAGAGTTTCCAGCAGGAGAATATAAAATCATTGCTGGGGAAGTGAAGCAGATGTTCCCAAGCCAAGAGGTCATGGAGACCATGTCCAGTTTTGAAACACTTGGGGGAATGGGACACTCTGAGTACATCCAGAATGATGGGGAACTCAAACTCAGCGACCTGGTCCTGTGAAAGATCGCTGTACACATAAGAAAACCGAGGTGTGTAGAGGCAAAGGAAAGGCTGCCCAAGGTCATGCACAGTGAGTCAGTGGCAAACCTGGGACTCAAGTCTAAATCCAAACAGGTCTGCCCCCAACAGTCCCCAACTTCTCAGAAGACCAGGCAAAATGGGAGTCATGCTGAAACTGAAACCAAACCCAAACAAAAAAACAACCAACACCCTGGACTGACTCACAGGTTGTACCTGCCATTTTGCTACAGACACTGGCCTGAAAATGAGAGACCCTGGGATCAGATGCTTGTTCTTCCTTTCTTGCTGGAGACCCCTCTTTGGGTTTCAGTTTCTTTATCTGTGAACTAGAAGACTAATGACCTCTAGAATTCTTCAGCTTTCAAAAAAAAAAAATCACTTCGAGCCTCAGTTTCCCCACTTAAGGGGTATAATGCTCTACTTCCTAGGGTGATGTGAGAATCACGTGATGTCCATAAGAAGTTCCTTGACACAATTGTGTGAAAGTAACCTCAGGGACAGTGTCATCATCACGCACACATCTGCAGCAAGGTGATGCTGAGGGTAGAGCTAGTTCCACATCTGAGCTGCTAGAAGGAGTGAAGGGAAACCAATGTATCATCTCCTAGACAAGAGGCCCTGGAGCAGCAAAGGGGTTTCAGGGTGGGTTTAAATCTGGATTTTCTCCCCATAAGGTGAGGTTGTCTCTGAAGCCATTTCCCTCTTGCTGTCCCAGCAAGTGACATGGAACGTCAAATCTCAGGGTGCCTGCCCAAAGGGATCTTGGCAGAGTGCTGGGCTGTGGGCAAGAGCTGAAGGAAGGGAAAGGGAGAAAGTGGTGATTTATAAAGGGGTGGGGAGGAAGAATAGGGGGTGAGGGGAAGAGGAGGGCAAAGAGAGAAGGAACATCTGGAGGGGGATGACTATCTCTGTTCAATGGTGTAAAATGCAAGCAGGAAGTGTGGGCTCTAGAATCAGAAAGACCCAAGATCAAAGGCCAGCTTATCTAGTCATCCTATGGGGGCCTTTGGGCTAATCATTCAACCATTGTAAACCTGTTTCCACATCAGTAAAATGGGGATAAGAATGGTGCCTCTGTCTCAGGGATAATCTTGGCAAAGTGCTTAGCGCCATGCCTGGCCCAGAGTAAGTTCTCAATACACAGTAACTAGAGTGGCCACATAAACACAGTAAGTAGCTGTAAATCTACCAATCAGTGTGTTCTTCAGGAGGGGATGTAGGATCCATCCCAGTGACTGTGGCTACAGGAAGACAAGAGAGCTTGTTCAAGTAGAGGAGCAGGTGGGTTTGTCCAAGTTGACAGAAACCTGAAGAAGCACAGAAACCCAGATAACACATGCAAAGAAATATAGATAACACATTTTTATTGTGTTGACTATAGCAGGAATTATTCTTATTTGGCTAACAGCAATTCTATTAGTGAGTACAACAATACATGTGCTAATGGTAGCTAAACGGATTAAAATAACAAGAAGGCAAATTTAAAGTCATTCCATCCATCAGGAAGAAATGCCAATGCCAGCCATGATCAAATGACTGTCACATGTATAAACAATAGGTATGATGTTAGAGAGATGGGAGAGGGGGTGATGGGGTACTCACCGGGATCAGCAACGACATCAAATGAAACAACACTCCCCAAATCCCACCGTGGGTGAGTGGAGCCCAGATTCCAACCCAGATGCCTGAAGCCGAGGCTCTGACCACCCATCAGAGTTGGCCAGCGCCACATCATCTTCAGGCTGGAGTTTCCCAGGCCTCGCAGGCCCAGCAAGATTGGGGGACAGAGCAGTTGAGGACTGAGGGGCTGGGGTGAGGGGACCTTCCCTACAGTCTTGATGGGCTGGTCATGAAGTATAACCAGGGACCCTGTCTGCCAGAAGGATGGATGAACTGAGCTGTGGGCTTTCCAGCTCCCTGGGATTATGAAATCCTTTTAGGCTTTCCCTTCAGCACCCACCAAGAGGGGAACTCTTCCCTCAGGGATGCCAGAGCTTGCTCTTCTTAGCAGATCTACGTGGTTGCTATGACCACAAAACTATGGGTGGAGTTGAAAAAACCTAGGAGGCACACATTTAAAAATTGATTAATTTTTATTTTTTATTAAATTTTTTTCTTCCAATTTTATTGAGATATAATTAACATACAGCAGTGTATAAGTTTGTGTACAGCATAATGACTTGACTTATATACATCATGAAATGATTATCACAATAAGTTTAGTGAACATTGATCATCTCATATGATACAGAATTAAAGAAATAGAAAAAAAAAGTTTCCTTGTGATAAGAACTTAGGATTTACTCTCTTAATAACTTTTGTATATAACATACAGCCGTGTTAATTATATTTATCATGTTGTACATTACATCCCTAGTACTTATTCATCTTATAACTGGAAGTTTCTACCTTTTGACTGACTTCATCCAATTTCCCCTCACCCCACCCGCTGCCTCTGGTAACACAAACCTGATCTCTTTTGCTATGAGTTTGTTTGTTTGTTTTTGAAGTATAATTGACCTACAACACTATATCGCTATATTAGTTCCTGCTATAAGCATAGTAATTCGATATTTCTATATATTTCAAAATGATCATGGAATGCACACATTTTTTTTTTTTTTGGCGGTCCGCGGGCCTCTCACTGTTGTGGACTCTCTCCCGTTGCGGAACACAGGCTCCGGACGCGCAGGCTCAGCGGCCATGGCTCACGGGCCCAGCCGCTCCGCGGCATGTGGGATCTTCCCGGACCGGGGCACGAACCCGTGTCCCCTGCATCGGCAGGCGGACTCTCAACCACTGTGCCACCAGGGAAGCCCGAATGCACACATTTTTGAACTGATATAAAATGCAAGCTAAAGATTTGTCCTAGATTCTCCCTCCTGAGTAACTGAATTGTGAGATGCCGATTGTGTAATATGAGAGATGTATCATCACACAGAGAATCTATTACACGCAGTCAGATACATACCCATGTGTACACACACACGCACACACACACGCACACAAAGAGAAGGTCATTGGGGATCTTTCCTTCTTCAAGAACACTGGATCGTTCTTAAGAAGTGAAAAAAAATCTCCAAACTCAAGAAAATATTTTCCGTGAAGTCTGTGAATGCCACACACAATTGCTCTAATCTTGTTCCTCCAGCTTTCCTCATTAACCTCCATCTCTACCTTGCGCTGAGGATTCTGTCCCCTGAACTGAAGGGTAAGTAGTAAGGAATATTCACTCCCTAGCCTTCAGGGTTGCTCAACTTCTTGAGAGTCTTCTCTGAGCCTTCCCCCTTCATCCCCTTCCAAGAGATAGAAATAGACCAGAAGCTTTAAGGTCTGAACTCACCCGTTGGAATGATTTAATCCTGCTTCAGCACCGCGGACAGAGCCCCCCCCGCCGCGTCCCCTCTCCCACCCCCCCCCCCCCCGACCCCGGAGGAGAAACTGGGGGTTTCTTGCTAATGGCGTCATGAGATGGGAACACCCAGATTACCAAAAGGTCTGAATGTAGACAGTGCTTCATCTAGACCCCTAACCACAAGCTCACACGTTCTTTGAACTCTCCAATTTAATATTTCAAAAATATGCACATTTTGCTTTCTATATTATACCCATGATTGTTTTAATATAAAATACAAAGCAATGGATATTTCCGTGTATTAGAGTAAAACTGGAACAGAAGGAGTATGTCCTATGCCTAAGCAATGTCTTTTTGTACTGCCGGGCACACCTTAAAAATTCCTCTGGCGTGTGTGTGTGTGTGTGTGTGTGTGTGTGTGTGTGTGTGTGTGTGGTGGGGTACAGTGCTCACAGGATGAAGTTCAAGATACTTACCTTGGAATTCACATCATCATCCGCTACTTCCTCCTTTTCCTCTACCACTTTCACTGATGCCGCACCCTCACATCTCACACAAGAGCTACATACCACACACACACATGTCACACATACATAGGATCCCATTGAACCCCTGACTCACCCTTCAGTGCCCTTGGGGTTGTATCCTTTCTCATGGAAGAAGGTGGGTCCCTCCACTCCTTTCTTCTCTGATCCTGCCTGTGAATACAGACACATGTCCTGCACTCTGAGATGCAATCCATGCCACCCAGCAGAGCAGAGCTGTGGCTCTGCTGTTTTAAAGGAATAAACCTAGGCTGACCCCCATTGATTTATTTCAGTCTTTGAATCTTGTCTCCAGGCATGGGCTCTTCATCACTGCCTGCAGTGAGCAGACTGAGGAGAGAGTCTTAGAGCTTGACTGCCCAGATCAGCTGCAAATGGAAACTAAAGGGTTGAGGTTTTGGTGAATTTTTTCTTCCTCCAATTGTGGTTCAGTGAGCCTTCAACAGCACTAGAGGTTCTGTGTGAGCTGAACCATGCAGGTTGCATGCTAAATCTCTTCCTGCTGCTCTAACATGGGGCTGGTCTCCAGGAGGCATTCTGGGTGAACAGAGGAGCAGCAGCTGGTCCCTGACATAGGAGGTTAGAGCAGGAAGGTACAGCTCGCACATTAATTGGTCAACAACCCAACTGACATCTGCTCTGTGCCAGGCCTGCCCTGGGCTCTGGGGCTTCTTGGACATTGCCCTAGAGCTCAGTCTGGGGGCTGGTGGGCGAATCACAAATGGAGGACCAGAGAGGGGGTATGATTCACCCTGAGCCCTACAGTCAGGCAACTGGCTGGGTTAGGATAGAACCTAGGATTCCTGACACCTTGGCTTTCCAACGAGGAGCTAGGGCAGTGATGGGGTCAGGGAATATTTTCTGGGGAAAGATCTTGACTCATAAGTACTGTACATGGAGATGGAATAAAAAAGAAAGGGGATTAGACCACCCCCACCCCACCCCTGGTCGGAGCACCCCTGTCTGCTTCTTTTCCAGCTCTATCCAATTCTGTCCTCCAGAAATGCCCTGCCCCAGTTAGGAACTTTTCACTTGAAGGTAACAATAAACGGGTTAAACAAATGTGGGAATTTGCTGGCTCAGTGAACCAGCAAAGGTAGATCCAGCCAGGCTCCACCTCTCTGACATTCTCTCCTCCAGTGTTGCCTTCACCCCTGGCCCCTCGTGCCCCTCACTCCCTGGAGCCAGAAGAAAAGCGCGGGTCCCTTCTGGGAGTTCCCCCAGAGGAGAGCGAGCGATCCTTTCCCCAGAAACTCCAGCAAACATCTCGCCTCTCATTGGCCTGAGCTGGGTCATGTGCCCTGCCCTGAACCAATCATGTACCAGCAGGATGAGGTAGGCTGATGGCTTAAGCCAATCAGACCCCACCTCGGGAGCTGAGAGCGAGTCATTCATACCACATGACGGAGGGTGGGAAGAGGCAGCTCCCTCAGGGAGAGTGTGGTGGGCTCGTTGGACAGAGGTGAGATGGAAGTTGGGGGGTGGGGGCCAGCAAAGGTTGTGACAGATGCCACCACCTGAGATGGGTAATAACATCCAATCAATGAGAAGTCTTCTTTGCTGCTCCAGCCCCATCTCCAATGTCCTGCCTCATGTCCAAGGCTGCTGAGAGGCATGGCGTCCCCACCATCGTGGCTCATGACTCCATCCATCTCCCTGGCTGTGCCCCGAGCTGGGATTCTCCATCCCCACTCCACCCCCCTTCACCCTTTAGATTGCAGCTCAAGCTTCACCTTTTGCAACTACGAAATGAGTCACCTCTGCTGGGTGCTCCCACCACCATTTGCTGCACCATTATGATCAAGTTTTCTATTGTCCCCTTCCCACTCCTTACACACAGAGCTTTCCAGTTCCTTGAAGGTGTTGAAATAAATCTCTAGGCCCAAGATGGAGCCGCTCCTGCCCAAGGTGCCACATCAGCATAACGAAACCCAGATAACTTTTGTGTCCCCAGAAATGCAGTATACCTACTACGCCAATCCTCAGAGGCCAAGCCAGCTTCGGGCTTTATGCTTTTTCCTTGTTCCTTATTTATTTTCTCCTTTTCTCGTCCTTGTTCTATATTCATTTTCTGGTTTTCTCTTCCTTGTTCCTTATTCTTTATCTTATAAATGCCTCCTGCCTTCTGCCCAATTTTGCAGTTCTCTGGACCCTTGGGAACAAAGACTTCCTGCTTCATGAAGTGTTCAAGTTTGCTTGTATCACCTACATTGTCTTCTTAAATCATTTAAAAACAAAGGTATGGACCTGGACAAGTCTTAACTAATCTCTTTGTTCCCAGCCTCTAGGTACTGCCTGGTTAAGAGCAAGAAGTCAATAAATATTTGTTGAATTAATGAAAATAAGTCTGTGTGGAAGACACGACTTCTGTGAAGTTGTTTGCGTTTTAACAAAGGACAAAGCCTCGAGCCTTAGGAATGAAGTTCAAATGGTAGGGTTTCAGGCACCAGTAAACTCAGGACAGAAGCTTCCTCCATTGTTTAGTGCCTGGAGGAGGAAGTGTCTGTCTCAGCAGGTGGAATTTTCCATTCATGGCTTTCCAGTGCAAAAACAGTCACATGGGCTCCTGAAAACATGTGTCGTGGAAACAAATTTCCCTTTGGCTTTCTTGTGGAAAGAAACTTCTCTAGTCCTGTCAAGTTTCCTGTTCTGGTTGACAGAATGTTCCTTCCTGACTCCCTGTGAACTATGAAGGTGACATCCTGATTGACCCACCTCAGCTCTCTGACCCCAAAGCCATGGAGCCCTACCTGTCAGTCCAGCTCTGCTTAGCCGGGAGACCCATCCTGCAGCTCAGGCACTTCCACATCAAGCCCCTTGGCCTGGATGCTTCTCCAGAGCTGACCTGGGGCCCATCTTCACCACTGGGCTCCTCTCTGGTCTTCTGGCTGACTGCCCCCACCCCCCACCGCCATGCTCCAGCTCTATGCACTGACACCCTCTCTGCCTTCCAGTACCTCCACTCCAGCCTGCCCTCTACTCTGCCCTGCAATGATCCTCCACAGCACAAAATTGACTGGTTCCCTCCTGCTATCAATCCTTCCCAGGCTCCATGGTGTCCTTGGATCACGTTCCAAACTCCTTGGCCCTGCACCAGCCACGCAGAGGCACAGGTACACACCAGGCAAGGACCTGCCCCTGCTCTTGCACCTGCCCTTTCCTCTGCCTGGATGCCCTTCTCCTCCCTACTGGCCTGGCGAGCTCTTACTCACTCCTCAAGACCCAATCCCAACACCCTCTTCTCTGTGAACCTTCCCTGAGGAGCCTATTTCTGTCTCTGCTCATGGACCCTCATTACTGATCCCCCGGTCTGTCTCCCCCACTAACCTGGGAGCACCTCTAAGTCAGAAGCCAAGCCTGATTTTCCATGTCCCCAGCATCTGGCAGCAGAAGAAGTGTCAGTATGTGTTTATGGAATGAATGAATGAATGAGTGAATGGACTTACTACTGTTAAGAGAACAGCAACAACTTATCTCTTATTTCTGGAGCATACATTACGCACCAGGCGCTGTACTAGGCAACTTGCCTGCATCAATCCTCCATAGTGTCACACCCCCTTCTGAGTCTGGCACGATTATTAGGTCCATTTTACAGAGGAGACACCTTGGGCTCCTCTGTAAAGGAGTAGAGGTCAAGGATCCAGAGAGGTCAAGGATCCAGTCCAAGGTTACAGTGTAAGGGAGTGACGGGGCTAGAGCTTGAACTCAGGGGTGTCCGGCTCCAACTTCTTCATTTACTGAGGACCTACTATGTGCCTACGACTCCTGGAAACAGAACCAGCCAAGTGTCTGACCTCGTGGAGTTCCTATTGTATGGGGTGAGGAGGGGACAAACAATAAAGAAATATGTATATATAAATAATGTCAGACCTGATAAGTGCTACACAGAAAAATAAAATTGGGTTGAGGGCTGTATTAGTTTGCAAAATACCACAGACTGGGTGGCTTAAGCAACAGAAATCTGTTTTCTCACAGTTATAGAGGCTAGAAGTCTAAAATCAAGGTGTTGGCAGATCTAGTTTCTTTGAGGCCTCTCTCCTTGGCTTGCAGACAGCCACCTTCTTGTTGTGTCTTCCTCTGTGTACACACATCCCTGGTGTCTCTCTGTGTGTCCTAATCTCTTCTTGGATTGGATTAGGGCCCCTCCTAAGGGCTTCATTTTAACTGAATCACCTCTTTAGAGGTGCTATCTCTAAGTACAGTCACATTCTATGGTACTGGGGGTTAGGATTTGAACACATGAAGTTTGTGGGGGACAAGTTCAGGGGGTCAAGGAGTGATAGGCTGGGGTGGGTGATACTCTAAGGGATGTCTGAGTTGAGACCTGAATGAAATGAAGGGACAAATCTGGTGACACCTGAGGGAAGCAGAAGCAGAAGAAACAGCAAGTGCAAAGGCCCTGAGGCTGGAAAAGGCAAAGCCTCTTTGAGGAATGGCAGGAGGTCATGGAGGCTGTCGCTTTGTGATCTGGGGAGAGGGGAGAGGGATAAGGTCAGAGGGGCCAACACACACACACATCCTCTGAACAGCCTCAGAGGTTAGTGGCCCAGTGTGACTGACACTTCTTACCTCTATAAGGTATCTATTTCCATACCTGCTTTGTGGAGATGGGGAAACTGAGGCCCAGGATGAGAAAGGCCCTGCTCAGGGTCACATAGCATGTTGGTGTTGGATGTCCTGCCCTAAGACTGCCTTTAGTGCCCCTCTTACTGGGGAGGTGGGTGGAGTGCAACCGGTGCTGGCAAAGCACCGCTGGGAGGAAGGGTCTGCAAATTGGGATCAGTATAATTATTGTTACTGTTACCTCTGTGTAGAAATGACAGTGGATCCTGCCAGGAGCCAAGTGGGTGAAGAGAAGTGGGGGGATTTGGGGCACCTGCTCCCTAGGAGGGGAGAGTGATTCTCCCAGGCAGTGTCTCCGTCTCGCCCTGATGATCTTCCTTTTTGTCAGTTTAAGCAGCTTCTTCCCTGTGCCGGGCTCCACACATGGGGTGACCTCAGTCACTCTGAGCCTCTGACAGGCTGGGGATGACGTGACTGAGACCCAGAGGGGTTGGGCTACCTGATCAAGGCACTGAGCTGGTGACTAGGAGACGGGATTTGAACCCACGCCCATGGGGCTCCAGAGGGCGCCAACGCTAACCGCCCACCATCCTCAGCCTCTGTATCCTGGGCGCTGCCTGCCACTCGCCACCCTTGGGCAAGTCATTTCCTATCCCTGGACCTCGTTTTTCTCATCTCGAAAATGGAAGAGACACCCCTGGCCCTTCTGCCTCTCAGGGATATTGTGATGCCCCTTCCCCAGGGAGGAGATGGATTCATGATGCCACGGGTGACAGCGCTGAGGACTGAGCCACACACAGGAGCTCGTCAGGCCCCCAGGGAAGCCCTGGGGAGTGAGGGGTCTCAACCCTGTTTCCTGAGGAGGGAGATGAGGCTCAGAGAGGTTCAGGAGCTCACCCAAGGTCACACAGCTGAGAAGGACAGAGCCAGGGCCCCAACGCCCCCCTCTTTCTGAGGATTCCCGCCACGCCCCCTTCCCATCCAATAGGAGCTCAGCCTCCTAAAACCTTGGTCAGCAGTGGCTGTTGGACATAGTAAGGCTGAGCTTAAGGGGAACTTAAAAAAATTGAATCATGTCACTTCCCCCCATTTAAAAGCCATACTCTGAACAGACACCTGTGAAGCCCTCTGTGGCAGGGCCCCACCCAACCCCACCCTCAGCTCAAGCACCTCCCCTCCCTTCATGCTCCCACTGGCTCCGGCAGTTCCTGGAACACGTCCTGCTGCTTCAGGCCTGACCTGCCTGCGCGCTGCTCCCTCTTCGTGGAACGCTCTTCTCCCTTCCCTCTCCTCCCCTAGTCCACGCTCCACAGAGCAGACAAAAGAGCTGTAAGAACACCGGCCTGGTGGCGTCACCAGCTTAAAGCTCTCCCACGGCCCCCACTGCCCTGGGATAAGCCGCTGCTAGAACATGTAGGCCCTCCTGGCCTGTCCTTGTCCGTTTCCAGCCTCATTCTAACCACACTAGCAGCACCTGTTCCTGGGAAGCCCCACGCTCCTTCCTGCTTCAGGGCCTTCACTTGGCAGTTCCTGCCACCAGGAAAGCTCTTCCTCTTCCCTTTTTGTCTGACTCCTGACCCTTCTGGTCTCAGTTCAAATATTCCCTCAGGGAGGCCCTCCCTGGACCCCCTAGATTAAGCCGCCATTTTCTTCTCTGTCATGTTGTTTTATCCTCTCACTTCACAATAAGCATCCCAGTTTCTGACTATATGCATTTGTTTATCTATTTACGGCTCCTTCCTCAGCTAGACGATAGGGTCTCTGAGGACAGGGAACACGTCGTGGTGTTCAGAACAAAATAGATGGTAGGGAAATATATGGAATGAGTGAGGGAACGAGTGAACAAAGTTGGGTCTTCAGTAAACTGAATGAGACAGAAATTCAGGGGTGTCCCCAGGAGGGTCCAACAGGCTCCTTCTCTCCTGGCTGCCCCTGTCCCCTTTGGTGAGTGAGGAATCAGCAGGGATGCTGTCACCATGGCTACACACTCAGCAGCAGCCTCTCCAGTCAGGTCGATATTTAATTCCACTCAGTTCCACTCATCCTTTCTTCCAGGGAAGTCATAACATTTTGACATCATCAGGGGCCTGGAGACACGAGTGTCTCAATGCACCACTGACATGTCAGGCGTGGTCCCCTGCTCCCTGCACGCCTTGAAAGGCTCCCATCCAATGCAAGGCCATTTTGTCCTTTGCGTATTGGGAAGGACGTGCCCCCTGGTGGGGGACGTGGGGAGACTCCTAGAGGCCCAGGGTCATTGGGAATCTGGAAGCAGCACCAATGCCAACCCCACTGTGTCTTAATAGTAGCTCGTGGCAGCACTCAACACGTGATTGGCCGAACAAATGAATTCTTCTGACTGGGTGAATTCATTGGTCCAGCTGACTGGAGGTCCCTGCTGATTGGCTCCTCTTGTGATTTGCTTGCTGATGTTTTCTTCCCCAAATCCTGGGTTATTCTAAGGCATCCGCCTTCCTGTTGTTTACTCATTCACCCCCAGATGCAGGAGGCAGCTTGGCCAGGCCCAGAGCCCAGGAGAAGGCCAGGGACATTACCTCTTCCAGGGGCCCTGAGGACTGTGATGGGAGGTCGAGTCCTCCAGTCGCTCCAGTCATGCCCTTGCTTCCAGTTTTTTTTTTTTTGTTTTTTTTTTGCGGTATGCGGGCCTCTCACTGCTGTGGCCTCTCCCGTTGCGGAGCACAGGCTCCGGACGCGCAGGCTCAGCGGCCACGGCTCATGGGCCCAGCCGCTCCGCGGCATGTGGGATCTTCCCAGACCAGGGCACGAACCCGTGTCCCCTGCATCGGCAGGCGGACTTTCAACCACTGCGCCACCAGGGAAGTCCTGCTTCCAGTTTTTGATCAGAGAGCCTGGGAGCAGATTCTACCTTTCTAAATTTCTGCTGTCTTCTGAGCCCTTTGATCTAGCCCACCCCTGCCTCTGCTGACCCCATGGACCTCACAGTTCACCTTCTTGGGCTGGGGAGTGGGGGCTACAGTCCTATCAGGGAGACAGACCCTCATTCTCCCCGGGTCCTGTGAAGTGAAGGGTGATCAGCTCATTGCGAGGAGCTCTGAGGGGTTTGTCCAGACCCTTCCCTTCTCTCTCATTAACAGGATCCTCTGATATGGACTCTGGGAGCGAGATGGGCCCTCTTCCTCTGGGGTCACAAGCTGTAAGGACAATCTAAGCCTGGAATCGCTGGTGGTCACTTTCCCCTCAGCGGGGAGAAGGCCTGTCTGAGAAGGACGTCGACACAGAGGGAAGCAGAGCGAAGAGGAGGGAGGAAGCAGGTAAAGCTTTTGCCCCAGCCGACCCTGTGAAACAGTTCCACGCACTGTATGTTCCAGTTCTGTGGGCCAACAAGTCCTATACCTGTTGCTTTAACTCTTCGTGCTCTGCCCCTTGCAACAAAAGTTTCTGCCTAAAACAAGCTGCAATCAGGGAGCAGAACCCGACTCTGAAAGGGAAGCAAGGCCCAGAACAGAGAAGGAGAGAAGCCTCAGAGCTGAGATGCCAGGAACGATGGGCCGTGTCACCAGTGAGAGTGGCCAGCTGTCAGCAGGGCTGGACGCAGAGGCTCGGCCGTGCCAGGCTGCGGCGCCGGCCAGGCCTGCCTGTGGGAGCCCTGCTGCACTGGGCCTGAGGAACTGTGCCTTCTGCCCTGACGTGGTGGACCAGGTAGCTTCTGGGGTCATGAGCTGAGGCCAAGCAATCATTATCTCCACATTACAGATCAGGAAATTGAGGCCTGAAGAGGGGAAGTGACTCTCCTGAGGCCACTCAGCGAGTAGGGAGCAGAGTCCAGATTTGGACCGGGATCCATGCCCAGAAGTACGATTGCTGGATCCTACGGTAGCTCTATTTTCAACTTTCTGAGGAAGCTCCGTACCGTTTTCTATAATGGCTGTACTAGTTGACATTCCCAGTAACAGCACACAAGGGTCCCCTTTTCTCCACATCCTCCAGGCCTCTCAACTTAATGTATCTACCCAGAATCCCCCGCTGCAGCCCCACGCTGCCCCTCACCTGCTCCTCTCTGCCTCTCCCCCCACTTCTCCAGCCTCCGTCTCTAGGTGTGGGCCTTGCCTCCCTGGCCTGGCCAGGAGGTGTGCAAGCTGTTCAGACCCCGGGCCTTGACGTCAAGCTTAGTGCCTAGTTTCACTGCTATCGAGCACAGAGTTTGCAAACCGTTGCCCGGGGGGCTGATTCAGCTCACGGTTCTATTTCTTTTGGCCCTCGTGGTGTTTTCGTTCTCTTTAATAACATTTTTTCTTTTAGAACGGATTTAAATTTGCAGAAAAGTTGCCAAGATGGTCCAGAGAGTTCCCATAAACCCCACACACAGTTTCTCCTATTATTATCTTTAACAACATGGCAGTTAAAAAAAATGAGACTATTCCACAACAACAGCAACAAAAAGGTAGAAAGAGAAAAGGCAAAAAAAATCCAGCTGTCTGCCTTGCCCTGAAAAATCGGAAGATCTGGCCACACTGGGCTCCTACTGGTCATAGCTATGATGGGACTGGGCTCCCCAGACGCTCCCAGGCTGCCCCTCACACAGTGTGTGTGTTGGCACTCATATCTGGCCCGTTTCACTCACACACATTCTCTGCCTGCCTCTTCTTGGCGTTTGAGCCTGGGATCCTTGGTGAAAAGTACTGGCAGTTTAAGATTCTTGAACCACAGAACAACAGAGTGTTAGAAGCAGGGTCTCAGGTACCTAGGGCTATAGAATCTTAGAATTTGTTCACTTATTTAATAAATATTTTCTGAATGTCCCCTTTGTGCCAGGCTCTGTGCTGGGTGCCGAGACAATTCTGCAGGTCGAGAATAGATTCTTAAAGCAGGAGTGGAATCAGGATCTCAAGAGGAAGAGCCTCGCTCAAGCGTCCTGCCTGCCCAGGCTTCATCTACCTTCTGCTTAGTGCCAGCAAATAGGGACCCCGCCCAGACAGGGCAACACACCAGGAGCCTGCAACCATCGGGAACTGCAGAGTGCCCAGGAGCTGCCACCAGGAAGGAGTCCTCACCCTACCTTTTCTTGCCGGAGGAAAAGCGCAGGTGTGCATGTGCGCGCGCGCGCGTGCGTGTGTGTGTGTTTGTGTGTGTTGACCCCCAGCAGGGAAGTCTTAACTCTCTGTAGCCACTTGAAGTTCATGCTCTTTTTCTGGTTGGTTTCAGCTTCCCAGTTCTCCCAGCACAGGCAGCCAGGGTGGCACAGGGGAAAGAAAGAACACAGGAGTAATGCAACAACGATAATATGAATAAACAAGGCCATCATGTGCTGAATAATTACTACACGCCAGACCCTGACCCACTTGTTCATGGGATCCTCAAAAGAGCCCAGTGAGATTGTTACTCCCCGTCTTAGAGATGGGAAAACTGAGGCTAAAATAACTTGCTCAAGGCCTCACAATGGTCAAGGGCTAGAGCTGGAATTCAAACTCATGCCAGTTTGACTCAGAGTCTGTCTTTGCTCCTCTGTGCCACGGTCTGGCCCTCTTACAATTCTGTAAATTGAGGCTAATTACAGTGCTTAACTCACTTCTTCTTGTGAGACAGAAACAAGATGATGCACGGAACATAGTAGGTGCTCAGTAAACAGTAGCTGTTGGTATTAGGATTGTGGTCGGTCCCAGAGGGGAGGCTGGCTGGGGTTCCCGCTTCTGGCCCTGCCAGCCCGGTGAGTGAGGTCTGCACGGAAGCTGACGTGTGTGTCGGGTGGTGGGGTGGGGAAGCTGCTGTTATTTATTCCTCACCTGCACTCTGCTGGAGGGATGGAGAGCATGAGAGAGGAAGGTCAGTCCAGTGAAGGTGGATGAGCTTCAGACACCTCTGAATGACTTGTGATTTATTCATTAGCTCCCTCGAAGACACCACGCCTGACCCCTCAACCCATTCCTGAATTTTCCGTATCTAGCCAGGCAGTGTTCCTTGACTGGGACAATTCCAAGCAAGGCTCGCCTCCCAGCACCTCTGAGAGGAAGGGATTATTGTGACGGATTCACAGATGGAGAAACCCGGAGGCTGCAGAGCGGACCTGCCCTCTCCTGAACTGGGAGAGGCTGCGTGTGGAGTCCCCAGTGGTGGGTCTCAGAGGAGGGCGCATCCAAAGGGGGTCGCCTGGAGAGGTGGACAGCCCTGGGCTCAACTGGGTTTCCCTGGCTCTAATCTCAGCTCGGAGTCTCTGAGTGACCTGCTAGGACTCTGTTTCCCCACCTGCCAATGATGGAATGGGACCAGATGATCTCTACGGTAGTGCTCTAGATTGAATAACAGACAAGAATGAACCTCAGGCTGGAAAAGGGGATTAAACCCTGTTGAGGGGGACTCAGAGTCCAGACGGGAGGAAAATAAGAACAGGGACCTGCTCCCTAAGGATGAGCTCCCGGCTCCGAGAGAACCTGCAGAGGAGAATGTGGGGAAAAAGCTAACAAGGATGACGGCAATCGCAGAATATGGGGCAGCACAGCGGGCATCCTTTATGTCTGAGTCCCCCAACAAGCCCGAGATGCAGGGGCAATGACCTCACCGTACAATGAGGAGGGTGAGACCTGAGGGGGAAGCAGCTCTGGGGGGTGGGATGGGGATGCAGGGCCAGGACTTCGAAGCTCGGTCTCCGCCCAGTGCCCGACATGCAGGGCAGGGGCTCAGAGGATGGGCAGGGCCTGTCCTGGGGCCTGGAGAACTTGGACGGGTGTGTTGATCCGTTTCTTTCCACACAGAACCACGCTGAGGTGTGCTGTTTGGCTCGGGAGGTGGTGAGGGCCCTGTCTGTGAAGGGGGCAGGACCAAGACAGCTGCGGCCACCGTGCCCCTGCCTGTCAGGCCTCGGAACCCCAGGGGCTCTGGGAAGATGGCAATTCACACACCATTCTCAGGCTTCTCAGCATCTCCAGTCCTCACGACTACCCCTGCGGGGTACCTGGTGGTGCCCCACTTTACATGGAAACAAGCTGAGCTCCCAGGGGTGAAGAGACGTCCCTAGGCAGCTTGGAAGTAGAGGGTCCACCCGCAGGGCCGCTGGCCCCAAGCCCCCAGTCAGCACCTCTGGGGTCTCATGCTGGGACAGCAGCAAGACTGATGCGTGTGTCTGCAGCCGGCCCCGCTCTTCCCAGCTCTCCCACCCGAATGGCTGGGCCAGCAAGTGTTTTATCACTGAAATCAAATCCAATAAGTATTATCCCTTTGGCTGGATATTGAGAAATTGTCTCAGTCACCAAGGTGGAAGGTGAAAGAGGAATTGCTGGAGAAGAGGAAAAAAGATCAGCGTGACAGCGGCTGGGTGGACCGGGATGCAGAGAAAGCCCCAGGGCCGAGGAGGCCGGCCAGGGTCCGGGGCAGTGGGCTCCCAGACCAGCGATGCTATCACTGACCCCCGGGTGACCCGGGCAGGCCTGTTAACCTCTCCAGGCCTGGCTCCCTCCTGGGTGAAATGGCTCTGGCCGTGCACGGCCTTTGGGCGGCTCTGTTTCTGGAATTTTCAGGGACACTGACTGCTGGATCCTTTTACCTCCTCTGTCCCCCCAGCCTTTGCTCCGCCGGTGGCTCTGTCAGGAGCCTCTTCCCCTCCTGTGGCCCGCGTACCCCTGCTCGTCCTCCTGACCCCAGCTGAGACACCACTTCCTCTGGGAGGGCCCCTGATGCACCCACACTGGACTGTCTGCCCTGCTCTGCCCACTGCCCATGCCCCCTTCCCAGGGCGTTGAATCTGTCCAGCTCAGAGGAGTGTCCCCAGTGCCTAGGACAGGGCTTAGCATACAGCAGGTGCTTAATAAATGAATGACATTTACTTACGTATTGAGTACCAGTTACGTGCCAGACCTTAACCGGGTGCTGGGGATCCTGTGGAGGAGGGAGAACAGGACCCCTGGTTCCAGAGAACTTCCCCTCCAGAGGCTCGGGGGGAGGTTGGGAAAAAAATGGAGACATTAATGTGACAAGTGACAGAGGGACCAGGTGGGGGACATATGTCTTGGGTCAGGCCCAGCCTCTCTGAGGAGGTGAAGGTGAGCTGAAATCGATGGACAAAGCTGGGGGTCAGAGGATGCACAGGTGGAGACTACGGTGACCAACTGTCCTGGTTTGCTGGGTCCTGAGGGCTTCCTGAGATGCAGAACTTTCAGTGCTGAAACTGGGACAGTCCCAGGTAAAACAGGATGAGCTGGTCACCCGCATGGAGACACTGGCCCTGCCTTTGGTGAGCTTGGGTGGGGTGAAGCTGACAGACCCAGAAGCAGCCACTGTGAACACGGTGGGAAGGGCTCACATGGAGGCACTGTGAGCAAGTGCTTTACCCACAGGAACTCACTGAATCCTCACAGCAACCCTGCGAGGAAGGCACCACCAGCCTCCCCATCTTACAGATGCAGAAACTGAGGCCCAGCACAGTTAAGAAGCTTTCCCAGTCACACACCGGGGAGGGGCAGAGCCCAGATTCACACCCAGCCAGGCTGACTCCTGGCACCGAGCCTGTCACCACCCTGCCCTGCTGCTTCTATGACAGTGACAGCTACGTGCCGAGATCTCCTATACACAGGCACGGGGCCAAGCACTTAAAGACTCATCTCATCCAATCCTCTCCTCCACCCTCCAAGGTGGCCATTTTTCACCCCACCTTTTCCTTCGCATCTTTTGCCCCAAGAACAGATGGGAGGCTGTGGTCCAGATTGATCAAGGGACATGTTCCAGGTCACCCAGGGCGCAAGAGGTAGAGACAGGACTCGAGCTCAGGCCCGGCTGAATCCAGAGCCTGTGCTGTCGGTGACATGAGCACCTGACCCCAGTGACAAGTCCTGACTCCAGGACTCAGCATCCAGGTGATTGGGAGGGAGGCCGGAGAACGCTGAGTGTGTTATGTGCTTCCTTTCACGGGGAATCTGCATTTCAGAAGGGCTTCTCTGGCAGCAGCAATGCTTCCCCCATGGCTCCCCACGCTCATGGTAGAGACCCAGGCGTCTGGCAGGTGGTGGCTACCAGCCAGCCAGAAACCCTCCCCCTCACAGAGATGCTGAGTGTGGCCCCTGAGCTGATGGTGACACTCTCCCCAGTTGGCAGACAGAGACGGAGGGCCCTGGGCGGGGTTCCCAGAGAGAGAGAGACAGCTATGCCCGGCAGATGCTCTAAAGGAAAGCACAAGGCCTGACTCCTAGGAGAGAGCCCAGGCCACAGACAAACACAGGGACACTGGGGATGTGTCTGGGGGACAGTAGATGATGGGGAGCCTAGGGGTGTGGTCAGGTGGAAGCAGTGTTTCAGCCTTGGCCCGTGCCCGATGGCTGGTGGGTGGCTTAGGAGTGAGCGCTAAACCAACAGCTGCACAGCCCGAAAATGATTTCCTCCCACGGTGAGAATAACAGGGTTGAAGTGGCAATGTTGGGAGGCGGGGGAGCATGTGTGGCTTTAAAGACCATGGACGTTGGGATGGCAAGCCATTGGTGGGCTGTAGCAGGGGAGTGACTTGTTCTGCTGATGCTTTAGGGAGATGTGGCTTTAATCTGGACAATAGGCAGGAGGGGTGGGTACTTCAAATAGCCCCTCTCGTCGCTGACCCCAGCCGTGGCTCGGCTCAGAGCCGTCCATGGGGCGCAGCCTGAGGAGGCTGGGTGACGGGCTCAGCGCGGGCAGATGGAGTCTGCGGGGCCTGCTGAACCTGGATGCGCAGAGCTGGGCCTATGGGAGAGGTCAGGGCTCCAAGGGAGGGCTGGCAGATGGCTAGTGATAGGGCAGGGAAATAACCCGTCAGAAGGGCTGAAGAAAACAGGCCTAAGCATTCACGTCCAGACTGAGTTCACGCAGTTGACTCCAGGGGGCTGGAAGGTTTGTGCAAAGCTGTGACCTCGGAGGCACTTTCTGGCCAAGGACCACCCTGCCCTTCCTGTTCTATCTCCCCTTACTGATCCTACCAAACCCCCATTTTCTCTATGCTCCAAAGATGCTCTGGGCGTCCCCACTTCCTGGTTGTTCCTAATGCTGCTTCTTTCACCTGGAACATCACTCCCTCGCCTACACCATTGTCCTATCCCATCTGTCCGTTGGAATGCTTAGCCTCCTTCAAACTCCAGCTCACACGTGACCTCCCCCTGCCCCGCCCCGACTCTTGCCCAGGTCCCCCATACATTGCCTCCCTCTCCTTTGCTCAGGGGGGTGAGTGGAAAGAGCATGCAGGGGGAGCCAGGCAGGTGGGGTTTGCACCCAGCTCCTCACAGCCCAGATGTGTGACCTTGGGTGAGTCTCTTCCCCTCTCTGAGTCTATTTCCTCCTCTGTGGGATGGGGGAGGTGACGCTCACTGACCAGACTGTTGCCTGACTCTCGGTGAGGCCCCCAATAAATGCTAACTTGATCAATCTCCTTAAGATAGTCTTTTTCAATTATGGTTTTCTCTGGATAAATGTCCAGGAGTGGAATTGCTGGGTCATATGGTGATTCTATTTTTAGTTCCATACTGTTCTCCATAGTGGCTGTATCAATTTACATTCCCACCAACAGTGCAAGAGGGTTCCCTTTTCTCCACACGCTCTCCAGCATTTGTTGTTTGTAGATTTTTTGATGATGGCCAATCTGACCGGTGTGAGGTGATATCTCGTTGTAGTTTTGATTTGTATTTCTCCAATAATTAGTGATGTTGAGCATTTTTTCATGTTTTTGTTGTCCACCTGTATGTCTTCTTTGGAGAAATGTCTATTTAGGTCTTCTGCCCATTTTTTGATTGGGTTGTTTGTTTTTTTGATATTGAGCTGCATGAGCTGTTTGTATATTCTGGAGATTAATCCTTTGTCAGTTGCTTCATTTGCAAATATTTTCTCCCATTCTAAGGGTTGTCTTTTCGTCTTGTTTATGGTTTCCTTTGTTGTGCAAGGAAAGTTTAAGTTTCATTAGTTCCCATTTGTTTATTTTTGTTTTTATTCTCATTACTCTAGGAGGTGGGTCAAAAAAGATCTTCCTGCAATTTATGTCAAAGAGTGTTCTGCCTATGTTTTCCTCTAAGAGTTTTATAGTGTCTGGCCTTACATTTAGGTCTTTAATCCATTTTGAGCTTATTTTTGTGTATGGTGTTGGGGAGCATTCTAATTTCATTCTTTTACATGTAGCTGTCCAGTTTCCTCAGCACCACTTATTGAAGAGGCTGTCTTTGCTCCATTGTATATTCTGGTTTC
The DNA here is from genome assembly GCF_011762595.2 of Tursiops truncatus. Classification (NCBI taxonomy): domain Eukaryota; kingdom Metazoa; phylum Chordata; class Mammalia; order Artiodactyla; family Delphinidae; genus Tursiops; species Tursiops truncatus. The sequence continues at coordinate 160,953,102 of NC_047034.1, read as the reverse complement.
CTTTGTCATAGACTAGGTGACCATAGGTGGGTGGGTTTATCTCTGGGCTTTCTATCCTGTTCCATTGATCTATATTTCTGTTTTTGTGCCAGTGCCATACTGTCTTGATTACTGTAGCTTTGTAGTATAGTCTGAAGTCAGGGAGGCTGATTCCTCCAGCTCCGTTTTTTTTTTCCCCCCTCAAGATTTCTTTTGCTATTCTAAGTCTTTTGTGTTTCCATACAAATTGTAAATTTTTTTGTTCTAGTTCTGTGAAAAACCCCATTGGTAATTTGATAGGGATTGCATTGAATCTGTAGATTGCTTTGGGTAGTATAGTCATTTTCACAATATTAATTCTTCCAATCCAAGAACATGGTATATCTCTCCATGAACCCCAGTGTTCATTGCAGCACTATTTACAATAGCCAGGACATGGAAACAACCTAAATGTCCAGCAACAGAGGAATGGATAAAGAAGATGTGGTGTATACATACAATGGAATATTACTCAGCCACAAAAAGGAATGAAATTGGGTCATTTGTAGAGACGTGGATGGACCTAGAGACTGTCATACAGAGTGAAGTAAGTCAGGAAGAGAAAAACAAATATTGTATATCAATCCATATGTGTGGAATCTGAAAAAATTGGTACAGATGCTTACTTACAAAGCAGAAATAGAGACACAGACGTAGAGAACAAATGTATGGTTACCAAGGGGGTAAGGGCAGAGTGGGATGAATTGGGAGATTGGGACTGACATATATACACTACTGATACTATGTATAAAATAGATAAATGCTGAGAACCTACTGTATAGAACAGGGAACTCTACTCAGTGCTCTGTGGTGACCTATATGGGAAGGAAATCCAAAAAAGAGGGGATATATGTATACGTATAGCTGATTCACTTTGCTGTACAGTAGAAACTCACACAACGTTGTAAAGCAACTATACTCCAATAAAAATTTTAAAAAAATGTGAAAACCTTAAAAAAAATAAGATAGTCTTTGTTCATTACTTTTGTTCTGTAAACTCTCTGACGATAAAATGAACTCCTACAAGTAAAGACTCTTCTTTGGTTCAGCACTTATTTATGAAGTGTCTGCCCCGCACAGGCCAGGTCCTGGGCCCCGGGGATGACACCCAGAGCCCCACCTCTGCCCTTGAGAAACATCTGCATCCTTCATGACGCCGTGACCTGATCGTAACTGGAGTTCCATGGGGCCCAGTCTCAATTCGGTGTTGTACCCAAAGAAACAGTCTGGTGACCAACAGTCATTTAAAAAGGAATTCCTACTTTACTCCCATTTCCTGAAGAAGACTCCGGGGAGGTGGTTTGTGCTCCCACAATTTCTCAAGGCCCCATTCCTCGCTTTCGGGGAATGGCAGAGCCTCTCACAAGCTGAAGCTTGCAGATCTCTCCAGCCCGCAGCTTGCAGAGCTGTTCTGTCTCCTTTCCCCCGCTTCCCCGCTTGCATCGTGTAGAACCATCCCCTCAGTCTCGGTTTCACCTTTGGTTCTCTCCCTATTGTCAGTTGTCCTGGCTCTGCTTTGTAAGCGGCTCACATGCATCAGAAACCATCTTGCAAGGATAACATTCTCTTTTAGAGGGCAGAGAAGGGGGGAAGCTGGGTGGGTAAAGATAAAATTCTCGTGTGTGTGTGTGTGTGTGTGTGTGTGTGTGTGTGTGTGTAAATGGTTGCAAATAAGTATGCACACAATAATAAACCCCGTTCCTGCCACAGCAGGTTATCAGTAACTGCCTAGGAGAGTCCCTGCCTCCCCGAGGTGCTGTGGTTCCATGAATTTTAAGATGTCAGACCTCAAGGAGGTGGGGATGAGTTAGAAGCCATCACTCCACCAGTGCCTCTAAGATACTACCAACTCCACAGCCACGATAGAAGCCAGACCACCAGACAGCAGTCTCAGGTATGCCACTGCCTGCTTCTTCTCAGAGGAGAGAGGAGGACCCAGTTCACTGATGCTCTTACCCTGACAGCCCTACTCCCAGCTCCTCAGCTCCCAGGTGCCACCTTGTTTCCTGTATCTTCCCCCAGGACCTCTGAAGGCTGCAGCCAAATCTGTGCCATAGACGTGTGCGTGTGTGTGCGTGTGTGTGTGTGTGTGTGTGTCTGTGTGTGTTGGGGAGAATAGGCACCACAGCTCAGCCTGCAGAGCAAAGGGCCAGAGCCATTGCCTCTGAGTAGAGCCAGATGCCTCCCTTCTCTCAAAAGCCCCTCTTTTATTCATTCAACACATGCTTACTGTCCACCCCTGGTCCTGCCCTGGGGTGGACACTGGGGCCCTAGAGGGAATCCCACCTTCACAGTCTCCGGTCTGGATGGGGAGGCAGGCGGAGACACAGACCATCTACACAGACCACCTAGAATGATAAGGACTCCAGAGGCATGAACTTGGGATGGGAACCCAGAGGAGGACCTCAGGTTGGGTCTGGGGATGGGAGAGGTTGATGGGTGGGGCTGGGGGAGGTTCCAGGCTGCAGTCACAGGCTCAGCTCAGATCTCATTCCCTCAATCATCCATTCTGTATTTCTTGTGCATGAACTATGATGCTGGAGAGACAGGTGACCAGGACCCAGTGGCTGCTCTCGTGGAGTTTGCAGCCAGCGGAGGAGAGTTGCACTGGATGGATCACTGCCCACATCTTTAATTCATCACACGTGGGGCAACTGCCAGACAGCAGAGGGCTTTTTTTGTGTGTGTGTGGGTGCGCGGGCCTCTCACTGCTGTGGCCTCTCCCGCTGCGGAGCACAGGCTCCAGACGCGCAGGCTCAGCGGCCACGGCTCACGGGTCCAGCCACTCCGCGGCATGTGGGATCCTCCCGGACTGGGGCACGAACCCGTGTCCCCTGCATCGGCAGGCGGACTCTCAACCACTGCACCACTAGGGAAGCCCTGAGCAGAGGGCTTTGATGCTCTGAAAGAGACGTGATAATATGGACTTGACCTGCCCTGCTCAGGGAAGGGGAGGAAGAGCCACCGGGACCAGGAGGGTGATCTAGGCAGAGAGAAGGGCACCTGTAAAGGCCCTGTGGTGGGCGGGAGCTGGTGTATTCTGGGAGACTGAGCGGAGGCCCTAAATGCTGGAGGGCAGAGGGAACAGAGTGGGGAAGCCAGACATAGAAGGAGGCTGGGGAAACAGGAGAGACCTGGCTGAGGGCGTCTGGGGGAGCCTTCCCGCCCGGGTCCCACAGCTGTCGTCCCTTCACCAGCCACGTGTCTCAGGGCATGCTGTCTCTGTGCCACAACTGGGCTGGGCACTAAAGGCCCTGGGGGTGAAACAGGAGTGGCTGGGGCGTCTCTCAGCTGCTCCCAGCTTCTGCCCACTCCAGTCCCTGACCCTGCTCTGGGCGCTTGCTCTTGACACTCAGCTGACCCCTGAAGGGGCCCTGGTCTGACAGTCAGAGGATGGGGGTGCTTACGCTGAGCACGCAACTGGGGACAGGTGACTTCACCTGCAGATGGGAAGGTGATCGTACCCCCTTGCGGGCTGGTTGTGAGGAATAATTAGAGCGGGAAGCGGATGGGGCCATAAGCCCAGCTACGGGGCCGCTGCCACCTTGTTCAGCCTCTCCTCCTGTTACAGGGCCCTGCTATTCTCTGGAACAGCACTGAAGGCTCCCTGAAGCAGAGTGTGACCCCTCACACAGCGCGATAAAACCATCCCCATGGATGGCTGAGCCACACGCAGGGCCCACAGCGGGAGCGTGCGACCCAGTGAGGACTCCGTCTGCCCCTCAGTCAGATCAGACTCCTACACTTAAGGGCGAGGTGGCCGGCATTACCTGCGGGAGGTGGGCTTCTTCCCCGCTGACCCCAGGGCCTAGCATATTGTTTGTGCGCTGTAGGTGCTCCAGGTTGCCCCTGATATTTGAGGGATGGAGACCACACCTCATGGAGGCCCTCGTTCCTAAATATTTAAAATGATAAATCAAATCAGTGAAGTGGAAATAGTATATATTCTATTTGCTACCTTGACAAAGACAACTCTATAACAACCTGGGAGACCAGGTTTGATTTGAAGTTCTTGGGGTCCCAGCCCAGATGTGGAGGTGCAGGGAGAACCTGCCTTGGCCCCCCCGGGCCCATCCTCTTCTCTTCCTCTCCCCAGGTCCGCCCCACAGCACCAGGGTGTGGATGCCCCAGCGCACGTGTTCAAACTCCTTTCACGACCCCCACAAACAGCTGCCCCTTGGCGCCCTTCAGGCCTGGAGTGCTCAACCCCCAGCCCAGCGTGTCCACCTTCAGCAGCACAGGCCCAGGGAAGAGGCCCACCTGGGTCAGGAACTGGGCTTCAGGCCACTTGGATGGGGATTTCTGGGATCGTAGGTATCCAAACTGTTGTCTAAATCAGGGACTAGCCTCCAATGAGCACATCCTTTTGGCTACACATGTGTGTCATCCTGTGAGTAGAGGCATGGCTAGAGGAGGGACAGAGCAGGGTCCTTTAATGTCTGGGGTTCAGGGTAGGGGCCTGTCTTGCCCCCGGTCTGAGGATGGTATGAAATCAAGCCCTGCTCCACCTGCCAGACTGTCTGCCTTGTTCTACAGTGGGAAGGAACCAAGAGGCTGGACCAAGTCATTAGGGAGAGGGAAACTCACAGACTCCATGCCAAGGCCACGGACAGAGGTCCAGAGACAGGACCATTTGGGCCTGGAGCCGCAAGGATGGAGTCAACCAGAGAAAGGACCTGGGCTCTATGGAGCTGTACAGGTTTGAGGGTGTAGCTGGGGCCTTAAGGTGGTGACAGACCCCGCCAGACCTCTACCATTTCCCTGCAGGTCATGAACAGAAACAGAAGCCCTGAGCACCAGTTAGGAGCAGGTAATTACAGATAGCTCTACAGCAAAGCTATTCAACCTGCACCGTAATGGCCCATCGACCTTGCCTGGGTTTACACACTCTCACTCAGCTGTATTTTACACCATAAATGAATGCTTTTTTAAAGAGCTATATCTTTCCAACAGTATATGAATTTCCTAGATTCATCTCCCTTAACAGATCATCCATAAGAATGAACGTCTTGGGGCTTCCCTGGTGGCGCAGTGGTTGAGAGTCCGCCTGCCGATGCGGGGGACACGGGTTCGTGCCCCGGTCCGGGAAGATCCCACATGCCGTGGAGCGGCTGGGCCCATGAGCCATGGCCGCTGAGCCTGTGCATCCGGAGCCTGTGCTCTGCAACGGGAGAGTCCACAATAGTGAGAGGCCCGCGTACCGCAAAAAAAAAAAAAAAAATGACCGTCTTAGCTCCCCTGCTATAACAAAAGGGGGCTTAAACAACAGTAATTTATTTCTCACAGTTCTGGAGGCTGGAGGTCTGAGATGGGGGTGCCAGCAGGGTAAGGGCACTTGTAGAAACCTGCCTTCTTGCTGTGTCCTCACAGGATGTGGGGAAAGAGAGAGTGTGACCAAGCAATCTGAGGTCTCTTCTTAAAGGGACACTAATCCCATCCTGGGCGCCCTGCCTTCATGACCTCATCTGACCCTAATCACCTCCCAAAGGCCCCATCTCCTAATACCAGCACACTGGGGGTCAGGGCATCAACACACGAATTTTGGGCAGGAGTTAATTAAGTCCATAGTAATGAACAAGGGTTACCTGCATATAAAAGAAAAGAAAAAGGAGAAAAGGTAACATGTAGTGGAGAGGAAACTGCTTTTAACATACTGTGGCTTGAAAGGAGGAACCATGAGTCCCTGAATAGTTTTTACGAGTCCCTCACACGTGGGGAAAGCTTGTTTGTTCATAAAGGCAAAATGCAAGGATGCTGGTATGTTTTTGCTCTTGTCATCGGTCAGGTAGAAGATATTGTTGTTTTCCGTGAAATTTTCACGTGAACCGGGAATCCTTCTCCACATAGAGCCAGACCCACTTTGTCAAAGCTGGATGGGGACAGAGAGAGGAGGTGTCAGGGGCAGGAGAGGGACAGCCACAAACCTCTCATGTGGGATTCTGGAAGGGACACCGGGAGTGAATGATAACTTTGGGAACAACCCTCCTGTGGGTCCAGGGCTTCATAAGAGGCCCCTGCGGAGCCCGCAGTTCGGGGTGATGCCGGCTGCCTTTGATGGAGGGTGCCTTCTGTGCAGACCCTGTGCCAGCACTTTACGAGGATTGTCTCACTGAGTCCTCAGCTCAACTTGCAGGGAGATGCTATCATTATCTCCATTTTGCAGATGAGGAAACTGAGACTCAGGGAAGGGGCGGGGCTTGCCCAGGGTCTCACAGCCAAGAGGCAGGGGAGCAGGACACAAGTCCCAGCAGCCATGACCCCGGCTGGGGCGTCCTGGACAGGTTTGGGTGGGGAGGGAGCCCGCTCTGGCAGGGACCGTCCACCTGCCAGGCTCTGGGCTGGGCCTGTTGCATATTTCAGGGTCTATTACTCTGAGCCGCAGTCCTGGGGGCTGTTATTATCCCCATTGCCCTGCTCAGAGCAGCGAGGCCAGTGGCCCAGGGTCACAGAGAAGCGTGTGTGGAGCAGGGCCCGTTCCTGTCTTCAGTCTGCTCTGCACCCAAGAGCTCATCCTGGAGGGAGAGTGGTCCCCCAGGTGCAGCGCCCACCCGGCGCCCTGCACATCCTCCCTCCTGTGACCCCCCCCAGCCCTGGGTACCACCTCCTATGCTGCTGCCCAGCCCTCCTCCCGGGCTTGCTCTGCCTCACAGCCGCCTGCTGACCCCGCCACGTCACCGCAGTGTCGCTGCCTGGTCTGAGAGGGACCCTGCTGTGGGGAGAGGGAGGGGGACTGGCACATCCCTTCCAGGCAGCCTGAGCCTTTCACAGGGGTCTCCCGGGAAACAGCATACCCGGGGGAGCGTCCAAACACAGCCTCTTAAGAGTGAGACCTTAGCTAGCATGTCAGAGGCGTGATGACCTAGTGGGTACAGAGGTGGTAGAGAAAGAATCCTTTATTCTCTGTGGGATTTGGTCCAGCTCAGCCCCTGACTTGCTGTGTGGCGCTCTGTCAGCCTGTACTTCTGCTCCCGATTCCTACGTGGGTGTAGTTTTTCCCACATCAAGCAATTTCCCAGCACTAGCTCAGTGTCCTACAATTCAACTCGGTTCTGATACTATCTACCTAGAGATAGTCTCAGATCCTACAGAGTAAAGGCTCAGTCCCACGAGGCTGGGTCCCCTTTGCCGGCCACCCCGCACACACTTCAGACTTCAGTGGAAAGTCTAGGCTGTCTCCTGTGCTTCTGACCTACTGGCTATAAATCAGAGGTTTCCACAGCATCCTCCTTGGGTTTGATTAATTTGCTAAAGTGGTTCACAGAACTCAGAAACCAGTTTACTCACTAGATTACTCGTTTATTGTAAAAGGATATAACTCAGGAACAGCCAGATGGATGAGGTGCATAGGACAAGGTAGGTAGGAAGGGGCACAGAGCTTCCATGCCCTCTCCAGGCGCACCACCCTTCCTGCACCTCCACGCGTTCACCAACCTGGAAACTCTCTGAACGCTGTCCTTTCGGGTTTTTATGGAGGCCTCATTATGTAGGCATGATTGATTAAATCATTGACCACTGATGATTGATTCAGTTTCCAGCCCTTCTCCCCTCCAGGGAGGCTGGATGGGACTCTAACCCTCTAATTACATGGCTGGTTCTCCTGGCAACCAGCCCCCATCTTTAGGTGGGGTCCAAAAGTTGCCTCATTAGCATAATAAAGACACCCTTATCACTCTCATCACTTACAAAATTCCAAAGGTTTTAGGAGCTCTGTGCCAGGAATGGGGATGAAGACCAAATAGGTATTTATCATTATAAATCACAGTATCACACAGATTGTCATCATAATGCTGTGTGAAACACCCCCTGAAGGGCGTAGGTTCCAGCACTGGGCGCTTGCTCTTCTTGCTCATGGGTCTGTGGCCTGGCTGGGCAGCCTGTCCTGGGTTCTGAGTTGGATGCACTTGGCTGCAGACCTTGGGCTGGGTTTTGGCTTGCTCCATGAGCCTCTCGTCCTCTGTTGTTTTGACTCCTACTCATCTTGTGTGAAACTTATAGGACTTAAGGTACGATAAGTAGTTCAAAATGGAGTCACAGTGGCCAACGTGAACGCCATATTGGACGTCTTAAATGCTCCCTGTGGGACTGCGAGTGTCTTCGAGTGATGAGCTAAGAGTACTGCTTTAGACAAGACGTTTGATGGATCACGTACATCACTCAAACAGAAGGAGAAGCTGATAGAATCAAGACCTCTCCTGGGGTGACCATCCCTCCTTAAAAAGAGACCGCTAAGCTGAGTGACTGGAAGGCTCTTCGCGGGAGGACCTGACTCCACGCTGCTGAGAGATGCTGCCAGAGGCCCTGTCGGAGCAGAAGGAGGCTTCCCACTCCCACTTGTTGCGAGACCCATTGCTGGACTGAGATCGCTGCTCGTGCTGAAATACCTTCATCCAGGACTTCTCCTGGAAGTGGTTTGTTACCCCTTTTATCCCTACTTTGATTCACCCATGTTGCGTGCTAATTGTGTGCAGTAAACCGAGTGATTCATGAATAGAATATTGGCTACTGTGTCGTGTATCTCCAGTCCTGTGATGGTCACGTGCCCTTCCTGCTGGGCCCTGGGACGAACCCCTGTGGATCAGTGGCTCCTGACGGCGTGCTCTGCTCATGGAAAATGGCACAGACACAAGAGGCTGAGTAGAAACACGGGATGCTCCTTAAGGACTTGGCTCAGAATTGCTACCTGTCACATCCACTGACACTCTCTCGGCCCAAACAGGTCACAGGGCCAAGCTCTGCACCAGTAGGGCAGAAGGCCGTGAATATTTGCTGAAAAGATCCAAACGGCTGCAGACACTTTGAACAATCACTTCCCACCCCTAGACCTGGGAATCCCTTCTGTCTAGTTATGGAGTTGGGTTATGTCCACAAGTTTTTCTATCCCCAACTCTCTGTGAAAGGAAAATCAAAATGGAACTGGCATTGCTAAGAGAGCTCTCTAAATAGAGCCAGGAGGCCGTGGAGGGAGTGAGACTTATGGACGTCCCAGTTCGGATGGAATCTGACCTTTTGACCACTTATTGTCTTATCGAAGGCACCCAGAACATCCGCCCAAGGTTCCAGAAACTCGGGGTACTTATCGGACACTTACCCTAAAATAACTCATGACAGCTGATCCCTTGAGGACAAGTATTTCCTTTCTTGTGTCAGGGTCGATCATAATTCTTTCCAGACAACTTAACCTCGTGGCATTGCCTCTGTAAGCCCCTGACTCTTTCTCTTCCCCGGGAACATTTCAGGTTTTACCTGAATGTGTGTCTCCCGAACTGCGGCTCCTAAGACCCACAAATAAGCTTTTTCTTATTTGTAGCCTTCTGCGTCTTCTTGGTTGACACCCCACAAGAGTGGGGTTTGTTACATTTCCTCAGTCCAGGCCGCCCAATCTCCCAAGGGGTCGCAGAGCCCCGTCGTCGTGAGCTGGGGCTCGGGTGCGGGTCTAAGAGCCAGGCTGCTGTTTCGCTCAGCCCTTGGGCTCCCCACACACCTGGCACCGCCTCCTGCCGTCCCCCTGTTCACAGTCTTATCTGAGCCTTTCCCTCTGAGCCTCCCGGCTCCGCTCAGTCCCACCTGGTCCTGCTCCCTGAACGCCCCCTCACAGCCAGGGTCACTCTTTGAGCCCGTGCCTGGTACAGCCTTCTCAGCTCCAAATCCCTTTCATCTTTGACTGTGACTCTGCCCTTTCCCTCACCGCCCCCATAATTCCAGCCTTATCTGACCCAGGTCCAAGGGTCTCCCCATCCCAGGCCCCAAGATCAGCTGTCTTCATTTTAGGCTCCACACAAAAGGAGACTAAAGCTTGGCCACGGAATCTCTGCAATAGTGTGGGGTTTGCTCCTCCCCTCCCCCCATCAGGGCAGGGCACCTGCATGCGGACCCCTTCATTCCAGGCTGTGGTTGCAGTTCAATTGCTCTCCCACAATCAGTTCTTCCCTTTCTTCGCAGCTCCTGCCTCTCTCTCTAATGCCCCCTTTTGTGTTGCCGCAAATCGTTTCCAGTTCCAGCAAAGTAGGTCTCGCACTTTGCAGGGATGGCTTTCCACCTGCTTTCCCTCCCTTCCGGCTGGGCACCGAGTCCTCACTGTCTGAGCCACAGAGGAAGGGTGGCATGGCACCTTGGAGATGAAAGAAAGGTCTCTCCCTGTGGCCATAAATGTCTCTGCCCACGAGGTCCATGAATCAGCGCATCAGGCCCCCTCCCGCCATGTTCACAGATAAACATGTGCCCCATGTTCACCCGGAAAGGAGCCATGTGATCCTCACGGTAATGACACTGATGGTAACTCGTGATCATGGAGTCCTTCCTGTGGGCTGGGGGCCGAGCCAGGTTTTTTCCAGGCACCATCTCTTGGTCCTCCCTGGAACTCTATAAAGTGGGTGCTACGACTGTCCCCATTCCTCAGATGAAGACACTGAGGCTTAGAGAAAAATCTTTGCCAAGGTCACGCAACTAGTTAGCAGTTGGGCAGGGAATTATCCCCAGGGCTGTCTGAATATGGGCGCTTCTACATCACACCATGTGGGCAGTGCTGAACCAGCCCCCTGGAATCCCCACATGCCCTGACACCAATGCACACCTCAACGTGTACCAGGAAAATACTTGTTCCTCTGCTGATGGGCAACATCCCTGCGTGCACCGATGAAAAGCCTCCTTGTGCACAGGGAGGTGAATGTCCCGTGAGCACTAGTGATGCCCTCTGTGAACACAACGGGTGTCGCTGCCCATGTTCTGGATCCAGCAGGTCGTTAGGCTCAGTGATGAACCTGCTTTCAGGTAGCCCCGGAAACAGCTTCCAGGAGCACCGGACTCCAAGCCCGGGGGGCTGATTGGTGAACCGCTAACTAATGAACACCTTCTCCAAGTGCCCTCCTCGCCCACAATAATGCTGACCCCAGAGGGGTCCACAAGCCTCTGCTCCTTCCTTCCTCCCCTTGATCTCATCTGCCCGTTTGTAAACCCTCTCACGCCCACGGCCTGGCTGGGGGAAGCCGGCCTTCCTCAGCAGCAGCGGCAGATAATTAACTGTCATCATTCCAGCTTCATCAGCTCCGGTGTGCGGAAGGCTGTCGGGATGGGAGGAGCCCAGCTTTTGTGGATGTGAATTATGTGCTCCCAGCACTTTATCACCCTCGGTTACTATCTTATCTTTATTCATTCTGACAAATTAGATTAGCACTGTCTTTCCGATCTTGTTCTCTGGGAGGAATCAAACAACAGAGGCCAAGAGAGAACTGACCATGATGCAGGTGTTTGAGCACTCTTGAGCACCCTGTGTCTTAAAGGCCCACTTGTCCTGGAAAATACCAGAGAACAATATCTACTGGGGAAGGGGTATCACATCAGCAAAATGGGCCCGATCTTAGCGTTGGCACGAGAAGCACAGGCCTGGGTTCTGGAATTCTGGGTGATGGCAGGCATCAACCTTGACAGAGGGCTTTGTAATTTCACCCCAGCAGCATGAAGATACAGAGAGTGGAGAGCAAGCCAGTTGGGGGCAGTTTAAGATGCTAACCTGGGATGACCTCTGAGGCAACCCCTAGCTGTGATCAAAGGACCTTCCACTCCAGGGGTTGCCAAACTGTTTCTGTACATTCGCCTGTGAACTTGTTAAAAATACAGATTCCTGGACCTTAGCACAGAACTCTCTAAGATCATAGCCTGGGATCTGCATTTCCCCAAAGCTTTCAGGATACTGTCTGAGTCAGGTGGTCTATAAATCAGAGTTTGGGACTCACTCCTCTAGCGCTAATGCTCCTAACTTTTGGGGGGTGGGTCCCTGACATAACTGGTGCTCATCAATACCCAGCTCTCCTCCCCTTCCTGGGCACATGGAAGTCTTCCCAGCTTCCCTTGCAGTGAGGTGCACCATGTGACTAGTTGTGACTAAGGAATAGTGAGGGGAAGTGATGTGTGTCATGTGGGCTGCAGCAGGAAGAGGCCCCTGGGAGGTGGGCCAGCTCGTTCTTCTTTGTTGGAGATCATGGAGGCAGCATGTTGAGACAGTTGAGGTATAAGCTCAGAGCAGCCTGGATTGCTGAGTCAACCCATGTAGGACCCTGGAGAGTCACCTGCCCCACAGTGTAGTTCATGACAGACAAAGAGATAAACTCCTAGTCAGGGAGCTTTGGGGTTGTTTGTTACTAAGCATAATTCTGGCCTGTCCTGACTAACACAGACCCCTTTGAGAACCTGATAGAAACTATGGATCTTTTCTCTAGGAAAATATGCATTTATATATAGTCATAACGTCTAAGCTAGCTTCTTGGGGTCCCTTTGTCTTCTTCAGCTCTAGGAATATTGGCTTAAGTCCCTGACAATTTCATACTCTGTGACCTGACTTGTGACAATGGTGGCATTCCCCTCCTTTCACTGCTCCTTTTCCCACCCCGCTTAATTGATGGCCTTTGGGAACTCCAAGCTCTTCTCTCTTACTCATGCAGAGCCATCCAGCTCTCTGCTCCTACCCGACCTATGTAGGTCCAAACTTATCCAAGTGGCCAGGAGAGTGAATTTTATCAGCATCTACCCTCCTGAGAAGGTGAACGCTCACCATCCCCCCATCTCTGTCTCTCACTTTTTTATTTTTTTGCGGTACGCGGGCCTCTCACTCTTGTGGCCTCTCCTGTTGCAGAGCACAGGCTCCAGATGCGCAGGCCCAGCGGCTATGGCTCACGGGCCCAGCCGCTCCGCGGCATGTGGGATCCTCCCGGACCGGGGCACGAACCCGCGTCCCCTGCATCGGCAGGCGGACTCTCAACCACTGCGCCACCAGGGAAGCCCCTGTCTCTCACTTTTAAATACTCCAAGGTCTGGTTCAAATGTCATCAGCGCCTCTCCTGACCCAGTTAGAATGACCTACCTCTCCCTTCCCAGGACCCCCTCACCCTTATTGGCCATGTTTCACTTTCTGCCTTTATTGCTGTATTTTTCAGACTTTCTTAATGAGAGAAAGTTAGTGCTTAGTGAGCACCTGCTCTGTGCCAGATTTTGTGTCAGGCGCTTCATCAGCATCCACTTCTGATTTTCTCATCAACCTGAGAGGGAAGCCCCATTATCCCCATTTCACAGAGGTGGAGGTTGAGGCTTTGAGAGGTCAGGTGACACCATTGTCATGCAGCAGTGAGGGGGGCTGCCTGCCTCCCACTTGGGGGTCCCTGGGGCAGGGGCTGTGTCTTGTCCATGGTGGGTGCCTGCAGAGGTTTGCTGAGGGGATGCGGGTTGTACCCACCCCTAGTCCTTGTGACTCAGAAACCAGCAGTAGAACCAAGCAGCTCTGAGGCCAGGGCTTGGGGTGCAAATTCTGGGCAGGTCTCTGTCCTTCTATCAGGGAGTCTGGTTCAAGGTGAAGACAGGAGGGACTTTCTTGGCGGTGCAGTGGTTAAGACTCTGAGCTTCCATTGCAGGGGCACTGGTTTGATCCCTGGTCAGGGAATTAGGATTTCACATGCCATGTGGTGCAGTCAAAAAAAAAAAAAAAAAAAAAGGGTGAAGACTGGAGGAGAAAGCCTTGCTCAATGCAGATGCGCCCAGAACACCTGGATGGAGGCCAAGCGTGTCTGGGAGGGCTGGATCTGGGAGGGTGACTGTCTCCACTCCGCTGACAGTTCAGGCTCCTGTGAGCTGAGTCAGGAGGTGGTGGAAGAAAGAGGGCTGCAGGCAGTGGAGGAGAGGCGTGAGCTCTGAGCATCTGATGCTCTGGGCGCTGCTGGCTCCTGCCTCCTTCCAGCTCCCTCCCCTCCAGCTTCTCTCATGACCTCCCCATCACTCTCTCTCTCTATTATCCTCTTCTCATTCTCTCTTCTTTCTCACTCACTATGGCCTTTTCTATCTCCCTGACCCGGTCCTCTTTCCCTCTGCCTGTGTCTATTGTAACTCGCCTCTGTCTGTCCATATGGCTGTCTGTCTGACTGTCCATCTCTGCCTGGCGGTGCATCTCTAAGTCTCTCTCGCGCCCAGCCTCTGTTTCTTTCTGAGTTTCACATTCTCTCTTCATGTGAGGGTGTCTGTAACTGTGTCTTTGTAAATATGTTGTGGGCTTTTGTACCTTTCAACCCGTTTCTGTATGTTTCTATCTTAATCTTCTTGTGGCTACTTCTTATTCTTTGTTTTTCCTTCCTTGTCTGAGTCTGCTTTTTCCTCTTTCTCTCCCTCCTCTGTCTCTTTATTATCTCATTTCCACACATCCCATCTCTCACCTTGTGTGTGTGTTTCTCTCCTTCCTTCCATGTGAATGTGTGTGTGTTTATGTGTGTGTGTTTATGTGTTTGTGAACCTGGTGTCTGTGTTTCATAAAGGCTGCTCGATATTTCTGTCTCTGTTTCTCAATGAGCCATTTAATTTCTCTCTCTCTGTCTGACTTGCTCGCTCCTTCCACCTCATATTTGCTGCTAATATTAACACGGGGACCTGAGGGCCTCAAGTTCTGAGGCAGCAGAAATCAGTTTTCGGCAGCAGGCAGCTCTTGGCTGATCCTTGGGGAAGGAACATGTTGCAAATCCCAGGGGGCTCCTGAGTCAGCTTGTCCAGATGCGGTGGAAAACGCACTGGACTCAGGGCCAGAGAATCAGAGCTCAAGTCCTGCCTCTTCCACTTCCTGTGTGACCTTGGGCAAGTCGCTCAGCCTCTCTGATCCTCGGTTCCCTTATTAGTAAAATGTGCCTGAGGGGCACAACAAATAGAGGAGGAGTCAGGACTCAAAGGCTGCCCGGGAGTGGCCTAAGGCCCACAGGTGTACGCTGGATGGAGGAGCCGCTGGTGGTTATGAAGGAGCCGTGGAGGCTTCCTGGAGGCAGTGCCGAGACAGGCTGCGGGGCACAGGTGGCAGGTGCTGTCGGGGGAGGGCAGCAGCTGCCACACTGGATGGAGTGGAATGCACTCTGAGGACTAGAAGGGACCAGAGAGGGTGAGCAGCTTGCCGAAGGTCACACAGTGAGTGAGGAACTGAGCCAAGCCTGACCCTGAGTCTCCAGACTCCAGACTGCATCCTGTACCATCTAAAGCTGTGAAGAGAACAGGCTCTGGAGTCTGACAGAGCCAAGTTCAAATCCTAGCTTCATCACAGAGCCATTGGACCAATTACTCTGAGTCTCAGTTTCCCATCAGTAAAATGAGGGGAATTATTACCTTCTTCAAAGGAATATAGTGAAAATTAAATGAGATAATATAAAGTGCTTGGAACAGCTCCTGGCACGTCCTCAACATTTAATAATGCTTGGCTGCTCTTTTTATTTGTGTCCATAGTTTTACTGTCATTATTATCATAGCACTGTGGTTAAAAATGTAGACTCTGGAGCCAGATTGGTTTGAATCCCAATACTGTCACTTACCAACTACATGACCTTGGGCAAGTTACTTAACCTCTCTATGTCTCAGTTTTCTCACCTACAAAATGGGGATAATATTGATATCAACTTTTTAGAGTTGTTGGAAAGAGTAAATGCATTAATATATGTAAAATACTTAAAACACTGCCTGGCACATAGTGGTGCCATATAACTGTCTGATACAGTCACATCCTCACTATTATCTGCACCGTAAGAATCACCATCATCACCTCCGCACCACCACCACCACCACCATCACCATCACCCTCACCACAACCACCATCACCACTACCATCATCATCAGCACCTCACCACTGCCATCATCCTCACCACCATCACCATCATCACCTCACCACCACCACCACCACTACCATCATCACCATCACCCTCACCACAACCACCACCACCACCACCATCACCATCAGCACCTCACCAGCGCCACTACCATCATCATCACCATCACCCTCACCACAACCACCATCACCACTACCATCACCATCACCATCCTCACCACCGCCATCATCATCCTCACCATCCTCACCATCATCCTCACCACCATCACCATCATCATCCTCACCACCATCATCCGGTCTTGAATCAGTGAAGGGTAGATTTTCTTTGTTCCCCGTCATGCTTACTGGCCCCTCCTCTGACTGTTTCTCAAAGAGCAACCCCCCCTCCCCCTTCCTGCCTCCGCACCCACTGTGCCCCCAGCCTGGCCCTCAGGATGAGCCTTTGTTGGTCTGTAAGGAGCAGACAGAGAAAACGTGGTGTTCTGGACCCTGGGCTGCTGTGCAGGGGAAGAGTGTAAAGCTCTGAGGCTGTTTCCAGCAGAGGATGGGGTGGAGCCAGGGGGGCAGGGGTCAACCAGGTCACCAGTCTAGTCAGTGCTGAGGAGAAGAGAGCTAGAGTGTGTGAGCTCCCACTGTGTGCCAGGTGCCCCATGTAAATTATTACATTTATTCCTCTCACCCTCCCAGAGAGTGGCTCTTATTTTCCCATATCACAGATGAGAAAACTGAGGCTCAGAGTGGTAAAGGAATTGCTCAAGGCCATAGCAAATCAGCAGCAGGGCTGGGATCTGAGCACAGCCTTGTCTGACTTAAGTGCCTGGCACCATGCCTGGCATGCAGTAGGTGCTCAATGGGTGTCTGAGCTCCCTCCCCCAAAGCCTCTTCCCAATCCAGGGGCCCCTTTAGGGCACTGACCTGGTTCTATGTTTAATATCAGAGACAGGGAGTGTTTCCTCTCTTTGAAAATTACCCTTTGAAGCCGGAGGTTTGCTGGCTTCTCTGAGGACACCCAGAAATCCCCAGCAGGGCTGAGACATATCAGGGTGAGGGATGCAGGCCTTGAGGACCTGGGTCTTCCTTCTGGCCGCCCCCGTTCACAACTTTGGAACCTGGAACCCATCTCTTGTTTTCTCTGGGCCTCAGTTTCTCTCCCCATACAGTTACAGGGGCTTGGACTGGATGGTTTTTATTTTAATGATAACTGTAACAGCTGGTACTCACTGAGCATTTGCTATAGGCTTGCCCAGCCCTGAGCTCTCTGCATGTGGTATTATCCTACTTCCTCTTCCAAAGGTGGGATTTATCATCCTATTTTTAAAATACTTTTTTATTATGGAAAATTTCAAACATACACAAAGTGGAAGGAGTAGTGGAATAAATCCCCATGAATCCCTCAATTAGCTTCAAGAATTATCAATACATATCATCCCATTTTGTAGACAAGAAAACTGATCCCAAATGGTTAAGTGACTTGAGACCAATATACCCCAAAGCTTGTCTCTTTGTCACCACAAGCCCCTTCCCATGAAGTGGGAGAACTCTCTGTGAGCCCTAATAATGGTCATCTCCCCTCTGTCCACATTCACACTGAGAGTGGATTTGTTCCTGGGTGCAGAGTATGAGTGGGAGAAGGAACAAGGTCACTGAGCTGCCAAGGGGCGGGGGAAGTCACCAAAGGAGGGGGCCTGGTGTAAAACAAAATTACCCGCCCCCCAGTTCTACAAGGCTCAACTCATTAGCCACTGCCGTCAGTGACCTACAGGACACCCTGAACGGAATTCAAGACAAAGAACAGGATGAGGTACTCTGTGCTTTGGAAAAATAGTCAAGACAGGCCCTTAGATAGATACATTTCAGGAAGAATTTTTTATGAACCCAGATTCTTGCATCTTCCCATACTGAGAAAAGCACTAAAATCCTTAGCTGAGATATCTGTTCCTCGTGACTAGCAGTGACCTTCTACCGAGATGTATGCTGGATTGCACTTACTCCTTAGCTAAAATCACATATATACTGGCCTCTCCCCCTGCCTCTTTGGGGCGGTTCCTCAGAGCTCTCTGAGAGGCCGTCTCCCAGGCTGTAGTCCCCAGGAAGATCCCTGAATAAAACTGAAACTAACAGCTCTCACGTTGTATGTTTTCTTCAGTTGATACCAGGTGGGCGTCCTCAACATCCAGCGCTGACTGCGGAGCGCATCCCTCCTCCGTCCCTCCTCCATCCCGTCTCGTAGGGATGCTAGCAATGCTGTGCCCACCTTCTGTTCTGCAGGCCTGCTCAGCTCAATAGATAAAATAAAACAGTGGGAGACGGTGTCCCGGGCAGATCTGCCCTAGACAGTGAATCCGTGTGCGGGGCCAGATGGCGAGCCCCCTCCTGCTGAGTCATGGGGTCTCCTGCAGGGAAAGTAGAGGGTTCTGTTCCCTCAGGCACCATCATCACAGACAGGACTGTCACCTTCTGGTTGTTCATCTCTGCTACTGCTAGCGGGGAGGGTGGGTGGCTGAGAGAACAGGCTCTTCGGGGAGGCTGGCTGGGTTCTAATTGGGCTCCACAATTTGCCACGTGGGGCCTTGGGCAAGTCACTGCTCACCTCTGACCTGCTCATCTGTAAAATGGGGGCATCAGCAGTTGTATTAGGAGGGTTCAGGGGGATAATAGCTGTGCGAAGCACTTTGCTCTCTACCTGGTACAGGTAGTGAGCTGGGTGTCAGCTTATAGGATTATCAACCAGCCAACCCACCAGATACCTTCCAAACTGGCCTAGCTCCAGGCCCCTCAAGCAGCAATGCCTGGGGCAAGCTCCATGGGCAGGGGGGGCAACCTCATTCCCTGGGCCCTCCCTGGTGCCAGGCATGGGGTGGGGGAGGGGCTCTCACACTGCCATTTCATCCCCACCACAGTCCTATGAAATGGGCGTCACAATCTTCCTTTTACATATAAAGGGTCAAAGCCATGGGGAGGATCACATAGTGTGGAAGGGAGTGAATGTCAGAGCTTCACTCCCAGATTTGTCACCCCAGGGCTTTCTCTGTTGATGACATCCTCAGGGCTGCCAGGGAATCACATCTGACATCGATGGGGCTCTGACTCTGCTGAATGCCCGTCCCGTGGGTAACTGACCCCTCACAACCAGCCTATGAGGGGTACTGTTATCTCCCCATTTTACAGATGAGGACATTGAGGCTCAAGAGGTTACGTGGCTTGCCCAGGACGTGGCTGCTCAGGGTCAGAGCCAAGTTGTGAAATGGTGCATCTGACTCCAGAGCCCGTCTACCCCTCTAGGCCTCCAGGGATCAACCATCCCACAGCAAGCACCACCCCCCGCTCCCCCCTCCCACCAAACTCCCAGCACCCTGGAGACCACAGGCAGTAGAGGATCAGCCATTGAGTCCCTGGGGCAGGACTCTAACCTGGGTCTGTCTGACCCTGGGCAGAGACCTTAACCCCAGTGACCCCAGCCCCCAGAGATCAAGCCTTGGGCAGGCCTGACCAGGGCCTGGGCCTGAGCCTGAGACCAGGGCAGAGCCAAGGCTGCCTCCTGTCTGACCACAGGGACCTTTACCTGGACAGGGCTGTCCTGTCGCCCCCATCTTGGCCTCCTGTTTACCGCCCCAGAGGGGGCTGGGCACAGGCTGAGCACTGGGGCCAGAGACCTGTGTGAGCCTGGACGAGTCACGGAGCCCCCATGCAGGGCCAGTAAGCCCCTCCCCATGGGATTGTGGGATGTGAATGAACGTGCCTCACCGAATTCCTCGGCAGGTGGGTTAGTGATTCCGCTCTGCTGGACTGTAGTGAGGTCCAGACCCCACGCTGCACGTGGGGAGCCTGGCCAGGGCCTGGCTCTTACTCCGGGGTAGCAAAGTGGGTCACTCTGTCCTCTTGCCTGGCCTGGGTCCCTACCCTGGGCCCAGACTAGGGAGACCCTCGTGGCCTTTTCTCTACTTTGCTCCTGGCTCCTGTGTCCTTGAGTTTCATGTTTACCTGAACACCAAGGTGAGGTGGACTCTGGCCTCTTGGACCATCCAGGACATGGGGGTAACTGAGGTAGGGAGCAGGGGTGCAGGGTGCTGTGGGCAGCATGGCTTCGGTGCTGTGCTGATCACCCCGCCCCTCCCTTGCCCCCCGGCCTTCTCCCTTCTCCTTTTCAGTCCCCAGCGTGCTGTGCAGTCTCTCTCCACTTCGGAACTTCCTGCTCCCTCCGCTTGAAACTTGCTCCCTTCACCTCCACCTCCCTTCCCAAAGGCGCCTTCTCTGGGCTCCACAGCCATTTGCCTCACCACCCCCATCATAGCACTTAGACATTTTGTGTCACTGCTGGTCCATTCACCTGCCTCGCCCACTATGCTGGGGGCAGAGACCGTGGCTGTGTCACAGCTGCATCCTTGGAAGCCAGCCCAGGGTAGGATGAATGAATGAATGGATGGATGATAAAAGCCACCATGGCCATCTTCCAGTAAATATTTCATGAATGAAGGAACCGCCATGATCATTCCTTCAAATATTTAGAGCGTTGCCATGGGAAAAGGGGATTCAGACTGGGTGGCCCAGCAGTTGTGCCTGGGATGGAAGAGTAAGCCTACAGGGACAGCTTTCAGGTTAGTCTAGGGAAAGGCTTTCTAACAGTCAGGGCTGCCTCCCTGCGGTGGGTGACTTAGAGAGTGAGTGTCCCATCACAGGAGGTGTGTAAGCAAGGCCCGGTCATGAGGCCGGGTGGCAGTGCCCTGAGAGGTAATTCAGTACTGGACTTGGCAACCACAGCCCACTTCCCGGGATGATGCAAAACATCTATGGGGAGGTCCCCTTTCCCCTGACCTTCTGGTAGGGAGGACACAGGGGAACATCTCCCTGGAGGCTGTAGAGAGCTGAATGGGGTGCATAGCTCCAGTGACCTGGTGAGCGCCAGACATTTGGCTCCCAAGGCTGAGGTCGGGGAGGGGCGGGGCCGAGGGCCATCACAGCCTCTGGGTGGGAGCTGGGTCAGAGAAATTCTGGGTATGAGTCCTGACCAGCCCTGGCACTCCCCTTGCTGCTGCCCTTGCACTCACCACTGTCACTCTTTCAGCCTGAGCTCCCCTGTCTGTCAAAGGAGAGGTGGATTCAGTCCTCCCCAGGAGCCAAGAGGACCAGCTGCTGCTGTGTGCCCCTGGGCAGGTAGCTTGACCTTTCTGACCCTTTGCTTCTTTGTCAAGAAAGATGAGATAATGGCAGTTGCCCTCCCCCATCCGCAGGGGCATTCTGGGACCCAAGTCAAACCTGCAAATGGGATGTCCTTCATTCATTCTGTCAATCTTCGTTGTGCACCTCCTAGGTGCTTTGAAAAGTCTGAACTATCATCCCCATTCCAGCTACTGTGTGTGTTTATGTATGCTGAGGTGACTCCACTCTGCCTCCCTGTGCAATGGGTCCATGACCCCTGCTCCATCCTGTAGCTGAAGGTTGTCCCCCAGCCTTCCCCCCACTTAATCTGCAGAATTAGGATGAGGACTCGTGCTCTGAGAGCAGACACAGCTCCCTGGGAGTGGTGTCCTTAGTGCTGTTCAGGGAGCACAGCCCCGAGTTCTCATTAAATTCTTCACTCCAGCCTCTGTATTTCAAGAGGCCTCGGGAAAACCATATTTCATGAATGAAACATCAACACGTTTACAGGAATAAACAACTGAAAGCAGCCCTGGCTTTCTGGGTGAGGCGATGGCTGCATCCGAAGGGTCCTGCTTCCTCTGGATGCTTCCCTCGGAAGCACAGCCCAGATTCCACCCGATAAACCTTTCCCTGAACGAGGGGCAATGTAAGAGCCACATTTACTGAACACCCATCGTGCGATGGTTCACGGGACCGCAGGGGCGGTGCTGTGATCGCCCCTACTTACAGAAGGGGGGCTGAGTTACCAGAGCTGGGGGGCGGTTAGGGTGGTGGTGGAGTGACGATGGGGCAGAAAATGGGTCGGGGAGGAGGGAGGGTGCCAGGCAAAGACAGGGATTCACAGTTAATTTTCCTTCTTTGTCTCTTTCTCATTCTGTCTCTGTCTCTGTGTGCTGTCTTCTCTCTCACTCTCTCTTTCATCTTTCTGTCTCTGTCTCACGCACACACACGGGCACACACACACTGCCACACACACACTCTTCCCCGCTGGCTTCTGGCCTCTCTCCCGGCTCCTTCCCGCTGCCTGGGCGCCTGGCCCTTCTCTGGGCAGCGGCTCAGTGGCTGGTAGCGCTCCGGTATCTGGCTCCGGTCCAGGCACAGAAGCAAAGCTGGAACCCCTGAGTGTGGGGAGAAGGGGGCAGAGAGCCAGGACCCAGCAGGAGGGTCCCCGCCTGAACCTGGCGGAAAGGTTTGGTTTTCAAAGATCAGGCATGCTGAAGGTTTTAATTTTAAATGTTTTCTTCTTCCTTTTCACTGGCTGGTACGTCCTCCCTTCCCGGGTCACGAAAAGACATTCCGTCAAGAGCAAAGAGGTGATGGAAGAGTGTATCAACCCCCACCGGCAGTGATCGCGTTTCATCCTCACGTGGCCAGTGAGGTCGGGTCCTTGTTCCCATTTGCAGCCAAAGAAAAGAAGGCTCAGAGGTGGGATGTGAATTGTTTGAGGTCACAGGTTCATTCCACTAGAATGACCTAGACTTGCCTGACCCCAGGCCTTCCTCTTTCCCTTCTGTCCCGTGACAGCTCTGAAATAAACTCTGTCTTTTTGATTTTTTAAGACGGTGATAATCTGCAAAGCGCGTTGGGAAGGTCTGGGTGGGAAGCAGGGAGGTGCTGGCCAGCGCATGGAAGGAAGCCGGTCCCTGCTGTGGTTACTTCCTGAAGGCAGTGGTGACCAGCTCCGGGGCTGGTAACCTTCCTGAGGACAAGAGGCAAGATGAAGCATTGACATCTGACTTCCCTGGGCTCAGCCAGAGCTGCCTCCAGCCTCCTGGAAGGTGACCAAACTCTGGAACTTTCTCTTATCCTGGAAGCCCTGGTCACTCCCTTTACTAAGAGCAGGAAATCTCTGAATCCCTCAGTGACTTTCCTTCTCAGGGCTCATGGAGTCTTCAAGCTGCTCCTGGTACAGCACCGCCTGATGCAGAACCTGCTCCCCACCCATGCATGAGCCAGCAGTCATCAGACTCCCCAGTGCCAGGTGCTTGCTGCTCCACGTGCCGCAGGACTGGGGGCTCCAGAGGCCGGGCTGAGTGTGGTTCACTCTCCATAGGGATGCTCTGGGTGGCTCTGGGGTCTGTGGGGAAGTGGCTGATGGGGGACAGTCCTCGTCCTCCTGTGGAATCCACAGCTGATTCCCCTCAGCTTCCCCTGAGCCTCCTTCTAGGGTCTCACCGGGCAAATGCACAGAAAACCCAGATCAGGGCTAATAAGGGCTATCACATGTGTCGCCATGAGGAGTCAAGAGCCAGAGTGTCTGGTCCAGGTCTGGCTTGGCCATTACTAGCCCTATGACCTTGGACAAGTTACCTAGCTCCTTTCTGCCTCAGTTTCCTCATCTGTAAAATGGGGGTAATGGTTTCTTTTCCACAGGCTTGTTGGGAGCAGTATATAAATTCCTGCTTGTGAATTACTTAAAGAGTGCCCAGTACTTAGGTGGTAAATGCCCACTAATCAACAGTTGTTGTTATTATTATTTGGCACTGTTTTTTTATCTTTGAATTTTTTTATTGTTGCAAAATACACAGAATGTAGAATTTACCATATTAATCATTTTAAGTGTATAGTTCAGTGGTATTAAATGCATTCTTCATGTTGTACACCCCTTACCACCATCCATCCCCACAACTCTGTCTTGTAAAACTGAAACTCCATCCCCATTAAACGACATCTCCCCATTCCTCCCTCCCCGCAGCCGCTGGCGACCCCGTTCTACTTTCTGTCTCTATGATTTGACTACTTGAAGTATCTCATCTAAGTGGAATCATACAGCGTTTGTCTTTCTGCGACTGGCTTATCTTTCTCAGCATAATGTCCTCAAGGTTCATCCGTGTTGTAGCATGTGTCAGGTTTTCCTTCCTTTTTAAGGCTGAATGATATTCCACCATAGGGATAGACCACGTTTTGCTCATCCATTCGCCGGCCAGTGGCCAGTCGGGCTGCGTTTGGGCTGTTGTGTGTAAAGCTGCCGTGGGAGTGCAGAGAGCTCTTCCAGACCCTGCTTCCAATTCTTCTGTGGCACCGCTTTCTGAAGCACAGGTTGTGGGATGACAGCTACAGGAAGCAGCAGCTAGAGCTTCTGGTTTTCATCTCTAACACGTCTAAGTTTAGGGCTTGGAGCAGGAGAGGACATCACCATCTGGAGGGACAGACTCAGTTCTCTGCATCCTACTGAGCCTTGCTGAAATGTTCCCATTGCATCTGGGGAGCAGGGATGAGGATGGTGCCAGATGGGGCCCCCAGGGATGAGGGAGGGAGGCGGAGGGGCACAGAGAAGAGGCGGCAGGTAGCCGGGCAGAGGGGCCCCGTCCAGTCCGCACACCTTCCTCCCATCGAGTGGACCAGCCTGCAGCGGCTCCCAGCGGCTTTCCAGCGGCTGGGTCACTGGAAAGAACACTGGGGTCCAGCATGTCCCTCGTTTTAAAGACGAGATATCCGATGTGAGTGCTTTTTTCCATACCACCAAGCAATTAACTCAGTTCCGACACTATCTCCTTGGAAATAGCATCAGATCCCACAGGTGAAGGGTTCGTGCTTACGACTCCCTGCCCACCTCACTTCAGATGCCAATTGCAAGTCCAGGTTGTCACTTGTGCTTCTGACCAACCACCTATAGATGGGAGCCAAGACCCCCTCAGATTTAATTCATTTGTTAGAGCAGCTCACAGGACCCAGAGAAACATTTTATTCACTAGATTACCCGATTATTGTAAACATATAACTCAGGAATGGGCAGATAGAAGAGATACACAGGGCAAGGTGCGTGGGAAGAGACTTCATTACATAGGAATGGTGGATTACATCATTGGCCATTGGTGATTGAACTGAAAGTCTAGCCCCTTTCCCCTCCCTAGAGGTTGGTGGGGGCTGGGGGAGGGGAGGGACTGAAAATTCTAACCCTCCAGTCGCCTGGTTGGTTCCCCTGGCAACCAGTCCTCATTCTGAGGTTAACCTAGGTGCTTTCCAGAAGTCACCTCCTTCATACAACAAAAGGCACCTTTATTGCTCTCAAAGCTTAGGAAATTCCAAGAGTTTTAGGAGCTCTGTGCCAGAAACAGTGCATGAAGGCTAAATATATATTTCTTATAAATCACAGTATCTCAGGCTCCAAAGAGGAAGACCCTTGTCCGAGGTTTCGCAGCAAATCGTCATACAGGCTGGGCTGAGACCTGCGAAAGAAAAATAAAAATGGACTTAGTATTGCTAAGAGAATTCTCTAAAATGAAGCCAGGAGACCATTGAGGAAGTGTGACCTATGCACGGCTCAGTCTGGAGGGAGTCTGACCTTTTGACCACTTATCCTCCTAACGAAGGCATCCAGAACATCTGCCAGAAACTCAAGAAAATTAGGGGACCCTTACCCTAAAACAACTCGTGACAGCCCTCACTTAAGGACAAATATTTCTTTTCTTGTGTCAGAGTACAGCCTTGTGGCATTTTCCTTAATAAGCCCTTGACTCTCTCTTCCCCAGAACATTCTTTCGGTTTTAACTCAATCTCTGTCTCTAAATTTGCAGTTCTTAAGACTCTAAATAAACTCTTTTCTTTTCTTTTTTTTTTTTTTTGATGGTTAATATATATATATATATATTAATTAATTAATTATTGGCTGCGTTGGGTCTTCGTTGCTGTGCGTGGACTTTCTCTAGTTGCAGCGAGCAGGGGCTATCCTTCGTTGCGGAGCACGGGCTCTAGGCACGTGGGCTTCAGTAGTTGTGGCGCACGGGCTTCAGTAGTTGTGGCTCGCCTGCCTTGGCAGACAGATTCTTAACCACTGCACCACCAGGGAATGCCTAAGCTCTTTTCTTACTTGCAGCCTCCTGCTTTTTTTTGGTTGCCAGGCCTCAGGCTTCCGACTTCCTATCCAGTGCTCTTTCTGTTCAGAGCGTCAGAGAGACAGGAAGCTGGGTGGGGCAGGGCTGACCCCAGGGCTCCTCAGAGGTCTGTGGGGGGAGCTCCCTTCTGAGCTGGCCCTCGTCGGCTCACTCTCACCACGCCGAGTGGGTGGATTACCCCTGAGTGACAGTTCCCAAACCCCCTCCTCGGGTTCCCGGGGGCCCAGAGAGGGCCAGGCTGGACTCAGAAGGCACAGCATGGCAGCAGCAGTGTGGGGACTTATCCCTCAGCTGATCCTTTCATTGAAAATCTTACCTAGAGCTTTGGAGCAGAAGCCAATTTTATCTCAGCTTTTGCGTCTTGCATAAACCATGCCCACACACCCATCGTCTTGGAATCATTCTCACACCTATTTTTGTCTACAGGGCCTCAAGGCTCCTCCAGGCTCCACGGCCTCTCCTCCCACCAGCAAGCTCCCTGTATTGGCCGCGGTGTGGCACAAAGTACCTGCACTATTTATTTCCTAATAAAAAGACAGCCTGGCTGGCCCGGTGGGAGATTAAAGCAGAGATTTACTACGAGCTGATTAACCATAAAACCACAGGTTAAATCAATATTAGACGAGGAGGGGGAGGGGAAAGTTAGCAGAGTGGGGTCACATTCACACAGGTGACTGGGATTGCTGTTGTCTCCAGGATTCTGCCCAGAGACGGCTGAGAGGGGGGCCTGGGCCGGATCGGGCCCCTCTCGCTCTGTGACTCCAGGCATGTGCCTTCCACTCTCTGGACCTCAGATTCCCCATTTATCTATATAATACTGAGACTGGACCAGGAGCTTCTTACTTGGTGCATGTGAAAAGAACATGGTCTTTGACACCAGATGGGCTGGGGCTTGGAGTCCAGTGTCCTGCCATGGCCTTCAGCAGGCTGAGTTTCCTCCCCCTGGGGAGAGTGGTAATAAGGGTGATGACAAAAATAGTGATAGCAAACATTTACGGAGGGCTTACCCACACTTAGAGGAACACCATTCGTTCTAAGCCTTTCACATGTTTTGAATTGCTGAATCCTCACAACAACGGTGTCTGGCACCATCATTGTCTCCATCTTGCAGAGGGTGTGGGTTTCCCAGCGAGGTTCACTGGTGCCGCAGGGAGCAGATGCCTGGAGACTTGGTTTGGTCCTGCTGTGGGCTGTTTTCTGCCAGCCTCAGCCTGTGGGGCCTCAGCAAACTCTTCACCAAACTTCAGTGGCTCCAGCCACACCCTCTCCAATGAAGTCTGAACCACAGCACTGGGGGGTGCAGGAGGAGTGGTTCTTTCAAATTAGTTTACTCCTTGAGTACCCTGCCTCAACTCCATAGATCAGCTATTTCTGTTAGAGTTCTCTTCACTTCTTAGCAGTTCATTCCATTACTAGCCATTCATTCTTTACATTAAATTTTCCTGATAAAATTCTGTGATCCTATTTTCTGTCTAGGTCCTGATTGATATAGAATCGGTACTGGAACAGGTCTCAGGATATGGACCGGCAAAGATGCTATTGTTTTAAACAACCCTTTACAAATGTAAAACTATTTTTAGCTCATGGGCCATACAAAGATAGGCCATGGGCCAGACTTGACACACAGGACATGGCTTGCCAATCCCTGTACTAGAGTGACTGTCCACTGGAGAAAAGGAAAGACTCAGGCCTTTTTAGGAATTTCAGATACTGGCTATGAATTGATGCTAAATCCTGGGAACCCAACATGTCACTGTGCTCCACTAGTCAAAGTGGGGATTTACAACCTCCAGGTGATAGATGGGGTCTTATTTCAAGTTCATCTCACAGTGGGCCAAGTTTGTTATTTCCCTAGTTTCCAAAAGTATAATTGGAATAGACATACATAACAACTGGTAGAATTCCCACTTTGGTTCTCTGGCCCAGGAAGCGTTAAGAAGAAGTTCTGGAACTTTCCCTCCCTAGAAAGGTAGTAAACCCAAAGTGATAATGTTCCCTGTAGGAGGCGGTGGTGGTGCAGATTGCAGATTAATGCCACCATCAAAAACAAAACACTAATTCAAAAAGACACATGAACCCCAACATTCATAGAAGCATTATTTACAATTGCCAAGATAGGTAAACAGACTGAGTACCCATCAACAGATGAATGGGTAAAGAAGGTGCAGTATATACTATATATACAATGGAATACTAGTCAGCCTCAAAAGAGAATGAAGTTTTGCCATCTACAGCAACATGGATGGACTTGGAGGGCATGATGCTAAGTGAAATAAGTCCGACAGAGAAAGACAAATACTGTATGATATCACTTATATGTGGAATCAAAAAATACAACAAACTAGTGAACATAACAAAGAAGGAAGCAGGCTCACAGATAAAGAGAACAAACTAGTGGTTACCAGTGGGGGGAGGGGCAATATAGGGGTGGGGGAGTGGGAGGTACAAACTATCGGGTGCAAGATAGGCTCAAGGCTGTATCGTGCAACACGGGAAATATAGCCCATATTTTGTAGTAACTAAACGGAAAGTAACTTTTCAAAATTGTATAAAAAATAAACAAGGAAACAAACAAACCCCCAAAACGCTTCTCATAAGAACTTAAAAAAACTTGAAAGAAACAGGGGTGCTTTTAAATAGGCGTGTTAACTAATCTGATCAACTTGTTCAGAAGTTAGATGGATCTCGGAAAATGACTGTGGATTATTGTAAACGTAGTCAGGTAGTTTTTCCAACTGCAGCTGTTTTCCCAGATGTATTATTTTTGCTAGAGCAGATCGACATGGCCCCTGGCAATTAGAATACAACTATTGGCTTTGCTGATGGCTTTTTCTCTATACCAGTTTTGTAAGGTCCACCGGAAGCAGTTTTCTTTGACCTGGCTGGGCCAACAGTATACTGTCAGAATATTGCCTAAGGGGTATGGCCAGTCTACTGTGGCTCATAACGTAGTGTTGGCTGTCTTGACATTCTACAAAGCACCACACGGATTCGCTTCCATCTAACAGCAAGATCACCTATAAAGTTGCCACTTTTGAGTGGGAACCTAGGAAGAGCAGTCTCTGCAGGAATTCTAGGCTACAGTGCATGTTGTTCTATCCCTTTGGCCTTAAGATACAACAGATCCAGTAATAGTTAAAGTATCTGTGGCAAAAAGGGATGCAATTTGGAGCCTCTGGCCAGCACCAATTGGAGAATCACAGCGCAGATCCCTAGCCCTTTGTAGCAAATCCCTGCCTAGCACTGGGGGGGCCTCTCCTGACTCCCTCTTGTGTGTCAGTGCCCTGTGGGTGCGGGTGCAAAGGGCAGGGCCAGGGAGTTTGTGCTATCAGGGCAGGGTCACATAGCAGTTAGGAGCACTGTGTTCCTTGAGTCCCAGCTCTGTCACTCACTGGCTGTGTGTCCTTATACAACTTACTTCATCTCTGTGCCCATAGCTCCTCGTCTGTAGAGTGGGCCTAGGATATCTACACTGCAGGGCCGTTTGAGGATTACCATCATCAAGCTTCGCTCTGTGCAGGCACTGTTCTAAGTGCTCAGCCTTCCTTGCAAGGACCTTATGAGGGAGGTACTATTACTATCCCCACTTTCAGGTGGGGACACTGGACATAGAGCAGTTAGATGACTTTCCCTGGGTTCAAGCTGGTGAGTGGAAGAGCTGGTCCTTGAGTCCAAATTGGATGAACCTAGAATCTTAGATCTTAAACACTAGGCTATAAAATGTCCATATAGAACTAAGCATGGGGTCTGAAACACCCTAAACCAGTGTTTCTCCAAGGGTGGCCTGCATGGACTTGACCTGCTAGAAGCACCTGGGTGAGGGGGTATGCTGTGTATAAAATACAGATTCCCTGGCTCCATCCCCATCTCGACTAAGTCAGAGTCTTTGGGTCAGGCCTGGGATTGTGCATTTTAACAGACACACCCACCCCTGGGTGATTCTTCAGCAATCTAAAGACTGAGAGCCAGGGACGATGAGTGAATACTGTCGATTCCATCTTCATTGCAAGCATCTTCATCTGAAGAGCTGCAGTTCTGGGCCCTGGAATAAGCCCAGCAGCAAAGAAACTGCAGGACCTTGGACAGGTCACCCATGTGGTCTTATCTCAGTTTTCCTTTCTGTATAGTGGGGATCCTGGTCCCCACGCTGCCCACCTCTCGCAACACGTGAGAGCATGAAGGTGACAGTGACTGCAGATGGCCTTTGGTAACAAGGCAGGCACTGGAGTCACTCTGACCCTGGTCTAATGCCGGCTCTGCTGCTGTTGATGTGACCTGACACGGTTCTGTCCCTTCTGAGCCTCCGTTCCTCATCCTTAAAGGGGAGATAGTGAGATAACAATCCCTTCTCCACCCTAGTTATGATGAGGTTTAATGAGACAGCAGGTACAAGAGTGCAGGTAAGATAAATCCCCCGTCCCTCCATACATAGAAATTATTATGCATTTTTTTTTTTTTTGCATTATGTGGGCCTCTCACTGTCGTGGCCTCTCTCGTTGCGGAGCACAGGTTCCGGACGTGCTGGCTCAGCGGCCATGGCTTATGGGCCCAGCCGCTCCGCGGCATGCGGGATCCTCCCGGACCGGGGCACGAACCCGTGCCCCCTGCATCGGCAGGTGGACTCCCAACAACTGCGCCACCAGGGAAGCCCTATTATGCATTTTATCTGCCCTAGTTTCTAAAATCTCCAGGGACAGCCAAGACTCCCAGGCAACTCTCACTCAAGAGTTTTTGCAGAGGCTTCGATTGAGTCAGGATGGGATCTTGTCTCTCCTTTCTCCCAGGTCAGAGCAGGGTGGGGAGCTGAAGACCCGTCCAGGTGCAGGCAGGGCAGAAACCACAGCTGAACAGAAACAGCACCTCTGATTTGATCATGGTGGCCCAGCACCTGAGTGAGCTGCACTCGGTCTCATTTTCAACCTGTGTCCCATGGTGAAGTGAAGGCGGAAACCCATCCCTTCTGCTCCACACCTCCCCTCGGCCTGACCCCAGCCCTGAAGACTGGGAGTCTGGTGGTCTGTGCTCCCATGTTCCCTGATCACAGGCCGTGGAGAGGGGGTGGAGATAGAGTTCACTGCAAGTGCCAGGACCCCAGCTCTGCTCTCCAGGATGGAAACAAGAGAGATGACTGAGGTGTGCTGCCTTCTTTCCCCCGAGAGCATCTTTGGAAGCACAAAGAGGGAACAACTCAGAGAGGCCATGGCTGGAGACACACTGTAGGCTTACCGACCAGCCAGCTGTCCCCTCCACTCTCCCCAGCCTCACCTAAGCAGGAGTGAGCCCTGGATGGCCAGGTTCTGGGGCTCTGCCTGTGAAGGTTGAATCTGAAAACCTTCTGGAGAGAAGGGAGCACCTGGGTTTTGGAGCAGGGCACCCCTGAGATGGTACCCCTGCTCCAGGATTCTGACATGGAGCGGGGCTCTGGGGGGTGGGCAGAGCGCTTGCCTTAAAGCTGCATTCACCCTAGGCAATGCTTTTATTTAAGGAGGCTTGTGGGGGATGATGGAGATTATCCAGGTGTTCTTTTTATTTTTTTTTTTGCAGTATGCGGGCCTCTCACTGCTGTGGCCTCTCCCTTGCAGAGCACAGGCTCTGGACGCGCAGGCTCAGCGACCATGGCTGACGGGCCCAGCCGCTCTGCGGCACGTGGGATCCTCCCGGACTGGGGCACGAACCCGTGTCCCCTGCATCGGCAAGCGGACTCTCAACCACTGCGCCACCAGGGAAGCCCTTACCTTTTTCTTTTTTTCTGTTGTGGAACAATCATTTTACTTTAGGACAAAATTACATTCATTTTCCTCAGTAAAAATGTATTTCCTTTCTGCGTACCTTCTTTTACTGAAAATATACATCCTACTTTTCATATACAGTCATTTCCTTTTATCCTTATTACTTTAGTAGCTTTAATTACATATATTAACTAGAATTCCTAACCCTTAGAGATTTTAGTTTCTATTGAAGACTAAGAAGTAATCAATTGTGAACTGTTACATCAGCATTTTTTAGATTGGCAAATTCATGAATTCATTTAATAATTTCTAGAAAGATATATTTCCTCATAGCACATTTTTTCAATGTGGCACAAAACATGTTTATTAATAGACCCCAAACGTCTATAGTCTCTGTAATAAGGTGTCAAAAGTAGGTAAACTTAAACTTGTTTAGCAATTAATGTTTCAGTATTTTATCTTATTTGGAAATGATCTAGACACTCAGTGAAATCCTGTCATTTAATTTAGCAAAGCTTTAAAGTTTTAAAAAGATTTTGGAAGATATATACATACCATAACACAAAATTATCATTAAGAAGTTCGACTATAAACTCTTATCCCATCTACATTACATATATATATGTATATAATTATATATATCATTCTATATATTATTTGCTCCTAGAATTTATGTTTAGACTACTCATGAAAACGTCATGAGACATTAGACAAAGTCAACCATTATTCTGAACTATTTTTCCTGATGACAAATTTTGTAACAGATAACATAAGCTTATTTGACTTTTAGTAAATCTAGGTAGAATAAGAGTATTTAATGTTGATAACTCTAAAAACATGCCTGTATTAATTAAACCAACACAGTTAAACAAGTTTTTATTTACCAAAGATTTTTCTCAGATTACGTGAACTTGAAAGCATGTGGGTTAGTTTCTATATTTCTGACAGTTTACAAATACTGAATTTATATGAGAGCTTATTTTACAAATTAATGTTGGCAATTCCATCTAAAGGTAGAAAAACACCATATTTATGATGTACATACATACATACGAACAGAGATCTTATAGCTTCTGTTCTAAAACAATATAAAACTCACTAGTTTATAAATAACAGTTTGTAAACTAAAAATGCCACCTGCCATATCAGTAAACAAAGGAGTTGCAGCCATCAGGCCATCACATTACGGCTGCCCAATGGTGAGCCCTGAAGGATCTCAGGGTGGAGGCGGGATTTGCACCCCATCTAGCAGTCAGCCACTGCAGCCACCCACAGTGGTGCACTCTGAGGGTACTCAGGATGGGAAAGCACCAGATACCAGCCCCAGACAGCTGAGGTGCAGATCAAAGGAATGATTTCAATGAGCCCAGACTTTGCATCTTCCCATACATAGAAAAATGCTAAATTCCTTAACTTGAGACATCTGGTTTTCTTTAATTAACCGTAATCTTTTGATGTTCCCACTACCTGGTCTTTGTTGCAAAAACTCCTGTATATCCTGGCTCTCCCGCCTTGCCTCTTCAGAGCAGCCTCTCAGAGTTATCTGAGATGTTGTGTCCCAGGCTTAAGTCCTCAGTTTTGTCTGCCGAATAAAACATAACTCTCAGTTTTTAGGTTGCGCATTTTTTTTCAGTCAACAAGTTGGAATAAATTAAGTTTACTGGCTCAGATGGCTAAAGTCTTTTACTATTTGTGGAGAAGACTTTTAAGAATTGTATTTGTCTCTGGAAGTAATCTTAAGGAGGCTGTGGTCTAGAGTTTGGCAAGAGAGCTTTTTTGCAGTTTGTATTTTAAAAAGATTTCTTTCTCTTTTATTTTTCTTCCCTTTAGTCTCAGGCAATTGTGGGCTGTGTTCACATTTCAAAGACAGGATAAGATGTATAACTTCAAGGGACAGAGAAAGAATGCAAGTTTTTTTCCCTAGGAGTTTTGGAGTATATTTGCCTATTATTATTAGCCTAAGGTAATTATTATTAAAAATTTCCTTTTTTTTTCTTAGGTGCAGGACAATTGTACTTTCAATCTCCTGATTTTCCCATATCTGCAAATGTCTGAAGGCAAACAGGAAAAGGTCTGAGTGGATTTTGGGTTGTTTTCAGAGTTATACTTTTGTTTTTCTAGAGTCAAGTTGTAAATTAAAAGTTGTTGATTTTAACTCTATTTTCATTTGCATTCATTTAGGTTATCTTCAAAGAATTGGGTATCCATTTCCATTATAATGCTTAGAAGTTGGTTTGCCCATTCCACCACACTATTTGAATTTTCCTTTTTATATCGGGGAGAAAATTTCCAACTAAGATGGAAATAAAAGGATTTCTAAATTCTGTGGCCCAGGGGACATGAATTTTTTGGGTGGGGTTCTAGGATTATACCTGCAAAGAACATTGCATAGGAAAGTCTGAAGCTGGCAAAGCCTGATTACAGAGGCCAACAAAACAAACATTTTGGTCTGTTCTAGATGCTTCTGTCAAATTTTTTTCTTGGATTTTAGCATTTACATGGGTAACCTGTATACTCTAGGCCTAGAGAGTTGGCTGGAGTGCTCTTTGTAAATCTTGTAGGGAAAGGGAAGTTAAAACAAACAGCTGGGTGTTGAAGGGATTTTCTGGGGAAGGTGGAGTTTTGGGAGTTAAGTGCTAAGGAGATGGGGCTGGAGTTTGAGAAGGGGAATTTATGTTGGATGTGGACTTTAATTTTGTTTTAATTTAATTCCTCTTCTTTCATCTTGTTAGGGAGTCCTTAAGGCTAGGCACTATGTATATATTTTGGTCATTATACTTTTTAATTTTGTCTTTCCATAGATACAGATAAGACAATTGTCTAAATTTTTTTTTTTTTTCAATTTAAAATTTCAATTTAAAGGATCCATCGTCTGGCCATTGACCAATAGAATCTTGTTAGCGACTCAAACCAACAAGCCTTTTTAGGTTAAGGAAGGATGCAAAGGGTGTCCCATAAGAGAGTGCAGCCCTCAGAAGATCCAGAAAGTTCACTCTCAAAGATAGTCTAAGAAATCAAAGGTCCTCATTGCACAGGTGTGAAGATGGTGTAGTGAAAATGGTGTCTCTTGTCTCTCATGGGCACATGAGACACCTCCAGTTACAAACTTGCTAATCTGTGACACCAGGCAAGTGCTACTGGAATGCGATTTTTCCAGCACTAACAAAGTAATGAAAATTGAGATGACAAAGTCTCCTGGGGGGACTGGGACCCCTCATGACAAACTCCCCTGCCAGCTGGAACAGCTGGACAAATGGAGGGCTGCTTGTGACTTCCTGTCTTGAAATCTCAGTCTATTTGGATGGCAGAGACCAGAGAAAATATTCTCATTGGCCACAGAGCAAGTTCTCAGGAAATGAAACAAGAAGAAAGGAAAAACCTCATCCAGTTTTTACATCGGGGATGTTTTAGAAACACAGAAAAGTTTGTCTAAACAAACTCTGGTCTGATGAGAATTGGGAGCTTACCAGTCTGTGAGTAGCTTGTAGGGTCTATGCCTGTGTTCTGCTCTGTGGTTTTTCCTCCTGATGACAAATGACACAACAAAGACAAAGAAAAACAGTAACCATCTCTGGGAAGAAAAGGATCAAGAAAAATCAAGAGTCCTTGTTACCAAGTCGTTATGTCACAAGGAACTAGTTCCACAAATATTTTCTCCTGATAATCAAAATTTAGAAAAGAAAAGGACTCTCACCACTCCTGCTTGCAACAGACCCTGTAGGCAGAGAGATCCAGGAGGCTGACGTGGTAAGAGTTCTAACCTTCTGCCCATACTTGTCAGAGGTCCCAGGATCTCTCAGCATCTAGCCAGGAAAATTTATCCTGCTGACTACACCAAATGTTGGGGAGGAAAAAATGTTCCTCTACCCTTCTAGGTTCTTCTGGCTGGTCTAGTCGTTAGATTGACATGAGACAGATTCACAGGAGAAAATCAAATTTTAATTTTGTGCGTACGGGAGTTTATAGAAATGTGAGACGCATAGCAATGACCAAAGCAGGCAGCTTTATACCTTTTAGACACAGAAACAATATATTTGTGAAGAACGGACAAGACAAAGAAACTTGGGCTTGGGTACTAATTAGTGAATTATCTAAGCACAGTTTGTTTACACAGCCTTCTCAGCCCCAAATTCCCGATCTCTGGCGATAAGGATGCCTCTCTACCTCCTGGTACTGGGAGGGCACCCTTCACACGGGAGATTTATTTTCTGCCTTCAGGAGACAAAGAGGAGGTTCAGAGTGTTCTTCTTGCACTGCCTGTTCCTCAAGGAGCTTTAATTCACACTAATGAATATGCCACTTCAGCATATTTGGGGGTGGCCTGCCCTGAGCCCCGACGTGACATTTGCCCCATGCGGCTGCTCTGAGCAGTGGAGATCGTGGTTTGCATGTGACAAGCCCTGAACCCACATCAGGTCATGCTGGTATCTTCATCTGTTCCCCGGATGTGTCCCCTCCCACCGCTTCCAAGCTCAAAGCAGGGCTTTCCCTGCCTGCTGGGCTCTTCTGCCCTCGGCACTGAGACGTCATTCCCTACCCAATGTGCTCCCTGCCTGGCTCAAAGGCAGTCTCCTTAAAACCCTCCCGGACCCCAACCAGACAAAGCCTGGTCTGGCTCTGAAGCGCTGTCCAGACCCTCCCTCAGCCTGAATCTGCCTGTAGGAGTGACCGTGATGACAACTGTCAAAATCATAAGGAAAATAACAGGTGATCTGTGCAGAGCGGTCACTCTGCCGGGCCCTCGTCAGCGCCCCTTATCTCACGTCACTCGGTACACAGCCATCACTTCCCTGTTTCAGAGCTGAGGGGACCCAGGCTCAGAGAGGCTGTCACTGCCCAAGGTCACACAGCTGGGAGGTGCCTGCGCAGGACCTGGGGAGGTGGCCTACTCCCCTCCCTCCCACCCCTGACCTGTGACCTCCTGGAGGACAGAGCCCATAACCTCCCACCTCCGGTCAGCACCAACACCAGTGAGGCCACCAGGGACCACTGCAGGGCCTGGGGCACGCGGGAAGGCGGCCCCCACACTCTGGACTCCACGGAGTGGGCTTGAGGAGACCCGATTCTGGCCCGGATTCAGCTCCCACTTCTCTGGGTGATTTTGTGCAGGTCGCCTTCCCTTGCTGGGCCTCAATTTCCCCATCTCTAAAATGGAGACATCAGTGTCCAGGACTGTTCATCAGTTTTCCAGGTTGAAGTCCCTGGTTTCTGGCCCTGGTGCTGGCAGATGACACCCAGACACTCCCCCTTCCCCCTT
Source organism: Tursiops truncatus (assembly GCF_011762595.2). NCBI lineage: Eukaryota > Metazoa > Chordata > Mammalia > Artiodactyla > Delphinidae > Tursiops > Tursiops truncatus. Next base: position 160,916,514 of record NC_047034.1, on the reverse strand, counting down.
AGCCTAATTCTCCTGAGCCTCTAATAGCAGGTCCATCAGGCTCACCCCCACCCCTGGCACATTCTCCCCCCATCCCCAGAGACAGCTGGGTGTGTACTTCTGGAATTCTCAACCCAGGGCAGGCTCAGCCCTGGGGATCTGCTCCATGACAGAGGGACCTTAATAAAGAGATAAAACCCTATACTACCCTCCAGGGCAAACATGAAACACTTTTTATTAAAACCAAGATAGATACATCTATCTGGAGTCACATGAATTTTACAGATAAACATGAGTTCAAAGGACTTTCCACTCGCCCCTGACTCATTCGCCTCTGACCCCCCAACCCCCAACCTCACCCCCTGAACCTTCTACATGGAAAAGATCTTTGGAAGCACAGGGCTGTGGGCTTATCCCCATCGTTACCCCTGAGCAGCTGTGCAACCTTGGGCAACTTGTGTTGCCTCCCTGGGCCTCAGTTTCTTCATCTGTTAAATGGGCAGAGATGCTTTGGATGAATCGGAACTGGGGCCCATGTTCTCCTGGCAGGTAGACTTAGGCATCATCCCTTCCATAAATATATTTTATTCATTATTCAAATACATTAGATTAAAGGAGAAGAGAAGAATTTATTTCTGGAGGCAGGTGCCTGTGGGTAAAGAGGGAAGCGATGGTTGGTGGGGGTGGGGAGGGGAGAAACAGCTGCCTGCATCGTGCTCTTTCTCTTTCTGGCCACAGGGACAGTTCTCCAATTCCATGGGGAGACAGGTAAAGGCCAGAGCATGGCTGTATTCATGACACGTTGTGTGAGCCTCAGCTTCTGAGCAGTGCAGCTCAGGGACCAGGTAACATCCAGAGAGAAGAGATGCGGCATTCTCCCCAGAGCAGGCCACCCGCCCAGCACCTCCTGGGCCTTCTGGGGTCACTGCTTGTTGGACCAGGGAGAGACCTCAGCCCTCAGCAGAGGCGCAGGCTCCCAGAGACACCGGCACTGGTGGCAGAGGTGGGAGGCCCCGCTGACGGCTTGCAGGGGTCAGCAGTCCAGGAGGAGGGCAGAGGGGACGATGAGTGTGATCGGAGCCCTAAGCATGTGTCCCCGCCCAGCGTGGATGCTCAGAGCTAACGGGAGATCCAAGAGGGAAGTGAGGTTCTATGGTCCTCGGGTAGGTGCAGGGCAGTTGTCTGATGTTAAGGTGGCCCCTTTATTTCTTGCTCTGAGACATTCTGATTACAAGAATAGTCTACCTTTCCCAAAGCAGCAGGTTTGGAGGGACACAGAGTGCTGAGAGATGCCAGCAGGTGTTTTCTAGGATCAGATCAGTTTGTATAACTGTATTAGCCAGTTTTTTGCTACGTAATTAGTCATCTGGAAATCTCAATGGGTTACAATAGCAAACGTATTTTCTTGCTCACGGTAGGTGAGAAGGCTCTTCTTCAGGGCGCAGGTGGGCTCTGGTCTGTCCTCAGGTCCTTCTTGAGCCAGCAGCTCCCCTGGGCAGGCTCTTCAGTGACGAACGAAGAGAGCAAAGGAGGGGTGAGCAGGAACATTCGACTCTTTTTCAAATATTCTGTCTTAAACATTAAAAAAAATTTACAAACAGTAAAATCCACCCTTTGGTGGTGTACAGGTCTCTGAGTTTTAACACATGCGTGGATTAGTGTTACAACCACCACTATCAGGACACAGAACAGTCCATCACCTCCAAATTCCCTTGTGGTCACACTATATCCCCACCTCTAAGCCTGGTAACCCCTGGTCTGTTCCTCATGCCTATAGTTATGCCTTTTCCAGAATGTCATACAAATGGAAACACACAGCATGTAGCCTTTTGAGTCTGGCTTCTTCCACTTGGCATAATTATTTTGACATCTATCCATGTTGTGTGTGTCAGTTGTTTGGCCCTCTTTACTGCCGAGTAGTGTTCCACTGAATGGATTGTAAAGGCTTCCCTTGGTATCTGAGGAGGATTGGTCCAGGATCCCTGTGGATACCAAAATCTGAGGATGCTCAAGTCCCTTACATAAAATGGTATAGTATTTTCCTAGAACCTATGTACATCCTCCCATATACTTTTTCATCTCTAGATTACTTATAATACCTAATACAGCGTAAATGCTATGTAAAAACTTGCTGGTGTGCAGCAAATTCAAGTTTTGCTTATTGGAACGTTCTAGAAAAATTTTTTCTTTATATTATATATATATATATATATATAATTTTTTTTTTTTTTTTGCGGTACGTGGGTTTCTCACTGTTATGGCCTCTCCCGTTGCGGAGCACAGGCTCTGGACGCGCAGGCTCAGAGGCCATGGCTCACGGGCCTAGCCGCTCCACGGCATGTGGGATCTTCCCGGACCGGGGCACAAACCCGTGTCCCCTGCATCGGCAGGCGGACTCTCAGCCACTGTGCCATCAAGGAAGCCCCCTAATATTTTTGATCTGTGTTGACTCCATGGATGTGGAGCCCGGGGATCTGGAGGGCTAACTCTACCGGGGTTTTTATTCATTGACCTGTTGAAGAACATTTGGGTTGTTCTCAGTTTGGGGCGATGGTAAATAACGCTGCTCTAAACATTCATATACAGGCTTTTGTGTGAAGGTAAGTTTTTATTTCTCTTGTGCAAATACATAGTAACAGTATGGCTGGGTCATGTGGTAAGTGCACGCTCAACACCATAAGAAACTGCAAAACTGTTTCCCAAAAGGACTGTACCATTTTGCATGCTGACCAGCACTGCATTGAGAAGTGCTGACATCCTTGTCAGCACTAAGTATTGCCAATTTGAAATAAATTAATAGTCATTCTAGTAGATGTGTGGTGGTATCTTATTATGGTTTTATTTCATGTTTCCCGAATGGCTAGTGATGTTGAATGTCTTTTCATGTGCTTATTTTCCATTCAAATGCCTTCTTTGGTGAAAAATCTTTTGTCTTCAAATCTCTTGTCTATTTTTTCAATGGGTTGTTCATTTTTATATTGTGTTTTGAGAGTTCTTTATAGATTCTGAACACAAGTTCTTTGCTGGATATGTGATTTGTAGTATTTTCCTCTAATCCGTCCCTTGTCTTTTCTTTCTATTACCAGTGTCTTTCACAGAGTAAGTTTTTAATTTTGATGAAGTCCAATTTATCCATTTTTTCTTTGATGGATCATATATATATATATTTTAATATGGAGGGAGGATGTAATTTATTTATTTATTTATTTTTGGCTGTGTTGGGTCTTCGTTTCTGTGTGAGGGCTTCCTCTAGTTGTGGCAAGTGGGGGCCACTCTTCATGGCGGTGCGCGGGCCTCTCACAATTGCCGCCTCTCTTGTTGCAGAGCACAGGCTCCAGACGCGCAGGCTCAATAGTTGTGGCTCACGGGCCTAGTTGCTCCGTGGTGTGTGGGATCTTCCCAGTCCAGGGCTCGAACCCGTGTCCCCTTCATTAGCAGGCAGACTCTCAACAACTGCACCACCAGGGAAGCCCGATGGATCATATTTTTGATGTCACATCTGAGAGCTCTGCCTAACTCAAGTTCACAAGGATTTTCTCCTATGTTTTCTTCTACAGTTTATAGGTTTACACTTTATATTTAAGTCTGTGATCCATTTTGAATTAATTTTTGTGTAAAGTGTGAAGTATGTTTTGAGGTTCAGTTTTTTTGCACACAGATTCCACCATCACTTGTTGAAAAGATGATCCCTCTGAAAAAAAAAAAAAAAGATGATCCCTTATCTATTGAATTGCCTCTGCACCTTTGCCAAACATCAATTGGCCATATTCTTGTGGGTCATTTTTGGGGTCTCTGTTCCATTCCGCTCATCTATACGTTTATCCTCTCACTAATATCACACTGTCTTAATTACTATAACTTTACAGTAAGTCTTAAAGTTGGGACAGTTGAGTCTTAAGAATTTTGTTCTTATTTTACAAAATTGTTTGGACTCAGTTCCTTTGTATTTTCATATAAATTTTGGAATTAGCTTGTCTATATCTGACAAAATATTTTGTTAAAATTCTGATTGTGGTTATGTAAAATCTATAGAATAATTTGGGGAGCATTGACATATTAACAGTAGTGAGTCTTCCAATCCATGAATGTGATATGTCTCTCCATTTATTTAGGTCTTTGGTTTCTTTCATCAGTTTATTTTTTTTTTTGTAGTTTTCAGAATATAGATCCTGTACATATTTTGTTACATTTATACCTAAGTATTTCTAGTTTTTTGGAGCGATTGTAAATGGTATTGTTTTAAAATTTTTGATTTCTAGCTGTTCATTGTAGTACATAGAGATTTTCATATGTTAACTTTGTATACTACGGCCTTGCTAGAACTTCTTAGTTCTAGGAAGTCTTTTTCAATAGATTCCTTGGGATTTTCTACATGGACAGTCATGTCACCTGTGAATAGGGACAGATTTACTTATTTTTTTCAGCTTTATTGAGGTATAACTGACAAAATGTGTGTATTTTAAAGTGTGCTACTTGAAGTTTTGATATATGTGTACATATGTTGTGAAATCATTCAATCTGTGTGTCTTTTTCCCCTCATTCAACTGCCTAGGGCTTTTAGTACAAAGATGAATAAGAATAGTGAGAGCTGACATTCTTGTCTTGTTCCCTATTTTAGCAGAAATGCCTTCCATGTTTCACTATCAAGTATGATGTCAACTGCTCTACCTTGCCATTATAGTGCGAAAGCCGACGTGGACAATACATAATAAATGGGCATAGCTGGGTTCCAATAAAACTTTATTTATCGACACTGAAATTTGAATTTCATATAATTTTATATATTATGAAATATTATCCTTCTTTTGATTTACCCTTACTATTTAAAAATATAAAAACCATTCACAGCTTGTGGCTCATATAAAGACACATGGCAGGCCTGATTTAGCCTTCAGGACATCCTTTGCCAGCCATTGCTCTAGTCTACTCTTCCATGTCTTCCCCCTAAATATTTACATTTCCCCCCAAATGTAAATAGAGATGCATAAATATTTTTCCAGTTTTCTTACTTTAATAATTTTAATGACATCAAAACATTTAACCCACAGATATAGAAAACAAACTTCTGGTTACCAAAGGGGAAAGGAGGGGGCAGGGATAAATTAGGAGGTTGGGATTAACATATACGTACTACTATATATAAAATAGATAACCAACAAGGACCTATTGTACAGCACAGGGAACTATATGCAATATTTTGTAATAACGTATAAGGGAAAAGAATCTGAAAAAGAATATATATATATATATATATATATATATATATACACATATCGGAATCACTGTGCTATACACCTGAAACTAACGTGACATTGTAAATCAACTGTACCTCAATTTAAAAAAATTAAAAAAGAAGTATGATGTTAGCTGTAAATTTTCTGTAGATGCCCTTTACCAGGTTAGGGAAATTCATTTTTATTCCTTGTTTGTTGAGAGATTTTTAAAAAATCATGAGCGTATATTGAATTTTGTCAAATGTCAAAATGTCTTCTGCATCTGTTAATATGATCATATATATATGTATATGTGTATATATATGTACGTGTATGTATATTTTTCCTTCTGTAGTCTGTTGACATGGTGGATAACATGGATCGATTCTTAAATTTCAATCATCTTCATTCCTGGAATAAACAAAATTGGCCATGATGTATTATTCTTATTATATATTCTTGGATTTGACATGCTAATATTTTATCGAGGATTTTTGCATCTATATTCACAAAGGAATATTAATCTTTAGTTTTCTTTTCCTATATGGTCTTTGTCTGGTTTTGTTATCATGGTAATACTGACCTCATAAAGTGTGTTGGGAAGTGTTCCCTCCTTTTCTACGTTCTGGAAGAGATTGTGTAGAGTTGGTATTATTATGTCCCTTAGATGTTGATAGAATTTGACAGTGAGACCATCTGTGCTTTGAATTTTCTTTTTTGGAAGGTTTTCTAACTATAAATTTAATTTCTTAATAGACAGAGGGCTACTCAGATCATCAGATTCTTCTTGAGTGAGCTTTTGTAGTTTTTATTTTTCAAGGAATTGGTCCATTTCATCTAAATTGTCAAATTTATAGGTGCAGAGTTGGTCAAAGTATTTGCTTATTCTCATATTAATCTCTGTGAGGCCAGTAGTGAAGCCCCTGCTTTCATTTACAGTATTGGTAATTTGTGTCTTCTCCCTTTTTTTCTTGATCAGTCTGACCAAGGTTTATCAATTTTATTGATTTTTTAAAATTAACCAAATTTTGATTTTGTCTTTCTCTACTGTTTTTGTTTTTAATTTCATTGGTTTCTGCTTCTGTCTTTATTACTTCCTTCCTTCTGGTTGCATTTTTATCTTGCTCTTCTTTTTCTACTTTCTTAACATGGAAGCTTGAGATATTTCTTTTTTCCCTTAATATAAGTATTTAACATAAAATTTCCTACCAACACAGCTTTAGCTACATCCCACAAATTTTCATTAAGCTCAAAATATGTTTTGATTTACCTTTACACTTTTTTTGACCTATAGGTTATTCATAAGTGTGCTGCTAAACTTCCAAGTGTTTGGGAATCTCCAGATATCTTTCTGTTATTGATTTATAGTTTATTCCCGTTTTGGCCAGAGAACATACTTTAGAGGCTTTCAATTCTTTTAAATTTGTTACTTTGTTTTATGACCCAAGATATGGTCTATCTTCATGAATATTCCATGTGCACTTAAAAAGAATGTTTTCTGCTATTGTTGCGTGTGGTATTTTTTTTTTTTTTGCGGTACACGGGCCTCTCACTGTTGTGGCCTCTCCCGTTGCGGAGCACAGGCTCCGGACGCGCAGGCTCAGCGGCCATGGCTCACGGGCCCAGCCGCTCCGCGGCACGTGGGATCCTCCCAGACTGAGGCACGAACCTGCGTCCCCCGCATCGGTAGGCAGACCCCCAACCACTGCGCCACCAGGGAAGCCCTGGGTGTGGTATTTTTTAAATGACAATTAGGCTAAGTTGGTCATATTGTTGAGGTCTACTTTTACTGATTTTCTGTATACTTTTTCTATCAATTACAGAGAGGAATGTTGAAGTCTCCAAATATAACTGTGGACTTGTCAGTTTCTCCTTACGCTGTATTTTGAAGCTCTTTTGTTAACTCCATACATATTTAGGATTGCTATGTCTTCATGGTAAATCGACTCTTGTCATTATGTAATATCTTGCTTTATCTCTGATAACTGTCCTGTTCCTGAAATCTACATTTTTCTGATATTAATAGCCATGCCAAGTTTCTTTTGATTAATATTTGCATAGTACATTTTTTTACCAGCTTTTTACTTTTGACCTATCTGTATCTTTACATAAAAAGTGGTTTTCTTGTAGACAACGTGTAGTTGGGTCTTTAAAAGAAATCCAATCTAGCAATCTCTCTCTTTTAATTGAGGTGTTTAGACGATTTGCATTTAATGTAATTATTGATATGTTTGGATTTAAGACTGAGATTTTATTGTTCCTTGTACTTTTTTCCCTTGATTTCCCCTTTCCTGACTTCTTTTGGGTTATTTGAATATTTTTATTGTTCCGTTTAAATTAATATCTTGGTCTTTTTATTACATCTCTTTGTACAGATTTTTTTGGTGGTTCTCTAGGGATAACAATATACACACTTAACATACAATATACATACTGAACAGGCTACTTAAAATTAATATTTTACCACTTCAAGTGAAATTTAGAAACGTTTCAATCCATTATTTCTTTTACTCTCCAACCTTTGTATTACAGTTGTCATAAGTTTTACATGTATATACTACCAGATAATGTTATAATTTTTTTTGCGGTACGCGGGCCTCTCACTGTTGTGGCCCCTCCCGTTGCGGAGAACAGGCTCTGGATGCGCAGGCTCAGCGCTGAGGCCATGGCTCACGGGCCCAGACGCTCCACGGCATGTGGGATCTGCCTGGACCAGGGTACGAACCCATGTCCCCTGCATCGGCAGGCAGACTCTCAACCACTGCGCCACCAGGGAAGCCCATGTTGTAATTTTTGTTTTCAACTATCATACATATTTTAAAGTACTAAAGGGAGAAAAATAGTCTATTATTGTTACCCAGATAATTCTGTTAGTCTAGCTTCATTTCTGAAGTTCCGAGTTTTTCACTGGTACCATTTCCTTTCTATCTGAACTCGCTTTAGCATTTATTTCAGAGAAGGTCTGCTGGTGACAAATTCTTTTAATTTTCTTTCATCTGAGAATGTCTTTATTTTGCCTTCACTCCTGAAGGATATTTTTTAGTAGCTATAGAATACTGGGTTGACAGTAGTTTTCTTTTACTACTTTAAGAATGTTCCAAATATGTATAAAATGGATAACTAATAAGAACCTGCTGTATAAAAAAATAAATAAAATAAAATTCAAAAAAAAAAAAAAAAGAATGTTCCACTGTCTTCTGGCTCTACGAATTCTAGTTAGAAATCCATAGTCATTTGTATGTATTTTTCTCCTATATGTAAAGTGTTGTTTTTCTATGGTTGCTTTCAAGATTTTTTTCTTTGTCTTTGGTCTTCAGTAACTTGATTATGATATAACAAGGCATGATTTTCTTTGTGTATATCCATTTTGGGTTTGCTGAACTTCTTGAATTCATAAAATAATGTCTTTCTACAAATTTGAGACGTTTATATCCATTATTTCTTCAAATACTTTTTCTGCACTGATCTCTTCTCTCCTTCTGGAAAGACCTCAAAGACACAAATGTTAGACCTTTTGATATTGCCTCACAGTTTCCTGAGGCTCTGTTCATTATTTTCTCATTCTTCTATCCCCCCATCTATTGTTTATATTGGATAACTTTTATCGATCTGTCCTCAGGCTAACTGACTCATTCCTCTGTTATATCCATTGCTTTATGGAACACATCCAATGAAATTTTAAATTTCAGTTATTGCTTTTTTCAGATCTAAAATTCCATTTGGTTATTTTTTTTCCACTTTTAAAATTGTGGTTAAAGTACACGTGACATAAAATTTACCACGTAACCATTTTAAATGTATAGTTCAGTGGTATTAAACACATTCATAATGTTGTGCAACCATCACTACCATCCATCTTCATAACTCTTTTCATCTTGTAAAACTCTGTATTCATTACATAGAAACTCCTCATTCTGACCCCCAGGCCCAGCAACCACCATTCTACTTTCTGTCTCTATGCTAGCGACTATGCCAAGCACCTTGTGTTAGTGGAATCATCCAGAATTTGTCTTTTGTGGCTGGTTTATTTCACTTAGCATAATGTCCTCAAGGTTTCTCTGCATTGTAGTATATGTCAGAATTTTCTTCTCTTCTTAAAGCTGAATAGTATCATTTGGTTCTTTTTTAAGCTTCTATTTCTTTGCTGAGAATTTCTACCTTTCCATTTGTTTTAAGAGTATTTTCCCTGATTTCATGGAACATTGTTATCATGGCTGCTTTAAAAATCTTTGTCTGATAATTTCAACATGACTGTCATTTCAGAATGGGCTCCTATTGATAGTCTTTTCCTCTAGAAGTTGTTGAGATTTTCTGATTCTTTGTATATTGAGTAATTTTGGAGTATATCCTGGTCATTTTGAAACTTTGGTTTTTTTAAAAAAATTTTGTGGAGAACTTTGATTTTTCTTTAAAAGAAGGCAGTTAGATTACGAGGGTGCAGGCCGCAAATCCTCACCCATCTTCTTTGGCTGGCAGTTTCAATTTCAGTTGAGTTTTCAAAGACTGTGATACTATCTGATTTTTCCCCAAGTGTGTGCTTCCCCTCCCCCAAGGGCACACTACATTGTAATTCAGTTCTTCACGCCTTTAGTGTATTGTTTTGGATCAGTTACATACATGCCCAGCCTGTGTCCAGGACTTCATACACAGCATTATTGGATGGCTTTCTCAAGCTCCCCACTTCCCTGTGCTTTTCTCCCACACTTTCTGACTCCCAAGGGCCCCCTTACTTTGTAAGGCTTCAGTTTGGAAATGCCATGGTCACTTGCACCCACATTCCATTGACCAAAGCAAGTCATACGGCCAAGCCAAGATCGTGAGCTTGCCTGTTCTAGGGCTCTACAAATCCACATGGCAGAGGCAGGGAGTAAAAGATGGGAAACAGAAGTCCAACCTACCATTGTAACACTGAGACTCAGAATCACAGGACACCCTGGCCTCAGATGGCTCATCTGGGTTGCCCACAGTCCTCCAGATTACTGGTGCCACCTTTCCTTTAATGTCTTGTAAACTGGCTTGAACCACAGCTCAGGCTCTCTGCAAAGTCCAGGGCATTCCCAAAGAGGTCTACAGATTCCCCCGGGCTTAGGGTCTCCTCATCACTGCTTCTCATTGTTTCCTTTCTCTTCTCAGTTTTATCCATGTCCCTCCCATGTCTATTCTCCTTTTTCCACCTCCACCTGCACCCCAGCTGAGGGCTCAAGTTTGCATAATCAAAAACCCTTGCTTTGCTTGACAGAGCAAAAATCATTTATTCTGAGCTTCTCTTTAGCCCCATAAAATGCCTTTCCTTTTTTTTTTTTTCCCTTCCTGTTAACTCAATAACATTCTGAGGCACAGCAAACTGCCTGTCTGGATGAAGACATAAACTAAAGGGAACTAGCATAAAGATTTGTCCCACACCAACTCCTTTCTGGAGTTATGGTGTTGGAGGAGTGTCTTTTCTTTCTTCCTGATGCTTGTATTAGCATAGGAGGGGCGCTGAGAAACACTACGGTGAGAAAGTCAGTTTACGGTTGTTTAGTTCAGCCTTTCCAAAACTTACTTGGCCATGGAACACCTCCGTCATGGAGCATCTATGAACATCTGAAAGCTCAAGGTGTGGGAAAGCCATCGAACGGGGGGGGTGGTTGTGAGGATTAAAAGAAGGAAGCTGAGCCTCAGGTAGTTTTTGGCGATGCCGGTTCCCTTCCTTCTCTAGCGACCCCACCCTGTCAGTGACCCTGAAAAATTATCCAAATGAGAAAACTATTGAGAGCGAGAGAGGAAGCACTATTAATTATTACACCAGGGCAGTAGGCATATACTGGGCTGTCCTGGGCCAAGCGGGGCATAAGGTCCCCTATGCATTTGTGTTATAGCTGGTGGTAGCTTCAGATGAGCTGTGAGTTCTCTGTAGGTCTCAGTTTCCCCACCTGTGGGATGAGGGCCTCTTAGTTCATTTATTTTTCCATTTATTCAATCAGTCAACAAATACGTAACCAAGCTTTCCTAGGAGCTAGCACTGTGCTGGGCCGTCAGGAGCCAACAGTGGGATGAGAGCCTCCCCACCTTCAAGGGCGTCACCATATAGAAGGAGACACAGATGTGGGACTGTTCGGGGATCGTGGTCTCGGCTGCACCTTGACTTGAACCCTGAATCCCCGAACAGAGACCAGTCTAGAAGGGCCTTTTGGTGGTACATCCTGGGCTGTCACAGGAAGATGATCCCATAGCACCTGGAGCCTCCCCTCACCTGCACTGGTTCCAGCAACTTCCAGGCTGGAGTCCTAGGGAACTGGCGGAGGCATGGCCACCTCTCTCTCCCTGGGAGCACTAATCACTACTCACCCGCTGCTCTGGGGAATGATTACCTGTCAAGGTTCATTTGAGCCCGTGGCTTCCTGGAGGTTCTCCCCACCCCCTGCATCAGGCCGTCCTGATGGCAGCAGGGCAGCTGCTCCCCAGGAAGTGAGAGAGAGGAAAATTACCTTCCACTGTACCTCACCACCTATTTGGACTGGCAGCCATGGCAACAGCTTGTGTCCTGCCAAGCCTGATAACAGAACTGTCATGGCCCGTGGACAGTCTGACCCTGCGAGGTGAGTGGTGAGGATTCCAGGAGATTGTGGAGATTGCCGGCAAAATAGGCCTCCTCAAATTAGATTGCCTTGCTGAGTGATTTCAGACTTGGCAAATTGCATCTTGAGCAGGGCCTGTTACTCTGCTTCCCTCAGCCCAACTATTAAAGCTTTCTTCAAAGACCATCACCACTAGAGACAGCTGGCTTTGGATTTGAATTTCTGTATGTGACCAGGCGCATGAGGGTAGATAAGTCACTTCCCAGGGACAATATTTCATGGGGATAATAACTGCATCAGTCAGGACCTTTTTGATTATAAGGGAAAGAAAAGCAGAAGAGGAACTATAAGCGTATTAAATGAAACGTCCAGGGGAATTTCAGGTATGGCTGGATCCAGGTGATCAGATGAGGTCTTCGGGAATCCATCTCTCCCTGTAAGTTGACTCTTATTTTTCTCCTTTTTTGCTTCCCTACCATACAACCCCTCTCTTCCTGGAGGCCCCCAGAGGTTCCAGCAGAAGGGAGAGCTTCACTAGCTCAGTAATTCCAAAAAAGTCTCAGGATAGAATTTCATTGGTCAGTCCTGAGGTATATGCCCATCCCTAAACTAATTGCTATGGCCAGAGGTTATGTGCAGTATTTCTAATTACTAATTGGCCAGGCTGACATTATGTGCTCATCTCCTGGAACCCAAACCACCAAGGACCTAGGAAGTGGTGGCAGTGGGTCCCCAAAGAAAAATGGAGGAGGCGGTACTCTAGAGAAAGAGGGAGTAGGTTTCCAGCTGGCAAAAATAGTCTCTTGATCGGGGAGAGGTTGAAAATACTTACCAACCACTAGACCCAAGGCACTGACCAATAGGGTTGGAGGCTGCCAGAGCTGGGCAGGGCCCCAGAGGCCCCCGGCTGGGCTGCATGATAACTATTTAGTTACTGGAGGGTGAGGAGGTGTGAGGGTACCTGGAGAGGGGCTGGGGCACACGGGGCTCAGGGTGGCAACTGATACCAGCCAATAAAGGCACATTTCTGCATTTTTACCAACTGCTCTGGCTGCCCCAGTGCCTCTTGGTGAACATGCCCTGCTGACCGCAGCTTCGCGCGGACCCCCCGCCTTGTTCTCTCAGGTCAACCTCTGCTCGCGGCTTTAGAAGCACCCTTAGGCTTATCTGTGCACAGTTCCTCCGTAGACCTTCATTAGCACGCGTGGGCCACTGTTCAGAACAGCCTGCCCCACAGGCCACCGGCCTCGTAGGTGGACCTCGCCGCGGTGCCAGTGGCAGTGAGCGGTGGGCCCAGCATCTCCACGTTCTCCCAAGCAGGGTCTGTGCTGTTGTGTATTCAGTAACCTTAGACCTCAGGCCGCCTTATCTGCGTCAGCCTCAAGATAGCCGATGTTTGCGCAGCACCTGTTGGTGCCAGGTACAAGTCTAAGCACCTTCCCTGTGTTAGCTCATTGAATCCTCACAGCAACCTCATGAGGGAGGAACCATGATTACTCCCATTTTACAGATGAGAAACCGAAGCACACGGAGGTTCAACAACTTGCTCAGGTCACACAGCTAGTTAGCGACAGGGGTGAGACTTGAACCTAGGACGTCTGGCTCCTCATGAGGATTAAACAGGATGATGGAGGCAGGAAGTGCAAACGCCTGGCACGGGGGCAGCACCCAGTGAAGTCACCTCTACTCTGATTAGCTCTTGGCTCAGTAAACTGGCACTGAGCACCTGCTGTATGTATGGCCTGCACCGGGGCCTGGGGTTTGGGGGTTTGAATCAGGAAACAGGATTCGCAACCCCCTGGGAAGAGACAGTCCAGCGGGAATGATGCGATACATGGACAAACATCACTGTTGAACGGGAGGATCACAGGGAGGTTCAAGGTGTTGGGCTCAGAGGTGGCGAGAGATGCCCACCACGGGGAAGGTCAGGATGGGCTCCACAGAGGGGGCCGCAGACGAATGGGGCCTTGAAAGAAGGTGCAGTCATGGGCAATGAAATTCTCTTGGTGGCAGGAATCAGAAACTCACTCAAGCTAACTTACACCCAGAGGGGGATCCAGGACCTAGGGTGGTCCCCAGATCCAAGGTCAGGAGTGTGGTCAGACCCCAGAACGGAGAGCGGGGAGTGGGCAGAGCTGGGGTTCTCCCTCACGGTCCTGGGTTTCTGCTCCTTTTACACATCGTGGTTCCCCCCTTCCCCCCATCAGCATCCTCCTTGACCAGGCCCATGACAGAACCCCGCAACAGACCCCTTGAGTTTATGCAGTTTACAGTTTACACGTTAGGTCTGGCCAAGGAAAGAATAACTCCTGGGTCTTCCATTACTCCTGCCAGGCCCAGCCCTGGTCAAGGGAGCTGTGCTGGGAGCAGGGTGATACACAAAAGCCTGTGGGTCCCACTGACTATGGGGGAGGGGGGAGCGGAGAGGGGGAGGGTAACTGGGAAGGCTGCCCAGGAGCCCCTCAGGGGGAGAATGTCGCCCAACGGTGACAAGGCCAGGTGGGCATTCTGGAGGCGGAAGCGGGGAGAAATATTGTCAGGAACAGTTAAGATGACAAAATGGAGTCATGAGAGGCGGCCGCAGCAGCTGGCCCTGTGCAGAGTCATTTATATGCTCTTCCCCAATTAGACGTCACCTGAAGTAGATGCGGTGGCATCCCGGAGCATGAGGAACCTGAGACGTATTCGCTCAAGTTCACCCAGCTGGGGAGTGGCAGAGCCAGGATTCAGAGGCAGAATTTCCTGGTGCCAAAATTACACTGCCCACGTGCCCAAACATCTGGATCACCCCCAGGTCAGCCCATACCCAGGACGAAGTCCAAGGCCTCCGAGGCCTTGGCCTGATCTGATCCCCATCCTATGTGACCTCCTCTCCCTCCATTCCTTCCTCACTCTGCTCCAGCCTCACTGGTCTCCTGGCCGTCCCATGACCACACCCAGTACAGTCCCACACCAGGGTCTTGGCATGTGCCCCTCCCTCTGCCCCAGATGCTTATCCACCTGGATGCACACGGCCCACCTGACTCAGGTCTCTGCTCAGATGTCCCCCCACTGCCCCCAGATGGCCTTCTCTGCACAGCCCGTCACCGCAGCCTCTCCATGGCTCCCTCCACCCCTCTGCTTTATTCTTCTCTATCACGTGTCCTCTCTGACGTCGTGGGATCATATGCACATTTGTTTTTCTGGTCATTGTCCATGTTCTACAGTAAAATGCAAGTTCAAAGATTAGGCTGGTTTTGTTCACCGATTTTTCCTGCTGTCTAGAGCATAGCTTGGCACACAAAAGACAATAACTATTTGTGTGCAAATCAACCTATTAAAGGGGGTGTCAACACCTCTGCTATACATGTGTCACGATGATTACATTACATCGTGTATATATAGAACGCATCATTGGCCTGACTCGGGGCAATTTCTCAATGAAAGTCATTATCATGATCTTTCCCTCAGTTGTGCTCCTGCCCCAGGGTCCTGTGACTTTTCTAAACGGCAGCAGCAGCCACCCAGTCACCCTTGTTGAAAAGCTGGGTGTGGGGGTCACCAACACCTCTTGCCCAGTATTCCTGCTCTCCACAAGGAAGGGTTGACTTCCCGGCCCCCTGTGGTTGTGGGGGGAGTAGTTGAGCAACTCATTCTGGCCAATTGTGAGCAAAAGTTCTTGCTTTGGACTGAATTGTGTCCTCCCCGCCCCCGCAGAATTCATATACTGAAGCCTGAACCCTCAATATGATGGTGTTTGGAGATGGGGCACTTGGGAGGTGATTAGGTTTAGATGAAGTCCTGAGGTTGGGACCCCTGTGACGGGATTAGTGTCCTTATAAGAAGAGATACCAGAGCTTGCTTCCTCTCCCTCTCTCCATACTCATGCATGGAGCAAAGGCCATGTGAGGACATGGCAAGAAGGTGGCCGTCTGCAACAGAGAAAGAGCCCTCACCAGACGCCAACCCTGCCGGCACTTTGATCTTGGACTTCTAGTCTCCAGAACTGTGAGAAATAAATTCCTGTTGTTTAAGCCACACAATACTATTCTAGTATTTTGTTATGGCAGCTTGAGCCGACTGAGACAGTGGTGTGTGCCAACTCTGAGCTGGAGCATTTGATGTTGATGGGAGACCCCCCAGAGTTCTCTGTTGATTCGCTACAGCAACTGGCAATGTAGCAAATGGTGGCCACTCTGTTGGCCTAAGTCCCTGAGTGAAGACCATAAGGGGCAGAGCCTCAGCTGGGCCTCAAAGGACACAAAGCCTGAGTGATAGATTTTTGATCTTTGTTGATTTGGGGGCTATTTATTACTGCAGCAGAGCCTTCCTTGTCCTGACTGATAAAGTTACAGGGGCTGGGAAGGTTATCCCTCAATCACACGTCAGAACAATATCTCTTTAGGATAAAGGAGGGCTTGCTGTTGCTGGATGAATTCAGGCCTTGTCACTTCTCTGGTTCCTGGAGAGGAATAGCAGCGTGGAAGCCAGCAGAGACCTGGTTTCCACACCCAACTCCTCCACACACCAGCTGTGTGACCTTAGACAAGGCACTACCCTCTCTGTGGCTCAATTTTCTCTTCTGACATGTGGGGATAGCAAGAACTTCCTCCTTCCACCCTCCAACGCACACACAGGTTCTTGAGGTAATGAATGTGAGAGCATAGCACAATCGTGGGCCACTGATAAGATGAGGAGCCTGGACTGGCGACTGTTCTGGGGTCCCTGCCGGGCCCATGACTCTGTGCTCTTTGATTTCCTGCTTCCTGCAGCCTCCTGAGAAGGGGGCCCTGGTCACTCAGAAACGTTAGCACCGCTCAGGTGAGGAGATGCGATGCATTGGCCGTGTCTCCTGATTCTCCTGCTGTCACGCTTAATGCAGGCTCCAAGCCTGGCCACTCAGTCACTGTCATGGAACATTCCAGAGCTAGCACCTGGGTCCTTCCCGCTAATGAGGCGCTTCTCAGAGACTCAGTCCTCACCCCCATCTTTTTTCTCTTTGCTCTTCCTGTCATATCCAGGAGAAAAGTGGTGTTCAAGTTGTCTGTCAGCCAGAGGAAAAGGGAAGCCTTGCTGAGGTGACTTTCTCTAGGGGCTGTCTTTCTGGTGTGGCCCTTTCTGGGCTCCAGAACTTGACTGTGGTCCTGTGGTACCGGTTCCTCCATTGACCCACAGGAGCTCCCAGACTTAAGAGCTTTAGGACATTGATTGGATGATTCCTTGAGAAAGACAGGTCAGCCTCTAAGAAGAGGACTTGACAATTCACCGTATGTGTAAAACTAAATGCAACTTTGAATGGTACTCGATGGAGCCTGTGGCCAAGACGTTGTCGAGTTGCGGATGTTACCAATACCATTCGGCCAGAATGGCGAAATGCTGGCAACATTCCAGAGGTTGTGCGGGGTGTTGCTCGTGGTGGACAGGGTACCAGGATGTGAATCCTGATCTTCACTGTCAGATGGCCCTTTTCCAGTACCTAGCAATGCTTCCGATTACGACCATGTCTTTCTAGCTCTGGATCTGCTGAAGTGCTGGTGCTGCCCGCATTTCCCAGCCTCCTTTGCAGCTTAGTCCTCCCCACGTGACTCGTTCTGACCAATGGGCCATGAGCAGAAGTAACTTGTCACTTCCAGACTGAGATGGCAAACAGCTAATGTGACTCCTCCTTCCCTCTCTTCCCATTCAGAGTGACCTAGGGGCCACCTGTTTCAGACAGCAAAGCTATAAGAGCCAACAGACCCACATCAGACTGATGTGAATGAGAAAGACCTTTTTATTAAACCATTGAGATTTGGGGGTGTGCCTATGGTGTCGACCAGCATTCAGTATCCCAACCGATGGGGGCCCTGGAGAATACAAACTCCATGTGGGCAGGGTCTGGTCTGTCTCGTCCACCCCTGTGGTGGACACCAGTACATAACAAGCATGTAGAAGCTGCTAAATAAGTCTCCAAGAATGAATGACTGAACGAAATCTCTTTTTGAGTTTCCAATGTCTTTTTACTAGGCAACTAGTGAAAGCCCTTTACCCAGGTGTGGCTCCAACAAAGGTCTCTGTTCCTCCCTCCCTTCTTGCCTGCCTTGGGTTCTACGGGTCCTCACGTCTGAAAATCCCGGCCGTTCCTGCTCACACAGCTCTGTCTCCGGGTGTCGCTTCCCTGTGACGCAGGCCCTTCTAGCTCTTGCTCTAAATCTGAGTCTTTGTCAACAGCAGTCTGGAGGAGTGTAATTGTCCCCTGTGACATATCTGACACTGTCTTGGGGGCTTCCCATGCAGGCTTCCCCAACAGTCTGGTCTAAGACCAACATGGGAATCTGACACATTGATGTCTGGGTCCATGCAAGCGCTCCACAGCTGGCCCCCATCCAGTAGATGTGACCAGTGCCACTGTTCACTGGACAGTGGTCATGTGCTTCTAAACCTATCACCAGGCTCAAGTTCTGTGTTCCTGAATCGACCACCTAGACTGGCCGCTAGAGGACTGTTCCTGAAGTCAAAACTGACCCACCCCTCTGCTGCTGAAGAACAGTGTAGTGGCTAAGAACATGGGTTCTAGAACCTGAGTGCCCTGGTGCAAATTCCTCTTCCTCCACTTAACGGCTGTGTGACTTTTGGTAATTTACCGAACCTCTCTCTGCCTCAGTTTCCACACTATTAGTGGGGAAACTGGAGGGGAGACGAAGCCTCTCCCCAACTCTAAATGATGAAATAATAGTGTGACCACTTGCTGGGCATAGCTCTGTACTAAGCAGGGAGGCCACCCTCTTATGAAAACAGGCTTAGGAGAGTTGACTCACTCTTCCAAACTCCTGAGAAGTGCGGGTTGGGAAGTGGACCCAGGAATGGCCCTCAGCCCTTGCTCTTCTCCGCCCCCCACAGTGACCACACTGGGCTCTGGACCCTGCTGGCCTCGCCCCTGGCCTCCTGGGACAGCTCACTCAGTACCAATTGGCTCTGATTATCAGAAAGTGCTTCTTCCTTTGCATTCTTACCCGCCTACTGGAAGATTCTGCCAGCTGGTCCTCGTTTTGCTCTCTGGAGCCACACAGTGAGTTTAATCTCCTCAGTACTTGCGAAATAAATTTAATAAACTCCACAAAGTGTGTAATCTCATAGACAGGGTGCAGAATTTCTGTGCTTCTGACTTTTTTCCCCCATAATTACTAGCACCATGGAAATTGCAGGGATTACAGACTCCACCGGAGACAGAGATGAGTTGTGTCACCAAGAAAGTACAAATGAACTGAAACTCCCGCACAATAAGGTGGGCTGAGATTTGCATTAAACCAGGAGGCAGGTTAGTGCCCATTAACTCCATGGGGACCAACCGTGACCTTCAAGCGTTTGTTTAGGAGATGGAGAAGCAGGGTGGGGGACGCAGTTGGGGTTGGGGTGGAATGCGGTGATTGGTGGCAGGCTGTCTTTAATAGACTGACTCATTACACATCTCAGAGCTCATCTGGGCTCACCCCATTTTCCCTGTCAGACAACATTCCTCCTCCATCCCTTTCCAACCAACCTCCATCCCCAGGAAGGAAAAGACTCATTCCGACATCACACAGCTGGTCCAGGGGAATTGGGACCAGAACACAGGCTATCTGATGCTACGCCAGTGACCTTCCCGTTGCACCCACTAACCCTGGTCCCTATCAGCTTTGGGCTAACACACTGTCAGCAGGTTAGCAAAAAATGTCACGTTGTCGTAAGAAGACTCTTCATGCACCTGTGATCTACGTGGGGAGGGCCTAATGAAGCAGGACCTGCTCCTCTGAGCTCTAGTCTCACTGCCCAGCACACGGTGGCACACTTACCACCAACTCCCATCGCATACTGATGGCAGACGGTGTTGATGGATTTCAGCACTGTTCCTACTAAGCGTGGATCGCACAATCTTATCCAATACGGGAGTTAACTCGTGAGGTAAGAGCTACTCCCCATACCCGGTCTTTATGAGCTCCATCAACCAAAAGAAAAAGTAGGTAATTTGGGCTTCCCTGGTGGCGCAGTGGTTGAGAGTCTGCCTGCCGATACAGGGGACACGGGTTCGTGCCCTGGTCTGGGAAGATCCCACATGCCGCGGAGCGGCTGGGCCTGTGAGCCATGGCCACTGAGCCTGCGCGTTCGGAGTCTGTGCTCCGCAACGGGAGAGGCCACAACAGTGAGAGGCCCGCGTATTGCAAAAAAAAAAAAAAAAAAGTAGGTAATTTCTGAGTTTTAATTTTTTTCTCTCAAACCCACTATTGAGCTTCAACTGTGGCTGTTAGTGAGCGAAGGGCTATGCTCGACTCGCTGCAAGAATGGCCACAATTCTCCACCCGTCCCTGTAATCAAGCCCTTTGCTATAGGACTTTGCAGCTCCTTTCATCAAGTGGGGGAGTTTATTTCTCCCCACCTTGTACTTGGACTGGCTTGTGACTTCCTTTGCCCAATAGAATGGGATGGAAATGACAGTGTGACAGTTCAGAGCGTCACCCCAAGAGACGCAGTGCTCTTCTACCCAATCTCTTGGAATCCTACTGCTGCCATGGGACAAGCCTGGGCTAGCCTAGTAGAAGATGAGAGACCCCCCTGGGCCTAATCACCCCCATTACCCCAGATGACAGCCAGATAACTGTCATTCATTCGAGTAATGTCACCTAAGACTAGCCAGCTCCAGCTGACCTGCCAGCTGACCACAGACAGATGTGTAAGTCCAGGTGAGATCAGCCAACTTTATCCAGACCAAAAGAATTCCCCAGCTATGTTTCAGACTCATGAAATAAATAAGTGCTTACTGTTTTAAGATATGTTTTGGGGTTATTTTTTTTAATGCAACCATGACTAACATGCACTATCTAATGTGGTTCCCTCAATAATTTTTTGTAATAACAAATGATCCCCATTTTACAGATGGGAAAGTTGAGGTTCAGAGAAGTAAAGGCTTGTTTGAAGTCATCCTGCTAGTAATCCCAGAGCTAAAATTCAACCCAGGTTTTTCTGACTCCTCTGTCATTTTTTGATGTAGCTGAAGAGTCTCTAATACTTGGGTGGCAAATAGGCTTCATTTCACTTGCCAGTGTTAGTTAGTTGGTAATGTCTGCCTGTAATGTAATGTCGAAAACATGGAGGGGGAAAAAGATTACTGTGGTTGATTAGTGATGTCTGCCATGGATGGTGAACACAAAAGCAGCAGTGTGAGTGCTATGCATTAGCCATTAAGTCTTGTGTATATCCAAACCCAAAGTATGAGAGAATTTTGGCTGACATATCAGGACTTGTCCCTGAGGCAGAGCAGGGTGCTCTTACCTAAGATGAGCATGCACTCTTATGTTATGCTCAGGCCCTGTGTCTTCTAGTTATTAGCCCTGTTGCCACCACTAACCTGCCTAGGGTGATATAGCATAGTTCACCTCTTAAGGTTGATGTTAGAGTTAAAAGAGATAATGGATGAAAAACCATTTAATTTCCAGGTAAAAATGATGGCTAAAGGACACTTGAATCACCTTCCTCTCTCAAAATCAGCTAAAGACAGCAACAACCAAAACTGGAATATAGGGGAATTTTTTCCCCTGAATTTTTATTGAAATCACAAATTGCCACAGCCCCAAACCACAAACACTGAAGTCCTTTTGCCCAAATACTGTGAAATCTAGACCATTGCCCAGAGGAAAGAGAGAATCTATGCAAACATCTCTAGTATGTTTTGTGGATAGGAAAGTTGAGGCTTTGCAGGATACATCCCAAACCTGAAAGCTTTATCCAAAAATCTTGGGCTTAGAGCCCTGGGACCCAGTCACAGCCTCCCTCGAGGCTTTGCAGGGGCCACACTGACCGCTGGGTGTCAAACACTGAGCTGTGTTCCCACAGCAAAGGAAAAAACTGATGTGGTAAAATAGTTTAAGACGACAAACCCAAATGGAAGCTGTGGTCTCCCTGAGATCATCTCTCCCAGCCTTTCCCACACTACCCTCCCACAAAGAGCTGGCCCCTTGGAAAATGAGTTAAGAAGAAACCAGCACAGGAACTGTGCAGAGGTGCTGCGAAAGGGGAGAAAAGGAACATAAACGAAAGCAGATGAAGAAAATACTCTGCAAGAAGAATTGCCCAAAGAAGCAGGGAAAAACAGTTGTTCTTTATAGCCTTCATCATTTTCAAATGACACAATGTCTCTATAAAAGACTCAAATAAGGGCTTCCCTGGTGGCGCAGCGGTTGAGAGTCCGCCTGCCGATGCAGGGGACACGGGTTCGTGCCCCGGTCCGGGAGGATCTCACATGCCGCGGAGCGGCTGGGCCCGTGAGCCATGGCCACTGAGCCTGCGCGTCCAGAGCCTGTGCTCCGCAACGGGAGAGGCCACAACAGTGAGAGGCCCGCGTACCGCAAAAAAAAAAAAAAAAAAAAAAAAAAAAAAAAAGACTCAAATAAGAAATATAAGGATGGAAAGAAGTGATTATAAAATAGTGAAAATCAAGCTGGCTGTTCTTAGGAATGAAATAGAAAAGAAGAACAAAAGATATTAAGCCACATTAGAAACACCAGCAAATAAAATGAACATGACTAAACCACAGTAAGAAATATTGTGGTTAAGCTATGGAAAGTCATGCAACATTAAACAGAAAAGAAGAACTTTTTTGGGGGGGTCAAAGATTAGAGTGATGACATGCCATGGAGTAACTAAGCCCGTGTGCCACAACTACTGAGCCCGCATGCCACAACTACTGATGCCCATGTGTCCTAGAGCCCGTGCGCCACAACTACTGAGCCCATGGGCCACACCTACTGAAACCTGCGCACTCTAGGGCCTGTGTGTTGCAACTACTGAGCCCGTGTGCTGCAACTATTGAAGCCCGTGAACCTAGAGCCAATGCTCTACAAAAGAGAAGCCACCACAATGAGAAGCCTGCACACCGCAACGAAGAGTAGCCCCGCTCACCACAATTAGAGAAAGCCCACGCTCAGCAATGAAGACCCAACGCAGCCAAAAAATAAAATTAATAAGATTAAAAAAAAAGATTAGAGTGATGAGAGGCATAAAAGACAGAAAAAGGTTAGCTAACAGATAAACCTTGTATGGGACAACGGTATAAAGATACTCAAAGTTATACTAAAATAAAAGTCTGAAAATAAAGTCATGAATCTTCAGGTCCAAAGTACACACAATCTTCCAGGAATAACTGCTGAAGAAATATCAGCTCTAAGACAAATCTGAATGAAATAACTGAGCTTCAGAAATAAAAGATTCATCTGTTCATCTAGGCAGAAAAATCAAATCACAATGTAGGCAGAAATCAGATTGGCACAAAGGTCTCCGCAGTAATGCTAGAAGACATTGGAACAATGTCTACAAAATCTGAGGGAAAGAAAATACAACTCCCGAATATTATACCCAGCCAAGTTGTGTTTCAAGTAAAAAGGTGACAGGGACATTTTCATCTGTCTGGAGCTCAGGAAACAACATTCATGAGTCTTTCTGGAAAAAAATATTTTATTAACAAAAAATTGAAAGTAAAAAAGATAAAAGGAAATGCAAAGGTATAGTCAAAAGTTAAAATAAGATAGAAGGAAGGAAGGAAGAAAGGGTTGGGGCTGAGAAGTGATTCTATTTAAATGCAAAGCTCACTCTAAATTGCCATGAGAATTGTGCTTCCATAACAGCACAAAATGTTGTAAACCCTGACAAGGTAATAATAACGTTTTAAGGGACAGTATAAATGCACTAATTTCCTAACTTTTCTTATTACTAGGGAGGCAGTACATTCAGTCTAAAATAAAAACATAAAGCTCTTCTTTTTCTTTTAAAGCACGACCACAACATCTTAATTTATGTTTTTTCAAGCTTTCTTCTTAACTGTAAAAATATTTTTAGGAACAGGATATCTCTTGTGAGGCAACATTTATCTGAAGTTAATACTTATTTCAGTTTAACCTCGATTTTAAATTCTTCTGTTAAATTTAAGTAAAATTATATTTAACACCTTTTTATTAAACAGTGTATAATCTCATTTTTCCTCACCTATCTTTCCTTCTATGCTACATATGTGCACAGAGAGGTGCCTAGCATGAGATCCAAATGCTGAATTTATTTATTTTTTGTAATCATCAGCGTTGCTTAAATGTTTTACACTATACATTTGCCATTTTTACAAAATCAAAATTCACTATTTTAAAATTATTTTGGTGGCATCAGTCGGATCTCAGCTTGTGTCTTGCTCAATGAAATCAAAGCTGGTGTTCTGACAAAAGTGGGGTGTTAGGGGATATCTTTGCCAAAACTATAGGATGATATCAGAGGGCCACAGGGAGGAAGAGCTGAGAGGGGGCCTCCTGGGTGAGTAGCAGATGGTCAGTGTTGAGGGGACGTTGGGGACGGTGGGCACAGTGCTGCCTGAACACCATGACTAAGGAGGCGTACACCTCCATATTTGTCATCCAAGTGTGGGACAAGGGATGGGACCCACAGACTTCAGCTTAGCTGACATTTACTACAAGCCCTCTCTTGTAGGAGCCTGTTTGGGTCTGGAGTATAATTACAGATGACAACTCTTCACACCCAAACTGGCTCCTTCCAACCCATTTCTCTGCAAACCCAGTTGTACCACCCAGTCCCCACCTGCTGAAACCCTTCCCTGGGTTCCTCTTGTGCTCAGCCTAACAGAGAGGTTGGATCACTTGCCCAAGGTCACACAGTTAGTCACTGGAAGATGAGGGATTTGAACCTGGTCAGTCTGGCTCCAGAGTCTGTGGGCTTAGTAGCAAAGGTCAAGGTCCCGAGCATGTCATGTCTCCCCCCACCATCTATTCAACAGCTCCCAACTCTTCAACAGCTCCCAATTCTTCTCTCACACTGGAGAAGCCTGGATTGAGGGGCCTTCATTTAGGAAGAGAAATGGATTTGGCATCTGTCCTTTGGCCCCTTCTCTCCTCTTTTCCCCACTCCCAACTTTCATAGTGAAGTTAAGATGGGTTGGTAGTAAGAGCCTGGCCTGGGAGTGACGAGTTAAGGATTTGAGTCTTGTGACCTCCAGTAAGTCAAAGAGATTTGCTCTAGTGCATTAATTAGCTGATCCATTCTTTCAAACACCCACTAGGCCCTGTGCTGGCTGGGTGCTGGTCAACCAGGGAGACAGATCATAGGGGCATGGATGGAGAATAAGTGGGTGGCACATGTGGGGCTGACTCCATTTCAACTGAGACTTCAAAGATGAGGGAAGCTTGTGGGATGGAGAGCTGGGGCAGAGCATTCCAGGCTGTGGACAGACAGGAAGCCATGGAAGCCATGGTGAGAAGGCTGGATTTTATTCCAAGTTCAGTGGGAGGCCACTGGAAGGTTTTAAGCTGGGAGGCATGTGATTGGATTTACTTTTTAGAATGTTACCCAGGCTGCATGGAGGAGGCGGGAGGCAGGAAGTGGGAGAGGAACCAGGTGGGATGAGGTGCCACGGTCGGTCGTGCAGTTTCTAACTCGCCCTCCTGCCTTCCACTCTGCTTTCTGGCTGGCCCAGGGCAGGCAGCCCCGGGTCCTGGTCCTTCCTCCACCCCAGGCTTTAGAAATTGGAAATCGGAGCTGCTGTGCAGTGAGGCAGAGATGGGGAACCCTAGAGAAACACAAGCCTAATTCCCACCCAGCCCTCCCGACCCCCAGGATCACCTCCTCAACAGCCGTGTCATGTTTGCATAGACACAGAGGTGCAAGATGGCTAGTTTGCATAGACACAGAGGTGCAAGATGGCTAGTTTGCATAGACACAGAGGTGCAAGATGGCTAGTTTGCATAGACACAGAGGTGCAAGATGGCTAGTTTGCATAGACACAGAGGTGCAAGATGGCTGGTTTGCATAGACACAGAGGTGCAAGATGGCTGGTTTGATGACAATCTTTGGCATTTGTGCAACCCCTGACCTCGGCAGGGGCTTCCCTGCCCTAGAGGGAGACAGGAATGCAGTGTGGGTTGAATGTGCCAGAAAGCTGCCTTCCCAGGCTCCCCATTTCCTTTTCCACATTCCAATGCCTTGTCCTGGCATCTCAGAGCGGTTCCTACCCAACCACCCATTCATTTGTTCACCCAAACCCTGTGAGGTTTGTCAGGCAGGGATGGTCATGCTCACTTGTCAGATGTAGAAACTGAGGCCTGGGGAGGGGAAGCCACTTGTCTGGAGCCACTTCCCGGTTGGTGGAGGCTTAGTCCTGTAATGGCTGTGTGACCTCGGGCAAACCACTTAACCTTTCTGGGCTGCCCTTTCCTCCTGGGCTCTGCTTCTTGTGTGGTGCAATGGGGAGGTTCAAGCGGATTAGGATACATTTTACACACCTGAGAGGTGAGAAGGATTATTGTGAGCCTGGGTATCACTGTCACCACTGAGTGTCCCGGGGCTCAGCAAGAAGCTCTTCTTCCCTTCCCTGGCTCCGTTTTTCCAAACCAAATCCCCCAGCAGGCCAGCAAGTGAAAGCCATGATTGACTTGTCCTTATCAATATTCCTCCCACAGCTTGCCATCCTCCTTGTGGCCTGAGCAAGGAAAACCCATCCCTGCCTCTGGAAGCTCCAAGCCTTGTCAGGCCCTCAGGTTCCTTAGAATCCCAGCAATTCAGGGCTGGACTGTGAGATTCAATCAGACTCAACCCTTTCACTGTGCGGATGGTGAAACTGAGGCCTGAGGGTAAATAATAATAGTAATAACAAAAAATATCTGGGTCATTGCTTTCAGTTACAGATGATGAGAAGAAAATTCATATCAAACTGGCTTCAGCACAAAGGGGAAGTATTGGCATAGGTAACTGAAAAGTCAAAGAGGAGGGTTTCAGGAATGGCTTCCTCAAGAGCTCAAACAAGGTCTGAGTCTCTTCCTCTCTCCCTGCTCTGGTTCTGCCCCACTGGCTCCATCCTCAGACCCTGTGTTGGCAAGATGCTGCAGCAGCCTTTCTGTCCCCTCAGGTTCAATTTCAGAGGCAAAGAGCAAGTGTTTCACTCCCAGCATTCCCAGCCAGCATTTCATTGCACTTTGTTGGCTCTTATCAGGCCTTGTGACCATCCTTGAGCCAATAACTGTGGCCAAGTTAATGTAAATCCCTGACTAGCTGGAGCCACCCAGAACCGCCGACTGAGAGTAGAAGGAGGGGGGTACCTTTGATCCCTCCCCAGATCAAGGACTGTTGTTGAGAGGAGATGAGTACTGGGGCAGCAAAGAACTGATGCCTGTTGGAGTACACATCAACGGCAGTGGAGTACCTCCTGCCACGGATGCCGGTCTAAGCACTTGGCATCCAGGACCACAAACCTCCCTAGCGAGCTGCCAGGTGGGCATACTCACAGAGGAGGAAACTGAAGTCAGAATGGGAGGTGACCTACCTAAGGCACAGCTAGGAAGGGTTCAAAGTCAGCAGCCCAAGCACATTTCAGAACAGTTACCACTGGGGGTAACTGAGGCTCGGTCCCAGTGAAGAATGCTAGGAGACATTCTAGAACATGCCTGCCAGCTATCCCACACGGGTCCTCCAGGTTCTCACCCATTGCTGGTGGAAGGCTGGCTGCCTGGCACGCAGGCTGAGAGGAAGCCTCAGATGGAGACTTACAGGTGCCTGGTGGAACATTCTAGTAGTGGTAGGGTCTGGGATGGGGATTGTCGAGGGGATGTGCCTGGGACCTGGACAGCATCTGAGGAGTGTATGATTGACAGAGGGGGAGGGAGTCTTCTCCCTCCTTTCTAATCTCACCCACCTCTGCCTTCCTGACCCCCCACCACTGCAGAGGCGGAGGAGTTGATTCATCAGAGCCACAGTTACTGGGGGACAGGGTTACTGTGCTACAAGGTCGGAGCCCATATAGCCTTTCTCTTCCACTTTCTGCCACTGCCATGTGGTGGGCAGATGTAGGCAGGACTCACCTCACCTTTCCCACTTTGTCCGAAAAACTACTGAGTAAGTTAGGTCAGAGACTGCAAGCTTGGCCCTATGCCCCCCTTCCCTTCTTGAACGTCCTTCCCTCTTGTGGTCAGACAAATGTAAACCAATCTCAACTCACGAAGGAGCAATGTAGGAGGATCCATCTAAGCTTTGAGCCTAAGCTAGAAATATCTAGAAAAGGCATAGGGTGTGGGAGAGCACAACCTGCACAGAAGGACCCAGAGCAGAGGGCAAGAGAAACTTGTGGACATGACAAAACGTGGCCTTGTCATCATGGTTGGATTGTTGGGACACCTTTAAGTGGGCTGCCCTCAATTCCAGGGCGCTATGAACCCCAAATATTGAGAACCATCCTGGCCTCGGCAGGTGGGCAGCCGCCCCTTCACTGCGGAGCTCATGGCTGCACGGCCGTCCCGGCTGGAGGACCTGGGGGTCCTCAGGGCGAGGTGACCCTGCGCGTGCCCCTCCCCACACTGGGCGCCCCCCAACACCACCCCCTCGTTTCCTCTCCACCGGCAGGTCAGGTCGGGGCTCTGGGACCGCGGCCATCAGCGCAAACCTGGAGGAGCCGCGGGGAGGGAACTGCGGCCGCGCCTTTCTTCCTCTTCCTTCTGCCGCCTCAGCCACCTTGTCCCCGGCCACACATCAGGCCAGCGCTCCGGGCTCATAATTTCAAAGGCCTTTTACCTTTTCTAGGTCAGGATTTTCTTGCTTTTGGCCAAAGGCCACTGCAGAATTTACAGAACGAGGAGCCAGCGCAACACGGTCTTCGGAGGACGGAGCTCGCGGGGCTGACGGGCGGCTCCCCCCCACCCGGTCTCTGCCGGCTCCTCCCGCAGCGGCGGCCCCGGCGGCGGACACAGCCGCATCGGGCGGGGCTGTGATTCCTCTCTCCCGCGCGGGCTGAGCCCGGGGCACCGTCACCGCGCAGGGGCTGCTGGGGGCCGCGGGCGGAGCCGGAGGTGCTGGACGGAGGGCAGCGCCGCGGGCGGGGGCTCGGGGTCCACCGCCTGCTCTGTCCCCTGAGTGGCCGCGTGCCTTGTGGCCGGGAGGCACACCGCTTCGGGCCTCACGTCCCAGCCAGGACAGGGGACAGAAGCACACCCCGTGCGGCTGTGGCCAGGGTTCAGTGAGGCGATGCAGATGAGGTCCGTGTGCCTGGCTTCCAGAACTTTCCATGAGACCCCAATCGCCTGGTGACGGAAAGTTAGGAGGAAGCCGATAGTAATTTTATCTCTCTCTCACTGAACCGCGAACCCGGACCCTGAGGTGAGGTCCGGGAACTGCACCGGGAGAAAGGAGAGATGCGGCTCCGCCCTGACTGACCGGGGCTCCCGCGGGTCGGCGGGGCTCCCGCGGCCGGATCGAGGCCCGGCCTGGCCAGCGGGGGCTGCGGCCGCCGCAGTGGAGCACTGCTGGGTCGGCTGAGTCACAAACGCCCGAGCGCTTCCCGATTTCTTCCTGGGGCCGCAGGACTCTGAAGCTGAGGCCGGGGCCCCTCAGTCCCTCCTGGGGGGCCGGTGTGAGCGAGTCAGCAGGGCCCTCCCCACCCAGGAAGCTGCCCCTATCAGGGTCCTCGGCCCAGGGATGGGGTCCAGGGGGAGGAGCGGGGCGGGGGTGGAGCCGAGGGCAGAGACTGGATGAGTCATTCCCCCCTGAGCCTCGCCTGACACCCCGGAGAAGGGCGGTGGTGGTTCGGGCCGCAGGGCTGCTGGGGGGCGGCCTGGGTCACGTGTGCAGAGGTCAGCGGGGGGCTGGCACCACCGGGAGGGCCTGGGGGTGGTGGGAAAGGGGTGCGCTAACTGGGACAGCCGTTCCCAGAGGTTGGAGCGCGCAGACTCACCCCCGGAGGTGTTTAAATACAGACTCCCTGACGCCACCCCATCCCAGAGGTCCTGGTGCCTGGGTCTGGGGAGGGTCCGGGGAATCTGCATGTTCGCAAGCCCCTCCTCCATTTGGGAGGCTACCGACCACACTTTGGGGACCCTGAGGTGTCTTCTCGGGGCTTGGGCAGGAACTGGAGGAGACTGAGTGGGCCAGGGGTCCGGCAGGTGACGCGGGAAGGTGCAGAGGGGGTGCAGAGCTCATGGAGTGGGACAAGAGGCTTTATGGGAAAGGCAGGTGGGATAGGATAGGTGTTCAAGACTGGGGGCAGGTGGGGACTGCCTCTGGGTGATGTTTGTCACACGCAACTCACAGACCAGCTGTGGTTCTGTGTGATTTGTCCCCTTGAGGCTAGATGGGAGTGGTCTTTGGTTGCTTTGACCAGTAGGATATGGCAGAAGTGATGCTGGGCTGGTTTCTGGGCCCAGGCAGCACCCCCTGCTTCTCTGGGGGAGGCCATTGTTAGGGCTGTGAGGAAGCCCAAGAAACCAGGGGAGGGATGGCTTGGGGAGAGGGATGCCTGCTGACCCCAGCTGTGGCAGCTGAGCCCATCCCAGGTGACATACATGTGAGGGAAGAAGGCATCTGGGCCATCACAGCCCCAGCGGGCGTGTCAGGGGAAGAACTGAAGCCGCTGACAACCAGAACCGAGGCCCAGATACATGGTCCCCTCGAGCCCAGCAGCCATCGACAGCCCTGCCGACCACCCGGCTGTGGCCTGTCACTGAAACCACACAAGCTGTCCTCCATGTGCCGAATTCCTGGCCCTGAAAATTGTGAGCAAAATTTTAAGCCACTGAGTTTAGAGTGGTCTGTTTCACAGCGACAGAGAACCAGAACCCCTGGGGGAGCCTGGGATTCCATCTGTAAAATGGGGAAACAACACAGCACAGGGTCAGAGTCAGCCTCCAGAGGACACTCCAGGTTCAGCTCTGCCGCTCAGCAGGCAAGCAGCCTCGGTCAAGGGACGAAAGTCACCCGGAAGTGAAAGTTAATAATAGTGAAAGTCTCCTGGGGCTCATAAGTCACCCGGAAGTGAAAGTTAATAATAGCGAGAGTCTCCTGGGGCTTTGTGGGGATTAGGGGTTAATCCATTTGAAGTGCTTAGAACTGTGCTGGCCTGTAGCTCTGACTAATAGATGCCAGCCATGATTGTCACCTGTTATCACACGTAGGCCTGTGGTGGGCATTAAATGAGAGCTTGTGGGGGCCAGGCACCCAGTAAGCACTCAGTGTATGTGTGCTGCTGTCATTAAAGGTGTACTCTAGAGAGGACCTTCAAGGTGGCGGAGGAGTGAGACGTGGAGATCACCTTCCTCCCCACAAATACATCAAAAATAGATCCACACGTGGAACACCTGCTACAGAACACCTACTGAAAGCTGGCAGAAGACTTCAGACTTCCCAAAAGGCAAGAAACTCCCCACGTACCTGGGTAGGGCAAAAGAAAAAGGAAAAACAGAGACAAAAGAATAGGGACGGGACCTGCACCTCTGGGAGGGAGCTGTGAAGGGGGAAAAGTTTCCACACACTCCCCTTTGTGCAGGCAGAGACAGGGGGTGGCGGGGGCGGGGGGGATGTTTCGGAGCCATTGAGGAGAGCGCAGCAACAGGGATGCGGAGGGCAAAGTGGAGAGATTCCCGCACAGATGATCGGTGCCAACCAGATATATAGATTGCCAACAAACATATGAAAGGATGCTCAACATCACTAATCATTAGAGAAATGCAAATCAAAACTACAATGAGGTGTCACTTCACACCGGTCAGAATGGCCATCAACAAACAATAAATGTTGGAGAGGGTGTGGAGAAAAGGAACCCTCTTGCACTGTTGGTGGGAATGTAAGTTGATACGGCCACTATGGAAACAGTATGGAGGTTCCTTAAAAAACTAAAAATAGAACTACCATATGACCCAGCAATCCCACTACTGGGTATATACCCTGAGAAAACCATAATTCAAAAAGAGTCATGTACCACAATGTTCATTGCAGCTCTATTTACAATAGGACATGGAAGCAACCTAAGTGTCCATCGACAGATGAATGGATAAAGAAGGTGTGGCACATACATACAATGGAATATTACTCAGCTATAAAAAGAAACGAAACTGAGTTATTTATAGTGAGGTGGATGGACCTAGAGTTTGTCATACAGAGTGAAGTAAGTCAGAAAGAGAAAAACAAATACCGTATGCTAACACATATATATGGGATCTAAAAAAAGAAAAAGAAAAAAAAAGGTTCTGAGGAACCTAGGGGCAGGACAGGAATAAAGATACAGTTGTAGAGAATGGACTTGAGGACATGGGAAGGGGGAAGGGTAAGCTGGGATGAAGTGAGAGAGTGGCATTGACATATATACACTACTAAATGTAAAATAGATAGCTAGTGGGAAGCAGCCACATAGCATAGGGAGATCAGCTCTGTGCTTTGTGACCACCTAGAGGGGTGGGATAAGGAGGGTGGGAGGGAGATAAAAGAGGGAGGGGATATGGGGATATATGTATATGTATATGTATAACTGATTCACTTTGTTACACAGCAGAAACTAACAAAGTCTTGTAAAGCAATTATACAACAGTAAAGATGTTTAAAAAAAAAGGAAGATGCACTCTATATCAGGACAAAACTCTAATTCAAAAAGATACATGCACCCCAATGTTCATGGCAGCGCTATTCACAATAGCCAAGACATGGAAACCACCTAAATGTTGGTAGGCAGATGAATGGATAAAGAAGATGTGGATACAATGGAATAGTACTCAGCCGTAACAAAGAATGAAATAATGCTGTTTACAGCAACATGGATGGACCTAGAGATTATCATATTAAGCAAAGTAAGGCAGAAAGAGAAAGACAAATACCATATGATATCATGAGT
Source organism: Tursiops truncatus (assembly GCF_011762595.2). NCBI lineage: Eukaryota > Metazoa > Chordata > Mammalia > Artiodactyla > Delphinidae > Tursiops > Tursiops truncatus. Next base: position 160,884,139 of record NC_047034.1, on the reverse strand, counting down.
GGAATCGAAAGTATGACACAAATGAACCTATTTACAAAACAGAAACAGACTCACAGATGTAGAGAACAGACTTTTGGTTGCCAAGGGGGATGGAGGGGGAGGGAGGGATGGATTGGGAGTTGGGGATTAGCAGGTGCAAATTAGTGTATATAGAATGGAAAAACAACAGGTTCTACTGTATAGCACAGGGAACTATATTCAATATCCTGTGACAAGCCATAATGGAAAAGAGTATAAAAAAGAATATGTATATATATGTATAACTAAATCACTTTGCTGTACGTCAGAAATTAACACAACATTGTAAATCAACTCTACTTCAATAAAAAAAGGATGCATTCATTGATTTGAGTACCTACTATGTGCCAGACACTGTCCAGGAGCTTGGGGTCACATGAGGAACAAACAGACCAAGATCTGTGAGTGATGGGGGAGGAGGAAAAGAAGGTGGGGGGATGATGTGCCCCTACCCCACAGTTATGTGACTATGCAGACCCTGAGAAAAGCAAGGCAGAGGTGAGATAGTTATTGAGCCCAACTGTCGTGAGGCCCACGGAGAATGTGGCTCTCCCAGTGGACATGCCCTGTATCCTGAGCAAGACAGATCTGCTGCCCAGCCCTGTCTGCCCTGGCACCCTCTGCGACCCTCCAGCAGGGGGAGCAAAAGCTCAGCCAGCCCTTCCTGGGTGGTGTCCTTGAAAATAAACCCATTTCCTGGTGACTCAAATGAAAAACATATTGCTTGGAGAGTGCTTTTCAAACAGAATCACCCGAACATTTTATCATCAGAGCTGGCGTCTCACGGCGGACATCTGGCGAAGGTGTCAGTGTCGTAATTAATTAGACCTTCCCCAGATTCCTGGCACTGCAGTCTGTCAGCAGGAGCCACCTGCCTTGTCTGCAAGGATGGGGGATGGGAAGGATAGACCCCGTACCTGGGTGCATCCCCTACCCATGGGTGCTCAGGTGCTCTGTGGCTCCCGGCAGCCCCTGGGGGGGGCAGCTTCATCCAGGGGAAGGAGTGTTCACCCCACACCCCTCGTTGGTGGCTTCTGAGACCTCAGAACAGGCGGTGTATTCAAACAATAATAACCAAAGTGTAACAGTAACAGTGATACAGCTCTTGTGTCCTGAGAGCCTACTATGTTGCCCATCTCTTCTGTCCACTGCTTCACCCCAGTGTCTAGAGCAGTGCCTGGCCCATAGTAGCTGCTCATCGAATGATGGGTGGATGGGAGGCTGGGTGGATGGGTGGGTGATTGAATGAATTAAGGAAAACAGAGGAACTGGGATATGAGTTCATGTTTCCTCTCTGTGGGCTTGGCCAGGGCAACAGCTCTTCTGGGGGAATCTTCTATGTTCTCAGTCACTTCGCAGGCCTGGGGGAGGGAGGGCAGTTCCTGGGGATGAGCTGCTCAGTCTAAGAAGCAGACTGGTGGCAGGCAGAACGTCCTGCAGGGTGGCCGGAGGACAGGGAAGCGCTCAGGGACTTTGAAAGCCAGAGCCTGGTGTTCAACCACCCACAGAGCCAGGGAGGAGGAGGAAGGATGCCAGTGAATCAGAGGAGGGGCCGTTGGCCCCAGGTCCATCACCAAACAGCTGTGTGACCCTGGGCCTGTCCCCCTGCCCCTAGGGCCTCTTTTTCAGGAGTAAACAGTGTGCTCCAGCTCCAGGGCTGCTTTGAAGATGAAGGGAGGAGAGGGGAGGGATGTGGGGCTGCTTTGAACCGGTGCTCAGGTTCGGGAGGGGGAAGGGGCTGGCTTTGACTCTCCCCAGAGTGCACGGCCACGCCTCCGTCAGCAGCCCGCTCTCCCCCCGTGCGGGGCTTAATCATGGGGCTCAGCCCACCAGGCAGGCCGGGAATCCCACCCCGAGACTCAGGCTGTTAACTCCTTCTGAGTCAGCCTGTCTCGGCAGCGCTAGGCGTGGGTACATGGGGCGTGGCAGGCGGTGCCAACAGGAGCCAGGAGTTGGGGTCTGCCCGCTGCTGGGGGTCAGGGTGGGGGCACAATTCCTCTGGGAGACTTGGTTTTCCTAGGTTCTCACTTTACCGCCCTGTCACACATCTCTGTTGAGCCCCTCTTACATGCTGGGCACCTGCTGGGGTATTGTGGGGAGTGAAACAGACACGGAAGGCCCTGGACGTCCTGGAGGTCAGAGGTGAGCAGGGAGGGCAGACGTGGATAAATAACCACCACAGCATAGAAAACCCACTGGGGACCGTGCAGGGGTGGTGAGAGGGGCCGCCATGGGAGTGAAACCTCAGTTTCCTTGTCTGTAAAATGGGGCCAGCCATGCATCCACCCCAAGGGGAGGGTGTGAGGGTGAAATGCAGTCTCACCTGTAAAGCGCTCAGCACTGTTTATTATTATGGTTGTTATTGTATTTTAAGTTTCCTCATCAGAAGCACACACATCGGTGGGAACTAATCATCACTAATTTGCTGTGTGACCTGGGAAAGCTGCTTTCTTCTCTGTCCTCGGTTTTCCCATCTGAGCACAGAGGGATATGGGAGCTCCCTGCTCAGACATGGCGTCAGGCTCCAAGTCCATGTCAGGGCCCAGAGCTCCTTCCCAGCCCAGGGCTCCCAGAGGAGGGTGAGGTCACAGCAGCCACTGACCAGAGGTCACTGGGCTGAGCAGGAGGGGTGGGGTAGGAAGCATGTCTCGTCTTTTCTGGAAACTCTCTTTGTCCTAGGGGTGAAACGGGCTCAGGAGCCATGTCCCCCCTCCTTGTCCCTCTGGACACTTTGCAGACTGCAGCCTCTTCTCAACCCTCTGCCCAGGCTCTGGCTCTGCCAGCTGCACCCTCAGCCTGGCCTCAGGGACTAATTCTAGATGAAAGGCTCGGGGCTGGCTGGAGAGGCCCTTGGACCATCCAGGTAAGGCCCCATTTCACAGAGGAGGAAACTGAGGCCCGGTTCTGGCTCTGCTCACCATGGTGTCCTAGCCCCTTGCATGAAGCATGGCACACAGCAGATGCTTAATAAATTACTTTTAAATGGTTGGTGAATTAGTAGCAGGGAGGGCCTTGACTAATCCAGCTGCCCAGCAGCCTAAAGAGATGAGAACAAGGTCTCCCAGCCCCAATCCTGCCTCCTCACCAACCATAGCCCTGATGTGGGCACAGCACCTGACAGTTAAAAAAGCCCTTTCACGATTAATATTAATGTTATATTAATATGTCTATTGTGTCATCTCTGACACCCCATGTTTTTCAAACTTCAGAACAAGCATCACTGAGCCATTTTACAGATGAGGAAAGAGAGGCTTAGGGGAAGGGACTGACCCACCTGGCACAGCTGGGGCCGAGGTGGGCTGGGAAGGTGCCTCTGAGAAGCTCTTTGGGGTTTAAGAGTAGAGCGACCAAGGCCTCAAGAAAGACAGCCACCTGCCTGGGGTGACACAGTGTATTGAGGTCCAGCTGCCTGCCCTGTCCCACGTCAGGGTGGGAAGGTGGTCGGAGCCCCAGGCTTCCTGCAGACGCCCCTTCTGCTTTCCAGGCCACCGAATGGGAATTCACATCCTGCAGGAGGGCCACTGCTAACTTTCCTCCTCCCTGCCCACACTCAGCTGCCCTGGCTTAATAGTGGGGCGCAGTGGGGGGCCCTCCCCTCAGGGCAGGGGGCCGGTGAGGGACAGAAAAAGAGGGTTGGAAGGGTGAGAGGCCTCCTTTGAGAAGCCTCCTGAACTTGCCCCAGAAGCTCCTACTCTGCCCCTCCCTTAGGGCACTTCGTTGCCTGATGCTTCCCCATTTGTACCTGGGTGTGTCCCCCCAACCAGGGCGGGGCTCAGAGACAGGGGGATCATCTGTCATTGTGGGCTAAAAGTCTGCACTGAGAACCTGCAGTATTCCAGGGCCGCTTCCAGGGGCTTCCGCTGAGGCACTGAGTGAGTCAGACCAAAGTCCCTTCACTGAAGTTCTATTAAACAAATAAGCCCACAAATAAATACAAGATTATCATTCGTGTTATGTGCTCTGAAGGAAATGAAATAGAATCGTAAGGGGTAAAAACTCACTTAGATGGAGGATGATGGTCAGAGAAGGTTCTCTGAGGAGATGACTTCTAATTTGATGTTAGGAAGGGAGAAGGGCCCTCCAGGTGGAGGAACGATTTGTTGGGGAAGGAGCTGGTTCCCTCAGTCCTCGTGGCAGTGAAGGGCAGGGACCTGATCTGAGAGCAGAGGGAAGCACTGAAGGGTTTCCAGCCAGGAAATGATGGGGCAGTATTTTGAGCCCATGACTCTGCAGATGGATGGGGAATGGATGGGGGCAGGCATGGAAGTGGGGAGACCAGGGGGGAGGCCGGGGGGTGGGTCACACAGGCAGGAGGTCTGGGCTGAGGTTGGGGGCAGGAGACACGTCAAATGCAGCTGTTGGTTGGATTGATATGAGAGGCCATGGCGGGCGCGGGGGCGATGGTGTTGGTTGTGCGTGAGGGGACTGTAAGTCGTGCGCACTCCCATCCCTCCAGGACTCCTGTTGCCCCAGGTTCTGGGATCACAGGGAACTCCCATCCTCATGCCTGCAGGATCCCTGGCCCCTTAGTGACTTGAAAAATGGCAAACCCCGGTACTCCCCACATCTCATCCTCTCTCAGCCATGAAACGCCCCTTCCCCAACTGAGTCCCCCTGAGGGACTGGAGGCAGCTCAGGAAGGAGCCAGGTCGGGGGATGAGGGGCTGGTGTCCCTGACTCTGCCCTGATGGGGAAGGTGAACTTGGGCAAGACGACCTTGGGCAAGACTTTCCTCCCAGACCCCCGACAGGAGAATGGCTGCAAGAGGGCAAAGGGGTCTGGGTCATGTGACCCCAGTGAGGCACCCCCCTCCACCGCCCCACCAGGAGACCCTGCCCTCCCAGTAGGGCCTCGGTTGGGCAGAAGGGTTAAAGCCTGAGATGCTCTGATGGTGCTGCTGGGGCCTGTCTGCCCCTCCTCTCCTGAGATTAATTCAGTTTGGTAAAGTGGTATTTACACTGGAAATTTAATCATCATTTCTGATGGTAAAGGAATTGAAAAATGAATTGAAAGTGTCAGACGATGCATTAGGGTGGGTGATGGAGTGAAGCGGGGGCCGCCCACTTGGCCTCCCCATTGGGTGATTTATGGGCCCAAGAAATTAGCCAAGTTTCTGTTTCCATAATTGCAGGATCAAGAACCAGGAGTGATGGGGGGAGAGGGTTGGGGGCAAGGGGACGGGGAGGCGAGAGAGGGGAGAGTCCAGCCTGGAGGCAGATGCAGTACTAGTGTCACTCGGCCCAGCCCAGAGAGGGGCAGGGGCACATCCGTGATGACGCAGGCTGCTGGGGGCACAGTGAGGCTGGGGTCCAGGCTCCCTCCTTGCACCACCAGACCAGAGGAGGATACTGATGGGGTCTGGCCTCTCAGGAGAGGGATGCCCTTGGCAGCTCTGACCCAGGGTCCACTTATCTGAGGAGGCTAGCTTCCACCTCCCCCGAGCTGCCCCTCTGCCTCAGGGAGGGGGGAACCCACCTATGAGAAGGGCCACCTCACCGATGCTCTCTGTCGGGACAGTATGAGCTCATGTCTCAGTGAATTTGCAGGGACCAGGTGTCCTCAGCAGTTCCCGGTTTCTCCCAGAGGGCTCCTGACCAGGGAGGATAGGCTCCCCCAGCTGACGGTGGGCTTCTAAAGGCAGGGCTATCTCCTCCAGAGAACTAACGTCTCCTTAGAACAAGCCCTGATGCCTCCACAAGACTGGGGACTCCTTGGGAGAGAAGAAGATGGGACTCAGACACATTGTGGAGGTCAAATCAACAGAACTGGGTGATGAATTTGATGTGGGTGGTGGGAAGGGGGAGACTCTCAGGTTCTCAGATTGATGAACTGGTGGATGGAGGTGCTGTCTGCAGGCACGTGGAAGGCTTAGGGTAGGTAAGTTTGAGGAAGAGGAAGTTCTCTTTTGGATATGCTGGGCTCCAGCTGCCCCCTGGATGCACAAATGGGGAAATCAAACACACCGTGGGCACTTGTACTGTGCACCAGATTTTCCTGTTCTCCTCCCAGACACGTGGGATTGCACTCTGCTGCCCACATGAACTTGGATGAGGCCATTGACTTGCTTTCCTCAATGGAATGTGAGTGAAAGTAACATGTGCAGGTGGGAGTTTAAGAATGTGTGAACAATTCCCCTTGCTCCTTTTTCTCTCTGCTGGAATGACCAGAAGAGCTCCATTCAGGCCCATTAGCCTGGGTCTTAGAGATTGGATAACATGGATCAGAAGGCCCAGCCAACCAAGAAGGACAGGAAGGACAGGAAGAATGAGGAAGAAGTCCTTTTAGTTTTAAGCCACTGAGATTTGGGGCATGTTTGTTACCACAGCATAGCCTAGCATAAACTGACTGATACAAAGCTCAGAGTCTGGAACTTAAAGTGCTCCTGTAATTTTGGGAGTCATTAGGGATTGATTGAAAACCTTTTTTTTTTTTTTTTCGTATTACAAGGTGCTGGGAATGAGAGTAGGGAGATAAATGCCCCTTACCTTCCCTGCCTCTTATTACACATCTGCCCAATGGGCTATCTCCCTTGCCTAACCCAAGCTCCATCCCAACATGCCCTCAGAAGCTTAAACTCCCAGGCTGATTCTCCAAGTCTCATCCAACTCTGCCACCTCCCTCCCCTTTCAGTTTGTCCTCTCAGATCAGATCTCTGTGGCAATGTCCCTCCTCCCCACCCTTACTGCAGCAGTCCCAGGCATGTCAGCCCTGTGTGGAGCAGGCAGTGCTGGGTTCAAGCCTAGGGTCTGCCACTTAATTCATATGTGATGCTCAGGGAGTAACTTAACTTCTCTGAGCCTCAGTGTCCTGAAAAATGGGACTATTAATGGGATAGTTTTGAAGATTGAAGAAAATGAAGCACGTGAAATTCCTGGAATCCATAAGTAGTCAAAATATGGTCACTAGTGTTACATCACTATTTTACGGTCCCTCTCATCACTAGCCTCCTGGATCACCACTCTAGTCTCTTCACCAGTCTCCCTGCCTCCAGTCTCCTCATCTCCAATCATGCCTCCATATTGCTTCCATAGACAGCTCCCTAGAGCCAGCTTTGACCATGTCACTATCCTGCTGAAGAACCATCCCTGGCTCCCAATTGCCTACATAACAAGGTCCAACCTCCTCATCCTGGCATTAGGGGCCTCCCTTTCTAGTCCTCTCACACACAGCAGCAGACGGATCCATTTGTTCTCCTGTAAATGTCTTTTAATCCCCCAGTCAGAGTGGTCTGAAGAGACCTGGCTTGAGAGGTGACCTGAGTTCTAATCCCTGCTTTTAACTGACATATAGTGTTACCTTGGGGAAGTTTTTTGATCTCTCTAGATCTCAGTTTCCCCATCTGAAAAGTAGAGGGGAGGGCAGAGGCAGAATTCCATCATCTAAATGCTTCATTCTAAAACAAACATTCTGGGAATTCCCTGGAGGTCCAGTGGTTAGGCTCCGTGCTTCAACTGCAGAGGGCATGGGTTTGATCCCTGGTCAGGGAACTAAGATCCCGCATGCTGCGTGGTGTGGCCAAAAGAAAAAAAAAAAGTCCTTTGTAAAACAAACAAGGACTTCCCTGGTGGCGCAGTGGTTGGGAGTCCGCCTGCCAATGCAGGGCACACAGGTTCGATCCCTGGTCTGGGAGGATCCCACATGGCACAGAGCTACTGAGCGGAGCAACTGAGCCTGTGTGCCACAGGTACTGAGCCTGCGCTCTGGAGCTCGTGAGCCGCAACTACTGGGCTCGCGTGCTGCAGCTGCTGAGGCCTGCACGCCTGGAGCCCGTGCTCTGCAACAGGAGAGGCCACAGCAGTGAGAGGCCTGCGCACCGCAAGGATGAATAGCCCTTGCCGCAACTACAGAAAGTCCACGCACAGCAACGAGGACCCAACGGAGCCAGAAATCGATCAATCAATGAATAAAATAAAAAACAAACAAACAAATATTCTGCCTTTTGGAACCAAGCTGCTACCCCATTCCCACTTGGAGTGCCTGCCCCACTCCACCTCCTACCCACTCTCCCTCTCCTGCAGTGGGAGAGAATTCAGCCCAGGTGAAGAAGCACAGCCTTGCAGCTGCCGGGCCGCTGGGCTCAGAGATGGTGCAGACAGAGGCTGCTGGGACCCTGCAGGTCTGGGTAATTAAACCTCAGGGAGGTGGGCTCTGATCAGCAGTAGGGCTGGATTGACGATTAGATAGAAACTGCTGTTTCCATGATTCGGAGTGCGGGTCCTGGGAGGAGGTGGGCAGAGCTCTGAGCGCTGCGGGTGTGGGTGGGGCCTGTGAAAGGAGGTTGGTGGGTGGGTTGCATTAAGACCCAGGGAGAGGTCGGCATAGGGTGGGCAGGGAGTAATGGGGACAGTGACATTCACTGAGTTTGTCTTGAATAAAATGCTCACCAACATCATATCCATTTTTCAAATTGCTATATAAGCGTCAGCTATTACTGTTATGCTTAATCTTCATAACTACCCATCATCACATTAAACCAAGCTCCCATTTATTGAGCGTTTACCTTGCACCAGGCCCTGCTGTAACTTCTCCAAGGCTCCTGACTTCCCTAATCTTCATGACACCTCTACAAGACACCTATTATTTAAGTATGGTCCTCCCCGTTTATGGATAAGAAAATTGTGTAGTTAAGCAAGTTACTTCAGATCACGCAGCTCATTGGTGCTGAGGACGGGATCTGAACCCAGGCTGTTGGGCTCAGCACTCTGTGTGTAATCACTGTGCTGCACCATCTTCATGTGGACCCCACTGTCCCCCAGGGTGGGGGTCCTTGTCCTTGTTTGACAGGTGAGGAGACCGAGGCTAAGAGGAGGGGAGGGACCCCTCCAAGGTCACACTGGAAAGTCCTGCGGTGGAATCTGCACCCTGATGGGGAGGGGTGCCTGCCCTCCTCGTGTTCTCTCCACCACCCTGACATTTAGAGAGAGGGGGGCTCGCGGGCTCACCCCAGGAGCCCCCGAGTGAGTGGTCAGTGGAGGGACTGTGGGAGAGAAGTGGGCCCTGTTCCCCGACAGACCCAGGCTCATGCCACTCGGGCTTGTGGCCCTGGGCTAGTCACTCAGCTGCAGTGGCGGCTTGTTGGGAGGCTGGGAGCGGAGGCAGGCACAGGTGTTTAGAGCATAGTAGGTACTCAGGAATGGCTGGGCCTTCTCATCCCCCTTGGGACTGGGACTCCTGCAGGCTGGGCTGTAGCACGGGGGCCTGATGGTCCCCTCTGTGGGGTCCTAAGCTCCCACTGGGGGGTGCCGGGGGCAGGAGAAGAGGCTGGCCTGGCCACAGCTCCCAAACTACCTCTTGGGAGGATGGACAGGTCTCTCTAGGCAGGGCCTCTGCGCCCCCAGCCAAGGCAGGCATAAAGCCTGGGCCCTGCTGCCTGAACCCTCAGACCTGACTCATCACCCACAGTCATGCCCTGTCACCTGTTATCCCCCTGTCCGTCCACCCTGCCCCCAGTACTAATAACTAACCCTCCCTGAGCGCTCCCACGCGTCACAGCCCATCTCACTTAATTCTCACGACTAACGGTCCTATGGAGGAGGAACAGCCACTGTGCTCAGTTGGAGATGAGGAAAAAGAGGCTTGGAGAGGGGAAATAAACAACCAGGACGCGGGCACAGGGGCTCACCTGCCTCCAGGGCCCCGGCTGTTAGCCCTGGGGACAGACTTGCACCTGCACCCCATCACCCACCCCCAGGTGCCTTCACCTGACTCCCCTGCCATGCCCTGCCCCTGACAAGGCGCTGCCTGCCCCCTGCCCACCCCCATCATTGCACATGTACACACACACTCGCGCACACTCAGGCTTGCACGAGGGGCCCTCACCCCGAGATGTGTCTCCACATCCACGTTCACACTCACTACTATAAACTCCTTCCTGCATGAAGTCCCCTCAGGGGCTTCCTCTTACCCACTCTTGTTTCTGGGCATGTCACAAAACTTGCCATCAGATTTAAAGCCGAAGGGAGAGGTAGGTAGAGAGGAGCCAGATCTCATTTTATTTATCAGTGGCTGTAAAGCAATATTTCAAGTGATAATTATAATCATTAAAAATTCGATTATCGTCTGTGGGGAGGAAAGTGCTGCCCGCACAGCCGGCTGGGGGTCGATGAGCGAAGCAGATGTTCTGGTAACAAGGTTCCAGCTCTAAACCTCCAATCCCAGGGTAAGTGTGCTGGGCATTCTGGAGCTAATGGACGGTGACAGAGCTCAGGAAGGGGAAGCGGAGAGCTACTCTTCTGTGACCAGGTGACCCTCACCTGCATGGCCCTTGAGCCCTTGGGTGGGCTCGAGGAGATAAGGGGACCCAGGTCTCAGCCTCCCCCATGAGCTGAGGCTTGCCCTGGGACCTGACATCCTTGCACTAGGGGGTAACTTCACATGTGGGTCTGGAAATCCACGTGGTGGGTCCCCTTACAGGGGTGTGTCACGTGTCTGCTCTGCGGCCAGCCTGGCCTGGGCTCTGCTGATGACCCAGCCGTGACTTTGGGTGTGTCACCCACGCACTCTGATTGCCGCGGCTCTTGGCCACCTGCAAACACCTTCCCCGCCAGCTCCTTGCTGCAGCCGCCCAGCAGCCCACCGCGATGGAAGCACCGAGAGAGCAGAGGCCTCTCCACTGTCCATCTCCGTGTCCTCAGTGTCCAGACCAGGGCCTGGCACACAGGAAGCTCCCAAGAAATGTTTGTCTAAGGACGACGAGAGCGTGTAAATAATCAGGACACAACCATGAGGTAGGCATTCGCATCCGCATTTACCAGGGGAGGCGCCTGAGGCTCAGAGAGGTTAAATGCTTGCCCCAAATCACACAGCTGGGGGAGGGGGCAGGGATTAGGAAGGGGAGGGTCAGTGGTAGGGCTGGGAGAGCCGCATGGATCTTGGGGAGAGACGGCCAGAGCGGTCCTGCATTTAGACAGCAAATCACATGTTTTACAAGCCTCCAGACATTCCTGGGGAAACTCAAGCCAGCCTGTGTGAGGCCCCAGTGATGGTGACCTTGAGGGAGAAGGGGGAGGAGGGAGGAAGGGAGGGAGTGAGGGAGCAGCCTTATTTGCCTAAAAGCCCCACCTCGTCCAATCAGCTGGGCTCTCAGGGGCGGGGACACCAGGACCTGGCCAATCACCAGGAGGCTGGGAGCAGAGGCAGGTGGAACAGAGCCAGGCCCCACCCAGGTCAGTGGTCAGGCTCCACACCCTGTGTTCTGGATGGACCCTCCTGACTGTTTTTTTGCTCCTTGACCTCCTTGAGTTCTCCCAACAGCCCAGCATCCAGGGCAGGAACAATCACCTTCATTTTGCAAATGAGGCAACTGAGGCCCAGAGAGGTCAAGAGACTTGCCCAAGGTCACACAGCCAGTCAGCAGCACCAGAACTGACCCAGGCCTTGACTCCCAGCCCAGGGTGCTGAGTCCTGCACCTCTGGGCTCCTTCCGGCTGCTGTGGCCCAGGGCCCTGCTGGCCACCCTTACCCTGGGCCTGTCTCTGTGACCATCAGAGCCCTCTTCCCAGCAAATACCCCCACCCAGAGCTCAGCTCAGAGCTGCTGCCCACCCCCAACCTCCCTCTCCAGCCTCCATCCCTGAGCCCCAGACCCTTTGCTCCAGCTGCCCCCAGACACCCAGATAGCAGATCAGGTACCCACAGAATGTCAGGGCTGGCAGGGGCCCCAGGAGCATCTCGTCTACCCCTGGGGGCTCACGTGGGAGCAGTGGTCCCTCAGCACCACGCTGTGACCCTCTCCTCCATGAAGGCCCCCAGATCCTGACTTGGGGCACTGTTCTTCTCCCAGCATCCCTCCCCCTGCTTCCTGCCTCACTTACCTCTGGGCAGATTCTCAAATCCAGGTTGAAGCTTTGATTTACAGACTTCCTGAGGAAGGAGATTGGTGTCTGCGCCTGCAGTGACTAAGAGGCCTGGTGATTTACTCTGCTGGGAAATGCTTGCTCCTCCAGAGGGATCATCTTGGCCCCTCCTGGTTGAAGGCTAAGATTTATTGAGATTTCCTGCCTGGTGGCTTTGGGGTAGGGGGGGCAACAGAGGCGTAGGAGCTATGGGGACCCCCATGAAGTGAAGTGCAAACCGAGACAGTGTGGTTGAAAAAAAGATGGATTTAGGGGTCACCAGTGACCTGGGTTTGAATCCCTGCCCCACCATGACCAAGCTGTGTGAACTTAGCGTCACTTAATCTCTTGGGGCCTCCATTTCCTCATCTTCAAAATGGGTATAATCACACAGTGGGGTTGGTGACAACATCCGCCCTCCAAGAAGATGAGGCTTAGATGAGGGGTTGTGTATAAATGCCTGGCACACAGGTGCTCAGGAAAGTTGAATTCTCCCCTCTAGCCCATCTGAGGTCTCCCTTTCCCTGCCAGATCACCTCCTCCAGGTCTCCCCCTTAGCTTTCCTCTAAGTGCCTTCCTGCACCCGTCTCTGTCCTCGGGGAGAGCAGACCCTGTCAGTCTCTCAGGTTCCAGGTCCCTGTGGCTCAGGAAAGAGAAGGACGAGGTCCCACTGGCAGGGCAGGCCCAGCTGTGTGCCAGGACGCCGGGCACAGATGGTTCACACGCCCAGGGATTGTTAGCAGTGCAGCTGCTTCCCTGCTGATGAGTTAACACATCTTGTCTATAAACAGCCCTTGGCAGAGTAAGGGGCCTCTGGGGCCCAAAGTTGTGCTGTGATCCAAGGGGTCAGCAGAACTCTTTAACCTGTCTGGGTTCTAATAAGGAAGAAGAGAGTGGTGGGCACTGGCTTCATCAGGCAGATGACCCAGGGTCTGCCTGGGCTGGGGTCAGACCCCTGGATGGAGTGGGTGGGAGGCAGCTCCACTCCCTCTGAAGGGATCTCTGGGCCCCTCAGTGTGAGACCCCAAAACAACCCCTTCCATTCTCCAAGTTGCTACTGCAGCCAGCAGGGTACAGTGTTGTAAGGAGAGGGGCCCTGGAATCAGACCAGCCAGAAACCAGCTGGGCCACCAGGGACCAGGGGCTCTTAGCAGCCCCTCTGTCTCCTGAGCCTCAGTTTTCTCACCTAGGAGTGGAATGGCTGGATCATATGTTTAACATTTTAAGACACTGCCAAACATTTTCCAAGTGCTTAAACAATTTCACACTTGCATCAGTGGTGTATGAGAGCTCTAGTTTCTCCACACTCTTGTCAACACTTGTTACTGTCAGTTTTGTTTTGTTTTGTTTTGTTTTAGGCATTCTAATAGGTATGTACTGATATATCATTGTGGTGTGATTTGCATTTCCCATTTACTGGCCATTTGTATATCACTGGAGAAATATCTATTCATATATTTTGCCCATTTGTAAATTGGGTTATTTGTATTTTTATTATTGAGTTGTAAGAGTTCTTTATATACTCTGCTTGCAAGTCCTTTATTCAGATATGATTCACAAATATTTACTTCCATCTGTGGCTTTTTATTCTCTTACTAGTGTCTGTTGAAGAGCAGAAGTGTTTTTTTTTTTTAGCTTTTTATTTTTATCGAAGTATAGTTGATTTACGATATTGTGTTAGTTTCAGGTATACAGCAAAGTAATTCAGATATATATATATATATTCAGATTATTTTCCATTATAGGTTATTATAAGATATTGAATATAGTTCCCCGTGTTACAGAGTGAATCCTGTTGCTTAACTATTTTATGTATAGTAGTTTGTGTCTTTTAATCCCGTACCCCTAATTTATCTCCCCCCCACCCTCACCTTTGGTAATCATGAGTTTGTTTTCTATGTAGAAGAGCAGAAATTTTAAATTTTGATGAAGTTCAATTTAATCAATTAGTTCTTTCATAAATCCTGCTTTTGATGTTACATGTGAGAAATATTTGCCTAACCGCAGATCACAAAAGTGTTCTCCTATGTTTTCTCATGGAGGTTTTATAGTTTTAGGTTTTATATTTAGGTCTATGATACACTGAAAGTTAATTTTTATATACGGATTGCTGTTCTTTTTATCTTTTTTTTGTATGTGGATATTGAGTTGTTCCAGCACCATATTGATGAAAAGACTATCCATTCTCCACTGGACTGCCATTGCACCTTTGCCAAAAATCAATTGTCTTTATATGTTTGTGGGTCTATTTCTGGACTTTATTCTGTTCCACTGATTGATTTATTTCTCTTTATGCTGACCCCATACTGTTTTTTAAAATATTTATTTTATTTTTTTCTTTATTTTCTTTATTTTTATTGGCTGTGTTGGGTCTTAGTTGTGGCACATGAGCTCTTCATTGTGGCGTGCGGGCTTCTCTCTAGTTGTGGCACGTGGGCTCTGTAGTTGTGGTGCTCGGGATCCAGAGTGCTTGGGCTCTGTAGTTGGCAGCACAAGGGTTCTCTTGCTGAGGTGCGCGAACCCAGTAGTTGTGGCACGTGGGCTTAGGGGCCCCACTGCATGTGGGATCTTAGTTCCCCAACCAGGGGTCAAACCCACGTCCCCTGCATTGGAAGGTGATTCTTTACCACTGGACCACCAGGGAAGTCCCACCATGCTGTTTTAATTACTGTAGTTTTATAATAAGTCTTGAAATCAGGAAATGTTAGTCCTCTAACTTTGTTCTTCTTTTTCAAGGTTTGGCTATTGTAGAACCTTTGTGCTTCCTTATAAATTTTAGAATCAACTTTATCAATTTCTATGAAGAAGCCTATAGTTTTTTCATAATTCTTTTCCTTAAGTTTTTTGCATTTTTTTGATCTGTAGGATGACAGTTTTTATTAAATTTGGTGAATTTTTGCTAGTATTATTTCAAGTATTTTGCCCCTCCCTCCTTTGAGGACTAATTACACATGTACACCAGAGGGCTTGGATTTGTCCCACAACTCACTACTGCTCTGTTCATTTAAAAAAAAATTATTTTTTCTCTCTCTGTTTTAGTTTGAATAGTTTCTGTCACTATGGCGTCAAGTTTATTGAGCTTTTCTTCTGCAATTTCTAATCTGCTGTCAATTCCATCCAGTGTATATTTCATCTCATGCATTGTAGTTTTCACCTCTCTTTGTTCCATTTGATCTTTTTAATATCTTCCGTGTCTCTACTTCACTTTGTGAACATAAGGAACACAGTTATAATAGCCATTAAAGTCCTGTCTGTGAATTCTATCATCTGTGTCAATTCTGAGTTCGCTTTGATTATTTAATGTCCTCATTACGGCTTGCATTTTCCTGCTTCTTTGAATGCCTGTTAATTTTTATTTGAATCCTAGGCATCAAGAATTCTACCTTGTTGGATGCTGGATACTTTTGTATTTCTATAAAATTTCTTAAGCTATATTCTAGGGTGTAGTTAAGTTACTTGTTAATAGTTTGATCCTTTCAGGTCTTGCTTTTAAGAATGGTTAGAGGAACTGAAGTAGTGCTTAACCTAGGCTGATTTACTTCCCACTATCGAGACAAGACCCTTCTGTGTACTTTACTCAATTCCCTGTGAACCACGAGGTTTTCCAGTCTGCCTAATGGGAATAGACACTATTCCCAGCCCTGGAAGTAGTGAGTGCTGGCACTGTTAATCTCATCCTTTTGGGTGCTTCTGTCCACAGTTTCAAGTTTCCTCCAATGGGGGCACTCATCACACTCAGCTGAATGCCTGGGAAGGACCCTCTGCAGTTTTTTCTTCCTCTCTGCTCTTGGTACTCGGTCCTATGGACTCTGTCTCGTTCTTCCTGGTTTCTCAGCTCCATCCCTTTAACTCAGCTCCAGCTGACTCCTCCTCCCAGCATCCTGGCCTGGGAATTCTCTCAAGATGGAAGCTGGGGAATCACTGGTCTCACCTTTCTGTCTCCCTCTGAGGGATCACTGACCTCTACTGTCTATTGTTCAGTGTCTTGGTCTTGGCCCTTTAGTCCTGAGCCTCAGTATCCTTAGCCACAAAAGACGAATAATAACTATAACTACCCTTCCCCCACCCCGAGTTGTTGTCTACTAAATCACTAAGTGCTCACTAGATGGTGGCTGCTATCATTACATCACTACGACAACCACTACTATTCAACACCAATAACTGAGGAAGTACAGTAAGTCCCCTACATACGAACGAGTTCTGTTCTTTTTTTTTTAATTAATTAATTTATTTTTGGCCACGTCATATCTTTGTTGCTGCACGTGGGCTTTCTCTAGTTGCAGCCAGTGGGGGCTACTCTTCCGTGCGGTGCACGGGTTTCTCATTGCGGTGGCCTCTCCCGTTGCGGAGCACGGGCTCTAGGCGCACGGGCTTCAGTAGTTGTGGCTTGGGGACTCCAGAGCACAGGCTCAGTAGTTGTGGCACATGGGCTTAGTTGCTCCGCGGCATATGGGATCCTCCCGGACTGGGGCTCGAACCCACGTCCCCTGCATCAGCAGGCGGACTCTCAACCACTGCGCCACCAGGGAAGCCCAACATTTTAAATCTTATAGTACAGTACCTTGAAAAATACTGGGGAATCATTGTACAGTCCAACAGCTGGCATACAGGGACTGGCATCGAGTGAACAGGCAAGAAGAGTTACTGACTGGAGGAGGGAGAGGAGGTGGGAGATGGCAGAGCTGAAGGATCATCAGCAATAGGAGATGGAGGGAAAGCTGCAATTTCACTCACGCCTGACGTTGATGCAACGCACGTTCGAATCTTTGAAAGTTTGCAATCTGAAGGTTCATATGTAGGGGACTTACTGTACATAATGGGCAAAAGCTGCTAGGAATTCAGAAATGCTTTCAATGAATTTCTCTGTCATTATAATTGCTATAGCACACACATATAATAAAATAGTGGCCTCTTGTGCGCTAAGCCAATAATTCCATGTACACAAAGTGCTTGGTGCTATTAGGTGCTGGGTGTACAAGAGATGGATTTAAGGACTCCTTTGCAATAATCACCCCCAGGAGTTTAATAACCACACTCTGACTCTGACCTTGTTCTAGTCAAAGCCAAGAGGGATTTCTGACAGCACAGTGATGACAGCGTTGCAGTAAAGGGTCCAGGAGTTACCTTCTCCTCCCCCGCTCCCCGCTTCCAGCAGAGTACTTAGCAGCCCAGGCCCTTCCTGGATTCAGAGCCAAGCTCTTCCCCTCACCCACCCCCAAGTCTCAAGACTTGGGCTAAGCCTTGTGGTTCTTTTTTTCCCCCAATGAATACATAATTGTCTCATAGGATGAGCCAAGATTGTAATAAAACACATTCATTACATCTTTCTGCACAGAGCGGTTTAATGAACACAGGGCTGCTGACCCTCTTTGGCCCCTGAGCCAAATGCAAACTAAATGCATTCCACAGTGCCATTTAATTATCAGGGGTGGGGGAGGGAGGAGATAGTCTGTGACTGAGATAGAGAAAGGGAAGAGCAGGAGGGTGAGGGAGAGAGGGGTTCCTAGAGGGGCAGAGAGGATGAGGAAGGGTGGGAAGGAGGAAAGAGGGTGAAGGAAGGAAAGGGGTGAGCCAGGGGGGGAAGCGGTGAGATAGGACTCAGGTTTGGATTTGACTCTCTAAATGCCCCTTGCAATGCTGGGTCGACTCGTTATTTCCATTGGAAAAGGAAGGACCTCAAGTCCTACGTGCTACACACTGTTGGGTGCTGGATGAGACAGACTGGATCCAACAAGGGACACGACAGATAAGATCTCTGTCTTCTTGGGTTTCAGAGTCTGGTGGGGAAGACAGGCATTTTGTAAATAATCACATCAAGAATACACATAAGTAGGGCTTCCCTGGTGGCGCAGTGGTTGAGAGTCCGCCTGCCGATGCAGGGGACACGGGTTCGTGCCCCAGTCCGGGAGGATCCCACATGCCGCGGAGCGGCTGGGCCCGTGAACCATGGCCGCTGGGCCTGAGCGTCCGGAGCCTGTGCTCCGCAACGGGAGGGGCCACGTCAGTGAGAGGCCCGTGTACCGCAAAAAAAAAAAAAAAAAGAATACACATAAGTAAAGGTAGGTTTGTGGTTATTTGCATGATTATGTTTAGGAGAGGAGTAGAGTGGTTAAGAGAGTGGGCTCTGAAGAATGACTGCCTGGATTTGAATTTGAATTCCAGCCCTGCTACATTTTGACTGTGGCAACTTGAGCAAGTTACTTAACCTCTCTGGGCTGCGGTTTCCTCATTTCTAAAGTGAAGATAAAAGTGCATATCTCATAGGGAACTTGAGAGGATTAATCTAAATATGTGTAAATCACTTAAAATAGTGTTTGGTGCCTAGTAAGTAATGACACAGGCTCTCCTTGACTGAATTTTAGGCAAGTTTCTCTAAGCCCCTCTTCTTGACTAGACCTTGATTTTGGGCTAGCATATCTGTCCTTGCTAAGTCCAATTTTAGCAAGAATCCTGCTAAGTCTGCTTAGAGAAAATCTCTCACTCTTGATATCTGATCGCCCTGACCTGCCTTCAGTAAGAATACTGCTAGGTCAATTTAGCAAGCATCCATTACTGTTGGTGTCTCCACCGACCCCCTCACTCTGCTCCTCGGCTATAAGTACTCACTTGTCCTTGTTTTATTTGGAATTGTGCTCAGTTTTTTAATACTGAAGTCTTTTTTTCCCTATTGCAATAGTTTCTGGGTAAAATTTGCCTTTACTGCTTTAACTAGTGTCTGGTTCTTTTTTTTTTTTTTTTTTACATCTTTATTGGAGTATAATTGCTTTACAATGGTGTGTTAGTTTCTGCTTTATAACAAAGTGAATCAATTATACATATACATAGGTTCCCATATCTCTTCCCTCTTGTGTCTCCCTCCCTCCCACCCTCCCTATCCCACCCTTCTAGGTGGTCACAAAGCACCTAGCTGATCTCCCTGTGCTATGCGGCTGCTTCCCACTAACTATCTATTTTACGTTTGGTAGTGTATATATGTCCATGCCACTCTCTCACTTTGTCACAGCTTACACTTCCTCCTCCCCATATCCTCAAGTCCATTCTCTAGTACGTCTGTGTCTTTATTCCTCTCTTACCCCTAGGTTCTTCATGACATTTTTCTTTTCTTAAATTCCATATATATGTGTTAGCATATGGTATTTGTCTTTCTCTTTCTGACTTACTTCCCTCTGTATGACAGACTCTAGGTCTATCTACCTCATTACAAATAGCTCAATTTCATTTCTTTTTATGGCTGAGTAATATTCCATTGTATATATGTGCCACATCTTCTTTATCCATTCATCCGATGATGGACACTTAGGTTGTTTCCATCTCTGGGCTACTGTAAATAGAGCTGCAATGAACATTTTGGTACATGACTCTTTTTGAATTATGGTTTTCTCAGGGTATATGCCCAGTAGTGGGATTGCTGGGTCATATGGTAGTTCTATTTGTAGTTTTTTAAGGAACCTCCATACTGTTCTCCATAGTGGCTGTACCAATTCACACTCCCAGCAGCAGTGCAAGAGTGTTCCCTTTTCTCCACACCCTCTCCAGCATTTATTGTTTCTAGATTTTTTGATGATGGCCATTCTGACTGGTGTGAGATGATATCTCATTGTGGTTTTGATTTGCATTTTTCTAATGATTAATGATCTTGAGCATTCTTTCATGTGTTTGTTGGCAGTCTGTATATCTTCTTTGGAGAAATGTCTATTTAGGTCTTCTGCCCATTTTTGGATTGGGTTGTTTGTTTTTTTGTTATTGAGCTGCATGAGCTGCTTATAAATTTTGGAGATTAATCCTTTGTCAGCTGCTTCATTTGCAAATATTTTCTCCCATTCTGAGGGTTGTCTTTTCGTCTTGTTTATGGTTTCCTTTGCTGTGAAAAGCTTTTAAGTTTCATTAGGTCCCATTTGTTTATTTTTGTTTTTATTTCCATTTCTCTAGGAGGTGGGTCAAAAAGGATCTTGCTGTCATTTATGTCATAGAGTGTTCTGCCTATGTTTTCCTCTAACAGTTTGATAGTTTCTGGCCTTACATTTAGGTCTTTAATCCATTTTGAGCTTATTTTTGTGTATGGTGTCAGGGAGTGATCTAATCTCATACTTTTACATGTACCTGTCCAGGTTTCCCAGCACCACTTATTAAAGAGGCTGTCCTTTCTCCACTGTACATTCCTGCCTCCTTTATCAAAGATAAGGTGACCATAAGTGCGTGGGTTTATCTCTGGGCTTTCTATCCTGTTCCACTGATGTATCTTTCTGTTTTTGTGCCAGTACCATACTGTCTTGATTACTGTAGCTTTGTAGTATAGTCTGAAGTCAAGGAGCCTGATTCCTCCAGCTCCGTTTTTCATTCTCAAGATTGCTTTTGCTATTCAGAGTCTTTTGTGTTTCCATACAAATTGTGAAATTTTTTGTTCTAGTTCTGTGAAAAATGCCAGTGGTAGTTTGATAGGGATTGCATTGAATCTGTAGATTGCTTTGGGTAGTAGAGTCATTTTCACAATGTTGATTCTTCCAATCCAAGAACATGGTATATCTCTCCATCTATTTGTATCATCTTTAATTTTTTTCATCAGTGTCTCATAATTTTCTGCATACAGGTCTTTTGTCTCCTTAGGTAGGTTTATTCCTAGATATTTTATTCTTTTGTTGCAATGGTAAATGGGAGTGTTTTCTTTTTGACAGTACTTAATAAACTCCAAATTTGAATATAAAAGAGCTAAAAAGTTGGACTTCCCTGGCGGTCCAGTGGTTAAGACTCCACAATCCCAATGCAGGGGGCCCGGGTTTGATCCCTGGTTGGGGAACTAAGATCCCACATGCTGCAGGGCACAGCCACAAAAAAAAAAAAAAAAAAAAAAAAAAAAAAAAAAAAAAAGAGGGCCATTGTTTAAGCTCAGGAGTGAAGACAGTCTTTTCTGAAGAGGTGCATCTCAATCTGAGATCTGAAAGATGATCCACATGTCAAGAAGCGGGGAGACAATGTACATAGAGTTATATGAAGGGAGGGTGGTAAGGGTCTGGATATAGGGGCTCAGGGTGCCAAAATACCTGAGTATACATTGGGAAAAGTGGAGGGGAACAATATAGAGGCTAAAAACGTTGATAAGAACTTCTAATTCTTTATAATTGGTGTACCCCATGATCTGTTCCAAAGTCTTCGTTTTTCATTATGCCTCATGCTCAACTCTTTTTCTACTCATGAGAAGTCCTGAATCAAAGACATTGGGACAGTTATGGCTGAAGAGTTATGGAACATAAATACTTCTTAGTCCAATATCCTTATTTTGTTTTATTTAAATAATTGACCAAATAATGTGAAAATACATTGTCATGGTAAAAAACAGTCTAATAATATGGATGAAAAAAAGGGCCTCATTTTAAAGAATAGGAGTTGGGTTCAAGAATCCCCATCTTGCATAGAAAGATCTTGAGATAACAACATCAACAACCATAACAGCTCACATGTTCTTTTTCTTTTCTTATTGAAGTACAGTTGATTTACAATATTTGTGTTAGTTTCAGGTGTATCACATATTCTTTTAGCACCACCTATGTGCCAGTCGCTATCTCTTTTCTTGCATTATTTTTACTTATTCTTCACCACAACCCTATGAGGTAGGTTGCCATTATTATCCTTATTTGACAGATAAGGCAGCCATGGTACAGATAGTTTAAGAAATTGGCCCAAGATTATGTAGCTAGTAAGGGGCAGAGTCAGGATTTGAATTTAGGCAGTCTGGCTTCAGAGCCCTTCCCTCATTCCTGGTCACAATGCACAATTTGCAAGAGAAAAAAAAAAAACAACCAACCAACCAGATAATTCCATCTAGAAGACCAAGGGAATGAGTGATCCCAGGAATCTGAAGAGAAAAACCATCTAAATGCCCTGGGTGCTGTCCATGGTTCTGACGCTAAGGAAACTCTAAACAACATCGGATCCTTCACTTTCTCTCCACTCTCCTGACCTCCACTCACCTTCTCCTACCTCTCTTCCACTCATCCCCTATCTCTCAGCATATTCAGGCTACTCTTGATAAACACCCATCTGCTCTAACTTGACATTCACTCCTTTCTTATGAGCTGTGTTGGTTGAGCCTTGGATCAGCAGTGTTCCTAGGCCACAACCCTCGTTGCTTTTTTTCTTGATCAAATCTGTGCTTAGCTCCTGCCCTCAAGGAGCTATAGGCAATCTAGGGATATAATATATACAACATATACAGTAGGTAAGGACTAAACATCTCAGGATGGCATACAAAGCCCTGTAACGTCTCCTGTAATGTGACCTTTTGTCTCTGTGATTACCCTCCACCTGCAGTCACTGAACACAGGATGCATCTCCTACCTCTGGGCCTTTTCACTGCTCTCTAACTGGCATAGGCTCCCACATGCCCACTGAGTTCAGGTGCCACCTCCTCCAGGAAGCCTATTTTCATTCCTACCACAATCACCACCACTGCCAGGCTGAGTAGTTTCTCCTAAACTTTTGAGGTTTTTGAGGGTGAAACTAACAACAACGGGGGACATTATGAAGCAATGAGATATAGTGGCATTCCATGCCAACATCCTAGTTTTTCAGAGACAATCTGGGGCAGAGAAGGAGCTCTAGGCTTAGAATAAGGAGAACTAGGGTCTTCTCGGAGATTTCTCAAAACACTGTGTGACCATGGGAAAAATGTACTCTCTTTCTGGGCTTCAGGTCCCCCCACCCAGGGAACTTGAGGGACTTCACGCTAAATGATTCAAGAATTCACTCTTTCCACAAACATGCCTTGTATGTCTACCATGAGCATGGAAATGGGTCAGACGCAGTGCAGAGATGGGGTGTGGAGGCAGATGGGAATCCAATGTGAATAGTCGGAGAGGACAGGTGTGGATAGCATTCCAGGATCTAGGAGAAGCCTGGACAGCTCAGAGGAAGAAGGGCCTGCCAAAGTTCCCGTGGGAAAAAGTATTTGAGTGGGGCGCTGAAGGATTTAAGATGGAGTAGGAGGCAGAGTGCATTTCAGTGAGAGCAAAAGTCCTAGGCTCTAGTGTTACAGGGTTCTGGGTTCTATAATTCTGGGTTCAGGGTCTTTTTTTTTTTTTTTTTTTTTTTTTGCGGTACGCAGGCCTCTCACTGTTGTGGCCTCTCCCGTTGCGGAGCACAGGCTCCAGGCGCACAGGCTCAGCAGCCATGGCTCACGGGCCCAGCCGCTCCGCAGCATGTGGGATCTTCCCAGACCGGGGCACGAACCCGTGTCCCCTGCATCGGCAGGCAGACTCTCAACCACTGCGCCACCAGGGAATCCCTGGGTTCAGGGTCTTTTATTCTCTGTTCTAGATTCCATGGGTCTGGATTCTGTGACTCTGGGTTCTGAATTTCTGAGTTTAGAATTCTGTGATTCTGGGGTCTTTACTTCTAGGTTTGGTGGTTCAAAGTTTTATCATCTATAGCTCTGGGGGCTAGGATTCTACAGTCTTGATCCTCAGTTGCATAATTCTAAATTGTGGGTACTGGACTTTGTGGTTCTGAGTACTGTGTCTAGTTTATTCCTCTTGAAACCCCAAAGCAAATGCTGGGGAAGAGAAGGAGATCCCGACACCCAACTGCTCTGAGGAATGTTGTCTCCTTCTCCCCACCAACAGGCAACCATTAAAGGGAAGCCCCTCCCTCCATCCCTTCCCACCTTCTTCTGTAGTCCTCCTTCTCCCAGTTCTTCTGCCTATAATGAGGTGCCCCATGCAGACTGGGGGACAAGCTGAGAAAGGGTGTGGTTGGAAGGGCCAATCTACCGGACTCAGCAGGGCTGAAAATAACGGTCTCCAGACTCTGCCCATCCCTAAGTGACGGACGGCCTGCAGAGGGCACTGCTCTAAATAAGCAGGTCCCATGTCCTGCAATAATGCAAGGACTTACTCTTTTTTTTTTTTTTTTAGGACTTACTCTTTAGTGAAGGAGGAGAGGTAGGGAGCGACTCTTTAGTGAAGGAGGAGAGGTAGGGAGTGTGATATAAAGGACCCTTATAGGCAATACACACCATCAGGGCATTCATCCCTTTGGGTTAAACATTGCCCTACCCTGGTGTCATCCCTCAGGCTGCTTTCCTAAGCTTCTCTTGATGAAGGCTACTGATAGATACACTTACCTATTCCATTCCACCTGAGCCAAACCCAACAGAGACAGGAAGCAGTGAAGTTAGTGCAACTCCTCCTCCAGGACACACACACACACACACACACACACACACACACACACACACACGTGACATAACCACCTCTGGCTCCCAAGAATTCTGGGTTCTCTTGAGGGAGGGTCTATTGGAATAAAATATAAGAACACTTTGACACTCAAAGACAGAAGGGCCATTTGTCTCAGGATACGGGTATGTATGGATGTGACTGGGTGTGTGAGAGACTCCCACTGATGGTGGGACCGTCGGGTCCCCAAAGGAGCAGGTGGCGGTCTTGAGACAGCACAGATATTCCAGAGCTATGGGTGACCATCTCAGCAGGTCTGCTGTGCCCCCCTGCCCTTCTGGTTGTAGACTGACCCTCTCTCTGGGCTGGTGCCCACACTTAAGGGAATTCTTGGCCAGTGGGGGTGGGGACAGAGAGCCCACTCTTCTTTTTTTTAGTGTTCAGATTGTGGAGCCAAAAATGTTAAATCTAAACTCTTTGCGGGGGAGGTAATTTTTCCTAATCACTCACCCTGCTGCACAGATTCCACAACTTGATTACCATTAATTAGATTAATTAGATGGAGATAATGTCTTTTCTCTGGGAATATGAATGGTCTCTGATACAGCACTGATTTCCCAGAGCTCAATGTGGGACCTTCCCAGATAAGACCTCTGTCCTCTGAATGGTGGAGGGACTTGCCCAAGGTCACACCATGAGCAAGTTGAACTCAGATCTGTCTGATTCCAAAACAAACCCTTAACCATCACACTATTGGTCTCACCTTGGCCACCTCTCCTCCCCTCCCAACCTGGTATGGGGTCAGTGGGCTGCACCTTCCCCAGGGCCACGGGACCCAGAGAGGCCTCAGAAGCTGGGGTTAGGATGTGGCTCCTCCCACTGGACAGTGAGCTGGCCTCCTGGAAAAATCTCTTGTGTTCTTCTCTAACTGCAGAACCCATCTATGTTCTAAATCATGGAGTCCCTTTCACCATAAGCAAGGATAGGGGAGTGACTCTAGGAAACCAGAGCTGGCAAAATGCCAGGACCTTTGGAGGGGTGTTGTGAGGTTGTCAGCCAAGGAACTGATAGAGACCTTGGGAGGCACCTGGCCGCTCTCCCCTGACATCCCAGGCACATGTGATCTACATCTAGGGATGTAGGTCACCATCCGAGCCATGCCAGCCACTGCCTGCAGAGCCTGGGCAGGCTGGCCTCCTCCTAGACCACGGATGAGGTCATCTGGCCCACTTGCAGGCTCAGTGCCCAAGTCCTGGATTGGCCTTGACCTGTAGCAGGAGAGGGTGGCATCAGTTTCCCCCCCTGGGGCTCAGCATCAAGTCCTGGCCTCTGAGCTTCATTTTCAACCCTGGCACGTTGCACACACGGTCACTGATCCCCCCTGCATTCTGCAAAGAGTCACTGAATCCTCACCCCGGGTGGCCCTGCTGAGACAGGCACCCACATGCTCTTCAAGAGCTGCACTATCTCGAGACCACCATCGTCACCCTCAGGGCACCTTGACACCCCTCTCACACTTTCAGTCATACACGCCCACACCCTGAGATTAATGCACATGCCTGTCCTTGCGACCTTCACACGCGTGCCCTGAGATAATCACACACACACATCCTAACAAAGCCTGTATACACACGCATAAGGCAGGCACGTGTGTGCACACCATGCACACACAGGCACGCATACACACACACACGTCATTTCACGCGGATGCACTGACACTCAGGAGTCCTGCGTGCCTGTCCCGGCACTGCCCAGATGTGTAAACTTCTGGTACCTTCTCAGACCCTCAGTTTGCCCATCTGTAACAAGAGTTAGATTGTTGGGGACCATTCTGACTGTAGCATCTCGGGATTCAATTTTCTCTTTCTTCTCTCTCTCAACTTGAAGTTGATCTGGGGGCAGCCCAAAGTGGGGTCACAAGCTGACATTCATTTTTAGCCTCCATCAACAAACTGGGAACTCACCCCAGCAGCCTCAGTTTGGAGCCAGAGATGGAGTCCAGGGCCCGGGGGAGCAGAGGGGATGTATAGCCCATCCCACTACACACACAGAGATGCACACACACCCTGCTTTCATGCTGAGACACATCTGCAGGAGAAGTCGTTACCAGCTCCAAGTGATGGGATTCGTCATCCAGCACCAGTCCCGGGGCCAGGCCTTGTCCTCCCACCACCTGGGATCAGTGACCACCATCTGTTCCTTTAATATTTCTCGGAGAATCTCACTGACAAGGGAGACCAGCTTGGGAAGGCAAGAGAACAGAAGATCTGGAGCCAGAATCCTAAAGGCAGGTTCATCATGTGCTGTGGCTACAAACAGGCCCTGGGGACAGTTTGGAGAAAGGGGATGGACAAGTGTATAGCCAGGGGGCCAGGAGTCCCAGGTGGACCACAGACTGGGGAGCCACCAGAAGGGTGAGGGTGTCACTCACCTCACCTAGTCCTGACTAGGGTTCCTGCCTTGCTGCCCCCTGTCCCACCCCCTCTCTGCACAGCTGTGTCTGCCTGAGCCCTGCTTGGGTGACCAGAAGGCTCCAGGCTCCAGGACCAATTCTGCCCCAGCTGAGGGGGTTTAAAGAGTTCCAGGGGCAGGTAATGGGGGTGGGGTGGATTTGGAATCTGGCCTGGTTTTGAATCCCAGCCCCTGACTCACCGCCAGACCTGAGCAGCTTCCCCCCTCTTCCGTCTCTGGGCCTCGGGTTCCTCATCTTCCAACAGGGTGAGGGGCCTGCAGGGACCCCACTCGGGCTCCCACCAACCACGAGGGTGGGGGGATCTGCAGGAGCTCAGTGGATGTTTGTTCCCGTCCCCTCTGTGACCCCGCAGTACCTGGCTCCAAGTCGGTGTCCAGTAAATATCAATTAACCTGATGAGATAATGAAATGAGCTAATGTCTGTGTCTGGGCCACATGCCTCATGGCACCAAAATCTAAACTTGTGTTGGGAAATTGAACAACCCAAGAGCCAGCTGAGTGGAACCATTGAGGGCTTGACAGTCATCAGGGAGGACTTCCTGGAAGAGGCCGACCTTGGGCTGGGTGGGACTTGCATAGAGGAGGGAAGGTGTGCTAGGAAGGGGGGACTGCACGTGCAAAAGCAGGGAGGTTGGAAGGGGAGAGGTCAAGGTGAGACCTCTCGTGTTTTGAGGCTCATATAGGGTATTGTGTGTGTGTGTGTGTGTGTGTGTGTGTGTGTGTGTGTGTGTGGATGGGGAATCCTGACACAGTGCTCCCCAGGGAGTCTCAGTAACACGGGCTCCCACCCCTGTCAGCTCATCCAGGTCACCTACTCCTCTCTGTCCCCAGAGGTGGCTCCCCACCTGGTCACATGTGACCTGTGGTCCCAGCAGGGAGCAGGGACCTGGGTGGGAGAGTAGACACATAGAGCCTGGGGGAACCAGGCTCTACTTGCTGTGAAACATAGACCCTAGAACCTCAGAGCTTGGAGGCCCCTCCAGCCCCTCTGTCCTGTGCGAAGCCAACACAGAGAGGTTAAGGAAGTGACTCAAAGTCACCCACCCCCCAAAGAAGGCCCTTCAGTGCTCTGCTCTCTAACCAGCCTGGGGGAGGGCCCTCTGTCTATAAACCCCTGAACTGAGTCACTCAGGGGCCAAGGGTTCCTCTTCTTCCTTTGCCCTCCCTCTGCCCTCACACCCACTTGCTCACTGGGCTGAGAAGAGCTGGAGACGGGACCCAGGGACTCCCTGGGAGTCAAGGCCAGTGATCTGTAGACCCATCTGGCCAAGGCCTGGGTCTGTGCTGGGAAGGGGAGGGTTAAGCCTTGAGCAGCCCTTCCTGGTTGGTGTTTAATTTGCACTTTCTAAAGGCCATCAGGAGCCTCAAGGAGCAAATGTTTTCTGAGTTAATGACACTGCAGCAGATTAAGGAGGAGCCCATCTCCCAGAGAGCATGAAAGAAAGGCCATACATTACCCTGCACAGCCCAGGATGGCAGCTGGAATAACTTTCCCAGAGACCTGGGTGGAGAAGGGTTCTCTCTTCCCTGCCATCAGCAAATCCTGCCTGGTCCCTCTGACACTCACTCCAGGAGAGGACAGTCTGGAAAGACTTTGAGGCAAACTGGAGCTCTGCTCAGCACAAGAGACAGCTCCCGGTCGTAGTGGACTACAAGTTGACAGCCATCTGCCTCTGTGGCCAGTACTACCTTTTCCCTTTTTTTTTTTTTTTTGCCTCTTCTCTGCCTCCTGTTTTTCTAGGCAATCAGTGATCTGCTTTCTCTCACTATAGATTAGTTTACATTTTCTAGAATTATATCTAACTAGAATTATAGAACATGCAATTTTTGTCTGGTTTCTTTCACTCAGAAACTATTTTTAGTTTTATCCATGTGGTGTGTATAAACAGTTTGTTCCTTTTTATTGCTGAGTAGTAACCCATTACCTGGATATACCACAATTTGTTAATCCATTCACCTGGTGATGGACATCTGGGTTGTTTCCAGGTTTTTGACATTACAAATAAAGCTGCCATAAACATATGTGTATGAGTCTTTTTTTTTATGTTCTAATTGTTGTTTATTTTTTGAATTTTATTTAATTTATTTTTATACAGCAGGTTCTTATTAGTTATCCATTTTATACTTATTAGTGTATATATGTCAATCCCAATCTCCCTGCGTATGAGTCTTTGAGTGAACTTGTGTTTCCATTTCTCTTGGGTAAATACCTAGCGGTAGAATGGCCGAGTCACATGGCAGGTTGCATGCTTAACTTTTTAAGAAACTGCCAGACTACTCTTCACAGCGCTTTCCCTGCTCAGTGTGTGGGATCCGTGCGGTTCCTCATCCGCTTCAACATTCGGCATCATCAGGCTCTAAGTTTCACCATTCTGATAGGTTTGCAGTGGTATCTCACTGTGGTTTAATTTACATTTTCCTGGTAACTAAAGAAGTTGAGCATCTTGTCATGTACTTATTTGTCATCCATATCTGTTCAAGTCTTTTGCCCATTTAAAAAATCGGGTTATTTTCGAACTTATTTACAAAACAGAAAGAGACTCACAGATGCAGAAAACGAACTTGTGGTTACCAAAGGGGAAGGGGAAGGGGAATAAATTGGGAGTTTGGTATTAACATTTACACACTGCTATATATAAAATATCAACAAGGACCTACTGTATAGCACAGGAAACTATACTCAATATCTTGTAATAACTTATAATGGAAAAGAATCTGAAAAAGAATCTATCATCTATCTATCATCTATCTATCTATCTATCTATCTATCATCTATATCTATCTACTTATCACTGAATCACTTTGCTGTATACCTGAAACTAACACAACTTTGTAAATCAACTATACTTCCATTAAAAAAAAATCCAGTTATTTTCTATTTATTGAGTTTTGAGAATTCCTTATATATTCTGGAAACAAGTCCTTTATCAGATATATGATTTTCAGATCTTTTCTCTTAGCCTGTTGCTTGTCTTTCAATCTCTTTCAATCTCTTACCAGTGTCTTTTGAAGCTCAACGTGTTTTAGATTTACTGAGGCTGCCATTTCAAACTTACTGCTCATTACGATAATTATGCCATCTGCCACGGTGGGATCCTTTCATCCCCGTAGCTGCTTTGGAACAAGCCCTTCCCAGAGTGTCAAATCCTGTGTCACAAGACAGTCCCCTTATATCAACACGTGGCTTTATCCAGCTTTGTATCCTGCCCTCCTTGGTCCGGCACCTCTGGGATCCATTCCCAGCCCTGTTTTCCTGGGCCCTTGCAGCCAGGTCCTGCAGCTCCTTGAATGCATAATCAATCTCACTCCTCCCCTCGCTGACCCAGTGCTTTGGCAGTTGGTTTATGCTTAGATTTAAGCCTGGTTGTGGCTCTGGTGGCCAAAGTGGGATGTAGGGGCAGATCCTGAAGAGGGCAAGTGTTCTCGTGGAAGGACCTCCTCATTTGAGGTCCCTGTACCATCCTCTGGCAAGGGAGCTTTTCTGCTCCAGCAAGGGGAGTGGGTCACTTTGCAGGCCTGAAGTTTCTGAAGAATCTGGGTTCTCAAGTCCCAACCATCCAGATATCCTCACCCTGAGTCTCAGGCACTTGTTCCTGTCCCATCGGGGCCCTGACTTGGGCACAGAAAACTTTCCTAGACAGAGAGTTCATCCTTCTTTGAAGTGCTGCACTCTTACAGTGACGACTTGTGTCCGGTCTCTGGCTGCAAGAGATGGATATCTCTCCGTGTGCCGCCAGGGAAGTTCTTGCATGAACACTTGCTTCGACTCGCTAGATTATTCATCTGAGTCTATAATTTTCAGTCTTCAGTGTATCAGAGCCATTTGACAAGAGCTCCCGATTCCCATTTCCTTAGAATTACTTTCCCTCCCGTATTACGTAGGGCCTTGCACCAGCCAGTGCAGCCCCTCCACCTGGATCCCTTCCCTGTTCCCTGAGGGTGAATGCCTTAACCATGGCGTTACCACCACGTGTCAGGACTGTCTCCAGTTCTCTTACTACCAGTGATGGGGTCCTCACTGCCATCTCCACACATTCATCTCAGAGCCTGCTTCCGAGGACCATCCCTACTACCAATTAGCCGAGGTTGGGTTCCCTAGCCGCAGAGCCTGAAATGAGGATTCTTGAGAAAGTGGTTCACAGGGAGAGGGGGTGAGCAGGCTAGGACAAGGTAAGGAGCTAAGCAAAGATGTGGTCCCCAGACCCAAGAAAGCTGGCTTTGGGAGGTTACCTGCTCAATATCGGAACAGCCCTGGGGACTTTGGGCTCTTGGTCTGGGCAAGTGTGTTGTCAGGCTTTTCCAGAGAAACAGAACTGGTAAGAGGTGTATCTGTATACAGAGAGTGATTTATGACAAAGAACTGGCTCATGCAATTATAGGAGCAGGTGAGTCAAAACCCTGCAGTGCGGGCCAGCAGTCTGGAGAGACCGGCTGCTGGAGAATTCCCTCTTGCTTGGAGAATTTCCTTCAGCTGACTGTATGAGGCCCACCACATTATGGAGGGCAGTTTGCTTACTCAAAATTCACTGATTTAAACACAAATGTCACCCTAAAACATCCTCTACGTTGACACATAAAATTAATCATTGCAGCAGGACGTGTGGGGCTGGGGTCTGAAAACCAGCAGAGGGGAAGCCCCGCCCAGCACAAGGGGTAGAAGCTTGCCCAGGAGGCCCTGGTGCCTGGCCATGGCAAGGGTGAGACAGGGGGCCACTGTCCAGGTCCAGCTACCTGGCTGGCAGGTGACAACAGGCCGACATCCCAGGAGGCTTTGGACCCCAGACAGAGGTCTGGGAGTAGAGGAACTGTGAGCAGGGGGGACAATAAGGGCCCTCGGACACTAGTTAGGAGGGCTAATGTGCCCTTGGGAGAAGACAGGTGTTGAGTGCCTGGAATGGGAGTCAGGTGAGGGGAGCACAGACCCAGAGCCACAGCTGTGAGATGATGAATGAGAGCTGTTGCTTCTGTGGTTCAGGCATCTGGGCACAGGTCAGCTGCAGCCTCTGTTTAGGGTTTCAAAAGGCTGTGGTCTTATCAGAGGCTCAAAAGGGGAAATGTCTGCTTTTACCATTTGCCATTCTGCCCATCACAGCTCTGCCCTCCCTGAGTATCTCTCAGATCCTCCATTCTATCCATCCCACTGCTGCTGTTCTCGAGGGATCAGTGCTGAGTTTGGGTTCCTCCAAAACAGCAGCTGGTTTATGTGGGAGGTGATCCCAGGAGGCACAGTGAGGAGGGGACAGGGGAGGGAGGGAGGAAAGCCCTAAAGGCTGAATCAGATGTGGGCTCAGCCCTGCTGGGGACCCTCTGAGGAAGTGCCTCAGGCTTGTCCCTCAGAGGGAAGCTGGGTATTTATCTACTTATCCACCCTGTCCCATCCCTCCCTGGGGTGTTAAATCCCTGGCACTTTGGGGCTGCCCTGTTCTTGGCCCAGGGCACTAGAGAACCCCCACGTGGAGAAGCAGAGAAAAGCAGGGCCTGAGGAGGGAGTGGTCAGCTCACTGGAAACCGCCCACCACTATGTTCATCTGTTGCTGGGGAGAGCGGGGAGAGCGGAGCTGGCCCAGGGGACATGGGGTGGGATAGCCAGGGCATCGAGACTCCCACCCAGGAATAATACCTTCCTGAGAAAGGACCTGAAGCTGTTTACCCAGCTGAGCTCTTTTCATCACTGGCTCCTGTTATAAATAGTCAAACCCTATCTCCACTCCAACCAGCAAAGCAACCCCAGCTTCATGTTAAAGGCATAATTTGCTGCAAATTAAACTTAATGGGACTAGAGTAATTATGTTGACTTTAAAAACTACTTAGAGATAAATACATGATTAGATATTTCAGAAAATAAACTTTCCCATTGTGTTTCCTGAAAGAAACTGGAGGAGAGGAGGCTGAGGTGGGTGGCAGAGAGACGATGCTGAATGAGGGGGGAGGGAGGCCTCAGAAACCCACCTGAGGATGTTCTTAGACTTGCATGGGAAGTGGGTCCCAGGCCAGCCTCTGGGAGAGCAATTTGGCCAAACATATCCAAAGCCTTAAAAATATCTGTACTTATTGTTTTGATGAGTCCACAAATCAATCATAAGGAAATAATCAGATGGAGACAAAGATCTACGTGAAGAGTCAGTCATCTCAGCATCTTTTATAACAAACACATTTAGGTGAACCATGTATATGCCTAACAGTGGGGGATTAGCTATCTCAGTTATGGGACAAACATGTGAGGGAATGTAATGTAGCCTGTAAAAACCAGACAGTCAAAAAGTAATTCACTGGGGAAGATGCACATAAAATAGGAGTGAGAAGAAAAACAAGCAACATATAGATCTGGATATAAAGTATATTCTAAATATACCCAGAGAAAAAGAAATCCCAGGAGGAAGTGTGCACAAATACTAACAGTTTTTAATTAATTTTTAATGTAAAGGGAAAGCGCAGTCCTGTGAGTTTCCTTTGTCTCAATACTCTGTTGCAACATTGCATCACTCCTGACACCCCATCGATGTGTGGGTTTTTCCCACATCAAGCAATTCTGCAACACCAGCTGGATCACCTACAATTTAACTCAATTCTGACACTGCCTACCTGGAGATATTGTCGGATCCTATAGGTTCAAGCCTCAGTCCCACAAAACTGCACCGCTCACCCACGCCAACCGCATGTTCAGGTTGTCACTTGTGCTCCTGACGACTGGCTATAAATTGGAGGTTGCAACGACCGCCTCCTGGGTTTGATTAATTTACCAGAGCAGCTCACAGAACTCAGGAAAACAACTGGTTTATTAGATCACTGGTGAATTGCAAAGGATATGAATTAAGCAGCCAGATGAAGAAGTACCTAGGGCGAGGTTTGAGGTTCCTTGGGGTCTCAAGCACAGAAATGTCTGTTCCTGTGGCGTTTAGGGCAGCCAGCCTCCCAGCACAGGGTTGAGTTCTTGTTCACCAGCCCAGAACCCTGTAGTTCAGGGATTTTTATGGAGGCTTCATTATGTAGAAATGATTAATTAAATTATTGGTCATTAGTGATCAAGTCAATCTCTAACCCTCTCCCCCCCCAGGAGGTTGGGGCTGGGGCTTAAAGTTCCAACTTTCTAATCACATGATTGGTTCCCCTGGCAACCAGCCCTCATCCTTAGGGGCTTTCCAAAAGTCACCTCATTAACATAAACTCAGGTGTGGTTGATAGGGGCTTGTTATGAATAACAAAAGACACTCATTTTACCTTTATATTCTGAAGCTATTTAAGGGACTAGGAGCAAAAGTAAATATTATAACAAAAGATTATGAAAAAATATTATAAAAAAGCCCCTATGGCATATATATGAAATTACAAGGGTTTTAGGAGCTCTGTGCCAGGAACAGTGGATGAAGACCAAATACATACATGTACATGTATATATAGATATACATGTATATGTATATATGTAAAATCAGAAAATCACACTGGATGATGAAATTAGGGGGGTTTTTGATTTTCTTTTCTATCTTTTGTTTAAAAATATTGTCTGCAATGAGAATTTACTGCTATGTTAGCGTGTTTAACTATTTTTACAGCAGATTTAAGTGAGAAGGGATTCTTTTCTCCTCCCCCTCAGGGGAATTCCTGGAGGAAATTCTGTTGTTGGAGCTCCAGTTTCAGGCTCTCTCTGTCTGTATTTAAATTTCCTGGTTGCTGGTTATGGGAGAGGTTGCTGGTCCTTGTCTACTCACAATCCAGTCTCCCCTTCTCCTTTAGTAGCAAGAGGCCAGTACTGTTGTGGGTGGCTTTGTGCCCCAAATCTTCCTTGCAGGTAGGGGTGGCAATGAAATATGAGCGGAGGTGGTGGATGCAGTTTCCAGGAAAGTACTTCGATGGGAGTTTATTCAGGAGGAAGGAGCCTCTTTCTCCTTCTGTCCTTTTTTTTTTTTTCTGCCTAGAATGCAGCTCTCATGGGCTGGAACTCCAGCAGTCATCATGTAACCATGAGGTAACCTTTAGGGTAAAGTTATCATTGTACTGAATTTGGGTTCTGCTAGCCTGATGCACAGCAAAGCCAATCAACTGACACTGAGTTGTGGTGAAGGAAAAGTATAGCATTTATTTGTAGGGTGCCAAGCAAGGAGAATAGGCAGCTCATGCTCAAAAGACCTGAACTCCCTGATGGCTTTCAGGCAAAGGTTTTTAAAGAGTATGAGGGAGAGGGTGTAGGATGCCTGATCAGCTCGTGAACCTTCTTCTGATTGGTTGGGAATCTCAGTCATCAACCTTCTGGTTCCAACCAGTCTGGGGTCTACATGCTTGTGGTCAGCATGTAGTCACCATCCTCCACTGGGTGGGGGTCATAGTTTCTGTAGGACAACTCACAGAGATGCATCAGGTTGTTATGTATATCCCTTCAGGAGGAGCTAGGAGTCCAGTGACTCTATTATCCTCATCGTTAACTGCTTCAGTCTGTTCTTTGGAAGGTTTAGGAGACTAAAAACTTTTTCTACAAATACGAAATGGGGGACATGGAGGGACTTTTGTACCCAGAACATGGGCAGCACAGTGTCAAGCCCTAGATGGGTCAAAACTTCCCTGTTCAGAGGATGAGTCTGGTGGCACAGGCGTCTCCAACTCACTCTAGTACTCCCAGGGAGGGAGAGTCAGCAGAGGGAGTGATGACGTCCACAGAGGGAGTGAGCTGCCTTGCAGAGCATTTTCTCGTCAAATCTTACTATTTGAAGAGAACCTGAGTGGTCTTCTAGTTCTATCCCCTGCTTGGTGCTTGGATTCCTTCCACAAAAACCACTGCCAAACAAAATATAATTTTGCCATCAGTAACATTCTCATCAACCTTTCGTCATCCTCATCATCATCTTCATCATCATCACCATCCTCCTCCTTCTCATCATGACCATTATCATCCTCATCACTACCATCATATTCATCACCAGCATCATCATCACCAGCACTCTTCTCCTTCTTCTCATCACCATCACCATTACCATCAGCACCACCACCATCATCACCATCACCATCATCATCATCATCATCACCAGCACAGTCACCCTCATAATCACTGCCACCTATTGAGCACTCTGTGTCAGGCACAGTGCTGGGTACTTTATATTCTCTATTGAACAATCCAATAAGATGGGTATTGGTTCTAATTTACAGATGAGGAAGCTGAAATTTGAAAAGGTAAAGTGGCCTAAGGCAGCACAGATAATAATCAGAAAAAGGAAAATGATCTGAATTCAGATTTTTCTGGTTCCAAAAGCTGACCTCTGTCCACTCCACGCGGCAGCCCTGAGAGCTGACCTCTGCTGTGCTCCTCCAGCAGGGGGAGCATGACCTTGCCAGAAAGCTGCTTCATCTTTGACAGCACTGACAGCTTTCCCATGGCCTCACCCATAGGTCCTGGTTCTGACATTTGGGGACTGCAGAATGGGCTCAACTTCTGGTCCATGTGATGGCCTTTCTGAAGTTACAGGTCAGCTCTTGGGTCCATCTGAGCCTCTTCCTTTTGAGGATGAACATTCCATTCCTTCAATAATTCCTCTTGTGAATGACCACTTCTCATTGCCCCCTCCCACCCTGGTCCTTCTGGACTTTTGTGATCCCTGCTCCCTGGGCTTCCTGCTTCCATTCTCACCCCAGCAGAAATTTTTCTCCCCAGCAGCCATAGTGATCTTCCCAAAACAAATCAGATCACATCACTCTCCTGCTCAAAACTCTGCAGTGAATTCCTTCAACTCTAAAAGTAAAATCCAAACTCTGCCATGGCCTATTGACTCTAAATGATCTTCCTTCCGCTGACTCCTCACACCTTATCTCCTAGCCCTCTTCCCCCACTTGCTGTGCTCCAGCTACACTGGCTCTCTACTGTCCTTGAGCACATCATGTTCATTCCCGCCTCAGGGCCTTTGCACCTGCTCCTCCCTTGACAATTATCACAAAGCTCATTCCCTCACTTAATTCAGATCTCTGTTCATATATCACCTCCTCAGAGAGGCCTTCCTGACCAGCTTCTCTAATGCAGCTCCCTCGTCTCTGGTCTCTTTCCATTCACTTTTTTTCCTTCAATTCAGAACTTACCACTTCCTAATATCTATTTATTTGGTTATTATCTGTTTCCCCTACTGGAAAGCAAGCTCCAGGAGAGCAGGAACTTTGTCCTTCTGCTTCACCTGTATATCTCCAGTGTTTAGAAGGGAGCTTAGTACTTAGTCAGATTCTAATAAATGCTTCTTAAATTAATTAATTAATCAATGTGACCTTGATCGCATGCCCTTCTAAGCCTGGAGGCCCTGCCTTTAGGCAAAGTTCAGCTTATTCATGAGTTGAACAGGATTCTCTCCTCCCTTTTTTTAGACTCCATATCTCTATTTACATGGCCTAAAGAGTGGCAGGATGTGCACAGAAGTATTTTGGCTTTGGAGTCAGTTAGAATAAGGCTCAAATCTCAGCTCTGCCACTTCCTAGCTCTGTATTAATTAGCTTTTCTGATCCTCAGTTTTCTCTTGTGTAAAATGTTATTAATACCAACCTTGTGAACTTGTGAGGAGAGAGAGAATGTGAGTACATAGTGTAGGGTAAGCATTTGAAAACTGGTAGCTATTACTGTTGTTATTATTTATTTTATTTTATTTTTTTTTGCGATGCGTGGGCCTCTCACTGCTGTGGCCTCTCCCGTTGCGGAGCACAGGCTCCGGGTGTGCAGGCTTAGCGGCCATGGCTCACGGGCCCAGCCGCTCCGCAGCATGTGGGATCCTCCCGGACCGGGGCACGAACCCGTGTCCCCTGCATCGGCAGGCGGACTCTCAACCACTGCGCCACCAGGGAAGCCCCATGTTGTTATTATTAAACTAACCAGGTTTGGGGCCTTCCATCTCATGGGAAAAGCCTTGGTTGGGACTGGGCTGGATGGGTGGGGTAGGGTGGATGGGGAGAGCAGATAAGGGACAGGTGACACGAGAGACATGTCACCTTGTGGATTCACACTGAGCTCCCTGCCGGTCTCATCTCCAGGCCTGTCTCCCACCTCTGTCCCTGAGCTGTTGATTTAGTTGGCGCTGCACAGTTAACTCACACGCGACTATTAAATCCCATCGTGTGAGTCTCAATCTGTGGCTCTGGCCTGTAGGGGTTTTCTTTCCCGCCCTGATCCAACGCACTTGCTTTTCTTTCAAGAGCCTGTCATCTGCAGAGCTGAAGAGGCTGCCTCCCCAGGGGGGTGATTGCTAGTGATGCTGTGGATCTGCGTGGACTGAAGGCTGCTGGGAGGCAGGGACTGCAGCTGACATTCTCCCATAAACCTGAGCCTGGTCCGGAGGGGCTTGCCAGGACTGAGGGCTGGTGGGAAGTGATGGCATCAATGAAATGAGCTGGGGGTTCGCACTGTCCCATAAATTCTTGATTCAGATGAAAGGATGTTGGATCCTAAAGTCACTAGAATAGGTTGAATCCTCTGGCCAATGGAGAAACTGAGGCACAGAGTGTCAGCTGGTGTGCAAACAGAATCAGTACCTCATAGAGCCAGTTTTCATTGAAGAAACTGAGGCCCAGGAAGAGGAAGTGTCTTACCCAGGGCCACACAGCAAGTCTGTGACAGAGCCAGGAGTGACTCGGGTCCCTGCCAGCCAGCCCACTCCTCCTCCCACTGCACCCCTTGAGGAAGCCTGGGGCTGGGAAAGAGCTGGGCTCAGGCCACTGGAATATCGTCCCCAGTAGGGCTGTGTTGCATCTCCGCTGCGTGTTTGTGGATGCAGCCCCTTCAGCACACCTGGCACCACGCAAGGCACGTGATCACAACCTCATCTGATCCTAATATGATTGTTCCCATTTTACAGGTGAGAAACTGAGGCCCAGAGAGGGCAGTTGACTCACGCAGAGTCTTGCAGCTCATGGGTGGGCGCCCTATCAGCCCTGTCTCCTGCCTGATGGCTCTTTGCAGCACTGACCAGCCGCTGATAGGCCCACCTCCCACGTAAGGTCTAGGAAAGAGGGCTCTCTGCCTGTCTTGTTCATTTCAGTATCCCTGGTGCCCAGGGATAAATAAAAAATATATTTAAATAAATGAACGAATCTCTTGGGTTCCTGCCAACTCCATGACTGGGAAGATCTGAGACCTCGAGCCAGGCTCCCCGACAGTGACAGGCACTGACTCTGCTCCCCACTCCTGACCTTGTCCTGCTGGGTGGGTTGGCATCCGGCCTTCTCCCCATCAGTGTTCCAGCCCCAAGTCTCCTCCTGGTGTCCTGCCTTGCCCCACCTGTCCATGTCTCCCTCCCTCTCCTGATGCTTTTCTCCTAAAACCCCATTCCCAGACCTGACCCCAGCTTTCCTCCTGACCCAAGAGGCTAGCACAGGCTCCTGGAGCCTTGGCGCTTGTCTGGCTTCTTCTGGACTTGACCCTGATTTGTACCCTGACCAAACCTTGTCTTGCCCTTTGTAATCTTGTAAGGGGCAGGACAGAGAAACGAGGGACCTCTCGCTAATTCACCAGCTCCCCTTCCCCGGGACTTTCTGAAGGTGCTGATGCAGGCTGACTGACAGTCTCCTCGAGGTCAGGGCTGGCCAGACTCCAAAACTTAGGCCTGGGCACCCGATGGAGCTCCCTGCAGACTTGACCACCCCAAACAGACGCCAGCTGGCCCCTTCCTGACAAGTTCAGTGTGATCTGAGAGTCAGGGCTTCCTGGCTTCTGGGATTTCCCTTGGAAATCAGGGACCAAGGACCGCTGGAAGGGGCAGGGTTGTCCCAGCAGCTTCTCCACCCAGCACCAGGGAGCCCCAGCATGACCCTCTCCAGCTCAGAGAAGTGCAGGGCCCCCGTGTGCAGAAGAGCACACTGAGGGAGCGCTGGCCTTGATGCCCAGAAAGGAGGAGTGTTGGAGGGGAGGGGATCACCCCCATAGGCCCTGTCCCCAGGGAGATGGACAGAGGCACAGAGGGACACCCCCGCAGTCCACAGCCCTGCTTCTTTAGTCCCTGGGATTTTCCCAGATGAGTTTGGGGGGTTTCTAGGGTGTGCTTTGCCCCCAGCCCTCACATCAGTCAGGGCCACAGGGATGTAAATGTTGGGGTCCCCACTGGTGGAGATAAGGAAGGGGGGGCAGTGGTTGGGTGGCAGGACAGCCAAGCTGTGTCCTTGTCATAGTTCTGGGGCAGCAGGACCACTTTGCTCTTCCACGTCCAGGGCTGGTGTGACTGAGTATCTCCCAGGAGCTGGGGGAGGAACGAGGCACGTGGGTCTCTTAACAGCCTCATGAGGGTCTCTTGGCCAGGGCTGTTAGCTTTGTCTCATGGATGGAGAAATCAAAGGCCAGAAAGAGAGGCCCTGGCCAAGCTTACACTGTGAGAGTGACCGACACAGGGCAGACACCCAGGCTGCCCCGCTCCCTTCTGGGTCTGCTGCTCCCCTTCTGGAATCAGAGTTTCTCAAGGACCCTAGCGGTCATCTGGTCCAATGGCCCCACATGGCTGGGTGGTGCTCAGCACTTCTCCCTGTGCAAGGTTGCCCAGGGCCTGGATGGAGCCCTGGAGACTGGAGGCAGCCTCCTTGCTTACCTTAGACAAGTTCCTGTATCTCTCAGCCTCAGTTTTATCCACCTATAAAATGGGATAATAATGTGCCTATGCCCTGAGACCGTAGTGAGGGTTAAACACCACTAACTTTATTTTATGCATATGAAAACTGAGGCTAGGAGAGGCCATGTGAATTGCTGAAGGTCTCTCAAGGCAAGTCAGGATGCGACCCCAGATTTATCTAACTTCAAAGCCTGTCCTTTTAACTGCTTTGCGGTGCCACGTCCTCTGCTGTCTAGAAGTCTGTCCTAGTACTGCAACCCGGCCCCTCCAGCTGAGGTCACAGACAGGGCCTTCTTGCTTGGCACACAGGGGCCCCCAGAGCATTGAGAATTTCCCCAACACACACACAGAGCACACAGCACATGCCCCCTGTACCTTCACAAACAGACACACACACACCGTGCACATACCTCTCACAGACACATTCACACGCAGGCAGGTACACACACATACACAGGCATGTAGACACGCAAATGCCACCCTCACGCATGTGTCACACACATACACACACATGCACACAAACCCAACCCTTGGAACTGACTCTCCACGACAGAGGAGTTATTGGGAAGGTCAGTGTCGGCGACTGGTACCTCCTTGTAGGGGGCTGGGCACCTGCTGGCAGGGATGGTGGTCTCTTCTTACAGGCAGGCCTCCAGGTTTGCAGAGTGGGTGAAGATGTGCAGTTCCTGGAACGGGAGGGGAGAATGGGAGGCTGGGGGAGGGGACTGGAGCCTGAGGTTTCCCGGGAGGGCACAGGGGGTCATGAAGAGGATGGTATAAGCTCAAGGTTGGGGCAGGGGTGCTGCTCTGAGGTGGAGCCCAACTAGGGTGATGGCGGGTTAGACGGGCCCTACTGCACCCAACCTGCCCCCAGAGGTGGGAATGATGATAACAGCAGGCGTGCTGACAGCTGCGGCCCACTGCGTCCCTGGTGCTTGCCGGTGCTTTACAGCCACTATCTCCTATTTCCTTCATGACAGCCCTGTGGCAGGGTTTGGAAGGAAGGAGCCACGGGAGGCCCTGGCGAGGGGTCCTGGCTGGACTGGGGCCGTGCACCTCATACTCCTGCTTGAAGCCGTAGCCCTCGGCCGTCTTCACCTGGTTGATGTGCTGCAAGAGGTCGGCCACACGCACCACGGGATGCAGCTGCCCCGTGTGGTACGGGGAGCCCTTCCGGCCACACGGATGCCGCGGTGAGCCCCCCAGGAGGCTGCTGGCCTCAGTGACCCCACCACTGCGCTGGTCTCCTGTAGTCAGAGGAAGGGAAAGGGGTTTCTGATACACACGGGCCCCAGCCTGGGGAACCCCAGATGGACTCAGGGGGCCGAGGGAGGGAAGGGAGCACGGCCAGCGTGGAGGACGCCTGGGCTGTTTGCTGGAGCCAAGCAGCTGGCTGGGCCCACCCTGTGTGACCCTGGGTGGCCCCTTCCCTGCTGCATCTCAGTTTTGCCATCTGTAAACTGAGGGGATTGGTTCATATGAACTCGCAGGGCCCTTCTGGTTCGGCCCTGCCTGCTGTGATCCCGTGGTCCCCTCACCCTCCTGGACTCCCCTGCAGGGCACACCCCTCTGTGACTTCACGTGCTGCCTGCAGGAGGATGTGCTCAGCAGAGCCCATGACATCCCTCCTTCCTTCCCCTCTTCCAGGGAACAATCTGGAACATTGACAACTCCCAGCAATTACCCCCATTCAAAGACAAGCAAGTCCCGAAATTAGCTGCTGCTGCCACCCCTTCTGCAGATTAACAGGAAGCACCTGAATAGAGGCGTTTCTCCCGCGTAAGCATTTCCATTGTCAGCCGGAGGTGGAGAGGTTCACAGTGCCCCACAGGCCCCGGGAAATTATCCCCTCCCTCCAGACCACCCCTCCCCGGCTCTCCTGGTCAGCATCTCAGTCCTGGGATTGAGAAACATCCCCCACCCCCACCCCCCGCCTCTAAAAACAGTTGTCGCAAGTATTTTGCCCTGTTTTATAGTTGCTTACAGTGGGAGGGAAGCCCCGCCGTGACTCCATCATGGCCAGAAACTCCACTGAGGCTTGGAGAGAAGTGATTTGCCACAGGTAATATTTCCCAAAGTGTGTTTCAGAGAACACCAGTTGTGCAAGGTCATTAAGTGGTAGTCCATTTACAAAATAAACATACAACTTTTTAAAATGAATCTGGAAAATTTTGGTTGAAACAAAATTAAATAGGTCTGTTCCCTGCAGGACATCTCAGGACTTGCAACAAACTAACATGCATTGTGACTCTCCAGGAGGAGAGCAGAGGTAGCAACACTTTCCTGATTTCTTTTTTTTTCCAAGGAGGTTTTTCTTGTTTGCTTATTTCACTAAACATCTTTAGATAAAAAGTGTAATGGGGTGATTAAGAGCAAGGACTCTGTTAAGACAGCCTGAGTTTGAATCCCAGTTATGCCACTAAGTGGCTGTGTATCCTTGGGGAAATTCCTAGCCCTTTCTGAACCTCAGTTTTCAAGCGCCAAATGAGGATAAAGTCACTACTATCCAATAGAGGTATTGTGATTATTAAGTGAGATGATGCATGAAAAATACCCAGTCCATTGTTGGCAACTGGTGAATGCCCACAGACAGCAGCTGTTGGTATTATTAGAATTTACTGTGAAGTCAGACACCCACTGAGTCCCAGAAAGCTGAGGGCAGCTTCTCAGAGG
The DNA here is from genome assembly GCF_011762595.2 of Tursiops truncatus. NCBI lineage: Eukaryota > Metazoa > Chordata > Mammalia > Artiodactyla > Delphinidae > Tursiops > Tursiops truncatus. The sequence continues at coordinate 160,841,425 of NC_047034.1, read as the reverse complement.
AAAGAAGGAGCCGACAAGAGTGGTGCTTGACCTCCTTTTTATTTCTCAAATAGGTCTTTATTGGAGTATAATTGCTTCACAATACTGTGTTAGTTTCTGTTGTACAACAAAGTGAATCAGCCATATGCATACATATATCCCCACATCCCCTCCCTCTTGAGCCTCCCTCCCACCCTCTCTATCCCACCCCTCTAGGTCCTCGCAAAGCACTGAGCTGATCTCTCTGTGCTATGCGGCTGCTTCCCACCAGCCAACTATTTTACATTCGGTAGTGTATATATGTGGATGCTACTCTCACTTCATCCCAGCTCCCCCCTCCCCTCCCTGTGTTCTCAAGTCCATTCTCTACGTCTGTGTCTTTATTCCTGTCCTGACCCTAGGTTCATCAGAACCATTTTTTTTTTTTTTAGATTCCATGTATATGTGTTAGCACACGGTATTTGTTTTTCTCTTTCTGACTTACTTCACTCTGTATGACAGACTCTAGGTCCACCCACCTCATTACAAATAGCTCAATTTCGTTTCTTTTTATGGCTGAGTAATATTCCATTGTATATATGTGCCACATCTCCTTTATCCATTCATCTGTCGATGGACACTTAGGTTGCTTCCATGACCTGGCTATTGCAAAAAGTGCTGCAATGAACATTGTGGTACATGTCTCTTTTGAATAATGATTTTCTCAGGGTATATGCCCAGTACTGGAATTGCTGGGTCATATGGTAATTCTATTTTTAGTTCTTTAAGGAACCTCCATACTGTTCTCCATAGTGGCTGTATTAATTTACATTCCCACCAACAGTGCAAGAGGGTTCCATTCTCTCCACACCCTCTCCAGCATTTGTTGTTTGTAGATTTCTGATGATGCCCATTCTAACTGGTGTGAGGTGATACCTCACTGTAGTTTTGATTTGCATTTCTCTAATAATTAGTGATGTTGAGTAGCTTTTCATGTGCTTCTTGGCCATCTGTGTGTCTTCTTTGGAGAAATGTCTATTTAGGTCTTCTGCCCATTTTTGGACTGGGTTGTTTGTTTTTTTAATATTGAGCTGCATGAGCTGTTTATATATTTTAGAGATTAATCCTTTGTCTGTTGATTTGTTTGCAAATATTTTCTCCCATTCTGAGGATTGTCTTTTCAGCTTGACCTGCCTTTAATCTGCCTTAGTGTAAGGATTTGGACCAGGACTTGAACTGTAGCTTTCGAGAGATGATTCTTAGAGGCAGCTGCAGCTAACACACATGCGGTCGGATTTCAAGAGAGAATTTTCTGCTGCTCGAGGAGCTCTCAGGAGCTCCGAAAGGGGGTACTGGGGACAAAGGATTACTCATGCTCTTTATGGAATCTGTGCTGACAACAGAGAACTCTCCAGGTGTAGGAGGAAGTATGAGAGGGCTCCGTGAAGGGCTGGCCGCCCTCAGGGACTCAGAGAGCAGGGTGTGTGTGGGGGGCACACACAGGAGGAGCTCCTGGCTGGCTGAGGACGAGCAAATAGCACCACCTGATCAGGGTGATAGCAGGGCCAGAACGAATCAGGGCAGCCTCCTGGCTGAGTAGAAGGACGACACAAGATGTTCTGTAAATACAGCTGGTGGGCGGGGACAGGGCAGTGAGTGATGCTCTCAGCCCTGTGTACCCTGAGCCCAGGAAGATGGGCTCTCCCCAGCCACACAGTGGGGAGGTGGCAGCACCAGGATTCACACCCAGGCCTGTCGGACTCTGGGGTTCTGTTGTCCATCAGTCTTCCCCTATTGTCCCTCTTCTGGTAAAGAAACATTTATCAGGTGACTATGATAGAAACCCACTTACCTGGCAAACCGTCTGGGTGGAATCTATTGGCACCCAGCAGGATCAAGAGCTCAGGATGGATGGGGCCCAGCGGGATCTGGGGGTTTTTCCAGGCAATGCTTTGAAGTCAGTGGGGCTCAAATTTCAATAGAAAGGGAAGCTCCCATCACGTCCCCTCCCACCAGCCTGCCACAACTTGCCTTGATATGTTAAGTCGATTTCTTTTGAAATTAATAAAACTTTTATTTCAGAATAGATTTAGATTTGCAGAAAAGTTGCAAAGATAGTACAGAGAGTTCTCATATATTCCAGACCCAGTTTCTCCTATAATTCACATCTTATCTGAGTTTGCTATAAATAATGAATCAATATTGATACATTATTATTAACTAAAGTCTATGCCATTTTTGGATTTCCTTAGTTTTTACCTAATATCCTTTTTCTGTTCCAGGATCCCACACAGGACTTAGTGTCATGTCTCCTTAGGTTCCTCTTGGCTGTCACAGTTTCTTAGACTTTTCTTTTTTTGATGGACTTAACAGTTTTGAGGATTACGGGTCAGATAATTTGTGGAATGTTTCTCAGTTGAGATTTTAAAAAATTGAGATGTAATTCACATGCCATAAAACGTACCCTTCTAAAGTATACAATTCAGTGGTTTTTTAGTGTTTCACAAGGTTGTGCAACCATTATCACTATGTAATTCCAGAACATTTTCATCACCCCAGAAAGAAATCCAGTGGCCATTAGCAGTCACCCCCCAAACCCTCCTTCCTCCAACCCTCTGGCAACCACTGATTCATTTTCTGTTTCTATGGAGTTCTATGTTCTGGGCATTTCACATAAAGTGGATCCTACAACATGTCGCCTTTTGTGACTGACTTCTTTCCCTTAGCATAATGTTTTTCAGGTTTATTCATGTTGTAGCATGGATCAGTACTTCATTCCTTTTGAAAAAAAATTAAAAATTAAAAAAAAATTGAAAAATTGTTAATTGTGGTTAAACACACATAACATAAAATTTACCATCTTTAACTTACCGTTTTTAAGTGTGCTGTTCAAGAATTGAACAGTACATATATATGCACATTGTTATGCAACCAATTTCCAAAGCTTTTTAATCTGAAATTAGAGCCTCATTAAACAGCTCCCATCTTCCCTACCCTCCAGCTCCTAGCAACCACCCTTCTACTTTCTGTCTCTGTGAATTTAACTACTCTAGATGCTTCACATAAGCGGAATCATACGGTATTTGTCTTTCTGTGACTGGCTTATTTCATTTAGAATAATGTCCTCAAGGTTCATCCATGTTGTAGCGTCGCTCAGAATTTCATTCCTTTTTCTGGCTGAATAATATTCCATGGCATGGATATACCACACTTTGCTTATCATTCATCTGTCAGTGGACCCTTGGGTTGCTTCCACCTCTTGGCTATCATGAATAATGCTGTTATATGGATGTACAAAGATTTCTTCAAGATCCTGCCTTCAATTCTTTTGGATCTATATCTAGAAGTGGAATTGCTGGATCACATGGTAATCTCATAAGAATATGAAAAATTCATATTTTTATTTTTTTGAGGAACTGCCATACTGTTTTTCACAGTGGCTGTACCATTTTGCATTCTCACCAACGGTGCAAAAGGGTTCCAACTTCTCCACATCCTCACCAAGACTTATTTTCCATTAAAAAAAAAATAGTGGCCATCCTAATTAATGTAAGGTCTTCATTACTGTTTATGGAGAATAATATTCAATTGTATGAATGTATCACATTTTGTTTATCTATTCACTACTTGATGGACATTTTTGGGTTGTTTCTCTTTTTTGCTGTTATGAATAATGCTGATATGAACTTTTGTGTGTAAGTTTTTTTTTTTTTTTTGCGGTACGCGGGCCTCTCACTGTTGTGGCCTCTCCCGTTGCAGAGCACAGGCTCCGGACGCGCAGGCTCAGCGGCCATGGCTCACGGGCCCAGCCGCTCCGCGGCATGTGGGATCCTCCCGGACCGGGGCACGAACCCGTGCCCCCTGCGTCAGCAGGCAGACTCTCAACCACTGCGCCACCAGGGAAGCCCCTGTGTGTAAGATTTTTGCTTGAATATATGTTTTCAAATTTCTCATTTAACTTTTTGAGGAACTGTCAAATTGTCTTCCAAAGCAGCTGGACCATTTTACATTCCCACAGTAATATGAGGGTTCCAGTTTCTCCACATCCTTACCAATACTTGTTAGTGTTCATTTTAAAAATTGTAACTATGCCAGTGGGTGAGGTGATATTTTATTGTGGTTTTGATTTGCATTTCTCCCATGGTTAATAACGTTAATTATATTTTCATGTGCTTATTGGCCACTTGTATATCTCCTTTGGAGAAATGTCTATACAAATCCTTTGCCCATTTAAATATTGAATTATTTGTCCTTTTATTGTTGAGTTGTAAGAGGTCTTCATATGTATTGGATACTAGGCCCTTATCAGATGTATGATTTGCAAATATTTTCCCCCATTCTGTGGGCTGTATTTTCATTTTCTCGCGAGTGTCCTTTGAATCACAAAAGCTTTTAATTTCAGTGAAGTAAAAATTAGTTGCTTGTGCTTTAGGTGTCATATCTAAGAAACCATTGCCTAGTCCAAGGTCCTAAAGATTTATGCTGTTTTCTTCTGAGAATTTTATAGTTTTAGTTTTTGCTTTTAACATTTGGATCCATTGTGAGTTAGTTTTGCATGTGGGGTGAGGTCCAAATGCTTTCTTTTGCCTGTGGATATCCAGTTGTCCCAGCATCGTTTGTTGAACCCCAGCTGGTTTTGTATGGTTTTTTTTCTCATGGTTATAGTGGGGTTATGAGTGTTTGGGTGGAAAGTACCATTTGCATCCCATGATATTAAGGGTACATGCTATCAGCGTGACTTATCAGTGATGATGTTAGCCAATCACCTGGCTAAGGTAGTATTTGTCAGGTTTTTCTACAAAAGTTACTCTTTTCCACTTTTCATACTGCACTTGTTGAAAGGAAGTCATGATGTGTAGCCCACACTTAAGGAGGAGTTAGGTTCCATCTCCTTGAGTGCCGAGAATCTACCTAAATTATTTTGAATTCTTCTGCATGGGAGATTTGTCTAATCTCCTCCATTTATTAATTTATTTAATCATTTATTTAAATTACTGTGGACTCATGAATATTTATTTTCTACTTGGGGTTTTATAATCTGATACTACTTTATTTACTTTGTTGCTCAACTGTTTCTGGCTTTGGCCATTGGGGGCTTCTCCCCTGGGCTCCTGTGTTCCTTTGACATTTTCCCGTCATCGTATGTGTATGTGTTTCATACTTCCTGTTTACTTTCTGGCACCACAAGCTACTCCAGGCTCCTCTAGTACACTTCCTGACTTAGTTCCTAGAATCAGCCATCTCCCCAAGGATTCTTCGTTCCTTTTGTTGGGAAAAGGTATTAGAAACCAAATCTTGATGCTATGTGTGTTCCCTCAGTCCATTAAAAAAAAAAACAACTTGCATGTTAAGAAAGTGTCAAAATGAACATGGCTTTAGGATATAAACCACAGGAGTTAGGTTCCTACTCCTTGGAGAAGAAAGGACAGAGGTGGAGACTGGGCCAGTGGGCGGTGAGTGGGGAACGGACATAGAAAGTACTAAGACCCCCTTCCAGCCTCCTGAGCACAGCTTGAACTTCCACCCGACCTTTGACCATGCTCTGCACTCTGGACCAGTTTCAAATGAATGATTTTTCTCCTCATTTGTAGGCATATTTTTCTGCTTCTTTGAGCGTCTGGTATCTTTTGATTGGGTGCCAGACATTGTCTATTTCACCTGGCTGGAGGCCAGATGTTTTTGTGTTCCTATAAATATTCTTGAGCTTTGTTCTGGGATACGGTTAAGTTACTTGGAGACAGTTTGATCCTGCTGGGTCTTGCTTTTAATATTTGTTAGGTGGGACCAGGGCAGTGCCCAGTAGAGGGTTAATTATTCTTCACTCCTTTTATAACTCTGTGTCAGTCTGTGTCTACATCCTAAATTTTCCGAAAGCTTCTTCAGTACCCGGATAATACCTGTGTCTTCTTTGTATTTTAAGTGTGAGTACTGGTACCCAGTAGGAGCACAACAGGTGCTTCAATGTTGGTTAGGGGTAACACAGAAATCATCTGATATGGTGAAGACCATGGAAGGGCTTGATTTTATTCACTCAGGAGAGTGGAGGAGGGGAGCCTGGAGGCCAGGAAGAACGGGCAAAGGGGCCGGGGTGGGGCAACAGGGGGCACAGCTCCATGACTGAGGTGCCAGACCAGACAAAGGGGAAAGGACTTAGGACCCGTGCTGATACTGGAGGAGAGCCAGGTCTGAACCTGAGACTGACCACAAAGCCAGCCCTTGTAACCTCCACGCAGGAGGACGATGGAGGGAGGAGAGACAGAGCAGAGGAGGGAAGCTCAGAGACAGGGTGGCCGTGGAGGAGGGGCTGACGCCAGGCCAGGCCGGGGTGGGGGCAGGGGCTCCCCAGGAGGGGCGGGGCTCTGAGGCAGGTTCGCTACTTACGGGTAGTAGGAGTAGGCATAGTGGTCTCTCCTGGCAGCGTGCAAAGAGAACAGCACAGGTGGGCCACGGTCCTTCCCCAGGCCGGGCCCAGGGCAGCACCCCCAGCAGGGAGGGGCCTGGTGCTTTCCGTGCCGGGGACGGGGATGGCCGGGAACCGACAGGTCAGAAGGGCCTTCCTTGACCCAAGGGCTGGCCGGGCTCAGTCTCTGAGGACCAGGACCCAAGGTCCCTTCTAGAACCTTCCCCAAGCCCACTGCTGGAGTGAGAAGGAGGTGGGGAAAGGGCCTGGAGGGAAGCAGAGCTTTCACACACAGTCATACACACGTGCGTTCACAAAGAGAAACGCACTGCACGCTCACATATGCAGACACACTCATCTGGACACACACGCTCATACACAGAAACACAATGACACACTCATGCACTTACAAACACAGATATTTACACACATGCAGACACTCATACACATGTATTCAAACACACACGCTGACACACAGGTACATACACAAACACACACTCACACACAGACGCCTGCGCTCACACACACGGACACCCCCACTCACACACTCAAGGTAACTGCCGCACTCTCCCCTGCAGACAGTCCCCACTGCGGTCCCCGTGCCGCCCACCCCTGCAGGCCCCTCTGCCCCTGACAGGACAGCCCTCTGCATGCACCTGTGCCTGGGAGGGAACAAGTGGCCAGGGCAGGGGACACTGCGGCCTCGTCACCCACCCAGACTGCCCCTGGGTGTGGGGTCCATGAAAGGAGCCGGGTCACCCCCTCACGGGCACCCAGAGCACAGGGGGCTCAAGAGCCCTGACCTGACCGCCAGGTACCAGCAGCGAGGAGTGGGGGCAGGTCTGATTCCCAGCTCCCAGGTGGGGAAGCCGGTCCCGGAGAGTCACGGTCTGCCTGGGGCTCTTGGGCGTCAGCGAGAGTCCAGAGCAGGCCCAGGACCCTGCCCTCAGAGCCAGCTCCCCCTGCGGCCCTGTCCAGGCCCACTCCACGGTCCTCCACTTACCTGCCCCACATCACCCATCATGGGGGAGGGAAGGGATGGAGAGCGGAGGGGAAGACTGAGGCCCAGCCAGGGCAGGAGATTGGCTCGAGGTCACACAGCATGTCACCCACCCCAGGGACAGAGGGTGCCGTCCAGGGCCCTGAGCTGGTCACAGAGCGTGGGGTGGGTGGAGGAGGGCAGCATGTCATGTGGGCTGGGTGTGAGTTTGGAAATTAGGCAGACCTGGGTCAATCCTGGTTCCGCCTCTTGTTATAGACAAGCTATTTTGTAAACAATAAACCCAGATCCTGCCCCTCTTCCCTTGCCTAAAACCCCTCACTGGATTCCCGGGGAGTCTAGAATAAAACCCGCACTCTGTCCTATGGCCTACGAGGCCCTCTGTCATCTGGCCCCTTCATCCCAAAGTATCACAAATCCCTAATTCTGGGGCTGCAAGGTGCGGGAACGCCTTAATGCAGAAGCGCAGGGGACTCTGGGAGCGGATGACGAGGGCACTGGCAGTCCTCCCTTCCATCCCCTGGACCTATCCCTAGGTGAAATAGCTGAGGCTCCAAATGCCACCCCTGGGCCCTGGTTCTTGGTCCTGGGGCGCCCATGACAAGAGCCCTTTCAGAGGCCCAGGCAGAATGACTCAGAAGCTACAATACTGGATTTTGAGGTAAAGAAAAGAAAAGCTAGAAATGGGATGGAAGGGAAGGACTCTGTGCCCTTTCCCCTGGGACACCAGGATGCTCTGAGATCCCCTGTGGCCTTGAGCCTGACATCCAGGTGCTGATGGCAGACTTGTGTCTTCTGGTCCTGACTTGTGTGTTTCTCTCTATTTTTATCACTTTACTGAATGGCCTTTTGCTGTGAGCTCCTCTAAATCTTCTGTGGACCAGAGCCGAGAGTAGATAATGAACGCTGACAAACTGAGGTACATCCTGTCACAGCCTTGACAGGGGACACCCCGTACTGACAGCCTGTGCTCTGGGAGGTATAGGAACACCTTTGCGTGCTGTCCAGCTCTTTCTTCCGTGCTTTTAAGTTGCAGGGAATCGCCCCGGTGTCCTGGTCACCAGCCCATTCGTCGTCTGTCACTAGCCTGTTGTGAATACCAGCCCAGGCCCTGGCCACCCCCGTCCCAGCAGGAGATGATAATAATCGACATGGGCATGAGCAAAGCGCATCTTGATCTGGGATGATCCCCGTTATGCAGGTAAGGACAGGGAGCTCAGAGAGGGCAAGGGATGTGCCCAAGGTCACACAGCAAGGTCCTCTGGAGACTGGAACTCCCAGATCTTTCATTGACTGCTTGTCATGTGGCTTCCCCCACCAACGCCCTCTCTGGCCCTTACCATACCCCTGACTTCTGCTCATAGGCTCCCTGAGTGGTCAAAGAAAGGAGAAGTTTGTGTTTCCCACCTCCTCCCTTTCCTGGGTCACACCCAGTGTCACACCCATGCTGGCAAACACTCGACTGGTCACATACCCCCAGTTCCCTCCCCACCCCCCATGCACACACCACGCCCATCTGCACGTACACCCCGACCTGTGCCCCCGACCCTACTCTCATACACACCTCTGCTCTCCCATGACCCTCCTGCTTCCAGCACTTCCTCCCCAGCAGAGGCAACCCCACGGTGCTATCAGGTCCCATAGGAGGCAAAGGTTCAGATGAGGAACCATGTTTTGGCCATTCCAGAGAGATCATCCTCTCTCGCCGGCTGCCCTAGCTTCTGGAAAGCCCATCCTCATGTCTCCCTGGGCAGGACCTTCCAGGAGAAAAGCTGGGAAGAAGCATGACCTCCATCTCTATCGTGGTCTGAGTTGGGATGCTCTGGATGGGCCTGGCCCGTCCCCTCTCCTGGCTGGACATGCTCCAATGATGTCATGACAGTCACCATCAGATACCCATGGCCTCAGAGGGGGAGGTGACCGTGGGCTTCCCGCCTGCCCAGGATCACAGAAGTCCTCAGACATTCTTAGCCCTGAGTGGGAGACTGAAGGAGGACAGGGTGAGCTGACCTGGGTTGGGGGGCTCTGGGTCAGAGGAGGGGCCTCTTCTCTCATGCCTCTGAAGGGCTCACTGTGGGTCTGTGTCAATCTCAGCAGCACCATCAGTTCCATACCCTGGCCCCTCATTGATCCCAGAACTCCTGGTGTGGAGGGGTGATGTGAGGAGGGGGAAGATGCCATCACCTGCGACCCCTGTGAGGCTTGGTCCTTTCCCCAGAAGACCCCAACTCCATCTCAGTGTGGAAGGAACAGGGTCTGAGGGTAAGAAAGATGGAGCTGTGTGACTCTGGGCAAGTACCTTGACCTCTCTGTGCCTCAGTTTCTTTGTCTGTAAAATGGGATAATAATGCTGCCTCCCTGGTAGGGTTGTAAGCATCTCGCCTGTACTGCAGGTAACAGCCTGGTACACAGGAGGAGCTCCATCCATGTGGGCTGCTGGCATTGGGGCCAGGTTTGCCACCTGCAGCTGTCTGACCTTGAGGAAGTCATTTCCCCTCTCTGTGTCTCCAGCCCAGCCTGAAACGGGGTCCATTGTAATAACAGCACAGAGACACAGGTGGTGAAGATCAAATGGGATTGTCAGTGATTTAAAAAAAGCCCAGGATGTCTGTGTACCGATCGGAATACACGGAACTCAGCAGAAGGTGCAGTGCAGATGGTTATTACTGCCCGGGCTCTGCTGCTTCCCCTCCCCACCCCGTCGGGTCTCTCCTCGGTGGTCTCCCAGCCCCTCCAGCTGCCTGCTAATGAGCCAGAGGCTTCAGTAATGAGGCTGCTTCACCATTTAATGCACTGGAACAGCCTTAGAGGGAGAGGGGACGGGGTCGGGGGAGGACAGGGTAGAGGGGGAGGCTGGCTCACCACGGCCTGGCAGCTCCAGAGTCTGCAGAGTCACTCTCCCCAGTCTAGAGCAATCAGTAGAGGGGAGTGAAGGGCACGCCCTACTCTTCTTGTGAAAGTCCCCTGCCCGTGAAGTGAGGACCTGAATGTGAGCGCAGCCTACGCCCAGCAGCTGCTCACTGGCCTCCCCAACTCTAGGCTCAACCCCCTCCCCATCTAATCCCTGTCTGCCCCAGAGTGAGTCTGAAAAACCCCTCAGGTCTCACTGTGTCCCTTCCTGGACCCCATGGGGCCTACAATGGCTCCCCCTGCTGCTTTCCGGGCCCGGGACCAGGCCCGTCCTCCTCACCACCAGGCCTTTGCACATGCTGTTCCCTCCTCTGTCTCCACTGCCCCTCCTTGGGCTCCCGTGGCCCCCGAGCTTCTCCAGTCGGCTCTCCTCTGCGCTGCAAGTGACTGTTTACGCCTCCATCCTCCCATGGCACCGGAAGCCCCTTGGGATCTGTGTCTGGCTCAGTTACTGCTATCTCCCCACTGTGTAGGGGGAGGTCCCTGACACCTTAGCCAGCATTTATTGAGCGCTGACTGTGTGCTGGGGACCATGCTCAGCCTTTACAGGCATATATCAATTAACCTTCAAAGTCATCTTCAAGGACACAGGACAGCATCGGGTCTGGGAGCACAGGCTTGAAGGCCAGGCCTGCTGGACTTGAACCTGCCTCTGCATTTACTGGCTGGAGAAATCTTTATGGAGTTACATAAGCTTGCTGTGCCTCAGTTTCCTCAGGTAGGATGGGGTGAGTAACGATGGCACCTGCCTCATGGAGTTGCTATGAGGATTTAAAGAGGAGTTCATATAATGTATATGGCTTAAAACAATGCCTGTCACAGAGTCAGCGCTGGCTGTTAGCATCGTCCCATTTTACAGATGAGGAAGCCAACAGAGGAGGAAAGTCACTTGCCCAAGATCTCAGCAACGAGGCGGTAGAGTTAGAATGTGAATCCAAGAGCTACCTGACCCTAAAGTACTTTTAGTAACTAAGCCTCAGGACCTTTGCCTTCGTGAGTCTCAGTTTCCCCATCTGTAAGTTGAAGGGGCTGGAGTGCGTGATGCCTGGGGTCCAAGTGCTAATACTCGTTGCCTCTATGATTCTCGGTGGAGAGTTCAGACTCGGAGCAGGCTTCAAAACCCATGAGCTCCTTTTGTACATTCAAACCAGGATCTTGGCCACAGCGCCTGGATGACGTACCAGATTTCTGGCAGGCAGTGGCTGGCAGGTTGGCCTGAAGTGAGGTGGGCTGGATTCAGCAGGTGAAGCTTTGGAGGAGGTGCTTCTGGGGGACCCCCAGTGTTGGAATGCAACGGGACAGAAAAGTTGGGCTCCAACTGGTACTTGCTACCACAAGTCACAGGCAGAAGGTTCAGGAACACCATTGGCTTCTGCAGGAGCCAGCTGACAGTATCCCCTTCAGAGCTGGAGCTGCCTGTGCAAACCCTGCTGGCTACAGAGGCCCTGGGATGGGGTGAAAGCCTTGAGCTGAGAGGGGTGGAAACCAGATTCTAATAGGGGGGCACCTACCATATGCCTGATGCTTTCCATACTCTGTTCCATTTTTATCCCTCACATCCCGCTGCAGATGGAAAGTTGTCCATTCCCAAATCCAACCACCCCATAACTTCCTCTCTTAACCTAACTCAGGCCCCCCTCCCCAACCCCACCCCATCCCATCTCTCATCCAGTGTTTCAACAGCCTCTGCACTGGGAGCCTGTTATGTTCCCACAGATCACAGTAGACAGAGGACATCTCTGAGACCCAAGTCAAATTGTGTCCCCTTATTCCTCCACTGATCCTTTAATGACCTCTCCTCCCCCTTCTCCACTGGCCTACAGAGACCTGGATGATCTATTTCCTTAGGATGATCTATTTCCTTCTACAGCCATTGACCTCCTTGCTGCTCTGGGAGTACATCAAACTCATCCCCACCGCAAGGCTTTGTCACTGGGGAGCTCAGGGTTTCACCTGCATGGCTCTGTTGTTGTGTCTTTCTGGTCTTAGCCTAAAGGTCACCACCTCATAGAGGCCTTTTCTGAACTCCTATCTAAAGGAGTCCCCACCACCACCCAAATCCCTGTGCTTCAGTGCATCTCTCCATTTCCTTTCCAGGCTCTGTTCTATGCACACAGGACACAGCAGTGAGCAGGACCTGTCTTTGTCCTTGGACCCTTGTGGGCTCTATTGAAGGTGGAAGGATGGGAATCGATATTAGTTGAAGACTCCCCCCACCCCACACATAAATATGCACATGCAATTGATGGTGCCACACAGGAAGCACATGGGTTGCCATGGAAACACGTAAGGGGGCTGACCTATTGTAGGGGTTTGGGAGGGCTTCTGTGTTCATATCTAAGAATGACAACACGTATATAAAGGATGGGACTTCCGTTTCTTCCAAGATGGAGTAGCCCCAGGCCTCCCAGGTCTTCCCACTTACAACTAATAACCCTGGACATAACACAACAACAAGCATGGGAAGACTCTGAAAGATGGAAAGAAGAAGGTAGCCTGCCTTGGGAATCTCAGAGGAATGACGAGGTGGTTTCCTTATTGCCTCCCATGTATCCCGACAGAGTGCTGCAGAAGCCTCCAACCCAGAACACAAATAGACACAGACTAAAAAAGCTCCAAGAAAAAGCTGCCACTCTAGCCAATTACCGGGGAAAGGGTGGCCTAATAGCAGAAAAACTTCTTGTCAAAATCTGCCTTTACTCCAGTCAAAAAGCAACAGAAGAATTCTCTTCCCCCACCCCTCTGCATTTTCAGTGGGACTGAGCAGGAAGCTGAAGTCCCCCCCTGCCCCACCCCCTTTGCAAGGAAGCGTAGATGCTCTGATTCCCCTGCCAGAGTAGTGTCAGATGGGTCTAGTCATGAGCTAAGCATCTGCTCCCACCTGGCAGCAATGAGACTTATGGTGATAGAAGGTGCAGCTATTCACACTCAATGCCCCCATCCATCATCCAGCTGGTATCAGTGGGACCCAGAGAAAAGAGTCTCCCCACCTGGCAACAATGAGGCAGAATGAGGGGGTGGTGGCAGGGCTAGTTGACACTCTTCTTCTCTTCTTCCCCTCCCTTGGTGTCAGCAGGACCCAATGGGAAGCTCAGCTCCTGCCTCCACCCTGCAGCAACAAAGCGGCATGAGTCAGCCCTCGGCTTTCCCATCCCTGGTGTCAGTAGGGCACTGGGAAGCTGAGCTTAATATCTGCATTCAGCAGCAACAAGAGGGTAGAGTTGGTGTCCAATTTCCAGGCATGCTGGGGGGAGCTGAGCATATACACCCATCTGGCCTCTTGCTATAACAGCTGCCGAAACAAACAAACGACCCCCCTCCATAAAACCCAAAAAGCCACACACACACAGACCAAAAGAAATAAAAGATTAAATAGAATCCAGAGTCTTATAATATACAAAATGTCCAGGATACAAAAACAAAACAAAACAAAACAAAAGACAACTCATCATACCAGGAACCAGGAAAGTCACAACTTGAATGAGAAAGATAATCAACAGATGTCAACACTGAGATGAGTCAAATGTTGGAGTAATCTGACAAGGATTTAAAGCAGCCATCACAAAAATGATTCAATAAACAATTATGAATTCTCTGGAAACAAATGAAAAACATCTCAGCAAAGAAATCTAAGTTATAAAAAAGAACCAAATGGAAATTATAGTACTAAAATATACAATAACAAAAATAAAAAACTCAGTGAATGGCTTGACAGTAGAGTGAAGATGATAGAAGATAGAATCAGTGAACTTGAGGATGGATCAACAGACTTACCCAATCTGAGCAACAGAGAGAAAATAGACTGAAACAAACAAACAAACAAATAAACAGAGTTTCAGAGACCAGAGGGACAATAGCAAAAGAACTAACAATGATATCATTAGAGTCTCAGAAGGAGAGGAGAGAGAGTAGTATTTGAAGAAATAGTAGTAGTAGTAGTAGTAGTATTTGAAGTAGTAGTATTTGAAGAAATAATGTAGTAGTATTTGAAGTAGTAGTATTTGAAGAAATAATGGCTAAAACCTCCCCAATTTAATGAAATACGTACACCTACAGATTCAAGAAGCTGAGCAAATTCCAAATAGGATAAACTCAGAGAAACTGATGCCAAGTCATTTTAATTAAATGTTCAAAAACTAAAGACAATGAAAAAGTCTTGAAAGCATCCAGAAAGAAACTACTTGTTACTTATAAGTTACATTAGTTTGAATGACAGTGGATATCTCTTTTGAAACTGTGGAGGCTCAGGTTAAGTGGTACAACAGTTTTTCAGGTACAGAGAGAAAAGAACTGTCAACCATGAATTCTATATCTGGTGAAAATATCCTTCAAGAATTAGGGGAAAGTAAAGACATTTTCAGATGAAGAAAAGCTAAGAGAATTTATTGCTAGAAAATGTATCCTTAGAGAATGGATGAAAAGAAATTGTCTAAACAGAAAGAAAATGGTAGCAGAAGGAGGCTTGGAAATTCAAAAAGGAATGAAGACTATCAGAATGGATAGGGGTAAATAGAATACGCAATCCTTTCTCTCATGAGTTTTCTTACATATTTTGTGGTAGAGGCAAAATTTAAAAACCATCTACTGTGGTATTCAGTATCTCTAAGGGGAGTGTTTAAGTCTATGATACTTAAAAAGTGTGAAGGGTAAAGGGATCTCAATGGAAGTAAGGTGTTAACACTTAACTCTTAGTGGTAAAACATCAATACCAGTAGAGTACAATAAGTTATGTACATATCTCATAATACTTAGAGCAAACACCAATAAAACTATGATAGACTCAAAACACTAAATAAATCAACATGGAATCCTAAAAATATGTTCAGGTAATGCACAGGAAGGTAGAAAGATAAAGAGGAATAGGAAACAAAGAAACCAAACAGAAAATAAAAAATAACATCATAGCCCTAAGCCCTAACATAGCACTAATTAAATGTAAATGGGCTAAATACACTAATTAAAAGGCAGAGATTGGCAGAGTAGACCAAAAACAAAATAAAATAAACAATTACCCCAAGAACACATGATCCAACAATATGCTATGTACAAGTAACTCACTTCAAATACAACAACGTAGATGGGGTGAAATTATAAGAATGGAAAAAGATACACCATGAAAATATTGATTAAAGAAGTAGGGACAGGTGATGGTATATGGTGGTTGGAACTGGCTGTGTGGCCTGTAGGCTAGAGGGCAGCCCTTGTTCCAAGGCCATGCACTGTTCATCGCCAATAATCTGGGCTGTGGCACTCTCATGGAGGCTGGGGACAATACATACCAGGCCTGGGAGATTTGTGCCTGGCCTTGACAGAAGTTTGACCCAAGGTGCTCATCAAGCACGTTTGTGGTGACCTACAGCATGGGCCCCTTCATACAATGCTGATACCTTTGCCTGGACTACCTGCTCCCTGTGTCCAACTGCTGTGGCCTCCTAAACATCCTCAGGAAGGTCCTTGTCAACCAGTTGATGGTTTTCCCTGTGCTGGGTCTCTGGTACTTCTTGGAGGGCTGGATGCTGGCTGAGAGCTGCCAGGAGCTGTGGGACAAGTTCTGGGAATTCTTCAAGGCTGACTGGTATGTGAGGCCAGCTGAGCAGCTGGTGAATTTCTATTCATGGCTCCTACCTACCCCCGGTTCTGAGTCACCTACACCAACAGCCTGATACTGGGCTGGGACAGGTACCTCTCCTACCTGAAGTACAAGATCCTAGGCCTTGTGATGCTCCCAGGCTTTGTGGTCCTGTGTACCATGCAGACTGAACTGCCTCACCCCCCAACATGATGTCAGACAGGGCAAGGCTAACCCCCTCAGCTGACTATCCTCCTGAGAGGGAAGGGGAATGGGCTCCCATGGCAGGCCAGGCCAGGGTCCTGGGCTGAATCCTAGCCTCACCCAACTTCTGAGCATCTAGCTGGGCTGCCCCTTCGAAACCCTCTGCCTGGCCTCAGTTTCCTTACCTGGAACAAAACCATGAAGATGGACAGGCATCACCCAGCCCTTCTCACCAGGAGCCTCAGTGACTGGTGACTGAGATGTCACATCCTCAGCACTGGGTCCCAGCCAGTCAGCCAGTTCCAACCCCCAAGTCTTCAAAACTGCTGTGGGCAGGGCTCTGGTCTGAGCAGCTGCACTGAGCTCCCTCAAGCCCTGGGACTAGGGTAGGGACATCATCCATCCCCCAAAAGCAGTGTCCAGCCTGGAGTTGGTTCCCAGAATCTGGAACCTTAGGCAGGGTTTCATCTTTCTCTGGTCATGGACTATAGAGATTCCATTAAATTCTCTTGGTAATTAAAAAAAAAAAAACCCTGGAGTGGTCATATTAATATCAGATAATGTAGAATTCAGAGCAAAGAAAATTACTAGACAGAGAGGAAAGAGGGACATTACATAATGTTAAAAGAATCAACTCACCAAGAAGACATAACAATCCTAAACATATATGCACCAAATAATAGAGCCTCAAAACACGTGAAGCAAAAACTGATAAAGTTGAAAGGAGAAACGGACAAATCCAACATTATAGCTGGTGACTTCAAAACCATAGTTTCAGCAATTGATACCACTAATATACAGAAAATCAGCAAAAATCTAGAGCAGAGCAAACAATCAAGAGGATCTAATTGACATATACAGAATGCTCCATCCAAAACACACATTAATTTTCAAATGCCCATGGACCATTCTCCAAGATAGACTATATTCTGTGTCATAAATAACAATAACCAAAATAAAAAAGTCAATGTATGTGTTCAATAGCTGAATGGAGGAGACAAAAGAGTCAGTCAACTTGGAGACAGGGCAGTAGAAATTACCCAAACTGAATAACAAAGAAAAAATATACTTGGAGGAAAAAAAACCAGAGCCTCAAGGACCTATGGAACTATAACTAAAGATCTATCATTTGCATCATTAGAATCCCAGAGGAGAAGAGAAGTGTGGGTGGTGATCTGAAAAAGTAGTCCAAGAAATAATGGCTGAAAAATTCCAAAATTTGGCAAAAGACATAAACCTAGACATTCAAGAAGCTGAACGAATCTCAAATAAGAAAAACCAAAGAAATCCACACCAAGACACATTATAGTCAAACTTCTAAAAATTAAACAAAATATCTTGAAAGTGGAGAGAGAGAACTGATACCTTATCAATAGGGATAAATATTAGAACGACAGTTTAGTTTTCTTCAGGAACTGCAGAGGCTAGGAAGAAGTGGCAGATATATTTAAGTGCTGAAATAAAAGAACTGTCAACCTAGAATCCTATATTCAGTGAAAACATCCTTCATAAATGAAGAGGAAGCCATAACATTCTCAAATGAAGGGAGACTAAGATAATTTGTTGCCAGCAGTCCTACCCTAAAAGAATGGTTAAAAAATTCTCTAAATGGAAAGGAAACAATAAAAGAAGGAATCTTGGAATACCAAGAAGAAGAAAGAACACAGTAAGCAAAAACATGGGTAAATACAATAGACTTTTCCTCTTAAGTTTTCTAAATTATTTTTGATGGTTGAAACAAGAATTATAACCCTATTTGAAATGGTTCAAAATGTATATAGAAGAAATAGTTAAGACATTTATGTTTTAAATGGGGGAGGGTAAAGGGAGGTAAGTTTTCTATATTTACTCAAACTGGTAAAATTATGCCACCAGGAGACTGTAATAAGTGATGTAGATATAATGTAACACCTAGAACAAATACTAAAGAAGCTATAAAAAGAGATATACTAAGAACACCATAGATAAATGAAAACTGAAGTCTAAAAATTGTTCAGATAATGCACAGGAAAGCAGGAGACATAAACAAGGAATATTGGTCTGTAGTTTTCTTTTTGTGTTTTATCTTTGTTTTTGGTATCAGGGTAGCGAAACGGCTGGTTGAAAGTAACACAAGTTTCTTCAACTGAAAAAGTGAAGGAATAACAGGACCTACTTCAGAGGGATGACTGTGGGGCTTAAGGTAATGCATGTAAAACAAATGCATTGGTGCTCAGCACATGCAGTATATAATTCAGCTCCAATAAATGATCACTCTAATTTTTCCTTAATAACGCAGTCTTACTTCCCAGTTCAAGATCACCCTGGACTACAGTCTGAATCTACCCATTTTTTGTAGTTTTAAAATTTATGTTCCCAAATTGATCTGAAACAGCTATACATTTGATGCAATATATACACATAGATAGAAATTAGGATGATGGGGGAAACGAAATCCTATTAGTTAAATAAATTATGTCATCAGGTCTCCATTCCTGGCTGAGTCTCTGTCATGGAGGCCTCACATTCCTGCAGGCCCTTTCTTCTAGGTGGTCCCACAGCTGGGACCATGCTTACACCCTGCTGTCTCCAAGTCCACAGAAAGTCCCAGAATTCAGCCTCATTGGCTCAGGCTGGGTCACGTGCTCATTTCTGAACCAATAACTGGCCAGGGAGATAGAGGACTCTGGTTGGCCAGGTTGATATGAGGGTGGAGTGATTTCTGCAGGACCCCCAAGGACTTAGAGGGCTGCCCAGAGTTTTCTCAAGGAAGATTAGGAAGCTGATATCAAAGGCAAGGCCTGGATGCTGCATGGGCAGAATCATGTTCAGAGTCAGAGTTGAGCCTTATATTTCTTTTCTCGGGCTGCCATAACAAAGTGGACTGGGTGGCTTAAACATCAGAAATTCATTGTCTCCCAGTTCCAAGAGGCTAGAAGTCCCAGATCAAGGTGTTGGCAAGGTTGTTTCCTTCAAGGGCTGTGAGGAAGCATCTGTTCCTCGCCTCTCTCCTCGCTTGTGGTGGGTTGCTGGCAATCTTCGGCATTCCTTGTTGTGAAGAAACATCAACCTGGTCTCTGCCTTCATCTTCACACGTCCTTCTCCCTGCGTGCATGTCTGTGTCTAAATTTCTTGTTTTTATTAGGACCTTAGTGATATTGAATTAGGGCCCACCCTAATGACCGCATTTTAACTTGTTACCTGTGTAAATACCCTATCTCCAAATGAGGTCACATTCTGAGTTACTTGGGGTTAGGACTTCAACATATGAATTCTTGGAGGACAATTCAACATGTGATTTTTTTTTTTTTAGCTGTGCCCTGCGACATGTGGGATCTTAGTTCTCTGACCAGGGATCGAACCCGCACCCCCTGAGGTGGACATGAGGAGTCTTAACCACTGGACCACCAGGGAAGTCCCACAACACATGAATTTTTTCAACCCACAACAGGTATGGGGGCTGCCATGCAAGATTCTCTTTCCTGGGCCAGTGCACCCGTGCTCTAGTGGAGGTGAGTATTAACCTCAGCCGAAGGCAGCTGACTTCCAGCTCACCCTGAAAAAGCTGAGGTTACATTCTCCCCAGTTGGTGACCTCCAATTAATGACCAGTGGACACAGGTACAAAAGGCCCAGCTCATTGCTGGAGGGGCACCATGCTCCAGGGCTCCCTGTGGGCTCAGGCTGGGGCCAGACTCGAGCTGAGCCCTCAACCTTGCCTAGCTCCTCTCCTTCCTCCCCTGTTTCCCTCGCACCCCCTCCTGAGAGCCCCCTCCACAAGCCACTTGCCCACAGGTCCCCATCCTACTCTGCTTCTAGGAACCCAGCCTACACTGGATCCCTGACTCGCACAGCCTCACCTACACGGCCACCCTCCTGAGGAACACATTCTTCCCTGAGAGGGGATGAGTGTAAAAGGACCATCTTGTCAGACTCGGAGAAAGAGAGGGGCTGGCATCTTGAGGTCTTTTTAACCCAAACTCCTGCTGTGAACTCATCCCAATTCTCCCCACGTCTGCTCCAGGGCCTCATTCCATCCACCCTCTCCATGTAATTCCCACGTTCTCTCCGATCCAGGTTTGATCAACAGAACGTTATAAACAAGTCCCAGAAAAAAGGAAAATCAGCATCTCCTCAGGGCAGCGACTGTCTAATTGGCAAGTTGTTCTCTAGTCAATATTTTTGTTTTCTTGATTTTTATATAGATAAAGAATTAAGCTAATTAATATACACTTCTTTCCTTCTTCAAGTCTTGGGTACAGCTTTGCCCCAAAGTGAATTGGTTATCAGATTTCAATAAAGGGTCTACCTTTGCAATTACAGTTCATTAGTAGATTTACAAGGGAGGGAAGATGGTTAACTCCCACTCAGAGGATGGCTTTGAATTTCAGTTGCGTGGGTATATCCTAGCTCAAAGGTCTGTGAAAAATGGGATGAAAATTACAACACCTCATCTGTCCCAGTTGCAAATATAATTATGTGGGAGAAGACAGACATGGGGAGGGGACTTCTGTGCTAGGAGGAGATGCCTCCCCCCTCTTCAGAGCTGCCTCGTGGTTGGGAGGCTGGGTCACTGGAGCCCGACTGGCATCAGGTGTGCTGGCCTGGGGAAGGGCTGCTCTGCTCATGGGGCTGCAATCTCTGGGGATTTGGGTCCGGGCAGCCTTGGTCCTCTACTGAGCTACCATTTCTTGGGTACCTACCGTATGCCGGAAGCTTTCCATGGGTTTTCTAACTTGACAGTGATCATTTGACAGACCCATTTTACAGACGGGCGTGTGCAGGGCACTGGGCTACAAGTGAGGAGCAGGGAGGATTTTGAAGGTGTTCAGTGGAGACTCAGAGATGTGCAGGATTTGCTCAAGGCACTTGAGCTGGAAATGGAATTGGAAGCCAGGCCCATGACCTCCAAATTTCCTGCTATTTTCACTCCCTCTTTGCCTCCATCTGGCAGATCTTCAAGTGGGTGGGGGCCCTGGAACCTGCCGTCCAAGGAGACCCTGCTTCTGTCCAGGCCTGGGTGGGAGGCCGGCTCTGGCCTCTGGCACACGAGACGCTGGATGAGTCCCTCCCCTTCTCTGAGGCATCCCGTCCCTCTGTGAGGGGGGGATTGGTGCTTCCTGTGTCCTCGGCTGTTTCTACTGCGGGCTTGCTGAGATGCTGCTGTGGAATGTGCCTTGGCCCGTGCTCAGCACACAGTAGGCATTTTTTCACTGTGACCGTCCCCGAAACTCCAGTGCCAGCATCAGCCCTTTCTAGCTGCCCCACTGGGAGAACATGTCTGCAGATAAATTCATGCCCAGTTTGACCTCAACCCTGCTTCCCAGATGGGTCCAACCCTGCCCTGTACCCACACCCAGCACCCAGCTGGGACTTGAACTCAGGCCTGTCTGCCCCACGTGGCCCCTGATGCTTCTCTTTCCCAGTGGAAAACCTTCCTTCCCCAACAAACTCTTTGGGGCAGTTGAATTGGGGTCCCTGCTCCCGCCGGTGCTACATCTGGACTTCCTTCAGTTCGACCACATCCCCTCTCATGGGCCCAGAGCAGACACCCCATCTCAGCACACTTTTCCCATCCCTGTAGCCCCAACTCCAGCCTGGAAGCTCTTCTGCCCGTTCCCCACCCCACCATGTTTGCTGCAGCTGCTTGGGGATGTGGCTGCCTTTCTGGAAGGTTCTGTTCCCTTTTCTTGCTGTCAGATTTTCCTTTGTCGTTTCCTGTCTTCATTTCTGGCAGGACCCTTTGCACAGGAACAGAAGGCACCTCCAGGCTCCTCTCCCTGCGGTGGTGCAGAGCGGGGAATTCTGATCTCGGTGCCTGGGGTTTCCTTTGGGAGGAAGGAGGGGTGTGATGAGCGTCCCGCATGCATCTTATTCTAAAGGGCCGCTAAGGCCATCACGGCCTTTTGGTCCCTTCTCCCAGGGTCCTCCCTCCTGGGTCTTGTGGTCAGTGGGCCCCATCCAGCTGCCACGGTGTTTCCCTTTCCAAGACCCAGCCTGGGGCGGCAGATGAGGGTGGGGCCTCCCCAGGAGAAAGAAACGGCCGCTGCCCTGGGCCGGGCTGGGCTGGGAGCGGCCAGGCCACGTCCACTGCCCAGATGCCACCTTCTCCCCCTCCTCCCGGCCTCTCCAGCAGCAGCCCCGGGGTCTCCCAGGGAGTGGGGGTGTGAGAGGTGACTGCGGGTGCTGCATGGACAAACATTAGTATTTTATATCTTACCAGTCATGTATTTATTTTAATGGGTATCAGAAAAAATACTCACACGTAATTAATGCATTAAACCCTTGATTTCATGGACGTTATTGCTCAGGGTGAGGCAACTTGAAAAAGGGAGGTCATTTCAAGTCAATTTAAAGGGACTGGTTGAATCAAAATCAATATCGGGCAGGTGGAGGGTGGAGGCGGCGAATGCACGGGAGGGTCAGAGAAGCTACTGGAGCTCGGGAGGCACTGAGGGGGCCCACGGGCCTGAGCGAGATCCCTGGGGTCCAGCCTGGCTCTGCTGGTGGTGGGACGGGGGACCTTGGGCAGCTCACTGCACCTCGTGAGCCTCAGTTTCCTCCTCTGTAATGTGGGATGAGCAGTAGCAAGCGGCTCGCGGGTCAGTGGCGGGGGTCGAAGCAGGTGAAGCGGGTGGAGGGCTGGCCCGGAGATGCGGCAGCAACGGATGGTGGTATTAGTATTAGTATTAGTGTCACCGTGAGCATCGGAGCTTATTCTGGGTGAGGTGACCCGGTGGCTTTCAGCCAGGAAGAGAGCTGTCACCCAATCTTCAGCACAACCCCAGGGGCGCCCTCCTTGCATTCACAGCTCTGGGCCAGGCCGCCTGGGTAGTTCGTCCGCCCACCGGGGAAGTGATGGAGCCACTGGGAGCCACCATATCTTTGATTGTAGACTGAGCTCAAGAGACCCACCTCACAGGGGTGTGGCTGAGAGGAGCAGCGAAAAAGGCAGGTGAAGTTCCCGGAGCAGCATGGCTTCATCCTGTGTGACATTTTATCTTCTCGTTGGGTGAGGATCTGCTGGTCACGCAGGATAGTTTGGTGCAATCTGGGGGGTTCTGAACCAGCTCTGAGTGTTAGATGTGTTGTCCTTGACACGCTCATGTATCCACCATCCATCATCCACCCAGCCTCTATTCATCCTCCATCCATCCATCCATTTATCATCCCCCTATCCAGCCATTCCCATACATCTATCCATCCAACCATCCAGTCATCTGTCCACCACACTCATCCGTCATCCATCTATCCATCCATCCAGTAAATGGTGGTGGGGGCAGCAGAGCTATGCCAGGGAGTTGGGATGTTATCCTGAGAATGGCATTGCTATGCAGGGTGTGAGCAGGGGAGGGACCCAAGCAGATTTGAGTCCGAAGGTCCCTCTGGCCTCTGTGTGGTTATGGACAGGGCTAAGGGTGGGAAGAAGCCAGTCACGTGGTGGTGGCTGCAGGTTGGAGGTGGCTACTGGCTGAACCAGCATGGAGGTCAGAGTGGCCTCAACAAGAGCAGTGTCACAGGGGCCGCATGGGGTCTGTGGTGGGCACAGGAGTGTGGCAGGGAGACAACCAGTGTGGACGACTGGTTCAGGAATTTAGGTTGTGAGGGGAAAGAGAGGGACACAGCTGGCAGGGACATGGGGTTCAGGTTTGTTTGCTGTTTGTTATAAGGAGAGAGAGACTTGAATATAACCAAATATGAATCAGGTGTGAGGGAAGGAGCCGATAGAGCTAGAGAGACATAAATATAGATAGACAGACAGACAGACAGATAGACGAAGAGATTAAAGCTGCCCCTCCCTCTTCCCCTGGACAGATTGAGGAGGTGGGTGGGAGGGGCCTGACAGCACGTCTGAGCCCAGGCAGAGGGAGGGGACCATCTCCATCTCCAGGAGAAGGAGGAGGAGGGCGGTGTGGGTGCCAGGGGCTTTGTATGTTTGGTGTCAGGAAATCTAGGGAGTTTCTGTTTTGAGGCTTGGGGTTTCTCTGGGCAGAGGAGTGAGCGCACCTGCTGACAAGGACGGGGAGGGGGACGGGCTGGAACAGTCCCCTTGGTGATGAGGCCGTTGCGGTGGGTGGGTGGGAACTGGGGTAGGCGCGGACTCCAGGAGTCCCTTGGACCTCGTGGGGCTGTGTGAGCTGTGCGTTTGTGGGTTGGGTCACGCGCTGGGCTCTGGTTTGAACTGACCCTGAACCACTGCTCAGCCCATCCGCCCTGCTATTTGCACCCGAGTCATCCAACCTGTGGTCCCTGTGTGCCAGGAAACCCTCTGTGAGAGGAAGGCCCTAAAGTACTGGGCCCAGGAGACGCACCAGCCTCCCAGCTGGTCCCCTCACTCCTGTCCTGCTGCTGGAAGGTGCTTTCTGATATGTGAATTTTCCTGCCATGCCCCAGCTCAAGAACCTTCAGTGGCTCCTGACTGCCTGTGGGCTCAAGTTCAACCTTCTTGGCCTGGAATTCAAGGCTTCTCTGAGTCTGGCCCTGCCTCCTTTCAGGCTGTGTCTTCTCCCTGCTCCCCCATGACACACCCACCGGGTGCTGGACCTGGGATCCAGCCGCAGTGAGCTCTTCCTCACATAAGCCAGGCTCTTCTGTTCCTCCTTTCCTCTACGCGTGCCGTGCCTCTGCCCAGGATGCCCTTCCTCCTCTGCTGAGGCTGGTGGTGACTTCGCCCCTCCCTCCTGCAGTGCTCCCTCGGGACTCCACCAGACCTCTACCTGTGGTCATTCTCATGGGGCTGGAAGGGCCTTCGGGCATCAGTGACAGTCTTATCCCTCATAGTGTCTCCCTCCTGCACAAAGCAGTTCTAGGTTCATGCTGTAAGTCAGCAAGAGAACAACTGGATGGATGGATGGGTGGGTGGATGAGTGGATAGATGGATGGGTGGATGGGTGGATGGGTGGATGGGTAGATGGATGGGTGGATGGATGTGTGGATGGATGGGTGGAGAGATGGATGGGTGGATGGGTGGATGGATGGATGGGTGGATGGGTAGATGAGTGGATAGATGGATGGGTGGATGGGTGGATGGGTGGATGGGTAGATGGATGGGTGGATGGATGTGTGGATGGATGGGTGGAGAGATGGATGGGTGGATGGGTGGATGGATGGATGGGTGGATGGGTAGATGGATGGACAGATGAATGGATTCACAAAGAGTTAGGAACCAGAGAGCTCCAGGAAAGGAGCCAGCAGAGAGCTCAGAGCCCAGCCTCAGATCCTGCCTCAGCTGATGTTTATTGACAGCCCACTGTGTGCCAGGCACACAGGTCTCATTCTAACCCTCATGCTATCCCCACAGTTAGAGTCATCACTCCCATTTTACAGATGAGGAAACTGAGGCTGAGGGAGGCCCAAGGCATGCATCTAGGAAGTGAGCAGACCACGGTTTGAGCTTCAGTTTCCCCACTCTCAGTCCAGGGCCCTTCCTGGAGCTTACACCTGCTGGCCTGACGCCTGTGCCTGATGGAGCCTGTCAATGTTGGGTATTCCATGTCTGCTTTGATTGGGGCACAAGGAAAACCACCTGCTGTGGAGCCAGACAGGCCTGGGTGGGAATTCTGGCCCTGTCACTGAACGGCTGGTGAATTGGACATGTCATATCATTGTGGACACTCAGTTTTCTCATCTGAAAAATGGGGCTAATAACAGAGGCTCCCAGGGCTGTTGTGAGTGAGGATTACAGAAGACGGAGTGTGTGAAGTGCCCGTCACAGGTGAGGGGTGGGGGCTCCGAACACAACCCCCCTCCGCCCCCCTCCCCCTTCTCTCCCAGGCCAGCCCCTCCCTCAGGCCCCCAGGACCTGGGTTCTCTCCCCTCGGCCCTGACCCCAGCTGCCTGTGTCACCCCGGCTGTCTGTGCGGTTACTGTAGCCGCCACCTCAGCCCCGTGAGGTGGGAAACAGGCCAGAGGGTAATGAGGCTGCGCGGTTCTGATCTGTCCCATGATGCTCTGGGCGCACAGCATCTCTCCACATGGAGGCAGCCCGGTCTCTGGTCCTTGACCCAAAGGCCTGTCCTGCCTTGGCCTGGGGTGCGGGCTCCCCTCTGTTCACATCTGACCAGAGGGGCCCGGGCAGCAGCTGCCAGAGATGCTCCTGCCGTCTGGACCACAGAGAGCAGGTGGGTGGGGGCCCTCGCCGCCTGGCCCCGAGGGACTCCCCCTCCCTCACACGCAGTCCTCTGCACCCAGGCTGCGGTAGATTTAACCCCAGCACCCCTGGTTCTCTCTTCCACGGCCAAGCTGCTGGGCTCTGGGCTCCGGGTTCCCTCTCTGCCGCAGGTGCCCAGGACACCCACCTGCCCGCTGAGGTCGGGGTGGGTGGGAGGGGGCCGCCCTGGGACGTCCTGGAGGACCGACTGTGGACCCAGCCTCCAGAATTCCGGCTCCTCCCTGCCTGTCTCCCATGTCTCCCTCCCTGGGATCCAGTTCCTTCCAGAGGAGCCAGAGTGAACCCAACAGGACAGCCGGTGCTCAGAGCCCACTGAGAGCTCCCAGGTTAAACAGTGAACATAGGAGAAGAGCTCCGTGGAGCAGGCCGAGAGGACCAGGAAACAAAAAAACAGAACAGAAATGAAAGTGGGCTCCTGGCTTCCTTTCCTCAGCTGCTTATACAGAGGAAGATACACCAGAAAATTCCACTCAGCAAAGGCTGTTTCTCATAATTAAAGCAACAGGAAAACAAGGACAGAACAGCAAAGGGCTCATCTGGGGCACATCCATCAATGTTTGGTCACATGGGCTCTGCCCCTGGGGCTTCAGGACCCGTGTCACCCCCTCAGCATGGAGGGACCTGAGGGGGCGAGCCAGGTGAGGAGGGGGAGTATGGAGATGAGGGCTCCCGGGGACCCCGCATGTTATTGCTGAGAGGAGCTCCCAGTGTCCTCGCCCTGCAGACGCTGAAACCAGGGAGGGGAGCGTCCGGGAACCTTCCTTCTCTCCCAGCCCAGGATTTTCAGATCTGTCAGCCCCTTTCATGGCATCTGCAATGCATGGGATCTTGGAATTAGAGCATCTCTCACAGACTCACAGATGCTTTCACACAGTCTTTGAATCACAGAACCTGAGCATCTGGTCCCTTTCACAGAATCCTAGAATTCTAGACTCACAGGAGCATTCAAGGACTCATAGGCCCGAGAGCTGCAGAACTAAGGAAACTCTGGCGAAAACCTGGAGCCTCACTTACCGAACCCTTGGAATCACAGAATCAATCTGGAGGAACGTGGCATTGAAATAGACACCCTGCAGTCAGAAGCTTAGCACAGGAAGCCGCCTTAGTCCAGCTCCCCCTGGTAATGCAGGAAACACTCTCTTCATTGTCCTGTAATAACTTGAACTCTTGCAGGTATGGGGAGCTCACCACCAAACAGGGGAACCTGTCCCACTATTGGGCACATCGGGCTGCTGCTGCTGAACTTAAATCTGCTCTCACGTGACTCACCCACACTTCCTGCCTGAGCCCCCCAGTCCCTCATGAGAAGCTGAACATGAGGAAAAGTGAACTGGACACAAACACAGAGGCTTAACCTAGGCAAGTACAGCTGTATCCTCTTGGGTCTGTCTCCCTCTGGGGCAGAGTTGGGCACCAGGACATGGGAATGTGTTGGGGCCACTTGGCTGTCCTTGACCCACAGAGTGAGCAAGAGAAGAATTCAGTCTGCTCCTCTCCTTGAGGAGGGACCAGTCAGGGATAGAGACAGACAGACAGGGAACGACCATGAGGAAAGGATGCTCAGTAATGCTCCAGGAGACACGAAGGAAGGAGTGATGCCCTTCCCGGGGTCAGGAGGATGCCCAGAGCCAGGGGTGGTGGGCAAGACTGGTCTGTGGGTCGGCTGACCCAGTCAGAGTTATCCCAGCCCTGCCACTGACCACTGGGTGACTTTGAATAGGTTACTCAGTGTCTCAGAGCCTCAGTTTCTCCATCTGTAAAATGGGCTAATGCAGCCCACTCTGTGATCGGTGCCCAGGTGGCAGTGGACTCGCTGAAGGTGCTCACCTCTCATGGCGCCCTTGGCACATGGCAGGAGGGTAAATTTGTTAGCTCCTCCCCACCCTCCATTCGTGCCTGTGTCTTGGGGGATGAGCAGGATTTCTGCACATGAAGATGTGGAATGGCATTCCCGGGA
The DNA here is from genome assembly GCF_011762595.2 of Tursiops truncatus. Lineage (NCBI taxonomy): Eukaryota > Metazoa > Chordata > Mammalia > Artiodactyla > Delphinidae > Tursiops > Tursiops truncatus. Next base: position 160,813,278 of record NC_047034.1, on the reverse strand, counting down.
GAGGGAACAGCCTATGCAAGGGCCTGGGAGCCACGGGCCTGTCAGGAGTACTTGGGGAGCAGCACGTGTTCTTGGAGAGTTGGGGTTTGCGGAGGGGAAGCTGCAGGCATGGTCTGGGGGCACGGGGGCCCTGGATGCCCCTGTCCCGGAGGGTGGAGTGAGGGCGCTGGGAGCCGTGGCAGGGGGAGGTGCCCACCTGCAAAGATGCCCCACCCTCCTTTCGTCCTCAGCCTGGGGACAGAGTGCAGCTGCCTTCTTGGACCCCAACGCACGGCAGGGCCAGGAAAGCTGAACAAACTAAAACATGTCAGAAACAACCATCAGAAGAGACAAGAGCTCCCAGCCAACACCCAGCCCTAAGCACATGGAACGATTTGATGGTGAACCCAGCGCCGAACACTGGAGCAATTTAGAAAGATCTGGCAAGGTTTTATTCTGACATAAAGAGCTAGATTTTATTAAGTTTATAAAGGAGGCCAAGTCTCCTGGCGAGCCTGGCGGCCCACGGCAGATTTCGGGAAGCAGCCCGAGGCGTGTTGTGGGAGCCGAGTGTCTGGGCTGGGATTCAGCTCTGCCCCCATGAGCTGTGTGATGTGTGACAAGTTACCTAACCTCTCTGTGCTTCACCTCTCACCCTCATGAGGTCAGGTTGAGGGTCGTGATGGTGATGGAGCTCCTCCATTGCGCGCCAGCCAGACCGAAGGAGACAGTGCGAGGAAGACCCCTGCTTCCCCCGCCCCAAGGCTTCCCTCTGTCTGCTCTCGGGGGTCCATCCAATCTTGCTCCCTCCTCCCTCCACTGTCTGCACAGGATCCATGCACCTAAGCAGTGAGGCATGGATTTACTCTCCCATCTGGTCATGTGCCCCTCTTCAGAGCATTTATTCATTGGTCCCTCCAGGCTGGTCCCTCCAGCCCATCTGGAGGGGTGTCTGCTGTCCCTCTGGGTTTCTGGGTGACCTGGGCCAGACCACCTGCCCTCGCTCTGCCCAAGGAAGTCCTTTCACCTCTGAGGAGGGTGTGCGAGCACCCACGTGCTCTGGGCCGGGAGAAGGTTCTGCCTCTAGGGCGTTTGCAGTGAACAGAGGCTGCCGTCATCCTGTTATTCACGTCCTATGGAAAGGCACAGACACCCCAAGGATAAAGATAGACCTGGCTTCCCATCCCCTTCATTCCTCCTCTGACCCGGAGAGAGAGAGCTGGGGAGGGAGGTGGGGAGGGGGTCATGGGGCTGGTCTCAGATGAGGTGGGCTCTGCTGCCCCTGGAGGTGAAGAGGGGGATCACTTCAGAATCCATTCTGTGACTGCGCTCTGCGCACATCCTGCAGCCAAACACACAGTTGGCTGCACTAATTAATCAATGGTGTTTTGTTTCTGTGTTTTTTGGGTCTGTACTTAAGGTTTCTGTACCAAGATGAAACCCAAAGCCTGGTGGGCGTCCACCTGGACTGGGCTGATTTATCTGCTCACCTTACCCATCGCGATCCTCCCGCGTTCCCAGGGAGCAGAGAATCCGGACAGGAGCAGGGACCCGAGAGCCAGCAGACCTGGGTTCCAATCCCAGCCCCACTCTTAGTGCCCTGCGCCATCCTGGGCGAGTCTCTTCCTCTCCGTGTCGCGTGGCCCCCACCGTGCAGGGCGGATAGCACTCCGGGCTGCGCGGGGCTCGGGGCCCAAGGAAGCAGGCGCTCAACACCCAGAGCTCACGGTATTGCGGTAGCAGCCGCTCAGCTCGGAGCTCCCACATCGCGCATTTCTGAGGCTTCGGGAGAAAAGTGCCTTCTCTCTGGGTTTGCAGCCCTGGAAGAGCGCGTGCTCCTTGGAAGGAGAGCTGCGATTTCCCTAACGAATGCCACCTGCTCCCTGATCGAGTCCTGACCTCCTCTTCCTGTCCTGTATCCTGTGCTTTATGAGTGACCTTTGCCAAACGCAGCCATTGCTTTTTTTTTGGGGGGGGGGGAATAAAAAGTTGAAATTTAAACAGCCTGGGAGATTTATTCCGTATAATGGATGTAAAGTGTGCAGACACCACACAAATTATGTTCAGAGCAGCAGGGCTGAGGTGGGCTGGAAGCTGGGCTGGGGCCTGGGAGGGAGGGGCGCAGCTGGGGGTGTTCGGTGGCTGCTGGATAAAGGATTCATTCGGAAGCTCTGAACTGGATGCAAATTACAGTTTGCTGCCTTTGCAGGGGATGGGGGTGGGGCTTACTGTGTGCGGTGCGGGGCACATGCTGAACCCCATCAGCCTCGCACTGCCCGCCCCCCCCCCACCCCATGGGCACTGCTGCTCCCACTTTTCTGCATGGGAGTCTGGGCTCTGAGGGATGAGCTGACTGGTCCCAGGTCACTCGGCTCACCAGTGGCAGCAGGGGATGAGAGCCCAGGCCTGGATGACCCTGGGGTCCCGGCTCTTTCCCTGGCCCCGTGGAGGAGGGACACGGTGACGTGTGCATTGGGGGAACTGGGACCCAGACGTGAGTGGTGGGACTTGTCACTGACCCATGTTCCGTTCAGCTGAGTGTTGAGCATTTCCTGTGATGCCCGGGCTCTGAGGAGGGTCCGAGAGAGGCAGGTCCTGGGCCCCTGGGAACGTGAACCTCATCAGGGGCCAACCTCCAAACAAGCAGCTGGGGAGAGAGGCTCAGGGGTTTCTTGGGGAACCCCAGGCCTCCCTGAAGAGCTGGCTTTGGGGACCGCAGAGCACTGGCCACATACGGACTGGGAAGGGTGTTGGGGGAGGGGCGCTGCAGGGCACAGCTGGGAGGCGGGAATCCAGGGGCAGATGTGTTCACTGAGCAAACCTTCATCGACCCAGCCAGGCCCCGCTTTCTCAGGTTCTGGGGACAGAGGGAGGACTCAGGATGACTCTCGCTTGAGTCGCTCACCACCTAGTTGGGGAGACAACCTGGGACACCGTTAATCACCCAAAGCAGAGAGGTGGGAATGCCACTGCTTCTTGGCTGTGTGGCCTCAGGCAAGTTGCACACCTCTCTGAGCTCAGTTTCCTCATCTGTACAGCAGCGTTAATAATGATCCTGCCTCACAGGGTTGGGGTGAGGATTAAGCGAGATGACACAGGTGACGGGTGAGCACTTGTTATGGGCTCAGGATATGTTCTCTACAAGCTGTGGGCTCAGGACATGTCCTCTACCAGCTGTTCTGGGGCACAGTTGAAGGAGCGATTAGTCTGCCTGGAAGAGGCTTCACCACAGAGGTGAATTCTGGGCTTTGAAGGATGAATAAGAGTTCCTCAGAGGGAGGAGGGGAAAGGAGGGCGGATCTGGCAGAAGCAAAGCCCTGGCAGGGTGGGAGTGGAGTTAGGGTGTTGGGCAAACAGTGAAGACCCGCTTTGCCTGGAGTTTCCTGGGAGGGAGAGATGGGAGGGATGGCGGGTGGTGAGGCTGCCGAGTAGGGAGGCCTGGTGGCCTGAGGCAGCCGACAGCGGGAGCCACAGCAGGTCCTAGAGAAGCCATGCAGGTGATGTGGAGGATGGTGGTCCTGCTTGGTGACCCCTGATGTCAGGCAGGGGGAGGGGTGGAGCGGGAACAGAGTTTGTGCTTCAGGGCTCAAGAGGGAACCCCTGAACTGTAGTCCTGGCGCCCAGGGCTCTGGGGAGGGTGGGAGGCCAGGGCCCAGCACACACTAGGGCTCGTGGAGGTGAACTCTCTTCCCTTGCCCAAGCCCCTCACTTCACTGATGAGGAAACTGAGACTCAGAGAGGTCAAGTGAACCGCCCCCCCGCCAACCCCTGACACACAGCAGGCCTTGCTCTGGGACCCCAGGGGCTGCCTTTGCTTTGGGGAAGGGGGAAAGACAGAGGAGAAGGAGGGGAAGCCCAGAGATGGGGGCACGGGTCTGGGGGGGCCTTTGTCAACAGGACAGTGAATTTGAGGTGCTTCCTCCCCGGGGAGAGAATGAAAGCGGCTCAGCAAGGGAAGCCTGTGAACTAATTGTCCCCTCTTCCTCCTCCTGGCAGGATTAACCCCTGCTCACCCTCAGGCCCCAGAGCAGACAGCCCCTCCTGGGGGAGCCCCCTGACATCCCAGGCTGGTTGGGGTTTCCCTCTGCTTTCACACTGCCTGTGCTTCCCCATCAGATCCCACTGCATCCTCATCGTCTGTCTCCCACGGGACTGGGGGACCAGCGGGGAGTGATATATTTTTGTCTCCTTGGTTGGCACCCTGCCTGCCTCCATCAGCACCTGGTTCTGCGCCTCACTAGTTGTGAGACCTTAGATGAGTCTCCTGACCACTCAAAACTTCAGTGTCCTCATCTGTAAAGGGGGTGAACTCACGTCCCCCAGGATGGCTGTGGTATGAAACGAGCCGCGTGCGGAAAGCACGGTGCCGGGTGCACACGGCAGTGCGTGCTCCCCAGACGCCAGCCCCCTCCCTCCCTCCCGCCTCACTTCCTTCCAGTCTCACCTCGGCCTCTGATGGGACCCAGGGCTCCTCTCCCCTGCACGGCTCCCCACCGCCTACCTTCTCCCTACCTTCAGGGCAAAGGTAATTAGAAACTTCCTCCAGGACTCACGTTTCCTAAAATCCCACGCTTAACTAGCGCATCCCACCAGCTGAAAAGTTATATAACAGAAACCCAGCCACTCTGCCCAGGCGAAGTGCATTGGTGCCTGGCTTTTCACTGCAGGACTGGCTACATCATTTGCGGGCCCAGTGAAAAATGAATGTTTGGGGCCCTTGTTCAGAAAGCTGGAAAAAATGCCATTAAGCATTGGAAAATATAAAGCTTTTTCCTTTCTGCTGCAGTCTTTCTCTCGCTTGTCATGGTGTTTTTTTATTTCCTAGTTAGTGTTGTTCTAAGTAAGGAAAAATTAGAATTTATTAGTGTGAACTTTACCGTTCATCTTCATTTTGTGCAATGCCAGTTTTGAATGCAAATAGAAGAGCATTTCATTCGTATAGGGAATCACTGAAATGACACAATTTGTATTTCAAAGCTCATTCCTGAGTGTGTATTTCATTCTTCGCAGAAGAGTGGAAACTACATAAAACCAGCTCCACAGCTTTTATTTCACTTCTTGGTATGCGTCCATGCTACCAACAGCCTCTACCTTTGGCTCACTGGTGAGGAAGGAAAGGCTGAAAGGAAAGGAACCAGGAGTTGTTTTATCTTTTCCTCACCTCCCGTCATAATTTTCAGTGGTTGGTCAGTGCAGGGAAGTAACACAAGTAAGAAAGAAAGGTTCTCTGACCATTTATGTTTCTTAGAATACCACCGAGTTCTTTCTGCGCTTGTAGAATGTCCTCGTTCAAGTGAGAAGCCTGGCCTTTTGGGGCTGTCAGGACCCCCGTACTCAGCCGTAGACGTAACACTCTTGCCTTGTACTCACAGTGCGTCTCGCTGAGCTGCCCCACACAGGCGTCCCTGGAATTCTGAACTCATGGGGGCATCGTGGACATTATACGTGAACGGGCGGCAAAAAACAGAGGACACACGCATTGCATGTACCCTCTGCTCACACGTATGTACTCCACCATCCTGTCAGACTGCACTTACAAAACACAAGTTAAAGTTATGACGAATTTCAAGATAGTGGCAGCAGAGAATTTAATCAAACATGCTGGGTCCTGGGTGTCTGCGTGCACCTGACGGTCTCCCCGACTGTGTTATTAAAAATATTTCTGTTATTCAGTCCCCAGCCCCATCCCTGAATCTGAGTCTGTTTTACTGAGATTTTTTTGCTTGGAATCCAGGGAGTGAATAGCTCTATGTTCTAGCCGGTGGTTATGCAGCTATTAAATGTCAAAGCAAGAATTCAGACCCATCAACGGATGTGTTCATGTGACATTCTTATTGATTGAGGTCCTAGTTTGTGTTGGACCCTCTAATTCCCCAGATTTGGTAAAACCCAATGTTACCTAAGGGCATGGAAGGGACCCGTCACACAGATGGGCACAGATGCTGGTCCCCGTCACCTCAGTGCTGGGCCACCCCCGGCTTCCTATACTACCATGATTTCACTGCAGCCCCAACAGGGTGGGAGGAAGGGGGCATTAACCCACTTGACAGAGGAAGAAACTGAGGCTCAGAGATAAGGCCACCAGCTAGGGAGGGGCTGATGGGCTGGGCCCTGGACTGCAGGTCAGCCCTTAGGAGACAGGGTGAACCATGAGTGGGAGATGGGGAAGACGACCCGGCCTGGAACATGCAGGCGTCTCTGCCCTCAGCTCCCACCCCCTCCACCTCTGACCGTCATATCCCCTTCAGAAACTCATCTTTTGAGCACAGTCCAGGTTCTGATGTGGTCCTGCCACTTAGTAGGGGTGTCTTCATACCCATTTCTCAGAAGTGCTTTTCCACATGGCCACAGTCACCAAGTCTCACTGACACCATCTGCCGCCTCCTGGCGGGATCTGTCTTCTCTCCACCCCCGCCCCTCCCCCTACCCCTCCCCCCGCCCCTCCCCCCCCAGCCCAATCCTTTCTCCCCAGGACTGGAACAGCTTCTCCTGGGGCTGCCTGTTTTGGCCTCATTTACTGATTCTCCCCAATGTGCCCTCCACTCTGGCCATGGGGATCTTCTCTCATCACCTTCTGGGACGGAGACTATTTTAACTACCACAGTGTGATGGCAGGTGGCAGGGAAAGAAAATTAGGAGGGGTTTACAACTGGAAACAGTCTTGCAAACTTGGCAGAAGTGACTAGATGCCCTTGTTCCCTCCCTCCTCCCTCCTCCTGCACCCATAACACCCAGCTGCCCTGGTGTGCTGGAGGTGGGGCAGACTGGCTCCAGCCCCCACATCGTGGAGTTTCCCTAATTCTTCCTAAAGGCTCACCCTCTTGTGCCTCAGCTTGGCAACCCTCGTTTCCTTTGAATTCTTGCTTTGCTTGATGGGGTATCCACTAATCCACGGGCTGGCCTCCCAGCGTCTCCCATGCTAAAGCTCTTTAAAAAAAACCTGCACCCTGGAATAATTCCTGTCTTCCAGAGAACAGGGAAATGTTAATCACTGCTAGTGCTTTATTTTTGTCTTCCTGGAAACCTTCATCTCTGAGCTCTGTGATAAGGAATTAGGTCCTGATTAAAGGAAGGCAACACTTCTGAGATGGCATTGCCCTGTGCTCAGAGAGGGCAAGCAGCAAGGGAGGAGGAGGGAGAGAAAAAAGGAGAGAAAAAGAGAAAAAAAGAAACAAAAAGGCATAAAGAGAAAACAGATGTTAACTGTTTGGGAGATTGGAGCACAGGGTTTTGAGAGCACACAGCCAGTCCCTGGGTGACTCCTGAGTTGCGGGCCGTGGGCAACCATGGGTGAGACCAGTAAAACCTGCAGACTCAGAGTTTAGTTTTTATGCCTCTTATGCCTGCACACATTGTACTGGCCACACTGCTCGGCTGAGGCAAAAACATACTGATTTGTTAAAAGTGCTGTCAAGCTCTCCGTGTCCGGGGTACAAATCTGGGTAGGTGGAGTGCTTTGGGTTTCTGGGCAAATAGCGCCAGACCCTGTTCTCAGTGCTCCCTCCGCCCCCTGCTGTTGCCAAGGCCTCTTTTTACCCCTGCCTGGACCCTTCAGATGGATTCCTGTGCAGGGTCTGGCTCAATGCAGCCCCATTTCCTGGACATTTTTTTCCCATGCTTCCTCTGGTCATGGGCTCCATTGCCTGAAGGTCAGTCCTGCCCTGTCCCTGCCAACTCCTGGCCCTGGAGGACAGAGCAGGTGGTATAGAGCCCAGGCTTTGGAGTCACACAGATTTGGGTTTGAATCCCAGTTCCCTCACTGGTTCAATTCTCTGAGCCTTGCTTTCTCATCTGTAACTCAGGGATCAAAATGGCTGTCCCACGACGTTGTTAAAATTATTGAGGAAGGTCATCCTAACAGCTACCTTTTGCTGAGGGGTGATATGTACCAGGTGCTGGGCTCATCTCATCCTCTTCGCAAGCCGACAAGGTGTGTGTCATGCTTAGCACAGTGCCTGGCACATAGTAGATTCTCAACATGCATCGTTCCCACTCCCTAAGCATCAGCTCGAAGGGTCCCCTACTGAATTAATCGTAGAGGAACTTGTATGACTGAAGTTTAGTGGTCCTGTAGTGTTTATATCCAGCTCTCCATTCCCCCACTTCAGACCCACAGCAAATGTTGGTTCACTTTAAATTTTTGGAGAGTGTTAACCTTAGGAAATTGTGGTGTTGGACTTTTGAGTGCAAAAGACCTGAGGACCAGGTTCTGGAAACACTTGTCGCCAGCAGACCTACACTATGAGAAATGTTAAAGGGAGTCCTTCAGGCAGAAGGAAAATCATACCAGATGGAAATCGGGATCCACACAAAGAATGATGATCTTTGGAAATGGTAAATACGTGGGTAAATAATAAAAGACTTTTTTTCTTATTATTTAAATCTCTTTAAAAGATAATTGACTGGTTCTAAAGCAAAAGTAATGACAATGTTTTGCAGACTGCATAACACACATAGGGTAAAATATATGAGAAAAAATAGCACAGAGGCCAGAAAGGGAAAAAAGAAAGTACATTGCTGTAAGTTTCTCATACTATACATGATGTAGTGTGACATCGCTTGAAGACAGACTGATAAGTTGAATATGTATACTATAAACCCTAAAGCAAACCACTAGCGTGATGAGGAGATGGATCTAATACATCAAGAAATAAGATAAAATGGAATCACAAAAAAACTCAGTCCAAAAGAAGGCAGAAAAAGAGACAAGAGGGAACAAAGAACAGCTGGAAAAAATAGAAAACAAACAGCATAATAAGAGACTTAAACCTAACTGTATCAATAATCACATTAAATGTAAATGGTCTAATCACCTTGATCAAAAGGTAGAGATTGTCATATTGGATAAACAAGCATGATTCAACCGTATGCTACCTACAAGAAGTACACTTATTTATTTAAGTTATTTACTTACTTTATTTTTTTGGCTATATTGGGTCTTCTTTGCAGCCCTCGGACTTCTCTGTAGTTGTGGCATGTGGGTTTTCTCTCTCTAGTTATTGCACGTGAGCTCTAGGGCACATGGGCTCTGTAATCGTGGCGCATGGGCTCCAGAGCACTTAGGCTCTGTAGTTTGTGGGCACACGGGCTCTCTTGTTGAGGCACACGAGCTCAGTAGTTGTGACGTGTGGGCTTAGTTTCCCCGTGGCAAATGGGATCTTAGTTCCCTGCGAGGTATTGAACCTGTGTTCTCTGCATTGGAAGGCAGATTCTTTATCACTGGACCACCAGGGACGTCCCAAGAAGTACACTTTATTTATTTATTTATTTATTTATACCCCCAAGTTAGCATTCCCGAAAAACGACAGGAAACCTCTGACGTGTTCTGATACTTATCAGTTAGAAATTATTCCATAACAAAACTGTTCGGTTTGTGTTTCCTTTGACATGTGGCCTGTCTTCCAATTACGCTGGAGTTTAGCATTTTATTCTGGCTCTTTCGGGCATGCACAGCATCTCTTGCTTACTGATCGCTAATGTCTCTACCCTGTTTGAGTATTGCCAGTCAGCACGTACAAAAAGGAAACCGTCAGACCTATGCTGTCAGCTCCACGTGTAGGTCCCACAGGACAGCAGTCTCCCTAGGGAAGGATGTGTGCTCGTTCATGTACCCTCCAGCAATGCCAGGCACTTTACAGCGAAAGTCCCTGGAGTAAGGCTGAGGGAGTCAAGAAGTACACTTTAAATAGAAAGAAACGGATAGCTTAAAAGTAAAAGGGATGGGAAAATACATGCCATGCTAACACCAATCAAAATAAATCTGCAGTGGCCACAGTAACATTAAAAAAAGTAGATATCAGAGCATAGACTATACTAGGCGCAAAGAAGGACATTTCATGATGATAAAGTGGTCAATTCACCAAGAAAACGTAAGAATCCTAAGCTTTTATGTCCCTAATAACAGAGTTTCAAAATACACGAAGCAAAAACTAAAAGAACTGCAAGAAGGAATAGGCAAATCCACAATTATAGTCAGAGATTTTGATATCACTCTCTTAATAATTGATGAAACAAGTAGAAATGTTGTAAAGCTATAAAAGACTTGAATGACGCTATTAACTAGCTTTACCTAATTGATATTTGCAAAACACTCGACCCAACAGACAAAGCTGTCTCACCATGCTTTAAGGACCTGGCTTACTTCATGTGCACTTTCCCACAATCACTTTTGTAGAATTGAAAGCAATTTTCTTGAGATGAGAGTGGAGATGGGCAGGCACATTTGCTAGAAGCTGGAGCCAGCAATGGCGGGCACGCTGGCCCCAGGATCCCCACTTCAGGGTGATGCAAGGATATAGAGCCCAGCAGAAGGGACATATCACAGGCAGCTGCCGGGTTGGGGTTAATCCCTCGCCTCATCTTAACATTAATTAGTATGTCTTTCTTTTTTAATTTAGAGGATAATACACGCATACTGTAAACATTCACACAGTGTGAAAGTAAAAGAGAGGGACTTGGCTTCTGGTCGAGATGGAATAACAGGGATTGGATTTTTTTCCTGCCTCCTAGAAGAACCAAAGAATGGGCAAAATATATAAAACAGCCATTTGCAAGATGCTAGATGTCAGGAAAGGAAGAATAGTAATCGCTGAGAGGCAGGAAACAACCAAGGTGAGCCCTATGATAGCACTAGCTTACTCCCTTGAGAGAGTTTTCATCTGGATGTAGTGCAGGGCAGGGGAACCCAGACAGAGCACAGTGGACTCCCTGATGTGAGGAGATGGAACTGAGGGTTTGGGGAGACTAATGTGGCCAGCGTTCACAAGACAGAGTACTGGAAAGGAAAGAGATATTGATACACAGAGATCTTTAGAGATCTGCAAAGGGGTCTCTTGAGTTTTCAACTAAGTTCTAATCAGGACAAAGATGTGAGGAATCTGCCTGTGGCTTGGGGGAAAAGATCACCCAGATAACAGTGCCACATACTTACACAGGGCTAGGAGTAGCATCTGCTCCCACCAGCCAAACTGGGAAACCTTATGACTGACATGACACTAAGTAGAATGGGGAATAGCTATCCCTGGATAGAACACTCCTCTGGGACTGTCTAACAAAGGTTAAGCACTGCCTGAAAGGATCAAACTGTTTCAAAGTAACTTTGCATCCCAGAACAAAGCACAAAATTATGTATAAGAATACAAAAATGTCCAACACCCAAGAAGACACAACTCACAATGTCTGGCACCCAATCAAAAATTACATGGCTTGTAAGCAATCAGGAAAATAGGTCTCATAAGGAGGAGAAAAAGTCGAGTGAAACTGATCCGCAATTGACACAGGCCAGTAAACATATAGAAGATTTGAACAATGCTATTGACTAACTTAAGGAGTTGACATTTATAGACTATTCTACCCAACAAGAGCAGAAAACACATTCTTCTCAAGTATGGTGCAACATTCACCAAGATAGACTGTGTCTAGGGCCAAAAAACAAACCTTAACTAATTCAAAAGAATATAAATTATACAAAGTATGTTCTCTGGCTAAAATGGAATTAAAGTAGAAATCAATAACAGAAAGATTTTTAGAAAATCTCCAAATATTTGGAAATTAAGCAACATACTTCTAAATAACCCATGGATCAAAGGAGCAGAAGTCTTATGGAAAATTAAAATCTATTTTGAACTAAATGAGAATGAAAATACATCATATCAAAATTGATGGGATGCAGCTAAAGCAATGCTTAGGAGGGAAATTTATAGCACTGAATACATACATTAGAAAAGAAGAATGTTTTAAAAATAACCTTAAGAAATTAGAGAAAGAAGAATAAATTAAATCTAAAGCAAGCAGAAGGAAGAAAATAATAAAAATTGAAGGATAAATCAATGAAATAGAAAACAGGTAATTGAGAGGATTAATGAAACCAAAAGCTAGTTCTTGGAAAAGATAAATAAAATTGGTAAATTTCTAGTTAGGCCAGAGAGGGAGAGAGAGAATGCAAATCATCAATATCAGCAGTATTGAGCCTATAGACATTATAAGTATAATAAGGAAATACTGTGAATAACTATGCACATAAATTTGTTAGCTGGAATGAGCCAATTCCTTTAACGACACAGACCACCAAAACTCTGTCAAGAAGAAATAGACAATCTGAACAACGCTATGTCTACTATAATATATATAGTAATAATAATCATATATGTAGTAGACATAGGGTTACATGTATATAAATGTAATTCACCACATTAACAAATTAAAAAATATCATTTTGATAGCAATGAACAATCAGAAACTTAAATTCATATCTCCTATTTACAATGACATAAAAATATGAAATACTTAGGGATGAATCTAACAAAAGATTTATAGAAATCTGACAATGTAATACTACTCAGCAGTAAAAAGCAATGAACTCTTGATACATTTATCAACGTGGCTAAATCACCACACAATTATGCTGAGTGGGAGGAGGAGATAAAAAAGCACATATATGGTGTGAATTCATTTACATTAAATTCTAGGAAGTGAAAACTAATCTATAGGGTCAGAAAGCAAACCAGCGCTTGCTTGGGGCTGGGGACCACGAAGGGTGGATTACAAAGGGGCATGAAGAAACTATTGGAGGTGATGGATATGTTCATTATCTTGATTACGGTGATAGTTTCATGCCAGTTTTACACTTTAAATACGTTCGGTTTATTGCATTTCAATTATACCTCAATAAAATTCTTTTTAAAGGAATAAAAGCACCATATTCCCTCCGCCCCAAATCCACTTTCTAGGTGAAACACCGCAAATGACAACAACAACAACAAAATCATAAATTTGCTGTCTTGTCTTTGCTGTGACAAACGTTTTGGATACATTTTCTCAATCAATCCTCCATGAACAAGCTGGGTAAGCTGTGGTTCAGAGATGTGGAGTGACCCACCCAAGCCACTCTGTTAGTAACTCTGCAGAGATTTCAACCCAGGTCTGTACAATTCCAAAGCTCCACTCTTTATAATACGGCATACATTTTTATGTATATTCTAAGTCTTCTTTCTTTAACAAAGATGGGATCATCACAATACACACTGTTTTCAAGTTGCTTTTCCATTTGCGAACATCTCCCCACGTGGACCTGCTCCATTCTTTCCCAGCTGCCTGGTGTTTTGTTGCCATAGGCACCAGCATTTATTCAGTTAGTTTCCTATAAATGAGTATTTAGGTTGTTTTATATCTGCTATTATAACAATGTTGCAATAAGCTTATCCTGCCATTTTCCCCATTCACTTAAAATTATTTTTAATTACACAAGTGCTGTGCACAGACATTCTCATTGTTTCGTATTCAAGCCCTCAGATAAAGGAAAAGTGCCTCTGTCCTATCCTCCTCCATAATCACCTCCAGTTTTTTCAATCTCTTCCCCACAGACACTGTTATCAGCGTGGTATGTAATTCTTGCAGACCCTTTGAATATGCATCTCTGTACATAAAAATGTACGCTGAGCTATGCCCGTTTGCTCTGAGTGTTTTTAAAAGCATTAGAGGTACCATACTATATGTATAGCTTTGTTATCTGGCTTTTCGGCATTTACAATAAATGACCTTTTTCCATGTCGGTACATACTGAGCTGCCTCCTTTTGCACAAGGCGTGGGTCATGTTCGATTGCCTGGATGTCCTCCCTCCCTGTCTTCCTTCCTAAATCATTCCCCTAAGGAGATTTAGGTTGTGTCTATTTTTCTTTCTATAAAAATGACTGCAACGAACCTCCTTGTTCATGCCTTACTGTGTGCATGTGGAAGTTTGCCTCTGGTATTGATACCTAGATGTGGAATTGCTGGGTTGAAGGGTTTGCCTGGCTAGCTCTTGTCTGAGTTCCCAGGAGGCTGAGGAAGATGTGCGCTGCAGGTCCTGGGTGGGGCTGTTTGTGGAAAAGCAGCCAGCACTAGGCAAGAGAGGAGGGATCTTTCCTTTGCCCACTGGCTTGCTGTATGCAGCCAAGTTCTTGGCCAGCTCCTGATGACACAGAACTCTTGGCCATGTAGCCATTTGGGCAGAGTGATCAGAACCGCCCTGTGGGGCACCTGCAGGGCCAGCTCTATGCGCTCTGCCTCCCTCTCCTTCCTGGTACTGACTGGGCTTTGGATTGACTGACCCAGCCTGAGCAGTTATTTGAAGGATTTCAGTCTACTCTACTAGTGAGTCCTAGGGAAGGTCGGGAGGAGTTCAACAAATTGTTCCACCCACAGCTGCCTCTGAAACCTCTGCCACGCCAGGGTGGCTATGCAGGGCCCTGCCCTCCAGGAGTCTTGGCCAGTGGGGGAGATGCATTTGTACCAGCTGGCGGGGCTGTGATAGCTGCAGGGACACAGAAGAGGGGCTTCTGAGAGAGTCTGAAGTTAGCCAGGGAGGTTCCTGGCAGAGGGGAAGGCAGGGCTGAGTCTTAAAGGCTGAGGAGGAATTAACCAGATGGAACAGACTCTGAGAGTGCAAGTGCGTGAGGGGTGAGTAGAATGTTTAACTTTTTACAGCCCCCCTGACCCCTTTCTAGCAATAGCACCTCTTTCACTCTGTGAGAACTTCCATCAACCCGTGTGATTCTGAGAATTCTTAATTCCTTAACTGTACTTCATCTGGCCCAGGGTTGGACGTGTGACCCAGGCTTGGCCAATCAGAGTATTGTGCTCTGGACCCCATTGATGGCTCAGAGATGGGCCAATCAGAGCCTTCCCTGAGACTTTCTGCTGGAGCTAGTAGGAGAAACTCTTGTTTTGGGGATCCTGGAACTGCAAACAGCTGCTTGGGGCCACATTTCTTGTCCTCATGGGTCTCATGAGAGCAGGTGAGACCACTTTGCTGAATGAAGCAGAGACAAGAGAGATGAAAAGATGGTGGAGAAAGAATCCTTGGAGGTACCAAAACTGCAATTCCTGCAGCTCTACTTCTGTTTTGAGAGCTCCCCTGTCTGTTCCCCAGCCCTGGAAGATTCCCAACCTCACAGAGGATGGGAAGGAGTAACCCTGTAACCCTGCCACCACTCCACAGGTGCCAGAAGTAGACTTGAGACTTAGACCAGAGCAAGACCGTCTTTTACTCCACAGAGCAAACAGTAGGACCGTTAGCAAAGTTGCACTGATTCCCCTGCCCCAAGTCCCACAGGGCAGAGTGGTGGACCCACATGGATGTTACAATGTAGTGGGTTGTGGTGAAGCGGAGAAACCCAGGGCTAAGGCTCCAGCACTTTTCGAGCATGAAGCAAACACTGTAATAGGCACTAAAGAAGCCAGTCCCCTTCCTGCAAAGAGTGAGCAGCTAGAGTGGTGACTGCTGACAGGTACCACGGTCCCTCCTTGTCATGCAGATGGAGACCCATGTTTGGAGCCATTAGGTTATGGTTCAGGGCTGCTGTGCCCAGTCCAGTGAAGGATCCCAGCAGTGATGCTGGCTGCCTGGGCTGTCAGGTCTGATTGGCCTCATTGTTCCATCGACTGTCACGTGAGCATGGCATCCACACGGGTTTACAAATGTCTCATTGGGCTGTGGCAATGACTTTGCAGAGTTCACGGCTCCACAGAAGGGTGTCTTTAATATATCAGCCAAGCATCACCTGTGTGCTGGACCAGATACCTAGGCCATTAGCCACAGCCCAAGAGTTGGTGAAAATATAATGTATATATAAAATATAATGTCTATAATGTATATATAAAATATAATGTCTTGTCCTTAGGAGTGTTGTCTGAGAAAAGGGCTTCCAGAGTTGCTAGGGCTGGACAGCTGGCTGAGCTGTCAGTAAACCAAGCCCAAACACCCCAAGAGACTTCCTGGAACCAAAATTGGTAGCTTCAAGTAGCCAAAAGCTGCTCGTGTGGGCGACTGAGAAGTACAATGGCCCCTAAAGGTGTGGTTATACCCTATTCAGCTTAGGGGACACAACTGTGGGGCCAGACTGGCTCCCTCTTGAATATTCCATTTCCATTTAATTAGCTAGTCTTGCTGTGTCTTTCCAACGCTGGGGTCAGCCCCTGAGTGGACCGAGGTCCTGCATCGGGAGTTTAGTCTCCACAGCGCCCCCTAGCAGGCCAGAAGCTGTTTCTCAGATGGAGGGCAGCCAGGTAGCTAGCCAGGGAGGCAGGCATGTGCATCCCCAAGGAGCACCTGCAGGCGGGGACTACCTCCCCGTCGCCAGGGGCTCCAATCAGCAGCCAGACCTGAGTTAACAAGCGTCCTTGGGTTTGCAAGTCCCCAGGGTAGGGCTGCTGAGACACCCTGTCATGCTGCCTCTAGTACCACCTGCTCTCTTTGGGTCCCCAGATACTTCTGACAGGTTTTCTGGTCAATTTACACATAAGGCTCAACAAGAGACCTAACGAGGCCCATGATGTCTCCAGCACCTCAACAGTCCAATTAGGTGCTGCACTTCCTCTCTGGTAGATCAGGGGGTGGTGGGGTGGTGGCCTACTGAGAGGAACTTCTCCTTTCCTGACTCAGGGACTGATCTTCAAGCTACAGCCTGCATTGCTTCCAGAGTCTGACTTGGGCAGCTGGTCCCTCTAATCAAGTCTAAGCCATCTTTGTACAGATAAGAAACCCAAGACCCAGAGAGATCAGTAACTTGACTAAAGTTACACAGCAAATGAGGGGCAGGGCCAAGGTCCGTGAGATTCCGGAGTCTAGGCCTTTCCCCTGTCCTGTGTGGCTGTCAGTCTTTCCCCACTAGAGGATCCTTCCCTGTCTGAGGTCCATCTGGTGCTTAATTTTGCTCCATCTGTGGCCTGGTCCCCATGACTTGCAGGTGTGGGTGGCTGCTGGGCCCTGGCTCTGTGTTCATACTTCCTACAGCGGCTGTTTGTCCATCAACACGGTCTGGGAAGGCCTGGGAGGCAGGTCCTGAGACACATGGGCCAGATGTCTCCTCTGGAATTCAGTTCTGCACCTGGGCCCTTGAGATGCAGGAATGGATGTCTACACATCTCTCCCTGAGCCCTTTTGCTTCTCGCTGCTGCCAGCCCTGTGGCAGGCCAGACCCTGTCAGCGCTCACCTAGACCACTGCCTCCTCACTGCCTTTCCCCCACCCCAGTATCTCCAGGCTCTCCTGGATCCCCCTCTATGGATCTGACACCTTATCTATCCTCAATCATGTGGTTTCGGTGGGATTGGCCTGCTCAGCTTCAGGGTGGGCCCTGATTGGCTTGAGGCAGTTAGCCATTGGCCACAGTTGCTGGCTTGCCTGGGAACATAATCAAATCAGAACCAATGAGATGTAGAGAAGTTTGTTCCAGTTTCAGGGAAACAAATAGGTTTTTCCGTTCAGCTATCCAAAGGGACTCTCTCTTCCCCCTGAATGGTGTGATGTGGGGAGGTGAGACTTGGAGAATGTGGGTCACTGGAGATGAGAGTGTGAGGGGCGGGGATGGGGTAGGAAGGTAAGGGGGAAGGGGGCTACATGGGTAGCCTGAGGATGAAATTGGTATCATAAAAGGCAGAGTAGGGAGATGGATGGAGCCTGGGTCTCTGTTGACATCATTTGAGCTGCTGGGTCAAGCCATACCTGAAGTCAATGTTGTAAGTCTGGGCCTCAGTAGGAAACAAAATTGAGCAATTTGAGGGAAGTTTAATAAGTGGACAATTTACAAGAGTGAAGGCAGTGTGGAGGGACACCACAAGAGATAGTTCAGCATATGCCAGGGTGAGTAACAGAGGGGCCATTATTACCCTTGGGCCTGAAAAGGGTGAGTGGGGAGTGAGCAGTTATCAGAACCTGGAGGCAGAGGGCTGTTTGGGGAGGGCTGCCCATAGACGCTGTGTGTGTTCACTGCCCCTGGTGGCCCTATGTGGGGAGAGAAGCAATGAATATCTTGGTCTCCCTGCCTCCAGCCTTCCTTTGGTGCTCCCCACTGGTTGACAAGTCAGAGGAACAGCAGTCCATACAGGTCATCCTTCTGGGGTACGGAGCAGGGTGGGGTGGATCTGGTTGGACAAATGGGAGATATTCAGTCTTACCTCTGACCATCTTGGGTTATGTGAGCTTGTAGAGTCCCTTAACTGTTCAAGGCAGGGTGAGTGGGACTTTTACTGGCCACCCAGAGGACTAACTGGTACGTACACCAAACAGGGTCTCACATCCGTGCCTTTGCTTGTGCTTTTCCCTCAGCTTGGAATGCCATCCGTTGCCTCTGGAAATCTCTTCCTGACCTCTCCCAACCCCTCCCCTTTAAGTCCTGATCCAGAGGCTGAAGAGATGCAGGCAGCAGAGCACAATTAAAAGATGCCAGACAGACTGGAGTCCAACTCCTAGTTCCACCACTAACTGTGAGCCCTTGAGCAAGTACCTACCCTCTCTGAGCCTCAGTTTCCTTATTCATCATCTGTCAGATTCCATCCTATCCCCATGACCTTGACCCTGCACTTAGCCAAGTGTGCTGGGAACATTCCTGACCTACCTCGGCCTTCTAGTCTGCTGTCCTTGGGCAGTTCTCTCCTCCTCTCTAGGCCTCAGTTTCCCTATCTGTAAACCAGGGGTTTTCTATTCAGTGGTTCTCAAGGCATCCGATCCCTATCCTATCCCTTCTGGATTTTCTTTGATTCCCTGACCCTCAGTTGCTCAGCTCAACAGACAAACAACCTGGTGGCTTCGTCTCAGCCGGCGGCGGGCAGGCTGCTGCAGAGCGGCCTGGCGGTGCTGAGAAGCCTGGCGTGTTCACCGTTTGTGTTTACTTTGGCAACTGTGTACTGCCTTCTCGATTTCCTGAGCAAACAGCCCCATTATTTGGAGTAATTTACTGGCATCGGCTTTGGTTGTGAGAACTGGAAGCTTCGAGATGCGCCCCCATTTCAGCCACCACACCCTGGATGCGCTTACACAGCCGAGCCCTCCGAGAGGGGCTGAGGGCACCAAGGGCAGAGCACCTGCCTTCCCTGGTGTCCCGGGACTCAGGACCTTTTCCTCTTGTCCCTGGGGCTCCGCAGTCCCTCCAGCCTTTGTGGGGTCTCTTAAGTCTGCAGCCTGAGGCTCTGCTGCCCAGTGGTTGGAGCAGAGGCTCTGGAGTTCAGGTCCCAGCTTGGCTGCTTTATCACTGGATGACCTTGGGAAGTTCCTCTGCTCTGAGCCAGTTTCCTCATCTGTTTCCTCCTGAGGATTGAGAGAGTTCTACTCCCTCCTCAAGCCATCTGCCCCCCATCCCTTTCCAAATGGTGATAGTAGGGGTGCCCTTGGTCTTGCTTGGCCTGTCCCCTCCCCTGGCCACTATGATTTAGTCTGAATTTGGTATCTGATCCGAGCGAGGCCGATCCTGGTCCCCAGGCTCACAGATCTTCAAGATTTAGGCAAGACTGGTTTGGATCCCTATTCCACCTGCTGTTGGTGGGAGACACCTGGGGTGGGGGCTGGGAGGAAGGATCTCTCCCCCGACCATGGGCGGCTTCCAGTGGGGCGTAAGCATCTCCTTTCTCAACCTGCCCTAACCTCCCGCCATCTCCCAGCTTTTCTTTTTGCTTTTATCTCCCCCGCTTCCTTCCTCCTGGTATGCCTCTGGGAATGGATCTCCACTCATCTCTATTACGGAGACCCATTCAGCACCCTCAGCCTGGCAGCCAAAGCCCCTCCAGACCCCACTGCCACCCACACCTCCCCAGGTGCTCAGCAGGGCTGCCTCTGTGTGTGTTCAAAAACCCACCCATGGCAGGAGACCGTGGGGCCGGGAATAGAAAGCAAATGTAGACATAACACCGGGGAGGGGAGTGTCTGGCTCCCTGACACTGGGGGCAGGACTGGCCAGACGACACGTGGGCCATGCAGAAAGAACACGTACCTCTTTCCTCTTGGGGATGCAGTGGTGAGCTGGACTTGCCTTGTCCTAAGCCCCCTGGGAGCCTTAGCTTTACCCTTGAGCCTCTCTCTTCACACAGAACACACAGTCTTCTCCCACTGACTCACCTAGAGCTTCCCCAGTGGGATAGGTCGTAAAATAGGGCCACAGTTCCTCCATCTCCCTGTGCATGCACTTTTTTTTTCTGTTTTCAATAGCTTTTTCTTTCTTTTTTTTTTGAATTTTATTTTTTAATACAGCAGGTTCTTATGAGTCATCCATTTTGTACATATTAGTGTATACATGTCAATCCCAATCTCCCAATTCATCACACCACCCCCCGTCCCCACCACTTTCCCCCCGTGGTGTCCATATGTTTGCTCTCTACATCTGTGTCTCTATTTCTGCCCTGCAAACCGGTTCATCTGTACCATTTTTCTAGGTTCCACAGATACTATGCGTGCACTTTTGCAGCATGACTTTGCCATTTGTTCTATCAAGAGATGGAGTCTCCTTTCCCACCCCTTGAATGTACACAGGCCTGTGGCTGGCTTTTACCCTAGAACTCAGCAGAAGAGATATTATATTCTTTCTGAGAGCAGGCCTCAGGGCGTAGCTGCCTCTGTTTTTACCCTCTTGGAATGTTGCTCTGAGACCGCCAGGTAAGGAAGCCGGCCTGGTCTGCTGGAGGATGAGTGGGCATGTGGAGAGCTGAGGCCCTCTGGCCAACATCCAACTACTAGGGGAGTGAAGGAGGCCAGATTGGACTTTCCAGGCCAAATGGAATGCAGCACAGGGGTAAGTCCAGGTGAAACTAGCAGAGATATCACCTAGCCAGCCACTAGTGTATAAGAAACAATATCTTGCTGCTGTTTTGTTTCTGAGGTTTGGGGTGCCTTGTTACACAGCAAAGGCTACCCAACACACTCAGCATTGGTGGTCTTTCTCAGGATAAAAACACTAACTTCCTGAGAACTTTAAGGTAGAGCCTCAGAGTCAAACCACTTTGAATATTGTTTTGTCCCTAGGTTGGTAGTCTGATTATCCATTGTTATATAATAATTTCCACCCCGCTCCCACCCGAATTTAGTCATGTGAAATAACAACCAGAGTCTGTGAGTCAAGAATTCGGACGAGGTGCAGTGGGGTCGGTCTGATCCCCATTCCACAATGTCTGGGCCTCAGCAGGAAAGATTCAGATGGCTGGGAGTGACCTGAACAGCTGGGTGTTGAGAGCAACCAGAGAATCGTTCACTCACGTGTCTGATGGTTGAGTCCGGATGGCTTTGAAGGCTGGGCTCGGCTGAGAATGTTGACCAAAGCCTTCCCCTGTGGCTTGGGCTTCCTCACATCATGGCAGCCTCGTGGGTGGTTGGGCTTCTCACATGGGAGCTTTTGGGATCTAGCCCTGGACGTCATATGGCTTCCACCATTCACTGTTGATCAAAGGGTTGTGAGAGGAGACATCAAAGAATTTGCAATCTTGCTTTAAAATTGTCCCCATGGGTGACAGAGAATATTGCTGTTGCAGAAATCTGGTCAAAGGTTATCCCCAAATTCCATCTATCTGGATCTGACCCACCTAAATCAATCAGTCAATTCACTCAGCAAACACGCGTGGCCTGTTCCCTTCTGTTCTAGAACCCAAGAGGAGACGCGAACCCTAGCAGTACTCACAGGAATAGTGCCCCCGTTTCTGTGAAGAGAGGACGGTCAGTTCTCTCCCTGCATGTGAAGGTTTTCTCTTCTCTGAAAACAGCCAGAGCAGCTTATGGGGATGAATCTCCTGGTTTAATTCAGAGCCAGCGTACCCTAAGGAAAAGCCTGGGTTTGGGACTCCATGTTCAAGGCAGCGAGAAAGCCTCGTCTCAGGGACTGAGGTGGGCCTGAGGGACCAGGCCATATTCCCCATCCCTAGCCTGACTCTCGGGGGAAGCCGGTGAGACCCCTACCCTCTCTGAGCAGATCTTCTCCCCTTTGACAGAGAGACTTGTGGAGGGAATGGGCCTCTGAGTGGGAGGAGGGGGTGAGCTAAGCACAGAGCCCCACCCAGCTGAGGTTTCCCCACTGCCGTCTGCTCTCTGTGTCCCTGACGGGGCCTGGCTTGGTCGGTCCCCACTGTGCCCCCCGACCCTGGACAGAACCTGGGTCTGACTCCAGGGTGGCGCCTCTTCTGGGCATGTCCTTCCGGAGCCCCAGCCTAGCCCAGAATAGGCCTGTAGTTTGAGTGCGTTTACATTTAGGGTTGATTTAGCAAACAGGTTTCCAATTGATTTCCAGGGGGGGAGGGGGATGGATTTATAGCTCCTAAAACAGGCTTGTAGCCTCGCCACAGATCTGCACCGGAGAGTGGGCAGGAAGTTATTGACGTGACCTCCGACCCCGGGGAGGGAAAGATAATGAGTTTATGACAAATCCATCTTCACAGGGTTTATCGCTGGCCCCTTAGAGCAACTCTGCAGAAGAGGAACAGGAAGCATAAACCCCAAGAAATGAGCTTCACCTTCCGCCTCCCCTTCGGGGCTCTCAGAGAACTGTCTCTGCCTTAAGCCCTCTGGCTTTGCAAAGGATTGAAGTCTGCAGAGTTTCCGGCAGACAAAGTTCGGAACTCGGGCGATCTCTGGAGCTCCAGGGGTGGCTGCCCAGCCTGCCCTCCCTACAGGCCCCAGCTGGTCCCCTGTCCCTGCAGCCCTCTCCCCTCAGCTGGGGCCTGTTGATTGCCCTGCAGCCTGGGAACAAGGAAGGGAGGAGGAAACCGCCTTCCCTGCAGGTTTGGGAACAGGGAACCCTGGATCTGAATTCTGGGGAATTCTTCCCTTACTGGCTGTGGGACCTTGGGCGAGTTCCATGTGCATCCCGGACCTCTGTTCCCTCACCTGTGAAATGGGAGATGAGGAGACTTCCCTCCGAGGACAGCTGTGGGATGAGATGAGGCGTAAAGGGCACAGCCCTTGACACATGGTAGGTGGGATGCGTGTCCAGACACTACGGATCTGAGTTAAAGAGTTGGCTCTGACAGCCGTCGTCTCTGTGGTCCTGGACAAGTGCCTTAGCCTCTCAGAGCCTCAGTTTGCTCATCTGTAAAACGGGGAGGATGATAAAGATCTCAGACATGATGGAGGGACTTTTACAGGCCAGGCACTGTCCTACATGCTTTACAGGTATAGACCTTATAACAATCTTACAAAGAGATAGCATTGTTAGCCCCAGTTTACAGGTGAGGAAACTGAGGGTCAAATGGGGGAAAGAACTTGCACAGGGGAGCTAGGAGGTGGTGGAGGCAGGATTTGAAACCAGAGATTCTGGCCCCAGACTCACACCCTTAGCTCTAATTTGGGATTCTTTTTTTATTTTTTAATTAATTAATTAATTTATCTTTTTTAAAAAATTAATTAATTAATTAATTAATTAATTTATTGGCTATGTTGGGTCTTCGTTGCTGTGCAAGGGCTTTCTCTAGTTGTGGCAAGCGGGGGCCACTCTTCATCGCGGTGCGCGGGCCTCTTACTGTCGCGGCCTCTCTTATTGCAGAGCACAGGCTCCAGACGTGCAGGCTCAGTAGTTGTGGCTCATGGGCCCAGTTGCTCCGCAGCATGTGGGATCTTCCCAGACCAGGGCTTGAACCCGTGTCCCCTGCATTGGCAGGCAGATTCTCAACCACTGCACCACCAGGGAAGCCCCCTATTTATCTTTTTTTAAATTTTGGCTGCGTTGGGTCTTCACTGCTGCGCGTGGGCTTTCTCTAGTTGTGGTGAGCAGGGGCTACACTTTGTTGCGGAGCACGGGCTCTAGGCACATGGGCTTCAGTAGTTGTGGCACGTGGGCTCAGTAGTTGTGGCTCGCGGGCTATAGAGCAGAGACTCAGTAGTTGTGGTACATGGGCTTAGTTGCTCCGTGGCATGTGAGATCTTCCCGGACCAGGGCATGAACCCATGTCCCCTGCATTGGCAGGCGGATTTTTAACCACTGCACCACCAGGGAAGTCCTTCCAATTTGGGATTCTGAGGGTCCACTAAGTCGAAGGGCGTGGATGGGCTCTGCCAACTGAAAAGTGCTGTTGGACTGCCAGATGTGGTTACCTTCTACAGGAGAGAGAACTTGAATCTACCATCTGCCTTTGTGTTCTGTAATCTGTTAATCTCACATTCTGCTGTGACCACCTGATGTTTAGGGAGAAGATGGGCTGAGGTTAGAGTTGGGGTGACTGGGGTCTGGAGTAATCAGGGGAGGCTTCCTGGAAGAGGTAGACTGCACACTGAGGGTGGAGAGGTGGGCAGGACAGAACAACCTGTGGTCCAGAGAAGGTATTGGGGAGACGCAGCTCAGAGAGGATGGGGCCAGGTCGAGGTCCAGCCCCAGGCCTCACTTTGGGATTCAGGTTGGGCTTCGGGAATCACTCATGTGCCTAGAAAATGCTCAGACCTGGCCATAGGCTCTGATGCTCCCTCAGTGGTTCATTATCACATTAGCTGGTTTCTGCCCCCTCTGTTAAGAAGTTGCACGTTTCCTCATAATTCAATGCCATTGTTTTATCAATTCAGTGTTTCCGACCCTATAATCAGGGGAAGAGTTGCGGCTTTTCTCCTCCATATTTTCTCAGTTCTATTGACTTGCCCTTCTTCATTATTCAGCTGGTAATTCTTTTCTCGAGAGTCCATTGATTTCCATATTGAAATATTTCTTGACACCCTTTCTAATGAGAATCCTGTTTCACGTGTCTTCAAATTAGGGTTAGGGTGTTTTCATTTTGGACCTATTTTGTTGTAAAAACAACATCAGTAACTCTCTGGGGACGTCTGTGCACCCCCCCATTGTGGGGTCCTCACTGAAGACACATGAGCTGACATGTGAGCTGACACATGGTAAGCCTGGGTTCCAGGCAGCGGCAGCTGCTCCCCAAGCAGCAGCTGCTCCCCCTCGCTGGGTGTAGGGAGCACGCACACTGACCAGGGAGAGTCAGTAGTGCCCTAAAGAGTGTCTCCTTTCTTCACTCATGTGTCACCATTGTAAGCCAGCATTCATTGAGCACTAATGTGTGCCAGGCCCTGTGCTAAGCCCTGGGCCCAGATAATGTTCTGAATGTGAATTAGTCATGACCCTCCCCTCCTGGCCCCTTCAGTGACTTCTCCTTGACCCCAGGATCAAGTGCAGACTCCTCCCTGCGGCCAGCAGGCCTATGTGGTCCGGCCCTGTGCACCCCTCATCTCCCTCCCCTCTTCCTGCTCTGCTGTTTCTCCCCAAGGCCTTTCCTACCACAGGACCTTTGCACATGCAGTTCCTTCCACCTGGAATGCCTTTTCCTGTCCTCCCTTCACTTGGCTGGTCCCTCTCACCCTTGGGTCTCAGCTTAACTATGATTGGCCCACCCCAGCTGCAGACTTGCTTCCCCTCCCCCATGCCCTCTCCCCACCCCTGATTGTTCCCCTTGCCCCACTCAGCACTCTGTATTTCTTTTCTTGGGTGTTCACTGGTACCGACTGTCACCTGCACTAGTCTGTGAGCTCCAGGAGGGCAGGGGCTGCATCGGTCCTGCTCCCTGGATATTCACAGCGCCCAGCACATGCCTGGCACAGACTCAGTGTCCAGGGGCTTCTTTGTTGAAGGGACGAGTTAACAGAGAGGAGCAAGGAGCCCAGATGCTCTCGGGCGATGTGCGCATCATTATGGGATGTGTGTGTCTGGCCCAGGTCTGGGTAAGTCAGACCCTGGGGAGCCGGCCTCCCAGATACTGGCAGGACCCTCCAGACATGTGACTAGGGTGGCGTGGAGTGACCTGTCCCACAGAGACCAGCATCCATGGGGCCCTGGAGGCTGGGGGCAGACTTCTCAGGTGACCTGGTTCCAGCGGTGGCATCACTCTGGGGGGCCCGGGCTATGCTGTGGTAACCAGTGACTGTAGCATCCCCAACTCGAGAGGAGGCCCCCCTCTCTGTGCTGACCTGCCCAGGGCAGGTGGCCGGCTCTGCTCCCTGCAGCCGCTCTGGGCTGACGCGGCTTTACCTCCACGTGGGCTTTCTGAGATCACTGTGCAAACTGGGCCCTGGCAATTAAAGCTCCCTCCTGGGAGTGACAGACGCCGTAGCCTCTCACATCTCATTGGCCAGAGCAAGTCACAATTAGAGCAAGTCTAATTGTCCACCTAATGGTGTCTGGCTTTGCATTGTCGATACAGAGTAGGGTGTACTTTAGTTACTTGACCTCTCTGGACTGCACTTAAGAGCTTTGGAGCCTAAACTTAGGTGTCAACCCCTGTTCAGCCATTTACTAGTTGTAAGAACGGCTGCTGGTGTTTGCCCTACTTCAGATCAGGTCCTGAGCTGATCCTAGGGACACAAGGGTGGGCAGGACCAGGTCCGTTTCCTCATGAAGCTCACTCTGGTGGGGTGGGGACAACAGAGGAGGAAGGGGCCTCTGACCAAGTTGGACCTGTCAGGAAAATCTTCCCAGAACCCAGGGCCACAGTGTACTGTTGTGCAGGCTGTGCACTGTACAACTCACACATGTACCACAAATGTGGTGAATGGCACCCCCTAGAGTTGTGCCGGCAGGTAGCCGCCCTGCCAGAGGGCATGTCTGAGCTGAGTTTTGAAGGATGAAGAACCAGTGCAGAATCTTAGCAACAACACACATTCACTGAGCGCTTCCTCCATGCTAGGCACTGCCTGCACCATCTCATTCCATTCTGAGGCAGACTGTTATTCCCATGTCACGAAAGCGGACACTGGAGTCAGAGAGGTTGAGCAATTTGCCAAGGCTACACAGTAAGGAGGCGCAGAAATTTGAACCTGGGCTGGGCCGGGGAGGGACTCCTGCAGAGAAGGTGAAATCTGGCCTGTGGCCTGGACTATGGACTGTGTTGCGTGTGTGTGTGTGTGTGTGTGTGTGTGTGTGTGTGAGAGAGAGAGAGAGCAGTACCTCAGTAATACTGCACAGCAGGAGACAGCTCAGACACGCTTTTTAGGCCCAGGTCCTAGAAGTTTCCTGAGGGACTCTTGGGCTGGCAGAGCCACGGGCCCAGCTGGGGCTGGAGACTTTGGTGTTGGTCAGGGAGAGCCTGGTCTGGCAGCCTGTGAGTGGACACACACACGCACACACACACACACCCCCCACATACATGCACACATGCATGCACTGAGCGGGGGGTCTTTTCCCAGCTTCTCAGCCTGGTGCAACGTCCTATGGTTTTCCAAATGATGGGATGGAATCAGTGGCCAGGAAGCTGGAGGCTGCAGGAAGCCCCTTCTCTCCAAGACCCTCTCTCTGAGGGAGAGAAGGTGCTGGAAGGGAGGAGGTGTCTGATTCATGAGGCACCTTGGTCCAGGTTCATCAGCAGGCCTGTGGAGGAGGGCACAGTTCCCAGCAGGGGTCACTGGGGTTTCCTTTTGTCCTGGGCTGGGTCCAGTGTGATCTCTTCTTGCTCTTTTCTCCATCCTTCCGCCCCTCTGACGGCCTCTGAAGGCTTCAGGCTTCTCACACGGCAAGTGGAGCCTCCTGACTCCTGCCTGGGACGTTCCCTGGTACCGGTGACCAGGGCATCTGGGTTGGTGCTGGACTGCACGGCCACAGGGACCTGCTGAGAGGCCTCGGTGCCAAGCAGCAGTTTTCGTCTCAAGTCTGGCTTTTTTTTTTCTCTTAGTGGTTCTCCAATTTCAGGATCATTTTCTGTGTGTGTTTTTATTCTCTTGTCTTTCTTGTGCTTTCTCTCTGGATAATCTGAGGCTTGCAGGCTGCTAAGTACGACATGTACATTTCAATGAAATGCAACAGAATATAACTGAACATGCTTCTTTCATGTCTGAGTGCTGGATTAATCTCCCTGACACATCTCTGTTTCCTCTTTGCTCTCTTTGCTTCTTCTCTGAGATAGTTCCTCCCCTCTGCAGAATCTCTGGGATTCGAATGGCTCTGTGGCCCCTGCTCAATGCAGACACACACAAGATCTTGATTTTACAGCCTGTGTTCCCGTGATCCATAGGTCACCCCAGGACTGAGGAGAGGGAACTCCCAGAGTCCGTGTGGGCTTGGGAGGGGTTTCCGCTGTTGCTGGGGACAGTTGAAGAGCTGTGGGTGGGACTGGGAGGGTTTCCTGTGGATGCAGAGACTCTCTGACACACTCTTGCAGACACACTCTTGGTGGGTCCTTCTTTGTTGCTCTAGAACCGAGGCTGGATGTCTGTGGTCATGACTTTCAGCCAAAGCAGCCATCGTGGGTCCTCAGTGAGTGAAGGGATCAGCAGGGAAGCCCCGGACACGACCGTGAGCTGTGTACTCCGCTTAGGAGGAGAGCGAGAGGCGTTGGATGGAGCTGAGCAGGGAGGTTCTACTGCCTTAGCTTACTGGCTGTGTGACCTTGGTGAGTGACCCAACCCCCAATCCTCAGTTTCCCCGTCTGTACTATGGGCATATATCAGTACACTCTACAAAGGAGTTGTAGGGAGGATTAAATGAAACAATGCTTGTAGTATGTCAGCACGGTGCCTGGGACACAGCAGGTCCTGAATAAATGGAGGCTAGTAATGTTCATCCATCCATTCATTCATTCATTCACTCATTCATTCATTTGTCCCGCCCAGTTTGAGAGCCACTGTGTGCCGGGCTGTGTGCCAGGCATGAGGGAGAGAAGAATAAAACCTCCTGCCACCTCCAATAGGTCACGATCTAGTGGTGAGACTGAGACAAGCTCTGTAGGAGGGACATCTGCTGGGTTTTCTGGGAATGGAGGAGGGACAAGCACCAAAGGGAATCAGAGAAGGCCTCCTGGAAGAGGTGACACTTGAACTGAAGAATGTGGTAGATTAGGGACCAGGGTGTGGTCTGGGGGCCTGAGGCCCAGGGCCTGTGGGGATGAATGGAGGGAGGTTTGGCAGGGAAGGTGGGTTGAGCAGGCAGCGCTGGGAGCCATGGATGGTTCGGAAGCAGGGGAGGGATGTGATCAGAGTGGCGGGTCCTCCCGCAGATGGGAGCCTTGAGCGGAGACCATGTTCCTCTGGGGAGACCATGTCCCTCCTGGCCCTCCTGCCTCTCTGGCCTCCATCTGGGGCTTCCCAGAGTGATTCTCATCCTCTGTCCCCCAACTCGTCCTCAGGGGCTCCTGGCTGGAGATGACATCTCCTGAGTCCCCGGCTGTGGCTTGGGGGCCCCTGGTCCTCCCTCCTATAGTCCTGTGTCTCTGTTCTGTTTTCCAGGCACCTCTGAACAGAGCGAACTCCACCGATTCTTCTCCCTCCATGCCTTCCTCCCACCAGTATTTACTGAGCACCTACGATGTGCCAGGCCCTGTTCTAGGGGCTACGGCAGTGAACGAAACAATGACACTCCCTGGCCCTGAGCTCACAGCCCAGTGGGGGTACAGACGGTTTCCAAATAACCTGGAACCTGCCCTGTGACCAGTGTGCCCAGGACGAGGTTCCCAGGGCTCGGGAGCCTGCGCCAGGGTTTGACCTTGACTGGAATGTCAAGGAGGGCTTCCCTGAGGAGGGGACACTTGCACTGAGATCTGAGGGGCGAGGACGGGAAACTCTGGGGAGATGGGGAGGAGGTGTGCTCCAGGCCGTGGGAACAGTGTGTGCAAAGGCCCTGTGGTGGTGGTGGTGGTGGTGAATTCAGGGCCTGAGTGGTGGTGCTTCAGGCTGGGTGGAGGTGTGATGGGAAAGGAGGAAGGAGGTAAGGCTGGAGGTGGGGAGTTGGACTGGGCCCTGCTGGACCAGGTCGGCCACGGGGAGCAGCTCTGTCCTCCTCCTGAGAGCCCGTGGGGACTGCCAGAACTCAGGAGACCTGAGTGGATTACTGTGGTGAATCGCGCATTGCAGTCTCTGGTCAGGAGAGGACGGTGGACAGGAGGCGGGAAAGAGGCTAAGAAAAGGTCCAGATGGGAGATGACGGGAGATGATGGGGTGGGAAGAGGCCATGGAGTTGGAGAGAGAGAATGATGGCAGCAGTCTAGGGAGATGAAACTGGAGGTGGGTTTGATGTGGGCTGCAGGGAGGGAGTGGGAGGGGTCGAGATGCCCCAGGGTTCCTGGTGGAGGGTCCAGTGCAGTCAGGACCTGGGAGCCAGGTTTGGGGGAAGGTCGTGGTCACTGTGGTTACCCCTCTTTGGTCTTTCCCTTCCTCACCTTCTAGGTATAAGAAGTTTCTTCTTCCCTTTTTGTCCAGTGTCTTTTCCACCCCTCCCTATACAATTATGTGTTGCCCACTGATCGTACGTTTTAATGGCCCAGAGAGGGAACTTGATTTCCCAAGAGCACACAGCAAGATGGATGGGCATCCCAGAGCAGGGCTCTTCCCACCACACTGTGCTGCCTGAACATGACTGCCGAGTGGCCAAGACCACTGCACCATCCCTGGAATCTGTACTGTAAACACATTTGGCCACATCAGGGGCCAAATGTGTTTACAGTATAGGTTCTTTTATTTCCTCTCTTTCATAGAGAAAGGAAGAAAACTGCTCCTGCGACGCTGGGGGCACCTCTCAGGACGTGGCCCTGGGCTGGCTGCGCCCTGCAGGGCTGGTGCCTGGAGGCTGCAGCAGCTCAGGGCTCCTTGCCGCATCCCCTCTGGTGCCCTGGGATTCTTGCCGCCCAGTCCAGGGGGTGGTGAGCTTCCCATCACTGGAGGGGTCCCCAGAGCCTGGGCAACACTTGGCAGGGAACTGAGGCATCAAACGCTGGCTCAGGGCATGACTGGGACTTCATCCCTGCGCGTCTCCCCCACCCCGCCCTTCACGCGACCCCAACACCGAGGTGGAGACGAAGAAGGCGGGAGGAGGGGCTGACGGCTCCCGTGGTGGAGGGTAGTGTTGGGTTTGGACCTTCAGGGTCCAGATCGATTCACCTCCCGTGCCTCCAGCTCCTCCCCCAATCCCCTCCCGAGGGTCAGGCTGTGTTTTCCTCATTTCACTGATGAGGAAACCGAGGCTCAGAGAGGTCAAATGAGGCAGAAGGAGTGGAGTTGGGATTTGCCTAGTTCTTCCCGCAAAGCGCGACTCCCTCCAAGAGGATAAAGGCTGCTCTGAAGTGAGAGCTCACCTTGTGCCAGGCTCTTCCCTCGCCATGTCTCTGTCAGCCCCAAGGGCCTGCGAGGCAGATACGGTTACCTTCACTTTCCAGGTGAGGAACATGCTGCTCAGGGAGGTTAAGTTACTTGCCTGAGGACACACAGCTGGTGAGCCGTGGAACTGGGATGCAGTCCCAGGTCTGTCACCCTCAGAGTCTCTGCCTGTAACCACTGCACTGCACTGCCCCTCCCCACAAGACGTGCTTCTTGAGGTCCAACCCAGTTCCTCCACCCTGACCGGCTATGGTAGAGTAAGAAACAGATTATAAACCTCCAGAGGGCAAGGGAGTTCTATTCGTCTTGATACGTCCATGGTAACTGATGAGTGAATGAATACAGAGTACAGTCACTCTGTATGTTGGCAGGGAGGTGGGCAGGCTGATAGGAGGAGGTGGCTGCCAGGTAATTGGTGAGGGGAGAGCACTCAGATCTCTCCGAGGGGAAGGAGACGTTTGAGGGCATAATCTTAGAGGAGGCATTAAAATTGATCTTGGTGCAGCTAATACAAATCTATGTGTCAGGTCTGTAAATCGCCCATTTAATGGGCCTGGAGATGCCATGATGAGAAGGTGGGGGCAGGGCTCAGGCCCCACTTGGGACGCCCAGCGGCCAGGGAGATGCTGAATGTGCATGTATCATGGGTGGGGAAGGGTGCTGATCTGAGCAGCCAGGATGGGGTCAGGGGCTCAATGTCCAGCTCCACATCCATCCTCTGGCAGAGAGACGGTGAGGGCGGGGGCATGGGCTCAAGGCCCTGGGGAAGCTCCGACGTGGAGAGACAGGTCGAGGCCCAGAGCTCGTTACTATTCAGGGCTCTCCTTTGCCACCTTTCCCTGGGCAACTCTGAGGTCGGGAGGGCAGAGCAGGGAGGCCCCCCACCCCCCGTCTGCTGACTCCCCCCGCCCACAGGACCTTTTCCAGACACCATAAAATCAGACGTCAGTGGAAAGAAAATGACTTCTCAGTTTTGCCAAAAATCCAACTCTGAGTGAAACACAGTGATGTCAAGTGGTTAACAAAGTTCTCATGGCGGGCTGTGCTTTGTTTCCTTCTTTGATCTTGTCTGCTCACAAAATGAATTCTGCCAACCCCCTTGAAGCCAACTGTCAAATTAAAGCATTTTAGGGGAGACAGATCTCTCACTCTGATGGCAAAATTCATTTGATTTGATTCTTTAATCCAGTTTCCCTGCAAAACCAGGAGCTGAAACTTTACAGCCTGTTCACCCTAAATGGTTTTCCTCACTTCTCCCGCCACCTCCTCTCCCAGTGCCCTGTCCTCCGTCTCTTACAAAATAATGCAGCAAAGAATTGCACCTGGTGTAATGATAGCCATTTGGTTTCTTGAAACAATTTTTTAGGGAGAAAATTGCAGAGCACAAAGCCTGTCTCTCCGGCTTAGGGAAGCAGGCGCTGGCTGTCAAAGGCTCCCGCAGCCCAGGGGAGTGGCTGCACGCGGGGCAGGGATTTTAGACCTGACGTCTGTGCCAGCAGGATGGAGAGGCAGGGGGACGCCTGGGAAGACAGCGGTGCCTCATTCCTGCTGGAGCAAAGGGACTGCTGCTTCTCTAATCCCTGCTCTGCGCCCTGCCCCTCTTCCATCCCACATCTCTGTCCACCTTCCAGATCTTAATCCTGCATTTGGGCTCAGCACTTTACAGTTTGCAAAGCATTTGCACATCCATTATGCTCACCCATTCACTCATTCCTTTATTCATCCATTCATTTGCTCATCATTTACCCTGTTACACTACTTGTGGAGTTGGGTTGACTGTGTGTCATGCCCTGTTTGCCCTTAGGGCAGGGAAGGTACAGGGTTCAGCAAGACACAACTTCTGCCCTCTCATAGGTCAAGAATTGGTGAGGGAGACGAAGTCGTAAACAAATAGCTGGGTGCTTGGCACGTAGTGGGGTGCTGCCAACAGTTCAGATTTTCTGAGCAGCAACTCATAAAAAAATTCAACAACAGTAGCTCATGCCATTGAGATGTGACATGATCTCGCATAAACAGATGTCTGGAGGGGCTCCCAGGCTGGTCAGAAGCTCAGAGGTATCAGCAAACCCAGACACTTTCTCTCTCTCTTCTTTACCATCCTTGGCCGTCGTGGTCTAGGGTCTGATATGGGAGTCAGAGGTGTAGACGAGTAGCCCTGACTCTGCGTGTTGAAGGTTATGAGAGACATGGACTGGGCACATGGTAAGTGGTTCCATC
This sequence comes from Tursiops truncatus, assembly GCF_011762595.2. Classification (NCBI taxonomy): domain Eukaryota; kingdom Metazoa; phylum Chordata; class Mammalia; order Artiodactyla; family Delphinidae; genus Tursiops; species Tursiops truncatus. Next base: position 160,780,295 of record NC_047034.1, on the reverse strand, counting down.
GGTTGGGATGTGTTGGGTATCAAGTAACAGAAAATCCAACAACAGTGGCTCAAGTTACTGAGACATGTAATGATCAGGCATAAAGAGATGTCTGGAGGGAGGTAGTTCTGGGGTTGGTCAGACACTCAGTGATGCCAAAAAGCCAAGGTCTTTCCCTCTTTCCTGGTTATCATCCTTGACCATACTGGCCTTTTGCCTTGCTTGTTGCCTCATGGTTGCATGATGGCTACTGCAGCCCCAAACATCATGTCTCACACTAAAACATTCAAGTTGAGACGAAGGGAGGGAGTGGAGTGAGGCAGAAAAAGTAATTCCCAGAAGTCCCTCTACCAGATTTCCCCTTATATCTCAATGGCCAGATCTGGGTCACACTCTCACCCCTAAAACAATGTCTGGAGAAGGGGGGTGGGCTGCCAGGCTTGGCTTCACCCCCCGGGCTGCGGAGGCCCACCAGGCCTGAGCCTGTTGCTGCAGAACAGACCCAGGGCTCTGTGAGTGAGGAAGGAGGGGTGGGCTGCTGGGCGGGCAGCCACCAGTGTCTGCCACCTGCTCATCAGTGCTTGTGACTGAGTGTCCTGGTCAGCGTGGGGTCTGGGTGGTGGCCCAGCCTGGGCTCTGGGGGCAGAAAGCCCTGCTCTGAGCCCCTGCCCCACGCGGGCTGTGTGATTCCGGAGGTACTTGACCGGCCCGGGGCATAACCTCCCCCCTGTAGAGAGGGGGCCTGAACAACACCTGCCGCTTAGGGCGCTTGTGAAGGGGACGTGGGATCATGCGAGCAGGCGCCTGGCCCAAGGGGGTGTCAGCAGCTGGGAACCATCGCAGCCATTATCCCCATCTGTGAAATGGGCCTGGGTGCCTCCTCTGTCTCAGTCCTGGGGTGACAACAGCCGGAGCATCATTTCACCCAAGTGAGCACTTCCTGTGTCTGCTGGGTGCCCTTCACTTGCACTCGCTCCCTTAATCCTCACAGCCACCCCTCGAGGAGGGAGCTGCTTTCATCCCCATTTTACAGCCGAGGAAACTGAGGCTCAGGGGTGACCCCAGGTGAGTGAGGGCAGATGGGGCTCCAGCTCTGACCCCCTGCAGGGCCCTGGGTGGAGCCACAGGCAGGTGCTCAGGTAGCCCCTCCCCCTGCCGACTGTCACCTGGTCCAGGCTGGTGGCTGGGGCTGACCTCTCTCCTGACCTTGCTCTCTGTCCTTCCGGAGCTCCAGGACCCCAAGACCTGCCTGTGGTGTGGGGAGATTTGTCCACCTTCCCCGCTGCCCCTCCTCCCCAGGATGATGCATGGACACGTTCCATGTCCTGCGTGATGGGGACACAGGACCACCAAGCTGGGGTCCCTGTGTCTTGGTTGTGAATTGGCAACTTGCATCCTCGGGGAAAAAATGTACACTTATGAGAACATAAGCATATGCTAATGATGGATAATTACAACCCATATATATAGATTTATCAAAATATGCAAAACCATTCTGACAATTATACACCTATGGTACATCACATTTAATAACTGCACTTGAAGATCCTGGCCAGCACCGTGATGCAAACTTGGACACCAAGTGTGAAATGAAACTGCAGCCCAGCCCTGTGGGATGCCTTGGCTGTCTCCCCTGCCGGCCCGCCGCTCGGACCTGTGCCCATCCCCACCGTTTCCAGCCTTCCTGGTCCTCTCAGCTCCCAGAGAGACAGACCTTGTAGGGGATGGGTGTGGAAGAGACCCTGAAGACCGCCGAGAGTGAACTTCCCCTTTTCTAGGCGGGGAAACTGAGGCTTCACCCATCACTCTCTCACCCAACAGTTTGCTGAGTGCCCACGACGTGCCGGGCTCTGTTCTGGGCACCGGGATTGAGCGGGTGTCCCTGTGGGGGGGAGACACGACAGTGCCGGGTGGTAATGGGCCACGTGCAGAGAACTGAAGTGGTTGGTGGGGGTCCCAGAAGAACTCGCTGAGCGGGTGACCTTGAGCGGAGAACTGAAGGAAGTGAGGGCAGAGCTGTTCTGGCCCTTGAGGGATAAAATGTGCAAGGGCTTGGCCGGCGGGGGGACCGAGCTCACCCAGGGAGGGTGGCCCTCCACCCACTTGTGGCTTCTGCAAATGTGTGTGTCTCTGGGTCACCGGCGGGGGCCCCATGCTGAGGGCGAAGGGAGCAGAGAGAAGCAAGGAAGGGTCCCTGTTCTCAGGGATGGAGGGGGATTTAGATAAATGCCGACAGTCCCTAGTGTGCAGGGCACCGAGCTGGGGATGTCTCAGGAGATGAGAGAAGCAGAGGGTGGACCCGGACAGGCCTGAGCTCAGTCCTCACACCACACTTCCTTCTTCAGCTCCCAGAGCCTCTGTCTCCCTGTCTGTACAATGGGTGGGTGAGGGTGTGTGGGCATCAGGCTTGTTTTAAAGCCGGTGACTCTAATGGTCCTGGAACGAGACCCCTGGTCTGGGTGGTCTTCCAGACGTCCTTCCAGCCCTGAGTAAATAGATGATAGCTATTTAGATGGCAAGGGGGATAGAAAGGCCTGAATTTGGATCTCTTCTGAAGCTCTTTCCTTTAAGCCCCTGCCCCTCTCCGGCTGCCCTGGGTCATCCTCCCTGTTCTCAGGACAGCATCTGAATATAGACTCTTGGGGACCTCTCTTGAAGGGTTTTATATTATGATTCTGAACACCAATAGTGGATAGTCATTATCTGTTAATGGCCCCTGTGGTAGAGGGAGGCAGTGTGGCCTACTTGTTAGACCACAAGCTTTGGCCAACCCTGGTTTCTAGCCACTTGCTTGCTGTGGAACCTCAGGAAAATTACTTAACCTCTCTGAGCTCGGCCCCCTCATGTATGAGTTGAAGATAATAAAAGCATCTGCCTTATGGGTGGGGCCAGACTTAGTTGTGCTAACACATGTGACACTCTCAGTGACAGACTCTGTTAGTATTACTCCTGTGTTGTGTCATGGCTGGTGATCTCTTTGGCCCCAAGCCCCCCAGACGGGCAGCTCCCCCTGCACCTGGAGGGTGCTGACTCCACCTGGGCCTCTCACCATTGACGCAGTGAGAAGAGACTGGCCTTGGATCCTACAGACCTGGCTTCAGATTCAGTCTCCCGTGCTCACTCGCTGTGTGACTTGGACAAGTGGCTTAGCCTCTATGAGCCTCATCGCTTTTCCCCTCTGTAAAATGGGCACAATAACACTGCCCACATGTGGTTATTGTGAGGATCTGATGAGGCTGCCTCAGCGGGAGGCAGATTCCTGGGCTGACATGGCACTTCCAGGCAGCACTTGGAGGTGGGACTCTGGGCAAACCCAGGGCCTCTCTGTGCCTCGGATTCTCATCTGTAGCACAGTGATTGTGACGGTCTCTGGTGGGAAGGATGTTGTGGAGACTCCACCCGCTACTGTGTGTTAAATGCCTGGTACACGATGAGCCCCGAATGCATGTTCACTGGCATGGTTATCATTATAATGATGATGATCATTAATCATCTTGCAGGTAGATGCTGCCATCTTGACAATGGGCATCAAGCCCAGCCCCGGCACAGGGTCTGGGCACAGTAGAGGTCGACGCTCAGTACAGCAGGAAGAGCAGGGACTGGGGAGCAGACTGCTGGGGTTCAAAGCCCAGCTCCAGCACTTCTGAGCTGTGTGACCTTGGATGAGTCCCTAGACCTCTCTGTGCTTCAGTATCTTCAGCTTTAAAATGGGGGCATAGCAACAGTGCCTCCCTGATAGGACTGTTGAAACGATTAAGTGAACTAATGCACATGAAGGGCTGAGCACCAGGCCTGGCATAGAGTCAGCCCTTATTATTCCAGGCCCCGAGGGAGTGTTGGCATTGAGGGGCCTCTAGAGATCTCCCTTTCTGTGTGGAAAAGGGAACCCTCCTGCACTGTTGGCGGGAATGTAAATTGATGCAGCCACTATGGAAACAGTATGGAGGTTCCTTAAAAAACTAAAATAGAATTACCATATGACCCAGCAATCCCACTCCTGGGCATATACCCAGAGAAAACCATAATTCAAAAAGAGTCATGCATCCCAACGTTCATTGCAGCACTATTTACAATAGCCAGGACATGGAAGCAACTTAAATGTCCTTTGACAGAGGAATGGATAAAGATGTGGTACATATATATAATGGAATATGACTCAGCCATAAAAAGGAATGAAACTGGGTCATTTGTAGAGACGTGGATGGGCCTAGAGATTGTCATACAGAGTGAAATAAGTCAGAAAGAGAAAAACAAATATTGTATAATGTCGCTTATACACGGAATCTAGAGAAATGATACGGATGAACTTATTTGCAAAGCAGAAATAGAGACACAGACGTAGAGAACAAACATATGGACACCAAGGTGGGAAGGGGAGGGGTGGGATAGTTGGGAGATCGGGATTGACATATATACACTACTATGTATAAAATAGGTAACTAATGAGAACCTACTGTATAGCACAGGGAACTCTACTCAGTGCTCTGTGGTGACCTAAACGGGAAGGAAATCCAAAAAAGAGGGGATGTATGTATACGTATAGCTGATTCACTTTGCTGTACAGCAGAAACTAACACAACGTTGGAAAGCAACTATACTCTAATAAAAATTAATTAAAAAAAAAAAGATGCCCCTTTCTGCCACTGCTGCACTCAGAGATGAGAAACCGAGGCCAAGAGACACTAAATTAAACATTTGAGAACAAGACAGTAGGTGACCTGCTAAGTTACGCAGGGCAGACAATTAGAGAACAGAACCATCTGTAATAAAGGGCTAATTGGGCCGGACAGCCGCTCGGTGAGCCCGGAGCCTGAGATGCAGCCTGAGATGGGGACAGCCTCGCCAGGGCCCAGCACTCTTGTTAATAACACTGACCTTTCCCCTTAAAGTAAGTGATGCCTACTTCCGGTGAAGCGTTTGGAGTGTAAAATGGTAAATATGAGGGTACGTAAATCACCTGATGCCGCATCTCCCAAAGATAGTGGCTGGTACATTATTGATATCTTTACTCTTCTGTTTGTCCGTGCACATTTTCATTTTTATGTGACTGTCAGGATAAGCTCAGATATGATGCAATAATGAACAACCCTCCAAAACAACCGAGGTCATCCTCGCTCCTGTCATGTGCCCACTGCAGTCAGCGGGGAGGGCTTTGCTCATCACCAGGGACCCTCACTGATGGAGGTGCCACTGTTTCAGGATGTCAGCATCTCCACGTGTGTCTCTCAACTGTGACAAGGAAGATTGGAATGTTGAGCTCTGACCCTTAGGCGCTCCCTCCTGGAAGGGACACTCCCCACCTCCATTCATGTTTCCTTGGCCAAAGCAAGTCTCATGGGCATGAAGACTTGACATGAGGGTGATGGGGGCGTGCTACTCCCCCACTGTGAGGGCGGGCGGCTCAGGAGAACTGGGTCTTGGAGAACCCCAGCTGTGCCCTCCACTCTGCACACACCGATTTGGGTACTTCTTGCCTGACACTCGCCTCTGACCAGTTTTCCATCTCATATGTTCTTGGAACTAGTCCATTTGATTAATATGTCATAATTTATTTAACATCCTATTTATGTAGTTTAGATAGCTTCATTTTTTACTATTATGAGTAACACTGCGATTAATATTTTCATTCTTTAATCTTCCTCTAAGCTTCTGTTTTGTTGGAATAGCTTTCTATAAGGAAGGAGATGTTAGATAAAGTAGTATGAAGTTTTAAGAACTGATAATGCCTAATACATAGGGAGTGAATAATTTCCATTTGCTTGATTGTCACTTAACCCCAGAACTGAGATCGTCTCCCACTGTCCAGGCTCTCACCCTGGTCCTACACCATCATGCCTGGACCGGTGCAGTGGGCTTCTGCCTCGTCCCTGCCTCTGCCCTGGCCATGCTCCTGTCACTCTCCCCGCAGGAGCTGGGTGACCCTGTAAGACTCGGGGCAGGCCCGTCCCTGCTCTGCTGTACACCCCAGGGCTCCTGCCTCACGGGGGCACCGTCCACGCTGATAGTGGCCCTGGGCCCTGAGGTCTCATCCCCATCGCCTCTAAGCACAAAGCAGCCAGAGGCAGCTTTAGAAATACAACTTTAATATACTTCAGTGACTTACTGTGGCATTTAAGCTCAAGTCCTGAATTCCTGATGCAGCCGCCAAGGCCCAGGGAAGTCTGACTCTGTCCGCCTCTGATCCCCCCATTCAAGGTGGTCCAGGCACACTGGTCTTTCTCCTGCCACCCAAACGTCTGAGCCTTGGCACGTGTTGTTCCCTCTGCCTGGAACATCCTCACCAGGGAGGCCACAGGGAATGACAGGACAGGGGACGTGGGCCGGTGTGGGACAAACCCCGCAGGTGCTACCGGATGCGGACAGGGTCTGCCTGCTCTGCTCGCAGCTGCCTGAACCATGAGGACAGAACCAGAGCCACAGCCCTCCGCAGACGAGGCCTGGCCCCTGGACAGGTTGGCGGGTGGCGGTGGGTAGTCAGGTCACCTGCTTTCCTTACTGGGCAAGGCCATTGGAGCCACCAGGAACGTCTCTCACAGAAGCTCCGCTGGCCTAGCGAGGGGCGTCTCTGCCCTGGGGTCAGGGACGTCACTGCTCCTGCGTGCACTGGCCGTGACGTGGGCTGGGCAGCTCGCCTCTTGGGCAGAACGAGGCTGTGATGCTCTGTTCTACTCACTCTTCGGCAATCAGGTCTGTGAGGGGCCTGGGACAATGCAGAGGTTGTCCGGGTTACCTGTTACCAGTAGGACCCTCCAGGGCGGGAGAAGGCAGAGGGCAGGGGCGGGGCAGGGCGAGCCTCCTGGTCCTGCTCAGGCCTCTCCTCTCTCACGTGCCTCACTGCTCACTCCTGGCATCTCAGGGACACGTGGAGGGAGCCGGGGGCTTCGCAGCAGCGGAGGAAAGAGTTCTCACCAGATTCCCAGATGTCCATCAAATTGGAATGAAAGTTGTGATAGTTATCTATGTGAAAACGCTACTCTGAAAATAAAAATAAAAGCAAGAAAGGCCATCTACCCTCTTTCCTGAGAGAAACATTGTGGGAGCTGCCAGTGTCCAGGGGCAGGAGGGCGGAGCAGGGAAGTGGGCGGCCCAGGGTCAGATATCTGACCTCAGTCTCTCCCACCTGCATGGCCCACACCTGCATCTCTGCCCCCAGCCTGTATGGAAGATTCTTCCGAACACATCTGTTTTTATGCTAAACCATCCCTGAGTTTTCCACTGGTGTCAGCCCCATGTTCCTGGGAGGGAGTGGTGAGGGCTGAGGGCCATGGGGTTGGATGGAGAAAAGGAAGGAAAAAAACTCCCATCACAGGAGATGGCGAGGTTGGCCTATTAGTACATGAATGGAACTAACCCTTAGTTAAGAAATGACTTGTTGAAATAACAGGCTCCCCATCTTCTTCCTGTGATCACTGCATGCTCCCTGACCACCTGTCTTCTCTCCGCACTCCCTCCCCCTCAGGATGCTCTATTATTTTTTCCTTCCTTTTGCTTAACTATAAGACAACACTTTTTGCCACATCATTTTCATCAAAATCTTCCAGGGAGAAGCACAGCAGAGCCGACTGTGTAGCCCTTTTTGCAGGAACCAAAGAAACCATTTTACAAATTGCACAAAATTATTAGAAATTAGAACGGCATTTATGTCAATTACAGCTGGGAATGGAGAGAAAGGTGGTCTGTGTGGAGGTGGGGTTGGGGTGCATTACGCTCTCCTCAGTTAAGGGGGGGCAGCGTGGGAAGTGGAGATAGCACTGGACTGGGAGTCCCCGGGGGCCTGGAGTCAGACCCCCGTGGGCTCCATCCAGAACCTCTGTATCTGTAGACGGGTGTGCAGATAGGCTCAGCACACACACGGACATACACGGAGACACAGATACACACAGGCAGAGACAGACGCAGATACACGTGGACACAGGCACGTATTCCCCCCCGGATACACATACACACATCCCCCACGCACACACTCTCACCCATTCACGTGACACACAGAGGTGTTCGTTTGGCCAAGGTCAGAGGCAGGGGAAGGTGAGCCCCCAAGGCAGAGGGGAGGGGGGGCTGTGAGTGTCATTCCCATCCCCCACGCTCCACCCAACTCCCCTTAGGAGGGAGAGGATGAAGAGGGTGGAGCGGGTGGCAACCCTCACCCTCTCAGGAGTCAGGAATGGATTCTGCTCCCAGTTCTGATGAGCCCCCTACCCTGAGCCCCCTTCCTCGGGCCCCCGGCCCCACCACTGCCAGGCAGAGACACCTCCTGCTCTGGCTCCTTGCCCAGCCGAGGAAAGATCTCTACTTGCGTGATGACAAGCAACACACACAATACAGGTCAACCTGGTGACACTTACAGATCCGAGAGGCTGAGGGTTCTCAGGGCACCGGCGGGCCAGCAGCCAAGGCAGGATGAGACACACCAGTCAGGTCCGTCTCTGCTGGCCCTTGACCTGAGCGTGTGTGGTTTCAAGGGAGGAGGGAGGTGATTCTGGCAATGAGAGGAGAGGAGCAGGGAAACCAGCTGTAGAGAGAAGGATGAACAGGTGCCCAGAGAGAAGCTGAGATGAGCCCCCAGGGTGGGGTGGGCAGTGGGCCTCTGTCTAGGGTCCCAGCGGGGGCTGCAAGCCCTGGTTTCAGGCTCTAGTGAGGCAGGGTCTTCCATGAGACGCTCCCCCCCACCCCAAGCCTGGTACTCACACAATTTCCTCTTGCCTAAGCTAGACTGGTTTTTGCAAAGAGCCCTAACTTGGACACCAAGAAGACCTATTTATTTTTAAAACTGCTTTAAAAAAAGCACCATGTCCAGCAATGAATGTCTCCCGCTCACAGAGGCCTCGTCAAACATGAGGAACGAGGCTTTTGCAAACCTGTATGAAAATTAAATCCACAATCTGGGCACACACTTGCTTGACCAGTGATAATTAACTGCTGACAATATAAGTTCAGTTTGGATGCAAATGTGTTTTTCATTAAAAAGTAATCAAAGAAGATCTGTGAATGGCCAATAAGCACAAGAAAAGATGCTCAACGTTGCTAGTCATCAAGGAAATGCAAATTAAAGCCACAACAAGAGGGCATTACACACCTACTAGAGTGGCTAAAGTTAAAAAGACTGAAAATAACAAGTATTGGTGAGGATGTGGAAGAACGGAGCCCTTATGCATTGCTAGTGGGAATACGAAATGTTACAGTGACAATGGAGAACAGGCTGGTGGTTTCTTAAAAACTTGACTGCATCTACCCCACAATCCAGCTGTTCCACTCCATTTACCCAGAACTCTGGGCTTGGCTGTGGGAACTCAGCTTTTCCGCTGGAAAGCTTTGCAGAAGAGATGTTGAGTGTCCACTGCCCTTTGCTGGGATGGGGCTCTGCCAAGAAACGGCACTGGGATTATGCGTCCCTAGATCTTCTCTGACCCACAGACCTGGCGGCAGTCCTGGCTCAGACAATCCATCTCTTGCTGAGGGACCAGCATCCTCCTCTGATCATGCCCAGGCCTGAATGTGCCCAAATCCAGCGGGTGGGGCCTTGGTGCTCAAGAGAGGAGATGGCCATCTCATCTCTGCAGCCCCTTCCACACTCTAGGTTCTGCAGGTGTCATACCCTATCTCCCCATTTCACAGAGGAGGAAACTGAGGCTCAGAGACTTGGAGTCACTTATTCAAGGCCGCACAGGTGAAGAGTGGCAAAACGGGGAGAGATGTGAACTCTGACCTGCCTGACTCCCAAGTCTGTGGCCCTCACCCCACCTACCTGCCTTTCCTGTGATCTGCTCAACTCCTCTGTGCCTCAGTTTTCTCATGTGTAAAATGGGAATGACAGTGGTACTGAGCCTCATGAGCTTGTCATGAGGATTAAATAAGTTAACACATAGAACAGTGCTTGGTACATGGAAATCTCTCAATCCACGTGAGTGATAATACTTATTATTAATTAATTCAGATAATTAAAAATATCATGGCGCCATCTTCATTCCTTCCCCCAGTGGGACAAGTTGGCTCTTCCCCCTTAATCACCTCTGTATCCCCCTGGGAATTTCATCCTGATTTCCCTTACCCACTTAAGAGGGAAACCAGAAAGGGACCCTGTGACCTAGAGGTCAGGGCTAACATTGTTTCCTGGCCTGTGAAGGGGCAGACTCCTCTGAGCTGAGAATCCAAGATCCCTGTACCACTGAAAGAGCCAAACTCTCCAGTCACTCAGTTACTGAAGAATCTACGCTAACCATGTGAAAGGGAATTTTAAATGCCCACGTCCGATTGTGTAGAAGGAAACTTGACTTCATTTCAAAGGGGCCACCTCTGTCTATTTCTCTTCTCTCTTAGGAGCAATCTGTCATGATCAAGGACAATTTGAAAATGTAGCAAACTTAAGAAGAGGAGCCTGGTCCCCCTCTTGGACAGTCCTTCTCCAACTCTCCCTCACTCTGGAAGGAGGCAGAAATTCTAGAATCACGGATACAGACTGGAGACACAACATTCAATCCACACGACAGACGGCAGGGGTGGCATCCAGGTCATTGTCAGGGAGTCAGCTCCTCCAGGCACTCATGAGGGACTCCACAGTTGTCCGTTCCCCATCCTCCATCCCCAATGCTGACCTCTCATCAATACCTGGGCCGGGTCAGGGTCAGTGTGGGGACACGGAGACATGTTAACCCTCATGCACTTTGATCAGAGCAGAGCCCCGGCCCCACATCAGAGCCCGTTGATACTCCGTGTACAATCACACCGGTTTCCATGCGTACTAGAGGCAGTGCACAGGGAGTGGGGGAGTGGCCGAGACGGGCAGATGCAGGTGGAGTCCAGGGAAGGAGTGACACTTGGGAGAGCGTCAGTGATGGGGCCACCGTGAGAAGCTCCGTGAGGACGTGGTGAGTGGCCGCCTGCTCATAAAACCTCGTGGTTCTGAAAAGGACTGAAGTGGCTTCTCAAAGCCACACTGCGCAGCAAGATTCATGTGTTCCTCTCGAGCGTTCGCTGAGCACCTACTGTGTGCAGGCCCTGTGCTGGGAGCTGAGCGCGTGCTGAGGACCAGATGGGTCCAGCCCTCAGTCAGGTGGAGAGAAATGGAGACCCTATTACCCCTTGATGAGGATGCGCCTGAGCTGTGGGGAAACAGTTGGGGGGTGACTAACTCTGACCCTGACCTGGGTCTAGAGTGAGAGCTCCCCGATAACCTGGGGAGTTTGGGCATTTGGAGACCATCTTCACTTCTCAGGGGAGCTGACAGAGATGGCCCAGATGGAGGAGGGACTTGCCTCATGTCCTGGATCCAGGTTTCCCCAAACCTGAGCTCCGTTCCCAGCATCACCTGGCTTCGGGGGCTTATGGGACAATCATGGTGATGACGCAACCCCCTTCCTCATTCCCAGGCCACACAGCAAACTTTCCCACGCTGACAGTAATTATACTAACCAGAGTTTAACTTGCAAGGAGACAATGAAAATACGTTATTTAAATAGTGATTATTAAAATCATGCTGGGGGTTTGCTACATAATAGGTAATTATCTGGAACATAACTGGGAAAACAGTGTAGTGAATGCTATTTAGCTCTTCCCACTGAAACCAGAGTTAATCCTGGGGAGCGAGCGGCGTACTCAGTGGCACCAGTGATATTTGCAATTATATTCTTACTACGTTTCAATTGAGTGGAGATGCTTCCTCAAGGTTATTGATACTTCCCCTTCATATCCAGCCAGAACACATCAAACCATTGTTCCATTTACACCTTCGTACAATTATGCATTTGCTTATTGTTTTTTATATGCACTCATTCACCTCTAGTACTAGTTTTATTTTTCATACATTTATTGCTTCTTTCATTCATTTATTCACACACTTATCCTGGGTTCATTTATTCCTTGCTATTCATTCCTCCTTCCATTGATTGTACTTTCATTCACTCCTTCTTCCCTTGTTTATTTATGCACCCAGTTCCTCACTCAGTCAACCAGCGACTTCTTCATTCCTTCACACTTTACTTCATCGGGTCATTCATTCTACCACTCGAGGATGTGCTCTTTCATTCATCACTTCATTCTTTCATTTATTTGTTATTCCCTGGTTCACTCATTTATTCAGTGGTTCATGTAGTTGTCCATCCCTTCATTCTGGTTCATCATTTGACTGTGAACGGTTTGTTCATATGCAACGTGAGGGGTGCCTCTGTCTGGTGTGACTGCAGCCATGCCACCTCTCTGGCATTTTCTAGGCATTTCAGTAGAATGGGCCTTGGGGCTTCTCTTTTTTTAAAGCCGACTTTTTATTATAGGATAATGTAATGTAAAATAGACATAGAGCAAAGTACACAAATCGTAAGTGTATGGCTAGAAGAATTTTCTGAAACTAAATATACTTGTAGGCCAAGCACCAGGATAACAAGAGAATGTTACCGGCAGCCCAGCCCGTCTCTATCCCACCAAGCCTAGACTGGTACTCAGTACTGTGACGTCTAACACTGCGTATTGCCTGTGCCTGGTCCAGAGCTTCGTACAAGCGGATTTGAACTATTTTGTGCTCTGACGGGCCTTGTTTCCACTTTGTTCAACATTATGTTTGTGTGGTTTATCCAAGTTTCTGCGTTGAGTTGTACGTTGTTCGCTCGTGTTGATATATGATATATGTATATTGTTTGAATATGCAGCTATTTATTTACCCATCTAACTCCAGGTGAAATTGAGTACTGTCCACTTTGGGACTACTATGAACAGTGCTGCTGTGGAATTCTTGTGTGTGTCTTTTGGGGAACATATGGATGAATTTCTGCTAGATGGACACCTCGGAGTGGAATTTCTGGATTTCATGGACTATTTCATGAACATATGTATAACAATCTACACATACACTGAGATATATATATATATACACAGAGTATATGTACATATGACTATACGTATGTTCAGCCATAAAAGATACCATCACACAGTGTTCCAAAGTGGTTATTGCCATTTGTATTCCCACCAGCAGTGTGTGAGGCCCATCCTTCCCCCACAGACATGCCCCTGAATCACTCGCTTTCCCCATGACCTCACCTCACCTCACCTCACCACACCTGGCCCAGGTGCTCAGTTCTCCTTCCCAGTCTTGCCCCTCCTTGGGGCTGCAGTGAAGGTCTTCCTCTTCCCTCATTCTGTTGTTGGTTCCTTCCAGCCCTGGTCCTGGACACACGTTCTCAAGCCACTCTGGGTGAGTGGCTTGAGGCCAGGTCATCTGGACCTGGCCCAGCCTGGCTGCCTTTCCCACCCTAGGGACTTTGTTGGGGGATGAGGTACCCAGGCATCCTGACCTACCTCCTGGGGTAACTGGCCCATGGCTGAGGCCTTCTGCTGAGCACTGGGGGTCTTTGATAAACCAGGTGTAGGTCCTGCCCTTGCGCAGTTCACAGAGTAGTGTCTGAGATATTGCCTGGGTTTCTCTTGTTGTGACTCAAAGATGGGTAGTCAGATTTGAGAGGAAGAAGTTGACAGAGGAAACTTCACAGGGAGAGAATCATAGAACTTGGCATATGATTTACTGGGGGTGGGGTGGGGGTGGTGATGTCATAGGCTAGAAAGTACCTGAACTTTAAAATGAATTGGATCTGGGCTCAAATTCCAATGCCTTCACGTCTAGCTGTGCGACTGGAAGGTGATAGCACCAATTTTGGTGATTAGAACACGCGGAGGGACCATCAGTGCATCCAGGAGGAGGTGTCCAGTGGGCTGTGAGGAATCTAGAGACTGACGGCAAGGGCCCTGGAGCTGGAGCTGGAAGATCTGTTGAGTCTCACCTCTGTGACCCTCTCTAGGGACTGCAGTCAGCCAAACCCACTTTTCCATCTGTTTCCTTCTCTGATTCTCCAGCAGTGTGACCTTGGAAAAGTCCCTTCACCTGTTTGTGTCTCAGGTGCCACAATCATGAAATGGGGATAAAAAGACCGGTCTCCTGGGACTATGCAGAAGATTGAGTGAGACGGTGGGGGTGAAGGGGTTAACAGACCCTGCCGCCTGATCCACCCTGGGTTGGTCATCACGTTCTCACGTTCTCTCGGAGGGTGGTGTTTCCCTCACTTTGGTTCTGTGCATCACCCTTCAGGATTCCACTTCCCTCCTTCTTTCCACTCCCTGCTCACTTACTTCCCTTTGTCTCAGTTTTTCTTTGACTTATTTTAAGTTTAGACTCAAAAAGATTGTGAGAGACCAACTGGCCCAACCCCTTGCTTTACACATTGGGGAAACTGAGGCCCAGAGAAGTAGAGCAACGGGCTCGAGTTCACCCAGCCAGCTGTGGTCCAGCTCCCAGCTCCACTCAGGATCAATGTCTTTGCTCAGTGTGGCTCCTACTCTATGTTCCAGGGAGATGTTCAACCTCGTCTGGGAATTTTCTGACTGATATATTCTCAGAAAGAACAAAAGCCAACAAGCACGAACGCTGCCTTTGAAAAGCTGGAAGCTAATTTGTCTTGGGGCCCTATTTTTTTTTTTCGACTCACCCAAAACCACGTTTTCTGATCTGAACTGGCTGTCAGCTTCACTCCAAAGCGAGCACACTTGAGCTATTGCCTATGTGAACATAGCATGCTATTGATGTAATTAAAAATGCCATTAAAAAGTTTATGACAAGTGAAGGGCTTTGATTTGGGGGAACTCAGGTTGCTTTCAAACTTTTACTTTAATTTTTAAGTCAGGGGACAGCAAATTATTTTAAAAGGTTACCTTCACCTTAAAAACACCCCAGATGACGTTGCTTGAGCACATGTTGAATGTGTGAAATGTGAGTGTTTTATCACTTATCTAAGCCTTTCCCCGGGGATGGGAAGACCTAGACCAGGGACTCCCTGCTGCACTGCATCATCAGCAATTTCTCTTTGCAGCCTGAGGGTTTGTTTCTTTAGTTACCTCCAAGAGACCAGACGGAGCTACTAGACTCGGATGAAGACAGGCAGCGACAAGACTTGATTTCAGATTTATCAGCCCTTTCCATTTACTGATGATAATAGCTACCATCTCCAGAGGGCCTACAATGTGCCATGCACCGTGTTGGGTGCCTGTTTGTTTAGTTATTGTTCGTTATTCATGATCCTTACTGTAAACCTGGAAAATACGTTTATTTAAGCTCCCACCTTTATCACAGCTACATCTGCCTGGATTACTGCGGGAGCTGTTCAACGTTCTCCCTGGTTCCATTTTTGCCTCTATGGTCTTGTCTCCATGGAGCAGAAGAATAGAGTCTTTGAAAGTGCCAGTGCAACCAGGTCCTTTCTGCTTACACGCTCCATGGCTCCCATCTTCTTCAGATTAAAGAGTCCTTCACGGGCACCCAAGATGCCTGTGACCTCTCTCTCCTCCCCTCCCCTAACTCTCCCTCCCCACTCTGCCCCAGTCACATGGGGGCCAACCCTCCTTGATGACCCTCGAGTATGCCAGGCACACTCCCACCTCCTGTCTCACAATTGTGGTTCCTGTGGCCTGGAGCGTTCTCCCCAGGTACCCTCATGGGTCACACCTTTTATGATCCAGTTGACCTTTAGGGATTAAGGTTACTGAGGGCTTAGATGATCTTTAGGATGCCAGTTATTATTAAGGGCAATGCTCCTGAAACTTTTCTTACAAAACCCTCTTAGGGCAGGGAGTAGTGAATGCTCTCTGGGCATCTGAGGGCATTGACAGAAATGAGCCACCACGGAAAGGAACATTTTGAGGACTGTGCACTGATCTTGAAAAAAGTCATGTTAATTTTCCCTGTATTCCATTATATATTTGTATTTTCTTGAATTAAAAAAAATCTTCCACTAAATCTTTGAGTCGTATTGACGCTCTAGGAAGGTTGGCTTATATTCCAAAAGGTGCTGTGCCTGGGACTCCACCAACTGGAGAAGCAGAGATCTGGGGGGAGAGAGGTAGGGTGAGGTCTCGGAGTAGGTAGAGTAAGCTGAAGATCCAGTTGGCTTAGAGGGCCTTTGAGAAGTAAAGAGCCATGTGGTTCAGAGCACGTATCTCCTATTTCACACCAACCAGCCAAGTATCTATATCCCCAATTTCCTCATCTTTCAAATGCCACTAACATTGGGGATTACTTCATAGAGCTCTCGTGAAGCATCAATGGAATAATCCGTGCAGAGCAGCCAACACACAGTGACGTCATTGCTATTGTTAGCTATCATCATAGCAGGGCTGATGTTTAGGGTCTTCAGCCCAGGGACATGACTGAAATATTTTGGGTGGATTTCTGCAGCACTTGCAGAGGGAAGTAGACAGGGATGTTGTCTGGGGCCAGGAGCTGATCTTGGTTCCGGTTCCAGCTCTGCCACTAACTCACGGAGGGACCCTCGGTAGGACTTTTTCTCTCCCTGGACCTCAGTTTTCTCATCTATAAAATACGGAGGTTTGGATGGAACAATTGCCAAAACACTTCCAGCTAGAACATTCTCTGAATCTGGGAGTTGCTTTCTTGACCTGTTGAAAAACATTTCAACGTCTCATGAGGTGTCTGCTGAAGAAGCTTCTAAAAGATCTAACTAGTTTGGTGTTGACGAATATGGCCACATTTATTAGCCACTCATCAAGGATCTTCTGTATAGGAGAACAGAAGGGATAAGATACTTGGAGTACAAAAATTTGGTGG
Source organism: Tursiops truncatus (assembly GCF_011762595.2). Lineage (NCBI taxonomy): Eukaryota > Metazoa > Chordata > Mammalia > Artiodactyla > Delphinidae > Tursiops > Tursiops truncatus. The sequence goes on along the minus strand of NC_047034.1, from coordinate 160,763,722 downwards.
GCAATCAGCAGACTCACAAGCCTGTTGGGTGGTTTTCCCCACATGGGGACAGAATTAGGGCTGTGGACCTCAGAGATAGCACCTGCATTGTACCTTAAACCAGGCATCCTAGAAGCAGAGGATTGTGGCTCATGGAGGGAATTTATTTTGCCCAAGGGGATATAAAGCTGATCCAGGTCACTGGCCTTTTAGTCCAGTGACCATTTTATCAATTTACGTCACTACTCAAACACTCTTGGCATTTCTTCACCTGTAAAATGAAGAGAGAGATTGTCAAACTCTCTCTCCGAGATTCCTTCTCACTATATTAATTTACTGTTCCTTGAGTCATGAAAGACAAACGGAAGCTGGGGTTAGAACCTAGGCCAGCATGGCCACTATCCAAGGTTCTAAAGGAGAGTGAGGGCCTGTCCCTACAACCAGGCCCCCACAGCCAAGGGGAGGAGGGCACAATTGGCTTCAGAACCTCATTCCATCCACCCTAGAATCATTATTTCTACTATCTCATGGCTCCCCCATGTGCCAGGCTCTTGGTGCCCTCCCCAACTAAGCCTTGGAAACCGTATATGACAGGGGCCTTTGGAGAGAAAACAGCAGTGGTGAATGGTATGTTAGCTTTGTTTTCTCACTGATGAGGCACTGAAACTCTGTCCTAGGTTTGGGTGGTCCAGAAAAAAGAACGCCAAAGCTAAGCTCTCTCCATCAGCCATGATACCATATGATGGGGGAGGGGCACTCTTAGATATACTAAAGGGCACATGCACAAGCTGTGGGCAGGTTATTATCTAAGACCTTAGATGGGCTGGCTGTCAAGACCCTGTAGGAGCAGCTACAGCCAACAGAGTGGGAGACCAGGGATGTGGAAAAGAGGGGCCAGGAAGGCAGGAGATCCCATGGTCAGACTCACAACTTGGATCAGTTGGGCTGGAGAACTGCAGGAGGGAAGGTAGATTTGAGGAGGCCGGAAGGTAAAATCCTGGGAAGGGCCTGATGAAATCATCTCCTTCCAATTTAATTTTGCATTCACCGAGCACTCCCTGTGTTACACGTGTGGTTTCATTTAATTCGTTTTAGTGACACAATAAAGAATGCAACATTATTGCCACTTTACAACTAAGTAAACGTAGCCTCAGAGTGGTGGAGGGACTTGCCCAAGCTCTCTCAGGCTGGGGAGGGGACAGAAGTGAGTTTGGAATAAACTCCGTCTGCCTGTAAAACCCTCATTCATTCCATAGCAAACACTCCCACCCTGACTCTGAACGCAATGGAAACAGGGCTGGACTTGTCCGGAGTGAGTGGGGAGGGTGGGTACAGCAAGTGTGCTGAGTCCCTTCCTGCCACCTGACTTTTGTGCAAACACAGCACATTGAACTGGTATGACTTGGAAGCCCGTTTCTGGGAAAAGCTGGCATCTTATGGCTGGCAGTGTCTCTAGGTGCCCTTGGGAAAAGGGATGTGGGAATATCCACTGGTCGATTAATCAAAGGAGGTTGGCCTTTGGGTCATACTTGGCCCTTAGGCCAGGAGTCATAAACACTGACTCACCCACCAGATGTATCTGGGACATTGAGTATTTTCTCTCTCTTGGTATCATGTGATTCCTTGAATACATAAGAGCCGTTTGTTGATCATCTACTGAACTCATTCAGCAAATGTCTATTGAGGTTCTGGGCACAGTGAACCCCACAAAGTGGGCGATGACAGAGACGGGCCAGCCGGAATCCCGCTGTGCGCACTGTGCTGGTGGCCTCTGTAGCCACGTGGGGGCTCCCCTTTCACACTCTGCCCCCTCCTGCTGCTCAATTTCAGATGCTACGTCCCCCTCCCCCCGCATCATTTGCTGGTCCTTGGTCTTAGAGCTGGGGCTGGGGATGGGAGGAGGGAAACAGCAGGCACATGGAAGACAAATCACAGAGCCAAAGTGGGGATCTTCCTCCTGTTTCTTACTCTAAGAAATGACAAGTTTAATGCAAATTAACTCAAGCTCAGTTCATACCTGAAGAAGAAAAAGGAGCTGGTTAGACTCAAATTCTTGGTCAGCTTTTCAAGCCTGGTATTAATCTATTCATCAGCTTCGTTCACCAGGAGAAAACATGCTTCTTCAGGAGTTTTCTAACTGAAAATAATGCCTCATTAAGTTAAACATATTAACCTGAGAACGGTATTGATGTCAGAGAGACTAATGAATGTCATTATAGGGAATGCACAGTAGTCCTCAAGGGACCCAACCAGCCATTAGAAACTCTCTGCAAATGCACTCAGCTATTGTCCCAAGGATGTGGAATCTCGAGGGAGGGAGGGAGGGAGATGGGAAAGGAGCTGGTGTGGAGCTGCGGTCATCCCAGGGAGCGGTGCCCTGATGAATCCCGGCATCTTTGAATGCTGTGAGGGGCACATGGCCAAAGGAGGCACCAAGTGTAAAGTGACTCATTGTTGGGTCCAAAGGGAGGGACACTGGGTTTAGCTTCTAGAACAGGAGGGAAGGCAGAAGGCTCAGAGTTCAGACATCAGAACACTGGGTCCTGGTCCCAGGTCTCCTCATCACAGTGGACGAAATTTCATTCCAGCCCATCTTTTCTGAGCCAAGCGCTGTGCTGGGCATATTCACATGCATTATATTCATCAACCCTCACAGGATCCTAGGGAAACTGAGGCTCAGAGGAGTTAAGGGGCTTTCCCAAGGTCACCAGTGAGTGGGTGGGAGATCTGAGACCGAGATCCAGCCTGGCTGACCCTGGTGGAGGCTTCCTCTTCCAACCCACCCGGCCTCTCCCTCCTGATGGTCTGTCTTCAAAGCCCTTCAGACTCCTTCTCCAGGACCCTGTAATTCCTTCATTACAGCTGTGCGGGACTCCTCTGGTCTGGAGCTGGTGTACCCCCTCGCAGAGGCAGTCCCGCTGTTCATGGAGGGGTGTGAGTTCCGATCACTATGGGCACCTGCTCTCTCACAAGGTAAGCTCTGACAGTTCTGGCTGAGTGTTGTGGCTGCAACTTAATTGCACATTGGGCTACTTTATATGCTGAATGGAACAAATTCTGGGTGAAATGCTATGTTTAACTCCACTGTAATTATTTCTGCAATTATTTATTTAATTTTCATATCTCCTGTAAGTCCTTTGGTGGCAGGTTCTATCACTATCTTCGTCATTTTCTATTCTTTGGTGCCTGGCGCATACAGTAGGCACATTTTAAGTATCTGCTGGGTGGTTGAATAAAGGATGCACTGAAAGGGGGATGTGAGTTCTAGCAGCTCAGTTTCTTTAGGCAGGGTGAAATACCTGTGGAATCTTAGGAACAAAGATAATGGTGAAGAGGCGACTGAGAAGAACCAAGGCACTAGAGGAAACACTGCAAAGCTATTGAGTCCCGCAGCTCTGCAGTGAGAGAGATGTGGTGTATCAGTTAGCTAATACTGCATAACAAACCACCCGGCAACTTACTGGCTTAAGATATAAGCATTTATTTAGCTCAGGAGTGTGTACATAAACTGGGTGCTTCTGCTGATGGAGTGGGTCTGCTTGATCTTGGTTGGGTTCACTCATGCACCTGCAGTCAGCTGTGGACTGGCTCAGGGCGGGGGCAGTCCCTGGTTTAGCATGGCCTCAGCTGGGATGGCTCATTTCTCTTTCATGTGGCCTCATCTGACAGTGGGCCTGTTCCTATCTTCATGGTGAAGATAAAGGTACAAAAGAGGGAGTGAAAGCGCACAAAGTTGTTTTGAGACATGGGTTGGCGGATTGACCACATATTCTTATTTTCCATATTCTTGATGCTCTGTGTTAGAGGCTAGTTCTCTCCAGGAAGGGCTAGTTAGTTCCTAGAGATAGCAAGTGACTCTCCTGTGAGAACGCCTTTGATGTACAAGCCAACCAATCCAGAGCCTCCAGCCCTGACCACCCCTATCTAACTCTCACATACCAAGTCAATATTCTTGCTGCTCTAAATCACCCCAAGCTAGGTGCTGGCAACCAGGGACCACCCCTATAGCCCAGAGCTGCCCAAATTACTCAGATTATCTAATCCTAAGCTTACTCAGCATTCCTACCTTGCCTTGCTTATTTCTTCCCACAAAAGCCCTGAAAAAAGCTCTGGGCCATGCCTTCCCTTCTTCCCCTTCCGCTTCCTGACCCACCTTTGTGCTTCCCCATGTGGCTCTGCGTGTTGTGCTGTGCCTCATTTTTCTAGGGATCTATGCGTTTAAACTTCCTCCTTTATAACATGTCTTCACGTCTTACCATACCTGGTTAAAAAAAACCCTGAGTATATTTTTAAAAATTGAAGTATAGTTGATTTACAATATTGTGTTAGTTTCAGGTGCACAGCAAAGAGATTCAGTTATATATATATATATTTTTTTAGATTATTTTTCATTATAAGTTATTATAATATATTGAATGCAGTTCCCTGTGCTATACAGTCGATCCTTGTTGCTTATCTATTTTATGTATAGTAGTTTGTATCTGTTAATCCCATACTCCTAATTTTTCCCTTCCCCCTCCCTTTCCCCTTTGGTAACCATAAGTTTGCTTTCTATGCCTGTGAGTCTGTTTCTGTTTTGTATAGAGATTCTTTTGTATTATTTTACTAGCCAACAGGCACATGAAAAGATGCTCAACACTGGGTACATTTTAACACAACTGGTACAGCAAAGCGGGGTGGTTTGACACTAGGTGGAGATGCTGTCTTCAGACTGCCCTCTGCTTACTGACCGGACCCCACAGACAGCGGCCACTGCCCTGAGAGGCACAGCCAGGTGTTGGGGCGCGTGCTGCCTGATGGTGACAGCATTGTGCTGTTTCTGTCGGGTGGCGCCGTGATTTCCCAACCGCGGATTGTGGAGCTCGAAAAGCTGAGTCCTCCCGGAGCTGTTGGTGGTCTAGAGTTTCAGGTGTTCAGGACAGAGCATCTGGGGGTGTGGAGGTGATTAGCTACTTCCGTTTCCCCAAGAGACCCCTCTGCAGGGGACAAGGAGTGACCACACTTCTGGTGCTGTGGGACAAGTCTGACCAGCTGATTGGGCAGGACCTACAAGCCTTGGGGCCATCTGAGTCATTTCGATGAACGTGCCTAGTACCTGGGACGTTATATACTCAAGGTGACGGTCACCACCTCCCCTTTCCCCTGGGAGCTTCGCGGAGTCACATTTGCGCCTGTTCTGTAGAGTAGTCGGGAAGTGCGCCACCTGAACCTTTGCCACGTGTCGAGGGTCCCATTTGCGAGGTCAGTGCGAGTTTCTCCTCCTCCTCCGGGGAGCGTGATGCCCTGCAATCCTTGTGGTTCCGGCTGCAAGCTTCTCTGCTGTCATCTGCTTCCTGCTGTTGCGATTTGTTTCCCCACCCAGTGGGATATAAAAGGGCCCCTCCCTGGACACCAGAGGCTCAATGTTTAATAAAAGAGGGGAAAGGAGGGCTTCCCTGGAGGCGCAGTGGTTGAGAGTCCGCCTGCCGATGCAGGGGACACGGGTTCATGCCCCGGTCCGGGAGGATCCCACATGCCGCGGAGCTCCTGGGCCCATGAGCCATGGCCGCTGAGCCTGTGCGTCCGGAGCCTGTGCTCCGCAATGGGAGAGGCCACGACAGTGAGAGGCCCGCGTACCGCAAAACAAACAAACAAAAAACAAAAAAAAAGAGGGGAAAGGAAAGGAACATCCCAGTCCTGGTTCCCTTCAGACCCCTCACTCCCCGAGGATATGGTTCAATTAACAAAAAAAAGTAAAACATCTAATCAATGTGCAAGGGCTCTCTGAAGTACTGCGTGTCAGTACCAGGGAATTCCACACTCAAAAGAAAAAAACTTGAAAAAGAAAGCTGATAGCACTGGTGCTCTCTCAGATGTAAACCCCAGCCCCCCTGAGCTTGAGTGGGATGCCCTAGAAAGGGAGGCCACCGCTCACAGCAGAGGCCACTGGGGACCACTCAGAGTCCAGCTAGTAAGCACCCTAAGGGAAAAGGAAAAAAAGAAAACTATGGTCAAAGACAGACATGAAAAAAAAAAAGGAAAAAAAGTTACTCACCTAGAGATACAAGCCAGAGCCCATACCCCACTCTTCTTCTTTATCAAACTCTCACATACCATGCCAATATTTCCCCTGCCCTAAATGACCCCAGAGCCAGTTACCAGGCACCTCGGGGTGACTCCAATAGTCCATAGTCTGCAAAAATTATTCCAACTGATCAATCCGAAGGTTACTCAGCATACCTACCTTGCCCCACCCATTCCTTCTCACAAAAACCCTAATAAAGACTCTGGGCCATGTTCTCCCTTACTCTCCTTCTGCCTCTTAACCCACCCTAGTGCTTCCCCAGATGGCCCTGTGCAGTGTGTTCTGCTCTTCTAGGGATCTGTGAGGATAAACTTCTTCCTTAATGACAATCATTTCTGTGTCTGCGTGTCTTACCATACCTGATTTAAAAAAAAACAACAGCCCTTTACAATGTTGTGTTAGTTTCTGCTGTACAATGAAGTGAATCAGCTATATGTATACATATGTCCCCTCCCTCTTGGACCTCCCTCCTCCCACCCCCCATCCCACCCATCTGTGTCATCACAGAGCAGCGAGTTGTACTCCCTGTGCTATACAACAGGTTCCAACTAGCTATCTATTTTACCCATGGTAGTGTATTTATGTCAAACCTAATTTCCTAATTCATCCCACCCTCCCCTTCCCCCTCTGTGTCCACACACATCTATCCTCTAATTGTACTCAAAAAAGGATAACCAACAAGGACCTACTGTGTAGCACAGGGAACTCTGCTCAATATTATGTAACAACTTAAAATGGGAAAAGGATTTGAAAAAGAATAGGTACGTGTATATGTATAACGGAATCACTTTGCTGTACACCTGAAACTAACACACATATAGTTAATCCACTATATTCCAGTATAAAATAAAATGTTTAAAAAAACACAAAAAGACAACAACCCTGGGCATATTTTAGGACAGCTGGGAACTGGCACGTCACTTCTACCACATTCTATGGGCCAAAGCAAGTCACAGGGCCATCCCAGATTCAAGAGCTGGGGAAAAAGACCTCATCTCTTGATGGGAAGAGAAGCAAAGTCATATTTCAAAGGTCAGGAGACAGATGCAGACAGAGAAGAAGTATGGTGGCCACTTTCCAATCAGTTTTTACACATGTTTTAACATTTCATTATTCGCCATTTATATTCCTTATGAAAATTCTCAGCAAACCAGGAATAAAAAGGAATTTTGCAAACTGATAAAGAGAACCTGTGAAAGCCAACAGCTACTTAATGGTGAAAGAGTGAATATTCTACCCTTAAGATCAGGAACAAGAGAAGGATGTCCTTTTTCAAAATCTGCTCTGTTCAACACTGTACTTAAGGGTCTAGCCAGTACAATGAGGTGTGAAAAAGAAATGAAATGCATCCACACAGGAAGGGAATAAGTAAAACTTTAGTTGCAGACAACGTGATCAGCTACATAGAAAACCCAAAGGAATCTAAGTTATTAGAACTAATAAATGAGCTTAGCAAGGTTGCAGGATGCAAGATCAATATAGAAAAATCAACTGTATATTTACTAGTAATGAACAATTAGAGATTGAAATAAAAAATACCATTTACAACAGCATCAAAAATTTTTAAATGCTCAGGGATAACTCTGAAAAAAGATGTATGAGACCTATACACTCTGGACTAAAAAAAAGCATCGGTGTGAGAAATTAAACAGGATCCAAATATATGAAGAGACATATACCGTTCAAGGTCAGGGGACCTAATATTGATGCGTCAGTTCTCTCGGTCAACTCAATCTAATTGAAAGCCCAACAGGCATTTGTTTTTTTTAGAAATGTACAAGCTGTTTTTAAAATTCATAGGGAAATGCAAAAGACCTAGAATAGTCAAAACACTGTGAAAAAGGATATATTTGGAGGATTAACGCTACTTAACTTCAAAACTTATAAGGCTCAAGGAATCAAAACAGTGTCATATTGACATATTTGTCAGAAAGATCAATAGAGCAAGATAGAGGGTCCAGAAAGAGACCCATAGATATATGCACAGCTGAATTTTGCCAAAAGTGAAAAGGAAATTCAGTAGAGAAATTGTTTTTTCATCAAATGGTCCTGGCACTATTGGATGTCCCTATGCAAAAAAGTGAGCTTCAGTTCATACCTTACATCACACAAAAACTTAATTTAAAATTGATTACAGATCTAAATATACATCCTAAAATGATATAACTTCTAGAAGAATACAGAGGAAAAAATCTTTGTGACCTTGGGTTAGGCAAACTTTCTTAGATGACACCAAGAGCATGATCTGTAAAAGAAAACACTGACAAATTGAAGTTAATGAAAGTTAAAAAAAACATTTACTCTTTGAAAGATAGTCAGAGAATTAAAATACAAGCCATGGACTGGGAGAAAATATTTGCAAAGCATATATCTGATAAAAGATTTATATCCAGAGCGTGTAAAGAACCCTCAAAACAAACAACCAATAAATGGTAGACAAAGGAGTTGAGCACGTAATCAAAGAAGATCTGTGAATGATAAATAAATAACACATGAAAAGATGCCAAACACCATTAGTGATTAGGAAAGCACGAATTAGAACCACAGTGAAATGCCTCTATAGACCTGGGGTATCACAATGGCTAAAATTTAAAAGATGGACCATATCAAGTTTTGCCCAGGGTATGGAAGAACTGGAATGCTCGTACATTGCTGGTGGGAATATAAAATCATACAGCCAATTTGGAGAACAGTTCGATAGTTTCTTACAAAGTTAAACACCTACCATATGATCTAGCTCTTCCACTCCCAGTTATTCACCAAAGGGGAACGTGAAAGTCATAGCAACTTTAAATATAATAGCCTCAAACTAGAAACAACCCAAATGTCCATTGACAGGTCAATGGATGGACAAATTCAGCATATTTATATAATGTGATACTACTTAGCAATAAAATAACTATCGATACATGCAACATGAGTGGATCTCAAAATAATTACACTGATGCCAGCTATAAAGGATCACATTGCTGTATGATTCTATTTACATAAAATTCTAGAAAATGCCAACTCATTGATAGTGACAGAAAGCGGATCCATGGCTGTCCAGGGATGGGGGCGGGGGAGAGCAGAGACGGACAGGAGAGAGGGATTATAAGGGAGCACATGGAGATTTTGGGGGGTGATGGGTACTTTGATTATCTTGATTGCAGTGATGGTTTCAAGGATGTATATAAAAAAACTTACTGGGCTTCCCTGGTGGCGCAGTGGTTGAGAGTCCGCCTGCCAATGCAGGGGACACGGGTTCGCGCCCTGGTCCGGGAAGATCCCACATGCCGCGGAGCGGCTGGGCCCGTGAGCCATGGCCGCTGAGCCTGCGCGTCCCGAGCCTGTGCTCCGCAACGGGAGAGGCCACAACAGTGAGAGGCACGCGTACCGGAAAAAAAAAAAAAAAAAAACAAAACCTTACCAAATTGTATGTTTTAAATGCATGCAGTTTATGTCAATTATATTATACTTCACTAAAGTATTACGAGACTAAACTGAAGTAACACATGTAGAACACTAAAAGGGTCAGGCACAGTTTCCCAGTGGCTGGAAGCTGATGTCATTAAATTTTTTTTTTGGTTTTTGTTTTATTTTTTTAAACATCTTTATTGTGTCATGGGCTCGGGGGTGGGGAGGATAAGGTGGATGTGGTGCAGACTTAGAAAGAGGGGTTTGGCCACCAGGACAGGAGATACCGCAAATGGAGGCTTTTCTGTGAGCCCACGACACCCCCGTCCCAGGGAGAAGGGGGCCTCAGTCTGTGTTTTCCTCTGAGGATTGTTGTGGGGAGGGCGGTGGGGGGTAGGCAAGGTAGCCCTAGAGGAGGAGTTAGGTACATGGGGATCCCCCAACTCCCTGCTGTGTGACCTTGGGCAAGTTGCCTTCCCTCTCAGGGCCTTAGTTTCCTCATCTGTAGATGGGGGACAGTGATTTAAACAGCTCTTCCCTCACAGGGGAGTTGAGGACATGAGCCCTAAAAGCCATACAAATGGACACCCAGGAGTAGAGGGGCAGTGAGGGCAGTGGTCAGGGGCCAGGGGTGGAGTCGCCACAGGTCTGGGATTTAGATCCAAGGTGTGACCTTGGGAAGTTCCGTCCCTTAACTTCTCAGTGTCAGTTTCCTCAGCTGTAAAACAGGTTAACACAGTCCCTTCCTTGGAGAGTGGTGGTGAGAATTAATGAGGTGGTGCACACACAGTCTGGCGCACAGTAAGCCCCCAACCGACCGTGGGCGGTAGCCTGGCGCACAGTAAGCCCCCAACCGACCGTGGGCGGTGTCACTGGTGTTCTAAAGGGACGTGGATCGGAGGCACATTCAGGCTCCTGGTCTCCGTCGACCCTGACTGTGACTTCTTATGTCTACAGAGCCTGGTCTCACTCTGCTTTGCTCTCTCTGCTTAGGGCACCCGTACAATTTTTTCCCCCATTTCTTGGGAATGGCCCAGGGAAGGGAGGATGCGTTGTTCGTGTCTGGCGTTTGCACTACATTTCCCCAAAGAAGCCTTGTTATCATGGTTAGTAGTGGTAGAAGCCGTTAGGACTTTTGGTCCAACCCCAGTGTATAACAGAGTTTTAGGGAAAATTATATTTTGAACTTCAAAAACACTTTAGAAACATAACATTCCTAAACTCTTGGAGAAGAATGAATATCTGTCTTGCACCCCTGCATGCCAGGCATGGTCTAAGTTCTTTGCATATGTTAATTTACTTAATTTTCACAATGATGCAATGAGCTTCGTGATATTCGTCTTATTTATTTATTTTTTTCTGGCAGATAATTTATTTTTAAAGTTAACCTTTTTGTGGGGGGAGGTAATTGAAGAGCCCTGCGAAGTTATAAGAAATAATACAGAGGTCTTTCCCTGTTCCTCCCCACGAAGCATAACTATCGTTGCTGGAAATGACAAGAGGACCAAAGGAGCACTCTGTAAAGTGGACTGAGGAAGGCAGACGGGTTAAGGGCCCCAGGACTGGAGGAACAACACGGCGGCAGGATGTCTTAGATCCCACCCACCCACAGAAGAAGGAGACCCAGGCCCAGTTTCTCTATTAGCCCCAACCTGGCCACAGAAGTCAACCCAGGTAAGCTCCTTCCTCACTGGATCTAACGGGAGCCCTGCCCACACAATCAGGTGACACTGGCCAGATGGATCCTACCACAGCCCCCAGCTGGGCAAGCATTCATCCTCCTGTGGGGGAATTGATAGTTAGCTGAATTTTAAAAAAGAAAGGAATGAGAGAGATCTTGTGTACCCTTTGTCCAGTTTCCCCCAATGGTAACATCCTCTAAAACCGCAGGACTATATCACAATGAGGAGATTGACATTGATACAACCCACCCGCCTTACTCAGATTTCCCCAGTTTTCACTTGTACTCATTCATGAGTATGTGTGTTTACGTGGTACGGCCGGGGGTGGGGCCTCCTCTGCCCACTCTGACCCACTGTGGCCACACCAAAATGGTGGCCCCTACCTGCCCTGAGCTACCCCTCTTCCAGCCGGCTGCCACAGTTTAATGACTCCGTCTCCATGTTCCAAATTGAGATTCCCGAGAGGGGAGATCTGCTAACTTGGCCAGTGTGGACCAGGCGTCCACCTCAATACTGTTCATCAGCTGAGGGTTGCTGGTGGTGTGGGAGCGGGAGAGGAACTTTGGGGCTGCGGGCTGAGCAGGGAGGAGTGGGTCAGGAGAAAATAATCAGTATTTCTCAAATGATGGGAGTTATGGTCCTTATTTTTCAGATAAGGAAATTGAAGCTCAGAGAGGTACAGTGAGTTGCTAAAGATAGCACAGCTAGCAAGCTGGGTAATCGCGATTTATACCTGAGGTTCAGCTGCAATCCAGACCGCAACCCTCAACACCTCTTGCTTTTCCGTCTCTTCCTCCCATCTGCTCCTCTCACCTGCCGCTTCCTGCTGGGCCAAGCAGAGCAGGAAACAGGGAAAAATGACTCCCCTGAGGTGAGAGATAATGGGGGCAGCTCCTGGGGCCGGTGAGGGTGAAAGTCCTGTCGCTCGCTGCCCCCTCAGCACCTGGGGCATCTGCAGACTCCCCCAGAGCCCTGCACCTGACACCGAGGTTGCCCCTGCTCTCCTTCCAGAGCGGGCCTGAGGAAGTCAGTGCACCTGACCGTCATGCTCAATTATTCATGCCAGTAAGAGTTTAATTAAAATTTCACGACAGTCATCATGTTTCACCCAAACAGCTGATGATGGCCTTGGATTTTTGCCTGAGTCCAGCGGTCCCACAGCAGAGATCTTCATCCGAAGCCTTTCAACCCTCACAAATCAGTTCTGACAACAAGCCCTCTTGTGATTGTCGCAAAGTCCAAAGTGGGGCAGATGCAGCACCCTGGTGACTGTGGTTGAAGAAGGCCCTCGCCGGAGCAGGGCTGTGGGGTCTGCTGGCCGCTTGGTCCTGGCCTCTGGTTCCAGGAGACAGTCTCTGACATTTACCCAGCGAGATCCATGGGATGATTCCAGGTAAACAGTGGCCAAGGATTTAAGAAGGGAGACTGCAGAGCGGGTTGTACCTGGAGGTTACAGAAAACCACATCCCTGCAGGGGCAGTGGGAGGGAGGGAATGTGTGTGCATCCCCTTCAGGGTGTCTTAGGGCTAGGCAGGTGACCTTGGGGCAGGTCCTCAGTTTCCCCACTTGGCAGGTGGAGCTGATGAACCCTCCTCCACAGGGCACTTGCGGGGGTCACAGGAGGGGCCGTGGGAAGCTCTGAGCACGCTGCCTGCACACAGTAGCTGCTCAGATAAGTGGCTGTTGACTTGAATTGGGTGCCAGATGACTTGCTGAGCTGGGTGAGAGGTGATGGGGAGCCCTGGCCTCCAGCTCTCCCCGTCCCACCGCTGATGGTCTGCGGAGGCTCTGGGCACCGCTGGGCAGTGGGAGAGTGGGTCTACATGGAGGCCGACCAGACATGGAGACTCAGGGATGCGGGCAATAGACTTTCCTGCTCAAAGAGACAGCAGCACTTCGGAGGCAGCCCCAGCCATGGCTGATAGGAGGCCAGACAGCATTTAGAGAAACTGGGGCAGGTTAGAGATGGCCAGCAAGGTCAGCCCAGGCCTTCCAGCAACAAAACAGAGCAAGGGTGTGTCCTGCAGGCAGGCGGAGCTCCACCCGCTGTGGGGCCCGGGAGCCGGTGGTGAGGGGAGATCCTGACTCAGGGTGAAGAAGGGCATAAGGGCATAAGATCTGAGAAGAGGGGCAGTGCCTGAGCCCAGAGCTCAGCTCAGGCCCTGGGAATGAGTGCAGCAGACCCTGCGGTACCCATCCATATCCCCTCTGCACCCACCGGCGCCGGGACCGCTAATGGAATAACTGGGGGTGTTCAGTGTAGTGTAGACTCCGGGAGATAGCAAGGATTCTATGAGAGAGGCTGCTTAGGACCCGGACAGGAAACAGATCTCATCCTGGGAAGAAGCCATGGCAGAGTGAAAGGAGCAACTGGACTCAGAACAGCGAGATCTGGGTTCTGGGCCCAACTCAGTCTCCAGATCCCTGTGTGACCCGAGGCAAGTCCCATGACCTCTCTGCACATCTGCAGAACAAGGCGCTTCTAAGAGCCCTCCCAGAGCCTTGACTCTAAAGAGTTCTATGTGAATGCTCCCGTCCAGCCCCCACCTTAAATATGACCCGTGGCTTCCCAGCTCAAACCTGCCTCCTGCCAGAAGGCCAGTCAGCACCAGGAACCCACAGGGTGAGTCAGCAGCCCTCACGGTCGCTGCGTGATGCAGGTCTGGCAGTGACAAGGCTGCTCGGTTCATTAAAGTCTGGGGATAATGTGCCCTCGCCCTTGGAGATGCCATTATGGGGTGGTTTCTGCAGCTTCCTCCTTGGGAGGGAAGAGAACGGGGAGAAGGGGCAGCGGGAGATGAACCTGACTCACACCCCTGGGGGAGAGGCTGACACGGCAAAGTTTTGTGCTGGTCTCAGCTTGGAGACTTAGATGCTGGAGGGGAGGCAGCAATTAGGCTCTTTCATCTCCTGTGACAGGAACCTCAGTGCGTAAACCTGGCTTGAGCTCAGAAGCGATTTATTGGTTTTATGCCACTGACAAGCTCAGGGATGGACCTTTAGCTCCACCTTGTTTCAGGGGCTCAAAGGATGCCACCAGGACGTTCTCTTTTAGCATCTCTCCCCCATGCAAGGCCATGCTCAGATCTCACTTCTTGGAGGCCAGATGGTTTTCCATCCAGACTGGAGTCCAGCAGAGAAGAGAGAGCTTCCTCAACAACTAATCAAAAGTCCTGGGCCGATTCCCATTGGCTCCAAGGGTCACACACCTATCCCTGAACTGATCTGGGTCAGTGGGAAGGAATGTGGTGATTGGCTTAATCCAATCAAGAAAGATCCTGCAATCTGGAGGTGGGGTTGATCCAGCCTAAGCCTGGGATGGGCTGAGAGTAGGGGAGGGGGAAATTCTGGGGGAAATTACAGCTTTACTAGTAAAAGGGTGACAGGATACTGGATGGCAACAGCCTACAGATATGCTCCACTGGGTTAGGGTAGAGGGCAAGAATAGCTAACGTATAAAATCAAGAGGAATAGTGGGAGAAAAGCCTAATATCCTTGAAGCATGGCTGATCTTAATTCATCTTCCCAATAGTCTAATTAGAGTGTGAGTACTATTATCCTAAATCAAGAATCCTATATTTTAGTGTTGGAAGGATCTTCAAAAGCACCTGGTCTGACATCCTTATGTTTAAAGATGAGGCAACAGACCCAGAAACGTTAAGTGACTCCCTCAGGGTCACATGGTTCATTAGTAGAAGACTCAGGTCTTCCCAGACAGGTCGGTCCAGCCGGTGTCCATCGGCTCAGAGGTGCTGCTGAATTACAGTGAACGCTGTGCAAGGCAAGCCTGGCTCTCACGCAAGCCAGGCAGGGCAGCCTACATGGGCTAGAGTCCATCCTGCCTTGGGTGAGTGGAAAAACGGGTCCCTCATCACCTCCCTGACCCCACCCCCCCAGCATGGGCAGGTGTCTCAGTAGATACACCCAGCTGCGCCCTGCTGGAGACTCTCTCAGAGGATCCTGGGGCTCTTCACGTTTCACACTCCTGATCGGTAGCTGACCCCAACCTCTGCCACCTGACCATGCCTCCCTGCAGGTCTGTGAAAGCAGAAAAATGAACTCCAAGAGTATGAAAAATGGTGAGACTCTTCATGGTCATCTAGCCCAAACCCTGCATTTTATAGGAGGCAAACTGAGGCCCAGAAGAGGAGGGGCATTCCAGTGCAGGCAGAGCGATCCAGGTAGAAGGGCTCCCGGCTCCCAGTCTGATGCTTTCCCACCACCCCACTGGCCTTGCTGGTTGCATGAGCCCTGAGCTGCCCTTCTTGTGGCCTCTGATGGGGACTACCAACCAGCCACATATTTACACACGGACAACCTCTCTCCCTTAAACAGTATCACACTTTGCAAGGTGTGTTAAACATGAAACAAATGAGGGCCAGAAAGCAGTTGGGGGTTGTCCAAGGTCAGCTGCCCAGCAGTCAGAGGTCAGGGCCAGCCCCCTGTGTCTCAGGACAGAAGCCTTTAAAGAGTTTGTGTCACTTACCCTCCTTGATCCCTGCAAGGATGGAGTCCCTGTAACTGTTGCCCTGGTTATAGATGAAATAATGGGACTCAGAGGGGCCCAGCCCTCTGGGCTCCCTCACACAGCTGGTCAGTGGTGAAGGGGGGGTGGGCCAGCGTGCCTGGAGTCCAGTCTGGTACCCTGTCACCCTGCACACTGTCACTTGTACAGTTGGGACTGGCCTTCCTGACAGTAACTGGAACCTGATCACTGGAGCTCTAGACAAGTCAGGGGTTATTTTTCTCACTCAGTGAGGCGGGATTCACTCAGTGAATCATTGGGGTGGGAGGTGGTGAAAGCCCAGCAGCTCCAAGATACCATCTGGCCAGCTTCCTCCTGTATCTCCCCTCAGTGTCCTCAGGGTGTGTGGACGCCCTTGGGGTCGCAGCGTGGCTGCTCCACCTGGGCCTCCTTTCAGGCTGGGCAGCTGGCAGTCCTCTGGGAGAAGCCAGAGGCCCCTGCCCTTCCAGGGAATTTCCCAGAATGCCCCACAGCCACCTCTGCCCCATCTCATTGGCTGGAGCTGTGTCACGTGACAGCCTGCAGAAGGATGGGAAATGTAATGTTTTTAAGTAGGGGAAATTGTTGTCCTGGACAAAATAGCGGTCGTGTCAGGAGGAAAGAAGAGGAGGGTGACTATTGGTGGGCAGTCTGCCGTCTCTGCCCCGACATTTACAATCTCATTTTCATGTTTGCTACCTCCCTGGATCCACACAAGCATGTTTGTTGTGATCAGGCAGTGAGAGGCTGAGCCACTTGCCCGGGACCCCACAGGAGTGGCCTGAGGAACCAGGCTAGCGCCCGGCTCCCTGCAGCTCCCCAGATCTGCCCTCCTGCCCCGCGTTGTCTGCTCTCTCCTCTCTTGCCATCCCAGTTCTCCGCTTCTCCAGCTCCCCAGACCAGATGGGGTCAGCACAGTCCTGCAGGCTGGAGATAGAGGCCAATTGTTTATCACTTATGGTTCTGACACAGACATACTTTCAGGCTGAACTACCTTAAGCAAGTCTGCTATGGAAAGTCCAAACTCAGACCAATCCCCTGGTGTTAACACTCCCTCTCTCACATCCTGCTGGTGGGATATTCACTGGGGTAACCTCAGCGGAAGACAGCTGGGCAGTGTCTATCAAAATTCAAAATGCACATGTCCTTTGTCGCAGCAATTTAACTTCTAGGAGTTGATCATTCTGAAGTACGCTAGAGTACAAAGCTATGTAAGGATCTTCACTACAATGTTACTTGTAATAGCAAAGCTGGAGAAATCTAAACGTCTATCAGTAGGAGATTGGTTCCTTATATGGCACATTGAGTACGGAGCAGCCATTAAAATGATTGAATTTGGCCTCTATGATCTGACTTGGGAGAATGTCCATGATGTGTTTTTGTTTTGTTTTGTTTTGTTTTTTTGCAGTACGCAGGCCTCTCACTGCTGTGGCCTCTCCCGCTGCAGAGCACAGGCTCCGGAAGCGCAGGCTCAGCGGCCATGGCTCACGGGCCCAGCCGCTCCGCGGCATGTGGCATCTTCCCGGACCGGGGCACGGACCCGTGTCCCCTGCATCGGCAGGCGGACTCTCAACCACTGCGCCACCAGGGAAGCCCCATGATGTGTTTTTGAATAAAGAAAGTAGACTGATGAAAAATACAAATAACATTATAAAGATTCTAATAATCTTGGTTTGTATACAGATAAGTGAGTATCTGGAAGGATATGTGCCTGTGTGAGAGACTCTCAGGAAAATTCCTCATGCATTGAGGCCCTCTCATTACATGAACTCTATGTCCCTTATCCAAGCCATTTGTGCTGAGATCCCTTCCCTTTTTGCCTACATCAGTAATGTTCCCATCTCTTCTGGATCATTCCAATCAGTGTACAAACACACCATTAATTCTCTAATCCCCCCCAAATAAAAACAAGTCAATATCCAACCTCTTCTGCTACTTTTGTTTCCCTTCACAATAAAACAAAAGTCACGATTATTACTATCTTTAATTCCCCTCCTCCCAGTTTCTTTTCATTGCACTCGAATTGGATTTCATCCCTTCATACTCCCCCATAACTGCCCTTGTCAAGGTCATCAATTACCTATGCACTGATAAATCCAATGGTCAACTTTCAATGACATTTGACTATCAGTGTTTGGAATAGTTGCTCATGGCTCTCAAACCTTCCCTCCTCTCCGCTCTGGGATCCCACCCTCTCTTGGTTTTCTCCGCTTCCCTGGTTACTCCTCCTCCATCTCCTTTGCTCGTTCTTTCTTGGCTTCTCAACCTGTAACCCTTGAGTTATTCTAGAGTTCTGCCATTGGTTCTCTTCTCCTTATCCTCCCTCACCCCCTTGGGGACTTCACCAGACTTGTGGCCTTTACATGCCATTCATATGCTGATGGCTCCGAAATGTACATCTCAACCTGGACCTCTCCCTGAACTTTAGGCTTATACATCCAGGTGTCTATTCATTCCTCCCTCCCTACCTTCCTGGCCTCCTGCCTCCCTTCTTCCCTTTCTTTCTTCCTACCTACCTCCTTCTTCTCCCTCTCTTTCTTTCTACCAAAAAATCATATATTATCTCTATAATTTGTGCACAAGCTCATGCGTGTGTGTGAAACACCCTTACAAGCAAGAACTATTTTCGATAGAAAGCAATTCCACGCTTTACAGAAAAGATTTCCAGAGCCTTCCTTGAAATGCTACACTCTCCAGAGAGCTACAGAAAATGATTTTGATTTATAAACCCGTTTCTTTTATGCTCCAATGCACCCCTGAAAAACCTTCTCAATTTCTGTTTCAAGTTCTGTCCAATTCAACCAGTATTTTCCCATGTTCTTACTAAGAGCTGGGTGCTGTGCTTGGCACTGTGGGGGGACAGAGATGAATAAGATCCATGTTCCAAGGGAACCTGACACTGTCAACTCTCTTACAGAGAAAGCTTTTAAGAAGAACTTACCTGGGTAGCTGATGCCACAGGAAATGTAACAAAACCCTAAGCACCATAAGCAGATTGAACTGACAGCCCAGAATGAATAAATGCCCCTGGTTTCTGACAAAAATTCTTTCCTTGATTGGACTCTAGCCTGGTTCCTCTGAACCCTCCTTTTGACTAAGCCTAACCTTAGCTCTAAAGAACTGAACAAAACACTAACAGTTTCTAACAGCTCAAGGATGTCCTTAGCCCCTCTTAAAGAGCCTGCCTGACAAAGCTCAAGGATGCCCAAAGAAGTTTTGTTTGTTCCAGCCAACACCTGAAGATATGGCTGCTGTCTCCCAACCTTCATGGGAGGGCAGGAGCCTAACTCAATGAGTGCCACTTAGCAAACCCAGATGGGTTTTACGTGGACCAGCCTTCCTTCTCACTCTTTGTAATTTTTCACTTTCCTGACTCTGCTCAAGACCCTGCCATTGCCTCTCTTCCTCATCATTCTCCCTTTAAAACACCCAATCACAGATTGGGGTAGAGCTCAGCTCTTTCCCTTAGTGTCAGTAGTTATTGAATAAATTCTGTTTTCACTGCTGTAACTAATGTCTGGCTGTGTTTATCCTCAACATCTCTCAGGCTGGTGGGGTAGCTGGAAGGGGCATAACTATACACAGAAGTGTAGCTGGGGGATGGCAGGGGGAGTAGCTGCCAAAGTCACCTAGATTTTCTCCTATGTTTTCTTCTAGAAATTTTATAGTTTGCATTTTACATTTAGGTCTATGATCAATTTTGTGTTAATTTTTGTGAAAGATGTTAAGGTCTGTGCCTGGGTTCATTTGTTTTTGCAAATAGTTATGCAATTATTCCAGCACCATTTGTTGCAAACACTATTATTTTTCCATTGACTTGCCACGCCCTTTTGTAAAAAACCAGTTGACTATTTTTATGTGGGTCTATTTTGGGGCTCTCTATTCTGTTCCACTGATCTAAGTGTCTAACTTTCATTGTCTTGAAAACTGTAGCTTTATAGTTAATCTTGAAATTGGATAATGTGAGTCTTCCGACTTTGTTCTTTTTCAGTATTATGTTTCCACATAAATCAGCTTGTTGATATCTACAAAATAACCTACTGGGATTTTGACTGGTATTGCATTGAGTCTATATGTCAAGTTGAAAAGAACTGATGTCTTAACAATATTGAACCTCAGTTCATGAATATGGACTGTCCCTTCTACTTAGACCTGCAAAAATTTCTTTTATCTGTGTTTTTTAGTATATAGATCCTGAACATGTTTTGTTATATATATACCTAAGTTCTTTGGTTTTTTGGTGCTATTGTAAGTGGTATTTAAAAAATTCAAATTCCATTTGTTCATTGCTGGTATGTAGAAAAGCCATAGACTTTTGTATATTAACCTTGTATCCTGTGGCTTTGCTATACTTATTTTAGGTTTTTTTTTTTGCAGAATTTTGGTGGTTTTCTGTAAAAAACCATGCCAACTATGAATGAAGACAGGGATATATATGCTTTTAATTTTTTTTCATGTCTCATTGCACTAGCTAGGATTTCCAGTATGACGTTGAATAGGAGTGATAAGAAAGAAGATATCCTTACTTTATTCTTGATCTTAATCTCACCATTAAGTATTGATATGATGTTGGCTGTAGGTTTTTTGTAGATGTTCTTTATTGTGTTGAAGAAGTTTTCCTCTATTCCTAGTTTGCTGAGAGGTTTCTGTTTTTTTTTTTTTTGAATGATGATGAATAGGCATTAGATTTTGTTAAATGCTTTTACTGCATCAATTGATATGATTTTTCTTCTTTAGCCTTTTGCTATGGTGGATTACACTGACTGATTTTCAAATGTTGAACTATCCTTGCATTTTCAAATGTTAACAGTTCTTGACAATACAGAGTCTTCTAGCCCATAAACCTGGAATAAAATCCACTCGGTTGACATATTCATCCTTGTTATACGTTGTCAGATTTGATTCGCTAATACTTTCTTGATAATTTTTGTGTCTGTTCGTAAGAGATATTGATCTGCACTTTTCTTTTGTTATAATGTCTTTTTTTTTAAGGTATTGTGATACTATTGACTTCATAGGATGAATTAAGATGTGTTTCCTCTGTTTCTATTTTTTGGAAAAGATTGTAGAGGATTGGTAATATTTCTTCCTTAAATGTTTGGTAGAATTCACCAGCAAAACCATCTGGGCCTGTTGTTTGCTTTTTGGGAAGACTTTAAAAGAATTATTGATTTGATTTCTTTAATAGCTGAAGGGCTATGCAGGTTATCTATTTGCCTTTCTGTGAGTGTTGGTAGTTTGTGTCTTTCAAGGAGCTGGTCCATTTCAGCTAAATTATCAAATTTGTGTGCATAAAGTTGTTCCCTTATTATTCCCTTAGTATCTTTTTGATGTCCATGGGATCAGTACTGATGACCGTTTTTTCATTTCTGATATTGGTAATTTGTACATTCTCTCCTGTTTTCTTGTTCAGCCTGGCTAGAGAAGAGAAAAAAGCTCCTTAAATGATGAAACCATAAACTTCAAGGTCAGGTTTTACTAGTTTTTTGTAGATATTTTTGCTCTCTGGCACAAGAAATGTTTCAGGAACATAATAATTGCATAATGTATTGAGTTGTTATATCTCAAAATGACAGAAGTTTTGAATACTACAACCCCCTGATCTTAAGAAGTTTAGAATTTTAACTTTCAGCAAGTCATTAACAATTAACTGAGCATCTACTATGTGGCAGGCACTGTGCTGGGCCCTGGGATACAATGGTGAGCAAATTAGACATGTTTCCTATCTTCATGGTGACTGGTCTAACATGAGTCATGATATCACAGATAAATAAAAAGTTGCTACTGTGGTAAATTATATAGGGAGAAAGGGTCTATGATACCAATTCATAGAGGAATTTGACCAAGCTCAGGAAATCAAGGAAAGCTTCCCCAAGGAAGAGACAATGGAGCTGAGGTCTCAAGATTGAGTAGAAGGTACCTAGGCAGAAAGTGAAATGTGTTTCTGGTAGGGGTGACAGCACATGCAGGGGCCCTGAGGTGGGAAGGACTACATCAATATTAAGTCTTGAAAGAAGGCCAGTGTATTTGGGGAGGACATAAGGCATGGAAGAGTGTTGGGAACTGATGCTGGAGAGGGCAAGGCCTGGCCAGGATGGAGTTGGGCCTTTATTCTAAGAGTTGTGGGAGTTGTTCCTGCTAAGACTGGTCCAAAACACTAAGACCACTCTCCAGCTCCCTCTTCTTTTCTCAGAAGGAAATGGGAGCTGGCAGAGAACTGTGTTCATCACCTATTGTCTTCATCATTTAGCCAGCTCTGTGGGGCATTCCCATGTAGTTGTTTCTTTTAAATAGTTTTATTGACATATAAGTTATAATAAAATTCACCCATTTTAAGAATATGATTCAGTGATTTTTAGTAAACTTCAAGAGTTGTGGAGAAAGTGGACATCCAACTTGTATTGGAACTTTCGTATCACATATGACAAAGGAACAATTTCAAAGTGGGTGATGTGGAGAGGGGCAAGACGATTTTTCAGCAGTGTGTCCAGTGCCCTACCGTGGAAAAGGGAGGCAAGCACAAGACTGGACCAAACCTCCATGCTCTATTTGGGCGAAAAACAGTTCAGGACCCTGGATTCTCTTACGCAGATGTCATCAAGAACAAAGGCATGGGGCTTCCCTGGTGGCGCAGTGGTTGAGAGTCCGCCTGCCGATGCAGGGGACGCGGGTTCGTGCCCCGGTCCGGGAAGATCCCACATGCCGCGGAGTGGCTGAGCCCGTGAGCCATGGCCGCTGGGCCTGCGCATCCGGAGCCTGTGCTCCGCAACGGGAGAGGCCACAGCAGTGAGAGGCCCGCATACCGCAAAAAAAAAAAAAAAAAAAAAGAGAAATCTGTTGAGGTTCTGATTTAAACATTGCTAAAGTAAGCAGAATCGTGTGTGTCTCCTGCCTTTCCTGTGAAAATTGTAATTCAGAGTAAACAAACAGCTGAACAGAGGTTTCTTCCTTGTAGAAGAGTTACAGCCAACAAATAAAGAAGAAATTATCAAAAAAAAAAAAAAAAAAAAAAGACCAAAGGCATCACTGGGGAGTATTTGGAGAATCCTAAGTAGTACATCCCTGGAACAAAAGTAATCTTCACTGGCATTAAGAAGGCAGAAAGCGTAGACTTAGTAACTTCTCTCAGAAAAGCTACTAATGAGTAATAGATGGCTACTGCCCTATTTATTACGGCACAGAAATGTCTATGACCTTTTTATGCATACCGTATCTAAACTGATCTCATATACCAGAATTCAGATGATGAATGGCTGCTAGAATATTTCTGTTGGACAGTCCTGATATAAATAGGATTGGCTTGTGGCTAAACGATGATCAGCTTTTTGAGTTTTGATAGTATTCTGGTTCAGCAAGGGCTGTCACTGTTTTCCCCTTCTAAAGATATGATTTAATTTGATTAGTAATGTTCAACTTTTCACAGAGATGGTGAATGCCATCTCAAAACCTATAGGAGTTTGGTTTTATAGGTAGATCTATACAACAGGTTATATTAACATATTTAAGTACTGAGGAGATTCCTTTATTGTTTCATAAAACAGAGCAAGACTCACCTGTGTGTTTCAAGTTGTGTTTACCAGCCTCTTAAGGCAAGGGTTGAAGATAAGCTGGCAATGTCTACTTTATCTTTTTGGTCTTAACTATGCCTATTTAATTAAAATTCCCTGTATCTAAAATGTTGCCTTTTATTTAATGAAAGGCATTTTAGTGTAGTTTATGTATAATATCAAAGAATATCGAACACATACACACACACACACAAACAAGAGTTGTGTAACCATCACTGAAATACAGCTATTGAACATTTCTATCACCCCCAAAGTTCCCTCGTGTTTGCTTGCAGTTAATCCCCACCTTCCCCTCCCCTCCAAACACACATAATGTCCCAGGCATTCGAGGTCTGATTTCTGTCTCTGTAAGTTTGCCTTTTGTGGACTCTTCATATAAAGGGAATCTTACTGTATGTAGTCTTTTGCATCTGGCTTCTTTGCATAACATATTTGAGGTCATTCATGTGCAGTACGTGTCAGTAGTTCTTCCTTTTTATTGCTGAGTGGTATCCACTGGATGGATACCACATTTATGTATCCACTCAAATCTGATGGACGTTTGGGCTGTTCTGCATTTTGGTTGTCATGAATAATGCTGCTGTGAACGTCTGCATATGAATCTTTTTGTGAACATAGGTTTTTTATTTCTTTTAGGGAGATTCCTGGGAATGGAATTGCTGGGTATTATGGTAATTATACTATTTTACATTCCTACCTGCAGTATAAGAGAGTTTCTATTTCTCTACTTCTTTAACGACACTTGATGGTGTCCTTTTAAAAAATATAGTTATTCAAGTGGGTGTGAATTGGTATCTCACTGCTGGTTTTAGTTTGCATTTACCTAATGACTAATCTCATTAGTTGAATATGTTAAGTATGTTTTTTTGAGCTAATTAGCCATCCATATATTTTCTTTGGTGAAATGTCTACACAAGTCTTTAGCCTATTTTTAAATTGAGTTGTTTGTCTTCTTATTATTGAATTATAAGTGTTCTTGATATATTTTGGATACAATACCTTAATCAGTATGCGATTAACAAATATTTCCTCCCAGTCTGTGGGCTTGTCTTTTCATTTTCTTAATGGTGTCCTTTGAAACAAATTTTTAAAATTTTGATAAAGTAAATTTGCTGATTTTTTTTTCTTTTGTGGATCTTCTTTTTGGTCTCTTCCAAAAGGCGAAAAATTCTTCGCCTAACACACATCATGAAGATGTATTCCTTTGTTTTCTTCTGGGAGTTTTATCTCTTATATTTAAGTCTTTAATCCATTTGGGGTTAATTTTTGTGTATGGAATGAGGTGAGGGTTTAAGTTCACGTGGGTAGCCAACTGCCCCAGCATCATTAGTTGACAGTTTTGAACAAATGGTCAAACATGCCTTGACAATTCAACAAGACATTGAATTGTCTTTGGATCTTAGTTAAAAAACAATTCACCATAAATTTAATGGCTTACTAGGGCTTCCCTGGTGGCGCAGTGGTTGAGAGTCCGCCTGCTGATGCGGGGGACACGGGTTCGTGCCCCGGTCCGGGAAGATCCCTCATGCCGTGGAGCGGCTGGGCCCGTGAGCCATGGCCGCTGAGCCTGCGCGTCCGGAGCCTGTGCTCCGCAACGGGAGAGGCCACAACAGTGAGAGGTCCGCGTACCGAAAAAAAAAAAATTTAATGACTTACTTTAGGACTCAGTTTCTTTTCTTTGATCTATATGCCTATCTTGCACCAATGCCACACTATCTTGATTACTATGGCTTTATAATATGTTTCAAGGTCAGGTAGTATCAGTCCTCCAACTTCGTTCTTTTTCCAAATAGTTTGGTCTATTCTCTGTCCTTAGAATTTCCATATAAATTTTAGAGTCAGTTTGTCAATTTCTATAAAAAAGCTTGCTGAGATTTTTATAAGGATTGCATTTAATATGTAGATCCATTTGGGGAGAATTGCCAACTTGACAATATGGAGTCTTGTAGCCCATGAACATGAAATATCTCTCCATTTATTTAGACGTTCTTTAATTGATCTCAGCCCTGTTTCATAGTGTTCAGTGCACAATCTTGCCCTTCATTTGTTAAATGTATTCCTAAGTATTTTCTTATTTATGATGTTATTGTGAATGCCCATATGTTCATGTTTTATTTTTACCAGTCTGGCTGTTAATTCTTTCTCTCAGTTTCTTTTTCCTGGAAATGACCTCATTCTAAGACCGGGCAGAATCAGGAAATCAGGAGGGCTTCACTTTGGCATGTTCTGTGCCCCCAGCCTGCCTTCAGAAGACCCAGGTTTCCCCAAGCCCAGACACCAGCTGATTGCAGGTCAGAGTACAGTTAACCTTGGAGGCCCCAGATAGATGACAAGGCTGTCCTGTCAGACAAGAGAGTTTAGAAAGCTGGGAGCCACAGGAAGTGGATCTCGTGGGTGTGCCCTTCACAGGGGCCTTTGGGATGCAGCAGATCCCATATGTGGGTCCCAGGAACCATGAGCAGGGCTGCAGGCTGGGATGGTGCCCTGCGCGGGGAGAGGGGTGTGGTGTGGGAGGGCAGGGGGTGGGGTTGGCCACAGAAAAGGGCAGTGGCTGAGGCATGGGCAGCTCTGGGCAGTGGGAGGAGGACGCTGTCCTGACAGGACTGCTCACCCACGTGCACAAATGCCCACCCTGCGCCAGGCGCTGAGCTTGTGGGCTAGCCTGGAGCTGGGCTAGAGCTACTCAGAACCTTGGGGCGACATCAGGCCTGGAGCACAAGCAGGGGTGGGTTCCAGGATGGGGAGACAGGGTAGCCAGAGGGAGGACCTGAGAGGGGCTGAGGGGGAGCTCAATACCTGTCAGACCAGTGATGGGGACCAACTAGTGAGTGCCTACTGTGTGCTTCACACAATGCTATGCTTCTCATTTAACTCTATGAGGATGGAACTGTTACTGCCTTTATTTTACAGATAAGGAAACTGAGGCTCTGAGAGGTGACATAACTGTCTGCCAGGCACCAGCCTCTCTAGCCTCATCTCTCACCTCTGCTCCACCCCTTAAAGTTACAGCCCATCCTCCAGCCATTCCAGACCGTGTGCTCCTCCTTGAACAGGCCAAATGCTTCCCAGCCTCTGAACCTCTGCACATGCTGTTCCCTCTGTCTGGTGTGCCCTTCCCACCATGACATCCCAACAAACTCCCCCGCCCCCCCCTCAGTTCAATGTCACTCTGTGAAGCTTGCCCGACCTCCCCAGGCAGATTCACACAAGCCCTGCTCGGAGCTCCCCCAGATCCCACACATCCCTGCAGCCAGCCCTTCCAACTGCACCAGACTCTCCTGCTCCTGTATTCCTCACCCACCAGGCTTAGAGCTCCCGGAGGACCAGGGTATGGCTTATAAAGTGTTAAATAAGTGCTTCTGGGTGCCTGAATGAATGAATGAGTGATCAGGTGAGTGAAGGCTTTGGACCATGGAAAAGTGAAGAGACCCCGGCGGTCATGTCTTGTTCTCCTGAAGGGTTGACATCAAAGGTCACCAACCCCTCGTTGACTCAAACAGGGGTTTCAGGGACTGAAAATGGCATGAGAAGGTCTGCAGTCCATGTCTCTGCCTCTAGGCTGGAAGCCAGTGTCTTTCTTGTTTGATGGATGAATCAGAGAAGTCACCCTCCCTGTCCAGTGTCACAGGCAGCACCCTGCCAAGAGCCTTGATTTGCGACAGGCACATCCAGCATCTGCCACAGTCATCAGAGCGGCCTGGCAGCCCCAGGCATTGTGCGCTCAGCACCTGCCCAGCCCTGTGCGGTGGGCGCCGTGAGTATCATCTAATTCAGCTCTCACTGCACATCAGTGGGGTGTGTACTACACCCTCATTTTATCTATGTTTCGTTGTGCTTCGTTTTCTCCATACAAAAGGAATATATGCTCATTTTAAAAACTTTTTTTTTTTGCGGTACGCGGGCCTCTCACTGTTGTGGCCTCTCCCGTTGCGGAGCACAGTCTCCGGACACATGGGCTTAGCGGCCATGGTTCACGGGCCCAGCCGCTCCGCGGCATGTGGGATCTTCCCAGACCGGGGCACGAACCCGTGTCGCCTGCATCGGCAGGCGGACTCCCAACCACTGTGCCACCAGGGAAGCCCTTAAAAACTCTTTTAAGCAATAAAGAAGATGAGAGCCCTCATCAGCACATGCTGTGATTCCCATTCCACAGATGAGGAAACTGAGGTACTTTCTATACAACACCTTATGCCCCTATGATCACGCAGCTGGGCTCTCTGCCTGCCTGCTGTGACAGCGGCAGCTCAGTGACTCACGGGGAAACCACGGTCCTCCACGGCAGAGGGCTTGGGCAGTTGGCAACAACTGACTCATTTGTAGTGATTTTTCTTCAGGGTTGGTGCTGGCAAATCGATATTCACTTGTGCCACCCATTATGGTGACTGCCTCCCCACTCAGGGATGGCAGAGAAGAGCAATAATCTTGACAAAATGTAAACAGCATGGTTTCAAGTGAGCTGGAGAGGAGTCTTTGTACATTAGGCTCCCGGGGAGTCCATAAACCTGAGGCTGATGAATTACCTGGGCAGGTGCCTCTGCCACCGGCATCCTCGCGGAGGACCAGAAAGTGGGATAATTACTTTTCTGACACTGGTTGTCTAGAGCGAGCGGGTCCATTTTTCTCTTTTATTACCATTGAATTTCAGGGAAGTGTCTGCTGAGTCCCCCAGCCCTGCCCCCCTTTTCTTAATGTTGGATTTATTTGATGACTCCACTAGGCCTGGTGGTGGGGGCCAGAGCGAGCCCTGCAGTGAGGCGGACACTCGGCCCCTGAGCCCGCCTGCCCGAGGCTTCCATCGGCAGGTGCGATGGGTGTGTGGCTGGACATCCGCCCATTCGTAACCATCGTCCCCATCAGTGGTGCTATAAAATTTTCCTTCCTTTTTCCCTTGCTCTGTGGGCTGACTGTGCCCAAGTCAAGGCGGCAGTAATGGGCTGAGGCAAAGGTTTTCTTAGCCTTGGGAGATGTGGTCTGAGTAGCCACAGACAAAGCCGAAATCTGAGGTTCAGTTATTAAAGGAAGATGGGAGAACCTGCTGGGGGGCACTGGCAGACCCGTCCCACTCAGGCATGTCGATGCGGGGTGTTTCTGGGAGTTGGGGTGGAGCTGGTAGTGGGAGAGGAAGGAGCTGGGTCCATTCTGTCCTCTCCACCTTCTTTCCCTCCCCCAAGACCTGCTTTCCACTCCATGTTTCTCAAACTTGACACTGACGCGTAGTTCTTTTGTTGCCTTAATTTGGATCTCTCAAAGCGCCTTCTGGATCATCGCTTAGCTATGGGATCCCTCAAACTAGGGAGACCCCCCTGAACATTTGGATAATTAGGTAACGTTTCCATTGACAGAGCCTTATACAGCTATGGTAACCACTGCTGAAACTCCTTGTTTATTCACGCACTCACTCACTCACTCACTCAGTATTTACTGGCTACCTGCTCTGTGACAGGATCTGTGCTAGGGGTTGGGGATACAAGAGAGAGAAGAATCAGATATGGTTCCTGCCCTCCTGGAGCTTAGACTACAGTGGGAGCAGACAGTATAAAAAGTAAATCATCTATGTACAGTTAGAGCTCTAGTAAAGGGTCAGGGAAGGCTGTCTTGAGCAAGTGATGAATGCGAGTTTCTCAGGTAAGTGGGAAGAAAAAATCATTCTAGGCAAAAAGAACAGCGTGTGCAAAGGCGCTGGGGTGGGCAGGTTAGCAGATAAAGTGAGGGGAGCGGGGTAAGGTGGGGCTGGGGCAACACTGGCCCAGGCTGTCTCTCCAGTCAGGGCTGCAGGAAGGCTTTGGAGGCATTTGAACAGGGAAGTGTGAGTCCTAGTCAGGCAGTCTCCTAAAACATCCTCCACTTCCGGAGAGAGCTGAGGCCACTGCGATCCTTTTGCTGTCTTCAACCAACTGCGTTCGCACACATCTGGATTCGCTTATGTCAGAGCCAGATTCACTGCAGTCTGTGGGGGAAAGAAAGAATCCAGAGCAGAACACTGGCTGCGGTGACGCCCCTGGTTCCCGCCGCTGGCGTTGAGTCCCAGACAGACCTTGCCTGCGAACGCCCTTTTCTTGGCGGCTGCAGTGACCATGTGCCTGGATGGAAATAGTCCCCATTAGCCCTTGTTGACCCCACTCTTGTCTAATAACCAAGTGTAAAGGCTTCTCCGGATTAAACTTGGCCCTTTGAGACTCAGCATAAACAGGGAAAGATCAATCCTTTCAGGACACAGAGAGCCAAAGCACTTCCTATTTGGGGAAACCGCTCAACCCATTCCAGGAAGGCCTGAGTGGGTGATCTTGGGAGCAGCATTAACTCTGTTTCCCTTGCCTGTTCCCTTGTGTTCCCATGCTCTCTCGAATAGAGGGAAGGGGTGGGCTTACAGCTGGCTAGGGGCTTGGGTAGAAGTTTAGTCCACCTCACCTGTACCATGGCCTGTGGTCAGTGACCATGAATGATGTAATATTAACATTTGGGGTAATGAGGGCATCACCATCTCCCCCTTCCAATTTTCCTACTGACCCTTAAAGTAGGAGCCGCCGCACTCTTGTCCAAAAGCATTTGCCTCAGTTTCCACCTCTCACTTTCTCTTATTTAAGGGAGAAGCAGGGGCTTGTCTGCTGAGTGCATTCAATTGGCATTGTCATTCTGTAATCCACACAATTAGATTGAACCTATCTAATTGGACCAGCAATATTGGTCCAGTTGAGGACCATGGTGCAGGGAAATGCTCCCTATTTGTCACCAAAGTGGGTCCACTCCCAGGCTCTGCCCCTCACTAGCTGAGTTGCCTTAGGTGACCTCACCTCTCTGAGCATCACCTGTAAAGGGTGAGTGGGGCTGTCCAGAGCAAAATGTGCTTGGAGAGCTGTGAAAGGGAATGCAGACAGCAGGGGGCATTGGCGCAAGAGGTCAGAATTACCCCGGTGTCTCTGTCTCCTGGCTCTGTGTCTACTTCATTGATAATCACTTCTAACAGTCATGTCAGCCCTTTGCATTATCGTGAAACTTGTGTCTATAATATTGTTCAGACTCCAAATCAATAAAACCCCAATCAAAGTGGCTTGCATCATAATGACATACATTATCTCACGTGAAGAGAATCCAGGGGTGGATGAGGTTACAGATTTGGTTGAATTGACAGCCCGAGGGCTATTCTAGGATTTTAGGAGAGTTCAGAAAGGGACACCAGCAAGGTTTCAGCAGGATCCAAGGGAGGGGAAAGGGGGCGAGTGAACTATTTCTCGAGCACTCATGTTGCAGGATCTTCTGCCTCAATGAGCCTCCGTCCCCATGTGTACAGCTGGACAGTAACTGCCCCCACCTCACAGGTTGTCATGAGATTCCATGAGATGGTCCGAGTGAATCCCTTTGTGTGGCGCCTGGTAGGTGGTGAGCACTCAGTAAATAGCTCTTGTCGCCGGCGCTGTTGCCGTGGTTGATGCTGTGTGAAGGCTGTCGGGTGGGTGATTCCGCTTGTTCTGTGTCGTCCCTGGATGTGGAGCTGGGATCTTCAAGACGAACCACCAGGCGGCAGAGTTCAGCTCAGGAGAAGGGACCTTCTGATCAGGTGAGCTGCTCAGCACAGGGCAGCGGACAGCGCCCCTCCCCAGACGTCAGGCACAGCCAGGTCAGGCCTGGAGGGAGACCCTGTGGCAGGGACTCAGGCCACCCTGCCTCCAGTGCTTCTAGCTTGGGTTGGGGGCGTTCTGGGGGATAAACCAGTGATGGAAGCAGACAGCACAGTTACAGCTTCTGAGCACACACGAGACATGAAAATAGCCTCTCTGGCTTCAACTGGACTCCTTGCCCAGCTGGCACCCTGTGGCTCCTGGCCTCAGGCCTCAGCAAAGCCACTGGGCCATAGGATCAATTCTCCCTTCGTTGACACAGCCCTTGCTGCCACTCAGTGCGCGGGGGGAGGGGGAGAGCCCAGTTTGCCCTGGACAGTGCTCTGCAAACCAGCCAGCTCTGGCCCTGTTGAATCCTGACCCTGTCTCTTCCAATCACTTAACCTCTCTGAGCCTCAGTCTCCCTTTCTGTAAAATGGGAACTAAATCCACTTCATACTTCTGTTGGGCCTTAAATGAGTTCACATATATGATGCGAGTTCGTCAACAGGTGTGTTTTGAGTGACAACTATATGCCAGGCACTGAGGTAAACTCTCTAGGGACATAGAATGGGGACATAATGGTGGAGACCTCGTAGGTTGCAGTGAGGTTTGGCTGAATCACTAGATGTAAAGCATTTAGCACGGTGTCTGCCCCCCAGGCCCAAAGGCACAGAGAGAGTGGCACTTAGGGCTTGGGGCAGTACTCCTTGGACATAGCTCCCCAGGGAAGTTTTTAAGAAACTGCAGATTCAGGCCCCCTAGCACCAGAGATGCTGATGCAGCAGCTGTGGATGGGGTCCAGGAACCTGCATCTTTAATGAGCTTCCCAGAGGAGGCTGACGAAGGGGTTCCTTAGTCTGGGGTATGGGACGTAGAGATGAATGACGGGGCACAGGGGCTAGAGGGGCGATGCCCACTTGTAAAGAGCTTCAGTGCGAGGCTGAGCAAGCCACCAGCTCTGGAGCCAGGAGGCCTGGCTTCAAGCCCCAGCTCTACCACTCTCCTGCTGCGTGACTTGGGCATATCCCTCCGACCTCAGTTTCCTCATCTGCAAAATGGGGCCACTGTTTGCTATGAGGCTTAGATGGGCTGCCCTACATGAAGAAATAGCCCAGGGTGATTCCTGCAGGGCTGTGAGTCTCCTGTCCTCACCTTCTCCCAATCCACCTCTGAACGACCCCACAGACTTGCCACCGTCTGTCCTGCACAGGGATGGTCAGCTCCTGAGAGGCAGGAGGGGGCTGCCCTCATCCCTGGGCCCTGAACCTCTGCCCAGGAGGAAGGAAAGCTGCCTGCCAGGTGGCAAGGTCAGGGGTGAGCACTGGGCCCTGGAGCCCCCCTCTGGCCCGGCTCCTGCAGGAAAGTGGTGAACCTGTAACTCATGCCTGTGCAGATGGAGTATCTGAATGCCTCCCAGGCTCCCGCGGCGTAGCTAAACCCAGAGCCTCTTCTTCCCCTGCACAGTACTTGGCCTGCCCATGGCCTTTGACCTTCTGACCCTGGAAGGAGGTTGGAGGCCATTGTGGCTGCTGGAGGTGGGTGGGGAGGGAGGAGTCCTTATGTGACCTCCCCAGGGTCACTCGGCAAGTCAGTGCCAGTGGGGCTCCCAGCTCCTTCCAGGCTCCCCATCGTCAGCGCCAGACCCTCTTCTCTGGGCT
Organism: Tursiops truncatus; assembly: GCF_011762595.2. Classification (NCBI taxonomy): domain Eukaryota; kingdom Metazoa; phylum Chordata; class Mammalia; order Artiodactyla; family Delphinidae; genus Tursiops; species Tursiops truncatus. The sequence continues at coordinate 160,731,273 of NC_047034.1, read as the reverse complement.
GTGTCCAGAGCAGACAAGCTTTACTGTGACCACAGTTACTGTTGGCATCTTTCCATGGGGGCTCCATGCTCTCTCATCTCCATTGTCTCAATTAGCATCAGGGCTGCTTTTATTAGGAGATCTCCTTTCAGGAGTGACATAAAACATTTCCTGAAAGGAAGTACAGTTTCCATTTTCTCCCCCTCTTACCCATCATAAGGCATTTCCATTTCAGTTGAGTCTGTTTTCTTTTTGTGCGTCACATTTCAGAATCTGCAGCGTTAAAGACCAGCTGGGATGCCGTTTGGAGCGGTCCATTCCCAGCACCTTCCTGCTTCTCCTCCCCGCCCCTCAGTGGGCTGGTCTCCTCCTGATTGTTGCTCCCTTGGAAAGAAGGGCTTGAATCCACTTCTGTCTGCCTCAAAGCCTCTTAACAACCTACTCCACCCTCCTGCAGGCCCCCAGATGTAGATGATGATGGTGGTAAAAATGGTCCAGGTGTTGCAGATGAAGGGAGCTGATGATTGCTGTAAGTTGAATTGTGTTTCTCCAAAAAGATACATGCAAGTCCTACCCCCAATTCCTCAGAATGTAACCTTACTTGGAAACTGGATCTTGCCTGAGGTAATCAAGTTAAAATGAGATCGTTAGGGTGGGTCCTTGTCCAGTATGACTGGTGTCCTTATAAAAAGGAGAAATTTGGACACAGGGACAGACACAGGAGACCATGTCAGGAGGCACAGGGAGAAGATGGCCGTGAGCCAAGGAACGCCTGAGCCCGCGGAGGCCTCAGGACCAGGACCTCCTCCAGAGCCTTCCGAGGCAGCACGGCCCTGCTGACACCTTGATACAGAGTTCTGGCTTCCAGAACTGTGAGAAGTAAATTTCTGTTGTTCTAAGCCACCCAGTTTGTTGTATCTTGTTACAGCAGCCCTAGTAAACTAATACAGAGATGATGACAAGGTGGCGATGCATGTGAGGGGCTGTGTAGAGACATTGCTGGGAAGGGGCTGCCTGGGACTACCTTTCCCAGCACCCCCTGCGTGTAGGTGGAGCCATAGGATCAGCTCTCACCAGTGGGTTGGAAGAAGTGATGTGATTGTCACTTCTGGCTGAGGTGATTAAGAAGCAGGTGTGTCTTCTCCACTCTCTCTTTCCCCTCTGCAAGCTGGAAGCAGAGCAATTTGAGGCCTTGGAGGAAGGCGGAGCCATGAGGTGGAAGGAGCCTGGGCCCTAAATCACCGCAGGGAGGAAAGCCGCCTGCTGGCTGCCAGTGTCAGAGCTCTGAGAACATGCGGCAGATTTAACCCAGAGGAGGTGATGCCTGTGCACGGCCTTGAAAAAGTAAGAGACCAGTGGGAAGGGGCAAAGTGCACCAGGCAGAGGAGACAGCACGTGCAGAGGCCCAGGGGAGAGAAGCTGAGCCCTGGGAACCTCCAGTAGTTTGTGTGGTTAGGGTATATCCTGTGATGGGGAGAGAGGAGACCCCAAGGCAGAGAGGTGAATGGGAGCTGGGTCCTGGGTAGGCTTGGTGTCATGTGGGGGACTTTGGGAAGCATGCTGAGTCCCTGCAGGGTGGCTATTGAATGCTTTTGAGCAGAAGGACCATGTGATCACATGGTCACACTCGTGCATTCGAAAGGGCCCTCTGGCTCCCAGCGTGGGCTGGATTGGAGAAGGAAAGATGGAAGGCGGCAAGACCGGGAGGGAGGCTGGCCCAGTGCACTGGGAGAAAGTGCAGGGGCAGAACTGAGGCAGAGGACATGGGCGTGGCTTTTAGGGGAATTCAGGATTTAGAGTCAACAGGCCTTGGTGATGGATTTCGAGGGAGGGTGAGGGAAAGGGAGGGATAAAGGATGGTGTGTAGGTTTCAGGCCTGGGGATGGTGGCGTCATCGCTGAGATATGGGGATCCAGGACTTGGACAGTGTCTCTGTTCTGGCCCTGGCCTCCGTTTTCCCAATTGCAGTCCTGTGTCCAGAATTACAGACGTAGGTGATGGATCAATAGCTGGATGAACTAGTCAAAGGGCACAGCAAGTGCAAATGCTCAGAGGCGGGAAGTTTATAGTGGGGGACAGTTTCTACTTGTATAACGTCTGTATCCTCCACAGGCAGGGGCAGTTGTGCCTGTCTTGTTCACTTCTGCACCCCTAACACCAACAGCCGGAGCCCAGGACATAGCAGATACTCAATTAATGGTCATGAATGAATGGAAAAATCAACAAACAAAGTGCTTCGATTCGGCTGCAGCCCAGAGGACTGGCCGGGACTCCTGGGACCGGGGAATGGAGATCTCGAGTGCCGGGTGGTTTATTTTTCATTCCTTTGATGATGGGTTTAGAGTTGCGGCAAGGCCTGAAAAGAAAGACAGCTGGGTCCAGCAGCACAGCTAAGTGGGCCATTTGGGAGCCGAGGAAAGGGATATCCCTGGTCTGATGGTCCTTATTGGTCTTAGCAAATCAGAGCCTCCCTGGTGTTCCCCAGTGGATGGCAATGAGGAAGAATGCCAGTGCACTGCCACCCTCCACACTGGCCACAGAGAAGAGTAACCTCTGCTCTCTCCAGAGCCCGGCTCTGCTCTCTGCTTCCCTCCATCCCTCAAATGGAAAAGCAGGTGATGGGTGGTTTGTCTCCTTGCCTGTTTCCTTCTCTGACAAAGTCAGTTACCCTGTGAGGCATGGTTCCATCCATCTTACCTGGAGTCAACCAGCTTTTCTGCCAAATGCCCAGAACACAGCCCAGTGGAGACAGACTGTGTCCCTGACTCCCGCTGGATCCCCAGGGAATCCCTGGTCTTCCCTTTGGAAGGGGAACATTGTGGCAGGGCTGCAGCTGAGGTGCCTTCATCCATCCTGAGCAGAGCTGGCTGAGCCGCCCTCCGTGTAGCCAGGCCTGTTCCTGTGGCCCAACAACGGGGAGGGTTTGCAGAGTCTGGCACTGGCTGCTTCCTTTGCGAGGCAAGGAGCACTGTGAAAGGACGCCTACCCAGGCAGGCACACTTTCAGAGCCAGGCTGTATACCATCAACAAGGCCCCGCCCCAGGCTCGCAGGCACAAAGGCAAATGGCCAAGGGGAGATGAATGGGCATCTCAGAGCCCTCCCCCGCCCCGCCCCATTCCTCACTGCCCTGCCTGCATCAGGTCTTCACCGGCCCTGCCTGGACACCACCCAGTCCTACCCCCTGCCCTGCCCCAGACCTACCGTCACCCAGTTGCCATGCGCTGTGTCTCAGGCACAGCCCTGACCATGCCAGCCCCCTCCCTGCTTAGCGACATTCCAGGATTCTTCCTCTCCTACCAAAGGAAGCCGCTCAACTTTGCAGGTGAGGCTGACCTTGACTGAGCCCATTAACAGTCCTGCAGGAAGGCTGTGCAGTGCAGTGGTTAAGAGCCCAACTCTGAACCCAGGCTTCCCTGGTCAAAATCTTGGCGTGGCCATGGCCCTGAACGAGTTACTTAATTTCTTAACACCTCAGTTTCTTCATTTATAAACTGGAGATCATGATAATATGTATCTCATGCCGTTGTTATGAGGATAGATGAGTTAGTGTGTGTAGAGCCCTCACCACCTGCTCATTCTGGTGATCTGTTACTCCCCCTCCCCCCTTCTTCTTCCTCCTCCCCCACTTCTTCTTCCTCCTCCCTCCTCTCCCTGCCCCTTAGACTTGTTATCTAACTGCTCTAAGCCTCGGTTCATTCATCCTGCACGTGCAGATGGTAACGCCAGCCCCACAGGCTTCTTAAATGGATTGAATGGATTGAATGTTCACGAGAAGGGCTTGCTGCACAGTGGGTGCCTAATAACTGCTGGTTGACACAATCGGTGCTGGGCTGACATAAGCCAGCTCTGCCTCCAGAACTTCACCTCCAGAAGGGCAGGCAAGATCCCTGGGGAAACCTTATCCACCAGTTTTGCTCTGGGAAAGAGAACTGGAAACTTTTCTAATTCTAAAGAGTAAATGTCAGAGGCTTGGGAAGGATTTTGAGGTTCTGAAAATAAACGTCGGCAAGGAAGGGAAGGAGGGAAGGGGGAAAGAAAGGAGGGCATAGAGGTGAAGGAGGGCCAGGGTGAGAGGCAGAGAAGAGATGTCCAGACTGAGTGAGAGAGAGAGAGAGAGAGAGAGAGAGAGAGAGAGAGAGAGAGAGAGAAACCTCAGTGCCTGCCCCCAGATGCTGGGATACAGAGCTGAGAAAGCAGGTAGCTGCTGAAACAGACACTGTCATGCTTGGCGGATGGGTGCCACTGGGTAGAGAGGCTCTGTTCCGCCATCAGGTGAATTGAACAGGTCCAACAGTGGGTGTTTGACGTCAGCAGATATTTGTGGAGCAGGTGCAGAGCTGGGCTTTGGGAATAATAATACCCGTTCCACAGGGTTCGTGGGTGAATTTAGAAAATGAGTTAAAAGTGCCCGTCTCTGTGTCACACACAGTAGGACTGCAATAAATGATGTGCTTTTTCTCCTTCTTGTTCTATACCACGTTTTCTTTTCTTTGTCAGAACCCATCAAATTCTCCATGAGAAGTAGCCAGCTTTCCCCCTTAGACAAGTAAAAGTAGTTTGTGATTTTCTGTGAAAGGTGCTAGGTTGGTTGGTACTTTTATATGACAACGTAGATTTTGTCTTCTGCTCTTGCTGCTATGAAGTTGGAATAGTGAAGGCATCTGAAACTCACCTTCTGGGGGTCCGGCTGCCCTTGTGCACAGAATTTCCCGCTGGGTTTTAGTGGGTGCCTATAGAGCTGGTGCCATCCAGGGCACACTGAACGGGCCTGTGTTGCCTGGCGGGCGGGGCCTTCTTCCCCTGTACGCTTCTGCAGTTCATGTGCTGATAAGGTGGTTTTCGCACATTCATAAGCATGTGGGTATCTTCTTCAGTCATTTATATTTCGGGGAAAATAAATTCTTTACACTCTCGTAAAGCGACCGTTCTGCAGCCTCAGACACGCCCAGTGGATGTGAACAGGAGCTGGAAGAGGCCCTGCGCTGAGAATCAGTCCCGGATGCGCTGAGAGCTCGTTGTGCAGCTTTGGGAGAGTGGTTCCCTCTCTCTGGGTCTCAGCATCTCCTTCATCAACTCTGATACTTAGAGTCTGAATGTTCCGGGAGTGTGAGGGTCCAGGCAAAGGGGAGCTCAAAGGCTTTATTTATGAAACAGATATGGACCTACCCAGGCACAAGGCTGTGTCCCAAGGAAGTGGATCCATTTCTTGGCCTCAAAGAACAGATCTAGAGAGAGGAAATTCACTCATGAAATATGAAAACGTCACTGTAATGGACAGAATGGAAGCTACGGGGGCAGGGAGTTCCTTTTCTTTACTGCTGCTCCCTCCTCTGTGGATCCCCTGGCCTCTGCCCCTGCATCCCTCCTGGAAAAGGGGGCGGGGCGCAGCACCTTTAATCCATAATCAATGTGTCAGGAGGGCAGGGACAGAACTGACTGTGTACGCAGCTCACATTACCCTGAAGAGCCCAGCCCAGCCCAGTCAATCAATGCACCTGCGACGCTGGTGACTTCTGCCTCCAATCAATAATGCTTACAAAGTTGGGCGGGAGGGATGTAATTTCTTTTTCCTTCCCCCACTTCCTTTCTGGAATAACCAACCATCTCTCTTGCAAATAAATGCCTCGTGCCCTGCAGGCCCCTCAGGCCCTGGGAGGCTGCAGAGAGGTTTCCTTTCAGTGGACCCCAGTGTCTCCAAGCCCTGGCCCAAGAGCTTCACATGTGGACTTGACTCTCTCCGCAGCATCCCCGTGCAGTAGCATTTCAGGGGGGCTGAGTCACTTACATGAGAATGCACAGCCAGGAAGTGGCAGAGCCTGGAGCTAACAGATTAAAAATAATAACACGGAGCATTTATGGAGCCCCTCCAGTGCCTGGGGAGGTGGACTTGGAGAGGAGGGACTCTCTGAGCTGGGTCCTGGAGATCCCTGAGCGCTGTTCACCAGGCAGGCATGAAGGGAGAGGGGCAAAGGCAGGGGAGGGGAGGGACCTGCAGGTGGGTCCCTGGGGCTGGAGGCAAAGGGCTGGCTGGGAGAGGATGCTGGAGAGGAGGCCTGGTCCTGCGGGGCCTTGGATGCCAAGCCAGGAAGCTTGGGCTCAGCAGTCAGAGAACTTGTGGATTTCAGAAAGTTCTTCCATGTGGTAGGCTGAACCTGGCCCCCTTCAGCCCCACTCTTTTGTTTTATTTTATTTATTTATTTTTAAAATTAAATTAAATTAAAAATTTTTAACATCTTTATTGGAGTATAATTGCTTTACAATTGTGTGTTAGTTTCTGCTTTATAACACAGTGAATCAGTAATACATATACATATGTTCCCATATCTCTTCCCTCTTTCGTCTCCCTCCCTCCCACCCTCCCTATCCCACCCCTCCAGGCCGTCACAAAGCACCGAGCTGATCTCCCTGTGCTAGGCGGCTGCTTCCCATTAGCTATCTATTTTACATTTGGTAGTGTATATATGTCCATGCCACTCTCTTACTTTGTCCCAGCTTACCCTCTTTTGTTTTAGCTTTTCTCCTGAGCCCCATGGGACAGGATGTATTTGTGTGTCTCTCCGGGACAGCCAGAGACACCTGCAAGTGGCCTTGGCTCCGCCCACGGATGCCTCTCTTCTCAGGTTTAAAGACAGGGTGCTGCAACCCTTCCCATCCTCAGTCCTCATTATGCCTCTAGTCACCCTCCAGGTCATCGATAAAAATAGGTTAGATTTAATAACTGCAGTTCTACAAAACTGATGTCCGTGAGCTCTTGCTGTGAGCCAGCCCCTCTTCTCGCACTGTGCATGTCACCCCTCATGTCACCCTCACAGCATTCCCATGACCAAGGTTTGACGTCATTCCCATGTCCCAGGTCCGTGCTTTAACAGCGGTGCTGTATCACCGGCTGCCTCTTTTGTGGTACTCCTTATTCTCTGAACTTTTCTACTAAACCATTCCAACATGTAAAAAAAATAAATAAAATAACTATTTAAGAAGCTGGACTGTCACATCCTTCCTTGTTCCTGGCCTCTCTGAGCACAGAGGATGGCATCTATTCAGCTGTGACTCCCAGGTACTGAATGCTTCCCTGTGCTGGCCCTATACTAAGCCCTCTACAAAGATCTCCTCTAGTCCTCCTAACTCCCCCCAACCCCAAGAGGCCAGTTTAGTTATCTCTGTTTTCCAACTGAGAGCAATGTAACTCAGAGACGCAAAGGGACTTGTCCAAGGTCACACAGCTAGGCAGCGCCTGGCGTCAACAACTGACTCCAGAGCCCTTGTTCTGAACTCCTGAGCAGGGGGAGTTCTCTGAGTCTGACTTCTGTAAGGGGAAAACAGAGGAACAAGAACAAACTTGTCCTCGGTTCTGGTAACCAGAAACCAGGAACCCAAAGCTCTGTGTCACCTTCAGGCTGTTTTGAGGATGGATGGGCTGAGCTCCTGTGCTGGCTGCAGCCTGGGTGGCTGTTCTTCCCTGAATTACGGCCTCTGTGGTTAAAGGGCTCTGGTTTTGACTTGCCAACCCAGATGCTTTGTGTCACTTAAGGCCACCTTTACCAGGACTCTGACAGTCTCCACAGTGGGGGTGGGGTGGGGGGGGAGGGACTTGATCATCACTGTCCCTTCTTCTCAATGGTTAGACCAATGCCTCCAGTCACTGCTGCCCCCATCCCTGGCCCTACTGGAGCAGCATCAGAGGGGCAGCTTGTGCATGTAATTCAATAGCCAATCATGGAGGACACCTAGTTTGAGGCCTTGCCTGTGGGAGTACTGTATCAGTCAGCATAGGTGAGGCTTTACTTAGTAACAAACAGTCCCCAGTGGCTTAAAAAATATATATATATATATGTTACTGATATTTTATTTATTTGTTTCTTTATTAATTTATTTTGAAATTGAAGTATAGTTGATTTACAATATTGTATTAGTTTCAGGTTACAACATAGTGATTCGGTATTTTTATAGATTATACTCCATTTAAAGTTATTACAAAATAATTGTTATATTTCCCTGTGCTGTTCAATATATCCCTGTTGCTTATTTAATTTACATATAGTTGAGCGTCTCTTAATCCCGTACCTCTATCTTTCCGCTCCCCGCTTCCCTCTCCCCACTGGTAACCACTAGTTATTCTCTATATCTGTGAATCTGTTTCTGTTTTGTTAGGTACATTTGTTACACACATTTTGTTGTTTTATTTTTTTGGATTCCACATATAAAACCCCACATGTTTATTTCTTGCTAATCCTACCTGCCCGTTGTGAGTTGGGTGAGGTTGCTCTGCTCATCAGGGCCATTCACGGACCCCAGGTGACAAAGTAGTCATCAAGCCAGAGATGGAGAGAGTCCTGGTGGGTTTACACTAGCCATTAAATGCTCAGCAGGGGAATGACATGCATTACTTCATTCACACAACTCATTGACCAGAACAAGTCACATGGTCCCACTGGGCCACAGGGGACAGGAAGTTCAATACCATCGCACACCTGGAAGGGGGAGATGCGAAAATATTTGGCAGAAGGTATGACTACCCCAGGCACCAGGGGGTTGTGAAGGGTGGTGACTCTGCCCCCACCTCCCCCTTCATACCACCTCCCACCCTGCACACCACCCCAGGGGGCTTACAGCTTCGGCAGGGTGACTGTGCTGATTTTCCTCCCATTCAATCCCAGGGGTCTGTGGACGTAATTATCCCGAAAGTCGGAGATTCAGCAGGTAAATGAGCTGAGGGTGATCACAGAGCTTGGAAGTGACTGGGCTGGGACTGGAATCCAGGTTTGTCTGGCTCAAAGCCCAATCCTCTTCTCCCTGAACCGTGCTGCTCCTCAAAATGATCAGAAAATTGGCAGAGCAGTGGAGAGACTGGGATGAATGGTGGGGTGCAGACAGTGCCACAGGCCACCAAGAGCCTAAGAACCCGGGAGGGTCTGGAGGGGTCACATCGAGGTGGGTGAGGAAAATACAAGGTGCCGTGTGTGGGGCTGCGATGCTTACTTAGTAAGAGGCATCAATGACAGCCTCTGGATAGTGAACTGTTCCTTTGTGCCAGGCGCCCTGCCAATCGCTCTGCACCAATTCAATCACTGAATTCTCAGAGCAACCCCCTGATGAGGTACCATTGGATAGTACCAACGAATAAGGTACCATTTTACAGATGAGGAAAATGGAGGCCGGAAAAGTTGATGCCTGAGTTCACTCAGCTGGTCAGAAGCTGAGCTCTCTCTTGCCACTTGCACCCCTTTGCTCTTCCTTACGAGCCCCAGAGCCTGACAACCAAGCTTTGGGTTAAAAGAGCATGTACAGCTCCCAACCTGCTGACCACCTTCTCCTACCCCCTCACTCTGCCAAACCCAAGCCTGCCTTTAACAACTCCATTTCCCCAGAGAGGGACCCACTTCATTATGAAAGGCTCCCCTCCACAAAGACACAACATGGAGGCTGATGAAATTCACTTGGATTCAGAGTCACTTTGGAAATCGATTCGCTATGATTGCAAATCCAGTGTCTGTCAGCAGTTGCCTAATTTTAGCTAGATCTTTGCAGGCTTCTCACCAGGCTCATCCGCCCCTGTGGACTGACAGAGCCGTTCTGAGAGTATCATTGATCTTTTGACTAAAGTATCCTATGAAACACAAACCCGCTATTACTCAGAGAGCTGTCTGCCGTGGTGGCACAGAAGAAACGCCCCCAGGTCAATGATAACCATAATTTCATTGTAAAACACGCCCTCTTGTACCGTGTCCCTCCCACCTCTTCCCCGCTTTGATCTTGGGCTCACAGCTCAGACCTGGAAAATCGATGCCTTTCACTGTTTCAACTTTGTCACAGAGCAATGGGGGGGGTTGGGTGGGGAACCATCAATAGGGTGTTAAAGATATTTCCAGTTATGTGCAAGCTCCCTGTGATGAGGGCCCTTGGCAACTTGCAGTGAGTTAGCACCTATTTATTTGCAGGAGGGGAGTTGGTGGGAGGTTGAATCAGTGCTCCTGTTCTGGGGTATTCCACCCAGCTAAGTGACTGAGGAGGCGGCAGAGGTGGAGGGTTGCCAGAGGTTCTGGAGTCCCTGGAAGGCAGAAACCATAGTCCTTAATTGTGGAAGTGGACAGAATAAGAAATGGGTGTCTTATCTTGCAACCTGTTGGCCAGGCAGTGGGGAGTTCCAGGAAAGGAGACAGGGAGAAAGGCATCTACCACTTCGGAGACAGGTGTTCTCTGGCAGGACCGGGTCATCAACTCCAATTTGGGGAAGATCCTGAGGGTCCAACGACCTCATCTTAGACGTGGGCCCCCTGAGACCTGGGGAAGGAAAGGCAGCCTGTTTCTCGATCCCCCTATAAATCAGTGGCAGAAAGAGATTTTATGGATGGCAGGGGAAAGAACACAGTTTCCTTCAGCTGGCCCTGAGGGTGCCCAACGGTCTAGGCCAGGGATCTAGGCCACATCTGACCCACAGTCTGTTTTTGCAAATAAAGTTTTATTGGAACACGGCCCCACTCATCCTCTCCTGTACTGCCTAAGGCTGTGTTCATGCTCCACCGGCAGAGCTGACGCGCTGCATCGTCAGCCACAGTCCGCAATGAACCTACATCAGGAGGTCTGATCTGTTGTTTCCTAGATTCCGTTTACCTGCCTGCACGTGCCGTGTTTGCAGCCGGATACCTTGTAGGAGGTGACTCTGCAGCACTGGCCAAGAGGCAAAGCTGAGCGTGGGCAGGTGTGTGGAAGCGGCCTGGGCAGGGGAAATAGTGTAGGCAAAGGCACAGAAGTGTGGAAGGAAGCAAGAAGGAGCTCGAGGTGGATGGTGATGGTGGGGGCGGGGGATGGAAAAGTAGGGGCAGGCAATGAGTCTACAGACTTTGCCCAAGGCCAGACTTGTAATGCCAGGCTAAGGAGTTTGAAATCTATCCTGGAGACCAAAGAGTTTTGCGGCCTGCTTCCTCTGAGGTGGCTCAATGGTTGGGTTGCCGGATTTAGCAAATAAAACTGTAAGACGGACTCTTCATTACATTTGAATGTCAGTTAAACAATGAATATTTTTTTAGTATGAGTATGACCTATACAATATTTAGGATATACCTATTCTGTTTTTAACTGTTTTTTATTCAATTAATACATTTATTGAAATCCAGCTACTGGAGTTAGACTTTTAAAAATAATTTTCCCAGCCATCCCATGAGATACGTACTAGTAATAAATCCATTTTATAGATAACGTCTAAGACTTGGAGAAATGATCAGTGACACACAACATAGGCGCTGCAGCTGGGAATCAGTGTCAAGCCAGCTCAGGTCTTCAGAGCTCCTGTTCTTAATAACTCTCTGTTTTCCTACACAGAATGGTTCAATTAATTCTGCTTGAGATATACTTATCATAAAAAAGAAATCCATTGTTCATCTGGAATTCAAATGTAACTGGATGCCCTGTATTTTATCTGGCAGCCCTGCTTGGGGATGCAGCAGCGGGAGGGGAGGTTGAGAGTGGGAGTGGAGTGTTGGCAAAGTCATCCCAGGCCAAGGCTTGAGGGGCTCCTTCCTTCTCCCCAGGAGACTCCCCCCTTTACTTTTCCAGAAGACCACAACCTTTCACTGGCAACCTGCCTCACACGAGGTGAATATGGGAACTGGACTTCTGGAAGGCAGGCCTTGGCAAGGGCCCCAGTGGAGGCCTGAATCCTCCCTGTATCAGGAGCTCCCAGGGCGCCTTTGAGGAGGTGGGAAGTGGGGGCAGGAAGGCAGGGGCCTGGAGGGAGAAGGGGGATGAGGTGTGGCTGCCAAGTGGGTCTGTTTACTCCCACTCGCTGCAGGTTACATTTAAATGGGATAAAATTATCCTCTAAGCCCCTTTATTTCCATTCAGTGCTTCTAGAAAAGACACATTTGACATGTAGGAGAAGGAAAAAAAGAAAGCGAGAGATATAATTTTCAGTTGAAACTGTAGGATGGAGAGATCTCAGTGAACTCAGCGTTTAGTGTGTCTTAATGTCTCCATACATGAGTCCAGGTGAGTGAGATGATAGAAAGTGTGCCGGGATCTCCCCCACGAGTCCCTGTCTTGGGGGGAGGGGTGTTGCAGGGGGAAGGGCTTGGCCCTCCTCACAAAGGTCTCCCCCAGTGATAGGCCGTGAGGCTCACTCCTTCCCTCTCCTCATGGGCAGCCTTGAAGTCCATGTAAAGGGGGCACACCAGAGAGGGTCACTCATTTTAAATATGCATCGTTCCCTGGACCATGATCATTTCCTTAAGAGAAGTATCCAGGGGTGGACTTGTCAGGACAGATGCTTTTGAGGCACTTTGCCAGAATGCCTTGGGTCAAGCCTGGGCTCCACCATCTACTCGCTGTGTGACGGTATGCAGACCACTTCCTCTCTCTGTGCCTCCGTCTCCTCATCTGAAAAATGGGGATGATAACAGTACCCACCCCTCCTAGGGTTGTTGTGAAAAATTAAAGTGTTTACTACACCCTCCACTCAAGAAAACACTCAAGAAATTATAGCTACTACTATTGTTTTTTATTGTTATTCTTAGAGTGCCTCCAGAAATGCTGTGCTAATTTTAGTGACTGACAGCACCTCTCGAGTGTTTTAGACGTGGAAAGGGCAGGATGGAGAGAGCTGGCTTCTTTACCTGGGTCTTCATCTGACACATATAATCTTGCTGAACCCTTGTCCCTCTTTCTGAGTGTCAGTTCTTTCATCTGTTAAATTAGCCATGGTCTATGTGATCACTGAAATCCTATTCAGGTGATGAATTTGTGAATAGATAGCTGGAAAACGAGGAACTTTCAAAAATAGGACAGATATGCCTTTTACAATCTTTCAAATGACTCGGGAAAACTTGTTGATGAAGTAGAGATAAACTCATGCCTGGATCATGATATATTCTGAGTTATTTGGGTCTACTCTACTGCCTACATCCATTTGTTAGTTTAATAAGCGCTTATTGGAAAGCACCATGGGCAAGGTTAGGGTTTGGGGAAATGGAAACCCTTCAATCATTTATTCATCCACTCACTGAACACATGGTTATGGAGTCCCAGCTCTGTGACAATCACTGTTCTGGGCACTGGGAATACAACCATGAAAAAGATAGACAAGGGCTCCACCCTGCAGGAACTCACATTCTGGAAGGGGAAGCAGGTAAATATACAAGTATATCAATAAGTAGATGGACTTCAGACCATGATGAAGGCGATGCAGGTAGTAACTGAGGGTGATGTGCTTGAACAGGGGATGCTGTGGGACAGGAGGACGGAAATGCACGATCGGATGATCAGGGAGGGCTTCTCGAGGGAGACGATATTTGGACTCAGGACTTAACAATAAGAAGGATCCAGTCATGTGGAGATCAGGGGGCAGAGAGCTGCAGGCAGAGGGAACAGCATGTGTAAAGGGCTGGAGGTGCACACTAGCTGGCTATGTTCTAGGCCCTGAGGAAAGGCCAGTGTGGCCGGAGCAGAGTGAGGGAGGGGAGAGCAGTAGGAGATGAGGTCAGAGAAGCAGAAATAGAATTGCAAGGATTAAAAGTGTTTAGCTCAGTCGCTAGCGCACAGTAGGTCCTTTATAACCTTTCCCTACTTCTGAGAGCTCACCTGGCTACAGATAACATGAGTGGGAGGAGAGAGAGGAGACCCGTGAGAGAATCTTGAGGTCCTTTCCAAACCCAAGAATTTGTGACTAAGAGACTTGAAAACAATTTGCTAATTTTAGTAGGGTAAATACTCTCACTTCCAGTCCTTTTTATAATATTAAATGGCTTCACAAAATATATTTTGTTCCCTCCCTGGAATTATGATCAGCTTGTGTTACTGACATTTTCTTGTATTTTCAAAGACATGTCTAAATTTCCCCTTTAAAATGCAAAGGCTAATTCAAGACTCAGAATTCCTTTTTTTTTTTGAGTTTTGGAAATATCTGACAGTAGTCTAATATTAGTAAAACTGTAAGCTCCACAGAATTCCTTTTATGCACTTGGAAAATTCTCTTGTCTTGGCCCCTTGCCCTATGCTCCCCAGAAAGTCAGTCTCCCCGGGCCCTCCTGGATGTCCAGGGGCCCCCAGCTTGGCTCTGTGTTTCCCAAGGAGGTTCCTTTCAATGACTCACAGGACTGGAAGCAGAGCTAAAGGCTGAGGAGCCCAGCCCTTCATTTCACAGATGAGGAAACCAAGGTCAGAGAGAAGAGAATTCTCCAGGGTGTCTACTGGGAATATGATCTGGGACAAGGATATCTCCCACAAACCCCTTAACCCACAGCACATGGAGAGCAGCTGCCCTTCCCAGGTATGCAAAGGACCAGTTCTGCCAATAACTGCAATTAATTCATTAATTGATTCCTTCCAAAGACATCCACTGACAGCTACCACGTGCCCAATAATGAGCAAGAACGAGGAAAATAGAGGATAATAAGGTGAAATCTCTGATCTCAAGTCGAGTTGGAGTGGGAGCAGAGGCATACCAACCAGAAAACATCACATCCTCCTCTTCATAGTCATTGTCGCCATTATGAGCATCATCACAGTTTTACAGGGGGTGGTGGGAATGGAGCAGTTTGTCAGGAGGCAGAACTGAAGGTTTAGCAGAGGAGGTGACACCTGAAACTTAAAGAAGTGAGTGTTTTCTGTGCAGGTGGTGGAAGGGAAGCAATCAGAGGCAGAGGGAACACACGGCCAAGGCATGGAGGTAAGGTGACAGAGAGTGTGGCATGAGGACCCTGCAAATATTCAGGTGAGTGCACAGTGCAGGTTGGGTGTGTCTGGAAGGGGCTGGACAGGTAGCCTGGGGCCAGATCATGAAAGGATTTGAGTACCTGGTCAAGTGCCCAGCAACACTCCCTCCTCTCTCCATCCTTCTGCTAACAGCCTTTCATTTCCTTCTTGTTTGCCCCTTCCCCACTCTCTGTGGTTCTGGACTGGTTGTCAATCAACCACCTCCCTCCCAACAAAGGAAGGAGCATGTGACTCAGAAGTGACCAATCACAGTACCCAACCCAAGTGGCTACTGTGATTGGTGCAGGGATAGGCACATGGCTCAAGCCAGGCCAATCAGAGCTCTTCTCTAGAGATTGATGAATGGTTGCTGGGCAGGGCAAGGTCTCTCTTTCCTCTGGGCCACGGTAAGCCTGGTGGTGTCTTTCCACCCTGTCCGCTCCATGCATCTGGCCATTTGGAAGAAAGGATGAGCTGGGCTTCTGACCTGCGTTATGCTGCGTAAATGGCTCTTCTACCTGGGTCTGAGTGTGGAGCACGTGGTCATAATCACTAATTACCTGGTTGCATCCTTCCCTGAAGCAGCCCCCTCGCTGCGCCTACCCTCTCCTGGTGCCTCCAGCCTCTCTCCACCCCAGCCCTCTTGCCTTTCCTGACTCATCCTTAAGTAAAGGCTTTTCCTCACCTCTGCTGGAGTGCTCAGAAGCTCCGCTTTGCTGGGGGAACTGGGACGGACACCTTCACTGCTTGGCATTGTTCTCGGGAAGCCGAGGTACCTCTCAATTATGTATTAGGCAGGCTTTCTCCATCAAAGGGCCTGAAATTCTGGGAAACTTTTCCCTCTGTTGCTTGCTGGGCCAGGCACAGGGTCTTACCAATTTAGCGAGCCCGGGAGAGAAATGAGAGTCTGCTGCTCCCCAAGGGGAGCCTGACTGGGTTGATCTAAAATAGAAGGGGGAAGAAAATAAAATAAAATAGAAGGGGAGGGAGGTTGACCTGGTTCGGGGCCGGTTATTGGGGGCTGGCCTTGCGGGCTGCTCCCGAGGGTGCTGGGTGAGGGGCAGTGGGCGGTCCAGGTGCTGCTGGCGCTTCTGGGCCGTAGAGCTGAGTGGAGAGGCTGTTTGGAGGAGGGTGGGAGTCCCTGCCCTCGCTGTGTCCATCTGTGTGAGGTCCCCATGCAAGAGAGCCTTGGTTACTGAGGCTCGGGTCTTGCCCACCAGCCCTGGTCTCTGGGAACCCCGGACACTCAAGATTATTTGAGTGCGAGTCTATTAGCGTCCAATGTTCATTCAACTAAAGTCTTTGCCCTTCTGGCTCATGGAGATTTAGAACCGGAAGGGAGCTTAGAAGCCAGAGTGAATCCTCTTCAGAGGTGGGACTCGCTCGCGGATAAACATGTCCGAAGAGTCCCTTGCCTCGGGATAGCATCCCATCTCTTTGGCACAGATTTGAGGTCTGTCTCGTGCAGCCCTCAGGACACTTCCAGCCCCACTTCTGGCCACAATAAATGCTTCCCCAACATATTGTGAACCTGCACTGCTCTGGGCCTTTGCTCCTGTCTCCATGTCTGGGTTCTCTTCCTCTCTGCCACTTGGTGCCATTCTAAGCATCCGTCAAGAGTAGACCAGATGTCTTCTCCTCCCTAGAGCCTTCCCCTTCCTGCAGGCAGGACTAACCACTCTGTCCTCCATCCTCTCACTGACGTCTCATCTTGGATTCCCTTCTCAGAAGGACCTTCACGTGGGCTTCCCTGGTGGCGCAGTCGTTGGGAGTCCGCCTGCCAATGCAGGGGACATGGGTTCGTGCCCTGGTCCGGGAGGATTCCACATGCCGCGGAGTGGCTGGGCCCGTGAGCCATGGCCGCTGAGCCTGCGCGTCCGGAGCATTTGCTCCGCAACGGGAGAGGCCACAGCGGTGAGAGGCCCGCGTACCGCAAAAAAAAAAAAAAAAAGAAAGAAAGACCTTCACTGACCTGTCCATCTGATGGGCACAGTTCATTGTCCACGCCAGAGCGAGACTCTATAACGTCACCCCGTTTATCTTCTTCCAGCCTCTTCCCACCTGGGATACTCGAGGATGATGGTCTACCTGTTCCTTCCTGCCTCCCCACTCCAGACGTCAGATCCTGGGGGCAGGGACCTCGTCTGTTCGCTGCTGCACCCTCACCCCCATCTGGGCCGGCACACAGTAGGACCTCAATAAGCCTGGTGGTGGCATGAGTGAACCTGACATTGGGCCTTTGTCTGGCATCCCAGGTTGTCTCCTTGAGGACAAACCTGTGTCCTAAAGTGTCCCAGCTCCTGTGCAGCACGAGGAAGAGGGGCTCAGAGCCCAGGGGGTGACTCTCTGCCGCATTTTGAGGGTTTGGAGAAGGAGCCTTAAGGCCAGTCAAGTGGCTAAGTCACGTCTTTTCAAATGGGGCAAACGCGGATTTACACAATAGCCTGTGACAAGCTCATCTTCAGGGGACGATCTGGCAGGAAACATTCCTTTTTCCAAAGGGTGCCTCAGCCCTGGGAGAAATAATGAGGGCTTTTTCAGGATTCTAATTGTTCCCGGTGCTGACAGGCTGCAGGGCCAGAGCTGCCGCCGCCGCCCAGCACTCACGCAGGCACCCAGCGTGTCTATTCCCGGGTCTCCAGGTGAGCACCCTGCTCCCAGGGGTGCCTGGGGGTCCAGGGTCCGTCCCTGTGGTTTCTGCTCCCTCCTGCCGACAGGCACGTGACCTCAGCGGGAAGAGGGCCTCCCTGGGAGCCCAGGACCTGGACACAGCGGGTCCTTACTCAGCGGGGCTGTCTTCTCCTGCCTGCAGCTCTAGGGGCCCAGCAGGGGAGGTTTCAGGGTCTCCTGAATGCCCCTGACAGGCTCCTGAGGCTGGGGGTGCAGTGGTTCAGGGCTTGGGCTGCGAGGCTCTTGCTAGGTAAAGAAATAGGGGCTCGCTTCCCTGGTGGCGCAGTGGTTGGGAGTCTGCCTGCCGTTGCAGGGGACACGGGTTCGTGCCCCGGTCCAGGAAGATCCCACACGCTGCGGAGCGGCTGGGCCCGTGAGCCGTGGCCGCTGAGCCTGTGCGTCCAGAGCCTGTGCTCCGCAACGGGAGAGGCCACCACAGTGAGAGGCCCGCGTACCGCAAAAAAACCAAAAAGAAATAATTGACCCCATATTGTCCAAGCTGAAAAGGGCCTTGGTGACCATCCACTCAATGCCTTGACTGTCCAGATGGGGGACGAAGGCAGACGTGGGGATGTCAAAGGGAGGATGGGGCAGGGGCTGCATTTTAGGAGCATCTTTAGTGCCAAGCTCTCCGCAGTAGGGACGGGGCTCACCCACATGGGCCCCAGCTGAGGGCCAGGCACAGCACCAGGGTTACCTCACTCAGGGTTCACACCAGCCCTGTGATGCCGGTATTATCCCATTTCCCAGATGAGGTAAGTAAGGCTCACAGAGATTAAGTGACTTGCTCAGTGCCCCACAGCAAATCCCTCCTAAACACAAAACTGACCAGTTGGGAAAAGACACGTGACCTTCCTGGCTTTTGCACCAACCAGAGATCCCCCAACACTTCCACTTCCTGTCCTCCAGGGACGGAGCATAGAGGGAAAGATGCGGGTTAGGACCAGAGACCTTTGCTGGAGTCTGAGATGCATCTGGGTTCCGCTCATTAGGAGATGATGGAGGGTCAGTTGCATCACTGCCCTGCCCCATGCTGTCCCCCCTTCCCAAGACTGAAACAATTAGATGGAGAGAAAAAATGAGGCTTATGGCTGCTGGTTTAGTGCCTTAATGGTCCCTTGTCTAGACGCAGGCTGCATGGAGCTGCAGGAATGTACGGGCTTCCTGACATCCCAGCTCAAGGCAGCTCTTCCTCAAGGCCCAGAGCAGCTCCTGGCTCCCACTGGTGCCCCCACTCCTGTCCTTCCTTCTTAAATCCTAGAGGGCTGGCCCCAGGGGGCACTCCCACACTGAGCTCCCCTGCCCCTGCCCCAGACTCAGCAGGGTCTTCGGTTCTACGCCCTCCAGTTCCCCTTCACTGGGGATTTCAAGACCCTGGACAAGGAGCTTGGGAGCCATGGGTTCAGTAGATGATGCAACTGGTCCTGTCTGGCCAGGGTCCTATCTCTAATGTGTCCACCTTGGACCAACTTCATTAAATCTGCCTGGACCCTAATGTGCCCCCCATCCATCCTTGCCTCCTCTTCTCATCCATTTCCACAGCAGCCAGGGGGGTGAGTCAGAATAAATCCAAAAGTCTAAAAGTCCGAAAGTCTAAAAGGTGAGTCAGAATAAGTCCATTCCCTCGCTAGTGGCTTCCCCATTGAACTTCACATAAAATCTGAACTCATCATGGAGAGTCAAGTATGGTCTTTTCAGGGAGCAAATGACACATGAGGGAGGGTGATTGAAGGGAGTTTGATGGGGGAATGATTCACCAAGGTATAGACAGGATACAGGAAACCAGCAAGGGATGGTGGGACCCCTGGGATGAGCAACAGTGGGGAGCTGTGTCCACCTCAGTCCTGACGGGGCCAAAGGAGGGGTGGTTATCAGACTCCAGAGAGAGCTGCAGCCGTGGGAGAGGGGCTACCTGATGGAGCTGGGGCTACAGGAGAGAGATGCAGCCACTGTCAAACATGGCTTAGCGGGAAGAACCGCGAATAAACACCTGACCTCTCTCCTCCTCCCCCTGGTCTCCTCTGTTGCCTCCAGGACCCAAAAGAAGCTGGGGCCCAGGAGGGTGCAGGGCCCTGTTGGTGTTGCCCCTGCAGGTCAGTGTCCCAGGTACAGAGCAGGGGAGGAGGGTGAGGGTGAATCTGGAGGGCACACAGAGGACAGCAACACATGTGGCCCCTGAGACCCAACCAGATCTTCCCTGCCTGCCCCTCGGACCTCATCTTCTGCCCTCTGTCCCTCACTCACCCTGTTTCCACCACACTGACCTTTGTTCAGCTTCTCAAATACACGGAACTCACTCCTGCCTCAGGGCCTTTGCACTTGCTGTTTCCTCTCCCTGGGAGGCGCTCTTCTTCCTCATCCATTCATGGCATTGAGGTCTTGGCACAAATGTCACCTCCTCTGGGGACTCTCCATTCACTCACCCAACTTTGCCCCCATACCCTACCCAGCCATAATTTCTATTGCATTGCCCTGTTTTATTTGCATCATAGCCTCTATTGCTATCTGACATTTGCTGCTCTACTTCTTTGCCCAGCTGGAGCATCAGTGCCAAGAGACCAAGACCAGGTGTCTCTTGTCCCTTGCCGTATCCTCAGCACCAAGGGCAGTGTCTGCATGTGTTACATGATTAATGAATGCTTGTTGAATGACTGTCAAATAACAAGGCAGGCGAGGACAGTGGGTAAGAGCACAAGCTTTGCAGTGACATGATCTGTGTTTGAAGCCCAGCTCCACCACTTTCTCAGCTGTGTGACCCTGGTCAAGCTGCTCAGTCTCCCTGTGCCTCAGTTTTCTCATCTGGTCAATAGGAACAACAGGACACCATGCCTCATTGTGTTGTTGTAAGGATTAAGTGAGTACATGTGGCACCGACCTGGCCTGTAGCAGTACGTGGTGTGTGAGGATTTGCTCTTATCCTTATTGTTCTAGATTTCAGCATCTGAGCTGCTGCTTTGCTCCTTCTCCTGAGACCCCAGACCTTCCAGGGCTGAGACTCAGCCCCTCCTGCCATCCCAAAGATACCTTCAAGCTGTACAGGATTTCCGAGGAGGGCCTAAGCCTCCACCCCAGGCTCTGGCTACCCTCCCAGCCTCACATAAAGCCCTCCTGTTTCCCTTTCTGGGTAGCAGCCTGGGGGTCTTCCTTCAGCTCCTTAGACCAGCCCTGCCCCTCCCACCTCAGGAGAGGACTTCCACGCTGCTCCTTCTGCCTGCCACACCCCCGCCTCTACTTACCTCACTGCATCCTTCAGTCTCCGATCAAATGTCACCTCCTTCAAGAAGGCTCCCCCAACCTCACCTGGGACCGTATCAAGCCCTGTCACCCGTCTCAGGCTCCTGCCCTTCTCCTTGGCCCCAGCCTCACCTGGGACCGTATCAAGCCCTGTCACCCATCTCAGGCTCCTGCCCTTCTCCTTGGCAACACCTGCCTGTGGGAATTAACTCTGTTATCAGTTAGTAAATGTTTTACCCTCCTCCCCCCACCAGCATATATACCCTGCGCTCAGGCTCTTCTGTGCCAGGCTTGGTGGGTGTTTGGGCAGCTGCTACCTGCCCTGGGCCTGGCCCTGCCTGGTCGCTGACCCAGCATCTGACCCTAGATTACCTCGTCTCTTTCACCCAAGGCTCATTCGTTTGCCTCCCCCCCTCCTTCGCTCCTGTCCTGCCTCCCTCTCTCCCTCCCTTCATGCCTCCTTCCCTCCCTCCCAGCCTCCAAGGCAGTTACTGAGCTAATTGCTTATTCTAGGCTCTCTGCTGGGCCCTGGGGTTGTAAGACGCTGCTCCTGACCTCAGGGCTCCCAGCCTCCCAGAGGGGGTATACTCACCCCCTGTGTGCTGTGAGAGGGATGAGAAGGGGAGGCCCTATCCAGCCTGCCGGGGGCTGCGCTGGGTGCTCAGGGGAGTCTTTTGTCCCCTCAGCTGAATTTTGAAAGATCTTCTCGGGGGAAGTTGAAGAAACAGCACTCCAGGCAGAGGGAACAGCATGTGTGGCAATCCGGAGTATTTTGGCAACTTCAGCAGCAGACAAGTGGAGGGAAGGCTGGCAACAGGTGAAGCTGGAGACGTGGTGTGACAGATTGCAATGTGCTCACAAACCCCAACCTCCCCCACAGTGTATGCCCTTTGCTATGCAGGGGTGACCAGGAGGTTGAACCTGTTTCTCTACCTTGAATCTGGGCCTGGCCCAATGACCTGCTTTGATCAAGATGACATTAATAACATAACACATGCAGGGACTTGAAAAATGCTGTGCAAGGGGCCAGCCCTTTCCTGCTGCTGGGAGACTTGTGACTGCCACTCCTGGGCAAGCTCAGGCTGGCTTTCTGGGGATGAGAGACTATGTGGACAGATGCCCCAGGCATCTCAGCTGTTCCATTGGAGACCCATACAGTTGGCTGAGGCCATTTGGAACCATCAGCCCCAGTCAGGCCAGCCTGACCTGGAAGAGCTGCCTCGCTGACCAGCAGAGCCATTAGAAACGTTCACGATTGTGTTTTAAGCTCTAAGTTTTAGGATGATTTGTTATGCAGCAAACGCTAACTGATACACATGAGGAGTCAAATTGGGGAGGGGAGTTGCCTTCTGTGCTAGGTGGGGAGTCTGGACTTCATTACAGTGACTTTACTGCAAGCTCTGGAACCTGGTGGTCTGGGTTCAAATCCCACTCTGCCACTTCCCAGCTGTGGGACCTTGGGTAGGTCATTTCACCTCTCTGTGTCTCAGTTTTCTCATCTGCTAAATGGGGATGATGAGCAGTGACTGGAACATGGTAAGTGCTCAGGAAACATTGGCTGCTAGTCTGTTGACCTTACATAGTGGTTGCCGATTGCTATATCTGCAGACTCTGGCACTCTGGCCTGCCTTAGCTCACTCAGACCCACAGGACCGGATGAGGTGGTGGGTGTGACCCTGAACCATTTGATGTATGTTCTTGCCAGTCCATACTGTGGGTCTCATGACCCCCAGCCAACTCAGCACCATCCAGATGTTCTGTGGGGGCAGAGTCTCCTCCATCTCTCATGGCTGAGACTCACCTGGTTTTCAAATAAACATGTGTAGCACTCACAGGGCTTCAGGAAGAGCATAATTCCACATGCACATGAGGCAGGGACCATACTGTTATGTTGTTTCTCTAAATACCTGGAGGCCTTTGGGCAATGGCTGCATTTAAATGAAGCATCAGAGAAATTAAAGATGACACCCTTGTTTCTCTGACAGGCTGTTTGGCTTTATGGGAAGTTGGTAAACTACCAAGCCAACTCCAGTGCCGTGGTTGCCTAGTCTGCTCTGAGACAGGGGCATGGAGACCCTTTGCCTCTGCTCCCGCCAGCCTCAGAGCATGGGACTTGCCAGGATGGTAGCGCTAAGAAAGGGGGTTTGAGGGTCAGTGAAACAAAAGGGGTGGAGTGAGTGACGTAGGAATCAGGCAGATGTGATTATTTCACTTCACCCTTATAATCTGACTATAAGGAAAATCCTATTATTTCCCCCATTTTACAGATGTGAGATAACTTATCCAAGGTCACTGGGCTAGTAGGTGATGATTGCAACGGTTCTGACCAGAGAGAACTGTTCTAGGCATTGTGCTAAGCCCATCCCCATCCATGATCTGGTTTAACCTTCTCCATAGCCCTGTAAGGTGGCTATTGCAACTCCCTGTTTATAAATGAAGAAACTGAAGTTCAGGGTCACAGAGCTCATAAGGACTCAGGGTTTGAACTTGTGTGTCTCTTGCCCTAACGTTCATATTATGAATGTTCCCCACATGTCTTTATTCTTCCTGAAGCCCACAGAGGAGAACAGCAGACCTGTTTTGGCAACAAGATTACAGCCTCATTCCTTGGAGGCCCACGGGAGGACCCCCTCCTAATCTGGGCTAATGAGTACAGGGGGTCTGGGACAGTCAGAAATGTCTTGGTTGAGTTCTCCAGAGCAGGAGCCCCAGTGGGGATTTCTAGCTGACACCTATGTGCGCTTAAGTGATGTGCACTTTTCTGAATTGCTGGTACGTGCAGACATCCTGAGGCACCATGTTGAGTCCTGACTCTCGTCGTGAGAATAATATAAATAATAACAACAGTGACAGCTACTTTATGAAGTGCTTACTGTGAGAGGATGCACAGCATGGGGCATAGCTGTGCTTTCCATTGTCAGGGACCACCTAGAAAAATGGTGGCATTTCTCCAGCACCCTGGGAAGGAGACAATGTTGCTTCCTGAGTGAGAGCTACCAGCCATCGGACCCCTGGATAAGTGAAACACACGCATAACCCATTTGAGGCACCAGGGTCAGGAAGTGCTGGGTAGAGTGAAGAGGGCAGCCTATGGGACAGCCTGGCCAGGTAAGAATCCTGGCTGTACCATTTACCAGCTGAGTGGCCTTGGGGAGGTAACTCCACTTCTTGCCTCTCAGTTTTCTCATCTGTAAAATGGGGACAATGATGGTTCCTATATTATAGGTTGCTGTGAAGATAAAATGAATTAATGCAAGGAAAGTGCTATGAACAGGGCCTGGCATCTATGAGTGCTCCGTAAATTACCAAGAATTCTTCTTCCAGCCAAGATGGAATAACAGGGGTCACACTTACCTGCTTACATGAAACAACTAAAAAACAGACCAAATATATGAAACAACAGTTTCTAAGACATTAGCCACCAAGCCACAAAGAATAATGATCCCTGAGAAATGGGAAATAGCTCTATAATTTCCTGAGCTTACTGCCTAAAGAGAAATCATAGGCCAGGTGTCAGAGAGGGGAAATCCAGGCAGAACTGGGTTGTCTTCCTGAGTTAAGGAGACTGAGCTGCAATTTGGGGAGAATGAGGCAGCTTGAGTTTGCAGGGCAGAGTACTGGAGGCGAGAAGACTTCACACAGAGACGACACCGAAGATTTGCAAGAGTCTGCTCAAATATTGGTGTGTGGACGCCACCTGAGTCTGGGGGAACACAGCCAAAAGGATTGGAGGGAACAATCCTGAAACTCAAACAGTTCCTACTCCACCGGAGTGGAAAACCAAATCAGTCATGGGGCAGAGTTTTCAGAAGGGTCTTGCTTCAGTGCTATGTGGGAAAATTGCGTCAGTGGGAAAATTGGCTCTAGGCTAAATGCTGCTGTGTTCATGTTTAATAAAGCTTAAAAGCAAGACTTGAAATATATGTGCCCATGTTACTTAACTGTGTCCCAGGACAAAGTTTAAGAGTATTTATAAGAATACACAAATATTAAGTACCCTGAAAGACAAAATTGATAATGACTAGCATTCAGTCAGAAATGTCCAGGCAAGCAAAGAAAATATGACCTATAATAAGTATAAAAATCAATCAATCAAAACTTAGAAATGAAACAAATGTATAATTAGCAGAAAAGAATGGTAAAACCAATGATTATAACATTATTTCATACGTACAGAAATATAGGAGAAAGATTGGAAGAGATAAGTAGAGCCATGGAAGATACACAAAAGACCAAAATTGAACTTCTAGAGATGAAAGTAACAATGTGTGAGATGAAAACGACACTAGATGGTTGTAATGGCATATTTGACACTGCAGAAAAAAAGGACTGTCTAACTTGATGACATAGAAATACAAAGTGTCTAAAAGGAAACACACAGAGAAAAAGAATAATATAAAAAAGATAAACAGATTACCAGTGATCTGTGGGACCACTTCAAATTGCCTGTTATATGTGTAACTGGAGTCCCTAAAATTAAGGGCAGGGGTTCAGAAATACATTTGAGGAAATAATGGCCGATTTTCTCCCCATATTTGGTCACTACTTTGAAATTATAGGTCCAAGAAGCTCAACAAAATTCAAGCCCAAGGAACATGAAAAAATTATACCAAGGCATATTACAATGCAATTCAACAAAACCAGTGATAAGGAGAAAATCTTCAAAGCAGCCAGAGGAAAGAGACACATTACTTACAGAGGAAGAAAGAAATGAGGACAGCTGATTTCTCATCAGAAACAATGTAAACCAGATGACAACGAAGCAAAATCTTTAAAGTACTGAAAAGGAAAAAACCAAAAGAACACAAAACAGTCATCCTAGAAGTCTATAGACAAGAAAAATATTTTTCACAAATAAAGGCAAATTAAAGATGTTTTCAGATACACAGATGTTGAAAGGCTTCATCCCTAGATGATATGCACTACAAGAAACGTTAAAGGTGCGCAGAAGGAAAAATAACAACAGGTAGAAATATGGATCCAACCATCTAGGCATAAAGAGCTCTGAAATTGAGAACTATGTGAGTAAATATAAAGTACGTTTTTTTCTCTATGTAAATATCTTTAAAGGATAATTGACTATTTACCATTTGTTATGTAGAAGTAAATGTACAACCACTTTAACACAAAGACTCGGAGAGGCTCTTGTAAGGTTCTTACACTAAATGTGAAGTGGTATAATAGCACTTGAGAGTAGGCAGTGATAAGTTAAAAATGTATACTGTAAATCTTGAGGCGAAGACCAAAATAACAAAACAAGGAGTTATAACTAAGAAGCCAACAAAGGAGATTAAATGGAATCATAAAAACTACCCAATTAATCCAAAAGAAGGCAGAAAAAGAGGGAAAAGGGAACAAGGAACAGATGGAAGAAATAGAAAATAAGTAGCAAGATGGTACATCCAAAACCCAACCATACCAGTCATCACATTAAATAATATTCAACTAAAAGGCATAGATCATCATACTGGATACAAAAGCAAGACCCAGCTATAAGCAGCCTCTAAGAAACACATTTTAAATATAAAAAGACAGAATAGGTTAAAAGTAAGGGATGGAAAATTATATACCACGTAACACTAATCAAAAGAAAGCTAGAGTGGTGTTATCAATAGCAGATGAAGTAGACTTCAGTGCAAACAATGTTGCCTGGGATAAAGACGGCCATTTCATGACAGAAGTGTCAATTCATCGGGAGGACGCATCAATTATTAACGTTTACGAACATAATAACAGAGGTTCAAAATACACGAGGGAAAACTTATGAAACTTCAAGGAGAAATAAACAAACTTCAGTTGGCTAAAGATTGCAAAATACTCCTCTCTCTGTAACTGAGAGAACAAATAGGCAGAAAATTAGTCAGGACAGAGAAGGCTTGAACAATGCCATCAACAAACTGAACCTAATTGGTATTTATAGAACATTCTACCCAGCAACAGCAGAACACACATTCTTTTGAAGGGCACACAAACACTTCCTAAGATAGACAAGATGCTGGGCTATGTACAACAAATCTCAAAAATCTTAAAAGGGTTCAAGTCATACAACATATGTTCTCCGACCACAATGGAATTAAATTAGAAATTGATAATAGAAAGGTATCTGGAAAATACCCGAATATTTGGAAACTAAGTAACGCACTTCTAAATAATCCATAGTACAAAGAAGAAATGCAAGGGGAAATTATGAAGTATCTTTAAGTGAATGAAAATTGAAACACAACGCAGACACATCTGTGAGGTGCTGCTAAGACAGAAATTAGAGGGAAATGGTACACAGAGGCTCAGAGCAGTTCTGTCTGTAACAGTTCCAAATCTGAGACAACCTAACAGCCCATTAACAGGGTCATCAAATGGATGAAAAAAATTCTATCCATGCAAGGGAAAACTACTCAAAAATAAAAAAGAATGAACTTTTGATACACATGTTTTGATACACTATTGCAACAACATGAATAAATCTGAAAATAATTATGCTGAGTTAAAGAAGCCAGACAAAAAGATTACATGTGGTATGGTTCCACTTATAAAAAATTCTGAAAAATGCAAACCAATCTGTAGTGATAAAAGGCAGATGGATGGTTGCCTGAGGACAGAGGGGTGAGCATGGGTTGTAGGTAAGGATTACAAAGGGACACAAAGCAAAGTTTGGGCTGATGAATGTACTCATCATTTTGACTGTGGTGATGGTTTCACAGAGGTACACGTATGTCAAAACTTATCGAATTGTACACTTAAATATGCAGTTTATCATATGCCAATTATCCGTCAGTAAGCCTATTAAAATTAAATCCTAGGTATGGTTAATATTTGGTCTCTGGCTTAGTACGAAGAGCTTTTATACATTTGGGGTTTTGTTTTTATTTTTAAATACAGTATGAGGGAGATTCCAGTATAAGCCTCATTTCATGAGTAAGCATACTTTGGCATAGCGAAGTCCCAAGTGCTACCTCACTCGGTGGGCAGGTGACAGAGTTGGCATCCTGTCTCAAGTCAATTTACCCCAGAAACAAGGCAGCTGAGATCTGGGAGGCAGATTCCAAATCCTTTCCATGTTACTATTATTGACCCAAATCACAGCGACATTTGCATGGAGCCTTGGAAAGTAATGAGATTTCCTGAGAAACTGTGTTGGGGCGGGGGTGAGAGTTGAGGCTGGGTGTTCTTGGAGGTGATGATTAAAACCCTGAGTCGTGCATCTGAAAGGAAGAGGAACAAACATCTGTTACCACGTGCCACGTGCCAGCCACTCCATGGTGGTGGAGAAAAGAGAGGTTTTATTGCTGTTTCACAGAGAGGTGAAACCCACACGGGATCACAGAGCTGGTGCTCAACGGAGCCGGGATTCATTCCTAGTGCAGCTCTTCCAAGTCTATGTCCTTTGCACCCCTCCATCGCCCAGCTTCACCACGCTGTGTGACCCTGCCTGCCAGACCCGCTACTCTCCTGAGCCCCCTTTCTAGTCCTGAGCTTTTCTGATCCCTGGAATTCGGCAGTGGGGGAGGGTCTTCATGGGAGGGCCGAAGGGCAGGGTGCTTCCAGCTGGAGGGACTGATGTGTGAAGAGGCAGTAACGGAAAATGAGCCGCCAGCTCTGCTCAGCGATCACGGATGTTGGACCTTAAGCAAATTCCTTAATTTCTTTGGGCCTCAGCTTCCTCCTCTGTAAAATGGGGCAAATCACAGCCGTCTCAGGTGATTCTTAGGAGGCTCTGAGCTCCACGCAAATGACAGTACAGTCCCTCCAATGTCACTCGTCCCTTGGCTGGGCAGCACATCCTCTTCAGAGGCAAGACATTCAGAGGCCTCCCTCCTCTCCCTCTCCCCACTCCCTGATGAAACTTTCTTTAAGAACTACAGAAAAAAAGTTGTTTATCCCAGGGCTTTGGTGCTGGGAACACAGGCAGATGGTACCGGAATTAGCGGCTCAGCAGATACAGAAGGTTCTAAACACAATCAGCTCAAACCAGCCAGAACTTCTCCCCACCCAGCCAAGTGTGGGGAGCAGCGCTGTGAGCCCTTTCCTGGGTCGTTGCTCCTCCCTCTGTGCCCTCCTGACCCAGGTATGGTGCCAGCCAGAGGCCCAGAGAGAGGACTCCGGGCCCAAGGGTCTCAGGAAGAGGAGAAAAATGATGGGAGTTGTCAGTTGCCACCGCGGAGGAGCAGAGACGGCTGCTGCCCACTGGTTCACTCTCTCCTTCCACGTGCAGGGTGGTGGGGTGACTGCCCAGCCTGGGATGACATTTCCCAGTTGCCCCTCCCTGTGTATCAAGATCCAGGTGGGGCCAGGTGACACTTCTGGCCAAAGGAATGTGGGTGGAAATGATATGGACCCCTCTGGGCTGAGCTGGTTAATGTTAATCGTCAGGTGACCTTCACCTCACTCACTCCCCTTCCCTGGTGATCCCAGAGGCCATGTGTGGAGATGACATCATCACAGATGGAAGGAGCCTGTATCCCTGCATCACTGCTCAGAGGAGGTGCCTCCCTTCAGGAGATCCTCAGACCAGGAACATTCACGTGGTCTTCACGTGGAAGAGAAATCAGCTCTTCCCGGGTGAAGCCACTGGGATCTGAGGGCTATTTGTTACAGCACCTCACCTGTACTGACTGATAAAACCAGTCCCACTCCTCATCCAACCATTCATCCAGCAGGTGCTTATAAGGCTCCTCTGGGTGCCAGGCTCTGTGCCAAGCACTCAGACATAGCTGTGAACAAGATAGGCAGGTCCCTGCCCTCAAGGAGCTCTTGGGCAGTTTGGGAAACAGCCGAACAAAATGAGTAAATGAACCAAAAAAAAAAAAAAAATTACATGCTATGAAAAGTGCCGTGAAGGAAAAAAAACAAAGGATGCTGAAAAACAAATGCCAGGTTTGGGGAGGCCACTGGGGGACCTGGGGTGGGGGGCTGGGAAGGGAGTGAGGGATGGGGGAGCAGCAGGGTAGGAGGAGCTTCCTGCAGAGAGGACAGGTTGCTGATCAGGTGCCCCCAGCTTTATGCAAATTACTTCACTTCATCTTCAAAACAACCTCAGCAGCTGGGGACTGTTATTGCCTGTTTTACAGAGGAGGGACTGTGGCCCCAGGGAGGTGGGGCGAAGGGGTCAAGTCACACACGCAGGAAGGGCCTGGCGGGGATCAACTTGCCTTCATGGATCAGGGAGGGGTCAGGGCCTGTGAGGAAGAGGAGTTGGTCGCCTGGCTTGGCTGAGTGCCAGGGTCCTATGGAATGGCCTGGGAGGTCCCTCTCACCCCCAGGGATATGACCCTAATGGCTGCAGAAGGTGCCTTTGGTGGCAGAAATGCAACCCGGGGTCATGGGAAGAGCATGGGGGCAGGATCTGACCTGGACCCTCGTGGGCTAGCTGTGTGGCCTTGGGCAATGCACGTGACCCCTCTGAGCCTTGGTTTCCGCATGCCCATGTGGGAGCAGTACCAACCCAAGGGGCTGGGGCGAGGAGTGAGGGAGAGGAGGTGAGTCAGTGTCTTGGAATCCTCGGAACCCTGGCTGGTCTCTCTGCTGTTGACCTTCATCCCACAAATGTTTCCATGACTCAGACAGTGCACAGACCATGTGTCTGGGGCCCCACGTCCATCACTCTGATCCCTCCCAAGCTTGGGAAACAGGAGGATCATCCGCCAGATGGGAACTCGTCTGCGTTTACATGGCTGGTGAGGAGGGGCTGCGCTCAGACCCCCTGCTCCTCCCTGGGCCCCAGTGCCAGGATCGCTCTCGGGCTCCTGGAATCTGGGGCGTGTCCAGCTCAGCACGAAACGTAAGAGATATAAGGACTGTTCTGCACCAGAAACTCTCAGATCTACGCAGGGCAGAGTAATTTGTTCCTGATTGAGCCAAATGTCGTAGGTCACCGTCGGACCATTTTTACTGTGGAATATTTCCCAATTTCCTCACTCCCACCACCTACTAATTTCCAGTTTCCTCTTCTGCCTCCAGTTCTACTCCCTACCTCTGAAGCGAGGCCCTCACTACTCCCTTCTTTCTCTCCAGTATTCATGAGCTTGGGCTGTGCGTTCCTCACTGTTCCAGGCCCAGGGAAGCATCCTGGAGCTTCCTGTGTGGAGGGAAGATGACAGAAGGAGATGAAGACGTGACCCTGCCTGCCCTCCAGAGTCTGGCTCCTTCATGGGACCCTGGGGGGCAGCACAGGAACCCGCCTTGACAATGCAATGACTGCTGTCTCCCTGCAGGGTCTCCTTCTATTAGTGTACGTGTCCCCCTAAGACAGGTGGACCCCAGGAGGCAGGAATCTGTCTCCCCACAGCCAGGTGTCCCCTCAGAGCTCTGACTGAACTGGCATCAGTAACTGCTTGTCAAAGAAAGGCAGGCAGGAGGCAAAGGAGATCAGGGATTTAAAAGAATCACTGACTCAGCTTTGGGGCCTGATCTGGAAAGCTGTGCAGAGAATGGCTGTGTCTCCCCCCCATTCAGGCATCTGGCTCCCAAAATAGTTCCTGATTAGCTGGCTCCACCTGCACACAGAGGAGAACACCCCACAGAGCAGCCGACGTGTGTTTTCATGCAGCGTGGCGGCGTTCGGCTTCTGCGCGCTCATTATAGGGAGATGGGCTGTCAACACGGGCTGCAGAGGAAGAACTTGAGGGAAATGGACTAATGTCCCCAGCTGTGGACAAAATGGGGGGATACTTACCTTCGCAGGCCGCTGATCCCATGGGGGAATTTGCAAGGGAAATCACAGGGCCTGTAGACAGGGCAATTCTAGTGCTGATGAGACATTTTGGGGAATTGTGTCTGGTGGGGCCTATTGTCTGACGGAATATGATCTAATGGCCTCATCAGAGCGCTTGTGAGACCGTCGTCCTCTCAGAGCATATGGGCAAGGTCACTGCCATCCTCACTCCCATCCAGGAGCCCCTGGAACAGACACTAGGTAAACACTTCATTCCCAGGAGCTCCTGCTCCGCCCTGCCCACCACCGCTTACCTGGGGGCCGCCTCCAGCTCGGCCCAGGATGCGGCTCCACCTGCTCTGGGGAGACGTTCTGGGGCATCTGCTTGAGGAAGACCTTGAAGCTTCTCATGGAGAATTCCAGACCCAGAGGCCTAGAGATCTGGGAGCAGCAAACTGTGGGCTGCTTCTCCCTCCCTGAGTGCTCTTTTCCTCCAGTTTGTCCTTCAGGGCCCAGCTTGGGCTCCCCCTCCTCCAGGAAGCCCTCCCAGGTGCTTCCAGCCCATGATGGCCTCTTCCCCTCCTAACTCTCTCTGGGGCAGTGTGGGGTGGAGGATGGAGCATGGACCTTAGTGGCAGAAGCCTGGGCTTTCGACCTGCTCTGCCATCTGAGCTCTGTGACCCTAAGCAACTCACTTAACTTCCCTGGGACTCTATCTTCTTTACTTAAAATGATGTATTTGAATTTATTCATTCATTCATTCATCCGAGCCTCTGGTGCACGCTTGCATTCTCAGGTGATGGAAATTAAGGTATGGTTTCTGTTAAAACACAATGTCCAGTGGGAATGTCAGGCATGTCGTACTGGCCACTGTGCACCCAGCTTTCCTCTCGGTGTTCTCTGCAGGGAGCCCAGCCCTTCTGGGCAACCTGGGGCCCAGCTGAGCGATGCACATCCAGGCAGCTGTTCCCTGCTAGAACGTGGGGGACCCTGGGTCCCAGCTCCTCCTGAAACTCTAGGCAACCTCTTGTCACCTAAGGAGCCCAGGACGCAGAGCTGAGTGGAGCTGATAATAATGTAGCAGTGATTTACTGTGCACTCACTACGCAGCAGTCTCTGAGCCGAATCTTATCCTGCTCCCTCCTCATAACAGCCCTGTCAGTTGGGCCATTTTGCAGTTGAAAAACCCCAGAGCCAGGGAAGGGAGGTGGTTTGCCCAAGGGCACAAGGCTGGTAAGTGGCAGAGCCAGGATTTCAGCCCTGCCCCCTTCCATGGGCTCATTTACTCCATGTGGACTCCATGTGGATGTGTGCTGAGTTACTTCTGTTATCTGTTTATCCATCATCCACTGGCCAGGAGGGCAGGGTCCTGGTGCCCAGCCTGGCAGTTCTGAGCCCATTTCCAGTATGTCCTGGGGGTGCTGCTCCCACACAGAAACATTGGCCACTTCACTGAGCCCAGTTGTGCTTTGCAAGGGCTCAAGGAGCAGACACTGCCCTGGGGAAGTCAGCTGAGTGTTCATCAAGCCTCCTTTATACACCCGTGATGGATGGTCCCAGCTAGGACCTCTGTACTTGAGAGGGTGGGGTAACACTCAGGGAAGTGGAGAGAGCTGAGGGGGCCAAGAAAGGAGAAATGGTCAAGTTCATTCACTTCTTTGTTCACTGCACTGTTTCCCCAGATGTGTGGGGATGAGCAACTACAGGTCAAGATTGGGACTCATTGAGTTATGATCAAACTCAACTCATACTGGCTTAGATAGAAAAGAAAATGTTTTTGCTCAGGGAAGTCTGGAGGCTGCCGGCTCCAGGCCTGCCTTGACCTGGGGGTTCCAACAGTTGCAACTGCTCTGTGCCAGGCAGTGCCCAGTGCTGGGGTTACAGCAGGGAGCAAAGCAGAAAATACCCTCTGCCTTCCCTGGGCTCTTGGTCAGTGTGATCAGGGTGTGCACACGGTCCTGTCTACACGTGTTCTCTCTCTCTTTCTGTGTCTCTGTCTAGCTCTCTCTTTTTTCTTCCTTTCCATCTTTCAGAGCTGCGTTTGTCTGTGTTGGCTTCACTCTCAGGTAGGCCCTTCTCAAGATGTCCACCAACCACTTTGGTTCATCTTGACCAATTTAGGTACTCCTAAATTTTTCAGAAAAAGAAAAAAATCCAAGGTCTATTTCTGATTGGATCACCTGGGGTCATGTGCCAATTCCGAGCCAATCACTATGGCTGGGGGGGGGGAACGAATTACTGAATCACATGTTCACCCTTGGAGTCAGGTGTGGGCTCAGCCCCAGCCAAACAACCGAGATAAAGAGTGGGGAAGGGTGGGGCGAGAGGGAAGGAGGATGATACACAAGTAAATCTGATTCCTGTCTCTTGCTTGGCCGCTGGTCTGGGATGACCAAATTCAACTGGGCTATCATGGGTCACTTTGAGGAATCTCCACAATCAGGTGACAGTGTACCTGCAATTTAGCACCCCCTCCGGATCCTGACCCTCTGGGTCAGGTGACCCAGCAGACCTGGCCTCCTTCTGAGGGGGCGTGGGTGCACAGATCTGCAATGATGCCGGCTGTCCACTGAGCACACCCTGACTCAAACTGCCTCCCTGGCTGTGTGACTCTGAGCGAGTTTCCCAACCTCTCTGAGCCTGTGTCCTCATCTCTAAATAGCAGGGAACGTTGTTGTGAGGGTTAGTGCCAATACCTGTGAATCGCCTGCTCTGGCACGTAGTAGGCACTAAATGAACAGAGCTGTATACAGGAGGTGCTCATGAAACGGCACCCATTGCTGTGCCCTCCAGTCTGGGACTTTGTGGGTAGGAAGGTGTGTGTTGCTGGCGGGTCAGCCTCCGCCATCTGACAGTGACCTCCTCAAGCACAGAACATGACTGAGCTTTCTCTCCATGCCCTGCACACGGCCGGTGCTCTGCGGTGACATCTGCTGAGTCACTGGAAACTGACATCCCCAAGGATGGAAAGAAGGGGAGGGCACTTCGTACTCATTGTCCAACAGCCGCCGGGCCTTGAACCTCTCTCATTGTTCGTCTGTTCACAGCATCACACGTCTCTGTGGGACACAAATTTCTTGGCAGCAGAGGGATTATTTAAAGGCCCCTTTAAAATAGCTGGACCTTGATGGAAACAGAGAGGTCGGGCCTGAGAGGTGCCTGAGAAGGGCGGGAGCGCACGGGCGGGATCTGTTCCAAGCTTTTCAGAGATGCCTGCGTTATGCCTCATTCAGGATGTGAAGACGCTGTCTGACCTTGGCGGTGTGGTGGGGCAGCCTCGTGTTCACGGTGGGCAGGTGTTTGCGAGTGCTGCGGTGACTGGGGATGTGGGGAGCCTTGTCCACTTCCTGCTCTAATCTCATCATTTCTTAAAAGTTTGCTGAGAGCTGATAGCTAGGCTGCACATGGCAGATATGAGAGGAGGTGCCCTTTCAGAAGCAGCAAAAATAGACCTTACTGGTGGCTGCTGGATGAATCAGTCCAACCAGCATAGACACCTAGTGTGTGCCGGGCCCTGGGCTGGCCGCTTTACAAACAGTGCTGAGAAAGAGGTTGGCGCGTGGCACACGTGAGCTGTTATTATTATTGTTGTGATTTCCCGCCCCCACCCCCATTTCCTACCACCCTTTTCTGTCATCAAAGGCCAGGCCCCCTCCTCCCTGACCCATCTCCTCCCCAGGCTCTTATACCAAGAAGGAGCTTCATTTCTTTTACTGGCTCAGTTAATCCTACACCCTACGTATTAGAGGAGGGGTCAAATTCTTACGTCCTGGCACATCTTCTTTGTTTAGCAGAATTTAATCACTCTGGAACAAAAGTTTCCCTCTGTTGGGTCAGTGGCGACCAGCATGAGGTTAAGCCTTTTGGTTTCTGATTATGGTTCATGATTAGGCTGATGCTGTTTTCTGCTTTCTCACCTCCCTGATAGACACCGTCATCAATGGATCCTGTGTCGGGCTTCCCTGGTGGTGCAGTGGTTGAGAGTCCGCCTGACGATGCAGGGGACACGGGTTTGTGCCCCGGTCCGGGAAGATCCCACATGCCGCGGAGCGGCTGGGCCCGTGAGCCATGGCCGCTGAGCCTGCGCATCCGGAGCCTGTGCTCCGCAACGGGAGAGGCCACAACAGTGAGAGGCCCACGTACCGCAAAACAAAACAAAACAAAACAAATAGATCCTGTGTCATTTGTTTTCAAATACTTGGGTGAGACCTTCCAACACAGAATCAGAGATTCCTGGGCTGCTAGAGTGGAGAGGAACTAGGTAGATTAAATACCCTCACCATCCAGTTGGGAAACTGAGGCCCAGAGTGGAGATGTGACCTGTTCAAGGTCATGAACTGAATTGGTGGCAGAACCAGGACTTGTTCTGACCCATGATTGGTGTCTCTCAGCTCTGCCTAATTCCACATGAATCCAAGGCCTGGGGCTGGCTGGGCCATAATTCCGAGCCTGGAACAGACTAGGGCAGGGCTGGAGAGGAGGCGTGGGCTTGGGTGGAGGGGGATGAAATTAAGCCATGGAGTAGACGCCTCACTCAGGGACCCCTTTGGCTTTGGAGGGAAAATTGAATGACGGTTTCCCTGGTCCTGATCACAGCCAGCCTAATGTCACAGCAGATGAAATTGTAACAGGCTCTCCATAAAATGAGAAAAAAAGGCCAATGTCGTCTGTTGGCATAAAGTTGCCAACTGTTAACATCTCCCAAACCACTGTCTCTTGACCCCAGTATGGAATGCATTTAAAAATCGGTGTGACTTAGTAATGAGCTTCACAGACCTGGCTGGGCTTTCCTGAGAGTCAGTGCACAGTGCCGGGAGGCACCAGCATGTGTCTGCTCTATCCCTCTGACATTTGGGTCATAAATCATCTTGTTGCAGAAACAGCCTGAGGTTGGAGCCCTGCCCTCCTAACCCAGACAGGACAGTGAAGTCCCTGAGGGACATTCCAACAGCAGCAGGAACACCTTGTCCCTCCAGTTCCTGCCTCGTCAGTTTGCCTTGTCAATTTGCCTTTCTCTATTTCATTAAGGCTGTTTCTCACTCGTATACGACATTGCAGGTTCCTGGAGTAGCTGCTAGCGGCATAAGGAGGGTGAATCTCGCCGGTGTGTCTGGAGCTGCTGTTGGGGAAGGAGACAATGGGGCCATCACTCCTGGTTTTGGGTCTGGATTTAGTGGCAAGTCGAGTGGCCATGTCACTGCTGGGAAGTCTGGACTGCCCCCCCCTCCCCGTTTTCCACAAGAATTGCACAAGACTGGGGTCATCTAGTCCTTGGGCCCCTCCCTTGAGTGGTTGCCCAGTATTCGGGATGAAGACTGGGACCCTGACGAGGGTCTTTCAGCCACATGACATCCCTGTCGGTCACCCCTCTGCAGCTACTCCGGTCTCCTTTCACTTCCTCCAGCTTCTCCTAGCGTCACACTCCTTCTCACCTCTGGCCTTTCCACATGAACCTGCATTTTTTTCTCCATCCCCATTTCCTGTCCCCCGTGATGATGTAAAATCCCAGGCGCAGGGAACCCATCCGCTCCACTCTCCACTGGGCGCCCCATATAAGAGCAGTGCTGGTCAGAGTAAGCGCTAAATACACAAATGATAGAAAGTAGCCTTACTGAATTGTGAGGTTTTCCAAACAAACCTTTTGTTTGTTGAAAGTGTCAACTCCCTCGTCCGATAAATCAATGATTTACTAACAGTTTAAAAAAGCCATCCCGGGACTTCCCTGATGGCACAGTGGTTAAGAATCCGCCTGCCAATGCAGGGGACATGGGTTCGAGCCCTGGTCTGGGAAGATCCCACATGCCTCGGAGCAACTAAGCCTGTGAGCCACAAGTACTGAGCCCGTGTGCTGCAACTACTGAAGCCCGCACTCCTGGAGCCCGTGCTCCACAAGAGAAGCCACCGCAATGAGAAGCCTGCACACTGCAACGAAGAGTAGCCCCCGCTCACCGCAACTAGAGAAAGCCCGCGCGCAGCAACGAAGACCCAATGCAGCCAAAAATAAATAAATAAATAAGTTTATATATATATGTTAAAAAAAGAGCCAACCTGTAATTTCTTTAAGCAACACAGTCACAGTACTTGAGTGTGGGAGACCCTCGGTAAGGAATTTAAGAGATGCAGGAGGAAATGGTTTCTAAGGGTTGGAGACTCACACACTCATGACCATGTAAATATCGAGCAAAATAAATCACTCTTCTTAGAAATGAAATGAAATAGCCTTGTGATCATGGAGTCACAGTGTGAGATCCCGGAGAGCCGGGGCAGAAAACAGACAAATGAAAATGGCTGATGCAGTCACCCCAGGGGCCTGTAGGCTTACAGTACAAACAGGTCATGGATCCAAAGTGAGACCAAGTCACTTTAGTAGAATAACATTAATGATTATTATTGTTATCATTCTTTTAACTAACTTTATTGAGTCACATACTCTGTGCCAGGCTAAGTAGCAAGTCATTCATAGACATTTATAGAGTTTAATCCAACACAACAAACTTATGGGGTAAGTACCATGAATATCCCCATTTTACAGGTGAGGAAATAGGTGCAGAGAGGTTGGGTCACCTGCCCAGGTCCCACAGGTGCAAGTGGTGCTGACCCAGGTCTCTTGCACCCCAGACCCCATGCTTCCAGCACCTGGGCGGCACCACCCTCAGAGCCTCAGTTTCCTCATCTGTACGGGCAGGGCTGGGGGATGAGAGGGGAGCATCCGGCCCTGCCAGCTCCTGGGCATGAGTGGGGATGGAATGTGGAAGGCCTTGGGAGTGCTGACCCAACATCCCCTATTCTTTGCCTCTGTGGCCAACTGTCCCTGACTGTGGAGCCTCCAGGGTGAGGACTCTGTTGTATCACGGCCTGTGATGAGAACAGTTAGCACCTGAGCATCATTTCCTGCCAGCCTCTGATCTAGGCACTTCCTAACCACCAGCTGGGGTAGGGAGATGGGATAGGATTTGGCAAAGTGGGAGGCTGGGGCTGTGTTCCAGGTGAGCTAGCATGGCAGCCTGAAGCCAGCCTGGATGGAGACCCCTTGAGAGCATTTGAGGGACGATGTCCCTCTGGTGTCCCATGAGGCTGGTGTTTCCTTCACAGAGTTTCCCCTGTTCCAGGCTCGCCTCGCCTGGACCACAGAACCTTGGTCTGGTTCAGACTCACTCTTCACTCTGGCCAATTAATTTCATTTGGTCATCAATTTGTAAATGCTTGCTAATCAATAAGAACTAGGCAGTCATTAGCGAGTTTTAAAGTGAAGTGGTAAAAAGAATTCAAATGATGCCTGCCAGGGTACTGTATTAATATGGTCCTTAGTGGGACTCCTTCAAGTTTCTCAGCACTAAGTAGAAGGTAGGCTGTGGGGTTTTTGTAGTTAGTGTTTATCAACTTGAGAAATTTCCCCTCTCTTTCCAGTTTACTGAGAGTTTTTATCATGAAAGCGTGTTGGATTTTGTCAAAGGCTTTTTCTGCATCTATTCATACAGCCGTGTGACTTTTCTTTTTTAGTCTGTGGATGTGATGGATCGCATTAATTGATCTTTGAGTATTGAACCAGTCTTGCATACCTGGGAGAAATCCCACTTGATCATGATGGAATAATTTTTATATTTTTTTGGATTTGGTTTACTAATATTTTGTTGAGGATTTTTACATCTATGATTATGAGAGATATTGTCGTCTGGTTTTGTTGTCTTGTAATGTCTTTTTCTGGTTTTGGTATTCGGGTGATGCTAGCCTCATAGGATGAGTTAGAAAAATAATCCTTCTGCTTCTATCCTCTGAAAGAGATTGTACAGAGTTGGGGTAACTTCTTTCTTAAAAGTTTGATAGCATTGACCGGTGAACCTGTCTGGGCCTGGTGCTTTCTCTTTTGGAAGGTTATTAATTATTCATTCAATGTCTTTAATAGACGTAGGCCTCTCAGATCATCCATTTCTTCTTGAGTTTTGACAGTTTGTGTCTTTCAAAGAATTGGTCCATTTGGTTATCAGATTTGTGGGCATAGAGTTGTTCATGATATTCCTCTGTTATCCTTTTGATTTCTATGAGATCTGTAGTGATGGTCCTGCTTTCATTTTTATATTAGTAATTTGTGACCTTTCTCTTCTTTTCTTAGCCTGGTAGAGGCTTATTGATTTTATTGATCTTTTCAAAGACCCAACTTTGGGTTCATTAATTTTCTCAGCTGACCTGCCTATTTTTTGAAACGAATTACCTAGTACCTAAATGTATCTCTTTTAAAATTTTATTTTTCCTTTATGTACTTTTTATTATCCTGGTGTGCCCATGTTCTAGGTGTTTGGGATTCAGCAGTGAAGAAAATGGACAAGATTCCCACCCACATGGAGTTTATGTTCTAGAACTGGGGAAAGTGGGTTGGGAGCGACAATAACCACAGACTTCAAAAATTTATTTTAGCCCTCAATTTCTTAGCAAGGCTCGCTGTGAAAAAAACATGTCAAAGCAATATAGTTCTGTTATTTTCTCTCCCCACCCCTCTCTTAAGCGTATCTCTTTTAAATCTCAAGTAATGTTCTTTTAATCAATTCACATTTAGTTAACTTGACTAAATGGCAATGGTTTGGTTTGTGACACAAAGGAGGTATGTCTCCTGGACTGGTGGCTGCAGGTAGGAGTGGCTGACACCCCTGAGGGGAGGGGGCACCTTCCAGCCTCTAAACAGGAGCGGCTTCTCCATAAACTCCACAAAATGACCTCAGCAGCCTGGAGCGGGGTTAGAGTTCCCATACTGCTACCTGCTACCGGGGCTTGGGGCCAGAGGAAAGTACAAAACTGTTGTGAGTGGGAGTTTTTATAAAATGGGGGTAGTTACACCAACATCATGGGGTTGGTCTTTCCTCTCGGAATGTGAGTCTTAGAACAGAGACCAAACTTGGTGAATGTTGCTGGACGAGCCGGGGGGAAGGGTGGTCCAGGAAGGGGGCACAGCGTGAGCAAAGGCCTGGAGCCACTGACTGCATCTCACTGTCGCCTGGCTGTAACCTTGAGCAACCATCACAGCAGAAGAATGAGAGTCAGATCCCAGGGTGTCAGTGCTGACATGTGGCCAATTCTTGGGCACCCCGCTAGGAGGGGTGTTGGAAAATTTAAATGTAGTGTTTTAAGTTCATCAGCTTTGGAGCCAGCTGCCTGATGGCAAATTCTGCCTCTGCCGTTTTTTTTTTTTTTTTTTTTAACCGATGTGATGTTGAGCAAGTTACGTAATCTCTCTGTGTCTCAGTTTCCTCATCTGTGGAATGGGGATAATGACAGAACCCCCTCACCAGGCTGGGGTGGGGATTAAACTCTGGGAAGCCCTTTAAGCGGTGCCTGGCCCCCAGCAGAGTGTTGGTTGGGATTGATGCTCTATTTCTAATTCTTAGAACCAGCAGGTGAGTGGGGTGCTTGAGACCCTTGGTCCCCTTGAAGAAACTGAATCCCAAGGGGAAGAGATCACAGGGCTGAGCTGGTGAGCGCTGCCCCGTCTGCCTGACTTCGGAGCCCATCCGGGGTCCAGCACAGTGTCTGACCCATGGCGGGGGCTGCCTTACCCTCCCCGCAGTGGGGAGGTTCTTCTGGCACCAGCCCCTGGTGAGCCCAGACCCAGGGGTCCACACGGAGACCCCTCAGATCCTCGCAGGGAATGGCCCCATCTGCGCACACGGCCCAGACCCGCTGGGGCTGCCCTCCCTCCTCGTCCCACCTCGGCCCGAAGCCTCAGCACACAAACGGCTCTCTCAGTCACTTCCTGGGGAGACAGGGCCCTCCTCAGATAGTGCCAGAGGCCCAGTTACCAGCCCTTCCTTGTAATTAATATAAGAAAATCGTCTCTTTGAAATCCCTGCCTGGATTAACCACTGGCTGGAGGACTTAACTCATGTACACATGGAAAATCCCCACAAACGTGTCGCCTAATATTTATTCTGATGACTGGAACATGCAGATAAGGTGGTGCCCGATGCTTGAGCCGCAGAATAAATTTACATTCTCTAAGCCACGAAGAGCTGAACATGCATCCGCATTACGGGCCTGGCTGGGGCTCAGGAAGGGGAATAGCCAGCTTCTGAGCCATGGAAGGTTCTGACTGGTGTTCCTTCAGCAGCGAAGACTCACATGTGAGGATTCCAACACCTTAGAACCCAACAGTCCTTGACCCCCAGAATCTTAAATTCCCAGGCCTTAGAATCTTCAGTTAATAGAACCTTAAAACTACCAAGTATTGAGTCAGAATCACAGGGTTTTAGGATTCCGGGGGGATCTTAACCATCATCTTGCCCAGACACTCAGCCGGCGTTCTAGTCCCTTCCACAATGTGGTTCTGAGCAATGCGAGGGCATTTCCAGGCTTCCGATCGGACTCCAGCATCACGTCCTCCTGGAAGCCATCCCGAACTCCCCTGGCTGGTTCAGAGATCGGACTCCAGCATCACGTCCTCCTGGAAGCCATCCTGAACTCCCCTGGCTGGTTCAGAGCTCCCACCACAGACCCTCATGGCTCCATCTGCTTTGACTCATGAGACCCATCCAAGGTGTTATTTTAAACTTGGTCACCATCCTCACTGTAAACCCTCAAGGATAGGGGAGAATCTGCTTTTGTTCATTCATGGATCTCCAGTACAGGGGCTGGCACATAGGAGATGCTCAATGAATATATCCCACAGGGCTACACTGCACTCCCAGCTGCAAAGGATGCTGCCTGTAAGGCTGGATCAGTAGCAAACTTACTTCTGGGTAAAAGGGCATGGCTGGGCCCGCCTTGGGGAGGGTGTGCAGATGACAGCTCTCAGGTGACACAGTCCGTCACCCGGTGTCTGTTTTCATCCACCAAAGAGCTTTGGGTTGAGACATGTGCTTGGGGGAGCAGACAGGACCAGGATCTGTCTGGGCATTCAGAGGAGCCATGTGACCCTGGGGGTCAGAGCCCTGGCTGTGGAGCCAGATGCCTGCACTTGTACCCTGGTTCTTCCACTCTCTAACTGAACAGGCTTGGAAAAGTTATTTGACCTGTTCTGTGCCTCAGCTTCCCCAACAGTAAAATGGGGATGCTGAGAGTTTTTATTTCATACTAAATAAGCTAATAGATGTAAAGCTTGTAGGTCAGTACCTGGTACACAGTAAATGCTCAGGAAGTGCTCAAGTCTTTGTATCACATGCCCATCCTCTGAGGAAGAGGCATTAAAGGATAACGTAAATAAAATGACCCAACAGGGCTTCCCTGGTGGCGCAGTGGTTGGGAGTCCGCCTGCCGGGCTTCCCTGGTGGCGCAGTGGTTGGGAGTCCTCCTGCCGATGCAGGGGACACGGGTTCGTGCCCCGGTCTGGGAAGATCCCACATGCCGTGGAGCGGCTGGGCCCGTGAGCCATGGCCACTGAGCCTGTGCGTCTGGAGCCTGTGCTCCACAACGGGAGAGGCCACAACAGTGAGAGGCCCGCGTACCGCGAAAAAAAAATAAAATAAAAAAAATAAATAAATAAAATAAATATAAATAAATATAAATAAATAAATAAATAAAAATATAAATACATTTATATAAATAAATATAAATAAATAAATATAAATAAAAAAATAAATATAAAAATAACACCAGCCTTTGGCCACCCAGTGTTGGCCTATGGAGACGGAGGCCATGCATGGGCGCAACGGCCCAGGCTCCACTTACCAAGGCTGGTCTAGCTACTGCTGCTGGCTCTTGAAACCAACCTGCTCGCGGCACGGACCATTGCTGAGCCCCCAAGAGGGCACCGTTCCTCAATGAAACCAAATGGCAATTTGGCCACATTGGGACCCTTGCATGTGGAAAGGCCCAGCAGATTGTTCTCACAGGAACAGACCTACCTTCCTGGTGGGCATTGGCCTGTCCTGCCGGTGGGGCCTCATCTAGCGCCACCATCTGAGGGCTATGGAGGAGGAGTGCAGAGTGCTGGAATGGTCTCCTGCAGGCCCAGCTAAAGTGCCACTGGGAGGAAATGCCCTGTGAGGATGGGGGTCCACCCTGCAGGATGCAGTATTGCACGAAATCACAGTCTTTTTTAAGGGGAGGTGCCCCCAGTAAGAATACAAGGGTTTAGGAAACACCAGGTGTTTCCAGAAACCAACGTGGTCCCATTACCACCACTACTAGAGAACCACCAGGGGGCTTGGTGATTCCTGTCGCTGTAGCGCTGGGCTCCGCAGGGTTAGACGTCCTGCTCCCTAAAGGACCCACATGTGCCAGGAAACGCAGAGAGAGTCTCTGGTTTGTAGACTAAGGTGGCTGCCTGGGTGCTTTGGGCTCCTGGTATCCAGGGACTAGATTGCAAGAGGAGGGGTCACTGTCTTGATAAGGGTAATCGACTCAGATCAATTACCCTTGATCAGAGAGGGTAGGGCTGCTGCAATGCAAGGAGGGGAGGAGTAGGTGTGGAACCCAGTCGGTCCTACTGGGCACTTTGTGATGCTCTTCTGACAACCGTGACTGTGAACGGGCAGGTATAGCATCCTTACCTGAGAAGAGCCTGGTGGCCAGAAGCTCAGTCCCCTTGGGGAGGAGAGCCTGGCTACGTTAGCGCATAAGCCACCAGAGTGAGGGTCCGAGAAACCTGGAGTGGATAGA
This sequence comes from Tursiops truncatus, assembly GCF_011762595.2. NCBI lineage: Eukaryota > Metazoa > Chordata > Mammalia > Artiodactyla > Delphinidae > Tursiops > Tursiops truncatus. The sequence goes on along the minus strand of NC_047034.1, from coordinate 160,687,474 downwards.
TGAGGAAGGAGGTGATAAGGATCATTTGCAGCTGAGTCCCAGTGAGGGCTGAGGGCTCCATCGGTCTCACTGATCTCCTCCTGCTAAGTTGCCCCTCCGGAAGAGTGGGCCACCAGATAGTCCGAGAAGCTTTCCCTAAGGTTTCCCAGATGAAAAATTGGATCTGAACGGCTCAAGGAGTGGACTGTGATGGACATGGAGAGACCCACTCAGATGCGCTGCTGGTTTATCCTTCCTATCCCTCTATTGTGCTCTTCATGTTAGGGACCTATCTGCTATCTCACACTTGAACTTGCAACTGGCACCTGTAGTTGACGTGGAGATGCTCTACCAAGGCAGGACTTGCTGTCCAGCTGCAGAGAATGCCTTTTACAGAGGGCCACCCTCTGTTAGCTCCTTCGGGTCTGCTTCTGCTGCAGAGAGCTTCCTTTCCCGGGAGCCCACCCTTGACGGCAGAGTGAGATGTAGGTGCCCTGCTGCTTCTGTCCAGTGCAGGTCAACTCTGACAGATGCTGCCCAAGCTACTCACTCCCCCACTCCAGACCAGGTGGTCGAGCATCGTCAGACTTGCGTCACAGTTTGTTGTCCTTCCTTCCGGTCCTGCTTCCTTCCCTTCTTTTCAAAGTTATTGATCCCTAATAAACATCTCATCCCTAACTTCATCTTGCTGTCTACTTCTCCAGGATCCATGCTGTGACCAGGGGAAACCAGTGACTTTGTATCAGTCACCCCTGAGTTTGAGCCCAGTGTCCATTACTTATTAGTTGGATAGTAACTGGATGGCAGACAGCTTGTCTCTCTGTGCCTCAGTTTTCTCATCTATAAAATGGGGCTGATAACCCCACTGTCCTTGCAGGGATATGGAGAATGGATAGGAAAATGCTTTGTAAGGGAAAATACACACACACACACACACACACACACACACACACACACACACACACACAGAGTTAATTACAAATCTCTCTGCTTGCATCTATGCCTATGGTACAGACTGAGAGCTGCAAGAAGTGGGGCCTCACTGGATCTGAGATCCTGCTGGGAAAGAGGTCTGGGCAGTCTGACTCTGGTGACCAACACACTAGCATGTCCCCATTATGGCTGCCACTCCAAGTGGCATCAGTAGAGGTGATGGCAGGGCCGGGCAGGATGAGCTGGGCACTGGGGAGCTATCCCGTTCTCTCCTCCTCCTTCCAGGAAGCCTCACTCCCTGCTCAGGTTGCTGCACCACATTTCTGATCAACACATCTAGATCCATAAAAACAAGGGGTGGATGGGATAGCTGCACATTCAGGGGAGGGGAGGATAAAATCTGGGGTGGGGGACGCTCATGAGATTCCTCTCCACGTGTGAGTGAGCAGACAGACCAAGATAGGTGACATATTTTCCAAGAGCCCCAGACTAGGTGGGGAGAGATGCGGGCGACCCAGGCAGGGCAGGGGCACCAGAACTGATGCTTTAAAGAAAACATTTATCAAAAATCAGGGAGGAAACCATCCCCCCCTCCCTATTGGAGAAGCCCTTGAGCGATGCTTCCTGGATCCTCCTACCCCGGTGTTTGTCTTTCACTGGATGTGAAAGCAGCTCTCATGAGGGGAGGGCTGGGCCCTGAGACCTTCGCAAGGCTCTCCATCTCCACACCTCTCTCAGCTGTCAGCTCAGCCCATCAGGGAAACACACTGAGTAACATGGAAGACGGGGGGGTTGAGGGGTGGGAAGGTGTGGCCAAATAGAGAACAGGGTCCTGGAACAGCTCGGGGGCTAGTTAGGGTGGGCTCTGGGCCTCAGTTTATCAGGGCAGTCAGCAGAGCCTCCACAGTCTCCCGACACAGCACACGGATTCTCCAGGAGTTTGGGGCAATGGGGCAGTGGTCCAGACAGTATCTGGCTCTCTCTTCAGCTCCAGCAGTACTCAGTAGAGGCAGGAGTCTTCCAGACCAGAGCTCATATCCCAGCTTGGTCTCTCAGCTTTGTGACATTGGACATGTCGCTTAACCTCTCTGAACCTCATTTTCTACCACCTATGGAGGTAGCGCCTTTAGCACAGTACCTGGCATAGAGAAAGTACTCAAATAAAAGCTTTTTTTAAATTGTTATTATCAGTATTATTACCTACCCTTTCTGTAAGCATGTATTATAGATTTTAATATACAATATAGTTTATGTAATTGAGATCTTACTATGTCTTACTTCTTTCTTATCACAGTATCATGAGTGCTTTCTTACATCATTAAAAGTTCCTCAAAAGCAACATATTAATTCCTTCATAATAGTCCCTCATCTAGAAGTGTCATTGTTTACTTTGTCACCCTTGGTGGCTGGATGAAGAGGGCATCACGGCTTTTCTCTCGTATCCTCAGGCTGTAATAAACATCTCTAGGCATAATCCTTGCTCAAATCCCTGACCACTTCCTAAGGACCAGTTCCTGGAGGTGGAATCACTGTATCAGGGCACGACATTTCAAAAGCTCAAGATCTCTATTACTTAATTGCCTTCCAAAAAGACTTCCAGCAGTGCCTGAGAGTGCCTGTCTCACCACACATTTACCAGCATTGATTTTTCTGTTTTTATTTAGTCTTTACTAATTTCATGGGCCTGAAATTATACTTCACTATCTTTTGGAGACACAGAGCCCTGGCCTATAGCCCCTGTTTCCCAGCAGGGCGATAATCAAATTAGATTCAGGGGCTTCCAGCAAACCTCATGACGAAAGGCAGCCTGTGACAGGGTAGCCCCGAGTGGGGAGTCGGGAGCTGGTTCCCCGTCTCAACTCTGTGCTCACTTGCTGTGTGACTTGGGTATATTACACGGCCCTCTCTGGGCCTTGGTTTATCGATCTGCTACTATTGCCTCCCAGCTAGTCTCCCTGCCTCCATCTTATCTAGGCCTTGAGCAGTGCCTGACACATAATATGTGCTCAACAAATATTTGTTGAAGACTGAACTGCCGGAGTGACCTTTATAAAGGAAAAATCTTGCCCCATCATTATGCTGCCTCTAGCCTTCGCTCACACGTCCTAACATTCTGTTTACTTATTTGGTCTGCTCATGGATTTCTGCTTCTACTTAGGATGTGAAAAGACACAAGAGAGAATGTGAACAAAAAGGCACATAATCTACAAAATCATAACTTTTCTTGAGCCCATCAGGAAGCTGGGGCTGCAAGGTACCCGATGAACTGAAATCCGCAGGATGACGTGACGCACCGAGGAGAGACAGGACACGCAAACCGCTGCCCCTTTGGCAGCACCTCGGAGAGAGTGGTGGCTGCGGTGAAAGTAGGCACGAAACAGCAGCTAACGTTTTAATGAATTCTTGGAGGCTGAATGTGGACTGGCATGCCAGCTGAGCATTCCCGGGAGCCCCAGACACAAGGGGAGTGCACATTCACGGCGGTTTCCCATGGTGCTCAGGAAGAAGACTGGGGACAGGACTAGCAGTGGAGAGGGCCACCTCCTGATGGCACACAGATCTGAAAGCCCTCCCACTTCCCAGACCCTTCTCTCCTGTGAAGCGCAAGCCTTAAGCCACTTCAGTGGGGCAGGAACCCTTCTCACCCCCAGGGCCCAGGCAAAGACCTGGACGATGCCCAGGGTGGAGGCGGCCCAGGGTCCTGCGCACAGTGGCTGGTTATGATTCTTAGCAGCATGATCGGATGCCCCTGGGGCTGTTGGATTCCAGGCTGCCTCCTGTCCTCCATCCTCGGAGTTTTCCCAGAGTTACTGCCCGTCCTCACCCAGGACCAGAGGCAGCGTCAGGACCAGCATCAGAGAGAAAATGGATTTGACTGGAGCCCGCGCCCCCTCCGCTGCATCTACCCTCGCTCCCCTCCCCCAGCTTTTTGCCTCTACCAGGGCTTCCAGGATATGCTCCTGGGCTCCGACCACAGTCCAGTTGCATTGTCCTGGTCCAGGGAGGCCTGGTATCTTGGACCAGAGGACAGGTGGGCAGAGGCTCATCTGCCTGAGGAAATGGAGGCTCATGGGACAGGACGTCCTCCCCCCAGGGTCCCCATCAGAGTCCTTGCGCTCGGCGACACTGCTTCCGCTCGCTGGGCCTCCCCATTAGGGCGCAGCGTCAGGGTTTGCACGACTTCCCCGGCTCTGGACGCCCTGTGGTGGGTGATGATGTCCAGTTACAGACCAGGACACTGTCCCCAAAGGGGCCTGGGAGACGCCAGCGGCCTCTCGTCAGGGTGTCAAATCCAAGCCCAACCCCACGGACCCCAGGGGACCCTCAAGGAGGGGGGGGGCCTGCGGGGGATCTCAGACCGCAGGGGAGGCTGGGAAAGGGGAGAAGGAGAAGGTCAGCGGGCGGAAGCACGGGGGCCTGAGGGTCACAGCCGGCTCGTGGGCGGGGCCAGCCTGGGGCTGCAAATTAACTACAGTGTTTTATTAGAGTTTGGAAATGGGCTCAGAGCTTCCAGTCAGGTAAGCGTTGACCGGGAGGACCCAGCCTCACTGTGATCCCTCTTCCTAGAGAGAAGCACCCCCTGCTCTCCCCACCTCAGGGGCCTCTGCAGCCCATCCCCTCCCCCCAGGGTCTCCCCTCCCCTGTCTTCTCTGCAGCTCTGGGCACCAAGCACAGCCCTCAACACAGCAGTGCATCACCTGTGCACTTACCTGCTCCTGTCTCCCCTGCTGGATTGTGACCCAGAAGTGACAGGGCCAGGACAGGGTTGCCTCCGTCACCGCTGTGTTCCAGGTGCAGGGCGGGCTCACAGTGGGCCTTGGTACGTTTGGTGAATGAGGGACAGGAGTGACTTAATTTATCTTTACGGGAGTGATGAAGAAGAGGGGGCTTCTGAGGGCTTTTCTGGGATAGAAAGCCCCAGGGAGGAGCAGGCTGGGGGTGGGGGAGACAGTGAGCTCAGAGGCTCCTGGGCCAGGTCGGCAGGAGCGAGGCTTCTCCCTCCACCTTGAGAGCCTCTGGCCATGGCCTCTCACCAGAGGGTACAATGGCTGCCTCTCCACCAATTTTCTAGCCACAGTTTGAGAAGTTCTTGTTTTCCCCTCATCTGGAGGCTGCTATAGAAGCAGACAAATCCACCAGATACCCAAGGATGGAAAGGAAAGGCAAGGAAAATAACTAATTTTAATTTTATATATCTGGATCTAGAGCTAGAGTTTTTCATAATTGAAACATGGGAGAACATCATGATGGGCTTGGACCTGGACCAGCCTCCAGAGCAGCTGGCATGGCTTTTCCCTGGCTTCTTGTCTGTTAGCATCATCCTTTTCTCAGGCTTCCATTCTCCTTTGTTGTTTATAATTCTATCATCATTTATTGGGCTACAGCCCTAGACATATGGCTGGGAGCCTGTGCAGGGTGGTGGGTTTGCCATCTGCTGCTGGAAGTGGAGGTGATGCAGCCTCGGGCTGGGCTGCACTGAAGAAAGAGGAAGACAGGAGGGAAATACAGAGGACCAAGAGGTGCAGAGGGAGAACAGCCTCTGTCACCAGCCCTCACACCAGGTTGTTGCAGAGGTATGCTGAGAGCAATTCCTATTTCCTCATTGCTCTCTGAAATCACTTGGGGTTCTCATGAGAATCCCACACATGGGGGATGCAGGTTCTAGACCCTCTAACCTGCTATGTGACCTTGGGCAAGGACCACAACTTCCAGCCTCAGTTTCCCCATCTGAGCAATGGGATGATTGAGGTAGCTCAGTGGTTCTCACCCCAGCTGTAAAGATTTCCTCTTCCAGGCAAGATGGAATGAACTTCCCGCCCGAAGTGACCAAAAACCACAGGATTATGAAACAATGGTTTGCAAGACACTGGACTTCAGGCAATGAAGGAGAGATGAGAAACAGATGCAGTGGGCCCTACCGTCACCCTGGTTTCCAGCCCTGAGTTTCCCGGCCATGGGACAAGGAGGAGGAACATAAGTAGAGCCCAGGGAGGTCCCAGTGTTGAGGAGTTGGAGCTGAGATTCCAGAAGACCAAGGTGGCTGGAACTCACAGGGCATAGTGCCTGAGAAGAGAGAGCTGCACCGAGAGAAGACTCCGGAGAGGACACAGAAGGGTCTTGCCTCAGGTGTGGGAAACTCTAGCCCTAGACTGAGAGCTGCTCTGGTCCCATCTAAGATATCTTAAAGAAGATCCTGAAGAAGCACACTGTTTCCAAGTAACTTCACTGCATTACAGAATAAAGCTCAAAATATTTACAACAAAACAAAAATATCCAGCACCCAATAAGGTAAAATCCACAGTGACTGGCAAAGAAAGCTGGGGTGGCTATAGTAATAGCAGATAAGGTAGGTTGCACAAAAACAATATTACCAGAGACAAAGGAAATGATATTGTGAGTTCATCAAGAGGACCTAACGATCCTAAATGTTTATGTGCCTAGTAACAATGCTTCGAAATGCATAAAACAAAAAAATGATACCGCTGCAAGGAGAAAGAGACAGACCCACAATGCTAGTCAGAAATTTCAGCATGCCTTACTCGATAATTGATATAGCAAGTAGACAGAAATTCATAAAGGATATAGAGAACTTGATTAACATTATCAAGCAACTTGATCTAGGTGATATGTATAGAACACCCCATCCCGCAACAGCAAAGTATACATTCTTTTCATGAGTATATCTAAATATGCCAGCATAGACCATATTCTGGGTCGTAAAACAAGTCTCAATACATTTGAAGGGTTCAAATTGTACAGAGTTTGTTCTCTGACCACAACAGAAATAAATGAGAAATCAGTAATTTAACAGAAAGAGCTGTTTCAGTAACGGAAAGATCTCTGAAAAATCTCCCAAATATTTTGAAACTAAATAGCACACTTCTAAATAACCCATGTGTAAAAGAATCAACCAAAAGGGGAACTAGAAAGCATTTTTCACGGAAAGAAAATGAAAATACAACATCTCCAAATTTGTGGGATGCTGCGGAAGCAGTTCGTTGGGGAAATTTATAGTACTAAACGCCTGCATTAGGAAAGAAGAAGTGTCTCAAATCAGTGACCCCAGCTTCCACTTAAAGAAACTAGAAATAGAAGAGCAAATTAAATCCAGGGTAGGTAACAGAGAGGAAATAATTATGAGTAGAAATCAGTGGAGAAAAGCAATAGAGAAAATCAATGAAACCAAAGCTGATTCTCCGAGAACATCAATAAAATTGATAAACCTCTGGTCACACTGATCAGGAAACAAAAAAGGGAAGACACAAATTACCAGTATCAGGAATGAGAGAGGTGACATTACAGATTCTACATAAATTATTTGAAATTTTTCTGCATGTGAGATCTTTTTCATATATATCTATGTATATGTATTCATTCATATCAGTATGAACTAATGGATATATTTATTTTATCCTTTGAGTTATAATGCAATATTACTTTAGGTATTCTGTTGCTGAGATTGACCAAACTTTGGCCATTGAAAGTTCTTTCAGTTGGCTCTTGTTTTCCTTTGATTTTCACCCATCATTATGAGTTTTTCTTTTGTTTGTTTGTTTTTAGCACTTGCTTACTTTCTGGCCCTAAAAGATGCGTCATGCTCATCTTGTATATTTCCTGCCCTAGTCCTAGAATCAGCCTTTTCTTCAAGGGGATCTGGTTCCTTTTATTGGAGAATGGTATGAGAAACCAAGATCTGGGTACTAGACATGCTTGTTGCTACTGGGATGTCATTGCCTCTAGGCTCTGTCAGCTCACAGAGAAAGGAAATAAAGCTCTGTGCACTAACCCATGCATATGCACTTAAGTATAAATATTTCTATATGTAAACCTCTGTGTCTATATTCAGCTAAACACGAGTTCATACTGGTATCTCCAACTCTAATCCATTACCACGTGGACCATTTTAGCCTCCTCCCCTTCTTTGTCTGGAACCTCCCACCCCAGCAGTGGGAGAACTGGCTCCCACCATCTACCATCCACAGGAACATTTATTGCCAGTGTACATGTTTAGTGATTTCAGGCTTGTTAACCCATCTGCCATGGAAAACAACTTTATCCAGTAGAGGACAGTGCTTACGTGCAGTTCCTGCTGCCTTTAGTCTTATAGACTCCACCCATTTTCAAGGTCACAGAGGTCAGCACCTTTTGTCTCCACCTGCCTCACTGAGGGGATCTCATACATTTGTGAGACAGTTAGATTCTTTTGTCACAGTCTGCATCCCACCCTGGACTCCCTGACCCCCTAAAGGATTTTTCAAAATCTGTGTACGTTCATCCTTTCTACTGTTAAGTTCTGTGGATTCGGACAAATGCCTGGTATTGTTGGTCCGCTATTATAGTATCACACATGATACCTTTATTGTCCTGAACAAAATCTTCTGTCTAATACTTCACCTCTTCAATTCTCCCTGTTCCCCAAACCCCTTGCCACCACTGATCTGTTTACTGTGTCTATAATTTTGCCTTTTCCAGAATGTCACACAAATGCAGTATTTTCAAGTGACTATTTTCCCCTTAGCAACGGGCATTTAAGATTCATCCATCTTTGTGTAGCTTAACTGCTCATCCCTTTTTATCACTGAGTCATATTCCATTGTCTGGGTGTACCGCAGTGCGTTTATCCATTTACCTATAGAAGGACATCTTGGTTGCTTTCAGTTCTTGGCAATTATGAACAAAACTGCTACAAGCATTCACATGCAGGTTTTGTATATTCACACATTTTCAGATCAGTTGAGCGCATACCTGGGAGCGTGATTGTTGTTGGATTGTATGGTAAGACTATGTTTAGCTTTCTTAGAAGCCGCCAAACTCTCTTCCAAAGTGGCTGCACCATTTTGTATTCACACCAGCAATGAGTGAAAGTTCCTATTGCTTTGCATCCTCTCCAGCAATTAGGATTGTCAGCAGTGGGATTTTAAAAAAAATCTAGATACCTGGGCCCCATTCCCAGAAATTCTGACTCCATCAGCCTGTGGTGGGGCCCAGGTCTCAGTATTGCTGAAAAGTTCCAGGAGATTCTGATGTGGAGTCAGGCTTGAGAACCAGGGAGTTACACCAACTGCCTCACTGTACAGATGGAGAAACTGAGGCCCCAAGGGCAGTAGTGCTGCAGTGGGGCTGATCTCTAAGGCTCTTCCAACTGACAGTTTGGGAGGGGCTGTGTGATTCCTGGTTAAGAGCTGGGGCTCTGGAGTCCCACAGTCCTGGGCTCGAATCCCGAGTCTGCCTCTCACCAGCTGTGTGACTTTGGGTGAAGGCCTGTACCTCTCTGAGCCCCTCCTGCGTGAAATGAGGATGGTCCTAGGACCTGGTACACAGGCTGTGTGAGGACCTGTTGGGTCAATGAGTCCAGAGTGCTCACCCAGAGCTGGGCACACAGTGGGGCCGGGACACTGCCAGCGACTGTCCCTGGGACTCTGGTCACGTGACTCCGCTGTGCCGAGGTCCCATCCAGGGAGGCCTGCTCCGCCCCTTCCTGGACCACCCCGGCTCTCCCTGCCCCGCCCTCCCACTCGCTGCTGTTCCCACTTTGTCTCCAGCCCTGGGGGCTGCGGTGGCTCCACCACCCCCTTCCTGCTCCCCCACCCCTCCCTTTTCTTCTCCCACTTAACAAACAGCTTCACTTAAAAAGCCATCTGGGAGGATGGATGGCGCAAAGGCACATTTTGTAGAATAAGTTTTCAGGGGGAAGAGCCAAGAAATTAAAGGCACAGCACTTCCGAGTCCAATCTGACTAGGCCGCATGCCTCTGACTGCTGGAGAATTGCGTTTCTGTATTATAATCCACCCCTCACCCCCAGGGCCCAGTGTTCTGGGCTCCGTCTTCACTTGTCTTTGAGACGTCCTGCTCCCAATGTCTCTGGCTGATTCCCTCCCTCAGGATGAACCCCCCTCTCTATCGCCAGGGAGGGGCTGCAGCTGGGGCTTCCCTAACCTGACTCCCCCCTCCTGTGTGACCGTTATCCCACCTCAGGCAGCTGCTCCCCTCCTTACAGGAGCCCCAGGTGAAGGTTATGTTCTTTTGTGGGGTCTCCCAGGGCAGATTTAGGAACAGCAGGAGAGATGTGTCCACTGTTGGCATGGATAAGCAGCCCTGGGAAGGGGTAATGAGCTCCCCGTCACTGGAGGTGTGCACAGAGGAAGGGTGAGCACTCAGCAGAGAGGCCTCGCAGGAGGCAAACCAGCAGAGAGGTTGGGGGCACGGGCTTCAGGGGCCAAGAGATCTGGGCTGAGTCCCGGTCACGTTGATTGCAAGGTGTCTGACATTTAGCAATGACTTATACTCACTGAGCCTCAGTTTCTTCATCTGGGAAATCAGGCAAAAGAAGTTCCACGTCCCAGGGTTGTCATGGAGACAAAAGGACATAATGTGTGCGAAGCACTGAGCGTGGAGTGCGGCTTATCATTACAGAGTGGGAGGAGGCTGGGTTGTGAAACCCTGAGCAATCTAAGGTCCAGCTTGCTGCAGTTTTAGACTCTGAGCTCCAGTAATTCGATTATACGAAGATTATAAGATTTCCTAAGATCCTAAGGCTTTCGAATTTATGATTTTGTGACTCTCCTCATCTAAGTCTCCTCAGAAACCTAGGCTGTGTGATTCGCATTCTAAACCCGTCCCTCCACCAGCACGGCCGTCTCAGCCGTGGGCTGTCTGCTGCACAGGGAGCGTTTATCTCCGTTCCTCTTTCCACTTCAAATCTTCCATCTTTACCCCCCAGTGGCCCACTGCTACCTCTTTAGGGATGCCTTTTCTAATTCTAGCCTCATCCACTGAACCCTTTGTTCAAAGCACACCAGGCCCCTGCAGTGTGGCTGAATTGTGCCCTTCATCCCCGCCCCAGCACACTCTCCTGCACTTCCCGCCCTTCCCACCAAACCCCATCTTTGCCTATTGAAATCTTCCCTCACTTTCAAGGCCAGAGTCAAGGGCAGGCCTTCCATGAAACTTTTTTCACCTCCCAGTTGAAATGAACGTCCTTCACCTCTATGTTCTGCGCAGATTTTGCTCTGAACACTGTTACAGCAGCTGTCAGAGTCTGACTCATTTTGGGGGGGGGGGATGTCTGCCCTTCGCCCCATGGCAGACCCACCTCTGGTGTCCTTCCAAGACCCCTCCGTACTCCCCTAGAAAGGAAGACGTGCAGATCTGATTGGTCAGAGGCGAGACACTGGTTGGGCCACGCTCACTAGTGGGCAGGGTCAGTGCGTGGAAGGTGAGGCGCTGGACCAGCTCTCTCCTTCCACCCCTCAGCTCCCCTCCACGTGCCTCCAGGAGGGAGTCAGCTCTGCAGACCCAGCCACAGTGAAGCCAGGGCGGGTAACCCTGCTTCCCCGAATCACTCTCCTCTTTTCTCTCTCCCTGAGTGAGCTCGGCCATGCCTGTGGGCCCAGCCCTGTCCATGTGCTAACAGCCCCTGATCTCTATGTGCTGCCACCCCGCTGAGCCATGATCCACATCGAGGGTCTTTGATGCACCCGACCTGTCCAAGGCCAGGCCACACAGGGCTGAGCTGGACAGGCCACCCCTGCCTCCTTGACCTTTCCCTCTGGGGGTCCTGCAGCCTCCTGCCCCTCAAGAAATTTAAAACCAAACCCTTCCCCTTCCCCTCAAACCTGGTCCTCCCCACGGTTCCCATCTTGGTGTTGCCCCCGCAGCACCCACTCACCCAAATCAGAAACAAGGGGCATCCCTGACTCTCCTGACACCTCAGGGACCATCAGGTCCTGCCAAGCTGAACTCCTTTAACTGCTGCAGTTCCCTCCCCACATCCACCATCCCTGCCCCATCTCAGGCCCTGAGCATCTCCATCCGGCCAGACATCGCTCCCCACCAGCCCCACCTGGTCCCTCAGCCACACCACGGCCCCTGCATTCCATCCCATGACCCTGAGATGTGAGCAGGGGTGTCCTGCCCTGGGGCCCCATGCTTTAGGGGCCCTGTTCCCGCCTCCTCCAGCTGTGCCTCTCCCCTCAGGGACTTGGGGGACAAGGGACAAGCTCCGGTCCCCCAACCCCAGAACTCCCTTCCTGATTGACCCGAACCTGCTTCCAGGGCTCGTGTGGCCTCCAGGGTCTGCCCCCCCGAGGGTGGCCCGCAGAGCCAGCACATGCCCCCTAAACCCCGAAGTGCAGCTGTGGGTGGGGAGGTGCGGACAGAGCCTGCGGGCTGGGGTGTCGCACACTGTGCGTGAGACCGTGGAGCAGCCGAGCTGAGGGAGGGAAGGGAAGGTGCTGGTCCAGGCCGGGTCAGGGGTCAGGGGTCAGGGGCCAGCTGTCTCTGCTCCCTACATTCCTGGGCTCAGGAATTTGAGGAGGTAGGAGGAAAAACTTATTTGATTTGACAGTTCATTAGTTGCTTCATAACTCTTAGATATTTAGCCCACTGGTCTGGGGGCCTCACTGGTTCTTGTGCCCTGGGCTGCACATGTTGGGGGCGACCTGCACCCACACCCCGGCCACCAGACAGTGATCGTCCCAAACCCAGGACAGTCACGTTGATCTCTGCCTAACACCCTTCGTGGCTCCCGCAGGCCTTGGGACGGCGTCCCCATGCTGAGCCTGGCTCACAGGACTCTCAGTGCTGCGACCCTCCCCGCTGCTCCATCATCATCTCCCATCTGGGCACCAAAAACACACTCTGCAAAAACCCCGGACTCTGCACCAAATGCTGCCTGTTCCCCACCGCCCCAAACCAGCCCTCAGGCTTAGTGCATGGCAGGCTCAGGGCGCACAGGCCTCACTGCAGGCGGCGGTGGGCACGGAGGCAGGAGCTGGCCCGGCACTGGGTTGGGGGTGGTTTGGGGCTTATGTGCCCCGTGGGCAGTTGAGTCTTGGCTGTCACTTAGGAGGCCAGCAGGCCCTGACATGGCCAAGCTGGAGCCCGCCTGCCTGGGAGAATGTGGGAGACAGTGGAGGCCCTGAAAGGCTTTGAGGACTTTGCCTGTCACTTTGCCTGTTGGGAAAAAGGGTCCTCAAGAAGTCCATGCTGATGCCGGTGGACTGTCAGGGCCCTGCACCCTCAGGACCTCAGCTCTCCCATCCAGAGAAGGAGCGGGCTGAGCCCAAGGCCTCCAGGGGCCTTTACAAGCCCAATGTCCTGGCGTCCCCTCCTTCCACCCCCTGCCCCCGCAGCCTCAGTTTCCAGCCCCGCAGCCCCGGTCTCTGACCCCACAGGTGCTGAGCTCAGCTTTTGCTCTTCTCACCTCTGCTGGCAGGATCTGGGGGGCAGAGGAAGCTGTTCCAGGAGCCTGGGTGACCTGCCCTGGGCTTCTGAAGTGGGGAGGGGTCCCTTCTACCAGTGCAGTGGGAACCGGGAAGGAACTGAAGGCTGAGACCCGGCCTGGGCTCAGGTGATCAGGCTCTGGAGGCTGCAGCCTGGTTGAAGGCCTCTGCCTCAGGGCCTGCCTTTCCCAGCCACCTGTTTCCATGGCAACCAGAGCCCTCAGGCAGGAGCTGAGCCCCACCCCCACCCCTCCCCAGCCCACCCCACTCCTGCCCTTGGGGAGGGAATGTGCCCTTGTTATAGGTGAGCAGGTGGGAGGAGATGACTACAGCCAGGCCTGGGTGGATGTCACAGGCTGTGAAATCCATAACCAGGTGATGTGATTACAAATCCAGGCATCCTCTGCCCCCACTTGTTTTTGATACAAATCAGAGAGGTTTCAGGACAGGAAAACGGATCCTTGTGTTTTTCAGCCTGTGAGGCTCTTTGTTCCCTCTTACTGCTCAGTCCGCATCCTGTTCGTTATCCTTGGACTCTGCCATGTGAGCCCGATGACCGGGGGCCCCTCCATGGCAGCCCGCCTCCATCTGAACCCCTCTGTGCCCTGGAGACTGCTCTGCCCTCGTGCTTCCTGGCTGGTCGCCAACATCGAGAACCTGGGCTTTTACCCTCAACCCCCCACCCCACACTCCTGCACCCCTTGCAGCCCTTTGGACACCATGACGTGTTCCTCTTCCTCCCATCCCCTTCTGGCCACGCCCCTGCTGCTGGTCCACACTGCGCTGGCCCAGCCCCCGCTCCCACTCCTGAGGGACCGCCCCATTTTTGTCCCCTGAGCAAGACGCACTCGCTCTTCACTTGGTAGATGTGTAGTGAGCCCCGCCCTGTGCCAGGAGCTGGGCTTATAGCGGAGAACAACAGCAGCGACCACAAGACTCTTTGGCCTTGGGAAGCTTCTCTTCTAATGGGGACGATGGACTGTAACTGTCTAGATCGAGCGTGTCTCACGTATAGTTTGGTGACGAGTGAAAAGGAGACAAATCAAGCAGCAAGGGGACATGGGACCGTCAGGGGCTTGCAGTTGAAGTGATGGTGGGTGAGGAAGAGCTCACTGAGAAGCTGACGTTTTCCCGAAGACTTGCGGCGGGGCGGGATGAAGGAGGGAGCCACGCGGATATTTGAGGACGAGCATTTCTAGCAGAGGGGATGATGGGAGCACAGGCCCTTCAGGTCACCACTTAAACATCTTAATTTGTTTTTTTGGCTGCACGGTGCAGCGTGTGGGATCTTAGTTCCCGGACTAGGGATTAAACCCATGCCCCCTGCAGTGGAAGTGCAGAGTCTTAACCACCGGACCACCAGGGAAGTCCCCAGGGCACCACTTAAATATCAGCTCTTGAGACTCCCATCTGAGTTAGTCCCCCTTATTATCCTCCCACACAGTCTCCTGTGCAGGGCATGCTCGGCCCCATCCCTGGGTGTGGTCACACATGGGTTAGGACTTTTACTCGAAGGCCATGTCCCTTCCTGACCGTGACCCTCAGGAGACCAGGTACCTGGTCCGACTCATTTACTGCTCACCCCTGCACCCGGTACCCACTTAGCACATGGTAGGTGCACAGCAAATCACCTGGATGAAATGGTACACCGTAAGAATGGGAAAGGAAATAAAACATAAAAAAGCTCATGTTCCTGGGCTTCCCTGGTGGTGCAGTGGTTGAGAGTCTGCCTGCCGATGCGGGGGACGCGGGTTCGTGCCCCGGTCCGGGAAGATCCCACATGCCACGGAGCGGCTGGGCCCGTGAGCCATGGCCGCTGAGCCTGCGCGTCCAGAGCCTGTGCTCCGCAACGGGAGAGGCCACAACAGTGAGAGGCCTGCGTACCGCAAAAAAAAAAAAAAAAAAAAAAAGAAAAAAAAAGCTCTTGTTCCTTAGAGCAGAAACAGCCCAGAATGTTATTAATTGATTTTACCCGTGGGACGGGAAGGGTGGTTTGTGTTCTATGCTGCGCGACTCCATTTCATTTCATTTTATTTCTAGTCCTAGTCTTAATCCAAGTCCTAGTTCTTTTCTGTTTTATTCTATTTTAAAAAGCAAAAAACAACCGCCCCCCCCCCCCCCCCCCACTGCATAATTGGAACTAGTAATTACAGCTCCCATCCCTGATTTGTGCCTCCATGACTCTGGTCCTGAAGAAAAGATCATTTCATATTTAATCAGTATTAGTTCTAGGATGCTCTCAGGGGACATGTTCACTTCAAGGCTGTGTAGTTTAATTCTCAGTGAGGCTTAATTAGATCAAGAAAAGAGCCTGGCCTCGGGGCAGGACTGTGGTGGTGGGGACCACGAACGCCCAGAAAGGCAGAACCCCGCCTGTCATCCCCCTGCCTGCATCTACCCTCCCGCCCATTCCTCGGGTCTTTCCAGCCCCTGTCTCAGGGGGAGAGCAGAGCCAGGCCTCCCTCCCACGCTGCGATGACTGACAAATCTCATATGGGAGGAAGGACAACAGTCGATGTTCAGGAAGGCAGTGGGCCACCCACCTACTGACTCATCCTCGGAAGCTTCCTGGAGCCTTTCTGGCTTGGCAGGTGGTAAGGGGGGCAAGCAGGGGCATCCACAATCAGCCCATCCTTTCCCTGGTGGGGACAGGATGTTCCCTTAACCAACTCACTTCTCCCTGTTAATTCTGCTCAATTCAACCTCTGTTATCACTGCCGTGGTTATCATCATATCATCGTCTTAGCTACTGGGTCATGGAGGTTACTGGGTACCAGGCAATTTAAACACAAGATTGCAAGCCTTGAAGGAAAACCTGCAAGAGGGTATCATTATCTCTATTCCTCAGATGAGGAAATTGAGGCCCACCTCTAGTCAGCGGAGGAGCGCGCACTAGAGCGGAGGGCAGCAAGGTCTGAGTCCTGGCTTCAGAGCTCACCAGCTACGTGAGCCGTGGGCACGTTCCTAAGTCTCAGCGTCAGTTTCCTCCTCTCTCTCAGCTCCTTTGATTCCCACAACAATGCCACAAGCTGGCGGCTACACTGTGTCCATCTGCGCTGTGAAGTTGCAGACAGGAGGCTCAGGGGAGGGAAGAGCTTTGGCCGTTTTCGCACAGATCAGACTTGGTGGTGCTGGGGCCCAGCCTGGCTCTGGCTGGTGCCGTTCTCCCCTCTGCCACCCTGCCCCGGCTTCACCAGCTCAGTCTAGGGGAGCAAACTGCCCTCCGTAGGCTCCCTGGGCCAGACGGGTTTGCTCAGGGGGAAGGCACACTCTTCCTGTCAGACACAGAGCGTCAGACCATCCACACAAATGAACACATGTTATGTGCCGTGCTGGGTGCCGACGGATCCCCTCCAGACATGGGGGGGCCTGGATCCCCTCCAGACATGGGGGTGGAGCTTCTCCCCAGGCCCTCCCACCCCCTTCCCTCTTTCTCGCTCTGCCCAAGACACACAGAACAGGTGTGGCTTCACGAGTTCTAGGGCCAAACTGCCTGGGATGGAATCCTGGCTCTGCCGTGTATCCTGTGTGCGCGGCTTGACTGGTCTTTTCGTCTCTGAGCCTCAGCTGCTCATCTGTAAGGGAAGACAGTCAACGACGGTATCTGCCTCATGGAAGCGTGGAGGGGATGAACTAAATGGTGATGTATAAAGCGTTCAGACCAGGGTTTCCTGACTAGCGGCCACTCAGTACCGAACAGCGACTTCTTACTTTGGTTTGGCTTGGCTTCTGGGGTCTCCTGTGGAGGGTAGATGAGGCCCCAAATCCTTGACCCCAGTGCACACAGGGGGGCTGTGAGGGATGTGGCCTTGCTGCTGGAGTCAGGTGTCCCCAGGTCCCTAGCCTGGCTCTACCATCACTCTTCGTGACCTTAGACAGGCTCAACCCTCTCTAGTTATGAATCTCGATGTTTCCGGGAAAAAGTTGGCATAGAGAGCTCATCTCCAGGCTCCCTGCCACCTCTAAGAGCCCAGTACACTGAGGTCAGCCTGAGCCCTCACCCACAGAGGCACCGGACCCCGGAAAGATGAAGCCGCAGAAACATCTACCCGGAAGAGAGGGAAGCTTGTCCCATTCACTGTGGCTGCTGCCCTGTGTCATTCGTGTGGAGCACTTCCGCTGCGCTGTGCTGTGCTAAACACGATAAAGGCGTCGCCTCATTCAAAACAATGCCGCGACGTAGGCACAATTAGTGTCCCCATTTTGAGGCTTCATGTCCAAGGTCATCTCATCCAGGAAGTGACATTGAGGCTATGTTGTTGAACACTTTACGTGGGCGTTGTGCTAAGTCAGAACTCTCCGCGAGTTTTCTCGTTTAATCCTCACAGGTACCCTGTGCCGTAAGCGTGGGCATTCTGGGTCCCATTTTACAGGTGAGGAAAAATGAGGCCCATGGGGAGTAAGCAAGGTCACACAGCTAGCAGACGGTGAAAGCAGACTCAAACCATGCTGCCTTGACCCCTAACTCCAAATACTTTCCACCAGGTTCCTCTGCTTCACTTGCGGTACGCAGGCCTCTCACTGCTGTGGCCTCTCCCGCTGTGGAGCACAGGCTCCGGATGCGCAGGCTCAGCGGCCACGGCTCATGGGCCCAGCCGCTCCGCGGCATGTGGGATCCTCCCGGACCGGGGCACGAACCCGTGTCCCCTGCATCGGCAGGCGGACTCTCAACCACGGCGCCACCAGGGAAGCCCTGCTTCACTTGATTTAAACCGACTGATCCCATTAGGAGTGGGGCGGGGGGTGTCCCATTAGCGGCTCCACCATCATTTTACTTCTCTCTCAACTCTCCTTTCTCCTGCCCACTCATAAACTGTTCCAGGCTGTTACTGCTCTCCTTAAGTCACCCACTTGGCCGGTGACAATAGAAGAAACAGTCCTCTTCACTCCCGACGTGAGTTTCATCTCCTCCGGTTCAGTCCTCATCGTAGTTATCCCCAGGCTCTCCACTTCCCGCTCCGCCCCCCTCAGCCCCGCCCACACGGATTCCTGCAGCTGCTCTGGCAACGGTCACCAGGGATCTCTTGGTGGTGAC
Organism: Tursiops truncatus; assembly: GCF_011762595.2. Lineage (NCBI taxonomy): Eukaryota > Metazoa > Chordata > Mammalia > Artiodactyla > Delphinidae > Tursiops > Tursiops truncatus. The sequence goes on along the minus strand of NC_047034.1, from coordinate 160,669,302 downwards.
ATCCAAGGGGCACTTCTCAGTGCTTCCCTGGCTGGACCACCACCTGCTGGTGACCACTGTGGACCACACAGATCACCATTCAACTTTGTCAGCCACCACTGAACACTGACCATCACTGATTACAGATGCCCAGGCTGACCGTCACTGCCGACCACTGTGGATTGCCTTTGACTGCCATTGGTCACTGCTGACTAACATCATCACTACTGACAATAGTCTACCTTCTTCTTCTTCTCCTCCTCCTTCTTCTTCTTCTTCTGAACTAGGTCGATTAAAACATTTTTTTATATTGGAATATAGTTGATTTATGATGTTGTATTAGTTTCAGGTGTACAGAAAAGTGATTCAGTTATATATTTACATATTTCGATTCTTTTTCAGAATATTGAGTAGACTTCCTTGTGCTATACAGTAGGTCCTTGTTGATTATCTATTTTATATCTAGTAGGGTGCATATGTCAACCCCGAACTCCTAATTTATTCCTCTCCCCTACATTTCCCCTTTGGTAACCATAAGTTTGTTTTCTATGTCTGTACCACCTGCTTCCTGATTCTCTGTCCCTCTCCCCTCTCTCCATGTCATTCTTTCTCTTTCTTAGTTCTCCTCCCACCTCTCTGACAGATTATTCTCATACCACTCGGTTGGTCTCTCAACTCATCCTCACAGCACGCCCACTTTTATCATTGTGCAATGATTTGCCCTCCTTCACACTCTCCTGGGACAGTCTCACCCACACCATCAGCAGGTGGCATCAGCTACCACCTCCAATGCCGAGGACCCCAAACCTCCCTCCCCAGGGCAGTGGATGAAGGGTTGGGGCTGGCTCTGTCACTTACACTCTGTCCAAGGCTTGGCCTTGAACAGGGCAAGTCATTTCCCTGATCCTCAATTTCCTCACTTGTAAAAATGGGGAAATGATAACTTCCTCCCTCAAAGGACTGCTGTGCTGATTAAATAAGGTCAGAGACGTGGACCTGACCAGTCAAAATCATGGCACACAGCAGGTGCCCAGCACATGCTCATGTCTTTTCTTCTTATGAGATTCTCCTGAGCTAAGAGTCTTTTTTTTTTTTTTGCGGTACGCGGGCCTCTCACTGCTGTGGCCACTCCCGTTGCGGAGCACAGGCTCTGGACACGCAGGCTCAGTGGCCATGGCTCACGGGCCCAGCCGCTCCGCGGTATGTGGGATCTTCCCGGACCGGGGCACAAACCCGTGTCCCCTGCATCGGCAGGCGGACTGTCAACAACTGCGCCACCAGGGAAGCCCCTGAGCTAAGAGTCTTTCATGGAACCTTTGGCCGATCACTCTGTGGGTCCCCCAGAGGAAGGAAGGGGCTTGTTTAGGTGGGGTGGTCAGGAAGGGTCTAGTAGGCTGTGGACATTAGCTGGTGGGGGATGCGGAGAGGTGACAGTGGAGTATGTCACTCCCTTAGGGGTCAGAAAGGATCCTAATGACCTTAGTGACCATAATGTGACCTTGGGACTTCCAAATCCAGGTCTCACCAGCCCAGCCGCTGCTGGAATGTCCATCCCCCTGAGAGACTGGCATGGGAGACTGTCCAGAGTTGCCCCATCTGCTGCCACACTCTCCCCTCCACACCATCCTGACCGGCTGGGAGAGAGGGTGAAGGACGTCTCCACTGGGAGAGGAGCATCAGAGAGCACACCTGTGCCAGCCCGCGCCCAGGCCTCTGCCTGAGATGTGATATGCAGAGACCAGCATGAGGGTGAGAAGCCAGTGCTCACTCCACACCCGGTTCACAGTGGGGCCTCAGGAACATTGCATTCTGGTAGTGTCTCCACGGGAAGAAGAAGTTTGGCCCCCTGGGAAAGGAATCTCTGTTCTCCAGGGCGGCAGGTAATGAGAGGTGGGGTCTGAGAAGGCCACCCCTGTGTTCTGAACTCACAAAATCCAGACATGCGCGCCTGCTGCTTTCTGCAGCCTTGCTCTGCTTCGCTTGCCGACTTTTCCCCAACAGGTTTACTGATCCTTCTGTGCCTGGCCCTGGGCTGAGCATGTGGCATCTGGAAATGACAAGTTGGGACACCTGCCTTGTCCAGTGGGGACTGCAACGAACAGATCATCGCCACATAGGCATGTGGTACTGCGCAGGGTCTGGAGGGGGCGCTGGTACTGCCTGGATGGGGAGGGGGATGGGAGGGGAGCATTTCTCCGTCAGACACCCAGCTCCATCCACGGTGCCAGGGCCTCAGAGCTCTGAAGGGTCTGTGGAAGTGTTTAAGGCCTGAAAAGAGTCATGGGATTTAAATACAAACAGAAAGTTGTAACATAAATGCAACAGGAAGCTGATGCGTGCTTATTTAAATGTCTATAAAATGTAACATTGTCAGAGAGTCATCTGCTGCTCTACCTGCCTTTTCCACAGTTACATATACATGGATTTAACGTGGGATCTGATTACACTACCTGTGAACTGATGGAGGAAGTAGCTTCCAAAAGTAAGAAGATCTGGGGCTGAAAAGTTCTTAAAAGAACAATGGTTGGGGTAGGTGCGTGGGGAGTAGGGGCGGGGGTGGGGGAGAGTGGAGACTTCACAGAGGAGGGGGCATGTGGCTGGAAGGGTGAGAGGCGTTTAACCAGCAGAGAGAAGGGTGCTCCTGGGCAGGGGGAAGGGCATGCACACAGGAGCAGGCCTGGCAGAGCCTGGCGCCCCTGAGGAACAGGGACCATTCACAGCACCTGCGGCATAAGGTGGGGTGGGGGCAGGGAGGAGAGGGGGCTGGGACACATGTGTTCTTTCCCGTCTTGAACCTCTGCATCCTTGCACTTTCTTCCCCATCATTCAATCCCAGAAAGGAAGAAAAGGGGAGTTGGATGGGGGGGGGGTGGAATTCCAGACACATTGCAGCACCTCCACCAGGCCATCTGAGAGAAGGGGCTGAGCAGCTGCCCCTCCCCACACCGTGGCTGTGACGGCTTTGAGGAGGGGGTCTCCGGCACTAGAGGACAGCAGTGGGACAAAGGAGCGGGAAGTACCAGGGGACAGCAGGCTTGAGAGTCATCAAAGGAACCAGGACTATGTAGCAGGAGAAAGGTTGCTTCCTGCAGACGCGAGTATTTCTAGGCTGGATGGCCTCCTGCACAGGAGCTGGGTGGGCTGAGGGGTGGGGGCCTGCTTAACCTACATTACAGGGCAGAGTGAACTAGATTAATTGTAAGAGTATTAGTACAGCTCACGGTGTACCCATGCCTGGCACCGGGCTAAGCTCTCTGCTTATAGCGACTCATTGAATCCTCATAGCAGCTCTGTCAGGTACAAACTATGATTATATATCTTTTAACAAAAAGGAAACCGAGGCACAGAGAGATGAAGTCAACACCCAAGACTTCGGCTGGTGAAAGGTGGAGCCAGGAGATGACCTTTGAGTTCCCTGCAGCTCCCAATTCTAAAATCCTAGGCTTCTGAGGTTTTTAAGATCTTGTGTTTTAATTCTAAAAATCTGTAATTTATAAATCTAAACTATAATTTAAGGTGAATCTAAGGTGCTCTATTTCTAACATTCCATGATTCTCAGAGCCTTAGAGTCTATAATTTGATGCTACGTCTGAGGATCTAAGACTCTGTTGCTCTAAGATTCTCCATGTCTATTATTTTATAGGTGACACAGGGGGTTATTCAAAACCAAACCACATGTGGTAGGGAATTTCTTTTCTTTACTTCCTTTCAAAGAGAGAGGTCAATGCTACATTTCCAAAGGTCTGAGTTGTCTCTCCCCACTGCTAACCCTGGAGGTGGGCAGGGGAAGCCAAAACCTTTGCTATGTGGGGCCCATTAATCTTGATGTCCCCAAGGGGGATGGCTAGAAACCAACACATGGGGAAGAAAGTGACTCAGAAAGCAGAGAGGCGTCTTCAGGGGCATTTTCTAGAAGTGGGCCATCAGCACCCCCCCTCCCGCCTTTGCAGTGGGGGTGAGGGAGATCCTTGGAGGGGAGGGGCTGCAAGTTGTGTCCAGGAGGTTAGTCCTAAGGAGGTGGTCCTCCCCAGGCCCCGCCCCCAGTCACTGGATTCCTCTACCGGGTCAGTTTGCCCTACGGTATGGGTCACTGTCTGAAATCATCTTCTTCAGTCATGTATTCATGTTTATTGCTCGTCCATCCCTATTGAAATGCCAGCTTTCTGAGGGCAGAGACCAAGTCTGGGCAGGGCATGAAGTAGGTATTTGTTCTCAGAATGAGTCTGAATGGCACCATCAGACCAAGACAGAGACATCATCCTGGCCTCCTCACCTAATCAGCGGCTCAGTCCAGGTGGCCTGTCTCCTAAAGAGCTCTGGGATCGACTCCCTCCCCAGCCCCACACCCCTCTTTTCAGTGTCCTTGTTGAGGGCATAGGCTCTGGAACCAGGATGCTGGGGTCAGATCTGCCACTTACTAGCTGAATGACCTGGGGCAAGGGACAGTCTATCTGTGCCTGCTTCTCTCTACAAAATAGAGATGACAGTAATCATACCTACCTAGAGGTAGTGAAAGAAATGTCTGTCTACAGTGTTCAGAATGTGTCTGCCCAACTGGAAGCCCTCAGTCAGTGTCAGCTGTGGCTACTGGAGAATCATTATTGCTATTATACCCTGTTTCCCTAATGCCTACTGAAGGAGGTCTCAAAAGCCCTTCCTGGTGTGGTCTCTCTTTCCAACCTAATCCCCCTCCCCCAGTCACAAAGACTTCCCTTCCTCCCATATTTTCTGGCCTCCCTGCCTTTGGACACACCGTTCCCCTGCCTGGAAGGCTCTCCCACCATCTTTCCCTGGCAAGCTCTTACCCTCCCTGGTGTGGCCCCTCCCTCCAATCCAATCCCCTCCCCCCACCATCTTTTCAATTACACGGAACTCCTCTCCTCCTCCCGTATTTTCTGGCCTCCCTGCCTTTGGACATGCTGTCCCCCTGCCTGGAAGGCTCTCGCACCATCTCTCCCTGGCAAGCTCTTACCCTGCCTGCATGAATCAGCTCAGATGCCACCCCCTCGGTGAGGCCAGCTCAGAGGTCCCCTCCCCCACCTCTTCTGGAAGCCCCCTGGGTTGCCAGCACCTTCTCTGGGCTCCTGCAGTAATTGACACATTCCAGGTCCCACCTCCAATCACCCAGCACCAGCACCTTCTCTTACATTCCCCAGGGCAGGGACTCCCTCCGCTGTCTTTCCATCTCTGTGTCCCTGGTCCCAGAACCCCACTTGGCACAGTGTGGGTGTCCACGAGTGATTACTAAACAAACAAACCAAGTGCATAACGTCAGGTTCCCTTGGGTCCTGAGTGACTCACCCTGTCTGAGCCTCGGATGCCCCATCTGCAATATGGCTGTGAGAGCCCCTGTGGGGCCCTCCCTCCCAGGAGAGCAAAGAATGCTGGCATCCTTAGGCCGGCGGCACTCCAGGGCAGGGGCTGCGAAAGGGAAGGAATTCTGCTATTAAGCTCATCAATTCTAGCGTCTGGTCTTTGGGGAGAAGAGCTTGCCTGGTAATTAGGGTTGTTAGGGGAGATACAGGCGGGGCTAGTATTGATGCCAGCGTCGACCTAGGGCAGCCACACCCGAGGCTGCGGGCGGCAGAGGCGGGCACTGGGACGGGGCTAGGTGGGCGGGAACCTCTGCCTCATCTGTGAGGCAGAGAAGGACCAGCGTCTTCCTCCTGGTGTGGGAGGCCCCGCGGCGCTCCCGGATCCGGCCTGAAGGTGGCGCTGCAGGCTCTCGCAAGGACAGCTCAGCCAGGGATGCAGCCCTGTGCCTGGAGGTGAGGAGGGTCTGGAGAGAACAGAGCGCGGGGATGGGGGGAAAGAGGGGCGGAGGAAGGAGGAAAGGCAGAGAGCGGGGAGAAGGGGGATATAAAGGACTGGAGGAGAGGACAGAGAGAGAGAAGCGGGGAGACCAGAGGAGGGAGGAGAGAAAATGCTAGGGCGGGAAGGGGAGCAGGAGGGGGAGAAGGAGGCTTCTTCCCATCCCAGGGGCTAGGACGAGCTCGATACTCTTGGAATCCCCTTCCCCCAAATGCCTACAGAGGGTTCACTTCCTCCCTTACACCCTCCGCCATCCCTGCATGGCTCCCAGGGCCCTCAGGGTGAAGCCCAGCCTGCGCAGCCCAGCCTCATCCTCTGTGGTCTGACCCTGGAGGACACCTGCCCGTATTTCTCCACCTTCCCACCCCCCATTCCACCCTCACATCCCAGCCCCAGCCATGCAGCCCTGCCTGCCACTTCCAAGGGTCCCGGCTCTCCCTCTCTGCCGGACCTTTGCAGGTGCCGGGTTGCTGCTGCCAGTAACAACCTTCTCCCCCATTTACCCCGCCTGCTGGCTCCCCCATTTCTCCTCCAGGTCTCAGCACCTGACCCCTGTCCAGGGTCGGGGACCGCCCCTGGGCTCCCCGTCCCATCCCACATCTCCCTCCATCTCAGCACTGACCACTCTGGGTTGTGAATGATTCATCCATTTCCCCAGCCAGAACAGGAGCTCCCTGAGGACAGGGACACGGCCTTGGCCCCCTCGGTGTCCCCTTCATGGCCAGCCCAGGGGCTGAACAGGCACAGGTGGGCAACAGACCACGCCTGTAGGATGAGTGAATGATCCGATGAAGGGCCGAGTGTGGGAGAAAAGGCAGAGAGAGCCATGGAGGAGGAGGAAGAAAACAAAGCAGGGAAGAGATGGATTAGGAGAGAGAGCACTGAGGAGGGCACCCCAGCCCGCAGGTGCGAAGGACGCCCTCTAGCGTCCCCAGGGCCTCAGCACTGCCAGGCGGGGCTCTCCTTCCTGAGGTCAGCTAGCCACCTGGCTCGGGATGCCTCTGACCATCCGGCAGTTGCTCTTCATGTCAGAATCAGGGCCCCTTGAGTCACAGGTAGCAGAATCTGTACAGCTACCCAGCGAAAGGAGAGCTTCCGTTCCGACCCCGTTCTGTAGCTTGGATGCTGTTTGGAGGGAGAGCAGGGGGTTCAGAAGGACCTGAGGACCAGGCTCTGCCCACGTGCCTTTCTGTTTCTCTCCTCACAAGGTTTGCCGTCTACTCTCAGCATCACCCACAACCCAGAACTTTACACAGCCTCGACCAAGTGACCCACACACATCTTTCAATCCCCCAAGTATGCGTGTGTATATCTATAAACACGTCCCCACTCCACACACATGTTTTATGAGACGAGAGGCCAAAATCTTAAGAATTTTACTGGCTGGCATCTTAGAGCAACATGGAAGTTGGCGATACAGCTCAAATCCAGTTCTAGGCCATCTGGCTGCTCTGGGTCAATGCTGGCGTCAATACCAGCCTGGTCTTTGTCTCCTGTAACAACCTTAATTACCAGCAAAGCTCTTCTCTCCAAAGAGGTAAGGTGCTGGAACTACATCCTACTTATTTCACGGCTCCCATTAGACACCACCTCTTCTGGGAAGCCTCCCTTGATTGCCAAGCCCTGATTAAGTATCTCTTCTGTGAATGTCCACAGTCTCCTTGCTTCCCCTATCATGGCACGCAGTTTGGTATTTGCTTGTCTGTCTCTTCTCACTGGACCATGGATCCCATGAGGTCAGGGACTGTGAATCATAGCTGAATCTTCAGGGTCTCTTCCAGGTGCTATGTGTTTAATCAGCATTTGTTGAATGAAGGAATAAGACTAGTGACTCCGATGTCCCCACCTACCTCTGAAGCTCTTTTTTGCTCCTACTCCAGCCTGGATCCCTGCTCTGACCCTCTGCTTTAAGTAATATGCATCTGTCCTCTGTCGCATCCCCTCACTTGCTGGGGAAGTCACAAAGGGGCCAGGAGATGTCAGAGTTACAGACTCACAAACTCCCAGCTCAGTCATTTGCTAGCTGTGTGGCTTTAAGGAAATTCATTTTGCCTCTTTGGGTCTCAGTCTTCTTTCATCTCTAAAAGAGACAGTTTGCAAGCAAAGGCAGAGAGATTTAATAAACTATTTAATAAACTCCCTGGCAGAGGCAGAAGGGAGTCTGTGCGGAGTAGGGCGTAAAGGGGAGAGGAGCAGCAATTACAGCCGCCGAGCGACAGAAGCTGTCAGCAGGTGCCCACCGTGTAGAAAATGACATCTGGACCTCATTCCTCATGGCAGTGACATAGAGAGGGCCACAAGGTGGGGGTGGGGGGTGTTGCTGGGGTGCTGAGCCTGGGAAGGGGCCAAGGATAGGGCTTCTGGAGGAAAGGCGGGTTCAGGGTCCTGTTGTCTGGCCCCAGGGAAGGGAGATTGTGAATGGAATTGAAGAAGGACCATTTCCTCTGCCGAGTAACTGATACTTTCTCAACCTGGTTTACATCAGCCCAGCCCAGCCTGGGGAGCCTGACCCTACTCTACTGAAAGTGGCACCTGAGGCCACTGCAAAGCATTCTGGGCAATGGGGTCAGGGACTGGCATTGACAACCTGTCCTCATCACTACACACCATCGATGCTGCTTGTGGAACACTTGCTCCTGGCCAGATGCGGCGGGCAGATCATCTCTTCCTGCACACCTAGCCAGGCAGTGTTAGTTTGCTCATTTTACTGATGGGGGCCCCGAGGCTCACAGCCCCATGTTCTTCCCATCCCTCCACATTCCCAGATTCTGTTTCTTCCTCTGTCATGACCTAGCTGTGTCACCACGGGTGGGTCCCCTGCCTTCTCTGGGGTGAAAAGAAGGAGCCGTCAGGCCCCCTCTAGTCCTGACATGGGTGGCACTTGTGCCATGAAAAACATTTAACAGGCTTTTTTCACTCCATCTGTAGGCAGCCAGCTAACTTGGCAAAGCTCATCTTCCATTCCCTTCTCTCACCATGATTTGCTGTTTGGGGTCCTTGGAGAAGCCCCCGAGTAAATATTAATAATGTGTCTTTGTGTACATTGGCTGAGCGAGAGAATGAGTCATTTCCTGCTTTCCTCCTGGGCTCAGAATCTTAAGTAAAAATATGCTGGTTCTTTGGGTAACTTTGATGGGCTTGGTGGACGGGGCTGAGGCGGTGCCAGGAAATAGCTCTCCCACTGGCTGCCTCGATGCCTGAAATTCTATCTCCCCAGAACTGTGCCTGGACTTCCTTATTAGCACAAAGAATCCTGGGACCAAAAGGCTTGGCTTTGGCACATCCCAGCTTTGCCCCTCTGACTCTCGGGCGGAAAGGGGTCTGTGTTCTCTCCAGCAGCCTGGCCTGGACGCTTCCACATGGCAAGCTCATTCCATCGGCCCTGCTGTCTGATCTGTTCTTAGTGCCACGGTTTCTGCATGGAAGGAGATCATGAAATGTGGAAGGAAAACATAAATCACCCTCCAGGTTGCTGAGGGGACACAAAGCGAGGGAAGACAGGTGGAGATGACAAGCCAGTCTTCAAGCACTGGCTTGACATTTGCCATTTACAAAGCTATTTGCACGCCCACTGTTTCATTTGATCTTTATAACAAGCCTGAAAACGACAGAGAGCTGCCCCGATTGTACAGATGGGGAAACTGAGGCTTGTCAGGGGACCTGCCTAAGCCTCCACGACTAGTGAAAGAAGAGATGTTTGAGCCCAGGACCAATACCAAATCCCATTCTTCATCCTCATTGAGCTGCCAGACAAGAGTCAAATGAGGCAGGTCAGGGAAGGCATCCTCAGGGAGGGAACTTTTGAGTAGTTTTGGAAGGAGAGAAGGAACAGGAATGGAACGGAGACAGGAAAGTCCAGGCATAGGACCTGGAGGGAGGCTCTGCAGATGTGGTCAGCTCATCATTGAGAACAACAGTTGGTTGCATTTACTTGAGCATCTACTATGTGTCTGGGCTTTGCAGGCACCTGAGCTGTGTCATCTTATTTGCTCCATAGATGGCCCTTGATGGGGGCACTATGACAGCTGGTCAGTGGTGGAGCCGGAACCCGGCCAGGGCTATCTGGACAGAACCCAAGGTCCCAACTGCCACACCCCAGATGGAGCTACTGCTACCAAAATCCTTCCCTCACTGTGTGCCTATGGCCAAGTCACTTAACCTCTCTGAGCCTCCATTACTTCATTTGTAAAATAGTGATGATAATATCGCTGAAACACGAGGAAGACATTTGTGATCATCACAATTCTTCGTGGGGAGAGTGAAGTGTTTGTCTGGAAGATGCCTATGTGGACCAAAAGCTGACATCTTTGAGGGCACAGAACCAGCTGGTATGAAGGTGACTGGAGGGATGCCAGTAAAAGTGCTGTGCATAAAACAAGCCCAGCTTCCTGCTGAGAAGCGGGGGAGCAAGAGACAGAACAGGGCTGGCGAGGCAGTGAGTCTGCGTCCCTCCCTTCAACACCACAAATCTCTAACACCAATACATTCAGAATGCTTGGTGTGGGTGGGTTTCGGGAAGAGAGAAGGGGCTGAGCTTTGCCCTGGCCACAGTCCAGGAAGAAAGACCTAGACAAGTGGACAGAGCTGGATCCAGACCTGGGACTGGGCAGTATCACAGGCCATTCATTGGACTTGGGTAGCTGGGCTTGAGCCAGTGACACCCGGTTCCCCTGGGAACAGGAAGCCCCTGTTGGCATCTGAGTTACACCTACTGAGATCTCAACATCCCTCCAGACACCCTGGAGCACATATTTCTGGACTCCACCCACACCCCTGGGTGCTCGATCTTCCTCTGGATACCATATCATCTCCATGAGGCTAGCACAGCGAGCGAGCTTCTCCCATACTTAATTCAAAAGGGAAATAAAGACCCTGGTCTACCTCCAACCTGTCTCCTGATCTCTCTGCCCTCTTCCACTTGAACGAATTACCTGCATGGGCTGGCTCCCACTTCCCTTCCATTGCTTCTTACCCACTACAGTCTGGTCTGACTTGTCAAGGTTATAAATACCCTTCATAGCCTCACATCTTGTGAACACGGTCCTGTGCTTGTGGCCTTTGACTTCTCTGTGGCATTTGACCCAAGAGACCACTCCCTCCTTCTGGAAAAGGCATTTCACCTAGGCTTCTGGGACTCAGTCTCACTTGCCTGCTTTCCTTCCTACTCCACAGGCCAAGGACCAATGAGAAAAAATTCTAGAACTTTCTACAAGTCAAAGGTGTCTAAGGGTATAATAGGCTGCATACAGAGGGAGAGGCGGATAAGGAGGAAGAGGGATTGTGTGTATGTTGGGCACCTACTATGTGCCAGGCTCCGTACAAGGCACTTAAGGTCCCATTGTCTTATGGGGTAAGAACTTTCATGCCCATATTACAGAATGTGAAATAGAGGCCCAGAATGTATAAAGGATGACCCAGAATCATCACATAATGGGCGAGAGAATGCTGGATATAAGGAATAATAATAATTGGTACCATTTATCCACCATCCAGGTGCCGGGCCTGGAGCCTTTTCTTTTTCTTTTTCTTTTTTTTAACATCTTTATTGGAGGCTGGAGCCTTTTCTCTGAGCTGAGCCGTCTGGTCCTCGCCACAGCCTGGGGAGAAGGGGGCTGCCGTTCGTATCAACATTTGAAAGGGAAGGAAGCTGTCCCCTGCCCCGGGGCTGGGAGGGGACTGACTTGAGGAGCTGGACGTGGAGTCTAGGTCTCTGAGTCCACATCTCTGGAGGGAACCCAGCACCAGGAGATGACCCTTTGACAGGGTCCCTGCTCAGCGGCCCAATCAGGACATCAGAGCCCAATGACAGGGAAGACCCCTTCCCACCCGGGATTCGCAGAGGCTGCCCCCCCGCCGCAGAGAGACACTGTTCCTGCACGTGCCTGATTGGCAGCTGCTACCCTCACTCTCTGAATCAAGGTTCTCAGACTGCATCACAGTCCATTTCTGTAAAACAGTCATTTGTGCTGTGAAATCCACTCAGAGTAGCCAGGAGGGCAGGCCCAGAAGGACAGGCCAAGTGGGATCAACCTGGTGTTTTACTTGATGTAGACCCAGCTTGCCTGTGCCGGGGAAACGGAGCTGGGAATTATGGGGGGAGGGATCAGCTGGTGTGTATCGAGCACCTGTTCTTCACTGAATCATCTAATCTTCACTGAAACAACTCAGCGAGGGGGCACTCATTGTTGTCTGTTTGTTATAACAAAAGAGAAAACAAGTACAGAGAAGTTAAGCAACTTGTCCGAGTTCACAGAGCTGGCAAGGGGCGGACCACAGATGCAAGGCCAGGGCTCTGTGATGTCAACCCACACTCTTTCCAGTTCACTGAAAGGAAAGAAGGGACACTTTACTGGGAACATTCACTGAGCCCGTCCTAGGAGTCAGGGGCTTTGCTTTCATAACTCTGTTCTCATCTGATACACATACTGTGAGATCATTACTTCTAGCTCCATTTTACAGATGAGAAAACTGAGGCCCAGAGAGGACACTTGATTACCTGGGGTCTCACATGCTGCAAACGGTAGAGCCGAGACCTTGAACCCAGGGTCAGCATTCCTTCACAACTTTTTGGGGAGAGAGGAAGACATTGGGAAAGGCTCTCCTCGTCAGATCAAGGTCATCCAGGTGGAGGCTGCTGTCTGTGCTGGGGAGGAGATGCTGGTGATGGGAAGACAGTGTTAGTATTCCTTGCAAGCTGGTGGCCTCCTCCCGGGAACCTGGCAGCTGAGGCCGCTCTTGAGTGTTTGCCCGCAGCATTGCTGATGCTGGCCGAGAGCACTGTGGGGACTGGGCTGGAAGCCCACAGCCCCTGTCTCCCCACAGGAGGGTGACAGGCAGCTACAGGGATGCCGAAGGTGTGTTGAAGGAGGTGCAGCATGTGACAGATGGAGAGGAAGCCCCAGGATGTAAAACACGGTCTGGGTAGGAAATGGAGGGGAGATGAGGGGCCCATGTGGTCGGGGGCCAGCTGGCATGGAGGATGCTGGGAGCGTGCAGAGGACTATGGGCAAGTGGCCTCAAATGCCCAGCCAGGACAACTGACATGGAGACCTCTGGGTCTTGGTCCAGGACTCATGAGTGTTGATGTAAATGTGGCTCCTGGTAAATGTTTTCTAGAAGCAGCTTGGGACAGTGGCTGGGGGACTGGGTATGGAACCGGAACAGGCAAGGTGTGAGCCTGATTCTGATTCTAACCCACTGTGCAGCCTCAGGGAGCTCACTCAGCCTCTCTGAGCCTCAGTTTTCTTATTCAAGTAAAGGACGAGAGTGACAACCTAGGAGGGCCTGGGTGTGTGAGGGTCCAACAAGCCTGGATGGTCCAATGTTGTGTACTACTCATCGTCTTTTGTGGTTCTAGAGACTTTAGGACTGTGGATCTATTGACATTTAAAAAAAAATTATTAAATGTGGTAAATACAAGTCCCACAGAAGTTACCGTCTTAACCTGTTTGAAGTGTCCAGCTCTGTGGCATTATGTTCATTCACTTTGTTGTGTAGCCATCACAGTCATCTCATCCACCCCCAGAACTCTATTAATCTTGCAAACCCAAAACTCTGTACCCATTAAACAGAAACTCCCCATTCTCCTCCCACCCCAACCCCTGACAACCAGGGGGGGCCTCACATAAGTGGGATCATACAGTATTTGTCCTTTTGTGAATAGCTTATTTCACTTAGGGCAATATCTTTACAGTTCTTTCGTATTACAGCACGTGCCAAAATTTCTTTCCTTTTTGGGTTGAATAATATTCCATTGTATATAAAGGTATGCTACGTTTTGTTTATCCATTCATCCATCAATGATCTTTGGGCTACTGTGAAGAGTGCTGCTATGAATATGGGTGTATGAAGAGATCGTCAAGATCTTGCTTTCAGTTATTTTGGGTATATACCTAGAAGTGGAATTGCTGGATCATATGTTAATTTAAATTTTTTGAGGAATCACCATACTGTTTTCCATAGCAGCTGCACCATTTTACATTGCTACTAACGTGCGTAAGTTTTCCGATTTCTTCGTATCCTCGCCAACATTTGTTATTTTCTTTTTTCTTTTCCCTTTTTTTGGATGGTAGCCATCCTAATAGCTTTCTCACTGTGGTTTTCACTTGCATTTCCCTAATGAGTAGTCATGTTGAGCATCTTTTCAAGTTCTTATTGGCCATTTGCATATCTTTAAAGAAACATCCATTTAAGCCCTTTGCCTATTTTAGAATCTGTTTTTGTTGAGCTGTAGGAGTTCTTTATATATTTTGGATATTAACCCCTTACTGGATATATGATTTGCAAATATTTCCTCCTATTCCATAGATTGCCTTTCACTCTGTTAATTGTATCTTTGATGCACAGAGATTTGAAAATTTGATGTATATTGCCAGGTTTTGAGGCCACTCAGAGGAGCAAAGTGGAAATAATCATGTTCCAGTGAATTCTGCCCAATACAGAGCCCCACACCCAATATCTCACCAGTCCTTCCATTAACGGTTCTGCTGTTGGGAAAGGACTAGATTCCACGAGATAAAAAACAAAATCCACCCTGCTTGTGTAGCGTCATTGTGCTTCAGAGAACAGTGCTGGCTGTGGCTTCAGACTTCAGACTGACCTGGGACAAATTTGGGCAGGCCACAGTTCACCTGAGTTCCAGGTTGCTCATCTGAAATACAGAAATAACTCACTTTGCAGGGGCTGATGTATGTGTGAAAATTCAAGATCTGGCCCTCATGGGCCTTTCAATTTGTGTTTGCAGTCTTCCACGGGACAGAAGCTTTGGGGGCACCTGCGAGGACGTGGCCACTTCCTTGACATCATCTTCAAGAGGTCAAGGGCTTTCTTTCCACACTCCCACCCACTTCCCTCAATGGCCTGAGACAGCCTGGGGTTTATCCAGACCGTCCATGTGGTTTCTCCCATGAGGGTCAAGGAGACTGACACTTGTGTTGTTCTCAACTTCTCTGGAGCTTCCCCCTCCACGTCTCCCAAATTTTAGTCTCTTGGATTTGAGAAACAAATCTGTGTTCCCCCCCCTCCACATTTCACGGTTTGGATCCCCTACAGCTCTCAGCTAAGAACTTTCACTAAATAAGCATTGATGACACAGTGATGGGGACAAAGGTTTGTGCATCAAATCCTGGGTAGGCATAGGAGGGTGGGTCATGAGAACATCTCTGGCCAAAACAGAAAAGGGAGCCAGGGAGGTCTGGGCCACAGGATCTGCCTTCACCATCACCGTCACCATCATCACCATCACTGTCACCATCATAATCATGGTTACCATCACCTCCGTTGTAATATAGAGTTTGACACAATTTTTTATGTTGACCTCTGACAGCATTCAGGCCACATGCTCCCTATTCCCCTTTCCATCCTTATCTGGACAAAATGATAAGAAGGCCCATGCTCCCTTCCCTGGCACTGGCAAGAACTTCAAAGCAAGCAAACCACGTCCCATGCACAGGAACACTTACCCTGGCCGCCTCATCTCTAACCACAATAAAAACCAGAGCCCCTCCTTTTGCTCAAACCAAATGCACAACTTGAGTGCATGCACTGCTCTCTTCAGAAGGCCTCATTATGTGAGTAATAAATCTTTTCTTACCTCCTGGTGTGTGTGTGTGTGTGTGTGTGTGTGTGTGTGTGTGTGTGTGTATGTGACATCATCAGATTCAGATTCAACGTCTAAACCACTTTTGTGTGTGTGTGTGTTTAATCCCACCTTCCACAGGGCAGTCATGAGGCAGGCAATGATCATCACCTCCATCACCATCACCACCATCATCATCACGACTCCATCACCATCATCGCCTCCATCACCATCACCACCAGCATCATCACAACTCCATCACCGTCATCACCTCCATCACCATCACCACCAGCATCATCACAACTCCATCACCATCATCACCTCCATCACCATCACCACCAGCATCTTCACTATGACTTAACTCAGTGGTTTGTGCTGAGCACAGCCCTTTCCATGGATTATCTCATTTAATCCTCATGCAACCCCATGAAATTGTTGTTCACCTTTTAAAGATGAGAAAACTGAGTCTTGGAGAGAACAAGTCCCTGCCCAACTTCATATTGGGGGAGGGTTGGGCTTCACGCTCACCTTCTCAGCCTCTGCGCTCTTTGGGTCCTTCATGGTGAGAAAGTTCTTCTCTGTGTCTAGCCGTCCACTTTCCTGCTGCAGCCATATCTAGTTTCCTTTCTGGCTTCAGGGGAGTCCATGGGCAGAATCGAGCCAGGGATTCCAGGGCTCCCCTCGGCGCTGCCTCCCCTTCATCTCTTCTCCTCCCACACTCTCCCCCGGGGGCCTCTTTTGCTCCTGAGATTTCAATTATGAACTCCCTGTTGATACGTCTCACACGCCTCCCACCCCAAGGGGCTCTGCCTGCTGCCAGGCCCTCAAACAATGCTCACGTGGACACCTGCTCTGAGCTCTGGTGCTTTGCTGGTTTGTCAGTGATGGGTCCAACAGCCCTGCAAGGTGCACCTGACTCCCCTTACAGATGGGAAACTGGGGCCTAGAGAGGGAGACTAGAGTTGGGGCCACTCCTTTCTGGGCTCAGAGACTGCACTGTCCCTGTGTCCACCATCATCCCACCTGCTGCCTCTGGGCTCTGTCCCCACGTGGATCACTGGTGTCACCGAGCACTGGCTCCAGGCACCCCTGGAAGTGTGCTCCGTGGGCTAGATTCCTCAGTCCTCACTGCATCCTCTGTGGTGGGGCCATCAGGACCTAGAGATGAGGTGTCACTGCACTGACCACCAGGTGCCACCTTGGTCACCTCACTCTGAAGCTTGCACTCCTAACCTTGAGCTTCAGTAGTGCCCCTACTGCATCCTCTGCCCAGGGCAGCCTCCACCTGCCCTACGCCGTTTCCACTGGGAAAAATACACTATTGATTCAAGGGCCAAATCAAGTGCCGCTTGCTCTGGGAAACCTTCCCTGATCGTCCCTCCAGGAGCCTCCAGCCGGGGCGGAGTCCCGCTGTGAAACCATCAATCTCCTGCATCCTTAGGGCGCACCCACATGTCCTTCTCCCCTTCCAGACAAGGTCCCCAGAGTGTGACCCATGGTGGCATCAATCAGCCCTGATGAAGGACTTGGTTATTTAATGGAAACTGCATTGCCCTGGGAGTCCAGGGTCAGTCAGGGGTCTATGGAACGTGGGGAGAGTAAACTCCAAGCTGCCTCCAGGCTGGATTGATGGCAGGGGGTGGAGGGATGTAGTGAATGATCTAATATCTCTTCCAAGTAGGGTTTGCAATTCTATTAATTCTGCAATGATGCCCTGATACTCATGTGAGAAGAGATGCAGGGGAGAACACGGTATGAGGTGAGAGTGGGAGATGCGGCCGTGGAGGTAGCGGGGCCGGACAATGGAGGAGCTGAACGTTAGGCAGCAGCAGGCCCGGCAGGTGGCCTGAGAGCCTCTAGCCACCCTTGGTCTGTTAGAGCAGTGCCTGGCACATAGTAGGTTCTCAATAAATACTTTTTGGATGAGCAAATCAATATCCTTCCCAAAGTGAATCCAAATATAAATCATCATCATCATCATCATCGTCGTCATTGGTGTGGGTATTCACTGTCTTCTAAATCTTTACTTGAAGAATAAATACAAACTATTTAGAAAACTACTATTTTTACCAATTGTGAAATGCAAGAGACACTCTCACCTCCCTGCCACCAGATGCTGCCCCAGGTCCCTCTCATATGGTAGTTCTGGAGCTGTTCCAACTGCAGGCTAAGGGTTTGGATGTTATTTGGGAGGTGATGGTGACAGGAGCCATCAGGAAAACCGTTAAGCCAGGAGTGAGATGATGAGGTCTGCAAATAAGAAAACACCTCTGGAGACAGCCTGGAGTTTGGAGGCTGAGGCAGGAGACCTGTGCGGAGGCTGTTGGAACAGCTCGGAGAGATGCAGGGGGCCGCACTCTGGCAGGAGCAGTGGGCGTGGGGAGGGGGCCTGGAGAGAGAGAGGACCTGAGCTCAGACGGGAGGAAGAGCGGCTGGACATCTCCTGACACACAGAGGAAAGGCTCGGAGGCTCCCCACGTGCCCGGAACTTGCTTCACATCACTGCCTCCACTCTTCGCAAAAGCCCCGGGAAGCAGGCACCCCCATAAGCCCACCTCACAGATGGGGAAACTGAGGCTCGGTGAGGTGACAAACACTGTCAAGTTCAAGCAAAGTGGGGGCAGCCAAGCCAGGCTGGGCCAGTTCTGGA
This sequence comes from Tursiops truncatus, assembly GCF_011762595.2. Lineage (NCBI taxonomy): Eukaryota > Metazoa > Chordata > Mammalia > Artiodactyla > Delphinidae > Tursiops > Tursiops truncatus. The sequence goes on along the minus strand of NC_047034.1, from coordinate 160,651,285 downwards.
CCCGGGCATGCAAACTGTTGATCTACCCATCTGCACCCAGAGAATCTGGGAACGAGCGGTGACTCCATGCCCTGCCCACCGGCCACGGAGAGCTCTGGTCAGACAGCTGTGGTGGGGTGAGCTGCTACATGGGAACAGCCAGCGGGACCAGGAAGCAGGCCCCTGTGGAGTCCTCAGGACCAGACCCTGGGCTCCCACTTGAGGTCTGCAGAGCCCTTTGTGCTGTTTCCCCCTCAGGGTCCTCACCACAGCCCAAGTCACAGGGGTGGGGACACTGGGCTCAGCATGGTCATTCCAGTGACGGCCGGGGGCCGTGCCTCAGGACAGCTGATCAGGATAACGCCAGCCATGGGGAGAAGCCTTGGAGTCTCTCTACTGCAGTGGGATCCAGCTCCACAAGGAGCGACATCCTCAGGATGAGAACCGTGCAGGCCCAGCAGGTGGCTTGCTGGGTGGATGGAGGATGTGTAGCCCAAGGAAGTCCTGGGCTCGCATGGACCCACGGCTGTGGGCGAGTGTGGCACTCAGGATGGACCAGGTCACCGAGAGTGAGTGGAGCACCTGGCACCCGGCGGGCGCCGGGTCTCAGTGGTGGGAGGGTGGATCCATCCTACTTCGGCTCAGCGGGGCTGGTCCTCTTGGACTGCTCTGGACCCCTTGGAGGCAGGTGGGGTTTTCCAATGATCAGCTCTTCGATCATCATCCCTCCGCCTTCCGAAGGAGCTGGGGCTTTCTGTCCTGAGGGAGGCAAAGGGCAGACGCAGGTGGCTGGAGACTGGAGGGGCAGGAAAAATGGGAACAGTGCTTGCATCTATAAGAGAAGTAGGAGGGAAGCAGCAGTGTTTTTTTGTATGTGTTTGTCTATTGGAACTCAGATGGATTTCTGAGTCCTTGCCGAGACAGCTGGCGTCAGGAAGCACGTGGTAGAGTGAGGGCAGGGCTTCGTGGATGCGACTGCCCAGCTGTGGGAAGGATGGGGGGATGTGCCCCCGTGACCTCTAGGTCCAACTAGCCCCACTCAGTTCCGGCAGCCCAGCGGGGACGGCCTGAGCCTCGTGCTGGAAGCAGACATTGACTGAGCGCCTGCTGTGTGCCAGGTCCTGTGGATGAAGCAGAAAACCAGGGAGGCCGGGCTCTGTCCTCACGGAGAGCTCATGGCTAGCCATTCTCTGCTCCCTCCCACTGCCCATCCCACTGAGTGAACCCCACTCTGGCCTCCCTGCCTCTCCCTCCACTGAGAGAGTATCGACACTGGGGACAGTGCTGTGTCCTGGAAACAGCACAGGGTTGGCAGAGCTGAGTTTCCATCCCAGCTCTGCTGTCAGTGTGCTGTGTGTCCCTAGGCAAGTTACTTCACCTCTCTGGACTTGAGTTCCCTCATCAATGAACTGAGATACACCTGCCTGTCCCCGACCTTGTGTTCCTTAAGCCTCCATTGCTAGCTGACCTCACTCCTCCCTCAGCCGGGAGCCGGGCAAGACATGACCAGTGGTCTTCCTCTCACCCTAAATTACAACCATCAGTTATAACAGAGGAAGTTAACCCTTAGGTGACTCTGGCATTTGGCAGAGCGAGAATCCCTTCTGTTTCCTGCCTGCAACTGGGAACGTTAGCTTTGTGGCTGCCAGATGACTGCAGGCTGGGGCGGAAGGCAGCCCCTGCAGAGAGACCGAGGCCTCCACTAACCTGACTGTTACTGACCCTTTCCAAGGGCTATGTCTGACCCTGGATTGGGGATCAAGTGCAGAGAGCCTGGATGGGAGCACTTAGGATGCAAACCATCCTGGAGAGGTCAAAAGAGGGGTGAACCAAGTTCTGGATGGAGGGGCAGAGTGGAATAGGCTCCCAGCCCTGCCACCGTATAGCCACCTTCTAACAAGCCCAGGTCACCCAGAAGATGGGAGGTGGTGGAGTCTGCAGTCTCTGAGGGCTCTAGGAGGACACCCAGTGAAAGCGCACACTGGAAATCCTTGGAGGGAGCTCACGGGCCTTGAAGTTCATCAAAGCCCTTTGACTTCCTTCCCATTACTCTGCACTGTGGGAAGCAGAGAAAATAGTGCCTCTTCACTGGTAATTGTCAATATCACCATGAGGTGGCTGACGGTCTTGGAACATGAGCTGCCATGAACGAAGGCAGGCAAGGAGCTGGAAGACCGAACCCCGAGAAGGAGATTCCTGAGTCCTGGTTTCCAAGCCCTCTTGGTGTCCTCTGAGACCCAGGAATATGGATGCCAAGTAGAGGCAGTGAAAGAGCAGCCTGTGGATGTGCAGGGATGGAGACCAGGAGGCGCGGGTTCCTGCTTCTCTGCCTTCCCCTCCAGCCACTGGGCAGACGCTTAGTGTGCACCTGTCCTGTGCCAGGCACTGAGCCGGGTGCTGGGGATAGAGCTGTGAGTGAAACAGACCCTGTCCCTGCAGTTGTGAAAATGATTGTCCATGAGGGTCATGTCTCTGACACAACACAAAAGCGTGGAGAATTGCAGCTGGGATCAGGGCTCCAGATTCGGGGGTCATGGCATTATGGGGATGGATAATTAGGGTCGGAGGGTCAGCGGTCACTCATGGTTTTCTGCTGCATCCTTCCCTCCATTACCACCACCAGCATCATTATTATCGCCATTATCACTTGTATTGACCCTGTTATCATCATAATCATCACTGTCTTCATCACCATCATTATCATCTGCACCATTACCATCATCACCAACGTAATTACCACCATCATCGTCATCATTACCGCCACCACCGTCAGTAGTACCACCATCACCATCACCATCACCAATACCGTAATCATATCATCATCAACATCACAGCTCCCCCACTGAGCCCTTGTTGGATCAGGTGTTGTGCTATGAAGTGCTTCATGACAAGACCTCATGACCTGCCCTCCTCCAACACCCCCAAAGGCAGGTATACTATTATTCTCCCCTTGCAGAGGAGGAAATGCAGTTCAGGGAGGTGAGATGGGGGCCCAGAGGTGGGCCCAGGCCCCCATGCTCCAGCACAGAACTCTCTCCCCCAGGACCTCCCTCTGGGGGTGCACAGAGATCGACCACCCAACAGCCCCACCTCAGGAGGACTGTTGGGGATGGCGACTCAGAGGAGCTGGGACACATTCCTCGGCGGGGGGAGGGGTGCGGGAGGGTCAACAAGGCCCCGGGCCAGGCCCTGTGAACGCAGCTCAGAGTCTCTGCCTCCATTGGGGCCCAGCCTCTGGCTTCACCTCTGTTTCCTTCCCTGTAACTACCCACCCTGTCTGACCCCTGCTGAGGCTCCCACCCCAACCTTCCCCCGACCTCCACTCAGATATGCCCCTGCAGCCACCGTCAGGGCCTTCTCCTCTGTCACCCCAGGTGACACCCCCATCCCAGACCCGGGACTTCACCGGATAGCTCGCCAGAAGCCAAGCTCACCCCGCCCCCTCAGTGGGAGACTGGACGGCAGCCGTCTCCCCAGGCTCTCCCAGCCCAGCAAGTGTGGCCAGAGTGATGGGTGGGCCCCTTCTGACCCCATCAAGGGCGATGGCCCCATTAATAGAGGTCCTTGTTTGAACACTCTCTTGCTTCTCCCACTGAATGGCTTCTTCTACTTTAAGGAGATAGAAATGGACATGGATGAGACAGGGTAGAGAAAATCGATAAGAAATAAAAGTTAACATGGGAGCAAATGTGTTGTTTCAATCACAGAAGGAATTGAGGAGGTGTCTGAGGACTGAGATGCGCCAGTGACACACCTAAGGGCCTGTGAGCCTGGGGGAGACTCAGCCTTGGGGGTGTGTTGGTCAGGGTGGGGATGAGTGTGAGTGTGGGTACGGGTGTGTGTGGGGGGTGGAGAGTGGGCTCAAGGGTTCTACCCACTGCCCACCGGGTCCAGGGTCTCCTCAGGAGCCCCTCACAAGCCGAGGCAGTGGTGGAAGGAACTGAATCAGAAGCCCATGTGTCCTCCAGCACCTGTCTCAATGTATTCATTCATCTGGTCAGTAGGCATTTATTGAGCACCTACTGTATGCCAGGTCAGCATAGCACAATGGTTAAGAGTGTGAGCTCTGGGATCTGACTGCCTGGGCTCACATCTCATCTCTGCCATTTGCCAGCTGTGTGTCCCAGGGCAAGTGACTCAGCCTCTCTGTGCCTCAGTTTTCTCATTTGCCAAAAAAAAAAGTGATGTTAATATTAGTACTAATCTTACAGGAATGTGATAAGAATTGAGGGAGATGATTCATGCAAACTGTTTAGATCCATGTCTGCACATGGTGAGCTCCTGATACATTTAACAATTTTTCCTGTTGTACCAGGCCCTGCACTGAACAAAGCAGCCTCAGTCCCTCCCCTCATGAAACACACCTATGGGGTAGGGACCATGAACTTCATTTTAACCGATGAATAAATTGCATTTTGAGAAACTTGGACAGGATGGATAGGTTAACTGTCTTACCCAAGGTCACCCAGATAGTCAGTGTCAGAGAAGGGACTTGAGTCCAGGTCTGTTTGTATCAGTTATAACTGTGTTTAACTATAAGTAACAGAGACTTTGTCAAATAGCAGCTTGAAAAAACAGTGGCTTGTTTTTCTCACAGGAAAAGAGGTTCAGATGCAGGTGACCACTGGCCCTGGTTCAGCTGTTCATGATACCACACAGGACTCAGGTTCTTTCTGCTCTGCCATCTTTAGTATATGTGGCTTCTTGTCCTTCAGTTGGCAGCCTCATGGTCATGAAATGACTGCTATAGCTCCAGCCAGACATCATGTCTGGATAGCAGGCAGGAGGAAGGTTTCAGGCAAAGAGCAAGAGAGTTGTATCAACTGAGACTGTCTCTTTTATTTAGAAAAAGAAATCTTTCCTAGAAGCCTCATCTAAGAAGGATTTGCTTCTATTTCATTGGGTGGAAGATAGCAACTCCTAGACCAATTATTGGCCAAGGAGATGAGATCACCATAGCTGGTTTAGGCCAATCAAAACCACTCCTCAGAGGTGAGCTGGGAACATCCTCTCTGGTTACAAGGGATCCCTGCCTCTGTCGGCCACAGCCTGAGCAGATGAGGGTATATTGGTGAGTGATGAATGGGGCCAGACACACAGTCTAACCGCGGGGACACGCTGCCAGCCTGACATTCTTTTTTTTTTTTTTTTTTTGTGGTACGCGGGCCTCTCACTGTTGTGGCCTCGCCCATTGCGGAGCACAGGCTCCGGATGCTCAGGCTCAGCGGCCATGGCTCACGGGCCCAGCCGCTCCATGGCATGTGGGATCTTCCCGGACCAGGGCACGAACCCGTGTCCCCTGCATCGGTAGGCGGACTCTCAACCACTGCGCCACCAGGGAAGCCCCAGCCTGACATTCTTTACCCCTCAGTCAACGTGCAACGAAGCCCCGGACTGGGCCAGGCCTGAAGCCAGGGGCTGGGGCTGCAGAGTGATTTTGAGCTGTGCCTCTGCCCTCAGGTTGCTCCCAGTCGGATGGGGGAGGCAGATGGACAATTGGGTGGTTCCATTCTGGGTGGTCAGTTGCATGAGGACCGGCACGTGGGGCTGTGGGAGCTCAGGGCAGGCAGGGCAGGCCTCCCTTGAGAAGGGCCATCGCTGCAGAGACCTGGAGGCCCCGGGGGAGGTGATCAGTGAAGGGGGGCTCTCAGGGCAGAGGGACCAGCTCGTGCAAAGGCCTGGGAGAGAGTAGGGGAGAGACACAAGTTAGCAGGGTGGCAAGTGGGTCTGTGTGGCCAGAGGCAGGTCGTGGGGGTTGACGAAGGATTGAGACGATGGAGGGGGCAGTGGGGGCTGGGTCCCAAGGGGCTTCAGGGGCCGTGAGAAAGGACTTGACCTTGACCCCGAGTGCAGTGGGAGCCCCGGAGAACAGGAAGCCCTGGAGAGATTTGGTAGGATGTGCATTTTAGAAAGATCATGCGGCTGCTGTCTGGAGGGTGGGCTGGGGCCGGGGAGGACATGAAGTGAACAGATTAGTAGTGGTTTTATGCTAATACTTCATTAATTAAGTGTCCTAAATACTTTGAAACCTGGGCATTTAATGTAGATTTACAGGGACAGTTTAGGTTTATACGACCAGTTATCATGCATTAAGTATAGAAAATGCCAGTTGGTTCTCGTAGAAAACATTCTTGAAGCGTAAAAAGAGACCTCTGTGAACTTGAATTTCCCTCGTGTGGAGGTTGAGCGCTGACGGGATTGTGGGGCTGTCACTCCTCATCTCTGGTCTCCTCTTGGGGACCGTGGTGTCGCTTGCCGCCCACCCCTGGTGGTTATTTAATCAGATGCAGACGGGCTCCAGGAGGTGCAGAGTTAGTGCTGAAGATGCCGCGGTGGGCGGGTCCAGGGCAGCCGGAGAGCAGAGACCGCGGGGCAGCAGGGGCGGTGGAAGTGCCCAGGACGGGAGTCTGGAGCCCTGGGTTCTGGTCTGAAGCTTGGCACTGCCTGGCCTGTGACCTTGGGGTGCTCACCCCACCTCTGGGCACTTTAGACTCCAGAGCTCAGAACCAGGAAGGGCAGGGATGGTGGCCTGGACCCCTGCCAGCTCTGACATTTGGTGGGTCTTGTCCCAACTGTGTGAAGGGATGACCTCTTGGCTCCCATCTGCTGATGGCTGCGATAGCCGCAACTTCCCTGTCTGTTTTGCTCTGTAACACACACACCTCCTTAGGGCCCATCTCTCCTCAGAGAGCTATGTGGCTGTGAATTATTCTTAAGTGACACAGACAGTTTGGATTGGAAGGAGAGAAAGAAGCAGGGTCTGGCTCTTTGGTGATGTTTGGGGAATGAGTAAAGGGAGGAGTGGAGGGTGGGTGGGCGAGTCAGCCACGCCTGGGAGGTCTGGCGGCAGCAGGCAGGATCCCAGTCCCAAAGGAATGGAGGCAAGGACAGAGATGTTGGGGAGACAGCAGCAGCCCTCTTCCCAGAGCTCGCGCCCAGGTGGGCAGGGCCCTGAGGGAGTAAGTAGGGCCACCAGTCCGTGTTGTGGGCGGGACCCAGGCAGTGGCCAGGCTGGCAGTTAGGGTCAGTCCGGGCCCCTTGGAGGGCAGCCTTCTCACTTTGTGTCGGCACCTGCACCAGGCAACTCAGGAGTTCTGCTGTGAGGCCCAGATGCCCGCAAGTCCAGGTGCAGGCAGAAGGCTCAGATATCAGGGCCCTGGGAAAGATGTTCATTCAATGATTCATTCATTCACTGTGGGCTCTGGGCCAGATGCTGTAGGCACTGGGACACAGAACTGAGGAGACAGCCATGGTGTCCTGTCCTGGGTCCGAGGGATCCAGGAAGAAAGTGATGAGCAGGGGAAGGGCGAAAGGAGAGAAGGGCTGACTTGAGGGTGCATGGGGTCTCTCCCTGGCCCTGCCAGCAGGAAAAGACCAGGTCCCAGTTCCCAGCAGATCCTGTCCTGCTGGCACCTCCGGGTCCCTCCCACCCCCAGTTCCAGCTATAGAATATGAGACATCAGGGGCCTGGGCTCAGTCTCCAGGGCCAGGGAGCAGCCTGCCGCCCAGGTCACAGCCCGTGAGCCCGATATTCTGCGGCAGGATAATTAGTTAATGAGTCACGTTGAGGGGCGTGCTGGCCCTGCCACCCCACTAGGCCAGCTCACCCGGAAACACACACGCTCAGCGTGCACACAGGCCTGACCACTGACCCAGCTCACCCGGAAACACACACGCTCAGCGTGCACACAGGCCTGACCGCTGACCCAGCTCACCCGGAGACACACACGCTCAGCGTGCACACAGGCCTGACCACTGACCCAGCTCACCCGGAGACACACACGCTCAGCGTGCACACAGGCCTGACCACTGACCCAGCTCACCTGGAAACACACACGCTCAACGTGCACACAGGCCTGACCACTGACCCAGCTCACCCGGAAACACACACGCTCAGCGTGCACACAGGCCTGACCACTGACCCAGCTCACCTGGAAACACACACGCTCAACGTGCACACAGGCCTGACCACTAACCCAGCTCACCTGGAAACACATACGCTCAGTGTTCAGTCAGGCCTGACCACTAACCCGGAGAACACACACAGTCAGCGTGTAGACAGGCCTGACCACTAACCCAGCTCACCTGGAGAACACACAGGGTCAGCGTGCACACAGGCCTGACCGCTGACGCAGCTCACCCGGAGACACACACGCTCAGCGTGCACACAGGCCTGACCACTGACCCAGCTCACCTGGAAACACACACGCTCAACGTGCACACAGGCCTGACCACTGACCCAGCTCACCCGGAAACACACACGCTCAGCGTGCACACAGGCCTGACCACTGACCCAGCTCACCCGGAAACACACACGCTCAGCGTGCACACAGGCCTGACCACTGACCCAGCTCACCCGGAGACACACACGCTCAGCGTGCACACAGGCCTGACCACTGACCCAGCTCACCCGGAGACACACACGCTCAGCGTGCACACAGGCCTGACCACTGACCCAGCTCACCTGGAAACACACACGCTCAACGTGCACACAGGCCTGACCACTAACCCAGCTCACCTGGAAACACATACGCTCAGTGTTCAGTCAGGCCTGACCACTAACCCGGAGAACACACACAGTCAGCGTGTAGACAGGCCTGACCACTAACCCAGCTCACCTGGAGAACACACAGGGTCAGCGTGCACACAGGCCTGACCGCTGACCCAGCTCACCCGGAGACACACACGCTCAGCGTGCACACAGGCCTGACCGCTGACGCAGCTCACCCGGAGACACACACGCTCAGCGTGCACACAGGCCTGACCGCTGACCCAGCTCACCCGGAGACACACACGCTCAGCGTGCACACAGGCCTGACCGCTGACCCAGCTCACCCGGAGACACACACGCTCAGCGTGCACACAGGCCTGACCGCTGACCCAGCTCACCCGGAGACACACACGCTCAGCGTGCACACAGGCCTGACCGCTGACCCAGCTCACCCGGAGACACACACGCTCAGCGTGCACACAGGCCTGACCACTGACCCAGCTCACCTGGAAACACACACGCTCAGTGTTCAGTCAGGCCTGACCACTAACCTGGAGAACACACACAGTCAGCGTGTAGACAGGCCTGACCACTAACCCAGCTCACCTGGAGAACACACAGGGTCAGCGTGCACACAGGCCTGACCACTGACCCAGCTCACCTGGAGAACACACACGCTCAGCGTGCAGACAGGCCTGACCATCACATGGAACCAACCAGGCAGAGTCATGAGCCCCCCTGTGACAATGACAGAGGCAAATGGAGCAGGAGAAAGAGCAAGCACAGGCTCGGGGGGCACACACCCTGGCTTAGCTACTTACTGTGTGATCCTGAGACAAGAAGCTTCACCTTCCTGAGCCTCTGTTTCCCCATCTGTGACATGTGGGTAATAAGTCACCTTCTCTCACAGGCTTGTTCTGAGGATGATACTGAACCGTTTATTCTGAGTTCATTCATGCTGTCTTGTTTTGTCTCATTCCCCTCCCTTTGCTTAGAGAGGTGATCCTGGACCAGCCCTTCTGCCTCTCTGAGCCTGTTTCCCCAGTTATAAAATGAAGGAGTTGAAAAGATAATCCCTGTGGTCCTGTCCCCTCTGTTTCTACATCAAGTGGTGAATTTGGTAACCAGTCAAACTGGGGGGCAGAGGTTTCCAGGGTCTTTAGGGCAAGGGAGCAGGTTGGGGGGTCATGACTGCAGGCTTCTGAATCTGTGAAGATGGAAGGTTGGTCTCACCCCGTACTGGCTGTTGCCTTGGGCAAGGTACGTCCTTTCTCCATGCCCTGATTTCCTCACCTAAGAATGAATCTATCTCAGGAAGTTGGTGTGAAGATCAGGGAGGTGATGTCTGTGACACCCTGAGAATGGCACCTGGCATATCGTAAGACTGGCTGTTGTTATTACATTCATGGTCTTCATTATCTGTCTCTGGCTCTACACTGATGTCCAAAGGGCGAGGACCAAGCATCTCCTTAGATCACTCAGGCCATGTACAGTGCCTGGCACTTTGTCAGTGTGTGAATCTGCTGTAATAAAATCATTAGCTGTTATTACTCATAACTGCCTCTTTCTCTTTTAATAGCATGTCGGCTCCATGTGTGCAGGGACCACATCTGTCCTATTCTGAGTGATTAGCACAGTGTTTGGCACAAGGTAGATGCTCAGTAAAAATTGTTAGGTGATTAAATGATGAGTTGTGTCCCCTCTGCAAAGGTAGAGGTGAGTCACAGGGGGTAGCAGAGGGCAGGCCAGTGTTGGAGGAGATGGCAAAAGCTTGGAAATTTTTAAAAATCTAAGTGATTCCTGTCTCAGGGCCTTTTGCTTAGAAAACTCTTCCCTTGGGTCAACTCAAATGCCACCTCCTCTGAGAGGCCTTCCCTGACTACCTCTCTAAGGCAGAGTAGACCCCACCCTTCCCCCACTACACAGACCACTTTTATCTTCTCCACAGCACTTCTCACCACCAAAGGATGCAAATTTCTTGTTTACCTGTTCACTTGCTGTTGCTCTCGGTGGAATGTAAGCTCCACAAGGGACTTTCTTACCCACTGGTGAATCTCCAGCACCTGGTGCAGTATTGGGCACATAAATATCTGCTGACTAATTCCTAGGTTGGGCCTGAAGGTCTGTGATGCTTATGTCCCTTCCTTCCTGGGGCTCTAGTGGATCCTCTCCCACCTGTCACCTGGGGTTGCTCAGGGCTTAGAATTGGGGCAGAACTGAACCATGGATCAGGGACCCATTACCTCCCACTGACCGCCCGCATCATCATCATCAACAACATCACCACCACCATCATCACCATCATCATCGCCACCATCATCACCATCATCATCGCCACCATCATCACCATCATCATCGCCATGCAGGAGCCACCCTTGACCAAACCCCGAGGGAAACACAGCCATGAAGAGATTTGAACACATCTACTTACTGGTCCTCACCATCACCCTATGAGGATGTTCTCCTCTAACTGACTCCAATTTATAGATAAGGAAACTGAGGCTCAGAGAAACGTCTTCAAAGTTATGCACCCAGGTGGACAGGAATCCAGGGCTATTGGATCCCAGAGCTCATAGTTTTAACCATACATGATGTCACCTCCTGTCTGTGTGACTGGAGTCAGACCTCAGCAGACTCTTGGACCCATCAACCTCAGTGACCATCTTCTCCAACCTCATGGTCCACATGGGGAAACTGAGGCCAGAGAGGGGAAGGAACTTGCCCAAGCACATGTTTTGAGCCAGGAACAGAGCTGGGCTTGGAAACCAGTTCTCCTCTCTTGTCTCTCTTTCTTTCTTCCCCATACTGCTGCCCAGGACATGACCTCTGACCCCCTCAAATATTCCATTCATTCCACAAAGTCTGATAACACGTATGCCCTGCACTGGGCTCTGTCCCATGAGAGGGTTCAAGGAGAGGCCAGACGAAGATTTTTCCCAAGGACCTTGGTATCCAGAGGTGACCACTCACACGGCTAATTAATCCTGCCTCCAGACCCACCGTGGAATGAGCTTTCACAGGGGAGCGTCCAGCCAGTGGCAGGGAGGTCAGGAAGCCATGGTGGCTGGGTTAGACTCCAGGGCTCAGGCCCAAGCGTCAGGGTCTGATCAGAAACAGGTGGTAGAGCAGAGGCACGGCCACCCCTGAAACTTGAAACAGACCCAGGACCAATAAGCTCAGGGACTCGCAGGCCTGGAAGGCTCACCTTTGGAAGCGAACACACCACGTGGTATGCAGGAGGTCAGTCATCCAGGAGTGCATGGTGGCTCTGGACCGGGGCAGCAGGTGTCCAGGCCCCCTGGAGGTGGGAGCAGCTCCAGGACCTGTAGCCCAGCCCCCTGTGGCTGTGAGCCCCTGACTGTGCCCCTCAGATGGGGGATGGGGAACTGCCCTCTGCCAGGGTCTGCAGCCTCCCCCTGGGCTCGGGCAGAGAGGAGCAGCCAGTCTCACTTCTCAGTGGCCCAGGAGCCCCTGGCAGCTGACTGGTTCCAGGAACCAGGTGTCCCCTCCATGGACACACCCAGGCTTTTGGTTGAGCTTTGGAAGTGAACACAGCACATTGGAGTCCCAGCACCTCCTGTCACTAAGAAGTGTGCCCGGGCCCCTCAGCTAATCTCACTGACCCCCCAGGTCCCATTTGCCAAATGAGGTCAGGACACCTGCCTCTTAGGCTGCCCTGAGGATGAACAAGAAGATGCTGTCGCCTCCATCACAGAACCATCATTTCTTGTGTTGACAATTCGTATCTTTCTCTGAACTGTCCACGCAAGGAAGGTGCTATCACTGTCCCCTCTGCTGACGAGGACACCAAGGATCTGCCGGGTGAGGCGTACACCTCAAGTCCACAGCCATCAGTGGCCCGGCCAGGACACAGCCCAGCCTCCTGCAGCCCTGCTTGCATGTCCCCCTCCTGCTGCCATGTCCTGCAAAGACAAAATGCCTGTCGTTAAGAGACCTTGTTTTCAGCAGAGTGAATGCAGAGCTTTTGGACACACGTAGAACCAGGCAGGGCTCGGTCACACGCAGCTTTTTTGATGGTCCTTGTTTATGTACCCAGGCCAGGCAATTGGTTACATGTGTTGAGATGTTGCTTGATGTTGCTTGATGGTCCCTCTGTGAGGGGACAGATTGTGCTAACATATTGTTGGTGGGGGAGGAGAAGGAGAGAGATAAAGAGAGAGAGAAAGACAGAGAAAGACAGAGAGAGAGAGAGAGAGACAGAGAGAGAGAGACAGAGAGAGAGAGAGAGAGAGAGAGAGAGAGGGAGAGGGACAGAGAGAGAGGGGATATGCACAGTTACGTGTCAGGACATCATGAATATTGAGATGAACTGCTTTTCGTGGTTCTAGGATGTCCAAGGGATTTTTGAAAAACAAGATCCCTCAGTAGAGAGAGGAGGGCACATGCAGGTGTGGAGTCTGCAGAGCACAGGGACTCCTGCAGAGCGTGTGGGCAGAGGGACCCTGTGCGGGCAGCAGGAATTATTGAGTCCAGGTGCAGAATGGCCGCGTGTGAGCAGAGGAGAAACATCTGTTCCTGGGAACCTGCTGCCCACACAGCAGTGTGGTCATGAAGGCCCTGGAGGCCAGGTCTGCACTGACAAGTGACCAGAGTAACTCAGCCCAGTGCAGAGGCACGAGCCCCAGCTCTTAAGGGGCTCACAGACTAATGCATGAGGCAGAGAAATAGACAAGCACAGAGCAGCGTGGTTAAGAGCCATCATGACACCGCCAGTGTTTATTGAGCATTTACAATGTGCCAGGCCCTGGGCTTTGTTATTTTCATGCAGGGCGGGCAGTCCTGCCCCAGGGCTACTGTGTCTGCACTGGGCTTGTGTTCTTGTCCCACTCTTGCCCCACCAAACTGGCCAGGGACTGATGTACCTGTCTGTTTTTCACTCATCTGTGCTGAACATGGAGCAGCTGCTGAAAAATCTGTGTGTCGGGGGGACTGGCACCTCCGCCGGGGCACAGGTGCCAACCTCAGCTATCACCAGCATCACCCATCCCTCCTTTGACCTTCCGTGACCTGCTCCCTCTCCCTCTAGGATAATTCCAGGGTCCTACCTTTCTCAAAATCTGCTTCCAACCCCAGCCCTGTCACTGGCTCAGTTCCCTATAGCCCCTTCAGTATTGGAGAAAGAGGCCATGGGGCACCCCTTCCCCCTTTCCTCAGTGACTTATCCTCACTCATCTCAGGGGCCCTCTGCTGATGTAAGACCAGACCCTGTACCTTCCACCGGATCCCGCCTCCTTCCATCATTGCGGAAACTCTTGGCCATCTCCTCTCTTCCCATTTCCTGACCTTTCCCAACCCACCACTTAAATTCCCTGTGTACAAGCTACTCAAACCTCTCCCATCCTTGGCCTGAAAGTAAACTCTTCTCTTCATAATCCCAAGTCCCTTGAGCCACTGCCTTCTTGCCTTATCAGCAGCTATTATCTAAAGGAATTATCTCAGTTCTCTTTTTCCATTTTTGTCTTCCCTGTTCCAACTGCCTGGATAAACCATTGCCCATGCCCACTTCAGCTGGCTAATGCCCACTGATTCTTCCAGACCCAGCTCAGATATCACCTTTTTGAAAACATTGCAGCAGATGCTGCTGCTAGCTCAGCCAGGTCCCCTTGGCCCATCCTGGGTTGTTCTGTGGCGTCGTCAGTTCCTGGCTTGCTGTCAGCCCCCCTCCTAAAACATCCACTGCTCTCTTCTTCTCAGAAGTGCGCTTTCTCCAGCACCTGGGAAGCTTGCTCATCAGTGATGCAGCGTCTAAGTGCAGGGGACTTAACACATCCCAGGAGCGGCTCTCACACTGTGGGGGCTGAGGGTCAGTGGATTAAAAAGCAGCCTCCCCAGCCACCAGGAGGACAGTTCTGAGGTGTCTCCATGCCGTTCCCCAGAAGTCCCCGGTGGGACTGAGCCCGGTGGTGCACAGAGGTACCCACTCATGGGTGCTCCTTTTGTTGGCTTTGCTCCCTTTCCTGCATCATTCTTTATAATCCCTGACTGTGCTCCCTGGAATTGCCTCCCAAATAAATGAGCAGAACCCATGTCCTTTTCTTGGGGTCTGTCTTGGGGGCACCCACTCTGAGATAGACGCCTGCCCCACTTGACCTCCAAGGAGACCTCTTCTTGCTCTCTGATGCCCACTAGGCGTTTCTGTGGCCTGGGCCAGACTGTGAGCATCTTGGTTAAAAACGGGCTCTTATCATCTCTGTATCCCCATCACCGAGCACAAGGCCCTGGAAAATAGATGGTTATTAAATGTTTGTCAAGAGAGTGAGGAAGTGAATGATTGAACGGATATGTGAAAAGTGAGTCTCAAAGTAATCTAAGCACCCTGGCCAGACCCAGAAGGCAAGTTACACCAACGCATCTGGTCCTCTCAAAGCTGACCTTCACCAACAGCAGAAGGTCTACTGTTGCACGCCCTGCCCAACGCAGAGACCTTTTACTCTGTTCACTAACCCTCCATCTTCCCTCCACAACACAACCTGCTCTGGAGAGCCCAAGGCGTTCTCCTGCCAGGAAAATTCTTCTGAGCATGGAGCCTCTCAGTGGGAGGTTCCAACTCCAGTTAAGTAAAAGTTAGAGGAATCCAGTGAAATGCCATTATAATCTGACTTAATTCAATGCCACCTCCCAGCAGATGTCACTTTGCAGGGATGGATTTATCTCAGCTGGACTTTGGGGCTTATCCAGAAGTTCACAGAAGGACCATCTATTTGCAGCCAACGGGAATGGCATTGAGGAATGACCATTTAAACAAGTCAGTTGATTTGGCTGGAATGGATCCATGGAGGTTTGCAGGAGGAGCAATTAAAATTGTCGTCGTGGAATCAAAGTGGTCGCCTCTAAGCCGACGTTGGCTGAAAAGCGTTATTCAGCCTGTTATTCCCTGGGGAGGAAGGGATACTCTGAGCATATCCCCAGTGTCTGGGGCACTCAAATGCAGCATCCTTATCCCACAAACAATCGTTTTACAATGAGAAAAAAGGCTTAGAAGGGATAAGAGTGACCTAAGTTTCTACTGCATGTTGGTGGTGGAGTTTGGAATCTGTATCTGAATCTGGACAACTCCACCCCCTGATTTCTCTGGAGAGCAGGTGGGGTGGGAACCATGCTGAGATACACGAAACATCCTGGGCTGGTTTGTGGAGTTAGAGACATTGGCCTAGGGAAGCTGGGTTCTTCCAGCTCCAAAAATCTATGACACTCTTGGTCTCAGTTTTCACATCTTTCAAGTGGGCACAATGCTCTACCTCCTAGGGTGCTGTGAGGATGAAATGAGGTCCCAGAGAAGCTCCTTGGTACAACTGTATGGAAGTAAACCCTGGAACATCACTTACTATCACTCACACACCTGCAGCGAGGTGGACTGAGGGTAGAGCTAAGTGCACATATGAGCTGCTACATAGAGTAAAGGAGAAACAAATGTATCACTCCCCTCCAGTCTGGTAGTTCTAAATTAAGAAAGGATCTCAGGGTGAGCTATACTCTCAGTGGGTCTCTGAGGCCAGGTCCCCTCACTGTTTCTACCTGTGAGATGGAATTTCATATTCAGCTTTCTAGTCTAAGGGCCTTGGCAGTTTTGGGCTGTGAGCAAAGATCAAGGTGGGAGGGAAAGAGAGAAAGGAGAGGACGATGAGGGGAAGAGGGAGAGGAGAGGACAGACTTCTTTCTCTGGTGCAAAATGTCAAAAGTGTGGGCTCTGGATATAGAGACACCTGGGACCAAAGGCTGGCTCCATCTCTCACTGGTTGAGTGAGTAGGGGAAACTTCCTCAGTTTGAATCCTCAGTTTTCACATCTGTAAGTTGGGAATGAAAATATTACTTCACTCATAGCAAGGCACTTAGCACCACATTTAGTCCAGGGTAAGTTCTCAATACTCGGTGGCCAGCAATGGCAGTGGCAAAGCAGGAGAAATTACTGCAAATCTACAAAGTGATGTGTCTTCAGGGGGAGGCTACAATGTCCATCCTGCTGACCATGAAGACAGGAAGACAAACAACTTCTTCTTGCAGATAAAACAGATAAATTTGCCCAGGTGGAGAGAGATGGGGACAGGCCCAGAGACCCAGGCCATACACACGAGGGAGTGCAGGTAACAACTTTTTAATTACGTTAATAAGAGCAGGAATTCTTTGCATCTACCCAACAGCGATTATGTTAGTGTAGAGAATAGTTATGAATTCATGTGTTACTGGTGATTCTAATAATTATTATAATAAGAAGTTGAAGGGAAATTCCATTCTAATAGATCAGCATCCCACCATGAGCAAATGAGTGTCATGTGGATAAACAGTGGGTAAGATGTTAATGAGATGGGAGAGAGGGTGAAGGGGCACTGACCATGTGCAGACACCCTGGGCACTCACTGGGGTGGACATCAATATCAAATGAGGCACAGCAGGTGAAACAATATCCCCCAAATCCCAGGGTGGGTGAGTGGAGCCCAGATTCAAACCCAGCTATCTGAAGCTGAGGCTCTGACTCATTAAAACCGGCCAGCTCCATGTCTTCAGGTTGGACCTTCCCAGGCCTCCCAGGCCCAGGAGATTGGGAGACAGAGCAACTGGGGACCAAGTGGTATGGATGGCTGGGGTGAGGGCACCTTCCCTGCAGTCCTGATGGGCATAACCAGGGACATGTCTGCAAGGCCAGAAAGCTAGAAATGCAAAAGCATATTTCCATATGAGTTATAATATCCTCAGGACATAGAGTGTCCTGGTTGGAAAAGCCTTTAGGGATCGTCTGGTGTAGCAGTCTTATTTTAAAAGTGAGGAAACTGATACTGGAGGGAGTGACTTGCTCAAGGTGACGAGGTAGTCCTGTGGTCTCAGAGAGGAACTAGACCCCTGGGTTCCTGACCCCTCCCCAGTTCTTTCCCCACAGCAGCCTAATGACTTTTTCTACGTGGTTGTAATTGTGTAGTGGTCTTGATAAAGTGCTGCTTCAATGCAGTGGGTTGGGCCAGGTGAATTCTTTGTGACCCAGAGGTGGGGGTTTACTTTGGTGCCATCACCTGAAAGTTACCGGGTCCCCCCTTTCCCCCCCACACTGATCTCCCTCAAGCTGGTTCCCCAAGAACCTTCTCCAGGAAGGCAGATTCTGTCCATGGTGCTGAACTGGGATCTGTATTTCAGCAAATGAGGGCTGGTCTTAAAGTCCTTCCCATCTCAGTCCTTCCCCTGACCTCTCCCCGCTTCACCACTGTCCAACTCAAAATAATGTTGCTGTTTGGGACCTCTGGCTCATATGATGGGGGTGCACCTCTTACCTCTGTTTGTCTCTGGCTACGGCCTTCCTCCCCAAGAGCATCAGTGAGGGTTCCCAGGGCAACCTGTTAAACGTTTGTTGCTATGGAGGCCTTTGCCACTCTCTAGTTAGTTCTTCTCTAGCATGGATCCAGGTCAACCCTTTGTGAATCAAGTGTGGCGGCTTTAATAGTCTATTCTCAGGGAGGGGCAGAGATCAGAATTGATGCCCCAAGGGGTCTAGTCATGAGGGAAGAGAACCATATATATTGAGTTGAGTGCCAGGTGGTATAGTAGATGGTGTTCATATGTTATGCATGATTAAGCTCATTTCATTTCTGAAGGAACAGACTCAGAGGAGCTGGGTCACTCGCCTGAGATCACACAGCTCACACGTGCAGACAGTATACAAGTCTGTCCACTGCTTCCCTTCCCTGAAAAGCTGGCCTGGGATTTGGCTGTGGAAGACACACACCCTGCTCCTTGGGGCTCAGCAACCCTGTTCTTCCTAGCTCCATGTGACCAGGTCACTGAGAAAGCAGCAGGAGCCCCAGCAAACAGAAGGAAGAGCTTACTCTGACATGTCCATATTCTTTTTGGAATTTTTGGGACTACCGAGTTGGGAAGAAGATTCCTCTAGA
Source organism: Tursiops truncatus (assembly GCF_011762595.2). NCBI lineage: Eukaryota > Metazoa > Chordata > Mammalia > Artiodactyla > Delphinidae > Tursiops > Tursiops truncatus. The sequence continues at coordinate 160,632,918 of NC_047034.1, read as the reverse complement.
GACTAAATCCTGCTCCAAGTCCAGCATCATCAAAACAGTCAAGGCAAATAGATGATACAGGTGATAGATGCCTTATTCTTGCCTACTAAAGCAGAGGTTTAGTCCTGATTTGACAACTTCTTGGCTGTCTGATCTCAGGAAAGTTACCTAACCTCTCTGATCCTCCTTGAAACAAGTCTGTGGAACAGTAAATGAAGCACCAGCAAAGCTTAACCTCCCAGCCAATTTCTGGAACTTTTTTTTTCCTCTCTCCAATCCATCCACTTCTTCATTTTAGTATGTGCTACATGAATGAGTAGGGACCCACTCCCTGGACATAGGTTCTCATCCAAGATGGGCCAGTAGAATCCTCCTGGGATTTGGGGGCTAGAAGTGAAAAAGGTAAGTCCCCTCTTGTCTTTTGTATTCTTGAGAGCTAATGGCAACCATGTCCTGCAGGTGGCTGAGGTAGAGAGAGCACTTATCTGCAGGGAGAAATCAAGGGAAAAAAAGCTTCCCTTAGACAGACACAGTGAGATGGATGAAGAAAGCACTTTCTGGGTTTGCTTCTATGCCAGCCCTTTCCTGGCATGCGTCTCAGCCCTAGATACCCAATAGTCCTTCAACAGACCCTTACTTTTGCTAAGGTTCGCCAGAGTTGGCTGCTGTTCCTTGAAACCCAAAAGGTTGAATGTAATAAATAGAAATGTTCTTTGTAAAGTGGAAGAACTGAAGACCCCAGTCCTAAGCAGGACATTTGACGCCTTTTGTCTCCCCCAACAACAGAAACAAAAATGGTGCAATGTCTCAGGCCTGCAATGCTCTTTCCTCCCCACCCTTTTCTGCTTTTGACATTAACTTTTATCCAGACTCTTCCCCCACCTCTTAAAACTTCCTGCTTAACCTCTGATTATACTCAGATGCTGTTTCCTTAGGGTAGACTTCCAGGATTGCCCTGGCAGAGCGAATCCCAGTTCCCTGCCCATGAACCCCGCATGACAGATGCCATTCAGATATTTGACCTGGAGGCTCTGAGCCTCCAGCGCAGGGGAGAGAGCACCCTAGCTGCCTTAGGCCCTCGAGCAGGTGGAGGACGCACATAGCGGTGCCAGCTTGGGCATGAGCTCACTCCCTAGTATGAGGCCCTATACTCTGCACCTCTGCCTCAGGTCCCCCATCCTCTGAATGCCTGGGCCCTTGGTCCCTGAGCCAAGCACTGAGGACAAACCTCACCACTTTTGGATGCCTTTCTCTCTCTTCCTCTTCTGGGTCACCAGGGATCTGATGGCCACTTACTGCCCAGGTTCTACTCTGAGTAGGTTCACCACTTGTCCTCCATGAACCTGCCAGGCAAGAATCTTGGAGAACTGAGGCCAAGACAGAGAGACAATTTCCCCCAGGTCCATTTCTGTCATCTCTGCCTTTTACTCCCTCTCCATCAACTCCTGGGGCACCACTGCCCTGAACGTGGCCAAGAAACTAGCTCAACTCCCAATTCCATGTACATGCGTTAATAAGTGGATGAATGAGTGAATGAGTGACTGAGTGTTCAAACGGATCTTCCCCATATTTTCACCCCCTAAAGTCACTTAATCCTCACCCCAGCATCCCAATCACCCCGAGTGTCTTACCTCTTGCCTGTCTGAGACAGAAATCTGGCCCCACCCAACCCCACCCTCACCTCAAGCACCTACCCTCCCTCCATGCTCCCACCAGTTCCCGGCCGTTCCTGGAACATGTCCTGCTGCTTCAGGCCTGACCTGCCTGCGAGCTGCTCCCTCTTCCTGGAATGCTCTTCTCTCTTCCTAACCCCTTCTCAGTCTACTCTCCATGGTGCAGACAAAAGAACTTTAAAAGGGAACACTCTTGCACTGCTCGTGGGAATGTGAATTGGTACAGCCACTATGGAGAACAGTACGGAGGTTCCTTAAAAAACTACAAATAGAACTACCATATGACCCAGCAATCCCACTACTGGGCATATTCCCTGAGAAAACCATAATTCAAAAAGAGTCATGTACCAAATGTTCATTGCAGCTCTATTTACAATAGCCAGGAGATGGAAGCAACCTAAGTGTCCATCATCGGATGAATGGATAAAGAAGATGTGGCACATATATACAATGGAATATTACTCAGCCATAAAAAGAAATGAAATTGAGCTATTTGTAATGAGGTGGATAGACCTAGAGTCTGTCATACAGAGTGAAGTAAGTCAGAAAGAGAAAGACAAATACCGTATGCTAACATATATATATGGAATTTAAGAAAAAAAAATGTCATGAAGAATCTTGGAGTAAGACAGGAATAAAGACACAGACCTACTAGAGAATGGACTTGAGGATATGGGGAGGGGGAAGGGTGAGCTGTGACAAAGCGAGAGAGAGGCATGGACATATATACCCTACCAAACGTAAGGTAGATAGCTAGTGGGAAGCAGCCGCATATCACAGGGAGATCAGCTCGGTGCTTTGTGACCACTTGGAGGGGTGGGATAGGGAGGGTGGGAGGGAGGGAGATGCAAGAGGGAAGAGATATGGGAACATATGTTTATGTATAACTGATTCACTTTGTTATAAAGCAGAAACCAACACACCATTGCAAAGCAATTATACTCCAATAAAGATGTAAAAAAAAATAATAATAACTTGAGCCCGGTGGCATTACAACCCAGCTTAAAGCTCTCCCACGGCGCCTACTGCCCTGGGATAAGCCACTAGACCATGGCACAGCCCACGTGGTCCCTCCTGACCTGATCATTTTCAATTTCCAGTCTTGTTCTAACCACACTGGTGGCCTTTTGTTACCAGGATGCCCCAAGCTCCTTCCTGCCTCGGGACATTTGCATAAGCAGCTCCTGCCACCAGGAAAGCTCTTCTCCTTTTTTTTTGCTTTACTGGCTTCTTCTGACCCTTCTGGTATCAGTTCAAATGGTTCCTCAGGGAGGTCTTTCCTGCAGTTCAGACCCCACTGTTCAATCTCACGTATTGTTCTGTTCATTCCCTTAACATGATACATCCCAGTTTCAATTTGTACATTCGTTCATCTGAATGTCTAATTATCTCTGCTATCCCCTAGAATATAAGTTCAGTAAGGGCAGAAAGCATCTAGTTTTTCACACTGCATAGTACAAAGTAGTACCTAAGCAAACATATTGAATAAATGAATACAGAAAAGCACAAAGCAGAAGGTCCTCAGGGCCCCTGAGTGAGATGGACACATGGAAGCGCATTCCCAGGAGAGCCTGACAAGCATCTTCTCCCCCAACTGCTTGTTTTCTCTTTGTTGAGTGGGCAAGTCAGCAGAGATGCTGCCATCATGGCTGTACACTCAGGAATCCACATTCCATTTCAGGAATATATTTAATTCCACTCGATTCCACTCATCACTTCTCCCAGAAAGATCATAACATTTGACATTATTAGGGACCTGGAGATGCAAGTGTATCAAGACACCAGTGAAATGTCAGGCAGAGCCCCGCTCCCTGCATGCCTTGAAAGGCTCCCATCCAATGGAAGGCCATTATGTCGTTTACATGTTGGGTAGGATGTGGGGTGAGGGAGGTAGGGAGACCCCCAGAGGCCCAAGATCAGTGAGAAGCTTGAGGCACCATCAATGATAGCCCACCGGTCTCTTAATAGGAGCTCATGGCAGTGCTCAACACATGGTTGGTCAAACAAATGAGTTCATCTGACTGGTTGAGCTAACTGGAAGCAGTTGATGAGTGGTTCTTCCTGTGACTCACTTGTGTGTTAATTACCTGTCTCCCCAGTCCTGGTATATTGTAAGGCATCCTCCTGTCTACTGCTTATTCATTCTGCCTGTAGCCCACAAGGAAGCATAGCAGAGACCACAGCCCTTGGGAGCATCTGGGGTATTTGGCTCTTCCAGGGCCCAATGGTACTGTGATGGGAGATCCAGTCCTGGACTCAAGTCCCTCCAGAATTGCTTTCTCTTCCCACTGACAAGTGGAGAGCCAGGGGAGCTGACTTGACAGTGTTTTCCACGAGGCCTGTCTCCTGAGCCCTTTGAACTGATCCACCAGCACAGGGGACCCCACTCTCAACTTCTGTGGGCTTAAGGGGGCTATAGTCATATCAGGAAATCCCTGTTCTCCCAGGGTTCTATGAACCAGAGTGAGCACTTGGTCCTGTAGAGGACCTCTGGGGTGTTTTTCCCAGCTCTGAGGATGGTATGATATCCAGGTCTGTTCTACCTGCCAGGCCATGTGTCCGGTTCTACAGTAGGAAAGACCCATGAGGCTGAACCAATCCATTAGAGGGAGGGAGACCACAGACCCCAAGCCAAAGCTATGAACAGAGGTCCATAGACAGGACCAGTACTGGACCATGGAGCCTCACTGATGGTATTGGCCATAAAAGAGGTAAGGGCTCAAGGAAGAGCTTCCAAAACAGAGCCCCCTCCTCCCACCACTGGCCTCCTCCTGAGTCCACCTAGACAGGTGAGAGGGTACAGGTGGGGCCTTTCCTGGCTTCCTGACAACGCTGAGGCAGGGCTGACAGACCCAGCCAGACCTGCATCGCTACCCTGAGCATTATAGCTCGAAACAGAAGCCGTGAGCGCCAGTTAGGAGCAGGTATTCAAAGACAGATCTACAGCAAAACAATTCAACCTGTACTGTGAAACTGCCTGAGTTTACAAACTTGCACTTGGCAGTATTTCATGTTCCAAATGAGTATGATTTTAAAAGTCACAACTTCCAGGAGTTCACAAATTTCATAGATTCATCCTCCTTTGTAGATCTTTCTCAAGACAGAAGAAGGAACAAGAGATATTGTCATTTAAAGAAAGAAGAAAAGGTAACAGCTTGTTTAGTGAGAACTGCTTTCTATATAATGTGTCTTAAAAGGATTGGCTGCATTTTTCAAATTGTCAATGATGAGCCTCTAGCTGATGAGGAGGGAATGGGGGAGGGTGTGTGCACCTTGAATTGTTCATAGAGGCACAATGTGGGACCCCGACATGTCTGGGCTCCCATCATTAAGTGGAAAAGAAAACTGTTACCTATGATTCTCGCAGTGAATTGTCAGTCTTCATGTTCACAAGAGAATCAGTCTCCATAGACTGAGTTCAGGCCAGACACGCGCCCCGCCCCACCTCCCCACCACATCAGAGCAGGACAGGGAAGCACAAAATGGCAGGGCAGCAAGAAAGGGACAGGTACGGACCCCATGTGGGATTCTGGAAAGGACACCCAGAGCAAATGATAGTGTGGGAATAACAGCCCTCCGTTTTAGTGCTTCACTGTCTAAAAGACCCCTGCAGAACCCCCAACTCGGGGTGACACCCACTGCCTCTGATCCAGTGTGTCTGCTGGGCCAGGTACTTTATGAGGATTATCTCACTGAATCCTCACTGCAACTTGGAGGGAGGTGCTGTTATTATCTCCATTTTGCAGATGAAGAACTGAGGCTCAGAGAAGGGGAGGGGCTTGCCCAGGGTCACACAGCCAGGAGGCAGTGGAGCAGGTCACGCTCACAAAAGTGTGACTGTGGATGTGAAGGTTATAGGAGGTAGCTGGGATGGGTGTACAGGGTGATGTAAACCTCCATGAATCTGAATTATTATTATTATTATTATTTTATTTTTTTTTTTTGCAGTACGCAGGCTTCTCACCGCTGTGGCCTCTCCCGTTGCGGAGCACAGGCTCCGGATGCGCAGGCTCAGCGGCCATGGCTCACGGGCCCAGCCGCTCCGTGGCATGTGGGATCTTCCCAGACCGGGGCACGAACCTGTGTCCCCTGCATCGGCAGGCGGACTCTCAACCACTGCGCCACCAGGGAAATCCTATTATTCTTTTTTAACTGCTCTAGTTTACATAACTTCCAGGAACATCCAGCTCCCACCAGATACTCTCCCTCCAGAGTTTTTGCCGATGCTAGAATCCAATCAGAATGGGATGATATCTCTCCTTTTTCTCGGCTGCAGGAAAGCAGGGCAAGGAGTTGAAATAAGAGTACAGGTGCGGCCAAGGTAAAAACGGCAGCTGAACAAAATTGTGTCTGAAGATCTGCACTTAGCTTCATTTTCAACCTGTGTCCCACAGTAAAATGAGGGTGCAAACTGTGTTCCTCCTCTTTCCCACCCCTCCTCCAGCTCCCCTCCACATGGAGGACTGGGAGCCTGGTGATCTGCGTCCTCACATTCCCTGCTCATTGGGCTGTGGAGAACGAATGGGAATGGAGTTCATTAGAAGTACCAGGACAGGACCCCAAATCCACTCTCTGGGCTGTTAAGAGATGACTGAGGTGGGCTGCCTTGGTTTCCCCAACGTGGTCCTCAAGAGACCGGAGAGAGAACAGCTCAGAGATATCTTGATTGGAATATGGTCTTGGTTTATTCAGCAATCAACTGTCCTCAGAGATGGCCTCAAAGGACCACCCTCAAATCCTCGGTTCTTAGCTTGGTTCCTCATGAACCTAGGAAGCAACAGGGTCACTCACTGCTGAGCAAACCCTGCTCCCAAGTCATCAAGGGATGTCACTAGAGGGAACCTCAGTCAGCCAGGTCTTGAGCTCTTCACCTATGAAGGTCAAGTCCAAGACAACTTGGAAAGGAGCCTGGCCATTGCAGTAGGGCACCCCTGAAATTGAACACTGAGGGGGCTCCAGGATTCTTACACTGGAGGGCTTTGAGTGGGGGGTACATCTGGGGGGAAGCCAGGGTTCACTCTTGTTATAGCAAGAATACCACTTTACCATAGATAATGCATCTATGGAAGATGGCAGGGGTGTGATGGAGAATATAGGATATGTTAAGTCCCCCAAAGTCACTTCTCCATGAATCAGTGTTGGAATCCTGACTCTACCTTGTCCTGGCTGTGAACCTCAGCTATGTTCCTTCACTTCTTTGGTCCTGAATTTCATGGTCTGTAAAATGGGAGTAATGTTGCAGTGTTGTTGTGTGAATAAAATGTGATTAACATTCGTAGGGGCTCAGCAGAGGGCAGAGCCCATGGTGGCCAATGGCAGCCACACCTTGAGTCTATCCAGAGTCTTTGGGACAGGGGAAGGGAGAGTTTACCCGGAAGGGAACCAACAGCAAGACTGCAAATATGTGCATCTCACAGGAAACACCTGTCTTACTGGAAAATTACTGAGGGTGCTAATCTCTATAAAAACCCAATTTTAACATCTCTAAGGTGATGGCAATACACCACACCTGATGGGAGGAAAGGATGGGACTTCGAGAAGGCACAAGCTGCTGAGCAGGTCTTTATTTCCTGGTTTTTAACAGCTTCACTGAAGAACAATTGACTTATAATAAATGACTCATTTACAGTGTACAAGTTGATAAGCTTTTTAAGAAACACTTTTATTGCGGTATAATTGATTTATCGTAAGCTGCACATATAAAAAGCGTACAATTGGATAAGTTTGGACTGATTTATATACCTGTGAAATCATCACCACAATCAAGATAATGAATATAACCAACATTCCCCCAAATTTCCTCCTACTTCTCTGTAATCCCTCCTTTACACCACCTCCCCACCCACCATCCCCAGGCAACTTGCTTGCTGTTATTGTAGATAATATAAAATTGTATATGAATGGAACCACATAGAATGTTTTCTTTTTGGTCTGGTTTCTTTCAATCTGCATAATTATTCTGTGATTTATCCATATAGTAGTATGTATTAATATTCCATTCTCTTTTTTTTCAAACATTTCAGCTCATTAAAAAACATGATTTTGATGATGTGCTATATATTTATTTTCATTAAGTTAAAAATACTTTCTAATTTCTTTTTTGATTTCTTCTCTGGCTTGTGGATTATTTAGAGGTGTGTCATTTGAGTTCCATATATTTGGAGATTTTCCAGAGATCTTTCTGCTATCGATTTCTAATTGAATTCCACTGTAGTCAGGAAACATACATTATATGACTTGATTCTTAAATTTATCGAGACATTTTTATGATGTAAAATATAGCCTATATTGGTAAATATTCAATACACATTTGAAAATAATGTGTGTCCTGCTGTTGTGGGGTGGAGCGTTCTCTAAATGTCATTTAGGTCTCGTTGCTTGGTAGTGCTGTTCAAGTCTTCTATATCCTTGATTATTTTATGTTTACTTATTCTGTTAATTATTGAGTGAGGGGTATTGAAATTTACAACTGTAATTGTGTATTTGTCTCTTTTCCTTAGATTTTTTGGTGGTATTTCTCTATTGTCTTTTAAAAATCTCTGGGGTCAGTAGTGATTTCTCCTCTTTCATTTTTGATTTTGGTAAATTGTTTTTTCTCTTTTTTTCTTGGTGAGATTGGCTAGATATATAAGTTGTATTGATTTTTTTAAGAGTCAGCTTTTGTTTTAAAAATTTTTCTCTATTGTTTTCCCATTTTCAATTTTATTGGTTTCTGCCCTATCTTTATCATTTCTTTTCTCCTGCTTATTTTGAGCTTAATTTGCTTAAGGTGTGAGCTTATGATACTAATTTTAGTCCTTTCATTTTTTCCTACTATATACATTGTTATGGACTGAACTGTATCCTCCTCAAATCCATATGTTGAGATTCTAACCCTCAATGAGCTATTTTTAGAGATAGGACCTTCAAGGGGGTTATTAAGTTTAAATGAAGTCAGAAAGGTGAGACCTTTATCCAATAGCTGGTGTCCTTATAAGATTAGGAAGAGACACCAGGTGTGTGCATGCACAGAGGAAAAGCATGTAAGGACAAAGAAAGAAGGTGGCCATCTGCAAGTCTGGAAGAAAGGGCTCGCCAGAAACCAACTCTGTTCATATCTTGATCTTGAATTTCTAGCCTCCAGAACTGTGAGAAAATAAATTTCTGTTGTTTACAACACCGAGTCTGTGGTCCTCTGTTATGGCAGCATGAGCAGACAAATATATGCATTTAATGCTAGGAATTTCCCTCTACATACTGCTCTATCCCCCAAATTTTGATATGTTGTATTTTTTATATTCTCTTCATTCAAAATAATTTTTTGCTATTTCCCTTAAGATTTCTTTTCTATTTATTGTTTAATTTTCAAATATTTGGTTATTTCCCATACATATATATTTTTGTGATTGATTTCTAGTTTAGTTCTGTTATTATTTGAGAATATAATTTGTATTATTACTATTCTTTTAAAGGTGCTCAGGTTTGTTTTATGGTCCAGAATATACTCTACACTGATGAACGTTCCATGTGCACTTGAGAATGTGTATTCTGCTATTGTTGGGTGGCCTATAAATATTGGGCAGGTCAAGTTGGTTGATAATACTCTTCAGGTCACATATATCCTTACTGATTTTCTGCCTATTCAATCTATCAATTACAGAGAGAGTAGTGTTGACATTTCCACCTGTAATTGTGAATTTTAAAAATTTCTCCTTTCAGTTTTATCAGGTTTTCTTTCTTAAATATTTTGAAGTTCTGTTGTTAGGTGCATCCACATTTAAGATTTCTATGTCTTCTTGGAGAACTCTTCCACTTATCCTATGTAATGTCCTTCTTAATATCTGATGATATTTCTTGTTCTGAAGTAGATTTTATCTGACATTTATATAGCCACTCCGGCTTCCTTTTGTTAGTGTTTGCAAGGTGTATGTTTCTCCATCCTTTTACTTTTGACCACTTGACATTTTTATATTTAGAGAGAGGTTGTTGTAGACAATATATAGTTGAGTCTTGCTTTTTAATTTACCTAGAAAAATATCTGCCTGTTAATTGATGCTCTTAGTCCATTTATATTTACGGTTTGATATGGTTGATTTGAAATCTATCATCCTGTTAGCTACTTTCTAACTGCTACATTTATGTTTCTTTTTTCTGCCTTCTCTTAAGTTAATTGAGCATTTTTGTGATTCTATTTTATCTCTCCTATTTTCCTCTTTTCAAAAATTTTAGTGGTTCCCAAAGTGTTTATAATTTATATTTTAATCAATATGAGTATACTTTAAAATAATATGTCACTTCATGAGTAATATAATGACCTGTCAACAGTATATTCCTGATTCCCATCTTTGTACCATTTTTGTCATATATTTCAGTTTCACACAGGATATAACCACAGGACACATTGTCACTATTTTTCTTTAGGCATTTATCTTTTAGAGGAATTAAAAATAATGAAGAATTAATTTTATTTTATCTTCATTTATTTAATTTATACTTTTTCTTTTTGTAGCTCTAAGTTTGCAATGATATAGGCCTTTGGCCTGAAGAACTTCCTTTAATAATTCTTAATCAGAGTAGGTCTGCCAGCAATAAATTTTTTTAGTTTTTTTTGTCTTGGAAAATATTTATTTCTCCATTGTTTCCAAGGACGTTTTCATTGGGTATAGAATTTGGTTGACACATTTTGTATATTTTATTTTCCCAACACTTTTAAGTTACCATTCCACTGTCTTCTTGTTTTCTGACAAGGAGTCTGCTGACATGCTTATCTCCGTTCCTCTGTATGCATGTCTTATTTCTTTGGCTCTCTTTAGGATTTTGTTTGTTTATGGTTTTCAGCAATTTGAGTTTGAATTTATTTTTGCATAGAGTTTTTGTTTTGTTTTATTTATATAGTCATTCATTTTTTTTGGATAGTGACCCTGTTTGATGTTCTCAGAGCTTCTTGAACTTGTAGGTTGATATCTGTCATTAATTTTAGAAAATTCTTAGACATTATTTTTTCAAATATTTCTCTTCTCTCTCTTTTGTCCTCCTGAGATTGCACTTACTTGTATATTATACTATTTTACATTGCCCAACAGTTCTTGGAAGTGCTACTGTTTTTCACATATCTTTCTTTTTGTTTTGTTTTGTTTTAGATAGAGTAATTCATTGATCTATCTATAAGTTCATTGATTCTTTCCTCTGATATCTCAAGTCTACTGATGAGCCCATGGAAGGTATGTCTCATGTCTGTAACAGTGGTTTTTGCTTTTTAATATTACCATTTGTTTCTTTCTTAGCATTTCCTTCTCTGATGAAACTAATCATTTGATATTGCATGTTGTCAACCTTTTCATTAAAATCTTTAGTGTATTAATCACAGTAATTTAAAATTCCTTGTCTGATAGTTCCAATATCTGTGTCATATCTAATTTAGTTTTGATAATTGCTTGTTATCTTTTTATCTTGCCTTTTCATATACCTTATGACTTTTTATTTAAAGCTGGACATGTTTTGTAGGATGACAGATACTGAGGTAAATATTTTTTATGCTTGGAAATATGCATACCTTTTCTTTGCTAGACCTCTAGTGTGGGAGTAGTGCTAATCTACTCAGCAGTTGAGTAGTCAGGCTGGGTTTGAGGTCTGTGGTTGCTATGTTTATCCTCAGTATACCACAGGCTTTAAATTCTTCTAGTGATACTTAAGGTTAAGATTTTGGCTGGCTTTCTGGCGGTTAGTTTCCAATGTCTGTTCCCCATCTCCCTGCCTTTGGATCTTTTCTTTGTGTTGTCCCCTGGAGATACCCTGACTCTTAAAGCTCTCCCAGACACAATCCATTTTTATTTTTAATCAGTGCTAGCCAGTGTGGGAGGAGTGTGGGAAAGTATATTTCTTATGATGTGATTAATTTTCAGTCTTAGGCAAGTAGCATTTCTCTAATGTAACAGTTTTTGTTTCTCTTTGCTCTGCAGATTAAGTCATATAGTTCGTAAGGCTGGGTGGTTTTGCAGTGGGAAGTACCCCTTCCCTTGCTAGCACCACATGGATGCTGCCTCAGGAACCTCCTTGATCTTCCCTGTGAGTTCCTGAAATTTGAGAAGAAAAAAACCTAAACTAATTTTTTAAAAGTTTATCTGTTTATTTTTGTAGGCTTACATTCTTCCATCTGCCCCAGATATGTGAATGCTCAGGTTCTATTTCTCCTTGAAGACCCCTCTTTTCCAAAATTCAGGTTATCTGTTTGTACTGTGATATCAGTTCTCTGATAGGCCACAGAGAGTGAGACTCTCCACTCTCTGTGCCTCAGTTTCTTCATCTTCAAAAGAGCAAGTTCCTTCCAACTTCAAAGTTCTACCAATGAGAAATGGGTTTGCTGCCCTCAGGCTCTCTCTGATAGGAGAAGGTGCAAGAAGGCATAAGGACCAGGGGTTAGGGACCCCCAGTGAGGTTCTAAGCAATGTCTTCCAGGGAGAACCTCTGAGCCTCCTGCCCTCTCTGTGGGGCCTAGGTGAGAACAGAAGGGTTAATGCCTGAGATGCTCTGATCAAGCTGCTGGAGCCTGTATCCTCACCCATAATTAATTCAGTTTGGTAAAGTGGTATTTACACTGGAAATTTAATTATCATCTATGATGGTAAGGGAATTGAAAAATAAATGGAAAGTGTCAGACAATGCATTAGGGTGAGTGATGGAGTGGAAGCAGGGGCCACCCACACAGCCTCCCAATTGGGTGATTTTCAGACTCACACAATTAATCAGGTTACTGGTTCCATTATTTCAGGTTAAGATTCAGGGATGACAGGGTGAGAGGGGTGGGCACAAGGAGGTCTGGGCAAGGTTAGGAGAAGAGAGATTCCAGTGTGGAGGTGGAGGCAGCATTAGGTATCTTCCAGCCCTAGCCCTGAGTCACAGATGAGGTGATGGGCCCAGAGAGGGGCAGAGGCATATTCATGGTGACACAGGAGGGAGGAGAAAGCTCTTGGCCTTGGCAACTCTGTCTCAGGACCCAGACACCTCCCCCAATCTTCCCCTCTGCCTCAGAGATGTTGGTGCTGGTACCCATCTATGAAAGGAGCCACCTCAGTGATGCTGATGGTCTCCATCAGGACAATGTGAGTTTGTGTCTATAAGTTTTCACAGTCTTGAGTTATCTTCAGTGGTATCAAGTCTCATTCCAGGGAGCCCCTGATACTAGTGAGAACTGAGATTCTTTCATCAGACTGCATATTTTTAAAGGCATGCCATTTCCCCATCTATATGAGGACTCCTGAAAATGGGCCTATTTCTCTCCTCAGATTCTGAGACCCTAAGGGAAGAATTGTGTGTCTCTCTTCAGACCCAGAGCTAATGAGCACTTAAAAGCCTGTGCACAATTATTCTCATTCACTTTTTCTCTCTGTCTTGATGACTAGCAAGCCTGGAGTGAGAATAATGTGCATCAGGGCCCCAGATGACTAGAAAGGTGTGGTAGCATGAGTAAAAAATAAGCCTTAGTGGTATTAAGCCACTGAGATTTGGGGCTGTTTGTTACCAAAAGGTAGATAGCCTAGGCTGACTGATACAAATAACAGTGTCTGGGGTTGGAGATGTAAGTTTGGAAGTCATCAGGAATTGACAGAAAGCCACATTTGTTTCAGACTAGATGACCCTGGGAGAGAGAGTAGGGAGAGAAATTCCTTTTGCCTTTCTCTGTCTTTAACATGAATGAGCTCACTATCTTTCCCCCCAGAACTTACCTCCATCCTAACCTCTTCTCATACTCAACTCTGAGTCTTGGCCAACTCTGCTCTCTCCCTCTCCTGTCAGCTCGGATTCTCAGATCTCTGTACCAGTCCTTCTTCCCCACCCTTATGGACATGGTCCCAGATATGTCAGTCTTATGTGGTGGCTGGGGACATGTGCTGTGGAACAGGTAGCACTGGATTCAGGCTTGGAGTCTCCCACTTATAAGTTGTGTGACTTCAGATGAGTAACTTCACCTCTCTGAGGCTTGGTTTCCTGGAAACAAGAGAGGAGCTACTCATAGAACTTATAGGGAGGTATGATGGTGAAATAAGCTGAAGTATTTGAAGTGCTGATTACAGAGCTGGGTGCACAGTAAGTGCTCAATATATGGTCATGATGTTAGCACATTATTTTATGATCAGGCCTTGTGACGGTTAATTTTTGTGTCAACTCGAAGAGTGTTTTTGAATGAAATTAACATTTAAATCAGTGGAATTTGAGTAAGCAGATTGCCCTCCGTCATGTGGGTGGGCCTCATCCAATCAGTTGAAGGCCTGAATAGAACAGAAAGACTGGCTTCCCTGAGCAAGGGGAGATTCTCCAGCAGGCTGCTCTCAGCTTCATCTGCATCCTGGGTCTCTGCCTGCTGGCCCACACTACAGACTTGGACTTGCCAGTCTCCATAACCAATTCCTTATAATAATTCTACCTATATCTATATATTTATATCTATGTCCTATTGGTTCTGTTTCTCTAGAGAACCCTGACTAATATGAATATTGGTACTGAGAGTGGTTCTAGAGGTACAGAATCTTAAGGATGAATTATTTTCTGAAATAATTCTAGGGTTTTTTGAACTGGCTCTCTAAATCTGATTATATTTAAAGAGACTAATGACTCTATTTCCAGTAATAAAAAGAGCACTGAGAGTCCATGGTATGTCCTGGCAATAGAAATATGGAAAATATCACTATCGGATACTTCTAACCAAACACTTATAAGAAGCAAGGATCTGAGAACATGTATACAATACATTTAAATATTTTTGTCAAACTAGTGAATATAATGAGATTGGACTGTTGCTCCTAATGTCACTGGGCAAAGTGGGGGAAAAAAATGATGAGGTCAGGAATTCTAATTCCCAACTTAAACGAGGGAAAAGTGATCTGAAAGCCTCTATGTCTGCGCTGAAAGAAACGCTTATCTCCGGTAGCCACAGGACTGAGATTGTTAAAAACCAAACCCAGAACCACATCCTGCAAGTGATTGATCTACAAGCAGATGGAATCCCCAGCCTCCCAGAGTGTCTAGTGTTACAGTGAGAGCATTGATTGGGGAGGGATGGGATCCTGAAAATTGGAAAGGGGGCATGTGGGAAGACCTTGATAAAGATGGGGATATTGAGCCACTAAATTCTGACGAGCCTTCTTTGCCAGTAGGAGCAGCCTCTCCACCCCCAGGAGAAGCAGCCTCTGCATCCCCAGCTGAGAGGGTTGACTCTGCATTGCCACTGAGGAAACTGCAATGTCCTCCAATTGCTTTGCAAGACAGTACTGATTATTCTCAGTACCCCTCATTCTTCTTTGCTTCTAGACCTATAACTAGACTCAAGTCCCAGAAGCCCCCAAAGTGAAGTACAAAGTGTGACTCACGATAAGGTATGCTAGACGCCGAAAGGACTACTTGAATTTTCTAATTTATAGAGACAGAAATCTGAGGAACATGTGTGGGAATGGCTATTAAGGGTGTGGGATAGTGACGGAAGGAACATAAAGTCGGGTCAGGACAATTTCATTGATTGATATGGGCTCACTAAGCAAAGATTCTGCAGTTAAAGTTACAGCTTGAGTTAGAAAGCGCTCCAACAGTTTGTTAGGCTTGTTGGCTGAAACATGGACCAAAAGGTGGCCCACAGTGAGTGAGTGAGAAATGCTGACCTGCCTTGGTTTAACGTAGAGGAAGGGATTCAAAGGCTTAGGGAGATTGGAATCTTAGAGTGGATTTGTCATTTAATGTTTACTCACCCACCCTGGGAAGGTCAAGAAGACATATCGGTCACCACAGATGAGAGAAATAAAGTTGTAAGGGGAGCCCCAGCACCCTTGAAGGGCTCTGCGATTGCTCTTCTCTGTAGGCCAGGACTTACAGTGGGAGTTGAGGTCACTGAATTGGGAAACTTAAATGCAATGGAAGTCATTGGGTCCTGGTGTGGCAGAGGCCATGTGGCAGCGCTCGACCGCCAAAGGCAAGGCGGTCATGGTAATGGACACAGAGCCAAGGCAGCAATCAGAAAGGTCTGATTCTCACAGACCATGGTGTTCCTAGAAGTGAAATACATGGAAAGCCTACTGAATTCTTACTTGATCTGTGTAAGCATAAAAGTTCTAGGTCAAGTGAGCAAAATTCTAATCTGAATCATAAAAACAGAGAGTCACGGCTCCTCAATCAATTCCCAGACTTCAGTTAGTTTACAAGGAGGCTGGGCATCCTTGAGAAAGGACCCTGGTACACTGCCAAAATTTATACAGTTAAACTTCCTCCCAGCCTTCCCTAAAGGGACTCTGGCCTTTTACCAGGGTAACAGTGTACTGCGGGGAAGGAAATAATCAGAACTTTTGGGGACTACTGGTCATTGGCTCTGAACTGACACTAATTCCAGGAGACCCAAAATGTCACTGCGACCCTCCAGTCAGAGTTGGGGCTTATGGAGGTCAGGTGATTTATGGAATTTTAGCTCAGGACTATCTCACAGTGGATCCTGTGCGTGCCTGAATCTCCCCAGTTCCGGAATGTATAACTGGAATAGACACACTCAGCAACTGGCAGAATCCCCACATTGATTCTCTGACTTGTGGAATGAGGGCTATTATGATGTGAAAGACCAAGCAGATACTACTGGAACTTTCTCTACCTAGAAAAATAGTAAACCCAAAGCAATACCACATTCCTAGAAGGGTTGCAGAGATTACTGCCACCGTCAAAGACTTGAAAGATGCAGCGGTGGTGATCCCACCACATCCCCGTGCAACTCTCCTACTTGGCCTGTGAAGAAGACAGATGGATTTTGGAGAATGACAGTGGAGTATCATCAGCTTAATCGGGGATGACTGCAATTGCGGTTGCTGTACCAGATGTCCTTTTATGACTTGAGCAAATTAACATATTCCCCAGTACCTGGAATGCAGCTATCGATCTGGCAAATGCTTCTTAAAAATCACACCTGTCAATATGGATCACCAGAAACAATTTGCTTTCAGCTGGCAAGGCCAGCCAGACCCCTTCACTGTCCTACCTCAGGGGTATATGGACTCTCCAGCCCATGTGATCATTTAGTTCTCAGGAATCTTGATCTTCCTCCCACAAGATATCACACTGTTCTCTTTGCTACACTGGTGACATTATATTGCTTGGATCTAGTGAGCAAGAATTAGCAACTACTCTAGACTTATTGTTAAGACATTTATATGCCAGGGGGTGGGAAATAAATCCAACAAAAATTCAGGAGGCTTCCATTTCAGTGAAATTTCTAGAGTTCCAGGGATGTGGGGCATGTTGAGGTATCCCTTCTAAGGTGAAGGATAAGATATTGCATATGCCCCTTCCCACAACGTAAAAAGAGGCATGATGCCTAGTGGGCTTTTTGGATATTGGAGGCAACATATTCCTCATTTTGGGTGTGTTACTCTGACTTATTTATCAAGTGATCTGAAAAGCTGAAAGTTTTGGACTCATAACAAGAGAAGGCTCTGCAACAGTTCCAGGTTGCTGTGCACATGGTGCTGACATTTGGGTCCAGCTGATCCAATGGTCGTGAAGTGTCAGTGGCAGATAGGGATGTTGTGTGGAGCCTGCAAAAGGCCCTTATAGGGGAACTGTAGTGCAGGCCCTTAGGGTTCTGGAGCAAAACCTTGCCATCTTCTTGGGATAAATACTCTCCTTTTGAGAAGCAGCCTTTGGCCCGCCACTAGGCCTTGGTAGAGACTAAACGCTTAAGCGTGGGCCACCAAATTATCATCTGACCTGAGCTGCCCATCATGGATGAGGGATTATCTGACCACCAAGCCATAATATTGGACATACATAGCAACACTCCACAATGAAACTGAAGTGTGGTCAGGCCAGACTGGCCTTGAAGGCAAAATTAAGGTACATGAAGATGTGGCCCAGATGCCATGGTCCCCACTCCTGCTATACTGCCTTCTCTCTCCTAGCCTGCACTTATAGCCTTATGGAGAGTTCCCTATAATCAGCGACAGAGGAAGAGAAGACTCGGGCCTGGTTTACAGGTTACAGGTTCTGCATAATATATAGGCACCACCTGAATGGACATTGAGCACTACAGCCCCTTCTGGGTCATCCCTGAAGGACGGAAGTGAAGGGAAATCCTCCCAGTGGGCAGAAATGGCCAGCCATGCAATCATTTACCAATTTATGGGTTGTGGCCGATGGTTTGGCTGGATGGTCAGCTACTTGGAAGGAAAATTGATGACAAGGAAGTCTGGGGAAGAGGTGTGTAGATGGACCTCTCTAAATGGGCAGAAAATGCAAAGATATTTGTGTCCCATGTGAATGCCCACCAAAGGCTGACTTCAGCAGAGGAGGATTTTAATAATCAAGTGGGTAGGATAATCTACTGGGTGGATACCAGTCAGCCTCTTTCCCCGGGCATTCCTGACATCATCCAATGGGCTCATGAATAAAGTGGCCATGGTGGCAGGGATGGAGGCTGTGCCTGGGCTGAGCAACATGGACTTCCACTCACCATGGTCAACCTGGCTACGGCTACTGCTTAACCTAATCTGCCAGCAGTAGAGACCCTTCCCCGGGGTGATCCTCCAGCTGCCTGCTGGTGGGTTGATTATACTGGACCACTTCCATTATGAAAGAAGCAGTTTTGGGGCCTTACCAGAATAGACACTTACTCTATACTAATTTGCCTTCCTTGCGTGCAATGCTTCTGTCAAAACTACCATCCATGACTGTACAAAATGCCTGTCTACTGTCATGGTATTCAGTACAACATTGCTTCGGATCAAGGAATTTCACAGCAAAAGAAGTGTGGCAATGGGCCCATGCTCATGGAATTCACTGATCTTACCATATTCCCCACCATCCTGAAGCACTTGGTTTAATAGAACGGTAGAATGGCCTTTTGAAGACTCAGTTACAGGGCCAGCTAGGTGACAATACCTTGCAGGCCTGGGGCAAGGTTCTCTGGGAGGCTGTGTTTGCTCTGAATCAGTGTTCCATATATGGTGCTATTTTTTCCCAAAGCCAGATTTATAGGTCCAGGAATCAAGGGGCGGCAACGGGAGTGGCACCACTCACTATCATCCCTACTGACCCACTAGCAAGTTTTTTGCTTTTGGTTGTAAACAGAATAGTTGTATCCTGTTAGGAGGAATTACTACCTTGTTAATGTCTTTATTTCAAGATTAAGTATGTTTTACAGAGATGTGTATGGTTCTCTTCCTCTGTCAGCTGAATTCTTATATTCACAGAATATAAGTCAACCTTATGCCCGACTGGCTTGGAGGTCTTAGTGCCGGGGGAGGAAAGCTTCCACTGGGAGACATGACAACAATTCTATTGAGCTGAAAGTTAATACTGCTACCTGGCCACTTCGAGTTCCTTATGACTGAATCAACAGGCAATGAAGGGAGTTACTGTGCTAGCTGGGGTGATTGATCCTGACTAGCGAGGGGGAAAGTGGACTGCTACTCCACAAAGGAGGTAAGGAAGAGTGTGTCTGGAATACAGGAGAACCCCTCAGGTGTCTCTTAGCATTATCATGCCCTGTGATTAAAGCCAGTGGAAAACCTCAACAACACAATCCAGGCAGGACTATAAATGGCTAAGACTCTCAGGAATGAAGGCTTGTGTGATCCCACAAGGTAAGGAACTATGACTATCTGAGGCGTTTGCTGAAGGCAAGGGAAACATGGAATGGGTGGTGAAGGAAGGTAGTTATGCGTAGCAGCTATGACAACACAACCTGTTGTAGAAATGAGGACTGTAATTATCATGAGTGTTTCCTCATTTTGTTTTGAATACGTTTATGTGTGTGCGTATAATTTCCGTTTTCTCCCCTCTCTTATCTCTCTACCATGTAACATAAGATATATTGACATTGTGTTGTAGTATTTAAATAGTATTAACATCATATTATTTAAGTTACATCACGTTTAAGAGTAAATGTCATCCAAGAAATCTGTATCCTTTTCTGGGGAAAGGATTAGTGTGTAATCAGTTGTACACAGGACAACTGTGTACTGATTGGGTTAGGGAGAATTATGATCATGTTATTGACTTTATTTTGAGAATAACTATGAGTTTAAGGAGATATGTATAGGTGCAAATTTGATGAGGGGTAGTTTTGTGATGGTTAATTTTGTATGTCAACTTGGAAGTTGTTTCTGGATGAGATTAATATTTAAATTGATGAACCTTGAATAAGCAGATTGCTCTCCATAATGTGGGTGGGCCTTACCCAAACAGTTGAAGGCCTGAATAGAAGAAAAAGACATTTCTCCCTGAGCAAGGAGGAATTCTCTGGCAGACTGCCTTTACACTTTATTTACACCCTTAGCTGTCCTGGTCTTGAGCCTGCTGTCACACCCTGTAGAGTTGACTTGTTGGTCTCCATAATCACATGAGCCAGTTCCCTATAATAAGTCTCCTTCTCTCTATATGCACATCCTATTGACTCTGTTTCTTTGGAGAACTCTAATACAGTCCTCATCACCATGTCCGTAGGTCACTGCTCCAGCCTCCCCATGAGTCTCCCTGCCTCTAGGCTCAAGCTCCAATCCTTTCCCATGCTCCTTCAGAGACAGCTTCCTAGAGCTCACCCTGGTCATGCCATACTCCTGCTCAAGAACTATCCATGGCTCCCTGTTGCCAACATAATAATGTACAACGGTCTCACCGTGGCATTTAGGGATTCTGTTTTAGCTACAAATTTCTTTCCCTACCCTCTCTTCTCCCCAGCAGGAAACTCTTAAATGAATCCTTTGAAATCCCCTCCCTGGATGGCCTAAAGAGTTCTGACCTGGGAGTTAGAATTTCTGAGTTTTATCTCCAGCTCTGCCAACAGTCGGTAGTGTGACTTTGGTTCACTCCCTTACCCTCTTTGTGCTTTAGTTTCCACATCACTAAAATGGCGATTTGAACTTGGTCATTATATTATACCCTCTTTTAATGCAAACACGAGCTGCTGGGCCACTGGGCACAGAGATGTTGCAGACAGAGGCCACAGGGGCCCCATAGCCTTCTGAATAATTATAGTTCGGGGTGGTGGGATCTGATCAGGCCAGGTCTGGATGGAAATTAGACTGAAACTTACTCCTCATTTCCATGGTTGTCTGGGGAGGGGAGACAGGGCTCCAACCACTGGGTTGAGAGACCTGTGGAGGGGCTGGGGTCATGAGCAGTGCTCTGGCCCAGGAAGAGGCCAGGGAGTGACAGGGACAGTGGCCTTCACTGAGCTCATCCTATGAGCCAAGCCCTGGATAAAGTGCCTGTGTCCTCTATCTCATCGGCATGTGCTCTGTAAGCGTTCACTCTCGTCACCAGCTCTAATGCTCATTGTCACTGTCATCTTGTGCACTGGCTCCCTCACTGAGTGCTCACCTCGCACTGGGCCCTGTGCTAACTGGGCTCAGAACTCTGGTGGGAATGAGTGGGAAGAGTCAAGACTGGGGCCAAGGACCCCAGAGAGGTCCACAGTCTCCTGAAGGGATGTCTTGATTCTGCTCAGAAACCCAGAAACAGCCCTTGCACTGTTATGGGGGCAGCATCCAGAGGACCAGGGTTCCAGAGTCAGACCCTCCAGAACCTGAGACCCAGGGCTGACTCTGGGCATATCCCAGCAGCCCCTCTGTCTCCTGAACCTCAGTCTTCTCACCTGTAAAATGAGAGTGGCGGTCCCTCCCTCACCTGGTTGTATGGGTTAAATAATGTGACCAAAGCCCCTGCACAGTGCCTGACACGTAGTGGCTCCTCCCCAGGGGATAGCTGTGGTTACCTGGAACCATATCTTGGCCCCATGAGGGATGGAGTTCAGTCAGGTGTGAACTTGAGAGCCTGACTGTTGGACTCAATACCTGCCTGGTTGACACCAGGCTGTGACTTAAAGAAACAACCTAAGCTTTCTGTACCTCAGTTTCCTCATCTATAAAATGGGATAATGATAGTATCTCTCTCATAGGGTCATTCTGTGGATTAAATGAGGTAATGCACATAAAGTGCTTAGAACAGACCTGGGCTCACAGAAAGCCTTAACAAAGGTGGATTCTTCCTATGTTTGCTATTGTTGTTGCAATCATCACAGTCCAGCCTTTACCTGAATGGCCCCTCCAGACCTGCACAGGCCTTTTGTCCTATATGGTCTAATAAAGATCTCATGGTTTCCTCTGGGGTCTGCCCTGCCCTTCTTCTGCTCCAAATCCCGACCCACTACCTCTCTCTCTCTCTTTCACACACACACACTACTCCCCCAGCCCTGTGATTCAGGGGGCCCAGGACCATCTCCGGTTCACCCCTTTTGACAAAGTTCAGGAAGCTTCTCCCTGTCCACGGTGGGGCCCCGCCCTCAGGAGTGTGGGCATCACACAGGGGTTTGTGGGTCCACATTCCTCCTCTAACCCCTCCCCAAACTGCCCCATCTGTTCATGGAACTTACTTTATAACATCCCATTTTGCAGCCAAATTAAGGGAGGGGGGCTTGCAATTGTTACCCTCCGCTCTGCACCAGGTTCTCTGCAGGACCCTTCACTTCTTTCATTGAAGGATGATTATTGCAAAATAGAGGCCTGCAGGCAGACCCACCCACAGACAGTGGGATTTTTGCCTACACAGTGGGTTTTATTTTCTTGTTTGTTTTGAACTAGATAGTAAAAATTTTAAAATCTGAAGATTTCACATAAAACATCAGAGGGGCTGACATACAGGGCCTGCATTGCCCCTGGCAACAATCCCTGGAGCTGAGATGCAGCAGCCCCTGTAGGGGGACCCTAGCTCTCCATGGTCCCCACTAGCTTATCTCTGTCGTCTGCATTCCCTGCTTGGCCCCTGGCATTATTTGAGTTTGTGACCCCGCTGCAGAGACCCAGCCTGTCCTCTGTACAGATGGGTAAACTAAACCCAAGGAGGAATAGCGTGCCATGTGTTCACTCCACCCTGATTGTTACCTATTGGAGGGGAGGGTCATTTGTTTTATTCACTGCTGTATCCCCAAAACCTAGGGCAATGCCTGGCATGTAGTAGGTGCTCTGTAAGTCTTTGCTGTGTGTTAGAATTTCTGAATGTCACTCTGCAAATTTTAGGCAGAGCTAGGGTGACACCAATTCCAGCCCAGTGCTTTTTCCCTCAGACTCTAAGATCCCAAGGCAGACCCTCCCTCCCCCATGTATGTGTGTGGCTCCCTTGCCCCCAGGTGTCCCTCATACACATACACATACTCAATGCCTCAACTCAGATGCTTTTAAAGCCCAACCCAATTTAACCCTGGAGAAGAAGGTGAGCCTTCTGCAGACACCACCACTTACCACTATGATTTTTTACTTTTAGGACCATTTTTCAGCATTAATAAAATAAAATGTGGCACTCCTATCTGATACGGACTGTCTTTTTTTTTTTTGCGGTACGCGGGTCTCTCACTGTTGTGGCCTCTCCCGTTGAGGAGCACAGGCTCCGGACGCGCAGGCTTAGCGGCCATGGCTCACGGGCCTAGCCGCTCCGCGGCATGTGGGATCTTCCCGGACCAGGGAACGAACCCGTGTCCCCTGCATCGGCAGGCGGACTCTCAACCACTGTGCCACCAGGGAAGCCCCGGACTGTCCTTTTAAACTACAGGCAGGAGAGAGCTGTGCTGAGGGCTCTGGTGTGGGCAGACCTGTGTTCAAACTCTGAATCCACAGCATCCTGGCTATGTGACCTTGGATATATCACTTTTCTGTGCCTCAGTTTTCTCATGCATAAAGTGGGGTTGATAACGACACCTGACTCATCTAGCTGTTGTGAGGGTTAAATGAGGTGATCCAGGTACATCACACAGTTCAGTGCCCAGCTCAAAATGGCTGATGCTATTATTATCACTAACACTGCTCATCTGTGATTCAGTGAGGAAAGATGTAATGGACAAATGCTCATTGCAGTGCTTTCCCATGATGCTTTTCAAAGAATTTTTCTCTTAATCACAGTAGCACACACGTATAATAAAATGGTGGTCCTAGTGCGCCAAGCCAATTATCTTGTTTACACGCTGTGCATGGTAGAGATGAATTTGGGGACCTCCTTGCAAAAACCACCCCCAGGAGTTTTGGATCCTGGTCAAAGCCAATGGGATTTTTGCCATTCACAGTTATGGGGATGCTGAAGTAATAAGAGTTATGACTGCACTCAACCTAGCCCTCCCTCCCTGCACCACAAACAGAGCTCAGACCCTTCCCTGAGTCAGAACAAGGCTCTTCTCCCCTTACTCACCCCTAAACTCCATGCACTAGTAGCTGAGATTTGTGGTTCTCTTTCTTCCTGATGAATATATAATCACCTCCTAGGATGGGTAGAGATGATGGTTATAATAAAATAGGTTCACTACATCCCTCTACATGGAGCCACTTAATGAACATGCCACCAACGGCACTAAGGTTTCTGAGCCAAATGCAAATGAAGCCTGTTCTAGGGTATCATTTAATTAGCTGGGGGAGTTGAGGAGGGGGAAGAGGGGAGAGTATGAGATACAAACAGAAAAATGGGAGATAGTGAGGGCAGAGGGAGAGAGAGGGCAGGAAGGAGGGGAGAGGGTGAGGGAAGGACAGAGGTAGTGAGCGAGAAAGGGGGCAAGAGGAGAGACAGGGGCCGCTCCTATGGAAAACAGCATTGGGCAGCCTCATTCTTCCCATTGGAGAAGTGAGGACACCCAGTCCTGCTCTGTGCATCATGATGGGTGCTGGGGATACCACAACGGACCAGACAGACAGCATCTTGCCTCTGTGAGTTCATAATCTGGTGGAGGAGGCAGGCATTGAGCAAGTCATCACATTGATAATACATGCAAGTACAAGTAAGCTGTGTGATTATGGTATGAGTTTCGCATGGTTATTGCAAGAAGGTGGACAGGGACTTCCCTGGGGGTGCAGTGGTTAAGAATTCCCCTGCCAATGCAGAGGACACGGGTTCGAGCTCTGGTCTGGGGAGATCCTATATGCCGCGGAGAAACTAAGCCCATGCACCAAAACTACTGAGCCTATGCTCTAGAGCCTGTGAGCCACAACTACTGAGCCCACATGCCACAACTACTGAAGCCCATGCACCTAGAGCCCGTGCTCCGCAACAAGTGAAGCCACCACAATGAGAAGCCCATGCACCGCAACGAAGAGTAACCCCCGCTTGCCGTAACTAGAGAAAGCCTGCACACAGCAATGAAGACCCAATGCAGCCAAAAGTAAAATAAATAAATTTAAAAAAAAGGTGGACAGACTTCTTTTTTTTAAATGAATATTTAGATCTATGAATCAGCAGATTACTTCAGTTCTTCGTGATCTTTTAAAAATTAAAATTTTGATTTTTTATTTTTTGCTGTGTTGGGTCTTTGTTTCTGTGTGAGGGCTTTCTCTAGTTGTGGCAAGCAGGGGCCACTCTTCATCGCGGTGCACGGTCCTCTCACTATCGCAGCCTCTCGTTGTGGAGCACAGGCTCCAGACGCGCAGGCTCAGTAGTTGTGGCTCACAGGCCCAGTTGCTCCACGGCACGTGAGATCCTCCCAGACCAGGGCCCGAACCCATGTCCCCTGTATTAGCAGGCAGATTCTCAACCACTGCACCACCAGGGAAGCCCTGGACAGACTTCTTAGAGGGTGAGGTCTGAGCAGTGCCTGCCTGGGTTTGAACCCATGTCCTGGCTATGAGACCTTGAGGAAGTTGCTTAACCGTCCTAGCCCTCAGATCCTCTTCTAGAAAATTGAGATCATAAAATAACTACCTATTAGGGTTATTATGAGAACTGCATCTGTTAATACATGTAAAATACTCAGAATAGTGTTTGGTATATAGTAAGTGCTCAATAAATGTTAACTCTTAATATATTAAGAACTAAAATGAGAAAGAAAAATATTGAAGGGTCCTAGTTTAGATCAGTACCTCAGAGAGGTCTTCCCTGAGTAAGTGTCATATAAACTGAAATCTGAAGGGATGAGTGGAAATCAGCCGAGGGAACAGAGAAGAGAAGCCATGGGTATCTACTTTTTTCTTTTACCTGCCCAACATCCTTTATCTCTTTCTCAGTTAACACACCCTAATTTTCTTTTGGGAAACAATTTCCTCCTTCACTTTTAGTCCACATAGTAGGGCTAGCCTCAAGATCTTGCTTCAGAGTGGACACACCACGCAGGTGTGGTTGGTTAACTGTAAATTTTGCTCCTGGTCACTCCTGGTTCAGAGGTGGGCAGATGATCTAAGCTGGACCAATAAGAGAAAATACCAGGGACTTTTGCTTAAATTATCAGCAAAGAAGTGTGATAAGCCTGGGTGATATAAGTCTGGAGCTACTAG
Organism: Tursiops truncatus; assembly: GCF_011762595.2. NCBI lineage: Eukaryota > Metazoa > Chordata > Mammalia > Artiodactyla > Delphinidae > Tursiops > Tursiops truncatus. The sequence continues at coordinate 160,607,024 of NC_047034.1, read as the reverse complement.
TGGCCATCTTCCACCTGAGAATGAGTGTAATACAAAAGAAAATTCAGGTAAGAGATTGAAAGGAAGGTCCTGACAGTATCATTTGACTCCCTGGATCCAGCCATACCCGAATTGGACTTTTCCGGTGAAGGAGCCAGTGAAACAGTCCCGCTTCCTGCCTATATTATTTTATTTAAATCATATTGGGTTCCTGTCTCTTATAACTGAAAGAATCCTATGTGACAAGGAACATTCCTATCAAAAGGAAGGGTATATGATATGGCCCAGGGGAAGAATCAAAGCCTATGAAAGAATGCCAATATAGCTGAAGCTTGGTGAGCAAGAAGAAAGTGGTGACTATCGGTGTATTAAAGTTCAGAGGGTCCACAGACCTGAGCATAAATCAGAAAAAGAGGTGAGGTGCAATGTTGTATTAAGAGATTGTACCCAAAACAAAGACAACCAACTCTTTTTGATAGGTGCCCCCATTGCCTTCCCAAAGACATCACTAACCATTATATCCTAATATTTTGTGCACTCTTGGAAAGGCAGAACCAGTGATCCAAAATCAGTTAGGATGAGAAAGGCCTTTAAATGCCACATAGTCTAATATCTCCATTGTCTTAGTTGGCTTGAGCTGCTATAACAAAAATACAATAGATTGGGTGGCTTAAAAGTAGAAATTTATTTCTCACAGTTCTGGGAGCTGGAAGTCCCAGATCAGGTTGCCAGCATGGTTGGGTTCTGGTGAGAGCCATCTTAGGAGTTTACAGATGGCTGACTTCTTGCTGTATCCTCACTTGGCTGTGAGTGAGCTCTTGTCTCTCTTCTGACGGAGACACTAATCCCATTGTGGGGGACTCTACTCGTATGATGTCATCTAACCCTAATTATAATACCTCCAAAGGCCCTACCTCCTAATACTATCCCACTGGGGGTTAGGGTTTCAACATATGAATTTTGCGGGGACACAAACATGCAGTCCATAACACCCATTTATATTATTTTATCTCTAATTGACCAAGTAGTACATGCATATATTCTTTTGTTGTTGTTTGTGGGAGGTAAGTTTTATTTATTTTATTTTTCTGATAATGAGTGTCTTTATTTTCTGATGCAATTTATACCTTTATTCACAACATGGGTATTTAATACAATAGAAATGAGTGATATGCCTGAATGGATAACCAAATAACTAGATTATCTGATACTAAGAAATAAAGAAAATGTGTAATCTGCTCTGGTTCCTTGATCTATGAATACTATATCCTTATAGAAGAAAAGGAAGAAAGGAAGAAGGGAAGGAAGGGGAAAATGAAAAGGAAAGGAAAAGGAAAAAGGAAATTCTAACCAAATGGATTAAAAAGAAGTCTCATCTTCACATGGGAAATGGAGTCTGGAAACGTTATATGACTCATCTAAAGTAAGACAGCTCATTAAACGTAGTTGGTATCAGGATCCTGGCTTGGCGTTTCTTATGCCGTCAAATATCTTGCTATGGACTGAATGATTGTGTCCTCCTTGCTCCCCTCCCCATTTATATATTGAAACCCTAGTCCTCACTGTGGTGTATGTTGAGATGAGACCTTTGGGTTATAATTAGGTCATGAAGGTGGAGCCCTCATTATGGGATTAATGCCCTTATAAGTAGAGATCTTCCTTTTTTCTCTTCTCTCTGCTACTTGAATGTACAATGTGGAGACAGCTACCTACAAGTCACTAAGCAGGTTCTCACCAGACACCAGATCTACCAGTGCCTTGACCTTGGACTTAGCCTCCAGAACTATGAGAAATAATGTTTGTTGTTTAAGCTACCCAGTCTATGGTATTTGTTACAGCAGCCTAAGCCGACTAAGACATATCTCAATATCCCTCCCCGCAAAACAGATCCCCTAGTAAGGTTGTTAGATCCCTGAGGATATGAATACCCTCTTAGACACTGCCCTTCCCATTATATAGAAAAGCTCTTGGGGATAATATAATAAACTTAAAAACATTTATTTTATTTATTACTTTTGGCTGCATCAGGTCTTAGTTGCGGCTTGTGGGATATTCGTTGAGGAATGCGGGATCTTTCGTTGTGTCATGGACTCTTCATTGTGGCATGTGGGCTTCTCTCTACTTGTAGCATGTGGGTTTTCTCTCTCTAGTTGTGGTGCCCACGCTTCAGGGCACGTGGGCTCTGTAGTTTGCGGCACATGGGCTCTAGTTGAGGCACACGAGCTCAGTAGTTGTGACACATAGGCTTAGTTGCCCCGAGGCATGTGGGATCTTAGTTTCCTGACCAGGGATCGAACCCGCCTCCCCTGCACTGTAAGGAAGATTATTTACCAATGGACCACAAGGGAAGTCCCGATAATAAACTTTTAAAACATTTACCATGTGTCAATCTCTATGTTAAGTTTTTTATTCCCATCGTTTCATTTAATCTTCATCACAACGCTATAGGTAAGTATTCTTACTGTCTTCATTTGCCAGACACAGCAATCAAAGCATAGAGAGGTTAAGAAATGAGACGCAGTTCATACAACTGGTAAGTAATAGATGAAGAATTTGAATACATGTAGCCTGACTCCAGAGTCTGTGCCTTCATTTCTGATTACAAAGTACAGTCTGCAAGAGCAAATTTCCTTTAGCAGCCAGATAATTCCACCCAAAGACAGAAGCTAGTGAGTGGCTCCTGAATGCTGAAGGGGAAAGCCTTCCATTGGCCTACAGAGCTCTCCGTGGTGCTGAAACACAACCTCATGTAACTCCTTCATCTCAGTACTTGTCTTCCTCGAGCTTGCCCCTCCCTGATCCTGGCTACTTTGCTAACACCTCTGTTCTATAACTTGACATTAGATCACTCCTTTTCCCATGAGCTGCCTCAGCTCGTTCCTGGATCAACAGCACTCGTGCGAGGCCACATCTCCACCGGCCTTTTCTCCTAACCAAAGCTTTTCTCATCCCTGAGCTTAAAAGAAGAGAGGAGAAAAGAGCGTACCTGCTCCCAAGGAGCTACAGTCAATGTGGGGACATAAGACAGGCAAGGGAAATACTAGAGAAGGCCTAAATATCTTAGCACAGCATACAAGGTCCTGCAGGATTTAATGGCATCTTTGGCCTCTTACATCAACCTGCAAGCCTGCAGTTCTCCGGACACAGGATGCAACTCTCACCTCCAGGACTACTCATGTGCTGTTCCATCTGACCTAAGGCTGGAGGGTACAGTTGAAACAAATGCTGTCACTGAGTCTGGGGGACAGGGGTTGGGCAGGGGCAACGTCAGGGCCTTGTGAGCCTTGTTGAAGAATTTCGATTTTTCTTCTGAAAACCATAGAAAACTATTGACAAGTTTTAAGTGAGGAATTGACACAACTAGATGTGGATTTATGGGTACAAGGCTGGAGGCCAGGAGACTATCCAGGAGGCTATTGGAAAACTCAGGTGAGAGACGATGGTGGCTGACCAATGTTAGAGGAAGTCGCTTTCCATCACGTGCCCCTGTCCTATTTCCTTCCCAGTACCCATCACACTCTAAATTTCCTAGTTTTTTTCCCACTTGTTATTGCTTTTCTGTCTCTTTCAATGAAACGCCAGCAACAAGAAGCCAAGGACTTTGTCTGCCTCATTTACCACTGTATCCCTGACAGTGTCAGACACAGGGCAGGGGCTAAATGAATGTTTGTTGAGTGTAGGGAGGGCTGGAGTGGGGAGATTGGTGTTAGTGAATTCAGGATGTCTGGCATAGAGGACAAAGCTTAAGGTACAGAAATTGGTGAGGAGCCCCACGGGTTGGGGCTGGAGCCATCACATTATGGGTCAGGGCTGATCCAGGCTTGGATGGTGAGCCTGCCAGTGGGCCCAAGTCACCCTAGCAGTGGTAAGGGGGAAGAACAGCCTGCTGAGTCTACGTGGGCAGTGTCTGACTTGTTCTGATGGTGACCTACGTCCATAAGGATGCCCAGCTGAGTCCGAGCAGAGGGCCAGGCGCCAGTCCCTCCCAGAGTCTCTGAACTCCTTGGCCAGAGTTTAGGTTTCCTGGAATTGTCCTCCCCTCCGCCATCCCTTTTATGATGTGAGGAACTGAGTGATTTCGGGCATGCAGTAAGAGAGAGAGATGAGTAAGTGGTCATCTGGGAGGCCAACACATGGCTCCACTTACCAGGTTCGGGCTCCTCCCCCTCCCTGGCCCCCGACCCACCAACATGACCCTGGGGAAGGTGCGACCTTGATCCTGTGTCAAGGTGCCTCCTCTAGGAATCCTGGCCCCAGGTACTGGGAGGCTGGGGCTGTCTCAGGCTATCCCCGCCCTGGAGGAGCTCCTGGTCTAGGGGAGTCGGGAGAAGGAAGGAGGACAAAGGTGGACCTGCCGCCACCACATCCCCCCACCAGCACTGGCACAGCTGCCAAGTGTTAAGAGGAGGGTAAGCCCAGAAGTTGTGGAGGTCCTGTGGAGGAGCCCCTAACCTCACCTGGGGGTGAGGAAAGGCTTCCTGGAGGAGTTACTACCTGAGCAGAGCCTTAAAATGTGAGCTGGAGTTAGACAAGGGGCAGGTAGAGGAAAGGGAGCCCAGGGAGAAGGGCCAGCAAGGGGGAAAGGAGCTGGGTGCAGGAGGGGGTGCGGCAGGGAGCCCCAGTGCCTGGAGCCTGGGGATGCGGGCACGAAGTGAGGCTGCAGGTGAGAGCAGGGGCTTCGCCATGCTCATCCCAGAGCTTCCTCTGTGTGCTCAGGGACCAGACAATCCTCTCTGCCTCAGAGACCCCACCTGTGTGACTCAGGAGGCTGGAAAGCCTGATCGACCTCCTGATCCAGTGGAGTCCTGAGCCTGGGGTAAGCATGCTGTTCAGGCCAGTCCTTTGTCCCCCTGCTGCCCCATCCTGGAGGTCCAGGGCACTAGGATGGAGGAGGTCTGGGGTGGGAGAGCTGTCGGCAGGATGCCTGCCTCTCTGCGGCAATTTGTGGAAGAGGTTTCCAGAAAGGGCAGCTGCAGTTACCTTAGATGAACTGTGAGACTCCACTTGGCTTAAAGCCTTTGAAATCGCGATGTTGGTGGTGGGGGGACGGGGGTGGTGAAGATGGTGAGAGGGAGGGGCCTGGAAGCCAGCAAGGCTGCCGCTGGAGTGCCTTAGTCAGCAGATATCTACCACATGCCTGGCTCCTGCTGGGCTCTGGGCATCAGAGACAGGTGTGAGCCAGGGTGGCCATGGGGAGCTCACAGCTGAGGCACAATGGGGAGATGGGGAAACAGGTAAATGCTTTTATAGGGGAAACACAGGATTGTGAAGGAGGGACTCCTAACTTTATAGGGTGTGGGTGGGATGGGGAGAGTTGACATCATGCAAATGACCTGGGTTCCAATCCCAGGTCCCAGCCTAGTGACCTTGGCCAGGTGCTTCGTGTCTCTGAAATTCAGTTTCCTCTTCTGTAAAATGGGGATAATAATGGTCCCCACAGGGGAGTTGTATTAACTGAGATAATCCTGCAACGCTGACGGCCTGGAGCATACACACCAGTTCAACACACCCGCTGTTAGCGTTGCCCACTTAGCGAAGCTGTAAGAAAGCGGGCGTCAGGCAGGGCCTGGGAAAGGGTGCTCTGGGAAGACGTACCAGCATGTACCAAGGCCTGCACACAGCCGGGTGTGTGGGGTCAGAGTGGGAGGCGGGGGTGGTGAGAGATGGGGCTGAGGAGGTCTGCGTGCAATCCGTGTGAATGGCTGGGATTTTAGTCCTCAGAGCAGCGGGAGCCATGGAAGGTCTTTGAGAGGGGGCGTGGCACGTTCATTTAAGCTGTAGACTGTGCACTGGAGTTGGAGAAGGGGGCCGGGCCCAGGACAGTGGGGCAGCTGTACAGCATCTGGGGAGAGAAGATGGTGCCCTGGACTAGGTCGGGACAGTGCGGACAGGGGACAGAGGAGGGGAGAGACAGCAAGGTGGGCAGGGCAGGGCGTCCCCCTGGATGGGGCTCCAGGGAGGCGGCAGCCCAGGACGGCCCAGCTTTATGACTCTGCAAACAGATGGGGAGGTGGGTGCTCGGGCCAGGACCCGGGGATGGAGCAGTGTCTGGGGCCAGGGGCTCTCTGCCTCCGGCCCCTGCAGGTGACAGTGCCCGGCCTGGGCCGTGGGGGGACAGGAATGACCAGACCCTTCAGCCACCCTCTGCCCAGCATGGCCGGTCCCGCCACCCTCAGAACCGCCCAGACCCCGTTCTTCCAGCCGGAAGCTCCCTGAGCCCCGCAGCTGGCGTGGTCCAGCCTGGCCCTGCAGGCCGCCCTCTGCGGCGCTCAGCTGCTGCGGAAGGTGACCTTGGGCCAGTCCTGCTGTGCTTCTGTCCTCCTCGCCACACCTCTTGGTAATGCAGGGAAAGCCCTGGGTCATCTCCTGGCAGAGAGAAAGGGTGCAGGAGGGTGAACCCCAGCATGGTCAGAACAGATCTGGGACCGCTGAAGCCCAGACCAGAAGAGAGTTGGGAACAGGGGCAGCCAGAGACACAGAGGGACTCAGTGACAGAGCAAGTGACAAGGAGAGAGAAGCAGAGAGAGGGGCGCCCAGGGTGAGGCCTTGGACCCAGCCCCACGCACGGCCCCTCCTCACCAGGCCAGACTTGTCGGGGGGCAGGGAGTCACTGGCCTCCAACGGCCCCCCTTCTCTGTAGTTCATATTCTCAGAGAAGAGAAATCGGTTTCCGTCCAATTAATCTAATTAGACGCAATGAAGTTGTGGAGATCTGTGCAGCAGGGCGAGCGATTAGGAAAAATTACCTCCCCACAGAGAGTTTAGACCTAATTTTCAGTCCGTAAGCTGAAGACCAAATAAAGAGTGGGCTTTCTGCCCTCATACTACCCCTCTCTCCCCACCTTACACCAGCTGGGGACCAGAGAGTTCCCTGAAAAGGGGGCACTGACTCAGACAGAGGGTCAGACTACAACCGGCACAGTGACCGTTGTATACAACTTAAGACAGCCGTGTCCTCACCCTAACACACACACACGCGCACACACACACACACACACACACACACGCACACACGCACACACGCACACACACACACACACACATGCACACACACACCATCTCACAGGGATGCACTGTCAGGCAGGAGCCCTGGGTTAGTCCTGGCTCTGCCACTAGCTGGCTGTGTGAACCTTTGCCACTTTCTCTGGACCTCAGTTTCCCCACCTGCAGCAATAAGAGTTATAATTGACCTGGGGGATACCTTCTGGCTATCGCAGTTTGGAATTCAATTTTTTCTCTCTCAGCCTCTCCTCCTTCTTTCAAATCCAGGCTGGCTGAGAACATAAAGTCTGGGAGGGGGCACCCAGGGGAGTTTATAAGGTGACGCTCCTCAGCAGGAAGTCCTCCATCAGCAAAGCAGGGACTCACCGCAGCCTCCCCACGTGGCCCCAGAGCTGAGTCCAGTGCTGGGAGGGCACTAGGGCTTCACTGTCCCCGTGAGCAGACACGTCTGTGATGCACAGAGGCCGCCCCCCTCTCACGCTGGGCCGCGTCATTAGCAGCTCCAAGGGTGGGAGTTCCCAGCCAGCGCCAGCCCCGGGCCAGGCCTCACCCTCGCGGCCTGGCACCGCGGCACCACCTGCTCCTTGAATATTTCTCTGAGAATCGAGCTGGAGAGGGACCAGCACCCGGGAGGCGAAGGGAAAGAGCATCTGGAGGCCGGAGGCTGAAGATGGGTTAATTTATGCCCTGAGGCTTCTCAGCTGGAGTGACGCCCTGGGGACATTTGGGGGAAGGGGGTGGACAGAGTCCCCAGGTGCAGGCACAGCCTGGAGTCAACAGAGGTGGGGAGCACGTCACTGAGGGTGACAGGGCCCTGGGTGTCCCTGAGGGGTGACATTAGAGTCCTGCCTTGCTGCCCCTGTCCCTCCCCCTCTCTGTACAGCTATGGCCGCCTGAGCCCCACTTGTGAGATCAGAAGGCTCCAGGGTCCAGGACCAATCCTGCTCCAGCTGAGGGGGTTTACGGAGTTCCGGGGGCAGGTAAGGGGGCGGGGTTGGATCTGGAGTCTGGCCTGGTTTTGAGTCCCAGCCACGGACTCACCACCGGACCGCAGCGGCACCTCCCACCCATCCCTGGGCCTCGGGTTCCTCATCCTCCAACAGGGTGAGGGGCCTGCAGGGACCACACTTGGGCTCCCACCAGCCACGAGGGTGGGGGGATCTGCAGGAGCTCAGTGGACGTTTGTTTCCGTCCCTTCTGTGACCCCGCAGTCCCGGACTCCAAGTCAGCGCACAGTGAATATCAATTAACCTGGTGAGATGATGAAATGGGCTAATGTCTGTGTCTGGGCCTCACGGCACCAAAATCTAAAATGATGCTGGGAAACTGAACAACCAGGGAGCCAGCTGGGTGGAAGCATCGGGGGTTTGGCTGTCAGTCTTCAAGGAGAACTTCCTGGAAGAGGCAGGCCTTGGGCTGGGTAGGACTTGGATAGAGGAGGGAAGGCGTGCTAGGAGGGAGGACTGCACGTGCAAAAGCAGGGAGGTGGGAAGGGGAGGGTCAGGGTGAGCCCTCTCTCTCCTGTGTGCTCCTGCCAGTGGTGTGATGGGTAAGAGTTTGGGTTTTGGAATCAGACAGACCTGGACACAACTCGCTTTTGGTGCGACCTTGGACAAGGTCCCTTTACCACTCGGGGCCTCAGCGCTGTCAGCTGTGAAGTGGGGGTAATGACACCCTGTCCTCACAGGGTCTCTGTGAGGCTGGTGCCGTGTAGTGTGTGTGTGTGTGTGTGTGTGTGTGTGTGTGTGTGTGTTTGCGCGTGCGTGTTTAGGTGGGGGGATCCCAGCACAGTGTTGGGCTCCCAAGGTAACAGGGGCTCCCTCCTCTCTGTTAGCTCATCCAGGTCACCTGCTGTCCCCAGGGGTGGCCTCCCCACCTGGTCACATGTGACGTGTGGTCCCAGCAGGGAGCAGGGACCTGGGTGGGGGCATGCACACGTCACTCCTCTCAGGGAACCAGGTTGTGAAACACAGACCTTAGAACCTCAGAGCTTGGAGGCCCCTCCAGCCCCTGTGCCCTGTAGAAACCTGACACAGAGAGGTTAAGGGAGTGGCCCAAAGTCACCCAGCCCCCAAAGAAGGCCCCCTGGTGCTCTGCTCTCTAAATCAGCCTGGGGGAGGGTCCTCTGTCTACAAACCCCTGAACTGAGTGACTCAGGGGTCAAGGTTCCTCTTCTCCCTTCGTCCTCCCTCTGCCCTCTCATCCACCTGTTCCCTGGGCTGAAAAGTGCTGGAAAGGGGATCTGGGGGCTCCTTGGGGGTTGAGGCCAGTGATCTGTAGACCTGACTGGCAGAGGCCTGGGTCTGTGCTGGGAAGGGAAGGGTTAAGCTTTGAGCAGCCCTTCCTGGTTGGTGTTTAACTTGCAGTTTCTAAAGGCCTTCAGGAGCCCCACAGAGCAATTCTGACTTAATGACACTGCAGCAGATTAAGGAGGAGCCCATCTTCCAGAGAGCATGAAAGAAAGGCCATCCATTACCCTGCACGGTCCAGGATGGCAGCTAGAGTAACTTTCCCAGAGATCTGGGTGGAGAAGGAGTCCTCTCTTTCCTGCCATAAGCAGTTTTTTCCTGGTCTCCCTGGCCCAGGACCTGGGAGAATGCAGGATACCAGGTACCAGGCTGGGAGGACATTGAGATAGGCTGAGGCTCAGTTCAACATGAAAAATATCTTCCAGTCCTAGTGGACCACAAGATGACAATCATTGGCCTCACTGGGCTGTAGTATATTAAAGGTTGGCTTAGGCCGGGAAGCTGTCTCCTTTCTTAGTTAGCAAGGTGAGCCTCTGGGAGTCCAGCACAGATAACCCCATGTTAGAGTTATCTAAGCTTTCTCCTCCTCAGGTGTGTGTTCCAAAGGCCCAAGTGCTTAGAACATGTACTGTACTTGGGGGTGGGAGATAGGGGTCCATGTCGTGCCTCTGGGACTTTGGAAAAGAGGCTTTCCTAACGAGGACCACAGCTCCCATTGGTTGAGCCTCTACTATATGTCCACCTGTGCCAGAAGCTTCCATCCAACCTCTCACTTAATCTTTACAACAGACAGCTGTCTTTGTGTCCATTCTATACACAAGAGGGCAGGCTCAGAGATATGGGAAAAGACACAGGTCCAGCTCACCCAGAGGCAGGATGGGATTCAAGGCCAGGTGTCTGCTGCCAAAGCTCATGCTCCTCTCTTGTATGATATACGACCCCCGTGCCTCAGTTTTGTCATCTGTAAAATGGGAGCTCTATACTCTGTATACTTCACAGAGGGCTGGGTAGTGCTAGTGAAATGATGGATGAGAAATGCACCATGCATGTGGGAGGGGTGTTGGACACAAACATACACGTGCACACACACACACGCACGCACACATGCTCACATGCAGAAGTTTGACCACCCAGGATCCTGGTTACTAATTGATGACGAGCCAGGAAAAAAGATCTCAAACTCGATGGGTTTTCTAAATCACAGAGCTTTAACTATTTACCTTCCATTCTCAGGTTACTTTAACACCTAAAATGTGAAACTTCCCTGATACTCAGCTTATGAGCCTATCAATTCCACAGTAGGGTTATCAGCCTTAACAATGCTTACGTTTTTCACCAGCCATTCTACCATCAGAGAACGCAATGAAGGCTGGGTATCCAGGTTTACTAATAAGGATGATTATTGCAACGTTGAAGATGATAATCGACAATTGGAAACACCCAAGTGTCCGAGAGGGGACTAGATGGGTAAACTCTGATGGAATATTATGCAGCCAGTAACAGGCATGGCTGTGAAGCATATTTGATAACACGGGACTAGAGCAGAGAACCCACAGCTACCTATACAACAAGCTCCCCATAGAGGCGTCTCTGCAGGTAAAATGACAAGTGATTTCGGGTTTCTTCTGTTTATTTTTCTGCACTAAATCAAAGTAGGTTATAAAAAGCAATCAATAAAATGCACCTCCAAGACTGACCTTTGCAATTATACGACGTGGATTGTGGAGAATACCTGGTGTGCTCTGTGGCCTGGAGTCCTCCTCTTGCCCCTGTGTGTTCTAACCCCAGGACATCCCTAGAGACCTTTGCCTCACACTCAGACCCAGCCTGCTCTCCTCTGCATTCTCCAGTCTCCTTTCCAGTGTTTTCCAGGCTCCACATGTTTCTTCTTGCTGGTGTCAGTGTTTCTGCTTCTAGCAGTCCCCCACCCCTCCTAACGTCCTGCCCCTGCCCCTCAGTGGGTGAGGAACCAGATCACAGGGCGTGTCTGCAGTAGGAGTCTCTGCTCTCTGGCTGAGAATGTGAAGGGAACACTTCTGATTCAAATAGCAGTAATTAATAATAATTACTCTTATTACTTGTGCTCTGGAACATGACCCCGGGGTTTGCATTTTGGTAGCTTCTGTGTGTTTTGAATTTGTTGTTTGGTTCCAGATCACCGAAGCTGCCAGATACCCAACTTTTGGATAAGTGCAATGTGTCTGAGTATAAGTATGCAGCTGTGGCAAAGACCTGTATATTCCCTCATTCAACCAACTAGTAAAAGTTCTGAGCCCCTAATCGGTGTCAAGCGTAGTTCTGGACACGGGGCACTGTGCTCAAAGTTGCGGGGAGACAATAAGTAAATAAACAGGTATGGGTAAGGGCTGTGAAGAAACCAACCAGAGTGATGGGTGAGAGAGCAATGGTGTGAGGGCAGGGTGGGAGGAGTGGCAAGGCTGGTTGGGGAGCCAGGGCTGGGGGGTGTGACCTGTGGGTAGAGGGAGGGCAAGCACTATGGAGCTGTGAGTGTGGTCACTTCTACCTGAATGGCAGAAGATTCCTCTTCCCTGAGAGCCCAGACCACACAGGGATCTCTGGGTGCAGCCAGGGGAACCCCAGAACAGAGATGGCCTCAATCTCAGGTCAGCCCCACTCAGAGGCCAGGGCAGGGCTGGCCAGCTGCCCTCTCCCTTCTAGACCCACTGATGCCCCTGCTCCCCCAGATCCCTACCCAGCCCCGAGGTTCCACTGCCCGAGACTGTGTCTGTGTCTGGGTGGAGAATTGCACTGGCGTCTGTACGTCTGCGAGTGCATGAATTTATGGTCTGTGTGCCTACGGCAGAGCCGTGTGCATGCACCTGTGTGTTTCTGCACCTGCTCCAATGTGTGGACATGCATGGACTTGCATGTGCGGCATGGGATCCTGAGCCTAGGTGTATCTGAGTGTTCTTGATCACGTGTATGTGTGTTTGTGTGTGGCCGTGCACCCTCATCCATTTGTGTATCTTTCTGTGCTCACACTTCCTTCCATGTGCCTGTGTTTCCGTATCTGTCTGTTGTGAATATGTTTCTGAGTGTTCTATAGGCGGGTTCTCTGTGGCTGCAGAGCTGTTTCTTTCAGTACCCGTTTCTGGGTCTATAAACAGGTGTGTATTTGTGTGTCTGTTTATGTTTCTGTTCTATGTCTATTTCTGATGTCTGTGTTTATATTTTGTCACCAGTTTTTATCAATGTGCATATCTATGTTTGTATCAATAGGTTTGGGTCTGGGGGTTTACCTGGGCCCAGGTGGTATTGTGCTTATGCCTGTGTGACTAGATGTTTCTGATCGTCTGTGTGTGAGTTGTCTGAGTATCCACGTCTGTCTCTGTGGCTCTGACCTTCTGTATGTGTCTGGGTGTCTGTCTGTATAGTGTTGGTTCGTGGATCTTTCTGTTGAACTCTTTCTCTCTGCGTTTCTCTCTGTGGGCATGTGCCTATATATTTCTTGGTCTGAATGTGGGTATGTATCCAGGTGCCCACTGTAGGTCTGTGTCTGCCACTCCCTCAGGCCAGTAAAGAAGCCCCTTTCCCCCATCTTGTGGCTTTGGAAGAGATGCTCACTGTGAGATAGGCAATGACAGGCTCAGGAGGGCTAAACTCTTGGGAGCTAAGCCCTGCACCTCCAGACAGTTCTTTGCTCTTGAACTAATTGGGTGAATAGAATGCTACATTCAACAACTGCAGATTACACATTATTTTTAAGTGCACGTGGAATGTTCACCAAGAGAGACCATGTGCTGGGCTATAAAACACATATCAATCAGTTTAAAAGAATTGAAATCATGCAGGGTATGTTTTTGTTGATTCCAGTGGAATTAAATTAGAAGTCAATGACAATAATGCATCTGGAAACCTCACACGTATTTGGAAATTAAACAACGTATGTCTAAATAACCCGTGGGTCAATGAAGAAATCACAAGAAAGGTTAAAAAACATTTTGAATTGAATTATAATAAAACATTAACATTTCAAAACTTGTGGGATGTAACTAAAAGAGTCCCGAGAGTGAATTATAGAGGTTAAAAGTCTTGTATTAGAAAAGAAGAAAAGTTTAAAATCAATTATCTAAATGTCTTAAGAAGCTAGGAAAAGAAGAACAGAAGCCAATATAATAGAACACAGAGAAACAATTCAAAATACCAAAAAAGCCAGAAACCTATTCTCTAAAAAGATTAATAAAATGAATAAGTCCCTAGCTGGGAAAAAAAGAGGAGAAAGTAAAAGTTTTTAACATCAGCAATGGTAAAGGAGGCATCACTAAGATAGTACAGTCCTTAAAATGGTAATAGGAGAATATTATAAATAACTTTATGCAAATAAATTCAACAACTTCAAAGAACTGGGAAAATTTCTTGAAAACACAACTTATCAAAACTAACAGAGGGGGACTTCCCTGGTGGTCCAGTGGTTAAGAATCTGACTTCCAAAGCAGGGGACGCGGGTTTGATCCCTGGTTGGGGAACTAGGGCACCACATGGCACAGGGCACCTAAGCCTGTGCACCACAAGTAGAGAGCCCACACGCTGCAACTACTGAGCCTGTGCACTCTGGAGCCTGTGCGCCACAGCTAAAGAGACGCCCTTGTGTCGTAACTAGAGAAGCCTGTGCACTGCAATGAAAAGACCCCCGCATGCTGCAACGAAGATCCTGCATGCCGCAACGAAGGTCCCACATGCCGCAACTAAGATCTGACACAGCCAAATAAATAAATGAATAAAAATTTTAAAAAATTGGTTCCAAATAATGAAAAGACAATTTGTAAAAAACAACAACAAAAACTAACAGGAGAAGAAACAGAAGCACTGAATAACCCTATGTCTATTAAAGAAATTGAATTTATAATAGAAAACTTTTTCACAATGAAAGCTCCAGGCTTAAATGGCTTCACCTTTGAATTCTTGCTAACATTTAAGGGAAAAATAATACTAACCTTACACATACTCTTTCAGATAATAGAAAAAGCGGGAACACTTCCCAGATGGTTTTTATCAAGGTTAAAATAAAAAACTTGGAAAAAAACTTGAAAAAAACTTGATAAAAAACTTGAAAAGGATATTAGAAAAAAAAGAAAAATAAGAAACCAATTTAGCTCATTGATGTAAAAGTTAATAAATAGCAGCAAATTGAATCCAGAAATGTGTAAAGAGGATAATATATATATCATGACCAAGTGGAATTTGTCTCAGGAAAGCAAGGTTGGTTCAATATTTGAAAATCAATCAAGTGAATTTACCACATTAACAGAATAAAGGGGAAAAAAAGGATCACCTTGTTTTTTTTTTTTTGGCCGAGCGGCTTGTGGGATGATCACCGACCAGGGATTGAACTCAGGCTGTGGCAGCAAAAGCCCGGAATCTTAACCACTAGGCTACCAGGGAACTCCCAAGGATCATCTTAATAGATGCTGAAAACGCACCTGAGAAAAGTCAACATCCCTTCATGAAAAAAAAAAAAAAACCTCAACAAACTAAGAATAGAAGGGAATTTCCTCAATCTTATAAAAGACAGCTATGAAAAATTTATTGCTAACATTATTCTTAGCAATTAAAGGCTAAATACATCACTCTTTTTTTTCGAAGTTTTGAATTTTAGTTTATTTTTTTATACAGCAGGTTCTTATTAGTTATCTATTTTATACATATTAGTGTATATAAGACTGAATACATCACTCTTATCAGGAAGTATTCAAGGATGTTCATTTAAATCACTTCTAATCGATATTTTACTGGAGGTTCTAGTCACTTTAATAAGGCATGAAAGAAATAAAAGGCTTAAAGTTTGGAAATGATAAAGTAAAATGCTCGTTCAGAAACAACATAATTGTTTTTTTAAGAAATCCCAAGGAATCTACAAAAAACTAACTAGAATAATAACAGAATGTAGCATGGTTTCAAGTTATAATGAATGTACACAATTCAACTGATATAATAGCAATAAAAAATGGTTAAATGAAATTTTAAAAAAGCAATACCAAATATTGATAAAAATATTTAGGAATAATTTTTTTTAAATGTGCAAGACTCTGATGCTGAAATCTGTAAGATAGAGCAGAGATAAATTAGAGAAGATTTCCATAAATGGAAAGACATATCATGTTCATGGCTTGAGAGAATCAATACTTTTAAAGATGCCAGTCCTCACAAACTTGATCCACAGATTCAATCCAAATATCCAGCTTTTAGAATAAGCTGGTTTTGAAAGGTATACAGAAATGTAAAAGACCTATAAAACACAAAAAACACTTCAAAAAAAGGATGATCGAACTTAGAGAACACACACTGCCTGATTTGAAAACTAACTGTAACGCCATTATGGCCAAGACAGAATCGGAATGGACAAGTAGATCAATGGAGTAGAACAGAGGCATCAGCAATAGACCCACACAAATAATTAATGTATTTTAGACAATAATTATAAAGTAATTCAATTGGAAAAAGAATAGTGTTTTCAATAAATGCTGCTGTACCAAATGGATATCCATATAGAGAAATAATAAATCCAGATCCCTACCTAACACCATACAGTACTTGAAAATTAATTTGAGATGGATCATAGACCTAAAGGTAAATGCTAACACTATAAACCTTATAAATTAAAAAAATGAATAATATATTTGCGACTTTGGGGTAGGAAAGATAGGATTCAAAAAAGCACTAACAAAAACAATGATGAAATGCACTTCATCAAAATTAAAACTTTTTGCTCTTCAAAAGATCCTGTTGAGAAAAATGAAAACACAGGTCACAGACTGGGAGGAAATAGTCACAACACATATATCTGACAAAGGATTTTTATGTAAAATATATAAAGAACTACAAATCAATGAAAACACAACTCAATAAAACATGGGTAAACTGCTTGAACAGCAACTTCACACAAAAAGAGATATGAATGGCCAATAAAATGCTAAATGTTATTAATTTTCAGGGATATGTAAATTGAAAATACCTTGAGATAGCGGTCAGGCTAAAATTAAAAGGTTTGACAATACCAAGCGTTGGTGAGGATGCAGGACAACAGAAATTCTCCTACCTTGCTTCTGGGAGTGTAGACGGTACAGCTGTTTTGGAAAATAATTTAGCAGTTTCTTATGAAGTTAAATAAACAACTACCCTATAGCCTGACAACTTTGCTTCTAAAAGTCCTGAAAATTCTCATCCACAAATAGACTTCTACAAATATTTTCATAGGATCTTTATTTATAATAATCCAAACCTAACTCAGTTGTCCATCTTTGCGTGAATAGATAAACAAATTGTGGCACATGCATAAAATGGACATTTATGGAGTGTTGACAAAGAACAAACTATGAATAAAGATAGCAACATATACAAATCTCAAAAACTTTTGTGTTGCGTGAAAGCCAGAAAACTACACTATGGTTCCACCTATATGAAATTCTAGAACATGCAAAAGAAATCCACAGTGTCGGAAATTAGATCAATGGTTACCAGGGGCTGGGGAAACAGGATTGGTTGCAATAGAAGAGAAGAGACATTATTGATGTAATGGGATGTGGTATATTTTAATGGGATGTTGGTACAAAATTTCTGTACCTATATAAACTAGGGAAAGGAGCACGCACCCACTCACTTGTAAATCAATCTAGGTGGAGCTGACACCTAGACTCCACCTGACGCTTTTTTCAGCCCATCACAGCCCCGCCCTCCCTGAGTATCTCTCAAATCTGGATTACTCTGTCCATCCGCTGCTGCTGTCATCGAGGGATCAGTGCTGAGTTTGGGTTCCTCCAAAACAGCAGCTGGTTTATGTGGGAGGTGATCCCAGGAGGCACAGTGAGGAGGGGGCAGGGGCGGGAGGGAGGAAAGCCCTAATGGCTGAATCAGACAGCGGGTCACACTGTGGGCTCAGCCCTGCTGGGCACCCTCTGAGGAAGTGTTAAGGCGTGCCTCAGACTTGTCCCTCAAAGGAAAGCTGGGTGATCTATTTATCACCCATCACTCCCTGTTTGAGAGGTGCCTCTGGGATGTTAAATCCCTGGCACTTTGGGCCTACCCTTCCCAGGGCTGGTCAAGCCCCCAGGACACTGGAGAACCCCTGGTTGGTGCAGCAGAGGGAAGCAGGCCCTGCGGAGGGAGTGGTCAGCACTCTGGGAACCAGCCAGCACAGGTGCAGGTGAGCCCAGAGCTGGTGAGGAGACTGAGTATCAGTAACGTCTGCTTCAGCCATTATCATCCCTGATGCCCCCTCGTGCCCTTCCTGTCCACCCACCAAGGCAGCAAGAATGGGCTTCCCAAAAGACAAACCTGACCACATCCAACTTCTGCCTACAACAGTTCAGTTGCAACTCTTGGCTTTGGGGGCATGGCATTCCAGACAGCGTGTGATTTGGCTGCTCTGACACCTTACCCCAGCTGACCTGTATAAGAGTTGCTTTTCAACTCTTAAGACTTGCTGAAATTTGAACCTTGGCCTGCCCAGTGAACCAGATGGCCACTGCCCCTCCTCCCTCTCTCCCTCCCTCTTCCAGGGTGGTAGGCACCCCTGAAGACTGCCCCCAATGATCCTAGCCTCTTGGTATTCACTTCCCTTGAGCTCTGGCTGGACTTAGTGACTCAATTCTATGTTTACGATGACCTCGTGTGCTATGGATGGTGGAACAAACAAGAAGGGAGTCTAGAACATTGACAAAATTGTGCATGAAGCCACCATAGAAGCCCAGGAACTCTTATATTCAGAATTCTCTTAAATGAGAGAAACATACATCTTCAATTTTTTTAAGCCACTGTCTTAGAGATTCCCATCAGTATCTGAATTTATTGCTAACAGGTAACACTGAGGCAGGGTCAAAGATGGAAAAGATAAAGCAAAACCCCCAGTTTATACATGGAATCTTAATGGAGCAAGGGAGAAGATCTAAGTTTCCTCATGACTCCAAGGATCTCTGACTACAACTCAGGCTGGATGGGTAGGTGTTTAGAGAATATGGAGCAGTAGGAAATGTCAGCCGAGGTGAGAATCTTGAACATTCCACACATGCCACCCCCGCAGGCTTTGCTTACCTTCAGCCTCTTCTCTGGCTCCTAGAGTTGCCCAGAGTGTGGGAGGCACATGGTCAAGTATGAACATCCAGGGAGGGAGTCAACCGATGCCAATAGATAGAGTGAGACCTGCCTGGTATAATTTTAAATGTGGAAAAGATCCTAGTGGTCTTGTAGTCCAACCATCTCTTTGATGCTTGAATTCCTTCAACAACCACCAACACACTATAAAATTATCATCACTAATAACATCCTCATCAGCATCATCACCATTCTCTTCACCTTTATCATCATCACTTTCATTGCAATCATCATCATGATCATCATCACCACCGCCACTGACATCATTACCACCATTTACTGAGTACGAAGTGCTGGTTGCTTTACATACTTGGTTACACTAAATTTTCACAACAATGCAATGATATGATCCTGACTTACAGATAGGGGAACTGAGGCTGGCAAAGGTGAAGTGGCCCAAGGCAGCACAGATAATAGAAGAGGGAGTGTTTAATCCAACCCTCTTTTAGTCATAGAGGCTAATTGTCCACTACTTGGCAGCCCTGAAAGTTGATCTGTGCTTATACACCTCCACCAGCAAGCATGGTCCAACTTTGGTCAGAACTGACAGAAGGGTCTTTGTCTTTGCAAAGTGAAACCAGCTTCCTTGTTGGCCTCACTCACATTCCTTGTTCTTTGGGGCCCCCAGAATAGTACTAACTTCTGGTCCATATGACAACCCTTCCAAAGCTGGAGGGCAGCACTGTGTCCACCTGAGAATCTTTTTAGGATGAATGTCTTGTTCCTTCAACAGTTTCTGTGTGAGTGACCACCTCTCATGCCTTCCTATACCCCACCCACATCCAAGTCACTGCCATCTCTCACCTGGACTTATGCAATTCCTCCAACTAGTCTCCATGATTCTACCTGACCACACTCTCTACTAGAACTCTCATCTCTGGTCCCTTTCCAGTCCTCATTTTTCTTCATAGAACACATCACTACTTGATTTATATCTATATCTCATATATATTATATATACCTACATTATAATATTATAATATATATAATATATATATATACATACATTATATATATGATATTATTAGTCATCCAGGATATGTAAATTGAAAATATCATGAGATAGCAGTCATGGCTAAAATTAAAGACCCTGACAATACCAAGTGTTGATGAGGATGCAGGGTGACTGGAATTCTCATACCTTGCTTCTGGGAGTGTTACAAAGTATACCTATTTTGGAAAACAGTTTGATAGTTTCTGTATACAACCAACCTATAGCCCAGCAACTTCACTTAGAAGTACCTACCAAAAAGTATTGAAAATTTTTATAGAGAGAGATTTAGACATATATATTTATTTATATATACATACATATTTATATATACATTTACATAATATATTATGTAAATTATATATATATATATATATATATATATATATATATATATATATAATCTAACATTTCATGGGTATAAACTCCATGAGAACAGGGACTTGTCGATCTTCTTCACCTCTCTGTCTCCAGCGCCTACAAGAGAATCTAGAACATGAGAGCAAACTAAGAAAACTAGCAAATTAATTTATTTACTCATGTGACCTTGTTTCCATGCCCTTTTTAGTCTGGAGGCACTTAGACAAAGTTCAGCTTATCTACAACCCTCTAGGTTTGTTTCTCAGCAGGGTGCATAGGTCTCAGCCTCCCAGTTAAGCCAGACTCTCACCTCACTTCTTCTAGACTCCATGCCTCTATTAACATATCCAGGCAGTAAGGTACACAGAAGAGTGTTGGCTTCAGAGTCAGATAAACCAAAATTCAAATCTCAGCTCTCCACTTACTATCTCTGTGACTTTTAGCTTTCTGAGCTTCAGTTTTCTCTTGCTAATAGTGCCAACCTTGAAAGTGTGTTGGGAGGATAAACCTCATGTGAGTACCCAATACACAGTAAACACTCGATTTCTATGGGTTCACATTGAGTTCCCTGTCAGCTCCTATCAAAGCCTGTCTCTCTCCTCTGTACCTAAGCCATTGATTTGCTTTTCTCATCTCAGCTCAGAAATTTGCACTGCATGCTAAACTCACATCTACATATAGAATCCCTCCCTGTGAGTCCCCTTCAGCAGCTCTAGCCTATGGGGACCTTCTTCCTGCCCCAGTTCTTCCATCCAAAGTGCTTTCTCTTCCTCCAAGACCCTGTCATCTGAAATCTGAAGCAAAGCTCACACTTATAATGCTGAGGGTCCCCCCCCACCCTGCACCCGCCTCGACTACAGTTTTCCAGAGTGGCAGGAGCTGTAGTTGACATTCAGTAGCGCTTTCCCAGAGCTGAAGAGAGCCCAGCACAGAGGACTCGCCAGGATTATGGGCTGGTGGAAAGTGATGGCGTCAATGGAGGAGCTGGGGGGTTGACAGCTCAGGGAGTGTCAGGGCTGGCTGAGGATGAACCCCTATCATCCTAGCCTGAGGCATTGCCATCACGTGGACCTGGACCAAATGGCAGCCCTGCCGTTTACAGCCAGCTGATGACTTAGGGCGAGTCCCCTCCCATCTCTGAGGCTCCAGTCTCCTCCTCTGTCCAGTGGAGATGATACCTCCCACGCCCTCTCCATTGCTGCAGGCAATGGAGACTGTGCATATGGATGTGCTGTGGAGGGCATGGCACACTCACCATCTGCAAGGCAGGTGATGTCACAGGTCAGGTCGGGGTGGCCTTGAGGTCACGCTGCTGTGTGGAGCTGTGGGTAAGAGTGTGGGCTCTGGAGTAGACCTAGGTTTGAATCCTGGCTCTCCTACCTCCTGCTGTGTGACAGAGGCAAGTGGCTCACCCTCTCTGAGCCTCCCCTTTCCCCCTCGGTGTCATCATTTCCCTGTCAGAGTGTTGTCGGGAGGATCACTTTGTGACTTCAGCTTGCCAGCTCTGCCAGAAGCTCCGTCGCTGTCAGCTGCCCCCTGAGAGCACGTCCCTGATGGGGCAGCCTGGGCAAGGAGGCCAGAGAGCAGTAGAGGCAGCAGGGACATGCCCAGGTGCACACGTGTGCACGGAGCCCCAGGGGTGCCCACCTTCTTTACAGAGAGGTGGCGGCTCTGGGGCCTGGCTGGTGCAGACTAGCAGACAGGCACCCCCAGGCCTGGTCACACTGAACTCTGCAGAGCCGGGACAGGCATTTGCTCCCTGAGCAGGAAGGACATGTTGACTCGGTGGAACAAGTGCTGGGCAACCCTCCCCCTCCTTCCAGTTTCCGGCAGCTTCTCTGCGGAGGTCACAGCCCCCATCACCCTGCCCAACCCACCCAGGACACGGGCCCAGGACTCACTCAGCACTGCCAGGATGACCTGCACGCTCGGCGGTTTCCTATATGGGGACAGATCTGACCAGACCCTCCGCGCTCTTGCCTGGCCCGTGTCTGTGACACATGAGTGAGCCGTCAAGGGAGGCTTAGAGGTCAACCAGATGGGGGAGGGGACAATCAGAAATGAACAGAATAATTTCCTAATCGAGTTGGAAGATCTTTTAACCAAATTGTTGTAGAGGCAGTCAGTTTTATTGAAGTATCACTTACATAAAATAAAGCTCTTTTAAAGTAAATGGTTCAATGAATTCGGCCAAATGTATAGAGTCCTATAGCCACCACCTCAGTCAAGATGTAGAATATTCCCATCATCCTATGAAATTCCCTCACCTCCCTTTGAAGTGCATCTTCTCCTCTCATCTCCAGCCCTTGGAAATCACTGGCTTGATTTCTGTCTCTATAGTTTTGCTTTCTCCAGAATAATGTATCAATGTATATAGCCTTTGGTGTCTGGTCTCTTCCACTTAGTGTAATGCTTTTGAGATCCATCCATGATGTTCTACGTATCAGCAGTTCATTCCTTTTTATGGCTGGCTGGTATCCTGTTGTACGGATGTACCGTATTTTGTTTATTCATGTGTCAGTCTATGACTGTTATGAATGGAGCTGTTATGAAATTCACATACAAGTCTGTGTGTAGACACATTTTTTTCCCTTGGTAAATGTCTAGGAGCAGAATTACTGGGTTGTATGGAAAAATGTGTGCTAAACTGTGTAAGAGACTGCCAGTTTTTCAAAGCAGCTGTCCCATTTTGCACACCCACTAGCAATGAATAACATTTCTGGTGACTCTGGATCTTCCCCTGATAGTGCAGTCTTCTTCATTTTGGCCATTCTAGTGGGTATGTAATAGTGTCTCATTGTGGTTATAACTTGCATTTCCCCAATGGCTAATAATGTTAAGGACCCTTTAGGTGCTTATTTACCATCTGTATGTCTTTTTCAGTGAAGTGTCTGTTCAAGACTTTTGCCCATTGTTAATTGATGTTTACTTTCTTATTATTGAGTTGTAACAGTTTTATATATATATGAGTTTTTATATATTATGCAAGACTTTTATATATTTTATCAGATGCTTGATTTGGAAACAGCTTCTCCTAGCGTGTGGCTTTCATTTCCTTGAGTATGTCTTTCAAATAGCCAATATTTAAAAATTGTGACGATGTCCAATTTTTTTTCCTTTTAAGGTTTGTGTGTTTTTGTCCTAAGAAATATTTACCTGACTCAAGGTTACAAAGATTTCTCCTACATTTTCTTCCAGAAATTTTATAGTTTTAACTCATGTTTAGGCCTGTGATTTATTTAGAGTCAATTTGTGTGTGTGTGTGTGTGTGGTGAATGAAGTGGAATGGATATAGGTGTTTTTTTTTTTTTTTTTTGCACATGGCTATCCCATTGCTTCAGCACCATTTGTTGAAATGACTATTCTTTCTCTTTGAATTACATTGTCATCTCTGTTGAAAATCAGTGGGCCTGTATGTGTGGATCTATTTCTGAACCCTATTCTGCTCCATTGACCTCTATGTCTAATACACCAACACTCACTGTTATCACTTGCTATAGGTTTATAGTAAGTCTTAAAATCGGGTAGTAAGAGTCCAACTTTTTAAATTAATTAATTTTTTTGAGGTACGCGGGCCTCTCACTGTTGTGGCCTCTCCTGTTGCGGAGCACAGGCTCCGGACGCGCAGGCTCAGCGGCCATAGCTCACGGGCCTAGCCGCTCCGCGGCATGTGGGATCTTCCCGGACCGGGGCACGAACCCGCGTCCCCTGCATCCACAGGTGGACTCTCAACCACTGCGCCACCAGGGAAGCCCCAAGAGCCCAACTTTATTCTTCTCTTTCAAAATGCTTTTGGCTCTTCTGGATCCTCTGCTCTTTCATATGAATTTTAAAACCAGTTTGTCAATTTCATTAAAAATCCTCCTGGGATTTTGATTTGTATTGCGTTGAATCTATAGATCAATTCTGGGAGGATTGTCATCTTAACAATACTGAATCTTCCCACCCATGAACATGATATATCTTTTTATTTACTTAGGTCTTTTAAAACTTTTCTTAACAATGTGACAATCCTTTTCTTTTATTTGGGGTGTTGGACTAATTACAATTTTTAAAAACAGATTTATTCAGGCATAGTTTGTATGTAGAAAAATTCACCTTTTTATTTTACCATTTTATGAATTTTGGCAAGTACACATAGCTGTGAAACCACTACCATCATCAATATATAGAACCATTTATCACTCTAAAAAGCTCCCTTATGTTCTTTTGTAGCCAACCTCCTTCCCTTACGCTCAGCCCCTGACAACCACTAATCTTTTCTCTATTCCCCTAATTTTGCCTTGTCCAGAATTAGAGCATTTACATTTCGTGGAATTACTTAAATGGTTAAATTTAAACATGCCATCTTGCTTTTTGTTTTCTTTTTGTTATATCTGTTCTTTGTTGTTTCTCTTTTCCTGTCTTCTTTTGGATCAATTGATTATTAGAAATACCTCTTTTATTTTTACAGTGGTTGCTCTAGCATTTACAATACCCATCTTTAGCTTATCATAGTGTACCTTTGTATAATATAGTTCTTAACCTGTAGGGTAATAATATAATGGGGTACATATATCTTTTCAAATTAGTGCCTTTGTTTTCTTCAGAAGACAGAAGTAGAATTGCTGGGTCATATGGTAGTTCTATTTTTAACTTTTTGAGGAACCTCCATACTGTTTTCCATAGCAGTTGTATCGATTTACATTCCCATAAACAGTGCATGAGGGCTCCCTTTTCTCCACATCTTTGCCAGCTCTTGTTATTTGTTGTCTTTTTGAGGATAGCCTTTTGACAGGTGTGAGGTGATATCTCATTATGGTTTTGATTTGCATTTCCCTGATGATCACTGATGTTGAGCAAGTTTTCATGTGTCTGTTGGCCATCTGTAGTCTTCTTTGGAAAAATGTTTATGGCATATAATTCATTTTATACATTGTTGGATTTGATTTCTAATATTTTTTGAGGATTTTTGTGGCTATGTTCATGAGAGATATTACCCGTAGTTTTCCTTTCTTGTAATGTCTTTATCTGTATTTGATATTAGAATAATTTTGGCCTCATCATGGTATTTTTATTTTGTATTTAATGTCATACTAAGTGAAGAAAAAATTAAGATATTTTATTATTAGCATAAATTTTACTGTTCATGTTTATATTGTATAATGCTAATTTGTATAATGCAAATATAGGAACATCTAACTCATATGTAGGATCTTTGAAATTACACAATTTGTATTTTGTAGCTCATCATAAACATGTATTTCATTCTTACCAGAACGGTGGAAGCACTACACAAAGCTAACTGAGCTGTGCTTATTTTATTCTTATTAGGCACACATTCTACCAAAACTCTGCATTCAGCTTATTGATGAGAAGGAAGGGCTGAAAAGCAAAGGAATCCCCTACTTTCCCTTTGCTTCTGTGCCATCATTTTCAGCATAACTGGTTGTCTAATGCAAAGAAGTAACACAAGTGAAAAAGGATGTCTAGGATTCCTTGGTCATTCATGTTTCTTAGAAGGCCATGACTTTCTTTCTGCCTTTGAATCAAGTTCTGGTTCCATCGTGTGCTGGTTAACTTTACGTGTCAACTTGACTGGGCTAAGGGATGCCCAGATAGCTGGTAAAGCGTTGCTTCTGGGTGTGTCTGTGAGGGTGTTTCTGGAAGAGATCAGCATTTGAATCAGTAGACTGAGTAGAGAAGATCCACCCTCACCAGTGTGGGCTGGCATCACACAATCCAGGGAGGGCCCAGATAGGACAAGAAGGTGGGGGAAGGGCAAATTCTCTCTCTCTTCTTGAGCTGAGACCCATCTTCTCCTGCCCGTGAACATAGGATTTCCTGGTTCTCAGGCCTGGGACTCCAGGACTTACACCAGTGCCCCCACTCCTCCCTACTCCCGTTCTTAGGCCTTCGGACTCAGCTGGAATTATACCACCAGCTTTCCAGCTTGCAGACAGCATATCATGGTATATTTCAGCTTCAGTATTGTGTGAACTGATTCCCATGATAAATCTTCTTTTGTAGATCTATATATCCTATTGGTTCTGTTTCTCTAGTGAATCCTAATACCCAATGAAAAGCATGGTTTTCTTGGAGCTGTCAGTGCCCCCACCTAGTCACAGATGTAACATACTTACTTTGTACTGATGTTAAAAATTGTAATAAAATATACATAAGATAAAATTTATCGTTTCCACCATTGTTAAGTGTACAGTTCACTGACATTAAATACATTTACATTTGTTGTGTAACCATCACCACCACCCGTCTCCAGAACTTCCATCTTCCCAGACTAAAACTTCATCCCCATTAAACAACAACTCCCAATTCTCCTCTCACTCAGGCCTTGGAAACTACCATTCTACTTTATTTATTTATTTATTTTGCGGTACGCAGGCCTCTCACTGCCGTGGCCTCTCCCGTTGCGGAGCACAGGCTCCAGACGCGCAGGCTCAGCGACCATGGCTCACGGGCCCAGTTGCTCCGCGGCATGTGGGATCCTCCCGGACTGGGACATGAACCTGCGTCCCCTGCATTGGCAGGTGGACTCTCCATCACTGCGCCACCAGGGAAGCCCTACCATTCTACTTTCTGTCTCTATGTATTTGATTCTTCCAAGACCCTCATATAAGTGGAATCATACAGTATTTGTCCTTTTGTGATCGGTTTATTTCACTTAGCATAATGTCTAAGCTTCATCCATATTGTAGCATGTGTCAGAGTTTCCTGCCTTTTAAAGCCTGAATAATATTCTAATATGTTATATATCACATCCTGTTCATTCATTCATCTGTTGATGGACACTTGTGTTGCTCCCACCTTCTGACTATTGTGAATAATGCTGCTATGAACATGGATATACAGGCATACTGGAGATATTGCAGGCTTGGTTCCAGACCACTGCAATAAAGTGAATATCACAATAAAGTGGGTCACACAAACTTTTTGGTTTCCCAGTGCATATAAAAGTTATGTTTACATTATACTGTAGTCTATTAAGTATGCAATAGCATTATGTCAGAAAAAACCCAATGTACATACCTTAATTAAAAATACTTTATTGCTAAAATATGCTAACCATCATCTGAGCCTTCAGCGAGTTGTAGTAATAACATCAAAGATCACTGATCACAGTCACGATAACAAATACAGTAATAATGAAAAATCTTGAAATACTGAGAGAATTACCAAATACATGTGACACAGAGACACAAAGTGAGCAAATGCTGTTGGAAAAATGTTGCAAATAGACTTGCTCGATGCAGGGTTGTGAAAAATGCAATATCTGTGAAGTGCAGTAAAACAAGGTATGCCTGTACAAACATCTGTTCAAGTCCCCACTTTGGATTCCTTTGAGTCTATACTCAGAAGTGAACTTGCAGGATCACATGGTAATTCTATTTTTAATTTTTTTGAGGAACTGCCATACTGTTTTCTACAGTGGCTGCACCATTTTACTTTCATACCAGTAATGTATAAGGGTTCCACATCCTCACCAACACTTCTTATATTCTGCTTTTTTAAATTAATTTTTAAAATTAATTTTTATTGGAGTATAGTTGCTTTACATTGTTGTGTTAGTTTCTGCTTAGAGCAAAGTGAATCTTCTATACATATACATATATCCCCTCTTTTTTGGATTTCCTTCCCATTTAGGTCACCACAGAGCACTGAGCAGAGTTCCCTGTGCTATACAGTAGGTTCTCATTAGTTATCTATTTTATACATAGTAGTGTATATATGTCAATCCCAATCTCCCAGTTCATCCCACCCTCCCTTCCTCCTCTGGTAGCCATACGTCTGTTCTCTACGCCTGTGTCTGCATTTCTGCATTGCAAATAAGTTCATCTGTATCATAAAATTAATTTTTTTTTTTTTTTTTTTTTTTTTTTTTTTTTTTTTTGCGTTATGTGGGCCTCTCACTGTCGTGGCCTCTCCCGTTGCAGAGCACAGGCTCCGGACGCGCCGGCCCAGCGGCCATGGCCCACGGGCCCAGCCGCCCCGCGGCATGTGGGATCCCCCCGGACCGGGGCACGAACCCGTGTCCCCTGCATCGGCAGGCGGACTCCCAACCACTGCGCCACCAGGGAAGCCCTAAAATTAATTTTTTAATAATAGCCATCCTAGTGGGTGTGAAGTGGTAGCTTGTACTCCCTCTGCGTGTGGCTGAACTCCTGCCCACACATCGTGGGTCCCTTGGGGTTCTGTGCTTAGAAGGCATCATGGCCACTTTATGCAAATGGGGTGATAAGGATCAGTGGCACATATAAGCATGGATCTCCCCAGCTCACTTGCAGCCTCCGTTGTCACTTCGGACTTCACTTACAAAACGCAAGTTCCAAGATAAAATTATGAAGAATTTCAAAACAGTGATAACAAGGTACTAAACCAGCTATGAGGTCCTTCTGGGCATGGGGCCCTGTGTCATGGCAGATGTCAGAGAATACACCTTGCTTCTACTGCTGGGAGGGAAAAATGTGGAGGTGAAGGCTGGACAGCAGGTGGTAAATGGAGAAAGGAGATACAGGTGCTGAGGCTCGGTTCCAGTCTCCTAAATCCCTGGCTTTTCCAGTTGCCATACCTTTGCCCATGCTCTGTATCCTGCTTACAGTGCCTTTACCCCTTATTATGAGTCAAATCCTGCCAATCTTAGTTCAAATCCTATTTCACTAGGGAAGCCTTTCCTGACCACCCTGGCATCCCTGCTCAGAACTCTGATAGCGTTAATTGTTCATACCACCCATGTGGCAATGAGCCTGATCTTGCCTCCCCAAATATAGTCATGTCTCTCCAACTAGATGCTGAGGCTGCTGGGGGCAAAGCCTGTGTCTCTTGCTTCTTTGTTTTTTTATTTCTTAATTTTTTTATACAGCTCTCCTGCTTCTTTGAACACCTCACCAAGACTCATGGTGAGACTGCCCCTCACCACCCTCCTCACCTGAGAATCTGGCCCAGTCTCCAGCCCAGTCAGATCTCCCATGTCTTTCACACTTGCCCACTTTCACGCTCTTGGATTGGCTATTTTACAGCTGTACTGTCTTTCCTTCCCGTAAATGTGTGTCCAAATCTTACCCCATTCTTCAAAGCCTAGTGTGGTATAGTAGGAATGGCATGTGTTTGCAACTTAGAAATACTTAGTTCTAAACCCTGACTCTGTCACTCTTTGGATATGTGGCCTGGGCAAGTAACTCCCTTTCCTCAAGCCTTTTTCTCCCCCTCATGTAAAATGAGGGGTTGATAATAACCATTGTGAAGGGCTGCTGAAATAGTTTATGGGGGGTATTAAAAAATAACAGCACATTAGAGTGAATTAGTGTATGCCAATAAACTTGAAACTTAGATTAAATGGATATCTTCTTAGAAAAGTGTAACTGACTTAAAGTGACTAAAAAGAAACAGAATGTCTGCATAATCTTATGCTAATTTAAATAAATTATATTATAAACTTAAAATCATTCCTATAAGAAAAATGCTAGGCCTGGATTGTTTTACAGATGATTTCCACCAAACTTTCAAGGAATATATCATTCCAAAATTCCAGAAATTGGGAAAAAGGGGACAGTTCCTAATAAATTTTCTGAGACTACTATACTACTGATTCCAAATATCAGGCAAGGGTATTATAAGAAAGATTACAGTTCATATACTTCTCATGATCATAACTGTGAAAGTCATAAACACTATTAAGTTACTGAAAAAATAATCATGCATTATAACTGAGTTGAGTTATCCCAGGAATATAAGGATCAACTAACATTAGAAAAATCTGTAAATGATTTTTGCCATATTAACAGATTAATCTCAATATATGCTCCAGGAAATTTAACACTCATCAACAAAATAATGCTTAGCAAACTAGAAATGGAAGGGAACTTTTTAAACCTGTTAAAATGTGTCTATCAAGAACCTACAGCATATGTTGAAATGTAGAAGAATTTTCTTTAAAATCAGGAGAACAAGAAAAGATGGCTCCTATCACCACTTCCACTCAATATTGTTTTGGAGATTTCAATCTCTCAACCAGAGCCAGTGCAACAAGACAAGAAAATGAAATGAAAGGCTAATGAATAAGAAAAAAAAGAAACAAATTTCCATTATTCTAAGCTTCTTTGACTCTACTCATAGAAAATCCAAAAGAATCTACAGGCAAATTATTAAAATTAATGAGACTCAAACAAAGAAT
This sequence comes from Tursiops truncatus, assembly GCF_011762595.2. Classification (NCBI taxonomy): domain Eukaryota; kingdom Metazoa; phylum Chordata; class Mammalia; order Artiodactyla; family Delphinidae; genus Tursiops; species Tursiops truncatus. Next base: position 160,577,167 of record NC_047034.1, on the reverse strand, counting down.
ATAGATATAAGGTCAACATAGAAACATCATTTGTATTTCTATTTACCAGCAACACTTAGAAATCCTAGTGTAAAATATACCCCTTACAATAACAATAAAAAATATAAGAGACACAAGAATATGCCTAACAATAAAAAGTTCAGGAAATTTCTGGAGAAAATTATTGAAAGATACTCAATACCTAAATGTAAAGAGATATATCATATTCATAGATGAGAAGACTCAACGTTGTAAGAAGACGACAGCTCTCCTTAAATAGTTCTACAGAGTTAATAAAATTCCAATCAAAATTCCAAGGCATATTTCAAGGAACTTGACAAGCCAATTATAAAATTCATAAGAAAAATAATAAGGGGAAAAATAGCCTAGAAACACCTGAGGAACAAGGCAGGGGACTTGCATTTCAGATACGAAACTTATAAAGCCACACTGATTAGTACTAACATATTGGAAGAGAACAGAGTGTCCACAGACAGACCCACATGCATAAGGAATGTCAACATATGATGAAATTGTCCTTGTAGACCTGGGATGATCTATGCTACAACAACTGGTGATCCATATAGGAGAAGAAAATCAAACCCCATCTCAGAACACTACAAAAATCAATTTCAGATGGATAAAGATTTGAATGTGAAATGCAAGGCTTTAAATATTTTAGAAGAAAGTAAGGACTATTTTTATGACCTTGGGTAGGGAAGGATTTCCTTACCAAAGCACTAAAAGTGCAAACCAAAAAAGGAAAGCATAGAAAAATTTGTCTAAAGAACAATAAAGACCTTCTGTTCATCCAAGACTACAAGTAAAGTGAAGAGACAAGTCTCAAATGGGGAGGAGACATTCGCAGCATGGAATCAATAAATGGCTATTATCCTAAATGAATAAAGGATTCCTAAAAATCATCAGGATGATTTCTACAAACAGTAGAAAATTAGATAAAAGGCACAAATAGGCATTTCACAGAAGAAATCCGAAGGCCAACAATCATTTGAAAATATGTTTAGTTTCATTAGTAATCAGGGAGATGAAACTTATGAAACAGAGTCACCATTTCACTCCTACTATTCTGGCAAAAATTTAGAAGCCTGACAAATTCGGGTCCGGATGTAAAGCAATGGAAACTCTGACACATCGCTGCTGGGAGTGGAAACAACCACAGTCATTTTTGAAAACAATTTGGCACGGCTTTGTAAAGTTGAACAAATACACACCCCACAAGTCAGCAATTCCCCTTCCAGAATGCACCCCAGAGAATCTGCTGCGCAGGTCCATCAGGAGATTCAGGCGAGAATGTTCACAGCAGCCTCATTTAGAAGAACAAGTAAACAAAAAACTAGAAAAAAACAAACAGAAAGTAGAAATAACGCATATCCATGGAGAGAGGATGGATACATAAAGTGTGATGTATTCCTATGATGAAATACCATACGTCAGCGAAATGAAGGAACCACGGTGCACACATCTACATGGACATATCTAGAAGCAACACTGGGCAAAAAATTCAAGGCACCAAAAAATTCATACCCAATGAGGTCATTTTTATAAAGATTACACAGAGGCACAACTAAATGATGCCTTGCTTGGTGGTATAGACATATGTGGTCGAACTACAAAGAAAACTGGACAGGATAAACCCAAAATGCAGGACAGGGGTCACCTCTGGGAGACAGTAGGAGGCTCACCCAGGGGCTTCCATTCTCTTGGAAACCTTCTACTTCCTAAGTTCCGAATCACAGCAGTTTATTGTTATGCTTCATAATTTACACATTTGTTATATAGAATTTTTTATACAAATAAATACAAATAAAATACTACATCATGAAAAGAAGAGAGTTAGTGAAGCTCCTAGCTCTTAGCTCAGGGCCCAGCACGTACACACAATGCCTGTGCTGCTTTTCCTGGGGGCAGGCTGGGCACCAAGGGATTTACCTGCACAGTCTCAGTTTGTTTTCCCAGCAGCCCTATGATTTCTACCCCATTTTACAGAGGAGGAAGCAGACACTCAGAGAGGGTAAGCGATTTGCCCTGGGCCACACAGCTAAGAGGATCTGAGAGACAACTCCAAGCATGTGTGGCTCCAGATCAGTCCCTCTCAGCCCCTGGATCCCCTGCCTCTCACACAGCAGGTACTCAATAAATGGTGAGCCCGTTCCAATGTCCTCTGTTCATACGGCAGCACCTTGCATCTCCTCTTTGATAACCGTCACATTTGATCTTGCATTCCTCTTACCTTTGTAGAGTCCCTTGCAAGCTCCTCCAGTGCACAGTACAGATCACCAGCTGTGCCTTCTCTGTGTTCCCAGGGCCAGTGCTGGTACCCAGCAGGATGCTTAGTACTGTTGGTTCGGGGTGTTACAGAATCATCTGATGTGGGGCTCTGGGCTGTTGGCTCAGAAGTCTGGGGGAGGAGTGCCTGGGGGCCACGAAGAAGGGCCGGGCACTCACCCCGGGGGCTGTAGCCATGGCCGTCCATGAAGGAGAGGCCCAGCCGCTCATCCTCCTGCAAGGTGCTCTGGTCCGTGAAGCTCCGGTCCACGGCACTCATCATGTGGGTCTTCTCCTGGCAGTACTTGATCGTGGCCTTGTTCACTGGCTTTCTGCAGAGGGGGGTAGACTAGAGATGTGGGTGATCATCTGGGCAGGACAGCAGCCAGAGGTGGATGGGGAAGTCTGGCAGTCAGGGGGCCTTGAAGCCAGGAGCCAGCCTAGAAGCATCTCTAGATGCTGAGGGGGCTCTGCCTCCATCCTTTGCTCACCAGACCCAGTGAGCTGCTGCCTCCCCCAAGAGGGACTGGGCAGGGTCCCTGTCCTGGGGACCTCTGCTGACAGCAAGGGATGGAACACCAGTGGCCTCAGGCTGGGACCCCATGCAGCAAATGGGGATACAGTTCACTTTGGGCTTGCTTTTGTGTCAGAGCAGATAGCCACCCTCACCGCACCCCAAACTAGGACTAGGGCTGCCCCAGCTCCAGTGCCAGGATGCCCCCTTCTCCATCCTCCTTTCTCCTTGACTGCTCCAGAGACTTACAAGCTGAACTATTTTTATCCAGTGGTGGGGAAGGGCTGCATGAGGCCATCCTCACTCCTCCCTCATGACCGGGGGTCTGGCCATGGGTAGGGCCTGAGCTCCCACCTTGCTTAGCCCCATGCCCACTTCCCTGCAGAGGCCTGGTTGCATTAGCAGACACAAAGGACTTGGAACAGAAACCCACACGGGGCCCCCCTCACGTCAGCTCCCACCAGCCCATCCAGCCACCGGAAGCAGCAGAGAGAGAAGGCGAGAGGCCCCGGCCCCTCCCGAGAGGGCAGAGCTTCTGGAGAGCCCCTGGGCAGGGGCCACACACAGCCCAGGCCTGCAGCCCAGCTTTACAGATGAGGATGGCCGTTTGTGACCCCAGGGAACTCGGAGGAAAGTGGGAGGGAGGACGGGGTGGGGAGGCAAGGGCCACAGCTCCAAGACCGAGGGGCTGCGCAGCGGGCAAGGGGAAAGGACTTGGGACCTGCGCTGAGACTGGAGAAGAGCCAGGGCCCAATCACAGGGAAGGCTCGGGACGAGAGAGCCGTTCACCTCTAGGCCCTATAGCGTGCAGGGTGTGGGGCAGACCTGAGAGAGGACTTCCGGGTCACGCGGGCTCAGGGACACTGGTCATCCATGGAGATGAAGAGGCCAGTGCAGGGATTCCCCAGACAAACAGGCAAACTCCACTCAGCCCCTCCTGGCTCAAGAGCCTCCTGGGGCCCAAGGGGGAGAGGATGACCTCTGGGTGCCCCTCCTGCCAGGACCTCGACGTCCTTCCTGTGCTAAGATGGCTCTGTGTCCACGCTGGGGACCAGTGCTGCCGTGCACTGCGGTGGGTGCGGCCTTCCCAGTCTGGACAAGAGATGGCTCAGCAGGCCCAGGCCTCCAGCTCCCAGCCCCACCCGCGGGCTCTGGGCATCACCCTCACTGTGGCCCAGGGCAGAGCCAAAGACCCCTTTGGGGGCAGGTGCGAAGAAGCCTCTGTGGCTGTGACCTTGACCATCAACATAAGAGAGAAGGTGGAGGAGGAAGGGAGGTGAGGAGGGAGAAGAGGCAAGAGGACTGACAGAGGAGGAGGAGAGTAAAGGGCCAATGACAAGGGGAGAGAGAGAGGGAGGGAGACAGAGGGAGGGAGGGGCAGGTCAGACACCAGCAACCACAGGGAAGACGGACAGAGGACAGCCCGTCAAGCTGGCTGAACAATGGTGCCCACGGAGGGCCTGTCACCATGGATACCGGCCTAGAAGGTCTGCAGGGGTGTACCCCAGGGCTCTGGTCCCACCCAGGCCTCCTGGTCCACTTGGAAGAAGAACCTGGAACACCAACCAACCAGCTCCACAGACACAGCCAGGAGGGACACCCCGCACTGAGGCCTCCAGCCCTTCTCAGGGTGAGATCAAGCAGATGCCACGTAACATGGACACTTGGAAAAGTTCTGCATTAGGTTCAAAATTAGCTGCAAAGTAGAGAGGGAGGGCGAGCTGCCTTGTCAGCAGCTCCTGGAAAAGCCGACCTGGAGGCTCCACGTGAGTTGACGGGGGTGTGGTTGCTGGAAAAGCCAGTGTGACGGTGGGTGACTTCGATGCAAGAAGAGGGTCCAGGGAGGAGGTGAGAGACCACCGTCCTCTGGGCTGGCCCTGGGCCACCTGAGCTTGCTGTGCAAGGCAGGGACAAGCACAGGTGCAGGGAAATGTTCTGGAAGGCTTGCAGGGTCAGCAATCACAGAGGCAGGAAACAGAGCAGCATGGATAGACCATGGAGTCTGACGGGACCTGGGTTATAACCCCAGGTCTGCCCGTCCTGTGACCTCTGAGGAGTCCCTTAACCTCCCTGAGCCTCAGTTTCCTCATCAGTAAAATGGGGTGACCACAGTGCCTCTTCTCAGGGTTGTTGTGCGGATTCTGTGTGAAGAACTGAGCACCAGCGCTCTTTGCTGGGTTGGGTGGCAGTCTTCCTCTCCCCCTGCCCCCACTTGGCAAATCCTGTCTCCTTGAGGGTAGATTTCTAATATGCCAAATACTACCAAATACCCCCCAACATCTGAGCCCTCCCTTACAGCCGTCTCTATCTGCCCCTCACTGCCCCCCACTACTGCGCTGAGAATCAACTCCCAGGACCTCTGCACGCAGGACCACTCCTGAGAGAAGGACAGAGACGTGCCACTTAGGCTCACCTACTGTGTGCCAGCCGTGGTGAGGCCCTTCTCATCGCAGGCTGTGAGGCGGACGGGCTTTGCTGTCTGGCCTGGGTTCAATCAGGCCCTACCACTTATCAGCTGAGTGACATGGGTAAGTCACTTAATGATAGTTTCCTCATCTGTGAAAAGGGACTCAGACCTGCTCTGTGGGTCAGGATCCAAGAAGGAAAAATTCTTTGATGTATCGCGAGTGCTGAATAGTACCTGGTACACAGTAGGTGCTTAATGATTACTGTTCTAATGGGTGATATGTGTAGAGCTCCTGGCATAGAGTAATTGCTCAAAAAATTACGGTTTTAGATGTTTTATTTTGAGAAGTTGTGCAGAGAGAAGGGCGGGGAAAAATCAAGCCTAGTGCCCTCGACAGGCCCCCCTTCCCCTATTACACCCCCCAGCTGCCACATTCCCAGGATCTGTCCTGCCTGTGCCTGGCCTCAGGCACAGTCAGTTCTCTCTCCTTCCCCTGGATCCTGCTTATCTGCTTCCGGCAGCCCTGAGTCCCTGTGCCAACTGGCCAGGTGGCGCCCAGCCTGGCAGCAGCTGCGCAGAGCCCAGGCGGGATGAGGGTGGAGCAGGCTCTGCCTCTGGCTCCCTGGGTGACCTTGGGCAGGTCCATGCCCCTTCTGGGCCTCAGCATCTCCATCCCTCAATTAAGGGGCTTGGACCACAAAGTCCTGGGACTGCTTGGTGGGGAATGCGGTGGGGTGGGGAGGGAGAGCAGAGGGGTCTCAGAAGCTCCCACCTGCTCCAACCCGAGGCTCAGCCTTCAGTAACTCCATGTACTGTGCTCCAACAGAATGGTTTAAAGTAATTTTCCCCCTGTATTTTTGAAGATAATTTGTTTGTTAGACTAGATGCCCTGAACTACCTTGGAGTGGTCACTTTCTGGGATCTGAGTCTCTACAATTCTCAGTTCTAACAGTCTTAGAATCCCAAGTCCTGGGTTTATGAAACTCCAAAATTCCATGATTCTAAGTTCTGGATTCTAAGATGTACTGAGATTCATGCTGCCCACTGTAAAGTGCACTAAGAGACTCACCCCTTGCAAACACCCTTTCAACTGGAGAGCTTCCCTACTGAGCTCCTTTCCCTGGACAGTGGCATCCGGCATCCACCAGCAGCCAGGCCTTTCCATTTGCAGGGTCCTGTCTTCCCACCACAAGCTTTATTCACAGGCCCAATGCTCAGGCTGGAACTGACCCTCAGGAGAGGGAGGGGCTGGTGGCCAGCAAGACCGCCTCTCACAACACACTCATCCACAGCAAGCTGCCCTGCTTGTCCCCAGCCACCGTGTCGCTATGGCCACCAGGCCTCCACGGCCACCTGGAGGGGGGCCAGGGTACCAGCCCCGCTTACCCCTTGCAGATGATGACCGTGATGGTACCAGAAGGAGGATGAGGATGAAAACATTCCTGCCCCTCCCGACAGAAACGCCCGGGATCAGCTCCGTGTCCTCTGAGCGCCGGGGACCCCTCCCAGCCTCCGGATCTGCATGCGGAGCCTGCACGTGGTCGGAGAGGACCCAGTGGGGCCCAGAGTCAGAGGTGACGGGACCCACCCAACCTGCCTATTAAGATGTGAGTCCCTGGCCTTCTGAGCTGTACAGGACAGGCCGTTTTCCCTGTGCACGCGGACATCTGTCCCTTGTCCCCAGCACGTCTTTCAGTCAGGCCTATCTCCTCACCATCCCCTTATTTTACCATCTAAGCTCCCGCATCTGAGACTTTGCTTATACTGTTCCCCTGCCAGGAATATCTCCCCTCTCCTCCCTACCTTTCCGAACTCCCCCATTGTCCAGTGGGTGGGGGAAGGAGAGGACACTTTGTCCGCCAGTGTCACCATCTTTCCCTCCTGGGAGGTAATGAGTTATGCATCTATTCAACATCTCAAGGCTGGGGGACCAAGCACACTGAGCACACTCTTGGCCTGGGGCCAGGGGTGGTCCCCCTCCTCCTGCCTGCTCTGCTCGGGTTTTATGTTTCTCAACCCCCTGTGGGAAAGGGGGTGCTAGACACACAGAACCCAGAGACAGCATCTGGCCGCCATCACCCTGTGGTCCAACCACAATGGGTCCCCCTCCACAGCCTTGCTCCAGGCCCCTGCCAAGATCCCTTCTATGTCCATCCCCAGGGAGGCATCGGTGGGCCCTGCTGCCCAGCAGGAGAAGGAACCCTTGATGAGGACAGCATGTGGGACCAGCAAGGAAACCCTGCCAGGCCACCATCCTCTGCTCCCGCAGCCCTGGGTCCTCAGAGGCTGCCTCCTTAGCCCGAGTGTCATGCTCTTACCTTGAAGGACTAAAGGGACCCAGTGGGGGAGGCCTCGTGGGGCTTACCTTTCCTGACGAGTAGGACGCAGATCTGTCAGGTCTCCGGAAGGCACAGATGGGGATCTCAGAACTGCTCCCTGAATGCCCCTCCCCAGCCCCACTCCCTGCAGGGCGGGAAGCTCAGGGGAGGACTCCTGGGCAGGGGGCCTCTCCTGCGACTCATTCCCTCCTCACCAGTTAATGAGATGGAAGCTTCCAAAATGAGGCTGCTTCACCATTTAATGTACTGGGACAGTCTCAGAGGGAGGGGGATAAAACGGGAGACGATATGGATGCGGGATGAGGTAGTGTCTGACACCCCACAGCCTGGCGGCTCCAGGGTCTGTCTACAGGACTGCCCCCAGAGTGGAGGGTTCAGGAAGAGAACAGAGGAGGGCTCCCCCCACATCCCTGCAGCTCTCTCTGGGGGAGCCCCTGTGCTCATGCGATGTAGGGGGTGGAGAGCTGACTGTGCGCCCAGCCCCCAACCTGGCTGCTTCCCGCTGGCCTGCCCCACGATGCCAAGCTGGTCCTCCTCAGTCTAGTCCTGCACTTCCCCAAACTGCCCTTCCTGAACCTTGCCTGGTCGCCTGCTTCCTTGCTTAGCTCCTGCTGAATGGCTCCCCCTGCTGCTTTCTGGGCCCGGGGCCAGGCCCGTCCTCCTCACCACCAGGCCTTTGCACATGCTGTTCCCTCCTCTGTCTCCACTGCCCCTCCTTGGGCTCCCGTGGCCCCCGAGCTTCTCCAGTCGGCTCTCCTCTGCGCTGCAGGTGACTGTTTACGCCTCCATCCTCCCATGGCACCGGAAGCCCCTTAGGGAGCTGTGTCTGGCTCAGTCACCACTGTCTCCCCACGGTGCAGGGCAGTGCCCGACCCTCAGCCAGCATTTACTGAGCGCTGACTGTGTGCCGGGACCGTGCTCAGCCTTTATAGGCATGTATCAATTAACCTCCGAGGGCATCTTCAAGGACGTACTGGAGACAGGACAGCATCAGGGCGGGGAGCATAGGCTAGAAGGCCAGGCCTGCTGGATTTGACCCTGCCTCTGCATTTACTGGCTGGGTGACCTTTATAGAGTTACATTAGCTCTCTGTGCCTTAGTTTCCCCTGGTAAAATGGAACGAGTAATGACAGCAGCTGCCTCATGGGGTGTTTCTAAGGGTTGAATGAGTGAATATATGTGTGTACATGTTTACACACACACGCATTTAATGTAGTGTGTGACATATACTAAGAGCTATGTAATGTAAACTATTAGCATTATCCTCACTGGCAGATGAGAAAGGCTTCCTTTTCCCTTCATCTCTGCCATCTCCTGCACAGTCAAATCTAAGTAGACTCAGGGAGCTCAAATAAATGCTTGTTTACTACAGGCTCGGGTGCCAGCTGAGGGATATACAAGTTTGCTATATATATATATCAGTTGTATTTCTATGTGCTAGCAACCCAAAATTGGCAAGTGAAAGAAAAATACTATTTACTATTATAACAAAACCTAAAAATAAATACAAAAAAATGTACAAGACTTCCTATGAAAATTGCAATAAAAATGGTCAAAATGCTCCAAGAGACAGTTCACAATGGGTTCATGATGACCAAAAAGCACAGGAAAAGATGGACAATGTTACTAGTTATCAGGCAAATGTGAAATAAAACCACAAAAGATACTCTACTTCCACTGAAATGGCTAAAATTTCTAAGACTAAGTGTTGGCTAGGGTGTGGGGACACGGGGACACCCGCCCACTGCTGGTGGGAGTGTGGGCTGGTACCACTGCTTTGGAAAGCAATTTAATAGCTTCTTATAAAGTTCAGCATATAACTAATCTATGACTTGGTGGTTTCACCCTGGCTATTTTCCCTAGAAAAATAAAATCATACGTCCTCAAAAGTCTATGATAAAGATATGTGTGGCACCTTTATTTGTATTAGCCAAAATTGGAAAACCACTCAAACGCCCATTTCTTTCAGGTTTCTCCTGACACACTCCCTCATTAAACCGCTTGCACAAGAATCAGCATCTCTGACCACACCCATCTCTGAATCCATCACTGTGCCGGGAAACGCAGGTCTAGGGCTGTGTCCACTCCTGAATCTGGGTAGGGGAGTGATTTCTTCAAGAACAGTGAAAGTGAGAAGCCTGAGCTGCTGTTCCCCAGGAAGAGGACAATGGGTGGGTAGCACTGTCGTGTGTCACTGATGGGTAGGGTCAGAGTTGGTGGGGGAAGAGTGAAGATGCCCTTCTCAGGTCAGTCGTCCATCTGCGATGAGTGTGGGCTACTAACAGCTCACTTTGTGCCCTCACGCCCACGCCTGCCCTATGCAGTTCCCTCTGCCCACATTCCTCCCTGCATGGGGGGATGAATTCTACCTCTCCAGGCCCTGAGGAAGGAGCAGGCATCATCTCAGGATCCCTCTCCAACTCAAATTCCTGCCATTAACTCATCTCAATTCTCCCCACATCTGCTCCAGGTACTTAGGAGACCCAGCTTGCAAATCTCTTTCAGCTCTTGGTTTGATTAACAGAAGCTTATAAACAAACCCCAGAAAGAAGAAAAAGCAGCATTTCCCCAGGCAGCCAGAGTCTACTGGCGAATGTCACATTGCTATGCAACCAAGTTGTATTTCTTTTATTTTTGTGTAGATAAACAGAGCAAAACTAATTAACATTATTTTCTGTCCATCTTTAGGTCTTGGATTACATTGGGGGTCTTTTTGCCGCACGATGAACTGGTTACCAGGTTTCAGGAAGGGTTTAATCTTTGCAGTTACAGTTCATTAATAGATTTACAAGTGATGGAAGATGGTGAGGTCTGTCTAAGAGGACTGTTTTGCTTTCCGCATTTAATTACACAGTTATCTCCTGGACCAAAGCTCTTTGTAAAACAGGGAGAAAAAAGGCCTACCACCCCATCTGTTCCAGATAGGAAAACAATTAATACAGGAGGAGACAGGTGTTGCTCAGGGGGGTCCCACCAGCTGAGGTGCTTCACCCCGTCTTCAGAGCTACCTCTTGGCTTGGAGGCTCGGCCACAGAAGCTCGACTGGCGTCAGGTGGATTGACCTGGGGAAGGGCTGCTCTGTTCACTGCGATGCAATCTCTGGGGATTTGGGTCCGGGCAGCCTTGGTCCTCTATTGCAGGGATCTCCAACCTCCGGGCCAAGGACCAGTTCGTGGCCTGTTAGGAGCTGGGCCGCACAGCAGGTGAGCGGCAGGCAAGCAAGCGAAGCTTCATCTGTATTTACAGCCGCTCCCCATCGCTCGCATTACCGCCTGAGCTCCGCCTCCTGTCAGATCAGCGGCGGCATTAGATTCTCATAGGAGCGTGAGCCCTACTGTGAACTGCGCATGCGAGGGATCTAGCTTTCATGCTCCTTGAGTGGCTGCAAATACAGATTATCACTAGCAGGGAGGCTTGACTGCAGAGACCATAATACATTGATTGCTTGCAGACTCGTATCAAAACCCTATCAGTGAGTGGCAAGTGAAAACAAGCTCTGGGTTTCCCCTGATTCTGCATTACGGTGAGTTGTATAATTATTTCATTATATATTACAATGTAATAATAATAGAAATAAAGTGCGCAGTAAATGTAATGCACTTGAATCATCCCAAAACCATCCTCCCCCCCACACCAGTCCGTGGAAAAATTGTCTTCCACAAAACCAGTCCCTGGTGCCAAAACGTTTGGAGACCGCGGCTCTATTGAGCTACCGTTTCTTGGGCACCATGGCTGGGGTCTTTACATAGATTTTCTAACTTAAACTTCACAGTGCTTATTTCACAGACCCGTTTTGTAGACAGGAACTAAGCCAGGCAGATGTGTGCAGGGACTGATGAGGTGCAGAGAGGGTGGGTGATGGACGTTTTATAGGTGTTAAAGGAGACTCAGACGCAGGCAGGATTTACCCAGAGCACCCGAGTTGGAGCTGGAATTGGAAGCCAGGCCTGTTGTCTCTAAGTTTCTGCTATTTCTACTCCCTCTTTGCTGTCATCCAGTGAACTTGACTCAGTTTCCCCAACTGTGAAATGGGCCCCAGAGACAGGACAGGATGAGTATTACACCTGAAACTAACACAACACTGTAAATCAACTATACTCCATTCAAAAAGAAAACGATGAGTGCGAAGGACGTCTTAGGCTTTGGGGTGGTGTATTTTTGAGGAGGGTGGGCTTGGAATGGCAGATGTGGGGCTGGAATGGAGGGATCTGACACCAGGGGGCTCTGTGGTCCGGGAACCACTGGGGCCTCCAGTTCCGGGATCTGAGCAGGGCTCAGACCTGGTCAGAGAGAGCTGGTCCCAGCCCTGTTATTAGAGACACATCAGTAGCGTCTGATTCCTTTAACCTCCTCCAAAACCTCCCAAGGGGGGCAGTGACTTCTCTCATGGGGCAAACCCGGCAAAAGAAAACTGTACCTTCAGAGAAGACTGCACCCCTTCTCCAGCCAGGCCGCCCTTGGATCCCTCACCCCAAGGTGTCCGTATGAGGTCCCCAGTTGGGCTGCTCTTCCATCTCCTGGCCTCGAGCTGAAATTCAAATTTCAGTGTTCACATCTGACCAGAGGAGCCCGGGCAGCAGCTGCCAGAGGTGCTCCTGCCGTCTGGACCACAGAGAGCAGGTGGGTGGGTGCCCTCGCCGCCTGGCCCCGAGGGACTCCCCCTCCCTCACATGCAGGCCTCTGCACCCAGGCTGCGGTCGATTTAACCCCAGCCGCCCCTGGTTCTCTCTTCCACGGCCAAGCTGCTGGGCTCTGGGCTCCGGGTTCCCTCTCTGCCGCAGGTGCCCAGGACACCCACCTGCCCGCTGAGGTCGGGGTGGGTGGGAGGGGGCCTCCCTGGGACGTCCTGGAGGACCGACTGTGGACCCAGCCTCCAGAATTCCAGCTCCTCCCTGCCTGTCTCCCATGTCTCCCTCCCTGGGATCCAGTTCCTTCCAGAGAAGCCAGAGTGAACCCGGTAGGACAGCCGGTGCTCAGAGCCCACTGAGAGCTCCCAGGTTAAACAGTGAACGTAGGAGAAGAGCTCCATGGAGCAGGCCGAGAGGACCAGGAAACACAAACAGAACTGAAATGAAAGTGGGCTCCTGGGTCTCACTCCTTCTCCTGCATTTTTCTGAATGAGCCGCACCAGAAAATTTCCACTGGCATCCAAGGCTGCACCCGGCATCTTCCTTGTAATTAATATCCCAAGGGAGAAACGTGTGTGGCTGGGAGCCCATCTGCTGAGGGGCTGGCTTCCTGGGTCCTGTCACCTGGGGCTTCAGGGCCTGTTTAGCCCACTCAGCCCGTGGGGAGGGCTCAGGAGTCCCTGGGGCCAGATTAACCTCTGTTATTACAACACAGAAGGCCGCCAAGTAGCTCTCCCAGGCAGAGCAAGGGTTGTCCATGCTGGCTGCCCTGGGCCTGAGGGGTGGAGAGAGCCAGGGGAGATAAGCCGGGAGGCGTCCCAGCCTGTTTGGGCGGATGGTCCCAGGGAGTTTTGGGGAGAAGAATCCAAAAGGCAGTTTACAGACATGTTAACTACTGAGGCTTTCCTGGGAGGGGTCCACCTCCCAGGTTAACCTGGCACCAGGCCCATGTGGAGCTGCGGAGGGGTGAGGCTTCTGGGATGCCTGGTTCACCCCTAGGGCCCTGGATCCCTGCCGGGGGAAGATTGGGGTGAGCCAGATGATGACAGGTAAGGAGAGGGGTAGAGTGTGGAGTCAGGGACTCCCGTGACCCCACATTAGTGCTGAGGGTAGCTTGCAGGTCATCGGCCCAGGGTCCTCCCCTTAGCAGATGCTGAAATGTGAGAGGGGAGGGTCTTGGGAACTTCCTTCTCTCACAGCCAAGTATTTTCAGATCTGTGAGTCCCTTTCATGGCATCCGTGATGCATGGGATCTTGGAATGAGAGCATCTTTCAGAGACTCAAAGCTACCTTAATGGAGCCTTTGACTCGCAGAATCGTATGCCTCTCACAAAATCCTAGAATTATAAGATCACAGATGCATTCGTAGAATCCCAGGCCCCAAGAATCTTTGAATTAAGGAATTCTCAGAGAGACTTGCAACCACATTCACAGCATGCTTGGCTCTTAGAAAGAAAGGAATGATTCAGAGAAATGATTCAGTTGAAACAGACATTCTGGAACCAGAAGCTTAGCCAGAGCAGAGACCTTAGGCCAGCCCCCCGTGGCAATGCAGGAAGCCCTCCCTTCACTGTCCTGTGAGTAATAGCTCAAACTTTTATAGGGACGGGGAGCTCACCCCCTGTCAAGGGAACCTGTTCTACTGTTGGACAGATCCTCCCGTCCGTCCCTCAGGCCCAGAGCACCCCGTCGTCCTGGTAGTGCAGGGTGTGTGTGGGGGTCACTCCCTATCGTGGAGTCTCCCTGATCCTTCCTCAAGGCTCACCCTTCTGTGTCTCAGCTTGACAACCCTCCTTTCCTCTGACCCTGCTTTGCTTGCTAATCCCTGGGCTGGGCTGGCCTTCCCGAAGTCTCCCATGCTAAAGCTCTTTAAAAAGAAATGCACACCCTGGAAAAATTCCTGTTTTCCAGAGAGCAGGGCAATGTTAATTACAACCAGCCCCTTCATTGTCTCTTTTGAAAACCTCCACCTTGCAGCATTTCAATAAAGGAATTAAATCCTAATTAATAAAAGACAATGCTGTTCTGAATTTGTGTTTTCCTGTTCTCAGAGATTTTAACTAGCAAGGGAGGATGAGAGGGAGGGGAGGGGGGAGAGGGAGGGGGAGAGAGAAAACAAGAGAGAACAGCCATTCAGTTGAGGGAGGGACACACAGGGCTTTGAGAACACTGCCAGGCTTTGGGGGCTCCCTGACGGGATAGCAGGTGAGCGTGGGTGAGGCCAATAAAACCCACAGAATTGGATATTCGTTTCTAGACCTCTGAGATCTGAACATTCCACTCTTCATGTTGTGATGGAAAGTTGATTTGTTCAAAGAAAATAAAACATGCTGCAGGTCTCCATGTCCTGGGTACAAATCTGCATAGCGAGGGCGTCTGTGTTTCTGTGGACCAGCCACTGTGGGGCCAGCTGGAGACGCTGATAGCTCCAGGGCTGGGGTAGGATGGTGGCGGCCGAGGCTGGAAGGCTCAGGGCCTCGGGATCACATTGGGCCAGGTTTCCTTCTTGACCCGAGACCTTGATTCCGTGTCGGCCAGCCTAACTGGGGTAGGCGCTGGCATCTGGATGGCAGGGGGCTGGCGTGGGGGGTCCTTGGGGGAAAGGGTGCTCCTGGCTGGGTGGCCATGGCCTCTGACTGTCTGGATCTCACCGGCCTGTGGATGGGACGGCGGCTGTCACAGGCAGACCTGGTCTTGCCAGCTCCGGTGCCTCCCGCTTTCAAGGGCCCTGCGGTCTCTTGCAAACCTCCACCTGAGAGCCCACTGTGAGTCTCAGGTGGCTCAAAACCAACCCCTCCAATAGCCGTGGAGGAGGGGAGGTCAGGAACCACGAGTCCAGGAAATCGGACAGGTCACCTCCGTGGTTATCAAAATCACCAAGGATTAGGGCAGGAGGCAGTTTGGAGAAGGGTTAGCAAGGCAGGAGCTCAGCTCTTCCAGGAAGAAGCAGGGGTGGCCTGGGTCTGCGGTGGCTGCAACATGAAGAGCAGTGGGGGTGTGGTTCTGTGTCCATTGCCCTGTGTGAGGACTCTCTGTGCCCTGGGAGGACAGTGCGGCCAGGGTAGGGGGGTAGAACCTGGACGTTGGCATCAGACAGACCTGGATCCCAACTCCTCCGAATACCAGCTGTGGGATGTTAGGCCAGTCATTTACCTCATTTGAGCCTCAGTTTCCTAATCTGTAAAATGGGGTAACTCTAGTACTTACCTCATAGGGTGACTGTGAGGATTAAAGGAGTTGAATTTGTAAGGTAGTTAAAACAGTGCCCCATGTGATTACCCATCTGGGTCTTGGCTTTCTCAGATGGGGACGATGATGGAGAACTCACACAGTTGTTATAAGACTTGAGTGAGCTCATGAGGGGAGAGGTGGCAGAGGGTCATGGTGAGTTATGCAAGGGCCTGGAGCCAGGCTGCCTGGGTTCACTTGCTGACTCCACCAGATGCTGGCTGTGACCTTGAGTAAGTTACAGAACCACTCTAAGCATCAGTTTCCTCAACCATAAAATACAATGCCACTAGTACCCACCCCGTGGGGCGGCTGTGAAGATTAAGTGAGTGGATTTGGTAAGGCAGACAAAGCAGTGTTTGGTCCATGCTCACTACATTTTAGCATCATTGACAGAAAATGCCTGGGGGTGTTCCGAGCACATAGGAGGCTCTCAGCAAAAGTGGATTCCTTATGGCCAGCCAGCTGGTCTCTGTTCTAAACAGCTCACATGAAGTAACTCATTTAATCCTATTAACAACCCTTTGAGGTCCATTGCATTAGCATCCCTATTAGACAGATGGGGAAACTGAGGCACAGAGAGAGCTAGGTGACTTGCCAGAAGACATGGAAGTGGTAAGTGTCAGAGCCAGGGTTGAACCGGACAATCTGGCTGTAGAGTCCAGGCCCTCAAAGGCCACAAGAGCTGGGGTGAGACTGAGAATCTGCATTTCTAATGTGCCTCCAGGTGATGCTGATGCTGCTGGCCTGGGAATCCCACTTGGATTAGCGCTGGTCTACAGGAGGCGCGTTTGTTGAGCACCCACCCTGTGACAGGCCCTGGTGTTGCTACAAGGACCACACTCGGTACTTCACTCTCTACCTCAGCTTCCACCTCTGTAAAATGGGTTTGTTGTGAGGCTTCAGTGGGAGGCGCTCTGGAGCCGCAGGCAGCAAGTGCTCAGTGACTGTGACTGTGTTAGCTGGTGTCGCCAGGGGCCCAGGCAGGCGCTGGGGCTCCCAGCTGTGTTATCCCATAACCCCCATGTCATCTCTGACAGGACACTGGATGGGCAGAGAGCTGAACGAGACCGTCCTCAGGTGCTCGGGGTCTTGCTGGGGGAGCTTGGCTTTGGGCTGGTCCTGTAGCCCCACGGGAGGTGGGTGGAAGGGCAGGGAGGGCATTTTCTGCTCTGAGAAAAGTCGTAGTCTGGATACCCGCACACTGGATTCCTTCCCTCCTTCCTTGTCTCACTCCTCCGCTCCCCGCTGGGGCTGCCTGGAGTCCCTGCAAATAAACCACTGGCTCCCACATCCTGGTCTCCCACCTGCTTCTTTCGGAACCCAGCCTGGCACAGTGCTGAAGCACTAACTGTAGCCATGAACCCATCAGGTTCCTCCTCGGTCATGGCCACGACATCCTGGCCTTTTTCATGTCTATCCCCAAATCCATCTGTATCACAAGGCCTTTCTTGGGCCTTCAGTGCAAGGCGAACTTCCAGGGGTGGGCATCTGGCGGGTTCCAGACCCGAGGGGAGGGTTGGGTGGGCAATGACCTAGGGCACCATTCACTTCTTGTTTGGAGGTGATTCTGAACCTGTTGATGGGTGTAAATCGTTAAGTCATCTCTGGAACTCATTCTTCATCGGTGTGATTTTTCACTTATCTCTTGATATAGATGTGTTTTTGCCTTGCAAAGTAACTAAGACAGAACTTCCAGGAGGTTAATGCTCCAGAGGTATCCCAGGAAGGTGTGTGACTGAGGCAGCAGGAACAAGGGACAGACCCTAGACAGGGAGGCAGGAGATCTGAGGCAGGTACTACTGACCAGCTGACCGGCTGTGTGGCCCTGGGCAGGCTGCTAGCTGTCTCTGAGTCTTCGTTTCACAGAACGTCAGCTCAGGAGGGCCTTAGGGATAATACAGTCCAACTCGTCCTTCACACACGGGGAAGATGAGGCCCTGCGAGGGGAAGCGACTTGCTTGGGTGTCTGAATGGAACAGAGCCTGCACCTCCTGGGTGCCCCCTGTGGCACCTGCTCCCCAGCTGGGTGACCTTGGGCCAGTTACCTGACTTCTCTTTGCCTCTGTTTCTTCATCTCAGGAAGTCAGTTCACAGAAAAGCAATTCATCAAACGGATGGGCTTCCTTCCCTTTCCAGCAGTCACTGGAAGTCCTGGTTTTTGCAGATTTATGTCCTGGTTCTTCGTAGCTACAGTCCTGCCTCTGTTTCCGCCACTCTGGTGAAACAGCTGCCTGGTTTCTAGGCCCAGACCAGGGCTAAGGTATCTGCCTGTCTGAGCATCTCACGGATCATTGGGCAAATGAATTTTTGGTAATTGGTCACTTGATGAATTGACTATTTACTAAATGGATTTTCAGCAAATTAACCCAGAATCGCTACTCCTTAGGACTGTTCAAAAGATTAAATGAGATAATGTACGAAAAACATTTAGCACAGGGCTGACACATAGTTGATACTCACTAAATGTTTCCATCACCACCACCATCATCATCATTATTATTGATGCTGTTGTGGTAGTGACAAAGTGCATGCTGGGCAAGTGAGGTGGTGAGACCCTAAACTTGGTGGATGGGGCAGTGGAGCGGGGAGGGAGGGGCTGCAGGAGCAGAGCGGGGCCTAGACACACATGTACTTCCCAGTTACTGTGGACAAAAAATATTCCCTTTCGGCTTAAGCTGGTTTAGGTGGCTGGCTTTGCTACCATTTGCAGTGAAAACATTCCACACGATTTTCCACGTTGCTGTCTTGGCTGGGCAGAGCTGTGGGCGCAAGGGAGTGACTGCCCTGGGCCAGGCGATGCGATGAATTTCCTCCCCCTCCCATCACCCATCACAGCCCTTCCAAGCTATCACCCCCATTTCAGAGTGAGGACGTGAGGATGCTGAGGCCCATGGAGAGGGAGGGACCTGCCCAAGACTCCAGACCGGGAGCTGGTCCAGCCACTCTCCTGCACCAGCTCTCTTCCCTCCCAGCTCAGCGTTCAGGTCCTTGGGCATCAGGGGACAGAGACTGAGGGGCACTGTCCAGTCACCTCTCTGGGCCAGTCTGTGGACCTGGTAGGAGTCAGGGCCTCCAAGCCAGCTGATGAGACGGTTGGGGGTTGAAATCTGAGCATCAGAAAAGGCCAGATTTAGATAGATGGAATTTTAATAACTTATAGTTAAAATTTTTCTCAAGTTGATGAGCTGCTAGAAATCTTGGAAAAAACCCAACCCATTACATTAAAGGGTTGTGCGCTCTTTGCTTCTAGAAGACGGTTATCCTCTCTCTTCCCCCTGTGTCTGCTTCACCCCCTCAGAGGGAAGTCCCACCTTCTCTCTCTCTCTCTCTCTCTCTCTCTCTCTCATTTCTCCCCCCCTCCCCTCGCTCCTCCCCTAGAGCTGTAACCAGTAAGGTCCCAGTAGTGGGAGGCAGGCCCCAGGAACTCCAGGCTGGGACATCTTCCACCCTGGGTGATCAGGTCCAGTTAATAGTCAACCAAGGACCCCGAGCAGCTATGCGTCAGCTTCCCCTTCCTCCACAGTCCCTGGCAATGGGGAGGAGGGAAGGACTCCTATTTCCTGCTGTCCCCAGAGCAGAGGGCTCCAGGAGTGGGGGCATCGCAAGATGTTTAGGAAGAGGAAGGAAGCTGAGGCTAGATCTGCAATCCCTTACTAAAGCAAAAGGATGTTTTTAAGAAGTTTAGGCCACAGCTGTCACCACAGCTGGCAATGACGAGGTGCTGCTGGGTGGTGGGCACGTTCCCCACATCACCTGCAGTGTCCCACCCACCCTTCCAGCTGCAGGCAGGAGGTGGACATTCACGGAGGCCAAGGGCAGCAGGGCCAGAATCAAACGCAGGTCTGTCCACCCCGGCCCTGGCTCTTCCCACTGGGTGGGCGGCCTCTGAGGCTCCATCTCTCTTCCACTCACTCATCCACTCCTTCCTCCAGTCAACATGGCTGAAGACCACCAGGGCCCAGACCCTTGGGAAGCTTGGGGTCCAGCACAGGCCCCAGAGAAGATACAACATGGGCCTGGGGCCCAGAAGGGTGCAGAGCACTGATTGGCTTATGGGGAAACAGGAGGGTCAGGAGGCTTGGGCTGGATTAAGTCAAAGCTGGGAACTGATTACACAAATGGGGGCGGGGAAGGCAGCACAGAGACCTAAGAGGCAGGGAGAGGGCAGCAGGACCTGAGGAAGAAAGACTGCCAGACCCCTTTCCTCTCATCCCGGCTCCATGCCCTCCCTCTGCAGCCCAGCCTTTCCTCTTTCCTGTCCATGGGGCCCACAGGTGCCAGAGTATGTCTCCCATGGCTAGCCACCGGCAGGGACTGGCCAGGGTCTCTCAGGTCAAATCCAAGCCTGGCTGGTCTGGCCTGGGTCAGGTGTCAGCCCTGGTCCAATCAGAAGAGGCCGGGAGCCTGGTGCTCTCATCCCTGCAGGGCCCAGAGAGAAGGAAGGAATAAATGAAGGAATGCTAACAGGGAGCAGAAGTCTTAAAGCAAGAGGAAGTAACAACCCCTGGTTTTATGTTTTACTCAAGCAGCTGTTCGAAATATAATCATCACTAATAATAAAAATGAATATTCACTGCAGATTGGTAAGTGCTGGGCCTGTGCTGAGGGCTTTACACCCATTTTCTCATTTGATCTCTAACCACAGCCTTGGAGGAGGTGAGGGTACTCTCACGTCTTACAGGGGAGGACAGGAGACCCTCGGTGCAAAGCGCCCCAGGGCTGTGGCTGGTGAAGAGCAAAGCTGGGACCCGAGGCCCTGCTTGTGGGACTCCAGGTCCTTCTTAGAACCTAAGTGCACCAAGAGCAGGGACCTCTGTGTCTCGTTCAGTGCTCATCCCCAGTGCCTAGTGCAGTGCCAAGCACATAGTAGACGCCCAATGAATACTTGACCAATAAATGAGCGCATGTGTGATCCCTTCTGTTTCCCCAACATTTTCACAAGGTGGGAGGCTTCTCACACACCCCGTGCTTACCCAGGCCACGGCTCATGAGCCCAGTTTTCAAGGTAAAGTGCTCCTGGTTTGGAGAGGTCTAATGACTCACCTGGCGCTCCAATGGGCTCCACTGGGCTCCACTGGAACGTGAACTCGGGACCTGGGCTCCTAGAGGATTCTGTATGGTATGCACAGTGTAGACTCTGGGCACAGACAGACCTGGTCCAAGTCCTGGTTCTGCCTTTCCACAGGTGAGTCATGGTGGGTGACTTGCTTAAGCCTCAGTGGGTCTCAGTTTCCTTTTCTGTAAAATGGGAATGATGATAGTCCCACTTACAGGGCAGCTGTGAGGTTTAAATGAGAAATGGATACAGAGCCGGGGTCCTCAACCTTGGTCCTATTGCCATTTGGTCCAGGTACTTCCTTGTTGTGGCGGCTGTCCTATAGGTTGTCCTATTATAGGATGTGTAACAGCATCCCTGGCCTCTACTCACGATGCCAGTGAGCACAGAGGAGACGCAGAGAGCGCTAAGGACTGTGATTTACTATCATGATTGTGATGGTGTCTGTGGGCCGGGCCTGTCCGCTACTGCGTCCCTGGGACCCATGCTGGCCTGGCACACAGTAGGTGTTCAGAAGCCACTGCCAGCGGCTGGGGTCCCCTCTGCCCAGCTGGATGGACCTCCCTGAAGCCCCTCCTGCGAAAGGAACAGCAGCAGAACCCCGCGACTCTAAAGAAGAGACAATTTCATGGAATTCTCAGCCTCTCCCTTTCTCTCTTCTTCTCACTCTCACTCTCCACTGTGGTGTCAGCTGGGCTCCAGCAGAGCCGGAGGCAAAACGACAGGGAGTCAAAGTCTCGGTGCCCTTCGCTCCGGCTTTTATCTGCCTGATTTCACGCAGCCCGAGTCCTGGCTGCCGAACAGCTTGAGAAATGTCCAAACTATATTAACTCATAGGGCATGAGTGAGCAGTAAGAGAACACTTGTCACCCACCTCCAGCCTGTTCCCTGAGCTTCCCGTGTCCCCAGTGTGGGGGGACTGTCTTGGTCCATCTCAGTTCCCCTGACTTCTTCATAATCACGCCTGTGGGACTTGAGGTGATTTTCCCGGAATGAGAGCTGGAGGAGGCTGGGTGCTCTCATCCCCACGCAGCAGCCAGTGATGGCCAGCACGCCAGCCAGGGAGCCCTCGGCCAGGGCGGTGCAGGGGTACAGAGCACACAGCAGAAACACTCATGGAAGACAGCTGACGGTTGGGTTATGTTCCCCCTTTCCACTTTTATTAATATATTTTAACAGCTTTATTGAGGTATAATGACATACAATAAACTTCCATTTTTAAAGCGTGCAATTTGATGAGTTTAACATAGGTATACACACATGAAACCATCCCCACCATCATGATAGTGAACAAATCCAAATCCTTAACTTTCCTTGTGCCCCCTTGGTCACCCCACCATCCTGCCCTCCCTACTGCCTCCTCTGCTGGTCTGCTTGCTGTCGCTATAGATTTGATTTCATTGTCTACAGTTTTATATCAATGGAATCCTACCGTATGTGTACTCAGCATAGCTATTTTGAGATTCATCTATGCTGCTGTATGTTTCAGTAGTTCATTTCTTTTTAATATTGAATGGTATTCCATTGTATGGATATACAACAATTTGTTGATTCCTTCTCCTGTTAATGGACATTTGAGTTGTTTCCAGTCCTTGGCTATTACAAATAAAACTGCTACGAACATTTGTGCACCAGGCTTTGTATAGATATATGCTTTCTTTGGGACAAATACTAAAGAGTGGGGCTTCCCTGGTGGCGCAGTGGTTGAGAATCTGCCTGCCAATGCAGGGGACACAGGTTCGAACACTGGTCCGGGAAGATCCCACATGCCGTGGAGCAACTAGGCCCGTGAGCCACAACTACTGAGCCTGCGCGTCTGGAGCTTGTGCTCCGCAACAAGAGAGGCCACAACAGTGAGAGGCCCGTGCACCGCGATGAAGAGTGGCCCCCGCTTGCCGCAACTAGAGAAAGTCCTCGCACAGAAACGAAGACTCAGTGCAGCCAAAAATAAATAAGCTTTCATAAAAAAAAAAAACACACAAAAAACTAAAGAGTGGAATGACTGGATCGTACGGTAGGTATATGTTTAAGTTTCTAAGAAATGAACATCCTGTTTTCCAAAGTGTATGGCATCAGCATGTAGATTTCAGTTGCTCCACATCCTCATCAGCACTTGGTATAGTGAGTCTTTCTACTTTTAGTCATTCTAATGGGTGTGTAGTGACCCATTATGGTGTTAATGTGCATTTCCCTGATGTCTAATGACATTGAACACTTTTTCATTTGCTTATTTGCCATCCTTATTTTTCTATTTTGGTGATGTTTCTGTTCAAATCTTTGGTCATTTTTTTAATTAAGTTATTGTTTTTATTATTAATTTTCCAGAATTTTTATAGATTTTGAATACAAGTCCTTTATTAAGTATATAATTTGCAACTATTTTCTTCTGGTTTGTGACTTGTCTTTTTATTCTTTTTCGAAGAGCAGACCTTTTAAATGTTGATGAAGTCCAATTTGTTAATTTCTTCTTTTAAGGATGCACAGTTGGTGTCATATCTAAGAAATCTTTGCCTAAATAAAGGTGATAAATATTTTCTCTTAAGCTTTTTGTAGAACATTTTATAGATGTAGGTTTTGAATTTAGATATATAATAAATACTGAGCTAGTTTTTGTATATGGTGCAAGGTGTAAATTGAGTTTTTTTTTTTTTTGCACATGGACAGCCAGTTGTTAAAAAGACTATCCTCTTTCCACTGAATTGCCTTTGCACTTTTGTCAAAAATCAGTTGTTATATATATTTATATATATGGGTCTATTTCTAGACTTCTATTCCACTGATCAATTTATCTACGTTTACCAACACCACACTATTTTAATTACTCTAGCCTTACAATAAATGTGAAGTCAGGTAGTGTTAGTCCTACAATTTTTCTCTTCTTTTTGATCTTTCTAGGTCATTTGCATTTCCATTTGATTTTTAGAATCAATTTACCGTTTTCTATAAAAAAAAAGACTGTTAGGATTTTGCTTGTTATTGCATTGAATCTATTCATTAGTTTGGGGAGAACTGACATTTTCCAACCAAGAATATGGAGTTTTTCTCCATTTATTTAGGTCCTCTTCAATTTCTCTCCACAATGTTTTGGAGTTTTCAGAGCTCAAGTTGAACACAGCTTTTGTCGGATTTGTCCCTAAGTATTTCATATTTTTGATGCTATTGTAAATAGTGTTTTAAAATTTTTATTTCTGATTTTCATTGCTACTATATAGAAACACAATTGATTTTCACATATAGATCTTTTATTTTGCAACCTTTCTAAATTTACTTCTTTATTCCAGTAGCTTTTGTTGTCGATTTCATTAGACTTCTACATTGGCAATCATGACATCTACGAATAAAAACATTTTTACTTCTTCCTTTCCAATTCCTTGCCTCTATTTCTTGTTCTTGCCCTTGGACATAGGCATTCCTTGTTTTCAGGCCTTTGGACTTAGATTAGAAGCTATATCATTCATACCCTGGCTCTCAGGCCTTTGGGTTTGGACTGGAACTACATTACTGGCTTTCCTGGACCTCCAGCTTAAAGATGGTAAATTGTGGGCCTTCTCAGCCTCAGGAATTGCATGAGACAATCCCCCATAATAAATTTCTTTCTATATAACTATATATATTCTTTTAGTTTTGTTTCTCTAGAGAATCCTAACTAATACATATAAGTATATGATTAATTTTATAGGTACCTATCAAACCAGTTTTTAGTGTTAATCTACTATTTTGCATTCCCACCAGCAGTGTACAAAAGTTCCAGTTGATCTGCTTCCTTGCTAGCAATTGGTATTTTATTTTAGCCATTCTAATAAGTATGTGTTGGTATCTCACTGTGGTTTTAATTTGTATACTTCTAATGGCTAATCATGTCAAACATCTTTCCATGTGCTTATTTGGCACTGTCTATGCTCTTTGGTAAAATCTCTCTCTATTTTTTTTTTTTTTTTTTTTTTTGCGGTACGCGGGCCTCTCACTGTTGTGGCCTCTTCCGTTGCGGAGCACAGGCTCCGGACACGCAGGCTCAGCGGCCATGGCTCACGGGCCCAGCCGCTCCGCGGCATGTGGGATCCTCCCGGATCGGGGCACGAACCCGTGTCCCCTGCATCGGCAGGTGGACTCTCAACCACTGCACCACCAGGGAAGCCCTCTTCATATATCTTTTGCCGACTTTCTAGTTGGATTTTTTTTGCTGTTGAGTTTTGAGGGTTCTTTATATATTCCAGACATTAGTCCTTTGTTGGATATGCGGTTTGCAAATATTTTCTCCTACTCTGTAGATTTTCTTTTCATCCTCTTAATGAAGTATTTTGAAGGGCAAAAGTTTTTATTTTGATGAAGTCCAATTTATCAATTTTTCCTTCTATAGATTGTGCTTTTGGTTTCAAGTCTGTGAACTCTTTGTCTAGCCCTAGATCTCAAAGCTTTTCTCCTATGTTGTTTTCTAAAAACTTTATAGTTCTACATTTTACATGTAAGCCCATGATCCAAAGTTGAGTTAATGTTTATATAAGGTGTGAAGCTTAGGATGAAGTATTATTTTTGCCTATGGAAGTTCAACTGCTCCAGCACCATTTGTTGAAAGGGCTGTTTTACTCCACTGAATTGCTTTTCTG
Organism: Tursiops truncatus; assembly: GCF_011762595.2. Taxonomy (NCBI): domain Eukaryota; kingdom Metazoa; phylum Chordata; class Mammalia; order Artiodactyla; family Delphinidae; genus Tursiops; species Tursiops truncatus. The sequence continues at coordinate 160,552,123 of NC_047034.1, read as the reverse complement.
TTTTTTAATAGATCTTTATCGGAGTATAACTGCTTCACAACATTGCACTAGCCTCTGTCGCACAACAAAGTGAATCAGCCACATGCACACATACGTTCCCATATCCCCTCCCTCTTGAGCCTCCCTCCCACCCTCCCTATCCCATCCCTCTAGGTCTTTGCAAAGCACCAAGATCTCCCTGTGCTATGCTGCTGCTTCCCACTAGCTAACTATTTTACATTTGGTAGTATATATATATGTCAATTCTACTCTCACTTCTTGCCAGCTTCCCCCCCCCCCCCACCATGTCCTCAAGTCCATTCTCTATGTCTATGTCTTTATTCCTGTCCTGCCACTAGGTTCATCAGTACCATTTCTCTTTTTATTTAAGATTCCATATAGATGCGTTAGCATACGGTATTTGTTTTTCTCTTTCTGACTTACTTCACTCTGTATGACATACTCTAGGTCCATCCACCTCACTACAAATAACTCAATTTTGTTTCTTTTTATGGCTGAGTAATATTCCATTGTATATATGTGCCACATCTTCTTTGTCCATTAGTCTGTTGATGGACACTTAGGTTGCTTCCATGTCCTGGCTATTGTAAATAGTGCTGCAATGAACATTGTGGTAGTTGCTTTTTTGATTGTCCAAAATCAGTTGGCATATCTCTGTGGATCTATTTCTGGGTCCTCTGCTCTGTTCCATTGATCTATATGTCTAACTCTCTGCCACTGTCCTTGCCTTTATTTTAATTGGATTGTTTTCTTATTTTTGAGTTTTGAGTGTTCATTTTATGTTCTGCACACAAATTCTTTGTTGAATAAGTTGTTTGCAAATATTTTCTCCCACTCTGTAGCTTGTCTCTTCATTGTTTTGATAGTGTGTTTCCACAGAACAATAGTGTTAAATTTTGATGACCTCCAAGGTATCATTTTTTTTCTTTTATGGATTATGCTTTTGGTGTCATTTGTAAGAACTCTTCATCTAAATCCAGGTCATGGATATTTTATCCTAAAAATTTTCTGCACTGAATTACTTTTGCATCTTTGTCAAATATCAAATGGTTGTATTGGTGTGAGTCTACTTCTGGACTATCTATTCTGTTCTACTGATTTATATTTCTGTCTCTTTACCAAGTACCACATTGTCTTGATTACTGTAGCTTTACAGTAAATCTTAAAATTAAAGTGTGTGATGCCTCCAACTTTGTTCTCTCATTTAAAAATTGTTTATCTATTCCAGTTCCTTTGCCCTATCAGATAAATTTTAGAATCAACTTCTCTATGTATACAAGAAAATTCTGCTTGAACTTTGACTGGCATAGTATTAAGTAAATAGATAATTTTGGGGATACATAGACCTCTTACTGACTCTTCCGAGTCATGAACATTGTATGTCTTTTCATTTATTTAGGTCTTTTTTGGATTTCTTTCAACAGCATTTTGTGGTTTCCAGCATACAGGTACCATATATGTTTTATTAGATTTATACCTGGTATTGCATTTTTCTTGGGGCTATAGTAAATGATATTGTGTTTTCAAAGACATTTTTCACTGGATTTAGAATGTGTGTGTATGTGAGTGTGTCACAATTATTTTTAAAGAAATTTTAAAAATAAGAAAAAATTTATATTTCTGGTACTCTTTCTTTTTTTAAGTTCATTAATTAATTAATTTTTGGCTGCGTTGGGTCTTCGCTGCTGTGCGTGGGCTTTCTCTGGTTGCAGCGAATGGGGGCTACTCTTTGTTGCGGTGCACACGCTTCTTATTGTGGTGGCTTCTCTTGTTGTAGAGCAAGGGCTCTAGGTGCGAGGGCTTCAGTAGTTGTGGCACGTGGGCTCAGCAGTTGTGGCTTGCAGGCTCTAGAGCGCAGGCTCAGTAGTTGTGGTGCGTGGGCTTAGTTGCTCTGCGGCATGTGGGATCTTCCTGGACCAGGGCTCAAACCCATGTCCCCTGCATTGGCAGGTGGATTCTTAACCACTGCACCACCAGGGAAGTCCTCTGGTACTCTATGGCTTTGTGTAGAGCCATATTTTCATCTGGTATCATTTTTCTTTGGCCTGAAGGGCTACCTTTAATATTTCTTGTATTGAAGATCTTTACATGTCTGAAAAAGTTTTTATTTCACTTTCATTTTGAAAGACAGTTTTCACTGGTTATGGTATTGTAGGTTCAGAGATTTGCTTTCCTTTCAATACTTTAAGGATGTGGCCTCACTGTCTTCTTGCTTTCATTGTTTCTGAAGAGAAATCTGCTGTCATTGTTACCTTTGTTCCTTTGTACTTAAGGTTTCTTTTTTCTCTGTTGGCTTTTAACCTCTTCTCTTTATCACTGGCTTTAGGAAAATTGATTATGGTATGCCTTGGTATAGTTTTCTTGTGTTTGGAATCTGTTGAGATTCTTAGATCTCTGGGTTTAGAGATGGTATCAAATTTAGAGAAAATTCTGCCATGTTTTTCTTCAAATATTTTTCTACTCCCACTCCCTTTCTCTTTTTTTTCCTTTAGGAACTTGAATTACATATACATCATCCTGCCTGAAGTTGTCCTGTAACTCATGGATGCTCTTTTCTTTTCTGTAAAATTCTTTTTTTTCCCTGTGCTTTATTTTGGATAGTTTCTATTGTTATGACTTCACATTCATCAATTTTTTTTTCTGCAATTTCAAATCTCTTAATCCCATCTGGATTTTCATCAGGCATTGTAATTGTCATCTCTAGAATTTGATCTAATTCTTTTAAAATTTTTCCATGTTTCTACATAGCATTTTGAACATAGGGAACACAGTGATAACAACAGTTTAAATGCCCTTGTCTGCAAATTCTAACATCTCTTTTGGTTCAGGGTTGGTTTTCTTTTTTTGCTTTTTTTTAACGTCTTTATTGGAGTATAATTGCTTTACAGTGGTGTGTTAGTTTCTCCTGTACAGCAAAGTGAATCAGCTATACATATATCCCCACTTCTTCTCCCTCTTGCGTCTCCCTCCCACCCTCCCTATCCCACCCCTCTAGGTGGACACAAAGCACTGAGATGATCTCCCTGTGCTATTCGGCTAGCTATCTATTTTATGTTTGGTAGTGTATATATGTCTGTGTCACTCTCTCACTTCGTCCCAGCTTACCCTTCCCCCTCCCTGTGCCCTCAAGTCCATTCTCTACATCTGTGTCTTTATTCCTGTCCTGCCCCTAGGTTCTTCAGAACCATTTTTTTTCTTTTTTTAGATTCCATATATATATGTGTTAACATATGGTATTTGTTTTTCTCTTTCTGACTTACTGCACTCTGTATGACAGTTTCTGTATGACATTCTGTATGACAGTCTACAAATAACTCAATTTCATTTCTTTTTATGGCTGAGTAATATTCCATTGTATATATGTGCTACATCTTCTTTATCCATTCATCTGTTGATGGACCCTTAGGTTGCTTCCATGTCCTGGCTATTGTAAATAGAGCTGCAATAAACATTGTGGTACAAGACTCTTTTTGAATTATGGTTTTCTCATGGAATATGCCCAGTAGTGGGATTGCTGGGTCATATGGTAGTTCTATGTAGTTTTTAAAGGAACCTCCATACTGTTCTCCATAGTGGCTGTATCAACTTACATTCCCACCAACAGTGCAAGAGGGTTCCCTTTTCTCCACACCCTCTCCAGCATTTATTGTTTGTAGATGTTTTGAGGCTACCCATTCTGACTGGTGTGAGGTGATACCGCACTGTAGTTTTGATTTGCATTTCTCTAATAATTAGTGATGTTGAGCATCCTTTCATGTGTTTGTTGGCAATCTGTATGTCTTCTTTGGAGAAATGTCTATTTAGATCTTCTGCCCATTTTTTGATTGGGTTTTTTGTTTTTTTGATATTGAGCTGCATGAGCTGCTTGTATATTTTGGAGATTAATCCTTTGTCAGTTGCTTCGTTTGCAAATATTTTCTCCCTTTCTGAGGGTTCTCTTTTCATCTTGTTTATAGCTTCCTTTGCTGTGCAAAAGCTTTTAAGTTTCATTAAGTCCCATTTGCTTATTTTTGTTTTTATTTCCGTTTCTCTAGGAGATGGGTCAAAAAGGATCTTACTGTGATTTATGTCATAGAGTGTTCTGCCTATATTTTCCTCTAAGAGTTTTATAGTGTCTGGCCTTACATTTAGGTCTTTAATCCATTTTGAGCTTATTTTTGTGTATGGTGTTAGGGAGTGTTCTAATTTCATTCTGTTACATGTAGCTGTCCAGTTTTCCCAGCATCACTTATTGAAGAGACTGTCTTTTCTCCACTGTATATCCTTGCCTCCTTTATCAAAGATAAGGTGACCATAAGTGCATAGGTTTATCTCTGGGCTTTCTCTCCTGTTCCATTGATCTATATTTCTGTTTTTGTGCCAGTACCATACTGTCTTGATTATTGTAGTTTTGTAGTATAGTCTGAAGTCAGGGAACCTGATTCCTCCAGCTCTGTTTTTCTTTCTCAAGATTGCCTTGGTTATTCGGGGTCTTTTGTGTTTCCATACAAATTTAATTTTTTGTTCTAGTTCTGTGAAAAATGCCATTGGTAGTTTGATAAGGATTACATTGAATCTGTAGATTGCTTTGGGTAGTATAGCCATTTTCACATTGTTGATTCTTCCAATCCAAAAACATGGTATATCTCTCCATCTGTTTGTATCATCTTTAATTTCTTTCATCAGTGTCATGGTTTTCTGCATACAAGTCATTTGTCTCCTTAGGTAGGTTTATTCCTAGGTATTTTATTCTTTTTGTTGCAGTGGTAAATGGGAGTGTTTCTTTAATTTCTCTTTCAGATTTTTCCAGGGTTGCTTTTAATTGACTGATTTGCTCCTCATTATGGGTCATATATTTCTACTCTGTGTGTCTGCTAATCTTTAATTGTATACCATTCTCAATTTTGCCTTGTAGGATGGTTGATATTTTTGTATCCTTATAAATATTCTTGGGAATGACTTAAATTGCCTGAAAATGGTTTGATCCTTTTGGGTCCTGCTCTGAAGCATCGTTAGTTGAGTCCAGAGCATCATTTAGCCTTGGACTAATTCCTCCCACTACTTAGGCAAGATTCTTCTGAGTACTCTACCCGATACTCTGTGAGTCAGGATGTGGGAATAGTGCTGTTCCCGTCCAGTGTGAGCACTGGGCACTGTCCCCTCCAATCCTCTTGAATGGTTCTTTCCTCAGACTCAAGTATTCCCTTCACACATATATACTGGTTAGTACTCAGCTGAATACTCCAGGAGGACCCTCTGCAGATTCCCAGCATTCTCTCTGTGTAGCTCCCTCCTCCACAGTGCTCTGTCCTGTGAACTCTAGTTTTCTTGTTCTCCCTGGACTCATTGCTCATCATCTCTTCAATTCGTTGTGTCTACTGGCTCCTGGGTTCTGCCTCCCTGTATCCTGAAACTCTCTCATTGTTTTCACTGGAGCAACCACTGACTCACCTAATTCATTCCTGTCTCTTAGGAATCACTGTCTCTCATTGTCTGGAGTTCAGTGTCTTGAAAACTGTGGTTTCATATATTTTGTTTGTTTGGTTTATTGGTCAGTTATTTCCAGCATGAAGGTAAGCCCGGACCCAGTTCCTCCATCCTGGCTAGACGCAAAAGTCTGGCCATGGGTTTTCCCATGGCCATAAAAGGGCAGGGCAGACAACTCTTTTCTTTTCTAGGACTGAACAAAATGAATGTCTCAAATCTCCATTCATCTCTGGCCCAAGACCTGGGTTTGCCTTGTGGGAGAGAGTGCAACGTGGAGAACTTGCTCTTGCAAGGCTGTGCCCACCTGTGGGCCCTTTGCTGGAGTGCAGTTCTTCATTATCATTCTCGATACTGTGGGTTTAGCAGTCCACCATCAATTTCCTAATAGTTTCTAGTGAAAAAGAGACATGAGCACTTTCAATGTACTTTTCAATTGTGAGACACATGCCACTTTTTAGAAATAATGAAGTATGAAAAAAAAATCTTTAAAAAAGTGCAGAATTAATAGCTAATGAGTTTGGAGTGTTGACTCCATGCCAGGCCCTGGCTTGGGGCTTTGCAGGCATTACCTCCTTTAATTCTCCTAAAGAGCCTGTGGGGTGGGCACTGGTATGATGCTCATTTGACAGATGATTAAACTGAGGCTCAGAGAGGTGGGGTTTCATGCCCAAGCTCACCCAGCTGATAAGTGGCAGAGTTGGGACTAAAACTCAGGCCTCTTTTGTTCCCCCAAAGTCCAAGCTCTTAGATGCTGGGTCGTGTGGCCCCTTAATGCACACACAGGTGCAGAGCTGAGAGCCCCAGAGCAGAAGCAGGTGACCCTGGAGGAACCTTGCCTTCCTTTCTTCTTCCCACACCCTCTCTCCTGGCAAATACATGCTGGACTTGGGATCTATCCAGAACTGCCATCTCTCAGACTCATTATTTCCTCTGTTGAAGTGCATACCACGGCAGTTGACAGCCACCAGAATTGAGAGAATGCAAAGAAAACACGACTTACAAAACCAAAAATGATGTTTTAATGTTGCTGTCTTTTTCCTTTAGATGAAGCATGGTTCTCTAAAGCATAGTGTTTTTTTTCCTTCACTTCAAATAACATGTGTTGTTTTAAATTTATTTTATTTTATTGTTTTGGCCATGCCATGCAGCATGTGGGGTCTTAGTTCCCCAACCTGGGACTGAACCCATACCCCCTGCAGTGGAAGCATGAAGTCTTAACCACTGGACTGCCAGCGAAGTCCCCTAATATGTGTTGGGCTTTTTTTTTCTTTTTTTTTGCGGTACGCGGGCCTCTCACTGTTGTGGCCTCTCCCGTTGCGGAGCACAGGCTCTGGACGCGCAGGCTCAGCGGCCATGGCTCACGGGCCCAGCCACTCCGCAGCATGTGGGATCTTCCCAGACCAGGGCACGAACCCTGCAACGGCAGGCGGACTCTTAACCACTGCGCCACCAGGGAAGCCCTATGTGTTGTTTTTAATTGTGATTATTAGGAGACTTTATTAGGATCCTGGGATCGCCCCACCCCCTCCTGGGTCCCCTGGGCCATCAGTCAGGGCAGATGGGGGTCTCATGGGTCACGAGTGTTCCCTGCACTGGATCCATGGGTCACGAGCGTGCCCAGGAGAAGGTGGCACCCTCCACTTGCTGGGGTGGGGGCAGTCCAAGGAAACTAAAAGAGTCCTGGCCTTGAGGGGGATGCGGGCTGAGACCCTGGCGCTTCCTGTGTGCTGGGCCCTGTGCTGGGTCTTTACAAAGTCCAGTTTCCTAGTTCTTCTGCTCACTCTGTGGGGTGGGAACTATTAATACTGTTGCTTCACAGATGGGCAAACAGGTGCAACGTACTTGCCCAGGGTCACAAAGCTGCAATGAATGGGGCAGGAGATGGACCCCAGGCTGTGTGCAGCCATGGGCTCCTGCGAGAAAGGTGAAATCAGGCCTCAGCTACAGACCGTCCTGTGATCAGGCCTCGGCTTCTTCACCTGTAAATTGGAGAGAATGATACTTCCCCAGGGGTGGCTGGATGGGGAAGACCAGCAGACAGTCTCTGGGTGCTCCTTAGGGCCTTGGGGTTCCTATAAGGTAGGCCTCTGTTGTGCCCCCATTGGTCCTCTCGGGAAAAGTATGTGTGGCTTTTGCCAGAAACTGGAGAGGCTGGGCTAGCGGCCACACCCAGGCCGGGTTGGCAGGGGGTGGGTACCATGCACCCTCCCTCCCCTGAGACAGGGGCAGTTCCTGACTCAGAGCTGGGCTGTGCGAAGTACTGAGCAGCATACCTGGCACACAGCAGGCGCTCCATAAGTGGTGACTACTGTTTGCCATTTGCAGAGGGCTTTAAATAAAAGCTTCACAAGAGATGTTTGTGCTCTGTCTGTTGCTGTTGCGGGCACCCAGGACCTGGCATGCAGTAGATGCTCAGTTAAATATTGGTTGAATGAATACACGAGGGGACGTCAGTGTGTTTTTACTGAGGCTGGACCCGGTGGGGCCCGGCTGCCGGACCTTCCAGCCCAGGGCTCTGTCTGGTTCACAACCGTGTCTCCAGAGCCTGCCTGGGAGCCTCGCTCCTGCTCTGGGCAGCTGAGGATGATTCACCTCTGATGCCAGGGTTAAAAGAGTGTGCTGAGCTGCCTGCCACTGTGCCCTGTTGCTGAGGTGCTGGTCCCCTGCACACACCCCCGTACACACTTTCTCTCTCTTGCGCGTGCACGCGCACACGCACACACACATGCAAGCGCGCGCAGCAGCTGGATGTTACACTAATGGCCCCTCCTGAGCTCCTTGCATCCCTCACGAGTTTCTGGCCTTAAGGGTGGGCAGAATCAGCGGCCAGGAAGCTGGAAGGTCTCCTTCCACCGAAGTCCTCTCCCTCTGATGCCTGAGAACCTCAGTGCCCATTTCTTAGAAAGTAGATGCTGCCCTGGGGGACCAGGCACCTTTAGGATTTCCAGGGTTTTTCCTGGGTGCAGTGTTGATGGTGGAGGGACAGAGCACAAGGGCTGGACTCCTGGGGGGAGACAGAAGTTGCTGGAAGGGAGATGGGAAGCACCAGAAACCCATCCTTCCCTCCCACACTGTGCCCAGTCAGGCTGCCCTGATTCATCAGATGCCATCTGGTACAGGTTCATTGAAGGGCTCTGCTGAGGAGATCACAACTCCCAGGGATGTCTCTAGGGTTTCTTTTTCCCTGCACTGGATCCCATGGGATCCCTTCTTGCTCTGTATTCCCCATCTTCTTTAAGAGCATCTGGTTTAGGCATCTCATTTCTCCCCTGGGGAATGAGGCTCAGAGAGGGGCAGTGACCTACCCATAGTCACACAGCATGCTGATGCCAGTTCAAGACAGCCTGGATCTTCTGACTCTGTCATGAGTTTTTCCCTGATGCTGGTGATCAGGACGATCTAGCCAAGGGCACCTGGTTCTGAGCTGTATGCTGTGGGGACCTGGTGTTAGTGCTGAGAGGGTCTCAGTGCCAAGCGGCTGCTTTTGTCTCATGTCTGGTTTAATTACTTGGTCTTAGTGATTCTAATTTCAGGAGCACTTTTTTGGTGTGTTTTTATTCTCTCATCTTTCATTGTGCTTTCTTTCTGGGTAATCCAAGGCTTGCAGGCAGCTAACTACGATGTGTACATTCAAATGAAATGCAATAAAACATAATTGAATGTATTTCTTTCATGTCTGAGCAGTGGATTAATCTCCCTGGCACATCCTATTTCCTCTGTGCTCCCTCTGCTTTCCATCTGAGTATTTCCCCCCCCTCCCCAGAATCTCTGGGATCTGAACAGCCCTGCGGCTTCTGCTCGTTGGAGATATACAAATGACCCTGACATTACAGCCTCAGTCTCCATGATAGATAGATGCTGTTCCTGGAGCAACGGAGAGGGAGCTACAAGCTGTCAGGTCCACATGGGCCTGGAAAGGCTGCCAGCCTCGGGGGGCGGGGGAGAGGACAGGGGTCTCTGCTGACGATGAGCTTTCAGAGTCTCCGTGGGCAGGACTGAGGTCTTGTGGATGCACCTGTCACTTATGCAGGGGTCCCTAAGTGACACCCTCATGTCTGCACACGCGCTGGGAAAAGGCAGGTCCTGCTCTGTTGCTCTAGAACTGAAGCTGGATGATCGTGATCATGATTTTCAGCCAAAGCAGCCATTGTGGGTCCCCAGTGAGTGGAGAGATTGACCGGGATGTCTTGGATGTGACCATGAACTGCAGGCTCAGCTCAGCCAGGAGACTGAGGCATCGGATGGGGTTGAACAGGAAGGTTCTACTGCCTCAGCTTACTGGCTGTGTGACCTTGGTGAGTGACTTAACCCCCTGAGCCTCAATTTCCCTGTCTGTACTATGGGCATATATCAGTACACTGTACAAGGGGCTGTAGGGAGGAGTAAATGAAATGATGCTTGTAAAATGTCAGCATAGTGTCTGGGACACAGCAGGTCCTGAATTAATGGATGCTAGTAATATTCATCCATCCATTTACTCATTCACTCATTCATTCATCCAGCCCACTTTGACATCTACTATGTGCCAGGCATCAGGGCAAGAAGAATAAAACCTCCTGTCACCTCCAATAGCTCACGATCTAGTGGTGAGACTGAAACAAGCTCTGTAGGAGGGACATCAGCTGGGTCTGGGAACGGAGGCGGGACAAGCAGCAAAGGGAATCAGAAAAGGCTTCCTGGAAGAGGTGACACTTGAGCTGAAGAGTGTGGTAGATTAGGGACCAGGGGGTTGGTCTGGGGGCCTGATGCCCAGGGCCTGTGGGGACAAATGGAGGGAGGTGAGGCGGGGAAGGTGGGTTGAGCAGGCAGCGCTGGGAGCCATGGATGGTTCCGGAGCAGGGGAGGGATGTGGTCAGAGTGGCGGGTCCTCCCGCAGATGGGAGCCTTGAGCGGAGACCATGTTCCTCTGGGGAGACCATGTCCCTCCTGGCCCTCCCGCCTCTCTGACCTCTATCTGGGGCTTCCCAGAGTGATTCTCATCCTCTGTCCCCTGACACGGCCTCAGGGGCTCCCGGCGGGAGATGACATCTCCTGAGTCCTCGGCTGTGGCTCGGGAGCCACTGGTGCTCCCTCCTTTAGTCCTGTGTCTCTGTTCTGTTTTCCAGGCACCTTCTCTGAACAGAGAAAACTCCACCGATTCTTCTCCCTCCATGCCTTCCTCCCACCAGTATTTCCTGAGCACCTACAATGTGCCAGGCCCTGTTCTAGGGGCTACAGCAGTGAACAGAACAATGACACTCCCCAGCCCTGAGCTCACAGCCCAGTGGAGGCACAGACAGTCCCAAAATGACCTGGAACCTGCCCTGTGATCAGTGTGCCCAGGATGAGGTTCCCAGGGCTCCGGAGCCTGTGCCAGGGTTTGACATTGGCAGGAAGGTCGAAGAGGGCTTCCCTGAGGAGGTCTGAGGGGTGAGGAGGGGAAACTCTGGGGAGATGGTGAGGAGGTATGCTCCAGGACATGGGAACAGCATATGCAAAGGCCCTGTGTTGGGGGAGAGGGGGTGATGAATTCAAGGCCTGAGTGGTGGTGCCTGAGGCTGGGTGGAGACTTGGTGCAGCTCATACAAGCCTACGTGTCAGCCTGTGACTCTCCTGTTTAATAGGCCTGGAGATGCCGAGGTGGGGAGGTGGGCGGCGCTGGGGCCCCACCTGGCACCACCATAGGACAGGATGATGTTGAAGCTGAATTTACCAGGGAAGGGGCCAGGACTAGGGTCACCGTCCAGCTCCAAAATCATCCTCCTGCTAGGGGACAACCAGGGCAGGGTCTGCCAAGCTTGGAGCATTGCCAAGTTGCAAAGGAAGGTCAGGACCATTTGCTAAAGTACTACTTTTTTGCCTGTTACTTTCTCTCCATTTCCTTCCCCAACTCTCCAAGCTGCTGGTTCCCAGAACACATGCTGTTCCTCAAACACACCTCACCCTTCATACAAGCTGTGTCCTCGGCCAGGAACCACCCACTGACCCACTCGCTCCACCATGAGCCCAGGGGCTAATCCCACCTTCTCTCTGGGCCCAGATTCAATTACACCTCCTCCAGAAAGACTTCCAGGATGCCCCAACCCTCTCCTTCCTCTGAAGTCCTGTGTCCCCAGCCTAGATACCGCCTGTTTTTAGGCTCCAACCCGTTTCCTGGCCAGGTATGGACCTGACTTACTTCTACCTACCATGGCTCCATACAATGGAAAGTGAGGTCACCACAGGCCTCTGGACCCAGCTCAGGGCTGTGGTCCCAAGAATACCACGCTGGGCCAGTCCTGGGCAGGATCGGTGCCCACCCCTCACCCCTCCCCTGCTCCCCTGCCATGTCCCGAGATCCTGGCAGGCCTCACATGAGCCCTGGTGGGAATAATACAGGCATACACTGCTAGAGGAAAGATATTCATTCATTCACTCATTCATTCATTCATTCAACAAACTCTCATTGAGCGCCGACAAACATGTAGGCCCCAAGGAAACAGTGATTAACACGAATAGACGAAGCCCCTGCCCTCATGGCACTCACACCAGGGACTCCTCCTGCCCTTGGAGGGAGGGGTGCAGACCTCACATGTGTGTGGCAGGCCCTCCCTCCCGGACAAAGGGCCGTGACTTTGGCCTCTAGACAGAATGAGGCCCCCAGGCCCCAGCTGACCCCAGCCCATCTCCTCCACAACCTCCCTGCTGGTGCCTTCCTGCAGTGGTCCAGGGCCTGTGGCCACCCCCAAACCTGGGCCCTGCTCTAAAGACACAGTTCCAGGCTTGACACAATCTCGGTGACAGCCGGTGTCTAGCGCCCGGCATGCTCGAGGGCTGCAGGTGGATGGTCCTGCTTACTCCTCAAGACCCCACAGGGTAGCAAAGCGGGGAGGGTGACAGGAGAACATGTGTGAAAGCACTGGGACTGCGTTGGTGCAAAGACACCCTCTACGAGGGAGACCCTGAGGCCCAGGGTGTTTGAGCGTCTTGCCCATATCACAGAGCGAACCATCGGAAGTGCTGGGACCTGGCCCAGCTCGGTCTGCCTCCTTGGTCCGGCTGTTTAGCCTTCGACTCTCCTGCCCACAGTGGATGTGGGGGTCAGCTGGCTTCAAGCTCAGGGGCCCCAGGGCTGAGCTCCATCCTTTACCAATGATGTGACCTTGGGCAAGTTGCTGGACCTCTTTTGGCCTCAGTTTCCTCCTCTGTAAAATGGGGATAACACTACTTCCCTCTCAAGATGCCTGGGAAATCACAGATCAACCCCTTGAAAGTCTCTGGAACTTTCTGGTCAAAGTCATTGAGAAACTAACCCCCCTCCTTGCTTCTTCCTTTCCTTCCTCCCTCTCTTCCTTCCATGTGACAGAAAGGTAACAAGACCAAACCCTGCACACCTGTGTCTAGTGTGTCCCCCAGGCACACTTATAAGGGCCCCAACATGTGGGCAGGGTCACACCTGCTGTGTGACGCACCATCACCCATGCCCGTGTCCACCCCACGCCAGCCTCTCAGAGCCCAGGGCAGCCCAGGCCTCTTCCCTGCTTGGAGCCTCCCAGAAGATTGAAAAACGAAGAAATGCTATGACAGAATCACAGACACTGGGATAGAACTCAAATATTTACATAGTGCAAATTAACACTGTCGTCAATAAATACATGATGCATTGTAGCTGTGTGATTCACCAGACAACCACAGGATTTATGAAAAAGCACATTCCTGCCACATGAGAGGCAGAGTGAACGGGATCTGGGACACATGTTGGAGGCTGTTAGTGGGGCTTCGCCTTCTTTCCGTCTGTCCCTATGGCCCTATTTTAGAGACAGCATCAGGAGATCATGCTGGAGGCCTTGAAGGATGTGAGGTATAGGGTCCTCCCCTGTGGGGCCCTGCACACACGTGTGCACACACATACACACGATGACACACGTGTGCCCATGCACACCCTTGATGGGAGGCAAGGGATCTGACATGTGCAGACAGGCTGTTTTCAGAGATGGAGACACTGTGTCATTCTTGTCATTTCTGAAGACACAGAAAAATGAAGGTGTTTGGGTGGGGGAGGGAAGGTGCCATGGGGAATATCCCAGAGGCATTTCTGCAAACCGTGCCTTAGGAGGGGGGCCCAGGCCCTCTCCCATGGGTCTGCAAGGTGGGTCAGGAAGGGGGGAGACTACTTCTTGAGGTCCCACTGTGTGCCAGGCTGCGCACAGGTCTCGCATCTGTGATTTATGGAACCTGCAGCTCCCCACGGGGTAAATGGCATCAAGGTCATTGTCTTTTATGGATGAGGAAACTGAGTTAAGTGGCTAATGCTGGATCTCATATGTCCACTCTGGTACCCTCTTTAATGATGCTTTCAAAGGAGGAAAGATGTTTTTACTATTCCCGCTCCTGGTCCTCTACCTGACTCTGAGGGAAGCAGGAGGATAAGGGCTGTTCTGGGCTGGGGCTCTGGCCTCCACACCTTCACCCACCACGTACTTGCTGATTACTGCCTCACTGGACCTTTCCAGGCACCAGGAGTGCAAAGGCATCAGTGGGAAAAAGGACAACAAAAAAAGGCTCATCAGTTTTGCCAAAAAAACCCCTCTCTGGATAACCCACAGTATGTCAAGCGCTTAACAGATAGAATGAGTCTTATTTCATACCTTGATCTTATTTTCTGGATAAATAAATTGTATCAGACTTCTTGAAGCCAACTGTCAAAGTAAGGCATGTCGGGGGAGAAAGATCTCTTACTCTGATGGCAAAATTCATTTGATTTGATTCTTTAATCCAGTTTCCCTGCAAAACCCAGAGCTGAAACTTTACAGTCTGTTCACCCTAAATGGTTTTCCTCACTTCTCCCGCCACCTCCTCTCCCGGTGCCCTGTCCTCCGTCTCTTACAAAATAATGCAGCAAAGAATTGCCGCTGAAGTAATGATAACCATTTGGTTGCTTGCAACAATTTTTTGGGGGAAAATGACGGAGCACAAAGCCCGTCTCTCTGGCTTGGGGAAGGAGGTGCTGGCTGTCAAAGGCTCCCTCAACCCAGGGAAGTGACTGCGTACAGGGTAGATGGGATTTCCTGATGTCTGTGTCAGCAGGACGGAGAGGCAGGGGGAACATCTGGGAAGAAGACACAGCCTCACTTCCCTGAAGAATCTTTTCCTCAAATCCCTGCTCTCCACCCTGCACCTTCTTCCACCTCTCATCTCCATGTAACTTCCAGAACCTTACCTTGTATTTGTAAAGCACTTTCACATCCACTACATTCATTTAATCCTTAATTTACCCCTTCCCTCATTCAACCATGTTACTCAGCTCATGGCAATCGGGGCTCACTGTGGGGTTATGACCCATGTGGAGCTCTGGGGGTCAGATGCAACAAGGTAAACATTCACCTTCAGAAGTCCAGAGTCTGATATGGGAGAGAGACAGAGATGTAGACGAATAGCCCTGACTCTGTGTGTTGAAGGTTATGTGAGACATGGGCTGGGCACACAGTAGGTGCTTCCATCAGTTGGGATGTGTTGGGTATCAAGTAACAGAAAATGCAACAACAGTGGCTCAGTTTATTGAGATGTGAAATGATTGAGCACAAAAAGATGTCTGGAGGGAGGTAGTTCTGGAGTTGGTAGATACTCAGTGATGTCAAAAAACCAAGGTCTTTCCTTTTTCCTAGTTATCATCATTGACCATTCTTGCCTTTTTCCTTAGCTTATTGTCTCATGGTTGCAATATGGCTGCCACAGCTCCAAACATCATGTCTCACACGATAACATTCAAGTTGAGAAGAAGGGCGTGGAGTAAAGCAGAAAAAATATTTCCCAGAAGCAATCCCTCCACCAGTAGATTTTCCTTTACATCTCAGTGACCAGCTCTGGGTCACACTCCAACCCCCAAAACAATCTCTGGAGAATGGGGTTGGGGTAACAGGCTTGGCGTCACCCCTGGGCTGGGGAGACCTATTACTACAGAACGAACCGAGGGCTCTGCAAGTGAAGAAAGGAGGGGTGGGCTGCTGGGCAGGCAGCCACGAGTGTCCGCCACCTTCTCATCAATGCTCTTGACTGAGTGTCCTGGTCAGTGTGGGGTCTGGGGTGGTGGCCCAGCCTGGGCCCTGGGGGCAGAAAGCTCTGCTCCCTGCAGGCTGTGTGATCCAGGAGGTACTTGACCCACCTGAGGCACAGCTTCTCCCTGTGGAGAGGGGGCCAGAACAGCACCTGCCGAGTAGGGCGCTTGTGAAGGGGACGTGGGGTCGGATGTGCAGGCACCTGGCCCAAAGGCATGTCAGCAGCCAGGAGCCATCGCAGCCATTATCCCCATCTGTGAAATGGGCCTGGGTGCCTCCTCTGTCTCAGTCCTGGGGTGACAACAGCAGGGGCATCAGTTCACACGAGTGAGCACTTCCTGCATCTGCTGGGTGCCCTTCACTTGCACTCGCTCCCTTAATCCTCACAGCCACCCCTCGAGGAGGGAGCTGCTTTCATCCCCATTTTACAGCTGAGGAAACTGAGGCTCAAGGGCGACCCCAGGTGAGTGAGGGCAGATGGGGCTCCAGCTCTGACCCCCTGCAGGGCCCTGGGTGGAGCCACAGGCAGGTGCTCAGGTAACCCCTCCCCCTGCCGACTGTCACCTGGTCCAGGCTGGTGGCTGGGGCTGACCTCTCTCCTGACCCTGCTCTCTGTCCTTCCGGAGCTCCAGGACTCCAGGACCTGCCTGTGGTGTGGGGAGATTTGCCCACCGTCTCCGCTGCCCCTCGTCCCCAGGATGACGTTCGGTGTCCTGGGTGATGGGGGACACATGACCATCAGGCTAGGGTCCCTGTGTCTTGGTTGTAAATTGGCAACTTGCATCCTTGGGGAAACAATGTACACTTATGCAGAACATAAGCATATGTTAATGACGGATAATTACAATCCATATTTATAGATTTATCAAGATATGCAAAACCATTCTGACAGTTATACACCTACAGCACATCGCATTTAATAACTGCACACGAAGCTCCTGGCCAGCACCGTGATGCAAGCTCAGGCACCGAGTGTGAAATGCAAGTGCAGCCCAGCCCTGTGGGGGGCCTTGGCTGGCTCCCCTCTGTGAGCTGGAAGGAGCAGGGCCACATACGGGGGTGTCTGTTGTTCCTTCCTACCCCGAATCCCCTTTCTTCTGTTGAACTGTCCCACGACTCCAGTCGCTTCTCCTGGAGCCACTCACTGTGGCGTCCCCACCCTGGACCTCAGTGATTGGTAGAGGTGGGCACCTTGGGGGTCAAGCCCAGACAGAATTCTTCCGGGGAATTTACACTTAGGTGCAGACAGAGGCTGCTTCCTCTTCCTTTTGGGCTCAATAGATGGAGAGATGGCTGGGTCCTTCTCGCTTCCCACCCACCTAACCCCATTGCTCTTTAGAAGAGAGAAATGAGGCTGATTCATGGAGAGAATCAGAGATTCAACGCTGGAAAGAAGGGGGGCGGGGGGAGGGAGAGGAGAGGGTGGGAGATCTGATACCGTCCCCATCCTGCAATCTTGCATGGCCCAGGGAGTTGAGCTAACACGTTCCTTCTTCTGCTTCAGTCTGAGCTGTGATTTGCAACCAAAATATCCCGGTAAATATACATACGCAGAGCTGCGTTGATGGGGCGCTTACTCGGTTGTAGATGCAGATGACTTTGTTTCAGCCCCGCTGTGGTGTGGGTGCTGTTATCATCGCTCTGTTTTACAGACAAGTAAACAGAAACAGAGAGCAGAGGCACTTGCCCCACGTCTCCATGGTTTCGAAGGGATGGAGCTGGGACCAGGCCCGAGCATCCCTACGCTGAAGGCCCGATGTGCACTGGATGCTTAATAACCGCTGTTGGCTTGAACAGCCAGCGTGCAGCACAGCTGGGAGGCCCGGAGGTGGGGAAGTGGTCACAGAGATGGAGACACTAACCTCAGTCTGGATGGAAGAGGAGGGGCTCCTGACAAGAGGATGGGGAAGGGTATGTCTGGCAGAGGGCACAGCATGGTCGAAGGCTCAGAGGGTGCAGGCGTGTGGTGCTCTGGGGCGCTGAGTGACACTCTGTCCTTTAAAAAAGCACATTGCAGGTATGGCTTTCTTTTTTCTTTTTGTGGTACGCGGGCCTCTCACTGTTGTGGCCTCTCCTGTTGCAGAGCACAGGCTCCGGACGCGCAGGCTCAGCGGCCATGGCTCACGGGCCCAGCCGCTCTGCGGCATGTGGGATCTTCCCGGACCGGGGCACGAACCCGTGTCCCCTGCATCGGCAGGCGGCCTCTCCACCACTGTGCCACCAGGGAAGCCCTGGCTTTCTTACCCTTCATCCTGCTCCGCAGAGTGCAGGGGGGAGTCGGTGGCCCTCCTGAGGCAACAGGAGAGCACAGCTCAGAGAGGGATGCGGCTTGCTGAAGTCCCCGCATCCAGGAGAATCAGCGTCAGAATTCGAACCCAGGACTTTGGGTTCAAAGACCATGATCTGCCCTGAACTGGGACTCCTGCCCCCAGGCTCTATGAGTATTCAGGCCTCTGGTTGCCCAGGGCCTGCATCCAGTGCCCAGGGGCTCTGGGTGGGGCAGCCAGGGCAGGAGGGCAGGCTGTGTCCAGCCTCCACCTCAATCCTTCCAGACCGTGACCCTGGTCTGCCCTGCTGCCCCCCATCAGAGCACCGTCCTCCATCCTGGGGGCCCCAAGAGCCTGTGTGTCCCAGCTGGCCCTGAGTGAGTCTTCAGCTCTGCCCTCCTTCGTTCACTCATTCCTTCACCAGCGTGCAACGCCGGAGCCGTGCTCTCTGCCAGCTGTGCGGAGCCCCAGGGCTGGCAAGCTCTTGTGCAGGGCCAGGGACCAAAAGGTCCCATAATCACATCAAAATTGCAAATGGGATCGTGACTCTGAAGGGAACGTTCGGCACCTACCCAGGCCAGGTACTCAGGTGGCTTCTTCTGGAGGTCACGGCTGTAGGCGGGTCTGGAGGGTGAGCTGGGGACTCAGGGGAGGGGCAGAGGGAACAGCACGCGTGAAGGCCTTGGGGACTTGGGGCGCCTGAGCCAGACAAGCTGTTTGAGGATGGAGAGGCTCCATGGTGGAGGGGTGGGGGAGGGGCAGACGGGCGGGCCTGGTGCACAGGCTCCAGAGGGAGGGTGGGAAATCCGGCTGCCCCAGGGAGGAGTGAGGGGGAGGCAGTAAAGTCCCCAACACCCGGCTCTGGGCAGAGACCCCTGTTTGGGGGGGCTGGGGTCCCAAAAGAGTGAGGGGCAGGGCGGAGGTACAGCTCTGTCTCACTGGAGAGAGTTCTCAAATGTTGACCCGAGATGGTCTCAGGGTCCCGGGATGGGGTCCGCCGGCTGCCTGTCTAACGGGAGGTCCGAGGCTCAGGAACCGATGCCCCGAACAGCAGGCTCAGGTCTCCCGGCCCTGCCCTGTGCGGAGACGCTCAAATGCTACCTAACGCCTGCCAGAAAAGCTCTAGCGCCTTGTGCTGATGCCACGTAGGAGTTGCTGGCTGAACAGCGGACGAACGTGGATGGGTGGATATAGAGCCGAAGGTGCCCCCAGAACCCCTGTGCCGGGCCTGCGCAGCTCTCTGCGGATCCACGGTCTTCCCGGAGGCTGGCGCTACCCCTGCCCCACCCCGACGTCACAGTAGTGAAATGGAGGCGCCCGGGCTCCTAGGGCGAGGATTTCAACTCCCATCTCTTCATCCGAGGCCATAGCAGCTGCTGTCTCGGCCTCTTAAGCTTCATCGTCTATGCATTGGTTCATCTATTCAAGAATATTTATTGTGCCCTGACTCCGGGTGGGGCAGCCAGGGCCCATTGCTGCTGCTGAGGATGGGCAGGGACAAACCTGACCGGCCCTGCTGGCGGGGGCCCGCGTGGAGGGTGCGCTAGAGGCCTCCGGTGATTCCAATGAGAAGTAAGAGGTCTGCAGGCTTCAGAAGAGCCCTTCTAGCCCTGACTTTATGTCTGTCTATCATCTATCTATCTACTCATCATCTATCTATCATCCATCATCCATCATCTATCTATATCTGCAGACACATCTCTCAGTTACGACGACGTGCACGGCATTGTGCTCTGCACTGTTCACCTATCACACCATTTAGGACCCACCGACTCCGTGAAGGAAGCCTCCAGCCTCCCTGCTTTCTAGACGCCGTGAATGAGTGGTCCCAGTGCTAACAAGCAGCAGAGGTGAGAGTAAATCCGGGTCTCTTCCCTAGCCCTCATCTCACACTGCTTCCTCCTCTCAGTGCTCCAGAGACTGCCATGCTGTTTTTTTTCTTTTTTGAATTTTGTTTTATTTATTTTTTATACAGCAGGTTCTTATCAGTTATCTGTTTCATACATATCAGCGCATATATGTCAATCTCCCAATTCATCCCACCACCTCCCCTTCTCTTTCCCCGCTTTGTGTCCATACATTTGTTCTCTGCATCTGTGTCTCTATTGCTGCCTTGCAAACCGGTTCATCTGTACCATTTTTCTAGATTCCACATATACACGTTAATATACGATATTTGTTTTCCTCTTTCTAACTTACTTCACTCTGTATGACAGTCTCTAGGTCCATCCACGTCTCTACAAATGACCCAATTTCATTCCTTTTTTATGGCTGAGTAATATTCCATTGTATATATGTACCACATCTTCTTTATCCATTTCATCTGTCGATGGGCGCTTGGGTTGCTTCCATGACCTGGCTATTGCAAATAGTGCTGCAATGATCATTGGGGTGCATGTGTCTTTTTGAATTACGGTTTACTACTGGGTAAATGTCCAGTAGTGGGATTGCTGGATCATATGGCAATTCTATTTTTACTTTTCCAAGGAACCTCCATACTGTTCTCCATAGTGGCTATATCAATTTACATTCCCACCAACAGTGCAAGAGGGTTCCCTTTTCTCCACACCCTCTCCAGCATTTGTTGTTTGTAGATTTTCTGATGATGCCCATTCTAACTGGTGTGAGGTGATACCTCATTGTAGTTTTGATTTGCATTTCTCTAATAATTAGTGATGTTGAGCAGCTTTTCATGTGCTTCTTGGCCATCTGTATGTCTTCTTTGGAGAAATATCTATTTAGGTCCTCCGCCCATTTTTGGATTGGGTTGCTTGTTTCTTTAATATTGACCTGCATGAGCTGTTTATATATTTTGGAGATTAATCCTTTTTCCGTTGATTCATTTGCAAATATTTTCTCCCATTCTGAGGGTTCTCTTTTTGTCTTGTTTATGGTTTCCTTTGCTGTGCAAAAGCTTTTAAGTTTCATTAGGTCCCATTTGTCTATTTTTGCTTTTATTTCCATTACTCTAGGAGGTGGATCAGAAAAGATCTTGCTGTGATTTATGTCAAAGAGTGTTCTTCCTATGTTTTCCTCTAAGAGTTTTATAGCGTCCGGTCTTACATTTAGGTCTCGAATCCATTTTGAGTTTATTTTTGTGTATGGTGTTAGGGAGTGTTCTAATTTCATTCTTTTACATGTAGCTGTCCAGTTTTCCCAGCACCACTTATTGAAGAGACTGTCTTTTCTCCATTGTATATCCTTGCCTCTTTTGTCATAGATTAGTTGACCATAGGTGCGTGGGTTTATCTCTGGGCTTTCTATCTTGTTCCATTGATCTATGTTTCTGTTTTCGTGCCAGTACCATATTGTCTTGACTACTGCAGCTTTGTAGTATAGTCTGAAGTCAGGGAGTCTGATTCCTCCAGCTCTGTTTTTTTCACACAAGACCGCTTTGGCTGTTTGGGGTCTTTTGTGTCTCCATACAAATTTTAAGATTTTTTGTTCTAGTTCTGTAAAAAATGCCATTGGTGATAGGAATTGCACTGAATCTGTAGATTGCTTTGGGTAGTATAGTCATTTTCACAATGTTGATTCTTCCAGTCCAAGAACATGGTATATATCTCCATCTGTTGGTATCATCTTTAATTTCTTTCATCTGTGTCTTATACTTTTCTGCATACAGGTCTTTTGTCTCTCTAGGTAGGTTTATTCCTAGGTATTTTATTCTTTTAGCTGCAATGGTAAATGGGAGTGTTTCCTTAATTTCTCTTTCAGACTTTTCATCATTAGTGTATAGGAATGCAAGAGATTTCTTTGCATTAATTTTGTATTCTGCAACTTAACCAAATTCATTGATGAGCTCTAGTAGTTTTCTGGTGGCATCTTTAAGATCCTCTATGTATAGTATCATGTCATCTGCAAACAGTGACAGTTTTACTTCTTGTTTTCCAATTTGTATTCCTTTTATTTCTTTTTCTTCTCTGATTGCCGTGTCTAGGACTTCCAAAACTATGTTGAATAATAGTGGTGAGAGTGGACATCCTTGTCTTGTTCCTGATCTTAAAGGAAATGCTTTCAGTTTTTCACCATTGAGAATGATGTGTGCTGTGTGTTTGTTGTATATGGCCTTTATTATGTTGAGGTAGGTTCCCTCTAGGCCCACTTTCTGGAGAGTTTTTATCATAAATGGGTGTTGAATTTTGTCAAAAGCTTTTCCTGCATCTGTTGAGATGATCATGTGGTTTTTATTCTTCAATTTGTTAATGTGGTGTATCACATTGATTAATTTGCATATATTGAAGAATGCTTGCATCCCTGGGATAAATCCCACTTGATCATGGTGTATGATCCTTTTAATGTGTTGTTGGATTCTGTTTGCTAGCATTTTGTTGAGGATTTTTGCATCTATATTCATGAGTGATATTGGTCTGTAATTTTCTTTTTTTTTAGTATCTTTGTCTGGTTTTGGTATCAGGATGATGGTGGCCTCATAGAATGAGTTTGATAGTGTTCCTTCCTCTGCAATTTTTTGGAAGAGTTTGAGAAGGATGAGTGTTATCTCTTTTCTAAATGTTTGATAGAATTCACCTGTGAAGCCATCTGGTCCTGGACTTTTGTTTGTTGGAAGATTTTTAATCACAGTTTCAATTTCATTACTTGTGATTGGTCTGTTCTTATTTTCTATTTTTTCCTGGTTCAGTCTTGGAAGGTTATACCTTTCTAGGAATTTGTCCGTTTCTTCCAGGTGATCCATTTTATTGGCATAGAGTTGCTTGTAGTAGTCTCTTATGATGGTTTGTATTTCTGCAGTGTCTGTTGTAACTTGTCCTTTTTCATTTCTAATTTTATTGATTTGAGTCCTTTCCCTGTTTTTCTTGATAAATCTGGCTAAAGGTTTATGAATTTTGTTTATCTTCTCAAATACCAGCTTTTGGTTTTATTGATCTTTGCTATTGTTTTCTTAGTTTCTATTTCATTTATTTCTGCTCTGATCTTTACAATTTCTTTCCTTCTACTAACTTTGGGTTTTGTTTGTTCTTCTTTCTCTGGTTCCTTTAGTTGTAAGGTTAGATTGTTTATTTGAGATTTGTCTTGTTTCTTGAACCAATATCCACCATGCTGTTTCTAATGTCCTGTGATGCTAATGTCCTGAGGGTCCAGAAGTGTTCCATCAAACTGTCCTGTTCTGTACCCCTTAGATTATGATTGTGACATTTATCTTAAGCTCTGCATTGATAATCACCAATGATTTTAACCTTTCATTATCCAACTTTGCTTAACATGCTCTGATTCTAATCTGTGAGTGTAGCTTTCAGTGAAACTATGAAAAGACACTCTGTCCCCAGAACACACAGCCAGTCCCCCCAGCCTGAGCCCTCCTGCTTCCCTTCGAATCCCATCTAAACCATCTTCAGCTGCTCCCTTCTCCAGGGCCAACTTCAGGCTTTCTGAGTTTATGGCTGTCACCTAATGTTATTAGCCATGACAGTGGTAATGAGAACAATTATGCTGGGCCATAAACTTCCACAGGATTTAGGACTGACCATGAGTTCCTGGAGCTGAGGTGGCTACCAGCCACCCCGCTGTGCCCGACAGTCTCTGCCTGGCGGACAGGGCTAGCCACAGTCACAAACTGACGCTGCCCCTCTGGAGCAGTGCTGCCTGTGGCACCTGGGCCCCTACAGGGGCAAAGAACCCCATCTTGACATTGGGCATCAAGCCCTCGTCACAGTAAAGGCCAACACTCAATAGAGCAGGAAGAGCAGGGACTGAGGAGAAGACTGCTGCCATTCAAGGCCCAACTCTGGTACTTCTGAGCTGTGTGACCTTGGATGAGTTTCTAAACCTCTCTGTGCTTCAGTATCTTCATCTGTAAAATGGGGGGATAGCAACAGTGCCTCCTTCATAGGATTGTTAGACTATTAAGTGAACTCATGCACGTGAAGGGCTGAGCACCAGGCTGGCACAGAGTCAGCTCTTATTATTCCAGGCCCTGAGGGAGTGCTGGCATTGAGGGCCTCTAAAGGTCTCCCTTTCTGCCACCACTGCACTCAGAGATGAGAAACTGAGGCCAAGAGACACAAAATTAAACGTTTGAGAACAAGACAGTAGATGACCTGCTAAATTATGCAGGGAGGACAATTAGAGAACAGAACGATCTGTCATAAAGGACTAATTGGGTGGGACAGATGCTCGGTGCGCCCAGAGCCTGAGATGCAGCCTGGGATGGGGACGGCCTTGCCAGCGCCCAGCACTCTTGATAATAACATTGAGTTTTCTTTTAATATAACTCATACTTACTGTAAAACACTGAGAATGTGCAAAATGTATGCAAAGCACTGGCATCTCACCTCCAAAGACAGTAGCTGATGCTTTTCCTCATTCTTTTTAAATTTATATATAAGTACATATTTTCATAATTGATTTCCCACTGGTGTGACTGTGCTCTGATCACTTCCTATTCCCACCATCAGTGAGGGAGGGATCCTCCATCCTAAGCAGAATGAAATGGCTTAACCCACAACACCTGTCCCCAGACAGATGCACGGGACAGCAGTTTCTTAGTCACGTGTACTTGCAGCCTAGGGGAGGAGAATGCTGCCTGCCATGCGGGCCACACTAGGCTTGCACTTGGGAGCAGAGTGAACCAGCGTGGGCAGTGGGAGGCAGGCTTTGTAGTAGCAAGAGGGTGAGGTGCCTCCTGGTTCCTGAGGAGGATGTGATTGGTTTGATCGAATAACTCCACTCAGGCTGGCAGCTGAAGCCTATTAGGCGAGCACCTGGTGGAGCACGGCTGCTCCAGCTGATAGGGGAACGAACTGGATCGGGGGGGCTTTTCTGCTGGTGGGGGCATATCTGGCAGGAGCAGGGGAAGTCTGGGTGGGCCTTTGAGCTCCTCTGAAGGTCAAAGAGGTCGAGGCAACACATGAAAACTTAGGGCTTACAGACTGTCAGGATGAGCTGGGGTGTGCTCTGATAACCTCCTGCCCCTCCTGCAACAACAAAGCTTGTGTCACATGTCCACTGCGGTCAGGGGGAGGGCTTTGCTCATCACACACCCCCAGGGATTCAGACTGATGGAAGCACCATGGTCTTAGGATGCTGGCATTCCCACATGTGCCTCCATGGCCACTTTAGGAGGGAGAAGGGATGGGAATTTGAACCCTGGGTGTGAAATGCTCCCTCCCGGAATCAATACTCCCCACCTCTATTCACCTCTATCCACATCTACTTGACTTGAAAGCCACGGGATGTGCTGTTCACCTGGGGGAGGGGGCGGGGCCGAGGAGGACCGGGTGCTGATGAACCCCAGCTGTGTCCTCCACACGCTGCACATATGGATCTGGGTCTTTCTTACCTGTAGCTCTGATCTGACCAGTTTTCCATTTTATCATATATTTTTGGAAATACAGTTGACTCTTGAACAACATTGGTTTAAATTGTGCGGGTCCACTTATATATGGATAATTTTTTTTTTTTTTTTTTTTTTGTGGTACACTGGCCTCTCACTGTTGTGGCCTCTCCCGCTGTGGAGCACAGACTCTGGACGCGCAGGCTCAGCGGCCATGGCTCACGGGCCCAGCCGCTCCGCAGCATGTGGGATCCTCCCGGACCGGGGCACGAACCCGTGTCCCCTGCATCGGCAGGCAGACTCTCAACCACTGTGCCACCAGGGAAGCCCCATGGATAATTTTTGGTAGTAAATACTACAGTTCTCAGGGTCCATTGTTGGTTGAATCTGCAGATGCTGAGGAACCGAGGATACGGAGGCCCAGACTGGAAGTTATACATGGATTAACCACCACGTTGTTCAGGGCTCAGCTGTAGTTCATTCAATTAATGTCCCATAATTTATTTAACTAAACTCCCATTTAAACATTTTGGGTGATTCCAATTATTTAGCTCATAAATAAGACTGCTACAGAATTCATTCTTGAATCTTTCTCCTACAAGGAGATGTTGGGTGAAATACTATGAAGTTTTAAGAGTCAGTAATGCTTAATATTTCTGGAGAGACACCCTCAGCTCTTGTTAGCCCGGCCGTCACGCGACCCCACATCTGGGATCTTCTCCTGTCCCTCAGCCTCTCTCCCTGGTCCCTCACCATCACGCCTGGTCCCTGCCTCTGCCCTGGCCCTGCTCCCCTCACTCTCCAGGCAGAACCGGGTGACCCTGTGAGACTCGGGGCGGGGCCACCCCTGCTCTGCTCCGCCCCAGGGCTCCGGCATCACAGGGACACAGTGCACGCTGACAGTGGCCCCGGGGCCTGCATCTCCCCTGTCCCCCCAGCCCGTCCCCCTCACTCACTTGCCTCCATCCTTCCTGGACCAGGAGCCCGGGGCCTGCTCCTCCTCGGGCCTGGCGCTTGCCCTTCCCTCCGGCTGGATCTTCTTCCCGTGTCTACGCGGCTCCCTCCCCGTCCTCCTTCAGGTCTTTGTGCCAGTGCCCCCTGCTTGACAGGCCTTCCCTGACCCCCCTATTTACAAGTGTGACCTCCAACACCCTCCACCCCCTCCCTGCTGCCTTTTACTTCTGGCTCTTACCGTTGGCTTCCACACTGCAGTTCACCGGTAACGCCGGGGTGTCTCCTCTTTCTAGAACCTGAGCTTCTCCCTGTTGCCGAGACAGGGCCCCCCAGGTGGCCTCTGGTGGACATTTGCTGAGGAAGTGAGCGCCCTGAGCGCTGGCTCTGCTCCCCGTGTAAGACGCTGTCCTCAATGATATGTTGTCCCTTATTTGTCACAGCAGCTCTATGGAGCAGCTCCTAGGGACACCCCTATTCTCCCAGAAGGTCACAGGCCTGGTTCAGGAACCGCTGGCGTCACACAGATGCCGAGGGCTGGGGCCGGGGCTCCCAGCTGGCTTGTCAGGATCCAGGGCTGGGCTCTGAGCACTCCCAACATGGCTCTGCTGTTCTGGGACATTCCAGAAAGAGCATGGATGCTGAGTAGTGTGTGAGGTGACCTCACCACGCCACTGCCAGCACTGAGGGTCTTGCTAAGTCCTGGGGAGAAATGGATCCCCAGTGAGATTCCATTTGCATCTCTTCTTCCCATTCTAGCTCTGAGATGCTCAGTATTGGGGTTGCACGAACCCCAGGAGACCAGGACACGCCCTGACAGCTCTCCACCCCCGTTCTCCCCTCCCAGGTCGGCTCATCCAACCCCAATGGCTTCCTCATCACCAACCACCAGGGACCCCAGACCTCTGTGTCCTTATCCCAGGATGCAGCCGCTACACCCGGGGAGACCCAAAGCAGCGTTCCTGCAGGTGCACAGGCAGCTGGAGGGATGGTGCTGATGTCAGGGGAGCTCAGCCAGGTGAGCCTTCTTGGGAGCTGGGAAGAGGCGCCCCCTGGCGGTCAGGTTACGAGAAGGAGTCTCTTGCCCTGGGCTGACGTGGCACTGGCTACACTTGTAAACATTTTGTCTCCCAACACGTCTACCTCCCAAATATCACTGATATCATTGATACCAATATCCTATCAATATTTCTTCCCTACCCACCGCTTCTCCGCCACATCCAGGCGAGGCCTCCATCACTGCTGACCCTCACCCCTGCAGCAGCCTCCATCCTTGTCCTGCTGCTTCCACTCTCTCCCCTTCGACCATCCATTCTCCACACGGCCGCTAGAGGGAGCTTTAAAAGCATGATTTAGTACTCGGTGCTGGCTTCCTGTGGACTTGTCCCAAAGTCCCTCCATTCACTGGGCATTTACCAGCCACTGTGCAGGAAAGCAAACGGGCACTTATCGAGGAACTATTGTGTGCTGGTGACCTCAGTTTATCCTTTAAACAATCCCTTCTTACAGTCAAGGAAGTCAGGGCTCCTTACTCAGGGCTGAGGTCCCACAGCACCTGCTCTGGTTCTCTTGGCCACCCAGTGAGGGTCTGACCAGTGACACTTGTCATCCATACCTGTCTCCCCCGTACAGGGGGCTCCAACTCTGTTCATGGGACAGTATATTATTGTTACTGCTGCTGCTGCTGCTGTAATTGCCAAAACAACCACACCCCAGAGACAACAATGGCAACTACACTTCCTTGTGTAGCTGGCACTGTCACTATCTGCTCCTATAATGACCTTTGACACGTTGTAACTGTGCAAGGCAGGACTTGGCCCTGGAGACAGACATGCATCTTCAACGCTAAGGATTTTTCCAGGGTACGAGTTAGCTGGGTCTGGCCCATCACTTTGCTGGGCTCAGATACAGGGGTGCGTGATGTCCAAGAAAGGCAGGAGGGCCATGTCTGTAGGTGAATAAGAAGCTGAGAAAACCTGGCTGCAGAAGGAAGCATGAGACAGAAGAGCAGAGGAGCAAAGATGAAACCAGACCTCCAACATCCATTTATGAAGGACACTGAAAGGGACCTGTGATGCTGAGTGTAGGCTTAGGAGTTGCTTCCTGGGTCTTGAAGGTCTGAGTCCTCTGAGGACAGGCATGTCCATTTTCTGCTGACTGCTGACAAGAAGAGGGGGTGGACAGGGCTACCGGCTGTCCTTGTTCCAGGCTTGAGTCAGATCTAAGTTCATTAAGGTCTTGTAGGACCCCCAGGAGCCAGTCTCCTCCCCCTTCCCCCTTTTTCTTTTGCTTAAACTAGACAGTGTTTTCTGTTTCATACAAGGAGCCCTGACACAATGCCAAGGAAACCTGCTTATTTTTAAAATCTGCATTGAAAAAAGCTTCATTTCTAACAATGAATGTCTCTCTTGGAGAGCCCTCATAAATAACAGAAAGGAATTTTTGCAAACCGTTATGAAAATTAAGCATGCAATCTGGGAACACACTTGTTTAACAAGTGATAATTAACTGCTGACAATATAATTTCAGCATGTTTATCATTACGAAGTAATCAAAGTGATCCTTGCACTGGGGAGTCCGGTCTCATCTACAGAGCTCAGCCCCTGTGGATGGATGCAGAATTACTGCTGAGCATCCGCTGCTCCCTACCAGCTGGGATTTGGACCCCAGGAGTGACATTAGTATTTCATAGCCCTGGGATTTCTGGGCTCCACAGACTCCTGGCAATTCCCAGAATGTGGCTGAGGCAGCCACTCTCTCACTAAGGGACTGCCCTCTCCTCGGGGTGTCCCCAGCCTTGAAGGTGCTTGGAACCAGAGCAGGGACTTGGCACCGACTGCAGCTTTGTGGGGGGGACTCTCATCTCTGCAGCCCCTGCCAGACCTTGGGTCCTGCAGGGGCCCTGGCCCATCCTGCATTGGACAGAGGAGGAAACTGAGGCTCAGAAAGGTGGTGTCACTTGCTCAAGGCTACACAGCTAGGTGAGGGGCCAGATGGGGATGTGAACTCTGACCTGCCTGACCCCCCAAGTCTGTGCCACCCCACCCTACATCCAACTCTCTTTCTCTAGTGAACTCAACTGCTCTGTGCCTCAGTGTCCTCATCTGTATAACGAGGGTAATACTAGTACTCTCCTTAGGAGGGCTTTTGAGGATGAAATAAACTGATATATACACCACACACACACACACACACACACACACACACACACACACAGCACTTAGCTTAGTGCCTGGCACAAAGTAAGCCCTCAATGCATGTTAGCTATAATGCTTATTAATTATTATTAATAATACTACTAATAATATCAATAGAATACTGCTATTAGTATCAATTAGTCATACAAATAATATTATAATAATATCAACAGTATACTGATATACTAGGCAAACTTCTTTCCTTCAACCCATGGGTCAGTTGGCTCCAGCCCTTTAATCAGAGCTGTATCCCTACGGGACTCTGTCCAGACCTCCAACGTCCATTTATGAAGGACACTGAAAGGGACCTGTGATGCTGAGTGTAGGCTTAGGAGTTGCTTCCTGGGTCTTGAAGGTCTGAGTCCTCTGAGGACAGGCGTGTCCATTTTCTGCTGACTGCTGTCACAAAAGCCCCAGTTCTCTGACCCACACTCAGCTCTGGCCAAACAAGACATGTTGGAACATTTTTGTCCCCATTTCCATCCCCTGGGTCTAGGTGTCCCCAGAACTTACAGTCCCTCTCACCCTCCCCCATCACACCAGCTTCACAGAACCACCCACTGTCCCAGAACATTCCACACCTATACCATCTCCAGCCTTTGCATTTACTGGTTTCTCTGCATAAAAAGTCTTCCCTCACTTCCCACCTGGTGGAATGAATGTTCTGAGGACCAACTCAAACATTTCCTTCTTTTTTTTTTTTTTTTTGTGGTATGCGGGCCTCTCACTGTTGTGGCCTCTCCCGTTGCGGAGCACAGGCTCCGGATGCGCAGGCTCAGCGGCCATGGCTCACGGGCCCCGCCGCTCCGCGGCATGTGGGATATTCCTGGACCGGGGCACGAACCCGTGTCCCCTGCATTGGCAGGCGGACTCTCAACCGCTGCGCCACCAGGGAAGCCCAAACATTTCCTTCTTGATGACACCTTGAACGCAGATCTGGCTGCCCTGACTGAGCACAGAGTCCCGAGCATCACTGTGTGCTCAGCTTGGCACACCTGCCCGTGTTGTCTCAGTCCTCAGGGCACCCTGCCAGGTGGGCTTTATTATCTCTATTTTCCAGCTGAGGCTCAGGGAAGAGAACTGACTTACCTAAATTAACACATCTAGAAAGCACCAGAGCCCACATGGAGACCCAGGTATTGATACAGCCCCAGGTGGCCTCCTTTCCATGTTGGGCTCATATGAACCCAGATCATTTCTCCCCTAAGGGCAGCAGGGCATGGTGCCCTGTGAGTTTGCACTCATATTTGTCACTGATCCAGGCCTCAGATACAGAAGTTCTGGGTGCTGCCCAGGTGCATAGGCAAAGGAACAGACACACAAACACATCCATGTGGATACCGGCACGTTCCCAAAGATGTTAATGAACACATCTGCTGTACTCCAAATCTGTGTCTACATTCAGCCCCATTTGCTGAGTCCTGATTTATAAACCCACCTGCCTCCTGGGCCCCTGCTCCGGATACCACATGGGATCCTCAGACTCAGTCCAGATGGACCCACGGTGGGTGGAGCAGGGGACAGACCCATCTCAGAGACTGGCCTCTAACTCCTTCCCCTGAAAACCTTCCCTCTATGAACCCTATAAACATTTGATCAAATATAGCAAAAAGGACAGGGACATCCCTAGGGAGTGGAGAGGGACTGACAACCAGGGTGGCAAGTGTATGAACTGGAGTAGCAGCTGCCATGCTGGAGGTGGGAGTGAGACTGTGAGTCTTGGGAACTTGAGGGCTCAGGCATAACATTCTCACAGGGCAAACAAGGCCTCGTGCCCATGGGAGCCCGGAATTTGGATATTTGGTCCTCATATAGAGCTGGGACATTTGAAGAGCTATACCCTCAGTGAAAGAGTATATTAGAAAAAAAATCCATTAGGAGGAAATTCCATTGCAGGGAAGCGTGTCTGTCTCTGTCTGGACCCTGGGTAGAGTAACAACAAAAGGTTCTCTGGGGAATTTGTAAATAGACCTGCACCTCCCTTGGGCTGAGAGTTTTAATTTACCCCATAAGTTTGATTTCTGAACTTAGAAGCCAAAGAACTCATCCATAACTGGTGCCAGGCTGATGATACTTCTGGAGCATCTGAAGTAGCCAATCCAGAATAGTTCAGTGGGCCACACCCTTCACTCAGGCTGTCCAGGATTCGCACAGATAAGGCCCCAATGAAGAGGAGCTCAAAAACCAAAATTCGAAGACGAGTGAAGAATGGACGTAATGCATGAGAAGTAGCAGACAAAAAAGAATAGGAAGAGAATCTAAAGAACCTCAGATAATAGAATGATTCCAAGGGAAACTGTAAAAGATAAGTATGTTTAAAATAAAGACGTAAAAGAAAGAATCAAAATCATTCTGGGGGAGGGATGAATAGGTGGATCACAGAGGACTTTGGGGGCAATGAAAATATTTGCGTGCTATTATAATAGTGAATACCTGTGATTATACGTTTGTCCAAACCCGTAGAATGTACAACACTAAGAACCCTAATGTAAACTATGGAATTTGATGTTTATTACTTATCACTGTAGGTTCATCAAAGGTACCACTCTAGGAGGGGGGCATTGACAACAAAAGAGGCTACACGTGTGGGGGGTGGAGCAGAGGGGATACAGGAAATATCTTTACTTTCCTCTCACTTTTGCTGTGAACCTAAAACTGGTCTTAAAAATTAAGTCTTTAAAAAACCATAAGAATGGAACCAAATACTATGAAAAAAGGAGCAGGGATATTGGAAAAGAAAATTTTTCCCTAAAAAATGAAATATATAACCTTTGAAATGAAAGCTCAATGAATGAATAAAGTAGCAGATGAGGCAAAGCTAGGAAGAAAATAAGTAAACAGGAATATAGACAAAAGGAAATTATCCAGAGTATAGATCAGAAAAGTAAACTGGTGGACAATATAAAAGTGAGATTAAGAGACCTGGAATAATATGATCCGTCATACATGAAATAGGGTTCTAGAATACAAGAAAACAAGGAATGAAACAGGAAATAATCAAATCAATAAGAACCCAGAATTTTCCAGAATTTATGGAAAGATGATTTTCAGATTCAAGAAGCCCTATGAATCCTAAGAAGGCCTTGAAAAAAATCTATGTTTATATCTAGACCTAGATCTACTTCTTGATCTACTGATACCTATATCTATACCTGTATCTACATCAACGGGAATTGATAAACTACAACTACAAACATAACGCTGAGAAGAAAGAAAAAAACAGACACAAATGAGATCATACTGTATAATCCCATTTATAAAAAGTTCTGAAACAGAAACGACTAATCTATAATGCTAGAACTGGTGGAATGGTAGTGAATGGAAGGGAGCCTGAGGGACCCCTGGATATACATTAAAAACAAGTTTATATTTTATAAAAGGCAACCAGAGAAAGAAAAGATCAGTTGAGAAAGACAGATAGACATCTGACTACTCCATGGTGACAATAGAGACCAGAAAACACTGGAATACTATTTTTGGTGCCAAGTGGAACAACTAACTACCAAAGGAGAATTTTAGTTCTAGGTAAACCATCGTTCAAAATTGATAAAGAGAAAAAGATATTTCATAGTAAAAACTGAGAGTATTTACCAGATCTTACTAAAAGAATGAATAAAGGATCGTTTCAGAAAGAAAGACATTGAGCTTAAAAGGAAGGAATAGGATGAAAGCAGGAAAACCACGTAGAAATATTTGTGTACTTGGGATAAATCTAATTGCTTATTGCCTATATGAAACAAGAGGAAAACTGACAGTGATAATAGTAAGAACTAAGTTGGGAGAAGTAGAAAAAGAAGATGGAATCATAGCACTAGATAAAGCCAACATTAAGATAGGAGATTAGAGTTAAGGTATTTGATGATCTTGGTGTTGTTCAAAGGGAGGGCAGAGATGTTGATTAGCTTTAAACTGTATCAAGTCTAAATAAGTACACATTTCATTTTAAGGTAATTAATAAATGGAGAGAAATAGGGTGCAGACTTTTGCAACCAATAGAAGCAGAAAGGTAATGAAGGATATTTGATCTATACAATGGGCAGAAGCAAATGAGTCAAAAAAAAAAAAAAACAAGGAAGAAGCAAAGGAGAAAATCGGGGTGGATAGAAAGCACAGGAAAGATGAAGGGATCCGACTCTGCTAGCTGTCATCTTGTGATTTTAGTTGATGACTCCACTCTGCTGAGTCTCGTTTTTCTCACCAGCAAACTGGAGACCACGGCATGTTTTGTTAAGGGTTATGATCGCACATCCATCTAAGGGCTGCCAGGAGGATCAATGCAGTGAGCACCACAGGGGAGGAAGCTATCACTGTGATCATAGATGCTCTATGCCAGGCATGTCCCATGTGTGTCCCGAGCACCATCTCACTTCCCCTCACAACAGCCCCACAAGGAAGGTACCACCATCGTCACCGCTTTGCTGGTGAGAACACAGGCTCGGTGGCGAGAGCCTTGCTGAGGCCACACAGCCGGGGAATGGCCGAGCCTGGACACACACTCGGGTCCTCTAACCCTGAAGCCACTTGTTGACCCAGACCGTGCAGCTGATGTCACCTCTCTGGGCCTCGGTTTCCTAATTTGGGCATTGGGGGCACGCAGGGTGGTTGTGAGGCTGGGCAGAGGCGAAGCACGTGAACCCTCAGCACATTCCCAGCAGGGGTGGGTGACAGGTCAATAAGCGCTGTTATCGC
Organism: Tursiops truncatus; assembly: GCF_011762595.2. Taxonomy (NCBI): domain Eukaryota; kingdom Metazoa; phylum Chordata; class Mammalia; order Artiodactyla; family Delphinidae; genus Tursiops; species Tursiops truncatus. The sequence continues at coordinate 160,518,246 of NC_047034.1, read as the reverse complement.
CTGTGTCATACAAACAAGGGACCCGGGGCTGAGACAGCCCGGAGGTGGCACGACCTCCTGGTCTGATCTGACTCATAGGATCAGGGCGCCAGCTGGAGTGTGAGCCCCAGGATGGGGCCTGGGGGGCCTGGTTCCACAGACTTACATCAGGGCTGGTCTGGGCGTTGGGCGAGTGAGTGAATGGGTGAGTGAAGGAAGGAAGGGTCCTTGGTCCTTCTCCATGTATCCATTATTCCCATAAGAGTGTTCTTCACACCCAAAAGCCTCCCTAGCAGAAAGCAGCTCTGAGATGCCTCAAGGCTGCAGGACATGGGCAGGTGCTTCTTTAGGACAAACAAGGCCGTCTGACGTCGAGCTTGATTTTTCTTCTTCCCACTGATCACCACTTGACACGTACTACGACTTCATCCCTATGGCCTGTGCCCCCCAGCATAACGCCAGCTCCGTGGAGCAGGGAATTTGGTTCCTGCTGGGTCTCACCTGGCAAGTGTGTAGGAAGGTGACATCATTTGACCTTGAAGTGACATCAACTCTCTGAGCCTCGGTTTCCTCATCTGCTGGATGGGAGGATGGTGCCACCCTGCAGCAGTTGTAGGGATGCAACGAGACTCTGCCCAACCTGTCTTCAGTGCAGGGGACACAGGCAGGGGCAAGGGGCTTCCCTTCACCTCTTTGCAACCAGGGACCTTGCGTAAGAAATGGATTTTTATGGACATTGCAGTGTGAGCATCTTCTTTTTCCTTTTTTCCTTTGATGATAAAGCTTTCTGCAGTCGAGCTTTATTTTATCAGAAGAATAAGAGATTATCAAATTAGTTAAGCAGCCCAACAAGGAGATTTCCAAAGGGACAAAGGAAGGAAGCATCTCTCCAAAGACGACCTCTGCTTTATCTTTATTCTTCACTTAGTCGATCACAGCAACAACCATGGTTTGAATGTTTGCAGTGTCCCAGGTGCTGTGCTCTTGTACCCAAGTTCTTTCATTTATACTTGAGAGAGAGGCACCATCTCCCACTTAAGAAATTACCAGATGGGCTTTGGAAAGTGTGGTGAAACCTGCTTGAGGATGTGGCTGAGCTGAGACTCAAATCTGGATCTGTCTGACTTTGAAGCCCCTGGTTCTTTGCTCCTTAAACATCCAGAAACCTCCAGTCCTTTCATTGTCAAATAATCTTCCCTAACAGGAGTCATGCATCGTGTGACAAGGATGTTTTAAATGTCCACGTTCAATTGTGTAGAAGGAAACTTGATCTCATTTTATGGGAGTCACTGCTGCCTATTTCTCCTTTCATTTTTATAACTTCTTCCTCTGTCTCCAAGGGCAATTTGTGATGATCAAGAACAAACTGAAGAATGTAGCAAATATAAGAGGATTCTCAGTTGCCTGTCTGGCCATCTGTTGTTCTCAAATCCAGAGGCGGCCTGGGGGTGTCCTTGACATACTGGAAAGGTGAGCGGGGATCCCTTGGTCCAGTTCCCAGAGCACCTGCTAGGGCTGTCCCTGTGAGTCTGGACTTGCTGTGGGAGAGCAGGGGGCGTGGAGGAGTCCGGCCAGAACAGCCCCGCCAGGCAGAGCCCGTGGAGGTGACCGGCCGGATGGTCACTTGGTCTCTGTGCCCAACACCATCAGCTGAGCTGGGAGACAGGTAGGTCCTGGAACTGGTGGGGGTCCTACAGGTGACATACCCCAAGGTAACTTGTGGTCACGGATTACCTGGGCTGACCAAGGATCCCTCCAGGTTCCTGATCCCCTGGACGAAGGTGCCGCTCAGCTCAGCTGCATGGAACTCACTGCTGTGCCTTCCCCACCTGCTGCTCGTTCCTGATAGGAGGGTGTCCGCACTCCTTCCCACGGGGTTCAGGCCTTTGTGATCGGCTCGGCCTCCCTCTTCGGCTGGTCTTCTCCTCCTGACCCCGTGGCCAGTTCCATCAGGGCTGATTGGGGGAGGGGTTGGCTGTCACCCAAATGGTCAGGAGGGTCAGACAGAGACAAGAGGATGATGGACTGTCCATCACACCTGCAGGCAGGACCTCGTCAGGTGCGGTTTCCAACACCTTAGACAGAAAGAGACAGTTTGAGTGAGATGGACTCTTTAGGGAAGCAGACGTCTGGAAGCAGGAAGAAATTCCAGAATCCCAGGTGCAAATACACAGCATTCAATCCACACGCTGGACAGCAGGGGCGGCATCCAGGTCACTGTCAGGGACCTGGATCCTCCATCCGGCTCCTCCACGCCATCCAGGTGCTCACGGGGAACTTCACAGGTCTCCCCCATCCCTGTGGGGGGTCAGACCCCATGCTGACCTCTCATCAATGCCGGTGCCAGGTCAGGGTTAGTGTGGGGACCGAGAGACACGTTAGCCCTCATGCACTTTGATCAGGGAAGAGCCCCAGCCCCGCATCAAAACCCATTGATTCTCACTCTGTGCACAATTACACCAGTTTCCATACTTTCAGGCCCTCCAGGTACTAGAGGCAGCCACAGGGAGTGGGGGAGTGGTCGAGACGGGCAGACGCAGGCGGAGTCCAGGGAAGGAGTGAAACCTGGGAGAGCATCAGCGATGGGGCCACCGTGAGAAGCTCCGTGAGCACGTGGTGAGTGGCCGCCTGCTCATCAAACGTCATAGTTCTGAAAGGGACTGAAGTGGCTTCTCAAGCCCACACTGCACAGCAAGGTCCATGCGTTCCTCCCCCAGCATTCGCTGAGCACCTACTGTGTGCAGGCCCTGTGCTGGGAGCTGAGCACGTGCTGAGGACCAGATTGGCCCCGCCCTCAGTCAGGTGGGGGAGAAACGCAGGTCCAGAGGAGACCCCGTTACCCCTTGATGAGGATGCGCCTGAGCTGTGGGGAAACAGCTGGCGGGTGAGTAACTCTGACCCTGACCTGGGTCTGGAGTGAGAGCACCCTGAATACCCAGGGAGTTTGGGCATTTGGAGACCATCTTCACTTCTCAGGGGAGCTGACCGGGGTAGCCCAGATGGGGGGAGGGACTTGCTTGACATCCTGGACCTGGGTCTCCCCAGACCTGAGCTCTGTCCCCAGAATCACCTGGCCTCGGGGTCTCAGGGGACAATCAAGGTGACAATGTCAACCCCGTTCCTCATTCCCAAGCCACATAGCAAACTTTCCCATGCAGACAATAATTACAACTCCAGAGGTTAATTTGTAAGGAGACGGTGAAAATGTGTTATTTAAATAGTGATTATTAAAATCCTGCTGGGGGTTTGCTCCATAATAGGTAATTATCTGTGACCTAATTGTGAAAACAATGTAGCCAATTCCATCTAGCTCTTCCCCCTTAACCCAGGGTTTATTCTGGGGAGTGGCCCAGTCCGTTGCATCATAGATATTTGCTTAAAAATGTTTCTATTAAATCCAAACTGAAGTCACTTCTGGAAATTTCTCTGAGAACATGCTGATTTTGACCTTGGCCCCAGGTGTCTGAGTGGAGATGCTGTCTCAGACTTGAGAGGTTTTTGCTGTACAAATTACTTCCCCCTCATGTGCAGCCAGAACATATCAAATCATTTATGCACTTAAACATTTATATAATTATTTGCTTATTGTTTCTTAGACTTTTATGTCCATTCATTCACTCGCTTCTTCAGTTATTTTTCATTCATTTATTGGTCTGTCACTGGTTTCTTCACATGCTTATTTATGTGTTACTTTATTCATTCATTCTACTCCCATGCGTGTCCTTTCATCCACTCGTCCTTCCTTCCATTGTCCATTTGGGCGCCCAGCTCCTCACACAGTCACCAGGGGTTTCTTCTTACATCCTTTCTTTCCTTGGTTCATTCATTGTTTTCACTCCTGACCGTGTTCATTCATTCATCGCTTCGTTCATGCATTTATTCCATGATTCTTTGGTTCATTCATGTGTTTTCTAATAAATTCATTCATCCACACATCATTTGACAAAATTCACTACTTTATTACTGTACTCTATGTATTGGATGTCCCTGCCACCGCCATCCCCCCAGCATATTCACGGCATCTCAGTAGAAAGGGCCCTGTTATTATTATTATTATCGTAAAATGTAAAACACACACAGAGGAAAGCATACACGTCATAAATCTATGGCTCAAAGAGCTCCCAGTAACTGAACACACCATTGGGATGAGCGCCCACCCTGGAACCTGTCTGTGCTCTTCTCTCTCTCTCAGTTGTCATCTTAGTTTTGGGTCCCGTGTTAGCAGAGTTTAAGGCTTCAGTGACTGCAATTAAGTTGGGAGGTGAAAAGAAACACTCGAGGGAGGAGGGGAAGTGAGCCAGGGAAGGGAAGCCCTCCAAAAAAGCCTGTGTTCAAACCAGGAGGCAGTGCTGCACACACGTGCACAAGAAAGTTCCCCCTGTCAGAACGGCTGGCTGCGTATTTACACACCAGCTACCTTGCCATTGGTCGCCATAGGTCCCAGCTACCTCGCCGTTGGTTGCCTTAGGTCGAAGGCTCTTCCCAGGGCTGGGGCATTAATGCTGAGACAAGCAAGTTCTGCCACACAGGGTACTGGGGTAGGATTTGGTGATCAAAAAACACCCCCTGGGGGCTTCCCTGGTGGTGCAGTGGTTGAGATTCTGCCTGCCAATGCAGGGGACACGGGTTCAAGCCCTGGTCTGGGAAGATCCCACATGCCGCGGAGCAACTAGGCCCGTAAGCCACAACTACTGAGCCTGCACGTCTGGAGCCTGTGCTCCACAACAAGAGAGGCCGCGATAGTGAGGGGCCCACACACCGTGATGAAGAGTGGCCCCCACTTGCTGCAACTAGAGAAAGCCCTCGCACAGAAACGAAGACCCAACACAGCCAAAAAAAAAAAAATTAAAATAAATAAACAAATATTAAAACAAAAAACAAAAACACCCCCTGGGCAAAGAAACGCAGGGGCTGGTGGTTGGAAGTTGGTCCTGGACTGAAGTGGTAAAGGCAGGACTTTCAACGGTAGCCCATCAGCAGGGTCACCAGTCCCACCACCTCTCCACTCCCTGACTATTTACCATCCTCCGTCCCACCTTCACTTGGACTTATTGTCACGTTCGACTCAGAAGGATCCTTAGACACAGTCGGGCCTGAGGGCTCTATTTCATGCGTTGGGGAAACTGAGCCCAGAGAGCGGAAGCAAAAGGCTCCAGAACACTCGGTCAGCTGTGCGAGGACCCAAACCCCACCCAGGCCTCTGCGCAGATTGAGGTGACCTCTGACCTCACTTCTGAATTCTCTGCCAGAAACATTCACCAAGAACAAAATAAGCAAACAGAAGCTGCTGCCTTTGAAAAGCCAGAGGCTGAGTTGCTCCGGGGGGCCGTCTTTGCTTTTTAGAACTCCTCCCCCAAACAGACACACTTAAAAGCCACATTTGCAGATGGAAAGTGCCCATCAGCCTCAAGCCAAAAGAAATGCATGTGATCACTTGCCCCTGTGAACAGAGCATGCGTGATGTAATTGCATCTCGTTAAAGTCCCATCTGGAGGATATATTATAGGAGGAGAGGGTTTGACCTGGGACAATTCAGTCACCATATATGCACTTCAGTGCCTACACTTACTTCATTTAAATTGAGAAAGAGAACATAGCCTTTAAAGGTTACCTTCCTTCAAGATGTTCTGGGTCTGTGCCGTGTGAGCACATGGGGAACGTGTGAAAGTTTGGTGTTTGTCACTTATCTAATCCCACTCTCTGGTCTTTCTCCACTGCTGCAAAGACCCAATTTTCTGCAACTCATCACCAGCAAATTCTCTCTGCAGCCTGAGTTTGCCATATTCATCTCTTTGAAGAGATTGGACATAGCTCCTGGGCCAGGGGACACGAGGCCAGGCAGCTGAGAGATTATATTTCAGCTCTGTCATTTCCGTCATGGACTACTAATAATAGCTACCATCTCCTGAGGTCCTACTATGTGCCAGGAGTGGTGCTGGGGGCTTTGGACAAACATTCACTGCAACCCTGCAACATGGAGGCTTATTTATGCTCCCACCATTGCCTCCTGCCTGGATTATGTCCAAGCTGCCCAACTGGCATCTCTGATTCCACAGCTCTGCTTGCCTGTAGATCCCATCCCACCCCTGCCTATGGACACCACAAAAAGGGACGGTCTTGCTCTCAGAGTGAATTTTGGCCATTGAGCAAGCAGAATGGGTGCAGAGAGGGTGCTCAGCCCCTCTCTGTTTTCTGGTTTAGGAGGGGGGCAGGCAGTGAACTGGCATCGCCTGGCAGCCCTCAGCCTGGGAGGAAGGAAAGTGCATCGTGGCTGGCTCTAAGTGCCCGTGGGGAGAGCGATGGGTCAGATCATCAAAGGAAACTGACCTTTGGGTCATCCTTGACCCTTGGGTCAGGAGTCATCTGGCTCAGCCACCAGATGTATCTGGGCACCTGCTCCCTCTTGAGGTCACATGATTCCTTGAATTACAGTAAGAGCTATCTGTGTTGAGCACCTACTGCAATCATGTGACGAATATCTACTGAGTGCCCACTAGGTGCTGTACACTGGGGCTACAGCAGTGAACCCCACAAAGCGGGCGATGACAGAGACGGGCCAGCCAGCTCCCGCTGTGCCCACTGTGCCGGTGGCCTCTGTAGCCACGTGGGGGCTCCCCTTTCACACTCTGGCCCGTCCTGCTGCTCGACTTCAGGCACTCCTCTCCTTCCCTCCTTTCACATCCTGGTCCTTGCTCTTTTCTCTCTTTGGAGCTGGGGCTGGGGGTCGGGGGGAGGGAAACAACAGGCACATGGAGGACAAATCACAGAGCCAAGTGGGGTCTTCTTCCTGTTTCTTCCCCTAAGAAATGGGCAGTTTTGCGCAAATTAATTTAAGCACAGCCCACCACTAAAGAAGCAAACAAAGCCGGTTAGATTCATTTTCTTGGTCAGCTTGTTCAAGCCTGGTATTAATCTATTCATCAGCTTAGTTCATCAGGAGAAATCACGCTTCTTCAGGAGTTTTCTAACTGAAAATAATGCCTCATTAAGTTAAACATATTAACCTGAGAACAGTACTGATGTCAGACAGACTAATGAATGTCATTATAGTGAATGCACAGTAGTCCTCGAGGGACCCAACCAGCCATTAGAAACTCTCTGCAAATGCACTCAGCTATTGTCCCAAGGATGTGGAATCTCGAGGGAGGGAGGGAGATGGGAAAGGAGCTGGTGTGGAGCTGCGGTCATCCCGGGGAGCGGTGCCCTGATGAATCCCGGCATCTTTGAAAGCTTTGAGGGGCACATGGCCAAGGGAGGCACCAAGTGTGTGACATGACTCATTGTTGAGTCCAAAGGGAGGGACGCTGGGATTAGCCTCTAGAACAGGAGGGAGGGCAGGAGGGTCAGAGTTCAGGCATCAGAACACTGGGTCCTGGTCCCAGGGCTCGTCATCACAGTGGACGAGGTTTGATTCCAGCTCATCTTTACTGAGCCGAGTGCTGTGTTGGGACTTTCACATGCATTGTATTCATGCAACCTTCACAGAATCCCAGGGAAACTGAGGCTCAGAGGAGTCAAGGGGCTTGCCCAACTTAAGGTCATGAGTGAGTGGGAGGGAGAGCTGAGACTGAGATCTAGGTTGGGTGACCCTGCGGGAGGCTTCCTCTCCCAGCCCCCCACTCCCACCCCCAGCCTCACCCTCCTGGTGGTCTGTCTTCAAAGCCTCCTGACTCCATCCTCCAGGACCCTGTAATTCCTCAATTAAAGCTGTGTGGAGAGGCTCTCTCTTCACTACCATACAAGGCACACTGATCACAGGGTTTAGGATAGACCCTGGCTTCCACACGGCCCAGGAGCACACCCGCTGTGACCCCCCAGGTTCTGAGTGAACTAAAGTTCCCAGCACACTGTGGATGCCAGGCAACGCTGGTCTGCCTGCTGTGAGCTGAGCTCCTGGTCCATCCAACTGCACTTGGGCTTTGGTGAAGGGCCAGGCAGGCGGGGGGCAGAGGAGCAGAGGTGCCCTTCCTGACGTGCAGCCCAACACCCATATCCCACACAGCTTCCCTTGGGGTCTGGCACACGGCTGGTTTCAAGGCAGAAGTGACCTCGCCACGGTCTTCCAAACTGGGCAGTTCACATGTGAGTGGGGCAAATGAGCCCAGGGCACTGGAGAGAGTCCAGTCCCAAAGGCAGGGAGAGGGGAGAGTGGGAAGCGTCTGGAGACAGAGGCAGAGTCACGGGGAATGACACAGAGAAAGTCTGGGAGACAGCATGGAAGAGATGCCTGGGCCAGAGGAGGATTCTGTATAAAGGGCCAGGTCAGCTGGTCCAAGGTGAGGTAAGAGAGGGGAAAAGTAGAAATGTATATTTCCAACTATCCAAACCTCTAGCTGACACTCTGCATTTTCCTCATCATTGATTTATGAAGTAATGGACACGTGGAGGCACATGTTTTGGCCATCATGTTGGAGATCTCATTTGACTCTAAAAATAGAACTGTCCCTGAGAGGCAGTTGTTATTAGCCTCATGTGTCAGGTGAAGAAGCTGAGGCCCAGAGATGCTGAGTGCCTGGCCAGGGTCACAGAGCTCGAAAGAGCCTGGATCCACAGCGGGGGCTGCCTGAGCCCAAGGGCCATGTCCTCCCCACTGGCCACGTTGAATCTCACATCAGCAGGTCCAGCTGGACAGCGTTTGTTTCCCCTGCAAAGTACAGACGTCTGGAAAATGTCTGCTTCTGGCCCCCTCCCTCCTCAGTTTGGCTCGTAGGCAGGATGGGTCTCATAGGCAGGTGATGTGAAGAGTAGCAACTGTTGCCAGTCTTGCCTGTGGAGAGGCAGGCCCTGCCACGGTGAGTCAGCACAAGCCCGAGGGACCTGGCATAGACCTGTGGGGACTCCTCTGATCCGGAGCTGGTGTTCCCCCTTCGCCCAGCTGTTCAGGGAGGGGTGTGAGTTCCCCTCACCGCGGGCACTTGCTCTCACGTGGTGCATTTTTATTTCAGTCGACAAGTGTAATTCATTTAAGGCTCTCTGCTGGTTATTTCATGTCTCCAAAGCACGCTCTTCATGGAAAGATCAATTCCAAGGGAACACCTAGTTACCGAGGACTACAGCCCAGGACACAGTCTCTCGGAGAGCTCCGAGGAGCTGCTTGGAAGAGGCACGGGGAGGTGAGCATACATGTGACTTTGGAGAAGGGGTACATGCACTCACACACACATCTTGGTAGAGGGCTGCCGCTCGTCACAAGGCACACATATCTCAGCTAAAGATTTTAGTGCTTTTTTTTTTTTTAATAAATGCTTTATTTATTTATTTTTTCACAGAAGAAGCTTGGTGGTGGAAATGTAGCCATTTGCTGCTTTTATGACTAAGAGTTAAAGTCCAGGCTCTCTTTCTTATAGAACGTAAATGTGCACCGACACATGTATCTGTAATTGTTATCAAAATTAAGCTTAGTCACTAGAAGAAGATTCGCTGTCTGAACTTTCTTCTGCATTTTTTTCACTTCTACATCAGGCACTGGGGCATCTGGCCTCTGAGGAAGATCTGGGTCTAGTCCTTCCGATATCATTTCGTTTCTTATTGCCATCCCTGGAACACCCACTTGAGCCATTCTGAGATATCTGGCATATCTTACGTCCTTGGCTACAGTTAAGATATTTTCTGGTGTGACTTCACTTTCCCGTGGTCCAGAGTCTTGTAAACTGTTCTGTGATTGCTCTGAAGTGGTTTCAGAATGTGTTTCATTTGTGATCCTAGCGACACGTATAGGAGATACTTCAAATATGACATCGTCTAGCCCTGGGATAGATGACAACTTCGCATCTAAAATATTGAGAGTTGTTTCAATTTGCTGCATACGAAGAGAAAGTTCTGCCGGTTTCTCCTCACAAACTGTAGAAAAGGGGCTGAGGAACTGTACAGTGTGCACCACAAATTGGTTTAGAAATGCCACCGTTCTTTCCTGTGGAATAGCTGGCACCTTGTTCAGGTCTATGCCTGACCCCGTGAGGGGAAGCCCATCCTCATCCGCCTCCTCAGCGGGTGGGGGACCCAGGGCTCACCCACAAACCCCTCCCCGACCTGGCCTGCCCAACGTGGTAATAGCGTCCTAGTGCTTTTCTAAGTGTGGGAAGATGCAACAAATTGGGTTGTCTTGGCTGGGGTTAGGTTGTCAATCAAGGGAGGGTGGGGTTTGGAGACAACTGTCCTCCTGCTGCCACCAAGCCACAGGATCTGCAGGGTCACCGCCACTCAGCCTGGCCCTCCCCTTGGGGGGAGGGAGGGCTTGGCTGGGGCGTCTGCGCTGTCGGTCACTGGCCTCCAGCTCTGCTCAGCATGGGCTCAGCCTTCTGGGCGGCTGTCCTGTTGGCAGAGTTGGGCATTTTGTGTTCTGGGAGGCGTGGCCTGGCTGTTCCTGCTCTCCTGGGGAGCCTGGGGGAGCTGAGGGCTCTGAAGCAGCAGGAGAGACCTGCCAATGAGACGAATGAGCAAGGCCAGAATCCCAGGGCTAGGTCCCTGAGGCCCCTAACAGAGCCCAGGCGTGCCCCAGGCCCAGGTCAGCCACAGTCGTGGAGACTGTCAGGAACTACAGGGACAGGGTCGGCTCAGATGTGGAGGCCTGGGGTTGGGAAAAGGCGGAGTCTTCAGGAAATGATCGAGCTGCCCCCACAGTTCAGGGTACAGAGCAGGCTGGGCGCTGCCGGGGCTCTCTGGGTCCAGGGGAGTGCAGGCCACCGCCAGGGTCCAGTCTCTGTCACCGAGGGCTCTGCCTCTGCAGCTACCAAGACCTGGGTTTGAATCCCACCTCTGACACTGCGCACCTGTAGGATCCTGGGAAAATGACTTGACCTCTCCAAGACCTAGTTTCCTCATCTGTACAGTGGATTCTGGGTGCCTCCCGTTCCAAGTTCATTTTCTCCACGTGCAAATAGGAGGTGAGAAAGTGCAGGCCCTCGAGGCACAGGCTCACCTCCCTCACCTTCTGAGGGAGCTGGCAGGCGGAAACCCTCACATCTGACTCTCCAGGGGGCATGGAAGACCACTGGCCCTGGACTGGGAGTCAGGTGGCCTTGCTGGCCCCTCCACATGTGGCCCTGGGGCCTTGGGGGCCGTGCCCCTCCTCCTGCTGCCCCAAGGGCTCTGTGAGGGGAGAGGGACCCCGAAAGGAGTAAGGGGAATTGTGGCATCTTGGGGGAGGGGGAGACCTGGAGGTGGTCCAGGCCCCCCCTGATCTCACAGGAGAGGAAACACACACGTTCTCCTCACCCTCGGTTCGTCCCCAGCCCCAGGGGTGACTGAGGAGCTGAGTCCTGCTGGGTTCCCACTGGCCATTCAGACCCTTAACTCCTCCGTGTAACGGCCCCTGTTTTGCCTGTGGAAGCACCTGGTGCTGGGCTCCAGAAAAATGAGGAAAAAGGGAGGGTCCCCCAGGGACGTGCCCCACGTCCAAGTGCACACAAACCAGCCCGCTTCGCGGTTTGCCAAGCTCACCCCCTTCCTTTACCAGCTCTCACCAGCTTCCAGCCCTGTTAGGTGAGTTTCCCTGGCTGTTTCAGCCCCTCCCTCGCAGGGTTGCTGGAATCAGACTGGCCGCGCGGACATGGCAGGAGCCCCACCAGTCTCCTCTGCCTGAACCCCACATCCCTGCCCCTGGGCCTCAGGGCCAGATGGGTCTTTGTCGCACAGCTCAGCAAGCCCCGTCTGCTACCTTGCCCAGTGAAGGGAGGGCACGGGAGCAGGAAGGCAGGAGGATGGTTTCACAAAAACATTTTGTCATCCTACCACTTTTGAGGTGCCAGGGATACAGCAGCCAAAGGTCCAGGTCCTTGCTGAGCTTACAAGTAATTGACCTCACTTCTCTATCTTTTTGAGGGGAAAACTGAGTTCTGGAGAACGTAAGTATAACATTCCCACTTTATAGGTAAGGAGAGTAGATTCAGAGAGGTCAGGTGGCTGGATTTAAATCTTATACCTAGTGAGTGGCAGAGCGGGATGCAAAACATAGTGCGTCCCGAGCTGGAGCACTAGCCCCTGTGAGGAACTGCCCAGGGCCCAGCGCCTGTGGGCACGGGGACGGGGATGCACCATGTCGGGGTGTCGGGGGCTGTCCAGCCCTGGTAGAGGTTAATGGTGTGTTACTGCAGGGGCTCCCTTTACATCCAAGGGAGCCAGGACACCTTCAATCATCAGAAGCAGGTGTTCTGTGTTTGCCTCCTGGATGAAGTCTTCCTTGAAGGTAATAAGTAAAGTGGGTACATTAGGGAAGTGACAGCCCGGGGCTTGGGTGGGGGAGGATAAGGGGGGATGTGGTGCAGACCTAGAAAGAGGGGTTTGGCCACCAGGACAGGAGATACCGCGAATGGAGGCTTTTCTGTGGGCCCACGACACTCCCGCCCCAGGGAGAAGGGGGCCTCAGTCTGTGCTTTCCTCTGAGGATTGTTGTGGGGAGGGCGGTGGGGGGCAGGCAAGGCAGCCCTAGAGGAGGAGTCAGACACACGGGGATCCCCCAACTCCCTGCTGTGTGACCTTGGGCAAGTTGCCTTCCCTCTCTGGTCCTCAGTTCCCACACCTGTAGATGGGGGACAGTGATCTGACCAGCCTCACCCTCATAGGGTGGTTGAGGCCATGAGCCTTAAAAGCTGCACAGATGGACAGCCAGGAGCAGAGGGGCAGTGAGGGCAGTGGTCGGGGGCCGGGGGTGGAGTCAGCCACAGGTCCTGGTTCATATCCAACCTGTGATCTCAGGCAAGTTCTTTCATAGGGGCCCAGCAATCTTGCCACTGAGCTCTTCGTCCAAAGCTTTTAGCCTCCATAAATCATTTTTAATAATGTACCACCTTGTAATTACTGCAAAGCCTCCAGAGGAATCAGATGCACTTTAGACATAATGAACTAATTATTGTCAGGTAAGTCACAATCGGGGAGCAGGGCTGGATTTCACAGAGTCTCTGCTGCTGGGCACCAGCCTGGGGACCATCTCTAACAGTGACTTAGTGGGAGCTCCAGGCTTATTCCAGGTAAACAACGGCCAGGATTTGGGAAGGGGACTGAGGCACGGGTTACACCTGGAGGTTACTGCAAACCACATCGCTGCAGATAAGGGCAGTGGGAGCGTGGGATGTGTGTGGGTCCCCTTCAAGGCTCCTTAGCGACAGGTGGGTGACCTTGGGGCTGAGACTTAACCTCTCAGAGCCTCCGTTTCCCCACCCAGAAGGTACAGCTGTTGAACACTCCTTCACAGGGAGGATGTGAGGGTCACAGGAAGCTCTCAGCATGGTGCCTGACACACAGCAGGAGCTCAGAGAAGCAAGTGGCTGTTGACTTGAGATGGTGCACAGGCAACTTGCTGAGCTGCGGTAGGGAGCCTTAGCTTCCAGCCCTCACCTGTCCCATCCCTGGTCTTCTGAGGATGCTCTGGGCACCACTTGGCAGCAGGAGGGTGGGTCAACATTGAGATGGCCTGGATGTGGATCAGTGAGGATCTGGACAATGTGCTTCCACCAAGGTAGACAGGAAGGTGGCAGGTGATGGGAGACAGGACCTGACATTCTGGTGCCAAGTGAGAGATGGCTGGATGGACCAGGCCAGATGTCCAGCAATGGGTAGTATGCAGACAGGAGCAGTGCCGTCCATCAAGGAGGGCTGCTCTCTGGCTCTGAACAAGGCTCCAGGCTGTGGAATCTGGGGTGCTGCTGGTGCTCTACCCCTGTCCCTTGGGCACCCCTGTCTCAGACTTGCTGAGTCTCCTCCTTTAAGTATCCTTGCTGCTTCCTCTGAGGACTTCCTCTTGGCCAGCATACAGAGCAAGCTGGGGTGCTGGGGAGTTGATGCCTAGGACCAGCCCTCACCCAGTGAAGGTTGGGGTTGGATGTAAACCCTCCCATTTCCTTGCCCCTCCCCTCCAGTGGGGCACCTCTGAGATGTGCTCTGCATCACCTTCCAGATTGCCCCGAAGCCGGGACTGAGGCCCTGCCGCCGCAGCAGTCACCTGCTCAATATGCAACTTTTACTGGCTTCCTTCCCTCCCCTGTCTCACTTCCCCAGTCGTCCTGATGCTTACCTGGACCACCTCCCCAATAAACCACTCACCCTCCAACCCTTATCGCAGGGTCTGCTCCTGGGGAAGCCAAGACAGGGGTAAAAGGGGAGGAGTGGCCCCACAGGAGCAAAGCTGTGACCCAAGTTGTGGTATGGGGACCTCGGTACCAGGCAAGGGTCCGAGGTGGGGATTTGGTCTCTGGAGTGAGGCAGGAGCCCATCACTCCTCCCCAAGGATGGTGATGATGAGGAGGTGAAAGTGGGAACAGCAGAAGGTGTTACAGGCACCTCCTCCATCAGGCACGGCTCACACGAATATTTATGGAACATGGCAGATCTCATTTCATCCTCCCTATAATGGAATGACTTTGGAACCACTTTTATCCTAAGTCTAGAATCCTATAGTTTTAGAGCCGAAAGTACCTTCACAATCCCTTGGTCTAGTGCCCAGATCTTGGTTTCTAATATGATTCTAAAATGAAGGGAACCACAGATCCTTAGAGGAATGGCTGATTCTAGGACTGAGAAAGGGAATATACAAGATGGGCCTGGGGCATCTTGTAAGAAAGTAAGGAAGTGCTCAAAAACAGAATGATGGGAGCATGGCAAAGGGACAAAGGAACCTGAAAGAGCCCCCAAAAGATGATATAATTTGAAAAACAAGATAAATGATACAACACTAAAACTCAAACCCAAAGTATAAAATAAATATCCATGAGCCCATACTGATATGAATAAATAAATGAATAAATAAATAGAAGAGGAGAGACAAATCTTCCTTACAGAAGAATTCCAAAGAATTTATACTCCCTGCTCCAAGAAATAGAATTTAACTCCCTAACCCTTGAATTTGGGCCATACTCAATGATTTGCTTGCAAAAAGTCAAGCATGGGAAGGGCAGGAGTGGGTGAATGGGGAGTAACTTGGCAAACATCACCTTAACCACATGACGGATGTTAACATCACAGTGATAAATCCTGTGGGTAGCATGTGTCCCCAGAAATGATGTGATGAGAAGGGCACTTCACCTCTGTGCAATTCTCCCCCAGTCTAGTCATGAAGAAAACATCAGGCCAACTCAAACTAAGGAGCATTCTGCAAAATGTTCCTCAAGGTCATACGGGACAGGAAAGGCTGAGAAACTGTCACAGGACAGAGCGGGGAGTAAGGAGATACAAGGACTAAATGCAATGTGGTTGCTGGATGGGCTTATGCAACAGAAAAAGGATATTAGAGGAAAAACTAGTAAAGATAGAATAAAGTTGAGGTTACTTAACAGTGATGTGTCAATGTTAGTTTCCTAGTTTTGACAAATGAACCCTAGTTACTAAGATGTTAACGTCAAGGGAATGGGGTGAGCAGTACAAAGGGACTCCCTATACTCTTTTTGAAACTTTTCTGTGAATATAAATTCTTCTAAAAATAAAAAATGTATTAAAAAAAAACCCACTCCTGGTTTGATTCCCTCACTTTAATACGTGAACAAAGATCTTTCAGTGACTGTGAAGCTGGGGAGGTCCCGGCTGGGAGAAGGACGTCGGATTTCATTGTCCTCCCAGCCTTTCTACCCTCCTCCGAAGCCCTTCAATAAAATGGCTTGATCCATCCCCCACCAAAAAAAAATAATACGACCCGGAGAGGCTACCAGACTGCAGAAAGTTCTCATGCGGCATTAGTGGAAAAGTCAGGGATGGCCTTCCTGAGAGTAAAGGGAACCTGACCAGCAGAGGCGGAGACAAATCTGAGGCTTACTTTTCTCACCCAACGAGGTGTCTGGAAGGGGCTGGTGAAGGGCCAGCGGCTCCAAGATGCCATTGGCTCAGTCTCCTCCTTTATCTCCCCTCGATGTCCTCCACGCACTCGGGGGCCCCTGAGGTCGCATCGCGGTTGCTCACCAGGACCTCGGGGTGCCTTTTAGGATCAGAGGCAGCCTGTCCACGGAATTTCCCAGAATGCCCTCAGGAACCTCTGCTCCCATCTCATTGGTCGGAGCTGTGTCACATGACTACCGGCAGAAGGGGAAATGTGATGTTCTTAAGTAGGGGAAATTGTTGTCCCGGACAAAATAGGGGTCATGTTAGGAGGAAAGAAGAGGAGGGTGACTATTGGTGGGCAGCCTGCCGTCTCTGCCCCAACATTTACAATCTCGTTTTCATGTTTGCTACCTCCCTGGATCCACACAAGCATGTTTGTTGTGATCAGGCAGTGAGAGGCTGAGCCACTTGGCCGGGACCCCACAGGAGTGGCCTGAGGAGCCAGGCTAGCGCCCGGCTCCCTGCAGCTCCCCAGATCTGCCCTCCTGCCCCACGTTGCCTGCTCTCTCCTCTCTCACCATCCCAATTCTCTGCCTCTCCAGCTCCCCAGACCAGCTGGGGTTGGCACATTCTCACAGCCTGGAGAGGAGGGGTCAGCGGTTTATCACTTATGGTTCTGGCAACACTTTAAAGTTGAGACCCACTTTAAACAAGCCTGCTATTGACTTGTCACACTCCAGCACCGCTAGTGGGATGTTCTCTGCAGTAGTCTTTGTGGAGGACACTCGAGCAGCATCTATCACAATTCAAAAGGCACTTAGCTTTTGGTCCAATAATTTTACTTCTAGGAGTTAGTGATTCTGAAATGCTCAAGGATATGCATTTATGCAAGGAGGTTATCTACAACATTATTTGCAATAGCAAATAAAACATTGGAGACAACATAAAGGTCCATCAACAGGAGATTGGCTAAATAAATAATGATGCATCCGTGCTACTGAATACTAAGCAGTCATTAAAAAGATTGAGTTTGGTCTCTATGTACTAACATAGGAGAATCTCTATGATATAGTTTTGAACAAAGAAAACAAGTTTCTTGAAAAATATGAGGAGCATGATGCAAAGATACTCTATCTGTCTTGGTTTGGCACAGATAAGTATGTGGAAGGATGTGCAACTTTGTTGGAAGACCCTTGGGAAAATTCATCACAGGTCTGAAACTCACATGTCCCTTTCCAAAGCCATTTATGCATTAGATCTCATCCTTTCTCATCTGCTCAAGAACATCACCCCAGCAATTCTCTTCTTCCTTCTGCATTATCAAAGTTCCCCTCTCCACTGGATCACTCCCATCAGTGTGCAAACACGCCAGTATTTATTTCTACAGCCACAAAGAATAAAACACTCAATAAAATTAAAAAGAAAAACCACCTCTCCTGCTACAAACACATTTCTTTGCTTTATCTTTACGGTCAGACCACTTGAAAGCATTATTTATACACATCACTTCCTACTTCTCTCCTCCAATTTTCTCTTAACACACTCATATCAGGATTTCATCTCCACCTCTTCATCCAAAACTGCTCTTGTGAAAGTGACCAATGACCTCACACTGTCACACCCAGTGATCAGTTTTCAGCTGTCATCTTACTCCGTCTGTTACTCCCTCCTCCTTGAAACCCTCTCGCCCCTCTGTGCCCATCCTCTCCTGGTTTTCCTCCTACTTCCCTGGCTGGCTTTCTCCATCTCCTTTGCTGGTTTCTTCTTGGCTCCTCGACTCGTAAACTTGTGCCGTCCCTGGGCTTCATCTTTGGTCCGCTTCTCCTTATCCTCTCTCACTCTCCTGGGGGCCTCATCAGATTCATGTTCATTACAAGCCATTCATGTACTGGTGGATCCCAAATTTACATCTCAGCCTAGACCTCTTCCTGAATGCCAGGGTTATACATCCAACTGTCTATTCAACATCTCCACCTGGGAGCCCAACAGGTATCCAATGTCCTTCACACATCCCAGCTGACAGCCTGTTCTTCACCTGCCTCACTTCCCAACCTGCTGCTCCCACTGTCTCCCTCAGCTCAGTTAAGGCAACTCCATTCTCACAGTTTCTCAGGCCAGAAAGCTGGAGTCATGCGTGACCTATCACATCCCATACCACATCTATCAGCAAACATGCTGGCTGCTTTTCAAAACATTCGCAGAACTTGACCACTTCTCGACTCCACAGCTACCTCCCTGGTCCCCCATCCCAGTCACATCATCTCTGTCTTGAATTCTCGCAATAGCTTCCTAACTGCCCTCCCTGTTTCCTTTTTCCTCTAAGAGTCAGCTCTTCATAAAAGGTCCTGTGTGATCCTAGTTAACTTGTCATAGCACGTCCATCATGTACTCAGAACATTTCAGTGACTCCATTTCAGTCAGGGAAGAAGCCAGGGTCCTTGCAATGGCTCACCCAGCCCTGCATGAACTGAGCCCCTACCCCTACCCCAACCACCTTGCTGACCTTATTCCTACCTACTATCTCCCTGCTCCCTCTTCATGCAGTTGCAATTAGATTGTGGGTAGAATTGGAGTGGGTGTGGAAGAGTAACATCTGGGGACTGGCTAGCCATTTTGTTCCTTCCCCTTTTGTTGTCTCAAAGCTTCTCCATGTGGTCTCTTTCGGTGGATGAGTTTGAATTTCCTCATGATAAAGGCCTCAGGGCAGTCAGAATATTTATATGGCAGCTCAAGGCTCTAGCATGAATATTCCTAAGAACCAAGAGAAAGCTTTATTATCTTCTATGACCTTGCCTGGAAGTCACATAGTGTCACTTTTGTATTCTATTGATTGACCAGACAGTAAGCTTACTCTAGGTTTAAGATAAAGTGGCATAGACCTTATTCTTCTGTTGAAGGAGTGTCAAAGAATTTGCAGACATGCTTTGAAACTGTCACAGATAATGTATATTGTTCTTAAACAAAGTCTTACAAGATTCTGAGTGACCTTCTTGTAGAAAGAGTACATGTCAGCACAGAGAGAAGAGGATATGAAATGATCGTCAATGTCTGTCTAAAATTCATTCTGTCTAAAGATTATGTTAAGACCTCTGATTCTGGCCAAGATGGAGTAGCCTCATTTCACCCAGGTATTCCCCCTGACAACTAAAATCTCTGGACATAATTCAACAAAAACTCAAAGGAGCACTCTGGAAGGTGGAAAGAAGGAAGCAGACTTCCCAGGACCACAGGACTTTAGGAATAACATGGTGGTAAGTTCTTTGAGTTCTCTTATTGTGTCTCATATACCCTAGACAGAGTTCTGTAGATGCCTCCAACCTGGAACAATGAACAGGCACAGGCAAAAAAATAAATTCCAAGAAAATCCTATTTTTCCCTAGGCAAGTAACAGGGGTAAGGGTTGTCTAACATACAAGAAAAGTTGGGGGCCATACCACCTGATCTAACCGAACATCAATGGGAAAACAACGCCACATTCTTATGATATCAACAGGGCAAACAGAGAGATCTTCCACTTTCCCCACACACCTGAAAAGTGGGTGGTGGTGCTCTGATTTCCTCTTTGGTGGTGTCAGCAGCATCCAGGGGTGAGCAGAACTTCCGCCTCTATCTAGCATCAGTATGATTGAGTGAGGTAATGTGAGGCGGGATTAGTCAGCACTCCACTCACCAGCCACCTCACTCTGGTCTCAGCAGGGAACAATGGAGAGATGGACACACATTGGGCAGCAGCAAGGTTGAGCGAGGGAATGTGAGGCAGTGTTAGTCAGCTTTCTGATCTCCCCTACCTTTTCTTGTTTCCATGGGGCTCAGTGAAGAGCTGAGCTTCCACTCCCAGCTGGCAGCAGCAAGGCAGAATGAGGTGGGTTTGTGAGGCAAGATTATTTGCCACTCTAGTCTCCTTGCCCTGTGTCAATGAGGACAGAGTCGTGACTTCCAGCTTCTTACGTGTTGGATTGGAAATTGGAAGTCTCTGCAAGTTTTTTGTTAATGCTGTTTTGCTTTGTTTTAGATTTCTTGGGGTTTTTTATGTAGACAATCATATCATCCACAAGTAGGGACAGTTTTATTCCTTCCTTACCTGTTGCTATGCTTTTCTTTATTTTTATTGCCTTATTGCACTGGCTAGAACTTCCAATACTATGTTGAATAAGGTGAGACCACACCTCCTTGCCTTGTTCCCAATCTTAAGGTGAAAGTATTGTCCTTCACCATCGAATACAGCGTTAGCTGTAGAGTTTGTTGTTTTTGTTGTTGTTTGGTAGATGCTTTTATTACACTGAAGAAATTCAGCACACTGTATTCCTAGTGTGCTGAATATTTTTTATCATGAATAGGCATTCAACTTTATCAAATGTTTACCCATCAATTTATACAATCATATAATTTTTTCTTCTTTAGCCTGATGATATGGTGGATTACATTGACTGATTTTTGAATATTGAACTAGACTTTCACACTTAGGATAGATATATCCTACATGGTCAAAGTTTATAATTGCTTATATACATTACTGGATTCAATTTTCTGATACCTTGTGGAGCATTTTTGTATCTAAGCTCATGAATGATTTTGGTCTATAATTTTCATTTTTGTACTGTCTTTGAGTGGTTTTGGTATCAAGGTAATTCTGGCCTCATAAAATGAGTCATGAAGTGCCCTCTCCTATTCTATTTTCTCAAAATGATTGTGTGAAATTGGTGTTAATTCTTTAATTATTTGACAGAATTCTTAAGAGAAACTATCTGCTCCTGGGGATTTTCTTTTGGGGGAGTTTTAAACTATGAATTAAATTTCTTTAATTGTTATAGGACTATTCAGATTGTCTATTTCATCTTGGTTGAGTTTTGATAGTTTGTGGTTTTCACAAAATTGGTTAATTTCTTCTAATTGTAAGTTTATGTGCATGAAGTTGTTCATATTATTACCTTACTATAATTCTAGTGGCTGTAAGATATGTAATGACATCCCCCATTTCATTCCTGAAATTGATTATTTGTGTCCTCTGTTTATCTGTGTCAGTCTTTTTAGAGTTTTATTAATTTGTTAAATTTTCCCAAAGTACCAGCTTTTCATTTCATTGATTTTCTCTATTCTTTTCCTATTTTAAAATTAACTGATAGCTGTTGTCTACAAGAAACCTATTTTTTTTTTTTTTTGCGATACACGGGCTTCTCACCATTGTGGCCTCTCCCGTTGCGGAGCACAGGCTCCGGACGCACAGGCTCAGCGGCCATGGCCCATGGGCCCAGCCGCTCCGTGGCATGTGGGATCCTCCCAGACTGGGGCACGAACCCGCGTGCCCTGCATCGGCAGGCGGACTCTCAACCACTGCACCAACAGGGAAGCCCAAGAAACCTATTTTTAAATATAAAGATTAAAAGTAAAGGGATGAAGAAAGATATACCCTGCTGGCATTAATAATAATAATAAAAAGCCTGAGTAGCTATATTAATTTCAGATAGAGCAGACTTTAGTTCAAGGAAAGGTATCAGGGATAAAAGAAGACATTGCATAATATGAAGGAGTCAATTCTCCGAGATAACAGTTCTTAATGTGTATGCAGCTCATAACAGAGGATCAAGTTATGTGAAACAAAAAATGATGGAACTGCAAGAAGTAGATGAATCCACTGTTATAATTGGAGACTTCAACACTCCTCTGTCAAAATGGACATGTGCAACAGGCATAAAATCAGTAAGGACATAATTTAATTCAACTACACCACCAACTGGATATAATGCATATCTATAGACTACTTCATCCAACAACAGCAGAATACACACTTTTGTCAACCTCACATGAAACATTCACCAAAATAGACAACATTTGGGGCCATAATACATACCTTAATGCATTTAAAATAATAGAAATCATATAATGTCTGCTCTCAGGCCACAGTGGGATTAAACTAGAAATCAAGAGCAGAAATTTAGCTGGAAAATCTCCAAATACTTGAAGGTTAAACAAAATACTTTTAATAACACATGAGTCAAAGGAGAAAGCTTGAGGAATTAAACAATATTTTGAATTAAACAATATTTTGAATTAAATAAAAATGAAAATAGAACTTATACAGTGAAAGTATTGCTTAGAGGGAAATGTATAGCAATGAATGTGTATATTAGAAAAGAAGAAAAATCTATAATCAATCAAAGTTTCCACCTTAAAAAAACTAGAAAAAGAAGAGGAAATAAAACCCAAAGGAAACAGAAGAAAGATAATTAAAATTAGAGCAGAATCAATGGAATTAAAAACAGGAAATCAATAGAGAAATCAATAAAACCAAAAGATGTTTCTTTGAAAAGATCAATAACATCAATAAGCTTCCAGCTAAGCTAACAAAGAAAAAAAGAGAGAAGACACAAATTACTAATGTGAGATATGAAAGAGGGGACATCACTAGAGATCCCATGGACATGAAAAAAAGATAATAAAGAAATACTATGAACAAGTCCATGCCCACAAATTTAATAACCTAGAAGAAATGGACCAATTCCTTGAAATACACAATCTGCCAAAGGTCACACAAGAAGAAACAGATGATCTTAATAGGCCTATATCTATTAAAGAAATTGAATCAATAATTAACAACCTTCCAAAACAGAAAGCACCAGGCCCAGACGGTTCCCTGGTGAAGTATACCAAACATTTAAGGAAAAAATTATATCAATTCTCTACAATCTCATTCAGAGAATACAAGCAGATGGAATACTTCCAAACCTATTCTATGAGGCCAGCATCACCCTAATACCAAAAGTAGACAAAGACATCACAAGAAAAGAAAACTACGCGCCAATATCTCTCATGAACATAGATGCAAAAATCCTCAACCAAATATAAGGAAATAGAATCCAACAATATGTAAAAAGAATTATACACCACAAGAAAGTAGGATTTATCCCAGGCATAAATCAAAAATTTATGTTTCACCATTCAAAAATCAATTAATGCACTCCATTACATCAACAGGCTAAAGAAGAAAACTCACATGATCATATCAATAGATGCAGAGACATCATTTGACAAAATGCAACACCCATTCATGATAAAAACTCTCAGTAAACTAGGAATAGAGGGGAAATTCTTCAATTTGATAAAGAATATCTATTAAAAAACCTAGTGCTAACATCATATTTACCAGTGAGAAACTTGAGGCTTTTCCACTGAGAAGTCAAGAATGTCTCCTCTCACCACTGCTTTTCAGCGTTTTACTGGTGGTCTTACCTAATGGAGTAATACAAGAAAATGAAATAAAAGGTATATGGATTTAGAAAAAAGAAATTAAAATGTTTATTTCACAGATGACTTGATTGTCCATGTAGAAAATCTAACAAATTGACAAAAAAATAAAAACCAAAAAAACCCAAAACAAACAAAAGAAAAACAAACAAACCCTCCTGGAACTAAGAAGTGATTACAGTATAGTAAGATTGCAAGATGCAAGATGAATACATAAAAATCAATCACTTTCCTATGTACCAACAGTGAACTTATAGACTTTGAAATAAAAATCACAGTACCATTTACATTTACACCCCCAAAATGAAATACTTGGGTATAAATCTAATAAAATATATACTAGATCTGTATGAGGAAAACCAAAACTCTGATTAAAGAATTCAAAGAACTAAATAAATGGAGAGCTATTCCATGTTCATACACAGGAAGATTTAATACTGTTAAGATGTCAATTCTTTCCAACTTGATCTATAGATTCAATGCAAAACCAATCAAAATCTCAACAAGTTATTTTGTGGATATTGACCAATTTATTCTAAAGCCTATATGAAGAGTCAATAGACCCAGAGTAGCTAACACAATATTGAAGGAGAACAACAAAGTTGGAGGATTGATGCTACCCAACTTTAGGACATACTATAAAGCTACAGTCATCAAGACAATGTGCTATTGCTGAAAGAATAGACAAATAGATCAATGGAAGAGAATAGAGAACGCAGAAATATACCCCCATAAATACAGCTAACTGATCTTTGGCAAAGAAGCAAAGACAACACAATGAGGAAAGACAGTCTTTTCAATAAATTGTGACAGAACTAGACATACACATACAAAAAGATGAAAAATGAATGTAGACACAGATTTTCCACCTTTCACAAAAATAATCTCAAAATGGATCATAGACCTAAGTGTAAAATGCAAAACTATAAAATTCATAGGATATAACATAGGTGAAAATCTAGATGACCTTTTGTTTGGTGATGACTTTTTAGATATAACACCAAAGACAAAATTCATGAAAGAAAGAACTGATAAGCCAGTCTTCATTAAAAATTAAAAATCTCTGCTCTACAAAAGACACCGTCAAGAGAATGAAAAGACAAGCTACAGGCTTGGAGAAAATTGCAAAAGACACACCTGATAAAGTACTGTTATCCAAAACATACAAAGAATGCTTAAAACTCAACAATAAGAAAACAAACAACCCAATTTAAAAAATGGGCCAAAGACCTTAAGAGACACCTCACCAAAGAAAATATACAAATGCAAAACAAGTATATGAAAAGATGCTCCACACTGTATGTCATCAGGGAAATTAAATCAACAGTGAGGTACCACTGCACACCTTTTAGAATGGACAAAATCCAAAACACTGACAACAACAAATGCTGGTGAGAATGTAGATCAACAGTGACTCTCATTCACTGCTTGTGGCAATGCAAACTGGCACAGCCACTTTGGAAGACAGTTTGGCAGTATCTTACAAAAGAAAACATACTCTTACTATATATCCAACAATTGCATTCCTTGGTATTTACCCAAAGTAGTTAAAAACTTACATCCTCATAAAAACCTACACACGGTTGTTTATAGAAGCTTTATCCATCTTTGCCAAAACTTGTAAGCAACTGAGATGTCCTTCCATGAATGAGTGGACAAACTGTGGTATTACCATTCAGCACTAAAAAGAAATGAGCTGTCCAGCCATGAAAAGGCATGGAGGAAACTTGAAGGCATATTACTGAGTGAAGGAAGTCAATGCGAAAGGCTACACACTATATGAATCCAACTATATGACATTTTGGAAAGACAAAAGTGTGGAGACAGTAAAAAGATCAGTGGTTTCCAGGGTTGAGAGGGGAGGGAGGGGTGAATAGGTGGAGCACAGAGGGTTTTAGAGCAGTGATACTATAATGGTGCATACATGCCATTGTACATTTGTCCAAACTCACAGAACATATAAGACCAAGAGTAAATAGTAATGTAAACTATGGACTCTGGGTGATAAGGATGTGTCTATGCAGGTTCATCAATTGTAAAAAAATACACCACTCTGGTGGGGGATGTTGATAATGGGGAGACTATGAATATGGGGGGAGGGGGTATAAGGGAAATCTGTATACCTTCTGCTCAATTTTGCCGTGAACCTAAAACATCTCAAAAAAAAATAAACTCTATTAAAAAAATTCTGTAACTGGAAAGTGAGTTCAGCAAGGTCACAGTATACAAGATCAACACACAAAACTCAATCACATTTCTCTCTACTAGTGACAAAAATGTGGAAACCAAAATTATAAACACAATGCGATCTACAGTTTCCCGAAAGAAAATCGAGTTCTCAGGTATCAACACAACAAAACCTGTGTATGATCCTGACAATTACAAAATGCTGACAGCAGAAACCAAAGAAGACCTAAATAAATGAAAAGACATACAATGTTCAGACTGGAAGATTCCACATAGCAAAGATGACAATTATCCCCAAATTGATCTATAGTTTTAATGCATTTCCTATCAAAATCTCAGGAGAGTCTTTTGTAGACATAGGCAAGCTTATTCTAAACTTTATATGGAAAAGGATAGGGAATAGAACAGCTAAAACATTTTTTAAAAAGAATAAAGTGGGAGGAATCATTCTACCTGATGTTAAGGCTTTCTATATACCTATAATAATCACAACAGCATGGTATTGGTGGACAGATAGACACAGACATCAGTGGAACAGAATAGAGACCCAGAAACAGACCCGTGAATATATATGCCCAGCTGATTTTTGACGAAGGTGCAGAAGTAATTCAATGGAGGAAAAATAGCTGTTTCAATGAATTTTGCTGGAACAATAGGCATCCATAAACCACATCTTACTGAAACCTCAAAATCAACTCAAAATGGGTCACAGACTTCAATGTAAAACATAAAACTATAAAAGTTTCAGAAAGAAATATAGAAGAAAACCTTTGGGATCTAAGGCGAAGTGAAGAGCTCAATACAGTTAAAGCCAATTAAAAATGCACAAAAGACACTGAGAGACTGAATATATAACTGGACCATGGGCCGGCCATAGAGAAACACAGAACTTTGACCCGCAACCTGCAGCAACCTGCCCAGGAAACCAATCTCTTACCTACAATAAATAGCCCAGGAAGCCAGCCTGCTGTCAGTCAGACTTGCAGGAAGCCAGATTGCTATCTCTAGTGACCATCTAGTAGACTAAACAATAGCTTCTGTAATACATGGCCCCAAAGGGTTAGGACTTTGTTAATAACTGACAGCTTCATCAATTTTTGTTTCTGCTTCCAACTTAGGACCGACCAGAGAAAGCCAAATATGCCCCCCTACCCAATCACAGGGGATGCCCTGCTTCTAGTCAGCCTGTCTGCAGCTCTCCCAGGACAGCAGCCTCCAATAGGGTGTATCTGAAGCCTTCCCTTTTTAACAGTATAAAGCTTTCCCACTCCTCTGCCTTCTTTTGAGTCTCTGCCAAAACGCAAGTGATGGTGGCTGACTCCCTTGCTTTGGTGAGCTCAGAATAAATAGCCTTTGCTTTTATCATTTGGTTGATCTTTGCTTATTTCCATAATGTGGACAGACATTTCGCTGAAGAGGACATACAGATGGAAAATAAGCACAGGAAAAGATGTTCCGTATCATTAGCCATTAGGGAAATGTGAATTAAAACCACAGTGAACTATCACTACATGCCTGTCAGAGTGAATAAAATGAAAATTAATCACAACAGCAAATGCTTGTGAGGATGTAGAGAAATGGATTACCTCATACATTGATGGTGGGAATATAAAATGATACAGCCACTCTGGAAAAAAGTTTGGCAGTTTCTACAAAAGTAAATGGATCAATATATAACCTTGATTTACGGGTGTTTCTGTTTAACTACAACTTATTTAATAGATGCTGTTGATTCATTGAGTTCACAGCCAACAGCGCTATAAACCCATGCCTCAGGGGAACTTGTCTCACACACATATTTTCTCCGTAAGGCACATCACAGCCTTCTTGCACTTCAGCACTGTGCTTGGAGGCCGTTTTAAACAGCGAAATCACCAACAAAAAGCACAAAAATGCAAAAACCATGGCACTAAACAGGGCAAACACACTAGTTTACAAGCAAAGCAGAGCTTGCTTTGTTTGACTCAGCTGGCATCGGGTCACTCAGATTTTACCCTGCTTTGTGCATGTGCACGAATGACAGCAAAAGTACCTTAAGTATTGATCTGGAGTTACAAAAAAAGTTTAGCAAGCAGGCAAAATTTCAAATATGGAATCCATGAATAATTATGATCGACTCATTATATATAATGAGAGAGGGGTGTGTGTGTGTGTGTGTGTGTGTGTGTGTGTGTGTGTGTTGGAAGGATCCAGCTTCCTGAGTCAGGACTATTTACAGTTGAAAGAAATTCTGCACTTTACCCAAGTATTGGTCAAAGGCCTCCTTGAAAGCACTATACTCTCTAGGGGCCAAGAAAAGGATTTTAATTTACAAACAGTTGCTTTCCATGCTCTGATGCACCCCTTGAAAGCTTGTTCACTTCCTGTTTCACGTTCAATTCAACCAGAGATTTTCTAAGTTCCTACTAAGCGCGGGCACTGTTCTTGGCCTGAGAGGGGGCACAGGTGAGTAAAATAAGCTCTGTGTTCCAAGGGAAACTGGCACCGTCCACTCCCCCACAGAGGAGACTTTGAAAGAAGAACTTCTCAGAAGCTGAGCCCAGGGGCAATTTAGACCCAGCTCAATGTTCCCAAATCCGCCCAGAACCAGATGGCAGAGTCACGTCTGGTCTCACAGACTCATGGGCTGTCCAGGGGGGCTCGACTGCACGCCGAGGGGGAGCTGGAGGGAGGAGGGGGGAACAGCTCTCCTGCCTCTCTCACCAAAACTGTGCATGTTACACAAAAGGGACATGTTATGAACGAATTTTTTAGGTTACACATTGATAAGATGGTCTCTGAAACTATGATTTAAAGAAAGTTCAAGGAAGCTTATGAAAGCAAGTCCTCCTCCTTCCAGAAGAGGCCGGCCAGGAGTGAGCAGGGCCCTTCCAGAGTCTTGGTTCCCCACCAACCAGGAATGGACCCTGTAATTCACCCCACTCTCAGGGTCACCCCCTACTTTGGAATGTGCTAGTTGTCTTAACTGGGCAAAAAGAGAAGTGTGTTCCTGATGGAGGGAAGAGCATGTGCAAAGGCCCTGAGGGGAGAGGGAGCACAGACATTTTGAAGGCCTGCATGACTGAGGTGAAAAGATTTAGGGTCAGGGGTGGTGGAGCAGTTGAAGCTGGAGAGAGGAGGGGTCTGGTTAGGCTGGAGTTGCGTCTCATCCTTGGAGCAGCGGACCGTCGCTAAGCTGCTCTCTGTGAGAGCTGGGGGAGCCAAGAAAGCGGAGGCAGAGAACTTTCCCATCAGTTCTTGTCTTCTCATTTAGCTATCTGCATGGAGTACACCCAGATGGTTATGGTTTATTCCAATTTTCTGAAGTTTGGGGCCATCACAGAGGCCTGTCAACTGACCTCTTTGTTCTGAGACCGTACAGAGCCAGGGATCAGAAAGGCATGGATGCTGACACATCTTACCCTTGGGACCTGCCTCCCTTCTCCATGTCACTCCCTGCTCTGCTAGCAGGATGGGGCCGGCCTGGACCTGGGCCAGCAGGGGAATGGGGTGGTGGTGGGCTGGGGAGGAGAAGCTCAGGGCAGGACCAAGGCCCAGACACCTGCCTGTGGCAGCTCAGCGGTTAGTTAGGAGGCTCCAGGGAGGTGGGATTCAGGGGAGACACAGGTGTGCAGATGAAGGATCTGCATCACAGGAGTTATTAGGCAGCAGGATGGAGCTCAGGGGTGGAACCATGAGCAGAGCCCTGGGAGCCCTGGCAGGGAGGGTTGGAGCACAGAACAGGACAGAGGCTGAGGCCCAAGTCAGCGCTGGCCAGCAGGAGAGAGAATATGGTTCCAGCTGATGTCAGCCGCACACCTGCATCAAATGCTCCCCAGACCCCAGGCGCTGGGCCTGCATTGAATACTAGGCACACTAACAATAGTGAGCAACTATTGAGTGATTTCTGTATACCTGGCATGCTACTAGGCACTCACATATTTCATCTCATTTAACCTCGCGAGATATACTTGTTTAACAGAGAAGGTAAATGAGACTCAGAGAGGCCAAGTGACTTGCTTGAAGTCACACAGCATGTAGCACTGAGAGCTGGGATTTGAACTCTGGTCTGTTTGGCTCCAGAGCTCAAAGCCTGAACCACTACCCTGTGCCTCCTTGGTGATAGGTGGGTAAGAGTGGCCCCAAGAGGCAGCAAGGGAGAGGACAGGGCAGAAGCTGGGAGGGTGCTTCTCCCTAGAGCATATGTCTGGCCTCCTTCCTGAGCGGCTGCCTCCTTGCCTAGCAGCCAGATCAGCATGGCCATGTCCAGAGGTCACAGTATAGTCACCACAGTCACCACAGCTGCCACACAGCAACAGTAGGGCCACATCAGCCATGGATAATCAAGGGCCCAGAGTAAACCCACCAGCGATAGGCTCGGGTCACAGACGGTCTCCTTGCCTTAGGACACAGCTCCCCCTGCTCTGTCCATGCCCCATGATCCTCCCTCCACCCGCCTCCCTGAGTTCACTGCTTGTCTTTTCTCTCACTGACCCTCTCCGGCCTCACTAGCCTCTGGCTGTTCCATAAGTGCATCTTGCCCCACTGCACCCAAGCCCCCTAAAGCTCATTGGTCTCTCCCCTTAGCAACCCCACCCCCAGGCCCTCTGCCTGGCTTGGCTCTAGCAACTTGCCACTTCTGCACACCAGCCTCCAGCCACCCCTCCCCCAATCCATATGCGGTCCCTGAGTCTCACTGATCATTGTATCATTAGTTATTTCACATAGTTCATCAAACCCTATAATCATATATCAATTAGTGGCTATTTAACATCTGTGAGCCATGACCCAGCTGGACTGTTGATTGCCTGAGGAGAGGGCCGGAGCTGTGCTGATCTCTGCTGTGGCCCTGTGTCTAGCACAGAGCTAGGCGTATAGTAGCTATTCAATAGATAGTTGCTGAATGAATAACTGGGTTGTTATCCCCATTTTACCATAGAAACTCAGGTGTGAGAGGTAATGCCAGAGTCTGGATTTGACCTTGGGTCTGTCTGACTCCCTAACCAGTTCTCATGACCATGAGCTGTGTTCTGCCCATCATGCCACAAGTTTCAGGTAGAAATGACTTATTCAATCAAAAAAGTATGAATGTCAGTGATGTGCCAAGCCCTGTGGTAGATTATGGAAATTTAAAAAAAGGACTAAGGGCTTCCCTGGTGGTGCAGTGGTTGAGAGTCCGCCTGCCGATGCAGGGGACACGGGTTCATGCTCCGGTCCGGGAAGATCCCACATGCCGCGGAGCGGCTGGGCCCGTGAGCCATGGCCGCTGAGCCTGCGGGTCCGGAGCCTGTGCTCTGCAACAGGAGAGGCCACAACAGTGAGAGGCCCGCATACCAAAAAAAAAAAAAAAAACTAAGAAAGGACTAAGACACAATGTTTACCTTCAGGGAATGAGTCAGAGATGTGTATCAGGGTTATGGGAACCCTGAGGAGTAGGGGGAGGGGGTCACCTTACCTGGTGGTTGGGAGGAGGAAGGGGTCAGGAATTCATAAGGGCAGGGCCTTGGAAGATCAGTAGAATTTCTCCTACAGAGCAGAGAGCTGGGGTCCTGGCAGAGGGAACAGCAGGGACATTATCTAAGCCCACGTTGTAATTCACACATGGAAAGAAGTCCTGTAGGCATCTTTTATGGGAAAACAGGGAGAAGGGATCCCAGGCATCAGCCTCTCCAGCCGCATCTCTCACCTCTGCTCCACCCCTGAAACATGCACCCGATCCTCCAGCCATTCCAGACCATGTGCTCTTTCTTGAACAGGCCAAATGCTTCCCAGCCTCTGAGCCTCTGCACATGCTGTTCCCTCTGTCTGGTATGCCCTTCCCACCACGACATCCTGACAAACTCCCCCTCCCCCTTCTCAGTTCAGTGTCACTCTGTGAAGCTTGCCCGACCTCCCCAGGCAGATTCACACAAGTTCTGCTTGGAGCTCCCCCAGCCCCAACATGTTCCTGCAGCCGGCACCTCCCACTGCAACAGATTCACCTTCTTCTGTATGTTCCTCACCCACCAGGCTTAGACCTCCCAGAGGACCGAGTGACAACTTACAAAGTGCTAAATAAATGCTCCTGGGAGCCTGAATGACTGAATGAGTGAGCGGGTGAGTGAATCAGTGAGTGAGTGGAGGCATCAGGCCATAGAGAGGTGAAGGGACCCCTGCAGTCATCCCTGTCCTCCTGAAGGGTTAACATCAAATGTCACCAACCCTGCTGTGACTCACAAATGGATTTTTAGGACTGGAAATGGCATGAAAAGATCTTCAAGTCCATCCCTCTGCCTTTAGGCAGGGAAGCAGGGTCATTCTGATTCTTTAAAAAATAGCTTTATTGAGATATAAGTTACATAACATAAAATTCACTCTTTTAATGGATACACATCAGTGGTTTTTAGTATATTCCTAGAATTGTACAACCACCATTACAATTTAATTTCAGAATATTTTTATCACTCCCAAAAGAAACCCTGTTCCCATTAGCAGTCACTCCTTATCCCTTTCCTCAGCCCCTGAAACTACTAATCTACTTTATTTCTCTCTGGATTTGCCTATTCTACACATTTCACATAAATGGAACTGTCTTAGCTCGGGCTGGTATAACAAATACCATAGCCCAAGTGGCTTGAACACTAGAAATTTATTTCTCATAGTCCTGGAGGCTGGGAAGTCCAGGATCAGAGTACTAACACAGTTGGGTATTGGTTCTTCAGACAGTCACCTTCTGTCTGTGTCCTCACATGGCAGAGAGAAAAGAAAAATCATCTCCCTGTATCTCTTCTTATAAGGGCACTAATCCTTTTCATGAGGGCTCCAACCTCATGACCTAATTACCACCCAGAGGCCCCACCTCCAAATACAATCATATTAGGAATTAAGCTTCAACATATGAATTAGGGGGGAAAACATTCAGTCTATAGCAGGAACCATACAATACAAGATCTTTTTGTGACTGGCTTATTTTACATAGTTTTCAAAGTTAATTCATGTATCATGTGTCAGTACTTCATTTCTTTTTACTGTAGAATAATATTCCATTGTGTGAAGACACTATATTTTGCTTATACACTCATCAGTTGATGGATACCAAGGTGGTTTCCACACTTTTACTATTATCAATAATGCTTCTATGAACATTTGTGTGCATGTTTTTGTGTAGACACATGTTTCCATTTCTCTTGGGCATACACCAAGGAGTAGAATTGCTGGGTCATATGTTACTCAACGTTTAACTCTTTGAGGAACTATCAAACTATTTTTCAAAACAGCTGCACCATTTTAAATTCCCAGTAGCAATGTGTGAGGATTCCAGTTTATCTACATCCTTGCCAACACTCATTATTATCTATCTTTTTTTAATTTAATTTTATTTATGTTTTAATACAGCAGGTTCTTATTAGTCATCAATTTTATACACATCAATGTATACATGTCAATCCCAATCGCCCAATTCATCACACCACCATCCCCACCCCCCCACGGCTTTCCCCCTTGGTGTCCATATGTTTGTTCTCTGCATCTGTGTCTCAACTTCTGCCCTGCAAACCGGTTCATCTGTATCATTTTTCCAGGTTCCACATACATGCGTTAATATACGATATTTATTTTTCTCTTTCTGACTTACTTCATGCTGTATGACAGTCTCTAGACGCATCCACATCTCAACAAATGACCCAATTTCTTTCCTTTTTATGGCTGAGTAATATTCCATTGTATATATGTACCACATCTTCTTTATCCATTCATCTGTCGATGGGCATTTAGGTTGCTTCCATGACCTGGCTATTGTAAATACAGCTGCAATGAACACTGGGGTGCATGTGTATTTTTGAATTATGGTTTTCTCTGGGTATATGCCAAGTAGTGGGATTGCTGGATCATATGGTAATTCTATTTTTAGTTTTTTAAGGAACCTCCATACTGTTCTCCACAGTGGCTGTATCAGTTTACATTCCCACCAACAGTGCAAGAGGGTTCCCTTTTCTCCACACACTCTCCAGCATTTGTTTTTTGTAGATTTTCTGATGATGCCCATTCTAACTGGTGTGAGGTGATACCTCATTGTAGTTTTGATTTACATTTCTCTAATAATTAGTGATGTTGACCAGCTTTTCATGCGCTTCTTGGCCATCTGTATGTCTTCTTTGGAGAAATGTCCATTTAGGTCTTCTGCCCATTTTTGGATTGGGTTGTTTGTTTCTTTAATATTGAGCTGCACGAGCTGTTTATATCTTTTGGAGATTAACCATTTGTCCATTGATTCATTTGTAAATATTTTCTCCCATTCTTAGAGTTGTCTTTTCATCTTGTTTATGGTTTCCTTTGCTATGCACAAGCTTTTAAGTTTCATTAGGTCCCGTTTGTTTATTTTTGTGTTTACTTCCATTACTCTAGGAGGTGGATCAAAAAAGATCTTGCTGTGATTTATGTCAAAGGGTGTTTTTCCTATGTCTTCCTCTAAGAGTTTTATAGTGTCCGGTCTTACATTTAGGTCTCTAATCCTTTTTTTTTTTCTTGCAGTACGTGGGCCTCTCACTGTAGTGGCCTCTCCCGTTGCAGAGCACAGGCTCCAGACGCGCAGGCTCAGCAGCCATGACTCTTGGGCCCAGCTTCTCAACAGCATCTGGGATCTTCCCAGACTGGATACGAACCCATGTCCCCTGCATTGGCAGGCGGACTCTCAACCACTGCGCCACCAGGGAAGCCCTCTAATCCATTTTGAGTTCATTTTTGTGTATGGTGTTAGAGAGTGTTCTAATTTCATTCTTTTACATGTAGCTGTCCAGTTTTCCCAGCACCACTTATTGAAGAGACTGTCTTTTCTCCATTGTATATCCTTGCCTCCTTTGTCATAGATTAGTTGACCATAAGTGTGTGGGTTTATCTCTGGGCTTTGTATCTTGTTCCATTGATCTATGTTTCTGTTTTTCTGCCAGTACCATATTGTCTTGATTACTGTAGCTTTGTAGTATACTCTGATGTCAGGGAGTCTGATTACTCCAGCTCTGTTTGTTTCCCTCAAGACTGCTTTTGCTATTCAGGGTCTTTTTTGTCTCCATACAGATTTTAAGATTTTTTGTTATAGTTCTGGAAAAAATGCCATTGGTAATTTGATAGGGATTGCATTGAATCTGTAGATTGCTTTGGATAGTATAATCATTTTCACAACATTGATTCCTCCAATCCAAGTACATGGTATATCTCTCCATCTGTTGGTATCATCTTTAATTTCTTTCATCAGTGTCATAGTATTCTGCATACAGGTCTTTGGTCTCCCTAGTTAGGTTTATTCCTAGGTATTTTATTGTTTTTGCTGCAATGGTAAATGGGAGTGTTTCCTTAATTTCTCTTTCAGATTTTTCATCATTAGTGTATAGGAGTGCAAGAGATTTCTGTGCATTAATTTTGTATTCTGCAACGGTACCAAATTCATTGATTAGCTCTAATAGTTTTCTGGTGGCATTTTTAGGATTCTCTATGTATAGTATCATGTCATCTGCAAACAGTGACAGTTTTACTTCTTGTTTTCCAATTTGTATTCCTTTTATTTCTTTTTCTTCTCTGATTGCCATGGTTAGGACTTCCAAAACTATGTTGAATAATAGTGGTGAGAGTGAACATCCTTATCTTGTTCCTGATCTTAAAGGAAATGCTTTCAGTTTTTCACTATTGAGAATGATGTTTGTTGTGGGTTTGTCGTATATGGCCTTTATTATGTTGAGGTAGATTCCCTCTATGCCCACTTTCTGGAGAGTTGTCATCATAAATAGGTGTTGAATTTTGTCAAAAGCTTTTTCTGCATCTACTGAGATGATCATATGGTTTTTATTCTTCAATTTGTTAATATGGTGTATCACATTGATTGATTTGCATATATTGAAGAATACTTGTATCTCTGGGATAAATCCCACTTGATCATGGTGTATGATCCTTTTAATGTGTTGTTGGATTCTGTTTGCTAGTATTTTGTTGAGGAATTTTGCATCTATATTCATCAGTGATATTGGTCTGTAATTTTTTTTTTTTTAGTATCTTTGTCTGGTTTTGGTATCCGGATGATGGTGGCCTCATAGAATGAGTTTGGGAGTCTTCCTTCCTCTGCAATTTTTTGGAAGAATTTGAGAAGGATGGGTGTTAGCTCTTCTCTAAATGTTTGATAGAATTCACCTGTGAAGCCATCTGGTCCTGGACTTTTGTTTGTTGGAAGATTTTTAATCACAGTTTCAATTTCATTACTTGTGATTGGTCTGTTCATATTTTCTATTTCTTCCTGGTTCAGTCATGGAAGGTTATACCTTTCTAGGAATTTGTCCATTTCTTCCATGTTGTCCATTTTATTGGCACAGAGTTGCTTGTAGTAGTCTCTTATGATGGTTTGTATTTCTGCAGTGTCTGTTGTAACTTGTCCTTTTTCATTTCTACTTTTATTGATTTGAGTCCTCTCCCTCTTTTTCTTGATGAGTCTGGCTAATGGTTTATCAATTTTGTTTATCTTCTAAAAGAACCAGCTTTTAATTTTATTGATGTTTGCTATTGTTTTCTTTGTTTCTATTTCATTTATTTCTGCTCTGATCTTTATGATTTCTTTCCTTCTGCTAACTTTGGGTTTTGTTTGTTCTTCTTTCTTTAGTTCCTTTAGGTGTAAGGTTAAATTGTTTATTTGAGATTTTTCTTGTTTTTTGAGGTAGGCTTGCATAGCCATAAACTTCCCTCTTAGACCTGCTTTTGCTGCATCCCATAGATTTTGGATCGTCGTGTTTTCATTGTCATTTGTCTCTAGGTATTTTGTGATTTCTTCAGTGATCTCTTGGTTATTTAGTAACGTATTGTTTAGCCTCCATGTGTTTTTTTTTTTACATTTTTCCCCCTGTAATTCATTTCTAATCTCATAGTGCTGTGGTCAGAAAAGATGCTTGATATGATTTCAATTTTCTTAAATTTACTAAGGCTTGATTTGTGACCCAAGGTGTGATCTATCCTGGAGAATGTTCCATGTGCACTTGAGAAGAAAGTGTAATCTGCTGTTTTTGGATGGAATGTCCTATAAATATCAGTTAAATCTATCGGGTCTATTGTGTCATTTAAAACTTCTGTTTCCTTATTTATTTTCATTTTGGATGATCTTTCCATTGGTGTAAGTGAGGTGTTAAAGTCACCCACTATTAATTTGTTACTGTCGATTTCCTCTTTTATAGCTGTTAGCAGTTGCCTTATGTATTGATGTGCTCCTATGTTGGGTGCATATATATTATAATTCTTATATCTTCTTCTTGGATTGATCCCTTGATCATTATGTAGTGTCCTTCCTTGTCTCTAGTAACGTTCTTTATTTTAAAGTCTATTTTATCTGATATGAGTATTGCTACTCCAGCTTTCTTTTGATTTCCATTTGCATGCAATATCTTTTTCCATCCCCTCACTTTCAGGCTGTATGTGTCCCTAGGTCTGAAGTGGGTCTCTTGTAGATAGCATATAGATGGGTCTTGTTTTTGTATCCATTCAGCAAGTCTGTGTCTTTTGGTTGGAGCATTTAATCCATTCACGTTTAAGGTAATTATTGATATGTATGTTCCTATGACCATTTTATTAATTATTTTGGGTTTGTTTTTGTAGTGCCTTTTCTTCTCTTGTGTTTCCCACTTAGAGAAGTTCCTTTAGCATTTGTTATAGAGCTGGTCTGGTCGTGCTGAATTCTCTTAGCTTTTGCTTGTTTGTAAAGCTTTTGATTTCTCCATCAAACCTGAATAAGATCCTTGCCAGGTTGAGTAATCTTGGTTGTAGGTTCTTCCCTTTCATCACTTTAAGTGTATTATGCCACTCCCTTCTGGCTTGTAGAGTTTCTGCTGAGAAATCAGCTGTTAACCTTATGGGAGTTCCTGTGTATATTATTTGTCATTTTTCCCTTGCTGCTTTTAATAATTTTTCTTTGTCTTTAATTTTTGCCAATTTGATTACTATGTGTCCTGATGCATTTCTCCTTGGGTTTATCCTGTATGGGACTCTCTGCGTTTCCTGGACTTGGGTGGCTATTTCCTTTCCCATGTTAGGGAAGTTTTCAACTATAATCTCTTCAAATATTTTCTTGGGTACTTGCTCTCTCTCTTCTCCTTCTGGGACCCCTATAATGTGAATGTTGTTGCGTTTAATGTTGTCTCAGAGGTCTCTTAGGCTGTCTTAATTTCGTTTCATTCTTTTTTCTTTATTCTGTTCCGCAGCAGTGAATTCCACCATTCTGTCTTCCAGGTCACTTATCCGTTCTTCTGCCTCAGTTATTCTGCTATTGATTCCTTCTAGTGTAGTTTTCATTTCAGTTATTGTATTGTTCCTCTCTGTTTGTTTGTTCTTTAATTCTTCTAGGTCTTTGTTAAACATTTCTTGCATCTTCTTGATCTTTGCCTCCATTCTTTTTCCAAGGTCCTGGATCATCTTTACTATCATTATTCTGAATTCTTTTTCTGGAAGGTTGCCTATCTCCACTTCATTTAGTTGTTTTTCTGGGGTTTTATCTTGTTTCTTCATCTGGTACATAGTCCTCTGCCTTTTCATCTTGTCTATCTTTCTGTGAATGTGGGTTTTGTTCCACAGGCTGCAGGGTTGTAGCTCTTCTTGCTTCTGCTCTATCCATGTTTTTGATTATAGCCATGTTTTTGATTTATTGGCTGTGAAGAGGCATGTCATTGTAGCTTTGATTTGCATTTCCTTAACGACTAATGATGCTGACCATCTTTTCATGTGATTATTGGCAATTTATAGATCTTGTTTGGAGAAATGTCTATTTAAATTCTCTGCCTTTAAAAAAAAATCAGCTTATTTGTCTTTTTGTTGTTGAGTTGCAAGTGTTCTTTATAGATTCTGAAACCAGTCTCTTATCAGATATATGACTTGCAGATATTTTCTCCCATTGTGTAGGTTGTCTTTTCACTTTCTTGGTGATGCCTTTGGAAGAACAAATTTTTTTCGTTTTGATCAAGTCAATTTATCCATTTTTTCTTTTGTTATTTGTGTTTTTGATGTCATAATTAAGAAATAATTCACTAATCCAAGGTCACAAGATTTACTTCTATGTTTTTTTCTAAGGGTTTCATAATTTTGGCTCTTACATTTGGTCTGTGGTCCGTTTTGAGTTAAATTTTGTGCATGGAGTGAAGTGGGTGTCCAACTTCATTCATGTATTCATCTAGCTGTACCAGTATCATTTGTTGAAATGACTGTTCTTTTTCCATTGAATTATCTTGGCATCCTTCACCCTTGTTGAAACCAATTAGCCACATATATCTTACTTTTATTTGCAGATAGTTTATTGTTTTTGGTGAAATTATAAATAGAATTGTTTACTGAATCATTTTCAGATTGTTCATTGCTAGTCTATAGAAATACAACTTATTTTTGTATATTTATTTTATATCCTGCAATCTTGCTGAACTCATTTATGAGTTCTGATAGTTTTTTTCTGTGAATTCCTTAGGATTTTCTGTATTCAGGATCATGTTATCTGTGAAAGGAAATAATTTTACTTCTCTCTTTCCAGTATGGATGCCTTTTATTTCTTTCTCTTGCTTAACTCACCTGGCTAAAACCTCCAGGTTTGACTAGAAGTGGCCAGAGTGGACATCTTCTTCTTGTTCTTGATGTTAAGAAAGAAGCATTCAACCTTTACCAATAAGTAGGGTGTGAGTGGGTTTTCCCATTATTGTTTCCTTTATTAGGTTTAGGAAGTTTTCTGACATTCTCATTTTAGAGATGAATTCAGCAAGGCCAGAGAGGTTGACACACTTGCCCATCTCTCATGACAAGAACCTTGATTTCCAATGGCCACAACTATTATCAGCCATAATAATTAGAGGAGCCTGGCAGCTACAGGCATTGCTCACCCAGCATGTGCCTGGCCCTGCGCTGTGGGCATTGAACCATCTCCTTTAACCCTCACTGCAACCCAATGAGGTACGTAATTTTGTTTATTCATATTTCTTAATTTTATTTATTTATAGTTCTATTGCATTTGATTTTCTCATCATAAAGGAAAATATATGCTTGTTTTAAAGATTTCAAATGTTAGAAAAATGTAAATACCAGAAAGTGACAGTCTCCATCATCCCATTCCTTTTATTCCCATTTTACAGATGAGGGAAGCAAGGCTTACTGTGCTTTCTACATGGCCAAGCCTTATTCCAAGCAAACACACAGCTAGATTCTCTGCTTACCTGATGTGATACCAACAACTCAGTGAGTTGCAAGGGAAACCAAGGCCGTGGGGAGGTCTCGGGCAGTTGGAAACAACTGGTTCACTTGAATGGACTGTTTTTCTGCTGGGTTAGTGCCGGCAAATCAATATTCAATTGTGCCACCTAGTATGGTAGCCCACCTCCCCACTCAGGGATGACAGAGAAAAACAGTCCTGATGAAATCTAAATAGAGGTTTCCTGAGAAACCTGGATGGAGACGTGTGCAGATGCTCTTGAGGGGTCCATTAATCTGAGGCTGATGAATTACCTGGGCAGGTGCCACCACCATCCTCGCTCAGGACAGGAGAGGTGTAATTACTTCTCTCATGGTAGTTATCCGGAGCGAGCTGGTCCATTTCTCTCCTTTATTACCATTGAATTTCAGGAAAGTGTCTGCTGATCCCTCACCCTTGTTCCCCATTTTCTAAATGTTGGATTTATTTGATGACTCCACTAGGCCTGGTGGTGGGGGCCAGAGCGAGCCCTGCAGTGAGAAGGACTTGGCCCTAGAGCTCACTTGCACAGACAATTTCTTCTTTCTCTTCTTTCTTTCTTTCTTTCTTTCTTTCTTTCTTTCTTTCTTTCTTTCTTTCTTTCTTTCTTTCTTTCTTTCTTTCTTTTTCTTTCTTTCCTTCTTCCTTCCTCCCTTCCTCCCTTCCTTCCTTCCTTCCTTCCTTCATTCCTTCCTTCCTTCTTTCCTTCCCCTCTCTCCCAGTGGGTGCAGCTGCCTCAGAGGAGGGAGAGTGTTTCCCATAAAGGGAAGAGGCAAGCAGAGGGTGGGCTATGCACTGGCAGGAAGTTGTACGGGCAGCTCAAGCTCTTGATGAAGTAGAGGCCTGGGGAGGGACTGGGCAACGTCTGATGTTCTTTCCAAGGCTAGGATTCTGGAATTCCATGCCCAGAGAGATTGGAAATAGGCTAGTGGCTGGCAAAGCCTTCTCACCATGACCCACTTTAACTTCCTCTTCACAGCCTTTGACATTTTCTGCTGTAGCCCAGAGCACCAGTAGGAATGAGACTTGAGACAATTTCCTATTCAAATGTTTCTGAGCCCCTAGCCTTATAGGGCCCTAAATCCCAGAATTAGACATCAATCTCTTCCAGATCAATTGCAAAAATGGTCCCAATTTCTCCCCCTTCCTGTATCCATATTCTTTACAGCTCCTCCTATCAAAGGGTAGAGTCTCTTTATTACCCCTTGACCTGCTCTGGCAAACAGAATGCATGGAAATAGTGACATGCCAGAACCCATGTATCTTATGTATGTTCACCCTCTCTAGGAACCCTGCCTCTACTCTGAGAACAAGCCCAGGCTATCCTGTTGGAGGCTGAGAGACCACAGCACCCAGGTGTCCCAGCCAAACTCCAGCCAGCCCGAAGAAGTAGAGTCATTTAGCTGCCTTGCCACTGACCTCAGAGACACAAAGGAACTAGGCCAGAATGGCCCAGCCTAAACTTTCGAACCCCAGATCTGTGAACTAAATAAAAGGTTGTTATTTTAAGTCACTTAATGTTGGGGTGGTGTGTTACACAGTATAGGTGACTGATACACAGGCTGTTTGCATAGGCTTACTTCAGAGACTTCAACTACCATGAAAGCTGTCAGGTGCCTTGATCAGTGTATTATTAAGATAGGAAATGAGAACCAGATAATAGTGGCTTACACAGAACAGAAGAATGTTTAATTCTCATGGAATAATCCTAGTGTCAGTGTCCTGAACTAATGTGTTAGGGACCTGGCCTCCCTCCAGCTTGTTGCTCTGCCACTCCAAAGCTATTTCCCCATCCACTGGTTAAATACAGCTCATCTCCATGGCCACACTCCAGCCAGAAAGAAGGGAAGATGCCTTTAGGGCACAGTCCAGAGGTTGTACATATATGTGTACACATGAACACATGTGCACACACATACCATCTACTCAAGGGCCATTGGAAGAACTTAGTCACATGACTACTTCTTGCTGCAGGGGAAGCTGGGAAACATAACTGTTCTGGGCAGCCATATAAACACCTGGAATGGCATGTTCTGTTACCAAAAAAAGTAGAGAAGGATATGCTGGGAAGCGAGTGGTAGGCTCCACTAAATTGCAAAGTGTGTATTAGGGCAGTGTTTCTGGGAATTGGGTGGGACTGGCATTGAGGGGGAAGGAGATGGGTCTATTCTGCATCTCCATTTTCCCTCTTTCCTGGGGGCCTTCTTTCTGCTTTCTCAACCTTGACACTGATGTGTCATTCTATTCTTGCCTTAATTTGGGTCTCCCAAAGTGCCCTCTGTAACACTCCTTAACTCTGGGAGCCCCAAGCTAGTGAGACCACTTGAACACACAGACAGTTTAGTTAGTGAGGGTGCCATATTCTCCTGGTGGATCCTTAGCCATTTCCGATGACCACTGTGGAAACTCCTTGTATATTCACACGTTCACCCAATCTTTACTGGGCACCTGCTCTATGTTGACGTTATGCTGGGTAGTGGGGATACAACAGTGAGTGGAAACAGATGTGGTCTGGATGAGCCAAAGACTAGACTACAGTGGGAGAGGGGCATTGTACCCCCAAATCATACACATATGTGGGAAACTGCAGCTTAGTGTGTCAAAGTAGAGGTGTGTGGGGTAGTGCATAGGGAGGTCTGAGGCTTGGCCAAAGAGGTGATATTTGAGCTGATCACTGGAAGTTAAGCAGGAGTTGTTTAGGTCAAAATGGGGTGGGGAGAGCCTTTCAGGTGCAGGAAACTGTGTATGCAAATGCCTTGGGGTAGAAGGTCAGCAAGTTCAGGAAGCAAGTGTGAGTGGATCAGATAATGTGAAGAAGGAGGTTGAGACGAGGCAGGGCAGAGGCTGGGATCAGGCTGGGTAGGGCCTAAAAGCCATGTTGGAAAGTTCCATTGCTCTAGTAGGGACACAAGAAGATTTTAAGGGATTTGAGTGGGGAAGTTTGGTCTCCACAATCAGGAAGCTCTCCTTGGACTTTCCTTTAAATGTAGACAGAGCTGAGCCACCCACTGAAGATGTGTCTGTGTCGTATGGGGCTTTGAGCCATCTATTCCCTGAGTGCTTGAATTTGGGAGGTTGTGGGTAGATTCAGAGCACCTGTGAGGTATGAGAAAGAAATCAGAGTAGGGCATGGGCTGCCACAGAGACCTCACATCTAACTCTCTGCCTGGAGCGGAGACATCTGATAGGCTGGCTGTTAAAGACTTTCCCTGGACCCCTGCTGTGTGTTTGCAGAGGATGGAGGTCATACCAATAGCCCTTATGACCTCTCTCTTGTCTCAGAACCAAATGTAAAATCTTCTCTGGATTAAATTTGACCCTATGAGCTTTGACTTCAAAAATAAGAAAAATCAATTATTTCAGGAAGTAGAGTCAGAAGTATTTTCTCCATGGGGCATCTCCCAACCTCCTTCCAGCTTCTGGAAGGCCTGGAAAGGGTTCTCCCAGGAGCAGGGCACATACTCAACCCCTCTCACCTCCTACCTCACATTCCCTTCCCTGGTTGGGGTAAAGGGGAGCTGCAGGCTTTTGGGGGTTTGCACATGACTTTGGTAGACCTCATCTGTCCCAGGATCTGGTTTACAGGTCTGGGGTGAGGTGAACACTTCAGGGCCACCAGATTTGGCCAGAAAGATCAGCTGAGGCAGGGACCAGGACCCTAGTCTGGAGCACTAGGGAACAAAGGCTTGATCTGCTGAAGGTGGTGTCAGGACAGCCAAGGGCTGGTGGCTTAGGCCACCGGGGTTGGGAGCTGGACCATGGGTCTGAGTAATGGACCCAGTGAAACAGCAATAAGACAGGACCCTCAGCCCATAGGCACAGTGAGGTTAAGTGACTTTCCGAAGGTTACACAGTAAGCCCCACGGCCAGAATTGAAATCCAAACTTGGAGCCCAGGGAGCAAAGAGTCTGCTTTCAATATCAGGAAGGTCCTCCCTTTTGGCTGTTCCAGCACGATGTTTCCCCTGAATCAGCTACAGTTACTGTTGACATCTTTCCACCTGGGAGCTCTGGGCTCTCTCATCTCCATTGTCCCAATTAGCATCAGGACTGTTTTTATTAGGTGATTTCCTGTTGGGAGAGATCCAAACATGTCTCTAAAGAATGCAGTTTCCGTTCCTTCCCAGCATTACCTGTCATAATGAATTCCCCTTTCAATGGAGTCTTTCCTTTGGATTTTGAATCAAACTTCAAAAGCTGCAACATAAAAGGCCAGCTGGAAAGGCCATATTTTGAGCTGATGCCCTTCTTCGTGGCCCTCCTGCTCCCTCCCCCTCCCCCAGTGGGCTGGTCTCCCCCATGAGAGCCACTCCCACCAAGTGAATGGTCACCGAGGGCCAGGCCCTGTGCTGACCACTGTCTAGGAGGTGCCACCTCACAGCCTCATGGCAGCCCTGTGAGGTGGTCATCAGGACCCCTATTTACAGATGCAGAGCCTTAGGCTCAGGGGGTGATGGGACCTGCCCAGTTTACACAAGCTGTTAAGGGACAGAGCCAGGCTTTGAACCTACACCTGCTTGGACTCTTAACTGCCCTCCACCTTTCTCCAGGAGCCCACAAGGATATGAGGAGGTGATGACAGTGGAAAATATGGCCGTGTTGTCCGTGGGAATGTGGGTAATGAGTGTGAGGGGCTGTGCAGAGTTGTGGCTGGGAAGGGGATGCCGTGGCAGGACCACATTTCCCAGCCCGCCTTGCATGAAGGTGGGGCCACATGACCAGCTCATACCAGGGTAGTGGGACAAGTGAGGTACCACTTCTGGTCCAAGGTGATTAAGAAGCAAGTGTGCCTTCTCCACTCTCTATTTCCCCTCTAGAAGCAGAGAAATCTGAGGCCTTGATGGAGGGCGGAGCCAAGAGATGGAAGGAGCCTGGGCCCTGAATCACCGTGTGGAGGGAAGCCGCCTGCTGGCCGGTGGTGTCAGAGGCAATGGGAGCCTTTTGTGGGTTTGACTGGAGTCAAGGCAGGATGGGAAAAGGCAGCTGCGTCCTGCAGCCCCATGAGACTGAGGAAAGGGACGCTGGTGGCCCATGGCCCTTGTTGGTCTTTGAGGATCAGGGCCTCCTGGGATTCCTGGGAACAGAATCCCTGGGGGACAGCAATGAGGAACCTTGATAGTGGACCTGCACCACCACATTCC
The DNA here is from genome assembly GCF_011762595.2 of Tursiops truncatus. Classification (NCBI taxonomy): domain Eukaryota; kingdom Metazoa; phylum Chordata; class Mammalia; order Artiodactyla; family Delphinidae; genus Tursiops; species Tursiops truncatus. The sequence goes on along the minus strand of NC_047034.1, from coordinate 160,473,775 downwards.
AACCTGGCCCCAGAAATAATCTCCTATGTCCTCCCTGCAGCCGGGCCCTGCGCTTCCCTGACAAACAGGAGGAGATGGATGCCTTGCATGCCTGCCTTTCCTCTCTGGTAAGGTCCATTATTCCATTGTTGACACCCTGTGAAGAGCAGCTCCACCCAGAAGGCACAGGGGCCAGCTGGCCTTTCTAGTCTGAGCCCAGAGGGAGCAGGCTGTGTCCCTGACACCTGTCAAACACGCAGGGAATCCCAGGCCTTACCCACACCCTTCCTGATTCCTCTTTGGAGGGAGGACACGGGTCAGCTAGGCCTCTAGTGCTGGGCTGTGGGACTTCAGCTGCTCTCAACCCCTTGGTCATTGGTGTGAGGCTGCTAGGATGCCCTCCCCACAGCTGGGCTAGGTCTCGGAGGCTGATGGTGAGCAGAATGTGCAGGGCCAGGCCCTGGATGCCTCCTCCTGCCAGAAGTGAGGAGGATGGACTGGAAAGTGTTGCAAACCCAGAGGCACATTCAGAGCTGGGTTGTCAGTCATCCATGAACCTGCGGCTTATTCCACCAGCACAGGCCAATTGGCCGAGGGAATTTAAGTGAGCATCTCACATGGTCTGCCCCTCTCTTTCCCCACTGCTCTGCCAAGTCAGGCCCACCCCAGCTCCTGCCTGGACACTGTCCCTGTCCGCCGGACCTGCCCGCACACTGCCTCTGAGTGGGTTTCTAAAGCACAGCTCTGACAGTGTCACAGCCGCTATATTTGAGGGCTCCTCATTTGCTACTGGAGGAAGCCACTCAGCTTCCCAGGCCAGGCCACCAGGATCAGGCCTGTGACTGCCACGCAGGAGGGTGTGGCACTGCAGTGCTTAAGACCTAAACTCTAGGGTAGAGATGCAAATTAGGTCTCTGCCACCTACTACCAGCTGTGTGGCCCTGGGCATGTTACTTAACCTCTCTGAGCCTTAGTTTCCTCATCTATAAACTGGAAATCCTAATATCCACCCCCAAGTGTTGTTTCAAAGATAAATGAGATAGTACCTGTAGAAGGCTTACAACAGTGTCGGATGTGTGTCAGCTCTTCGTTTGTGCTGACTCTCGTGAATATATTTTTCTCTGGGTCTGATCAGCATTTTTCCTTTGAGATCAGGCCCTCCTCTCGCTCTTGCTCACCTTACCCTTGGGCTGACCACTCAGAGGAGCCCATGCATTTCCTTTTAAGCTCAGCCAGCCGGAGTTGGAGTTTCTGTCACTTGCAACCACACAGGTCAAGTCTGCCTCTGCAACCATCCTCATCCTCCCCTATTCCTGGAGCTGAACCCCCTACCTCAGCCTTACCGACTGGCCCTTCAAACATGCCTGGCATCTTCCTGCCTCTGTGCCTTTACTCTTGCTGTTGCCTCTGCCTGGATGCCACATCCCCTAAACTCTTGGTTCACCAAAATGCTGCACACCCTTCAATGCACCAGCACCCATGGGCCTTGGAGGCAGAGGACAGAGGACAGAAATGGACTCTGGTGTCAGAGAGCTGTGGTTGCATCCCCACCCCACTTCTCACTTGCCGGGTGACCTTAGACTTGTTATTTAACTGTTCCAAGCTTCGGTTCAATCATCCCTCACATGGAGCTGGTAATGCCAACCCCACAGTCTCCTTAAATAGATTGAATGTGATAGTTCATGAGAAGGGCTTGGTACACAGTGGGTGCCTAATAATTGCTGGTTGACACAATCGGTGCTGGGCTGACATAAGCCGGTTCTGCTCCAGCACTTCACCTCCAGAAGAGCAGGCAAGATCCCTGGGAAATCTCAGCCAACAGACTTGCTTTGAGAAAGAGAAATAGAAAATATTCTAATTCCAAAGAGTAAATGTCAGAGGCTTGGGAAGGATTCTGAGTTTCTGAAAATAAACATCGGCACAGAAGGGAAGGAGGGAAGAAGGGAGGGGGAGGGGGAGAGGCAGAGGTGAGGTGCCGACCCTGGGAGAGGCAGAGTGGGAGTGGGGGTGTGGCTGGGACACAAGGTGCTTCCCTGAGACCCTGGGGAGGGGTTTCAGACAACCTCTGGGCGTTCCTGGAGGAGGGGCAGAGGGCCTGCCACTGATGAGGGGACTCTGGTGTCACTGAGCACAGTCTGGGGATGATGAGTCACCTTCCTCAAATCTCTCATCAAACCTCGATGCTGTGAATCCAGCAGGGCTGCGGATGCCGTTTGGGGGTGAGGATGTTGGAAACCCTGCAAAACTGCCAACACCGGGGCTTCCCTGGTGGCGCAGTGGTTGAGAGTCTGCCTGCCGATGCAGGGGACGCGGGTTCGTGCCCCCGGTCCGGGAGGATCCCGCATGCTGCGGAGCAGCTGGGCCCATGAGCCATAGCCGCTGAGCCTGCGCGTCCGGAACCTGTGCTCTGAACGGGAGAGGCCACACGGTGAGAGGTCCGCATACCGCCAAAAAAATCAAAAAACAGAAACAAAAAAACCTCCAACACCATCACCTGCCAATTGAAAGGTGGTTCCTCCTGACATCTCTACCTCTTCCTAGAAGCTTTCCCTGAACACCCCAATCTACATGGAGTTCACTGCTTCCTCTTCTTCATTGTATCTGCACCCTCCACAGGCTTCCCTTCTTGCTTATTTCACGTAAGTATCTAAATATAATTTATATTAGAACCCCCCTGCCCTATAACAGGGAACTTCCTCAGGGCAGGGGCTGTGTCTGATTCAGTTCTGTGTCCCCAGCCCTCATCAAGGTTCATGATGGTTTGTCCCTTACTTTGTTCTCAAATGCAACCAAACTGGACAGTTCCCCGCGAGTAAACCTCTGCTCTTCTCTGGGCCTCAGTTTCTCTTCCTGTAAAATGGCGCGGTAATACCCCTCACCTCGCCGGGGCTGTGAGGACACAGTGAGATGTGCGTGAGATGCCGGGTGCAGTGCCGGCACCCTGACAGGTGGGGCAGGCAGAGCATCTGTCCACCCACCTCCACCCCAGGACATCTGCTGCCATTTCCTGGGACGCTGCTGAGACATCACTGGTCTAAGCTTTTCAGCAGCATTTTACCACTTTGTCCTCATAACCCACAGGCGGGCTGAGATGATGGTCCTGGTGATCCATTTGAAATGCAAACTTCTGTCCACCAGCTACTTAAAGCACCACAGAGGCCCCCTGCTCCTAAAGCAAAGACCACCAACCTTGAGCTTGGCTTTCAAGACCCCAGGAGGCCAGCTCCTGCCCCGACCCCTCCAGCCCCACCCACACCAACCCGGGTGTGGAAACTGAGGCTCAGAGAGACAACAAGACTCCCCAAGGCCACCTGCCTGGAGACGGCAGAGCCGGATTCAAACCCAGGCCCGTCGGGGTCAGTCCCTGGGCTCCACCTGTCCCATAGGCTGCCCAGAAACGCCGCCTCCAGGGAGTTCGTGCCCTGCCCACCCCACCACCACCCGGGCCTTGTCACAGCTGGAAGAGATGCTTCTTCCCCACGTCTGTGTTTCACAGTCACAGGCTGTCCAGCCCAGGGCGCTCATTGACCCACGCTCCGCTTGCCTCCTGCCCTGGCCCTCCCCGCAGGCTCGGGCTCATCCTGATTTGCTTCCCCCAGCTTCACCACACCCATCCACGTAGACAGGAGCCCGTGGGAGGCACCGGAGGCTCTGATCTGTGTCAGCTGTGTTTGCCGAGGACACGGGAGCCTTTGAAGGGGACGAGTGAGTCATAACCACGTGGTTTGTGTCCGGCCCAAGCCTCGCGTGGATGTTCCCTTGGCACTTCATTAAAGAACGAATATGGCAGGTTTCAGGGGCTCTGAGGACAGTGCAGTCGGTGTGTCTCCTCTGACCTTAGTAGGTCTTTAGAAGCATCTCCATGCAGTCACACAGGTGCGGCTGAGCATCAGCACACAAGGACAGCCATGCTGGTGTCACCAGTAGCGATTCACCAGTAGTGGCCTGGGTGGATCACAGGGGCTGTGGGCATGCGGGGGCTCCCTGCCTTCCCTGATTCCTCCTGCAGCCCATCATGCAGCAACATCTCTGGGTGCTGTTTGGATCCTTCATTCAACAAGTATTGTTGAGCCAGGCTTGCCTCCCTCTTCCTATCTCCTTTATTCAGTTACTCAGGCTGTCAGGCCCTGAGCTGGGAGCATACAGGAACAGAAATAGGGTGTTTACCCTCAGGGGCTCACGGTATGATGGGGGAGGCAAGTGCCTAAGAGGACAAGCACAACACAGACTGGTTCTTGTCATGATGGGGGTAAAATTGGGTCTCTTTTTAGAGACACTGAAGCCAGGTCAGAGGCACCTGTGCTTGAGTTCTGGCTCTGCCACCGACGGGCTACGGGACTCTGGGCTAGTTACTTACCTCCCTGAGCCTCGGATTTGTCATCTCTACAACGGGATCCTGTTGGGACATTGGGAGGACTGAATTAAGTGCTTGGTCCAATGCCTGGCACACAGTAGGTGCTTATGAGACAGTAGCTTTTATTTATACATCCAGTGAGCAGGTATTAGGTGAGCATCTGCTATGTGCCAGGCCCTGAACTGAGAATTCAGTGGTGAAGAAAAGCCAGATGCAGTTCCTGTCTTCGGGGATTTTAGGGTCTTGATCGGGGGGCTGAATTAGAATCATAAACAGATCAGCACTGAAGGGAAGAGTGGAGTCCTAGGGGGCCTGTAAAGAGGGTCCTTCCTGGAAGATGGAAAGGGCAGAATGGATGCAGAGTCATTAGGGGTAAATGACAGGGCTGGACGTCAAGTTGGGTGCCAGAGGAAAGGAGATGTCAAGGATGGCGCCCAGGATCCTGGCTGGGTAACTGGGTGGGTGGATGGAGGTGTCATTCATGGGGAGCGAGGACTGGGGAGAAGCCAGGTTTCTAGGGCAGGGAGCTCATGAGCTTCGACTTGGGCACGTTGGGTTTGTGATGACATTGAGCCTATTTGTGCGATGCAGAGCTGGGGGCCTTAGGGGTCTTGCTCTGCCAACCCTGAGCTGAGAAGTCCTGAGGGATCCAGAGAAGAAAGGCTGGCTCTGTCCTCAGGGGCTCACACTGGGGTCCATGGGCCATCACAGGTGGAGGTCTTGTTGTGCACAGTTGATGGGGGTGCAGGGAGGAGGTGGGGTTGTCTCTGCAGGGGTCACCTCTGGGCTGAGTCCTAGAGGATGTGCAGATTCACCAACAGAGAAGGGGAGAGTGAGTGGGAAGGGGAGAGGCCTGCAGAGGCTCAGGTGCACAGAGAGAGAGCCACGCAGTCAGGGGACTGGGAGCATTCGGGATGCTGTAGCGTTGGCAGCACAGGAGGCCAGGAGCTGGCAGGAGTCAGAGCAGGAGGGGCCTGGAATGCTGGGTACAGAGTTTGCATTTCAACCCATGGGCCACAGGGACTCAGCGTCCTTTCTTGTTTCAGCAGGAGCACGTGCTCGGGGCCACGCGTTTGGGAAGGTACCTGGGTGCAGGTGAAACAGGGAGGGAGACTCTGGCAGCAAAGACATCAGTTAGGAGGCCTCTGCAATGGTTTGGGTGCAGATGAGAGCAGGGTGGCAGCAGTGAAGATGGCAGGAAGTGGGTGGGTATGAGTGGCCTCAGGGGAGCTAAAAGGAGTTGGTGCCCGTGAAGGGCAGGGCACTGATGACGATCAGTGGGCTCAGCAGTACAGAAAAGCTGGTAACACTGGCCGAGTGCTCTGGGAGCCACCATCAGGGATAACAGGCAGGTCCCTGAAGGGCCACTCTGCACTGGATGAGTCACACGACATGAAGAGCACCTCACCCACCTGGGGACCACAGGTGATGGGGGTGAGGTGATTGGAGGTGATAGAAACAAACACGTGGTGTTTATGACAGGCTAGGCATTGTCATCAGGGCTTTGCATGGACACATGTGATCATCTTCACAACAGTCCTGTGAGGTATGTGCTGCTATCACCCCATTTTACAGGTAAGACAGAGAGAGGTTTAGTAACGTGCCCAAGGTCATACAGCTAGTTAGTGGAAAAGCAAGGACGTGAACCCAGACCGTAGTTTCTGAGTCTGTGCTCTTAACCATCACTTTCCATGGGCTGTAGGAGACGACTATGCTGCGCCCCTGCCTGGGAAGAGCTGCCACGACACAGGATAAGAGCACCAGCAAGTCAGGTAGCGGGCAATCACTTCTAGCTGTAGGGATCAGAGACGGTTTCCAGGACGAGGCAGCACTTTAACTTGGTGTTAAGGAGTAGGGAGTGTTTGAAGAGCCGAGTGGTAACATGTCAATCACAGTGGTTATTACAAGCAACAGAACTAGTTCAGGATGATTTAAGCAGAAAAGGAGTTTATGAAATAGTTGGGGGTTGTTTGCAGAATCACTGAGAGAGTTGGAGGGTCAGGTTTGGGGGCTGTAGCACCAGGGGCAATGCCCCAAATCATCGCACTGGTGATGGCAGCTCAGCCTCCTCTGTGGAGCCCTGGACCCACAGCTTTACCACCCTCACCACCACCACCAGATGCTTCCGGCTACAGCTGGACCACTGCTATCTCACTTCCCACAGATGATAGGGGGCATGTTCCAACCTCTGTCCCCACCATCACCAGAACAGACTCAACAAAGAGAACCACTTCCTATTGGGCTTTTTGCCCAAAGTATAGACCGTGAGGTGGGGGATCTGACTGGAGGAGCCGCATCACATGACCTGACCCAAGCTGCAAAGGAGGCTGGGAAAAAAACATGTCTGGCATTTTCGGCTCTATGTCCCGTGATGGCATATTCTCCAATCATAGGAAAAAATTTCACCAATAACATAAAAAGCACTTCGACAGGGCAATGGCCATGATTTCAGGTGACAAGGTTGGTGATTGGGACAATAAAGAGGAGGGAACGACAAAGGATGTATGTGGAGAACTCTTCGGGTGGAGCAGGAAGACGAGAACACAAGCTTCTGTCCAAACCTGCCTCTCAGATCCTATCCATCAAGTCCATTGAAAACTGGAGGAGGTTGGGACTGGGCAGCGTGTGTATGTGTGCCTCTGTGTGTTTGTGTGTCTGTGTATGTGGTGTGTGTATACATAAGAATGGGGCTGACTTTGCCTTGCCCTATGCTGTTTCCTCCATGAATTCCGATGTCTGAGGTTGAGTGACAGATGCTGAGATGCTGTCCATGATGCTGCAGCCTAATCATTCCTGCCTCGCTTTGTCCTTGGTCAAGCCATTTAACCTCTGAGTTTCCTCCTCTGTTAAGAGAAAGGCTGGGGCTTCCCTGGTGGCGCAGTGGTTGAGAATCTGCCTGCCAATGCAGGGGACACGGGTTCGATCCCTGGTCTGGGAAGACCCCACATGTGCCCGTGAGCCACAATTACTGAGCCTGTGCATCTGGAGCCTGTGCTCTGCAACAAGAGAGGCCGTGACAGTGAGATGCCCGCACACTGCGATGAAGAGTGGCCCCCACTTGCTGCAACTAGAGAAAGCCCTCACACAGAAACGAAGACCCAACACAGTCATAAATAAATAAATAAATAAAATTTAAAAAAAAAAGAGAAAGGCTGGCTTTATGCTCCCTTTCACTCTAGGGTTCTATGGCTTTTTAATAAGAAAAACTCAAAAATATATTGATTATTATGTGCCAGGCATCCCATAAGCTCTTAGAAGCTTTATGTCATTTAATTATATATACATAAAACAGAAATAATCCTACTTCTGTTATTGCTCCCAGATGAGGAAACTGAGGCTCTCAGAGGTGAAATAACGTGCCCAAGGTCACACAGATCATTAATCACAAAGCAGGCTCTCCCTGCTGTGCTGGACCACGCATTCCCACCCTGCACTTGGGCAAATTCCAAGCCTGCCTTCAAATACTAGCTCCATTTCCCCAGAGAGGGAACCACTTCATTACAAAAGAAGAAACACTTCATTACAAAAGGCCCCTCTTCAAAAAGACAAAACAAGGAGACCAATTAAAGTCACTTGGATTCAGCATCACTTTGGAAATCGATGCTCTATGACTGTGAATCCAGCATCTGCCGGCAGCTGCCTAATTTTAGCTGGATCTTTGCAGGCTTCTCACCAGGCTCATCCGCCCCCATGGACCAGCAGAGCGGTTCCCAGAGCATCACTGATTTTTTTAACTAAAGTGTCCTAATGAAATACAAATCTCCTCTTACTCAGAGAGCTGTCTGCCGTGGCGGCACAGAAGAAACACCACCAGGAGAACGATAATCACTATTTCACTGGAAAGCCACCCTCTTGCACTGTGGCCCCCACGCTTTTCCCTCCTTTTATCTTGGGCTCACAGCTCAGGCCTGGAAAACAGATACATTTTACTGTCAACTTTGTCACAGAGAGATGGGGGGAACAGCCATTCATAATGTGTGGAAGATGTTTTTAGTTATGTGCAAGCTCCCCGTGATGAGGGCCCTTGGCCTCTATTTATTTGCAGGACGGGGAGTTCGTGGGAGGGTTATTTAGTGCTCCTATCTGGGGGCACTCAGCCCAGCACCAGTGCAAGTGGCTAAGGAGATGACAGGGGAGAATCGGGGTCCCAGAGAATGCAAACGCTGTCCTCGGAGAGCAACAGCCTCTGTGCCACGGCACAGCAGGCAGGAAGAGCAAAGTGTGTGGTCTCACAGCCTCTCTCTGGACGGGGCGGCTTTCCAGGAAACCAGGGGGGAGAAAAGCACAGGGCCCTTCGGGGACCGGTGCCCCTCTGGCCAGCTGGACGTCACATCTGAGTGTCCAGCCCCTCATTCTACATCGGGCTCTGACCAGCAGAGGGGGAAAGGTAACTTGCTCTAAGGTCACACAGCAAGTTGGTGACAGAAGGTGGCTACTGATGTCCTTCACGAGATGGTCAGCTTGGCGACACCAGTGTCCAGCAAGGATTAGTGAATAATCCTTGGTGATAAATGCAATGTAAACCTACACGCTGATGTAATCCATCCAGTGCAGACTCCAACCACGTGACCTGGGTTTAAGTACTATGGTAGGTCCACTGCCTACTGTGTGACCCTGGGCGAGTAACTGGACCTCTCTGAGACTTGGTTTCCTCAGCTGTGAGATGGGGTGATGCTGGTACCCACTTCCTGGGGGTGTTGGTAGGATTTACTGAGAAAAAGCAAGTCCAGCATTTAGCACCGTGCTGGAAACACAGAAACACCCTAAAATAAGAATTTTTAACACTAGAACTATTTTTCACCATTAACCTATTTGCTGTATTCTGCGATGGCATCTATCAGAACACCACTGATTTAATAACAGCTTTTGAAGGGGGAAAAAACTAAAGGAAAAATGAAATTAAATTTCTAGATCAATTGAAAGAAACATCTTTGTTCTGGAAAGTTTAAAATGGAGACCTCCACATTGAAGACATGCAAAACGAATATCAAAAGGCTGTTTCTAGATTTCAGATTCCTGGAAATGCTCCCAGGAACTGCCCAAGGAAGGGGAGGAGGGGCAGCAGCGCTGTGCAGGGGAGCAGACCGGAGCTCTACTCTGCTGCCAGCTGGCGAGTGGCCTCAGCACGTCCCTTGCTGGCCTCGGTTTCTTGCCTGATCAATGATCAGGTGGCATTAGACGATCCCTCCAGCTTCTAGCCCTGGACCTGGCAGCAAAGGAGGGAATTCCTCTGCCAGCCTCAGAGGCAAAGTTGAAGGCTCTTGGGGGTGGGGTTTCTTGCCACATTTGGGGGCACCAGCCTCTCCTGGTGACCTGCACCATCCCTCAGGCCCCTGAGCAAAGAGCTTGAAAGCAGAGACCACATCCTGATAGGACTCACCTCCCAGGGGCAGTAGGCTCTGTGCTCCCAGCCCCCAACCCTGCATGTTCTCTGGAGGCCTCTACTCACCTCTCGGGCCACCCCCTGCCATCCTAGACTTGCCCACAGGATTTCTGGAAGGCCGACCCTGCCTACTGAATCCCCCTACTTCAGGAGCTAGGAGGGTAGCCTTTGAGGGGGTGAGATGGAGAAGCAGGAAGGTAGGAGCCCGGAGGGAGAAGGGAGATGAGATGATGAACTCCGAGTGGTTGTGTTTACTCCCTTTTGCTCCAAGTTACCTTTAAAGAGATTACAATTCCACTCTAATCCCCTTTATCTCCATGCAGTGCTTCTAAAAACGGAGCACCTTGACATTTTAAGAGGAAAAAAAATCAGGAAAAGATGAGATATGCAATATCCAGTGTAAACTGAGGATGGAGAAATTTCAATGAACTCATAGTCAAACCTCTTTAATGCCTTGAAAAATAAAACCATACAGAGTATTCCACGAGGAAAGCCCAGCTCTGAGGTAGAAAGAAGGCTGGTGGGGAAGGGGATGGGGGCAGGTGGGTCCTGCTGGAGCAGAGGTCTGAGATATGCAGTGAGGGTGGGTTCTGGGGAGCTGACGCAAGAAATCTGGGGCCTGGGCTCCCCAGGAATCTGCACATGTTAATCCCTCACCTGCTTCCTAACTCTTTGCCAATTGACTCCTGGGCCAGCTCTCCATGACAAGGTCTCATCAGCAAGTGCTCGCCTGGACATTTAACTCCTGACCTTGCCCCACTCCCAGCCTCTTTCTGGTCGCCCCTGACTTTGTGGTCCCTGGTCCCCTTCCTTCCCTCCCCCAGCTTCTGTCCACTCTGTTTCTGCTGCTACATTCCATTCACTGCTTCTTCTCTGAAGATGCCCCAAGCTGTGTTCCATAGTCCCTTCTCCTTGACCTACTAACAGATCTGGGGCTTAGAGACTCTAAAAAGAGACTTAGGAACGTGTAGGTCAGGATTACGGGCAATGGGCACAGGAAGGAAGTAAAACCATGATAATGGCAACAGATAATGCTCGTTTTGATGGTTTTTTTTTTTTTTTTTAATAATACAAAACCTTAGAGAGAGACCTAAGGCAAGCTCCCAGGGATCCAGTGCTGGACTCAAAGAACTATTACGTGTTACAGCTCCATATCCACTCACAACTCCAGCGCAATCATTCCTACATCATATATTCTGTGCTTGTGGCTACAATAGATGGTCTGACCAGACTGGCCAAACGCCTCAGGCCACTTTAAAGCTGAGACGGGGAGCCTGCATCTCTCCTCTGTTCAGCACAGGATGGTCTTCAAATGCTCTTTCTTCAGTAGACCGGTTCCCCCCCTTTCCTCTGGCACGTGTCCCCTCTCACAGCTGGCCTCTCCCACTGTCCTGTGGTCCTGAATTCTTAGCTTATCCTTGACCCCAGCCTGTGGTTTGATGGACGCTGCACTGTTCATCCTGGAAGTAACCTTTGCCTTGAGTTGTAATTTTGCTTGATGAGTGTACTTGCTGTTCTTCCAAGCCCCACCTGCCTGGGTATGGAAACCATCCCTGGACAAAGTCTTTGTATACCTGTGCTTGACCCACAGGTACCAGTCATGTCCTCCTCTCCAGCCCCAAGAGGACAAAACCCCTTGTCATAAACGCTCATGACAAGATACTCAGTATTTGTCATCACTGGTGCTTTCCTTATAGACGTGATGGATGACTTCAGGCTGATGTAAGACTGGAGGCAGCACATTCAAGGAGAAAGAAGATGAACTGGGAAGCAGACACACCTGGTTTCAGATCCCAGTTTTACCATTTGCAGATCATGTGACCTTACCAAGTCACTCCCCACCCTTTGATCTCAGATTTCTCCATACAGTGACCTGACAGTGTAACTTCAAGGCCAAGCCCGGTGACTGACACGTGCCATATACAATACCATGGTCCACCTACCCCCATAGTACCTAGAGCTAACCTCTTTTTTAGAATTTCTCCTATTTTATTTTAATCATCTGTTTATTTGCCTGTACTCCTCACAGGCTCAAGAACTCCTTGAGGACAGGAATCACATCTTGCTTGTATTCTTAGCCTCAAACCCAGTGTCTACTGTGCAACAGGTGTCAGTACATGTGGCAGATTTAGTGGAACACAGTGGGGTTCTCTGAATACTGCTTCACCCCAGTCACTGGGGTTTCCTTCCCCAGCAGCACTGTGTAGTTATCCAACTTCCTTGGTCTGTCCTCCGCATCTATCACCCTCTCTATATTCATTTTTTTCTTAGCGTCAACAATTTTTTTTGTACATCTTAGATTGATACATTTCATATGTGACTTTAAAGCTTCAGTTAACAGTTCAATAAAAAAGTTATATATATAGTATATATATTGTAAATATATAGTATACAGTATGCATAATGTATAGTATGGTATATATACAGTATGATATAGTATATGTAGTAATATATAGTATATATAGTGTATGTGTACGTGTGTGTATATACACACATCATTTTTTATGTAGCATGTAATTAATACTATGAACCATGAGAGTGGAATGTCTTCTTTTGACCTTGCTGCCTTTTTTATTGCATTTTATGGTAGCAAACAGCTTTAGTAGATACCCTATTGCTAATTGGAAACAATGAGGATGACTTTATAAACTGTATTTTCTTGAAGTCTTTAAGACCTAAGGATTGTTTTTATCCTAATGAAACTCCAAGGATTGTCCAAAGAAAATAATATTGTCCGTGTAATATCTCAAGCAACTGCTTGAGAACCACTGCCCCATAACGCAGTAGCTTCAGGCCTCCCGGGATGAGGCAGCGGTGTGAGGGGTTTCTTCTCTGCGTCCCTGGAAAATGCTTTCGTTACATGGCAGTGAACTCACTGCAGGCCGAGCAGGACTCTGTGATAGCCTTGTCCGTCCTGTTAGCCCAGTTGCTGGGACAGGCTGACCGCAGCTTGATAGAGTGCTCTTCCAAAGAGATCAATAAAAATAAATCATGATTCCTTTTGAAACGTCGTCTAATAACTCCATTTGTTTAGCAGCCAAACTAAGGCATGGAAATTCCAGAACAACAGAAAAGGGCTGTGCAGGGCTTGTGCCACAGTTTCCTGGCTGCTGAGACAGTTTAACCTGTCCTGTAGCCTGTAAACCCTCTACCCAGGGCCTTTGGAGCTATGAAATACTTCGGCCAGTGGGTGAGGGACTGTAAGTAGAAAGTGTCTGTAAGTGAACAGGCTAATGAGGTTGAAGTGGGACCGGTCACCTCAGGCCAGGGTCCTGAGCATGGTCCACAGGCCACCACAGCCCCTGCTGCCCCTGTAACCCATCTTGACCGGCTGTGCAGACCCACTGGAAGTCATGCGGGTCCCAGGCAGCATGTGGCAGGGTGAGAAACACCTATGTTCACTTCTCCAAATTTGTTCTTTTCCATTATGATTGGAGTGATTTCCTGAAACTGATTTTCGGTGTCCTTCGTGGAATCTCCATTCATGCTTACTCACTTTTATTGATTTTCATGGCCTTCATCTCTGTAACATTTCCATTCATGCTTCCTTTTCTTTCTTGAGATACACCAGCTCATTTTCAACTCTCTCTTTTTATAACTCTCATCCGTAGCTTTTCTTTGAGCTCTTGGCTCCTTGAGTTTCTTATTTTGTTTTATGTTTAGTCAACCTGCTAGGCTATCTGAACTTCTCTTCTGGATCTTGAGTAATTCTTTTTATGAAGTAAGTTCTTCATCTACCTTTTGTTTATGTTCCTTTTTTCTCATTTCTTTTTCTTTTGTGAGGGGCTGTTTCTGTGTGCAAGTCCTTGCTGGTCCCTATCCATTTCTGAATGGAGTTGGCCAATTTTTCTGGGAGCAGGGTGATCCTCAGCTTCCATTTGGGTTTGTGATCTCAAACACCCTCCCCCCGGGATTCCCCGGTGGCGCAGTGGTTGAGAGTCCGCCTGCCGATGCAGGGGACGCGGGTTCGTGTCCCGGTCCGGGAAGATCCCACATGCCGCGGAGCAGCTGGGCCCGTGAGCCATGGCTGCTGAGCCTGTGCGTCCGGAGCCTGTGCTCCACAACGGGAGAGGCCGCAACGGTGAGAGGCACGTGTACCACAAAAAAAACAAAAAACAAAAAACAAAAAAACAAAAAAAACACCCTCACCCCAAATGTGTCATTTCCTTTGTCAAAGGCAGGGGGTCGGTTTTCAGGGGACAAGAATTTAGAATGCCTCCGGGCAAAATACCAGTCAGTCATTCACAGACTCTGTGGGCTGTGAGCTGAGATCCACCTCACTCTCTTCATCTTGGTTGTGTCCAGGAGACCAGAGTCGACCCTGGCAATGGCTTGTCGGCCTGAGATCTGTCTCCTCAGCCCATCACCCCTGCCATGCTGAATCGGGGCAATGGTTAGATAGTCACACATTCACCCCAACTCACCCTGATCTAAAGGTCACTGCCGCAGCTTTCAAGGATGTTTTCATGTAGAACGTAGCCTTCACATCTCACTGAATGACAATTTCATCCTTCCAGTACTTGGAAGTCATCCCTGACTCCTGTATTTCTCTCACATCCCACCATGAATCCATCAGCAGATCCATCTTGTTGGCTCCCTTTCAACATGTGTCCAGAATTCTTCCCCTTCTTACCACCTACCTTGCAACCACCTTGGTCTACGTCACCACTGTCTCTTGCTTAGAAAACTGTCAGAGCCTCCAAACTGGTCTCCCTCCTTCCTGCTTTGCCCCCACATTGATGCAGTGAGCAGGGTGGTCCTGCTAAATATGACATCTCATGTCATCCCTCTGCACCAAAGCCCTTTAACCTCCTGTCATTCCCCTGCATTACAGCTCTGCAAGGGCTCCCATCTCACTCAGGCCCATGAAGCCCCATCCACTCTGACCATCAGCATGTTTCTGCCCTCCTCTCCTACTTCCCCAACTCCTAGCTCCCTCCACCTCATCCACGTGGCCTCCTTGCTCTTCCCTGATGCTCCGGGAATGCCCCTGCGTGGCCTCACCATCAGCTGTTCCCCCTGCCCAGAAGGCATACCCTCATCTGCATGGCTAACTTCCTTCCCTTCGAAAATCTTTCCTAAATGCACTTCCTCACCAGGTCTCCCTTGGCCACATTATTTCACACTTCATCTTGCCCTCACCCTGTGTATTCTCAACCCCCTTGACTTGGCTTTACTTTTTCTTTTTCCCTGGTGCTTATATGCCGTTTATTTCTTTATTCTGTTTGTTGGTGATCTGTCCCTCCCACTTAGAACATAAGCTCCATAAAGACGGGAAAATTATATTGACTACTGCAAGATCAGTAGGGCCTAGAACCGGGCCTGACACTCCGTAGGTCCTCATTAAATATTTGTGGGATGAATGAGGGAATGAATGAACGCATGAACGCAGAGATATCCATGTCCTGCTCAAGGTCGGAGCCCATCTGCAGAGTCCACCATCACATCTATTTCACAGTATTCCAGGCTCTCAGCAAAGTGAGGAAGTTGGTGCTGTAGCATTTCCTTGCCTGATAGAAGAGGGGGACCATCTTCTCCCACTTTTTTCACCCTTTATTGCTTTTGCAATGAGTTTCACCCACCATCATCAACCACACTGAAGTTCATTGTCCGGATAGCTCTGGACTATTGTAACCAGCCGACAACCCCTCTTGTCACAGGGCCTAGGTCTGCTGGTGAGGACCCTGGAGCTGGTCACCGGTACCACGTGCTCCTGGCTGAGGGCCCCAGGGAGGAAGGGCAGCAGAATCAAGGCTGGCAGTGACCCCTGTCAGAAGATGCCACCTCCAACTTTAGTCCCAGCTTTAAGACATCAGCACGTCCACTGGTCAACTTTGCAAACTTTTTGTTCCTCCTGCAAACGATGGGACAAATCAGCCTAATGGACCTGCCTTATTTGCTGGTGCAGCAGGAGATGGAGTCTGTCGGCCACCTGCAGGCCCATTTCCAAGTAGGTCAGGCATCAAGCTGCCAGTCCGCGGCTGGTGTGAGCCCTGACTGATGGTGGTGGGTTTGCTCTTCTCCTGATCTCTCCGGGGCAGCCATGTCTCCCCTCCCTCGGGGCAGAATGAGCCTGTCTTCTCTGCAGCCACGCAGGCCTGGCTCTCTTCTTGAATCTTCATTCATGCTTCTTGGGGGATCCAGGCTCTTACCGAGGTGGGTACCTCATTAATTCTCCTGATTCTGAGTGATGTCGCAGGCTCTGTTACCCCACCATTGGCTCTCCCTCCTCTCTGCTGGGTGAAGATCTGGTTCCAGTTACATGTGATGGGCCCCCATAGAAAAGAGGAAGATGGGGGGCAGGCAAGGCCCTGGACCCCAAATGCAAGGAAGCAAGGTAAGAATCAAGCAGCCAGTCTACTCTGGACTGTGGTGTTATAGACACTCTGACACTCTGATACACTCAGGTTATCCTTAAGGCCTCTCCCCCAGGTCAGCCCATACAAGACATTCCTGGAATCTGTCTATTTCTCCTATCTGCATGGCCATCAGCCTGGTCCATGCATCACCGTCTCTCTCCTGGACAACCCAGCTGTGGTCCAGCTGCCTCCCATTCTCTGTACAGCATCCAGGTGGTTAGATCCTTCCCGTCCCTCCCCTTCCCAACCCCCTCCAGTTAGAGGTGGGTTTACATGTGGCTTTAGCTTCATAGCCTTCCATGCCCAGGCCCCTTCCTAGGTCCTGGGGTGGGGCAGCAATGTGGTTAAGGCACAGCCTAATTCGAGGATTAATTGGGGTTCATGGCTGCTCAAGAAGTTTTAAAAGCCCTGAAATCTCACGGCTCCTGTGTGAAACAACCTGATAGAGGTTTTCCCAAGTTTGACAACAATCGTAAAAATTTACAGGACAACTCATCAATAATGAATTGTGACGATGAAAATAAAACATTCAGAAACCATCAATAATAATAATAATAATAATAATTTCTGTCAAACTCTGCTAGAGGAAAGGTTAAATTATCTTTCTATCCTTTCTACAGAAAATGATATCACAAATTATCATCATAAAAGATGTCCTCTGGGGGCTTCCTTGGTGGCGCAGTGGTTGAGAGTCCACCTGCCGATGCAGGGGACATGGGTTCGTGCCCCGGTCTGGGAAGATCCCACATGCCTCGGAGCGGCTGGGGGCCCGTGAGCCATGGCCTCTGAGCCTGCACGTCCGGAGTCTGTGCTCCGCAACGGGAGAGGCCACAACAGTGAGAGGCCCGCGTACCGAAAAAAAAAAAAAAAAAAAAAAAATGTCCTCTGAGAAGATGCAGACCAAGAATATAAGGGGAAGAAGTACTCTGGAGGTATTTCAGGATGCTAATTCAAAAACATTCTGCTACTTTTTCTCAATTCTGTAATTTTGGGGGTAATTTTCAGCTTTTCAAAATCTGTGATTTATTGTAATTTCTTTTCTCCTTTGAAATGAATATTAAAGTATGATTCCTAATTCTGGGCTCTTTTAACAAGAAAACCCCAAATTTTCTGTTTCAGGTCCCACAAAACATGGATCAGCTGCCTTGAAGGCCTTCCTTCCTACTGCACTTGGAATAAAACTTAAACTCCTCCGCTAGGTCTGCAAGCCCTCCCGATCCCGCCCACTCTGTTCCCCCGTGACCCCTCCCCCGCACTCACCATGCTGCAGACGCACCTGCCTTCTCCTTGTTCCTCTAACTGCCCAGCTCTGTCCCACCTTGGTGATGTTGTGTTTGCTGTATCTCCTGCCTGGAACGTCTTCTCCCAATTTCCCCTTCTGGTTATTCAGGGCTCAGCTCAAGGCCACCTCCTCTGAGAAGCCCTCGGGGATAATCCTACTTAAAGTGGAGCCCCCCCCTCCGTAACCACCTTGTCTTGCCCCAGTCCCTGTTTTATCCTCCTTACTTGTCCACCTCACAATGCACATTTCTATCTCAACGGATAATGTCCCTTTTCAGTGACTGTCCCCTTCCCCCACCCTGGGAACAGGGCCATGTGAGCCCCAGGAGGGCAAGGGCATGTCTGTCCTAGCAATTGTGGCCTCAGGCACACAGAGCAGTCCCCGGCTCACAGTAAACACTCCACGGCTATTTGCAGAATTAATAGACTGCTGTTGGTAGTTTGAATTGACAACTTCATTCCAGAAAGCAATATGCCCCAGGGGCCTTAAAATGTGCAAACCATTGACCCATGATTCTCATTCCTAGAAATTACTCCCAAGGCAATTATCAGAAAGACACGCAAAATCGGAAGTGAGCTACCAGTGAAAACCATGAGAATCAATCAGATCTGTGTTTTTGTCTTGGCTCCACCAAGTAATTAGCTGCCATGCGGCCTTGAGCAAGTTCCTATCATCTCTGAGCCCTGATTTCCTCATCTGTAAATGGGGACAGTCACAGTACCTCCAGGAAAGGGAAGCAGGAGGCTCACATACTGTCATGCATGGAAGATGCTTAGCGTAGAGCCAGGCGTGCAAAAAAAACTCAGTAAATGTCAACTATGACTGTTCTCCATGACGCTCATTACACTGTCGTTTAGAAAGTAATAAAATCTTGAAAAGTGCTTCGCTATCTAACCGTGGTGGGGGACTACCCAGATCAGTGCCATCCAACTGAAGTGGAATGCAATGCAAACCACACATGTAAGCACACATTTAGTTTAAAATTTTCTAGTAGGCATGTTAAAAAAAAGTAAAAAGAAATGGGTGAAATTAATTTTAGTAATATATTTTGTTTGACCCAATCTATCCAAAGTATTATTTCAACATGTAATCAGTATAAAAATTATTAGTGAGCTATTTTACGTTCTTTATTTGGTACCAAGTCTTCAAAATCTGGTGTGTATTTTTCACTTACACCCATTTTAACTTAGGCCAGTCACCACCTATGCTCAGTTGCTACCTATGGCTGGGGCTGCCACGTTGGAGAACGTATGTCTAGATAATTTGCCACCCAACTTTAGAATATGGTACAGTCATGGAAAGGCCTGTTTTAAAAATAATATTCAATCATGCAAGAAAAAGCTCACAAAATGAGATTAAGTAAAAAAGATAGTGTAAACCAAATAAAGTATGCTCCTACTTTGTTATATATAAAAAGATGCTTGTGTTTATTTGAGTATGCATTTTGATGGGCATAGTGCAAGGGAATGCAGCAAAATCCTACCAGGGAACATCTGAGGAAGTGGAATTATAGCGATTTTAATTTTCCCCTTCATGCTTTTGCACTATAAGTGTGTGTTACTTTTAGAGCAGTGGAGGAATAATGTTATTTTTAAAGTTCAGCATCCCATGCCATGACCTGACCTCAGCAGGCTAATAGCTCTAACCTTTGTTTCTAAGGGTTAAATTCCTAGAGGTGGATTTCTAGGTGGGAGTTATGTGTACTTATGAAGTATCCTGTCTTGGAGTGTCATTTTCTCATCTGTCTGATGGGAGGGATTTGAAATTGGTGACCTGCACGAGATTATCTTCCCTCTCCCAGGCTTCCTGTTGAGTCCAGCACCCCTGAACCAACATCATCCAAAGTACCATGGCTTGGTCACATCAGATCTTCCTAGCAGAGGATCAGGACCCTGAGAGGAACAAGAGATGGGAATGGCAAGATGTAAGTGTGTCACTGTGTGCAAAGAGCCAGAGAAATGGATCAAGGATTATGCACTCAGCACTCAGAAAGACAGGTCAGTGGGGCTACGAAGGTAGGAATACCAATCTATGAAAAAAGGGGTCCCAAGGGGATGCTGAGACCAACTCTGTACCTGGACCAAGTTCACAGCCAAGCGCCCTGGAGCTGTGACTCTGTCCCCCGCCCATGATTTCTTCCAACAGAGAGACAATGTTTAGATCACCTGTAGCCTTCCTTACCTGCTCTCAGGTAGACCTTGTCTCAGGTCCCCGTGGTCAGTCCTGTGACTCTGCCACACTCCTGTTGACAGGTAGAAGGAAGAGCCTGGGGCCCAGTGCACACCTGGGAGCCTGGGCTCTAAGGAGGGCTCTGCTGTTGACCTGCCGGGTCTCCTGGGACATAGTTTTACCTCTCCGGGAGTGACAGAGACTGCCCAGCTGTTCACCAAATATGTTTCTTCTTCCTGGGCACATGGCAAAGTTACATCTCCCAGCCTCCTCTGCAGGTAGGTGGGACCAAGTGACTTCCTTCCAGACAATAGAATGTGAGCAGCAGTGACACGTGCTACTTCCACAGTTGGCTCTTGAGAAACTCCCGTGAACTCCTCCCTCTTCCACCAGACTGATGCAAAGCCACAGGATGGAAGGGGCCTGGGCCCAGGATTGCCCCCTGGAGGGGATCACCCACCTGTCAGTGAGACCTAATTCTCCACCTTACAAGGGAGGGAAATCAACTTTTATCATGTCGGACACTTCTACACTAGAGCTTGGATTTTAGAGCTGCTAACATTGTCTTCCGTAATACTCAGGGTTTTCTTTCCTCATCTAAATGGGAGAAATGAAGAAGGGAATAAGCATTCGCTGATCTGTTGCATGCAGGACTCCATGCTCCACATATGATGCACAATTGCCCTTTAACCCTACACAACAGGACCGTGACCTTAGATCTACTATCCCCATTTTTCCAGAGCAGGGAATGAGCCAGGATTCAAACTCTGGTCTTCCAGATCCAGATTCCATGGCTGGCACGGTTTCCAGTTCCAGATGACCAAACACTCCAGGATCCTATGTGTTCCTGAGTCCTGCCAGGTGAGCAGAGAGGTGAAGAGAGTACAGGCTGGAGTCTGACAGGCCAGGGTCCAGGCCTCCCAAATGGAGGAATCGGATAAGGGCTCAGCTTACCTGCACCTCAGTTTCTTCATCTGTCCAATGGGATTGCAGTGAGAGGATAGTATATTTTATTATCAAACATGGGGTTGTTTGAGGATGCTTTTCCTGATTATACTCAAGAAAAGCATTTTCTTCTTTACCTTCTTTGCTGAAGACCTTCAAAGCTCTGCTTTTCTGGGGGAATTGGGGCACCATCTCCATGATTCACTGTTACCCAGGAAGCCAAACTGTCTTTGATGTTTTGTTGACCTGACTGTTTTCTTCTAAGGGCCCCTAATAACTGCAGCACTGGTTTCTACCCATTTGATGAGATGAGCATCCGCCACCTCCCAAAAGGAAAAGCTGACTGTAAATCATCTAAAAGGGAAGGAAAAGGGTTTGATTTCATTTGGGACTGGTTTTGGGGGGGCTGGTCTTGGGGGGCTGCCCAATTTATGTGGGAATTCCCAGCAGAAGCTGGGTGCTGCTGGTGTCTCTGGTGGGTGAGGAGATCTGAGAGGGAAATGTCCCCAGGAGCATGATCCTATATCTTCTGTGTGAGGAGCCCCATGTGAGGGAGCCTTGGTGACTAAGGCGCAGGTCTCCTCTACCAGCTCTGATCTCTGTGACCTGTCCCTAACTCGCCCCCACACTCCCTGGACTTCATGAACTTATTTGTGTAACTTCAATTCAAACAAGTCTGTTAACTTTCCCCAGTTAAAGTCAACATCCATTGCTGGCTTTGCTGATTCAGAGCATTTTAGAGCCAGGAGGGACTTTTGATTTTATAAGGTCTAACCTTTCAAAGACCGTGACTTGTTGACTGCTCAGACACTTCTGATGGGCACCCCCCTTCTGTTTGGATAGATCCTGATCCCATTAGCACATATTAGTGGTCACATGCTGACCTGTTGACCCCCAGGGGGCTTCCATCCTTGCCTCTAGCCTCTGCCCTGCCTGGACCCTCAGTGCTAACCACAGTATAAATTGTCCCAATGCCTGAGACACCTCCCCAGTGCTGGACCTTTGCACCTATGTCTCCCATCCCCATCTTCTCTCCTACCTGGTGAAATTCTCAGCCCTCACCAAAGACTAGGTGAAGTGTCACCTCCTCCTGGAAGTCTTCCCTGATTCTACCAGGAAGAACTAACTGTTCTGTCTTTCATGCTCCAAACACCTCTATCAGAAAATATGAAGCCTTGACCTCTGTCATTTGTTTGCCATTCCTTCTCATAGAGATGGTGAGCCCTTTTAAGTTGGGGGCTCTCTGTTTCTCATTTTCATGTTCTTAGGATAAGTATTCATAGGAAGGCAAGTAGAAAGGCCTAGCACATAGAAGCATTGAGTAAGTGACTCACTGGGCAACTCACTTCTTCACTAAACTGAATAGGGAAAAAGAGGAAGATAATTTTGAAAGTAGAAACTTGTATCAAATGGGATCCTTTCAGTTTCTAATAACAGGAAACATAACACAAACTTCCTAAAACAAAAAGGGAGTTTAACTGACTCACAGAACTAAAAAGTTCCAGGTAGGTAGGGCTTCAGGAGGGGTTTGATCATGGTGCCAAATTAGTTTTTAAATTTAAAATTTTTTTACAGTATTCTCTGCTGTGGCTCTCTTCATATGTTGATTTTGGCTTCACACTGGCTTCATTCATGGTGACAAAGTGGCTACATCAGGTTTCAGTTTCATGTCCTGACACCAACCATTCAAAAAGATGGAGAGCATCCATGTTCCATAATTCTAGGCAAAACCTTTAAGGTTTGCACTGGTTTAAGTACAATCGCTATGGCAAAGTGCCTGTGATTCCCGCGTGGCTTAGACCAATCGTGCAAAGTGAATATGGTTCCTGCGTGGCTTAGACCAATCATTCTCATCCTGAGAAAGCCTCAGTTTCTCAGGAGGGTCCGTCCCCTCCAAACCACAAGGCTGTACGTAATGGTGTTTTTAAAAAACATGAATTTCAGTTTTCCTTCCATCCTTCCTTCAACTCACAAACAAATAATAGACAGCTATTAGAATACAGATTCTGTGCCACGTGTTGAAGAGACATATAAGATTAGGACAAGATTGTGACCTCAGGTGTTGACAATCCTACTCAAAGAGATTTTGAAAATTATCTTAAAGGCGATGAGGCACCACAAGGGAATTTTAAGCAGGCGAATGACTGTATATTAGTAATCTATTGCTGTCTAACAAGGACCTCAAAACTTAGCAGCTCAAAACAACCAATATTTATCATCTTGTAGTTCCTGTGGGTCAGGGGTTTGGGCACAGCCAAGCTGGAGGTCTCTAGCTCAAGATCTCCCACGTGGCTGCAATTGAGGCATCGGCCAGGGCTGCATCTATCTCACAGCTGAGTAGGGGAGACTTGCTCCCAGCTCACTCCTGTGGCTCTGGGCAGGCCTCGGCAGGTTTGCTTTGAAGCTCACTCACATGCACCTCTCCGCTGAGCTGCCTTACGACGTGGCAGCTGGCTACGCCCAAGTAACCCAAGAGAGAGCGAGGAAGAACCGTCCAAATCGAAAATTAGAAATAATTCCCATCTTTTCTGGCGTATTCTATCTGACAAAAGTGAAGCAATGAGTGTAGCCCACACTCAAGGGGAGTGCATTATCCAAAAGTGTGACTACCAGGAAGTGGGGATCACCGGTACCCTCTAAAAATCTGCCCACTGCAAGGACTTCCCAACAGCTCAGCATCTCAGAGCAATGACATGACATCAGCCTGCGACTTCCTAAGAACAGTAATTAATAAAGGAGAATTTAGGAGTGGGCAGGAGAAAAGCGTGTGGGACTGGATGGATTCATTCACTCATTCACTCAACAAACATTTACCGAGTGCCCATGTGGACAGCACTGTGCTGGGTGCTGGGATCTGCTGTGCCAGACCCTGTCTCCCCTCATGAGTATTAGTGTCCAGCAGGGAACAAAGTTGAACAAGACACTGACCTTGAATGTCACAGAAAAGGGCGAGAGTCAAGACTGTGAATAATATCCCCACACAGCCAAGCCAGTCAGGGAGGACCTACTGGGGGAAGGGACATTTCAGCTGAGCCCTGAGGGATGAGGAGGAGAATCAGGGGAAGGGGAGGGCAGTGTAGGTCTCGGGTGAGCCCCCCTCCTCACCCCTTCTTCCCCTCTCCCTATATCTGTCTCTGCTCAAAGGTCCCCTTCTCAGAGAGGCTTTCCTTGTCCCCACAGTCCAAGGTTGTCACTGTCCATCCCCAGCCCCAGAGCCAGATGCTATAACGTCACCCTGTTCACCTTCTTCCAGCGCCTCTTCCCACCTGGGACACTTGTGGATGATTGTCTACCTGTTCCTTCCTGCCTCCCCACTCCAGACGTCAGATCCTGGGGGCAGGGACCTCGTCTGTTCGCTGCTGCACCCTCACCCGCATCTGGATGGGCACATAGTAGGACCTCAACAAGCCAGTTGGCACGAGCGGACCTGACTCTGGGCCTTTATCCAGCATCCCAGGTTGTCTCCTTGAGGACCGACCCGCGTCCTGAAGTGTCCCAGGTCCTGAGCAGCGCGATCCCGTCCCCTCCCCTCCGGTTCTCCTGTGCAGCACGAGGAAGAGGGGCTCAGAGCCCAGGGGGTGACTTCACCAGCCTCGCCCTGTCATGCTTCATGGCTCCTCTCTGGGCTCCTAATCACAGCCGCATTTTGAGGGTTTGGAGAAGGAACCTTAAGGCTGGTCAAGTGGATAAATCACGTCTTTTCAAATGGACCAAACACGGATTTACACAATAGCCTGTGACAAACGCACTTTCAGGGGACGATTTGGCAGGAAATATTCCTTTTTCCAAAGGGTGCCTCGGCCCTGGGAGAAATAATGAGGGCTTTTTCAGGATTCAAATTGTTCCTGGTGCTGACAGGCTGCAGGACCAGAGCTGCTGCTGCCGCCGCCCAGCACTCACACAGGCACCCAGCGTGTCTATTCCTGGGTCTCCAGGTGAGCGCCCTGCTCCCAGGGGTGCCTGGGAGCCCAGGGTCCGTGCCCGTGGTTCCTGCTCCCTCCTGCCGACACAGTCCTTCTCAAGGTCCAGGGTCACTGTGACAGCTGCGGATCTCGACCTGTCAGCCACCCCAGGTCGCCCAGCACCTGCCTGGTGCTGCTGGGAAGAGAGAGCTGGAGCTGAGGTGTGAGACAGGCCTGGCTGCCCTGTGCCCTATCCCCACACCCATGGGGGAGGGGCAACAAAGCAATTGGAAGGATGGAGAGGATGAAGATTATGGGGTTCATTTAGGGTCTCGGGACCCAGTACTGTTGTCCCGCCTGACCTGGGTCCTGTGTCCACTACCTCCACCTTGGAATAAACACCATCAGACTCTCCTGGACCCTGCAGTCACCCCCAGGGTGTACCCCATCCATTTCAGCCTCACTTTCCATCCTTCCCCATGGCAGGTAGGGAAATTGTAGCAAAATGCTGAATCAAAAATTAAGTCCTGCCCACATTTAAAACTTCTAGTATCTTAGAATGAAATCCAAACTGCTCATCTCGGAGTAAGAGTAAAAGTGCTGGCAGGAACGGACGGTTCCGAAGAGGGAGCGATCGCAGGGGGTTCGATGGATGGATGATGACCAAGGTGAGCGCAGGAGACAGGAAACCAGCAGGGGCTGGTGAGGCACCTGCAGGCGAGCGACAGTGGGGAGCTGCGTGCATCCCAGTCCAGAAGGGACCAAAGAAGGGGGCGCTTACCAGACCCCAGAGACAGCTGCAGCCACAGGAGAGGGGCCGTCCGATGGAGCTGGGGTCACAGGAGAGAGATGATGCCACTGCCAAGCGTGGTCAGTGGAAGGACCTGGGGAACCAACACCTGACCTCTCTCCTCCTGCCCCTGGCCTCCAGGACCCAACAGAAAACGGGTCCCCAGGAGGCAGCAGGGCCCTGTCGGTGCTGCCCCTGCAGGTCAGTCTCCCGGGCACAGAGCAGAGGAGGTGGGTGAGGGTGGGTCTAGGGGCACACAGGGGACAGCAGCACATGTGGCTCCCGAGGCCCAACCAGATCTGCCCTGCCTGCTCCTTGGGCCTTGTCTTCTGCCCTCTGCCCCTCACTCACCCTGTTTCCACCGCGCTGACCTTTGTTCAGCTTCTCAAGTACATTGAACTCCTTCCTGCCTCAGGGGCTATGTGCCTCCTGTTTCCTTGGCCTAGGGGGCTCTTCCTCCTAACCCTTTCATGGCATTGAGGTCTCAGCACAAGTGTCACTTCCTCCCAGGGGCCATCTAACCACCCATCCAATCTTGTCCCCATGCTCCACCCCACGTGTCACTTTTCCTTGCTTTCCTCTCATCATAGCTCACATTGCTGACCTTTTCTGTTTATGTCTTTGACCAGGTTAGACCCTTAGCCTCCCCTCACTCCCCAGGGCAAGGACAGTGTTCTGACTATTCCCTGCAAGCCCTCAGTGCCGAGAGCACACGTAGCTGATTGTTTAGTGTTTGTGGAATAACCCTCTGATTTCAAGGCAGTGAGTTAGAGCCCAGCCTCTGTTGTAGCACCATCTGATTATGGAGCCCATCTTCACAGAGCTGTATGACCCAGAGCGAACCACTCAGCTCCTGCAGGCCTCTTCTGTTAAATGGAGCAATAACTACCTACCACATGGGGTTGCTGAGAGTGAAATGAGCAAAAGTACACGTTTCCATCCTGGCTCATGGCAGGCACTGAAGATGCATTTCCTATTGCCCTACTGTAGTTGATTTCGGGAGCACTGAGCCCCCAGGAACTGCTCCTGCTTTGCTCCCTGGTGGCTGAGTGCTGTGCTCTCCCCCTGAGCCCCAGACCCTCTAGGCAGATCCCTTCTCTGTTTAGCAGCCCAGGTGGTCATCTTCCTTCCACCCCTCAGACATACCCATCCCTCTCCCACCTCAGAATGGGACGCACTCACTTCCCTGCTCAGCATTTCCCCTCCTCTCTCCTCATCTACAAATGCCTTCTCAGCTCAAATATCACCTCCTCAGGGAAGCCTCCATGATTTCACCCAGGACCAGGTCAAGCCCTGTCATCATCTCAGTTGCTCTCCCCTCTCCATACCCTGCTGGGGTAATTCATTTTACTGTAATTGACTAAGAAATATTTCACTTCCCTGCCAGGGTCTGTGTATCTTTTTTTTAATATATTTATTTATTTATTTGGCTGCACCGGGTCTTAGTTGTAGCATGCGGGATCTTTGTTGCCGCGTGTGGGATCTATTAGTTGCTGCATGCAGGATCTTTTAGTTGTGATGTGGGATCTAGTTCCCTGACCAGGGATTGAACCCAGGCCCCCTGCATTGGGAGCACGGAGTCTTAGCCACTGGACCACCAGGGAAGTCCCAAGGGTCTGTGTATCTTGTTCCCTATTGTATTCTCAGTGCCTAATCATTTCCACATTCAATAAATACTGGAAATTTCCCCAAAGAGCTCCCCCCATGTCCCCAGTCCCTGACCCCAGCCAGGTGTATAGTTCAGATATGCTGGCAGGTCAGGCCCATCTATAATGCGGATGTCAGGGTCTCCGAGCAGCAGAGATGTCAGGAGACTCTTTGGCTTCAGACTCTTTGGCCTTCTCACAGCTGGGCTTGGGCCTGGCACTGCCTGCTCACTGGCCTGGCGTCCATCCCCTGGTTATCCTGACCTTTTCACCCAAGGCTCAGCCCCTCCTTTCCTCCCTGGAACATTTACTGAAGGACTCTTGACCTCCTTGAGGGCGGGCGGGGAATGACACACACAACTGGGTGATAAGTGCTGCGAGAAGGATGAGAAGGGATGCAGGGAAGAGCAGGGGAGGCCCTAACCAGTCTGCTGGGTCTCTGGGGCAATGGTCAGGGAAGGCTTCCCAGGGGAGGTGATCCCTGATCTGAGTTTTGAATATAAAAGAGGTGTCCAGGTGAGGTCAAGGGAGAGGTATTCCCTGTGGAGGAGCAGCGTGTGTGGTGCGTGCAGGGGGTAAGAGAGAAGGTGTGTGCATTACAGAGCCACAGCAGCTGACTGGGGGAGAGGGCTAGAGAGAGGTGAAGCTTGAGATGGGGTGTGGTGGGTAAATTCCCATAAATTCCTGCACCTCTGAACTCAGGCCCTCTTTTCTGTTGTTGCTGCTCCTGATTCCCTGCACCCAGAAGCTGGGCGTAGGGACATCGGCACACACAGGCAGAGGTTTGAAAAGCCTTGTGCGTGTGGGCGAGTCCTGTCCTGCTACTGGGAATCCTGTGGTCACCACCATGTGGATAAGCCTGGGCTGGCCCCTCGGAGGAGAGACCACGTGGAGAGCGGTCCCAGCCATCAGAGTCTTCCCAGCTGTCCCAGCTGAGACCACGACAGATGAGTGAGGCCAGCATGAGAGACAATTCACCCCCAGTCAAGCCCCAGTCAAGCCTGTAGGGGACAGAAAGAACCATTCAACCAACCCACGGAATCATGAGAGATAATCAACATTTGTTTTAAGCTGCTACCTTTTGGGATGGTTTGTTACGCAGTGAAAGCTAACTGATGCATGAGAGGATGGCTGGATTAGGCTGGGTCTTCTGTGTCTGGCTGGAGAGTCTGGGGTTTATCACTGTGGCTGTGAGAGTGGGCTCTAAGACACAGGTTCAAATCCCGTCTGTGCCCTTCATCAGCCGTGGGACACACCAGGGCTTTCTGTGCCTCCATTTCCTGACACACTATGTGGAAACAATAATTCTTTGAAGGATATTAAGAGGATTGCATGTGTAAATAAATACAAAGTGCTGAGGATAGAACCAGGGAACGCTAGCTTCTTATCATCAAGCTCGTCCTATGACTTCCCATCCTAGAGTCCAAGCCACACTCACCCACTCAGCCTCCCAGTCTTGACTGATGTGACCCTGGCCTGGGCTTTCGTCCCTGCCTGTAAGGTGGCCTGCCGTCCCTGCATGCCCAGGATTTTAGCCCAGGTTCTGATTTTAACACTCAGAGTCCCAGGTCCCAGGAAACCCCCTCTGTAGTACCAGGTAAACTGGGAGGGTTGGTCACCTTACTTGCTGGGCAACTCCCAGAGTCTAAAGAAATTCCTGGTCCTGAGCCCTCAGCAGCCCGGGTCCATCCAGCTGTCCTCTGATGGCAGCCTCCTCCCCGTCATAACAGCTGAGATCCCTCTGGTTTGAAAATAAACATGGGCAACATGCCCAGGGTCCCAGGGGGAGCATAATTCCACATGCACACAAGACAGGAGCCATATTCTTGTGTTGTTTCTCTAAACATGCAGAGGCCTCAAGCATCAGAGAAATTAGAGATGACACCCGTGTTTCTACCACAGGCTGTTTGGCTTTATAAGAAGTTTCTAAAGCGCAGAGCCCACTCCCGTCTGGAGGCCGCCTGGTCTGCTCTGAGTCAGGGGCATGGGGACCCTTTGTCTTTGCCCCCCTTTCACCCCCCCCAGCTCAGAGCACGGGGCTCACAGGGATGTGGGCCTGAGGGTGGCCTCTCCTGGGAACCTAAGAAAGAGGATGTTGGGGGGAGTCAGTGTCCCTGCTGGGGGGTCCAGGTAAGTGATGTAGGAATCGGGGTGGGGGGTGTGATGACCTCCTTTTATCAAGTTGTCATAACTGATGCCCCCTTCTCTCATGCATTTGCTCCTAATGGGGTCAGAGCCAGACATCGTGTGACAACGAGAAGGCTGTCTCAGCCCTTGAAGGCGCAGGGGAGCCTTGGGCACAGCAGGCTGCAGGACCTCCTCTGGTCTGGATTAAAAGGCTCACACAGGGCCTGGGCCACTTCTCTAGTCGGGAGATCCAGCGGGGACGTGTGGCTGAGTCCTGCATCCTCCCAGAAGGTGAGTGTTTCCCTGGAATTGCCCATGTAGATGTCCTGAGAGTCATGCAGCCCATGGCTGTGATCAAAATAACATCTCCAGCCACGCTGACAGCAAGGACCAATGATCGCCTTCCTTAAGTGCTGGCTGTAAGAGGACACACAGCCCAGAGCAGGGCTGTTCTTGGCAGCCTTAAAACTCCACCATCAGGGCCAGCCTGGAAAATGGCAGCCTTGGCCTGGCACCCTAGGGGACAACACCCTCCCTGTGCCAGAACTGTGAGCTGGGACATCTGGCTGCCCCAAGCCCTAGACCCGGGGGAGGAGTATCTCTGCCCACGTGTGACCCATTCAGGACAACAGGGTCAGGAAGTGCTGGGTGGGGCGGCAGGGGTGTGTGTGCAGGCTACAGGGCAGCCTGGCTGGGCATGGGTCTTGGCCTGACAATTATTTACCAAGTGTGTGGCCTGGGGGAACTCACTCCATCTCTTGTCCTTCAGCTTCCTCATCTGTGAAATGGGAATAATGATGATCCCCACCGTCATGAGATGCTGTGAAGATAAAATGAGTTAACGCCAGTCATGCCTTCAGAGAAAAGGCTGGGAAGGAAAATAATGTGACAAACTCCTTCCCACTGGCAGAGGGGGTGCAGTACTAAACCTCCCCTATTGGTGTGAAGAGTTGCAAGCACTGTGGCCTTTTTTTTTTTTTTTCTTTCTCTCTGGCACTATCCTGCCTCTGCCCATAATTAATTATACAACTCCCACATGCGAAATATTCTCCCCCGCAGGGACCCTCCCCCAAATCTCATCCAATTATAGCATAAATGAGGATGCCCTGCATCTCATGATCAAACCAGGTCTGTATGTGTCTGAGACTCTCTGAGGAAGACTCTCTTGATCAAAAGACCCAGAAGCTCAAATGACGGGTTATTTCACCTTCTCCCCTCTCCACACACCAATCAAAGAACTGCGAGGCACAGATGGGATAAATGTAATGAACCCTCCCATCAGAAGAGGGGAAGAAGAGAGTTCATGCAATCCTAACATCCGGTGGGCAAATATTATCTGGTTCTGCAGAATCAGGGATGGTCCTGACTGGGCCCTGTCTGCCCCTGGGAGTGGTTTCCTAGGATACTGTTTTCCAAGGTGTTGACTTAGCATCAGGCTGCTGCCTTCAGCCTCTGGGTTCTTCTTTTCAGTAAGAAGCAGCCTGTGTTTGCAGCCAGGTGTCTTTCTCAGCCCACTTCCTGCCCTCAGAGCATCAGAGGCCCAGCTCCTTTGGTCCAAATTGGAATCCCTTTTGCTGGTACAACACACTCTTAACTTTTTGGGTTTTCCAAGCGTCCAATTATATCCTACTCCATCCAACAAGAGGCCCACAAAAGACTGTCTTCAAGACACGCCTCTCTGTACAAAGCCTGCATCCTGCTTTGGGATCGTATCCTTGAGCTGCTTAGAAAATCTTTTCTCTAGCTGAGAGGGTCTTGGAGTTACTGCCTTAAATCTTCAGTCTTGAAAAATCTTACAGCCTCAGCCTAGAGTTAGTCTTCGGCAGCAGGCCTGGTTTCACCGAAAATTGTTTACATGTTGGGGAGACCGAGGATAAGAAACCGTTTCATTTTCCAATCCAGCAAGGTCTTGCAACTCTGTATTTTCTCGAACTTTGGCCTGCAAATGGGACAGTCTCACTTCAGCCCATCTCTGCCTCCACAAACTTCATCACAGATGAGACGCCAACAGACGCTTTCACTGTTCTGCCTGGAAATCATTTCGCCAAGGTCTGAGGGTTTGTCAGAAACACCTGCCATCTCCTAAGTTACTGTCCATCGTTCTGTGACTATATAACAAGGGCGGTCATGGCTCAAACCCGCTGCAGGCGTTTCCTCTCTGTCTTTCCCACCTCCCCTAACAATTTGCTGGCCATCTGTTCTAGATTAGGCTGCTTGCCACTTTCCTACACCTGCACGATGCCACTTCTGTTGCATTCTGTGGATCAAAGCGAGCGGCAAGGCCAGGCCGGGGGGTATACACTCCACCTGCTAATGGGAGGGGCTGCCAACCATTGTGGCCAGCTTTGCCCTTTTTACACCCTGAGGAGTCCTTAGGCAACACTGTTTAGTGTACTTTTTTTTTGTTTTTTATTTTTACTTTTTTTTTTTGGCCATGGGGTGAAGCTTGAGGGATCTCAGTTCCCCAACCAGGGACTGAACCTGGGCCATGGCAGTGAAAGCCCGGAATCCTAACCACTAGGCCACCGGGGGACCCCCTAGTGTACTTTTTTTAATGTCTCAAACTTTGATTGTCATCAGTCTGTCTCTCATAGCTCCTGAGGCACTAGGTCCTTTGACGGTGGAGCTACCCCCGGCTGGAGGGCACTGAGCTGGCAGAGTCCTGGTCACCAGATCCCAGACCCCAGTCTCCCATTGTGTGGAGTGTCCTGCAGGAGAGTCACTGATTCTCACGGAACCATCGCTGAGCAAACACTCTTTGAGTTCTTACCCAGAGCCAGTCAGCCTATTTGTCACAGGTGGAAAGAGAAACAAAATCGTGGTCCCTACCGGCTGAAGACTGACACACAAGGTGGTGGTTTCAATGCATTTATAGTCTTAGGGACACAAAGGTATTTTTCCACCCAAGTTGGCTTTATTTTAATTTTTTAACATAACCAATATACTATTATTATACTTACCCAAATGAACTATAAATCCTTAATTCCATGAAATGTCTAGACAATATTCAATTTTTCCAAAGGTCTCATTATTTTTTTCTTTTTTCTCTTTGTTTTATAGTTTGTTTGACTCAGGATTCAAATAAAGTTGACACAGGGTGATTGGTTGATAAGCCCTTTATGTCTCTTTTGTTTTTTTTTTTGCAGTACGCGGGCCTCTCACTGCTGTGGCCTCTCCCATTGTGGAGCACAGGATCCGGACGCGCAGGCTCAGCGGCCATGGCTCACGGGCCCAGCTGCTCCGCGGCATGTGGGATCTTCCCGGACTGGGACATGAACCCACGTCCCCTGCATTGGCAGGCGGACTCTCAACCACTGCGCCACCAGGGAAGCCCCCTTTATGTCTCTTTTCATCAATAGTTTCTCCTTCATGTGCTCTTCATTTTTCCTCCCAATTTATTTGTCACAGAAACTGCATCATTTATCTTTTAAGCCTCACAAGAACCTCTGAGGCAGCACCTGTGGGCCCATAATCCCTACCCTACCCGGGGCAGACCCCAGTGATCAAACCTGGAAATCTGTGCTCAGTGTCCAATGGTTTAAATATAGACTATAAATAACCTCATGTTAGTTTCAGTCAAGTTTTGCCATCAAATTAGTTTTGACACCAAAGTTAAGGGAAAAATCCACCTCTCTCTTCTGGGAACTTTGGGGATTTGAGAATTTTAAGTAAGGGATTATGTTATGGACTGAATGTTTGTGTCTCCCCCAAATTCATATGTTGAGGTCCTAACCCCCAATGTGATGGTATAAGGAGGTGGGGCCTTTGGGAGGGAACTAAGTTCAGGTGAGGTCATAAGGTAGAACCCCCATAATGGGATTAGTGCCCTTATAGAAGAGGAAGAGCAAGCAGAGCTCTCTCTCCTTGTTCACACAAAGAAGAGGTCATGTGCGTTCACAGCCAGAAGGTGGCCATCTGCAAGCCTGGTAGTGGGCCCTCACCAAGAATCTAATCTGCATGCACCTTGACCTTGGACTTCCCAGCCTCCAGAACTGTGAGAAATAAATATCTGGGATCTAAGCCATCCAGTCTATGGCATTTTGTTATAACAGCCGAGGTGACTAAGGCAGACTGTGGGCCTGAATCTTTATGTAAGGTACAAGTGAGGAGACCAAGGCTCCAGGAGGGTAAGTAATTGTGTGAGGTCACCTTCAGCCAGGGGAAGAGCCGGGATGCACGCTCCAGCAGTCTGGTGCATGTTCGTGTTCCAAACCCTGTGCTGAAGAGTCCCCCTGCCACCCCACTAGGCCCGGGTGTAGACAGAGGGGGTTCTAATGGTGGCTCTGCCCCTCTCCAGCTGAGTGTGAGCTCAGCTGGTGCTTTGCGTATTGAACCCCCAACAAGAGACGGCCAGCTTGGGGAAGCCAACTTTCTCCATCTATTGATACAAGATAGGAGTCATGCCACCCACCCGCAGTGCAGGAGAATGTTGTCAGGGAGGGTGGAAAGGGCTCCACCCTGTCACTTAGGGCTGGAGTATGTATGGGGTCCGCATCCCGGCCTCCCTCCTCTGCCTACCCCCTGCTCTGTCCTCAACCAGTGAGGCCTGACTTGCATGGGATGCCGTGGCCAGCAAGTCCAAGGACCATCCATCCTGCCCACTCCTTGGCCCCTCGTGGGCTAGAGGTGCTCACATAGGCATTGTGGGCTGCTCTTGGGGGAAGGGTCTGGGGAGAGGCCTGCACAGGATGTGAAGTGTTCTGGGGCATTTGGGATGGGAACTCCAGGAGCCTGGACAGACAAAGCATGGTATAGGAAGGGAGGTGCAGGCTCTGGGTGGGCACATCTTCTGGGCCCTGCGGAATCCCTATGTGCCTGTGGAGCTGTGGGCCAATCCTCCATGGCTGGAGCAGGGCTGTCCAAAGTGGGACTCAGGGCAGGGGCCCCTTGCACCAGAGCTAAGGGTGGGCAGCCTTAGATGTCTGTCCCCTTCCCTCCCCCATCTCCAGCCACCCCAGCCTCGCTCAGCTCTGCCGGGCCTGTCTCAGCTCAGCACGGAGCACGGCTGTTGGCACTTTATCAGAACATCTAAATATGAGTTTTTCCTGCCTGTCAGCCCTTCATCTTCTCACTGCACTACTCCCTGAACATTTCATAGTGAGAGAACAGGGCAAGAAAAAGAGACACCCTGGCATTTATTGAGATAAATTGTGAGAGTCTGCAAGGTTGAATTGTTAAAAATGCAGCTTCCCCTGCTGCCAATGTCACGAATGTGACTGATAAGTCAGGTTTCTTTTATCTTCTCAAAGTGTCTCTGCACAGAGAGGGGGCTTCATCCCCGCCTCCTCTGACTCCCTGGTATTTGGAGTGCAGGGAAATCTCTCGCCCCTCATCCATCCTGAGATGGCAGCGATTCCACACAGACCAAACTCATAACTCTGTTCCCATTCTATTACAGGCAATGCGCTGGAACACTTGTGATTGTTTTTTTCTTGTTGCCTCTTGTGGGAAAGAGCGAAGGGAGTGACACTCGCAGAAAGGCAATCAATTTGAGGCCTTGTGCCCCTTGGATCGCTGAGCTGTTACGGGAAACACCTCTCCAAAGTGTAGAGGCCTCAAACAAGAAGAGCCAGTTTTGCCCGAGTCTGGGGATCTGCTGAGCCTAGCTGGCCCAGGACCACCTAGCTTGTCTGTGTACAGTCAGTGAGCAGTCAACGTAGGGGTGGTTTGCTGGTTTGGGGGGGCTGTCTCCTGAGCCTGGAGACTCTGCTGTTGGTGATGGACTGATGTGGCTCTGGTCCATGCGGCTGAGCCTGTCCTTCCTCAGTGGAAGTCACAGGATACAGAGGGAGAAGTAGGCCGTCTCTTGAAGTCTACGTGCGGAAGTGGCACAAAGCCGCTTTTGTACATTCTCTTGGCCAGACCAAGTCGTAAGGTTGGGCTGGATTTAAGGGATGGGAAAAAAGACTCCACATCTCAATGGGAGGAGATGTCAAGTCACATGGAATGTCACATTGCAAGGGGCCAGGATACAGAGAGGCAGGCATGGGGAATAATCACAGACAACTCTGAAAACAACCTACCTTGTTCCCACGATAGTATCAGATCCTTGAAGTCATCCTGTGAGCGAGGAGTTATTAATCCCATTTTTCAGATGAGGACACTGAGGCTGGGAGAATTTCCTTGGCTCATTCTTCTGTTCCTTCCCCTTTGATGGGGCACCTGACTTGCACTGGGGATGTGGTTGTGACTCAGAGTCAGCCCTGCACTGGGGAAGCCAAAGGCGGGAAGCAGACATGGAAACAAATGAGGACGATATGGGACGATTCCTGCTAATAGGGCTCAGGGACCAGGGGAAACGAACATCAGCTGGGGTTGGGGGAGAGTCTGAGAGGTTTTCCCAGAGGAAATTTTAAGCTGAGATCAAAGGAGCAGGACGATTGAAGCTGGGCAAAGAGAGAGTAAAAGAGTGCTCCAGGCAGAGAGAACAGGAAGAGAAATCACGACAGTTCAGAGGACAGAAGCCAGATCACGTGGGCTTCCTAAGGCCACAGAAGAGCAGAGCCAGGATCCTAACCCAGGCTGAGCTGTTTTAAGTGTGGAACCCTCAGCACAGCCAGCAGTGGGTGGGTCAGCCTTTGTGGCAAACTGAGAAGACTGGAAAACCAGAGAGAATACGAGTGGTCAGGGAGTCTTCCTCTCCCATACCTCCCTTTCCAGAGCTCAGAGGCCCTGTGAGAAGGTAGTGGCCTCCCAGATGGGAGGACTGGATCCCCCATCATTGCTGGGAAATGCAGCTACCCAGCAAGAACCAGGCACCTCTCCTTGGACTTTGCACAGAAGAGAAACCGTCTCTTACTGAGTGACTCCACCGGGAATTGGGGCTATTTGTTACTTCATCCATTTTGACTGATACAACCCAGTCGCACTCTTCATCCCGCCTTTCACCCAACTAGTATTTATCAGGCTCCTCTGGGTGCCAGTCTCTGTACTGAGTACCAGACACAGTGGTGAATGGGATCAGCAGGAGGTCTCAGAAGCAGTCGGGAAAACAGCCAGAAGAAAGATTAAATAAACAAATAAAATTGTCAACTAGGCTGGAGATCGTCATGAAGGAAATAGCATGATAAGGCATCAAAGGCCAGATTTGGGGAGGCTGTGGGGGGCCTTGGGAAGCGCCTGAGGAGGGGGGAGCGGCTGGGTGGGAGGAGCTTCCCACAGAGGGAACAGCAGGTGCAGCCCCGCTATGCTGGCCCTGTGCCCCCAGCTTTATGCCAATTACTTCATTCCATTCTCACAGCAACCTCAGGGGGCTGGGGACTGTTAGTGCCTGTTTTACAGGAGAGAGACTGTGGCCCCAGGGAGGTGGAGTGGAGGGGCCAAGCCACACAACCAGGAAGGGCCTGGGCAGGATCAACCCGCCACCATGGATCAGGGAGGGGTCAGGGCCAGGGAGGAAGACAAGCTTGGTGGCCTGGCTTGGCTGAGTGCCAGGGTCCTGTGACATTGCCTGGGAGGCTCCTCTGACCCACAGAGATATGACCCCAAGGGCTGCAGAAGGCGTCTTTGGTGTCAGAAACACAACCCAGGGTCCTGGGAAGAGCATGGGGCTGGTATCTGACCTGGACCCTCCCAAGTTAGCTGTGTGCCCTTGGGCAATGAACATGACCTCCCTGAGCCTGGTTTCCTCATGCCTATGGAGAAGCAGTACCAACCCAAGGGGCTGGGGCGAGGAGCGAGGGAGAGGAGGTGAGTCAGTGCCTCGGAACCCTTGGAGCCCCAGCTGTCTCTCTTCATCCCACAGATTGTTCCCAGGCTCCGACAGTGCACACGCCCTGTGTCCTGGGCCCCACGTGCATCACCCTGACCCTCACAAGCCTAGGACACAGGAGGATTGCCCGTTAGATGAATCCCACGGAAGCAGGGACCCTGTCCGTCCCCACTGCTCTGTCCCTGCACACTCCAGGCGTCTAGTTAATACTTGGTGAATGAATGAAACGTTCCTGCTTTATAGACAAGGAAGCTGACAGCTGGCCGTCAGGGCAGCCAAGGTTAATCCAGGTATGGAGAGCTCCAAATCCACCAGGATGCCTCAGCAAGGGACCCTCTGGTTGGCCTTGGGTGTGACACGCTGGGGAAAAAGCTGGGAGGTGGCTCCTGGGACAACGGGGCCAGCCCTGGCTCAGCCCTCACACTTAGATGGGCAGGGTGGGCCTCGAGGGGAGGAGGTCTCAGGAGATCACGGCCTTGTGCACAGGGCTGTGAGGAGGCCACGGCTGGGGTCCCTCTGCTTCCTGGGGCATCAGCCCAAACCCACTGCCTCGGCGGGATGGGACCAAACACTGGAACCCAGCCTCTTGTCAAGGCCTCTGCTCTTCTGCAGGCCGAGGGACTGGGATTACCTCTGCCTCTGACATCGCGGATGTAGCCAGCTTGGCGTGAAATGACCCTCATAAAAAATGTTTCACTGCAGAAAGCTCTTCTGAGATGCAAACTCTGACCGGTTCTCATATCCACCTGAGGCACAGAGCAATTTGTACTTGATTAAGCAAAATGTTACAGGTCAAAGTGTGACCATTTTAAATATTTCATCTTTTCTGCTTTTCTCACTTCTCACAACCCATTAATTTCCAATTTTCTCCTCTGCCTCCCGTCCTCACCCTGTGCTTATCCCACAAGTCCCTTTGTGTCTTCTTCCCTCCCCCTTTCCTCCCTCCCCCCTCCCTTCTTCCCTCCTTTCCTCCCTCCCTCCCTCCCTCCTTTCCTTCCTTCCTTCCCTCCTTCCTTCCCTCCCCCCTCCCTTCTTCCCTCCTTCCCTCCCCCCTCCCTTCTTCCCTCCTTTCCTCCTTCCCTCCCTCCCTCCTTTCCTTCCTTCCTTCCCTTCCCCCTCCCTTCTTCCCTCCTTTCCTCCCTCCCTCCCTCCCTCCCTCCTTCCCTCCCTCCCTCCCTCCCTCCCTCCTTTCCTTCCTTCCTTCCTTCCTTCCTTCCTTCCTTCCTTCCTTCCTTCCTTCCAGTACTGCCATCCTGCTGTGTGTCCTGCAGCAGCGTCACAGGACATTAAGATTTGACACTCCTCCCCTGCCCCCTCCTGAGTCTCTCTTCCGAGGAGGGACTGCTGAGAGCCTGGCTCATAAGTCAGCAGTGACAGGCCAGGGATGCTCCCAGGGTGCTGTGGAAGCACAAAGGAGGGGAGACTCATCCTGGGGACCAGGGGGGCTTCCTGGAGGAAAACACACCTGAGCTGAGTGTTAAGGCATGAATCAGATCAGTGTGACCACGGGAAGAAAGTAGGCAGAGGCCAGGGCAGAGCATGTCCAGGGACTCGTTTCAAGACTGTATTTGTTAAATGGATGAGTGAGTGGATGAATACATTTAACCCAAACTCTCCTTTATGGCATCACCACTTAAAACACTCCAAATGCCTCTACTGTTCTTAGGATGAAGACTCAGATCCTTAATGTGGAATTTGAGGCCACACACGGTCTGGTCTGTGCCTCCTTCTCCAGCCTCCCTCCCCCGCCAACTCCCTGTCCTTCAACCATGTAGGTCTTAGAGCTCTTTCTGGTCCCTGAGAGCCCTCCAGCCACAGTGTCTTTACACGTGCTGTTCCTGTGACAGGTAATTCCTGTTCATTCCTCAGAGCCCAGCTCAGGCATCTTGTCCTCACAAAAGCATTTTCCAGTCTCCCTTGACCCTCCAGCCTAGTTTTATGCTCTCGAAGCCCCCCAGGAGCCTCTCCTTTGTAGCCCCATCACTATACCTTTAATTGTGTGATTATAGATTAATGTCTGTCTCCCCCTCTCGACTCTGAGCTCCAGGGGGCAGGGACCATGCGGTTTTGCTTACTGACAATTCCCCTAATTCACTGGCTGTCACCTAACAGGTGCTCAAAAAACGTGTTGCATAAGTAAAGGAATATTGTCACTGCTGGGTTTCCTCCTATTGGCGCTTGTACCAAAACAGGCTGTCCACCAAGGGCTGGAACCTGTCTCACTTGTCCCCATAGCCTGGCATCTACTTCAGTGTCTGCACATAATTGGCATCAATAAACATCTGTCAAAGGAACGGAGGGAGGGTGGGCAGAAGGGAGAGGGGACTTGAGATTTAAAAGAATCGCCGACTCAGTGTCCAGGGTCTGGTCTGGAAAGCTGGCCTGTGAAAAGAACTGACATGTCTCCCCCGCCCTGATACGCAGGCATATGGCTTCTCTACCTGCACGCAGAGAATACCCCACAAAGATGAGCTGATGTGTTTTTCAGGCAGTGTGTGTGGTGTTTTGTTTCTGTGGGCTCACGATGGGGAAATGGGCTCTCAACGTGTGCTTCGGGGGCAGAAACTGAAAGGAAAACAATTGTGGACCTCATGGGGGGATTCTTACCTTCACAAGGTCTGTGGGCAATGAAGTTCTCAGGCTTATACGACACTTTTGGGCAATCGGGTCTGGTGTGGCTGCTTGGTTGATGGAATATGGTCTAAAGGCCTCATCAGAGCTCTTGTGAGACCGTTGTCGTCTCAGAGCAGACTGGCAAGGACACTGTCATCCTCACTCCCATTCAGTAGCACCTGGGAAAGAAACCAAGTGAAAGAATGTTCCCAGGAGCTCCTGCTCTGCCCTGCCCACCACCCCCTACCTGGGGGCCACCTCCATCTTGGCCTGGTATGCAGCTCCACCTGCTCTGGGGAGAGGTTCTGGGGCATCTGCTCAAGGAAGACCTTGTACCTTCTCACGGAGAATTCCAGACCCAGAGGCCTAGAGATCTCGGGGGAGCAAACTGGGGAGGCTTGTCCTCCCTCTCTGCATGATCTTCTTCTCCTCCATTTTGTCCTTCAGGGCCCAGCTTGGGTTCCCCTCCTCCAGGAAGCCCTCCTAGATGCCTCCAGCCCACGCTGGCCTCTTCCTTTCCTAACTCCTCTCCCGTGCTCTGCAGGGCAGGGTGGGGTGGAGCAAGGATCATGGGCCTCAGTGGCAGAATGCTGGGATTTTGACCTGCTCTGCCATCCGAGCTCTGTGATCTTGGGCAAATTATTTGACTTCTCTGGGACTCCATCTCCTCCATGTAAAATGGGGGCCGTAAGAACAGGGACGATTGCCTGCCATTCCCTCTTTGTTTCTAGATCAGCCTCCTTCATGAGGTGATGAGATTCTTAAGAGTGGCGACTGTACTTCCTGGGCCAAACTAATATGTTCTAATTCCAGAGAGCGGCCCACTTTCTCTTTCAATCTCACTCTTAGTAGTGCGCCAACAGTTGGTCTGAGATACCAGAAACGAAATGTGGTTTCGAAAGAATTAAAAATAGATCTCACTGGTGGTCCTTGGATTAATCAACCAAACCTCAGGGGCACCCGCTGGGCTTGCTGCTTACAGAGCACTGAGAAGGAGGCGGGCACATAGTAGGCTTACGATAATTCTTAGCTGTTATTCTGATGATGATTATTATGACGATTATGATGATGGTGGTGGTGGTGGTGGTGACAGTCCCCCTTCCCTGCTCCCTATTTCCACGTCCTCTCTCCTGTCATTAGGCGTCAGCCCCCTCCTGGCTGGCCCATCTCCCCCAAGGCTCTGTCATGCAGGAGAGGCTTCTCTCCTTCTCACTGGCTTAGTTAATCCTAAAACCCGCATCTCCAAGGAGGGCACCTGTGTTTGGCTCCAGGTTTCAGCCTGCTCTGCTCACACTGGGAGCCAGCGCCCCCCACCGCCAGGCCAGTGCTGACCAGTACGAGGCTGTGTGTTTCTGATTCTGGTCCTGGTGTTCACAGTTCATAAGCAGGCCAACGCCTGTTCTCCTTTCTCACCTCCTGTGGAGAGACTGTCTTTCCAGAACGTGTGCCATTTTCCCATGAAGACCTGAGCAAGGTCTCCCTGCTCAGAATCATCGATTGTTGGGCCAGCAGAGGAGGGAGGAACCGAGAGATCACTCAGTCCAACCTTTCCTGGTACAGTTGGGGAAACTGAGACCTAGAGTGGGGAACGTGACCTGCCCAGGGTCACTGATAGAACAGGGACCAGGACCTGCTTTCCTGACCCGTGGTTGGTGCTCTTTCAGCTCTGCCTTTGCCACATGGATCCCAGGCTTGGGGCCGGAAGGGCCAGAATCCCAAGCCCGGCACAGATGAGGCGTGGACCTGCGTGGAGGGGGTGATATTAAACGCATGGAATAAATGCCTCTCACTGGGTGCCTCAGGTTCTGCAGGGAACAGGGGCTGAGGGTCCCACAGACCTGACTGAGCCCGCGCACAGACCTGAACCTGATGGCAGGGCAGCCTGGGATGAAATTGTCACGGGCTCTCGGTGAAACGAGAAAAATCAGGTGAAGGTAGTCTGTGGGTATAAGGCTGGCATTTATTCTTTTTGGAAAGGCCTGTCTTTTACTATGAAACTGTGTCATGCTTACTTTTTTGAGAGAAGGAGAAAACATTCTTTTATGAAAGAATTGTGAGCCCATCTTTAGCTGCTTCTTTTGAAATGTCTTTGCCACCTGCAGGACACCTCCGAGATTTCAGCCCATAAATGTGTGTGATTATAAAGTTCTTCCAACTTACTTGACCATGTAATAAACCTTTGTTTCTGGAGCACCAGTTATCACTAGCCAGAACTAGTGTCCCCCTGAACCCAGTTTGGGATCTGTTTAAATGTTAAGACATCTAAGCTGCGGTGTGACTGAGCAGTGATCTCCCACGGCATGGGCTGGGCACAGTCTTAGGAGGCGCGAGTGTGTTTGCTCTACTCCCCTGCCCTCTGGATAATAAGTCATCCTGCCGGTGCCCATGCTGTTGGGGTTCTGCTCTCCTGATCTCTAACCATCTGATGCCCTATCATGATAGGGCATCCCCGAGGCGCTTACCAATGCCAGGAGCAAAGCCACATCCCGGGAGATCCAGGGTTCCTGGATTTGCCCCACGTAATTTGGACTGTCTCTATTGTGTGAAGACTGCTTTTCAAGCATATGTGGCGAGGCAGGTCCTGGGAGCAGGGGCTGGTTTCCAGAACTTCTGGAACCTGCGACTCTGGTTTTTCTGGAGCCCCTACCTGCACGTGGGACAGAGGGGACCTCTGAGGCCTGGGCCTCGTGGCAGGTTTACTGATCATGCCATCGCCAGGGAGGCTGGGTCAGCCCCATTGTTTCCAACGAGAATTGTCCAAAGTCCTCCCAAGATCTTGTCTTTTGTCATCTCCCCTCAGGAGCCACCCCTGTCCTTGAGAGGCAGAGCAGGCACCTGACTGGAGCCATCAAGGCCCTGTGTGGCTGGGGCCCGTCTCTCCAGCTTCGTCCTGGCCTGGTTCCCCTTGGTCGCCCCCCCGCAGCCACTCTGGTCTACAGGCTCTTCCCTGTTCCCACTGTGCTCGGTCTCCCCTCCTGGTCTCTGCACATGCGGGTCCCCCTGCCTAATGTTCTTCCTTGCTCTCTCCACCCTCACACTTCAGCTAAATCTCGCTCACCCTCCAGGTCTCCCCATCAAATCAGCTTCTCTGAGACCCTTCCCTGGGCCACTCACTGGCCCCAGTCCCTTGCCATTTCCTTTCCCGGCAATCTGCCCCTCTCTTAACACGCTAACCACTAGCGTCGGTAAATGACGAAGCCTGTAATCGTCTGCGGGAGGCGGGGGGCAGGGGTCCTCCCTGGGAGCTTGAGGAAGGGTGTAAGCCTCCCCACTGTGCCCTAACCTTCCAGAAAGTCATCGGCCTCATTGCTGTGGCCCTGCAGGAATTGGAGGGTTCTGGGGACAGGACCTGAGGTTTGGATAACTTGGGGCAGAGAAAAGACCAGTGGCTGCAGGGGACCAGACAGGAGCAAGATGGTTTTCAGGATCAAAGTGAGAGCTGGGTTTAGGAGCAGTGGGTGCTTGCAGGATGGACCTCCCACAGCTCAGGGTCTGGGTTGGGGCTCCATTATGGGCACATTAAAGGTTGGGTCTCCCCCAAAGCCTGGGGTCTGGGGGCAGGGGAGTTAGGCCCAGTATGTGCGCACAAGCTGCTCCCTTCTCCC
The DNA here is from genome assembly GCF_011762595.2 of Tursiops truncatus. Taxonomy (NCBI): domain Eukaryota; kingdom Metazoa; phylum Chordata; class Mammalia; order Artiodactyla; family Delphinidae; genus Tursiops; species Tursiops truncatus. The sequence continues at coordinate 160,430,910 of NC_047034.1, read as the reverse complement.
TGCCCCTCCCTCCCTCCCTCGGCAGCCTTGTCCAGAAGAGCAGGAGTCAACTCTCCCTGCACTGAATCCACCTATAGCCCCACTGAGATATTCAGTCAGTGATGGAAACACTCGTGTTCATCAGAAACTTGGAAGTTGAAGCTGATGCTTCCGTTCCACTCTTCCAGGGCCTCAGGAAGCCTGGCAAGGTGGGACTCAGCTGCTAGATGAGCCCAGGCTCATTCCAGGAGGGAGTGACAGAGTGATACAAACACAACACCTTGGAGCTGTGATTGTATGTGCCCGCCAATCCCCAGTCACCCTGAGAAAGTGGACGTTCAGAGATGGAGCTAACGCAGGCCCGGGCCTGATCCTTTCTCTGCCTTAACTTCTTAATCCACAGCAGGATCCTAAAAGGCATGGGTATCTGTCATGATGCCCGTGTTGCATATGAGGAAACTGAGGTAAAGAGAGGCTGAGGGACTTACCCAAGGTCATTCAGCAAGTGAGAGGCAGAAACGGAGCTTGAACCCGGGCGTGTCTGACCCAAGCCTTTGCTTGTGGTCACCCACTCGGCCGAGGAGCACACTGCCCCAGGGTGGGGGGACGAGGCTCACCTGTCTCTAGGGCCCGACCCCTTTCTTTCCCCTCCACCTTGCTCTTTTCCACCTTCCTCTCCTCAGCCCTGCCTGGCTCTAACATCTGACCGTCCCCCAGGCCAGGCCACAGCCTCCCCTGTCTCTGAGTCTCTGTGAATGTAGGACAGGGGCCAGCAGGAGGTTTGCAGGTCTGCAAGGCTGTCCTCTGCATCCAAGCAGCCCCGTCATTGTTCCCGGAAGGGACTAGATCAGGGGTGCAGGCCCGTGAGGAGGTTCCTTCCTGCAGCCAGGCAGCCTGGCCTCTGGCCCTTGCCAAATGCCTGGGTCTCTGTTCCTGATTCCTTGGGGGCTGCTGACAGGGGAGCAGCTCAGAGTCCCAGAGAGGTCTGGGGTGAGAGGGGGGGAAAGGGAAGACCCAGGGCAGAGAACTGCCTCATCTTGATGGGAACTGGCCAAAGGAGAAGGAAGAGAGGGTGAGAGAACCAGCATGGGCAAAGGCCCAGAGACTTAGAAGAGCAGAGTTCAAGGAAGCTCTGGAAATGAGACAGGATGGCCAGATCCAAGGGTGGGTGCGTGGAGGAAGATGGGGATGTAGGGGGCGGGATGCAGCACGAAGGGTCTTGAAGGCCAGGGTGAGGCCATCCATCTGGGGAGACAGGGAGCCACGGCAGGTTTCTGGCCAGTTTGCCACATGAGGAGGAGGGTGAATCAGAGCCTGTGAGAATCTGGGGCCGCGGTGCAGGGGAGGGAGGACGGCAGCCTGAACCCAGCCAGGATAGACCTCCTGAGAGCATCTGAGGGACAACGGCCGCAGTGTCTGTGCGGCTGCTGCTTCCTTTACAGAGTTTTCCCTGTTCCAGGCTCACCTCATCGGGGCCGTGGAACCTTGGCCTGAGTCAAACTCACCCCTCACTGGGGCCCATTAATTCCAACTTGTCATAAATTTTTAATGGTTTGCTAATCGATACGAGCTGGGCCGCCGGCCACCGGTGAGTCCCTAAGGGAAGGGTAAAGGAATTGACAGGCCGCCTGCCGGGTTCGTGTATTAATATGTTCCATGTGCATCGCCTGTTGTTTTGAGTTAATCACTTGGTGCCTAAACATATCCTCGTAAACCTCAGGTAAGGCTCTAGTGATCTGTTCATAGTTAATTAACGTGACTAAGCAACAGTGCTGTGGTTTGTGACAGAAGGAGGCATCTCAGGGCTGCGGGAAGGAGGGACAGACATGGATGACAGGAGGGGGCACTGTACAGCCCCCAGAGGGAACCGCTGCTCCATCGCCCCACAGGGGGATCCTGGCAGCCTGGAAGGGGCTCAGAGTTCCCGGACTGCTACCTGCTGCCGGGGCCTGTGGCCTCAGGAAATGACAAACCTGGTGGGTAGGAGGTTTTCTAAAATGGGGCAATAATACCAACACCATGGGGTTGGTTTTCCCTCCCAGAATGTGAGCCTTAGGACAGGGGCCAGGCTCGACGGATGTTGCTGGAAGGAAGGGACAAGTGAACAGAGAGGTTGGCAGGTCCTGAGGACTGAAGCCAGCCCCGCAGCGCACTCTGTGCCATCCAGGAGGCTGCAGAGGGCGCAGGGAGGGGGTGGGGGGCTGTCCGCAGAGCACGGGGCCTGCCTGGGCTTTGATGCATGGGTAGGAGTTTCCTGGATAAACAAGGGGGAAGGGTGTTCCAGGGAGAGGGCGCAGCACGAGCAAAGGCCTGGGGGCATCAACTGCATCTTGCTGTTACCCAGCTACAACCTGAGCATCCGTCACAGCGGAGCGAGGGCCAGGCCCTCGGGTGCCAGGGCTGAAATTTAGCCAGTATCTGGGCACCCAGCTAGGAGGGTTGCTGGAAAAACTTAAATATTTCTACACTTGTTCACAGGTTTTTAGAGCAACAGCCTGATGCTGAGCAAGTTACTTAACCTCCCTGTGCCTCAGTTTCCTCATCTGTGAAGTGGGGATAATGACAGCACCCGCCCCCTCACCAGGCTGGGGTGGAGATTAAACTATGTGAAGCCCTTTAAGCAGTACCTGGCCCCCAGCATGCATTATGAGACTGTCTGTTGGGATTGATGCTCTATTTCTAATTCTTAGAACCAGCAGGTGGGTGGGGTCGTTGAGACCCTTGGTCCCCTTGAAGAAACTGAATCCCAACGGGCTTGAAGAGAGCACAGGGCTGAGCTGGTGAGCGCTGCCCCATCTGCCTGACTTTGGAGCCCATCTGGGGCCCAGCACAGTGTCTGACCCATGGCGGGGGCTGCCTTGCCCTCACCTCCCCACTGGGGAGGCTCCACTGGCACCAGCCCCAGGTGAGCCTGACCCAGGGGTTCACATGGAGACCCCCAGATGCTTGCGGAGAAGGGCCCCATCTGCGCACCCAGTCCAGACCCGCTGGGGCTGCCCTCCCTCCTGCTTCGTCCCACCTTGGTCCCAAGCCTCTGCACACAAAGGCCCCCCTCAGTCCCTTCCTGGGGAGACAGGGCCCTCGTCCCTCTGCTGGGCTCGCTGCAGCCCAGTCACCAGCCCTGCCTTGCACTGAGTGCGGGAATGGCACCCTGTGTTAAAATCCGTGTCTGGACGAGTCCCTGGCTGGAGGAATTAACTCGTGTACACACAGAAAATCTCCACAGACTTGTCTTCTAATATTTATTCTGGAAACTGGAACATGCAGATAAGGCAACCGTCTGACGCTGGAACTGCAGAATACATTTGCATTCTCCACGCCACAAAGAGCTGCGTATACGTCCACTTTGTGAGCCGGGGGAAAGCTCATGCCCACTGGATAAAAGATCCTGGCAGGTGCTTCTCCAGCGCAAAGGCCCCTCCACTGGAATCCCAGACTCTAAGGAACTGACTGACAGTCCTCAAATCCCAGAGTCTTCAATTCCCAGATCTTTACTTAATAGAATCTTAAGTATGAAAGCTTGAGTCAGAATCCTGGGATCCTAGATTCTCAAATCTTAAACTTTTTACTTTAATAGGCTCTTAAAACTAGAAAATAATGGGTCAGAATCATAGAATCTGAAACTCATGTCAGATCACAGAATTTTAGGATTTCCAGGACTGCAATCAGCACCTTGCTCAGATACCCAGCCCACAGGCAAGCTTGCTCCATGAGGTTCCAGCAAGTGGCCTCCTGGCCTCAGATCTTGTTCCAGTGTCACCTCCCCCAGGAAGCCCTCCATGACCAGATCAGAGCTCTTATTACAGGCTCTCATGGCTCCATCTGTGCTGCCTTGTTAGTCCTGCCACAGGTGCCATTTTACATTTATTTTCATGATTATATCATTGAGTTTGTCTCTCCCCATTTCCCAGCCTGTGAGCCCCGTGGGGGTGGGTCTGGTGTGCTTTGCTCATCGCTGACTCCTAGCATAGAGCTTGGCGCATAGATGCTCAATCAATATCTGTCTAATGAATGACCAAATTCATGAATGATTTGAATGGATGGTTGCCAAAGTCTATGCTCTTCCCACAAGTACACACAGAACTGTGTCCCATCCCCCAACACACACACATTTGCAACATACCTGCCCCAAAAGGCTGGCCAGGAGGCCTGTGCTGTGTGGTCTCAGGCAGGCTACTGAGCATCTCTGACCCTCGGTTTCCTCCTGTCAAACTGGAACATGACGCTCCCTTGGAAGATTGTTGTGAGGTTTGGAAGTGGTGATGTAAGTTGAGGGCCCGGTGTGGAACTGGCATAGAGTGGGCACTAAATACGCCAGTCTGCTTCATTTGGAGAAAGGACTTCTGCTCTCTCTTTGAGCTCAAACTTTTCTGGCTTCTAAATGTGCAGTCGGACAGGAAGAGCAGTGAGTCCAGAAGCTGGAGGAGCCCTCCACTGACTCCCCTCTGCCCCTTCCTCACTGTGCAGCTTGGGTGAGCCACACTGCACCTCCCTGACCCTCAGTCTCCTCTTCTATAAGACAGAGAAAATTATACTTGTCCCTCAAGGAGAGCCGGGGGCCAGATTTAAATGATGCCTTGAAGTCCTTCCAGGACCCAGTGTGTGAAACTCATGAGAGCCTGAGAAGTAAGGCTGGAGAGGATTGTGCTCACGCTGTGTGAGAGGCCCAGATTGATATGCAGAGAAAGTGCCCTATTTGGAAGTAAACACTTCATTACTGAGCAAGTTTTCGTAAAATTGATTGCATTGCCTGCTCTCTGCATTTTTAATTGCAAAATCAATTAACTTTTTGGCAAAGAGGAGGAAGACAGCTCAGATTGGCTTTGCAAACTCCGCCTTTTACGGTGGCCGCAGCAGGAAGCCAAGCACATGGCCAAGGAGGAGCTGGGAGGCCTCCGCATCCGCAGGGCGAGAAGATGCTCTGACATTCAGGGAGCCTGGGGTTGGGCAGACCTCTCAGAGCTGGCAGGGGGACCCTGGGGAGAGCCTCCTCCTGAACAGCCATGGACCAGCCAAAGGAGCAGACGGTCCCCAGTGGCGACCAGAAGTGGCCCAACATCAACTCCTTCTCCCCCCGGGACCCCTGGCTCTTTCCTCATCTGACTGTGTATATTTCTTTGAACAAATTCAGCTCCATGGAGGCATATCTGTCTTGTTCACTGCTGTCTCCCAGGGCTGGATCCTGGCAGGTAATCTGCATCAATATGCATGACAGATGAATAAAGGGGTGAAGGAAGGAATTTCAGCTCATTGGAAGGAGGAACTTCTGTAGTCAAGCTGTTCTTGGTGGGGGGCAGCCTTGGGAGGAGGGGACTTTGCTCTGTGATTGGGGGTGTTTTTTTTTTTTTTTTTTTTGCGGTATGCGGGCCTCTTACTGTTGTGTTGTGGCCTCTCCCGTTGCGGAGCGCAGGCTCCGGATGCGCAGGCTCAGCGGCCATGGCTCACGGGCTCAGCCATTCCGCGTCATGTGGGATCTTCCTGGACCGGGGCACGAACCCGTGTCCCCTGCATTGGCAGGTGGACTCCCAACCACTGCGCCACCAGGGAAGCCCTAATTGGGGGTGTTTTGAAGGAAGCTGGGAGACGCACTGAAGGAGATTAGATGGAAGAGACTCAGGCATTGACCTGGGGGGTCATGATTGTACTGAGGACCCCTGCCCTCCCCACCTGTGACCCTGCTCCTTCTCCTTCAGCCAGAGATTCTGGACACCTCACTCTGTCTGAGGAGGCAGTGATTTTCTATTAGTTGAACCTGAGTTCAAGTCCGCCTGCCACCACCAACTAGCTGTAAACTCTGGGAGCAAATAGCTTGCCTCTCTGTCTCAGCTGTGTCATCTGTAAAATGGGACTAATAATTCCTTCAGCCTCTATGAGCTGTGGAGAAGGTACAGTAAAAAAGTGCTTTGTAAAGGATTACACACACACATACACACAGTTACGTAAATTCTCCCAGCATCCTCCTGTGCCCCCTTGAATGCATGCGGTATGGGCTGCCTCAGATTCTGCTGGGAAAGAGCCTGGGCAGCCAGACTCTGATGGCCAAAGCACAGCACGGCCCGCATCAAAGCCTCCTGCCCAAGTCACCCAGGAGCAGGGAGTAGGAGGCAGAGGTGGATAGGAGGGGAGGGGGTGGGACAAGAGTTTCGTTCCCTCCTCCTTCCCACAAGCTCACTTGCCTGCTTGAACTGCTGCAACAGATTTCAGGTCAGAACACCTTGCTCCATCAGCACAAGCAGTGGACGAGAAGAGGCAGAGAGGATAAAGCCCAGGAAGCAGTTGGGGACATGGGGACTCATCATGGGTCATCACCGGTGAGTCAGCCAGCAGACAGAGGGAGAGTTTCCCCAAGCCTCTCTGGCTGAGTGGGGAGAGGGGAGGTGGGGTGCATCGGAGGAGGCCCTGCATTCGAGGAGCCTTTGAGTAACAGTGCCTGCTGTTTGCTATTCTCAGGTGTTGGGTGAGATGTCAAGCACTGCAGGCTGGTTTACCAGGCAGCCTCTCGGCCATCCATCCCTGGCTAAGCAGCTCCAGCTTTAGGGAGCCACATGGATGAACTCCGAGGACTCTTAATGGGGCAGATCCAAGCAAGTGGAGTCACCGGGGCTTCCTGGAGGAGGGGAACACTCCATGGGACCCACCAGTGCAGGTGGGGAGTTTTCTCCCCTCCCCAGACGGAGATGTGTGGAATCCCCAGGAGTCACGACAAGGGGTTTTTCAGGGAGGTAGTGAACTGTCCGTGCCTGCTCCCCTACCCAGCTCCCTCCCAGCAGCTTGCACTAGACATAAGAGCACAGGTTACAGAGTTTACAGACCTGAGCCCAAACTCCACCTCCACTATTTGCATTGAACACTAAGACACTGCCTCAACCTTCTTATCTGCAAAATGGGGTTGTTGATGGTACCAACCTCATCTGCCACCACCACGTCCCTGTAAAGCTAGGTTCTCCTTTCCCAACCAGTCAAATAACCCTGAACCCTGAGGCTAAATGTCCTAGCCTCAGAGCTGCCCCAGCTCCCCCAGTTTAGCAAATATCCAGGGCTTGAGTCAGCCAGACGTGAGTTCAAATCCAGGCTCAGTGTCTTAGCTTCGTGACATTGGACATATCACTTAGCCTCTCTGTCCTCACTTTCCTCTCTGTAAAACGAAGTGAATAGCACCGCCAGGCAGGGATGCTGGGAATAAAAGTATGTGGTACAGTGGATACACGGCCAATGCTGGACCGCAAGGAGGCAGCTCCTCCCCCACCTTCTCCATCACCTACTCCTTCCTTTTCGCCTTCTCTCCTCTTCCTCCCCCTCTTCCTCCTCTTTCCTCTGCTCCTTCTTCTTCCCTCCCTCCTCCTCCCCAAACTTCTTATCTTTCACTCCGCACATATTGAATTTTATGTAATTGGGATCATACAATTTATTCAGCTATTCAGGTTTTTTTTTTTTTATAAACTCACTATACATCATCAGCATTTTCCCACATCACTGAAAATTCCTCAAAAGCATGATGTTAATAGCTTCGCAATTTACCTCATTTAGATGCACCATAATTTACCCCACCATCTTCGCCTGCCAGACTCTTTGGAGGATTTCAGCCTTTCCTCTTATGCACATCAGGCTTTGACGAATATTCTGGGACCCATGAGCCGAGTCCCTGACCGCATCCTCAGGACAGATCCCTGCTACAGGATCACGGCATCCGGAGCAGCCCTTTCTCAGACTCGGGGTTTTGCTCATCCAATCATCTTCCTGAAAGTTGTCCTGATGGACACCCCCCCCCCGCCAGCAACTCACGAGGTGTCCATCTCAGCACCCACAGCTCTGGCCTGTGGCACCTGCTTCTCAAGGTACACAATCATCGAATCACATCCCCGGGTGTCTGGAAGCCTGACAACAAGGACAGAGGTAGCCTGGGGAGGGCAGCTAGGGCAGGGAGTCAGAGGAGCTGGTTCTGCCCCACCTGCCCTCACCTGCTGGGTGCATGGCCTGGCCCCTCTCCTCCTCTGGGTCTCTGTCTACGCACCTGTTGCAATAACTCCCCAGCTGTTCTCCCTCACTCCAGCCCATCCAGTCAGTGCCCAGCACAGGAGTGCCCAGAACAGGGCCTGACACACAGTACGTGTTCAGCAAATATGTGTTGAACCCTGAACTACCAGAATATTCTTTAAATACACACACACACACACACACACACACACACACACACACACACACGACCTCATCATTCCTCCTTCTCCTTTGCTCCAGCTCCCTATCACTTACATTTCTTTCTCCTTGCTGCCTTGATCGACAAGACACTGCCTCAACCTTCTCATCTGTAAAATGGGATTACTGGTGATACAACAGCATTTCAGTGAGGATAGTACAAAGTGGTAGTTAAGAAAGCCAGACCACTGGCTTTCAAAGTTATTCAATCTCTTTATGCCTCAGTTTCCCCTCAGTGAAGTTGGGATAGCCAAGCCCACCTGATAGAGTTACTGTAAGGATTAGCTAAAGTACCACAGGTCAGTGTTAGTACAGTACCTGCAGACAGAAGCACTGTGGGAGTGAGTGAGATGCTGCCTCCCATCTCCCGGTCACAGCCCTAAAGCTTACAGGCACGGAGCAGGGACTTTGCTCACCCATGCATGGTGTCCTCTCCTCCTGGGAAGAAGGGATCCGCCGTTCTGCCCCTTGGTGACTAGCTCTCTCTGGTGGGTGGGAAGCAGGTGACGTGTGGCACCCCCAGCCCAGGGCACTTCATTTCCAGCAGAGACCCTCTAGCTCTGTCTCCTTGCCCCAGGCATCACAGACCAGGTCTGTATTCTAATGGTGGAGCCATGGTGGCAGCCTGCATCATCGAATCTCTGCGTGGAAGACGGCTGCCCTGGAGAGCCAGCCGGACCTACGGTGCCCTTGTTGTGTGAAGCCAGTGAGATTTGGGGTAGTTTCTGCAGCCAGGCCTCGCTTTTCCTGGCCATACACAGAAGCCCCATTGGGATGTGAGTGTGGGATTGGTCCCTTGCAAGTGGTTCAAACTGGACAGCTCCTGTCCTGCCTGATGTGGCAGAAGACACTTGACTGCAACCTCCCGCTGTAGGAAATAGGGACCAAAGAGCTTAGATGTTCTGATTTTTCCAGAGAAGTCAGGAATGAGGATTCTTATGTCAAATCTGACAGCTTTTAAGTGTTGGTAATTAAACCAAGGTTTTAAAAAATGCTGAGTGAGCCAAACAAATGCTGCTTGCAGTCCAGCTATGCCCAGAGGCCCCTGTCATGACTCAGGCCTACGTGACTGAATCTAACTGTGGCCTGGCATTCAAAGGCAATCATGGTCTGGCCTCTCCCACAGTTTCCAGACCCCAAACCTGAGTTCTGGGCCCACTTAGCCACAGACAGGTCACCTGCCTGGGCCTCGGTCCAAGCTGCTCCCCAGGGCCAGTGTGGTACCATGGACAGGGCACGGCCTTTGATACCAAGTCTGTCTTGCAGCCCCAGATCACCACCCTGTGAGAGCTGACGACCTCTCTGAACGTCAGTTTCTTCTTCTGTAAAATGAGGGTGAACATGCCCACCTTACAAGGAGCACTAAGAACAATGTAAACACTGTTTCACAGGGCCTGGCCGAGAGTGGTGCTAGGTAAAGGTGAACTCTCACCCTGCTCTCCCCACGAAGAGGGAACTTTCCACAGCTGCTCACTGGAGCCTCAGCCTCCTTCTGCCTCTCTCTCTCTCTCTCTCTCTCTCTCTCTCTCTCTCTCTCTCTCTCTCTCTCTCTCTCGACAAGGATCAGACCTGCACAGTGGTCTTACGGCTCTGCCAGCCCCCAGCTCCCTCCCCATGGGCCCCTCACAGGGCTTCGCAGTAATGCATCTCTCGCACATATAACCCCATCTCTGTGTATGCTTCTTGGAATATTCAGACTAACGCAAGTTAGGGGTTTGAAGAAAGAGGGAAACAGGTGAGAAGGGCTTTGGGACTGGCTCACCGCCCCACGCAGGGTAAAGCACACCATACCAGTGGGAAGGCTGGGCACAGATAGTGTTGGGCTGAAAGTGGTATCTCAATTGTTAAAGATTTTATCTGCGGTTAGCTGGGAAGATGCCCCAGGGGAGGAGCATCCTGCTGCAGGTGTGATGATTCAGGCGTTCAGAAGGTATCTGTGTATGGTGGGAGGTGGGGAGAGGGGGCAAAGGCAATTCCTACAGACGGCAGAGCTGGCCGGGCACTTCCTCCACCATCCGCCAAGGCAACTCAGACATTTTTCAGGGTTTTGAGAATTGAGCTGGTGAGTTGCATCCACACAAGCAGAGGGGTGTTGAGAGACTGGGGGGTCCTGACAAGTCCTCAAGCGCTCAGCCTGAGAGCCAAAGGGCCTGCCTGCCGCTGGCTCACAGAGGCCCTTATCTCCTGTAGCGGAAGAGTGGACTGGGCTGAAAAGCAGACCACGGGTCTAATTGTCAGCGTCACAGAGTTCTAGAGATGTTTAAATGCTGCTCGGCCGAGGCAGGTCTGTCATACAGAGGTCGGGGCCTTGATGGGAAAAGCCAGGAACTCCGAAACATGGGTCAAGGACATCTGAGGAGATTGACTCTGCAACCCTTCCCAAACCCTCAGGGCTTGCAGGGACAGCCCAACCCCCCTTTCCAAGGAAGAGCCACAACTTCTTCTGGGCTGAAAGACGCCGCACAGGCCTCACCCCTCAGGTAACAGGTGGCCCCCTCAGAAACTGGCCCATCTCTTCTTCTGGCTGCCAGGCTGATAAGTAGGATTTCAATCGCAGCAGAATCTAGCTGGGGAGATGCTGGGCCTGATAAAGGAGGAAGAGTGGGAAGAAGGACCCGACTTGCAGTCATCTCATTCAGGGCAGTGGATGGAGGGTATGCTGACCAAGGCAGCCAGGATATGCAGCTGAATGAACAGAATTCCTTGACTTGGGGACATCTGGGGGTACACAGGACTTAACAATCTAGCACAGACCCCAGTATGGCCTCGAAAAAGTGATGGCCAATTCTCAACGATGTGAAAACACCTGAGTTGCCGTGGCAGGTGGCAGAGGAAGGAATAAAGATACTGGGCAGAAGGGCAGGCTGGCGTGGAGTGTGTCCCACGGTGGAGGAGGTACCGTTCACAGGGTCACCAGGAGGCTTGTGAGGGGGCCCCCGCATCACTAAGAAGTCCAGCGGTGGCTCGCCTCTCCTCTGGGATTGAGGAGCCCCTGAAGCGACAGAGGCTGGCCAGAGGCACGTACTGCCGGAAGCAAGGAGGCGGCGCTTACCAAAGTGACCATCAAGGTCAGAGGGACTCCAAAGGGAGCTGTGGGTAGGTGTGGAGAGAGAGGCCAGCAGGCGGCCGCTTAACATTTATAACCAAATATAAGACAAGAATGGACGGCCACACCGTGCAATTCCTTCAGCGATATATAAGGAACAAACTATTGATATTTGTAACAACTTGGGTGGGTTTCAAGGGCATTATGTCCAGTGACAAAAAAATAAGCCAATCCCCAAAGGGGCATGATTCCACTTACGTAACATTCTTAAAATGACAAAACTGTAGAACTGGAAAACAGATTAGCGGTTGCCAGGGGTTAGGAAGAGCCGGAGAAGTGGAGGAGGGTAGGTGTGACTACAGAGGATAGCAGGAGGGGGATCCTGGGGGTGATGGAGTGGCCCTGATCTTGATGGCAGTGTGGTTTCAAAATTCTCCAGATGGGATAAAATGGCATAGAACTATATATACAGATTGGACCAATGTCAGTTTCCTGATTTTGATATTGTACTATAGTTATGACGCTGTAACTATGGGGGGAAACTAGTTGAAGAGTACATGGAACCTCCCTGAACTATTTTTTGCGACTTCATGTGAATCTATAATAAATCTATAAAAAGTTTAAAAAAAAACAAGAATGGAGAAGGTGGCTTAGAGCAGCCACTCCAATAAAATGTAACAATCATTTGCTCAGTTATCACACCTGAGCCAATTTTCAGATATGGACCCCACTGATGGGAGAGGTGGCCAGGTGCCTGGGAAGAAGGATTCTTGAACATCACGGCAGGTATATACCGTCATGATTCTCCCCATCCTTCCTGAAAGGGACGATAGCTATTTATTCAAGTGACTGTACACTGAGGAAAGGAAATAACGATTTTAAGGACTATTGGGCATAAGGTCTGTGTTGACACTGGTGCCTGGTGACTCAGTGTCTCCATGACCCACTTCCTAGAGTGGGGGCCTGTGGGAACCAGGCGTTAAGTGGTGTTCTGGCTAAAGTCTGACTCACATTGGGCCCACCTAGTGGCCCTTTCCCCAGCCCCAGAGTGGATAATTAGAACTGATACATCTGAGAGCTGTGATAACCCCACCTTTGGATATCCCTGGACTGTGGGGTAAGAGCCAGCATAGTGAAGAAGGCCAGATACAAATCTTTGAAACCATCTCTCCTCTTCGTCAAGATTACTATCAAAAACAATGTCACATCTGGGCGGGGGGTGGAGGATGGTGAAGATGAGTGGCATCATTAAAAATCAGACATATACAGTATCCCTATCATGTCTCCATCTAGTCTGCAAGTGTGACCCCTGCAGAAACAGATGGATACTGGGAAATGGCCTCAGACTAGGCCCAACCAAGTAGCCCGGTTGATTGGAGGTGATGTGCTGGACGTGATATCATCGTTAGAACAGATTGAAGAGGCCTCAGGTGGATAGTATATGGCTGGATTTAGAGGATGTGTTCCTTTCCATTCCTATTAGAAAAGAGGATAGAGAACAGCTCACATCCACAGGACAGACGTCAATATTTGTTTACAGCTCTGCTACTCTGGGCTCTGCAACTTTGGAGGTCCTGGTCCCAAAAGAGGTATGCTCTTGCCAGGACACACAGCAAGGGTTCTGTTGGAGGGCAAGGTTCCAGCTGCTCTCAGGGCAATCTGGAGCCAGCAGGCAAAGAGGAGGAGTCACCATAGCTGCAAGGGAAGGTAGGGCGGGGGGGGGGGACACGTGGAACCCAGGTGACCCCTGGTAACCCCATAGTCACTGTGAATGGACATGTGTAGTCCTCCTGTCATGAGAAGGATTAGCAAGTGTTCAGTGATTCCACCCCTTATGCCCCAGGAATAAGGTTTGCTGTCCTACTAGGCATGAGGTGATAGCTGAGAGTTAGGGGACCTGAGAAAGCTTAGTGGAGGGCAGTGAGCAAGTTACATCCTGAGATCAAATATATACATAGGAATTGGAGCTGTGCTTTGCATCAGAAATCTGAGTTTCCCTTCAGGAAGGAAAGTCCCTGGAAACCACAGAGGTGCTCTTTCCCAAACCTCCATGGAAGGCCATAGAAGTGCACGGCCTCCCGGGTTGACAGTTGTGGCCGTGGAGAGGGACCTCTCAGGTCTCCAACTGCAGGAGCATCAGTGACCAAGGGCCCATCTGCGGCCGTCTGATGCCCACTGGAGAGAAAATGATTCCTGCAGCCCTTTAAGGCCCAGTTGGACAGGAGGGGCTGGGCCATCTTGGTGAAGGAGAAAGAGCTGGGAGGAAAACAAAGTGACCACAAAATGCAGAGATGGGAATGGAATTCATCACAGGCTTGCTGAAAGCAAGGGCCATTTTTTCATCCAGTGACTTGCCCTGCGACCTTGTCCAAATTCCTGCCCCTTCAGGGCCTCAGTTTCTCCATCGGTAAATGGGTTAGTTCTTCAGTTTAAAGATTTGGGGGGGTGGGATGTATCTGAAGTACACAGATCAGGACGATGAGACTCAAAAAACCCCAGCAGTTATAATTGGGACTCTGGCCCATTGTGGGCCTGGCTGAACCTGGGGGTGTCCGTCCCAGAAAGCCCACTCCCCAGCCAGCAGCGCCACTGCTCCCACTGCATCTCCTCCCTCAGGGCCTGGGGGCTGCAGTGGCTCCACGGCTCCCCCACCCCTCCTTTTTCTTCTCCCACTTAACAAACAGCTTCACTTAAAAAGCCATCTGGGAGGGTGGATGGCGCAAAGGCACATTTTATAGAATAACTTTTCAGGGGGAAGAGCCAAGAAATTAAAGGCACAGCACTTCCGAGTCCAGTCTTACTAGGCCACATGCCTCCAACTGCTGGAGAATTGCGTTTCTGTATTATAATCCACCCCTCACCCCCAGGGCCCAGTGTTCTGGGCTCTGTCTTCACTTGTCTTTGAGACGTCCTGCTCCCAATGTCTCTGGCTGATTCCCTCCCTCAGGATGAACCCCCGTCTCTATCGCCAGGGAGGGGCTGCAGCTGGGGCTTCCTTAACACGAAACTCCCCCCTCCTGTGTGATTGTCATCCCACCTCAGGCAGCTGCTTCCCTCCCTACAGGAGTCCCAGGTGAAGGCTATGTTCTGTTGTTCTCTTCAGGTACAGCAGGAGAGATATGTCCACAGTTGGGATGTTTGGGTAGCCCTGGGGAGAGATAATGAGCTCCCTGTCACTGGAGGTATGCACAGAGGAAGGGTGAGCACTCAGCAGGGAGGTCTCTCAAGAGACAAACCAGCAGAGAGGCTGAGGCATGAGCTTCGGAGGCCAAGAGATATGGGCTGGGTCTTGATTGTGTCGATTACAAGGTGTCTGACCTTCAGCAATGACTTATGCTCATGGAGCCTTTGTTTCTTCATCTGGAAAATCAGGCAAATAAGTTTCCACTTCCCAGAGTTGTCATGGGGGCTAAATGACCTAATGTGTGCAAAGCACTGAGCACAGAGTGTGTATTATCATAACCAGCAGTGGGGTGGGGAGGGGGGAGGTTGGGATGTGACACCGTGGGATAGCTAAGATTCAAAGTTGCTGTAGTTATAAAAATCCAAGACTGGGCTTCCCTGGTGGCACAGTGGTTCAGAGTCCGCCTGCTGATGCAGGGCACATGGGTTCGTGCCCCGGTCCAGGAAGATCCCGCATGCCGCAGAGCGGCTGGGCCCGTGAGCCATGGCCACTGAGCCTGCGCGTCCGGAGCCTGTGCCCCGCGACGGGAGAGGCCACAACAGTGAGAGGCCTGCGTACCGCAAAAAAAAAAAAAAACAACCCAAGACTGTGAGATCCAATAATTCAATTATCCTAAAATGCTACGATTCCTTAAGAGTCTCTGGCTTTTAGGAATTATGACTGTGTTACTCTACTTGCTTAAGGCTTATTAGTAACCTGAGGCCGTGCACTTCAAAGAATCACACTCTGAACCCGAGCCCCATCAGCAGGGCTCATCCCAGCCCCACGCTGTGTGATGGACAAGGAGTGTTTTCTCTGTTCCTCACTTGGCTTCAAATCTTCTGTCTTTGCTCTCACCAGCCTTTCTATTCTGCTGGGGCCCACTTTGATTAAATCCAGCCTTCGTTACTGGATCCTTGCTCCCAGACATACCAGACCCCTCTGCATTCCTGAACCCGCTGCACCTCGGCTCTTCCTTCCCCTCCCCGCCAAATGAACCCCATATCTACCCATCGAAATCTCACCTTCAAGACCTAGGTTGCAAGTAGAACTTTCCTGTGGCTTAGTTCACCTTCCAATTGAAGACAATAATCAATGACCTGCTTGGTGTTTCCACTGCACTTTGTTTAAATCATAATCACAGTCTGACTCATTATTACTGCTGGGGAGAAAACTTCTGACATTTGTCCCATGGCAGACTCACCTCTGGTGTCCTTCTGAGACCCCTCCATGCTCCCCAAGAAAGGAAGATGTGCAGATCTGACTGGTCAGAGGCAGGACACTGATTGGGCCATGCTCACTAGTGGGCAGGGTCAGCGCATGGAAGGTGATGGTGTTGGACCAGCTCTCTCCTTCCACCCCTCAGAGCCTAGAACCTGGAATTACCAGGTGGGAGCCAGAGCTGTGATGGGGGCTACCCAGGGAGCTCTGGAACCACAGGGCAAGAGGCAGTCCAATGGGAGCTGGAATTAGACGGGAGAGACAGCTGCTGCTGAGAATGGCTCTTGAAGCAGAGAGAGAGGGAGCAAAACGTCCTGGCTTCCACACCTCCGCTCCTCCGCTTCCTCCACACCTCCGCTCTTCCACAGGTATCTCCTACAGCTTCACCCGCTCAGAAGGCCAGGGTGCCTAGGAAGGGTTGCCCGCTGAGATGCAGAGCAGCGAAGGGGCAAGAGCTGAATCCGAGAGCAAGGAGGCCAATGATGGGTCTCCAACACCTCTCTACCTGGGGCTCCCAAAGTGAGGGATGGCAGGCACATCAGGTATTTATGTAGTTATGAATAAGATTTTTATACCTCAAGGTTCACTCAGAAGCAGAAATGGCCTAAGTACTAGAGGAAAACGTGGGCTTTATTTATTCTGGGTTTGTTTATAATTTCAGAGGGGCTAGACCTCATGCAATTGAGCTTGAAGGCTGTTTGCTGCATCTCCACCTAGTGCCAAGCCTGAAGCTGTTGTACGTCAGTTGGACGAGAAGTCAGGGAGGAAAGCTGACTGTGGATGGGACTGACGACAAACAGACACCCCAGAGATAGACTAGAACCCACAAACTGGACACCTTGGAGGCCCCGTCTGTTCCAACCTTGCAGTCGCTGTACAATGTGCAGAGAAGCTGGCGCCCCCCATCTCAGGGTCCCGGGGGCACTTGGTCCAGGACTTGGGAAGATGCAGGAGGGAATGGGGGGATAGCTGGAGGAATTGCACCTGCAGGTGGTTCCCACACCCACACAGTGAGCCAACAGAGGGTAAAGCACGACTACCGCCTCTTTCCTGCCTCCAAACCACAGTTAGTCTCATGTAGCCAGTGCTAACTCGGAACCACGAGGGGAAGAGAACTGGGGAAGCGTGGTCCCTAATTAACCAAGTTGACACAGCATAAAGCCACTGCAGGATTGCTCTTTGAATTCCATCTGCAACTGCTCCTTTGGTTTCAGCTGCTCCCCTGAGGACCTGAGAGAGGAGAGGGATGGAGCGCGAGTTATGAAGTCAGATCCCGGCTTTCCTGGGACTGGGCTGTGGTACTGTGGAAACCAATAGTTCCCACTTGGGTCTCAGCATCTGAGTCATCTGAGGAGGAGCCCGGTGTCACTCAAGACTAATCAAAACCTGGTGGTGTTGGAGCGGGCATTGGTCAGTCTTAGGATCTCCCCAGGTGACTCCAGGGTACATCCAGGGTGGGAACCGGTGGTCTCAGGGCACACAGATCTCACCCAGGTCCCCTGACAGTTTCTAGTTTATCGGGGAGTCTGTGATCCTCTCATGCTGGGACATGAGGGAAGGTCGCATGTGGCGTGCTTATGGACTGCAAAGCTGTTTTAAGAAGGCAAAAGTAAATAGACGTCTCCGATGCTGCTACGTGTATTTTGCTATGATGAGAGATGGACCAGTGAGAAGTAAGGCCCGCTTGCGTGGGGCTCAGCTCTGGGGACAGGAGGAAAGCATCTTGAGAAGCCTGTGGGTGCTGGGTGAGAGGGTGGGGTGCAGCGGGAGGCCGCCTGTGGGGTCACGGGAGGCTTAGAGATCCCATGTGGTCCCTCAGGGCCCCCTAAACAGATCTCCAAAGTGGAGCCAAGGGCAGGCAGGTGTCCATGACCCGCCACAGCTGGCTCCCCTGTGGACACCAGGCCTGTCCCATCTGAGAGCTGAGGTCAGCAGAGCAGAAGGGGAGACACCGGGTCCGCAGCCCCGCTGTCCCCCGTGCCCGCAACACCCCACAAATGGGCCCTGCCTCCATGTCACGGGTGTGAGCTGGGCCCCCACTGGCACCCTGCACCCTCAGGACCTCAGTGCTCCCATCCAGAGAAGGAGCGGGCTGAGCCCAAGGCCTCCGGGGGCCTTTACAAGCCCAATGTCCTGGCGTCCCCTCCTTCCACCCCCTGCCCCTGCAGCCTCAGTTTCCAGTCCCGCAGCCGCGGTCTCTGACCCCACAGGTGCTGAGCTCAGCTTTTGCTCTTCTCACGTCTGCTGGCAGGATCTGGGGGGCAGAGGAAGCTGTTCCAGGAGCCTGGGTGACCTGCCCTGGGCTTCTGAAGTGGGGAGGGGTCCCTTCTACCTGTGCAGAGGGAACCGTGAAGGAACTGAGTGGGTCTGCCCTGGTCCAGCCATGGACTGTGGGTTCAGCTGAGACCCCACCTGGACTTAAGCGGACCCAGCTCTGGAGCCTGGATGAGAGCCTCTGACTCAGGGCCTGCCTTCCCCAGCTACCTGTTTCCATGGTGACCAGAGCCCTCTGGCTGGAGCTGGGCCCCACCCCTATCCCTCCCCAGCCCACCCCACCCCTGCCCCTAGGGCGGGAATGTGCCTTTACCCCAGGTGAGTGGTGGGAGGACATCACAGCTGGGCCTGGGTGGGTGTCACAGGCTGTGACGTACATGACCAGGTGATGAGGTGGCTAGAATCCAGGCATCCTCTGCTCCCACTTGCTTTTAATGCAGCTCAGGGAGGCTTTAGGACAGGGAGGCTGATGCTTCTGCTGTTTTCTCAGCCTGAGAAGCTGAATGAACTGTCCTCCAAGATGTCAAAGCAGGACTCCCGGGCAGGGCCTAGGTTCACACCTGTGCACCAGGGGCCCCGGAGCCGGGTGAGGTGGATGGGTCCTGGTGGGAGTCCTGGCACCTGGGGTGGCAGCTGGCAGAGGCCTGGTCCCCCCTGGGCTCAACCCACTTCAGTTCTGGGCTGATCCTGCCCTGGTGGCTGCCCACTGCTTCCTACTGATCCCTCCAAGAGGGTGGTGGGTCCCTGACAGTCCCAGGTGGGGCTCAGGCTTTGGAGGCAGCAGACACAGGTTTAAATCTGGGTTCTAGCCCCAGGCTTGCACAAGTCACTTCCCTTCCTTCCAGCCTCAGTTTTCTCATCTGTCAAGTGGGGAAGATTAGGCCAACCTAGCAGGGTGGCCATGAGGCCTTGGTGGGTACAGGACAATGCAGGACACAGGGACAGCATCATGAGGGACAGGACAGGGCACAGTCAGGGCACAGGATCTGGGACCAGATCCTGGGTCCCACCATGACCCCACCTCTCAGCAGATGAGGTGTCTCTGCCGCCTGGTGCTGTTGCTCTCTGCTGTGTGACCTTAGGCAGGTCGCTCCTCCTCTCTGTTCCCTTACTGTGAACAGGATCAGTGACCTCACCCATGTCTTGGGAGACTGAAGACAACAGGCAGGTTGAGTGCTGGACACTGATGAAGGGAGGTTATACTGTGTCTGAGCCCCGATGGGGAGCCCTTCTTCGGAACACACTCAAGCCTGGGGCAGCGATGGGAACAGGAGGGTATGGTTTAGGGAGGTCGCAGGGTTAAATGCACATTATGGAAGTGTCAGAAAATACCCCAGGGGGTGCAGCCTCCCCACTACGCACCCCACCCCCAGTCTGAGAGCCAGGCAGACACGAGGTTCCTGTCCTGGGCCTGAGCTAGCGGTCCTGACCTGCTCTCAGTTCTTTTTCAGAAAGACACTCCGCCCTTGGGCACCAAACCTGGGAGGCACGGTGCCTGCAGTGACCAAGGAGGAGAGTCAGCGCATCTCAGGAGCGGCTGCCACTGATGGGGCTCCCGCAATGCACTGCGGCCCGTGCCAAGAGCTGCCCAGCATCACCCTTGGCACTCTCAGCATCCCTGTGTGCATGTGAGGAGCCAGGGCTCAGAGAGGGCCAGCGCTTCTCTCCAAGGTGCATAGGAAGGGCAGAGGCAGGAACCACGTCACGTCTACCCCAAAGCTCAGCCCTTGAGGAAGAGCCTGTGTGTGCTGCTCCCATCACCGTCCTGGGCTCAGCCCCATCCTACCCCATGCCCTCCACACTGGCTGATGCTGAGGGAAGCGGGGAAGCTGCTCCCCAGCTCTCCTTAAGGCCACCCGTCTTGAGTTCGCAGGGATCAGCTCTTGCAGGCAGCCCCACTCTCAGAGCAGCAAGGGCAGAAGGTCTGCTTTTGATGCCTTGTAGCGTCAGAGCAGGGTCTCCCCAAAAGCTGAGGAAAAGCGCACAGAAAGTAAAACACGCTGCAGCTCTTGGAGACTGAAAAGGTACCAGAAAGGAAGGTAAGAACCTGGGTTTGGGCCACTCCCTTCTCAGGCCCTGGGGGCAAGGAGAGCAGGGCCATCCTGCTGAGGACAGTTGGGCCCCCAGCCTGGGATATGAGAACGATCTGAGAAGCCCTCCTTGCCCCCACGTCTCTCACGTGTGACAGTGGGCACAGTGCCATGGAGGGATGGCAAGTGGGTCTGCCCTGGTCCAGCCATGGACTGTGGGCTCAGTTATGGACCCTGCGTGTGAAGCCTGTGACATGGTTTCCTAACACACTCAGCCTGGGGTTTCCCTCTTACTTGGTGGCTCTGCCAGGTCCACACAGCCCTACTCAGATGTGACCCGGCTCTGGGACTCACCCCTTAGTACATAATGAGTCAGACCTTCTGCCCTGGCTTGTCTTCCTTGACCAGCACTACTTCTACATCTATCGTTCCTCTGCAGAGAAGTCCACAATCCGACCACCCACCATTCATTCCCGGCTTCGCTTTTCTAATTCACGCTCATCGTTTTAGTCGTCACTGTGTGTCTGTTACACTGTGTGAGCCTGGATGTCCGCAGGCCCCTGTGGCACAGCCCGTCTCTGAGCCACTCTGTCCCCTCCAGCCTGCTCTGTCTTCTCAATCAACCCCCAACATCAGCGACTGGGCATTTGCCCTGGGCTCTCCCAGCTCCGCGCTCCCCACAGCCAAGCAGACACCGAGACCTCCTGGAGTCTCCACGTTCCAGCCCCTCTGGCCTCTCCACTGCTGCTGCCCTGGGCCAGACCTGTCAACTCACGCTGCAGGGGCAGCACAGCCTCCTCTCTCCTCCTAGCCTCTAGTTTCCTTCAATGTGGACAGAAGATCATTCTAAATCAGACCTCTCTAATTCACTCCCACCTCAAAAGTCCTTCTTCCCTGAGGATAAAATCTGCCTTGTGGCACACTTTTAAAGCTGTTCATTCAGCAAATATTTACGAATCAGTACTACGTCTGAGACTTCACTCCAGGTGCTGGTGATATAGCAGTGAACACAACAGATGGAAATCTCTGCCCCCATGGAACTTAATTTCTAACTGGGAAGACAGTAAAGAGGTGGGATGTACCAGGTGACAAACTCCTTCTCATTCTTCAAGTCTCAGGGCAAGAGTGGCTTCTCCAGAGACCTTTTCCTGAACATTCCTGCACCTTCACCCACACAGGGGCAGGGCTTTCTCTGTCCTCCCAAGTCTCCCTGTGCCTCCTCTGCCAAGCAGATCATTGCTGTTCCTCAGATTATCCCAGGTATGTTTCCACCCCAGGGCCTTTGCACTTGCTGTTCCTTCTGCCAGTAAGTCTCAGACATTCACATGGCTCATACTCTCACTTCCTTCATGTCTCTGCTCAAATATCACCTCTTCAGAGAGGTCCCCCAGGCTCTCCATCCCTTTCCACCCCTTCCGTGGCCTCTTCCTTCACAGCACATGCCACGACCTGCCAGAAGGTGACAGACTCCCTGTTGGTTTATCATCTGTCTCCCCAGCAGACCAGGGATTCCAATGGGGCAGCGATTTTTAAATCCTTTTTTGTTCACAGCTGTATTCCCAGTGCCTAAAACAGTGCCTGCACATAGTAGGTGATCAAAATGTTTGCTGAATGAACAATGGTTAAATCATGTTGATCACACTGAGTTGTAATCACCACTTTCCATGTTTGCTACCCCACACTGCCCCCAGACGCACAGACTCACGCATGGCCGTGCACTGTCAGGACCAGGTCCAGTCTGGGCTGTGTGTCAGCCCATCTCCCAGTGCAGGTCTCAGTACTTGACACACATGGGCAAGTGTTTGCTGCCTGAGTGAGGGGGCTGATAGACGGATGGAAAGTGGGACTCTGACAGGACAACAGTAAAACTAAGCCTTTCTGTGTGCATTTTTTTCTTTGAAAACTCTAGGAAGAGCAGAGTTCAGTCGTTTGATGGGAATTGTTCAGGTTTAAAAACTAGAACGCTTACAAACAAGTATAACAAATCAAATTGAGACAATAAACAGGGCCGTTCCTGGCCTGGGAGGAGAACATAATATCAAAGAAGCATCTTGGGGGAGTGGGCAGGAGGCAGGTTTACTTAATGGTGGCTTAATTCCTAGGGGAAGGTGGGTGAGGCGTGCAGAGAATTGAAGCCTGCAGTGGCCAGGAGCAGACAGGCCGCTCCACGTTGGCTCTGGGCCTCCCCTCCCCTGCCTGGGAGAGCGTGACAGGCAGGGAGCCGGAGCAGTAGGGGAGGCCAGGACCAGAAAGTGGGAGGACTGGGGGGTCCCGGGAGAGAAACCCCAGCTTCCCCGAGACCTCCCTGCAGCCGGGTCCCCACCTCAGCCTCCCCTGGAGCCTTTGGGGGCAGCCAGGTGTCCTTCCCACCCGAGACCTCAGTCTGTAACTGGGGAGGATGGAGGATGAGAATGGTCTCCGCTCTCCGTCTTGGTCCCTTCTCCCCTCACCCGCCCTCTCTCCCCTGGAGGCACACACTGCTGTCCTCTGATGGGGCTCTCATGGTGTCCCTGGCAGAGCTCTCTGGACACCCAGCTGCTGCCCACCCCTTTCTCTGCGATGCAGCTTGGGAGCCACACACACCAGGTGCCACTCTGGCCTCACCCCCCAGCCTGACTGCCTCACCTACCTTCTCACTTAGGAAATGGCAGCTCTATCCCCAGTCTCCTCAGCCAGAAACCTGGGTGTCTTCACGACAAATCCCTCATCTCCACCCCCACCACCCCCAAGGTGGGGCGTTTCATCCTCCAAAACTCCTCCTGGACCCGCCCCTGTGTCCCTCCCCTCTGCCCTGCTCTGGTCCAAGCCACCATTGACTCCTGCCTGGACGGCCCCCTTCACCTCTTCACTGAGCCCCCTGCTCTCTTTCCATCCACCACGGAGAAGCCAGAGAAGCTTCTTAAATCCCCAAACTGATCGGGCTCCTCCCTTACTTCAAACCCTTCAGGGCTGCACGGGGAACCTTGAGTAATCCCAGCCCTGCCAGCCAAGGCCATGAGCCCCACAGGGTCTGGCTGCTCTCCTCCTCCTCTCATGCTCCCTCCTCACCACACTCTGCCCCAGTGCCCTTCCTTCGTCCCTCTGACACCCTCCTTCCCACCCCAGGGCCTTTGCACATGCTGTTCCTTCTCCGTAGATCACTCTGCCCCCTGTCTTCAGGTAACCAGCTCCTTCAGGTCTCAACTTAAATATCAGCTCCTGGGCTTCCCTGGTGGTGCAGTGGTTAAGAATCTGCCTGCTAATGCAGGGGACACGGGTTCGAGCCCTGGTCTGGGAGGATCCCACATGCCGCGGAGCGACTAAGCCTGTGCGCCACAACTACTGAGCCTGCACATCTGGAGCCTGTGCTCCGCAACAAGAGAGGATGCGATAGTGAGAGGCCTGTGCACCGCAATGAAGAGTGGCCCCTGCTTGCCACAACTAGAGAAAGCCCTCGCACAGAAACAAAGACGCAACACAGCAACAATAAATAAATTAATTAATAAACTCCTACCCCCAACATGTTCTTTAAAAAGAAAAGAAAGTAAAAAAAATCAGCTCCTAAGACCCCCATCTGAGTTAGTCCCCCTCAAGATCCTCCCACATTGCCTCCTCTACATGCCATGCTTGGCCCCATTCCAAGGTGTTGCACATCTGTCAAGACTTTTCCTTGAAAGACCGCGTCGCCCTCTGGACAGTGAACCTCAAGAGGCCAGCACCTGGCCTGACTTATTTATTTCTCACCCTGCCCCCAGTATCTATGACATATAGTAGGTGCTTAGGAAATGACCTAAGTGAACACTGGATCTGTAAAAATGAGAAGGGAGTAAGGGATAAAAAGACCATGTCCCTTTAAATAGAGCAGAAATAACTGTGAGTGTCCTTAGTTGTTTTTGTTTGAAGGATGCTGGTTTCCATTTTATTTTATCTTTTAATAACTCACACAGCATAATCAGCTACTAATTACAGCTTCCGTCTCTGGCTTGTGCTTCCCTGACTTCTGCTCAGAAGGTGGAACGGTTTCATATTTAATCAGTATTCGAGCTGGAACGCTCTCAGGGGAGCGAGCTCATGTCGGGGTGTAGAGTTTAATTCTCAGTGCTGTTAAGGGAACATCCTAACAGCCTGGGCCTCACAGTGACAAGGATGAGGGGCCACACCTTGCTGGCCTCACGCCAGGTACCTCCCATCCCTGCCGGGTGGAACCACAGCTGTCTCTCCCAGGGCTCCAGGCCTTTGCCAAACCAGCCCCAGGAGGCAGGAAGCTACTGATGGCCCAAGGAAGAACCAGCCACCCTCACTTGCAGGTCCACTCTGGGACTGTCTGGAAGGATCCAGATGGAGAGGGGAGCAGGAAGGATTGTAGTGACAGATTAGAGGCAATTCTAGACATTCAGTGGGGACAAGATCTTTCCTTAATCAACCACCATCTCGCTCTGGCTCTGTCTGCTCTCACCTGCTTGGTCGGCTCCCTCCTGCAGAGGGAGAGGGGTTGAGAAAGGACCTGACCCACTGGCCTGATTCAATCACACACATTTTCCCCTTTGGAGTATCATGGTCCCTCCTTTGTGGAATGTCATGTTCTCAATGCTCATTTGTTTGTGCGACTAGAGATTGAGCTCAGAATGTAGGCTCTAATTCTTCCTTCCCTGCCATGCCACAGTGCCCAGTGCAGAGCCGGTGTGTGTCAAATGAATGACCAAACAGAGCGCAGAGTGAGTACCAGGCAACAGGAAGAGGACTTTCTCGGATCAGGTCAACACCAGTGTCTGCAGCAGGTTAAGGGGGGAATTGTTCAAACTCACCAGCTGAGACATTTCTCAAAGTGGCTTCTGGGAGAAGGGTCCTCAACCTCACTTGCTGAAATCAGGCACTAGCTCAAGTTTAAGCTTCTTAAGTCTGTTCCACATTAGTGAGAGCAAATGACACAGGGTTTGGGACATGCAATATGTCATGTGAGAGCTGGGAAGAGCCAGGAGAACCCATCCTTCCAGCTTTGATCTCTGTAACTCTGTTATAGAGTTTCTCAGAAAAACTGAGCGTGATGATAGGTAGCATTTATTGAGCACTTGCTGTGTGCCCAGTGCTGGGCCCTGGACCTCACACTTACTAACCCATTTTAGGCTTCACATTAGCCCTTTGAGGGAAGAAAGTGCTATTGTAGCATCCCCATTTTACAGATGGGAAACCTGAGGTCCGGAGGCGCAGCCACTTGCCCAAAGCCTCACAGTTGGTGAATGTGGGTGAAGCTTGGGCTCCAGAGTGACTCCAACCTGGTTTAAACCTCAGCCTGGTGACTCTGGGTCTCTATCTAAGCCTCACATCCCTCATCTGGAAATGGAGTAGGAGGGACGTGCGTTGGCAGGACTCTCCTGGAAACAGATGCAGATGGCATTTGGTAAGCGCTTAGCTCTGGTCCTGGCCAACAGTAGGTGCTCAATAGACGGTGGGGCCCATCCTCTTTCAAGCACAGACCTCACAGTGGTCCATGGAGATGATGAGGTCTCCCTGGCACCAAGTGGGAACCTTAATATTAGAGTGAGATGGACTCCTATATTGCTGAGCTCAAAGCCCCCATTGCAGAATAGAAGGCAGAGGTCCTGAATTGGGAACCAAGAGCTTGCTGTGGAGCAGAGACTGAAACCTCATCTTCTCATTTGTGGACCAAGGATCCTTTCCTACCCCATGGCTGGGAGTTCAAATGCTTCCTTTCAGTAATAATTTTTAGGTTATTCAAGGAAAGGACAAAAACCAGGACCCTGAATTGCTCCTGGGTACATGGGTCCACTGAGGGGTGGGGCTGGAGGCTGAAACAGGTCAGGTGAAAGGCAGGGTGGTGGGAGGGGCAGGCAGGTCAGCGTGGCCCAGGCAGGTAACAGGGGTTGGGAGTGACCATGAAAAGAGAAGATGGGGGAGGCAGCAGGAACTGGAGCTCAGGAGACATGTGGAGGAATTTGGCCTGGACCTTGAGTGCAGTGGGGAGCTCTGGGGGACAGCAAGCCTTGGGAAGACTCAGCGGGATGTGCATTTTAGAAAGATCTCAGTGCCGCTCCGTGGAGCGCAGGCTGCAGCAGGAGGAAAGGCAGGGGCTGTTGCATTAATTTAGACCAGACAAGTGGTTCCATGGACTGTGGTGGGAACACCAGCTGGGATGGAGTGAGGGGCTGTGTTTGGAGGAAATGCTGGGGGCAGGCTGAAGAGAGAAGATTTCGTTATCATTAGACGTGGGGGTGAGGATGTGATAACCACCTGGGGGTGACTAGAGCGCCATTCATCTCTTAAAGTGGTCCAGTCTGGGGGCCAGGAGCCAGAGCCCAATCCAGCTGATTCTCGTCCTGAGGTGGCCACCCGAGGGCCCCAGCAAGCTGTCCTAACAAATGAGATGAACAATGGCCATGGAAGCCTGGAAACTGCCCGGGGTTCCCTGGGCTCTCCCTCTTCTTCCCACTCCCACATGACAAAGAAAAATTCCTTTGAAAATGAAAGTTTGGCTTGAAGTAAACAGATTAGTAGCGGTGATGTGCTAGCGCTTTATTAACTATGTGTTCTCAGTCCATTTGAACCTAGGCCTTTAATTTAGATTTATAGGGATAATTTAGATTTATAAGACTAGTTATTATGCATTAAGTAGAGAAAATGTCAATTGGTTTTCATGGGCAATATTTATTGAAGTAGAAAAAGGAAAATATGTAAAATCTAATTGCCCTTGAGTTTCTTATTTTTGCCCCTGAGTTTCGCTTCAGAGCTGTCGGGAGTCTAGGAGTGGGGCAGGTACACCTCAGCTCACAAGGCATTCTCATTTCTCCTGGGTCATAATTCTGTCCTCCCCATGCTATTCATTTAAATAAGAACCAGACACCACACCATCACTGAGATGCACACCTGCCTGTGATGGAAGATGCCATCTGGGCCTGTGCCTATGACAGCCTGAGAGTGTGTGACAAATGGGGAGCAGGGAGGCATGATGGGAGGAGAACTGGATGGGGACTCCTGAGCCCTGGGCCCTAGTCCTGGCTCCAGTCCTGGCTCCAACACGGACTTCTTTGGGTAGATCCATGAACTGGGTGTGCTGGGACTGGGTGGCCTGATGTCCTTTCCAACTCTGAAGTTTGGAAAGGTGGTCCCACCTCCAGATGGGAGGTGGTCACTCAGTTCCTGCCAGCTGTTGGGAGCCATGGCTGTGACTTCCCCAATGTCTCTCTCCTACACACCCAGCCCTGGAACCATGGGCTGGTTCCATGGTTATGGACCTGAGGGGCCACACTGCATGGGCAGGTAGGCTGGTGGGCACTGTGTCAGGCAGGGCTCCCTCCGAGTGGGATCAGGCTCAGACTAACAGGCAGTGTAGAAGGAAGACGAATGACAGCCATGAAGCCCAGGCTCTGGGCTGGGTCCCCCAGATGAGACAAGACACCTGGCTCCTAGGAGCTGGAGCAGGGAGCCGTGAAGGATGTCTGGAAGCTGCTAGTAAAAGAGGTTTTGGTGGTCATCCACTCCAACCCCCTGATTTTCCAGAGGGGCCCCTCACAAGGTCCCAGAGCCTGGCAGTGACAGGTGGAGAAAGCTGTGGTTTCTTGCCAGCCCTGCTGTCTGAAGGCAATATGACAAGTCACTTGAGGGTGTGAGTTTTACTTCTCGCAGCCACTTCCCTCCCCGGGGTGTCTCCTGGGGCCCAGGACAGTCATGAAAATCAGTCCTTGACCCTTCCTTCTTTGGTCTCCAGGAACCAATTCTCCTGCTCTGTCCATTCCTCAGAATTCATGGACTTGAGCAGCCCAGCAGGTGTGGACTCAGGGAGCACCCAGCTGGGGTAGGAGGTCTGCCCTACAGGACTGTTTCTGTGACCGTAACAGCAATAGCCGTGGCCATTCTCTATACCCACTGAGAACCAAACACCTTAATACAGCAGCTCATCTAATCCTCCCCACAACTCTCAGAGGAGGGTATTGTGATCCCTGCCAGACTGATGAGGAAGGCTCAGAGAGGTTAAGTGCCTGTCCAACGTCACACAGCTAGAAAGAGGCAGGCCAGGGATGGACAACCAAAGATCTTCCTCCTGCCCCCAGCTGCCTTCCTAACCCATCTCCTGCTACTTGTCACATCCCCGTGCAATTCCTTCATTCTGCAGCCAGAGTGACCTCCCCAAACATCCCCTACTCCACAGTGTGCAGTGTCTCTCTGCTACCCCCACTTCTGGGTACTGAAGGCCCTTTCCAGTCTGGCTCTGACCCTTTCAGCTCTTCCTCAGCTCTCACTCCACACGAAACAACAAACCAACCATCCCAGACAAGCCATGGGGGTTCATAGATCTAGGCCTTTGTAGGATCTGTTTCTTCTGCCTGGAAACTGTTCCTTCCTACCAGAAGTGGTCCCCCCTTCCTCTACCATCCAGCAGGACTCAGTACACGCCTCACATCCCTGCCTTACCCTCTGGATCAGGAATCTGCAAACATTTTCTGTAAAGGGCTAGACAGCAAATAACTTAGGCTTTACACCTCCTTGTCTCTGTTGCACCTTCCCAGCTCTGCCAGCCTGCTCCAAAAAATCTTCATTTATAGACACTGAAATATAAACTCCATATACTTTTCACGTGTTACAAAATATTCTTCTGTTGATTTCTTTTTTGGTCAATAATTTACAAATTTGAAACTGACTCTTAGCTGGTAGCCCATACAAAATGCAGACAGGCCTGATTTGGCTTGGAGATCACAGTTTTCTAATCCTCCTCTAAGTTGTGAGCTCCTATGGGCAGAAATTGTGTTCCATTCAGTTCTGTATCTCAGTGAGTCATGCTGAGTGAATGAATTAATTTGCTATCAATCTTCTGGAACACATCTGCTGAGCCCAGAGTCATCCTCCACTGCAGAGAAGCCTCCAGAAACAGAGTGGAAGAACAATGGCCTCCCTCCTCCTTCCACCTGCCCCTCTCCATTGACATCTCCCATTGGCTGATGTAACAGGAAGGCTGCTAGCAAAGCATGAGGGGCAACGTACTTTCCTGGGTCCATCCCTACATTCTGGAGTAGAGGAGGGGAGAGTGGGAATAGAGCTGACAGCAAACAGGAAGATATCCTGTTTGTCACTCCCTGACCACTCAGCATGCATGCTCACCCTTTCACCTGTGTCCATGAATAACAACAGTTTCCAAGAATAACTATGACAGCCTCATACTTCCAACCAGTATGGTTAATGCTTATTTGTCCTTTCCCAGAGAGGAAAACACTAAGTTCCACCAGCCACCTTCTTTCAACTCTGAGAATTCTTCCAACTTAATCACAGTATCACCTGGATATTCAGTTCACCAAAAAAAAAAAAAAAAAAACCAAAAAACCTACAATTATCTAAATCCGTATTAAATGTCTAGTATAAAATAGCAGAGAAAAAGAATGGGAAAACATAAATGGTGTCTTAATTCTTTGGGGCTGCTGGTAATAAAATGACCCTAGATGGGGTGACTTATAAACAACAGAAGTTTTTCATCACAGTTCTGGAGGCAGGAAAGTCCAAGATCAAGACACCAGCAAATTCCGTGTCTGGTGAAGACCACTTCCTAGTTCATAGATGGCTGTCATGGTGTAAGGGGCACAGGGGCTCTTGGGTGTCTCTTTTACAAGGACCCTAATCTCCTTTATGAGGGCTCTATCTTCTTGGCCTAATCACCTCCCAAAGGCCCCTCCTCCTAATACCATCACATTGGGGATTAGGTTTCAACTCATGAATTTTGAGAGACACATTCAGTCTATAGCAAATCATTAACATATATAAATATCAAGCAAGAAAATAAAATATTCATAACTGCTACCATCATAACTGACCAATAGACTGTAGTTAATATTTATAGTAACGTTCTTCTCCGACCACCCTTTTCCCGTCCCTCTGGCTCTCGATGGTGCCCTGCTTGGTCAGGTCTATTTACCTCATGGGTAATTTAAACCTTTTTCCTAAAAGGTTTGAATCTCTGGTTGGTCTGCCTTTACAGGATTGATATGTAGTCTTGAATTACATTTCACTACTGGAGACATCCAGAGAATCCCCTGAGTTTCAAACAGAGATGCCCCCGCCTCCTTTTGTGTAACTGTAGCCAGTTTGATCTTGATAGTCAGGACCAATTACACAGCGAGTTCAGAACCCTCTTCTTTGCCTGGTGGTTCAGGGGCATGAAGAGCCCAGGTTGACCGAGTAGGCTTCTTAGCTCCTAGTTCAAAGGAACCATTGCCGCATTCCCCAGTGAAAACATCTCTCCTTGGGAACTACTATATTTTAATCATCGGAGTTCAAATTGTGGGAACAGGAATCAAAAGTTTTGTGAGCTATTAGGTATAATAGTGAGAGGAAATACTCTCGCTTCTACCCTTGATCCTAGACACATGAATCCTGACCAAGGGAAGGACAGACCGTGCATCGGTACCCCAACCTGTAGGACTCCACGCAGAATTGGCAGGGTGCTCTTTCCTGGGTGGCCCTGTAATTGAGTCATCAGTGGACAATTCCACCATTCAATCAGTGTAGCTGCTTCACAGAGATACAAGGCATACTATGACTTTCACAGGCATGAGCCCCTTGCTCATACCTTGTTCTGGAAAATCAGTTTCTTAGAAGCAATGTTGTGTGGGACATTATGATAGTAAGTAAGATATTCTGTAGATCCATGGTTAGAGGAACTGACAGAAATATTAGGGTCTATTCCTTAAAGGTATATACCTGCCCCTCTGATGGAAGGGATATAAAGTAACCAACCTGCCACTAAGTGGCTGGCTGGTCATCCCAGGATATGTTGCCATATTAAGGGCTCAGTGTTAGACTCTGAAGTTGAGAGACTGGGCGCTCATTAGTGATTATGGCTAGATTAGGCTTAGGTAAGAGAAAGCCCGTGCTGTTAAGCCCATGCATCTATCCTTGATGCTATAGCCATGGTACCTGAACATATTACAAGCATTTGAGAGTCTGGGGACACAGGCCAGCTCACATGCTCAGGGTGGTCATCTTTTCAACTGATTATTGGTGGCATCTTCGGCAGTGGTGCTCTTTGTACACTCTGCCATCTCAAGAGAACTCAGAGCCTATCTTTTCCCCAAACCTCCTTGTCGCCAGCACTTCCATCTTGTGATTTCCCTAATCTCCAGGTCATGTTTTAGACCCAGCCCATGAATCAACGGAAATATTTGCCTCTGGGCATCTCTCCTCTCAAGCCAAGTGAACAAACAGAGGTGCTGCTTCAAGTTCTGTTTCCTGACAGAATGTCCCATCATCTCCGACTTTCAGGGACACTCCCGAATGGGGCTGTGTTGCTGAATTTCCATTTCCATTTCCACTGGTGCCAGCACAGCATGAAGAACCGTGTGTAAACCAAGCCCAAGTGTTTTCTCACCTCATCTTGGGAACCTCCCTTGAGACCATCCACATGAGCTGAGGGAAAACTAACAATGAATCAGGAGTACGTGCAGTGGGATGAGCCCCCTGCTTGCAAAACTTATTCGTGGCCTTGAAACTTTCTTGAGCTTAAACTTGCACAGACTCCTTTCACCTGATGATGGGTCTCTTCTGTATAAGGCCAGCCTTCTGACTTGTTCCTGACGGGCACTCAGATCGAATCACTTCTCCCATAGCTAGGTGTTCAGTCTCTATCGGGACCCCAGAGCCAACCAGGAAATACTTTTCAAATAGGGAAAAATCTGCAGAAGAGGGCATGTTTATACTCCAAACGAGTAAGGCTCTTCACTGTGAATCCCCTGCTAGCACTAGCCAGACTTGTTAAAGAATCCATGTTTGTCATATAAACTCTGGTGACCAACAGATTTCCTGGGTCAAAAGGTCCAGATGGCAAAGCATCTTCCACTGCAGCCTGGACCTGCTGCGGATCATTTTCCTGCTCTGGACTCCACTCAAAACAGGCAGCTTTACATGTTAAGTTATCAAGTAACCTTGATTGGAGGTAGGTGGTGCAAGGCAGAGAGACTTTTCTTTCATTATGGATGATATACCCCCCAGTTCCCCATACGATTGGATTCTAGGAACTTTACCAAGGTGACAAGCCACTGATTACTCACGGGGTTTATTTCCATTTCCCATCCATCTGACATGCATGCACCTTAGGAAGGCACTTATCGTACCTTCTACTTCCTGATGAACACTTCCAATAAGCATGCTGCCATCAGTCTGATAAATCAGAGTGATGTTTCATGAGATACCAAAATGATCAAGGTGTCTCAGACTAGACTACGGCAGATCAAGAGAGCCGGGAAATACAGAAGACAAGCTAAGGTTTATTGACACGCCTTCCAGGTTAAAGTTAACCGCTGCTGGTGGTCATTGTAAATTCCTATAGAGATGAAAGCTTCTGCCAGCTCAATAACTGCAAGCAGTGTCTGAAACGTTGTTTGTTTTCCACAGTGCCAGAGGTAGTGTTGATCTCAACAGAAGCTGCAGTTGGATTCACTCCCTGATTCATTGTATGATAATCCATGATCATTTTCTAAGATATGACTGCTTTCTGCACAGGCCAATCAGGCAAGTCAAATGGGGTTGTGATTGGAATTACCACCTCTGAGATTTTATTATTATAGGATCTTCAAGAAATGATTGTTAGTTTCCTCAGGCAGAGGAGGGATGACTGCTTCTGATGCTAGAGGGGGTCTCAGAGAGATGCGGAGGAACAAAACATTTGGATTCATCTGAGCTCTCGTGCCGATTCTCAGGGGCCCTCTACTTCCCAACAAATGCCTTAACTTTCACATATGAGAACTGACAAAGCCCTGAGTTCAACTTGGATGGTAATTCTGGTACTCGTGTGAATGAATTTGGAGTCTGATTTTCAGCTGTATCTGTCCTGTGGCTACCAAAGATAAGAGATCCCTGTAGAGTCATGATAGAAATTCCCCAGTTCTGTGGCCATGCTTTGAGCTGATAGTCTAAAGTCCTGAGCTGGTGAATTTCTTTCTGTAAACTATTCAGTACAGGCATCAGTCATAAGTAATCATCATATCCCATGAACCTTGTAAATAGTCATTTTTACTACCATGACGCAGCCAGTGGGTCCAGCTAAAGTTTTGCCTTCAGTTGGCATTGCATCCCACACAACCACATCATTTAAGTAATTTTGATAATTTAAGCAATTTTGATGTCATTGCATCTAGGGGGTCCCAGGATCCCATTGTTCACTAGTAATGAGGTCATCCCCACTCACCAGACAGTCAACACCCAAGCTCCGTTCCTTTTTTTGTTTTTTGAAGTATAGTTGCTTTACAATTTTGTATTAGTTTCAGATGTACAGAACAGTGATTCAGTTTTATATATATATATATATATATATATATATATATATATATATATATATATATATATATTCTTTTTCAGACTCTTTTCCCTTATAGGTTATTAAAAAATATTGAGTATAAGATCCTGTGGTATACAGTAGGTCCTTTTTTGTTATCTATATATTTTACATATAGTAGTGTGTATATGTTAATCCTAACCTCCTAATTTATCCCCAAGTCCCATTCTTGATGGTTTGTTTCCTGCAATCACTCCCGGGGACAAATACTATAACCTCCACTCACTTAGGGAAGCCGCAAAGAATTTTCAAACTTGGAGATTCAATTCGGGGAACTGCCTATAGCTGTCTTAAAAGAGAGACAGGAGGAAAAGTTGAAGGTGAAAGAACCAAGAGGCCAGTAACTTCAGGAAGCTGCTACCACGCCTAGGAACGAGGTACTGTTAACAGAACTGGGGACCCCATCTCCTGCTGGCTGTAGTGGGGTCTGTGATACTGCCGCTACTGCTGCAATCACTGACCCCACAGCTGCCAGAGCCACTCAACACAGAAAGAAGACAGTGCGCACAGAAAAAAGCACCAAAGAAGCAGGAAAGTCTTCCTTTTGAATATGCCAGAAAAAAAGAGAGAAAGAACACCCAGTGGCACCCTCCCACCTTCCTTGCACCTTCCAATTTTCATCTGGCGCCTCCCTTTGATGACAGCAGGTAACTGCAAGCCGGGTGACAAGGGAGTCTGGTATATACAGGCTGTAGAGGTCCAGAGGACACAGGAGAGCAGGGATGGAGAGAAGAGAAACTTCAAATAGACGAATGATGTGCACAGTTGGTTCATGGCTTGGATTTTTGTAAGAACAATAAATAAGCTTGAAAGCCAACTCTGTTACTTACTAGTTATGTGACCTTGGGCAAGCACTTAACCTGTCTGAGAATCAGTTTCCCCAGAAGTAAGCTGGGAGATAGTAACACTTCACAGGTTATCATATAAGGATTAAATGAGATAAGCTATGTGGAAGTGCCTAACATAGAGCCTGGCTTATAATATGTCCCATCATTTATTTATTGACCTTGAACCAGTGCCCAGCCTCTCCAGGGCTCTGTTTTCTCCTCTGTTAAATGAACAAGGTTGGACTAAAGACTCCCTAAGGTCCTTCCAGATTTGATGAGCTGTATGGCTATGAATCACCCCATAAATGAAATTTACCAGATTGGCCCTGGCAGGAGAGGTAGAAAGAGGATCTGGCTGCCGGGAAGGAGCCCAGGGGAAGAACCCAGGGACAGGAAGAGAGACTCCAATTGTGTCTGACTGTTTGGGGCTGTGTATTTTGCTGGAGAGTGTGTTCAAATGACAAACAGATCATACTGCAGTGCCCTTAATATATCTTCTAACTCTTGGCTAATGTTGCCTCTGGCAATAACAACTGGGGTCTCTATTCCCTTTGATACACTCACTCTCAGCACTGCTCAGACAACAGGAGACAGCCTGCCGCCGTGTGTCTGCACCCTGTAGAAAGGGAAGCAATGCAGCCTCACATTAAAGCCATCATAAAGATAAGGTTTGCAAACTCTCGAGCCTTCTGGGGGCCTGTGCATCTGAGCTTTGAGAGTGTTCCTGTCTGGGTTGGAATCATGAATTGAGGTCTGTTGAGGCCCAGAGTTAGGGGCTGGTTAAGAGCCCGATGGTTAGGAATTTGGGGCTTTTGAGTCAGACAGAGATGGATTTGAGGTTCTGCTTTGTTACCTGCTGACTAATGTCATTTATTCTCTGAGACTCAGCTTTCTTATTTGTTAAGCTGGAATAATAAAAGCTACTGTTTGTGTCTACTCAGTATCTCCTCTCTTTTTCTGGTAACTGTACCCCCTCCACCCTTTTTTCATCACCGCTACCTAGACCACACAATTCTGATAGGATTACCAGTCACAGCCCTCATCCTATCTACTCAGGTGGAGTGAAAGGACCAGGCTGGACCAATCACAGGATAGGTTCAAGGAGTGAGCAGGTGCTGATCTGATTCCTTTCCGGGATTATATATGTGGACGTTGAGAGAGAGCTCCCTCTTCCCTCCAGAGTCCCCAGGTGGGATGATGGAGCTTGGAGCTATTGATGGTTGTGATTCTCACATCTCAAAACTCCACTGACCTGAATACAGTTCCTGAATACAGCTCTGCCGAAAGCTGTTCGTTCTCTTTTCCCACCTCTATGAGCCAGTCAGTTTCCCCTTTGGTGAAGCCACTTTGAGCTGGGTCTCTGTAATTTTCAACCAAAATAATTCTAATACGCTTACTTCTTCTTTGGTATGTTGTCAAGATGAAATGAGATCATTTCAGTAAAGGGTTTAAAACAGCTCCTAGTACATGCTCGATAAACACTGGCTTTGCTATTGTTGTTCTTATAGTCATCTGTTTGTTTGTTTGTTTGTCTGTTTGTTTCCTCCATCTCTGGCCATTGAGTTCCTGTGACAAATGACCTTTGCACCTGCTGTTGCTTCTGCTGCAAACACTCTTCTCAGCTCTTCACCTGGCTCTTCCTATCAGGCAGGTCTCAGCATACATGTACTCTCCTCCAGGGGCTCTCCTTGAACACTCAAAATTGGCCTCCTCATTCCTCTCTGGGGCACTTCCTAGTATATTTCCCTCATTTTAGGTTTCACGGCTTATTCATTGGTGGCTTGTTCATTGAATGTGACTGTGTCCCCAACAAGACTATGAGCTCCAAGAGGGCAGGAACCATGGGACTCCTGTCACCTCCTTGACCCCTGTGCTAAACACAATGACTGACATATGCTAGGCACTTGTATCAGTCAGCCATTGCTGTGTAACAAGCTACCCCCAAACTCAGTGTTTAGACAACAACAATGCACTCTCATTCATTTCTTACGGTATGGCTAGAGGTCAGCTAGTCTAGACAGGGCTTGGCCGGGTGAATATGCTTCAGGCTGCAGGTCTGGCTGGGTTTACCTCCTTGCTATGTACTGGGCATAGGGCCAGCACAGTGTTGATAAGCCAGGGATCATGGAAACTCCACAGCAATACCAGCCAATCTAAGCTGGACCACATCAGCCACTTGAACGTTCTGTGGACCTGACCCAGGCTGCCATCTGCACACCCACGCCGGCCAGTCTCAGTTTCCCCTGAGCCCTAACATCAACGGCCTCCCCAGGCACAGGGTTGGAACAGAGCAGGCCTGCAGAAAGCACTGCTGCGTGCTTATTTGTCTGTTGAGTTCTCATGCGGTGGGGTAGGGCGGGGTGGGTGGTGGTGGGGTGCTGAGTCAGCAGAAGATCAGGAGCTGAGAGGCCTTTTCCAGGACTGGGAGGCAGATCTAAGCTCTAAGCAGCTCTCTCCTGGTGTGGGAAGAGGGAGGCTGCCCAGGAATGGCACTTTCTCTCATTTCAAAGCGATCCCTGCTCTTTCCTCCGCTGCGCTGCGCTGCGCTTATTCTCCGAATGCATTTTCTTTTGAAGAGAGCTGGGGGCAGGGTCCTTTGCCTGATCCCCAGCAGCCGGAGACCCCTGCTGCTCCAGCCTCTTTCCCACAACAGCATCTGTCTGGCGCGCAGTCTCCTCTGAGCTCCCTCTGGCTCCTCGCATCCTGGCCTCTTTCCTCACCTCCTCCTCTTTCAGATCTATGTTGAGAACCATCTGGTGGCTGTGCAAAGATAAAGATTTTTCTGAGAACTTGCCAAAAAGAGGCACTGAAAACCCCTGCCTTTGATTCAATCAACTTCTCTCAGGGTGATTTGCAAAGATGGCTTGGCAGGAGCCCAGATGTGTCTGGATTCTAGGTCCCCTCATTTGCAGATGGAGAAACTGAGGAGGGGAAATCATGATAAATAACCACTATCATCTGAGCGTCTCTATTCAACTTCCAAAGATTCCTCCATCCATTAATGTCCAATACTTCCTGGGACCTATGAGGACCCTGTGAGGCTGGATGGACAGATCTCATTATCTTTCCAATTAAGGGAGGCCCAGAGAGGGGGGCTAACTAGCCCAGAGGCAAAGCTAAAGTGACAGGCAGAGGATCAGCCCCCTAACAATTCCAGTCTTGCCCATGTTTCCCTGGGTCCAAGAATAGGACCCTAAAAAAAAAAAAAAAAAAAAAAGAATAGGACCCTCTGGGGACCTCTGAGGAACCATGCGAAAACACCTCAGAACCATCTTCTTGGTGGCTGGGGTCATTATCCACCGACCCTCATCCCCACAGTGCGAGGGGTGTTCCCAGGATGTGTGAAGGCCCCTGCATTTGGACTTTGTGGTGCCGGAGAAAACCCACAGGCAGAGAGGAGGAGAGGACTAGACATTGGAGGCGGGAGGCTGTCTGTGTCCCACCCACAGCTGCAGGACGACTCGGGATGGGCCAGGGGACAGGGGCTGAAGTGGTGACAGCATCTGCTGCAACATTTTAGAAGAGGTGACATCCGAGTGGACCTTGAAGAAGGACTAGGAGTTTTCAGCTGAATCGGGCATGAGGCATGTCTCATCCAGGCAGCCGGGGCGGTGTCAGATGAGACAGAAGGCAGGATGTTGTTTAAAAAACACTTCCTAGGGCTTCTCTGGTGGCGCAGTGGTTGAGAGTCCGCCTGCCAATGCAGGGGACACGGGTTCGTGCCCCGGTCCGGGAAGATCCCACATGCCATGGAGTGGCTGGACCCATGAGCCATGGCCGCTGAGCCTGCGTGTCCGGAGCCTGTGCTCCTCAATGGGAGAGGCCACAGCAGTGAGAGGTCCGCGTACCGCAAAACAAAAACAAAAACAAACAAACAAAAAAACCCACTTCCTGCTGATAGGAAGGAGAGAAGCAGCTTGAGGGCCAGGAGAGCTCGAGAATCTATTTTCAGGCCAAGAATGGGAGAGGTTTGGGCTGCTCATATGTAGAGAAGGTTTGGGCCACCAAGGTGGAGTGTCTGAAGAAAAGAGAGAGAGGAAGAGAGGCTCGATGCCGGGAGAGATAAGCCCTTGCAGACACCTCTGCCGGAGGTGGGTTCATGTACAGACAGCCTTCCTCCAGGGCAGGGCACCTCTTCCCCTGAGATGGGTGGGAACAAGCCGATAAGGAGAAAGGCGCTGTATTCCTCAGCCTCCATTTCCCAGTCATTGGAGGAGGCAGTGACTGGCAGCAGACAAAGAGCCACACAGAGGTCTGGGATAGTCCTGGGTAAGGGGAGGGGGCGCAGAGCAAGGAGGAACAGAGACGAGGGTGAGGCTGGTGCCAACAGATGCTGCTCAGTTTACAGATGATTGGAAAATGATGCTCCTGGGCAGCCTTCCTCTTCCCACTCCAGAGATAGAGGGCAGGAGGAGGAGGGTTTAGATCTGACTTCTCATGAAAAGGTTTTCTCAGCTCCTGGGATCCTGCAAACTTGGGCTGCCGCCACCATGTGCACATTCATCAGACACTGGTTCATCCAGTGGTGCTTTCTGCAGCCCTACTGCATGCAGAAAACCACCTCAACAATGTGCAGTTTTCTCAGAGCTGTGCCACACTCATCTGGGGGTGGAGAAAGCAGACAATGCCTCACAGTGACCAGGGCTGGGACTCAGCAGAGAAGGGATTCCCACAAAGAGAATGTCCCCTGACTGCAGACAGGAAGGCTCTCCATCTCTTGGACCCTGGGAAACATGGGCAAGACTGGGATTGTTAGGGGGCTGATCCTCTGCCTGTCACTTTAGCTTTGCCTCTGGGCTAGTTAACCCCCCTCTCTGGGCCTCCCTTAATTGGAAAGATAATGAGATCTGTCCATCCAGCCTCACAGGGTCCTCATAGGTCCCAGGAAGTATTGGACATTAATGGATGGAGGAATCTTTGGAAGTTGAATAGAGACGCTCAGATGATAGTGGTTATTTATCATGATTTCCCCTCCTCAGTTTCTCCATCTGCAAATGAGGGGGCCTAGAATCCAGACACATCCGGGCTCCTGCCAAGTCATCTTTGCAAATCACCCTGAGAGAAGTTGATTGAATCAAAGGCAGGGGTTTTCAGTGCCTCTGCCAGAGCCCTGCCAGCTCACAGAGGTACCCACTCAGTGATGCTCCCTGTGTCGGCTTCACTCTCTTCCCTGTTTCATTCTTTACTCTCTCACTTGTGTGCCCTGAAATCACCTCCCAAATCAACTACCAGAACCCAAGTGCTTGTCCTGGGTCTGGTTTGGGGTGCCCACCCTAAGACAGATGTCTTCCTCTCCTCCCCTCAGAGCATTTAACATCAGAGCATTAAATGCTGTGATGTCTTTTAAGACAAGTATCATAGCCTCTCTCCTGTGCAAGACCGAGAGTGTATCCCTGTCATACAACAAAGAGATGGTCAATATATGTTTCTTGAGTGAGTGAGAGCATAAGTGAATAAATGGGTGAATGAACAAACAGTAGTCTCTCTAGGGCATCTAAGCTGGGCGTCTACTGCAGACATCTATGCAAGCATGCCTGGCTCTGCCACAGTAAGCCTTCTCCCACCACACCCAAAGGACTGTCGAGTGCACAGCCCACCACCCTGAGGGCTTCACTGTGTTGTCCCATTCTGTCCCATTCCACCATCCATAACACAGTCAGGTCTATACAACCCAGACACCCTCCTGCTGGGAGAAGTCCTCAGACTCAGCAGGAAGTTCCAACTCCAGTCAAATAAAGGTTAAAGAACAGAGTGAAATTCTCTTATAATATAACATAATTCAATGCCACCTTCCAGGAAATGTCACTATGGAGAGAAGGCTTGTCCCAGCTGGACTCCAGGGCTCATTCAGAAACACCTGGCCAACTACTTGTTCACAGCTGATGAGAGCAGCCCTAGGAAATGATAATTTCGACACATCAATTTATTGAGCCCACATGCATGGGTCAGGATTTCCAGTAGGAGGAATTAAATCACTGTTGGAGAATTGAAATGCCTGCTGCCAAGCTGAGATCAGCTGAGTTGCAAAGACCACATCTGGCTTTGATGTCTTTGTCAGGGGGGTGCGGGCGGGGGAGCAAGATACTCTAAGCATATCCAGAATACCCTGGGGACTCAAACTCAGCACGCTGGTCAGGGAAAGAGCATTCTTCAGATAAGAAAACTGAGGCCATACACATTGAATCAATGACAGACCTGGGACTCTGAGCCTGAATCCAGACAGTTCCTGCCACACTCAGGGTTTTCTAAAAATCAGCCTGAGTGGGAATCATGCTGAAGAGGCAAACAAGTGAACAAATAAAACCCTGAACCTATTCACAGGCTGTGTTATTGATGGGGACTGAAAATCCAGGGCCCTAAGATCTGGTACTGGCTACCTTGCCAAGTCACTTTCCTTCTTGGTCTGTTTTCTCATGTGCACAAGGAGGTCGATGATTTCTAAGGTTTCTTTCAGTTCCAAAAGTATGCCACTTTGGCCTCAGTTTCCAGTCTTTCAAGTGGGCATAATATTCTACTTCCCAAAATGCTTGAGGATCATATGAGCTCCCAAAACTCCATAGCACAATTGTGTGAAATAAACCCTGACAGAAATAAACCCATACATCACAGATTGGTAGTGAAGTGCTGCTTGATGTAGAGTCAAGGGCACATCCGAGCTGCTGGCAGGAGCAAAGGGGAAATTGATATGTTAGTTCCCAGACAAGAAGCTCTAGAGCCAGGGGAGGAGTCTCAGGCTAGGCTATAGTGCTTGGAGTCCACAGAATGCTCCCTATGAAAAAGGATATCTTCTCTGTCACAGAAGGTTAGATGGAATCACAGATTTCAGGGTTTCTATCCAAGGCAGAAGTTCTGTGCTGTGGGCAAAGATCATGGGGGGATGAGGGGAAAGGAATGCAGAGGAGGTAGGGCAGGAAAGGGACAGGGCAGGCTCCCTTCTGTGGTGAAAAATGCTAAAACTATGGACTCTAGGATCAGAAACAACTGAAATCAAATGCTGGATCCATCACTCTTTAGTCAAATGATTGAGGGAAATTCACTCAACATTTCTAAACCTCAGTTTCCACATCCATAAAATGGGGAACAAGAATGGCAACTCTCTCATAGGGATGATGCTGAAAAAGTCCTTAGCACCATACCTGGCCCAGGTCATTTCTAGAAGGGGCAGCAATAGCAGCGGCAGTAGTTGCTACAAATCTACAAAGAGATGTGTTCTTTAAGGAGGGGATGCGGAACTGGCTGTGGCAACAGGAGGAGAAAAGCCTGTGTTTTTGGAGAGGAACAGATGGGTTGGCCCAAGCTGAGGGAAACCTGGACAAGCACAGAGATCCAAACCATGCAAGTGAAGGAGTGCAGTGAACAACTTTTGATTATGTTAATGGCAGGAGGCATTATTCATATCAGTCTAACAGCAATTATATTAGTTGGAAGAACAGTCATGAATCCATGTTCTAATGGTGGCTATAATGAGTATTGTAATAAGAACCTGAAGGCAAATTTCATCTAGTAGATCAATCAAGAAGAGACTTAAATGGAGAATTACGAGTGAATCATTATCCCGTGTACAATTGCAAAGCAAGGGGTCCAAATGTTCGAATGATGGGAGAGGGGAATTTACTGGCTCAGCTTGACTGTGAATGACTACTCTGTCAGGCAAATATCCAATATCATGTGAGGCTCAGAAAATGAAATGATGTTTCTAAAATTCCACAGAGGGTGGGTAGCCGTCCAGACCCAAACTCAGTTCTGTCTGATGCCAAAATTCCACCTACCTGTCAAAGTTGACCATATTTGAGCCTTTGTCCATGACTGTTCCTGACTTCCCTTGCCCAGTGGGACTAGGTACCAGAATGGCTCCGGGCAGAGGGATGTGGGCATCAAGGGTGAGAAGGGTGGTACCCTACAGTGCTAATGGGCTATAAATGCTATATAACCAGGAACTATGGCTTGCAAACCTAGAAGTCAGGATTATCTGTAAAAGGGGGGAAACCCACATATATTGTCATATGGAAGTTGTAAAGTCCTTATGGGGGTCATTACTAGAAGGCCCCTTAGAAATCATAAAGTGCAGCTCATCATTTTAAAGATTAAAAAACTGAGGTCCAGATGAGGAAGGTGATTTGCTCAAGGTCATGGCATGAGCAAGTGGCATGGCATGGCAAGGAGGCGGGGACTGGACCCATATTTTTCAGAACTTCCCTCTTTGCTTTCCCCATTATGGCTTGATGAAATTCTCTGGACATTTGTAAATATGTAGTGGTCTAGATAACATGCTGAGTAGATGCAATGAGTTGGACCAGATGAACGGCCATGACCTGGGCTTCCCACATGTCTTGCCACCATTAGCCAGAAGATACCAGGCTATCTATCCTTCCTGGGCAAGTACAATGCAAACATCCTCCAGCCCTTCTTCAATGCAGCAGCCTCTGTCCATGGTACTGAAACAGGATTAACATTTCAGTAGATGAGTTCTCAACAAAAGTTCCCTATTCTGTCCCCACTCTGGGAGGGGTGAATGTAGAATAGAGGAACTGAGTACTGCTGAGGGCAGAGGGGTAAATATGTTTTAGTTAATTTAATTACATTATAATTTATAAGCCATAAAAATGGACACATATTAAATACATAGGTCAGTGACTTTTGACAAACCTATATACATATTGATTACACTATCCCAATCAAGATATGGAAAGTACCCCCATGACGGTTAGCCATCAATCTCTTTCTACCTCTCCTTATCCAGTACTGTAGGATATCACGGGTCAGAATAGACCCAAGGGATTGTGGAAACTGGGAAGGGAATGTGAAGATCAGAGAAGCCTTCTTAGGGAGAATGAACTTCAACCCGATGTGAGTAGGTGTTAGTCAAGCAAAGAGGTGGTGGAGAAGTGAACTTCAGGTCTGTATTTTTTGTTGATATACTTATGTGTCTAATTAATTTTATCTTTGTGGCTTTGAAGGAGAATACCTCTCTGGGATCACATCTCACTTAGATGAGCCATCCAAGCTCACAGCTTTGTCTATAAAAATAACAGCTAACCCTTCCTTCAAAAGACCATGCTTTTATTCTTCAGTGGTTACACCAGTGAGGAAAAGGGCAAAAGCAACTCCATCTACCCTCCACCTGGGGACAGAGGGGATTGAGTTGGTCTGCTGAAAAGTTGAGTAAGTCATATATGTCACTATAGATCCTAAAAAGGCTTTTGGAAAAAGACCCAGAATGGTTTCTGAGAAATTTAGGAGAAGGGTTGTAGACACATAAGTACATATATGCATACACCAGAATATACACATAGAAGCACATTGACATGATTACTCATACAAAACTGTGTATTCACACATGGCCACACACACAGATGTACATATATATGTGCAACCTTCATTTCACACCAAGTGAATAAACAGGTGGAGCATTTCATAATGTGATCCAGCTCTTTCAACTCCATAAACTTAGCTCCACATAGGAGTAAACCATAGGAACTCAATAAAGTCATCAATTGTGAGTTTGGGCAGCCACTTCTGCTGAGGGTCCCTTACTTTATCTATAAAATAAAGGTGGTAGGGGAAGCGGGTCAGGACAGGGATTGGATTGGTTGATTCCCTAAGGTCTTCCCAGGTCTCACACTAAGGATTAAGACTTCCTTACTTGCCAAAAGAGGATAGTAACAGGATCTTCCTTGGTAAGTTGCTAGAGGTTTACATGTAAAATGTTAAGTGCAAGGTATGAGCAGTCTTTTTAATATTAGCCACTCTAACAGGTGAATTTTAATATCTCACTGTGGTTTTAATATGCATTTTCCTAATGACAATTGTTGTTGAACTTATTTTCATGTGCTGATTTGCCATCTGCTTGGATGAGGTATTTCAATTTTTTTTTCCCCTTCTAAAAACTGTGTGTTCTCTTACATTGAGGTTTGAGCATTGTT
This sequence comes from Tursiops truncatus, assembly GCF_011762595.2. Taxonomy (NCBI): domain Eukaryota; kingdom Metazoa; phylum Chordata; class Mammalia; order Artiodactyla; family Delphinidae; genus Tursiops; species Tursiops truncatus. The sequence continues at coordinate 160,386,945 of NC_047034.1, read as the reverse complement.
TATATATTATGGATACATGTCTTTTATCATACATATTTGCAAATATTTTCTTTCAGTTTGTGGGTTAGCTTTTCATTCTCTTTAAAGGTATCTTTCAAAGAGGAGAATTTTTTATTTTAATGAAGTCTGATTTATCAGTTTTTTCCTTTATAAGCTGTGTGTTTGATGTTATATCTAAGAAATCTTTGCCTAAGCAACATATTTTTTCCTATGCCTTCTTCTGAAGCTTTATAGTTTTAGGTTTTACATTTAATATGGATCAAAGTTGTTTGTTTATTTTGCATATGGATATCCAATTGTCCCAGAACCAGTTGTTGGAAAAACTGTCACTTTTCAAGGGAATTGTCAAAAATCAAATGTCTGCATATGTATGGGTCTATTTCTGGACTCTCTTCTGTTCCGTTTATCTATATGTCATTCTTGATGCAAATATCACACTGTCTTGATTATTATAGCTTTATAATAGGCCTTGAAATTGGGTACTGTTAGTTCTCCAACTTTGTTTTTCTCTTGGAGAGTTGTTTTGAGTATTCTAGGTCTTTTGCATTTATATATAGATATTAGAATCAGTTTGTCAATATCTGCAAAAAAGATTGCTGGGTTTCTGATAGGGATTGCATTGAATCTATAGAATAGTTAGAGGGAAACGTGGTGTTTTGTAGTTTTCAGTGTATAGGACTTGCTCATCTTTTATCAGATCCATCCCTAAGAATCTCATATTTTCATGCTATTGTAAATGGTATTGTTTTTCTAATTTTTATTTCTGATTATTTGTTGCTAGTATGTAGAAATGCACCTGATACTTTCAGATTGATCTTATATCCTGCAACCTTGCTAAACTCACTTATTAAAAGATATTAAGTTCCAATATCTTTTCTGTATTATAAATCCTATCAGGTTTTCTACATTAATAATTGTGTTATATGTGAATAAACACAATTTTGTTTCTTTCCTTACTGAATGACTTAACTTTTTTTTTTTTTTGTCTGATTCCACTGACCAGAACTCCTAGTACAATATTGAGTAGAAGTGGTAAGAGCAAACATCTGCCCTCTTCCCAATTTTAGGAAAGACAGGTTCTATAGGGCTTTGGTAGCTGCCCATTATTAGGTTGAGAAAGTTCACTCCTATTCCTACCCTACAGAGAATTTTTATCATGAATGAATGTTAGATTTTATCAAATGCTTTTTCTGTATCTTAAGATAATCATATAGCTTTTTTTCTGTTTTTGAGTTTTCATTGTAATTTATCTTAATATGATGAATTACATTGACTTTCAAATGTTAAAGCAACTCTTCACTCCTGGCATCCGTCCCGTTTAGCCATAATGTAGTATCCTCTTCATACATTGCTGGATTTCACTTATTAAAATTTTGTTTAGAAAATTTACACTTAATTTCATAATAAATATTGGCTGTAGTTTTCTTGTTATGTTTTTACAGAGTTTTTAGCGTGAAAGAAACATTGACTACAAAGAATGAGTTGTAAAGTAGTCACTCACCTCCATTTTGGGGGAAAACTTTGTGTAGAATTGGTACCATTTCTTCCTTAAATGATCAGTAGAACTCACCAGTGAAGCCATCTGAAACTGGATTTTCCTTCTGGGAAAGATTTTTAACTTCAAAATCTATTTAATAGATTTACAGTTATTCATGTTATATATTTCTTCTTGAGTGAGCTTTGGTGGTTTATATCTTTCAAGCAATTCATCCATTTCTTCTAAGCTGTTAAATTTACTGGCATAAAGTTGTTCATATATTCCCTTATTATCCTTTCAATATCTGTAGAATCTGCATTAAGGTCACCTCTCCCATTTCTGATATTTGTAATTTGTGTCTTTTTTTTTTTTTCCCCTGTAGAGTCTGGCTAGAGGTTTATCAATTTTTCTGGTCTCTTCAAAGAACTAGCTCTTGTTTTATTGGTTTTCTGTTTTATTTTCCGGTTATTTATTTCATTAATTTCTACTCTGATCTTAATCATTTCCTTTCTTTTGTTTTCTCTGGGTTTCATTTGATCTTTTTTTCCTAATTCATAAGAGTGAACCTGAGATCATTGATTTGAGACCTTTCCTCTTTTCTATTATAAGCCATTAGTGCTACAATAAAGATCCTAATTACTGATTTAGTGGCATCACGAAAATTTCAATATGTTGTGTTTAATTTTCATTCAGTTCAAAATACTTTCTAATTCCACTGTTGATTTCTTCTGTGACCTATGGGCTATTTAGAAATGTATTATTTCATTTCCAAATAGTAATTTTCTAGAGATTTTTCACAGTTATTAATTTCTAATTCAATTCTACATTGTAGTCAGAGAGCATACTTGCATTGTTGAATCCTTTTACATTCATTGAGACATTTTAATGGTCTAGACTGTGATCTATCTTGGTAAATGATCCACGTGCATTTGAAAGAATGTATATTCTGCTGTTATGTCAAGTTGACTGTGTTGTTCAAATCTTCTAAATTCTTACTGATTTTCTGTGTACTTTTCTATCAGTTTTGAAAGAGAAATATTGAAATCTTTTACTATAATTTTGAACTTATGTATCTCCCTTGTTGTTCCATCAGTTTTTGTTTCATGTATTTTGAAGTTCTATTAGTGTCATAAACATTTAGGATTGTATGTCCTCCTAATGAATTGACTTCTTTGTCATTATGAAATTACCTTCTCTATCCCTAGTACTAGTATTTTCTCTGAAATAAACTTTGATACAAATATAGCCACTTTAGCTTTCCTCTGATTGATGTTTACACGGTACATCTTTTTCCAACCTTTTACTTTTAACTTACATGCCTTTATATTTAAAGTGTTTTTTCTTGTGTAGATGGCATGCAGTCGTGTCTTTCTTTTTTATCCAATCGGAAGATCTCTACCTTTTAATTGACGTGTTTAGATTATTGACATGCTGGGTTATTGTGAGGATTAAGATGTTGGCAAAGGTAAGTATCAGTTAACTCTTCCCCCACCCCCACCCTCAGCCACCTCTATTGCACTTCTTTTCATCATTTCCAGTTGACTCCTCATCATAACCCCCTTCATGGCCCTTATTATAATTTATAATATAATATAACATAATATAATGCAATGTAATATAGTATATTACGTTTGTGTAATTCCATTTGTTACCGACTTCCCCAACTAGTAACAACAAATCCCAGGATTAAAAACACTAGTGAATGAATTAGTAACTGAACGAGTGATGTCATGTCCTGTGATGATTCTTCTTAACCTTATAATCCTCTCAAGACCAATGTACCCCATCTCAGGCTCTCACTCTTTGTACTACACTGCCTCCTACCTACCCTCAAGAGAGGAACCCTAGTCCTAGAAAGGCTGGAGACAGACCTGAGATTGCAAGTCCAGTCCTTGGACACCTGACCCACCTCCAGTGAGTCTCCCCACCCCAGCCTTCTCTGATCATGCCTGTGAATACAGACATGTGTCCTCCCCGTCCAAGCACTCTGAGGTGCAGTCCACACCACCAAAGCTGAGCAGTGGCTCTGGGCTGGCCCCCATTGGTTCACTCCATCTTTTGCATCTGTCCTCTGGCAGGGACCATTTGACCATTTTTCTCTCCCCTGCTCCCAACACACACACACACACACACACACACACACACACACACACACACACACACACCAATAAGTAGACTGAGGAGAAAGCCCCAGAGCTTGACTGCCCAGGTCAGCTGCAGCTAGAAAGTAAACGGCTGAGCTTTGGGGTGATTTTTCTTGCACTTCAGTCTAATTGCTGTTGTACTAGAAGTTCTGTGTGAGTTGACACCTCCCCCATGTGGGCTGCTGCCCTAGCATGGGGCTGAGGTCTCCATGAGACTCCTGGGATGGACAGAGGAACAGTAGCCAGTTAATGTCAGCATCACACATGGCCCTGACCTGGGCAGGTTAGAGCAGGAAGGTGTAGCTCCCACATTGATTGGTCAATAGCCTCATTGACACCGGTTCTATGCTAGGCTTGTCCTGGACTCTGGAACTGCAGGGTTGGCTTGACCATCACCTCTTCCCTTGGGGAGCTCAGTCTGGAAGCTGGGGGATGAATCACAAACAGAGGCCCAGAAAGGGGCGACGACTACACCAGTCAGGCAGCAAGTTGGGTTAGGATAGAATCCAGTCCCCTAACCAGGACTTACCATCCAGGTGCTAGGGCAGTGTAAGGGGTCAGGGGATGTTTTCTGAAGAAAGATCTTACTCCTAAGAACTTTGCTTGGAGACAAAATCAAAAGGAGAGAGACTTGACCACCCCCATCCCACCTCAGGTTCGGGCACCCCTGGCTGCTTCTTTTCCAGCTCTATCCAATTCTGTCCTCCAGAATTGCCCTGCCCCAATAAGGAACTTTTCACTTGAAAGTAACAATAAATTGGCTAAACAACCATGGAGATTTGCTGGCTCAGAAAACTGAGACCCAGAGATGTAGGCCCAGCCGGATTCCATTTCTCTGACGTTATCTCCTCCAGTGTTGCCTTCATCCCTGGCCACTCACAGCCTCACTCCCTGGAGCCAGAAGAAAAGTGTGGGTCCTTTGTGGGCTCTCTCTTGGAGGAGAGGAGAGGATCCTTTTCCCAGAAACCCCCCACCCCCTGCAAACATCTCACCTCCTCTCCTTGGCCTGAGTTGGGTCATGTGCCCTTCCCTGAACCAATCATGTGCCCTCCCCTGAACCAATCATGTACCAGCGGGATAGACGGGACTGATGGCTTAAGCCAATCAGGCCCCACCTCTGGAGCTGAGTATGAGTTGGGACCTGGCAGTTTCCCAAAGGGCAGGGCTTGGTGGGTGGAGGTGAGATGGTAGCTGGGGAGGCAGCAAAGCACTGTGACAGACGCCACCACCTGAGATGGGTAATTCCATCCAGTCAATGAGGAGCTCTCCCTGCTGCTCCAGCCCCATCTCCCATGTCCTGCCTTGTGTCCAAGCCTGCTGAGAGGCATGGAGTCCCCCATCCCCCCCCACAATTCATGACTCCATCCATTCACCCTGGCTGTGCCCCCAACTGGGATTCTCTTCTTCCATGACGTATTAGATTCCTAGTATGACCTTGAGCAACAGATAATTGGATCATGCCTATTGTGGATTCCCATGGCATCTTGTACCCACCACCATCACATCACATGCAAGACTGTTATGGTTAGGTTTCTGTGTCTGCCCTTACCCCAATAGATACACACACGCAGAACTTGTGAGTTCCTTGAAAGGATGGACTGAGTCTTAATTAATTTCTCTGTTTCCAGCCTCTGACCGCTGCCTGGTTTAGAGAAGGGGCTCAGTAAATATTTGTTGAGTGAATGAAGATAAATTATTTTTGTTGAATACCTCTTGCTGTGTAGGCATTTGCATCTTTACAAAGGACAAAACTGCACACCAAAGGAATGATGCTCCAGTGATTGAATTTCAGGCATCACTGAGCTGGGCCTGGAAACTTCTTCTATTGTTTAGTGCCTGAGGGCGGAACAGGCTGTCACAGCAGGTGGAATCTTCCATTCATTGCTTTCCAGAGCAAAATTAGGAAAACAAGCACATTGTCTCTTGAAAAATATGAATGTGTCATGGTTACAAATGTGTCTCCCTTTGGCTTTCTGGAAGAGGACACTTCTCTAGTCTTGTCAGGTTTCTCTGCGGAGGTTCCAGTCAACAGAACACTGCTTCCTGACATCCCTGTGGGTTGTGAGGGGGATTCCTAGGCTGACTGTAGTGTCATCTCAGCTCTCTGACCTCACAGCCTCCTGTCATCCCAGCCCTGGTCAGGTGGGAGGATCTGATGTTATCTGGGAGTTGAAGGAGCCTCTTTCTGCAGCTCAGACATTTCCATGTGAAGCCCCTTGGCCTGGATGCTTCTCCAGAGCTGATCTGGGGTCCGTCCTCACAACTGGGCTCCTCCTTGGTCCTCTGGCTGACTCCATCCCCAACCCACGCCCCAGCTCTAAGTACTGACAGCCTCTCTGCCCTCAAGCCCTTCCCCTCCAGCCCGTCCTCCACTCTGCCCTGGAGTGACCCTCCACAGCACAAAATTGACTGGGTTCGTCCTGCTGGAAACCCATCTCAGGCTCTACAATGTCTTTGAGCCATGGTCCAAGCTCCTTGGCCCTGCACCAGCCACGCAGAGGAACGGACATTAGCCAGGTACACACCAAACAAACACCTGCTCCCGCTTTTGCATTTGCCTTTCCCTCTGCCTGGAAGCCCTTCCCTCACTGTCAGTCTGGCGAGCTCTTACTCACTCCTCAAGACCCAACTCCAACACCCACTTCTCTGTGATTCTTACTGTAAAGCTTATCCTCCCCAACCCTATGTCTCTACCAATGAGCCTTTTCTGTCTCCACACATGGCCCCTCGTTACAAACACCCTGGTCTTCCCTCCACTAAACTGTGACTCTCCCTAGACCTAACTGTCTGTGTCCTCAGCATCTGAAAGCAGATGTGTCAATATGTGTTTATGAAGGGAATGGACCAATGAATAAATAAACAAGATCACTGCATCCAAACCCCTTCCTTACTACAGTTATAACAATAGCAGCAGCAATAACTGTATCTCATCTTTGGAGTTTCTACTACATGCCAGGCCCCACAGTTGGCTCCTTGTCTGCATCAACTCTGATAACTTCATAACCCCCTTGTGAGTTGGCACGATTATTAGGTCCATTTTACAGATGAGGGACACTGGGCTCAGAGAGGTCAAGGTTCAGTCCAAAGTCACACTGCAAGAGAGTGAAGAAGTCCGGATTTGAACTCAGGGATGTTTGGCTCCAACTTCTTCATTTACTGAGGACCTACTATGTGCCAGGTGCTGTCCTGTGGTCTGAGGACACAGCAGGGAGCAGAACAGTCTGAGTCCCTGCCCTTGTGGAGCTCCTGTTGTAGTGTATAAGGTCGGGGTGGTGGTGGTGACAAACAAGACATATCTAAATAACGTCAGGGCGGATAAGTGTTATACAGAAAAATAAAGCAGGATCGGGGCAGAGAGTGATAAGCTGAGGTGGGTGATAATTTTGGGGACATCTGAGCATAGACCTGAATGAAATGAGGGGACAAGCCCTGGTTAGAGCAGAGGGAAGCGTGTTTCTGGCAGAGGGGACAGCAAGTGCAAAGGCCCTGAGGCCAGAATGGGCTTAGCTTGTTTGAGCAACAGTAGGAGGTCAGTGTGGCTGGAACTTGGTGAGTTGGGGAGGGAGCAAAGGGACAAGGTCTCAGGGCAGCCTGGAGGGTAGATTGGCACAAGGTGGGGAGCTTGCCTGGAGCTCCAGCTTTTCCTCTGAGTGTAAAGGGGAGCCAGGGAGGGCTGGGAACTGAGGGAGTTCAAAGGTCACCTCCAACCTCTGGGAGGACCATTGTCAAAGTGGGCAAGGCCAAGGGGAGGCTGGAAGCTGTTTGGGAGGCTGGTGCTCTGGACTACTCAGCCCCAGGTACTAGGACTGTTTTCCTGTCAGCCCCACTCAGCATCCTCCCTAGTCCTACTGCCTCACCAACCAGTATGCCCCGTATCCCTAAGCCCATCCTGTGGGCAAACTGTGTGTTCACTCTTTCCCTGAGCTGCTCATCCCGCTGAGTCTCTGAGCCTCCCCTGCCCTCTCACTGCCCAGTCCTGAGCTGAGCCCTCTGGCCACGGGTCACAGTTTTGCAACTGGGGAAACTGAGGCCCAGGACAGGGAAGGACCAGCTCAACGTCACAGAGAAAAGGGGTGGGAGGTGCCCCTTGCAGATTCCTCCTTCAGAGTCCCCTCAGGATGCTGCTGCTGATTTAGGGGTATCAGTAATTCTCGGTATTGTTGTCTTGGTGGAGAAATGACAGCTGGCCCACCCCAGAGAAGTGGGAAAAGGGCAGTGGGGGAGGTGCAGGGAGGCTGCTCCCCCTGAGCTGTGAGGGCAGTTCATTAGTATGCTGTCAGTGTCTCGGCCTCTCGCCCTGATGCTCTTCCTTTTCGCCAGTGTATTAAGGAGCTTCTACCCATTCCTGGGCTCCACATATGGTGCAGCCTCGGTTACTCTGCCAAGTCTGGGGAAAATTCCAGATTCCAGCACCACAATCACCATTTATGAAATGAGGTTGCCCAAACGGTGCAGCCCCTCACCTGCACCATCTCCTACAGTTCTCACAACGACCGCATGAGAGAAGCAGTATAAGCACAGCCCCATTATACAGATGAGGCGACTGAGGCCCAGAGAGGTTGGGCCACCTGATCAACGCACCCAGCCAATGTGTGGGAGATGGGATTTGAACCGATGTCCATGGGGCTCCGGAGAGCGCCAACGCTAACCACCCACCGTCCTCAGCCTCTGTCTCCTGGGCGCTGCCTGCCACTCGCCACCCTTGGGTAAGTCACTTTCCCTCCCTGGACCTTGGTTCTCATCTGAAAAATGGAAGTGACAAAGCCCTGGCCCTTCTGCCTCCCAGGGACATTGTGATGTCCCCTCACCAGTGGGGAGATGGATTCATGATGCCACGGGTGACAGCACCGAGGACTGATCCACACACAAGAGCGCGTCGGGCCCTCAGGGAAGCCCTATGGAGTGAGGGGTCTCAGCCCCATTTCCTGAAGAGGGAGATGAGGCTCAGAGAGGTTCAGGAGTTCACCCAAGGCCACACAGCTGAGAAGGACACAGCCAGAGCCATAACGCCCCAAATCCCCACCCTCATCTCAAGCACCTCCCCTCCCTCCATGCTCCCACCAGCTCCCAGCAGTTCCTGGAACACGTCCTGTTCCTTCAGGCCCGACCTGCCTGCGAGCTGCTCCCTCTTCCTGGAACGCTCTTCTCCCTTCCTAACCCTCCCCTAGTCCACTCTCCACAGTGCAGACAAAAGAACTTGAAAACAAACGAGCCCGGTAGCACCAAAACCCAGCTTAAAGTTCTCTCACGGCCCCTACCACCCTGGAATAAGCCGCTAGACCTTGGCGCGGCCCACATGGTCCCACCTGACCTGGTCCTTGTCAGTTTCCAGCCTCTTTCCAGCCATGCTGGTGGCTCTGTTCCTAAGATGCCCCAAGCTCCTTCCTGCCTCAGGGCCTTTGCATAGGCAGTTCTGGCCATCAGGAAAGATCTTCCCTTTCCTTTTTACCTCTCCTGGACTCATTTTAAACTGAGTTTCTTAAGTGAGGCCTTCCCTGAGTCCCCACCCGAATAAGGTCCTTGTTCTTTTCCCTCATGTTGTCCCATTCTCTCCCTGCCTAACAAGCATACCAGTTTCAAATGATATGTTCATTCGTTTGATTATCTATTTATGTCTGCCCCTCCCCTGGACATAGGGAGAGTGGGAGCACCCTGTTGTATTTTTTGTGTCTAGAACATAATAGGCACCAAGTAAATATCTGATGAAGGAGGGAATGACTAGGTAAACAAATTTGAAGGTCTTTATTATGACACAAATTATAATGGAAACAAATCAATAAATCAGACTTCATCAAAATTAACAACTTTACCACACAAAAGACACTTTCAAAAATGGAAAGGTGGACTATGAATTGAGAAGATATGTCCAACACATATATCTGGTAAAAGATTCTTACCTAGAATATGTAAGGAGCTCCTAAAGCTTGATAATATAAAGTGAAACATCTCAATTTAAAAAATGAACAAAAAATTTGAAGAGATATTCTATTTAAAAAGATATATGAGTAGCAAATAAGGGCATGAAAAGATTCTCCACATCGGTAGTCATTAGGGAAGTAGAAATTATAGCTAAGTGCCCACTAGAAAGGCTGAAGCCCAAGTCTGACAATACCAAGGATGTGGAGGGACAGGATCTCTCATACACTGCTGGTGGGATGTAAAACTGTACAATCACTGTAGAAAACATTTGGACAGTTTCCTTAAAAGTCAGGCATACACCTGCCACATGACCTAGCCATTCCCCTCCTAGCTGTTTGCCTCAGATAAAAGGAAGCATTTACTTATGCAATCATGTACATAAATGTGCGTTACATCTTTATTTGTAATAGCCCCAAGTGTCCACCAACAGGTGAATGGATAAAAAAATTGAGGTGTATCTTTACTGTGGAATATTACTCAGCCACAAAAAGGAGCAAAGTATTGACACTCACACACACACATGGACGAATTTCCAGATTATTATGCTGAGTGACTCCAGGATTCTATATATGATTCTAGAAAATGCACACTAGCCTATCATGAAGGAAAGCTGTTTGGTGGCTCCTGGAGGGTTGGGTGGGAGGCTGACAAAGGCCTATGAGGAAATTTGGGAGATAAATATGTTCATTATCTTGATTGTGGTGATGGTTTCATGGGTGTAGACATTTGCCCAAACTCTCCAGACTGAACAATTTCAATATGTGCAGATTAGTGTACAGCAATTTTAGTGCAATATAGCTGTTAAAAAATAGTCTAATACCCTCAGAGACCCTGAATGAGACTGACAGGTGGGGATAGGCTTCTTTTTCCCAGCCCGTGTGTGACCCATTGATGACCCTGTGGAGACGGTGGGGATGTCTCCTGAGTATGCCACTCAGGAACCTGACAAATATTTAACCCCACCTGATCCCACTCATCACTTCTCTTTCCTGTCATAACATTTTGACACCTCTGATGAACTTGATGACTCAAGTATATATCAAAGTGCCACTGAGATGCCAGACAGGACCCCACCTGTGTGCCTTGAGCTGGGGGTACCCACGGGAGACCATTTTGTTCTGAGCTTGTCAGAGAGGCTGTTCCCCAAGTGGGAGAGGTGGGGAACCCCTGGAGGTCATGGAGAATGTGGACCACCACCCATTCTATCCACCTATCTCTTAATAGGCACGCTTATCAATGCTCAGTGTGTGATTGGCTGAACAGATTCATCTGATTGGTCAGCTAACTGGAGGCAGCTGCTGATTGGTTCCTCCTATGATTCGCCTGCTGCAACTACAGACAGCTGTCTGATTGGTTGACTGTGATAAGTACCTTCATTCTTAACTCTAGGTTATTCCAAAGCATCCACCATCCTATTGTTTATTCATTCTGTCTGCAGCCCACGAGGCAGCCTAGTAGAGGTGCAGAGACCTGGACAATGCCTGGGGCATTTACCTATCCCAGGAGGCCTGGTGACTGTGCTGGGCAGTCTGGTCCTGGCCTCCGGGCCCTCCTTCTCTTCTCGCAACTACGCAGAGAGCCCAAGGAGCCGAGGAGGCAGATTCCGGCTTTTCTGCTTCCCTTGCAAGGCCTGTTTCCCAGCCCTTTGACGGCTGCCCCATCCTTGCCAACAGTGTTTGGACAGAGTAGAACTGGTCTACCAGCTCAGGGGTCTCATTCTCACCCTCTGTGACTTAAGGGAAATGCAGTCACACCAGGAAGACCTTTGTTTCCTCCATATCACGTAGAGGACATCTGAGCATTTGACTTTCTAACACCCCCAGGCCCAGCCCCAGGGCTGCAGGTGACAGAATCCTCTTTGTGAGGAGGAAAAAATTCTGTGGTGCAGTTGGCCCTGCCCACATGGGGCACATGACCCGGCTTCAGCCAATCAGAGTGTTCCCTGAGATTGGACATGTGGACCCTTGGAGAGAGATGGTTGCTGTTTCCCTACGATCCCAAGCTGTAAGGACCATGGAGGCCTCAAGCGGCTCCATCTTCCCCGCAGTAAGGAGAAAGCTTTCTTGAGAAGGGGGTCAGCACAGACTGAGGAAGAGAGAAGAACATAGAGGAAGGAAGTAGAGCCCCAGGGAGATGGTTTGAGCCCCTGCCTCGACCAATCCCTGAAGTCAGTTCCACCTTGCTGTATTTTCCAGGTATGTAGATCGTTACACCTTTTCTTAGGAGTCTTTGTGTTCTGCCCCTAGCAAGAAAATGTTCTGCCTCAAACAAGCTGCAGTAAAGGGGCAGAACCAAACTCCAGAAGGGAAGTGAGGTCCGGAATGGAGAAGCAGAGAAGCCTCAGAGTTGAGATGCCAGAAAACGGGCTGTGTCACCAGGAAGGGTGGCCAGCTGTCAGTGAGGCTGGATACAGAGGCCCCGGCTGAGCCAGTCTATGAGGCCTGCACGAGCCCTGCTCCACGGGGCCTGAGGAACTGTCAGTTTGCACCTGCATCTGGCTATTTCACTTATACACGGCCCCTGACTGGCCCCTGTTGGCATGTGGTGTTGGGATCCTTGGTAAAATGTAATCGCAAGTTAGAACTCTAGAATCATAGAGCCACACAGTCCTAGAATCATAGTCTTAGACACTTAGACTTATAGGATCTTAGAATTCATTACTTCATTCAATAAATATTTTCCAAATGTCCGCTCTGTGCTGGGTGCTGAGCTGGGTGCTAGGGATGCAGGGCTGAACAAGACATGTACAGTTTCTACCCCCACAGATGGTCCATTCTAGAATCACAGAAACTCAGAGCTGAAGGGACTCAGGGGAGTTTCTTAGCTTCATCTTTTTATCTCCCTAGAGGAGGAAGTAAAGGCCAGGCTTGTGGAGGGACTGACCTGGGAGGGGAGGTCAGAAGGAGGGTGAACTTAGAAGATTATTTTGAACCCAGGAAGAAATCGGGATGCAGGAGAGAGCATGGCCCCTCATCCACTCCAAGGCTGTGGTCCCCACATCCTTCTCACTATCTGCCGCTGCCCCAGGAGTCTGCCCCAGTATGAGTTGCTACCCAAAGGCCACCATGGAGGGAGGGAGGAAGGAATAGGGTGAACCCTGCCAGAGGCTGCTGGGAACAGGCTTCCTGAGGCAATGAGAGGCTTGGCCGTCTGCCCACCCACCATGGCTGCGTCCTCCACCTCTGGGAAACTCACCGGTGGGCTCGAGGCCACCCAGGCTTGGACACTGATGGACCTCTGTGTGGGTCATGGAAGGAGACCTCAGGCCATGGATGTCTTGGGAGATCCCCACAGGGGGCCAAGCCCAGCCCCTGCTGCCCAGCCTGGTTCCTCCAGGAAAAGCCTCCCTGGGGTGATCCTGATGACTGAGTCCACCTCTGTCCAAGCCATTTTTCTTTAAACACCAGAGAGAAAGTTATCCCAGGTTCTATTTTTAAACCTTAATTACACAATCACTTCAACAAAATAAACTATGCGGCTTTTAATGTTTACCTTAGTTATAAGTGTGAGAGTTTATTTTTATAAAACAAAAGTGAATGGGCTCTTTCAGCCAAGTCAGCTTAAGGAACTGCAATTATGTTATGTGCCAAACTTATTTCTGTATATTTCATCTTGCAGAGTGGTTCATGCATACAGTTGAAAAAAATAGTGTAGAGAGACTGATAATGAAAAGTAGTGGTCTCTTGAACTTCTCACCCTGAGTTCTGCTTGTCAGAGGTAACCAGTTTTAACTTGTTTAGCTGTTTCTCCTACCAGTTTCCTCATAAAGCTAAATAACATGTTTGTACCACCATCTCCTGGCTTCCGGAGTGATTGAGGCTTTAGCTCATTCTACCAGCCGGTCTCCCCTTCTGCTAACATTATTATATTTTTAGTTCTTCTTTTGGTTACCTTGGAAACTTTAAGTAATGAACTCATACATGTCTTTCTGTAAAAATAATATTATAAGTTTTAAGGTAAAGGGGATTCATTCATTGGCCCATGGAACCAGAAAATACAGGGGAAGAACTCATTTCATTGGTGGCTGGATCTGGGGCTCTATCTCCTGCCTTCAGTCTCCTATCTCTACTTTCTTGTGCTGACCTCATTCTCAAGCAGGCTTTTTGCACCCTGTGGGAACGATGGCTTAAGCCATTTGGCCTTTGCAATGAAAAGTTCTGCCTGAACACAACATAGTAAATCAACTATGCTCCAATAAAAATTTAAAAAAAAGAAAGGTTCTGCCTAAAATAAACCACACTCAAGGGTCAAAACCATATTCCTAAAGGGAAGTGAGTCCTAGGACTGAGATGTGCAGCATGTTTTCCAAGACCAAACTCCTAACCACACAACCTTGTGACATGTTTTTATTACACTGTCACTTTGTGCCAGGCCCTGGGGACTACAATGTAAGCCATGACCAGTACAGTCTCTGCCCTTGTGGAGTTGACAGTCTAGTTTGGCAAACAGATACTAAAGAACATCATAAATTAATGTGAATTCACAACTGTAATAAATACTATAAGGGAGAGGGGTACAGTGCTATGAAGACATATAGATAGGGGGTTTGACCTTGTCACAGAAGGTCAGAGAGGGTACCCCTGAGAGGATGATGGGTAAGCTGGGATTAAAGAGTGAGGAGTATGTTGTGGAAAGGGGGGTCAAGAGAGAACTACAAGCACAAGGAGCCTGTGAAGAGGCCTGTGGCAAGAAGAAGAGTGTCACTCACAGGGGATGAAGATGCCCAAAGGTCTGGAGGGAGGGGGCTGTTATGTACCATCCCAGGATGGAAGGGTTCTGGCTGTGCAGTGTCTTTCAGGCCAACAGAGTGTGTCTTTTCTTTATCCCAAGAGAAGAGGAGCCATGGCAGTGCAGGGAGGGCCAGAGGAAGGAAAGAAAGTGACCAGTTATGTACTCTGAGATTTCTTTTCTGCCATGTTGGGAACACATTGCAGTTGGGAAGTAATGAAACCTGGGAGGCCTGCTAGGAGCAGCTGCTGCTGCACAGGCACCCAGGCTAAGTAAGAAGCTCTTGTGTGCACTGGCTGCATCTGCCCCCAGAGCCAGCAGACATGAACCACCCTCATTTGGAAGAATCCAAAATGTCTATAAAATAGCTTTAATAATGTCCAAGATATAGGGAATTCCTTGGCAGTCCAGTGGTTAGGACTCTGTGCTTTCACTGCAGAGGGGCCACGTTCAATCCCTGGGTGGGGAACTAAGTTCCCGCAAGTCATGTAGTGCGGTCAAAAATAAAAAAATAAAATGATGTCCAAGATAAAATCCAAAATTATTAGAAATATAGGGCTTCCCTGGTGGCACAGTGGTTGAGAGTCCGCCTGCCGATGCAGGGGACGTGGGTTCGTGCCCTGGTCCGGGAAGATCCCACATGCCGCGGAGCAGCTGGGCCCGGCAGCCATGGCCACTGAGCCTGCGCGTCCGGAGCCTGTGCTCCGCAACGGGAGAGGTCACAACAGTGAGAGGCCTGCGTACTGCAAAAAAAAAAAAAAAAATTATTAGAAATATAAAAGTGTGAACTAAAATCAGGAAAAGGGCAGTCAGTGGAGAACAATCTCAGGATGATCCAAACATTAGACTTATCAGACACAGGGTAATGCAACTGCTAGAATTATGAAGGAGGTATTATAGTTAAACTCATGATGGTAAAGAAAAATATGTTCAGAATAATGAATGAAAAGATTTTAAAATTCCCAGCAGCTAAATAAAACTATAAAAATGAACCAATGGAAACTGTAGACTTAAAATATACAATATTAAAAAAAAAACAGTAGATGTGTTAACAGAAAAGTGAAGACAGAAGAAAGAACCAAGAAATTGAAGATACATCAATAGAAATTTCCAATCTAAAAGATATAGAAATTAAAATTAAAAAAAGAGTCTCAGTTATCTGTAGAATAATATCAAAAGAAAAACCTAACATATATGGAACTGCAGCCCTAGAAGAATGTGTGTGTATACAGACACATGTGTGAATGTGTGTGAAAGGTAGAAGAAACTACTTGAATAATATTGGCTGGAAATTCCTCACATTTGGTGAAAGACAAATATTTATAGATATATGAAGCTTAGCAAGCCCCAAGCAGAATGAATTCAAAGAAAATTACACCTAGGTGTATCATAGTCAAACTACTGAAACCCAGTTGAGAAAATTTTGAAAGCAGTTGGAGAAAATGACATATTACATGGAGAGAAACAACAATTTGATTGACTGCTGATTTCTACTGAGAAGCAATGGAGGTCATGTGGCAATCAAATTGCATCTTTAAAGCATGGTCAATCCAGAATTCTATATCCAGCACAAATATCACTCATAACCAAAAGTGAAATAGGAACATTTTTAGATAAAAGAAAACTAAGGGAATTTATAACCAGCAGAACTGAACTATAAGAAATACTAAAGAAAGTTCTTTAAGCTGAGGGAAAGTGGTGCCAGATGGAAATTTAAATATTCAAGAAAATATTGAAGAACAGCAGAAGTGAGAAATGTGTGAGTATAAGACTATTTTTTTCATTTTATTTTCTTAAAATACATCAGACTCTTTAAAGCAAAAAAATATCATATTGCATTGTGGAATTTATAATGTATGTAGATATAATATATATGACAACTATATCACAAAGGATAATGAGGGAAGGCACAAAATGGACTTACACAGATGCAAGGTTAAAAGTTACAGATGTGCTTTGTAATCCTTAGATCAATCATTTAAGAAATACAAGTAGGTATAGCTAAAATGCCAATAGATAAATAAAAGTGGAATTCAAAAAGATAAATTTAACTAATTCAAAAGAACACAGGAAAGGAGAGAAAGAGAAACAAACAATAAACCTAGAAGAGATGAACATAAAGCTGATAGTAAAATGCTGACCCTTGACTACCTCATAGCTACATTCAAGGTTAATACGCTGAACACTCTAATCAACAGAGTCCCTTTTCCTCTTTTCTTCCATTTTCTTTTTACAACCTTCCCGGGAGGTAGCCAAGGGCATGGTTCTGCCCCACGTTACTGATGGAAAAAATCCACGGCTCAGACAGAGGCAGTGACCTGCATGAGGTCACTCGGGGTCACAGGTAGAGTCCAGGTGGGAAACTCAGTCTCCCACTGGCCTCCACTGGGCTTTGCTGTGCCCCATCCCCCAGCTCTGATATAAGGAGATTTGGGGGGTGGTCAGAGGCTTTGTGTTTCTACCCTGAACCTCTCCCCTGTTGAGACACAGCACTGACCTGCCATGTTCCAACTTGAATAACAAATAGAAAAGAACAAACCTCAGGCTGGAAAAGGGGATTAAACCTTGTTGAGGGGAGCTCAGAGTCCAGACAGGGGCAGATCATGAGAACAGGGACAGCTCCCTGAGGATGAGCTCCCAGCTCTGAAAGAACCTGCAGAGGAGACCATGTTAAAAAAACTAACAAGGATGACAGCAATCACAGAACATGGGGTGGCATAGGTTGGGGAGCACAGGCATCCTTTATGTGTCTGAGTCTCCCTTCCTGAGGGGGAAGCAGCCCTGGGGGTGCAGTGGGGATGCAGGGCCATGACTTGAACCTGAGCCTCTGGCCGGTGCCCTGTCCTCCCCACTTTCAGGGCAGGGGCTCAGAGGATGGTCAGGACCTGTCCTGGGGCCTGGAGAACTTGGACAGGTGTGTTGGTCTGTTTCCTTCCACACAGAACACCATGAGATGCTCTGGCTGGCTCGGGAGGTGGTGAGCACCCTGTCTGTGAAGGGGTCGAGCAGAGGCTGGGAGACCAGCCCCCGGGGCTTCTGGGATTGAGAGAGTGTGTCTAGGGAAGGGATCAGCAGGCCCTGGGTTCAGTCTCGGCTCTAACTTCCTGCTGGGTGATTTGGGGCAGGTCGTTTGGGGAGGGCTCAGATGGAGACGCCACGAGCACGTGCTTTACCCATGCTCATGGTGGAGACCCAGGCATCTGGCAGGTGGCTGCTGACCAGCCAGAAACCCTCCCCCTCCAGAGATGCTGAGTGTGGCCCTTGAGCCCCCTGGAGATCCCTCACACTGACATAGGTGTGGACAGAGTGCCCAGTGCTAGATCCTCTGAGCTGGGTCCGCCTGCCCCAGGTGGACCCCTCAGTGGGGATCTGGGCTCAATAGGTTTTGTGTTGTGCTGGCTGATTCCAGTACACAGCCCACACTTGGAGAAGCTCTGGGACTTTCTCTGCACCCCTGCCTAAGGAGCCCTCATTGTCTGCAAACTCCACGGGCTCAGCCAGCCTTGGGAGGGGCCTCCCAATGTCCCTGGCCCAAGCATTTCTGGGGGAGTGGCAGCCAAGATCATTCTGTGTGGAGGACACAGGGGCCCTGGGTTCCAGGATAAGCAAACTGTCCTTAAACAGAGCTCTTGTGGGCCAAGGTCCCAGATTCCTGCTGAGTAGGCAGAGACTAAACTGCTCTTGGGAGCAGAGTGGAGGAGATGGCTATGAACACAGGCATGATGATAAACCTCATCCCTGTCACATCAGGTTCTCAGTTAATGCCTAGACCAATGTCCCTGCAGCCTCGAGATACTATGATTCTATGAATGTTGATATTTAGAACTTGATACTGATCAGAACTTGAGGGATCAGGGACAGCGCTCCCTTGGTGACTCTCATTTCCCTGATGGCTCCAGCAACCTCTGGACACTTCCACCCCTGCCATGGCAGAAACCCACCTGCAATAGAAGGGTCTCAGCTATGCCAACAAGCCCTCTTATCAGAGATGCGAACCCTGATTCCTCTTCACTGTGACTCTACCTCTGACGGCTGACCTGGGTCAGGAAGTGGGCTTCAGGCCACCTGGGCAGGCAATTCTGGGGTCCCAGGCACCAAAATGTGCCAAAAAGTGTCTGGGATTGTGAGGGTGCCAGGTAGCCTCCAGGTGGGCCCCTCACCCCTTTGGCTCCAGAGATTCCTGATGCCATGGGGCGGGCATGGACAGAGCAGGGTCCTCTACATTGTCCATGGCACAGCCTCTTGCCCAGGCCTGAGGATGGTACGAAATCCAGCTCTGTTCCACCTGCCAGGCCGTCTGCTTGGTTCTGCAGTGGGAAGGACCTGAGGCTGGAGCAAGACATTAGGGAGAGCAAGACTCATAGACCCCATGCCAAGGCCACAGACAAATGTCCAGAGTCAGGGCCTGGAGCCCCAAAGTGGAGTCAGCCAGAGAAGGGGCCTGGGCTCAAGGGAGCTGTACAGGTGAGAAGTGCAGGTGGGACCTTACCTGGCTGCGTCACAGGGCCGAGGCAGGGTTGAGGGACCCACATTTGCTGCATCACTTTCTCTGATTTCTCAATTTGAAACTGAGGCCATGAGCACCAGTCAGAAGCAGGTAATTACAGACAGCTCTACAGCGAAGCAATTCCAGCCCCCACCTTCCTGGCCCCATGAAATTGCCTGGGGTTATACACATGCGGAGCCATATTTCACGTTGTAAATGAGTACGTTTTTAGGAGCCGCAACTTCCCAAGAGTTCATGAATTCCCTAGAATCATCACACTTTTGAGATCTTCCATGAGACAGAATAATGAGCAAGGGAGACTGTCAAGACTGTTTAAAAGAAAACAAAAGAGAGGAAAAAAGGAATAGCTCATACTGTGGAAATTCTGCTTTTTACATGAGGTGTCTAAAGAATTGGCTGCATTTTCCCAAATTGCTGGTGAGGAGAGAGTGAGGAGAGTGTGTGCAGTCTGAATTGTTCATAGTTGCCCCAAGAATGCGGTGCTCGGGGCTTCCCTGGTGGCGCAGTGGTTGAGAGTCCGCCTGCCGATGCGGGGGACACGGGTTCGTGCCCCTGTACGGGAGGATCCCACATGCTGCGGAACGGCTGGGCCTGTGAGCCATGGCCGCTGAGCCTGCGCGTCCGGAGCCTGTGCTCCGCAACAGGAGGGGCCACAACAGTGAGAGGCCCGCGTAACGCAAAAAAAAACAAAAAAAAGAATGCTGTGCTCCAGCCATTAACCAGGTGGAGGAGAGTAACGATTTCAGTGGGATACTGACGGCAAATGGACAGTTTTGTGAGCACAGAGAATCCATCTCCAGAGATGAAGTTCAGGTCAGATCGGCCCTGCCAAAGCTGGACAGAGAGACAGGATATGGCCAGAGGGCAGAAGAGGGACAGCCAAGGATCCCATGGAAGATTGTGGAAAGAACACCTGAAGCAAATGATCATTGTGGGAACAACCTTCCTATGGGTCCAGGGCTTCACTAAGAGGCCCCTGCAGAGCCCTCAGCTCAAGGTGATGCCAGTTGCCTTTAATTGAGAGTGCCTTCTGTGCAGGCCCTGAGCCAGGCACATTACAAGTACCATCTCACTGAGTCCTCACCTCGACTTGGAGGAAGATGCTATTATTATCCTTAACTTGCAAATGAGGAAACTGAGGCTCAGGAGGGCTTGCCCAAGGTCACAGCCAGGAGGAAGTGAGTGGAGCAGGACACGAGTCCCAGAAGCATGATGGTGTTGTCCTGGCCTGGGGTGGGTGGAGAGGGGGCTCTATTTATCAGGGACCTTCCATATGCCAAGTTCTGGGTTGTGCCTGTTGCATATTTCAGGTTATATTACCCCCACTGCAATCTTTGGGGGTGCTATTACCCCTGCTAGAGACTAAATGTGTCTCCCCAAATTCATATGCTGAAACCTAGCATCTCCTGTGGTGGTATTAGGAGGTGGGGCCTTTGGAAGGTGCTTCAGTCATGAGGGTGGGGCCCTATGAATGAGATCAGTGCCCTTATAGAAGTGACCAGAGACCTTCCTCACCCCTTCCACCATGTGAGGTTATAGCTAGAAAGAACCTCTAGGAACCAGACACTGGATCTGTTGGTGCCTTGATCTTGCACTTCCCAACTCCAGAACTATGAGAAATAAATGCGGTTTATAAGCCATCCAGTCTATGATAATTTGTTATAGCAGCAGACCTGGGAGGTCCAGGGAACTCCTGTACCTTTGAGCTGCTAGCACTGCCACCCCCCAGTCCATTCACAAAGGGGGCACCTCATACCTGCCTCTCCCTACTTGCAATATTATTCTCCAAAGCCCGCAGCCCTGTTTGGAACTATCTGCCCCTCCCTCTCAGCTCTGAGTCACCCTCCCTTTCACTGCCACCTCATCCCTCCAACCGAAGTCCTACCAGCTCCAACCCATCCCACCTTTGGTGCTGACTCAGCTCTGCCTTCTCTCTCATTCCAAGAAAATGACCTCTCCCTGCATGGACCCCAGAACACCCCTCCACCGAAACCTAAATCCAACCCTGACACCAGGCATCACAGAAAGATCCCATTGTGTTTAACTTAGTCTCCACAACTAAGGAAATTTAAAACCAGAACTCAGAACCCATATTGTAAGGTTCAGCCCTCAGGTTCTCAGCAACTGTGGGACATTTCCTTTTTCTTCTCCCAAATCTGGCAACACAACTGGATCAGGGATCATTCATTTCACACAGATAGAAACCCAGATGTGTTACTGCTGCAGTTACATCTCAATGGCTCCTCTCCAGCCAGTTTCATCCCTCTTTTCCAGCTTCCAGCCTCCCACTGCTGTGGTCTATAAGTTCTCTCTTTCTTTGCATCCTTTATATTTTTGCACATTGCTTTGGTCCCAGCAAAGTAGGTCTCCAGCTTTGCAGAAAGTTCATACTCTCCAGCCCTCAAGGATGGCTATCCACCCTCCTTCAGCCTCCTCCAGCCTGAGACTAATTACGTTTTCCTGAACTCCAAGGGAAGATGGAATAGCGTGTTTTCTGTGAGAGAAAGTTCTCTCTCCATGATCCTCAGTGTGGCTCTCCATGAAAGGGGGCTCACTCACCATAAACACGCTCCCCATGTGGACTGATGGGCCAGGTCATGTGATAGCCATCATAATAACAGTGATGAGCCCTAACATTGCTGGGGCGGTCGCTGAACTGAGCTCTTTTCAGACGCTGCCTCTTTCCTCCAGCAGCTCTAGGTGGTGCGTGATGGCTTCCTAATGTGACAACCTGGGCACAGCTTTGTTCCCAGAATTCCCTTCTACCCGCATTTCCCATTAGGATGGGTACAAAGGAGGTACAACTCATGAGACTTGGCGGTACAGCAGGGGCAGCAGCTAAGGTGCAGCGCACACAAATTGCTGCTGATCTGCCGATTGTCAGCGGGAAGCAAGTTGAGCCTGAAATTTCTCTCCATTCCCCCAGATCTTCCTTCAGTTCTCTGACTCCTGGGTCAGGTGTGTGGTGGGTTCAGCCCGTCTTCATGGGCTTCCATCCCACTTGTGATCTTCCCTTACTGCCTGCCTGCCTGTGGACTTTGGGCTCCAGCATCAAATGTGGAGACAGCCTTGCTTAGCCAGCTGCACTGTTACTGCAGAAGCTGGTTCCCTCTGATAAATCCCTTAGTAAACACACACATACACACACACATGTATATCTAATTTGCTACTGGTTCTGCTTCTCTGGATGAACTCTGATACAAGGTGGAAACCGTGAATATACCTGTTCTATGGATGAGGACACTGAGGTGTCCAATTCTAGTTTCAACAGGTCTCCAGATGGAGAGGAGTTTTGCCGCAGGGTGTATCATACCCAGAATCTCACCAGATAACTGACTTAGATGATTTAGATCCTGAGATTTGGGGCTTTTGAGCTGAGGAGATTTTTCACTCTGAGTTGATGCTATAAATGGATTGAGACTTTTGGGGATGTTGGGATGGGGTGAATGAGTTTTGCATGTAGAATAGACATGACTCTTTGGTGGCCAGAGGACAGACTGCGGTAGTCAGAATAAGGGCTGTCCAAAGATATTCACATTCTAATACCTGGAACCTGTAAATATGTTACCTTACATGTCAAAAAGAACTTTGCAGATGTCACTAAATTAGGGATCTTGGGATGGGGAGACGATCCAGGATTTTCGAGGTGGGCCCAACGTAATCACAAAAGTCCTTATAAGTGAGAGAGAGAAAGGCAAGTGAGCTGGAGGAGATGTGGTGACAGCATCAGATTGAATGATGCAGGGCCATGAGTGAAGGCAAGTGGGCCACCTGTAGAAGATGGAAAAGGCAAGGAAACGATAAATGAAAAAGGAAAGGAAAGGAAGCTTCTCCTAGACTCTCCAGAAGGAATGGAACTCTACTCACCCATTTTAGACTTCTGATCTCCAGAACATTAAGATAATAAATTTGTTGGGTTTTTTTAAAGACTTCATTTTTTAAAGAGGAGTTTTAGGCCTACAAAAAATTGGGAGGAAGGAAGAGAGATTTCTGATATATCCCCCACTACCACACACACCTAGCCTCCACCATTACCAGCATCACTCACCAGAATGGGACATTTGCCACCAAGGTTGGACCTAGGTTGACATCATAATTACCCAAAGTCCACAGTTTACTTTTAGGGTTCTCTCTTACATTGAGAGTACAGTGGGATTTATCAGAGGAGGAAGTAAATTACTTAGGTGTTCATTTACTGAGATTTGGGGGTGGTTTGTTACTGCAGCAAAAACCTAACCTAGGGCTTCCCTGGTGGCGCAGCGGTTGAGAGTCCGCCTGCCGATTCAGGGGACACGGGTTCGTGCCCCGGTCCAGGAAGATCCCGCATGCTACGGAGCGGCTGGGCCTGTGAGCCATGGCCGCTGAGCCTGTGCGTCCGGAGCCTGTGCTCCGCAATGGGAGAGGCCACAACAGTGAGGGGTCCGCGTACCGCAAAAAAAAAAAAAAAACAACAACAACAAACCTAACCTATACAGATGCCTTTGAGAATCTGATGAAATCTTTTCACTTTCTGCTCAGGAGAATGCCTACCTGCCTGTGAACATTACATTTGGGCTCCCCTGGGTATCTGCTACCTGAGATCTCAAAACTGTTGGCTTAAACCCTGGCTAGTTTCACGCTTTATGACCTGATTTACAATAGAGGTGACCTTCCCTCCCATCGCAACTCCTCTTACCCGCACCCTCTTCCCTCCAGAGATGGCCTCTGAGCTCCATATTCCTTCCCCTCCTGGATGCCACCTGGGATGGACCTAAACCCATCAACAGGATATAAAATCATTGTTACAGTCACTCAAGCTTAAGGGGTTCAGGGAACTTTGGCATCCCTGAAGCTCATCCAGGGACCTCCAATCAAGAACTTCAGCTCTCTAAGGTTCATGAAATCTCTCCAGGATCTCAGACCTGTCCAATGCAGGACACTGAGAAGAGCTCACAGTTAGACGGAGCCCAAGTTATGAAACCTCAGGTGCGATGAGAACAACCCCCAAACTACCTCAGTGACACTGGAAGCCAACGCTTAGGCTTAGGCTCCGTGTGGTGGTCACAGAGGCACCCTGCCTGGACGCCAAGAAAAACTGGCCACCCACTGTGAGGACTGCAGGTGACTGCGGTGCCTCTGGGTCCTGCCATAGTCCTCGAGGCCTGGCCCTGCTCTCCAGTGATGGAGCACAGCACAAATACTGGAGGCGGCCCTTCCTGCCCCATATGGGACTGCTGATGCCAGCCTTTACTCAGGTGCACCCCAGGGGGGTGATGGAAACTTGATTAGAACCTCATCAGAACCTGCCCCACCCAATTCTGATGTCTCCCTTTTATCTTTCACAGGTTTTACTCACAAATGAAACTCTCACCTTGCAGATTCCCTCTCAGTGTCTGCTTCCCAGAGAGCCAGGGCTGACAGACATGATGTTCTCGGCCCCAAGAGCTTCTCTGAGCCTCAAAGTCATGACCTTGAACCTCCTTTCCGAGGCTCAGTTTCTAGGGCTTCAGCTGGTGGAAAAACACCAACACCTGAAGACCTCAAACTCCTTCCGCCCGGGTCTCTGCTTCCCGTGAAGCTTTGCTCTCCCCTGGCAAAGGGGAGCATCCTGGAGACACTCAGATGTAGATTCAAATGCTGGATCTGCCACTGGGCAGCTGTGCGAATTACTGTGTGTGTGTGTGTGTGTGTGTGTGTGTGTGTGTGTGTGCGCGCGCGCACGCGCGCGCGCGCATGCACGCACCTCTTTGCGTGAATGCCCCTACGTGTGCAGGTGTACCTCCTTCTCTGAGTGGGCATAAAGCCCACCTGGTATCTGTGTCTCTATCTGTCAATGAATCCATTAATTTTTCTCTCTCTGACTTGCTTACACCTCCCACCCCGTATTTGCTGCCAGTGCCAACATGGGGATAAGGGACTCAGACCTGAGGGCTTCAAGTTCTGAGGAAGGAGAAGTCTGTTTTCAGCAGCAGGCAGCTCTCAGCTGATCCTTGGGGCAGGAACATGTTGCAAATCCCAGGGGGCTCTGAGTGCCCCCCAGATTTCATTGAGCCCTAAGACCAGGGGCTGCTATAAGGAAGGAGTGACTGGTATCTCCTGCTGCTGACCACCCCCCCAGGAAGCCTCCCCAGGATGCAGACCCTGACTCAACCTTGACTTTGGGGACTCCCAGGCAGGGCAGCAAACAGCCACCCACAGGTGCAATTCACCCACCAAACAACGTCAAGAACCAAAGTGCTGCAAACATGGTCAGTGCAGCCTAGAGGTTAGGAAACTTGGCTCCACTGAGCAGCAAGGAAAACCAAAACTCAGAGATGGGAGTAACTCACATGGGGCCACAAGTTCACGCCACCAGTGAGTGGTAAAGTCTGGATTCACACCAGACCAGACCGGCCCTCAGCCCTTTTGCTTCCTCTCTACCCCATGACAGCTTTGAAATCAACTCTACGTTTTTGATTTTTAAGACGACAATAATCCATGAAGGAAACCGGGGAGGTCCCTGGGGCACTAGCCAGGCAGGAGGAAGGAGGCCAGTCCCTACTTGTGGATGCACTGGCGACCAGTGCTGGAGTTGATGACCCACCTGAGGATGTACAACAAGGTGAGGGGCTGACCTCTGACTTCTCTGGGCTCAGCCAGAGTTGTCTCCAGCCTCCAGGAGAGTGACCCAAATGGAAGTTTCTCTTACACTGGCCACCTGCTTTATTAAAAGCACTAAATCTCTGAGCTTCCCTGTCAATGACCAGGGAGGGTCAGGAAAGCAACAGCAGAAGGTCTTGGGCAAGGGCTCGCCAAGCCCTGCAGTGGTAAACCTTCATCTTCTAACTTATTAATAACTCCTGCTGCCTGCATTTAGAGGCTCAGTGACTTTCCTGCTCAGTGTTACGGAGTCTTCAAGCTGCCTCTGGTCCAGCTCCATCTGGTGCAGAGCTCACTTCTGTACTTGCAGATGAGCCCAGCACCCACTAGACATCCGTGCAGGTTGCCGCTTTGAGGCATGGGAGGGGAAGAGTGGGGAGGGTCTTAGGGTGGGGATGTGCAGGCTGCGTGGAGGGAGGGAAGACATTGCACTCCTTGACAGGCCCTGCTGTGGAGGCAGAGGCTCTGGGCGAGGTTCCTGGGTGCGCTTCCATTGCCCCAGTTCAAGGCCAGCTTCTCCTGTGACCAGCTGTGTGATCTTGGCTAAGATACTCAATCTCTCTGAGCCTTGCCTCATCTGTTAATGGAAGTCATGATAGTGCCTACTCCAAGGGATTGTTGTCAGGATGCAATGGGACAATGACTGGATAGTGTTTCACCTGGCACTTAATAAATGCTCATCTTTGCTGTAAATGAGCTTCTGCTCCTAGCTCTACTCCTGTCTCACATTCTCAACAACTCTGTGAGTAGATAGCATCACCCCAGCTGATAGGCGAGGAATCCAAGGCTCTTTGGAGAGGAGAAGGAAGTTTCCTAAGGCCACACACAACCTCATGGCAGAAGACAGAGATTCCAGCCCCAGGCCGACACTGTCTCACCTCAGAATCCTCAGTTTTCCTCCCATGCTGAGAAAGGCTGCTATCTCTCAGTAGTTCTCAGCATTTTCTTTTCCAGTAGCGTTTGACAAATGTCCCCTGAAGTCACACACCAGCAGAGGAACCTTGCAGTCAGGGCTCAGCTCCATCAGAGCAGGTGTACCTGCCCCAGCCCAGAAGGCAGCTGGGCTTGGATGAGGCCCAGGGGCTCTAGGTGGCTTGAGGAACCTCCAAGGACACTGAGCAGAGACCTGGCCCTGGTCTGTCTCCCACATCTGTTCTTGAAACTTAACACGATTCCAGAGGATAGACTTTTGGGACAGGGAGAACTAGGGTCACTCTAGGCTCCAGATAAGTCTTCAGTGCAAAGGTCAGGAAGAAACCATGTCAGGGGAAGCCAACATGACCTTGCCTGTGTGTGGAGAATGATGTTGTCACCAACTGCTAACTTCTGTAAAGGCCGTGCTCTGTTTGCCAGCTGCTGTCCTGAATGCTCAGCAACCATTATTCTGCTGTGACAGCCTGTTGAGATAGGCTCTACTTTTATACTCATTTAACAGATGAGGAAGCTGAGGCCTACCTTAGGTCTCAAACACATGAAAGCTGAGATTGAAGCCCAGGACTATCTTCCTGAAGCTGCTCTGTCACCTTCTCACCTTCTCATCCAACATAGGAGATGCCAATTTGAGACCTCTGGGGGTGAGGATCAGCAAATTGAACCTAGAGTCCCCTGAGAGGACACCTGTCTTCTGGTGAGCATTGTCTAAGTCTTAAAAATGGTTTTAGGTGGGTCCAGGAGGGTATGAAGAGGCCAGGGCTCTACCCCTCCCTAATCCCTTCCCCAGCCCCCAGGACCTCTTCTCCCATCTTTAAGGGGCAGGAGCTAAGCCCAGCACCTGAGGTGGCCTCTCCTGACAGCCCTGTGTGGCCCTACCATGCAGGTGCTGGTAGGAGGGCAGGGTCTGGAGCATGTGCCATTAGTGCAGGGCAGCCTAGCGGTTAAGACCACTGACATTAGGGTCACATGGAATGAAGTTTGAGCTCCATCTCTGCAACTCACTAGCTGTGTGTCCTTAAACAAATTATCTAAACTTTCTGTACCCACCCTTCCTCACCTGTGAAATGGGGCTGAGGATAGCTAGGTTTTAAGATCGTTTCAACTACTAAGTAATAACAAAGAGAGCTGATATTATAAAACGTGTACTTTGTGCCAGGTACTATTCTGAATGCTTTAACCTGAACTAGTAAGTGCTGAAGCCTGGGTTGCAATGCAGGTAGGCTGGATCCAGAATCTGTGCTCTGAAAAGCTGGGCCAAAATGAATGTGAAGTCCTTAGAACAGGGCCTGGAATATCCTAAAACCAGGATTTCTCCATGTGTGCCCTTCACGCAAACTTGAGTCAGAGTCACCTCGGGCTGGGAAGAGGTGGGCAGAAGTAAGTGGGGGGGTGCCTGTTTGAATTACAGATTCCGCAGCCTTATCTGATACCCACTGAGTCAGAATTACTGGGGCCTGGAGATCAGCTTTTGAACAGACATGTCTATCCTCCTTGACCAGATAATTCTTAAGCCCCCTGAAGAATTAGCATCAGGGACTTGGTGTGCCATGAAAGCAGCTATGAATTTATTTCACAAGTTTCAAGACTAGAGATCTAGAGCCCTATGTTCTGGAGCAAGCCCTGGCACGAGCAAGCCACCGTACCATGGGTCATTCCCTTGTCTCAGATTTCCCATATGTCTAACAGAGATCCTGGTCCTCATGCTGCCCACCTCATGGGACACATGTGAGCGTGAGCGTGATGGTGACTGCAGAGATTGCCTGTAACAAAGCAGGCAGGCCCAGAGTCACACTGCCCCAAGATGAAATCCTACTGCTGACAGGGATGTCATTTTAATTTCCTTGTTGTTTCTTTTATTATATTTTAAAATTATTTTCTAAGTGGTTGCCTCAGGGATTACCATTAATGTTAATTTAAAACAATCTAGTTCAAATTAATGCCAGTTTAATTTCAAAAACATAAAAAAATCTTTGCTCCAATAAAGTCCTATTACCTCCTCCCATGCTATTATTATGCAAATTATCTTCATATGTTCTAAGCCCATCAGCACAGATTTATAATTATTGCCTTGTGCAGTTGTCTTTTAAATCAAATATGAGAAGGAAATAATTACAAAGATTGCATTTCCACTGCCTTTTATCTTTACCTATGTAGCTACCATGACAGTGCTCTTTATTTCTTCATGTGGATTAAAATTGTTATCCAGAGTCCTTTCATCTCAGCCTGAAGCACTGTTTTCAGTATTCCTTGCAGGGCAGCTCTGCTAGTGACAGATACTCAGTTTTTTGCATATCTGGTAAGATCTTAATTTCTCCCTCCGTTTTGAAGAATGTTTTTCCTGGATATAAATTTCTTGGTTGACAATTTTTCTTTAAGCACTTTGAATATGTCATCCCACTGCCTTTGGGCCTCCATGGTTGCTGATGAGAAGTCAGCTGTTAATATTATTGATGGTTCCTCATCTGTAATGGGTCATTTTTTTCTTGCTGCTTTCAAGATACTCTCTTTGTCTTCAGCCAGACTGTTGTCTAAATGACTATACTTTCTACATTCCTACCAGCAATATATAGGGGTTCCAATTTCTCCACATAACACTTATTATTATCTGACTTTTTATTCTAGTAAGTATGAAATGGTTTTCCTGATAACTAATGACATGGAGCATCTTTTCATGTGTTTATTGGTCATTTATATATCTTCTTTGGAGAAATGTATATTCAAATCATTTGTCCATTTTTAACTGGATTGTTTGTCTTTTTTTGTTGCTGAGTTGTAAGAGTTTTAAAAATATAGTCTGTCTTTATTAGGTATATGATACATTCAAATACATTTTTCCAGTCTATGACTTGCCTTTTCACTTTCTTGACAGTGGCGTCTGAAGAACAAAAGTTTTAAAAATGTTGTTAAAGTCAAATTTACCTTTATTTTTGTTTGTTTGTTACTCAGGCTTTAGGTGTCAAATCTTGGCATTTGTTGCCAAATCCAAGGTCATGCAGGTATACCCTTAGGTTTTCTCCTAAGAGTTTTGTAGAGTCATCTCTTACACTTATGTCTGACCATTTTGAGTTATTTTTGCACATAATATAAGGTAATGGTCCAGCTTCATTCTTTTGCATGTGGCTATCCAGTTGTTACAGCACCATTTGTTGAAAAGGCTATTATTTTCCCATTGATTTGTCTTGGCACCTTTGTTGAAACTCAGTTGACCACAGAACCATGGGTTCATTTTTGGACTCTCAATTATAGTTCATTGATTATATGTCTGTCCTTATGCCAGTTCCATGTTGTCTTTATTACTGCTGCATTCTAGTATGTTTTAAAGTTTAAAAATGTGAATTATCCTACATTGTTTCTCTTTTCCAAAATTGTTTTGGCTGTTCTGGGTCACTCGCAGTGCCACATGTATTTTATTTATTTATTTTTTAGTTTTTTAAACAACTTTATTGAGATATAATTCACATACCATACAGTTCACCTATTTAAAGTCTACAATTAAATGGTTCTCAGTATAATCACAGATATGGGCAACCACAGTCAATTTTAGAACACTTTCATCACCTCAGTAAGAAACCCCATACGCTTTAACTATCGCCCTCCTGCCCACCTATTCCATCCCCTCAACCCCACCCATTAGCGGGTGCCCTAATCACCCACTAATCTACTTTCTTTCTCTATAGATCTCCATATTCTGGACATTTCATATGAATGGAATTATGTAACCCATGAAGAGATGCACAACATCACTAATAATTAGAGAAATGCAAATCAAAACTACAATGAGGTATTACCTCACACCGGTCAGAATGGCCATTATCAAAAAATCTAGAAACAATAAATGCTGGAAAGGGTGTGGTGAAAGGAACCCTCCTCCAGTGTTGGTGGGAATGTAAATTGATACAACCACTATGGAGAACAGTATGGAGGTTCCTTAAAAAACTAAAAATAGAACTACCATATGTCGCAGCAACTCCACTACTGGGCATATACCTTGAGAAAACCATAATTCAAGAAGATACAAGTACCATGATGTTCATTGCAGCACTATTTACAATAGCCAGGACATGGAAGCAACCTAAATGTCCATCGACAGATGAATGGATAAAGAAGATGTGGCACAGATATACAATGGAATATTACTCAGCCATAAAAAAGAATGAGAGTGAGTTATTTGTATGAGTGAGTTATTTGCATGAGGTGGATGGACCTAGAGTCTGTCATACAGAGTGAAGTAAGTCAGAAAGAGGAAAACAAATACCGTATGCTATTGCACATATATGGAATCTAAAGAAACGGTACTGATGAACCTAGTGGCAGTGCAGGAATAAAGACGCAGACACAGAGAACGGAATTGAGGACATGGGGCGGAAGGGGAAGCCACATATATTTTAGTAGCAGCTTGTCAATTTCTACAACGAAGTCATCTGAGATGCTAATAGGGATTGTATTGAATCTGCAGATCAATTTCAGGAGTATTGCCACCTTAACAATACTGCATCTTCCAATCCATGAACATGGAATGTTTGTCCATTTATTTGCATCATCTTTAATTTGCTTCAATAAAGTTTCATAGTTTTCAGAGCATAAGTTTTGCACTTCTTTGGTTAAATCTATTCCTAAATACTTTATTCTTTTTGATTCTATTGTAAATGTAATTGTTTTCTGAATTTCATTTTTGGTTTGTTCCTTGCCAGTGCATAGAAATACAATCAATTTTTATATATTTATCTTGTATCTTGCAGTCTTGGTGAACTCATTTGTCCTAATAGGTTTTTAGTGGGTTTCATTTTTTATTAGTTTTAGTAAATTTAGAGGATGACTTAGGACTTTCTATACACAAAATCATGTCATCTGTAATTAAAAATAGTTTAACTTCTTCCTTTCCAATCTGGTTGCCTTTCATTTCTTTTTCTTGCCTAATTATCCTGGATAGAACCTCTAGTACAACATTGAATAGAAGGGGGTATGCCCACAGCCACCCTGGGGTGACCAGACCCAGCTGTTAAGTTCCACTTACTGCTGGCTAATTGTTCTGTTGTTTAAAAAAAAAAATGCTCTGGAGCACAAATTGCTTCACAGACAAATCTAATCAATCTTGGGCTCCTTTGAAGGGATAGTTTCAGAGGTCAGTGTTAGAGATTTATTCTGACCCCCGGAGGGTTCTTCTCACCTGTCTCTTTCCCTAGTTCTCTCTGGGAAAATAGCTGGCCATCAGTTTAACCTATATCTCCAATGAATCTATCAATCTCTTCCCAATTACATTTCTCTACAACTTTCACTAATTTTGACAATTACCTTACACTTGAACTTCTCCACATTCTGCTGCAAATAAAGTCAGCTCCTTTGGGGTGGGGGTAATTTGGTGCGCTCTATTCTATACCCAGCTACTCCCCTTGAGCAAAATCATCTCTCAGCCTCATCTCTGCTTCTGGGGTGGGGAAAATGGCACACTTATCTCTGTATGACATCCCCATTTCAGGATTTGAGTGTTTAGTGGATGGGGCAATAGCAGCTCCAGATCTCTTGGACTTGCCTCTTTGTCAGAAACTCCCACCCCATGATGCAGGGCAAGGACAGTGAGGGTCCCATTCTTCTCAGTGATGTTGCACTCAAGTAGAGCCCATGAGTGGGGGATGGGCAGAAGACGAGCACCTCCACCTCTTAGTCACACTTACCCTGAACTTAGCCTTGACAACAGGTAGCTGGGGGCAGGATTAGAAATACTGATATCCTACCCTTCCTGGGAAAATAGGTCTCTGGCTGGAAGAGGGATCCCTGTGTTCTCAGCTGTACCAATATTGAGTGCACTTTCCATCATGTAGAACTGGGCAGGGGTGGTAAGGATATGAGTCTTGGTTCAAATATCCCAGACTCTGCAGGTCTTATCAGTTTTTGTGGGGTTTCTTAAATAAATGCTTCTGTATTTGCTTTATGTCCATAGGACCATTTCTAAAGATTTTAAAGGTTTGGGTGGGGTTTATTTTGTTTTGGTTTTTAGTATTTTTCACCAGTTTCACAGAAAAATGGGTTTCTGGAGCATTTCATGCTGTCATGCTAGAAGTGGAAAATTCTTATCATTATTTTTGACTTTTCCCCTCAAACATGATCCTTTCCAGGTTCCCACTGAAAGATGCCATCATCCACCAGACAAGAGTGCTCAGTGTCGTTGTCCCTGGTTCTGTTCATCAAGTATCTCAGGACTTGACCTTTCTGGTCCTCTTGGTTAGGGCTTGTTGGGTAACTAGCTCTGACACACTCATTGTGAGTGGAAGCAGCATGATTCAGTTCTGGCCAGGGCACTTAAACACCAATGTGAGACACTCTCCCCTCTCTCCTCCCAAACCCCAAAGTTATTTTTTTCTTCTTACACAGTGAGAAGAAACTTTCTAAACAGTGGCTAATTCAAAAGCCTGGTTTCCTGAGTGAAGAACATATAAAGCAGGGCCATAGCTGGCCATTGATGGACATGTAGCCCAAGCAAGAAACTAGGTGTGGAGCGAAGCACTCCCTTACTCTATATGATGAAATAATAGCATGACCACAAAACATTTATCTGTGCTTTGCATGGTTGTCTCCAGAGGCTTAGAAAAATCAATTCATTTGTCTGAATCCCTGGGAAGGAGGGGGTTGGAAAGTGAACCCAGGTATGACCCACAGCCCTTGTTCTCAACTGTCCCCTTCAATGACCACACCAGGCACTGGACCCTGCTGGCCTTGTCCCTGACCTCCTGGGGTGTCTGTCTTTGTGCTGACTGCTCTGACAGGCAGAAAGTGTTTCTTCCCTTTGAATTCTTATCTGCTTCCTGGAAGGTTCTAGCAACGGGCTCTTGTTTGGTCCTCTGGAGCCACACAGAGTGAGTCTAATTTTCTCAGAAACTGCAAAATAGATTTAATAAACTCCACTAAGGTGTGTAATCTCATAGACAGGATGCAAATGTTCTATCCTTTGGATTTTTTTTTCATAATTACTAGAACCATGAAAATTGCAGGGATTAGAGACTTGGCTGGAAACGAGGATGGATTGTATCGCCAAGAAAGTAAAAATGAACTGAAACTCCTGCACAATAAGGCCAGCTAGGATTTGCATTAAATTAGGAGGAAGGTCCAGGGCCATTAATTCCATGGGAACAAGCAATGACCTTCTGGGGTTTGTTTAGGATACTCAGAAGCAGGGAGATTTGAGGTCTTTCTTCAAAAAACAAATCCATTACTAACACCGTACTCAATGGTGAAATACTGAAAAAGCTTTTCCTCTAAGATGAGGGAAATGAAAAAAATGCCCACCTCTACCACTTCTGTTCAACATAGTACTGAATGTTCTAGTTGGAGCAGTCAGCTTGTTCGTAAAAATGAACAATCTGAAAAGGAAATTAAGAGAACAATTCCATTTACAATAGTACCACAAAGAACAAAATACTTAGGAAATAGGTTAACTGAGGAAGTGGAAGACTTGTACACTAAAAACTATGAAACATTGCTGAAAGACATAAAAGAAGATGTAAGTAAACAAAAACATGTTCATGGATTTGAAGATGTATTATTATAAACTTAACATTAATATGTCAATGCTACTCAAAGCAATCTACAGATTAAATGCAATCCCAATGATTTTTTTTTGCAGAAATAGAAAAATCCATTCTGAAATTAATATAGAATCTCAAGGGATCCTGAACAGCCAAAAATATCTTGAAAAAGAACAAAGTTGGATGTCTTACACTTTCTGATGTCAAAACTTACTACAAAATATAGTAATCAAAACAGTGTGGTACTGGCATAAAGACAGACATATATACCAATTAAGTAGAGTACAGAGCCCCAAAATAAAGCTTTGATATGTGGTCCAGAGATTTTCAACAAGAGTTCCAAGAGAATTCAGTGGGGAAAGAACAATCTTTTTAACTAATGGTATTGGGAAAACTGGATATCTACATGCAAAATAATAAAGATGGACCCTTATCTTAAAACATATACAAAAATTTACCCAAATTAGATTAAAAACCTAAATATAAGAGCTAAAACTATAAAATGTTTAGAAGAAAACATAGATGAAAACTTCATGACATTGGATTCAGCAGTGATTGCTTTGATATGACACCAAAAGCACAGACAACAAAAGAAAAAACTAAATTAGAACACATCAAAAATTTTGTAAAAACTTTTGTGCATCAAAGGGCATTATCAGCCAAGTAATAAGGCAACCCACAGAATGTAAGAAAATATTTGCAAATCATATCTGATAAGGGATTAACATCCAGATTATATAAAGAACTCCTAAAACTCAATGAAAACAACAACAATTTTAAAAGGGGCAAAGGACCTGAACAGACATTTCTCCAAAGAAGATATACCAATGTCCAATAAGCACATGAAAAGATTCTCACAAACGATAAAAATTAGGGAAATACAAATCAAAACCACATAAGATACCACTTCACACTCATTAAGATGACTATAATCAAAACGATAGAAAATAACAAGAGTTGGTGAGGATGGAACACTTGGACACTGCTGGTGGGAATGTAAAATGGTGCAGCCACTGTAGAAAACAATATGGCAGTCCTCTAAAAAAACAAACACAGAATATAATCCAGCAATTCCACTTCTGGGTAGGTACCTCAAAGAACTAAAATTTGAGATTCAAAAGATATTTTTATACCAAGATTCATAACAGCATTATTCACAATAGCCAAAAGACGGAGACCACGCAAATGTTCATCAACAGATGAATGTATAAACAAAACGTGGTGTATACATACAATGAAATATTATTCAGCCTTAAAAAGTAGTGAAATTCTGATACATGCTATGACATGGATGAAGCTTGAAGACATTATGCTGTGTAAAATAAGCCAGACACAAAAGGACAAATATTGTATGATTCCACTTATATGAAGTATCCGGAATAGTCAAATTCTTAGAGACAGAAGGTAGAATAGTGGTTAGCAGGTGCTTGGGGAGAGGGAGAATGTGGAGTTATTGTTAAATTGGTACGGAGTTTCAGTGTGGAATGATGAAGTTCTGGAGACGGATAGTGGTGATGTGAATGTACTTAAGGCCATTAAACTTACACTTTGTGAGAGAGTGGTAGTGTATATTTGGACATATATACACTACCAAATGTAAAATAGATAGCTAGTGGGAAGCAGTCGCATAGCACAGGGAGATCAGCTTGGTGCTTTGTGACCAGCTAGAAGGGTGGGATAGGGAGGGTGGGAGGGAGGGAGACGCAAGAGGGAAGAGATATGGGGATATATGTATATGTATAACTGATTGACTTTGTTATAAAGCAGAAACTAACACACCATTGTAAAGCAATTATACTCCAATAAGAATGTTAAAAAAGGTAAATTTTATGTTATATATATTTTACAATTAAAATGTAAAATGCATACAGAAATTTGCATGCTAACAAATAAAACCCAGAAAATCCCAAATTTACTAAATGTCTGCTGGAAGAATTCCTAGAGATCATCTAGGCCAATTTCACTTTCCAGGATAACATTCATCCACTACCACCATCTGTTTCCCCCTACTCCCCACCCCCAAGAGGAAGAGGCTTGCTCAAGGACAAGCAGCTGGTCCATGGGAACCCGGAACTAGAATATAGGCTTTCTGACGCCTCCCAGTGACCTTCTCACTGCATCACTTAGTCTTGGCTCCCCTTCAGCTTAGATAATGAAAGTTACCAGCCTGTCATCAGAGCAGTAGGGAACACCATGGTGGTAAAAGCAGAGCCTTCTCTTCATACACCTGTGTGGTCCACAAGAAGCAGTGGGATATGTGTGATGGAGCAGGGCCTGAACATCCCAACCTCTCTTTTACTTCCCACTTCATATATGGCAGCACACAAATCACAGCTTCTCATCACATGCACATGGCAGACATTGTTAATCAATTATAGCACCTGCCCCACTGAGTCTGGACCCAACCTCACAACTGTATTCAATACTAGAGTTTACACGTGGGGTGAAATCTGTCTCCCCCCATATTCATAAGCTTTATCAAGAGAAGAATAATAAAAATAATAAAAGAGAGAAGAACAATACTTTTTTTCATTTCTTTCTAAAAGTACTATTGAATATCTGTTATGTGTCATGTGCTTGGTTAGGAACTTTACCAACATTACCTCATGTAATCCCCCAACCAATTAAATGATCCTTATTTAACACATGGGAAAGCTGAGATTCAGAGTTGCAAAAATATTTGCCCAACTTTGCCCTTCTAGGCTTTCACAGAACTGGACTTCAAACCCAGGGCTCTCTGACTGCACAACTATTCAGCATACCTGGAAAATCTCTAATACCAGGTAGGTTGACAAGTTTCATTTCACAAACCCATGCCAGCTGGTTGGTTTTGTTTTCCTGATATGTAACTTTGAAAAGAAGATTGGGGCTGGGTTCAGGATCAGGAAGAAAGAGTGCTGTGATGGATTAGTGATGTCTGCCATGGGAATGCAGAGGCCTTGCATAGGCCAAAGCCAGTGTGTGAGAGAGTTATGGGTCACATGTCAGGATTTGTTTCTGAAGTGGGACAGGGTACATATGAGTGCTGCCTGTTCTTGCCTATGATGGCCATGCAGTCTTACTCTACTCTCAGGCTCTGGGTCCCCCAGTTCTCTGCTCTGCTCTGCAAGGAAACCACCCTGCCACTTCCCTGGGTTGGCAATGGGATTGAAAAAGATAATGGAGGAGAAAGCACTTGATGCCTAAGTGAAAATGGTGGAGTAGACACATATTTACCTTCTTCTCTCAAAATCAACCTAAAACAACAATCACAAAAATGAAAAATAGAGGGGGTGTCTTTTCATTGTGAATTATACCAGAAATCGGCTACAACTCCAACCACAAAATCTGAAACATGCCAAGTTTTGTAAAATCTATCAAAACAAGTGAAGAGGGCTTCCCTGTTGGCGCAGTGCTTGAGAGTCCGCCTGCCGATGCAGGACACATGGGTTCGTGCCCCGGTCCGGGAAGATCCCACACGCCACGGAGCGGCTGGGCCTGTGAGCCATGGCCGCTGAGCCTGCACGTCCGGAGCCTGTGCCCCGCAACGGGAGAGGCCACAACAGTGAGAGGCCCGTGTACCGCAAAAAAATCAAAAAAAGAAAAGAAGTGAGGATGATGGCATGAGAGGGGCAGGGGCAGTGGCATGCCAGAGCAGGCTCAAACCAGCTCACGGAACTGATGGTTAGATTTTCAGGAATTTCATCAGTCAGTTGTTAAACACAGCCACAATGAACAATTAAATTGTTTTAACTCATAATGAAACAGATTATATTAAAACCACAGTTAATAAACACGCAAAACCTATCAATCCCTAATTACAGTATAATATTGTACTATTGAATACACGTTTGAGGCTAGCTGCATCTATGGTACAGAAACACTGTAGAATGGTGCACGCCTCTGTGTCTCTTCCAAACCTCCCGCTCATTAACATCTCATTGGTAGCTTGAAATTGAACATGGTGGGAGTATTCACACCACAGAGACTGGCCAGCACTACAAATCAGGGCTTTGTTTCCTGGAGAGCCAGTGGTGAATTATTTACCAGTACACCACCGAGTGTGGGAGAAGGCCAGAGCAAGGAGAGAAGGGACAGATTCCAGTGTGGAGGCAGAAGCAGCATTCCATGTCACCCAGCCCTCAGCCAAGAATGACACGGGCCCAGAAAGGCCCAGGAACTTGTCCACCATGACACAGGAAGTCTCTGGCTGCCCACCTTCCAGGGTGGAGGGAGCCAGAGAGGGTCTGTGTCTCTGGAGGGGAGCCCCTGGCTCCCTGATGATGCCCTTCTGTCTCGTGCCCAGAGCTCAGGGAGGGGGGTGCCCACCTATGAGAGGGGCCGCCTCACCCATTGTCTCTTTCGGGATGACGTAAGCTCATGTCTCTGTGAGTCTGCAGGGACTCAGGTTCCTGATCTCTCTCAGGGGGCCCCTGACTCCAGTGAGCACTAGAATTCCTCCATCAGACTGGAGGTTTGTAAAGGCAGGTCTGTTTTTCTGTCCAGACTAGGGGCTCCTAAGGGCAGGACCATGCCTCCCATATCATACTGGGGGGACAGGACTGCTTCTCTCTTCAGGTTTGGAGTTTTGAGGACTGTCTTACTCGGAGCCTCTGTGGGCATAACTGTGTCCCCTCTTCAGGCGAGGCTTTCTGTTCAAGCATACCCCGCTGGACATCTTCCCTTGTTCTTTGTAAGACTGGGATCTGGGGTGGGTAGAGTCTGTCAAGCCAGCCCTGTCCAGTCCAGGGGGACCCTGAGGGGAAGATAAGGAGCTGGTCTGGAAGAGGGAAGGAGAAGGATGCTGACTTTTAAACCCCTTGGATACAGGGGAACATCTGTGCCAGAAGGACGAAGGGCCCAGAGATCCTGAGGACAGTCCCCCACTGTGTCTTCCATCCTGGGAAAGACCAGGCAGAGCTAGGACCAGCCCCAACCCTCTTGAAGCCCTCACTAATAACTAAGGAACAGAGACAGCTGGGCTTATCCACCTACTCATCCATCCATTCATTCATTCATTCAACAAGCATTTCTTGAGCACCTACTATGTGGCTGGCACCATGCAGAGCACAGGGGATGCAACAGGGCACAAAACAGACAAGGTCTCTATACCATAAAGCTTGCAACTTATGGGGGAGATTGATAATAAATACACCGATGAATGAATAAGCAAGATAACTTCCTACAGTATTAAATGCCATGAAGGAAATAAAGCAGGATGATGTGGTACAGAGTGCCTGGGGTGGGGGTCCTTTCTCCAGGGGTCTGGGAAGGCTCTCAGGGTTTAGGCTGAGATCTGTGGATGAGAAGGGCGTCCCAGGCATCAAGACAGTGAATACGATGACCTTGGCACCATCTAGGAGTTCTCCATAGGCCAGGGTGGCTGAGCTGTTGTGCACAAGAGGGTGTGGGGCAGGATGAGGTTGTGAGAGTGGCTGGAGAGAGCTGTCATTTCATGCACAACCTCGTGACCATGGTGAGGACTCTGAAGTTTATTCTGGGAGCAGCAGGCGGAGTCAGACAGGTGAGGACAGCCTTGCAGCTGCTGGGCTGCTGGGCTCAGAAATGCTGCAGCGGAGGCCACAGGGGCCCCGCAGGGCTGAGCAATTAAACATCGAGGAGGTGGGGTCTTATCAGCACCAGGGCTGGAGTACAGATTAGACTGAAACTTGCTCTTTATTTCCAGAATTCAAGGTGGTGGCCTGGGGATGGGTGAGCACTGGGGAGGGTGGTGTGGTGGAGGTGCTGTTGCGGGAAGGGTGTCAGTGCACAGAGCTCAGGACCAAGAGGCCAGCTTGGAGTGGGCAGGGAGTGACAGGGACAGCAGCCTTCACTGAGCTCAGCCTATGAGCCAGGTCCTGAATAAAGCACCCACGTGTCCTCTAGCTCACCAGCACATGCTCTGTAAGTGTCCGCCCTCCTCGCTAGCTTTCATGATCACAGTCACCATCGTCGTCCTCCAGGTCCTTCATCGAGCACTCACCTGGCGCCGGGCCCTCTGCTAACTGGGTCTGTGTCTGTAACAACGACCCTCATCACACATCTGCATCAGGGCTGCTTCACCACCGTCCTCCCATGGGAAGTGGAAGCAAGGAGCTCAAGGTCATGCAGGGGGTGCTGAGGGTGTGATTCTGAGCCCAGCACGCTGTGCACCACCACTGCTCTGCACCCTCTCTGTGTAGGCTCCACTGATACCCCCAGTGGGGGTCCAAGGCTAAGAGGAGGGGAGGTCACACTAGAAGCCCTGCAGTGGAATCTGTACCCTGATGGGGAGGGGGTGCCTGCTCTCCTCATGTTCTCTCCACCACGCTGACATTTGGTGGGGCGCACAGGCTCACCCCAGGACCCCGAGTGAGTGGTCAGTGGAGGGCCAGTGGGAGAGGAGTGGGCCCTGTTCCCCAACAGACCCAGGCTCATGCCACTGGGGCTTGCGGCTCTGGGCCAGTCATTCAACTTCTCAGAGCCTCAGTTTCTTCCTCTGTAAAATGGGGCAGCGGCAGCTTGTTGGGAGGCTGGGGACGGAGGCAGGCACAGGTGTTTAGCACATAGTAGATGCTCAGGAATGGCTGTGCCTTCCCATCCCCCTTGGGGCTGAGGTTCCTGCAGGCTGGGGCCTGGGGTCCCCTCCCTTAGAGAGTCCTAAGCTCCCTCTGAGAGCACTGGGGGCGGGAGAAGAGGCTAGACTGGTCTTGGCACACTGTACCTCACTCAGCACGGAGGCCCCCTGAGGCCTTGGGAGAGCTCCACCACTGCCCACCCAAACGCTAGAGGGAAGCTCCGAGGCTGGCTCAGAACAGATTCACGTGCCTGAGGTCCCAGCAGTCTTGTGGACCCTCCACAGTGAATTCCTGCTTAACATAGGATGGTGCTGCTGGAGCCAGAGGAGGTCCATCTGAACAGGCCACTATCCACAAACTGCTTCTTGGGCCGAGGAGCCCATGATTCTCCACTGGGTCAAATGGGAAACGCTGTGCAGCCACAGCAAAAGCCTGCCTTGGGGACTGTGGCCCCCAACCAAGGTGAGCTCTTCCCCCTGCACTCCACAACCTGACCTCTCATCACCCACAGGTCATGCCCTGTCTCCTGGGAGATCACCACACTGCCCCTCACTAGATAGCCACTGTGTGGGTTTTAGCCCAGAAGATCCTGAATCCCAGGGAATCCTTCAGACTTGGGCAAATTGGGAGGGTTGGTCACCTTAACCCCCCACCTTGCCACCCTTCAGTGGTGGGCGAATACTAATAACTAACTCTCCCAGAGCACCCACCTGAGCACAGAGACCATCGCGCTTAATTCTCCTAATGGTCTTATGCAGGAGGAACAGTAACTGTGTCCACTTTGCAGGTGACAGAGAAGAGGTTTGGAGAGGAGAAATAAACAACCAGGAAGTGGGGGACCTATAGGCTTCCAGAGCCCCCCAGCTATCACCCCCAGGGCAGACCTGCACCCTATCACCCACCCCCAGGTACCCTCACACCATCATCTGTCCCCTATCCCCACACCCACGTGCTGCCCCTGACCCGGTGCTGCCTGCCAGTCCTTGCACGCGCATGCAAGCACATGCTCACACACTCACACTTGCTGGCTGCACTCTGCACGCACTCGGGCACTGGTCCCCAGATGTGTCTCCACATTCACGCCCACCACCTTCCTACATGAAGCCCCCTCAGGGGCTTCCTCTCATAGCTCTTGTGCCAGGTGTGCTATGAAATTAGCATCACGTTCAAAGGTGAGGTGAGAGATAGATAAAGTAGAGAAGAATCTCCTTTTAATTACCTGTTGAAGATCCCAATTTTTCAGATGATGATTATAAGAATTAAAAATTCTCTTATCAGGGGTAGAGAGGGAGTTTCTAGAAGGAAGGACAGGAAGGGAGGGAGGCAATGAGGGCTCTAAAACAACACCCAAAGAACCGCCTCTCCCTCCCCCAGTCCCTAGTAAATCCGCAGGAAGTTTTGGGGCTAGGAGTGTATGGGAGAATGGGAAGCTTGGAGAAGGGAGTCAAAGGATCACCCAAGAGCCTCTGGCTGGGTCTGAGGTGACAAAAGCAGCCAGTCAGGGCTTGTCCTCCACCTGTGGACTGATGCTCCTCAGGGAAGCTGAATGTCTTCAGAGAAGGAGGTGACTTGACTGGGTTGAGGGACTGAAAATCAGTAGGATCCCGTGGTGGGTCCCATCACAGGGGGTGTGTCACGTGTTGGCTCTGTAGCCCTCTTGGCCTGGGCTCTGCTGATGACCCAGCCGTGACTTTGGGTGTGTCGCCCACGCACTCTGATTGCCGCGGCTCTTGGCCACCTGCAAACACCTTCCCCGCCAGCTCCTTGCTGCAGCCGCCCAGCAGCCCACCACGATGGAAGCACCGAGAGAGCGGAGGCCTCTCCACTGTCCATCTCCGTGTCCTCAGTGTCCAGACCAGGGCCTGGCACACAGGAAGCTCCCAAGAAATGTTTGTCTAAGGACGACGAGAGCGTGTAAATAATCAGGACACATCCATGAGGTAGGCATTCTCATCCGCATTTACCAGGGGAGGAGCCTGAGGCTCAGAGAGGTTAAATGCTTGCCCCAAATCACACAGCTGGGGGAGGGGGCAGGGATTAGGAAGGGGAGGGTCAGCGGTAGGGCTGGGAGAGCAGCATGGATCTTGGGGAGAGGCGGCCAGAGTGGTCCTGCATTTAGACAGCAAATCACATGTTTCACAAGCCTCCAGCCATTCCTGGGGAAACTCAAGCCAGCCTGTGTGAGGCCCCAGTGATGGTGGCCTTGGGGGAGGAGGGAGGGAAGGAGGGAACAGCCTTATTTGCCTAAAGGCCCCACCTTGTCCAATCAGCTGGGCTCTCAGGGGCGGGAACATCAGGACCTGGCCAATCACCAGGAGGCTGGGAGCAGAGGCCAGTGGAGCAGAGCCAGGCCCCACCCAGGTCAGTGGCCAGGCCCTACACCCTGTGTTCAGGATGGACCCTCCCGACTGTCTTTTTGCTCCTTGACCTCCTTGAGGTCTCCCAATAGCCCAGCATCCAGGACAGGAATAATCACCTCTACTTTGCAGATGAGGCAACTGAGGCCAAGAGAGGCCAAGGGACTTGCCCAAGGTCACACAGCCAGTCAGCAGCAGCAGAGCTGACCCAGACTCTGACTCCCAGGCCATGGTGCTGAGTCCTGCCCCTCCGGCTTCCTCTCGGCTGCCGTGGCCCAGGGTCCTGCTGAGCACCCCTCCCTGGGCCTGTCCTCCATGACCATCAGCCACCTCTTCCCACCAAACACCCCCACCCAGAGCTTGGCTCAGAGTTGCTGCCCACTCCCAAGCCCCCTCTCCAGCCTCCATCCCTGAGCCTCAGACCCTTTGCTCCAGCTGCCGTTGGATACCCAGACACTGGAGTCAGAGACCCTGGAATGTCAGGGTTGTCAGAGGCCCCAGGAAGGGTCTGGACCTCCCCGAGGGCTGCAGGTGGGAACAGTGGTGGTCCCTCAGCACCACGCTGTGCCACTCCCCTCCATGAAGCCCCCCAGGGCCTGAATTGGGGTGCTGGTCTTCTCCCTGCATCCCTCCCCCTGCTTCCTGCCTCACTTACCCCCAGAAGATTCTGAAAATCCAGGTCTAAGGTGTGATTTACAAACTTCCTGGGGAAGGAGGGCAGCGTCTACACCTGCAGTGACCAAGAGTCCTGGTGATTTACTCGGCCGGGAAATGCTTGCTTCTCCAAAGTGATGGTCTTGGCCGCTCCTGGTTGAAGACTGAGACTTAATGAAGCTTCCCTCTCCCAGGGATTCACCTGATGGCTTTGGGGTGGGGGACAACAGAGGTGAAGGAGCCATGGGGACCCCCACACAGTGAGGAGCAAACCTAGACAGTGTAGTTAGAAAGAAGATAGACTTAGGGGTCACCAGGGGTCTGGGTGTGAATCCCTGCCCCACCACGGCCAAACTGTGTGACCTTGGGAGGGTCACTTAATCTCTCTGGGCCTCAATTTCCTCATCTGCAAAATGGGTATAATCACACAATGGGGTTGGTGACATCTGCCCTCCAAAGATGATGAGGCTTAGATGAGGGGTTGTGTATAAATGCCTGGCACATAGCAGGTGCTCAGGAAAGTTGAATTCTCCCCTCTAGCCCATTTGAGGTCTCTCTTTCCCTGCCAGATCACCTCCTCCAGGTCTCCCCCCCTAGCTTTCCTCTAAGTGCCCACTTGCATCTATCTCTGTCCTCGGGGAGAGCAGACCCTGTCAGTCTCTCAGGTTCCAGGTCCCTGTGGCTCAGGAAAGAAA
The DNA here is from genome assembly GCF_011762595.2 of Tursiops truncatus. Lineage (NCBI taxonomy): Eukaryota > Metazoa > Chordata > Mammalia > Artiodactyla > Delphinidae > Tursiops > Tursiops truncatus. The sequence goes on along the minus strand of NC_047034.1, from coordinate 160,342,857 downwards.
AGGACGAGGTCCCACTAGCAGGATGGGCCCAGCTGCATGTCAGGATGCCGGGCACAGATGGTTCACACGCCCAGGGATTGTTAGCAGTGCAGCTGCTTCCCTGCTGATGAGTTAACACATCTTGTCTATAAACAGTCCTTGGCAGAGTAAGGGACCTCTGGGGCCCAAAGTTGTGCTGTGATCCAAGGGGTCAGCAGAACTCTTTAACCTGTCTAGGTTCTAATAAACCAAGGAGGGACTGGAGAGGTGGCTGGCCTAGTTAGCTCTGCAGACCCGGGTCCATTTAGACGCCGGTGGGGAGGGAGTGGGAGTCTTCCACACTGGAGCCAGAGACCCCAGCCTGAATTCACATCCTCCTGAAGGTGTGTCCAGGCCCCTTAAAACTATGAGGGTGAGACTCTGAGTCTGAGGACAGCCCCTGCACTGTGGCAGCCAGCAGGGTATAGGGTCTGAAGGAGGGGGCTCTGGAATCAGGCCGACCAGGACCCAGAGGGACCACCAAGATCTGGGCTGTCCCTGACAAATCCCGGCCGCCCCCCTCTGTCTCTTGGGCTTTGGTCTTCTCACCATGTGGGCATCACACAGGGGCTTGAGGGCCACCTGTCCCCGAGCTGCCCCATGTTTTCATGGAACTTGGACCCTGATAGCCAAGTAGGCCCCTTCATCGGGGTAGAGGGCTCATGACTCGTCCCTCCCACTAAGCACTGGGGTCTCTGCGGACCCTCTTGTCTGTCATGGAGGAACCATCTCTGAGAAATGGAGGCCTACAGACCAGACCCACAAAAATGGGTGGAGTTTTAGTAACATAATGTTTTTTGTCATTTCATCAATTTGCTAATATATAAAATCTGAGGACTTCATGCAAAAATCTAGAGTTCTGTTTTTTAGAAAAAATCAGAAGACAGACATTGTCCCAGCAAAAGGCAGCAGGAACCAAGACGTAGCCTGGGGTCCGCATGGTCCCTGCAACCTGTGTGAGTCATTTGCAATGTCTGCTTGACCCCTGAAGACCCTTGAGTCTGTGCTGCTGTCCTGGACTCCCCAACCTAGCCTGCTTCGTACGGACGGGTAAACAGCACCCGCTCTGTCCACCTTACACTGGAATGCCACATACATGTGGGCAGGAACTGCTGTGTCCACTGCTGTATCCCCAGTGCCAGAAACAGTGCCTGGCACATAGTAGGTGCTCAGTTAACACTTGTTGAATTTATTGACTCAGTGAATCAGAGGCAGAACCATGGGTCAGACCCACATCTCCTGATTCACAAGCCAGGAGCCTCCTCAGCCCCAGTGGTTTATCCCTTGACTACCAGGCCCCACAACAGGGTTCCAACCCTCAAGTGCCCCCTCCCCCATTCAGAGGTACATACTCAGCCTTTTTCGCATTCAGCTCAGATGCATTATAGCCCGTTCCCAGTTAGCCCTGGAGAGGAAGGGGAGCCTTCTGCAGAAACATTCACTTATCATCATCTTTTTTGAGCACAAAGACTATCTTTAACATTTAAAGGAAGTGTGGGACACCACGTGCTATGAGCTCTCCATTTAAGTGGGAGGTGGTGGAGAGCAGTGGTGAGGCCATGGTGTTGGGAAGACCTAAGATCAAATCCTCAATGCACCATGTTCCAGCTCTGTGTCTTTGGACACAACACTTAATTCTCTGAGCCTCAGTTTCCTCACCCATAAAATGGGGATAATACAGTACCTACCTCCAAGGGGTGTTGTAAGGATTAAATAAAATAATCCAAGGAAATCACTAAGCTCCATGCCCAGCACACAGTAGGTGTTCAAGAGATGGTGGCTGCTATATTTCTGCCCCAACCACCAGTATTAGATCCCAAAGACAGAGGAAATGCACAAGACAGAGGCCACCAGGAAGGCAGAAATGCTTCTCAATAACTTCCCCTCTCACTGTAATTGCAGTTGCACACATATAATACAAGGGAGCTGTGCTATGTGTTGATTATTCCATCGACAGACAGTGCTTGGTATCCAGGTAAATTCAGGGGCCTCTTGTGATAGGCACCTCCAAGAGTTCTGGGGCTCCAAGTTAGGAACCTCGAAGATGGCTCTAGTCAAAGCCAGTGGGGATTCCTGCCATTCAGTTATGGTGGCAGTGCAGTAGCAGGGGCCACCTGGGCCCAGCCTCACCTCCCTTCCTACCCCACCCCTTCCAGCCAGAGCTCTGGGGTCCAGGCAGCTCAGGCCATTTCCTGAGGCTGAGAGAGAGCAGTCCTCCCCACTGGCCCCCATTCACCCCTCCAACCCCAGGCACTTGCGGCTGAGCTCTGTGGCTCTCTTCCTTTCCAATGAATATATAATTGCCTCCCAGGATGGGCCGAGATGATGGCTGTAATAAAATCGCTTCATTACATCCCTCTACACAGAGCCGTTTAACGAACATGCAGCTTCAGGCCCTCCATGGCCCCTGAGCCAAACGCAAATGAAACACAGAGCACAGTATCCGTATCATTTAATTAGCTGGGGATGGGGGAAGATGGGGAGAAGGAGGTGATACCAGAGAGAGGCAGACGGACAGAAGTTGTGTGGGGGTGGGATGAGAGGATGAGGGAGGGCGGGAAGGAGAGGAGAGGTGAAAAAGATGAGATTGTAAAATGATATCATTTGAGCCACTGGACTCAGCTGTGCCTGAAGCTATCAACCCTTGGACATTTTAGATGAATGAGCCAGGAGATGCCTCATTTTTGCTCTGTTTTGTTTAAACCTATTGGAGTCAGATTTATGTTCCTGGAACTGAAAGTGTCCTGAAAGATAAAACACATTGTTGGCAAAGGGAACGGCGTTTGGAAAGGCCCTAAGGATAAAGAATCACAGTCTATGCAAAAAGCCCCAAATAACGCCTGTGAGTCTGAAGAGTGGTGAACGAGACAAGATGAGTGTCTGTGTATCAGGCAGAACCAGAGGAGCCTGGAAGCCTTATCAGAAGCTGGGCAAGGAGTGAGGACCAACGCGGGGGCTAAAAGACTTCATGTACTCCACCTCCGACAATAGGCATCCCCCACAGTCTTCCCCAATAGCCTCACTTCTCAGCATCCCCAGATCCCACTTGGTCCACTCTTGGAAAGTCCAGAATCAAAGATCCAGGGACAGTCAGCGCCAGAAGGGACTGTTGATATCCACTAGGGCAATGCACTCTTCTTTTGTATTGTCCAAGTCATACGTGAACACATTTTCATGTATGTATTGCATCCTCATGCATGTACAGGGTAAAAAGTCTAACCATATAGACAAAGGAAATATTCTCATGTTACATGAGGATAAGGGTGTCCTCTGACTCACTTGAGTTGCTGGGAGGGTGACAGGCAGTGCTGAATGTAAAGCTCGTAGCCCGTGCTGGCACACAGCAAGTGCCCCATGATGTTGGCTGGCTCTGGGATGCCCTCATAACACTGGGGGCTGTTGTCTGTTTCTCTGACTGCTCCTGCAATGATCTGGGAGTCCCCAAAGGGCAAGGACCAGGCCAATTTACAGCCTTTTCCCAGGATCCCAGACAGGCCCCGTGAGGAGTCAGGATGAGCAACGTTTAATGAAAGAGGAGTTGGGGTGCAGACATGTCAGGTGACCCAGAGAGCGTCTCTGAGGGCAGAGGGTGGGCAGAGAAGTGGCCCCAGATCCACCCCCCACCCATCCCTTATACCCAAAAGGCAAAAGGCACCACCTAGTGGCCAGCGAACAGAATTTGTTCCCATGCTGTGGAAGATCAGTGCTGAACCCCTCTTGAGGAAAAGGAGGGTGAGGCCATTGCCTGGCTGCTGTCCAAGTCCAGCCTCTGTGCTGGGCTATTCACGTGGGTCACTTGTCAGTGGAGACATGGCCCCTGGGGTCTCCAGAGCTGCCCCCAGGTGAGGACAGTGAGGTCCCAGGAGCAGGTGTCTCTCTGCACACACATGTCCCCTAGACTCAGTCATTCCTGCTGACCCCATGGGGTTCCCCAGCCCCTACTTTCTGCAGGATCTCCTGTGCTCTGCAGGCCCCACAACTGCGTGTGCCCTCCTGTCTCTGCTGGAGTGAGAACAAGGGTCCTCTTAAAGGATCTAATTAATAGACATTCTAGGGTTTTTTTTTCATATATAATTGAATTTATTTTTTACTTATTTATATTTGGGATATAGTTATTTTACAATGTTGTGTTAGTTTCTACTGTACAGCGAAGTGGAGTTCCTTGTGCTATATAGCAGGTTCTTCTCAGTTATCTATTTTATACATATTATTGTATATATGTCAATCCCAATCTCCCAATTCATCCCCACCTCCTGCTTTTCCCCCTTGGTGCCCATACACTTGTTCTCTACATCTGTGTCTCTATTTCTGTTTTCACAACTATCTCCTTTCACGTTTGTCCTGCCCCTGAACTGTCAACATGTACAAACCCACTTCTCATCCACTCTCACGCCCGTTTTGCCTCTCTCACCAGGACGTGTCAGGGCAGTGTCCCCTCACAGAGGGACTGTGAAGCAATATTTCAGCACATGTGAACAGGTTGCTCTGGCCCTTAGGTCTCCATGCTGGGAGGAGGTGGTCATAAAAACCTGGGCTGTTCAGTGCTTGTCTAAAACCTCTGCACAGCACTCCATCAAAAACAAAGTCCCTTAAGTAACTGGCCATGTGTTGTATTTGAGTAGAGACCTGAGTGAGGATGGGAGGGAAATTCACAGGTAGGGGAGATTCAGGGCTTATATAGACTTGGGTTTGTGACTCAGACATAAAACATACTGGCTGCATGACTTGGAGTGTGTCACTTAAACTTAACTGAGCCTCAGTTTCCTCATCTGCAGAGTGGGAACAATTATAGGATCTACCCTGCTTGGAAGGTTTAAAGTTCAAGTACATGGAAAAAAAAATGCACATTTCCCTAGACTTCTGCTTCTATGCAAGATGGAGTAACAGGAACTGAATTACTTTCCTGCCTGAAACAACTAAACAAAACACACAAAATATTTAAAACAATGCTTTTTAAGACATTTGACCTCATGCAATGAAAGACAGTGATCCCTGAGAGATGGGAAACAAATGAAGTGAGCCCTGTGATTGCCCAGCTTACTGTCTTGAGAGAGTTTCCAAGACATGGTTCAGGATAGGGGAATCCAGATGGAGCCTGGAGGACCCTCTCGGTTGAAGAGATGGAGCTGAGAGTCTGGGAGAGCTCCCAAGACAGAGTACCAAAGAGGGGAGAGCTACACAGAGAGACCCCCAGAGATCTGTGAAGGATCCTCTTTGAATCTTTAGCTGAGTAATGACCAGCACATGCGTGTGGGAAAAGAACCATCTAAAAAGACTAGAATAGGAAATAATCCCTGTTGTTCACACGAGACTGGGGATAATATCTGTTCCAACCAGCCAACTTGGAAAACATAATTAATAAGGAACTGAGTACAATACTCAGAAGGATCTTACCTCAGTATTGGGAAAAATTAGTCCTAAATTAAATGCTGCTCTGGTCTGTCTATCAAGTCTTAAAAGCAACAACCAAAAGGATCAAACTCTTTTAAAATAATTTAACTGCACCTCAGAACAAAATTCATGAATACAGAAAAACAAAAATATCCAGCATGCAACAAAGTAAAATCCACAATGTCTGATACCATCCAAAATTATCAGGAAGCCAAAGAGACAGGACAATATGACCTGTAATGAAGAGAAAAATCGATCAACCCAGAACTCTCAGACAACAGAATTAGCAGACAAGAACATCGAAAAAATTATTATAACTTTATTCAATATTTTCAAAAAACTAGAGGAAAGATTTAGCATGATAAGTAGAAACATGGGAGATGAAAAAGATTCAAATAGAATGTCAAGAGATGAAAATTTAAAAGTGTTAAGACTTTTTAAAAAAATGCAGATGATGGGATTGATGGCAGATTATACACTGCAGAGGAAAAGATCTGTGAGCGTGAAGATACAGCAATAGAAACTATCCAAAATGAAACACAAAAGAAAGAAAATAATTTAAAAAGTTGAATAGAGCATTCATAAACTGTGGGAAAACTTTAAGAGCCTAAAATATGTGTAACTGGTGCCCCTGAAAGATAAGAAGTGTGGAAGTACAGAAAAAAAAATTAATGAAATTATGGCTAAAAAGTTTCTGAATCTGACAAAACTTATTAACCCAGAGATGCAAGAAGCTCAGTAAACCACAAGCACAAGAAACATGAAGTATGACAAGGCACATCACAATCAAATTGATCAAAATTTGTGAAAAAGAGAAAACGTTAAAAGCAGCAAGAGAGGAAAAAATTACGTTATGCATTGAGGAACAAAAATAAGAATGTGAGTGACAAAGATAAAAATGATAGCAAGTTTCTAATTAAAACAACGTAAAAGTGACATCGGTGAAAATGGCATAGTAAGGACTACTGAAAATTCTCTCTTCCATAAAACAATGGATAAAGTGGCAAAAATTCTCAGAATTGACTTTTTCAGAACTCTAGAAACTAACCAAACCAGGTTTGAAGCAATCCTGGGTGAATTTATTCAAAAAAAATAGGTTGAATCTCAGTAAGAACAGTGAGCTTTCTAGCATTGTATCTTGCTGCAGTCCCATCCCACTCTGTCCAGCACAATGGTAACCTTGAAATCCAACATCCTAGAATCATGGTGAGAAGAGCAGACTGGAAACCATGCAAGGGGGCAGAACAAGGTTGGAGCAACTTCAAAGTCACATTTTTGGAAAACTGTCATTATTTGACCTGTCTGGCAGTTCCCTAGAAGATCCCGCTCATAAGGTTGTCTTTATTTTACCTCAGTCAAAACTTGCACAGTGCAAAGAGCCTTTCCCTGGGGAGCACTTGTTAAAAACAATTACAGACAATTGTTTAATTTTCATGATTGCCTGAGACAGTGGACAAGAGTTGGGGTTAGCAATAGACTAACCACAAGCTTAAAAGACAAAACTGGGGAGTAGGCTGTTCATACAGGCTTTGAAAAGCTCCAAAATATTCCCAGAAATCTAGGATGCCATAAGCATAGGTAAGGCTGTGTACATACTCAGGAAATACCTGAGAAGGCCCTAAGTCCTCACCTTTGGCTGACCTCGGGGCTTTGTGAAGGCTAAGGCAGAGTCATAAACTGGTTGAGGGTTGAAGGCATGCCCTAATCCCTACACAGAGCCCCTCAACAAAGACTGAGAAACTTACTGGTTCTAGGTTTTTAAGGCAGTCTCTGTCCAATCATTAGCTGACCACCAAGTTGTCTGAGCAGAGACTTCAATGACTACACATGACAAGGAATACAGACTTTATAGAAACATCACTAAACACAAACACACACACACACACACACACACACACAATGACTAAAACATCAGCACAACAAACTCTGAGAAGTGGAGAATCTGATTTCCAGAGTTGCCACATTATATCATTTAAAATGTCAATAAATTTTAAGACACACTAAAAGAGGAAAATATGGCTCATACACAGCAGATTTGAGTTGGCAAAAGAAAAAATCAGTGAACTTAAAGATACATCAGTTGGGATTACCCAAGTCTGAGGAACGGAAAGATAAAAGAATAAAGAAAATTTATAGAGAATCAAACATCCATGGGACACCATGAAACATACTAACATATAGATAACAGGAGTCACAGAAGGAAAGAAGAACGAGAAAAGAGAAAGGGGAAGTTTTTTTAAAGAAATAATGACCAAAACTTCCCAAATTTGATGAAAACCATCCATCTACACATCAAAGATGCTCAACAAAATCCAAGCAGGTTAAGTTCAAAGATCTATGCTTAAATACAGCATAGACAAACTGTCAAAAGACAAAGAGAGAATCTTGTAAATAAAGAAGGGGAAATGATCCACCATATACAAGGGAGTTTCATCAAGCTTACTTCTTCATCAAAAACTGTCGATGCCAGATGATGGCATGACACAAAGTGCTGAAAGAAATTATGTTAATCAAGAATTCTATATCCAGAGAAAACTGTCCTTCAAAAATGAAAGAGAAACTTCACATTCCCAGGTAAACACAAATTGAGAGACTTTGTCCCCAGTCAAGCTGCCATATGAGAAATACTAAAGGGGATCCTTCAGGCTGAAATAAAAGGACAGGAGACAATAACTCAAATCTATGTGAAAAAATAAAGTGCTCTGGTTAGGTAACTATATAGATGGTACCGTCATGGACATCTTGGACTCTCCCCTCTACATCTACTCTTACTTCTCTTACCTCAGCAGATACATCAAGCCTTAGATTTCTATTTCAGCTCTTATTTACATCCACTCCTCCAATTCCATTTCCATATCCACCATTCTTTTTTTTTTTTTTCGGTATCCGGGCCTCTCACTGTTGTGGCCTCTCCCACTGCGGAGCACAGGCTCCGGACACGCAGGTTCAGCAGCCATGGCTCACAGGCCCAGCCACTCCGCGGCATGTGGGATCTTCCTGGACCGGGGCATGAACCCGTGTCCCCTGCATCGGCAGGCAGACTCTCAACCACTGCGCCACCAGGGAAGCCCCATATCCACCATTCTTATTCATTCATTTACTATAAGTTGTATTTATACATCAAAATATGTAGCCACTTGAAAATTTGCAAGAAATAACATTTTGTTTCACAGAGACATCGTGAAATCCCAAGTCAAATTCATTATTAAGGTATATCTTGGTATCCTTTCACTCTGTATTAAATTTTAGCAACACTGGCCAATTCTTGTGGAAGTTATCATCGTACAAATACAAAATCTCAAAAAAATTATATAAAAAGAGGGCCTTTGAGCTGCTTATAAAGATAAACATACATTTTCCATATAATTCAGAAATCCCCTTTCTAAAAGTATACACAAGTGAATTGAAAATTTACATTCACACAGAAACCTGTACACAAATATTTACAGCTGTCATACTCATAATTGCTCCAAACTATACCAAGATGTCTTTCAACAGGTGAATGGATAGACAAATGGTGGTGCATCCATTCGATGGACTACTACTTAGCTATAGAGACGAACCAGCTATTGATTCACACATACATGTGGGAATATTGACCTTTTAAACAAAAATAATAATTTAGTGTGGGGCTTATATGTATAAGTAAAATGCATGATAACACTAGCACAACCATAGGAGAAGAGCTTTACTTCTGTAAAGTTCTTAAACTAGTGAAATGTAGGTAAGGTTCTTAAACTATAGGTCATGTAGGTAAACTGCGTTAGGCTCGAGATCTATAAGGTAAATGTTAAAGCAATCACTAAAATAACAAAACAAAGAGTTAAACAGCTAACAAGCCAACACAGAAGCCAGAGTAGAATCATAAATGATAATCAATCCGAAAGAAGGCAAAGAAAAGGGAGCAGATACACAAAGAAAGAACAAATAGAAAACAAATAGGAAGATGGTAGATTTCAACCCTAAAACATCACTGCTATGACTGCCTTTCACCAGGGAAGGAAACCAAGGCACAGAGAAGGAAAAGAGCTTGTCAGGAGTTACAGAGCCAGGAAGGAGTAGGGCCAGCCTTTAATTCAGCCTGTGGACCTGTGCTCCTAACTTCACAAGGAATGTGCCCCCAGCCCTGAAGAGCCTGAAAATTTCTGTTCTCCAACCTTTCACCTCCTGACAGAATCCCCGATTGCTGTGGAAACAGAGCTGCCTGGGGCCACAGAGATTTTGCGGTCAATGCCTTCCTTTTATAGCTGAGGAAACTGTGACCCTGAGAGGCAAAGGGGCTTGTTCAAGGTCACGCTCTGAAGTAGAGACACATCTGGTATTGTGACCCAGCCACCCGGCCTGTCTCTCTTCCCTGCTTCCAGCTGCCAGGCTCCTCGTCCCTGTTCCCAGAGCCTTTCCTCCACCTCCCAAACTGCTGTGCAAACACCTGGCCCTCGATTTTCTCTCCCATCCCAGCAGACGTTAATTATAAGGACTCATCATTGCATTTTCTTCATCTTGGAAATGCTCCCGGGTGTTTTCCAGGAGACATTTTTCTGGATTATTTTCCTCTGTATAAATTGGTTCAGTCATCCATCTCCCATAATCGAAAAACCCTAGGCTCCAGGTGTCGATGACTTCTTCCTTCTCAGAGGGCTCCTGGCCCGTGGGAGCTGGGAAGCCCACTAATGATCACTGGTGCAGACTGGGGAAACTGAAGCCTAGAGCGGGAGGGACTTACCTGAGCTCACACCACAGGTAGGAGCTGAGGCAGAACCTGAACTCAGATCTCTAGGCTCCTGGACCCTGCTCTTTCACTGCAGCCTGTTTGCACCTGCTAAGCCTCAAGTATGACCTGGAGACCCAGTTTCTGGGGGGGAGGGGTTTCATGATGTCAAGGTCACCTTGTTTCTGTTCCTGAGCATGAGTCATCTGATTTCCCTTTAAAATAGCTTAATAACACAAATGATTCACAATCTTTGTGAAAAATTCCACTGATACCCAAAGAAAAAGACTCTAAAGAGCTCTCTGAAGTAACACCATTAGCTTTGGGGGGAATATTCTTCTAACCCTCTCCAGCTGGTTTTTCTCCCTAGCCCAGTTATCCTCCAGCCCGCTTTGTCCAGCTCTGAACCAGTGAGGATGACCCGTGTGTACCATATCAAGGCGTCTTGCCGGCTGGCTTCTGTTGGGTTCAGCCAATGGGAAGCACTGCCAGTAGTTGAGGGATGGGAGGAGAGAAAGTTTGGGGTATTTCTTCCTGCTCCCTCCTGGATTGGACTCTCTGTCTGTAGCTCTTGAGCCCCCAGGGGCGGGGACCAGGCTAGTTCATGAGAAAGTTGCCCTCAGGGATTCTGAGCCAACTCTGGCTGTCAGCTGGGATATTTCCTGGGCTCTGCCTGCAATACAGACTGGCCTCCTGCTTCCTCACTCAGTACCGGGGCCCTGCCCCAACTGGGTCACAGCTCTAGGAGTGGGGATTCTGAAGTCTCTCCAGTTCCTCTGTCCTCAACTCCTTAGGACTCTGCTTCCCACGGCCAAGCCTCAGAGAACAACTGACCTATCTGCCTATACTTCACTCATCCTCCCAACATTACTCAGCCCCAGGCTTGTACAAGGAGCGGGCAGTCATGGTGGGGAACAGGTGATGACAAAGATAGGGACTCCTTCACTCACCAGCTCCGCCCTGACTTGCCACCTCCCTTCTCCTCCCATGCAGGATGTCTTTCAGAACCTGGCATTGTGGAGCACATCTCCTCATTCTTCATCAGTTTCCCCCACTAGAACGTAAATGACAAGAGGGTAGAATTGGGTCTGACTTGCTCATTTTTGTATTCCTAGAGCCTAGAACAGTACCTCTAGATGCTTAATAAGAAGTGCTCAATAAATATCTGTGTTATGTTATATGAATAAATAAATATGAAATATGAAGAAATGCAGAGCTCCCAGTCCAGAGGAGGATGTTGGAGGGAGACAGAAATGCTCAAGTAACTATGGTTACAAGGGTGTTTAAGGAGGCATCAAGGAGGAGGGACCTGAGCAGGATGATGGACACAAAGGAGGAGGAAGTCCTGGGTCAGTGTTCTCGTGCTCACGCACTCACGCGCAGCTCCATTCATCTGACATTTCCTGAGCACTTTCTGTGCAGGCCCTGAGTAAGTGCTGGACACATCACACCCTGTACCTGCCCCAAGGAGCTCTCAGGAAGGAGACAGACACTCCCCAGGCATCTGAGATCAGGGTGATAATCACCAGGGTAAGACATGCAGTGAATTGGGCTGAAGTAAAAGCCAACATTGATTGAGCTACTAACTTCCCAGCTTGAATGGGGTCTTCAACACTTTCAACCAAAAGGATCAGGCTGCTTTCACCAAAGAGGGACTTCAGTAGTTTGTACGACTGGGACAGATAGTGGGGAACAGCTTCAGACATAGCGGTATCCAGGGGCTCCAACTGCATCTCTCATTCTCTCTATCTCCACACCTCTATTTTTCTTCTGACTGTGTGGGAGCATCTTTCTCTCTGCTATGGACTTATTCATGAGGTGGGAGGTGGGAGCGTGAAGCAGAGTTATAACCAATGGCAGCCCCAACTAGTGACTCCAGAGGGATAGCCACATATAAAGTCCTGGTCGAGGATTCTGATAGGCCTGCTTTTGGTCATGTGTTTCTTTGGACCAATCACTAGTTCCTGGGGGAATGGAGTGCTATGATTGGCTCAGTCTAGGCGTGTATCTGTCTCTGAGGTGGGGGGAGGGGGATAGGGTCACCGATCGATAACCCTACCAGAAAATCAGGGCCTGGGGAGTACAGAGGCTTAGTTTCCTGAAGGAAGGTGGTGGGATTGATGGGTGCTGAAAATTAAAGGTGGAAAGGGATGCTGCCTGGGCCAAAACAGTGCACCTGCCAGTTACAGAAGATATTTCTATTTCCCTTCTATAAAGGAAGAAACTGAGTCACACAGATCTTAAGTAACGGGCATAAATTAGAAGATGACAGAGTAGGATCCTGAACCCTTTGGGATTATAAATGCTCTTAACAGCAGAGCTACAGAGCTTCCCAAGGACCCTGGCTCCTGCAGCAGCTCCAGCACTCCTGAGCCTGAGTTCCAACAGGTTTAGACTCCTAATTCCTGTCCAGACAGGAAGATCCTCAAAGCTCAGATATTCAGGCCCCAGAGCTTATGAATCTAATCTTCATGAAGGATTTAACTGGGGGCTCCCTTTCCTTCCGGACCACCGGGTGCAGAAAAACTTTGCTCCTGCCAATTTCTTGTCGACTAAGCAGTGCTGACAGGGGTCACATCAAAGAGAACAGAGACCAGGTTGGCGCTGCCAGGGGCACCATTAGCAGGGAGCTACAGGGAGCATTAAGGCAGCTGAAGTGTGAGCCGTTTGATGTGTGAACATATTCTCCAGTGAAGTGCACCACTCAGAACATTCCGACTCAGCCAAAGCCTCCCCACGTCACTCCTTCCCTCCGTCCCTCCTGCCAGTCCCAGCCCGTCCATCTCATTTAAGGAGCGATTCACAGTCATACAGCTCACGGGGCTGGAGTGAGCCTGTAGTCTAACCCCATTCACTTGACAGAAGAGAAAATGGAGCCCAGAGAGGCCCAGGCACTTGCTCAAGGTCAAAGAGGAAGTTAGGGGTGAGGCTGACCCTGATAATATCAAGCCCCGTGGAGGGAGGGCATCTCTGTGCCAGGCCTTCACCTGGACACCTCCATACAAAGACTCATACAATGACTTTGTGGGGTGGACGTCATTATCCCCATTTTACTTAAATGATGTGCTCATGGGCACAGAGCTGAGTCTGAAACTTGACCAGCACCAAAGTCCAAGGTCTGAACCCCACTGTATGGGTCATTTTGTCACTTATCCCCTCGCTGTGTGCTCTCTGCTTCATTAACACCATTGTGTGACACTGAAGCCCGCCTAACGCTGTTTCCCAGACCCCCTTGCCTCTGGTTAGCCTTGGACATTGGAAGGTGCTAGCGGAGAATGGAAAAGTAGGAGGGGTAGAAGCTGTTTGCATCCCGTCCCTGCTTCTGGAAGAGATTCTGGCTGTACAGGGGGCTGCCAGCTCCTCCGCTCTTTGATGAAACTGACAGCAGCAATGGTGGCCAGTGGTAGCTGCAGAGGGCTTGGGTGGCTCTGGCATCTGTAGGGTCAGTGGCAGCAGCAAGGCCCCCAGAGCCAGCAAGAAATGCAGTCCCCAGCTCGGAAGCACCTCCCCGTCCCTTTCTTTCCTCTAGCCCTAGATACCCTCATCTTCCTTTTTCACTCTTTCAGCCCTTTCAACACTCTATAATCAGCTCCCTGTGTTAAATCCCCTCTGTTTGCAATTCCTCATGGAATTTCTGTCTTTTTTTTTTTTTTTCTTAAATGAGCCCTGAATGATGCAGCATTTGCTATCAGCAGTGAGAGCAGGAGACAAGCCCTCACTGACGGGTTTGGGGCTGGGCTGTCTGCCTGGATGAGGCTTGAGCACAGTGAAGGAGGACCTCACCGCCGGGGCAGAGCAGGCCCTTGGTACTTCACGGCGGGTGGGGCGGTCAGTCAGTGGAATCATCCCCTGTGGTTGCCAGGGATGAAGTGCCCACATAATAGTGGCCTTTGTCAGACCAGTGGCTGCTGTGCTGGCCTCGGAGGTGGTAATGACAACTGTTGTAAGGAATGAGGTGTGTAATGGCCACTCAGGACAGGACTGGAGAGTTTGCAGAAAGAAAATGACAAGCATGGCGTTTTAACTCTCCGCGCAAAGCATGGCCAGAAAACCAGTGATCTATGATTGTCCTAAGGAAGCTTTTATGCTTTACAGCCGTAAGTCAGATGCAAATGAAAATCAGATCTAAAATTTACTCCTGTGGGGTGTAGATTTGCAACAGAAACTGAACTCACAAGCTCGCTGTCTCTTACTTGAAGGTAAAGGCACTGATTAGGAATGAGAGGCACAATCTAAGGATGAAACACAACCCCGGATGGGGGGCACTCTCTGAACTTTGGAAGCCACCTACATGACCTGCGTGTGTGCTGCCTGGACCCACTTTCTGCATAACTGGCCAAGCTGAGTGGGGCTCAGAGATAGAAAAGGTCCTGCAGCCATTTCAGTCTCCAGGCCCAGCTGCCCTGACACCTGGGCCTCAGGGCCCAGGCCATCCAGTGGTCCTCAGCTCTGCACGTAGGGAGGCTCAGTAGCAGGCCCCACTAGGACCCTCACAGCACAGCTGTCTGGGTGTTCAGTACAAAGCCATGTCTTCTTCTGCCGGTAACTGTCACACGTTTGAAAATAGCTCTTGGCTTTTTACTGGGCCCTGGTAGAGATGGCACGAACGCTGAGTGCTGGGCCACCGAGTGATCATGAAACCTGGTGGCCCGTCTGGCCCTGGGTGTTGTCTGAACACTGGGGTATAGAGTCGGCCTCAGCACCTGTCCAGCATCCGGTGAAAGTGGCATGTGTAACTGGGGCTCAAGCCCATCCTGGAGACAGGTCAATCACATGAGCAGGTGACAGGAGTCTCACAGCATCCTGTCCAGCTGTATGACCACCTTCTCTCAATCCACACCACTGACCTCGTACAACATTCTCCATTGCCAGCCATATTCGCTTCCTATGGCTGTTCTAACAAATTACCCGATGCTTGGTAGCCATGTTCTCTCCGGGGGAAGAATCTTCCCGGCCTCTCCCAGTTGCCTCCACCTCCACATGGCCTTCTGTACCCTGTGTCCCTGTGCCTCCTTTCTGTCTCTTGTAAGGACATTCATCATTGGATTTCAGGCCCACCCTAATCCAGGATGATTTCATCTTAAGATCCTTACCTTAATGACATCTGCAAAGACTCCTTTTCCAAATAAGGTCACATTCTGAGGTTCCCGGTGGACCTTTTTTTTTTTTTTTTTTCTGGTGGAGATGGAACAATTCACCCCAGTGCACCAGCTAACTGGTGGCCTTCCTCAGCCACGCTGATGACCCTGAAGACAGGAAGCAAGAGGAACCCTCCCAGGGGACAGGTCTTCAAGCAGCACACCTCTGTCCACTGAGCTCAAATGGGGAAACGGCCAGAGGCAAAGATCTACCCAATTCACAGGCAATGGCTAACAGTTCGGCCAAATGATCAGGGTCTGGAGAGAACCGGATGGAGAGATTGGGGACAGGGAGGTTTGGGGAAGACGTGTGTAGGTGGATCTCTCAGAAGAGCATATAGTGTGAGAATATTAGGACCCACACAGATGCTCACCAAGGAGCGCTCACTGCATGGAAGTGGCCCTTGGTGGTCCCAGCAGCAATCATGGGCTTTCTCAGCAAAAGCAGTGGGTGGGCGTGGGCTCTAGTGGACCTTGATGGGTCTGGCAGTAGAGGTCAAGGGTGGCCCCAGTGGCAGCATCTCCACCAGCATCACAGCAAGTGGTCCTGGGCTCCGGCTACATTACCCCTCCCTGTGTTGCCCCAGCTCTAGAAACCCGTGCAGGAACTAACCTCTGGGTTATCTCTACTTCCCTTTGGTTCCTTCAGCCCTTCCAACACTCTTATAACTTGTTCCTTTCATTAAATCCCTCAGTTTAAAACACCTGGTGTGGTTTCTGCAAGACTAACCCTGGTCCTGCCTTCAGAGGCCATGGCACCTGTATTACATGGGGCCATCTTCCTCACTTCTTCAGCACAGCTCCCTGTGGCTTGGCCTGACTCTACCTGGAGGGAAGCTGGCCCATCGCTGTGCCCGCCTGCCACCTCGCAGATGTGGTCCCTTCAGAATCATGAAAGTGGAGCTCCCAAGACTGCGGGGTGTATGAGAGAGACAGAGACAGATCGAGGTATTAGGACATGACGTCCAGTGTCCCATCCAGATGGGGGACCAAATCTTTAAGTTCATCAAACATCAGAGCCGGCAGGGGCATCCAGACCACCAGCCATGCCCCTCTTGGTTCTGAGCTATGGAGGCGAGTACACAGAGCTGAGGTGAGCGCCCCAAGGTCACAGGGAAGGCCATGCCTGCTGGGATGAGAACCCAGGGCTCCAGACTCCTGCCCTGGCTTCCACTGCACCACTTCACTCCAGCCTATCCATTCACCCTGAAGTTGGTGTAGAAGCGGCTGGGACAGCGTCTTGCATTATGATGCATGTTGCGGGTATCCTATTCACGGTGTGATGCCTATTTCTATTTCAATGACTAACAAGGGGAGGATGAAATTGCCACCCAGAAAATAAGAGAACAGCTCCTGAATTAAGGCACACTTTTCCCCACCATCACCTTAAACTCCCTGCCAGCGCTTAGCTCACCACCAGGGTAATTAAATTTTACATAGTTTTCTTTTTTAACACTTCAATAAATATCACCTGTGAAAATCAATTGAAAGTTTCTGTACTTAATGCATAATAGCTGGTCTTATAAATTTAAATTATCCCTATAAATCTAAATTAAATGCTCGGGTTTCAGTGTATTTAGGACATTTAATTAATAAGGTGCTAGCCCAAAACCACCACTAATCTGTTTACTTCAAGCGAGCTTTCATTTTCAAAGCCTGTGTTTCTCTGCAGCATGTGGGTGGGAGGAAGGAGGGAGCCCGGGGTCCCTGGGCAGCTTGCTGGCTGCTGTGGGCACTGCCCATCTTCATGGCACCCTCCAGAGTTGCCTGGGCCTCCCTGTGTCTGGCCTCCTCCATCCTCTGAGTCACCTCAGAGGATGGAGGAGTCGCTTGCCCTCTTGGCCTCTTACGTAATAAGGAAGGGCTTTTTCAGCAGCTGTGGGGAGGGAATTGTGGGGCATGGAGAGGTTGGTCCACGACTTATGAGCAGTGCAGTGTGACCTTGGGCCGATGACTTAACCTCTTCGTATCTCAGTTTCGTCTTCCATACCCTGGGGACAGAGATAGCCCTTACCTGGCAGGGTTGTTTTGAGCCTGGGACAAGGTAATGAATGTGATGTGCTCAGTCTGGAGTGCTGTAAATGTCAGCTGTTGTTGTTTTCCCAGGGTTGCGTCTCCCCAGTAGCTTTTCAAATGGTTATCGAAGTATGATAAAAAGATTTGGAGGAAGTGATATGGAAGCCAGAGGAATAAAGGGCTAAAATGCCAGCAGTCAGTGACTGTATCTTTCCCTGGGCCTCACTCCCTCCACTGCCTCTTGAGTTTAGGACCTGCCGCCTCTGCTCCCACTTTGGACAGCCCAAGGTCCCAGGCTCAGAGTGGCAGTTTCTCTGAACATCCAGGAAAAGGAAGCGCACATCTGGAGTATAATGCAGCCCCAGAAAAGGCCCCAACCTCAAAGTTCGGGGAAGAAAATGGAGGCCTGACACAGACTGCTGTCAGGGGGTGGAGGAGAGAGCGGGGTCTTGGCATCCAAGTACCCAGAACGTTCCTTGGAATCAGTCCTGTGCCCCCGCCCCTCCCAGAGGACCTTGTCTCCAGAAGGCTCTTGGGAAACTGCCTGGCAGTGGGCCTGGGGAGAGTTTCCTTCCTCTGGGGAGGGAGGCAAGCAAGAGCCTTAGTCCACTTGGGACCTGGCCCCAGTAGGAGGCTGGAGATGAGGCCTGATCTGCATCTCAGGCTGGAACTGTGGACAGCGCAGCAGCCTGGGGACGCCCGAGGTTCCTGGGAGGGTCGGGAAGAGGACCTCGGGAGGTTTTCTGGTGGATCCCACGTCAGAGCGCTGCTGACAGTTATAAGAACCTGTGTGCTAGCCGGCCCTGCGGGAGAGCCACGCTGAGACCAGTGAGAAGCAGCGAGGCCATCCGAGCAGCTGAGCAGGCTGAGAGCAACGGGTCTGTACGTGCTCCTGCTGTGCTTCTCCTGGATGGGCTGCAGACCTGCTCATCAAGACCCTCCACCCCTCCACCCACCCTGCACCCTTCCCCCACCCCTCCACCCACCCTGTACCCTTCCCCCTCCCCACCACCCTTCCCCCACCCCTCCACCCACCCAGCACCCTTCCCCCACCCCACCACCCTTCCCCCACCCCTCCAGCCTCCCCACCACCCTTCCCCCACCCCACCACCCTCCCCATCACCCTTCCCCCACCACTCCACCCTCCCCACCACCCTTCCCCCACCCCACCACCCTCCCCATCACCCTTCCCCCACCCCACCACCTTTCACCCACCTGACCCTTCCAACCACCCTTCCCTTTCTGGGTTGGGTGAGAGTCCTGAGTCTGCGTCTGGTGAGCAGAGGCAGAGGGTGCTTGGGGGGAGGGACAGTGGGGCAGCAGACAGCTCGGCCAGGCCAGCCCAGGTCACAGGAGATTGACTAACAGTCCCAGAACCTTCTTCCTTCCCTCCCTTGGCTGTTTTTGCTGCCTCTTGCCACCATCCACGCCTTGGCAGATAAATGAACTTTCCTCACCCCTAGATTTCAGCACCTTCACTCCTGACCCTGTGTGACACTGCCCCGGCACACAGTAGGTGCTCAGTAAATAGCTGTTGAGTAGATGAACGGACACATAGCATGGATACAGTCACCAAAAGGTTGGTCTAACAGTTTTTGGTAAATTATTATTTGGTCTGTTAGTCCTTCTGTGGATAAGTTTTTGTACGATTGATCATCTGAGAGATTGGGCTCTAAAAATGCATTTTTTGTTTGTTTGTGGTACGAGGGCCTCTCACCGTGTGGTCTCTCCCGTTGCGGAACACAGGCTCCAGACACGCAGGCTCAACAGCCATGGCTCATGGGCCCAGCCACTCTGTGGCATGTGGGATCTTCCTGGACCAGGGCACGAACCCGTGTCCCCTGCATTGGCAGGTGGACTCTCAACCACTGCGCCACCAGCCCTAGAAATGCACTTCCAGTGAATTGACCTAACCCTGAGGGAGAGTGAAGCAGGTTCCGAGAAGGGTGTGATCTTCAGGGGTG
The DNA here is from genome assembly GCF_011762595.2 of Tursiops truncatus. NCBI lineage: Eukaryota > Metazoa > Chordata > Mammalia > Artiodactyla > Delphinidae > Tursiops > Tursiops truncatus. The sequence continues at coordinate 160,323,622 of NC_047034.1, read as the reverse complement.
GGTGTGTCAGGAGATGCTGCTGGGAAGGGCCATGAAATCCCAGAGGAGTGCTTGGCGGTGAGGAGCTACTGAAGGGCACTGGGAGGGGCACCACGCCCATGGCTCTGCTCTAGAAAGGGCACTCACAGGCACGGCCCTCAGCCTTTATCCTCTTAGAGACGAGCGCTGCTCTTCTCCTTGCTCTTAGAACAAGCAGGTGAGCACCAGCCCTCGCCCCACAGGTCAGTTGGGAGCGACTTCCTTGCTCGTCCCTTTATTTTGATTATTATTATTTTAAAACTTAGAAGCAATGTTTGAACCACAGCTGTGGGTAAGGAAGGAACACTGGCCCATGAGTGGGAAGGTGTGACCCCAACCCCAGCAATCTGAACCACTCATTTCCCTCCTGAGGCCTCAGTTTCCTCATCTGTAGAATGGGACTTTTGGAGTCAACGATCTAAGCCCCTTCCAGTGCTATACTCAGGTTCCCTCTGGCTTGGGCTGCTCTCAGTCATCTTCATGGGTCACCAGGAGGCCTGTGCATAGAAAGGGACCATTCATTTATCAAGCACCTGCTGAATGCCCTCACTGTCCAGATGAGTGATCTCAGGCTTGAAGAGACACCCTGTGCCACTCAGACAGGAAGGTGTATAAGCCAGGCTGGAGTCACTCTGGAGCCCAGGCTTCACCACCCTCCACTCAGCAGCCACGAGGCTTTGGACAAGTGGCCACATCTCTCTGTGCCTTAGGATCCTGTCTGAAACAGGGAGAGGGCTTCCCTGAAAGGGCCAATGTGAAGGTTAAACAGATTAGTATATGTGGGGTGCTGGATTCAGGCCTGGGCATACAGTAAGTGCTCAATAAATGCCCATTGCTATTAGGCTCACTGGAGACCCTGCTGAGTGCGGAGACTCCTCATCTAAGTCCGGGGATGATCGTGACGAGAGCCGTTGAAAAAACTGGAGCCAGTGAGTTCATCTATCGGTGTGGAGATGGCTCTTCCCAGCCCTCACTCTCTGAGTTCCAGGTCCCAAATCCCTTGATTTTTTTTGTTGTTTACAAAATAGAACAAACAAGATGCTTAAGTGTCAAGTAGAGTCTTTGATCTCGAAGAATGAGGTGAAGGGTTTCTCCCAGAAGTCTCTCAGAAATTCCCCAGCCACGTGCCTCTGCACAGCCCATTCCTTCACGTGCTGTCAACGCTGTGCTCACCTTCCAAACCAAGCCCCCTCCTTGCCTCCTGTCACTTGGTTTGCTCCCTTTCTCTTTCACTCGTTCAGTGAACAAATGCCTGATTAGTGAGCGACTGCTATGTGCTGGGGGAAAGGTAATGGTGAGCATCTCCCCACCCCAGCCATCCCTGCTTTCCCAAAGCTGTGCACAGTCTAGTGGGGTGTACATGATGATCTAATAGCCACACCAACAAATGTGGAATTGGGGGGTGACGCGTTCCACGAAGAAACGTGCTGTGTTTGTGTCTGTGTGTGTGCACATGAGTGTGTGAATGTATGCGTGCATGCACGTGTCCATGTGTGTGCACATGTGCACGTGCATGTGTTTGTGCAAGTGTGTGCACAGGTGCATGCGTGTGTGTTGTCTGGGAGGTCAGGGAAGCATTCTCTGTCTCTGCCTCTTGTCTCACATACAGCCTGTCCTGATTGGCTCATGGAATAAGATCAGTGTCTTCCTGGCCTTGTCTCCTCAGCACCACTCCCACCCTCTGCTGCCCCCACCTTCTCACTGCCCTCTGCTCTCTCCTTTCCCTGCCAGCAAACCTGGCCTTCCTTCCCCCTGGGAGGGTCACGTGGACACTTGGCACTGTGAGCCCTGGAGCTGCCCAGCTCCCCACCCAGCAAGACGTTAACTTGGACGAAGCTCTTTGCTAACTAAAGCAGGAGCTAAAGGCGTGCATAGACCTCTCTGCTTTGTGATGCCCTCGTATTAGTGACTGTGGAACAAGTTACTCCAGAAGACCAGTAACCCCATGGACATTTGCATGATAGCGTGAGTGTGGCTACCTGTCAGTGAACCCATTCTAGCTTGTGCTTCTGGTATAGCCCCCTCTGCCTCCCCCCATATGTGCTTCATAGGACAGGGTCTGGCCTCTCTTGTTCTCTGTTTTCTGTCCACTTCCTGGCACTCAAGTGCTTAATAAGTGTCCACTTCCTGCAGAGTCCCTGGCCCTGCCCCTGGGGCCTCCAGGCACTGAGTGGGGCTGGTGTGGGCGGAGTATCCACTGTGGCTCTTCCCCATCTCCTTCCCTGTACCACTTATCCTCTGGTGACCCGGGGCCAGTTACTTCCCTGCCATGTGCCTCAGCTTCTCAAGTGTGAAATGGGGATAATATTAGCACCTGCCCCCTAGGGTTGAAATAAAGAGGAAACACACTAATTTGTCTAAAGCCCGGGTAAAGCACATGGGAAGCTGTTGGTCAGTTTAGCCATCATCATCATCACCTTCTGAACCTTCACAGCAACCTTCCAGGATAGGTGTTATGATCTCCATGTGACATATAAGCAAACGGAGGCTCCAAAGTGAGCCACCTACCCTGAGCCCCCCAGCTTGAAGCCTATCAGGACAACTTGTGTGGAGCTGTAGAGAGAGCAGTGTTTGCTGAGAGCTCCCTCAGCACTGGGGCCTGTGCTCAGCTCTCTGGAAGACTCGTCTCAAGCTAGTGCAACCACATCTCAAGAGGCAGGAGCTTTTATTGATGGCTCCACGATAGAGATGAGGAAACAAAGGCTCACAGAGGAGATGCCGCCTGTGCAGGGACAAGAGGGAGCTTCGAAGAGCCGAGGCTTGAACCCAGATCTGCTTGACTCCAGACCCCCGGCATTAAGTGTCCATTCATTACCCATTCCTTCACTCAACAAGCACGTTTGAGCCCCTACTGTGTGCCGGTACTCTTCTAGCCAAGGGATCCATGGTGGACAGGATAGGTCCAGTTCTCTGCCACTGACCTGACGTTCTAGTGCAGGGAAAAGTAAATAAGCAAATAAACATATGAACATATATTTTCTGGTGATGAAGGGCTGGGAAGAAAATAAAGCAAGGAGAGGGGACAGAGAGTGGCGGGGGGCTCAGGGCACGGAAGTGTCTTTGCAGAAGGAATGTTCATACAGTTTTCATTAGGAGGGATCTTGGCAGAGGAGTGGTCCCCACCCCACCTGACTTTGAGGCAGCTTGGGGATTACGCCCCCCCGCCCTTCACAGAGTCAAGGGATTCAACCAAAGGATCCCGGGGTCTGCTGGGGTGAGAAGTATCTAACCAGCATCCCCAGCGCAGTGCGGTTTCTATTAAGTAACCAGGTCCTTCATCAGGGCTGATTGATGCTACCATGGGCCACACTCTGGGGACCGTTGTCTAGAGGGGGAAACGGACACATGGACACACCCCAAGGGTGAAGAAGACTGATGTTTTCATGGGGGACTCCTCCCCGAATAGAGGCTCCTGGAGGGGAGATCAGGGAAGGATTCCCAGAACAGGTGGCACTTGACTTGGTCTTGAACTGAGATTGTATTTTTCCCAGTGGAAAAGTACACTGGTGTAAGGCGGGTGGAGGCTGCCCCAGACGGAGGACACAGCAGGTACGTCACTGAAGCTCAGGGTTAGGAACGCAGATGTCAGAGTGAGGTGGCCGATGTGGCACCTGGTGGTCAGTGCAGGTGAAACTTCATCTTTAGGTCCTGACGGCCCCACCCCAGAGGGTGAGGACTGAAGGATTTAGCCCACGGAGCACACTTCCAGGGGTACCCGGAGCCAGTGCTCAATGACACCAGTGATCCACGTGGGGACAGAGCCCAGTGGCAGTGGGTGGGATGATGGTGGACGCAGGGACAGTGCTGTCTCTGAGCCCAGACAGGAGTGGCCCCAACCCTGGCTCTAGTCCCTTCTCTGGGCCCCAGTTACTCATCTGTAAGAGGGGGGTCAGGTCCACCTTGCAGGGCTGCTGGACCCATCACTGACAAACCAGCAAAGCACCTGGAGCTCAGAGCAGGCTTCCACGTGTGCCTTGTTTGAGGGCCTGGTGGCAGGCAGAGTCCCTTGGGGTGGGAGGGGTGGGAGAATTATCAACAGGGGGTGATAACAGAGATTGTCAAGAGAAGATTTCTTCACACTGACAGAGCCAGGTGACATCAGAAAAGTCCCTGAGACGGTCTCTGTAACCCCAAGCTGTCCTGGGTCCCTGAGGATGGGGTCTTAAAGGATGGAGAAACTGCTGGCCCTCTCAGGAAGGACACAAATGCATAATCAAGGCCTTGGGTGGACCAGAGTCTGAGTTTTCACACACTTCATCAGCCCTGTGAGGTGTAACTATTCCCATGTTACAAATGAGGAAACTAAGGCTCAGAGAGGGAAAGTGACCTGCCCAAAGTCACACAGCCCAGATTTGAATCCAGGCGGTCTTCCCAGTTCTGTAAGCCTGCCTGAGCAGAGCAAGCATCAGGTTTTCTCTCTTATGGAGTCCAGCCCCTTCCCTGAAGGGGGACCTCCAGTGGAGGGGGTGTTCTGGGGTTCCATGCTGGGCAGAATTCTCATCACTGGTCTTGTCCTCTGACAGCTCCCAACTGCATTGATAGATCCATGGTACTGAAGCTTCTAGCAGCATAGGCTCTGATGGACACAACATCATCCAGGCTGAGCACACCTTCAGACACCCAGCCCTCCCAGGCTGTGACCCTCACCCTTTACACAGGTAAGAAATATGAAGCTCAGAGAGGTTGAGTGACTGCCTGAAGTTGCATAGCAGGTCAGGGGCAGAGTCAGGCTCACACCCTGCTTACCCAGTTTTCAGGCCACTGACCCACCAGCTCCTAGGTGGCTTTCCCTGGCTTCAGCTGCCTTCATGGATGTTATTGAGTCCATGGCCAGTGGCAGTCCATGTCTGTTTCCTGCCTGATGTTTCCCCGGGGCCCATCCGTAAATATTTATTGAATAACTGAGGAGATGAACCAGATGCCAAGCCCTTTATATGAATTATGTCACTTAATCCTCACCATCACTCTTCATAGCGGGAGAGGTGAGCCCCATTATACAGGTGTGGAAACTGAGGCTCAGAGACGGGAGACACCTTGGCCAAGTTTTCCAAGCTGGTGAGATTTGAATAGCAAGTCACCTTCTCCTTCTCCCAACTCTGCCTTTTTGCATCCAGTTGCCCTCACCTGCCCTTATACTAGATGCCTGAGTTCTGCTCCGCAATGTCTTTGAGGGAACCAGAGGATCAAACAGGATCAGCCCCTGGAAGCCTCTATCATAAGCTTTGCTGAGACTTAACACGGTCATGAGTTGTCTGGTCTTAAGACAAAGAAAGGAGGGTGGGCTACAAAGACTCCTGTTTGAGTTCCCCAGCCCCTTACCTGGGGTTCACCTTTAACATAGCAAGGCCTCTGCTCTTAGCAGGATCTGAGGACATGGCTAGGAGCACACATGGGACTCGAGCTGTGGTTCTGGCTCTGGCCCTGAGAGTTGACATTAACAGACTTAATACCATGCTCAATTTGATCTCCATGCTTTCTAAGCTTAGCAAAGCAGATTTTCCTCATTAATCTGCATTTATACTTAAAAGCAGTGCAGCAAAGTTCAACTCCTTTTACTTAGCTGAACGAACATGAAAAGGTCAAAAGACTTCTTCATAATTAGAGAGCATCTCCCTCCTGCTCTCTCCCCCCTCCAACCAAGCTTGCCCCCTTTTCTCCTGGTCTTTCTCTTCTGCTCCTGCGCTCCTAAATCCCTAAGACTGGGCCCACACCCTGAATCGGGTGAAGTGGAAGGAGAGATGAACTGCCTAGGGCTGAGGGGGGCTGTCCTTGGGTCAGACAGACCCAGATTTGAGCCCACACTTTTCCACTTCTCCAGGTGGAACCTGAGCAAGAGACTTGATTTAAACATCTGAGCCTTTATTTAAACATCTCTGTGATGGCAACGAGAACTGCACCTACTCCACGGGGCTGTTATAAAGATTAAATGAGATAATATGCATGAGGAGCTTAGCACTGTGCCTGGCATGAGGGAACTAATCAATGACTGTACTGGGGAAGCTGTAATTTGGGTGCTAAAGGGCTCTCCGCTGGGCGCCAGGAGCAGGGGTTCTAGGCCCATCTTGCCCCTGACCACATGTGATGTACCTAGCTCTTGGGTGAGGGGGTAATCTGGTTTTTCACTCAGGATATGAGTGGTTTAAATTGAGTCTAATCAGAGGACAGTGAAGCTGGAAGGGCCATCGGGAATCATTCATGTGATCAGTGGTAAAACTGAGGTCTCCAGATTCACTCACTAGAAAAGTAAGTGATGGGTCACAGTCTCCTGGCCATTTACACTCAGCTCTACCCATGGACCACAGTGAGTCAGGGACCATGGAAACTGAAAGGGTCCCAAGAAGGTATTTTTCACTTAAATGAAAAAGAAAACATAACATATCAAAATTTAAGGAATGTGACTAAAGCAGTACTTAGGGGGAAATGCATAGCACTAAATGCCTATATTAGAAAAGAAAAGAGGTCTCAAAGCAATGATGTCAGTTCCCATCTTAAGAAACTAGAAAAAGAATAGAAAATGAAACCCAAAGTAAGCAGAAAATAAGAAAGATGAGAGCTGATATTAGTGAACTGAAATCAAAAAAAGAGAAAACCATGAAACTGAAAGCTGATTCCTTAAGATCAATAAAATAATAAATATATACCCAGAGTGATCAGTTAAAAAAAGAGAGAAAACACAAATTACTAATACTAATAACGAGAGAGGTAACATCACTATGTATTCTACAGATATTAAAAGAATAGTAGGGGAATATTCATGACAACATTATGACAGTGTATTTGACAATTTAGATGAAAGTCTTTCAAATTTCTTGAAAGACTCAAACTACAAAATCTCACTCAAGAAGGTAGTGGTAACTTGAATATTCCTATATCTCTTCAATAAATTGAATTTGTAGTTACAAACATTCCCATAAAGAAAATTCTAGGACCAGATAGCGTCCCTGGTAAATTCTACCAAACATTTAAGAAATAATATGACTTCTATAGAAATAATACCCCCCCATCTCATTTTATGAGGCCAGCGTCATCCTGATACCAAAACCTGGCAAAGATGTTACAAGAATGGAAAACTGCAGACCAATAGCCCTTAAAAACATACATGTAAAAATTCTAAATATTATTTTAGCAAATAAAATCCAATGGCATATGAAAAAGTTAATACATCATGTCTCAGTGGGGGTTATCCCACAAATACAAGATTGGTTTAGCATTCAAAAACCAATCAAAGAAATCCATTATATTAACAAATTAAAAAGGAAAGACCGTATGCCTAAGTCTATAGATGCAAAAAAGTATTTGACAAAATCCAACATAGATTTCTGATGAAAAGTCTCAGCAAACTAGGAATAGAAGAGAACTTTCTCAGCCTGATGAAGTGTGTCTATGACAATCCTAGATCTAACATCATACATTATGGGAAAAGACTGAATGCTTTCCCACTAAGATGAAGACACAAGACAGGGATGTCCACTCTTCATTGCTTGTATTCAACATTGCACTGGAAGTTCCAACTAGTGGAATAATACAAGAAAAATAAATAAAAAGCACCCAGATTGATAACAAAGAAGCAAAACTGCCTTTTCTTACAGGTGACATGATCATCTACATAGAAAATCTGATGGAATCCATTTAAAAGCTACTAGAAATAGTAAGTATATTTAGTAAAGTTGCAGGATGTACAAAAATCAATTGTATTTTTGTATACTAGTAATGAACAGTTAAAATTGAAATTAAGAAAACAATACCATTCATAACAGCATCAAAAATAAAAAGTACTTAGAAATAAATCTGGCAGAAGATATGTATCCTGAAAACTATAAAACACTGTTGAGAGAAATTAAAGAAGGCTAAAGAAATATAGAGATACACTATGTTCATGGCTCAGAAGACTCAATATTGTTAAGATGTTAATTCTCTTCACGTTGGTGTTGTTTTTTTTTAGCCCTTCTGTTTTATTTAATGAAACCTTCGCAACTTAGCCTTTTATTTTATTTATTTATTTTTTAAGTTATTATTTATTTTTGGCTGCTTTGGGTCTTTGTTGCTGTGCGTGGACTTTCTCTAGTTGTGGCGAGCGGGGGCTACTTTTTGTTGCGGTGCATGGGCTTCTCATTGCGGTGACTTCTCTTGTGGACCACGGGCTCTAGGCTCACGGGCTTCAGTAGTTGCAACCTGTGGGCTCAGTAGTTGTGGCTTGCAGGCTCTAGAGCGCAGGCTCAGTAGTTGTGGCGCATGGGCTTAGTTGCTCTGTGACATGTGGGATCTTCCCGGACGAGGGCCCGAACCCGAGTCCCCTGCATTGGCAGGCAGATTCCTAAGCACTGTGCCACCAGGGGAGTCCCCGTGTTGGTCCTTAGATTCACTGCAATCCCAATCAACAGAATCCTTTTTTGAAAAAGTTTACAATCAGATACTCAAATTCATATGGAAATTCAGAATACATAGAATAGGCAAAGCAAGTTTATAAGAAAAAGGAAAAAGATGGAGGACTAACACTAACTGATTTCAAGACTTATAAAGTTATGATAATAAAGACAGTGTGGTATTGACATCAATATGGACAAATAGGTCAATGGAACAGAATAGAGTCTAGAAGCAAATTCTCACATATATTTACACCTGACTTTTGACAAAGGTGGAAAGGCAATTCAGTAGAGAAAAGATAGTATTTTCAACAAATGGTACTGGAATAATTGGAAGTCTATAGGCAAATTTTTGAAATTTGATCCATATATAAAATTTAACTTCAAATGAATTACAAACCTAAATTTAAAACCTAAAACTCTACTCTTTTAGAGGAAACCATAGGAGAAAATCTTTGTAATCTGGGATTAGGCAAAGATTTCTTAGACTGGGCACCAAAACCCCAAATTCATAAAAGAACAGATTGATAAATTGAATTTCATAAAAATTTAAAACTTCTACTCTTCAAAAACTGCTGTTAAGAGAATGAAAAGACAAGCCACAGACTGGGAGAAAATATTTGCAAATATGATAAAGGAGTTGTATGCAGAATATTTAAAGAACTCTGGTAACTCTCAGTTATAAGGAAATAAACAACCCAATTAAAAACATGGACAGGGCTTCCCTGGTGGCGCAGTGGTTGAGAGTCTGCCTGCCGATGCAGGGGACACGAGTTCGTGCCCCGGGCCGGGAAGATCCCACATGCTGCGGAGCAGCTGGGCCCGTGAGCCATGGCCACTGAGCCTGCGCGTCCGGAGCCTGTGCTCCGCAACGGGGGAGGCCACAGCAGTGAGAGGCCCGCGTACTGCAAAAAAAACCCAAACACACACAAAAAAAACATGGACAAAAGATTTGAATAGACACTTCACCAAAGAACAAATACAGGCAGCAAGTAAGCACATTAAAGAAATGCTCAATATCATTAGTGATTAGAGAAATGCAAACTAAAACCACGGTGAGATTGATCCCAACACTGCTTACCTAAATGTAAAAAAAAATGTTATAGTCACTTTGGGAAAAAGTTAGGCAGTTTTTTAAAAAGTAAAACTTACATATAGCATAAAACCCAAATATTCCCCTCCTAGGTATTTACCCAAGAGAAGTGAGTACATATGTCTATACAAAGACTTGTACATGAATGTTCTCAGCAGTTTTATTTGTGATATCTCAAAAGTGGAAACAACCCAAGTGTCCATCAACAGAAAAATGGACAAATTGTATATGCATGCAATAGAATAGTACTCCATTATAAAAATGAATAAACTCTTGATACACACACATAAATAAAGAAATCTAGGGAACTATATTCAATATCTTATCTTATAATAACATGTATTGGAAAATAATATGAAAAAATATATATATAAAACCGAATCACTTTGCTGTATACCTGAAACTAACACAATATTGCACATCAAGTAAAATAAAATAAAATAAAATAAAATAAAAAGAATTGTGCTAAGTGAAATAAATCAGGCAAAAAAGAGTACATCCTGGGCTTCCCTGGTGGCGCAGTGGTTGAGAGTCCGCCTGCCGATGCAGGGAACACGGATTCGTGCCCCGGTCCGGGAGGATCCCACATGCCGCAGAGCGGCTGGGCCCGTGAGCCATGGCCGCTGAGCCTGCGCATCCGGAGCCTGTGCTCCGCAACGGGAGAGGCCACAACAGTGAGAGGTCCTCGTACCGCAAAAAAAAAAAAAAAAAAAAAAGAGTACATCCTGTTTGATTCCATTGATGTATTCTAGAAAATACAAACTAATCTATAGTGACAGAAAGCAAATTAGTGATTGCCTGCGGGGAGAGAAGGGACTTTCAGGGGAGATGACTAAGGACCTGAGGGAAAATTGGGGGAATGCTGGATATTTTCATTATTTTGATTGCAGTGATAGTTTCATGAATGTATACGTATGTCAAACCTTATCAAAATATCCCTTTAATTATGTCTTTAAATATGTCGCTGTTAATATGTTTAGTTTATCATATGTCAGTTACATCTCAATGAAGCTGTTAAAAGTATCCACCGCAACTGATGAGATTTCCTCAAGAAACAGCATGTCTCCCAACCACGGAAAGCCCGGCCTGAGCCCTGAGGGTCAGGATGGGAGGGTTCAGCATAGGAAACTGAGACAGAGGGGCCAAGCAGATGGGAGGGAAGCAGGTGGTACCAGGGAGTCAGAGCACTTCCAGAAGGAGGGGGCATGGCTCTTCATGTCATACACCTCCAGCAGAGAAGTGATCACAAGACATGGCAACATGAAGGTTATGGGTGACCCTGACAAGTCAGAAAGCAGTAGTAGGTGAGGCGTGAAAGGTGCCAGGGCAGGAGGTGAAGAGTGCTCTGCAGTTCACCTGCTCAGGGTGGAGGGGAGGAAGCAGGGGCCAGCAAAGTGCTGGTGAAGCAGGAGGGGCTGGGGTTAAGGGAGGGCTTCTTGTTTCTTCTTTGCTGTTTGCCTTGCCATGCTTCGCTTTTCACGTGGGAGGTGAGAGCTTGCTTTGCAAACTTGATGACAGCATGGAAAATGTGAGAATGGAGATGCTGGGCAGCAGAGGATGGAATCCAGGGGAGGCTCGACATTTGATGAAGCAGAGTGTGACTTTAGGGCGATTAGGGAGACGACAAAAAGGTGGATATGACTATCAAGGTCAGGGAAACCAGGTGCCAGCTAGGGTGCCCTTGACCCTGGGAGAACTGAGTGTAACTGGCTTGAGCCCTGGGCAGCCTATGGCCATGGGTGGTCCTGAGCCCCTGGACCCCTCCTCCTGAGGTTGGGCACTTCTGTCTGCCTGGCTGGGTCTCTTTCATTTTGGGTTATTTCAAGTGCAAAGCTCAGCTCCATCACTGGTTTCTGAAATATCCACCCACATTAAGCATTTCTGAATTTATTAGCTTTATTGCAGGTTTGCAGGGAGAGGGGAGAGACACAGACTCACTGCCTCCCTGGCTGCTCTCCCCTTGCCCTGCACCCCCTTCTATGGAACAAGCAGGCCTCCCTATTGCCTGCAGACTGCTTTTACCCTCTCCTTCTAGAAAGTTTTGGCACCAGCTGGCCCCATACCCTGGGGGTATTGGCTTTTGTCATCACACAGATTTCTCCTTTCAGACTCTTTTGTACTCTTCCTAGAAAGAATTCTGATAAACAAAAATGTTTTCTTCATCTTTCATAGGTATTATCATCTCTGTTTTACAGGTGAAGAAACAGAGGCACAGAGAAGGTAAGCAACTTGTCAGGGGTCACACAGCCAGGGAGACATTTTGACAGCAGCAGCTCCATTTAGGGTGTGGCAATGCGCCCTCGGGTTCTGTTCAGATAGCCCTGGTCTGGTCCCAGGTCCACCACTGATCAGCTGTCATAGTGCCCACGTCACAGGCCATCTGTGGGGTAAATGAAATGACACGTCTCAGGTGCTTGCAAAGTCTGGGCACGTAGTAGGTGCTCAAGTAAGTACAGAGCTGTTGCTCTCATTGATGAGCTGACTGCACCTGTAGAACCTTCCCCACCCCAGTTTCTACACCTGGACTCTCCTCTCCCCCACCTTCCCTGCCATCTGATTCCTGTTCCTTTTTGGTTTCCAAAATCAGATTGAAACTCACGTCCTGGGAGAAACCCTCCCTAGTTCACCCTACTTAATATCCTGCCTGGCAGTCTGGCGAAGGATGGGGGGAATGTAATTGGGGAAATAGACAAGCTTAGACTCAATTCTCTTTTCTCCCCTCACTAGTTAGGAGGCCTTAGATTGGCCCCTGAACTGAGCCTCGGTTTCCTCATCTGCACAGTGTGGACAGTGCTCAGGACCAAATGGAAGAATAGGGGGGAAGAGAGCTTGGCAAATGGCAAACCACTGCTCAAAAGCTGCCTTGGCAGCCTGAGTGTCTAACCTGTGCTTGCTTTCTTTGGTGTAGGAAGGGTCCACCTGCAGAAATGGCCACACCCAGAAGGGGTGTGGAGTTGGAGTCTGAGTGAGGCAGGCTCCTCCCACAGCCCTCTGTGCTCCGCCTGTGTCCTCTGTCCCTCCTGGCCGAGCTCCACTCACTCTGCTGCGCTCACCCGGCACATGCCCACCCCTTCTGCCGGGAGCACCCTCCCCCGGCGTGTGCAGATGCCAGCGCAGCCTAGCTCACCTCTCCTGCTCACCCTCCTCTCTCTCTGTCCCTGTCTCTCCCTCTCTCTCCTGGGAAGTCCTCCCTGACTCCAAGACCTTCAGCCCCTGTGGTACACACACCATGGTTCACAGAGAATTAGCAGCTTCTCTCCCATCTTACACTGTGAATTTCCCCGGGGATGCAGACCGTGTCTGCCTGATTAACCTTGAATCCCATGGTGCTGTGTCTTGTCTGGCCTGCAGTTTCTATGGAATCTCTATCCACTTAATAACACACTGTCTGGGTCATAGCCTGAGCATGTGACCCTGGGCTGGTCCCTTCCCTCCCTGGAACATTGTTCCCTCAGCAGTTTAATGAAGGGGCTGGGGATGATAGTCTCCAAGGTCCTCTGTTGCCTCTGCCCTTGACTTTGAAGGCAGCCTTTGGACAGGTGGAGATCAATGCTGCCCTGTCTAACGATGTCAGCAGGACAGGCTGCAGGGAGCCCCTGCCCCCTGTGCCCCTCGTTATAAACAGCTCCATCTCCAAGCGCTGGGGTCACCCTCCCCTGAGGGCAGCAGTAGGTGGTCAATTACCCTCAGTGCCTGGAGAACCAATAGGGAAGGGGTGTCAGGTCTTAGGCGCCCTGGCCCTGAAGATAACCCACTGGTCCAGCTGCAAGACCAAAATGGAAGGTCAGTTAGGTCCCTGCCCTGGGCAGGGGCTGCAGCCGCCTGGCAATCCTCTGTGGCCTGAGACTAATAGACGGCTCTGAGATTTCAATTACTCGGGACCAGTCAAATGACTCAGAGCAGAGAGCTGACTGCAAGAGCCCTGTCCTGTTCAGAGAGCGATGGGTAGAGGACCCCTTCACCTCGCCCGTCTCCCAGCTCCAGAACTGGTGACTGTAGGGCTGTCCTGCGGACTCACTGAGCTCCCAGCTCCCTGGTGAGCACTCTCCCGGGGCCTGAGTTGATGGGATCTGGAAGGAGTGGCCCCAGTAAGTCCATCTGGACCCCTGGCTCCCAAGCCGTTTGTATCGTATAAGGTCTGGTGGGAGGAGATGCACCCAGGGCTGTGGGAAAATCAGACTATGCTCTGGTGACTCTAGCCTAGGGGTCTGAGCTCTCTCCGTGTCAGTTTCCTGCAAAACGGGAGGCTGGAGATGCCCACCTGGCAGAGGTAAAAAGAAGGCTGTGACATAATGTGGCCAAATGGCTGGGCACCGCCTGGCACATGCAGGGTGTGCCTGGACCTGCGGGCTTCTGGTGGCGTGTAGTAGGATCAACTCACACTGGCTTAAGCGGACAAGGGGGGTTATGAGAGTGACACTGGGACATCTCCTAGAACCCAAGGATGAGGAGGCAGCATGGCCTCGGAGGGAGACGGGCCCAGGGAATGGGCTGCACCCTCTTCCTGCTGTTCCGCGGAGACAGAAGATGCCCCCTCAGATCCTGAGCCCAAACATCTCCATTTGAGAGAACAGCCCACATGGAACTAGATTCCCTCCGCTAGAGAATCCACCTGGTCCACCTTGGATTGGTTTTCAGCTGGTCTGCTCTGGCCTCGCCTGCTCTCGTCAGAGGCAGGTCAAACAGCACAATTGAGGCTTCTGGGAAATGCCTTGTAGGTGAAGAGGGCTGAGCAGGGGCTCATTATGAGCTGGACAGATGCTCTCAAAGCACCAGGTATGTGTCAGCTCTGGGGGTGCTGACTGAAACCTGAGGGGCCCTGCCCTTGAGTAGTGCACGCAGGGTGGGGACACAGAGGTGCATCCACGTGTGACCAGCACGGGCCCAGGGAAGGTGAGCACCGGAGGCTCGGTGGGGTGAGAACCAGACTCTCTGCACACCTGCCTCCTCCAGCCCTGCCGGTAGACACATCCAGGAGAGGCAGAGTGAGCCACGCAGCAAGGACTTGGCAGGACCCGGCCTGGACACTAAGCCTTCTCACACAGACATGCCTTTGGGGCAGTAGGCTGCAGGCCCCAAGGCTGCCAGGGGAGAAGCTTTTCATGGCTCTGTCTCAGCTACAAGATCCCATCAATCCAGGTCTCTTTACAGCTGCTCCAAAGAGCCAGCATATTTTCAGCTACAATCCTGAGCCCGGAGGGAAGCAGGAAATGATTCATCCTCTTTCTCAGACATGAAGGCAACCCTGCATTATTAATATTTACCCAGGGGCTCCTCCAAGGGCCCCAAACAACAAATGAATCATCAGGAGGGAAGGGCATGGATCACGAGCTTCACTGAGGCCGCTGGCTGCCTCTACATAGAGCAAAGGGATCCCCCAAGTGTCAGGGCTGAAAGGGGCCTCGTGGCTCTATCTCCCCATTTTACAGAGGGGAACCTGAGGCCCCAGAAGACAGAGGCTGGACTAAAGAAACTGAACAGGATGGTGGCAGAGGAAGGAACAGAATCTAGGAGCTCAGGGGATGGAAAGAGGACAGGCAGTGAGCCTCAGGTCCCTCATCTGTAAAATGGGAATATAAGAGCTGGTCAGGTGATGTTTGACCAAGATGTGAAATGACCCCTCAGAGTGTCTGACAAGGAGCAGGTCCTGCACCTATGACACCAGAAGGAGGGTGTGGTGAGGATGTCGGTGGCATTCCCTGCCCCCATGTCCTGGTGTCCTTTGCACTGCCCCCAGCAGCCCTGTTTGTGTCCTCTGACACTGACATGTTCCACCCAACCCCATGGGGACTGGATCGTGGCAGACACCTGCCCCAGCTGGGCAGCATCTCTCCTATAAATCTGAGGTTGAGACTAAAAGGCGCTCATTGGGTCTGCTGGTTATTTGAGCTGATGATAAATAAAGTGCAAGTGTGTAGGATACTGAGAAAGGTAGAGAATGAAAGTCCCATGGAGAGAGAGAGAGCAAGCTGCCTTATGGCTGGTTCCCTTCCCTGGTCTGGGTCCAGGTCCCTCAGGAGTTCTGGTTGTTTGATTTGCCTTGGGCACCTGAGAGACCCTTTCCCCTGCAGCTGAGCAGGTTCTGTTACCTGTACCCCCAAAATAAGGAAGGACTGCTGGGTGCTGAGAGGCATCCAGAGCCAGGTGGCTAGCTGACCTCAGGAGGGAGAGCCCCGCCTGGCAGTGCTGAGGCCCTGGGGACGCTAGAGGGCGTCCTTCGCACCTGCGGGCTGGGGTGCCCTCCTCAGTGCTCTCTCTCCTAATCCATCTCTTCCCTGCTTTGTTTTCTTCCTCCTCCTCCATGTCTCTCTCTGCCTTTTCTCCCACACTCGGCCCTTCATCGGATCATTCACTCATCCTACAGGCATGGTCTGTTGCCCACCTGTGCCTGTTCACCCCTGGGCTGGCCACGAAGGGGACACCGAGGGGGCCAAGGCCGTGTCCCTGTCCTCAGGGAGCTCCTGTTCTGGCTGGGGAAACGGATGAATCAATCACAACCCAGAGTGGTCAGTGCTGAGATGGCGGGAGATGTGGGATGGGACGGGGAGCCCAGGAGAGGACCCTGACCCTGGACAGGGGTCAGAAAGGCCCTCTGGGAGGAGACGGTGCCCATGCTGAGATCTGGGGGAACCAGCAGGCGGGGTAAATGGGGGAGAAGGTTGTTACTGGCAGCAGCAACCCGGCACCTGCAAAGGTCTGGCAGAGAGGGAGAGCCGGGACGCTTGGAAGTGGCAGGCAGGGCTGCATGGCTGGGGCTGGGATGTGAGGGTGGAATGGGGGGTGGGAAGGTGAAGAAATACGGGCAGGGGTCCTCCAGGGTCAGACCACAGAGGATGAGGCTGGGCTGCGCAGGCTGGGCTTCACCCTGAGGACCCTGGGAACCATGCAGGGATGGCAGAGGGGGTAAGGGAGGAAGTGACCCCTCTTTAGGCATTGGGGGGAAGGGGATTCCCCCTTCCCGATCCCGAGAGGATCGGGCTCATCCAAGCCCCTGGAATGGGAAGAAGCCTCCTTCTTCCCCTCCTGCTCCCCTTCCCGCCCTAGCATTTTCTCTCCTTCCTCCTCTGGTCTCCCCGCTTCTCTCTCTCTGTCCTCTCCTCCAGTCCTTTATATCCCCCTTCTCCCCGCTCTCTGCCTTTCCTCCTTCCTCCGCCCCTCTTTCCCCGCATCCCCGCGCTCTGTTCTCTCCAGACCCTCCTCACCTCCAGGCACAGGGCTGCATCCCTGGCTGAGCTGTCCTTGCGAGAGCCTGCAGCGGCACCTTCAGGCCGGATCCGGGACCGCCGCGGGGCCTCCCACACCAGGAGGAAGACGCTGGTCCTTCTCTGCCTCACAGATGAGGCAGAGGTTCCCGCCCACCTAGCCCCGTCCCAGTGCCTGCCTCTGCCGCCCGCAGCCTCGGGTGTGGCTGCCCTAGGTCGATGCTGGCATCAATACTAGCCCCGCCTGTATCTCCCCTAACAACCCTAATTACCAGGCAAGCTCTTCTCCCCAAAGACCAGACACTAGAAATGATGAGCTTAATAGCAGAATTCCTTCCCTTTCGCAGCCCCTGCCCTGGAGTGCTGCCGGCCTAAGGATGCCAGCATTCTTTGCTCTCCTGGGAGGGAGGGCCCCACAGGGGCTCTCGCAGCCATATTACAGATGGGGCATCCGAGGCTCAGACAGGGTGAGTCACTCAGGACCCAAGAGAACCTGACGTTATGCACTTGGTTTGTTTGTTTAGTAATCACTCGTGGACACCCACACTGTGCCAAGTGCGGTTCTGGGACCAGGGACACAGAGATGGAAAGACAGCGGAGGGAGTCCCTGCCCTGGGGAATGTAAGAAAAGGTGCTGGTGCTGGGTGATTGAAGGTGGGACCTGGAATGTGTCAATTACTGCAGGAGCCCAGAGAAGGTGCTGGCAACCCAGGGGGCTTCCAGAAGAGGTGGGGGAAGGGACCTCTGAGCTGGCCTCACCGAGGGGGTGGCATCTGAGCTGATTCATGCAGGCAGGGTAAGAGCTTGCCAGGGAGAGATGGTGCGAGAGCCTTCCAGGCAGGGGGACGGCATGTCCAAAGGCAGGGAGGCCAGAAAATACGGGAGGAGGAGGGGAGTTCCGTGTAATTGAAAAGATGGTGGGGGGAGGGGATTGGATTGGAGGGAAGGGCCACACCAGGGAGGGGTTTGAGGGCCTCCTGCTTGCCCTGCATCAACAGGCACTACTGACACAATATAAACTAATAATAACAAAAATACAAATAATTACTATAAGTACTATTACTCTTATTATTATAGTCACTAACACGTATTGTGGGCTTCCTGTTTGCCAGGCACTATCTCAAATACTTTACATGTAGTGACTGAGCTCACTTTTGCGCCAGTCCATGAGATAGGCAAGGTTGGGAAGTGGCCCAGAGAGGTTAAATAACCTGTCTAATGTAGTTCAGCAATGAAGTGGCAGAGCACCCTGTCTCCAGGGGCCACTTTCTCTACTTTCACAGCACCCCTGCCCACCCCGCCCTCCAACTCCCAACCTAAGGGCTCTGAGATTCTGCCTCCCAAGGAGAAAGCAGCCACCCACTTCCCCAGAGGTCAGAGAGAATTCACATTTTGGAAGAAAGACCAGAGAGCCAGGAGAAGACAGCATTTAACCTAAAGCCACGGTTTGCTGATGATGGGCTCTTGCCTCAGTTGGGGACAGGCTGGCTGGAGGGGCAAGTTTGAGGTGGCCCCTCCCCCAGTGATGACCCCCACTCCACCCCACCCCCCAACCTCCACCAAGTTTGCAGCACTCGACCCCAGCAAGCTTTAGCCTTTCTGGAAAAGAGGAGCGTAGCCCCACTGCTGCACCTGGTGGCTGGCGGGGACGCTGGCAGGTCTGCACTGATGGTGGGATCGGCTCGTGGAAGATCCAGCCCCAGGAAACCCCAGGTTTCCCTCTGAGGGCCCTGGGAAGACAGGGGTCTTCAGGTTCCCGTGGCCAGCCTAGAAGTCTTCTCTGGCTGGGCAGAGAATGCGCGCCATCCCCAAATGGGCTTGGCTTGCGACAGCATGACTTTCCTTTAAATGGACACAGGGGAGGTTTCCATTGAAACACTGGGCTGGGGAGAAAGAAGGAAAATGGACTTGTTTCCAGAAATTACCCAAGAAGGGAATTTGGAATCTGCTTTGTGTTTCCGAGTTATTTTTTTCTTTCCCTGTTCTACACATCTGTGCTTCCTCATGACTAAACCAGGGAGAAAGGCCCATGAGCAGAAGTGTGGTTCATAGGGCCAGGCCAGAGGGGCCAGTGGGAAGACCCAGCCGGCCTTAGGGCCTCCATGCTGGCCCGGCCTCCAGGAGGATGACAGTGGAGCTGGGTTTAATGATGGGGAAGGAGGTGTGAGGATGCAGGCGGGCTCCGGGAGGGAAAGAGCGCGTGTGCCCAGCACTGCCGCCCCTCCCTGCCCCCACCCCGCCTCATGCTGCAGGTGTAGTGAACGGTCCTATTCCTCAGGCCTGCCAGGCTCCACCGGGCCTGCTTCAGTGCACGTGCCCTTCCCCCTGCCCTGGAGCGCCCTTCTCTCTGCTGGTTAAACGCCTCTCACCCTTCCAGCCACATGCCCCCTCCTCTGTGAAGTCTCCACTCTCCCCCACCCCCTGCCCCTGTTCCCCACCCACACAGGGACACACATGGCTCTCATGAGACCTTCCCAGCCCCAGACACTCTTCCTTTTAGAAACTCCTTCCCCCATCAGATCAAACATCTTAAAATGCTCCCACATCCCGCACTAAATACAAATTATATGTAACTATGCAGAAGCTGAGTTGGAGGAAAAGGTGAGCAGTTGAAAATGTTATGTTTTGTAGACATTCGATTAAACATTTATCAATTTCAACTTTGCAGCTTTCCTTTTTTATTTTGAAACCAAATAAATTGTTTTCCTGGACCTTAAGCATTCTCATTGGCCCTTAAGAGCTCTTAGACCCTGGCACTTGGCCTGGAACAGAGAGTCTTATGGAAAAAACGTTTCCCTCTCTCTCTCCTTCCCACCCAGGCAGAAGCCAGGTCTCCTTGGGCCCCTGCGCGGTATCACACCATGAGTGAAGTGACGCTGGAATTATCATTTGCCTGGGATCCACTGAGACCGGATATCACACCACAGAGAAAATTTAGTTACAGTTTGTTGGAAGAAAGGAGGTAGGGAGGGAGGAAAGGAGGAAGGAAAGAAGAAAGAGAGAAGGAGGGAGGGAAGCAAGGAAGACAATCTCAGCAGAGCCAACAAGCAGAAAGAGCAGACAGGATTGTCTGTAGGTCGTGATGGGCTCTCTCTGGTCCCCCCTTCCCCTTAATATTTCCTACACTGATCTCAGGGACCCCATCCTCAGGGAACCAACCTTTTTCTCCCTGTTAATATGTTACTGGAATACAATGTTCCTGGGACTCTACTGTGAGCCAGGTGTGGGGTGAGCATTGGCCTGTTACCCTCACGCTGGTCTCTACACATCACATTGCGAACAGAGGCCTGGGGGCGGGCTGGCA
Source organism: Tursiops truncatus (assembly GCF_011762595.2). Lineage (NCBI taxonomy): Eukaryota > Metazoa > Chordata > Mammalia > Artiodactyla > Delphinidae > Tursiops > Tursiops truncatus. The sequence continues at coordinate 160,303,642 of NC_047034.1, read as the reverse complement.
CAGGTGTGCTCTCTGATGCTCCTCTCCCAGCGGAGACGTCCTTCGATCTCTCTCCCAGCCGGTCAGGATGGTATGGAGGGGAGAGTGTGGGCAGCAGACGGGGCAACTCTGGACAGTCTCTCACACCCTCTGCAGAGGGATGGACATTCCAGCAGCGGCGTGGCGGGTTAGACCTGGATTTAGAAGTCCCAAGGTCACATATGGTCACATTAGGATCCTTTCTGACCCCTGAGGGGTGACATTACCCACTGTTGCATCTCCCCACACCCCTCCAGCTAAGGTCCGCCAGACGCTTCCTGGCTTGACGCCACCCACCTCTCCACCCCCATTTCCCACCATGTTCCCCGTCATTCATTCCTCTCCAGCCACACCAGCTTCTTGACACCCCTGGAACACTCCGAGGACACACCCACCACAGGGCCTTTGCACTAGCTGTTAAGGCTCTTCCCACAGATACTCCTGAGCTTCACTCCCTGACTTCATCCATGTCTCTGATCAAATGGCACCTCCTCATAAAGATGTCCCCTGACCACCCCACCTAAAAGAGCGCCCTTGCTTCCTCTGGGGAACCCACAGAAGGATTGGCTAAATGTTTGGTGAAGGACTATTGGTTCAGGGGAATCTCATGGCAAGAAAAGAGATAGTGTGTGTGGGCAGGCACCTATTGTGTGCCGGGCCTTTGGCTGGTCAGAGCCACGTCTGTGACCTATTTGATCACAGAGGGCCTTTAAGTGAGGAAGATGTCATTTTCCCCCTTTTATAGGTGAGAAAACCAAGGCTCAGGGAAGTGAAGCAACCTACCCAAGGCCTTGCTGTGTGTAAGTGACAGAGCCAGTCGCATATCTCTATCTACCACCCTGGAGATGGAAGTTTGGGATCCTGAGCTTTGGAGGTGGTAGCTGATGCCACGTGTGTGGACAAGACTGTCCCGAGAGAGTGTAGACAGTGATGAGAATGAAAACAAGTCGTTGAGGAACACCAGTCACGATAAGTTGGTTGGTCCAAGGTAAGATGAGACGGAGGAAAACTCAGCTGCGTGGACTGAGATGAATCAGCCAGAGAGGCAGCAGGTGAGCTATGGGAAAGACGGGGACGTGGAGAGAGAGTGGTAAGAAAAGTCAGGAAGCGGGTGGTTGAGAATGGTCGACAGGGCATCGTGGTGGGTCTGACCTCCCTACTTAGCTGCTCTGTCCTGGCGTAGCCTCTCTGAGCTCAGTTTTCTAATCAGTGAAATGGGGCTGAGGATGCCTGCATGTACCAAAGGGATGGCCTGGGGATTAGGTGATCTTACTTAGCGCTGTGCCCACGGTAAGAAGGGCTTTAGAACTAACAGCACTTCCAGGATGAGATGACTTTGGACCTAAGGCCTCAGTTTCCCCACATGTAAAATGGGGATAATAATTGTGCCAACTTAGAGTTGTTTCGAATGAGGCAATGCCTGTAAAGTGTTGCAACTGCTTTAGAGCACAGCATAGAGGAAGTGCTCAAGAAATGAAAATGAGCAGCGGCCACAGTGAACGGGATGCCCTTCTCTCTCTTTTCTGGGTGGATTTTTCTGCTGCCTTCCCAGGGTCCAGGGCTCTGTGGGTCTAGGTACAGACTGATCACAGTGTACCTGGATCTTAGAGGTGTCAGGGAACCCCAGGGCCATCTGTCTAGTCCAGGAGAGGTGGAGAATCAGGACCAGAGAAGGAGGAACACACCCAAGGCCACACAACAAGTTCTGGTGAAACCAAGGTGGGCGCTTTGAGCTCCTGACTCCAGGCCAGAGCTGCCCCCCTTACAGCTCACTGTGTGGGCTGAGATTGGAGCTGGGGGTGGATCCACGCTCCAGAAGGGATGCAGAGCCGATCAGGCCAAATATAGTAGAGTGGGTGGTAGGAACTTGGTGCTTCCTACTTGCAAAGTGCTGGTCTGAGTACTTCCTGTGTCATTACTCATTCCATCTTTCCATGACCCTGTGAAGCGGATACTCTCTGGTATCATTTTACAAGTGAGGCTACAAAGGCTCAGAGGTTAAATAGCTGACACACAGCTGGCACATGGCAGAACCAGATTTCCAACATGATGACTGAACCTGATGATTCAACACCTACACTACGTGGCCTCCTCGGGGAGAGGAGATTCTTAGCTCCTGGATGTCTAGGATGAGACCCCCTCCTCACTCTGTGGAGCCCCCGTCCCTGCTGGGCCAGGTTCAGCTGCACACAACTCGGGGTCACATGTGTGGACCATCTGACCCTCTAGCTTGACATGAAGGGTGTGCCTTATTCCTGAGCAAACCCTCCTGTCCCAGGGACCCCAGGGAGGAAAAGTCCTCCCCAAGACTGAGCTGGTTCAGCATGGACAGGATGACAGAGGGGAGAAAGTCACCAGACAGACCTGAGCCAGGTCCCAGCACTGCGTCCTAACTGCACAGAGGTGGACAAAGCTCTCCCTGTCCTGACCCTCAGTTTCTGCATCTGCCAAATGGGCACAATATCTAACCACCAACTGGTGGCATTGATGGGGAGACACAAAGGAAAGGAGACAGAGAAGGCAATCGATGCTCAGAGATGCTAAGAAAATGCACCTTAAGTAAACAGTAGAGCCAGACTCAAACCCAAGGCTCATGTTCTAACCACTAGGGTATACTACCCTCTCTCGTTAAGTACTATCCCCCCCCCCGGTCACCAGCTGTGAGGGCTTCGCTAAGGCCTGGTGTTTGTAAGCCTTGGTTTTCTCATCTGCAAACTGGGTCCAACGATACTGCCTCAGGAATTTTCCATCAGGGTTTTTGATCATGTATGCAAATCACCTAATACACAGTACCAGCTGGGACCTGGTAGGTAAGATGGTGATGCTGATGGTGATGCTGATGGTGACACGGATAAAGGTGGAGAACACTGGCAGCAATGAAGAGATGTGATTGGAAGAAGAGGGTTCATCCTATCCCATCCTTAGCAGGAAAAAGGAGAACGCTGTCTATTCAGAAACACCCCACCCTGCCCACCACAGTCCCTCCCGCTGCCCCTCACCACCTGCCGCCTAGGAGAAGATCCAGGAAGCCCCTGAGATGGATGTGGGAGGAGGGTGGCAGAAACACACTTTGTTCTGGGCACCGGCTGCCGTCCTTCCTTCCAGGGGAGGTCTGGCAGAGGCATACCAGGAAAGACTATGGCTCCATCTCCCCTGGGGACCAGGGCCTGGGGAAATGTGAGTGGACAGTAGAGCAGGTAGTGCTGGCCTCTCTGGCTTGTTAGAGGGAGACCCTTCCCCTCCACCCCCAGCAGCCCTGCCCTGAGCCCAGGCTGCTTTCCTGATCTAATTAGCATCGCTGAGAATTACACTCCACACTCTGGCACGCTCTGGCTCTCCTGAGAGCATCGCAGAACTAATACTGCTTAAATATGAAATGGTTCCTGCCCTCGGGGCCCGAATCTAGGAGGGAAAAACCAGAAACAAGAGTTGTAATAACCAGCTCTGATTAAGCAGTGTGAGTTACAAGAAATAAAATAAAAAACAGGCCCCCCTCATACAAAAATTAACAACACTCTGAGTTTTATCTGTTCTTTTAAGGAACACAGGCTGCTTATCTCTTATGTCCTTTCCATTCTTACGCTCCCATTTATTCATCCAGGTCGTTTGCTGAGAACCTACCATGTGACGGGAGCTCATGCTGGATGCAGGGATGACAAACACACCAGGCAATGTGCCTGAACTCCTGGGGCTCACTGTCAGGAGGAGATTGTAGCCCTTCAAGGAAAAGCCACATAGACAACTGCACCTCAGGATGGGGCCAAGCATGCCATGTACAGGATGTGGGAAGATCTTGAGGGGGACTAACTCAGATGGTGGTCTTAGGGACTGACATTTAAGTTGAGACCTGCTGGTTACCTGAAGAGTGGGGGCAGAGTGATCTACGGAGAAGGAACAGCATGTGCAAAGGCCCTGGGGTGGGAAGGAGGGTGTCAGAGGGACGAAGGAAGGGCACTGGGGCAGAGTGTGGTGAGGAGGGAGCATGAGAGGGAGAGGAGAGCAGCCAGACCCTGTGGGGCTCATGGCCTTGGCTGGCAGGGCTGGGATTACTCAAGGTTCCCCGTGCAGCCCTGAAGGGTTTGAAGTAAGGGAGGAGCCCGATCAGTTTGGGGATTTAAGAAGCTTCTCTGGCTCTTCCCTGGAGGTTGGAGCAGGAGCAGGGGGCCCAGTGAAGAGGTGAAGGGGGTCGTCCAGGCAGGAGTCAATGGCAGCTTGGACCAAAGCAGGGCTGTGGGGATGGAGAGCAGGGCGTGGGTCCAGGAGGTGTTTTGGAGGGTGAAACGCCCCACCTTGCGGGGGGATGGGTGTGGAGGTGAGGGATTTGTCGTGAGTGCACGCAGGTTTCTGGCTGAGGAGCTGAGGGACGAAGCTGCCATTTCCTGAGTGGGAAGGTGGACGAGGCGCAGGCTGGTGGGTGAGGCTGGTGTGGCGTCTGGTGTGTGTGCGGCTCCCCCGCTGCATCGCAGAGAAAGGGGTGGGAGGCAACTGGGTGTCCGGAGGATCACAGGGGAGAGCCCTGCAGGAGACGCCCCTCCTTCAGGGGAGAGAGGGCGGATGGGGGTGAAGGGACCAAGGAGGAAGGAGACCATGCTCATCCCTCCCCAGCGCGACCACCCCTAGCTGAGGGCTAGAGCCACGTGGCAGTAAGAGCCCCTGGCTGCCCCGAGAGGCCCCAGGGGAGGCAGTGGTGGGGACCCCTGGAGGGAGGTCTTGGGGAAGCTTCTTCTCATTCTCCCTCCCTCACGGTGGCAGGACAAGGCCTGGGCACTGGCCAGGGCATGTTTTCGTCACACCCTCTCGGCGGGTGAAATGGAGGCCCAGAGCTCTTGTGGAGGGGGCCACCTGCTCCAGGGCACCTGCAGCCGTAATCCTAGATCTTTCCAGGTCCCTGCCCTCAGCTGCCCCAGGTACCACTCAGCAGAAGCACAGATCTCTCCAATCTCCATCCCTCTCTCCTTGCACCGTGTCTGCCTTCCCAGGGCAAGAAGGGGCCTGTGCCCATTGGGTTCATTTGATTTGTTTATAAGCTTTTTTATTGATAAGTATTTATTTATAAGCTTTCTATTTCTTGAACCTGAATATCCCCCTCGAGTGACTGATATCTGCTCTACCAAGGGCTATTATGGGAAGTTAGAAACGACACATGGGAGAGCTGAGAGCTGGTTTATTTTTAAACCCTGGGCTCTCAGTGACACCCTGTCCATCCATCCATCAGCCCCCTCACTTGGGCAGAAACACTTGCTGATGTTATCGTGTGCTTGGCCCCACGCTGGTGCTGGGGTACAGAGGCAACTGAGCCAGGGCCTTGTCCCAGCTGAGCCCAGAGTGGCTGGGCAGGGGGAGAAGGGTCAGGGCAGAAACAGGCTTTTCCAGCGCCATGTGATCAACACCCTCCATTCACTCATTTTTTATTCCCCAAATATATCAGTCTCTGTGTGCAGGCACTGTTCTAGCCACTAGAGATACAGCTGTGAACAACACAGACAAAATAAATTACTGCCGCACTGGAGTCACAGTCCGTTGGGGAGACAGATGATAAACCAGCGAGAGAGTCTGTCACCTCTGCCAGGTTATGGTATATGCTAGGAAGGAAAAGAGAGCAACACAAAGGGTGGAGGGCCTGGGGAACCTCTGAGGAGGTGACATCTGAGTAAGGACCTGAAGGAAGTGAGGACATGAGTCAGGAAAATGTCTGAGGCTTCTGGGAGAGTATACAGCACATGCAAAGGCCCTGTGGTGAGACTGTGCCCGGCACACTTGAGGAACGGCAATGACTGGGAGATTCCAAGGCCTGCCTGATAGAGGGAAATTTGAAAACATAGGGAAAGGTGTGGCCCTGTGTGGGTGAGGGTGGAGGAGCTTCAGGGAGCGCTTGTAGAATGTGGAGTGTGAGGGAGTGTATGGAAAAGCATCTCTGAAGAAGGAACAGCACAAGTCGCAGAGGAGTGAGAGAGTAGCACATTTTGGTGGTGGTGGGAGGTGGCTCTAGGGTGAGGATGGTGGTGGGAGGAGAGCCAGAACAAAGGGGTTGCATTAGTCAGGGTTCTCCAGAGAAACAGAACCAACAGGATATAGAGAGAGATAGAGAGAGATTTATTATGAGGAATTGCCTCATGCGGTTATGGAAGCTAAGTCCCAAGATCTGCCATCTGCAATCTGGAGGCCCAGGAAAGCTGGTGGTATAGTTCCAGTCCAAACCCAAGGGCCTGAGAACCAGGGGCTGATGGTGTCCCAGTCTGTGTCTGAAGGCCCAAGAACCAGCAGCATTGATGGATGTCCCAGCTCTAGCAGGGACAGAATTTTCCCTTCCTCTGCCTTGCTATTCTATTTGAGCCCTCAATGGATAATTAGATGATGCCCATCCACATTGCTGAGGGCTCTTTACTCAGTCTACTCATTCAAATGCTAATCTCCTCCAGAGACACCCTCACAGACACCTGGAAATAATATTTTACCTGCTATCTGGGCATCCCTTAGCCCAGACAAGTTGACATACAAAGTTAACCATCACAGAGGTCTCGCCAGGCTGGTCCTCAAACACACCAGGTTTGTACTTACCCCAGGGCCTTTGCACTTGTTGTTCCTGAATGCTCATCCCCAGATCTCCACAAGGCTCATTCCTTCATATCCTTTTCGGCTGCTATTCAAATGTACCTTCTCACTGAGGCCTCCCTGCTCAGCTCTGCCTCTCTGAGCCCTTCCCCATAACTTCTCCCTCCACCCACTTTGTTCTCCTTAGCTCCTACCCATCCCTGTGTTACATACTGTGCACATCCCAACCGTTTCTTGTCTGTCTCTGTCTACTAGAAATGTGAGCACCGTGAGGGCAGCAACCTGTGACTATTTTATCATTGCTGCATCCCCAGAGGTATGCAGCCCGTAATAGTGATTCAATAGGTATCTGTTAAATGATTGACTGAATGGGCTTAGAAGTCGTACCAAGGAGCATTGGTATTATGGGTGTAATATTGGTATGGTCCTCAGAGCAGAGAGGAATCACCCAGGGCATTGAAGGAGGGAAGTGATGAGGTCTGATTTAGATTGATCTTCTGTCCACATTGAAGGAAACTAGAGGCTAGAAGGAGAGAGGGGCTGTTCCACCCCTGGAGCGTGAGTTGACAGGTCTGGACCAGGGCAGCAGCAGTGGAGGGGGCAGAGGGGCTGGAACGTGGAGACCCCAGGGGGTCTCGGTGTCTGCTTAGCTGTGGGGAGCGCGGAGCTGGGCGCTGCCAAGGGCAAATGCCCAGTCGCTGATGTGGGGGGCTGATTGAGAAAAGAGTGGGCTGGAGGGGTCAGAGGGGTTTAGAGACGGACTGTGCTGGCGGGTGGGTGGGACTCTGGGCATCCAGGCTCACACAGCAGGTCCTAGTGATAGAGCAGGACATTGACCGAATGATGGCAAGTGGAGGCAGGGGAGGAGGGCTCGATGAAGGGCAGAGCTGTGGACATCTCTGCAGAGGCATAGTGACATGGTGGGGACAGGAGAGGCCTGCTTCTCCGAGAGTATGAATCCCACAGCCCGCTGGTGGCCCTGCCCGATCACTGCCACCTTTGAGGCATTTGGGGCCAGGAAGGACCTCCCAGGCAGCTCCCAAATCCCACCTGCCTGGAGAGCCCCCTCCCTGTCTATGGAAGGCTGGCCCTGCTCCCTCCCCGCACCGTGCCCCATCTTCCTGCCAAGTGCAAGGCCCAACTGCCCTTGCCATGGACTTTTCAGGTCCCAAAGCTGCAGTCTCTTTTATTTTCCATCAAGTGTTTCCTCAGCTTTCAGAGCAGCTCTTCTCTGAGGCTAAAAGGTGTCTATGTCAACAGCCCTTAATATAGATGTCCTGCCATCACTCGTCTGACAGCTGGCCTGGGAACCAACCCACGGGGAGATGAGTAGTCCAGAGGAGGGGCCACATCCTGAGCCCAAGCCAACATCGGCAAGTGTAGGGGGCATGGGGTACGATGGGGCTGAGCCCAGGACAGTGATGGGAGCAGCACACACAGGCTCTTCCTCAAGGGCTGAGCTTTGGGGTAGACGTGACGTGGTTCCTGCCTCTGCCCTTCCTATGCACCTTGGAGAGAAGCGCTGGCCCTCTCTGAGCCCTGGCTCCTCACATGCACACAGGATGCTGAGAGTGCCAAGGGTGATGCTGGGCAGCTCTTGGCACGGGCCGCAGTGCATTGCGGGAGCCCCATCAGTGGCAGCCGCTCCTGAGATGCGCTGACTCTCCTCCTTAGTCACTGCAGGCACCGTGCCTCCCAGGTTTGGTGCCCAAGGGCAGAGTGTCTTTCTGAAAAAGAACTGAGAGCAGGTGAGGACCCCTAGCTCAGGCCCAGGACAGGAACCTCGTGTCTGCCTGGCTCTCAGACTGGGGGTGGGGTGCACAGTGGGGAGGCTGCACCCCCTGGGGTATTTTCTGACACCTCCATAATGTGTATTTAACCCTGCGACCTCCCTAAACCACACCCTCCTGTTCCATCACTATCACATCAGTGCCCAGCACTCGACCTGCCTGTTGTCTTCAAGCTCCCAGGACATGGGTGAGGCCACTGATCCTGTTCGCAGATAAGGGAACAGAGAGGGAGAGTGACCTTCCCAAGGTCACACAGCAGGCAGTAACAGCACCAGGTGGCAGAGGTCCCTCAGCTACTTAGAGGTAGAGATAGGGTGGGACCCAGGGTCTGGCCTCAGATCCTGTGCCTTGACTGTGCCTGTCCTGTCCCTCATGATGCTGTCCTTGTGTCCTTCATTATCCTGTACCCACCGAGGCCTCATGACCACCCTGCTAAGTTGGCCTCATCATCCGCACTCTACAGATGAGAAAACTGAGGCTGGAAAGAAGGGAAGAGGCGTGTGCAAGGGCTGGGCCTGGAACCTGGATGTCTGCTGCCTCCAAAGCCTGAGCCGCACCTGGGACCCTGTCAGGGACCCACTGCCCCCTTGGAGAGATCAGTAGGAACCAGTGGGCAGCAACCAGGGCAGGGTCAGCTCAGAAGGGAAGCGGGCTGAGCCCAGGGAGGACCAGGCCTCTGCCAGCTGCCACCCCAGGTGCCAGGACTCCCACCGGGAGTTTCCTTCTAGGCCCCATCGACCTCACCAGCTTCCGGGTCCCCAGTGCACAGACTTAAACCTGGGCCCTGCCCGGGACCCCTGCTCTGACATCTCTGAAGAAGACAGTGCATTCAGCTTCACAGGCTGAGAAGCAGCAGAAGCAGCAGATTTCCTGTCCTAAAGCCTCCCTGATTTGTATCAAAAACAAGTGGGGGGGCTTCCCTGGTGGCACAGTGGTTGGGAGTCCGCCTGACGATGCAGGGGACGTGGGTTCGTGCCCCGGCCCGGGAGGATCCTGCGTGCTGCAGAGCGGCTGGGCCCGTGGGCCGTGGCCGCTGAGCCTGCGCGTCCGGGAGGCTGCGGCAGTGAGAGGCCCGCGTACCGCAAATAAACAAAACAAAACAAAACAAAAAAACCCAAATGGGGGTGGAGGATGCCTGGATTCTAGTCACCTCATCACCTGGTCATGGATGTCACAGACTGTGACACCCACGCAGGCCCAGCTGTGATGTCCTCCCACCTGCTCACCTAGGATAAAGGCACATTCCCTCCCTAGGGGCAGGGATGGGGTGGGCTGGTGAGGGATGGGGGTGGGGCCCAGGTCCAGCCAAAGGGCTCTGGTCACCATGGAAACAGGTAGCTGGGGAAGGCAGGCCCTGAGGCAGAGGCTCTCAGTCAGGCTCCAGCCCCCAAAGCTGGGTCCACTGAGCCCAGGCTGGGTCTCAATCCTCGGTTCCATCACCATTCTCACTGTGCAGGTAGAAGGGACCCCTCCCCACCTCAGAACCCCGGGGCAAGTAACCCAGGCTCCTGGAACGGCTTCATCTGCCTCCAGATCCTGCCAGCAGACATGAGAACAGCAAAGGGTGAGCCTGAGCCTTTGGGGTCAGAGACCACAGCTGCTGAGGCTGTAAACTGAGGCTGCTGTTGGGGGAGGCGGGGGGCGGACACCCAGACTTTGGGCTTGTAAAGGTCGCCGGAGGCCTTGGGCTCAACCTGCTCCTTTTCTGGACAGGAGAGCTGAGGCCCTGAGGGTGCAGAGGGCTCACAGTCCCCCGGCATCAGCACCGACCTCCTGAGGATGCTTCTTCCCAACGGGCACAGTCCCTGAGCCTAGCCAAGCCTCTGGCGCCTCGGCCATACCCTGCCTCCCCCTAGCAGGCGGGCTCCGGGCTGGACGTGTCCCTGTAGACACTGAGCACCTGCCTGTTTGTCTTCATGGCACAACAAGGCTCAGTCCCAGCTCACGGAACCTCTTCACGCGTGGCCGGGCCTGCCATTGGAGGAAGACACTGTTTCTAGGCCTGCGGGGGCTAAAAGAGCACGGGGCAGGGATCAATGTGACTGTACTGGGTTTGGGACAGTCACTGTCTGGTGGCTGGGGTGTGGGTGCAGGTCACCCCCAACATGTGCAGCCTGGGGCACAAGAACCAGTGAGGCCCCCAGACCAGTGGGCTAAATATCTAAAAGTTATAAAGCAACTAACGAACTGTCAAATCAAATAAGTTTTTCCTCCTACCTCCTCAAACTCCTGAGCCCAGGAATGTAGGGAGCAGAGATAGCTGGCCCCTGACCCCTGACCCAGCCTGGACCAGCGCCTTCCCTTCCCTCCCTCAGCTCGGCCGCTCCACGGTCTCACGCACAGTGTGCGACACCCCAGCCCGCAGGCTCTGTCCGCACCTCCCCACCCACAGCTGCACTTCGGGGTTTAGGGGGTGCGTGCTGGCTCTGCGGGCCACCCTCGCGGGGGCAGACCCCAGAGGAGGCCACACGAGCCCTGGAAGCAGGTTTGGGTCAATCAGGAAGGGAGTTCTGGGGTTGGGGGACTGGAGCTTGTCCCTTGTCCCCCTAGTCCCTGAGGGGAGAGGCACAGCTGGAGGAGGCGGGAACAGGGCCCCTAAATCATGGGGCCCAAGGCAGGATGCCCCTGCTCACATCTCAGTGTCACAGGATGGAATGCAGGGGCCGTGGTGGGGCTGAGGGACCAGGCGGGGCTGGTGGGGAGCGATGTCTGGCCGGATGGAGATGCTCAGGGCCTGAGATGGGGCAGGGATGGTGGATGTGGGGAGGGGACTGCAGAAGTTAAAGGAGTTCAACTTGGCAGGACCTGATGGTCCCTGAGGTGTCAGGAGAGTCAGGGATGCCCCTTGTTTCTGATTTGGGTGAGTAGGAGCTGCGGGGGCAACACCAAGATGGGAACCATGGGGAGGACCAGGTTTGAGGGGAAAGGGAAGGATGAGACTTTGAACATGTCAAGGGGCAGGAGGCTGTGGGCCATGCAGGGGGCAGAGGCCACAGGAGACCCCATACAGGAAGGTCCTGGAGGTGGGACAGCCTGTTCAGCTCAACACCATATGTCCAGCACAAGGCCATGTGGTAGGTACATCAGGGACTCTCAATACGAATTATAGTTGCGGGGGTGGTGGCAGCAGATAGAAATCAGGGGCTGTTAGTCCATACACAGGGGATGGGCCCACAGGCGTGGCTGAGCTCACTCAGGGAGCAGGAGAAGAGAGGAGGGCCATGAGGGGAGCCAGGCACTGTCTTAGCTCAGGCTGCCACAGCAAAATGCCACCAGCTGGGAGATGTTAAACAGCAGTAATCAATTTGCTCTCAGTTCTGGAGGCTGGGAAATCTGAGATTGGGATGCCAGCATGGTGGGGTTCTGTTGAGAGCTCTCTTCCTGGCTTGCAGATCTCTGCCTACTTGCTGTGTCATAATGCAGAGTGAGAGAGAGAGAGAGAGAGAGAGAGAGAGAGAGAGAGAGGTAGAGAGAGCTCTCTGGTGTCCCTTAAAAGGGCACTGATCCCATCGTAAAGGCCCCCCCCCTCATGATCTCATCTAACCCTAATTACCTCCCAAAGGCCCCATCTCCAAATACCATCACACTGGAGGTTAGGAATTCAGCATATAAATGGGGGGGGGGCACAATTCAGTCCAAAGCGTTCCACCACTGGCCCCCAAATTCACGTCCTTCTTGAATGTAAACTACATTCATTCCATCCCAACAGGCTCCAAACTCTTAACTCCTTCCAGCATCAACTCTAAAGCCTGAAGTCCAAAGTCTTCTCTAAATATCACCTAAGTCACATATGGATGAGACTCGAGGTATGATTCATCTTGAGGCAACATTCCTCTCCAGCTGTGAACCTGTGAGAAGAGATAAGTGCATCTGAAATACAGTGATGAGACAGGCACAGGCTAGACATTCCCATTCCACTGGGCAGAAATAGGAAAGAAGGAAAGGGAGGCAGGTCCCAAGGAGTCCAAAACCTAGCAAGGCAGATTTCATGAGTTCTTAAGGCTCTAGAAGAATCCTCTCTGGTTCAGTGCTCTGCCCTCCAGGTCCATTGGGATGGCAGCATCACCCCCACGGCTCAACAGGGCAGCCCAATCCCTTTGTTGGACAGGGCACCAGGCAGTAAGCTCTCTGTGAGGGCCCCATCCCACCCTTTCAAGCCCAGGTGGAAGCAACCTTGCCTCCTGAGCCTGTGCACTCTGGCTGTACTAGGAGTGGCAGCCCTGATGATCCCTGAACTGCCTTTGGAGTCCTTGAAAGATAGTGCATGTTCACAGCTGCACTATCTATGGCCAGTCCCATAGAACTGAAGAGATCTGACAGCCTTCCTTCATCTCTTCTCACCTTCTCTGTCCCCTTTATTGCAGCTGGCAGTGTCTCCACTAATGTGGTCCCATCTCCATGCCAGGCTTCTGCAGAGAAAGCTGATCAAGTCCACAAGTTCTCTGCAAAATAAGTTTCTTTCTTTCTCTCTCTCTCTCTCTCTATTTTTTTTTTTTTTTTTTTTCTATATGAAGAGTCTGAGAATCCTCCAAATCTTCAAGTTCTGGCTCCTTTTGGCCGAACAATTCCCTCTTCAATTCATCTCTTTCCTTTCTCATTTCACTCGAAGCAATCAGGGGAAACCAAGCTGCTCCTTCAACACTTTGCTTAGAAATCTCCTCAGCTGAATGCATGATTTCATCACTTGCAACTTCTGTCTTCCACAAAACACCAGAACAACAGTTCAGCCAAGTTCTTTGCCATTTTGCCTTCGCTCCAGCTTCCAATAACATGTTCCTCTTTCCTCCTGAGACCTCACCAGAATCTCCCTTAACATCCATATTTCTAGCGCACACCTCAACCCTCTTCTAACCTCTCCCCACTACCCAGTTCCAAAGCTGCTGCCACAATTTTAGGTATTTGTTACAGCAGTACCTCTTCTCAGTACTAAAACCTGTCTTCCTCAGCTCAGGCTGCCAGAACAAAATGCCACAGACTGCGGATGGGCTTAAACAACAGAAGTGAATTTCCTCACAGTTCTGGAGGTTGGAAGTCTGAGATCTGGGTGCCAGCATGGCAGGGTTCTGGTGAGAGCCCTCTTCTGGGCTGCAGACAGTGACTTCTCACTGTGTCCTCACTTGGAGGAGAGAAAGCAAGCTAGCTCTCTGGTGTCTTCTTATAAAGACATCAATCCCATCATGGGGCCTCCACCTCATGACCTCATCAAAACCTAATCACTTTCCAAAGGGCACAACTCCTAATACCATCCCATTGGGGGTGAGGGCTTCGACATATGAATTGGGTGGAGGGCACAATTCATTCCAGAGCAGGTACCAGTGTGTAAGAAAGAGGAGAGACAGAGGAGGGTCAGAGAGGTAAAAGGAGCTCTGGGAGATTGTGGAGAGCCCTTGGAGGGGCCTCAGAGGTGAGTCTAACATAGAGTGAGGGAAGAAGTCTCCTCTCCACAGTAGTAAGAGGTCAGACAGATAACTGTGGTGATCGTGGTTTAGACCAACTGTTCTGGAAACACTGAGAAGTAGAACATTGATTTCCACTGGGAGTTGAGGGAGCCTCACCAAGCTCAACTTTCAAACTTGGCCTGGAAGGTAGGGTGGGGATGGGGAGATGGGGCGGTGAGGGGGGAACAGGTGTGGAGGTGGGAAACGCAGGACATGGGACTGGAGCAGAGGGACCTGGTGAATCTGGGGTAAAGGTGCTGGATTTGGGCAAAGGGGATGGAAGAGAAGTAGTAGGGCTGGTGGGAATCAAGATGCAAGACTGGAAGAGGGAAGAGGGAGGGAGGGAAGAGAGCCAAGGAGATGTCTCAGACCTCAGACCACCTGCAGGGGCTGAGACAGGCTCCAGTGCTGTGGAATGGAGAGTGAATCTGGAGTCACAAAGCCTCAGGTTCCTACGAGCATTAGATGGGAGGAATAACACCACCACACTGTCTTGAAGCCTTAGGATCTTAGGAAGTCTTATCATCTTAGGGCAGCTGAATTATAGAATCTCAGAGATTTAGGTTTTTTGAATCACAGAAATTTTGAATCATAAGTTGCTTGAGTGTCAAAATCCTGGCCAGTTCCCCTCCTGGTAATGATAATCCGCACTCTGTGTTCAGTGTTTTGCACATATTATGTACTTTTGTCTCCATAACAACCCCGGGAAGTGGAAACTTGTTTTGCCTGATTTTCCAGATGAAGAAACCCAGGCTTGGTGAGTATAAGTCATTGCTGAAGGTCAGACACCTTGCAATCAACGTGACCAGGACTCAGCCCAGATCTCTTGGCTTCTAAAGCCCATGCCCCAGCCTCTATGTTAGTTTGCCTCCTGTGAGGCTTTTCTGCTGAGTGCTCACCCATCCTCTGTACACCTCCAGTGACAGGGAGCTCATTGCCCCTCCCCAGATCCACCCATCATTCCCAACTGTGGACACATCTCTCCTTCACAGGGCACACACTGTTTGGTCTTAAATCTGTACTGGGAAACGCCACAGAAGAAGACAACCTTCACCTGGGACTCTTGTAGGGAGAGAGAGCAGCTACCCGAGGTGGGTCAGTGCTCACACAGGAGTGGGGAGTCTTGGGTTAGGGTAGCCCCAGCTGCAGCCCCTCCCCCACCTCCATGAAAGAGAAGGGAATTTTTCCTGAGGGAGGGAATCAGTAGGAGACATTGGGAACAGGACCTCTCAAAGACAAATGAAGATGGAGCCCAGAACGTTGGGAAGGCCATGTGGTTGCAGGGGTGGAGGGGATGCAGAGCAGGGGGTGCACAACACAGAAATCCAATTTTACTCCAGAGGTCAGAGCATGGGGCCCAATAAGATTGGAAATGTGTGCTGTGCCTTTATTTTCTCAGCTCTTCTCTCTGAAAACTTATTCTGCAAAATGTGCCTTGTGTCATCCATACTCCCAGATGGCTTTCTAAGTGAAGCCGTTTGTTAAGTGGGAGAAGAAAAAGGGGAGATTGATCAAGAGGGAAGAACAGGCAGAGCCACTGCAGGCCCCAGGGCAGGAGACATTGCAGGAACAGCGAGTGGGAGGGCCGGGCAGGGAGATGGGACTTGAGGCTCAGCTGAGTCACATGACCAGAGATCCACTGTATGCCCAGCTCTAGGTGAGCATTTTGGACTCACTGTCCCAGTACCTCCTCACACAACCTGTGTACCAGGTCCCATGACTCTCTTAGTCCGTTCAGGCTGCTATAACAAAGTACGATAGACTGGGTGGCTTACAAACAACAGACATCTATTTCTCACAGTTCCGGAGGCTGCAAGTCCAAGATCAGAGTGCCAGCATGGTCATGTTCTGGTGAGAGCCCTCTTCTGGGTTGCAGACAGCCTCCTTATTGTATTCTCACATGGAGAAGAGAGAGTGAGCTAGCTTTCTGGTCTTCTTATGAGGGCACTAATCCCATTCATGAAGGCTCCACCCTCATGACCTAATTACTTCCCAATGGCCCCACCTCCAAATATCATCACATTGGAGATTAGATTTCAACATATAAATTTTGGAAATACACAATCATTCAGTCCATAATGATGACCGTCCTCATTGTACAGATGAGAAGCTCAGAGAGGTGCAGATACTTGCCCACAGTCACACAGCAAGTGAGAGGCAGACTTAAGATTCAAGTTCAGTACTGTCTGACTCCATAGTCTTGGCTTATAGCCAGGCTATCACATAGCCTCAGGCTGACAGAGTCTGAGTCTCTGGGCAAGAGGTCCAGGTATCTGTATTTTTTAAAGCTCCATACCACCCTGGGACATTCTAATGCACAACCAAGGTTAGGAAACCCTGAGCTGCCCCAACTTCCTCACTGTCAAGATGGAGAAATCAAGATGCCCCCATAAGGGGCAGCACTTGCATAGGGTCACACTGCAGGTCAGAGGGTCTAGAACCCACACCCACACTCCAGTGAATGTTCGAGGTAAGTATTACGGAGCTGATCACTGGAGATGGATGAGGAGATAAGCTTGGCTGTGATCCCACATCACAGGCAGACCAGTGGGAGTGTCTGTGATGGATTCCGTTTCCACCTCAACTTTTGGAGGCCTCTTTTGTCCCCTCCTCCTTCTTCACTGCAGCCCACGCCCTCTAAGCCAGGCCTTGAGGAGCCATGATGGATCACCGCTCTCCCTAGCCGCAGATGGCTCCTCCACTGCCTGACGCCAGCTGCCCCAGCCCGGTGTCTACAGCAGGGGCTCAGTGAATGATTATGGATGAGAAGAAGGGAGTGTCTGGGGCTTCTGAGATAGGGATGTCACAGGAGAAAGCAGAGCAGCTTTCTCTCAAGGCAGCCCAACTCCAGGCCCTGCATGGTGTCCTTCCAAGCTTCAAATCAAATATGTTACACCAAATGAGGGGGCTCAAGAACATCTCAACCAATAAATAATACTGGGAAATGGCAGGCATCTCATACTCGCAAACAGGAGCTTTGTCTCTCCAGAGACAGAGGGCAAGTACCTGCACCTCTCTGAACTTCTCATCTGTGCAATGAAGATGGTCATTGCTATGGACTGAATGTTTGTGTCCTCCCAAAATTTATATGTTGAAATCTAATCCCCAATGTGATGGTACTTAGAGATGAGGCTGTTGGGAGGTAATTAAGTCATGAGGGTGGAGCCCTCTTGAATAGGATTAGTGCCCTCATAAGAAGATCTGCCCCATTCCCCAGAGAGGCAGAGCAAGACAATGTGTGAGGCCACAGCCAGTGGCCATCAAGGTGGAGGAAGAAGAGGAGAATGCAGCAGGCTTGTTGCTGCTGACCAGGCCAGGAGCCTCAGAGCTCTCACGGTCTGAGCCACAGAGCTTCCTCCTCCCTGGGGTTTTCTAACCCAGAAAAGCCCTCGGAAACCCTGAGAGGCCCCATCTCCTTCATCACTCTCCCAAAGTTGAGTTAAGTCACTCCTGTCCCCATTCATTCATCACACATACCAAGGCCCACTGTGTGCCCGCCCTGCACCTGGGACACATCTGTGACCGAGGCAGCCCCGTCCCTGCCTTGTCACCTGGGGGTCACGATCGAACAGGGGAGACGGAAGCAGGTAAGTGCACAGGTGAGGAAGCACAGTTGTGCTGAGGGCTGTGCTTGGTGCTCACAGCTGCAGAGCAGGAAGTGGAGGGGAGACCCTGGGCAGAGGGGACAAGGGTGCAGAGGTCCCTGAGGTGGGGAGAGCTGGGGGTACTTCTCTGCAGAGGGAGGTCCTGGGTTCCCAGCTCAGAGCAGCCCCATCAGTGAGCCTGAAAGGATGCTCTGATCCCATTTCCTGTTTCTAAAACAGTGAGTTCTCTGCCCCAGGCTGCCCCTCACCCACACAAGTGGTACTGGCCCCTCCCAAGAGCCAGGCTGGCCCCGCCCACAAGGCGGCTGTGCCCTTCAGGCCCCTGTGCTTCCTCCCGCTGACCACTGCCCGCTGACCTTCTCCTTCTCCCCTTTCCCAGCCTACCCTGCAGCCTGAGGTCCCCCACAAGACCCCCCACTCCTTTGGATGTTGAGGGTCCACTGGGGGTCCGTGGGGACTGCATTGTATTTGACACCATGTCAAAAGGCTGCTGGCATCTCCCAGGCCCCTTTGGGGACAGTGTCCTGGTCTGTAACTGGGCATCATAATCACCCCTCACAGGGCGGCCAGAGCTGGGGAAGGCGTGCGAATCCTGACACTGTGCTCTGCTAGGGAGGCCCAGGGAGAGGAAGGAATGTCACCTTGTGAACCCACAAGGACTTTGATGGGGACCCTGAGGGGAAGACATCCTGTCCCATGAAGTCCTTCCTCAGGCAGATAGGCCTCTACTCACCCGTCCTCTGGTCCCAGACACCAAGCCTCCCTGGACCGAGACTATGTAACTGGACTGTGGTCAGAGCCCAGGAGCATGTTCTGGAAGCCCTGGTAGCGGCAAGTTGAGTGGAGGCAGGGTAGACACAGCAGAGGGGGCGTGTGCTCCAGTCAAATCCATTTTCTCTCTAATGCTCGTCCTGATGCTGCCTCTGGTCCTGGGTGTGGACAGGCCATAACTGTGTACTGTGTAACTGTGTGGACAGGCCATAACTCCAGAGAACAGGGGTCAGCCAGGAATCCAACAGCCCTGGGGGCATCTGATCATGCTGCTAAGAACCATAACCAACCATGTTGGACCCTGGGCCAGGCTCACGTTGGGCATCGTCTCTAGAATCCTCCAAAGCCTCTGGAGGAACACACTGTTATTGATCCCATTTTCGAGATGAGGAGACTGAGGCTCTGAGAGCTGCCATTGCCTGCTTTCCCCTCACCTCTGAGTGTACCCGCCAGCCACCAGATTTGCTGACCAGCACTGCCTCACTCAGGCTGCAGCCCCTCTGCTCGTGTTCAAGGATGACCTGTCCCATTTACAGAGTAGTTGCAGAGGCGAGTGTCAGCAGTGAAGGGGCACTGGGTCCTCCTGGACCAGCCTTGCTGAAGGCTCACATCAGCTCAGGGATGCATGGAGGAAATTGCTCCAAGGACAGCGAAGTGAAGGGAGGACCTATGAGCCTGGAGCAGGGTGACACTGCCCATGACCTACAATCAGGTGGAGGTCAGCCCTGCTGGGGTTGGGGGCTTGGGGACAGAAAGCTTTCAGCATGGACTCCGAGGACATCAACTACTGGGTTTGGAATGGATTCGAGCTAGTCCGATATTTAGAATTGTGAGGTCAGTCCGGAGGAGAAGGATGCCTGTGAGGGAAGCCAGCCAGAGGGAAGCTGAGCCCAGGGATGGAGCCTCAGGGACGGGTCGGGACACAGGGGCTTCAGCAACTGGGTCAGCCACATCTCACCCAAAGTGAGACTCTCCCTTAGACTGTGTATTAATAATAACAACCAAAACAAACACTTCTGCAGCATTTACATGTGCTCAGTGCTATTCTAAGCACTTTATACACATGAATGTGTTAAATTCTCACAACTTTATGAACCAAGAAGCATCATTATTCCAATGTTACAGAGGGGGAGGCTGAGGCACAGAGAGGTTTAGCCACTTGCTTGGGGTCACACAGCTTCTGAGTGGCACAGCCAAGATTTAAATTCCAGGCTTACTGACTCCTCTACTGCACTGCAGTGAAATGCAGCAAGAAGTAAATAACTACATTGAAGCGAATGCTGGCAAAGGCTGGGCTTGGGAGTATGACATGTTCAAATTGTCCTTTATAAAGTGTACTTTGGTAGCTCAGGCTTCAACAGATAGTCACTGGACACCTACTGGGTGTCAGGCCCTGTTCTGGGCACTAGAAGGGCTAGAGGGAGGGAGAACAGCTGGGGAGCTATTGCAACAGGTGCATAAGCGGAGACCCAGAGGAGGAGAGGGGCCAGGTCATGCACCCAGCAGGTGAAGGCGGGTGGGGCAGAACCAGCTCCTCTGACTCCCTGCCCGAGCTGCCCTCCCCAGGCTACCTCTGTCCTTGTTGTCAGGCTTCCAGACACCCGGGGATGTGATTCGATGATTGTGTAGCTGGGAAGAAGGCCAGGGCTGTGAGTGGTGCAGTGGGCACCCTTGGAGGGCATCCATCGGGACAACTTTCAGGAAGATGGTTGGATGACCAAGACCCCGAGTCTGAGAAACACGGCTGCTCTGGATGCCATGATTCTGCAGCAGGAACCTGTCCTGAGGATGCGGTCACGGACTCAGCACATGGGTCTCTGAATGTTCATCAAAGCCTGATGTGCATAAGAGAAAAGCCTGAAATCCTCCAAGTGTCTGGCAGGCGAGGATGGTGAGGTAAATTATGGTGCATCTAAATGAGGTAAATTGCGAAGCTATTAACATCATGCTTTTGAGGAATTTTCAGTGATGTGGGAAAATGCTGATGATAGAATGGTAAGAAAGAGAATTGACTACGGAGCATGTCCCAATTGCATAATATTTCAGTGTGTGCAGAGAGAAGGCAATGATGATGATGATGATGAAGAAGACAGTGTTGACAATGATGATGATCATGATGCTGATGGTGGTGGTGATGATGCTGATTGTGATGGTGGTGGTGGTGATGGTGAGGATGAAGGTTGCTATTTACTGAGCACTTGCTATGTCCCTGGCTTTCCTTCCATTAGCTTGTAACCACCCTGTGTGGTGAGAACCCTTATAGTCCTCATTTTACAGATGAGGAAAATGAGGCACAGAGAGGTTAAGTAACTTGCCAAAGGTCACACAGCTCACCAGGGCTTGAGCCCAGGTCTGGCAGCCTCCAAAACTCCCCTCTATACTCTCTACTACTGGCTGTATCTGCCAGGCTGGAAGCAGGGTGTGAGGAGGCCATGAAAGGAGTCCCAGGAGCTTTATGGAGGGGGGCTAGGGTAGTTACAGATCACTCCTCCTTTCAGAAGTTGGTGTCATTTTCTACCCCATTTACACAGTGACTCAGGACCTGCTCAAGAGAAGTGGTGATGGGGCTTGGACCAGGTCCACAGATTTTACCTCCCAAGCTCCTCCCTCTGTTGTGAGTGTCTGGATGGGTCTGGGGGGTGAGTACTGAGCACGGTCAGAGGCTCAGTACTTCTGGGCTGCTCTGGGGCTGCGTGGATGATGCACAGAGCTCCCCTGTGATTTCATCTGCCCAGGCTCTCCAGTGGGCAGACCCAGTGACTCCACTCGGCTGAGTGTGTCCCTGCAGAGTCCTTGAGTTTATCCAGGTGTCTCCCCTACAGGCCATAGCAGTTGGAGCCAGGTCGGGACAGATGTTGGTGGTTGCCTGGTAACCCGCACTTTCGCATCCACCACCTTCAGAGAAAGACAAACACCAGAGCAGCAGGATCCGGGAACCATCACTCAAGAGCTCCTGGGATGCAGAAGCTGCCATTCCTTCCCTGATTCATGATGATTTATTGAATTATTTCCCTGAGCACTAATTTCTGCTAAACACTCCCACCCTCACCACATCACCTCAATACTCCCTGCATCTCCTGTGCCAAACCCAAGCCTCGCGGGAACTCAGCAGCAGGCAGACGGGTGGGCTCTCCACCCAGGACACGTGCACATTCACACACCAGAGGAGGAATTGCACGAGGCCACCTGGATTATCCTTCCCCCACTGAATATGCAAATACCTCATCGGCTGCTTGTGTTGATGGATCAAGATGTTCTCCCAAATGTGATGCAGCGGCCGAGCAGAGCAGAGAAGTGAGGCTGCCCAGAAGGAGGAAGAAGGAACCAGGCATTCCTCCCTCTACCCCCACCCTTCACTGCCACTGCTCTGTGGTCCACACCTCCCTCATGGGGGTGCTCAGACCTGGAAGCTTTCATTCAGGTTGTGCTGATCTTTCGCCAGCGAGAGACTAGATGTCCAGGCTTCTTTCCCAACAGGATCTGGTGTGGCCAAACCCCCATCTTGTGGCTGTCAGCCCGGACCACGTGGGTTCACAGACTCTGGAAACAGGGGGAATATC
The DNA here is from genome assembly GCF_011762595.2 of Tursiops truncatus. NCBI lineage: Eukaryota > Metazoa > Chordata > Mammalia > Artiodactyla > Delphinidae > Tursiops > Tursiops truncatus. The sequence goes on along the minus strand of NC_047034.1, from coordinate 160,281,908 downwards.
CATTGACTCTGTGTGTGCATTTTTCCTTTACAGAATATATTTCCTTCCCATTCTCCACAGCCCCTGGTGCCTCAGGAATTAGTCAACCGTCCATATCCGCAGGTTCCACATCCATGGAGTCAACCAACCGTGCACTGGTCAAAAATATTTTTTAAAAAATTCTGGAAAGTTACAAAAAGCAAAACTTGAATTTGCTGTGCACCAGCCGCTATGTACATAGGATTTGCATTGTGTTTATAATGATTTACATAGCATTTACATTGTATTAGGTATTATACGTAATCGAGAGATGATTTAAAGTGTCTGGGAGGATGTGCATAAGTCATATGCAAATAATACGCCATTTTATATAAGGATTTGAGCATTCTTGGATTTTGGTGTCTGCTAGGGCTGAGGGGGTCCTGGAGCTGATCCCCCTTGGATACTGGAGGGCAACTGTATTAGTCCCACTTACAAATGAGAACACTGAGTCACAAAGAAGTAAGCTGTTCCCAAATTAGTTAAGAAAACAGAGCCAAGCTCATGTTTGACGGACCCCAAATCACTGCCTCGACCTGAGAGAAGAATCCAAACTCTCTGGGAAGAGCAGACAGGAGGGGTGTACATGCGGGGCCAGGCAAAGGTTTTCCAAGCAAATCTACGTCCCAGCCAACGCCTGCATCTCCTCCCTCTAAAAGCCCTGAGATACCCTCCCTCCTGAAGCTGCCCATCCCACCGGCGACAACTCTGATGCTGTGAAAAACCCCTCCTTTCCCTGTGTTGAAATGCATTCACTCATTCATTCACTCGTTCATGTTGAGCACCTCCTGTGTGCCAGACACACTTCTCAGCCCCAAACACACAGCAGTGAACGTGGTAGACATGCCATGAAGGAGGAGAAAAGCAGCCAGTGAAAGGTGCTGGGGTGGAGTATTCATGCTGGGCCACTCTGGCCACCACCACGGACCATCCATGCCTTTGTCTAAGCCCTGCTGCTCGGCTCACAAGCTAGGAGGCCACCACCCTCCGACTCCATAAGCTCGTCTGCTCCGAGAGTCTCAGCCACCTCCCAGGCTCCTCCAGCATCCCATGGGGTCTTGGCCAGCAGGTGGGCGCTACAGGGACTTCCGTTGGGCCACCGTGGCCACCACAAAGGGCAGCGTCTCTGTGGCTTCCTGCCAACCTGGGTTCTGCCTTCCCTTCCTGGGACCACAAGCTGAGCATTTGAAACTCAATTCATTTTGCAATTAAAAGGTGCTGAGGACAGGTGATCCAATTAATTTACATAAACATGTTCAGGAATAAGGTGTTCCAGCCTTCAGCGCATCCTTAAAGGGTTTCTGCTATTTCTCCACATGTCAATCTGGCTGCTCACACAGCTTGACAGAGAATTCTTCATTCCGCCTTCCTTTCTGGAGTCTCTCGTGTGGTTCACTGGGTCCTGCCTATGGTTCTAGTTAAGGAGTAACGTAATTTTCTCTGTTTTATTGACAAAGAGACAGAGGGTCAGGGAGGTGCAGTGACCCACCCAAGGTGCACAGCGAGGCTGGGGCAGAGGAGGGACTCCAATCTCCGGCTCCTCCAGTTCTGACCTCACTGCTCTTCCTGTCCCACCGTGCGTTTAGAAGTCAGAAAAGTCTGAGCTCAAAGACAGCATAAGTCCTTTCACCAAACAAAGCAGCCTGGTGTATCTAGCTCCCATTCTATGCCAGTTCCACACCAGGCCCTCAACTTGTATCACCGCATCCAACCTTCATAACAGCCTTCCCAGGGGGCGTCATGTTCCAGTTTTACGGATGAGGAAACTGAGGGTCAGAGAAGCTCAGTAACCTGGCTGAGCCTGCACAGCAAAGGGTTAGAGCCTTGGCCTCCTCTGGCTTCTGGGCAACGTGTTCTTCCCAGCACCTGCAGGTGCGGGTTAAGAAAAAGCCTTCTGAAATCACTGAGAGAGGGAAAATATGCCTTTATCCAAATAAGTGGAACAAACTTTTTGAACACAATGTGCCTGGAAACATTTTAACACTGTGTCTACAGGTCTATGCTGGGTACTTTGTCTTTTTTTTTCATTTGATCCTCACAACAGCCATTTAAGATACATGTTATCATTCCCATTTTACAGAGGAGAAAACTGAGATGCAGGGAAATCAATGAACGCACTCAGAATCAGAGAGCAAGCAAGTGAAGGAAGCAGAATTGGGACCCAGGTCTTCCCGATCCAACAGCTCCTTCAGCCCAGGGAAGTACCTGTTCTGTGGTTCCTGTGGTGACAGTGCACCCCCTCACTCACGGAGACCCCCTCGTCCAGGGACAGGGGGAGGTGGGGAAGACAAGCCACAGCTTGTTGTGTATTCTTGATGCAGGCTCGGATCCTAGCACTGCTGCTTCCCAGGCATGTTGCCCGTGCAAGTTACCCACCTGTCTGGGTCTCTCAGCCAGTTTTCCTGGCTGTAAAATGGGTTCAGGAGAGGATCTCCTTGTAAATACAGGATGCTTTGGTAGAATGAGTGAGGAGGCAAAGTTCCGTCTCGGCCCTTGTTGGTTTTCTACATGGCACGTACCTCACTGCTTCACTCTTTCACTTAATTGTTTATCTGAGGGGTTTTTACCCCATCTTCTTCACCTAGACATGAGCCCCATGAAGGTAGGACCACGTCTGTTGATTCACTTGTCTTCCCAGGTCTCAGCCTGGGGCCAGGCCCATAGTAGGTGCTCAATGAAATGTTGTGAATGAATGAGTGGATGTGTAAACTCCCTGGCACACAGTAGGTGCTCAGCCAGCAGTGGACATTTGTCTGTATTCTCTGAATCCCTCAGAAACCTGCACACACCCCAGGTGACCTTCCACTTGACTCTCCTGGCCTCTCTCCCTGCCCTGTTTCCCCCTCACACTCAGCAAGCCTCCTGCCCCACCCAGGGAGCATTTAAAAGCAGCCACAGGACACTGGCCAGTGTCCTTGAGTTTGTTTACAAGTTGCTGAAGTGAGTCCTGAGCACTGCAGAGGCCCCATTATCAGGCCATTCTTTACTCTTCTGGTGACCCCGCGGCCCAAGCTTACACAGGGGTCCTGGATAGAGCCTGGACTCGAGGTCTGGCCTGTCTAACATACTCCCATCTACCTGGACACAGCCACCTCCTTGTGGTCTGAGGCCACACCTGGGGGCCTCCACTGCAGCCCACCCTTTTCCCCTGACAGTCCCTTCTCTTCTCCAAGAAGAACACCCAGGACCTTTACTTGGCACCCCATGCTCCCCCAGATCCCAACCTGGCTTCTTATCAATCCCCTCACACCCCATCCCTCTCTCCTATGCGCCCAATGTCCGGCTCCCTCTGGCTGTGTGGGGTCCTGAACTGAACACGTTCAGACTTTTATTCAGCATCCACTGTGTGGCCAGCACCTACACTTGAGTTGCCTACCCCTGAGGGAGCATCCTCCCCCTTATCCCTGAGGTGCCCAAAGTCTCAGAGTCTTGCAAGGTCTTCCCATTCCTCAAACACACCAAGCACATTTCTGCCTCAGGACCTTTGCACTTCCTGCTCCCTCCGTCTGGAAGTCTTTTCTCTCACATATATGAATGACTTGTATGTTGACTGGGTGTCTGGGCAAGATGATAATGTAGGTCCCTAAAATCCTATGATTCTGACATCTGACATTAGGTTTTATAGTTTAAGATTCTATTAAAGAGTCTAAAACCCAGTAACATAAGATTCTAACTTTTGATAATTTCCAGGTTCTAAGATGCTGAGATTCTCATGAATGACTCTGCCACTGGAGAAAAACCCATCAGAATCTCCCATCAGCTAGGAGTGGGTTCTCCCTCTTCCTGGGTTCCCCACTCAGCCCCGTAAGGCACCACGGGAGTGTAGTTTCTGTGGCTGAGACACAGTAAATCTATTCTGCGTTTTTAGCACCATATGCTCACCTTGTCTCATAGTTTGGTCTTCTGCATAAATATTAGAAGATGATGAATCTTTGCAGATTTTCTGTGTGTAGAGGACCTACGTCTTCCGGGAAAGGATGTTGATGCCAGGAACTGTTCTTGCACTCACTGCAAGGCAGACTGGTGCTGGGCCACAACGAGCCCAGAAGAGGGACAAGCGTTCCTGTTTTTGCAGAAGGGACTAAGCAGGGCCCTTTGTCTGCAGAGGCTACAGGCTGTGGTGGGGAGACGCCAGCAGGGCACTTCCCTTCAGGTTGGGGCCGTACATTTTGAAAGCAAAGAACCAGCTTGCGTTGGAGATATTACTTCCCCATTTTAAAGAAGAGAAAACCGTAACCCAGACAGCTTTTGCAAGTTGCCCGGAGCTGCAGACATAGCTAGAAGATAGCAGTTAGGTAAATTTTAACCCCTCTCCAGGCTGTAAAGCTCATCTAGAGGGAGTTCAGGAGAAGCCATTCAGAAGCTGAAGCTGTAAATGTGCCCACTCCCCTCATCAATGCCAATTACACCTTCCTACAGACACTCTTCTTTATGTCACATAAGCACATCATTCCCATTTAATCAATCCGTAATGTTAATTAAACGTGGGTTGATTATCAAGGGATGCATTTAGGCACCATGTAATTAACTCACAATAACACAGGAGGCAAACATGGGATCTCATGAATACAGTAACCTTGCAAGCATCATGTGAAGCTCTTCTTTGCAGCCCTTGCACTTTGAGCCTTAAACACTATTGCCCAGTTCTTATCTATCAGCAAACCATACAAAATTGATGGAAAATTTAACTTAATTGCCCACAGTGAGAGGTGAGTTTGACTCAGGCCAAGGGTTCTGTGGTGCGGCTTAGGTGAGCCTGGAATGAGGAAGAACTCTGTAAAGGAAGCACCAGCCACACAGAACCCTCTGGGGTCATTGTACCACAAATGGCGCTCATGGGATCTCCGTCCCAGCCAGAGTTCAGGCCATCCTTGCTCACCTGCTCATCTGCACTGTGGCCCCAGCTTGCCATCTTGCTGGCTCCAATCTGCCCTCTGCCCTAGCCACATGATTGTTATAAAATCATAACCTCCTGAAGACCTGCCATGGCTCTCTATTCCCTAAAAATGCCTTTGCCTGGCATTCAAGCCCTTCACGATGAGGACTCACCCCTCTCTCCATCCCTTCTCCCTTCTCATACCACACTTGGCTCTGGCCACACTGAGTTATTGTCCCAATTTCCTGCACTGAGGTCTGCCAGGCCTACAGGCTTTTGCTCGTCTCTGCTCTTTTGCCCTCCCCTTGTCATTCCCCTGGCCAGTTCATGTTCACCATTAAACCCAACTTGCTTTACCTCCTCCAGGAAGCCTTCCCAGATAACCCCAAACTGTTCCTTCTTTTAGGACTTGAATCAGTTATCTATTACCACGGTTAGATTGCCTAACACAAATCATAGAACCTCATTGACTAACGTCAAACACATTTCTGCTCACTTCTTTGGGATCAGCTGTGGGTTGGCTAGGTAGCCCTGATGATCTTGGCTGACTCACAAAAAAGCCTAGGGGAGAGGTGTTCATGGTTGTTGGCTGATCAATGTAGGCTGACCTTGACTGGGGTGACCAGAGCAACCTGGCTCTGCTCCACATGTCTCTCATCCTCTAGAAGGTCAGTCCAGGCATGCTCTCATAGCAATGGTAGAGACGCAAGAGGCAGCCTCAGCACACAGCCTGGATCTGTATCACAGTAGCTTTCACATCTGCTGACATCCCCCTGCCAAAAGCAAGCCATATGGGGGAGCCATATGCTTTCTCTCAAGGGATGGGACAGGCGCCCATCCACAGTGGAAGGGCGCTACAAAGTTACATGGCAAAGGGTGCTGAGGCAGAGAAGGAATGAGGAACGGGGGCCAGCAACACACTCTACCACGGAGCATTGTGCAGGCGTCTTTCAGAGCTCTCAAGACACTGCAAAGTAGCGACATCTTAAATTTTTTTAAACAGCTTCACCGCAGTACGGTTGACATACAACAAACTGTGCATATTTCATGCATCAATTTTGATGAATTTGACATACGTATATACCCATGAAATCACCACCATAATCAAGATACTAAACATGCCTGTCTTAATCCTTTTGCGCTGCTATAACAAAAATACCACAGACAAGTGGTTTTAACAACAAACATTTATTTCTCACCTTCTGGAGACTGGACAGTCCAAGATGAAGATGCTGTGGGATTGGTGTCTTGTGAGGCCCCACTTCCTGGTTCATAGACACTGTCTTCTCATTGCTGTGTCCTCGTGTGGCAGAAGGGAGAAGGAGTTCCCTGGGGCCTCTTTTTTTCCTTCCAGTTTTATTGAGATATAATTGACTTACAGCACTGTATAAGTTTAAGAGGTACAGCATAATGATTTGATTTACATACATCATGATGTGATTATCACAATAAGTTTAATGAACATCCATCATCTCGTATAGATACATTAAAGAAATAGAAAAAATGTTTCCTTGTGATGAGAACTCTTGGGTTTTACTCTCTTTACAACTTTCACATATAACATACAGCAGTCTTAATTATATTTATTATGTTGTACATTACATCTCCAGTATTTATTTATCTTATAACTGGAAGTTTGTGCCTTTTGTCTGCCATCTTCCAATTCTCACCCTCCGCCTCTGGTAACCATAAATCTGGTCTCTTTTTCTATGAGTTTGTTTCTTTTTGAAGTATAATTGACCTACAATAATATGTTTGTTCCTGTTACACAACATAGTGACTTGTATTTCTATACATTTCAAACGGATCACCATGATGAGTCTAGTTACATGTTACCACACAAAGATATTACACAATTATTAAATATATTCCCTACACTGTATATTTCATGCCTATAACATTTATTTTGCAACTGGAAGTTTGTACCTCTTAATCTCCCTCCCCCATTTATTTCCTCCCCCCACCCTCTTCTCCTCTGGCAATCACCTGTTTGTTCTCTGTATCTATAACAGTTTCTGTCGTTATATTTGTTCATTTGGTTTGTATTTTAGATTTCACATATAAGTGAAATCATACAGTATTTAGCTTTCTCAGTCTGACTTATTTGACTTAGCATAATACCCTCTAGGTCCATCTGTATTGTCGCAAATGGCAAGATTTCATTCTTTTTTACGGCTGAGTGATATTCCACTGTCTATATATATGTCACATCTTCTTTATCAACTCATTGGCTAATGGGCACTTGGGTAGCTTACATATCCTGGCTACTGCAATTAATGTTGCAATGAGCATAGTGGTGTATATGTCTTTTCAAATTAGTGTTTTTATTTTCTTCAGATAAATACCCAGGAGTGGGATTGCTGGACCACATGGTAGCTCCATTTTTAATTTTTTAAGGAAACTCCAAACTATTTTCCATAGTGGCTGCATCAATTTACATTCCCATCAATGGTGCATGAGGGTTCCCTTTTTTCCACATCCTTGCCAACACTTTTTATCTGTTGTCTTTTTGATAACAGACATTCTAACAGGTGTGAAGTGATACTTCATTTCATTGTGGTTTTGATTTACCTCAAAATTCATGAATAACAATGATTAGTGATGTTGAGCATATTTTCATGTGCCTGTTGAATACCTGTATGTCTTCTTTGGGAAAAAAATATCTATTTCTCTGCCCATTTTTTAATTGGGTTGTTCCTTTTTTTGATGTTGAGTTGTGTGAGTTCTTTAAATATTTTGGACATTAACCCCTTGTTGGATACATTGTTTGCAAATTCTTCTCTCATTCAGTAAGTGGACTTTTCATTTTGCTGATAGTTTTCTTCCCTGTGTGGAAGCTTTTTAGTTTGATGTAGTCCCATTTGATTATTTTTGCTTTTGTTTCCCTTGACCAAGAAGAAATTTGCAAAAAAATATTACTAAGACCAATGTCAAAGAGCTCACTGCCTAAGTTTTCTTCTAGAAGATTTATGGCTTTAGGTCTTACATTTAGGCCTTTAATCCATTTTTTTAAATTTATTTTTGTACATGGTGTGAAAGAATAGTCCAGTTTGATTCCTTTTCATGTAACTGTTCAGTTTTCCCAACACAATTTATTGAAGAGGCTGTCTTTTCCCCATTGTGTGTATATATATATATATATATATATATATATATATATATATATATTTTTTTTTTTTTTTTTTTTTTTTTTTTTTGCGGTACACGGGCCTCTCACTGTTATGGCTTCTCCTGTTGCGGAGCATAGGCTCCGGACGTGCAGGCCCAGCGGCCATGGCTCACGTGCTCAGCCGCTCCGTGGCATATGGGATTGTCCCGGACCGGGGCACGAACCCGTGTCCCCTGCATCGGCAGGCGGACTCCGAACCACTGCGCCACCAGGGATGCCCCTTCCCGTTGTATATTCTTGTCAAAAAATTAATCAACCATGTAAGTGTGTGTTCTTTTCTGGGCTCTTTATTCTGTTCCATTGATCTATGTGTCTGTTTTGGGGCCAATACCATGCTGTTTTAGTGACTGTAGCTTTGTAGTATAGTTCAATATCAGGGTGTGTGATACTTCCAGCTTTGTTCTTCTTTCTTAAGATTGTTTTGGTTATTCAGGGTATTTTGTGTTTCCATACACATTTAGAATTATTTGTTGATTTGAATTTTTAGTCCATTTACATTTAAATTAATTATTGATAGGTATGTACTTATTGCCATTTTGTTAATTGTTTTGGGTTTTTTTTTTAAACATCTTTATTGGACTATAATTGCTTTACAATGGCATTATATTTCTGCTTTATAACAAACTGAATCAGCTATACATATATATATATATATATCCCCATATCTCCTTCCTCTTTTTTTCCCTTCTTCTTTTGTTCTCTTCCCTTGTGATTTAGTGACTGTCTTTAGTGTTATGTTTGGATTCCTTTTTTTTTTCTTTCTTTTGGCTGTGCCCTGTGCAGGGACCTTAATTCCCTGAACAGGGATTGAACCCAGGCCCTCAGCAATGAAAGTGCAGAGTCCTAAGCACTGGACCACTGGGGAATTCCTGATCCATTCTCTCTTTTTGTGTGTGTATCTATTACAGATTTTTGTTTGCCAAATGCATTTTAACAACTTAATTTTATTCACCACCCGACATGTTTACTGTTTTTGACATTATATTTTACATCTCTTTGTTTTGTGTATCCCTTAACTACTTATTTTGGATATAGATGATTTTACTACTTTTGTCTTTTAACCTTCCTACTAGATATGTATGTAGATGATTTACTCCCTTTACTGCATATTTGCCTTTACCAAGGAGATTTTTCCTTTTGCAATTTTCGTGTTTCTTTTTGTGGTCTTTTCTTTTTCACTTAGAGAAGTTCCTTTAACATTTCTTGTAAAGTTGGTTTGGTAGTGCCGAACTCTTTTAGCTTTTGCTTATCTGTAAAACTTTTGATTTCTCCATCAAATCTCAGTGAAAGCCTTACTGGGTAGAGTATTCTTGGTTGTAGGTGTTTTTCCTTTCATTACTTTAAATATATCATGCCACTCCTTTCTGGCCTGCAGAATTTCCACTGAAAAATCAGCTGGTAGCCTATGGGAGTTCTTTTGTATGTAACCTGTTGTTTTCCCCTTTTTGCTTTTAAAGTTCTCTTTTTAGCTTTAATTTTTGCCATTTTAATTACAATGTGTCTTGGTATGGTCCTCTTTGGGTTGATCCTGTTTGGGACTCTCTGTGCTTCCTGGGCCTGGATGTCTTTTTCCTTTCTCAGGTTAGGCAAATTATCAGCTATTATATTTTCAAATATGTTCTTGGCCCCTTTCTCTCACTCTTCTCCTTCTGGGACCCCTATATGTAAATGTTAATATGTTTGATGTTGTCCCAGAAGTCTCTTATACTGTCCTCGTTTCCTTCCCCCCCCCTTTTTTTCTGTTCTGCTTCAGTGATTTCCACTACACTGTCTTCCAGTTCACTGATTCATCCCACTGTATCATCTAACCTACTGTTAAATCCTTTTAAGGTATTATTCATTTCAGTTATTGTACTCTTCATCTTTATTTGGTTCTTCTTTGTATTTCCTAATTTTTTGTTAAAAAGTTCTAACTTCTCACTCTGTTCATTCAATCTTCTCCTGAGTTCTCTGAACATCTTTACAATCACTACCTTGAACTTTTCTTTGGGTTGCCTATCTCCACTTCCCTTAGTTCTTCTTCTGGGGTTTTATCTTGTTCCTTCATTTGGAATATATTTCTGTGTTGTCTCATTTTGCCTAATTTGCTGTTTTTATTTCTATGTATTCAGTATGTTGGTTATGTTTCCCAACCTTGGAGAAGTAGCCTTTTGTAGGCGATATCCTATGCATCCCAACAGTGCACTCCCCTTTGGTCACCAGAGCTATATGTTCCAGATGTGCCTCTATATGGACTGTTTGGGTTCTTTTGTTGTGGAAGGCTGACTACTATGGGTGGTATGGTAGATGTGGCTGGCTCCTGGTCTAGTTGGTTGCCAGGCTCTGACTTGTGTGGAGGCTGCCACCTGCTGGTTTGTTGGTCTAAGTCACCAGGTGGCTGGCTGTGGAGTCACAGCAGGTCCTGGGGCTAGTGCTGGCCCACTGGTGGGCAGAACCAGGTTCTTGAGTGGGTAGTTGGACCAGGGTTCCCATATCTGGAGTCAGTCTGCTGGCAATCAGGGCCAGTTCCTGACGTGGCTGGCTGTGGGATCTGGGGTGTCCCAAATCTGGTGTTGGCCTTCTAGTGAAAGGGGTGGATCCTGGTGTGTCTGGCTGAGGGGTCAAATGTGTCACAGAGTTGGTGTTGGCCTGTTACTGAGTGAGGCTGGGGCCCAGAGGGTCCAGGGCTAATGTCAGCTTGTTTGTGAGTGGGGCCTGGGTCCAGGGGATTCCCAGGGCTAGTGCTGGCGCACTGATCGGTGGAAGCAGGTCTCAGGGTTTCTGGCTACAGGCTTCCCAGTGGTCCTGGAGCTATTATTGGCCAACTGGTTGGCTGGGCCATTTTCTGACCTGGCTGGCTGGGGAAGTAGGGGGTCTAGGGTGTCCCTAAGGTGGTATTAGCCCCCTAGTGTGTGGGGCTGCATCCTGGGGTTTCTGGCTTAGGAGCTCAGGTGGTCCTGGAGCTGGAGCCAGGCTGCTGGTGTGTAGACTGGTTCTTGACATGGTAGGCTATGGGGCTGTGGTGGTCCTGGGGCTGTTGGCCACCTGCTGGTGGGGGTGGCTGGGGCTCAGGTGTATCCTGGGGCTGGTGTCTATTCTCTGGTGGGTGAAGCTGAGTTCTGGAGCTAGTGCCGGCTCACTGGTGGGTGGATCCAGGTCCTAGGGTCTCTGGCTGCAGGGCCCTGGTTGTCCTGGAGTTGGTATGTTGGCCCACTGGTGGGCAGGGCTGGGTCCCAGGGTGTCCTTGGGCTGGTGCCTACACACTGGTGAGTGAAGCTAGTCCCACAGCTAGTGCAGGTCAACTGGTGGGTGGAGCTGAGTCCCAGGGTGTCTGGCTGCAGGGCCCTGGGGGTTCTGGGGCTAATGCCTGTGCACTGGTGTATAGGGCTTGGTTCTGGACCCTCTCTTGGACAGGGCAAGGTCCCACGGTGGCTCTGGGCTCAGGGGGTCTTAAGTCATCAAGCCTGCTGGAGAATGGGGCTATGTCTCCATCCAGCTACTTGCTTGACCTGAGGCATTCCAGTACTGGTGCCAACAGGCTGGTAGGCAGGACCAGGTCCCAGCATTAATAAACTAGATGGAAGATTCCAAAACGGCACTTGACAACACCAGTGTGGTAAGAATGAGCTCCCCAAAATAGCTGCCATCAGCGTCTGTGTCCCCAGGGTGAGCTCCAATTGTCTCCTGCCTCTGTGGCAGACTCTCCAAGATTAGCAGGTAAGTCTGACCCTGGCTCCTTTAAAATTACTCTTCTACCCTGTGTTCTGGAGTGTGTGAGATTTTGTGTGGAGTCTCTGTTTACCACAGCCCTCTGACTCTCCATAAAGTAAGACTTGCTGGCCCCAAAGCCAAATGTTCTAGGGGCTCTTCTGCCCAGTGCAGGACCCCAAGGCAAGGGAGTCCAATGTGGGACTTGGACCACTTGCTCCTTGGGGAGAACCTCTGCAATTGTACTTATCCCCCCACTTGTGAGTCTTGATATGAATCTTGATTACCTTGTCTCTGCCCCTCCTACCTAGCTCATTGTGGTTCCTTCTTTTTTTTTTTTTTTTTTTTTTTTGCGGTATGCGGGCCTCTCACTGTTGAGGCCTCTCCCGTTGCGGAGCACAGGCTCCAGATGCACAGTCTCAGCAGCCATAGCTCACAGGCCCAGCTGCTTGGCGGCATGTGGGATCTTCCCGGACCGGGGCACGAACCCGCGTCCCCTGCATTGGCAGGCAGACTCTCAACCACTGTTCCACCAGGGAAGCCTGTGTTTCCTTCTTTATATCTTTAGTTGTAGAAGGTCTTTCCTGCTAGTCTTATGGTCTTTTTCATTCGTGGTTTCTCTGTAAATAGTTATAATTTTGGTGTGCCTATGGGAGGAGGTGAGCTCAGAGTCTTCCTACTTCATCATCTTGGCTACCTGGGACCTTTTTTATAAAGGCACTAACCTCATTCATGAGGGCTCCACCCTTATGACCTAATCAAGCAAAGACCCCCACCTCCTAATACCATTACATTGGTTACAACATAGGAATTTGTGAGGGAACACAGACTTCAGTCCATAGCAATACCCATCACCCTCACATGACTCTGATCTTTTGTAATCTCTCCCTCCCATTTGTCATCCCCACACCTAGTCTCCTGCCCTAGGCAAAAATCAAACTGCTTTCTGTTACTATTGATTAGTTTTCCTTTTCTAGACTTTTATCTAGTGGAATCATACAGGATGTGCTCTTACTTGTCTGGCTTCTTTTAGTCAGTATAGTTATATTGAGATTCATCAATGCTGTATATATTAATATTTAATTCCTTTTTATTTCTGAAGAGTATCTCATTGTATGGATAGACCACAATTTGTTTATCTATTCACCTACTGATGAACATTATTTTTTTCCTTCTAGTTCATGGCTATTACAAATAAAGCTTCTATGAATGTCTGTGCCTAAGCATTTGTACAGATGAATGCTTTCTTCTCCCTTGGGTAAATACTTAGGAGTGAAATGATCAAATCATATGGTGGTATATGTTCAACTTTTTAAGAAACTGTCATACTGTTTTCCAAAGTGTCTATACTCTTCGGCATCTCCGCCAGCAGTGCGGGCAAGTTCCAGTTGTTCCTCATCCTCTCCAGCACTTGATATTATCAGTTATTTTTCCATCCTAGTGGGGGTGAACTGGTATCTCACTGTGGTTTCATTCTGCATTTCTCTAATAACTAACAATGTCAAGTATCTTTTCATGTGCTCATCAGCTATCCCTATCTCTTCTTGCTGTAGTGTCTGCTCAAAGAAGATCTTTTTTTTTTCAAATTAATTAATTAATTAATTTTTATTTTTGGCTGTGTTGGGTCTTCGTTTCTGTGCAAGGGCTTTCTCTAGTTGCGGAGAGCGGGGGCCACTCTTCATCGCGGTGCACGGGCCTCTCACTATCGCGGCCTCTCTTGTTGCGGAGCACAGGCTCCAGACGCGCAGGCTCAGTAGTTGTGGCTCACGGGCCTAGTTGCTCCGCGGCATGTGGGATGCTCCCAAACCGGGGCTCGAACCCGTGTCCCCTGCATTAGCAGGCAGATTCTCAACCACTGCGCCACCAGGGAAGCCCAAAGAAGATCTTTTTTAATTGGGTACTTTGTTTTGTTAGTATTGACTTTTGGGAGTTCTTCATATGTTCTGGATACAGACCTTTATCAGATATGTATTTGGCAAATATTTTCTCATGGTCTGTGGCTTGTCACGGGTGACACTCTTAAACACATTGATCCCCTTTTGCCCCAACAATCATGACTAAGAGCTTGACCAAGGAAGCCAGTGCTGATAGAACATATCAGCGTCTGATTCATTCCCTTAATAAAAATAAAGTCATTGCCAAAAATTAACATGGAAAGCCTCATCAAATCCATCTTCCTGCCCCAGATTACCCTGACTCTGGGAATGTCATCCTACAAATCACGGTCACAGTTGGAGGCAGGTGTGGCAGGTGTGAGGGAGATTAGATCCTTTGCCCAGCATCGTTTTCCTGATCCAAGATCGCCCCCTAATGGGCCAGGCTCATCCGGCTGCTAAGCTCAGCCCCCTTGGAGCTCTGGGAGGCACTAGAAGAGAGATAAATGGAAGCATCACCTTCAGCTCCCAAGTCTCTGATGAAAACAAGTGTTTTCATTCACTGGGCAAATAGCTCAGTGGAGGTGGATGGAAAGAGAGCCGCGACTGAGAAGAGTCAATTTCTTCTCCTCCAGACGAGGCTGCTGAGGGTGGGATGATGGGGTGAAGGTAGGGACGAAGGAAAAGGCTGTGCACACACAGGGCATAACTCCCATGACCCATGTCCCATCCCGGGCCTGTGTTTCCTGAGGGCACCCTTTCCTTGAATATGCTAATAACTCACCCCCAGCCAGAACCCCTGAGTACGGAATGTCCAGCCCTGTCCTCCAGGCCACAAGGATTCCTGGTGTTGGAAAGTGGGCCCCTGGTACCCCTTGTTCTGGGGTCCGGATCTACTCCTTGGCCCTCCACACCCTCTTCTGCCTACCTGGTCTCCTGCAGCCACCACCTTTTCTCTGCCCCATGTCACCCAAGCCTGGGAAATCTGCTGGCCTCCTCCATTCCCCACAGGACCACTAAGAGGAGGCTCTTACCCGTGCAGACACTGCAGAAGGTTAGGACGCAGTGCAGGGAATCACAGCACGGGAAGGAGACAAACGCCCCTGCCCCCAGGTTCTGGAAATCTCCCTGGCCGGCTGCTCCCTTCTTTGGCCCCCAGCCTGTTGCTCTGGTGCTAAGCCCCGAGCTCTTTAGGATCCCTCTCTACACCCCAAATGCCATATTCTCCAGACCCTTCCCTCTCAGGCTGTTAGGGTCTCACGCCGATTTCACAGTGTTGCTAAGAACTGTGTTAAGTTCTGGGTACCGAGTCCTGCCTCTGCACATTCCTAAAGGCCCAGAAGCAGCTTTCTTTTCCCCAAGAGAAGAATCATCTGCCCCGGACACTGGAGACTCCATTCCAAGCAGCGTAAAGAAGCCCTGAAGCCCAGTTCCAAATCTCGACCGAACCAACTACTACCTGGGGGCCTTGGACAAGCTCCTTAACCAGCTGTGCCTCAGTTTCCCCACTTATAAAGGGGGGAAATCGTAGTCTATAGGCCATAGAGTTTTTGAGAGGATTAAGTGGTTTAAAACCTTTAATGGGTTTAGAATAGTGCCTGACACACACTAAATGCTCAATTAATGTGAGCTACCTCACACATGCTACCTCCTACCTGTCCCCACAAATGACCTGCTCTAAGTGCATCCAGGGCTGGACCCCTTTCTCTGTCGATGGGCCCTGGGAGGGGGGAGAGAAGCAAAAGATGAACGTCTGTGCCCCAGCCAAGGAAGCCTCAGAAGTGCAGGGAGGAGAGAGCCGTGCTTCTGCACGCACAAGGGAACTTGTAAAGCACCTTCTGAGGCTGTGATTGCTGAGGCAAGGCGAGGTTGGGCTGAAATGTCGTCCATGGAGGCATGAGGGGCAGAGCAGACACAGGAAGGCAGGCAGAGGGTCCCATGGCTGGCCTCCTTTGGAGGTTGAATCTATACAAGAGTGTACACTTCTGGAAATTAATCACAGAGTGGATAAAGGTAACTCATACACTCGCCTGTTCTGTTCTTTGTTTATTCAACATATATTTCATTGAACATCTACATGTGCCAGGATCTGGGTTCACACAGGGGATACATTGTTGAACAAGCCAGAAACAATTTCTGTCTTCAGGAAACTTATAGTCTAGGATCTAAGAAGACAGACATCAAACAAGTACAGATTTGATTATTTAATGGAAGGGCTCATGTCCCATATGGGGGCAGGAGACAAAGGCAGAAGAGGCTTCTCAGTGGAGATACAAAGATAAGAGTTATCTGGATAGATTGTGAAGACAGAGAGAGGAAAAAAAATGAGGCAGAAGAACCGGTATGTGCAGAGGCCTGGAGAGGAGACGGGGCCTGGCCCATATGAGGAGCTGTGTGGAGAGCTGGGTGGCTGCAGGGTGGTGACCAAGAGGGATGAGGCCCAGGATGTAGTCAAAAAGGGGCCACTGCCACACA
Organism: Tursiops truncatus; assembly: GCF_011762595.2. Lineage (NCBI taxonomy): Eukaryota > Metazoa > Chordata > Mammalia > Artiodactyla > Delphinidae > Tursiops > Tursiops truncatus. Next base: position 160,265,809 of record NC_047034.1, on the reverse strand, counting down.
GGGCCACTGCCACACAGGCCACTGCCCAGTCAGGCCCAACATCTCTGGCAATGACATAATCAGTAAACCTGCCACAAAACCCAGACCTCAGAGGCCCCTCACTGTCTCCACACAGACGGGGACTCCAGACACACCAATGAGAGTCACATTTTTCAAAAATCCCAGCAACTAGATCCTGTTCCTGTGACCTGCCATGTAGTAACACACAAGAAACATTCTTAAGAGACTGATAACGTCTAAATTATAAAGGGCAAAGTCACAAGCCCAAGGCTTTCTTAGGACATTATTTTCCCTGCTGGTGTTGGAATATCCCTCTGAGATTTTAATGTCATAGCTGGATCAGGGGGGCGGGGCTCCATCTCTCTGTGCCTCTCACTGGATGATTTATGACCCCACAGGGTAGCAGGATAGAACAGACACCTGTTCACATCTCCCAACACTGAGCACAGACTTCCAGGAAAGCCCAGCCAGTTCTGGGAGAGTTCATTGACAATTCACGCTGATTTTGAAATGCCAGCTTTCCCAAATTGGGTTCAGGGGAACGCAAGTTCCGGGTGGTAGTAACTGATTTCAAGAATGAAGACTTATCATTAGTCTGAGGAATGTTATACACAAAACACATTAGTGCACAAAATGCTAGGAGAGTCCTACAGTGATGGAAAATCCCACAGTTGCAAAGAAAGTTTCAAAGCAGCAGCTAAGATCTACTCTCACAGTCCTTTCATAAAAGAAAGAAAAGTTCAACCGAAAGAATGGCAGTATTTCATCATAAAAAACAGGCCTTTCCAAAAAGAATAAATGGCAACAACCTTATACCGACAGACTACTTTGACCTGATTTTTCTCATTTCGCTGAGAGCCTGTGACAATTTCATCCCAGGCTGCCCTGCCATCAGGTTCAGGTCTGTGCACTGGCTCAGTCAGGACTGCAGGGACCCTCAGCCACTGTTCCCTCCAGAACCCAAGTGGCCAGCGTGAGGCTTTTACTCCATGGGCTTAATGTCACCCCCTCCACACAGGTCCTGCCCAGACCTGCCCTTCCCTCATCTGTGCCGGGCTTGGGATTCTGGCCCTTCCAGCCCCAGGCCTAGGATCCATGTGGCAAAGGCAGAGCTGAAAGAGCCTCAACCACGGGTCAGGAGAGCGGGTCCTGGTCCCTGTTCTATCAGTGACCCTGGGCAGGTCACATCACCACTCAGCCTCAGTTTCCCCAACTGTACCTGGAAGGGTTGGACTGAATCATCTCCTAGCTCCTCCCTACTTTGCTGGCCCAGCAATCGATGACTCTGTGCAGGGAGACCTTGCTCAGATCTTCATGGGAAAATGGCACACGTTCTGGAAAGACAGTCTCTCCACAGGAGGTGAGAAGGGAGAACAGGCGTTGGCCTGCTTATGAACTGAGAACACCAGGACCAGAATCAGAAACACAGAGCCTCGTACTGGTCAGCGCTGGCCTGGCTGTGGGGGGCGCTGGTTCCCAGTGTGAGCAGAGCAGGCTGAAACCTGGAGCCAAACACAGGTGCCCTCCTTGGAGATGCGGGTTTTAGGATTAACTAAGCCAGCGAGAAGGAGAGAAGCCCCTCCTGCATGACAGAGCCTTGGGGGAGATGGACCAGCCAGGAGGGGGCTGACCCCTAATGACTGGAGAGAGGACGTGGGAATAGGGAGCAGGGAAGGGGGACTGTCACCACCACCACCACCGCCATCATCATAATCATCATCAGAGTAACAGCTAAGAAATATCGTGAGCCTACTATGTGCCCACCTCCTTCTCAGTGCTCTGTAAGCAGCAAGCCCAGGGCCCAGCGCACAGTGGGCCTCCATGAGGCTGGGTGGATTAATCCATGATTGCCAGTGATGTCTATTTTTGCTCTTGCTGAAACAGCATCTCCTCACATTTCTGCAGTTCACAGCCCAGCTCTTGGCAAACTTCTAAGATGAGATTAAAAGAAAAAGTGGACAGGGCGCCCGCATTCCCCAAGGCAGAAGTATCATTCAGCAAGGCCCCCACTGCTGTGAGCGCAAGGCCCTCCCTTCAGGCCACTGGGGCCAGTTGGCATCTTTATGCCCTGAACCCAGCTATAAGGCAGGAGTCTCTGAAAGGTCTAGAATTAATCCTGCCTGTGCGTTCCTGCCGTTCTCAGGCACTTCTCAGGCCCCAACAGTGACAACAGCTCTGTTTCCATCAAGGTCCAGCTGTTTTAATGGAGACTTTAAATACCCCTCTGCTGCTAATAAATTTATGTCCTGCAGAGACGTGTGTGGCTGGAAACAGACATTTTAGAGAGGTTCAAGGCCCGGTGGCTTTTGGAAAATGAGCACAAAATGCCCTCCCCTTCCCTCCATCCCTTGAGACATCAGTTTCCAGTGACTCAGCAGATGTCACCACAGAGCACCGGGCCGTGTGCAGGCCTCTGGGCGCAGAGAGAAAGCTTGGTCATGTTCTGTGCTTGAGGAGGTCATGGTCAGATGGGAGAGGCTGACCGCCAGCAACACACACCGTCCCACCTACGGAGTGCCAGACTAGAGGGCACAGCAATGGCTGTCACTCCACGAGCACCTCCTGTCTCCACTTCTTCACGTTAATGCCTAGTATGTGCTGGAGACCAGGCGATTCATAGGTGTTGTCGCCAACCCTCACAACAACCCTCCCCTGCTACAAGGTTCGTTAATCATTCCCACTTTAGAGATGAGGACACAGGCTCAGAGAGGTTGAGGAACTCACTCAGAGTCACACAGCCAGGGAGGCAGTGTGAGTCAGTGTGTGCTCTGTGGAGAGCCAGCATCACTGTAGCTCTGCTCACCCATGCCCTCTCAGAAGAAGGCCAGGTCTGCTGGGATGGAGCAAAGGCAGGTGAGGTCACCTGACCCAGAGGGTCAGGATCCGGAAGGGGTGCTAGATTGCAGGTGCACTGTCTCCTGATTGAGGAGGTCGCCAAGGTGACCCACATTAGCCCAGGTGAGTTTGTCATCCTAGTCCAGCAGCCAAGCAAGATGCAGGATTTAGCTTCATCCTGTAAATTGAGATTGTTTGCACCTGCTGAGAACCCACCTACCACTCCCCCTAACCCCCCACCAATGTTCTTCTCATTTTCCTTTGGAAATCATGCTCCTCACCCACCATCCACACGGTCTAGGTGCTTTGGCCAGCACCGAGCCCACCATGGCTCTAAGGGTGAATGCGTGACTCAACACTGGCCAATCCGTGCCTTCAATTCCCCTGGACTTAGTGATTGGCTCAGAGATGGGCACATGACCCAGGTTAATCCAATCAGAGTTTGCCCTTGGACTTTGACTGAAACTAGCATAAATAAGGCTTTCCTTTCCTTTAAGCTTTCTGAGCTTGTCAGATGTAGGGCTAAAGTTGCTGTTGGCTGTCATAAGAAGCCTGTCTAAAAATGAACAAATGAACAAAAATGAACACAGTTGAACACATCTCTGAAAGATGGAGTGAAAGAGGGATGGTCAAGGCAGAGAGAACATGAGCCCCCCGTTTGTCTCCCTGCTGTACACCCAGTGCCAGAACGCTGCCTGCACAGACTGGGTGTGACAGCTGGAGCCCCAGGATCAAGGCAAACCTGAAGCCAGCAGCCCCCCGGATGTTCTAGCTTCAGGAGCCAATGCATTTCTTTTTCTGTCTCAACCAGTTTGTGATATATTTTTATCACCCACAACCCAATGAGACTTAATCCTCTTCTGTAGTCACCACTAGGAAACACAGTGCCTGGTGCATAATAGATGCTAAGTAAATATTTGTAAATGAAAGAAAAAATGAATAAACCTGGCCATCTCTCCTTCTCTGCTTCCCTCAGCCTCACCCCGCTCTCCCCACCCCCAGCTGTAGATTGCCTAACTGGGACCATCCCTCCAAGGACTGAAAAGGAGTTTTGATGAACAGTCAGCTGCTTTCCCCACTGCAGCAGTGTCTGCGCATTGGGCCCTTACGGAGGTGATGTGAGGTAATGTGACCTGCCCAGGGAGTCACAGAAAGTTAGGAAGGGTGACGTCTGGAGCCAGGGCTTTCTGCCTCCCAGGCTAGTTCTCCAGACACTGCATCCTGGGGTCTCAGGGGGAGGGCGACAAGGTACTGTCTGGCATCTCCCAGAGGAGCAGGGACATAGGAACCCTTCGTTCCTTCATGGCTGCCTAACCATGTGTCACCCCAGGATGCCCAGAAGCTTGGCACCCTGCAGAGAACACCGAGGGCAGGTCAGGGAAGGGAGCTGAGTGCCAGAATGTCATCCCTCACATTCCCACTAGACGCTGAGCTTTAACAGAAACTATACCTTAATTTCCATCACCGTAGAATGCATGCGTGCTGGACACATGAATGAATGAATGAAAAATACATCATTTCACATAAAGGAGACGGAGTCCCAGGGAAGTCAAGTAATTTGTCCAAGGTCACAGAGCTTGAATGGCAGAGCAAGTCCAAACCCCAGCCTTCTGCCACTGAGGCCCATGCATGTCCTTCCTCCACCCCACCCGGCCCTGCAGAGCATGGGAGAGGAGTTAAGAAAGGAAGACACCATCATAGGCTAGAGGTATCCAGGAGGGCTTCCTCGAAGAGGGGTATCCCTAGCTGGGCCCTGAAGGATAAACTGGAGAAGAACATTCAGGGAGGGAAGAGCAGCCCGCAGTTTGCTGCTTCTAGATCTCTAGGCCTCTGGGTCTGCAATTCTCCATGAGAAGGTTCAAGGTCTTCCCTGAGAAGGTACCTGGAAACCTCTCTCCAGCGCAGGTGGAGCTGCATCCCAGGCAACTTCTGGGAGGTGGCCCCCAGGTAGGGGGTTGTGGGCAGGGCAGAGTCGGAGCTCCCGGGAACACTGTGTTCACTCGGTTTCTGTCCCAGGTTCTCCTGAATGGGAGCGAGGATGGCAGTGTCCTTGTCTGTCTGTTCTGAGAGGACAGTGGCCTCACAAGCACTCTGATGACGTTATATGCCATCAGCCAAGCAGCTCCACCAGACACACTCCCTGCAAAATGTCTCATCAGTCCAAGAGCTGCACTGCCGACAGGCTTTATGATTTCCCTTGCAAATTCCTCATTGAGCACATCCTGCAAAGGTAAGAATCCCTTCCATTTTGTCCACAATTGGGAAAATTAGTCCACTCCCCTCCCCATTCTGCCTCTGAAGCCCATTTCCCTATAATGAGCCTGCAGAAGTAAAACAACATTACACAGGCATAAAAACATACAACAGTTCAGCTGCCACAGGGTATTCTTGGGACTATTTTGGGAGCCAGATGCCTGTGTTGGTGGGAGATTCATCCATTCTCTGCACAGGTGAGATTTCCAGACATAGGCCTGGGAGCTGAGTCAATGATTCTTTTAAATCTCAAATCCATTTTTTCCTCTTGTCTACACTCTCTGGTTGGCATGAGGCATTTGAGGATAACAGAACACCTCCTTAAATATATAAATACCCGAGGGACTTCCTTGGTGGTGCAGTGGTTAAGAGTCCGCCTGCCAATGCAGGGGACACGGGTTTGAGCCCTGGTCCGGGAAGATCCCACGTGCCGTGGAGCAACTAAGCCCATGCACCACAACTACTGAGCCTGTGCTCTAGAGCCCATGAGCCACAACTACTGAAGCCCACACGCCTAGAGCCCATGCTCCACAACAAGAGAAGCCACCGCAATGAGAAGCCCACGCACCACAACGAAGAGTAGCCCCCACTCGCCACAACTAGAGAAAGCCCGCTCGCAGCAACGAAGACCCAAGGTAGCCAAAAATAAATAAGTAAATAAATAAATTTATATATATATTTAAAAAGCTCCTCTTATTAAATATATATATATATATACCCTAGACACCTCTCCTGCCTGACCCTCGTACCAGTCCAGTGACTGAGACATATTCCCCACCCATGGGGGTCTCTGAGACCTGCAGTGACAATATTCATTTATTTATTTAACACACTTGTTGAGTACCTACTGTGTGACAGCCACTGTGTTAGGAGAATCAAAGCTAAGCAAATGCATCAGGGACCCTGTCCCGCAGAGCTCACAATCTAGAAAGGGAGACAAAGACTAATCTAGAATTGCACAAAAAATGTGTAAAATTACAGGTGCTCTAAAGAAGAGGCTCACAGTGCTATGAATAGAGAAGTTCAAGATTTTCCCAGAGTAGATGAGCTTCCATCTGTGATCTGAAGAATAAACCAATTATCAGGTGAGCTTGGGGCTGAGAAAGAGTGTTCAGACCAGGCAACAGCATGTGCAAAGGCCCAGTAGCTGGAGGGCTCTTGGCAACCAGGAAGAACTCCAAGACCTGTGTGATTGGAGGGCAGGAAGTGGGTGGGATCCTGGAGAGGGGACAGGAGCAAGATTGTGGAGGGCCTCAAACGCCACTCTCAGGATTTGGGTCTTCATCCCACCAGCAGGGGACCAGTGGAGGGTTGTAAGTATAGGGCAAAGGGCAGGAAGCAGGCTTGATGTGATTAGATCTGTTTCCAAATTAGTCCTCAGGCCACAGGAAGGTGAGTGAGGAGGGAGGGAGGCATCAGGACAGTATGACTTGAAGGCGGAGTACTCACCTAGCTGGCAGGGAGGAGGATAGCCTCCAGAGGAGGAGGAGATGGGAAACACCAGCAGCCACATCTGCAGGATGTTCCCTCAGTCATTTGACACACATTTATTGAGCACCTACTACGTGCCTAGTCCTGAGGTTGGAGAGGGGTACCAGGATGAATAAGAACAACTAAGTCACTGTCCTCAAGCATCTTACCAGGAAGAGGCAGATGTGTCCCTAAGGTTTCAGAGAAGGCCAGCTTCTGTCAGAAATGCATGGGAAGTTGTGATAATCCGCTGAATCTCTTATCAGAAGAGAAAGAAAAGACCTGCCAGGGCCATTTGGATAAAAACAAAGCAAAAAAACAAAACAAAACAAAACAAAGACCTTGGCCTCAGCTCTGAGATCAGACCCCACCTCTTCCAGGAAGTCCTCTCTAGACCTGAGTAGCTCAAGTGCTTGGTCTGGGAGATGAGTGCTGGCTGTGGGGTCAGACCAGCGGGGTCCAAATCCAGGCTGCTCCCTGTTCTAGATTCTTACTGTTCACAGTGGTCACCAGCAGTGGTGGCATCAGTGGGGAGTTGGTGAAACTTTGGGCCCCACCCCAGACCTGTAATGAGCCTGACTCTGCACTTGAACAAGTGCCCAAGGTGGTGTGTGGGCACATGTAGGTGTGGGATGACCTGGCCCTGTGCAGGGGGAGAGACAAGTGTCAGAGCCCTGCAGGAGGCCTGCCTTTCCCCAGGTGCCTATGACTCTCACAGACACATCTCCTCGTAAGGAAGAGCAAAAATCAAAAAAGACATGTGTCCTGGCTATGTGACTTAGCTCCTTCAATCCACCTCTGGGGCCACAGTCTCTCCCCTGTACAATGGGCAATAGAAATCCCCAGCCCCCTGAAGTTGTTGTGAGGATGGAGTGAAGTAATTTGCATAAAGCTGGTGTCACGTGGCCAGCAACCTGTTCTCTCTGCAAGAAGCTCTTCCAACCCAGCCTCTCTGTTCTCCCTCAGGTACTATCCAACAACCCTGTTAAGGTCACCCCATCCCCACCACCTCCCCAAATCTTTTATTTGATGCCTTATTACCCAATCTGTTGTTGTTGTTGTTATCATTTACTCCTTTTGTTTGGCTATTTCCCAAACTACACTTGAGTTCCCTGAGGGAAGGAGCCTGTGGGTCTTGTTCATGGCTGTGTCTGGTGCTCAGCACAGAGCCTGGCACCCAGAGGAGGCTCATAAGTATCTGCTGGATGAAGGGTTGGATGAGGCATAGGACTGGGTTGTATCAGTCAGTACAGGTGAGGTGCTGTAACAAATAGCCCTCAGATCCCAGTGGCTTCACTCAGGAAGAACTGATTTCTCTCCCACATGAAGTCCACATGAATGTTGCTGGTCTGAGGCTCTCCTCCAGGGAGGCACCTCCTCTGAGCAGTGATGCAGAGATCCAGGCTCCTTCCATCTGTGATGATGTCATCTCTACACGTGGCCTCTGGGATCACCAGGGAAGGGGAGTGAGTGAGGCAAGTTCACCAGGTAATTAACCAGCTCAGCACAGAGGGGTTCACATCATTTCCACCCACATATCATTGGCTAGAATGAATGTGCATCCTGCCCCACTTGGATGCATGGGGGCTGGGAAATGTCGTCTCAGGCTGGGAAGCCACTCCCAGGACCAGCCCTGCACTGTGGAAGGAGATAGTGGTCAACGGCCATCTCTGCCCCTCTGTGGTGGCAATTGATGACTCTTGTCACTTTTATCTTCTTTCTGAGACCCCTGGGCTCCATGTCCTCTTTCTAGGCCTCTGGCTGATTCGATGCCTGGGTCAGGAGGGCACAGAAGAAGGGGCAACCGCCCAGGAAAGGGCTCACAGCACCGCTCCCCACACTTGGTCGCGTGGGGAGAAGTTCTGGCTGTTTTGAGTTGATTGTGTTTGGAACGATCTGTGTCTGCTGAGCTGCTAATTCCGGTGCCATCTGCCTGTGATTCCAGCACCAAAGCCCTGGGATAAACAAGTTTTCTTCTGGAGTTCCTAAAGAAAGTTTTGGCAGGGGGTGGGGAGAGAGAGAGAAAGGAGGGAGACCTCTGAATGTCTTGTCTCTGAAGAGGAGGTGCTGCCCAGCCAAGGGATGAGGGACATTGAAGGGACGAGGATGTCATGTACATCCTTATCCTGCTGAGGATGTTGTGTGGAGCACACGGTGGGCAGAGAGGGCCGAGTGGCCTGGGGGATGGCATTCCTATGAATTCCTACCTCCCTCCACCAGACTGGGAGCTCCTTAGGGCTGAGTCATCCCATTCCCAATGCCCAGCCCAGGGCCTAGCAGCGAACAGCTGCTGAATGAATGATCGACTAAATGAATATACAGTGATGAAGGGTACGGATGGGGAGAGGTTGAATGTGATGCAATAGGAAGCCAAGTGACTGCTGTGTTACGAGCTTTAATGAGGGGCTTCCCTGGTGGCACAGAGATTAAGAATCCGCCTGCCAGTGCAGAGGACACGGGTTTCGAGTCCTGGTCTGGGAAGATCCCACATTCCACAGAGCAAATAAGCCCGTGTGCCACAACTACTGAGCCTGCGCTCTAGAGCTCACGAGCCACAACTACTGAAGCCCGTGTGCCTAGAACCCATGCTCCACAACAAGAGAAGTCACTGCAATGAGAAGCCCTCGCACCACAATGAAGAGTAGCCCCTGTTCGCGGCAACTAAAGAAAGCCCGTGCACAGCAACAGAAGACCCAACGCAGCCAAAAATATAAATTAATTAATTAATTAATTAAATCTTTAAAACGAAAAAAGAGCTTTAATGAATTACCCTGCAGTGGGGACACTTCTAGGATGGCCTTATGATCCCTGCTCCCTGGGATGACAGGGTGGGCAGGACCCGTGAGTCATTTCTAACAACTGAATACAGCCAAGGTGATGGGATATTACTTCTATGACCTAACTACAGAAGACTGTGGCTTCCTTCTTGCTAGTCAACTTTTCCTGTTGCCTTCTTGGCTTGCGTGCTTTGGTGAAGCAAGCTGGTATGGGAGATACCCTCATGGCAAGGAACTGACAGTAGCCTCCAGCCAACAGCCACCAGCAGCCTGGACCTGAGGCCCTCAGTCCATCAGCTTTCAGTGAACAGTCCTGCCAACAGACACATGAGCTTGGGAGCAGCTCCTTCCCCACTTGAGCCTTCAGATAACATCTCAGCCTCAGCCTAAAACTTGATTGCAACCTTGGGTGAGCTGCTGAAGCAGAGGATCTAGCTAAGACATAAACTTCATCTAAAAACCCACAAGGAACAGGAAAATCTAAAACTTGAAAGATTTACTCAAATATAAATCAGACCTTTCTCTCCATTGCCTACAATTCACTCTAAGTTCCACCGGCTCACAATGGGGAGGAGACATGCAGATAATCTAAAAGCAAATCACCTCTGACAGTGACAGTCCTGTCATTTACATGGGGGGTGTCTCGGGCAAGTGCAGTTAAATATACTGTGACTGTGTCAGGTGGGAGTGGCCTAGGAAGCCGATGCTGGTAGGTTTTTCCTTTCTCCACTCCCATTTTTAAAGTGAAAGAGACATCAGAATGCCTACAAAGCTATCTCCGAAGAAGGACTTTGCACAGGTAGGCCCTGGGGTGGGTCGAAGGGGAGGTATTTGGTAGAAGGGGCTGGAAGGCCAGGAAAACAATGAAGCTTCAAGGGTGCAGTCACAAGGGTCCCCTGGGAGATCCCTTTCCCTGGTGGCCCTGGAGGGAAGGCAGCTTTGGGTCACTCCCTGCAGAGGGAGGGTAATGCAGGAGGCTTGGCCTGGGAGTTGGGACCCACAGTACTGTGGCTGGCTCGCTCTGATCTGGGAGTCACCCTGACTCCTCTGACCCCCAACGTCCCCACCTGCAAATTGCAGGGTAAGCTTTGAGGATTTGTCACTCATGGAATCCAAGCCAGTAAGAACAGACACCCAGTTCCATCCCATTCCCATCTCTCCCTCTAAGCACCATGGAGAATGAGAGACCATCAGAAATCACCCCAGGCCGCCCTGGCAGGAGACATGTCCCCATCTCACACCCTGCTTAGCTCGTGCTGACTCTGTAACAACAATTGCACAGGCTGTCACTGAAATGCACCCAGTCAGCATGGCCTCCTGTGAGCTGGGCCCCAGCTCACCTGCATTCATCCTGCACACTTCCTCTGCCCGCAAGAGCTGCCCAGCGAGGTGCCCGGCCCTGAGCCTGCCACTGTGGCTGTCCTGACGATGAGTTGTAGAGCATGGAGTTAGGGGTGGGTGATCCACGCTCCATGGAATCTCATAATCAAGACCTGGAGAGCCCTTTGTGTCTCCCAGCTGGATCGATACTCTTACAAATCCTAATAGATGGGGGCTGACCCGTGTCAAGTGCCTGTTACACCTCAGGTACCATGTTATACATTTTCTAGGCACTGCCTCATCTCATCTTCACATTGTTATCTTTGTCTGTGACAAGGAAACTGAGGCCCAGGGGTGGGAAGTGCCTTGCCCAGGACGTGGCTGAGCCAGAACTTGAACAAAGAGCCTGTCCCTTAAGCACCCCTGTCACATCCCTTCCATGAGGACCCGCAGGACGGACCCAAGCTCTGCTCCTGTGCATTTCAGGGCAGGAGGCATGCCACCCAGATCATGCAGTGGGGGATCAGGGTTAGGTCAAGCACCCCAGATCCCAGGACCTCCCACCACCTTGGGCCCCCTGGGCTCACAGAGGCCCTTTGCCTGGTGAGCTGGAGTGAGCCGGCTGACCATGCCCTGTGATGTTAGAAAGGTGTTCAAGGCGAGGAAGATGTGTCTCCAAGAAGCCTGGCCAGGTGGTGGCCAAGGGGCTGCCTCAGGGTGCTTCTGGCCTGGTGAGATTGTCCCTTATTTACTGTTGTTTCAGCTGCCCTCCCCACCCTTTCCACAACCAGAAAGAACAGCTTTGCAAAATCAGTCAATGCTGGATGAAGGAGAACCTAGAAGGTGTTACAGGATTGATCTGGGTGGAGTCCCTGCATCCTGGGGGTAGAAAGATTGGCCTTATCCTGCAGCCTGTATACCAGGAGGGAGAGCAGGTGGGGAATGGAGCCCCCTCTCTGCACTTCACAGAAGATGAGGGAAGCCTGACCCATCAGGCAGCTTCGTGCTGTAGATAGCAGACAAAGAAGTGCTTTTAACACATCAGCCTCTCAGACACTCACTATTTATCTCAGGAAATGTAAGTGTTTTTCTTTCTGTCTTTTTTTTATTGTTATTCTTTTCTCTGCTATAAAATGCTCAGGGAGTAGCACAGAGAGAGATGAAGGGCTGATACACTGGGAAAGCTCATTTTTAGAGGATTTGATTGATCTCTATCCGCTGTGCTCTGGCTGAGCGGAGCATAGTGCGCGTTGGGTTGGGACGGGCAGGTCCAGGCTAGGCAGTGGAGGTGGACACACTCGTGGGTGCTGAGGATGGAGGCTGGGCAGCTCTGGCAAGGGGGCACCCACCGGGATGAGCTTCTTTAGGGCAGGGATTGGGAAAGTGGGGGACAAACATTTCAGGCAGGACTGCCCTTAAACTAGGTCAGGAGAGGTCCCTGTGCTTTAGAGGATCCCCCCCTTCCTTTACCAAGCTCCATCCACAGGGTGAGGACTCTGCAGGGCCCAGGGAAGGGGGACTGTGTGCCCCTTTCACCTCACTCTGGGACCCCAGAATCCTCTGTCTAAATGACCCTGAGTCCATCTCTAGGAGCCTGCCTGCCCCTCTTGCCCAGGTCTGGGCTGCTGAGGTGACCGGCAGGGTGAACGCCACCCCCAGGGCATAAAGACACTCAGGCCAGAGGGCAGCTGAGGTGTGAGGGATGCTGGGCTGTGAGGGCAGCTTTTGCAGTGGGGGGAGCCACTAAGTCTAGAGTCAAATTAAACTCCCACCCCCAGCAGTGTCATGACATCTCTGCTCAGTGCCCCCAGGCGGGGACCACGCTGCTTGCTTCTCTCTCTTCCCGTGAGCCTAACATGGGCCTGGCTCCAAGTGGGGACCTGGTGAGGGCTTCTCAGGGCTCATCAGGGAGGAGCAATGGCTCCTCAAGTGCACCCAGCGGTGGGATGGACAGAAACCCCTGTGTCCAGGCCTTGGTCAGCTCAGAGCTCTCCAGCCTCAGCTCCGTCCCCCATCAGAGAACCTCCAGGGACCCTCAGGGAGACCCATGGATAATAACTAGTGTGCAATTGTCTCAAATAACATTAGCATTAAGCAGGGCCCCTTCGTCTCCATGGGGCACAGGGGAAGCTGCAGAAGAAACTTTCCAAGAAGGGCGGGAGGCATTGGGCAGCTCCCTGGAATGAGGGGCGGAGCATCCAGCACCATGGGGTTCTGCGAGGTGGGCCCGCCACTGCGTTTCTCAGAAGCCCTGTCTCTCCTGGGAGTTGTAGTGGCCGCCATCTGCCTGCCAGACCTGAGGAACCCGGGGTCTGTCCTCCTGGTGCGCTCCCTGCATCCAGCCGCCAGGGAAGCAGAAAGAGGCTCGGCTTCCAGGTCAGGCCCTGGCTCATCCATGCACTCAGAACCTCCAGCTCTTGCAAGTTCTTTTTCAATTGAAAATACGGAAGCAGCCGTTCACACCATTATGGGCGGTGGTGGTGTCTTAATCAGTGATGTTATTGGACCACTCACCATTGCCGGTAGTCAGAAACATCAGTGGTTCTGCCGGAAGGACTCGGTGGAATGAAGAAGCACAAAGGCTCTGCAGCAGACCAGGCCGGCTCAGCCCTACTGCACCACAGAGAACCCTAGTTTCCGAGAGTCACACTCTCCTCAACTGCAAAATGGAGCTCAGTGTCCCTGTCCACAGGATGAGGGGAGGATGAAATGTGCTGCTGTCCTCCGTGTGCCCCTAGACCCACCCTCACCCACCTCCTCTGCTCTGTGCCCGGGAGACTGACCTGCAGGGGCAGCACCGACAGGGCCCTGCTCCCTCCTGGGGACCCGTTTTCTGTTGGGTCCTGGAGGCCAGGGGCAGGAGGAGAGAGGTCAGGTGTTGGTTCCCCAGGTCCTCCCGCTGACCACGCTTGGCAGTGGCGGCATCTCTCTCCTGTGACCCCAGCTCCATCGGACAGCCCCTCTCCTGTGGCTGCAGCTGTCTCTGGGGTCTGGTAAGTGCCCCCTCCTTTGGTCCCTTCTGGACTGGGATGGCACAGCTCCCCACTGTCACTCACCCCAAGTGCATCAACATCCCCTGTTGGTTTCCTGTATCCCGCCCACACCTTGGTACTTGTCCCTCCATTAAACATTTCAATTACCCCCTCTTGTGTCTGTTCCCCGCTGAGAAACTGACCAATAGAGTTTGGGTTTTTCTTGAATTCCAATGGGAAGAGTGGGCTGAGGGCAAGAGTGGGAGCCAGGAGCTGCTCTGAGTCTTGGGCAAGAGCTGCCTTGAGCAGGAATATCAGGAAACCGAGAAATTCCTGCAATTCTCATTATCCTGCATCTCTACAAGGCACCAAATTAAGGCACTAAACCAGCAGCCATAATCCTCATCTTTTCTCTTCATCTAATTGTTTCGGCACCCATACACCCCAGTAGTGTGGGGAAGGTCCTGAGGCAGTGCAGTGATGCATACTTCCTCATGAGTAGATCCAGCTGAGGTCCATGGTCATGACCTGTGTGTCCCTCCCTCTAGCCCTGGGGTCAAGAGGTGGGTGGAGTTGGGAAGCTCATCCTGGTGTGAAAGCCAGGAAGTTCAGGGGTCTTTTCCCAATTGGCCAGTTTTGCGTTTAGGAGGGTTCAGCTGTGGGGCACTGGGCAAGTTGCTTAACCTCCGTGAACCTTACTCTCTTCATCTGGGAAATGGGTTAAGACCAGCATCACAGGGCTGGTGTGAGCCCTGAGTGAGGTAACCCAGGTGATGTGCCTGGCCCTCAGCAGGGGTTCCACATGGGTGAGCCCCGTCCCACTGTGTAGAGTACTAAGGATGCTCCTAGAATGCAGCCCCTGCCCCATTCTCCCTTTGACATCCTCATGTCTGCCTTCGTCCCACATCTGGACAGTCAAGGCATTGGGTGGATGGTCACCAAAGCCCTTTTCAGCTTGGACAGTATGGGGCCCTTTATTTCCTTACCGAGCAAGAGCCTTGCAGCCCGAGCCCTGAACCACTGCACACCCAGCCTCAGGAGCCTGTCGAGGGCATTCAGGAGACCCTGAAACCTCCCCTGCTGGGCCCCTACAGCTGCAGGCAGGAGAAGACAGCCCCGCTGAGTAAGGACCCGCTGTGTCCGGGTCCTGGGCTCACAGGGAGGCCCTCTTCCCGCTGAGGTCACGTGCCTGTCGGCAGGAGGGAGCAGAAACCACAGGGACAGACCCTGGGCCCCCAGGCACCCCTGGGAGCAGGGCGCTCACCCGGAGACCCGGGAATAGACACGCTGGGTGCCTGCGTGAGTGCTGGGCGCCTGTGTGAGTGCTGGGCAGCTGCGGCAGCTCTGGCCCTGCAGCCTGTCAGCACCGGGAGCAATTAGAATCCTTAAAAAGCCCTCATTATTTCTCCCAGGGCCGAGGCACCCTTTGGAAAAAGGAATGTTTCCTGCCAGATCGTCCCCTGAAAGTGCGTTTGTCACAGGCTATTGTGTAAATCCGTGTTTGCCCCATTTGAAAAGATGTGATTTATCCACTTGACTGGCCTTAACACTCCCTCTCCAACCTCAAAGTGTGGCCGTTATTAGGAGCCCAGAGAGGAGCCATGAAGCATGACAGGGCGAGGTTGGTGAAGTCACCCCCTGGGCTCTGAGCCCCTCTTCCTCGTGCTGCTCAGGAGAACCGGAGGGGAGGGGACGGGATCGCGCTGCTCAGGACCTGGGACACTTCAGGACGCGGGTCGGTCCTCAAGGAGACAACCTGGGATGCCGGATAAAGGTCCAGCGTCAGGTCCGCTCGTGCCAACTGGCTTGTTGAGGTCCTACTATGTGCCGGCCCAGATGGGGGTGAGGGTGCAGCAGCGAACAGACGCGGTCCCTGCCCCCAGGATCTGACGTCTGGAGTGGGGAGGCAGGAAGGAACAGGTAGACCATCATCCACGAGTATCCCAGGTGGGAAGAGGCTGGAAGAAGGTAAACAGGGTGACGTTATAGCATCTGGCTCTGGGGCTGGGGATGGACAGTGACAACCTTGGACTGTGGGGACAAGGAAAGCCTCTCTGAGAAGGGGACCTTTAAGCGGAGACCTGAGGGATGAAGAGGAATGGCCTCTGATGCACATTTCAGAGCAGATGAACCACCAGGTGGGGGCATCCTGGGCCAAGGCTCTGGGGTGTGACAGCCTCTATGGAAGCTCTGGTGACGAAGCAGGTAGCTCCACCTGGTAGGACCAGAGGACACTTCAGCCAGGTGACAGCAAGCTATTCGCTGGTCCATACCGAGCATTTCACGAGGTGGGGAGAGTGAGGGATTTCCAAATGAAAGACAGAGACAGAAAGACCTGGACCCGGGCAGGCACACGTTAGAACAACCAGCCTCCAGCGTAATGGTGGAGGGTTTCCTTGGGAGGCGTCGGTCTCGAGCAGAGCTATGAGGAATGGACTCTCTCTGAAGGCAAGGAAACCCATTGTTTAAGCAGAAATCAAGTCAGCGTCTTCGAAAGTGTTAGGTCCTGCGACTTCTAAGGCCTCTTCCAGCTCTAAACTGCTACAAGCAACAAGACTAGCTTGGGCTGTATTTGAATGAAAGTTCAGACTTGCTGCACTTGGCTGCATTTGGTTTGGGTTTCCCATCCTCACCCCAACCATCCAGAGGCAGGAGGTGTTCGTACCCTGAATTCTCTGCACAAATGCAGAGCTGTGTGCTGACTGGGCCCCCGAGTACTGGGTCCTGGAGGGGGAGTTTTGGGGGAAAGTCACAGAGACCAGGGCTGGTGGGGGAGACCCGAGCCTCAGTAACCAAGGCTCTCTTGCATGGGGACCTCACACAGATGGACACAGCCGAGGGCAGGGACTCCTACCCTCCTACAAACAGCTTCTCCACTCAGCTCTACGGCCCAGAAGTGCCAGCAGCACCTGGACCGCCCACTGCCCCTCACCCAGCACCCTCGGGAGCAGCCCGCAAGGCCTGCCCCCAATAACCGGCCCCGAACCAGGTCAACCTCCCTCCCCTTCTATTTTATTTTATTTTTTTCCCCCTTCTATTTTAGATCAACCCAGTCAGGCTCCCCTTGGGGAGCAGCAGACTCTCATTTCTCTCCCGGGCTCGCTAAATTGGTAAGACCCCGTGCCTGGCCCAGCAGGCAACAGAGGGAAAAGTTTCCCAGAATTTCAGGTCCTTTGATGGAGAAAGTCTGCCTAATAAATAATTGAGAGGTACCTCGGCTTCCCGAGAACTGTTCCGAGCGGTAAAGGCGCCTGTTCCAGTTCCCTCAGCAAAGCAGAACTTCTGAGCACTCCAGCAGAGGTGAGGAAAAGCCCTTACTTACAGATGAGTCAGGAAAGGCAAGAGGGCTGGGGTGGAGAGAGGCTGGAGGCACCAGAAGAGGGTAGGCGCAGGGAGGGGGCTGCTTCAGGGAAGGATGCAATTGTGCCCCATCCTGAGGGCCCTACTCAGTGCCAAGTGCCTATGGTCAGGATCCCATCTCACCCCCAAATGACCCCATGTGGTGAATCCTCTCCCTGCAGACCCATTGGACAGATGAGGAAACTGAGATGCAGGTAAGCTGAGCCCTTACCTGAAGCCTCCACTGGGGAGGCCTGGACCCTGGCCTGTCAGACTCCAGCCCGCACGCTCTTCACGTCTCTGCTCACCTGGAGGCATTCAGAGACCCATAGGATCCTGGAGTCTTCGGTCCTCTGGACCCTTAAGCTGTGCATTGAGAGATGAGTGTCCAGAAGAGCTGAGTTCGATTCCCGCTTATTCACTGCTCTGGAAAAAATGGAGATAATAATCCCAAGGTCATGGTCTTATTGAAAGGGCGGATGTGTGACATGTGGAACACAGGGTCCTGCACAAAATAGATGCTCAGTGAATTCTGAGTATCACCCACAATAACACACGTTGCTCTAAGAAACCAACCCCAGAATGTATAATGGCTCCAATGCAACAGAAGTTTTATGTAAACCCCAAACAGTATCCTTGAAGGGTGGGTGCCACAAGATGGCAGGAGACTGGGTCTGGGATACCTTCTTGGTGGAGGCAGTCTTGCCAGCCTGTGCCCTCTATTGCCTTCTTGGTTTGCACACTTTGATGAAGCAAGCTGCTGTGTTGGAGAGAACCCTATGGGCAGAAAGAGGGGGCAGTTGGTCCTCTGCCTGTATCAGACTGGCAAAAAAAGCTAGGGAGTTCATGGGATGATCTCAAAGGCCTGGAGTGGAAGTCACATATGTCACTGCTGCTCATATTCTATCGTCTGGAAGGCAGTCACGTGGTCCCACTTACCTGCAGAGGAGGCTGGGAGATGTAGCCTTGCCATGTGCCCAGGAAGAAGAAGAAACATATTTGTGGAACAGCTAGACACTCTCTACCACACCTGGCAAGGTGAAACCATGACCCAGGACACCCGGCAGGTCAACAGTGGAGCCCTCCTTAGAGCCCAGGCTCTTCCCTCTACACGTCACATGGAGTGTGGTAGAGTCACAGGACTGGCCACGGGGACCTGAGACAAGGTCCACCTGAGTAGGGAAGGGAGGCTACAGGTGGTCAACATGTTGCCTTTGCTGCCTGCAGGAATTACGGGTTGGGGGCAGAGAGCCACAGCTCCAGGGTTCTTGGCTGTGAACTTGGTCCAGATGCAGAGTTGGCCTCAGGGCCCCCTTGAGATCAGTTTCCTTATCTGTCAATAAGTCTGCAGTGAGAAGACTGGTCACATGCGGTCATCTGAGTGAGATCTTTGATGCACTCATACTTGTTTGTCCCTTTACTCTCTGGGTCCTGCTTCTCTGCTGGGAAGATCTGATATAGTCAAGCTACAATACTTTGGATAATGCTGGTTCAAAGAATACCTCCTTCCTAGGGGTGTTCAGGTACAACAGGAAGCCTGGGAGAGGGAAGACGATCATGCAGGTCATCTCAGCAACAATTCCATAATTCAAAACAATTGTGCAGAAGACGTAAAATGGCATAGGAAGACTTTTATGACATAGTAAACATAAACAGAAGATTACAGAACAGAATGCACAGAATACTCTCCTTTTTTATTTTTATTTTTTTTTTGCAGTATGCGGGCCTCTCACTGTTGTGGCCGCTCCCATTGCGGAGCACAGGCTCCGGACGCGCAGGCTCAGTGGCCATGGCTCACGGGCCCAGCCGCTCTGCGGCATGTGGGATCTTCCCAGACCGGGGCACGAACCCGTGTCCCCTGCATCGGCAGGCGGACTCTCAACCATTGCACCACCAGGGAAGCCCTCTCCTTTTTTTATTTTTAAATAGATCTTTATTGGCATATAATTGCTTCACAATACTGTGTTAGTTTCTGTTGTATAACAAAGTGAATCAGCCATATGCATACATATATCCCCATATCCCCTCCCTCTTGAGCAACCCTCCCATCCTCCCTGTCCCACCCCTCTAGGTCATCACAAAGCACCGAGCTGATCTCCCTGTGCTATGCTCCCACTAGCTAACTATTTTACATTTGGTAGTGTATATATGTCGATGCTACTCTAACTCTGCCCCAGCTTCCCCCTCTCTCCTTTATTTATGAGAAAAATATAAACATATATAAACACATATGTTTATATAACCAATATTTGACAGAGTGTTTTTTTGGTGGTGGTTATTATGGGTGGTTTTTCTCTTTTTCTTTCTGCCTGTCTGCATTACCTGTAATGAACCTGTATAATATTTACATGAGGAAGAAAATACTCTTAAAATAAAGGTTGACATATTGTTGTCCCTAAGACTGGATGATGTCTCAAGACAAAGAGATTCTGACCTTTTGTGGCTCTAAATCTTAGACACTGATGGGTCTGAAAATGAGCTGAGATCACTGGATCACTGGATCCAGATCACTGGAAGGTCAGGACTTCTTTTGCCTTTGAGATCCTTAAGAATCGGTGGTCAATTTGAAAATGTTTTAGATTTCAGCTTTCTTAGGTTTGTGATCCAGTTATGCCTTCCTAAATAACAAAGACATCATCTTGATTGATCGGAGTACATGTGAAACATTTCAATCACACTGCATCAGTCTGCTATTGCTGTGTAACAAACAACCACAAAAATCTGAGTGACATACAATAATAAGCATGTATTCCTCACACAATTGCAAATTGCTTGGCAGTTCAAAGCTGAGATTTTGAATGCAGGTCTGCTCCATTCTCAAGTCTGTAGGGTGGTGAGTGTGGGGGAAAGGGATGCAAGGGTCAGAGTGGGCAGGGTGGAGAGGGGAGGTCTTGCAGACCATACAGCAGAGGAGGTTAAGTTTTATTCCAAGTGCAGTAGGAAGGCCTTGAAGGTAGTAGATGTAGGTGCCATGGATCTGAAAATTTTACCATTTTGAGAATTCTCTTTAAGAAAAAGACATAGAATTTGGAATCAAAATTAGCTAAATAACTAGTTAATAGTTATTTAGAATGAGCAAAGAAATTATAATAAATTGTAGGTATCAAAAAGCAAGCAATTACCAGAAAACATAACAGAATTGAGGAAAATCTCACTCTATTTATTACTTAGCATCTTGACACTCCTTCCCGGCTTTCATTCTCCCCTGAATTGTTTGGGCTGCATTCTCTATATTCACATGTTCTTAAGACAATGATTTTGTAATATCATCTTCCGTGGAGAGAATAGAAAGTTTAATCAGACTTTCCTCCCACAGAGCCTGATTTTCACGGTTTTCTACAGGGGTAAGGTTGAATTTTTTTCACCTTCACAGTTCATTACAGATCATGCCATGTAAATGTTCAGGACTGTTGTCAAATTTGGGAAGCCTCCTGTCAAGTTCCTCTTATATCTGAGCAGTAAGATTTCAGGGCATAGCAAGTTTTCCTTGCAGTTTCTAATCCTAATTAATCTTGGAATTGACAATGTTCATTAATCACATTACATGGGGCCCAACTGGGGCCTTAAGAGGGGCCTGGAGAGTCAGGGTCCCTGAAGCTTAAGCTTCTCTAGCCTCTGGTAAATTTGCCTTTGTCTGGAGGCTCTTATGGGAGAGGGAGATTATCTAAGCAGAGGGGCTGCTGGGCAGAGGACAGCAGACTCTGGAGGCTGTGGGGTGGATGCAGGAAGCAGGGAGTCAGTTAGGGGGCTTAGTTCAGGCTCCAGGCAAGCGGTGGTGGGGCATAAGATTCTGGGATTTTCTGGGATGTGCTAACCTGGAGAAGGAGAAGGGAGGCCTCAGAGTGGTCCAGATCAGATCTGTTACCTGATTTCTCTCTTTCGTCCATGTCCCTGGGGGCTGATCCTAAGCAGACCTCCTCACTCAAGACTACCACCCCTCATGGAGACCTGGAGCCTCAGCCCCTACCAAATTGACTACAGATGGAGGAGCCAACAGGGACATCATTCTGACTTGTGACGTGATGAGGTGCTGAGCAGATGAGTGCAGTTTGGTCTCCTAATGAGCTCACTGGGGACTTGTGGAGGGGTGGGGAGGAGCCAGGCCACAGAGGAGGTGGGAGGAGAGACCACACTCTGTCTGTGAGGGAGGGAAGAGGCTGCTGGGGCACAGGAAACAAGGCTCTCGATGGTAATACCTAGCAGGCCGTCACTGCCCTGCCAGCTGCAGACTGATAGAAGCCAGAGGATTTGGAAATGGATTTGTTGACAGTGGAGAACCTCCACCTCTCACTCCCGAGCCAGGAAATAAAGGCATTAGGCCAATCTGTTACGTTAAGGAAGAGAAAGAGCTCAATAAGTTGCCTGAGTGGAGGGCAGGTGTCACTGCATTGAGGCTGAAGTTAGGGGACATCATTGGCCATGGGTGGCCTCTGATAGCTTTGAAGCCACTGTTATTCCCCACTTGGGTCCCTCAACCAGGGTCACGTAGTACCTAAAGCCCACCCACCTGCAAAGACCATGCAGGTTGGACCGGGCATGGGGATGAAGCCAACGCAGGACCAGAGATGGGAGGGGATTTCAGTGGGGGAGATGGCCCTGAGCGACATGAGTAATGTTTGTTTTAGTCTCAATTAGGGTGGAAATTCACTGAAAACAGTAACAAAAAGGAATGAAATATTGGAGGGAAAAACTCCATCTTCCACAATACGAGTAGAACCAAGGGCTGGGTGGTTGAGGATGCAGGGGGTGGTGCAATTCTGCAGTTTTAAACTGCGAGGAAAGACTATGCCTCATTGAGAAGGTGACTCTTATAAGTTAAATTGTGTCCCCTCCCAAATTCATATTCATGTTGAAGTCCCAATCCTCAGTAACTCAGAATGTGGCCTTTTTAAAAGATACAGTCCTTACAGAGGTAATTAAGTTAAAATAAGTTCATTAGAATGGGCCTTAATCCAGTATGACTGGTGTCCTTCTACAAAGGGAAAATTGTGAGATAGACACACACAGGGAGAATGACACATGAAAATGAAGGCAGAGATTGGGGTGATGCATCTATAAGCCAAAGAACAACGAATATTGCCAGAAAAGCACCAGAAGAGATAGGCATGGAACAAATCCTCCTTCACAGCCCTCAGAAGGAACCAACCCTGCCAACACTTTGATCTAGGACTAATCACCTCCAGAAGTGTGAGACAGCAAAGTTCTGTTGTTTACATCACTCAGTTTGTGGTACTATTATACAGCCCTAGCAAATTGATACAGTGACATTGGATGAAATACTTAAAAGAGATGAGGAAGTTGGCTAGGCAGATTCTGGAGAAGATGTTCCAGGCAAAAGGAACAACTAAGTCAATGGCAGAAAGAACAGGTGGACAGCAAGGGAGGATGACTTCAGGGGTAAGTGGGGGGTGCAGAGCAGGAAGACCTCACAGTCCACTGGACACCTTTGGATTTCACGTTGAGTGAAATGGGGAGACACAGCAGGGTCCAGACCTAACAGTTTCACAGGTCCACTCTGCCCACTGGGTAGAGAAGAGCACAGGAGGGAGGGGGAAGCAAGGGGACCAGGTGGGAAGCTACTGCAATGATGCAGGTGAGAAATGATGGTGGCGCAGGGCAGGTGGTGATGGGGATCAGACTCTGGACCCATTGTTGATGGGAGAGGAGATAACAGGGTTTGCTGGTGAGCTGGGTGTGAGGTATGAGGAGACGGAGGACTGCGAGGCTTCAGGTCCAATCAATTTCAGGATGGAGTTGTTGTTCACTGGGCAGGAAAGATGAAATCTAAGGTGTGCAGTCCTTGAAAGGCAGTGACCTGGTGATTGGAGAGAGGACAGGTGAGTTGATGGACAGGCCACAAGGGACTGAGTTCTCTAACTCAGCATTGCAGGGGTGATGATCTGAGAAGACAGCAAGCTGGCAAACCATTGACATTCTTCACCCTTGGCCCCCTTAGCTCTGACAGCCCAAGGAAAAGAGGCATGAAGGAGGGTGTGGGAGGGACATCTGGGCCACAGCTCATAGAGACTTAATGAGATTTGCCAAGAACACGCCCACCTGCTGACCCTGAAAACTGAGGAAGATCGGTCCCCCAGGGCAAAGGAAATGATGAATTTGCTCTGAAGGTGTTTGAGATGGTGAACCCAAACAGAATGTAAGGACTACCCAGCTCACTGCCCCACCCAGCCCCACACCAAATGGCCATCCCACTGAGATGAGGCATGACCAGCAA
Source organism: Tursiops truncatus (assembly GCF_011762595.2). NCBI lineage: Eukaryota > Metazoa > Chordata > Mammalia > Artiodactyla > Delphinidae > Tursiops > Tursiops truncatus. The sequence continues at coordinate 160,242,611 of NC_047034.1, read as the reverse complement.
GGAGAAACACAAGACCCACACACAGGAAGTGCCTCCTGCTAACAAAAGGAAATGCACACTTGAGCAAAAGATGGAAGAACTTGCCTCCTAAGAGGAATTACCCAAGATCCAGGATCAGGATGACTCAGTACAAAACAAAACAAAAACTCAAAGAAGAGAGTGAGATTCAAAGAAGAATTATCTGTGGAAGTTATAAAATGAGAGAAGAAAAATGAGCTCGTCTACCTCTTAGGAGAGAAATGAAACAAATGAAAACATTGCAGAGATGAATGTCGCATAAAAACCAACCACAAAGACGATATATCATAACTGGAGATTCTATCAGGGAAATAGAAATCGGCTTCAGGAAATCACTCAAGTCAAAGTGGAAGAAAACAAAGTTGTAATAACGAATGCAATGAGGACAAAGGACATGAGAGACAGAACAAGGAGATCTGGTATATTCATAATGTTGCTGAAGAATAGAATACACACACATGCACACATAGTTTCCAAAGAACCCCAATATGTTATACAACATCAGGCTACATTTCCAGGGCACTTGCTTTGTGGCAGGACCGGGGCTAGGAGTTCAGAATCCCAGTTGCCTTTGTGCCAGCTACAGGTAAAGAAAGCAGATGATTTGATGAAAATAAGAGAAACAGGATAAATGCTAAAAAAAATAGGGCTTCCCTTGGTGGCGCAGTGGTTGAGAGTCCGCCTGCCGATGCAGGAGACACGGGTTCGTGCCCCAGTCCGGGAAGATCCCACATGCTGCGGAGCGGCTGGGCCCGTGAGCAATGGCTGCTGAGCCTGCGCGTCCGGAGCCTGTGCTCCGCAACGGGACAGGCCACAACAGTGAGAGGCCCGCGTACCGAAAAAAAAAAACAAAAATAGAAAATTTCCTCTGGAGTGTGGGCTATCATTTATTGAGTCACATGTCAGACACTGTGCATTATTGTATGTGTATGTGTGTATCATCAACAGGTTGGGAATGAGTTGTGTATGAGCAGCATATGATGGAGCCAGAATTCAAGAGCCAGGTGTGTCTGCTTCCCAGTTCATCCTCCTTCTCCTTGAGTGTGCTGCCTTCAGTCTCACATCAGCTGCAAGTCATCCATCATGTCTGTAAGGAAAGCACCAGCGATGGTATATCCTAGGGGTCTTGTTATTAGGGCTTATTACAAGGGGTCTTGTCCTCCTGGGGCTGGGGAGGAGGACATGACTGATACCCGTGTGAAGAGCACAGGTGTGTAAATAATTTCCATACCCAGGCAGGTGGGGCTTGGAAGAACAGTAAGCAAACTCATCAAGCAAAATTACAATCCAGGGTCAAGTCTCTTTGCAAGATAAACAGTGGAGTATCCATCAAACCGCAGCTGGGGCCCAGGATGAGCTAAGAATTCAGGATCACAGGATAGTGGGAGAGACCAGCCGTTAGAGGGGACACGTGCCAGAGGAAACAGGGTAACAGGTCTACTGAAGAAAGAACATTTGAAGACCATTCTGTGCTGAGCAGAGGAGAAATGCAGGCTGCCTGCCTCTGCTTTTAAGATGGCCTGATGGAGTTCGCTACCCTGCTTGTTTAGCCACAAGCACAGAATATACGATGTAGGAATGATTGCGCTGGAGCTGTGAGTGGACGTGGAACTGTAGCACATAATAGTTCTTTGAGTCCAGGGCTGGGTCCCTTAGTGTTCATCCCAAACTTTCACTTGCTTTTTGGCAGTATTAAGATGCTTCTGATTCCTTATGCCTCCTTTGCCTGGTACCCAGGTTCCTCACTTGGGGTCAGTATCCCAGAATTCCACTCATTAAAAGAGGGAGCTGAGGAGAAAACCTCGAGGATCGCCTTCAGAGTAGACTCAGGGAAAGAGACAGATACCGAGTGGACAGATGGAGAGGTGTGGGCTAGATGAGTCGGGGGCACAGAAGCCAGAGAAGAGGGTTGGAAGGAGGAATCAAGTTCTAGGAGGCTAAGGGCCAAAGTGAGGGTTTGGTGGTGAGAATCGGAACTGAAAAGGCAGTTTTGGCAGCATGGTGGGCTAAGAAGCCAATTTGCAAGAGCTTCAGAAGTAGTGGAGGAGGAATAAGAACATCTTTCCAGGCAGCCCAAGCCCCAGCATTCATTCCTGCATCAACCCTACACCACCAACCCACCCCCACCTGTGTGTCTCAGACTACCTGCTCCAGCGGGATAAACCCTTCCCATTGCCTTACTTGCATAACCTTCTTTGAACCTGTGTGTTGACCTTTCATTCTGGAACACCTTCCTCCCCTCTCACCACAAAACCCTGTTTTGGAATCCAGATTCTTAGTATTGGAAGAGACCTTAGAAATCACTCAGTGGTCAACTCTTTCATGCAAAATTTAAAGAAACTGAGACCAAGAGAAGAACATGACATGTAGAAGGTCACACAGCAAGAGAATGGCAGGGTATGTCAGTCATCTATCCCATAATACTGCTGCATGATAAACCAGCCCAAACTTGGTAGCTTCAAACAAAAACCATTTTCACTCATGTCTGTGGCTCGGCAGCTATGGCTCTGCCGACTTTGGTTGGGCTGGGCTAGGCTTGGCTCCAGACCATGGGTTTGGCTCAAGTTCACTCCATGAGTCTCTCATTTGTCTGCTACCAGCAGGCCAGACAGGGCATCCTCTTTTCATGAGGTCAGAAGAAGCACAGAGGGCAAGCTCAGCCACACACATTGAAAACCTTTGCCTGCATCACATCTGCTAACATCCCACTGACCAAAGCAAGGCACATGGCCAAGCCCAAAGCCAAGCGGCTGTTCCCAATGTTATACACAATGTTAAGACACAAAGAACTTATAGGCAACCATATGAACGTGCTCACTACCCAGAGAGGCAATCCACAAAAGAAGATTGAAATGGCCCATAAGCAGAGGAAAAGATGTTTTTCAACTGATCAAAGAAATGCATGTGCAAAGAGAGGTTTGTTTTCCATTCACCAGATAGGTAAAGATTAAGAAAATTGACAAACCCACTTAGCTCATTGGAAAATGGACACCCTCATGCCCCAATGAAAGCAGTGCTAATTGATTTAACCCTTTTGGAAAGGCAGTTTGGCAATATGCGTCAAAATGTAAAATGAGCTAGTCTTTTTTCCTGATCATCTCACTTCCAAGGAGTCTATTGATGGAAGCAATCACGTAAACTCACAAAAAAGAGGTGTGCTGCAGTGGTTCATTGGGGTGTAGTTTATTTCATAAGATCAAATAGCCATAAGGAAGGAATTGATTTGTTAAATTAGTGCAAATCTATAAAATGGAATATAATGCAATGATATAAAATGATGTAATTCTGCAACTATTAAAGTGGAAAGACATTCACAATACCTTGTAGAGGAAAAACAAAAAGTGGGCACAGACCCAGAAGCCCATTTATTGGTATCAAGAAATATAAACAGGATAGTGACCAAAATGTTAGCAATGGTTCTACTTCAGTAGTACAATTTGGGGAAATGTCTACTTCTTTGTATTTTTCCCTAATATTTGAAATGTTTATGATGACACACACCATTTTATAAAACACAAAACTTTAAAAGAAATGAATTCAGTTTAAGCATTTTTGCTCTGAAAAAGACATGAAGAACAGTTATGGTAATAAATCGCACTAAATTTTGAACAGAAAAAAAATCTTTATAATAATTTTCTTTTTTAGTTGGTTTTCTGGTAAGTTAACTGGAAAAATTTTTTAATGTAACTTAATTAGCCCTGCTTTGAGATTCAATAGAAGTATTAATTTTACCATGTGCTTTGAAAGTGCTTTCTTTAGTGCTCTTTACTTTGGAGGGAGGAAGGCGCTGTCTACCAATTACTTATAGGTCAGAAGCTGTCACATGACAGCTGTTTCTGACTGTTTCTGCCTGGGGACCATATTCTAAGCACAGTCACGGAAATGCAAGAACACATATTCAGAATCACAACTCCAAATGTATGCTGACTCCAGTCTGAGCTAACATTTATCAGATATTTACGATGTTCTAAGGACGTGACATCCTTGGTTTCATTCACTTTTCATGCCTACTCTTTGATGGAGGTATATTGATTTATGAGGAAACTGAGAATTGCACCATTTAAGGGACTTAACTAGGATCCTGAGGTTCATAAGTGACTAAGTTCCAGCAGGAGTCACACCTCACCCCAAAATTCCAGTAAACGATGGAAGGTACCAAGAAATAAATCTAGGAAACTATGTGCAAGACCTTTAAGGAGAAGATTATGGAACTTTATTGAAGGACATAAAGGAAAACCTGAATAAAGCGAGAGATATAACATGCTTATAGATGGGAGGACCAATAGTCTAAAGATGTCAATTACCCTCCAAGCAAATCTATGAATGCAGTGTAATTACAATGATTAAAATTCCAAAAGAGCTTCAGGTAACACTGAGTGGCTGATTCAAAAGCTCATATGGGAAATAATTTTGAATAACAAGGACAACACACCCTCCCCAACACCAAGGTTTATGATAAATCTCTCGTTTTTCAGACAGTGTGGTGTTGGTTTAGTTCAAGGTAAAGAGGCCAGTGGAGGGACGAGAAACAGATGGGATGTGTGCAGGGACTCCATATACAATAGAGAGAGCATTGCAAATAAGAGAGGAAAGATAGATGGCACAATAAGTCATGCTAGGAAAGTGACTATATGTAGGGGGAACTCCTTATGTCTTATAGGAAAGGTAACTGTGCAAAGTAAAACTTTACTATGAGAACTATGAAAAATAAAACTTAAACATTAAGAAAAAATAATTCTCTTTAATGACCTTAAAAGGGAAAGAATTTCTTAAACAAAACATGCAAACGTCCAAACTGTAATGGAAGAGATTGATAGAATTGAATACAATAAACAATAAAATTAAAAACTTGTCTATGACAGAAGAATTAGTCAAAGTTGAAAAAGAAAAAAAAATCACAGCCTGGAAGAAGATATTTGCCATGCATATCACCAATTAAGATTATCATCCAGAATACACAAAAATTTCTTACAAATAATAAGAACATGACAAACTATCCAATAGAAAAATGTATACAGAGAAAATAGAAATGCATGACCGATAATCAAAAGATATTGATTATCTAGTGACTTCCTCACTAGAAGTCAGAGCAATGCAAATTAAAATAATAGGGATATGTCACCTCACACTCTCATGCATGGCAGGTGAAAGTGTACATTGTTGCATACACTGAGACTTGGCAATGTCCTCCAAAGTCAAAGACATTCCTACTCTAAGACTCAGCAATTCCACATCTACGAATAAACCACAGAGAAACTCAGGCACATGTGCACAAGGAGACAGGCAAGGGGGTTCCTGCACCATTGTGTGCCGTAGAGACAACATAACATTCTAAATATCCATCACTAGGAATATGGCTATATAAATTGTAGTGTAATCACAAAAGGGAATACTACAGAGCAGTTAACATTAATGAGTTCTGTTTGCAGATATCAACCTGAGGGAATCTCCTAGACATCTTGGTGAGTAGAAGATGTCTGTGGCAAGAAGACATGTGTGTGTCACTATGGAATAATGACTGTGGAGGCTGGTTCAGCCCCAGCATCAACACTTCTAGCTGTGGGTCCTTGTGTAAGTTGTCTTAACCTCTTTGTTCCTTGGCATCCTTGTTGGGGATAACAATGCCAGGGTTGTGGTGAGTAGGGAACGTATTACTGCATGGAAACAACTTAGAATGGAGCTTGGTGCACAGTAAGCACTTGCCAAATATTAGCTATTTTGGAGATATACATATATGATATCTTAGAAATTGTGGTCCCCTCTGTGGATGGAGGGTAGGGAATAGGATTGCATTCAGAGTTCAACTGCACTTGAAATATTTTATTTCTTTAAAAAATAAGGATAGGGGCTTCCCTGGTGGTGCAGTGGTTGAGAGTCCACCTGCCGATGTAGGGGACACGGGTTCGTGCCCCGGTCCAGGAAGATCCCACATGCCGCGGAGCGGATGGGCCCATGAGCCGTGGCCACTGAGCCTGTGCGTCCGGAGCCTGTGCTCCACAACGGGAGAGGCCACAACAGTGAGAGACCCGCATACCGTGAAAAAAAATAATAAAAAAATAAAAAGTAAGGCTAAACAGATAGCATGAGAAATTTCCTTTATGATGACGTAACAGTTCGGTAATGGCCACATTGGCAATGTATGGATCTGTACTTCCCATAAAACGGCAGAGAACTTCACAAACAGCACACGTACACACAAATGAATACATATAAAAACTGGTGAAATCAGAATAAGGTCTGTATCTAGTTAATAGAATCGTGCCAATGTTTTTTGGTTTTGTTTTCATTTTTCGGTTTTGATGTTATACTATAGCAAAATAAGCTCTTACAGTCAAGGGAAGCTAGGTAGAGGGCACCCAGGAAGTTCAGTGTGAAGAGTGCCTATTAGGAAGCACCCCGAGGTCCACAGCTGTGGGAGGGAGGGAAGGAAGCAGGGCTGGTGGGGGAGTTGGGGTCTGATGCAGTCCGGAGGGTGGCCTCAGCTGACCACAGGGAGCACGAGAATGAAATGGCCCAGGGGAGTGGTCAGCCTGGGGCCTTAGTGTTGGTCCTCTGTCCTGCCCCCTCTAGTCCTGGGTGTGTATCTGGGAAGAGCGGGATTGCAGCGCTTCTCCAGGAGAGGGAGTTCCTGGAGAGCGGGCATAGGGGCTGAGGGGACACTGCCATGCACCACCCAGACACCCCCATCCCCGAAAGAACTTGCCATCCCACTTCCTAATACAGGCCCTTCATGCTGAACTTCCTCCCAGACCATTCCCAAGGCACCTGCTGGAGGAGGGACACCAGGGTGGAGGCCCAAGGGGTTCCTGGGGGTACATGAGGAGGCCAGATGAGGCCAAACCGCCCTCCAGGCAGGACCAGAGTCCTGTGGCCTTGCAGAGCCTGTGGTGAGAAACTCAGACGCTGCCCCATGAGGGCTGCCCAGGGCCCAAGAGCAGCCGGGGAGAGAGCAGGCGGGGTGGCCATTGGGCCGAGGTCACGGCAGCACTTCCCGTGGCTCACCTCTTACTTTTAGCCCAGGTGCCTCTGTGACAAAATCAAATACCTGAAGCATTTTCACTGCCAACCCCCTGGTTCTGCACTGCAGAACTTTGTCAACAGGGGTGAATCTGGCTTTTTCCCTTCCTGTATCCCTAACTTCTTTCTCAGAAAGTGAGAAACCTGGTGCTCATTAACCTCCCATTTGAAATCAATCTTCCAATGCGGCCTTAGCTGCCCGACTTCACACTCCCCCCTGGTGTGAGCCCACCCCCTCACCCCACTGCTTCCCAGTGTGGACACTCCCTACTCACTGGGGTAATTTATTCCATGCCTGTGGTAAGCACTTAATAATTGTTCATTGGGTGAAAGAATGAATGAACGAATGAATGAATGTTAGTTATCTCCAACCCCTAGCATAGTGCCCATGGCAGTTTATAATACTTATATTATTAATAAATGAACAAATAGATATGAGAAGAACAGTAGAACCCAGGAACTCATAATTTAGCACAAATCAGGCATGAAGTTTATCCTTCATGCATCTGCAAACAATGTTCTGCTGAACCATTTGAAAGTGTCGGCAAGATTAGGAATGGCATGTCTGTCCTATTAATATTCATAAATTCATTGCCCAGAATTGACTTCAGTGATGATATAAGACCAGGAGGCAAAGACTGGTGTGGGGTCCTAGCAGTATGAGAGGAAGGTCAAGGTCAGAAGTGGGCCTCTTGGCTCTGCTGCCCAGGAGGTGCTCTCACACTGCAGGTGGACATAGTAATAACGATAAGAGGGTAATGATAAATGATGGAGATTTGTGTGTGTGTGTGTGGACACAGCCACCCTAGGAGTTGAGTGCTATGGTCATCTCTATTTCTCAGAGGAGGAAACTGGCTTTGGGGGGTCTGGGGGACGAGAGTGAAGGCCACGCAGAGCAGCCCTCGGACCAGCACGAGGGGCAGAGAGGAACAGCGGCCGAGACACTGAAACTGTAGACCAAGGAGCCACGGACAGAAGTGTGGGTGAAACAGAAAATGGAGATACTTTCCTTGAGCTGAAGAAGCAACTGGCCTCCAAATCCCCCCATCACTATACAAAATATAAGGATTTCAGCTCTGGGATGCCTCACAGAAATCAGTGTCCTCTGTATTGATGTTTCCTTGAGAGGCGAACTCCCCACAGGAATGCTCTTTAGTGTGCTTGCCTAGGGAGGAGCTCTTGAATATTTAAGAACTCCCTCATTCCAAAGAGAAGCCTCCGTGCCTCTCTGAGAAATACGACAGTGATGGTGTCTAGGACCCTGAGAAGTGGCATGCCTCCCTTTACCCAGCTTCAGGACGGAGCTCACCAGTGGAAAGTCTGAAGAAAGAGTTGGATACAGATCGGCCTTCCCTGGTGTGCAGGATCGTAGATCCTCGAGAGCATGTGAAAGAAAATGACTTAGATGTTGTTCTCAGCCCACAGAGACGAAGCTTTAGAGGACGCTGCCACGTGACCGCTGCTGTTAGCTCCTGGCACTCAGGAAGCCCATTGGATAAAGACAGTGATGTGCTCCGTCTGCTTGGCGGATGAAGGATTGGCAGTGGGGAGATAATCTCCCCTCGGACCTTTGAGAAGGATTGCTGTCTTAGCCATAAGGACCTGCAAGACTTGAGAGACAGAGACTGAGAGAGGGACTACAAAGACAAGCGTTTCAGGAGGGAGTTTGTGGATAGTAAGCGTGTCTTTGAGCGTAGAAGAGATGATTCCTACACAGAAGAAGAACCAGAATGGTTCTCAGCTGGACCCACAAGTCAGTCTGAAACCACTGAGCTGACTGGCTTTGATGATAAGATACTGGAAGAAGTTCATAAGGGGAGAAAAAGAACAAGGCAACGGACAGCCTCTGTGAAGGAAGGCGTAGTCGAGGGCAATGGAGGAGTGGCCAAAGAGGATGAGGTGGAAGTCGTCCTCTAACAGGAGCCTGCTGCTGATCAGGAAGCGCCAAGGGATGTCGTCTTGCCCAAGCAGTCCCCAGGAGAATTTGACTTTAATGAGTCCTTCTTTAACCTTGATAAGGTGCCATGCTTGGCTTCGATGATAAAAGATGTTTTGGGAGAAGGGTCAGTCTCTGCCGGTTGGTTCCCTAACCCGAGCCGATCAGGAAGCCGATCCAGCAGTCTTGGGTCAACAATGCATGAAGAGCTGGAGAGATGTGCAGGTCTGGAACAGGCTATCCTCTCTCCCGGACAGAACACGGGGAATTATTTTGCTCCTATACCATTAGAAGACCATGCTGAAAATAAAGTAGATATTCTAGAAATGCTACAGAAAACCAAAGTGGATTTAAAACCCCTCCTTTCCGGCCTTTCTGCAAATAAAGAAAAGTTTATAGAGAGTTCACATTCAGGGGTTGTGCTTTCAGTGGAAGAGGTAGAAGCAGGGCTCGAGGGCTTGGAGGTGGACCAGCAGGTGAAGAATTCAATGCCCTTTATGGCAGAGCATTTAGAGGAGACCCTGAGCATTGTGAGCAGCAATTCACAGCTCAGAAAAGATGGAGATATGACTGCGTTCAACATGCTAGTGAGCACCATGAAGGCAAGTGGGACTCTGCCTTCTCAGCCCAAAGTCAGCCGAACCCTTGAAAGCCCCTGCTGAGATTCCAGGCCAACCTGTCCCTAAGAACATCTTGCAGGAACTTCTGGGTCCACCTGTTCAGAGACCTGCTTCTTCCAATCTTCTGAGTGGCCTTATGGGGAGCTTGGCGCCTAAGACATCTTTACTGGGCCAAAGAGTACCCTCTCCTCCCTTGTCACAGGTGTTTCAGTCAAGAGCAGGCTCAGCAGACTACCTTGGTCCCAGAACACCGTCACCAATTTGTTTCACACCAGGACCACAGCAGCTTCTCGGAGATCCATTCTAAGGCATGCGCAAGCCCATGAGCCCTGTCACAGCCCAGATGAGCCAGCTAGAATTGCAACATGCAGCTTTGGAGGGGCTGGCCTGCCACATGACCTTGCAGTGCAGGCAACAAACTTCTACCGGCCTGGTTTTGGTAAACTGCAGGTGGACAGAACCAGAGATGGATTCAGAAGCAGGCAACCATGAGTGACCAAGTCTCCAGCACCTGTGCACCCAGGGAATTCCTCTTCTCCTGCCCCAGCCGCCTCCATCACAAGCATGCTTTCTCCTTCCTTCACTCCTACCTCAGTGATTCATAAGATATATGAGAGCAAAGAGAAAAGCAAGGAGGAGCCAGCATCTGGAAATCAGCTCTTGGTGACAGTAAAGAGGACACTCAGAAGCCCAGTGAAGAGAACCTGCTGTCATCCAGGTCTGTGCCCACCACTGATTGAGACTCTTCTCCCACTATAAATCCCAAACTGTCAACCCTACAGTGGTTTTCATCTTCCACCCCGCTATCCCAGACCAAACGTTACACCAAAGAACAAAATTATCGACCTAAAGCAACTGGGAGAAAAACACCCACCTTGGCGTCCCCAGTTCCAGGAACACCTTTGCTCCACCCTGACCACAAAGTCCCCCTTGTACCCCATGCCCACATTGTTCAACCTGCTCTCCAGCTTCACCCAGGGTTGGTCCAAATGATGCTGGCCCAGGGAGTACATCCACAGCATCTTCCAAGTTTTCTCCAACCTGGTGTGCTTCCTCCTGGGGTGGACCTGAATCATTTACAGGGAATATCTGGCCCAATCTTGGGTCAACCTTTTTACCCTTTACCTGCCACTAGTCACGCTCTCCTAAACCCTCGTCCTGGGACACCTCTGCATCTGGCATTGATGCAGCAGCAGCGACAGCGCTCAGTTCTTCATCCTCCAGGCTCTGGTTCCCAGGCAGCTGCTGTCAGCATTCAGACGACTCCTCAGAATGTGCCCAGATGGTTAGGCGTGCCCCATGTGCACTCCCAGCTAGAGCGCTGCCCCAGCCATAGGAGCAGCTCCCCCCATGGGCCTTGCCAAATGGTGTGGCTCAGATGTGCAAGAGCAGCCCCTGCCCTCCATGCCCGCCAAAGTCATCAATGTGGATGAATTGGAGTTACCGACAGTGAACAGGGCAGCAGGCTTGCCTAAGCGGCTTCTCATGGCACCCTGGTTAGGACTCTGTCCTCATCTCATGTTGGTTATGGCTTTTACTTTGTAGCACTCTGTGCGAAGCTGCTTAGTGGCACCCAGGCACCAGGTGTGGTCTACATTATGATGGAAGGAACTTAACCAATCCAGTGGAGCCTACATGGTCTGAATACAGGATGCAGTGTTGTCAGTCCCGGAAACAGTCTTTTTTTTTTTTTTTTGTAAGATATGTGAATGAAGTGTTGATGTCTTCACCAAGAGGTGGCACCTTAAGAGTTCTGAGGAAATAAATGTATAGACCCTTATGTACAGACCTGTGTATAAACAACTTTTGTACATACATATAGGATAGCTTTTTTGAACTTATACAGCTGTATGTAAAAGTAGCTGATATTAGTTAAGCCTATGTCAACAGTTTGGATTTTTTTTTTTTGCCCTTGTACATCTGGAACTTTTTCTTTTGGTTGATTCAAGTTGCATATGCTAAGTGTGAAAAAAAAAAAAAGAAAACTGGGTTTTGTAAACAGGGCGGATTCTAGTTTGCCCCTTCTTCATGTTGGTCAATCTTTTCTCAGATGTTGAAACTCTGGCTCCCATTATGCTTGGTATTTATTCCTATGATCAGAGAGATGGAATCGTTGGTCTACTGTCACTCAGATTCATGGTGAACAGTACGACATGTGCATCTAGAATGTTGGTTTCATAAGTTCACTTTCAGGAAATGCTCCTGCAGGAATGATCATGGGCCTCAGGATACCATGTGTTTAAACTGAATGGAGGGGCTTCCCTGGTGGCACAGTGGTTAGGAATCTGCCTGCCAATGCAGGGGACATGGGTTTGAGCCCTAGTCTGGGAGGATGCTGCGGAGCAACTAAGCCCATGCACTGCAACTGTTGAGCCTGTGCTCTGGAGCCCACAAGCCAAAACTACTGAGCCTGCATGCCACAACTGCTGAAGTCCACATGCCTGATGCCCATGCTCTGCAACGGGAGGGCCCACTGCAGTGAGAAGCTCATGCACCGCAACAAAGAGTGCCCCCGCTCACCACAACTAGAGGGAGCCGGCATGCAGCACGAAGACCCAACACAGCTAAAAATAAAATAAATTTTAAAATATAAAAACAATTAAAAATAAAATGAATGGCATGTGTCCTGAGGACAGTCCTCTTACATGACAATGAGATCGTAGGCACAGCTTGCTGAATCAGAGGGCTCAAGGCCCCCATCATTCCCCTACTCTCTGGGTAGGGATGAAGACACTGCTCCAGGACCCCAGTCACAAGATCCATAGCTCTGTGCCTCAGGGTGATGGGGACACCGCATCAGACAGGAAGCTGATCAGGCAGCCTCAGCCCTGCTCTGGCTGAGCAGCCCATGGCAGGTACCAAGCACCTTGCTCAGCTCCTGCAGCCATGGCTCAGCCTCATGGCCTGTAACTGCCTCTTCCTGCTTATTGAAGATTGAGACCCCACAGGGAGTACAGGGGAAGGAGAATAGTGCATTATTTAGGCTGAAGGTAGCTGTTTTGCAGGCAGGCCTAGGATGACATGGGAACCAGAAGGCAGCAAAGGCTTAAAAGGCAGTCAAGGCTGCCTGGTAAGGCGAGATGAGATGGAAGTGAATTGAGGTGAGGTTAGGATAAGTGATGTGAGTGTGGGAGGTGAGGTGAGGAGATGAGATGAGATGAGGTGAGGGAGGTGAGGTGAGGGAGCCAAGGAGGTGAGGTGAGGGAGGTGAGGAGAGGGAGGTGAGGGAGGGATCGAGGTGAGGTGAGGGACGTGAGGGAGGGAAGGAGGTGAGGTGAGGGAGGTGAGGGAGGGAGGGAGAGAGGTGAGGTAAGGGAGGGAGGTGACGTGAGAGAGGGAGGGAGGTGAGGTGAGGGAGGGAGGGGGTGAGGTGAGGGAGGTGAGGGAGGTGAGGAGAGAGAGATGAGGGAGGTGAGGAGAGGGAGGTGAGGGAGGTGAGGGAGGGAGGGAGGTGAAGTGAGGGAGGTGAGGGAAGTGAGGGAGGGAGGTTAGGTGAGGGCGGTGAGGTGAGTGAGGTGAGGAAGGTGAGGTGAGGGAGATGATGAAGGTGAGTTGACGTAGGTGAGGTGAGTTGAGGTAGGTGAAGTGCTGTGTGGGAGGTGAGGGATGTGAGGTGGCATGAAGTGGATCCTTCTGGGAGCCTCAATCCTTTGGTGATGGGTGCCATCTGGTTTGAGGTCACTCCTGCATGGTTCCCATCAGTTTGGTGATGTGGGCCCTCTGGTAGGTGGTGTATACTCCTGGGTGCCTCATCCTCTTGGTGATGTGGGCCCTCTGGTGTCATGTCAAAACTGCTGTGTTCCTCAATATTTTATGATGTGGGTCCTGTGGTGTGAGGTCACAACTGCTGGGTTCCACAAATTTTTTTGATGTGAGACCTCTAGTTTGAGGTGGATCCTGCTGGTTGCCTCATCCTCTTGGTTATGTCAGACCTCATTTTTGAGGTCAAAATTATTGGGTTCCTGACCTTTTAATGATGTGGGCCCGCTGGTGTGAGGTCATTCCTGCGTGCTTCCCAACAACTTGGTGATTTGGGCCCGCTGGTGTGCTGGGATCCTTCTTGGTGCCTCATCCACTTGGTGATGTGGGCCCTCTTGTGTAAGGTCCCAAATGCTGGTTTCCTCACATTTTTATGATGTTGACCCTCTGGTGTGAGGTCACTACTGCCTTGTTCCCATCCCCTTGGTGATGTGGGACCTCTGGTGAGAGATTGATCCTGCTGGGTTCCTCAACTTTTTGTGATGTGGGCCCTCTGGTGTTAGGTGGAACCTGCTGGGAGCCTCACCGCCTTGGTGAGGAGGGCCCTCTGGTGTAAGGTCACTACTGCTGGGATCGTCACATTTTATGATGTGGGCCTTCTGGTGTAAGGTGACTGCTGCCTGGATCCCATTCCCTTGGTGATGTGGGCCTTCCAGAGTGAGGTATTTCCTACTGCTCTCCTCAAATTTATGATGTGGGCCCTCTGTTGTGAGTTAACTGATGCCTGGTTCCCTCCCTTTGGTGATGTGGGCTCTCTGGTGTTAGATGGATCCTGCTGGCTTCCTCACCTTTTTTTGATGTGAGCCCTCTGGTTTGAGGTCGATCCTGCCGGTTGCCGCATCCTCTTGGTGAGGTGGGTCCTCATTTTTGAGGTCACAACTGCTGACTTCCTTACCTTTAAAGATGTGGGCAGCTGGTGTGTAGTCATTCCTGCCTGCTTCCGAACCCCTTGGCGATTCGGGCCTGCTGGTGTGTGTGGATGCTTCTGGGTGCCTCATCCCCTTGGTGATGTGGGCCCTCTGGTATGAGGTCACATGTGCGGGGTTCCACACCTTTTTATGATGTGGGCCCTCTGGTGTGTGGTCACTCTTGCCTGGTACCCATCCTCATGGTGATGTGGACCCTCTGTTGTGAGGTTGATCCTGATGGGTGCCTCATCCTCTTGGTGATGTGGGCTCTCTTGTGTAAGGTCCCCACTGCTGGTTTCCTCACATTTTTATGATGTGGGCCCTCTGGTGTGTGGTCACTCCTGCCTGGTACCCATCCTCATGGTGATGTGGACCCTCTGTTGTGAGGTTGATCCTGCCTGGTTCCCATCCCCTTGGTGATGTGGGCCCTCTGGTGAGAGATTGATCCTGCTGGGTTCCTCAACTTTTTGTGATGTGGGACCTCTGGTGTTAGGTGGGACCTACTGGCAGCCTCATCCCCTTGGTGTTAAGGGCCCTCTGGTGTAAGATCACAACTGCTGGGTTCCTCAATTTTATGACATGGGCCCACTGGTGTGAGGACACTCCTGCCAGGTTCCCATCCCCTTGGTGATGTTGGCCCTCTGGTGCGACGTGGATCCTGTTGGGTGCCTCATCACCTTGTTTATGTGGGCCCTCTTTTGTAAGATCCCAACTGCTGGTTTCCTAACATTTTTATGATGTGGGCCCTCTGGTGTGGGGTCACTTCTGCCTGGTTCCCATCCCCTTGGTGATGTGGGCCCTCTGGTGCGAGTTTGATCCTGCTGGGTTCCTCACCTTTTTGTGATGTGGGCCCTCTGTTGTGAAGATGTTCCTTCCTGGTTCCCATCTCCTTGCTGATGTGGGCCCTCTGGTTTGAGGTGGATCCTGCTGGTTGCCTCATTCTCTTGGAGATGTTGGCCCTCATTTTGGAGGTCACAACTGCTGGGTTCCTTAATTTTTCATGATGTGGGCCTGCTGGTGTGAGGTAATTCCTGCCTGCTTCCCATCTCCTTGGTGATTTGGGACCACTGATGTGCATGGATCTTTCTGGGTGACTCCTACCCTTGGTGATGTGGACCCTCAGGTTTGAGGTCACCTCTGCTGGGTTCCTCACAGTTTTACGAAGTGGGCCCTCTGCTGTGTGGTCACCCCTGCCTGGTACCCATCCCCTTGGTGTGGGCCCTCTGGTGTGAGGTGGATCCTGATGGGTTCCGCATCCCCTTGGTGATGTGGGCCATCTTGTGTAAGGTCTCAACAGCTGGTTTCCTCACTTTTTATGATGTTGGCCCAACGGTGTGAGGACACTCTTTCCACATTCCCATCCCCTTGGTGATGTAGGCCATCTGGTGTGAGGTGGTTTCTGCTGGGTGACTCATCCCCTTGGTGATGTGGGCCCTCTGATGTGAGGTCACAACTGCTAGGTTCCTCACCTTTACATGATGTGGGCCCTCTGGTGTGAGTTCACTCCTGCCTGGTTCCCATACCCTTGGCGATGTGGGGCCTCTGGTGTTAGGTGGTTCCTGCTGGGTGCCTCAACCCCTTTGTGATGGGGTTCTCTGTTTTAAGGTTCCAACTGCAGGATTCCTCACCATTTTATTATATAGGCCCTCTTGTGTGAGGTCACTCCTGCCTGGTACCCAACCCCTTGGTGATGTAGGCCCTCTGCTGTGCGTGGATCCTTCTGGGTGCCTCATCCCCTTGGTGATGTGGGCCCTCTGGTTTGACGTCACATGTGCTGGGTTCCTCATCTTTTTATGATGCGGGCCCTCTGGTGTTAGGTCACTCCTGCCTGGTACCTATCCCAATGGGGATGTGGGTCCTCTGGTGTGAGGTGGATCCAGATGGTTGCCACATCCCCTTGGTGATGTGGGCCCTCTGGTGTGAGGTGGATCCTGATGGGTGCCTCATCCCCTTGGTGATGTGGGCCCTCTTGTGTTAGGTCCCAACTTCTGGTTTCCTCACATTTTTATGATGTGAGCCCCCTAGTGTGAGGTCATTCCTTCCTCGTTCCCATCCCCTTGGTGATGTGGCCCCTCTGGTGAGAGATTGATCCTGCTGGGTTACTCAACTTTTTGTGACGTGGGCCCTCTGGTGTTAGATTCAACCTGCTGGGAGCCTCATCCCATTGATGATGAAGACCCAAGGATGTAAGGTCACAACTGCTGGGATCCTCACATTTTATTATGTGGGCCATCTGGTGTGAGGTAACTGATGCCTGAGGTGAGGGACATGAGGTGAGGGATGTGAGGTGAGGGAGGCAATGTGAAGGAGGTGAGGGAGATGAGGTAGGGACGTGCAGTGAAGTAGGTGAGGTGAGGTGAGGGATGTGAGGTGAGGTGAGGGAAGAGAGGTGAGGTTGATGAGTGAGGTAAGGTGAGGGAGGTGAGGTGAGGTAAGGGAAGTGAGGAGAGGTGTGGGAGGTGAGGGAGGTGAGGTGAGGGAGGTGAGGTGAGGTGAGAGAGGTGAGGTGAGGGAGATGAGGGCCATGAGGTGAGGGACATGAGTTGAGAGAGGTGATAGAGGTGAGGGTCGTGAGGTGAGGGTGTTGAGGTGAGGGAGGTGAGGTGATGGAGGTGAGGGTCGTGAGGGTCGTGAGGTGAGGTGAGGGAGGTTTGGGAGGTGAGGTGAGGGATGTGAGGTGAGGTGAGGGAGGTGAGGTGAGGTGTGGGAGGTGAGATGAGGGATGTGAGCGAGGTGAGGTGAGGGAGGTTAGTGACATGAGGTGAGGGAGATGAGGTGAGGGAGGTGAGGTAAGGGAGGTGAGGGAGGTGAGGTGAAGGAAGTGAGGTGAGGGAGGTGAGAGAGGTGAGTGAAGGGAGGTGAGGGAGGTGAGGTGAGGGAGGTGAGGTGAGGTGAGGGAGGTGAGGTGAGGGAAGTGAGGGAGCTAAGGTGTGGGTGGTGAGGTGAGGGATGTGAGGGAGGTGAGGTGAGCGAAGTGATGGAGGTAAGATGAGGGAGGTGAGGTGAGTTGAGGGAGGAGAAGTGACGTGAGGGAGGTGAGGTGAGAGAGGTGAAGGAGGTGAGGTGATGTGAGGTAGGTGAGGAAGGTAAGGTGAGGGAGGTGAGTTGAGGTAAGGGAGGTGAGGAGAGGTTTGGAAGGTGAAGTGAGGGAGGTGAGGAAAGGTGAGGGAGGTGAGGTGATGTGAGGGAGTTGAGGTCAGGTGAGGGAGGTGAGGGAGGTGAGGTGACGGTTGTGAGGGAGGTGAGGTGAGAGATGTGAGGGTGGTGAGTTGAGGCAGGTGAGGGAGGTGATGTGAGGTAGGTGAGGTGAGGTGAAGGAGGTGAGGTTAGGTATGGGAGGGAGGGAGAGAGGTGAGGTGAGGGAGGGAGATGAGGTGAGGTGAGGAATGTGATGTGAGGGCAGTGAGGGAGGTGAGGTGAGGTGAGGGACATGAGGGATATGAGGAGAGGGAGGTGATGGAGGTGAGGTGAGGGAGGTGATGGAGGTGAGGTGAGGGAGGGTGGGAAGTGAGGTGAGGGAGGGTGGGAAGTGAGGTGAGGGAGGTGATGTTAGGGAGTTGAGGTGAGAGAGTTTAGGTGAGGTGAGGTGAGAGAGGTGAGGGTGGTGAGGTGAGGGAGGTGAGGGGAGGAGGATAGGTTATGGGGTTGAGGTTAAGTGAGTGAGGTGAGAGAGGTTAGGGTGGGAGCTGAGGGTGGTGAGGTGAGTGAGGTGAGGTGAGGGAGGTGGGCGAGGGAGGGAGGTGAGTTGAGGGATGTGAGGGAGGTGAGGTGAGGTGAGGGAGGTGAGTTGAGGGAGGTGAGGTGAAGTGAGGGAGGTTTGGGAGGTGAAGTGAGGGAGGTGAGGGAGGTGAGGTGAGGGAGTTGAGGTGAGGGAGGTGGGTGAGGGTGGGAGGTGAGGTGAGGGAGTTTAGGGTGGTGAGGGAGGGAGGTGAGGTGAGGGAAGTGAGGTGAGGTGACCAATGTGAGGGAGGTGAGGGAGGAAGGTGAGGTGAGGGAGGTGAGGTGAGGTGAGGGAGGTGTGGTGATGTGAGGGAGGTGAGGTGAGGTGAGGGAGGTGAGGGAGGTGAGGTGAGAGAGGTGAGGGAGGTGAGGTGAGGGTAGTGAGGGAGGTGAGTGGAGGGAAGTGAGGGAGGTGAGGTGAGGTGAGGGAGGTGAGGTGAGGGAGGTGAGGTGAGAGAGGTGAGGTGAGTTGAGAGAGGAGAGGTGAGGGGGTGAGGGAGGGAGGTGAGGTGATGGGGTTGAGGTTAGTTGAGTGAGGTGAGGGAGGTTAGGGTGGGAGCTGAGGGTGGTGAGGTGAGAGGTGAGGTGAGGGAGTTGAGGTGTGGGAGGTGAGGGAGGTGAGGTGAGGGAGGGGAGATGAGGTGAGTGAGGTGAGGTGAGGGAGTTGATGTGAGGGAGGTGGGTGAGGGAGGGAGGTGAGGTTAGGGGTGTGAGGGAGGTGAGGTGAGGGAAGTGAGGTGAGGTGAGGTATGGGAGGTGAGAGATGTGAGGTGAGAGAGGTGAGATGAGGTAGTTGAGAGAGTCGAGGAGGTGGGTGAGGGACTTGAGGGTGATGAGGTGAGGGAGGTGAGGTGAGTGAGGTGAGGGAGGTGTGGTGAGGGATGTGAGGGAGGTGAGGTGATGGAGATTAGTTGAGGTGAGGGAGGTGAGGTGAGGTGAGGGATGTGATGTGAGGGAGGTGAAGGAGGTGTAGTGAGGGAGGTGAAGTGAAATGAGGGAGGTTTGGGAGAGGAGGGGAGGGAGGTGAGGTGAGTGAGGGGAGGAAGGTGAGGGAGGTGAGGGAAGTGAGGTGAGTTAGGTGATTTGAGGGAGGTGAGGGAGGTGAAGGAGGTGAGGGAGGGAGGAGTTGAGGTGAGGGAGTTGAGGTGAGGGAGGGGGAGGTTATTTGAGGGAGGTGAGGCAGATGAGGTGATGGAGGGAGGGAGGGAGGTGAAGTGAGGAGGTGAGTTGAGGGAGGTGAGGGAGGTGAAGGAGGTGAGGGAGGGAGGGAGTTGAGGTGAGAGAGATGAGGTGGTAGAGGGGGGAGGTTAGCTGAGGGAGAGGAGGGAGGTGAGGTGATGGAGGTGAAGTGAGGGAGGTCAGGTGAGGAAGGAAGGGAGATGAGTTGAGGCAGATGAGGTGAGGGAGTTGAGGTGAGGTGAGGGAGGTGATTGAGGTGAGGTGAGGGTGGTTAGGTGAGGTGAGGGAGTTGAGGGAGATGAGACAAGGGAGGTGAGGGAGCTGAGGTGAGGGAGCTGAGGTGATGGAGGTGAGGAAGGTGAGGTGAGGGAGGTGAATTGAGGTGAGGGAGGTGATGTGAGGTTGGTGTTTTGAGCGAGTTGAGGGTGGTGAGGTGACGGAGGTGAGGGAGGTGAGTTGAGGGAGGTGAAGTGAGGTGAGGGAGGTGAGGTGAGGTGTGGGAGGTGATGTGAGGGCTGTGAGGAGAGGGAGGTGAAGGAGGTGAGGTGAGGGATGTGAGGGAGGGAGAGAGGTGAGGTGAGGGAGGGAGGTGAGGTGAGGTGAGGGATGTGAGGTGAGGGTGGTGATGGAGGTGAGGTGGGGGAGGTGAGGTGACGTGAGGGAGTTGAGGTGAGGTGAGGGACCTGAGGTGAGGGAGATGAGGGAGGTGAGGTGAGGGCAGTGAGGTGAGGTGAGGGAGGTGAGGTGATGTGAGGGAGGTGCCGGAGGTGAGGTGAGGGAGGTGAGGGAGGTGAGGTGAGGTGTGGGACGTGAGGGAGGAGAGGTGAGGAAGGTGATGGAGGTGAGGTGAGGGAGGGTGGGAGGTGAGGTGAGGGAGGTGTGGTTAGGGAGGTGAGGTGAGGGAGGTGAGGTGAGGTGAGGTGAGGGAGGTGAGGGAGGTGATGTGAGGGAGGGAGGGAGGTGAGGTGTGGGAGGTGAGGTGAGTGAGGAGAGGTGAGGTGAGGGAGGTTCATGTCTCTCTGCCTATCTGGGGAGACATGTGTGAGGAGGACACAAGGGCCAAGCCCCCCATACCCACCCCGAGAATAGGGACATGTGAGTGTATCCTGAGATACTTCTCACACAATCAAGGCATCTGCTCTCCCTTCACCTCACGTGGTTTCATTTTCAAGACATGAAGGAGGCACATAATGTACATGCTCTCAGATATCTCCATCCTTCAGTTTCCACTGAGTATCATGTGCCTTTCATTCCTACATATTTACACTCACCTAAAGTGTCAAGTAGCTCTTTTCTAGAAGTGCTGAACAGAGATAAAGGGGATTAGAGGATGATTTTATCCCATTTAAAAGTAACCTGCAGCAAATGGGAGTAAACAGACTGCTTGGCATCCACACCTCATCTGCCTTCTCCCTTCAGGCTCCTGCCCTCCTGCCCCCATCCCCACCTCCTCAAAGGTGCCCTGGGAGCTCTGGATATGAGGAAGGTTTACACATCCACTGGGGACATTGCCAAGACCTGCCTTCCAGAAATCCAGTTCCCACATTCATCTGGTATCAGGCAGATTGTCAGGTAAAAGGTTTTGATTGTCTGGAAAAATAAAGAAAATGAGAGCCCTGAAGCCTTGATCTGCAATGCTAGCTGCAGCTGCCTTGTGGCAACATCTGAGAAATCCTCTGTGCTTCCCAGGTCGCAGGCTCTTTGGTGCCACCTGAGAGGACACCAGGCTATGAACAGGCCAGCAGGGCACAGTTAAAGCAGGGACAGCAGACATGATATCTTCTGATGCAAAAGAGCCACAACCCTTACACATTCAAATTTGGACCTCATCCCTGAAGGGAGCAGTCAGGGCTGGGGCGGGACAGGGCCTCCTGGGATTTTTGTCACCTGGGCTTAGGCTTCTGTAGCATTTATAGGTCAAAAGTAGTCAAATATCAATAATTTCATATTGTAGGACCTAATGCATATTTGTTTCAACTCCACAAGAACACTGTGAGGTAGACATTTTGATCCCTATTTTATGGAAAACAGAGACCCGAGGAAGCTAAGTCATTTATCCAGAGTCACACAGAAAATAGTAGTCAGAATTTGAATGCAGATATTAATCAAGGCCCTTTCTCCTGTGCCTATCATATCTCCTCCCATCTTAAATCTTCTCTGTTCTTTTCCCTGTTCCCCAATTGAGCCATGCTTATTCTTGCCTGCTTCCTCTGCTCAGATGATTCCTCCCTCCTGAACTCCTGTGTCTCTTCCCTCATTTATTCTACAGATATTTATTGACAAACTACTGTGTGTCAGGTTTGTGTGAAAGCTGCGAATAGTTTTATAGTTTAAAAATTGAATAAGATGATGAAGAGCTTAGCAATCAGTGTAGACAAAGGACACTTCTGTGACTTCAGCTATACGTGTTCAATAAGATTTTTAAAAAGGAAAAAATGACTTAAAGAATGAAGGCAGTTTTGCCCAGCACTCTGCATCTCAATGGTATGTGCTAACTTCACTGCCTGGTCCCATGTGAGATGTAATGCTGTCTACTGGCTAGATGGGAAGGCTGAGGGTGTGGCCAGGGTGTGTGCAGGCAGTCTAGAATAGAAGGAACAGCATAAGCAAAGGCACAAAGGTGCATAAGGGGATGGTAAAAAGCTCCATGGAGCTGTAGTATCAAGTAGGGAGCAACCTCATAGGGGTGAGCAGAGTAAAGCGGAGGGCCAGGAAATGAGGTGAGGGGGTCACAGCAGACATGCAGCAAAGGCTCTTGAATACCAGGCTAAAGGGAATAAAGTTTACCTCGTAAGCCAAATGTGTTCACTGGCATGCTTCCCTTGAGATACCTTGGGGGGTCAGGGTAGGGGTGAAGGGAGAGCAGATGTAGGCAGCCTCAGACCCCCTTTTCACCCACTCTGAGAAGCTCTATGGACATCAGTTGTAGATTTGGGGGTTCTATGTCGGATTCAATTTTGAAAAAAATTGACTCAATGATAATGACATAAAAATATACATAAAAACCACAGGGAAATTATGTGAGATTTTTGCTTCTGGCCATGATTAACTAACGGGAATGGAACTTACCCTCCCACATTAAGCAACTAAGAAGTGAACAAAACATGTCAAACAATAGACATTAGATAACTGGTTGCACAGGAGTGTGATCACAGGGAGAAGGGAAACAAGTTAATTGAGCCTATGACTGTCCTGGCTTACTTCCTGGAGGTGGCTTCCAGACTGCAAAGAATGAAATGAGAATTCCAACAGAGCCCGGCAGTTTTGATGATTTGAGGAGAAAGATACCAGAGTTTTGAGAAGGTCAGTGTGGCCAAAACTGGGAAAACAGACCACTGTAGAAGAGGGAGCTGCACAGAGAGGGACCTCCAAAGACATACAGAAGGATCCCCTCAAGAATTTGTGTGAGTAATGATCTGTGCATGCGTGACAGGAAAGTGCCCAGAGCCAGGGAAAGAACCAGCAGCATAGGGAATACAGAGAAATTCTTGAAGATTCCACAGGCTGGGGAGCACTTTTGTTCTTGTCTGCTAGAGTGGAAAGACCTCAGTACAAATAAAACATGATGTAGAATCCTCAGAAGGCTATTGGATTAGAAGTGGTGTTAATTAGCCCTAAAATAAACTCTGTTCTCTATCTGCTGTAACAAACTTAAAAGCAAGTCTCAAATGTATCCAACTGATTTAAAATAATTTAACTGTTTCCCTGAAGAAAATTCAGTACTATTGATAGAAATATGAAAAATTCTAGTAGCCAAAAACATATAATCACAATGTCCAGCATCTAACAAAAAGTTACAAGACATTCAAAGAATCAGGGAAATATGACTTATAACCACCAAAAACAGACAAACAAACAAGCAAACAAAAGTAGAAAGGAATCCTAAAATGACAGATATATTGGAAATAGTAAATAAGGATGTTAAAACAGCTACTGTAAATATACTCTCTATGTTTAAGAAAGCAAAAGATAATAAAATCAGGCTGTTTAAAAAACCCAAATAAAACATCTATAACTGAAAACCAATAATTTCTGAAATGAAAAAAAAATGTTTTTACAAGTGATGGGATAAACAGCATATTAGATCCTGAAACAGAAAAGATCAGCAAAACTGAAGACATAACAAAGGAAATTATCCAAAATGAGTCAGAGAGAAAAAAAACCCTGAAGAATGAATAAAATATCAGTAACCTATGGAACACATCAAATGGCCCAACATACCTATAACTGAAGTTCCAGAAGAAGAGGATATGGGGGAAGGATGGAGACAGGAAAAAATATTTTGAGAAACAATAATCAATGAATCACAGGAAGATGGCAGAGAAAGAAGCACCAGGAATCTGTCTCCCCACCTAGACAGCAAATGCACTGGCAGAATCTCTCTGGTAGCTGTTTTAGAATTCTGGGGTCTGTTTAAGGTTTTCAATTTCCAGGGGAAGTCTTGGATAGTAAATTTTGGTTGAATTAAGCTCTTAGCACAGTGGCAGCACCCATCCCCCATTCCCAACCAGGTGGGAGGAAGTTATGCACATGTTCTTCAAACAATTTGAACACAACTTGCAGGAGTCAAGGTAGGCAAAAAGGACCCTGTGCTCTAAATGTCAGGGATCAGTGCTCTGATCACTGATTGATGCTTCTGATCACAGAGGTGCAAAGAGGTGGGCCGCCATTCTTGTGGAACCTCCACTGATTGTTGCAGGCCCCTCCTCCTCCAGCTGAAGTGATTGCCAGGGGACCTAAAGGGCTGGCACTTTTTCCTCCCATTTTCATTATTCTCATTTTCCCCTTTTGGGAGCCAGATATTAAAGACTAGAACATTCAAAAACAATTACATATATGGGGAAAATTAGAAAGTGACCATGCATGCCCAGGGAGAGATCCAAAAAGACCCGAGAAGACCTTAAGTTTATACCTCAGGCTGATCCTTAGCACAGAGACAGCTTACAGCAATTAATCACTAAAACAATAAACAGCCAAACAAAACAAAACTAACAAAAACATAATCCCTGGGGGTGTGGGAGAATCTAATTTCAGAGTTATCACATCATTAGATTTAAATGTCCAGTTTTCAACAAAAATTATGAGGCATAAAAAGAAACAGGAAAGTATACTCTATTCAAAGGAAAAAAATAAACAGAAACCGTCCGTGCAAAAAAAAAAAAAAAACAAAAAAAACCCAAGAAACAAAAAACAGTTAATAATGTTGTAATGATGGTTTGCAACTCCACCTTTTGTTTTCCACATGATTTAAGGGAATAACACATTTTAAAAATTATTAAGCTAAAAGTTTGTATTATTGTAACTTTGGTTTGTAACTCCACATTCTGTTTTCTACATAATTAAAGCCTCTAATGTATTTAAAAGAATTATGAATTTATGTTTTGAGGCATACAATGTATAAAAAAGTAATTTTTGACTTCAGAATCAAAAGAGGTGGGGACAGAGCTATAACAGAGCAGAGTTTTGTAAGTTATTGAAGTTAAACTGATATAAATTCAAATTAGAGGCCTTCCCTGATGGTGCAGTGGTCAGGAACCCTCCTGCCAATGCAGGGGACATGGGTTTGATCCCTGGACTGTAGGATCCCACATGATGCGGAGCAACTAAGCCCATGCGCCACAACTACTGAGCCTGTGCTCTAGAGCCTGTGAGCCACAACAACTGAGCCCTCGTGCCACAACTACTGAAGCCCGCACGCCAAAGCCCGTGCTCAGCAACAAGACAAGCCACCACAATGAGAAGCACATCCACTGCAACAAAGAGCAGCCCCACTCTCCACAACTACAGAAAGCCCACATATGGCAACAAAGACCCAATGCAGCCAAAAATAAATAAATAAATTTATTTTTAAAAATTCAAATTGGAGTGTTATAATTTTAGGATATTAACTGTAACCTCATTGTAACCATAAAAAATAGCTATAGAATATACACAAAGAAAATGGAAAAGAATTTAAACATTTCATTACCAGAAAATAAACTAAACACTAATATAGGAAATGAGGAACAAAAAAAGTTGTAAGACATATAGAAAACAAATAGCAAAATTACAGAAGTAATTTAAATGAATTAAACTCTCCAATCAAAAGACAGACATCAGCAGAATGGATAAAAATATATAAACCAACTATTTACAAGACTCAGTTTAGACCAAAAGACACAAATAAGTTAAAAGTGAGGGAATGATAACTATGAGAGTAGGAGTGGCTGTATTAACATCAGAAAAAATGGATTTAAAATTTTAAGAGTCATAAGAGACAAAGGACATTATACCCTAATTAAAATTTCAATACAGCTGCTATATAATTTGCAAATAATTTTCTTCCATTTTGTGGGTTGCCTTTTTACTCTGTTGACATTCTCTTTTGGTGCACAAATTTTAAAATTTCATGAAGTCCTACTTGTCTATTTATTTCTTTTGTTGCCTGTTCCTTTGATATCATATCCAAGAAATTACTGCCAAATCCAATGTCATGACACTTTTGCCCCATGTTTTCTTCTAAGAGTTATATAATTTTAGGGTTTATATTTAGGTTTTGATCCATTTGGGGTTAATTTTTGTATATGGCATTAGATATGACTTCATTCTTTTGTGTGTGGATGTTCAGTTTCTCCAGCATCATTTTTTGAAAAGACTCTCCTTTCTCCATTGAATGATCTTGGCACCCTTGTCAAAAATTATTTGACCATATATGCAAAGATTTATTTCTGGGCTCTCTATTCTGTTATTTCGATCTACATGTCTGTCTTTATGCTAGTACCAATCTGTTTTAATTACTGTAACTTTTTGTAGTAAGTTTTGAAATCAGGAAGTGGGAGTCCTCCAGTTTTGTTCTTTTTCAAAATTGTTTTGGCTATTCAGGTTTCCTTGAGATTCCATATGAATTTTATGATAGGTTTTTCTATTTCTGCAAAAAAATGGGATTGGGATTTTTAAGGATTTCATTGAATCTATAGATTGCTTTGGCATCTTAAAAAATATGAGAAAATGGAAAATCTGAATAGATCCAAAACTAGGAAGAAGATTTGAATCAGCAATCAAAAATCTCCCAGAATCCTTAATGGAAAAAAGATTAAATTTTAAAATATGAACATAGAATTGTATACCCAGTGGAAATATTTGAAAATGGAGGCAATGAAGACTGTTTCAGAGTAGATGAGAGAATTCAACACCTGCAGACCTGCCCTTCAAAGAATGTTGAAGAAAGTCCTAGGGGTACAGGAAAATGATAGCACATAGTAATTAGGATCTACACAACTGAAGGACAAGAGCTAGAATGGTAAACATGATTTTTTCTCATATTTTACTCTTTAGGATGATTGTTTAAAGTGCAAACAATAACAGTGTATTGTGGGCTTTGTAATATATGTAGAAGTAAAAGGTAAGAAAGCAATAGCACAAAGCATGAGGGGAGAAATGTAAGTTTACTGTTATAAAGTTCTTATACTAGTATAGTATTATTTGCAGATAGACTGATAAATTAAAGTTGTACATTATAAATGCTTGAGCAACCAGTAAAAATATAAATAAATGTAAGTAATATAGCTAATAAACCAATGATAGAGATTAAAATGAATTTATTAAAATTTAATTAATTCAATAGAAGGCAGTATAAGTAGAATAAGGGTAAAATGGACAGATGGAACAAAAAGAAACAAATAGTAATATGGTGGATTTAAATCCAACCATATCTATTATTACCTTAAATGGAATGATCTAAAAATTCTAATTAAAAGGCTAAGATTGTCAAGATACCATTTATAAATGCATTTAAAACATACTATATAACATATACCATTATAGAATGTAACATGAAGAGATAAATCTAGCAAAATATGTGAAATTTTAAAAAACATATTGTTGACAGAAATTAAAGAAAGTCTAAATAAATGAAGAATATCCCATGTTCATGGAACTGAAAACACTATTATGAAGATGTAAATTATCCCAAAATTGACATACAGATACAATGTGATCCCAATAAAAATCTCAACTGACATTTTGTTGAAATGGACAATATGACTGTAAAATTCATATGCATCAAGAATATATAAAGAGGGCTTCCCTGGCGGCGCAGTGGTTGAGGATCCACCTGCCGATGCAGGGGACACGGGTTCATGCCCCGGTCTGGGAGGATCCCACATGCCGCAGAGCGGCTGGGCCCGTGAGCCATGGCCGCTGAACCTGCGTGTCTGGAGCCTGTGCTCCGCAATGGGAGAGGCCACAACAGTGAGAGGCCCGTGTACCACAAAAACAAAACAAAACAAAACAAAACAAGAATATATAAAGAGCACTAACAAGTCAACAATAAAATAGGTAGAAGATTTGAATAGATAATTCAGCAAAGAAAATATATAATGGCATATAAGCATTTGAAAGAGATAATCAACATCATTGTTATTAGGGAAATGCAACTTAAAACCACAATGAGGTAGCACCATACACCCAATAAAATGGTTAAAGTTAAGAAGCCTGACAATACTAATTGTTGACAAGAATGTTGAACCTCTGAAATTCTCATACATTGCTGATGGGAATGCAAAATGGTATAACTTTAGAAGTTAGTTTGACAATTTTTTAAAAGTTAAATATTCACCTACTATATGATTGACTCATTCCACTAATTTACCAAGAGAAAAGAATACAAACATCTACACAAAGACTTGTGTGAGAATGTTTATAGTCCCTTTATTCATACTAACCAAAAACTGGAAAAAAAAGTTCATCAGTTCATGAATAGATAAACAAAATGTGGAATATCCATACAATGGGCTACTACTCCAAAAAAAAGATATAAACAACTGATAAACGTTATAGATGAATCTTAATGTCGTTCTGCCGAATTTTAAAAAGACTAAATACTGTACAATTTCATTCTCATGAAATTTTAGAAAAGAAAAAACCATAGTGACAGAGCAGATTAGTTGACAAAGGCTATGGGTTATTGGAAGGGATTGACTACAAAAGGACAGGAAGGAATTTGGGGATTAATAGAAATGTGAACACTGTGACTGGGGAGATAGTTAAAAAACTATATACATATGTCAAAATTCATCAAACCGTATAGTTAAAATTGCTGAGTTTTATTATGTCTATATCATCTCAATAAAATTGATTTTTTTGAATATACCTAAAGTATCTTCCAACATAAGTCCAGACTTTGGGGCATGTAAAACGCAGGCTGGAAAGACATATATATCCCCAATATTCAATGCCTAAAGTGCCATCTCTCCCTAAGGAGCTAACTAGAGGGAATGTCCGCTTTCCTCTTTCTGCTCTCAACTTGCTGGCTGACATTGGGACAAGTCAGTTTTTCCTCCTTGTGTCTCAAAGGTCCCACTTAAAAGGATGAGGTGACTGGACACTCAGAGGGTCGGGCTTGATGACCCAGTCCTGCCAGGAAAACATGTGCTTCCCACTCTCCCCTTGCAAGCAGCAGACCTTCCCTCCTCCCTTTCCTGGAAATTCCCACCACCTGGGCTCTGGGCTGCAAGACAATGATCA
Source organism: Tursiops truncatus (assembly GCF_011762595.2). NCBI lineage: Eukaryota > Metazoa > Chordata > Mammalia > Artiodactyla > Delphinidae > Tursiops > Tursiops truncatus. The sequence goes on along the minus strand of NC_047034.1, from coordinate 160,213,950 downwards.
GTTTTGCCTATTCTGCCCATTCCACCCAGGAATGCCTGATGCTCTGTAGGGCTGGTGCTTGCATATTCTGGGACCCCAGGCCCTCTGAGAATCCTGCACACCTGTCACCCCCTTAGCCACTTACCCAGACAGTGCCACAGGACAGAAACACAGAATAAGTTTTGGTTAACTCCCTCATGCAAATAGGTGCTAACTCACTCCAAGAGGCCAAGGGCCCTTAAAACAGGGAGTTTGCATATAATTGAAAATATCTTTAACACCCTATTGATGGCTTTCCCCTATTGCTCTGTGACAAAATGAAACAGCAAAAGATATTGATTTTTTTCTGGCAGGAAAAGGAGAAGGAAGGTTGAGTCTTAAAATGAAATTATGGTTATTGTTCTCCTGGTAGCATTTCTTCTGTGCCGCCATGACAGATGGCTTTTTAAGTGAAAACAGATTTGTATTTCATTAGGACACTTTAGTCAAAAGATCAATGATGCTCTGGGAACTGTTCTGCCAGTCGCGGGGGTGGATGAGCCCAGTGAGAAGCCTGCAAAGATCCAGCTAAAATTAGGCAGCTGCCAACAGAGGCTGGATTTGCAGTCATAGCTCATCGATTTCCAAAGCAATGCCAAAACTAGGGGAGTTTTATTGGTCTGCTTGTTCTATCTTTGTGGGGAAGGGCCTTCTCTAATATGGTGGCTCATCCTGTGGGGAAATGGAGCTCTTTAAAGACAAGATTAATTTTTGGCAGAGTGTGGGGGAGTAGTCAGGGTGTCGTGATTGTATGTCCATCCTTAACTTGTATCATAATTGCCTGGCTGCATTGTTATCGTTATTCTTAGTTACCCTTTGTGAAGTATCCCCTTCCCCAGCCAGCATCTGTGAGCCTGAGAACTGGAGACGGTTTCAAGAAATGTCACGTCTGATGGATGGACAGACTGCAAGAGGCCAAAGAGAGGGAGGGACCAACAGGTACCCAGGCAGAGGTGAGAAGGCCCCAGAGGATGGAGAAGCCATGAAAAGATGACCTGGCCTGCCCTTGAACCCCTCTCCAGTGATTGGGGTGCTCACCATCCTTGGAGAAAGCTTTCCCACCATAGGGCTTGTTCTGTAATTATCCCATTCATTCATTCATTTATTATGGATATACCTTTAACAATTAATTTGGGGTTAAGATAGATGTAAAATTATGCTTACAATATGATATCATATCAAAACACTGAATAACACTATATGTTATTTATGGTAAAAGCATAAAAATATGTCTAAAATGGTATAAAAAATTTCATAATAGTGGTATGTAACAGCCTAAGGAAGTGTGATTATGACTTCAGAGACAGGAGACTGCAGCCCAGAGAGGTTAAGCAAATGCAGCACCCATGAGAAGTTGTAGAACTGAGCTTCAAGCCCAAGGTCAGCCTGATGCCAAAGTCCCCATGCGTCTGGGTCCATCCTTCTCTGGTCAGCCCCTCCTCTCTGCTCTCCTCTTCCCCCTCACCTACCTGGCTGTGCTGTTTGTCCATGGTTCCTCCATCTCACCTTCTCACCTCTGCCTGGGCACCTGCCGGCCGGCCCTTCCCTCTGGCCTCCTGGATCCCATCCACCCATCAGGATGTGGCCCCTTCTCAAACCCTCCCCAGTTCTTAGGCTCACAGTGGCCTGTGGCACTTGTCTTCCCCCTCTCCAGCAGCTCACCTAACCTCTCTGCCTTTTTGGGCAGCTTTCCTGGTAGTTTTGAGGAACACCGTAGCTCAGGAAGAGGAGGATCAATCTGCTTTAGAGCCAGATAGACCTGGGTTCAAGTTCTGCCCTGGAATTTTCTAAGCTGGATGACCTCAGTGAGTCACTGAGCTGCGCTGAGTGACAAGCCTATGGAAGGAAAGCGGTACCCAAGAGCAGTGAACTCCAGGTAGGGACGGGGTCAGGCACAGGCTCCTGAGAGGCAATTCTAGCATCAGATGGAAATAGGTGGGATGGACAACACGGGGTGGCGTGTAGAAGCACAGACTTGCCAGGCAGCGGAAGCTTAGTCATTCAGAGTGGGGGGTTTGGAAAACAGACGTCCTGACTTTGAATGCCAGCAAATCCATTTACCTCTGGGTGACTGGGAGTCAGTTACTTTACCTCTCTGAGCTTCAGTTTCATCATCTGTAAATGGAGATGACCATTCGCCATAGTGAATATACAGGCATTTAGAGCAGTAACAGAACTCAACATGTGTTAGCTGCTGGGTGCAATCAGAGTTCCAGGCTCAAATTGAGGCTCTGTCCCTTCATGGCTCTGCATTGTTGGGTAAATAACTCAACGCTCCTGAAACTGTACTTCACAGGGCTGCTGGGGGAGGGGTGAAGTCCCATGTGTGAAGCACCTCACCCAGGGCTCAGTCCAGGTGCGGAACTGAAATAAGACATCAGGACCCACCCAGACAGATCCCACCAGCCTCCCAGGGCCTGAGAAGCAGGCATTTGCTTGCAAGAGAGATGGTTGCTTGTTCCAGAAAGGAGATGGATGAAGGAAAAAGAAATCACAATCCTCCCTCCCAACTTTGTAAACATCATTGATTTGAGGCGGGAGTCACTTCAGGGCTGCAGATGCACTGATTGATTGGGCCTCTCAGTGTGATCTGGGCTGCACGTGCCATCAGTTCTGAATCTGCCCTCCTGGAAGGTCTGAGATGAGAAGCGTGGCTGGCGAGTGAGAGGCGTGAGGATCAAGCTGCAGCATGAAGACTTTAAGCCAGACACCAGCAGGGACATCCTTTCTGCTGCAATTTATCAATTGCTATATTTAAGCACTCCAGGAATCTAGAAACTGTCCTTGTCCTAATAATAACTAGGATTTACTGAGACCTCATGATGGGCCGGGCCTGGATCTAAGTACCTTCACCCATTGGCTCCTGGGATTCTCGCAATAGCCCTATGAGATAGATGATTTTATTATCATTCCCATTTTACAGATGAGGAAACTACAGCTCAGAGGATAAGACTGGGTCAAGATCACAGCTAAAAACTGACAGAGCCAAGATTTAAACCCAGACCTGGTTCCAGAGGCTCTCTAGGCCTGGCTCTCCTAACCACCATATTGCACTCCCTTTCTTACTCTCCTTATTCATTCATCCATCCATCCATTCATCCATCCATTCATCCATTCATTCATCTTCTACCCATCCACTCATCCATCCATCCATTCATTCATTTATCCATTCATCTATTCATTCCTTGGCCATTACAGACCCCTGCTTGGTGCCAGGCCTTGTCACTCCAGGTGCACAGAGAAGAAGGAGGCCCAGGCCCTGCCATGTGTCTATGGCACCTGGCCAGGTGAGCTACACTTACCATGTGGTACCTGTTGGATGTTTCTCCTCCTCTCTCTCCCCTTGGTCTATGTTCCTGAGGCAACTCAGAGAGGTCTCCCCAGGGCCCATGCCCCTGTCTCCCAAATCTTTCCTCCTTCACCAGTTCCACAACACCCACTGCCATGTACACGGGAGGCTCTCAACCACTCCTGCAGAGGCTGGGGTATGCCTGGGGAACGGTGCACATCCATGCTACAGCCACAGCTTCCAGGGGACAGCAACATCCCCAGCTCACCCACTTTCCAGGGAGGTTTTGAAAATCTAAGGAGACACAAGCCCATGTGAGCACTTTGTAAACTGTGCAGCGTGGGCATCCACCCCTCCGGCCCCTGCCGAGTAAAGTCTTGGAATTTTTTTCTCATCCTTCACTATTCTTAAAGCTGCTCCCAATGGAGGCCAGATCCACAGAAAATCCATTTGGTGCTTCTGCTGCTTAGTTGGTCCCTGTGGAGCAGGGAATGGGAGGAGGGGTGGCCCACAGGGGGATGTCACAGAGAGAGTTACCTCATCACCTCATCATCCAGTTCTCTGAGTCACAAACCTCCTGGCTCTGCAGGGATCATTTGCTTCAAATACAACAGTGGTTGCAAGATCTGTCATACCTGCCCCATAGGGCAACTGCCCAGTGAGACCTCAATTCACAGATCTACCCTCTTGAAATTGGGCTGTGGTTCACTGGGCAGCTCGGGACTTCCCTGTAGAAGGGGAAGGAGGAACTGCGGTACAATGGTTAGCACTGAATGCTCTGTATACTAATCATAAGTCTAAATCTTGGGACTCACATCTCAACCATGTCTAAGCCTCGTGTGGTAGACTCAGTGAAAGCCCCCCAAAGATGTCCCTGTCCTAATCTCCAGAACCTGTGAACATGTTACCTCACATGGGAAAAGGGACTTTGCAGGAATAATTAAGTTAAGGATCTTGAGATGGGGAGATTATCCTGGATTATCCAAGTGGATCCAGCGTAAGCATGATGGGCCTTGTGAGAGGAAAGCAGGAAGGTCAGAGTAAGGGAACACGATGTAAGCAGGGGTAGAGAAGGACATATGGTGATATAAGCAGAGGACAAGGTCAGTGATTTGAAGAGGCTATGATGCTTGCTTTGAAGATTAAGGAAATGTCGATGAGTCAAGGAGTGTGGGCAGCCTCTAGAAGCAGAAAAGGCAAGGGAATGGATGCTCCCCTAGAGCCTCCAGAAAGAACCAGCCCTGCTGACACCTTGACTTTAGCTCAGAGAGACTGAGTCTGGACTTTTATCTTCCAGAAGTGTAAGAGAAAAAATCTGTACTGTTTTAAACCACCAGATTTGTGATAATTTGTTACAGCAGCAATAGGAAACCAATGCTCTTCATTTTCATCTGTAAAATGGGGGTTATGACATATACTCTAATAACTGTGATCTAACTGTGTGTAAAGGTGTCAAAATGGCAGAGTGAGGAGTTATCCTGAGAACAGCTCTGGAGTCTGACTTCCAGGAGTCATCTGGGCTCTACCTTTTATGAGACACAGGACCTAGGCAAGTTGTGTCACCTTCTACACTGCCTTTAGGAACCACTTGTCTGTTCTAGAGGGGATGAAGCCGTCTCTCACCTCTGCCCTGTGTACCTGGAGCAGCACCCTCGCCTCCACCAACCCCCTCGTTCACTGTCACTCAACCTCCAGGACTCGGCTTGAACATCACCTCCACTGGGAAGCCATCTGGACCCTCCAAGACATGGCCAATTGCCCCTCTGTGCTCTGGAAACAAACATCTGGGAACAAATATCTGGGGCACCCTCTCATAGCTCTTATCAGCTGCAAAATATATCAGTAAAGAATTATCCAGACCTTGCTCGGGACCAGGCCTGGTGATGGTCTGAATGAAGCAGACCCTGACCCTATGGAACACCTGCTCTAGTCTGCTGTAATCGCCTCCCGTCAAGTCCGCTTTCTCTCTAGCCTCTTTTCTTAGCGGCTGGGGGTACGAGGCTGGAGGTCATCAGACTCCTTGGGATATAGCACTGAGCCCAGCACAGAGAAGGAACATCACGGTTAAATGAAGAAAGTTTGGTCTGACCACTTCCTGGGACTTTCACCCTATTGGAACATTCTAAATATAAACAACTTTAGAAATGACCCAAGAGGAATTGAGACCCAGGGAGGGAAAGTGACTTTCCCAAGGCCAGGCAGAACTGGCATTCAGCGAGTAGCCTGGTAGTGGACTGAATAGTGGCCCCCAAAAGACGTGTCTACTTGGAACCTCAGAATAAGAGTCTCTGTAGATGTAATTAAGATAAGGATCTCAAGATGAGATCAGCCTCGATTAAGGTGGGCCTGAAATCCAATGACAAGTATCCTTATAAGAGACAGAAAAGGAAACACACAGAGATGAAGTCCAAGTGAAGACAGAAGCAGAGATGAGAGTGATGCAGCCACAAGCCAAAGGATGACCAGGACGGCCGGCAGCCCCAGAAGCTGGGAGAGAAGCACGGAACGGACTCTCCCTCGGAGTCTCCAGAAGGAACCAACCTTGCCAATGCCTTGATTTCAGAACTTTAGCCTCCGGAACTGTGACAGAATAAGTGTCTGTTGTTTTAAGCCACGTGGTTTGTATAATTTCTTACCCAGCTCAGGGAAATGAATCCAAGCCTCTTCAGACTCCTCCTCACCTCCCTCCTACAGCACCACATCTGAGCCTTAGAACAACTGCAAGTTTGTCAGATCGTGAAGACAACTTATATTCCTCTAAAAGATAATGACTGCAGAAGATACCCTGATGTTTATAAATGTGTTAGAACCATGTTATCAGCACATAAAGTGCAGAAGTGTGAAGACGGGAAGAAGGTTTCAGCCCGTCAGGCAGTGACTGACCCATCCTGCATGTGCCCATGATGGGAAAATGATATGGATTTTGTAAAGGAAAAAGAAATACAATTTGTTGAGATTCTACTGTGTGTCTGACGCAGGGATGGGCAAATTATAAATTCATTTTATTTAATCAAACCATATGGAGCAGGAATTACTCTCCCTAAGCCCAGCTCTGTGCCTGCTCTACAAATACCTGCTGCAGAATGAACCCCCATTTCACAGATGAGGAAACTGAGGTTCCGAGTGGTTAGGTGGCTCAACGGAGGCCTATTGTCAAAGCACCTCTGACTCCCAGGTCAGACAGCCAAGGCCTCATCCTGGCTCTGCGCATCACTGCAGAGTGGCCTGGGTAAGTCAGCATATTGTTCTGTGTCTCCATCTCCCCATCTGTATGCAGAGACAATAACATCTGCCTGCAGAGTTGCTTTAGGGTTAAATGCAGTGACATGTGTTGAACTTCCAACACTGTTCTGGCTCAAAGAAGGGCTCCACGGGTGATGGGGAGATTGTCAGTCTCCAGGTAGAGCCATAACTTTTTAAAATTTTTATTGGGGTACAGTTGATTTACAATGTTGTATTAGTTTCAGGTGTACAGCAAAGTGAATCAGTTATACATATATCCACTCTTTTTTAGATTCTTCTCCCATATAGGCCATTACAGGGAATTGAGTAGAGTTCCCTGTGCTATACAGGAGGTCCTTATTCGTTACCTATTTTATATATAGTAGTATGTATGTGTCAATCCCAATCTTCCAATTTCTCCCTCCCCCCCTTAACCCCCAGTAACCATAAGTTTATTTTCTACATCTGTAACTCTTTCTGTTTCATAGATAAGTTCATGTGTAGCCTTTTATTAGATTCCACATATAAGCGATATCATATGATATTGTCTTTCTCTGTCTGACTTACTTCACTCAGTACGACAATTTTCACTCAGTATGACAATCTCTATCTTCACTCAGTGTGACAATCTCTAGGGCCAGGACTGTCTGAGGCCGAGCTGGGTCTCTCTAGCACAAATTAGACACATGCATCCAGCCCCAGATGCTTGAGCCACGGCTGCGTCACGGGCACCTGAGGGTTTGCTCTCCCCAGTTGCTTCCTACCTGCCTTAACATTGAGTATCCAACCTTGATACACAGTCCTGCCCCAGGAGGGTCCTTACAGTCATTTCCAAGCTCCTCCACTTGGGCTTTAAGATCCAGGTGAAGTGTCAGAGGCAAATAAGGCTGCTGTAGAGAATGGAGCCTTTGACAATTACCAATAGAAGAATCACAGCACAGACTCTCTAGTCTTTTGGTGCGAAAATCCTTGACTTCTTCTGAAGATAGCTATTCCTTTGTTGAGAAATAGCTTCTTTCTTGTTAGTGGGCCTTGGTAAATACTACAGATGGCCCCTGACTTAATGATGGTCTGACTTCCGATTTTTTGACTTTACAATGGTGCAAAAGTGATATGCATTCAGTAGAAACCATACATCAAATTTTGAATTTTGACCTTTTCCAGGCTAGCGGTATGCTGTAAGATACTCTCTCGTGATGCTGGGCAGTGGCAGCGAGCCTCAGCTCCCAGTCAGCCACACAGTCACGAGGGTAAACTGTCGACACAACTATTCTGTACCCATAGAACCACTCTGGTTTTCACTTTCAGTAAAGTATTTAATAAATTGCATGAGATATTCAACACTTCATTCTAAAATAGACTTTGTGTTAGATGATTTTGCCCAGTTAATGTAAATGCAGGCTAACGTCAGTGTTCTGAGCATGTTTAAGGTAGGTTAGGCTAAGCTATGATGTTCAGTAGGTTGGGTGTATTACCTGCATTTGCAACTTATAATATTTTCAACTTATGATGGATTTCTTGGGCCATAACCGCATTGTAAATCAAGGAAGATCTGTAATGTCTAAACATGGTACATCAGGTGACCAAGTGACCTGAGCTTCTCATCATGGACTGGATGTTGCCTGGGCCACCTAGCCAGAACATCAAGTGTGTGCAGCAGCAATTTAATATGGGGGGGAGATGGTATATCATAGACTGGACGGGTCCAGGTAAGTTGCATGAGCAGGTAGCTCAAACTCCTTGGACATTGCCTCCCTGCCTGTGGCTTCATGGGGAGTTTCTTATGACCCGTTTATTGAAGAAGAGCAAACATCTTGTTGAAGAACAAACTCGAGCCTGGTTTATGGATGAATCTGCCTGTTGCCATCAAACAGTGGATAGCTGTGGATTATAGCCCCACTCAGGAGGGATCTTGAAAGAAAGTGAAGAAAAATCTTCCAGTTTGGCAGAACTCTGAGTGTGACATGTCAGAATTCTGAGGTTGTCCCTGTCTTCCAGGCCTGGAATAAGAATCTACACTAATTCATGGGTTTGGCTGGATGATCAGTGAATTAAAAGGAAAAGGATGGAAGATTTGTGAGAAGGAAGTCTGAGAACAAGGTTCATGAATTTCTCAGAATCATCACAGACCATGAAGATACTATGTCCTGTGTCATTTAAAGGACACTCACTTCAGAGAAGGCTCTAAATAGTCATCTGAACAAAATGACATGCTTGGTGGATGTCACTCAGCCCCTTTCCCCAGTCACCCTAGCACTTGTTCAATGGGCTAATAAACAGAGTGGCCACAGTGGCAGGGAAGAAGGCTATGCATAGGTTTAATACAAATAGTTTCCTTTTACCAAGGGTGATCTGGCCAGCTTTACTACTAAGGGCCTAGTCTGCCAATAGCAGAGACCAACACTGAGCCCCCAATCTGATCCCATTACCCAGGGGAGACAGCCAAATGCTTGGTGACATGTTAATTACATTGCAGCACTTCATAATAGAGGGGGCAGGATTCACCGTCACTGGAACAGACACACATTCTAGATATGAACTTGCCTTTCCTGTCCATAACACGGCTACAAGCACTACCATCCTTGGACTCACAAAATGTCTTATCCACCATGGTCGTTCTGCACAACATTGCTCCTGGTCAAGGAACTCATTCCACAGGTCGGAAAGTGCAACAGTGGGCCTGTGCCCATGGAATTAACTGGTGTTCCCACATAACCTACCACCGAGAACCAACTAGCTTGTAACAGAAAGATCAAAGGGCTTAGTGAAGACTTAGTTATGGTTTCAGTTGAGAGAGAACATCTTGGTCCTAGAATTCAAGTATTCTAAAACTCAGATGCCCTTCCCACACCTGGCATCTTTAGGTGTGGATTCCAGCCCTGCCCCTCAGACTGTCCTGGCTCAGGTAGAAGGAGGGGCTGACATGGACTTGACCCTGCCAGGCTTTGAGCTGGACTGAGCTGTTTCCTGAGTGTGACCAGAGCTGGGAGTGGGGAACCTGTTGTTCTAGATGCCACTAGGAGCTTGTAACAAGCACAAACTGGGCCATGGGACCCACTTGTCTGCTGGTTGCCTGCCTGCTGGTGAGCCAGGCGTGAAGGGTGGGTGCACTTCATCTCAGAACTTTGGAGAGCATCACGTATTTGGAGAGTTCAGCCAAGCTGAGCCCTTGGAAACTGGCTTCAGTGGCTGCCCCTTCCTCCCCACTCACTCCAACAGTCTTTCTCTCTTTTCCCTCCTCTCCTTCCCATTTTCTCTTGCTCCTCTCACTATTATTCTTGGTTATTTTTCCTCCCTCTTCCTCTTTTTTATCTTCTCTGCTCCCCTTGCCCCTCTACTGTCTCCTCCGCCCTCTCTCCTCCCATCCCCTCCACCCTCCTCCCCTTCTATCCAGGACACCCTCCCCCTCTTCCATCTTCCCCTCCCCCCTCCTCCAGCCCCTTATGTCTGTTTCCACCTCCTCTTGTCCCTCTTCTCTCCTCCCTTTCCTGCTCACCCCTTCTCTCCCAGTCACTTCTCCTTTTCCTCTGCTACCTCCTTCTTTTCAGTTAACTCTCCTCTTCTCACTGCCCCCTTTCTTCTTTTGCCCCTTCATCCTCCCTTTCCCCTTTCTAGTCTCCCCAGGGATTCCCTCTGGCCACCATGGGGAGGGCCGAGCCCCTCTCTAGTCTGCCAGGCCTCTTTCATTGCACTGAAGTCTCACTGCTAAAGATCCATAACCACTGGCTTGCCGCCAGTAAAAATAACACTCCCTCTCTCCCTTCTATTCAGCTACTGCCTTCAGCTGTTTTGACTGAGCCTGCGCAAATCACTTTGTTTCTCAGCAGAACAACACTACCTAATGACATCCATCAATCAAACAGTGTCTGTCCCAGCAGATACGTGCATCTTTGGCCCTGCATCCCAGCATCTGCTGTATCCTGAAGAAGGAGGGAGCCAGGCACTGGAACACCCACCAAGGCTTCTCCTGCAGGGGACAGGTGTGTCCTAGATCCACAGGGTATTTGATGAGAGGGCACACTGAGCCTCACACCGCTGGCCCAGCCCCTCTTCCCCACATCATAGGAGATCATGCTGAGGTTCAAGGGGAGGGCACAGGCTGTGAGTCTGCAGATGTAGGTTCAAATTCTTCCTCCATCCTATTTGCTGTGCATCCTTCACTAGTCTCTCTAACCCTCACTTTCCTTGTCTGTAAAATGGGGAAAATACTACCTGACTTGTGGGGCAGTGTGAGGGCAAAATGAGTAGATATAGGAAAATCACTGTGGGTAGTCCTTGCCACTTGGCATATGCTCAATAAATGTTGCTTTTTTTACTCCCCTTCCGCATTGCCTAAGCTCTCAATGCAAACTATATTCAAACCTAACTTTTGACAGAACGTGCTCACCATCATGCATTTTCTGGATTATATGTCGTGCTCTTCCTCCTATACCTGGAGAACTCTCAGTTATCCTTCAAAACCCACCCTCAAGTGTCACAGCTCCCGTGAAGCCTTCTCTAACCATCCCACCTTCTCTGGTGGAATTAGTCTTTCCTTTCCCACTGTTACCACCCTCGTCAAGACTCTTTGGTGTCCAGAGACTGCTCCAATGAAGGAGTATTTAATAATGTTTGCTGCTGCACCATTGGACCTCATGGGCACCATGCATGGGAAGCCAAAGGGATCAAGACAGCATCTCCCTCCTTCTCCTCTCCAAGCATTCATATATGCCCTTTCTCTACTTCTCCGAACAGATTTTCTATGATGACTTTCTATTTTGCATGCAGGTGAAAATTCAACCTAACTACACATGACCTTTGGGTGTGACTAAGATGAAATATAGCTGTGAAGATGACAAGGGGTCTACCCCTGGGCCAGTCAGTTATGATCAAAGGGGAGCCATCATGTAAGCAGTAAACAATGCCACACCTTCAGCAAAGTAAGAGTGCAGAGAGTGTGCAGAAATGTGGCATATGCACATACTGTGCCACATCCCCCGTACTTCCCAGGGAACTCGGAGCATGCTGCTCTCAGAGCCCTCAGCACGTAGCATGAGGCTCGCATTCTTTGTTTGTCTGCCTTCCCACCACAGAGTGAGATCCTCTTTAAAGCCCCAGCTTGCAAAACAAGCTGGGACAGAGCAGATGTCAAAATAATTTCCATGGAATGGCTGCAGGAACAGAGACAATGGAAAAAAGCAAAGGTTATTGTTGTGATGCTGCCCTTGATTAGAATTTGCTACAAGCCCCTTATTCTTATAATTTGGAGAGGACTGTCACTCTGGACAGTGTCAGGGACAGAGGTGGCAACCTCATTGTCCCCTCCTCTCATCTAAGATTGGATTCATCTAGGTCTCTGTGCACGCAGCCCATCACCAATCCATTCCCTTTCTATTGTCCATCTCACCCATATTCAAAATTTTTCTCTTATCCATCCCTCTTACCAGCTATGCACCCATTCATCTATCCATCCATTTTATTTCCCGTGCGCTTATTCCTAACAGAATCCAATTCCCCCACAAGGCATCTGCAGCCTCCCTGGAGAACATCTCAGATGCTTCCTGACAGGACAAGTCAGCTTTCCAGATCTAGCCAGTAGAAGTCACCATTTACTTCCAGTTTTCTTACCCATCACTACACACACACACACACACACACACACACACACACACACACACACACACGCATACACACACACACACACACATCTGCAGGGATAACTGCTTCTACTGGGCACTGCAAGTTTGTCAAGCTCCTTCTGAGCACCACAGCTGCCTCTTCTTCATCCCATCGCATCCTGCCCTGTGCTGGAGCCCCTGGGGAGCCAGAGCCACACAGCATTTCATGGCAATGCGGGGTCTCAAATCAATTATGTTTGTGGTTGTGGTTGCAGGTGTTTTGTGGAAACACCTTTGCAGGTAACAAATATTAGGACCAGATGCAGAGATGAGGTGAGGTGAGAAGCAAGAATATCCTGAGGGTCTGGGGCATAATAGGCACTCAATAAATACCAGCTAAATGAAGGCATGAGTGGGGAGCTTAGGTCCTATGAGACCCCAGAAGTAGCTTTATGTGGGTGCTTCGGGCTGATTCATCCACACTGGTATTTTCTGAAAGGCATTTTCTAGGCAGTTGTTCTGTCCTTGCTCTCCCTTGACCTGGGGAGAGATAGGGAGGCAGGGGCATCTATTTTCATACCTCAGAAAGCTGTGTGGGGAACAGGAAAGCAGCCGCAGGCTGCCAGCACCTAGAGTGTCAGGCAGCCTGATTGGGGGTGGTGGGGCGGACGATGGCTGCCACCTCTGTCCCTGACACTGCGCAGAAAATGCCAGTTAGCAGCACCATGGGCAGCATCCTCAGCTATAGTCACTCAACCCCATACGTCAGAATCCACAGAGGAAACAGCACAGGGTGAGCCAATGTCAGTTCCAGTGTTATACATATGTACTGCCATATATATACATATGTAAATATGTACACATATACACATACATACTCAGAAACAGATACATACACACAGATACATACACACAGATGAGTATACTTACACATATATATACACACATATACATATGTACTGCTCTATATATGCATATATATACATATGCATACACAGAAACATACATGCAAAAAGATACTATACACATGTAGTTATATATACATATACATACATATATACACATGCACAGAGATACATATAGATACACATATATACATATACATACGCATATATACATATGTACTGTTGTATAAACATACATGTAAACATATACATATACATGCATGCAAATATAAATATTTGATCTTGGTCAGTCACTCAGCAACAGAAATTCCCAACATAATCCCCATTGTAGAGAGGAGAAAACTAAGGCTCAGGGAGGCACATAGCCAACCCAGAGTCCCATTGCAAGTTGTGCCAGAGTCAAGTCTCAAGCCCACAAGCCTCTGACCTGTAACCACCTCACTTCAGTGCCTCTAAACTACAGACCCACTCTCACCCCCAACATGACACAGATCTGTCTGCATCATGCTTGTCCTCTGCCTCCCCCATCAGCCTGTGAGCCCCTGAGGGCGGACTCCCTATTTGTGTTTCCATGTACCCCCAGCTCAGGGACTAGCGATGAATAAAGGAGAAGGGGGATGGCTCCAGCTCCTGGCTCATCGATGCTTGTCCATTGCTTCAGCAGTTCCCAGAGATGTTGCTGTGAGAAGAGCTGTAGGAGAAATTGAGGCAGGCAAAGAGCTCCCATGAGCCCAGCACCCACGGCTCTAGTGGATTCACCGAGGCCATCTCCCGGTGAGCTGGGCTGTGCGCGGCTGACTATACCCACCAGACTGCTCAGAGGTCTCCGTTCTCCCACGCGGTGCACAGTGGCACCCACAAGCCTGCATCAAAATGCCTCTAAAGACCCAGCAAAGGGCACGGTTGACACATCAGCTGTGCCATCAAATATCACAATTAGCTCTTTAATGAGGAGCCTGGGGAGTGTCCTGTGGACTGTGGGCCTGGGACCGAAATCACAGTGATTATGAATCACTGATCCCCTTCAAAGGTGCTCGAGCTCTCCCAGACATCACCACAAGAGATCAGAGCCTCTCCCAGATTCTTTCTAAATCAAGGGGTTCATATCCTTTGGGAGGAAAACAAATCAGGGTGAGCTGAGGCTGCCCCAGCACACAACCAACAGGAGCGTTTGCATGGATGAGGCCATCCACCCCTTCTGGTCAATAAACACCCCAGGCTGAGCAGTATTTTACCTGCCCTCTGATCGTCAAACCCATGTACACGGCTAGAAACAGCCTTTGCCAGCTGTGACAAGGCCCACCGGGGGTTGGGGAGGGCGTGTGCACATACATCTGGAGACAGCATTTCTGGGCAGCCTGGGGGGCCAGTGGAGCCCAGGAACTGACCCCGACGGGCCTGGGTTTGAATCCGGCTCTGCCATCTCCAGGCGGGTGGCCCTAGGGAGCCTTGTCGTCTCTCTGAGCCTCAGTTTCCACACCCAGGTGGGTGTGGGTGGGGCTGGAGGGGCCAGGACAGGAGCTAACTTTGCAGGACCTTGAAAACCGAGCTCAAGGTTGGAGTCTTTGCTTTAGGGACAGGGGGGACTCTGCGGTGCTTTAAGCAGCTGGGGGACAGGAGGTTTGCATTTCATATGGATCACCCAGGATTTTTACCTCAGCCCCCCTGTGGGTTGTGGGGACAAAATGGTAAAATGGCTGAAAAGCTTAGACCAGTGATGTTTCAGCAGCATTCCAGGAAATGGCGGCCAATGTCCTGGGGTGGAGGTGGGCGGACGGACGCCCTGCACACTTTGCCTGTCAGGGGAGCAGCCCCTCCCAGGTGCAGGTGCTGTCCCCGGCCCCTTATCCACACCTCCTCACTGCGTCCTCACAGCCTCAGCAAGGTGGGGAGTGTTACCACCCCATCTCACAGAAGGAGAGACTGAGGCTTGGGGGAGAATCAACCCTAGAATGGGAGGGGCCTTAGGGAACTATCCTCCAGGCCCACATCCGTTTCACAGAGGGGAAAACTGAGGTCTGGAGAAAGGCAGTGGATTGCCCATGTTGAACTCTCCATTACACTTAATGAGATCCAAGCCACCCTCAGAGGCTAGAGACACAGAAATGAATTAGACACGGCCCCTGCCCTGAAGCTCCTGGTTATGGGGGAGGGGTTCTAACATAAATTATATTCTGATACTTACATGAAGTGAGCAAGAAGGGAAGTGTGTGGAAGGTGCAGACACAATGTAGACGAGGAAGGAGTGAACTCTGTGTAGGTTGGAGTGATCAGGAAAGGCTTCTGGAAGGAGGTGGCAGTGATAGAAAGGAGGTGGGATCTCCTTCCTGCCACCCAGGGCTCTTTCTGCTTCTCTCCAACCACTTCTTAAGCATGGCAGGGCGAGCAGGTATGAAAACATTTTCTGTGACAAGTTACCAAAATCCAGTTCAAAAGTCACCTGAGCACAGGGGTCCAGGATTGGCCATGTAGCCTTGTTTATAATTGGGAAAATGAGAAACAAGTTAAAAATCCACAGACAGGAGATGGTTAAAGAAATTACGGAGCATCTGTGCAATGCAATCCAGTCATCTATTTAAAAAGATATGGTGGGAGGACGTGATAAACTCAGTGGTACTTTTTCCTGAATGAAAGGGTCAGGTTTGCCTAACTGGGCTGCAGGAAGGAAGCAAATGCTGTCCTTGTCTCTGTTCTCTGCTGTGTCCCCCTAATCCCACCCCACTATCCCCTCCTTCCCCTGGGTCCTGGGCTTTGCCACATGGATGTTAGAGGGACACATCTCTCAGCCTTCTCCCTACCCCACTGAAGGCAATGGCATTCACTCATTCACTCATTCATTTGTTCACTCTCTCATTTGTTCATTGGTTGAGCCCCTACGATGTGACAGGCATCGTGCTAGATAGAAGACAGGCAGTGAGGAAGCATACAGCCCCTGCCCTCATGTTGCTTGCAGCTAAGTGGGGGATACCAGCTTTAAACAAAGTTTCATAAATAAATGTGAAATTAAGAGCACCTCAGGCAGCAAGGCAGCATGTGCAAAGGTCCTGGGGAAGCCAAAGCAGGGCAAGGACAGAAAGCTGGAAAACATCCAGAGGAACTGGAGCACAGACAGCAAGTGAGAGGCTGGATGTGGCTGGGAGTAGGAGGCAGGGCAGGAGCTTCGGGCTTTCTCTAGGACTGTGGCCCTTATCTAAGGAGTAGCCAGGAGCCAAGGGGAATTCTAACTGGTCCGAATGTGGTTAGATGTGCACCTCGAACAAATCACATGGGCACTGGTTCCCCCAAATCCCAATTATCCGCCCCTAGGTTGAGTCTTGCCCCAAAATAGCTGGGGACGCAACAGGGTTAATTAACCAAGTCCCTCTGCTGCTGGGCTGCAGGATGTTGGGGTGACAGATGATGAATGAATGTGGTAATTAACTCTTAGTTACATCAGGTGAAAAGCGTCACGAAGGACAGTTAAGCAGAGTAAGGGGCACAGAGTGCTCAGGAAAGCCCCCCATCACCACCTCAGGCAAGGCAGTGTCTGAGCAGAAACCTGGACGGCATGAGGAGTGAGCCATGTGGACGGGTGAGAGAACATTCCAGGTGGAGGAAGCAGCAGGTGCAAAGGCCCAAGGTAGGAAAGTGCCCAGCTACTTCAGAACCGTCCAGGACCCCAAGGCTGGTGCAGCAGGAGGTGGTGGGGCATGAGTGAGGGGAGGTGGGTGGGTAGAGCCTAGGGGACCTTGTAAGGACTGTGACTGCTACTCTGAGTGCCATGAGGAGCCCTTGGAGGGCTTTCTGAAAAGGAAGGACACTTCCTGACTTTGGTTTTAAGGAGATTTCTTAAGTTGTTGAGAGGAGAACAGTGCAGGGGTCGGGGAAATAGGGAGCGGCCGGGCGGCTGTCCCCACAGTCCAGATGAGAGCTGAGGCTGCCCTTGGTTTATCCAATTCTCCCTGTTTTATAACTTGCTTTTTCCACCTGACCTGCATCAGGGTCCTCTTCTAGGTCAACACACAAAACTTTTCCCCATCCTTTTCAGCGGCTGCCCACCCTGCACTGTACGAAAGTGCTGTGATTTCTTTACCATCTCTTGTCTGTGAGTATTTTGGGGTTTTTTTTTGCTTTTTTTTTTTTTTGGCCACACTGCACAGCATGTGGGATCTTAGTTCCCTGATCAGGGATCGAGAATCCATGCCCCCTGCAGTGGAAGCATGGAGTCTTAACCACTGAACTGCCAGGTTAAGTCCTTGTCTGTGAGTATTTAAGTTGTTTCTGTTTTTCACAATTATAAACAGGGCTGCAGTAGCTGATCCTGGGCACCTGTTCTTCAGTGGCTTTCGAGTTGGATTTTGGTGACCTCTCACAGAAGGTGCCCTGAGCCACACAGGGAATGCTTTCTTTCATCCCTGGGGAAGTCTTTGCTCGCCTTCCTTGCTGTTCCTCCCTTCCAACCATCGCCCCAGCCCTCAAGGGCAGGGGCCAGGGCTTGTTCAGTCCTGTGCTATGTCCTGGGGAAGCAGAACAGCACCCGGCAGAGTGGAAAAAAATACCCCTTGATTAAACACTAGTCCTGGTGCCCGACGAGCAGCCACACGCTGGCAGTACGGGGCAGAGGCAAGCACAGCCAAGTGAGACCCCCCCTTAGTGGGGAGTCCTACCTCAGCCACACTTGCTGTGTGGCCTTGGGCAGGTTGCTTTATTTCTCTGAGTCTTACGTTCCCAACTATTAAATAAGGAGTAAAATCCCCCTAAACAAAACTGAATGAAATGGAACAGGATAGACAAAGCCTGGGTGTGGTGCCTGGCACATACCCAAGGGTCCATAAATGGGTTTTCCCTCTGCATCCCTGGCCCCTCCAAGGTCACTGTCACTGGTTCCAGCTGGTAAGCATCCTGTGGGCGCCATCAGGATGTCACTGATACATGGATGGATGATACGGGCAGTCAGCCGTCCCAGTTCTGTGTGGCCCCATCCCTCTGAGCCCACTGTCTGCCCAGGCTGTGATCCGAGCCTCTGGCTGAAGTACAGCTGGGTGATCCTCCGCTGGCTCCCAACGCCCAGGTGTCTCCTGAGGCCTCTGGGGGCAAAAGTTGGGGTTGGGACCCTGCCCCACCCAGGACCCAGATCCCAGGGAGGGGCAAGAGTTGGCCTCAGCTGCAGGGGAGGAGGGTCAGGCCAGGAGCGAGAAGGGCTTCCTCTCCCAGTCTGCACAGGGAACTGGGCATTCCCACTGTCACCGGGGATCCGGAGAAGGGAACAGGGTGGTGAGGGACCTAGGAGCCAGTCACGAGGGGCATGTTGGAGGAACTGTGGGAAGCAGGGGTGCTGAGGAAGGACTTCTAGGAGCTGCCCCGGGTGGGCCCCTGGGACCTGCTGGGATGCAGGGAGGACTCAGAGTAGATCACTGCATCAAGATTCTCTGGAACTTTGAAATCGTCTCCCTGTCCATGCTCTGCTCAGCAGGCCCATGACCTCGGGTAGGGCAGGTCCTCTACTCCTGGAGAATGCTCAGAGGGTGTCTGAATCTCTCATCCCAAGAAGAAGAGGGATCCTGCAGTCTCCACGGAGCCTGCGTCTCCCTCTCTTTCTCTCCCCCCACCCCTGGCTCTCTCTCTCTGTCTACCCCCCAGTCTTGGCACCTCATCTCTGCCTCACCCTGGCCTACCACCTCCACCCCCTCCTTTCCTGCCCATATTTTTTTCCATGCCGGGTGTTTATTTTCAGAACGTCAGAATCTTTCCCAAGCCTCTAACATTTACTCTTTGGAATTAGAAAAGTTTCCATTTCTCTTTCCCAGAGTGAGGCTGGTGGATGAAATTTCCTCAGGAATCTCTCCTGCCCTTCTGGAGGCAGAGCTGGCTTATGTCAGCCCAGCACTGATTGTGTCAACCAGCAATTATTAGGCACCCACTGTGCACCAAGCCCTTCTCGTGAACTATTACACGCAATTCATTTATGAAGCCTGTGGGGTTGGCGTTACCATATGCACCTGCAGGATGAATGTACCAAAGCTTAGAGCAGTTAAATAACAAGTCTAAGGTCACACGGCAAGTGAGAGGGGGTGGCAATGAAACGACATCTATGTGGCCCCGGCGTCCATTTCCATCCTCTGTGCTCTGTCTCCAAGGCCCATGGGTGCTGATGCACTGAAGGATGTGCAGCATTTGGGTGAACCAAGAGTTTAGGGGATATGACATCTAGTCAGAGAGAGGCAATAGCAAAAACAAAACATCTGAGTGGTCAGTCAAGGGTGGGGCAGTCACTGGTGGGGGAAGAGCCTAAGCCCAGAAGGAAAATGTGCTATTTAGACAAATTCTCTCTCCCAAAAAAGTTAACCTAAGCAATCACAAGAATGTGCGTATTACTGAGAACTTATCACATACCAGGCACTGTTCTCAGTATTTTACGTGCACAAACTTATTCATCTCCAGGTGGACACTATTAAAATTCTCATTTTATAGAAGAGGAAACTGAGGTTCAAAGAGGTTAAGTAACTAACCCAGTAGGTGGCAGAGCCAGATTGGGATGGCCGCAGCCTGGCTCCAGAGTTCCTGCACCACCCCATCCTCTTGCACAACTTCCACAGGTGGATCATGGACAACATCACATGCTAGGCTTCACGGTTTCCTTCAGTAGGAAATGAGGAGCTCTTGAATGTTGCTAAGCAGGGACATGCCATGGTCAGAGCTGTGCCTGAGAAAAGCAACATCTTAATAATAACAGGTCTTCCAACTCATGAACACAGTATATCTCTCCATCTACCTAGGTTGTATTAAATTTCTCTCAGAAATGTTTTATAAATTTCAGTGTACAGGTCTTGTACATTTTTGTCAGATTTATCCCTAATGATTTTATATTTTATACTATTGTAAATGGTATTGATTTTTATTTTAATTTACAATTTTTTATTGCCAATATATAGAAATGTAATTTTTTGTATATTAATTTTATATCCTGTAACCTGGCTAAATTCACTTTTCAGTTAGATTTTTTGTAGATTCCATAGAATGTTCTATGTAGATGATTTTGTCCTCTGTGGATAATGACAGGTTTACTTCTTTCTTTGCAATATGGATGCCTTTAATTTCTTTTTCTTGCTTAGTTGCATTGGCTAGAAACTCCACTACACTGTTGAATAGGAGTAGTGACAATGGGTCCTTACCTTGTCCCTGATCTCAAAGGGAAAAGCCTTTAGTCTTTCACCATTAAGTATGGTGCTAGTGGTAGATATTTTTAAATGCTCTTTATCAAAATAGAGTGTCCAGTTCTATTCCAGGTTTGCTGAGACATTTTATCAGAAATGACTCTTAGATTTTGCGAAATGTTTTACTGTATCTATTGCAATGATCATGTTGTTCTTCAATATCAATATGAATAACATTGATTGATTTTTGAATGTTAAACCACCCTTGCATTCTTAAAAAAAAGAAAAAATCTACACTTGACCATATGGTATTTTTCATCTTCTATATATTTGGATTCTATTTGCTAAAATTTTGTTTAACATCCTTACACCTATGTTCATGAGGAATATTGGTCTGTAGTTTTCTAATAATGTCTTTGCATAGTTTTAATATCAGAGTAATCCTAGACACATAGAATGAGTTAGGAAGTATAGTACCTTCTCTTCAGTGTATGGAAAACTTTGTGTAGAGTTGGTACTATTTCATCCTTAAATATTTGGTGGGATTCTATAGATAAGCCATCCAGGTCTTGAATCTTCTTGATGGGAGGTTTATAACTCAAGTTCAGCCATTCAGTTTCTTTAATGGACATAAAAATATCTTAGCCATCAATTTCTTCTTGTGTTATCTTTGGTAGTTTGTTCCTTTAAATAAATTTGTCTTTTTAAGTTTTCAAGTTTACTTACATAAAGTTGCTCATACTACTCCCTTATATATTATTCTTTAAATATCTATAAAATTGATAGTGATGACCCTCTTTCATTCCTGATGTTGGTGATTTATATCTTCCCCCTTTTTTCAGAATGACTCCAAGTATATACTTATTATCTTATTGATCTTCTCAAATTATCAGATTTTATTTTCATTTCTCTATTGTCTTATTTTTTTCTATTTCATTAATTTCTGATCTGATTTCTATCATTTCCCTTCTTCAGTTTATTTTGGGCTTAATTTACTCTTCCAGCTTCTAGAGGTGGAAGATAAGGTTATTGATTTTGGACATTTCTCATTTTATAATATAGGTGTTTAGTGCTATAAATTCCTCCCTAAATACTGCTTTAGTGGCACGTCATAAATTTTGATGTCATTTTCATTCAATGCAAAATATTTTCTATTTCCCTTGTGGTTCATTATTTAATGTGAGTTGGTTGGAGGTGTATTACTTAGTTTCCAAATATTTGGGAGATTTTCCAGGTCTCTTTCTGCTGTTGAGTTCTAATTTTTTATTATGAACAGAAAATATACTTTGTATAATTAGAATCCTTTTAAATTATTGAGACTTTGTGTAATCTATCTTGGTAAATGTTCTATGTGTAGTTGAAAATAATATGTATCCTGTCATTGTTGAGTAGAGAGTTTTATAAAGGTCAATTAAATCAAATTGTTTGATAGTGTTGTAAAAATCTTTTATATTCTTATTTACTTTCTGTCTACTTATTCCATCAATTATTGTGAGAGTGATATTGAAATCTTCCACTGTAGTTTTGGATTTATCTATTTCTCTTTGCAGTTCTATCCATTTTTGCTTCATTATTTTGAAACTCTGCTTTCGGTCACATGAATGTTCGTGACTCTTACTTTCTTTTGATGAATTGACCTCTTTATCATTATGAAATGATTCTTTTTATTCCTGGTAGTATTTTCTGCTCTGATATTTACTCTGATAGTAACATAACCACTCCAGGTTTTATTGATTATTCTTAACATGACATCATTTTCCATTCTTTTACTTTTAACCTATCTGTGTCTTAATATTTAAAGTGGATCTTTTTTCGAGCAGCATATTGTTCAGTCTTATCTTTTTATCCAATGGGACAATCTCCACATTTAATGTGGGTGTTTAAACCAT
Organism: Tursiops truncatus; assembly: GCF_011762595.2. Lineage (NCBI taxonomy): Eukaryota > Metazoa > Chordata > Mammalia > Artiodactyla > Delphinidae > Tursiops > Tursiops truncatus. The sequence continues at coordinate 160,191,897 of NC_047034.1, read as the reverse complement.
TTACACTTAACGTCATTATTAATATGGTTAGTTGTACTACACATAACCTTGCTCTTTGTTTTCTACTTGTCATGTCTGTTCTTTGTTCAATTTTATCTTCTTTTTCTACCTTCTTTTGAATAACTGAGTATTTTTTCTGATTCCATTTTATCATTTTTGTTGGCTTATTATCTATATCTTGTATTGGTATTTTAGTGGTTGCTTTGGGATTTATACTATATATCCTTAACTTATCACCATGTACCTTCAAGTGATAGTGTAACACTTCACATATAATATAAAACTCTGTACTAGTATACTTCCTTCTCTCCCCTGTGTGCCTTTATGCTATTGTGGTCATACATTTTACCTCTACATATGTTATAAACTCAACTCCATAATGTTGTTACTAACCTTCAAATGGTCAGTGGTTTTTTGAGAGATTTAAATAATAACATAAATTATTTTACATTACCCTGCATAATTACTATTTCCAGTGTTCTTTATTCCTTTGTGAGATCCATATTTCCATCCAGTATTATTTCTCTTCTGACTTAAAGGTTTCATTTAACATTTCTTGTGGTATGAGTCCACTGGTGATTAATTTTTTCAGGACAGAAAATAATTATTTTTTCAGGACAGAAAACAAAGCAATGGCCAAAAATTCTCTAAATGTGATGAAAAGTATAAACCCACAAGTCTAAGAAGCTCTACAACTCCCAAGCACACACGCACATAAAAACATTTAAAAATACCTACACCAAGTCACATCATAATCAAGTTCTCAAAGCTAGTGATAAAGAGAAAACTTTAAAAGCAGCCAAAGGAAAAATAAAGTCACTTTATGTACAGAAGAATAAAAATAAGGATGAAAGCAGATTTCTCCTCAGAAACAATTCAAGTGAGAAAACAGTGGAGAAACATCTTAAGATGTTGAGAAAAAAAAACCTTCTTGGCCTAAAATTCTAAACCCTGAAGAATATCTTTCAAAAACAAAAGAGAAATAAAGACTTTTTCATGCTGAAATATTTATGGGAGTTACTTGTTCATTTCTCATCTTTCAGGGATTATTGTGTCTTCTTTGCTTGATGTCTAATATCTTAAAAATTATTATTTCATATATTTTATCCAGATGTTTAATTGTTTCAGGCAGAAGGATAAATCCAAGCCCTGTTACTCCATCTTGGCCACAGGTAGAAATCATAGCTGCAATTTGATATATATTTGTGTGATTTTTCTCTTGCTCTAATCTACATTCCAAGAGGGAAGGAATTTCATCTGTTTTTACTCTCTGCTGTATCCCCAACACCTGGCATCATGTCTCGCACAGAGTGGGTTTCAATAACTTAATTCCCTACACTTTTATGTGGTCTCACTTAGTTTAGTGAATCACAGAGCTATTACATGACCTAGCAGATACTTTAGAAGATCCAAATTAGTATAAGAAAAGAAGCATGTATCAGAGTCAAGGCTGGAAAGGTCAGAAGAGGAAAAACAAGATTCTAGGAAGGCAGGAAAGTTAGAAAAGATAGAATGGACCCATCTCTTTCTCTTCCCTACTGCCATCCCCACCTCAGTTTCCAAAAACATTCCTCTTACACACATCTCTGACATGGCCAGCCAGCCTTCCCTACTCACTCCACCTCCTATATTCTCTACTCCTTCCTTTAGTTATAGAACCTCAAACTTCAGCTACATAAAATTTTAAAAAATACATTTCTCAGCTTCCCCTGCAGCAAGGTACAGCCATGTGACTAATTTCTACCAATGGCATGTGAGTACTCACATGTGCAATTTCCAGGTTGCATCCTGTTTTAAAAAATTTTTTTTTGTTTATAAAACTTACTTTATTCCCATTTACACCATATGGTTGAGAGTTTCCTCAGAATTTGCTTTTACTTTTCAGGAAAAAATTAGATTATAACCTAAACTCAAGATTATTAACCTTACCCATATACACTGATAGTTGAAAATGTATGTGCATGATGACCTTGTAGGACATTTACCCAGAAGTAAATATTCTCTCATGAATCACCATTATCTTTTATATCAAAACTTATTACAGATAAAGAACTCAACACATCTGTTTCTTCCAAACATGTTTAAAGTGGAGCAGCTTTGTCCCAAATGTGGCATTTCTTTTCCTCCAGATTGCATCCTTAAAGGGAGAGGCCATACTTTCCCTGTCTTCTTGTCCTCCCTTCCACATACTAGAGGGAATGTGGACATGGAATTGTGCTATATTTCACAAAATTAATAGGGCCAACAAATTAAGAATGACGAGCGGAAGATGGAAGCAGTCTGGGTCCCCAAGACTGTGGAGCCACCTCATGAGGCCTCAATAGCCAATGCTAGAACTGTTATGTAAGGGAGTAGTATAATTCTGTCTTGCATAAGCCACTGTTATGTTGGGTCTTATGTGATTCTCAATAGTACCCAGAATCAGGCACTTCTCTGTTTTTCAGGGAAGCTGAAATGGCTCAGGGAAGCTTATGCCTGGAAGAAAAGCTATCTAATTGTTTTTAATGTTTATTATATTTATTTATTTACTTACTTAGTTGTGCCCGGCAGCCTCCTTAGTTGCAGCATGTGAACTCTTACTTGTGGCACGCATGTAGGATCTAGTTCCCTGACCAGGGATTGAACCCAGGCCCCTTGCATTGGGAGCTCGGAGCCTTAACCACTGCACCACCAGGGAAGTCCCAAAAAGCCATCTAATTTTGATATGCAGCTCAGACCCTAGAGTGTCAGGGAACCTGTGGACACTCTAGGATCTGCAGCTTTGCTGATTGAAGTCCGTTCCTGTTGGGGCTCTGACTTCAATAGAACATGCAGTGAAGAGGAGGTTAAAACTGGATATAAGAAACTAGCCCTACTGGCCAGCTGCCCCTTTCCTTCCCCATCCCCTGTCTAGGCAGGAAAATCCTTCCCAAAGTCCTCTATCTTTCTTAGCCTTATTCCCACCGCCTTGAGTTGGGCACATCCGTCCACAGAGCAGGGGAAGGGGAAGGAAGGGAAACATTGTACCACCGATGGAGATGGTGGTGGAAGACCTGGCCGCCTGCCACCCATGCATCACACTCACAAGGGAATCCTCTGGGCAGGCAGGCTCAGGGACTGAGTCCTTCCTACTGCAGGGCACACTCTGGCCCTCACCAAATAAATCTAATATTCAGATAAGGAAGTGGAGGGAGGATTTAGCAGACACTTTCCTGAAATTCAGCAGTAATAAATGAGAAAAACAGCAGCTCACTTCAGATAACCACCGCCGGAGAAGTAATTACAGCACTCCTGTCCTGAGCCAGGATGCCAGTGGCAGAGGCACCGGCCCAGGCAATTCATCAGCCTCAGATTTATGGCCTCCTCAGGAGCCACCTGCACATCCCCTCCCCTCCGGTTTGCTTGAGACGCTTTTATTTAGATTTTGTCAAGATTATTGATCTTCTCTTCCAGTTCTCGAGAGCGGAAGGTGAGCACCTCACTGAGTGGCACAATCGAATATTGATTTTTTGGAAATGATCGAGCAAAAAAATTGACCCATTCAAGTGAGCCAATTGTTTCCAACTGCCCAACACCATAGAATCCTTGTTTCCCAGGCAAATCCTTGAGCTCTTGATATCACAGTCAAGGAAAACAGAGAGCCCACTGCCTGCACAGAGAGGGATTAAAGCTGCAAATTTAACAAGGGTTGCAATCCTGTCTCCTCATCAGTAGAATGGGAAGGAGGAGAAGGCTGCATAAGTGTCTCCCAAATGCATGAACGAATGAGGTACCGAATCACGGAAAAAGGGTTGGGGACCTCCAAATCATCTTCCTACCCTCCTGTATCATTAACATCAAAGTTTTCCAGCTCAGCAGAGCTGCAACAACAGAGATTACAGAAAGTGGAAATGGCGTTAACAGGTCCTCCTGCTTTCAGGCTGGGAAAAGATTGTTGTTCTGATTTTACAGATGATTCAGCCAAGGTATGGAGGTCATACAACAAAAATCTTACCAAGATCCTTAATGTCCAACAGTAACAGCCACAACCACACAGCCTCAAAAGTAATCAGGCCACAGCAGCTCCACTGCCTGACTATTGTCAGGTGCCAGCACTGTGCCAAGGGCATGGTATTGTCTCATTTAATCCTCACAACAACCCAAAGAGGTGGATGCTGTTACCTTCATTTTTCTTATGTGTTTGTCATGCCTTGGTTTCTGATTTCAAAAGAAATATATCCTTCTCTTAAAAGGTTTTATCAATAGACATCCTCATGTCAGCTAGGAACAATGAAATAAAAATTCAATATAACTGCAATCCTGCCCAAGGGTTTTAGATTGCCTTTTGCTCAGCCTCAGGGGCACAGGTAGGTTATACATCATGGGTCTGTGAAGGGAACCTGAAAGTGAGGTCAACTACAGGGCTGGCTGGGGGTTGGAGAACTCAAAAATGCACAGTTGCCCCTTCCCTGCCTACTCTAGGTCTAACTGGGATGTGTTTTCACAAGCTGCCTCTAACTTCTTTTTATTATAGTTTCAAAAACCATCACCTATCATATTGCAGGGCTCCTTTTGTGGGTTCTGCACAGTGATGGTGATAATGGGGAAGCAGAGTGGCTGTTCCTCCTTCATCATAACCCCCACCCCCGCTGACTACAGTAGAGTCTTCTGGCTGCCCCATCACCCTGGGAGACCAGAGACACCTGTTCATGTCTGAGCTCCTTGCTGGATTCGTGGACAATGCAGAGGGTCTTGCTAAATCACCCCTACCAATAGCTTCTGAGTTCTTTCAAAGCCTCCTCTGCGAGAGTTGATAGTGTCAGTTTCCCTTTGAACAAAGGTCTTCTTCACCTTTTTTCCCCCACTGTGCCAAGCATAGTGCCCAGCACATAGCTGCAAACTGGAGAATAGCTGGTTAAATTGGAGAAAACTTGAAACAGAAATTGGACATGTATTTAAGGGTTGCATCAAAGCAGGAAAGGAAAGTGTTTATAAATCAAAATCCTTTTCTGTAGGTCCCTGGAGAGCAGAGCACTTCAAAGATGCCTTCAGCAAATCCTTTCGTAAGCCACAGAATCCCTTTCTCTTGTAAATAGCCCTCACTCCTGAAGCTGGGACAAACACACACTCACACATGAATGCATATACACATATATAAATAACACACACACGTTATGAAGGTAATATATCCTTGCAGGAAAAAACAACTCAAACAGCACAGAAGAGAAAATGTAAAAGGTTAAGCCTTTCCTGATCATCTCTCCACTTCCTTTCGTCTAAGACACTCACTAAAATGTGGAGGCATCTTAGGAACTGCTTAGATGAGGATGCCTCCCTGCTCAGCCTCAAGTTATGACTTTGATCAGTTTTTTTAATTACAATGAGTGGGATATTCAGGACACACAGAAACAGAGTCTGCCCGAAGGGTTTCTCTGTCTCCCTGCTCTGTGGGAAATGCAAAGCCCCACTGCTGCTGTCTTCATCCAGAAAGGCGGGTGCTGTCAATGTCTGACTGGTTTGGGACCCCACATTGACTGAAGGCAGTCAGGTATCTTGTGGTTACCGGTGGGGAGAATGAGCTCCCCTTCAGTGGAGGCTCTGTCTGCAAGATAAAGACCCTTCTGAGGGTGCTGGGTTCTAATCCTTCTCCTGATATCATCAGGGCAGAACTTGTGGCCCTTGGTGGTTTAGTCACAACTCTCTCACTTCATTCAAGACACCATTACAAACTTTTCATGTTTTAATAAAAACATTAAAAGTGGGAAAACTTTATTTCTAGAAAGTGTAAAGTCTGGAAAGGACCTGGCCACCATCCATCTTCTCTTCGCCCTAGGCAGGTATGTAGACTTTCCTCTGCGGAGGGTCTCAGGAGCTGCAGAACTTTGTACAAGAACCATTCGTGTTGTCCGTGGCTTGGTCATTGCAGACAGAGGAGCGAGCCCTGAGCACGTTAGAAGGAGGACCCCAGGCAGAAGAGCAGCAAACACAGGGACGCTTGAACATGAATAGACCTCGCATGTTCAAGGCAAAGCAAGGCCAGTGTGGCTGGAGTGGAGGGGGCAGAGGGAGAGTAGTGGGAGTGAGGTCAGCGAGGTAGTTGTGCTGGAGGGCTCAGCAAATGTAGGGCTACGTGGTTCACTGTAAAGGCTCTGGGTTTTTCTGTGACCAATGAGATCACTGAACGTTTCTGAACAGAGGAGAAACATGATCTGATAAATCTAATAGGATCAAATAAGATCACTCTGCTGCTCTCTATGGAACACACTTTTAGAGGAAACGGGAGGAAGCAGGGAGAGCGGTTAGGAGGCTGCCGCAACAATCCAGGAGAAGGTGGACAGTGGCTGGGTGGGGAACCAAGGAGGGAGCTGTGGAGCCGATGAGAAGTGGTCAAGGGCCAGAAATGCTTCTAAGGGGAGACAGCAGGTTTGCTGATAGATGTGACTTGGGGCGTGAGAAGGTGAGAGGGGTCCAGTGTCTCTGGCCTGAAAACTGGGAGGATGGAGCTGCCTCAAGTGAAATGAGGGAGACTCTAACAACAGCAGGTTAGAAAGTGAGAGCAAACTGAAGAATGGGATTTTGGTTTGGGACATATGGATTTTGAGATGCCTGTTTGTCACCCAGATGGAGATGCTAAATAGTGGTGGATGTTCGGGGAGAAATTAGGCTGAGAGTAAATTTATGAGCCGTGAGCATCTGAGCTGCATGTAAAGGTAAGGTGAGTCTGAGAAGGTTCTCAAGGGAATGAATGAGGATAAAGCAAAGAGAATGAAGAACAGAGCCCAGGGGTGGTGCAAGGTTTACAGGTGCGGGAACCAAAGGAGTCTGAGGAGGAACAGACAGGGCGGTAGGTGGGAACCAGGAGAGGGTTCAGAGAGGAGTGAGTAACTCTGCTAAATGCCCCTAGATCACATGTCATTGCAATCTGACCATTAACCCAGTACTGAGGTCATTGGTGACCTTGACAAGAGCAGTTGTGGTGGAGGGTGAGGGATTGAGATCTGGGATGAGTAGAAAGAGAAAAAAAGAGGAGAGAAATTGACAATAGCAAGTATGGTGACTCTTGAGGTGTTTCACTATAAAGGGAAGCAAAGGTAGCAGAAGAGGGTTAGTTTTGCTTTTCATGTTGTTTTGAGATTGGAGAAATCACTCAGTGTTGGACATTGATGGGAAGGATCCTGCGGAGAAGCAAAATTCATGATGCAGGGGAGAGAGGAGAGGGATGCTGAGTGATGTCCTTGAACAGGCAAGAGAGAAAGCAATCTTGTGCCCAATGGCCTTAGATAGCTCATGTCATCAGACCCATAAAGGATTTCCACATGTCTCCTAGTATAAATATTCATCCTTCAAGATATTTACTTGTGCACATGAAATTTTTATGCAAAGTGGCAACATGCTGTTCATATTTTTCATCAGAGTGTTTTCAATTCAAAAATATATGATGGATAGCCTCACGAGCCAGTGCATAGGGACCACACTCATTTTTTAATGGCTGCTAAATATTCAATGGTGGAAATATGCTATCATTTATGTAACCAATCCATTAATGAATATTCGATTATCTCAAATTTTTGCTATTATGCTTTTACAAATGACATGGACATCCTTGCATACACAAATACACAGTCTTGACTGTTTCAGAACGATTGACTTCTAGAAGTTAAGTTGCTGAGACAAAGGGAATGCACATTTGAATTTTGATGGATGCTGCTCAGACGTACTCAGGTAAGGTTACCCCAATGAATATCCCACCAGCAGGATGTGAGAGAGGGAGTGTAACACCAGGGGTTTTGGTTTGAGTTTGGACTTTCCATAACAGACTTGCTTGAAGTAATTCAGCCTGAAAATATGATATGCATGTCAGAACCAGAAGTGATAAACCACTGCCCTCTCCTCTCCATACTGCAGAAAATGTGCTGACCCCAGCTGGTCTGGGGAGCTGGAGAGGAAGAGAATTGGGACAGCAAGAGAGAAAGCAGGCAAAGTGGGGAGGGAGTGCAGACCTGGGGAGCTGTGCGGTGTCCAGGACAGGGAGCCGGGTTCTAGTCGGGGTCAGCAAACCACTCCGACCCCGGGAGTGGGGTCCCGGGGAAGTGGCTCAGTCTCTCTTACAACGAACGTGCATATGCGGATCCAAACAGGTAACAAGTATGAAAATGAGATTGTAAACACTGGGGCGGAGACTGAAGGCTGCCCACTGATAGTCACCTTTGTCTTCCTTCTTACTAACACAACCCCTGTTTTGTCGGGGACAATAAATTCCCCTACTCCAAAGCTTTATATTTTCAGCCCTTGTGCAGGTTGCCATGTGACACACTTCCCACAAATGAGATGGGAAAACATCCAGTCCCCAACCCCTGCAGGCAGTCATGTGACAGAGTTCCCACCAGACAGGAACAGAGATTGCTTGGGGCACCCTTAGAAATCTGGGAAGGGCAGGAGCTCCCACCCCCTCCCACTGAGGCCTGGGTGGGCAGATGACATGGGCCAAGGACTCCGAGGGGAGATAGAGGAGGAGGCTGGGCCGATGGCATCTTGGAGCTAATGGGCCTTCACCTCACTATCCCCCCAGATGCCTTGTTGGGTGAGACAACCCCATTGGCCAGGTTCCCATTACTCTCAGGAAGTCCATTCCCTACTGTAGGAGTGGCAGCGTGTGGGGTGACAAGGTACCAGACTGGGCTCCACGTGACCTGGTCCACCCCCTCTTAACTACTGACCAGCAGGGTGAGGGAGCCCAGAGGGCTGGACCTCTCCAAACCTCGTTCCCTCATCTATAATGAGGGCAAGAGTCCTGGGGATGCCAGCCTTGCAGGGATCAAAGGAGGGTAACATGACTCAAACTCTTTGAAGGCTTCTGTCCTGAGACACAGGGAGCCTAGGATCTGCTCCTAATCTCTGACTGGTGATCAACTAACCTTGGACAATCCCCAACTACTCTCTGGCCTTCAGTTCCATGTTTAAATAAAAGAGTGGTTACAGATTGCAAAGGTGACACTGTTCAAGAGGGAGAGGTTGTCAGTGTGTAAGTATTGACTTCAGGACGGTTGATTGTCCCAGCCAGGGGCCATGAGGATGGCAGCTCAGGGCTCATGCAACCAGCAAGGCCAGTGGGGTGGTGGGAAAGCATCAGACTGGGAGCCGGGAGCCCTTCTACCCGGATCGCTCTGCCTGCCTTGGAATGCCCTTCCTCTCCTAGGCCTCAGTTTGCCCCCTATAAAATGCAGGGTTTTGGCTAGGTGACCACAAAGGGCCCCGTTGTCTCTCATACTCTTGGCGTTAATTTTACGCTTTTAGAGACAAACAAGCAGGTGGGGTTGGGTGGCAGAGATTGGGGTCAGCTCTGCAATCAGGAATGTGAAGCATAAAGAGCCATGGGATCCCAGAGAGAAGTCTCCAGCCAAGCTTAGTTGGGTACATTTGCTGAAACAGCATCTGCCCACTCAGGGGAAAGTGTGGACGGGGACAGGGAGGTGATAAGGGACCCCCTTTTCAACTTGCTCAGGGAAGGATTGACCCAGGTCCTGGAGCGCACAGGTTGCTCTGCCTGGTTTGAGCGAGAGTGAGCTTCAACTTGCAGAGTTCACTGTAATTCAGAAGCAGCTCTGAGCAAACAGACGCCTGCTGGGACAAATTCTCTCTAGGAAGACCTGGGTCTTCCACTAATGTGACTTGGAACTTTGATTTAAAGTCTATTTTGACTTAAAGTCTGATATTAGTATTGCCACTCTGCTGTCTTTTGGTTTACTATTTGTATGGAATACATTGGGCTGGCCAAAAAGTTCATTCGGGCTTTTCCATAAGATGTTACAGAAGACCTCAAAAGAATTTTCTGGCCAACCCAATCTTTTTGCATCTTTTCACTTTCAACCTATTTGTGTCTTTGAATCTGAGGTGAGTCTCTTGTAGACAACATATATTGACTCATGTGTTTTTATTGTTTTTTTTATTTTTTTAACATCTTTATTGGAGGATAATTACTTTACAATGGTGTGTTAGTTTCTGCTGCATAACAAAGTGAATCAGCTATACATATACATAAATCCCCATATCTCCTCCCTCTTGCGTCTCCCTCCCACCCTCCTTATCCCATCCCTCTAGGTGGACACAAAGTACCGAGCTGATCTCCCTGTGCCATGTGGCTGCTTCCCACTAGCTATCTATTTTACATTTGGTAGTGTATCTATGTCCATGCCACTCTCTCACTTCGTCCCAGCTTACCCTTCCCCCTCCCTGTGTCCTCAAGTCTATTCTCTACGTCTGCATCTTTATTCCTGTCCTGCCCCTAGGTTCTTTAGAATCTTTTTTTTTTTTTAGATTCCATATATATGTGTTAGCATATGGTAATTTTTTTTTTCTCTTTCTGACTTACTTCACTCTGTATGACAGTCTTAGGTCTATCCACCTTGTTACAAATAACTCAATTTTGTTTCCTTTTATGGCTGAGTAATACTCCATTGTATATATGTGCCACATCTTCTTTATCCATTCACCTGGATAAAGGATCTTTATCCATCTTCTTTATCCATTCACCTGGATCCATTCACCTGAAGTATCCATTTCATGGACACTTAGGTTGCTTCCATGTCCTGGCTATTGTAAATAGAGCTGCAATGAACATTGTGGTACATGACTTTTTTGAATTATGGTTTTCTCAAGGTATATAACCAGTAGTGGGATTGCTGGGTCATATGGTAGATCTATTTTTAGTTTTTTGAGGAACCTCCATACTGTTCTCCATAGTGGCTGTATCAGTTTACATTCCCACCACCAGTGCAAGTCCATTTTCTCCACATCCTCTCCAGCATTTATTGTTTGTAGATTTTTTGATGATGGCCATTCTGACTGGTGTGAGGTGATACCTCATTGTAGTTTTTGTTTGTTGTTGTTGTTGTTTTTGCAGTACGCGGGCCTCTCACTATTGTGGCCTCTCCCGTTGCGGAGCACAGGCTCCGGATGCGCAGTCTCAGCGGCCATGGCTCACAGGCCCAGCCGCTCTGCGGCATGTGGGATCCTCTCGGACCGGGGCACGAACTCGCATCCCCTGCATTGGCAGGCAGACTCGCGACCACTGCGCCACCAGGGAAGCCCCTCATTGTAGTTTTGATTTGCATTTCTCTAATGATTAGTGATGCTGAGCATCCTTTCATGTGTTTGTTGACAGTCTGTCTATCTTCTTTGGAGAAATGTCTATTTAGGTCTTCTGCCCATTTTTGGATTGGATTGTTTGGGTTTTTTTTATATTGAGCTGCATGAGCTGCTTGTATATTTTGGAGATTAATCCTTTGTCGGTTGCTTCATTTGCAAATATTTTCTCCCATTCTGAGGGTTGTCTTTTCGTCTTGTTTATGGTTTCCTTTGTTGTGCAAAAGCTTTGAAGTTTCATTAGGTCCCATTTGTTTATTTTTGTTTTTATTTCCATTTCTCTAGGAGGTGGGTCATAAAGGATTTGCTCTGGTTTATATCATGGAGTGTTCTCCCTATGTTTTCCTCTAAAAGTTCTATAATGTCTGGCCTTACATTTAGGTCTTTAATCCATTTTGAGCTTATTTTTGTGTGTGGTGTTAGGGAGTGTTCTAATTTCATTCTTTTACATGTAGCTGTCCAGTTTTCCCAGGACCACTTATTGAAGAGGCTGTCCTTTCTCCACTGTACATTCTTGCCTCCTTCATCAAAGATAATGTGACCATATGTGAGTGAGTTTATCTCTGGGCTTTCTATCCTGTTCCATTGATCTATATTTTTGTGCCAGTACCATACTGTCTTGATTATGGTAGCTTTGTAATATAGTCTGAAGTCAGGGAGCCTGATTCTCCAGCTCTGTTTTTCTTTCTCAAGATTGCTTTGGCTATTCAGAGTCTTTTGTGTTTTCACACACATTGTGAATTTTTTTGTTCTAGTTCTGTGAAAAATGCCGTTGGTAGTTTAATAAATATTGCACTGAATCTGCAGATTGCTTTGGGTAGTATAGTCATTTTCACAATGTTGATTCTTCCAATCCAAGAACATGGTACATCTCTCCATCTGTTTGTACCATCTTTAATTTCTTTCATCAGTGCCTTATAGTTTTCTGTATACAGGTCTTTTGTCTCCTTAAGTAGGTTTACTCCTAGGTGTTTTATTCTTTTTGTTGCAATGGTACATGGGAGTGTTTCCTTAATTTCTCTTTCTGGTTTTTCATCATTAGTGTATAGGAAAGCAAGAGATTTCTGTGCATTAATTTTGTATCCTGCTACTTTACCAAATTCATTGATTAGCTCTAGTAGTTTTCTGGTAGCATCTTTAGGATTCTCTTTGTATAGTATCATATCATCTGCAAACAGTGACAGCTTTACTACTTCTTTTCCACTTTGGATTCCTTTTATTTCTTTTTCTTCTCTGATTGCTGTGACTAAAACTTCCACAACTATGTTGAATAATAATTTTGAGCGTGGGCAACCTTGCCTTGTTCCTGATCTTAGTGGAAATGGTTTCAGTTTTTCACCATTGAGAACGATGTTGGCTGTGGGTTTGTCATATAGCGCCTTTATTATGTTGAGGTAAGTTCCCTCCATGCCTACTTTCTGGAGGGTTTTTATCATAAATGGGTGTTGAATTTTGTCAAAAGCTTTTTCTGCATCTATTGAGATGATCATATGGTTTTTCGCCTTCAATTTGTTAATATGGTTTATCACATTCATTGATTTGCGTATGTTGAGGAATCCTTGCATTCCTGGGATAAACCCCACTTGATCACGGTATATGACCCTTTGAATGTGGTGTTGGATTCTGTTTGCTAGTATTTTGTTGAGGATTTTTGCATCTATGTTCATCAGTGATACTAGCCCGTAGTTTTCTTTCTTTGTGACATCTTTGTCTGATTTTGGTATCAGGGTGATGGTGGCCTCATAGAATGAGTTTGGGAGTGTTCCTCCCTCTGCTATATTTTGGAAGAGTTTGAGAAGAATAGGTGTTAGCTCTTCTCTAAATGTTTGATAGAATTCACCTGTGAAGCCATCTGGTCCTAGGCTTTTGTTTGTTGGAAAAATTTTAACCACAGTCTCAATTTCAGTGCTTGTGATTGGCCTGTTTATATTTTCTATTTCTTCCTGGTTCAGTCTCAGAAGGTTGTGCTTTTCTAAGAATTTGTCCATTTCTTCCAGGTTGTCCATTTTATTGGCATATAGTTGCTTGTAGTACTCTCTCATGATCCTTTGTATTTCTGCAGTGTCAGTTGGTACTTCTCCTTTTTTATTTCTAATTCTATTAATTTGAGTTTTCTCCCTTTTTTTCTTGATGAGTCTGGCTAATGGTTTATCAATTTTTTTACCTTCTCAAAGAACCAACTTTTGGTTTTATTGATCTTTGCTATTGTTTCCTTTATTTCTTTTTCATTTATTTCTGATCTGATCTTTATGATTTCTTTCCTTCTGCTAAATTTGGGGTTTTTTTGTTCTTCTCTCTCTAATTGCTTTAGGTGTAAGATTAGGTTGTTTATTTGAGATGTTTCTTGTTTCTTGAGGTAGGATTGTCCTGCTATAAACTTCCCTCTTAGAACTGCTTTTGCTGCATCCCATAGGTTTTGGGTTGTCGTGTTTTCATTATCATTTGTTTCTGGGTATTTTTTGATTTCCTCTTTGATTTCTCAGTGATCTCTTGGCTATTTAGTAGTGCATTGTTTAGCCTCCATGTGTTTGTATTTTTTAAAGATTTTTTCCTGTAATTGATATCTAGTCTCATAGCATTGTGGTTGGAAAAGATACTTGATATGATTTCAATTTTCTTAAATTTACTAAGGCTTGATTTGTGACCCAAGATATGGTCTATCCTGGAGAATGATCCATGAGCACTTGAGAAGAAAGTGTAATCTGTTGTTTTTGGATGGAATGTCCTATAAATATCAATTAAGTTTATCCTGTTTAATGTATCATTTAAAGCTTGTGTTTCCTTATTTATTATCATTTTGGATGGTCTGTCCATTGGTGAAAGTGAGGTGTTAAAATCCCCTAGTAGTATTGTGTTACTGTCAATTTTCCGTTTTATGGCTGTTAGCATTTGCCTTATGTATTGTGGTGCTCCTATGTTGGCTGCATAAGTATTTACAATTGTTATATCTTCTTCTTGGATTGATCCCTTGATCATTATGTAGTGTCCTTCTTTGTCTCTTGTAATAGTCTTTATCTTAAAGTCTATTTTGTCTGATATGAGAATGCTACTCCAGCTATCTTTTGATTTCCATTTGCATGGAATATCTTTTTCCATCCCCTCACTTTCAGTCTGTATGTGTCTCTAGGTCTGAAGTGGGTCTCTTGTAGGCAACATATATATGGGTCTTGTTTCTGTATCCATTCAACCAGTCTATGTCTTTTAGTGGGAGCATTTAATCCATTTACATTTAAGGTAGTTATCAATATGTATGTTCCTATTACCATTTTCTTAATTGTTTGGGGTTTGTTATTGTAAGTCTTTTCCTTCTCTTGTGTTTCCTGCCTAGAGAAGTTCCTTTAGCATTTGTTGTAGAGCTAGTTTGGTGGTGCTGAATTCTCTTAGATTTTGCTATTCTGTAAAGGTTTTAATTTCTCCATCAAATCTGAATGAGATCCTTGCTGGGTAGAGTAATCTTCATTGTAGGTTTTTCTCTTTCATCACTTTAAATATGTCCTGCCAGCTCCTTCTGGCTTGCAGAGTTTCTGCTGGATGATCAGCTGTTAACCTTATGGCGATTCCCTTGTATTTTATTTGTTGCTTTTCCCTTGTTGCTTTTAATATTTTTTCTTTGTATTTAATTTTTGATAGTTTGATTAATATGTGTCTTGGTGTGTTTCTCCTTGGATTTATCCTGTACGGAACTCTCTGTGCTTCCTGGACTTGATTGACTATTTCCTTACCCATATTAAGGAAGTTTTCAACTATAATCTCTTCAAATCTTTTCTCGTTCCCTTTCTTTTTCTCTTCTTCTTCTGAGACCCCTATAATTTGAATGTTGGTGTGTTTAATGTTGTCCTATTGATTCCTTCTAGAGAATTTTTAATTTCATTTATTCTGTTGTTCATCATTGTTTGTTTTCTCTTTAGTTTTTCTAGGTCCTTGTTGAATGTTTCTTGTATTTTCTCCATTCTATTTCCAAGATTTTGGATCACCTTTACTATCATTACTCTGAATTCTTTTTCAGGTAGACTGCCTATTTCCTCTTCATTTGTTTGGTCTGGTGGGGTTTTACCTTGTTCCTTCATCTGCTGTGTATTTTTCTGTCTTCTAATTTTTCTTATCTTACTGTGTTTGGGGGTCTCTGTTTCACAGGCTCAGGTTCGTAGTTCCCATTGTTTTTGATGTCTGTTCCCATTGGGTAAGTTTGGTTCAGTGGGTTGTGTAGGCTTCCTGGTGGAGGGGATTGGTGAATGTGTTCTGGTGGATGAGGCTGGATCTTGTCTTTCTGGCACACAAGACCATGTCCGGTGGTGTGTTTTTGGGTGTCTGTGAACTTATTATGATTTTAGGCGGCCTCTCTGCTAATGGGTGGGTTTGTGTTCCTGTCTTGCTAGTTGTTTGGCATAGGGTGTCCAGCACTGAGGCTTGCTAGTCGTTGAGCAGAACTGGGTCTTAGCATTGAGATAGAGATCTCTGGGAGAGCTTTCGCTGTTTGATATTATGTGGAGCTGGGAGGTCTCTGGTGGACCAGTGTCCTGAACTTGGCTCTCCCACCTCAGAGGCTCAGGCCTGACACCTGGCCAGAGAACCAAGGCCACATGTCTCAGAAGAAAAGGAGAAAAGAAAGAAAAATAAATAAATACATAAATACATAAAATAAAATAAAGGTATTAAAATATAAAAAAATATTAAAAATAAAATAAATTAAAAAAGAAAGAGAGAAAGAAAGAAGAGGGCAACCAAACCAAAAAAAAAAAAAAATCCACCAATCCACAAGCACTATAAACTATCCAAAAAAAAAAAAAGAAAAAAGAAAAAAGGACAGTCAGAACCCTAAGACAAATGGCAAAAGCAAAGTTATATAGACAAAATCACACAAAAAAGCATACACATACATACTCAGAAAAAGAGGAAAAGGAAAAAAAGTATATATATATTTTAAAAAATTTAAAAAGGAAGAGAGCAACCAAATCAATAAACAAATCTACCAATGATAATAAGCTCTAAATACTAAACTAAGATAAACATAAAACCAGAAATTAGATGCAGGAAGCAAACCCCAAGTCTACAGTTGCTGCCAAAGTCCACTACCTCAATTTGGGGATGATTTGTTGTCTATTCAGGTATTCCACGGATGCAGCATACATCAACTTGAGTGTAGAGATTTAATCCACTGCTCCTGAGGCTGCTGGAAGAAATTTCCCTTTGTCGTCTTTGTTCACACAGCTCCTGGGGTTCAGCTTTGGATTTGGCCCCACCTCTGCATGTAGGCTGCCTGAGGGAGTCTGTTCCCTACCCAGACAGGACAGGGTTAAAGGAGCGGCTGATTAGGGGGCTCTGGCTCACTCAGGTGGGGGAGGGAGGGGTACAGAATGTGGGATGAGCCTGCGGCAGCAGAGACCAGTGTGACATTGCACCAGCCTGAGGCGCACTGTGTGTTCTCCTGGGGAAGTTGTCCCTGGATCACGGGACCCTGGCAGTGGCAGGCTGCACAGGCTCCCTGGAGTGGTGGTGTGGATAGTGACCTGTGCTTGCACACAGGCTTCTTGGTGTCTATAGCAGCAGCCTTAGTATTTCATACCTGTCTCTGGCGTCTGCACTGACAGCCACGACTCACGCCGGTCTCTGGAGCTCATTTAGGCGGTGCTCTGAATTCCCTTTCCTTGTGCACCCTGAAACAATGGTCTCTTGCCTCTTAGGCAGTTCCAGACATTTTCCTGGACTCCCTCCCAGCTAGCTGTGGTGCACTAGCCCCCTTCAGGCTGTGTTCACGCAGCCAACCCCAGTCCTCTCCCTGGGATCTGAACTCCGAAGCCTGAGCCTCAGCTCCCAGCCCCCGGCAGACAAGCCTCTCAGGCTGGTGAGTGCTGGTCAGCACTGATCCTCTGTGCGGTAATCTCTCTGCTTCGCTCTCTGCACCACTGTTGCTGTGCTCTCCTCTGTGGCTCCGAAGCTTCCCTCCCACCCACCCCCTGTCTCCACCAGTGAAAGGGCTTCCTAGTGTGTGGAAACTTTTCCTCCTTCACAGCTCCCTCCCAGAGGTGCAGGTCCCGTCCCTATTCTTTTGTCTCTGTTTTCCCTTTTTTCTTTTTCCCTACTCAGGTATGTGGGGAGTTTCTTGCTTTTGGGGAAGTCTGAGGTCTTCTGCCAGCATTCAGTAGGTGTTCTGTAGGAGTTGTTCCACATGTAGATGTAGTTTTGATGTATTTGTGGGGAGGAAGGTAATCTCCACGTCTTACTCCTCTGCCATCTTGAAGGTACCTCCCGGCTCATGTGTTTTTATCCATTCTGCCAGCCTCTGTCTTTTGAGTGGGATGTTTAATCCATTTACATTTAAAGTAATAACTGATAAGAAGGCACTTAATTCTATCATTTGCTGTTTATATTCTGTATGCTTTACCCTTATTGTCTCTCATTTCCTGCATTGATATATTCTTTCATGTAGAGTTGATTCTTTTTTGTAGCAGAACATTTTAATTCTTCTCATTTCCTTTTGTGTATATTCTATAGCTATATTTTTGTGGTTACCATGGGGACTACAGTTGACATCCTAAGGTTATAATACTCTAATTTGAATTTATACCAGCTTAACTTCAATAACATACAAAACCCTGCTCTTTACAGCACTATACCCACCACCTTTCAGTTACTGATGTCACAAAATTATATCTTTATATATTGTGTCCAAAAACATAAACTAATAATTTTTAATACATTAGTCTCCTGAATTGTGCAAAAAAGCAGAGTTACAATCATACTCCCATAGTGTGTGTGTTGGTTCGCTTGATGGTGTCTCATGGATCCCTTAGGCTCTATTCACTTTTTAAAAAATCTTTTCTCCTTCTGTTTCTTAGACTCCATAATTCCCATTGTCCTATTTTCAGATTCACTGATTCTTTCTTATACCTGCTCAAATTTGCTTTCAAATACCTCCAGTGAATTTTTCATTTCAACTATATTTTTCAGCTCCAGAATTTCCTTTTATGTTTCCTACTTCTTTATTGATATTTCCATTTTTCATACATTGTTTTCTTGACATTCTCCACAACTGCCTTTAGTTCTTTGACCATCTTTAAGACAGTTGTTTAAAGGTCTTTGTCTAGTAAATCTGCCATCTGGTCTTTCTCAAGAACAGTTTCTATTTTTTTTTTTCCTTTGAATGGGCCATATTTTTCTGTTTTTTAGAATGCTTTGTGATTTTTGTTGGTGTTGAAAACCAGACATTTGGATCTTATAGTATGGTAACTCTAAAAATCAGATTCTTCCCCCGCTCCTTTTCCATCATTTACTGATGTGTTTGTTTGGTGGTTGGTTGGTTGATTTTTTTAGGCTGTCTCTGTGCCAGGGGTCAGCCTGAGGTGTAAACTTAAGGTCTTTTCAGGCTTTGTCTGAGCCTTCCCCTGCATATGTGCAGTGGCTTTCTAAATTCCTCTGTTTATGCATTGCTTTTGAGTGTCCTCATCCTTAACTGTCTGGCTCTTTAAAGGGGAAAAGAGAAAAATTAAGGAGGAAAATGCACCAGCCCTTTAAGTCCCCTGGAAGTCACTATAGCTGAAGAGGAAGGGCTTGCAACAATGGCTGCTCATCTCCATGTCTGCACCTCCACAGTCAGAAGCAGCAATTAGTGCTCAGGGCACAGACCCCGATATTTGGAGGACAGGGTCCTGTTACCCATACTGGCTCCCTAAAGCTGTGTCCAAGCTACTTCAAGAACACTTGCACTGCTGCCTGATGTTGAGCCAGGGAGTGGGAGAAGGGTAGATGCTACCAAGCTAGCTAAAATTAACCATAATTAACAACAACTTATCTGCCAAGACTTCTCCTGGGAGAATTTGCAAGCCTTCTAAAAGTCTCCAGACTTCCAAAATGGTTAGATTAGGCAGATTCTTCCAGTACAATTTTTGTCCAGGTGGGGAGATGGGTCCCTGCTTCTTCCTACTCTGACATCTTCCCCTGGGTTGTGTGACCTTGAGACAGTCACTTAAGCCCTCTGGATCTCTGTTGCATTGCCTGTGAAAGTAAGGGGGTTGGATCAAGGATTTCAAAGATTCTTCCAACTCTGAAAGCCTACGATTCTATACCTTGGTTGATAGTAGCTCCAGTATCATTGGGCCACTGGGAAAATGAGATAAGATCAGCCATAATGCATAACTATTTGGTTTTTTCCCTCTTTATTTTGTTTCTGTTTCTGTTTTCTTTTATTTCCCTCTACCCCAAACTCATCGGAGGAAATATGTGGGGTTTTATGACCTAGTTCTTTTAATGACAACGCTGTATCCCTCCTCACTTTCAGCCCCTGTGGCTTGGGTAGGGTTAACCTCACTCATGGGATGGACAACCTTGATTGGCCTAAGCCAGTCAGCACAATCTAATCTTCTGTGCTTTCTGATGGTACAGAGGTTGAGCTGTGTCTCTTAGAGCCAAGGATCCAAGACTTTGAATCAGCTGTGAGGAAGACAATTTCTCTCTACTGGACTTCAGTCAGGATGGAAAACATCCTGCTACCATGAAGAGGAGCCTGACGATTGTCTTGCGTGGGAGAGAGACTCTAAAAGATGAAAAAGGAAGAAACAGATCCTGGGGGTATCATTTGAGCCCCTGAGTCAAGGTGTTCCTGAAGGATACTCTGTCTCTGAGTTCTGTGTTTGTATAACCTGATAAAACCCTGCTGAGCTCAAGCCAGGTTTAAGCACTGAGGTTCCTGTCACAGGAAATGAAAGAGACTAATGGCTGCCTCCTCTCCAGCATCTAAGTCTCCAAGCTGAGACCAGCATAAAACTTTGCCGTGTCAGCCTCTCCCCCAGGGGTGTGAGTCAGGTTCATCTCCTGCTGCCCCTTCTCCCCGTTTTCTTCCCTCCCAAGGAGGAAGCTGCAGAAACCATCCTGTAATGGCATCTCCAAGGGCGAGGGCACATTACCCCCAGACTCTAGTGAACCGAGCAGCCCCGTCACTGCCAGACCCACTTCACGCCATGATGGTGAGGGCTGCTGACTCAGTGTAATTCATTTAAGGTTCTTTGATGGTGCTGACTTGCCTTCCTCTGGCAGAAGGCAGAATTGATCTGGGGAGCCATTGGTCAGACTTGAGGCAGAGAATTGGGATGTGAGTGTAGGAAGAGGGTATCATACAGAATGAAAAATAGTCAAGGTTTGACCCTCTGAGCTGAGAGAAGTCTTAGAAATCCCCCAGCTAATGCCTCTCATTCTACAGATTTGCATACACAAGCCCAGAGAAGGCAAGTGACTTGTTCTGGTTCACACAGTGATTCAGAGCAGAGTCAGGCCCAGAATCCAATATCCTGACTTCACCTATACCATTATGCTCCCCAAAGGTCAGCTCTGTCCTGCCCAGACTCCACCATCCCTTTCTCTTTCTCTCCCCTGTGATTCCCTGTAGAGTCGGTCCTAGGCAGCACCCTCACAGCACCTCTTGAACTGTCTCTGAGACGTGACCTCACTGAGCACTTCCAGTTACTCCCGAGCCCTCTGCACTCTTTCTTCACAGCAGCTCCTGCAACAGTGAATGCCCCAGGGGTCTGACAGAGCACTGAGAACAGCCCAGGGTCTGGGGTGTCTTCTGAGCTGAGCTCTGAGCTCAGGCATTGCCCCTTTTCTCAGATCTTATAGATGCCCTCTTCACCCTGAGTCAGGATCTCCCCTCACCACCAGGTCCCGGCCGCCATGGTGGGTGGAGCTCTGTATGTCTGTTTTGTTGCTGAAATGCCTGGACTGACCTTTCTGGCCATCTCTCACCTGCCCCTAGTCTCTAAATTCTGAACCTTGTTTCCCACCATCCCCTCTGGCTGGACCTTCCTGTTGGCCTTGGTTGGAGAAACTTGTTCAGATCCTCACTGCTCCATGTCCAGTCCACCTCTATGTGGACACACCCTCCTGCTGCCCAGTGGTGCCCAGAGCCTCCTCAGACAATCAGTGATGGGACAGGTGAGGGCTGGAAGCCAGGGCTCCCCTTCACCACCCCCACCAGACTCAATAAGCCATCTAGGCACCTGCCTGCCCTCAAGACACCCTGAAAGGGTTACACATACATCCCTTCCCTCCCAGTCTGCAGAGATGTGGTTTTCAGTAACTTCCAGGTACAATTCACACTGCAGTCTCCCTTCCTAAATTCTTTTTGGCCACTGTTTACCAAGAATCCTCCCATGGATCCTGCTGAGTAAATGTCAGAGCTCAGAGATTGTCTCCTGGAACCAGAGGCCAGGACCCTGTGGCCAGCAGACGCCCAGCCATGCTCCCTAAAGGGTCTTGTTTAACCACAGTCACTGGGGCACTGCATCTGCAGGAGGCCTGCCCCACTTTGGACTTTGCAACAATCACAAGAGGGCTTGTTATCAAAACTGATTTATGGAGGTTGAAAGGCTTCTGATGAAGATCTCAGCAGTGGGACTACTGGACTCAGGTAAATATGTTCACAATCATATAGCTATTCGGGTAAAAAGCAATGTGGTCATGAAATGTTAATTCAGCTCTTGTTTGTGTTGAATAATTGAGTGTGGGATCAGAGCCTCTGGACTGCCAGGCCTGGATTCAGACATTGTGGGAAACAGTCTAACTGTGGCCCAGCTGGTGAAGGAGAAGTTCACTGGGGTACCATGGGCTAGAAATGGCCCGCAGCCAGTGGGCCAAAACTACTAAATAGGAAGCTACCCACAAGAAGGTAAGAGTCTGGGGTCATTCTCACATCGCTGGCAGTCATGCCATAGGAGCAAGGATAAAAGAAAACCAGAAATTGCAGGAGAAATCTCATCCTTTTTTTCCCCCATCCTTTTTTGTGTTATACTAAAATACACATAAAATTTAGCATCTTAACCATTTTAAGTGTACAGTTCAGTGGCATTAAATACATTCATAATGTTGTGCAACCATTACCACCATGCATCTCCATAACTCTTTTCATCTCGTAAAATGGATACCCATTAAACATTAACTCCCCTTTACCCCCTTCTTCCCAACCCGGGCAACCACCATTCTACTTTCTGGCTCTATGATTTTGACTAATATAAGTATCTCATATAAGTATAATCATATTTGTATTTTCATGGCTGATTTACTGCACTTAGCATAATGTCCTTAAGGTTCAGCCCTGTTGGAGCATATGTCATAATTTGCTTCCTCTTTAAGGTATATTCCATTGTATGTATACACCACATTTTGCTTATCTTTTCATCCGTTGATGGACACTTGGGTTGCTTTCACCTTTCGGCTATTGTGAATAATGCTGCTCTGAACATGAGTGCATAAATATCTCTTTGAGGCCCTGCTTTCAAATTCTGCTGGGTATATACAAAGAAGTATATACCCATAGAAGTAGATACCATTTGATCCTGCAATTGCTGGATCATATGGTAATTCTATTTTTAATTTTCTGAAGAATCATCACATTGTTTGCTGTAGCAGCTGCACCATTTTAACATCCTCATAAGAAGTGCACAAGGGTTCCAATTTTCCCACATCCTCACCAACACTTGTTATTTTCTCTTTTTTAAAAAAATAATAGCCATCCAAATGGGTGTGAGGTGGTATCTCATTGTAGTTTTGATTTGCATTTTCCTATTGATCAGTGATTTTGAGCATCTTTTCATGTGTTTATTAGCCATTTGTATATATACCTAGGAGAAATATCTATTCAAGTCCTTTGCTCATTTTTGAATTGGGTGGTTTCTTTTTTGTTGTTGTTTATGAGTTTTAGGAGTTCTCTATATATCCTGGATATTAATTCCTTATCAGATATATAATTTGCAAATATTGTCCCATTTTGTAGATTGTCTTTTTATTCTGTTGATATTATCATTTGATAAACACATTCTTTTAATTTTTATGAAGTCCAATTTGTCTACCTTTCCTTTTGTTGCCTGTGCCTTTGGTGTCATATCCAATAAATTATTGCCAAATCCAGTGTCATGAAGCTTTTGCCCCATGTGTTCTTCTAAGAGTCTTATAGTTTTAGGTCTTACACTTTGGTCTTTGATCCATTTTGAGTTAATTTCTGTATATGATGTGAGGTAAGGGTCCAGTTTCATTCTTGAGCATGCATTGATAGATATCTAGTTTTCCCTGCAATATTTGTTGAAAAAAAACTCTCCTTCCCCATTGAATGGTCTTGGTACCCTTGTCAAAAATCATTTGACTATATATGCAAGGGATTATTTCTGGGCTGTCTGTTCTATTCTTTTGATCTATATCTGTCTTTATTCCAGTACCAAACTATTTTTAATTACTGTAAGTTTGTAGTAAGTTTTGAGATAAAGAAGTGTGATTCCTCCAGTTTTGTTCTTCCTTTTGAAGATTGTTTTGCCTATTTGGGGTTCCTTGAAATTCCATATGAATTTTAGAATGGGTTTTTCTGTTTCTGCAAAAAAGTCATTGGGATTTTGATGGGGATTGCATTGAATCTGTGGATCACTTTGGGTAGTGATCACTGACATCTTAACAACATTAAAGTCTTCCATTCCGTGAAAAAGGGATGTGGTTCCACTTTTGTTTTCTTTAATCTCTATCAGCAGTAATGTTTTATGGTTTTCATTATACAAGTATTTAACCTCCCTGGTTAATTTATCCTAAGTATTTTATTCTTTTTGATGCTATTGTAAATGGAATTGTTTTTGTAATTTCCTTTTCAGATTGTTCATCGTTATGTAAAGAAATGCAACTGATTTTTATGTGTTTACTTTGTATCCTGCTACTTTGCTATATTTATTAGCTCTAACATTTTTTGTGTGTGGAATCTTTAGGGTTTTCTACATATAAGATCATGTCATCTACAGAGATTATTTTACTTTTTCCTTTCCAATTTAGGCACTTTTTATTTCTTTTTCCTGACTAATTGCTCTGGCTAGAACTTCCAGTACCATGTTTAATAGAAGTGGCAGAAGTGGGCATGCTTGTCTTCTTCCTGATCTTAGAGTAAAAGCTTTCAGTCTTTCACTACTGAGTGTTGTTTGCTGTGGAGTTTTCATAAGTGTTTTTTATTATGCGGAGGTAGTTTCCTTGGGTTCCTAGTTTATTGGAATTTTTTTATCATGAGAGGGTGTTAAATGTTGTCAAATGTTTTTTCTACATCAATTCAGATAATCATTTTTTCCTTCATTCTTTTAATGTGGTGTGTTACATTGATCAATTTTCATATACTGAACTATTCTTGCATTCCAGGAATAAATCCCACTTGGTCATGGTGTATAATCCTTTTAGTATGCTCCTGAATTTGGTTTGCTAGTACTTCGATGAGGACTTCTGCATCAATGTTCATTAAGGATGTTGGTCTGTAGTTTTCTTTTCTTGCAGTGTCTGTCTTGTTTTGGTATTAAAGTGATGCTGGCCTCACAGAATGATTTAGGAAGTGCTCCATCCTCTTCAATTTTTTTGAAAAGTTTAAATAGATTGGTATTAGTTTTTCTTTCAGTGTTTGGTAGAAATCAGTGAAGCCATAAGGTCCAGGCCACTTATTTTACAGGAGATTTTTTATTACTGTTTTAATAGTAAAATATTAAATAGTTTACTAGTTATAGGTCTCTTCACATTTTCTATTTCTTCGTGATTTAGCCTTTGTAGGTTTTGTGCTAGATATCTGTTCATTTCATATAGATTATCCAATTGGTTGGCATACCATGGTTCATAATACTCTCTTAAAATCCTTTTTATTTCTGAAGAATCAGTAGTAATGTCACCATTTTCTTTTTTTTTTTTTTTTTTTTTTTTTTTTTTTGCTGTACGCGGGCCTCTCACTGTTGTGGCCTCTCCCGCTGCGGAGCACAGGCTCCGGACATGCAGGCTCAGCGGCCATGGCTCACGGGCCCAGCCGCTCGGCGGCATGTGGGATCCTCCCGAACCGGGGCACAAACCCGTGTCCCCTGCATCGGCAGGCGGACTCTCAACCACTGCACCACCAGGGAAGCCCCCATTTTCATTTTTTGATTCTAATAATTTGAGTACTCTCTCTTCTTTTCATAGTCTATCTAGCTAAAAGTTTGTCAGTTGATCTTTTCAGAGAACAAAGTTTTGTTCTTATTGATGTTCTCTATTGTTTTTCTATTCTCTATTTCATTGATCTCTGCTCTAATCTTTAGTGTTTTCTTCATTCTGCTAGCTTGGGTTTAGTTTGTTCTTCTTTTTCTAGTTTCTCAAGTTGTAAAATTAGGTTTTTTGATCTGAGATCTTTCTTATTTTTTAATTCAAGTATTTATAGTTATAAATTTCCTCCTTAGCAATACTTTCACTGTACCTCATAAACTTTGGTACCTTGTATTTTCTTTTTCTTTCATCTTGAAGTATTTTCTAATTCCCCCTGTCATTTCGTCTTTGATCCATTGTCTGTTTAAGAGTGTAGTGTTTAATTTCCACAAATTTATGAGTGTTCCGGTTTTACTTTTATTATTGTTTTCTAAATTCATCCAGTTATGGTCAGTGAAGATACTTTCTATGATATCTGTCTTTTTAAAATCTATTGAGATTTTGGTCTAACGTATGGTCTCTCCTGGAAAATATCCATGTGTACTTGAGAAGAATGTGTGTGCTGTTGTTGGGTAGGGTGCCCTGCATATGTTTGCTAGATCTAGTTGGTTTATTGTGTTATTTAAGTCCCCTATTTCTTTACTTATCTTCTGGTTGTCCTATCCACTATTGAGAGTGGGGTATTAAAGTCTCCAACTATTACTGTAGAACTATTGCTCTCCTTAATTCTGTCAGTTTTTGTTTCATATATTTTGATAATCTGTCATTAGATACATAAATGTTTATAACTGTTATACATTCTGGCTATATGAAACTTTTATTAATATATGATGTCTTTGTCTCTTGTAACCATTTTTGATTTAAAGTTCATTTTGTCTGATATAAGGATAGCCACTTTTACTCTCTTTTGATTACTATTTGCATGGAATATCTTTTTCCATCCTCTCTCAATCCATCCTCTTTCATAGCCCGCAGTGTCTCCCCAGCACGCCCTACTGACAAGGTCTAACAATGCATCATCTGGCAAAGGAGAAATGTTTAAAAGGGTCCTGCTTCAGTATCACAATGCAGGGCAAAAAAAGAGTGAAATTTGAGCTAAGAGGCAATAAAATGACAATGGACACAGTCCCCTAATTTTTAGAGCATTAATAGAGCATCTTTAACAAAGCATTTTTCCTAAAGATGTTGAACTCTGGAAGGGGGCACAGTTCCAAGGCCTCATCTGATGCCAGAATCCACTCAATAAAAATAAAATGTTGATAGTAAAAAACTCAGCTCCAGGCAGGCATTGTGTGTAATGTATTACATACACCATTTGAATCCTTACAATAATCTGCATTATTTTTTCCATTTTGCAAATGAGGGAACTGTGGGTGAGAGAGGTAAAATGGTTTGTCCTGAAAAAACACAACCACTGTCATTCAAATTCAGGTCATCCTGAAAATATGACAAGCAATATCTAATTGCTACTTGCACACCTGTAAAGATGGAGAGCATATCACCTCTTGAGGTAGCCCAACTGTCTCTGGACATATCTGAATGTTGAAAATCTTTTCCTTTAGCCCACATTGAGGGCATGTAGTTCCTCTTCCACGTGGCAGCCTTTTTTATATTTGGAGATATTTCTTTTGTCTGTATATGATTTTTCTCTCCCCAGGTTCAACAGCCCTGCTTCCTTCAGCATTCTGCATCATGCTGCTCTAACCAGGCTCAGGTATTCACTCTCACTTCTATATTGTCATGCAAAAATGGATGCAGTTCCCCAGAGATGGTCTCCCAGAGCAGGGCCCCATTGCCTGCCTCTGCCTGTTCCAAAGATCTAGCAACGCAAGTCAGATCATTTCTATGAGCTTTGGTTTTCCTCTTCTATAATTCTGGGACAAAAAAATATGTCTAATAAACCCAATTGCTAATTGGGTTTCTGTGGGATTCCACAAAATAACACATAAGAAAGTGCCTAGCACAGTGTTAGACTCAATAAAGATTTGAAGAAACTAGTCCACTGATATGGAGAAAACCTGAGAATTATTCCCAGTCCTACTGTGGCAGAACAGGAACTAGAATCCAGCTTTTCTGATACTTATGCCTGACCTCTCCTCACATTTCAGAGGCAAAAAGAAGCTTCTCTCCTCTTGGAATAAACAATGAATCACATCATATGAAGATGGCCACATGCCATTTCTCAAGAGTCAAATATACCAGAATTAATCAGGGCAATAGTCACACAGACAGCCATGGTGTCAGGATCAGCCCCTTTCCTTCTGTTTTTTTTTTCTCCTCTCCCACGTTCTCTCTTTGATGATTCCACATCCTACAATAATTGAGCACATTTGCGGGGAGTGCCTAATGGCTGGTGGGGTCCCTCTGAGGACTACTGTGTATTCCCTACAATGACATTCATTAGTCTGGCTGACATCAATACTGTTCTCAGGTTAATGTGTTTAATTTAATGAGGCATTTATTTTCAGTTGGAAAAGTCCTGAAGAAGCATGTTTTCTCCTGATGAGTTCAGCTCATAAAAACATTAAAGCTGGCCTTGAAATAGTTGATTAAGAAAATGAATCTAACCAACTTCTTCTTCATCAGATATAGGCTGCACTTAAATTAAGTCATGTTAAGTTGCCCATTTCTTAGGGGAAGAAACAGGAAGAGAATCCTCACTTGGCTCTGTGATTTGTCCTCCATTTGCTTTTTTGTTTCCCTCCCCTCTGACCCCCCAACACTCCAAGATCCAAGGGTATGAAGAGGCCAAGGACAAGTGTGTGATGAGGGGTTGCAATTGAGCAGCCTGAGTACCCAGAACAGACAGAGAAGCTCTCATGTAGTGGCAGAGGCCACAAAGATGTGTTCACGTAGCAGGGAGTCAAGCTGGCCTGCCTCTGTCATTTAACAGTTTGCTGGGGTCTACTGTTACAGCACCAGCATCCTACACCTGGTGGGCACTCGTGGATATTTGTTGAATGAGTGAAGGAGATGCTCCACAGATGGTGGCTCTTATTGTTTTTCACAGAATCCATGATCTCAAAAGGGAAAGATGCCAGATGTCCCAAACATATCTAGCCAGTGAGCCAGTGTTCATGACCCCTGGCCCTAGAGCCAAAGATGACCAAAGGGCCAATTTTCTTTGATGATTTAACCAGTAGCCACTCCCACATCACTCTCTCCTTGGGCACTTAAAACCATCACCAGCTCTTAGAGATGCCAGCCAGCATGCACTTTTTTCCCTGGAATGAGCTTCCAGGCCATGCCAATTCAGTGCCTACCACTGCCTGAAACGCAGAGAAAATAGAGGAACTTGTCACTCTTTTCACTCTTATTCTGCCTGCTCATAATCAGAATTCCCTCTGAGGGCAAGTTCAACCCTGAATGGAAACAACGGCATATCTGTGGAGCTGATGGCGGGGGTGTCTGCAATGGAGTGTAGGCTTTACAGGAAGACAGGGCAGATTTCGCATCTCATTCTACCACTTTCCAACTGCATTAGTTTTCTATTGCTGCATAACAAATTACCACAAACTTAGGAACTTAAAACAATAGCTATTTATTACCTCTCAGTTTCCTAGGTCAAAAGTCTGGGCACAGCTTAGACAGCTTTTCTGCTCAGGGTCTCACAAGGCTGAAATCAAGGTGTCCTCCAGGCCTTGTTCTCATTTCTAGGATCAACTAGAGAAGCATCTTCTCCCAAGTTTCTTCAGGTTATTGGCAGAATTAATTTCCTTGTGGCTGTAAAATGCCTGGCAGCTTGCTTCTTTAAAACCAGCAATGAATAGAGAGGACTTCTACGGCATCAGTGTCTGACCTATATAGCTTCTTTAAAAGGACTCACCTTGGGCTTCCCTGGTGGCGCAGTGGTTGAGAGTCCTCCTGCTGATGCAGGGGACACGGGTTCGTGCCCCGGTCCGGGAAGATCCCACATGCCGCGGAGCGGCTGGGCCCGTGAGCCATGGCTGCTGAGCCTGCGCATCGGAGCCTGTGCTCCAATGAACTTAAAGTCATCTGATTAGAGACTTTAACTACATCTGCAAAATCCCTTAATATCCCAAAATAGCCTTTACTATATTCTATAGGTAAAGCAAGTTACACAGCATGTCCACACACAAGGAGAAAGAATTATACAAGAGTATGTGTCATTGGGGTTCATATGAGAATTCTGCCTACTACACCACTTGAAAGGTAATGGGTAAGTCTCTTTACCCCTGAGGTTTCATATCCCTAGTTGTAAATGGCAACAACATTGCCTTATTTAGGATTTGTAAAATAATTAAATGGCATCACATATATAAATGGGTAGCACAGAGAGCACTCAGGAACAGTGTATTAAATTGAACTGAAAGATGGAAGAAGTGATATCGCTAGGAACATCTGGAATTTTACCTTCTACCCTCCTCAAATCTGTCTTCTCTAATTGATTCTAGCCCGTTATCTGAGTCTATCTGATTCCAAACTGAGTCTTAACTCGGGAATTCTCCTGCCTTCCTGTCTCAGTTCCCCCATCCTGTCTCAGTTCTCACATTCCTGGTGGTTTATACTACTGGCTATATCTGCTGCATCAGGGTCCCAACACTCAACCTATACAGGATCTTGTGTAATAACCCCATCCTGGCTCCTGAGTGCTCCTTTTTACCGAATTTATCCAGTACCTACTAAGTGAGTACCTCTGCCAGTTCTCTCTGCCACACTGGAAAGCCAGTCTGATTATTTATTCCCACGTTCTTCAAATGGAGATGTCATAGCTAAAGGGAGGCAAATTAGCTTCGGTATCTGTGTTTCTGCACCACGTCTAACATAGTGTGGATATGGCCTCCAACTCTCAGCAGGAAGGACCAAATTCATCAGACCACCAACTGTCACTTAGAGAGTGCTGTAGATCTTTGTGCTGCTGTCCTGTCTTCCAAGGTGCCTGCCATCTGTGGTTTCCAAGACTTTGGGAGGAACAACAGTGTGAGAGACACTGGAGCGGGTGGCAGGAAGATTGATTCTAGCAGGGAGGGAGGGATTTTCCAAAGCCAATTGTGTCCTCTTCCCCTTGGCCTTAAATACCCTGGGGTAGGGCATGCCCCTGGGTCTTCAGCACCTTAGACAATAACCACACAGACTGGCTCTGATACTGAAGCCGAGTTTGTGTCTTGGCTTTTATGACTCAAGGACTAGTAAACTCATACACAGCAGAGAAACCTCAAAGATCCCCTTGTTTATCAGCCCCACTCCACCTTTATAGGTTAAGAAATACCAGGAGAGTTAAAGTGAGAAGTGACTAGAAGTGAATCTGCTATATGACCTTGAATCACTTCCCTTCTCTGGGCTGCAACTCTAAATCCTATGACTATAGGATGCCTGGATTGAGGGGGAAGATGTGCCAATATCTATGAGCTCCACAGCCCAAAATGTGACCCTTATATCGGGCACAGCCAAATAGGTCATGAGTCTGATGACCTCCTAATATATTATTGCCTTAACAGCATTTTACCCTTCTGTTCTAGAAGCAGCAATTTAATAAAAGACAAATCCATGTATGGCTATGTTGATCAACACCAAACTAATTAAAGAGATTTTATTAAGAGTTACTATATCAAAGGCCTCATGAAACATTGGAAAGTCTTCCAAGTCAAGAAAGTAGCTCCCAGATTCAGAGAATGTTCCAGATGCAAAGGCTTTCACAGTTGTTCATCCCACTTTTTTCATTCGTCAGATGAGTGTTATATTTTTTCAATCTGTTTTTTCTTTTTTCCTCTTTTTCTACTTTCTCTTGAGTTAATTGATTACTTATTATCCCATTTCATCTCATCTATTAACTTATTATAAGCATTACATATTTATATATTTTTAGTGGTTTCCTTAGGATTTTCAATATTCATCCTTAATTAGTCTACTTTCAAATAATAATATACTTTTTCATGTGTAGTATAAGGAACTTAAACATTATTGTTTAATTACCCCCCCAATCCTTTGTGTTACTATTGTTAGACATATTTTTACCTATTCTCTAAATAATTTTTTGCTTTAAACAGTCATTTAAGTTTCAAGAGCAATTAAAAATAAGAAAAAGGTACATTTTATTTTACATTTACTTATTACATTGCAAGCCCTCTTTATCTGTTTAATATCAGATTTTTTCTGTTTGAAAAACATCCTTTAACATTTCTGTTAGAGTAGATCTACTGACAATGAATGTCCTCAATTTTTGTTTGAGAAAGTTTTTATTTCTCCTTCAGTTGTGAGACATATTTCTTCTGGTATTGAATTCTGGATTGACAGGCTTTTGGGGATTTTGTTATGTTGTTGTTGTTTTGTTCTGTTGCCCTTTCAGTACTTCAAAAATGTCACTCCAGTATCTTCTGGCTTGCATGAGTTTTGATTAGAAGTCTGCAGTAATTCTTTTTTCTGTTTCCCTCTGCATGTCTTTTATTTTCTCTGCCTGCCTTCAAGATATTCTTGTTGACATTTTTTCTCCAGCCATTTGAATAAGATGTGCCTAGGGGTGTGTGTGTATGTGTGTGGGTGACATTTATTCTGTTTGAGGGTTTCCTGGATACGTGGGGGTTTTGTCTATCATGAGTTTGGGGAAATTCTTGGCAATTATTTCTTCATATGTTTTTTCTGCTTCATTCTCTCTCTCTTTCCCCCCTGCAATTCCAATTACATATCTATTAGGTTGTTTGATATTGTCCCATGCTCTTAGATGTTCAGTCTGTTTTGTTCCCCACTCTTTTTCCTCTTTCCTCTTTGTGTTTCAATTAGGTAATTTCTACTGACCTGTCTTCATGTTCCCTGATTCTTTCCTTAGCCGTTCCAAGTCTGCTGAGGAGGCTGTGGGAGGTATTCTTCGTCTCTGTTACTGTATTTTTCATTTCAAGCACTTCCATTTGATTTTTTTTATAGTTTCTACTGAAATTACCCAACTAATCTTGCATGTTGTCCTTATTATGATTAATATGTTTATTAATCATAGCTATTTTAACTTCCCTGTCAGTTGGTGTCACATCTGAGTCTGGTTCTGATTACTTTATATCTTACACATGTATATCTTACACAATTTTTTGGTTGAAAGCTGAACTTCTTGGCTCAGACAGAAGAGACTGAGGAAATTATTTTTATGCCTGGAAACGGGCACACTTTTCCTTGTGCTAGTGCCTTTAGTGATGGGATTTGAGTTAATCTAGTGAGGAGTTGGACTGGGTTTGAGATTTGTTGTTGCTATGGTGACCCTCAGTGTACCACAGTCTTCAAATTCCTGTGGTAAAGCTTTGTGTTTAGGGTAGAGAATGGCTTTCCAGAGTTTTTCAGTCTGTTTAACACTGTGCTTTAGGCGTTTCCTTTGCACTGGGCCTCAGAGAGGGTCTCTTTACACACGCTTCTCCTCTCTTGTCCCTCTTCCAGTATCCTTCAGGTCTTACTAGTTACGCAAAGCTTGTCATCTTGACAGCAGGGCCACTGGGGATGTGTTTTCTATTGCTCAGTCTTAGGCCCTGTTTCCTTACTTCTCAGGGTCAGGCCTTGTTAGTTCTCCTGCCCCTTCCCCTGTTCAGTTCTAGACCCAGTGAGTATTCCTGCCCTTCCCCCTTAAGGGCAACTGTTCTTGTCCTGTTTTCCACTTAGATTAAGGTTTTTGTTTCATAGGAAAGATAGGGGAGAAAGGTTTGGGCAGAATTTTCTGCAACTCCCCCATGTGTGAGCCACAATGGGCATTTGCTTAGAACTCTTTCTGACCCTTTCTGTGAGCTTCCCCTGGGGTTCCAGAGAGAGCTAGCAAGTTGATGCAGACTCCCCAAATCCTGGGGCTTCACACTGTCCAGCCAGCCTCACTCAGCCTTCACCAACTTCTTGATTATTCTATCTCAACACTTCGTACCTGTGTCTGGTTGCACACCGTAGGTGAGGGGGTGCTTCCATATCCTTTCTTCCTGCAGCATTTTTCTTTTCAGATTTGGGTCCACTTGTTTGCTCCTTGACCTCAGCTTTTGAGTAGGTTCAAAAAAAAAGTCATGAATTGGAAGTTAATCTGACTCTCTTCCATTTTAAGAGTATGCACGTGCTTTTTCAGGTTGAAAAAATTTGTAACTTCAAATGCAGAGCCTTATTTTTATATCATTTGTATTATTTACATCATAGAGTGACCTCAGGCACACACACTACCCTGGGTCTCAAGTCCTCAGTTTAGAGAAAATGAACCCAATTTTCTCCAGGACTCTCACAGCTTCATAGCCTGTGAAGCTTACACTCTGTAACATACCCTCACCTGCCTCACCTGAGAGTCATTCAAAACCCACCTTCAGAGGCCCCATTGTGTGCCAGGCCCTGTGGTTGGCCCTGGTGATACAGACCCTGTTGATCCCACTGACTGACACTCTCAGCCCCTTGGAGAAGGGAACCAGATGGAGTAATGACATAACTCAGTGGGCAAAAGGCCAGGGCCAGGTCAGCACAGCGCACGGGAGGACCCAGAACTCTGTCCACTTTGGGTGTTCAGGAGAGCTCCCCAGGGGCCTGCACACACCTTCCCTGTGGCCTCCAAACCTGCTCCACACGGATTACCACCTGCGAGGCCTTGGACACGTCATCCCCCCCCAGGGCCTGTTGCCTGGTCTGTCTCATCCAGGCCTCAGCTTAAACACCACCTCCTCCAAGAGGCTTTCCTGGACCTCAACCTGAAATCGTGACACAGTTCTGCTTTATTTTCTTCATAGCACCACATCCATCACTATTAGAGGTTATCTTATATTCTTCATCTGTTTATTTGATTCTCGTCTGTATGCTCTTGATCCCATGCACACCAAATGTGAATCTTTTATTCATTCATACAATACGTATTTATGTCTTAATCAGTGTTCTAGGAGCTTGGTATTTAGCAGTGAACAGAAAGACCAAAATCACTACCCACATGGAGCTCACATTTTTGTGAAGGCATTCAATAAACAAAGTAAATAAATAAAATATAGAGAGTACGGCAGACAGCGGTAAGTGATCAGGAGATTAATCTAGGCAGGAGGAGGGGTGAGAAGTGCCAGGAGGCTGGGGTGCAGTTTCACACGGGTGGTCAGGAAGGGCCTTTCTGGGAAGGACTCACGTGAGCACACACCAGAAGGACGCAAGCCTGTGGGCCATGAGGGTCCCTGGGGGGAGCGCCCCAGGCCACAGGAACCACAAGCAGAGGTGGGAGGTGGGAGTGTGCCCAGTGCACCTGAGGGTCAGCAAGGAGGCCCATGTGGATAGAGCGGAGTGCGGGAGGCCCCGGGGGCGTGGGGGTCGAGGAAGGGCTCTGGCTTTACCCGAGGAAGATGGGAGCCGGGGAGGGCATGAGCGGAGGAGAGAGGTGTTTGCCCAGCATCATTAAAGGCTCTCCTGCTGCTCAGTGGAGAAGAGACCATAGGAGGCAAGAGTGGAATCAGGGAGATGATTGGGCGGAATAATCCAGGCTGTGGGTGATGGTGGATCAAATCGGGATAAGAGCATGAGGGTTAGAGATGCTGAATTTAAAAAACACCCGACACAGCACCTGGCACACAGTAGACCCTCAGGAGATTAAGCCGTGATGATCAGTGTATGGAAGATGCCGAGAAACCTGAAATGTAATCTCGCAGCTGCCTGCCCTCACCTGATTCCAGTCTCTCCCAGAGGATTGAAAAGACAGACCCTTGGGCTACAGAGAGAAATTGCCCCCCAAGCTGTGCAGGGAGAAAGTCTCCTGCGCTGGAGCAAGAGAAGAGGGCAGGTT
The DNA here is from genome assembly GCF_011762595.2 of Tursiops truncatus. Taxonomy (NCBI): domain Eukaryota; kingdom Metazoa; phylum Chordata; class Mammalia; order Artiodactyla; family Delphinidae; genus Tursiops; species Tursiops truncatus. Next base: position 160,157,138 of record NC_047034.1, on the reverse strand, counting down.
ATAGAAGTGTTAAAACGCTAACACTTCACATGTTCAACACAAGCTTAAATTACACTCATTCAGGTATTTATAAGGGGAAGGTAAACTTTGAAAACAATTTCCTTTCTCTTGGTTAAAAATTATATATTTAAAAGGTTGAGAGGCAAAAACATGTGTGTGGTAGCTTGAAATTTCCCAATTCAGACCCTTGCTTCCTGTAATATATTCATTTGATGGGTCTTTTAACTAGATGTGAGGTTGCATTCACACAGAGGACAGGACACGTGTTTGCCTTTGGCGTGAAACTGACAGCCACTTTCAGTTTTTAAAGATGTGCCTTTTAAGCAGTGGAGGTAATTCTAAGAAGAAAACAAACAAACAAAAATGCAGCCCCAAAGCAAATTAGCCTCCAGCTGTGGAAAGCTAGGCTTCATGGCTGTCAGGTTTTGATCTGGGTGAGAGAAACTGGCAAAGAATCCAAGGCAAGCTTGTAGGAGACTCCAGGGAGCTGAGAGGCAGAGGTGAGAGAGGCAGGGCCGCCGGCTGGGCCTCCTGGGTGGGGGCCAGGCTCTGCCACAACCACTGGGTCACCTGGAGCCCACTGTCGCCCTGCTGTGCCTCAGTTTCCCCAGTTGGACCAGTCCTTCTGTGAGGTCCCTCCCAAATTAAAATTTTTAATTACTGAAGGACAATAAATGTTGGGGGCAGTGAGGGAAGTGTAATCCTGATGACTTTGGGACTATTTAATTTAAGGAACAAAAGAGGAAAAATGCCCTCATGTCTTTCCTGCAGAGAGAATGACAATGACTAACTCAACTGTAAATGAAAGGTCAGAGTTTGCTAAACATCTTCTCACCCATTGTCACATTTAAGCCCCCCCATAATCCTAGGAGGTGGGTATTATCACTGTCAATTCACAAATGTGGAGCCGGAGACTCGGATAATGGACACGCGTGAGGGCATCAGGCGGAACTGGGTTGTAGGTGTGCTGCCTTTGGATCACACGTTCTGCAGGTGCCTGGGCTCCGAGTACTGGAAACAGAAGAGGACCCTGAGGTTGATCTGTGCCTTTCTAAGGGTCCCCCAATGCTGAGGGTGAGCGTGACTGCAGTGTGGGTTTGCAGAAAGCTGGCATCTCTCTCCTGGGGGCCAGTCACAGAGGCCCCCACCCCTTTCCCTAGAGGATCAAATGAGAAAAGGGCATTGTCCCATGCACCAACCTCTGGCCTTCATACCTGGTGACGCTTGGTTGGAGAAAGCTGCAGCTGAGACTGCCATGTAGCTTCTCACTCTCCCCTCCAGGTCTAGGCAGGGGGTCCCCACTTGGCAGAGTTTCAGGGTGACACCTGAGCAGTCAGCTGCCAAGAGAACTGCTGCCCACATTCCTCCAGCCCTGGGACCAGGGACCCCGAGAAAGGAGCTTGTACTTGCTTAGAGACAGTGGCCCCTGGCCCACATGCCAGGATGAACAGGGGCGCACACCACCTCAGGGTCAATTTCTGTGTCTGTCTCTTCCATACCTTTCCACCCTCATTGTTCCATTTCATCCTGATCCCATCATCCCAAATTCAGTGTCATCCATACAGTAGGCGCTCTGCAAGGCGGTGAAGTTCAACTTGGCCATTTTAGGAGCCCCACACCAACTTCAAAACAAGAGACATCATTGACAGTTGATGACTCAGACTTCACTGTTTCTTGCTTACACCCCGTGCAGGGGGAGATTCGGCGAGAGGTGGATTCTGCTGACTACAGCCCCAGAGAGAGCCACAGAGGTGGGACTCCTCCCGTTCTCCCTGCTCAACCCCAGGGCCCCTTCAGTCTGTTCTCTGTATTTCTGAGACACCTCCTGCATATTCTGTCATCTCAAATTCAACGTGTCTGAAACACATGTTTGAAACCTAGCTCATCATCTTTCCACCCAGCTGCCCCTCACCTGTATCCCCAATGAACAAGACCTATTCTACAACCTTCTCAGTCACCCAGGCTTGGAAGCTCGGTGTCACTATAAAATTCCACTCCATTTGCAAATCACTATCTTTAAGGTACGACTTCTTACCCTCATCTTATAGTTATGGCAGACGCCAGCAATGCCCCACCCACAGCCTCTGGCCCTAGTCCTTCAGTGCACACCTGAAGCCTAAGGCCCAACTCCTGTATTCCATTGCCTGAAGACTCTCTCAAGCCTTCTCAGCCCACTCTGATCTCCTTGGGGCAGGCCAAAGTTTCCAGGGAATCAACTCCCTTGGAAACAGCCTTCAACCAAGAACCCCAGTTCCCTCAGCCTTCAGGTGGGGTCCCTTCTGGGTCCAGAGTTTCCCCAGCAGAATTAAGCCTCATCTACCCACAGGGTGGGAAATGTGGCCAGGCCAGACTAGGCCCAGAGGACATCGCCCAGAGTAGCCTGAGGATGTGCCTTCACAACAGAAAGACGGGACAAAGGCTGGAAGAAGCCAACAGTAGGACTGCAGGGAGGAAGGCCTGCACTGAAGCTCCCAGAAGTAGCCCAGACTCAGAGGGAGAATTGAGCAGGTGAGCTGGGGTGGGGGTGTCTGGAACAGACCAAGGTCCCAGGGAGGGCAAGTGACTCAGGGGCAAGTCTGTGGGCAAAGGTGGGCCCCCTACATTGAAGCGGTCACTTTGGAAAACTCAGTATCATGAAGCTGAACTTCTGCATAACCCGTTACCCAGCAGCTCCACTCCTGGATCCACGCCTCACAGGGAGGCACGCGTATGGTCATCAGAAGACGTTAGTAACATCCCTATGAGCAAGAACTCCAAACAGAAAAGTACCCAAATCCCATTTGGAGTTGATGGATGCATAAATGGTTGCATATTCATACAGGAGAACCCTAGACATCAAAAGGAACAAACAGTGCACAACTTAATGCAACCAGGTGGATACATCTCACCAACACAGTGGCACACAACAGAAGCCACACACATGGGGGCACAGATAGTGAGTCCATTTGCTTGAGGTTCAGAACAGCACAGGTAAGTACACTCTTAGAAGTCAGAGGGGTAGACACAGGGAGAGGGCACAGAGGGGCTTCTGGGGGCCAGCACAATTATTTGCAAAAATTCAGCTATGCAGCTGTGATTTGCTAGCTTTTCTTGTCATATACTGTGTTACACTGTAACACAAAGTGTACTTAAGAGGCCCCAGGGACTTTGCTGTGCTGGATGGATGGGCATGAGATCACGTTGAAACGAACCCCCCAATTCATACTGTTTACCAACAAATGGTGCATGCATGTTGAATGAATAAATGAACAAGTGAGTGTATAAACTCATAAACAAATGAATAAGGAAATAAGGAGCAAATGCATGCATAAGGTGATGAATAGATGAGCACAGTCAGGAGTGAGTGAACGAATAAACTGATGAAATAAAGGATGAAAGAATGAAGAAATCACCGAGGACTGTGTAAGGAGCCGGGTGCACAAATAGACAAAGAAAGAATGGTGGAATAAATGAAAGGCTGCATCACGGAAGTAGGAATGAATGAAACAAGGGGTGAAGGGCAGAATAAATGAACATCTAAATGTGTGTGAAGAGATGCGTGCATGCAATCAGAAATGAATGAACAAAAACTGAAGAGGTGGACAAGCGAGTGGAAGGACAGCTAACGCCCAAGTGAAGTACTGAACGTCTATGTCCCCAGGAGCAGCAAACCCCAAAGTCCAAAGGTAGCATCTCCTCCCAGACATGAGGCCAAAGCCTTGGAAGATTGGCCACAGAAGTTCCTAAGGTGCCCTTATTTTAGATTTAATAAGCATATTATTCTGCAAACGTCAGCTGAAGCTGCAGAACACACTGCTCGGTGGGATTAACTCTGGGTTCAGAGGGAAGAGCTAGATGGAATTGGCTACATTGTTTTCACAGTTAGGTCACAGATAATTACCTATTATGGAGCAAATTCCCAGCAGGATTTTAATAATTGCTATTTAAATAACACCTTTTTACTGTCTCCTTATAAATTAATCTCTGGGAGGTGTAATTACTGTTGGTGTGGGAAAGTTTGCTGAGTGGCCTGGGAATAAGGAAGGAGGTTGGTGTCATCACCATAATCGTCCCCTGGGACCCCGAGGCCAGGTGATGCTGGGGATGGAGAAACCTGGGTCCAGGATGTCAGGCGAGTCCCTCCCTAAACTGGGTCACCTCGGTCAGCTCCCTTGAGAAGTGAAGATGGTTTCCAAATGCCCAAACTCCCTGGGTTATCAGGGAGCTCTCACTCCAGACCTAGGTCAAGGTCAGAGTTAGTCACCCCTCAACTGTTTCCCCACAGCTCAGGAACATCCTCATCACAGGGTAACAGGGTCTCCATTTTGCCCCCAGGGGCGATGAGTGTCCTCATCGCGCACTCAGCTCCCAGCACAGGGCCTGCACACAGTAGGTGCTCAGCAAACACTGGGGGAGGAACGCATGGATCTTGCTGTGCAGTGTGGGTTTGAGAAGCCACTTCAGTCCCTTTTAGAACCACGAGGTGTGATGAGCAGGTGGCCACTCACCACGTCCTCATGGAGCTTCTCTTCGTGGCCCTGTCACTGACGCTCTCCCAGCTGTCATTCCTTCCCTTGATTCCACCTGCGTCTGCCCATCTCAGCCCCTCCCCCACTCCCTGTGTGCTGCCTCTAGTACCTGGTGGGCCTGAAAGTATGGAAACTGGTGTAATTGTGCACAGAGTATCAACGGGCTCTGATGCAGGGCCGGGACGGTGCTCTGATCAAAGTACATGAGGGTTAACATGTCTCCCGGTCCCCACACTGACCCTGACCCGCCAAAGTATTAATGAGAAGTCAGCATGTGGTCTGACTCTCCACAGGGATGGAGGGAGAGGAGACCTACCAAAGTTCTCTGTGAGTGCCTGGAGGAGCTGGGTGGAGAATCCAGGTTCCTGACAGTGACCTGGATGCCACCCCTGCTGTCCATCATGTGGATTGAATGCTGTGTATTTGAACCTGGGATTCTGGAATTTCTTCCTGCTTCCAGAATTCTGCTTTCCTAAATAGTCCAGCTCAGTCAAACTGTCTCTCTCTTTCTAAGGTGTTCGAAACTGCACCTGACGAGGTTCCATCTGCAGGTGTGATGGACAGTCCATCATCCTCTTGTCTCTGTCTGACCCTCCTGACCATTTGGGTGACAGCCAACCCCTCCCCCAATCAGCCCTGATGGAACTGGCCATGGGGACAGGAGGAGAAGACCAGCCGAAGAGGGAGGCCGAGCCAATCACAAAGGCCTGACCTCCGTGGGGAGGAGTGCGGACACCCTCCTATCAGGAACGAGCAGCAGGTGGGGAGGGCACAGCAGTGAGTTCCATGCAGCTGAGCTGAGCGGCACCTTCGTCCAGGGGATCAGGAACCTGGAGGTGACCCCTGCTGTTCCCAGGGGGTCTGTGACCTTGAGGTACCTCAGGGTATGTCACCTGTAGAACCTCCAAGAGTTCTAGGACCTACCTGTCTACCAGCTCAGCCAACAGTGTTGAGCACAGAGACCAAGTGACCATCTGACCAGTCACCTCCACGGGCTCTGCCTGGTGGGGCTGTTCTGGCCAGACTCCTCCACGCCCCCTGCTCTCCCACAGCAAGTCCAGCCTCACAGGGGCAGCCCTAGTAGGTGCCCTGGGAACTGAACCAAGGGATCCCTGCTCACCTTTCCAGGATGCCAAGGACACCCCCAGGCCGCCTCTGGGTTGGGGAACCACAGGTGGCCAGACAGGCAGCTGAGAATCCTCTTATATTTGCTACATTCTTCAGTTTGTTCTTGATCATCACAAATTGCCCTTGGAGACAGAGGAAGAAGTTATAAAAATGAAAGGAGAAATAGGCAGCAGTGACTCCCATGAAATGAGATCAAGTTTCCTTCTACACAATTGAACATGAACATTTAAAACATCCTTGTCATATGATGCACTGACTGCGGTTAGGGAAGATTATTTGATAATGAAAGGACTGGGGATTTCTGGCTGTCTTGGTCAGCTCAGGCTTCCATAACAAAACACCACAGGCTGGGTGGTTTAAACCACAAAAAAATAATTTTCTCACAGTTCTAGAGGCTGAAAGTCAAAGATCAAGGTGTCAGCAGGGTGGGTTTCTGGTGAGGGCTCTCTTCCTGGCTGGCAGACGGCCACCTTCTCACTGTGTCTTCACATGGCCTTTCCTCTGTGCTTGCCTTTAGAGGAGAGAGCTCTGGTGTCTCTTCTTATAAAGACACAAATCCTTCAGGTCAGAGATTCATTCCTGTAACTTCATTTAACCATAATTATGTCCTTACAGGCCCCACCTCTAAATACAGCCACACGGGTGGTTAGGGCTTCAACACTTGAATTTTGGAGACACACAAACATTCATTCCATAACACTGGCATATAAAGAGCAAAAGAACTGCAGTCTTCAGACAGACCCAGATTTGAGTCTTAGCTCAGCCACATTCTTGTGTGAGTTTCACTTTACTTTCCATTTCACTTTCCAAACCCCTGTCTCCTCATTTCTAAGGTGGGAGATGACCTACTCTCACAACGTTTCTGGGTGGGTTTAAATCAGGGTTTCTCAACCCCAGCATTTTGATATTTGGGCCAGATAATTCTTTTTCTGGGGGCCTTTCCTGTGCATTGTAGGCTTTTAGCAGCAGACGTGGCCTCTTCCTGCTAGAGGTCAGGAACATACCTCCCCACCCTACCCCCACCAGTTGTCCCAATCAAAATCATCTCCAGACATTGCCAAATGTTCCCCGAGGGGCAGAAATCAACCCTGGTTGAGAATTACTGCTTTAGATGGTATAATGTGAGTAAAAATTGCAGTTTCTGGGATATTTCAAGCATCAAAAAGTAGTAGTAGTTGTTATTGACTAAATGAAGAATAAAGGTAAAGCCGAGGTTGTCTTGGGAGAGATGCTTCCTGCCTCTTTGTCTCTTTGGAAATCTCCTTGATGGGCTGCTTAGCTAGTTTGATTATTTCTTTTTCTTCTAATAAAATAAAGCTCAACTGCAGAAAGCTTTGTCATCAAAGGAAAAAAGAAAAAAGAAGATGCTCACACTGAGATGTCCATCAAATCCGTTTCTTATGCAAGGTCCCTGGTTGAAAGAGGTGAAGGGCAGCCCCTCGCCCCTGCCTGTGTCCCCTGCACTGAGGACAGGATGGGCAGGGTCTCATTGCATCCCCACAATAGCTGCAAAGGGCATCATCCTCTCATCGTGCAGGGGAGGAAACTGAGGCTCAGAGGAGTGATGTCACTTTAAGGTCAAGTGTTGTCACCTTCCTAAGCACCTACCAGGTGAGACCCAGCAGAGACCAAAGTCCCTGCTCCATGGAGCTGGCATGCTAGGGGACATAGATCATAGGGGTGAAGATGTAACACATGTCAGGTGGCGATCAGGTCAAAGGAAAAAAATCAAGCTGGACATCACACAGCCTCATTTGTCCTAATGAAGCACCTGCCCATGTCCTGCTGCCTGGAGGTGTCTCAGAGGTGCTTTCTGCTGGGGAGGCTCCTGGGTGCAAAGAACACTCTTATGGGAATAATGGATGCATGGAGTAGGACCAAGGACCCACCATTCTTTTCTTCGTTCCTTCCTCCCTCCCTCCTTCCTTCCTTCATTCCTTCCTTCCCTCACTCATCACCCAGGCCAGCCCTGGTGTAAGTCCATGGAACCAGGATCACCAGGGCCCCTCCCAGGGCTCACACTCCAGCCGAGGCTTTAATCCTACAAATCGGGGAAGATCAGACCAGGCCATGCCAGCTCTGGGCCTGTCTCAGCTCCAGGTCCCTTTTCTGTACGATGCAGGCGATAACAGCACTTACTGACCTGTTACCCGTGCTGGGAACATGCTGAGAGTTCACGTGCTTCGTTTCTGCCCAGCCTCACGACCTCTGCCCTGTGCGCCCACAAAGCACAGATTAGGAAACTGAGACCCAGAGAGATGACGTCAGCTGCACGGTCTCAGAGTCAACAAGTGGCTTCAGGGCCAGAGGACCCGAGTGTGTGTCCAGGCTCGGCCATTCCCCAGCTGTGTGACCTCAACAAGCCTCTCGCCACTGAGCCTGTGTCCTCACCAACAAAGCAGTGATGATGGTGGTACCTGCCTTGTGGGGCTGTTGGGAGGGGAAGTGAGATGGTGCTCGGGACACACATAGGACATGCCTGGTCCAGAGCAACTGTGATCACGGTGACAGCGACTCCCTGCCCTGTGGCACTCACTGCACTGATCCTTCTGGCAGCCCTTACATGGATGTTCTCTTATAGCCCTTAACAAATCGTTTGCAGATGAGGAAACCAAGACTCAGCAGAGTGGAGTCATTAAGTCATTTGCCCAAATCGCACACAGATGTGAAAAGCAGAATCAGGATTCTACCTTACACTCTGTGCTTTTAATTGCAAGGATTTTTCTGTTTCCTTTTGTTTTATTATTCTTTCTCTCTCTCTGGCTCGTTTCCTGCCACCCATTCATATTGATCAGGTTTTGTTTATTTCCTCTTTTCCCTCTCCTGGTTTGGAAATTCCATCTTCTATTCTCTTTTTAATCGTTTAGCCTTAAAAATCATAATAAGCACACTTGACTGAACACAGCCTAAAGTAGATCAATACCCCTCCCCTCCCTCTGAAAAGCACAGGACCCAGGATGTGTTTCCTCTGATGTTCTTTCCACCTCAGTGTTGTACATTCCAGACCCGTGGTCCCACCTCCTTTATGTCCCTGCATTGGCTGTAATTAATATGGTTGGTGGTGTTACACTTATTTACTATGGTCCGCTCCAAATTTACCCTTTTTTTTTTTTTTGCTCTCTGTTGCTGGTTTGATTCTCTCTTTCTTTCCAGGCTCAATGGCCTTCTGAGTGTATTTTTAGCAGTTCTTTTAAAAAGGCCTACAAGTGTCTCTTTGCCTAAAAATGTATTTCTTTCTCATTTAATTTTGAATGATAATTTACCTGGGTCTAGATTTTTCCTTTGTTTATTTCATGTGGCACTAAAATATTTTACTCCCTGGCTCCCTGTACTGTTGCAGGGGGATATCTGTTGCCTGTTTGTCATGCCCTGGTAAGTAATCTGTCTTCTCTCTTGCTACTTTTAAAAAATTTTCTCTTTTCTTGGTATTCTGCATTTTCACTACAGTATATGACTAATCTGCCTCCTTGTGGTCTTAATTTTATATATCCCACTCAAGATTAGAGCCACTGGTCTCTGGGTTGGAGGGAAGAAGTTTGCCTAATAATATCTGCATGTTGTTGATATTACTATTAATATTGTCTTTGTCTCGTGAGGCTGCTATAACAGAAGACCATAGGCTGGGTGGCTTATATAAACAACAGAAATTTATTTCTCACAGTTCTGGAGGCTGAGAAGTCCAAGACTAAGGTGTGGACAGTTTGGGTGTCTGGTGAGAACCGGAATCCTGGTTCTCTGTCCTCATATGGTGGAGGGGTTTAGGGAGCTCTCAGGGGTCTCTTTTAAGAGGTTTTTAAAACCCTCCCATGAGGGCTCCACCCTCCTGACCTAATCGCCTCCCAAAGGCCCCATCTCCTAATACCAACACACTGAGGATGTGATGGGGTTTCAACATATGAATTTGGGGGGACACCAACATTCAGTCTATATAGCAAATATGCATATCGATAATAATTAATAAGCATCATAGCTAACACATGTTGAGGGTTTACTTTGTGCCAGGCACTATTCTAAGTGTTGTGTGTGTGTTATTTCAGGTTAGTTCATCCTCAAAAGCCCTCCTAAGGAGAGTACTAGTGTTACCCTCATTTTACAGATGAGGAAACTGAAGCGCAGAGCAGTTGAGTTCACTAGAGAGAGTTGGGTGTAGAGTGGGGTGGCACAGACTTGGGGGGTCAGAGTTCACATCCCCATCTGGCTCCTCACCAAGCTGTGTGGCATTGAACAAGTGACTCCCACTTTCTGAGCCTCTGTCAAGTGGGGGATGGGCTAGGACCCCTGCAGGAGCCAAGGCCTCACAGGGGCTGCAGAGACGAGAGTCTCCCCTCTCTCCCTGAAGCCGCAGTCCCTGCTCTGATTCCAGGCACCTTCGGGGCTGGGGACGCCCAGAGGAGAGGACTGTCCCTTAGAGAGAGGGGGGCTGCCTGGGCTGCCAGGAATTGCCAGGAGCCTGTGGAGCCCAGAAATCCCAGGGATATGAAATAGTAGTGTCACTTCTGGGGTCCAAATTCCCCCTAGCAGGGAGCAGCAGACCCTCATCAGCAACTGTGCAACCATCCTCAGAGCGGCTGAGCTCCACAGATGATACCAGCCTTCCGAACACAAGGATGTCTTTGAATACTTCTTAATGAAAAACATATTTATGTCCAAGCCGAAATTATAATGTCAGCAGTTAATTATCACTTGTCAAACAAGTGTGTGCCCAGATTGTGGGTTTAATTCCACATAGGTTTGGAAGAGCCTTGTTCCTCTTGTTTGATGAAGCCTCTCTGAGACAGAGAGAGAGAAAGAGAGATTCATTGTTGGGAAGAGTGTTTTTTAAATCAGACTTTTAAATAAGCAGGTTTCCTTGATGTCTGAGTCAGGGTTCTTTGCAAGTAGCAGAAAAGTACTCAGTGTAGTTTAGGCAAAGAGAAATAAGCTGGGGTGCGGGTACCAGGGCCAGGAATGTGTCATGGAACTTAGGGGAGCTGGCCTGGTCAGGGCCTGACCCTGGCAAAGAAGAAAGGAGCTTGGGCTGAGTGGGGGTAAAAGAGAGAAAGACACGGAGGTCACTCACCCACCGGGTGGTCGGAGCCACTGTGTGGAGGGTAGTGCTTCTGGTGAGAGGGAAACCGGCAAAGGGGCGCTTTGGGGGCAGGTGGTCCATGCAGGTTTGAGTGCCTTGAAATGGGAGAAGGGTCTGAAGTATCAGGGGAGCAGCTGGATGGCCCATTGTGGAGCTGGGCAAGAAGTGTGTCTTAAAGACAAAATTGTTATAAATTCAGCCTGTATCCCACTCAACATCAGCCAAGAGGAAGGACTTTTAGGTCTCATAACTGGACCACCAGGGGGCGCCTCTTCCCAGCTCACAGGAAGACTCACCTGGCTGAGCTCCCCTGACACCAGCACCATCCCTGCAGCTGCCTGTGCACCTGCAGGAACGCTGCTTTGGGTCTCCCCGGGTGTGGCGGCTGCATCCTGGGATAAGGACACAGAGGTCTGGGGTCCCTGGTGGCTGGTGATGAGGAAGCCATTGGGGTTGGATGAGCCGACCTGGGAGGGGAGAACAGGGGGTGGAGAGCTGTCAGGGCGTGTCCTGGTCTTCTGGGGTTCGTGCAACCCCAATACTGAGCATCTCAGATCTCAGAATGGGAAGAAGAGATGCAAATGGAATCTCACTGGGGATCCATTTCTCCCCAGGACTTAGCAAGACCCTCAGTGCTGGCAGTGGCGTGGTGAGGTCACCTCACACACTACTCAGCATCCATGCTCTTTCTGGAATGTCCCAGGACAGCAGAGCCGTGTTGGGAGTGCTCAGAGCCCAGCCCTGGATCCTGACAAGTCAGCTGGAGCCCCGGCCCCAGCCCTCGGCATCTGTGTGACGCCGGGCGGTTCCTGAGCCAGGCCTGTGACCTCCTGTGAGAATAGGGGTGTCCCTAGGAGCCGCTCCATAGAGCTGCTGTGACAAATAAGGGACAACGTATCATTGAGGACAGCGTCTTACACAGGGAGCAGAGCCAGCGCTCAGGGCGCTCACTTCCTCAGCAAATGTCCACCAGAGGCCACCTGGGGGGCCCTGTCTCGGCAACAGGGAGAAGCTCAGGTTCTAGAAAGAGGAGACACCCCAGCGTTAACGGTGAACTGCAGCGTGGAAGCCAACGGTAAGAGCCAGAAGTAAAAGGCAGCAGGGAGGGGGTGGAGGGTGTTGGAGGTCACACTTGTAAACAGGGGGGTCAGGGAAGGCCTGTCAAGCAGGGGACACTGGCACAAAGACCTGAAGGAGGACGGGGAGGGAGCCGCGTAGACACGGGAAGAAGATCCAGCCGGAGGGAAGGGCAAGCGCCAGGCCCGAGGAGGAGCAGGCCCCGGGCTCCTGGTCCAGGAAGGATGGAGGCAAGTGAGTGAGGGGGACGGGCTGGGGGGACAGGGGAGATGCAGGGCCCGGGGCCACTGTCAGCGTGCACTGTGTCCCTGTGAGGCCGGAGCCCTGGGGCGGAGCAGAGCAGGGGCGGCCCCGCCCCGAGTCTCACAGGGTCACCCGGTTCTGTCTGGAGAGTGAGGGGAGCAGGGCCAGGGCAGAGGCAGGGACCAGGCGTGATGGTGAGGGACCAGGGAGAGAGGCTGAGGGACAGGAGAAGATCCCAGATGTGGGGTCACGTGACGGCCGGGCTAACAGGAGCTGAGGGTGTCTCTCCAGAAATATTAAGCATTACTGACTCTTAAAACTTCGTACTATTTCACCCAACATCCCCTTACAGGAGGCTACTTTAACCTCTGTTATTTGGAAGGGTTGTTTATTTTTATATTATAACCTAACGTACCCTGACAGTCACTCCAATGTGAAATCAGTCATGAATGAGTAGTTGTATATGAGGAGAAAAAAGAATGAAGAAAGTAAAAACTACTGTCTTGGGGGGGAGCTATCAGTGATTTATATGCTCTTTTAGATTAATGTTTGTACTTTCCAAACGCTTCACCGGAAGTAGGCATCACTTGTATCAAGGGGAAAAGTCAGTGTTATTAACAAGAGTGCCAGGTACTGGCGAGGCCGTCCTGTCTCAGGCTGCATCTCAGGCTCCGGGCACACTGAGCGCGTGTCCCGCCCAATTAGCCCTTTATTACAGATCGTTCTGTTCTCTAATTGTCCGCCCCACATAATTTAGCAGGTCATCTACTGTCTTGTTCTCAAACGCTTAATTTAGTGTCTCTTCTCTAAGTGCAGTGGTGGCAGAAAAGGAGATCTTCAGAGGCCCCTCAATGCTAGCTCTCCCTCGGGGCCTGGAATAAAAAGAGCTGACTCTGTGCCAGGACCTGAGCTCAGCCCTTCACTCAATTGTCTAACACTCCTGTGAAGGAGGCACTGTTGCTATCCCCATTTTACCGATGAAGGTACTGAAGCACAGAGAGGTTTAGAAACTCACCAAAGGTGACACAGCTCAGAAGTGCTGGAGCTGGGCCTTGAACCCCGGCAGTCTGCTCCCCAGTCCCTGCTCTTCCTGATGTACTGAGTGTCAGCCTTTACTGTGCCCCAGACCCTGTGCCGAGGGCTTGGCACAACATCAGAGTAACAATAACAGAATCTATCACTGAAGGTGTCACAGGTGTTACCACATCTAAGTCTGGCAGATGTTTTTATCTTTAACTCACATGTGAGGGCACTAAGCTCAGAGAGGGTAAGCAACTTTCCCAAGGTCCCACAGCGAGGACATGGCAGGGCGCAGACTGGAACGCAGGCCAAAGCCTGTGGTCTAACCAGTGGGTGGGGCTCAGGATCATTAACAGGGACTGAGCCTCCTCCATCAGGGTTTGGAATCAGATGCAGCAACACTTGAGATGCTGTCCTGAGAGCAGGGGGCACAGAGTAGGGAAGGGGGGAGCCTGGAACCCAAAAAGCCAATGTGTCTTGGCCTGGATGGGCTCCCTGCAGGGGCCCGGGGGCCGCAGGCCCCACTGCTCGAGAGGGGCAGCGTCACTTTGTGGCTGTGACCGAGCTGTCCGTCTCAGCTCCAGAGGCGTGACTCACTGCAGCTCCTAAATCTTGCGGGAGTTTCTCACCCAACACAATTGTTCTAATTGTCATTGTCGTGGCTGATAACATTTTGTGACAGCCATAAACTCAGAAACTCTGCAGGGGGCCCCAAAGAAGGGAGACACCTGGGATGGTTTGGAAGGAATTTTAAAGGGAAAAAGGGGTGACTCAAAGGCTCGGGGAGACTCAGGTTGGAGGGCTGGCTGCCTGTCCCGCAGGTGGGGCTTTTCACAGTCACCGAATATTAGAACCAGAGGATGTTAAAGCCAAGTGGAAGAATAAATGTTATAATCTTTGAAAATGAGAAATGCTCTCTCCCCTGCCAGCTTAGATCTCTTCCTGTTGCCCATCACCAGCTGAATGCCCCGTACCTAGAACAGAGACTGGCATGGAGCAGGCACTCAGCAAACTGTTGGGTAAGAGACCGGTTTCATGAATGGGCCTCAGTTTCCCCATCTGTAAAATGAGGAAGTCAACTCCAGGATCTCTCCCATGTCCCCCTCCTCCCCCCACCCCCAAGGCCTTCTCTCTGGGAGCTGGGAGGGCCAGGAAGGCTGAAAATGGTGGGGATGGCCGCAGATCTGAGTGGAGGGCCGGCAGGGTTGACAGCAGAGCCCTCATCCTGCAGGGCTGGGCCGCATGTTTCATTTCATGCTTGGTGCCCAAGCTTACATCACGGTGCTGGCCAGGAGCCTCATGTGCAGTTATTCAATGTAATGTGCTGTAGGTGTATAATTGTTGGGAGTGGATTTTGCATAATTCAATAAAACTATAAATATGGAGTGTAGTATCATATACTATGTTCTGTGTTAAGGATATAATGTGTATATTATTTTCCCTCAAAATGGAAGTTGCCAATTCATGACCAAGGAACAACTGACACCACTGATTACATTGTTTATTCATCAACTTGGAAAAGGAATGGTAGCCGGGATGATGGGCAAATCTCCCTACACTTCAAACAGGTTCTGGGGTCGTGGAGCTCCAGGAGGGACAGAGAGAAGGGGCAAGAAAGAGGTCAGCCCCAGCCACCAGCCTGGACCAGGTGACAGTCGGAGGGGAAGGGGTTACCTGAGCACTTGCCTGTGGCTCCACCCAGGGCGCTGCAGGGGGTCAGAGCTGGAGCCCCATCTGCCCTCACTCACCTGCGGTCACCCTTGAGCCTCAGTTTCCTCAGCTGTAAAATGGGGATGAGGGGTGGCTGTGAGGATTAAGGGAGCGAGTGCAAGTGAAGGGCACCCGGCAGATGCAGGAAGTGCTCACTCATGTGAACTGATGCCCCTGCTGTTGTCAGGACCCCAGGACTGTGACAGAGAAGGCACATGGGCCCATTTCACAGATGGGGCTAATGGCTGCGATGGCTCCTGGCTGCTGACATGCCTTTGGGCCAGGCGCCTGCACATCTGACCCCACGTCCCCTTCACAAGCGCCCTACTCGGCAGGTGTTCCAGCCCCCTCTCCACAGGGAGAAGCTGTGCCTCAGGTGGGTCAAGTGCCTCCTGGATCACACAGCCCGCAGGGAGCAGGGCTTTCTGCCCCCAGGGCCCAGGCTGGGCCACCACCCAGACCCCACGCTGACCAGGACACTCAGTCACAGCACTGATGAGCAGGTGGCAGACACTGGTGGCTGCCCGCCCAGCAGCCCACCCCTCGTTCCTTCACTCACAGAGCCCTGGGTTTGTTCTGCAGCAACAGGCTCAGGCCTGGTGGACCTCCCCAGCCCAGGGGAGAAGCCAAGCCTGGCAGCCCACACCCCTTCTCCAGAGATTGTTTTAGGGCTGAGAGTGCCACCCAGAGCTGGCCATTGAGATGTAAGGGAAAATCTGCTGGTGGAGGGACTTCTTCTGAGAATCATTTTTTCTGCTTCACTCCACTCCTTTCTTAATTTGAATGCTGTAGTGTGAGACATGATGTTTGGAGCTGTGGCAGCCATCTTGCAACCATGAGGCAATAAGCTAATGACAAAAGCCGACACAACCAAGGATGGTAAAGAGGAGAGAGGGAAAGAGCCAGGTCTTTGTTGACATCTCTGAGCATCTGACCAAGCGGCAACCACCTCTTTTCAGACATCTGGTTATGTGAGAATATTTCACATCTCAATTGCCTGAGCCACTGTTTTTGAGTTTTCTGTTACATGCTGCCCAACACAACTTAACTAACAGAAGTGCCTTCTATATGCCCAGCACTCACGTGCCATAACCCTCACCACACAAGGTCATAGTCATTTGTCCATACCTGTCACCCCGTCAGACCCTAGAATCCTGGAGGTGAAGGTTGTGTCTTGCACATCTTGTAGCTCCCAAGTGTCAAACAGGTCATGACCACTGGTGATTCCCAGTTCCCACGGCACAAACAATGCGAAGGATGGAAGTAATGAATGAAAGAACATTAATTAATAAATAAATGATTATAGTAAATATGAAAGTGCTTTGTAAACTGTAAAGCGCTGAGCCCAAGTGCGGGCTTAGGTTCTGGCATGTGGATACAGGTGCGGGAGGGAAGAGGTTCAGGGTGTAGGGTAGGGATTAGAGCAAAAGATTCTTCAGGGGGAACGAGGCTGTGTCTTCTTCCCAGACATCCCCCTGCCTCTGCATCCTGCTAGCACAGAGGCCAGGTCTGAAACCCTGCACCCCGAGCGCTCCTGCCATTCCCCTGGGCTGCTGGAGCATTTCACAGCCATCACCTCTCTCTCCCCAAATAGACACGGAAAGACAGGCATTGTGCCCTGTTATTTTCTCTCTAAAACACTGCTGTGAGAAACCAAATGGTTATCATTACTCCAGCTGTGATTCCTCGCTATTATTTTTAAAGGTGAAAGAGGGGTGGGCCCCAGGAGAGGAGGCGGTGAGGGGAAGTGGAAAGAAACTGTTCAGGGCAAAGGGCTTTCCAAATTTCAGCTCCTGTTTCACAGGGAGACTGGATTAAGGGATCAAATCAAATGAATTTTGCCAGCAGAGTAAGAGATCTATCTCCCCCCAGATGCTTTACTTTGACTGTTGGCTTTGAAAGATTTGACAGAATTCATTTTTCTAGCAGACAAGAGAGATCAAGGCATTAAACAAAACATATTCTGCCGTGAGAGCGCTGTTAGCTGCTTAGTGTAATAGAGGTGAGTTTGCGGCAAAAGCGGGAAGTCATTTTTTCCCGTGGAAATTTGCCTGTGGCATAGAGGGGAGTCGGTGGGCAGGCAGAGCAGATGTGGAGGTGGCCAGGCCCTCCTGAGTCTGCTGTCCTGCCCTCAGGATCACCCTGAGGAAGCCGGCCATGGAGAACCTTGACCTCTCGGGGCTTGAAGCTCAGGGCCGTCTGGGCCTCGGTTTCCCTTTATCACACAGGACAAGGGTCTTTTCATTAAAAGCTGCCCTATTTCAAGCAGACATATGTTCTGCGTTATCTCCTTTTGTCCTCACAACAACCCTCGAGCACTTAGCCAAGTCAGATTGGGGTGTGTCACTTAACCACTCTGACCCTTGGGTTCCTCATCTGCACAAACAGACCTGATGAGATTTACCTCCAGGGGGAGCTGCAGTTCAGTGAGCCCATGGATGTGGAGCACACCGTAGGCCTTCAGGTGGCAGTGGTCCCCAGGAGGCCATGTTGGGGCAGGAGGAAAGAGGGGGGCTTTGGGGACAATCTTGGGTGAAGGGATCTCGGTGGCACACAGAGGCATCCAGTGAGTGGCTGCATCCAGTGAATGTCATTAGTTGGGGTGAAGACACTGGCTGTGAGCCAGACAGCCAAGGTCAAACCCCTGTCCCACCACTGCCTGTACCATTGGGTCCCTTCTCTCTGTGCGTGTCGGCTTTCCCATCTGTAACTCGGGGACGATAACTACACCACCCTCACAGTCTGGGCCTAGGAGATGCATGTGAAGAGGTGGCTCAGAGGGTGATGACTGCGACCACGACGACAATGATGATGCCGATGGTGAAGATTCTCCCCCCAGGAGTGATGATAATAACAGTAACAACAGCTCTAATAACGGCTGGCATTCATCGGGCACTTACTGTGCTTTGTCTCAACCCTGCAGAGAATAGGTTCATTATGACCCCACTTGGCTCTCCTGCCTCTCCCCATGTAACTCCCCACCCTGAACTCCTCCAGCCCTATTGAACCCTGCCTGTGGCCCTAAGCATTGGTGTCTGGAGCTCACATCCAGAAGTGTAGCCAGCAGAATGGGGCCTTGCAGCCCAAGCTTGGGTGTTCATAAATTCAGGCCCGGGACTCAGGGAGAGCGGGCTCAGACCGGCCACTCCCCTCCTGACTGGTAACCCAGGGCGAGTCCCTCCCGCCCTCTAAGCAGTTTTCCATGTCAGAGACAGAGTGAGAATTAACCTCAGGTCTTTGTGAAAGATGACCCCAGCAGGACCTCATACAGCAGGTGTGACCCACCCCCAGATGCGAACCCACCCACAGGTGTGGAGCCCTTATAAGTGTCCGGGGACATGCTGGACACAGGTGTGCAGCGTTTGGTCTTGTTACCTTCTTGTCTCATGGAAGGAAGAGAGCGAGGGAGGGAGGGAGGAAACTGAGTGAGTGAGTGGGTGACTGTCCCCACCAGCAGTCTATAAGCAAAAGCCATGCCCACCGTCATGACCCCCGAGCCAGGCACGCGGGGGGCTCAGGAGAGATGTTTGTTGAATAGATGAATCAGTGCCCTCCAAGGGGTCCCTGGAGGTGGTTACCAATGGGAGGTGGACAGCTAGAAGCAGAAATCAGAAGCCAAGGTCAGGGGGCAGGAAGCCTGTACAGAAAGAGATAGGGGGCAAGCCAGGTGCGAGGGTTCTGAGTCACCCCAGGGCAGACCCGGCTGTCTGCATCTGTCTTGCCTCTGTCCTCTGGGGTGAGTAGCCTGGGGCGACAAGCTGTTCTTAGATGGGCCCAGTGGGCTGACACGCCTGCTTTGTCCCCAGTCTGCCTGTTCTCACCTGGAGCCCACTTCTTCCCTCCAGGCCTCTGTCCTTGGGTCCCATGCAGCACAATGGCCTGTCCATGCCCCATTCCTGTGCCCACACTCATCCCCAGGCAGAGACTCCCTTCCTGACCTGATGCTCTCAGGTCCTGCCCCACCCCAGCCCCATTCATGGCTCCTCAGGCTGCCCTGGCCACCTCCACCTAAAGTACAACCACACCACAATCCCTGCAGTATCACTGGTGGGGAGCACGTGGGCATGCAGCTCTGTGTTCATGATGCTGCAACACTGATGAAGCCAGCGCTGGAGCCAGGCCGTCAGCCTTTAATGAGCAAACTGCAGCGGCCTGGATGGGCCCCTTGCTGATCCACGGAGGCCTTGCACCTCCCCCAGACCCGCAGCTTGTTTCAGCCCTGGTAGGTCTTGTAGGATTCTTGTAAATTCTCCAAATTTGCCATTGGCTCCAGGGCAGGGACAGTGGAGAGAGTGGAACCTCTCCTTGGGCAGCCCGTGTTGGTCCCTTCATTGGAAACAGAGTTTATTCAGCTCTGGTCATGGGTGGGACACTGTGCTGAGTGGCTTCTTCACATTATCCCATTTAAAAGTCACAACAGCCTAGAAGGCAGTGCCGTTACTGCTGCCTTTTTTGCAGAGGAGGAAACCAAGCCTCACACATGTTTGCTGGTCACCCAAAGCAGAGCCAAGTTTCAATGACATTTCATTCCACTGGCCCAGTCTACAGCTGCTTTCTGGAAATGTGGCCCACGTGCAATAGAAATGCTGGCATGTGCGCCAGGTTCTTACCCTGGAAGTGGCTTTCAAAGGTCACCTGGTCCTACCTTCTTATTTTCTAGGCCAAGAAGCAGAGGCCCAAGGGGGTTACACTCACATCATTTCCTGCAGCAGTTAGAGCTGGGCCGGGTCTGGGAGCGGGTCTGCTCGGCCCAGGCAGCCTCTGTGCTCTGCACTCCTGTGAGGCCAGCTCCTGCCAGGCAGTAAGGCTACCCGCACGGCCCAGGTGGCTGCCAGCCAGCAGTTTGGCTAATGGGATGGCACCGAGAGTCAGGGAGGTGCAGATGCCACAGTCACAGGAGGGCTGAGTCAGTGCCCAGCGGGGTGGCAGAGTAACAAAACCAGTAAATTATAACAGCAGCCGTGGTTTGCTGACAAGTACTTACGGCACATGCCGAGTACTTTACCTGTGTAATCTCATTTAATCTTCCCAACAACCTGTGAGGTCATTTACCCAAGGTCACCTGACAGAGAAGAGAATTAAACCAAAGCCCCAGGCACTCCAGAGCTCATGCTCACAACTGCTGTGCTTTGCAAGTAAACAAACAAGAGAACCCCACACAGCTCCACCTCTGCCATCAGTGAAAACCAGCCCATCTGGTGCCATGAGAGCTGGGGGCCTTTGCAGAGCCACTAGCCCTAGGCTGTCCAGTGCATTAGCCCCTGGCCAGGTGCCGCCGCTGAGCACTTGAAGTGTGGCTGGTCTGAACTAAGCTGCGCTATGAGTGCCAAAGACACCCGGATTGTAGGATTTAGTATAGAAAAAAAAATGTATAATATCTCACTGTTAAGATTTTAACGTTGATTACAGGTTGAAATGATATATTGAGTTAAACAAAATACATTCTTAAAGCAAAGTTCACTTGTTTCTTAACTTTTTTAACATGACTACTACAAAATTTAAAACTACATGCATGCCTCCCATTATATTTCTGTTGGACGGTGCTGATCTAGACCCAAGTTCAACTAGGCTGCTGATGTACCAGCTAGAGGGGAGGAAATGTTCCCTGCCCCTCTCTCAAGCCCTGTTTAAGCCCAGGACTGTGCGCCAGAGCAGAGACACCGCCAGCATCCTGGGTGCAGACCCTCACCCTCACGTCCCCATTGCCCCTATAGCAACCAAGATATGGAGCAGGCTTCTCATGAATGCTGTTGGTGGAAACACAGACACCTGCTGTCACCAAGCTCATTACACGAGGAAGAAAACGAGGTTCAGAGCATTGAAGTTCACACAACTGCAGAGTGCTGGGGTCAGCTTCAAACCCATTCAGTATCCCAGGCTGCCAGGATTCAGACCTGGTGCCAAGTCAGTGCCAGGGGCATCTGATGGCACCTTGGTCCCCAACAATGATTCTTACGATGTCAGACGCACCAAAGCATACACTTTAGAAACAGAGAGTAGACTTTAGCATCCAGAGTCCCACCCTCTCAGATTTCCTGAGTCACAGAACTAGAACAGCTTAGACTCCCAAATTCCCACAATCAGAGCGTGAGGGGGGTCTGCAAACCACAGGAGGGGTGCGTTTTAGACCTACAGACCCTGAGAAGCACAGACTTCGGGTATCACAGATGCTGGACCCCGGGCATGTGTTACACCCACGTGGGCTCACGTGAGGCCTGCTGGGAGCTCAGGGCATGGCAGGGGAGCAGGGGAGGGGTGAGGAGTGGGCACTGAGCCTGCCCAGGACTGGCCCAGCAGGTTGGACTTGGAGCTACAGCCCTGAGCTGTGTCCAAAGGGAGGTAGGGACCTCCCTCTCTATTTGGATGATAGAAGTCAAGCCCATAACTGTCTAAGAAAAAGATAGCTGCCTAAAGACAGGGGATGTCTAAGCTGGGGACACAGGCTTTACAGGAAGAAGATCTCTTGGCTGGGGCATCCTGGAAGGCTTCCTGGAGGGGGTGTGATTGGAGCTGGGCCCAGAGGGAAAGTGGGATCAGGTCCTGAGCTCATGGTCGGAGTGTAGGTCAGGGGTCAGCGAGGGAGATAACTCCATACAGAGGAGACAGCTTGAGTGCAGTGTGAGGCATGTCTGAGGAACAGTGCTCGTCTGCAGACCCTGCAGCTCAGAGAGTGGGGCAGGGAGTTGGGATTAAGAATATGAAGCTGTAAAGACCTCTCTAGGTGGATTAGCATGCTGGGCTCAAGTTTGGACTTTTGATGCTACCAAATAGTATCAGATACTGGAGTATCAGTAACCTCTGGGGGAAAGAGAAACGACACAAACTCAAGTCACCATTTATTGAGCATATACTATACATCAGGCACCACCCACGCACTTTACGTACATTTCTCATTTAATTTTGTAACAGCCCCTGTGAAGTGAGGTAGGTGTTAGGACCCCCATTTGAGAGACGAGGAAACTGAAGCTTAAAAGGATTAAAAAAAAAAAAAGAAAACCTCACTCTAGTTCACATGGCTGCTGAGAGGCAAGGTCAGTAAAGGCACCGGATCTCTCTGCCCCCAAAGCCTCTGCTCCCCAAGATAGCCCTGTGAGAGGCGTAGACTGGAAGGGGTGAGCCTGGAGTCAGGGGGTCCCTGGGGAGCTACTAGGTGTCCACGGGGAAAAGACCAAGAGCAAACAGGTGGAAGCCGGGGGAGGGGAGGTGGGGAAAGAGGTGGAGGGTAAATGGGGGTCTGGGAGGCTGAGGGCCCAGGGGATTCACAAGAGCAGAGCTGAGGACCTAACAGACATCGGGGAAGGGTCGGGGAGGCGGGGAACATGGGGACGGCTGGGCCACATCGGTCACCAGAGTGAGCCTCTGATGGACAGGCTGGGAGTCCTGGTCTCCTTCTGCTGAGGCCCCGCCAGGTCCCAGGGCAAAGCCAAGGAGGAAACCCGAGCTGCGGTTGGCAAACTCTGCTCCTGATCAATTGCTGACCCTCAGGAGGGCTAATTAGCTGTTGCATAAGCTATCACTACAGGTAATGACCATCTGGATAAACACTCAGGGATGCTGAGAGGGCCCAGCGGGTCACAGGAGGAGCCTGGAACCATCCCCAGACCCAAGGATGACAGGGACTTCGGAGTCAGGCAGACCCGGCTCCCTGTCTTGGTTGCAGCCAGTCACCAGCTCTGGGACTTTGCGCTTAACCTGGCTGAGCTCAGCACCCATGTGTGTAAATCGGGACTAATAACAGTATCAGCCTGAAAGAATTAATAGGATGAAGTGAGAGCGTTTATAGACAGTGCCTGCTTCCTGACACGGGGAGCGTCTAGAATGCCAGCCCCTCTTCTTCTCCCTCCCAGGCTCCCTCCTGCCCCCCACCCCTCCTCCCAGCACAGCACAGACGTCACCCTCACCCCACACCCACTGGGCATCATTTCTGGGACCCGCACTCAGCTCTCCATGAGCACTCTTATACAACCCTGTGAAGTGAGATTTTATTATTAGTCTCATTTCATAAATGAGAAAACAGACTCAGAGCAGTGATATCAAACCACACAGCTGGTGAGGGACAGTGGGACTCCAGCGCCCTGCCATATCTGCTTTCCCAGCTCGGGTGCGGCCCAGGCTGGCCCCTTCTCTCCCAGCAGGGCTGCCTGGGGCCTGGCAGAGCCGCCTGGCTGTCCTCCAGCAAGAGGCTGACGGGGGCTGGACAGCAAACTCCTCCCGCCTCCACCTGTTCTGGACCAACCCCCACTTTCCCAAGTAGACACGGCTTCAGGGTCTCCCCAGGTGCAGATGGCATCATGTGGGGTCACAGGCCCTTCAAACAGGCGATTTACGAGCCTGTCACGTAGACCTGTATGAGCTACACCAGGATCAATGTTAATGCCTCCCTGACTAAATTATGCCCCTGAGCAGCTCCTTCCCCTTGGAGAGACCTGGGGCTCCGTCCTGTCAGTTACCCAGAGGTGGTGTCAGCTCACACGGGGGTCTGGGGGAGGCAGGACAGGACTGTGGGCTCTGCCAGGCTGGCCATGAACTTGTGTCTCCTTTAAGAGCCGGGCTCTAAATTTCCGACTCTGCCACTTAACCTCTTTTCACCTCAGTTTCCTCATTTGAAAAACGGAAACAATAACAGCACTGGCTCATGTGGTTGTCACGTGGACCACGTTAACATGTGTAAAGAGCTTAGGACAAGGCCCCCAGCACGTGCCTTAAACAATCAGGGTGTGGTAGTTACAGTTAGTACCTTAAATGCCCCGTCCCGCCCCCCTCAGCCCAGCTCCTCTGCTCTCATCGCATCCCACCTCCACCACCCACACTTGCTCCTGGAACCCTGCCCTCAGTCTTCATGCGCACCGGCTCAGAGGCCTCGGGGTGAGACCCCAGGGATGGTTGCATTTCTCAGGGGCCTCTGGAAACCTGAGCAGTTTTTGAGGCCCACAGGGACGCTTAGAGAAGCTAAGTTACTCACCAGCTACTGAAGATCACGACCCCAGGATGCATTAACTGTTAGGTGACTGAATCCTTCTCCCAGGGACCACAGGATCTCAGCTAGAGCCTACCGCTGGGATTGCCGGCTATGGAAGGGAAGCCCTCCTCTGCCACAAGTAGACCCCCAACCTATGGATCTGCCCACCCTCTACCTGCCTGACCACCTCCTGCCAGCCTGCAGAGAGACTGTGCATTCACTCATGCAGCAATTCTTAAGGGAGATAAGAGCACTGCTCTTATAAGAGATAAAGCACTGCTTGTCCTCTAGAATTTTATAGCCTCTTTCTTCCACTAGTGCATCCTGGGGTCATGACTTTCACTAGCTTGTCTGAAGGTCAGGGAGGAGAAACTAGGTTGGACCTCAAGAAGCACTTCTTGTGGGGATGGGCGGTGCGATACAGTGGTTACAGGCACAGACTCTGAGGGTGACAGACCTGGGACTGCATCCCAGTTCCACGGCTCACCAGCTGTGTGTCCTCAGGCAAGTAACTTAACCTCCCTGAGCAGCATGTTCCTCACCTGGAAAGTGAAGGTAACCGTATCTGCCTTGCAGGCCCTCGGGGCTGACTGAGACATGGCGAGGGAGGAGCCTGGCACAAGGTGGCGCTTACTTCAGAGCAGCCTTTATCCTCTTGGAGGGAGTCGCGCTTTGGGGAAAGGACCAGGCAAATCCCAACTCCACTCCTTCTGCCTCATTTGACCTCTCTGAGCCTCGGTTTCCTCATCAGTGAAATGAGGAAAACACAGCCTGACCCTCGGGAGGGGATTGGGGGAGGAGCTGGAGGCGCGGGAGGTGAATCGATCTGGATCTGGACCCTGAAGGTCCAAACCCAACACTACCCTCCGCCACGGGAGCCGTCAGCTCCTCCTCCCGCCTTCTTCGTCTCCACCTCGGTGTTGGGGACGCGTGAAGGGCGGGGTGGGGGAGACGCGCAGAGATGAAGTCCCAGTCATGCCCTGATCCAGCGTTTGATGCCTCAGTTCCCTGCCAAGTGTTGCCCAGGCTCTGGGGACCCCTCCAGTGATGGGGAGCTCACCACCCCCTGGACTGGGCGGCAAGAATCCCAGGGCACCAGAGGGGATGAGGCAAGGAGTCCTGAGCTGCTGCAGCCTCCAGGCACCAGCCCTGCAGGGCACAGCCGGCCCAGGGCCACATCCTGAGAGGTATCCCCAGCGTCACAGGAGCAGTTTTCCCCAGTAACTCCAGGTACTATGGGAGAGAAGGAATCTGTGTGTTAGAGAGACAGTCAAAAAAAAAATTTTTTTTAATGATAAAGAAAAGAGAAATCTAAAGTCTCCTGGGAAAAGACAGGACCCATTTTTCAATTTCTCTTTGAATCATCTGAAAAAAATTACACCTTAACCACAGTGGCTCTTTATTGATTCAGGGAGTAACAGAGCTATTAGCCCAAGACCCGCAAGGCAGGGCCTGGAGAGCAGAGACCTCGGCCCCCCGCTGTGATGTCCAGGGGCAGCCAGCACCACAGGCAGGGAACACTCTGCTCTGGGCGCCACCTCCAAGCTCTGCCTGAATTCACTGTGTGGCCTTGGGAAATCCCACTCCCTCTCTGGGCCCCTTCTCCTCCTTGCTCCTGAAGGGTGGGACCAAGGGGTCTCTGTAATTTATCCAGATCTGAGCTGATGTTCAGGATCTAAAATGGCCAAGGGGGCGAGAAGGGGCAGACCAGAGATGGGACTGAAGGGTGTAGACAGGAAAGACCAGAGGAACAGCCTGGGTGACCATGAGTTTCCCCGAAACCTGGCTCCCGGGTCCTGACTGCACTGGAGGTTTCACCCTCCACCAGGAACCTTGGGGGCATCCTCGACCCCTCCCACTCCCTCCCTGCAGCCCATATCAAATCCACCTCCAGTTTCATTTCCCCAAACTGCTGCCATCATCCTCTCTCTCCGACTCCATGGCCTCTTGCCACCCCAACACCTGCCATCATCTCCCATCTAGACCTTTTCTCAGCCTCCTCCCAGCCTCCTGCCCACCGTCCTCTCCTGACCAGAGGCTGCAAAGAGCAATTCACCGCAGAAATCCACTCAGGCCTCCTGAGTTCTGGTCTTTCCCCCGTGTTCTCAGGAGGAGGACAGAGCTGCTCCCTGTGGCCGACCTGGTCCAGTGGGGCCCGGCCCAGCCCCCCACCTCCAGCCTCACTTGCTTCCTCCTTTCCCATCACACCTCCACTCAGGCCCCGAATTCACCCCCCTCGCACTGCAGATTCTTTGCATGCACTGGAGCACACCTCCTCCCCATTTCTCCAGAGTTTCCCCTCCTTGACCCTCAGACCTCCTCAGGAAAGCCTTCCTCGACCTTCCTGCCAAGGTCAAACCCCGGCACAGGGTCCCGAGCCCTGGGAACCTCTTCTGGGGCACACTGGTCACAGGGCATGTTCCAGGTCATTTGGCGACTGTCTGTGCCCCCACTGGGCTGTGAGCTCAGGGCTGGGAAGTGTCATTGTTTCGTTCACTGCCGTAGCCCCTAGAACAGGGCCTGGCACATCGTAGGTGCTCAGTAAATACTGGTGGGAGGAAGGCATGGAGGGAGAAGAATCGGTGGAGTTTGCTCTGTTCAGAGAAGATGCCTAGAAAACAGAACAGAGACACAGGACTAAAGGATGGAGGACCAGCGGCTCCCGAGCCACAGCCGGGGACTCAGGAGATGTCATCTCCAGCCGGGAGCCCCTGAGGCCGAGTTGGGGGACAGAGGATGAGAGTTACTCTGGGAAGCTCCAGATGGAGGCCAGAGAGGCGGGAGGGCCAGGAGGGACATGGTCTCCCCAGAGGAACATGGTCTCCGCTCAAGTCTCCCATCTGCGGGAGGACCCGCCACTCTGACCACATCCCTCCCCTGCTCCCAAACCATCCTTGGCTCCCAGCGCTGCCTGCTCAACCCACCTTCCCCGCCTCACCTCCCTCCATTTGTCCCCACAGGCCCTGGGCCTGGTCCCTAATCTACCACTTTCTTCAGCTCAAGTGTCACCTCTTCCAGGAGGCTTTCTCTGATTCCCTTTGCTGCTTGTCCCTCCTCCATTCCCAGAAGACCCAGCTGATGTCCCTCCTACAGAGCTTGTGTCAGTCTCACCACTAGATCATGAGCTATTGGAGGTGACAGGAGGTTTTATTCTTCTCTCCCTCACCCTGGCACACAGCCCAGCACGCAGTGGATCTCAAACTGGGCGGGACAAATGAATGAATGAATGAATGAATGAACATTACTAGCCTCCATTTATTCAGGACCTGCTGTGTACCAGGCACTGTGCTAACATTTTACGAGCATCATTTCATTTAATCCTCCCTACAACCCCTCGTAGAGTGTACTGATATATGCCCATAGTACCGACGGGGAAACTGAGGCTCGGGGGGTTGGATCACTCACCAAGGTCACATAGCAAGTAAACTGAGGCAGTAGAACCTCCCTGCTCAGCTCCATCCGACGTCTCTTGCTCTCCTCCTGATCTGAGCCCATAGTTCATGGTCACATCCAGGGCTTCCCTGCCAATCCCTCCACTCACTGAGGACCCACGATGGCTGCTTTGGTTGAAAGTCATGAAGTCACCCAGCCTCAGTTCAACAAAGAAGGACCTGCCTTTTCCCAGTGCGTGTGCAGGCATGAGTGTGTCACTTAGGGACCCCTGCATAAGTGACAGGTGCATCCATAAGAGACCCCTCAGTCCTACCCACGGACTCTCTCCATGCTTACCGTAGGCAGAGACCCCTGTCCTCTCCCCTCCAGGGGCTGGCAGCCCTCCCAGGCCCATGTGGGTGCTGGAGGCTCCCTCTCCATTGTTCCGGGAACATCACCTATAGATCATGAAGTCTGAGGCTGTAATGTCAGGGTCATTTGTATATCTCCAACGAGCCAGAGGCCACAGGGCTGTTCAGATCCCAGAGATTCTGGGGAGGGGAGGAAAATGCGCGGATGAAAACAGAGGGAGCACAGAGGAAATAGGATGTGCCAGGGAGATTAATCCACTGCTCAGACATGAAAGAAATATGTTTACTTATATTTTATTGCATCTTATTGCAATGTACACTTCATACTTAGCTGCTTGCAAGCCTCGGATTATCCAGAGAGAAAGCGAAATGAAAGACAAGAGAATAAAAACATGGACAAAAAAGCTCCTGAAATTGAAATCATTAAGAGAGAGAAATAAAAGCCAGACTTGAGACAAAAGCAGTCACTTGGCGCCAGGGCCCTCTCAGCACTGACACCAGGTCCCCAAGGCCACAGAGCCCAGTGCCAGCTGCCCACCAGCTCTGCAGTCCTGATCACTGGCATCAGGGGAAGTCCCAGGCCAGATCAGGAAGCTCTGCTGTCCTAGAGCTGCTCCCTACTTGCTATGTGACCAGGGCAGGTCACTGCCCCTCTCTGAGCCTCATTCCCCAAGGATGAAATGAGAGGCCTGGACCAGACACCTTCAGAGGCAATGGGAGGAGCGGGGGAGTGGTTAAAATAAGAGCCCTTCCTGGGGCTCAGGGAATCCCATAGACAGCCCCTGTTATGAGCTGAATTGTGACGCCCCCCATTCATATATTGAAGCCCTCTCTAATCCCCAATTTGACTATACTTGGAGATGGCCCTTTAAGGAGGTAATTAAGGTTAAATGAGGTCATAAGGGTGGGGCCCTGATCCAATAAGACGAGTGTCCTTCTAAAAAGAAGAAGAAAAACTGGGGTGCACACACAGAGAAAAGGCCATGTGAGGACCCAGAGAGAGAGGCCTCAGGAGAAATGACCCTGTTAGTACCTTGATCTTGGACTTCCAACCTCCAGAACTATAAGAAAATAAAATTCTGTTGTCTAAGCCACCCAGTCTGGTAGCCTGTTATGGCAGCCCTAGCTGATTAATACACCCCAATAAGACCCACTGATAGATCTGAACCAACGGTACCCAGTAATCAGGATGACATGCTGAGGGCAGGTGGAGAGAGGTGGATGTTAGTATATTTTCCTGACCCTTATGCACCTTCTTTCTCCACCAGCATCCCAGCCCGTGCCATCTGTGCCTCCCCTGTCAAAATTGCACCCAGGGGGCTTCCCTGGTGGCGCAGTGGTTGAGAGTCCGCCTGCCGATGCAGGGGACACGGGTTCGTGCCCCGGTCCGGGAAGATCCCACATGCCGTGGAGTGGCTGGGCCTGTGAGCCATGGCCACTGAGCCTGCGCATCCGGAGCCTGTGCTCCGCAATGGGAGAGGCCACAACAGTGAGAGGCCCGCGTACCGCAAAAAAAAAAAAAAAAAAAAAAAAAATTGCACCCAGGAAAGGCCCTGAAATCCCCTCTCACTGCAGAGTGATTGGCTGATGAGGAGGAAGGAGTAGAGACCTGGTCCCCCAGGGCAACAACTTCCATTTTCTAACAAATGGGCACTAAGAGTCTCAGGCATCAAAGAGGGAAGACCTTGGTGGAAGGGAACCCTCCAGCTTCCTGGCCACTGATTCTGCCCTCCCTCAAGGCCAGAAAATCATGGGGGAGGCAAGGAGCTCAGGAGGGACTGTTAGTGGAATGTCCAGGTGCTACTGCTGGTGTACGTGTGTGTGTGTTTTGAGAGAGACAGAGACAGAGACAGAGGGAGGGACCAGTACCTCAGGAATAACACAGAGCGGGAGGCGACTCAGACACCTTTTTATCCCTGGTACCAATGATGAAGCCTCCTTAGCTGCCCAGAGCAAGAATGAGGCTCTCAGGCAGGCTCTGGAGACACAGTCAAGACCCAGACACAGCCCTGGGCTGGAAGATCCGGCAGCCTGGCTGAGGCCCCACTATGTGAGAACATGGTGACCACTGGGGACACAGGAATACAGACGTGAACAAAACACAAAGATCTCTGCCTTCATGGCAAACCATAGCCAACGTTTATTGAACATTTACTGCATTCTGAGCACCGTACGAAGCCCTTTGCAGGACTGACCTACGAATTAGGTATTATCACTGTCCTCGTTTTACAGATGAGGAAATTAAAGTTAAGTATCTTGTCCCATGTCCCACCCTACAAGTAAGTGCTGGCATCAGGATTCAGATCCAGGTTGGTCTGATCCAGTTGGTTTTCTAAACACAACATTATTAGTACTAATAGAAGCACCATTATTATCTCATTAGCACTATTAAGACAGACATCCCCATTAGCCTGGAATCACCAGATCGTGATGATAGTTGCTGGTGCTAACTGAGCTGGGTCAACCAGATGCCCCTTGCTTGCTCAGCCTTTTACATCAGCATCACGTTAGAGAGCCTGAGAGGTGGGACTTTCCTTACTCCTGTTGCGTAGATGAGAAAACTGAGACCCAGAGACACTAAGGTATGTGAATATCCCAGCAACTAGTGAGTGGCTGAGCAGGGATTTGCATCTAAGAGCAACTCCAAAGCCCTTAATTGAGGTCGAGAGAGGTTAAGCAACTAAAGTAATTAGACCCACACTATTGACACTTGCACAGCCAGATGTCTTAAGGTGGCCAATTAGACAATGTTCTGATGTCAGCATGTACAATTCCTGCTTCTTGCTGCCAAGTACCATGCCCTTGACACCCTTTTATCCGTCCCTCCCTGAGCCATGGGAGTTAGCACAGGCTGATACGTTCTCAAAAATGGAGCGAGGGTGTCTGTTGCAAACATCACTGAGTTATTTGAAATGGCTGGGAGTGTAAAGCTTTATTTTTGAAAGTCACGTCAAAACATTGCTAGGGTTGGGGTGGGCGAGCAGAATCAGAAAAAGGGACTCAGTCACAAGTATGCCGGTCCAGGAAGCCTCTGTGTGCCCATGAGCCTGAGACTCTACTCTCCTAACAGAGACACCAGGGCAGCCAGAAAGCACCAGTACAAGGACCTGCCAAAGTCCAGCTCCCCACAGCAGGCACTGGGAAGCCACAGAAGGAACTAGTGGGAACCATGGCAGCACCAGATAAACCAAGCAGACCGCAATGACTCTGATAACTAAACTGCCCCTGGGACCACGGCCCACAGCTGTAGGTCAAGAATCCATGCGCCAAACCCAAACGGGGTGTTTGCCTGCTAACGTAAAAGAGTTAAATAGGGAGGGCCTAGACTCCTCTGCATGATATGGCCACTGCAATAGGCGACAAAAATAAATATGAGCACATGGATTTGAAAGAAAGAAAACTGTCTCTATTCGGAGATGGTATGAGTCTCTTCGTAGAAAATCACAAGGAATCCACTAAAACAAACAAAAAAAAACCTTCCCAGAGCTGAGTTCAGCAAGCTCACAGTATAAAAGATCAACCCATGAAAGTTTACTGTATTTACTAACAATGTATTTACTAACTGTATATACTAACCATGAACATGTGGAAACCGAAATTTAAAACAATGACATTTACAGTCTCCAAAGGAAATGAAATATTTAGCTTACACTTAACAAAGCATATATGAGATCTGCATGCTGCAAATTACTGTAAAGAGCTTGGAAGTTATCATTCCCATCCTCACAATAAGAAAAAAAGCCGGACAAACTGAAAATCATCAATCATCTTCTGAGATCCATCAGAGAATTGAGGTCACAGACAAACTGGTGCCCTGAAACCTGGAAAGGCAAGAGGATAGCTAGCATCACAGCTTACCAAGGACAGAAGCCCTTAACTGGAGCCAGCAACTGTAGGAGCACTTTAAGCTCAACATGATGAATTGCTGAGGTCTCATAGTCTACTAGCTTGGGAGCTAAAAACTCCAAGAAGGCAAGTCGTAAGGGGGACTCCCACACTTTTGTGAGTTTAACCTCCAGGAACCCCATAAGGTTTTCAATGTGAAGACAGGAGAATTCAGATGCACTGAAAGACTGAGACATCATTCTAGGACTGTAGAATGTTTCCCATCCCCGCACAACGCCACTTCAATAAGGCTCCTGTATAATAACGTAGCTAAAAGGACTGCAAGCCTCAGACCCTATTTAAGGAGACTCTAGGAAAAGTCAAGACGACAAGGACACTGGAGGAAATTTTAGCCTCTGATACTGGGACTACAGCAAATGTAAACACAGCCTAACTCCTAGCCAGATAAACATAAAACCTCCCATTAAACGCTGATTTACCTGGGTCCCTTTGACCTGACGCATCGTGTCTAGCTATCAACAATAAATTTCACTCAAAGGCAAAAACACAGTCTGAAGAGATAAAGTAAGTATCCCAAGGAGGAGGTATACAGGCATCCCCAGTGAGGTATTGATGTTGTTTTTACAATAAAATAAGTCCAAATGCTCTCATTCTGATGTGTGGACGAGTGATATAGGATTCTCATTAGAAAGGGCATCAAGAAATCTTTCAATATGGAAATCAATGGACGCTCGTGAAAAGAATTACCAGCTGAATAACGAGGAAGGGCAAGTCAATAGAACTGAGAAAATATGGAGGAGAGAAGCCACAACTCACTCCCTGGTTACGGGGTCAGAGACACCAAATTGATTAAACAATGACACTGAATTGTGAGGAAACATGCAACTTCTTAACAAAGACAGAAACCAACTAATGGGATAACGAATGATCCTCAAAGAGCATCAGAGCCTGCAGTCATCTGAGCATTTTCTAACTACATAAATGATTCCTAAAGGCCCCACCTCTGTCCTGATCGAGTGCTGGGGCTAGACCCTCAGCCAGGTCCCACCCTCACTTGCTCTCTGAGCTCAGTCTCCCCAGTGTCTTCTCTGGACCAGAGACCAGTCTGTCCTGCCTACCTGTCCACCCTCAATGTGTAGTCCACCCCTTCCAGGAAGTCTCCCCTGATTACTCCAGGCCCCAGTCACTCAACCTCTGACCTCAGTCTAAACAGCAGTATGCCCTGAACCATGTGCTGATATTTAGTAAGAGTGTGAGTAGTGGCTCTTTCTTGCAGGTAAGAACTTGGACTCTGGAGTCAGGAAGACCTGGGTTCACATCCCAGTTTTCTGTACGACCTTGACCAAGCTGTTACCAGCTCAGCCTCAGTTCTCTCATCTGTGAGGTGAGGGTTATGATTTCCACCTCTCAGCAGATTTAATGAAATGCGGAATGTAAAGTGCTGTCACGATGCCTGACACTTAGGCAGTGCCCAAGAAATGTTGGTCATGGTTATAACCGCACCTAACAGTGTACAGAGCACAGCCAGATCTGTTAGGGTCAAGCTCTCTCTCCCATAGAAGGGACCACATCTGACATTTCTACAGCACTTTAAAGTTGGCAGAGCCCATTCATGCCATTTGTCTGTGGGGAACCTCAGATCCCCAGAGAGCAGGCAAGAGTGTGAGTCTGGGGCCAGAATCTCTGGGTTCAAATCCTGCCTCCACCACCTCCTAGCTCCCCTGTGCAAGTTCTTTCCCCCATTTGACCTTCAGTTTCTTCACCTGTAAACTGGGGCTAACAATGCTGTCTCTTTGTAGGATTGTTATAAGGTCTATACATGTAAAGCATGTAGGACAGTGCCTGGCCTGTAAAATCTGTCCGTCATGTCTGAGATCTTTATCATCCTCCCCATTTTACAGATGAGCAAACTGAGGCTCAGAGAGGCTAAGGCACTTGTCCAGGACCACACAGATGATGGCTGTCAAAGCCAGCTCTTTAACTCAGATCCATAGTGTCTGGACCCGCATCCCACCTACCATGTGTCAAGGGCTGTGCCCTTTACGCCTCATCTCGTCCCACAGCTGTCCTCGGAGCAAAGTCTCCTCATCTCCCATTTCACAGGTGAGGGAACTGAGGTCCGGGATGCGCATGGAACTGGCCCGAGGTCCCACAGCCAGTAAGGGAAGAATTCCCCAGAATTCAGACCCAGGGCTCCCTGTTCCCAAACCCGCAGTGAAGGCAGTTTCCTCGTCCCTTCCTTGTCCCCAGGCTGCAGGGCGACTGATGGGCCCCAGCTGAGGGCAGGGGGCTGCAGGGACAGGGGACCAGCTGGGGCCTGTAGGGAGGGCAGGCTGGGCAGCCACCCCCGGGGCTCCAGAGATCGCCCGAGTTCCGAACTTTGTCTGCTGGAAATTCTGCAGAGTTCAATCCTTTGCAAAGCCTGAGCCTCCTCTGAGGACGGGAAGGAGAGGGGAGAAGGACGCACTTTCTCTCCATCCTCTCCCTTTGGCATCTGCAGAGCTGTGCACATGCATCAGAAGAAGAAGGTACATCTTCAAGGGCTCCAGCATAAACCCCACACAGATGGATTTTTCTGAACCTCATCATCTTTCCCTCCCAAGGTCAGAGGTGATGTCAATAACATCCTGCCCACTGCCTGGCGCAGATCTGCGGCGAGGCCACACGCCTGTTTTAGGAGCTGTAAATCCTTCTCCCTTCCCCTAGAAATCATTTGGAAACCTGGTTGCTAAATCCACCTAAATCCAGTGGTCCATGAGCCAAAGGCCTCTTCTGGGCTCATGCTCAGCTGTTGAGGCTCCATCTCCCCAGACCAGGTTCTATCCAGAGTCAGAGGAGCCGTAGGACCCACCGAGGCCAGGCCCAGAGAAAACCCCCCAAACCAGGTGGCAGTTGCTGCCCCAGCCTGCCTCGGCCCTCACCAGTCACCCGGGGGTGGGTGCTGTCACCAACCAGGCCGAGAAAAATTCCTAACAAGTCTGCAGGGAGCGAATCCACCTGGTGCCAGAGCTTCCCCCTCAGGCATATAACAAGCCCTTGTCAAGCTCCAGAGAACACCCTGGTTCCGAAGTGGCCCAAGCATTTGACTCGGAGTCCCATCACTTTACAAAGCCAGAGGGCTTAAGGCAGCATCTCCTCCAGGTGGGGAGGCAGGAAGTGGAGCCTACTTCCAGCCCCTCTTCCCTGCGGCTCTAGAGAGCTGTGTGGTGCTGCGAGCAGCGGGGGCTGAAGACGGGGAGCCCTCCTGTGCACGGGGCACGTGCACGACCTGCCTGAGGTCACACAGGGAGTGAGGCGCAGAGCTGGACTGAACCCAGGTCCACCGGGTTCCCGAGCTCATGCCCTTAACACTTAGGCGGCAGTTTGCAGATTCCCAGAAGAGGGTGGGGTGTGCGGAGGATTGGGAGCCCAGGCCTGAGAGCCCCAAAGTCCCGAAACACTCCTTGCTCCCCCCAAGTGGTGGGGGCACGTCTCGAAGCTTCTACTCCTCGCAGTGGCAGCTAGCGCCAGTAAACTACTCCCGGTAATGGAGATGTTTGCCTGGGGAATTAGGGAAGCAGTAAACAGAAGCCCGGAGTAATTAACCATGGACTGTGGATGTGCTCAGCCTTTCAATGCTGCCACCCCTGCAGTGGCTTCCCCTGCAGTGAGGTGATACCACTGGGTGGCGTTTGTCTGCCGAGATGAGCAAATGAGAATCAGAGTCAGAGCCATGGAGAGTCAGGGGTCGCTTGGAAGACCACTGAGCAGCATTCCCTCATTGGCCAGATAGGGAAAGCAAGGCCCCGAGCGGGAGAGACAGCTGCCCAAGGACACACAGCTGAGGGAAGAGATGGAGCTCATGCCCTGCTCACTGTGAGTGCAGCCGGATCATCAACCCAACTTTGTGGTGTCCCTTTGCCCTGACCTCACCTTTGTAAATAGTCCATTTATTAAACTCTCCTCAGAAGCAGCTCGAGCCATAAACCAGTAGGAACACTTCATGGTGATTTGGGGAAACTGGAGGCTGAGTGAGGACTAGCTGGAGAGTGAGAAACTCAAGAAAGCCACAGGACGAGGAGCCAACACACTTACTGGAAAAGACAACATCCAAAAAACTGACCATACCGAATGCTAGCAAGGATGCTGAGCGACAGGAACTCTCACGTATTGCTGATGGGAATGCAAAATGCCACCTTGGAAGACAGTCTGGCAGTTACTCACAAAGCTAAACATAGTCTTCACCTTATGATCCAGCAATCACACTCCTAAGTGTTCACCCAATGATTTGAAAATTTATGTTCGCAAAAAAATCTGCACATGAATATTTATAGCAGCTTTATTCACAATCACCAGAACCTGGAAACAATCAAGGTATCCTTAAATAGATAAATGAGTAAATAAAATGTGGCACATCCACATAATGGAATATTATTCAGTGATAAAAAGAAATGAGCTAACAAGCTATAAAAAGATATAGATGAAACTTAAATGCATGTCACTAAGCGAAAGAAACCTGTCTGAAAAGGCTATATAATGTGATTCTAATTATATGACATTCTAGAAAAGACAAAACTATTAAGACAGTAAAAAGATCATCTAGTGGTTGCACAGGTTGGATAGAAGGACAGGGTATATTTTAGGAGGTTGAAATTATTCTGTATGATACTGTAATGGTGGATACATGCCATTATGCATTTATCAGAACCCATAGAACTTTACAGCACGGAGAGTAAGTCTTAGTGTATACAGATCTTTAAAACATCGTGTAGGTGGTCAGAGAACCTAACTGTATTGCAAATGTAGGAAACAACCTGAGTAAAGAGAGTGGAGGGGAAAGGTGCTGACCTAAGTAGCTTTGGAAATGAGTTGATTCTGTAAGACTAAGATAAAAGGAACTATACATAAGAACTGTGTGCTGGTGGGTAAAGTTGTTTCCCAAGAGGATATCGATGAACAATTCTGATACTGCCATGCATGTGTGTATGCTCTGGAATTGAACAATCAGGCAGATGATTGAGGGACTGTGGGAGCCAGACTTCTCACTGTTAGAGTGGGATTTTATATATAAGCAAGGGGAGGAGGCTGGAATGATTCATGAGGTTGTGGATTAGAGTTGGAAGCATCAGCATGAACTCTGTGTTGCTTAATATCAATACTGACAGCTGTAGGGGCTTCCCAGGTGGCGCAGTGTTTGAGAGTCCGCCTGCCGATGCAGGGGACACGGGTTCGTGCCCCCGTCTGGGAAGATCCCACATGCCGCAGAGCGGCTGGACCCGTGAGCCATGGCTGCTGAGCCTGCGCGTCCGGAGCCTGTGCTCTGCAACGGGAGAGGTCACAACAGCGAGAGGCCCGCGTACTGCAAAAAAAAAATACTGACAGCTGTGTATAGAAATATTTTTGGACACGTGTCTATAAATCACTTAGCATACATCCGTACAGCTCTTTGCTCTATTAGTTGAGAGAGCCTAAAAGAAATGACACCCTAGTCACAACAAGCACAATTAATGGGCAGATCTTGGTGCCTCATAGCATTCTCCAATGGAACAAACCAGGATTCCTTAAAGAAATGGCTGATTCTAGGACTGGGGCAGGAAATATACAAAACAACCCTGCAGCAGGTTGTAGGGCCAGAAAATAGGGAAGTGCCCACAAAGCTACAACAATAACAAAAGGCCACATGGATGGCGGTATGACAAAGGGACACAGGAGCCAAATGAAAGAGTTCCCAATGGTCAAAGTTAGAACAATTTGAACAGCAAAATAAAGTAGCATTGGAATAAAACCCAAAGACTACAATAAATATCCACGAGTCCAGGCTGATATAAATGATTGAATAAGTTAATAAATTAATATATTTATTTATTATGTGTTATTAATTTAATAAACTATTCATGGGAGACAAATCTGCCATGACGAATTCCAAGTAATTTGTGTAGATATTCTGCCCTCTTGGAGGGGCAGCGTGGCTCCTACTCGTGTGTGGGCTGCACATAATGAGTTCCTTGCAAAGAGCACAGCATGGAAATGCATGTGGCGGGGAAGAGTAACTTCACAGGAAAACCTGGCAAGCATCACCTTAGCCAGATGATCGAGGTCAACACCAACAGTGATAAATCATGTTGATAATATGGACCTTGGCAAGGCGTGATGAAAATGAGACTTTGTGGTCATCCTTCCAAAAATTCACAGCCCCAGTCTAATCATGAGGAAAACATCAGGCTAATTCCAATAAAAGGACATCCAAAAATAAATGTGACCAGTATTCCACAAAAATGTCAAGGTCATCAAAACCAAGGAAAGTCTGGAAACTGTCACAGCCAAGCCTCAAGGAGGCATGATGATTAAACATAATGTGGCATCCTGGATGGGATTCTGGACCAGAAAAATGACATGAGGTAAAAACTAAGGAAATCTGAATAAAGTAAATTTTAGTTGATCATGCTGTCCTAATGTTGGTTTATTAATTGTAACAAATATCCCAAAGTGATATAAGATGTTAATAGTAGGGGAAATTGGGTGCAGGATATTTAATGAGTCTCTATACTACCTTCTCAATTTTTCAGCAAATCTAAAACTGTTCTAAACAGTAAATTCCATTTTAAAAGAAAAAATAGTTAAAGCTAAAGAAAAAATGAATATTCTCAACACTCCACAAAGAACTATTTTTGACATTTCCATTTCTTTGCTTCCAGTACTCTTTGTTTTGAGCTTATAATTAAGTGTCCTGGCGTGTTCTTGGTTATGGTTTTGTCTTTTAACGTTATGGTTTTGAGCAATCACTGTTTTGTTACGAGTGTAACCTCATAGCCTATCTCACAGCTGTTTTTGTTCACGGTGGAACATTCTACCAAGTGGACCATCTTGAGTTTAGTAACTGAACTCCTCATGTTGGGTTGATTGGGTTGTTCTCAAATTTTTGCTATTATAAGTAAGCCTAGAGACACAAGCTTCCAGAAAGGGATAGATGGGAGTCCTGAAGCCTCATTTTTCTTTCAAAAAAATACCTAATGCATATGCTACCAGTTCACTGAACAGGCAGAATCTGATGGGGCACAAACAGGAATAGCATCAATTCCCCCAGCCCTGTCTTCGAACAGGCTCCCTCTGAGCCCCCTACTCACCCCCAACAGGCACCACAGTTGCTTCAACCTTGAGCTCACCTTCAGCTGTAACAGCGTCTGGTGGAATTAAGACCTGCCCACTTATCAGCATGAAAAGATCCAGTCAGGTCCCCCCCTCCCCAGCTCAGGACCCACCAGGGTTCAGAGACCCCAGCTGGGGAAGTGTGGAGGTGGAGTACAGGCTCTGCTCGTTCCCTCCCCTTTCCCCTCTAGGATCCTGGCAGAGGACGGGAAAACTTTAGGGAAGAGGGGAGCAATTTTACTCTTGGCTGGTGCTGTCTGTGGTCCTCCCCCAGCTTTGGAGGTCCTGGGCACAGTGGGCGTGCACATGCCAGTTCTCTCCTGTGGCACAGATAGATGTGGTCATTGGAGCTACACTGTTCCGTGACAAAGGACATGCTATATGGCTGATCTTTTGTGTGCCACCCCGAGCCCAAAGGTCTTCCTTGTTCAGTCCACCCACTGCTGGGATCCCCTTCCCCCCAGGAAGGGCTCCCAATGAGATTATTCAAGGCTCAGTGAAAATCTGTGTCTTCCACGTGTGTCTTACTCCACTTGGGGCTGCTGTAACAAAAGTATCATAGACTAAGCGGCTTATAAGCAACAGAAGCTTACTCATTACTGTTCAAGAGGCTGGGAAGTCCAAGCTCAAGGTGCTGGCAGATTTGGTGTCTGGTAAGAGCCCTCTTCCAGGTTTATAACAGTCTGTCTTCTCTTTGTGAGCTAACACGGCAGAAGGGGCAAGGGATCTCTCTGTGTCTCTTTTAGAAGGACACGAATCCCATTCATGAGGCTCCACTCCCATCACCTAATCACCTCACAAAGGCCCCACCTCCTAATACCATCACACTAGGGAGTTGGTATCAACACATGAGTTTTGAGAGGAGGGGGACACAAACATTCAATCCATAGCAACACGGAGCACAGAAAATTCCCCACCCCTCCACTCCCTACCTGAGAGCACAGCTGCCCTTCCCTGCCCCCTCATCCATCCCTGCCCTGTTGAACAGCCCTGGCCAACTTCCAACCAACCTCAGACCTTCTGAATTCTCCAGACATGTTGACGTAGGTGACTGTATCTCCCAACAGTCGTCACGTGAGGAAACTGAGGCACAGAGAGGTTAAATCCCACATATAACACAGAGGATCAACAGAGCCAAAAGTTTGCTCTCAGAAAATATTTAAAAACAGAGAAGACTCTGGCAAAATTGAACAAAAACAGAGAGAGAGTGACAGCACAAATAAGCTATATAAGCAACAGAAAAGGGAAATCACCACAGAAATTACAGAGATAATGCATGGAAATTTGCATGAACAACTGTATAATAAATTTAAAATTTTAGATTAATAGAATATATTCCTAGAAAAATATAACTACCAAAACTGACCCAAAGAGAAATTTTTTAACCTCCATAATTTTGTAATCATTAAATTGAATCAATAGTAGAAATCTTCCCACAAAACACTTTATCCACATGGTTTTATAAGTGAGTTCTCCCAAACATTTAAGACAGAAATCATTCCAGTTTTGTGCTAATACTTTCATTTATGAGACCAAAAAACCCTTAAATCCAAAGTCAGACCCAAAATAAGTGTGCATGCAAATTTGGCAAGAAAATTCCAGCAATGAATAAATTAGATAATATATTATGACCAGGTTTGTTTATTCCTAGGAATGTGAGGCTAGTTTAGCATTAGTTGATGAATTAATGTAATTGATCACCTTAGCAGATCTTTTTTTTTTTTTTTTTTTGGCGGTACATGGGCCTCTCACTGTTGTGGCCTCTCCCGTTGCAGAGCACAGGCTCTGGACGCGCAGGCTCAGCGGCCACAGCTCACGGGCCCAGCCGCTCCGTGGCATGTGGGATCCTCCCGGACCGGGGCACGAACCCACGTCCCCTGCATCGGCAGGCGGACTCTCAACCACTGCGCCACCAGGGAAGCCCTAGCAGATCTTTTAAAAGCATACAGTCATCTAAATAGATGCAGAAAGGGCATTTGATAAAAGTTGGCATTCATTCACAATAAAACTTAGCAAACTAGAAATGAAAGGAATAAAAGGGCTTCTGCCCAAAAGCCTACAGCAAACATCATATTTTGTGGTGAAATGTTGAAAGCTTTCCCTTTAAAATTAAGATCAGGAGCAAGACAAGGATGGCTGCCAACATTATTAATATTCAACATGGGAGGTCTTTTCTAGAGCGCTTAAAAACAAAAAGAAATGAAAAGTATACAGATTGGAAAGGAAAAGCCAAAACTGTCATATTTGCCTATGCTGTGTTTGCCTCTCTGGAAAACCCAAAAGGGCCCACAGATGATAAGAGAGTTTAACATATTTGCTGGATTCAAAATCAATATACAGAGATAAAGATGCCATTTCCAAGAGAAGAGAAATTTTACAAACTTTCTGAGGTCAATAAGAAACCTAACAAAAGTTGTAAAGTTCTTTCCGTAGAAAATTAGTATTTGCATATGCCTGATATGAGCTTGGCATATTGTAGCACTTCACTGAATGTGTGTTTCTGTTTCCCCCCTGCCCTATACCTGAGATGTTTGCATTTTCGTCTTAAAGACACCCTATCGGATTCGGAAGAACAATTTGTGCAGTGTTGAGTCTTACTGACCCCGTGTTCCATTAAAGACTAATATTTGCATAATGCATTTGCCAAACACCTTCACATTCATTATCTTGTGCCCAAGAGAAGGGGATAATAATGATCACATTTGCACTGGAGGAAAGTGACCGGCAGGATCTAGTCAGTTTGGCGTCAGATCTTGGTCCCAGGTCTGTCCTTGTTTCTATGGCCGAGGTGTTTCACCTGCCCTGCACCTGTTTACCTGGCTTATTCACTGAGTAACTACATGGGCACTTACTGAGCCCTGTGCCAGGTGCAAGAGGCACAGCGATGTGCCCGGTGGGCACGAAGCTTGTCTTCCTGGGGTTCCAGCTACTGGGAGGTCCATATAATCACACAGCTGGATGGCACCGTGCTACGTAAGATGCTGAGCGCAGAGGAGGGGAGCAAGGCAGCTTCCTGGAGGAAGGGGCACTTAATTCCAAGCTTGAAAGACAAGTCATCCAGAAATCAGGAGTGGGGAGGAAGTAGAAAAGAGTAAAAAAGGCATCCAGCCCAAGTAGACAGCATGTGCTTGGAGGAGAGAGAGCTGTTAAGGAAAAGGTAGAAGTTGGTCCAGCCAGAATGTAAGGTGCGCAGACGTGGGGAGTGAGCAAGGAGATGCTCAGAAGCCAGCCATTCCAGGGCCCCGCACACTGGGTGGAAGAGTATGACCTTGACCTTAAGAGCAAGGGGCAGCCACTAAGGAGTAAACAAGGTAATGACAAAGCCAGACCTGTGCTTTAGAGGACAGAGTGGGCAGACTCGAGGGTGGGAAAGAGGAGGAGACCCTGAAATCAGGAAGTCGGGTTGGGTCAGAGGAGAGCCTTGTATGAACTGAGAGGACCCACTCTCTGCCATTCCAGCGACCTCATAACCTCATGAGCCCACTCCCAGCATCCATCCAGACTCTGGGCTGCAGCGACAGACACTAGTCCAGCAGCTGAGGCTTTAGAGGGGGATGGTTGGCCCCAGAGCTGGAGAAGAGGCTGAGATGCTCTCAGGACTAAAGAAAGAACAGCCAGAGCCAGGAGCTCAGGCCACCATACTCTCTCCTATACCATCTTTTATCTCTGCTTCTCTCTTCCTTTCTGCAAAGTGGCCATCATTACTCCTACTGTACCCAGGGCATGCCCCATGAGCCAGAAAGGTAGCCCCAAGCTGTTGCCAACCCCATGATCCCAAAAGCAATAGAGAAATTCCTCTAAAAGTTCCAGGAGAAAATCCCAGAGAGGAAGCCAAACAGCACATGGGAGGCATTCTGTCCGATGGCTACACTGCCTCACGTATAAAAACAAACCTTCACCACAGGCACTGGCAATGTCCCTAGGAGCTGTCCGAGAACATGGCCTCAGACAGCAGACTATTAGGTAAAAGGCAGACCCCTTCCATCATTCCATGCTGCCTACAGCAAACAGTCCCCTGGCACCCATGACCCAGATCTTCCCCAGCCTCCTGCGGTCTCAGACAAGACCTTGCCTGGCAAACCCTCAACCCAGCAATTCCACGTCTAGGTTTCGATACTAGAGACAAATTCCCATGGGAACACAGCAAGGCTCGCACAGGATGTTCATTGCAGTGTAAGGATGTTCATGCAGAGGACAAAATGGAAACAACCTTAATATCCATTATAGGGAAATGGGGAATGGCGAAAGAAAAGGAGAAAGCAAAGGAAAGAGGGAGAGAGGGAGGGAGGGAGAGGGACAGAGAGGGAGAGAAGGGAAGGAAGAAAAGAGAAATAGCCAAGTATTTGAGATAAATTACTTCATTAAAACCAGTGAGGTCCCTCTCTGTATACTCACATGGAAAGATGTCTATGATATTGGCAAATTATTTAAAAGCTAGATGCACAAATACATATAATATGATAACTTTCATCTGTGATGTCCATTATGGCACTATTTACAATAGCCAGGACATGGAAGCAAACTAAATGTCCATTCACAGAGGAATGGATAAAGAAGATGTGGTACATA
This sequence comes from Tursiops truncatus, assembly GCF_011762595.2. Lineage (NCBI taxonomy): Eukaryota > Metazoa > Chordata > Mammalia > Artiodactyla > Delphinidae > Tursiops > Tursiops truncatus. The sequence continues at coordinate 160,114,142 of NC_047034.1, read as the reverse complement.
TATACAATGGAATATTATTCAGCCATAAAAAGGAACAAAATAATGCCATTTGCAATGACATGGATGGACCTAGAGATTGTCATACAGAGTGAATTAAGTCAGAAAGAGAAAGACAAATATCATGTAATATTGCTTATATATGGAATCTAGAAAAAAAGGGTACAGATGAACTATTTGCAAAGCAGAAATAGAGACATAGATGCAGAAAACAAACTTATGGTTACAAAGAGGGGAGAGAGGGTGAGATGAACTGGGACATTGGGATTGACATATATATACTACTATATATAATATAGATAACTAATGAGAACCTACTTATAGCACAGGGAAACCTACTCAGTGCTCTGTGATGACCTAAATGGGAAGGAAATCTAAAACATAGTGGATATGTGTATACGTATAACTGATTCACTTTGCTGTACAGCAGAAGCTAACAAAACATTGTAAAGCAACTATACTCCAATAAAAATTAATAAAAAATAAAATAAAATTAAGCCTGCATGTGTGTGTGGTGTATCAATGCAAAGATAAGGGTCTGTGAGGGTCCCATATCACACCCATGTCAGTGGTACGAGGCGGGATGGGCTTTGGAGGGGAACGCAGCACAGAGGTAGTTTTTCTCTGTATGACCTGCTTGAATATATAACAATAAGAGGGATTGCTTTAAGGCTTTGGATAATTAGAAATAATTTTAAATAAATGAGAGAAAACAAAATGACACGCAATGTTGCTTGTAAATGCAAATTAGAAAAAAAGTCACCTAAATACAAAAATACATCTAGAGGGAACTAAAATAAATGATGGTGCCTGTTACAACAGAACACCAGGCAGCCAGTGAAAGACAGGTGATTTACATGGGGAGATATTCGCAAATGAAAAGCAATTACAAATTAGTGTGTACCAAAGTATTCTTATGTTGTAAAAGAAAGAAAGTTTAGAATATGCATAGAAAAATATAAGCCATAGTGGAAAGAGTAGGACTTAGAAACCTACGGACCTGGGTTTCAGTCTCATTAATAGTTATCAGTGGAGTATTGTGGGGTTCACTCCACTGCTCTGAGCGTCAGTTTACCCGTACTGAAAATGAGAATAACAACAGTGTCTGCCTCATGGGGTTGATGTGAGGTTTAACTGAGCTAATGTAGCCAAAAGGCTTATCATGGAGAACACAAGACAGCAAGATGATGATGATGATGATGATGATGGTGGTGGTGGTGGTGATGGTGATGATTTTCTAGTGTTTCATCCAGGAAGTAGTTTGAGACTAAGGGAAGGGAACAGGGCAATTTTCTTCTTAAACATCTTTATTGGAGTATAGTTGCTTTACAGTGTTGTGTTAGCTTCTGCTGTATAACAAAGTGAATCAGCTATTTTACTCTTTATACACTCTTAGAATATTTGAATGTTTAACAGTGAGATTGTGTTACTCTCTCCTCTGGACTGAATTGTGTCCCTTCCCCCAATTCTCACATTGAAGCCCTAACCCCACCCCACACTGTGATTGTATTTGGAAATGGGGCCTTTGGGAGATAATTAGGGTTAGATGAGGTCATGAGGGTGGTGCCCTCATAATGAGGTTGGTGCCTTTATAAGAAGAGACACCAAACTGCTCACTCTTTCTGTCTCTCTCTCTTTCTCTCTGTCTCTCACCATATGAGGGCATGGTGAGTAGGAGGCCGTTCGCCAGCCAGGAAGAGATCCCTCAGCAGAACCCGACCATGCTGGCACCCTGATCTCAGACTTCCAGCCTCCTGAACTAAATAGACAAATTGTTGTTGAAGTTACCCAATATATGCTATTTGTTACGGCAGCCCGAGCTGACTAAGACACTCTCAAAGTTTAAAAATACATACACTAATAAAGACTAAAGGGGGAAAATAACCTTGCTCAGCAGCCGACTGCAACGTGTCTGTTCTGCTGACCTCTACACCCTGGCACTGCCCTCAGAGGAGGCTGCTGGACCACCTTGTGGGTGAGTACACCTGACCACGTGCCCTCTCATCCTGAGAAAATCACATCCACACAGTGATTATGGAGGAGGACCAGGGGCTGTGCCAGGCTCTCAGAACACAGTGAGACAGACAAAAATGATCCCTCCCCCCGGGGGAGCTTGGGAGCCAGAGGACCGGCAAAGGTAGGTGACAAGTATGCTCCTGTCGCCTGCCAGCATCCTGCGATTTAATACAGTTTGGACATTCTTCCAGCTGAGTGGCAGCTGGGGCTGCAGCCACATGAAATCAGGCAGATAAAAGCCTGAGCAAAGGGCACCGAGACCTTGGCTCCCTGTCAGTCTGCCGCCATCTCTGCCAGAGCCCAGCTGGCATGTTAAGTTGCTGAATCAATAAGGAAATGGATCAGGGCTGAAGGGAAAAAGAGAGGCTGAGAATTCCACAAAATTTCTCCTTCTTTGAGAGTCACATGGTTCTGCCGTCGTACCTTCCGGCATCAGGGAGGCGCATCCAGCGACGCAGAGGAGACCCCCGGCCACTGGCAGTGGGTTCTGCGCACCTACTGTGCGCCAGGCCAACACAAGGCCCCAGGGATGCAGCAGCGACAGGACAGGCGAGGCCCTGCCCATGGATACCATCAGCATGATGACAGTAAATCACAGTCCTTCATGCTCTCTGCTCTGTGCTCACTGCTCTCACCCATTTCTCTTAACCGTTGCAGCCACTCTGTGAAGGAGGGTTACTGTCATCCTATTTTACAGAAAATGAAACTGAGTTTCAAAAAGACGTTACCCACTGGGATATGACCTATGTAACAGCAGAGTCAGAATGTGAGCCCAGGTCCATCTGTGCCGAGGGTATGCCCTGGCTCACCACACAGTGTGACTCCGTGACATACACTAGAATATTCTAGAAGTGAGACCCAGGCCCAAGGTCTCCCCATAGTCAGGGTCAGACCCCAAGTGCAATTCCTTGCACACACCCAGATAGGGGCTGGACAAGCCTTAAAGTTGTGTCTTAAATATAATGTCAATCCTGACCCCATGCCTCCTCCCTGCAGCCACTGTCTCCTTTATCTTTTCAACCCCACCCTCTTGGTTTTAACTGTTTATGCATCTGTGTTGCTGATTCACCGTGTGGTCCGGGAGGGAGTACCCAGCGCAGGGCCTACACACAGTAGGGCAGATGACATGCGGTTCTGAAAGGGACCTGGAGTCCCATGGGAGAGGGGGGGATAGGGTCTCAAGTCCCATCTTTGCTCTTCACCAGCGACATGCCCCAGGCACTTTGCACCCAAGGGTCTCCTGCCCTCCCATGTAAGGCCCGAGAGCATCCTCACCTCCTCCAAGGCTGTGGTTGGAGTTCAAAAGAGAAAACGGGTGTAAAGCTCTCAGCACAGAGCCCGGTACTTACCAAGTTCATGATGAGATTCGTGGCTATTAAGGATGATGATACTTATACAACTGCTTGAAAAAAATATAAAACCAGAGGTTGTTATTTCCTTCTCTTTTGAGACTTCTGCTCCCTCTTAGCACTCATTCATTGATTCATTCATTCAATCCACTCACATGAATTGGGTACCTTCCACGGCCCAGCAGGGCTCCTCCTGGGCCTACACGGGTGAAGGGGACAGGCAGGGTCCTGCCCTCCTTTGACTGATAGTCCTGTGGGGAAGAGTAACGACCATCAAGGAACCAGACTAATGAATTAAACCATTGCAGGGAGTTCCCTGGCGGCCCAGTGGTTAGGACTCCATGGTCTCACTGCTGAGGGCCCGGGTTCAATCCCTGGTCGGGGAATTAAAATCCCACAAGCCTCGTGGCCAAAACAAAAACACTGCAGCCTGGGACAAGGAAAGCAAGGAAAAAATAGGATGCTGTAAAGGAGAATGATGCTTTTTCTGCCAGGATCATTCTCCTTAGTGTGAGAAAGAAAACTCATGACCCATCACCCCACCAGCGCTGGCAGGGCACTGAGCTCCTCAGTGACCCTTGAGCTGTCCCCTCTGTGTCCCGCAAGACCCATGCCCTGCCTGGCCCACCCCCGCCCCCTGTGCAGCCCCCAAGTTCCTGATGGTTCCACAGCACCTGCTTGGTGGTGCCCCCTGCTGCCCACCGTGCCTTCTGTAGCCGACCATCCTGGGGCCCCTGCCCAGCTCTCAGCACCTCCCTGTCTTGCACACTGCCCACTCTCAGCCCTGGGAGGGGAGGGCCCCTCAGGGATGGGACCATCTTGACCCCTTGGCCTTAGCCAATTGGACCAGGACTGGACACTTGACCCAGGCCAGGCCAATCAGGCTTGGATTCAGCCTGAGAGACCCTGGCCAGTGTCTGTGGGAGGAGAGAGGGCCCCTTGGCTAGAGCCCCAAGTCACCTTGTGGACTGCAGAGGGAGAGGATGGGGCAGGGATGAGGGAGGAGAAGGGGCCTGGTGCTTCCTTTGCCACAGCCCAGCTGCCCCTCCCCTGGGGTCTGTGCCCCCTCCGTGCCCCCACCAGTCCATGTATTGAGCTCCTAGTTCATCACTTAAGCCAGAGAACCTTGATTCACCTCCCCTCCCCCTCCCCTCGTGGCCAAGTCAGTGGCTTCCCTCCCACAGCCCCTCAGAGCCCCTCTGGGCTCTGTGACTTCTCTGTTACTTCCCAAGGGCCAGACTCCTGGTGTTTGCTGAAGGAGTGAGAGAATGAGTGAGTGGGTGACAAAACCTCTGCGCACCCTCCCTGTGGGAGGAGCCAGGGCCCAGGGAGGCACAAACTGGGTCTGATTCAGGCTCTGCTGCTTCCTGGCCCCGTGGTCTCGATCTGATGTTTGTCCTCCCTGGGCGTCCACCTCCTCAGTGGGGAGGGTGGGCTGGGCACCCGGGTGATGTGGGGAACATGCTGGCCTGGGGCAGCACCCAGTCAATGTCATAAGGAATGACAGATGCCAGTTGTGGCCCCAGCATCCTTCTCCCTGATGCCTGTTCTTAGAGTCCTCCCCAGGAGGTGAGGGGGGCTCACGATCTGCAGGGACGCTAGAGGCAAACACCAGGTCAGGTGGCCTAATGGCTTCTTCACTGGGAGGGGAGTAGGGCAGGGACCCCAACCCCACCTGAGCAACCTCAGCTCTGTCCTCCCCAAGGAGTCCAGCTCAGGCCCCGATGTCCTCCTCCAGGCCCGTCAGCATCTGTCCCAAGTGTCACTGTGGCCACAGGGATGTGCAGGCAGAAGGTGACCTGCCATGGTGCCAGCTGAGGGCTGAGCAGGACCCCAGCTGCTCAGCTCTGTGGTCAGATGGCAATAGGACTGCAGGCCATGGCTGGGGGAGGGGCAGGGAGAGGAAGGGAAGAGATGCGCATGGGGTGGGGGAGGGGAGGAAGCAGAGAAAGAGAATAATGGTTTCAGATTCAGAGAGGAGAACTTAGCCCTTTAATTCAGTGTGTGTTTTCAACGGGATAGATTTCTTTTTAAATTATTATTATTTTTAAACCCTAAGTGTCTAAATCTGTCTTTTGCCAGTGTTCAGATTTCAGGCCCACACCATGTGCCTCCCCCTGACTCTTGCTTGGGGGGCCTGACTCCCCTGTGTAGCTTTCTAGGCTGGTCCAGGTAGGGGTGGGGCTACCCAAGAAGACAGGATGGCCAGACCATGTCCGCGGGGCCTCGTCCTCTGACACCCCAGGGACTGAGCACTCAGAGGGAATGGGAAAGTGGCTGGACAGCTCGCAGTTTGGGTACTTGGGGAAATCACCCCATGTCCATGGGCTTCAGTGTGTCCTCGTGTGTAAAAGAAGATTAATTCTAAGGGCCGTGGCGGAAAGGGGAAGTGCTGTGAAAATGTGGGACTCCCCTCCCCATTTCTGATGTGAGCAGTCTCTCGGGAAATGTTGGGCTCCTATGCCTCACGCCCACGGCTCCTCCCTGCAAAGCCACAGCAACTGGGAGGATTGTGCAAATAATATAAAACCAACCCAAATTGACTTAAAATGGGAACTTAATGGCTGCAATAGCTGAAAACTCCACCGGGAGCTCCAGTTCTGACCTGATTTCACCAGGGGTCCCCACAATCTCCCGGGACCTGTTTCCTCTGGCCTCCATCTCTCACGTCTCTCACTCCTGATGCCTCCGGCCTGGCTGTTTCAGCAGCACTGCTGCTCTGGGTGCAGGAGTCTGTTCCTAGGAGCCCAGCTCCAGCTCACACAGTTAGGCCACATACCCCTCAGAGCCGATCACTGTGTTCATGGCAAAAGGCAGGTCCAGATCGGCATGGGCCCAGGTCACCCCATCCTGATCTCGAAGACTGACACTGGGGGCAGGGAGTCCCTCCAAAAGAAAACCAGGAGCTTTTTAGCAAAAGAAGGGGATTGGAAGCCTAGTGACCTCACACATCACTTGAGCGCTGTGAGACTCATTTACATCACAAAAAAGCAGTGGACAGTGGTAAAGACCTACAGAGTTCCTACTAAGGCGTCAACATCACTACCTGATCAAGCAGTTCTGTTCCACCTGTTCTTATCCCCATTTTACAGATGAAGAAACTGAGGTTCAGAGAGGTTAAGTGACTTGGCCTGGGGTCACACAACCAGTCCATGGAGGAACCAGGGTGCTATCTCAAGACCTGCTCTTAACCACCACGCTGCACTGCCACCCTAAAGGAAATAAGGACAGCCAGCACAGTGATACTCATGACGACAGCTTGGGGCTGGCTGAGGATGTGGTGGTGACTGCCCAGCGAGGGCAGGCTGAGCGATGGATTCTGGGAAGCTGTAGGTTCCCTGTCTCCCTGCTGTTCCACCCCCTAGCTCCACCCCCTCCAAGTGCTCCAGGGGATGCGCCCCACCCATCAGGGCTGCAGTACTTCCTTCAGCTAGAAGCCTTGCATTTCTATAAAAATCAAGGGGAAACGTGGCCCCAAATCCCCCCCTCCTCTCTCCTTTCCCCTCCCTGCTTCTCACCTCTGGTCCCTGCTGTACCAACAAGAGGGGAAAGGAAAGTCGAGCCTCCCAGCATGTATCACTGTGGGACTAGAAGCCCAGTAACAACCTTTATACTTTGGCGAGGGGAGGGGAGGAGGCATGGGTCACAGTGGTGCTGAGCTGAGGTAGGAACACATGCTTCCCTGGGCAGATGTGTGTCTCTGGGTGGGAAGCAGGACCTGCAGAGATGCTCACAGCCAGCGCTGGCCTGAGGTCAAGGCGGCCTCCTCCCAGGGGCTCTAGAGAGGGCAGTAATGACCCCAAGGGGGATATGTGCTGATGGGGATTTCAGGCACAAAGGGAGCCTGTTCGGATGCCGGGAGCCTTCACTGTGCTTGTGGGTGAGCTTGACCTACAGGGAGAGCTGATCCTACAGCTCAGAGTGGTAGAGTCAGAAAGGCCCTTGGAGAAGGGGTCACCCCTGCTTTGGGGAGCAGAGGCCACCCAAGATGGACTGAGGGCCAGGCTGCCTGCTCCCCAGCCCCACCCTCAGGCTGTATCTGTCCCTGAGCTCAGGGACCACCACTGTGGCTGGAGGAACTGGTCTGAGCCCGAGGCCTCCATCCCTACTCTGAGAACCTGAGCTTGACCATCTCTGCACCGGCCCTGGCCTGCTCTCTAATGAGGCCTCTGCCTGGGATCCAGCCCTGCTGGTCTGAGGCCCTGCTCTGCTCCTACAACCCCTCACCACCACCACCCAGCCACAGCCCAGGCTCCCATCTACCCACCAGTTAATGGGCTGGCATTATGATCCTCAAATTACAGATGAGAAAACTAGGCTTAGAGGAGTGAGGCGGGGAGGAAAGTGCATCTCAAACCCAGGTCTCTACGGCTCCAAAGGTCCGTTCTGCACAGGCTGCTCTGCCTCAGCTCTCCAGGGCTGAGAGCCTGGGCCAGGGGGCGGGGGTGGGCCAGGAATGGCCTGCAAACAGACAAAACTTGTGGGCAGAGGGGGGTCTAGGAGAGAGTGCAAGAGGGCTGGTGGAACAAGCCGGGCCTCACCCTGCGTTCACTTCTACCCCTAAACTCTGCAGGGCTTGCTGGACATTCCATGTTGTTTCTTGCCTCTGCCATTTGGCTTTGACTGCTCACTCCGTTCTTCTTAAGATGACCTTCTCTCTATTTTGTCCGCTTGGCAAGCTCCTATTCATCCATCAAAACCCAGATTAGAGGACTCCTCCCTGCCATTTCCCAATCCCTATAAATTCTCATCTTTACTCTACTGCTTCTGAACTAACATCCCGTGTATAAGTCCTTATCCACTAAATTGTCATTCATTTATTGCCTACTCATTCACACAGCTGGATATGAATGTTGGCAGGAGACTGGAAATCAACTGACCAGGACTGGACCCATGAATGCCCTCTGAGGCATGGCCACTCCCATCCCTGTGCCCCTGTGCCCCTGACTCTCCCCTGGCTCACGGCCCATCCCCTCACGAGATGTGGCATTTCCAAAGGGCAGGCTGAAAACTTTGACTTCTTTAGTGTCATTGTCAGCAGCGGCTGGCACAGAAAGTGCATCACGGATCCAGGAGGGGGCAGCCTTCTCTGCTTCTGGGTGGAGCCCAGTCCGCCTCTGGTGACCAGGCAGCCCAGGGAGCATGAGGACCCAGCCCGCTTGACCACAGGGGCACAGCCCACAGGACAGCCTCCAGGCACCTCCACAAGCTTCCCGGGTAGAGATCAGTGACAGACAGCGGGAGGGGACACAGAGGAGCCTCCACCCGTGACCATAGCTGTTAACGGGCTGGGTTTTGAGCCCACATGAGACACCCAAGGGACCCTCAAATTGAGGGAGAGGCTTTCAAGGGACCACAGTTCACTCAGGTACAGGAGGGATCAGAACTGGCAAGATTAAGTTTACCTGTTAGATTCTCCCTTTTTCCACCCGTAGATGGTGAGACCCAGGGACATTCAGAGACTGTGGCCACCTAGCCTGGGGTCAGTCCCCCCACCTAACACCTGCCCCCCATCAGGTGGCCTGACACAGAGTCGGGATCTCCAATGGCTCCTGTTGGTTGAAAGGCTCCAGATCTCCCAGCCCCGGTGACACAACGACATCTCCAGCCCTAGAGCTCTCTGCAATGCGCACGACAGTGCCTGGGTGACCCCACGCACACGCTCCACCTACCAGATTTGTATGCAGCGCAAGGAGGAGAGCGTGGCAGCTTATTTGATTTTCTTTGAACAAATCAACTTTCTGCCCTGGCCAAGCAGCGTGGAGATTTCAGTGTGTACAGACGTCAGAGAGAGGAAAACGAACATCCAGTTCTGCGGGTTTTATTGGTCTCACCACGCTCACCTGCCATCCCTCCCGGGTCTCCCCTGAGGCCTGGCTGTGTTCTCAAAGGCCCATGCTGCCACCCGGGCATAAGCGCCCCATGGCAGCCTTGCCTCCTGTCTCTCTGTCTCTCCTGCCCTGCACCCCCTTCTCTCTCCTCTCCCTCCTCCTCCCTTGCTGCTAGCCCTCTCTGAGCACAGGGAAACGTGATCTCAGAAGCGTCGCCTTCCTTTAATCAGGACCTAATTCCTTATCCCAGAGCTCAGAGATGGAAGTTTCCAAGAAGACAAGGAAGGCGCTAGTGGTGATTAACGCTTCCCTGCTCTCTGGAAAATAGGACTTAGTCCAGGATGTGGATTTTTTTTTAAGGTGCTTTACCATAGGAGATTCTGGGAGGCCAGCCCCTGGCTTAGCAAATACCCCACCAGGCAAAGCAAGAATTTGGAGGAATGGGGGGTTGCCAAACTGAGAGACAAGAGAGAGGGTGAGCCTTGAGGCAGGGTTAGGGAGACCCCAAGCCAGGGGCAGGAGTCAGCTTGGCCCCCACTACCAGGATGCCTGGAGGTTGGGAGGGCCCTTCCTGGTTGTGCAGCTCTCCCGTCCTCCTGTCCTGCCCACATTCCTTAACCAATTCTCCTTTGATTAAATATCTCTTCCATCCCGGAGGTGATGAGCGGATCCTAGTGGCTGGAGTAGGGGGGCACTTTGGGGGCACATGTCCTTGTGGATGGAGGAGAAGTTGAGGGTAGCTCAGAGGGAGATCAAATACCAAGTATAGGAGCTCAGGTTTTGACCCAAGGCTAGAGGAGCCATGGAGGGCTGGGGGTCTTGTGTGTGTGTGTGTGTGTGTGTGTGTGTGTGTGTGTGTGTGTGTGTGTGTGTGTGTGTTGCAGTGGAGGACAAGGTGGTTACGTGCTATAGGGAAGCTGCTCAGTAGGGATGGATGGGAGGGGAGCCTGAGGCAGGGGGACCAGGTACAAGGATGTTGCAGTGGTCCTGTGGGAGGTGGCAGTGACCTGGACCCAACCGGCACCCAGGGCTGCAGAGAAGGAGACAGATGCCATAATGGGGCAGCAGGTAGAGTGCACGCACACCCCCTCCTTAGCCGAACTCCCCAGCGCCCTCTACGGTCAGTCTGGGCATCAACGATTCTCAGATGCACACCAGATATGTTCAAGGTCACCAGATACTGTGAGGCAGTGCCATGTCCAAACCTAGAATAGGTCAAGGGACGTTTCAAAGGCGGAGATGACAGAGGTGGAGGGGGTGGGAGCTGAGGGCAGAGACGCCTGCATGTTCCAGGCCGGGTCGTCTTCCCCATCTCCCACTCATGGTTCACCCTGTCTCCTAAGGGCTGACCTGCAGTCCAGGACCCGGCCTATCAGCCCCTCCTTAGCTGGTGGCCTTTTCTCTGGGCCTTAGTTTCTTCCTCTGTCAAGTGGGTTAATGCCCCCTCCTCCCACCCTGTTGGGGCTGCAGTGAAATCATGCCAGGATAGGAAACCGGGGACGGCCCAGCACTGAGGTGACAGGGACCAGCATCTGTGTCCTCCTGTGTGTCTGGTCCCTTCTAGGACCAAATAGTGGGAGTTTTACCCCATGAGGTGACGTGGAGTTTTACCACATCTGATGACTTCCAGGATTTGGTGGAGTAGGACCACATTTACGTTCGCCCCATGAACAGACCGATTAGCTCATAGATTTGAATTCTGGCTCTGACGCTGATCAGCTGTGTGCCCTCCAGCTGGGACCTCCCCTCTGGGCCCTCAGTTCCCTGTCTTGGAGTCTGTATGGTGGAGAGTCATTTGCCCCCTGGGTTCCAAGTAAACATCACAGTAACACAGCACCGGATGCAGGGACCCAGAACACCTGGAGGCGGAACTAGGAAGACGGACTGTGGGCGTGAAGTCAGCTGCCTCAGTGTTCACTCTTCTCCAGAGCAGGGAGACGGTGTCCCAACCACAGAGCTTCCGCAAACGTCAGTGCTGCCTGCGGGAAGCTTCCGGTGAACATCAGTCGGAAGGTCAGGAGGAGGTGACGTGGAGGGGAGTTCTGTGTGGACAGAGGGTGGGCAGGCCTCCAGGGAGGTCTCAAAGGGACAGGCCCCCAATAGGTCCAGGAGGCCCCAGGTGGGCTGCTTCCCGGAACTTTGACCCGCGTAGTCACACAAGGGCCTGTCCTCAGGACGTCTGACTTGGACTTTCATGCCTTGCAGTCACTGTCCTGAAATCCACAAAGGTTTTTGAACAAGGGGCCCCAGTTTCATTTTGTGCTGGGCTCTGCAGATCACGCAGCGTGTCCGGAGCCAGGGTCACTTCCATATCACAGCGATTGTGGGACATGTGACTTCATCCCCCTTCACAGATGAGGACGCTGAGGCTCTGAGAAGGCAGGAGACTTACCCAAGGTCTCACAGCTATTGAGGGGCAGAGCCATCTCTCCATGAGTGCTGAGGGAGGCTGGCCCTGTGCCATCCACGGGGATGGAGACAATCACTGCCCTCCAGACCCCCAGTCCCATGGGAGACAGACATTGAGGACGCAGTGGGATCTCAGGGGGAAGCACAGGCAGTGTGAAAGCAGAGGGAAACCCCAAACAGCCTGGGATGTCAGGGGGCTCCCCAAGGAGGGGCTGTCTGCTCTGGGGCCTGAGGGTGAGCAGGGGTTAATCCTGCCAGGAGGAGGAAGAGGGGACAATTAGTTCACAGGCTTCCCTTGCTGAGCCTCTTTCATTCCCTCCCTGGGGAGGAAGCATCTTAAATTCACTGTCCTGTTCTCACACAGATGCCCCAAAAGCACCCAGACCCATGCCCCCTTCCCTGGGCTGCCCCTCCTTCTCCTCCCTCTTTCCCCCTTTCCCAAGGCAAAGGCAGGCCCTGGGGTCTCAGTACAAGACCTGCTCTGTGTCCCTGGGGGAGTCACTTGCCCTCTCTAAGCCTCAGTTTCCCCATCAGTGAAGTGAGGGGTTTGGACAAGGGAAGAGAGTTCACCTCGATGAGACTTCGTGTGTGCTGGGCCCTGACCTCCCGCCCTCTCCAGAGCCCTGGGCACCAGGATGAATGATGCACTGTCATGAGCCCTGAAACACAGACTCCACCCCCACTCCTCCCCTCCCCCTGCCTGAAATGGGGGTCACCAGGCAGAACAGCCGTCCTCCACATCACCTGCATCACTGCTCCAGGACCTGTTGTGGCTCCCGCTGTTGGCTGCCTCAGGCCATCATGCCTCCCTACTCAGCAGTTTTACCACTCACCACCTCTCCCATCCCTCCCTCCCAGGAAACTCCAGGAAAAGTGGAGTTTTGTATGCCAAACACCCTAATTCCACCCTCACCCTGCCAGGGTTCCTGATGTATTCCCCTCTTCCCCTCCTCCCTCTGAGGAACTCCTATGCATCCTTCAAAGCCCAGAATGCATCTCTTTGGTGAAGCCCTTTCCAGGCAGAACTAATTGCCCCTTCAACTCAACCCCAGAGCAGCTGGTGGAGAACGTCCTGAGCCTGTAACATGTGCCAGGCTCTGTCCTCACCCGTCACCTGTGTCATCTCACTTAATCCTCATCTCATACTGTGAGGCAGGATCATTATTGTCTCTGCTGTGCGGATGAGGAAACTGAGGTCCAGAGAACTGTGCAACTTGCCTGAGGCCACACAGCCAAGAAGCAGTGGTGCCCCCACCTCTTCGTGTTTTGTTGGCAGCTTGTGACATGACTCCCAATGACCCTCGCCTCCTATATTCACACCCTGTGTAATCCTCTCCCGTGAGTTAAGCAGAACCTAGTGACTTGCTTCTAATGAATAGGATGTGGCAAGAGCAATGAGGCGTCACTTCTGAAATTAGGTTACAATGGACTCTAACTTCTGTCTGGCTGGGATTCTCTCTATATTGTCTTCTTGACTCTCAGGCTTTGATGAGGCTGACTGTCACATTGGAGAGGCCCACATGGCAGAAACAGAAGGCAGCCTCTGGCCAACAGACAGCAAGGAAATGAGGCCCTGAGGCCCTCAATCACACAGCCCAAAAGAAATCGAATCCTGCCAACAATCACATGAGCTTAGAGCCAGATCCCTCCCCAGTCAGGCCTCCAGATGAGACCACAGTCCTGGATGATACTTTTTTTTGAAGTATAATTGACCTACAACACTGTTAGTTCCTGGGGCACAACACAGTGATTTGATATTTCCACACATTATAAAATGATCATCACATGAATGACACTTTGATTGCAGCCTGCACGAGACTGTGGGCCTGAGGACCCAGTTAAGCCAGGACTGGATTCCTGACCCACAGAGACTGTGAGATCATCAATGGGTCGCTTTAAGTATCTAAGTTTGGAGTAACACATTGCAAAGCAAGAGATCATGAATACAATCTGTTTTCTAGTCTGGCTCACCAGCTAGGCCTCTAGGTACTCAGGGCAGGAGTCATTTCTGAGTCATCTGTACTGTGAAGACCTAAAACAGTGTCTGGAAATATGAATAAACATGCGGCATTAAAGGAATGTGCCAGTCGAGTCCCACGTTTGTGACTTTGTTCATGCTGGTTCCCCTGCCAGGTGTGCCTTTCCCACTCCTCTGCTGAGTATCTTCGCATCCACCGCCTGCCTCTTCCTGGAACTCTTCCTAAGCATGTGTGTGCCTCTGCTTACCGCTGGCCTCCGTGGAGTCCCTCCGCACTGCCCTTCATATATACATGAGATGTACATCCCCAGATGGCCTCCCTTGGCCTCCTCCCAAAGTGTCTGGCCCTGTGTTTCGCAAGAAAATGCTCAGCCAACTTAAAATTTGATCCTCCTTACTTGGCCCCATTTGGGTCAATGGCCAGCCCCACCACTAACATTCCGGGTCCCAGCACTCCTGATGCACAAGTACACGTGTCCCTCCTCCACGGGGCCAGGGAAAGAGCTGGGAACCCAGGGTCATCCAGGCCTGGGCTCACGTCCCCTCCTGCCACTGGTGAGCTGAGTGACCTGGGACCAGTCAGCTCACCCCTCAGAGCCCAGACTCCCCTGCAGGAAAGTGGGAGCAGCAGTGCCCTCGGTGGACAGTGTGAGGGCTAATGGGGTTCAGCATGTGCCCCGCCCCGCACACAGTAGGCCCCACCCCCGTCCCCTGCAAAGGCAGCAAACTGTAAGTTGCATCCAGTTCAGAGCTTCCGAATGAATCCTTTATCCAGCAGCCTCCGAACACCCCCAGCCCCGCCCCTCCCTCTCAGGCCCCAGCCCAGCTTCCAGCCCACCTCAGCCCTGCTGCTCTGAACATAATTTGTGTGGTATTTGTTCCATCCATTACATAGAATAAATCTTTCAGGATGTTTAAATTCCAATCTTTTAAACAAAATTCTTCCCACACCCAAAGAGGAATGGCTGTGTTTGGCAAAGGTCACTCATAAAGCACAGGATACAGGACAGGAAGAGGAGGTCAGGACTCGATCAGGGAGCAGGTGGCATTCGTTAGGGAAATCACAGCTCTCCTTCCAAGGAGCACGCGCTCTTCCAGGGCTGCAAACCCAGAGAGAAGGCACTTTTCTCCCGAAGCCTCAGAAATGCGCGATGTGGGAGCTCCGAGCTGGGCGGCTGCTACAGCAATACCATGAGCTCTGGGTGTTGAGCGCCTGCTTCCTTGGGCCCCGAGCCCCGCACAGCCCGGAGTGTTATCCCCCCTGCACGGTGGGGGCCACGCGACACTGAGAGGAAGGGACTCGCCCAGGATGGCGCAGGGCACTAAGAGTGAGGCTGGGATTGGAACCCAGGTCTGCTGGCTCTCGGGTCCCTGCTCCTCTCCAGATTCTCTGCTCCCTGGGAACGCGGGAGGGTCGCGATGGGAAAGGTGAGCAGATAAATCAGCCCTGTCTAGGCGGACGCCCATCAGGCTTTGGGTTCCATCTTGGTACAGAAACCTTAAGTACAGGCCCAAAAAACACAGAAACAAAACACCATTGATTAATTAGTGCAGCCAACTGTGTGTTTGGCTGCAGGATGTGCACAGAGCGCAGTCACAGAATGGATTCTGAAGTGATCCCCCTCTTCACCTCCAGGGGCAGCAGAGCCCACCTCATCTGAGACCAGCCCCATGACCCCCTCCCCACCTCCCTCCCCAGCTCTCTCTCTCCGGGTCAGAGGAGGAATGAAGGGGACGGGAAGCCAGGTCTATCTTTATCCTTGGGGTGTCTGTGCCTTTCCATAGGACGTGAATAACAGGATGACGGCAGCCTCTGTTCACTGCAAACGCCCTAGAGGCAGAACCTTCTCCCGGCCCAGAGCACGTGGGTGCTCGCACACCCTCCTCAGAGGTGAAAGGACTTCCTTGGGCAGAGCGAGGGCAGGTGGTCTGGCCCAGGTCACCCAGAAACCCAGAGGGACAGCAGACACCCCTCCAGATGGGCTGGAGGGACCAGCCTGGAGGGACCAATGAATAAATGCTCTGAAGAGGGGCACATGACCAGATGGGAGAGTAAATCCATGCCTCACTGCTTAGGTGCATGGATCCTGTGCAGACAGTGGAGGGAGGAGGGAGCAAGATTGGATGGGCCCCCGAGAGCAGACAGAGGGAAGCCTTGGGGCGGGGGAAGCAGAGGTCTTCCTCGCACTGTCTCCTTCGGTCTGGCTGGCGCGCTATGGAGGAGCTCCATCACCATCACGACCCTCAACCTGACCTCATGAGGGTGAGATGTGAAGCACAGAGAGGTTAGGTAACTTGTCACACATCACACAGCTCATGGGGGCAGAACTGAATCCCAGCCCAGACACTCGGCTCCCACAACACGCCTCGGGCTGCTTCCCGAAATCTGCCGTGGGCCGCCAGGCTCGCCAGGAGGCTTGGCCTCCTTTATAAACTTAATAAAATCCAGCTCTTTATATCAGAATAAAACCTTGCCAGATTCTTCTAAATTGCTCCAACGTTCCGGCATTGGGTTCACCATCAAATCGTTCCATGTGCTTAGGGCTGGGTGTTGGCTGGGAGCTCTTGTCTCTTCTGATGATTGTTTCTGACATGTTTTAGTTTGTTCAGCTTTCCTGTCCCTGCCGTGTATTGGGGTCCCAGGAGGCCAGGCAGCTGCACTCTGTTCCCAGGCTGAGGACGAAAGGAGGGTGGGCATCTTTGCAGGCGGGCACCTCCCCCTGCCACGGCTCCCAGCACCCTCACTCCACCCTCCGGGACAGGGGCATCCACAGCCCCCATGCCCCCAGACCGTGCCTGCAGCTTCCCCTCCCCAAACCCTGACTCTCCAAGAACACGTGCTGCTCCCCAAGTACTCCTGACAGGCCCGTGGCTCCCAGGCCCTTGCATAGGCTGTTCCATCTCCCAGGAATGCCATTCCACATCTTCTTCATGTGCAGAAATCCTGCTCATCCCCCAAGACCCAGGCACGAATGGAGGGTGGGGAGGAGCTAACAAATTTACCCTCCTGCCCTGGGCCTCAGCGAGTCCACTGCTACCCGGGCACTGATCACAGGGTGGGCTTCATTAGCCCATTTTACAGATGGAGAAACTGAGGCTCTGAGACACTGAGTAACCTCTTCAAAGTCACCCAGTGGTCAGTGGCAGGGTTGGGATAACTCTGACCGGGTGGGCCGACCCACAGACCAGCCTTGCCCACCACCCCTGGCTCTGGGCATCCTCCCGACCCCAGGAAGGGGCATCACCCCTTCTTCCACACGCTCACAGGGCCTGTGAGCCTCCCCACTCCCCCTTTTTTCTCAGTTGTTCTCTTCACCTTGCTGTCTGGCTTGGTGAATGAATGTGGGTTGAATGTCCCCAAGTCCTGGTGCCAGGCTCGGCCCTGGAGAAAGAGAGACCTCTCTAGCCTGAGGGGCAAGCTGGACCATGTGTTTTTCCAGGAAAAAGAGCTTCTTCAATGGTTTCTGGTCCACAGATGTTCACACTTAGCTCCTCATGGGGGCAGGATGATGGGGCGGAGTGGGTGGGAGGCACAAAGTGTGGACAGAGGGGTGCGTGGGTGAAGGGGGAGCAGATTTAGGCTGAACAGCAGCAGCCTGATGTGCCTAATCTTGGAACAGGTTCCCCTGTCAGGTGATGAGCTCCCCATCCCTGCAAGAGTTCAAGTTATTAGAGGGGGAGCTGGACTAAGGTCACTTCTTGTGCTACGATTCTGACTGCAGGGTGTGTATTTCAATGCCAAGCTTATCACAATTGATTCTGTGATTCCAAGGGTCCAATAATCTGTAGGTGAGGTTCCAGGTCTTCTCCAGAGATTCCTTAATTCTGCAGCTCTCGGGCCCGTGAGTCCTCGAACACTCCTGTGATTCTAGAATTCTAGGATTCTGTGAAAGGGACCAGATGCTCAGGTTCTGTGATTCAAAGACTGTGTGAAAGCATCTGTGAGTCTGTGAGAGATGCTCTAATTCCAAGATCCCATGCATTGCAGATGCCATGAAAGGGGCTGACAGATCTGAAAATCCTGGGCTGGGAGAGAAGGAAGGTTCCCGGACCCTCCCCTCCCCGGTTTCAGCTTCTGCAGGGGGAGGACACTGGGAGCTCCTCTCAGCAGTAACATGCGGGGTCCCCAGGAGCCCTCATCTCCACACTCCCCCTCCTCACCTGGCTCGCCCCCTCAGGTCCCCCCATGCTGAGGGGGTGACACGGGTCCTGAAGCCCCAGGGACAGAGCCCATGTGACCAAACATTGATGGATGTGCCCCAGATGAGCCCTTTGCTGTTCTGTCCTTGTTTTCCTGTTGCTTTAATTATGAGAAACAGCCTTTGCTGAGTGGAATTTTCTGGTGTATCTTCCTCTGTATAAGCAGCTGGGGAAAGGAAGCCAGGAGCCCACTTTCATTTCTGTTCTGTTTGTGTTTCCTGGTCCTCTCGGCCTGTTCCACGGAGCTCTTCTCCTATGTTCCCTGTTTAACCTGGGAGCTCTCAGTGGGCTCTGAGCACCGGGTGTCCCGCCGGGTTCACTCTGGCTTCTCTGGAAGGAACTGGATCCCAGGGAGGGAGACATGGGAGACAGGTGGGGAGGAGCCGGAATTCTGGAGGCTGGGTCCACAGTCGGTCCTCCAGGATATCCCAGGGTGGCCCCCTCCCACCCACCCCGACCTCAGCGGGCAGGTGGGTGTCCTGGGCACCTGTGGCAGAGAGGGAACCCAGAGCCCAGAGCCCGCAGTCTTAGCCCTGGGGATTGGGACAAGCCAATCCCCTCCCTGCATCTCAGGAGCCTTTCTGGAAATTTCCCCAGAGTTGGCCTGGCCTGAGGCCCCCAGGAGCTGGCAGAGGAGGCCTGACCTCACCAGGGGGAGGCGGGCAGAGGCTGCCATGGTCGCAGACCCAGGCTCTCGGCTCAGGCATCTCAGCCTTTCCCAGGCGAGGCTCAGGGGCTCCATCTCCAGGACTAGAGGGCCGCTGCCCCCCCCCACCCCGCCACCTGTTAGATGCTAGTCTCACTTCTGGGACCTTGGCTGCCTTGTCCACTGCTGAGTTCCCACCACAGGGGCCTAACAGGGTGTTGATGTGGGGCGGAGGGAGGGGATTCTGTTTATCCAGGCCCTCCAGGACCAGCACACACATCCCACCTCCCCCTCCCCCTCCTCCTCCACCAGCCTCGCACTCAGTGCAGGTGTCTCCTCCTCCAGGAAGCCCTCCCCTCCCCACCCACACTCTGTGCCGCATCAGTGTCTCTCCCCCAGGCTGCTCTCTCCCATCTCACCTGCCCATCAACATCTCCCCTCAATCACCCCACTTAGACTGTGAGCTCCTCTGAGGCATGAGCCTTCCAGGGTCCTGTACCCCCAGTATCAGTGAGTAACAGCTCATTAGTTCCAGTGGAATTTCATCAACCCCCCTGCCTCAGTGGTACCGTTGACGGGGGATGGTACCATGATACCATGAGTGGGGTCATGTGATATATGTGGCAGCTACTCCGAAAGTGCTGGCTGAATAAATAAAGGCGCAGCACTTGGGCAGAGGGAGGGAAGGACACCAGTAATCATGGATACGTAAACATGTGTGTTCCTGTGTGGGAAATGGGCAGCTGTGCCTGGTCTGTGCCCTGTACCGGGTGGGCAGGAGGTGTGGCTGAGACAGGCCCTCCTTCCCCCAAATCTGTGGCTGGGTGGGAAGGTGTGCCCAGGTGTGCACAGAGTAGGGAGAGAGAGCCAGAAAGAAAACAGTGGTGGTCACTGATGGAGCCGCCCTGTCCAGGGACCATGTATATTCTCTCAACAAGCATTTGTCCACTGCATGCAGGGCACTGTTCTAGTACTTGGGGTACATCGGAAAACAAAACAAAGATCCCTGCTCTCATGCTAGAGGGGCTGACATTCCAGTGATGCAGACAATAAGCAGTAAACATAATGCATAAAGAAACTATGTAGATTGTTGGGGGTGGGAGAGGGGGCAGGGCTCAGTGGCCGGAGAAACCTCCTGAGAAGACGAAGTTTGAGCAAAGAGTTGTCCTCTTGTTTCTTCATCCATGAGGAAATGGAGGCTCAGAGAGGGTGAACATGTGCCTGAGGTCACACAGCCTGAGAGGGAGGCAGGATTTGTGTCTGCTCTGAGCCCTCACAGGTATCACCTCGCAGGTGTTTGCACCAACACTGAGACAAAGATATTTTCATCCCCACTTGGCCATCAAAGGAAAGGAGCCAGGAGACCAGAGCCCCACGTGGACCCACAGAGCCAAACCCGGGTTTGCCAAATGAAAAGCCTCTTGCCGTCCATGAGCTGCCACTTGAAAGGAAGCCACACAGGCTCCAAGGCGGGGAGGGGGTCTCAGCCCCCGGGAAGCTGAGGCACAAGCCCTTCTTGGGACCTCTGCTCACCGTGGCAGCAAGTGACACCCTCAGGAAACAGACGGGGGCTGATGCCAGCGACAGCATGACTCACTGTGGGAGGATCAAGGGGGGGACCTTCTGAGGCCTGAGCCAGGCCCAATGTCCGGGCTCAGAGACAGCTGGCCTTTGATCCAGGGCCCAGACACTGGGCTGCCTCTGATGTGAGAAGAAGCCTTGTGAAGTCAGATCCCACCAGGGGACAGATCAGAACTGTGCAGCCTCATTACTGCTCTGGCCTATTTTCCACGTCCCCTCCCAAGGCCAAGGTGGCTGCCATAGTAACCACAGACAGGCAGCTCCGCGGACACCGTGTTTTCACCTAACAGGGAAAAGGCATGTGGGCCATGCTGGACAAACAGGCCTGTGTTTGTGGCCCAGCCCTTCCACTTGCACGGCAAGTCCCTCCTGCTCTCTGATCCTCACTGGTCTATTCTGTCAAATGGACCAAAATGGTGCCCGTGTCCCAAAGTTGTGAGGAACGCAACACTTAGCATGGGTAGCACTTGGTGTGTCAGCTACCACGATTGTTGTGTTTCATTTTTTTTCCTTTTTTTTAACATCTTTATTGGAGTATAATTGCTTTACAATGGTGTGTTAGTTTCTGCTTTATAACAAAGTGAATCAGTTATACATATACATATGTTCCCATATCTCTTCCCTCTTGCGTCTCCCTCCCTCCCACCCTCCCTATCCCACTCCTCTAGGTGGTCACAAACCACCGAGCTGACCTCCCTGTGCTATGCGGCTACTTCTCACTAGCTATCTATTTTACGTTTGGTAGTGTACGTATGTCCATGCCACTCTCTCGCTTTGTCCCAGCTTACCCTTCCCCCTCCCCGTATCCTCAAGTCCACGCTCTAGTAGGTCTGTGTCTTTATTCCCGTCTTACCCCTAGGTTCTTCATGAACATTTTTTTTCTTAGATTCCATATATATGTGTTAGCATACGGTATTTGTTTTTCTCTTTCTGACTTCACTCTGTATGACAGACTCTAGGTCCTGTTGTGTTTCTTGGTACGTGCTGATGCTGGAGTTTCGGGGACAGTCACACTGACAAAGTACCTACCGTGTGCTGAGCACAGGTCACAGCACGTTCCACGGCAGCATCTCACCGAGCCTTTGGTAGAAGCAGCCAAAGAAGCAGGAAGTGCTAATCCCCCTCAGAGGATGGGGAGCCTCAGAGAAGGGGAGGGACTCGCCCTGCATCCCCTGTACCGGGGGCCAGAGCAGGTCTCCCACCCAGGCCTGGGCAGAGGCAGGGTCTCCTTGATATGCAGGTTCCAGGGCCCCCACTCATTTGAAGATCTGTCTGCCCAGGAAATAGCCCTCTCTGATCAGGCCTGCACCCTCCTCCCAGTGCCAGGAACTGGAGGCCTCTCCTTCCTGGTCCTTGGAGCCCCTCCCCACGCCTGCCATTCCAGGCTCCCCTTCCTTCTTCAGAACACAGCACACAACAGTCCAAGACAGCCTTCAAATTCATCTCACCCAGTCTCCAGAGCCCATTTCACAGATGGGGAAACTGAGTCAAGTTCACTAGATGGCAGCAAAGACGGAGTAGAAATGGCAGAAACTTAGAGCCAACAGGCCTAGCTTCCAATTCCAGCTCCAACTCGAGCACTCTGGGCAAATCCTACCTGTGTCTGAATCTTCTTTAATACTTATAAAAAGTCCATCACCCACCCTCTCTGCACCTCATCAGTCCCTGCACACATCTGCCTGCCTTAGTTCCTCTATCTATATAATGGGTGTGTAAAACAATACCTGTGAAGTTAGAAAATACATGTAAAGCCCCCAGCACATGGTGCCCAAGAAACAGCAGCTCAATAGAGGACCGTGGCTGCCCAGACCCAAACCCCCAGAGCCTGCATCCCCGTGAACAGAGCAGCCCCTCCCCAGGCCAACATGCCTGATGCCAGTCAGGCTCCTGTGGCCGAGCCTTCCGGCCACGGCCACGAGGCAGCTCTCAAGAGGGGGTGGAGCATGTCAGCCGGTGGGACGCCCCTGAGCAACTCCCGCCTCCTCCCGTATTAACTGTATTCATATCTGGAACAGATGGGGCAATTGGGTCTCTTTTTCCCCATTTTTCACAGAGCATCATGTAATTAAAGAGGAGAAAGGCTGAACAATCTTCTTACTGGGACTCTATAGACCTCCCCATCTTCCTTCCCTTGTAAATCCATAATGAACTGTAATGGCGAAGACAAATCCCTTATTGAAACCTGGTGACCAATTCACTGTGGGACCAAGAAACTCTCACTCATCCAAGACCTGAGGATGGAAAGAAAAAATTTTAATTAATTTAGTCCTGTTTATCTATACATAAATAAAAACAAAAAATATTGGATGCAGAGCAGTTTGCCATCTGCCAATAGACAGTGGCTGCCCTGAGGAGATGCTGATTTTCCTTTTTTCTGGGACTTGTTTATAACGTTCTGTTGATCAAACCTGGATCGGAGAGAACGTGGGAATTACATGGAGAGGGTGGATGGAATGAGGCCCTGGAGCAGACGTGGGGAGAATTGGGATGAGTTCGCAGCAGGAGTTTGGGTTAAAAAGACCTCAAGATGCCAGCCCCTCTCTTTCTCCGAGTCTGACAAGATGGTCCTTTTACACTCATCCCCTCTCAGGGAAGAATGTGTTCCTCAGGAGGGTGGCCGTGTAGGTGAGGCTGTGCCAGTCAGGGATCCAGTGTAGGCTGGGTTCCTAGAAGCAGAGTAGGATGGGGACCTGTGGGCAAGTGGCTTGTGGAGGGGGCTCTCAGGAGGGGGGCGAGGGAAACAGGGGAGGAAGGAGAGGAGCCAGGCAAGGCTGAAGGCTCAGCTCGAGTCTGGCCCCAGCCTGAGCCCACAGGGAGCCCTGGAGCGTGGTGCCCCTCCAGCAATGAGCTGGGCCTTTTGTACATGTGTCAGGTGGTCATTAGCTGCAGGTTGCCCCCAGTGGGAGGGTAACATTCTAAGCGTTTCCAGCTAGACAGCGGTCAGCTCCCTTCAGCAGAGGGCAATTCCCTGAAAAGAGTCCTGCTGTGAGCTGTTAGCATCAACACCATAGCAGCTGGGGGACAGGTGTGTTGACCTAGCAAAGGGCCAAAATCCCACCACTCCCATCTCTGGCTCCACCCATGGTAGACAGCTGATGGCTCTGCTCGCCCAGCATCTGGACCCGGCCTTGGTAACAGCCGTCTTTATTTTCCTTGGGGATGCGCTGATCGGCCTTGCCAGTCCTGGGGTCCTGCAGAAGTCACTCCACTCCCAGACAGAGGGGTGGGCTGAGTCACAGGTCTGGCCAATCAGAATCTCAAATGCTCCTCACACAGTGAGGGACTCATGGAAGACCCAATCAGAGCCAAGGGGACCGAATTACGGGAATGTCCACATATTTGGAGTTGGCAGGGAGTCAGCGTGGCGTTGTAGGGCCGTCTCGAGGAGAGGACCTGCCTGGGACTGAGGCCGTCATGATGGAGACCAGAATCAAGAGTGGAGAGAGACGGAGGCCTGACAATATCGCTGAGCCCAGCCCCCTCCACCAGCACCTGCAGTTACCAGATCCCATCAGCTCCCTTCTTGAGCTGAAGCTGGTTTGTGTGGGGTTTCTGTCACTAGCAACCAAGACCCCTAACTCACCTGGTTCTGACCCACGGTGCCTGAGGTCCAATCTCCTGTGCCATTTCTCATGCCAGCTGCATCTTACACTCTCCTCGGTGTCATAGGATTCCTGGGGCAAGACATCCCCCTCCTTCCCCTCCACACCCTCAAATGGCTGAGTCCCAGGCATATGCAACCCCCCACCCCCGTGTTCGTTGCTTTCATGGAAGATCCTGAGGCTTGGACCCCTAGACCCTCAACTCTGCACAGCTCAGGCCAGTCTGGGGACACAATACCAGTTCTAGCTTCTGAAGGCCTCCCCCAGCCTTTGGCCCAAGGGCTTCTCCCTGACACTGGGCTCTGATCAGTTCCTCCTTCCTCTCCCTCTTGCCTCCACCACGCCCTCCTCGCCCTCCCCTGATCCCAGGCCTCAGTGCCTGCCTGGCCCCCGACCAGCCCCTTCTGTAGGGTCCCATCTTATCCTTCTGCCCTCAGGACTGGCCTAGACCCGCTGGAAGCTGGATGTTGCCCCATGCCCAGGATCTCTACCAATCCCTGAGCCTGCTTGAAGAGAGTGGGGGAAGAGGGTGGGGGAAGAGAGACACTGCTAGGAGCCCAGGGCTTGGCATTCATTGTCCCAGGCACAGGCCCGCTGCACTTGTCAGGAAAGGCCTGGCACACGGTCAATTCAGGAATCAGACTCCACTTTTCAAGGCTAGCTGATTCCGCAGGTGCGTTGTTCCACACTCAGAAGGGGATTCCCGCTTCCATGGCCACCTTTCTGCTGGGGGCTCCTGCAGGACAAGCAGCAGGGACCCATCTCCTCCTCTTATTGAGCACTGCGGACTGGAGGGGATTCTGTGGGCGAGCTAGTCTGCCTCCCTCCTCCCCCGACCCCGTCCCCTCTCCCTCCAAGGCTGTTCCAACGCATTAAATGGTGAAGCAGCCTCATTACTGAAGCCTCTGGCTCATTAGCAGGCAGCTGGAGGGGCTGGGAGACCACCGAGGAGAGACCCGACGGGGTGGGGACGGGAAGCAGCAGAGCCCGGGCAGTAATAACCATCTGCACTGCACCTTCTGCTGAGTTCCGTGTATTCCGATCGGTACACAGACATCCTGGGCTTTTTTTAAATCACTGACAATCCCATTTGATCTTCACCACCTGTGTCTCTGTGCTGTTATTACAATGGACCCCGTTTCAGGCTGGGCTGGAGACACTGGGAGGGGAAATGACTTCCTCAAGGTCAGACAGCTGCAGGTGGCAAACCCGGCCCCAATGCCAGCAGCCCACATGGATGGAGCTCCTCCTGTGTGCCAGGCTGTTACCTGCAGTACAGGCGAGATGCTTACAACCCTACCAGGGAGGCAGCATTATTATCCCATTTTACAGACAAAGAAACTGAGGCACAGAGAGGTCAAAGTACTTGCCCAAAGTCACACAGCTCCATCTTTCTTACCCTCAGACCCTGTTCCTTCCACACTGAGATGGACTTCGGAACCTCTGGGCAAAAGTCCGAGCCTTACAGGAGTGTATCCATGGCCCCGCAGAAGCTGACCTCCCCCTCCCCTCACCCCAAGAGCTGTGGGGTCAGTGTGAGGCTGAGGGCAGGGTTGATGGTGCGGTGGAGACAGGTTTCTGGCCTCGAGGAGCAGGCCAGTGAGATGAAGGCCCAGCTCAGTCTGACTTCTAGCCTTGGATCTTCCACCTGTTTGCTGGGTGACCTGAGAAAACCACTTCCCCTCTCTGGGTCCTCATTTTAAGGGTTTCTAGAATTTGGGGGACGGCACAGATGCCCTCTGAGTCCGCCTTTCTGCCATGGCTCTGACTGTGCTCATGGTGGGGGAGGAGCAGGGGCCAGCCTTTCCTCCTCTCCTGTCCCTGGCTGGACACACCTTCATGCACGATCCTTCCTCCCATCTCCAAAGCCCTTCTCCAGCCTCATTCTAGCTGGAGAGGAATTGAATTGGGAACTCACAGCACCTGCTATACGCTGGGCACTGAGGACACCTCACCCTCATTTGATGCTCCCACCCCCTGGTGAGGGAGGGCTTAATATCATCCCCATTTCACAGATGAGGATGCTGAGGTTCGGAGAGGCTGAGTGGTGCAAGCATCCCAGCTACGAAAAAGCAAGGCTGGAATTTGAACCCAAGCATCTGTCTCCAAAGGCCGGTTTCCCTTGCCCTGGGTCGCCTTTCCCTTGCAGTGCCTGGCGGGATCGAGGCCCAGTCCCTGACCTTCATTTTGCTGGAGGACGTGATCTTCCTCAAGTGGGAGGAGCCCCAGGAGCCCAACAGGCAGGTCGCTCAGGACAGTTGTGTGTGTGCGGGGAAGGGGAGGGTAAGATGTGTGAGCATGTATGTGCCAGCCTGGGCACGCCCACACCGTGATCCCAGGGGACATTAAAGGGTCTTATCGCCCCTCTGGGGCACGGCAAAGGCCATTTGTTGAGGGCCTCTGTGGCCCGGCATCACGCCTGGATTCCACAAGCGTCAAGTCATTTGACCCTCTTGGAGCCTTCTGGAGGGGCCGCAATTATCTTCCACCTCAGGAAACTGGGACCTGGAGAGATGACTTGTTCACAGCACATAGCTAGTACCGGCAGGGGCTGAGATCACCCACGGGGCCCCCTGGTGCAGGCACAGGTCAGGGGTGACAGCCCTTGTGTATAGGCAGGGGGAGGGAGCCCAGGTGACCCCCCAGGAAGGAAACATGTTGCCCTGGTACCCTCGACAGTCCCTGACTCCCTCACACCTTTCCCTCCACCTCTCTGAGCCTCAGTTTCCTTATCTGCAGAATGGGATCATCCTGCTTACCTCACAGGGTGGCTGTGAGAGTGCAGATTACCCAGATCAAGATACATTCTCCTCATAGCATTTGAATGTAACTGACAGATGAAGTTACCATGAGAGGGAAGTATCCCCGTGTTGAAGGAAGGAAGATACCCAAGGGGGATTGTTGGAAATGACCAGGGGCCGGCGTGGAGGCCATTCAGATGGCCCACCTGCTCTGCCCACGTGGACGATGTCATCCTCCTGCGTGGAGGTCAGGAGAGCTGGCTTTGTGGTCAGAGTCTCAGGTTCAGACCTGGCTCTGCTGAGCCACCCCAGGCAAGTCACTCGACCTCCCTGAGCCTCTGTGTCCTCTCGCCCCCGAGGCAGCCCCTTGTATCTTGAGCCACTCCTGCTGGGTGAGACCTCCTGACGTCAGACCACAGTCTGCATCCAGGAAGGTCCTCACCTGGGTCCCGCTCTGGTTCCACAGCTCTGTGTGCGTGTGTGGGGAGCAGACAGATGGCAGCTCTCCACACGGTGCACACAGCTCCCAGGGTGCCACCAGCCCTTCTCCAGCTGGTGACCCCAGCTCCTCAGACCCACCATTTCCTGGGCACCTCCCCTGGGCTCAGTTCTTCACACAAAATTTGCACAACAACCCTGAGAAGAGGCACTGTGATCACCCCATTTTCCTGATGAAGAAACTGAGGCTCAGGGAGGTTAAGGGACTCCTCAGAGGCCACAGGACAGGCAGAGCTGGGGTTACAACCCAGGCCCCGTCGGACTCCACGGTCTGTCCATGCTGCTCTGTTTCCTGCCTCTGATCACTGACCCTGCAAGCCTTCCAGAACATTCCCCTTACCTGTGCTTGTCCCTGCCTTGCACAGCAGGCTCAGGTGGCCCAGGGCCAGCCCAGAGGACGGTGGTCTCTCACCTCCTCCCTGGACCCTCTTCTTGCATCGAAGTCACCCACCGTCACACTGGCTTTTCCAGCAACCACACCCCCATCAACTCACGTGGAGTCTCCAGCTCGGCTTTTCCAGGAGCTGCTGACAAGGCAGCTCGCCCTCCCTCTCTACTTTGCAGCTAATTTTGAACCTAAATGCAGAACTTTTCCAAGTGTCCATGTTACGTGGCATCTGCTTGATCTCACCCTGAGATGGGCTGGAGCCCTCAGTGCGAGGTGTCCCTCCTGGCTGTGTCTGTGGAGCTGGTTGGTTGGTGTTTCAGGTTCTTCTTCCAAGTGGACCAGGAGGCCTGGGTGGGACCAGAGCCCTGGGGTACACCCCTGCAGACCTTCTAGGCCGGTATCCATGGTGACAGGCCCTCCTTGGGCACCACTGTTCAGCCAGCTTGACGGGCTGTCCTCTGTCTTCCCTGTGGTTGCTGGTGTCTGACCTGTCCCTCCCTCCCTCTGTCTCCTTCCCTCTCTCTCTCCCCTTGTCATTGTCCCTTTACTCTCCTCCTCCTCTGTCAGTCCTCTTGCCTCTTCTCCCTCCTCACCTCCCTTCCTCCTCCACCTTCTCTCTTACGTTGATGGTCAAGGTCACATCCAGAAAGGCTTCTCACCTGCACCCAGAGGGGTTTTTGGCTCTGCCCTGACCACAGTGAGGGTGATGCCCAGAGGCTGAGGGTGGGCTGGGAGTAGAAAGGAGTACTGCTGTAGGAACAGAGGACATCAGAGCAGCCGCCTGCTGTGTGACTGGGAGGGAAGGGATCAGGGGCTGAGAGGGACTGATCTGGAGTCACACGAACCTGGGCTTGCCTCTCAGATTCCCTTAGCTGTGTGACCTGGGGCAAGTCACTTACTCTCTCTGGGTGTCTGCTTTCTCATCTGTAAAATGGGGTAGAAATCATAGGGCTGCTGTGAAAACTCAATAAGACTGTGCATGTAAACCCCTTGCTGTCAAGCCTGACCCCAGGAAGAGTGTGGGCAAGCCTAGCTGGCATCATTTGTATGTATTGGGCCCTGTGTCAGGAGCTTTTCATATATTACTTCATTAAATCTTGGTTTTTTATGATGTCATTTTCTATACGTACAACAGAATCTGTATTACACACCTTTCTATCCACCTGTCCATCTGTGTACGTATGTTATGAACCATCAGCGCATGGTAAACTCCAGCGAACCACAGTTCGAGATTTAAAACGTTACCGAGAGCTTGGCCGTTCCCGTATCCTCTCAACTCTGCGTCTCCCACACCCCGTAAGAGGTCACCACTGTCCTGCATTTTTGTTTTTCATTTCTATGCTTTTGGAAGAAAATACAGATGATTTTTATGACTTGGGGTAGGAAAGGAGATATTTACCAAAATACGAAATGTGCCAAGCATAAAGGAAACGAAAGATACATTTGATTCAATTTAAATAGTTTCTGTTCATCCAATGTCACTATCAATAAACTGGAAAAATAAGCCACAGCACAGGACCAGACATTATAACACATAAGCAGTCCATGATTCTAGCCTAAATATATAAAGACTTCCTAAAAAGACTAAGAAAGCAATTTTAAAAATCCAATAGAAAATTAGGTAAAAAATATAAATAGGCATTTCAAGAAGCAACCTGAAGAGCTAATAATCATTTGAAAACATGTGCCATCGCATTAGCAATCGGAGAAATGCCAATTGTAGAACATTGAGGATTCCCATCTCACACCTGCTAGTCGGGCAGAACTGAAGTTGCTGTCTAGATAGAGAGCAATGGGAACTCTCCAGACCGCTGCTGGGAGCAGAAACAATACAGGCTCTCTGAAAATCAATTTGGCGCCGTCTTGTAAAGTGGAACACGCACGGACCTTCTAATTCAGCAGTTCTACCCAGAGAACATGCCCCAGAGAATCTCCTGTACATGTGCGCTGGGGACTTGAACAAGAGAGCTCACGGCAGCTGCGTTTGTAATTACAAAATCCTAGAAACAACCCAATCGATACTTTTGAGTAAGTGAAGGAATCTTTCCAGCCCTTCCAACTCCAAGACAGGTATGTCTGAGACCCCACACCATGCTTTATGACAAATGAGGGGCGCTGAACCTGCTCCCCCTCCCAGGCAATCAACCGGCTCCCTGCAGGCTTGATCACTCAGAACGGCCCCCAGCTGGCCCCTTGCTGAGGAGTTCAGTGCAGTCTGAGAATCAGGGCCTCCTGGCTGCTGTACCAACAGGACCCACATGGCTGGCATCAGGTATCAAGGACCCCAAGAAGGGACAGGGCTGCCCCAGAGGCTTCTCCATCTGCTGGCCCATTCCCACTGAGGGTTAGGGATCCCCAACATGACTCGCCCCAGCTTAGAGACTCAAAGGACCCTCAGAGAGACTCTTCTTCAGCAGCCCAGTCTGCAGATGGGCACACTGAGGCTGCAGGTAGGCTGGGAGGGAGGTCACACATCTCCTAAGTTGCAGTCCAGTGGTTTTCCCAGCACGTCATGCCACCCCTCCAGGGCCCCCGACTCCCTCAGCAGACCCAGATGCCCCCAGGTGAGAATGCACCCCCAAGCCCACTCCCACACACTCATACATCCTCCCTGTCTCTCTCCCTCCCTCCCTCCCTCTCTCATCTCTCTCTCTCCTCTCTCTCTCACACACACACAACCCCCACCACCTGGCTGAATTTCAGGCCCCTTTCACCTCTGCAGTGCCTCTGCTCCTTTCTCTTTGGCGCCTGGCGATGCTCCTCCCTCCCCCCACCTCCAGCTCGTGTCAGGAACCCCCTGGCAAACAGCAGTTGGAGTTCTTCATCTTTGAGGGACCACCTTGTTCCTCCACCTGCACCTCCAAAGAGCCAGGCCAACCCCCGCTCTGCTTGCAACAGAGTAAAGGAGGTAGAGCCTCCTGGGCTGGGGGCAGGAGGAGGAGCTTCTGAATGACCTCTCAGCCCTCAGACCATGGCCAGGTTGGGGCCAGGTCCTGGGCAAGCTCAAGTTCATTCACCCCAAGACAAGCTCCTCTGGCTCCAGGCATCAGGTCTCAAGTCCCAGGGCCCTCTCTTCATTCTGGCCTCACCAGGCAAAATCCTGAATCACTCATCCTATCCCAGGCTCTACTGGGCCTGATCCTGGAGACAGCCCTGCCTGAACTCCACCACCCAGACCCCAGCTCAAGCCAAGGGTAATAACTAAGATGGAGCACTGCTCTGATGATACTGGGGGACAGATCAGCCCACAGGTCAAGCCAGGGAGGACACCCAGCAGAGTCCCCAGGCCTTCCCAGATGCACACACTCTGGTAGGGGGCTTTATCCTGAGACCTTCAGCCCCTGGGGAACTGGATCTCGGTTGAGCTCTTTGGGGGGCAGCATGGGAGGCTCAGGCTTTGGTGTCAGACAGACAGGTCCCCACCAGCTGAGAGACCCTGGGCAAGTCAGCTGCCCTCTCATTTGCCATCTGTAAAATGGGGACGATTATGTTAGGATCACATGAGGTGGTGATTAAGTGCCTGTGTGGTGCCAGATGTGCTGAAAGAGCTCTGTTTACAAACACAAGGCAGAAAGGCGTCACCTCCCTTCTCGACACAGTCTTCCTCAGGGGGTGGAGCCAGAGGCGGAGTGGCTGGCTGGCAGGGACTCCTGGCTCTGTCACAGACTTGCTGTGTGGCCCTGGGTAAGACATTTCCTGCTTCTGAGAGTCAGTTTCCACATCTAAAATTGGTTTGGTGAGGCTCTTCCAGTTCTGTGATGTTCTGATTCTATTCACACTGGCTGACTCTCTGCCTCGTGTCTCCTTTGGCCAGAGGTTACGACAAGTTCTAAAGTATCTCATGAGCTTACATCACTTAACCTGAATTAAGAATTTATTCAACTGTCTGAACCCACAGGCCAGGCCACAGGCTACTCCTCCCCCATCTAGCTGACCTCTAAGGCTCACGCACGCATCACGGACACGGGCCAGGCAAGAGTGCAGAGGGTCTGGTCAGATCTGTCCCCATATAGGAAACCACGGAGCGTGCAGGTCATCCTGGCAGTGCTGAGTGAGTCCTGGGCCCATGTCCTGGGTGGGTTGGGCAGGGTGATGGGAGCCATGACCTCTGCAGAGAAGCTGCCGGAAACTGGAAAGAGGGGGAGGGCTGCCCAGAACTTGTTCCCCTGAGTCAAGGTGCCCTTCCTGCTCAGGAAGCAAGTGCCTGTCCCTGCTCCACAGAGTTCAATGTCTGGGACCAGGCCTGGGGGTGCCTGTCTGCTAGTCAGCACCAGCCGGGTCCCAGAGCCGCCACCTCTCGGTTAGGAAGGTGGACACCCCTGGGGCTCCGTGAACGTGTGTGCACCTGGGCATGTCCCTGCTGCCTCCTCTGCTCTCTGGCCTCCTCGCCCAGGCTGCCCCATCAGGGACGTGCTCCCAGGTGGGACCCTCACTGGGAGGAGGGCGGGAGGGGGCAGCTGACAGTGATGGAGCCTCTAGCAGGGCTGGCAAGCTGAAGTCACAAAGTGATGCTTCCTCCCAACCACCCTCTGGCAGGGAGATGCTGACACAGAGGAGGAAACAGAGGCTCAGAGAGGGTGAGAAGTTTGCCTCTGTCACAGAGCCGGAGGTAGCAGAGCCAGGATTCAAACCCAAGTCTACTCCTACCCACTGCTCCACATAGCAGCGTGACCTCAAGGCCACCCGGACCTCACCTGTGAGGACCTCACCTGTGACATCACCTGCCTTGCAGATGGTGAGTGTGCCAGCCCTTTCACAGCACATCCACAGGCACGGCCTCCTTTATTGCCCGCAGCATCATCTGGGGTGGGAGCTATCATCTCATAGAGTCTCAGAGAGGAGAGGAGACTCCCCCTAAGTCATCAGCTGGCTGTAAACAGCAGAGCTGGGATTTGACCCAGGTCCGGGTTACGTAGGCTGGGATGATGGGGGTTCATCCTCAGCCAGCCCTACCACCCCCTGCTCTGTCAACCCCCCAGGTCCTCCTGTTGACACCACCACTTCCCACCAGCCCACGACCCTGGTGAGTCCTCTGTGTTGGGCTCTCTTCAGCCCTGGGAGAGGGTCCACTGAATGTCAGCTACAGCTCCTGCCACTAGGGGAAACTGTAGTCGGGGCGGGTGCAGGGCAGAGGGGGACCCTCTGCATGATAAGTGTGAGCTTTGCTTCAGATTTCAGATGACAGGGTCTTGGAGGAAGAGAAAGCACTTTGGATGGCAGAACCAGGGAAGGAAGAAAATCCCCACAGGCTAGAGCCACTGAGGGAGACTCACAGGGAGGGATTCCATATGTAAATGTGAGTTTAGCATGCAGTGCGAAGCTCTGAGCTGAGATGAGAAAAACAAATCAATGGTTCAGGTACAGAAGAAAGAGACAGGCTTTGATGGGAGCTGACAGGGAGCTCAGTGTGAACCCACGAGATGATGTGTCTCTTATGTCACCGGTCCCTTCACTCCTCCCCCACCCCCAGTCCAGTCTGGTCCCAACCAAGGCTCTTCTGATGAGATGGAGGGTCCCCAAACCTGACTAGCTTAATAAGAGCAACAATAATAATATTGGTAACAATGAAAATAACTTTATCAAGAGATAAATTTATCTTTGCTTCTGAACATTTACTGAATGCTTACTCTGCACTGTGTACTCACATAATCTGTATCTTCACAAGAAGCTTGCAAGGTTGGTATGATTGGTGCCATTTTACACAAGAAGAAATTCAAGCTTAGAAAAGCTAAATAATACAGAACTAAATGGCAGAGCTGAGATTTGAACTTCAATCTTTCTGATTCCAAAGCAAACACTCTTCTGTGCACATCTTCTGTCTTTTAGACCATGTTAATAGAGGTATGGAGTCTAGCAAAAGGGGGATGAGAGTCCTGTTCAGCTGGGAGGCTCAGACTCTCCTGCCATTCTGAGGAACAAATGTAGAAGGTCATGGATAAGCTGAACTTTGTCTAAAAGAAGGGCCTCCAGTCTGAAAAGGGCAGGGGAACCAAGTCACATGGATTCATTCATTCATTTAATAGTTTAATAAGGATCCTATTATGTTCTGGGCCCTCTTCTAGACCCTGGAGATAGAGGGGTGAAGAAAATTGACAATATCCTTGCTTTCACAGAATTTGTATTCCAGTTGAGAAGACAGATATTAAATAAGTATGTATCAAGCAGTGATACATTGTATGAAGAAAAATAGTGAATGAAAAGGGACTAGGGATGAGAAGGCTGTATTAGAGAGGGTGATCAGGGAAGTCTTCTTGGAGGAGGTGGCAGTTGAGCAAAGACTTGAATAAATTGAAGGAGTGAAGCTTGCTGATAACAGTCAAAAGAATGCTCTCCTGAAGCAGGAATGAGCATTATGTGCTCAAGGAAGAGCAGAGAGGCCAGTGTGGCTGGAACAGAGCAGCAATGGGTAGGAGATGAGGTGTGAGGAGTCAGCAGGAGGAAGATCATTTAGGGTCTATAGACCACGGGAGACTTTGGATTTTATTTTTAATGTAGAGGGAATTAATTACAGAGTTTTAAATATGAGAGTGACATGATCTGATTATCCTAAAAGATCACTTGGCTTCTGGGTGGAGAAGAGGGATAGGGAGCAAGAGTGGAAGCAGGAAGACCACGGAGGAGGGGCTTGTACAAGCTCAGGTGGACCAGGGAGCCAGAGAAGTGTGTAAAGGGTGCCCTCACTGAGGAGCTATTGAAGGAATCAGGTGTTTATTCTTAAAAAGAAGAGGTGAAAGTAAGGACGAAAGCTGTCCTCAAACATCGGAAGGGCTATCACATGAATCAGAGGCCAGCCCCTTTCTGCATAGCTCAGAAGGGCAGAACCAGGACCAGTGGGTAAGGTCACGGGAAAGCCGATTTCCCTCTGATAAGGGATACTGACTCAAGATGGAGCATCCTTCCTGGTGGGGACAGTGACCTCTTTACCACTGGAGGTACACAGCAGAGGCCAGCTCTCAGGTCTGCAAGGTACAGGGGACAGAGATTAGCCTTTGTGATCAGATAGACCTGGATCCAAATCCTCTCTCCTCTGCTTATTATCTGCGTTGTCTTGGGCACTTCACCTTTCTGAGCTTGATTTCTTCATCTCTAAATTCCTACCTAATTGGATTCTCATGAAAATTTGGTGCAAACAAGTACATAAAGCACCCAGTATCTTGCCTGGCACAAAAAAGGTGCTCAATAAATGTCAGTGATAATGATGATGGTGATGATAGTGATGATGATGATGACGACGATAGTGATGATGATGAGATAGTGGTAATGATGGTGACAGTGATGATGGGTCTGGTGATGACGATTGTTTTGGTGATAAAGATGATGAAGATGTTATCAATGACGATGGTACTATTGTGCAAGTTGGTGATGGTTGTTGCAAAAAGAATTTAAGCATCAAGGAAGGGTATGGACTAGAGACCACTAAGGTAACTTCCAATTCTAAAATGTGATGAGAAAAAGCCCTATAAGGTGGCTATGACTGTCAGGCAGGGCAATGTCTGTCTGTTGACATCGTCACACTCTCTACTGACTTCCTCCCCGGGAATTCATTAGCCCAGAAGGAGCAGTAGAAACAGCAACAGGCTCAGATTCTGAGCCAGGAAGCCCTGACCCAATCTGTGCTTGACCTTGTGCCTCCCACATTCTGGGCAGCTCTGGGAACCAGAGACGAGGCAGAAGGTAAGTGGGGGTGGGGTGTATATGGGGAGGGGCAAAGACTCTCTCCTCTGCTGACATTTCCTACTCATCCACATTATAATCATCCAGCCCAGGTTATGGTCAGAGATCTTTGGAGTCATGAAAAACCTTAGATGCTCTGGTCTGACCACCCTTTCCCATTAACAGATGAGAAACAGCCCAGAAAGGGAGGATGACTTTCTTAAGGTCCCAAGAGAAGTCCAGGTCTCCTGACTTCCAGTTTCACTCTCAACTTCACCATACTTCATCTATTGGCTCAATGTTCTCATAAGTAATCAACACCAACCCTCCTGGCCCCATTGTCCTAACAGCAAAACCCCTTCTTGCTACATGAGGCTGATGCATATTTGCAGGTACATAGTCCAGTAACCAAGACCAGCTTGATCCCACTAAGTATTATTTTATAAGTATTATTTCTATTTACAGATTTCACTGCTCAGTTCATCTTAGCCCAGGCTTATTGTGCCTTGTTCCAAGAGAAGCTGCTATTTCCTTAACAATTTCATTGAGATCTCTATGGATTAGCTAGAGTTTTGCCATATCTCTGCCATCCTTGACTGTCCCCAGTGTATTTTTTAGGAACTCAGCTACCAGTAACAAGGATCTGAACAACAGTCGCTTAAACAAATTGAAAATTACTACTTTGCTCTTGTTTAAGAGAATTGGGGGCATAGGAACTCCCAGTATGCTTTGTTAGCTCCGCATAATTTGTCAGTGTCCCTGTCTCCTTCTTTGTCTTTCCTTTACCAGTGCATGACCTCATAGCTAAGTATTGCCTATTGGCTATATGATGGCTGCTGAAGCTCCAGAAATTATTGCAGCATTCCAGATAGGAAGACAAAGGAAGGGAGAGGACAAAGGAGCCAAAAGTGTTTCTCCAACTGCTAAGCTCCCATCAAACAGCTTTCCTAGAAATCACACTTAACACTTCTATTCATATTCCACTGGCCACTCCAATGAAAGGGGAGGGGTGGGACCTAGTAAATACAGCTTTTAAGCAGGAGACCTATCCATTCCCAGCAGCACTGGTATTCTGTTACTAAAGAAGAGGAAACAGGATTCTGAGTGACAACCTGAAACCTGGGTCCCGCCCCACAGCTAGAAGATTTAAATAAGGACCTAGAGATGCAGAGATTAGAACCCTAGCCCCAGAGCTGAATCCAGGAAGTCTCCTTGTGGGAAAGGGAGCTGTAAAGATCCTTGTATGACTACCTCCATTCTAAAACAAATTGAAAGTTATATTTTAGCAATAGAGGCTCATGGCCGAAATTTTTCAAACATATAAAACTTAAGAAAATCAAAATCTTTTATAATCCCCTGTGCAGAGATAACATCTGTTGGTATTTTTGCATACGTCCTTCTGGGTATTATTTTTCCTTTGCTTATATTAGCAAAATTAGGAGTTTACTTTATGTCCAGTTTTATATGCAGCTTTTATTTCCTGCATTTATTTTTATAAGCATTTTCCCAGCATGAGCTATTTTTTGAAGGTCTCATTTTTAACGGCCAGTCCAGTCCAGTCCAGTACACAGGCTATTCTGTAACTGACGTAGTTAATTCCCCATTGGGAGGCAGTTAGATGGTTTCCAGCTAAATTTGGCTGTTATAAATGATGCTGGGATGACTAGTCCTGCCGATAGATCTTTGTCTCCATCTCTGATTATTTTGTTATGACAGATTTATGGTCTCACCAGGTCAGAGGGTATGGATTTTTTTAAGGCTTTGGATACACATTATGAAGTTGCCTTCATGGAAAGCTGGCCTGGATTCCACTCCCTACAAGGGGTCTAACATATCCTCAGATGGGTTTCTGAAGCCTCCTGCCCCCCTTCTTCAACATTGTATCTCTGATTCTCCTGCCTCAGTTTCCTCTCTCTGTCTCCCTCGGAAAATAACGGGAAAAGTTTATATTCAAAAATATCTAATGATATGTTTGTTTATCTTTAAGTACTTTAAAAAGTCAACATAATTATTCTAGTTCCATTAAGTTTAATTTGCAGCAAATTATGTATTCAGCATGAAGTTGGGGTTGCTTTGCTGGTTGGAGCTGAGATAGAGTTTGGTGGTTAACAGTTAACCCAGAGGAGCCAGTGATAACAGTGCAGCTGGGTGAGCAGCAACAGGTCCGTCCTTAGGAAGGTGTTATTCCCAGGTGGGAGCCTCAGTGCCCTGGAGCTCTGGAATTGCACCGATGCTCCAGCCAGGAGTCCCAGGGGACTAGGAGAGGGAGGGAGGGAGGGAGGGAGGGAGGAGGGCAGTGGCTGTCTGGCTTACTGGATACACCAGGATTCAATTCCTGGGGTGTCTGTGGAGTTGAAAGTCTCCCTGTTGGCTGCTTTGCAGGTGCGCTTGGGACATGAGTCACACCAGATCCAATCCCTGAAGCAGGAGTAAGGATTTGGGTTCTTTTCCCAAAAGCCAAGAGGAGCAGTTGAAGGGATTTAGGCAGGAGTTGCCTGTTGGGAGGCCCTCCGACTGCCTTAGGGGATGGATGGGAGGGACACGACTGATAGCCGAGAAATGGGGGGAGGCTAAGGTAGTCCCCCAGGTGAGGGATGATGGCTGTGGCAGAAGGTCTGGCTATCCTGCCCCGTGTCCCCTGGGCCGGCTCTGGGCTCACCTGCACCTGTAGTGGGCGGTTCCCAGTGCAATGACCGCTCCCCCGTCAGGCCCTGCTTCCTTCTGCTTCTCCACCTGGGGGTTCTCCAGTGTCCTGGGGGTTTGACCAACCATGGCAAGGGCAGCCTGGAAGTGCCAGGGGATTAATACCCCAGGGGAAACTATCAACCAGGGAGAGATGGAAGTGAGTAGGCAAATACCCAGCTTCCCTCTGAGGGACAAGTCTGAGGCACTTCCTCAGAGGGTCCCCAGCAGGGCTGAGCCCACATCTGATTCAGCCTTTAGGGCTTTCCTCCCTCCCTCCCCTGTCCCCTCCTCACTGTGCCTCCTGGGATCACCTCCCACATAAACCAGCTGCTGTTTTGGAGGAACCCAAACTCAGCACTGATTACTCAAGAGCAGCAGCAGTGGGATGGATAGAGTGGAAGATTTGAGAGAGATTCGGGGAGAGCAGGGCTGTGATGAGCAAAGGAGGACGGATAGGTCAGCAAGTAAATGGTGCCCCTTTCCCTAATTTGTATGTGTACAGAAATTTTGTATACATCCATCTAACCAACATCCTATGAAGATATCTCATTTCCACTACCTCAATAATATCGCTTGTGCTCAATTACAGTCAATCTCTACCCCAGCCCCTTTCTGCCAAGGAGATTAATTTTGCATGCTCTACAATTTCATATGAATGGAATCCCATGGAAGGTATCTAGGGTCTTTTGCTCAACGTAATGTTTTTGAGATTAATCTACGTTTGTGTTGACCAACAGGTTATTCTTGATTATTGCTCATTGTTAGTCCATTATGTGGATATACCACAATTTGTTTATCCATTAACCTGTTGATGAACGACTGAGTTCACTCCAGTCTGGGGCTATTGTGAATAAAGTTGCTGTTCAAATACTTATATAGTCTATTTATAGACCAAAGTTTTCATTACTTAAAAGGGTCCTTAAAAGTGGAATTTCTAGGACATAGAGCGGGTATATATTTTACATTATAACAAACTGACAAGCTGTTTTCATTCTAGTGACAGTATTATTTTGCATTCCCTCCAGAAATGTGTACCATTTCCATTTACTCCATATTCCTCACCCACACTTGATATTGTCAGTCTTTTTAATTTTACCCATAATGCAGAACCCTGATAACTAGTAATTTCAAGCATTTTCCTTGTGTGTTTTGGCCATGGGTTTCTCTTCTAATGTGAAGTGTGTGTTTAAGTTTTTGTGAAACTTCTTTACATATTCTGGGTAGAAGTCCTTTGTCAGATATAGGTATTGTGATTATTTTTCCCAACCTGTGACTTGCTTTTATTTTATTCTTAATGATATATTTTGAAGGCCAGAGGTTCTTATGCTGATGAACTGCAATTTACCATTTTTATGGCTATTATGGATAATGTTTTTTTGTCTGTGTCTTAAGAAATCTTGGTCTACACCAAGATCACAAAGATATTTGCCTAAGATTTTCTCTTATCTTGTTTTTTTTTTTACTCTAAGTTTACATCTATATTTCATCTCAAATTCATTTCTATATAAGGTGTAAGTTAAGGGTCTAGGTTAATCGTTTTTTATGTATAGAAACAGTTATTATGCACCATTTGTTGAAAACTTGGTCCTTCTCCTACTGAAATGTCTCTCAGTCTTAGACAACATATATGTGTGTGGGTTTACTTTGGGTCTTTCTATTCTACTTCATTGATCCGTTTCTATTCTTGCTTTTTCTTGATTATTAACTTTATGGTTTTTAAATCAGATATTATATGTCCATCAAATTCTTTTTAAAGATTATTTTGGCTAGTC
Source organism: Tursiops truncatus (assembly GCF_011762595.2). Lineage (NCBI taxonomy): Eukaryota > Metazoa > Chordata > Mammalia > Artiodactyla > Delphinidae > Tursiops > Tursiops truncatus. Next base: position 160,074,796 of record NC_047034.1, on the reverse strand, counting down.
TGTGCATGATTTTAGAAACATCTTGTTGATTTCTACCAAAAAAAAAAAACACAACAAACAAATTTGCGTGTGTGTGTGTGTGTGTGTGTGTGTGTGTGTGTGTTAAATCAAAGTTTCAATTTGAGGGTAATTAACATCTTAACCGTATTATTTTCTAATTCATTAACAGCATATGTCTTTCTGTTTATTTGTCTTTAATTTTCTTGTGAAATAATTTATAGACTTCAGTATAAAGGTCTTGCACATTAAAAAATCCTTAAATATTGTGTGTTTGATGCTATTGAATCAAACAGTACTGTATTTTAACTTTTTTTTTTTTTTTGCGGTACGGGGGTCTCTCACTGCTGTGGCCTCTCCCATTGCGGAGCACAGGCTCCGGACGCACAGACTCAGCAGCCATGGCTCACGGGCCCAGCCGCTCTGCGGCATGTGGGATCCTCCCGGACCGGGGCACGAACCCATGTCCCCTGCGTCGACAGGCAGACGCTCAACTACTGCGCCACCAGGGAAGCCCCTTAACTTTTTAAACAATTGTTTGGTTTTAGTAGGGAGCAGGATTCAGCAAACTCTTTCTGTAAAGGGCCGGAGCGTAAGTATTTTAGGCTTTGCAGATCATACACTTTCTGTCACAGCTACTTAAATCTGCCATTGTAGCATGTTAGTAGCCGTAGACAATACATAAGCAAATGAGCTTTGGCTGTGTTCCAAACAAAATTTTACTTATAGACACTGAAATTTTATTTTTGTATAATTTTACATGTCACAAATATTTTTATTGTTTTGGATGGTTTTCAACTATTTAAAAAACTTTAAAGCATTCTTGGCTCACAGGCTCAAGAATTAAAAACACAAAAAACAGGTGGCAGGCCAGATTTGGCTCACAGGCCATAGTTTGCCAACCTCTGACATGGAGAAAACAATTGCGTCTGATACTTTCATACCTGCAGCTTGTTCAATTCACTTAGAGTTCTATGGTTTTCCTTATAGTTGCATCCTGCTGTTTGTTAAAATCACTAGCAGTTTTTGTAGATCCTTAGGATTTTCTATAAAACATGTGGGTCACCTATAAGTAATAAGAGTTTTAACTTATCATTTCCAAACTTCAAGCCTTTTATTTCTTTTTCTTGCCTTATTGAACTAACTAGAACCTCCAATACAATGTTGCATAGAAGTGATGATAATATACATCATGACTTGTTCCTGATGGGGGAATGTGTTCAGCCTTTCACCACTATCCCTCACTATATGTCAGCTGTAGATCTTATATAGAGGCCCTTTATAAGACTGGAAATTTCCTGCTATTTCTAGTTTGCTGACAGTTTTTGTTATGAATGAGAGTTGATTTTTTCAGATAGTTTCTTGGCATTCACTGAGATGATCATATGCTTTTCTCCTTTGTCATACTAATGTGGTGAATTACTCTAATTTTCTGATGTTGAACCAGTCTTACATTCTTGTAATAAATTCTACTTGGCCATAATGTACTATCCTTTTTATGTACTTCTAGATTTTATGTGTTGATATTTTTAGTCATTTTGCATTCATGTGCTTGAGTTAATTTTCTTTCTTTTAATGCCCTCATTGGAGTTTGATGATGGGGTTACGCTGGCCTCAAAATGAATTGTGAAATGTCCCCTCCTCTTCTATTATCTGAAAGAATTGGTGGAAAATTAATATTATTCATGTCTTAAAAGTTGGATAGAATTGACAGTTGGGCCAGAAGTTTTTGTGGAAAAGACTTTAAATTATGAATTCAATTTAAATATTAGATATAGGGCTATTCAGAGCTTCTATTTCTTCTTCTGTTAGTTTTGGTAAGTTTTACATCTCAAGAAATTTTTTGAGTTTGTCTAAGTTCTTGAATTTGTTGGCATAACGCTGTTCAAACTATTCCCTATTACCATTTTAATGTTCATATAATCTGTAGTGATCTCTCCTCTACCATTCCTGATACTAGTAATTTATATTTCCCTTCATTTTTCTCATATTGTCTTAGTTCAGGTTGCTATAACAAAATATAGAGTGGGTGACTTAGACAACAGAGGTTGGGGAGTCCTAGATCACGGTGTCAGCCAATTCACTTCCTGGTGAGGGCTCTCTTCATTGCTTGCAGATGGCTACCTTCTTACTGTGTCCTCCCATGGTGGAGAGAGAGAATGAGCTCTCTGGTACCTCTTCTCATAAGACACTAATCCTATTGAATCAAGGCCCCACCCTTTTGACCTCATTTAACCCTAATTACCTCCCTATAGGCCCTATCTCCAATGCAGTCACATTGGGGGTGAGGGATTCAACAGGGCTTATATTTGGGGGAGAACGCAGTTCAGTCCACAGCACATTTCTTCTTGATAAATTGAAATCTTTAGATATGACCCTCTTTGTCTCTTACATGCTCTTTGTCTTGAAGTCTACTTTCTCTGACGTTATTATTTATTCATATACGCTTTCTCATGCTTAGCATATCCTTTTCCATCTTCTTTGCTATCAGCCTGTCTGTGCGTTTATATTTAACGTGTATGTTTTGTATTCATCATATAGTTGGGTCTTGCTTTTTTAAGTAATCTGAGAATCTCTGACATTTATCTTAAGTATTGTGTCTGTGCTGGCTGTATCACCTGTTTCTGTTTGTTTGTTTTCTATTGGACTTATTTGTTCTTGGATTCTCTGTTTCTCCTTTCCTGCCTCCTTTTGAGTTAACTGAGTATGTTTTAGAATTCTAATCTATTTCCTTTAATGGTGTTTTAATTATGCTTCTTCATGTAATTCTTAATATTTGCTTTAATGATTACAATATATTGTTTTCCCCTTGGGCTCACTTGCGCATGTCAGTTCACTGATCGGTATGCATCCTTAACTTCTCTCAGTCTAACTTAACACTATACTACTTTGTTTATATAAGAACCTTATAACAATGCAATTCCATTTATACTCACTCTCATTCACTAGCTATTATTGTCATATATTTTATTTCTCCCTGCGTTGTAAACTCCACAATACATTGTTATTATTGATTCTCTAGACCATTTACTAACTGAAAGAATTGAAGAGAAAAACGTATTTATATTTACCATTTCCAGTGCTTTTCCCTATTTGGGGTAGATCTGAAATTTCATCTGATATTATTTCCCTTTAGACTGAAGAACTTCATTTAGGATATTTTGTAGTGTGGGTCTGCTAACAATAAATATTATCATCTTTCATTTATCTGAAAATGTTTTGAATTCACCTTCTGTTTTTTGAGTTTTTGCTGGATAAAAAAAAAATCCTAGGTTAAAAGTTTTTTGGTTTTTTTTTCCTTCCAGAACTTTAAAAATGTTACGTTGTCTTGAGGCCTCCATTTATCTGAAATAAAATCAGCTTTTGTTATTATTCTTGTTCCCCAGTATTAATATGTTTCCTGCCCTCTAACTATCCTTACAATCTTTTCTTAATCTTGGGATTGCAGCAGTTTTGCTGTGATGGGTCTAGCTATGACTTTCTTTATAATTACCCTGCTTGGGATTTACGGAGATTCCCAATCTCAAGAGTTACTTTTATCAACTTTTGAAATTATTTTTCTAATATTTTCTCAAGTGTTTGCTTTTTTCTTCCATTCTTTCATTCATCTCACAGTTTGCTGAGGGTCTGTTTATTTTCAATATTTTTTACACATACACAGCTTTCCCTGTTAACATCTTACATTAGTCTTGTAAACTTGTTTTAACTAATGGACTAATATTGATGCATAATTATTAACTGAAGTCCATAGTTTGTTCAGATTTTATTAGTTTTTACCTAATGTTCTTTTCTGTTTCATGATCCCATCCAGGATGCCACACTACATTTATCTGTCATGTCTCCTTAGACTCCTCTTGGCTGTGACAGTTTCTCAGACTTTCCTTGTTTTTGATGACCTTGAAAATTTTGAGGAGTACTGATCAAGTATATTGTTGGGTGGCCTTCTATTAGAATTTGTCTGATGTTTTACTAACGGTTAGCCAGGGTGGGGTGGGGGTAATGGATTTGCAGGAGAAAGAGCACAGGGGTAAGGGACCACTCATATCATATCAAGGGTACAAGTATCAACGTGATTTATGACTGTTGAAGTTAGCCGTTATCTCCTGGCTGATGTAGTGTTTGTCAGGTTTCTCTACTATAAAGTTATTCCCCCCACCCTTTCCACACTATACTCTTTGGAAGGAAGTCACTGTGTGCAGCCCACACTTGAGTGGGGAGTTATGTTCCACTTCTTGAGGTCGAAGAGATCTACATAAAGTATGGGAATTCTTCTGTCCAAGAGATTTGCATCTTTTCCACAATTTATTAATTAATTCAATCCTTTTTATTATATAAGTTTCAAGTGCACAGCATTGTAATTTGACATCTGTATACACTACAAAGTGATCTCCACCACAAGTCTAGTTATCATCCATCACCATACAGTTGACTCCCTTCACTCATTTTGCCCACCCCCAACCTCCTTTCCCTCTGATAACCACTAATCTGATCTCTGAGTTTGCTTTTATTTTATTTTGTTTGTGCATTTGTTTTGTCTTTTAGACTCCACATATGAGTGAAATCATATGGTATTTGTTTTTCTCCATCTGACTTATTTCACTTAGCATAACACCTTCAAGGTCCATCCATGTTTTCACAGATGGCAGGATTCCATTCTTTTGTATTGCTGAGTAGTACTCCATTGTGTATATACCACATCATTTTTATACATTCATCCATTTTATACATTCATCCATTAACTTGGGTTGTTTCCATATTTTGGCTATTGTAAATAATACTGCAATGAACATATGGGTGCATATATCATTTTGAATTAGTGTTTTCATATTCTTCAGATAAATACCCCAAAGGGGAATTTCTGGGTCATATGGTAGTTTTATTATTAATTTTTTGAGGAATCTCAAAAAATTCCATAGTGGCTGCACCAGTTTACAGTGCCACCAACAGTGAATGAGGGTTGCCTTTTCTCCACATCCTCTCTAACATTTGGTATTTCTTATCTTTTTGATGATGGCCATTCTAGCAGGTGTGGAGTGGTATCTCATTGTGCTTTTGATTTGCATTTGCCTGACTTTGAACAGCTCTTCGTGTACCTGTTGGCCATCTGTCTATTTTCTTTGGAAAAATGTCTATTCAGATCCTCTTCCCACTTTTTTTTTTGAAGTTTCTATTTTTTTTTAATTGGAGTATAATTGCTTTAAAATGTTGCATTCGTTTCTGCTGTACAATGAAGTAAGTCAGTATATGTATACATATATCCCCTCCCTCTTTTTTTTTAATCAGGTTGTTTGTTTGTTTTTGAATTGTATGAATTCTTTACATATTTTGGATAATAACCCTTTGTCAGACATATTATTTGCAAATATCTTCTCCCACTCAGCTTTCTTTCATGGACAGTGGAGTACCCTCAGGGGGGAAAAAAATCTAACCATGGATCTCACCCAGCACGCTTCGCTGCTAGTAAGGATCATAGCCTCTCCAGTCTCTGCCAAATTTTGGCTGCTCTTTATTCCCTTCAAATAGTAGTCCTTTCATTTTTATAAACATTTTGTCTAGAGTTTATCATTGGCCCAATACAAGCTACTCTTCCAGGCTCAACATTCATAAGCTTAATATATAACTTTGACAGCCACCTTAAACCTACCTGAATCAAGACAACATAAAAGCAAATCAATGTGATTGTATAAGCAAGAGGTTGTCTGACCATCTTCTTGCTTTGTCTCTCTGAGCCTTTCTTTACTCAGCTGTAGAAGGGCTAATAATTCCCACCTTCTAGGGTTGTGGTGAAGGCTAAGGAATGCGCGACACGATAGGTGCTCGCCAAATGGGCGTCCCTTCTCTTCTCCCTCAGTAGAGATACCCATGCGTTACTGCCCACAGACCAACCCCTGAACCAGGAATGCAATGCTGCTCCCACCTTTCTCCTGCCAGCCTCTGCCCGCAATGTCTGGCTTTTACTGGCTTCTGGTCTTTACACCCAGCCTATCCTATCCCCAGGTAACCTCTTTAGGAATAAAGCCTGCTTGTAGGTCTGCAACCTCCTTAGCTGTATATGTCTAGCTCTTTATAAAGGAAGATATATATTTGGGGCACTCATACATTCTTTGAACCAATACTATAGAGTACCTACTATGTTCTGAACTCTGTCCTATGTGCTGGGGAGTCAGCAGTGAGCAAAAAGAGAATATCTCTTCTCTTATTATATTCCGTGGAGGGGGCAGGCACTAGACCAGTAGGTCAAATACATAGTATGTACAATGGTGTAAATGGAGTACAGGAATGAGGATACTGCAGGGTTTTCTTAAGGATGTCTCTTTTTATCTTTATTTTATTTCTATAAATATATTATCTTTAAAAACCATTAAATATAGTACAAAAAGAGTATAGAAATGGACTTCCTGACAAAATGTTTAATAAAATATGTAACAATAGGATAAAGTTGCCATGAGAGAAAAGATTGCCAGTCATCATGTTGCTGACTATAGCAGTCCATGCTGTCAGCTGGAAAGCTCAGAAGGACCTCAAGAAAACCTTAAAAATATTTTGTGTAAGGAGGAGTCTGCACTTTTTAAATAGTAAGGTCAGGAAAGGTGACATTGTGAACAAATGCTGAAAAGAGCGAACCGCACAGATATTTGGGGACGAGGGAACAGCAAGCGCAAAGGCCCTGAGGTGAGAGCGTTTCTGGCTGTTGGAGGAACAGTGAGAGCACAGTGTGGCCAGAGCAGAGGCATTAAGCTGAGAGCAGGAGAAGAGGGTTATGAGCAGTCAGACTGCTTAGAACTTTGCAGATCATTTAAAAACCCACCCTCACCCCGTCTCCCAACATTTAGGGAGTGGGAGAAGAGGAGAAATCAGCAGAAGAGACAGACATTGAGGCCAGCAAGGCGGGAGGAAAACTGAAAGGGTGTGGTGTCCTGGAAGGAAAGGAGGCAGGAGTGATTATGTCACCGAGTCCGAGGTCATACTGCTCACCACACGACAGGACAACAAATCAAGAGACGAGGTGTTGGGGCAACGAGGAGCAACTTTACTTGGAAAGCCAGCAGATCGAGAAGAGAGTGGACTAGTGTTCCAAAGAACCGTCTTACCCAAGTTAGAATTCAGGCTTCTTTTATACTAAAAGGGGAGGGGGTGTGGTTGGTTGCTGCGAACTTCTTGGTGCTGGAGTTCTTTGTCCCTTCAGCTGTCCACGTAGGTCCAGTCACAATGTTCCTATAAACCTCCAACAAGACGAATGTTATTCTCTGTTCTGCAACTTTTTCTTTTCTTTTTTTACCATTTTTTAATTGAAGTCTAGTTAAGTTACAATGCTGTGTTAGTCTCAGGTGTACAGCAAAGTGATTCAGCTATACTTACATGTTCGGCCACTTTTTATCTCTATATGAATGGAAAAGGTCAGAGCCTTGAGAATGGGCTGTCCTGTATATGTCAGGCTATAGGCAACATTCTTGGAGCAAAAGCAACAGAATACAAAGGATAAAGTAAAAGAAACAGATCCAGTATGGGGTCAGATTTGTTCTTCCCTATTACAATTATGTGCTCAAGATGAGGACTGAGACTTGTCCACTGGATCCAACAAGGAGGTCACTTGGAGCCATGACCATAGCTGCTTAAGTGAATGGGTATGGACACAACTCAGTCAGGTTCGAGAGAGGAGGAGAGCAAAGGGTCAAGGGGAAGTTTATTTCTCTTTTAAGTGGGAGAAATGTTTGCACTCTGTATGCTAATGGGGATGATTGGATGAAGAAGGGAACATTTGATGATGAGGAAGAAAGAGAGAAATGGTGCAGCTGTGTTCCCGAGGAGGTTTTCTGCCCTATTCTGTCACAGGCACCAATTTTCTTTTTTTTTTTTTAATTTTTATTGGAGTATAGTTGCTTTACAATGTTGTGTTAGTTTCTACTGTACAGTAAAGTGAATCAGCTATACGTATACATATACCCCCTCTTTTGTGGATTTCCTTCCCATTTAGGTCACCACAAAGCATTGAGTAGAGTTCCCTGTGCTATACAGTAGGTTCTCATTAGTTATCTATTTTATACGTAGTATCAATAGTGTACATATGTCAATTCCAATAGAGGTTCCTTAAAAAACTAAAAATAGAACTACCATGTGACCCAGCAAAGCCACTACTGGGCATATACCCAGAGAAAACCATAATTCAAAAAGACACATGCACCCCAAAGTTCATTGCAACACTATTTACAATAACCACGACATGGAAACAACCTAAACGTCAATCAACAGAGGAACAGATAAAGAAGATGTGGCACCAGTTTTCTATTGGGAGCCACCCTCCCCTACCATCGGTCAAAATGGTCCGAAAGAGGCTGCCTCATCGCCTGGCTACCAGCATGGGCAACCTGACCAAGCCTCGCCAATAGCAGGGCTGCAGCCACAGGCCAGTGATTAGTTTAGAAGGGGTCATGTGACCTACAATGGGCCAATCAGAGTGAATGAGCGTCAGCTCCGGGAGTTTTGCCGGACACCAGGGAAGGCGAGGCTTTCTGTCCACTGGGGTGGCTGCACAGATAGGGAGTAGACCCAGCTGTGTCTGTGCCCAGAGCCTGTGTCAGTGCAACCTCACCCAGCTGCCTGCCCGACAGGGAGCCTGTCACAGAGCGGAATAATAATACCCGTGCAATAGACTGCCTTTCTGGAGCCTGACTGCCCCCAACTCACACTGGCCCTTCTCTGCTGCATGACTCTGCTTTAGCTCCTTTATCATCACTATCTGAAACACATAATTTCATCTATTTACGTATTTTTTTGTCTTCCCCCAAGGTCTATCTTTTCCACTGTTATATCTCCAGGATCTAGAATTGTTCCTGGCACAGAGTAGGGCTCCAAATAAATATTAGCTGATTGAATAAACAAATATATAAGAATGAACTACAGCTGTACGTTCATACTCAGCCACCCCTCGCTTACCCAGGAATCAAGCATCTGGCAAGCTTCAGCTATCTGGAATGCAACAGGAAAACTCAGAAAGCCCTAGAATTGCCAAAATGCAGGTTACACGAGCCATGTCTGAAAGCACAAGTTTTTTGTACTTTTAAACAGAGATGCCCCCTTCATGTCCTCACTTAGAGACCAGGGACTAATGCAGACATGGTTCTAACATGCCTGGTGATCTTGTTCCCCACCCATGACAGGTTAGAGATAGGACTTTGGGGGCATTAGAGGGTCAGAAACACTGACACCAGCAAGAAGAAACATGGGGCACCCAGGAGACTGGAAAACACTGGAAAGTCGATGACAGAACTTCAGGTGAGAGCAGGCTGGGCCCTGAGTGTAGGGTGAGGGGTCTTGGGGGACACCCTAGGTTTAGAACATGTAGGGGAGGTGGTGATGACTCAGGGTACACAGCAAAGCTGAAATTATCCTCCACAGTCCCCATTCTAGAGCTAGGGAGATGTGCAGTACATTTTATTCAACTATTTTAAAAATAGATTGATTCCATGCAGAAAAGTAAGCAGCAGAAATAGAAATCACCCATCATCTTACTAAGAGACATGCCTCCTTGGGGGTCACATGGCCCATGCAGTGGTTGGCTCTGCTCTCTCATTCCCAGATCATGCACTGTGCTCCACACCATGACTTTTGTTGGCTGCATAATATTCCATCACATGGACACACACTATATCATGTAACTGTTCCTCTATTGGACGGTCTGTTTCCAGACATTGGCTGCTATCAGTAACTCTATAGTGAGCATCATTATATGTAAGCCTGAGTGCTCAGCCCTGATTATGTTTCCTGATGGTAGAATTGCTGCCTCAAAGATATGGGCGTTTTGGATTTTTTTTATACATACTGTGAAATTTATCCATTCAGAAGATGGGTATAGGGGCTTTTAGATGCTAAATTAATCACAGCTCAGTGGACAACAAAATAAGCTCATTACAGAAAAGCTTCTGTAACTTCTCATCCCCGGATAGTAACTGACGGGTGTCCCCTGGTGGACAGTTGTGTGTGTGTGAGCACGTGTGTCCACATATGTGTCCAGCACCTTCCTTGTGTGCATGGCACATTTCCCATCCTCCACGTCACTGGTACTAACCAACTACCTTGTGAGCTATACAGGGTGTGTACTGTCGCTCCCATTTTACAGATGAAGACAGAGGCTCAGGGCATGTGTAGTACAGTGAAAGGAACACGAGCAGACACACGTGGGTTTGAATCCCAGCTCTGCTGCTGGGTGAGCTTGACCTGTCTCTTGAGCCTCAGTCCTTTTGTACATAAAATGAGGGTAGAAATACCTGCCTTACAAGAGAGGATGAAATGAAAGGGCAGATGGAAAGTGTCTGGTACAAGCTGGGCAATAAATGCTGAAGCAATGATATTTGTGGTCACTGTTAGCAAAGTCACTTGTCAAGGTCACAGAGGCAAAACTGAACCCACATCTTCTAACCACAAGTCGAGTGCTCGTTCCGGATACCACCTGCCTTTGAACCACATGCCCAAACTGACAAGGGAAGATTTTGATTAGTCTCCATGTGGGGTTGTTGTTGCTGAGTCTCCAGAAGACTGCCTTGCTGTGAATCCAAAGGAGACACTGGTCCTGACTGAACTAATTTTAAGAATAATATAACCTATAGAGGTGAATGGCTGTCAGCTTGTGGTCCACTGGGACTGGGAGATCTTTCTCATGTTGACTAAACCCCAGCCTGTGTCATTGTCCTCTCAGCCTGGTATCCGAGTATCCACCCTCTCCCCCCAGAGCCCTGGCCAAGTTTGCTGATAACAGAGCTGAAAGAATCCCTCCCTCACCCGGGCATGTCTTTGGGAAAGTTATTCCAGCTGCCAGGCCAGACCATGCTGGGTAATGGATGGCCTCTCTTTAATGCTGTCTGGGAGATGGGCCCTTCTTTAATCGTCTACAGTATCATTAAGAGATAAAATATTTGCTCTGTGGAGCTCCTGATGGTCTTTAGAAATTGCAACTTAAGCACCAACCAAGAAGGGCTGCTCAAAGCTTAACCCTCCCCTTCCCAGCACAGACCCAGGCCTTGGCCACTTGGGTCTACAGATCACTGGCCTTGACTCCCAGGGAACCCTTGGGTTCCATTTCCAGCTCTTCTCAGCCCAGGGAGCAGGTGGATGAGAGGGCAGAGGGAGGACGAAGGGAGAAGAGGAAGCCTTGGCCCCTGAGTGACTCAGTTCAGGGGTTTGTAGACAGAGGACCCTCCCCCGGGCCAGTTACAGAGCAGAGCACTGGAAGGCCCTCACTGGGAGCTGGGTGACTTTGGGCCACTCCCTTAACCTCTCTGTGTCAGGCTCCTACAGGGCAGAGGGGCTGGAGGGGCCTGCCAGCTCTGAGGTTCTAGGGTCTGTTTCATGGCAAGTAGTGCCTGGTTCCCTAAGAAGGGTGACATGTGCACGCCCCCACCCAGGTCCCTGCTCCCTGCTGGGACCACATGTCACATGTGACCAGGTGGGGAGGCCACCCCTGGGGACAGCAGGTGGCCTGGATGAGCTAACAGAGAGGAGAGAGCCCCTGTTACCCAGAATCACTCAGGAGCCCAGCACTGTGCCAGGACCACACCCCGCCCTACACACACACACACATACACACACACACACACACACACACACACACACAATACACGGCACCAGCCTCACAGCAACCCTGTGAGGACGGGGTGTCATTACCCCCACTTCACAGCTGACAGCGCTGAGGCCCCGAGTGGTAAAGGGACCTTGTCCAAGGTCACACCAAAAGCGAGCTGTATCCAGGTCTGTCTGATTCCAAACCCAAACTCTTACCCATCACACCACTGGCAGGAGCACACAGGAGAGAGAGGGCTCACCCTGACCCTCCCCTTCCCACCTCCCTGCTTTTGCACGTGCAGTCCTCCCTCCTAGCACGCCTTCCCTCCTCTATCCAAGTCCTACCCAGCCCAAGGCCTGCCTCTTCCAGGAAGTTCTCCTTGAAGACTGACAGCCAAACCCCCGATGCTTCCACCCAGCTGGCTCCCTGGTTGTTCAGTTTCCCAGCATCATTTTAGATTTTGGTGCCGTGAGGCCCAGACACAAACATTAGCCCATTTCATCATCTCACCAGGTTAATTGATATTCACTGTGCGCTGACTTGGAGTCCGGGACTGCGGGGTCACAGAGGGGACGGGAACAAACGTCCACTGAGCTCCTGCAGATCCCCCCACACTCGTGACTGGTGGGAGCCCAAGTGGGGTCCCTGCAGGCCCCTCACCCTGTTGGAGGATGAGGAACCCGAGGCCCAGGGATGGGTGGGAGGTGCCGCTGCGGTCCGGTGGTGAGTCCGTGGCTGGGACTCAAAACCAGGCCAGACTCCAGATCCAACCCCGCCCCCTTACCTACCCCCGGAACTCCGTAAACCCCCTCAGCTGGAGCAGGATTGGTCCTGGACCCTGGAGCCTTCTGATCTCACAAGTGGGGCTCAGGCGGCCATAGCTGTACAGAGAGGGGGAGGGACAGGGGCAGCAAGGCAGGACTCTAATGTCACCCCTCAGGGACACCCAGGGCCCTGTCACCCTCAGTGACGTGCTCCCCACCTCTGTTGACTCCAGGCTGTGCCTGCACCTGGGGACTCTGTCCACCCCCTTCCCCCAAATGTCCCCAGGGCGTCACTCCAGCTGAGAAGCCTCAGGGCATAAATTAATCCATCTTCAGCCTCCGGCCTCCAGATGCTCTTTCCCCTTGCCTCCCGGGTGCTGGTCCCTCTCCAGCTCGATTCTCAGAGAAATATTCAAGGAGCAGGTGGTGCCGCGGTGCCGGCCCGCGAGGGTGAGGCCTGGCCCGGGACTGGCGCTGGCTGGGAACTCCCACCCTTGGAGCTGCTAATGACGCGGCCCAGCGTGAGAGGGGGGCGGCCTCTGTGCATCACAGACGTGTCTGCTCACGGGGACAGTGAAGCCCTAGTGCCCTCCCCGCACTGGACTCAGCTCTGGGGCCACGTGGGGAGGCTGCGGTGAGTCCCTGCTTTTGCTGATGGAGGACTTCCTGCTGAGGAGCGTCACCTTATAAACTCCCCTGGGTGCCCCCTCCCAGACTTTATGTTCTCAGCCAGCCTGGATTTGAAAGAAGGAGGGAGAGGCTGAGAGAGAGGATGTCAAATCCCAAGCTGTCCCAATTGCACGAGGCTTAAGAAATGAAGCCTAAGTCACTTGTTACACGTGGGAAACTGAGCCCAGTGTTCACAGAGCCAGTTAGCAGCGGAGCTGGGACTAACCCGGACTAGCCAGGGTTCCTGACTGTCAGTGCGCCTGTGTGAAATGATGTGTGCGTGTGTGTGTGTGTGCGTGTGTGTGCCTGTGTGTGTGCACGCATGCACGTGCACATCTGCCTCTGAGTGTATATGATGGTCTTAAGTTGTGTGTTTAACAGTCTCAGGGTGCACATGTGAAAGTCACATTTGTCCCAGGGTGTGGGCATGTATGAGTGTGACCTGATGTGTGACAGGGACCTGAGGTGGACAGTGGCTGTCCCCTGTGTGGGTGCCTGTCTCAGCAGGTCCCCTGAGCTTATCCTGGCTGAAGCTGGACGCTGTCTCTGGGCTGATGCCCTTCCCCCTCCAGAGAATTTCCAGTTCTTGGCCAGGGGCAGCGAGGAACTCAGTTGTTTCTATTTGGTCTTTAGATTATGAAACAAAAATTAGGTCTAAACTCTGTGGGGAGGTAATTTTTCCTAATCGCTCGCCCTGCTGCACAGATCTCCACAACTTGATTGCGTCTAATTAGATTAATTGGACGGAAACTGATTTCTCTTCTCTGAGAATATGAACTACAGAGAAGGGGGGCCGTTGGAGGCCGGTGACTCCCTGCCCCCCGACAAGTCTGGCCTGGTGAGGAGGGGCCGTGCGTGGGGCTGGGTCCAAGGCCTCTTCCTGGGCGCCCCTCTCTCTGCTTCTCTCTCCTTGTCACTTGCTCTGTCACTGAGTCCCTCTGTGTCTCTGGCTGCCCCTGTTCCCAGCTGTCTCCTGGTCTGGGCTTCAGCGGTCCCGGGTCTGTTCTGACCATGCTGGGGTTCACCCTCCTGCACCCTTTCTCTCTGCCAAGAGATGACCCAGGGCTTTCCCTGCATTACCAAGAGGTGTGGCGAGGAGGACAGAAGCACAGCAGGACTGGCCCAAGGTCACCTTCCGCGGCAGCTGAGCGCCGCAGAGGGCGGCCTGCAGGGCCAGGCTGGACCACGCCAGCTGCGGGGCTCAGGAGCTCCTGGCTGGAAGAACGGGGTCTGGGCGGTTCTGAGGGTGGCGGGACCGGCCATGCTGGGCAGAGGGTGGCTGAAGGGTCTGGTCATTCCTGTCCCCCCACGGCCCAGGCCGGGCACTGCCACCTACAGGGGCCTGAGGCAGAGAGCCCCTGGCCCCAGACACTGCTCCATCCCCGGGTCCTGGCCCGAGCACCCACCTCCCCATCTGTTTGCAGAGTCATAAAGCTGGGCCGTCCTGGGCTGCTGCCTCCCTGGAGCCCCATCCAGGGGGACGCCCTGCCCTGCCCACCTTGCTGTCTCTCCCCTCCTCTGTCCCCTGTCCGCACTGTCCCGACCTAGTCCAGGGCACCATCTTCTCTCCCCAGATGCTGTACAGCTGCCCCACTGTCCTGGGCCCGGCCCCCTTCTCCAACTCCAGTGCACAGTCTACAGCTTAAATGAACGTGCCACGCCCCCTCTCAAAGACCTTCCATGGCTCCCGCTGCTCTGAGGACTAAAATCCCAGCCATTCACACGGATTGCACGCAGACCTCCTCAGCCCCATCTCTCACCACCCCCGCCTCCCACTCTGACCCCACACACCCGGCTGTGTGCAGGCCTTGGTACATGCTGGTACATCTTCCCAGAACACCCTTTCCCAGGCCCTGCCCGACACCAGCTTTCTTACAGCTTCGCTCAGTGGGCAACGCTAACAGCGGGTGTGTTGAACTGGTGTATATGCTCCGGGCTATGGGCATAATTATCTCATTTAATTTAACTCCTCTGTGGGGATCATTATTATTCCCATTTTACAGAAGAGGAAACTGAAGTTCAGAGACACGAAGCACCTGGCCAAGGTCACTAGGCTGGGAAGTGGTGGAGCTGGGATTTGAACCCAGGTCATTTGCATGATGTCAACTCTCTCCATCCCACCCATCGTCTCCCAGACTAGGGTCCACTCCTCTGTACTCTTGTGCTCCCCCTACACAAGCATTTGTCTGATTGTTCTGAAATTGTCAGTTTCCCCATCCCCTCATCAGGTCTGGGCTGTGAGCTCCCCATGGCCACCCTGGGTCTGAGCTGTTTCTAATGCCCAGAGCCTAGGGTAGGACTAGGTGGACACTTGGCCAGAGACTGACGCCCAAAGAATGGGCAGTGGCAGCCCCTCCAGGCCGCTGGGCCCCTCCCTCTTGTGCACTCCCCTCCCACCACTCGACACCTCAGTAAGCAAAGCCTTTAAACCAAAAACAATTTTACAGTTCATTTGAGTTAATCACAGCTGCTCTTTCTGGAAACCATCTTCCCTAAATTGTCTGCAGAGAGGCAAGCGACCTGCCTGGCAGCCCCCCTCCCCTTCTTCCATCACAGAGCCCTGGAATCACAGGAGGTGGTAGGAGGAGTTGAGATCCCAAGAGTTCAAGTCTGCTGTCGTGGTATGTGCTGTGGTGGGCACCGGGGTACAGCAGTGAACGAGATGGATGCCCTCCCCACCCTCACGGGACTCACCATCTACTAAAGAAACCAACTTTGAACAAATAATCACGCAAGGGATCATGTAGTTAGTGTTGAGTTGTAATAAGTTAATCATGAAGAAGTCTAATAATACTAACTATACAACCCCGGCCACTTGTTCAACCTCTTGGAGCCTCGGTTTTGTCATCTGTCAATGGAGATCCTAATGGCATCTTTCTCCCAGGGTTTTGTGAAAATCCAGGGAAATGTGTAAAGCTCTTAGCCTAGCACCCAGCGCTTGGTTGGTTGTAGCATACATTATGGGCCATATTCTTTTGCTAGGGCTGCCGGAACAACATATCAGACTGGGTGGCTTAAACAACAGACATGTATTTTCTCACAGTTCTGGAGGCTAGAAGTCGGAGGTCAAGATTCAACAGAGTTGATTTCTTCTGAGGCCTCTCTCCTTGGCTTGTAAGTGGCCATCTTCTCCTGCTGTCTTCACATGGTCTTCCCTCTGCGTGCGTGTCTGTCCTAATCTCCTCTTCATATAAAGACACAAGTCATATTGGATTAGGGCCCACCCATGTGACCTCTTTTTAACTTAATCATCTCTTTAAAGATTCTACCTTCAATACAATCACATTCTGAGGTACTGTGGGTTAGGGGGGTCCACATATAAATTTGGAGATGGTGGGGACACAATTCAGTCCATAGCAGTACGTATCCAAGGGAATTTAGTGCATGTATCCACAAATCACGTACCTGTAAGTGTTCATAAAATTTTTACTTTTAGTAGTCATAAAAGAAAACAACCCAAATGTTCATCTATGAGAGAATGATAAATTGTGGTAGATTAAAAAAGTGGAACTACACAACACTTTTAAAACATGAACAAAGTATTAATATGCACAAAACATGTATAAATATCACAGACATGGTCAGCAAAAAACAAACAAAAAAAATCAGACCAAAAAAACGCTTTATGATTCTATTAATAGGGACTAACCTATAGCATAGAAGTTAGAATAAGAGTTATCTTTCAGGGCTGGGACATTAACCAGAGAGGGGAACAAAGAAACTTTCTGGGGTACTAGAAATGTGCAACATCTTGATCTGGGTGGTGGTTTCATAGGTGTGCACATTTGTAAAAATTCACAGAGATATTGCATCAGCTTTTGCTATGTAGCAAACTTCAGATTTGGTGGTAAATAACAGTCAGTTATTTAGCTCACAATTCTATTGGCTGTCTGTGCAATTGATCAGGTCGAGGCTAGCTCAGTGTCTCTCTGATGCTGATTCTCATGGGCCTGTGGTTGGCTAGAACTGCAGATTGCAGCCGAATGATCTAGGGTGGCTTCACTCACACATCTGGTAGGTGGCAAGCTATTAGCTGAGGCACCTCCATTCTCCTCCATCTGGGCTCTCACCCTCCAGCACGTTAGCTCAGGTTCATTCCCATGTCTCCAAGTGCAGCAAGAGAAGGAAAGCCCATATCACCAAGCACTTTGAAGCATCTATTTGCTTACTTCTTGCTAGTGTTTTCATTGGTCAAAGCAGGTCTATTGGACAATGAAGATTGAAGAGATGAAGAAACAGACGTTCATTCTTGATGGGAGAATCTGAAATGCCACATCATGAGTGTAGATATAGAAAGGGAAAGAATTTGTGGTGATTTTTACAATCCACCAAATATACACTTAAGATTTGTATATTTTGTCATATGCAAGTTATATCGATATGATAAACAAAGATACAAGGATTAGGTCTGATGATTACAAAAGGTACTCTTGGCCTAAGTAAGGCTTCCTTGTATTCTATTCTAACTAAACCTTTCCTAAAGAGAACCAAGATTCTGTAAAGACAGAGGTTGTTACAAGATATGCGTGTGTGTGTGTGTGTGTGTGTGTGTGTGTGTGTGTGCGTGCATGTATGGATGGGGAGTTGTAGTAGTTTCACAACTTGCAGCCTCAGTCAGGTTTTGCTCAGGTCGGATGGAGGTGAGATTATCAATGGACTAAGTTGTGAGCTGGGCTCGGAACTCAGGCTGAGAAATGGACTGGAGAATAGTAACATCCTGTGTCAGCTAGTGAAGCAAATGATTGCTTTTCAGCACGCTGGAGAGTTCTGATACAGCTAGAGGTCCTTCCTCTTCAGAGTCCTGGGACCACTCAGTTCCCTCTGTCTTCTCGGTAGAATGATCTGGTTATTAAAGGAAATTTCCTCTTGCGAACTTTACATTATTGCCAGAAGTGAGGGCATGGGCGCTGGAACCGGACTGCCTGAATTCAAGTCTTGGCTGCACGACACAGCTGAGTGACCCTGGGGAAGTCAACAACTTACTTAACCTCTGTGCCATAGCTGCCCTGTCTATCAAATGAGGAAAGTCATGGTAGCTGCCTCACAGTGTTGCGGGAAAGACCGAATCCAAACAAGGCAAGGAAGGAGCTTAACATAGTGGCCGGACATGGTAAATGCTAAGAAGTTATCTTTTTCTTACATAAGATGGAAAGGATTCCGAAGGTTTCCATGACCCCAGATGTCTGACGAACTTGTTATATGACTTTAGGTGAGCTATATAACCTACCTGGCCACTGTTCCTATTCTGCAAAATGAAGCTATTTGCTTTTCCCACATTACTGGATCGTATCTTTTTACCAAAAGAATATATTCATATATCATTTGATAAAATAAACTAAAAAATAAAATAAAATAAAATAAAGATATCGGACTAAGTGGCATTTATGGTCCCTATAAACCCTATCTTTTCTGGGTCTTGGATTCAGGACTTCGGATGGAGTGAGTCAGGCATGAGGGTTAAATAAGTGAGGATGACATTGGGGGCAGGCTGGGAGAGGACCCCACTCTAAAGCAGGTCAAGCCTTCTAGCTCTTACACTATGCACCCCGCACTTTCCCAGTATGCTGAGGCTTTTGGTCCCTCTGACCTCTGACACACAGGAACTCACCACACGGTCCCGTTGCTTCAGCCGCGCTAGCATTGTTGGAACTTCTTGGCTTTCCCTCCTCAGAGCCTTCCCACATTCTGTGCCCTTCTCCAGGAGTGTGCAATATCATTCAGAGTCTTCCAAATGGAGTGACAAAAACAACTGAAACCCGTTTAAATAAAAGAAAGAAAAAGGGGGATTAGTCGGTTCGTTCACCTGAAAAATCCAGGAGTCAATAGCTTCAGGTACAGCTGGATCCGGGAATTCAAATGTTATCATTTTGGAACACAGTCTTCTCATCTCCTCTGTATCGGCATCATTCACAGTCAGCCTCTCCCCTCTAGGTGGGGAAGAAACGCTGGTAGCGTCAGGCTTCTGTCACACTGGCATCACACTCCACATTCCCGATAGTTTTAGCGCAGTCTCTGCTATGATTCCCATTGACCTGCATTTAGTCATCTGCCCACTCCTGAAACAATCACTGTAATCAGGGGGTAAAGTGCACTGAGTGGCCAGGCCCGGGTGGCAGGAGCCAGGATGGGTCAGCCCACCTGAATGGGCTGGGAGTGGTCAGGGAGTTGTTTTCAAAGGGAAACTGGGGTGGTCTTACCAGAAGGAGAGGGATGCAGGCAGGGTGGAGAATGGGTAGAAGCCCACTACCCATTCCTCTTGACTCTTTCTTGGTCTCAGTACAAGTGGCACTTCTTCAGAGAAGACTCCCTTGACCCCTGATACGTCAGGACCCATCAATCCTTTTCCTTTGCTTTTTGGCCCTTATTAGTCTCACAGCTAAAATGCAGAACTAAACATGTACTAAGTCTAAATATATACTAAGTGCTTTAGATATGTTAATGAATGTAATCCTTCTAATATCCCTAGAAGGTGGGTATTTTTTCAGCTCAATTTTATAGATGAGGAAATGGAGGTCCAGAGAGGTTAAGTAACTTGCCCAAGGGCACACAGCCAGGATGTAACAGAGCAGGTTTTCCAGTCCAATAGTCACATTTCAACCTGCGCTTTTCTCTAAACCACTATCCTACCCTTTTTTAAAACATAGTCGCATGGGTCATCATGACTTTATACACACATGCCTGTGTACACCTATATAAGCACACACACAAACACATGCTTGTAAATGCACTCACACATTCACATAAACACTCACATACACACACTTGTACATGCCTTCACTTGCACATTCACACAGTTGCACAGTGTTGCATGTGCACAGGCACTCACACACAAACTCAAATACACATTTGTATGCACTCACAGAAACACACACGACCATGCACATATTCACTCACACACCTGCGCACACAGGTGCTCAAATAAAAATTCTCATATACTCGTTCAGAAACACTCATCCATGCATTCACACACATATAGCTGCATGTGCATGCCCTCCCATAGATATTTTCATGTGCTGATACACACGTGCACATGTGCTCACACACAGCAAATGCACACGTGTGTACACACATACATGCTCCCACACGAGCAGATATGCTCATAATACACACTCACATACCTGCACATACATGCACTCCTGTGAATAGTTTCACATCTCAATCCACACACACTCACGCACACACACACACTTATACACATGCAAAGTCACACGTGCAAACACAGAAACACTCACATGCGCACATTTGAGTTGAATCATTGCTCAAGGCCTGCCTACTGCACTCCTACTGCAAACCCACACAGGCAGGATGCCTCCTCCATTGTGGTATCCCCAGCACCCATCACGATACACAGAGCGGGATTGGGTGTCCTCACTTTTTCAATGAAAAGAATAAGGCTGCCCAATCCTTCCCTCCCTTCAAGGGGGTTTGGGAGAGTCAGATACAAAAAAAAAATGGCCCCATCTCTCCTCTTCCTTCCCTCCTTGTTCACTCCCACTGTCCTTCCCTCCCCCTCCCCCTTCCTTCCCTCCCCTCCTGCAACCTCTCTGCTCCGCTGCTAAACCATCTCCCTCATCCTTTCCTCTTTCTCTGCCTCTACCCCATGTCACCCCTCTTTCCAGCTCTCTGTACACTTCTAAACTAATTAAATGCTACCGTGGAATGTGTTTCATTTGCATTTGGTTCGAAAGGGCCACAGAGCACCAGCGCATGCTCATTAAACAGCTCCTTGCAGAGGGATGTAATGAACCGCTTTTATTACAACAGCCATTTCGGCCCATCCTGGCAGGCGACTCTGTTTTCATTGGGAAGAAAGAAAACTGCAAATCTGAGTGCCTGGGGTTGGGGATGGGGGGGAGGACCCCATTTGGGGAAGGTCCCAGGCTGCCCTGGCTCCGGCTCTGGCTCTGGCTGGGACAGGAGGGCAGAGGCAAGGCTGGGCTGTTGCTGTGCTTCCACCGTAACTGTGAAAGGCAGGAATCGCCATTGGCTTTGGCTAGAGCCATGGCCAATGTTCCTACCCTGGGCCTCCAGAACTCCTGGGGATGCTTATCACAAGAGGCCCCTGAACTTACCTGGGTAGCAAGCACTGTCTGTAGAAGGAATAATCAGCCTGGCATATAACACAGCTCCATTGTATTATACGTGTGCTACTGTGATTATAGTGACAGGGGAAGTTATTGAGAAGCATTTCTACGTTCCTGATAGCCTTGGTCCATGGTGCATGTCCTCTGTCTTTGGGATCTAATTGTAGAAGTAGGGGCAGTAATATAATAACAGCAGCCACCATCTCTTGAGCACCTACTGTGTGCTGGGCACTGAGTTTAGTGATTTACCTGGATTATCTCATTTAATCCTCACAATGACCCTATGAGGCTTCCCTACTATCCCCCTACTATTATTACCCCATTTCACAGATGAGAAAACTGAGGCATGGAATGATTAGGTCACTTCCTCAATCCTGGTACTGGCCAGGTGGGTAATGAATTCAGTAGTCAGGCTCCCCAGTCCACACCTGACCCAACTCTACCGCTCCTGGAGCCACTCCCACTTCACAAGTGAGAAGACTGAGGCTCAGGAAACAGAGGGGTTGCCAGGACTTCTCAAGGGCCAGCCACAGGCCTCAGTGGTCCTCTGGGGGCTGACAGGTGTCGCTACAGAGCCCCCTCCTCCCTGAATTATACTTTGAGAATGGAATAGGTTTTTTGTTATTTTTTTCCTTGGTTTCTGACCAGATTTGGGGATTCTGAAGATGCCTTCAGAAGAGACTGGAGCTGGCCGGAGTCCCTGGGCCAAGACATAATACCTCCCACTCACTCCCCCTGGTGGTCAGGCCCCAGACCAGTCAGACCAGGGTCACCTGAGCTAACTAGGCCAGTGCCGTCACCAGTCCCTCCTCGCTTTATTAGAAATCAAACAGATTAAAGAGTTCTGCTGACCCCTTGGATCACAGCACAACTTTGGACACCAGAGGCCCCTTACTCTTCCAAGGGCCATTTATAGACAAGATGTGTTAACTCATCAGCAGGGAAGCAGCTGCACTGCTAACAATCCCTGGGCGTGTGAACCATCTGTGCCCGGCGTCCTGGCACACAGCTGGGCCTGCCCTGCCAGTGGGACCTCGTCCTTCTCTTTCCTGAGCCACAGGGACCTGGAACCTGAGAGACTGACAGGGTCTGCTCTCCCCGAGGACAGAGACGGGTGCAGGAAGGCACTTAGAGGAAAGCTAGTGGGGGAGACCTGGAGGAGGTGATCTGGCAGGGAAAGGGAGACCTCAAATGGGCTGCAGGGGAGAATTCAACTTTCCTGAGCACCTATTATGTGCCAGGCATTTATACACAACCCCTCACCTAAGCCTCATCATCTTCGGAGGCAGATGTTGTTACCAACCCCATTCCTTTTGCAGATGAGGAAATTGAGACCAACTAAAGGTCACACAGCTTGGCCGTGGTGGGGCAGGGATTCAAACCCAGGCCCCTGGTGACCCCTAAGTCCATCTTCTTCCTCCCAAACACACCTTCTAGATTTGCTCTTCACCGCATGGGGGTCCTGGTGGCTCCTTCACCTCTGTTGTCCTCCCAAAGCCACCAGGAGTCTCCCTGAGAAAAGGAAGCTTCAGTAAATCTCAGTCTTCAACCAGGAGGGGCAGAGAGGATCCCTCTGGAGAAGCAAGCATTTCCCAGCAGAATAAATCACCAGGCAGGTGCAGACGCTGCCCTCCTTCCACAGGAAGTTTGTAAATCAAACCTTCGACCTGGATTTGCAGAATCTGCTGGGGGTAATTGAGTCAGGAAGCAGGGGGAGGGATGATGGGAGAAGAGCAGTGCCCCAATTCAGGCCCTGGGGAGCTTCATGGAGGGGATGGGCACAGCATGGTGTTGAGGGACCACGGCTCCCACCTGAGCCCCCAGGGCTGGTTCAGACCCTCCCTGGGGCCCCTGCCAGCCAAACATTCTGTGAGTACTTGACCCTCGTGTCTGGGTATCTGAGGGCAGCTGCAGCAAAGAGTCTGGGGCTCAGGGATGGAGAATGGAGAGCAGGGTTGGGAGTGGGCAGCAGCTCTGAGCTGAGCTCTGGGTGGGTGTGTTTGGTGGGGAAGAAGGCTCTGATGGTCACAGAGAACAGGCCCAGGGTTGGGGTGCCCAGCCGGGCCTCCGCCAGGGCAGCCAGGAGGACCCAGAGGGGCAGGACTCAGCACCCTGGGCTGGGGAGTCAGGACCTGGGTCAGTTCTGCTGCTGCTGACTGGCTGTGTGACCTTGGGCAAGTCTCTTGACCTCTCTGGGCCTCAGTTGCCTCATTTGCAAAATGAAGGTGATTGCTCCTGCCCTGGATGCTGGGCTGTTGGGAGAACTCAAGGAGGTCAAGGAGGGAAAAGCCAGTCAGGAAGGTCCAACCTGACCGCCCAGCGCAGGGCCTGGCTCTGCTCCACCTGCCTTTGCTCCCAGCCTCCTGCTGATTGGACTGGCCCTGGTGTCCCCGCCCCTGAGGGCTCAGCTGATTGGAGGAGGTGGGGCCTTTCTGCAATGAGTCTGCTCCCTCCCTCCCTCCTTCCCGTTCTCCCCCAAGGTCACCATCACTGGGCCTCACACAGGCTGGCTTGAGTTTCCCCAGGAATGTCTGGAGCCTTGTAAAACATGTGATTTGCTGTCTAGATGCAGGACCACTCTGGCCGCCTCTCCCCAAGATCCATGCTGCTCTCCCAGCCCTACCGCTGACCCTCCCCTTCCTAATCCCTGCCCCCTCCCCCAGCCGTGTGATTTGGGGCAAGCGCTTCACCTCTCTGAGCCTCAGGCTCCTCCCCTGTTAAATGCGGATGAGAACGCCTACCTCATGGATGTGTCCTGATTATTTACACGCTCTCGTCGTCCTTAGACAAACATTTCTTGGGAGCTTCCTGTGTGCCAGGCCCTGGTCTGGACACTGAGGACACGGAGATGGACAGTGGAGAGGCCTCCGCTCTCTCGGTGCTTCCATCGTGGTGGGCTGCTGGGCGGCTGCAGCAAGGAGCTGGCGGGGAAGGTGTTTGCAGGTGGCCAAGAGCCGCGGCAATCAGAGTGCGTGGGCGACACACCCAAAGTCACGGCTGGGTCATCAGCAGAGCCCAGGCCAGGCTGGCCGCAGAGCAGGCACGTGACACACCCCTGTAAGGGGACCCACCACGTGGATTTCCAGACCCACATGTGAAGTTACCCCCTAGTGCAAGGATGTTAGTTCCCAGGGCAAGCCTCAGCTCATGGGGGAGGCTGAGCCCTCCTGGGTCCCCTTGTCTCCTCAGGCCCACCCAAGGGCTCACAGGCTATACAGCTGAAGGCCAGCTGGTCATGTGCATCCCCCCGGATGAGTAGCCCTTGGCTTCCTCTTTCTGAGGTCACTGTCATCCCCCTCCAGATCCAGAATCTTTATCCAGCAGAATCACCTTGGAACAGAGTTGAAGCAGGGAGGTTGGGAGCTGAGTCTCGTTATCAGAACACTCTGCCTTCTCATGGCCCCGAAGCCGGCTGCACGGGCAGTGACTTCCCCACCAGAGCTGATAACAGAATTTTTAATTATTATAATTATCACCTGAAGAATTGGGACCCGCCACAGATAATTAAAATGAGATTTGGCTTCTGCTTGCCCATGTCTTCTCTCAGCTTTAAAACTGATGGTGAGGGCTTCCCTGGTGGCACAGTGGTTGAGAATCCGCCTGCCGATGCAGGGGACAAGGATTCGTGCCCTGGTCCAGGAAGATCCCACATGCCACGGAGCGGCTGGGCCTGTGAGCTATGGCCGCTGAGCCTGCGCGTCCGGAGCCTGTGCCCCGCGACAGGAGAGGCCACAACAGTGAGAGGCCCGTGTACCACACACACACAAAAAAACTGATGGTGAATTTCACAGCACGCCTGGAAACAAGAGTTACTAACAGGGACGTTCTTACAGAAAGGAGGCTGTGGGGCAAATGTGGCTGCAGACACATGCCTGGGGGTGAGGGGCACACGTGCGTGCATGTGTGCACATGAGGCTGCATGAGTTTGTGTGTGCACAATGGCGTGTGTGCATGTGCAGCGGTTGGAGAGAGGGGACAGGAGGCAGGCAGGACCGCATCAGGGGCAGGGCACAGGAGGTGGGGAGGGGTGACAGATGGTGGAGTGAGGGTGCTGGGGAGTGAGTGATGGGCTACAGGTACAGATCTGCCCCTGAGAATAATGGCAGGGGCCCTGGAGGCCCAGCAAGTCCCTGCTTCCTGGTTGTTTATTTCCCTTCTGGGAGCCTTTTTTTTTCACTAGCAAATTACACACAGTGACTATTCCTCCGGCATAAGATGGTTAGCTGTGAGAATTGAGTGATGGGCTGCGTACTTAGGGCAGCACAGGGTGAGTGCTCAGGGAGGGTTAGTTAGTATCCGTCCACCCCAGGGCGGCAGGATGGCGGACCGTATGGTGACCACATGGGTGACAAGGCAGGACCGTGGGGGATGAGGACTCAGGTCCTGAGCTCCAGGCAGCAGGCCCCACTGTTGGGCCTCTGGTACTAGGCCCTCCAGAGACCCGCCCATCCTCCAGGGGTGGCACCAGGCTGCCCCAGTGGTACCATCTTGGGACCCTGTGGGGTGAGGATTCACTGTGGAGGGTTCGCAAGGCTGCTTGGACCCCAGGCACCTGAATAGTCCTAAGCAGGCCTTGGGGCCTCCCTCTTGTGTGATGGGTGGGCCATGGTGGAGCTTCCCCGAGGCTGCAGGGAGACTCGATCCAGCCTCTTCTCCCGCGCCCAGCGCCCCCCAGAGGGAGCTTAGGACCCCACAGAGGGGACCATCAGGCCCCAGTGCTAGAGCCCAGCCTGCAGGAGTCTCAGCCCCAAGGGGGATGGGAAGGCACAGCCATTCCTGAGCACCTACTGTGTGCTAAACACCTGTGCCTGCCTCAGTTCCCAGCCTCCCAACAAACTGCCGCTGCCCCATTTTACAGAGGAGGAAACTGAGGCTCCCAGCAGCTGAGTGACTGGCCCAGGGCCATAAGCCCGAGTGGCATGAGCCTGGGTCTGTCGGGGAACAGGGCCCACTTCTCTCCCACAGTCCCTCCACTGACCACTCACTCGGGGGGTCCTGGGGTGAGCCCGCGATCCCCCCTCTCTCTAAATGTCAGGGTGGTGGAGAGAACACGAGGAGGGCAGGCACCCCTCCCCATCAGGGTGCAGATTCCACCGCAGGACTTTCCAGTGTGACCTGGGAGGGGTCCCTCCCCTCCTCTTAGCCTCGGTCTCCTCACCTGTCAAACAAGGACAAGGACCCCCCACTCTAGGAGGCAGGGGCATCCACAAGGAGACAGTGCAGCTCAGTGGCTACACACAGGGCACTGGGTTCAGACCCTGCCCTCAGCAACCCCTGCATGACCTGGAGCCGGTTGCTTCCCTTCCCCATGTTCTCATCTCTCCAACAGGAGGATTGCGATGAAGCCCTCTCGATGCCGAGGTGTGATGAAGGTCATTGTTAGCAGACACGGACTAGGGCCTGGTCAAGAATGAATGGTCCTGGTTTATTACGATGATGGGGTTCTGATGGAAAGTAAACCTGATAAGGACACTCGCACTTACATGTTACTGGACACGAGGTGTAGCGTGTGTGCGCTTATTCGAGACAAGCTCAGGGAGGGCTGCTGTGCTGGTTACTCCCTGCCCACCCCATGCCAGCTCTCCCCAGGCCTGGGCGCTGCCCACTGACCCTACATCCCTCCGCCCAGGGTTCAGAGCCCTGCCCTC
Source organism: Tursiops truncatus (assembly GCF_011762595.2). NCBI lineage: Eukaryota > Metazoa > Chordata > Mammalia > Artiodactyla > Delphinidae > Tursiops > Tursiops truncatus. The sequence continues at coordinate 160,048,077 of NC_047034.1, read as the reverse complement.
CCCTCCTTAGCCCCACACCCTAAATTCTCAAAACAAGGGGCAACTTTGAGCTCGTTTCCAGCCCCAGCGCTCATTAGCTCTCACCTGCCCCTGCAGCCACCCTGCGTCCGTCCACCAGTCCAGCAGCTGCAAGGCAGCTTCTTCCCCACCTGGGCTGGCTGCCCCTCCTCAGGGCAGAGGTCGCAGGAGAGGGTGGGGAGGAGGCAGACAGGCAGCCAGCGAGGCCGGGCTGGAAGTGGGGCAGCAGCCCAGCTCCCAGAATGCAGGGGGTTTGCATCAGAAGGAAGCGTTCAGATGGCCAAGCCCACACCCCATCTCATTCATTGCAAAAACTGAGGCCTGAAGAGGGCAAGGGCCTCCCTCACCTCACACTGCAAATCAGTGGCAGAGCTGGGCTCTTTAGGCCGCCTGAGTGGGGAGATGGAAAGGTTTGTTTAAGGGAGGACAAGCTGATGTTTCCTGCTATTCAAGAGAGGATGGGGAAGGGAAGTGGTAACTCTAACTTGTAGGTCCTAAATGTGAGAATGAGGAGTTTGGACTGTACTGTGAAGGTGGCTGGGAGCTGTGGATGTGTCTGAGTTCCATGTGCTTCTGTCCGCCTGCACTGCCTGTACCCTGGTCCAGGCCCCCAGCACCCCCTGGACACCTGCAGTGGCTCCTGCCAGGTCACCTGCTCCTTCGTGCCCCTCCACACTCCACTACCCACTACCCACACTCCACTACTCCACTCCACTGCAGCAAGTGCAGCCTTATAAAAACATACACGGCTGTGTCACTTTCCTGCTTGAAACCCCCCAGGGGCTTCTGCTGCTCCTGGAATAAGCTTCGGAGGTTGTGTGTGAAATGACAGCTGTCTCCGGCCACTCCCAGAGCCTCATCCTGCCCCACACCCTCTCATGTACCATGGCACAGCCACGCTGGCCTTCGGATGACTCCTAGATGGTGCCAAGGTCATTGTATTCACCATCATGATGCCTGGGACGCCCTTCTCATCCACAGATCCTAGCCTAAGGTCTTAAAAATCTTCCTAGAAGCCCTGGAGAAAGAACCCTACCCCAGGCATTCTGCACCACATCATCCATCATGGCATTTAATACTTTAGGAAACGTTCTTGCTTATTTGTTTATTGGTATGTTTATTAACAGTCTCCCCACAGGTATGCAAGCTCCATGGGGCAGGGCCCTTGTCTGCTTTGCGCCCTGTTGCATCCCCAGTGCTCCGCATAGTGCCAGGCACATAGTAGGTGTTCAGGAGACACTTGCGGAATGGATGAATGAGCTGGACCAGAGCCCAGAGCTCCTGCCTCCAGCACTGTGCTCTCCCTGTTCCAGGTTGTTGCAGAAGGAGGGGGCTCAGGGTCAGGGGCTGGTCCTGTGCCTACCTTGTCCCTCCCAAGCGGGAGGACACTGTGGGGCCTGTCTTCCTGGAACCGCTTGGGTCCTGGTCCTCCTGGCATGGACTTCCCACACATCATTCTTACCTGGCCTGGAGGTCTCCCAAGCCTGGACACAGCTGTCCTGACCACTGGGACCTCCACAGACTCTGCCCACCCTGGGTCCCAACCAACCTGGTGGGAGGGCTGGAGAGCAATGTCCAAGGGGGGAGGCTTGTCCACAACCTGCCCCAAGGAGTCCCCAGTTTTCGTGGAGGCATCTGGGCTTGTTCTAAGGAGACGTCAGCTCTCTGGAGGAGATAGCCCTGCCTTTAGAAGCCCACCGACAGCTGGGGGAGCCTATCCTCCCTGGTCAGGAGCCCTCTGGGAGAAACCGGGAACTGCTGAGGACACCTGGTCCCTGCAAACTCACTGAGACATGAGCTCACACTGTCCCGACAGAGACCATTGGTGAGGTGGCCCCTCTCATAGGTGGGTTCCCCCCTCCCTGAGGCAGAGGGGCAGCTGGGGGGAGGTGGAGGCTAGCCTCCCCAGATGAGTGGACCCTGGGTCAGATCTGCCAAGGTCATCCCTCTCCTGGGAGGCCAGACCCCATCAGTATCCTCCTCTGGTCTGGCGGTGGGAGGAGGGAGCCTGGACCCCAGCCTCACTGTGCCCCCAGAATCCTGCGTCATCGTGGACGTGCCCCTGCCCCTCTCTGGGCTGGGCCGGGTGACACTAATACTGCATCCGCCTCCAGGCTGGACTCTCCCCTCTCTCGCCTCCCGGTGCCCTTGCCCCCAACCCTCTCCCCCCATCACCCCTGGTTCCTGATCCTGCAATTATGGAAACAGAAACTCAGCTAATTTCTTGAGCCCGTAAATCGCCCAGTGGGGAAGGCAGGTGGGCAGCCCCCGCTTCACTCCATCACCCACCCTAATGCATCTTCTGACACTTTCAATTTATTTTTCAATTCCTTTACCATCAGAAATGACGATTAAATTTCCAGCATAAATACCGCCTTACCAAACTGAATTAATCACAGGAGAGAAGGGGCAGACAGGCCCCAGCAGCACTGTCAGAGCATCTCAGGCATTACCCCTTCATCCCAGTTGAGGCCCTACTGGGAGGGCGGGGTCTCTGGGGGGCCTCGCTGGGGTCACCTGACCCAGTCCCCTTTGTCCTCTTGCATCCGTTCTCCTGTGGAGGGGGCGTGTCTGGGAGGAGAGCCTTGCCCAAAGCCCCCCTCCATCAGGGCAGAGTCAGGGACACCAGCCACTCATCCCCCCACCTAGCTCTTTCCTGACCCGCCTCCAGCCCCTCGAGGACTCAGGCAGGGAGGCGTTCCATGGCCAAGAGAGGAAGAGATGTGGGGAGTATTCCGAGGTTTGGCATTTTGCAAGCCTGGGCTCCTGCGGGCATGAGGGATGAGGGTGGGTGACTCCTGTCAATCCAACCAACAGTTGCATTTGACGTGTCTCCCCTCTTCTCCATCCACCGCCCCCAGCCTCAACCCGGTCCTCCCTCCCGGGTGACCCCCAGGGCCTCCCCATGTCCCACTGGTCTCCCCACTTCCACGCCCATCCATCTGCAGAGGTATCGGCTCAAAATACTGCCCCATCGTTTCCTGGCTGGAAACACTTCAGTGCTTCCCTCTGATCTCAGATCAGGTCCCCGCCCTTCACAGGTGTGAGGACTAGGGGGACACAGCTTCTAAAAGCCCTCTGACCCCCTTCCTGGCTGGGTTGACTCCTCCTGCGACAAGATTTTTGGCTAAACCTCCCTCCTCAGAGAACTTTCTCTGATTACCATCCCCCATTCTAAATTAGTTTCTTCCTCCTAAGATTCTCTCTCAAATCTATTTCCTCTCATTTAGAGCACTTAACACAAGTTATAATTACACACTAATTTGTGGGTTTGTTTAATAGAATTATCCGGGGAGGAACATTATCTGACTGGCTTGATGCTGCAGCCCTTAGAACATGGCCCAAAGGTAGTGGGTGCTCAGTGTAGACTTTGGAATGAATGAATGAGTGAGTGAATGAGTGAAGGAATAACAAACTCTTCATGTGCCCACTGTGTGCCAGGCTGAGGCTGGGCCCTGGAACTAGAGTGATGAAGTAGACATGCTAGCAGGACTCTGAGGGATGAATAGGAGTTTGCTGGCATTGAAGACAGGGTTGATTTGCTGGGGTTCTAAGAAGCCCACCTGTTTCTGGATGGACCCTTCCCAGCCACCCTGAGAGGAAGCCCTTTCCCTTTTGCACATGATTAATTTAGTGGTTCAGTTCAGCGAGTGTTACTATGAGTAGGTCAGAGTCCATATCTCAGGGTCAGCCTAACCTGGGTTGAATCCTGATTCTGCTCTTGGCCCTGTGTGACCTTGGGCAGGTCACTCAGACTCTCTGAGCCTCCACCATCCACTCTGTGAACAGACAACCCCTTCATTGGTGTTCAAAGTCCCATCCACCATGAGGGAGGTGGACATGCCACGGTGCCTCCCATCCAGGTTGGGGGCAAGTCCAGGCACAGCCAGTCAACTGGATGGGAGCTCCGGAAGTCCAGGCAGTGTCAGAAGGGAGGTGGAGTGAAGGCTCCAGGAGCCCAGGCCAAGGCAAGGTCAGGGGAGGCTTCCTGGACGAGGCAGCCAGTCAGAGCTCCCTGCAGCTTACTCCTGTGACTGCATGTGTGTGTGTGTCCTCGTCATCTTGTTCTCCCTCCCTCCAATTTCCCGCTCTTCCCATTGCCTCCCCTCACTCTCTCTCGGCCCTGACAGGAGGCTTGAGGGACTCAACCCTGTTCCAAGGAATATGTCTCCGTCCCTGTAAGCAGGCCCTTGGGACCCCCACTAAATGCACCCACACACACCTCCCAGAATTGCTTCCCTGTAGTTGGCAGCTCATGAGGCCAGATGCCTGCTGCTGCATCTCTCTAGATACATATGCACAGACACACACACACACACACACACACACCCAGGGCAGGCCCCGCAGGCAGCAGGAGGAAAAGCTAGAGCTGGGAATTAATGGAGGCCTCCTGCAGGCTTCAGAGTCAGCATCTGCGCAGCAGCCAGGAAAGCAGCAGGGGCTCCTGCAGGAATTTCCCCCGCCCCCTCCCTACCTGGTGGGTGAGGGCTGGGCAAGCAACTAGCCCAGATGTCCCTCCCAGGCTTGAGGGTGTCCCTCTCAGAGGCTCCTTCCCAGCCCACCGCCCCATGAGTGGGTCAGTCCCTTCCCCTCTCAGAGCTTCCCTTTCCTCATCTGTAAGATGGGCTCGGTGATGCTTGTTCTGAGAGTTGAGATAAAATGAAGACTAAAAACCACAAGATGACCCCAAAGGATTTGCAAACAATCGAGTGCAATGCCCTGCCCACGTCAGAGTACTGGTGATACCTGAGGGGTGGGAGGGGAGAGTCCCAGTCCCAGGCCTGGCTCTGTCTCTCGGCTCTGTCTCTCAGCAGACAGGTCCCCCTTCAGTCATTCATTAATTCACCAGTATACCCTACAGATTTTTATTAGGCACCTACTGTGTGCCATGCTTTGTGGAGGAGGTTAGGACACCATGCCAGACCCGGGTCCTCAGTTTCCTCCTCTGTGAAATGGGGAATCACCTGGGTGGTCCAAGGGCCTCTCCAGCCAGCCCCGAGCCTTTCTTCTAGAATTAGTCCCTGAGGCCAGGCTGAGGGTGCAGCTGGCAGAGCCAGAGCCTGGGCAGAGGGTTGAGAAGAGGCTGCAGTCTGCAAAGTGTCCAGAGGGACAAGGAGGGGGGACATGGCTCCTGAGCCCGTTTCACCCCTAGGACAATGAGAGTTTCCAGAAAAGACGAGACATGCTTCCTACCCCACCCCTCCTGCTCAGCCCAGTGACCTCTGGTCAGTGGCTGCTGTGACCTCACCCTCCTCTGGGAGCCCTGGGCTGGGAAGGAGCTCTGGGCCCTGACATGGACTTGGAGCCTGACCCCATGTCTGAGCAGGGAGCTCCCATATCCCTCTGTGCTCAGATGGGAAAACCGAGGACAGAGAAGAAAGCAGCTTTCCCAGGTCACACAGCAAATTAGTGATGATTAGTTCCCACCGATGTGTGTGCTTCTGATGAGGAAACTTAAAATACAATAACAACCATAATAATAAACAGTGCTGAGCGCTTTACAGGTGAGGCTGCATTTCACCCTCACACCCTCCCCTTGGGGTGGATGCATGGCTGGCCCCATTTTACAGACAAGGAAACTGAGGTTTCACTCCCATGGCGGCCCCTCTCACCACCCCTGCTCGGTCCCCAGTGGGTTTTCTATGCTGTGGTGGTTATTTATCCACGTCTGCCCTCCCTGCTCATCTCTGACCTCCGGGACGTCCAGGGCCTTCCGTGTCTGTTTCACTCCCCACAGTACCCCAGCAGGTGTCCAGCATGTAAGAGGGGCCCAACAGAGATGTGTGACAGGGCGGTAAAGTGAGAACCTAGGAAAACCAAGTCTCCCAGAGGAATTGTGCCCCTACCCTGACCCCCAGCAGCGGGCAGACCCCAACTCCTGGCTCCTGTTGGCACCGCCTGCCACGCCCCATGTACCCACGCCTAGCGCTGCCGAGACAGGCTGACTCAGAAGGAGTTAACAGCCCGAGTCTCGGGTCTCGGGGTGGGATTCCCGGCCTGCCTGGTTGGCTGAGCCCCATGATTAAGCCCCGCACGGGGGAGAGCGGGCTGCTGACGGAGGCGTGGCCGTGCACTCTGGGGAGAGTCAAAGCCAGCCCCTTCCCCTCCCGAAGCCCTGAGCACCGGTTCAAAGCAGCCCCACATCCCTCCCCTCTCCTCCCTTCATCTTCAAAGCAGCCCTGGAGCTGGAGCACACTGTTTACTCCTGAAAAAGAGGCCCTGTCGGGAGGTGAAAGGCCCAGGGTCACACAGCTATTGGTGGTGGACCTGGGGCCAACGGCCCCTCCTCTGATTCACTGGCATCTTTCCTCCTCCTTCCCAGCCCTGTGGGTGGTTGAATACCAGGCTCTGGCTTTCAAAGTCCCTGAGCATGTCCTGCCCTCTGGCCATCCTACAGGGCACTCTGCCTGCCCCCCAGCCCGGGGACATCAGTGAGGGACCCTCCAGGAGACAGACACCACACAGGAATGTGAACAGGGAAAGTTTAACACAAAGAATTTTAATTGCAACAGTGGATCAGAGTAACAAGGGCTTAGCTAGTAAGAAGTGAAGAGAATGCTATCAGTCTATGGAATCCAGAAATGCAAGTATAAGGACACCTACTACCTCAAGGACTGAGAGAGGGCACCCAAGGAAGAGCCCAGACCCTGTTGGAGAGAGCAGAGTTGTCGGGAAGTGGCAGGGAAGTCCCTGTGATGATGCCACATAGGTGGAACATCCTGAATTTGCCCTCCAGAGCTTGCCAGAAATCCACTCTTTAGGATGCCAAGAAAAGCTGTTTCTAGGGAGGTGACTCACTGGGCGCACCTGCTATGAAATCACCTTCAGAGGTTGCTGGGAGAAACCTCTGGCCACTGGGTGCTGCCGACCACCGTCCACTACAGGGTCAGGTCCCAGGGAAGCCGCCTGCGCTGCAGGAGCAGGGTGCTGGGGACACTTGTGCTGCAGCGAGTGAGCGCTGGGGAAGCCACGTGTGCCCCGGGGCTGCTTGCTGCTAAAACACCCATGTGCCCTGTAGGACCTGGGTGCTGGGCAGGCCGCTGCCCTGAAATAGGCTGCTGAGCCAGGGTGCGCGCCAGAACTGGAATGGATGTGTCTCCACTGCCCCCTACTGACAAAGTTTAACACCATGCCAACTGGAAAAGGGAAAATCTTCAGAGTGATGTCCATTTCCATTCCCACAAATCAAGCAGCAAACGACCTAGAGGGGTGGGATAGGGAGTATGGGAGGGGAGATGGGGACATATGTATACTTATAGATGATTCCCTTTGTTGTACAACAGAAACTAACACAACATTGTAAAGCAATTACACTCCAACAAAGATTAAAAAAAAAAAGAGTGAATTGGAGCTGAGATGCAGTAACTCTGAAACCCGCATGGTGCCTCAGCTACTCATCTTCCATAAGCACACGTGTACACATCTTTTAATTTCCATTCAACAGCAAAAGAACTCTCTATATCTCCACCCAACAAGAGGCAGCGATGTATCTTATAAGTGAACGAGCTTTTTCTCTAAAACAAGGAGACCCACAGTCCCCAGACGCACTGTGTCCATTGGTAGCTATAACTTACTCCTTTGTTTAAGACACGCTTCGCTGACTGTTCTGTCACCAAAGACTAAATTTCTAAGTTAACTTGCAACCCCTTGTATATAAAATAAAAATGAGAAAAAAGAGAGGGAAGAAAGTGGCTAGCATCCATAGGTAACCACAGACATGTAGTAAGCAAACTGAAAATACGCAAAGCTACTTACCATAGTGATTTTCCCAGCTGATCACGAGGCCATAAATGGCAGCTATGGCTTCCTTCTTCCATGGCTCACTCCATGGCTCCCTACTCACCCCTTTCCTCAGCCAAATGCTCAGATGATCAGGGCTCTTTACCTGATGGAGTGACCAAACCTTCATTGCTAAAGAGTCTTGAGTCCTCAGTCATCTTGCCTTTACCTGGGGATGTGGGGTAGGCTGTACTTTTCCTTTAACCTTCGCTATGGAACATGAAGGCACTAAGAGGCACCTTGCAGAATCTCCTGACCCAGATTCTCCTTCCCCCTCCCATGTAGCAGCACTCCAGTTTCCCTTTGGCAACTGAGATCAATCATTCCAGATAATCGAGTAGCCTCTTTCTTGACTGCTGGTTCAAGTCCAAAATGGCCAGGTGGCAGTCTTATCTTCCAATTCAGTGGAACCGTTGCTGTGTCCCCCGGTGGAAGCCTTATTCCCTTGGGAAAGAAGCCCTCCAAAGCAGCAGCATACGAAGTTGCCAGGATGGGACCAAACTCTGAGTCATTAGGCGTAATAGTGATGGGAGCCACTCCCACCTCCACCCCTGGTCTCCTGAACCCAGGTGTCCTGGCTGCAGGGGAGCCAGCACCCGATAATGGTCTTAGATTCAAAACATACTCTGCATCCTATGAGAGAAAACCCCATCTTTTCAGGGCATTGTCTCCCGATTGGCTCCACAACTGAGCCTTCTGTAGCCATTCCACCTTTCAATTAGACCAGCCACTTCCGGGTGTGTGGTAAGACCAGTTAATTCCACGGACACGAGCCGATGGCTGTGCTTCCCTTGCTGTGACATGAGTTCCCTGATCAGAAGCCGTGCTGTGAGGAATGCCGTGATGGCAGATAAGGCATTCTGGAGTTCACGGGTGATGACGCTGGAAGAGGAATTACGGGCAGGAAAGGCAAACCCAGATCCAGAATATGTGTCTATTCCAATGACGGTGAACCTCTGCCCCCTTCATGATGAAGAGGTCCGATGTAATCAACTTCCACCAGGTGGCTGGCAGCTCCCGCTGGGAAGGGGTACCATGTCGGGGCCTCAGCGTTGGCCTCTGCTGTTGGTAGATCAGGTTCTTATCAGTAGCCTTAGCCAGGTCTGCCTTGATGAGGGACAGCCCCGGCTGATGAGCCCACGCATAGCCTCCACTCTGTCACCATGGCTACTTTGTTCACATGCCCATGGAACAAGCACTGGGGGGCCATGGGAAAAGCGGCTGTGTGGAAAGTGTCATTTTCTCCACCTGATTATTTGGGGTCTCATCCACAGTGGATTCCCTCTGTGTAGCCATGTGAGAGGTCCAGCCACAAACCTCTTCCCCAGACCTTCTCATCACTGGCCTTCAGTCCTGCTCCTTCCACCTCCCTGATCATCTGCCAAAGCCTTGGCCACGCATGTGAATCTACCGCTTTCTCTTACTCTAGACATGGTGGACTTCTAAACGTGCCACTCAAAATTCTGCCCCCTAGGAGGATTTCTGTCCACCACTGTCCTTCAGGGTCACCCCTGCATGGGCGCCGTTGTGGAGCAGCTGTCTACTTTCAGGAGATACCAGCCTACTGTGCAGACACATCTGTAAACCAGGCTCAAGTCCTCTCTTCTTCAGTCGGCTGGTCATAGTGAAGCCCCAGGAGGCCATACGTAGGGACCGAGGGGAGGACGTGATGTGGCAGCAGCTGGTTTTGAAGGAGTCCGAGCTGCCTGCCCACACGACTTGCTGGCGCCTTCCAGACCTGCCTGAGCTCATCTTCCATGACTCTTCCATTTGATAGATTACATACTCCCAACCTTAGGGCTAGAAAATACCAAGGTCGTGATGGAAAGCTCAGGCTATACAGTCATCTGATGTCCCCTGGTTAAATGTTTAGTTTCTACCAAGGCACTGTAGCAAGCCAGGAGCCATTTCTCAAAAGGAGTGCAGTCATCTGCAGCAGAAGGCAGAGACCAGCTCCAAAATCCAACAAAAATCTGTGTGGTGATTTCCCTGCCCATACCCCCAGAGGCTCTGTACTGCCCCCTCTTGGCCACAGACACTTCAAATGCCATTAGATCTGCTGGGTCACAGCCCCTTACAGCAGAGCAGCCTGCACTGCAGGCTGGACATGCTGCAGAACCTTCTCGTGCTCTGGTTTCCGCTCCAAACTGGCAGACACTGAGGTGGCGGGCCCCCAAATCTAGTTTGTCTGGCACGTGTCACTAGGGCATCTAAAGTACTTGTTACTCCCAGCTCCTCAGAGCCAGTGGGCACGATGCCTTCAACGCAGGGGCCAGGGTGTCATTCTGCGAAGACAATCGCATTCTCTGCAGACTTTGTCACATCAGGGGACTCCTCTGACTCCCCAGGCTCCAGCTGCACCCTCTCCCGGAGGCCTGCGAGACTGCAGAAAATTCCCCCAGGAGAGGCTGGCAAAGCCCACAAAGAAGACACGTGAACTCATAGTCCAGTCCTTTTATGTCACAATTTTTCATTAATTGACTCACTCACCCATCCACCTGTCCTCCCATCCCACTGGCATTTAATGAGCAGCTACTATGGGCTTGGCACTGGGGTGCAGCAGTGGGCAAAAGACACCCAGGCCCTCCCTCACAGGCCCACATGGTCATGGGGAGAGGTGACAGACATACTGACTGACCCACTTTATGACGGGTGGGTGGTCATGACAGGAAAGGAGACCGGTGAACAGGACAGGGACCCAGAACAGCGTGGAGGCGCAGGGGTGTGGGATTGAAGGTGGGGCCTGGACTTCAGACAGTGCTCAGCAGGGGGTCAGGGGAGGCAACATCCCAGCTGAGACCTGAAGTGGAGGAGCCTCCCTGTCCAGGCACCCTTTCACCCTGGGAAGTGTCCCATTGGGATAATAAATCATGCGGTAGTCTTGGTCAATAGGGTTAAACAATCTCCTGGGCCTGGCATACAAGTAGGTGCTCAGCACATAAGAGCCATGAGATCGTGATCACTGTTACTGTTACACTTTGGTTATTATTGTTTGAAGACACCGCCTGTTCTGAGGTCTCAGAAGCCACCAACGAGGGGTGTGGGGTGAACACTGCTTCCCCTGGATGAAGCTGCCCCCCCCCCCAGGGGCTGCCAGGAGCCACAGAGCACCCTGAGCACCCATGGGTAGGGGATGCACCCAGGTACGGGGTCAATCCTTCCCATCCCCCATCCTTGCAGACAAGGCAGGTGGCTCCTGCTGACAGACTGCAGTGCCAGGAATCTGGGGAAGGTCTAACTAATTATGACAATTGACACCTTCGCCAGATGTCCGCCGTGAGATGCCGGCTCTGATGATGAATGGTTTGGGTGATTCTGTTTGAACAGCACTTTCCAAGCAATATGTTTTTCATCTGGGTCACCAGGAAATGGGGTTTATTTTCCAGGACACCACCAGGGGAGGGTTGGCTGGCACTTGGGCCTACTTATTCCCATCCTGGGGGTCTCAGAGGGTGCCAGACCTAGGCAATGGCCATGTTGTCCCTGGGGCTGACCTCTGGGCAGGCGGCCTGTGCCCAGATGACAGGGAGGGCATTTACAGAGAGCGGCGACAGAGACGTTTACTGAGCACAGACTCAGGGGTGGGTCTAAGTGCAATCCTCACGCCATCCCCTGAGGGAGGGTTAGCATTACCTCTGATTTCTTTTTTTTTTTTTTTTTTTTTTTTTAGCTGTACGCGGGCCTCTCACTGTTGTGGCCTCTCCCATTGCGGAGCACAGGCTCCGGATGCGCAGGCTCAGCGGCCATGGCCCACGGGCCCAGCCGCTCCGCGGCATGTGGGATCTTCCCGGACCGGGGCACGAACCCGTGTCCCCGGCATCGGCAGGCGGAATCTCAACCACTGCGCCACCAGGGAAGCCCCCCTCTGATTTCTTAGATCAGGAAACCGAGATTCAGAGGGGCAGTGATTTGCCCTGGGTCACCCCTGCCCCCTGCCACCTTCATCCGTCACCTGCCGGACGCCTGGCCCACTCAGTGTCCTCCAGTTCCTGCCCAAGCCCCGAGAAGACACCTCAGGGTCCCCAAAGTGTGGTCGGTAGCCTCCCGAATGGAGGAGGGGCTTGTGAACATGCAGATTCCCTGGACCCTCCCCAGACCCAGGCACCAGGACCTGTGGGATGGGGTGGGGTCTGGGAGTCTGTATTTAACCACACCCGGGGGTGAGTCTGCGCACTCCCACCTCTGGGAACGGCTGTCCCAGTTAGCGCACCCCTTTCCCACCACGCCCAGGCTCTCCCGGTGGTGCCAGCCCTCGCTGACCTCTGCACACGTGACCCAGGCCGCCCCCCAGCAGCCCTGCGGCCCGAACCACCACCGCCCTTCTCCGGGGTGTCAGGCGAGGCTCAGGGGGGAATGACTCGTCCAGTCTCTGCCCTCGGCTCCACCCCCGCCCTGCTCCTCCCCCTGGACCCCATCCCTGGGCCGAGGACCCTGATAGGGGCAGCTTCCTGGGTGGGGAGGGCCCTGCTGACTCGCTCACACCGGCCCCCCAGGAGGACTGAGGGGCCCCGGCCTCAGCTTCAGAGTCCTGCGGCCGCAGGAAGAAATCGGGAAGCGCTCGGGCGTTTGTGACTCAGCCAACCCAGCAGTGCTCCACTGCGGAGGCCGCAGCCCCCGCTGGCCAGGCCGGGCCTCGATCCGGCCGCGGGAGCCCCGCCGACCCGCGGGAGCCCCGGTCAGTCAGGGCGGAGCCGCATCTCTCCTTTCTCCCGGTACAGTTCCCGGACCTCACCTCAGGGTCCAGGTTCGCGGTTCAGTGAGAGAGAGACAAAATTACTATCAGCTTCCTAACTTTCCGTCACCAGGCGATTGGGGTCTCATGGAAAGTTCTGGAAGCCAGGCACACAGACCTCATCTGCATCGCCTCACTGAACCCTGGCCACAGCCGCACGGGGTGTGCTTCTGTCCCCTGTCCTGGCTGGGACGTGAGGCCCGAAGCGGTGTGCCTCCCGGCCACAAGGCACGCGGCCACTCAGGGGACAGAGCAGGCGGTGGACCCCGAGCCCCCGCCCGCGGCGCTGCCCTCCGTCCAGCACCTCCGGCTCCGCCCGCGGCCCCCAGCAGCCCCTGCGCGGTGACGGTGCCCCGGGCTCAGCCCGCGCGGGAGAGAGGAATCACAGCCCCGCCCGATGCGGCTGTGTCCGCCGCCGCTGCGGGAGGAGCGGGCAGAGACCGGGTGGGGGGGGAGCCGCCCGTCAGCCCCGCGAGCTCCGTCCTCCGAAGACCGTGTTGCGCTGGCTCCTCGTTCTGTAAATTCTGCAGTGGCCTCTGGCTAAAAGCAAGAAAATCCTGACCTAGAAAAGGTAAAAGGCCTTTGAAATTATGAGCCCGGAGCGCTGGCCTGATGTGTGGCCGGGGACAAGGTGGCTGAGGCGGCAGAAGGAAGAGGAAGAAAGGCGCGGCCGCAGTTCCCTCCCCGCGGCTCCTCCAGGTTTGCGCTGACGGCCGCGGGCCCAGAGCCCCGACCTGACCTGCCGGTGGAGAGGAAACGAGGGGGTGGTGTTGGGGGGCGCCCAGTGTGGGGAGGGGCACGCGCAGGGTCACCTCGCCCTGAGGACCCCCAGGTCCTCCAGCCGGGACGGCCGTGCAGCCATGAGCTCCGCAGTGAAGGGGCGGCTGCCCACCTGCCAAGGTCACGGGCTCCGAGCGCTGCTGCTTCATGCGCTGGGGCTTGCGTCACTGTGGAATTTACAAGAGTCCACTTGAAAGTATCCAGAGCCTCAAAGGCCACCAAGTCTTCCCCACGCCAGGGCTATGCTGGTGACATCGTTGACAGTGCCACCGTGTTTTGCCACGTCCACCAAAGAGACCAGTCCCTTGTAAGCGTGTTACCCTCTGCTCTGTGTTTTTTCTTTTTCTTTTTTTTTAACTTAAAACAATAGAAATTTATTGTCTCACAGTTCTGGAGCCCAGAAGTCCAAGATCAAGGTGTTGGCAGGACCACGCTCCCTCTGAGATTTCAAGAAGAACCCTTCCTTGGCTCCTGCTGACTGCTGGTGGTGTCTGTTGATCCTTGACTCCTGCTGACTCCTGGTGGTGTCTGTTGATCCTTGACTCCTGCTGACGTCTGGTGGTGTCTGTTGATCCTTGAGTCCTGCTGACTTCTGGTGGTGTCTTGATCCTTGAGTCTTGCTGACTTCTGGTGGTGTCTGTTGATCCTTGACTCTTGCTGACTTCTGGTGGTGTCTGTTGATCCTTGGCTCCTGCTGACTTCTGGTGGTGTCTGATGATCCTTGGCTCCTGCTGACTTCTGGTGGTGTCTGTTGATCCTTGGCTCCTGCTGACTTCTGGTGGTGTCTGATGATCCTTGGCTCCTGCTGACTTCTGGTGGTGTCTGTTGATCCTTGGCTCTTGCTGACTTCTCGTGGTGTCTGTTGATCCTTGGCTCTTGCTGACTTCTCGTGGTGTCTGTTGATCCTTGGCATTTCTCGGCTTGTCACTGCATCACTCCAATCTGTGCCTCTGTTGTCACACAGCCTTGTTATCTCTGTGTCTGGGTTGCTCTGTGTCTTGACTTGAGGGACCCCCTCCTGCCTGGACGGTGGCCCTTCTCTGCTCATGATGCATCACAGACAGGGACAGGAAGTGGAAGAGAAGGTTGTGAGGGAGGGGATGTGTGACCCTGACGCCAGCGCCCATGCCCACTCAGAGCTGACAATGAACCCGATTAGCAATGTGTCCTCTACTGTGGGGTGTGGATGGCTAGGAAGGGGGTGAGAGAGATGGGTCTGGACTGGGAAGGAGAGAGAGGCCCCCTCTCCCTCCATCATCCCACTTTGTGCAGATGTGGTTGGTGCCTCACCCACATCCCCTTGGTCTCACACTGCAGAGCATGCTGGTGGGCGTGGCTGTGAGCATGGGTGGTAGCCTCCACACGAGGGCCGGCTGGGAGTGCCAGGGCATTCATGAGCTGGGAGCAACCTTCAACCACAGTGGGTTGGAGGATACATACCCAGCTTACTTGCCCCCCAAGGTGGGATGACTCCCCTTGGAGGTGCTCACCACTTCCCTGGGGGGTCTTTCTGGGTGTCAGAACTTCAAGCAAAGGGTTTTGGGATAAGCCATTCACGTCTGGGATATTGAACGTTAAGGAAACTGGTTTGAGGAAATTTATGTGGGTTCTCAGTTTCCTCATTTGCTCGGGTCTAGATTTCACAGTACCTGGCAGAAATGCTTCAGTTTATGGATGGAGTTGTGGCTGATGACTGGTGGAAACAATAATGAAAACAAACCCTCCCCTCCCTATGTTTCTTTATATGCTGTCTTCCATTTGTTTAGAGAGAGGGGAGTTGTGACACTCCTTCATCATTTTCATCTAGATATGAAGTGCTTTCTCACCCCTGATCTCTTTCAGTCCCAGTGCTAACCCAGGGACATGGCAAGGCAGTGTCCCCATGGAGCAGAGAACTGGGGGACCCAGAGCCTGAGAGTAGAAGAAGACTGCACGGCCATCACAGGCAAGAGCAGGCAGCACTCACAGGTACCCTGTCCCACCTGACATGTGACCCAGTGGGTTTTGGCATGTGTGAGGTTTCAGCATGAATGGCAAATGCAGGCACTCATGTCCTTCCTCTGTACTGCCGTGGCATCCATCCCAGCACTCTTTCTTTCTGACCTTGAATTCAGCCCCAAACTCCTTTCCAAGGCAACATATCAAGCAGATACAACCAACCGACTGGCATTGTTTTGTGAGATGAACCTGTTTGCCTGACCAGCACGAGAAACTCCAGCTACATAAAATGTTGGTAGTGGAGTCAGAGAGTCCTGAGTTTGAAGTCCAGTCTTATGAATGACTAACAGGGTGGCCTTGGACAAGCATCTTTATCACTCTGAGCCTCAGTTTTCCCATCTGTAAAATGGAGATCGGTATCACATAGGGCTGTTGAGGGGATCACATGAGAAAACCCCTGACCCAGCACATAGCACAGGGCAGATGTTTAATGATAGGATCCAAACTGAAGACAGGCTCTTCTTTGGCCAACATGGGTGTTTCTTGATCACCTGATGACCATCTGGTGGCCATTTTTATCACCAAAGTTGAGGGGAACCAGGATTCCTTGGTGTGTTGGGGCCACTGGGCAGGGTATTGGAGGCCTGTGTCCTAGTCCTAGGTCTCCCATGGACCAGCTACAGTTGTAGGGCAGGCCCCCTCCTCCCTGGGGGTGGGAGGTGGGGGGAAGGGTGACAGTGGTAGAGAAATGTTGTCCCACCTGGAAAATGGGATTAGCCTAGATCTCCATTGTTCCTTTCAGATTTAACAAATCATTTTTTTTAATGCCCTGCCACCAAATCACCACCCCCACCCCCTCCACCTCCCCACCTTCCCCATTTCCTAAACAAACCCTCAAAGGTCACTGTTGGTCCCCATGAGTTAATGGGCACGAACCTGCCTCCTAATTTAATGCAAATCTAAGCCCACCTTATTGTGCGGGAGTTGCAGTTCATTTGTACTTTCTTGGTGACACAGTTCATCTCTGTCTCCAGTGGAGTCTGTAATCCCAGCAATTTCCATAGTGCTAGTAATTATGAAAAAAAAAAGTCTGAAGCACAGAAATTCTGCATCCTGTCTATGAGATTACACACTTTAATGGAGTTTATTAAATGTATTCTGCAGTTACTGAGGAGATTAAACTCACTGTGAGGCTCTGGAAGGCAAAACAAGGACCAACTGACAGAATCTTCCAGGAGTCAGGTAGGAATTCAAAAGGAAGCAGCACTTTCTGCTCTCAGAGCTGGTCAGCATCCAATGAGCCCCAGGAGGCTGGGAGAGAGGCCAGCAGGGTCCGGAACCTGGTGTGGTCACTGTGGGGGGCAGTGAAGATCGAGGACTGAGGGTCATACCTGGGTCCACTTTCCAATTCTCACCTCCAAACCCCTGGGAAGTGAGTTGATTTTTCTAAACCTCTGTTCTCCCATTTCTTCCTCTGTAAGATGATGACCACCCTGCTTAGCACAGAGCGATGTTCCATGAGTGGTCGTCCTATTATTTCGTTATTTAGAGCTGGGAGGAGGCTTCCTCCCACTCCTAGTGTCCTCCGGGAGGGGTGTCCCACAGACGCTCTGGCCTCCCCTTCCCACAGAGCTGGGGAGTTTGAGGAGGAGCAGGACCAATTCACAGGGCCCGACCCTTCTTGCTCTCTCTTTGGGAGCCTGGCTGTCTTCGGGGAGTTTGCCATCTGTCCTGCTTTCCCACTGCCGGAGGTTTTATAGCAATGGGCCCCAAAACCTGGACCTTGAGGAAGCCTTTGGGGGTCCAGTGGTGCCTCTGATGGTGGGGTGAACACCGTCTAATCCTGGAGCTTGCAGTAGGGGTCCACAGGCTCACAGGTATGAGCCCTATCCTCCAGCAACAGCTTTATCAGTGATAAAGGGGAGACCACTTCTCCATCCACCGTGCCCTGGATTCTCTGGTGGCTTTAGAATCAGGGCAGCAAATGCCTCTATGAGGCCCCCTAAAGCCCCAGCATTATCAGAAGGGCTGAGAGCTTAAGACACCACTGACAAAGCAGCTGAGAACTCTGTTTCTAGAACTTCCACTCCCCAAAGGCAGGAACCAGGACACATGTCTTTATCACTAAGTCCAGCCCCAGCACAGTGCCCAGCACATAGGAGGTGTTCAGTAAATAATGCTGAGTTAATTTTACCACCACGTCAGGGATATGCAGTCTCTTTAAGAAAATAAAGAATGTCTGCGCAACACCTACATCTAACTTACTTAATGGTGAAACACTGAATGCTTTCTGACCAACATTAGGAACAAGGCAAGGATGTCTGCTCTTCTCTCTCCTATTTAATAAAGTACTGAAATTTATATCCACTGCAATAAGGTAAGAAAAAGAAATAAAAGACATACAGTTTAGAGAAGAAGAAATAAAACTATCTCTATTTGCATATGACGAGTTCCCTGTGTAGAAAATTCGAAGGAATCTGCAAAATACCTCCCAGAACTAAGTGTGTTCAGCAAGGTCTTGGGATACAAAATCAATGCACAAAAACCAATTATATTTCTATAAGCTAACAAAACACGCAGACACAAAAATTAAAAATACAATACTATTTACCATTGTATCAAAGAAAATGAAACATATAGCTATGCACTTAACAAAACGTGTCCTGAATCTGTATGCTGAAAATTATAAATTACTGATAAAAGAAATTTTAGAAGACCTAAATACATAAATGGAGAAACAGACTGTGCTCATGGATTTGAATACTCAACATAGTAAAGATATCAATTCTCACCAAACTGATACACAGGTTTAACACAGTTGTTATCAAAATCCTAGCAAGACCCACCCAAATGTGCTCAATTGCAATTCCATGGAGGAAGCAATTCCATGGAGGAAGGATAGCCCACTCAACAAGCAGACCTGCAGCAATTGCACATCTATAAACAACAAAATTAACCTCGATACATTTCATACAGAACTCAAAATGGATCATACACATAAAGGTAAGACATAAAACTTTTAGAAGAACTTTTAGGAGAAAGTCTTCATGATCTAAGGCTAGGCAAAGAATTCTTAGACTTGACACCAAAAGTGTGAACCATCAAAAGAAAACATTGATTAAGTTGAACCTCACTGGAATTTAAAAACTTTGCTTTTGTGAAAGCCCATGTGAGGAGGATTCAAGGAAACAAACTCAGGAGACATAAGAGTGGGAGCAGGGGAGCAGGACTCTCCAGGAAAGTGTCCATGGAACTTGGACCAGGCAAGACAGAGAAAGGCAGAAGATGTTTTCAAGCCGCACCTGGATGAAGGTTTTTCTTTCAATTGCTTAATGAAGAGAAATTGGAAATTTATGTAGAAACTTCAGTATTTCATGCATTCCTTCATCTGCTCATGCATCCTGGATTTATTGAATACCTTCTATGTACCTCCTATTTTTCTCTGTACTGGGACCAGAAATGGACAATGTAGACAAGGTCTGTCTCTCCCATCTGGGACCCTGTGGTCACCACTGCAAAGGAAGAGAGGAATGCAGGCATCACACCCACTCTTAACTACCTCAATCCGGGAACAAGTATATTACTTCTGCTCTCAGTCCATTGGCCAGAACTCGTCACATGGTGACAACCTAACTGCAAAGGATCCTGGGAAATACAGGAATACTTAGAGTCTCCTATCTTGAGCACAAGCTCCATTATTTTTCAAAGCTTATTACACTGAATTACCCATATGATCAATCGCCTATGGTTTTCATCTCAGAGGCTGACTTGACTTCATCTTTCTCAAGGAATTCAATGCATTTCCTAAATCTATGAATCAAGAAGCTGCTGCAGCTCATGCCACACACAGCCACAGGATGGGAAAGGCACCACACGATGACCACGGTTATGATTCCCTCAGAAAGCGCCACACCAGAAAGACAGCCCCTAGAGAATGTCACCTCAGCAAGGCACCAGTTTTCCTCTGGCTGACAGACGAACACCACCTTTTTCCTGGATGTGACAGAAAGGGCAAAGAGAAACAAGATTGGGGTGAGGACTGAGTCTCCGAGAAGAGCCTCATTAGTGGGAAGGACCCAGGTGCTAGCTCTGGAATGTTCCATGACAGTGACTGAGTGGCCAGGCTTGGAGCCTGCATTAAGCGTGACAGCAGGAGAATCAGGAGACACGGCCAATGCATCGCATCTCCTCACCTGAGCGGTGCTAACGTTTCTGAGTGACCAGGGCCCCCTTCTCAGGAGGCTGCAGGAAGCAGGAAATCAAAGGGCACAGAGTCATGGGCCCGGCAGGGACCCCAGAACAGTCGCCAGTCCAGGCTCCTCATCTTCTCAGTGGCCCACGATTGTGCTATGCTCTCACATTCATTTCCTAATTATCTCAAAAATCCAGATAAGTGGTATTATGGGTTTGTGTCCCTCAAAAAGGTAGAGGGAAGCCCTAAGCCCAGTACCTATGAATGAGACTTATTTGGAAATAGGGTCTTTACAGACGTAATCAGATTAAGATGAGGTCATTAGGGTAGGCTTAATCCAACAGGACTGATGTCCTTGTAAGAAGAGGGAAATTTGGACACAGAGATGCCCAGGGTGAATGCCATGTAAAGATGGAGGCATAGACTGGAGTAGGCATCTACAAGCCGAGGAACGCCCAGGCTACAGAAGCTGGAAGAGGCAAGGATGGCTGCTCCCCAGAGGCTTCGGGGGAGCATGGCTTTGCTGACACCTTGATTTTGGACCTCTAGCCTCCAGAACTGTGAGACAATAAGTTTCTATTGCTTTTAGTCACCCAGTTTGTGGCACTTTGTTACAGCAACCCTAGGAAACTAATACAGCAGGTTGTCACCCCCACTTGTCAGAAGGGTAAACTGAGCCACAGACAGGGCAATGCCTCGCCTAAGATCACACGGCCGTAAGCGGAAGAGCAGGCTGAGGAAGCCGGGCTCTGGCCGCCCTCCCTCCAGGGCTGCTCAGCAAAACCATGGCCTCCTCCAAGTGCCCAGGAGAGATTTTGTCCTTGCCAGAGTTCTCTTCACTGTGAGGAGTGGCTCTGTTTTCCCCTCCCAGATGCAAAAGAGAATTGTAACCCAGTTTTGAGGCTGACGTCTCATGGACTACTCAAGTGTGGATAGCAGGTGGGTGACTGAGAGTTCAAGGCTGAGCAAGGTGGGGCCACCTCACCGGTCAGTCAGTCCTCAGATTCCTGGAGCAGAGCCTGAGCTCGCAGAGGGAGGGAGTGGCTGGGATGACCTCACCTTTCTCGCTGGATGTGTCTTGTTTCAGTCTCCCTCCCCCCAGCCACTAACCAGTTCAAGCCCTAATCCTCTGCCTTCGGAACGTGTGCCAGAACCTCTGCACACCCCACTAACCATTTCCTCCTTCAGCAAACATTTATTGAGCACCTACTGTGTACCTGAGCCTGTGCTGAGGGCCAGTGGTGGGCAACACTGAGCTCCTACCTTCAATTTCATCACATTTACAGTGAAATGAGAATCAGCACATAAATCCATAATGATCACATGATACATGCCAAGAGAGAACGCAACAGGGACTCAGAGTAGGGGAGCCCGAAGCAGATTGGGGGATGGGGTGGGGCAAGCATCCATGAGGAGGGGGGCTGACCTTGGTTTTGGTGATTAGGAGATGCGGATGGGAAGATGAAGGACAAGGGCACTCCAGGTGACAGCAACAGCACGTGCAAATGTGCAGAGTGCAGAGTCATGGTCAACATGGGAACCAGGCCACAGTAATGGGTTCAAGGGTAGACACATGACTCAGCCTTGACTAATGAGACTCCATCCGGGGACTCTGTGGGAATACTGAGTAAGCAGAGTGCTCTTTTCTCCTGAAGCTGCTGGGAACCTCCAGGAGGAGAGGGGCTATCTGGGAATGAAGCCTACTCAGAGGAAAGCAGAGCCAAAAGATGGGGTGTAATGGATGCCTGACAACCTTAGCTGAGCACCTTGATCCAGCTATACCTGAATTCCCTTAAAGTGCTCAGTTACATGAGCTTATAAATTCCTTTTTTTTTTTTTTTGAGCTTTAAGTTTAAGCCAGTTTGGATGTGTGTTTCTTGTAACAGAAATGGAATGGACCCAATTAAAACAATTATTATTCCCATTTTCCTGCACCACCATTAACCTGCTGGCAGTGGCACACCAGTTACCACCTGGATATTCAAGCCCAGACCTGCTGTCTCTAGTGGTGATGGTCTTGGAGAGAGCTGTAGGAGCTGAAGTCTGAGAGAAGCACAGTGACAGGCCTGCTGCGAGTCAGGGCAAGAAGAGCTCAAGATGCAATTTGCAGAGTCTGAAATCACTCACTGAGCCAGTCTGATTTGAGAAGGGCTGCGTGGCAGACAATCTCCACGATTTCCTGGACTCCTCACTGTTCACCTCCCACGGCTGGTCTGACTGTGGCAGTTCCACTGTCAGGTCTGACAGGACTGAGGTGTCCCAGTGCCCACCTGCTACATCAAACAAGGAGGTGGGAGAGAAGTAATTTCACTCCCTTAACATCCGGAGCAGCTCCTCGGCTGCCATCAGGACCGCCTGGTGGGGGATGGGAGAGTCTCTGGGAGACCACAGGCTCAAATGAACCTTGACAGGTAATCATTCCCCAGAGCAGCAGGTGAGTAGTGATTAGCGCTCCCAGGGAGAGAGAGGTGGCCGTGCCTCCGCCAGTTCCCTAAGACACCAGCCTGGAAGTTGCTGGAACCAGTGCAAGGGAGAGGAGGCTCCAGGTGCTGTGGGATCATCTTTCTGTGACAGCCCAGAATCCACCACCAAAAGGCCCTTCTAGATTGATCTTTGCTCAGCGGTTGAGGGTTAGAGGTCAAGGTGAAACAGATGTCTCTCCTTCTACACCAAGAGCTCCTAAGGGCAGGAATCAAATCTCATTCGTGTTGGATCCCCATGACTTAGTACAGTGCTGGCACACTGTAGGGTCTTATTACATGTTTCTTGTATGACTGGATAAATTAGGTATATAAGTATAACTAATGAAGGGATAAGGTGACACATGGATCGTGGAGGCCCATTCAAGGTTTGAGAGTGCAGAATGGGGAGAGGGTGGGCTGTGAGTAGGATCCTCCAGAAAAGCCAGTGCTCTAGCTAGTCTTGAGACACCCTGAAGAAGGAGGGTCTGAGCTGGGCTCCTGGAGGATGGGGAGGATTGGGGAACCAAAGGGGGGAATGCATTCTAGATGCATTCTGTGGCTGCATACATACGTGCCTGGTGTGTGTGCACATGTGCGTGCATATGTGTTTGCTCAGAGGCTGGTGGGGTTGACCTTGTCGGGGCAGAAATGAGATTCTGATTTCAAGGGACCCACTAGGTTTTCCTAACAGTCCTGGGAGAAAGGTGCTATTATACTCACTCTGCAGATGAGGGAACAGAGGCTCAGGGAGGTGGGGTGACCTGCTCTAAGTCACACAGTGGCAGAGCCATGATCTGAGCCAGGTCTGACCAAGGGCTGCCCACAGTCAGCCCAGCTCATCCAGGGAAGTCGGGTCCCTTCTCTGCAGAGGCCTGGAGTAGTCAGCTGCTGTGCGCCATGAGGGGGCAGGAGGGTCTGCAGGTGGAGCCCTGGGGGGCACAGACCTCTCCCAAGGGCATTTCTACTTCTGTCGCAAAGGGCCAAGAACAGCAGCTTTCAGGATCAGCTCATGGTGGAGGGGTGGAAGGCTGGGGTCCAGCAGGTGTATGCCCATGTTCCGTCCCTGAGTGCACACTTACCTGGAGAGGCAGAAGGCAAGGTTGGATGGTCTGTCAGAATCTGAGTCCTGGCTGGTTTCCACAGCCCCTGCCCACCCCACGTGAAACCGTGCACCTCAGATTGGGACTTGAACCCACGTGGCCGGGACTCAAACCCGCCAAAACCCTGAGTCTTCCAACTGAGATCACACACCTGGTTTCAGGACTTAATGAAGCTCAGGTTCTTGATGTCTCATCACAGAAAGAATTCAGTGAGAGGCAAAGCGATAGGTAACAAGTGGATTTATTGGGACTTCCCTGGTGGCACAGTGGTTAAGTCTGCCAATGGACACGGGTTTGAGCCCTAGTCCGGGAAGATCCCACGAGCCGTGGAGCAACCAGGCCTGTGCACCACAACTACTGAGCCTGCGCTCTAGAGCCCACAAGCCACAACTACTGAGTCCACATACCACAACTACTGAAGCCCGTGTGCCTAGAGCCTGTGCTCCACATGAGAGAAGCCACCACAATGAGAAGCCCGTGCACCGCAACAAAGAGTAGCACCTGCTCACCATAACTAGAGAAAGCCCGCGTGTAGCAACGAAGACCCAATGCAGCCACAAAATAAATAAATAAATAAATTTTTTTAAAGTGGATTTATTTAGAGAGAAACACACTCCACAGACAGAGTGTGGGCCATCTCAGAAAGGGAGAAAGGCCTCAGGGTATGGGGTTGTCAGTTTTTATAGGAGTGGGTGATTTCATAGGCTAATGAGTGGGAGGAGTATTCCAGCTATTTCAGGAAGGGGCGGGGATTTCCAGGAATTGGGCCACCGCCCACTTTTTGATCCTGTGGTTGGCCTTGGAACTGTCATGGTGCCTGTGGGTGTGTCATTTAGCCTCCTGATGTGTCACAGTGAGTGGAAGTTGACTTGTCCGCCATCTTGGACCCATTTGATTCTAATCAGTTTATGTCATGTCCTCAGGCTATGTCATTCTTTCAGAGGTTGTGCCCTGCCCCCTTCCCTCCCGTTTCACAGGGACTCACCCACCAGGGCCAGGAGGCAGCTTGTGCTCTGCAGATGGGCATGGGGCCTTCCTATCCACAACCCCACCCTGCCCTTCCCCACGGAGGTGAGAGGGAGGGAGCAGAGGCATCAGAGTCTGTGATAAGGGTAGGGCAGCCACAAATCCCACTTGGCCTGGGACAGTCCCAGTTTATGCCTGTTGTCTGGGTGTGATTCATAGCGGTATCCTCTTGCTCTCTCAAATGTCCTGGCTTGGACAGTCATTAAAGGGTCACCTAAGGTGGGGTATTCTCTAAAGAAAAGGAGAACAAACACCAACTGGGCTCCCATCAGTGCCCAGGGGCCCTGACACAATTTCCTTCATTTAATCCTCACAGGCATCCTAGAGCCTATAGGGCTCTTCCCACCCCAGCCACTGTCAGAGGATAGGTAACAGATGTTCCAGGAAAGATCATTTCCTGGGCCAAATACACCTTCATGGGGTGGGAGAAAACACTGCACACTGCCTGGGGGCCGCTCCAGCAGGGCAGGAGGAGGTGGATCTCTGTGGAGCTCTCTCTGCCTCACCCAGGCAGGTGGGGGAAAGCAGTGCATCCTGTTTGAGGCAAAACAACAACAAGAAGAATAACAGTAATAAATCTTCAATCATGTTTTGTGATACTGAAAATAGAAACTCAAAATAGATGGCCCTTTGTTTCGCCAGGCAGGAGAGAGGGTTTGGAGAATTCCAGCTTGGGCCCCAAGCTCAGTGTAGGGCAGGATGGAGAGAGACTTGCAGAGGGAGGAGCGGGGTAACATTGAGCAGAATCGGGGAAACAGAGGGAGCAGGGTCACAGGACCCTAAGCCCTGGGAGACTGGCCATCCCACAGTGCCCGAGAAACGGCTCAAGCCAGCTCACCTCATAGGAAGGGTAAGGAGTCGGGAGGACTTGGGGACCCCATAGAGACCCATGAGGCCTAGGGGGCTCCCTGACTCTGCACGAGGGGCCTAAGTCTGCAGTGTTAAGGTGGCAGGTGGGATTCGTTCCCAGTTCCCCCCTCCCTCCCTCAGCCACATGACCCTGGAGTGGGCAAAGCACATTTCCTGTTCCTTTGATGTTCCGTGTGGCCATGGAAATCACGGTGGCCAATGGAATGTGACACTTGCCAGTTCCGCGTCTCAGCCTTAAGAGACGCGGTTCGCTCATGCGCTCACCCTCCTCGCATGTTGGCCATGGGCCCCAAGAGGACGGGGAGCCCCTGGGTCCAGGAGAGGCCGAGGAACAGCCCTGGAGCTCACCCAAAGCCTGAAGCAAACCCCACCCCAGGCAGCCCACTGACTCACAAGCAAGAAAGATAAATGTTTGCAGCCATCAGCTCCTGAGGTTTTGAGGTTGTTACAGAAGAGAAACAAAGGCAAAAACAAAACACTAATGCAGTTACCCTCGCAGATTTCACAATGGATCCCTTTTCCTAGAAGCACCTGCTAGCATCTCTCAGCGCATCGCATCCCTCAGAAGGTTATTCTCCTGGAAGGTTATCCTCCTGGCAACAAGGATGCCTCAGCCTCCCCCACCTGCAAGAAATAAAGGGGGCCCGTTAACCAACAACCGCAGAACCTCACTTCCTGCTTGGGTCTCCCCTATTGGCTCTGAGCATCCACAGTGGGCAGGCTCAAGGCTCCGTCCATCCTCAGCGTCCACCTGGCCTCCTCCTGGACCACTGACCCCTGCAGGCCCTCGGCGGGCACCCCGACTTCTGCCACCAGTGCTGTCTCCGGGAGCCTGCGCCTCTGCTGAGGGCTGAGGTCTCTCCCTGCTCCAATAGGCAGTGACCCCAGAAGGCCCAGGAGGTGCTGGGCGGGTGGCCTGCTCTGGGGAGAATGCCCCATCTCTTCTCTCTGGATGCTACCTGGCCCCTGAGCTGCACTGCTCAGAAGCTGAGGCTCACACAGCGTGTCATGAATATAGCCAAGCTCCGGCCTTCGCCTGTCTCCCCATGGAACTGGAAACCTGTCCCTGAGGCTGGGAAGGGAAGGAACACGACGCAGGCAGCACCTCCCACCCCACATCATTACTTCCTTCTTTATCCCCAGGCACCCACCTCCAGAAACAAATTCTTCTCTTTTCCTTTAATCCAATGTATTTGGGTTCTACCTGCCAGGAGAACTTGGGTCCCAGTTCCTATTCATCCAAAGCACCTCTGCCCATTTAACAGATGAAGAAACTGAGGCCCAGGGAGGCAACACAAGTTACCCAAGTTTGTACGACTGCTAACCTGTAATGATGGGGATGAGCCCATAGCCCTGTGCTTCCAAAGATCTTTTCTCCACCCATGCTTCTTAACTTTTCCTAGGGAAAAACTCTTGAAGTCTTGTGTTTACCTTTAAAATTCATGTGACTTGCAATCTACTCCGTGATATTTCTATCTTTATTCTAATTCAAAAATATGTTTTACATTCCTTGTCACCTGAAACAAAAAAAAAAGTGCAGCTGCTTCTTCTGTAGTTTCATGTACCCTCTGGTGCAGTGCAAATCCCCAGGGATGAGGCACAGAACACACTGCCTAGAGGTGGGGGGGGGGAATGTGCCAGGGACAGGGGGTGAGCCTGATTGACCTGCTATTAGACACTCAGGAGAATTAGGCTAAGGGGTGTCAACTTAAAAAAATGCACAGTATGAGAGTGGCTAGTTAAGCTTTATTGGGGGCAAAGTGAGGACTGCAGCCCGGGAGAGGGCACTTCAGATAGCTCTGAGAAACTGCTCCAAAGAGGTAGAGGGGGAAGTTCAATCTATGTGTGATTTTGCTGAAGGGGGAATACATGCAGTCAAGCACGTATTTTTGCAGAAGGTCTCATGAGGGTCACTGCTAGTCACGAGGAACAGATGTCACCGTGAAGGAATTTAGTGCTTTTCTAGATATGAGAAGATGCAAGAATTGGGCTCATGAAGTCAGCTCCTGAAAATATCTAACTATCTGAAGACCCATTCTGCCAGTCTTTCTCAGAGCACAGAGTGCCTCATTCCTGATCTCCAGCCTGAACTCCTTTCGGGGGGTGTTGAAGGTCAGCGGCCTCGGTGGCACCTGATTTAATCCTGTAGAGTAGGTGACAAGTGCCAATCTGTAGTTGACAGGGGGAAGGAGGAGTGTCTGGGTGTCATCCTCCAGCACCAGGGGCAGAAACCAGGGACTTCAGCCCGGAAATCTAATGAACAGTCCTGGACTCTGATGTCTCCACTTCACAGATGTGTTTCCTCTCCTCCCCGGCTCTGACCAGCTGTGGCCGGAGGACTGCATCCCCAGGCCCTGTTCCCTCCTCTGAAGAATGAGGTGCTGGTCCGAGCCTCTCCTCCCTGGGCTGTGCTCTAGGGGCCCCAGGGGCCAGGAAGCAGTGCTTCTTTGTCTGATCCTCCATGAGAGCCCCGGCTCTGCCCCGCCAAGTTGGCCCCAATTTCCCGGCCAAGCAGTGTCATCCCAAGCACCAGCTCAGGCAGGTGGCCTAGGGAGCTGCAGGCCAGCTAAGAGGTGGTCACCTCTGGGCACATGCTACCTCAGCGAGCGGATAGGACCTCAGGCCAGCCTGGCAACCCCCTGCGGGGGTCCCAACACAGCGCCCTTCCATAGCCCTGCCAGCAGCGGGGGCGGGCGGGTGTGGGAGGGACAGCGCTCATTCCTGGAGGGGCGTTTGGGGGTGCATCACCAGGTTCATCACTTTCCTTAGCATCTTCGAGCCTCAGTTACACGTCTGTAAAATGGGATGAACATTTGTACCAATTCCACTGGGTAGTCGTAAGGATTAAATAGGAAACTAGCATAAGTGCCTGGCACTCAGTAGTAAGTGCTTAGTATACAGTGTCTGATATTAGCCGTAGTAGTAATAGTAGTGGTAGTATTCTCTGCCCCTCCTCCACGCTCACCCATTCACCCTGGTTCGGGCTTCATCTCTCCTCTGTCCTTGCCTAATGAGATGGCCTCCTCCCCAGGTCCCCTGCCTGAGGTGTCCCCTCCCACCCCGCCTCTCCTCGTCCATCTTGCTCACTGCTGCTGACCTTCCTCTCCTTCAAGACCTTCAGGGGCCCCCACTGCAGGGTCATAACCTGGCACTCGAGGCTCTGCCTCTTGACCCCATCGGCCACCACCTGCGTTGCAGCCTCGGCTCCCACCACTTCCTTTCTGGTGACCAGTGCACCAGGCCAACAAAGCTTGTCCTCAGGATCCCTGACCAAGGTGCCCCACTGCCAGCCCTTTGCTCAGACTCTTCCCTGGGCTAAGCGAGCCCTTGTGCTTATCTCCACATTCCACCAAACGTCAGGACCCAGCTTGAGTGCCTCCTCCTCCAAGAAGTTGGCCCTGATTCCTCAAAGTCCTCTTGGCCCTGCCCCGTGCTGGCTGGGTTAGGCCTCCCTCTGCCCTCACTTCCATAGCAGTCCAGGACTTTCTTCTCTTTGAATCTCCAATCAGAATGAATCCACACAATCAGTTTTCACACAGGCTGTTCCCCCAGCTTGGAGGCTCTCGTCCACACTTCCGGCACGTCAGCTCCTTCCCACCCAGCGGCTCTGTGTGCTCATCATCCCCTGTGCTCCTCCATGACAGGGCGGAGATAGAGAGACAGAGGGAGACAGAGACAGAGACCAATGGAAAGAGGAAGCAAGTACAAGGAGAGGTGAGGGAGAAAGAGAGGGCCACAAGCTGTGGGGAGAGAAAAAGGAAAGAGATTCACACAGAGAGGGGAAAACAAAAAAAGAAAGAGAAAGAAAAAGAAGGAAAGAAAGAAAGAAAAGAAAGAAAGAAAGAAAGAAGGAAGGAAAGAAGGAAATAAAGAAAAAAAGAAAGAAGGAAGGAAGGAAGGAAAGAAAAAGAAAAAAGACACGTAGAGGGAGGTAAAGGCAGAAAAATACATAAAAAGAGAAAGATACAGAAACACATACATGCAAACGCACACAGAGAGGAAGAAAGAGAGCCTTTGGGAACAGGTATAAAAATAAAAGTGTAACAGAGGCATAAAGAGAATGACAAAATATATTCACAGCCCCCCACCTCTGCCCTAGCGCACACATCCAGACAGAGATGGAGAGAGAGAGACAATTCAAACAGGCAGGGAGAACAAATGGAGTGTGGAGGCAGAGAAAAAAAAGGGCACAGATAGCAAGACAGAAAAAAGATAGGGAGAGATTAATATGCACAGAGAGAGAGAGAGAGAGTGATGGGGAGAGGCCGTGAGAGAAGCTGGAGAGGAAGGAGCTGGAGGGAGGCGGGAGCCAGTAGCGCCCAGAGTATCAGACACTCAGAGTCCACCCCTCTCCTCCGCTGCCCTGCAGCCCTCTTTCCTCCACCACCTCCTGACTGGTTCACAGGAGCCTGAACTGTCAGTGGACTTCCAAAGGGGTAATACTTATTGGATTTGATTTCAGTGATAAAACACTTGCTGGCCCAGCTATTCGGGTGGGAGAGCTGGGAACAGCGGGGCCGGCTGCAGACACACGCATCAGTCTTGCTGCTGTCCCAACATGAGACCCCAGAGGTGCTGACTGGGGGCTTGGGGCCAGCGGCCCTGGGGTTGGACCCTCTACTTCCAGGCTGTGTGAGCCTGGGGACGTCTCTTCACCCCCCGGGAGCCTCAGCTTGCTTCCGTGTAAAGTGGGGCACCACCATGTACCCCGCAGGGGTTGTCGTGAGGACTGGAGATGCTGAGAAGTCAA
Source organism: Tursiops truncatus (assembly GCF_011762595.2). Taxonomy (NCBI): domain Eukaryota; kingdom Metazoa; phylum Chordata; class Mammalia; order Artiodactyla; family Delphinidae; genus Tursiops; species Tursiops truncatus. The sequence goes on along the minus strand of NC_047034.1, from coordinate 160,018,430 downwards.
GCACCACATGTGAATCAGCGTCTTCCCGGGCCTGGGGGTTACACTGTGGCAGCAGCTGCCCTGGTGCCGGCACGTGGTTGGCCATGAGGTCGTGAGACTGACTCAGCTTTGAAGGCCAGAGTCCCGGCACCAGCCACAGTCAGGGGGTGAAATGATCTGATTTATCATTTTTAAAGACCCCGCCCCCCGTAAACTCAGCCTCCCCTTGCCCTACACTGAGCCCTGACCTGGGGATCAGGGTGGGAGAGGCTCAGCCCCCACTGAAGAGGTGAGAGTAGGGCCTGGCAATAAAAAATGCTGTGTGGCCTTGGGTGACCTCCTGACCTTTCCTGAGCCTCAGCTCCCACCTCAGGGAGACTCCCTAGTTTACAGGGCTTGGGTCAGGCAGCCAAGGCTCTCTGGGCCTCAGTCTTCTCATCTGTACAATAGGGTTGTTCTCATGTGACCACATGTATAGGGCTGTTGTGAGAACTCTAGGAGATGGTGTGGGTAAGGGGACCTTCCTTGCACCTTCATTTCATGCTCGGTAAATGGTAACTGTGGTGCTGGAATCTGGGACTTTCCCAGCCTGTCAGAGGCTCGGAGTGACCAAAGCCACCCCATGTGTGAGCCCCGGACTGGGAAGAAGCACTTGCTGTTCCCTCTGCCAGAAACATGCTTCCCTCTGCTGTAACCAGGGCTTGTCCCCTCACTTCATTCAGGTCTATGCTCAGATGTCCCCAAAAGTATCACCCAGCCCAGCCTATCACTGTCTGCCCCGATCCTGCTTTATTTTTCTGTAAAGCACTTATCCGCCCTGACATTATTTAGATATGTCTTTGTTTAGTGTTTGTCCCCTCCCCATCCCATACAGCAGAAGCTCCTTGAGGCAGAGACTTGGCCTGTTCTGGTCCCAGCCCTGTCCCCAGGCCACAGGACAGCGCCTGGTGCATAGTAAATCCTCAGTAAATGAAGAGGCTGGGGCCAAGATCCCTGAGTTCAAGCCCCTTCACTCCCTCCTGCTGTGACCTTGAAAAGAATCTTCGATATCTCTGAGCCCAAATGTATCTCCTGTGTAAAACAGACCTAATAATCATGCCAAGCCCAGAAGGGTGTGTGACACGATGGTGGGTCTTGAGGAGTGAGTAAGAGCCTGCCAGGCCATCAGGGAGGAAAAATCATGCAGGCAGAGGAAAAGGCAGGTGCAAAAGCAGGGGCAGGTCCCTGCCTGGTGTGTACATGGCTGACATCCGTGCCTCTGTGTGGCTGGCGCAGAGTCAAGGAGTTTGGCCCATGACCCGGGGACACTGTGGAGCCTGGGAAGGGTTTCCAGCAGGAGGGACCCAGTTGGTTTCGTGCAGCTGAGGATCACGCTGGGGCAGAGTGGAGGGTTGGATGAGTTTGAGGTCCAAGAGGCTGTCAGTGTGTGGAAGTGTGGCATGAGGGGGGCTTGGCCAGAGGACCAGTGAAGCCGAATGCGGCCTCTGCACCCCGACAACGAATGAAATCTAGGAGACAGAGTTTTGGGTGAAGTAGAAAAGAATAGCTTTATTGCTTTGCCTGGCAAAGGGAGCCGCAGCAGGCTAATGCCCTCAAAACTGTGTGTCCCAACGTGGAGAGGGTAGTGAGAAGTTTTATAGTAATGGTTTAAAGAGGGCGTGATCAGCTCGTGGACATTCTTCTGATTGGTTGGTGGTGAGGCAATTGGAAGTCAGCATCATCAACCTTTTGGTTCCAGCTGGTCTGGGGTCTACGTGCTCGTGGGCAACATACCATCGTTAACCATTTATTTCTTCCACCTAGTGGGGGTTTCAGTATCTGAAAAACAGCTCAAAAACAGCTGTTTTTGAGCTCAAAAACAGCTCAAAGATACTGTTGTGTGTGGGGAACCAGGACCTTGCCCCAAGGCTGACTATTGTTTCTCTTGACTGTTTGTTTCTCCCTTGTCTCCACATCCCTTCCCTTCCCTGATTAACAACCCCTTGAATCTGCCCGTTGGAACTCAGGGAAGGTCACGGAGGCTGAATGAAGCCTATTTCCTGTAATCGAAGAAAATGGGGGACACAGAAAGGCTTTTGTGCCCTGGAGCTCCACAGGGCCCTACTCGGTATCACCAGGGAGGGGCCTGGGGATCAGGACAGGCCCCAGGTCAGCTCAGAAGCAGCAGCCAGGCCAGAGAGATTGATGTGGAAATGTCTAAGCGACAGAACAAGGCTTCTTCCAACTCCCAACCAACTTTGGGATCTCCCCAGCAGGCAGAGCAGCATTGATGTTTGGCCTTGAAAAGCTGGAATAAAGGAAAGGTCAGCAGGGCATTACCATGAGGCAGGGAGGAAAGGATGTGAGGAAGGAATGTTCGGTCAACCAGAACCAGCTCAAGGAAACCTGACAGGACTGGAGAGAAGTCTCCTCCCACCAGAAGGTCAAAGGGGAAACACATTTGTTTCCACTACACACGTGTTTTCAGGAGACCATGTGACTGTTTTTGCACTGGAAAGCCATGAATGGAAAATTCCACCTGCTGAGACAGCCGCTTCCTCCTCCAGGCACTAAACAATGGAGGAAGCTTCTGTCCTGAGTTTACTGGTGCCTGAAATTCAACCACTGGAGCCTTATTCCTATGGCCTTAGGCTTTGCCTTTTGTCAAAATGCAAACAACTTCACAGAAGTATTCAACACAGGCTTATTTTCATTAACTCAATAAATACTTTTTGACTTCCTGCTCTAAACCACGCAGTCCCTAGAGGCTGGGAATAGAAAAATTAAGGCTTGTCCACGTACAAGCCTTCAAGGAACTGGCAAGTTCTGTGAGTAGATACTGAGCAGACCCTGTGGGGCTCCTGGGCACAAAAGCCTTTCTGTGCCCACCATTTCTTGATTATAGGATATAGGCTTCATTCAGCCTCTATGACCTTCCCTGAGTTCCAACGAGCGGTTTCAAACAGCTGCAAACTAGGGAAGGGATGTAACTAGGGAAGAGATGTAACTAGGGAAGGGATGTAACTAGGGAAGGGATGTAACTAGGGAAGGGAAGGGATGTGGAGACAAGGGAGGAACTGTCAAAAGAAACAACAGTGCAGCCTTGGGGCAGGGTCCTGGTTCCCCCTCAAGGGATATACAGAAAAATATTTTTGAGCTGTTTTGCAGAAACTGAAACTCCCACCTGGTGGGAGAAGTTAACGGTATGCTGCCCACAAGCACCCAACGTAGACCCCAGACCTGTTGGAACCAAAAGGTTGATGATGCTGACTCCCACTTACCTCACCACCAACCAATCAGAAGAATGTCCACGAGCTGATCACGCCCTCTTTGAACCATTACTATAAAACTTCTCACTACCCTCTCCACGTTGGGACACAGTTTTGAGGGCATTAGCCTGCTGCGGCTCCCTTTGCCTGGCAAAGCAATAAAGCTATTCTTTTCTACTTCACCCAAAACTCTGTCTCTGAGATTCAATTCAGCACCGGTGCACAGAGGCCAAGTGTTCAGCATCACTCCCACCAGGCAGGTTTGTATCCTGCCTCTATCTCGTACTAGCTGTGTGATCTCAGGCAAAGGATCCAACCTTTCTGAGCATTTTTCCCCATATGTGAACTAGACTTACCCATAACAACATACAGAGCCTATGCTATTGAGCGTAGCATAGTGGATTTCTTTCCCCCTTTACTCTCAACTAGACCCTATGAAGAGTGATTTTTTCCATCTCTGCCCTTCCACTGAGGCCCTCTAGAAAGCCCCACCCATGGCTAGTCAAAGCAATGAACAGAATCCAGGCTGAACTAAAACTAACTGGAGAGTGGTAAGTGTTTCCATGGCAATGAGCGCGTAGCAGGTTGTCCTGGGAACTTGCATGGATGCTCTTGGAGACATGAGAGGCTCACTCCCAGTGTGGCCCAGGGGACAAAAGTGACCTCCTCAGTTTGGGCTAAAGCAGGGATGGGGGCAGAGGGGACAGACAAGTCAAGAAAGGACAGATGGGGGGATTAGTTGAATGCCGTGTTCAGAGTCCGAGCGGGACAGGCCTTCCTTCCCGGCTCAAACTCCATTGTAAGATGGGAAAAATGAGGCTCCGTAGGGGGAAGGGACTCACGCCAGCCGTACTCCCATCGGGGCAGAGTGGCAGCAGCTCTGGCCGTCCTCCCTGTCTACTGCACCGTCCTAAGAGTGGAGCTACGCCCCAGCTGATGATAGTAAGGTCCCATCTTCTGAGCACTTCCTAGGCAGCCAGCTCTGCCCCAGACATTTTGTGAGCAGTCACTCATGTGGTCCTCTACTAACTCCAGGAAGACAGTAATATTATCACCAGGTGAAGGGTGGTGACAACTGGATGTCTGAGGCTGGAGATGAGTGACCAGTGGACACGGAGTCCTCTGGCCAGAAAGGGGTGTTGGAGACGAAACTCACGACCCACCACGTGGACTAATAGGCAGAGGCCAGGAGCTCAGGTGCTTCTCAGACCTCATCTCATCCATCCTAACGCCAGTCTCCAAAGGTGGGGAGTGTTGTCTCCACTGTGAGGAGACTGAGGCTCATGACACTTAGGGGACTTACCTGAGGTTCATGATGCTTAGATGACGTACCTGAGGATACACAGCTGATGACCACATCTGAACCTCACAGGTGCTTACCTCAGGTCCGGCTCTCTTCCAAGTATGATTCGCATGTGTTAACTCAGTCCTCACAACCACCTAATGAGAGAAGGGCCATCATGATCCCCATTTTACAGATGCGCAAACACCAGCACAGAGAGGTTAAGCAACTTGCCCAAGGTCACAGAGCTTTCCAATGGCAAAGCCAGCAATCAACCAACCCTAGGCCATCTGACATCAGAGCCCATGCTGTAAGTCCAGGGCAGCAGCTGCCTTATAAGCTGGTAAATGATGGAGCAGGACCCAGACCTGGTCAGCCCAACTCCAGAGCTCATGCTCTCTCCACCACCAAAGGCTGGGGCTGAGGAGAGAAGCCCAGGCCCAGGCACCAGCCAGAGCCAGTCGGGCTGTGGTCGGCACCCTGTACAGACTCAGCACAGACCTCAGAGGAAGGCTGGAGGCAGGGAGGCCCCAAGGGGAGGGCCTTCCCAGAGCTGGCACCCCCAGGGTGGAAACCAAGTTGTTACTGACCAGGGTTCTTTGTCTCCTTAGTCAGTAGAAATTGATAAGAGGCCAGACAAGAAATTCAGACAAGGCTCTATTGGGACCCCTGCTGCAGCAGTGGGGAGGCAGAACAAGTAACAGTTTCCCTTGCTCGCTCCCTGAGGTGGGGCGAGCTAGTTCCTGTACGGGGTGAGGGTAGTGGTGGGTCCAGGGGTCAGGCTGGAGGGGTGGCTTAGATGTTCTGCCCACCCTCTTGGTGGTGCTGGGTGGGTTTTTGGTCTTTTTGTAACTTGTTCATAATTTGCCCCAACTGTGCATGCATGCAGTTATTTTTAGGCTCTTATAGCTTCTTTGCATTTTGTTGATGGAGGAGATGTTTGTCCAGGTGCAAGCACTGCAGCAAAGGGTCCCAGGTCCCAGCCTGTCTCAAAGCTAAACATGCTGAGAGTGAGACATTACAGACCCCTGGGCCTCAGTCAAGGCGGCCAACCTCCCCTGAGTCTCAGAATCTTCCCCAGACCCATCCCAGAGCAAGGAATCAGCTTCTCCTGGGATGGGATTCAGGGCTATGCATTTCAGAAAGCCTCGCGGTGATTCTGGGGTGGCCATCAGACTCTGTCATTTGGGGTCCAGGGTTAAACTCCAGCTTGGAAATTCTGGGGTATCAGACACTAAAGAGAATAATAACAATAATGGCAACATATTGAACGTGCCAGGAGCTCAGCCTGTCCTTCCGTGTGCCTTATCTCCCAGTCCTCACTGTGACCCATAAATGACAGGACTCTTAAAAATCCCATTTCACAGATGAGGGGACTGAGGCTCAGAGAGGGAAGAAAGCTGCTTGAGTCATACAGCTGGTGAGGGGAGAGATGGGGCTCACGCTAAGCCTGTGAGATCTGCCTGGCCAGGCGTCCTTCCTCCTTCCCTCTCTGCAGAGGGTCTGCGCTGGGGGCCTGGGTACAGGCAGTGGCTCCTGCGAGGGCTTCCACCCAGAGAACTGCCTCTGCTGAACGCAGGAAACAGCCTTTGCCTGTCTCTTCGGTCCATTCCCAAGTGGGAATTAAATTTCAAAAAGACTTGATGGGGCTTCCCTGGTGGCGCAGTGGTTGAGAATCTGCCTGCTAATGCAGGGGACACGGGTTCGCGCCCTGGTTTGGGAAGATCCCACATGCCGCGGCGCAACTAGGCCCATGAGCCACAACTACTGAGCCTGCACGTCTGGAGCCTGTGCTCCGCAACAAGAGAGGCCGCCATAGTGAGAGGCCCGCGCACCGCAATGAAGAGTGGCCCCCGCTTGCCACAACTAGAGAAAACCCTCGCACAGAAACGAAGACCCAACACAGCAAAAATAAATTAATTAATTAATAAACTCCTACCCCCACCATCTAAAAAAAAAAAAAAAAAAGACTTGATGGCCCAGAAGAGAAGATTTTTACATGAAAAAGCAGCTTTTCTTTAAGGTTAGTGTGAGCACAGCAGCATCTGGTAGTGAGGGAGGTGGGAGACGTATAAGAAATTCTGCTGGGCCCCAATAAACCTAAACAGCTTGGGGTGCAAACAACACACTCACAAGAGATGCGCAGGTGTCCCCTGGGCCCCAAAGGCCTTAGAAGTTACCAGAGCCTCCCCTCCCTGTCCAGCTGAGGCCGAGACCCCCTCCAGTGGTGAGATAATCATTAAACACTACCACAGAGGACGCTCATTCTATTAGTCTAAAATAATAGTTGAAAGGTTCTGCGACTTGGATTATTTCTCTTCAGCAAAAAAGTGGGGATGGGGCGAGGGAAGACCCACAGAATGTACAGGCAGCATCCCAGGCTGGCAACCCCCCCGCTGCGTGATGGGTGTCATATCTCTGGGACTCAGGTTCACTATCTTTAAAATGGACTTCAAAGGGTTGGTGAAAAGCTTAAGGGGGGAAGCACATGTATGGTGCGTAGCACAAGGTAGGTGCTCAATAAATGTTAGTTCTCTTCCCCCAACGCAAGGGGACTGCGTGGGTCTTTGTGCTCTGTCCAGGAAATGGTGAAAAATGGTGACTACTGCAGGGTTGTTTGAACAGTTGTTTGGGTGCACAGATGCATGTGTATACGTGCATTTGTGTGTATTATGTGTACCGTGGTGTGTGTGTGCAATGTGTGTGTTGTGGACACACATGTCATGTTTGAGATCTGTGGGTGAAGCTAAGAGGAATGAGGTGACGTGGCGGATGGTGACATGGGGAAGTTAGGGGCCTGCTCAGAAAAGCCTGGGGCTTCTGCAACCCTAGGGAATTGTCAGCACAATCTCTTCGTGATTGCTTTAATATGAAATAAGACCTTTCCTGACCTTGGAGTAAAGTTGACATACAGGAGGATGTCCCAATACTATCGTCTAACTCCTGGTCTCACTGGGGAATGCATAGCAGTGAGCCATGGAGTAGGCACAGGCCATCTTCCCAGAGTGTCATTTTTATTCCAAGACCAGGGGAAATGCCCATTATTTGATATTAAAGCACTACAGATAAATTATAAAGGATAAAATATGCATAGAGGGACTTCCCTGGTGACGCAGTGGTTAAGAATCCACCTGCCAATGCAGGGAACACGGGTTCGAGCCCTGGCCCAGGAAGATGCCGCAGAGCAACTAAGCCCATGAGCCACAAGTACTGAGCCTGCACTCTAGAGCCTGTGAACCACAACTACTGAAGCCCACGTACCACAACTACTGAGCCTGAGCTCTAGATCCTGCAAGCCATAACTACTGAAGCCCACATGCCCATAGCCCGTGCTCTGCAACAAGAGAAGCCACCGCAATGACAAGCCCGCACATCGCAACGAAGATTAGCCCCCGCACAACGCAACTAGAGAAAGCCCACACGCAGCAACCAAGACCCAACACAGCCAAAATTAAAAATAAGTAAATAAATATGCATAGATTTGAAATATGCACAGATTTGAAATATTAAATTGAGGAGTTCAAAGAACAAGTACACTGGTGGCTTCAGCCTCTGCTTCCAGACACCCTGAGGACACAGGAGCTCTCCCTCAATAAGAGGAGTGCCCCAGTAGACTCATTTTGGAATCCCTGCATTTCAGGAAATGGAACATCAGTGAAGAAGACTGAGAAGAGCTGTGATTTGCTCTCACGGGGGTTTTAAAAACTGTCTCTGCAGAGAGACTGGAAATGAGAAAAACTAGAGGCCTGAGAGGAAGCTGTTGCAATAATACAGATGGGGGATGAGTAGGGCCTGGGAGCAGGATGGGGCAGAGGGAACAGAGAAGAGGGTTTACTGGAAAAATATGCCATAAAAATAACTCCTGGACTTGAGGATGGAGGAATGTGGGGACAGGAGAGGTAGGAGTTTGATCTGACTGGGGTATTTAGCCCTGTGTGCCCAGCTATGTGTTGGGTAACCAAGCAAGAATGAATATTCTTCAGAGAGTAAAGGATAGAAGTGTGGACAAGGCCCCAGTTGTTGTAAACCTCCAATCTTTTATTCAACTAGGGCAAATTGTATTGATGAAATAGAAGAGGGGGGAACTCTCCCCAATTCATTCTATGAGGACAGTATTACCCTGATACCAAAACCAGTCAGAGATATCATACATAAGGAAAACTACAGAACTTTTATGAAAATAGGTGCAAAAATCCTCAGCAGAACACTAACAAACTGGATATAAATAAGATTATTCACCATGACCAAGTGGGACTTATCCCAAGAATGCAAAGTTGGTTTAACATATGAAAATCAACATGATACAGCATATTAATAGAATAAAGGACAATCATCTCAATAGATGCATGAAAAGCATTTGGTAAAATCCAACATCTTCTTATGATAAAAACACTCAACAACAACAACAATAAAAAAAGAATTTCTTCACTCAAAGTTCATCTACAAAAACCCCACAGCTAACATTAGACATAACAGTGAAAGACTGAAAGCTTTTTCTTGAGATCAGGAGCAGGACTAGGATATCAGCTCTCACTACTTCTATTCAACATTGCACTAGAGGTCTTAGCCATGGCAATAAGGCAAGAAAAGAAATAAAAGGCATCTAAATAATAAAAGAAAAATTAACACTAATTGCAGAGGGCATGATATCACAGATGGAAAATTCTAAGGAATCCACACAGACACACACAAAAAACTATTAATTTAATGAACAAGCTCAGCAAAGTTGAAGTAAACAAGATCAATATACAAAAATCAAGTGTATTTTTATACACTAACAATGAACAGTCTGAGATGAAATTAAGAAAATAATTCCATTAACAATAGCATCAAACAGAATAAAATACTTTGGAATAAATTTAACAAAATAAGTGCAAAACACTCTGAAGCCTACAAAACATTGTTGAAATAAATTAAAGATCTAAATAAATGGAAAGATCTAAGTAAATGGAAAGTTTGTAGACTGGAAGACTAAATATTGCTGAGATAGAGATCCTCCCCAAATTGATCTACAGAGTCAATGCAATCCTTACCAAAATTCAGCTGTCTTTTTTTTTTTTTCAGAACTTAGCAAGTTTATCCTAAAATTCATATGGAAATGCAAGGGATACAGACTGGCCAAAATAATCTTGAAAAAGAAAATAAAGTTGGAGGGCTTTTACTTCCTGATTTCAAAGTTTACTACAAAGCTACAGTAACTAAAATAGTGTGGTATTGGCATGAGGAAAAATATATAGATCAATTAAATAGAATTTAGAGTCCAGATACAGCACTATCTTTATGGTGACTGGATTTTCAAAAAGGATAAGATAATTCAGTGGGGAAAGAGTAGTCTTTTCAACAAATGATGCTGAGACAATTGGCTATTCATATGCAAAAGAATGAAATTAGACCCCTATCTCACTCTCTATATAAAAATTAACTCAAAATAGATGATAAAGGCTTCTCTGGTGGCGCAGGCGTTGAGAGTCCGCCTGCCGATGCAGGGAACACGGGTTCGTGCCCCGGTCCGGGAAGATCCCACATGCCACGGAGCAGCTGGGCCCGTGAGCCATGGCCGCAGGGCCTGCGCATCCGGAGCCTTTGCTCCGCAATGGGAGAGGCCACAGCAGTGAGAGGCCCGCGTACCGCAGAAAGAAGAAAAAAAAAAATAGATGATAAGTTTAAATGTAAGGGCTAAAATTAGAAGTAAATATAGGCAGAAATCATCATGACCTTAAATTAGGCAATAGTTTCTTAGGACACCAAAAGCATAGTGGTGAAAGAAAAAGTCGATAAATTGGACATCATCAAAATTAAAAACTTTTGCGCTTCAAAGGACTTCATCAAGAAAGTGAAAATACAAACTACAGAATCAGGAAAACATTGTGCAAATCATATATCTGATAAACAACTTATATCTAAAATATATAAAGAAGTCTTACAATACCACAATAAAAAGCCAAACAATTTATAAATGGGCTAAAGATTTGAATAGACATTTCTCCAAAGAAGATATACAGATGACCAATAAGATCATGAAAAGATGATCAACATCCTTAGTCATTAGAGAAAAGAATATCAAAACCACAGTGAGATACCACTTCCTAGCCATTAGGATGGCTATAAGCAAAAAGGTAGACAAGAGCAATTGTAGGTGAGAATACGGAGGAATTGGAACGCTCGTATACTGTTGGCGGGAATAGAAAATGGTGTAGCCCCTGGGAAAAAGTTTGGCAGCTCCTCAAAAACTTAAGCATAGAGTTACTGTACAACTCAGAGATTCTGCTCCTAGGAATATACCCAAGAGAAATGAAAACTTACCTTTCACTCAGAAGACAGAATCCACAGGGCAAGCTCAGCTGCAAGGAGGAAAAGGAGCTGGGGGGACAAGATGGGGCTGATTATTCCTGGGTTGGACTCAGGATGCCAGGAAAAAGACTTTTGATGGGTTTGGGACTTTTATGTCCCTGAAGGGCCTTTTTAGGGTTCTTTTGTCCTGTGTGTGTGTGTGTGTACGTGTGTGTCTACCTTCTTGTGCATGTGAGTACCTAAATGAATATGTACATAATAACTTGTCCTGTGTGATATCTCTCATAGCTAAACAGCTTATATTTCATAGTTCAGTAACTCAGGAGGGAAAATCTAGGACAAATATTCATCTGGCATTTTCTCCCAGTTCATAAGTGTGTGCATCCTGAATTCCAGGTCTCCCCACAGCCCTGTGGCCTCAGCTACTTGAGGAAGATCTACCTGGGCAGATGGGTGTGAGGGGCTCTGCCTTGGCGGGTGCTGAGGGGAAAACCTACAAGGATTACATAAACCCAGGGAGCTGGAAAGCCCACAGCTCAGTGCATCCATCCTTCTGGCTTTGAAGACAAGGTCCCTGCTGATAATTCCTGTCCAGCCCATCAGGACTGCAGGGAAGCTCCCCTCACCCCAGCCCCTCAGTCCCCAGCTACTCTGTCCCCCAATCTTTCTGGGCCTGTGAGACCTGGGAAGCTCCAGCCTGAAGATGTGGCGCTGGCCAACTCTGATGGGTGGTCAGAGCCTTGGCTTCAGACATCTGGGTTGGAGTCTGGGCTGCACTCACCACCGTGGGATTTGGGGGACGTTGTTTCACCTGTTGCACCTCATTTGATATCAATGCCAACCCCAGGGAGTACCCAGGGTGTCTGCACATGGTCAGTGCCCCATCATCCCCTCTCCCATCTCTCTAACATTATGCCTATTTTTTATACATGTGACAGTCATTTGATCATGGTTGACATTGGCATTTCTTCCCGACTGACGTATTGACATGAACTTTTGTCTTTAGCTTACTGTTACAATGATTCTTATAATCACCACTAGTCAACGAACTCATGTCTGTAATCTCCACTACTATAATTGCTATTAGACAGATACAAATAATCCGTGCTCTCATGAACATTACCAGAAGTAGGCAGATGCAGTCTGTTACCTCTGTGCTCTGGGAATCTGTCCTTCAGGTCTTTGTCGGCTGGGACAAGCCCTTCCACAGCTCTCCATGAACAAGCCCCTTCGTCCTCCTGCCTCCACAGTCAGCAGGGTGGGCTCTGCAGTCCCTCTTGAAGACCACCTCACTCTGCAGATGTGCAGGGACTGGTCCTGCTTCGCTGCTGGCAGCTGTGTATTGAGAACCTACCCTGGGCCGGACGTGATACTAAGTGTCTTGCCAGCCTTAGCCTCAAGATAATTCTCATTTCCATTTAACAGATGTGAGAATTGGGGTTAGAACCGTAGAACTGTTGAATGATTTGACCAAAATCCTGCAAATACTGATAAGCCAGCCATTGACCTCAGGTCTTTCAGATTCTAGAGCCCACCTTTTCCACCAGTGTATACAGCCTCCCTCTCCTTTTCCTCATCCTCTCCCAGCTTTGTGCCCAAACCCATCACATGCCAAGTCCCCTTTGGACAGGCATCTTGAGATCTGAGGTTCCACCTTATAGGGAGGGGGTCTGGGACCCCCTGAATCTACAGCCCAGTTCGAGAACTACCTCCTGGGAGACGACACATTGTTTTCCCCTTCACTCCTTCTAGCAGCTCAGATGCGGAACTAGCTCTGCCCTCAGCATCACCTTGCTGCAGACGTGGGAGTGATGACAACGCTGTTCCTAAGGTTACCGTCACACAGTTGCTCCAAGGAGCTTCTTCTGGACATCATGTGATTCTCACAGCATCCTAGGAAGTGGAGCATTTTACCCCCTTGAATGGGGGAACAGAGACCCATAGATTTTGGGGGCCTGAGATGCCCCTTAGGAATCATCAACCTCTTCATTTTGTAGATAAAGAAACTGAAGCCCAGAGAAGGGAACAGACTTGCCCAATGTCCACAGCAAATGAGGGGCAGAGCCACACCAGACCCCAGTGCCCCTAATTTCCAGACCAGTACAACCTGTGAGTCATCCAGGGTGTTGGTTGGTGTGTCTTTTTCTTTTTTTTTTTTTTTTTTGGTTTTGGTTTGTTTTTAGTTTCAGCATGATTCCCAGCCTGCCTGCTCTTCTGAGAAGTGGGGGATGGTTGGGGACAGATCTGTTTGGATTCAGACATAAGATTCCAAGATCTGCCACTCACTCACTGTGCTCACTCGCTTGGGCAGCCTCTCCTCTGCCTCTACACACCTCAGTTTTCTTATGTGTACAGCAATCTTTCACAGGACCAGGTAGCTGATTTCGACTCCCCCAGACATTCTGGATGTGTTCAGAGTGTCCCATTCCCTCAGGAGTCTCAAAACTGGACATGGTCTCCATGACCTCTGGCTTGGGAGCAGCTGCTTCACTTCCCCAGCAATGATTTTATCTCCTCCTGCTGGAAACTCGGCTCCAGGTACTTGGGCTGAATAAGTTGACTTGTAGAAATTATCATTTCCTGAAGCACGCACATCAGAAGCAACAAGTGGTTGTTCTGAGTGCTTCTAAATGAGTCCCGGAGTCCATCTGGGACAAATCCAGCCCTCCAAAGCAACATCTGCTGGCTGGTGGCATTGAATTATGTCACACTATAATAGCATCTCCCTGGGCTCCTGTAACCTTTATTTAACTGAAGTTGGAATCTCCCACCAAGAGACCCACTTCCCTGTCTGGGGACTTTTCCTGGCAGGAGGCGTCCTGGGAGCCAACTGCGACGGTGTTATAGAGGGCAGAACAGGTATCGATGGCAGAGGGAGGTGCCTCAGGTCCTGGCAGGGGAGTCAGGAGTAGGTCCCCAGATAGGAGAGGAGGAGGCAGGGGTTCAGAAGGCCACACAGATGGGATAATTCAGTTCACAGGGTCTGTCACCCAGCGTAGGTGCCCTGGAGATTCATGTCATCATTTACCCATTTACTTTCTCACTCCCTCACTCAGCAAACACTTCTTGGCCGGTGATGGGCCGGGTAATGTGCCAGGTGAAGGGGACACCGGGGTGATGAAGAGCTTGCCTTTACCCTCGAGGGGCTCACAGTCTGGAACAGGAGACAGAGGGTCTGCCTCAAGAAGTGCAAGAAGAGACACCAGGAGCAGGTGGAGGGAGCGCGGAACTGCCTCAGGGGCAGGTGGGGCGGGCATGGGCCTTAGGGTGGGGCCCCCAAAGCGGACCCTGAGACAAGGGCTCTGGTGCCGGTAGTTCATCTGGGGGCTGAGCCCAGGGAGCACGAGTGAGGACATGGAGAGACTGAGCAGGGCAGGGAGGAGAGCCAGTGAAGCCTGGGCTCATGAGTGGGTTACAGCGGTGGGCACTGGGGCTCAGTCCTGCTGGGGACGCTCTGAGGACCGCGTGGAGGACGCCTCAGCACCACCCTGCTGGGGGATGGGCGTTTACCCACTGACTCTCGAGGCATAACTGCCCCCTACACTCCCAGGGAACAGCGTGTGGATGGGTAGGAGGACATGGATTCGGGGGGGGCTGGGAGATTTGAAGCGAAGGATTTATTTCAGGATCATGTGTAGGGAGAGTCGAGCAGCTGATATTCAGGGAAGCCTGGGCTGACGGAGCTGGATGAGCTGAGGCAATGGGAGAGAGAGGGGAGGTGCTGCTGTGGACAGGCCCCCACAGAGGCAGAAGGAGATGGATCCAGGGGGCGGGAAGGAATTGGCCTCCTGCAGGGGAGGAGCAGTTCTGCTTCTGAAATGACTGAGAATGTATAGAAACACTCACTGAGAGAGAGAAGGCGTGCGTGTCTCAGGGCTGTACTTTCCCGCAGGGGGAAGGAGTCAGGTCAATTGCTGGGCAGGGGGTTTCAAGAGGGTGGTGGTCTAAAACAGCATTTGAGGACTAGAGTAGTGGGTACAGACTACAGGAAGGTCAGAGGAAGGACGGATGATGCTGGTGCCAGCTGAGGTTGGCAGTGTCACAGTCATTACCAAACCAGCCCCTCCGTATCTCAGGACCAGAATGGCAAAGGAGAATGGTCACCTTGGTCCTTTGCTAGGCTTGGCAAGACAGGGGTGGCGCAAAGAGAGCGTCAGCCAATGGCGTGTGCTCCCTGGTCTTCCACGTTCCTAATGCTGAGGGTTGGTCTTCGTTCATCCACTCTCTCTACTCTGGAGCCCGTGGCGGTCTCATCCATCCTGCAGTTTTAAACACTGTCTCTGCACTGACAGCTCACAAGTGTGTAACTTCAGCCCAGCCCGCCTCCGTTCCTCCAGGGCCTGCCCATGCCCACTCTCGGCTCTCTGACTGACATCACAGCGCCCGCATGGCCCGAAGCAAACCACACCGTTTCTCCCCAAGTCTGCTCTCAGTTCGCGCCCCCCATCTCAGTTGCTCAGGCCAAAACCTTGGTGTCACTTTCTGTCCTCCTTCTGTCACACCCCATGTGGGACACCCCACACCCAGTCTTCTAGCAGAGCAGACCAACTCTACCTCCAAAATCCATCCAGAATCTGACTGCTTCTCCCCACCGTCGCTAGGTACAGGCGGCCCACGCCTCCGTCATCCCTCACCTGGAGGAGCGCTGCAGCCCGTAGTGCATGCGTCATGTGCTCACATCGCAATATCTCAACACATGTAAGCCACCCAGCTGTGAGATGGGGAAGGCTAGGAAATGTTCACTATTCGGCAAAGCTACGTGCTCACTGCACACCACGTTTCCTAGGGAAGAAGGAGAGGATGAATAATGGGGGTGACGAGGGTGTCACCAAGGAATCCACTTAGGTAGGAGGATGAGAGATGTCAGGAGGTGGCATTTAAACTAAAATCGAAAGGATAAGAAGTAACTAGCCGTGGAAACAGCCTTCTGTGTAAAGGCCCTGAGGCAGGCAAGAGCTGGGCTTGTGTGAGGCACAGACCAAGGGCCTCTGTGGCTTGAGGGTAGATGGCCCTGAAATAACTCCCATCCACAGGCTCTGCTTGCAATGTGACGAGACACTCCTGCCATGGGGCAGTGGGGTCTCCGTGCCCTCCCCTTGAATCTGGGCGGGCTGGTGACTTCTGCGGAAGTGACGCTACGTCACTCCCAAGGCTGCATTGTAAAGGTGATACACCCTCCACCTCGCTCTCTGGGGCTGCCCCATCATGGATCACACCTCCACAGTTTGAGGAATCCAGAGCCACCCAGAGAAAGGCTACCTGGAGAGGACGGAGGCCCCGGCTGCAGCCCGAACTCACAGCTGACTGACAGTGCCACTGATTTTCCAGCCACGTGAGTGAGCCACTAGAAAACGATCTGTAGTCCCAGGTGAACCACGGCCCCAGTACAACAGGGAGCACAAGATAAGCCATCCCCACCGAGCTTTGACACCTTTTGGGGTGTTGTTTGTTAAGCTATGCCTTTTGGAGGGGAGGTTGTTACATAGCACGAGAGAAGGAAGGAAACCCCTTCCTGGCTGTGGGGCCTTGGACCAGACACAGTCTGCCTGATCCCCGTTTTCCCACTGCCAGGATGGAGAAACAGCAGTCGTCCTGGTGGAGGTATGACCAGGTGAGACCATCATGGGAAGCGTACAGCCCAGCGCCTGCACGTCGTAGGTGCTCAGGAAAAGCTGCGGAGGCTCATGTCAGGCAGTTCTGTGCTTGTGTTTCTCCAGCTGCTCCCTGAGCCCCTCCGGGGCTCGGACCTCAGAGCCAGCACAAGCATTTCCTGGATGGACTCAGGAAGGAGGAGTTGGGGTGTGTATCAGGTGACCCAGAGATTTTCCCTGAGGGCAGGGGATGAGCAGAAAGGTACCCTCAGACCCCCCCCCATCCCTCACACCACAAAGCAGGGAGGTGCCTCACACCCACCGGCCAGCTAACAGGATTTGTCCCCTCATATTTGGAAGACAATCCCAAAGCCCCTCACGTGCGAGGGAAGGGCAGAGACAACATCTGCCTACTCCTGCCTCTGCACACGGCTGACAACCCTGGTCACCGGTCTGTGCAGAACAGCCCCCTCAGGGTCCCCTGCCTGCATGGCCCACAGGAGCCCCTGTGCTCTGCGAGCCCCACACCTACAGGTACCTCCTGTTTCTGCTGGGCGGAAGGATCTGAGACATCGTGTTTTTCCAAAATCCCTTGGACATTCTAGTGTCATGAAAAAAAAAAACCAGCTCATTTCAGTGTTCACCATGTCCTGTTATGGAGGTTTGTGCATACCCGCTGTCTGTCTCTGTCTCTGTCTCTCTCTGCCTCTGTCTCTCTCTGTCTTCATCTCTCTCTCTCTCTGTATCTCTCTCTCTCTGTGTGTCACTCCCCCTTTCCCCCCACCAACAATATGTTAGGACAATCTGTGCCCTTACAGAGGGACCATCAAGCCACATCAGGCAACATCTCAACACATGTAACCAGATTGCCTGGCCTGGGTACATAAACAAGGACCATCAAAAAAGCTGCGTGTGACCGAGCCCTGCTTGGTTCAACGCTTGTCCGAAAGCTCTGCATTTGCTCTGCTAAGAACAAGGTCTCTTAATGACGGGCATTTCGTCTTTGCAGGAGGACGTGGCAGCGGGAGGGGACGCACAGGCAGGTTTGCAGGAGACTGGGCTGTGTCCTGGCCGGGCCGCTCATGGCCGTGGACTTGAGGTGTGCATCTCACCCGGCAAAGCCTCCTCATCTGCAGAGGGAACAGTGACAGCACCTTCCTTGCTTGGAGGATTCAGAGAAAGGTACGAATTGTCAATGCAGGAAATGATGGTTCTGTGATGGAAGCGACAGCATCTTCCTGTTTTGTCCTCAGGGCAGCCTGGGAGGCAGGCGTCCTGAACTTGGGACCTGGCAAATGGGACCTGGGGGTCAGTGAGATTAGCTAGGGGCCTGGGCACACTTCTTTTTTTTTTTAAGATTTTTTTGATATGGACCACTTTTAAAGTCTTTATTGAATTTGTCACAATACTGCTCCTGTTTTATGCTTTGGTTTTTTTGGCCACGAGGCATGTGGGATCTTAGTTCCCCAACCAGGGGTCGAACCCGCACCCCCTGCATTGGAACGCGAAGTCTTAACCACTGGACCGTTAGGGAAGTCCCTAGGGCACACTTTTTTTGGGGGGGGGGCACACTTCATAGTGACAGAGGTGCTGAGACTCCAGTGTGCTGTGTTCACCTCCAAAGACCGACCGAACAGCCTGAGTGTGTCCATGAAGGGGAAACCGGGCCCCTGGGGCCGGTCAGCTGCCAGGGGCTCCTGGGCCGCCGTGAAGTGAGCGCGGCTGCTCCTCTCTGCCCGAGCCCAGGGGGGGGCTGCAGACCTTGGCAGAGGGTGGCCCCCCATACCCGCTCTGAGGGGCAGAGTCAGGGGCTCGAAGCTGCAGGGGGCTGGGCTACAGGTCCTGGAGCTGCTCCCAAGTCCAAGGGGCCTGGGTACGAGCTGCCAGAGCCCAGAGCCGCCGTGCACCCCCGGATGACCGACCTCCTGCATAGCACGTGCTGTGCTCACCTCCAATGGTGAGCCTTCCAGGCCCGCAAGTCCCTGAGTTTATCTGTCCTGGGTCTGTTTCAAGTTTCAGGAGTGGCCGTGCCTCTGCTCCACCACCTGCTTCTCAGCAGACCCTGACTCTTGGGCCTGAGTCCTGGAGTCTGACCCACACCCTGACCAAAGGCTTCCTGACCTCTCTGCCACTTACTGGATGTTTCCCTCTGAAAGCTCGTTCCATAGTGGGTCTGAAGCCTGGATTAATTAGCTGCGTGAGTGGTCACTTCTAGATACTACAGTCCTTGGGAAAAATCTGGGTCCCGCGCCTCCTTGACCCTCTCGTGGCACAGAGCCCAGCGCAGGGCATGTGTGTTCAAAAGACTCTGTGGAATGGATGGAATATTTGAGGGGCTCAGAGGTCACATCCTTGGAAGCAACATAGGGGAGGAGTAAAAAGAAACAGAGAGGAGAACAATTTTCTGGGCCCAGCTCCACCTCTGGCTCAAAACATGACCTTGAACAAGTCCCTTTCCCTCTCTGGCCTCAGTTTCCTGCCCTGGACCATGAAAGGATTGGAGAAGATGGTCCCCCGTGTTGACGGACCTAAGAGTCTGCTGGGATCTGACTCCAGGCACACAGACAGGAGCTGATGCCACGTATGGTTAAAGCCACAAGCTCTGGAGTCATTTAGCCCTAATTCCAGTCCCCGCCAGCTGGCTCCTTAGAGGCTTCACAATCTTGGGCAAGTCATTTGGTTTCTCAGAGCCTGTTTCCTTAGCTATAAATTGGGTACAATAACAGTGACTATTCAGTGAGAAGAAGAAAGCAAGGTTCTTCGCACTGTCTCGTACATAGGAAGCATTCAGTAGGTGGCTCTTCCTAGTGATGATGATGATGATGAAGGTGAAGGTAATGATAACGGTGGTGGTGGTGATGATGGTGGTGACGATGGTGAAGATGACGATGGTGGTGATGATGGTGGTGGTGGTGGTGCTGGTGATGATGGTGGTGACGATGGTGAAGATGACGATGGTGGTGATGATGGTGGTGGTGATGATGGTGAAGATGATGATGGTGATGATGATGATGAAGACTTCTGCCCCCCAGTTTTACCTGTTGCCATATTCCCCAATTGATGTGGTCACAGAGCAGGACAGGACCGCAGGGATTATCTTTTCAAACCCTTCATTTTATAGCTGGGGAAACAGAGGTCCAGAGAGGCAGAGGGGCTGGTCCAAGGTCACACCTCCAAGTAAGGACAGTGGGGATGTTGCCCCAGCCCCAGCCCTGGCCTCTGCACCACCTCCAGCTGGAAGGTTCCTTCTTGCTGTCCTGGGTGCTTCCCTTCCCTTCCCTTCCCTTCCCTTCCCTTCCCTTACCTCCCCTTCCCAGACAGGCTGCAGCAGCACCGGGCCCTTGGTTTTCTTGCTTGTCCCAGAAGACTGATTATGAGTCTTCATCACTGGGTTTTAATCATCCTGGAAGGCCCCAAGCACTTACCAGGGCCATGTGTCTGTTCTATCTTCCTCACAGCAAACAGTTTCAGCTTCTTTAGTCTCTGTTCACAGGAAAACCCCAGGCTCCTGGCAGGGTCCACACCCTCTTACCTCTCGGAGGACTCCTGCATTCAGGAGGAAGAAAGGTCCTTGAGAGGTCAGGGGAGCACCCCCTGCACAGGATGGGGAAACTGAGACCCGGGGTGGGGGGGCGGGACCTGCTCGAGGTCACACAGCAGGTCGGAGGCTCCCAGCCCACTTGTTACCGCAGCACTGTTGCACACGCTGAGCCTCAACGAGCCCTGTTTCCCAAAAGGGGTCACAAGGTCAAGTTCACCTGTTCCTCACCCACATTCTGCCCCTGAGTGTGGAGGCATCATGGGGTTTCTGTATGGCTCCCCAGGTTCCCCTTTCTGGTCACTTAAAATAAATAACTTCAATGTTGAAAAGTGGTTTGACCTTGTTACAAAAATGACACCAAACTATAAAGAGTCTAAAATCTCCAAAAGTAACACCGCTAAGGCTGTCAGGAATGCTCTGTGGCTGCTGCTCCTCCTTCACCCCTCCCCACCCCCTGAACCATTGTCCCCGGCCCCTCCCCTGCTCTGTGCTGCTCTGTGTCAGGAGGCCGACCTGTGTGGACTATATCGGGGTTTCTTTGAAGATGGACTTTGATGGGTTTGGACCAGTGGGAGGCCCCACAGGAGCCTAGAGGGCGGGAGGAGGGGGTAGCGGGGAGAGGGAGTCAGGGTCTCTGCTCCCTGCTCCATCTCTGCCTCCACCTGGGGTCTCTGAGTGGCTGTGCCTTCCCTGACACCACAGCTCACTCACCTTCCCCAGGATCACATGACTAACTATGGTCTGGGAGGTGACTCCCAAGGAGAAAGCAATGTACTGTTGCCACAAGAAGAATGGATACTAAAAGCTGAAACAATAGATGTCATTAGAAGAGGGGATAACTCTGTTGGGTTTTGAAGGATGAATAGGAGTTCATTAGATGGACAAAGGGGAAGGCATTACAGGCAAAAGGAAGGAAATCAGCAGGAGAGTCTCAGCATGAATGAACTCAGAGTAAACGGTTCAGTATCATCCTCAGAACAAGCCTGTGAGAGAAGGTGAATTATTACCCACATGTCACAGATGGGGAAACAGAGGCTCAGGAAGGTGAAGCTTCTTGTCTCAGGATCACACAGTGAGTAGCTAAGCCAGGGTGTGTGCCCCCCGAGCCTGTGCTTGCTCTTTCTCCTGCTCCATTTGCCTCTGTCATTGTCACAAGGGGGCTCATGACTCTGCCTGGTTGGTTCCATGTGATGGTCAGCCCTGTGTGCACGTTGAGCGTGTGTTCTCCAGGTGAGAAGGTTAGTGGTCAGGCCTGACTGAACACTGAGCGTGTGTGTTCTCCAGGTGAGCTGGGTCAGTGGTCAGGCCTGTCTGCATGCTGAGCGTGTGTGTTCTCCAGGTGAGCTGGGTCAGTGGTCAGGCCTGTGTGCACGCTGAGCGTGTGTGTTTCCAGGTGAGCTGGGTCAGTGGTCAGGCCTGTGTGCACGTTGAGTGTGTGTGTTTCCGGGTGAGCTGGGACAGTGGTCAGGCCTGTGTGCACGCTGAGCGTGTGTGTCTCCGGGTGAGCTGGCCTCGTGGGGCGGCAGGGCCAGCACGCCCCTCAACGTGACTCATTAACTAATTATCCTGCTGCAGAATATCGGGCTCACGGGCTGTGACCTGGGCGGCAGGCTGCTCCCTGGCCCTGGAGACTGAGCCCAGGCCCCTGAAGTCTCATGTTCTATAGCTGGAACTGGGGGTGGGAGGGACCCGGAGGTGCCAGCAGGACAGGATCTGCTGGGAACTGGGACCTGGGTCTTTTCCTGCTGGCAGGGCCAGGGAGAGACCCCATGCACCCTCAAGTCAGCCCTTCTCTCCTTTCGCCCTTCCCCTGCTCATCACCCTCTGCCTGGATCCCTCGGACCCAGGAAAGGACACCGTGGCTGCCTCTTCCAAAGCTGCCTGCCAGTGCCTGGACCAGAACGAGCAGTGAACACACAACAGGAACGATGCCTACAGTCTCCAAGTCCCTCCCTCCGGGTTCTTTGTAGGCCGCGGACACCCTGGATGGATCCTGAGGGGGAGGGGCAAGGACCAGCTTAGTTCCTAAGAAAGGTGTCCCCAAAAAGTCTGAGCTGACCTGGCTGCCAGCCAGGTCGCTGCCTGGGCCCCGCCTGCAACACGGCTTCCTCACCCTTGCACCCTGGCTCTGCCTGCCCAGGTCCTGGGAACAGGGCTGCTGCTGTCTCCCCAGCTCCAGTGCCCCACCTTCACTTCCCTCGGGACTCTGCTTCCCACCACCAGGGCCTCCCAACACAGCTTGTGCAGGGGGCAGAGGGTCATGGTGGGAGGGTGATGACAAAGACGGGGTCCCCTTCACTCTCCAGCTCCTTCCCGACCTGCCACATCCTCCCCTTCCCCTTCATGTCGCTCCCCGGCATCATGGGACAGTCTCTTCCTTCGTTTGTCAGCCTCTAGAACGGAAGCGCCATGAGGTGAGGCAGGGTTTGGATCATTTTTCTGTTCACTTCGGTACTTGTGAACAGTGCCTTGAACAGAGCCTGGCACGTAGTAGGTCCACAATAAACATTTTTGTGACGAATGAATGAGTAAAAGTAAAGATCTCCCAGTCAGGTGGGGGGCGCTGGGGGACGGGGTCGGGGGAAGAGTAGCAAGTCCCTCACTGTGGTTACAGGGATGGTTTGAGGAGGCATCCTGGAGCCGGGGACCCACCCAGGCAGCGCCACAGAGGAGGAGGGCTTGGATAAACACTCACTGGCCCACTCGCCCATCCCCTCTGTTCATCAGACCTTCCCTGAGCACCTCCTGTGCACCGGGCCCTGGGACAGAAGTCAGCGCTAGGCCCAGCAGAGCCTGTCCCTCCCAAGAAGCTCCCCCCCAGGGGAGGGAGACAGGCCTGCCCCCCCGCACCTGGGATCAGGGAGATACATGCCAAGGCAACACAGGCAGTGACGCCCACTGAGCCCCAGTGGGTTATAACTGACGTTTCATTTCATGATTACTGGGGGTGGGGTGATTGTTTCCATCTGACAGGTGGGGGAACTGAGGCTCAGGCCCTGATGCCAAACTCCACAACCCCCTCCAAAATCTGTTCCTCTTTGGGTTCTCGATTCACCATCGCTTACTGACAGCAGTGCTGGGCCCTGGAGTCACAGAAATGGATGGCATGGGTGTGGCCATGATGAGCTCCCAGTCAGGGGAGGAGATAAACCTGCCTTTCCCAGCACAGCCCAGATGAGACAGGGAGATGTGACCTCACAGACACAGAAGACAGTGGGGCTCAGAGGACCAGCCTGGGGACCCTGGATATGGGCCCCTTTCTGTCTTTACCACCTCAGTAGAAGCTCGGTTATAACGGCAGGAAGGAAGGAAGGAAAGAAGGAAGGGAGGGAGGGAGGGAGGGAGGGAGGGACAAATGAATGAGTGGAGAGATTGATAAATTCTGACTTGGGCCAGGGGAAGAGACCACAAGAAAGCTAGGAACCTTAATGACTGTGCCCTTGCCCTCTCTGGGCCTCAGTTTCCCCTTCCGTAGAACAAGTGAGTTGGTCCTGAAGGACCATGGTCACTCGCCCTTCTGAGCCTCCTCCACTTGAGGCAAGAGGAGGAGCTGAGAGACGCCGGCTGGTTCCTGCCCTGACTGCAGCCGTCAGCCTGGGCGCCATCCAGGATCTGAGGAGGGTCATGACACTGCACCCTGGAATGGAGCTGCTGGGACAGCTCTGATGAGGATGCATGATGTGAGCAGCAGGGCCCCCGGGGAGGCCAGGCTGACACAGCTAAGCTGTAATCCCGCGCTCCAGACAGACACATGAACGACTGTGACGAGGGCAATTATAAAAGCTGGTGTTGGGCTTCCCTGGTGGTGCAGTGGTTGAGAGTCCGCCTGCCGATGCAGGGGACACGGGTTCGTGCCCCGGTCTGGGAAGATCCCACATGCCGCGGAGCGGCCGGGCCCGTGAGCCATGGCCGCTGGGCCTGCGTGTCCGGAGCCTGTGCTCCGCAGCGGGAGAGGCCACAGCGGTGAGAGGCCCGCGTACCCCAAAAAAAAAAAAAAAAAAAAAAAAAAAGCTGGTGTTACAGAGCACTCATTTAATCCTAGCAACAGCCCAGATAAGTAAGTCTTTTAGGACTATTTTGTCAGAGACAAAATCCAAAGTGCTCAAACTGAAGAGGGGGTTCAGTGTCCCACAGAACTGGGACGAGCAGAGACAGACCTGCCTCAGGCATGGCTGGATCCAGCGGCTCAAATAAAAGCACTGGACCTCTTGTTTCTTAACGTCTTTATTGTGCTTCTCTCTGTCTGTGATGGGAGTTGGAATGGACCTTCCTTTCTCTTTACTGCTAGAATTCTTCACAGGGAGGGGAAGGAAGGGGAGGGAGGAGTCGAAACCCTCGGCAGCTCCAAGCTTGCAACACCCAATCTGGGACTCCATAGACAAGAAAGAGCTTGCCTCTCCCAGCAGCCAGATGTCGAATCCTGGCAAGGATTCTGATTGGCCTGATTTGGGTCACAGGCCCATTCCTTAGAGCAGTCACTGTTTCCAGAGGCCGGGATACTAGAATTGGTCTGGCTGGGCCTTTAGCCGTCTCTAAGTGTAGGAGATGGGGTGGGAGCTGTGATTAGTAACCCTGTCTGAATCTCATGGCCTGGGGAGTGCAAGAGGCTTGGTTTCCTAAAGGAATGGGGGCTAAACAGAGAGGAGAGGGAACAACAAGGTAACAAAACAGCACGCGTCAATGACAGTGGACAGTATTAATCCTGCTTTACAAAGGAGGAAACTCAGTCTTAAAGGATCGAAGTAACCCTAGTAGGCTAGTAGGTGGCAGAACAGGAACCCAAAAGGCCCTTCACTGCTAACCACTAAGCTAGTGTTTCCCGTGGACCCCACCTCTGCCACATCTCCAGCTCCCCGCAAACCTGAGTTCCAAAAGGTTTAAACTCATAATTCCAGGCAGAACGGAACAATTCTCAGAGCTCAGGCACTCAGGCCCCTGGAAGGCCCTGAGGCTTCAGATCTAATCTTCATGATGAATTTGATCTGAAGTTCCCTTTTCCCCCTCTGACAGAGCATGCTCGCTGCCCCTGGCAATTCCTTGACGACTAAGCAGTGCTGAGAGGAGGCGCATCAAAGAGAATAGACACCAGGTCAGCGTTGCCGGGGGCACTGTTAGCAGGGAGATACGGGGAGCATTAAGGCAGCTGAAGTGTGAGCTCTCTGGTGTTCAAGCACATTCTCCAGCAAGGCACACAGCTCACAGCACTTAGACACAACTGGGGCCTCCCCAACGCCCCCTTCCCGCCCCAACCTGCCGGTTTCATTTAAGGGATGTTCCACAGCACATCACAGTTGAAGCTCAGTCCAAACCCCTTCATTTTACAGATGAGAAAACACAGCTCTGAAACACCCAGACACTCATTCAAAGTCAGAGAGTGAGTTAAGGGTGAAGTAAGAACCACCCAGGAGGGATTTCCCTGGTGGCGCAGTGGTTAAGAATCCCGCCTGCCAATGTAGGGGACTTGGGTTCGAGCCCTGGTCCAGGAAGATCCCACATGCCACAGAGCAACTGAGCCCGTGCACCAAAACTACTGAGCCCACATGCCACAACTACTGAAGCCCGTGCGCCTAGAGCCTGAGGTCCGCAGCAAGAGAAGCCACCACAACGAGAAGCCTGCGCACCGCAACGAGGAGTAGCCCCTGCTCGCCGCAACTAGAGAAAGCCTGCACACAGCAACAGAGACCCAATGCAGCCAAAAATAAATTAATTAATTAAAAGAAAAAAAAAGAACCGCCCAGGAAGTGCACATTGGGTGCCAGGCACTACGATAGTCACTTTGATACTTGACTTAATCCAATCATCAATCGTGATGATTCCCATTTCATTCATGGGGAAACTGAGTCTCCAAAAGGTTACCTGCCTCTCTCAGCATCACACAACTATGAAGTAACAGAGCTGATTCTGAACGGATTTGTTTGGTATAAAAGTCAAGTCCTGACCCACTGTGCTGGTCATTTGTCCAGTCACCTCTCTGCTCTCCCCTTGGTGACCATCATCTGTGTGATGCTGGACCCCTGCAAGTGGCATTTCCCAGCATCCCTAGACCACTGGTCCCAGAGAGCTTCAGACAATGAGAGGTGCTAAGCCTGGGAGGTTGGTGGTGAGAGACCCTGTTCATCTCTCCTTCTGTCATGTCAGCAGCAGCAGCTGCAGTGGCCCCGTCTCCAGCAGAGGCAGCAGCAGAGGCAGTCCTTCTCCCACGGTTCCTCCAGCCCTGGCGGCAGCTGATCCCCACTTCCTAAGCCCTGGGTTCCCTTCTCTTCCCTTTTTGTGCCTTCACCCTGTCAACCCTTCCACGACCAGTGTCCATAAGAGCCAACCCCTCTGTGCAATTACTAGTGGAGCTTCTGTTTTCCTAAATGCACCTTGGGTTTGCCTGAGATGCAACGTCAACTGAAGGCAAGACTTGAGCAGACCAAGTGGCCGCTGCACTTGACCATAAGTGTTGGTGCCAATGACAAGAAGTATGGGGTGTGATGGCTACCTCTAACTGTTTGGGAAAGAAAACGACAAGCTCAGGACTTTAAATTCTCAGATCAAAGTATCCTCAGAGAACCAGAGATTTAGGAAGGCCCAAAAGAAACGTCTTATCTCTTGTAACCACAGGCAAGACACAGCTGAAAATCAGGCCCCAAATTTAATCCACAGCACATTGCAATCCAGTCCTGCGGATGGTGGAATTACAGTAGAAGTTGAACTTACTCATAGCCTTGGCAAATCCCATATGTGAAATCAATAAGGCATTGAATGAAAAAGAGAGGGATCCTGAGAACAGTAAGGAAAACTCAGATGAAACTGAGAACCCTGAACCCCCAAGTCTCCCCAAGCCTCCTTTGCTATTTATGGCAGACGCTGCTCTCGTTTAGGAAAGTAATGTCCCCTTGTTTGGAGACCCTGTAACCCTAAAAGATGTTGAGGTGGGGGCTCTTATCATACTCTTTACATTTTCCATTTGACTTGCCTGTGTGTCCTGTGCAGAAGGCAGATAGATCTTGGAGAATGGCCATGAGCTGCTATAAACTTACTCCAAATGCATCTGCTATTCCAGATGTGGTATCGCTCCTGAAGGAGAAAATCCCCTAGCTCCTGGTGCCGTCCACAGCCAGTGTTCTGGCAACTACCAAAAGGAGTTTGCTTTAGTTCAGCAGGGACAGCAGGAGACCCTGTCTTGCCTCAGGGCTGCACCAACTCTCCTGCTAGGACTGATCTAGACAAGAGGGACTCAATGACTCAGCATTTCATGCAATATCATGCTGACTCACCAGACTGATGACATTATGTGTAACAGACCTGCTGGGCAGGAAGTGGACAGCACCCTAGAAGCTTTAATAAGACATATGCGAGGCAGATGGTGGGAGTATACACCATTCAGTTCAGGGGTCTGACACCTAGGTGAAGTTTCTGAGGTCCAATATTGTGGGCCATGTTTGGATGTTGCCTCTATAGGGACAGACAACTTGCTTCTTGTACTGCCTTCCACCAAGGAAGACACACAGCACTTGGTGGACTTATCTGGCTTTGGAAGCAACATCTCCCACTTGTAGTGTGTGCTGCTCCAAACATTTTTACTGATTTTGAGTAGGGTCCAGGGCAAAAAAGACTGCAGAAAGTCTAGGCTGCTGTGTGGCTAAGGCCTCACCATCAAACCTCTGATGATTCCCCAAATTGCCTGTGACAGATGGAGTAGCTACGGAACCTGCTGCAAGTCCCAGCAGCCCAGAGCCCCAGGGTACTGGAGTAAATCTTTGCATCCTTCCAAAAATATCCTACACAGAGCATCAGGTGACCATAAGACATTTTAATCCCATGGTGAGGCAGGTGTTATCTGATCCACTGAGCCATAAAGTTGGACATGCATGACAGTAAGTCGTCACCAAATAGAAATGGTGTGTTCAAGTTCATACTCCAGTAGACCTTGGAAGCATAAGTAGGTTGCCTGTGCAAGCAGTTCATACTCTCCCAGCACCTGCTCCTTCACTGCCCCAGTTCCCTTCACCCACGCCAGTAACCCTACGTGAGGCTCCCGATGACCAGTCAAATGACGGAGAGCCGCTAAGTCCTGATTGCTAGATGCTTCCACCTGATACTCTGCACAGTTGTGGACGTGGATTTCTGCAGCATTTCAGCCCCACTCGGGAGTATCCCTGAAAAACTGCAAGGAAGGAAACTCCTCCCAATGGTCAGAATCTGGAGCAGCCTGAGCAGACAGAGGGCCAGAGGTGATGATCTCCAGTGGTTCACAGGTCACATCTAGAGATTGGAGGGATGACGGAGATCACAGAAAGAACAGGATTGGAAACTGGAGGAAGTACAGATATATCAGACACATCTCAGCCCTTGCCCCGAGGGGGGCCTCGGGCTCAGCTGAGAACACAAGGCATGGTGATCTGTCCAGGCAATGCTCTAGGAGGGACAATGCATCAGTGAACACAGCTGACCGAGCCCCACCCTCCGGGAGCTACACACGGTAAATGTCAAGCAGTAGCTGTGCCTACTTTTTGTGCATGATATCATGTAATCCTCCATGTGGTACCTCCAAGGAGGAACTATGATGATGCTACATTACAAAGGAGAAACGGAGGCTCAGGGGGCTAAGCGGGTGGTCCCAGGAGCAGGTAGGATTTGCACTCATTTCCACCTGACTCCTATCCCGTGTCCTTCGCTCCTGTGACATATGTGGGAAATGACATTTCCTGGGGCTGTGGGTATCACCTTTCCATGCACGCCTGATGGATGAACTTGACCCTTTTGACCCATTGCCTCTCAATTCCTATGGAATCAGTGCCTATGGGCTGTGTGATGCACCCTTCTCTCACCCTCGCAGCAGCTCTGCCGGGGGGTGTCATTATCTCCATTTTCAGCAGAGGAAACCAAGGCTCAGAGGATGCCTGAGCAGAGACAGCAGCCGAGGGGGCAGAGACAGAGACAGAGCTGCAAGGATTGGACTCTCCTCCATGCAGGTCACCCTCTGGACGAGGAGGCCCCTGAGTCCCTTACATTCCACAGGCCTGGACTAGACTCTCAGGTCCCTGGCACCACCTACAAGCCCTGCAGTACTATGCTCCCACCCGTCACCTTCTCCCCTGCCCACCTGCCCACCTGCCCCGGTCACTGGGCTCTTTGCTCCTCCTCAAATACACCACACCTGCCCCTCGCTCTCCCTTCGGCCTGCAGTGCCCCCCACCCTGCCCCAGCATCTCCACTGTCTCAGTTTCTCACTTTATTCGGGTCTCTACTCAAATATGCATCCCCCGAGAGCCTGCCCTGAACACTGTCTCAAATACAGCCCTCCCTCCAAGGGCTCTCTGAACCCTCGCCCTGCCTTATTTTTGGCAGCGTTTATCATCACGTGCTTGTGTTCCTTGTCTGGTTTTCACTGTCCTAGATCGGATTCCCCCAGAAGCAGAACTTGAGAGGAGGATACTAGGGCAAGTATTTATTTAGGAGGTGAGGCAGCTCTACTAGAGGTGCCAGGAAGTGAGACAAGGAAGAGAAGGGAGCACGGTTAAACCAGCTGCCACTGCGGGTTCCTGGAGTTAATCCCCAGGGGACCCTGGCAGATGGTCCAATCCAGCCTAAAGATTATCCCACCTGAAGGGTGAGGGAGCTGGGGCATTTATACCCCAACCCTGGAGAGTCGTTGACTGAGAGCTGCTGCCAGGGGCTGTCAATTCCCTGGCACATCTGGCCTGCCAACTATTCAGGCAAAGTGGCATTCCTGGGAAGAGCCTTCCTTCTTGGACTCCAAGACCTGGCTGTCCCGCAGTAGCCTTTCCCAGGACTCTTGGGCAAAATCAGGTACAATGGGAGGAAGCCACAGGGAGCACCTGGGAACTGGGTGGAGGTGCCAGGAGGCCAAGGATTGGGAGAGGGAGACACTGGCATGAGCCAGACCGACACCGTCAAGCGGTTCTGAGGGTCACTCCTCTGACAGATGATGACAGCTCCTGCTCTCCCACCTGTCATCAGGAGGCTGTGTGACCTTGTGCAGAGCCCCCACTGGAAATCAGTGGGGGGATTTGAACAGACAACCCTAGGAACTCCTCCCCCTAGTTCCCAGTATCCACTGTGGCTCTGGACATGCTCAGAGCTCTCCTGGATGCTGGCATCTTGCGTCCCCCCAGGCCAGGGTCTCCTCCAGCGCAGGCCTGAGTCTTGCAGCTCTCATTTCCCTTCCGTCCAAACTGCACTGCAGCTTGGGCCTGACCCCACTTGGAGGTCACCAGGAGCTGTGACCCTTTCAGAATCATGAAGCAGAGTCCCCAGGACTTCAGGGTGTGTGTGTGACAGAGGACGACGTATCGGGAAGTCACGGCCACAGTGTCCATCAGCCAATGGGAACCAATCGGTCACCCCTACACTCACTCGGGACCAGATCCAGCAAATGTCAGAGCCGGCAGGGACTCCAGACCACCAGCCGTGCCCCTCCTCGTTCTGAGCTCTGGAGTTGAAAATGCACAGAGGTGGGGTGAGCACCCCAAGGTCACAGGCCAGGTAGCGCCAAGCCTCAGACCAGAACCCAGGGCTCCATAGTCCCGTCCTGGGCACTTCCACCGCCCCTGCTGCCCCGCGGTCTCTGCTCTCCGGCTGCCCTGGACCCGCCCACCGCGGCATCTTCAGCACTAACTCTGCACCTCCTGGAGCCCGTCTGCATCTGATTAAATAACCACCAGGGGTGGGCGGCAAGCGACACCACGGTCACCAAGAGGAGACCTGAGATGAGGAGTGACAGCCCCACAATCCCATCAGCGCTCAACCTCCACACGAGGGAAATTCAAGTTCACAGAGGTCTCTTTTTACGCTTCAAGAATGTTTTCTACGAGAACCAACTGGCATTTTCTATACTTAATGCATGATAACTGGTCGTATAAACCTAAACTGTCCCTGTAAATCTACATTAAATGCCCAGGTTTCGAAGTATTTAGGACACTTAATTAATGAAGTATTAGCACAAAACCACTACTAATCTGTTCACTTCATGTCCTCCCCCTCCCCAGCCCACCCTCCAGACAGCAGCCGCATGATCTTTCTAAAATGCACATCCCACCAAATCTTTCCAGTTCCTGTCCCCCGGGGCTCCCACTGCACTCGGGGTCAAGGTCAAGTCCCTTCTCGCAGCCCCTGAGGCCCCTTGGGACCCAGCCCCCACTGCCCCCTTCATCGTCTCAATCCTTCGTCACCCGCCACGACCTGCCTCTGGCCACACAGACCCACTTGCCACCCTGCTAACTTGTGTCTCTCCCCTACTCTCTCCCGGGCCATTGCACAAGCCAGTCCCTCTGCCCTGAGAGCCCCCCTTCACTGATCACCTCCCCCGGGGCCTCCAGGTCTCTGCAGCGATGGCCCTTCTCAAGGGAGGCCTGCCCTGCCTGCCCTGAGTTCCCACAGCCCCACATGCCCATCCTCATGCAACTGACCACCCAGAATGGAACCACCCAATTGTCCATCTGCCTCCCCCATCTGACTGGGAGCAACCTGAGGGCAGAGGCACAGCTCAAAATCACTCTGCAGCCCCAGCCCCTGGCTTCAGGCCTGGCCCAGTCCGGGGCTTCGTTGCACGTTGACTGAGGGGTAAAGAATGTCAGGCTGGCAGCGTGTCCCACGGTTAGACTGTATGTCTGACCCCATTCATCACTTACCAGTATACCCTCATCTGCTCAGGCTGTGGCCGGCAGAGGCAGGGATCCCTTGTAACCAGAGAGGGTGTTCCCAGCTCACCTCTGAGGAATGGTTTTGATTGGCCTAAACCAGCTATGGTGATCTCATCTCCTTGGCCAATAATTGGTCTAGGAGTTGCTATCTTCCACCCAATGAAATAGAAGCAAATCCTAGATGAGGCTTCTAGGAAAGAATTCTTTTTCTAAATAAAAGAGACAGTCTCAGTTGATACAACTCTCTTGCTCTTTGCCTGAAACCTTCCTCCTGCCTGCTATCCAGACATGATGTCTGGCTGGAGCTACAGCAGTCATTTCATGACCATGAGGCTACCAACTGAAGGACAAGAAGCCACATATACTAAAGATGGCAGAGCAGAAAGAACCTGGGTCCTGTGTGGCATGTTGAACAGCTGAACCAGGGCCAGTGGTCACCCACATCTGGACCTTTTTTCAGGTGAGAAAAACAAGCCACTGTTTTTTCAAGCCACTGTTAGACAAAGTCCCTGTTACTTACAGTTAAACACAGTTATAACTGATAGAGACAGACTTGGACTCAAATCCCTTCTCTGACACTGATTAGCTGTGACCTTGGGTAAGACAGTAAGACCTATCCAACCTTTTCAAGTTTCTCAAAATGCAATTTATTCATCTGTTAAAATGAAGTTCATGGTCCCTAACCCATAGGTGTGCTCCAAGAGGGGAGGGATTGAGGCTGGTTTGTTCAGTGCAGGGCCTGTGACAATATGAAAAATTGCTAAATGTATCAAGGGCTCACCATGTGCAGACATGGATCTAAACAGTTTGCATGAATCATCTCCCTCAATTCTTATCACATTCCTGTAAGATTAGTACTAATATTAACATCACTTTTTTTTTTTTTGGGCAAATGAGAAAACTGAGGCACAGAGAGGCTGAGTCACTTGCCCTGGGACACACAGCTTGCAAATGGCAGAGATGAGATGTGAGCCCAGGCAGTCAGATCCCAGAGCTCACACTCTTAACCATTGTGCTATGCTGACCTGGCATATAGCAGGTGCTCAATAGATGCCTACTGACCAGATGAATGAATACATTGAGACAGGTGCTGGAGGACACATGGGCTTCTGATTCAGTTCCTTCCACCACTGCCTCGGCTTGTGAGGGGCTCCTGAGGAGACCCTGGACCCGGTGGGCAGTGGGTAGAGCCCCTGAGCCCACTCTCCACCCCCCACACACACCCGTACCCACACTCACACTCATCCCCACCCTGACCAACACACCCCCAAGGCTGAGTCTCCCCCAGGCTCACAGGCCCTTACGTGTGTCACTGGCGCATCTCAGTCCTCAGACACCTCCTCAATTCCTTCTGTGATTGAAACAACACATTTGCTCCCATGTTAACTTTTATTTCTTATTGATTTTCTCTGCCCTGTCTCATCCATGTCCATTTTTATCTCCTTAAAGTAGAAGAAGCCATTCAGCGGGAGAAGCAAGAGAGTGTTCAAACAAGGACCTCTATTAATGGGGCCATCGCCCTTTTTGGGGGCAGAAGGGGCCCACCCATCACTCTGGCCACACTTGCTGGGCTGGGAGAGCCTGGGGAGACGGCTGCCATCCAATCTCCCATTGAGGGGGCGGGGTGAGCTTGGCTTCTGGCGAGCTATCGGGTGAAGTCCCAGGTCTGGGATGGGGGTGTCACTTGGGGTGACAGAGGAGAAGGCCCTGACGGTGGCTGCAGGGGCATATCTGAGTGGAGGTCGGGGGAAGGTTGGGGTGGGAGCCTCAGCAGGGGTCAGACAGGGTGGGTAGTTACAGGGAAGGAAACAGAGGTGAAGCCAGAGGCTGGGCCCCAACGGAGGCAGAGACTCTGAGCTGCTTTCACAGGGCCCGGCCCGGGGCCTTGTTGACCGTCCCGCACCCCTCCCCCCGCCGAGGAATGTGTCCCAGCTCCTCTGAGTCGCTGTCCCCAACAGTCCTCCTGAGGTGGGGCTGTTGGGTGGTCGACCTCTGTGCACCCCCAGAGGGAGGTCCTGGGGGAAAGAGCTCTGTGCTGGAGCGTGGGGGCCTGGGCCCACCTCTGGGTCCCCCATCTCACCTCCCTGAACTGCATTTCCTCCTCTGCAAAGGGAGAATAATAGTACCTGCCTTTGGGGGTGTTGGAGGAGGGCAGGTCATGAGGTCTTGTCAGAAGCACTTCACACAGTGCCTGGTGCACACAGGACTCAACGAGGGCAACGGTGACAATGATGGTGATGATGGTTGTGTTAAGTCAGGGTTCCCCAGAGAAACAGAACCAATAGTGTGTGTGTGTGTGTGTGTGTGTGTGTGTGTGTGTGTGTGTGTGTGCGCGCACACACACGCGCGCACAGAGAGAGAGAGAGAAAGATTTTAAGGGCTTAGCTCACAGAGTCGTGGAGGCTGGCAAGTCCACGATCTGCAGGGCAGGCTGGCAGACTGGAGACCCGGGGAACAGCTGATGTCATAGCTCAGATCTGAAGGCCCCTCTGCTGGCAGGATTCCTTCTCTTTGGAGAAGGTCAGTCTTCTTTCTCTCAAGGCCTCCAGCTGATTGTACGAGACCCATCACGTTATGGAGGCTGACCTTCTTTGCTCAGAGTCCACTGATTTAAATGTAAATCTCATCAACAATCTCCTAGACTAGCGCTTGATCAAATATCTGGGGACCATGGCCCAGCCAAGCTGACACATCAAATGAACTACTGCAATGGTGACGATGACAGTCATGGCAATGACAACAGTGCTGATGATGACAACTGAGGAGAAGGAAGAGGATCACGAGCTCTGCCCAGTGGCTGGAGGGGAAGGCAGAGAAGCAGGAACCCGCCCCTCCTGGTCTCCATCCCTGCAGATCCATGAGCTGTTCTTTCACTGCCCCTCACTCAGCATCCCGATTTCCAGGTCTCAGAAGACACCAAGAGGGCTTGGAAACCAGGACTCAGGAGTCTCCTTCTCAGGGTTTGGCCTTCCAGCCCCCTGCCTGCTCTGCTTGGTGGCAGCCCTTGCTCCAAGGCCGTGAGTGAACCCTTGCTTCATGGTGACATTGCTAGAGGGTGGCTACTGGGCTGGGAGCCAATTCCACTCTGCCTCTCTACTTAGGGACATATCTTGTTCCCACCAGGATAGCAGATGGGGCTGACAATCTAGAGATGCCGCAGCTGTCCCCCCAACGTGTACTGCTACCCCCTATTGCCTTCTATGTAGGAGAAGATACAGGAAGCCCCTGGCTCTTCTGAATTCCTTCGAGAAGGACTTGGGGGCACAGGTGGCTGATTCTATCTCTAGGTATCGGCCGCAGTTCTGCTTTCCAGGGAAAGTCTTGGAGCGGAGACTGGGGAGATGAGGGTAGGCAGAGTGCTTCAGGTAAGGCTCATCCTCCTTGCTTGTAGTGGGAGACCACAGCAGCTCTGCCCTGAGATCAGTTGGCTTCTCTGATCTAATTAGCAGTGTGGGTAATTAAACCCGACACACTAACATGAGCCTGCTCCCCTGAGAGCACTTCAGCTCTCCTACTGCTTAAATATGAGACGGTTCCTCTTCTCAGAGGCCAGGGTCAGGGATGCAAAAACCAGAGACGGAACTGTGATTACCAGTCTGATTACTCAGCAGGAGTTAATAAAAAATAAAATAGAAGCCATCCGCCCCAACAAATAAAAATAATTGACAACACTCTGAGTAATTTCTTTATTTCTCCTCTATTTAAAGAAACAAGGGCATTTTAATTTTTTACTCCTTTTCTATTCTCATGGTTCCACTTATTCATTCAGGTCCTTTGCTGAGAACCTACTTGTGACAGGCACGTGCTGGGTGCAGTGAATAGAAATAAACAAGTCAGACAAAGTACCCGCCCTCCTGGGGCTCATAGCTCTTGAAGGACATGGCAACAGTCATACAGACAAATGTGTCGGGATGGGGCCAAGCATGCCATGTACAGGAGGCAACATGGGAGGATCATGAGTGGGACTAACTCAGATGGGGGTCTTAGGAGCTGATATTTAAGTTGAGACCTGAAGGAGCTGGTTACCTGAAGAGTTGAGGGCAGAGTAATTTATGGAGCGGGAACAGCATGTACAAAGGCCCTGGGGTGGGAAGGAGGGTGTCAGAGGGACGAAAGAAGGGCACTGGGGCAGAGTGTGATGAGGAGGGAGCATGAGGAGGGGAGGAGAGGAGCCAGACCCTGCGGGGCTCATGGCCTTGGCCAGCAGGACTGAGTTCATTCAAGTTTCTTCAGGTGATATTAAAGGGTTTTAAGCAAGGGGGTGGCCTGATCGATTTGGGGCTACCGCTAACCCTGATTGACACGGTGGTGGTGGTGGGGTGCCTAACTGCCTCCTCCCAACCCCATCATCAGGAAGGTCCGAAGCCTTTGCGTGGAGCAGTCTGGGGCCATCTAGAAGAGGCATCACAATGTAATGTGGGGCAGAGACGGAAGCTGGACCTACAGCTACAAAAGCCACTAGGGATCCACGGACATCGTGAAAGAGATTTGGACTCCCCTGGGGTTCAACCCAAGAGTATTGAGGTCCTAAGGGCCTCCTGGATGTCTAGCCTCACTCCAAGGAGGCTCCCAGTGCAAGTCACATGTATGGCTGACCTGACCCTCTGTGTTTGACACAAAGGATGTGCCTTCTCCCTGAGCAAATCCATCTGTCCTGGGGAGCTCAGAGAGGGCAAATTGCTCTCCCAGACTAAGCTGGCACAGCATGGGCAGGGCAGCAGAGGGAGAACAGCGTCAGACAGATCTGGGCTAGGTCCCACCATCACATCCTAACTGTGCAGATGTGGACAAAGCTCTCCCCTCCCTTGAGCCTCAGTTTCTGCATCTGTGAAATGGATACAACATCTAACCACCACCTGGTGGCATTGCCCGATTCAAAGCACAAACTCGCACACACACACACACACACACACGCACAAAACCACATAATAAAAAATACAATAAAACCAAAAAGGTACCTTATGATCCTCTAGATTGCCTACCCTGCTCTCTGGGTGCCCAGCACCAGGGCTAGGGGTGGGGGGTAGAGAGTGGAGAAGCTGGCTATTTTCAGCCTGGAGGAAAGTTTGTCCACAAAAGACATTCCTCATTCTTAAAAATATTTCTGTGGCAGCCAGGATGTTGGATATTTTGATATAGTATCTGGAATTAAGACTTCATGGGATGCCCCTCAGCTTTCTTCCCCAGACCCAACCCGGAGTTCAAAGGGAGGCTTGCATGAGACCTCATGCTTCCTCCTGCCCTGGCTTCACCGTGGCTGGGTCTGCAGAGCTGACTCCTCCTGGCTGCAGGCAGGCGGAGACGAGAAGTGAAAGGAGAGAGCTGGTCCAGCACCATCACCTTCCATGCCCTGACCCTGCCCACTAGTGAGCGTGGCCCAATCAGTGTCCCGCCTCTGACCAATCAGATCTGCATATCTTCCTTCCTTGGGGAGAATGGAGGGGGCTGAGAAGGACCATGGAGCGAAGGGCAGTTTCTCCCCAACAATAATGAGTCAGACTGTAATAGTGGCTATAGTACAGACTTAAAATGCACTGGAAACAGAGGTGAAGAATATTCATTTCATTTGGAAATTGAAGGAAGTTACATGGAAGGTCTGCCTTTGACCTTGGCCTTAATCATGTGGTAGGATTTCAATAGGCAGAGATGGGGTTCAGTATGGAGGCATGAGGGGGGCAGTACAGGGCACAATTCAGGAACACTGAGGGTCTGGCATGTCTGGGGGAAGGGTACAATAGATCGGGCTGGATTTAGGAAAAAGACTCCAGTGGAATAGCAAGGGCAGGTGGGAGTAAAGAAAGAACACGTGAACAGGGGAGGGACAGAAAAAATGCTCCTACTCCAGCAGCAGCCCGGGACAAGCACTGATGTGTGGGGGAGGGGCTAGAGTGGGGTTCAGAGCGTACTATCTGGAGCAGCTTCCGATTACTAATAAGCTCTAGACAAGTAGAATCACAAAATCATATTTTTAATACTGAGGTATCACTGATACAATCAATTGCACATATTTAAACTGTACGATTTGATCAATGTTGACACGTCTGCACCGTTGAAACTATCACCGCAATCAACATGATATCCATCACCTCCAAAGTTTCCTTGTACCACTTCCTCCCCTCCCCCAGCCTCACCCTGTCCCCAGGTAATCACTCATCTGCTTTCTGTGATAGATAGATACATAGATAAATAGATGATAGATTAGCTTTTATTTTCTAGAGTTTTATACAAATGAAATTATATAGTACGTGCTCTTTTTTTGTCTGGCTTTTTTCACTCAGCATAGGTATTTGAGATTCATCCATGTGGTTGTATGCAATAGTTCATTCCTTTTCATTACTGAACAGTGTTCCGTTGTATAGACAGACCACATTTTTTTTATCCATCTACCTGTTGATGGATATTTGAGTGTCTCTATGTTTGAGTTATTTAAAATAAAATTGCTATTACTATCTGTGTGCAGTGTAGAGATATGCTTTCTTCTCTCTTGGATAAATACCTACTACTGAGATGGATGGATCATAACGGTAGGTAGGCATGTGTGTTTAACTTTTTAATATACCACCAAACTTTTCCAAAGTAGTTGTGTTATTTTACATTCCTAACCCCGTTGTATTAGAGTTTAGTAGCTCCACGTCTTCAACACTTGGTATATTCAGTGCTTTTAATTTTGGCCATTCTAATGGGTATGTAATGGTAGCTCATTGTGGTTTCAATTTACATTTCCCTAATGGCTAATGACATTGAACATCCTTTCATGTACTTATTTGCCATCAATATGTCTCATTTAGTGAAATGTCCCTTCAAATCTTTTGCCCGCTTTTTAATTTAATTTAATTTACTTATTACTGTTTTGATAGTTTTTTTAATAGTATATGTAAAAGTCCTTTGTAATTTATATGCTTTGCAAGTATTTTCTTGCAGTCTGTGGCTCGTATTTTTTTCATTTACCTAACAGTGTAGTTCAAAGAAGAGAAGTTGTCATTTTGACATAATCCAATATACTATTTTTTTCCTATGCTTTTCATGTCATGTCTAAGAAACGTTTACCTGATCCAAGGCCACAAGGGTTTTTTTTTTCTCATGTTTTCTTCTAGATTTATAGTTTTAGTTTTATATTTAGGTCTCTAATCCATGTTGAGTTAATTTTTGCGTAGGGGGAAAAGTATGGATGGAATCTTTGTTTTTGTTGCTTGTTGCATATGCATATCCAAATGTTCCAACACCCTTTGTTGAAAAATTTCCTTTCTCTAATTAATTACCTCTGAACTTTTATCAAAAAACAATTGTCCATATATTGTGGGTCTATTTCTGGCATCTCTGTTTCGTCCCATTGATCTATGTATCTATTATACTTTGATGACAACATCACATTTTTGCTATTGCTGTAGCTTTATCATAAGTAATGAAGTTAGGTAGTGTTAGCCCTCCAACTTCTTTTTTTTCTAAGTCATGTTTGCTATTCTAGATCTTTTACATTTCCACATGAGTTTTAGAATCTATTTGTCATTTCTATTAAAAATCCTCCTGGTATTTTGGTTGAGAATGCATTGAATCTATAGATCAATTGGGGGAGAAATGACATCTTAACAATATTGAGTCTCCCAACCCATGATCACATTTAGTATTTGGGTCTTCTTTAATTTGTCTCAACAACATTTTGTAGTTTTCAGAGCATGAGACTTGCACATATTTTATCAGATTTATCTCAAATAATTTTTAGTTTTTGGTGCAATTGTAAATGGTATTTTTTTATCCAGTTGTCCACTTCCAGTATACAGATTTTTGTATATTGATCTCATAGACTATAACCTTACCAAACTCATGAATTTTAGTAGCTTATATTTATTTATTTTTTCTTGTAGATTCTATCAGATTCTCTACTTAATCATGTCATCTGAGGATAAAGAGAGTTTTACTTCTTTTTTTCCAGTCTGGATGCCCTCTAGGCTTTTATTAATTTTCCATGTCTTATTGCACTGGCTAGAACCTCCAGTATAATGTTGAATAGAAGTGGTGCGACCTGACATCTTTGTTTTTTCCCTGATCTTAAGTGGAAAGGATTCTGTTTTTTATCATTAAGTCCCATGCTAGATGTAAGTTTTTTCATAGATGGTCTTTATTAGGATGAGAACATGCCCATATTTCATCTTTGATAGAACTTTTAATCAGAAATGAATGTTTGATTTTATCAAAATTTTCTGATTATATACTTTTTCCTTTTGGTTTATTAATATGGTGAATTATATTCATTGATTTTCAACTGTTAGAGCAACCTTGCATTCCTGGGAAAAACCTCTGCTGGTCATGATGTAGTATCCTTTTTTATATTGTTGAATTTGGTTGTTAAAATTTTGTTCAGAGTTTTTGCATCTGTGTTCATGAGGAATACTGACCTGTAGTTTTTTGGTTTCGTTTTTTCTTGTAATGTTTTGGTCTGGTTTTGGCATCGGAAAAACACTGGCTTCATAGAATGAGTTGGAAAGTATTTCCTCTTCTTCTGTTCTCTGAGAGATTTGTGTAATTGGTATTATTTCATTTCTGAATGCTATGTAGAATTCTCCAGTAAAGGCATTTGGGCCTGGAGATTTCCTGGAAATTCTGGAAGATATTTAACTACAAATTCAGTTTCTTTTATTGATAGACGGCTATTAAGGTTATCTATCTTTTCTTGAGTCCGTTTTGATATATCTGTCTTTTAAGTAATTTGTCTATTTCATCTAAGGTATTGAGTTTATCAGCATAAAGTTATTCATGATATTCCTTTCATATCACTTTAATGTTTGTAAAACCTGTAGTGATATCACCTCTCTCATTCGCAGTACTGTAACTTTGTTTTATCTTTCTTTTTATCCTGATTGGTTGGGCTAGATGTTTATCAATTTTATTGATATTTTTCCAAAAAAAATAGTTTCTGGTTTTATTGAATTTCTACCCCTCTCTTTTCTATTTTACTGATTTCCAACCTGATTTTATTTTTACTTTTCTTTTTCTTGCTTTAGGTTTAAACTTTCTCCTTTCTCTGGTTTTACAGTGAAAGAAGCTAAAGTCATTGATTTGTGTCCTCTCTCATTAAATTCCAATATAGACAGAGTATGTATCATGTATGACGTTGAATGCATTCAAAAATTCTATTACTGTTTTATGGCCCAGAATATGTTCTGTCTTTATAAATGTTCCACATACACTTGAAAAGACTATGTATTCTGCTGTTATTGGGTGGAGTGTTTTATAACTGTCATTTAGGTCAGGTTGGTTGATGGAGCTGTTCAAATCTTAGATATCCTAATTGACAATTGGTCTACTTGTTCCACTAATTATTGAAAGAGAGTATTGTAATCTCTGACTGTAGTTGTGGATTTGTCTATTTCTCTTGAAAGTTCTATCAGTTTTTGCTTCATATATTTCTACGCTTTTTTATTAGGTGCTTAAACATATGGGATTGTTATGTCCTTTGGAAGAACTGACCCCTTTTTCATTATGAAATGCCCTTCTTTGCTCGGACATTTACATTGTCTAATATTAATATAACTATTCCAGTTCCCCTTTAATTAGTGTTTGCATGATATATTTTCCTTCTTTTTTTGTTTAACCTATTTATGTATTTATATTTAAAGTACGTTTCCTTGTAGGCAGCATATAATTCTTTTGAAATTAAAAAAAGGTACAATTTGACAATCTCTGCCCCTTTTTTTGGTAGAGTTCAGACCACTTATATTTAATGTGATTATTGATATGGTTATGTTTAAGTCTGTCAGTTTTTTATTCATTATCTATGTGTCCCATCTTTCTTTGTTCCCTCTTTCTCTTTTCTGCCTTCCTTTCAATATTTTTTATTATTCCATTTTATCTCCTCTTTTGGCTTATTTTCTATAACCTCCATTTTGTTATTTTTTGCTTGCCTTATGGCCTATATGATATAGCTTTAACATGTAACAGACTGATTTCAAGTAAAATTATACCATTTTGCATATAAGAATTTTACGATAGTATACATCCATTTCCCTCCTCTCAGTCTTAACACAATTGTCATATATTTTACTTATACAGATGTTATAAATGTATGCACATTGGAACAATATAAATACATTGTTATAATTATTTAACAGTCAATTGTCTCTTTAAAAGAGTTAAACAATAAGGAATGTATATTTACCAATGTAGTTATCATTTTTGCTCTTTATTCTTTTTTTAATCATTTTTGTTATGTGATGTGATTATTTCTTTCAGCTTTTGTATGTCTGAAAGTCTTTATTTTGCCTTCACTTTATTGGAAGGTATTTTTGCTGGATAAAGAAATCTAGGTTAACAATTTTTCTTTCAGTACATTGAAGATGTCATCACTCCCCTATCTTCAGATTTACATAGTTTATGAGAAGAAATTGTCTGTTATCATAATCCGCATTCCTCTATGTGTTATAGCTTTATTCTCTGGCTGTTTTTGCTGTGTCTTGATGTAATGTCCTTCATATTTCTTGCACCTGGATCTGTAGGATTGTAGTTTTCATCAAATGTGGAAAAATATTTAGCTATTAATACATCAAATAAACTTTTGTACACTTCCCCCTCCTTTGGGAACTCCAGTTGTATGTACATTAGGTTTCATGAAGTTGCCCCAAATCATTAATAATCTTCATTCTTTTTCCATTCTTTTTTTTCTCTGTGTATTTCATTTTGGATAGCTTCTATTCCTATGTCTTCATAATCAGTCATTTTTTCCTTCTGTAATGTCTAGGCTGCTGTTAATCTTACCCAGTGGATTTTACATCTCAGACATTATAGTTTTCATCTCTAGAATTCAATTTGGAATTTTTATTATGCATTCTGTGTCTCTACTTTCTAAACATCTGGAATACAGTTTAATGATTATTTTAACATCCTTGTCTTCAACTTCTAATATTTGTGTCAGTTCTGGATTGGTTTCAGTTGATTGATTATTTTCATCATTATGGGTTGTGCCTTCTTGCCTCATTTTATGCCTGATAATCTTTGTTTGGGTGTCAGACATTGTGAATTTTCCCCAGTGCATATTGGGTATTTTTGTATTCCTATAAATATCCTAGAGCTTTGTTTGGGGACATAGCTAAATTACTTGGAAACAGTTTGATCCTTCTGGGTCTTGCTTTTAACTTATTGTAATGGGTTGAATAGTGTCCCCCAAAAAACTCATGTCCATTTGCAACCTCAGAATGTGACTTTATTTGAAAATACAGTGTTTGCAGGTAAAATTAGTTAAGATGAGGCTATACTGGATTAGAGTGGGCCCTAAATCCTATGACTGGTGTCCTTATAAGGCTCTGAAGACACACAAACAAGAATGTCTTGTGAAGATGGAGGTAGAGATTGGAGTAATGCATCTATAAACCAAGGAATGCCAGGGATTGCCAGCAACCATCAGAAGCTAGGAGAGCAACATGGACCGGGTTCTCCCTCACAGCCTCCACAAGAAGCTAACTCTGCCAACACTTTGATTTCAACTTTCTATCCTCCTGAACTTCAAGAGAATAAATTCCTGTTGTTTTAAGGCCCCTAGCTTGTGGTCATTTGTTATGGTAGCCCTAGGAAACTAATACATACGTATTAGGCAGATCCAGTGCGCCTTCTAGTCTAGGACTAATTCTTCCCACTGAAGCAAGACCCTTTGGAGTATTCTACCCAGTGCTCCATGAATTCTGAGGTTTTTCAGTCTAGCTGGTGGGCACAAATGTTATTCCTGGTCCTGTTCACCCTAATACTCTCGCATGGCTCTTTCCCTGGCACTTCTCTCACACACGTGCTCTGATCACATACTCAAGGCCAAGCCTCTGCACAGCCCTGGAGTTCTCTCCCTTTGTGCAGCTCTCTCCTCTCTGGTACTCTGTTCGTGCAACTCCAGCTGCCTTGCCTCCCCTGACTTTGTCCCTCTCCTCAATTCAGAGTCAGCCAGGCTCCACCTGGGCTCCTCCTCCCTGTACTGACTGAAAGCTCTCCTAAGGCAGTGAGTTGGGGCAATCACAGGACTCACCTCACTGGTTTCCCTTCTTCTCAGGAACCACTATCCTTCATTGCCTGACATCCAGTGTCTTAAAAACCAGTGTTCCGTATACATTTCTTTTTTTGGTTGTTCAGGTGGGAGGATAAATTTGTTCCCTGTTTATCCATCTTGGGCATGAGCACAAGTCCCAAAATCATAATATCTTAAAGCCCTAAAATAAAGGAGTCTTATAATATAGGGATAGTTAACCAGAGTCTCAGAGTCTTAAGCGTTTAAAGCTACAGCAATTTGAATCTTAGCTTGCTCAAGGCACTGGATACTTTCTGAATGATCACCTCCAATAGTTAACAAGTATAAATTGTTCCACGGACTGGGCTCAGTACTTTGCACAAATTCTGTCCTTTTGTCTCCATGACAACCCTAGGGAGTGGGAACTATTATTTTGTCTGATTTTCCAGATGTTTAGTGAGTGTAAGTCATTGCTGAAGGTCAGACACCTTGTAATCAACAGGGTCTGGACTCAGCCCAGCTCTCTTGGCCTCCAAAGCGCATGAGCTCAGCCTCTTTGCTGGTTTGCCTCCTGCGAGGCCTCTCTGCTGAATGCTCACCCTTCCTCTGTGCACACCTCCAGTGACAGGGAGCTCATTACCCCTTCCCAGGGCTGCCTATCCATCCCAACTATGGACACATCTCTCCTGCTGTTCCTAAATCTGCCCTGGAAGACCCCACAAAAGAACATAACCTTCACCTGGGGCTCCTGTAAGGAGGGGAGCAGCTGCCTGAGGTGGGATGACGATCACACAGGAGGGGGGAGTCGGGTTAGGGAAGCCCCAGCTGCAGCCCCTCCCTGGCGATAGAGAGGGGGGTTCATCCTGAGGGAGGGAATCAGCCAGAGACATTGGGAGCAGGACGTCTCAAAGACAAGTGAAGACGGAGCGCAGAACACCGGGCCCTGGGGGTGAGGGGTGGATTATAATACAGAAACGCAATTCTCCAGCAGTCAGAGGCATGCGGCCTAGTAAGGTTGGGCTCGGAAGTGCTGTGCCTTTAATTTCTTGGCTC
Source organism: Tursiops truncatus (assembly GCF_011762595.2). NCBI lineage: Eukaryota > Metazoa > Chordata > Mammalia > Artiodactyla > Delphinidae > Tursiops > Tursiops truncatus. Next base: position 159,973,814 of record NC_047034.1, on the reverse strand, counting down.
TTCCCCCTGAAAACTTATTCTACAAAATGTGCCTTTGCGCCATCCATCCTCCCAGATGGCTTTTTAAGTGAAGCTGTTTGTTAAGTGGGAGAAGAAAAGGGAGGGGTGGGGGAGCAGGAAGGGGGCGGTGGAGCCACCGCAGCCCCCAGGGCTGGAGACAAAGTGGGAACAGCAGCGAGTGGGAGGGCGGGGCAGGGAGAGCCGGGGTGGTCCAGGAAGGGGCGGAGCAGGCCTCCCTGGATGGGACCTCGGCACAGCGGAGTCACGTGACCAGAGTCCCAGGGACAGTCGCTGGCAGTGTCCCGGCCCCACTGTGTGCCCAGCTCTGGGTGAGCACTCTGGACTCATTGACCCAACAGGTCCTCACACAGCCTGTGTACCAGGTCCTAGGACCATCCTCATTTCACGCAGGAGGGGCTCAGAGAGGTACAGGCCTTCACCCAAAGTCACACAGCTGGTGAGAGGCAGACTCGGGATTCGAGCCCAGGACTGTGGGACTCCAGAGCCCCAGCTCTTAACTGAGATGTCACACAGCCCCTCCCAGACTGTCAGCTGGAAGAGCCTTAGAGATCAACCCCACCGCAGTGCTATCACCCTCGGTGCCTCAGTTTCTCCATCTGTACAGTGAGGCGGTTGGTGCAACTCTCTGATTCTCAAGCCTGACTCCACATCAGAATCTCCTGGGGCTTTTCAGCAATACTGAGGCCTGGGCCCCACCTCAATATCTGGATTTTTTAAAGCTCCACCGTATCCCAGGACATTCTAACTTGCACAGGGTCACACTGCACCCACTCAGGTGAATTCTCAAGGTGAGTGTTTCTGGAGCCGATTACAGGAGAAGGTTGAGGAGATAGGATTGGCTGTGACCCCACACCTGAGGCAGCCCAGTGGGAGGGTCTGTGATGGATTCCATTTCCACCTCCACATCTGGAGACCTCTTTTGTCCCCTCCTCCTTTCTCATTGCAGCCCACTCCTCTCTAAGCCAGGCGTCAAGAAGCCATGATGGATCACCGCTGTCCCTGGCCGCAGATGGCTCCTCCACCGCCCGGCGCCAGCTGCCCCAGCCCGGTGTCTACAGCAGGGGCTCAGTGAATGGTTATGGATGAGAAGAAGAAGGGAGTGCCTGGGGATGGGGGTGCCAAGATGAGGATGTCACAGCAGAAATGCCAAACTGGCTTTCCTCATGTGGCCCTGTTATAGGCCTGGCCTGCATTTTCCCAATTATGAAATGAATACACACACACACACACACTTTTGTGGCCTTTTCCTCCCTAAGGACAAGCTGGATCTGTCAGGTTCCTTAGCAATCCCCAAATGAAGGCGGGAAAGGTAGGAATGGCGGGGAAAGGGCAGTGGCGGCGAGGCAGGCACATCACTCACAAACGGGGGCTTTGTCTCTCCAGCGGAAGTGGCGTCTGCCCATTTCCCAGAGGGGCAGAGCAAGGCAAGGTGTGAGGCCACGGCCAGAAACTCTCAAGGTAGAGGGAGAAGCCTCCCTCCTGCCCACCTGGACCAGGGGCCTCAGAGCTCAGTCTGCCCCCACCCCTAGCATGTTCCTCCCTAGGGTTTCCTAACCCAGAAAAGCACTTGGAAGCCCTGAGAAGCCCCATCCCCTTCATCACTCCCCTAAAGTTGAATTAAGTCATTCCTACCTCCATTCATTCACCAAGGCCCCCTGTGTGCCCTCCCTGCTCTTGGGACACAGCCATGACCGAAGCAGCCCCGTCCCTGCCCTGTCACCTCAGGATCACTATTTAACGGGGAACACAGGAGCAGATAAGTGTACAGGTGATGAATTACAGCTGTGCTGAGGGCTGTGCTTGGTGCCGGGAGCTGCAGAGCAGACAGAGGAGAGGAGACCCCAGGTAGAGGGGCCAGGGGTGCAGAGCCCCACCCCCCGGTGGAGAGAGCTGGGGGTGCTTCTCTGCACATGGAGGCCCCGGGCTCCCAGCTCTGGGCAGCCCCATCAGCTTCACAGTGAGGCTGGGTCCTTCCGGTCCACGCTCACCTGACTGAATGCTGTGACCCCATTTCCAGTCTCTAAAATGCTGTAGTAATTCGCGGCCCCAGGCTGGCCCCGCCCACAAGCCGGCTGTGCCCCTCAGGCCCCCGTGCTTCCGCCCGCTGACCTTCTCCTTCTCCTCTTTCCCAGCCTCCCTTGCAGCCTGAGATCCCCTGCAGGGCCCCCCACTCTTTTGGAGGTTGAGGGTCCCCTGGGGTCCGTGGGGATGGGCTTGGATTTGACACCCTGACGAGAGGCCGCTGGCGTCTCCCGTGCCCCTTTGGGGACAGTGTCCTGGTCTGTAACTGGACATCATCACCCACCACAGGGCGTCCAGAGCCGGGGATTTGGTGCAAACCCTGACGCTGAGTCCTGCTGGGGAGGCCCAGCGAGCGGAAGCAGTGTCACCTCGTGAACCCGCAAGGACTCGGACGGGGACCCTAAGAGGAGGACATCCTGTCCCATGAGCCTCCATCTTCAGGCAAATGGGTCCCTGCCCACCTGTCCTCTGATCCCAGACATGGGGCCTCCCTGGACCAAGACAATGTAACTGGACTGTGGTCAGAGCCCAGGAGCATATTCTGGAATCCCTGGTAGAGGCAAGAAGCTGGGGGAGGGGAGGGAGGGTAGATGCAGCAGGGGGGGGGGGGGCGTGGACTTCAGTCAAATCCATTTTCTCTCTGATGCTGGTCCTGATGATGCTTCTGGTTCTGGGTGTGGACGGGCGGTAACTCTGGGAAAACTCCGGAGGACAGGGACGGTGGGGAATCCAACAGCCCCGGGGGCATCTGATCCTGCTGCTGCTGCTGTGACAAGGACAAGGCTGATAATAGTGTGCCGGGCACCGTGCCAGCTCTACGTCCTCCCTTTCCCGGCATCCTCACTACAGCCTCAGAAGGAAGTGTCCCATTTTAGATGAGGAGACCAAGATTCAAAGAGGAGCTGCCACTTGCTTGTCCCCAGTTTAGGTCCCTCCTGGCTCTAGCGTTGCCTGGAACCTCCGAGTTTTCCAGCTGATACCACCTCATCTGTAAAATGTAAAATATGCCCACGTTCTGAGGTTGGCATGGCAATGGTGACTGTCCCTTTTAGAGCAAGTCTTTGGAGGCGGATGATGGAGTACCAGGTCCTCCAAGGCCAGCCTTGTCTGAGGCGCCCATTAAGGAACAAATGTGGCCCAGCTGCACACCACCTCGGGATGCACTGAGGAAATTGTTACAAGGACAATGAAATGAAGGGAGAATCCGTCAGCCTGGCAGGGGGCAGGGGGATGCCCACCACCTTGCAGCCTGGCTCACAGGGGTGAGGGGTAGGGAGGACAGGGCCTCTCAGGGGCTCATCCTGAGACAGGAACTGCTGGGTTCAGATGGTTCTCCTGACTCAAAATTTTCCCGTGAGATCCAATTTCAGGAATGCTTTAAAACTGCTGGCAATAGAGAATATCTCTCTTGTGAACTTGAAATGGTAAGAAGGTTAGTCTGCAACTAGGAGGACCTTCAGGAGAAGAACTGCCTTAAGTTTAAGCCTAAGTGGATTTGTGACACCTCAAATCCACTTTGGAGTAATAATAATAATACCAAGAACAACGTAGAGGGTCTGTGTACGTGCCTAAGCTGTTCTGAATACTCTACACAGACATGCCCTTATTTACTTCTCAGCATAGCCCTATGAGACAGGCACTATTATTCCAATTTTACAGAGTGAGAAACTGAGACACAGAGAGGTTACGTAAAATGCCCAAGTTCACACAGCAACTAAGCCCCAGAGGCAAGATTCACATCCAGGCTGTCTAGCTTCAGAGTCCCTGTCCTTAAGCACCTTGACACAATGTATTGATACCTTCATGAAACACAGGGAAGAGAGACAAAGCAATAAATATAAAGGATGGAGAGTTTGAGCAAAAGATGTCAGCAAGAGAATTACACGGCCAGCTTTCTTTTAAAGAGCACTTGGTTATTCAGGCTTCAGCAAATAGTCACTGAACACCCACTGGGCATCAGGCCCTGTTCTGGGCACTGGATGGGCTGGAGGGAGGGAGACCAGCCTGGAGGTGATTGCAACAGGTCGGTAAACTGAGACCCAGAGGAGAAGGGACGCGCCATGAGCACAGCAGGTGGGGTGGGGCCAGTTCCTCTGACTCCCTGCCCAGAAATGCACCCCCAGGCTGCTTCTTATTCTTGTCAAGAGGCTTCCTGGAAGCCCCAGAATTTGATCTGATTATCAAATTGCTGGAAAACAAGAACCATAGCCCAGGGCTCTGGGAGCAAATGACACATGAAGTATAAATTGAGGCGAATCAAATCAGTAAAACAACACCGCCACCAGTAATACTCAGTGCTGTTGAATGTGTGGTGAGACAGGTATTCTCATGCAGAGCAGCTATGGGGACTGTCAGTCAGGCCAAGCGTTCAGGAAAGTGATTAAGTAATAAAGACCATGAGGCTTAAACATATGTGGTGATTCCACTTTCAGGAATCTGTCCTGAGGTAGTGATCAGAGATTCAGGCAAAGGTAACGCCCCGGGAGGTTCATCACAGCCCGATGATGTAGAAGAATGAAACACTGCAACCCTCTAAATATCCAGCCTTAAAGGCTGCTGATAAAGGTTGATGCATCTGAAGGTTGGTCTATTATGCAGTCATTAACATGTTGCTTTTGAGGAGTTTTTAACGATATAATAGTGAATAGAAAAAAAAACATAAAACTGTATAATCTCAATTATATTATCACAAGTATAATTCAATATAATTTCAGTTACAATACAATTATAAAATTCAATACATGCATGGTAGAAGATTAGAAGATGATCATTAAAATAACAAAAATAATAAAGCCTACTGTGTATGGAGTACCTGCTATGTGCCTGGCGCTATGCTAAGTGCTTTACTCGTATTAGCTCATTTAACTTCACAGCAACCCTGCATCATGGGTACTTTTATTTCCATTTTACAGATAGGAAAGTGAGGCCCAGAGAGATTGGGTGACATGTCCAATGTCACAAAGCTAAGAAGCTGAGCCAGGAGTTCACTCCAGGTCTGGCAAACCCCAGAACCCTTGTATTATCACAATTAATTACTCTATTTGCCAAGCTGGGGAAACCAAGGCAAAGTGGCAGTCGGCAGAGCCTGAGAACCAGGGATCTTGTGAACCATACTAAGCCTTTGGACTCTTCATCAAGGAGGCTGTGCAGGGACTTAAGCAGGAGAGGAATATGGGCCCTGGCTGAGCCCTTGAGGATCTCAGAGACCAAGGCTGAGATGGGTTACTTATGAAATGCTTCTGTCCCCCTGCTTCCTGCTTTGTACTTTATGCCCTAGCAACACTAACTTGCTTGGAGTTTCCTGCACACCTGATACTGTTTCTTCCCTCCATGCCTTTGCTCATGCTGTGCCCACTGCCTGAAATGCCCTCTCCTCTACCTGCCTTGATGGCCTGGTGAATTCCTCTGCCTCCCTCAGTGCCTCAGCTGAAATGTCACCCTCTCTAGGAAGCCTGCGCTCTTGTGCCGAGGTGGAGTGAGTGCCTCAGGCATCCTCGGGAATGGTCCTCGGTGCTAGGCGTTGCTGTGGTTTGTTTAGGTGTCTCTCCTCGTGAGACTCACGGGATGGGGACTGTGTCCTGTTCCGCTGAGATGTGGTATAATCTGGTGGTCAGAGCCTGGGCACTGAGGGCAGACAGCTCCAGTTCTAGCTCAGCATCACCACTTACAGTTTGACGTGGAGCAGATGCCTTTCATCATTTAGCATCTCTGTTCCCTAGTATTTCAGATGGGGTGATGCTGACACCTACCTGTCAGGGCCTGTGAGGAGGGAGGGAGTGGGTGCTTGTGGAGGGTTAGAAGGCACGAAACAAGCATCTGCTGTTATCTCTCCCTGACTCTCCCAGGCCCTCACAGAGCCTGACCCAAAGTCAGTAAACATTTCTGAATGATTAAGTGACTATTTTGGCCTGACTGTGACAACCATTCAAAGCTCCCATCTCCAGGAGCCTAAGCCCTTTGCTCAGTGTCTCTGCCATCTCTACCCAGCAAGCTGGCTCTGTCCCCTCACCACCGCCATCCTGCCTATGGCCTTGGATACTGACCACACAGAGGCACCAGTAGGGCCCCGGCTCTCCGGCTTCCAGTTGAGCTTGGCGGTGGGGCGGGGGGTGGGGGGTGGGCGGGGGGCGGCGGGGAGAGAAGCAGCAGGAGATCAGAGGCAGAAGCAGTCAGTGTTTCTCTCCCTGTCTCCCTCACTACCATGTCTGAGGATCACCCCTCTCCCAAAGGCCACAGCCCTGTGGGGCGCCCCTCCCCCTACGCAGCTCTCTAGCTGGGTTCTAACTGCCCCTTCTTCAGGCTCAGGCAGGGTGAGGACTCCTGCTGCTGTCAGCCTGGGCCCTGCCCCCTCCCAGCGGGCTTCTCTAACTCCACCCACACCCTTGTCAGCAGTGTCTCCTGAAGTGCCCGGTGTAGGGAGCCCTCTGTCCCCTGCAGGGACCCTGACCTAATACGGCACCGCCCACCTCTCCCCTTCACCACCCTGCACTCTGATCTCTGTGCCCGCTAACCTTGATGCTGCCTGTGCCAGTAGGGGCTGTGCCTCTCTCTCCAGCTACCCACACCCTCCCTGGTTCAATGCATAGACTCATCACTGACCTCGGAGCCCTCATGAGTCCCACGCCAGGGCATCTCCCACCTAATCTGTGTGACCTCTCATGTTTGAGCGGCTGCTGGAGGGAAGCAGAGCTTGGTGTACTTGGGGCAGAAAGCCCTGGGTTCAAATCCCACCTCCGCTCTGCACCACCTGTGCGAGCTTGGGCAAGTCACTCTCCTCTCTGACCTTTGAGTTTCTCGACTGCGAAACAGGCATGACCATGTGGACACTTCGTGGCCTTTGGGGGATGAAATGAGGTGACAAATGCGAAGGCCCGTGTGCACAGCAGAGGCTCAGTAGATGGTGGTGATGATACTGCTGTTGAAACGGTGATGATTATGACGATTACGAGGCATCTGTCCTCCCGCGCAGCGAGCCCCTAAGGGCAGGGACCGCATCTGATTCAACGCCGTGTCCCCAGGGCCTAGCTCAGGGCCCAGAACACAGTGAGTGCTCAAGAAAGGATGCTCTCCATGCAGCCAATTCATTCCACAAAATACGTACTGACAGGCTCTGTTCCAGACGCTGGAAATGGAGCGATGAACAGACAGACACAAATCCTTGCCCTTGAGGATCTAGACAGCTCTGGGGCGGAAGCCGGGACTGAGTTGCCTGGGAAGAGGCACAGATCCCAGAATGTTAGAGCAGCGGGGGGACTGGGAGATGTAGCAGCCCTCCAGAGACCCCATCCCAGAGCCCCTCGGGCACACCTGAGCTCACCAGTAGCTGCTGGGGACAGTTCCTGAGAACTCTCCCAGCTTCCCTCCGCTGTTCTGGCTTTCTCTGCCCCACAGGAGCTTGCTCCGCCCAGGGGTATGATCGACTATAGGGGAGGGGGATTTCATACTCACACAGGTGACCCTCAACCAATAAGGGGCAGGAGTCAGTTGAGACATGTACCACGTGGTTCCCCTGTGGGTCCCTGGCAGGATGGCCCCACTGCTCACAGCAGTATCCATGCTCCGTGCACCTTTATCTGACCTTTCTCCCTTCCTCTCTCTCTTCTCTCTCACTTGTGTGTGCTGAGGTCACCTCCCAAATAAACCACCAGCAATGCAAGACCTTGCTTCAGGGACTGTTTGTGGGCAGCCCAACTAAGACAGAGGCCATCCGAGTCCAAACTCATCATTGTACCTCTGAGGAAATATGTCCAGACAGGACAAGTAACACCCAATTCACAGGGCAGTTTGGGGCAGAGCAGGCTCCCCACTGCGACCACCCACCATGGCCACTACAAAGGGCAGAGTCCACAAGCAGACAGGACTCTGCCTTCCCCTCCCTGAGCCACACGCAGAGGATTTTTAAATTCTTTGGTTTTACATCTAAAAGATGAGGAGAACAGATATCGCAATTACTTTTACATAAGCGTGTTCAGGAAATGTTGAAATGCTGAAATATTCCAGAACCACCCACTGCACCCTTAAACGTAGCCTGTGTTTACTTCCAAATGGGGTGCCTTCTCAGCATATTGATCTGGGCTGCTGTGCCGCTCCGTACAGCTGGGGAAAGACCATCATTTCCTCCTCTTCCTGCCTTCCTTTTCTGGGGTCTGAGGCATTTCACACTCACCTGTTCTTGGAAGGACCTCCAAGCTTCATCAGGCCCCACCCACTGGGTCTGTGAGCAGAGGTGTGGTTTCCTCCGTCCTAATGGATCCATGGAGTTTCAGGGAGGTGCAGTGACCTGCCCTGGGTGCAAAGCGAGGCCAGGGCAGAGGAGGGAATCTAGGCACGGGCTCCTCCAGGTTCTGGGCTCACTGCCTGTCCCGTCCCATTGCACATTTAGAAGTCAAGTCAAGTGTTCTTCAAACACACGGAGTGCATTCCCACCTCAGGACCTTTGCACTTGCTGTTGCCTCGGTCCAGACAGAAACACACGACACCCCACCCCCCTTTTTAATGGCTTGCTCCTTTTCTCACTCAGGTCCTGCTCAGAGGTCTTCTCATCAGGATGAGCAGGGGTCAAGGAGGAATGCCCTGAAGAGGTGGCCCTGGAGCCAATCAAGCCTGGAGGCCACGTATTGGAACATCGTGGAGGAGACTCAGGAGCTGGTTGAGGGTCTGGCCAAGATGATGATTAAATCCTAAAATCTTGTGATTCTGACTTGAAATTTTATGGTCTTAAGAGTCTATTAAGTGATGATTCTAAGATTGAGGGGTCTAAGACTCCAGGATTTTAGGGCTGTTGAGCGCTGAGGTGCTGAGATCTCACGTGCGAGCCTTTGCTCCTGGAGGAAGAGCAGTCAGACGCTTCCTCTGGCCGAGAGTAGGTTTCCCCTCCTCCCCCAGTGCTGTGTAAACGCGGCTCTTTGTGGCATGGAGATGCAAATTGATTCTGCAGTTCCAATGCCAGGCACTTGCCTTATCTGTGTGTTCCAGTTTCCAGAACAAATATTAGAAGACAAGTCTGTGGAGATTTTCTGTGTGTACACGAGTTAATTCCTCCAGCCAGGGGCTCGTCCAGACACGGATTTTAACACAGGGTGCCATTCCCGCACTCAGTGCAAGGCAGGGCTGGTGACTGGGCTGCAGCGAGCCCAGCAGAGGGACGAGGGCCCTGTCTCCCCAGGAAGGGACTGAGGGGGCCCTTTGTGTGTAGAGGCTTGGGACCGAGGTGGGACGAGGCAGGAGGGAGGGCAGCCCCAGCGGGTCTGGGCCGTGTGCGCGGATGGGGCCGTTCGCCGCGAGCATCCAGGGGGTCTCTGCATGAACCCCGGGGTCGGGCTCACCCGGGGCCGGTGCCAGTGGAGTCTCACCAGCGGGGGGGAGGGGCAGGGCAGCCCTCACCTGGGTCAGACACTGTGCTGGACCCCGGATGGGCTCCGAAGTCAGGCGGACGGGGCAGCGCTCACCAGCTCAGTCATGGGATCTCTTCAAGCCCCTTGGGATTCAGTTTCTTCAAGGGGACCAAGGGTCCTATCCTCCCCATCTGCCTGGTGGTTCTGAGGGTTAGAGGAAACCCCCAGGCATGGAGCACGTAATGAGCACCAATCCCACAAAGGCCCCCATCACGCCTGCTTTGGTGGGTGGGGGCGGGCGCTGCTTGGAGTGCTTTACACAGGTTCCCTCCTCCCCCAGCCCTGGGAGGGGCGTTGTCATCACCCCACTTCACAGATGAGGAAACCGAGGCACAGGGAGGTTAAGTAACTTGCCCAGCATCAGGCCATTGCTCTAAAAACCTGTGAACAGGTATAGAAACATTTAAGTTTTTCCAGCAACCCTCCTAGCTGGGTGCCCAGGAAGTGGCCAAATTTCAGCCTGGGCACCCAAGGGCCTGGCCCTCGCTCCGCTGTGACGGATGCTCGGCTTGTAGCCGGGTGACAGTGAGATGCAGTTGACGCTCCCAGGCCTTTGCTCGTGCTGCGCCCTCTCCCTGGAACACCCTTCCCCCTTGTTTATCCAGGAAACTCCTACCCATGCATCAAAGCCCAGGCAGGCCCCGTGCTCTGCGGACAGCCCCCCACCCCCTCCCTGCACCCTCTGCAGCCTCCTGGATGGCACAGAGTGCGCTGCGGGGCTGGCTTCAGTCCTCAGGACCTGCCACCCTCTCTGTTCACTTGTCCCTTCTTTCTAGCAACATCCGTCGAGCCTGGCTCCTGTCCTAAGGCTCACATCCTGGGAGGGAAAACCAACCCCATGGTGTTGGTATTATTGCCCCATTTTAGAAAACCTCCTACCCACCAGGTTTGTCATTTCCTGAGGCCACAAGCCCCGGCAGCAGGTAGCAGTCCGGGAACTCTGAGCGCCTTCCAGGCTGCCAGGATCCCCCTGTGGGGCAATGGAGCAGCGGTTCCCTCTGGGGGCTGTACAGCGCCCCCTCCTCTCATCCATGTCTGTCCCTCCTTCCCGCAGCCCTGAGACGCCTCCTTCTGTCACAAACCACAGCACTGTTGCTTAGTCACGTTAATTATGAATGGATCACAAGAGGCTCACCTGAGATTTACAATAATACATTTAGGCACCACGTGATTAACTCAAAACAACAGGCGAGGCACGTGGAACATATTAATACACGAACCTGGCAGGCGGCCTTTCATTCCTGGACCTTTCCCTTAGAGACTCAGCAGTGGCCGGCGGCCCAGCTCGTATCGATTAGCAAAGCATTAAAAATTTACGACAAGTTGGAATTAATTGGCCCCAGTGAGGGATGAGTTTGACTCAGGCCAAGATTCCATGTCCCCCATGAGGTGAGCCTGGAACGGGGAAAATTCTGTAAAGGAAGCAGCAGCCACACGGACACTGAGTCCGTTGTCCCTCTAATGCTCTTACAGGGTCTATCCTGGCCGGGTTCAGGCTGCCGTCCTTGCTCACCTGCACCGTGCCCCCAGCTTCTCATCTTGCATGCTCCGACCCACCCTCCTCGCCGCATGGCAAACTGTCTGGAAACCCACCGTAGCTCCCTGTCTCCCCAGAAGGAAGACCTTAGCCTGGCACCCACCCTTGCATCAGGCCACAATGTCCCTGCCTGGCCTGGGTTGGACACGCCCAGAGTTGACACCCATCCTATTTGCAGAGCTGTGAGGAACCTCCGCCTACCTGGGGAGAGGGGTCAGGAAGCACACGTGCATGAAGGTGCTTTCTCTGAGTTGGGGTCACCTCCTTCACGTTCCCTGCCCTCTCCTCCATCCCAGCGTGAGGCCCACCCCAGCTCACAGGTGCTGAGGGCAGGAGAGGGCTGGGTGGACCCTGACTCCAGGCCTGAGGCCAGACACTCCTTTGCGCCTGACCTCTACCCCCACATCTGACCCATCAGCCAGTTCTGAGGTTCTCCCTCCAAAATATGTCCCCCTCTGGCCTTCTCCATTTATCTCCCGCCCTGGTCCAGGCCTCCCATCTGCTAGGGTCCCCCTGCCTCCACCCCTTCCCGGTTCCAAGCCATGCCCCCCTCAGAGGGGTTGGATCACGTCACTTTTTGCTAAAAACTGACCCCTTGCCTCCAACTAAACTTAAAATAAAATGCAAGCTCCCTACCACCTGGCCTACGGGATCCGGCCCCGCCCGCCTCCACTCATTTGCCTCTGCTGTTCCCTCCACCAGGAGCTCCCTTCCTTCTGCTGGCTCTCCTCCTGGCCTGATCCTTCTTGTTCTCAGGACTCAGCTCCAATGTCATGTCTTCCCCAAGCACCGTGCTAAAGTGGCACCTCCCCTGCCCTGGGGGTCCCCAGTGTCCCCCTCCAGATCCTTGCTCCACCCGTCCCCTTGCTCCGTGCTCCCAGATGGCTGACCATATCATCCACATCCGGGGGCCCCTGCACCCCTCTGGCTTCCAGGTAGGTTTGGTTATGGGGAGCCCCAGCAGGAGATATGGGAAGGAGGGGAGGAAGGTCGGGTTGATTATCCCCCCCGGGGTCCCTCCCTGCAGAACACAGGACTGGCTCCATCCCCAGACTGTGGGTTTCAGCTCCAGTCAGGTGACCATTCCAGACACCCTCCACACAGCTCTCTTCATCTCTGGGTTCAGGTAATTGCTCCTCCCCGCGCCCTGTCAAGCCTGAGGCAGTAACTCAGCTCCTTTTCTGGGGTTTCCTTACTCCCTGCCCACACCTTCATAAACAGTCTCCTTTTAAAACTCTCCTCAAATACCTGATTTGACTGTCATTTCATCTGTCTCCTGCTGGGGCCCCGGCTGACGCTGTCCACCCTCCTCAATTCCATTTCCCCACTCAATTCCATTTCCCCACAGAACTTCTCACTCTTCAAAACTATTGCTTGTTCATTATCTGTGTCCCCCCACCAGAATATAAACTCCATCTGAGACGGGGACTTATTACGTCATAGGTCAGAGGAATAGAACAGACACGCCCTTGCATCTCCAAAAACGGCACTCAGACTCACAGGAAAGCCCAGCCAACTCTATGAAAGTTTCTTGTTAGATCTCACTGACTTTTAAATGCCTTCACGCGGCATTTCCCAAGCTGGGATCAGGTGACACTCATCTGGGAGCTGTTAACAGGTGGCAACCTTACACTGATGGTCCATATTGGCCTGATTTTTCTCGTTTCGCTGAGAGCCTGTGATGATTTCATCCCGGGCTGCCCTGCCATCAGGTTCAGGTCTGTGCACTGGCTCAGTCAGGACTGGGAGACCCTCAGCCACTGTTCCCTCCAGACCCCGAGGGGCCCAGCGTGATTGTGGGCTTAATTTCATCCCCTTCCCCCTCCACCCAAGCCCACACCTCCTGCCCAGACCTGCTCCTCCCCAATCTGTGCCAGGCTTGGAATTCTGGGCCCAGCCGCCCCAGGCCCTGGGATCCACGTGACTAAGACAGACAGGGCTTCAGCCCTAGGTCAGGAATTCAAACCCTGGTCTCTGTCTTACCACCAACTCACTGTGTGACCTGGGGCTGGTTGCCTTCCCTCTCTGGGCCTCAGTTTCCGCGACTTCTCCTGCTACTCCTTCTACGTGGGATTCCCTTCCGTGTGAGCAGGTGGGACCAGACACTCCCCTAGCACGATCCCTACTCCGGTGCTGAGGTCTTACCCAGCAGCACAGATCCTATTGACCGTCATCTCTCTTTGGGAGGTGAGAAAGGAGGAAAAAAATGTCATCCTGACTATGAGACATAATTATTGTCATCAGAAAGCAAAAGGCAACAGCCTCATGCTGGTCACGGCTGGCCTGACTACAGGGACATTTTAGTTACCAGCGGTACTAAGCTGCCTTGCTGAGCAAGACGAAGCCATAAAACCTTGGTCCCTCCTCCAAGATGTGGGTTTTAGAATTAACTAAGCCGGTGAGAAGGAATGAAGCCCCTCCTTGATGACAGAGCCTTGGGGATTCGACACCTAATGACAAGAGAGGGGACGTGGGAATGGGATCCAGCATCGCCATCACCAGCGTCATCATTGTTATGGCAACTGACATAAATAGCAGCTTACCTCTGTCCTGAGGGCTCTCTGTGGGGTCACTCACCTGACCCTCACCACAGCCCAAGAGAGGAGACAGCGTCGTCATCATCTCCGCTTCCCAGGTGAGGAGAATAAGGCTTGGAGGGGTTACGTCACTTGCCCAAAGCCACTGAGCTTGTAAGCGACGATAAAAAGACTATGATGGGGCTGAGACTGTCCCGAGCTCATGCTGCTTGTTCCAATGATGCACTGACACCGGCATGGCCCTCACTGTCCCCTGTTGATCAAACGAGCGAGACAAGGGCTCAGCAGCCATTAGAGTCGGGGTCTAGGAGGGAATCATCCGCATCACACCTGTCACCTGGCACACCTATGTCACTGGCACATCCTGGCACCTGGCCCAGGTCCTGAAGGCTGTTGGGTCATGACTAGAGGTGGGCTGGAGGAGAGACTGTTGGTACCTTATTTTCCACGTCACCAGGCAAGTTGCCTGAGCTCCCTTCACAGACCTCTCTCCCCTTTTCGACAAGCCTGAAGCCCAATGGCTGGATTTGCTCGGCCCTGCGGGTGGGCCAGGTACCCAAGGATGAGCTGCTCTTGCTTGCCCTGGGCCTTGTTGCCGGATTCAGCATAATGTGAGAATGAAAATTGGATTCAAGATAATGTAAGGCGGCTCCTGGATCTAGAAGAAGAACCAACGCCTAGTGTTGTTGGGATCTGGGTTGGAATGGGCTGGCCACCCCTCCTGCCTGCCCTCCTTGACCTCCAGGACAGAGGGGAGCATCTGGGCAAGGTCAGGGGCCATGAGTTCCTACCATAGGGGGTCAGCTGATTCTCCCAGGGGAAAACCAGGACACCATCAAGAAAAGAATATGGAATCAATGCCAGGTGGGCAGGAGTTCCAGAGTCCCTCCCCCAACCTCCCTGACTGGCTCAGGGGCCAGCTGGGTACACAGGCTGCTCTGCCCAAGACCTCCCAGCCCCAGCCCGGGGTGAGCTCGCTGCTCTGGCAGGCACTGGGAATGTAGGTGCCACCTACCTGGAGGGAAGTTGAAGCTGTCCAGAAACATTGCCCCAGGGGAAAAAATAATAACAAATTAATCCATCCTCTCACCACTGAGCCCCAAATTCTGATGATGAAGAAGGAGGAGGAGGTAGGAGTCTGTGTAAGGGTTAAATAAGGTAAAATGTATAAAGTGCTTAGAGCAATGCCTGGCCAACTGGTCTCATTCAATGAGGACCCCATTAGGCACAAAGCATGGGCTTGTCATGGGCCCATCCCCCATCACTGCCTGTGTGTTCTTCAAGGGCACTGTTTCCGGTACCAAAGTCATTCGAGCTGAGGGCATGAGGCTGATGGAGATTTCTACATGTGGAGCTGGCCTCGGGTGGCCTCGGCCAGCAGCGGCTTGAAGCAGGATCTCAGTTCCCCAACCAGAGATTGAAGCCAGGCCACGGCAGTGAGAACACTGAATGCTAACCGCTAGACCACGAGGGCCAGTGGCTAGAGACAAGGCCCTGGCTTGTCTGCTTTGTAGAAATGAATTTCAACAAAGAGACGGAAAGTAGTGAAACAAGTAAGGAGGAAAAAGAGTACAGGTGAATAGGCACACGTGGGCAGGCTCAGAGAGAGAGTCGCACCGTCATGGTAGTTTAAATCACTTATATGGGGCATTTCTTCCAGGTTTCCTCTGGCCAATCATCTTGTTTTGCCTGGCTCTGAGTCCGTGTTTGGTATAACTCAGGGTCCTCCCCTGTGTGCACGCACATCTCTTAGCCAAGATGGATTCCAGCGCAGAAGCCTTTGGGAAGGTTGACACCACATATTATGGGGTGGCACCCCCTCCCTTTTTGGCCCCCAAGGAGCCTTTCTGCACTTATGTAGTTGGGAAGTTCTCCTTGACCTCAAGAATGAGAAATATGTGGTCTCTTTATTTCTTATCTGGGCAGGACTCGACTCTTCTCTACCCCTATCATTATCTTTATATTGGAGAATCTGTCCACAGGGGACAGACTTCAGCTGCTCAGCCTGGGGCCCAACTATCTCCCGCCTCAGAGCCAGAATTGGGCAATCCTTGCACAAAGGAATGATTCTTCAGTGACAGACTCCCCGCACCTGTAGGCTGGTCAGGCAGCTGGGTGGAGGGCAGTGGTTAGAGTTACCCAGGGAGTTGGGGGTTGGGGAGATCTGCCCAGGATCCTCAAACCCAGCCACGTGGGTGGCCTCCGTCAGCCATTTGCAACAATGTTTCTCAATAAGCAACAGTTCCACGAGGTCAGTATTGTAGTACCTGCTTCACAGTTGAGGAAAGTGAGGCTCAGGAAGATTAAGGGAGGAGCCCACTCTCTCTGAGCTCCTCAGCAGCAGTCAGGACTCAAACCCTGGACTCTGATGGTTTATAGTGCACCTAACAGGTCTATCCGTGCTGGATAGATTGATTAACCCAATGGTCACCAGTGATGCTTCTGAAAAAGGCACCTCCTCTCATATCTGCCACGTGAGCCCAGGGAACACCTAAGAAATGATGAGATTAGAGCAGGAAGTGGACAAGGCTCCCCACATCCCCAGTCACCGCAGCACTCGCAAACGCCTGCCCACCGTGAACGCGAGGCTGCCCCACCACACCGCCAAGGTCAGACAGTGTCTTCACATCCTGAACGTGGCATAACGCAGGCATCTCTGAAAAGCCTGGAATAAATCCTGCCCGTTTGCTCCTGCCCTTCTCAGGCACCTCTCAGGCCCCAGCGGTGACACTGCTCTGTTTCCATCAAGGTCCAGCTATTTTTTTTTTTTTTTTTGCGGTACGCGGGCCTCTTACTGTCGTGGCCTCTCCCATTGCGGAGCACAGGCTCCGGACACGCAGACTCAGCGGCCATGGCTCACGGGCCCAGCCGCTGCACAGCATGTGGGATCTTCCCGGACCGGGGCACGAACACGTGTCCCCTGCATCAGCAGGCGGACTCTCAACCACTGCGCCACCAGGGAAGCCCAAGGTCCAGCTATTTTAAAGGGGACTTTAAATAACATCTCTGCTGCCAAGAAATTTGTGTCCCACAGAGACGTGTGATGCTGTGAACAGACGAACAATGAGAGAGGTTCAAGGCCCGGCGGCTGTTGGACAAGGAGTACGAAGTGCCCTCCCCTTCCTTCCATCCTTGGGGATGTCAGTTTCCAGTGACTCAGCAGACATCACCGCAGAGCACCGGCCGTGTGCAGGGCTCTGGGCGCGGAGAGAAAGCTCGGTGACGTTCTGTGCTTGAGGAGGTCACGGTCAGATGCGGAGCAACACACACCATCCTACCCACAAAGCCCCAGACTAGAGGGACTGCCATTCCACAAGCACCTCCTGTATACAACCTGCTCATTTAGTGCCTACTGTGTGCTGGGCCAGGTGATTCACAGGTATTGGCACTAACCCTCACAACAACCTTACCTTGTAGGCAGGTAAGGTTTTTTGGGGTTTTTGTTTTGTTTTGTTTTTTGTTTTGCAGTACGCGGGCCTCTCACTGTTGTGGCCTCTCCCGTTGCGGAGCACAGGCTCCGGACGCGCAGGCTCAGCGGCCATGGCTCATGGGCCCAGCCGCTCCGCGGCATGTGGGATCTTCCCAGACCAGGGCTCGAACCCGTGTTCCCTGCATCGGCAGGCGGACTCTCAACCACTGCGCCACCAGGGAAGCCCGGCAGGTAAGTTTTTTACAGCTTTATTGATGTTTACTTTATATACACTAAACTATACATGTTTAAAATGTAAAATTTCATATCTTGAACATACGTATATACCCATAAAACCATCACCCCAATCAAGATAATGAACAGATCATCATCTTCAAATTTCCTCATGCCATTCAGTCATCCCTCTCTCTTGCTGCCTGTCCCCATCTGCAATCATCAATCTCCTGTCACTATAAATTAGCTTGCATTTTCTAGAGTTTTCTATAAATGGAATCTCAGTATGTCTGCCTTCTTTCACTCAGCACAATTATTTTGCGATTCATCCATGACAGAGCACAGATTAATAGTCCACACCCCTTTTAAAGATGAATCGTATTCCGTTGTGTGGATATATGTACCTCCATGTTTTTACCCATTCACCTGTTGATGGATGTTTGGATTGTTTCTAGTCTGGGACTATTACAATAAAGCTATAAATGTTCATGTACAAGTCTTTATAGAGACACATGCTTTCATTTGTCTTGGGAAAATTCCTGGGAGTGGAATTGCTTCACCATATGATAGGTGTCTTTTTAACTTTTAAGAAACTGTCAAACCATAGTGGTTGTACCATTCTACATTCTCACCAGTCGTGCCAGAGAGCTTGATTTCCTTCACATAACTGCCAACATGTGGTATGTTCAGTCTTTATAGGTTCAGCCATTCTAATAGGTATGTAGTGGTTCTAATTTATATCTAATGACTAAGAAGGTTGAGCATATTTTCTTTTGCTTATTTGCCATCTGTGTATCTTCTTTGGTAAAGTGTCTGCTCAGATCTTTTGCCATTTTTTATTGGGTTGGTTGTTTTCTTATTGAATTTTGAAAATTCTTTACGTATTCTGGATAAAAGTCCTTATTAAATATATGCTTTACAAATATTTTCTCCCTCTCCCCCAGTCTGTGGCTTCTCTTTTCTTTCTCCTAACAGAGTCTTTCCAAGAGCAGAAGTTTTTAATTTTGATGAAGTCCAATGCATCATTTTTTTAAACTTTTTTAAAAAATAAATTTAGTTGGGGCTTCCCTGGTGGTGCAGTGGTTGAGAGTCCGCCTGCCGATGCAGGGGACATGGGTTCGTGCCCCGGTCCGGGAGGATCCCACATGCCACGGAGCCACTGGGCCCGTGAGCCATGGCCGCTGAGCCTGCGCGTCCGGAGCCTGTGCTCCGCAACGGGAGAGGCCACAACAGTGAGAGGCCCGCGTACCGCAAAAAAAAAAAAAAAAAAAAATTTAATTTGGTTGCACCAGGTCTTAGTTTTGGCAGGAGGGCTCCTTAGTTGCAGCTCGCAGGCTCCTTAGTTGTGGCAGGCATGTGGGATCTAGTTCCCTGACCAAGGATCGAACCCGGGCCCCCTGCACCGTGAGAGCAGAGTCCTAAACACTGCAACACCAGGGAAGTCCCTCCAATGCATCATTTTGTTCATAATATCTAAGTGATGTCTAAGAAATCTTTACCTAAATCAAGGTGACAAAGGTTTTTTCCCATTTTTTGAGATGTTTTATAGCTACAGGTTTTACAGTTATGTCTATGATTCATTTTGAGTTAGTTTTTGAATATAATACAAGCTATGGACCAAAGTTTCTTTTCGTTTTTCTGTTTTATGACTGCTCAATTGTTCCACTACCATTTGCTGTGAAGACTGTCCTTACTCCACTGAATCGCCTTCACAATGCTGACAAAAATCAGATGTCCATATTTTTGTGGGTCTATTTCTGGACCATCTACTCTGTTCCATTAATCTATTGTCTCTCATGATGCTAAGGCCACACTGTCTTGATTACTGTAACTTCATTAAAAGTCGAGATCAGGTAGTTAGTCCTTTGAATCTGTATTTCTTTTTCAAAGTTGTTTTGGCTTTTCTAGGTCCTTGGCATTTCCATATGAATTTAGAATCTGTTTGCCAATTTCTACCAAAAAAAAAAAAAGAAAAAGGCTAATGGGATTTTGATTGGGATTTGTAATAATGAGAAGGACTCCATATTTTATTTTGACAGCTTTCAAGACTCTACTCCTCCCCTTTCCCTGTTGGCCCACATCTGGGCATCCTGAAAAGAAAACCTTCATGTCCCTCTGTCCCTTGGCACCGGCAGGAATTTCAAATCACTCAAGCCCCAGTCCACGGATGGGCACTGCCTCCTCCAGGCCCACCCTCTCACCTCAATAAAAATTCAAAGCCACCACCACCACCTTCTGTCTTATTCACTCCAAACCAAGCTCTACCCTTTGGGGAATCCTTTTGCTGTTTGCTATGTGAGTAGTAAACTTTATTTCACGTCCATTAGTGCCCATGGGTCATTTGTCCCAACATTCATAAATTCCCGTGTGGGGTGCTTCCCAGCGTCCAGCATGGAATGCTAAATGCCTAAATAAAGCAGGGTTGTATTGAATCTTTAGATTAATTTAGGAAGAATTGACATCTTAACAATATGGAGTTCTGACCCGTTAACACAGTATTTCTCATTTATTTAGTTCTTCTTCAATTTCCCTCAGCAATATTTTGTAGTTTTAAGTGTACAAGTCTTTCACATCTTTTGTTAGATTTATTCCTATTTCATATTTTATGCTACTGAAATAATATTTTATTAGGATATAATTGACATATAATATTACATTAGTTTCATACTGTATAGCACAGGGAACTATATTCACTATCCTGTGATAAATCATAATGGAAAAGAATAGGAAAAAGAATGTAGCTATATATGTAGAACTGAATCACTTTCCTGCACAGTAGAAATTAACACAACATTGTAAATCAACTATCCTTCAATAAAACAAATTCAAAAAGTATTACATTAGTTTCAGATGTACAACATGATTATTTGATATTTGTATATATTACGACATGGTCACCACAATAAGTCTAGTTAACATTCATCACCGTACATAGTTATAAAATGTTTTTTCTTGTGTTGAGTTTTAAGATCTACTCTCTTAGCAACTTTCACATAGGCAATACAATATTACTAACTATGGTCACCATGCCGTACCTGGTGTACGCCGTTACATCCTCACATCTTATTAATTTTATAACTGGAAGTTTGTACCATTTGATCCCCTTCACCAATTTCACCCACCCGCCCACCCCCCGCCTCTGGCACCACCAATCCGTTTTCTGTATCTGTGACTCATGGGGGTTCTTTCTGGTTCCACAGATAAATTAGATCATGTGGTATTTATCTTTCTCTACCTGACTTATTTCACTTAGCGTAATGCCCTCAAGGTCCATCCATGTTGTAGCAAAAGGCAAGATTTCATTCTTTCTTATGGCTGAATAATATTCCATTGTGTATGTATATCATTTTCTTTATCCATTCATCCATCAGTGAACATTTAGGTTATTTCCATATGTTGGCTATTGTAAATAATGCTGCAGTGAACATGGGGGTGCAAATACCTTTCCGAGTTCATGGGGTTTTTTTCTTTAGATAAACACCCAGAAATGGAACTGCTGGATCATATGGTAGTTTTATTTTTGATTTTTTGAGAAAACTCCATGCTGTTTTTCCACAGTGGCTGCACCAATTTACATTCCCGCCAACGGTGCACAAGAGTTCGCTTTTCTCCATATCCTTGCCAACACTTGTTATTTCTTGTCTTTTTAATCATAGACTTTCTAACAGGTGTGAGGTGATAGCTCGCTGTGGTTTTGATTTGCATTTCCCTGGTGATTAGTAACGTTGGGCATCTCTTAATGTGCCTGTTGGCCTTTGTATGTATTTGGAAAAATGTCTGTGCAGATCCTCTGCCCATTGTTTAGTTGGATTGTTTGGGGTTTTTTGTTATTGAGTTGTAGGAGTTCTTTATGTATTTTGGATACTAACCGCTTATCAGACATGTGATTTGCAAATATTTTCTCCCATTCAGTAGGTTGCCTTTTCAGTTTGTTGATGGTTTCAGGCCCAGCCTATCAGTGACTTCCATTCCCCTGGCCACAGTACTGGGCTCAGACCCAGGCTGATGCTCAGAGTTAGCCCTTGGATTTTTGATAAAAGTGGGGAAGAGGCCATTGCTTTCCTTTGGGATTGCTAAATTGGTGAGGATGAGAATGATTTGCTTGCGGCCATCTTGGGGGTAGCCTGTCTGAGAATGAAGCCAGACAAACACAGCAAGAAAAGGTGGAGAAACAGAGACAGAGAGAGTGAGAATATACGTGTCCTAATCACATTGAACATGAGCCCCACAAAGGCAGAGATCCTTGTCTGTTCGGCTCTCTACCATCCTCGGCACTAGAATGGTGCCTGTACAAACCAGGGACAACTGGTTGTGCCCCTGGATCAAGGCAAACCTGAAGCCAGCACACACCCCACCCCCAGGCTTCCCAGTTTCGCGATCTAACGCATTTCCCTTTCTGTCTCGACCAGTTTGAGTTGTGCTTCTATCACCCACAACCCAGTGAGCCCTAACCCTGCTCTCTAGCCACCACGTGGGGAAACACAGTGCTTGGTCCCTCTAGGAGCTAGGTAAACATTTGTGAAGAATAAAACAAATGAACCCAGAAATCTCTCCTGCCCCCTGACCCCTTTAGCTCTCTCCCCTTTCCCAGGAGCTACTGAGCTATAAATAGCTTAGCCGGGACCATGAATCAGAGATCTACAAAGAAGAAGGAGATCTGCTCTTCCCCCGCACAGCACTATGTCTGCTCACTTGACATTTGGAGGAGACTGGCTGGGTTCAAGGAAGCGGCCTGCATTTCGCTGTGGAAACAGAACCCCAAGGAGAGATGGGAAATTGGAAATTAGCTCCGGGCTAATTGGTCTGGGACTAGACTCTCGCAGACCAGAAGATGCTGGAGGAAAAGGATAATAGCATTAACTGTATGCACATCCCCAGCACATCACAATGTATGTACAATGAGCCTAAGGGAGAAGACTGGGCTTTGGCGCTCCCCAGACCTGTCCTAAAATCCCAGGCTGAAATCTGTCACTGACCGGTCACGTGAGCTTGGGCAGCTGCTATTATTATTGGCCTCACGTCACAGAGGAAATAGAGGATGCTAAAGAAGATGTGACCTGGCCAGAGAGTTGCCACAAGCTAGGAAGAGCGGGGTCTGGGGCCAGGGATCTCTGATTCCCAGGACAGCACTCCATATGCGGGGTCCTGGGCTACCTGGTGGAGGGTGATAGAGTTCTGCCTGGCATCTCCCAGAGAAGCAAGGGTCCGGGAGACCCCACATGCTTCTAGGAAGCAGCTGCCTGAACATGTGTCACTCAGGTGGGCCCCAGGATGCCCCGAAAAGCTGGGTGCTCTGCAGAGAACACTGAGGTCAGGTCCCAGGAGGGGAGCCTGGTGCCAGAATGCCATCCCTCACATTCCCACCGGCCATTGTTCATTGACAATTACATTTATATCTGTGTGGACCCAAGAACATTATAACCCAATTACATTTATATCCTGTGGACCCAAGAACTCCAGAAAAGAGTCGGACTCAGTCCCTGCCATGGAGAATCTCCTCATCCTATGAAGGAGTCTGACCTGGATACAAAGAGGGAACAGCACACAGTCATCCCTGCTATTACTGACCCTGATTTAAAGGGAAGTGATGGAGTTCCAGAGAAATTAAGTGATTTGCCCAAGGTCACAGAGCTCAGATGGCAGAGCAAGTCCAAACCCCAGACTTCTGCCACTAAGGCCCATGCTCCATCCTCCACCCCACCCTGCCCCGCAGAGCATGAGAGAAGAGTTAGGAGAGGAAGAGGCCAGCATGGGCTGGAGGCATCTGGGAGGGCTTCCTGGAGGAGGGGGAGCTCAAGCTGAGCCCTGAAGGACAAACTGGAGGAGAAGAAGAGCATGCAGAGAGGGAGGAGCCGCTCACAGTTTGTTGCCCCCAGATCTCTAGGCCGCTGGGTCTGGAATTCTCCATGAGAAGGTTCAAGGTCTTCCTCAAGCAGGTACCCAGGAGCCTCTCCCCAGAGCAGGTGGAGCTGCCTTCCAGGCCGAGCTGGAGGCAGCCCCCAGGAAGGGGGTGGTGGGCAGGGCAGAGCAGGAGCTCCTGGGAACATTGTGTTCACTCGGTTTCTGTTCCAGGTGCTCCTGAATGGAAGCAAGGATGGCAGTGCCCTTGCCCATCTACTCTGAGAGGACAGTGGTCTCACAAGTGCTCTGATAAGACCATTAGACCATATTCCATCAGCCAGTCAGCGCCACCAGACACAATTCCCTCAAATGTCTCATCAGCCCTAGAACTGCGATGTCTACAGGCCCTGTGATTTCCCTTGCAAATTCCCCCATGGGATCAGCGCCCTGCGAAGGTAAGACTCTCCCCATTATGTCCACAATTGGGGAAATTAGCCCTTTTCCCTCATGTTCTGCTTCCGGAGCCCGTGCTGACAACCCATTTCCTTGTAATGAGCCCACAGAAGCCAAACACCACCACACGGCATGAAAATACACATCAGCGCGTCTGTGGGGTATTCTCCTCCGTGAGCGGGTGCGGCTGGAGAAGCGGGGACTATCTGGGGAGCCAGATGCCCGCGTGCGGGGGGAGATGCAGCCGTTCTCCACACAGACAGCTTTCCAGACTTGACCCCGACAGTGCGTCAGCGATTCTTTTAAATCCCAAATCCTGTCTCCCTCCCTCCCTTCATTTGACAGCTTAGGATGCCATGCTGGTTAGGTGCAAACCCTGAGACGGCACCAGGCTATGGAGATGACTGAGACCATAGTCCCCATCTTGGGGAAAGAAGTGCACTAACGGAGGGAGGCCCGGCAGTGACAGTATTCATTAGTTTATGCAACACACTTGTTGAGCACCTGCTATGCAGGGAGCAAAACCTCCATGGTCCCGGCCCCACAGAGCTCACAGTCCAGAGGGGGAGACAGAGGTTAATCGATCACACAAAGAAGCGTAAGTCCACACATGCAGTAAAGCGTAAGGCCACACGTGCAGAAAAGTTCATGCAGGGCTCAGCATGTCACCGAGCATCTCTGCAGGCTAGAAGGCGGAGCTGGAATCTGAAGGGAGAATAGGAGTTTCACATGAGCTCGGGGAAGAGGGAGAGCATTCAGACAAAGGAACAGCATGTGCAAAGGCCCTGTGGGTGGACAGCTGTTGGCAACCGCGAAGAACTCTAAGGATTGTGTGATTGGAGGGCAGAAATGGGGGAAACAAGAGGCAGACTGTGTGGGGCCTCAAATGCCACCTCAGGAATCTGTGGTTTTGTCCCAAGAATAGCAGAATCCCACTGAAGTGTTTTAAGTGGAATACAAAAGTCAGAGAGAGAATTGATATGACAATCGTTGTTTCCAGAACAATCCTGAGGGCACAGTGAGGTGAATTGTGATGGAGGGAATTTTGGGGACAGTAAAACCTGAAGGAGGGAGTGAGCACCTGGGCTTAAAGGGAAAGGAACAACTTCCGCAGGAGGATGTAAGAATAACAAACATCGACTTGACATCACTCAGTCATTCAACTCATATTCGGCTCATCTGCTAGAATGTGGCCCATCTGAGCCACCCCCAAATGGAGCCCTTTCATCTGGGTTCCACCTCCACACCATCCGGGAATCTGGACACCTCAGCCTGCAGAAGGAGGCTCCCAACAACTCTGCAAGGCAGACATCTTCATCCCGCCCTGAAGCTCAGAGAGGTGAAGGCACTTGCCCAAGGTCACACAGCTCCTGAGTGGCAGGCAGCTCCACGGTGCCAGGCTGGTGATAACATGAGGGGGAGTCACTGTGAACAGAGGGCATTGCCCACCCACATCTTCACGCTGATGACAAAGACAAGCATTCCCAGAGGGAAGGTCCACTGCGGGCTTACTGTGTGTCCGGTGGTGATTCTAAGCACTTTGAACCTACTAGCTTATTTTCTCTTCACAAGAACCCCATGAAGATGTATCAGCCAAAGTAATGCTGCATAACAAACAACTACAAAATACAAGGCTTTAAAACTATAAGTATTTGTGTATCTACCAAGCCTGGGAGTCAGCTGGACAGTTTTATTCTGAGTTTCATTGGCTGGCAGGCAGCCAGGGGTCAGCTGCAGGTCAGATTTGGGGCTGACTCAGCTCAGCTTCACGTGGTCTCTCATCCTCCAGGAGGTTGGCCCAGGCTTGCCCACCTGGAGGCCACAGGGATCCAAGAAGCTGATTTTGGGCTGCCGCATAACTTCTACCACCTTCTGTTGGCCAAAATAAGTCGTAAGTCCAGCCAGATCTAAGGGGTGGGGAAGAGACTTCACCTTTTGACCGGAAGAGTGAAAAAACCACGTTGCGAAGGACGTGGACACAGGGAGGAATGGAAGCTCAGGGTCCTGTAGCAACCAACCTCCCATGAAGTCAGTATTACTATGACATTGACGCTCAGAGAGGTGTGGCGACTTGCTCAAGGTCACATGGCTACGAAGGGACAAAGGCGAGGTTTGAGCCCAGGTCTGTGCCCATCTCCTGATCTGCTGCCTCTTGGAAGCTGTGGGCAAACCCACAGACAGAGACACCCAGGGCCTCAGGCTTTCAAGGTGGAGAGCCCAGGATGCCCCCAAAGTAGAGGGAAGCTGCAGTCTGTCTGGCTCAGGTGGCCTGAAACCTCTGCCGGCCTGGAGGCAAGGGGCTTTCTCTCCCAGGAAGGCAGAGGGGCTGTCTGTTGGGGCCGAGGGGTGGGCTAGCCAGGTTGTGACAGAACCTGGAGGGCACAAGACCCAACTCTGTGCCAAGTGGAGGGTCCGGATTTGATTCATCCACTCACTCATTCATTCATTCATCCATTCAATGAATATGACCTTGTAGGTGAGTCCCCTTGACACCATCTGACCTGGCATTTGTCTGTTAAGACGACTCAGATGTCTTCTCCTCCAGGAAGCCCTCGCTGATCTTCAGGACCAGCCAGTCACCTTTTCGTTTTGCTTCCATAGTCCCTGGGAGTGTTTCCATGCATTGTCAAGGCGGACTCCTGTGCTGCCCCATACCCCCAGGGTCCCATGAAGGAGCCAGACTCTGGAGGGCAGGCAGGGTCACGTCTTCATCTCCTTCTGTCATCTTCCCTCCACACAGGAAGCTCCAGGATGCTTCCCCGGGCCTGGAACAGTGAGGAACTCACAGCCCAAGCTCACGAATACTGAAGAAAAGGAAGAAAGGGGGAACTGAGGGCCTCACTTCAGAGGTAGGGAGTAGAACTGGAGGCAGAGGAGGAAACTGGAAATTAGTAGGTGGTGGGAGTGAGGAAATCCGAAAATATTCCACAGTAAAAATGGTCCGATGGTGACGTATGACATTTGGCTCAATCAGGAACAAATTACTCCTCCCCCGGGGTAGATCTGAGAGTTTCTGGTGCAGAACAGTTCTCACACCTCTTACGTTTCATGCCGAGCTGGACACGTCCCAGGTTCCAGGAGCCAGAGAGCGATCCTGGCACCAGGGCCCAGGGAGGAGCAGGGCGTCTGAGCGCAGCCCCTCCTCACCCAGTGAACGCAAACAAGTTCCTGAGCTGGTGATACTCCTCCATAGACTTGATGAAACCAAGGCTCAGAGAGGTCACGTGCATTGCCCAAGGGCACACAGCTAACCTGGGAGGGTACAGGTCAGATCCCTGCTGCTCTGTTCCCTTGATCCCAGGTTGCATTTCTGGCCGCAGAGGAGGCTTCTGCAGTCCCTGGGGTCATACTCCTCGGGGGTCAGAGGGGCTTCCCAGGCCATTCCACACGACCCTTGTGCTCAGCCCAGCCAGGCCACCGAGTTCTTCCTCCTCCCCCTGCCCGGCCCTGACCCCTCCCTGCCCCACAAAGGTGGGTTGATCCTGGCTGGGACCTTCCTGGCTGTGTGCCTTGGCCCCCTCACTCCACACCTTTCTGGGGCTGCAGTCCCTTCCCCTGTAAAACAGGACAGTGACAACCCCTACCCTCCCCCACCCCGGAGGTTGTAGTGAGGATGGAGTGAACTAATTTGCATAACGTTGGGGGCATTTAGCCAGCAACCTGTTCTCTCTGCTGGAAGCTCCTCTCCTCTTCCCCCTCCTCAGGCACTTCCCAAACCCCTCCCAAGGTCCCCCTACAGCCCCTCCCCAAATCTGGCATTTGTTTCTCATCATTGTTTTATTCCTTCTCATCAGTTTTCATGTAACTATTTTTGTCATTGTTGCTAGTTTACTCACTTGCTTTGGCTGTTCCCCCAGCTGTCGCATCATTTCTACTCACTAGGCCTTCAGGAAGCAGACTCGCAGAGCCGGGACCCAAGTGGCCCGGGGTCGGGGGATGGGCATGGCATCTCTGTGAATTCCTACCTCCCCGCACCAGACTGGGGCTGCTTGGAGCTGAGTCTTCTTGTTCCCAATGTGCAGCCCGGGTGTCCCAGAGCAGTTGTCAACCAATACTTGGTGAATGAGTGATTGAGTGAATGAACAGGGATAAAGGGTGGGCATGGGGAGGGTCGAGTGGGATGGTGAGAGCACTGAAGACCGAGCGATAGGGAGGCTTATGCCAGGCACTGTCCTCAGAGCTTTAAACGGATTATCCCATCGAATATTCCCAGCAGCCTGGTGGGAAAGTAAGCATATTATCCCCTTTTGCAGATGGGGATACCCATGCAAGGATATGATGTGGATTGCCTCGTGCTGTGTATCCGGTTCATTGTAGAGCTGGGATTCAAACCCACGTCTCCCAAAGACTGCCTTCTGGGATCAAGCAGAACATCAATTACCCCCAAAACCTCCAAAAGATTCCCTTTGGTGTAAACTGCCCTTTGGGTCCCTTGAGAATCCTCCTTTATCACCATGGTCACATCCAGTGCTGATGTCAGCATCCTCACTCCGCCATGAATTCTGACCCCTCTACCTATGAAGTCTTGGACACTTGGGAGTCCCTGGTTTAGGCAGGTGGGATGAGGACCTTGAGAGACTAAGGTGGCTACAGGAAAGGGGTGTATCAGGGCTCCCAGGCACAGGGAGCTCCTGGGCCCTGCCTGCCCTGGGGGTGGGGAGATGAGTGTAGAGACCTCAGAATGCCTCCAAAGACAGTTACAAAGAAGGACATTGCAGAAGCAACATTAGGCTCTGGGACAGGTTAGAGGGGAGGTACTCGGTGGAAGGACCTGGAAGGTCAGAAAACCAGTGAGGCTTCCTGACCACCGCCAGGGCTCTGGGCTTCAGGAGTGCCCTCTCCTCTCAGGTGCTGCAAAGGCTGACCCGTCCACCCAGGTGGGTGATAGCGAGCCCCATGCCTGGAGCAGCTCAGCCCGGGTTAGGATCCTGGCTTTGCCCTTCTCTATCTGTGTGACCCTGGGAAAGGTCCACTGCGACCTGCTTTCTGTACCCTGAGCTCTTTTGATCCTCTCTTGCCTCCAGGCTTCTGCAATGCTGTTCCCTCTGCCTGGAACACTCTTCCCACCCTTCTTCACCTGGCTAACGGCTAAGCATCTGCAACCTCAGTTCAACACTCCCTCCATATACTGCCCAGAAGCCCCCCAGCCTGCATTTCCTCTTGCCATCACGTGCTCCTTTTGGCTTCTAAATGCAGGGACTGACTGCATCTGGGTCACTGTCACATTCCCCATGCCCAGGATGTGTCCTGAGCGTGGAGATGCCCAACAGATGGTGGACAGATCCAGGCATGAGTACGTGGCCCCCCTCTACTCCACCTCCTCCTTTGCAAGGTGACTGTAATGATACCAAGAGATATTCCAGGTGAAGAGCCCAGACAACAGGAGGCTCTCAGCATGTGTCACTGCCACCCAATTTATCCCCTTACAGCAGGAAAGATGGAAAAATCAATTGCCTCTGGCTGGAGTGAATTGCACCCAGATGCAGACTCCACATGGTAGCATATGTCGGTTTGTGTGGAATGACTGTGATCTCGGGGTGGACAAGGGTCAGAGACTGTCCTGTAGCCCAAACGTCAGGAGGCCAGAGGATGTGGGGGATGAAGCGCCTCTCTATGCACGGAGACAGTTTGGGGGGAAAATGAAGACTCTCCTCATCAGGCAGTGTTCACGGCAGCCTCGTTCACAGCGGTAGCACCAGATGCATTTTTAACCTTTTGTTCTTTCAGATTTTCAACATGGATCTCAATTAAAGTATGCCCGGACCTTTTTCTCCTATCTTTTCACTCCTATTAAATGCTCAGGGACTAGTGCAGTGAGAGGTGAGGGGCTGACACACAGAGAAAACTCATTTTTAGAGGATTTGATCAAGCTCCGTCTGAGCTGAGCTACGTGGACAGGTGCGTAGGGATGGGCAGGCCTGGGCTGGGCAGCGAAGGTGGCCTCCCTTGGTGGGGCTGAGCTGAAGGAGATGAGGACGGAGGCTGGGCAGTTCTGGCAGGGGGCACCCACCAGGGTGGGCTTCTTTACGTCTTCAAGCTTAGGACAGGGGCTGGGGAAAGGAGGTGACAAACATTTCTTGGATTCAAAACATACTCTGCATCCTTTAAAAGAGAACCCACCTTCTCAGGGCATTGTCTCCCAATTGGCTCCGCAACTGAGCCTTCTGTAGCCATTCCACTTTTCAATTAGACCAGCCACTCCCGGGTGTGTGGTAAGACCAGTTAATTCCACGGACACGAGCCGATGGCTGTGCTTCCCTTGCTGTGACATGAGTTCCCTGATCAGAAGCCGTGCTGTGAGGAATGCCGCGATGGCAGATAAGGCATTCTGGAGTTCACGGGTGATGACGCTGGAAGAGGCATTATGGGCAGGAAACACAAATCCAGGTCCAGAACATGCATCTATTATTGCGAGGATGAGTCTCTATATACTCTGATACAGACACTGTGCCATCCAGTCCCCAGGCTCACAGCAGCATAGGACACCCTCTCGTGCCTGCCCACCAACCTCGGCCGAACTGAACCCCAGAGGGTTTTTCCTCCTTGCCTGGAAAATGATAAGCAACCCAGTGGACTTCTCTGTCATCCGGGGGCTGCAAGCAGACATTCTCCATCGAAGTCTGAAGCCCACCTTTGCCAAGGGAGCCCCCTTCCTAGAGTCTCCTTCTTTGGATACTCTCCCTCAGCCCTGGTGAGTTCTTCAGAGTTCTCTCTTCAAGTCTATCATCACTCTGCTGTCGGAGTAAATATGATGTTTATATTAAACTTCCCCTGTTTAAATGACTGTGTGGTTTGTCTCCTGAGTGGACCCAGACTGACACAGGTACCTCCCTCATAGTGATATAGTGCGGAAAGAACGATATAATTTGTATATAGCAATAGGCTCATGGAAATCACTCTGCAAATATTTGCAATCCTTATCTTGAACTAGAAAACCTATTTATTTATGTTGCAGTGTACCCAGTGGGTTGCAATTTGATTTTTTTGTTTGGGTTGGGTTTTGAGTGGTGGGGGGTAGTTTGAGTTGGTTGAGGTTTTTTGTTGTTGTTTTTGTTTGTTTGTCTTGGTCCTTTGTGTGTGTGTGTGTGTGTGTGTGTGTGTGTTTTGTCTGTAAGAGAAACTATTGAACCATGGACATGAAGGATGGCAGGACTTAGAGTGGGTGATTTTTCTAAGTAGCCCAGGGCCTCCTTGGAGGAAATAAGCAAGAAGATCAATTCCTGTTCTCTGAGACTCAAAGATCTTAAAAAACATCAGGAAGGTTCAGTTTACTCTGAGTGAGGCCCGTGGTAGGAAAGTCCCCCGAAATGAGATCTTCACTTGAGGGAACGAGGAGGAAGCATAAGGTTACCACTGAAGCAAGTCAAGTGGCTAAAAATGCTGAGAATGGTTAGAGTGTCAGGTAGGGGTTGGGAAGAAACATGTGGTCCCCATGTTGGTAATTGTGTCCTGCAAGTGCCTTTAGGTGGGGCTGACGGATTGTCCCACTGAGAGCCCATGTGTGTCAAGAGGGAGAAGCCTCTGCAGTAAGCAGAGCACTGAAGGCAGGAAGGCCCTGCTCCAAGGAGCCCTTGGCCCAGGCAGAGACTGAAACTATGGGCAGAGTTGGGGACAGCAGCAGGAGGCCACGTTCATGGATGTGACCTATAGGGCAGAGGCAGGACCTTTGGGACTGTTCAGGGTTCAGATGCCCTCACCTCTGAGATCAGAAACAATGCCCAGGTTGGTCCCTTAAAGAATAACCAACTTCCTGCTGTGACCATTTCACAGATGAGAACGTGGAGGCCCAGAAAGAGGAAACAATTGACCAAAGACCACTGAGCAAGTTAGCCATAAGCCTTGGGCTCAGATCCTTTCACTGAGCTCCTGTGTGGGCCAGGCGGGAAGAGGGGCATGATTAGAGACTCACTGGAAGCAAGATGGTACCCAGCACAGTGCCTGGCAACTCAGATGTGCACAGTAAATTATAACTCAGGGAAAGAGCTGGAGAGGCACAGATACAGATAAAAACAAGGGAAAAGTTTCTAAAACATAAAGGAAGAAGACAAGAGCACAATTTCTGTTATACAGACAGACAAACTGAGATCAAGTTGCCTAAGGTGGTAGCAGTGATGAGATGTCTTCACAACTTTGTTGATGGTGTATCTTCAGCTTAGAAAACTCTGCGATTACAGAGGCTGAGGGAATAAAACAGGATAAGTGCTTCAAAGAATTGATTCTGTTGCATAGACAGCAAGGCAAAAATAAGAGACAAACCATGGGAAGCACCAGCACAGCCGCCCAAAATCCAGGCAGCCCAGGGCACAAAGACCTTGGAAAGACACCACCTCTGCTGCTCACCTGCTCTGACACTGGCTGGCCTTAGCCAACTCCCTGGAATTTCTCTCCAGGTTTCTCTCCATCGGCTCCCACAACCCAGGAAACCATGCTCCAGGCAGGGGACAGAGTCCTCAGGGCTCCTCACTCCTCCTCTGGCCCCATCATCTCACATGAGGAGAGTCCAGCCACATCCTGGTCTCCCTGCTCTGGACTGATTCTTTCCTGTTCACCCTCAGACATTTGATCCTGTCATTTCCAGTCTCAACACCCCCCTCTAACACACACACACACACACACACACACACACACACACACACACTGAGAAGCAGTAAAATGAGTGGTAAGGGCAGAGCTCTTAAGTCACATAGACCTAGTTGAGACTTCCAGTTTTGCCATTTCCTGGGTGATGTTGGACAGGTTACTTAAAGTCTCTAGACATTAGTTTACCTGTCTATAAAATAGGCATATTACACAGTTATCCATTTTAGCCAGGAATCCTCAGCTACAAACGACAGAAATCTAGCTCACCCTCACCCACTGCAGATGGGTCTCTTCCAAGTTCTATATTGGGGGAGGGGACAACAAGTGTGGCAAAGACAGCTCCAGGCTTATGGAATCCCAGCCAGTGATCCCAGGACAAAGGGCGGCCTTTCCCTGCCCAACATTCATTTACCTAACCCCAGGGATAAATTCTTATTGGCCAGACTTGATCCACGTGCCTACTTCTGTATCAATCACTATGGTCATTGGGATGGCAGTCACTTCTAGCTTACATACTTACCCTTGTGGTCAGAGTTACAAGCCCCTCCAGGAACACAGACTGGAAAAGAGGCAAACAGGAGAAATGAGGGTGATACTAAATAGTGGAAGAAGAGGGGGGTGTCCTCAGATAGGAATATGCAGCAGAGGTCCACTGAATGCCTCCTGGCATTATGGTAAGATTTAAAGGATGTGAAACACTTCTGTCCATGGTTAAACACTCAATAAATGCTAACTCTCAAAATGACCACCGTTACTTTCAATGTAAATCCAGAAGACTTCCACTTCCCACTACAATGGAGTAACAGGGACTAAACTTACCTGTCTATCTTATATAACTTATAAATCAGATAAAGCATATGATATGACAGTTTTCAGGTATAGAAAATAGGCAACACAGCAAAGTGATCCTTGAAAGAAGGAAAACAAAGGAAGTGAGGACTACAGAGTCCCTGGCTAACTGTCTGGAGAGCGTTTCCAGGCCCAGCACAGGAAGGGGAACTCAAGCAGAGCCCAGAAGTCTCCCTGAACAGAGGAGACAGTTGAAGATTCTAGAGGTGGAGGTGGCTAGAATTTATAGGGAAGAGTACTAGAGAGGAGCAGACTGCTCAGAGAGGAGAGAGCTAGAGAGAGAGAAAAAAAAAAAAAAAACTTCAGAGGGTCCCCTTGAGCTTTTAGCTGATCAGCACATGCATTTTAGTAAACTACCCATGACTGGGAAAAACAATGGAAAGGAGGGGGTAGAACAGTTCACCTGGAATAGTGCATTTCCCAGCAAACTGGTGTCATAAAACTTCATAAAACACAGAAGAATGAGGCAAATTATTCAGAGGGTATTATCTAGTAGTGGAGGTAAATTAGCCCTAGGATGAATGTTGCTCTGGTCCTGGCAAAAAAAGCTTAAAAGCAAGTCTCAAAGAATCAAACTGTTTTCAAGCAATTTGACTGCAACCCAGAACAAAAATCAAAAATATTTAAAGGAATAGAAAAAATATCTAGCACTCAACAAGGCAAAATTTACAATGTCCAGTGTCCAAATAAAAATTATCAAGTATGCAAAAAAGTAGAGTCACACAAACCATAGTGAGAAAAATCAATCATTAGAAACATGTCTAGAAATGACACCATTGATAGAATTAGTGGAGAGGATATTAAAGCCAATTATCTAATTATGTTCCATATATTCAAGAAGTCAGAGGAAAGCTTATGCTATATGAAAACATATTTTTCAATGCCTAAATAAAATTACTAGAGAAGAAAAATATATTGTCTGACATGAATTATACACTGGATGGGATAAACTGCAGAAGAAAATGCTAGTAAACTTGAAGACATAGCAATAGAAATTATTCCAAATGAAACACAGAGGGGAAAAGACTAGAGAGAAGTATAAACCGAGCATCAGTGTTCTCTGAGACAGTTTAAGCAGCCTCAATAGAGTCCCCCAAAAGGGGTGATTGTGATGAAAAAATATCTGCATAAATATTGATCAAAATTTTTCCAAACTTAATAAAAAATCTATAAATGCACAAACTCAAGAATCTCAACAAAGTGAAGCACAAAAAAAGTGAAGAAAACTATCCCAAGTCATCATAATCAGATTACCTAAAACCAGTGATAAAGAGAACATCTAAACAGCAGTCAAAAAAAAAAAGACAATTCACAGAGGAACAAAAATGACAAGAACAGCAGACTTTCTCTCAGAAACACTTCAGGCCAGAAGTCAAAAGAGCAACAAATATCCTGGGGCGGAGGGGATAAAACTGACAAGCGAGAATTCTGTACCTAACAAAAATATATTTCGAGAATGAAGGTGAAATGAAGATTTTTTTCAGACATAGAAAAGCTGAAAGAATTTATCACCCATACATACACATACAAAAACAAAAAGTTTAGAAGAAAGCAAATGGACTCATACTGCTTTAAGGTTCTTTTACAAAATGAAAAGTGATATAACATTACCTAAAAATAGACTGTGATAAGTTAAATTTGTACAATACAAATTTTAAGGCATCACTTTTTTTTTAATAAAAGGCACAACTTATAAGCCAAAAATGAGATAAAATGGAATCATAGAAAAGTACCCAATTAGTCCAAACAAAGGCAGAAAAAGAGGAAACAGGGAACAAAGAACTGATGAGACAAATAGAAAGCAAAGAGTAAGCCAAAAATTTTTAACCCAACTATCTCAATGATCCCATTAAAGGTAAATGGTCTAAACACCCTTAATTAAAAGACAGAGATTGTCAGAGTGCATTTAAAAACACAAGGACCAACTGTATGATGTATTATTATTCTCAATATTCCCAATGCCTTGCACATTACCTGGAATATGGTAGGCATCAATAAATGTTTGTAAAAGGAATGAATAATGAAAGAACTGTAGTTAATGGCAGAATTGGTCTTTTGTTTTCTTTGGGAGGGCAGGTTCTTCCCATATGCTATAGCTTTAAGGGTCATGGTGCTATAGATTTTGGCCTTACCCCCAAATATATTCCTTGTAAGATTCCTGGAGAAGCCCCTTTCCATCTTCGGGTAAGTGTCCTCATCTGTAAAAGGAAGTGTTGGGCTACCCTTAGCACACATCCTCTTACTTGAGTGACAGGAAAGGGTCAGTCTTGGGCCAACCTGGGGGACCCAGGCAGCCAGGAGAGTGCTGAGAGCCTTGTTTCCTAGGAATCTTGAGACAAGAGTGGAGAAGTTTCTGGGTGCATAGAAGGAGAATTTTGCTGAATTCACAATTTTTCCTAATATGATACTATGATAAGATTCTTCTAAATCTCAAGTAGAGTTTCTAAATATTGAAATTACATTTTTACATTTTCATGGGTAATATTGAGAGGTTTGTCTTTAAAAGTACAATAAAATCTCATTAATTCAAATTAGTCATAATTCTGGACACCTCTGCATTATCTAGAAAAAGTGTTTTGCTAAACCTCTTAATAATGTAAACAAGACAGGAAGTATGAATATTTATCCTACTTCGGTGAGGAAATAGTTTTCAAGTATTTTATGCAGAAATTCACCAGCCTGGAAGGGACCTCTGTAATAGTCTACCTGGTCTCCACCCTCTGGTCATGCCCCATGTTGTCTATACCCAAGTGAGCTCTCAGAAATGTAACAATAGCTAACATTTATGGAGCACCTGCTGTATGCCAGGAATTGGACTAGGCGTTATACATGGATTAACTCTTTAACCCTCACTACAAGACTATGAGTCTATTATCATTCTCATTTTACAGATTTGGAATCTGAGGCACAAAGAGGTTGATAACTTGCCCAATGTCACACAGTTAGTCAACAGCTGAGCTGGGATTCTATCCCAGAAAGCTGTACTCAATAGCACACTCTTTTAATTACTCTCCAGTGCCACCTCCCATTACAGAGCTAACCAATTCATTCTTCTGCATAAAAATGTTTTAAAACCCACCTCCTTTCTTTAAAATCCCACCTCCAGGCCTGTGCATTTACTGATCCCTGCCTAGTGTTCTCTGTCACAGATCCACATGGCTAGGTCCTTCCCACCATCCAGGCCTCTACTCAAATTTCACTTCAACCTACTGAACTTTTATATTCCCCCCTCCACTCACACCAGGCCCTCTTCTTGCACACGGCCCTCATTTGTTTCCTTCAGGTACACCGTCACTGTCTGAAATCAACCTGTTATTGTTGACTCACTTATTAGCTGCCTCCCCTTCTGGAATGTCTCAGCAGGGTAAGACGCTTGCCTGCATTTTTTCATGGCTGTATTCTTGGTCTCTAGAATAGGGCTTGACACAGAGCAGGTACAAGATATCTATTAGTTGGATGAATAAATAAGTAAAAGAATAATTTTTTTTTTTTTTTTTTTTTTTTTTTTGCGGTACACCGGCCTCTCACTGTTGTGGCCTCTCCCGCTGTGGAGCACAGGCTCCGGACGTGCAGGCCCAGCAGCCATGGTTCACGGGCCAAGCCGCTCTGTGGCATGTGGGATCCTCCCGGACCAGGACACGAACCCACGTCCCCTGCATCAGCAGGCGGACTCTCAACCACTGCGCCACCAGGGAAGCACTATATATCCCCAATCTTACCATACCACGTAGCGCATGATGGCTTCCACTAAATGCTAATTAAATGGACAAATGGATGGATGTTGGAAGTACAAATACCTCAGAAGTTATCGTAAATCAGGTATGAAGTTAATCTTTGATTTGTCCATGAAACAAATTTTGCTGAACTATTTGAAAGAGTCACTAAGATGGTTAAGGAGATGTTTCTCCTGTTTAAAGGAGTGCATTATTTTCTGGATATTACCATTCATAAATTCATTGGCCTGAAAGGGTCTTCAGTGGTCACCTAGGACTACAGTCTCTTAACAGATGAGAAAACTGAGAATCAGAATGAAGAAACAAAAAAAAAACTCATGCAAGATCATGCCCTGAGTCACAAACAGATCCAGACCAGAAGCCAGCTCTCCTGCTTCCTTAATAATTATTTCTGAAGCACTCAGGAGGTGCTCTTAAAATCTGCTTGCAGGCACATAAATACACAACTTCTCTTGAAGACACTCTAATCACAACAATAATAACAATTTTAAAACCAGTAATGGAAAATGCTTTAATCCTCATGACCCTAAGAGGTGGGTACCATTATTATCCCCACTTTAAAAGATGAGGAAACTGAGTCCCAGGGAGGTGAAGTATTTTGCCTATGGTCAAATAGGTTACAAACGGTAGAGCCAAGATTTGAACCCAAGCAGTCTGGCAGGGTGTATCCGAAGCATTTGATTTGGTAGATCCACTTCTAGGACATTCTGCTAAGAAAAGGATTATGATGCAGGGAGCAACACACTTAAAATGAATGACACTGTATTTCTAAGAACACAGACCTATTCTTCTGACCCAGACCAGACATGGTATGTCTCTACCAATGAATAGATATCTGCCCCTGGTCTGCTGATGCAGGCATTGCTGATGTGGTTTGCCTCTTGCTCTGAGATAGAGCATTTCAAGACACAGAATCTTGTCTTTCTCAGGGTCAGGACCAAAGACCTTTCTCCCTGATCCCCATGCTGTCATCCCCCCAGCATGCAGCCTCAGGATGATGTGATGCCCTGAGCACCTTGCTCAACCCCAGCCTGGCACTTCCATGCATCCCTCATTCATAACATGCCTCTCACTATTTGTGGAAAATTGACACACAGACGGAGAAGAAAGGGGGATGGTAGGAGGCACATTTCTTCAACCTAAATGGATCTGTTTTGCTGGCAGGAGATGGATGACAAAGAGACGAGCTGGCAGGGCTGAAATGGCAAAAAGGCTTATAAGGAAATGTGGCAGTCTTGGTGCTTAATGGGGGACACCAGGCGTGAGGACACAGGGGCAAATCTCCCGCCTTCTCCTTCTCCCTGGAACAGGGATGCATATCAGGGATCCTGTAAACATTTCCCAGCAGGAGAGCCTTCTCTCCTCAGCCGGTTTCTTATTTCAAGACATTAAAGAGGCTTCTACTGTGAGTTCCCTAAAATTTCTCCATTCTATGGTTTCCACTGAAAATTACATTTCTCTCATATATGTCCTTTTTTTTTCCTTTTCCTACCACCTTGTGTCAACTATCTCTTCTCTAGAAGCACTGAACTGAGATAAAGATGATTAGGGGATATTTTTATCTCACTTAAAGATAACCAGGAGCGAATGGGAGTAAGCATACCTACCTGGAGACTTCACCTCAGTTCACTTCTTCCTTCTTGGTTCCTGCCCTACTGCTCCCCCTTCCTTCCTCCTCAAAGGCTGCCCTGGGAGCTCCCAGCACAGGGAGGTTTGATGCATCCTCCAGGGCCTGCCTCCCAGAAATTGTGTTCCCACATTAACCCTGATCAGAAGCAAGTTACCATGAAAGGCTCTGATTTCCTGGAAAATTGAAGGGAGGGGCCTGGGGGGCAGAATGTGGAGGCCCTTCCTGCCTTGGAATGAGATGCCAGTGACAGCTCCTCTGTAGCAATACCTTGAAGTCACCTACGGGCCCCTTGGAGCCCACTGAGAAGACACCATGCTTTGACTGGGTGAGCGGCAGAATGTAAAAGTCAGCTGACAGGAGCTCAATAGAAACTTATTAACTTTTAATGCAGAGCAGCCAAGGCTGCTTAAATATTTAAGAGTACAATTCATCACTTGAAAGACCAGTGAGGGCTGCAGAGAGATGCTGGTCTTCTGGGATCTTCATTACCAGGATTTTAG
Source organism: Tursiops truncatus (assembly GCF_011762595.2). Classification (NCBI taxonomy): domain Eukaryota; kingdom Metazoa; phylum Chordata; class Mammalia; order Artiodactyla; family Delphinidae; genus Tursiops; species Tursiops truncatus. Next base: position 159,935,073 of record NC_047034.1, on the reverse strand, counting down.
CTATTATAGCATCTTGTACTAAGTACTGATTCATAATAATACTTCTCATTTATTGAACACATATTATATGCCAGGCACTATGTGATGAGTTCTACATACATGATGCCACTTCATCTCCACAATAACATTGAGAGGCAGAGATTATGTTCACCATTTTATATATGAAAAAGTACAGGTTCAGGGAAGCTGAGGGGCATGCCCAAGGTGGCACAGCAAGTAAACGGCAGAGTCAGAATCTCAACTCAAGTGCATTAGATGCTAAAAGCCACACTTTTGACTTTTGTGTTGGTCATGATGGGGCATCAGCAGCATGCCTGCGCCACCACCACTGCCATAAACAAATGAAAAACTGGATAAGACACACGACACAGCTATTCCAGACACTGGGGAGCAGACAGTGAGGAACTGTGATCTCTGAGAGAAGAGGACAAATGAATTGAGCCCCAGAGCACACGGGCTTCAACCTGGAAGCTCTTTCCAGGCTACAGCAACAGAGGTAGAAAGGGGCCGTTTCTCTGAGTTGAAGAGGCAGATCTGAGATTGGGGAGACAGAGGTAACTAGAATCTGCAGACAGAATAGCAGAGAAGAGGGAACGACACAGAGAAAAATCTCCAGAAAACTGCATAGAGGGCCCCTGATTCTGTTGCTGAACAGTAAGCTGTGTAGACACAGGGTGAAAGTCCATGGAGCCAGACAAAGAATGTCCAAAAAGCACAAATCTCAGAGTCCACAGGGCTGTGCAACTTAAATCTGACCATGTGGAGTAGAGACCCCCTCACTGAACATTTGGGGTAATAAGTGAAGCCTTTTAAGGATAATGCCTTAGAAATGAGGCTAAATTAGCCCTCAGGTAAGGCTACGCTAGCCCCATCATAGCAACACTACAAAACAAGCCCAAATGGATCAAGCTGACTTTCGAGCTGACTTTTTTTTAACCACTTGCCAAAACAACTTCAATACTCCTTAAAGGAAGATAATGAAATCCAGAAACTCAAAAACAAAACATCCAAAATGTTCAGCATACAATCAGGAGCTACCAGACATGCCTAGTTATTATATTATACATAATAACTATATGGAAGAGAGTTCATTCTCCCAGTTGAGGGGGGGAGGAAAAAACTGAAAAAACTAAAGGAGGAGAAAAAAATCTATTTACTTATATCTATAGATAGATAGATAGTTTATATATATATAATATATATATTGTAGATTTATATCTATGAAGTTGTTATATATAAAGTATATTGTGAATATCATATATATATATATATATATATATATAAATTCACAACCATAGAGTAAAATGTGTACCTAGTGAAGAGAAAAATGAAACATGTAAATAATAACAATGTAGTGCAGGATCTATAACTTGGAGAAGGAAAAAGTATGAAAGCAACAACACAAAGGATGGGATGGAAGAAATAAAAGTCTTCTGTTGTGAGGTTCTTACATTACATGTGATGTGGTATAATATTATTTGAAGATACAGTGTGCTATGTTAAAGTTGCCTATTGTAAACCATAAAGAAACCTCTAAAAAATAAAACAAAAAAGAAATATAACTAATAAGACTATAAGAAATATAGCTAATGAGAATATAAGAAAGAATACTAAAAAAATGCACATTCTGTTCAAAAGATAGCAGGTAAAGAGGAAAGTGGAACAAAAAACTAGTGATACAGATAGAAAATAAATAACACTTAATAGATAAAACTGATAGACTTAAATCTAAGCATATTGTAGATTTAATCAAGTGCAAATAGTCTAAATATTCAAATTAAAAAGCAGAGATTGTCAGATTGGAGAAAAAAAGAGACAACTCTCTGTTGTTTATAAGAAATACTGACTTTGTATGCTAAAGACACAGAGTCATTGAAAGAAAAGAATGAGAAAAGATATACCATGGAAACACCAATCATAAGAAAGCTGGAGTGGTTATATCAATATCAGCAAAGTAGACTTCAGGACAAGGATATTACAAGAGATCAAGAAGGACATTGCATAATAAAAGGGCATCAATAATATATAACATTTCTAGATGTATATGCGTCAAATTACCAAATAACAGAGCTTCAAAATACAATGAAGCCAGAATGAAGAAAACCAAAAGGAGAAATAGAGAAGTCCACAATTAAATCAGTAAGAATATAGAAGACTTGGACAACACCACCTTAACCTCACTGATATTTATAGAACACTTTACCCACCAGCAGGAACATACATTCTTTTCAAGTGCACATGGAATGTACATTAAAACAGACCACATTCTGCACCACAAGTCTCAAAACATTTTTTTAAAAGGATTGAAATCCTACAGAGTATGAACTTTGACCACAACATAATTAAACAAAAAAATCAATAACAGATATTGGTGTTAGTCCTAAATATTCAGAAGCAAAGCAACTTACATCTAAATAATCCATGGGTCAAAGAAGAAATCACAAGTAAAAATTTTTTTTAATTTTTTAAGGTAAATGACAATGAAAATTCTACATATCTAAATCTGTAAATTTTTAAGTCATAAAACACTACTTAGAGGGCAATTTACACCTTTCAGTACTTAGAAAAGAATAAGGAATAAAATTACAATAAAAGCTAAAAGGAAAAAGAGTAAGTTAAACCCAAAATAAATAGGAGAGAAATAATAAATACAAGAGTTGAAATCATGTTCTGATAATATATAATACTAGAGAAAAATTAATAAAACCAAAAACTGGTTCTTGGAGAGGACTAATAAAGTTGATAAACCTTTAAGTAAACCAATCAAGAAAACAGGAGAAAGTCTCAAATCACAAGTATCACGAATGAAATAAGGGACATCACTACAGATCTTATCAAAACTAAAAGAATAATAACTAAATATTGTTAATAATAATATGCCAATAAATTTGACAATTTAAACAAAATGGTCCAATTCTTCTAAAGACACAAATCACCAAAACTAACACGATAAGAAATAGAAAATCTGAACAATCCTGTATCTATTGAACAAATTGAATTTCTAATTAAAAATTTCCCACAAAGAAAACTCCTGACCCAGACTGATTCACTGGTGAATTCTAACCACTTTTTCTCTTTTATATAAGAAATGATAGCAATCTTACACCAGTTATTTTGGAAAATAGAAAAGGGCATACTTCTCAACTCATTCCTTGAAAGCAGTGTTACCTTGATAACAAAACCAAAGACACTTCAAGAAAAGTCAACTAGACTAATATTCCCCATAAATGTAGATGCAAAAATCCTTTTAAAGACATTAGCAAATCAAATTCAGAAGTATGTAAAAAGACATCATGTCCAAGTGGGGTTTAATCTCAGACATGCAAGGTTGCTTTAACCTTGGACCAGTTCCCTCAACCACCAGTACACGTTGTCACATCCACCCTATTCTCCTGATGAGCAATGAACTTCTCCAGAAGTCTCTCCCTCTTCCTCTCGTTCACTCTACGAGAGTGAACGAGCACCTGCAATGGGCCAGGTTCATACTAGGCAGCAGATATAAGAACGGAATAAAACACTGTGGCTCTCCTTGAGTACCTCGTCATGCAGTGTAGAGGCCTGGAACGGATGTAAGGACATGCACGAAAGAGAAGAGAAGTCAGAACAAAGGGTGGGAGAGGAGTCATTAACCTGCGGGGCACAGAAGAGGAAGTCATGCATTGCCTCCAAGGGAGGCCCCGGAAAGAAGACATTTTTTTAAAAAATTTTATTGGAGTAGAGTTGATCTACAATGTTGCGCTAGTTTCAGGTGTACAGCAAAGTGACTCAGTTATACACATACACATATTCATTCTGTTTTAGACTCTTTTCTCATATAGATTATCACAGACTATTGAGTAGAGTTCCCTGTGCTATACAGCAGGTCCTTGTTGGGAGGAAGAGACATTCGATTTGGGCCTTGAAAAACAAGCAGGTTCGGGATGTCCCATCACAAGTCATTTATTGTATGTGCCTGCAACTATATATGTTTAGCAATAAATAAATAGCTTTTAAAATACCAGAATACGCAGTGCTTACATATATGCCCAAAACACTTCTGCACAAGCATGTGATCTGAAAGGATCCTGAGTGAATTTGTGTTTCCTCAACTCAACTGCATGCGACAACTTCAGAACCAGGTCGTCTGTGGGAGGCTACTCTCTGCATTTGCCAGGTGGAAAAAAGCTGAGGGTGGGTGGCAGGGTGTTGGGGGGCAGCATCGGCTAAGGCACAGAGGCATGAAAGTCAGGTACAAAAGGAAGTCGTACGGAGCTCCATGGGGCTGGAGCACAAAGTATAGGCAAGAGTTGGAGAGGGAGGGGCAAAGAACAGACCTTACACTCCAGGGTAAAGAGATGGGAATGTATTCCAGAGGCCGGAGGTGTTCACTGGCCTGCCAACCTTGGCCTTGAGATGCTTAAGGAGCCAGAGCAGTGGGGGCAGGGGAGGGCAGCGCCAAGTTGCCCCCCCATACACACTTCAACCTAAGAAGCTCTGCTGCTATGACTTTGAGATTTGGGGGATCCGTGTCAGATCCCATTTGAGAAAAAGGGAGACGATCCTTAATGATAATATAAAAATGTGAATAAAACCATTTAATAAATGATATTTAAGGTCCCTTGTCTTGGCACAGAAGATGCAGGCTGGGGAGACCAATGTCCTTTACCCAATCCCCCACACAGAGACTCATCCCCTGTATGGAGAGCCCTGAGGTGAAGAGGCAGGAGCCAGGGCTTAGAGGGCTGACTTACTGCTGATTAGCATCTCATCGCCCTCCCCATCCGGGGGCAGCTGAAGACATCCAGCCGGATTATACTGTCCTGAGGGAGAGGTGCCCTTTCAGAACCCAGCACCCTCTGGAATAGAGTAGGTCCAATAGAGACACGGCTCGTATCACCTGGACGAGGCTTTGGATGGAGTTCAGCCCACCACTCACTGGAAGCTCAGCTCCCATGGGTGGGCCCAGTATCAAGGCTGCTATTTAAGGACAATGATTTCATTTCTGGGGCCTCTGGCCTCCCCCTGCCAACTTCTTAGCCACTTACTCCAGGCAGAGTGCCCCAGGACAAGGGCACTGAATCACGCTCCCAATAACTCCCCCTCCTGCAAATAAATAGACTCCAACTCACTGCAAGAGGCCAAGGGCCCTCATCAAAGGGAGCTTGCACATAACTGGAAATACCTTTAACACCCTGTGGGTGGCTGTTTCCCCATATCGTTCTGTGACAAAGTTGAGAGAGTCAAAGACATTGATTTTTCCGGAGCTGAGCTGTGAGCCCAAGATCAAGATGGGGGGTAGGGGTGGGCATAGTGCAAGAGGGTGGCTTTACAATGAAATTATGGTTATTGTTCTCCTGGTAGCATTTCTTCTGTGCTGCCATGGCAGACGGTTCTCTGAGTGACAGCAGATCTGTATTTCATCAGGACACTTTAGTCAAAAGATCAATGATACTCTTGGAACCGCTCTGCCAGTCCACGGGGCCAGATGAGCCCGTTGACAACCCTGCAAAGATCCAGCTAAATCAGGTAGCTGTCGACAGATGCTGGATTCGCAATCATAGCGCATCGATTTCCTAAGTGATGCTAAATCCGAGTGACTTTAATTTGTCTCCTTGTTTTGTCCTTGTGAAGAGGGCCCTTTTGTAATGAAGTGGTTCTTCTTTTGTAATGAAGTGGTTCCCTCTCTGGGGAAAGGGAGCTATTTGAAGGCAGGCTCAGGATTTGACAGCGAGCAGGGTGGGAGGATGGTCAAGAGCTCTGTGGCCTGAATACCCTTCAGTGGCCGAGAAATAGTCCTTAAATTTCCAGCCCCTAAGGAAAAGCAAATCTTTTTCTTTAAAAATCTTAAATCTTTAAGATTAAAAGCAAATCTTAAATCTTTAAAAGCAGATCTTTTAAAATGCAAAATCGCCCAGCTACTGAGCAGCTGAGTGACCTCTGAGGTCAATCTCTCTGGCTCCATTTTCCCCATCTATAAAATGGGCATAATGATGAAACCTCATCAGAGGGATATTCAGAGATCTGGTTATGTAATTCATGCAAAGCAATGGGCACAGGGCCTGGCACGGAGGAAACTCTCACTGTCTGGAGATGATTATGGTCATCATGAGGCACCATTTTCTACTGGGCACTCACCGCACGCCCCAAGATACCGTGTGCCTCCCATACCTCATCTCATTCAGTCCTCAAGGCCACCTCACAGGGGGCAATTTCCATTTCAGGGAGGAGGGGACTGAGGTCCCGTGAGCTTCAGCAAATTCCGAAGTGGGCGACAAGGTAGCAGGTCTGGGTTTCAAGCTCAAGTCTGTCTGATGCCTCTACACCTCCTTCTGGCTACTCAAAGTATGGTCCTTGGACCAGCAGCATGGACATCACCTGGAAACTTGCACATTTTTCAGTGGACATGGGGAAGCCAAACCAAGACTGTCACTCCTGTTTAGCAGCTCCTGTCACATAATTTTTCATCTAGCAGAATTTTTATAGCATGCCAGTGTAGCTGGGATGCATCTCCCACTTTATGGATGGGAAACTGAGGCTGAGAGAGGCTGAATGACTTGCCCCAGGTTACCCAGTGACTGGAGGAAGAGCCCAGGCCAGAGCACAAGCCTCCAGTTCCAGTGCTGTGCCTGCCACACGGAGCCTCCTGGAAATGAAGGGCAATCACTGAGACCAAGAGAGAGAGATCACGTGATGGGAGCTGAAATGTTCCTATGTCCATTCGTTCTGCCCGTGGCAAAGAGTTTGAGGAAAATGAAGACCCTTACTCTCCAAAATGACTCTCACTCCTCCTGTTGTGGTGCCTGAAATTCCATCGGGAAGTCAGCATTGAGATCTTTTAAAATGCAAACGGCCCTGGGAGAGGGTGTTGGAAGTGACTTCAGAATGCTCTGCCTCATAAAGAGAGTCCAGTGGTGACCAGAACCCCAACTTAGGACTCCTGCCTGCTGGCATCCAGCTGTTTCTTCCATCCCTCCTGCTAATGACATTAACAACTGTGGACAAGGAATGTCACCTGGCATTTCAGTAAACAAAGGATGCTGTAGCCATCAAACCACTAGCCACTCATGGTATACTTAAAGTGATGAAAGGGAAGAACCTACAACCAAGATTACTCTACCCAGAAAGGATCTCATTCAGATTCGATGGAGAAATCAAAAGCTTTACAGACAAGCAAAAGCTAAGAGAATTCAGCACCACCAGACCAGCTCTACAACAAATGCTAAAGGAACTTCTTTAAGTGGGAAACACAAGAGAAGAAAAGGACCTACAAAAACAAACCCAAAACAATTAAAACAATTAAAAAATGGAACATACATATCGATAATTACCTAAAACGTGAATGGATTAAATGCTCCAACCAAAAGACACAGGCTTGCTGAATGGATACAAAAACAAGATGCATCTATATGCTGTCTACAAGAGACCCACTTCAGACCTAGGGACACAGACAGACTGAAAGTGAGGATATAGAAAAGGATATTGCATGCAAATGGAAATCAAAAACAGCTGAGTAGCAATACTCATATCAGATAAAATAGACTTTAAAATAAAGAATGTTACAAGAGACAAGGAAGGACACTACATAATGATCAAGGGATCAATCCAAGAAGAAGATATAACAATTATAAATATATAGGCACCCAACATAGGAGCACCTCAATACATAAGGCAACGGCTAACAGCTGTAAAAGGGGAAACTGACAGTAACACAATAAGAGTGGGGGACTTAAACACCTCACTTACACCAATGGACAGATCAACCAAAATGAAAATAAATAAGGAAACAGAAGCTTTAAATGACACAATGGACCAGATAGATTTAATTGATATTTATAGGACATTCCATCCAAAACCAGCAGATTACACTTTCTTCTCAAGTGCGCATGGAACATTCTCCAGGATAGATCACTTCTTGGGTCACAAATCAAGCCTCAGTAAATTTAAGAAAATTGATATCATATCAAGCATTTTTTCTGACCACAATGCTATGAGATTAGAAATGAATTACAGGGAAAAAATGTAAAAAACACAAACACATGGAGGCTAAACAATACATTACTAAATAACCAAGAGATCACTGAAGAAACCAAAGAGGAAATCAAAAAATACCTAGAGACAAATGACAATGAAAACACGACTATCCAAAACCTATGGGATGCAGCAAAAGCAGTTCTAAGAGGGAAGTTCATAGCTATACAAGCCTACCTCAAGAAACAAGAAAAATCTCAAATAAACAATCTAACCTTACACCTAAAGGAACTAGAGAGAGAAGAACAAACCAAACCCAAAGTTAGCAGAAGGAAAGAAATCATAAAGATCAGAGCAGAAATAAATGAAATTGAAACAAAGAAAACAATAACAAAGATCAATAAAACTAAAAGCTGGTTCTTTGAGAAGATAAACAAAATTGATAAACCATTAGCCAGACTCATCAGGAAAAGAGGGAGAGGACTCAAATCAATAAAATTAGAAATGAAAAAGGAGAAGTTACAACAGACACCGCACAAATACAAAACATCCTAAGAGACTACTACAAGCAACTGTATGCCAACAAAATGGACAACCTGGAAGAAATGGACGAATTTTTAGATAGGTATAACCTTCCAAGACTGAACCAGGAAGAAATAGAAAATGTGAACAGACCAATCACAAGTAATGAAATTGAAACTGTGATTAAAAATCTTCCAACAAACAAAAGTCCAGTACCAGATGGCTTCACAGGTGAATTCTATCAAACATTTAGAGAAGAGCTAACACCCATCCTTCTCAAACTCTTCCAAAAAATTGCGGAGGAAGGAACACTCCCAAACTCATTCTATGAGGCCACCATCACCCTTATACCAAAACCAGACAAAGATACTACAAAAAAAGAAAATTACAGACCAATATCACTGATGAATATAGATACAAAAATCCTCAACAAAATACTAGCAAACAGAATCCAACAACACATTAAAAGGATCATACACCATGATCAAGTGGGATTTATCCCAGGGATGCAGGGATTCTTCAATATACGCAAATCAATCAATGTGATACCACATTAACAAATTGAAGAATAAAAACCATACGATCATCTCAAGAGATGCAGAAAAAGCTTTTGACAAAATTCAACACCAATTTATGATAAAAACTCTCCAGAAAGTGGGCATAGAGGGAACCTACCTCAACATAATAAAGGCCACATACAACAAACCCACAGCAAACATCATTCTCAATGGTGAAAAAGTGAAAGCATTTCCTCTAAGATCAGGAACAAGAAAAGGATGTCCACTCTCACCACTATTATTTAACATAGTTTTGGAAGTCCTAGCCACATCAATCAGAGAAGAAAAAGAAATAAAAGGAATACAAATTGGAAAAAAAAGAAGTAAAACTGTCACTGTTTGCAGATTACATGATACTATATATACAGAATCCTAAAGATGCCACCAGATAACTATTAGAGCTAATCAATGAATTTGGTAAAGTAGCAGGATACAAAATTAAGGCACAGAAATCTCTTACATTTCTATACACTAATGATGAAAAATCTGAAAGAGAAATTAAGGAAACACTCCCATTTACCACTGCAACCAAAAGAATAAAATACCTAGGAATAAACCTACCTAGGGAGACCAAAGACCTGTATGCAGAAAACTATAAGACACTGATGAAAGAAATTAAAGATGATACCAACAGATGGAGAGATATATCATGTTCTTGGATTGGAAGAATAAATATTGTGAAAATGACTATACTACCCAAAGCAATCTACAGATTCAATGCAATCCCTATCAAATTACCAATGGCATTTTTTATGGAACTAGAACAAAAAATCTTAAAATTTGTATGGAGACACAAAAGACCCCGAATAGCCAAAGCGGTCTTGAGGGAAAAAAACGGAGCTGGAGGAATCAGAATCCCTGACTTCAGACTATACTACGAAGCTACGGTAATCAAAACAATATGGTACTGGCACAAAAACAGAAACATAGATCAATGGAACAAGATAGAAAGCCCAGAGATAAACCACACACCTATGGTCAACTAATCTATGACAAAGGACACAAGGATATACAGTGGAGAAAAGACAGTCTCTTCAATAAGTGGTGCTGGGAAAACTGGACAGCTACATGTAAAAGAATGAAATTAGAACACTCCCTAACACCATATACAAAAATAAACTCAAAATGGATTTGAGACCTAAATGTAAGACTGGACACTATAAAACTCTTAGAGGAAAACATAGGAAGAACACTCTTTGACATAAATCACAGCAAGATCTTTTTTGATCCACCTCCTAGAGTAATGGAAATAAAAACAAAAATAAACAAATGGGACCTAATGAAACTTCAAAGCTTTTGCACAGCAAAGGAAACCATAAACAAGATGAAAAGACAACCCTCAGAATGGAAGAAAATATTTGCAAACGAATCAATGGACAAAGGATTAATCTCCAAAATATATAAACAGCTCATGCAGCTCAATATTAAAAAAACAAAGAACGCAATCCAAAAATGGGCAGAAGACCTAGATAGACATTTCTCCAAAGAAGACATACAGATGGCCAAGAGGCACATGAAAAGCTGCTCAACATCACTAATTATTAGAGAAATGCAAATCAAAGCTACAATGAGGTATCACCTCATACCAGTTCGAATGGGCATCATCAGAAAATCTATAAACAACAAATGTTGGAGAGGGTGTGGAGAAAAGGGAGCCTTCTTGCATGGTTGTTGGGAATGTAAATTGATACAGCCACTGTGGAGAACAGTATGGAGGTTCCTTAAAAAACTAAAAACAGAATTACCATATGATCCAGCAATCCCACTACTGGGCATATACCCAGAGGAAACCATAATTCAAAAATACACATGCACCCCAATGTTCACTGCAGCACTATTTATAATAGCCAGGTCATGGAAGCAACCTAAATTCCCATTGACAGATGAATGGATAAAGAAGATGTGGTACATATATACAATGGAATATTACTCGGCCATATAAAGGAACGAAATTGGGTCATTTGTTGAGACGTGGATGGATCTAGAGTCTGTCATATAGAGTGAAGTAAGTCAGAAAGAGAAAAACAAATATCGTATATTAACGCATATATGTGGAGCCTAGAAAAATGGTACAGATGAACTGGTTTGCAGGGCAGAAATTGAGACACAGATGTAGAGAACAAACTATGGACACCAAGGGGGGAAAGCCGCGGGGGGTTGGAGGGGGTGGTGTGATGAATTGGGCGTTTGGGATTGACATGTATACACTGATGTGTATTAAATTGATGACTAATAAGGACCTGCTGTATAAAAAAATAAATAAAATAAAATTTAAAAACTAACGAAAAACCACTAGCCACTGCAGCCACTCCCGACAGTGCAGCCTGAGGGGATTCAGGATGGAGAAAAACAGGATACTGGCCCTAGATAGCTAAGGTGCATATCAAAGGAATAATTTCAATGAGCCCAGACTCTTGCATCTTCCCATACATAGAAAAGCACTAAAATCATTAACTTGAGATGTCCATTTTTGTGATTAGTGGTAATGTTTGATATTTGACTTTGTGTTTTTCAGTTTGGAGGGGGTGTTTTTTAGCAAAAACTCCTATATATCCTAGCTCCTTCCTTACCTTTGGAAGTCTCTCAGAGCTCTGCAAGAGGTTGGTTCCTGGATTACAGTTCTCAGTAATCCCCAAATAAAACATAATTCTCAATTTTTAGGTTAGGCTTCTTTTTTTTTTTTCCAGTCAACACGACAATACCAAACACCCTGGGCTTCCCTGGTGGCGCAGTGGTTGAGAGTCCACCTGCCGATGCAGGGGACACGGGTTCGTGCCCCGGTCCGGGAGGATCCCACATGCCGTAGAGCGGCTGGGCCTGTGAGCCATGGCCGCTGGACCTGCATGTCCGGAGCCTGTGCTCCGCAACGGGAGAGGCCACAACAGTGAGAGGCCCGCGTACCGCAAAAACAAAAACAAAAACAATACCAAACACCCATGTGGCACAGACCACAGGTAGGCACATTTTTAAACTCTCCGTGCATAACCCATTGGATCCTCACAACCATCCCACGAGGCAGGAACTGTTCATAACCCCATTTTACAGGGGGAGGAAACTGAGGCACAGAGGGTAAGAATGTGATACATGAGGTTACACAGCTCATAAGGGATGGAACCAAGATTTGAATCCAAGCAGTGAGTCCAACCATGACCCCCTCTGTTTTGCACCCCAACATATAACTCATCTGCCTGGGAGCTCAGAAACCTCACACAGCACCTTTGCCCCCCACTTCTGGCTTCAGCTCCCACCTGCGCAGCGGAAGGTGAACCATCACGCTGCTCACCGCCTTTCCACCGATGATCCTGGATGGCCAGCTCCAACCCAGTCCTGGCTGGAGCCCAACCACACCCCTTGTAGCTTTATGGGCACCTTTAATCTCTATGATCAACGTGCCAGCAGAGCAGGTTCACAACCCACTGTACCTGCACCACAGATTACCCTGAAGGTCCCCTCCAGGCCAGTCAGTCGATATGCCTGCAATGCTAGTGGCCCCGGGAATCAATGTTGTGTGTGGGGATGGGGGAGGATGGGAGGGCCTGTGGTTTCTTTTCCTCCCCTCATATCTTGTCTGGAATAACCAAGCACCTCTCTTGCAAATAAACACCTCACATCTGGCTGGCTCCACACGCCCTGGAAAGCTGGAGGGCTCTTCTCTCAGGTAGCACCTTTGGTATCTTCTTGCCAGTTTTGCAAGTGGACGGAGCCTTGGGTGGGGCGCTTCACATGCAGGACTTCACCACCACCGCCTGACAGCAGCCCTGTGAAGTGGGGGGTCCTTATCCTCCATTTCATTATCTGCACTGAGGTTCAGAGAGGTTAAGTGAATTATCCAAAAATGCACAATAACAGCAGGGGTAAAATTACCCTCAGTGTACTTGCTACAGGTGAGACTGGGGATAATGGAACCCCCGTATGCTTCTGTTTCATCATCTGCAGACTGGGAATAACCATAAGAGAACTACTTCGGATGGTTATGAGGAAACTGTTCAGCTCCATAGATGTCTGCTGTTATTGCCTGTACGCTGTAGGGGCCAGGATTTGAAGCTGGGTGCATCTAGCCAGAGCCACAGGCTCATCGCTCTCTTTGACTGCTGATGGCACCACAGCAGAACCTACACTCTTACCACCTTCCTGAAACTTCCCAGGGAGAGAAGTGTGGTCATTATTCATAAGGGAATCTGGCCGGTAGACTTATCCTTAAAACATAAAATGTGAGGGGCTTCCCTGGTGGCGCAGTGGTTGAGAGTCCGCCTGCCGATGCAGGGGACACGGGTTCATGCCCCGGTCCGGGAAGTCCCACGTGCTGCGGAGCGGCTGGGCCCGTGAGCCATGGCCGCTGAGCCTGCGCGTCCGGAGCCTGTGCTCCGCAACGGGAGAGGCCAAAACAGTGAGAGGCCCGCGTACCGCAAAAAAAAATAAAAAATAAAAATAAATAAATAAAATGTGAAAGCAAGAGTTTGGGCTTCTATGTGATGAGTTATGTCCCCACAGGGCAGCTGGCCCTTTCTCAGGACCAGGACTGCAGGGAAAAGCCATGCTCACCCACCAGCTTGCTGCCTGTGATGTATCAGTAATGCCTATTCTGCACTTACCCTGTGCAAGGCACAGTGCCACTGGCTCTGATTCAATATGTCCGACAGCCCGAAGATGGAGAAATTATTGCTATCTCCACCTTACAGGGGAGGAAACAGGCACAGAAGAGAGAGGGAACATGTTGGAGTCTCCATGGCGGCAGAGCTGAGATACAGGCCGTGGGCCTTGTGGCTGGCACAGATCACACACACATGCAGAAAGCCCCGGAGGCTTAGCCCAGGCTGCCTGGCTGCTTCCTGATGGCTTCCTCTCCTCCAACCACTTCCTACCTTCCTTGACATCAGTCGAGCAAGTGCCCAACCCTGGCACATAGACCCCGTCCCTGGGTGATCCTTCCAGCGCTTTCCAAGCTCCCATAGAAGTGTCAGAAAAGCACATGCCCTTTGGTGTCGGAGCGACCAGGGCTCAAGTCCTGGCACTGGCTCTGATGAGCTACGAGAGCTTGATGGGGGGAGGTCGCGAAACCTACCTGAGCCCCTACTTCCTTTTCTGCAAAGAGGGATAGGGCAAGTTCCCTGGCACTGAGATGACTCAGAGAAAGCTTGCCTGGAAATGCTTCACATGGGGTCAGGCAGGTGGTCGACTCTCCATAAGTGCTCCTTCCTGCCTTCCCTGGCCCAGACTCCACCATATAGGCAGCCCTTTCCCCAGATGGCAGTGGTACGGTCCCCAGGGTGGATAAGGCAGGGCGTCTCTGGGTTCTTTTAATGAGGCTGATGAGTTCAGAGAGAACGCATGAGAGACGTTAAGGAGCGATTCAAATTCACCAGCTTATCTGAGCACAAATTTGTGTCGGGATGGTGGCAAGCACTTCACATGGAGTATCTCATCCAATCTTCACAACAGTCCAACAGGCAGGTTCTATTATTGTGATTTTCCATAAGGTGGGACCGGAACTAACAGACACAAAGTGACCTCCCTGACGTCACCTCCTGGTACTTAGTGGAGCCAGAATTTGAACCCAGGTCTATGCAGTAGTTAAGCCTATGGTCTTAACTACTCCTCTGGACCATCTCCATCAGCCTGAGCCTAGTGGCTGAAATTCCGCCATTCATTCCTTAGAGAAGAAATTAGATAAGAAGTGGTAAAATGCTACCAAATGCCTGGGACTTAGCAAACCCCCCACCAAAGGTTTGTCAAGAGACTAGTAGACCTGATGATGTGGACACAGAAGGCTTGTGAGCAGCCATTGAGGTTACACTGTCATGAACTGGGGGAAAACCCCACAATTTTGGTGTTTCAAGGAACTCTGGGCTGCTTGGCTGCCCCTGCAGCTGAGACCTGGGCAGCCCACCTGGCCAAAGTAATTACTGCCCAGTGCCTGTTTCGTGCCCCCCTAGACTCCCACCCAGGCCTTTGCTCGGCAGAATAAATGCTGCAGGTCAAACCGTGTGACTGAAGACGGTGTTTGGAATAAGTCTCATTTCTGATGAGGAATGAAAATAAACCAGCACCTACCTCCATGGAGAACAAGTCTCATTGGCATGGCTCAGAGGAAGCAGGATCCCATCTATCTGTCCATAAAAAGCAGCATTTTAAGGTTAGTTGGAGTCAATGCACTTCTATTCTTTGGAATCAGGTTAAGTATGGTAGCTAAATGAATCCGGCACTCTCGTTGGATGGGAAGGTGTGATGGGAAAGTGCCTACCATCAGCCTTTATAAGGGCATAAGCAAGATGTACTCATTATTCTTGGATTCAGAGCTGATTCCAACGCATCATTGCTCTGACATGTGTCAATTTCTACACACAAATTCAAATGCAATGTAAAATCCAGAACCACAGAGGAAAGCGTTGAGTTCCCAGGAAAACAGCGAAAGCTTAACAATTTAAGACTTTAGAGTATATTGGCATTAAATTGGCACCGCTCTACAGTAACAATAGAGGCCCCTTCCCATGTACATAAAGAGAATCACAGAAGCTTTTGATGTTACCCAATATTTTAATGGCGCTCAAGATTTGCTGAATCAAAATGAAACCTCTCCATTCCCCACCCCATCATTTTTCTCTAGATCAAGTTTAAATCGATTCTTATTTTCAAGGTAGAGATTTAAGAGTCCATATTCCTTAAGACCCAATTAATGACATCAGATCATTTACTAACTTTGGCTACTGGCTTTCCTTTCAGTCTTGTACACAAAATTCTGCAGATTTCATATCGAGTCACATTCTTCAGATGATCTTCAAACCAGTCAAATTTGATGTTCTCAACATTATCTGTCAGTAAAATATGGAGTGGAATCAATAGACTCGATGAGGAACTGTTGTCTTCCTTCCCACACTGGACATCCAGAAGCCGTTTGATTTGGGTTTGAAAAGATGAATTGGAAAAATAAAGCTATGTCTCAGCCTGAGATTCTCAACAGTAGAGCTGAAAAAGGAGGGCAAGTGAAAGCAAGAGGACATTGACTGTAGACTGCAAGGCGCTGACGCCTCCCTTGGTGGTGTTTGCACTGACAGCGGCTGCAGGGCCGGGTGCGCCTGGGGTGGAATTCTGTGAATAAACCTGCTGGAGCAGGTGCAGTGCCAGAAGCAGCAGCCCCAACTGGAGCGTGCTCAACATCCCTCTTCCCATGTCTGCTCTGTGCTCAGCGCTCCGCAGGCTGAAGGACTCTGAGCTCCAGGCGAAGCAGGTGAAGCAGCAAAGGCGATCTCCAATCTCAGAGCTCCCCAAGGGCTTTTATACCAGAGAGCCGTGGCGCTGCCTCTGCTCTCCCACCCACTGTCCAAACGCGCATGCTACCCCGTCTGCCCGCCCTCCCGCCCGCCTGCACCTGCACCCTCATCCTCCAGCCTAATACTTTGCTTTTGAAACAAAACATTTATAAGCTGTTTAGAGCGCCATTAGTTAGAAATATAAGGTTCCTATTGCCTTTCCTCCAAGTGGCATTAATTTTTTCCTGATCCTTAAAAGTGATACATGTTTGCTGTTCCAAGTTGGTAGTGCAGGATATAACAAGAGGTTTATACCCGGAGATAATCACGATTGATGTTTGGTATGTTTTTATATAGTACATATACATGTCTTGCACTCAATAGACGTTTTTGGACCCAGAACTTTTGCTTAACATTTATCATGAGCATTCTCCTGCCATTAAAATCTTTTTTTGGAAATGTAATTTGTTTCTTTAAAATATCGCACAGCGAACTGTGTGTGTAGAGTTTTATCCTCATCTTGTTTTGTTTTTATTTTTCTGCATTTATAGAGAAAAAAGAAAATATGCCATAGCCTTGGTTTTTCTAGGTGATAAGATTTTTGTATTTTCCAACTTTCCTACACTGGTTAGATCTTTGGAAGTTGAACTAGCTGTTTTTGTTTTTGATGAGTGGGGTTGGTAGAATTCAAGCTGGAATAAACCAAAGTGGAAATTGTTTCTTAAAAAATTAAAGATAGAAAGTTGACAGTGAAAATGAAAGAATAATAATAGGAAGTTCATGGTTAATCACGGAGCACTTATAGTCTAAATGGGAACTGATCCTCCTTGAAGGACTGGAATGGGGTTAAAATAATACATTCACAGATGTTTGAAATTGGGGGTATAACCTATAACATGACATTTGTTAGAAGTTTTTAAAACCTTTGGCTTGGATTCTCTTTTCAGAGAAAACTTAAGGTTACTCAGTATCCTTTGTCCTGTGTTTCCAAAAATGAAAATATTTTCTTTACATACCAGAAAATTAAAACCCACTTTTTTGTTGTTTCTCCTAAGCCGCTGCTTCCTGCCTCTTCAGGAATCCACTTCCTTTTTCTGAATCTTTAGTGCAAAGAATTCCCATTGTTTTTGCCATTTGAGAGTTGAGCCGCACAAAGTGGATTCCCACTTGCTTACTTATTTTGCAGAAAGCAATATAGAGGTAGTGGCAGACGTGCAGAAGCCTGGAGAGACCACTGCATTTCCACAGGTGCCTCTGTGCACTTTAGTCCATGGTCAAACAAGAGCTGAGCGCAGTGAAGTGACTTAGGGCATTTCAAGACCAAGGACCCTCACAGATCTTTTCTCAGAACTTCTTTTGACTATTTTTTAGCAAATACATGAAATCCACCTGCTCAGGCTTTTCTAACAACACAACATTGAGCGGTGATGCATGTTTTGGTTAAGACAGAACCTTGTGTTTTTGTTTTTCTGCTCTAGCCGAACAGTCTCCTCCAATGCATCTAGAGCTTCCCCTCACCCCCTCCCCCATGCACCCTTGCATTTGTGATTTCTCCGCTCAAATTCCTCCATTACAACGTGGAGTGAGTGAGCGTCTACCATTGTTCTTTGTCAGCCAGTAACAGAAACCTCTTACTCTGCTTATGGAATTCCTGTTTTAAGAGACAGAACCTAAACATGCCAGAGGCTTTCCTTCCTAATCTTCCCAGCTTCGATGCCATCCCGTGATGAGTGTCCTGCGATCAGATGCGCTCCAGCCCACCCCTTGGAAACAAAGTTTCCCTGAAATTGACCAGAGTGAGTTTGTGCTGTGTGAAATAACCGTCCTGATGGTAGGTTACAGTTTTGCCTATTCAAAAATTCCCCACCTTTTAAGACTGGGTTAAAATCCTGCCTCCCCAGGGAAGCCTTCTCTGGTCCCTACAGCCAGAAATTCTCTCCCTTCATCCAGTTTGCCCATGGATTTTATTTTATGGCTTTGCAACTCCCTCAGAGCAGTAACTGCATAGTTATCTCCTAGAATAATAGTTAAGAGTATGGACTTAGGAACTATTGCCTGAGTGCAAGTCCCAGTTTTGCCACTAACTTGCTGTGTGACCTTGGGCAAGTTACTAAACTTCTCTGGGTCTCATCTGTAAAATAGGATGATAACAGCACATACCTCACAGCACTGTTGTGAGAATTATCTCACGTGTCCATGAAAAACACCGAGGACAAAGCCCGACCTGTCATACACCATGCAGGTGTTTCTATCACCTCTGCTCACATCCCCACCACTGTCACCTGCGGTCCCCAGACCTGTGAAGAGCTCCCCACATCGTTGTGAGTGCAGAGTGGTCCTTCAGGGACATGTCTGTCTTTCCTGCTGGTGGCCCATGGAGCAATTCACCAGCGTTTTTATCAGCTTTTCTACAGCTCCCGTGCCCCCTGACCAGCGTCGGTGCTGTGCACTTCACTGGCACCAAGTCCTCTCAGTCTCCCTGAAGCCATTCCTGTCCACCCATTCCTGCTGTCTCCACCGCAGCTGCTCTGCTCTCATCTGAACCACAACAGTTGCCTCTTAACTGATCCCTGTGTGATTGTGTCTAGACACTTCTAAAGACCCTACTAAGGGCAGAGGAGACACACCAGCTGCGTCGTCCTCAGCTCCTTTAAAACCAACCCTTTTAGCTCTTTAATGAGGAGCCTGAGGAGTGTCCACACAGGCCTCGGGCTAGACCCAAACCACATGGTTAAGAATCAGTCATCCCCTTCAAAGGCTCCCGTGTCCTTGGCAAATGAGGCGGACACAGATCAGAGCCTCCGGTGCCTCCCAAGGGCTTCTGTCTATGCGGATGGATGTGGGGAATTTGAGGGAAGCAAATCAGCTTCTGAGCCTGTGGGGAGGGCCAGGGCAGGAGGCAAGCGGAGCACGGGTCACTGAGTGCCCTGAGCTGGACAGCCTGTGACTATGAAACAGACTTGAGGAAGAAGCATCTCTTCCACCTGTGACAAGGCCCAGGTGGTGGTGGGGTGGGCGGGGCACGAACTCCCTGGAGGCGGCATTTCTGGGTGGCCTATGGGGCCGGTGGAGCCCAGGGACTGACCCTGATGGGCTTGGGTTTGAATCCGGCTCTGCCGTCTCCAGGCGGACGGCCCTGGGGAGTCTTGCCATCTCTCTGAGCCTCAGTTTCCACACTTGGATCATTGTGGGTGGGGCTGGAGGGCCCGGGGCAGGAGTGGGCCTCACGGGGCCTTGAAAGTCAAACTCAATGTTGGGGTCTTTGCTTTGGGAGCAGGGGGCCGTCTGTGGTGCTTTAAGCAACTGTGGGACAGGGGGGTTTGCATTTCAAATGGATCACCCAGGACCTTTATCTCAGCCCCTCTGTGGGTTGTGAGGACAAAGTGGTAAAATGCTGATGAAAAGCTTAGACCAGTGATGTCTCAGCAGAGTCTCAGGAAATGGCAGCAGATGTCCTGGGGTGGAGGTGGGTGGACAGACACCCTGCCTGCCCCACCTGTCAGGGTGCCGGCGCTGCACCCGGCATCTCATGCACATCTCAATGCGTCCTCACAGCCAGCCCTGGCAAGGTGGGGGGTGTTACCACCCCAGTTCAAAGAAGGAGAAATTGAGGCTCAGGGGAATCCCAGGATGGGAAGGACCTTAGAGAAGTGCCCTCCAGGCCCACACCCATTTCACAGAGGGGGAAACTGAGGTTCAGGTAGGTTATTGATCTACCTGTTGTACTTCAGACTCCTAGAGTGGGAGGGCCCAAAGAGACCTGGCTCTGGCCAAAACCCATTTCACAGAGGGAGAAACTGAGGCCCAGAGAAGGGCAATGGCTTGCTGGAAGAGAGCTGTCCTAATGAAACAATTAAATGTATTATCTCAGGCAAAGCCCTGATGTGGTGCCGGCACATACCTGAGGGCCCATAAACGGGTTTTCCCTCTGCTTCCCTGGCCCCTCCAAGGTCACTGTCACTGGTTCCAGCTGGTGAGCATCCTGTGGGCGCCATCAGGACGTCACTGAAATGTGGATGGATGATGTGGGCAGTCAGTGACCCCATCCCTCTGAGCCCCCTGTCCACCCAGGCTGTGATCCGAGCCTCTGGCTGAAGTACACCTGGGTGATCCTCCACGGGCTCCCAATCGCCCAGGTGTCTCTCGAGGCCTCTGGGGGCAGAAGTTGGGGCTGGACCCCCTGTTGCACACGGAACCCAGATCCCAGGGAGGGGCAAGAGTAGGCCTCAGGGAGGGGTGCCGAGCCAGGAGCAAGGAGGGCTTCTGCTCCCAGGCTGCACAGGGAACTGGGATCCCACTGTCACTGGGAATCCTTAGAAGGGAACAGGGGGGCAAGGGGCCTGGGAGCCAGGTCACAAGGGCCAGGTTGGAGGAACGGTGGGAAGCAGGAGTGTTGAGGAAGGACTTCAAGGACCTGCCCCAGGTGGCCCCCTGGGACCGGCCGGGATGCAGGGAGGACTCAGAGAAGCTCACTGGCACCAAGATTCTTTGGAGTTTTGAAGGCATCTCCCTGTCCACGCTCTGCTCAGCAGGCCCTCTGTTCCCCGAGAATGCTCAGAGGACACCCATCTCCCTTATCCCTCAGTGCCTTGAGGAAGGAGCTTGTGGAAACGCTGCTGCTGCTGGAGATGGGCTGGGAGACAGATGACATCCTCTGGCCGGCCTCAGGGAGGGTGTGGCTTTCTGGGATTGGGGAGGCGTCTAGAGTGCACCACTTACGACCAGCCCTCCTCCCCGCATTTTTCAGAGGGGAAACTGAGGCCCAAAATGGAGAAGTGTTTTCTCAAGGTCCCACCGCAATTTGGAGACAAGATGTCTCTTCCTCTCACTTCCTCTCTACCCTTTTCCTTCTGCCCATGTCTTTTTTCTTGCTGTCTTAAATCTGTGTCTTGCCCCAAGTCACACAGGGGACTGTGTTGTGTGTGATCACAGGCCTTGAGGGTCGGCCCACCTGAGTTCAATTCCCAGCCCCCCACCTCCGGCCCTGTCATCTGACGGGGGTCTCCGAGTGTCTTGGAGGCTTATACCCTCTCTGGGAAACAGGGCTAATCCAAGAGGCTGCCTGATAAGATTCTGGGGAGAATCAAACGAGGTAACATGTAGAAAGGGCTTAGCCCTGTGGCTGCCCTACCTTGTGGAGAGAGATGGGGGAAGGGAAGAGACAGACAGATGAACCATCGGAACGGAGCCAGAACCGGGCCTCCTGAGCCCCCTTCCTCGGCTGCCATGATGATGGAGTGATGATAAGGGACCCACTGTGTGCTGGATCCTAGGTTGTGTTTAAAGGACAAGTGAAGGTGACTGGGGGGTCTTTTGGCCAAAAGAGAGCACAGGTTGCTCTAGTGATCGTATATCAGTGCCCGAGTTTTTGCAAGACCGCTGTGGAGAGGGGGAAGCAGCATTCTGCCTTCTGTGAAGCCTGACCTGCCTTTTGATTGGGAACAATTCCCTCTGTGACACGAGCGTGAGGACAGTCCTCCACCAGCCACTGTGAAGCCTGGCCCAGGGACAGCAGCCCATCCACTGTTGGCATTTCCTGATGGAGCAATGGGATGAAGAGTGAGGGGTGTGGGCGGGGACTGTTTTGTCTCAGGTGGTCAAGGAACTCCTCTCCAAGGAGGTGACATTGAGCTGAGATGGTCATAAAATCTCAGGGCTTTCTTGCACGTATTAACATGTCCATCCCTCGTCTGATACTATCCTGAATTCTTAGAGACCGAGCACAGGATTTACCCCAGGACTCCCTCACTCTGTACCTTACTTAATCGAAAAATGTATTAAAGAGAAAAAATGTGAGTAAACTATGCCAGCAACTCCCTTATATCGAACGCCATATACTTAGTTTACTACTGTGTGACAAAATTTCCAATTAGTGGGGCTGTCAGTGAGGGCACTCTGGGAGGGATCACCTTTGGTCCCTAGGTTTTGTCTTCATAGGTGGTACTGGAATTGAGTCACCTTCCCAAGGATGGGCTCATAAATGTCTTAACAGCTGACAAATAGGTTTATTTTATTAGAACATTCTGTTACCCCATTGTCTACACAACAGGAAGGAGAGGAACCTCCTTTCTCTCTTCATGACAGAGTCAAGAGAGTCATGTTAGCAAGATACCAAGATACCTCGTGGGAAAATCTTTTGAGAATCTTGGTTCCTAATGTGAGAGTGTATGTAAATAAAGAGATGTCAGAAATCTATCAGCCATCTTTGGTCAAATAGCTAAAAAGTTTGCAAAGAGCATTGCAGCTTAACAGACATCCCCAAGTTCCTTAGCCCACGTAGTATTAGATGACAGGATTGCCTTAGATTTTCTCCTGGCCAGATAAGAAGGTATCTGTGCTATTGCTCATACTACTTGTTGCACTTATATCAATAACTCTGGAGATGTTGAGATACACCCAGAAAGCATTTCCCAAAAGTCAAGTTGGTTACAAGATGTAAGAAGGACTGACCCTTTAAATGACTGATTTAGTTGGCACCTTTCATGAGTAAGCACTGCTTTTGCTCTGTTTTACAGATGATTATTATTTTCATAATATGTCTTATCATTCTTTTCCTTACCATCAGGCTATTCATGACACGTGTCACAGCTTGCTTTCAGTCTACTGCTAAAAGCACGCATGCAATGTTTGTGTTAACTGGATATGATTGATAATGTGTATAGCCTATAGAATGCTTCCCTGACAATGTATATCACTGTGTTTGTCCACTACTTACAATTAATTACCCCTAAACAAGGATAACTAGGCAAATCTATTACTATTTAAAAAAAAAAAAAAAGGAAGAAAGAAAGAGAGAGAGAGGAAGGAAGAAAGCTAGAAAGAAGTAGTCATAATACATAGCACCGAGGGACAGATGGAGCAGGGCAGCCACAACTATCCTAACATCAAGGGACAAATACTTTAATTATCAATGCTTTCTATCAAAAGATTTATGACCAAAGGGGGGAAATGATGAAAGAAATTTTCACGTATTGATGTATGGGGAATCATTCTGGCTTATACATGAGTTAACTTGAAGTTTATGCTAACTAGAATAGCCTATTTGTGGCCTAAAACATATATTGTATGTCTGCTTTAATTATTAAAGAAAAGGGCACACTGACCAGAAGTAAAGAATATCCATATTAAAACTAAAGATTCAATGCCTTCTTTCCTGGAAAACCAAAGCTGGTACTCCTTCCATGATAAGATTCCCTGCCCAGGTGCCAAGACCATACTGACTCGTTGTGTATGTGCTGACCTGCTTTTTTTTGAAACCTTCAGGGAATGTATCCCTGACTCGTTTGATGTTCTTTGTTCTGAGAGGAAACCATGCTTCCCCAGAGCAGTTCCTCAGCATTATCTGAGAGACTGTCTTCTGGTCTAGAGTCCTCACGTTGGCTCAAATAAAACTCTTTTCTATTCCTATTAAAAAAAAAAAAAGAATCTCAGGGCTGACCCTCCAGCTCAGGGTCACCCGCTGGCATCCTCCCAAAGTCGGGGGGCGGGGGTAACATGTTCAGGTGACAGGAACACAGCAGGGGGAACACGATGCTGGTCCTCAGGCCCAGAGCTGAGGAATCGTCAGGAGTGGTGGGGATGGAGTCCTGGCAGAGAGACTAAGTGAGGCCCGTCGTGGGGGCAGAAGCCACCCAGCTCCAGCGACTGTCCAGGCCATACCCGGGGTGGTCAGACCTCCTGATTTTTCAGGAGAAAAGGAAATCAGATTTTTATGTGTGCTACCCCGATTCTTAAACATTGGGCCTCCACCTCCACCCCCTCCCGTCTCTCCCACCTTCCTTTCTTCCCTTCCACGCAAAATGTTTATTTTCAGAAATCTTACCAAGCCTCTGATATTTACACTTTGGAATGAGAATATTTTCTATTTCTCTTATTCAGAGTGAGGCTGCTGAGTGAGATTTTTCTGGAGGTCATGCCTGCCCTTCTGGAAGTGAAGTGCTTTTCTGAGCCACTTACAACCACTAACATTTATTGAGCACCTACTGTGTACCAGGGCTTTTCTCATGAGAATCAATTTAATCCATTAAAGAGTTCTGTTAGGTTGGTTCATCTGTGTGTTCCTGATGAAAATCAGAGGCTTGGAGCAGTTCAGAAACAAGTTTGTGGTCACACAGCAAGTAAAGGGTGCAGCAGGGACAAAAACTCACATCTCTGATCCAAAGTCTGTTTTTGCCCATGTACCTGTGGTTATCCACTGGGGGATACTTTGACCCTCAGGGAACATTTAGCAATTTATGGAGATATTTTCAATTGTCGTGACTCAAGGGGTACTACTTGCATCTAGGGGACAGAGGCCAGGGATGCTACAAAACAGCCTATAATACATAGGGCACCGCCCCGCCCCCCAAGAAAGAATTATCTAGAAAAGCAACCTACCAAACGGGAGCTGCAGCTGCTTGGCCACGCCTCCGCCACTGTGGATACAGAGGATGGGCTGTGTGGACCAGTGCTCAGGAAGTTCCTTTCACACATTTGTTCTCCACTCTCCAGCAAAGGTGTGTGGAGCCCCCTGCCTGAGCTGGAACTCCAGGGAGGCCACTTCCCATCTCTGTGCCTTTGGGCAAAGTGCCCCACCTCTTCGTGCCTCAGTCCCTCATTTGCAAAATGAGACATGAGGGAGGTAACTTGCTTGAAGCTCGAGGCACCAGGCCTGGGAGGAGGGAGCACATCCAGGTTAGTTATCATCGGCCTTAAGAAGGGCTCTGAGCCCCAGCACGTCCTCCTCCAGTCAGGAGTCTCACTGAGCAGATGTGAAATACTCACCCCTCTGGGAACTGGGGGTCTCCTTTGGAAACGCCTCCTCCCAGACAACACTCCAGAGAATTCCCCACCTCGACCCATTCACAGCTGCCTCAGGTTGGGGCACAGCCACAGAGCAGGGGAAAGGGAAGGAAGGGCAACTCACGGTCCCACTGTACTGATGGAGATGACAGTTCTGAATGGGCGGATGTCCAGCCACACACCCATCGCACCCGCCGATGGAAGCCTCGGGCAGGCGGGCTCAGGGGCCGAGTGTCCTCCTCACTGCAGGGCTCGCTCTGGCCCCCACCACCAGGCCTAGTGTAGTCATCAAATAAATCCAACATTAAGAAAAGGGGGGCAGGGGTGGGGGACTCAGCAGACACTTTCCTGAAACTCAGTGACAATAAAGGAGAAAAATGGACTGGCTTGCTCCAGATAACCACCGCAAGAGAAGTCATTTCTCTGTCCTGAGCGAGGATGCCAGTAGCAGAGGCAGCTGCTCAGGTAATTCAACAGCCTCAGATTAACAGACTCCTTGGGAGCCGTCTGCACACGTCTCTATTGGGTTTCTCGGGACACCTCTATTTAGATTTCATCAGGTCTGTTTTTCTCTGTCATCCCTGAGCAGGGAGGCAGGTACTACACTGGGTGGCACAATTCAATATTGATTTGCCAACAGTGACCCAGAGGAAAACATTGCATTCAAGTGAACCAATTGTTTACAACTGCCTGAGCTCCCCCACCAGGACCTTGGTTTCCCCCATGAGTCGCTGAGCTGTTAGTGTCACATCAGGCAAATGAGAGCCCAGTTTTGTGCTCATAGGGAATAAATGCCTCAGTTTCCTCATCTGTAAAATGGAAATAAAGACATGAGCTGAAGGACTCTCTCACTTTATCCCTCGAAATCTTTTAAAATGAACGTATGTTGGTGTACTTGTTTTTGTACTAAGAAAAGAAAATAAAGGACCATTGCCCAGAGCTGCCTGTGCCTCAGCAGCTGCCCTGCTCTATGGCCAGTCCCTCCGTGCCCAGCCTGTGGCTCTGCTTGTGATTCCATCCCTAAACCTGGACCCTGCATCCAGGGCCTGCTGCATCCTGAACCCACTGTGATGCAGACTGTCCGTGGACCCCACTTTCCTGTGCTCAGTCTGATGAGACAACCCTGCTGTTTTGTCTGGAGCCTCCAGAGCTGACTACACTCTGAGCTGCAAATGGCTGGTGTCTGGGCCTTTCCCTGGGACAGGGCATCTCCTGCCTCAGTGTCCTTGATGGCCAGAGTTCAGGCCTGTCCTATTCTGCTGGAAAAAAAAAAAAAAAAAAAAAAGATGGATGATGTACGGAAGAGGCAAGTATAAGGGACAAAGTGTGTCAACATGAAGGCCCTTCTGCCTTAGAACAAAGCTGTTTCCAGGAGAAAAAAAGAAACAGAGCAAAGGAGGTAACAGCCATGAGTGAAGGACCAAACTTTGAAAATATTGAATACAGTAGTCCCCCCTTAACCACAGGGGATACATTCCAAGACCCCCAGTGGATACCTAAAACTGTGGATAAAACCAAACCCTATATATACTATGCTTTTCCTAGACACACATACCTATGATAAAGTTTAATTTATAAATTAGGCACAGTAAGAGATTAACAACAATAACTAACATTAAAGTAGAACAATTATAACAATATACTGTAATAAAAGTTATGTGAATGTGGTGTCTCTTTTTCTCTCAAAATATCTTATTGTACAAGTTTAATGCCTCTTCCATCTTAACTAAGCAGTTATCATGCACTGTGGCCATAATTTTTGCAGTTGGAGGTGCAACAGCAAAACCAGCAAGCATTTCTTTTTTCTTCTTCACAATTTCATGGATAGAAAATTCATTCTTGCCATGGATTTAGCAACCTCAGCATACAATTTTTTTTTTTATTAAGTCAAGAACTTTTACCTTTTCGCTCAAAGAAGGCAATTTATGGCTTCTCTTTGGCACATCCAAATTGTCAGCCTCACTACTCTTGTGCTTTGGGGCCATTATTAAGTAAAACAGGGGCTACTTGAACACCAGCACTGAAATATTGCCACAGCTTATCTGGTAACTGAGATGACTGCTAATTGACGAACCCACAGGATATGCTGGACAAAGGGACGATTCACATCCTGGGTGGACCAGAGCAGGGTGGCTCAAGATTTCATCATGCTACTCAGAGCAGCATACAATTTAAAACTTATGAATTGTTTACTTCTAAAATTTTCCATTTAATATTTCTGGACTGCAGTTGTCCTCGGGTAACTAAAATTATGAAAAGCGAAACCACAGATAAAGGGTGACTCTTATAAAACTGACCATATCAGTGTGCCCTGCCACGGTTGGCTAAGTAGAGAAGAGGGCAATAACTCATGAGCAGCATCCCTTGCCTCCTTCTTATCAGCTCCAGCAGCTTTTGTTTCATTCTAAGAAAAAGAACAGGAGGCAGGGAGCTTCGGAATCTTCTCCCCCTTCACTGGACGGAGCGTAACTTCCAGCTCAGCCTGGGCTTCACTCCCATCACTGAGACTCTTTTCCACCGCAGGCACACTGACCTTCTTTTGGCATCTCTTACGGGCCAGGCTCCTTCCTACCTCAGGGCCTTTACATGTGCTGCTCCCTCTGCCATAAACATCTCCTGAGGGGAGGGGTAGGAATACAAGCTACAGATAGGGAAGGAGCAGAAGAAATGAGACCACATCCCAAGACCAGGGACATGGCATGTGCCTAAGACTGAGGCAAATTTCCCCCTGCCTCTGCCCCCCACCACCAAGCTAATAAGCTTTCAGTAACAGATAATGGCATAGTACTATTGAGAGAGGGACAGCAGGGGAACAAAAGCAGGCAAAAAGACCAACTCTGAATCACAGGGCAAAGGAAAAACCTGAAGCTGAGGGTTGAACAGACTTTGTAGTGGCAAAACAACCCCACACAAGGTATTGCTACAAGATTTTAAAGTTACGCACTGAGGGTAAACATAGCAAAAATTTGGCCTTGCTCTTAGCTAGATTAACTCAAGTCTTCTCACCAAAGGCCTAACAGAGGTAAGATGTGCCCATTTCCAGGCATTAAGGATATTTACCTCAGACTCTAATGCCTTACCAAGATGTCTGGCTTTCAACCAAAAATTATGAAGCATACAAAAATCAAGAAAAAAAAAACACAGTTTGAAGAAACAAAGTAATAAGATACGGATGTTGGAAGTTTACAGCATGAAATTCAAAATAACTATTATTTATTAATTATTTTTTAATATATTAAAGGCTCTAGTAGAAAAAGTTGACAATATGTAAGATCAGATGCATAATTTCAGCAGAGATATAGAAACTATAGGAAAAAGAATGGAAATGCTAGAAATAAAAAACACAAGAACAGAGATAAAGAATGACTTTAAAGGAATCATTAGTAGACTCAATACGGCCAAAGAAAGAATCAGTAAATTTAAAGGTAAGTCAGTAGAAATTGCCCAATAGAAACTCAAAAAGGAAAAATAGTGAGGAAAAAAAAAGTAGAACAGAACAACCAAGATCTGTAAGACAATATCAAACAATCTGGCATATGCATAATTGGAATTCCAGAGCTAATAAAAGCTTCATCAAAGCGGGTAGGAAAGTTTGTTACATCTGCCTGCCCTAGGCCCTTCCCATGCTCAGTGCAGTACAGTACAATCAGGATAAAAAGTCTCAACTCCCATCTGCTCCCTCAAGAAGGAAAAAAAAGAATGGAACATGCATCCAACATTCTGGCTTTTCAGGGCGCTGCACAGGGGACTGGTTTATGTCTTGCCTGACTTGGAGCACTGACAGGAATAGTGGCATAGCTTAGATGTCAGGATGGGGGTCACTGAGAACAAAGGTGAGTGCCACTGCACATACAGCACCAAGGAGACTCCAGTACCATATATAGACACCAGAGGGGAACAAGATGTTATGAGTTCCTAATAAGAAAAAGGGGCAAGCCTATTTAACTAGAATATTACAGACACAAGCCCAAAAATACATCTCCAGAAAAAGTTTGAGAAGTATTCACAATCCCTAGTCAAGTTGATGGGTGAAAGTCTTCCTCTGTGTGAAGCCAGTCCATGAAGACTTAAGAGGTAGCTGTTTATTCAAATGTCCAAATCCCAGCAAAAGATCACAAAGTATACAAAGAAACAGAGAAATATGACCCATTCAAGGGAACAAAATAAATCTCCTGAGACTGGCTCTGAAGAAATGGAGATCTATGAATTACCGGAAAAGAATTAACCATTTTAGGGATGTTCAGTGAGCTAAAAGAGAACAAAAATAGACAACTAAGCAAAATCAGAAAAATAATGCATGAACAAAACGAGACTAGCAACAAAGAGAGAGATTCTGGAGCTGAAGAATACCATAACTGAACTGAAAATTTCACTAAAGGGGTACAGCAGCAAACTTGATGAAGCAGAATAAAGAATCAGCGAACTTAAGGACGGATCATTTTCAGACATTTTCAGGTCAAAGGATCAAAAAGAAAAAAGAATGAAGAAAAGTGAAGAGAGCCTAAGGGATTTATGGAACATTGTTGGGAGTCCCAAAAGAAGAGAGAGAGAGAGGGCAGAGAGTTTATTTGAAGAAATAATGGTCAAAAACATTTCAAACTTGAGAAAGAAATGCAAGAATCTCAACAAACTCCAATTAGGATAAACCCAAAGGAACACAAACAGAGACACATAATAATTAAACTGTTAAACTTCATAATGAGAAAATATTGAAAGCAGAAAGAGAAAAATGAATTGTCACGTACATGGAAGATTTTATAAGATTATCATCAGATTTCTTTGCAGAAACCTGGCAGGCCAGAGGGACTGAGATGATATATTCAAAGAATTGAATAAAAAACTACCAAACAAGAATACTATATTTGGCAAAAAATAAAGGTGAAATTAAGACTTTCCCAGATAAACAAAAGTTAAGGGAGTGCATCAGCACTAGAAATTCCCTATAGGAAATGCTAAAGGGAGTCCTTCAAGTTGAACAATTATACACCAACAAATTTGATAATCCAAAATAAATGGATAAATTTCTAGAAACATACAACCTATCAAGACTGAATTATGAATAGATGTTTTTCCAAAGAGGAAATGCAGATGGCCAATAGGCACATGAAAAGATGTTATAAGCAAAAGCTTATAAGCTTTTGCACAGCAAAGGAAACCATAAATAAAACGAAAAGAGAACTTACAGATTGGGAGAAAATATTTGCAAATAATGTGACCGACAAGGGCTTAATTTCCAAAATATACAAACAGCTCACACAACTCACTAACAAAAAAACAAACAAAAAAAACAATCAAAAAATGGGCAGAAGATAGACATTTCTCCAAAGAAGACATACAGATGGCCAACAGGCACATGAAAAGATGCTCCATATTGCTAATTATTAGAGAAATGCAAATCAAAACAACAATGAGGTATCACCTCACACTGGTCAGAAAGGCCATCATTAAAAAATCTACAAATAATAAATGCCGGAGAGGGTGTGGAAGAAAGGGAGCCCTTCTGCACTGTTGGTGGGAATGTAAATTGGTGCAACCACTATGGAAAACAGTATGGAAGTTTCTCAAAAAATTAAAATTGGGTTACCATACGATCCAGCAATCCCACTACTGAGCATATATCTGGAAAAGACAAGAGCTCTAATTTGAAAAGACACATGCATCCCAATGTTCGTAGTGGCACTATTTACAATAGCCAAGACATGGAAGCAACTTAAGTGTCCAACAACAGATGAATGGATACAGAAGACCTGGTACCTATATACAATGGAATACTACTGAACCATAAAAAAGAATGCAATTTTGCCATTTACAACAACATGGATGGGCCTAGAGATTATCATACTAAGCAAAGTAAGTCCAAGAAAGACAAATAGCATATGATATCAGTTACATGTGGAATCTAAAATAGTTTGGAGGAGGTAGGAATGGGGTTTAATGTATAGAGTTTCAGTTTTGAAACTGAATTTTGAAAAGTCAGTAAATTTTATGTTACATTTTTGACCATAATTTTAAAATTAAGTAAATAAGATGAAGGAGAAATAAAGACTCTCTCAGACAAACAAAAACTGAGACAATGCCACTGGCATTTTATGTTCTGTATATTTTACCAAAATGCTTTTAAAATTTTTAAAAAGCCTACCCTCAATCAGTGTACTACACTGTATTGATAAATTAGAAAAAATATCATATGATCGTCTCAATAGATGCAGGGGGGGAAAAAAGATTTGACAAATTCTATGCAAACTAGAGAATAGAAGGGAACTTCCTGAAACATAAATGGCATCTACAAAAAACTTACAATTAACATTATACTCAAGGACAAAGGACTGTTTTCCCCTAAGATCAGGAAAAAGGTACGTCCCACTCCATTTCAGGCTGTTCCCAACATCCTCACCTCCACCTGTCTCAGCTGCACTCAAGGCTCATTGACCCAAACCCACTCTCCAAAAGGAAAAAAGAGTAGATAAAAGGAAAGAAATAACTGCAACCTGCCCTAGGGATTCACGAGCCCCCAGCATCAGAGGTGTAAGGTTCGCAAATCTGGTGGATGACCCTGGACTTGCTATCACAGGCTCTCTCTTTTATGGTAGCTTCAAAAGCCATCATGTTCACATAATTGTCCTGTTTTATTAAAAATTGGCACTTTTGTGGAACAAGCCCAGTGATGGAGGAAGAGAACAGAGGAGGTATTGTTTCTCCCCTCACCCAATCACAGACCTTCCTAGCCTCGCCACCAGCCTGGAACACCAGAGGCACCTCTCCAGGCTCAGCTGCTGGTGGGATATTCAGACGATGCTGACGAATTTGCAGAGCTGTCCCTGATGACAGCTGGCCAGGCACATTCTGGAAGAGCTGCCTCTGTGAGCGGGTTTACAGAGTCTGTCTCCCTTTGAACACGGATCTTATTCATCTTTGCTCCTCCACAGTGCCAAGCACAGTGCCCAGGACTTAATCAGAGCTTGAGAAAATGCTGGTTGAATCAAACGGAACTTGAGACAGAAATCGAACACACTTTTAAGGTTGCATCGGAGCACGACAAGAAAATGTTTGAAAATCAAAATCCTTCTCTGTTCCTCCCTGGAGAGCACAACACTTCAAAGAAGCCTTTGGCAAATCCTTTTGTAAAGTGCAAAGTGTAGAATTCCTTTGTATGGTAAATATCCCTCACTTGTGACACTGTGAATTTATATATGTATGCATATGTATATATGTGTGTGATATTAATTTTAATGTTAAATATAGAATAACGATGGATAGATATTAATATTAAATAGTTAAATATTAAAGTCTACAGAGACAAATGAAGCTTCTCTCTGATCATTTCTCCAGCCCACTCCTCCAGGGATTTTATTTAGGAATTGCTCAGATTAGAAATAATTCCTCCTCTCAGGATCAGATTAAATTTGGTAATTTGTTAATTTGTTAATCATGAGACAAAAAATTCAGGAAATCTGGCCCAAAGAGCGTTTCTGTCCCTCTATTCCATAGGAAAAACAGTGTCCAGAAAATGTAGCTATGCTCCACTGTCCCCACCCTCAGTCTGCAGTGGGGAGTTACCATCTATCTGATTGGTCTGAAGCCCAGAATTGCTCACATTACTAGATTTTGGGGTGGGGGGAATGGGTAACTGGATGGGTGGGTGGGCAGTGAACTTCAACTGAGTCTCTACCAGCAAGTTAGGACCACTCCCCAAAGTGGGGTTCTAGCCTCAGTGTAGCTCAGATCTCTCATCTCATTCAGGACACTGAATTTTTCTATCCTTGATAGAAATGTTAAGAAGCAGGAAGACTCTCAGAACTCTACAGAACTTGGCATGAGAATGATCTATATGGTCTCTGGCAGTTTTAAAACATGTCTGCGGCCTTCCCTGGTGGCGCAGTGGTTGAGAGTCCGCCAGCCGATGCAGGGGACGCGGGTTCGTGCCCCGGTCCGGGAAGATCCCACATGCCACAGAGCAGCTGGGCCCGTGAGCCATGGCCGCTGAGCCTGCGCGTCCGGAGCCTGTGCTCCGCAACAGGAGAGGCCACAACAGTGAGAGGCCAGCGCAAACAAACAAAAAAAACATGTCTGCAAATTCTCTGACACTCCTCCCATTAAGAGGTGAGTCCTATGTCCCTCCCCCTGGATCTAGGCTGAGCTTTGGTGACTGTTCAACCAGTAGACACAGGCTAACCATCCTCATTGCCTCTCTAGACCCCTGAAAAGGTTCATCAGGGATGTCGTCGGGCTCAAGGCCCAGGATCGTCGAAACCTGGTCCAGGTGCAGAAAAGGCCCTGGGTGCAGCCACTTGGGTACCACCCAGGAAGTACAGGTTCCCTTGGGGAGGACGAGTGGAAGAGAACAAGTGTAAAACCTCTTTTGAGGAATGTTACAGTAACATGAAGGTTGGCATGGGGTTTTGACGGAGAGATAATGACATGCCTACAAACTGATGGGAATGACCCCAGGCAGAAAGGAACTTCGATGACCCAGGAAGGGAGGTGTTGCTGGACTGATGTCCTTGAGCAGGTGAAAGGAGTGGACCCTTGTGCACAAGTGACCTTGAAGGAGCACAGAGAGCTCCTTTCAGAGTGCCAGACCTATGATGGATTTCCCCCAGGGTCTCCCAACATAGGAGCACATCTTTCCTTTGCCAAGATGCTGATTTTAACTGGAAAACCCAGGGGAACATCAATAATGCAGAGCCATGTGGAGCTGAGATCTGAGCTGAGAGGGGATTTGAAGAGCATCTAGTTAGAGCCCCTTGGATGTGAAGGCCAAGGCCACCCAGTGACTTAGAGGCAGAGTCTGGCCCAGAACCCAATCTGCCAACTCTGAATCCAGTTCTTCTTCCTCAAAGATTGGATCTGCTTCCTGCCCAGCTCCCCCAGCCTTTCTCCTTCCCCTTAGATTCTTTGATTGTCTCTAGAGTAGGTCCTAAGCAGGAACCCCACCCCAGGAAGCCTTGAAAACTCTGCATCCACACCACACGGACCGCCTCCCGGGATCCGTCACACCCTCCCATTCTTTCTCCAGTGCGTCTGTTATCGCCCACTCCCTCACCCCAGCCCTGTGTCCCTGTCCCAGTGACAGCCCTCGCGGGACCATCACCTTGCATCATTCTGGCCTCCTAGCCTCACCGCCACCTCCCCAGCCTTGGGAATGTGGCTTATCTCTGCATCCGCAGGGAGAGCCTGGGGCAAACGGGAAATTCCCGTACAAGTTGGGGCTTTGCGGCTCTATACAGGCTCTATATGTCCTGAAGCTGGTTCCAGAGTCCGGGCAGAGGGTTCCTTGTCATACATGTTTGGGGAGAGCTGAAAACTACCTGGTTCTCTGCCACAGGGCCTCTCAGAGTTCTTAATGCAGCTGGTAACCAAGGAGGTGAAGCCCTGAGTCTGCCTGGTTGCCGCCCCTCCACCACTCCACAGGCTACTCAACCTCCAGGTGCCTCAGCTTCCTCCTCTGTAAAGTGGGGCAATCACAGAATCCACAGCACAGGGTTGTTGTGAGGATGGTATGAGTTCATCTACGTGTGAGCCGTGCCTGATGAAGAAGGTGCCTATGACACCTCCCACTGTTCCCACCTTTATCTCCATCCTCAGCACCACCCTTGGGGAAGGGTGATGGGCCCCTGCCTTGCTCCAGAAACCAGATCCCAACCTCGGACCCTTGCCTG
The DNA here is from genome assembly GCF_011762595.2 of Tursiops truncatus. Classification (NCBI taxonomy): domain Eukaryota; kingdom Metazoa; phylum Chordata; class Mammalia; order Artiodactyla; family Delphinidae; genus Tursiops; species Tursiops truncatus. The sequence goes on along the minus strand of NC_047034.1, from coordinate 159,900,360 downwards.
GTACCAGGATCCCCACAACTTGTGTCACAGCCTTGCTCCTCTGGGGCCCACTCTTCCCCTCTCACCCCCTTTCTCAGCTTCCCCAGAAGAAGATCTTGCTACAAGGATTTGAGGGTGAGTAGTTTACTGGGGAGGTGGTCCAGGTAAGCATCAGGGCAACTGGGGAAGTGAGACAGGGAAGGGAAGGAAGCTGATAACAGGTGCGTATGTAGCAGGTGACTGCTGCAGGTGGCAGGGCCTCAGTCCCGGGGGCAGGGCAATCTGGGAGGCGATGCAGAACATACCTCAGAGCTGCCCCACCAGAGGGGAGGGGCGAGGAAACAGTAGGGTTTACCTCCAGCTCCAGCCTTCACTGGCTGAGGGCTGGTCCTGGACATCAACTCCTCGATGTTCCCAGGCCCATACAATGGATGGAGCAGCTCCTGTCTGCAAGGCGCACCTGCATACTACCCACCGATGGGACACCTGGCCTAGCCAATCCAATGATCTCTTACTTGTCACCAGATTCTGCAAATGTCAAGTTCAGCTTCTCACTCCCTATGCCTGGGGCTTCCCCCCAAACACTTTCCTGCCTAACTTGTGAGAAAGTGTGTCATCCAGACCCTTGTTCTTCCACATCCAGTTCACCTCATGGTCCATCCACCTTCCTGCCCAGAGCATGCTCAGATGATCGACAATGGGACGGACAGGGCTGGAAGCCAGGGCTCCCCATCACCAGCCCCACCTGACTCAGCAAGTCATCTGGGCACCCAACCCAAGTATCTGAGCTCGTACTGTGTACCAGGAGTCATGCTGAGAGCCTCCTGCAGCCCCTTCCCTGTGACCCTCACAACCTCCTGTGAAGGAGGGTTCATCAGCTCTACCTTCTGACTGGGGAAACTGAGGACCTGAGAGGTTGTGTCACCGCTCCAAGGTCACCTTGTCCTTAAGACACCCTGAAAAGACTCCTGCGGGAGTAGCAAGGGGACCTCCACACATCCCCACCCTCCCACTGTCCCTGTCTGCAGGGATGTGGTTTTCAGTAACCCCCAGGTACAACCCACACTGCAGTCCCTCTTCCTAAATCCTTCCTGGCTGTTGTTTGCCTGGAATCATCCTGTTGGTTCCCACCGAGTAAATGCCAGAAATCATCCCCAGGAACCAGAGGCTGGGACCCACGTGGCCGGCAGAAGCTGTGGGAAAGCCCAGCCTCGCTCCCAAGAGGGCCTTGTTTAACCACAGTCACCAGGGTGCTGCGTCTGCAGAAAGCCGACCTCACTTTGGACTTCGCCACGATCACAAGAGACCTGGTTATCCAAACTGATCTGTGGGGGTCAAAAGGCTTTGGGTGAAGATCTCCGAGGTGGGACCGCTGGACTCAGGTGAAAATGCAAGGCCATCAGCTGTTTGGGTGAAACACAACCGTCATGAAATTTTAATTAAATTCTTATTTGTGTTTAATAACTGAGCGCTGACTGCCCAGGCCTGACTCTGGAAGCGAAGGCAGGGCCCGCTTGCTCTGGTGGAACCCTGCAAACTTCACAGGTGCACGACGGGTAAATACGAGCCTGCCCCCTCACCCATGGCCCCTGAGTTACCTCTCTTCTTGGGGAAGTCGGCTTTCCTGTCTTCTGCTCTGGTCGTCCTGGCAGAAGTGAGCAGGCTGAAGGAGGAGATGGGGGCAAGTAGCCACAGAAGAGCGCTTGGGGGAGGCGGGGAGAGTTGGGGGAACTGGGGAAAGACCATGGAGGTCAGGGCTCAGCAGAACAAGGTATGAATCCTGAGTCTACAACTCACAAGCCAGGAGATCTTAGCAGGTGACTTTGCCTCTTAGAGTCTCAGTTTCCCCAACTGTAAAACAGCCAATGTTAACTCCCATCTGGGTAGAAAGGCCAATTATTTTTCCTTGCACGTCTCTCCTTGTCAGCCCACAAGTCCGGTAAGGTTCTTCTCCAACCCCTACTGTTGAACAGGCCTGGAGGCTACACTCGTCCAGGTTGGAAAAATCAGATCCCTTCTCCCCTGTTTGCAACGTGGGGATCAAGTCAAACAGCTTTGGAGAACCAATCACATCAGCCCGAGGGTCTGCTCATTATTTAGGTGTGGTCATCCTTGGTCATGAGAGAGCAGAGACGCCGGTCTGCAAAGGAGATGAAGAAGATGGGCAAAGGGAAATACAGATGAGTCATTCTGCAGACCCAGTCAGGGAGAAAGGCAGAGAGAGGCATGGAGAGTCAGAGAGGGTCTCTGCCATGTGACTTTCAGCTCCCAGGTGCCCGGTGGGTTTCTACAGTGGGGATCTGAGGCATCCTTCATAGTCTCACCCTAAACCCCATTTCTACTTGTACTTTTTTGCGTGGGTTTGTGAACCAGCTAGGACTCATTTATGGCTCATGCAAAAAGAGAATTAATTAATGTCTGGTGTAATGTAAAGCTTGCGGGGTTAGAGTCGAGTCGGGAATAACTCGATGGGGCCTCCAATGACGTCATAAGATCAGAATTCTTTCTATTTCTCCTCTACACGTTGTCTTCATTCTCAGGCTACACTCAAGGTGGGAATAATAGCTCTAGACTGTGGACTTCCAGGTTCAAGTTCAGTGGGAAGAATCTAGTTCAAGTTCAGTGGGAAGAGCAAGAGCAGCCTCAGTAAAAGTCTCCTTGTAAAACAATGGCTCTTGTTTGGTCACAGGCCCATCCCTGAGCCAATTACTGTAGCCAGAGGAATGGTCTGAATGGACTGGTTTAAACCTAGGTCATGTTAACTGCTGCCCGGAGGTGGTACATGTCAGCAGTCTCAGTTACTGGTGAAACTAGTTCTTTCCTTTTCCTTTCTTTTCTTTTCAAGCTGTATTGTCAGTGGCACTATACCAGAAGGTAATGATAGTGCATGCAGGCACAGTGTATCAGAAACATCTGGGTTCTGATTCTGGCTCCAACATGTAATAGTCTGGAAATATTGGCAAATGGCTTAGCCTCTCTGAGCATGACTTCTCTACACCAGAGTTAACACCACCAGTATCATTGGGTTGCTGCAAAAATTAAGGGCATTAGCATATGCAATGTATTTAGCACAATGCCTAGCACACAACAGGTACCTGATGGATATTAGTTTTTTCTCCAACGATTTAGAAATGCTGTGTTCCAAAAGTTTTTCGGAACTCAGAACATACTGTTTCATTAAACTCTGCTATAGACTATGGTTAGTCAAAACAAAAGCGCTAATAGCTTCTACTACTTATAACTATGAATAACAATGTTTCTTTGGAAAAATGTAGTCCAGACGCCAGGCACGAGCAACACATCCTGCCTTCCCTAAGCCATTCCCAAGGAAGAAAATGTATTTGGGGCAGTACTCACAGCAGAGAGGGCAAAGCACAGTGGGACCAAGCTCCACAGACATAGGGAGTCAGGGCTGATGGAAAGCATGAATGCTTCAGATTCTTTTATTCATGGCCATTATAACAGTAATAATAATACCAATAATACCACTGGCTGGGGCTTACTGTGTACCAGGCTCTGTGTGCATCACCTCATTAATTCTCACAACCACCTTTTACGGTAAGGACTAATACTATCCCCATTTTACAGCTGAGGGAACTGAGACCCTGCGAAGGTAATAAATTTGCTCGATCTCACAGGTTTGAGTGACAGACTCCAGCCCCAGCCCCTGACCACTGCCCTCACTGCCCCTCCACTCCTGTGTGTCCATTTGTGCAGCTTTTAGGGCTCATTCTACAACCCCCCTGAGAGAGAAGGGCTGATCCCATCTACAGATGAGGAAACTGAGGCCCAGAGAGGGGAGAAAACTTGCCCAAAGTTGCACAGCAGGGAAGCGGGGATCTCTGTGTGCCTGACTCCTCCTCTAGGGCTCCCTCCCCGGCTCCCCTCACTCCCAGCCCTCACAGAGGAAAGTGCAGAGATGAGACGGGTGGGGTGGGGGACTTCTCCCTGCAAGCAGCAGCCTGGGCAACTGAGGAGCCTGTTCATTTATTCCTCAGTTCATCCTGCCCTGACCACCAGGCCCTTCCTGACATCACACCTCCCTTCTCCCCCCAAGAGCATGCAGCTGGTACTTCCTTAATGTGCCCGCCCTACTTATTACCTTCAAGAGGGGCTCAATCCAGGAGGTAGACACAACAGACTTGCTTCTGATCATTGATGATCTCATGTCTCCCTTGGATGTAAATGGACCCCATAATAGTATGTCATTATCCTCTATTGGGGACAAAAAAAACCCAAACATCACACCTACGCCTGGGTCACAGGTGCTGATACCCACACAGGGGTGTCGGCGTCACCCAGAGGAACAGGCTGAGGGTAAACAGCTAGAGCGTCCAGAGTCATCGGGGGGCTGACGGAAGCTCCTGGATGTAGGACATGTGTGGGGTAAGCAGGGTGGCCACCTGCTGAAGCCGGCCTCAGCTCTACCTGGCCCACAAGGTGAGCAGAAGGGGCCTGGCCAAGTGCTGGCCGTCTCTCCAGGCCTCTTCCCCTGACGCCGCCTGAGCTGCTGGCTCCTGACCTGCCTCTGTTCTCCACACGGTCCAGCTTTAGTCCCTCTGCCTTGGCCATGGGATGTGGTGTCCCAGGCCTGGGCCTCAGTGTCCCCCTGGTCTTGCCAGCCTCAGCCCCATGCCCTGCCCCAGTGGGAACTGTTCTCTGGCCATGGTCCTATGAGATCCACCTCTATGGCCGGCCGCAGAGCTGGGCCCACTGCGGACTCCGCACCCACCCCCTCCCCCCGTAAGAGCCCGACAGCAAGGACGGGAGAGCCTGGGCTCCCCTGCAGGCTCCCTCTAGGAGGTGCCCAGGGTGAACACTGGGGTTAACGCACGGACTTGGGGTGCTTCTAGGTTTGCACCTGCTCCACCACTTACTGTCTGTGCCATTCAGGCAAGTTACTAACCTCTCTGAATCCCAGCTCCCTCATCGTAAAATCCTTTTCCCTCTATAGACCTCAGTTTCCCCTCCATCAACTTCAAAAAAAGGGTACCTGTCACTGGCTCGTCCCCGTCTGTGTTCTCGGCAGCGGTGAGCTCCACAGCACAGGGTCGAGATTGTCTTGCTCACCACCGTGTCCTGGTGCCCTGCACACAGTAGGCCCTCAGTAAACACTTTTCACATCAATGCACGAGTGAGGAAGTATATAAGCAGCTCGAGCCCGACCACTGGCAGACTTTGGAATTCACCATGCAACCCAGGCCAGGACCACACCTGTCAGAGGGAGCCCGGGTCCCGGCCACCAGCTGAGATGGTCTGCTCTCCTCCAGCAGTGTTGTGGGACCCAGCGCTCACCACACACCTGCTGCCCACCCGCCTTTCCTGCCCGCCACTGCGGCCCTTCCAGAGCCCCTACCTGCTGCTCTAGAGCCCCTTGTGTGCCTCCCTCTGGACAACCCCTTCCATGGGGAAGGTTTCCTCTCTCCTCACTGCCAGCCTGGCCCACCTGACTCTATGTCACCGTTGTCCCCTGCACTCTTGCTACCCAGCCCTCTCCTGCCTCCCAGCAACCCCTGGCTCACTGGGTGTCCAGCAGGGCTCAGGCCACTCCTCTGTGGGCCCTGCCTGTCCAGCTGCCCTCTGAGCTGTGTGACAAAGACCCATCTGTCTCTGAGCCCCAGGAGCAGGGATGTTGGGTTCAGCCAGAGCAGCCCAACAGGGCCCCTTCCACATCTGCACGGCCAGTGTGATCCTGGCAACCCCAAGAGGGGCCAGAGAAGCCAGGGAAATTCACCTAGTGGGGGTGGAGGCTGGTGAGAGCAGGGGTGGGCTCAGCAAACCTCCAAGTGGGCCAGTTCTTGTGCACTTGGACGTGGGGCACGTCTCTGGGAGACACTCCTCGTTCCTCAGTTTTCTGGAGCTTGAGAATGGTCTCCTCACCCAGCACCAGGTGCCTCCGCAGGCAAAGGGCTGAGACAGGGGCCATTACACGGAGGAGTTAAGGGTCTGAATGGCCAGTGGGAACCCAGCAGGACTCAGCCCCTCAGTCACCCCTGGGGCTGGGGACGACCCGAGGGTGAGGAGAACGTGTGTGTTTCCTCTCCTGTGAGATCGGGGGGGCCTGGACCACCTCCAGGTCTCCCCCTCCCCCAGGATGCCACGATTCTTCTCACTCCTCCGGGGGTTCCTTTCCCCTCACAGAGCCCTTGGGGCAGCAGGGGGAGGGGCACGGCCCCCGAGGCCCCAGGGCCACACGTGGAGGGGCCAACGCCTGAACCAAGGCCGCCTGAGTCCCCTCCACAGTGCTCCCTGCCCCGTCCTCCGGGTGATCTCAGCCCCCACGGGCCAGGTGTCATGAACACAGTGCGTCCAATCCCGCAGAAGCCGAGCCTCAGAGAGGTTTTCACAGAGCTGGGAACCGACCCTGCTCTGAAGCCCATGTCCTCACTCAGACACTCTGGAACTGCCCCCTCATTTCCTGATTCTTGATTTTTTTTTTTGGGGGGGGGGGGCCTCATCACCGTTGCGGCCTCTCCCGTTGCGGAGCACAGGCTCCGGACGCGCAGGCTCAGTGGCCATGGCTCACGGGCCCAGCCGCTCCGCGGCATGTGGGGTCTTCCCGGACAGGGGCACGACCCCGTGTCCCCTGCATCGGCAGGCGGACTCTCAACCACTGCGCCACCAGGGAAGCCCCCTGATTCTTGAACTTGATCTCCTCTATAGTAGGCACCTGGGGTTTCCTCCCCATCCCTGCCCCCATCTCTCTCCTCCTGCCATTTATGGACTCCTGATTTGAGGGATTTTTCCATTTTTTTGGTGAGGGGGAAGATCTGCCCCTCTCCATTCTCCTTCCGTGGGGCTGAGGTGGCCTCCACCCTCGTTTCCAGGGCTGGACCGTGTGACCCTGTCCTGGCCAATCAAAATTCTGCATTCCCCTAGCCCTGTAGGGCACTTATTCTGGTGAGAATAAGCAATGAATAAACAAATGAATATGTAGCTTAGTGTCAGATTAATGCTCTGAAGAGAAACAAAGCAAGGTAGGGGTAGAGAGCAATGAGAAAGGGACCTGAGCCAGGGATGGGGATGAGAAAGCACTTGATAGGGACCAGAAGAAAGTAAGGGAATGAGCCATGGTGGGAGAGCATTCCAGGCAGGGAGAAGAGTGAGTGCAAAGGCCCTGAGGCAGAAATATACCATTGACTGTAGAGGAGGAGGGGAGTAGAAGGAGAGCTCGGAGCAGTGGGCGGCAGGAGGCCATCCAGGGCCACTTACAGACTGTGAGTTTTACACTAAGCAAGATGGGAACCCAGCGAGGACCCTGAGCAGAGGATGGACATAAACAGTTACGAATTATAATCACAGTAATAATGGTAACCACCCATACATGGTTACTGTAGGCCAGGCCCCTCTTCCGAGCCGGTCAAATGTGCTTTCATGGAGTCCTCACAGCAGCCCAGTGGGCACGCACTACTATCTCCAAGTTACAGGTGAGAAGTCCAGGCTCAGAAAAGTTACATAAACCGCTTCAAGGTCACATGGTTAATAAGTGTCAGAAGCAGGACTGGATCCCAGGAAACCTAGTCTAGCTCTTTGTTGCTGCCTCCATTTAAAAGGTTGATTATCCCTACTTTACAGATGAAGAAAATGAGGCTCAGAAGTGATTTGAGGTTGAAAGGTGGCAGAGCTGAGATTTGAACCCCAGTCTGTGTGGTTCGGTGCCCAAGCCTGAACGGCTGAGCCTGGAACCTGGCTGGGACCCTGCTGCCTTCACCCACCCTGGGGGGACCCAGGCAAGGCAGCCCCTCCCCCTGGGTCTCTTGAGTCCCCTGTCACTGTGGCCTTGAGCTCCGCCCCAACCCAGGACTTGGCTCCTGCACCAGCCTATCGTCTCCGTTCCTGACAAACCCCAAGACTGCCCCTGACCTGGGCCCTGGGCCCAGGCATGTCTGTGCTCCACTAGGTGCCTCCTGGATCCGGCCCTGGGACACCAGCTGCTCTTGTTAAATCTTATTAATAGGTGTCTCACATGCTCCAGCAGTTGTCAGCCATGAGGTTCAAAGCACACAGCTAGCTCATCAAAGCTCCCCCGTGGGGAGGAGCAGCCTCTCCGAGAGGCTTGGGGACAGCCAGGCCAGGTCTCCCATCACGTCTGCCACCACCTCATCAAAGGGCACAAAATGGCAGACTCTACCAACAGGGCAGCCGCCCGGCAGGCTGAACCTACCCTGAGCAGAGCAGGAGATCAATGACCAACGGCGCAGATGCCCCAGCTGAGCCCTCTCTCTACCCGTGGGGGGGGCCAGGCTGAGACGGGAGGCGTGCAGATCCAAGTGACCTGGTGGCAGCAGGAGGACAGTTGTCACCGACGGGGGCTGGGTTGGCCTTGGTCAAGAGAGAGTGGAGTTTGCTGGTTCGGAGCCCTGGCGCTCCGTGCACGGGATGCTCTTATGATCATAGCAGATGCTGTGGCTGACCTGCCCGTGTCCCCTGGGCACTCGCCCTCACACACCAAGGAAGGCGGCCCCCTGAGGACACCCGCAACTCTGTGTCTCCTGTTTCCTCCACTAGACCACGTCCAATGACATTCGCTCACAAAAGAAAGTGTCCGCTATGCGCCGGGAGCTGTCCCAGGCCTGGGGACACAGCTTTGCGCAGGACAGGAAAAGGCCCATCCTCATTGGAGCTGACATTCGGTGGAGAGACGGACGTGAACAGACACAGCCATGTCCAGAGGCAGGTGGTGACACTCACTAAAGGAACACAAAGCAGGGTGAGGGGACAGAGGTGACAGCGTGGGGGTCAGAGGCCGATGTGGCCTCACTGTGCACAAAGCGAGGTGGGGACCAGGGCTTGTCCTGCCTGAATCCCCGGCCACGCACAGAGCCGGGCACGGGCTGCCCTCGGCCAACACCTGCTGACTGAGCGTCCAGAGGGACGGAGCCCCCTCCCCGGGCCCTTGTGTGGGGAACGGGCGGACAAGAGGGGCGGGTGGGGCTCATCTTTGTCCTCCGCCCCACTGAGATGTCTCCACACGACCACGTTCCTGGAGAACTGGGGCCCCTGCACCCCGGTTTCCCAGGATCTCCGGGATCATTTCAGCAGATGGGGCCCAGGAGGGAGGAGGCAGATGGGGGGAGGGGGGAGGAGAGAGCAGGACCCCTCCCACCTTCTTTTCCCAGGCAAAGCCATCACCCCCCAGAGGGGAGGAGAGTGGCTCAGAAACCCCCCTCCCAGTGAGGGCAGAGCTGGGGTGGGGACTCAGGAAACACCACATCACACGGCCAAGAAAGTGACCCAGGACTTGATGTTCCCCTGGAGAACAGCTGCACACAGCCCCCTCCTCACCCTCCCTGCCCGGAATCTCCACAGCACCCCATTTCCCTTGGAGTACGTGTTTCAAGCACATTGTTTTCTCCTGTTGATAAAGTGTGATTTATTTAAGGCTCTCTGATGGTTACTTCATGTCTCCAAAGCCTACTTTCTACTGGAAGATCAATTCCAAGAAAACACCCCGAGCCCATGGAAGTTAGACCCACTAACAAGCGCTAAGTGGCCAATCACCCACGGAGGGGCCCTTGACTAAGACCAGGAAGTGACAAAAACTCAGACTGGGCAGCTCTGCTGGGAACTCTGGAGGGCCATTCACAACAGGGTTTTACAAGTCTTAATTATTTCTCCTCCAGGTACAATTAAACTTCATCTGAGTTCAGAAAGGATGATTAAAGAAACCCATCAGAGAGCAAATCAGTCCCGTGTGGTGAACGGAGGGGCCCCTCTCAGAACAGCCTCTGGTTCCCACAGTCACACACACACACACACACACACACACACACACACACACACAATTTGAGCATCGGGCATGTTCACAAGTGCAGGGGCAGTGAGGAGTGAGAGGACCGGAAATGCCACCTCAATACCACAATCCATCAGGAAAGGGGGCCAGGCGTGGATCTGAATCAGCAGAGACCATTTCTAGAGGCCAAGAGAGGGCTGGGGGTGGGGGAGGGGAGAGTGTCCTAATTATAATACATTAATAGGGATATTGTTTCCAAAGACTCTGATTTCTGGGAGTGGACAAGGGACCAGGGCCTCATCTGATGCCAGAATGCCCTTAAAATATATATATATATACATATATATACACAACATGGACTGCAGTATTGCCATCAGCTCTCAGCCACTGGGAACTTCTATGTGCCACGCCCTGTATTATCTTATTCGAACCTTGCAATTGCCTAATGCAGTAAGTAATATTATTATCCCCATTTTGCATGTGAGAAAACTGTGGCTCACAGAGTTGAAGTCATAAAACTCCCAAGCTGCAAATCAAAGTCAGGTCTGTCTGCTGCCAAAGCAGAAGCACTTCACTTTACTATTACGCCTCCCTCTGTTTGCATACTCCCAAGATGGGGAGCTCACCACCTCTCAAGATAGCCCATTCCCTCTCTGGACAGCTTGAAATGTTGGAAAGTCTTTCTTTAGGCCACACTGAGGGCATCTACTTCTTCTTCCATATTTGAAGATAATGCTCTCATTCTCTAGAGATGTTTTACCCCTGGGTTCTACACCCCCACTCCTCAGCACTCCTGGTGATTCTTCCTGAACGAGGGGACATGGGGTTGGTCATGGATAGCTGGATGAACTCTCCTTGATTCCCTGCCCTGATTTTTATTAGACATCTGAATGATGAGATTTGAAAACACTCATGGTAAAGCGATTACAAAATTGGCCACAGTTCCCAACTCTTTCCTGTGTCCATGCCCTTTGCAATATGACTTTGCAGCCCTTCCCAGCAAGGGGTAAAATCTGTATCCCCACTTCTTAGTCCGAGCTGGCCTTATAACTTACTTAGGCCAATACAAGGCTGCAGAAGTGACATTGTGCCATTTCTGAACCTAAACTTCGAGAGGCCCTATGTACTTCTGCTTTCTTTTTTGTAACCTGCCTTCATTATGAGAACAGCTCTGGACTAGCCACTGGAGGATGAGAGAACATGAGGAGCAGAGATAAGTCGCCCCAATGGAGGTCATACTAGACCACCCAGCCTCCAGCCAACACACCCAGCTGTCCTGAGATACTAATGACCCCATCCAGGACCAGCCAAGCCCAGCCCACAGCAGCAGAACCACCCAGCAGACCTACAGACTCCTCAGCTAAATAAATGCTTGTTGTTTTAAGCCTCTAAGTTTTGAGATCACTTGTTATGCAGCAGTAGCTAACTGATACACCATACCTCTCCGATCCTGAGGTAGTTGTGCCCAGCTGTCTTTCAACACTGCATCTAGTACATTTCCTCTTCCAGATTCTCTCTCCACCACCATCTTTACTCCTGAAAAACCAGAGGAATTTCTCCTATGTGTAGAGAGACAATAAATAGATAGTTGCTAGAATCCATGTCTCCCTTCAGGCATTCCTTCATTCAGTCATTCAACAAACATGTATTGTATGCAATGTTCATGATCCCTGCCATCACAGCACATACAGGGGATACCAGCACTAAAGAAATCACTGCAAAAATAATGACATTGGAAAGAAATAGCATTTCATTGAGTTTGCATGAATTGCCCCAGCCTGACATGAAGTTGCAAGCTCAACGCTCTATGAAAGAGTAGGTGCTCACGGAGGGCACCTCACACTGGTAAGTGAACAACTATCTTGCCCTGCATGGTGGGAACATCCGCTCCGAATCACAGGAAGAGCTAGTGGGCCTTGCCAAGGTTCTCAGAACCAGGCTGACACACGCTGGGGCTTCTGCCAGCAAGACAGGCAAGAGCTCCGTGAGTCCACATGCCTCCCCCACAGGACATATCCTAACTGGGAGCCAACCCGGAGAGGAAGACGAGGCGGCAGCCAGAGGTCAACAAGGAGAACAAACACTGTCCAGCAGGACCTGCCGATGTGAGAGGCACCATGGCAAGCGAGGAAACCACAGCCGTGAGAGCCAGACACGCAGGGAGTGAGTAGTATGACCCTCGTCCAGCTACTCCCCACCGAGAGACACGTGCAGATAGTAATCACCCATTCTCAGGGGCTTAATTTTTTTGTATGAGAATCAAGTAAGATCGTAAATGTAGAGGAGCAGATTCAGGTCCTGATACACGTTTAACACATGTCCACTCCCTCATTAATAAATTTGCAGAAGACAGAGCATGGAAACTCCGAGAGGTGTGGGGAAGTTGGAGACTAAATCTGAATGTCCTCTTTTTTCCTCTCACCTCAACCTTGGACCAGGCTTCTCGCTGTCCAGTCCCCTTTACACTGAGCGCTCTCCTGTCCCCAGGCCCAGGCTCCCTTGCCCAGCTTACACAAAGAAGCCACCTCCCCGTGCTGCCTCCGAAATTGTCTCCTGTGCCATTTCCAGTGGTTTCCCTTTATATCCAGAGGCTTCCCTCTCTTCCCTGCTCCTCCCTTGGGCCTGGATTCTCTCTGATGCCATTTTCCCATCTTCCCCACTAGGCTGTGAACATCCAGGGATCAGAGGGCATGTCACCTCTGTGTTTCACATGGTACCTGGCTCATGGCAAGCTCTCGGGGATGGTGTGGACCAGGAAGGGCAGCTCTGCTTTTCTACTGGTCATCAGTGGGGACTCCTCACCAAGGGCCAGATCCCAGCTGGATGGAGCAGGGGCCCTGCGCACAGGCTCCGGACACACAGGCTCAGCCGCCATGGCTCACGGACCCAGCCACTCCGCGGCATGTGGGATCTTCCCGGACCGGGGCACGAACCCGTGTCCCCTGCATTGGCAGGCGGACTCTCAACCACTGCACCACCAGGGAAGCCCCCAGGAGCCTTTCTTTATCAACTCATCTAGGTGCCACAAAAGCCAGAGGGCAAGAATTACCCTGTTTTGTTAAAAAAGAAACTGATTCAGAGAGTAACTTGGCCAAAGGCTCGTGGCTGGTAAGTCTCTGGGCTGGGTCTGTATCCAAGTCACAATGTTGCTTCTTGTGTAATCACGTAGAGAGCACCCAGTTATAAGCGTGGTTCTGCAGATTCTCAGAAGATGGAAGTACAGAGGGGCTTTTATTAAAGACAACCCAGCCAGGAGAAAGGGTTGGTGTGGAAACGTGAGAGGTTCCCTCCACCCCAAATGATGCCAACCTGGGTTCAAATCTCAGTTGTCAGTATGGAGGATCCTCAAAATATTAAAACTAGAATTACCATATGACCCAGCAATTCCATATCTGGAAGCATACCCAAAGGACACAAAAACACTAACTCGAAAAGATATCTGCACCTCCATGTTTATAGCAGCGTTGTTTACAATAGTCAAGACATGGAAACAATGTAAGTGTCCATCAATGGATGAATGGATAAAGAAAATGTGGCGTATATATACAATGGAATATTATTCAGCCATAAAAATGAGGAAATCCTACCATTTGAAACAACATGGATGAAAGTTGAAGGCATTATGCTAAGTGAAATAAGTCAGACAGAGAAAGACACATACTGTATGATCTCACTTACATGTGGAATCTAAAAGAAACAAAGAAAAAACTCAAACAGAAAAATAGATCAGATTCATGGTTCCAAGAGGAAGGGGGTGGGAAAGGGGAATTGGAGAAAGGTGGTCAAAAGGTATGAACTTCCAGTTACAAGATAAATAAGCACTAGGGACGTAACGCACAGCATGGCTGTAGTTAACACTGCTGCACGGTATACATGAAAGTTAAGAGAATAGATGCTAAGAGGTCTCATCACAAGAAAAAAAGGATTTTCTTCTTTTGCATTCTCTTTTTATTGTATCTATATGAGATGGTGGATGCTAACTAAACTCATTGGGGCAATCATTTCACAGTACATGTAAGTCCAACCATTCTGCTGTACACCTTAAACTTATACAGTGATGTACGTCAATTATATCACAATAAACCTGGGGAAAATCTAGTTGTCTCACTTATAACTGGGTGACTTTGGTGCATCACTTAATACCTCTCAGTTTCCTTGTATTCGATACTGGGCAAAGATAGCTGACTGGATGTCCATGGAGCTTCCATATGTATGCTGTTCCATTTGTATACTCCATATGCATGTATGTTCCATGACATTTGTAAAAGCATGTCGTTTGTCTCAATAAAATCTGGCTGAACCTGGGATTGGATGCCCAGGCCACAACCCCCACAGCCCTCCCTCTTGTCTGGTCTGCTTCTGTCCTCTTGGAAATAACAGAGAATAACATCACACAAGGATCCTCCATTACCAATATGCCCTCTCTCAAGGGACCAAAAATGCCTGAATTAGGCACCGTCATTCACAGGGATGGCCAAGTTTCCAGAAGCATCTTTTGTTCCCCCTGTCTCCTCTGTCCTCCCTCTCCCCACATGTCCCTCTCTCCAGTGAGGATTCCACATCTCTCATACGATAGCTGAGCACATTTGCAGAGAGTTTCTAATGGCTGGTCAGGCCCCTCTGAGGACTAATGCATATTCCCTATAATGACATTCATTAGTCTATCCGACATCAATACTGTTCTCAGGTTAATATGTTTGGCTTAATGAGGCATCTATTTTCAGTTTGAAAACTATTGAAGAAGCGTGTTTTTCTCCCCATGAGCTAAGCTGATAAATAGATTAATCCTAGACTAAGAAAATGAATCTAACTGGCTTGTTTTCATTCTCATCTAACTTGTTTTTATTCTTTAGTAATGGCTGCCTTGAATTCATTTGAGTTCACCTGGTTATTTCTTATGGAAATAAACAGGAAGATGTTCCCTGATTGGTTCTGTGCTCTCAGGAAATAAAAATAGTACCAGTGTATGAGGAGGTGGGGAAAGCATGCCTGAAATTGAACAGGAAGAGGGGGCTAGAGTGTGAAAGGGAAGCTCTTGCATGGGGACAGAGACAGCAACCACAGCAGATAGAGCAGGGAGTCTGGCTGGCCCATCTCTGTCATTGCGGGCTTTGTGGGGTTCACTGTTGTGCCCAGCATCTAATCGACACTCAGTAGACATTTGTTGAATGGGTGAAATAGATACTCAACAAATGGCTCTTACTGTTATTCAGGGAATCACAGGATCTCCAGAAGAAGGTGCCCACTGTCTCAGATACATAGAGCAGGTGAGCCAGTCCTCATGACTCTTGGCCCAAAGCCAAGGATGACCTAAATGTCAATTTTCTTTGCTGCCTGGACCAGTAGTAACACCACATCTATCTCCCTGAAGCTTCTGAGAGCTACTGCTAGCCACGAGATGCCAGCCAGAACATACTACCCTTCCTCCCAGGAATGGGCTACCAGGTCATAACAATTTGCCTGCGCCTGGCCAAAGTCTGACAGCACAGAAGGGCTCCACACACTTCTGTGCCCCATCCCCTGCTTTCTCAATGACCAGAATTCACTCTGGTTACATGACCAGCCCTGTTTTTATTGTTCTGGTAAGTGGGGGAGTGGTGTGGTTGAGTGTGGGCTTTACAGGCAGAGATAGCTGATTTCCAATCTCAAGTCCTCCACCTGCCAGCTGAGAGGCCTTAGCAAGTCCCTTCACCTCTGAGGTTCCATACACTAAATTTTAAATGGTGATGACATTTTCTTTCTTGGGTTGCTAAAATGTTTAAATGAAACCACATGTATAAACTGGCTGGCACAGTGAGTGCTCAGTGATTGTGGAGAATGGGATTGAAAAGAGGAGGATTTGATATCATCAAACACAACTGGCATTCTACCTTCATTGTCTTCAAATCTGTCTTCCCTGCTGCTGATCTGTTCTCTGACTTGGTCTGATTCCAAACCGTGAGTCTGATCCATTGGGTTCTCCCTGACTTTCCTGACCCAGGTCCCGCATCTTCCAGGCTGTCCATCACAGTCCTGAGACTGCATCTAGGATCTTAGATGATAGCCTGACCATGACCCCTGAACGTTACTTCTTCCTAATATATCTAACACCTATTCACCGCCAGTTGCCTCCACTCCTTTGAGAAGCCAACTCCCCTCCCCTAACAGAGTTCACATGGAGATGATGAGGCAGATGGGAGAGACCTTGGCTTTGGTGTCCCCGATGCTAGACTATCCCCAACCGAGGACAGACACAGCCAGATAAACACAGTCCAGGAGCCCTCCTCATCCACCATTTGGGAACTCCAATGTATTGTGGTGCTTCTGTCCTGTTTCCAAAGGCACCTGCCATTTGAGGTTCTTAAGGCTATGGGAAGGGGGGATGCAGTAGTCTGGTAGGGTGGGTCAAGAGAGAGAGTGATTTTAGGATAAAGGAAGTGCCTCCTCCCCTTCTTGGCCTTAAATGTCCTGTTGCAGGCAGGCCCTGTTGTCTCCTTCAGGACCATGGACAGCAGCCACAAAGCCCTAAACCCTTACCCAACACCAGAGATTAACACGGTGGAAAAGAACCTCAGAGACCATATCAGGTCAACAGTGCATTTTGTGAACAAGTCCTAGGAGAATTGTTTAGAAGTGACGTGGTTTAATGAAAATGTCACTGGACTAGAAAGCTAAAGCCTTGGGTCTGCTGTGTGACTTTGAGCAAAATATTTCCCCTCCAAATCCATCATTCGAAGATGTCTGCTTGGAGATGCAAGAGGTGGGTAATAGTTCACAGTTCTTATTCTGTCCCTGTATGAGAAAAAGTGTCCCAATAGCCTGGTAGACCTACTGATGACCTACTGTGTTTTTGCCTTGCAAGCATTTTATTCCTTCTCTTCTACACAGTAGTAGTTTGATGGATGGCTAATCAACATAGCCATGTTCACAACATCAAACTAATTAGAGATTTCCTATAAAGCGTGTTTATAAAGAACTTCATGAAACATCCATAAGACCTCCCAGCTCCCAGATTCAGAGAATATTCCAGCTAGAAGGGCATTGGCAATTGCTCTATCCACCCCCTTCATTTTCTAGTTGAGGAAACGGAGGCTGAGAGAGGGAAAATGAGTTAGTTGAAGAGCTGGGACCAGAAGTGGGGTTGACTCTTGGCTTCCGGCCAATACCCATGACCACTTCCCTCTGTGGGTGGTGAGGAAATTGACCAAAAACATTTTGGTCATGTCACTGAGCTGAGAATCTTGAAAGTGTACAAAGCAATGATGCTGCCATTTACTGACCATTTGCCATGCAAGTCTCATGATAATCACAGAAAGGGGACACCATTGTTGGCTCCACCATAAAGATGAAGAACCTAAGGCTCAAAGAGATTTGTGGATAATTGGAAAGAAAAATGAACAAGACACCTGGTTCTTGCTTACAGCAAACCTCACATTTTTAACCACTCTGTTCTATCCACTCTCAAGGGGCTTGTTTTGGTAACTGTAGTTTCACCCTTACTCTAACTGCCATCACTAACCCAGCCTACTTTATCTGAAACTTGTTCGGTTTTCGCACAGCAGGTCCCGCATCCCAGGAAATCCCTCAGTCCCGGGCAAACCAGGACAGTTGATGACTCTACTATATAACTCCAGACTGCACCCAAACTGTCACCCATTCCCACATCTCTGCTTTTCCAGCTGGTGGAATGCCAGGCATGGGACATCACCCCAGGGTGTAAGTATTACTCAAAGATTTGGATGGCAACATTCTTACTAACATAAACACAACTATGTTATGGAGTCGATTGCAAAATTCACAGAGCTTTTAGAGATAAACCATCCGTCTTTAGGATGTTTTATTCATGGGGGAAGCATTTCCATTTATGCCTCTAGAGCACTGGAGGAGCATTCACCCTGCCTTTAGACCACATAAGAGGTCACCTTGATCTTAACCTTAAACTTGGTCTTTGCATTGACCGAGCCCTTACCACTGTCTTGCATGAACCCCAGCTTAGAATATTGAACCTAAATGTAACCCCATTTGATCCATGAAACTGATCTTGACTTTTGGTCTTTGAGCTGATCCTAATCTGTCTCAAGCAAAAGCCATTCCTGGACTCCTAAGCCTAAGAAATAGACACAGTGTCTATTTGTCTGACGTTAGTTATAGTTGGATTTGAGGACCAGCTTTTCTACTGCCTAGTGATGTCACCTTGCTCAGTCTCCATTTCCACATCCTTCAATGTGGATAATGACCTATGTCAGATGGGATTATTCACACAGGATGCTCAGGACAGGGGCTGGCACAGGGCAAGGAGTCAAAGTATTCTTGATGGGAATCTAACCTTTACTTTAAACTTACCTAAGCCTGCTCCAGCCCTTCCCAGCCTGTCCCCAATGCTCACTGTGATGGTGACCAAAATCCAGACCTAAACACCTGCGCCGTGTAGTCTCTGGATTTATCATGCTGGGGTACCAGCACCCCATGCTGAGTTAGGACACTTCCACTCTGCTCGCATTATGTCTTGTTAAGAATAGTTCCAGAAATTATGGGCTTCCCTGGTGGCGCAGTGGTTGAGAGTCCGCCTGCCGATGCAGGGGACACGGGTTTGTGCCCCGGTCCGGGAGGATTCCACATGCCACGGAGCAGCTGGGCCTGTGAGCCATGGCTGCTGAGCCTGCGCGTCTGGAGCCTGTGCTCCGCAGCGAGAGAGGCCGCAGCAGTGAGAGGCCCGCGTACCGCAAAAAAAAAAAAAAAGAATATTTCCAGAAATTAAAAAAATCCCCCAAAAAGCAAATAGCTTTGAAAAGCATATGCAAAGTGACTGAAGAAAATGGACGTCAGGAGCTCAGAAGGGCAGCGGAAAGATGTGTGGCTGTTTTGGTCCTTGAAAACCTCTCACCTCGACAATCTGGGCCAGGCTACAAGCCCAGTCTGTGCCCCAGCTCTGCCCCCAACTGTCGTGTAGCCTCAGGTCAATCACTTACCCTTTCTTACCTCGGCTCCCTGATCTTTAATAAATTCCCTGGGCCAGAGTTTAAGGCTCTTCCAGCTCTGACCTCCAGGAGACCATAGTTGGCCCTGACTCCAGGGCATGGGTCTTTTCTATTTGTAGGTCTCTTGGGACTTCATCTGCAAAGCCTCATTTTTATTTCATTTGCAGCCAGTGCGTCCTCACATGCTCCCGAGAGAAGCAGGAGCCCTAACTCTCTGAGTCACCTGGATTCCTGTCTCTGAGGCCAGGCTTCCTGAGCCCATGTTTCTCAGGGCAGGGGCAGGGGAAAGACTGCAAGTGGGAGACCAGCGTTCAAGTCTGGATGGGGACGCCCACTAGGGTGACCTCAGGCACACACCCTACCCTGTGTCTCAAGTCCTCCGTTTTGATAAAATGAACTCAGTTTTCTCCAGAACTCTCACAGTTTGATAGTTCGTGAAGCTTACACTCTGCAACACCCTCAACTGAGAGTCATTCAAAACCCATCTGCAGAGGCCCCCCCCTGTACCCCAAGCCCTGCGGTTAGCCCTGGAGATAAAGGATGCACGAGGCCCTGTTGATCCCACTGAGTGACACTCTCAGCCCCATGGGGAAGGGAACCAGATGGAGTAATGACACAACTCCGTGGGCAGAAGGCCAGCCTGAGGTCAGCACAGCGCACGGCAGGAACCAGGGCTCTGTCCACTTTGGGTGCTCAGGAGAGCTCCCCAGGGGCCTGCACACACCTTCCCTGTGGGCTCCAAACCTGCTCCACATGGATCACCACCTGCGAGGCCTTGGACACATCATCCCCCGCACCCAGGGCCTGTTGCCTGGTCTGTCTCATCCAGGTCTCAGCTCAAACGTCACCTCCTCCAGGAGGATTTCCTGGACCCCAACCTGAAGTAGCCCCAGTCACTGTCTTCTACATGGTCTGGAAATTACACTTTTTTAAAATATTTATTTATTTGGCTGGATCTTTAGTTGTGGCCTTGCATGTGTGATCTAGTTCCCTGACCAGGGATCGAACCCAGGCCCCCAGCATTGGGAGCACAGAGACTTAGCCACTGGACCGTCAGGGAAGTCCTTGGAAATTACTTTTTTTTTTTTTTGCGGTACACGGGCCTCTCACTGTTGTGGCCTCTCCCGTTGTGGAGCACAGGCTCCGGACGTGCAGGCTCAGCGGCCATGGCTCACGGGCCCAGCTGCTCCGCGGCATGTGGGATCTTCCTGGACCGGGGCACGAACCTGCGTCCCCTGCATCAGCAGGCGGACTCTCAACCACTGCACCACCAAGAAAGCCCTGAAAATTACATTTTTATTTGTTACTTGTTTATTGTCTGAAAGCCCCTGAACCCACGCATACTAAATGAGATCCTTTTATTCATTCACACAATAAATACTTCCGTACCAGGCCATGTTCTAGGAGCCAGAGATTCAGCGGTAAGCAAAACTGTCTAACAAACTTTCCTCCACAGAGCCTGCATTAGATTAGATTGCACAGAGATAGCAAGGTAAATAAGTAAAACATGGAGAATACGTCAGACAGTGGTAAGTGATCAGGAGATTAATCTAGGCAGGAGGAGGGGTGAGAAGTGCCAGGAGGCTGGGGTGCAGTTTCACACGGGTGGTCAGGAAGGGCCTTTCTGGGAAGGACTCACGTGAGCACACACCAGAAGGACGTAAGCCTGTGGGCCATGAGGGTCCCTGAGGGGAGCGCCCCAGGCCACGGGAGCCACAAGCAGAGGTGGGAGGTGGGAGTGTGCCCAGTGCACCCGAGGGTCAGCAAGGAGGCCCATGTGGATGGAGCGGAGTGTGGGAGGCCCCGGGGGCGTTGGGGTCGAGGAAGGGCTCTGGCTTTACCCGAGGAAGATGGGAGCCGGGGAGGGCATGAGCGGAGGAGAGAGGTGGGTGTCCAGCATTGTTAAAGGCTCTCCTGCTGCTCAGTGGAGAAGAGACCATAGGAGGCAAGAGTGGAATCAGGGAGATGATTGGGCGGAATAATCCAGGCTGTGGGTGACGGTGGATCAAATCGGGATAAGAGCATGAGTGTTAGAGGTGCTGAATTTTTTTTAAGTATTCAGCACAGCTCCTGGTACACAGTAGGTCCTCAGGAGATGGCAGCTGTGATGATCAGTGTATGGAAGGTGCTGAGAAATCTGAAATGAAATCTTCCGAATGCCTGCCCTCATCTCTCTGAGACCCAGTAACTGTGTTTTCAGTCTCTCCAAGGGGATTAAGAAATATCCTCAGGCTACACAGAGAAACTGCCAATGACACTGTGAGGGTCTAAGTCACTTGCCAAGGTCTTTGAAACCGTGGAAAAAGACGAGCGGGCCAGATTATATAAGTGATAAAACACTAACATTCACACATTCAACATGTGCTTGAAGATGCACACCCAGAATATTTTTAAAGGAAAGTTAACCTTTAAAAATGATTTGCTCTTTCTTGGTTTAAAAAAAGTTTGAGAGGTAAAATACATACTTGTGTGCTGACTTGAATTTTCCCAAATGAAACCCTTTCCTCTTGTAATATATTCTGTCTTTGGGATTTTAACTGGATGTAAGTACATCAAGAGCCATGCTATGTTCGCACGGGCAATAGATCACATGCATTTCTTTAGGAGTGAAACTGACAGCCAGTTTAGAATAGATAATCTGGCTGGGTATGTGTGTATGTATGTGTATAATTTTAAAAGAAAAAACAATTCCTAGAGCAATTCAGCCATTCAAAGCCAGCCATCCAGTTTGTTGAGTTTTATTTTTGATGAAAATATCTGGAGACCATTCAAGGCAAGGTCAGAGGTGATCTAGGAAAGTGGAGAGATGGAGCCCAACAGAGCAAGAAAATGAAGCTGGGGTTAGGCTGAGACTCATGTGTGGGCATCAGGACTCCACCCCAGACTGGCAGGGCTACATAGAGCCCATTGCTCCTCCTCTCTGGACCTCAAAACAAGGGATAATTTCATCTCTAAGATTCCTTTTTTCCAACTACTAAAATTATAAATAAACCAAAGAAGAAGGAAGGTAAATGAGGAAGGAGTGGAGAGGAGGTAAGAAGGATGATCCTTTTGTGTTGGGAGTTTGATTCAAAGAACAAAAGCGAGGCAGGGTAGGAGGACCCTGAGTTCACCTCCCCCCATAAACACATCAAAAATACAACTATATGTGGAGCAACTCTCACTGAAAAAACCTGGAGACTGGCGGAACAGCTCTTCTACAACCAAGGCTGGGAGAATGATCCCCACGGAGTCTGGTAGGAGCAGAGGAAAAGTGATCTGATTGGGACCCGCACCCCTGGTGGGGGACCCAGAAGAATAGAAGGATATCACAGGCTCAGAGATCCTTCCTGGGGAACGAGGGGTTTGAACCACATATTAGGCACCCCAGACCTGGGGGTCCGACACTGGGAAGACAAGCCCCTTTAGCTGATTTGGAAATCAATGAGGCCTACTGGAGGGCTGTCAGAAGCCTAGACTCTGCTCTTGAAGAGCACCCACACAGTCTTGCTTACTCCCAGTCACAGCACGGAGGCAGCAGACTGAAAACTGCCTGGGGCTCTGGCCAGCTTTCCAGGACCAACCCAGTGGGCCCCCCAGCCAGCACCAGGCTCCAGCTCCAGCCCCTCTTGCTCCAGCACTGCTCCCCACTAAGGTGGAGGCTGCCATTGCCAGTGAGAGTGTGCACACTTAGAGGGAATAGAGCCAGATCAGACACCAGCCTGGCCTCTCACCTCCCTGCCCACATTTAGAAGGAATGAAACTAGCTCCTGGGCAGAGACCACCATCACAGGTAGGAGCAAAACAGGTCAGTAGTGTGTCGCCAACCCCTCAGGTGCCAACCTAGCCTCTAACCAAGGCATACGCACTGGGGAAAAAGTGAAAGCCCCAAGCTCTCAGGTGCCGGCCATGACCCCAACCAAGTCAGAGACTGCCATCACAACTAGGAGAAACCCAACTCCCTAAAGGCTCCTGCTCTAGCCCCTCAGACCCCAAGCCCACCCCCCATAGAGTGGTGATAACCATTGAGCATAGGAGAAACCCCAGCTCACACCTGGCTCTGGCTCTGGCTCTAGCCCCTCCAATTCCAGCCCTCCCTCCAGCTACAGGTGGTAGCTCTCAGCAAACCCCCAGAGAAGACACGACCTGTGCTCATTTCAGATCCAGCTCTTCCACCAAAGCCACTGGGCACATGGAGCCTGCATAGGGATGCTCCCACGTAAGGACATACATCAAGACCAGGACAGGTAATTGTTTCACCTAATTTCATAGAGACAGAGAAAGTTTAAAAAAATTGAAATCAGAGGAATATGTTTCAAATTAAAAAGCAAGAAAAACACCCTGAAAAAAACCCTAATGAAGAAGAGATAAATAATTTCTCTCACAAAGGTTTCAAAGCAATAGTAATAAGAATGGTAACTGAACTTGGGAAAAGAATAGATGAACATAGTGAGAATTTTAATAAAGAACTAGAAAATATAAAAAAGAAGCAGTCAGAGCTGAAGAATACAATAAATGAAATGAAAAATGCACTCGTAGGAATTAACAGCAGATTAGGTGATACAGAAGAATGCATAAGTGACCTAGAAGATAGAATAATGTAAATCACCCAATCAGAACAACAAAAGGAGAAACAAATTCTTTTAAATGAGGATAGTTAAGGGATCTATGGGACAATATCAAGCATACTAACCATCACATTATAGGGACCCCAGAAGGAGAAGAGAGAAAGGGGCAGAAAATGTATTTGATGAAATTATGGTTGAAAACTTCCCTAACCTGAAGAAGGAAACAGATATTCAAGTATAGGAAACACAGAGAGTCCCAAACAAAATCAAACCAAAGAGACCCACACTAAGGCGTATCATAATTAAAATGGCAAAAGTTAAAGAAATGCAGAAACTTTGAAAGCTAGAAGGGAGTGGCACAATATATTTAAAGTGCTGAAAGGAAAAAACCTACAACCTATGATTCTCTACCCAGCAAGGTTATCATTCAGAACTGAAGGAGAGATAAAGAATTTTACAGACAAGCAAAAGCTAAGCATTCATCACTGCTAAAATGACCTTATAGGAAATGTTAAATGGTCTTCTTTAAGTGAAAAAGAAAATTTAAAAATATAGGAAGAAAAAGAAATAAGAAAATATAGTAAGTGGGAAATCTCACTGGTAAAGGCAAATATATAGTAAAGGCAATGGATCAACCACTTAAGCTAGTATGAAGGCTAAAAGACAAAAATTGTAAAATCAACTATATCTATAATAAACAGTTAAAGGATAGGCATGAAGATGTAAAATATGACATCAAAACATAAAACGTGGGGAAGGGGAGTAAAAAATGTAGAAATTTTAGAATGTTTGAACTCATATAACTATCAGTTAAAAAAAAATAGATATAGCTACAGGTCAATATATATGAACTCCATGGTAACCACAAATTAAAAACCTACCACAGATACACAAAAACTAGAGAAAAAGGAACACAAGCATAACACTAAAAAAATCATCAAGCCACAAGGGAAGAGACTAAAAGAAGATGAAAAAGAAGAGAGAATAATTACAAAACAACCAGAAAACAAGTAACAAAATGGCAATAAGTACATACCTATTAATAATCACTTTAAATATCAATGTAGTATTTGCTCCAATAGAGACATAGAGTGGCTGACTGGATAAAAAAACGAGTACCATTTATATGCTATTCCAAGAGACTTACTTCAGAGCTAAAGACACATACAGACTGAAAGTGAGGGGATGGAAAAAGATAATCCATGTAAATGGGAATGAAAAGAAAGCTGGGGTAGCAATACTCGTATCAGGCAAAGTAGACTTTTTTTTTTAAGATTTTTTGATGTGGACCATTTTTAAAGTCTTTATTGAATTTGTTACAATATTGCTTCTGTTCTAAGTTTTGGCTTTTTGTCCCTAAGGCATGTGGGATCTTAGCTCCCTGACCAGGGATCAAACCCACACCCCCTGCATTGGAAGGTGATGTTTTAACCACTGGACCTCCAGGGAAGTCCCCAGACAAAATAGACTTTAAAACAAAGTCTATAACAAAAGACAAAGAAGGGGATTATATAATGATAAAGGGATCAATACAAGAAGAGGCTATAACATTCATAAACCTATAGGCACCTAATATAGGAACACTTAAATATATAAAACAAATTTTAACAGACATAAAGGGAGAAATCAACAATAACACTATAATAGTAGGGGACTTCAACACGTCACTTACATCAATGGACAGATCATCCAAACAGAAAACCAATAAGGAAACAGTGGCCTTAAATGATACATTATACCAATTGGACTTAATAGATATCTACAGGACATGCCATCACAAAATAGCAGACTACACATTCTCTTCAAGCATACATGGAACCTTCTCCAGGATAGATCACATTCTAGGCCACAAAACAAGTCTCAAAAAATTTAAGAGGATAGAAATACATCAAGCACTTTTTCTGACTATAACAGTATGAAACTAGAAATCAATTACAGGAAGAAAAATGGGAAAGCACAAACACATGAAGATTAAACATGCTGCTAAAAAACCAGCGGGTCAACAAAGAAATCAAAAAGGAAATCAGAAAATATCTTGAGACAAATGAAAATAAAAACACAACTTCGGGCTTCCCTGGTGGCACAGTGGTTGAGAGTCCACCTGCTGATGCAGGGGACACGGGTTTGTGCCCTGGTCTGGGAAGATCCCACATGCCATGGAGTGGCTAGGCCCATGAGACATGGCCGCTGAGCCTGCACATCCAGAGCCTGTGCTCCGCAACGGGAGAGGCCACAACAGTGAGAGGCTCACATACTGAAAAAAAAAACAAAAAAACCCAGAACTTCCCCCAAATCTGTGGGATGCAGCAAAAGCAGTTCTAAGAGGGAAGTTTATAGCGATGCAAGCCTATCTCCAGAAACAAGAAAAATATCAAGTAAACGACCTAACCTACCATCTAAAGGAATTAGAAAAAGAAGAACGAACAAAACCAAAAGTCAGCAGAAAGAGGAAATAATAAAGATGAAAGTGGAAATAAAATAGAGAACAAAAGAGCAATAGGAAAGATCAATGATAAGACTTTATCCAGACTCACTGAGAATAAAAAAAAAAGACCCAAATAAACAAAATAAGAAATTAAAGAGGAGAAATTACAACCAATAACACAGAGATACAACTGATTGTAAGAGAATACTGCAAACAGTTTTATGCCAACGAATAGGACATCCTAGATGAAATGGATAAATTGTTAGAAATACACAATCTTCCAAAACTGAATCAGGGAGAAATCATCTGAACAGACCAATTATCAGTATCGAAATTGAATCAGTAATCCAAAAACTTCCAACAAACAAAAGTGCAGGACTGGAGAGCTTCACAGAGGAATTCTACCAAAGATATAAAGAAGAGTTAATACCTATACTTCGCAAACTATCCCAAAAAACTGAAGAGGAGGAGCACTCCCAAATTCATTCTACAAGGCTACCATTACCTGATACCAAAACCAGACAAATACACAATAACAACAAAAAAGAAAATTATAGGCCAATACCTCTGTTGAATATAGATTCAAAAATCCTCAACAAAATGTTAGCAAACTGAATTCAAGAATATTTTATATTGTGTCATACACCATGATCAAGTGGGATTTATTCCAGGGATGCAAGCATGGTTCAATATTTGCAAACCAATTTGCAAACCAACGTGATACAGCCATTAACAAAAGGAAGAATAAAAATCACATGATCATCTATAGACACAGAAAAAGCATTTGACAAAATTCAACATCCATTCATGATAAAAGCTTCTGTCAAAGCTGGTATAGAGGGAACATACCTCAACATAATAAAGTTCATTTATGACAAACCCACAGCTAACATCATACTCAACAGTGAAAAGCTGAAAGCTTTTCCTCTAAAATCAGGAACAAGGCAAGGATGCCCACTTTCACAATTTCTATATGACATAGTAGTGCAAATCCTAGCCACATCAATCAGACAAGAAAAAGTAGTAAAAGGATCCAAACTGGGAGGGAAGAAGTAAAACTGTCACTATTTGCAGATGACATGATACTATATAGAGAAAACCATAAAGTCTCTACCAAAAAAGCTATTAGAACCAAATTCAGCAGATAGCAGGACACAAGATTAATATACAGAAATATGTTGCTTCTCTATACACTAATAGTGTACTATCAGAGAGAGAAAGCAAGAAAACCATCCCATTTACAATAGAATCAAAAAGAATAAAATACCTAGGAATAAATTTAACCACGGAAAGACCTATACTCTGAAAACTATATGGCATTTACGAAGGAAAGAGAAGATGCTAACAAATAAATGGAAAGATACCCTGTGTTCATGGATTGGAAGAATTCGTATTGTTAAATGTCCGTACTAACCAAAGCAATCAAGAGATTTAATGAAATCCCTATCAAAATACCCATGACAGGGCTTGCCTGGTGGCGCAGTGGTTGAGAGTCCGCCTGCTGATGCAGGGGACTCGGGTTCGTGCCCCGGTCTGGGAAGATCCCCCGTGCCGCAGAGCGGCTGGGCCCGTGAGCCATGGCCGCTGAGCCTGCGCATCCGGAGCCTGTGCTCTACAACGAGAGAGGCCACAAGAGTGAGAGGCCCGCGTACCGCAAAAAAAAAAATACCCATGACATTTTCCACAAAACTAGAACAATTATAAAATATATGTGGAACCACAAAGACCGCAAATAGTCAAAGCAGTTTGAGAAAAAAGAACAAAGCTGGAGGTATCACATTCTCTGACTTTGGATTTTACTATAAAGCTACAGTTACAATATGGTATTGGCACAAAAACAGACATATATTAGATCAGTGGAGCAGAATGGAGAGCCCAGAAATTAACCCATGCACCTATGGTCAATTAATCTATGACAAAGGAGGCAAAAATATAGAATGAGGAAAAGATAGTATCTTCAACAAGCAGTTTTGGGAAAACTGGACAGCTATGTAAAAGAATGAAATTAGAACATTTTCTCACACCATATACAAAAATAAATTCAAAATTGATTAAAAACCAAATATAAGAATGGAAACAGGGCTTCTCTGGTAGTGCAGTGGTTGAGAGTCCACCTGCCGTTGCAGGGGACACGGGTTCATGCCCCGGTCCGGGAAGATCCCACATGCCGTGGAGCAGCTGGGCCCCGTGAGCCATGGCCGCTGAGCCTGCATGTCTGGAGCCTATGCTCTGCAACGGGAGAAGCCACAACAGTGAGAGGCCTGCGTCCCGCAAAAAAAAAAAAAAAAGAACACATAGGTATCACACTGTTTGACATATGTCTTAGTAATATTTTTCTGGATCTTACTCCTCAGGTAAGGGAAACAAAACCAAAACTAAACAAATGAGACCTAATTAAACTTAAAAGATTTTGCACAGTGAAGGAGATCACTGACAAAATGAAAAGACAAATAAATGAATGGGAGAAAATATTTGCAAAAGATATATCTGATAAGAGGGTAATAACCAAAATATATAAACAGCTCATAAAATTCAATATTAAAAAAACAGATTAAAAAATGGACAGAAGATCTGAACAGACATTTGCCCAAAGAAGACATACATATGGCCAACAGGCACATGAAAAAATGCTCGACATCACTAATCATCAGAGAAGTGCAAATCAAAACCACAATGAGACATCACCTCACATCTGTCAGAATAGCTATTGTTAAAAAGACAACATATAATAATAATTGTTGGTGAGGATGTGGAGAAAAGGGAACCCTAGTAAACTGTTGGTGGGAATGTAAATTGGTGCTGCCACTGCGGAAAACAGTATGGAGGTTCCTCAAAACACTAAAAATAGAACTACCATATGATCCAGCAATTCCACTTCTGGGCATATATGCAAAGAAACTGAAAACGCTAATTCCAGAAGATATATTCACTCCAATGTTCATAGCAGCATTATTTACAGTGACCAAGATATGGAAGCTACCTAGTGTCCATCAACAGATCAATGGATAAAGAAGATGTGATATAAATATGCAATGAAATATTACTCAGCTATAAAAAAGAAGAAATTCTGCCCACATCCCTCCAACCTTGAGAGCAGAGGCCCTGGGAGAGGGATCCACACCTGTTTAGAGAAGGTGAACCATGGTCCACATGCCAGGGAGGAAAAGTGGGGGTGTGCACCACCTCAAGGTCAACTTTTACATCTGTCTCTTCCAGACCTCCCCATGATGACCCATTTCAGCCTGATCCCATCCTCCCAAACTCAGTGCCATCCACACAGTAGGTGCTAAGTAAGATCTGAAGCAGCTCTGCAAGGCTGTAAAGTTCAGCTTGGTCAGTTTAGGAACCCCAAATCAACTTCAAAACCAAGCACAGGGCTTCCCTGGTGGCGCAGTGGTTGAGAGTCCGCCTTCTGATGCGGGGGACATGGGTTCGTGCCCCGGTCCGGGAAGATCCCACGTGCCGCGGAGCGGCTGGGCCCGTGAGCCACGGCCGCTGAGCCTGCGCGTCCGGAGCCCGTGCTCCGCAACGGGAGAGGCCACAACAGTGAGAGGCCCGCGTATCGCAAAAAAAAAAAAAAAAAAAAAAAAAACCAAGCACATCATTGACAATCGTTGACTCAGACATCACTGTTTCTTGCTTACACCCCGTTCAGGGTAGAGAGGTGCAATTAGAGGTGGAAAATGGCAGGAAAAGTGGATTCTGGGATTTTGCTGGCTACAGCCTGGAGAAGTGAGACTCATCCTAGGTTTTCTCCCCCAACCCCAGGCCTTTTCCATTGATCTCTGCGTTTCTAAGTGTCAGACACCTCTTCCTGGGTGTACCATCAGCACCTTCAAACTCAACATGCCTAAAAATGAGGTCATCTCCTCTCCACTCCAACCCGCCCCTCACTTGTATTCTCAGTCTCCAAGATAGGAACAACTCTCCCATCACCGACACTTGGGACATCAGTGTCACCCTGTTGCATTTTAACAAAGGCTTTACTTAAGAAAACAGCACAGAAGAATTTTCTATGGGATACCTTAAAATGCTGGAGGGATGAGAAAGTCTGGATCACATCAGACGAGGCACTCAAAAGACCTAGTTTATGAGCAAACAGTATATGTTTAATGAATGGATTTTTTTAAAATAAATGAATGAACAAATTCATGGTGAATGAATGAAGTCATGCATGAAAGAGAAATTCATAAGCAAATGAATGAATGAACCAATTAAAGAAGGAATGAATAAATAAGTGATTGAATGAGTGGCTGAATACACAAATGATCAACTGAGGGAAAAAATGTATGGACAAAGTACAAGCAAATGGAAGGAGAAATGAGTGAACTAATGATGGAAGGAAGAAACAAATTCACACATGAATGAATGTGAGAAACGGTTCTTTCAATGGATTTTAAGACTGGCTGAAGAGGCGAGAAATGAATGAATAAGTGAATGAATGGACATAAAAGTACAAGGATTAACCAGTGAATGAGCAAACTTATAAATGGAAAAGTAGTGGAAGAGTTCCAGCTGGATCCAAGGAGATGGTAGAGTTAGGGCAGGACTCTGCTCAACTCCATAGGAATCCATTCAGACACCCTGGAGCTGAGGTCTTGGCAAATTGACCACACTCCTCTCAGGAAAGGCTTTTAATGTGACTTCATTTGGATTTGATAACTACATTATTATATAATTTTATGAAATAATATTAGCTGAAGCTGGATGCTCCCCAGAATTAACTCTGGATTTGGTAGGAAGAGCTAAATAGAATCGACTTCATTGTTTTCCCAGTTGTGTTGCAAATAATTACCCATTATGTAGCAACCCCCCAGCATGATTTTAATAATCACCATTAAATAACTGCTTCCACCATCTCATTACAAATTAACCTCCAAGAGGTTTAATTAATGTCAGCATGGTAGGTTTGCTCCATGGCCTGGTAATGAGGAACAGGGTTGAAGCTGTCACCGTGATCCTTCCGTGAGTCTCGGCAAGGAGGCCGTGTGGCACAGGAAGGAGGCAGGGGACTGTCTGGGGACTCAGATCCTAGGTTCCAGGTCCTGTCCACTGTCATGTGACATTAAACAACTCACTTGCCCATCTGGACCTCGGTTCCCTTCCCTATAAAATGAGGTCGGTTCCCCAAATTCCCAACCTCTCTGGGGGAATCGGGGGAATTTTGTTCTAGTAAAATTCCTCACTGTCCCCTGTGCCCTCACAGCTCGAGCATATCCTCATCACAGGGTAACAGCGTCTCCATTTCTCCCCGATCTGACTGAGGGTGGGACCCATCTGGTCCTCAGCGCGCGCTCAGCTCCCAGCACAGGGCCTGCACACAGTAGGTGCTCAGTGAACTCTGGGAGAGGAACGCATGGACCTTGCTGTGCAGTGTGGGCTTGAGAAGCCACTTCAGTCCCTTTCAGAACTATGACGTTTCATGAGCAGGCGGCCTCTCACCATGTCCTCATGGAGCTTCTCACAGTGGCCCCATCGCTGATGCTCTCCCAGGTTTCAGTCCTTCCCTGGACTCCGCCTGCGTCTGCCCGTCTCGGCCATTCCCCCACCCCCTGTGGCTGCCTCTAGTACCTGGTGGGCCTGAAAGTATGGCAACTGGTGTAATTGTGCACAGAGTGAATATCAATGGGTTTTGATGCGGGGCCGGGGCTCTGCCCTGATCAAAGTACATGAGGGTTAACATGTCTCCCCACACTGACCCTGACCTGGCGCCAGCATTGATGAGAGGTCAGCATGGGGTCTGACCCCCCACAGGGATGGGGGAGAACTGCCAAGTCTCCCATGAGTGCCTGGAGGAAGGGGTGTCAGGGAGAAGCCAGGTCCCTTGACAATGGACTTGGATGTCCCCCCAGTTCCATCACATAACACTGGATGCTGGCTATCCACTCTATTGTCTGTCAGTCTGGAATTTCTTTCTGCTTCCAGAAGCCTGATTACCCAAGTATTTTGCTCATTCTAAACTGTCTTCTCTGTCTCTAAGATTGGCACAGATAGGCACCCACCTGTGGGCTTAATGAGACTTTTCTCTTGAGTTGAGCCTTTTCCCTGACTCAGCTCATTTCTCTGCTCAGTGCCCCTCTAGGTGACAGGCATCTTCTTCTAATTGGACCTGATGAAATTGGTCTTCTGTGTGTTGGGGGGCACTGGGGAGTAGGTAAGATGAGAGCTAGAAAGGACCAGTCTAACTTAAAGAAGACTCAGAATATTATTACAGGGCTACTCAATGATTCTGATTGTATCCTTACTAGCTAAGCCTGGTCTGGAACGGGCAGTTTTGTATAATCTGTTGATTCATTCAACAAACACTCACTGAGCATCCTTTATGTGTCAGGGCCTGGACTGAGGCCAATGTGGACACTCCCATCCCCTCACTAATAGAGGAAGACCGGTGAGACTGTGTCACCACATTCACCTCGATCTTTCAGCAAATGTGTGTTCAGTGCCTACTCTGTGTCCTCAAGCAGCCTACTGTCTGGCAAAAAAAAAAAAAAAAAAAAAATCTTTAAACACACCTCACTAGATGGTGGGTGCTCTGATGGGGTAAACACATGATGCTCTAGAGACACAGAGAAAGGCATCTGAGTTCAGAGGCACAGTGGAAACAAGAGCCAAGTCATGCAGGATGAGGATGGGGTGCTTACCTGGCAAACAGGGGTTGAAGGAGGGCATTCTGGGAAGAGGGCAGGATTTGTGAGAAAGTGGAGAGTTGGATGAGAGATGGGGGTGTTTATAGAATCATAAACAGCAGATGGATGTAGCTGGTGCGTGTGTGTGTGTGTGTGTGTGTGTGTGTGTGTGTGTGTGTGAAGACAGAGGAAGACAAAGCAGAGAGGGAGTCCCGGTCAGTCATAAAGGGCCTTGGTGCCCACACTGAGGAGTGTGGTCTTTATCCCACGTGAGAAGCAGGTGGGTTTCTGAGGCGGAGAGTGCATGATTAGTTCTGCAGAGCCAGGCAATCCCTCCACTGAGCAGGGCCCTTTCTCCATGCTCAGGAAGGTCAAGGACCTGGAGTTGGCCTCTTGGTAGGCCCCAGGGAGTACGGTCCCAGGTTGACTTGGGGCATCTTGTCCGTAGGACCCTCCACCAGTTCCATAACCTACCTGTCTCCCATCTCAGCCAATGATATTGGGCACAGAGAGACCAAGTGAACTTCACAGCTGGTCACCTCCACAGGCTCTGCCCAGCAGGCCCATTCCAGCTGGACCCCTCCATGCTCTCTGCTCTCCCACAGCAAGTTCAGACTCACAGGGGCAGCCCTAGTAGGTGACCCTGAAACTAGATCAAGTGATTCCTGCTCACATTAGACACGAGATGGTCAAGGACACCTCCAAAGACACAGGCAGCCAGACAAGTAGCCAGGGCTCCTCTTCTTAAGTTTGCTACATTCTCCAAATTGTCCTTGATTATTACAAATTACTCTTAGAGATGGAGGAAGAAGTTCTAAAAAGAGAAGAAAACTAGAGTTGGCTCTATGAAAAAGATCAATCATTAAACATGAACATTTTTAAATGTCCTCTTCATGTGGTGCGCTAACTCCTGGTTAGGATAAATTCTTTAATAATTGACTGGGGGGTTCTTGATATTTAAAAAGCAAGAGAGCTGGGGGCCTCAGAGTCAGACAGACCTGGATGGTCTCAGCTCAGCCATGTCCTTGGGCAATTTTACTTCACCTTCCAACCTCCATCTCCTCTCTTCTAAAGTGGATGATTGCACCTCTCTCACGAGTTTGCTAGGCAAATTTACATGAAAGAACATGGGTAAGACAGCAGCACCTGGGACACTGCAAACATTCAAACCGTGATTGCCGCTGTTATCGACTAAGTGCAGAATAAAGCCGAGGTTGTCTTGGGAGATATGCTTCCTGCCTCTTCGTCTCTTTGGAAATCTCCCTGATGAGTTGTTTAGCTAGTTTGATAATCTCTTATTCTTCTGATAAAGCTTGACTGCAGAAAGCTTTATCATCAAAGGAAAAAAAGAAGATGCTCACATTGCGATGTCCATAAAATCCATTTCTTACACTGGGTCCTTGGTTGCAAAGAGGCAAAGGGCAGCCCCTCACCCCTGCCTGTGTGGCCAGCACTGAGGACAAGACAGGCAGAGTCTCACTGTGTCCCTGCAACAGCTGCAAAGGGTCATCATCCTCCCATCGTGCAGATGAGGAAACAGGCTCAGAGAGGGTGATGGCATTAAATCCTTTGCCCAGAGTCCCAATCAGATGTGAACCGCAAAGTCCAGATTCTGCCGCCTTCTTTGTACTTTCAACTTACAAGTACTTCCTCTGCTGCTTTTTTTTTTTTTCCCCATTTTGGCTCATTTCCTGCCATCATATCAATAAAGTTTTTACTCCATTTTTTTCACTCTACTGGTTTGGAAATTGTTCATTCCATTTATCTTGCTTATTGGTACATCTTTACATTTTAATAAGCACACTTGACTTAACACTGTCTAAAGTAAATCAATACCTCTCCCCTCCCTCTGAACAATACACAGAGCTTAGAATACATCAATTCTAATCAGCCCTCTCATCTTGGCATTATGGTTCCACCCTCTTTTACACACCAAATTAGTTCCATCACTTTTATTTGTTATTGCTTTTGTGTTACACGATCAATGCAAGCTCACGGGTTTCTCTGTTCAGCACTGTACCTGTGATCTTCCTTGTTATAACAGTGTCCTCCCTGAAGTGTGTCATTTATCTGTCCTCTCAGCAAGACCCTGTGAGTGATATCTCTCATACTTTGTCTAAAAATATCTTTCTTTCTCCCTCAATTTTTTTTTGTATTTCAGATATTTTTTTTATTTCTTCAAATTTGCTGTTTACCAGGAGAGACTGAAATTTTTAAAATATAATTGAGTCCCACTGAGGCAGGAGACAGATGGGCCCTCAGAGCAAAAGTTTTGAGTTCGCTCCTTGTGGACCAATACTCCAAGATGGGAATAACAGGACAATCGAGAGAGGAGGCTAGGCCTTGCCCAGATAGAAGATGAAAGAACACATATTCTTCAGTCTCGAAGTCAGGAGACCTCCCCGACTACACATGCACAGAAACGCTCCGTGGAGGTCAAAAGGGGAGTGAGGCCAAGTGGCCAAACCTACCCATGGGCCCCTTTGTAGAATCCATCTTGGCTGTGAGATGTGTGCAAACACATGGGAAAATCCTGAGATACACCAAATATGGACTCTGAACCAGGCAAATCAAAATGATTGGCCAAAGCAAACCCGGAAGAAATGCCCCATAAAAGTGATTCAAACTGCCACGAGGGCACAACTCTCTCTGAGCCCACTTGTGTGTCTATCCACATGTACTGTACTCTTGTTTTCTCCCAATAAAACTTTACTTGTTTTTTCTCCTCATAATAACTTAACTTGTTTCACTACTTTCCATCTTTGTGGGAATTCTTTTTCTGCAAAGCTGTAGGACCAGGACCTTGTCACTGACCACTTGTCTAGCGGCTAGGATTCGGTGCTCTCACCACGGCAACCAGACCTCAATCACTGGCTGAGAACCGACACCCTGCTTCAAGCTGCTGCAAGCTGAGGCCACCCTAGATCACCACCACCATCATCAACACGGAAATGGCTTTAAGAGAAAACAGGTCAGATGAGTATCATTTTTTCCAGTATCAACCAGTATCCCCCTCAATTTTAAATGATAGTTTAGGTGCTTTTTTAGATACAATTTTAGATATTTCAGAATTCTACTTTGATAGTTATTTCTCTTGGCATTGAAAATACCATTCCATTGTTTCCTGGTCTCAATCGTTGCTGCTGAGAAGTCTGTTATCAGTCTAATTGTCTTTCCTTGGTGTAACCAGGTCTTTCTCTGATTGCTTTTATTTTTAATGTGAATGTTTTATTGGTGCATAATATGAATATAGAAAAATGTTCAAATCATAAGTGTTCAGCTGATGAATTTTCACAAAGTAAACATAAACTATTACTAACAAACTGAGAAGCCCCCTAATAATCCCTTCCAGTTACTATACCTCCACCACACATAACCACTGTCCTGACTTCTAACAGCCTGATTTTGAACTTTATATAATAATGTACTATGTACCCTTTTTTCTCTGAACATTATAATTGTGATTCTCATCCACAGCGCATGTGGTTTTAGTTTGTTTGATATTGTATTTTATTTATCCATTCTGCCATTAACTGACATTTGGTTAGTTTCCAGTTTGAGGCTATTAAGAATAGGGCTGCTCTGAACAATCTTGTCCATTTCTTTTGGTAAACATACAGTATGTAGATGAGAAGAGAATTTACTGGGTCATAGCTCTTTTAATTCAGGCCTGTGTCATGTCTGACTGAGGTTCTGATGTTTGCTTTGTCTTTTCAGACCGTTGTCTCGCCTTTTGGCCTGCCTTGTGATTTTTTTGTTGGAAGCTGGACACATTGTATTGAGTGACAGAAACTGAAGTAAATAGACCTCTAGTGTGAGGATTTATGTTAGTCTGGCAAGGGTTGTGTTTAGTGCTGGCTGTAGCTGTAGGTGTCAAAGGCTTCAAATTCCTGTAATGTCCTTGTCTTGATCTCCTGATCTCCCCTCTTGATTTCAGGCTTCAAACCCAATCCATTATTATTGTACTGAAACCCTGTTTGTGTGGTGATAAGGGAAGGGGGGTGTCTATAATCTTCCAATTAAATCTCAGTTTGAGTGGACCTGTGTCTCTGGCCTGTGACACTCTTGTATAGCTTCCCCCAATGCCAGTTAGGTGAAACAGGAAGGCTAATGGAAGCTGCAGTGAGAAGAAGGCCCTCCCTTCATGCTGCTGGAGAAAGGCTCTGGTTAAGTCTTTCCCCTTGGTAAGCCTTGGTTATGGAGAATACTCTGTGTGTTTCACAAAGATTACTCTTCCTTTCTTTCTGCCAGAACCAAGAGGGGATCTTCTTGGAGTTTCATCATGAGAATCCGGTGGAGTTCCTGGAGGTAAACCCCATGAAACCTTGTGTGCCCCCAAAACTGTGGCATCCAAGGAGTTTCTCACTTTCACACTCAGCCTCCAGCAATTGTCAGAATTATCATTCACGTGTTCCTACCTGTTTATGACTCTACTGGCTTCTGCTCCAGGCCAGCAGGTCTCATCTGTGACTCTCTGGATTCACCTCTCTCCAGATTTGGGGGTAGCAGTGTGTTCTGCAACCTCAGTTCTCTGATGGAGCCAAGAAAAGTTGATTTTCCATATGCCCAACTTCTTCTTGTTGTAAAAATGGAAATGACCATTTCCAGGCTCTTTACATGCCAGAGCTGAAGAAGGAAGTCCTGCGGCTTTATCTGTAGCGCAGCTGCTCAATTTCTTCATGAAACTATGAATTCAAGTCTTTCATATTTTCTATAAAAGTCATGGTCCTTATTGATTTGAATATTAATTTTCCTAATTCTATTTTGATGTTCTAGAACTTCTAATAAAGATTTGTTGGACTTTCTCATTCTCTCCTTTATACCTCTGAACCTCTTCTCCATATTTTACTTCTCCATTCCTTTCTGTGTGCATTCAGGGTAGTTTCCTCTTGTCCACCCTCCAGGTAATTGATTCCTTCCCCAGTTCTACCTAATCCATTATCCAGTCCATGTTTTGAGAATTTTTTTAGTTGCAATAATTATCATTTTCATTTTTAGATTCTCTATTTTTCTAGTCAGTTTGTTGTTCTTTAATAGTTCTTATTCTATTTTTTGCTTTTGTATTTTTACTATATTTTTAATCACTTTAAATGTATCTATGTTATCATTTCGATGAGAATTGCTGTATTATTTGAAGTTCTTTGGATTTTTATTGTTCTGGCTTATATGGCTACTGATTCTCACTGATGGTAAACTGTTTCCTCATTTGTTTATAAATTGAGTTTTTTTTAGCTCATCTTCAGTGAGGCTTTATCTGTGGGGATTCTGAGAAGCCTGAGTGGGAGGTTGCCCCTCCTGAACTACCCTGCATTAGCTTCTGCCACAGACCCAAAAAATATCATCAGCCTGGGATCGATGACGTTAATTGCTTCATTTCGGGGTTTACAAACAATGCCTGCAATATAACTTAAAGCCACAAACCCAAGCAAAGCACAGACCTATAGTCACCCAAGGAGTTTCTCATTTTTCTCAGAGTCCAAGCAGAAACTGACAAGCTCCCCTAATGTTTCCCATTTCTAGGGAATGCATTCTTCTTGTAGACTCTATCTCTGAGATTCAGCACTTTGAAGGTCGCAGCTTTATGCAACTTTTACATTGCACTCAAAACATCATTTCCCGTCCCTGGAAGGACTAGATCCAACCCCTTAGCTGGTGACTGTCCACCCCCAAACCGGAGACATGGCAGAAGCTGTACTAGTTCACACACTTACCACGTGGTTGTCAGTTTCTTTCCACCCCCTGGGGATGTCCCTTGCCCTCTTGCTATATTTGATCAATTGTTCCTCAGGTTTGTAGAGGGAAGGTTTTCAGGGGCAGAATTCAGAGCCCAATCTCTGTGTTAGGTCCATCCCCCACCCCACTGCCTTGCTTACCCAAAGCCCACCTGTGTTCACTGTGTCTGAGGATCCCATGGGTTCTCCAGGTCCAGGAGTTCAGGAGACAGATATACGGGTCAGGACTCAGCACATGAGGTTGGGGGATAGACAGATTTGGAATACAGTGGATGTGCTTACTAACTTCCTTGAGAAAGTGCAAACATCCACTTAGATGTGTTTGGGATTTTGTTTCTTTGTCTGTGTGTGCCTGGGCTTGTGTGGGTAGAAGTATGTACTTTTGTGTCTGAGGCCGGGATCAGTGACAAATATGAGTGTGAATTTCGGAAGCACCACATCCTGCTGCCTTTAGGAAAGGAACTAAGCGGATTCATATGAGCTAAAGTGGAAAGGATGCAGCTCGGGGCTGTGTCAATAGCCCAGGCTGTGGCATTTATTAGGTATGTAACTTTGAGCAAGTCATTTCTCATCTCTGAGCCTCAGTTTCTTCAGCTGTAAAACGGGAGTAATACAAATCACCTTACAGTGTTGCTGTTAAGATTAACTGAAAAGACAGGCATACAAATGTACCAAGCCAAGCACATAGTAGGGGCCTAATAAGTGCATAAAGAGCCCCTACTCTGTGTTCAGAGTCAGGTCAAATAGATCCGGGCTCAAGGTGTGATCTAGAAGATGATATTTGAATTGGGCCTTCAAAGATAAAATTCCACTAGGTGGGAGGTAGAGGGAGAGGCTTCCCAAGCAAAGAACACAACATGTGCAAAGGTTGGAGATGTTAAAGGGTATAAAATGTTCCAGGAGCAGTGAGTTGTGACAACAGCTACCAGGGAACTGAGAGATCTGTGCTCAGAGGAGTCATACCTCGAGGCCAGGCAGCAAACCCTGGCTCTGCACCTGGTGTTACTCATGCTCATGAGAGTGTAGGGACCTGCTGGATTCTTCCCTTCAGATGGTTGCAGAAAGTCTGGACAGAGTCTAGAGTGGAATGCAGATGATTGCAGAGGTAGAGCCAGGTGATCTTAAGGAGGGAGGGAGGAAGGTGAAGGTGCACAGTGTTATTATTTATTATCTGAATTAATGAATACATATCATAGCTACTAGCAACCATTAAGAGATTTCTTCATACCAGGCACAGTTCCGTGTATTAACTTATTTAAGCCTCACGGTAAACTCATGAGGTAAATATCATTATTATCCCCATTTTACAGATGAGAAAACTGAGGCACAGTGGAGTTGAGTTGACTAGAGGAAAGGAAGGGGTCAGCATTCAACCCCTGTCAGGCAGCTACAAGCACATTTGGGATCAGAGATGCCCAAAGGGTCACTGAATTCCCAAAGGATGCTGGATCCTTAGTGACAGGGGCTGACTGAGCTGCCTTCTGGAAGCTGTCCTGGAGACCTATAATCCGTGTCACTTTGGAGGTCCATGGCCACCTGGCCAGGGACAGTGGGCACTCAATGCCAGTCCCAAAAACCTTTCAGCAGAAGAGCTAAGCTCCCACTGTTGGAGGCTGGACTCCCAGATGCAAGTACCTCTTTGATTACTTTCTAATGAAAAACACATTTGCATCCAAACTGAAATTATATTGTCAGCAGTTAATTATCGCTTGTCAAACAAGTGTGTGCCCAGTTTGTGGGTTTAATTTCCATATAGGTTTGCAAAAGCCTCATTCCTCTTATTTGATGAGGCCTCTCTGAGTGAGAGACACTCATTGTTGGAATTGTTGCTTTCTTTTTCTTCTAAGCAAGTTTTTTTTTTGATAAGCAGCTTTCCTTGCTGTCTGAGTTGGGGTTCTTTGCAAATAACAGAAAAGCACTCAGTGGAATTTAAGCAAAGAAAAGTGGCAGGGAGGGGGGTGTTCCAGGCTCTAGGGATGTCTCTGGGAACTGAGGGGCGCCTGGACCTGAACTGGGAGCTGAAACCACCGCCAGTGGGACCCCAGGCAGCTGCCCTGCCCGCCTGCTCTCAGGGGCTCACAATCTCCCGTTATGGTCTGTTTCTTTCTTCCCCTGTTTCCTGGCTTCTGTTCTCACAGTGCCGGAATGGCCATCCCTCCTCTGTTTGAATCGGTGGCACACCTCCTAGGTCAAGGACCCGGCAGATCTGGGTTCAAGCCTTGACTCACAGGTGCGTTTGGGCTGGTCCCTCATTCCCACAGAGCTGTTACTTTGCCTGTGAAGTGGGGCCAGTACCTGTCTTGCCCATTTCTTGTAATTTGCACATTGACAGTCACATGGTAGACTCTGCAAGGAAGGGTAACTGTGCTGTTTCTGCTGCTACCATGGTTATTATTGTCATAACAATACAGTGCCCTGAGCAGAGTGGGAACCCCTTCTGATGGAGGTAGAGAAAAGATGTCACTGTCTGGCAGGCCCTCCTTGGATAACCAAGAGACCCAGAGCAGGTGTGGTGCAACCTCTGCCCCAAGCCAGGAGCCCTGGCTTCCTTGCCTGCAAAGTGGAGAAAGCAATGTTCACCTCACCGCACAGCTGTGGGGACAGAACGAGATGAGAAGGAGGTCTCAACTAACCCTCCTTTGCTTTCTGGCACGTGCCCTTGATCTGGGAAGGAACAGTGAGTACCTAACGGATGGGGGAAGGAACAGTGAGTACCTAACGGATGGAGGAAGGAGGGAGAAAAGATAAATGATATTTTTAATGGGATTATAGATCACATGATTATAGATCACATTATAGATAATGGGATTATAGATCTCAACTTAGAATCCTTTCTGAAGGCCTGGTCCAGAAGCTGGAAACTTTTGTAA
This sequence comes from Tursiops truncatus, assembly GCF_011762595.2. Lineage (NCBI taxonomy): Eukaryota > Metazoa > Chordata > Mammalia > Artiodactyla > Delphinidae > Tursiops > Tursiops truncatus. The sequence goes on along the minus strand of NC_047034.1, from coordinate 159,859,491 downwards.
TTTTTTCCTTTGTTCTTTGGCCAGTGTCTGTTTTCTCCAGGGAAACCGGAAGCTCCAGGAGGACGAGAGTGAGTTTGTGTTTTTGATTCTCTCCAAAGTCTGTGGCACAGCACGTGGCACATAGAAAACATCACATACATGTCATGTGGATAAATGCAGCATCACTCATAAAGTGCTCAGCTCAGCACCTGGAACATTCTAGGTGACGTCCATGGGTTATGACCACTGACTTTCTGGACTGACTGAAGCCTGAGGGGGGCAGGAGGAGAGGAGGTGAGGCCGGGGCGGATGAGGCTGGAGAGGCTGGCCGGCCACCGTGCCTGAGGGTGAGGGAAGCCAGGAGGAGGACTGGGGAGACATGGGGGTGAGCCTCCAGTTTTAACTCACAGAGTGAATGGGAAGGAGCCACTGTGTGAAGCAGAAAACTGGGCTTGAGAACAAGGATTTGGAGCCTAGCTCCATGAAGAGAGAGTGGGGAGCTGCTCAGGCCTCAGTTTCCCTGTGCATGATCTCTGCATCACCCCCCAACCCTGACACCCCAATAAGCCTAGCAGGTACATTTCAGGGCAAAGCACAGAGCTACGGGGGACCTGGACTCTTCTTGTCCAGTGAGAAGCCAGAGAGGGTGGTGTCTGTGTTCATCACACGGGCTGTCAATGGGAGGGCAGGGGCAGGAGCTCAGGGTAGGGGCTCCTCTGACCCGAGAGCAGAATCCATTCTCAGCTCCTGAGAAGACAGGGTGGCGGCACCAGCTTGGCTTTGCGTGTCTCACGGGCTCCTGTCCAGTCAACTCCACTGTCGCCATCTCCCTCCGAAGAAGGAGCGCTGATCGAGGCAGGGGCATCCTGGGGGGTGTGACCCCCACGCCCCCCACACACTTCTCCCTCACACAGCCTCCCAGGCTCACCCTCCCCCCAGACCCAGGGTCTAGAGCCGCCTCTGCCTCTCACCTTGGCCAGGTGGCTTCTGCTCCCTGGGAAGAGGGGCACCGAGACTGTCCCTCTGGCATCCACTCTGGGCCTCTCCCCTTGGGTAGTAGCCTTGACCTCACCTCTACCTCCAGGACCGGTCCCTGATTCAGCCACGCCATAGCCCAGACCAGGGGTGATCAGCGTAGGACGAGTTTGATGGTATGTTACTTGACATGAGCCAGCCAGAGAGAAGCCCGGGACTTTTGTGTTCTGTCTGGAAGAGGCATGTCTTCCAGTAAATGGCAAACAGAAAATATGTGACCCATGCTGATGCTGCAACCACCTGAGAAGCCAGACTGAAGGTGAAGTTGAGGCCCTGGAAGGCAGAGAAGAGGATTGGAAAGCAGTGGGTCCTTGCACGCAACTGAGATGCTAGATCAGTCCTTACCCGAGACCCAACCCACCGCTAGTTTGATAGTTTAAGCAAGTGCACGCTGAGTTTTCTGCCACCAGCACTGGGCCACGGCTCATCCTTCTGTTAACAGGAAGGAGTTCTTCCCTGAAAGCTCAAATGTCCACTTGCTCCATTGGGATGAAGTGGCATTGGGATCCCAGGAGTTAGCAAGGGCCCCTGGCCCCCGAACTGAAAACCTCCAGAAATGAAGCTCAGAGAGCAGTTCTGGTTTCAGTGCTAAATTCACTTATTCATCCGTCCGTTCAACCAGAATAGGTTAAGCACCTACTGTTCCAGGCCCTGTGCAAAGTGCAGCGTTAACCTCCAAGCGAAACGAGACGGGGAAAAGGAAAACAAATAATGAGGAAGGAAATCAGTGAATAAACAAGACAATTTCGGAGGGTGGTAAGTGCTTGAAGAAAATAAAACGGGGCAACTCAGGTACCTTTGTCTTGGTGGCCAGGGAGGGCTTCTTGGAGCAGGTGGCATTTGGGCCGAGACATGAATGATGAGAAGGAGAAGCCATGCTAAGATGTGGAACAGAACATTTCTGAAAGAAAAAACAGCAAGTGCAAAGGCCCTGAGGCAAAACAGGCTTCTTCCATCCAGAAAAAGATAAGAAGACAGGGGAGTTGACTCAAGTTAGCCTCAGTAAGACCTGAGGGCTGTTTGTTATGGGCCAGTTACTAGTCCAAGCACTTTGTGTTAACTAAGTTAATCTTCTGAACAAGCCCACAGGATATGTACCATTATCCCTATTTTACAGATGTTTATTCATGAGTCCCTAGAAAGGTTTATTAATGAGTTTAAGATCCAAGAACTAGTGAATGTCAGAGGGTGGATGTGAACTCGGGTTTTCAGATGCCAGAGCCCGCATCCTTAGCACCACTCTGTACCTCATCTGGGGAATGACAGTAACAGTCTTTCCCATGGTTTCCCGTGAACTCACCGTGGCCTTCCCTCACTCCTCAGTCAGACAGGGCCTCCTCACCCACCTTCAGCCACGTGGTCAGCTTAGTGTGCAGGCCCCTGGTGGGGAAGTCTGCTGATTGGGTGAATACATTCAATTCAGTGGAGTGTTAGCACCTCATTGTCACTGCTCCCCTGTGCTGTGTTCTCCAACCAATTTTACCAGTATTTAAGGGTTGTATTTTTTAAATCAGCCTGGCTCCTGTGTCTTTATCTCAATTTCTTCCAAGCTCAAGTGGGGAACAGAAATGCCATTTATTGGCCCCTCAAACCCCAAGAGTGATCATCGAAGTTGGCAGGGGTTGGATCAGGTGGGGGCTCAGAGGTTGAATTTTATTCTAAGTGCAACTGGATAGACTTCCAGTTTCAGTCTGAAAGTTGCTTCTCCTGTCCTTATAATAAGAAAAACCGGAAAACTGAAAACCAGTGACTTTTCTTGGATTCATCAGAGAACTGAGATGGCAGGGCAAACTGCCACTCCAAGATCAGGAGAGATGGGGGCATACAGAGCGCCACCAAGATCCACTGGAGCCATCGTTAAAGAAAAAAATGATTCATGACACTTGTTATAAAATAGTAAAGCAGGGCTTCCCTGGTGGCACAGTGGTTGAGAGCCCGCCTGCCAATGCAGGGGACACGGGTTCGTGCCCCAGTCCGGGAAGATCCCACATGCCGCAGAGCGGCTGGGCCCATGAGCCATGGCCGCTGAGCCTGCGCGTCCGGAGCCTGTGCTCCGCAACGGTAGAGGCCACAGCAGTGAGAGGCCCGCATACCACAAAAAAAAAATAAATAATAGTAAAGCAGACTTTATTCCGGAGGTGAGAGTGCTGCAACAGTGGGGTTTTGTAGTAGGGGGGAGAGAGATTGGGCTCAACCCCAAATCCAACAAGAAAAAGTGGGAACTTATAGGCAAGGAGCAGGGTGAGGGTCATAGGATGGAAAATTCCTAAGAGGAAACATCAGGGGCTTAGAGGGGATTCCGGCTAAATTGATCTAACAGAATTCTTGCTGAAGGCAACCTGGGTGATCAGACATCACATGGGGGCTAGTGGAGGGTGAGAAACCCGCGCAGATAAGCAGGGTGATCAGATGTCGAGGGCGGAGGATTCTGGTTAAACTGACTCGGCAGGAGTCTTGTTAAATTGGACAATGCAGGGGTAAAAACGGAACCCTCCATTGAAGGCCCAGTTGAGAAGAGAGCTCAGAGGAGCCCGAGTAGAGTTTCGTCAAGGAGAGACTCTCTGTCACCATAATCTGGCAGGAACACTTTAACGCAACTTAAATTGCTGGAGGCTGAGTGTGAACTAGTGTGAGGGGTAGAAACTCCTGGGGCCCCCATGGTCTTTCATGGGCTTTATCCCTGGAACCCCAGCAAATGCACCTGGAAGCCACTGGAGTTTTGAGCAGGGGAGTCACCACATTGGGATTATCTTTGCCCCCAGCAAGCTCCGAGGAAGGCAGAGCAGCAGACTCCCCACATGGTGATCTAAAAGAAACTGGAAAGAGCTTCCTCCCGTACCAAAAATGTTGTTCTGACTTCTTACCCTGCCCGGAACTCCACCGTTGAATTCCTCTTTCTGGGTCCAAAAGACCCGCATGCAGGGACCCCCGCTGAGCAACACCTTGGCTGCCTTCAGAACGCTGAGCTTAAGCGGGGTGGGGGTCAGAGTGAGCTGAGCACAGGGGTCTGGGGAGGACTTCCAGGGTGAAAGCTTGGGGGGAGGGGAGGAGTAGAGCAGGAGGCAGGCAACAGAGAAGGGACACACTTGGCAACCACCTTCTTCCTGATTTATGCCCTGAAGATGAACAAGATCCAGCCCTGCCCTCCAGGAGTTTACAGTCTGAGGGAAGAGGCGGCTATGTGTTCAGACATTGAGAATAGAGGCCCAGAGACTCAGACGGTGTGAGAGCTGGACAATGGAAAAGCACAGAGAAGAGGAAGTGACCAGCCTGGGACAAGGGGTAGTCAGAGATGCTCTCCTGAAACAGGGACACTGGAGCAGGCTGGGCAAGTTGACATGGAACTGGAACAGTGTTCCAAGCAGCAGGAACAGCATGTGCAAAGGCCCAGAGGAATGAGAGCACACAGAGTGGCCGGAACCCGGATGGTGGGGAGGGAAGTGGTGGGAGATGAGCCTGAGCGTCGGTTGCGGGCTGTGGGAGGACCAGGGGCTTGAGGGCAGCAGGCTGTGGTGGAATGTGACCTCCGTGAAGCACTCCCGTCTCCCAAGGGCCCTGACAGCTCCTGGCACATAGGAAGGGCTCCACAAACATAGAATGAATGAATGAATGATTGTGGCAGGGTAATAGGAAGACAAGGAGGGTATTGCAAGAGTCCAGGTGAGCTTGATGGAGGTCACACAAGGTCATGGCAGTGGGCACAAACTAAACAGGTGACTTGAGAGGAATCTAAGAGGAATGGACTGGATCGGGTGGGATGTGTACCTATGTATATGTGTGCAGGGGAGTTGTTTGTATGTCTGTGTCGATGCGTGTCTGTATGTGTGTCTGGGTGTGTGCTATGTGTATCTGCACACCTGTCTGCACATACAGAGGTTCTGGGTGGAGCCCACAGGGCCTGCTAAAGTCCAGGGTCGGGTTAGGACCCCCATCCAGTGCCACCTCCGCTGCCCATTACCAAAGAGCGGTGTCCGCCCCAGCCCTGACACCCCAGACCATTTTTCTGTCCATCTCCAGCTGTGATTGATGTAAATACTATCCTAATTTCCAATCATTTCCTGCAATTTGCAAAATGATTTCTTCGGTTCCTGCAAAAGGGGCGACACAGTCAGCTTTGCTCCTTCCTTTCTTGTTCTGTTGTCTTGTAGTCAAGCAAAGAGACGAATAAGAAAAGTGATAAAGCATCGTGAGGGGGAGGAAAGACAGGGAGAAGAAAGGCAGCCACGAGGCCAGAGGGTGATCGTAGGAAAATGATGTGAGCAAGTCATTTAACCAAATTGTATTTTAACTAAGGATGAGTTCTGTTCACTTCCTAATGCACCAGCCTCACGGTCGCCTGTGACATGTGCCCCAGTAGGAGGGTACGTGACCTGACTACTCATGACTGCCAGCCTACCAGCACCCACGGGGTTTGTTCCACACTGGCCCACATCCCCTCTCCTGTCACTGTCTCCCTCTCCCCACAGGGGTCTGTTGCCTCTCAGTGCCAAGTACAGAGCTAAGTGCTGGGGCATGGGGTGACTAGGGCAGACACAGTCTGTGCCCTCCAGAGTTTCCAATTGAAATTGAAATTAAAGCAATCACTACATTAAAAATCCGCTATAACATGATGAAGGCCACAGGGGACCTACCCTATCAGGGGGAGGTCAGGTGGGCTTCCCGGAGGAAGCGGCAGTTCTGTGCTAAGACCTGACTGGCAAGTAAGAGTCAGCCAGGTAAGATGCCCTGGAGGATGCTCCAGGCAGAGGGAACAACATGTGCAAAGGCTCAGAGGTTCGAGTGTCAGAAGAGAGGCCTGTGTGACTAGACTCAAGGAATGGGGGGAATATGGCAAGCGTTGAGGCTGCAGAGGTGGACAGAGTCAGACTGCCCTGGACTTCAAGGCCTGTCAGAGCAGGTGACAATGGGGCAAAGACCTGAGGAAGGGAGAGAGGGAGGGAGCCAGGCAGACATGGGAAGAGGCTCCAGCTGGAGGGAAGGGCAGGGGCCTTGAGGCAGGAACAGGCTGAGGGCTCCTGGTCCAGGAAGGATGGAGGGTTGGGAGTGACTGGTGGCGGATGGGCTGGGGGGTTGGGGGTATATGCAGGGCCCGGGGCCACTGTCAGCGGGCCACTGTCACTTGGACTGTGCCCAAGTGAGGCAGGAGCTGCGAGGCTTCCAGCACATCAGGAGTGGCCCTGGTTCCAAACCTGGAAACCTGGTTTGGCCAAAGCCTGTGGTCAGAACCGTTAATAGGGACTGAGCCTCCTCCATCAGGGTTTGGAATCAGATGCAGCAACACCCCCAGGAGAAGCCCCAGAGATCAAAGGTGAGATGCTGTCCTGAGAGCAAGAGGGGAGAGAGCAGGGGGCACAGGGTAGGGAAGGGGGGAGGCTGGAACCCAAAGGGCCAACATACCCTGTGCCTGGGCCTGGGTAGGCTCCCTGCAGGGGCCCGGGTGCTGCAGGCCCCACTGTTAGAGAGGGGTAGTGTCACTTTGTGGCTGTGACTGAGCTGTCCACGGGGTGGAGACTGTCAGGCACCGCGGGGTGGCTGGCAGCCGTCTCAGCTCCAGAGGCGTGACTCACTGCAGGTCCTAAATCTAGCAGGAGTTTCTCGCCCAACAAAATTGTTCTAATTGTCATTGTTGTGGCAGATAACATTTTGTGACAGCCATAAACTCAGAAAGTCTGGAGTGGGTCCCGGAGGAGGGAGAGGCCTGGGATGGTTTGGACAGAATTTAAAACTTGAAGCCCTGGGGGGGACTCAGGTTGGGGGCTGGCTTCCTGTCCCGCAGGTGGGGCGTCTCCCAGTCTCAGAGGCTGCACTTGACGAATATTAGAATCAGACTAGTAAAGTGAAATTATCATAGTCATCATACATGAAAATGCCTAACACTGGGGGGACAAGGGGACAGGCCTGGATTTAAGTCTTGTCTGTGCCACGTATCTCTGGGAGCAGCAACCAGTTCTTAAGCTCTTTCCAGAGCCTGGGAGCTGGGTGGGGATCCGCTCCCTCAGCTCCACTGTGAGGGTGCAGGGACAGAGAGAAGCAGCTCCTTGCCCCCTTTCATGCAGCTCATCTTCCCGGGTCGCCCACACACTGCCCCAGACACAGTTTGTCACAGGTCCTCCAAGTCAGTGACCGCCCCCCCGGAGCCCTCACCAGTACTGCTCCCTCTGCCAGGGTGCCCCACACAGCCCAGACCATCTCTCTGGGAAGCTGGGAGGACCAGGAAGGCTGGAGACCGTGGGGATGGTGCAGGTCTGAGTAGGGGGCCGGCAGGGGTGACAGCCAAGGCCCCGCCCACAGGGCTGAGCAGTTTCATTTCACACTTGGTGCCCAAACTTGCATCACGGTGCTGGCCAGGAGCCTCGTGTGCAGTTATTAAATGTGATGTGCTGTAGGTGTATAATTGTCAGAATAGTTTTGCATATTTTGATAAATCTATAAATATGGATTGTAATTATCCAGCATTAGCATATGCTTATGTTCTGCATAAGTACATTGTTTCTCAGAGAATGCAAGTTGCCAATTCACCACCATGACACAGGGACAGCAGCCTGATGGTCATGTCCCCGTCACCCAGGACACTGAATGTGTCCATTCATCCTCCTGGGGAGGAGGGGCAGCGGGGATGGTGGGCAAATCTCCCCACACCACAGGCAGGTCCTGGGGTCCTAGAGCTCCAGGAGGGACAGAGAGCAGGGTCAGGAGAGAGGTCAGCCCCAGCCACCAGCCTGGACCAGGTGACAGTCGAGTGGAGGGGTTACCTGAGCACCTGCCTGTGGCTCCACCCAGAGCCTTGCAGGGGGTCAAAGCACAGAGCATGGCAGCTGAGGATACTGGAGCCCCATCTGCCTTCACTCACCTGGGGTCACCCTGAGCCTCAGTTTCCTCAGCTGTAAAATGGGTATAAAAGCAGCTCCCTCCTCCCAGGGTGGCTGTGAGGATTAAGGGAGTGTGTGCAAATGAAGGGCACCCAGCAGACGCAGGAAGGGTTCACTTGTGTGAAATGATGCTCCTGCTGTTGTCGCCCCAGGACTGTGACAAAGGAGGCACATGGGCCCATTTCACAGATGCGGCTAATCGCTATGATGCTCCCGGCTGCTGAATGCCCTCGGGTCAGGCAGCTGCACACCCGACCCCACATCCCCTTCACAAGCACCCTACTCGGCAGGTGTTCCAGCCGCCTCTCCACTGGGGGAAGGCTGTGCCCCAGGCGGGTCAAGCGTTTCCCAGATCACACGGCCCTCAAGGGCAGAGGCTCAGAGCAGGGCACTCTGCCCACAGCGCCCAGGCTGGGCCATCACCCCAGACCCCACGTTGCCTGGGACACTCAGTCACAGCACTGATGAGAAGGCGGCAGACACTCATGGCTGCCCGCCCAGCAGCCCACCCCTCCTTCCTCACTCACAGAGCCCTGGGTCTGTTCTGCAGCAACAGACTCAGGCCTGGTGGGCCTCCACAGCCCAGGGGTGAAGCCGTACCTGGTTCCCAACCCCTCTTCTCCAGAGATTGTTTTAGGGGTGAGAGTGTGACCCAGATCTGGCTATTGAGGTGTGAGAGAAAATCTGCGGCTAGAGGGACTGCTTCTGGGAAATATTTTTTCTGCCTCACCCCACTCCCTTCCTCTCAACTTGAATACTGTAGTGTGAGACATGACGTTTGGAGCTGTGGCAGCCATCTTGTAACAGTGAAGCCAAAAGCTAAGAACGTAAATTCAACGCAGCCAAGGATGGTAAAAAGGAAAAAGGTCTTTGTTGACATCCCTAAGCATCTGGCCAAGCTGGGACCACCTCGCTTGAGAACAATCAGCAAATATTTTCTGTAGAGGGAACGACAGTAAAGAGTTTAGGCTTAGCCAAAATCAGGGGCAAAATCAACGATATTATGTAAGTATTTACTTAAAAAGAGAGAAAATAAATGTCCACAAATATTTTCTTGATGAAATTCAAAATATAATAATCAAGTGCAATTTTTATAACATAGATTTATTAATGAGAATAATGGCGTTCTTTTTCACAGGGGGGATAACATTTTACTTACTTGGAGATCAAAGTTAGTTTTCCGTGTCATCAAATTGATTGCAAATGTTCTCCTGTAAAAATCACCCTTAGCTTGAGGGCCATGCGAAAACAGACAGTGGGCCACATTGGCCCATGGGCCATAGATGCCATTAACCCCTGCTCTAAAAGATCTGGTTATTCATGTCTTAATTGCTTGAGCCATTGTTGTTGGGTTCCTGTTACATGCTGCCCAAAACATTCCAACTGACAGAAGCACCTACTACGTGCTGGCACACATCTCTCACAAGAGTCATGAGCATTTGATTACACCCTTCTCCCCCAACAAACCGGGGAATACTGGAGGGAGAGGTTGTGTCTTGCAGGTCTCTGTAACCCCAGACCTTCACACAGATCACGACCCACATTGAGCTCCGATTACCATGGTATGAATCATATGAATGAATGTATGAACAAATGAAAATTTAAATACTTGGTAAATTGAAAAGTGGTGGGCCCGAATGCAGGGTTAGGTTCTGGGAGGGGAACAGATGGGGGATGGGAGATGTGCAGGGTGCAGAGCAGGGATTAGAGGAAAAGTAGCAGCCCCTTTGCTCCAGCAGGAATGAGGCACCGCTGTCTTCCCAGGTGTCTCCCTGCCTCTCCATCCTGCTGGCACAGACATCAGGTCTAAAATCCCTACCCCGCGTGCAGCCACTCCCCTGGGCTGCGGGAGCCTTTGACAGCCAGCGCCCGCTTCCCCAAGCCGGAGAGACAGGCTTTGTGGTCTGCCATTTTCCCTCTAAAAATTGTTGTGAGAAACCAAATGGTTATCTTTACTTCAGCGGCAATTCTTTGCTGCGTTATTTTGTAAGAGATGGAGGACGGGGCATGGGGAGAAGAGGCGGCGGAAGAAGTAAGGAAAACCATTTAGGGTGAACAGGCTCTAAAATTTCAGCTCCGGGTTTTGCCAGGAGACTGGGTTGGAGGATGATTTCAAACGAATTTTGCCATCACATTAAGAAACTGTCTCCTCCAAAATGCTTTATTTTGACAGTTGGCTTCAAGAGATTTGACAGAATTCATTTTTCTAGCAGACAAGAGATCAAGGTATTAAACAAAATACATTCCACCGTGAGAGCGCTGTTAACCATTTGACACGTTATATTCATCCAGAGTCTGAGTGTCTCGGCCTCTTTCTTCCCTTTCCTTCTTACTTTCATACACCAGAGAGAGGCGAGGCCAGTAAAGGCACCGGCTCTCTCTGCCCCCAAAGCCCCTGCTCCCCAAGACAGCTCTGTGACAGGCGGGGACTGGAAGGGGCGACCCTGGAGGCAAGGGGTCCCTGAGGAGCTGCTAGGTAACAAAAAGCAAGCAAGGCAGAGACCGGGGGAGAGGAGGTGGGGAAAGAGGTGGAGAGTGAACGGGGGTCTGTCAGCCTGAGAGCCCAGGGGATTCACAGGAGCAGAGCTGAAACCCATCAGACATGGGGAGGGGTCTGGAGGGGGCGTGGGGACAGCTGGGCCACAATGGTCACCAGAGTGAGCCTCTGATGGACAGGCTGGGAGTCCTGGTCTCCTTCTGCTGAGGCCCCGCCAGGTCCCAGGGCAAAGCCAAGGAGAAACCCGAGCTGCGGTTGGCAAACTCTGCTCCTGATCAACTGCTGACCCTCAAGAGGGCTAATTAGCTGTTGCATAAGCTATCACTACAGGTAATGACCGTCTGGATAAACACTCAGGGGCACTGAGGGGACCCTGGAACCATCCTGAGATGCAAGGAGGACAGGGACTTCGGAGTCAGGCAGACCTGGGTCCCTGTCCTAGTTTCAGCCAGTTACCAGCTCTGGGACTTTGCTCTTAACCTGGCTGAGCCCGTTTCCTCATCTGGTAAATAGACCAACACTGGCCTCTCCCTCTGAGCTGTGATGAGGAGTGAATGAGAGCCCATCCTGACCTGTGAGCAGTGACCAGTCCCCCTCTAGCCCTGCCTCATCCCTCTGCCTGCTGCCCACGCCACCTGCCCTGACTCCAGCACACAGGTCAATGTAACAACAATAACCAACTCTCCTGGGTCCCCCCTTGCCAGGCCCTGTGCTGAGCTCTCCCTGTGCTTTTTCTCATTTATCCTATTGGTTCTGCTATAGGTTCTGCTATTGGCCCCATTTTACAGATGAAGACACTGAGGTTCAGAGAGTATAATAATGTGAAAAGTCAGCCAGCTAGAAGAGGGCAGATCAGGGCACAAACCCAGTCTGACTGATGGTTTTTCCCACATGCCTTTCCCAGGCATCCCACCTGGCCCATGCTTTACTTTTCTTTCCAAGTTGGGGCTGGCAGACCCTGCAGTAGCTGACCCTGAGCAGAAGGATGGCTTCAGAGCTGGACAGTGACCCCTCACAACCATCCTGGCTGCCCAGGGTCAGTCCCCTCCCCTTCCCTGGAAAATTCAGCTTCAGTGTCACTCCAGCCTATGGTGGTGCCAGGTGGGGCCCCACCTCCCCATCTCGGCATCTCCAGGCCTATTAAACAGGAGAGTCACAGGCTGACATGTAGGCTTGTATGAGCTGCACCAAGATCAATTTAATACCTCCCGTCACCCCACCACCGCTAAGATGTCCTTGAACAGCTCCTTCCCCTCGGAGACCTAGCGTTCTGTTCTTGTCAATTACCCACCCGGGGGCCGTGTCAGCCACTGCCCCAGGCCTGTCCCCTCATACCTGGGGCCTGGAGGAGGCGGGACAGTGGACTGTGCCAGGCTGGCCAAGGACTCCCTCACCCACATTCTCCCTCCTCAAGTTCATGATTGGGAGCCGGACTACGGAGCCAGGACTCCTGGGTCCAAACCTCAGCTGTGTGACCTTGGACAGAGTACTTAACCTCTCTGTGCCCAGTATCCTCATCTGAAAATGGAAGTCTATTAACTATTGCTATTGTTACCAATGTCCCGTCCCTCCTCCCCCACCCAGCTGTCCCCCGCCCTCACCGCATCCCACCTCCGAGACACACACCTTGCTCCTGGAACCCTGCCCCCAGTCCTCACGGGACACTGGCTCACAGGGGTCTTGGGGCAAGACCCCAGGGATGGTTGCACTTCTCAGGGGCCGCTGGAAACCTGAGTAGTCTTCGAGACCCAAAGGGCTGTGTTCCTCAGAATGAGTGACTTTCTCACCATCTCCTTTACGGACAAACTGACCGTTTTGACACTAAGGAGACACCTCATCATGGTGCTTGGAGAGCAAGGACACAACAGTCACCAGGTATCCAGAGTGAGCCAGGTGCTCAGGCAGGGCAGCTCTGGGAGGTGGGGTGATGGGGCCAATTCCCCTATGAGAGCAAAGGCTCCAGGGAGCAAAGTGCCTACCCAAGACGACACAGTGTGCAGCTGAGCCAGGATTCAACTGCCCTGGTCTGTCTGCCTCTAAATTCTAAAATCTTTCCACTGCGCCACATTGAGGGTTCCTGGGTGACTTTTATATGTCCAGCACCAGGCTGGAGGCCAGCTGCAAAGATGACGCAACCATGGGAACATGAGCATCATGAAGCCAGGACCACCCCTTCCTCATCCAGGGAAGTTCTGGGCTCCTGCCCAAGCCAACCTAAGCCTTTCCCTTGGGCAGCCGTGAGGTCCAGGATTCCCTGGACAGCCTGCCATCTCCTGCCACCTCTCACCAGGTGACGCACCTCCGACAGTCTGCAGAGTGACTGAGCATTCTTTCACTGAGAAACTATGATGAAACATACATAAAATAAATGTCCATGGAGGCAACAGGATCACTCTCTCTCCAATTCCGCCGCCTCTTCCTACCCCATCATCTCCCGTCTGAACCTTTCTGCAGCTTCCTTCCGACATCCCACCCCACCATCCTTTCCTGACCAGCACCCAAGAGACTGGTTCACCGCAGAAGACTTCTTGGGCCTCCCTTGCTTAGAACATTCAAGGACTCCCTGGGGCTCTCAGGATGGAAACAAAACTGCTCCCCACAGCTGACAGGAGCCTACAGGACCTGGCCTTGCACGTCCTCCACCTTAGGGTTTTGCCATTTCGCCACGTCTGCTCTGAGACTGTGGGACCCAGTCCGATGCCTCTCGTTCTCCTCCTCACAGCCACGTCCAGGGCGTCCCTGCACATCCTGTACTCAATGAGCCCCCACAACGGCTGCCCCGAGACTGGGTCTGCCCAGGAGGGTCCCTGCGTCCTCGGGAAACCCTTCCAGTTCCTCTCGTTGACCTCCACACCTCCCGTCATCAATGAAGACCCCTCCCGGGCCACCGAGATGCTGGCAGTTCCCTCTCCTCAGGAGCGCTGTCATCCATCATGGGGACACAGTCTACAAAGTCGGGATCTTTCTCAGATCTCCAATGAGCAGGTGCCACAAAGCTATTGGAATCCCAGAGATATTGGGGAGGGAAGGGAGAACTCAGATAAAAAGTGGTGGGAGTGAAGAGAAAACAGAGATGTGTCAGGGAGATTAATCTGCTGCTCAGACATGAAAGAAATACTCTCAGTTATTTTACATTGCGTTTCATTAGAATGTACACGTCGTACTCAGCTGCCTGCAAGCCTCGGATTACCCAAAGAGAAAGCACAATGAAAGACAAGGGAGAATAAAAATACCGACAAAAATATTCCTGAAATTGGAATTATTTTGAGAGAAATAAAAGCTGGGCTGGAGACAGTAGAGACCACTTGGCCTCGAGGCCCTTGGCACTGATGCCTGCTCCCCTGGCCAGATCAGCCAGAGTCAGGGGATCGAGCTGTCATCTTGGACCTGCCGCCTATGTGCTGTGTGCCTTTGGTCGAGTCACTGCCCCTCGATGACCCTCATTCTCCATAAGTCCTGGGGCTTCTCAACAGCAGCACTGTTGGCATTTGGGGCTGGATGCTCTTTGTTGTGGGGACTGTCCTGCGCACTCAGCAGGACCTCTGACCTCTGACCTCTACCCACTAGACGGGTACCCACCACCAGCACTCCAGCTGTGACAATCAAAAATGTCTCCAGACTTTGCCAAATATCTCCTGGGGAGCAAAATCATCCCTGGCATCTGAACCAGGTACTTTCTGAGTTCATGTGGGAGACAGCAGAGCAAGAAGGGTCACAATAGACCCCAGCCCAGGGCCAAGGACACCCCAGTGTGGCGAGCTGGGGATAGAGGTGAGGCCTGGAGGGAGAAGCTGGCTCATGGAGGGCCCCACTGCTGAGCTGGAGTGTGTGGACCACCCCCCCCCCCCCATCGTCACTGCCCTGGGCCAGAGGACAAGGGACAAAGGTTTGCACACAGCACACTGGATTGGGGACTCTTCTGCATGTCTGACCCATCCTCCCAGGGACTGTGTCACTGTCGTCTCTGGGTGTCCCGCTCCTGGTGCAGGGCGAGGCGCAAAGCATTTGCTGAAATGAACTGAACTGAAGGGTTTTGCTTTCACCTCCGAGCTCAGTCTTGGGAGGGCACCAAGGGGCCGTGACATGGACCCTCACCCTGGGGGCTCTCGGCCCAGCAGGGGAAAAGCATGGGAGTCCTCAGCCCTATTCCCCAACGTCCCCAGCTCCCTCATTCCTGATTCAAGGTGGGGTTACCCTTCCCACCACTTTGAAGGCAGAAGGCCTGTGACTTGCTCTGGCCAATGAGATGTGAGAGGCGGTGGCGTCTGTCACTCCCAGGAGGGAGCTTTAAGAGCAGCACCCAGTTTGCACAGTGATCTCGGAAAGCCCACGTGGAGGTGAAGCCACATCAGCCCAGATCGGCTGCAGGGAGCAGAGCCGGCCGCCTGCCCGGGGCAGGTCAGCACAGAGAGGGGGCCTCCTCTCAAGTGGGGATGTTGCGGCCACCGGTTACAGCAGTAAACTGGGCCCCCCAGAGTGATGCCACCGCTGGAAACAGGTCACCTGAGAAGTCTGTCCCCAGCCTCCAGGCCCCCATGGATGCTGGTCTCTGTGCGACAGGTCACTCCACGCCACCCTAGTCACATGTCTGGAGGGTCCTGCCAGTATCTGGGAGGCCGGCTCCCCAGGGTCTGACTTACCCAGACCTGGGCCAGACACACACATCCCATAATGATGCGCACATCGCCCGAGAGCATCTGGGCTCCTTGCTCCTCTCTGTTAACTCGTCCCTTCAACAAAGAAGCCCCCTGGGCTTCCCTGGTGGCGCAGTGGTTGAGAGTCCGCCTGCCGATGCAGGGGACACGGGTTTGTGCCCCGGTCCGGGAAGATCCCACGTTCGGCAGAGCGGCTGGGCCCGTGAGCCATGGCCGCTGAGCCTGCGCGTCCGGAGCCTGTGCTCCACAACGGGCGAGGTCACAACAGTGAGAGGCCCGCGTACCACAAAAAAAAAAAAAAAAAAAAAAAAAAAAAAGCATCAAGAAATATTTCTATATGTAAGTCAAGGAATGTTCATGAAAAAATATCACTTGTTCAATAATGAAGTAGGAAGTAGGACAAGTCTGCAGAACTGAGTAATGGCAGAGAAGAAAAGTCTCAGCTCTTCCCCCAGTTACAGGGTCTAAGTCATCAAGTTGACAAAAGAATAATATTGAAATACGAGGAAGCGTGCAACTGCCTAACAAAAGAGACAAAAACTAGCTAATGTGACAATAAATGATACCCGGGAGTCATCTGAGCCTGAGGCTGGGTCTGAGCATTTTCTAACCACATGCATCAGCCCCAAAGCCCCCTCTGGTGTCCCCAGGAATGAAACCTGCCCCTGGACTCACGGTCTGGCCCTGCACGGCCTCTGCTCAGGGGCATGGAGCTCCACATTCCCATCACTGTCTGTGCAGCCTATGCCCCTAGTCCAGCCAGTCTTTTTAGCCCCGAGCACAGTGCACTACCTCCAAGCGTTCCCCTGGACCACCCAGCTCCCTGCCATCACCCCAGCTCTGAGCTCATCCCCTCCAACTCGTTGAACCAGCTGTTCAGGGCCTCCCATCCCAATCGTTGTACTATTTGGTGACAATATGGGGGCAGCACATTGCCGCAGGGTATGCCTGGACCTTGGAGTCAGACACCTGGCTTCACATGCCCACTTGTGTGTGACCTTGGCCAAGTTGCTGTACTAGTCTAAGCCTCAGTTTCCTCACCTGTAAAATGGGAAGATAACAAAAATACTGACCTCATAGGATCAATGTGAGGGTTAAATGACTTAATATATGTAAACTATTCATAGTCTGCCCAGCATATGATAGTTATTCAGTAACATCTGCCACCTTTATCATCCTCCCCATTTTACAGATGAGGAAACCGAGGTGCAGAGAGGGGACATGGCCTCCTGTGTCCTCACAGCCAGTGACCTGGCCAGGCCAGGATTCAGACTCAGTGTTGTGACTCCTTCTCCAGGCACCAGTGTAGGTAGGGGTTGTACTACCTCCAGTTTCATCAACTTGGACATGAGGAGAGGAGCCTGGAATCCTCGCTCTTGTCCATGCTGGCACAGGGCCAGGCCTGCAGCTTCTGCCCGGGCAATACCAGGCACCCAGGAGAGGGGAGGTCAATAAAAGCATCCATGATGACAGACCACATGCCCGATAGGGGACTAAGTGTTGACCTGCTTTGGCCCTTTTAATCACAACCACAACTCTACTCCTTCTTCACAGAGGGGCAAACTGAGCTTCAGAGAGGCTAAGGCATGTGTCCAGGACCACACAGACGACGGCTGTCAGAGCCAGCTCTTTAACTCAGATCCATAGTGTCTGGACCCGCATCCCATCTACCATGTGTCAAGGGCTGTGCTGCTCCCTTTACGCCTCATCTCATCCCACAGCTGTCCTCGGAGCAAAGTCTCCTCATCTCCCATTTCACAGGTGAAGAAACTGAGGGCCAGGGTGCGCATGGAACTGGCCCAAGGTCCCACAGCCAGTAAGGGAAGAATCCTCCAGAATTCAGACCCAGGGCTCCCTGTTCCCAAACCCGCAGGGGAGTCGGTTTCCTCCTCTCTTCCTTGTTCCCAGGCTGCAGGGCGACCATCAGGCCCCAGCTGAGGGGAGGGGGCTGCAGGGACAGGGGACCAGCTGGGGCCTATAGGGAGGGCAGGCTGGGCAGCCACCCCCAGGGCTCTGGAGATCGCCGGAGTTCCGAACTTTGTCTGCCGGAAACTGTGCAGACTTCAATCCCTTTGCAAAGCCAGAGCCTCCTCCAAACCCGGAAGGAAAGGGGAGAAGGACTCTCACCTTGGCATCTGCAGAGCTGTGCACATGCATCAGAATAAGAAGGTACATCTTCAAGGGTCCCGGCATGAGCCCCACAGAGAGAGATTTTTCTGAGCCTCATTATCTTTCCCTCCCAGGATCCCAGGTCACATTAGCTACTTCCTGCCCACTGCCTGGCGCAGATCTGCAGCGAGGCTGCCCACCTACTTTAGGAGCTGTAAATCCATTCTCCCTCTCCTTGGAAATCAACTGGAATCCGAATTGCTAAATCCACCTAAATCCAGTGGTTCATGAGCCAAAGGCCTCTTCTGGGCTTGTGCTCAGCTGTTGAGGCTCCATCTCCCCAGACCAGGTCCTATCCAGGGTCAGGGGAGCTGCAGGACCCACCGAGGCCAGGCCCAGAGAAAACCCCCAAACCAGGTGGCAGTTGTTGCCCTAGCCTGCATTGGCCCTCACCAGTCACCCTGGGGTGGGTGCTTTCACCAACCAAGCCAAGGAAAATTCCCAACGAGTCTGCAGGAAGAGAAGCTGTCTGGTCCCAGAGCTTCACCCTCAGGCCCGTCTCTTCTCTCAGCAACACTTGTCAAGCACCTTCTCCAGAGAATGAAACCAAGCAGGATCCTGTGGGGTTTTCCCGAGGGCAGACTCCCATGTTCCCTGCCTCTTGCGTGTAGAAAAGCTTTAGCCTTCTAGGTTTTTCCCCAGTTCCAAAAAGCAAATTTAATCAGAGAAGTGAAAAAATGCAGAAACAAAGAAAAGCAGTCAAGCAAGACAAAATAGTAACAGTTTAGCCATAAAACAAAGCCAAGGACCCTTAGTTCCTCCTCAAGGGCTACAGATAATATCCTGAGCCATATCCTTGAGTCATTTTGCAGATATTAAAACCCCCACCAGGGACGTCCCTGGTGGTCCAGTGGTAAAGAATCCACCTTCCAATGCAGGGGACGTGGGTTTGACCCATGGTAGGGGAACTGAGATCCCACATGCCGTGAGGCAACTAAGCCCACACACCACAACTACTGAGCTCACGTGCCTCAATGAGAGAGCCCACGTGCCACAAACTACAGAGCCCACGCACTCTGGAGCTTGTGTGTCACAACTAGAGAGAGAAAATCAGCACACCACAACTAGAGAGAAGCCCACACGCTGCAATGAAAGATCCCACATGCCACAACTAAGACCTGACGCAGCCAAAAAAAAAAAAAAACTTAAAACCCCCACCAGGTGGAGGAAGTTAACTGTATGCTGCCCACCAGCATGTAGACCCCAGATCGGTTGGAACCCTGAGGGTTGATGATTGAGCTTCCCAAAACATCACCCAGTTACCTCACCATCAACCAAGCAGAGAATTGTACATGAGCTGATCACACACCCTGCGGATCCTACCCTCACACTGTCTTTAAAAGCCCTTCCCTGAACACCATCAGGGAGTTTGGGTCTTTTAAACAAGAGCTGCCCATTCTCCTTGCTTGGAGCCCTGTGATAAACGCTGTACTTTCCTGCACCACAGCCCAGCATCAATAGATTGGCTCTGCTGTGTGAACAGACCCAAGTTTGATTTGGTAACAGGAACACTGTGGTTCTGAAGTGGCCTGAGAGTTTGCCTCAAAGTCCCATTGCTTTACAAATCCAGAGGGCTTAAGGCAGCAAATCCTCCGAGAGGAAGTCGGAAGTGGAGTTCACTTCCAGCCCCTCTTCCCAGTGGATGGGAGAGCTGTGTGGTGCAAGCGGGCAGCAGGCACCAGGGGCTGGAGAGGAGAAGCTCTCCTGTGTACAGGGCATGTGCACACCCCCATCTCCTGGCATCTTGGACCTCTGTAGAAGCAGCAAAACTCTTTCCTAATATACCAACTCATCCATCCAAGCTGATCCCCTGGCATAATCCTCTCCAGCCTCACAGACTACATGCTTCCTGGAGCACAGGTCTCTGTTCCCTCTGTAGGAATTCCCTTCCCACCCATCCCTGAGCCCAGGAGAGCCAGAACCTATGACCAGGTTTGCCCAGAGCTGGAACTGGTAGGTGCTCAACGTGTGTCTGTGAACACATGAATGAGGGAGGGATCCAGTGATCAAAGGAGTGCAGAGGCCACATCTGCCCTGGGTCACATCCTGTGAAGAAACTTGGCCCCAAACAACTGCCCTCGTAATGCTGACGACTGCCCCTCACGTGTGTCCAGGCTAGAATTAAGGCCTTTTCCCTCGTTTCCTCGTTGGATCTGTACAATACAAAAGGCAGGTGCTGCTATCATCCCTATTTGGGAGCTGGGAACACAGAGGCCGAGAAAGACTGAGTAAGTATAGCATGTCAGGACCAGATCTTAAACCCACACCTGCCCACCCAAATCCTTGCCCTTTCCATGGCTCCTGCCTCCCCAGGCCCCAGTCAGGTAGTACTGTGGTGTCAAGAGCTTGGTGTTAGAACCTCCCACTCCCCAGAAATTGAGGCCTCTGCTGGGTTCCTTTAATAAAGATTTAGCATCCAGATTGAAGGAGGTGAAGGTCCTAATCAGACCCAGAGAATGCTGTCTGCTGTAGGCTTGAGAGAGACCCAGACTAATGGGGCTACGTACTAAGGAGTAGACCATGGGGTACCTGGAACCACCCCTGTACCTCACTCCACCTTCCCCAAGCCCAGAGTAGTGTCCCACGGCTGGCACACAGCCTGTGGGAAGCAGCTACTGTTAATCCTGGATTTTCAGGATTGGTTTGGTTGAAGTGACAAAAATCCAGCTTGCCCTGGCTGAGACCAAAGGGGGCTTTCTCAGGAAGAACGGAATGAGGGGCAGCAGGGCCCACAGGAGGCTGGAACCAGGCATCAGAGGTCTCCACGGCTCTGCCTCTCATCTCTGCATTGGTTCTTTCACAGGCTGAAAACTCAGGGCCCAGTAGTTTTTGGAAATCACATCTTCAGCCACCAGAGTGGGACTAACTTTTTCACTGCAGTTTCAGTGACGGATCAGGTGTCCATCACTGCGGCCAAAGGCACAGGGGGCCCAGATTGGCCCAGCTCTGGTTAGTGCCCAACCTTGTCCACCAATGAGTGGCCAAGAGTGGCTGTAAGGTCAAGTAAGACCATGGGAGCCCCTGCTATTGTCACGTGGAAAGGGATGAGATGCCAGGAAGAGGGAGGGTAGCTGGGCAGAGAGCAATCCCCATTTTACAGAAGAGGAAACTGAGGCTCCCAGAGCAGAAGGAACTTTCCTAAGGTCACACAGTGAATAAGTGGCAGAGCTGAGACCTGAACCCAGGCCCACGGGGCTCCAGAGTCTGTGCCATAACCACTTGGAAGCACTGCCCGTTCTGCAGCCTGAGATCCAGAGAAGACAGAGGTAGGGCTGAGCCTGAGAGTCCCCAGTCCCAGGACACCAGGGAGGGCAGGCACTCTGCCCTCGGCTCCCTGAACCCCTCTCGGAGGTCAGGCTGTGTGTGGAGGCTGAGGTGGGGACATCACGGCCCCTCCATGCCTCACAGCCCAAGCCAGTGCTGGCAAATTCCTCCCGGTAATGGGGATGTTTGCAGAGGGAATTAAAGAGGCAATAAACAGATAACAGAGTAACTAGACATAAACAGTGCCAGGCTTCTCAACACCGCCAAGCCACCACCTCCATGCACTCTCCCTTCTGCAGGGCAAGATGAAGCCACTGGGTTGTTCTGTTGAGTTGAGCGGTTGAGAGCTGGAGAATCAAAGAAGAGACTGGAAGGGAAGGGGTTACCTTGGAAATCTCAGTGTCCAGACAGCGAGGCTGAAGCCCAGGGAGAGAGGAGGAACGTGCCCAAGGACACAGAGCAGCCTAGAGGGACAGGTGGGCCTGGAGCCCAGGTTTCCCGGGAGGCAAGTCAGGACAGTTCCTAGCACAACTGGTTTAATGCAGGTCAAGGTCAAGGGGAAGTGTTGCAGCTGACAGGCAATAGGGGCACAACAGATGACAGTGGGGCAGACAATCATTGGTTCATTTGTGTGCCATTTCTTTAGTGCCTCCTGTGTTCCAGGCCCTGTGCCAGGCTCTGGGGATAGGACAGCCAGCAAGACAGGCTGTGAGTTCAGTCCAGGGACACTGAACCCAGAGCCCAACCCCAGCCCTGCTTCGTGTTTATAATCTGCACTGGGAACCCAAATGGCAGCAGGCGAGCCTCAGGGCACTGAGGGCGGGGCCGATCCTGCCCAAACTAACTGCCAGGATTGGCAAAGGGGAAACTCTCCAGAGCAAAGTCAGAGCACAGGACAGCCAGTCTGGCCACCCTGGGGAGCAGGGCCTTTGTCTCTTGGCAACGGAGGGTGGTACAGCAGAAGCAGCACAGGAGAAGAGCTGTGCTTTAGAATGTTCTCTCTGGGCCAATATGCCACGTGGAATACTGGGATAGGGAGGACTTGGGCAGGGGGGATGGGGAGTTAGGAGACTGTTGTAATGTTCCCAGTGAGCGCTGATGGGGACCTAGGACGAGGAGGCACAGGGACAGGGAGGGGGTGGGGTTCAGGGAGGAATGCACACAGGAACACCCTCTCGCTTCCCCATGAGCTGGGAAAGGGACCAGGATACCAGAGGAGGCATCTGACCCCCATGTGGTTCAGGACTTGCCTCTTGGGCCTTCCAGACCAAGGAGGTAGATAAACAGCAGCTGTGGGGAGTGGGAACTCAGTGCCAGGGCCCAGAAGCACACCCGCATCTTCATTCCAGCCAGGAGGACGGGGCCACGGGGAGCCCAAGCCACAGGTGGAGTGAAATGAACCACTGCGGGTCGTCCTGAGGCAGGGCAGCAGCCCGTGTGGGGCAGTAGGGGGATTTGCAGAGAGACAGCAGGGCAGGGGAGGCCCTCGGCATCTCAGGGACCTGGGTGTAAATCCCAGCCCTGCGACTCACTTGCTCTGCGGCCCTGGGCAACTTATTAATCTCTCCGAGCCTCAGGTTTCCCATCTGCAGAGAGGTTAGAGTTGATGGTCTGTAAGCTCTGCCCATGATCCTTCAAGCAGTAGACAGTGAGCAGGGCATGAAAGCGAGAGCCATAGCAAGGCCCGCGTGCTTCCCACGAAGCAGGCCAGACAATGTGACGGGCACTTTCTGTATATCACACATTCCACTATCAAAACGACCCCCTGAGGCTGGAGTGTCCTCAGTGCATGCGGTACCTCGGCCCCCTTTTCCCTCTGTCCCCGTAAACCCCACCCATTCCTCAAGGTTCTGCTTGGAATAGGCAGCTGGTCATGGGTCAGGAGGCTGAGGTTCTAGGCCAGCCTCTGACTCTTCCTTATTATGTGACCAAGGCGAATTGTCTTGGTTTCCCTATCTGTGCAATAGGTGCTCATCTTGGAGATCTGTAAACAGCCTGTGTGACTTTGGAGAAGTTACTTGAAGTCTCTGGGCTGGGCTGATCTGCTCACTCAGCAGCCCTGCCCCTTGGAGCCAGATGCCCTCTCTTAGTCACTTTGACTGGCCTCCAGTGCCCCAGCTTGGACAGAGACTCCAGCTCTACTCCAGGGCTCCTCAAGGTAACGAGGAAGCTCATGTGCCCCCCCCCCAGCCTGCCCTCCAGGACGGGAGACAGGGACACATCTGTACTCCAAAACTGATAAGTCCAGAAATAGTAGTCAGAGCAGTGGCAGGAGAGCAGAACGCCAGGGCCACATGAGCACTGTGGAGGATGAGGAGAAATGCATCTCCCCAAACTGTCCAAACTTCCACCCTGGATACGAGTCCCGGGGGCAGGGAAGTTGAGCCAGGATAACAGATGGGCCAAAAAGCCAGGCCCTGAGCACCCATTGCACAGATAGTGAAATTGAGGCAGGTTGGCTCAGGTCACACAACGAGGAGATGACAGAGGCTGGCCTGGAACCTGGGCCTCCTGATTCATGGCCAATTGTTTACTCTGAGCAGAACTTTGAGGAATGGGTGGAGTTTTGTGGGGGGGGGGGGGGTTCTGATTTAAAATATTTTGAATTACTTGCCACTTAGTTGTCATATAGCAATGAAAAACTGAACTGTATTATTCTGATGTTCATGGTATAAATCTGTGAAATGCCAAAAATTATTTTAGAGAAAGAAAAAGTAGAATATTTCAGACTATATGTACATGATATCCAAAAAGAAAATGATCAATTCTGTTATATTGGCCCATGTTTAAAATATGCATTAAAATGTACATCATCTCCCTATAAGTAGGTGTCTTAAGGTAAATTGTTGAGTGCACTGCTCAGCATCAGAACAGAGATCTGATGGCCTGGGGCATCCCTGCAGCTCAGGCGTACAGAGCCCAAGAGATGGAAGCAAGGGAGCTTAGGGGCAATCATTTAAATTTTTAAAAAATAATACTCAAGGGCTTCCCTGGTGGCGCAGTGGTTGAGAGTCCGCCTGCCAATGCAGGGGACGCGGGTTCGTGCCCCAGTCCGGGAAGATCCCACATGCCGCGGAGCGGCTGGGCCCGTGAGCCATGGCCGCTGAACCTGCGCATCCGGAGCCTGTGCTCCGCAGCGGGAGAGGCCACAACAGTGAGAGGCCCGCGTACCACAAAAAAAATAAATAAATAAATAAAATAAATAATAATAATACTCAAGTTTATTTTATTATTCTTGTCTCCATTATAAAAACAATACCCAGGACCCCTCAGACAGAGCTGGTAGGAGTATAAATGGGTACAGTATTTTGGAAGGCAATTGAACGACGCTGATCAATGTTTAAATGCTTATACCCTTTGGCCCAGGAAACCCACATCCAGGAATTTATCCTATAGATGTATACACAAGAATACTGGAAAATGTACATACTAGGGTGTTCCTAGCAGCACTGTTTGTACAGAAAGAAACTGGAAACCTTAAATATCCACCAATGGGGAGACTGGCTAATAAATCATGGGTCGTCCACACAATGGAATGAAATACAGTGGTTGTTTTTTTTTTAATGAAGTAAATGTGTAATGCTGTCAGAGAGACATTTCCAAGACAAATTAGAAGGGAAAAAGAAAAGTTGAGAAACTGTGTGTAAAGTATGATCTCATTCTTATAAGAAGAAAAGTCTCCAGAGGCCTGAAAAAACAACTGCCGGCTCCTGAAGTTGGAGAGAGGAGGTGAGGGTTTTCACTCTCTATGAGGGGCAGAAGGAAACGTGTGAAAGCTTCTATCAACTGTTTAGTCAGAAACACAATAACAGTAACAATATTCATTTTTAAATTAAATCAGTGTACGCTGGTAATAAAAAAAAAATAAGTGTTTTGTTTTTTTCTTTTTAATGTGTATTCTCAACACCCGAAGGTGTATTTTTAACATTTTGCTGTATTTCTTTCCGTATTTTTTAATCAGTTTTTCAGGCATAGTTATTATGGATCTGTATGTATAACTTAACATCCTAGGGTCTTTTGAACATTTAATGTTATACCATTAAGCATTTCCCATCCCATATGAGTGTAAACAATATTTCCATCACTTGAGAAGTATCCCAGAGGGGCCACAATTTAGTTAACTAAACTCCTCTTGTTGAGTTTAGATTGCTCCCATTTTTTTTTTTTTTTTTTTTTTTTGCTATTATAAGTTGCCCTGCAGTAAATATAGTTATGCCTGAAGGCTTGTGGGGAGAGGCATATAAGAGTCCCTATACGTCATTAAAAAATGCAAAATATATATGTAACCAGAGTATTGACTGGGCTGAATTTGATGGAGGTACAAACAAATGATGCAATCCTCTAACTCCGCTTCCAGTGTGCTCCGCCCTCAGTGACATCTCAGGTGGATCCCACAGCTCTGCAAACCCTACGGACAGCCCAGCACCCGTGGAGTTGATCCTGTCCCCTAGCCAGCACAGAGAGGTCCAATCCGATCCAGCCACACGCCTGATCCTGCTGCCGCTCAGACCTGACCAGAGTTCAAGGGCCCCTGCTGGGAAGATGGTGGGAAGGTGGGGCTCGAGTCTGCTCATTCCTTCTTCTTCCCTCCTGCCCTCCCTACTTCCAGCCCCTTCTGGTCATGCAGCCCAGAATGTGAATGCAACCTGTCAACTTCCAGAGTCAGTGAGTTCAGTCACTGCACTTCATTGGGTGGAAGGGCAGAAAGAAGGGAGCAGCAAAAAATGAAGGAACCCTTCCTCTCCAGTCTCTGCCGGAAAGAATGATGCAGTCCTCGTTCACACCTGTCAAGTTTTCCACTTTACAGGACAGGCTCTGCCTACTTCTGCATGCTTGGATGCTAATTTCTCTGCCCACTGAGGTCTTTATCATGAACCTTTTATTTCTGCAGGAGCAATAGCTTTGAAATACTAACCAATGCTTTGTCGATTACTTTCAGTCACCTCTTGACCCTTTTCAGGCCTTGGTTGGTCACTCTGGCCTCTTTGTTGACTCTAAAAAAGGACTTTTAGCAGGAAGCTGAGTATAAATTGGACCTCTTCTGACTTTTTGAGTAGCAAAGTCCTAGGCCCCCAGGGTGTCAAATGGATATGAAAAGACACACAAAGATGGTGAGCTGGGCTCTCCATGGGGGCAAGAAAAGGATACGCCTGGTTAGGGGAGTGGGGGGATGGGAGGGGACCCGACAAGAGCTCAGATGCGGCCCCACTGCTGCCACCCTGGTCGGCTAAGCCTCATCGTCTCTACCCTAGGTTATTATTGTAGCCACGTCACTGTCCTCCCTGCTTCCACCCTTGCCCCCTACAATCTCCTGTAGACACAGCAGCCAGAGTGACCCTGAAAACACGAGCTACATCATGTCAGCCCTCCTCAAACCCTCCACTGACTCACTCAGAGTCAAGGCTAAGTTCTTAGAGGGACCTAGGAGACCACCCGCACTCTGGATACCTTTGCCTCTCAGCCCCCATGTCAGCAGAGACTTTCCAGCTTCTCATTACACCTGAGCCTCATAGCCCTTCACCATGCCTTGAACCATTAGATGTGCACCTGCCCCAGGCTCTTTGCACTGGCTATTCCCTCTACCTGGAACACTCTTTTCTTAGATTTCTACATAGCTCACTCCTTTACCTACTTACAGCCTTTGCTTAAATGTCCCCTTCCCAAAGAGTCCTTTCTCAGACAATCCTTTAATTACACTTCTATTCCCCCTCAATCAAGCAATTTCAGCCCTCCTTACCCCACACTAATGTCTCATGCACTCACTTCCAATATAATATGCACTTTTACTTTTTATTATATTTATGGTCTGTCTCCTCCTTAACCAGACTGTAAAGTGTGCAAGGACAGGGATTTTTTGTTTTCTTTTGTTTTCCATGAGGTAGGTGCTCAATAAATACTTGTTGAATACAGAATGGATTCCTAAGCAGAAGGCTTCTCTCAGCCTGCCCCTGGAGTTGTGTCCCAGGAAGGAGAGCACACACACATCCCTGGACAGTACGTGAGAGCTGAGAGCAAAGGGGTCCTGAGCATCTTTCCATGGAAAAGCCCCAGGAAGGGAGAAAAGACCCCAGAGAAGAAAGGGATGATGGGAGTATCCAGTGGCTGGGGCTATTGATGGTTTCACAAGATTTTCAATTCCCAGCCAGGCACAAGAGAAGTCAGAAGAGAGCTAGCTCAGAGCAGTCCTGCAGACAGACAAGGTCCAGCTGCATGTCTCTGGAGCTGAAAGGAGGGCAGAGGATGTTTCCACAGATACCAAGATGGAGAACAGGCCCTGGAATTAGACACACCCCTGGGGGAGGGTGGAAGCCCGACTGAGATCAAATTTCCACCACCCTGAAGAATGGAGCTCCAGATATGTTAGACAAGTTGTGATAAAAGGAAACTAGCTGTATCTCTTGTACCTCTGAATTTGTACCTGTTACATGCCGAGTTTTTCCATCCCCTCCAGGGCTCAACCTCAGCACAGGGGGAAGCCCTCTGAGTCCCTTCTCAGGGGCATGAACAATGCTTTTCACACTTTTTCTCCCAAGACCCTTAGAGGAAAAAGAGAGAGGCCCACACAAGGCACAGGGGTTGTAATCCAAAGCTGATGCACTGTGATAGTTAATTTTATGTCTACTTGGCTAAGCCACAGTGCCCAGATATTTGATCAAATATTATTCTGGATGTTTCTGAGATAGTATTTTTGGATGAGATTAAAAGTTAAATCCATGGGGCTTCCCTGGTGACGCAGTGGTTGAGAGTCCACCTGCCGATGCAGGGGACACGGGTTCGTGCCCCGGTCTGGGAAGATCCCACATGGCACGGAGCGGCTAGGCCCGTGAGCCATGACCACTGAGCCTGCGCGTCTGGAGCCTGTGCTCTGCAACAGGAGAGGCCACAACAGTGAGAGGTCCGTGTACCACAAAAAAAAAAAAGTTAAATCAATGGACTTTGAGTTAAAGCAGATTGCTCTCTATAATGTGGTAGGGTCTTGTCCAATCAGTTGAAGGCCTGAATAGAATAGACTGACTTCCCTCGAGCAAGAAAGAATTCTGCCAGCAGAGTGCCTTTGGACTTAAACAGAAACTCTTCCCTGAGTCTCCAGCCTGCCATCCTACCCTGCAGACTTTGGATTTGCCAGGCCTCCATGATCTCATCAGCCAATTGCCTTTAAAAAAGGATTATAACTCCCAGTGGTTCTATTTCCCTGAAAAACCCTGACTAATACAAGCACTGAGTGTTATGTTATTTCTAATACTATGAAATATTTGTGCTCCATTCCATAAAATATTCCTATTTGTTTTAATATGAAGTGTGTTCAATGTCCTCAGTCAGCAGATAATCAACAAATGCTTATTGAGCACCTACTATGGACTGAGTCCTGTCACATTTGCCTTTTCCAGAAGATACTATATGGCTTCTAGCTCCCATGCAACATTGCCGCACAACCCCGGAGTTCACTTTCTCCCCACTCCTTTACTTGGTAAATTCCCATTCATCTTTCAAAGCCCAGCTCAGCTGTTCCATTTGAACTGCTATTCCTGGCAGAGTGGTGGACCAGGTACCATAAAGAACTGTTCCCATGCAAATAACCTTGATTCTTTTTAAACTCGTTAAAGGCGTAAATGCACTGACATAAAATTATGAAACTCTCAGAAGCAAAAAACAAAGAAATAGCAGGATTCCTAGGAGGTAAGAAGCACCCTAACTAGCTTTTCCCCAAAAAGTTTTACAAAACCTTGGAGACCTTGATAAGAGACGAAGCCTAGAGTTATCCAAGGTGATGTGGCTAATAGGAAATTCTTGCATAAAGATGAGCCCACCAAAGGGCTACACCCCTAATGAATGGCTGAATAATGAATAAACACAATGAAAATAAACGAGCAGCAAAAATACATATCTGACTCAAACTCAGTGCCAGGCAAGGGGGTAAACACTGTACAAAGGGTTGTAACTACAAGCCCGTTCTCGTGTGGATGTGGAGTCAGATTTGTGATATGTATCATTCAAACAACTTCAAATGAAATATTTAGTGAAAAGTGGTTTTAGGTTAGTAGTGACCCCACGTTGACGGGCAACAGCAAATGCAATCTGAAAGAGTGCAACCTCTAAGGACCATAAATTCACAGAACACACAAGGAAACAAAGCATTATGAGTGAGAGCCCACAGAAACCCCAGACTACAGAATCAGACCCACAAAGACTCCAGATATCAGCATTATTGGCCATGAGCTAGAAGTTTTGTCTAATACGTGTAATGCAATAAAAGAGAAGCTTGAAAATATAAGCAAGCAGCAAGAGACTATAAAAAATTGACCAAGCAGATTTTAGAAGGAACTAAGGAAAAGAGCCATTTAGAAATAGTTGAAGAGAATATTAGTGAGCTGAGCAATACTGTTGAAGAATGCAGTACAAAAAGACAACAAGATGGAAAATATATAAAAAGAGATTAAGAGGCAATGGGAATGAAGAACTATTTGAAGATAATTATCCAGAATTATTGGAAGACAACAATTTTCATCTCCTAAACATTAAATGAGATGAATTAAAGGTTAGTCACACCACACTGAAATACATATAATAAAACAACAGAAAAGAAAGAGAATTAATATTAAAAACAGCCAGGGACAACATCTCTCCCATTCCATTCCCTCACTCCCCCCAGGGAGAGATGTTTAAGGGTACATACTTGCAACTAGGAGATAAGTCCTGGAAACCTCACACACAGTACAGTGATTATAGACAATAAAAAATAAAATTGTAAAAAAAAAAACCAGCCAGAGGGGGAAAAAAAGATGCCTACAAAACAAGGATAGCTAACTTCTCAGCAGCAGCAATGATAAAAGCTAGAAAAAGACAGTGAAATAATATTTTCATTGTGCTGAGAAAAAGTAGCTGTCAACATAGAAGGCTAGCAAACCTATATTTAAGGAGGGAAAAATAAAGATATTTTCATACAAACAGAAACATACAGTCCACCACCAGCAGAAGATAAATTCTAAAACATGCTTTTTTCAGGCAAGAGGAAAATTATTCCACTCTACAGGATGTGGTTTAGGCAGAAGGAAGATGAGTCTCAATATAAGGACTGAGAGACAAAATGAAATGGTGACATGCTGGTTATCACGTGGGAAACCTAAACTAACATTAAATGTATGAAACAATAATAATAATCTCTAATATCAATAATGATAATGTAATAACAATAATATCTCATTTCAGAGGTTAGAAATAAACAAGAGAGAGCAAAAACACCAACACCAAATAAGAACCCCGGGTAAGTTGGAAGAAGGTAAACAGAGCATTCCAGTGTTCCTGTATTGTTTGGGATCAATGAAAAAATACCAATTAACATTAAGCCTTGCTAATTGAAGTAGGCATCTTAAAGCAGCTAGAGTAACTTCTAGAAGAATAGATCAAGTAGACCAAAGGCTGGACTATGTGTCAGGACCAAATGCAAGCTCTACAAATTTCAAAGAATTAGTACAAAGCCTCAGATCATGAAGCAATTAGGTTAGAAATTAATAGCAAAAGTGATAATGGGAAAAAGTGCCCTAGTATTTAGAAATTAACCATATTTCTAAACAATTCAAAACTAAAAGAGAAATAATGGAAATGTTTCAATATACAGAAAAATAATAATAACACTATATTAAAACTTGTGGGTACAGTGAAAGTGATATTTAGAGGATCAGAGCCTTAAATACTTAAATGTGAAAAGAAAAGAGCTCAAAATGAATGAGATATGTATTCCAATTAAGAAGTTACAAAAAGAACAGAATAAACCTAAAGAAATACAAGGAAGGAGTCGGAGGAACCAAGATGGCGGAGTAGAAGGATGTGCTCTCACTCCCTCTTATGAGAACACCAGAATCATAACTACCTGCTGGACAATCATCGACAGGAAGACACTGGAACTCACCAAAAAAAGATATCCCAAAGACAAAGGAGAAGCCACAATGAGATGGTAGGAGGGGCGCAATCACAGTAATACCAAATCCCATAACTGCTGGGCGGGTGATTCACAGAATTGAGAACTCTTATACCACAGAAGTCCACCCACTGGAGTGAAGGTTCTGAGCCCCACGTCAGGATTCCCAACCTGGGGGTCCAACAACGGGAGGAGGAATTCCTAGAGAATCAAACTTGAAGGCTAGTGGGATTTGATTGCAGGACTTCGACAGGACTAAGGGAAACAGAGACTCCACTCTTGGAGGGCACACACAAAATAGTGTGTGCATCGGGAGCCAGGGGAAGGAGCACTGACCCCAGCGGAGACAAAACCAGACCTACCTGCTAGTGTTGGAGGGTCTCCTGCTGAGGCAGGGGGTGGCTGTGGCTCATCGTGGGGATAAGGACACTGGGAAGTTCTGGGAAGTACTGCTTGGTGTGAGCCTTCCCAGAGTCTGACATTAGCCCCACCAAAGAGCCCAGGTAGGCTCCAGTGTTGGGTTGCCTCAGGGCAAACAACTAACAGGGAGGGAACCCAGCCCCACCCATCAACAGTCAAGTGGATTAAAGTTTTACTGAGCTCTTCTCACAAGAGCAACAGTCAGCTCTACCCACCACCAGTCCCTCCCATCAGGAAACTACACAAGCCTCTTAGATAGCCTCATCCACCAGAGTGGAGACAGCAGAAGCAAGAAGAACTACAATCCTGCAGCCTGTGGAACAAAAACCACATTCACAGAAAGAGAGACAAGATGAAAAGAGAGGGCTATGTACCAGATGAAGGAACAAGATAAAACCCCAGAAAAACAACTAAATGAAGTGGAGATAGGCAACCTTCCAGAAAAAGAATTCAGAATAATGATAGTGAAGATGATCCAGGACCTCGGAAAAAGAATGGAGGCAAAGATCGAGAATATGCAAGAAATATTTAACAAATACCTAGAAGAATTAAAGAACAAACAGAGATGAACAATACAACAACTGAAATGAAAACTACACTATAAGGAATCAATAGCAGATTGACTGAGGCAGAAGAACGGAAAAGTGACCTGGAAGACAGAATGGTGGAATCACTGCTGCGGAACAGAATAAAGAAAAAAGAATGAAAAAAAAAAAGAAGATAGCCTAAGAGACCTCTGGGACAACATTAAACGCAACAACATTTGCATTATAGGGGTCCCAGAGGGAGAAGAGAGAGAGAAAGGACCAAGAAAATATTTGAAGAGATTATAGTTAAAAACTTCCCTAACATGGGAAAGGAAATAGCCACCTAAGTCCAGGAGTGCAGAGAGTCCCAGGCAGGATAAACAAAAGGAGAAACACTCCGAGACACGTAGTAATCAAATTGGCAAAAATTAAAGACAAAGAAAAATTATTGAAAGCAGCAGGGGAAAATGACAAATAACATACAAGGGAACTCCCATAAGCTTAACAGCTGATTTCTCAGCAGAAACTCTACAAGCCGGAAGGGAGTGGCATGATATACTTAAACTGATGAAAGGGAAGAACCTACAATCAAGATTACTCTACCGGGCAAGGTTCTCATTCAGATTTGATGGAGAAATCAAAAGCTTTACAGACAAGCAAAAGCTAGGAGAATTCAGCACCACCAGACCAGCTCTACAACAAATGCTAAAGGAACTTCTCTAAGTGGGAAACACAAGAGAAGAAAAGGACCTACAAAAACAAACCCAAAACAATTAAGAAAATGGTCATAGGAACAAACATACCAATAATTACCTTAAACGTGAATGGATTAAATGCTCCAACCAAAAGACACAGGCTTGCTGAAAGGATACAAAAACAAGACCCATATATATGCTGTCTATAAGAGATCCACTTCAGACCTAGGGACACATTCAGACTGAAAGTGAGGGGATGGAAAAAGATATTCCATACAAATGGAAATCAAAAAAAGCTGGAGTAGCAATACTCATATCAGATAAAATAGACTTTAAAATAAAGAATGTTACAAGAGACAAGGAAGGACACTACATAATGATCAAGGGATCAATCTAAGAAAAAGATGTAACAATTATAAATATATATGCACCCAACATAGGAGCACCTCAATACATAAGGCAACTGCTAACAGATGTAAAAGAGGAAATCGACAGTAGCCCAATAATAGTGGGGGACTTCAACACCTCACTTACACCAATGGACAGATCAACCAAAATGAAAATAAATAAGGAAACAGAAGCTTTAAATGACAAAATAGACCAGATAGATTTAATTGACATTTGTAGGACATTCCATCCAAAAACAGCAGATTACACTTTCTTCTCATGTGCGCATGGAACATTCTCCAGGATAGATCACACCTTGAGTCACAAATCAAGCCTCAGTAAATTTAAGAAAATTGAAATCATATCAAGCATCTTTTCTGACCACAACGCTATGAGATTAGAAATGAATTACAGGGAAAAAACGTAAAAAACACAAACACATGGAGGCTAAACAATATGTTACTAAATAACCAAGAGATCACTGAAGAAATCAAAAAGGAAATCAAAAAATACTTAGAGACAAATGACAATGAAAACACGACGATCCAAAACCTATGGGATGTGGCAAAAGCAGTTCTAAGAGGGAAGTTTATAGCTATACAAGCCTACCTCAAGAAACAAGAAAAACTCAAATAAACAATCTAACTTTACACCTAAAGGAACTAGAGAGAGAAGAACAAACCAAACCCAAAGTTAGCAGAAGGAAAGAAATCATAAAGATCTGAGCAGAAATAAATGAAATAGAAATAAAGAAAACAATAACAAAGATCAGTAAAACTAAAAGCTGGTTCTTTGAGAAGATAAACAAAATTGATAAACAATTAGCCAAACTCATCAAGAAAAAGAGGGAGATGACTCAAATCAATAAAATTAAAAATGAAAAAGGAGAAGTTACAACAGACACCGCACAAATACAAAACATCCTAAGAGACTACTACAAGCAACCCTATGCCAAAAAATGGACAACCTGGAAGAAATGGACAAATTCTTAGAAAGGTATAACCTTCCAAGACTGAACCAGGAAGAAATAGAAAATATGAACAGACCAATCACAAGTAATGAAATTGAAACTGTGATTAAAAATCTTCCAACAAACAAAAGTCCAGTACCCGATGGCTTCACAGGTGAATTCTATCAAACATTTAGAGAAGAAAAACACCCATCCTTTTCAAACTCTTCCAAAAAATTGTGGAGGAAGGAACACTCCCAAATTCATTCTATGAGGCCATCATCACCCTGATACCAAAACCAGACAAAGATACTACAAAAAAAGAAAATTACAGACCAATATCACTGATGAATATAGATGCAAAAATCCTCAACAAAATCCTAGCAAACAGAATCCAACAACATATTAAAAGGATCATACACCATGATCAAGTGGGATTTATCCCAGGGATGCAAGGATTCTTCAATATACACAAATCAATCAGTGTGATACACCACATTAACAAATTGAAGAATAAAAACCATATGATCGGGGTGGGATAGGGAGGGTGGGAAGGAAGGAGATGCAAGAGGGAAGAGGTATGGGGACATACGTATATGTATAACTGATTCATTTTGTTATAAAGCAGAAACTAACACACTGTTGTAAAGCAATTATACTCCAACAAAGATGTTTAAAAAAAAAGAGGGCATGAAATAAGCAATCAGTTACCTCAAAATTAAAGACACCCAAAATTACAATGTGTTAAAAAATATATATATATATGATCATCTCAATAGATGCAGAAAAAGCTTTTGACAAAATTCAACACCAATTTATGATAAAAACTCTCCAGAAAGTGGGCATAGAGGGAACCTACCTCAACATAATAAAGGCCGTATACAACAAACCCACAGCAAACATCATTCTCAATGGTGAAAAACTGAAAGCATTTCCTCTAAGATCAGGAACAAGACAAGGATGTCCACTCTCACCACTATTATTCAACATAGTTTTGGAAGTCCTAGCCACAGCAATCAGAGAAGAAAAAGAAATAAAAGGAATACAAATTGGAAAAGAAGTAAAACTGTCATTGTTTGCAGATTACGTGATACTATACACAGAGAATCCTAAAAATGCCACCAGAAAACTACTAGAGCTAATCAATGAATTTGGTAAAGTTGCAGGATACAAAATTAATGCACAGAAATCTCTTGCATTCCTATACATAATGATGAAAAATCTGAAAGAGAAATTAAGGAAACACTTCCATTTACCACTGCAACAAAAAGAATAAAATACCTAGGAATAAACCTACCTAGGGAGACAAAAGACCTGTATGCAGAAAACTACAAGACACTGATGAAAGAAATTAAAGATGATACCAAGAGGTGGAGAGATACACCATGTTCTTGGATTGGAAGAATCAATATTGTGAAAATGACTATACTACCCAAAGCAATCTACAGATTCAATGCAATCCCTATCAAATTACCAATGGCATTTTTTATGGAACTAGAACAAAAAATCTGAAAATTTGTATGGAGACACAAAAGACCCCGAATAGCCAAAGCGGTCTTGAGGGAAAAAAAAAAAAAACGGAGCTGGAAGAATCAGAATCCCTGACTTCAGGCTATACTATGAAGCTACAGTAATCAAGACAATATGGTACTGGCACAAAAAAACAGAAACATAGATCAATGGAACAAGATAGAAAGCCCAGAGATAAACCACACACCTATGGTCAACTAATCTATGACAAAGGACACAAGGATATACAGTGGAGAAAAGACAGTCTCTTCAATAAGTGGTGCTGGGAAAACTGGACAGCTACATGTAAAAGAATGAAATTACAACACTCCCTAACACCATACACAAAAATAAACTCAAAATGGCTTCGAGACCTAAATGTAAGACTGGACACTATAAAACTCTTAGAGGAAAACATAGGAAGAACACTCTTTGACATAAATCACAGCAAGATCTCTTTTGATCCACCTCCTAGAGTAATGGAAATAAAAACAAAAATAAACAAATGGGACCTAATGAAACTTCAAAGCTTTTGCACAGCAAAGGAAACCATAAATAAGACAAAATGACAGCCCTCAGAATGGGAGAAAATATTTGCAAATGAAGCAACTGACAAAGGATTAATCTCCAAAATTTACAAGCAGCTCAGGCAGCTCAATATCAAAAGAACAAAGAACCCAATCCAAAAATGGGCAGAAGACCTAAATAGACATTTCTCCAAAGAAGATATACAGATTGCCAACAAACACATGAAAGAATGCTCAACATCATCAATCATTAGAGAAATGCAAATCAAAACTACAATGAGATATCATCTCACACCAGTCAGAATGGCCATGATCAAAAAATCTACAAATAATAAATGCTGGAGAGGATGTGGAGAAAAGGGAACCCTCTTGCTCTGTTGGTGGGAATGTAAAGTGATACAGCCACTCTGGAGAACAGTATGGAGGTTCCTTAAAAAACTAAAAGTAGAACTACCATACAACCCAGCAATCCCACTACTAGGCATATACCCTGAGAAAACCATAATTCAAAAAGAGTCATGTACCACAATGTTCATTGCAGCTCTATTTACAATAGCCAGGACATGGCAGCAACCTAAGTGTCCATCAACAGACAAATGGATAAAGAAGATGTGGCACATACATACAATGGAATATTACTCAGCCATAAAAAGAAACGAAATTGAGTCATTTGTTGAGACGTGGATGGATCTAGAGACTGTCATACAGAGTGAAGTTAAGTCAGAAAGAGAAAAACAAATATCGTATATTAACGCATATAGGTGGAACCTAGAAGAATGGTACAGATGAACTGGTTTGCAGGGCAGAAGTTGAGACACAGTTGTAGAGAACAAACATATGGACACCAAGAGGGGAAAGCTGCAGTGGGGTGGGGATGGTGGTGTGCTGAATTGGGCAGTTGGGATTGTCATGTATACACTGATGTGTATAAAATTGATGACTAATAAGAACCTGCTGTATAAAAAAAATAAATAAAATAAAATTCAAAAAAAAACTAATACTAAACTTTCTTTGGGTTATTTGTATGGAAATATGTTAATGTAAATGTTTCAGACATTACATGAAATTCCTAAAAATCTTATATGATCTGGTATAGTGTTATAAGTCATAATTCTAGTTATTACTTTAAAATGTATGTCTCAGAAATAACTAAATTTCCTTGCCAATTGCATTATTATGAACTTTCATCAAATCTTTAGCCATGGTCATTTTTAAGTCTTTTGTCATTTACAGACAGTTCTGGGTGTATTCTGATGCTTTTGCAAAAAAGTTCCTATAAAAGGGTTTCATCTTCAAGGAATTCATGGAAAAGACTCTGACAAGTACAGGTTTCTGGTAACTGACTATACTGCTGAACTGAATGAATAAGCATTTTCAGAACTCTAATGGAAAACTGATGAATTCATAAACGTGCTAACAAAAGATCAAGATGAAAAAAAATTAATTACATGGGAGTGAACTGATGAGGACGATTATAATTTTTGTGACTTTCTGTTTGAATAAAAAAACTGTGATGTAAATTTTTGTAAAAAGAACTTATTGTAAAACAATGCCACTCTTCTCACGTATTTTCTCTTGTTTGGGAAAATATAGATATTTTTGTTAATAAAAAAGAAATACAAGGAAGGAAATAAGAGAGAGAGCAAAAATTATTAACAAAAATGGAAATGAGAGCAAATTAACAATAATAAATATTTATTGAGCACCTACTATGTGTCAAACACAATTATAATATGTATTAGCTCAATCTTCACAAGCATATAAGAGATGTACTGTCACTGTCCCTCTTTTTGTAGATGGGGAAACAGAGGCACAGAATGGGTAAGGCAAACATAAAATAAAGAGGATTGGCAATGCCAAAAATTGGTTCTTTGAAATGTCTAAAAGAGCAGCCTTTGGCATGATTGAAATAAGAAAAATAACAGTAAACAGAGAGAAGACAAAAATAAACAGCAGCATTAACGATGGGAAAGAGACCATACCTTAGAAGCTACAGGAATTAAATAGATAGGAGAATACCAGGAATAACTTTATGACAATAAATGTGAAAACAGATGACATTGAGACCTTCCTGTAAAAAATACAACTTACGAAATCTGACTCAAAAAGACTTTTTTTTTTTTTTTTTTGGCGGTACGCGGGCCTCTCACTGTTGTGGCCTC
The DNA here is from genome assembly GCF_011762595.2 of Tursiops truncatus. Classification (NCBI taxonomy): domain Eukaryota; kingdom Metazoa; phylum Chordata; class Mammalia; order Artiodactyla; family Delphinidae; genus Tursiops; species Tursiops truncatus. Next base: position 159,821,931 of record NC_047034.1, on the reverse strand, counting down.
TCCCGTTGCGGAGCACAGACTCCGGACGCGCAGGCTCAGCGGCCATGGCTCACGGGCCCAGCCGTTCTGCGGCATGTGGTATTTTCCCGGACTGGGGCACGAACCCGTGTCCCCTGCATCGGCAAGCAGACTCTCAACCACTGTGCCACCAGGGAAGCCCTCAAAAAGACATTTTTAAAACTGCATAATTGTATAACATTATGAAAGAATTAAAGAATCTGGATTAGAAGTAGAAACCTTTCAACAAAGACACTGGCCCAGATGGTTTATAACATGCTTTCTCAGACATTCCAGACAGAGCTCAATCTAACCTTTCAGAAACATGTCCAGTTTATGAAGCTAATAAAACCTTGACACCAAACCCAGACAAGAGCAATATGAGAACAGAAAGTCACAGACCAAATTCACTCAAGAACAAAATGCAAAATTCTTAAACATAATATTAGCATATGAAATCCAGCAATATATAAATAATAAACATTATCATGATCAATTGGGGTTATTCCAGGAATGCAATCCAGGTTGGTTCAATATTAGAAAATTATTAATGTAAATCATCAGATAAAAAGGTTAAAAGAGAAAAAAACATAAAATCTCAATAGATGCAAATAAAATTCAGTATCCTTTCAAGAGTAAACTCCCAGCAAACTAAGAGTAAACTAGACTTTCTTAGCAGGATAAAGAGCATCTTTGAAAAATCTAGTGCAAATATCATACATTACAGTGCAGTGGAAACAGCTTTCCCTTTGAAATCAGCAAGGAGACAAGAGTACCCTCCCTCACCACTTTTAGGAAGGTTAGAAAGAAAAGAAATGAAAGGTGAAAGGAAAAAACAAAACTATCATTATTTGCAGATGATGTGTTTGTCTATGGGAAAAATCTAAAAGAATCTACCGATAAACAGAATTAATAAAGCAGTTATATGTATATGAATTCATCATGTACACTTTAAATATCTTACCAATTGTGTCAATTATGCCTCAAGAAAAAAATAAAATTAAAAATAAAGAAGTTTAAAAAATTTACTGGATATAAAATCAATATATAATGCTGAATTACACCTCCATGCCTCAGTAAAAGAAAAAAGATAACCATTAACAGCAGAAAAAAAAAAGTATAAAATACCTAGTAATAAATCTAATGAACGTCACTGAGGCCCTTTCTGGAGAAAATTAATATGCTCAACTTGTTTATACAGCACTTGACACGTTATAGCCCTTGGCATGTGTCTCTCTTTCCCCTCCCCTCTCTTTCCCCTCCCCTACAGCTCAGGTATTTGTTATTTTCAACCTGGGGTGGGGAAGAAGACCAACATATTTATCAGAACTTTTTCTGTTTATTGATGATCATTGACCTGTAGCTTTAAAACTTTGAGTTCTCCGACACCATGACCTTCACCATCTTTCTCACAATAGCCAACAAGTGGGCAAAAATATTGCCATCAGCATCTCAAGAATGAGGCTCAGAAAGGTGAAGTAATTTGCCAAAGGAGAATAAGGTGTGTAGGCAGCAGCAGAAACCAGGTCTGTCTTGTTCCAAAGTCGAGTTTTTTCCACCCCATCCTTTGCCTCTTGAACAAGGGCTCATTTGTTGATTCATTCCCCATGTATTTATTAACAGTATGCTGGAAGCTGGTATCAATGTGTGCAGTAATGAACAAAATGGACATGAACTTGCTTTCACAGAGTCCAGAGTCCTTTGAAGAAAACAGATCATTAAATAATTACCACAGAGCTGAATAATGCCTTGCTATGGGGGCTCAGAGCAGGGGAACAGGAAGGCTTCTTGGAGGAAGAGGTGTTTACTTACAAACCAAAAGAGGAGTATAGTCATCCTGGCAAAGAACAGGGAAGAGGGTATAAGGTAGAAAAGTAATGGAAAGGTATATCAGGTCAAGGGAACAGCATGTGCGAAGGCTTGGAGAAGAGAGAACGGCCTGTGCCTGGAACAGAAAGCTGGCTGGAACCTAAGCTGTGGCCAGTGATGGGTGACAGGTAAGGGCCAATCCACGCAGGGCCCACCACAGCAGGTAAAGAGTTTGGGTTTGATCCTAAGGAAAATGGGGAGCCACTGAAGAGTTTGAAGAAAGAGAGTGCCATGTTTGGTTTGGGTTTTAAAAGACAGAGTGAATAGAGAAAGGAAGAGATACTGAAGTCAGGAAGCTGGGTCAGTGGAGACCCTCGTCCCCAGCCAACCTGCTTTCTGTCCATCCACAACCCTCACGACCTCATGATCCCACCCCCAATATTGGTCAGGACTCTGGGCCACAGCAGCAGAGCCCAGTCCAGCAGCTGAGGCCTTTAGAAGGAGGATGGTTAGCCCCCAGGGCTGGGAAAGAGGCTAAGAAGCCTTGGGGTCAGTAAAAAGAATAGGCAGAATCAAGATCTTAGTGCCCCCAGGACACTCTGTCCACCATCTCTCATCTCTGTTTCTACTTCTTTCTGGAAAATGGCCTCAGTTTCTCCCACTGCACCTGGGCATGCCCCACGAGGCCAGGGAAAGTGACCCCAAGAGTCTCTTTTGAGCTCTTATTCCAAAAGCAAGAGGGAGTTTCTCCCACAGACTCCAGCAGAAAATCCCAGGGGAGGGCTTGATTGGTGGGTCCTGAACCAGTTACTGTGGCTTAGGGATGCAGTACTCTGATTGGCCAGCCTGGGTCACATGTCCATCCCCATGATCTTAGCTGGGAAGCAAGGGGGCTAAAGAACTGTAATTGATGGGAGAACAAAAATGGAAAGGCGGTACCATAACCTGGTGATGGGGGAGGCTAGTGAGCAGGTTAAAAACAAAGCAACCACAAGTACATAACCAACAAGCAAACATGTAGATGTATAGACCTACGTGCAGGTAATGGTTGGTAACTGAACAGCTTAGTGCACTTTCCCCCCCTCAACCTCTCCTAGAGCTAACTAGTAGAAACAGACTAAAACCCACCAAAATGGACTTCCCTGGTGGCACAGTAGTTGGGAATCCGCCTGCCAATGCAGGGGACTCAGGTTCGAGCCCTGGTCCAGGAAGATCCCACATGCCACAGAGCAACTGGGCCCGTGTGCCACAACTACTGAGCCTGTGCTCTAAAGCCCGTGAGCCACAACTACTGAGCCCGCAAGCCACAGCTACTGAAGCCCGTGTTCCTGGAGCCCGTGCTCCACAACGGGAGAGGCCACCGCAATGAGAAGCCCGCGCACCACAACGAAGAGTAGCCCCCGCTCACCACAACTAGAGAAAGCCTGCGCACAGCAACGAAGACCCAATGCAGCCAAAAATAAATAAATTAAATGTAATAAATTTTTAAAAAAACACCAAGGTAACTAGTCAGTCTGGATCAGTCAGTCCAACCTCCAGACAGTACAAGGAGGAAGAGAGAGAGTCAGACAGTGCTTGGGACTGGTCTCACAGGCAACCCACAGGGCTGTTCTGACAATTCTGTCCCAAGAACTGCCAGACAAAGATCTTATAGAGTCGGCAGCGTCACCAGGACCTGTCCAAAATCAAGGCCACCGTGAGTGGACTATTAGGCAAAGGCCAGATCCCCCCCATCTTGCCTCAAGCTGCCACCTGGAAGAGCCACCTGGAACCCACAACCCACCCGCATCTTCCCCAGTCTCCTGTGGCCTCAGACAAGACCTGGCTTAACCCTTGAGCCCAGCAATTCCACTTCTGGGTTCCGATTCCAGAGAACTGCTCCCACGTGCACACAATGAGACATTCGCAAGAATGTTTATTGCAGTACTTTTCAATAGAGAGAAAAAAGTGGAAGGAACTTAAGTATCTATCAATAGGGAAATGGTTTTTAAAAAAGATGATGCATCCATGCCGTGGAACATGACACATGACCTCATTAAAAAGAATGAGGTAGCTCTCTATGAGCCGACATAGAAAGATGTCTGGGATGGTACTAATGGAAAAAAAAAAAAAAAAGCCAGATGCACAGAAATGCATATTGCATGATACCTTTTATGTTTTTGAAAAGACCCATAGCGAAAACACATGCATATGTATGTATATAAATGCACAGAAATGAGTCTATAAGGATTATATGCCACTCTGATAAGAGCAGTTACTATGGAGAAGGGATTGAAGTATAGGAGTGAGCTGTGGAGGAAGGTAGCCCAAGGAAGTTTCTCTTTATCTAAGGTGTTCAACTATCTGACAAAGAAAATAAATGCAGATAGTACTTGCATAGTCAAAGTGAATATTTAGGGAGAAAGTCAGGGGGTTATGTGCATTGTAGCACTGCCAGTAATAGCAGGAAACCCAAAAACAACCGAAACATTCACCTGAAAAGGACCAGCTAAGCCCATACGGGTGCCTCTGACAGAAGGACACTGGGCAACTGCTGAAAAAAATGGCCCAGAGCCACATAGGAAAATATTCTCTGAAAATGAAGAAGCAAGCTGTAAAAATGATGCTCAGAGTACAATCTCATGTTTGTAAAAGAAAAACAAGTGATTATACACTCAGGGAAAAAAAGACATGTGCCGAAGCACTCACAGTGAGGGGAGGTCGAGTGGGAGGATGCCCTTACAGTCACACAGATGTGGGTTCAATCCCTGCCCTGAAACCAGCTGAGTGGTCTTTGGGGGAAGGGTCACTCTGCTACTCTGAGCCCCTTTGCCTGTCCTTAAAAAGAGAGAGGGGGCTTCCCTGGTGGCGCAGTGGTTGAGAGTCCGCCTGCCGATGCAGGGGACGCGGGTTCGTGCCCCGGTCCAGGAAGATCCCACATGCCGCGGAGCAGCTGGGCCCGTGAGCCATGGCCGCTGAGCCTGCGCTTCCGGAGCCTGTGCTCCGCAACAGGAGAGGCCACAACAGTGAGAGACACGCGTACTGCAAAAAAAAAAAAAAGAGAGAGAGGATCAGAATCGACCCTTCAGGGCTGATTTCAGGGTTGAGGAACAGCGAATTTAGAAGTCTGCAGGCATATTTCAGCAAGGTTGTTGTCATTGATGACTGCAGTGTTTCATCTGGAAGTGGGTTTTGAGCTGGGGGAACAGGACACTCAAAACACACACTTCTGCAATGCTTGGAGTTTTACAGTGAGCTTGCATCACTTCCATGTTTTAAAAAACTAATAAAAACTAGAAGGAGAAAACAACCCAGCTCAGCAGCTGCCTGTGACGTGTCCGTTCAGCTGGACGCTCCACCCCAGTGCTGTCCGGACATGAAGCTCCTGGGCCCAGCGTGCAGGCCATCGCTGGCTACAGGCTGTGAACGCACAAGCTCAGCCAGCACCAGCTCTCACCTCAAGAAAATTGCTTCCAGTCCCAAGACTGTGATTATGGAGAAATGCAGGTAAAATGCGCCAGGCCCTCAGAGCATGACAATCTGTCCCAGCCACGGGCTCGGGACCAGGGGGACGGGCAAGAGGTGGGTGACAAGTGTTTTGTCACCTGCCTGCGTGCTGTGATTTAATACAGTTTGGACATTTTTCCAGCTGAGTGGCAGCCGGGGCTCCAGCCGCGTGAAATCAGGCAGATAAAAGCCGGAGCAAAGGGCACCGAGACCCTGGCTCCCTGTCATTCTGCCGCCATCTCTGTCAGAGCCCAGCTGGCATTTTAAGTTGCTGAATCAATAAGGAAATGGATCGGGGCTGAAGGGAAAAGAGAGGCTGAGAATTCCATAAAATTGCTCCTCCTTTAAGAGTCCCTTGGTTCTGCTGTTGTCCCTTCAGGTGTCAGGGAGGCCCATCCAGCGACACAGAGGAGACCCCCGGCCACTGGCCACACCTACTGTGGCCCCCTGGCCACACCTACTGTGCGCCAGGCCAGTGCCGGCCCCAGGGACGCAGCAGCAACAGAACAGGCGAGGCCCCACCCACGGACACCATCACAATGAACAACAGCAACTGCTAAATAATAAAGGTACTATTACCGTTCCTTGGTCGCCTAATACCTGCCCAGCTCTATGCTAAGGTCTCCACAAGCATCTTTTTTCATTCAACCGTCGCAAACACCCTCTGAAGTAGAATCTTACAGAAAAGGAAGCTGAGATTCAGAGCAGTTGAGACGTCGCCCCCTCTGACACACTTTGTAAAAGGAGCTTCTGGGATTGAACCCAGATCTCCTCTGTCCCCAGAGCCCATGCCCGACCACTGCAGAGGCGGCATCTCTCATTCTCTAGAACTGCTCTGGGGGCCCAGGGACCTGAAGGCCGGTCCCAGTTGGGTGCTGTGTGGCACTGGGTGAGCCGTGAAACCTTGTATGACTGGCCAAGTCACCCCTGCCCTGGGAACGCACTGGAGTGAATGTGGGTGAGGGCAAATGGCCTGACGTTTGCTCCTTCATCCACTACGTGCTTCGCCCCATGCAGAGCGTGGGCATGAGCTGGGAACAACCCGGACAGGCCCTGCTCTCAGGGGGATACGTTCTGCAGGGTTCAGGGACCTTGGGAAGTGAGGCCATTATCCCAGGCAGCCGAGGGAAGCCCGAGGGGCCTTTGCTGCCACCCAGCCCCTCCCTGCTCTGTAAGGTGATCAGCCGCAGAGACCTCTGTCAGCCCTTCCCAGGGTTGGAGGGTGGGAGGATTCCCAGGGAGGCCAGGGACCCAGCTGCCTCCATCCCTGCAGTGACTTTATGCCCGGCACTGGGCCCTCCACCCTCCCTCTGTCCCTACAAAGTGGCAACCTCACAACCCTTCACTTTTAGAAAGTTCTAGGTCTCCAAAACAAACCAAATATCATGTTGACAGATAGTTTGCCAAGTCAGGGCTGTGGTTTCTGTGATTTTCTGTCATCTTTTTTCTTTTCCACCACCTGCCTCCACATCACGTCAACATGACCTAAATCCATGCCGCCTCTCCCCTCCATCCACCTCCACGTGGCTGCCCTGTTAATCCCCCTGGAGCCCCCCATAGATGACTGGGCAGTTGCCCAAGCCTGTGCTATGCCCTGGACAGCAGCCTGGGGCCCAAGCCTGTGCTATGCCCTGGACAGCAGCCTGGGGTCCAAGCCTCTTACCCCAGCATCCTCGGTGAACAAATACCACCCAACTCACCCAGAGCTTCTGACCTTCCCCCCTTCACCTCACTTCTTCCTCCTGGAGAACCCAGAGGCTCTGTCACAATGGGCAAGTCCCTGCCCCAATCTGGGCCTCGGTTTCCCCACCTACGGAGTGAGATCCAGACAGGAGAACCGTTAAAGACAACATTATTCATTCTCATGTACAGCTCCATCTCCCTGACTCATGGTGGGATCTTCATGGGGCAGGACGGTGTGTCCTTCATCTCCAGGCCCCAGCGCAGGGCCTGCACGCAGTAGGGCAGAGGGTGTGCGGTTCTGAGAAGGACCTGGAGTCCCACAGTGTGTGGGGGGGGTTGGGCGCAGGGACAGGGCCTCAGGTCCCATCTTTGCTCTTCACCAGCCACAGCTCTGGGGTACTTTGCACCCAAGGGTCTCCTGTCCTCCTCTGTAAGACCCGAGAGCACCCTCACCTCCTCCAAGCCTGTGGCTGGAGATCAAATGAGAAAACAGGTGTAAAGCTCTCAGCACAGGCCCAGCACTTACCAAGTGTGTGACGGAGATTCGTTGTTATTATAAAGGATGATGATACTTAAAACAAGTGCTTGAAACATAAAACCAGGGGTTGTCATTTCCTTCTCTTTTGAGACTTCTGCTCCCTGTTAGCACTTATTCATTCATTCATTCATTCATTCATTCCACTTACATGAACTGGGGACCAGCAGGGCTCCCCGGGGACTACAGGGGTGAAGGGGACAGGTGGGGCTGCCCTCCTGGGACAGATATTCCCATGTGGAAGAGCAACCGTCATCAAGTAAAGAAATAAACTGAACAACTGCGGACAGTAAAGGATCTTTCCGAAAATGATCTTTCTTCTTAGTCTGAGAACAGAAACAAAATGAAACAGCACTCCCTCCAAATGGCTCACCCTCCCGTCTTCCCTTTCTCTGCCAAACAAGCTCCCATTTATTTCCCAACCCCCGCCTCACCCTCACCGGTGAGTTGGCAGTTGCGATGCTTCCCCACACCCACCCAGCTCACAGCAACCCCTCTTCTCCTCCAGAAAACATCCTCCCTCCCCACTGGGCCTCTGGGCTCCACAGAGTCTGCAGTGTGTAACCACACCTCTGGCCGGAGCTGCTTGGACCAGGAAGGGATGCTTGACCCAAGCCGGAGCAGATGAGGTCTAGGCCTGGGAGCCTTGGGAGCTGGTGTTCTGGGTCTACCGGAGGGGGAGGTGTGGACAGAGCTGGGAAGAGCAAGGACAGGGAGGTGGATAGTTTCCCCTCCTCTGGGTGCGTGTGTCCCCCACTCTCACCCATGTCTCCCATCCATGTGGTGGTGCCTAGTTGCTCATTTAAACACACTCCAGGGTACTTTACATCCTCCCCACCTGAGAACCCAGCCAACGCCTCAGAATCCTCCTAATAATTTCCTTACTGCCTGGGCAATAAGGGGTCTGCTCAGTCACTGGAGGAGAATCTTTGGTTGGCCATCAATGTGGACCTAACTACCCAGGGTGGGAGAGGACGTCCCAGACTGGAGCCCCTGGGGCCCGCCCCACACACACACACTGTCAGGAGGTGGGAGAGGAGGGGAGAGCTTTGGCATCGGCCCCAGGAGCTGCTCAGCCACTGGCTTGACAGGTGAGGAAAGCGAGAGCCACAGAGGAGGGACTCAGCACCCGCTGAGGGACAGGCGTGGCCTCAGCTCTCTGCCCGCACTGGAACCTCACTGGTTACAGCTGGGTGGGGGGAGGAATGAGAGAGAGAGGAGGAGGTGGGACTTCTCTCGGAGGACATGAAGAAGACACAGAGAGGATAACCGTCTTCTAGAAGCAGAGAGAAAGCACAACCCTTTAATTTAAGGGTTGGTTTTTTCAAGATTTCTAGCAGCTCATCAACTTGAGAGGTTTTTGGTTTGGGGTTTTGGGTTTTTTTTTTTTTTGCAGTATGCGGGCCTCTCACTGTTGTGGCCTCTCCCGTTGTGGAGAGCAGGCTCTGGACGCACAGGCTCAGCGGCCATGGCTCACGGGCCCAGCCGCTCCGCAGCATGTGGGATCTTCCTGGACCGGGGCACGAACCCGTGTCCCCTGCATCGGCAGGCGGACTCAACCACTGCGCCACCAGGGAAGCCCTTGAGAGGTTTTTTAACTACTGTTTTTCAAAATCCTTTGTGTCTACATCTGGGCTTGTCCAGTAAGTACATTCAGACCCACACTGTGTACCTTCCCCCTGAGCCCCCATCTCATCCACCTGGCTCGGAGGTTCTGCCTGACTGGCTCCCAGGCAGGTCTGAGACTGGTCCAGGGGCTTCCCGGGAAGAAGGGAGGCCTCCTTTGCCCCTTCCTCCTCAGCACTTCGTCCTCTCCTTGTGGAGATGCTGGGTGCTCATACCTCTTCTCTCCACTATTTGCTCTCCTTCCCTAGATGGACCAGGCCAGTTTCAAGGCTTAAATAGGGCCCCACCATTGACAATTCCCAAGCACTTCCCTGCAGCCTGGAATTCCAGGTTGTTAGACTCAACTGCCTTCTCGACATCTCCTTCCAGCCATCAAATGAGCATCCCAAACTTAACAGCCAAAACTGAACTCCTGTCACCGTCCCCAGCAGTGCCCAAACCTGCCCCTCCCACAGCCGTCCCATCTCTGTGAACGGGAACTCCACCCTTCTCATCACTCAGGATAAAACCTGGGCTCGATCTTGACCCCTCACCGTCTCTCATGCTCCACACCCAATCCCCCGGCACATCACGATGGCTCTACCTTCAACGTTCCAAAACTGACCGCTTCCTGCCACGACTGCTGCCCTGGTCCAGCCACGCGCCTCTCTCTTGGCTGCCCAGAGGGGCTCCCTGCTCCCTGGCCGCCCCACCCCTGAAGGCTCCGCTCAACCCCAACCCAGCAGCCAGGCACGTCGGAACACAAATCAGAGCACGTCACTCCTCTGCTCAAAGCCCCCAGGCCTCCCATCCTCCCTGCACTCAGGGTAACCTTGAGGTCCTCACAAGGCCCTGCGGTGACCGTCCTGCCCCTGCCCCTCTGCTCCCCTCATCCGGGGCGCTGGAGGCAGATCAGAGGAAAAATGAGGGAAAGAGGGCAGGAGTCCGACCGGCCAGCGTGAGCAGGCGGGAGACCAGAGTGTGCGTCTGTGCACAGATGTTTGTGCACTAGTGTGGCCACGTCCAAGTGAGGAGTGAGGAGGAGAGAGCCAAAGGGAAAGAGAGGCAGAGAGCATCATCTCACTTAACCCACCCGACCTGCACATCCAATAAGGAGTGTGTGTGTGTGTCTGTGTGTGTGTATCTGTGTGTGTCTGTCTGTGTCACACATAAGGGACTCACTCTCAGGCAGCCATCCAACCCAGCTGATGGCTCCATGGGTGAACCTGGGCCTCAGGGACACAATGAAGATTGTGCCCCTTGCAAGTTCAAAGGGAACAGACAACCAGGTAGGGAGTGGCCGGATATAAACACCATGGAAGGGGCGGGGGAGGGGGGAGGGGAGGCAGAGGGAAGGGATTTCACAGCTGCCGTACCACGGCGGCAGGAAACCATCCTTGGTGCTCTGGAACACACAGAGGCAGGGGAGGCACGACTACGTGTTGAGCAGCTACTATGTGCCCGGCACTGCGCTTCGTGCTAAGCATAGCTCAATGGGCCGTGAAGAGGATTGTAGGAGGTAAGCATGTTAAGTGCGTACAGGGCTGCCGGTACCTAGCAAGCTCTTGGTGAAAGGCAGCTCTTGGTATTACCTTGTCATCTTTTCCTCCTCATGACAACCTCCTGGCGGCAGGATTAAGACCCCCTTGTCACAAGGGAAGCTTAAAGAAGTGACTCAGTGATGGAACTGGGACTTGAACCCAGGTCTCTGTAGCTCCAGAGCCCGGGCTCTTGACACGGCCTACCTGCTCTACCTCAGTCCTCCAGAGCCCGGAGCCTCCACTGGTGTTGTTGGGTCAGGACTAACCTGTAGGCAACAGAGATTGCGGCCAACCTGGAAAAGAGTGTCCAGGGTGATGGGGTTGGATCTAGCCTGGCAGACAGCACATTGCTGGTGTCAATATGCAGCAGACAGGTAGGGGCAGAAACAGGCCCAAGCACGAGGGTAAGCAGAGACCCCCTTAGCCTGGCATTCAAGGCCTTTCTTGACCTGACCCACCCTCTCCCCTGGTGGACCTACTACTCAGAACCGTACCCGGTTCCTGTTTCCACTATGCATTCTATTCTCAAGATGCCTTCTTCCTCCTCGTCCACCTGGCAAACTCCTGTTGATCCAGCAAAACCCAGATTAGAGACCTTCCCTTCTGGAAAGCCTCCCTGCCTTCTCTCTATCCCTGGAAGGTAAATCTTCTCCTCTCTTCTGCTTCTGAAGTATGTAGCTTCCTCCTTTTCAACTACATCGTGATCTGTTTAGCTCTGTGTGCCTCCCCTATCTAATGCCACAGAGCTACTCAAATACTGTGGGAGGCCGACAGGTATCCTCTAGGGCGTGAATGATCAGCACACAGTGGGACACTGTACCTTCTATCCCTGGGAAGCTGGCGGGTGGGGGTGGGGTGCCGGGCAGCGGCCAAGCCTGGGAGATGCAGGACTCAAAGCAGGTCTTATTTATCTCTGAGCCTCGCTGTCAGCATATGGGAAGCTCTAGGATCTTAAGGACACGGCCTTCTTGGCACGAACACTGGCATCCCCATGCCCACTGGGGCACCTTGAGGCGCCCCTAGAGGCTTCCCCAGTAGAGGAGGGAGAAGTGAATTGACTCATTAATTAGCAGTCACTGAGCACCTACTGTGTGCCAGGCTCTGCCCTGGGCATTTCACACCCACTCCTCATCAGACCTTCCCAGCCCCCAGATGATAAGTCAGGGCATCTCCAGTGAGGAATCTGGGGCTTAGTGAGGTTGAGGATGTGTCCACAGTCTTCCCCACTAAGCAGCAGAGCCCACGTCCAAACCCAAAATGGTTCAAGGGATTTTCTGAGGCAGAATGCACTGGCCTCAGTGACTGTCCGGGAGTGAGGTGAGCACCCTCCTCCACCCATCAATCCCAGCCTGGGGCCTTCCTGCCCTCATACTGCCCTCACTGCCCTGTGACTTGGCCCACTCCTAACAGCTGACCCCTTCTCCAGCTTCTTGGAAAGTGCCCTTGACTGGGAGCCCAGTGACCCAGGGCCAGGTCCTCCCTCAACACTTTCCAGGTTGCCTTCAAGTCCCTTCACCCCTCCCAGGTCCAGTGTCATCCTTAGTCATACAGGGATGATGCTGTGCTCTTGCCCACGTGGCCGTGAGAGTGAACGTAATCCACGCGGGAAGGAAGCCAGCCCAGAGCCCAGTGCCAGGCGCTGCTCCGCACACAGGTGTTACGTTGGTCCGTTCAAAGCCCTTAGATAACGGCGGATTTTACTAAATCGGGGGCATTCCACGCTGTGGCACACAGTTGGACTTTGAGACATGTTTTTTCCCTGAGTTAATTAATGGGCTTGAATACTGGCTCTGACAGTTTCTGCTCTGTGACTCCCACCAGGGCCCCCCCTCTCCGGACCTCACTTCCCTTGTCTGTGACTCGTCATAAAGCATTGTCATTCGCTCCTGGAGTTCCAACTGCACATGGCAGCCAAAGCACCTCAGATTCAGGGAGACAAAAAGCCAGGCGGGTAGAAAGAGAGAAACACTACCAGGGAGAAGCCAGGTGTCACAGCGCCTCACACCCGCCAGGGCTGGGAGGCTGCGTTCAGAACCCCTGTGTGAACAGGACCCGCTAATTAAGCACAGAACTTAAGGGATGTGAGTCCTGGAGGAAGTTTCTAATTACCTTTGCTCTGAAGGTAGGGAGAAGGTAGGCGGTGGGGAGCCGTGCAGGGGAGAGGAGCCCTGGGTCCCATCAGAGGGCGAGGTGAGACTGGAAGGAAGTGAGGCGGGAGGGAGGGAGGGGGCTGGCGTCTGGGGAGCACGCACTGCCGCGTGCACCCGGCACCGTGCTTTCCGCACGCGGCTCGTTTCATACCACAGCCATCCTGGGGGACGTGAGTTCACCCCCTTTACAGATGAGGACACTGGGGCTCTGAGCTGTCAGGAGATGGAGGTTTGTCCAAATGACGGAGGCTGGCCCTGTGTCAGCCATGGGGATGGAGAAACAGTCAATGCTCTCCAGGCCCCCAGTCCCATGGGAGACAATGATGAGGATACAGTGGGATCTGATGGGGAAGCACAGGTGGTGTGGGAGCCAGAAGGGACCCCTAACCAGCCTGGAGTGTCGGGGCTCCCCGAGGAGAGACTGTCAGCTCTGGGCCCTGGAGGTGTAAGAGGGGTTGATCCTGCCAGGAGGAAGAGGAGGGGGAGGAAGAACTGTTGAGCTGGAAAGAACAATCAGTACAAAGGCCCTGGGGCAGGAGGTGCAAGGCTGTTCAGGAAACTGAGGGCCAGGCTGCTCCAGCTGAGGGAGGGCAACCCGTGGGTGGGTAGTGGGAGGGGGCAGGTGAGCACAGCTACATGCGAAGAGCCCAGACTCTGGACCCAAACCTGGGCCCTCGTGCTCCCCAGCTGGGAGGCCCTGCGCAGGTCACTAACCCTCTCTGGGCTGTTCCGTCATTGACTGGGGACATATTAACAGCCACCTCCTCCCAGGGCAGTTTGAGGATTAAAGGAGCTGAAGACAGTGCGGGGGGCCACAATAGGGCTGTCTGAGTGTGAGCCTTTCCTGCAGCCTGGCCGCCTGGGCACTTTGGGGGTTTTTTTGTTTGTTTCACATCTTTATTGGAGTATAATTGCTTTACAATGGTGTGTTAGTTTCTGCTTTATAACAAAGTGAATCAGTTATACATACCCTGGAGAGAGCGGACCCCAGCAGCCCTGACCTTCTCCCGGAGACAGAGGCCTGGGCTTTCAGAGGGTGACTGAGCCCCCTCCCCATTCCCTCCTCACTCCTCCCTGGGCTGAGGTAGCAGAACAGAATTTCCCTCCACCTTCCTCTGCTGAGTCACTTTCCTTCCCTCCCTGGGGAGGAACCACTTTAAATTCATTGTCATGTTGACACAGACACCCCAAAGGCCCCCAGACCCATGCCCCCTCCCTGGACTTCCCCTCCCCCTTTTCCCTCTCTACCCCCTCCCCAAGGGGAAGGCAGCCCCTGGGGTCCCAGAACAAGACCTGCTGTGTGTCCCTGGGGAAGTCACTTGCCCTTTCTGAGCTTCAGTTTCCCCATCGGTGAAGTGAGGGGCTTGGACAGGGGAAGAGAATTCACCTTGATGAGCCCTCATGTGCGCTGGGCGCGCTGGGCTCTGACCTTCCACCTTCCCCAGAACCCTGGGCACCAGAACAACTGGTTCAGTCATGAGCCCTGATTCAGAGACTCCACTCTCGCTCCACCTCTCCCCCTGCCTGACATGAGGAGTCACCGAGCAGAACAGCCATCCTCCACATCACCTGCATGGCTGCTCTAGGACCTGCTGTGGCTCCCACTGTCGGCTGCCTCAGGCCATCATGCCTCCGTACTCTTTACCACCCACCATCCCTTCCATCCTTGCCCCGCCCAGAAACTCCAAGCAAAGCAGGTCTTCACTGTGCACCCAACATCCTAACATCATCCCCACCCTACCAAGGCTTTTCTCCAGCTGTATCCCCATTCCCCCCCCCCCTCCTTCTGAGAAACTCCTATGCATCCTTCAAAGCCCAGACTTCATCTCTTTGGTGAAGCCCTTCCCAGGCAGACTAATCGCTCCTTCAACTCTGCCCCAGAGCAGCTGGTAGAGAAAATAACACGTGCTCACCCGTCACCCCCACCCTGTGAGGCAGAATCATTATTATCACTGCTGTACACATGAGGAAACTGAGCTCAGAGAAGTGTGCAACTTGCCTGAGGCCACACAGCCAAGAAGGGGTGGCTTCCCCACCTCTCTGCTTTGGGTGATTAACGGTGTCCCAGGTCGTCTCCCCAACTAGGTGGTGAGCGACTCAAGCGAGAGTCATCCTGAGTCCTCCCTCTGTCCCCAGAACCTGAGAAAGCGGGGACTGGCTGGGTCGATGAAGGTTTGTCCAGTGAACACATCTGCCCCTGGATTCCCGCCTCCCTGTGCCCTGCAGCGCCCCTCCCCCAACACCCTTCCCAGTCCGTATGTGGCCAGTGCTCTGCGGTCCCCAGAGCCAGCTCTTCAGGGAGGCCTGGGGTTCCCCAAGAAACCCCTGAGCTTCTCTCCCCAGCTGCTTGTTTGGAGGTTGGCCCCCGATGAGGTTCACGTTCCCAGGGGCCCAGGACCTGCCTCTCTCGGACCCTCCTCAGAGCCCGGGCATCACAGGAAATGCTCAACACTCAGCGAACGGAACATGGGTCAGTGACAAGTCCCACCACTCATGTCTGGGTCCCAGTTTCCCCAGTGCACACGTCACCGTGTCCCTCCTCCACGGGGCCAGGGAAAGAGCCGGGACCCCGGGGTCATCCAGGCCTGGGCTCTCATCCCCTGCTGCCACTGGTGAGCCGAGTGACCTGGGACCAGTCAGCTCACCCCTCAGAGTCCAGATTCCCCTGCAGAAAAGTGGGAGCAGCAGTGCCCATGGGGCGTGGGGGGGCAGTGCGAGGCTGATGGGGTTCAGCATGTGCCCCGCACCGCACACAGTAGGCCCCACCCCCGTCCCCTGCAAAGGCAGCAAACTGTAGTTTGCATCCAGTTCAGAGCTTCCGAATGAATCCTTTATCCAGCAGCCTCCAAACACCCCCAGCCACGCCCCTCCCTCCCAGGCCCCAGCCCAGCTTCCAGCCCACCTCAGCCCTGCTGCTCTGAACATAATTTGTGTGGTATTTGTTCCATCCATTACAGACAATAAATCTTTCAGGATGTTTAAATGCCAATCTTTTAAAAAAAATCCTTCCCACACCCAAAGAGGAATGGCTGTGTTTGGCAAAGGTCACTCATAAAGCACAGGATACAGGACAGGAAGAGGAGGTCAGGACTCGATCAGGGAGCAGGTGGCATTCGTTAGGGAAATCACAGCTCTCCTTCCAAGGAGCACGCGCTCTTCCAGGGCTGCAAACTCAGAGAGAAGGCACTTTTCTCCCGAAGCCTCAGAAATGCGCGATGTGGGAGCTCCGAGCTGGGCGGCTGCTACAGCAATACCGTGAGCTCTGGGTGTTGAGCGCCTGCTTCCTTGGGCCCCGAGCCCCGCACAGCCCGGAGTGTTATCCCCCCTGCACGGTGGGGGCCACGCGACACTGAGCGGAAGAGACTCGCCCAGGATGGCGCAGGGCACTAAGAGTGGGGCTGGGATTGGAACCCAGGTCTGCTGGCTCTCGGGTCCCTGCTCCTCTCCGGATTCTCTGCTCCCTGGGAACGCGGGAGGATTGCGATGGGTAAGGTGAGCAGAGAAGTCAGCCCTGTCTAGGCGGACGCCACCAGGCTTTGGATTCAACCCACTCCTCTGGTCATTTGAATATACTGGCATGCAGGGCTCAGAGGGCTCAAATGTGGGCAATAAAATCGATTCGTGCAACCAACCAGTGGGCACTTAGCTGAAGGATACCCTTAACCAAGGTAAAAAGTGGAATTGGTTTTGGAAATGATCCATCTCATCGCCTCCTGGGTCAACAGAGCCGACCCTGAACTGGGCTCTGCCCCCAACCATCAGCCCCCAAGTCTGGGAGGGGGATCCTCGAGGGAAAAGGACTCTTTAATTTACTGGAATAAAGAGTCTGCTAGGTTGTGTTCTTACACCAAAATGCACCTCAACAAAACGAGTAACAGGATGGATGACAGGCCTCTGTTCTCTGCAAACACATTACAGGCAGAACTGTCTCCTGGCCTAGAGCTTCGGGTGCTCAGGCAACCCTCACCAGTGGTGAAGGGACTCCTGGGACAGAGGGTCTGGTCCACGTCACACAGAAACTCTCCAGACAGGCTGCTCTGACCAACCCTCCAGGGTCCGCCATTAATGGGTCACTCTATCCCCAAGTGACAGGATGGAGGAGGAAACAGTGTGGGGATCTGAGGCCATGAGAACCAGATGGAGTCATGCCCTAGATCCTTACAATTCTCAGCACCTTTAAGTGACATGGAAGTGATCACAGCTTTTCTACCAGCCCCAAGGCCAGAGTCCCTTGTTGGGCCCCAACTGTCCACCCACCAGCTGGAGAAAGCCTGGACAGCGGGGTTCAGCATGCCAGGATGCACGAATGAATCAATGCACTGAGGAGTGGAAGAACAAGTGAACTGATGCCTGAATGAATGAGTGACTGAGTGAATGGATGAATGGGGTGAGTGGGTGAGAGCCAGAAGGAATGCATGCATTCAACATACGAGTGCGGATTATTGGATGGCAGGAAGTAAGCCTGCCTGAGTGACCAAGGCTAGGATCGTACTGGATATATTCCCATTACTCTTTCCTCAGAGGACAGAAAGCTGAGGCACAGAGAGGTTAGGAGCTTGCCCCAGGTCACACAGCTAGTGTGGGGCAGAGCTGGGGCTCCAACTAGGCAGTCTAGCCACACTTCCAGCTCTGCTTTGGGCCCGTATCATGGCCAAGCCTCATCAGCAGGACTGGACCTTCCCATCACAACCCACCCCACCCCACCCCCACCCCCAGTCAACATTCAGAACAACCTAATGATATCCAGCTCCCACACTCGGAATGATATTTGGTTTTACCACCAAATCGCTCTTCTTGCTGTTGCCTGGGATTTGGCTGGAAGCAGATCTTGCCTTTTCGATGATTGTTTCCAGTGGCTTTTAGCTTGCTCAACTTTCCACCTCTGCAGAGCTGGAGGGCTAGGATAAGGACTTGCAGGTGGCAATGGCTTGCTCTCACCCGGGCAGAACACCATAGGAAGGGGTGAGTGTCATTGCCAGTTTTCATGGCCTATGCCTTCCAGAGCCCCAATGCCCTCAAAAGTCATTATTTTTAGCCAGGAGATAGTTCCATTTCTGTCTTAGTGTCTATGTTACTGGTTCAGCCCATTCAGTGTTTTGAGGGGAATGGAGGAAGGCCAGGAGTAGGGCCATGGAGAGGGGGGTTAGTGACTCACACGGGGACAGATGTAGGCTCAGCATCAGCAGCAAATCTGCTCAACAGTGAGACAATTTGCCCTGTCAGATGATGAGCTCCCTGTCCCTAGAACTGTTCACGTTATTACAGCAAAGACAGAGCTTCCTATATTGCAAGAGGGAGTTGGACTAAAGTTATTCCCTGTGCTAATATCCTGGTTCCAAAATTTCTATTTCAACTCTGTTTCTCTGAATGCTTTTATGTTATTCCAAGTCTTCTGTAGAGATTCCTAAATCCTCAGGTTCTGTGGGCCTATGAGTCTGTGAATGCGCCTGTGCTCCTATAATTCTAGGATTCTATACAAAGACAAGATGCTCAGATCTTGCAGTTTAAAGCTTCTATAAAATGCATCCTTCTGAAAGACGTTCTAATCCCAAGATTCTGTGCATCTCAGATGCTCTGAATGGTACAGGCATATTCCAGAATGTTCCAGCTACATGAGGGAAGTGTAGGTTCGAAGACCCTGGGCTTCTCACATTCCAGTGTCTTTAGGAGATTATTCAGTGGTTTCTCTCCAGGGACCTCTCAGCATTGAAAAGTGGAGTCACTGGGTGTTCCCATTCCATTCGCTTCCTTCTCTCATCCTCACCTGGCTCACCCCGTTCTCTCTCTTCAAGGATCCAGAGCCCTCAGAGTGGAATGAAACATTCCAGAAGTCCTCACCCTCACGTCCTCCCCACCTCCACCTGAGCCTGCGTAACCTGCCAGCAGAGACAGACCTCTCCCTTGGTCCTCGATACTAATCCATAAACTGCTTCTTTGTTTGTTTGTTTGGGTTTTAAAGGCCCACACATATATAGGAGTAGTTTGTTTTTTTTTTTTTAATGTGGACCATTTTAAAGCCTTTATTGAATTTGCTACAATGTTGCTTCTGCTTTACATTTTGGTTTTTTGGCCTGGAGGCATGTGGGATCTTAGCTACCCGACCAGGAATCGAACCCGCACCCCCTGCATTAGAAGGTGAAGTCTTAACCACTGGACCACCAGGGAAGTCCCATCACAAACTGCTTCTTTGGATTCTCCCACATACACTTCCCCTGGGGACCCCCCCAGCTTGGAGCACCAGGGCTGGGATACCCCTCGCCCCACCCCAGTTCCCAAACCTGGGCGCAAGTGTGTGCTGCACCCCTGCTGCCCTGTGGTTGGGACCTTCTCGGTGAGGGTTGTCACCTGTGATAACCCAGGTAAAGTAACCACAGGGATCCTGCACACACCCCCACATCGTGGGTGGGTTTAATAGATAACAAAAACCATTAGAAAAATCTTTGGGCAAATGTGGTCCCAGACGAACACCTCAGAGATTTTTTCTTCTAGTGTTAATTGTGACAATAGTAGGGAAGCAGCCGTTGGAGGCCAAGCAGAATTTTTCCAGTGAGTTTCACTCAAAATAAACACCTTAGGGAGCAAGAAGCCAGGGACCACTTTCATTTCTGTTCTGTTTGTGTTTCCTGGTCCTCTCGGCCTGCTCCATGGAGCTCTTCTCCTATGTTCACTGTTTAACCTGGGAGCTCTCAGTGGGCTCTGAGCACCGGCTGTCCTGCCAGGTTCACTCTGGCTCCTCTGGAAGGAACTGGATCCCAGGGAGGGAGACATGGGAGACAGGCAGGGAGGAGCCGGAATTCTGGAGGCTGGGTCCACAGTCGGTCCTCCAGGACGTCCCAGGGCGGCCCCCTCCCACCCACCCCGACCTCAGCGGGCAGGTGGGTGTCCTGGGCACCTGCGGCAGAGAGGGAACCCGGAGCCCAGAGCCCAGCAGCTTGGCCGTGGAAGAGAGAACCAGGGGCGGCTGGGGTTAAATCGACCGCAGCCTGGGTGCAGAGGCCTGCGTGTGAGGGAGGGGGAGTCCCTCGGGGCCAGGCGGCGAGGGCCCCCACCCACCTGCTCTCTGTGGTCCAGACGGCAGGAGCATCTCTGGCAGCTGCTGCCCGGGCCCCTCTGGTCAGATGTGAACAGAGGGGAGCCCGCACCCCAGGCCAAGGCAGGACAGGCCTTTGGGTCAAGGACCAGAGACCGGGCTGCCTCCATGTGGAGAGATGCTGTGCGCCCAGAGCATCATGGGACAGATCAGAACCGCGCAGCCTCATTACCCTCTGGCCTGTTTCCCACCTCACGGGGCTGAGGTGGCGGCTACAGTAACCGCACAGACAGCTGGGGTGACACAGGCAGCTGGCGTCAGGGCCGAGGGGAGAGAACCCAGGTCCTGGGGGCCTGAGGGAGGGGCTGGCCTGGGAGAGAAGGGGGAGGGGGGCGGAGGGGGGTTGTGTTCGGACCCCCCACCCCTCACCTGTGACGGGCACTTCACACACTCCGTCTTCTGTAATCCTCACTCACAACAGCCCTGGGAGCCTCTGTTATTAGCCCCATTTTTCAGGTGAGAAAACTGAGTGTCCACAATGATATGACATGTCCAATTCACCAGCCGTTCAGTGACAGGGCCAGAATTCCCACCCAGGCCTGTCTGGCTCCACAGCAGGTGGTTTTCCTTGTGCCTCATTCAAAGCAGACATGGAATACCCAACACTGACAGGCTCCATCAGGCACAGGCGTCAGGTCCGCAGGTGTAAGCTCCAGGAAGGGCCCTGGACTGAGAGTGGGGAAACTGAAGCTCAAACCGTGGTCTGCTCACTTCTTAGATGTGTGTGTGTTTGCCTTTGGCCTCTGTCAGCCTCAGTCTCCTCATCTGTAAAATGGGAGTGACGACCCTACCTATGGTGATAGCAGGAGGATTAGAATGAGATCTGTGTGCCTGGCACACAGTGGGCCGTCAATAAACATCAGCTGAGGCAGAATCTGAGGCTGGGCTCTGAGCTCTCTGCTGGCTCCTTTCCGGGAGCTCTCTGGTTCCTAACTCTTTGTGAATCCATTCATCTGTCCATCCATCTACCCATCCACCCACCCATCCACCCACCCATCCATCTACCCATCCACCCATCCATCCATCCACCCATCCACCCATCCATCTATCCACTCATCCATCCACCCACCCATCCACCCACCCATCCATCTACCCATCCACCCATCCATCCACCCACCCACCCATCCATCCAGTTGTTCTCTTGCTGACTTACAGCATGAACCTAGAACTGCTTTGTGCAGGAGGGAGACACTATGAGGGATAAGACTGTCACTGATGCCCGAAGGCCCTTCCAGACCCGTAAGAATGACCACAGGTAGAGGTCTGGTGGAGTCCCGAGGGAGCACCGCAGGAGGGAGGGGCGAAGTCACCACCAGCCTCAGCAGAGGAGGAAGGGCATTCTGGGCAGAGGCACGGCACGCGTAGAGGAAAGGAGGAACAGAAGAGCCTGGCTTATGTGAGGAAGAGCTCACTGCGGCTGGATCCCAGGTCCAGCACCCGGTGGGTGTGTCATGGGGGAGCAGGGAGAAGACACAGCCTGAAAGGAGGCAGAGCCAGACTCAGAGAAGCCTTGAATTCCAGGCCAAGAAGGTTGAACTTGAGCCCACAGGCAGTCAGGAGCCACTGAAGGTTCTTGAGCTGGGGCGTGGCAGGAAAATTCACATATCAGAAAGCACCTTCCAGCAGCAGGACAGGAGTGAGGGGACCAGCTGGGAGGCTGGTGCGTCTCCTGGGCCCAGTACTTTAGGGCCTTCCTCTCACAGAGGGTTTCCTGGCACACAGGGACCACAGGTTGGATGACTCGGGTGCAAATAGCAGGGCGGATGGGCTGAGCAGTGGTTCAGGGTCAGTTCAACCCAGAGCCCAGCGCGTGACCCAACCCACAAACGCACAGCTCACACAGCCCCACGAGGTCCAAGGGACTCCTGGAGTCCGCGCCTCCCCCAGTTCCCACCCCCCACCCCCCGCCACCCCCTGCAACAGCCTCATCACCATCCAGCCCCTCCCCCTCCCCCGTCCTTCTCAGCAGGTGCGCTCACTCCTCTGCCCAGAGAAACCCCAAGCCTCAAAACAGAAACTCCCTAGATTTCCTGACACCAAACATACAAAGCCCCTGGCACCCACACCGCCCTCCTCCTCCTTCTCCTGGAGATGGAGATGGTCCCCTCCCTCTGCCTGGGCTCAGACGCGCTGTCAGGCCCCTCCCACCCGCCTCCTCAATCTGTCCAGGGGAAGAGGGAGGGGCAGCTTTAATCTCTTTGTCTATCTGTCTGTCTGTCTGTCTATCTATCTATATTTATGTCTCTCTAGCTCTATCGGCTCCTTCCCTCACACCTGATTCATATTTGGTTATATTCAAGTCTCTCTCTCCTTATAACAAACAGCAAACAAACCTGAACCCCATGTCCCTGCCAGCTGTGTCCCTCTCTTTCCCCTCACAACCTAAATTCCTGAACCAGTCGTCCACACTGGTTGTCTCCCTGCCACACTCCTGTGCCCACCACAGACCCCACGCGGCCCCTGTGACACTGCTCTTGTTGAGGCCACTCTGATCTCCATGCTGGTTCAGCCAGTAGCCACCTCCAGCCTGCAGCCACCACCACGTGACTGGCTTCTTCCCACCCTCAGCCCTGTCCATAACCACACAGAGGCCAGAGGGACCTTCGGACTCAAATCTGCTTGGGTCCCTCCCCTGCTCACACCCTGCATAGCAATGCCATTCTCAGGATAACATCCCAACTCCCTGGCATAGCTCTGCTGCCCCCACCACCATTTACTGGATGGATGGATAGATGGATGACGGATGAGTGTGGTGGACAGATGACTGGGTGGTTGGATGGATAGATGGATGGGAATGGCTGGATAGGGGGATGATAAATGGATGGATGGATAGAGGATACATGGATGGAGGATGAATAGAGGCTGGGTGGATGATGGATGGTGGCTACATGAGCGTGTCAAGGACAACACATCCAACACTCAGAGCTGGTTCAGAACCCCCCAGATTGCACCAAACTATCCTGCGTGACCAGCAGATCCTCACCCGATGGGAAGACAAAATGTCACGCAGGATGAAGCCATGCTGTTCCGGGAACTCCACCTGCCTTTTTCGCTGCTCCTCGCAGCCACACCCCTGTGAGGTGGGCCTCTTGAGCTCAGTCTACAATCAAAGATATGGTGGCTCCCAGGGGCTCCATCACTTCCCCGGTGGGCGGCCGAGCTACCCAGGCGGCCTGGCCCAGAGCTGTGAATGCGAGGAGGGCCCCCCTGGGGCTGCGCCCATGGGGTTGTGCTGAAGACTGGGTGACAACTCTCTTCCTGGCTGAAAGCCACCGGGTCACCTCACCCAGAATAAGCTCCGATGCTCACGGTGACACCAATACTAATAATAATACCACCATCCGTTGCTGCCACATCTCCGGGCCAGCCCTCCACCTGCTTCACCTGCTTCAACCCCCACCACTGACCCACGAGCCGCTTACTACTGCTTATCCCACGTTACAGAGGAGGAAACTGAGGCTCACACGGTGCAGTGAGCTGCCCAAGGTCCCCCGTCCCACCACCAGCAGAGCCAGGCTGGACCCCAGGGATCTCGCTCAGGCCCGTGGGCCTCCTCAGTGCCTCCCGAGCTCCAGTAGCTTCTCTGACCCTCCCGTGCATTCGCCGCCTCCACCCTCCACCTGCCCGATATTGATTTTGATTCAATCAGTCCCTTTAAACTGACTTGAAATGACCTCCCTTTTTCAAGTTGCCTCACCCTGAGCAGTAACGTCCATGAAATCAAGGGTTTAATGCATTAATTACGTGTGAGTATTTTTTCTGATACCCATTAAAATAAATACATGACTGGTAAGATATAAAATAATAATGTTTGTCCATGCAGCACCCGCAGTCACCTCTCAGACCCCCACTCCCTGGGAGACCCCGGGGCTGCTGCTGGAGAGGCCGGGAGGAGGGGGAGATGGTGGCATCTGGGCAGTGGATGTGGCCTGGCCGCTCCCGGCCCAGCCCGGCCCAGGGCAGCGGCCGTTTCTTTCTCCTGGGGAGGCCCCACCCTCATCTGCCGCCCCAGGCTGGGTCTTGGAAAGGGAAACACTGTGGCAGCTGGATGGGGCCCACTGACCACAGGCCCCATGAGGGAGGGCCCTGGGGGAAGGGACCAAAAGGCCGTGATAGCTCCAGTGGGATGTCTATGCGGGTGCTCACCACATCCGCTCCCCCCAGGCTTGGGACAGAATTCCTGGCTCTGCACCAAACACAGGAGACAGGCTGGGAGGGATTGCTGTCCATGGGCCAAGGGCTCCTGCCAGGAATGAAAGCAGGAAACTGCAAGGGAAAATTTGATACCAATCCTTTCCCAGTGTGGCCACATGCCCAAGAAGCAGCTGTGCCAACCAGGGGGGGCGGGAGAAGGGAGGCGGCAGGCAGAGAGGCCTCCAGGTGGGAGTGGAGGCTGCAAGACCAGGCAAGGAGTCTGTTCCAGTCCAAACTGAAGAGGGGATGTGGCCAAAATGGTTGGGGTCCAGAGGCAGAAACACTGGGGCCAGGACCCCAACCTACGCAGGGGTTTTCTCCTGGAGGAAGGAAGACTCAGGGATCATGGGAGGCAGACAGGCCTGGGTTCAAGTCCCGAGCCTCTAGTTGCTTCTGCAAGTCCCTTCTGCTCCCTGAGCCTCATGTACCCAACCTGTACAATGGCGATAATCTCATCGCCCGAAGTGGTTGTGAGGAATAAACGAGGTTAGCACTCTTAGGACAAGGCTTAGCCCACAGTAAGGACAGATACATGTTAGCTATTCATAGAGTTATATTTATAATTACTATTTACAGTTATACTGTAAGTATATTATTGTATAATAATATATTTACTTATATGTTATATCTATATTACTTGCATGGTCCTATTATTTATTTTAATTTAAATGTCATGATGTGTTCTATGTAAGTATTAAGTATATGTAAGTATCATATAAGTATAGAGATATACTATATACACTGTAATATACCATAAATCGCTGTTTATAAATTATTTTCTGTTACCACTACAAGGCAAGGGGGACCAAGGGAGCAGATATGTTCTGAGTGGCTCGGATACCTTCCTTCCTTCCCACATTCATTCAATACACATACTTATCAAGGCCCTGGGAAGCAGAGAAGAGCTCATGCTGGGGCTTGACTGAGCAGAGTCACACCTGCTCCGGTGGGTACCTTGGAAGCCGTTAGGGCGCTGGGGTTCTAAGTTCAGGTCCCAGGGATGATGTCCCTCCTGCGGGCCTGGTGTGGTCCCCGGTGTCATCCATGAAATGAGGCTCAGGGCGGCGGAGGACGTGCCACAGTCACGCAGGGCCTCAGTGTGGAGCCTCACACCCAGGTCCGGGCACAGGCAGAGTGGCCACCCTCTAGGCCGTCCCCTGCAGACCCCACGGGCCCCGTCACTGAGTAGGGCAGCCGCTCACACTTTACAAGGAGAGGGGGGCAGACAGAAAGGAGCCACTTCAGGCCCCGGGACCTGAGGGGTACATGGGAGGGGACGTGTCCTGACCTGTTAGCAGGTTTTCTATGAGGGAGGAAAGGACCATTCTTGATGTGAGGAGACGCAGCTCCTCCGTGAAGCCCTGGGGGAGACCTGTGACTGAGACGGGGCTCCTGGACCCAAACCCTGATGAAGATGCAGCTTCTGTCTTGAGCCCCTCAGGCCCCTCACCCTGTGTTCGGCACCCACACACTGTCTCCTTTCGGTCTCCACGCCCCAGCCAGGTGGGAATTGTTCTCCCCATTTCCTAGGTGAGCAAACTGAGACCCAGAGGGACAGTCACGTGCCCGAAGCAACGCAGCACGTTGGGGACGGTGCTGCGACTCACACCAACTCCTTGGACTGTGAGATGTCTCGGGGCCCCCAGTCACCGCTACTCCAGGGTCTCTAATACGCACCCCCTTGCCCCCAGGCTGCAGTTATTTTTGTCCTGAAGACACTTATACCCTGATTTGGGGACAGAAGGCTTGACCGTTGCCCAAAGGAACAAGAGAGAGTAGGGGAACAGGAAGATGCCTGCTGGGGGCGCTCCTACTTAGCCCCTACCCTTCCCCAACATTCACGTCTGAGCTGCCACCCCTAGTCCAGCAAAGGCCCTGGACAGGCCCTGGGACACCAGAGGAGCCTCCAGCCCAGGCCCTTCTCAGGGCACCTCAGAGCAAGTGATAGGAGTGGGAAGGCAACAACCACCTCTGAGCAGACTTACACCCACAGTCTGCCCTGGAGAGTGGCCGCTAACCTCCTTGGGAGTCTCTGTGTACAGGAGGGAGGGGCAGTTTAAAGGGATTAGATTAGGTGCTACTGAGTGTGACAAGTGATGGAACTAGCCCAGCTCACAGTAAGGATGGCTGAACCCCAGGCCCCAGCCAGTCTGGCTACCCCATTCCTGGGCTGATGTTGCCATCTTGCGGCCAGACACTGCCATAGCAGCCCCAGGTCTGCGATTTCAGCCCCACTACAATCACTTCACTCCAAGGTCCAAGACAATTCTTGAGATCTTCTTGCCCAGTGTCAGGGGTCCATTTCACAAGTGGGGAAACAAGGTCACCCACGTAGCAGCAAAGGGTGAGTGGGAATAGTAGGAAATTTGTTGTCCAACAAGTCTGAGCAACAAGCAGACCATACAGCACCTAGAATGTTCAACTACTTTGAATTTTATCTTGGAGATAATAGGGAGCCAGAGAAGGTTCTTGAGTGGGAGTGTAACCTGATTAGATGTGCACTGTAGGACCATCACTCTGGTATCAGGATGCAGAATGGACTGAAGACAAGGCAGGAAAGACAGTTAACCTGCAGTGTGGAGAAAGGACTAGAACCCCCTTTCATCCTAGTGAGCCTGGACCTCAGAGAGGGAAGGTCCTGGAAAAAGCCCTAACTTTGGAGCTGGAGATTCCAGAGTTCAAATCCCAGCCCTGCCACTTACCGGCTGGGTGATGCTTTATATCTGGCAACCTTGATTTCCCCATTCGTGAAAAAAAAAAAAAAGTATTGATATTAAAAAGATCACTAAGAAGTTTGAATTAGGAATCGTGTGTATATTATCATACCAAGCACCTAATGGATGATCAAAAAAAGGTAACTCAGTGGGTGAACTAAATGTGATTCTGACCCCAAACATGCAAAGGCTGCCATGCCCCCGTGGGCAGAGCTGTGCCCTCCCCAGGTCAACATACCCTGATGGTGGCCAAGCCCCCTCCCCTCCCCCTCTCCCCCCACCCCACCACGCAGCAGCTCTGAGAGGAGGGAGCCACGCTCCAGTAGCAGGAGGCCTCTGAGCATCTCCTGCCTCCTCCTGTATTAACTGCAATTACATCTGGAACAGATGGGGTGCTGGGACTTCCCCACCCCCTGCCATATTTCACAGTGCGTTGGTTCAGGAGAAAATCATGTAATTAAAAGAGGAGAAATGCAAAACAAACCCCTGAGCGGACTTTGCCATCTTCCCTCCCTTGTAAATCCATTAATAAACTGTAATTACAAAGACAAACCCCTTTATTGAAACCTGGTAACCAATTCACTTAGGGGCCAAGAGACTCCATTGTCCTCCAAGACCTGAGGAAAGAAAGAAAGAAAAAAAAATCCTGATTAGTTTAGTCCTGTTTATCTATACAAAAATTAAAAAAACAAAAATCTCGGTTACACAGTAACTTGCCGTCTGCCAAAAGACTGCAGCTGCCCTGGGGAGATGCAGTTTTCCTTCTTTCAGGGACTTGTTTATAACCTTCTGTTAATCAAACTTAAAGCAGAGAGAGCCGGGGAAATCACATGGAAGGGGGGAATGGCACGGGGACCTGGAGTAGCTGTGGGCAGAATTGAGATGAGCTAGCAGTAGGAGTTTGGGTTTGAAAGATCCCAGGATGCCAACCCCTGCCTTCCTTGGAGACTGACGGCGTGGTCCCTTAAGAGCTCATCTAACAATCCCTCCCCCTAAAGCAACACTGACCAGTCTTCTCAGACCTAGAGAATCCCGTGCAGCTGGCTCCACCCATCACCCAGGGATAGGCAGAGCCCCCAAGCCTGGCCAGTCTCAGCCTTTCATCGCCCTGGCCACAGTGATTGTTCAAGGATGAGCACAGGACCCAATCAGAGCCAAGGGGACTGAATTACGGGGATGTCCACACCCTTAGAGTTGACGGGGTGTCAGCGTGGAGCTGTGGGGCCTTCTGGAGGAGAGGACCAGCCTGGGCCTGAGGCCGTCATGGTGGAAACCAGAGTCAAGAGTGGAGAGAGACGGAGGCCTGAGCCCAGCGCCGTCCCCCCAGCACCTTCAGTCACCAGATCCCATCAACTCCCTTCTCAGGCTTACGCTGCTTGGTGTGGAGTTTCTGTCACTTGCAACCGGGAGCCCTAACTCACCGATTCTGACGTACGGTGCCTGTGGTCCGGTCTTCAGGTGGTTGATCACGCTGTTTCTCCCACCAGCTGCGTCTTACTCTCCCTCCTGGCATGGAATCCCTCAGGCAGGAGGAAGCAGCCCTCCCCACCCACCGCCCCCTGCAGAAATGCCTGTGTCCTGGGCCCACTCACCACTCGGTTTGTTGCTTTCATGGAAAACCCTAAGGTTCAGAGACCCCGGATCACCAACACACCTCAGCTCCACCTGGACTGGGGCCTGACCAGACAGGAGGCCCAACTGCAGCCTCAGGCCCACCTGTTCTAGCCTGTGAACTGTGGCCTCCCCCAGCCTTCACTCTGTGGCCCTTCCCTGGCACTGGGCTCTGTGCATTCTCCGTGGTCACCACCTTCTCCAACCCTAGGCCCTTACTCCCTACCTGGCCCCCACCAGTCCCCACCTTTGGGGTCCAACTCTGCCCCCTCTGCTCTCCGAGGTCCAGCCTCAGGCTCTTCCAAGACCAGGTCCACCCTCTGCCAGAATGAGAGCCTGCAGACTGCCTGGGGGTGGGGGAGGGGAGAGAGAGGCCACTAGGGTCTGCTGAGCACCTACTGCGTGCCCCCGGCTTGACATCCATAATCACGGCAGCAGAGCTAAGTACGGGCTGTCATTGAGAAAGCCCTCAGCATCAGATAAACTGAGGAATCAGCTCTTCCACTGACTTGGACAAGTCTCGTCACATGGAACATGCATCACACTAATGCTGCCTCCTAGGGTCATTGGACGGCTTCATCGGGGCCCTCAGTGTCACCCTCGGGAGTAGTTTCTCAACTCTCCCTGCAAGTAAGGGTTTGAACCAGCCCGGGGCTCACTGCCTCACCCTGACAGGCGGGTCAGCTGCCCGCACCTGACCCAACAGGGCCAGCCTCAAGGTCACATCCCCTGCTCGGGGGTGTGATATGGATGTCTGGTCCCTGCCCATCCCAGCTGAGGCCTCTTCACAGCCTGCCTTACACTCCATCCAAGGGTTTATGGAAGAAACATGCGTCTTATCGCTAATTGGGAATTCTGGTCCTTTCACCTCCTTACTTAAAACCCTTCCACAGCTTCACATCACATGGCAGACGAAGCCCCTGCCCAGTCTGGTCTTGGACCTCCTTGCTGCTCCTGGCTGCTCCCTGCCACGTAGAGCTGCATGCAGACCCTCGGAGGACCACATGCATTCCTGCCTCAGGGCCCTTGCACGTGCTGCTCCCTCCACGTGACATGCTCTTCTCCACCACCCCCTCCCTTCACCTTCCTCTTAAACCAGCTTCAGATCCACGCTTAGGTCCACCTTCCAGGATGCCTCCCTACCTCTGCATGGCTTGATTACTGTCTGTTACAAGCCCCCTGCGGCACACCCTTGATCAAACAAACTTTCACGTATTGGGGTTTGGGGAAGTCATTCTGGCTTATCAAATATTGTACACCTGCTTTAATTATTAAAGAAAAGGGCGTGTTGACCAGAAGTAAAGGATGTCCATGTGAAAAGTAAAGATCAAATGCCTCTCTTCCTGGGACGCCAGTGCCGGTCCTCCTTCGATGTTAAGACTCCTTTCCCGGATGCCAAGGCCACGCCGACTCGCTGTGGACGTGCAGGTCTGTTTTTCTGAAACCTTGAAGGAATGTATCCGCAACTTGTTTAATGTTCTTTGTTCTAATAAGACATAAAACTGTGCTGAAAACCATGTTTCTCCAGAGCAGGTCCACAGAGTAACCTGAGAGGCTGGCTTCCGGGCTATAGTCCTCAGTTTGGCTCAAATAAAACTCTTTTCTATTCTATTATGGATTGTTTATTGATTTTTTTTTGTCGACACCCAAATTCCTCCGTCCTGTTATCACAGCCAAGCTCTCACTGCAACCTTCTGTCCAATGTCTGTCTGCCCCACCAGACTGTAAGCATTTTGTCCCTAGTGCCTGGTGTATGTTTTGGCCTTTGGTGATGCTTAATAGACGTGGAAGGAAGGAAAGAAGGTAGGGAAGGAGGGAGGAATCAGACCAGAACTGTCCCTGGAGCCTCACAGCCTGACTCACGGCTCCCTTCCCGCCCCCAGCCACGTGCCCCTTTGCAGCTCCCTCCCCACACACCTCACTTTCCAGATTTCCCCTGCAGATCCAGCCCTCCAGCTCCCTGCAAATCCCCCTCCGCTGTCTCCTCCAGGGAGCCCTGTGGGGCGGGCCACACTCATGCCACGCCCTCTGTCTGTCTAGGTGATCACCACTGCGAGGAGGGTGCTGTTGTCCCTTTACTGCTGAGGAAGCTGAGGTCAGAGGGCGAAGGAGTTTGTTCAAGGCAAGGGGGCCGTAGGGGACCCATACCAGGGCTGTGTGGCTCCAAAGACAAGGCTGCTCACCCCTCTGCTCTCACCTCCCCGTGGGAAATTTCCTGGAAACTCGAGGCCGATGCTTGGTCTCTGCCAGGCCAGACAGGCGCCCCCGGGCACTTGGCTACCTTTGTTTCTTTGAGTTCATCAAAGAAGTGTCGACAGCTTTTGATCTTTGAGGGCACACCACACACTTATTTGGAGATTTCTCCTCATTTACTCCTTGTTTCTGGATCATCTCTCCATCTAACAGATGAAGAACTAAGGCCAGCAGCGAGGTGGGATGACTTTCCCAGGCTCACAGAGAAAGAAATACGTGAGGCTGGAATGTGAGCCCATGAGCACAGGGACCTCGGTCTATTTTGTTCTCTCCTCCATCTCTAGTGCCCAGAAGAGGGCCTGGCATTGGTGCGGTACAAACGTTTGCCATGTGACCATGTGGTGGAGCTGGCTACTGTCCCCAGGAGTCTGCAGGCTTGTATACCCTTCCCGCCTTGCCTCCTGAGCCCTGGCACTCGGGCCGGCGCTGCTCGAAGCAGAGGGAAGGCTGTCCTCATCTTGGCCTCCTGGAGGGGCCAGGGGATGGGCACCTGTTACCATGACACAGGGCGGCCGAGCTCCCTGCTGAGGAGCAGAAGGCTTACAGGGGGCTGTGGTACACCCTCTGGGGTGGCCTCCCAGCAGGTAACAGGTGTCCCAGGTGGTACAGCCACTGGACGCCAGGTGGCTGCAGTATCTCGAGGGACACCAGTACCAGATGGGAGCAAAGGAGGTGCTGAGGAACTGACAGGTGTGGGTGCCTCCCTGAGGCCAGGAAACCATCCCCCAGACGGCACCAGTGATGCCAGCTCCACTCTGGACACAAAGTGTGGGTGAGCGCTGTGCTGAGTGCTTCCCATTCGCTCCTCAGTCACCCCCTGCAACCCCCCTTGGGGCGGGGCCAGTAGTTTTTTTCCAGGCACGCAGCCTGCGGGACTCAGGTGAAAGGCCCTGCCAAGTCGCCAGGCAGCTGAGGAGTTAGAAGCCAGGATGTTCCAGCCACTTCCCAGAATTGAAAACTGAGAACCAGAACACCAAGCCCACACGTGGTGGGGGAAAATACAGGTAAGGGGACAGCCAACTCAGTGCTTTTTTTTTTTTTTTGCGGTATGCGGGCCTCTCACCACTGCTGCCTCTCCCGTTGCAGAGCACAGGCTCCAGACGCGCAGTCCCAGCGGACATGGCTCACAGGCCCAGCCGCTCCACGGCATGTGGGATCTTCCTGGACCGGGGCATGAACCCGTGTCCCCTGCATCGGCAGGCGGACTCTCAACCACTGCGCCACCAGGGAAGCCCCAAGTCAGTGTTTTTGCATTGCCTGAAACAGAAACTGACTTGACCGTGTTTAACGTTGCTGAGGTTTCCTGGGTGTCTCATGCATGGCCAGGCAGGGAGTGTAGCCAGGCCCAGGGGGACCAGGGAGTGACCCCAGGTGGTAGATTAAAGATGGCCACAAATTCCTTGTCACTCTCCCCTCAAGGAGGAGAGGTGAAGTTTATCTCCCACCCCTTGAATCTGAGCTGGGCTATAACTGCTTTGACCAACAAAATATGGTGAAAGACATGCAGCGCCAATTTGGGGCCTCAGAAGCTTCCGGAAGCCCTGAGCTGCCATGTAGGAAGTCCAGTTCCCTTGCTGGAGACCCCCGCATGGAGAAAGTAAGGTCCTAAGACTACACGGAGAGAGAGAGACAGAGACAAAGTCAGGGACCCAGTCTGGCTAGTGTGTTCACCAAGGCAGCAGTCATGTGAGCAGGACACACTCCAGCCTGGTTGGGACCCAGACCACTGCAGCCCCAGCCAACACCAGGCAGAGCAGAAGAACCACCTGACTGAGCCTGGTCAACCATAGAATCGCACAATAACAGGTGGTTGTTTCAAGCCACTAAGTTCGGGGGTGGTTTGTTACACAGCAATGTCACTGAAACAGCCTTGGATTGGAAAACTATGAGCACATCTGGAAGATGAGAGAGACCTCCCAGCTCCAGCACCAGCAGCCAGGTACCTAGGGTCCTCAGGTCCAAATTCCCAGAAGAGAGACACTGATTGGCCCAACTTGGGTCATGTGACCTCCTTTAACCCATCAGCTGAGTCCAAGAGGCAGGGTTACCCTGCACCCACATGGCCCTGATACCCCTCCCCCATGGAGGGGTAGGGTGGGGTAGGGGGCCAGTAGTGGGGATAATCTCAGAAGACAGGAAGTGTGGGCTGAGCAATTACCACAGGGGCTGTGACAAGGTGCCTCTTTGGACAGCAGAAAAACCCCTCATCCAGGGCCTGGCACAGAGAAAGGGCCGGATGAAAGCTGTGCGTGGTTGTGTGACTTTTACGTTGCTCTTATGAGGTTGTGCTGTCTTACCAACTCCCAGGTTGGCTCCTGGGTGTTGCTGGTGGTGTTATTCCACCTCCTTGAACTGCCTCCAAGGAAGATCTTTCAGGACGGTCTGAGCTTCTTATAAAAGCCTTTTACGTGCTCTCAAGTGGGAATCTAGTTCTTATGCTAAAAATGCTCCATTAAACCAGAATGGGTTCCAAAAAGCAGCCAAGCTCCCCCTCTGGGAGGCGCGGGATTGAGACTCCAGAGGGGCCTGGGACAGGGTCAGCGGGACATGGGGGTCAAAGACTTTCTTTGCGCTGTCCCTGAGGCAGGGGCTGCAGCTGTCTGTGTTGGGGGTGGGACCGAGGCTGCTGACGCACCCGGAAGCAACAGAGGAGACTCCAAGGGGGTGAGGGGCCGGGCAGGGGGCGGTGGGCCAGCCGAGGCTCCTCACCAACCCCACTGTGAACGCACACACGCACTCACCCCAGGGCTCCTGGTGCAATCCAAACCGTCTCTCTTTTCCTCCAGCTGGGTTGAGGGTGACAGGGCGCCCTACTCAACTGAAGTCCCTTAAGAAATGGGAGAGTAGGGCTTCCCTGGTGGCGCAGTGGTTAAGAGTCCACCTGCCGGGTTCGTGCCCCAGTCCGGGAAGATCCCACATGCCGCTTGGCCCGTGAGCCATGGCTGCTGAGCCTGCGCGTCCAGAGCCTGTGCTCCGCAACGGGAGAGGCCACAACAGTGAGAGGCCCGTGTACCGCAAAAAAAAAAAAAAGAAATGGGAGAGTATCTGTCCCATAGGCCACCATCTCCCCACCGCCTGACACAGGGCACGTGCTCTGTGTTTGCTGTCTGCATGAATAAACGAATGAATGAATGGTGGATGGCCCTATCCGGTGCCTTTTTCTTTTGATGTCTCACAGTCCTGGATTCAAGCCCTGTCTCTCCAACTGACTCACTGCCGAGCAAGTCATCTTATCACTCAGGAACTCAGCTTTCCCATCTGTAAAATGGGGACAACTCAAGTCTGTTCTGGGTAAGGTTGCTGGGAGGATGAAATGAGACCTCATCAAGGAATTTGTAACTGAAAAGGCAGAACAAACGTGAGCCAGGTTGGGAGCAGTGGCCCTCATCCCCGTTACCACCACTATTGCCATCCTGCGACCATCCCCATCACCCAACACCCTCACGGTCCTTCTTCCTGCTCCCCAAATAACCACACTGCCACTGGCCCCATTCAGTGCTTAAGTTAAGTCACATTTAATGGTTTTTTGAAGGGGAATAGAGAAATCAGAAAAGAGATTACAGCGCTCTCAGTCAAGAAAGGGTGAACTAAAAAATATGGGAATATATTAAGCTTTTGATTAAAAAAATGCAAACGCAGTTCCTCCCACACTCACCCCTGTGTTCTCACTCATGCTTTCAGACACACACCCAGCCTCAGGCGCGCGCACACACACACACTCACACACACACTCCCAAACATGCACACGCTCCCTGCACACACACTCAAACACGCACTCCCCCCAGGCTCGCAGGGTGGGAGAGGGAGAGACCTGGTGCCGCCCCAGGGCCCCACCCTTCCCAAGCCTGCCTCGCTGAAATGGCAAAGCTAGACTAAACTCAGGCTCTAGGGGACACACACTGGGCTCTGTGAGCTGCACTGGGGGCAGGGAGATGGAGAGGTCGTGGGGGACAGGTAGCCTTAGACGATTCTGTTCTCCAGGATGGCCAGCCGCTTACTCACAGCTTCCAGTGGACTGGGAGTTAAGGAGATGTGTAGGTTGGCCAGAGCAGGGCAGTGACGGAGTGGCACCTGCACTCAGGGCCCCCCTTCCAGGACTTTCTCTCACTTCCCCCTCATAGCGTGTGTTCCCCCCAATGTCAAAACTTATCCATCCACAGCCCTCAGAATGGTGCTTTCCAAAAACAAGCAAGCAGTTACAGTGAGCCCGGAAAGCCCAGCGCTGTCCAGTTGCAGGTGTAGGCCTGCTGGGTCCCCACCTAGTTCTGCCTGAGCCAGGGGAGCTGTGAGGGCTCCAGCCCCATCTGAGTGGAGACTGGTGGGTAGTCATGTCACCGAGAGCTTGAGCAATGGAAGTCCGTGGGCACCATGTTTTCCTGAGCGTGTCCAGGACTCTGTGTGTGTCCAGTCTACAGCTTGGTTCCTGCCTTTGCTTTGGCAGGGTCAGTATCAAAGCCGGGGCCAGCCTACCTGGCCAGGATCCAGCCCGTCTTCAGCAGGAGGCAGGCAAGGAGGAGCCTGCCCCATCACACCACACAAGGGGCACGGCTTTCTCCTCTCCCGACAGGGACCTCCCCTCGCCTCCCCCTCCCCTCCCCCTCCCTCTCCCTGCAGCAGCCTCTGGAAAAGGATATGCTTCCTGGTCAGGGCCTGCAGCAGCCCCTCCACTTTGGTCCGGAATTTCACGATGGACTCGCAGGCACACAGGTCTTCCTCTGGGGTGGACAGAAAGTAGGGAAAGAGAAAGAGGATGGTGAGTGGTTGCCTGCCAGAAAGGCGGGTGGTCACTGCCCAAGGCCAGGACTAGGGTGTCTTGGGGGAGTGTGGGGCCTAGGAGATGCGAGAAGGCAGAGAGACACGTGAAATTCTTAAGACAGAGCTCCTAGGAATGATGGAGGGGGGACGATCCCTGAATGTCTTCCTGCTCCCTCAAAGCCCTGATAAAGAACTCCAATATTAGCTTCCCCACGCTGGTCACCTACTATGCAAAGGACACTGTCATCAGGGGCCTCTAGGTCATCATGGTGACTCCTCACCCCGATTCTTTGGGGTTGAAGTCATTAACCCCATTTTACAAATGAAGAACTTGAGAAGGAAAACAACTTGCCCTATGGCCAACAGCTAGTTAGTGTCAACAAACATGCAAACCCAGGCGTGTCTGGCTCTGGAATCCATACTCTTTACCACTGGGAACCAGCTGGCAAGGTCACCGGGGAGGATCAGGGGAGGAAGCACGGTTCAAATCCTGGTTCCTCCAGTTATTAAGTGGTTCCACCCCTCTGACCTTGGCTTTCCTGTCTGTAAAATGGACATAACAATATTCCTACCAAATAGGATTAAATGATTCATATTTGGAGTGCACTGAGAAGAGTGCCACATGTGTAAGAGCATTCAATATACAGTTGCTGGTTGTTAAAGTCTGACTGGCCA
The DNA here is from genome assembly GCF_011762595.2 of Tursiops truncatus. NCBI lineage: Eukaryota > Metazoa > Chordata > Mammalia > Artiodactyla > Delphinidae > Tursiops > Tursiops truncatus. The sequence continues at coordinate 159,785,833 of NC_047034.1, read as the reverse complement.
GGCTTCCTCCTGATTCTGCCAACTCATGATGCCACCCCAGCTCCCGTTTTCCCCACCCACATCCAGTCCAGGATGGTTACACACACACACACACACACACACACACACACACACACACACACACACCCCTCCCAGAGCCCCACCTGCTCCTCCCATCAACACAATTTCTGGCCTCACTCACCCACGCAGATCTTCTTCTGCAACTTCTTGCCAATCTGGTTGATGGTCTTGAAGTCAGCCGTGTAGAAATAGTGCTCTGCCACGGGCTCCGAGGCAATTTCCCTCAGCTCATCCTCCACAGCGTTGCCCACACCCACAGCAAACATCTTAAAGCCTGCCAAGAGGAACAAGATGATTAGCAGTGGCAATAGGGACAGGCAGCCATAACTGAGCCTCCCAGGGAATCCCCAGGCAATCAACAGCAGACACCTCCTGGTGGCAGATGCTGGAATTGCAGGTACAATGATTGAGGAAATCAACATCTGTTGAGCTTCTACCATATATCAGACTTGTACTGACTGTACTGGGAACTTTGCAATCTCATGTAACCCTAATAACCATCCATCTGGTGGTTATTATTATTCTCACTTAATAGGTGATAAAACTCAGGCTTGTCCCAAAGTGGGGTTGCCTGCCAACAGTTGGTATGTTCTTGGGAACATTCAACTATAAAAGTTCCAAGCCTCACCTACCAAAGGACCATCAAGCCAGCCACTTACTTTTCTGGGACCTCAGTTTTCTCATTAGTATAAAAAACAGCTGGACAAACCAATCCCTCCTCATTCACACTGAATCTGGGTTTAGGGCACTCATCAGAACAGACATAAGATAAACTATAGTTGAGCTGTTCCATGTGTACCCCTGGCCACTGGTGGTGTTCAGGGTTCAGACAGCACCTACCAAGGTCCTTGGCTTTCTTGGCAGCATCATTAATGTAGTCCTGGCTCCGGCCATCAGTGAAGACAATGCCCACCTTCTGGGCACCAGGCCTGGCCCCGCTGGACACACTGAAGGAATTGTCGATGAGGTACTTGAGGGCAGCCCCGGTCATGGTGCCCTTCTCCATGTAGGACATGTTCCGCACAGCTGCCTTGATGTCCTTCTTGGTGTGGAAGCGGCCCAGCGGGAACTCCTGGCGCACAGAGCTTGAGTACTGTACCAGCCCCACTTGGGCCAGCTTGTCCGACACATCCAGCGTGTCCACAATCTGGTTGATGAACTTCTTCACCAGCTCAAAGTTCTCTGGCCGCACACTCTTGGATCCATCAATTAGGAAAACCAGGTCAGTAGCCGAACTGCCACTTCCACCGCTGCAGCCTGGTGGGGGGGGGGCAGGATAGGAAGGCAGGGGAGTGATGCTCAAGTTCATAGTCATTCATCACAGCCACTGGCTGGGTACGCACCACACCCAAGATCTGTACGGAGGATCATCCCATTTGGTCCTCAAAACTTCCTCTGTGAAGCCTAGGTTCCTGGCCCCCGTGTTACAGCATTGAAACCCGAAGCTCTAAAAGCTGTTAAATCAGACAGCTCAGAAGTAGTGGCACCAAGATGTGAACTCAAGACTATGTAACTCCTTCCACCATATTAAACCTACCACCCACTGTGACGGAAGGAGGGACAGTAGTGAGAAGAGAACTGCTGACGCCAAACTCTAGAAGGCATCTATTGCAGATTGGTCCAGAGGCCAAGTACAGAGAGGCTCAGGTGGGCTTCCTGGGGAGGGGCCAAGGCCCCGTCCCCTGCCCGCCACCTTCCCCAGGCTTGCCTGTGTCCGGCCCACTGACCATTGCAGGTCTTGCCATCACTGTTCAGGGTGAAGCCCTCGCGGCAGGCGCAAGTGTAGGAGCCCGGGGAGCTGAGGCACATCTGCTCGCAGTCATGGTCGCCTGTGGCGCACAGGTCTGACACCACTGTGGGGACAAGAGGAGACTCAGAATCTCATGGTCACGGGGCCTCGGACATCTTGGCAAGGTTGGCCCCTCAACACGCTCAGGGAAACTGAGGCCCCCGACTGGATGGGGTCCCAGACCCTCAGCCCAGGGCCAGAATCACTGCAGCAATGCTGACATCCCCGGAGAAGGTGATATTGCGGATAATAAGCTAAAACTTCCCGCTAAAAATGTAGAGGCCAAAGAGGCGGGGCCTTTAATCCCCTTTGTTCACTTTTGTATTCCAAGTGTCGAGAACAACACGTGCAGCAGTGAACACAGCACAAAGAAGATGCTCAACGAACACTTGTTAGATACCACGTACTGAGCATTGTACTGTGCATGGAATTCTCACAGTCAGACTCATACTCTTCCTAGGCCCACCCCGTGCCAGAGACCCACCTCTCCTCTGCAAAAGACTCTGAACTTTCTCCTGCCCAATGCCCAGGCCCCTCAGACCCTTCCACATCACAGAAGACTCTGGCACCCCAATACCCCACAACCCCCACACACCCCCACCCCCTCTACCCCCCGCTCCCCACACACACACACACTCCCCCCCACCCCCACCCCTGTCCAAATAGCACAGGTTTTTTTAGGCCCTCCCCTTACTGGCTTCTGGCCCCTCCTTGGTCCCTGCCAGTACTCTACCACGAAAAGGACTTCTTTTTGGTATCGCCTTTCCCCAACTCCCTTAACCCCAGGCAGGGGACAGCCCCCAGATCAGGCGGCTCTGAGCCCTGGCCCCGGGCCCCGAGGTTGGCTCTGTCTCAGTCCCTGCCCCCATATAGGGCACCTCCAGCCCAGGCCCCGCCCCCACGCTGCCGCTCTAAGCCACGCCCATTTTCTGGCCCCGCCCAGACACCGGTACACACCCACACACACACCTCACTCCCCCAGCACCCCTCCCAGCCTGGTCCATCCCCCGCCCCACGCACAGCAGAAGGCCTCCTGGAACTTCTTGGACAGCTTCTCGATGACGCTGTAGCTCTCCACGTAGTCCACGTGCTCGTCCTGAGGCTCGCTGGCGATCTGCTGCAGCGTGGCCTTGTCCACACGGCCTACGCCGATGGCGAACAGCTCGATGCCACTGGCCCGGGCCCGCGCAGACACGTCCCGCACGCTGTCCTGGGGCCTCCCGTCCGTCACCACGATGACCACCTGCGATACACACGCGGGGCGTGTGTGAGGACCCGACCTCCCTCCCCGCGCTGGGTGGGCCGCTTGGCCCTCCAGTAAACCCTTAGGATGGTTGGCATAAGAGGAGGTTGACCCAGAAGGGCGGAGTGGCTAGCCCAGGTCACACAGCTAGTCGGCAGCAGGTGGATCTGGCCCCTCACCAACACCAGGGTTTGGGCCTAGGGAAAAGAACCTGGATAGCGGAGGAGGCAACAGGTTTTCTCTGACTGAGAGACGTGGCTGAGCTGTTCTCTCATCTGACTATGGGCTCTGGGTGTCTCCTCCCTCGGGCATGACCGCCTGAGGGCAGAGCCTCGTCTGCCCTGTCAAACGAGGGCCTCTGACAGCCAGGCCCAACCTGCGCTCAACACCGTACAGTTCTACCCTTTGGCCACCAGAGGGAGGCAGAGGCTACGGAATGGCGGTTTTTCCTCCGGTCTGGACATTTTCTCCCGTATACCCTGGGAAGGTTGTTCCCACATTGATGCCCAAGGAATGAAGGAAGATGCTGCCTTTTCTCCCTCCATTCCCCAAGATACTACCTGCCCTTTCCTAAGAGGAAAACACTCTTCCCCTCCCACAAGGCACCTGTGTGCCGTACCCCAGAAAGGGTAACAGGAGGGGACCCTGGTGCTGAGCCGGCCCTCATCACCCCCTGCCGGAGCCTGCCCTGAAGTTGGGTCCTCACAGCTCTGCTGGAGTCTGAGACTCGGCATCCAGCCCCCTTAGCTGCTTTTCTCCTTCTGACCTGGGTCTGCTTCTGATTCCTGAGTCCCCACCCCTGGCCCAGATGCCCAACCCCTTGGATTGGGTCTTGGTGATCTGACAGGCCTGGGTTAGAAATGCAGCTCCATGAGGCACAGCTCACCTTCCTGAGCCCCTGTTCTTTCATCTGGATAAAGGGGGTGTAGTGAGACCCACATGAGAAGATTCATGGTAAGAAGCCCGGAAGGGGCAGCATTATTTTTAATATCATTACTCTGGGGCCCCTGGGGAGCAGCCTTGCACAATCTCTTCCCCTCCAGAGGCCTAGGCTCCTGGCACTGAAAACCTAGCTCTTCACTGTCACCTGCTGCCACGTTCCCGTGAGTCCCCACCTTGCTGATGTCCGGTGAGCTGGGGCGACCGCCCTCAGCATCGCTTAAGGCCTTGGTGATGGCGAACTGGATGGCCAGGCCCGTCATGGTGCCTGTGGACAGCGGCTGGATGCGGCGCACGGCCTGCAGCAGCATGGCCTTGGAACCGTGGGCCCGCAGCGGGAACTCCTGCTTCACGGAGCTGGCGTAGTTGACCACGCCCACGCGGGTGGCATTGGGCCCCACGTCCAGTGACTCGATGACCTGGGACAGGAACACCTTCACCTTCTCAAACTCCACTGGCCGCACGCTGCGCGAGCTGTCGATGACGAACACCAGGTCTATGGGCCGGGTCCGGCAGAGGTGCCCTGGGAGGCGGCAGAGGTCAGGAGGATGGACCAGAGACACTCAAGACAAAGGAGCAGCGCACCAGCAGCTACTTAGGTCTGGACGTGAGGCCCCAGGCAGAGTAGACCAGACCCGAACCAGGCTGGCTGGGTCCTATCATCAGGTGGGGACGCTGGAGCAAGCAACTTGCCAGAGGTTGCTCAGCCCGTGGGAAAGACAGAGGCTCGAATGGCGCCCTCACCTCTCTGAGCCTCAGTTTCCTTTCTGTACAATGAGCAGGTGGTCCCTTCCTTACAGGATCCTTTGAGGACAAGCAAAAAGGCACGTAGGGTGCCAGCACAGGGCTGGGCATGCAGGGTGTTCAGGGGGCAGCAAAGGAGAAGACAGCTTTCATGTCTCAGGTTTCAGCCCAGAGTGGCTACCGCCAACAAGGGGCAGCTCTTTCCCCTGGCTGGGCAGGAGGGCCCTGAGGGTGGGCCCTCGGGCGGGCGTGGCCTTGAAGGCCAACGCAGCACCTGTCAACATGGCCTCTTTCATCTGAGCATTAAAGCAAATCAGCAAAGCGGACCCAGTTTGCGTCGATCTGCCAGCTGGTGTCCAAGAGCAGGAGAACAGGCAGGAGTTCCTACCGGCCACCTTGGCAGCCTGACCAAATGGGCCCCCAAGACACACTCCCAAGGAGCGATGTCTTCCCAGACAGCCTGGGAGGCAGCACCATGTGCTAGATGGTACACAGAGCCCGAGTGAGGTAGACAGGGGTCCGAAGCCCAGCTCAGCCACTCTGTGGCCCTGGGCAGATCATTGCACCTTTGAAGCTTCACTTTTCTCATCTGTCTGGAGGGAAGAATAGGCCTAATGCCTGGTGGTATCACCGGCCTGGACCTGCAGCCTGGTGGGACTTAGTACAAAGGCCAGCCCCCTCCGTCCCACATTGAGTCTGAGCTGCTCCCAAACAGGGATGCAGGAAGAAGAATCAGGAAAGGCAAGGTGTACGGGACTGTCCCAGCCCCCAGCCACAGTGCCCTAGGCCCGGGTGTCAGAGGTCCTCAAGGAACCTCAGAAATCACCTTGCCGCTGGCTCCCCAGTCTCCACTAGCTGAGGCTACAAATGGGTAAACTGAGGCCCAGAGAGGGTGAGGGAACTGGCAGTGGATCAGGAGCCCAGGGGCTGAGGCTTTCTCGCTCTGTGGTCTTAGACGGGTCCTCTCCTCTCTGGCCTCTTTTTCCCCATCTGTACAGGAGGAGTTGGGCATTCTAGGATTCTGTGTCCAAGGCTGAAACTCAGTGGGGTACAGCCCATGGGGAGGCCAATCGGGAATCTGCTGGAAGGGCTGGTGGAAGGGGGAACCCCTTCTTGGCCACCCCCACGTCTGCACTTATTGGAGAGCCGTGAGCTCAGCCCTGGGCCTGGTGCAGCCCCAGATGTCAGCAGGCTCTCTGGGTAGCGTCTGCCCTTGGTGACCCAGAAGACCGAGGGCCCTGCAGTTTGCGTGGTCCCTGAGGACAGCCTGGGAGCTGCAAAGCCCAGAGAGAGGCTCAGAGAACCCCACTCATGTCCCTGGAAAGAACAGACAGGGTCACCCTGCCCTAGCCCTTGTGACTGTCACCATCTCTGTCTGCTCCTGGGTCAGCCTGCAGGCCACCCCTGCCTCCCTGCCCCCCTATCCCCATCCTGGATCCCACTTAGGCTCTGTCTGTCTCGGTGCCCGGTGTCCCCCACCTCACATGGGCCCCCTCACCTCTGGACAGGGGCGCAAGGCCAGGTACGCGTGGGGCCTGCAGCAGCAGCAGGCCGCAGAGCACGAGGCAGGGGCCACAGAGTGCCCTCATGGTTCTGGCAGCGCGGGCAGTATCGGCGCAGTGGTGGGGACCAGTGGGGGCCAGGTCTTATCAAGCTCGCTGCCTGCCCAGACGGCCCCCCACTGACGTGGGGCGGCCCCCTTCGGGGGGCGGGGCCGGGCTGAATGGAGGTATGTGTGCCAGGGAGGGAGGGAGCCGCCCGGCCTGGGCTCCGGAGGCCCCTCTGACCACAAGGGCTCCTTTGCCTGCAGGAGCTGCAGCTGGAATCCAGGAAATCTCAGGTGGGTGGAGGGTGGCTCCTCCAGGGCGCAGAGCCTGCGCTGGCCCGAAGTTGCCACTCCCAGCCCAGGGAGACCTGAGTGCAGCGGCCTCGCTCCCCTGCACTGCCCGCACCCTCATCCCGCAGCCACGCTTTTCTCGCCCCTACCGTTCCAACCCCAGTCTCCCCGTTGGCCTCCGCTGCCTCTCCACACACGCCCTGCTCTCCAGCCGCGCCTGGATTCTGAGCTCTCCTCAAGCCTTTGTATACGCAGGACCATCTACCCATAATGCCCTTTCCTCCCGATCACTCTCTGCCTAACCATCTTGCAAGGTCGTATCGGGGTGAACGTGTACCCGAGCCCCTAGTATGTGGGGGGCAGTAGGGAAAGTGGTTGAAAGCTCAGACTTAGGAGCCAGGTGGCCTGGGTTGGCTTTGTACTGCCTGTGTGACTGTAGGCAGGTTACTTCACCTCTCTGTGCCTCAGATTCCTCATCTGGAAACACCGGGAGGGGTTGATTGGAAGAGCAGACTTATATGAACCATCTCACTGAATTCTCTTGACAGCCCTGTGAGGCAACCGGTATTATTACTCTCACTTCCCAGGTGAGGAACTGAAAAACAGTTTTGAAGTAACTTGTCTAAAGTGCAGCTCAGTGTCAGTGCCAGGAAAGGTCCCCAAACCAGTATTCTCAGCCACCCTGCTTGCACGGGTAAAGCTTGCACGGGAGGGGCCTTCTCCATGCCCACCTCTCCCGTGGCTCCCCTGGGGTTAGGACCCCCTCCCTGTGCTTCCGTGCCTTGACCATTTCATCCATGAGTGGGTAAGTGTCTGACTGATTCATCTCTGCGTCTGGGACCAGCCCAGGGTCTGCACAGAGGAGGCAAAAATAAGGCTTGTAAGTAAAGGAGTATAATCAGGAAGGGTCCCCACCATTGCATCTGGGTCCAGTAGTTGATGGGATAGAGCAGAGAGAGCATGGGCTTGGCCATCTGAGAGAACCACGTTCAAATGCACTTCTGCTGCTCACCAGCTGGGTGACCTGGAGCTGGTGACTTAGCCTCTCTGAGCCTCAGCTTGTTGCCGTACAAGATGATAAGGGAATGGTAGCTCTTGTCTTGCCTGCCTCACTGGAACCCTGTGAGGAGTCGATGAGAGGACGGAAGCGGAGATTGGGGACTGAAAGTTTATCATCTTTTGGGAGGTATAATCGCTAATACTTAAGGCCTGTGACTTCACTCTGTATAAATTATACCTCAATAAAAGGAAGTGTACAGATGCTTTTTAAAAAGTGATTGCCGGGCACAGCTGATCCAACAAACATTGTCACAATCTTCAGCGGTGATGATGATAACAGTCCCTTCCACGTGTGACACGGCACAGTCACTCGCTCTATCACCCTGTCTCCTTTGTTCCCCCAACAAACCGCTGCGGTCAGCAGATCCAACTGTATTAGCCCATTTGTCAGATGAGGAAACTGAGGCCCAGAGGGGTTCGTGACTTGCCTGAAGCCACCCAGCCTGTTTAGGGGCAGAGCCAAGCTTAGAAATCAGGTCTCATTCCCCTTTGCCCCTATTTAGAGAGCAAGGAAGTTAAAAGCATTTCCCTCTGAGTTTTCCCATTTTCATTTCATTTTTTCACAATTCACAGGCCTCCCCAGTTCCAAAAACCAGTTGAAATGGATTTCTTTTCTTCTCTGCAACTTGAAAGTCTAATTCTCTTCTCCAGAGATGCCACAGGGTGTGGTCATTGTGGCCCTTATCACTTCCCCAAATTGTGTTATGAATGTGGTATCTGGCCCCCACCCCCACCCTTGCCCCAGAGGATGTCAGCTCCCTCCCAGCAGGGGGCTTGTCTGTCTCATCACCAGTAAACCCCCCAGACCCAGCTTGGTGCCTATCACAGGGTATCTGGTGAGCAAATGAAGAAATGAATTAAAAGAAGGAAGTAATGATGAACTGGGTCCATTTCCATGTTAACCATCAAAGGTCAGGCTGGGGTCGGTGATGGTGACCAATGGCGAGAGAGGCACGGTGCCCGCCCCCCACTCCCCTGCTGAAGGTAGACGAGCAGAACGTGAGCTGGAGTCTCCTAGCCCACCACCCCTCTCCCCAGTGGACAGAACTGTGTCCGGAGCTCAGGGTACAAAGCCCTCTTGGCCAGGGCAGCAGCTGGGCCCATGAAACAGCTCTTTCAGCTCTGTCTCTGAATGGCAGGTCTGTGGGCTCCTCAGAGGAACAGAAGCGCCTTTTCTGTGTCACTTTGCTCATTAACAGAGCCACAGAAACTGCTACAGGTAAGTTTTCAGGAACAGAGATGGGTTCCCCCCAAAGGGGCAGTTTTAACATTCCATAGTGGGAGTGGGGGCTTGGTGGGGAGGAGACCTGGAAGTTGAGTATATACATTGAGGAAAGAAAATAAATATTTGTGTTTTGAAAATGTGAAACATTTTACCCCAGGAATCAAAATCGGGAACAGTGTGGCCGGTATTAGCCAAGGAGAAAAACCGCGCTGAGGGGCCTCCATTAAGGCAGCTCCCGAGACACACAGGCGGCCGTGAAGCGCTCCCCCTGTTCCCTCCTTGTTTTCACACACCTCGGGTTTCCAGAAACTTAAAGACTTTAGTGTTTTATCCAAGAGAGAGGTTTTGTGATCCATTGAGAGGCCCCTGGGCACAGTGTGGGTCAGGAGAAAGCACACAGGACTCCCCCTCCTGTGCCCCAAGCTCAGCTCTTTTCCTGAAGAGCAAACCTGGGTATCTCTCGATGCAGGGCAGTCCAGGGCTGCCTGTCCCCTAGACCTTCCAAACCGTCATCACCGTTTGCTAGATCCACATATACCTTTACTATTTTTTGAATTAACCTTTCTAACATTAAACCAACTCACTTTTGGACAAAAATTTCTCCTCTTTCTTATTTGAAACAACAGCCGTGAAATCGCTGGTTTGATGTACCATGACATACTTATTCCAAAATGCCTTCAGATAAATTCAAAACTAATTAAACTTAACTTTTTCTTCCACGTATCACCGAAATTATCTTGCTTTCTGTCAGTGGTGCTCATGCCAGACATTGAGGAATCCTATGAAGTGAAAAAGTTTTGGAATCAGACAGAGCTGCGTTTGAGCCCCCGTTCTGTCACCTGCCAGCTCTGTTGACATCAGATGAATCCCCTCACTTTTCTGCTCTTTAGTTCTATGTCTATAAAGTGGGGATCTCAATGCCGATGTCAGAGGATGGTGGAGAACGCAAGGTACTGAGTGCCGCATCCATGCTTACTGCTTTCGCAATGCCTTCTTGTATTAATCAGCATAGAAGAGGCCAAGTTACTGCAGCAAGCAAGCCCTTGGATCACAATGGCTCAACACAAGAGTCTGTTTCTCTCCTGTGACACAGCCCAGCGCTAGACAGGACCTCCCCAAAGCTGCCTCTCTCTTGGTAGCCCATCATTTCCACATCCTTTGTCTCCAGACACATGGACAAGAGAGAGAAAAGGAGCACACATCACCTGACTCCACCTGGGGATGGAATGACTCCAAGGGGTGGGATGTGGGTGTTTAGCGAGAAGGACGTGCTCTATCACGCTTCCCAAGGAAAAACAGCTTCTGTTGGCCTTATATCACCTCTAGATGAAACTTCAAATTTAGCTGGGCATTTAAGGTCCTTCAAAATCTGTTTCTTGACACCTTTTCCAGGCCGTTGCCAGTCTCTCTCCCTCCCCCCACCATCCCCCTCTCTTCTCTGCCACAGAATGAGTCACTCCCTCCTCCTCTTCTCTCACTGAACATTTTTATTGGCTTTTATCCCTTCTCTGCCTCACTTCCCCACTCACTCTACTTCCTGGGACCACCTCCCAAATAAACAACCTGTACCCAAGTTCATGTCTCAGGATCTGCTTTGGGGGGAACTTAAGCTAAGCGAAGGTAAAGCTTTGGGGTCCAAGATGAGGATGCCTTTGGGGCCGTCCTGGGGGTCGGGAAGAACAGGACCCCAACAGGTGGGGAAGGGGAGGGCCAGGAAGGGAGGTGCCCCTACAGGACCCCAAGGGCAGCTAGGATCTGCGGGGCACGAAGCAGAATCCTCATTCACTGCATCTGCAAGTCACTCTCTGTTTTATACTTCCTTCCGTTACCCGCAAACTGTCGATAGTTTGGTTAAGGTGGTTCAAAAGAAAATGCAGATTCCCAGGATCCTTCCCAGACCCAGTGAGTCTGTATTTCTGAGGTGCTTCTGATGTAACTAAACCACCAATCTCACCCAACCTCCCATACGAAACATAAAGTCTCTCTCTGGAAAGCTGTCGTCCAGCCTATGGTGTTCAGCCTCTTGGACGGGGAGCTTGGTGCTTCCCAGAGTATTTTCCATCCGGCTCTGAGAGCGAGCCAGTCTCCCGGTATACCATGTTCAACGACCTGAAGATCATGGCCACACCCCCACTAAGCTGATTCTTCCCGAATGAAAACGTCCTCACATCCTACAACCATCCTTTACAACACATGGATTTCAGCCCATGACCAGTGGCATTTCAATTTGTCTCTCCCCCTCCTAAAAATGTGAGCTCTGAATTTAATATAACGCTCTGGCTCACAGAACAGAATATATTTTCTCTCCCAATTTCTAAGGTACCTAACTTCCCTTTGTGTTGCCTGAAATCCCTGCTGTTGTCCCCTCAGCCTCAACACAGAGCCTCTGGAGACCTGAGAAGACCACTTGAGGTTGTGTAAACAATGGTTGGCTTACCTGTTTCATCTTTCAGAACTCTGGACGTACACTGACCAAGACTTCAGACGTACAGGATTGTCGGTGCTGCCGTCGCTTAGATGTTGAAGGACGAACAATAAAACTTCCTCCAAATCGGGAAGGGGCGCTACATTCTTTTTCCATTGCTATGTAACAAATGACCACAAACGTAGCAGCTTAAACACAGCACAAATATAGCCCCTCATGGCTCCCGAAGGTCAGAAGTCTGGGTTCTCTGCTCAGTGCCTCGCAAGGCTGAAATCAAGCTGTAATCAAGGCTGGGCCTTGTTCTTTTCTGGAGCTGAGGATCCTCATTCAAGCTAACACGGTGGTTGGAAGAATTCATTCCCTTGCGGTTGTCAGACTGAACTCCCTCCCCACCTCTGCTTGCAGGCTGTTACCCAGGGGCCACTCAGCACCCAGGGGTCACCCGACAGTCCTTGTCATGTGCTCTCCCCCAAGGCCTCTCACGCGTCACATCTCTCCCATGCCAAACCTCCTCTTTCTGAAGAGCCCAGTCCCTTTTAAGGGATCAACGGATCAGGTCAGTTTCACCCAGAATAATCTCCCTTTCTCAAAGTCAACTTACCAGCTAACATAACCCAATCCCAGGAGTGACTGTCCCATCAGAGTCCCAGGCTCCGTCCACACTCGAGGGGAGAGAACTAGACAAGGTCATAGGTCATTGGAGGCTTCTTAGAATTCTGCCCACCCGGTGGTATATATAGGCATAGAACAAGGGGAGGGAGGGAAGAGGACAGGGGATTGACAAGGAAATACAACATTTTTATAATACAAGTGAATCTACAAAGACAGAAACAGACTCACAATCATAGAAAACAAACTTGTGACTACCAAAGAGGAAAGGGAGGGGGCGGGGGGAGGGATTATGCGATTAAAAGATACACACGACCATATATAAAATAGATAAACAACAACGATTTACCGTATAACACAGGGAATATTAACACAATATTGTAAATCAGCTCTACTTCAAAAAAAATCTGATTCAAAAATGGACAGAGGCAGTAAATACACATTTTTTTCAAAGAAGACACACAAATGGCCAACAGATACCTGAAAAGATGCTCAACATCACTATCAGAGAAATGCAAATCAAACCACAAGACGTCTCCTCACACTCGTTAAAATGACCATCATTAAAAAGACAAGGTAAAGCAAGCATGGGTGAGAACGTGGAGAAAAGGGAATCCTTGTTCCCTGTTTGCCTGTTGGGGGAAATGTAGATCATTTCAGCCACTACGTAAAACAGGATGACGATTTCTCAAAAAATTAAAAATCGATTTGGAACTTTATGCTACAACAAGGCCACTTCTAGACATATATCTAAAAAGATAAAAACTGTATCTCGGGGGCTTCCCTGGTGGCGCAGTGGTTGAGAGTCCACCTGCCGATGCAGGGGACACGGGTTCGTGCCCCGGTCCGGGAAGATCCCACATGCCGCGGAGCGGCTGGGCCCGTGAGCCGTGGCCGCTGAGCCTGCGCGTCCGGAGCCTGTGCTCTGCAGCGGGAGAGGCCACAACAGCGAGAGGCCCGCGTACCGCAAAAAAAAAAACTGGATCTCAGAAAGGAAGAAAGAAAGAAATACAGCATTTTTTAGTTCAGGAAAAGTTGCTTCAGGGTCAGTAGGGGGGGGACTAGGTGATAATTACACCAAAACTACGCCTGGTGGTTACTGAGTCTGTAGGTCCTTCCGCCTCCGGTGCCTTCAGCGACGGAGGCTGCTGGGGCAGCACCCTGTGGAGTCTGACCACCTGAGAGCAAGGTCTGGCCCTGTTCTCACACGCAGAGTGACCATGGGCAACCGAGAGATGTTACAGTGTCAAGGTTGTTCCACCTACAGCCTCCATAAGGACACCCAACGCCAGGAACATCTAGATCTTTCCTTCCCACACTCTCCCTACGACAACTGCCGTCACCTCTCAGGGCAGAGGAGCTGGGAAGGTGCACGGTGATGTCCCTGGCAGGTTCCTGTTCCTTCCACTGTCCCACCTGAAGCCCCTTAGAACACCTTGGCTTTTCCCCAAACCCTCTGACAGGAGCTCAGCTCCACCTACATGTAAAATTTCAGCAGCTTGGCCCTGGCAAGGTCAAGGCTGAAAGAATTATGGTGTTGTAAGCTGTGAGTTATCAGAGGGGAGACTCCCAGGCTGGACTCACCCTCTGACCTGTGGTCGCGTCTCCAGGCCTTTGCCAAGGTTGCCTCCCTGCCTGGACTGTCCCCCCAGCACGTGGAACAGAGGAAGCTGCAAGGTCAGTGTCCTGCTTAACCACCTGGGCCGGGGAGACGGCAGCAAAACCGTTTACCAGATGGACTCTATTTGTTTAAGGCTGCGGCTCCCTCGTGCTGGCCGCTCCCTGCCAAGCCCACTGCCTATTGAAACGCCCTTGTGGCTAATGAGGCCCGCTTCCTCCGGGAGTCCCAGGGGAGAGGCTGGAATATGAGCGCCAGCTCCCAGACAGCCCATCCAGGTGGGCAGTGGGAGCCCATCCAGGTGGGCAGTGGGAGGGGCCTGTGGCAGCAGAGACCCACAGGAGCAGCTTCTCACACCAAGCGTAGGTGTTCTCACACCCCCCGGGCCCAGCTTCCTTTAACCTGGGACTTAAAACTTGAGTCTTTAAGACTTAAAACTATTTCATTGCAAATTGGAGATTTCATTGCCTGATTGGACGTGAATCCCTGGTCTCCCCAAAGTCAGCAGAGACCTCACAAAATGGAGAATTTGCCCATAAATCCAGGACAAGGCTTCTTCATCCGCCATGCGGGTATCATCCCCACCGCCCACGGGGCTGTTGCAGTGTAGCTGCGCTGTCCAGATTTATGGCCCCTTCAGGCCACAGCCTCTGTGTATGTGAACCTCTCTCTCTCATGGGCCGTCAGACCTCACACATGCTGTCTTGGTTTCAGTCCCTACAAGCAGTCAGGCGGGCTGGAAGCCAGAGGCTGGACAGGGCAAGGAGACGTGTGCTTTCACGTGAGGGCATGCCCTGGGAGGCCATGGGCCAGTATCACGTCCTGCTGACGGGTTAACGCCTCCGTGAACCCAACCGCTTGGTGACACGCCATCCACATGACATCCCACCCACGTGTCCACAGATGGCACTCACATCTCAACCTCCCTCCTTCCTCACTCTCCTGACTCCAGACCTATAGACACAGCTGCCTCCTGAGTAACTCCCATCATGTGGTCCCCAGGGTAGCTCAAATGCAAGCTTAGTGCATCTTCTTTTGTCCCCCGTCCTATACCCTCAGCTCAGAGCTAGGCACCACCATCCCAAAGACTCTCCAAACCTGGGCACCAGTCTCGTGAACCTCCTCTTCCTCACTTCTGCCCTGCAGGTCCTGCTTCCCTAATGCCTCATGGATCTACCCAGCCCCATGTCCACTGCCTGAGTTTGTGCCCCCAACATACCTCACCTGGACCACTTCCCCTGTCAGCTTCTGTCTGGGTCCTGCACCCACAACGGATGCCTCCTCTACCGCAAGCAGCGTAGGGCTCTAGAGCCAGGCCTAGAACGTCCTCGGTGCTGGGACGTTCAATGATAATTATGCCTCAGTCCCCATCTTCAAGGGGCTCTTCAAGTTTCGGAATCATGTCATCACTCTGCTCACCCTGCAAGGTGCCTGAGGTGGGCCAGGAAGGACCAGAGGGAGAAGCTCGGGTTCCATCAGGCCTGTCGGAGTCAAAGCCCAGCTCTGCCCCTTAACCAATGGTGACTCTGGGCAAGTGGCTTGCCCACCCTGAGCCCCAGGAAGCATCCTTGCATGGCACCTGCACGTGGGGCAGGTGAGAGAGTCACACAGACGACACACTGAAGTGCCCACTCAGTGACCGTTCCTGCTGCCATCACAGCCTTGAGAAACTGGGGTGCGCCCTCCCGCTCCGCCACAAGGGCTTGACTTTGTCGACTCTCCTTCCCTCCAAGAGACAGCCCGTCCGGATGGCGCTCACCTGCCTGGCCTGCACGAATTCCCTTTTTCCTGGGGCCAGCCCCTTTCCAGGCATCTGGTTCAAACAGGCCCTCTCAGTGGGTCCAACCTGCCCCGTCAAAGGACCCCGGCATGAGCCTCAAATGGGGCGTTGATAGGGCCGTGGTGAGGGCTGTCCAGCAATGGTGGGCTGTCTGGGCTTGGCCCGGGCCACGTGACTTCCCCAAACACAGCTATTTCCTTTTCCTCAGGCCAGCCCCCTCCCAGCCGCCTGGCCACAGGGCACAATTCCACTATACACCTCTGCCCGTTCTTTGGCTTCGAGCCAGGGTTGGGGTGGGAATGAGGATGGGGGTATCACCTCAGCTGGTCCTCAGGACACACGGCCATGGCCCCTCGGCATCTTCTTGATGAGGATGCAAGGCTGGAGGAAAGGCTAGTCCCCTCCTCCTGTGACCTCTGCCCCCAATCCCCATTTGATGGGGGCTTCTGGGGGGCCTCTTCATATGGATCTTCACGAGAAGCAAGAACTCACACAGACTGTGGCCCCAGCCCTTTTAGCCTCCACTTAAAGTAGAATGAAAAGGCACTTAGTCTAACCCCTGACTGCTGTGTGGCCTCAGGAAAGTCACTTGATGTCTCTGGGCCTCAATTACCTCATGTGTGAAAGGGAGGTCGCTGTCCGTCTCTATTAGAGCCTCACTTTATCAGTTGTTTGGGGATCTGATAAAGAGCAGATAAAACCTATGAAGAAATCTGCTGTCCCCAAGAAAAGCTGACAACTCCAGAAGGTTGACAATTCCTCTCAAATCCCCTTCTCTCCTTCTCCACAGGAGGACTTCACCAGCCTTCTTATGGGTCCCTGACTTTGGTCTCTTCCTTTCTAAAGCCCAAGCCCGATCCTGTAACTCCCCTGCCCCCAAACCCTCAAAGACTCCCCCTGTCCCAGGATGAGCCCATGCTCCTGGGCACAGCATTCAAGGCTCTGTTAGGTCTCATTTGGTACTGGGGGTGGAGCCCAACTCAGACTGCCTCGTGCTCTCTGCCAGCTTCACTCTCAGGCAGCTCAGCCCGAGAGGAAGAAGGCAAGAGGTGGAGAAAGAGAGAAAGAGGTGACTGAAGAATTTGATTCCTGGGTCCAGCCACGCCTGACCAGATTCCCTGGATTTTCATTTATGTGAGCCAAGAAACATCACGACCACCCTTCAGTTGTTGTTGTCATTGTTTTCAATAAACTTGGTTCGCTAAGATTCCTGTTACTTGCAAGCATCTCCTTCCTGTAAAGGCCCTTCTTGGCTGAAGTTAGCCAGGGTGGGCCTGCAGCCAAAGAACCCTGATGTTCACAAAGGCTCTTTGTGATCCAGGCCCCCAGCCCCTGGCAGCCTCCTCTCCCTCCCCTCCCCACTTGCAGCCACACTAGGCTACCTCTCCAGCTCCTCTCCCCACTTCCACATCCTGCCACTTCAGCCCAAAACATCCTCCCCCAGTTTGCTCCCTGCTGCCCCTTCATCCTTCAAACTCAGCTCGGTGAAACCTCCAAGAAGCCTCCTCTGGCTGTCCTAGGTCCCTCAGACTTTCCCCGTGACGGGGTTATCATCATCACAGGCCATGATAATCATTTACATGTCTGTCTTCCCCTTCCCCAGATGGGGGGTAACTGGAGGCTAGTCTGACCTATTGTGGTCACCCCAGTGCCCAGTGCAGGACCTGGCTCCAGGTGGGTGCTGTCCAAGTGAGTGGGGTCCATGCCTTATCAGGGAGACATCAGGGTGCTTAGAGGGGCCACGATTTGCGATCAGAAACAGTGCCAGGTCATGACACTCCCTAGCTGGACATGGCCTCTGAGAGTTTCTGGACGGAATCAACTGTCGTGTGTGTGTGTGTGTGTGTGTGTGTGTGTGTGTTGAGGTAATGGAGGCTGTGTTCCCAGGCCTGGCCATACACCATATTTTAGGAACCACATCAACCAGAGAGAAGCGTGTTGCTGCTTTATTGAAACTTCTTCCCCGTCACACAAAGCAATGACACAGGGGTGCGGTGGGGAGCCCCTTGCACAGCCCTCGCCCTCTGCACCCCCCTCGCAGACCCCAGAGAACCCGCCTCTGTGGCCTTATCTCCGCCTTTGGGTCAGCGACCTCGGGAATCCCAACCCCCAGGGAAGCAGGCAAAAGAGGGGGTGCAGGGACCAAAACCTCCCCTATGGCCCCACCAACACGAACCCCCCGGGCGGGGACTGTGCCCACAAAGGGTTTGCCTGTTTTGACTGAACTAACCTGTGAATTTAGTCCAACAAATGGGTTTGCCTGATTTCAGCGCTGAATTTCTGCTCGACCACAAGTGTCGGGCAGAATTGGGTGGCCTACAACCTATCTGGCAACGGATGGACTGTGGGTCAGGACTCACAAGTACTGAATTGACCACAGGGGGCAGCCGGTTATTGGACTAGATTGAATTGAATGGTTTGGGGGGCTAAGTTGATTTTTTTATTATTGGATTTTATCACTATTCTAAATTAACTGAGGGTTGGCTGACTTAATAATTGCTTAAGGAACTATTGGAAGAAAATGGATGGATGTATTCGGTGGGGAGGACTAACTGATGATTACTTGACTAAATTGCTCTGCGAATTGACAACTATTGACAAACTGACACAATGGACTCTTTTGTTTGACCACATTGTTTTCACTGAAATGACAAGTGTGTTTTTGATTTGTCAGCCACTTGGTAAAACTGGTCAAGTTGAGAGGTATTTAACCAAACTCACTGACTTTAGAAAGACCAATCGTTTAAACCAACGTCAGAGCTGATCAAAAGAAGCTGAGTGCTGTTGGACTGAATTTTTGAGACCCAATCATTCAGCCTAAAGGGGTTGACCCAGTTGTGAGCATCTCCCAGGCCCCGCAGGAAAAGCAGGCCAGCGAGCGGGACACAAGCGGATTGTCCTGAAGTCAGCCAGGTGGTTCACCCAGGCCACAGGGTCCACCTAAGCAAAGAAGCGGATTGCGAGGTAGCTCCGCCCCTCCCAGCACCAGGGCTGGGGCCTGGTGAACGTCACGCCTCTGAGTATGGGGGTGGTGCTGGGCCCCCCTCTGGAATCTTGTACGGCAGAGACACAGCTTCCTCATAGGATGGCAGGACCACCTGAGAGAAACAGAGAGATAAGGGCCGAGAACTGACCAGATGCGACTCTACCCCAACCTGGGGTTAAGGGGCTCCAACCCCACCCCTGGCAAAATGATGTTGATGATGATGACTAGCATGCCTTGGGCACTTACTATGTGCTAGGCACGGCATGCATGAGACAGGTACGGTTTCTGTTCCTGTAATGGACAGACTTGCCTCTGCCTGTTCCGCATCAAGCCCCCTTGTTTTGATACCAACACACTGTTTTCCCTGGGAAAACATCCTCAGTCCATGTGCTTTCAGAAGAATTGATCTGGGGGAGTGGACATGAGACCTCATGTCTGATGGGGTGGTCGCTCAAAGTAGAATCTCATCCCCCTGGCAATCGTCACTGGTTTGGCGATAGGCTTGTAACCCAAGCTGGACCAATCAAACATGCTTCTGGGATGTCTTTCTTACTGCTGGGGCTGCTGAGAGGGTGGGATGACAGCCTAGGGATTTGGGCAACCATTTTGCTACCATGAGGAAAGGGCTGCCTTTCATCCTGAAAATAAGATCATGTCTGGACATCAGGCTTCAGCCATGCCTGAGCCAGACCTACATTGGACTTTCAAGTTCTATAAGCTAATAAATTCATTTTATTTTTTACATAAGTGAGAGAGTGTTGGGTTTCTGACACTTGCAACCCAAAAAGTTCTTGACTAATACAATCCCCATTTTACAGTTGAGGAAAGTGAGCCTCCAGTAATTTAAACCAGCTGCACTTTTCCCATCACTTTTCCAATCAGCTGCTTCTAAGCACACTTAATCCCTCTGCCTGGAAGGCCCCTTCCCCTTTCCCAGCTAACTTGTACCCGCTGACAGTCTAAGACTTGATCAAGTGTCACCTCCTGCAGGAAGCCTTCCCTGACACCCCAGGTGAAACCAGGTGCCTCCTCCATGCTCCCATTGCCCCTGTGCTTCACACCAAGTTGTAATTGGATCTCTGTGTCTAGATTCACTCTGGACTATACTCTCCTCCAGGACAGGGTGGCATCTTAGTTTTCTCTGCATCCAAAGGGTTGGATATGAGTCCAGGAAAGAGTAAGAAGCATAAAATGTTTAACGCATGAATGAATGAATAGAATCCTAGACAATCAGAGTGGAAAGAGATCTTCCCATTTCTTCTGGTCCAACCCTCATCTTACGAGTGGAGAAACTGAGGCCGAGCAAGGCAGAGAGACCTGCCCTAAATGATACAGTGAGTGGCAGAGCTAGGACTTGACCCCCCCAGCAGGCTCACCTTCTGCAGCATCTTGGAGCTGCTCCTCTCCTCGGCCGAGTTCATGTACTTCATGAATCTGTAACATCTCCACACACACTTGAACATGTAGACCTAGAAAAGAGGCCCAGGTCAGGCTGTGCTTTGTGACCCTCCTTCTCACCACCCCAGCAGACCCAGGACAGATGCTGGGCGCTTCCTGGAGACCCCCAGCTTACCCTGAAAGGTCAGACCCCTCTTCTGGTTGGAGGGGGCCTCACCTGCCCGTCTCAGATGTTCCAGGTGTTTCCCTTTTCACTGCCCCACAGACTCATCACAGAAAGGAGCTTTTTAGAGGCCCCTGCACCACCCTCCAGCCTCCCAGGCAATAATCCTGCAGATTCTGCTTCTCCGCCCCTGAGGACTGAAGCTTACCATCTCCTGAGGTGGCCCCGCCCATCCTGAGACAGAGCTGACAGTGGGAAATGTTGTCTTCAAAACTGCTTACGATATGTTGTTGTTGTTGTTTTCGCGGTACGCGGGCCTCTCACTGTTGTGGCCTCTCCCGCTGCTGAGCACAGGCTCCGGATGCGCAGGCTCAGCAGCCATGGCTCACGGGCCCAGCCGCTCCGCGGCATGTGGGATCTTCCCGGACCGGGGCACGAACCCGTGTCCCCTGCATCGGCAGGCGGACTCTCAACCACTGCACCACCAGGGAAGCCCGATATGTTGTTTTTTTAAAGCAGATTATCCAACAGTGTATGCAGTAGTATCCCACGTTTATAAATGCAGAAAAATTATATGTATGGATGTATATATCTGTCAGATAATGTGAGCAACGGCTTTCTCTTAGCAATTCATGTAAGAATTGGAGAGAAGGGTTCCAGGGTGGGGAGTGAAGTCCCCAGGGTTGTGTTCAAGGAACAATAGCCAATAAGTCTCTCTCTGCCCCCAAAGGAAGGAGAGCAGGTCTTGGCATCTAGAAGGTCCCTTGTTTTATGGAGCCCCATGATGGGGACTTAAAAGGAGCAGAAATAAATAAAATGAATTATGAAAGAATGAAGTACGAAGGGCCAGGGCAAAGCAAGTAGGTGAAGGGTAGCCAGTGAGGCAGAGTTGGGAGTCGGGGTACAGAGAGAACTCCCACTGGATGAAGATAAAGAACAGGAGAGGGGTGGGGAGGGATGGAGGTGTGTGGTGGGGTTTGGGCAGTTTCTCTCTAGCAGAGTCTATGACGTAAACCTCCACGTTGGTCCCCCCAAGCCTTCAGGAATGTTCTCACTGTGCAGCACTAATGCGCTTGTGCTAGGTCAGTCCTCTGAGGAAAGGTTAAAAGGAGCGAAGTTGTTTCCAGTTTGGCACTGGGTGAGAGCAGAGACTGCTCAGGGCCTGGGATGTAAGGAGCCAGTGATGTCTGGCTACACCACCCACATAAAAAGAGGGGGCGGAAATGCACCCAGATATCAGAGGTGCTGCTCTCCGAGTGGCGGTGGTTGGTGGGCTGATCGTCTTCTTTCTGCTCATCTGTAGTTTCTAAATTTCTACAGTGATCATATGTTACTTTCACAATCAGAAAAGAACACTTTTAAAAGCCCTTCCTTTTCTTGAGTCGACATCAGCCTCCCTGTGGCTTCCGGCCACAGGGCCCCATTGTGGCCTCTAGAATCCCCATGAGAGTCCTTTGGGTACTTGGAGGCTGCGATCAGGTCCCCCTTGAGTCATTTCTTTCCCAAGCTGAACTGCCCTGGTTTCCTTGACTCCTGAAGACGGCAGCGTTTTCTTGCCTCTTCACCCTCCTGTTTTAATATAAATTTTTTTATTTATTTTTGGCTGCGTTGGGTCTTCATCGCTGCACACGGACTTTTCTCTAGTTACTTCGAGAGGGGGCTACTCTTCGTTGCGGTGCGCGGGCTTCTCATTGTGGTGGCTTCTCTTGTTGCGGAGCACAGGCTCTAGGCACGTGGGCTTCAGTAGCTGTGGGACGTGGGCTCAGTAGTTGTGGCTCGTGGGCTCTAGAGCACAGGCTCAGTAGTTGTGGCACACAGGCTTAGTTGTGGCACACGGGCTCCGCGGCATGTGGGATCTTCCCGGACCAGGGCTTGAACCCGTGTCCCCTGCATTGGCAGGCGGATTCTTAACCACTGCGCCACCAGGGAAGTCCTGTGGTGCTGCTATTAGTGCATTCCTGTCTGTCACCATTTCTCCAAGAACTGGGACCTGAAACAGGACTCTATCCTCTGGGCCTGACTACCCGTGAGAAGAATAAAACCAATCCCCTCCACCCTTCTCATCACCAAACCTCTAGTAATAGGACCTCAGGGCTCATCTACATTTTGGTGCCTGAATCACGTAAAGCTGTTAACGTGGGCAAAGCAAGACTTAGGGTGTCCCTTTCACAGGTGAGACCCAAGACCCAGAGAGAAGTGACTTGAAAACCAACCACACAGCTAGTGAGGGGAGAGCTGGGATTCAGACCCAGGACTTCCTGAATCTAATTCCAGACAAAATAGCTCCTCCTCCCCCTGGATCAGGTCTCTCTGAGTCACACATTAAGTCCCCGACCCTTGAACACAGGTGGGTCTTCACAGATCCACTTGCTCTAAAGGGGGCGTCCCCGAGGATCCCACGTGTGGGCACAGGGGCTGGTGTGGGGAGGGCTAGAGTTAGGAGCCAAAAGCAGCGGGGGCAGGGGTGGAAGACACACTTCCCTGCCTCCTAACAGTCTGGCATGGGTGGGCCCGGGGCAGCTCAGCCTCTCCACCCCTCCCTGAGCCGTGGGGCAGGGGCCGCTCACCTTCAGGATGAGGACAGTGATGAAGGCGATGGAGAAGATGAACATCATCTTGATGAACTGGTTGTGAGCCATACCTTCCTGGCTGGGGAGGTAATTCTGCAACAGATGTGGGGGCCACGTCAGTGTCTCTGGCCATAAGGAACTCTAACAGTACCCACACATCGAGGAATAAAAGCCAGCTCTCCACGCACACAGGAACGTGCAGTGGCACCGCCATTATCCTGGCCCAACCCTTCAAGGGCCCTAGGAGGCCACCTACCATCAGCCTCATCTGACAGGTGGGCAAACCCAGGGAGACAGATGCAGCTGATGCCTGTCCAGGTGACCATTATCTGGCTGCTGCCCCATCCCCCAGCTGGTGGGCCACACCCGTGTCCTTCTCTGGAGGATAGTCTTGGTTGACGGAACCACCTAATCCTGAAATACCTGGGAGGTATGCCTCGTCCCCCAGGGGCACCTCACAAGCAGGACTTGTTGATGGAAGGTTCCTGCTCTGGTGGGACAACTGCTGTGGCATTTGCAAACATGTGCACACATCCTCTGACATCCTTCCCTCGAGTGTGGGCTAGATCTAGAGACTCACTTCTCACAAATAATAGGATGTGGCAGAGGCGAGTGTGATCTCCAAGACCACAGGGCCACTTCCTCCTTGCTCTCTCTCGGATACTCACCTGGGGGGGGGGGGGGGACCGGCAGCATGAAGATGTTCAATCAGCCTCATCAAAGGCGCACACGGTGGGGAATCGAGCCAAAGATCCCACAGCCACGCCAGTAAGCCAGCTTGGGAGTGGATCCTTCAGACCTAGTCAAGCCCTTGGCGTCCACAGCCCCATCCTCATCTCAGGTGCAACCTCAAGAGAGACCCTGAGTCTGAACAACCCAGCTAAGCCACTCCCACATTCCTGATCCTCAGAAACTATGTGAGGTAACAACTGTTTATTGTTTTAAATCACTGTGTTTGGGGATCATTTGTTAGACAGCAATGAAAACACCAATACCATTTCTGCGCTGCAGTTCATACTCCAGGGCACCCTCTGGGATCCAGCAGCACTACTTCTAAAGCCACATGTCTGCCTGGCTTCTTCCTTTTGTCTAACTTGCTTCCCTCATTCCTTTCAAGTTTCTTCCTGAGAGCTCTCCTTCAGGAAATCACTCGCACAAGAACCCCTCTCCAAGCTCCACTTTTAGAGAACCCAGCCTAAGCACTGAGGCACAGAGAGGGAAAGCAACTTGCTCAAGGCCACAGAGCCAGTGATAGGAGCAGACCCTCAGCCCAGACTCACCATGTGGTTCATGGACTTGAAGTTGAGATAGGTGGGCACTTCCATGTAGGAGCTGCAGAGAGTCAGGATGCTCAGGCAGAAATCCAAGAGCTGCAGGGTCATCAGTGGGACCTTGGAGGGGCCCTTTGGAGGAAGAAGACAGACAAGCAAGTCAGCCCCAACCCAGCGGCCCGGGTACCATGGGGCACACAGTGGCCCCTCAGCTTGAGAGACTGTCAGCCAGAGACATCGACGACTCCCTGGTCCATGGTACCCAGAAAGAAATGGAGGTCCATTTCTCAGACGTTCACACCATGGGCTGGTGCAAACCCAGGACTAGGACCAGGGTCTCCTGACTCCCAGCCCAGGGCCTTATAATGTAGCTTCTCAGCCTCCTCAAGGACCACAGTCAGGGGAAGTGTGAAAAGCAACTTTGGGGAACTGCGTCTGTGATTGGCACCAGGCGTCGCGGGCATTCCCACCAAGGATGTTCACCATCCTTACCTTCCTTTCTTCAATGTGGTTACAAAGGAGAGACAAAACAGGGGCTGGGGAGGGAAACGGGGCATGTCCCGGTTCTTATGGTGTAAATTCACACGTGGTTGGCATTTTTTCCGTTCTTACCACGTGCTAAGCACCCTGTGCACGCTTTCCTCATGTACTGCTCATAAGACATATTGATGAGACATGATCTCAAGACACATTTTACAGGGAGAAACCTGGGGTGAGGGACTTCCCTGGTGGCGCAGTGGTTAAGAACCCATCCGCCAATGCAGGGGACACGGGTTCGAGCCCTGGGCCGGGAAGATCCCACATGCCACAGAGCAGCTAAACCCGTGCACCACAACTACTGAGCCTGTGCTCTAGAGCCCACGAGCCACAACTACTGAGCCTGCATGCCTGGAGCCCATGCTCCGCAACAAGAGAAGCCGCCACAATGAGAAGCCCACGCCAACACAATGAAGAGCAGCGCCCCACCCCCCGCCGCAACTAGAGAGAGCCCACGCGCAGCAACAAAGACCCAACGCAGCCAAAAATAAATTTAAAAAAAATAATAAGAAATGTGGGGTGACTTGGAGGAGCTCAGGGACTTGCTCAAGCTCACCGACTAGAAAGGACCCTGGGGGCTCCCACGCTCACTGGCCTGGGCTCCTGCACCTCCCCCGCTGGCCGGCTATGGGACATGGGACATACTCACCGCCCGGCTGCTGCTCCGGGAGACAAACTTGAGGTAGGCGGGCAGCTCGATGTAAGAGCCCAGCAGGGTGAGCAGGCACAGGAGGAAGTCCATGATTTGCAGGGACAGGAAGGGCAGCAGGTACTTCTCCCGGTTCTGAAAGGCAGGCCCAGCATGGTCAGGGGTCCCTTGCACAAGGCGCTTCCATGCAGCCTGATGGCTCCACGGGCCCCCTGGCCCACAGGTCCCTTCCGTCCCGGGGAACTCGGTGCTCTCCTGAATCACCTGTGGATCTTGGCCGAGGTCACCCCATGGGGATCCACATGCCTTCCTCTGAGTGAGGCTCTGGGCGCGGGGAGAAGGTAAGGCCCAGGTCCTGAGGGTGAGCAGTCTCGGTGTCCCAGGAGGAACCGGGAATAGTTCCCATCTACAGAGATAAGCGCCTGGGGGCTTCAGGACCAGGGTCTGCCTCAACTCGCTCTTAAGAACCCAGTGACCAAAGACTTTGTGTCCATTTGACAAATGAGGAGGGATCAGAGAAGACTTCCTGGAAGTGGGGGCACCAGGGCGAGAGCTGGAAAGAAGCAGGAGGGAAGGGGAGGGTATTGGTGGCAGAAGGGCTGTCCTGAGCCAAGGCCCGGAGGTGAAGAAACCTGTGCTGCTTTAACAGTGGGTCTTGACTCTGTGTGGGCCACCCCCGGGGATGTTCAGTCATAGTGAGGGACCCTGAGAGGCTGAGGCTGAAATCCCTCTCCTTCAACTGAAAGCAAGTGACCACTATGACCAGTATAAATGGGTAGGAACCCACAGCTGGGGACAAAAATCACAGAAAAGGTGGTTTCGTGGTTTCTCACGTGGTTGTCTAAAATCACTCAGGAGGCAGCCGAAACAGCCCAGACTGAAGCTCAGGGGCTTCAGGGATGACCTGACCCATTTTCCTAGCTGGACCATTTGTGTTTCTGCGTGGACCACCGGGAACCAAGGTGAAATCACTCCCTGCGGTGTAGGGCTCCCGAGAGAGCAGCGTTAGCTAGGGAGTGAACAATGGCATTTCAGGCAAGGTGGAGACATTCCAAACCAGCACCAAACCTCCAGCCCATCCTGCTGGCCCTGGGAGTGCCAATCCACCACTGTCTGTCCAGGAAGTATTCTCTTTCCGAGGTCTGCTCTCATGGCTATGTGGCGGGGCCCTGGCTTCCTGCCCTGCTGGGGGCCAAGGGACAGACGGGTTCCTTTCTGCAGGAGGCTGAGTCACAGCCCGCCTCTCCCTCTCAATCGCCAGCTGGATGGCACTGAGCTGGACGCATCTACACCCTCCCCTCTGCTCCTCTCACTGATCTCAAAACCCACTGCTTTCTCCCCTCTACCTAGGCCTCAAAATGACCCTTCTTTTCTTCTCTACCAAATTCCCTGCCACCATTTGCAGTTCAAAAGGATGTGGGTTGCCAGCTAGTTCAGCCGAAGTGTCAATGATCGGCAGTGGCCGCAGCCGGCTGTGCACACCCCCGTGCATGGAGGGTGTATTTTCACAGGGAACCGAGGCCTCCAACCTGACGGATCTGGTTCCAAAAAGTAAGTGTGAAGATTTCTAGGGTGCAGATCGGATCTCCTCCAAATACCCACCTCCCACCTCCCAGCATCCAGTGCTGTCCACATAGTGGGTATGAATAGGAGGGACCCGGGAGGGCAGCTGGGCCTCCTTGCCAGCCCGCAGATCCTGGCTCCCCTTCCCCTCCCCGACCGGCACTCACCTTGACCACGCCCACCAGCAGGCTCAGGCTGATGATGAAAAGCATGGTGATGAGCAGGAAGCTGGAGATCAGTTCCGCTGAAAGGCGAAGAGAGCGGTGAGGGGCCCGGAAGTGCCCCTCCAAGGGGCACAAGTGTGGTCCCTCCAAGGACCACACTTTGGGAACCACTGGTGTGGGCACTATGCCCGTGAACCAGAAAGCCCAGGCCCTGCCCTCCTGCTGTTCTCAGTCTTGAGGGGCACACAGAACATTTCAGGTGACACAGGACAGTATAACACAGGGTGCAGGGTGGGAAGGGGGCCTGGGGTCTGCCTTTACCAGGATGAGGTGGGGGAAGGCCTCTGAGGAGGTGGCCTGTGGGCCGAGTGGCCAGGAGTCCAGATAGGGACCCCAAGACAGGGCCCAGCTTGGTGGGGTCAGCGCAGCTGGAGCGCGGGGAGTGAGGGGGAGCGTGGACGGAGCCACAAGGTGTGGGAATGTGGCCAGGGAGGGCAGCAGGGGCTGGAGCCCCCACGAGTAGCTGCGATTTTATTCTGGGTGACGGGCTGCTATCGAGCAGGAGAGTCCCGCTGTCACCGTTCTAAGCTGATTTGGTTTGCAAAGCGCCATCCTATCTGCTCTCACACCTGGAGACTTCAGTGTGAACAAGTGGAATTTCTCCATTTGCAGACGTCAAAAAGGACAAGTGGCAGAGCCTCAACTCCACCCCTAGCCGGTGCCCATCCCCCTGCTACCCCACCCCACTTTGGCTTCCCCTGGACCTACCGATCCTGAGGTAGCCCGTCTTCGAGAACTTGCAGGAGGCCTTGCCGTGGGCCACCTCCACTGAGTGCTCAATGAACAGCAATACGCTCATGATCTGGGGACAGAACAGAGCATCAGTGAGCCGGGGCCTGCACAGCTCCGCCACCAACCCCTCCCACCCCGAAGGCGTGCAGTCAGGGCCTGTGAGGAGGGGTCCTGGAAGAGATGGAATGCGGATCAGTGGGGCACCCCAGGTAAAGTGTGGCCTGTACAGGTAGACAGCTCAAGCTCGTAGTTCCTCCTTCTTCCTCTTCCTAGCTGTGTGAGCTTGGGCAAGTTACTTGACCTCTCTGTGCCTCAGTTTCCCCATCTGTACAATGAGAATAATACTGATAGCTTCCTAAGGAGGCAGATGGGAGGAGTAAATGAGAACATCCCAAGAGGGCACTTAGAACCACATCCAGTTATCCGTAAAGTGATAACTGTGACCTCTGAAGGTCAGGCTTGAGGAAGTGGGGGAGACTGAGGGCTCTCACCAGTGACTGGGTCCCTGCTCTGCACCCTCTTTTATAATGACAGACTCTGAGCATCATGGGATCTGGGAGCATCTGACCTGTGAATCCCAGCCCCCATGGCCCCTCAATTCCCATAGGCAAAATGGAGATAATAATAACACCTGTCTCATAAGGTTGCAGTGGGGCCAGATGGGATAATTCACTTAGAGTACCTGCCAAATAGTAAGCGCTCAATCTGTGCTATTATTATTGTTATTATTCCCTCTAGACTATAGGTTCTAGGTAGGGAAGGACTGTGTCTCTCTTGTTCACTGCTCTAGCTGTTGTAGATGAATGAACAGAAGGATGGACGGAGGGATGGATGCATGAACGAATAAACCCTATTCCCTCAGAGGAACCTTGCTAAGAATGACAGAGAAGGGGCAAATCTAATGGGCATGAGTGTTGCCATGGCCCTGGCAATAACTGAAGTCCAGCCACGAAACTGCAGATTGAAAGAACCTTGGAGGTCACCTTACCCCTGCCCTCCATCTTCTAATGCAAGAATACTGTGCCATGCAGCCTCTACTTAAATGCTTCCAACCACGGGGAACTCACAACCTTCTGTGTGTCCATGCTCTTACAGCAAGGCTTTCCCCCCACCATACACACACACTTCTCCAGATGCCATCTGCCCACTCTGCCAACAAGATGTCTCCTCCCTTGTAGCGGATGTCCTACCTCTATTAATATGGCCTAAGTTTACACTGGCTTTCTAGGCGGCCCTTCACTAGTAACTGACGCTCGGCTGACAAGCAAATAGACACCCACCATCTGTTTCCCCCTAGCTGATTGTGTGGGTTTTTTTTAGCTCAGACATAGGTTTCGATTTGTCTTCCTACCATATTACATCTTGTTCAGGGGACAGAAAGGGACAGCAGAGAAGACTGATGAGGAACTGGGCTCCAGAGCCAGTCAGAGGTGGATTTGTATCCAGGTCATTATGTGACCTTGGGCAAGTCACTTTACCTCTCTGAATTCCCTCATCTGGAAACTGGCAAACACTGGATTTAATAAGGAACAAATTGCATTGTACTGGCGAAGCACTGAGCTTGGAGGCTGGCAGCGGGTGCTCAGCAAGTATAATCTGCTTTTGGCTGGTGTGAGCTTACGTGGGGCAGTCTAGCAGTACCGTGAGGAGAGTGCCAGGGGGCTGACAGTGAGCTTGTTCTAGCTGCCCCCTCTACGTGGTGTGGGGTGAACCAGAAAGGCTTTGTTTCACCAGGAGAGTGGAAAACAGCTCAGAGCGGAAAGCAGACATGGTGGGGGCTGTGGCTGGTACCCACAGGAAACAGCTCGGAGAGAGAAATGTGGCTTCCTCATCCCCTAAAGCCTGGAGCTCCAGCCCCTCTTCTCCCAGTTTCCCCTGTAATGAGGAAGAGAGAAAAGGAGGCAGATGACGGTTCAGTCCAGGACAGAGCAGGGCACCCTGAAAGACTGGGAGCTCTGGGGCTCCTGCGGTGTGCCAGCAGAGCACAAATGAGTCACCACAGCTGGGCTTAGAAGGGCGCTAGCATTCATCGGCCGTGGCACAAGAAGGCTTTTGAAGTCCCAAGAGTCCAGGATTGTCTGAGATCTAGATAGAAGCTCAGAATCAGACAACCCCAACGTCCAATCACTGGAAAGAGCCTCTGCCCACTTATTTTATAAGTTCCTTCTGCTTGTTTTCTAAGCTCAGAGAGGTTAGGTGGCTCGCCCAAGGACACACAGCAAGTTGGGGACAAAGTGGAGACCGGAGTCCCAGTGTCCCAGTGCTGTCCTGATGCCTTCCCACACACCCCACTCCCCGAGTCACCTCAGAGCCCTGCTAGCCCCGACCCCAGAGGGCTCAGATATTTTGATCATGTGCCTATGTCAACAAAACCTTTTGAACACACTACTCTCTATTTCTTGATTTCCAAATTATATGCATGTGCTCCTGTCTTGGTTTATAATGAACATCATAAAACACACATACCAAAAAAATCCAGAAATGAACGAAGAACATGATTGACAAATTTAGAAATTCTAATATTGCCACTCCGAGGCCCCAGGGGTCACCTTGGGTATCACCCCACTTTGGAGACCAGTGCTAACCCACAAACCACTCCCCAGATCCTCAGTTCTGGCCCCAACATCTCCCACAGCCCTGCCACCATGTCTGCAATCCTGCCATTAGCGTCCCAGCTGCCCCTCTCCAACCACGCCTCCTGAATATCCTGGGACCCCAGGAAGGGGAGGGAAGAGGAGGGACACTTGTACAGCCCGACTCCGTGCCAGCTTTGCCACCCACACCATCCCAGCGATCCTCCCAAACCCAGCCAAGAGACTGTTCTTAATGCTCCCACCCCCATATCACAGATGAGGAAAGCGAGGCTCAGAAAAGTCCAGTAATTTGTCCAAAGCCCCCCAGCTGATCATCTGTAGGGCCGCGATTCAAACCCAGGCCAGTGGGCCCTGGATCTGATTCTCTTCCCCCCTCCACTGTCCTCCCAGCATCTCCCAGCCTCCTAGCTCTGCCTGGGGCCTGCCCTCCTCGCCCACTCCCATGTGGGTGCCCAGCAGAGTCAGCAGGGCACCTCCTCTTCCCTCTGCCGTCTCCTCCACCTCCCACAGCTTGTGCAAGCAGCAGCAGCAGACACCAGAAGCATTTCTACTTTTGTAAAAACCACCTGTGTTTAAAACCAACCTCATCCTTTACTCTGTTTCACCTTCTCAACCATCCTGTAGAGAGAGGGAGATAATTCTGTCCCCATTTGCCAGACGAGAACCCTGAGTCTCACCGAAGGCAAGAACTAGCCCCAGGTCACAGAGCAGGGCAACCTCAGAGTCTGACTCAGACCTTCTGCTGGCCCCTAACCTTCAATGGAAGACACCAGTCCCTGATCCAGGAGAAAGATAGGCGTCTCAGCTCCCTAGGAGATGGGGTGGAGAGGAATTGACATTTCTTGTGCACCTACCGTGTGCTTGGACCTGTACACACAGGCTTGCACCACCATCTCCCAAAACCCTGCAAGAGAGGCAACATTTTCCCCATGGTATAGATGAGGAATAAAGGCTCAGCAAGGAAAATTCACACGCCCTGTGTCACGTGGCCAGGCTGGGATGTGATCCCTGTTGCCTGGGTTCCCAGGGTCCAGGCTCCACTCAAGGCTGAGTGGTTGCTCTGGGGCCCAGCCCTGGTCTCACCAACCATCTGGCAGCTGACCCCCATCCTTGGACACCCGCAGCTCAGAGGACAGCAGCTGGAACTTGAGACCGCTCCCACTGCCTCACGGCTGTGTAACCCTGGCCAGGTCCTGGCTCCTCCGTGGTCTCAGTTTACCTCCTCCAGTCAACGTGGAGAGTCACCCCTATTCGCACTGGAATGATTGAACTCCTGCCAACTGCAGCACGTCACACCTAGGCTGCCCAGGGTCTCCCACCCCAGAGCTGCACCCCACTCATCAGAAGGCCCTCACTGCTCCACCCAAGTCCCCAACCAAGAGCTGTTTGTAATTCCAGAAAGTGCCTGGCTTACCTGTAGCATAAGCTGGGAGAGGCCAGGAAACTCCAAGAGTCAAGATTTCCCAGGCCACCTGGCCCTCCCCTTCCCCTCACGCCCCTGGTTTCCACCTGGACACAGAGCTGCCCTCTCCCTGATCTCTGAGGACCTGCCTGGGCCATGACTCATGCCCTCCTGCTACAAGAACGGGGCTTCTCTCCTCCCACAGTGCCCAGGCAGATGGCATTCACTCGCCCAACTTTTCCTCCATAATAGCATCTCCTCACTCACTGTACCTTAATTCCACATGGTGAGATCACGTGGTTAAGAGCCAGGTGCTGGAATCAAGTGGCCAGGGCCCCAGCCCCAGCTCTGTGGCCTTGAGCAAGCCACTAACCTCTATGATCCTCAGTCTCCTCATCTGGGAAATGGGGCTAATAACTGGACCTGCCTCGTAGGGTTGCTCTCAGGTCAAATGACGCGCCCGCGCCAACCCTGGCATACAGCAAGTGCTCCACCAGTGCACACTGCTGGGCAGACACACTCTTGCTCCCTCGTTTCTTCATCCAGTAAACACTCTCTGAGCACATGCTGCCTCCAGGCCCTGTCTGGGAAAACCACGGACCCTGGCCTGCAAGTGTCACAGTCCCCAGGGGAACCCAACAGGTGACCAGTGTGTTTAGAATCACGACATGGGACATGCAGGGGACTCAGAGTCCCCTGATGAGGGAGTGATGACAGCTGTTTGGAAGGCACAGGGAGGGTTTCACAAACAGGAAAAGCTTGACCGTGGCAGAGAGGAGAGAAAAGCATTCCAGCCAGAGTGATCATCGTGTGTAAAGGCCCAGAGCCAGCAGTACAGACCCAGCGAAACTCGGGGGCAGGGAAGAGGCAGGGAAGGCCTCTTGCCTGAAAGAGGGGATGTCACTTGTGGGAAAGTGAAGCCCAGAGAGAGGCAGTAGCCAGCCCAAGGCCACACAGCAAGCGTGTTGCAGAGTCAGAATCAGCCTCAGTCCTCCTGACACCACACCAGGGCTCGGGCTGCATGACCGAATCAGTCCTGGCCACGCTCAGCACGCCCACTGCCACCTCCACTCTCCATTCCCCTTTCTCACCTCTTCCCTCGGCTTCTCCCTGGTTTCAGTTCTCACTTTCATCCCCTCCCCGACTCTTCTTTCTCAGTAACAAACACAACTTCCCTAAGCTGAGCAATGGAGGAAGTGGCTGGGAGGCCAGGAGAATTTCTACTTGTTTTCCT
The DNA here is from genome assembly GCF_011762595.2 of Tursiops truncatus. Classification (NCBI taxonomy): domain Eukaryota; kingdom Metazoa; phylum Chordata; class Mammalia; order Artiodactyla; family Delphinidae; genus Tursiops; species Tursiops truncatus. The sequence goes on along the minus strand of NC_047034.1, from coordinate 159,753,182 downwards.
GGTGGCTCTGAGAAGCAACCAGCAGCCTGAGCTGAAATGAAGGGGGCAGCAGTTGTAGGAGGAGAGGAAGAATCAGGTAGGGTGGAGGGATGAGAGCACTACTGAACATGGCCGTGGCCATAACGATGGCGATGCCGCAGCTGAATGGAAGAGAGATGAGGGTCAGGCGGGACTGACAATGGTGACATGCTGGGAGGCGGAACTGGCCATCCCGTGGCTGCATTTGGCAGGCCGGTGACAGTTATGACCCTCTGGGCAGTGATAATAGAGGTGGCGGTGGATGCTGCAGGGGTGCTGGTGATAGAGGTAACCACAGGGCTGCTGGGAAGTGGTAATTAACTGCAATGACAGTCAGGCCATGCTGTGCTGCTGCTGTTGATGGCAGAGGTGAGGGCATGTTCTGATGGTGGTGACACCAGATCCCCTGGCTCTGGGGATCAAACACCAGTTCCCGGTCCGAGAACATGGGCCCACCCTCTCGGACCTCCTGGGGGGCTTAAGACACACCCTCTCATAAGCAGGCAGGCAGGAACCCATCCTCTGAGCTTCCGGGGGATAAAATTTACAGGGACACCCAATGCTCAGTGAGCATTTACTATGTGCCAGCCAGTGCGTGGACACTTTCCTGTCTGTTAACTCCACTTCTCCTCACAAGTCTGTGAGGTCAGGACTGTTTACCCACTTACGTCCAAGGAGAACAGGGACTGTGGGTGCCGCGGCCGAAGCGGCACAAGGAGTCCGGCCTGGGCTTGTCCTCAACCCTTCCCAACAGAGATAACGCCGTTTGCACAATGGGAAACCGGTCCCAAGTGCACAGCCCTTCCTGCCCCTCTCCCCTTCCAGGGCTGCTCCACCCTGACCCTACATCCTCCGGCTCTGGCGGCCTAAGAACTCAGGGGCTCTGACACTCAGACTGTTATTATTATCACTGTCGTCCTCTTCGTCTTCAGCAGCAGCAGCATCGCCCCCACCCTGAAGCTCAGTCCCCTCTACCTCACCCACCCACCCTGTTTTCCCTGGGGGTCCCCTGGGGCTGTCTGGCGAGAGGATGGGAGCAAAGAACCAGATGTGTCAGCGTCAAGAGGAAGCTCCCCTCCCCTAACCCCACCCCATACTTCCTGTCACAGCTTATCGGGGGCGACTGCGTGGGGATCATTCCCCCGCCGCTGCAGCACTATCTCCCCAGCCGCCTCCCCAGCTGGCCCAGATAAACATCACGATGTGCCCCCCCCCCCCCCCCCCCCCGCCAAAGCCAAGGCTCAGCTGTTGCCCCAGCCGGGCAGCCTTCACCTCCCTGGGAGCCTGGCTCCTCTGGAGGCTGCGGCTCTGCTGTCCACCCTCCCATCCCCGCCCCCTCCTACTATTAATTGTCCCCCCACAACCCCGCCTGGCCCCTTTACTCCTCTGTGCCTCAGTTTCCTCATCTGTAGAACAGAGAGAAGGCTCCACCCACTAGCAAAGCTGTAGTGAGGAAGGAGCGCATGAGGTGACATATGTCTGCTACCAAAGATGATGATTCAGAAAGATCGAGTGACCAGCAGAAGCATTTGGTGTGGACTCCAAGCCACAGGTCCCCGTGGCCGTTGTAATAGCCCACCCTGGAAACAACCCCAATGTCCTCCCCCAGTACAACAGGCCAAATACGTTGTGATATATTCATGCAGTGAAATACTAGACAGCAAGGGGGAAATGAGCTGGATACACACGGCCACACGGAGGAAGGTTGCAAATGCAATGTTGAGAGAAAGAAAGAGCCCATGTTGTGTAATCTCATCCCTGGGTACTTCTAGAACTACGTGTGTTGGAAGAAGTCAGTGGGGCCCACGTAGTGATGAGGTGGGGACACCAGGGGCCCTTGGGGGCTGGTCCCATCCTATTTCTCAATCTGGGTAGAGGTTACCTGGCTGTTCACTTTGAAAAAGGTCACCAAGATATGCACTTATATAAATTATGCATCAATAAAAGGTTTGCAAAAGTAAAATAAAATCGAGATTGGTTGCCACCGGGTCAGACCCTGGGGATTTCACAGATGGATCAGGCTGGGCCAAGCCCTGGCTGAGCCTCCGGGCCTCCAGGGCGGACCACATGACCCCCAGGACCCCAGCAGGTGGGGGTGGGAGCTGCCCTGGGATGGAGGGAAACGCTGGGAGCTCAGGGTCCAGGAGTTGGGGCTCCAGGAAGGCTTCTGAGAAGCAGTGAGTCTTAAAAGAAGATTTCTCCCAAAGGGCAGTGGGAAGGGTGTTCCAGGCAGAGGGAACAGCAGGGGCGAAAGCAAAAGAGAGTGAGACGCATTTAGGAAACTGCAAGAAGCTTCTCTTGGGGAACTGTGACTTGGGCTTACCATGTGCCAGGTACAGAGGAGGCCCCCAGGAAATGGCAGCTTCTGGGTGGCTGGGCCAGTGGAGGGATGCAGGAGATGCTAGGGGGACATGTGGTTTTACAGGGATGTGACTTTGGGGTCAGCAGGGGTGGGAGAAGGAGCACCCCGGGCAGGGGACAGCTTGTACAAAGGCCGGGAGCTGGCAGAGAACAGAGTCCGGATGGCGTGTGCCAAGGTTCATCACCCTGCAGGGTGGGAAGGGCCAGGACGGGAGCAGCTCGCTCTGGCACCACGTCCAGGAAAGCCAGCGTGTCATCCTCTGAGCCCTGTCCCTTGCCTGTGCCCTGCGTGTGACAGCCCAGCAAGGCCTGTCCTCTGCTCTCTGCCCTTTGACCTTTCAGACCTGCCCCCATGAAAGAAGACAGGATGGCAAGCCTTCCCCTGAAGGAGCAGGCACTAAGGGCAAAATTTCTGGCCCAGTGAATCCCAGTGGCTTCTGCCATTCTTGGTAGCGGGGGCAGTGGTCATCCTTTATGGGCACCCATTTGGGAGCTCAGAGTCAGCCTCCAGGCTGGGTCCACACCCCCATCCTCCTCCACTTCTTGAGTATCTAGAGAAGTACCCTGCACCCACCAAGCAAGCCCCATAAAACATCAATTCCTTATGTACCTTCAGGGCAAAGGTCCCCACGTGACAGTAAATGTTACTATGACTGGAGCATTCAGGAGAGGCCAGGTCCCCTGAACACTGACACACACTCGTTCATTCCTCCTCGCCTCAGCCTTTTGAGGCAACTTCAATTATTATTCCCATTTTCCCCCCGTTTTGCAGGTGCCATTGAGACTGCATCTTTGCATGTGGGCCCCGTGTTTCTAAGAACGAGGCCCCCCGGATATTACGGTTGAACCCCACCCCATTGCTGCCAAGAAGCCTGCCCCTCCCCCACCGCGGTCTGGAGCAGCAGCAGGGGAGCCTGGGCCCGGAGCAGGACACCCGGGCTCTTGTTCTTTACCTACCCCGGGCTGCAAAGTCGCTTGGCCTGTCCAAGCCTCGGTTTCCTCTTCTGTCAAATGGGGGCTCCAGGGGTAGCTACAATGTGTGAGGCACTCGCTGGGCGCTAGGTGTGTCTCCCACCTGGTTTCCTTTGAGTCTCTGACCTTGCAGGTCATAGTTATTGGCCCCCAGTTGACAGGGGAGGAAACTGAGGCTCGGGGAGGGGGAGGGACACGCCGGGCCTGCAGCAGGGCTGCGGGGTGGAAGGCGGGAGCCGGCGCCTCACTCTGTACAGCTCCCTGCTCAGCTTCCTGCCTCATTAGAGGTTCTGTGCACCCTCCCCTTCCCCTGGTGGGGTGCGGGTCCCCTGGGAGACCAATGCAGGCCTCATAGTGAGCTCAGAGCGAAGCCCTGGTTCCAGGCCACTGCCCTGGGCTCAAAATAAAAGCCTCACTTCCTGGGAGGCTCTGGACTAGGGTGGTGACCAAGAACCTCGGCCCACCCAGGCTCTGCCTTCCAGCCACGGGGCCGGGTCTGAGTGGGGCCCCAGCCCCTGCACCAGCCCCTGGACCCTCCCCCAGGTTGGTGCCTCTCCCAGCTATGGCCCTCTGACAGCAGTGGGTCCCTCTGACCAAGGTGATGCCCGATGTCTGGAACCACCATTCCCTACCCCCCATTCCCAGAAGCCCCTTATTTCCCTTCCCTTCCCTTCCCTTGGGCCTGAGAACCAGGAAGTGGGGAGGGGATAAGGCCCAGCCTGGGGTCTGGCCTGTCCTGGCCCACCTCACACAGATGACTGGTCACCATCACTCAGCCCACCAGGCCTGGTGCAGGAAGAGACCAACTTTGCCCCCAGAAGGCCCTGCGTGTCACCCCGCTTTGGCCCAGGGGGTCCAGTGGTCCTCTCGATGGCTCCAACATTTTATAAGCTAGAAGGCAGAGTGCACACCCCAGAGATGGGGAGCACAACTGAGTTCCCACCAGGGCCCCTTGGTCAGGGCACTGGGGAGGGGCCACGGCTCCCACTCTACCCCACATGGGAGCATCAGGCGTGAAGGCAGAGGTTCTAACAGACGACCTAACAGTTGGGACCTATTTTTAGGCCCCAAACAGATGAGCTCTCGAAAGGGGAGTGGCCTCTGGTCACGTCCCACAGCCCACACTGGGCACTCGCCTGCCAGCCCTCCTCTCCAGTGGGGTCACATCAGCTCAATACCTCAAAACAGTCACCCTGAGACAGGGACCACTGGCCCCATTTAACAGAAGAGAAAATTGAGGCTCAGACAGCAAAGGCACCTGCCTGCTCAAAGTCACCTCATGAGTGAGTAATAGAGACAGGTCTGTGATCTTTTCCATCCCAAAGTGGAGCAGAGAGAGAAGAGCCACTGGAATTCTGAGGAGGACAAGCAGGAGGGCTTCCTGGAGGAGGAGACTTCCCATGAGCTGGACCATAAAGAAGAAATGAAGACTGGGTGACGGAAGGGTCTCTCAGAGAGACAGACCACCCCTGGGCCGTGGGCCAGGTAAAGAATTCATTTGTTCACTTGCTGGCTCATCCCACACACCAGGGTGCTGGTAGCTGGGGCCTGGAGCAAGACCTTCCCCCACCTCCCTGTGTGACCTGGAGCAAGTCAGGGACCCTCCTGGGCCTCTGTTCACCCATCTGTTAAATGAGAGAACTGGGTCAAACAGAGATCCATCCTTCTACCATGAAGCCTGAAAGAAGTCAGGCATTTGGTCCAGTCTTAACCCTGCTGACCTCTGTAGCCTCCCCCACCACACCTCACGACCATCCTGCCCTTGACCCCAGCTCTATGAGCTTCTCCGTGCTTCCAGAGCATCACCTGACCTTTCCTACCTCCCCGCCTTTGCTCTCTGCTCCCTCCACAAGCATATGCCCTTTTCTCCCCCAACATTCCCAAGCAAAGTCCCACTCATCCTTATCACTCCGGCCTCCTCCCAAAAGCCCTCGCTGAATCCCCAGCGTCCACCCCAGGGCTGGGCTAAGGCCTCTCATCTGTGCCCCCATAAGAGCCAGCACTGTCATCCATCAACGCCATCATCACAGTTTTTCCTTGGCGGGTTGGAATCCCTAGAGGGCAGAGGCCAGGAGTGAGTCAGGCCCATGTGCTGGCCTGGGGCTGGGCACCAAAAAGAAAGACACGTTTGAGAACAAATCTGCCTTCACTGGAGGCTCCTTTAAATAATGGAGGTTAAGTGCTCTATTATTAGCCGTGCCTCAGACACGGAGCCTGTTGTCAGCACAACCGTAAGTCAAGTGGTCAGACCCCAGAGCACCGGTAGAGCAAGTCACTTCACAGTAGAGAAACCTGACAAACGCGACCTCAGCCAGGTGATCAAGGTCAACATCAAGTGATAAGACACGCGGAAGTACACCCCCTTGATATGAAGTGCGGAGAAGGGCACTTTACCTCTGTGGTCATCCTCCCCAAACACATTGCCCAAGTCTAACCATGAGAAAGCACCAGGCAAGTCCCATTTGATGAATATTTGACAGAATACGTGACTAGTACTCTTCAAAACTGTCAAGGTCTTCAAAAACAAGGAAAATCTGAAAACTCTCACAGCCAAGAGAAATCTAAGGAGGTGTCATGACTATATATAACATGGGATCCTGGAAGAGAAAAAGGACGTTAGAGAAAAGCTGAAGAAATCGGAATAAAGTATGGACGGTAGTTAATAATAGTATATCAATATTGACTCATCAGTTGTGACAAATGTACCATATTAATATAAGATGCTAACAGTCATGGAGCCCAGACGTGGGGTATACAGGAACTCTGTGCTATACAATTTTTCTGTAAATCCAAAACTGTTCTAAAATAAAACGTTTATTTTAAAACGTAATACATGTTCATTGTACCAAATACAGAGAATACAGAAAAGTAGCAAAAAATGAGAGCTTTCACAATCTATAACCCAGAGACAAGCCATGGCCAGCATCAGTCTCATTTCCTCCCGGCCCTGTTTTGGTGTATCCTGTTGCTACAGGGTTGAAATCGCCACAGCTTTAAGCTTTTGATCAGACAACAAATTTCTAATGGAATTCCAGGTGCCTTGGACAGGAGAGGTTAGGGAGGGAGATATTTCTAGGCAAAAAGGTCTTCTGGGTCCCTATCTCCCGCCATTAACTTGGGACAGACATGCTTTGGCTTGCCAGGCAAACCAGAACCAAAGAGGCCAATTTACAAAAGTTCTCTGACTCCTCTGTGTGTGCAAGTTGGAGTCAGAAAATGTTCATGAACCAGGGAATCCTCTACACAAACCCAGTGAAATGCTGAGGAAGGTCCTCCAGCCATTGGACACGGAGGTCCTCCAGTAATAACGGCCCGATGACTCAGTAAAGTGGGGCATTGTCTCAGGATGCCAAGAGCCCGATTTAACCCTCCCCAGAGGGGTCCGGTCCACGAATAGCTCTCCGTGTGCAGGGCCGTCGCCCATGACTGGCTCCAGACGACGACCAATCTGGGTGATCAACACATCTGGATGGCAGCTTCTCTTTTTCCATCCAGATGTTCAAGGCCCTGACAGCACACCTGCCGCCCAACTGCCAGGCCACAGAGAAAGCCCCCAGGCCCTGCCCTTTCTGGGAAGGAGCAGAGGCCTCTTACAGAGGAAGCAGGAGGATGACCCTCCACTGGAATCACTCAAGGACCCCAGCCCAGAGAAGACCTCCCAGGGCCAGTTGTACAGCTTCCAGACTTTTCTTCTGTTCTCCTGCCTTCGGGTCTAGAACATCCCATGGCTCCCCATGACCCACATTAAAGACAGTGGTTCTCAACTGGGAGTGATTTCAGCCCCAGGAGACATTTGCAATATCTGTAGATATTTGGGGTTATCACAGCTGGCGGTGTGCTACGGGCATCTTGTAGATAAAGGCCAGGGATGCCGCTAAACATCTTACAATGTACTGTTCAGTCCCCACAACAAAGAATTCTCCAGTCCCAAATATCAATAGTGCCCTATAGTGAAGGCCCAGCCTCCAGCCTGTCCCTCCAAATCCCTCCCACCTCTCGCTGCCCAACCTAAAGCCCCCGGGTTAGTCTATGTAGGGTCCCCTGCACAAGCCACTGTCATCAGCCTCCACACCTCTGCACACCTATCCCTCCCCCATCCATACTCCCCACAACCAAACTCTACACCTCTGCCAGTGACACCTCCTCCAAGAAGCCTTCCTTGATCACTTGCCCACACATCCTCCAGCTCTTTGGGTAGGAACTGATGTCACTTAACTGTGTACAGGTGAGGACCTCGGACGGCATGATCAAAAAGAAACCGCAAGGGTTACAAAACCCAGGGTTTGCAAGTCAGACCCAGCAGCCTGCAAATGGATTTGACTTGGTCTGCACAGGGATTTCTTTTTTACCTCAAATCAGTCATCAACATGGAAACAGCAGAAATTGTGACATAAAAGCCTCTGTTTCCTGTTTCTCCAAATGTCAAAAGAGCGGCTGCTGGGGCCCACATTCCTCCATGGCAACAATCAGCGGAAACAGAGAGCGGCCGCCAGAATAGACCCAGAGCAGGCTCCCCAGGTCACTGCAAGGTCCATCTGCCCCACTACGCTCACTTACAGGAGCTGCCTGGCCCCTGGAGGCACTGGAGTTTGAGACCTCTGAGCTGGTCCATACCCTCTTGTCCATCATCTTATAAAGGAAAAACTGAGGCCCAAGGGAGCAGCTTGTCCAAGGTCACATAGCCAGTTAGTGGCAGAGCAGGGGTAGGGACCCAGGGGCCTGCTTCCCACGGCGACACCCCTGCTTACTACACTGTGTTTCCAAGAATGTTGCACAATCTGAGAGCTTGAAGAGGCCCTAAGGACTTGGTCTGGGGACAGTCAAGAGCCATTCACTCCTCTCAGGAGCACTCTTGCGTTGGAGAAGCTAGGCAGAGCAACCTCTGGGCCCCGCCCAAAATCAGTGTTCTGAGGTCTGACTGCTTGACTTACAGGTGTGCTGGCAGCAGGCTCCGTGTCTGAGGCACTGCTAATAATAAAGCAGTCAAACACCTGTCAAGCACTGCTCTGTGCCTTGTAGATATTTACTCCCTTGATCCTGAGAACAACCCTAACAGAGAAGTATTATTATTCTCATGCCCATTTTTTAGACGAGGAAATGGACATTCAGAGAGGTTAAGGAAGTGGCCTGAGGCTGCACAGCTAGGAAGTGATGAGGCCAGGATTTGCACACAGGAGTCTGGATCCAGAGGCTGTGCACCAAACACTGAAGAGCACCAGCCCTCCGAAGGCTGGGCTCTTGCCAGCAGCCCTGCCTGCTCTGCGTGCGGCAGGAAGCAGATGCAGCCAGGTCTGAGCAGTTTCCAGTGGCCCACCACAGTGTGCCAGATTTAGGCTAATTTTGAGGAAGACCTTCCAGGCTCATAAAAGAACTGTTAACCACAGGCCCTGAGTCACCCTGGGAGGAAGGCCCCCGGGTCTGGGGGAGCTGAGTGTGGCTTGGAGCTGTGGGCTGGGGGGATAGTTCTGGACGGGGCAGAACAGAGACCCCAACCTCCAGCCACCAAGACAGAGGGGGAGCCTCTGGCCCCAGGGGCTGTGACTCACGCAGAGTCACTCTGAGTTAATAAGAGACAAGACTCCGTACCCGGCTGTGCACACCAGCCTCCAAAGGGGAACCTCTGGGCCCGTTCCTCCTCGGCTGGGCCCACAGGCGCTCAGGCCAGGCCAGGCACCCTGCTCGTATGTAAGCTAAGAGGATACAGCCCCCTCCCTCGCCTCTGGAAGCACAAAGGGGAGGTTCGCACTTCTCATCCCCTCCAGTGGCCCAGGCCCCATGCCTGTGACCTGACCCCATTTCCTGACAATGATCCCAGCTCACATGTCTCTCAAGACTCCTGGCTTCCAAAGCACTTTCACATCTGCTGCTCCGTTTGTACCCGGATGAACTTGTGGCTGCTAAAGGTCCCATTTCACAGAGGCAGAAACTGAGCCTCAGAGAGAATGTGAGGTACGTTTGCTTAGAACAAGGACCCCGCCTCCCACTCCTGCCACTGCTGCAGGGTCCCCTCCCCCGCTTTGGACAGAGAAGGAGCGCAAGGCCCGGAGCAGGGCAGGGACTTGTCCAGGGTTCCAAGAGGAGGTGGTGAGCAACGGTCCTCCCGTTCGAGGGGTCTCCATAGATCGGGGCCGCCCTCACACACACACACGCACACAGTGTCCCGGGCCGCCTGCACACTCACCACATGGTAGACGGCCAGGGCAGTGGTGGCGATGCGAACGTTAAAGCAGCAGCAGGTTTGGCGGATGGCGGCCGCGCGGGGGGCCATGGTGTTGCCTCCCCTCCTCCGAGGCACTGACAGGGAAGGAGCCAGGAGCCTGGAGCAGAGAAGGAGCCAGGAGCCTGAAACAGGGCAGAAAAGGGAAAGCTGCGGGCGCCCTCCTCACTTCCTTCCTGCCCCTCAGACAGGCAGGGGTAAGGGCGTCACAACTGGGGCGGGGCAGCTGGGAAGGGCCCCAGCTTTCCTCAGAGCACGGCAGCAGGCCCCTGCCACTCCCAGGAGGGGCTTCCCTTACACTGTCGGTACCTACCACTTGCCAGTCCTGGGGTTTAAGCAGTTTCACCCATGCCTTGCTTAGAGGATGCTCACCACCACCCTTGGAAGCAAGGACTGTTAGCAATCCCATTTCCAGATACAGACACAGAGGTCCGGAGAAGTCAAGGCATTCAGCCAAATCACACAGTAGTCAGTGCTGGTGGCAGGATTCAAACCCAGGTCTGTCTGGCTACAAAAATAGCTATTGTCTAGTATTTCCTACATGTTCTAAGCATGGTCCTGGATCCTCACCTTGAATCCTCTAACCACCCGTTTAATCCTCTCCTCAACCCTTTGAGAGAGATACTATTATTATCCCTACTTTGCAAATGAAGAAACTGGGGCACAGAGAGGGGAAGTGATTCGTCCGAGGTTACACAGTTAGCCCGTGGAGGAGTGGGAATTTGAACTAAGGCTTGACTGGTTCTAGAAGCTGTCCCCTCGGAGCTGGTGTTCTCTTCACTCTACCCCAAGCCTCAGAGAGAAGCATGTCTTCCTGAACTCTGTCCAAACCAGGACAAGAATAATTACTAAACAAGTCCATCAACGTGCGTCAGGCCCTGGGCTAGGCTCTTCCCACAGCTGGGTCATTAATGCGTCACAGCAATCTGGGAGACCTGCCGTCAAGCCCCCCTTTGTGAGCCTCAAGGCCCCCTGATGCTCCCAAGCAATCAGGGATCCCCCCCACCTCATTCCTGGGAAAAGTTGGAATTAATCTACCGTGACTATTAAGCAAGCTACACTGGGATCTATACTCCCTTCTCAGATGATAAATTATCCATCCATAGGGCAATAAAGGAAGGGAATATGAGGCATTTGCAGAATTCCTGTAAGAAGTCTGCTCTGCCCAGACACTGAGCTCACTATGTGAATCTTCCAATGGAGAACACAGCAGGACCTGCCGTGAAGTCCCACCCTCTTATGAGATCTCAGATTTAGGATTGGTCACTACAGCTGCCCATCAGTTTTACACCAGGAGAGGTTATAAAAGGTCTCTTAGCTCCTCCCCCTTGGCAGGAGTTGCTCTATTGGACCTACAAAACTTGGCTGGAGGACTTGATCAAGCCTTTCTCTTTGCCAATGAGACCAAGGGGGGCTCTACAAGCTTGGGGCTCCTAGGTGACCCAGCCAATCCCTTCACTACTTCATTTTCAGGCCTGTCTTTCCTTTGTTATAGGCGTTGCTGAGACCAGGCATCATAGAAACGTGGTACAGTGTAGTGATTATCAGCTTGGCTCCAAGGCTCGTGCCTGGGTTCAAACCCTGGCACCTCCTAGCTGGGTAGCCAATGAAGCAAGAAAAGCCCCGTTTTGCCCAAGAGCAGCAAGGCCAGACTGGCTAGAGATGAGGACAGCAGAGGCCAGTAGAGCCCTGAGGCCAGCCTAAGGAGTCTGGATTTAATGGTGCTGGGAAGACATTTGAAAATTTAATACTGTAATAAACGATAGCCATGAATAGTATTATGATTTGGTGAAACCAGAGCAGGTGTGTGAAACCAGAGCCAGTTCCCAGAGGGCCAAATGTACTAATGGAGAAGAGATCATTTTACATGGTAAAAGGATGAATACTTTTCATTTTTATGATGATAAATTCATTTTAATGTGCATTATAAAAATATATATAACTAGCCCATGAAGTCTGTGATTTTCCTTTTGGGGAGTAATATAAAGTCTCATTTTAAAACAGGTGCATTTGGGCTTCCCTGGTGGCGCAGTGGTTGAGAGTCCGCCTGCTGATGTAGGGAACGCGGGTTCGTGCCCCGGTCCGGGAGGATCCCACATGCCGCGGAGCGGCTGGGCCCGTGGGCCATGGCCTCTGGGCCTCCGCGTCCGGGGCCTGTGCTCCGCAACGGGAGAGGCCACAGCGGTGAGAGGCCCGCGTACCGCAAAAAAAAAAAAAAAAAAGGTAAAACAGGTGCATTTAACTAAAAAAGCAGTAAGTCGATTTAAAGAAAACTATCAAGGCAGCCACAGCCCAGGAGGCAGGCAGATGTGGCAGACAGCCATGGAGGCGGTGTGGGCGTCACCGGTTTGGGAATGCTGGCGCATGGGAAATCCCACCGTGGTGTGTGGCCTCAGGCTCGGCACTTGATCTCTCTGAGCTGTTCTTTCCACATCCGCAAAATGGAGGCAGAAGCTCCACCTCAGTGAAGATGAAATGAGGTCATGTGCACACGCATCTTGTTTGTTTCCTCCCTTTCCGGCCCACCCTGCTCCCCCATCTCAACCACATCCAGGCTTCTGGGAGGAGGCAGAGCTGGGATTTGAACTCTGATCTGTCTGATGCTGAGTCCTGGGGCACGCCTCTAGGAGGGGAGGGGCCCGTGACTGCAAGGGGCAGCCGCTTTGTGGGCAGGTGACATCCCCCAAGCACTGTCTCCCTCCCAGAAGCACCAGGGTTCTGAGGGATCTTCTGTTCCTCACTGGGTGGCCAGCCTCCAGCGCACGCTGGTCCCTGCGGGCTGGAGCCTGACCCTCTTTATTTTCACCCCCTCTAACTTCCTAGGGAAAGGATAGCTGTTATCCCAGATGCGAGGTCCCTTGGCCGCGATCGCCGTGGTAGGCAGAATAAAGGCCGTCCCGGGAACTCCCTGGCGGTCCAGTAGTTAGGACTCTGAGCTTCCACTGCAGGGGGCATGGGTTCGATCCCTGGTCAGGGAACTAAGATCCCACATGCCACATGGCGCTGCAAAAAAAAAAAAAAGGCCCTCCAAGTGTCACATCCTAATCCCCAGAATCGGCAAATATATGTTACCCTACAGGGCAAAGGGAACTGGCAGATATGATTAAGTTAGGGATCTTGAGATTATCTTGGATTATCCACATGGGCCCAATGTAATCAAAAGAGACCCCATTAGTGAAAGAGGGAGGTAGAAATGTCAGAGTCAGACAGAGACTGCAAGATGCTACACTGCTGGCTCTGAAGATGGAAGAAGGGGCCACAAGCCAAGGAATGCAGGCAGTTTCTAGGAGCTGGAAGAGGCAAGGGAACAGATTGCCCCTATCCAGAAGGAATGTAACCCTTGATCTTAGCCCAGTGACATCCGTTTCGGACTTCGGACCTCCAGAACTGTAAGATAATAAATGTGTGTTGTTTTAAGCCACTGCATTTATGCTAATTTGTTATAGCAGCAACAGGTAGCTCATACAGCTACTCAGCAGAGTCCACAGTAGAACCTGGGAGACTCTGACCTTGGAGTCTCAGCACACTCCATGGAAGCCCCAGTCCCCATCTTCACAAGTGCAGCCCTTGACCTCCTGCTGTGTGATCTTGGACAAGTCACGGACTTCTCTGAGCCTCAGTTTCCTCCTGCACAGTGTGGGGATAATGATAACGCCCATCTCATCGTCTGTGAGGACTAAATAAGAAAATGCACATGCAGGTGGCAATGCTGTATATGCCCCTGACTCCTATTCTGCCCTTTTCCGTTACAAATGACAAGTTTTGAGCTCCTCCAGACTAGTCTTTAAACTATCTTTGTTCACTGGTGGAAGCTTTGAAAACTTCAGACCTTCCAAACTACTCAAAATAAGGAGGATGAAATGTTCCACATCTCCGCAGAGATGAAACTGCTTAGGAAACTGTCCTCCTAAATTCCACTTCTTTCAAAAGAGTCTTCTAAGACTCCCTGACTTCAGGGATGATTCCCATATCCTAGAAAGTCTTAATCCAGAAAAAGTCTATAATTCTGGCTGGTTGTCTTGCTTAATAATTTGCTGCCATGGTATATTCATGTTTAACAGACACCTCTGTTTCCTCAAAGGCAGAATTACTTGTGAGTTTTCTTTGTGAAGCCAGAAGAACATCTTTGGAACTTCCCTCTTCACCCACGTGCCTGGACATAAAAATAAAACCCATGACTCTATCAGGTTTCATATTTAAACAGAGTTGGGGAGGGACTTCCTTGGTGGTGCAATGGTTATGAATCCACCTGCCAATGCAGGGGACACGGGTTCGAGCCCTGGTCCGGGAGGATCTCACATGCCACGGAGCAACTAAGCCCACGAGCCACAACTACTGAGCCTGCACTCTAGAGCCCGCGAGCCACAACTGCTGAGGCCGTGTGCCACAATTACTGAAGCTCACAGGCCTAGAGCCCGTGCTACACAAGTCAAGCCACCGCAATGAGAAGCCCGTGCACCACAACGAAGACCCAACGCAGCCAAAAATAAATATAAATAAATATAAAATAAATTAAAAAAAAAAAAAGAGTTGGGGAGTCTTGTGTCCTTTCAATGAACCAGGCAAAGCACTTTGGAGGATCTGGATCACAGCAAAGACCCAGCACAGGGAGCTCTTTTGATTATGATTGCTGTTATGATTATTTCTGTTATTAGCTAAGCGCTTTCCCAGCTCGTAGCTCAGCTGAGCTTCCCCCAGACCCAGCCTGGAGAGGAAGGCTGCATAAAGGTGTTGATGTGGATCTGGCAGGCCCAAAGGGACAGTGGCCTGCCACAGGACACACAGCTGGACCACAGCAGAACCGGAAATCGGGTCCTGCTCAGGGACAGCTGCTTGGGAAGCATGTGAGTGATGTAGCCAAGGGTAACTCCAGGGCTCTCTTCCCCGGGGGGGTCTTGGGTACCCTCTGTGGCTCGCCCAGGCCGAGGCTCAAGCTTCCTGCCAGACCACTGGCCTATAATTTCCTCCTGGTAGCCCTCACCACCTCACTTCTGCCTGTGAGATTTGGAGCTGGGACCTGCAGGGCCAAGGCCAGAGGCCTGGAAAATATGAGAAACCACATAGGCCTCCTTCCCCTTCTCCTGCCCCCCCAACTCAGCAGACTCACCAGGGGCTGGGGCCTGCACGTGCAACCTGAGGGCCCCTCCTTACTCGTGTGGAAGGGAGCTAGGCCTTGACCTCAGAGGGTCAGCCTGGGCAGGACAGCCAAGGCTCCGGAGTAGGAGGCTCTAGGGTGACGGCACTGCAGTTGTAAAGGGTGCTAGCTAGAAATAGCATGAAGAGCCGTGCCAGCGCCCTCTGGCGGAACATCAGCTCTGAGCATTCACCAAAGATTCACCAGCACCTTGGACCATGGGTGCCACCGGTGCTGTCTATGGGGAAAAGAACGCTGATCCCGGAGCTGGGAACCCAGCTCCCCTCCTGGCTCTAGTCTCCACCCAGCCTCTTTCTTGCTCTGAGGCTTTAGAGCGGGAACTGTCGTACTGTGTCCAGGGCTGCTATGAGGACTGGAGGGTAATCCCTGTGAAGCATCTGTATCCGGCAGCACTTCCCTTCTCCCAGCTGTCAACCCCACCCTCGGAAAGAGCCTCAAAGCTCCAGGTCCCTGCAAAGCCGCACACCTGCCATTAACCCCACATTAAGAATGACCTCATTAGGGCATTTCCCCCAGATAGGGGATTTTTACTTAATCAAATAAAAACAACAACAACCAAACAACAAAAGTGATAGGCCCTGCAAAGAGCCAAGTCCCTGGAAGAGATTTCTTTAAAAAGAAAGACTGAGAACTAATATTTATGGTTCTGACCAAAGCACTACTAAGGGACTTCTAGGAAAACTATGGTTATTCTGATTAAAAAGGGACAGACTCTATAAGTACATGCTGTCTACCCGTTGTCCTAACTCTCCTATTCCTGCCAGGAATGTAGGCACAATGGCTGGAGGAGCAGCAGGCATTTTGGAAGCATGAGGACAAAAGACTAAGAATACTTGAGGAGAGAGATGGAAAGAGCCTGAGGCCCTGATGGCATCATGAAGCCTCTGTAACAGGCCTGAACCCCCTTTCTCTGGTCATCCTGTACTGTGAGAAAAAGAAACCCTACCCAGGAATTCTGACTTCATTCATCCATTCAACAGCAGGCTTGTGTTAGGTGCCTGGGACACAACAGTGGACAAGACAGACAAGGTCCCTGCTCTCATGGGGTGAACAGTGTAGTAGGGGAGATAGTAAGTAAACAAGAACCCACGTAAACAAGTTCACTTCAATAAGTGATCATTCTCAATCACTTTGTTCTGCTGCCTCTGCCACCCTGGCTTCTGGTCTCTACTAGAGAACAGACTTGCTGTGGGACTTTGGGATAATCACTTGCCCACTCTAACCTCTGTGTCCCTGTCTGTAACATCAGGGAGTGGTCCAAAGCCCTCCTCCCGAGGCCTGGCCCTCCTCGGCCAGGCCCCAGTGCCAGGCAGGTTACTTACCCTGAGAAGCTGCACGCAGAGCCTGGACACCCTCCAGGCTGTCTGGGCTGTTGCTGCCCTTGAACTTCTCGGCATTGGGTAAACAGCTGTGAGGCCCCTGGTCAGTCAGCCCAGGCCTCCTGACTGCAGCACTTTCAGAGTCTCCAGTAAATCTCAAGCAACTGCTGAAAGGTCGGCTCCCGGCCGGCTGCAACTGAACAGCCCCATTGTGGTCAAGGCCTCTCCCTGCCAGCAGTGCAAGACCCTGGTCATGTCGGAAAGCCAGGCCAGAGGGGGCCAGGCTGTACTCTGCAGCCACCACTGCTGCTGTCCCAGGCCACCATCCCTGCTCTGGGGAACCCCTGCCCAGGTGTGCCTCTGAGCCTCAGCCCCACCCACCCGTACCCCTGCATCCACCTTGTACTCAGGACGTCCCAAACCAAGCCCTCTGCGTGTGGACCCTCCAGCCTCCCCATCGCCCAGCACCCCTCTCACCTTACCCTCACCTTCACTTCCTCCCAGTCACCAAGCCCTGTGGATTCAGCCTCCCTCTCACCTCCCAAATCCTCTGCCTTTCTCCATCCCCACCTCCAGGGCCCCAGTACCACCACCTCCCACTGGACTTAGCTGTGGAGAGAGGCTGGGGCAGAAGGAGAAGCGGCCCCCGGGCTGAGCCGGCTCCGGGGGCTGCTGCCCAGTCCCAGACCACACACTCTCCCAGGAGGGAAGGTGTTTCTTTGGCCCGAGGGCTTTTGGAGGGCTGGATCTGCTGTCAGACCTGGACCTCAGGGCCCTCTGCCCCCCTACAAGTGTCTGAAGAGGAGGTGGTCTGGGCCACCAATTCAGAATCAATGAATAGATGGATAGATGATATATAGAGAGAGAGAGAGTGAGAGAGAGATGGCATCACAGGGATGGGTAACAATACCACCTCCTAGCAAAAGGCGTAATTGACATGAATATATATATATACTTTAACCATTAAAAGCACTGGACAAACTACAAGAAGCCCACGTAGGACACATGCCTGACTCGAAGGCCGCATCTCCTCGTACAGAATCTGCCCAGGTGCCTGAAGTCCAGCTCTGTGCTTGTGAGGATGCCCTGTTCAGACCCTGCAGCCCCATCCACGCTGGCCTTACGGTCCAGGGAACCTGGGTCTGTTCCGGCGCCTCCTCTGGGGGGACAGTGCAGAGATGCTAATCTGACAGGTGACAGCCTCATCCCTGTATTCATTTGACAAGCTTTTACTGCCTGCCTACTGTGTGCCAGGTACAGTGCTAGGCCTCGGGGATGGAGCAGTGGGCAAGACAGAGGCCCCGCCTGCAAGGGTCTGCCGTTTGAAAGAGCTCCAGCTAGATCCCAGCCACCACTCTTAGAAGTCGAAGTGAGGGCCTCCTGCCAGTCAGGGCTGCCTCAAGCCTGGGGCCACAGGTGGCAGCCCCAGGGATTCCAGCCAAAACTCAACTGGGGAAGGCAGAGGGCAGTAATAGTCACAACATTATTAATAGCATCACAGGGACAGGTGACAATACCACCTCTTAGTAAAAGGCATAATCAAGATGACTTTGGTGGTCTAAAAATAGCTGGACCCTCAGTTCGAGAGGCATCAGGTTTAGGGGAAATCCGCAGACCTTGGAGGGGGACAAACTTGGGTTCATACCCCACCTTCGCCCCTGGTAAGCTGTGTGACCTAGGGCTAGTCTCACTGCCTCTCTCAGTTTTCTCATCTGTAAAATTGGTATAACAATAGGCCGGCTTTTCTGGCAGAATCACTATGAAAATTAAGATAACGATAAGGACGTTGGACTAGACAGGTGGCATCTGAGGCATCTATCCCTGCCCCAGCCTATCACCTTTCCCCTTGCCAATCACACTTCTTAAAGGCTGATTCTGAGAAAGCCCTGTCTGGCTCAAGAATTTTCAGTGGCTCCCTAGGGCCTACAGGGTCTATTCTTTGGCAGCCACTAATCAGGGGCTCTGTTTGCAGCTCCCCAGGGAAGCCAAGACTTTCTCTGGGGCAGAGCTCTTCCGGATCCCAGAGAGCAGGGCAGCCATGAGGCTGGAGCCCCTGCAGATGCATGCTCCACCCCCGCACAAGGATACCTTGGCAAGAGGCCTTGGGTGTACAAGGCCTGAAGGTGTCACTGGTATCACCCACCTCAGCCCCACCCCATTCCCCCAAAACCCCCTTACACTGGAGGGAAATGTGGGGGTGTTTGTGGTTGGAGAAGCGTGCTATTTCCCATCAGGGCTAATCTGATGTTGACATTTTCCACCCCACCCCCCAGGTGCTTTGCTAAGCAACACGGCCCTGTGCTCCGGCCTGAGGAGGGCAGGGGGCTGAGCCCTGCCTCCTGGGGGGTTCCCAGGACGACAGAGGGTAGTGATAAGGTCCGGGGAAACTGAAGGGGCAGCATCACAGGGCATCTCTGGAGGGCTGGCCTTTCACACGCATAGTCTCATTTTCACTCTGGGAAGGTGCTGTTCTTGTCCCCATTTTACAGACTAAGAAACTGAGGATTCCAGGGGAGAATGGGTTTGTTGGGAGTACATTCTCCCTATGGGTAAAGTCATACCCTTACCATTCACTTTTTTAAATTTATTTTTGAATAGATAACATGCACATGGTATAAAATTTTATTTTTTATTTATTTATTTAGCTGCACCGGGTCTTAGTTGCTGTGTGCGGGATCTTCGTTGAGGCATACAGGATCTTTAGTTGTGGCATGAGGAATCTTTAGTTGCGGCATGCAGAATCTTTTTTAGTTGCCGCATGCAAACTCTTAGTTGTGGTATGTGGGATCTAGTTCCTTGACCAGGGATCGAACCCAGGCCCCCTGCATTGGGAGGGTGGAGTCTTAGCCACTGGACCACCAGGGAAGTCCAAAAAGATATACAGTGAAAAATAAGTATCCATCCCACCCCTGTCCAAAAGCTGCCCCATTAACCTCCCCTGGGGCAACACTATGACCTGGTTTCTAGTGTTTCCTTCCAGAGATTTCTACACATGTACAAGCAAATTCATATACATCTCATTATCAAAAATAGTAGCTTACCTTACGTTCTGCACCAGGTGTTCCCTGAAGGATAACTTTGGAGCCTGTGGCATTTACGTGCATAAAGAGAGTTCCCATTCTTTATTACAGCTGCATAGTATTCCTTTGAGTGACTGTCTCATAACTAAATAACCTTTAACCAGTGGATATTAGATTGTTTCCAAACTTTTGCAATTACAAACACTACAGCAGTAGGTATCATTCTATATGCATCACTTTCACATGTTTGAGTAAGTACACATGTAAGATAAATTCTGAAAGGTGGAATTATTAGGTTCACGGGTACAAACATGCCAGTTTTGATCAATACTGACAAATCATTCTTCATAAAGTTTGTACCAGTATATACTCCCACCAGCAATGTAAAAGAGTGCCTGTTTCCCACATTCTCACCAACACAGTGAGTTATCAAACTTTTTGATCTTTATCAACATGATAGATGAAAAATGGCTTGCATTGCAGTTCAATTCATTTTATAAGTAAGGTTAACAATATTTTCATATGTTTAGGAGCCATTTGTATTTCCCCCTCTAATAAAACTGTCCAGATCCTTTACCCATTTTTTCTATTGGTTGGTGATTTATTTCTTATTGATTTGGAGGTGCTCTTTATATATTACATAAGTTAATCTTTTGTTAGTAATATAAGTTGTAAGTATTTTCACACAGTTTATCTTTTGATTTGCTTGTGGATTTTTTTTTACCATTTTTAAATGCTACTTGAATTCATTGCTATTTTAAGTTATAGTTATTTGTTTAAGTGTCTGATTATAAAAATATTCAATTTTTTTCTAGTATTTTTATGCTGTTGTTTCTACATCATTCCCTCTTCTGAATTACTTGTGTATCCTGATTTGTACCATTTTTCAGGCCCTAATTATACAGTCTGTTCATCCTGTTTTTGTGTTAGTCTAGAGTGGAGGCTCAACCAGGCAGGGGTGAGGATGGACACAGAATGGGTGTGTCCGCCCATTTGTCCACCGCTTCCCCCCGCCCCGTGGGTGACTGGAAGGGAAGGGATGCAGAGCACAGGAGGCCAGCATTGTGCTGGGAAGAGCACCATACTGGAAGCCGGTCTTACTTGCTTTGTGTCCAGACAGAGTCTTCTGTGCCTCGGTTTACCCATTCACCAAATAAGAGAGACATCCCTCGTGGATATTCGGTGGTTATATCACTTGGAAGGACATTAAACGGGAAGAGCAGGGGGATTACAGAAGGAGGAACAGTGGGGACTTCTAGATCCAGCTCTGTCCCTCGGTCACTGTGCAACCTTAGCTCAAGTCCCGTCTCTTCCCTGAGATTCAGAACAAGGAGGTTGTCCTCAGTGCTCATGAAGAAGGTCCCTTCCTGCTTCCCATCTCTCTCCAACTGTTGATCTATTTATTCTTTGAGGCTGGAGTTTGGAATTCAGCCTGGGCTGTGGAAATCAGGGAAGGCTTCCAGGAGAAGGCAGGCCTCCAGCCAGGCCTGATGTGCTGAGACCTGAGTCTCAGATCCAGTCTTGGAGCCGAGGATGACAGAAGCGTCTGCTTTGTACCAAACTCTCTTACCTTATCTGCTTCAGTCCTCAAAACAACCCAGTGAGCCAGTGAGACCTCACTCTTTCCATTTCACAAATGAGAAAACCAAGGCTTTGAGAAGTTGAGTAACTTGCCCAGGATCCTACAGCCAGTCCATGGTAGAGCTGGAACTCAGATGCCGGCCTAGGATGAGCAGAAGCTGGTTCTCAGCTTCTCTGAGAGCCGGAGTTGGCGGTGGTGGGGGGAGGTTGTCTCAGGGTGTGGACGGTGGTTGGCGGTCAGTGATGCTCCTTCGTGGTAGGAGGCTGGATGGGGAAGCAGCTGGAGTTGGGCGATAGGAGGCCAAGAGCCCACAGATAAGGCAGGAGGTGGGCGGTCAATGTGCACATCCCAGCAGCTGGAGTTTAGATGAAATCTCGACTAGCCCAACGCAAAGGCTAGAATAGGGATCACATTGCTCCCAGGCCCCAGTAAGCCCACTCCCTGCTTCTCGCGGCCGCGTCTCACGGCTGAGCTTTGCAGCACCTCCTGGGATGTTCCCCTGCGCTTTGCATGCTGCAGCCCCAGCCAGGCCTCCCTCTCCACTGGGTCCTGGGAGACAACAGGACAAGGAGAGGAAGCATGTAGTCTGTCTGTCTGCCTCCCGGCAGCTACACATGAAAACAGTCAACAGGACCTGCAAACTCTCAGTGCCTCCTGTGACTGGCTGGTGTGTTCATCTCGTTGTACCGTGAGCGCCGTCATGCAGGGCCCGTGTTTTCCAGCTCGCCCTGCCACCTCACAACTGCTCGCATCACACAGCTACCTTCTCTACCTGGCCCCCAGTGACTTTTCAGTTTGAGGACCTGAATTCGTGGAGCAGAAGCACAGAAGGGCAGAGATGACGGTTTGCAGGGAAAGGGGGTCTTTGAGGTAAAGGGAGGGAGAGAGTAACATCCTGGAGTCCCACCGTGGACCCGGGCAGCACCGGGAATAGAATCCAGGATCCCTGACCCCCAGTCCAGTGCTCGCCGACCTGCCTTCCGCTGCCTCTCAGAAGCCACAGAGGAGAAATCGGAAGCACCTAAAGGAAAAGAATGGAAAACACAAATGAATGTTCCACTGATGGCCAGTCCCACCACTCACACTGTGACGCAAGGCAAGTCCCTGCCACCTCCAGGCCTCAGTGTTCCCATCCACGCAGAGGAGGCTGGACCTATGACATCTAGGGCTCCCATGAGCTCCTGAGCCTCCGCCCCCCCCCCCCCCAGAGGCCACATGGAACATACCGCGCGTTCCTCGGACCTGTTCCGCACGAGCTAATATTGACCTAGGGCTCTTTCCTTTGGCGTGTGCAGGGGCTGTGTTTGCTCTGGCGGGACCCCCAGCCTCGCCTGTGCCCCTCTGAGCTCCAGCTATGCCGACCAAGACAGGAGGGGCCCAGACGTGCACCTCATAGGCCAGGGGGCCAAGCAGAATCCACAAGAAGCCCAGAGCACCTTCCCATGACCTCCACCCCGCCGCCCAGCTTTTAAAGCTTCTAGTGTATTTTTTAAAAATAAGAACTTGGGGCTTCCCTGGTGGCGCAGTGATTGAGAGTCCGCCTGCCGATGCAGGGGACACGGGTTCGTGCCCCGGTCTGGGAAGATCCCACATGCCGCGGAGGGGCTGGGCCCGTGAGCCATGGCCGCTGAGCCTGCGCGTCCGGAGCTTGTGCTCCGCAATGGGAGAGGCCACAACAGTGAGAGGCCCGCGTACCGCAAAAAAAATAAAAATAAAAAATAAGAACTTGCCCAAACACAGTCAAATGTCTGGGTTTTTCTTTTTTTTAATGTATCTTATAAATATACTCTCAACACACATCTAACACTCACCCATACACACACATATGATACAATAACTGTTGGTTCTCCCTCACTTGGGAATCACATGGAAAGCTTAAAATGAGGCCCTTCCTTGGAGAAATGGCTGATTCCAGGGTCAGGCCAGGGACAGAACGAGATAAGCCCGGGACAGCTTTCTGTGCCAGGAAGTAAGGAGGAACTCAAAGAGCAATGAGGCCGTCATTGGAGCCACAGAGCCAGCAAGAAGGGCCCCCTCCAGCTTCCCTTGAGCATCAGAAGAAAAAGGACAGTCACACATTATCACCCACTGAATAAAACAGGAATTATCACTTATCGCCTTGAATAAATGAACAAATGAATTAGAAGTGTGATGAGTAACGGCGATTTGCACTGTCTCAAAGTACCAGCCTGAAAATGCTTTTCCGATACAAAGAGGAAAGTGTAGCTTGGCTCTGGAGAGGCCTGAAGGTCGAGTCCAGCCGAGGGTCCGGAGCGGCTTCATCAGTAACGGGGCAAATCCCAAGTGCGGGCCACCTGCAGGAAGTAGCGGGAATCCCAGCATCACTTCTGTGACAGCTCAGCTGAAGAGGCCCAGCTTGAACCTAACCACGAGGAAACAAACCCCAAGTGAGGCGCACTCTGCAAAGCAGCTGGCCCCCCATCTTCAGCAGCATCAAGGCCAAGAAAGTGAAGAATAGATGAGGAAATGAAGGACTAGCTGTTCCAGGCCCAAGGCGACTGGAGAGACGAGACAACTCAGCGTGAGGACAACTCCACGCGAGGTCATTCCTGGGACCACAGGCAACCTCATATGGGGCTCAAGAATGTCCTTTGAGATGTGTCAGCATCAGTGTCCTGATTTCCAGGTCGAATCGTGTTTGTGGGGATAAGGTCCCTGTTGGTGGGAAACGGACACTAAAATATTCAGGGGGATGGGTCACCACGGCAGCAACTTACTCTCAAAGGGTCGGGGGGAAATGATTTTTCATACTTGACCTGCAACTTTTCTATAATGTTCAAGATCATTAGAAAATTAGAGAGGGGAGGAGGACTTCATGAATCTACAGCTTTGAGTCCCGAGCTAAGATGCCCGGGAGAGGCCAGGAGGAGAAAAGTGTTGCCTCGAAGGAGGCCAGCGCCTCTACCTCCTTCATAGCACTTCCAGCAAATGAAATGAGAAATGGACATCAGAGAGGGCACAGCCCTGCCTGAGGTCACACAGCGAGTGGGGCAGCAGGCACTAGCAGCTCCTTTCTTCTTGTGTTTCTCTCTCCCTCCCTCAGGCCTCCCAGGATTCTGGGCAGCACCTGGTCCCATGGGGCCAGCACCAGACAGAGACCAGAGCCCTGAGTTCCGTCCTCGCTCTGCCTCACTCACCCATGGCTTTCTGTGGGTCTGGGAGTTGCGGGGACTTGGGTTCAGCGGGTTCGGTCTCTGACCCGCTGGATGACCTGGGGCAGGTCACTGAACCTTTCTGCATTTGTTTCCTTATCAGCACGTGGTAGGATAACATGTGGAAATATCCACCAGTGCCTCCTTCCCTAGAATTTTCTGTGTCCTGTCCCACTCCTGCCCCCCTGCTCCCCGGTGCCCACCTTGGGGCAGCCTGGCACACTGCTGTCCTCAGGGATAACCCAGAAGAGTGCAGGTAACAAAGAGTCAAATTCACTGGCTTTTGAGTTTCAAAAGTCCAGACTCTGCCATAGTGTAGAATCTGTGGAAGCCCTGGTGATGAACCGGAGACGTCCGCTCTTGAGACCAGGTAGATTTGGGGGCTGCGGGGGAACAGATGCAAGAAGCAGTGGGGGGAGCTGAGGGGCTAGGGGTCCCTGAGCCCCCACTAGAGTGGGAGTTCTCCGGATGCCCTGGAGACCCAAGACAGTGGGAGAGAGCTGGGATGTGGTGAGATCGGAGTTCCCACCTGGCACAGGAGCTGGGGACATGGCCTTTCCTGGGGGCGGACAGGGCAGCCAGAGCCCCACCCCATGGCCGGTGAGCAGAGAGCTCTCCCCTCAGAGGGGCAGGTGCAATGAACATCCTCCCCTGCACCCACGGAGGCACAGGCATGGCATCCACGTGGCCCCAGGGAGCTGGTGGCTTCAAAGGGACGTGGTGATGAGGAATGAGGGAGGACTCAGCAGTGCCCTCGAGGACTAGACAAGAACAGGGACAAGCCAGCAGATAACAACACTAGGGTCTAATGTGCTCCTCCCAACAGCGTCCCAGTGCTACTTAGACCCTCAGACCTTCAACAACCCTGGGGCAGGGGCCAGGGGGACCAGGAATGAGCGATGTTTCCATAACTTGATGCGGTGAAGGCATCACATAGAAATTAAGGTCAGTTCAGAATTTATCAATAGAAAGAAAGCTGCTCTCCTCACACCCGAGTTTGCAAATTGCGCTTGCTAATTACAGTGTGTTAAACGAGAATAGACCAGGGGCACGCTTGGGGCAGGCTCCCACCGGCTTGTGTGGCTAACTGCGCACACGTGTTCCTAACTCTGCGGTCAGCGACCTTATCAGCGACAGTGGAAGCATTTACACCATGGAAATTGGCAGGTACTACCAGGCGGCACGAACTGTAATTTGTTTTATTTTTCAGAGGGCCTGTTTGCCAGCGTGTCTCTGAATAGACTCTCCTGCACAGGGTTGCCGTGGGCATTAAGTGAGATTGTTCAGAGTGCTTGGCACCGTGACTGCCACGCAGTAGATGCTCAGTAAGTGGTCGCTGCTGAAGCTGCTGTTGCCCTCACGGAAAGACAAGGAGGTCAGGCTCTGCCTTGGAGCTCGTCCCCTCCCTGTCTCACTGCTGGTGGTGGAGTCAAGGGATTTTTTTAGCCCTGCTAGTCACCAAAGCTGTCTGATACGATGGCCCACCCCTGAGAAAGCCTTGTCTTGAGGATGCTGTGCTAGAAGGTTTGCAAAGACCCAGGCCTGCTCAGTGGAGGACAGCAAGGCCTTCCCTGGCCCTCCCAGGTGAGATGGGAACACCAGTCTCTGGGCAGGACCGCGTAGAAAGCTAGCAGCAGGGTACAAGCCCCTAGGTGGGGGGACAAGGTGGATGGGAAAGAGGAAGACAGACCCCTGGACACCTGCACAGTCAACCGTAGCCAACTCTGTAAGGGTTGAAAGCACCAGTGGAAAAATTACACAGTTGTTTTGCCCCATCCTGTGGGCTGCATATGTTTTCGTGATCAGCTGACAGGAAAATGGTTTTCTTCCTGGTGTCAGGCCGTACTGCATGTCCCGTCACACTCGGGAAGCCTCGCAGAGGCGTGACGCTGGGATTGTTTATGTTCGTTTTATTTTTCTTTTTCTTCATTTCTGGATGCCCTTGTTCGGCCCAGAGACCACATTGCCATTAAGAGGTCAGGATATTTTAGGACCCTGGGCCCACTCCACCCAGCCTGGGCCGAGAGAATCCAGGGTATACGCCGATTCCGGCCACTGACCAGCCACGAAGGCTGGCAGGGCCGTAAACAAGAGAGGGCGGGGCCTTCCAGGCCTCTCTGGTTGCGGCCAGTTTATTTGGACAAGAGCAGAGAGCACCAGCCGGGGTGTCCCAAAATAACTCACGTGGCCGGGGCTGGGATTTTCTCCCCATGGAAAACTTAAGGTAATTTTTCATGGCTGCAAGGTCCAGGCCCCCAGATAGACCACCCAGAATCACCTGATCACTGTGGCCCTGATGGTTCTGGAAGCCCAAGGAAGCCATCTCCTTGTCTCTGGGCTCCCTCACGTTGCCAGGGGTTGCGGTATAGCCAGAGAAGGATGACCCAACTGCCAAGCCCTCGGACGCTCAGGGTGTCACTCCTTCCAGCATTGGACAGATGGGGAAACTGAGGCCAGAGAAAGAAAACTAAAACTGTAAGAGCGGGAGTATGCTTTGTCCATTCCTTGTAGGTGTTGGGCACAGTGCTGAGAGCAAATTAACACCGAAGGGAGCAACTGAGCGAGCAGTGGAGGGGCAGGAGGATAGGTGAGGAGAATGGGGGCAGCAGCAGCAGATCAAGGGCGTGGAATCTCAGTCAGGGATCTTGATAAAGGAGATGGGCCTCGAGGGGGACTTGCAGATGCAGTCTGTGCCCAGGAGAGAGGAGGGGAGGGAGAAAGGCACTTCTGGTGGTAGAAGCAGCACAGGCAAAGGTAAAGAGGCGGGATGACCATGCCCCGCACACTCAGAGCTCATCCACGGCCAGAGGCCACGATGCGACCACCCAGAGGGAAAGAGGCAGACCTGGGCTCGAGGCCACACCCCTGATCCTGAATCCCGTGCCCTTCCCATGACCCAGGGCTGCCCACCAAGGGCCTGGAGGAGCCAAGAGCGAGCTCCAGGGACCCCCTGCCCTTGGGCATACAGCACGAGGTAGGAGCCTTGGATGGAAAGGGTCTGGGCCTTGGGAATGTCCTTGTCCTCAGAATCCTCATCGAGGAAGGAGCCTGAGGCCTCTGGAAGAGGCCAGGTTCCAGAGTCGGACACTGGAGCCGCCCCCAGCTCCACTGCAGGGTTTGCTGATGGTCGTGGACGAAGCAGCTGAGTGCCTACCCACCTGTGCAGCCTCTCATCTGATCCCTCCACACCCCTGAAGGAAGAACTGGTATCATCCCCATTTTGCAGATGAGGGAACTGAGGCGCAAAAGTTACGCAGCTTGCTCAAGGTCGTACAGTGTTAAGTGGCCAATCCAGGAGCTCAGCCCCCGGTTGCCTGACACCAGAGTTGTCACCAACTGCTCCCATTTCCAGGCAAGTCTCTAAACCCCTCTCGGCCTCTGTATCCTCAAGGCCACTGTGACTCCTATGGGGGCATCGGGAGAGGAGTCAATGAGATAATGCCTGTCAGGGACCTGGCCTTTCCCCAGGCACACAGCCTATGTGTCTGGAAGCCCCATCCCCCTGACCTTCCCCAGGGACCCTGCCTCCCCTCCCAGGACAAGACGGGGCCCCTCTGGCTCAGCAGGGCAGGGGTTAAGGAGAACCGGGGCCGTTCTGGGGGCCCAGGTAAGGGACCAGGCAGCCAGGGAAACACAGGTCCACTTCATCCCCTGCTCAGCCAGTTGGATCCTCCCTGTCACCCTGGACCCACTGGGGACTTGGGGTTTTCATGCATCTGATTAGTATAAATTAGCAGCCGCCAGCAGGAGGGAGGAACACATTCCAGGAGGCCCAGTCTTGTTTTTGGAAACCTTATCGAGTTCTGCTGAGTGCTCCCCTTGTTCATTGGTCACTGGATGGCCGACCGTTGTTTGTGTACCCAGCGGAGGCCCACCCCAGCCCCCGGTGAGCCCATGACCCACGGCTCCAAGGATAACACAGAGGGAAGGATCGTGACACCCAGGAGGAGACACGATGCCCCAGCAGCAAGACGCCCTCAGACTCCAGACCTGACCCCAACCCCAGACCCTCGCCCGGGCTCTGTCTGCACTGAGAGAAGGACCTCTGTGGGGGGCAGTGGGGGGGCTGCAGGAGGAGGGCCGGAATGGTTTCCTCCAGTGCTCCCATCAGGGGAGGGAGCGGTGGTCCTCCTGAGCTGCTCAGGCTGGATTACAACCATAGAGCCCTTTCAACTGTGCACACCAACCCAGTTCCCTGGGGAAGAAGCTGGTGCCCTGACTTCCCAAGGAAAGGGGAGGGAACTTCCATCCCCAAAAGCCCACTGTGTGCCAAGCCCAGGTTTGAGTGCCTTCCATGTCATCAAAAGATCCGATGGGTGGTAGAAGGGAAATGGGCAGCTTTTGTCTGCCAACCAGCCCTCCCCTCTGCTTCTGGTAACTCTGCAACCATTAGAGTTGATCTTTAGGGGAAGCACGAGCAGGAACTCTGGAACCAGATGAAGTTCAGATCCCAGCCGCACTACTCACCAACTGTGTGCCTCTCTGCCTCAGTTCCTTTCCTGAAAAATGGGATCATTGTTCCGAGAGTGAAATGAATGAGTGCATTTAAGGTGCTTCTTAGAACAGTGCTGGCACGTGGTAAGCGTGATGAGTTAGTTGTGGCTAATCACCTTAGTCCCAATCCAAGTGATTCTAGTGAGACTGCTAATCACAGCACCTCTCTCTCCAGCCAGAAGGGTGGACATGTGACCTAGATCTGGCCAATAGGAGCATCTCATCTCCAACTGGCCACAGCGATTGGCCCAGGAATAGACAAGCTCAGCCAATCAGACTCTTGCCCTGGTATTTTATATTTGGATGTTGGTAGAGACACTCTCTGTTTCCCTGGTGTGGCTGAGCTGGAAAGACATAGCCCCATGCTGCCCATGGTCCTGTCCTCCTGTCCTCACTCACCACATCAAGGAAGCCCGTGTGCAGTAGGAGAAAGTGAGGCCATCGGACAAGAGACAAGCAGAGCCAAGAGAGATGTAGAGGCAGACTGAGAAACCAAGAGACACATGGAGATTGACAGAGTGACTGGCTGACAGAGAAGGCCACGCCAATATTTCCATCCCTACACTTCCCATCCTGTGAGCCAGTTAAAATCTTGAATAATTCAAGGTTTATTATTTCTACTGTACAAACAAGCAAACTGAGGCTCAGGACGAAGAGTGTCTTAGTCTGTTCAGACTGCTCCAACAAAAGACCATAGACTACAAACAATGGTGGTTTACAAACAATGGTGGTTTACAAACAGTGGAAAATTATTTCTTACAGTTCTGGAGGCTGGGAAGTCCAAGATTAAGACAGCAGCAGATTCAGTGTCTGGTGAGGGACCATTTCTTGGTTCACAGACAGCAGTCTTCCACATGTCCTCACACGTGTAAGGGGTGAGGGGACTCTTGGGGGTCCCTTTAACAAGGTCACTAATCTCACTTAGGAGCGCTCCATCCTCATGGCCTAGTCACCTCCCAAAGTCCCCACCTTCTAACACCATCACCTTAGGGGTTAGGTTTCAACATATGAGTTTGCGGGAGACACAAACATTTAGCCCAGAGCAGGAGTGATCTGCCTATGGGGAGCGCAGCTATAGGTGATGGAGACAAAGGCAGGTGGCCTAGTCCCAGAGTCCAAGAAAGGGGGAGGGATGGAGACAACTTGGCCTCCTTGTCTCCCCATCCCTCCTTGGAGTAGACATTAGCCCTCTGTTTGGACGGCTGCCTGGAAGAAGAGAGAACCTGAGTTGGAACTCCAGCTCTGCCGTTTTCTGGCCATGGGAACCTTAGGCAACTCACGTCTCTTCTCTGAGCCCAGTTTCCTCATCTGTAAAATGGGTATAATATTCCTTATTTCATTATGTTGGCATAAACTCATGTCACATTGAGAGTGCCCAGCACATACTCAGCACCCAGTAAATGTTCTTTTTTCCATTCCCCCCAGAGAACATCAGTCATCTCAACCCTCCAGGAAGCCAAAACGCCTCAGACCTGAAGGGCCCTTCATGTTCTCAATGGATCACCAAGGCAGGATGGTAACCTCCACTTTAGAGATGGGGAAACTGAGGCTCAGGATGGTTCAGCCGCATACCCAAGGTCACAGAGCTTGTTAATGGGACCTCTCAAACTTCAACCAAGTTGCCCTGAGTCCCTGCCCCAGCGTTCTTTGCAGTCAGAGGCTGAGAGTCCAAGTGGGAGAGATGAGGGTAGGGTAAGTGGTGAGGACTGAAGCGGGTAGGGGTGAGCCCTGAGGGTCCTGCCCAGCTTCCAAGGGCTCAGCCCTCCCCACTCTCCCCAAGCCTAGACTCTGGGCCCTGGGTAAAGGACTCCCCCTGCTGGCCAGCTAGGGAGCCCCAGCCCAGGCTCCTGGTAAATCCCGTGGAACGCACCTCACAGACAGCTTTGGAGTTTGGAGCGTGTACTCTGGGTGACTTTAGGCAAGGGACTTCACCTCTCTGAGCTTTGGTTTTCTCATATGCCAAATGGGAATAATAACAGTGTAATAAATGAAGTAACACTGCAAAGTGCCTGGCACAGTGCCCAGACCAGTGGTTTTCACACTTGAGTGTGCATCAGAATTACCTAGTGTTGAATAAAACCCAGATTCCTGGGGCCCAGGTGCAGAGTTTCCAATTCAGTCTATCCTTCATGGGGTCTGAGAATTTGCATTTCTAGCTAGTTCTCAGATGATGGTCAAGCTCTCTGATCTGCGGAAAATAGTTTTAAAAAGTAAAAGAGTGATAAGTACATGAAAAGAGGCTTAACATCACTAATCATTAGGAAAATGCAAATCAAAACCACAATGAGATACCACTTCACACCCATTAGGATAACTAGTATTAAAAAAAAATTTTTAAAGAACAAGTGTTGGCAAGGATACGGAGAAATTAGAACTTTTGTGCATTGCTGGTAGAAACGTAAAATGGTGCAGCCACTGTAGAAAATGATATGGAAATTCCTCAAAAAATCAAACTTGGAATTACCATATGACCCAGCAATTCCACTTCTGAGTATATACCCAAAAGAATTGAAAGTAGGGACTCAAATAAATACTTGTATACCTATGTTCATAGCTGCATTATTCACAATAGCCAAAAGGTAGAAGCAGCCCGATTGTCCCAACGGATGAAAGGAGGAACAAAGCATAGTATATACACACAGTGGAATATTATTCAGCTCTAAAAAGGAAGGAAATTCTGACATATGCTACAACACGGATTAACCTTGAAGACATTATGCTAAGTGAAATAAGACAAATATTGTATGATTCTGCTTATATAAGTTACCTCAAATAGTCAAATTCACAGAGACAGAAAGTAAAATAGTGGTGGCCGAGGGCTGGGGAGAGGAGGGAATGGGGAGTTATTGTTTTATAGGTACAGAGTTTGAGTTTGGGAAGATGGAAAGTTCCAGAGCTGGATGGTGGTGACGGTTGCATAACAGTATGAATATATTTAATGCCACTGAACTATGGTTAAACACATGTTTAACCAAACACCAAACCAACAGTGTTTAAGTATATTTAAACACTTAAACACGGTTAAAACGGTGAATTGTATGATAGGCATGTTTTACCCCCCAAAATAATAAACATAAATAAAATAGCACTTGATATGACATCTGAAGGATGAGCATTCCTCCGAGGAAGGGGACAGTGTCCAAGCAGAGGGAACCACGTGAGTCCGGCCTGGGAGCACAGAGTCCCCAGGGTGTCCCGGAGCAGGGGGAAGGGTTTCAACATATGAATTTGGAGACACAAACATTCAGCAGGGTGAGGCTGAGACTATGAACCTAATCTCTGAGGTCCGTGAGACTCAGTGTCCTCGTCGGCAACATGGGGATGATCCACTCATTTCAGAAAGGACCCACAACAGCTCCCCAGAAACAAGAGGGAAAACTCCCAGCCAGGAGGCTGGTTTCTCTGAGATGGGGATGCTGGTGGCGGGATTACATTTTGGGGTCAAAAGCTTCCCGGGAACTATAGCAACCCCATCTCCACCCATCTCCCTTAAAAGGAGAGAAAACTGCTTCTCCTACACCTGGGCCCTGCCCAACCCTCACCCAGCACAGAGGTCTTGGGGACTGGGGCCCGGACGAGCAGTGTTCCTGAGCAGCCACCAGGGGGCGCACTGCACCCACAAACCCAGCTCGTGTCCCGCTCTGGACTGAGGGAGGGAAGACTGTCCTGGGGCCCCTTCTTAGGAAGGAGGCTCCAAGGTCTGCTGCAAGCTGCCCCTGGGCAGGGGACACCCTGAGTCATGGATTCACAGTCACGGAGATGTCCAAGTTGGAAGAGGCTTAGAAAGAGAATCTTTTTACAGAGGTGAGGAACCCAGAGAGTAGAAGGCACCCGCCATGGTCACAGGACAGGGCAGGGCAGAACAGGACTGGAACCCCACGACTGTCAGCCCCCAGCACATGCACCTACTCCTTCTCTCCAAGCCCCCTGAGAGTCTGGCCCAGACAGAGGCCAGGAACCAAGACAAAATGGAACTGTGGGGAAGGGGCTACCACATCCCCACCATCCCCTGTTTTCCCAGGATGCAGAGGCACAGAGAGGTAAAGCTTGTCTGCATCCCTCCTAAGCAGGTCAGGAACCTATGCGGGGAGGGGGGTCCCAGTGAGCCGCCTCTGCTCCTCCAAGGGGCTTATTTTGGGACAGGGCTGTGACTGGCCAGGCAGACCAGGCCACTGCAGTAGATCGCTCAAAGCCCAGCAGAGAGCCATTGATTGGGGCTGTGGTGGGGAGGACACTGGGGTCAGCCCATTACAGGCCCGCAGAGGACAGACCATCTGATGGGTCCCCTGGGCCCTCTTTGGAGGCGGCAGGACTGGGGAGGTGTCGGGGAGTCCCCCCAGTCTCTGCAGGGCCTCCAACCCCTCCACCAGCTCTTGACCTCATTTACCTCCTCAAATTCCTGCTGGAAACAGCACCTCCTCCCTGTGGAACGAGAACTTCCAAAAAGGTCTCACCCCTCTAGGAACCTGTCCCAAAGACACGGTCAGAAACAGTCACTGAAGCACTTTGGTGCTTAAGTTCATGTAACCCTCAGAACAACCCTACAGCATAGATAAAATGAGTTCATTCCCGTTCTCCAGCTGGGGGAGCTGCAGCCTGAACGAGGATGGTGAGTGGCTCAGCCGGCCTCTACGAATGCCATCCCCTGCCTTCCGTGGCGCTGCCACTACGGCCAGACTCCTGGTGCCCGCCGTCTCCTGTAGTCCTGCGGCCACCCCGCCAGGCAGGTCGCATTTGACAGATGAGGAAATGAGGCCCAGAAAACAAACTGTCCTGATAGTCAGGCTCTCCAGGCTTCCCATCACTGCCCAGACCTTGGACAGCAGAAGCACCTAAAAGGTCCCTCAACTCCCCAGGCTGGAATCCAGCATCTATGGGGGGACATTGAACAGGTGAAGAGACCTACTTGGAGAGACCACAATAGAAGGCCAGGCAAGAACACGAGCTGGCCCCACATCACCTTTCCCAGCCACCTCCTTCATTGCTTTCTGCAACTCTAGAGGCTGGAAGGCTAATGTCTCATGTTTTCAAACTACCTTCCAGCCAAGCGTAGCCAGGGACACATTCTGGCCAAGGAGATCTAGGTGGGAGTCTGCTAGGAAGAGCTTCACTTCCGAAATAAAAAGACAAAGCCTTCCAAATTAGAGACCTTTGGCCTTTCCGCTGCCTTTCTGCCTGGAATGCAAATGTGAGTGCTGGAAGTGTGGCAGCCACTTTGGAACTATGAGGGCAAAAAAACCCACAAGTTAGGGACAACAGAGTAGAGCCTGTTCTCTGACACTGTCACTGAGCTGCTGCTGTACCAGCCCTAGATTTCTCATCATGTGAGAATGCTAAACCCCTAGTTCTTTCAGCACTGGTAACTAAGTTTTCTGTTGGCTGCAGCCTACCTGGGTTTTCATTTCCATCAGATACAGAGCAGCAATGAGTAAGGGTTAAGACCAAAGTCTTAAAATATTAGCCTATAGACACATTCACAGAAAGATAGACAAGACGAAAAGGCAGAGGGCTATGTACCAGATGAAGGAACAAGATAAAACCCCAGAAAAACAACTCAATGAAGTGGAGATAGGCAACCTTTCAGAAAAAGAATTCAGAATAATGATAGTGAAGATGATCCAGGACCTCGGAAAAAGAATGGAGGCAAAGATCGAGAAGATGCAAGAAATGTTTAACAAAGACCTAGAAGAATTAAAGAACAAACAAACATGGATGAACAATACAATAACTGAAATGAAAACAACACTAGAAGGAATCAATAGCAGAATAACTGAGGCAGAAGAACGGATAAGTGACCTGGAAGACAGAATGGTGGAATTCACGGC
Organism: Tursiops truncatus; assembly: GCF_011762595.2. Taxonomy (NCBI): domain Eukaryota; kingdom Metazoa; phylum Chordata; class Mammalia; order Artiodactyla; family Delphinidae; genus Tursiops; species Tursiops truncatus. The sequence goes on along the minus strand of NC_047034.1, from coordinate 159,719,046 downwards.
TGCGGAACAGAATAAAGAAAAAAGAATGAAAAGAAATGAAGACAGCCTAAGAGACCTCTGGGACAACATTAAACGCAACAAAATTCACATTATACGGGTCCCAGAAGGAGAAGAGAGAGAGAAAGGACCAGAGAAAATATTTGAAGAGATTATAGTCGTAAACTTCCCTAACATGGGAAAGGAAATAGCCACCCAAGTCCAGGAAACGCAGAAAGTCCCATACAGGATGAACCCAAGCAGAAACATGCCAAGACACATAGTAATCAAATTGGCAAAACTTAAAGACAAAGAAAAATTATTAAAAGCAGCAAGTGAGGGGCTTCCTTGGTGGCGCAGTGGTTTGGAATCCGCTTGCCAATGAGGGGGACACGGGTTCGATCGCTGGTCTGGTGGGATCCTGCATGCCGCGGAGCAACTGGGCCCGCGAGCCACAGCTACTGAGGCCCGCGCGCCTAGAGCCCGTGCTCCGCAGCAAGAGAGGCCACCGCAGTGAGAGGCCCACACTCCGCAACGAAGAGTGGCCTCTGCTCACAGCAGCTGGAGGAAGCCTGCGCGCAGCAACGAAGACCCAGTGCAGCCAAACATAAATAAATAAAATAAATTAATTTAAAAAAAAGAAAAGCAGCAAGTGAAAAACGATAAATAATATACAAGGGAACTCCCATAAGGTTAACAGCTGATTTCTTAGCAGAAACTCTTCAAGCCAGAAGGAGTGGCATGATATACTTAAAGTGATGAAAGGGAAGAACCTACAACCAAGATTACTCTATCCGGCAAGGATCTCATTCAGATTCAATGGAGAAATCAAAAGTTTTACAGACAAGCAAAAGCTAAGAGAATTCAGCACCACCAAGCCAGCTCTACAACAAATGCTAAAGGAACTTCTCTAAGTGGGGAACACAAGAGAAGAAAAAGACCTACAAAAACAAACCCAAAACAATTAAGAAAATGGTCATAGGAACATACATATCGATAATTACCCTAAACATGAATGGATTAAATGCTCCAACCGAAAGACACAGGCTTGCTGAGTGGATACAAAAACAAGACCCATCTATATGCTGTTTACAAGAGACCCACTTCAGACCTAGGGACACATTCAGACTGAAAGTGAGGGGATGGAAAAAGATATTCCATGCAAATGGAAATCAAAAGAGAGCTGGAGTAGCAATACTCATATCAGATAAAATAGACTTTAAAATAAAGAATGTTACAAGAGACAAGGAAGGACACTACATGATGATCAAGGGATCAATCCAAGAAGAAGATAAAACAATTATAAATATATATGCACCCAACATAGAGCACCTCAATACAAAAGGCAACTGCTAACAGCTATAAAAGAGGAAATCGACAATAACACAGTAATAGTGGGGGACTTTAACACCTCACTTACCTCACTTATACCAATGGACAGATCATCCAAAATGAAAATAAATAAGGAAACAGAAGATTTAAATGACAAAATAGGCCAGATAGATTTAATTGATATTTATAGGACATTCCATCCAAAAACAGCAGATTACACTTTCTTCTCAAGTGCTCACGGAACATTCTCCAGGATAGATCACACCTTGGGTCACAAATCAAGCCTCAGTAAATTTAAGAAAATTGAAATCATATCAAGCATCTTTTCTGACCACAGCGCTATGAGATTAGAAATGAATTACGGGGAAAAAACGTAGAAAACACAAACACATGGAGGCTAAACAATACGTGACTAAATAACCAAGAGATCACTGAAGAAATCAAAGAGGAAATCAAAAAATACCTGGAGACAAATGACAATGAAAACACGACGATCCAAAACCTATGGGATGCGGCAAAAGCAGTTCTAAGAGGGAAGTTTATAGCTACACAAGCCTACCTCAAGAAGCAAGAAAAATCTCAAATAAACAATCTAACCTTACACCTAAAGGAACAAGAGAAAAAAGAATAAACAAAACCCAAAGTTAGCAGAAAGAAAGAAATCATAAAGATCAGAGCAGAAATAAATGAAATAGAAAACAATAGTAAAGATCAATAAAACTAAAAACTGGTTCTTTGAGAAGATTTTTTTAAAAATTAGCCTATAGATTAGCAGCTGTATATCCTTGAGCAAGTGGTTTTGTGGTCTAAGAGCCTCCATTTGCTCATCTATTAAATGGGCATAAGTGTACCTACTGCATAGGGTTGTTGGAAGGGTTAAATAGGACACTGAGTGCCCTCAGCCCAGGACAGAGCACACACACACAAAGGCCAGCTGTTATTAGGACAGGAGCAAAGGGCAGTGAGGAGAAACAGATACTCTCCCCTCAAGAAAGGACATTTGGAAATGAGGTTTGATCAGGGGAAATTGAACATCAGCTCCTGACAGATCAGTAGCTCCATGAACCCCCAGACTATTGACTTCCCTCCGCTTTAATTAAAGGCAAAGCTTAGCAGACTCAATTAGCTGGCCCACTAGGCAAGGAGGTTGCTTCTCAGTCAGGGCTGGTTGAATACACTGGGGATATGGGAAGGAAACGCCCCCCCACACACACACACCCTCCCAACTCCAGCCTTCCAAGTCTCTCCTATATCACTCTTCAGAGTCAGACATTCCACTATTAGGGGTTCACTCCTTTGGATCTAAAGGCTTGAAGGAGCTTGGGTCAGAATCTATTGAGGTGTGAATGCCATGGAACATGTCACCCCGTAAGCTGTGGTCAGCGCTGGCACCTGGGAGTGGGGAAGGGGAAGGAAAGGAACTCACCACCGAGAGGCCACGCCCCACACCAGACACTGCTGAGCACACGCGGTCCTCACCTCATTTAGTCAGCACAGCAATCCTGTGAAAGGGGGTTATTGTCTCCAAGGGTCGAGGGGAAAAGCCTCAGAAAAAGTAAGGGACTTGTCCAAGGTCACACAAGTAATATTGAGGAGATGGGATGCAAATCCAGGCCTCGGCCCTCCGTGGGCTCTGGTCCCAGCCTTCCCATAACTGGCTCTGTGCCCTGGACACACCCTCCCCCTCTCAGGCCTTCTATAAAATTCAGGCGTTGAGAGTCGTGATCTTGCACGACCCCAGCAAGTCAGACGCTGCCTGGGACCAAACCCCAGCCCCGCCCCTTACAGGTGACCTTGGGCCAGTTTCTTAACCCCGTTGTGCCTCCGTTTGTTCATCTGTAAAATGGGGGCAATACCGGTCTCCCCTTCATAGAGTCATGGTGAGAATCAACTGAGCTGATACCTGGAAAGTGCTTGGAGGGGGTGTGTCCCACACAGAGTGAGAGCCGTCCTGCTTTGACTCGCACCTCAGCCACTCTCTTGGGTGGTGAGACCCCAGACAGGTCCCTTGGAGGGGGTGAGGTAGGCAGCAGGGTTGGGGGTGGCTCAGAGGGGAGGGAGAAGTCACCTTCAAAACAATAATAACAGTAAAAGGTCTGCCTGAGCCTCAGGCTCCCAGCTCTTTGGCCCCCAGCTGGTCCCTCGAATCCCTGGGCGGATAAATCCCAGCTCCTCACTTCCTGGCCTCTCAAAGAGGCCCTTTGTCTGGTGGGTATCAGAGGCCAGTTCTGGCCCCACTAAGGTCCGATCAAACTGTACTGCAGACCCGGGACAAAGGGCCCTCACATGGCCAGAGAGACCCGGCTCTGCTCAGGACACGCCTGCTGTCCCCCAACTTCCGCGACCCGGGTGGCCCAGGGGGGCCCACGCAAGCAGCCTGCCTCAGATCAGAGGCAGCGGGGACAGAGGCCAAGCCCCGCGGGCGGGCAGGGGAGGGCCCTAGATAAGGGGACAGGAGCAAGCGACCCCTCAGCGGGGCTTCTCCTAATCAAAGCCTCCTAAAGTTCCCCATTTGGGAGCCAGAGGGCAGTTTTTTTAAATAAACAAATAAAACGTTCAAAGTCCTCTTGCAGCTTCTCCTCACCCCCCAGACTAAATGCCCGCTGCTCCCCAGCCCCATGAAGTCGCGCTGCTGCTGCTTCCCCCTCTGCGTTCTCCTCTTCTCCAAACCCACTGGGGCCCTCCTCCCCGGGGACTTGGCCCCGGCAGTTCCCTCTGCCTGTGGACCTTTCCTCCACCATGTCCCCAACCGCTTTTCAGTCAGGCTTTGCTCAAAGATACATTCCCTGACCCCTGACCCCTGGCCCCCAGCCCTTCTCTGGCACTGTGTCCAGTCCTCCGTCCTTTCCCTCTGGAGCTGCTGGTCCCCACCTCTCTTGTCAAGGTCACCAACGACTGCCGGTTACTGGGCCCAACGGCCAAGCCCCAGCCCCGTTGTAAGTGACCGGCCAGCAGCCTGGACACAGTCTGGACAACACGCTGCCTGCTCTTACTTCTGGGCACCTCGGTCAGTCTTCCTCCTGCTTCGGGGGGCTCGTCCAAAGATGGGAGGTGGTCTCCTTCACCCTCACTCCCTCACGCAGCCCCTGCTTTTAAGCATCTTTCTGCGGATGACACCCAAACTCATACCTCCGGCCCCAACCCGTCCCCAGACCTCCAGGTTCCCACATCCACCCTCGCTGCCAGGAGCCCTCGAGGCTGAGCAATGGGCATTTCACAGTCAGCAGGCCGGACGCCCGCCCCAGGCCGCGCTGCCCCCAGCCTGCCAGCTCCTGCACGAGCACCCCCTTGCTCACCCTCACCCCCTCACATGGGATGATCCTGCCCCCCCCACCCTCAAAACAGATGCAGAATCAGACCACTTCTGCCGCTCCCAAGGCCATCACCCTGGATTTTTGCCAGAGCCTCCAAACCGGTCTGTCTGCTCTGCCCCGTCCCCTTGAAAACCCTTTGAAAACCCTGCCGTGGCTCCCTTCTCGCTCAGGATAAAAGGCCAGTGAGGGCCTACGTGGCCCTGCACAGCTGCCGTCCCTGTCTTCCGCTGTTACCCTCTCACCCCCGCCCCTGCCCGCCTCCACTCTGCACTCCAGCACAGGGGTCTCCTCCCCACTCGGGGTCTTTGCATCTGCTGTTCCCTCCTCCTGGACCACCCTTCTCGCAGGTCAGTTCCTCCCTCCTATGGGTCTCAGCTTGAATGTCACTGGATCCAAGAAATCTTCCCTGGCCAGCCCCTACTAACAACAAAACAACCGTGCCCCCCATCAGCACCGCACCTCCACCCTTGCTCCATAGCATTTATCACCCGCTGGCCTCCTCTGTGTTTGCTGCGCCCCTCACCATAATTAGGCTCCATGTTAACAGGGACTTCACTGTTTGGGTCAATGCCAGCACCCAGAAGAGTGCCCAGAACATCTTAGGGGCTCCAGAAACTCTCGCTGGGTCAGTGAATGAGCTGTGTATGGAAGGAAAAGTGCAATTTGCCTGTAGAGGGGGGATGGCGGGGCGGGGCGGGGCGGGGGGGGCGGGGCAGGAAGAGATGCTGGCAGAGGAACTGCACAGATGAGACTGAGGCATGAGAGAACACAGCGTGTTCAAGCCGGTGGGGAGTGGAGTGTGCAGGGTAGAAGGTGGAGGGTCTGAGTCTAGGGCTGGGGAGTTGGGCAAGAGCCTGATCATGAAGGGCATTTGTTCATTTATCCATTCATTTAATATTTATTAAGCCCTATGTGGAGGCTGGCCTTCCGCCCATCTAAGGGGAGTGGACTTAACCCTGAAGGTACTTGGGAGCCATTGAGAGACAGAAGGCTCAGCGCATGTCACTGCTGGTCACAATGCTCCACGCTAGGGAGCGCAGTGAGCCACTGGGTCTTCCCCCAGGGGGCCTGCTCTGCCAGTGTCTTTGCTCCGGGGCAGCCCTTTGGAGGTCTGGGGAGAGGACGCCCACTGAGCTTTCCCCTGGCGAAGCTGCACAGCGACAGTCTCCACATGAGCCGGCCCATCCATCTGTGACCCTTCCAGTGTGTGGGTTCCCACAACCCAGATGGGGGACTTGGACCTCCCAGTCTGAGGGAACCTCTTCCAGCGAAGCCAGCTCTTTCATTCCCTGGTGGGGCAACTGAGGCTACCAAAAAGAAAGGATTTATTCAAGGTCATACTGCGTGTCAGTCACAACTCTTTTGTTTACAAGTAACAAGCACCCAATTCAGATGGACTTCTTAAAAAAAGAAGAGGAGGGCTTCCCTGGTGGCGCAGTGGTTGAGAGTCCGCCTGCCGATGCAGGGGACACGGGTTCGTGCCCCGGTCCAGGAAGATCCCACATGCTGCGGAGCGGCTGGGACCGTGAGCCGTGGCCGCTGAGCCTGCGCGTCCAGAGCCTGTGCTCCGCAACGGGAGAGGCCACAACAGTGAAAGGCCCGCATACAGCAAAAAAAAAAAAAAAAAAAGGAGAAGAGGAAAAAGAGGAAGCAGAGAAGGAGGAGGAGGAGGAAGAGGAAGAAGGAGGAGGAGACTTGACTCACATAACCAGGATGTTGAAAGGTGAACTTCAGGTACAGTTGGATCCAGGCCTCAAACAATGGCTGGCTCAGCTTGGGACACATGCCACCTCCCCTATGAACCAATCATTGGGCCAGAGGTCTGCAGAACCCTCAATGGCCAAGCCTAGGTATAATATGCCTCCCATTAGAGTGGAGGTGAGGTGGGGGGGAGCAGTGTCAGCCCCATGTGACACCCCAAAGAAAAATCAGAGTGCTGATCCAAGAAAGGGGGGAACAGAAGCAGGTGTCCACCACACCCAGGAACTCAGGGACCGAACCCAGGCCTGAACCCTGGCCACCTGACTCCAAGCCTCCCACCATCCCACTCCCCTGAATCCTATCAGCAAGATTATCCAGACATCAGCAAGGGGGGCAGAGGGGGCCAGGGTGGGAGGTGCAGGAGCTGGAGGAAGGGGGCCAGTCGGGAGATCATCTGGCCGAGAGGTAATGAGCCCCTTGACAGAAACGTATCAATCTCCTAACTCCCTAACCCACTTTCTCACTTTGGCATTTTGCTGAGGGAAACATCTGTCACTTGTTTAAGATGAATGATACACCAACACCATTATTAATGTATTTTTAAGTGGTGTTTAGAATTCATTTCATTTTAAATAAAAGAAAACGACATATATCTTTCCCTACTTGTTTAGACCCTCAAGATGCCAGCACGACGTGGCTGCTGCCTAAACGGTGTGACATCTGGGCATGGCCCCCAGCACAGTGCACAGAGCCCAGCCCGCCTCGGCCCGATACGTGGCAGGAGAATGCAACCTTCAGTGAGAGAAACCTAAGGCTGGTGAGGGCGGGTGAGATGAGTGATTTCCTCTACAGCTGGCGGGAGTATCAGTGTCATTTTTCTGGAAAGTCATTTAATAGGACGTTTCAGCTCACTCATCTCACTTCTGGGAAGCCCTCTTGAAGATATCACTGGAGATGCGAAACAAAGCTTTGACTGCTGAGGATGTTCATTGTGGCATTGTTTACAACACAGAGAAATTGGAAATAACCTAAATGTCCAACCAGAGGAGAACGGTTGTGCAAACTTAAACAGGTCCACTCAATGGAATGGTTTATGTCTATTCAAAAAAAAAAAAATGTTGCCTGCAAAGATGATTGACTTCAGATGATTTGATTGGAAAAAGCAGAAACTTAAGGAAACTCAGGTAAAAGGAGGATTATTTTAAGCATCAGAGGAGTTTCCCAGAATACAACTGCCAGCAGCAAAACTGGACACACCAAACCTGCCAGGTCCACAAGCAGCATATATCTCCCCAACTAGGTCTCTCATCCCTGTTTCTCTCTCACTTCAATGTTCTCTCTCTGCAGACCAGCTTGGTGGTTCCACCCCCAGACTTTACCAGCTCAGTCACATAGCTATTTGATTCAATCTTCCCCTCTTCCTATTGAAAGAAAAATAGACAAGAAGGGAGGGAGGAGAAAGGGTAAAAAGAGAAAAGAGAAAGAAAAAAGAATTCCTAGAAAGTCTCAGCCTGGTCCAATCAGCTGTGCTGGACCAGGAGGACTACCCACATGACCCAGTCTTCTATCTTTGTTGTTTGGATAGGGTAAGGCAGGGGAAATGATTGCTATCTCAAATAGGAGTACATAATCCAGGGTGTATTCGTTATCCATTGCTGCATAACAAATTATCCTCTTTAAACATTTAGTGATTTAAAGCAGCATTTATCTCACACACTTTCTGAGCATCAGGAGTTGAGGGGCATCTTAGGTGGGTGCCTCTGACTCAGGGTCTCCCATGAGGTTGACGTCAAGTCTTCCGAAGGCTTGATGGGACTGGAGGACCCACTTTCAAGCCCACCCTTGTGGCCATTGACAGGAGCCTTCAGTTTCTTGTTGGCTATTGGCTAGAGGCCACAGTTCCACCCCCACACCACCGTCTCCATCAGGCTGTTTACAACGGGACAGCTGGCCTTCCCCAGAGCAAATGATCTGCGAGAGAGAGAGAATTACCAGGACTGAAGCTGCAGGGTCTTTTCTAACCTAATCTCAGAAATGACCCCATCAATTCTTCCATAACTTATTGGTCACACTGAGCAACCCTGGCACAGTGTTGTGGGGGGGGGGAGGAACTACACAAGAGTGTGAGCCCCAGGAGGACAGATCAGTGGGGACCACCTAGGAGTCTGGCTAATACACACAGAAAAACTCATTCTATAGCAATGGTTTCAGAAGTGGATGTATGATTTTTAATATACGAATCAAGTTGGGTGAACGTAGTCCAAAAGAAAACCTTCTTTGTAAAATAACTTGCCTTTGGTTATTCCTACTGGGTAAAGAGGACCTGACCAGGCCAGAGCTGAGACTGGACCAGCTCATAGGGCTGAGCCATCCAGTTACCCACCTGAGAACTGGGTCACAGGATGGCGGCAGGACCAAGGGTGGTGCTTGGGTCCTGCCCTAGCTGGGGTTCAGGCACATATAAGATGGGTCTGGCGGCCTAGAGGCAGGCAACTAAGGGAGGCCAGGAAGCACCGTCAGGTGCCAAAGGAGAAACTCTTCCTAAACTCTTCATAAGAGGAAGCAGAGGGTGGGTAGCAAGCCAGACCCAGCAGCAGGGGTCTCAGGATGGAGGGAGGCGGTTCTGAATTCCTCCTGCCAACTGGTTTCTGGAGCTGCTGCAGCCCAGTCACCAAGCCCAGGAGGAGAAGGCTGAGGGTGAGCAGACAGAGCTGTTGTAGAAGATGGGGGACCCCCCCGCCTTAAGAAGCACCCTTCCCCTCATTTACCAGCAAAGAGTGAGCTCCTGCAGTGATGGTGGAACTGAGAACCTGTGGGCCAGGGAGGCAGGACCTGGCAGGCCGGGGCCCTGATGGAGCCCTGATGGAGGAGTTGATGGTAGCCGTGGCCATGGTGACTGATGGGGACAGAGGACAACGCGGGTGGCTGCCTACTCCCATTCATAAGCACAGAGGATTCACCCACACACTTCAGAGGGGACAGGAACTCCCCTAAGATGTGGAGTTCCTGCAGGAGAAGGTGGGGGCTGGAGCCAGCAAGATGCAGATGTTCACGCTAACGCTGCTAGTGAAGTTTTCACCATTTATCATCCTTAGAACCCCAGGGCTGGGGAAAGTGCGGTGGAAATCTAGGCCAAACCCCACCCGAGGCTGGAATCCCTGTCCACACATCTCCACCAGGCTTGACCACTCCCAGCAGCGGTGGGTTCACGACTCCATCAGGACATTCATTCCGTAATCAGACAGCTGTGACACATCGAAAGTTCATTCTGAAATTTGAGACAACATCTCTCTCCCTGTGGGTCCCTCTGATTGTCCCTAGTTCTGCCTTCTGGTGCCTCAGAAAACCAATCAGCACCCACTCCCCCTGATGGTCCCATGGTCGGTCATCCTCTTCATTGTTCAGGTCTGCCCTCCCAAGCACATCGTAGGCCATCAAGACTGCAGCAGGAGGGGGCTTCCCTGGTGGTCCAGTGGTTAAGACTTCGCCTTCCAATGCAGGGGGTGCGGGTTCGAGCCCTGGTCAGGGAGCTAAGATCCCACGTGCCTCGTGGCCAAAAAACCAAAACATAAAACAGAAGCAATATTGTAACAAATTCAGTAAAGACTTTAAAAAATGGTCCACATCAAAAAAAATCAAGAAGACTGCAGCAGAAGCCAAACTGAATCCCACCACACACCCATTAGAATGGCTACTATTAAAAAGACCGACCATGCCAAGTGTCGGTGAGGATGTGAAGCAACGGGAACTCTCGTACACTGCTGGTGCAAATGTAAAACAGTACAACCACTTTGGAAAACAGTCCACCCTTCCAAGTCCCCCAGACCTTCCACTGCTAGGTATTTACCCAGGAGAAATGAAATATATGTCCACACAAAGACTGGTGCATAAGTATCCCTAGCAGCTTTATTTGTAATAGTCTAAAACTAGAAACAACCCCTATGTCCGTCCAAAGGTGAATGGGAACACAAACTGTGGTGTAGCCAATACGATAGAATACGACTCAGCAGTAAAAGGAACGCAGGATCCTCTGGGTGAATCTCGAAAAGGTTACACTGACAGAAGGAAGCTAGACACAGAAGTCCGCATACTGTATGATTTCATTGATGCAAACTTCTAGAAAAGGCAAAGTGATCTATAATCAGAAAACAGATCAGGGCTTGCCTGAGAATGGGAGTGGAGGGAGGGGAGGGTGGCTAAGGGGAAGGAGGAAACTTTCCGAGGTGATGGGGATGTCAGGGGTGATTGTGGTGGTGCCCTCGCCAGTGTATGCACCTGTCAGAACTCTCCGAAGTGTAGGCTTTCAATACAGCAAGCTGTACACATGAAATAGGCACCGTGTGTTTTAAGTTGTTTCTTAAAAACTCGAGCACACGATCCCTTAATTGGATGATTTACCAAACTGAGGCCAAGCTGAAGGCCTCCTGGGTCTGCTTTGACGAGCCCTTTGTAAGTAGCTCATGGCTGCGCCTGAGCAATGCTAACTGGGCACCATCTCCTTGGCAGGTTTAGACCTTGTTAATCCATGACTCTGGAAACTGGCTTCCCATACCCACCAACGGTCATTCGGCAAGTTCACGGCAGAGCCAGGAGTTAAGCGCAGCTCTCCTGATTCCCAGGCCCTTCTCTTCCCCACGGCGTAAAGAGAAATAGAAGCACATGGACTGCTTCATGGTTCTCCAAGCTGCTTGACATCTGTAATCTCATTTCCTGGATTAATCCCATTTAACACAGTCGAGTGTGTAATGGATAAGATGGTGCTGGGAGGACAGACAGCTGGTTTATTTATGGCAGGCGTCTATTCTGATGGCTCAGGGCCCAGGCCAGGCCAATTGTTAGATATCTTGAATAACCCTCCTGGGTTAAGCATCCTGGCCTTTGGAGTCAGACAGAACTGGGCTGGAATCCAGGCACTACCACTTACTAGTGGAAGACCTCGAGCAAACCATTTAAGCCCTCTGAGCCTCAGTTTCCTCCTCTGTAAAATGGGAATAATAGCAATAAGGGCCTCATAATGCTGCAGGGAGGATTAAATGGGGCAGCAGCAACCAGCTCATAGTAAACACTCAAAGTCTGGCAGCTGTCATTACAGCTATTACTACTATTAACCCTCACCATACTCTTATGAAGTAGGTCCCATTATTATCCCCATCTTACAGATAAAGAAACTGAGGCTCAGAGATGTAAAGCTATTCACCCAAATGTCCCAGCAAATAAGTGGCAGAGCCAGGATTTGACCTCAAGTCCCCCGTAGGGCTCCAAAGCCGACTCTGGACCCTCAGCATCCACACGGCCACCTCTCAGGTGCAGCGGGGATTCTAAGACAGGAAGGTATAATCAGAGTCCCCTCAAAGCCCACTGGTTACAGTTAGAGCTGAAGGAAGCCGAGGACTGGCCAAACTGGTGTGACCGAGGTCAGACCAAGAGTCCCCTCTCTGGACTCTGGGCTCTGCACTTAGAAAAGCAGGATGGGGGACTTCCCTGGTGGTCCAATGGCTAAGACTCCGTGCGCCCAATACAGGGGGCCCGGGTTCGATCCCTGGTCAGGGAACTAGATCCCGCATGCATGCCACAACTAAGTGTTTGCATATCGCAACTGAAGATCCCGCACGTGGCAGCGAAGATCCTGCGTGCCACAACTAAGACCCGGTGCAGCCAAAATAAATAAATAAATACATAGAAAAGGAGGACGGCACAGAGAACGCACACCATGAGGAAGGGCACGCCCCCAACTCCAACACATCCCTGAGAGCGACCAGGCCTGCTCTGTTCATCAACGTCCAGAGTCATCAGAGTCTGAACCCCAAACTGTAATAGGGTCAGTGTGTGACCCTGTGCAGGTCCCCAAGCAACTGAGAGCCCTATACCCAGCCATAAGCCAAGAACACTGGACAAGATGACAGCTCAGACCATCTTAGTTTCCAAAGTGCCGGGAATGCCTGGGATGCAGAGGATACCCACCCAATTCCAGGTGGGCTGGGGACTTTGAAGGTACAAAAGAGGTGTCCCAAGGAGAGCCCACTGGAGCAGGGTTTTGGCCCCAGCATGGGGTCACCGTTGATGCAAACAGGCAGCCTGGGGAAGGGGGCGGAACAATGGCTTTGGAGACAGCAGACCTGGATCCAAATTCCATTCTGCTATTTGCCCACAGCCTAGCCATTTCACTGCCTGTCTCTAAGCCTCAGTATCTTCATCCACAAAATGGAGACAATCACACCAGCTTTATAGGGTTGTGTGGCATTTAAAGAAAATCATTTATCTGAAGCACCGGTAAATAATAAATGGTGGCTGCCTTAATCACTGTTTCCCACCTTCACCAGCAGAAGTGACATTCACGCAGCTCCCAAAGGTTGCAGGGAGCAACCCTGCATGCTCAGCCAGTGCCCGCCCAGATGACAGTGACCCCGGACAGGCACCCCCGCAACGGACACCGCTGCCCACCACGCTCAGTCACAGAACTGAGTACAAACTCACCCTCGTACACAGCGACCCAACCTGAGCACGTGCGCACAGTCTCTACCAGGATTTCCCAACGGGAGGAGACATTTCCTCACGTCTGTGACTGCGCTGATGGAGGAGGCCGTGACCTTGGTGCTGCTTCTGTAGGTTTCTCAGCAAGCCAGCGGGTCCCTAGCACAGCCTGCAGCACCAGAGGATCTGCAGGGAGGAGAACCCAGGGTCCCGGGGAAGAGGAAAAAGCTTCCTGCCCGGCTCACCCTCCTTCTGGGCTGAGATTGTGTCTGACCAGCCCTGGAGTTGACCAGTGAGTGTGTGAGTCCCCAGGAGGCCAGGATGGGGGTGCCCTAGCAGGAAGAAGCCTAGATAGATAGTCTCGGGGTGGGGGGTGGGAGTTGGTCATTGTGGCAGGATGGTACAGTGGTTACACCAGGGAGTTTTGGAGCAGGAGGGCCCTGCTTTGTCCCCCAGCTGTGCCATGTATTAGCTGTGTGACCCTGGACAAGTTACTTAACCTCTCTGGACCTTAGCTGTCCACCTATCAAATGAACATGATAATATTAGTGGGATAATATTACATGGTAGAAATACTGGGAGTGGGGATGTGGGGAAGAGTTAAATGACATCACACACGCCCCTAGACATAGTAAGCACTCAGAGGTGTGAGTCATTTTTATCAAGGGTCCAGGAGCAGGAAACTGCCTCTAGATATTGGGTATCCCATGGATTGCAAAGTGACAGCTCACAAGCCCAGATGAAGCTCACACATGGCCTTTGTTTGGCCCACATGGTGTCTTTCTTTTTTTCTTTCTTTTTAAATTTTTGCCAACACTTAATAATCAGATTTCACATCAAAATCTGAATTTCCTGCTTCTCTTGAACAGTTCAAACATTGGCAATCCTAGGCCCGCTTTCCCGCCTGGCAAGTACCAGCCAGAGCCGATCAGACACTGCCCAGCTCGCTCCAGCGCTTCCCAGGTCCAGCGCCTCCCCTGCTCCGTGTCCTGCCCTGTGGGCCCTGGAGGTTGTACCCCTTGACCTGGCCCTGCGCCTTCACAGTGCCACACAGGGAAACAGGACTCTAGAGAGGGCAGAAACCCAGCCGGGGTCACACAGCAAGTCAGTGGCAGAGGTGGAATTAGGACTCAGGGGGTCCAATTCCCAAACCCCCCGAGCACTGGTGAGATGCTAACAAGAGAAACTGGCCGTGCCCCCAGAGCTCCTGCCTCTACAGCCCTTACTGGAGAGATAGGATCATCACTGGGCATGGTTACTTTGCTAAGCCTTAATTTCTTCATCTGTAAAATGGGATAATCGTCCCTTCCTCAGGGGGATTGTGAGGACAAAATGAATTTTTAAAAGTAGGGATCTTAGAGCAGCACCCAGGACACAGTGACTGGCGGATAAGTAGCAGCGATCAGCACTGTTATCAGTAAATCCTGGCCTGCGTGATGCAGGCACACCATCTCATTGCTTCCTCTAACCAGCTGTGACATCACTCTGCTTAGCCCCATCTGACAGATGAGAAAACTGAGGCCCAGAGGAGGGGCGTGAGACTCACACAGCCCGTGAATGATGGAGCCAGCATCTGGAATTCCAACCCAAGTTCAAGCCAGGACAGTCTGGCTCCAAACTACCAGCTCTCCCCATGCGTCAGAAGCCTCTACAGAGTCCACATATAATGATTGAGGGCCTACTATGTGCCAGGCCCTATTGCAGACACCAGGGATAAAGCGGGCAATACAACAGATGAGCAGGGGTGGGGCCATAAACAATAAACATATCACTCAGGCTCTGGCAGTGGTAGATGCCAGGAAGAAAAAATAGGAGAATATTAGAGAGTGCCTGGATGGGCACAGTGGGTGCCTTAGCCAGAGCAGTCAGGGCAGGCTGCCCAGGGAGGTGACATTAAATAGGGACCTGAAGGCTGAGCAGGAGCCAACCAGGCAACAACTGGGCAGAAGGCTCCAGACTGGGCCAAGGCTTGCGTTCTCCAGACACGGGAGGAAGGCCAGTATGGCTGGAGCAGGAGGAAGAAGGCTTAGAGTCAGACAAGCAGGTGGTGGCCAGAGTACTGAGCAATAGAGCATCTGGTTTAAACATAACAACCCCCTCCACCGTTCATCCAGGGCACGCCATGTGCCAGGCACTGTGCTGAGACCTCTGCCTGCGATACGTCATTCCATCCTCCCCAGTCACCTGTGAGCTACAACTCATTGTCCTATTTGCCAGGTGATGACACTGAGGTTCAGAGAGAGGCAGTGACTTGCCTGGGGCCACCCCATTGAGGAGATGGGTGCAGGCCTGGAATTCCCATCTGAACTCTAAGCCAGGCTGTCTCCACGTACCACCTGCTGGGAGCAGGCTCAGACGCCTGGCCTTGATGTGATCAGAACAGGGATCAAAGGGTCACCTCCCAGGGACTTCCCTGGTGGTGCAGTGGTTGAGAATCCGCCTGCTAATGCAGGGGACACGGGTTCGAGCCCTAGTCTGGAAGATCCCACATGCCGCAGAGCAGCTAGGCCCGTGAGTCACAACTATTGAGCCTGCGCGTCTGGAGCTTGTGCTCCGCAACAAGAGAGGCCACAACGGTGAGAAGCCCGCGCACCGTGATGAAGTGTGGCCCCTGCTCGCCACAACTAGAGAAAGCCCTCGCACAGAAATGAAGACCCAACACAGCCAAAAATTAATTAATTAATTAATTAATTAATTTAAAAAAAAAAAAAAAAGGTCACCTCCCAGCCTAGCAGGGCTCTTCCTGGAGCAAGAAGGCTTTTATGGTTCCCATCCCTGGTAACACCAAGCTTCCAGCCCACGGGCAGGGACACACATAGCACACACACTCACGTGCCTATGCGTGTGCACACAGACACAGCAGCCCAGCCAGGAAGAAGGTCTGGGGAGGGGGCAAGAGATGGTCAGGAGGAAACAGTGCGCTCCACACGTAATGAGCTTCCAAGCACCCGGTGGCTGTGGGCAGGTCCCCCCAAGCTCCTCATCTCATTGAGGGGTGCAAGTCATCACTCAGGCCGGAAGCCTGGGCAGCATCCCAAATTCTCATCTTTCCTACACTCCCCGCTTCTAGCCTGCTACAAAGCCCATCCTAGTTCCCGCATCCATCCTTGTCTCCTACCTGGGCTCGAAAGGCAAGCATCTCTCCTGTTTTCACATCCTCTCATTCCACTGCCACCCCCCCTTAAGCTGGAGAACCAAGGGCAAGACAGCAGTGGCCGCTCCTGAGGACTTGGGGCTGGGCAAACCTGTTTAAAGGAAGACCAGAGCATTAGTGCAGTGATGTCACCAGCCCTGGCCTGCTGAGGGACACCAGCGTCAGCCTTTGAGACACACATACACACACACACACACACACACAGACCTTGAGTTCTCATCTCATGGCTATCAGGTTGCAGTGACACTGTTCCAAGACAAAACAGGAAATCCCACGACGGAGCCAGCCAAATGGAGCGAGGGCCGAGAATCTGAAACCCCCTCTGCTCTCCACGATCACCCCCTCCCCACCCACCCCCACTCCTTGGGGAGGAGCTCACCCCCACCCCCGACACCCCAGGCAGGGACAGAGCCCAGTCTTGAACTTAGGGCCCCAAATTCCTGCGCTCTGCAAGCTCCCTGCCCCGCATGGGGCCTCCTGTCTCCATCGGTAAGGCCCGGGTGGATGACCCCAAGAGCCCTCCCGGTTGAGGAAGTCCACCTTTTATGGGCATTTGGTTCCCAGACCCAGTGGCTGGGAGTCTCCCGAAGCCCAGTGTGCAGTCAGCAGGCGAGCCAGCAGGGAGTGCACACACCTCGTTAACGGGAGATGGGGGAGCCCGGCCTGGAAGGACCCTGGAAACAGTGAGTCCCGAATTGTACCCCCTCCCATTCTGGTTTTCAAAGGGCTCCCCACAGTCTTGGGACCAGGCCTCTGGGCTTCTGCACATGTAGTCCCCGCTGCCGGCCTGTTCTGACCTCCTTGCCTACGAAACTGAGGGAAGCACCTCACCTCTCAGAGGGGGAAGCCTATCCCTGCTCCTCTGAGCGACCACCTCTCCCTGAGTTGATTTAACCGGATCCTCAGGGCCCGTTGCAGGTCTGGCCCTAAACAGGGGTTGATGCATTAGTGGATGGAGGGATGGATGGAAGAAAACCAGCTACAAGCAGCCCACGTAGTTCTCCAAAATCAAATAGCATGACATGGGACAGCCCTGGGGAGGAAATCATTTTAGGAAATAAAACACTTACTGAGGTCTAAGGAACTGACACTTGGATGGACACGTGTGCCTGGTGTAATGATCTTATTAAATCCTTACAAAACTCCTTTGGAGCAGGTAATAATACCCCCATTTTACAGAGCGGGAACTGAAGCTTAAAGGGAACAAGTACATTGTCCAAGATAACCCAGAACGTACGCGGAAGAAGCAGGATTTGAACTCAAATCTGTTTCACTCTTCATCCTGCTATTACCCTAATGTCAGCTTTGGGCTCACGCCCTCCTGACTCCCCAGCAGGGTCCTCTGGGTGATTCCAAGAAGCAGACAAACATAGACAGGCCTCGAATGGACTGGCAGCCCTTGTCCTAGTTGTCACTAATTCTATCCTGACTCTCAACCTACCCCAAGTTCTAGAGAGCCTAATTCTGACCCCACCAGTAAAAGCTAACATCTACAAACAGATTGCTATGTGCCAAGCACTTTGGATGCAACATTTGTGATCCTCACCAAAACCTGACATGAGGCATATTATCCCCATTTTATAGATGAGGAAACTGAGATTCCAAGAGGTGAAATGATTATCCAAGGTCACACAGCTAATAGGTGGCAGAGGCAGGATTCAAACCCAGGGTGTCTATTTCCATGGCCCAAGCTCTTAACCATTACTTAAACTTACTCGTTCTCCCATCCTCCAGTAGATACTCCAAAGGTCCTCTCTTGGCCAGGCCTCCACTGGACTCATCCTGAAAAGGTATGACCTTCCTCAGCCCCCCCCGCCCCCCAACAATCAGAATCCAGTCCACAGCCCCAAACCCTGGCTTCAGTTTGGCTTTCTGGGATTATCATCCAAAGAGGAGGAGTTTTGATGAAACTAAAATGAACACCTCTTCCCCCTCCAGATGCATTGGGGCCCCCAGACACTTGTCCTAAACTGGGCCCTGAATCACACGTGTCCTGGCTCTGCCACTGAATCTCTCTGGGCTTGGGAGGGTCCTCTAATAGCTCTAAGCCTCCGTTTTCTCATCGGTAAAATGAGATAGTAGGATCAGGATCTCAGCGCTACAGCGGGGGCTCCTGGCACATTCAGGGGCTCACCCTAGGCTAGTTCCCTTCCCTTGAAGCTCCTAAGGCTGATCTAAAGGCCCAGCCATGCGAGACCTCCCATCTATTCACGCATTCATTCAGCCAACCTCTGGGCACGGCTGATTTGAGCTGGGCTCTATGCTCTGTGACCTTGGGCGAGTCACTTCACCTGTCTGTGCTTCCACTGATCATCTGTAAAGTGGGGATGAATGTGGCACCTGCCTCCAGGGCTGTCGGGAGAACTAGAAATCATGCAGGTAGAGTCTTAGCACAGTACCTGGCACATAGGAAGAGCTCAGTGGTGGCAGCTATTTGGATATTATTGAGGAGTTTTCAAAGTCTGATTGAGGGGAGGAACAGCTAATCAAATAACTGTCATACAACTGGATCACTGCTAATACCAGGCCAAGCTGGGTGCTGTGGGGACACAGGGGATGAGGCAACCAGCCCTGACTGGGGAAATCAGGGAAGGCTGCGCAGAGGAGGTGCTATTTGGAGGATAAGGAGAATTTCACCACGAGAATGGGGGAGGCATTTCTGGCAGGGGAACAGCAGTTACAGAAGCTCAGAGGCTCTTGGAGGGATAAGCAGATGTCCAATGAAGAGGCGGTTGTGTCTGGGGAAGTTTGAGGACACGGAGCTGGGAGGTGATGGTGAACCACATCATTGACCTGTCTAGGGGATTGGGACCCTCTTCTGGGGCAAGGAGCCAGAGAGAGACAAGATCCAGTCATCCTTGAGAAAGATGTTCCAGGTGGTGGCACGGTCCAGGAGGATGGTCCAGGGCAGGGCAGAAGGCAGAGACTGGTAAGGATGCTCCTGAGGAGGGAGGGGGAGGATGAAGGAGAGGAGGAGGGGCTAGAGGCTGGAGAAACTATTCAGACTCCAAGCTCCCAAGACCGCTGCCAGGAAGGAGGGGCTGAAGCAAGGTGAGGGCCGGGGGCAACCACCTCCCCAGTCAGCCAGGACCAGAGCTGAGGCCGGGGTCGGGAGGGGGGCTGCGGGCACACTGAGTCACTCACTCCACTTATTGGATTTCTGAGAAATTGTTCCCTCCCCCAGGCCCCAGCAGCCAAGGCCGCTCCATTAAAGTGGCTTTGTCAGTCAGCCCAGGAGCAAGAACCAGGTACTGACCAGGAATGGGCCGGGCACCAAGGGGAGAGATACATGACCCTGGGAATTCTCAGAATGGCCACGGAAGGTCTGGTGCTCAGGGCTGATCATACAGGAGGCAGGAGGGGACATGGCAGCCTTCTTCAAATCCCTGCTCAGCCTTTAAAGGCTGTGTGACCTGGGACCACTTCCTTAGCCTCTCTGTGCCTCAAATGGGATCCCCAAGCGTCTACTCAAGACAGAGGGTTGTTCTGAGGATTACTAAATAAAATCTGACAGCGACCGGCCATGCTGCGGTCTCTGGGTGAGGGTTGGGTGCTACTGTTACTGTGGAGAGTGGGCTTATCTCATGCCCCCCAACTGTCTCAACCCTCAGCTTTCAAAGATTCCCCAAGGTAAAATCCAAGCTCCTTGGATGTACCCTGTTCCCTCACCAGCCCATCCCCGCTCCTTCCGTGCTAAACTTCCACACCCTTGTCTATAGCGGTGCTCGTGCCAGGATGCCCTCACTTCGTCCCCTTGTCTCTCTGATAGGCTCCTCTTGTTTCCACAGCAGGTCTCCACTGAGAGATGCTGTCCTCTGGTTTGGGACGCCTCTCCCGGCCCTCTCCATCCCCCGCCATCAGAGTGGCTCTCTCCTCTGGACTCGCACTCAGGGCACTGGCTAATATCTGCTGTTTATGGATTACAGGTCTGCTCCCTTCAAGGAGAGGGGGGATTGCGTCTGCATGCCAGGGCCCAGCACACCTGGGCCTCAGCTAATAGTGGGTGACTGAATGAGCGTATGAGCACCAGCCAGCGCCGACGTCAGCTACCGTGTATGAAGCAGCTCCTCTGAGACTCCATCCTCACAAGTGTCTTGTGAAGTGGGAGCGTTACGATGCCCACCTCACAGGTGAGGAAACCGAGGCTCAAGGCTGAGTGAATGTCCAAGGCCGCCCAGGAAAGAAGGGACAAAGCAAAGATGAGAATTTGGGCCTGTCCCGCCCTGCCTCAATCCACAGGTTGACCTCAGGCTCTCTCTCCTCCGTCTCCCTTAAACCCTCCTCTCTGTAGTTGACAAAACACACTGACAGGCATTACCTCCTTTTTGGGAGAAGCCGCATAGAACCAAAGACTGCACTTCCAACTCTGACTGCCGGGTTTCCTGGCTGTGGACCCTGAGCACGTTCTAAGTGAGGAAGTGAGAGGAAAGGTCTGCTTGCCCAGGGTCATGGTGAGAATCAAGTCCGGCACACAGAGCAGGTGGCACCACGCTAGGCTCCCCGGGTGGGAGCTCGTGTTTTATTACTGATCTGCATAATAGTCAGCTCAGATGGACATTCCTCCCATTTTACAGATAAAGAAACGGAGTTTCCAAATGCTGAAATGACCAGCCCAACTCACAGATATAGTAAATGACTCAACAGAGTCAGAGGCTCAAAGCACTGCTTTCAGCACCAGACCTAGCACCTTCCCCTAGACCACTCGCAAAGCAGTTCTCACCCCTCGGTAACCTAAAGGTGTCAAGGGCCCAGTCCAACTGGCAAGAGCCAACATTTACTGGGCACTTAGCCTGTCCCCGTTCTAAGCCCTTTACTTGTATTAAGTCACGTAATCTCACAACAACCCTAACGTGGACGTTATAATTATCCACAGTTTACAGACGTGAAACTGAGGCACGGGTGGCTTGAGCGACCTCCCCAAGGTCACAATGCCACTAAGAGGCTGGAACAGGAATTAGAAGGCAGGCAGCCTGACCCCAGGTCCAGCTGCAGGTTGGGTGTGAGGTCAGGTAAATGCGAGGTTATAGGTAAGTCATCCAGAGACCAGACCCAAAGTCAGTGCTGGAGGGTGCAGACCTGGAATCCAAACCTGAGGGCCTCCCCTGCACCACCGCCCTCCGCTTACCTGTGGATCCGGGGACTCTGTAGTGGGCGGGGCAGGGCGGCGTACCTCCCATCCCCGTTTGCAACCTGGGGGCTGCCCCCATCCCCACCCCGGCTAAGGTTAAGCTGCACCCGACGGGTCCCAAGTGCTCCCCCCGGCAGCGCCCCGGAAGCGACGGCAGCCGTTTCATTAGCTACTTGGTCGCCGGCCCGCAGCGCCCGGGGAGCGAGGAGGGGGCCAGAGCCTGGGGCCCTTCCCGGCCTGGCTGCTCCTCCCGGCTCCAGTATCCCCTCCCCGGAGACACGTCCCAATCCATCCCCTCAGCGCAGCCGGGCTCCGCGCCAGGCCCTGCGTTGGTCCTGAAGACTCAGCCCTGACCCAGCGGCTCAGCGCACACAGTTACCACCGCGCGGAGGATGCCCTTCAACCAGGAGATTAATGAAAAGAATAGCTCACGTTGGGGCCACGCTTCCAGTACTCAGTGTTGAGAATGCTTCACACACGTTAACTCCTGCGATCTTCTCCCACAACTCTCAGAGGAAATGCTACAATTTCTCCATTTGACCGTCGAGGAAATTGAGGCCCAAGGACATGCACTATTAAAAGGTGGACACCCATTTTCTGGAAGTTGCCACGCTGAAGAAGGAGAGCAGCCTTCTCATTTACTGAGCACCGACTTCGTTTTAAACCTCACCACTCTCACTGTATATCAAAGAAAGTTCATGAGCTATCCTGTTTTTTTGCCTGTTAAATTAGGGAGGTGGATACAACCAGGGTGTTACCACACCATCTTCTCAGGACAGGGTGGGCGTGGGGTAAATCTGGGTTTTGAATTTGGAGCCAGAGTTGATACCAAAGCGGCATTTTTGCATCCAGACCACATGCCCCGCTGTGCTGAGGCCTGTGCAGGAGGCCATGTGAGCACTGGCAGAGAGATATTAGGAGAGGGTTCCTAGAAGAGATGATAATTGGACTGGGTCTTGACGAATGAGTAGGAGTTCCCAAGAGGGTAGCATGCTGCAAAGGTCAGAATCCCTAAGGACAAGCCGACTTTCCCTCTTAATTGCCGGGTGACTTTCACAAAATCTGTTCACCTCTCTGAGCCTCAGTTTCTTCACCGGCAAAATGGGAATAATAGTCCTGAGGTTGTGAGGATTGAGTGAGATCATGGAAGTATAAGTGCTTGGTCAGCTGTCACTAGGGGAGTAGGAGGGTATGCTGGACAGCTGACCACCCGCTGGGTCTTGTATGCTGCCCAGAGGGCTTATCAGTTCCTCGTGGAAATGATTCTCTGCTCATGAAAAAAAAAGGAGCTAAATGATATCCCTGTTCCACCAATGAGTAAACTGAGGCTCAGTGAGGTTAAAGAACTGACCCAAGAAAACACAGCTGTGACTGGAAGAGTCGGGATTTGAACCCAGATTCACCTGACCACAGAGACCATCACCATTTCACTGGATCAGCACGAGTGGCTGCCCTGCATCCCATGGGTCCATCTGTCACAATTAAGCTTTTTCTCACGGTTTCACACTAAGGCAGTTTTCAGTTTTGCATTCTTATAAATAACGTTCAGCTGAACGTGTTTGTGCACAAACATTTGCCGTAGTTTACATTATTTCCCAAGACTGATCCTCAAATAAGATTATTGGAGGTAGGAACATTACAATAGCTTTTGATAAATATTTTCAAGTTACTTTCAAAAGAGTCACCATTTTGCAATCCCACCTGCAACCGAAGAGACAGGCTGTCACTGGATTCTCCCCAGTTTGTTTTTTAATCTCCCAAATGTCCAAGATGAAATAGGGTATCACATAGATGTGTTGCCTTTATTATTATTATTATTATTACCAATAAAGTGGAGTGTTTTTAAGGGCTGTGAATTTAACAGGATGTGTATCAGAAGTCAGGGGCCCTGGGGAGGGACTGGAGTCAGGCGTGAAGGCACCCAAAGCAGAGAGTGCTAGTTTCTGGTTGAAGGATTGCGAAAGGGACGCATGGCCAGGGCGACCAGGGGTTTCTGGAGCCTGGGAACAGGCTTGAGCGCTTGCTGTTTCCTCTTTCTGGAGCACTCCTTCCTGGCTCCTCACGAGCTGGGCTCTCAGCTCCACGGGCAGCTCCTCAGAGAGCTCCCCTCGACCCCCTCCATCACAAGGTGCTGTCCTCCCAGCGTCTCTCTGGTTTGTTCTCTTCACAGCCCTCAGCATACCTGAAATGCTTATTCATTTATTTCCCAGGCTGCTTTCTGCCTCTGCCTCTAGAATGTGAGCCCCTTGAGAAGAAGGTTTGTGCTTCACCCAGTGCTTGTATCCCGTGCCTGAAGCGATGTTTTTAATGAATTACTTAAATGTTTCTATTTCTGGGTCATCTTACCATCCAGCAGTGCTATTCCTGTCGGCATCACTTTGCCCAGAAGTGAACCGACCCATTTTCTTGCATCCTGCACCCCCCATCTGCCTCGAACACCACTCGCACCCAACCCCACCCCATCTGCCCCCAACACCACTACACCCCAACCCCACCTGCCCCAACACCACCACACCCCCACCTCATCCCATCTGCCCCCAACACTACTACACCCCCACCCCACCCCACCTGCCCCCAACACCACTACACCCCCACCCCATCCCATCTTCCCCCCAAACCACTACATCCCCACCCCACCCCATCTGCCCCCAATACCACTACACCCCCACTCCATCTGCCCCAACACCACCACACCCCCACCTCATCCCATCTGCCCCCAACACCACTACACACCCACCCCATCTGCCCCCAACACCACTACACCCCCACCCCATCCCATCTGCCCCCAACACCACTACACACCCACCCCATCTGCCCCCAACACCACTACACACCCACCCCACCCCACCTGCCCCCAACACCACTACACCCCCACCCCACCCCCCCTGCCCCCAACACCACTACACCCCCACCCCACCCCACCTGCCCCCAACACCACTGCACACCCACCCCACCCCATCTGCCCCCAACACCACTACACCCCCACCCCACCCCACCTGCCCCCAACACCACTACACCCCCACCCCACCCCACCTGCCCCCAACACCACTACACCCCCACCCCACCCCATCTGCCCCCAACACCACTACACCCCCACCCCACCCCACCTGCCCCCAACACCACTACACCCCCACCCCGCCGCCATCTGTCGCCTCACCACTTACATGAGGCATTGTGTCCATAGCAGCCTTTCCTGAAGTCCTTACACCACCGTGTTCTCACACTCTTCCCTCTCTAGGACTCTTCTTCCTGGGTGTCAGGGGTCCTGTTCCTTAGGACTGCACCTCAGAATTCCATTCCCCTCACTGTGTCAGACAGGACAAGTTCACTCTCTCCTGTGGCCAGCCTCTGATGACCCACTAACATCCCTGCTCCCAGAAGGGCCACCCACTCCAGGTCCCCTGTGGAGCAGCAGGCTAGGAAGGCTGACAGAGGTGTTCCAGGGTCCACTGTCCCCTTCTCCCTCCCCCCACTGGGCTCTGTACAGTGACGGAAGTTATCTAGAATGTTAACTCCCCATGAGATGAAGTATGCCATGACCACCCCACACCCATCCTCAGAACCAGAGCCAGAACTGGTATAGACTGCATGGGTTTTAATATTATTTTTTTCTCTGTGTTCTCAAACCATATCAGTCTACCATAACCTTCACATAATAGTATTTCTCCTTTGGAGTCTCTAAGGAACCCCCTGTGTGTGCAGGATTCTAAGTGGCCGGTGCCATTTCCCTCTCGCCAGTTCCCCTGTGGGCAAGGCCCCAGTGACCCGCTTGTATGCCAGAAGCCACCGTGGCCACTCTGCTGCCAACTCCACAGAGATCGCCAGCCAGTGCTTTTTGGCTGAGCCCGAGTTAAGATGACGGCCTCAGGGGCCCAGGGTGAGGGGATCTGTGGGGTTCAAATGAGTTTCCATATTCAGAGGGAGGAAAAGACTGTCACCTTTAAGAAACAAGTTGACCTGAATGAGTGGTTTTAACTGTAAGGCAAAGCATAGGAATGATTTGGTGCTAATGAGTATTGATTACAGAGACGAAGCAGGTTAATTGAGTGAGTTGGGAAGTTGGTTGCTAAGGTAACATCTCACTTGGAATAAAATCATCACAGTGAGTGCAAACTGTATCTGGATAAGGACCAGAGGTGCAGCTGAATCCTTCCTGGTTTTGGACCAAGAATATGAGCATCGAAACATTGGAAAGTACTGGAGGAGGGAATTTTAACCAAGGCTAATTCCTTTCTACCAAGAAGATATATGCAAATGAGCTGGAGAACAGAAGCCCTTGTCTTCTCTGGATCTCTTTGTCCACAAGATGCAGGAGAGAAACCGGGGGCACCTCTCTATGTCGAGTGGGCAGGACGTCAACTTTCCACTGGAAACAGTGGAAGTGAGAAAAAGGACCTATTTTCCTGAGATTTAAAAGTCAAAGTTTATTTGCATAGAAGTTGATCACAGTTGAGCTTAAGAGAAAGGTGACAGTTTATGCCTAAGGTTTATATTTCTTTACATTTTGCTCTATATTCGATCCTTTTAAATGCTGAAAACCAGCCACTGGAAAGATCAGAGCAAACCTGACGTCCCAATCTAGCAAATATTCAATAACTGGAGGCATGTGTTTTGTTTATTAACTTTACTCTTTATGTCTTATTTTCATATCATTAGCTTTCCTTCACCCTGATCTCCTCAATTGTTTTTACCCTATTATCTGCATATATAATTTGGTAAGCCACTTCAAATTCTTTTTGAAATGAGTCTAAAGAAATAAAATCTGTCATTTCTGTAAGATGTTGTAACAATAACATGTACATTTTGAATAGAAAAACCAAAGAAACCTAATCTCAAGCTTTATATCCCACTTCTTAGTTACCCCACCTGGAGAAGTCCTTCCTGACACGCCTGTTATGGTGCTCACGTGATGGCAATGAACAGAACCCCCGAGTTAATATCTAAAAAGAGATGATAGACCTCCATTTGCAACTAGCAAGGGAATGAAACTGTCACAGCCTGTAAAAATGAAGAAAATGATTATTTTTTTGAATGGGCCATGTCTCGCTCTAGCCTCTGCAGAAAAGTTAACAAAAAAATAACTGGTATAAATCTGTGTGAATTGATATGGATGAGGCGCAATTCAATTATGACCATCAAAGTCCTGCTGGATTATCACACTCTAGACTGTGAGCACCTGTTCTCCTTTCCTCTGAGGATAGAGCAAAAGGTAGGAGGGTGACCTCCTTGTGTAAGAATTCTTAATGCATAGACAAGATTTGAAATAACTTTAATTGTTTTTATTGTCACACACCACACTTATTACCTTGGTGATAAAAATTCCAGCTATTTCTCCATGCACACATGCAAACATATCTTTTTCTAACAAATTGGAGGTATATATTGTACCTTTTTGAAACTTGCTTTTTATTTACATAATAATATCTCGTGAATATCCACACCAATGAGTTACAAGCTACAACATCATTTTAAAGGCTACATAGAAATCCATTCTGTGAATGGAACATCTTTTATTTATGTATTCACCTGTTTTGTGCATTTAAGGTTAGAAGTGTTTTTTGTTTGTTTGGGGGGTTTTGTTTTGGGTTTTCTTGTTTGCTGTTAAAAACAGCACTTGAAAATCATCCTTGTAATTAAATCACCAGTGCTTCCATGAGTTTCTCCTTCGAAAACGTTTTAAGAAGTGAAAATTCTGGGTCAGTTTGTCTTCAAATTATAAAGCTTCTCATAGGTAGTTCCAAATTGTAGAAAGTTTGAAAAATCCAGTTTACATCTGGAAACCATGTCTTTATTTTTTTTATTTATTTTATTTATTGTTTGTGGCTACATTGGGTCTTCATTGCTGCACGCGAGCTTTCTCTAGTTGTGGCGAGTGGGGGCTACTCTTTGTTGTGGTACACGGGCTTCTCATTGCAGTGGCTTCTCTTGTTGAGGAGCACGGGCTCTAGGCGTATGGGCTTCAGTAGTTGTGGCACACGGGCTTAGTTGCTCCGCGGCATGTGGGATCTTCCCGGACCAGGGTTGAACCCATGTCCCCCCTGCATTTGCAGGCGGATTCTTAACCACTGTGCCACAAGAGAAGCCCCTGGAAACCATGTCTTTAAAAAGATAATTATTTAAGTAATCATAGAGAAAAATCCGAAAATAATATGACCAAAATATGGAAGTCAAAATCATTCATAGTTTTGCTGTCCCTACATAATGTGTGTTATTGCCTTGGAATCCTCCACCTCTCTGTCTCTGTCTCTTTTTGTCTCTGACTCTTTCTCTGTCTCCCCGGTATCTCTGCCTCTGTCTCTTTCCCTCTCTTGCCCCCAAATCTATCTGTCTACCTACCTACCTATCTCTTGCCCTCTCTCTCCTCCCCCTGTCTCTCTCTCTTTCTTGCCCTCTGTCTCACTGTCTCTGTCTCCTGTGTCTCTCTATCTCTCTGTCTTACTCTTTTCTGTGTCTCTCTGTCTCATTCTGCCTCTGTTTCTCTCTCCCCCATTCTCAACAAAGCCAGGGTCACATCTCACACAGGGCTTTGTGGTCTGGGCGGCATTAATAGTTCCCCACACGCAGGCAGAACCTGCGAGCTGGCACAGCACTTTCTCATGTTGTTGTCACCTTTTTCCAGGCAAGACCCCGAGGCTCAGGGCACTCGCTCCTTGCCCGAGGCCCACAGCTCCTAAATGTCTCCAAGTCAGGATTTTCAAGACTCCATGACGTCCCAGCCATTTGCTGAGCCCACACATGTGTCAGGCAGCTAAACCCGAACCTCACCCAGCCCCAGGCTGTCCCCAGGGAGCCAGGGGTCCCACCAGGACAGGGACTGGGGGCAGCGGAGGAAGCTGCGGACACTAGCCGTCTGCTTCTCCCCTCCACCCTCCACCCTCCTCTCCTCCCTGGACACCAGGCTAACTCATGCATCAGGTCCCAGCCTCTGTGCTGCCTCTCCAGGAGCCCTCCCCTCCCCACACCCGAGTCCAGTTTGGCCGCCCTCCTCGGGCCTCTCACAGGAGCCGCTTCTCACCCCTGGCCTCACATGCTCACACACATGCTCTCATAGTCGGTTTCCCTGCTGTCCAAGGCTGAGTGTCCCTGGACTCAGGGCGGGAGCTGGACCCACCATCTCCCCTCCAGTGCCTGACACACAACACACACCAGGGAAGGTTTGGCAAAGGAATGCACAGGGTCATTCTGGGCCCCAGCAGCCCTCCCCTCCCTTCCCCCTTCCCATCTCTTCTCTTCTCCTTTCTCTCATCTCCGCTTGTCTCCTCTGCCCATCTCTGTCTACACTTTCTTCTTCTTTGATCGCATCAAATCCCATGACTTTAAATACCACGTCTACACTCTCAGCTCCCAAATGTCTCTTCCCTGAATTCCAAACCCAGTATCTGTACTCACATGGCCCCCACGCATCTCAAACACAACACGTCGAAAAACAAGCTCTGGGTGTTCTCCTCGAAAAGCCAGTTGTCCAGCATCCCACCCCCAGCACCATCCCGGGTCTGTGCCCTCTCAGTAAACAACATCAGCCATCCACCCAGTCGCTCAAGACAGAAATCAGGAGTCATCCTTTATTCTTTCCTGTTTCTCATCCCCTACGCACAGTCCGCCAGCTAGTTCTGTCTACTCCACGCGCAAACTATGTCACACTCAGTACCTCCCTCCCTCTCCATTGCCAGCACTGCAGCCCAGGCACCACCATCTCCATCCTGGATGACTACGATGACCTTCCTCCTGGCCTCCTTTCCTGCCCCTCTCCTACCACTCCCCACGCAGCAGCCAGAGGGAGCTGCTTCTTACCGAAATCAGGTCAACGCACTCTCCTGCTTAGAACCTTCCAGTGGATTCCACTGCCCTTAGAATAAACCACATTTCACATCCCAGCCTAAGAGGCTCTGCAGGGTCTGGCCCCTGTCTGCGTCGCCAGCTCATCCTGGGCCTCCCTCCCCCTGGCTCACCACCTCCAAGCTCCTCTGACCCCTTCCAGCCTCGAGGACACAGCAAACCCATTCCCACCTCCAGGCCTTTGCCCATGCTGTGCCCCCTGCCGGGGTCTCTGGTCCCTCTCCTGGCTAACTTTTCCCACCATTCAGGTCTCTCATCCTTATATGTCACCTGTGCAGAGAAATCTTCCCTGACCACGCACCCTCTCTAAAGAATGTTCCCTCGTTATCCTCTATCTCAATGTACGACTTACCACAATGTGTTTTATACTGATTTCCCTTTTTCTCCATCTCTCCAGCAGATGCTCCATAGGGCAGAAACTAGGTCATCACATAGCAGGTGCTCAATAAAAATTAACTGACCAAATAATGAAATGGTTAAGTGCGCAAATCTGCCACGTGACAGCTGCGTGACCTTGGACAGGGTCCTGCACCCTCTTCGCCTCAGTGTCTTCAGTTATAAATTGGAAAGAAGAATCTGCCTCGTAGGGTTATCATAAGGAGTAAATGAGATGAGGTTAAGTGCAGCTTTTCGCACAATAAATGCATTAAAAGCACAATAAGTAAATAAGTGCTCAATAGATACAAGTATTTTTCAACACATTTGTTGGTTGAATAGCAGTCCTATAAAGCACGTATTCAGAGATGGGATCCAAGGCTCACAAAGAGGGAGTGACTTTTTCAGGGTCACGTGACTAATGAGTGTGGCGTTAGGGTCCCCTCCCAGGTCTGTCCAATGGCAAATGTATCGATGATGTATCGATTCTCCGAAACAGGGTGTACGTGGGGCCATGGTGTATAGACGGTGGTTGAATAGACCTGGAGTTCAGAGACCAGCAGGGCCAGGGGAGAAACAGAATGAAGAGAATGCAGCCCTGGTAGAGGAATAGCCCAGGGTGCGGGGACAGAACGGGAGGGACATCAAGTGATGGCCACATAAAGACTTACTTACACCCAATTTGCCTAAGTAGAAGGGAATTTGGATCTCCATGTCCTGAGTTTAATGTGGGGTCCTGGAGCAACCGGCGGACTCTACATGCTGGAATTACCTCCTCTCTGACCCTGGGGACTCTCCTATCCCTGCCAAGGTGGAAGGGCGGTGGGGTGGGGGGACTCAGGCAGCAGAGTGTCTCCCTTGGGCATCTCCTCAGGATGCTGAGGCCAAGGGAGACAACGCATCAGCAGGTGGGCTAGGGTCCAGGCCCATCCTGGAAAAGGCTCACTGTGAGTTTCCATGGAGCCCGTTGTCATGGTAACCAAACCTCAGCGGCAGGACTCCAGCAGAGCCAGGAAAGACAAGCTCCTTTCTTGTCCATATCCCAGGAGCCTAACAGGAGCGGGGTGCGGAGGGAGGTGGGCACAATCAGGCTTTCTGAGCCAGGATGGAGGTGGGGGCAGGGAGAAGTGGAGGTTGTCTTCCTGCTCAACGGGTCAGCCATAAAGCACAGGAATGTGGCACCCTATTTCACGCCTCGGTGCCTTTGCTCACCATTCCTTCCCACGGGCTGCCCTCCCCCAACCTCTGGCTCCCCGAGTACTCCCCTCAGTCACCCGTGCCTCACTTTCTACCTGCTGACCCTGCAGGCAGAATCAGCCCCTCCCACATCTGGCCACCCAGAGTCCTTCTTTCTCATACATTCCCAGTATGTCTGGCTCCCCCAAGAGCTTGGGGAGGGGGGGTGGTGGTTAAGAGCACAGGCTCTGGAGTCAGAGAGACCTGAGTTCAAATCCCAGCCCTGCCAATAACATGTGGGGTGAGTCACAGTGAGCCAGGTAACCCTCTGAGCCTCAGCTTCCTCCCCTGCCACTGTCCAGCTGTGTGAGCTTGGGCAAGTTTCTTTTCCTTTTTTAATAAATTTATTTATTTGTGGCTGTGTTGGGTCTTCATTGCCGTGCGCGGGCTTCTCACTGTGGTGGCCTCTCTCGTTGCAGAGCACGGGCTCTAGGCGCGCAGACTCTAGAGCGCAGGCTCAGCAGTTGTGGTGCACGAGCTTGGTTGCTCCACGGCATGTGGGATCTTCCCGGAAGACCAGGGCTCAAGCCTGTGTCCCCTGCATCGGCAGGCGGATTCCTAACCACTGTGCCACCAGGGAAGTCCCATCTTGGACAAGTTTCTGAACCTCTCTGAGGCTCAGTGTCTTCTGAGAAATGAAGTGATGCCCGTGTCTGAGGCACAGTCAGTATGTAATAAATGTCAGTGATTATTCTCGGCTCTGCCTCTCTGTCCCATTGGGAGTGGAGTTCCAGCCCCCACCAGGCCCAGTTTTTCCCCGGGCTCACACCCAGATCCCCAGCCCTGTACTGAGCCCCTCTTCTGCCAGGACTCAGGCCTGGCATTGCCCATGATTTTCAGGGCAGTGTCTTTGAGGCACGAAGTCTCCCTGGCACTCAGAACAGAGCTGACATTTCCAGTCCAACGCCTGTGAGGAAGCCTTGTTATGGAGGATAGATCCCCTTGGGCATGCTGACAGCAGGGCCAGCCTTTCGGCTGTGTGTGTGTGAGTGTGTGTGAACGGCTGGTGGCAGATGTTCTGATACACACTCAGACACACACACAGTCTCGTCGTGTACCCACATTCTCACAAATTCTCTCACACATGCACCCCACACAAACCTGACAAAGGAAGGTGCAAGGGCATCCCTGGTCACTTTGGTCAGTATCCCAGAGGCCACCCTGTGACCCTATTTCTCCCCAAACTTCCCCCTCTGGAGCCCAATCCCAAGGCTTTCTGTTTTTATGGAGCAGGTGAGGGGCAAAACAGCGACCCTTCTCAGTCTCCTGAACCTATGACTCAGGCTATGGAAGTGAAAAGGCCAGGTCAGCAGCCAGACAACGGGTCTATCTGGACACTGTTCTCTACCTTTGGAAGCACCCAGATACCTGGGATCAGGCAGATAGCACTCCTGCTCCCAGCCCTGCTGAAGTGGGCCCAGCTAGGGACTGTCACACTGTCCCCCATCCTGCTGCCACCTCCCTTTGAGTTCCCTAGATGAGGCGTGGGTCTCCAATCCCCAGCCCTTCTGTTCCATCCTGGGCATCCGAGTCCACAAGGAGGAGGCAAAGCCACACCCCCTGCCTTCCTGGTGTCCCTCCATAGCCATCCTGAGCAGGAGGCAGGGAGGTGGTCACCTCCCCCAAGCCACAAGCTGATAAACACTGAATGACACTGATGGAGCCCTTACTCTGTGCCTAGGTACTTTACTGGTACTGTCCCTTGATCCTCATGATAACTCCATAAGGGAGGACAGCTTATAGTCCCCATTTTATAGATGGGGGCACTGAGGCTCGGAGAGGTAAAGAAATACGGCTAAGAGGGTATTCTCCAATGCAGGGTTCGATCCCTGGTCCGGGAAGCTCCCACATGCCGCGGAGCAGCTGAGCCCGTGCACTCCAACTACTGAGCCTGCGCTCTAGGACCCATGTGCTGCAACTACTGGGCCTGTGTCCTGCATCTACTGAAGCCAGTCTGCCTAGAGCCTGTGCTCCGCAACAAGAGAAGCCACTGCAATGAGAAGCCAGTGCACCTCAACGAAGAGTAGCCCCCGCTCACCACAATTAGAGAAAGCCAGCACGTAGCAACGAAGACCCAACACAGCCAAAAATAAATTAAAAAAAAAAAAAGAGGGTATCTCCATTGGAATTTAAATTCAGTCTGGGTGCAGAGCTCAGGCTCTTGAGTATTCGATACATTACGTCTCCTCAGCCACACTGCACTGAGCGCTGGGGGCCCAGTTCCCCTCCCAAAGGACTGTGAGATCCATGCAAGTAAGGGACAGAGGCGAGCAGAATGCCAGATCCATTCATTCATTCAACGAATGTTTACTGAGCCCCTGCCACGTGCGAGGCCTGCACAAGGCTCTGAGAAGCTGCAGTGAAAAGAGCAAACAAAAATCCTTGGTCACATGGGGCAGTCATTTTAGTAGGGGAGACACAATAAACAAGGTAAATAAATAAAATAATAGTTTGTTAGGAGTAAGTGCTAAAAAGAAAAGTAAAGCAGGGAAAGGGGATTATGAAGTGCTGAGGGGTGTGGGAGACATTCTGATTCTAAAAAGCCAAGAAGGTGATACTTGTGTTAAGACCTGACGTGAGCAAGGCCATGCACTATGTACACGCATCTGGGGGAAGAGGACTGCAGCTTGCGGGAATAGCAGGTGCAAGGGCCCTGAGGCAGGAGTGCGGCTGGGTAGCCCAGAGTCAGCCTGGCCAGTGTAACTGGAGTGAAGTGAGAGGAAGGGGGAAAGTCGGAGTAAGGTTGGACGAGGCTGGGGGGCACCCAGACCTGGACGGTGAGACTCGTGTGGTTGATCATGGGGAATCTGGCCTGTACTCAGGTGAGATGGGAGGCCATGCAGCGAGGTGACATGACAGAGCTGCCTGGAGGAGGGGGCTTCAGACCTACAGCCAAGTGGGCTTTCAAACACCCAACCTCTGCATTAGACAGATGTCACCTCGGGTAGCACCTTGGCAGCACTGGGCAACCAAAGGCCTCCCAGAGAGGCAAGGCCAGCCCGCCGAGACCACCTGGTATCAGAGAACCAACCAGAACACAGCTCTTGCGCAGGCCCAGAGGGAGCAGGGCTGAGTTCACTCAGTGCCTTCCCCCAGACTAGCTCTTGAGTAACAACAGGGGTCAGGGACAGGCAGAGAGAGGCCTGGTAGATGCCCCTCTGCACCCCCCCTCCCTATCACAAGCAGTTTGGTTATAAAAAGGCAGGGAATGAATCCGGCTCAGGTGTCCAGTGGTGGGGAGCCTGGCCCAGGCTGGAAAGGCTCTGATTATTCAGGGCCACCAGCTCCCTTTGACAGGGCCTTATTCAGGGCCACAGGTGGCCTTATTCAGGGCCACCAGCTCCCTTTGACAGGAAGAATAACCCCTCAGGTCTGTAGAGAAGTGTACATTCTGTAATGTGCTTCCCATTCAAAGGAGGGGAAAACTGAGGTCCAGAGAGAGGAAGGGTTTGCCCGCAGCCCCACAGATAAGTGACAGAGCTGAGACTTGAGCCCACGTCAGCCTCACTCCACACCTACTGGCTCTTCCGCATGCCCTAGCTGGTGACTGGGTTACCATTTAGGGTTAGCATTTCAGCCGAGGCAGCAGCACCGTCTATACTTGGAAGTTGTATGGGAAAAGTTCCAAGAGGGAGCACGTTTAGTATTAAAAAGAATAAGGCATGTGTAGTTTACCACAATAAAAATATAAATAGAACAGTAGGTATAAAATGGCGCACTATTATCTGTACTTACCAGCAAGCGTGAGACTCGTAGTGATGGTGCCTGGCGGTTGTGAGCACTGCCTGTGTGCTAGGGCCACGCCAAGCGCCTTACAGGCTCCACCTCTCAGGAGACCACCACCCTCGCACTCCAGCCTTTGCACGTGCCACTCTCAGCTATTTCTTCGGATAATTTTGAGGGCCAGTGACCTCAAAGAGCTTTGCCTTCTCTGTGCCTTATGACAGGCTCTTGAACAGTCCCTTTCCTTGTGAAGCCAACACTCGGAAAAATCCTGCCCTGGGGGTCCTCACGCCGTCCCTTAACTAGCTGTGAGGCCCTGGACACGATTTCCTCAAGGTGAGATGAGCCTCAGGTTCCTCATCTAGACGATGGAGGAGAGGTTATTGGTGTTGCGTTGCTCTGAGGTCTAGATATGAGAACCCATATAAAGCAGCTGGGAGTCCATGACACAGGGCGTGGTGGTTGCCAGTGGGTGGGAATTGGTCCCTATTCCTGCCAGACTGGCAATAACAGAACGCTGCTTACAGCAGTGGCTTTGAAAATCATATATTGCACTTTTCAGCCTCTAGATCTGTGGTTGCCATTCTTTAGCTGCCTCTGAATCTTCTGGAGGGTTTGTTAAAACAGACTGCTGGGCTTCTCTACCAAGAGGTTTTAATTCTCCAGGAGAGCTGGGGTGGGGTCTGAGAATCTGCATTCTAATGAGTTCCCAAGTGTTGCTGGCCCTGCCGGTCCAGTGTCGACTGTGAGGACCACTGTTCCGGCTCTCAACCTTGGCTGCACACTTGCCATTGACCTGGGAGGGCACTAAAAAGCTAATGTTTCTGGGCACTCACACATGCCAGTCACTGTCCTAAATACTTTACATCTAATAATTCATTTAATCCCCATAACAAGCCCATGAGTGGGGTAATAGCAATATTCCCAGTTTACACTTGTGTCTAACTGATACACAAGGAAGTTGGGTCATTTGTCGAGGGTCAAACAGCCAGAAAGTGATGGGGTGGGATTTGAAACACTGGTGGGTCCTCACTTTGACCACTGGGCCACAGAGAATTAACTTTTGTGAAATAAAGATGTCTTCAGTTGGGGCAGGAAATCCCACTTTGCATCTACTTTTTGCTCTGGAAGCCTTTCAGGGATTTTGGGCCAAACGCGATGCGATGCAGACTCGTAAGTATGTCTTTGGCTTACGTTTTCCAAAGCACATTTGCAGGCTTCCTCGTATTTTGATGGCAACGCTCACTACCACCCTTCCCCCAATCCATACTCCAGCCAAATAAATTACTTTGTAATTTAATCCAATTAAACCAACATTTATTAAATGCATACCTTGTGCCAGTCACCAGGCTACAGCCCGAGGACACAGAGATGCTGAGACTCTGAGACGCTGGAAGGAAGCAACGTGCCCAAGGGTGATTTCAAGGCAGCGCCCAGCAACTCCATCCAGTGCCCTGGCCCCGAGGAGCAAGGAGCAGGGAGAGGAAGGTAGCGGTGCGGGCCCTGCAATGCTGGGCTTTCCTCCCACGGAAACCCACAGGCCTGGGATCAACACAGCCTCTGAGGGCTCTGGGAGAAGGGACTCCATGTTCATCTTCATTTTTTTTTTTTTTTTTTTGCGGTACGCGGGCCTCTCACTGTTGTGGCCTCTCCCATTGCGGAGCACAGGCTCCGGACGCGCAGGCCCAGCGGCCATGGCTCATGGGCCCAGCCGCTCCGCCGCACGCGGGAGGGATCCTCCTGGACCGGGGCGCGAACCTGCGTTCCCCGCATCGGCAGGCGGACCCTCAACCACTGCGCCACCAGGGAAGCCCCCCTTCATACTTGTTTTAAACCATATCCAGAAGCCTTAAAAAGAGAAGTAGTCCAAGCCTCTCTCCATCTCTGAGAGGCTCTGCTGACAGACAGGGGGACAGCAGACCGGAGAGGACCTTGCCTAAGGTCACACAGCGAGCCAGCGTAAGAGTCCAGACCAGAACCCAGGACTCCCGAACGCTAGCCAGGTCTCCCTGAGGTTCTAAAGGACACCCTTACCTGACAAACCTGCTCTTATGTGTCCCAGTCCTTAAGTGGCTTCCGTAGCCACCATTATGCTGGTCACCCTAGCCCAGACCTCCCCACAGACAGCCCCACCTGGACATCTCACAAGCACCTCAGGCTCTGTGGGTCCAACTCTAAATTAACCACCTTTCCCTTGAAATCGTTCCCCCCTCCCCATGTTCCCTCTCCTCCCATCCTCAGAGGCTCAAGCCAGAACCATGGGTGTTACCCTGGGCACCTGTCTCTCCATCACCCCCACAGCCTCTAACGAACCAGCAAGCCCCGTCCCTTCTACCCGTCTTTTCCATCTCTTGAACGCATCCACTCTTCCCATCCCCTCCAGCACCACACAAATGCCGGCCTCTTCATTTCACCCCTCATCTATCAGAACAACCTCTCCCCTCCAGTTCATGCTTTCCTTCAACAAAAGCTGGAGCCCTTACTGTGGACTGGCACTGTGCTCTGTGCTGGGACTCAGGGTAGAGCAAGACACATGAGATCCCAGCTGCCAGCAAGATTGCAGGATACCCACATCTGACCGTGCCTCTCCCCTGCTCAGATCCCTTGGGTGGCTTCCCATCAGCCCTGGGATCACATGCAAACTCCCAGGTATTCACATTCCTGGACCCTCTACCCACACGGATCCATGCACACTGCTATCCTGCCATCCTGCCCCACCCAAGCTGATCCAAACAAGCTATCATCCATTCGCCCAAACACATCAGCTCAAAGGATACCTTCTCCAGGAAGCTGCCCTGGCTGAGCCCTCACACCTGACAGGTGAGCTTTGCCCTCCTCTGGAACCCCAAAAAAATGAGCTTTGCCCTCCTCTGGAATCCCAAAAAAATGAGCTTTGCCCTCCTCTGGAATCCCAAAAAAGCCCAAGGTTTGTATGTCTCCCTCCCTGACTGAGCTGTAACTCCTGGAGCCCAGGAGACTGAGCCAATGCCAGCACAGAGCAGCCTCGCCCCGAGACGCACCCATATGTTGTGTTGATGGATGGACGGGTGGAAGGGTAGAGAAGTGCAACTACCTTTTTCGGTCACTCGTTCCAGTGCCTACGCACTTGTCGTTTTCTGGAAGTTCCCCCAGTTGTGTTACCTAATGCTCTCTGCTCTAATTACTGAAGTTTATGCCTGTTCCTTCTCTAAGTCTGTCCTCTCCTCCCTTCCTTGCTCCAAAGCACAGAACATCCGGCCTTCCCCTTGACTGGGTGACAAGTCAACAAGAACAAATACCTGTGAGGCACATCAGAGCAAGGCCTAGCCCGGGCCCTCACCAGGGTCTCAAGAGCTGGGCCCGGGGCCCAGATCTTTCCAACAGACTCGGGAAGAAGGTGCCTCGGAGGCTGACGAGGCAGGCCTTGCGGTTTGAAGCAGTGAGTCACCTTCTGGCTGCAAGTCAAGGAGCTCTCACTGCGCCCTTGTTTGGAGAAGGCACCCGCCAGCAAGACAGGAGGGAGAGACGGCCGGAGAGGCAGAGCTGCCAGGAGAGACAGGGAGATGCACTCAGAGTCAGAGGGACCCTAGGGCAGAGACAGAGGGTGGGGAAGAAGGGGCCACCCAGCCCTAAGGGAGACAGATACAGACAGAAGGACCCAGACAACCCGAGACAGGAACGACGCGCAGAGAAAGAGAGAGGAGAAATTCAGGCGCAGGGCACAGGGAGAGGGAGAGGAAGAGGGAGCGAAGGCAGAGCGAAGCATGCAGCAGAGGGCCTAATCACACGACTGAATCGGAGATGGTCCCAGGGCTCCCAGCTCTCTTTCCTCCCCACCGCATCTCCCACCCACAGCCCCGCCCCGACATGGACAAAAGAGGAGCCAATGAGCTGCAAGATCTGGGCATTACGTCACCAGAGCCAGCTGCCATTGGTTGACCCAACCGCCCGGGCGGGCTGTTGCTATGACAGCGCAGGCTGGCGCTGGGCAGGAATGAGAGGAGGCGGCTCCGGGTGGGAGAGCCCAGTTTCCAGGTCTTTCGAACCTATGGCGGGGCCCGGGGACTCCCCCGCCCCCCACTCAGCCCAGGGACCTAAACTCCTCCAGAGGCGGTCATTCACACACACACACACACACCCCATTACTGCCTAGCCCCCAGTGCCGGAACCGAGCACCCATCCATTCACCCTGCAAACAGCAGTGAGCAACATCCACCGTCCAGGTGCCGCCTGGGTTCTGCAGATACAGACACGAGCACACCTCATCCCCCCCCTCGC
Source organism: Tursiops truncatus (assembly GCF_011762595.2). Lineage (NCBI taxonomy): Eukaryota > Metazoa > Chordata > Mammalia > Artiodactyla > Delphinidae > Tursiops > Tursiops truncatus. The sequence goes on along the minus strand of NC_047034.1, from coordinate 159,680,543 downwards.
GGAGCCCCCAGTCTGAGCAAGCCAACAGTCCAGCAGAAAATCGCAAGGCAGTGTGTTGAGGACTCAAAGGATGGCGGGCACCCGGCCTGTGGGAACACAGAGGAGGGGGTCCCTACTCAACCTGGCAGGCCAGGATGTCTTCCAGGAGAAAGGGATGCCGAGCTGGGACCTGAAGGAGTTAGCCAGATGAAGAAGGGTGGCGAAGGGAATTCCGGGCAGAGAGAATGGCCTGTGCAAAGACTGGGAGGCAAGAGAAAACAAGGAGCACTTGGGGCCCTTTGGCAGGAAAGTAGATGGTGGGGGAGGGGAGGATTGAAAAGGGAGAGGAGTTAGGGTAAAGCTGAAAGGGGAAGCAGGAACAACATCCCAAAGGGCTTGAGAGGCATGCCGGGGGATCTTGGACCATATTCCCAGAGGGGTTTGAGGGCAAAGGTTAGGTTAAGTTAGCTTTGCATCGTAGAAAGGTCTTCACTCTTGCTGCTATGCGGAGGATGGGCTTGAGGGAGCTATTGCAAGGACTGGTGGGATGACTAGGACCCCTACAGTGGAGATGGGAAGAACCAAATTCAGGAGGTGGCGCCACAGGTTCAGTGACTGAGTGGATGTCACCACCACACCTGGGAAGCTGGGAGGGCTTTCCAGGCATCCAGACAAGACCATCACTCCCCCTTCCAAACAACATTGATGTCCTGTGTACGCAACTTTTTGAGTCATGCTGCATTGAAAAGATGTCTATCTGTCTCCACGTCTGTCCCACCACACACACACACACACACACAGACTGTCATTCACCTCTGTGTTCCCAGCACTGGGCACAGAGCCTCGTCCCAAGTACAAGTTCACAAAACTGATCTGAACCGCCATCATCCTTCACCCCGTGACCTTCCCCTGGCCCCAGCCCCCATCCGTCCTTCCCATCCTCTGTGTACTTCTTTCCCCTCTCAGAGTCAAGCTGTAGCCACCACCTATGCGTGGGGCTAGTGCCCTCCTCTATCATGTCTCTCACCCCCCAGCACAAAGGAAGAGTTTCTTCTCTGTTAGGTCAGATTTCAAAGACAGATGGGGCCTGTTTTCTGGTTAGCCGGGTCATTATAGTACCATCATAAGGTTGTTACTGGGAATTAAATAAGGTTTGTTGCCGGGCACTTAGTAGCTATCCAATCCATCAGCTAGCGATGACACTATTATTACTGAGTGTTAGAGGAGGAGGGAAAGGCTGGGAGTCTCATACAGTACAGCTCTGCACTGGAACATGGGGCGTTTGCTTAGCTCATCACAAAGTGGTGTTTTGACTCCTCATTGGTCACATGTACTTGTTATACACTCTCTTGGGGAAAACACAAGACAAAGTGTGATGGTGAGACAAGAATCATGGATTTTTGTCATAATGCCACGTTAATACCATCACACCTCTCCTACAACCTTAATACGATGGTTGCAGATATCCTCTCCAAAGGAACAAAGGTAAGACAACCCGGAAGCTTCTTAAATGTCAAGAGAATCAATCCAGATCTTATAATCAAGGACTCTTCATGATGTCAGAGCTCGTAGTGCCCTTAGTTGGAATTCTCTTGTTCAACTTTTGGGGTTTTTTGTTTGTTTTTTTGTTTTGTTTTGTTTTGTTTTGGGCCGCGCCGCACGGCTTGCAGGATCTTAGTTCCCTGACCAGGGATTGAACCCAGACCCACGGCAGTGAAAGCGTGGAGTCCTAACTACTAGACCAGTAGGGAATTCCCAACCTTTGGTTTTAGAGATGAGGAATTGAGGGCCAGAGAAGGGAAGTGACTGCCCAGAGTGACACAGTTGAGCTGTGTGGCAGAACCAGGAGGTGCTGTAGGTTCTCCAACTTCTAATTCACTGCACTTTTCCAATTCTGGTCTATCTTGCAATTGAACAGTAGCTAGAACTTTCTCCAGCCCAGGGCACATTTGGGGTCTTCACATACATTACTACTTTAGACATTAATGAAAACCCTGAAAGGTGGGTATTATTTGAAAGTTTCAGAGAGATAAAGTGACTCACCCAAGACTACACAGCCTGCTGGATCGAACCCAGGTCTGTCAGATTCCAAAGCCCACATTCTTGGCATGACAGTATGTTGACTCTAGGACCACTCGATATGGTTTGTTTGGGGCCTGTGGGCATCAGAGAGTGTGGCCGGTACAATCACTGGAAGGAGAAGAGGTGAACCCCTCTATGTGACAAAAACAAAAGAGGTCCTAGAACCTCCTGCATGTTTGTGTTTTATACACCCACCCTGTTTTGCAGAAGCACTTCTTAAAGTAATCATAGGACTCATAGAGTTACATCCCAGCCTGAGGATTTAGCAGAGGACCACCTGGGAAGCTGATTTAAAGACTTGGGCACGTTTACATCTGTGAATGAGAGAAGGTTGCCATGCAGGGCCACACAGAGGTTTGCACCTGGGGAAATGGCACCAGCAAGCTGGAAGGTAGGCGGCAAGCAGGGCGGGGTTAGTAGGTTCTGGGCTTCCATGGATTGAGTATTTTGAATTTTTCTTACAGCCCAAGGAAAAGGGGGTCCTCCCTCAATGCCTGGCTTCAGGGTCTCTGTTAGTTGGGAGTGTTGTTGTAACCCAAGAGCATCAGAATCTGGTAACAGAAGAGGCTGGGATGTTGGCTTAGCAAAGTGCCCACAAAGAGGATTGAGAGTTTTTAGTCAGGATCTCAAAACCGAGTCAAGACAGCAATTATGAAATATTCTATTGCAGGATGATAGCTAGGAGTTGCGGGTGGGGCTGGGGTCTGTTTTAGGAGCAGAGCTGATGGGACTTATTGGTGGACAGTCTGCATGTTGGACCTGAGGAAAAGAGAGGAATCTTGAATGATCATGAACTTCCAGAAACAGAGGGGCTGGTTTTCAAGACTAGCTCTCCCATCGAAAACAAATAAAGATGCTTGATAAACACGTAAAAGCTGCTTCAGAGCAATGAAGAATAGACAAGATCACAAGAAATGAGCAGGGCAAGTTGGATGGAAATATAAAAACCCAGAGACGAAGGTGATCACGGAAGCCACTTTTGCCCTGAGGACATTGACCAAAAATAATACAGAGCGGGCTTCCCTGGTGGCACAGTGGTTGAGAGTCCGCCTGCCGATGCAGGGGACGCGGGTTCGTGCCCCGGTCTGGGAAGATCCCACATACCGCGGAGCGGCTGGGCCCGTGAGCCATGGCCGCTGAGCCTGCACATCCGGAGCCTGTGCTCCGCAACGGGAGAGGCCACAACAGTGAGAGGCCCGCGTACCACAAAAAAAAAAAAGAAAAAGAAAAAGAATAATACAGAGCAGACACAAATAAACAATGTCAAAAATAAAAGGGGGAGGGGCATCAGTGCGGATGCTACAGACATCAAAAAGAAGAGGACATGGTTAGAATGTTCATGCCCAATAAATTTGAAGTGCTAGGTGAAGTGGACAAATCCCTAGAGAAGTAGAGCTTCCTCATACTGACTCAAGAAAAAAAAATGTTACAACCACTTTGGAAAAGAGTTTGGCTTTTTCTGGGAAAGTTGAAAATAGATACACCCTGTGACCAGCAATTATAGTTCTAGGTACATACCTTAACCAAATTTATGCATTTATGTATCATAAAAATGTATAAGAATATTTTTAGAGTCGCAGAAGCACATTCATACTAGCTAAAAATTGAAAACAACCCAAATATCCATCAAGAGTAAACTGTGGGGGCTTCCCTGGTGGCGCAGTGGTTGAGAGTCCGCCTGCCGATGCAGGGGACGCGGATTCGTGCCCCGGTCCGGGAAGATCTCACATGCCGCGGAGCGGCTGGGCCCGTGAGCCATGGCCGCTGAGCCTGCGCGTCCGGAGCCTGTTGCTCCGCAGCGGGAGAGGCCACAACAGTGAGAGGCCCTCGTACCGCAAAAAAGAAAAAAAAAAAAAAGAGTAAACTGTGGCATATACATTATAGTGGAATAATATGCAACAATAAAAATGCATGAACTAGAGTTACACACAACGACAGGATGGGTATTAGCAATGTAAGTTTGAAAGGAAGAAAGAAGACATGAAAAAGATGTATTCAGGGTGACTCCATCAAAATAAAGTTCAAATACAGGAAAAACTAAAATATAATATAAATACTTTTTTTTTCGAGATTTACAAGAAACTTTTGGCCTAGATGGTAGTTACATGGGTGTTTATTTGTTAAGTTAGCATTTATTTTTTTACATACTTTCTGTTGAAAAGAATGCAACTAGGCAACTGGATGAATAATGGTGCCAACTTCTGATCTGGAAATAGTTTCAGGAGAGGGGATGAAGTGGGAAGATGGAAAATCCAGAAACAAAAGTTCCATTTTTACCATATAAAGGTTGACTTGTCCATTGGACATTCATGAGGTGATCTTGAGTATGCAATTGATTATAGAATTTCAGAAAGAGACCCAGACTCTCCATTTCAACTGAGTGGAAGAAGATATTTACAACAGATGTATCTAGCAGAGAACTCACATCCAGAACACATATAGAACTCCATCAGGGACTTCCCTGGTGGTCCAGTGGTTAAGAACCCATCTTGCAATGCAGGGGGCACCGGTTCGATCCCTGGTCGGCAAACTAAGATCCCACATGCCAGGGCAACTAAGCCAGTGTGCCGCAACTACAGAGCCCACGTGCTCTGGAGCCCGCACGCCACGACATGACTAGAGAGAAACCCACGCATTGCAATGAAAGACCCTGCCTGCCGCAACTAAGACCCGACGCAGCCAATAAATAAATAAATATTTTTTTAAAAAAAAGAACTCCAACAAATGAAGAAAAAGATAGACAACCTTCTAGAAAAATAGGCAAGAGACTTGAGCACACTAGGTATTAATGTAAGAAATTATACAGTGGGTAGTTTTATGGGAAGGTAGTGAAATGCAGTGGCATGGAATCCCCCTTGTTTATTTAAGAGACTGGCCATTTCCAAGAGAGGACCTGAGATGTAAGAAATTGAAACCTATATTATTGGTTACGTTCCAGCCAAAAGGCAAGGGTTCAGAAAGTGCTGAACACATGGCCAACAGAATCTTACCTTGAGATGGAGGCCAACCCATCTGATGCCTGGAAAGTCTACCTATGCTTGGACCTCTGCTGGTCTTGAGCATTTTTGACTGGTGTCCCATGGCCCAATCTTCAAGATTCAACCAAATAAAGTCACCCCACCTATGTCATGGACCTGAGTCTTCTACTGAGTAACCTTAGCTTTAATGCAAGATAGTAATGTAGTTCATCTTAATTGGGGTGAGAAATTTATAAATTAACTCATATGTTTCTTTTAACAAAGTAAGACAATAAAGAAATGAATCATAACATTGCTACTTTTATACAAGCTATGTTTACAGTTGTAGTAAATTTTATAATCATTGTTTTGTTTTATGGATGTTCTACTTGGGTTTTTTTAATGATGTATGAAACGAAATCTAAGCAACTAATTTTATGTCTGATTAGATGTATAGAAGTTGTTTAAGTGCTTAGGAATAATTCGTTCGTCATATTTGTAAGTGTCCCTTGTCAGGTGTTTGGAGTGTTTGAATCAAATTGAATTTGTAACTGTAGTTTGAAATATCTAAAGGAATTTGCTTAATTAAATGTGTAAATGGCGTTAAAAGTCTATGGGAATTTAATCTATGAGATGTATGAGTTAATTGAATATGAATCAATGAACAAGTAAATGTGATCTTGCTTTTATATAAAAATTACTAAGTTCATAAGTAAAATATCAAGATATATAAGTTGAAAGTGAAAGCTAAAGAAAGAGCTAGGGTCTGTCTATAACTTTAATAAATTGAATAGTGATGGAAATGTAATTGTAATTATTTGACACTAGCTGAATCCTAATATCTGAATGGCTTACAAAAAGAATAGAAAATATGTGGTAATTAACAGACATGTGTTCCTCACTGCCAGAGCATTTACACTGGACACAGGTCCAAGTGGGAGAATGCACTGTGCACTCCAGGGGAGTCTCCACTGTACTCCCATAGGGATCAGGCTTTTGCTTGATTCTTTTCCATACACTTTCCTTGCTTCTGCCAGACACCTGGGGGCACTCCCAGCCCAGGTCCAATTCAGATGGACTCTAGCATCTTAACCTATTCCTGTACTTGTTATTTACCCTGTAGCACGTGTTCATTGTGGTACAGAAGGAAAACCTCCTTCACACCCTACACTGTATACGTCAACATACACAAACCTACTCCCCGATTATTCATGCAGTGTTAAATAATTGGGTAATATTTTAATGATAAAATGTAAGAAATAATAATTTCTTATTGATTTCAATTTTTCAATGCTTTATTGGAGGCAGAAATCCTTGAAAGGTTGTCATTTAGGTGTTTAACAGTGTTTTTGAGATATTTGGGTTAATTGGTTGGGAGTTTGGGAAACCAGCTGGGAAACCAGCTCCAAAGTGTCACTTTCCTACACATCTTCAGGAACCGATTCTGTTCGTGTGAGGAGAAATGCCATACTTCCCTTCTGGGCAGATAGCCCTTCTAGAAGAGAGGATTCAGCCTTCACTTCTCTGTTGTCACTGGAACACTTTAATTTCCATTTTTGTTTTCCATCTTTACACGTAGAGACACCTGGGGAATCTCGAGGGAGGAGGATTGATGAGCCAGGAGGTGTCTTCCATTCCTGGGTCCTTGGCCGAGTCACCATGTTTATACGATGAGAACCTCCCCTACTGCTCCGACGAGATGTCAATGGATGTCATTACAGACACTGAGAAATGATTCAGCTCTCCCTGCACAGAGGATAGGCTTTGGGGCAGCTTTCTAAAGGCCAAGGTTCAGTTCCTAGAATGTAAATATGTGTCAGAGCCCGGTGTGGGCATGTGTTGTCATCATCTCTTTTAACCCTTGAGTTTTACAGTTTACAGTTTTACCCCTTGAGGGTCGGAGGAGGAAGTGAGGTCTCCCAGGGCACCCCATCAAAGAGTGTCGGCCCCCAGACAGGCCAGTGCTTGTTTTTCCTCACTGCCTGCATTGTTTCTTACATTGATTAGAAGGCTTCTGCTCCCGTAGGCACCATTCTGGGGAGCTTCACACACAGGATGGGCGGTACGGTTGCCATTTGTCAAATGAGAAAACTGAACACGGACTTGGTAAGTAACTCGCCCAAGGATCCTCACCTGGTTCTGATGATGCCAAAGCCCCTATTTTTCCCAAGGTCCAGGTCTACTCACCACTATTTATTTAGGGCACGTGGTTAAACTACCAAGAAGTGACCAACATAATAATGAATGGAGAAGGGCTCAACACTCCAGTTGACAAAAGAGGCTCTGAGGTCCTTCATATCCAGAGAGTTAATGCAGGGAACGTGCTTTTAGACTTTTCTCCACTGTAGTAAAATGACTCAGTGAGTTTTCACTCAGACCTTGGGTGAACTGTGCCGAGAACTCGTTCTTCTGGGGAGTATGAACCATTTTCAAGTTTATTTACGAGGCTGAGATGCTGACAAGATTTGCCACCCTCTATCTGGGAGCCGTAACCAAGGACAGTGGGTTTGATAGGGTCTCCGTGTGAATGTGGAGACCCTGAACATTGAGCAGCCCAGACGCCAGCCTCCTTTGCCTCTGAGGAGATGCCGTTCTCTACCCTGAACTGAGACACAGTGGTCCATTTTGAACATTTTCCTTGCCTACCTCTGGAAAAGTCTACAACTATGAACTGGGGGAAATTGTTTCTGGCTCAAGAAAACTCTCAAACCCCAGCTCTGGAAAATTCAATTCCTAGGTCTGAGAAAAGTTCCATCCATGGCTCTGGAAAACCCTCCATCCTAAGCTGTAGGGAACACTCCTTTCATGACTGAAAACTATTCTGCCCAGAGCTCTGGAAAACATAATATCCAAAAATCTAGAAAATCTTTTCATCACAAGATCTGGAGAACCAGCTGCCCTTGGCAGTGGAGAATCCTCCACCCCTAAATCTGGAGGGCTTTCAGCTCTAAGTCTGGAGGTCTCTGAGTGGGGTGCTGGTGAATTTAACAGTGGGCTCTTGCTGGGGGAGGGGAACTACTGATCGGTAGCGTTTGCCGATTTCCGTGGCACTTGGAATACTCCCATCATAGCTGACTTTGAGCTATCAATCTGACATCGCTGAAAGGGGATTTGGGAAGGGATGCTACAGTCACCTCTTACAATCACCGGTAAGAACCGGCTGCCTCATCCTATACCATTCTAGCCCCCGTGGGTGGGGGACCGTAACCGTGGGGTGTGGACTCTAAGTCCCAAAGTGATGACTCAGTCTGGAGTAATCAGAGCTCAGGGGTCTGAAGGACTCCCAGGCGCTGGGTATGGAGGATTGCAAGGCATGGATGTAGCTAGCCCCTTGTCACTTATTTATGGCGTCCCTCTGTTAGGGAACCATTGATCTAAACAGCCCGCCTTGGCCAGGAAGGAGGATAACCACTTGCCGGAGTTGTCTCACAACAGGGGGTCCTGATAAAGAACGCAGTGCCACTGTTGACAACGAACTGGGAGAATTCGGGAGGGGCCGAAAGGAGGAGGGAGGAGACATACGTCCTGCCCTAACCTCCCAGAAGCCCTCTCGCTGGAATCCCCATCTTGGCTGAGAGATGCATGCACCCAGGAAGGACCCTGAGTCAGACCAAATATGGGCCAAGCAAGATGACTGGCCAGGGCCAACCCGGAAACTAACCCCATTACCATAAAACCTGAGACAGTGGGCCACGTGGCAGAGCAGTTCTCCTGGGTTCCCTCGCCCTACTGCTCTCTGCCCAGGCGCCCCTTTCCAATAAAGCCTTTTATTTTGTCAGTACATGCGTCTCCTTGGACAGTTCATTTCCGAGTGTTAGACAAGAGCCCACTCTCAGACCCTGGAAGTGGTTCCCCTTCCAGCAACACCTCTCTAAACCAATAATTTCAACCCAAAGATTTAAGGGGACATGACAAGCAAGAATGTTCTGAAAAGCTGACATTCCTAATGTCCTGATATGTCCTGCCGGCCATTAATGTACCTATTGGAGGCATTTCCTCCCATCTGCGAGGCCTGGAAGGTGAGACCCATTTCAGGCTGCCGCATGGATGGAAATGGTGTTTAGTACAGGTACACGGCCCCATCTGTGTGAGCAAAGAGGCCCAGGTGGAAGAACATGGGATGGTGAGCTTGGGTGGGCTACCAGGGTGAATTTGGAGGTCCTGAGACGTTGCACAGACCGGTAGCAGGCTCAGTGTATATCGGGCTTGAAAGGTGGGGGAGTGGTGGACCTGACTAAAATGGAGGCGTCTGTGTCAAAGACAAATTCACATCTACCAATCGCACAGCGCCTGGAGGGCTGGCCGGAGACATTGCCCAGTTCAGCGGAGCAAAGACCTGCCCTTGGGTCTAGTGGAGATGCCCACTTCGTGCTGAGCACAGTGCAATCCCATCATACCTGGCCCAGAAGACACCCTGCCTGGGGACTGTGAAACCCCACCCTAGCTCTGAACGGCACCCATCATGAGCTCTAGAAAATGCTCAGTCTGTGGTTCTAGAAAGGCCCTGCCCTGTCTCCAGAAAACACTACCTTACTTCAGAAGGAGCTCTTCACCAGCCCTGACCCCAGAGGACGCCCCACCCCTGGCTCTGAGGAAGGCCCGAGGGGTGCTTCATCCCTGCCTCCAGAGAACATTTGGTTTCTGACTCCGGAGGGCTCATTCTGACAAATGCAGGAAAAAGCGCTTTGTAAAACTGAAAAGCTCTGCCTGGCATGCGGCAGATGCTGAATAAACGTGTGTGGAATGAAGGAGTGGTCCTTGGAGATCTCTGCAAACTGCAGCGCACAGCACGATCTTCAGATATTATTCTTAATGTGACTAAATAAAGCAGTTATCGGAGGTATTATGGGAAACTCCATATTTCTCCCTAGAGAGCTCTTTTTCTTGTGAGTTCCCACCAGACGGGGAGCGTAGGGCCCGGCTCACAGTGGGCATCAATAAACATTTGAGAGATGAATGGATACATGGATGGGTAAATGAGGGATGTATGGGTGGGTGAATCGCTGTGTGGATAATGAGTGAATGGAAAGATGGATGGAGTGGCTGACACATTTGCTTACTCAACAGCCACCTTCCTCTCCCCCTTCCTTCTTCCTTGCTTAATGAATCCCAACTTTATTCCAGTCTCTAGCAGCTTAGGAGGACACTGGGGCCCCAGGCAGCACATCTTGTTTAGTTCAAGGCCATCATGATGATACTTGTTCCCTTGCCAGAGAGTTGTTTAGAAACAGCCATGTGATGCAATTCTGACCCAGGAGATGCAAGGGGAAGTCTACTGGGGATCCCACAGGAGAGCTTTCCTCATTAAAGGGACACGATGAGGAGATGTTCTCTCTCTGGCCTTTGAACACTGATGTGTGAGAACAAGATGCTGAGAGATGATGCAGCCATGAGATCTGGCAGCCTGAGGTGATAAGATGGAGGACAAAAGCCTGACCTTCTGAATACCACAGAGCAAAATATAGACAGAGCCTGGGTCCTTGAAGCTTCTCGCTGGAGCACTGAATTAACCCATGAGTGTGTGGTGGTAGACGGATGGATGGGTGGGTGGATGGATGAACTGAGAGTGGATGGACATGTAGATGGATGGATGGATAGGTGTATTGGTTGATGAATCAGCAAGTGGATGCAAAATGTTCATGGGAATGGGGATACACGAGCGGATGGATAGATGCATGGATGGATGGATAGACGGATGGATTGATGGATAGATGGATGGATGGATGGATGGATGGATGGATGGACATTTATGTATATTAAAATATAAAGGACCATCAGTAGTATCCTTGTCTCCCTCTAAAGAGCACTCATTCCAAGGCGTCAAGGTCAGAACTGGCTGAAAAGAACCAAGCTTTTCCAACCTCTCCTCCAGGCCCTCGTGACTTCTCCTTACTTCATGCGCCCTGGGCCCACCTGTCAGGGCCAACACTCACCTTCAGTATCAGTCACTTGGCTGGATGGGCTTTTCCCCACCTGGCCCTTTTGTGCAAGGCCTTACCCTGCTGGAGAAATGTTTGGTCTGTTAAGAACTTCAGGTGAGTTTGGAAGGCAGCCTGGCACAGTGGACTCAGACACTCCTGGGTCCAAATGCTGGCCCCATGGTTTATGAGCTATATGTCCACAGACCAGCCTCCTAATCCCCCACCCCTCAAGCGTCAGCCTTCTCATCCATGAAATGGGAATAACGGTGCCACCTCAAGGCTGCAATGCGGAGCTGAGATAATGTATGAAAGCGCCCAGCACCAGGCATAGCCCCCAACAAATCCTCAACAAATGCTGAGCCTTCCTGGTTCTTCTAGCCAGCTCAGCTTCAGCTGGACGCACACGGATCGTGCATGCAAAGGAGCCCCAGACAGGAAGAGCAGCCTCTGCCCCTCCATCCGTCCTGCTGTGCAAAGCTATTTTGAGGCATTGCTCCTTAGAGCCAGCACAGGGATTACGGAAGGACCAGAGGAAACTGAACAAACCAAGATTGCTTCCTCCTTTCTCGTGCCACAGGATCTGGCCGGGTGTGTCAGTGGCCGGGAGCCACTGGAGCGTGCAGGTTCAGAGATGCAGAGTGATCGGCTGGCTCAGCAGACTGGGACGAGGCCAGTGCTGGGCCGCAACCTCCCATCCTGCCGCTTCTGGTGCCCTCCTGGACAGACAGGTCAACCCAGCAGAGCCCATGTTCCCTCACCCCTGTACCTTTGCACAGGCTGTTCTCTCTGGTTAATGTCAAGTACTCCAGGAAACCTTTCCTGGTTCCGCCCCGGGTCAAAACACATGCAGGACCCTGAAGTTCTGCATTTACTGAAGGTGTCGCACTGTCTTTCCCCATCTGTCTCCCCCACTAGACTAGGGGTTCCTTGAATTTAGAGATGATAGCTCATGGATAGCTGCATCACACCAGTGTGTGAAACAGTGCCTGACATGTCATCAGCTCGTCCGTTCTTCCATTTCTTTCTCTTTTTTTTTTAATAATTAATTAATTTATTTTTGGCTGCATTGGGTCTTTGTTGCTGCGCACGGGTTTTCTCTAGTTGCGGCGAGCGGGAGCTACTCTTCGTTGCGGTGCACGAGCTTCTCATTGCGGTGGCTTCTCTTGTTGCGGAGCACAGGCTCTAGGCACACGGGCTTCAGTAGTTGCAGCACGCAGGCTCAGTAGTTGTGGCACACGGGCTTAGTTGCTTCGCGGCATGTGGGATCTTCCCAGACCAGGGCTCAAACCCGTGTCCCCTGCATTGGCAGGCGGATTCTTAACCACTGCGCCACCAGGGAAGCCCTCTTCTTCCATTTCTGAATGTTTATTCTCAGGCATCCAAGTGGTCCTCTTGCAGGCATGTGACCATGCAGTGATAATGCCAGTACCTCAGCTTATCCTTGGTCCTGTACACTTTTCAAAGCACTTGAACTCTCTCCTCTCACTAGTACAAAGTACTCAGTCAAACAGGTTGATTCCTGGTTCTGAGAATTATTAACTCTGTATCCTCGGGCAAGTTACTGAACCCCCATGAGCCTTAGTTTCCTTATCTGTCATTCATTGATTCAACAAACATTTATAGGGAATCTACTAGAGGCCTGTCCTAGGTGCTGGGAATGCCAACATGAGTCCAAAATTATCTTGGCCTTTGCAGAGCTCACAGTCCAGGCAAAGAGATGACAGTTCAACCCCCAGGACCGTAAAGACCCCACCAATGTCCGGGAATGGAGATATAGAGTCATCTGGCCCAAACTGAGGGCTCCGGGAAGGCTTCCTGGAGGACGTGGCATCTTGGTCAAGTCCTGTTTGGAGGATTAAATGATATCTCATCAGTGATATATGAAAGGGGTTTCACTGCATGTGTGAAAGGCTGAGCACAGCGCCAATCACTTGCTGAGTCTCAGCTTCCCTTCCTTCCCTGTGAAATGAGCAGGACCGAGAGCTTGCCTCATCTTCCACAGAAAGAGGCTGGAAGGGGAAGAGAAAGACTCAAAGCCCCCTGCAAACCAGCAGCTGGGCAGGAGCCAGACCTTACCCTGCTCATCCACGAGGCCTGGGAGGCCCTCCCCAGATGCCCACGCAGGTTGGCCTTCCCTCCTGTGGTGACTGGGATGCCAGTTAGATCCTGGACCATCCCCAACTCCATGCAGCTCTCCTGAGACACTTCACAATCACACTTCATTCTGAGTTTGATAAATAAAGGTAACTGTGGGACAATTACACTCTCTTCTCTTCCAACATCTTAATTGGGAGAAGATGCATGATTCTTTCTTGCCCATGATTTTTCCAGCATGTTTGAGGCTTTCATCTGGGCCTCCTCCTGCACTATAGGAAGAGTGATGGCCCAGAAGCTAGGAGGCAGTTCCCCGTGGCCCCTGACTAATCATCATGGATGTCTCCTGTCACATGCTGGTAGGATCCCCAAGCAGATCATGGTCTTGTAACCACCACCATCTGTCACATGGTCGTGGTGCTCCCTACAGGGCCCGTGCAAGTCAGAAGCACAAGTCTTTAAGAAACTAAAGATACAAGTTCAAATCCCAGTTCCATTACCACTTTGCTGTATGACCTTGGACAAATTGCTTATCCTCTCTGAGCTTCAGTTTGCCCCAAAGAGGGGTGATTATCCTTAACACTATCAAATGAAGCAACACATGTGACAACGCTTCCTAAGGGACTGGGCAGGTATCACCTGTATGCTGCACTCCCTCCCCTGCCCATGCCAGCCTCCATCCACATAACCGGCAAAGCAAAACCTGACCAAAGAAAGGGAAGGACAAACATAAAGATGGACAAGCCCTACCCTTGGGATCAGCAGCTCAAAACTGCACACTGGAAATCAGATGCACGAAGGAAAAGTAAATGTAACTTTCTTAGACTTCTCACAAACGACCTCATCTCATGCTCAAACACCCATCCCAGTGATGATGGGGGTCGGGGGAGGAGAGAGGGACTCTTAATTGGCAAGTTCATCACCAATTAAATATGACCCCCTCCAGTGTAACAGGGTCTCTCTGGGGTTATTGGTTGCCTTGGGGTGAAGGCTCAGTGTTTCCCCCTTCCCATCTTTCCTTCCAAATATGACAGCCAGGGTAAAGACAAGTGGGGGAAGTTGACAGAGCTTCTTGGAGGCAGTGGGGTGAGGTCTCCCGCCTGTGTGTTGCCCACCTGGTCCACACTGGCACCCATTTGAGGCCCCGTCTTCCTGCTCCTCTCAGTACTGGCTGCAGTCCACACTGTCGCTGCTGGTGATAGCGCTGGTCCAGCAGACCTGGACCTGAGCCAGCCTCCACTGCAGTGGCCCAGAGAGGCTCCCCACCCGTTGCCCCTGGTCACAAGGGGCCTCTCTTTGCTGGTCTCATGATCCTGGGGGCATGCTGGAATTCTTGATCTCCTGGTCACCCTACTCAGGTCATGGGGACCCAGTACTGCTCAGTCGACCGCATCAAACCAGACATCCTCTCCCACCAACGTCATGTTCTCAGCTCCACGATCCCACCCCCTTCCCCACACTGGATAAGTGGCATAAAGAACTGTCAGCACTGATGTTGTAGGACCCTGTGTAGGGTTCCCGGTGTCTGTGGTCACATCCTCTCCATAGGCTGATGCCCGGAAGAGTGGGTCCCTGGGTGTTTCCTTGGGACCCAGGCTCTGTCCCCAAACTAGTCCTCCCTCACCAGAATTTGTCTTTCCCACTCCTATAATAGCAGCCCCTCACTTCCTCTCCTTGCCTGGTGGGAATCTCCCTCTTCATCTCCTCCATCCTCTCCACACTCTTCTTGTGATCTCAGAGGCAGCCAGACTGGGCTCTTGATATGCAAAGAGGACTTTGGGGACTTAGAAAGACTTTCCTCTCTCTCAACAAAGCCTGGCTTTCAAGACCATTATCTGGCTAAGGGCTGCAGGATCCTATTCAGTCAAAAGCTGAGCATCAATCCTTCCCCATTGTGCTTCTGTTCCCCAATCCTATTCCTCTCTAAGACCCTGGACGCCTCTGGCTGAAAAGGAAGAGAGTCACATAAAAGCAGTGAAGAAACACAGAGGTACATTCAAAAGCGATATCATTCTAGTTACACCAGACTCTCCGGATGTCAGAGTGAAATGAGTCCATTGGGAGAGCTTCTCCCACCCACTCTAGAGACCCAGAGAGGGCAAAGAGTCACTTCAGGCCACACAGCAAAGCCATGGCAGGACAGGAACTAAAAACCGTGTCCCAACACTCAAAGGCTCTTCCCAACATGCCTCCTTTAGGGATGGGGTGCTGGGGTCCTTCCTCTATCGGACCTCTGTGTCTGAGCACCGTTCAGCAGCTCTCTGGAGCAGGGATGCTGTCTGTCTTGCTCACAATACATCGCCATCCCCCAGCCCAGGCTCTAGAAGATAGCGACTGGCCCTTCATCTCCCGTGTCGTGCTGCTGCCCAGACTTAATCACTGCCCCAGTTTCCATCTCTGTCACCGTGGATTCCTCCATCCAAGTGCATCTGAGGCTCAGCTGTGCTCTCACTGTCTGCACCTGCATTCATGGGCTGCTTGCTGTCTGACACGGAATCATCCCTCCCTGCCCGCCCCTTGCTCCCTGCAAGGTGCAGTGAGGCCTCTTCATCCCTCCTCCTGCTACTCTCAGCTTGAGTCAAGCATTGTCTCACTGAGTCTCAGATTCCTCACATTTCAGTGTCAGAGTTTGGAGGCTTCCCTGGTGGCCCAGTGGTTAAGACTTCACCTTCCAATGCAGGGGGTGTGGGCTCGATCCCTGGTCAGGGAACTAAGATCTCACATGCCTCGTGGCCAAAAAACCAAAGCATAAAACAGAAGCAATAATGGAACAAATTCAATAAAGACTTTTTTTAAAAAAATTTTTAAATAAATAAATATAAGAGTTTGATGAGATGGCAGCCTTCAGACATATTTTTAGCAGTGGAAAAACAGACCTTCCCTCTTTTAAGCAAAGAGATGGGGTCCTCCCACAGTGTCTGGAAATTGAGTTGGATGGATAGATAGTAGATAGAGGACATAGATGGATAATAGAGAGATAAATAGATAGATAGACAGATAGATGATAGATTTCAAATCAGTGGTTTTGCAGGTCCTGTAAAGCACATATGCAGCACAAAATTTGAAAATCACTGAACCGGGGACTTCCCTGGTGGCGCAGTGGTTAAGAATCCGCCTGCCAATGTAGGGGTTCGATCCCTGGTCTGGGAAGATCCCACATGGTGCGGAGCAACTAAGCCCGTACGCCACAACAACTGAGCCTGCGCACCGCAACTACTGAAGACCACACGCCTAGAGCCCGTGCTCCGCAACGAGAGAAGCCACTGCAGTGAGAAGCCCACGCACTGCAACGAAGAGTAGCCCCTGCTCGCTGCAACTAGAGAAGGCGCGTGCAGCAATGAAGACCCAACACAGCCAAAAGAAAAAGAAAAGAAAATCACTGAACTGGGTAGTCTGTGACCTTCTGACACCAACTTGATTAGAATTCAAGATTCAGAATCTAAACCCAATAAGTCAGAATTACACTTAGCAGTAAGTAATAAAATTAAAAAGAAAAAACTGAACTGGGGTTTAAATCACAGAAGGTGTTCCTGTTCTCATGTAATAGGAAGTCCAGAAGAAGGCAGCCCCGGGCTGAGAGACACACCCCTTGGCTCCTATCCTCTCTCTGCTCAGCTTTCCTCAGCCTGTGGCATCATCCTCTGACACGTAGCCTCAGGATCACACAATGGCTGCTCCTGCTCCAGCATCTTGTCTGTGTTCTGGACAGGAAGAAAGGGATTGGCAAAGAGGTAAAAGCCCATACCCGTTGGGTGGCCTCCCTTTAAAGACTCTTCTGGAAGCCCTGCTCAGTGAATCTGCTCAGATTTCATGGGCTAGAATGTGTCACGTGACAACCCAATATGCTAGGGAGAATAGGAAAAACTGTTTGGGTTTTTTTAATCTGGGCACACTGCCACCATGAAGAAAGCCTGGGTCCTGTGAGTAAAGATGGAGAGGTCGATGGTAGGCAACTAACTGTGTCAGCCTCAGGAGGCCTGGGGCCAGTCCCCGCCTGCCATTTACATGTGTGATTTGGGGCATGTCGCTTCACCACTTCAGGCCTCAATTTCCCCATTTCAAAAACGGGAATTGGGCCAGATGCTATAGGACTTTATCCAGCTCCAATTGCCTGGGTATAAATCCTGACTCTGCTACCTATTAGCAGTGTGTCCTGGGGTGAGGTATTTGACAATGTCGTACCACAGTTTCCTCATCTGTAAGATAGGGGTCCTCATGGTATCTACCCTGTGAGGTTGTGAGGACTGGATGGGCTGTTAGGTGTAATGTATGCAGCTGAGTCTGACAGAGAGTCAGAGACCAAGATCCATTATTGCCACTGTAGCTGCTGAGAGTCACAGGTCCTGAGTTCTACTCCTGCCTGCCCCTGGGTGCTGTGTGACCTGGGCCAAGTCCCTTCCCCTCTCTGGGCCTCGGCAGCCCGTCCTATAAAATGAGGGAACTGGATGCTATCTTGGACCCTAGCAGCTCTGAGTGTGGCTCTCAGAAGCTATGCTGGGCTGTTGACAGGACAGCAAGTCCCTTCCTGGGCAGGGACAGGAGAGGAGGGTGTCAGCTGGTTTCCTGTGGCTGGGGTGGTGACCTGGGCAGCCTGGACCTCCTGTTTCCCAGAGGGAATCCAAGGCTGCCCCCTCCAGTCGCTGGGGCAACAGTCCCTACATCACCTCCTGGTGGGGAGCCGTGTGGGTAAGGGAAGCGCCAGCCACAGTGGTTCTTTGTCTCCTGCCGCCCCAGCCCCGAAAGCCTCGTGCCCATCTTCCAGATGAGGAAACTGTGGCACGGGGAGGTGAGATCATTTGCCCAAGGTCATGAGGCTGGAGAGGAGCAAGGCTGGGATTAGAACCTGAGTCTCCTGAAAACATGGGCTGGCCTCACCCAGGACCCTCAGTACCAGCTGGACTCTCCTCCAGCCCCGCCCACCCCCCCACACACACCCTGACACAGAAAGCCTGGAGCTGAAGCCCTCAGCGGCCTGGTGACCTACAGTGTGACTTGCAGGCCGGCTCCCTGAGGTACAAGGCCCCTGCTGGACCCCCTTTTCTGCCTTTATCCTGCTCACACTGAGCAGCCCCTTGACCCCTCCCTGGGCATGCAGGGACCCATGCCACGGGCCCTATGCACAAATAACCACAGAACAACACAGTGGCCAAGCTGCCACTGAGCAGGAGCAAGGGCTCTGGAGCAAGGCAGCCCCGGGTTCAAACCCTGACCTTGGCGCTCGGCAGCTGTGTGCCTTGGGCTGGTGACTCAACCTCTCTGAGCTCCGGTTTCCTCATCTGCGACATGCGGCTCTGTTTGTTTCCTAGGGCTGCTGTAAACAAGTCGCCACAAACTCGGTGGCTTAAAACAACAGACGTTCATCATCTCACAGTTCCAGAGGTTGAAAGTCTAATGGTAGGATGTCGGCGGGGTTGGCTCCTCCTTGAGGACTCTGAGAGAGAATCGCGTCCACACCTCTCTCCCCGTTTCTCATGGCTGCAGCCCTGCTTGGCCTTCCTTGGCCTGTGGCAACATAACTCCAGTGACTGCCTCCATCGTCACATGGCCCATTTTCCCTCTGTGTGTGTATCCAAATTTCCTTCTGTTATGAGGATGCCAGTCATTGGATGAAGGCCCACCTTAATCTAGTATGACCTCATGTTAACTTGATTACATCTGCAAAGACCCTCTATTCAGATAAGGTCACAACCACAGGTAGCAGGGGTTAGGACTTGACCATGGTTTTTGTGGGGACATGATTCAATCCACAACAGGCACCATGAGAAGATGCTTGTGTTAGTGGATGTGATGCACATTTTATGAGTAATTCCTATAAAATGTCCAGCCCTGAGTCAGACCCATAGAAAGCCCTCAAACAGTACATGCTGTTATTCTTACTTTGGTTCTCTCATCCCAGCAACAAGCTGCAGATTTGACTGTTTGCCTGGAGCCCAGAGCCTGTGGGTCTGAAATCCTGACTTGTGCGGTCAAACACCCAGAGGCTGCACTAATAAAAGCCAGCATCTATTGAGCACTTACTGTATGCCAGGCACTGCCTATACACAAAACAAATATATCACTCTGTCTTCACAATAATCCTATGAAATAGCAACTACTGTAATCCCCGTTGAAAGATGCAGAAACAGGTTCAGAGAGGTTAAGTAACCTGCCTGAGGTCACCAGCTAGAAAGAAGCTAGCCTCAAACCAAGTGAGTCCAGTCAGCCTGCCAGGGTGAGGACTCCCAGCCATCCTTCCAGAGGGTAGCCCCATGCAGAGCCAGCCCTGGGCAGGGCCACAGGGGCCTCCAGAAGGGCATGTGTGTGTGTGTGTGTGTGTGTGTGTGTGTGTGTGTGTGACTACTGTCTGTTTCTGTATATCTGTGTCTCTGTGCATCTGTTTGTGTGTGTCTATATCTCTGTGTTGGTCTTTATGTGTATTTGTGTGTGTGTACCACAAGGTTACCAAGCCCCAGAGGAGAGCGGTGCCCCAGACCATCCTATATACACGGTCACACTGAAGCAGACACACAAAATCCCCATATAAAATCCCACAGAGACACACTACACATGTAGTGTGTAGACACACACACTACACAGTCTTATATGCGCGTAGGTGTACATATGTACATAGACACGCACTCATGACCACAGACACACACAAACAAACATCTTCACAGGGGGGACACATGCAGACACCCAGGAGCTAGCGGGACCTGCGGTGTGTGTGTTGGGGGGGTGGCGGGGAGCAATCTGCTAACTAAGAAAAGTCAGAGATGGGCTTCAAAAGGCCTTCGTACAGCACAGATACGGGAGTCCCGCACTGGAGCACAGGGGGAGCTGTGCCCAGATCGAGGGCAATAGTAGGAGCATAGGACTCAGAGGAGGGGGCCACCAGCTCTGCCAGACTGGGGAGAGGTCAGGGAGGGCTTCCCAGAGGAAGCGGCAGAGTGTGCTTTAGAAAGAAGAGCCTGACGTTTCTCAGTCCATCACGCTCATAGGAAGACGCTAAGAGTCCAGAGACAGGAAGAGCGGGTGGGAGTGCATTTTGGAGTGTGCTCACTGCTGGGAAAGAGGCGCAGGAAAAAAACGTAGCTCCAACAGCCATTAGCCTCTCCCCGACAGGCCTTCCTACCCCCAACCTCTCCCCGTCCCGTCATAGTTTGACATCCTCCCATAAGTCCCCTCTCCATGTCTGCAGTCACTATTGATTGCTGTTGTCCACCCAGAAACCCTGTCCCTCGTCTCCAGGTAAAAGAAAAATGCTTCCTTCCTTAGGGGAATTTCCTCTCCCTCACTCCATGTGGCTGCCACAATGCCAGGACCCCAGGCCCTCGGCCCCAGGCTAAACAAGAGATCCGGGCCTGGCCATCATTCCATCCCATCTCCCTGACCACAGCGATCGGCCATGGATGGACAGGTGACCCCAGCCTGGCCGTCGGTCTCCTTTCCTAGGATTTACTGTGGCTTCTGGAAGGAAGAATCTCAGCCTCCTGCCTCAGGAGCTAAGACGGTGTGACCCCTGTGCTGCCTGTGGCCACGTCCACCTCTTGCCCCAGCGTGGAGAAAGGCTGTCTGCAATGGAAAGAGGATAGGTCCAAAAGAGGAAGGCTGAGCGGAGAGAATGAGAGCCCTGACAACTCAGTCCGAGTCTCTGATCCAGGTGCCTCTTTCCCAGGCTTGAGAGCCAGTTAAGTCCCCTTTTTGCCAGTTCTGGCTGGGTTTCTGCCACCTGCCACTAAAGGAGACGTGACTAGCACAGTCCCCCTTCTCATTATTCCTCTCGTCTGTCTTTCCCCCACCACCATCTCCCACTCAAACCCCCTCTCCACCAGAGGCACTGCCCACCTACCTCTCACTCCTCCCAAATCCATCCTCCCAATCTCCCTGACTCCCACCCTCAGCCCCGCATTACCTACCCTCCCCAGAAGGAGCTGTCCTAGGGCTCCCATGGCAGCTGAGGCCAGGACAGATTCCCAGGCCTGGGTGAGGAACCTGGTCCTCCCTCTGTTAGCAGGGACATATAGAGCAGGCCTGCTCTGGGACAGGCCTGGGTATCTCTGCCCTATTCTTAGGCATCAACCCTTTCTCTGGTCTCCCTGCCTCCTGTCTCTCTCCCCTCCAACCCATCCTGCACTCTGCAGTCAGACAGATCTTCCAAAAGTGCAAATCTGACAGCGTCAAACCCACTCCCCCAGCCCCCAACCCCGCAGAACTCTGACCAGTCTCTGTGCCCTAGGGGATAATAGCCTTTAGCCTGGCTATTAGCTAGGGTATAGGTTTAGCATCTCTTCTAAGGCAGAGATGCCAAATGACACTGGCTTAAACAAGAGAGAAGTTTATTTGTCCCTTAGATAATAATTCACACATAAACCATCCAGTGGCTGGTTCCCTCTGTCTCGTTGCTCCGTTGTTCCCGGGCTGTTTGTTGCCTTCGTTCACATGGTCCAACGTGGGACAAGTTCACCTTCCAGCCAAGTTGTGACAAGGATAAAAGGTAGAGGAGAGGGCAGACCACTACCCTTTAAGGGAACAACCCTGAAACTGCCTACTGTACTTTTGCTCTACTGTATTGGCTACATTGGTCACATGGGAGGCTGGGAAATGTAGTCTTCCTTTCAAGCAACCATGTCTCATCACTGTGGAAGGAAAGGAGAATGGATATTAGGGGACAGCCAGTCTCTGCCACAGCCTGGCATTCAGTGTCTTTCTCAGCAGCTTTACTCTGGGACTCTGTATCTTTAAGCATGTTGTGAACCTTTGCCTACCTTCCCTTTCCTGCCTCCAAATTCAGGAAGCCTTCCCTGACCACCATCACCCCAGCCTGGATTAAGGGTCTCAGTGTCCATTGATCACATGGTGTTGTGTGTAAGGGCCCATCTCCTACCCTAGTTGGGAGCAACTCCAGGGTAGGGACCATAACTGATTTAATTCTGTGTCCCCCTGCCCAACGCCAAGCCTGAAAGGGAATGGGCATCAGGGAATACAGAAAAAAGGAATGAATGAGAAAGTGAACCATCTAAATTAGAAATTGATAAATGATTATTGAGGGCTTCCCTGGTGGTGCAGTGGTTGAGAGTCCGCCTGCTGATGCGGGGGACACAGATTCGTGCCCTGGTCTGGGAAGATCCCACATGCTGCGGAGCGGCTGGGCCCGTGAGCCATGGCCGCTGAGCCTGCGCGTCCGGAGCCTGTGCTCTGCAACGGGAGAGGCCGCAGCAGTGAGAAGCCCGTGTACCGCAAAAAAAAAAAAAAAAAAAAAATCGTATAATTAAAAACAAGATTATTGATTGAATGAATGAATGAGCCCGGGAAGGCGCCTGTGCGTTGACGCGGGGCTGATCAGGCAGGCGAGGCTTCCCTGGGATCTCACCTCCACAAACACGGTTCCCTCTGCCCAGAGTGCTCTCTGCCTCCTCTGTGACTGCCCAGCTCATGCTCAGCCTGTATGTCTCATCTTAAATGTCACCTCTCGAGAGGGGTCTTCCCTGACTCACCTCCACTCCAGTGCAGAGCAGCCCCTCCAGAGGCAGGCCCATTCACCAGCCCCCACTCCACAGGCCCCTGTCCTGCCCTTCGGAGGCTCAGCCCAACTGTAATTAAATAACGTGCCCACACTGATTTGTCCACAAAACTGAAAATTCCATAGGGTGAGTCTGTCTCTCTCATTGTGTCCCCAGGGCCTAGCTCAGTGTTGGACACACAGCAGCTGGCCAGTGAAAGTTAAATGAGCGAAACTCAGCTCTACAAGTATCTTTAAAGGGGTTGACATCTTGATCCAAAGGAGGGTCAGAATAATGCTTGTCGCGTAAGTCGGTAGGTGGCAGCTTCAGCGCTGCATGGTAGGCGGCACCAAGAATCTGTGTGCCGGGCTAGGCCTGCCTGAGGGGCCAGCGAGGGACAAGGAGAAAACTGCCCGCCAGCCCCTAGTCACAGAGCCCTGCACTCAGCCTGCCACATAGAGAAAACAAAGTATTCGGGAGCCCCACCTTCACCTCGACCGCTGGGAGGAGAGGGGCCCACTGCGGGCAGAAGACACTGCGACACGGATGGCAAGTTATTCAGCTGCTCTGTGCCTCGATTCCCCACTGTGGAGGGCGATCGATCACAATAGTACCTTCTTCATGTGGTCTTTGTGAAGATTAAAGGGTTAATCCATGGACAGTGCCAATCCAGGGCCTGCTTCATTGTAAATGTTTGTGAATAATATAAAGGGACAATGAAAATACGTGTGCTCTGGGCTCTGGCCTGAGAGGCTCCCAATCCACTGTCACTGAGCCTCAGTTTTCTCATCTGTAAAGTGGGGGTGCCAATACCCGCCCTCAGGGGCTCAGAGAGATGCAGTGAGACGAGGACGCCACGGGCTCAGCGCCAGGCATGGCACCAGGGAATCCTCTCCTCTTCTCCCAAGACAGAGAGGGACGGGGCAGAGGATGTCTGTCAGCCTCACCTGCCTGAGGCAGGAGGCCTGGGGAAGGAGCAGGCCGCCTGATGAATAATCTCATTAATGGTAATCATCACCCTGATGCTTGTTAATATAATAACACTGGGCTCCCAGCCACCGCTCGGCTCTGAGCTGGCTCCTCTGCGCCTCTCATCTCTGCCTGGCGGGGGCTCCGTAAACACTCATTACACTCCCGTCCCCTGGGAGGCCGCCAGGAGAAGCTGCTATTCCCGGCACACAGCTCAACTCTGGGTCGTAGGCTCTGCTTTTAATAAGCATCATTGGGCTTCCCTGGTGGCGCAGTGGTTGGGAGTCCGCCTGCCGATGCAGGGGACAAGGGTTCGTGCCCCAGTCCGGGAAGATCCCACAGGCCGCGGAGTGGCTGGGCCCGTGAGCCATGGCCGCTGAGCCTGCGCGTCCGGAGCCTGTGCTCCGCAACGGGAGAGGCCACAACAGTGAGAGGCCCGCATACCGCAAAATAAATAAATAAATAAATAAGCATCATCACACACACTCAGGCACACACACACGCAAACACACACAGTTTTGCAACACTTTCCAAGCTCCTCGCTGACCACCAGTAATTGCTCACCATGGCTGAGCCTCACATCGTATCCATAACAAGGATAGTGGCTACTCATCAAACACTCCCTGCTTGCCAGGCCCTGGTTCTAAGTGCTCCACTTGTTTTAACCCACTTAATTTAAACGAGCATTCCTGTCATGTCCGTTTTGCAGCCGAGGAAACTGAGGCACCTGAAGTAACTTTCAGCCTTGGCTGAATCACTGACCCATGAGCGGCAGAGCTGGGACCTGATGCTGCCTTCCAGAGCATGAGCTCTTTCAACCCTCATGGCAATTGGAATCCTCGTCCCCACTGCGCTCATGAGGAAATGGGCTTAGAGGAGTGATGTCATTTGCCCAAGAACACACAGCTAGGACCTGCGGGCCATGGGCTGTCCAACTTGAGAGTCTGTCATACTGCTCCCCCGGGATGGAAGCGGGGAAGGAAATCATATTCCTCTTTTAAAGACGGAGAAACTGGGGCTTCCCTGGTGGCGCAGTGGTTGAGAGTCCGCCTACCGATGCAGGGGACGCGGGTTCGTGCCCCGGTCCGGGAGGATCCCACATGCCGCGGAGCGGCTGGGCCCATGAGCCATGGCCGCTGGGCCTGCGCATCCGGAGCCTGTGCTCCACAACGGGAGAGGCCACAACAGTGAGAGGCCCGCGTGCAGCAAGAAAGAAAGGAAGGAAGGAAGGAAGGAAGGAAGGAAGGAAGGAAGGAAGAAAGAAAGAAAGAAAGAAAGAAAGACGGAGAGACTGGGACCCAAAGAGATTAAGAGACTTGCCCCACATCACACAGGCATCGATGCGGAGAGCGAGGGCTAGCTCAAAGCCTGGATTTCTGGCCATCTCTTCCCCACCTCCCACCCTCCCCCCCAGCAAGGAGCCTCTTGCTCGGAGACCCTAATTCAGACCCAGAATCAGCTGGCTCAGACATGGGGGCGTTCAGCATCAGAGGGCCCCAGACCACCTGGGGTTCCCTCCAGGCCATGGCCATTCTGTGTCACCACTGACTTCCTAGCTGCGTGCCCCTGGGGAAGTCACATCACCTCTCTGGGCCTGAGTTTCCTCAAAATGGAAACAAGAGCTGACACTTAGGGAGCATTTACAACATTCCAGGACTGGTCTATGTGTTGGCCATGTAATATCTCATTTTATGCCCACCGCAACCCTAAAAGGAAGGTATTAAAAGAGTCTATGATTTTAAAGATTCTGTTATCCTACAGGAGTCTATGATTCCCACAGGGTCTGTTATGAAAGGCCCTGATCTTAAAAAGAGTCTAAAAAGATTCTATTACTCTAGAATTCTCAGGTGCTGGAAGGTTCCATCCATCTGTCTGTGAATCGTAATGATAAAGGATTTCATGAATTGGTGATTCATTGAACCTCAAGGGTAAGAGACAATTTGTCAGCCTTCAGTCAGCCATGAAGGCCACCAGTGTCCACCCCCTGCCCCCGCCCCCTCCCTCCGCTATGACATCAGGGCCAGCCGAGGTGGAACATCTGCCTCTATGACAGGCCTTGGGTCCAAAACCAGCAAGGACCGTGGAGGCCGCCGGAGTGCTTGGGGGTGGCTCCCAGACAAAGGGCTCCATGGACCCGCCTCCGCTGCCCTGGCCCCGTCTTTCACACAATGGAAGGACCTTTCGAGGCTGCATCCAGCTCGCCCCCTCCCTCAGCCAGAGACACCCAGAAATACAGCTGAGTGCAGTCTCAGAGCAGCCCCCTCCCTGCTCAGAAGGGCCCCAGCAAGGAGGTGGGGAGCAGAGAGAAAGGCAGGTGTCTCTTCATTCTCTTAGCCAGTCTGACCTCTCTGCTTTTGCTCATGCCCTGCTTGGCATACCCCTCTTCCTCTTTCTCTAAGAATCCTTCAAGGGCCAGCTCAAGCCCCACCTCCTCCAGGAAGACCTGCCTGGTTACTCTAAACTTCACTGATTCCCCCTGTCTCTGAAGTTCTTTCGCATGACATTGAGTACTAATGTGGGACTCAGATTCCAGAGCCTCTTTTCCTCTCCAGTCTATCCCCCCTGCTACCACCAGAGTGATCTTTCGGGAACACACATGTGACCTTGTCACTCTCTTTCTACAGATCTTGACCCCCAAGCATGGCATTCAAGACCATCCCTACCTCTGGTCCCACCTTTTCTGTCTGGCTTCATTTCCTGCCTCAGATCTATGCGCTAAGGCTTGACCAGGTGAAGCGGGGATCTGCCTCCCAGATTATGTGGGCACCGAGGCGGCCCTTCTGAGGCTGGAGCAGCTGGGACCCTGCCTTGATCCCAAGAGACAGATGTTGAAGGTCTCCTCTACCACCTCATTACACAAGCACACACACACGCACACGCACACACACACCAAGCTGCCACCAGGGAGCCCACTGGGGTTTGCAGCCTTAGAGCGCATGTTAGTACCATGGACAGCGCCACAGGCAGGCTCTGGGTGCTACTAAAATCCATCTGCATGCGTGCGCGTCCCGGGACGTGCATGGATTTCACACAGCAGGCATTTGCTGAGCACCAGCTGCACGCCCCACACCTGCTAGGTGATATGGAAAATGCCAGAAGGAGAGATATTGACCTTTGCTGCACCAAAGAAACTTACAGTCTTGTTGGGGAATTGATTGCCCTGGTACCAACTTCTCACCTCTCTCCCTGCAGGCTGCCAGAGCCATGCTTACAAACCGTAAATCTGATCATATCACTCTCTAGAAAGCTCCATGCACGCGCGCACACACACACCAATGTTTATAGAGTAAAATCCAAGCCATTGAACGTGGCATTCAAGGCCCTCTCTGACCCAGGCCCAGCTAGTCTCTTGCCCTTGCCAACCCCTTTAAATGCAACACTCAGTCTCACTTGATTTCCATACATTCCCAAATATCCTGGGGTGTTTTTCTCACTTGAGGAGTAGTTCCCCTCTTCTTTTCACAGAGAACTCCTATATAGCCTTCAAAACTCAAACCAAGGGACTTCCCTGGTGGCACAGTGGTTAAGAATCTGCCTGACAATGCAGGGCACACGGGTTTGATACCTGGTCCGGGAAGATCTCACATGCCGCAGAGCAACTAAGCCGGTGCGCCACAACTACTGAGCCTGCGCTCTAGAACCCACGAGCCACAACTACTGAGCCCACGTGCTGCAGCTACTGAAGCCCGCGTGCCTGGAGCCTGTGCTCCACAGCAGGAGAAGCCACTGCAATGAGAAGCCCACGCACCGCAACGAAGAGTAGCCCCCGCTCGCCGCAACTAGAGAAAGCCCACGCACAGAAACGAAGACCCAATGCAACCATAAATTAATGAAAAAAATGAATTAATTAATGAGAAAACCCTCAAGCCAAATATTTCCTCTTCCTGGAAGCCCCAAAGTTCATTGTTTCCTCCTCTGTACTCCCAGAAGTTAATTGTTCCCTCCTCTGTACCTGCATCACCTGGCATCATTGAATTCTGACTTACTGTGCATCCCTCAGGTCAGACAGAAGTTATCTAAATTTGCCCGGGCCCATTAGAAAACACTGGTGGTTACCAGAGTGCAGGGGCTTTCTAAGAACTGTAGTTGATTAACCACAATGCCAGCAATACTCATATCCAACAATGTCAGATTTACTTGGAAGTCTAAAAATAATGTCAAAGCTATGCTTTTTATATCATTTTTTTCACTCTAGAAATCTGTCTGCCTTGTCTTTGGGAAGAGCATTATTTATTATATAGCTCAAATGCCCAATAATTGTTAGCAAATAAAACATAGCCTCTAGTGAATCTAATGCAGATGTGAGGCTCAGCCCTGTTCCTGCCATGTCATGAGTATTCTCAAGTATCTGATTCCAGGTCTGTCTTCTCCACCCCAGCCTGTGAGTTCCCTGAGGGCCAGGACTGTGTGTCTTTTAATTCCATATCCCTAGTACCTAGCACTGTGGCAGGCACAAAGTAGGCTTCTCTCAATATTGGATGAATGATTAACAAACTAGAATGAATCACATGGACTTGTTAAGATTGCCTACGTTCAAATCCTCATTCTGCCACGTGTTAGCTATGTAACTTCAGGCACATTTTAAAAAGATCTGTTTTCCAATCTGTAAAATGGGCATATTAATAGTATCGACCTCATGAGGTTATTACAACATCTAAATGGAACACCGTATATAAAGGCCCAGGCATAGAACCTGGCCAAAGTGAGTGCCCTATAATGGTTCACTGTTATTATCAATGCTGTTGGGTTGACTTGCATGGTTTATACTTAAGCTCATTTGAATTCACAGGAAAGAGAGCACCACGAAGTAGAGCCATCCAAGATGATGTCATGAGCTAATATTTACCAAGCATCTTCTATGTGCCATGTATTAACTTAATTAAACCTCAGGACCATTCTATGAGATGGGTACAATGATTCTCCTCCATTTCATCCCCATAGGATACTAAGGTATGGGAGGGTAAATGAATTGCTGGAGATTACATAACCGATAACTAGAAGAGCCAGGATTCAAACCAGAACAGTGTGGCCCCAGTCCATTTCTTAACTTGTATGCCACAAAGCTAACCTCGAGAAAGCTAGAGGCTGAGCGGGCCTTGAAGAACAAGCCACAAGACAGAGGCACCCATGATAGGAAGGAGGACTAAGAACTTCCCCCTTCATACCTTCCCAACAGCCAACCCAGGGACTGACTCTCTCGCAAGCCTGCCTCCCTCCCTGCAGTTCTCTTGTTCCCACTTCACTCATCCGACCGCCTCCATCAGGCCCTGCCTTCTCTCGATCCTCCACTTTTCCAGGTCTAAGTATTGCCTCCTGGCCTCTCTTCCTCCCCTTTCCAGCCCCAAGGACTAATGCTGCCTGGGAGTTCCCAGAGGGGGTGATGTTGGAGTCAGGCTTTGAAGGACCCATAGGAGTTTGCCAGGAGAAGGGTGGAGAGGGGTCAAGGTTTTCTTGACCAAAGATTTTCTTGGTCAAAGGTTTTACCATTTTCTTATCTACACCCTTAGCCTTCTCAGAATCTCCATGCATCAGTCTCCCCATCTGTAAACATGAGAGTAATAAGAGTACCTACCGCCTCTCAGAGTTTTTGTAAAGATTAAATGCGTTAGTCTGCTTGGGTTGCCATCACCAAATACCAAAGACTGGGTTTACTGACTTAAACAAGAGACACTTATTTTCTCACAGTTCTGGAGCCTGGAAGTCCAAGATCAAGCTGCCAACATGGCTGGTTTCTAGTGAAGGCTCTCTTCCTGCCTTGCAGATGGCCACCTTCTCACTGTGCCCTCATGTGGGCCTTTCCTATGTGCTCACAGAGAGGGGGGCACACAGTCTCTCTAGGGTCTCTTCTTATCAGGTAAGGACACCAATCTTATTGGACCAGGGCCCCACTCTTATGACTCCATTTAATCTTAATTACTTCCTTAGAGGCCCCATCTCCAAATACTGTCGCCTTGGGGGTCAGGGCTTCAACATATGAATTATGCCAGGGGAAAACAATTCAGTCCATAGCATTAAATATGGTAATAATGCAAATTTATTTTATTTAATAAATACCTATATAGCACTTGCCAAGCACTTTTCTAAATGCCACACATTATTTTATTTTATTTTATTTTAATTTTGTGGTACGCGGGCCTCTCACCGCTGTGGCCTCTCCCGTTGCGGAGCACAGGCTCCGGACGCGCAGGCTCAGCGGCCATGGCTCATGGGCTCAGCCGCTCCCCGGCATGTGGGATCTTCCTGGACCGGGGCACGAACCCTTGTCCCCTGCATCGGCGGGTGGACTCTCAACCACTGTGCCACCAGGGAGGCCCTGCCACACGTTATTTTAAATGCTTAGATCATGCCCAGCATGTGGTAAGTACAATCCACGTGTTCTCTGGTTGTCATTATTGGACGCTTAGATCTGCCTGCTCTTTGGATCCCCACAAATTCTTCAGTGGTCTTCACTGTGTCCATTAGACAGAGGAGGAAGCCAGACTCAGGAGCAAAGTGGCTTCTCCAGGACGATCCAGGAAGAATTTGCTGAGGCTGGTGGAGAGCCCACATCTCTCCACTCTCTTTCAGTATTTCCAGCGAGACATAATAAATGTCTAGACTTGGCCAGAGCCATGAAAATGGGGAGAAATGACCAAGTTCAATGTCCTTCAAAGTGGGAGGAGTCATCCTCCCCAACCAGTCCACCTTCCGGGACTGATGTGGACTTTAAGCAAGGCCAAGGATTCCCTGGAAAGTGCTCTGTGAGCTGTGACACCCACTCTGGAAGGGCCATTTCTCTTACTCTCTTTGGCAGAAGGCAAATACCTCTGGAGGAGGCAATAGCTGAAACCACGTCACTCATCACAGTTTCATGTGAATTTCTTCATCAGAGCTATTCACGAGAGCCACTTTCCGTAAAAGGGAAGGGAGCGGTGCCCTTGAAGGTGCTGGCCATCTGGAAGTGGACGACATCAAGCCAGGGAAAATATATGACATTCCAGGAGTCCACAGCAGGGATAGGGTGAGGGCCAGGGGGCCTGGGCTTGGGGTCAGAAGACCCAGCTCTGCATTTCCCGGGGCGGGGCGGTGGCAGGGGAATTCCTCATGCTCCCTGGGAATCAATTTCTTTTTGTTAACATTTTATTATGAAGAATTTAACAGTTAAACTTAGAGCTGACAGAATAATATAATGAGCCCCCTATGTGCCTACTACTCAACTTGTATAATTATCAACTCAAGTCCCATCTTATGTCCTCCGTTCGCCCACCCACTCCTCCCCATGTTTTTTAAGCCAATCCCAGACATCCCACCACTTCATCTGCCAAAATTTCAGTCTGTATGAAGATAAAGACCCTTTAAAACAAAAACATAACTACAGGGCCATTATCACATCTAAGAACACTGACAATGATTCCTTTATGACAAATATTCACTCAATGTTCAAATTTCCACTTGCCCCATAATTAGCTCTTTTTTTTAGAATTTGTTTGAATCAGCGTTCAAACCAAGTTCCCACGTGGATCGGTTAACACGCCTTTTAAGCTTATCTATAAAATCCCTCTCCATCTCTTTTCCTTTCCCCTTCCTTACAATTTATTAGTTGAAGAAGCTGGGTGGTTTGTCCCAAACAAGTGTCCCACAATGTGGATTTTGGTCACAGGGTCAGTGTCTTTATCTGTAAAGCAGGGGAATCATTCTCTCCAAGAATTAAGTGAGATAATGTCTTGTGAATGGGCTCTGACAATTGGAAGGCACCCACAATTGTCATGTGTTAATGTAACTTTCAAGCCTTTCAATACCCTGTGCATCTGTTTTTCTGATGATATAATTGAGGTTCAGAGAAGCTTAGTAACCTGCCCACGCTCACACAACTAACTAAGAGTAGAGGGAGGAAAGGGTGGTGGAACTGAAAGAACATTGACTCCATGTGGAAACTCACACTCGAATCCCACTACACCTTTTAATAGCATTATGGCCTCAGGTTTCTGCTTTTTTTTTTTTTTTTTTGGCTGCATCGGGTCTTCGTTGCTGCACGCGGGCTTTTTCTAGTTGCGGAGAGCGGGGGCTACTCTTCGTTGCGGTACACGGGGCTTCTCATTGTAGTGGCTTCTCTTGTTGAGGAGCACGGGCTCTAGGCACACAGCCTTCAGTAGTTGTGGTTCCTGGGTTCTAGAGCGCAGGCTCAGTAGTTGTGGCGCACGGGCTTTGTTGCTCCGCGGCATGTGGGATCTTCCCGGCCCAGGGCTCAAATCCATGTCCCCTGCATTAGCAGGCAGATTCTTAACCACTGCGCCACCAGGGAAGCCCTCTGCTTTCTTCATTTGCAAAAACCAGTCAGGAGGGCAGACCTGCACGAGGCTAAAATGAGCTAATGTGAGACGAGCCTGTCTCACGGTGCCTGGCAGTCAGTGCCTCACCCATCCCTTCTGCTGTCTGCTCTCTGGCCCAGCCTCCTTCTTCCCTGAGTGTGGATAAGGCTTGCAGCTCTGGCAGTAATAAACCTGGACCTTCGGTCTGTCCCGAGCCCACCCTCAGGCCAGCAGAGACGGGGTGGGCGGCCCTCGGAAGCTGAGCACACTCTGTTCTTGGGACAGCTTGGCAGGAGTCTGCAACCTCATGGGCCTCGGGAAACAATCAGCTATTCTTCCTCCTTCCCCCTCTGTTTGTTGCTCATCCCTGGGCCAAGGGGCCCAGAGAGAAATGCTCCAGCTCCCAGCAGCTTCCAGCCCATCTGTACAACCTACATGGATGATTTCCAGGCATCAGCCTCAGCTCTGAGAAGCTTCAGCCTAAGTCACAGTTCACTCCAGAGCTGACACCGATATTTTGATTTCTACCCAGATTCCTTGTCATTTACTCATTCAACAGGCAGCAGCCTGGACCCTGCAGATGATGACAGCAACAACAAGAAGAACAACACGAATAATATATAGCACCTACTGTATGCCAGGCATGGTTCTGAACACCATGCACATGACGCAGGCACTATTAGCCCATTTTACAGGTGAGGAGACTGAGCACTAGGAGTCTGAATAACCCGCCCAAGGTCCCATAGCTAGTCAGTGGTAGAGTTGGGATTTGAGTAAAGTTTGCCTGTTAAAGACTGATTGTACAAAGAGGGATTGAAGTCCAGCAGCTGGGTGCCACATATGCCAAGGTCCATGCTAGTTGCTTTCAATATGTTATCTCATTTAATCTTCACAAGAGTCTCCAAATATTGACCTTATTGTCCACATTCGCACATGAGGAAACAGGCTCAGAGAGGTACAGCATTGTGCCCAAGTGCACACAGCTGAGTCCACTCGACTCCAGGATCAGACTTTTTTTACTCTTCCAGGCTGAGAACACAATATGATGCAGGTCACTTGAATTCAGATGAGAAGGTGGTGGGGGCCCTGCAGGTGGGAAGATAACTCCAGGCTATAGGAACTCAGAGAGGATGGAATCAACTTCCAAAACTCCCTGGAGGAGGGACCATGTCAGGAGCTGGGACTTGAATGGCGGCAAAACCACCCCTCATGGCATAGCAGGCTTCTAACTGGGGCCCAGGCCTCTGTGAGAACCTCAACACGGCGAGGCTGGCCCCTTCACCCCATTCTATAGCCGTGCAGCCTGAGACCGTCAGGGCACACACAGTCTGAGGTCCCACAGTGAGGACCCAGGCCTTGGGGCTCTGTCCCTGAATTGTCTGGCAGTGAGGGGAATGCTTGGTGGGGGGTGGTTGGAGGTGGTGGCTGAGGAAACACACCCCCACAGACCAGTGTCATTACATAGTCATGAGACCCTGGCTTTTAGCTCTCTCCCGAGTAGATCTAAGTGCTCACCAGGAGGGCGCCTGGGGGCGCTCAAGAAACTTTAGTGAAGGGAGAGCAGGATGGGTAGGATCTTGTACCAAATCCAGGGGCCTCAGCCTCCAACCCACCCCAGAACCATCAAGACCCTGTGTGAGTATCACATTTTAAGATGAATAGATCTCTAGAGGACATGGAGAGGTTTCCTTTGGAGGAGGAAGGGTTTTGACCATGACACTCATGCCTGGAGCTATCCCACAGCAAGGGGGCAGAGCCCTGTGTGCCTCCTGAGAAGAATGAGGACCAGAGAAAGGAAACACAAGAGAGGCAGATTTGGGCTAAAAATAAAGGACTTCTCAACAGGCAGAGTGACGTGGTCCCCAGGGTGCACCAAGTCCCCGTCATAAGAGGTGTGCTGGGGGGCAGGGAAGTCCCCCAGGAGGCACTGAAGAAGGGATTTCTACCCCAAGGGGCCCAGGGCTGGCTCTGAGGCCCTCCCAGCTCCATGACCCTGTGATCCCAGGAGGCCATCTGGGCTTCCAGGCCACGGAACTCCTCCTGTCCCGGGTTCACTTCTGTCCCAATACCATCATCCAAGACCCCGTGAGCTGAGGCTGACCGTGCCGAGTGCTCCTCCTCACACAGTACTTGGGGATGTTGTTAACGCTCACCTCATTTCTCAGGTAAGAGCACTGAGCCTCACGCCAAGTAGCTTCTCGAGTCAGAGCTCGGAAACGTCCCCTAGGCTTGAAACCAGGCCCTCTAGACGCCAAAGACATCTCGCCTTGGCCAGTCCAGTTCCAATATCCTGCGGTCCCAGATTCTCTCCTGTGGCTGGAAACCACAGTTCTTCTTCCCCTGGGGCTGGACCACAGGGCCCCCGGTGTCACCACAGCCTAACCCCGCCCAACCGCAGCGCCCACTCAGCCTCGCCGCAGTCAGCTCCACGGCTTCCCAAACGCTCTCAACCAAGAGCAGCTTTCACCATAACGGTTCCCGCGAGGGGCTGTCGCTCAATTTTCTTTGCTTGCTTCTCAATTTCTTTTAAAGGGGGATGTGGCTGAGGCCCAAATGGGACTGTGGGCTGCCCCTCCCCAAACGACCCCCATGCTTATCTCACACTGACCACAGGACATCATTTCGGTTTAATTTTATTTCCTCTTATAAATGGGCACAGCACAGGAAGTGTTAAAAAAAAAAACAAAACAGAAAAACCACAGTTCCTTCACAAGGCTGGGACAGGTGAGCACCCACAGCGGGGCAGGTGCCTTGGTTTCTTTTTCCACCGCTTTTTCGTATTTAAAGTTTTGGCCATGAACTCAGGACAGGTATGGTTAATAAACAGGTTATGAGGGAGAGAAGGGGCAGGGAAGGCCTGGGGGAGGGAAGGACAAACTCCCCCCACCCCAGGCCGGGTTCTTGGAGGGATCGTATAGGAGAAGGGACGCACAGGAGGGACACTGTCTTCAGGGGGCTCTCCGGAGCCACACTGCTGCCTACGAAAAATATTTACATATGCATTCGCCACGCTGGGGCTGGTGCGCTGAGTTGCCTGGTGGGCACCCGGGGGATGCTGGGGCCATCAGCCCTTAGATGGCAACTCTGGGGCCCAGCCTCGGCGTCTCTGTAAATCTGTACACAGTCTGTGGGCTTCTATTTACAGGCAGGAGGCCTGGGGAAGCAAGTCCAGGGTGGTGGCTGTCAGGAGAAGAAATTCAGGAGCGCCAAGTAGGCAGTGCCCACTCCTGTCCCATGAGGCAGAGGTGTGTCTGCTCCCCGTGCCCAGGGCCCCAGCTTGGAAGCCTGGACAGATGGCTTCGCCAACCCCAGGAGGGGCTGACCTGCCCGGCCCGGCCCCGGTGACCACCCATCTGCTTCCGAACAAGGGGACCAACCCTTCAGGGGAGACATCCCTCTGGCCCCCTGGGGAGACAGAGCTTGGGCTCTAGGAGTCACAGCTGAGGGTGGCCCCAGCCCGCCTTGCACTCTCTGGCAGCTGAGGCCCCAGGGAGGCTGTCAAGCACACACGCTCCCTCTTCCTTTGGAACTGGCCACGTTTCCCGGCAATGCCAGGGCCCTGCAGGACGCCCTCCCCAGGAGCACCGGGGTGGCTGGGGACATGTTTGGGCAGGGCCTGCACGCATCACACCATGTATCCAGGCAGGGTGAGGCCTGCACTCACACTGCACGTAGGAGAGCTCCAGCTCGTCCTTTGTACCGCCCACTCTGCGATCGCCCACTCTGGGATCGCCCACTCTGGGATCGCTGCGCTGGACTTGGGCTGGCTGGGATGGATTTGGGCTGATCGGATGGTGTGAAACTTCATGAAGGTAAAGCCTGGACATTTTTCTTGGTTCCAGGGCTCCATGAACGAGGCCCTCGGCCTCTTCTCACAAATGCTAAGGACACAGAGAAAAGGCCGGTGCCAGGAGGCCCCAAGTTAGAAGCCAGCCCACAGAGCATGAGGAGTTAGGCCTGCTGGGGCCAGGCTGGACCCATGCAGCCCCTCTGAGCCCACTCCAGCCAGCCTACGCCCTGCTCAGCCGTCCTGTGCTCCACCCTGCACCCACCACGGGCCCCAGCCCCATGCCGAGGCTGTGCCCACTGCTGGGTCTCTTACCCCAGACGCAGCATCCCAGAGCTCCCCTGGGTGGTCCAGATCCCCTCTCCTCGCTCCCTGGCTTCTCAGCCTTGGCCTGCCCAGGCCTTCTCACCAGAGCTGCTGCCCCAAGACAGCAGCCCGCCAGGAAGCAGGGTAGAGGGAGGCTGGGATTTTGGTCTCTCCTGTCCCCCAGCCCTTACACTCCAGGGATGACTGAGGCCAGGTCACCTCCAACAGATCGTGGGTCCAGGAGGCCTCCCCCTACTCCTGCCCCTCAAAGAGTGGGACCAGCTAGGTTCCTCACCAGCCTCCAGGCCCTGCCCAGGGGGCCTGCGAGTCTGAAAGATGGAGCCCCAGCCTGGGAGTAGGACAGTGGAAAAGACAGGCTGCAAAGCTCCCCGGGACCTCACCCTCACCGCCTCAGGCACCCCCAGCCCGCACCCTGCACAAGTCTATTGCCAGCGAGTCTTGAAAAGGGAACAGAAATAAAACCCGGTCTCCTGACTTGAATCTGGGTTGTGGGCAAGGGGTGGGGGTGTGAGGCCCAGACCGTCGCAACTCAGACCACATCCCTCGGCTCCAAGAGGCCCCACCAAGCACAGCCCCCATAGGAGATTCGTGGCCCCACATTTAAAGTATCTACATAAGAGGCCCCATCTGCCAGGGTAACAGAGACGGGGGAGGCGGGCTGCGGCCCGTGACACCCCCGCTCCAGCCTGGCCGCAGCCCTCGGCCTGGGGCAGTGCGTCTGGATGGGCTGCTTCCAGCTGCAGCCAGGACAACCGCCAGGTTGTCTGGCCAAATGAATGGGCAGGTGTCCACGGGAGGCCCCCAGGGGCCCAGGGGTGGGGCTGAGGTGGACCCGGCAAGGCCAAAGGGAGAGGGCGCAGAGGGCCCAGGCGCAGGGCCCACCCTCACAGGCACTTTGGAGACTTGTGTCCTGGGAGGCAGAGTCGGACCCCAGCTCAGAGCAGGAGGGGGATGTAGGGAGCCCAGGAGCCCCACCACATGCTCCCTCCCGACCCGGGGCCTTCGGTCCTGGGGGACCCAAGCCCCCTCCCCAGCCCAAGGCTGAATTCCGGGAACCAGTCTGCCTTCCTCAGCAAGTGGGGGACTTGCCCCCGAGCAAGCCCTTTGCAGGCTACAGAGGGGAGGGAAGCAGGCAGGGTGAAGCCAGGCTCAGCAGGTGTGCAACATCCTGAGGGGGCTTGTGGCAATGGCCCCCACACCGCACTTCATTCCAGGAAAGGCAAGTGTCCAAGTGTGAGAGCGGGGCTGTGTGGGTGAGACTGCCTCCACGTGGGATTGCATCAGACCTGCCAGGGTCGGTGGCAATGTGGTTGGTGAGGGTGTCGTGAGGGCTGAGTGTGACAGGGCACCTCAGGGGACCCAATATGGGCTGATTGTTCTGGCCTAATGGCACCCTCCCCAGTGAGCCTGAAAGCTGGAGGCAACGTGTGTGGTGTCAGGTGTATGGGTGGGTGGGGGGTGGGAGGAGTGTGGCAGAGAGGGAGGCAGGCCACACCGTCACCACTGGGTAACGATGATTAGTGACTTGCATTGTCATAAGCATTTGGGGGCACATAAGAAATGAATAAACCTCTTTGGAAGAACGTGTGTGTCTCTGACATGTCTGGATTGGCTGGGTGCTCAAGACTGCATATGATTTAGTCACTGCGTGCTTTGTGTGTGACAATACGTGTGACCATGTGGGAGACAGTGTCTGTGCAGAGTCCACTCGGAAGGAGGTCCAAGCAGCCCAGCCCCTCCTCACCAGTGGCTGCCAGAGCCCTCTCGGGAAGCCGATTCCTCAGGGGCAGACCGGGAAGGAGGTGAAGCCTGTGGGTGCATGTGCAACGGGCAAGGGTGAGGGAAAACGACCCCACAAGCCCAGAGAGGCCAGGACAATACAGGTTGGTGGTGAGGGGTACTGTCTCACCCAGGCAGGGAGGGGGCCTGGGAGAGAAGCAAGAGGTTGCAGTGTCTCAATGATTTCAAGGGCTGAGCTTGCCAAATGCTTGTCCTGGAAACCAGCCTGAGTGCCTCTCTGCCCCCAGAAGGAAACCTCAGTCAGCCCCACGGGGCGAGGCTGGGGCTTAAGCCCCACCCCTTCTTCCACCAGCCAATCAGGAGTTTCCTTCCTCCTGTCCACCTGACATGAGGTCCTAAAGCCCCAGGCTGGTGGGGGCGAACAAGTGATGAGCTCATAAGGGCACAGTCTGGAGCAGATGGCAATGCCCCCTGTCCCTTGGGGAAGAGCTGTGTGAAGCTGGCAGTCTGGGCAGACCTTGGGAGGGTGGCAGAGATGAACTGGGGCCAGGCTGTCTCCCAGGCCCAGTCCCAGGGTGGGACTGGTGGCTCTGGGCCAGGGAGTGGGCGCAGGGGTGGCGCTGAGGCTACAGGGAGGCACTCTGGCTCCGCTAGGCGTAGAACTCCTCTTGCTTGTCGGGCTTCTGGTATGTGACGCTCGCCTGTTTGGGCTCCTCCAGCGTGTAGCTGCCCTCGTCCTTCTTCTTCATGCGGTAGATGAGCAGTGTGACCAGGAAGGCGGCAAAGAGGGCGCCCACCACCCCGCCCACAATCACAGCTGTGGAGGAAGAGGGCAGAGGTCAAGAGCCAGAGGCAGGGTGGGACGAGCTTAGAGCCTGAGGAGAGGGCAGAGGGCCCTGGGGGATGGGGGCAAGAGTTGGGAGAGGGCTGGGAATCTCGAACCTGAGACCAGAGTTGGAGTGAAGTTTGGAGTCAATGCTAAAACACCAGCACTGGCTGCCCTTTACAGCCCTCACTGCAGCCTGGCACTGTTCTAATCACCTGTTCTCATCGCACGAATGCATGGAGTCTTCACACAGTGCTATGAGGGAGGTGCTGTGCTACGGTCCTCATCAAATGTAAGATGCCATCGATCAGAAGACGCTCCAGTGTTTTATATACCCTTAGGATGGAAAAATCTCTGCCATCTAAACTAGGACACATCCCAACTGCAGAAGGGTTAACATATGAATAGATGTGCACTTAGAATTGATTAAGTGCAAAATGATTATCCCCATTCCACAGATGCGGAAAAGGGAGCCTGGAAAGGTGAAGCACCTGGCTGAGGCCACACCGCTCCTAAGTGGGGAGCAGGGTTTGGACCATGAATCCAGAGACTCTTCAGGAGACAAGGCCAAGGGCAGGTCCTCAGGGCTGGCATCAAGGGTGGGAGCAGATCAAACCAAGGATGGGACCAGGGATTAGGATCCAGAGGTTGCAGTCCAGGAGGGGTGAATCAGCATGGTCCAGGGAAGCAGGGGTCAAGGGCAGAGTCTGAGGAGGGGTCGGAGGGTGCTGAGGAAAGTGCTGGAGGTAGGATGGAGGTCTGACCCTGGGATAAAGAAGGTCAGAAGAGGAACCAGAGGGTACATCCTGGGGTCCCCGAGTCCCCAGCTTTCCCTTCCTAGGAAACTAGGCTCCTAGGAAACCCACACCCTACCCTCCCTCCTGGGTTCCTAGAGGGCAAACTGAAGCCCCACCAGCTGCCCCCTCTGGGCTCCTCCCAGGCCCCAAGTCTCACCTACGAGCACTTCCTTCCGCTCCAGGATGCTCTTCTGGGGCAGCTGAGCCGCCGAGCTGCCCGAGTCGATAGCATTGTCCAGGAGGCCGGGGCCTGGGCGGGCACCCTTGGGCAGCGTCCCAGGTGGAGGTGACGGCTTGGCCGCGGCCCCACCCACAGCCACCACCTCATTGGCTGTGTCTGGCTGTGTGGTCTCTTCCTCCGGCAGCTCAAAGTCCCCACTGGGTCCCCCACTCACTGGCACCTCTGGCTCATCCCGGATCGTGGTCAGGAAGAACTCTGGAGTTGGGGTCTGTAGGGAGGGTAGCATGAGCCCAGGAGCCAGGCCCCAGCACCCCCTGCCACAGCACAGCCATACACACATGCACACAAGCCCACTGCCACCACGCCACTTCCCGGGTGGGGCTGACACTCAGTAAGCATGCGCCATGTGCCAGGCCCTGTGCTAAGCACATCATGGGCGTTTTATCCTCACAATATCCTCATAAAGGAGGTATCATTACCCCTAATTTATAGAGCAGGAAATAGGCCCAGAGAGGTTAAATGACTTGCCCAAGGACACTCAGCTAGTAAGTGGTAGAAGCAGAACTAAAATCCAGATCTATCCAACTCCAGAATCTGTGTTCCTAACCACTATACTACACTGCCTCTATTCTCACCCTGGACACATCCCGGTCCCCACCCCATCTCCATTACTTCCTTCTCCAGCTGCCTTTCTAACAATCCTTAGGGGGTTCCTATCAGGGACTGCTGCTTGGGGACAGCTGGGTGCAGCTCTTAAATACGTGGGCCTGATCCTGGATCCATGTGCCTAGGGCAGGTGTGAGTCCCTTAGCCTGAAGGTCAGTCTAAGAGCACCACAGATCTCAATGGCTCCCACCACATGGAGGCAGGACCAGAGTTAGGATCATGCAGGGATGTAGCTGCTTCCCAAGTGGGCATGGAGAGCGTGGGTCTGGTGTCCA
Source organism: Tursiops truncatus (assembly GCF_011762595.2). Classification (NCBI taxonomy): domain Eukaryota; kingdom Metazoa; phylum Chordata; class Mammalia; order Artiodactyla; family Delphinidae; genus Tursiops; species Tursiops truncatus. The sequence goes on along the minus strand of NC_047034.1, from coordinate 159,640,175 downwards.
GGCCGAGGAAAGGCCGTGAGCAGAGGCTGCACCAGCAACCTGGTCTCAGTGCCCTAGCACTGTCTCCCCTGCCTGCCTGGCCAAGCATCTGTGAAACACCAGGTTGTCCCGACTGCTCAGGGGAGCAAAAAGCAGGGCCTGCGTCCTGCTGCGGCTGGCTGGGGAGTCGGAGGGCCTGACGATGACCCGAAGGCAGCTCCATAGCCTGAGGGCCCTCCTCTTCGAGAGACGGAGGCAAAGGGCTTTAATACCCCAACCAACGTCCCTACATGCCCTCCTTGCCCAGCACACCCAGCAGGGACCAGGCTACTTCTGCCACTTCCTTGATCCCACCCATCCCGGCATTCCTTCACACACACACACACACACACACACAGACACACACACACACACACACAGACACACACACACACACACACACACACACACACACACACACACACACACACACACACACACACACACACACACACTCACGGAGCTCTGGAGCTGACTGCCAGGTTCAAATCCTCAGTCTGCCATTGCTGCCTGTGAAGCCTTGGAAAGGGGCCTCACCATTAAGGGAGGATGACGGCAGTGCCACCCCGTGGGGTGAGTGTGAGGGGGAGAGGAGATGGCACAGGTAACGTGTTCAGCACTCAGCCTGCCACCCAGGCAGCACTCCACGAATGTCAGATGCACTTTTCCTCTCACGCAGCCCCACTCTTAATCCCCTTCAGATGGATAATAACAACGATGACGATAACAAAAGTGAAACTTTTAGCTTACTTAGTATCGCCAGGCACTGTTCTAAGCACTTTGGATATGTTGGGAAACTTAATTCTCACAACCCTATGATTTGCATTCGATGATTTTCTCCTCTTCACAGATAAGGAGACAAAGGTATAAAAAGGATCAGTGACTTCCTGAAGGCACATGGCAGTGGAAGAATTCCAACCCAGGCTGCAAGGCTCCTGAGTCTGTGCTTTTAATCAGAACACACAGGCCCCTGGCCCCTCCCCACATCAACACTCCCATTCACCCAGCTCCTTCCCCATTGATGTCTTGTCCTAACATCTAAAGACCCAGGCCTGGTCCCTCTTCCATCCCCATCCATCTCAATCTCTTTCCTCATCCTGTATCTCACCCCCAGCCTTGGCCCTCCGGCCTCAGGCCTATCTTACCCTCCCCATCCCTGTCTGGCTCATCTTCAGAACCTCCTAGATCTCACCCCTGCCCAGCTCCATCCTCCCTCCCCCAGGCCCTGACCCACCCTTCTCTGCTCTGATTCCCTGTCCTCTCCCCACCCACTCACCTGAGCCACCTCTGTGGGTCCAGGGGCAGTGGTCCCCAGGGGCAGGGTGCTCTTCTCAGGGATGTCAGGCTCCTGGGTGGTAGCTGGCCTGGGAAGGGTCCTTGGTCTGGAGGTAGCTGTGTTGACCAGCCTGGGTGTTGGGGCCTCTGTGTCCAAGACAGCCACTGTGGTGGGAGGTGAGGGTACCGCCGGGGTGGTGGCCCGGGCTGTGGCTGCCGTGGTCAGTGGATGAGGCAGAAGCCTCCGTATGCCGGTGGTCCTTACGATGGAGGTGGTGGCCGTGGAAGGAGGTGCTGCAGGGATGCTGGGGGCGGCGGTGGCCACTGTGGCGGGCACTGTGGCCACAGCTGGGGTCCCTGTGGTTGTGGCAGCCGTGGTTGCCGTAGGAGTGGAGATGGTGGTGGCTCTCTGGCTGGGCTCTTCTGGGACCTCGGTCACCAATGGGGGGCTGGTGGCTGGCCCTGGGGTGGGGCGCTCAGAGGGGAGCTCTTCAAACGGGGTGCCCACAGGCTGGATGTCCACGGTGGGCAGCACCACGGGTGTGGTGGACACTGCCAGGGCCACATCTGGGCTGAACCGCATGGCTGTCTCGATGCCCGACTCCTGCTCGAAGTCTGGGGGGTGAGGGGGAGAGGAGAGAGCTCGGGAGCTGGGTGATTTGAGGGGCATGAGGATCCCAGGTAGCAATGGCCATCGAGATGGGGGCCTCCCAACCCTCACACTTTGCATAATTTTCCCAGGACAGGATGAGGGAAAGGAGGAAGGCACAATGTAGCCAACAGTTATCAGTTGGCTGACAGCCAGTGAATGTTCCCCAACTCTTCTCTGCCTAGCCAAAAGTTCTAAGGGACCAGGTCTTCCAGGAAGCCTTCCCTGACTATTCCAGCCCACCCAGCCTGGAGCTTCCAGCAGGTTGAATCCAGGCAGTGGCAACTCAGGACCTACTGGCTGCAAATCTTGCTGGAGGTTGCAGTGAGGAGGGGAAGAGGGGAGTGGCATTCTGGGAAGAGTCAGACATGGGTACAACCTACATGAACACACATGGTGGGTAAACCAAGGCTCCCTCGGAGGCACAGGCAGAGAGCAAGAGGGAGAACAAGCCTCTCCCACAGGGGATGCTTGAGCACTCCGGACTCCAAGCCAGGACAAGTGAAGGGAGGGCCTCGGGAGAAAATGAGGGGAGAGAGAGAGAGAGAGAGAGAGAGGCCACAGCAGCTCCCAGGGGCCTGAACTAGGCAGAGGAGGGGTGGGGAGGAGGTTTGGCAGTAGAGATGTGACCCATCGGGATGGATTTCATGAAGATTAACTCACAAGAGGCTTACAGGAGTGGGCTAAAGTGGGAAGACTAGAGACAAGGAGCTGTACGTGGCCGGTTCCAAAGCGCACAGACCCCCTACCATCCGTTAGGCTCGTCCTGCCCCCTCAGGGGGCCCGATCTCAACACACACCCCTTTTTACTACCATTTTTAGAGCTCCTTCTCTGTGCCAGACCCTGATGTCTTAAACTGAAGCCTTCCAGAGGCTCTGAGAAGGCATATTTATCACCATTCACAGATAAGAATAGATTGAAAGAGGGAAAACGGCTAAAGGTGGCACAGCTATTTAGTAGCGAAAGTGGGATTCGAACTCAGTGTGCCTCCCTGATCTCACGCTACTCTATCGGCCTTTCTGGACCGGGCCCCGGAACTGGGTTGTCCCAGGCACCACAGGAGGTACCTGCCATTTTCCTTCACTGCCCTAACCCTGCCCTTGGCCACCGCTGATTGGACAGAAGGGGGCCGCCTGTCCTAAGCTGAGCCAATCAAATGGTCTCTGCTGGGGATCGGCCACTGCAACTGAAAAGGGGCTACTGAGTTCCTCCAAGTGGTCACAACAGTACTGAAAACTGCGTTACTGAGGGGCGTCTGTGTTCCCTGTCAGAGGCCGGAGGTCTGCAGGGGACCCAAGCAGTGCACAGAGAGATGCAGAGACAGAAGCAGTGGGGAGCTGGGAATGCTAGGCTCTGAGGCCTCCAGGCCCTGGTTCCACCCCAGGAAGAGTGGCCTGCCCTTCCTCTGCTTGAGGTCCATGAGCTCCCCCTGCCTGACCCCCCCTCCCCTCCCCCACCATTTAACTGAGCCTGCGAGGGTTCCTCTTCCTTGCCGTCGCAGCCTCGGATGGGGCACTGGAGGCAGACTGGCACCGCTGACACAACATGCAGGGAAAGGGAAGGGGGTACTTACAGCCCGAGCCCGACCCGGAGTAGAGGTCATCCAGCTCATCGTCGGGGAAGGAGTCATCGTCCCCAGAGCCCTCGAGGTCCACGGGCCTCTCGAAGTTCTCACTGCGCCAGCGCTGAGCCTGGGGAGGGCAGAGTCGGGCACAGAGCTCAGCACCTGAGGCCAGCAGCCTGGACACGCCCAGAGGAACCACAGACACTCTCACGGGCCAAGTGACAGTGGAGGGACAGCATCAGATGTGGCCTCCACGGGGGTAAACAGAGAGCCGGAGCAAGCCGGTTACCACTTCCTGCCTTGTTGGGTTGTGAGCGTGCAGCATGCTAATATGTGCTGAGGGCACCTCAGAGAAGCAGGTTCTCAGCCCAGTTAGCAGCACCCTCGGTGTGGCCAGCACCATCTGACCCCTTCCAGCGTGGAGAGGAGGGAGGCCCCATTGCCCCAGGTCACCAGAGAGCACGTGAATGATAAGGTTCGGACTCCGCTAGGGACCCAAAGCCTCACACCTCAAAATCCCAAAGATAGGGCAATTAGTCCCATTAGATAGACATGGGTGTTGCGGAGGTTTGGGGTTCTGGGAGGGAAGTACCTTGGATAAGTGGGGGAGGGAGAGAAGGGAGTGGGCTCCAGCCCTGGGTCCTCCCCAAACCAAAGTCAGCCCCCCTGTCTACACTCCCCCCAAAGTATCTCAATGCCGAGAGTCAGCTCAGGGCACGGATGCCGCTTTCACTTCTGCCAAGGGTCTCCTGAGAGTCTGCAGGCGTGAGAGGGGCTTCTCCCAGGGTCCTGCTCTCCAGACCCAAGACTCCCCCCAAAATCAGAACGTGGGAAGGCCAGGTGCTGTGGCTCCTGGGCCTGGACCATCCCTCCCCACTGCAACCCCGGGCTGAGAGCCAGCCCTAAGGGCATCCAAGACAGGAGCGAAAACCCCCAACCACACTTTTGACCCTGGATCCAGACTGAGCCCAGCCACAGTCCCTGCCCCCTGAGAGCTTACAGACAAAGATGACCTGGTGCTCAGATCTAAAGGATTAGCACTTGGATCTTAAGCAACTGAAATAGAGAGAGAAAGGCATCTCAAGCAGAGATAACAGGATAAGCAAAAGTTCCGAGGTGGGGAAGCACAGCCTATGCCACCACAGCTGGGACTGACAGCCTCATCCAGGGTCCCTCAGAACCCCTGCAATCACTGGATTCCTACCACCGGGCCCCTGTCTGTTCCTGGAACATGGTCTCTCCCGCCTCTTTCACTCATGCTGTTCCCTCCAAGAGAACACCCTACCTTCCCACCCCCTCATCCTCCAGCTTCCCACCAGCTAACTCCGCTCCCCATCGCTTCTTCTGAGAAGCCCTCCTGCTTTGATCCTTCAGAGCATCCTGTGCTTCTGAATTCACAACTACCACTACTTGTGAGCGGTGCTGGCTTTGGGTATATACTTTTTCTGTGACTGTTCCCACCCCCACTAAACTACACCTCGATGGAGGCAAGACCGCGTCAGACACACAGTAGGTATCAGGAAGTATCCGTTAGGGAACAGGCTTGGAGTTGGGGGATGTAATTCCCAGGACAGGGGTGGGGCAGAGACAGGCTGGAGTTGAGTTTGGGGAAGCCCCGTCCATCACAGGCTCTCAGTGCTCGGCTGGTGACTTTTATCTTGGAAACTGGTCATGTTTTATCCTGACTGCACATCAGAATATTGTGAAAACAGAACTTGGCGGCTCAGCGGGTGTGAGGTGGAGTCTGAATGTCACTACTGTTGGACTGACATGGGGAGCCATAGAAGGTGTGTGAGCAGGAGAGGGGCTGGACTGGCGCTGTGATCTCTGCTCAGACTCTCACACTCCCACCCCTGACAGGCCCCCTTCTGGAGTTCCTATGGAGCTAGAGAGAGGATCCCAATTCTGGCTTCCAGCCCCGAGCCTCGACCACCTGCTCCAAAGCCCTACACAGGCCACGCAGGGCAGGAGGCCAGGGCAGGGAGCCAGGAGATTCCCCCCACCATACCCGTTACCACACACACACGCACACACAGTCTCAAAATAATGAATTAATCAGTATTTACTTGCTACCAGTGAGTCATGGAGTGGAACAATTAGAGTAATTGCTCTGTGACTAATTGCTGGGTCTTCCTCCCTTTTAGACATTTCAGGAGCTCAGAACAGCTACCATCCAACCTTCCCCAGCTCCCATCTCTGCTCCCACTTCCCAGAAGAACAAAGCCCCAGGACCTGAGGTGAGGGGGCTAGAAGCTCCCACACTACCAGCCTCTACCACCTGGGCCAGCTAAGCTGGGGTCCCTTGGAGACTTTCTGCTCCATTCTTAGGCAAGTAGCCTGAAGCCAGAGACATGCAGCAGGATGGGGACTGAGCAGGGACGGGGCTCAGACTGCCTCTCCTGAGCAGGTCCATCTTCACTGTCTCTCCATCCTTCCAGGCAGCCAGGGAAGGCTGGAAGCCCTTTAGCTGGGAGGAGGGGTTCTAAGAAGTCTGTGGTCCCAGGGGAACCCCAAAGTGGGGTAAATGCGGGGGCCAAAACAGGGTGTCCTCATGATTCCACAGTGACCAGCACCACACACCAGCCCCTAATACCCTGCAAAGCCACACAGGCCCTTGAAATGACACACCCAGAGACATAGAAAGAACACATACAGACACACCCTGACACACACTCACCTAAAGGCAGAGAGAGGCCCCGCGTGTTGGCGTGCCTTTGGGTGCAAACAGGCACATGCATGGGGGCGGGCACTAGATGGGGGCACACACTGTGCAGCTCTGAGGCTCAGAGACGAGTATGGAACCTCCTGTGAATCCATCAGCCTCCACTCAGGTAGCTCTCACCTAGATACTATTCATCCCTAGCGCAGTAGCCATCGGCATGACAACCGTTACCATGACAACCATCTCCTCCATGCTAAGGACCAGGAGCTCCAGATCCCCACAGAGATTGGGGGGGAACAGGAAAGGGAGAGATCATGGAAGAACAGAGAGAATGATGGGGGTGGGGGGAGACACTGGATGGAGACAGAGATGCAAGGACAGAGGGAAGCCAGGGGGTCAGAGGGGCGGTGTGGGGGGACAGGGAGGAGGGAGTGGAGGGAGGACTGGGTGTGCGAGAGAAAGGGAAGGCAAGAGTGGGAGGCTGAGGGAGAGAATTCTCTCACATCTTAATTTAGCCTCACGCTCATCAGACAAAGCTGGGGAAGGGGCCACCTCAGTGATTTTCCAAGCCTACATCCAAGAGAACATTCTTTCCAAATAATAAGCAGCCCCCAGATGGGGTAGAAGGGGTGATGGCCAACAACAACCCAGTCACCCCTGAGCTCACCCTGGGAAACTTAACACCGGGACACCTGAGACCTGGCGGGTGGGGGTGGGGTGCATGATGCCATCTTGCCCAGCCCCCTCCCCGAGTCTACTCAGTGCCAGCTGTACCCCTCCCTGGGGGACCAGGGCTCACGGGGACCTCCCAGGAACACTACAGGGGTGCTGGAAGCTGCAGCTACTAGGGCTACAGAGAGGAGAGAGGAGACAGGAGAGAGGAGAGAGAGGGGGGGTGGGGAACTGAGCCTGGGAGGCAGCAGGGAAAGCCTCAGAAGTCACAAATGCCAGAGGAGGATGGTGAAAACAGCCTCTGACCCCCAAACGACCTCTCTATTTGCATAATTCCATGCATAATTAGCATAATTATCCACGCCATTCCCTTAAAGGAGAACTGAACTCAAATGCCGGCCTCCCCCTGACCCTCAACTGTGCCCCCTCCAGGTAAACCACACACCCTCCCATGCCTGATAAGCACATCTGCACACCCAACCCAAGTGTGCGCGCGCACACGCGCACACACACCAGCACAGACGCATACACAGTCGTGATCCACATTTACTGACCCTAACCTGTGTACCCACCACAACTCACAGACAACAGCCTGGCACATACCACCGTGGGCTCACCCGTTTGCCGCCTCTCTAGATGAACACACACACAGCTGCACCCCTCTCCTCACCTAACACACCCCACACAACGTCCGTGGGTTGTGGCACACACCAAGCCTCCCCACGTCCAAGCATGCCCCGAGTCACATATCACAGCCCACATTCCCCATGGCAGCGACACCCTCGGACTCTGACAAAAACCTCACGACCTGTAAACAATCTTTTCTCACCCTCACATCCCCACACGCCCCACGCAGCCCACTGCAGAGGCCCCTGCACCTTCTGCTTTCTGCCACCACCAGTCCCGGCCACGACACCCAGCCGGAGGCTCCCCCAGCAGTGGGTAAAGGTCTGAGCTCCCCTGGGGAGCTACTGAGGGTCCTCAGGGGGTTCCAGAGGCCTCTGCCCACCACTACGGAGGCCCTGTCCCAGGTCAGGCGCTGGAAGAACTCTACCTGCACCACCGCCTTCAACCATCACAGCCTCCCAGGATTTTATTATCCCCACTTCACAGATGCAGGCACTGAGGCTGGGGTTTAGAGCTGAGACATGAGCACGGGTCCTTAGCCCCTGGAACCCTTGCCCTGAACACTCCAGGGTAGCCCCCAATCTGCTGCTCATCTGGGGTTCCTACACCTGTGACCCACAGCCCCTGGACAATCTCAGCTCAAAACTACCACCCCTCCACCCCCGCACACCATACACACCGCCGCACACCATACGCACGCCCGCACATGGCAAACACCCCAAATGCTCCCAAATACCCACTCCTGCTCCCCACATGCTCCACCCATGCATCCCTGAAAAAGCACCCACTGCACCATACATGTACCCCATCTCAATCACCCACCAACAGGCCCCTAACACCTGCATCCCACTCCCCTCCACACATGCACACCGTGCACACACGCCATGCACACTTTCCCTCTGGGGTATGTACAAGCACACCTACAATGCCGGCGTGAGACATGGCACCTTGCCCAATGGACTGGCACACCCCCTGCCATTTTTCCTCACTGCCCCCTTGCCACCATCCTACCTTGAGCTGACCCACAGCCTTGACCCAAAGAAGTACCTCAGGCTCTCTGACCTGATGGGACCAGCAGTGACCAGAGCTGCCTGTCACTCACCCGCCCCCACGCCTACCTGATCCTCTCCATAGTTTTAGAACTGCTGGGATGGGTGGGTAACTTCCACTGCCATCCCTCTCCAGTGGGGCTGGGTGGGGGGGACATGTTCAGGTAGAAAGGCAGGGCATCTCCCTCCTCCGGCCCCCAGCCTCCTTCCAAGCCCTCCTTGGAGACCAGAAGTCTGGGTCTTTCATGCCCAGCTCCCTCCACCTGCCCCTGCCCCCATCATGAGCCTTCCCAGAGAAACAGGATAACACAGAGGTTAAAGCCAGAATAAATCAGCTCCTTCCCTCACTACCCATTGGACATCAGGCAAGCCACCGAGTCTCCTGGCACCTCAGTTTTCTCATCTGTAAAATGGGGATGCTAATAACAGTATGTTACTCATAGGGGTGCCGTGAGGATCAAATAAGATCATGCAGGTAACGGGCTGAGCACAGAACCCAACACTGCGAGCTGAATAAATAAATGTAGCTGTGATTATTGTTAGGTACATGTTAATACTTCCATTATGAATTCTGAAGCTTTTATCTCATTTAAGCCTCACCAGCCTCCTGCGGGGAGTAGAATCGGGATGATTACACCCATGCTGCAGATGAGGCTATTCCATGCTGCAGATGAGGCTATTCCTGAGAGCCTAAGCGGCATCGCCAAAGCCACAAAGCAGGGGAGAATGCAGAGAAAGAAAAAAGGAGAGGCTGGATGCGGGGAGAGGAAGGGCGAGCTACAGAAACAGGCGCGGACACACAAATTAGGTCAGCTGTAGGTGGGCCAGGAGCCCGGCACCCTGTGCAGTGCTAATCATGCCGCAAAAACTAAGAATAAAATCAAGTATAACGAATTCTGCCCGAGCTTCCTTCCCCACATTAGCCAGTCTCAGGCTCCACTCTCCCGGTGACTGGAGGCGATGTGAGCAGGGGTTGGGAGCCCAGCTTCAGGTTCAAGTCTTGGGTTCAAGTCCAGCTCTGCTTACTTGCTGGGTGACTCTGGGCAACTTACTCAACCTCTCTGAGCCTCTCTTTGGTTAAATAATGAGATACTCTTCATGGAGCTGTCGTGAGAATCAAGTAAGATGATGCGCCAGAAGCCCTCCTGCTGCCCAGCACACAGCCGGCACTCAGTAACCATTCGGGGGTCTTACCGTGGTACCTTCTTCTCACCTTCAGGCCTGAGTGATGACTGAGTTCAGTTCTCCCTTCTTACAGATGTAGAAATTGAGGCTCAGAGAGGGGGATAAGAGGGGCAGGTGGTGGGGAATTAGCCTGCCAAGCAGCACTCAGAGAGGTAAAGTGATTTGTCCAACGACACACAGTGACTTAACACTAGATCCCAGAAGCACGGTGGTCTCAGCAGAGCCCTCTGGATCCCCACAGGCTCCATCCCCACCAGCCCCCGTCCCCAAAAGGCCCTCAGTCCTGTGAGAACTCAGTGCCCCTCACGCTCACCAGCTCCAACCCGGAGACCCAGAGCGTCACCACAGGAATGTGGGCCGGGGCCAGGCTCTGGGCAGCAGGACAGCCAGGGGGCTACACAATGGAGAGCCTGGACCAGGAAGGGGGACGCTTCAGTCTCCACCCCCTACCCATCCACAGCTGCCCTGGCTGGGAACCGAGCCCCCACCACATTCACTGGCTGCCGGAGGGGTGAGGGGCGCGAAGGCTGCATCGGCCAGGAAGGGGCCACGGAGCCCAAGTCCCAGAGAGCAGAGGGGTCTGGAGGAGAAGCAGGGGGAGGAAGGGCTGAGGAGGCCCACTTGACAGACCCCCCCACCCAAAACAATCAGCAAAGCCCAGACACACACACTGTCACCCACTCACCCTCCCACCACCCTTCTTCCAAATACCCACCCCCAGACCGCCCACAAGGGCAACTGAGAGGGCAGGAAACACCCCTCTGGGTCCATCCCACCTGAGCCAACTGCTCTGCAAGAGACCTCCCGACAGCAGAGCCCTCCCTACCCCACACCCGTACTCCATCAGCTCCAGCCCACCACCCCCATCACCTTCGCCACTACCCACCCCTGTGCTCCCACCATCCTCTCCAGAACCCCCTTCCCCATGGTGGCACTGCTCTCATCAACACTGGACGAGAGAGCTAGCAGCATCCTGGCTCAGGAGGCCGCAGCCTCCCAGACCCAGACAAGCCCCCTCCCCCTTTCTCTGCACTTCCGTTGCCCCATTGGGAAATGAACCCGTTGTCAGCTTGGTGCTCTAAGTGCCTTTCTGATTTGGACACTCTGGGTGTCCAAGAATTCAGCCCTCAGGTCAAAGAGCCAGGGCAGTGTTATTTATAAGAGAGAGAAAGGGGAAATAACCTACATTCCCAATATCAGACGACTAGTTAAATAACTTAGGGCACAACCACGACATGGAATATTATGCAGCTATCAAGAACTGTGTTTTCACAAATCCACACTGTCTAAGTCATTAAAAGGCATAAATGCATAACGAAAGGCTTTTTTTTTTTTTTTTTTTACTTGTTTCAAAGAATATGCAAGGACAGGAGAATGTACACTCTGGTTGTCAAGAGGCAATGCAGCACAGCTGTTGATAGGATCATATGAACAGTTCTGTCTCTCAATACCTGGGTGACCTTGGACAGGTACTTAACTCTCGGCCTGGTTTTCCTGGTAAACAAAGATAACAATAGCCACCTCCTGGGGTTCACTGTAGGAGACTCCGGGTGCCCACACGTTAAGGAACTGCTCCATAAATGCTGGCTATTAATACTATTATCATTAAATTTAAAAATAGGTTATAAAAAAAACACGTAGAACTTGATCCTGTTTTAATGAACTCAGTACCAAAGTGTATTTCTAAACACTGAATTCTAAGACTAAAGGTTCCCAGAGGCTCTCTCTGGGTGGTGGGATTACAGGTAGTTTTTCATTTTTTACTCGGGACCTGTTTGTATCTTCCAAACTTTCTACAATAAACTCAAGAGTACTTTTGTTATGAGAACTAGCACGCTCTTTCTGAGTCCCCATGCCCGCAGTGCCCTGGTCTCTGAAACTCCTTGGCCCCTTCCTTCTGCTGAGACCCCACTGAGGCTGGTCGTGAGTTAGGAGCAAACAGAGGAACCAGCAGGAAGGAAGTGAACACAAAAGCCTCCAAGGGAGCTGGCAGGCCCAGTGGCCCGGAGCTCCGTAGCTGCACCTCACTGCAGACTGGCTGGCTTAGCAGAGCCCGGTTCCCTCCCCCGGCATTCACCGGCTGGCCGCCACGGTTGGCTTACAGCGCTCAGACACCTCGCCCACGGGCCACCCGCCAGCTTCTTCCATCAGCCTAGCTCCCGGCCCACCAGCCCCGCCGGCCCCAGCCAGGGTGCAGGCTGGCCACCCTACAGCTGCTCACCCTTGCCACCTATACCTGGACAGAGGACGGCAGCGCAACCCCGGGAACACCAGCCCTCTCCTCAACTCAGGGCTGGGGCATTCCCCGCCCCCCCCCGCCCCCCACTGTCACTGCTCCATCCATCCCAGCCACCTGCCCTCTAGCATCACCTTCTCGGCCACCCTGACTCACACCGCTCATTTATTCCTGTCCCCAAGGCTGTGTCTGAGAGCAGGACCACCCACTGAGGCCCCCAGCTGCCCAGCTCCCATGCTCCTCCCACACTGAATCCTTTATGGATTCCTTCCAGGCCTTGCACATGCTGTTCCTGCTTCCTGAACACCCTTCCACATCTCTGCCTGACCAGCACCTACTCCACCAGAAAGTCAGTACAAGCGATATCTATTAAGCACCTACTGTGTACCAGGCACTATTCTAGACACCCGGTGACCCACAGTCAACAAGACAGGGATGTGGTCAGGAAGCTCAAACATTGCTTCCCCTGTGAGGCTGCCGCATGCCAACCACCTGCCTGTTCTGAAGTCCCTTCCTGGGGACTCTGCCTCCACTGTGTTGTCATTTACTGGGGAAGGAGGGGCCACCAACCATCTCCCATCACTCCAGTGGGCCCCTTCTACCAGATTCTCATGGAATGCACTTGGCCACCCTGGGAAGCGGGTACTACTGTCCCCATCTACAGATGAGGAGACTGAGGAGGCTGTTAAACCACCAGTGGGGACACAGCAGGATGTTTTTTTGTAGAAGGCCTGGGGCCGTTATTCCCTGACCATGAACAACCGTTACAGCTCCCACAGAGGAGCACTCACTGTATGCACATGGCCCCATTTCTCTTCACAAACATCTTACTGGTGAGAGATTACTGTCCCCATTTCACAGATGGGCAAACCAAAGTTCAGAGAGGTGAAGCAACTGGCCCAAAGTCACACAGCAATGGACCCAGATTTGAACCCCTGGATTAGCTGAACCCTAAGGACCCTGCTCTGCACACTGTAGCACACGCCCAGTCCTCACCAGTCTCCCCCACCAGGAATTTCTTCGGGGTGGGTGGCTGGCAGCTTCAGAGTCTACACACCACCACCCCACCCTCCCCAACACCCTGCACAGAGACAGACAGAGAGATGGACTGTCTGGGAATGAGAAGAAATGGAAGACAAGCCCTGTTCCCATGACAGGTGGCCCGGTTCCACTGAGCAGCCCCACCCACCACCCCATGACTCACCAGCAGGTGCCCCTGGGATTGAGTCTCCAGGCTCTGCAACCATCCCTGCCAACAGACTCGGCAAGGGCCCACGTTTCCCAGAACAACCCAGTGTGGGGTTAGATGTTCTGGTCCTGGCTTCCAGAGAGCTCTGGTCAAGTTCCTTCACCTCACTGGGCCTCAGTTTACCCACCTATGAAATGGGAATGATGATTCCCAACACACCAAGACACCATCTGTGACATGATGAGCAGTTATTAGGCAATTAGTAAGTGCTGGGGCGTGACTTGGTGTCCCTACTCAAAGCTCACCTCCTCAGAGAGGCCCTCCCTGACCACCAAATGCATCCACGTGACCTCCCCACACACCCCATCACTGTCAACACCAGGCTTACTCCTCATAGCTCACCACTGCCTGAAATTAGCTTGTTTACTTACCTCCTTGTCTAATGCCTATCTCCCCCTCCAACAGCTCCTGGTGGCAGTGAGTGGGACACAGTTGGCCTCCATCAATATTTGTTCAGTGAATACCGTGAATGGGATCACCCTTACAGACCCACATTACCTACTTTTCTAATCACTATGTGATCCTGGGCAGGACCCTGTCCTCTGGCCTCAGTCTCCCCATCCAAAGTTCTCTCTGGTCCCTCCAAAATCCAACCAGGGCTCCACCTGCCCCGGGAGGAGGGAAGAGAGGCTGAGACTGATCCCAGCAGTTTTTTCATAAAACAACTATGCAAATTATGTACAAAAACATGCAAGACAGCAGGTTCCCAGCAGAGCCTACAGTTCTGGCCACTTTACAACCAGGCCTGGGCTGGAAGGACAGTAGCATTTACTGAGCACCTACTTAACGCCAGGCCCCTTACTGATAGGACCAGGTGAAATGGGCCTCCTTACTCCATAGTCTCAGGCCAGGCAACTTGCTGGAGGTTACAGAGAACTCAGCTGGTGAGTCAAGATGGAGTTAAGGGGAGCAAGGCATTACCGGGGGGGACTGGTAACGGGGAAGGGCCTGGGAGAGCAGAGAGAGACCCAATGCTGTGTGTCTGGTTCTCATCCCACAGGATAGGACCTAAGGAAAGGCAAGCTCAAAGGGCACAGGACACCTCTCCCAGATCTTAGGGGCCACCTGAAGCCAGGGGCAGAGGCCCCAGAGATCTCACCAGCCCTGGGGTTCTGCTGGGCCTCCAGGAAACCAGACAGACCCTGCGGAGTCAGCCCGAGGCAGGCCCAGTCCTTCTAGCTGTGCTGGGACACCACACAGCTCTTCCGTCCTCCCCAAAGCCTCCCCAGGCACATGCTAGGCACACACCCTGAGAACACACAACACACACACACACACACACACACACACACACGAAATGTGCCCGTCTGTGTGTGATGTATCCAGGCTCAGCCTCCTGAGGAGTCCGGCTGTGGTCTCCCTCACCCGCCCGTTTGCTAGGTTATTTATAACCAGCACAAACTCACAACAGTGGAGATACAGCTCCTCACCCCAGGCCTATTCTGCTGGCTTCTGAGCTGCTCCATTTCAAGGGACAGAACAAGCCAGACTCAGCATGAGTCATGGGGGCCTCCAGGGCCACCACCACCATCACCTAGATGGGAAACTGAGGCACAGAGCAAGGAGTCAGAAAAAAAACTGGAGGAGGCCCCAGAGGCTTGTCTAGGGTCACATTCACCTCCAAGGCCACCTCCAGCCCCAGATAACACTCTCTGAGATATAGGGGCAGACGGATGCCCCAGCCCTCACCCTCATGTCCTGCATCCTGGGAGACAGGTGGGACCTCGCAGTAAGCAGGAGCTCTGAAGCCAGATTGCCTGGGTCCAAATCCCAGCACTGGCCCTCAGCGGCTGTGTGACCCTGGGCAAGAAAGTCCACCTCTCTGAGCCTCATTTTCTTCTCCTATGAAATGAACATAATAATAGTACCAACCTCAAAGGGTTGGGAGGATTAAATGAGATTATCCAAACAGGATCTCAGCCCAAAGCCTAGCTACCTCTTGGCCGAGCGACCTTGGGGCAAGCAAACGAGACAACAGTACAGCCCAGAAGGTCATGAGAACTGAAGCAAAGGTTCTGACACAGAGAAGGTGGTCAAAACACACAGACTCCTTTCTCTCTTCCTCTGCTCTCACGGGGTCCCGTGATTCCCTGACCACCCTCAGCTTCTCCCCTTGATAATCTTTATCTCCTGTCACTAAGTGCATGGAGGTTTTTACAGCTATGGTGCCACTGAATCTTCTAAACAACTCCTTAATGGATAAATTCTCTCCCCAATTTTGCAGTGAGCACCCTGCCTTGTCAAATACAGGTGTTCTATAAATACCTGAGGGATGAATGGATGCAAGAATGAATGTGATCAGAAAGTCAGAAAATAACAAGCAGCGGAGAGAATGTGGAGAAGTTGGAAACCTCATGCACCACTGGTAGGAATGCAAAATGGTTCAGCCACCCTGGATAACAGTCTGGCAGTTCCTCAGAAGGTTAAACATAGAGTCATATGGTCCAATAATTCTACTCCTAGGGTATATACATCCAAGGGAAGTGAAAACATATGTCCACATATTTAAAAAAAAAAAAAAGCAACATTATTCATAACAGCCAAAAAGTAGAAATAACCCAAATATCTATCAACTGATAGATGGATAAATAAAAGGTGATGTGTCCATACAATGGAATATTATTAAACAAAAATAGAAATGAGGTCTTGATACACGCTACCACATGGATGAACCTTGAAAATATTATGCTGAGTGAAAGAAGCCAGTCACAAAAGACCACATCCTATTTGATTCCACTAATATGAAATGTCCAAGATAAGCAAACCCATAGAGACAGAAAGTAGATCAGTGACTCCTAGGGCTGAGTGATTGGGAAGAAAAGAGGAGTGACCCTTTTCTAACCCTAATAGGTATAGGGTTTCTTCTGGGGGTGATAAAAATGAGTAATATTGGTGATGGTTGCACAGCTGTAAAAATACTAAAAACCATTTAATTACATGCTTTAAATGGGTGGATTGTGGGGTATTTGAGTTAAATCTCAATAAAGCTGTTGTTTAGAAAAAAAGAAAAGAATGAATGTGTGATTGAGGATCAGAGGGTGAGGTACTTGCCCAAGGTCACACAGCAGAACCTGGACTCAAATGCTCGGACGAGAGGGAGGTGACCTCTCTCTGAGTAACGCCTAACCAAGCCCCAGGTGAACCCTCTCCAGCCCCCACCTCCGAAGGGCAAACACTGACTCTGCAGACCCCAAGTGGGAGGGGCCAGTGCGGCAACTGCTTCCCCTGTGCTCGCCAAAGGCTACTTTGTCAGGTGGGACCAATGGAAGCAGCAGGCTTTGCCCAGCGGGACCCAAGAGAAGGGAGGCAACTCCAAACTCAGGCTGGCTGCCATCTGCACCGCTAGACCCCAGTGTCCCCAGCTCCAGCCACCAGTGGTTCCAGGATGTTCCCACTCAGACCCTCTGTCCATGTGGCTGGCCCCTGGCCGCCCTCAGCAAGAGACATGAGGATACGTCCCTGCCAGGGAAGGGGTCAGGAGGATGGCGAGGCCCTAGCGGTGAGGCGCATCTGAGTGTGAAGTCAAGTCCGCCTGCCCCTCCCCCCGTGGCTGTCTAGGGCAGCCTTGAGAACAGACACCTCACCGGGCCCAGCCCCTCACCCTGCCCTGCCTCCACTTGGCTCTAGCATCAGCCTCCACCCAGCCCAGCTGGCAGCCGCTGAGCCCCAGGCTGGTTTCCACTCCCTACTCTCTGCGCGGAGGCCCGTCTGTCCTGAGGGCTTGGCTGAGGCACGAGCTCAGGCTTCTGACAAGTGTTTGGTGTCCCCCAAACCTCTACCAGGCTGAACCCAGGTTTGAAGCCTGCACCACCTTAGTTCCCTGCTCCACCCCACAACCTCAGCAAGCTTCGCCACCCCTGCCCCCCAAGCTGGTCACTACGGGGGGGAAGCGGTCTCCCCGCAGCTCAGACTGCAGGGCAGGAGCCCCAACGAGCCCCGAAGAGGGGGGAGCCAAGAACACCACGAGGACCCCCCAGCCCTCAGTCCCAGCTATGGGTGGAGGGAACCAGAGAAAACCCCGGCACCCCATGTCCTCTCCCCGACACCCTCACCAGCCTCCTGCAGGTCCAGCGCATCCTTGTGTCCAGCCAATCCATCCTCAGCCCCCTGCCATAGGTTCTACCCTCCACACCAAGCTCAGACGGAGTCCAAACGCCCCCAGGGCTTTAGGGACACTGAGTGCCCGGCCCCCATGTGCCCTGAAGTCCAGGGATGAGACACACCCTCCCCTCCTCATACGTCACTTGAACATGACTCCCTGACCAAAAACTCCTCAACTGACCCATCACCTGACCCTCTGAAGGCAGGGTCAGAGGCCCTGGTCCTGGGATCCTGCCACCAGAGCCCCAATCACACCAGCTTGGCCTCCCTCCCCACAGGGGGACTGCACCACAGCCAGCCCCATACCAGAGCAGGATGCCAGGGACATCCAGATGAATGAGCCCAAGTGGTCCAGCCCCAGAACTAGAGCGCAGACAGTGTTTGTGGGAAAAGGGCCTGGCCTGGAAAAGCCGGGCTCGAAGATGGACATGTGGCAAAGGGCTATTCCTGGGACCCAGCTTGCTCCCCAAACCCCAGGACAAGGACAGTGTGGTGGCTGCCACCTTTGCAGGGATAGAGGCCTCTCATGACCACTGCCCCCACTACAAACACTACTGGTCACCAGCCCTGGGCAACATGCTGGACTCTGAGCCAAGTAAACCCGAATTCTTGAAGCTACCCCGCGGTGCAGTGGTTACCATCCGGCTTACAGAGGACACGGGCGAGCTGCCCAAGGTCACCCAACTGACGAGCAGAGGTCAAAGACAGACCCCAGCGGGGCTGCTGCCCAAACACCATTATCCC
Organism: Tursiops truncatus; assembly: GCF_011762595.2. Classification (NCBI taxonomy): domain Eukaryota; kingdom Metazoa; phylum Chordata; class Mammalia; order Artiodactyla; family Delphinidae; genus Tursiops; species Tursiops truncatus. The sequence goes on along the minus strand of NC_047034.1, from coordinate 159,622,143 downwards.
AGCCACCCCTCAGAGACTCACACACATGCATCCAGGGAGGGGAGGCCGGGTTGGGAGGACTCAGCCCGCGCAACCTCGGCGCACCTCTACGGCACCCTGGGTAGCGGGCGTGGCCTTGCCTCCCACAGCGTGCTGGGGACAGTCTCACCTCTGAGCCGAGGCCCACGCTGACCCGCCACGCCGCAGGACCTGACAGCTTTTCTCAACAGAAGCACTGCAGACCCCTGGGCGGGACAGTTCTCCAGGCCCTGCAGCATTTAGCAGCCGTGACCTCCACCCCGGGAAATGCCAGCAGCGCCCCCATTACGATGACAACAAAAAGTATCCCGTGCATTTCCAAACGCCCCCGGCGCTGATACCTTCAATGCCCAGCTCAGGCCCCACTTCCTCCCGGAAGCTTCCCCACCCCCCTCCCTGCTCAGGACCCCAGATTCAGCATCTCCTGGTTGGGCCTCATTTTCCCACTTAGTCCAGCAACCCTCTGACCATTAACAGTGTTCCCAGAGACCAGAATCCCTGGACCGCCTCATACTGCGGATTCTGACTCAGGGCCCACAGCAGGCAGGTAGTTAAACGAAGGGACTGCCTCCCCTGGCCTCTCTGACCCAGCTGTCACTTTCCTTGGGGACACACAGCCACACCCCTCTCCCTCCTCCCCAGCTTGTCTGTACCAGGGTTTGGTAAATCACACATAAATCTCCGAAAGAACCCAAGTTCTGAGCTTGCAGCATCACTGGAGGTCATGCAGAAGACAAGCTCTGAGGCCCTCTGCACCCCACCCCCGAGCCCCACCTTAATCACCTCTAAGGAGGCCAGATGAGCAGCTGCCCCTTTGACCTGCGCTCCCTGGACTCTGGGATTAAGCGCTGGGATTAAGGACGGACACACTCCTGGTCGCTTAGAGCTCCCGCAACATGCATGTGTGCATGTGTGCATGTGTGTGTACATGCAGGTGCACACACGTGAGCACAATGAGGGGCATTTCTGGGCATGTGTACAGGTACACGCGTGTGTGTATACCTTCAGGTTGTCTTAGGTGGGCTCAGATGCCTGTGCAGGCCTGGGTGTGTTGGTGTGAGTACAAGGGCTGCATCTCTGCGAGTGGTCCGTGTGCACCTGGCAGAGTGTGTGTCCCTGTCTCTGGGTGCCTGTGTGTGTTCAGGTATGTTTGTGGGTCTGTGTCGCCACGCGTGTGCACAGGACAGGGTGTGGGCTCAGGTCTACCTGTTCTTTCACGTACACAGATGGGTCTGCACGTGCACGTATTTCTGTCTGTGCACCAACCCCCCCACCCCGAGGTAGGAGAGCGTCTCCCAGCTTCATGCACTGTTCTCCCAGGAGCTGTTAGTACTGCGGCCACCCCAGGTTGTTGGCAGCAAGCCCCCTAGAGCTGAGAAAGTGGAGAGACAGCAACTTGGGGGCTCCTGACTCCCCTGGCCTCACACTTGGGTCACTAAAATAGCTGGTGGCAGAGGAACAGGCCACAAATGTCCCTCCCTTCCCAGACCCCAGGGCCCCCATGCATCAGCACAGACACACAGTAACACACCACAACACACGCAGGCACCCATAAACCCAGCCCCTCGCCCGAACCTAAACAGAAACATGGCCTTAGCTCCGCACGGATAAAGGATCACCCTGGGTGCCACCACAGACTTGCAGACGGTCCCCGGAACTCAGAGCCAGAACCGCCTCTTCTGGAGCTGAGATTGTCCCAAACCAGCCTCCTGGCTCCCCCGCCTCACGGGAGAACAGGATTCACCCATCCAGGGCTCAGCTCCCAGGGGCCACCCAGGGAACTGCCCTGGGGGAGCTGTTCTGCCTCTCAGTGCTGGGGACCCTGAACATCCAAGCTCCGTCTTTGGGCTTGGCATCCTCATCTGAACAGCAAGGTGAGGGGCTGACTTCCTGTGGCCCTTTGCCCTTGAAACTACACTTCTGGAGGGGCGGATGAAGGGAATGGGGGGTTCCAGGCCCAGAGGGCAAGGAGTAGAGTCGTCCCTCTAGCCCTGACCATAAACACCCCCTCAGCCCTCAAGACCCCTGTCCCCCAGGGGACTCTTCGGTTCCGGGCCCCTGAGTCGCAGCCGGGACCCGAGAGGTTCCCATCAGCCCTGAGGAGTGAGTGCGGCAGAGGCCTGGGGGAACCAGAGAAGGAGAGGGAGAGAGAAAAGGATGGGAGAGAAGGGGAGGAACAGCGGGCCGCAGAGGAGGAGGTATGCAGGAGGATGGCCGGTGGAGGGAGATGGAGGGCAGAGGGGGAAGATTTCTCATAACCAAGCCTGAACCTCCCGTAAGGAGGCAGGAAGTACCCTCTTGCCGCGGTGCTCCCCGCTGCCAGCCTCCACTCTCCTCTTCTCCAAGCTCGGGGATCACAGGAGGAGGGGGCTGGGAAGAAAGGAGGAGATGGGACAACAGGGCAGAACCAGAAGTGAAATAGACTGAGGAGGTTCGAAAACATGAAGAAGGAACAATGTAGCAATGTCTGAATTGGGGAAATGAAACAAAGTAATATGTGTGAAGCTGACCAGGGAGATGATATAATGGGGGGAGTAGCTGCTGCAACAATGTATCCAGGTGAGGGCTCCAAGGAGGTAAGGATGTAACCCTGTGGGGAGCCACACACTATGAAGGAAGTAACAGAATTGGGGCTTAGCAAAGAATCCTACAGCTTGTAGAAGAAGAGCAGTGCCTGGGAATCTAGAACAGGGAGACAGGAGAGAAGGGTCTGAAAAAGGGCTCACTGTACCTGGGAGCTGGGAGAAGAGGCTGGTAAATGATTCCCAGAGGAGGGGACATGTGTGCTGGGTTTTGGAGGATGAGCAGGAGTTTGCTGGAGAAGAACAGTCCACAGAGAGTGAACACCATGTGGCAGACATGAAAGCAAGAGAAACAATGTTGTGCTCTATACCCAGCAAATAGCCAGGAGTCTTGGGTGGTAGAAGGGGGTCAAAGGGATGAGGCTGGAGAAGCACACTGAGTGCACTGAGGGGAATCAATTCGGTATAGAGTCTTGGGCATGAGGGCAGCCGGTTGGGTCAGGAAAGGCTTCCTGGGAGAGGTCAGTGGGAGCTGGGCCTGCAGTCTAGGCAGAAAGAGACAAGTAAAGAGAAGAAACGTGGTACAGGGGATGGTGCCCTGCCTAGGAGTCAGGAGACATAGTTCTTAGTCCCAGCTCAGCCACCAACTTGCTGTGTTACTTTGGGGAAGCCATTGTACCTCGCTGAGCCTCGATTTCCCCATGGGCAAAACAAAAAGGCTGAACTAACAGCTCTCAGAAGACCTCACTATGACTCGAGAGCATTCCTTCGGCCTCGGTTTCCCCTTCAGGACAATGACAAGTTGGACAACAGTGTTTCCAAAGACCTTCCAGCTGAAATCATCTTCAGTCCTCTGATCTTTCCCCAGCCTGGGCTGGCCTCAGCCCATGGCCCAACCTGAACAGGAAACATGCAGCAAAGAAGCCCCGTGTGGAAGCCAAGAGTCCCAGTCCCAGCTCGGGGCTCCCCCAGAGCGGGCACACAGGCTCACCCAGCAAGACCTGACTGGCCTTAAATTCATCGTCTCGGGGCACCACACTTTACAGTTTGCAGCACACGTGGTAGCATGGAGCAGAGTTTGTGCATCAGATAGTACTCTGAGGCTAGACCGTTTGGGTTCAAATCCTAGTAAGTGTGCCACTTACTAGCTCTGTGACCTTGGACATGTTTCTTAACCTCTCTGTGCCTCAATTCCCTTTTCTGTAAAACCAAGGTAATAATGGTAGCTCCTTCATAAGGTTGTAAAGATTAAGTGAGCGTTAACTTTTTTTTTTTTTTTTTGTGGTACGTGGGCCTCTCGCTGTTGTGGCCTCTCCCGTTGTGGAGCACAGGCTCCAGACGCGCAGGCTCAGCGGCCACGGCTCACGGGCCCAGCCGCTCCGTGGCATGTGGGATCTTCCCGGACCGGGGCACGAACCCGTGTCCCCTGCATCAGCAGGCGGACTCTCAACCACTGCGCCACCAGGGAAGCCCTTAAGTGAGCTTTTCTACATAAGACATTTGGCAGAGTAACTTGCACATGGCAGGCACTCAACAGGCATAATTCAATATTAACATCACCACATCCATGCTCTTGCTGTCGTCCCATGCCAGCCCCTCAGCCTGGGGCTGCACCCATTTTACAGACCAACATCCTCTACCTTGAGGATGGAACCCAATGCCTTGGTTTGGACTCAAAGCCCACCTTGTGAGCCACTGGAGAATTCTCCCATGCTCCCATGCTCCCATTCTCCCCCTCTGGCCTTCTATTGTTCAGCCCCAAAACACCCCGTGGCACAGGGCCAGGCACCCAGGAGGTGACCAGTGAATGTCTGTTAAATGTAAGAAGCAATACACTCTCATTAGAAACAGCACCGCCTACAGCAATGGCTCTTCCACCCCAAAGGGAGGTATGTTCCCATCTCCACACCTGTCTCTCCCCGAGCTGGGACTTACTACCTTTAACCACACTTCGGTTCCCTAATATACCATGATTTTTCCCACCTCTGAGCCTTTGTCCACCTTGATCCCTCTGCCCATCAATGTGCTGCCATCCTTCAAGGCCTGGAACAAAGGACACCTCCTCCATGGAGCCCTCCCTGATTCGCCAGAGCCAAAACCAACTTCTCTTTCCCCTGACTCACTTCCTCAGCCCCTCATCTAACTAGGAGCTTCCTGAGGTCAGGGAGCAGGTTGAGCCCCCTCAGTGTTCCTAGAGCTCAGCACAGGCCAGACACAGAGCGGACAGCAGTAAACAGTGCCTACAGTGACTGGCAGGTCAGCAGCAGAACTGGGACAAGAACCTAGGCACTGGACTCCCTGCCCAGTTGCTCCTCTCTGCCCAGGAAACCAGACTCACAGCCCAGCCTCCAATTGGCCTGGATCATGTCCCAGAGGCTGGGAAGGAACGTGGTGCTCAGCGCGATGGGCAAGGAAAGGGCCCCTCCTACCCTGGCCCAGGAAGAACCATAGACAGGCCACTTGAAGGAAGCAGGCCTCCTATCCTCCCTACAACCGAGCAGGTCTGTCCTCCCTTCCCAACTGGGCTACCCCAGGTCAGGCCCTGCCCTCTCTGGCCTCTGGTCTTTCTGTTAGTTCCTCAAATGTGAAGACTGGAAAGGCCCCTGGGTCACCCAATCCAATTTCCCCACTTTGCAGATGTGGAAGTAGAGGCTGGGGGGCAGGGGGGGTAGCTGCCCATGGTCACATGACCAGCCGCCTCTCAGATTCACCTCTGAGACCTAACAATCTTAGGGAAAATATAATCATTAAAATAAGTAAAATAAAAGTAACTATTCAGGGCTTCCCTGGTGGCGCAGTGGTTGAGAGTCCGCCTGCTGATGCAGGGGACGCGGGTTCGTGCCCCGGTCCGGGAAGATCCCACATGCCGCGGAGCGGCTGGGCCCGTGAGCCATGGCCGCTGAGCCTGCGCGTCCGGAGCCTGTGCTCCGCAACGGGAGAGGCCACAACAGTGAGAGGCCCGCGTACCGCAAAAAAAAAAAAAAAAAAAAGTAACTATTCAGGAGCAGCTTCCTTTTAACTAGCTGCCAGCTCGTTAACTAGCTGCACCTCCCCCCAGCACTGCTCCTAACCCCAGCCTAGTGAATGAGGCATTATTGGCCCATTTGACAGAGGAGGAGAGTAAGGCTGAGTCAAGGAGTCGCTTGCCCAGGTTCACGATGCTTCTGTGGCAGAGCTGGGATTCGAACCTGTCTGGGGGGAGGGAGGCAGGGCCTCCTGCCTGCTTCTCTTCAATGCCTGCCCTCACAGCACAACACGCCTGCCGCAAACCCACCAAGCAAGGCTCACCGACAAGAGGCAGGACACACGCAAGATACACCTGCACACCCACAGCCCCCAGCACAGGGCCAGGTAGAGAGCAGGTGCTTGATCAATGTCTGCAGAATGAACAAACTAGTCCATCAAAAGACAGGCCCGGTGCCCAAGCCCACGCAGCCCTGAGCCTCCTTGGCCTGCCCGATGCCCCCAAACAACACGGCATCTCAGGCAGCGGCCTCCAGCTGCTTGCTAACTGCCTCACCTGGGGCACACTGCTTAACCTCTTGGGCCTCTGTGTCGCCATCTGTAAAGTGGGGTAACAATACCTACCTCATAGGGTTGTGGTAAGAACTGAGATAAAGCATGTTAAGCACTTGGAACTGTGCCTGGTACGCAGCACGCACTAAGTACCGGCCACTATCACTGTCACCATCACCATCGTGCCTGGCTCCCTGACAAGGGAGCAACTTCAGGGCAGGAGCCAGGTAGAATTCAGCTGCAGACACCCTCACCCCACCCTCAATGGCAGCCTAGCCGTGAGGAGGCGGCAGGAAACATGTGGTAGGTGAGCGAAGGGCTGAGACAGACATGGGCACCCACCCCGGCTGTGGGCCCTGGAGAGGGTGTCAGTACATGGGTGCTGCCAGGCACCCCGAGAAGCAAGAATATCCTTCCCCTGCTCCCACTGTAACAGTCCCCCCGCCTCTCCAGGAGCTCTGCCTGCTCAGTCCCCACACAGCCCCCCAAATCCCACCCCAGGAAGGGAAGACAGGCCTAATGAGCCGCCCACAGTGCCCTGGTGCCCGCAATCGAATTGGCAATCAGTTTGCTGCAATTAGATTCCCCAGATCCTGCTCGCGATTGATTCTAAATTACCCTTATTAAAGTCTGGGCCGGTGAGCAGGGCTTCGGGGGTGGGGGCAGGACAGGTGGGGCCTGGCTGGCAGCTCAGGACGTGCAGAGTTCTAGGAGGGCTTGGGCTAAGGCTGATCCCAGGGTAAAGCAAGCCCATGGCCCAGAAGCGGGGTCTAGGCCCTAACTAGCATCATCCCCCACCCCACACCCACGCCTCAGATTCCCCCCCAGCCCCCCAAGCCCCCACCACTCATCGCTCATCTCAGAAGACCCCAGTCCTGAAGGGGTGCGATAACACGGTCAGCAACAGCGCAGCCAGAACCCAGAGTAGTTGAAAAGCAACTGAACACCCAGCTCCACCCATGCCCAGCCGCGTGAGCTCTGACAGGTGGCCTGACATCTCCAAGCCTCACCAGCGTCAGAAGGCTCAATGAGACCACCTCCCCAGTCCTTGGTCAAGGCCCCAGGCCATCTCTGGGCTTCGGGACTCCCATCTGTGAGACAGCAGGCTACAGGCTGCAGGGCTGCGGGGCCGATGGTCTCTTTAGGGCTCTCTCACCCCTGAGGTCCTATGCAAACAACAACAGTCACCTACTCTGGGCCAGGACCTGTGTGATGAACGGAACACAGCGGAGGTACTCCCCAGCTGCGAGGAAAATGGGGAGAGCCCAGTGTCACCATGTCCATGGCTATATCTCAAACAGCAAGGTCCCTCTGGGGTTCCAGGACTGGAAGGGCGGGCCTGAAGAGTCATCAAGTCCAATCTTCTGCCTCCAGACTTACCCACAGGCTGCCAACAGCTCCAAAGAACCGAATTCCTCATGAACTCAGTACCACGAGGCACTGGAAAGTGCTTCCTCTCATCTGGCCCAAATCCTGCCTGCTGCAACTGGGAGTCCAGGCCCACGTTCTCCCTCTTAGGGTAGCCCGGCGGCGATTCTGCTTTGGGTCATCCACGATCGTTCAAACTTGGTTCCCAAATTCTCCACCCCCAAAAAGCAATTCCTCGGTGAGATCAAGAAAGGGACAGGAAAAGAGCAAAACCAAAGCAGGTATACGGAAGAGATGGCTATTTGCAGGAGCAGAGCCCACTTCTCACCAGGCACTTTATTATTTTGTGTTGTTCATTCTCAAGGAACTCGGAGGCAGAGGTATTCTTAGCTCATTTTAAAGAGGCAACTGAGGCTCAGAGAGGTTAAGTGAACTTGCCAAGATCACATAGCCAGAAATTGGCAGAACCAGGACTTCAACCCTGGTCCAGTTGGCTCTGGGGCCCCTCAAGCTGCACCCTCAGGTTTGGCGACCCCAAAACAGACATAGCACCAAGGCCCAGGTGGGGACCCAGGGGTGGGAAGAAGGCAGACCTCAGCCAGCTGGGGCACGTAGAACCCTCTCCACCTGGTATGAAAGGCCAGCACAGGCATTCCCTGCCCTCCACCCTCAGCAGCCAGGTAGGGAAGGGGCCAGATCACTTGTCAGGGGCCACCCTCACCCCATCCCCCCGCTGGGCCCTCAGCCATTGCCGCTCAGACTCCCCCTGTAATCACGGCTTCCTGTTTGGCGCTGAGACTGGGCCTGGTCAGTGGGGGAGGGGAGCAGACACCCCTCTGGCCAGGGCCTGCTCTGGAGGGAGGGGGGCCGGAAGTGAGGCCTACCCGGCCTCCTGGAATCTTGGGAGGCTGGGAGCCAAGGCAAGGGGAGTGGGTGTCAGCCAACAAATATTTACCAGGCGTCGGCCTGATGTTCCCAGGATGTGGTGGAACATTAGGGGGGACAGCAAGACAAGCCAGGTGGTCTGGGACCAGCACAGACCCTGCTCGCTGCTTCAGGGGGCAGTTGGGGGGTGAGCAAGGGGCTGGACCCTGGGGCAGCCTCGGGCTCCAGTCACCCTGCCCCCCACCGCGGACACAAAATCACAGGGCTCCAGCAGCTGGGCTGGAGCCCAGAGCCACAGGGCCTGCGTCCCACACAGAAGCGATGACCGCACCTTGGCGCTCAGACCGCAGGCCCACCCCATACGGCCCCCTGGCGCCTCCGAAGCCACGGGCACACACCTTGGACCCAGCAGGACTCTGCCAGCCTCACTGTCACCCCAACTCACCTCCAAAGTAGACAACACAAAGCCCCAGCCCGGGCTCCAAAGTTCACAGTCCTGGCTTCCCTCCTTCCTTCCTTCATTCATTCACTCATTCATTCATTCAAACCATTCAATTCTGGGCCAGGCAAAGAGTTGGACTTGGGGGTTCAGCAAAGAACAAGGCAAACACAGAGCCTCCCTAAGGCGCTCATGGTCTATCAAGAAAGTATTCTGATACTTCTCCTGACTGCTGTGTGACCTCCAAGTCACTCCCCCGCTCTGAGGCTCAGACACTCAGGCCAGAGAAAACCTTAGGTGCAAGGGGGCCAGGACTCAGGGATGGGGTGGTAAGGATGTACATTTGGGTTCCACACAACTTTCTCAGGGCCAGAGGGGATTAAAGGCAGGCCTGGTCGCCTATGCAGAGAGTGAGCCACACACTGGGGGCATCCAGTGTGTGCACAGGGGGAACGGTGGCTTTTTTAGACCCCTCTCATTCTGAGGTTCTAAACATTTCCCCTGTCCTGTGCCATGATCACATGATCCAGACACAAGCCCCCGCACCCCCCAATCTTGTTGACTCCCGGCACAGTTTATAAAGCTCTCCCTTGACCCGTCGCCCATGACCTTCAGAATAGCTCGTTTACAGATCACAGAGCCTTATGAGGCAGTGGAGGAGCAAGGGCTCCAGGGCCAGACCCGTCCCCCGCCCCATGCAACATGCCTCCAAGGCTACAGTGAGAATTAAATGAAAAAAGATAGAGACACGCCCGGCCCAGAGCCTGGCAATGAGCAGGCATTCATGATACAGCTAATGTGGGCATAATTTGCGGGTAAGGAGGGCCCAGAGAGGTAAGTACCTTGCCCAAGATCACACAGCAAGAGAGGGTAAAATTAGGCCTGCGGCCCAGTTCTATTAGCCTGCCAGGCCCTGGCTCAATCCAGCTCTGCCACTTGCCAACTGTGTGACGCTGAGCAAATCACTTAACCTCTCTGTGCCTCAGTTTTCTTCATCTGTAAAATGGGAGTTCTAACAATTCCTACCTCCAAAGATTATCATGAGGATTAAATGAGCCAATGCATATAAAGTGCTCAGTGGGCAGGGCTCTCAGTCTGCTTTAGCTGCTCTTTGTATTATTAAGCCCTCAGAGGTGTGGAAGCTGCCTCCCAAATCATGGCCTCAGCCACTGCCAGGCTCACCACCTCCCAGCCCCAGCTGTCTCAGTTTGCTCCAGCCTTCAGGAATCCTATTACAGCCCCTTCTAGAACAACCCATCCCTCTCCCCGCAAGCAGCTCTGGGGCATGGTCCCAGCTCCAATGGGAGGGGCAGGAGGGAGGCCTGCAGCAAGACCTGGCTTCTAGGGGAAGCTCTGTCTTGACTCTCTCCTCTCCACGATGCCCCTCTCATCCACCCCACTTCTGCCCCAGCATTTTCCAGATGTCAAGCCCAAAGCTGTCCCTGCCCCAGCGCTGCCCTGGGGCCTCCCAGGACCCCATGCCCCAATCCATGGGGTAGGAGCAGCCATTTGCTTTCAAAAGGCCACACTGCTTTTTCTCCAGCAGAGGTCAACCCCACACCAATCCCCAATATGAGGGAACGAGAAACACACTGAATTTGTAGCTGGGGGCACTGTGCTGCTCCCCAGGGAGCAGAAAGCACCAGGTTCCAATCCCAACTCAGGCATGAGAATGGTGTGACCCCCCCCCCCCCGACCAATAACATCCCTAATAATAATTGTATACATCAAGTATTTGTCCCCAGTTGACAGGTAAGAAAGCTGAGGGTCAGGGCAGGCTACAGCTTACTCAGTGTCACATGGCAACCATTTTTATAGCTTAGCTTAAAACCTCCTCCTCCAGGAAGCCCTCCCTTGCCCTCCGGGCTCCCTTCTGGAAAGGCCCCATCTCCTGAGAGCTCACTGGCAAGCTGTGCTCAGTCTCCCCAAGGAGATTATTTTCTCATCACAACACCCCTGTGAGGCTGGCACTGTTATTGTCCCCATTTTACAATGAGGACGTTGAAACAGAAATCCCTTACCCAAAGTTTCTGTCCCTGGAGCCCCTGCCACCTTGGGTGCTAACAGCAACAGATCCCTATGGTATCCCTGTGTCAGGGCCTGGCCTGGAACAGTCTAGGGGTCCCCAACGTTTAATTTTTAAAGTGAGAACAATCTTGCCCTGGCAACCCAATGTTCACAGTCAACCAGAGGAGCTGGAGGGAAGAGGAGTAGGGAGCTCCTGGATACCTGAAATTGTGGGGGTGGGGAGGGAGCAGGAACCACCAGGCATGGGGCTGGGGATTCAAAAGAATTCCTGATTGATTTCCCCTTCCCATGGTCCCTCACCCTACCACCCCCCATCCCTACCACATTCCCAAACACAGAATGGCAACCTTGTAAAAGAACAAGTGAACACTTGCTGACTGTTACTATGCGCCAGGCACTGTGCTAAGAGCTTTATATGTTAACCCCGCTCATTCTCCTCTTCTCCCCATTTTACAGAGGTGGAAATGAAAGCACAGAGAGGTTAAGTAACTTTCTCAAGGTCACATAGCCACAAAACAGTGAACTCCCAACATTGGGAATTCAAACAAGGCTAAGTGACACCTAAATCCCTTTCAGCCCTGAGCATCTAAAGAACAGTTTTCAAGCTGAAATTTCCAGGATCCCCAAACTCTGGGTCTTTCTGGGCAGTGACTTAAGTACAGCAACTGAAGTGGCCCTGAAGGCAGATGTCTCTCAGAGTCATAATTAGCTGGTCTCTCAGGAGAGGACTCCCAGAGCAGATGCCAGAACACACATGCACACACCCCAACTCACCATCTGCAGCGCGAGTGAGCCCCACTACTCCTACTGAGGCCATCCTGGAAGCTGCTCCCCCCCACACACACATACACTCCTTTTCAAGCTGGTGGGCACCTAGGTGTCATCCTGCCCTTCCCCTACCCTGAGCCAGCCACTGCCCATCCCAGTGATGTCCTGGGAGGCCCCCGCCACGGAGGCCACTCCTGGAGTCATCCTGGTTGGGGCTCTTCTGGTCTAATCTCAGTCGCTCCTGCTGCAGGCATCATGGTGTGCCTCCCTGGCCACTGGTCACCACCCATTAACCCTCTGCCTCCCAGGCCAGATGAGGTGACGTCCCTGCTCGGCAGCCGGGCCCCTGGAAAGGTGTGAAGCCTGGAGAGGGATGCCCCCCTGCCTCATCCGGAGCCCCACCCCTCCTCTCCTCCAAGTCAAGCCCACCATCTGAGCCTCCAGGCCCAGACCCCGGGGGTGTGATTTACCTGCCACCCAGTACTGGGTCTGAGCCACACCCACTCTACCTCGGCCTCAGACCCAGGGGCACCCTGCCTCATCGGGGCCTTTCACCTCCGTACGCTCATTTAATTCTTTCCACCACCTCACGGGGCACGGATTACGAGCCTTGTTCTATGGATGAGGAAAAGTTGTTCGGCGAGGGACGTGACTTGCCCAGGGGTCACCCAGCTCGGGATCCTGCTGGGCGGCCAGGTCTAAAGCATGCTGTCCGGTGTCCCTTTCATTCATCACACACCAAACACTGACTGAGCTCTTCCTGTGGGTGAGCACACACATCCTCTCACTTAATCTCTCAGGAGGGTGTTATTAGCCCCGTTCCACAGAGGGGGAAATGGAGGCTCAGAGAGGTGAGATAACTTGTCCAAGGTCACACCACGAATCAGGGGAGGGATCAGGATTTGAACCCAAGGCTGTGTGATTTCCACATCTTTGATTTCAAAGATGGTCTTCCAGAAGTGTAGCTGAGAAAGTAACCCAGCTGCTAGGATGGGCTGGGTCCCTGTCCCTCCCAGGGACCTCTTTTCCTCACCCCACCCGGGGAATAACTGGGGATGAGGCACCCAGCCCACCGGGCCCCTTACTTAGCCTGGCATTCAACACTCCCCCCCACCCCAGCTCACAGTCCCCAGATGGGAAAGGCTGAGGAGTAGCCTGCCTGTCCAAGATGCAACCTCTGAGTCCCTGCCTGACCTCCTCCCATTTCACAGACTGGCCAACTGAGGCCCAAAGAGACTTGCAGTGGAGGAGTAGACACCCGGGGCGGGGGGTTTGCCTGCGAGGCCTGGGTCCCTCTCAGCCTGGGGAACGGGGGACAGGCATAGCTCCTAGAACCAACCAAGGGGATCAGGCCTAGAAACCCCCCAGTTCATGCCCAGGCCAGGCTCCAGACACGTGCCCATAGGGAACTCACTTGGGACCTGGGTCCCTCAAAGGGGAGGAGGTGGCCTTTCCTCCTGCTCCCCCTGATGGAGCTGGGACTGAGCTCAACCCCACGGCTGCTGCGGTCACTCAAAGGAACACCCAGGGGTCACCTCATACATACTCACCGCTACCTGCACACTCGGCCCCACTCAGGGGCGCATGCTCCACGCACGGGGTAACCCATGCACCTGCCAACACACGCCTGCACACACACGCACACACACTCCCATGGGCTGGAGCACACACCCACCACAGAGATCTCCCCCTCAACACACTCCCCTCTTGTAGGCACACACAGCATGGCCAACAGTCCCCAGCCCGTCTCCGGCACACACCGTGCACAATGGGTCACCCTGACACGACCACACGCAGGTGGGGCACGACGGCCCCCATCCATGGGGAGGGACTGGTCCTCACGCCTCATCCTTCACCCGTGCACACCCCACAGGTCCCAGCACCCTCCACGGAGGTGGCCACACAAGCGGTCACACTCACCCACTCCCTCAGGTCACCTTCACACAGGTCCCCTTCACCCCTCCCCCTCCCCGGGCCCCCCTGCCCTCCCGCCGCGACCCTCGGAGGGAGGAACCTAACGCACACCCTCCCCCAGCAGGGGGAGGCGACCCGATTCCCTAAAAGTGGCCGCGGTCCGGGCACACCCACGAAGCAAAGCCACGTCTGCTCAGACCTGAGACACGCCCAGCGCGGCCCCGCGCCCGGACCCCAGCCCAGACCCCAGGCCGCCCACGGGGAAGGGTCCCGCCCCCGGGGAAACGAGCCCCCGGGGAAACGAGCCCCCGGGAGGCGCGGGCGGCCAGGCACTGGACCCCCGCCCCCCCCCAGGCCGGCGCGGCGCGCAAGCCGGGGCGCGGGAGCGGGAAGCACTCACCCCCGCGGCGCGCCCCGCCAGCAGCAGCAGCAGCAGTGGCGGCAGGAGCAGCCCGCGGGCCCCTGGCCCGGCCGCGGCTCCGGCCCCAGCGCCAGCCCCGTGGGCGGCCCCGGCGCGGTGCGGCGGACCGGGCTTCATGGCGGCGGCGGCGGCGGCGGCGGCGGGCGGGCGCCTTTGTTCCCGAGGCGGCGGCAACGGCGGCGCGGCCCGGCGGCTGGCCCGGCGCGCTCTCGGTCGGCGCTCCGGCTCGGCGGCCCGGCTCCGCCCGGCAGCTCCGCGCCCACGGCCGCCGCGCCTGCAGGAAGCGTGCGCCGCCGCCAGGCCGCCCCCAGCGCGGGAGGCGGGGCGGGGAGGGGCGGGGCTGGACGCTGAGCTCCCCCCGCAGCCCGGGCCGCCCGGGTGCCCCCGCGCCCCACACGCGCCCGCCCGCCCGCCGCGGGATGAGGCGGGGGGGGGGGGGGGGGTACGTGCGACCCGAGACGGGTGGCCGGCCTCGCGGAGGCTTGCTCTGGGGACGGGGCCGTCGCAGGGCTTGGAGGGGAAGGACCCCGCGTGGGGATGCGGGGTACGACCGGGCTTGTCGGAGGGTCTGGGTAGATGGGTCGCATCTGCGTGACCATTAATACCCTCCCCGCTAACGACTCGGTTCACTGGCTCTCCCAGGACCCATCACCCCCGCCCTCAAGCCGGTCCACAGAGGGGGACAGAGGTCATCCGAGTCCATTGGGCTTTGATGTCTCCACGGGTGGGCAACGGGAACTCAGATCAGGCGTGGCCCCCTTTGGGCCCTGTCACTGGGGTGGGCAGACCTGGCCTAGTGCTGCTTCCCCACCAGCTGTGTGACCTCAGGCAGGTGTCCCCAGCTCTCTGAGACTCAGATTCCTCACTGTAGGATGCAGACCCCCCTACCCCTGCCCCACATTCCTTTTCCCAAACGTGGTCATTGTGCGTTTCTCTGGTGCCTTTATCCCCACCTGACATACGATGCACTGCACTTACCCACTGGGGTCTCCCACCACTAGTACATGAGCCCCAGGAGGGCAACGGTTTGTGTCGTCTTGTTCACTGCTGTGTCCCCAGCACTAGCCCAGGGCCTGGTGCGTAGCAGTGGCTCAATACAAATTTGTTGAATCAATGAATGTGTTTCCCACTCACCTCCCAGTCACCCCCACCCACCTGTTTTGGGAGAAGAAGGGGGTAAATATTTATTTAGCCCTTACCCATGCCAAGTGCTTTACAGGGGTTATCTCATCTCACCCTCTCAGTGACCCCATGAAGTAGGTGCTGTCAATAGTTCCACTTCCTAGATGGGAAACCGAGGCCCAGAGAGGGGAGGTTATTTGCTAGCACTGGCAGGCGGAAAGTCTTTGCCCTCAGCCCCCATGTCCCCACACCCAGTGCAGGGCCTGCCCTCAGGAGATGGGAAATCATTGAGCTGAAACTGGAACAATTCCCCCAAGGAAAAGGGAACTGAAACCAGGACTCACGGAGCCAGTAAGGGTGAGTGCCGGGTGGGCCGGTGGAACAGACTCGGGCACCAGCCATGATTTGGGGGTGTCAGAGGAACCTGGACTGGTCCTTCAGGGGCCTTGAGAGGAGGTCCAGAGGTCAAAGTTCAGCTCATTAGGCGGAGCTGCATTAGGTGTTCCCTGAAAGGGAGTGAGAGCCCCATCCCTAAAGGGTATGTAAGGCCAGGCCAGCTGCCCTTTGGCGGAGATTTGGAGAGGGAGGGAAACTTTCCAACTCTCTGAGATTCAAAAATTCCTAGGAATTCTGAGGTCCCAGCCTCTGGGAATCCCAGTGCCAAACCTTGAGGAATTCTGACCCTTGGGCACCTTGGGAAGATGGATGGAGAGGGGCTGATGGGACCCCGTAGGTGGGGAGCTGGTTCCAGTTGGGGCAGCACAGCTTGGAGTTGAAGAGTTCTGGCTCTGGGTTGGGCAGAGCCTGGGTTCAGATCTCAATTCTGCCAGTTGTGAGCTGGGTGACTCTAGATGAGTGAGTTTACCTCTCTGAGCCTCAGTTTCCCAACTGTAATATGGGAATAGTGACCACATGGGGTTCATTTATTCGTTCATTCGTTTATCATCCAAAGGTAAAGTGAGTGCCTGTGTGTGCCACACACAACACCGGCCCAGGGCCAGGTGCCAGGTTGTGAAGATTAAATGAGCTCTTCCTGACTTGGTACTGGGGGTTCAATAAAGGTGGCTGGGATGATGTTTATAAAGTAAGGGACCAGATGTAGGGACAGTCACCTCCCAGAGGGGCTGCTACAGGCCCAGGGAACAGGCTGGTTCTGAGGAGCCCCCAAAGGGCAGAGTTGGGGCCAACAGGGTGAGGGTAGGGGGTATGAGACGCCAGTTGTCAGCTCTGTGCAAGGAAGGACTTTGGAACAGTTGGAACTGGCCGCAGATGGCAGTGGCTACTCTGAGAGGTAGTGAGTACTCTGTCTTGGCAGGTATACAAGGCTCCAAAAACTAGCGATCAGGAAGGCCATTAGAACAGTCTCCATGCACAGGATGGGCCGTGAGCATGGCCCACCTTCAGAAGTTCCTGCCGGTTCTAAGACTTCTGGGGACATTCCCGGTGGCACAGTGGTTAAGAATCTGCCTGCCAATGCAGGGGACACGGGTTTGAGCCCTAGTCCAGGAGGGTCCCATATGCTGCGGAGCAATTAAGCCCGAGCGCCACAATTACTGAGCCTGCGCTCTAGAGACCGCGTGCCACAACTGCTGATCCCACGAGCCACAACTACTGAAGCCTGTGCGCCTAGACACCGTGCTCTGCAACAAGAAAAGCCACCGCAATGAGAAGCCCACGCACCACAACGAAGAGTAGTCCCCGTTCACCGCAACTAGAGAAAGCCCACGTGCAGCAACGATGACCCGATGCAGCCAAAAATAAATAAATAAAATAAATTTATTTTTTAAAAAAAAGACTTCTGGCAGCAGCAGCCCTCTTCCCTGACGTCCTGAGGAGGGGGAGGGGGAAGATCTTTGGGCTGGGCAGGCCAGGAACGCCATCTGCTGCTCCTCAGAGATACCGGTCACAGCCCGAACTGAGCCAGGTCTGGGCCCCGCCGCTCTCATGCCACTCCTCACCAACCCCACCCCCCACCCCTCCATCCCCCCCATCCCCCGCTCTGTTCCTCTGGGGTTCACAGCTGCCCACATTCACCGCATTCCAGCACCCGATGCTCCGTGTAGTTCCCCTCCCCCACGCCTACCTGTGCATTGGAGCCAAGTCCCCGCATCTCAAGGTCTCCCTCACCTGCCCTCCCCATCCACACAGGCACCTGCTGCTGCCCCCCTCCCAGCTCAACTCCCACGGCCCACTTGGCCCCTCGGGAGAGCCTGCCTGACTTCCTTGGGCAGGGCTGGTCCTGCCCTGGCCAGTGCCCATCCTTGCCCTCCCCCCCTTTCAGTCTCTACTGTCTGTCACCACCCCCCACTGAAGTGGGAGCACCTCAGTATCCCCAACAGACAATAATCACGGAACCCAAACAGAGCTGACTATATGCCAGGCATGGCTTTACAAAGTGCACACTGACATTATCCCCACTTTAGATGATGAGTCGAGACACAGAGAAGTTAGGAGATGTGTCCAAGGTCACACAGCTGGCGAGTGAGAGCTAAGCTCTTGACCCAGGGTCTTAATGGTCACACTGTAATGCCAGGGGCAGAGGTCTGTTGGGGAGTATTTGATGAGTGAGTTAAAGAGTCAGTGAGGGGATTCACACTGTCACATGGACACAACCAATTGGTGGACGCACTCAGATGAGCCTGGAAACCAGATAACCCCCCACAGGCATGCCTGACAGCCAGGCCTCACCACCCTTCCCAATGAGACCTTTCTCTGCCCTTGGCCAGGGCTCCTGGCTCCAACAAGGCAGCAAAAGGGAAGTGGAGGCCTCAGCCGGCATCTCTGAGCTCCAGGCCCGAGCTGCCTTATTTGGAGTTGCATTTCTGGGCCTGGCACACAGTAGGTGCTCAGTAGTGGTTGCCTGACGCCACCTGCCCCCGGAGGTTTGGCTAAACAGACTGGCTCTTTGGAACTCACACTGCCATGGAATAATGAGAGCCAGGACCTCCTGAGGGCTTGCGCTTCGCCAGGCACTGTTCAGGGCACCAGCCAGGAGCGCTGTCCCTCACTCCTCCCCACAGCCGTGTGATCTGTGTACAACGAACACACTTGCCTCCCAGCTTTGTGGCCGAGAGGAACCCTTCCAGCGGAGCCTGGCACACAGGGAGCACGATGCATTCGTTCGCTCCTTACTGGTTCCCCATTTTACAGTTGGGGAAACTGGGGCCCTGAGGGGCTGGGTGACTGGCCCCGGGTTACACAGCCAGGAAGTGAGAGTGCTGACAGACCACTGCTGTGCCCTCCCCTGTGACCACAGGGGACTTGGCGATCCTAACTGACCCTCCAGCTCAAGACAGTCACAAGCCTGGGAAAACCAGTCTTTGCCTCTCCTGGGCTGCCCCTACCTCCCCCCTGCCCCCTCTGCACCCTCCTTCTCCTATCGTAACTTCCAGCCTTGCCCAGGACTCAAGATGGAGGCCAGAACCCGGGTTTGCTTCTGAGAAAAGTCTGAATGAAATCAGTCCTGACGTTATTGACCCCGAAATCAGGAACCAAAGCAGGATTCTGGCAAGAAGGCTCTGATCTAGGGCCCACAGAGGGCACGCGGGGAGACTCTGGCTGTCTGTCTGCTGCCCCAGCAAGTATCACGGGATAAGCTGAGCGGCTGCTGAGGGAGTCCACAGGGCCCGGGCGAGAGTGGGAAGGCTTGGCCTCCATCTGTGGGGGGCCCCCTACCTGCCCAGGGACCTACCTGTGTGAGGGTCTCAAAGGGCCATGCCTCGAGCCTTTCCTGAGCACCTCACCCCGTGTTCTGGGCAAGTCCTTTCAAGATGAAGGGTGGGTGATGCCCCCCTGGTACACAGCTGCCAGGCATGGGGCCAGGATTTGAACCCAGGCCTCTGCTAGGTCTGTGAGCTGGGGGTTTGCAAACTAAGGACCCAGAGGGTTCCCGGGAGGCCCCTTGAGTCAGGTGTGGGGATGGGGGAGGAAGTCTGATTTTGTTTGAGATGAGTGCGCCGGGGGCCTCACAGCAGGGCTGGCCATGCAGGAGGGGCAGGTGGATGCAGAAACCCTGTCTCCAGGTCAGTCTGGCCCAGGTGCCAGGCCAGCCAGGGCAGGGTGGTAGCGGCATGTGGGGGAGGAATCGCCGAAACAGCAACTGTTCCAAGAGAGAGGTGGACTCTGCCCTCAGGCTGGGCAGGGATGAAAACAGGTATAGGTCCGACTCTGTGGGGCCTGAAGCTTATACAATTTGAGGGGGTCACGAATACAAAATTAGGAACAAGGCTTTGGAAGGGGGTTGTGCCAGTGAGGGGCCCTGAAGCTTAAGCTTAATTAATTTTACATTAATTGTGAACAGAAGCCCACGGCCCCGCCAGATGCCATCCACAGTCTAGCAGAGCCAGCAGGGAGACTGGGCAGGGAGGGGCTAACCTCACTCTGAGGTTTTGGGTGTCGTGGAGGGAATACAGGAAGGCTTCATGGTGGTGGTGACGCCTCCGCTGAGCCATGGCGGGCCAGCCTTGGAGAGCGGGTGCTCTGAAGTGGTCACACTGAGGCTGCACCCACCCGGGAGGGAGGAGAGCTTCTGAAGTCTTGAGCTCGAGCTGGAGGCTTCAGAGGTCCTGTGTGTGGATGAGGCTGAGAAGATTCTGCAGGTTTGCTCCCTGTAACCTAGAATGACAGTACGTAGGGCCTGGAGCTGCTCTCCTCACTCCACCCCTTCATCTGCCCATCTCACAAGTAAGAAAACTGAGGCCTGAAAGGTAGAAGTGACTGACCGCAGGTCACGCAGTCAGTCTGCGGCAGAACCTAGGCTGCTTTGCTACCTGCCCTGGGGTTCGCTCTACCCACCCCCTTCTCCTTGACTGATTGCCCTGTTGTTTGCAAAGACTCTTGAGGTAGGACCCATCCCACAACCAAGACCTCATTCAAATCCAAGACCCTGACTCCTTGTGGCCCCCTTTAGCCAGTGTAAGGCCACAGGGCTCAGAAGTGACTGTCGGGTTGGGGGAGGGGGGAGAGCCCAGGCCCAGGAGCTGTGTTCACACACCTGCCCTCTTCCCTTGGATGGGGGAGAGGAAGGAGAGAGGGGAAGGGTCAGCAGAGATGCTGAGGAAGAGGAGACAGCAGGAGGTGATGAGGGCACTGCCATTCCAGAAGCCATTTCACTCACACACCCCCGTTCCTGGGAATAAATTGCACATTTGAAGTCATTTCCCTGGAAGAAAAAAAAGCCTCTCTAAAAATATATTTTCTTTCTCACCTCATCCTGGGGCTAGAGCAGCCCAGCTGGGTGACAACCAAAAAAGCCAGTGGAGGAGAGTGACCTGGAATTGGGGAAGGTGGGGCGAGGGGAGAGTGAGAAGGCTTGGGGGGGGTGGGAGACCCTCCTGCCCCAACACCATGGAATCTGAGTGAGTACGACTGTCACCGAGATATTTCATGTGTCTTGTGGGGCTTTTATCTTTGAGACTCACAGAGGCTAGCAAAGCTCACCCTCATGTTCCTGAGCCCCTGCTGTGGGCCAGTCACAGATCCAGGTGCTAAGGGAGTTGCCGTCCCAGGGCAGGGGGTGGGCAAGGAGCAAGGCCAGTTGGCCCTCCGCATCCTCGGGTTCTACATCCATGGACTCAACCAACCTTGGATGGAAAATACTTGGAAAAAAATTCCAAAAAGTTTCAGAAAGCAAAACATGAGTTTGCCACACGCCGGCAACTATTTACATAGTGTTGACATTGCATTAGGTAGTATAAGGAATTTAGAGATGATTTAAAGTGTACGGGAGGATGCGCGTAGGTTATATGCAGATATTATGTCATTTTATATGAGGGACTTGAGCACCGGTGGATTTTGGTATCCACAGGGGTCCTGGAACCCATCTCCCATGGATACTGAGGGGGCGACTGTAACTGCATTCACGTGGCACAGACAGGTCCCTGCTTCGTCCCTCACCCTCTGTGTGGCCCTGAGCAGGTCACTCTCCTTGCTCTGGGCCTCAGTCTTCTCATCTGCAAATGGATCAGACCTGGGGACACCAAACTTAATTCCCAGCTTCCTGCAAGGGGCCCTGGGAAGGGGCATGGCAGAGGGCAAGAGTGGGGGGGACTCTGGCCCCTGGGCTCTGAGGAGAGGCCTGGGGGATTCTGGGGTCAAATTCTGGCTCTGCCACTTCCTGGCCAGTGACCTGGGGCCACTTTTCTTCCCATGGAGGTTAAAGCAACTGCTCCCCTCTCCCAGAGTTTGAGGCAGGTGAACAACGTAACACAGGGCAGCACCCAGCTCAGGGCAAGACCCACAGTCACAACTCAATTATCCACTATTTTCAGTCATTCTCAGCTTGGTCCACTCCTGGCCTAAGGAGCATGGGCCGGGGAACTCTCCACTGGGTCTGAGAGACAGAGGCTGAGGCAGCTCTGGCACGGGACAGCTGTGGCTTCCTGGGAGTCCCTGGTGCAGCCCCACCCAAAGACATGTCTCTACCCTGGGCTCTGAGGAGCACCAGGAAGTTTCCCGGAATCCTGGTGAGGGGCAGCTGGTGGGGGTGGGGTAGCCAGGGGCAGAAACAGGCTCTCCAAGGCCAGGACAGAGCAGGGCGGCATGTGCCTCACTGGAGAAATGAGAAATGGGCCTTCCTGGGCTACACCAGTTCTCGTGCTGTGTATTAGTTATCTATTGCTATGTAACAAATGACCCCCCAACCCAGCAGCTTAAAACAGCAAGAAACATTGACTATCTCACCCAGTTTCTGTGGGTCAGGAGTTCAGGGGCAGCTGAGAGGGGTGGTTCTGGTTTGGGGTCTCTTATGAGCCTGCAGTCAGGATGTCAGCCAGGCTTACAGTCATCGAAGGCCTGAAGGGGCTCCAGGCTCTGCTTGCAAGATGGCAAGTGTGACTGGCGAGTTAACCCCAGTCAACAGCAGGGGCCCTCAAGTCCTCATCATGGGCCTTGCCACAGTGTCCTACAAAGTGTCCCAGAGGAGCAAGCTGGAGCTACAGTGTCCTGTGTGGCCCAGCCTCAGAAGTCATACCCCACCCTTTTCATAATGTCCTGTTGCTTCCAGGCAGCCCTATTCCACGCAGAACACACAAGGGTAAGAACATCAGGAAGCCGGGCCACCTGGGAGGCTGTCTCCACATGAGGTAATAATTCAGTGCAATGACTTTCATGCTTAAAATTGTCCGAGTTTGGAGGATAAACAAATAGTCACCCTTAGTGAAAATTCCAAGGGCCCCAAACATAGCAGGGAAAAATTGGAGGCAATAATAATCATAACAGTAACAGCTTTTATGTATGACTTGCCATGTGCCCTGCTATGTGCCAAATGCTTCCAGTGGGCCCTATGACGTAGGACTATTATTATCCCACAATAAGAGGTTAAATGACTCGCAAAGGTCACAGAGGGCTGGTCAAGCTGGGATTTGAAGCTAGGCAGCTCTGGGTCATGAAAAGACTTGGACATTTTCATTGTTTGAAAGCTTGACGCATAAGCCAGAGACGTAGCCCCCAAAGAGACACGAGGGCCTCGGATCACGTTAACAGAGGCATGGGGCCACCCTCCTCAGCCCCAACAATCTGACCTCATACCATCCCTGTGAGGGTGGCAGGGCTGGGCTACCATGCCAGGTGACAGTTGGGGAAACTGATTTGCCAGGGTTTACACAGTGAGGCAAAGGCAAAGCTGGGGTCTGTGAGCCAGATCCGTGACCATACCCTGCCATCCCAAGCCAGAGGGAGGGAAGGAAGTGGGGAAGCTTAGTCTTAGAGCAGATGCCAGACCTGAGGTCTCTGGATGAGATGGGATCTTCACTCCGGAGCCCCTCAAGCCAGGGGAAAAACATCCCAAGCCCTGACCTTGGAGCCTTGAGCCCTTACGCCTCTATAATGCTTTCCTTAGGCAGCAGCACCCTCGTGTGGCTACAGCTGGCAACTACATGAAGTCACAGTTTTCCTCCCCACAAAATGCCTAACTATCCAGTGCACCACACTTCTCTGGAAACGCAACTAGAGAGACGAGACCAGCTATCCCTGGAGCTGATGGAAGGTGGCAAGAGCAAGAAGGCATGGACAGAGCACTGAACTTGGAGTCAGGAAACTTCAGATAAAATCCTTACTTGGTTATTAACTCATTGTGCGTCTTGGGTCC
Organism: Tursiops truncatus; assembly: GCF_011762595.2. Taxonomy (NCBI): domain Eukaryota; kingdom Metazoa; phylum Chordata; class Mammalia; order Artiodactyla; family Delphinidae; genus Tursiops; species Tursiops truncatus. The sequence continues at coordinate 159,599,056 of NC_047034.1, read as the reverse complement.
CAAACACCTCATCTGAATAATGGGCTGATAACATCTACCTTACCTTACTCCCTCAGGCTTTCAAGAGGATCAAAGCCATCACAAATATGAACGTGCTCTGTACCCTGTAAAGTCCTGTGACTGGGCAAAGGATTATTATACAGAGTTTGAGGAATCCATGTTGGAGGGTCTCTGGAAGAGATCGAGAATGCGGGTATCTACGCGGCGGCAGCCCAGGACCTCACATCCTTGGGCAGACTCGTTAGCAGCTGGTAAAATGAGGAGGTTCAGCCTGCTCCCTGAAACCCAACCCTGCAGAGGGAGGGGTCCACCCCAGCCCCAATCCCTCCCATGAGGCACCAAGGGAAGAAGCCTCAGGCCGAGCACTGGCCTGACCCAAAGACTTGCATCCGAACCCAGAACCCGTCTCCGTGTCTACACGATCAGGACCACCACACTTCCTGCAGGACTGTTGTGAGGAATTAGAGAACGTGTAAAAACCATCTCTTGGGTGCCTGGCACAGAGATGGTTCGTGACAAACGACTTTACGTAAACTTCTGTACATAATGGACAAGCATTGTTTTGTTCCCCAAAACCTGTGCACAGCCATTGGATGATTTTTTTTTTTTTTTTTTTTTTTGCGGTATGCGGGCCTCTCACTGTTGTGGCCTCTCCCGTTGTGGAGCACAGGCTCCGGACGCGCAGGCTCAGCGGCCATGGCTCACAGGCCCAGCCGCTCCGCGGCATGTGGGATCTTCCCGGACCGGGGCACGAACCCATGTCCCCCGCATCGGCAGGCGGACTCTCAACCACTGCGCCACCAGGGAAGCCCTGGATGAGTGATTTTAAAGGTAAAAAAACAATAAATACCATTCATTTATTATGCCAATGTGCCAGGCATTCTGCTAAGCCTTGTTATTTCATCCTCACAACCAACCTTGGACATAAAGTACTATTTTTCCCACATTTCACAGAGAAGAAAACTGGGCCTCAGAGAGATGACCCAGGTAATAAAAGGCAATTGGGATTAAACCCTGTATTTGTCTGACTGCAAAGCCTCCCCAGGCCTCAAAGAGACAGAATGGAAGTAAGGCGCGGGAGGTATCACATATCTAAACTAGCACCTTGCTTTGTTACCACTAAAAACACAAACACAAAACATTACACTAAATGCTAAAGGGAGAGAAAAAACACCCAAATTACAAAGTCCAAGTATAAATAGTCCAGGTGGAAAAGAAGCAAACCTGAACAAGCGCCTCACACAAGTGCCAGGCACTTGACACGTTTATTAACAATTCCATCTTACTTCAGCTCCGTGAGGTATTACTCCAATCTTATGGAAGAGGAAACTGAGGCTCAGACAGGCAAAATTACCATCTCAAGGACACAAAGACAGTAGGCCCATGGAAGGGAAAGAAATCCAAGCCTCCTGCTTTGCCTAATTTGTACATGGCCTCTGCAAGGGTCCAGTAAAACCATAACCAGCTAATGGCTGTAACTTTCCATGACGTGATGTGAGAACCACTTCACATACACGATATTGCCTTCCATCAATTTCCAGCAAGGGATTCGGTTAAACATTGGGTGAAGTAACACCAGCCCACACAATGAGTAGTGGGAGCCGTATGTGAACCCTGGTCTGATTCCAGAGCCACCTCCATCCAGCACGCTGTCTCTGGCAGGCCCACCAACTACGGCCTGGGAAGGTTGGGGAATGACCCGATTACAGTCACTAAGGCAAAATCAGGTCCTGGACTGGAAACCTCCATTAGCTCAGCTACCTTTCTGTCCCTTTCTTCCCGGGACCCACGGGGCCTGCTAGTGACCGTCCCTCACCCTTAGGAGGGGACCATGCAAAGTCCCTTCTGCAAGCTCCACTTTCAGCACCAACATTGGTCTAAGTTTCAGTGGTGGCTTTTTGCCAAAGCTGCTTCTGAAGCAAAGGTGGAAGAAGGGAAGGTGGGCATCTTAAGGCACAGGTGACAGGTACCTCAGTGAGCTAGAGCCTCCTGAACTCAAAGCTGGAAGAGGTCCCTTATGTGAGGCTAAGATGAGCAACCTAGGATAATGGGCCAGGCTGGGCCGGCCCTGGTGTGTGGGCCCGGAAGGGCAGGGTGTGGAGAAAAGCAGCCTAGACAGAGGAGAGGAAAGGGGACCTCAGGGCAGGGAGGCCTCGACAGATGCCTTACCTACTGCCCTGCCTCAGAAAATGAGGAGCCAACACTTGGCCAGGAGACATTTGTAATCTGTTGAATTCTAATCTAGACCCTGGGCAGGGTCTGCACAAACGGTGCAGAGGCCAGAGGGAGTGACTGAAGAGCACCGCAGAAAACCAGGCAGATCGTGGGGCTCAAGCTTTTTGAGAATGCGCCCCATGATGTGTGCACAGACTCTGGGCCCAGGAAGGCGAATATTCTGATTTTTCAACAGCAGTTGGACATCCTGATTAATGTGGTTATGTCTTTTTTTTTTTTTTTTCGGTACGCGGGCCTCTCACTGCCATGGCCTCTCCCATTGTGGAGCACAGGCTCCAGACGCGCAGGCCCAGCGGCCACGGCCCACGGGCCCAGCCGCTCCGCGGCATGTGGGATCCTCCCGGACCGGGGCACGAACCCGTGTCCCCTGCATCGGCAGGCGGACTCTCAACTACTGCGCCACCAGGGAAGCCCTATGTCTTTGATTGTGAAACGAAACAAGCAGAAACAAAAAGGGACAAACAAGGAAAGGGCTGTCTGTCCTGGGGCACTATATTGGAAAAAAATAATAAAGCACAAACTCAGATTCCAAAGTTCTGTATTTTTCAAAATAAAGATCACACATTGTTTAGAGACAATCTACACAAGAGTTACAAAAAATAGTTGCCCAGGCATAAGCATACACAGGTTTGTTAATTATACACATATGGTTACAAGTGTGCTTGCAAAAAAGTTCATTGGAAATATACACAAGGCTCTGGAAATGTACACCGTGTAGTGTTACAATTCTATATTCAAACAAGGAAAATTGACAGTATGTTACATTCACTTACAAGTAGACAAAATGCAAAATACAGTTCATCTTCTGTACAAAAAGGAAGGGCAATTCACACTTTACAAGGTGAGAGGGGCTCTGATTGTAAGGAAAGTTAGGGCGGGGCTGAACTTTGCACGTCCTTTTGACTGTCACAAAATAAGCAAAACATTACTTTTTTAGGATTAAAAAAAACCCAAAACCACTAGTATGAACTGAATCATCTTGAATAACATTTAGAAAGGATCTTGCTACTATCTGACTAGGTGACAAATAAAACCAAGCTATTTTTTTCTTTTTAAAAGTTAACTAGGCTGTATAAAGAACATTTATTCCTTCAAAAGAAAAAAAAATTTACTTCTGGTTGAAATTACAATTTACAATATACAACACTATATGCTACGACCATAAAAGGTGTGAATATACACTGAATGCACAGGGCTGGCTAATTTTCTTTTCTTACCAAAAAACGTGTTTATGTTGATTCAAACTTCTCCACATTTACATTACAGGTATACAAATGTACAATTGTACAATCAAAAGTATGTTCGACTACTAGGGTACATTATAGATACAGATTAGACATCAAAACAAGAAAATACTACAAATTTGTATATATGCAAAGTCTACACCAAGTATACACTATATATTTATAGAAGCAAGACCAAAAGCAGAGTTGGATTTTCGTTTTTTCTCATGCTAAGTAATCAGATTTTGCCTTTCAATGTTAACAGAAAAAAATCCAGTAGGCAGTAAACAATTATACCCGCCTGGCCTTGAAAGACATTCTGGGTGCTCACATCTCCTCCTCACAAAACAGACTACACTATTTTCTTCAGCATAGTAGTCTCCAAAAAAGGCAATTTTTAGAAGTTCCATAAACTTAATGTCATAAACTGAAGCTTTAGCAACTCTGAAAATGATTTTCATTTTATATATATATATTTATATATATATATTTTTTATAAACATTGTTAAATGCCAGTTTGGGGTCATTTAACTAAAATTCAAACTTCTCAGGTTTTTTTGTTTGTTTTTCTTTTTTACTAAAATGAGGAGTTGGGGAAGAGCTATTTGCAAAACTTGCCAGCGAGGCAAATGAGTTAAAAACCTTTTTTTTTTTTTTTAAACTTTTTTGTTAAACCAACCACCCTGAAAGTTTCCACATGTGGAATATAGATACAACGTTGAACAAAATATGTGGCCTCCCATGTACATTGGTTACCTATGTACAAGTATCCTATACACCAGTAAAACAACAGGGCAATTAGCCAATTAAAAAAAATAATTAGTACATGTTATGCATAATAAAATTAAACAAATTTACAAAGGCTTTTCCACTTGTGGATTTGATTCCTTTTTTGGGAGGAGAGGGTAATCCTGGAGCAACCATTTACCCATTTCAGATTCTACACTAGAATATTTCTGGTTGCTGGTTGGATTCACCAGTGGGCCAGTGAGGTCAGTGGGAACAAGGGGACAGGGGAGACACTGCCTCAGATAATACCATTAGGGGGGCCACAGATGGGCCCTAAGTCAACGCCATTCTTCATGTAGTATTTCTCCAGCTTGGCCAGAATGTGCTTGCCGTAAGTGTACTTGCGAAGAGTCGCGATGTGAGGCCGGATCTGGGGAGAAAGCAGAGTCCGTGTCACTCTGGCCTGAGGCAGGTTCAGGCAGGCTCCTGGGTAACCTGCTCCCAGGCACCACAGGGCGCCCGCCAGCACGCACGCCTCACAAGCAACACCTTTCACTGGCTCAACCCGAGCCCCTGAATTCTCAGGCTGCACTGACCGAACAGACGAGGGGAGCAGCTCCTAGCCTAAGCGCTGAGGCAGGACCTGAGAGCTCTGGAGGTCAGACGGCCACAGACCACTTCCGGAACAGTATGTGGAGAAAGTGCATCCCAAGACTGACAATCACACTGTCCACCACCGCCTGCACTGCATCGCCCTCAAGGAGGCTTTTGGCCCCTCTGGTCCCTCGCAAGGCACCTCAGCTCTCCTGAGCAGCGGGGGTTTCTTTCTGGGCACCATGAATCCTGTGCTCTCCAGTCCATAGAGAATCACAAAAAGCTACTAATGACGACAATAAAAATGACTAACATAAGCCAAGCACAGTTCATTTTGAAGCTTCCTAAGAGAGGTGTGATTATCCCCATTTCACTGACGAAAAAATGGAGGCACAGTGGGTAAGTCACTCATCTAAAGTCAAATGGCTAATAAGGGACAGCAGAGGTATTGGGAACCCCACTGTCTAGCTACACCAGAAATTTTTTTTTCCTCCAGAAATTATTCTTCTCCCCACTGTCTCTCATGGCTCTGTTCCAGTCTCACCCTTCACCCTCTCCAAGCACGCTGAGATCAGCCTTACGAGCATCTCTTCTGTTCTCTGGGCAGACCCACGTCCGCAAGTCCTGTGCATCCCAGACAACTTGGAAGGCGCTTCCTCTCTGGAACCCCCTTTCCTCTTCTGTGAGTTCATGGAGCCTTCTACATACCTCAGCTACAGCACGTAGCACACTGTGTTCACAATCATTTGCATAACCACCAACCGTCCACACAGACGGTGAAGACCCACAACATTAACCTGCTTCCCCATCGCAGCTCGCGCTTATACTCGAAACACAGGACAGTGTACCAGGGAAGATGGATGCTCTCAAGCCCGAGCACTCTAGGCAGACTATTTTGTCTGTTTCGTTGTGCCCTCAAAGCAAAGACGGATCAAGCGGCGCTAGAAACCATTTCTGTACCCCTCACAGGACACAGACCTGTATCAGCTATTATATTCTCACCTAGGAGCTGTCTGGAAAACTATTCAGTCCTTGGCTCAAATTCTGAGCTGTGTGACCCAGACCATTTGCCTAACCTTCCTAAACGCATCTATAGAAAGGATGCCACACTTTCATTTGGGTTGCAATCTGGACTCTATACACAACTGATGTTTTGGTCACTAGAACTGGAGGCTCCAACCCCCCCCCTTGCTTTTGGTAGCTCTTCTTTTAGAAACTAAGTGAGATTCAATTCATTCACCTGTCTCTCCCCAGGAATGGCTCACTGGTAAGACCACTTAACCTTTACACCTGTCCTCTTCCAGTCAAAAAACTAACAACCCATGTGCGTGTACGACATTGCTGAGCTCCATTTTTCACTTGATTTAAAGGAAATGCTGAACTATTCTAACAGTCCCCCGTCCAAGTCCTCACTGCTCATCTCCCGCTGCCTCCCCTCCTCCAAGTTACTCATCAGCCAGGACCATTATTGGAAACGCAAATGTGATTCTGGCACCACAGCCCTGTCCCACTGGACTTGCTGTACTTCTTCAAATACACCGTCTTGTCTCCTGCTTCCAAACCTTCAAGCTCTAGGTTCCCTCTGCCTGGAAAAGGTTCAGGGCTTTATTCCAATGTCACTCTCTTGGGGAGCCTTCTCTGCACCCCACAATAGAAGAGGCACCGTCCATATTCTCCCACAGCTCTCCCCAGCATCAGTGTAACCATCTATGACACTGCTGTGTCTACCAACACGGTGCCCTGATAAAGGAGCGCTTGCTGTAGAGCATATGTGCTTGTTAACTATTTGTTGAATGAATGAATGAATGAACTCCCAACCTGCCATGTGTCTCCAACATTCCCTCTGCCTTCACCAGCGTCCCGACATGCCTATCTGAGTCTCACGGCTTAAGGACTTTGGACTCCCCAGCCTTCAATTGCCATTGCTGACACCAGCGCAGCATTCTGTTGTGTTTTGTTTTGAACTGGAAGTGGTGGGTGCCTCGTCTGGCTCAGAACTTGAGTCCATAACAAAGACTCTCATTACTGAACTTTGTTCTCAGAGAGGGCAAGTGGCTCATCATTGCCAGACCACGGCCATCCCCTCCATCGAGAAGGGCTGAGTGAGTTCGGAGCCCAAAGGCTGAGGGTTCAGATCAGCAGCACCTGAAGGCTCACGGCACTGCCTAGCGCAGACACAGTGCGGCACACCTGCCTGTGGGCTGGTCAGGCTTCCCGGGCCTCGTGGTCTGTGTGGGGCCCATTGGACCTGCTCTGAGGCCATCGGCCTCTTCACGTGCTTTCTGTGCCAGCTCCCACTCACAGCACCCAAAGAGTTCAGATTTCTGTCCCTTTTTTCCTAACTCCTCTGCAGCCCAGACTTCTCCTCCTGCAAAGCCTCCCCTCAAAGCCTCGGGCACGTGCTCTCACGTCTCACCGCTGCTTCCCGCCACCCTTCTCCACGCGTGCTCCGTGGGCAGGGCTCAGTCTCGGCCATCTCTGTGCTGATGTCTGGCACACAGTGGGCACCAGGTCAACGCGCCAGGCCAGGTGCTGCCCTGGGCAGGCGCTCATTCAGTAAATAGTGGTGGAATGAATGATGAAAGGGAAGAGGGAGGAAAGGAAATAAGGCAAGCAGGTTGATTTGCTGAACTGAGAAGCTGGTCTCCTAGGAGCCAAGGGGTAGAAACATGGGCTTAAGATCGGGGAGGGGACTCCCTCACAAAGACTGAGTTTAACACTCACACCAGTGAGTTACTGACAGAGGGCCGGCAAACACAGGGATAATGGCCATTCCAGATAAAAGGAAAAAGAAGCACAGCATGAGACGCAATCCAGTGACAAACTGCAGAAAGAAGCAAGATGCCCACCCTCCTTTACATGTCAGAAATGAGAAGAACCAAGGGCCCTGCACTTTCTCTCTGGTTGAGATCTGCACAAACTGGCCTACCTTATGCATGACGATCTTCCTCTGGGCTGGCTCTGCCACATCAATCATCTTCTGGACCACATAGTTGGCGTACTGGTCCTTCATCATGGTGTATAAGGCACTGTGGGGACCATCGTTCATGGTGCACACCTCGTCGATGAGCACAGCGCGCTCCGTACGGGAGGCATGAGTGACACACTTCTCCACAACATTGCTGTAATGAGATAAATCCAGGGACAACTCTTAGAGGGACCCTGTTAGGCTGTGCTTGTCTGGCCTCTGCCCTGACCTCAGGATCAGCAGCAAAAGAGCTCTTAATATTTTTGGCAGATTAATTCCTCTTCTGTTTGGCTCTATGAGACTCCACCTTTGCCATCTGTGACTTCCAATGTGAACCATGGCCGAGACCAGGTCTTGGAGGATACCAGAACCCAACCCTCTAACAGGTGAGGGTAACAAGCCCAGGTAAGTGAAGGTTCACAAGACTCGTTAACAGCTGAATTGGTTAATGAGCATAATTTCAACAGGTATCAGAATCTATCAATTCTTTGCTCACCTCTGTGAGCTTAATGAGGCCAGGAACAAGTCTCACTTAAATCTAGATCTCTAGTGCCAAGCACAGAGCCTGGCACTACAGACTTGGTCTACAGACTTATTGGGTGAAGGAAGATACAAGTAGGAACCACAGCCCTCATTCAACTACTTCATGCTGCCTCTGAAGAACAAGAAGAACCCCCAGGTATGTCTGCATTTCTAAACACTTCACACATGTATCATCTTGGGAAAGGAAAAAAAGAAATGTGGTTACATTAAATCAGAGTTCTTCTACAATCCAGAGGGGCTGCAGCAGCTGATGAAATTACACCCGGCCATGCTCAAGGGCGCTCACCATCCAGGAGTGACTGACTACTCGTGAATGTTTGGTTTTGTTAAGTCAGCACTACTCTGCACCTGTGGCTCTGTGGGTATGACGAAGTTGTGTGATGTCAAAGAACAAGAACAATACTTATTCTTTGTATTTGTATTACTGGAGCCAATACTTCGCACAGAGAGCATTTGGTAGGTGGGCCTCGCAAAGAGTTCATGACTGGGGGAAGAGCTGCTCTGGGTCACAGGACACTCGGGTAGAAAAGGAACGTTCAAACCTAGCTAATGCACAAAGCTCTTTTCTGACAATCCTGAAAGACGGCCATTTAGTCTCTGCTTGGGAATTTCCAGTGATGTGGAAGTGATTCTAGGGCATCCTACCATATGAGTGAATGGCTTTGTTAAACATTCTTTACATACTGAAATAAAATATGCTTCCCTGAAATTTCACCCATTTGTCTTCATTTTGCCTTCAAGGGCTGAAAAAAGGATGTGTATACCCACTCCAGAAGCACCAAAAAAGCAGAGATAGTGTCTTACTCCTTCTTTCAAAGGCCAGCCCCGTCAATAACTGAACAGTCATCACAAATAACCATCACCAGAACAAGTCCCTATTCCAGAGGTTTTTAAACCATAAGAAGGTGTTGCTTCCATGGAGCTCTGACAGGACCCCCTCCATGTTACCTGGTTTAGCGTACTGAGTATTTATTATTCACATGCTTTTATTTAGAAAACAAAATTCTCAAGCTGAATGTCCAAGAACTACCATCCTACCAGATATTTTTTCGATCTTCCTTCTTAAGATACACAGAGTAAATCAACTGATAATCAATCAGGTTTAATTAAGACAACAGCCTCTCCCTTCTGATACAGGAGCAATATGGGAAAACCTTTACCCCCACCTTCCTTCCACAGTACTATGCAATTCTAGCACAAGCTGAAGGTGTGGCATGTGGAAGTGAATCTCCTAATAGCCACTGCCTTCTCCCTTAGCAGAAAAGGGAGTTAAGACATTACTGAGCTGGTTCAGTAGCACAAAGCCAGTCACGATCTCCAAATGTTCAGGCAAAGAACTCATCACTTTTTAGAACTGCCTGGCTGGGTTGTACCTTCATCCACCCGAGGACTGCTTCCCCTACAAAGTGGTCAGGATTAGAATAGGATTTTCTACTAAACTAGGTTGCAGACAGGACACACATTCTTCTGGGTGGAGGACTGAATCCTCAGCAGTGACCTGTCTTCCAAGAAAGTAAGCAGGTAGATCAGCTACCACCACTTGGTAGGATCACTGATCAGGATCCCACTTGGCCAAAGGCTTCCTTCCACCTTAACACACAATCCATATTGTTCCAGTCTTTAAAGTCTATTCTAGCGTTTCTGAAACTGTGGTTCCCAACCCATTTATGGCTGAGGAAATCAACTTAGTGATTTGAGACTCGTTTTTTTTTTTTTTAATGAAACAGAATAGTAAGTGTCAGAATTAATTATGAGCAATATATCTTCAGTTACCTGTGCACGCACATGCCTATGCACTCAAAGTCAATGAAATATTTACTTTGTATTCCGTATTAACATCCAAAATGTCATAAGGTCACTAATCTGTTTAATTGATTTGTTTCTATTATTTGATTTTCAAATTTACTGGCTCCTTCTTCTGTTATCTCTAATTTACTGTTGAAGCCATACAGTGAATTTTATTTCAGATGTTATATTATTTTTCTACTCTATAATTTCCATGTTATTCTTTCTATAATAAAGCTTCTAATTCTCTACTAACATTTATCTTTTCATTTCATTACAAGCATATTTTCCTTTACATCCTTGAGTATAATTAAAATACTTTATAATACTTTAAAATATAGTATTTTAAATACTAATTACTTCAAAACATAATAACTTTATAAAATGCCTTATAATCCTGCTCTGCTAACTCCAGCATCTGGGTGGTATAAAACTATTCATAGGGTTTTTTCTATTTTGTTCCTTTTTCTTGAGTATAAGCCACATATTCCTGTTATCTAGACACGGCAAATGATGCTCTGTCATATTCCTCCTACGAGTGTTACTCCTTCACCCCCCCCCCTTTTTGGTACGCAGTTAACTTGGCTGAACAAAAACTGCAAAATTCTCCCATGCAGTAGGCAGCAGATGAAACCTCAGTTCAATTCTTTTAGGCTTAGTTGGGTTGCCTTGAGTTTGTCCTATACAAATGAGGTTCAGGAGTCAACCAGATATTTAGAAAGTTTAAATTTAGGCTTCCTCCTCCTCCCTGGTTCTCTTCCTTTCCAGGATTTCTCCCGTCATTTTGTCACTCCCATGGTCATCATTTTGTAACTTTCCTAATTATAGTCAATACCGTATTATAAATTTCAAAGTTGCTAACAGGCTAGATCCTTAATGGTTCTCAACATAAAAATGATAATTATGTAACATAACAGCTAATGCTACTGTAGGAATCATATTACAACATATAAATGTATCAAACCAACACGTTGTACACCTTGAACTTGCAGGATGTTACATGTCAATTATATATCTCCCCCTCCCCAAAAAAAGGAGGGGGAGGAGGACGGGGACATTTTCCCAGTGCAATTAACCTTCTTCCAAGTATCAACAACCTCCCCTACTCCTCTCTGGTTATCTCCCTGCTCTCTAATGTCTTCAGGTAGTTTTGGGCACTTTGTCAACAATTTACTAGTTGTTATCTGTGAGAGGACTGGGCCCAAAGTAGCTACTAGGTCATTATCAGACCACAACTCTATTATAATATTAATACTTAACACTATATCCAAGAGTGAGATATTAAATACACTGAACAAGAAAGTAAATAGGACAGCGACCCCCAAAAAAGAACTAAGAGATTCTGTCCCCTATTTCCCTGATCCCGACAAATGTCCAAAAATAGCAGTACAAGGTCTAAGAGATGACCCTGATGTGCTTAGGCTGTTGAGACACTGGCTCTGTGGGTGCTTTTATTTCTTTTCTCTATTTTCCATGCTGTAATGTTATAAGATTTCACAAATTAAAAGTGAACAATTTAAAAACATCAAGGTTGTATGAGTCACACCTGCCTTGCAATTTATTTTAAAAACTAGAGAAGAAAAATATTCCAAAAATACAGAATACTATGTTATGTGTATGATAGGATATACAGACTCTACTCAGAGTATCACACCACTAAGCCGCTGGAGGGCCATTCATTCATTCATTCATTCAGCTGCACCTGGTCTTAGTTGCGGCATGCGGGATCTTTACTTGTGGCATGCGAACTCTTAGTTGCAGCATGTGGGATCTAGTTCCCTGAGCAGGGATTGAACCCGGGCCCCCTGCATTGGGAGCGCAAAGTCTTAGCCACTGGACCACCAGGGAAGCAACAATTTCTTCTCCAACCTCTGCCACTTATAAGTTACCTAAGACATCTTTCACAACCTGGGAATAACTAGTACATTTTATTCTTGGGCTGGTATGATATGAAGACTGAAAAGAGATTTTTAAAAATATTAAGGCCTATATATAGATATGGTCACCTGCCCCTTAACTCAGGTATCAAAACGGAAATTGAGTAAAGAACATTTCACAATTCCAAACAAGTAAGTTACTAAAATACCCAGTTTACCAAAGTACAAAATGTATATGCTTTAGAAACATATCCCCCAAATTTCAAAGTGGCGAACTCTGGGGGAATGAGGAGCCCACTAAGAGATGTCTTATGTTTCATACTTTGTAGCAGAACTCTTTGACTTTTTTAGCTATGTATACTTTGAGGAAAATAAACATTAAAACAAAAAAAGTATGAAAATTTCTCTAGAGCTGAAATACTATTTAATCATCTCTTCTGGAAAATAGTCTGAGTAATTCAAAGCACATACCTTGCAAATTTGTGCTGACTCAATACAAGTACATTCCCTCGAATTTCTGCTACAATTTTACTTTTATCCTCAGGACGACCATGCTCCAATACATGCTGGATTACATAATTTCCATATTGATCCTATTTGAGAAACAACAAGAGAAATTTTTAAATTTATATATAAACAGGCTCTGTGTTACTTAAATCCTTATATCTAATCAACACCCATCTTCCTGTAAGACCATGATGGCTTACCTGAACACTAATGAACACATAAGAATTTTTTAAATGGATAGGTAGTGACAATTTTTCCCTGTCATTACAAAACAGGAACACATTATTACTAGACAATGGTTTCTATATATATATATATTTATGCCCAAAGGTCCTAGTCAGGGTCTTCATAAAGTACTATACACAAAAATGTAGGCCTCTTCTCATTTAAAAAAAAAAATAAAAAAGAAGAGAAAGTAGGTGGGAATAAAGAGCTGTTTTTCTCTCTAACAGAAATATACAAATGGGTCTGTGCGCCTGTCTTTAACAAAGAAAAACTGGAAATACTCACAACGCCTAATTAAATAACATTACAAGCACACAATGGAGATACTCAGCTAAAGTGAAAGATGCTTTGAAAGAATAAGTGTGTGTGAGCAAGGAATTCCAAAGGCAGAAACATTTATTTGTAAGATGTAAAAAATTAAAAGTGCACATATGATGCTTTTTAAGAGCGCCTATGCCAAATGTGCCTGCTTCTGGACAGCAGGGTTATGGGTGGTTTCTTCTGTTCTGCTGCTACTTTCTGTACTTTCAAGCTTTTCTACAATGAATATTTAACACACTTATAATCTCACATCTCTCACCAAAACAAGCAACAAACACTGCCCAAAAATTGCTTCAGGACAACATACTCTATGTAGAAATTGTTCAAACAGTATGATATGGGAGACAATTTTAGTAGAAGCAAGACAAAGTACCAAAACTAGAAAGAAAAAATCAACTAATCCACTTAGTTCATTTGCAAAGATGAAACTGATAGACTAAATGGCCTGCCTAAGCGGCCACAGCTAGCTTAATCCATGACAAGAGTTCTGGCTTTTGACAGTTCTTGGCAGATCTCTTGATGAATCAGAGGCAGATCTCAACTCCCAAAGCCAGGGTTCTACTCATTACCCCTATTCATAAAACACGAACCAGGCTGGTGCAAATGAAAACTTGCCCAGAGCTTCAATGGGCATTTTAAGCACATTAACCTCTTCTGGAACAGATACCTGTGCTAAGAAAACACAAAAGCCCACAGGTGTTTGCAGTTACTCTACTGGCAACTCCACTACCTGTACAAGTTGCTCTGTGTGCTGGTGAAGCTCCTCTAAAATAGGGAGTGTCTGGTCAGGGAGACAGTGCTCCAGGATCCTCTGAATCACTCGGCAGCCATAAGGATGTGTGGACAAAGCAAACACCTAGGGCAGACCAACACAAACAAGAAAGCCAAAAATAACAGTTGCCACTTTCAGTGCTTCAGTATTGTTTACATACATTATCCCATTAATCTTCCCAATGACCCTGAGAGAGAATCATGATTAAAACTGAAGCTCCTAGAAGTTTACATAATGTGCCTACCGTCATATAGGTAGTAAATGACAGAGCCAGGATTTTATTTCCTAGTCTGACTCCAAAGCCCAAATTATAAGTATGGCATTTAAGTTCTCTCTACATACAATAAGGTGAGCATGTATGTGTGAGGATAAACTTATTTCTTAAACCCATTCTAGGAATTCATAGATGTACACAAATTCAGAGCTAAGAAGGACTTTATTGAGAAAAAGCTTATTTAGAAAAGAACAGAGAATTGGTCAAGGTCATAGAAAACACACTTAGTTAAGAGTCCACAGTGTCAAAGGATGGGTTTAAAAACAGAAAAAAGAAGGGCTGGGATCAAAGCCTGAATGCTTTCACATAACTACACTGTAATGTTCTGAATTTCAGCTTTATAAAAACGCTAAACACTCACAGTCTGGAACAACTTGACTTATTTCACTCAACATTATGTTTCAAATATTTACTTATAATACTGTGGGCTTCTATCGTTTATTCTGTATATCTGTATAGTATAATGTTGGGAAAATATGTGGTTTGTTTTTTTGGGGGGGTCCAATCCTCTCCTGATGGACATCTGGTTTATTTAGTCTTTTCCTATTAGGAGAATAATGCTGCTTTAAACATGTCTAAATACGTCTCATGGTATACATGACCAAACATTTCATCAGGCATATACCTAGGCCAGGAGTGCTAGATCACAAGAAATATAAATGTTGAACTTTAAAAGATACTAAATTATTTTCCAAAATGGGTCTATTCCCACCAGCAGTGTATCCAGATCTCACATCCCTGCCAGTACATAGTAACCAATGGTAGAAAATGGTCTACGGGACTTCCCTGGGGGTCCAATGGTTAACACTCCACGCTTCCACTGCAGGGGGGCACAGGTTTCAATCCCTGGTTGGGAAACCGAGATCCCACAAGCCGCGTGGTGCGGCCCAAAAGAAAGAGAGAGAGAGAAAAGAAAGAAAATGGTCTACTATCTGTGGTCTTAGTTTGCATTTTCCTGATTACTTCTTCTGTCTATTCAGGCTTTAAGCCCATTTTTGCATTAATTTGTATTGTTCTCCTTGATTTCAGGAGTTCCTTATATATTCTGGTTATCAATTCGTTGGCATTTTCCATCTTGAAAATATCATCTCCCATTCGGTGGCTTAATCCTTTTCCTTTCTTGTATATTTCACACACACACAAAAATGTAAAGATAAACAGATCTACTCTTTTCTTAATTAACTCAGAAAATCCCAATAACCCTCAAGTTAGTGTCTGTAATCTACTTAACCACTGTAGTTTTAAGTGAGCAAAACCTAAACAATTCTAAAATCCCATTTCGATCTAGGCTTTAGCAGTACCCATGACTACACCTGAAAATCTATTTGGTATTTCCAATTTTTCCCTTTTCAAAAACAAAAACAATTTCACACACCCAAAAAGATGTATTTTACCCTCTTGTCCCACCTAGCTTAGGAGACTGGGAGAAGGTTGTTTTTTGGCAAAAGAAATTAATGATAACAGCCAATTGAGGGGCAATTCTGGAAAAACTAGGGTATGACAAAATATCAACTGCTTGGAAGCTAGCGCTAAAAGCACACTAGTCCTTACGATATATAAGTAAATAGGAGAAACTGGAAGCTATCTCTGGTTGTGTGCCACTTAACAGAGTTCAAACCAACCTGATCACTGCCCCACCCAACCCCCCCAAATTAAGAAGCACCTTGTTATTTTAAAGACATAGTGACACATAACCTGTAAGATTAGTTCTGTAAATGACCTAAATTTTAAAACATGATAAAAACTTTTAAATATCAAGATAAATAGTACTTAACCAAAGGAAAAAATTTATTCTTCAAGTATCTGATGACAGTACCTCATCCTGACATGAGCGGATATCTGCATTAATGATGGAGAGAACACCCATGGACAATTAAGGGAAGAACCTTGGGTGCACAGAGCTAGGTACCTGACCCCACTGAATAGGACTACTACTTACTGCAGTCTAAAGTACACTAAGCTCTTTAGAACACTCCACAAACCCCATCCTGTTCTCTGTTCACAATGGAAACATCCATCAACTTGCTTCCCTTATTTCTTTCCTAAGGCACTTACCTGTCCCTTAAACGCATCGATGATAAACTGCAAAGATTGGGGTTGCACACATTCAATGCATTTCTGAACCACGTGATTGCCATTCTGGTCTTTCACACACTTCAGGACATGGCCATCTAGCTCCCGAACCATCTCATTCTATTGGAGACAAGGAAAGAAAGCACCACCAGAATCACAGAGAGCAAACACCTGGACGGTCAACGTTCTCCTCACCAAACACAAAAGCACTGATCAGGGAATCTGTGACAATTAAAGTGGGACAACTCAGCTGTGGCACTCTGACAACCTGGTAACAAACGAAGACTGGAGTTTTTTCACGTGTTAACAAACTTCCTATGATAATAACCAGTCTTTTTTTTTTTTGATTCTTTTCTTTTTTTTAAAAAAAATTATTTATTTTTGGCTGCACTGGGTCTTTGTTGTTGCATGGGGGCTTTCTCTAGTTGCAGAGAGGGGGGCTACTCTTCGTTGCGGTGTGTGGGCTTCTCATTGCAGTGGCTTCTTTTGGTGCGAGCACAGGCTCTAGGCGCACGGGCTTGAGTAGTTGTGGCTCGCGGGCTCTAAAGCTCAGGCTCAGTAGTTGTGGCGCGTGGGCTTAGTTGCTCCACGGCATGTGGGATCTTCCCAGACCAGGGCTCGAACCCGTGTCTCCTGCATTGGCAGGTGGATTCTTAACCACTGTGCCACTGGGGAAGCCCAATAATAACCAGTCTTAAGAAAGTTCTCTAACTTGCAAAAGACCTGTCTGGGAGTTACCAAAAAAGTGCAGTCATCTTCAAATTATAAACGAGCCGATATCAAATCAACTACACTGTATTAGAGAATTTCACATACAATTCATCATGTTTTCACCATGAGAACCCTGTAAAGTACATATTACTAAAAATGAGAGTAGTTAATCTAGAGCTTACTCTAGGCTAAGTAGACCTCTAAATGCTTAACATGCTTTGACTCACAATCTGCCTCACAATCCTATGCAGTAGACACTATTACAGAGGAGGAAATCAAGGCACAGACAAATTAGCTGACTTGTTAAAAATCACAGACCTAGACTTGCTCCTATTCAAACCCAAGCAATCTGATTCCTGTGTGTGGCAAAACAGACCATGTCAGCAAACCACCTGTCAAATATTACCCTGCACACCTTCCTCCACCCATATATGTGAATATATGAAGATATTGAGTCTGAGAGGGGTTAAGCAATGTATTAAAACTACAGACAGTGACTGAATCAGAATTCTAGCCCAGTCTGTGGCTCCAAAATGATCTTCCCATCAGGCCAGACTGACTGCAACGTCAGCTGGAGCAATACTCTCAGTTCATGAAATGTGTCCAAACTCAGGGAAATACAGAAGGCCAGGGACTTCCCTGGTGGTGCAGTGGTTAAGAATCCGCCTGCCAATGCAGAGGACATGGGTTTGAGCCCTGGTCTGGGAAGATCCCACATGCCGTGGAGCAAATAATCCCGTGCGCCATAACTACTGAGCCTGAGCTCTAGAGCCCGCGAGCCACAACTACCGAAGCCCATGCGCCTAGAGCCCGTGCTCTGAAACGAGAAGCCACTGCAATGAGAAGCCCACACACCGCAAAGAAGAGTAGCCCCCGCTCGCCACAATTAGAGAAAGCCCGTGTGCAGCAGTGAATACCCAATGCAGCCAAAAATAAATAATTTTTTTTAAAAAAAAAGGCCAGACAATGAGTAAGTGACTCTGTGTGTGTGTGTGTGTGTGTGTGTGTGTGTGCGCGCGCGCGTGTGTGTGTGTAGGTGCGTTGGGATTTTGACTGGACCCCATCCCCAAACTTGCTGCCTCAGGTCTCAGGCATACTTAAGCTGAATACCTGTACCACGGCTGGGCCCTGGTACTTGCAGCCCAATTTCCTTGCTATATACAACCTCTGTATATTAGTTCCACTGTGCTGACTCCATATTTATGGTAGAAGACTACAAGCCAGTTTATAATGGTGACATTTGTGAATGCAATGTCTTAAATCCCTGAGATGTTAAGCATGTCAAAGCAACTAAACGATTTTCTAATTAAAGAAATTCAAGACTACAACGCCAGGGACTAAACAAGCAAAACACAAGAGACTCAGGAAAGTTTCCTGAAGCAATTAATCAAATGTCAGAAAAGAATAATTTACTACGGAAATATAATTATAGGAATGATAAATAGAGAAGGACGCCTATATAAAGATAAACACAAGGGACACTTCTAATAATCAAAATGAAGGAGAGGGGGCTTCCCTGAACATTTTCTTGAGCCCAAAGAGGTAAAAACTCCACTGGAGATGAGTTTATTTCAGCTAAAATACACTTACATCTGGAAAAGAGTAAATTATTCATACCAGGAGCAGTAGTTTAGACCCAGAACAAGAATCACAGAGAAACCAGACCAGGAAAAGATATGCAGGAATAGCAGGTAGAAAGAACAATTGCCAGGGGGAAGGGAAAGGGGGGTAAAAACTACTACAATGTAGCCATTGGATCAGAAAAACAAAAAACAAAAAAACAGGAAAATCTGGAGAAAAAATCAACAATTTATCATAATCCTGGGAGAGGGCAAAGATGGGGAAAATACCTGGGAAACCGTAATTTCCTGCTTGCTTTCAGTAAGCGGGCATTATGGTCAAAAGAGGAAAAAAATTTGCATGTTCAAATCAAACAAGAAAATTAAAGAGGAAAGATTCAGCCATCAAATTTTCATCCCTCAACATCCCAGGGAAAATTAAAACTGACAATGATCTGAACATTAAAAGAAAACAAACTAGTAGCTTCACCCCTGCTTCTAATTACTCACACACAGCACCCCTATTACTGCTGTATCTCCAGTACTGGCACTAAATGAATGAACTCCCAACCTGCCATGTGTCTCCAACATTCCCTCTGCCTTCACCAGCGTCCCGACATGCCTATCTGAGTCTCACGGCTTAAGGACTTTGGACTCCCCAGCCTTCAATTGCCATTGCTGACACCAGCGCAGCATTCTGTTGTGTTTTGTTTTGAACTGGAAGTGGTGGGTGCCTCGTCTGGCTCAGAACTTGAGTCCATAACAAAGATTCTCATTACTGAACTTTGTTCTCAGAGAGGGCAAGTGGCTCATCATTGCCAGACCACGGCCATCCCCTCCATCGAGAAGGGCTGAGTGAGTTCGGAGCCCAAAGGCTGAGGGTTCAGATCAGCAGCACCTGAAGGCTCACGGCACTGCCTAGCGCAGACACAGCGCGGCACACCTGCCTGTGGGCTGGTCAGGCTTCCCGGGCCTCGTGGTCTGTGTGGGGCCCATTGGACCTGCTCTGAGGCCATCGGCCTCTTCACGTGCTTTCTGTGCCAGCTCCCACTCACAGCACCCAAAGAGTTCAGATTTCTGTCCCTTTTTTCCTAACTCCTCTGCAGCCCAGACTTCTCCTCCTGCAAAGCCTCCCCTCAAAGCCTCGGGCACGTGCTCTCACGTCTCACCACTGCTTCCCGTCACCCTTCCCCACGCGTGCTCCGTGGGCAGGGCTCAGTCTCGGCCATCTCTGTGCTGATGTCTGGCACACAGTGGGCACCAGGTCAACGCGCCAGGCCAGGTGCTGCCCTGGGCAGGCGCTCATTCAGTAAACAGTGGTGGAATGAATGAATAAGAGGGTGCAAGTGAAGAAAACTGGAAGGTGGGTTGGAAAAAAGTTTTGTCTGTTGGGTGGTCAGTTCAGGTAGAAGAAAAGGACCACCTTACCTGCTTCAACTCTTGCCAAACAAAAAACCCACCTCTAAAATCACACCTACTAAAGACTACGGTCTGGTCAAAGGGAAAAGTGTTTGAAACCACTGGTTTTAACACAAGACACTTGATCCACTATAAACTTACAAAATTAATTGCACAGTCCATGCCTGCCATGCACAGAAGGTAGCCACAAGCACCAAAGAAAAACTGTGAAAGAAAACTAAAGACTGACAAACTTACGAGGTTCACTACATGTACCATGAAGAAACATCAAACACCAAGAGAAAAGTTAAAGGGGAAACTTACAATTACCTGCTGGTCTGAGGGAATAAACTCAAGAGCTTTCTGGATAACACGGCAGCCATACATCTGCAGTGCCAGTGACAGGACATGGCCTCGAATCCGTTCAGCCAAAGCCAGCTTCTGTTCAAGGCTGCCAAACTAGACATAATGTGTGGGTGAACACCATTACTTAGGTAGAAAGAAAGAAACCAGAGAAAGCAAAGCATTCATTATTCTGTATCAACCATTGGCATACCTCTTTTAGCCCTGTATTCTATGATAAACTAAACCTTTTATTTAAAAAGCCTTTGTTTCTTCAAACCAGTGGTTATCAGCCTCTGATTATGAGGAACTCTTTAATGTTAAAAAACTTCTCAGATATCCAACTGGAGTGGTTTCACTACTAGTATCTGCTAAACAAATAGGCAATTCCTCAAAGCTGTCCTTAACTCATCAATACTATTAAATATACCTATATGTCCAAGAGCATTTACGTTTATTCTTAAAACAATAGTACATGTGGAAGACATTGTTTATTACGGCTTTAGACAATGTCTGGGGAAGATTCAAGAACTTCTTGCAACAAATCTACATCACTTCAGTTGTCTGAGCCTTATAAGCTGAAAACAAGTTCTTCTTTCATCTCTATGAAGTTTAAGCCAAAGCACACATGGACACTGCTCTGAATATACTGTTCTATATTACTATAAGAATTGATAATGTCTATTTATACAAGTCAACAGAATAGGGGGAAAGTTAGTAAAATCAAGGGGTATGACAGCACAATGTTAAAACTCTTCCTAGAATGTTTCTCCATCCCTGGCTTTTTATTTTCATTTGAATAGCATGTGAGACTGGAAGAGACTTTATGAATAAGGCTGCCCAACCCACTCATTTCCCATACAAGAGAACTGAAGTCCAGGGACATTCTCTAAGTCAGAGAAGTTCTCTAGCTTGTCCCAAAATCATACTGCTATAACCCACTGTTCATTCAGCCACCCCTAGCTGCATTAACCTCTGGAGCTAGAGATCTCTCTATTTTTATATCTGTGACAAAACGGCATTCGAAAGTCAAAATTACAAGAGCCGTGTTTAGGCTGATATCT
Source organism: Tursiops truncatus (assembly GCF_011762595.2). NCBI lineage: Eukaryota > Metazoa > Chordata > Mammalia > Artiodactyla > Delphinidae > Tursiops > Tursiops truncatus. The sequence goes on along the minus strand of NC_047034.1, from coordinate 159,577,856 downwards.
TAATCCGTAGCTGGAGAATTCAGAGTCAAAGAACTTAGGTCTTAATGAGAAAAGCTGGGAAGATAGAGGCTGTGAGTGAGCCATTTTTTTAATCTTCACACAAACCAAACAAAGTAAGATGTAAGAAGTTTACAAATTTCTTTTGTTGGGGGGCAGGTAATGTGCAGAGTTGCAGCATTTTCCCCCTGTACCAGATGTTTCATCTCAATGCTTCACTCCTTTCTGGATTTATAATGGGGTTGTTGATACCAGTACACCACAGCTACAATGATTAGCAAAAAATCCCTGCGTTTCTGACATTTTAGTTTAGAAGAGGAAATAGACATTAATCCAACCATCTCGTTAATCCTTTCCAAGGAAAATGATAACAAGAGTGGACATTGTCCACATTAATGAAGGAACAATAAGGAACCAAGGCTGAAGGATCACCCAAGAAGCAGCATTTAACAATCCTCATGACTGTGGTTTATGATGAAAAACACCAGAGTTGGTGTTCAAAGATAATTCTCTAGGAATCCATTTTTAAAAATTCATTTTCAGAACTTTACTGTGGTCCTGCTAAAATTATCTTACAAGGATTTTTCCTCCAAAAATGACACTTTTAGTGAAACTATTTTAGCAATCAGAAATATTGTGCGGGATCCTAAATGGGGAGAATGGTCCTACAAACACATTTCTAAAATACACTAGCATCATCTGCTTGGGTATTTAAATGATGCACTACTGCTAATGAATTGGAGAAACATTTAAATGTGCCTCAAAAAGACCACTCACGCTTCATTTTGAGTACTGGAATGAAATTGCAATTCTAAAAACAGCTAATGAAAATCAAAATGCTATGGAGACTGTCTAAAGTCAAAGGACAGAAAGAACAAAGGCTTACTTCAAAGAACTTCTGAATGACGTAATTTCCAAATACATCCACCATAAGCTGGTAAGCGGCCTGAAGGATTTCATTGAAGACAAGCTGGCGCTCAGCTGGTGTGGCACGCTCAAGTTTCAGCTGAATGAATCTGAAGTACATAGTAAAAAGGGCAATCACAGCATTTTAGGAAGACTTGGAAAGTATATAAAGATTAGCTCACTTTATATAATGTGTCAGTTCTGAAACTAAATATATGTGTGTACATGTGCATATACACAGAGGCACAACAGTGTTATTTAAATAAATCACTTGAGCTCACTTCAAATTGAAGAATTACTGAAAAGGAAAAAAAAGTTATATTGTGAAGTATCCCCTAATTTAACTGAGCTTTTAGAAGTATATTTAAATTTTAGTATACTTCATTACAACAGGACATGTATTTATGTGTGGGACTGAGAGGGAGCTGAAAAGGGGGCGCAGGAAAAGAGAGAAGAGGGTAAAAACAGGCACAACACAGGGAGAACGCTACCGGACTTTTTCTTTTAGGAACCAGTCCAACATCAATAAACTCAAAGCCTATGGTCCTTATTATAGTCTTTAACTCACATTCATATGAAGCAGTACATATTTATTAATGATGTGGAACAGTTGTCATCTATGTGCAGTCTCTTTCTAAAGTAGTAGCTATTCAGTTTGCCTTTTTTAGCTCAGGTGACTATATCAGAAAAACCATGTTCTTCTCCCAACCTGGCCTTTAGGATCTAAATATGAGAAATCCTTGCCCAGTAGTAGCAAGCTGGCAGAACTTAAAGAGGAGGTAGGTTCTTTGGGAGTTGTTTTGGTGGAACTGTCAGAGAGAAAGAAAGAGAAAGGGAGAGAGAAGGATGGATGATGTCACCATAAATCTGCTTTTTTCTGAGGACCAGGGTCCCTTTCTGTGAAGTCCATTGGAACAGGGAGTGGTAACCAAAGCTAAATTCTGTGTTTTATAATAGCATCTTCTAACCTCTGTGCAGACTCTCACTTCTACAGAATATGGAACAACAAAGAAAAGTGGTGGCACCATCTTACTCCTGAGCCGAGATCCAAATTTGCATTTGAATAGTGTCTCTTTGAGAGCAAGATTCTTAATAGCGATTCAAGTAGCAAAAGTGTACACATGTCTTTGTGTTAGTGTTTCTGTATTTCTTAAACTGCAGACATTCTGGGAGGTTCTCATGAACAAAGGAACACCAGACTAATCTTTCAGAAAGGTAAAAAGGTTTGTTTCAGCATGTGATCCAGATTACTAAATGGCTACTCTCCATCACTTGTATATCTGCTGACTCTCATAGCCACATCCCTCTGAAATAAGTAACAGGAAGCGTACTAAAAAGCAAACTTTGTTTCAATTATTATATGGCAATTTCCTTAATGTATACCTTATCTGAAGCATGGAATTTAAGGCATTAAGAGTTCAGTTACCTTAAGTGGCAAAGCCAAGTCCTCACCTGGACCCATGCTGGTCTTGGGAAAACTCCATTATATGCCCAGCAATCTCCCGCAGTTGTAAATTGGGATACCGGTTATTTCGAAAATCTTCCAAAAGCCTGCTCCTGCCAGAGGGCATGACATCAGACATTCCATATCGCAAACGGGAAGAGGAAAAAAGGGTGCTGCTGGGGCTGAAGAGGCTGGAGGCACTGCTCGCACTGCGGTACTTGGCTTCAGCGCCTGGAGCAGCAGAGATGTATCTTCCACTGCCATTTGTGAGTCCTCCTGTTGGTTACAGAACAGGAGAACTCAAGACTCATTCTTAACGAACTTTATTCAAGAGAGGAAAAAGCATCCTATAAATGAAATCCTGCATCACCTCTGATTTCTTTTCAATTCTGCTGCTTTCGTGTTAAGATTCAATTCTATTAGTGCCACGACTTTCATAAGCCAAACTCACCAAGCTGGAAGAAAACTTTTGCACAAAAATTGAGAGGGGAATGCTGTTAACCATTGATAGGAGACTGCTAGCAATAATGGAGCAATGGTTAGTATAGCCCTTAGTAAATAAAATGAGGAAAGGTCCTGCTGTGTGAACCAGCACCTGAACACCAGGATCAGAAAAGACAAAATGCACAGAAACTTCAGTGGTTTTCCACTCTGATCTCTGTGGAGGGTCCTGCCATCAGTGGATAATCCCCACTCCCATCTGAAACCCTCCCTTAAAAAAAAAAAAATCTGTTTTTTTTTTTAGGGTACCCAGATTAGTCTGTTTTATATAGTGGACCTCCCAAAAAAGCTTTGCAGGCATGGTTTTGCCACTAAATAGAAGTCTGAAAATCACTAAGGCAACCAAGGCCAAGGATTAGACATAAGGGATAGAAAAAAAGGACGTGTGCTTTGAAATGCAAGGTTTTCCAGTTCTCCACCAGGAATGGACAGCATCTAACTCCTTCTACTGGAACAGAGCCTGAAGTGACTGCAGTAGCAACAACTTTCAGGCTACCGATATTGCCGTTTTGACTGCTGACAAGGGAATAATCATTGTGAATCCGAGACACATAAAACAGAGATAAGACTGAAATGCCTATCAAAAGATAAAACAGAATTAAAAAATTATGAGTATATATTTTCAATATATTTTTTTTACAACAGAGGGTTTCTTTTTAAACTTTAGATTGTACTATAAAAAGGATGTGAAGCCCTTTTTCTGTTTTTTCCCCCATTCCTACTTTGCAAAGTAGATAAGAAATACCAGTTAAACCACGAAGAGCGTAGGTAAATAACAATTCAGGAGCCATGAGAAAAGTCACCCAACATGAACTGCCTGTTAACTTCTACAGAGCTTTAGTGAATGTCTGGTCTGGAGTTTAATGGTAGCTACAAAAAGATACTCAGCTTGGATTTCTCCACAAAATTCCAGGGCCCAGTTTCAAAGGTCTGGGTCTCAATGAAAACAGTGGAACCAAAAGGAAATGGCTCAACATTAAATTTTGTTTAAATAGATAAATAAAAATAAAAGCTACTTGCTGAGCATTTGTCCTATGCCAGGCTCTATGCTAGAAGTATTTCATATCCACTTTCTATCAAATTCTCACTGGCATTATGGAAAGGGAGTTTTTAATTCCCATTTATGTAACAGAAAATTAAGGCCCAAAGAGGTGAAATGCTTGTCCAAAGATACAAAACCCAAAATTATCATGGCCAGAATCTGTCACTGCCCTTACAACTACACGAGACTCATTTTCAGACTCAGTTATATAATTTTCTTGTTCTAAACCAGCGGTCCCCAACCTTTTTGGCACCAGGGACAGGTTTCGTGGAAGACAATTTTTCCATGGACGGGGCGGCGGGGGGTGGGGGGGGCAGGATGGTTCAGGCGGTGATGCAAGTGACGGAGAGGGACGTGGAGCGGCAGATGCAGCTTCACTCGCTTTGCCCGCCACTCAACTCCTGCTGTGCAGCCCAGTTCCTAACAGGCTGCCAACCCTGTTCTAAAGGACATTGTTTTTCTTGTCAAAATTCCATAATATTTCTTAACCCAAAGGAAAACATTTCTTTAAGGAAAGGAGAGAGGAGGTTTACAAGAAAAGAGAATAGTAGCCATATGGCTGCTCTTTATTCCATTTCAAAAACAATTCTTTCTACCCTGGCTTGAGACAGGGGACAAACAGGCAAAGAGGTGGTAATCAGGTAAGTCAGCAGGTACTGGGAGAGTGTGGTTAAGAAGAAGGAACAGCATGAACATACAAAGTTTTGAAAACAATTTAAAAGGTTAAGAACCTGGTCACTAACAAAGGCACTTAGGGAAAAGTAACATATCAACAGAGAAACAATCAAACTCTTAAAAGGCCTGACAAACATCCAAATTAACATGCAAGGTAGGAGACAACAGCATTCTGCCATGGAATGTGCATCTCTGTAAATAAACTCTCTTTCACTTAAAAAAAATAAACATGGAAGGTGGCCAGGTCCCTGATGACAAGGCTGAATGACAGGAACCAACCCTGAGCACTGCCGTACCCCTAAACTTCCAGTTATACGAGCCAACAAATGAACTTATTGTTTAAGCCACTATTCGATGGATTTTCTGTTACTGTGGCCAAAAGCATACTGACTAATCCATAACATAAATGGCTGGAGTGACTACTGGGTAGATTTATACACCTGCCCTGAAGTTTTGATTTTTGGCTTTGGTGTCTTTGGATGCCAGACAGGATACACAGACACACATATACACACACAGCTTTTATTATTGAGAAAGGAAGTATACAAATCTGAAAAAGAAAATAAATTTCTCCAGGTACTATATTATAAATGGCAAACTAACAGTCAACAGGAGTATTTTGCTCAGGCCAAATAATTTTCTTTAAACATTAAACCAACGGTTAAAGTAAATTTTTGCTTAAAAATGTGGTTTTCTGGTTGTTTTTCAAAAGGTACCTGGCAAATAGTAGACCATCATTATTTGTGGACTGCAGCTCCTTTACATGGGGAATATGCAGAAAGGCGTTTTCCAGTTCACTATAGTTTACACACCTGCATGTGCTAATACCCAAATTCCTATCCCCTGGAGATGGCCCCTGAAAGTGTTTGAATTTGAACCTCATTTTTAAAGGAACATTTCACGTAGGCTCTTTAAGCCTCCTAGTGATTTCACAAAGTTTTTCTATAATATTTTGACAGTAGTGGATTTCACAGAGCTCTGTCCTATGACAACATTTCCACAGAAGTCAAAGGCTTAAATGTTTTGTGTATGCGCAGGTTTCCCACTCCACATGTAAAGAGCCTCACCATTCCACCCTAACAACAAGCAAAAGCTGAAAAATCAACAATTCTTCTTAGATCCACAAGAGAGAGGAAGACAGAGCAAACGACTGTCCCCAAGACTGGAGAGACAGACATACAGGTCACCACAGCTAACCAGACCAGGGACTCAAGTGGACACCACTGCCTGAACCAGTACCAGACTAGGAAAACCTGAACTGTAACTGACAAATTAAGAGGCTCAGTGTGGATGACCCTGAAATACACAACTCCAGCCTACTCAAACTATCCTGTTCCACTAAAGGGAGGAGGAAAAAAACTAAGAAACACTTGTGAAGTTGACAGTCCAGAGGCACAGGCTCACTAAAAGACTGAGACCTAATCATAGGTCTATAGAACATTTTCCCTCCCTCCACACCTCACCACCACATCACTAAAAACCTATTTACAGCAGTTCCTTTCACTCGATGTACCAGGCATGGCTATCAAAGATAAACTGCAGGGCATATCAAAAGGCAAAAAATAAAATTTGAAGAGGAACATCAGGAACATACATGGCAGGGATGTTGAAATTATCAGACTGGGAATTTAAAACAATTATGATTAATATGCTAAGGGCTCTAAAGGATAAAGTAGACAGCATGCAAGAATAGACAGGCAATGTAAGCAGAGATGGAAATCCTAAGAAAGAACCAAAAAGAAATATTAGAGACAAAAAACACTATAACCAAAATGAAGAATGCCTCTGACGGGCTTATTAACAAACTGGACACAGATGAAGAAAGAATCTCTGAGCTAGAGGATCTATCAACAGATTCCTCAAAAACCAAAAAGGAAAGAGAACAAAGACTGGCGAAAAACAAAATCCAAGGACTGTGGGGCAACTACTACAAAGTTGTAACATACACATAACTGGACTACCAGAAGGAGAAGGAGGAGAGAAAGGAACAGAGGGAATATCTGCAACAATAATGACTAAGGATTTCTCTAATGCCAGACACCAACCAGCAGATCCAGGAAGTGCAGGGAACACCAAGCAAGATAAAGACCAAAAAAACTACTCCTCCAACTATCATTTTCAAATTATAGAAAATCAAAGATACAGAAAAAATACTAAAAGAAGCCACAGGGGGGAAAACACCCCACCTACGAGGAGCAAAGGTAAGAATTACACCCAACTTCTCCTCACAAAGTATGCAATCAAGAAGAGAAGACTGTAAGTTTTGAGAGGAAAAAACCCACCAACCTAGAATTCTGTATCCTGCAAAATTATCCTTCACAAATGAAGGAAAAATAAAGACTTTCTCAGGCAAACAAAAATTGATGAAATTTGTTGCCAGTAGATGTGACTTGCAAGAAATGTCAAAAGAAGTTCTTCAGAGAGAAATATAAATAATACAGGCCAGAAACTGATCTATATAATGAAAGGAAGAGCATCAAAAAAGGAATAAGTAAAATAAAAACTTTTATTTACCTTATTCTTCATTGATCTGACAACAGTTTGTTCAAATAATAGCAACAATGTATTCAATTATGTATGCTTATGTTTATATCATATACATATATATACACACATATGCTTTATATAGCTGAAATGAATGACAGCAATGACACAAAGGATGGGAGGAAAAGGTTAAGATTATTTTGTTATTTTAAGGTCCTCACACTACATGTGAAGTCGTATAGTCTTATTTGAAAGTGGACCTGGATTAATTGTAAATGTATAATGATCCTAGGGCAACACTAGAAAAAAAAAAAAGTAGTAGTATAACTGATAGGTTAAGAAAGGAAATAAAATGGAATCATATAAAATGCTCAATTAAAGCCACAAAAGGCAGAAAAAGAGCAGAAGACAGAAACAAAGAAAAAAAATAGAAGACAACAGATATGGTAAATATTAACCCAACTATATCAATAATCACTTTGAATGTCAATGGTCTAAATGAACCAATTAAAGAGATTGTCAGAGTGGATCAAAAAATGTAGTCCAGGGGCTTCCCTGGTGGCACAGTGGTTAAGAATCCACCTGCCAATGCAGGGGACGTGGGTTCGAGCCCTGGTCTGGGAAGATCCCACATGCCGCATAGCAACTAAGCCTGTGAGCCATAACTACTGAGCCTGCGCTCTAGAGCCCGCGAGCCACAACTACTGAGCCCTTGTGTCACAACTACTGAAGCCCGTGTGCCTAGAGCCTGTGCTCCGCAACAAGAGAAGCCACCGCAATGAGAAGCCCACACACCACAAGGAAGAGTAGCCCCCACTCGCCACAACTACAGAAAGCCCGTGAACAGCAACTAACACCCAACACAGCCAAAAATAAATAAATTTATTTTTAAAAATGTAATCCGACTATATGCTGTCTACAAGAAACTCACTTTAAAAATAAAGACACATACAGATTAACAGTAAATGGACGGACAAAAGTATACCACGCTTAAATTAAGATGTGCTTCAGTTACTTTATACAAAGGGTTTTCTAGTATTTCTAGCCATCTAGTATTCCATCCTTTTCCTATGTGGAATGTTTTCATTCATCTTGTTTTGCTTTCTGTACTCAGAGATTTAGTAGATGCCTAATGGGCAAAGTCCTGCCTTCTTTGCCTTTTAAAGAAAAATTCCAAAGGTGCCCAACATCTGGCTCTGTATTTATTACAGGCGGAGGCAATGTTGCTCACCAAAGTGTTTTTATTAAAAAGTTCTCCCCAATCCACTCCCTAATATCACAGCCAGGTAGCCCTAAATGAAAATAAGCCTAAGAGTAACTGTCTTTAGTGCGTAATACTGAATCCTAACTAAGTTGATTTTCACATGGTTTGTTTTACAGATGACAAGTCACCTTCAGAGAACCAGGTGTCACAAAACACTACATTTCCATTTAGAACAGAGAAGTGCCTAAAGGGGCACACATGACTAGTAAACAACCGGAAATTAATACAGGTTACTGAACAATAAATTAGAAACAGCTACTGCAGTTCAGGCAGGGACAGAGAAAACCATTTTGTTTGATCTTTGCTTTTCTTAAAGGACTAAGGGCACATACAACCTTGAATTTAAAGGACAGGAAGAATTTATTTGAAGAAGATAGGAATTCTACCATGATGATAAAACTAAATGCTTGCAAGCAACAAACAATCCAAAACAAAACTAGAATTCCATTCAAGAAAAATAAAATATACACTAACTAGTTTAACAAAAGACATTTAAGACCTACACACTAAAAATTTCAAAACTTTGCTGGGGAAAACGGTGCATGCAAAAAGATGAACCATCACCTCATGCAATACACAAAATTAATTCAAAATAGATCAAAGACTTTAAGAGCTAAAACAATAAAATTTTTAGAACGAAACACAGGAGAAAATCTTTAAGACCTTGAGTTGGGCAAAGATTTCTATACCAGAAAGCATGATAAACTGGACCTCATCAAAATTAAAACTACTGCACTTCAAAAACATCCATTTAAAAATAAAGGGCCTCCCTGGTGGCGCAGTGGTTGAGAGTCCGCCTGCCGATGCATGGGACACGGGTTCGTGCCCCGGTCCGGGAGGATCCCACATGCCGCGGAGCGGCTGGGCCCGTGAGCCATGGCCTCTGAGCCTGCGCGTCCGGAGCCTGTGCTCCACAACGGGAGAGGCCACAACAGCGAGAGGCCCGCGTACTGCAAAAAAAAAAAAAAAAAAAAAAAAAAAATACATATATTAAAAAAAAAAAAACAGAAGTTTGGGGACTTCCCTGGTGGTGCAGTGGTTAAGGATCTGCCTGCCAATGCAGGGGACACGGGTTCGAGCCCTGGTCTGGGAAGATCCCTCATACCGCGGAGCAAATAAGCCCATGTGCCACAACTACTGAGCCTGCTCTCTAGAGCCCACGAGCCACAACGAGAAGCCTGCGCAACACAACAAAGAGTAGCCCCCGCTCGCTGCAACTAGAGAAAGGCCGTGTACAGCAACAAAGACCCAACACAGCCAAAAATAAATTAATTAATTTTAAAAAATAGAAGTTTGATCTTTAAACAAGTAATGAAAAAAGCATTGAAGAGTCTATAGTAGGCACTCAACAAGTGATTGTTGAATAAATAATGAGAAAAATAACTCTGCAGGCACTGATGTTTTTTACAGTGCCCTAACACGTGTCTGTCTACTGGGAGGAAGTGTGAAAACGATATCATGGAGAAAAGATCCACACTGGGATAACAGAGATATAGGCTGGAGTGTGCACTCAAACACTTACTAGCTATGGGGTATCACGAAAGTCATTAAACCATGCTGAGTTTAGGTTTCCCTGTGTAGAGCAGAGTTACTTGAGTATTTAACACAATGAATGAACACAATGAATGAATGCTTACTTAGTATGGCTGTTAGTGATCCAAGAACTGATAGCCGGTGGCAGCAGTGTAGTATCAATAGTAGAAGCTATATTAGGAATGGCCCAATATATATTTGGTAAAGAAATGTTACATTTCCTTGGTGACAAATGGTAAATAGACTTATTGAGGTGATCACTTTGTAATAGTTAAGAATAAAGCATACACGAACCCTTTTCTCAAGGAAACAGACTGAGCTGAGGCAAAGCACTACCAATCAAGACACAAAGTTTCTCAGGAATGGCATGTATGATTAACGTGGTACATGCAGCAATGGAAATCCAATGGAAATACATACATCTAAAGTGCTTAAACAAAGTAAAAAAATTTTTAAGGGAAGGTATGTTAAAAATAAAACCAGGCAGACAGCAAGAGTCATTAAAATAAGAAATAACTCGCACCAATAGTTAGTTCCTTCTCCACAGGGGAAACGTAAATTAAGGAGAAGGAGGTATTTTATTAAATTGTTGATATATTGGAAAGAGGAAAGGCACCATGCATGCAAGTAATGTTTCCAGCTCCATTTTCAAACACCAAGAGCCATTTGGTTCAGAGGTTGATACAGTCCACAGGACAAATCTGGCCTGCCACCTATTTTTGTAAATAAAGTTTTATTGAAAGATAGCTGCACATTCTTTTACATTTTGCCTGTGGCTGCTTTCACACTTCTACAGCAGAGCTGAACACTGACTACATAGACCATCTGACCTGTAAGCCTAAAATATCTACTATCTGGCTCTTTACAAAAAACTTCTTGCAGATTTAATTTGTTTACTACTCAGTATATGTTAACACAGTTCAAATGTTTAAACCAAGGAATTAAAGGGTACGATTTCTGGATCTGATAATGCACTGGTTTAAAAGCTATCCTGGGTACATTATGTGACAGGATATACACTGACACTACATGCTTTGGAGTCAAAAAGGTTTTGACTCTAAATCCGTTCAGATATGAGAAGACCTAGCAAGATATTTAACTCAGTTTCCTCACTTCTGTATCATAGACATAATACCATATCTTCCAGAGTGATATGTACAGCACCCAAAACCGTTAACAGTAGCCACTAATAGCTATTCCATAAATGTTAGTACCTTCCATCTACATACTAGACTGGGACTTTCATCTCCCCCTTATAAGTCTGCATTAACCCTCATTCTTTAAAGCCAGGCATCCTGTCACAAGGAAACACTGTTGTGCAATATACCCTATTCCTTATCTATCCGATATGGACTTACCAATCTGGAACGTCCCTACAACTTTTCTTAAGTAATGTCCATATACAACATGAGACAGTGAGCTTTACAACTACAGTTCTCATCATGTGAAATCTCAGGATACACACATACACTCTCTCTCTCTCACATTTCTATGTACATACATACATACATAGTTCTGCCTTAAAACTCATCTCTCAAACTCAGAGACAGCACTCTTAGTTCTAGAATAATAACTATATTATCCTGTCCCCTTCAAGACTTTTTCTGATTTTTATAATCATTTCCCAGTCTTTGTCTTTCCAAATAGAAGTACACTATTCGTTTTTAGTCAGTCCTCATTTCTGAGTCCAGAAAGCCACTTTTAATCTTGCCAGTTAAAAACAAAAAAAGGTCCATGTAAACTATGGACTTTGGATGATAATGATGTATCAATGTAGGTTCATCAATTGTAACCAAGGTACCACTCTAGTGGGGGATGTTGATAATGGGAGAAGCTATGCATGTGTGGGTCAGAGGGTGCAAGGGAAATCTCTGTACTCTCCCCTCAATTTTGCTATGAGCCTAAAACTGCTCTAAAAAATAAAATTTTAATTAAAAAAAAATAATAATAAATAGAAGATTTTAAAAATCAGAATCTTCCAGCAAAGTGGCCATACATGGTATTTCCCAGGACAGTACTGATTCAGGCCTGTCATCACAGAGTAATTATTAACAGCAACCCCATTAACTCTCAAAAGCATCCTGGGTTGCATGATAAATTATATGGTCACTGTACTTCTATGCCTCAGCTTTCCCCATCTAAGAAATAAATCAGTACTTCAAAATCCAAACTCGATAAATAACTAGAGGAAGGGAGTGCGTACCATCTTCCATCTCTTGAAAGATTTAAACATTTGCCACCCAAATTGTTAATACAAGTTTCTTTTCATTTTTATAACTGTCTGCTTACTATCCTCTTTTCCCTCCTCATTTTCCAGGATCTAAATGGTAACATTCTTTTAAACCCCACACATATAACAAGCTAAACATATAATTGGGAAATATACATCTATACTCATTAGCATACTATGTAGTTTAAGAATGTATATACAAATTTTTTTAAAGAATCTGACAAAATTTTTAAAACAAAATGCTTTATGTGAGAAAGTAAGATATTAAACATATACATGGGGGAGGGGAGGGGAGGGGAGTCTGAAAAACAAGGCTAAGTATTAACTGTGGTGATATTTCAGTGGTGATACGAGGTTAATACACTCTTTGTCTCTATTTTCCAGCTTTACTTAAAATGAATCTGTACTGTGTTTATACTGAAAGATTCTCACATGTAGCCAAAGATGTTCATACTAAAGCTGAAGTGAATATACAGGGGAGGCGCCCAAACTTGAATAAATCCCAAACTGCTGTGCTATCTAGGTACAGCCTAAATAACATGAGGTACCTTCAGGAAGGCACAGAACACCCAGGACACGTCTTAGGATAAAGGGATTGTCCTTTGCTTATGCAAAGTACTTCTAATGTCATCAGTGGCAAGAGATTTCTAGAGTTCAAGGTGGTGTTAGAGTAATGGTTCTTACCCAGGTTTAAGCTTGAAGAGGATCCATGTGAAGAGAGGGAAGGAGGTGGTGTCTGTGAATGTCCTGGTCCCTGACTAGGGAGAGGCATGCCCACGGGTCCAGGAGAGGAGGAAAAGCTAAGGCCGTTATAAAAACTGTGTCCAATGGGGGTCAAGCTGCTCGATGTCCTCTTATAAAGGTCACTGCTGCCAGTCAGGGAGTCACGGCGGGAGCCACTGCCAGTGTTGGAGTTTGCAACTAAAATGGAATTAAAACAATGCAGATAAGAACAGGCCTGTTCTTCGAAGAACAAGCCCAGTGACCTGTTCCTAACACTTTGATCCAGACTCCTTACCACCGCAAATTTGTCAGCAGAGACAGCCTAACTGTTTATGTGGCAGTTCTAGGGGCAGGTAAAGTAATAAAGAGGACATGGCTCAGGTTAACATGAAACTCTTTTTCAAACCATCACACGTATGCTAAATTTTCCTTCCTTTTGTGTCTCATATTATGGGGGTGAGGGTGGGTTAAAATCCTCTGATGGCCACATAAGTTATGGGAAAGGTGAAAGAAAATGGGCTAGAAAGAATGCCTTTCATCAACCCAAAGGTTCTAGTAGAAAAATGGAGTAGAAAAAAGATTTGTGAATGGGGTACTGCCCCACTACCCAAGACTTACATATGAAAGCCTGGTTTCTCAAAGGGCTCAATCAAGAGTTACTGCTAGCCCCCAGCTCCAACTTAAGACACTTTCTCTCAAATAAACCCTTCTGTTTTGAGATCACATTGTTTTACAAACACTGCAATTATCCCATCGTTTACCTTACTACTTTCCTGCTTTTTTCTCCCATCAAAACATTTAAAGTATCTCAGTTTAATTCCTTCCTCCCACTTTCCCATAATATCCACCTTAATTCTTCTCAAGAGACTGGAGAAAACTCATGACTCTTTAAGGCCTGCAGATTGTGGAGTACACTACCCTATGATCTTTGGTAAGTCCTCCTCCCTTGGTTCTTAACATCGACATTTGTATAATTCCCTCCACATTCTTCCAATGCCTGCAAAAATCCTCAAGGATTTTCTAATCCTTGAAACAAACGGACTTTGAGAGTATAAATAAGTAGCAACGTGAGTGTAAACCTGAAATAGGCCCCAAATGTGTAACTTGAATAGTCCATTATCTCAAACACATGTGGAACAGCTGGGTTCCCACGGGGCTCGGTCCAGATCTGCCTGTGGTATCTGTCCAGGGTTCCATGCATTGTCAGTGTTCCATAAAGATTGTAAAAATAATTAAAATTCAGTTTCAACAGCACATCAGTCTAATTTCTACCTGCTGTTCCAAACCCTCCAAGGGCTGATCCCAGAGTGGCGCCGAGAGAACTGCTACTTCCAAATCCCAAGGATGTGTTGGCAGGCTGGGCAGAGCCCTGGGAGAAGAGGGAGCTGCTCTGTGAATTGCTGCTCAGAGAGTTGTTGCCATAGAAAGAGCTGGATGCCAGGTTGTTACTGGGCTGCTGCTGGGGCTGGGGCTGAGGCTGCTGAGTTCCTAAAGGGCGAAATGGTCCATTTGTTGTTCCAGCAAGACCACCGGCTGCTCCATTTGCTGAAGCTGCAGCCGCTGCAACAGCTATGTAGAAGAAAGCAAACCATTTGGCTATGAAAGAGATTGGCCACATTTCCAAACTACATTGTTATCCTTTTGAAAACCTTTTAATGTTGCCATATTTTTTCAAAGCAGACACAAACCTTGTAAAGAACTATACAAATCTGTCTTTGATCCCTTCATCTGAAGCTTCTATTTTCTATTTCTACTTTCAATTCAAAGTCAAAATACCATTGAAGCCAAGTTCACTGTATTGACAGCTCTAAAGAGGCTATAGTTTAAAATAGAAATGGATATCAAAAAGTTGTATTTCAAATACAACTACTTCCTAAAATCTCAAGTTCTACAAATATCTACATTAAGGACATTTTTTTCCAGAACCAAATACTGAAGTCCCTCAAATTCCTAGGACACTTGAGCATGTTGCTCTCCCCTAGATGTCCCCACTGTTGCTCCCAAATTTATAATATATATGACTTAAAATAAAAACCTATTGCCCCACCCCCTCAAGCAACAAACAAAAACAAAACAAATACCACATCATCTTAAAATAATGATATGAATTTCACGATATGAAGTGAAATTAGCCTTGGACTTCTGCCAACAGTGCCATTTTGTATGAGTAATCCAACTTCCTATGCTCACAGTAGAGCAGGTCCTTGCTGCTAACCAGCTGGTACATGCTGTCAACAGAATCAGAACCTGATCACTTGCTGCTTCTGATTCTCTCTTTGAAAAATTACAGGGTAGAATTCCTACACTGAGAATGTCAAAGTATATTTCAACACAGTTTAAGAATATCATCCATTGCCCCTTTTAGATCTGAGTGAGTCTACTAAGACGTAAGCTCACCTGCTTGTGCGGCTGAGGAGCTAATGATGACTGGGGCAGGAGCTACAAGTCGAACAGGAGCTCCAAGGCCGTTTCTCGCTCCTGCATTCACCACAAGGGCACCGGTTTGGTCATAGTAAGCAGCAGGAGCCAAGACTGGATAACCTGAGAATATTAAGTTAAGTACACATGAAACAGATAAGTACATATGAATCTAACAAATGTCTCCTGGGCACCAGAATATCTTATTGATAGACAGTTACAAACTCAGCATTGGGATCCTGGCTTCGCCACTTAAGGTAGCTGTACAACCCTGAATCTCTGGGTATCCTCATGAGGATAGTAATAATAACAGCCTCACAAAGTTCTTGTTAAGATTAAAAGATGAGTGTGAAAGATGTAACATGCTACCTGGCACAATAAGGGGTAGTGTTATTTATTATCCACCAAGTGTTAGGGAATTCGGTGGGATAGGGAATACCTGTGCTCTTCAAAGTGCTAACCACAGTTATCACCAGCAACCATACACTGACAATTTTTTTTATGTTTTCTTGCCTACACAAGTTAACAGTAGGTACAAATGATTCCAACAATCAAAGAACTTTCATACCACATAATCTAAGCACAAATATCCTACAAGTTAGCAGGGAAAACCTAGACAGGCTTCAATTAACAGGGTCTTTCAATATTCTATGAGATGGAATCTTCAAATCCTATTGAGCCATAAGAGAAATTATAGGTGACTTCATAATAAAACATAAATGCTTAGTAATTAACAACATGCATGATGCAAGTTCAAGTTACTCAGTGAATTCATAAATAGATCAGTTGATTTAGGGATGTGCCATGGTAAGAACCCATAAACGTATACTGAGGTCTCAGAAGGACCTGTTTCAAAGGAATAACCTCAGACTACATGCAATCCATGCAAAGAATAAGACCAGGAGACAGTGAGCTAAGAATAACCTATATTCAGGATATATATCAATCACAGATAGACAGCTACAAAGCACCTCTACTGTTGGTTCGAGAGAAATCCTAAAAATGTAAGGAGGACACTATCAAGGAATACTAGGAATGTCTTCCTAATAATACTATTCAAAGACATCAGCCTTGGAGTGACGCTGATGCAGTCTGGCCACTCTTTCCACTCTTAACACTGAGGGAGAAAACAGATCATCACCAAAGGAAAATAGCATACTCCAAGCTATGTGTGGAGGTTCACATATCTCCAACATTTAAGACTGAGACTGGCTCAGAACACTAGGTGCTCTCATCAACGAACTATGGTCTAAGTGAGGGCAAGTGTATGTCATCCTCGCCAGTGCCAAATGATGACAAGCCTAAGCAAGCCAAAAGTACTGCCCATTCTCTTCTGAATCTTCCCCAATAAGCAGACTTTTTCACCCTCAAATGATGAGGAACAACAATGCAGCCTCACCTGGCATGCCTGCAGCCAGTCCTTGTCCAAAAGCAAGGGCAGAATTCACTGCTGCAGCTGCCACTAGTGGATCTGCTTGCTGTCCCTGCTGGTTCTGATTTGGGGTCAAAGGACGCTGGCTGGCTCCTCCACGGAGAACCTGGGAGACAAAAATAAATCAACTACTTTCTTTTCATTGGAAACATCTAAGACCCGCCACATGCTTCAGTTGGATCAACTTTAAAACGGATGGTTGTTAACGATTTTTCTGATAATGGTTTTATGTGGCATGGCTGTTAGGATAAAAAAAATCCATTAACAGCATTTCATATAGTGAAATTTCATTCTACCATTCTTAGTTTAAACATATTACCTTTATAAGGAGCCAAGAGCATACAAAAGTGATCATTCATTCATTAATCAAATACTTAATGCCTAACATCTGGCAGGTAATGGGGCTACAGCAATGAACAAGACACACAAAGCTCCTGCCCAACTGGAGCTTTTATTCCAGCGAATGAGAGCTAGACAGTAACTCTACAATAATTAAAAAGTGGGTGAGGGCCTCCCTGGTGGCGCAGTGGTTGAGAGTCCGCCTGCCGATGCAGGGGACACGGGTTCGTGCCCCGGTCCGGGAGGATCCCACATGCCATGGAGTGGCTGGGCCCGTGAGCCATGGCCACTGAGCCTGCGCGTCCGGAGCCTGTGCTCCGCAGTGGGAGAGGCCACAACAGTGAGAGGCCCGCGTAACCACAAAAAAAAAAAAAAAAGTGGGTGAAAAAAAGAGTATGGTGGAGTGGAGGAGGGGTTTAGATATGATAAACAAGTGTAATTTACCCACATCATTAAGTTATAGTATCTGTATCAAAACACAGACACACAGACACAGACACACACACACACACACACACACACACACTAAACTTTCTTTATGGAATGTGAGAACATTTTCTCTACCCTATAACACTATTCCCATTTATCAGGGCCCAAATGGCCCCAAATGAAATCAACAGGTTTGATTTAGGAGGCTTCTGACTTGATCGTTTCTATTCTTCCTCTCATAAATACCACAAACGCACAGTAATCTACATGGATATGAGTATTAGTCAAGAACACTGACATTTCAGCACAGAATACTAGTTCTGTCACCGTGATAAAGGATCTACTTTTCTTTTTATTAATGAAACATAGGTAGTAAGATGCTGATAATCATTCTTATTCTGAATGCTCTGAAGAATCTATTCCAAAAGATCTATCTATGCCAGTAAGTAAAAATGCAAAACCCAATACCAAGGCTAAAATTACCAACGTTTATGCATTTTGCAATGTTTTCAAAGGCAAAGTTCTTATCAGATCATTTTCAGTATCACTCTGCTACTTATAAAAGTTACACATGTAATCAAGAACCCGTGCACAGATTTTTCTTGGTACCATTTGGTAAAAAATGTAAAAGAGAAACACCACAATCAAATATTTATTAAATGAGTACTTTAAATGACCAACACTGTCCATATTGGCAAGAAGAGATGTGTAGACACTTAATTTACCCAAACTTTCTTATTTCTTTATCTGTAAGAATAGTAACAGCTGATCATGCAGATTTGTAGGAAATATTAGAATTAATGTCTGCAAGGCACAGTGCCTAGTACCCAGGAGCTAATCAATAACCAATAGCTAATTCCTATCAAAATATTAGGCAATTCATTTCTGTTTGTGAACCAAAGAATCTAACGGACTTGACAACAGAAGGAGTGCTTCAATCTATATAGGTAGAAGACTCAAGGGAGGCTGCACAGGTGAGAGTCTGTAGAAAATGCCTAACCAATAATCCAGAACAGCTCTCATCCTAGAAGTAAACAGCAGGTACAGAGATATGGCAAATACTAATAGTTCAAGAACTTAAAAAAAAAAAAAAAATCAATGAAAACATCCTTTTCATAGGGCAGAATGAATTAGGCTTATGTTTGGTTAGGAGTTGTGTGAAACATCAGAGGACAGGGAAATGGACAAGGTACCTGAAGAAAGGGGTAGTCCAGACTACTGAGTCCTATTTTACAATCAGGAGAGCAATGTGTTTCCTTTTTGTCAACTCTCTAGAAATCTAAGTGGTTCCCTTGACAATAAATCAAAGTTCTTAAGTCAGCTGCCAATATTCATATTTTAATTTCATAAATGTCAAGCCTGAATTTTATGGAAACAAATATGTAAAATTCCACAAGTAAAATTTTATATACTATAAAATCAACAAAAATGACTGAATATCTACTTGTAAAACACTATCCTAGGAGTTAGTTTACTACCTATCTTCATGATGCAAAAGGTGTTAAATTCAAATTTCTTTTCAAAGGTACTGATTTAAACACAGCATTTAAAATGTAATAAGCAAGTAGATGCTCAATGGAGATATTTTCATTAATAATCATTCATCCTTCTACAGTTCACCATGCTTAGTAGAATC
This sequence comes from Tursiops truncatus, assembly GCF_011762595.2. Classification (NCBI taxonomy): domain Eukaryota; kingdom Metazoa; phylum Chordata; class Mammalia; order Artiodactyla; family Delphinidae; genus Tursiops; species Tursiops truncatus. The sequence continues at coordinate 159,558,803 of NC_047034.1, read as the reverse complement.
ATAATCTATACAGTCTCCCCTAATCTAGAAAGTTCAGAAGCCATTCTAAACTTTTCTCTCTCAAAATGCAACATCCAACACCAAGCCACCACCTGTGCCTGGGTTCAACCTAATATCCAGGATTTTTTCTTTAACAAACATTTTGAAATAGAGAATAACAGTTTTTTTTTTAATCAGGTGTCAAAGGAACCTTCAAAAAGAATGAAAAAGAAATCAGAAGGAAGGTGAAGTGGCCAGGATGTCACTGACTCTACTGAAAGTTTCAGCAATTACATTTGGAAGAGTCAGCATGCCTAGAAGAACATAACAAATGCTTTCTGATAAAACGTAAAGGCCAAAAGGCCGAAAGCAAAGTTTAAAAAGAACCTCTCATTTCAATGACTATGACCAAAAAAGTTCACCAAGAATATCGTATTTTCCTGAAACATCTGACGCCAGAAACTGGCAAAAATATCACTGGAACTAAAATATGGCTACTTGTTAAAAGGTAATGTTAATAATAATAACTTTTTCATAGTAAGGTTTGTTATTGTGGATGACAGAAAACTCTGAAATAATGTACATGATTATCATGCCCATTTTATAGCTAAGGATATGTTCAGAGAAATCATGCAACTTGCCCTAGTTGCAACCAGTTAGTGGTAGAACAAAGACCAGATCTCAGGCTTTCTATCACCATGGTCAGAAGACGTAACAAGTTGTGAACTTACAGATTTGGGTTCAAATCTTCTTCTTTTTTTAAATTTATTTTTGGCTGCACTGGGTCTTTGTTGCCTTTAGTTGCAGAAAGCGGGAGCTACTCTGTTGCGGTGCGCAGGCTTCTCATTGCGGTGGCTTCTCTTGTTGTGGAGCACGGGCTGTAGGCACACGGGCCTCAGTAGTTGTGCCTCGCGGGCTCTAGAGCATGGGCTCAGTAGTTGTGGTGCACAGGCTTAGTTGCTCTGTGGCATGTGGGATCTTCCCGGACCAGGGCTCGAACCCATGTCCCCTGCATTGGCAGGCGGATTCTTAACCACTGCACCACCAGGGAAGTCCCAGGTTCAAATCTTACCACCTTAATAGGTGTGTGATCCTGGGCACACAAATTCCATTTCCTTAATCTTATGCTGGGAAGTCATATAATCTACTTATCAGAATAAAAGAAATTATATGTAGAGCACTTAGCTTTAAACAAAAAGCTTTCAATAAGTACTTATTACTATTTTTCTTATTCACTCTATTAGAGCAAATTTTAAACAAAGCAACTACTTCAGTCTTCTAAATCCATGATTTGGCAGCCATTTAAACACAAAGATCATGACTTGATAAATACCAACTATCCACAAAGAGTAGCTAAGAAATTTATTAATAGGGATCACCCATTCTGTCAACAAACTATCTGCTGAATTCCCTATGCATGTGGTACTAGAATTCTATCTATTGCAACAAAAATCATGCATTAACTTACAAAAAAAATCTGACTACAAAAATACTGACTCAGAGGGGCTTCCCTGGTGGCGCAGTGGTTGAGAGTCTGCCTGCCGATGCAGGGGACGTGGGTTCGTGCCCCGGTCCGGGAAGATCCCACATGCCGTGGCGCGTCTGGGCCCGTGAGCCATGGCCACTGAGCCTGCGTGTCCGGAGCCTGTGCTCCGCGATGGGAGAGGCCGCAGTGGTGAGGCCCGCGTACCACAAAAATAAATAAATAAATAAAATGCTGACCCAGAATAAACTAGCTAGAATTTCAAGACCTGTGTTTTTCCTATAAACTTGTAAAATCTAAAAAATTAAACATACACTCTCCTACTAAAACTGATAAAAAGCAAAGGATTCTTGTTTGGATCATTATCATATGTACATATATGAGCTGGTGTTTTTCCTCAAAAGACAGCTTTAATTTGACGATGCTTATCAAAAGCCTAAATGTTCACTTTATTTACTTGGGGAAAAAACTCCATTTCTAGGACTTTATTCCATGGAAATAATCATGTACTTATGCAAAGAATATTAATCTTATTTATAACACCAAAATATGGCTAAGTTATAACTTAGTTATATAAATATAACATTAATAATAATGGACTGGTCAAAATAAATGAGATACTCTTTAATAGATTTAAAAACGTTAAATAACATGGAAGAGTATAACAACAAGATGCAAAGCCATGTGGACAGCATAATCCCAATTTTATAAGAAATTAATTAAATAGTAAGGCTAGAATGACAGATACCCAACATTTATATTGCTTTTTATCTGACAGGAGGATTTAGGGGATTTTTTTTCCTTCAAGTAATCCAATTCACCACAATTTTCAGCAATAAATAGGTGTTATTCTAGTAAGCAAGAGAAAATGGCCTATCTAATATAAAAAGACGCATCGTATTGCAATTAACTATCCTTTCTCATCTTGGTTAAAAAGCTTACTCTAAGTTAAAAGAGATAAAATAGGTATAAGATTTATGTCCAATTCAACAGATGTTACTATATATAAAATAAACAACAAGGATCTACTGAATAATACAAGGAACTATATTCAACATCTTATAATAACCTATAATGGAAAAGAATATGAGAAAGAATATATATACATACACACACACATATACATATGTATGTATATATGTAGGTATAAATGAATCACTTTGCTGTACACCTGAAACTAATACAACATTGTAAATCAACTTACTTCAATTTTTTTTTTAATTGATGCTATAAATAAGCAATCTGAAGAACTAGTATCTCCCCTTTGGTAGCAAACTACTTAAAGAGAGAGCCAGAAGTGATCAGAGAATGGTGCTTAGAAACTAACTACAGTATCAAAGAAAGAAAACTTCACTATCAGTATGAATACTCAATTTGCCACACTTAACTGGAAAATCCTCTAAGCAGTATCACATGATATGTAATACCATGATCTCAACTAGTCACAATGAACAAGGACCTGATACGTAAAAGACATTCAGTAAAGCACAGTCAAGTCTGAGCATGAACTCAGATACCACACAAGGGAACTCACCCATTCACAATTCAATTTCTCTATCAGGGACGACACTACCTTTTACCTACACACAATAACTAATATTCGCATTCAGGTGGCATAAATTTTGTCTGCACTCACCTGCTGCTGCCCTTGCTGAGCCTGAGGGGTGGTCTGCTGATTAGCAGAGTTTGTTGCTGCGGCAGCGGCAGCAGCTTGCTGCTGGAAGAGGCTGGCAGGGTAGACTCCCCAGGGAGTAACTCCATAATACTGGTGAGGGACCACAGCCGGGCCTAAAAAATAGCAAGAGAAAGGTAAGAAAAGTTTAGACTATTAACAATCATCTCAGTTTCCAAAGACAACCTGACTCAGCAGACACTACTGTAAAATATTAACTTAATATATTGATTCATTCTAGCTACTCATGAATTCTATTTTTAAAAAACAGAAAATATTATACATGATCCCCAAACCAAAGTCTTCTAAAGTCAGTAATATACTCCAGGCCTAGAGGAAGAAGCTAGTGAAGGACCAAGCATTGGAGATACTGAAAGAAAGCATAAGTGATAGAAGCTGGAAGGGGTACGTGTAAGAACAGATGGAGGAATTGGCCTTGCTCAATCAAGAAGGGAAATAAATGTAGAGTTTGTGTGCTTAAAGTGATGGAACACAGCAAAAGATTAAGTTGTACCCTGCTTTCAGTGGTAAGGATGGCACCTGAGGTGACTGACAGGGACAGGGATCTTGGTGCTTCATTAACTCCAGAAGCATGAAAATCCATCAGCTGCCTAACAAAGCCCAAACATGCCACTGAACCTCCACGGCTCAAATCTAAGAGGCTTGGTTTTCCTATTTCTAATGTCACAAAAAGCATTCAGCACAACTACAATCAGACATTGGTATATGAGATTCAAATTTGTCAAAGCTGAAAACAAGCAGAAATAAAAAATGTAACACCTTGACTTCTTACAGACCTGAGTATTCTATACAAAACTAAGCGTTCTGGGCTTCCCTGGTGGCACAGTGGTTAAGAATCTGCCTGCCAATGCAGGGGACACAGGTTCGAGCCCTGGTCCAGGAAGATCCCACGTGCCGCGGAGCAACTAAGCCTGTGTGCCACAACTACTGAGCCTGCGCTCTAGAGCCCATAAGCCACAACTACTGAGCCCAAGTGCCACAACTACTGAAGCCTGCGCGCCTAAAGCCCATGCTCCACAACAAGAGAAGTCACGACAATGAGAAGCCCGCACACAGCAACAAAGACCCGACACAGCCATAAAATAAATAAAATAAATAAATTTATTTTAAAAAAACAACAACAACTAAGCATTCTGCTTTAGCCTAAATAATCTGTTCACCCTCTTTGGAAACAAGCTACAGCTGTAGTCTCTGCCAAACAGAACATGCAACAGAGAAGTAACAGAGCTATGCAGAAAGCAACCTGGGAGGGGCAGAACTCTAAACCACAGAATTCTCTGAAGCTGGTGGCAAGAAACACCAAGGCTTATTTGCCAACTAAGACAAGGACTCAAAGCCAGCTTCTCACATCTGCTGGAACACATCTCTAATAAGAACCTGCTTAGTTAAAGCACAGAGTTTCAAATATTTGCAACCTGATTAAATAATTACTGCACTTTTCAGTGAAGCTCCATAAAGCTGTTTCAAATATATCCATTCTGACATAGTAGCCAAGCCTGTAGAAATATGTACTTCATTAAGTCAAAATCAATTTATACATGTTTTTTGTTTCTCCATTAAGTTCTAAAACACAAATAAGTCAAATTATATCACTGTCCAATATTACTCTGACATTTCTAATTCGGTATTTTCTGTGTCTGTGGTCTTAGCCAAGATCAAGAAGCTCTGTTCATAAAGGTGCCCACTGTCAAACACAGGGCAAAATGGTTCAAAATGAAGGTGCTGCTTAGAAAAACTATGCTACAAAATGAGATATTTTTTAATAATAAACAAATGGGCTAAAAAATGTTAAACATGTAGGCATCTGAATAGTCTAAAAACGATACCTCCAAGTAGGAGAGACTGGTGAGCCCCCCAAACTCAGCTGACTATTGTTTATAAAGTGGGGTGGTCTTGGGACAGTTAAAGAAAGAATGAAAAAGAACACAATGAAGACTACCTATGTCTTAGTTTCCTCACCTGCAAAATGGGTGTAATAGATGTTAGGGTGTTGTCACATCTGTTGTTAAAGGTTGGGGTGCAACCTGCAGTGACAGTCCCAAGGCTCCCCCAAAAGTCAACAAAAGCAAACCTCTACTGTGCAGAGAATGATGTTACAATAAACAACTGCACTGTCCTTTAAGTTTTCTCAACTGGCATTTCTACTACTTTCCTTGGTCATGTCTTGGTCATGTCTTTCCTTGGTCTACTACTTTCCTTGGCTCATGACACAGAGTTTAGGAAAATAGCTCAGGGTGCATCATTAATTGGGCTTGGCTCCTCAGGATGCCTGCTTCAATTCCTGTGTGATTAACACTCCACAAGAATATGCAGTTTCACAGTTTGGGCAGTTAACAGTTCTGGCTCTCTGTGAAAGCCCTTAAGTCATTTTCAGTCTGGCTCAGCTGATAAGTACAAAAGCAAGATTCTCATCACCAAACTATGATCTCAGTGAGGACAAGTGTGTCATCCCTAAGACTAGTTCTTTGTTTCAAATAGCATATAGTAAGTTAGTAGAGGAAAGTTTGCAGAGGAAAGAAAGTACAGAGAAGACAATTCAGGATAACACAGACATTGTATACTACAGTGGAGTGCATGCATAGGCTTTGAGCTAGATCTGGCTCAAACCCGAACTCTACAACATTTAAATTGTGTGACCCCTACTGCCCAAAGCAATCTACAGAATTAATGTGATCCCTATCAAATTACCCATGACATTCTTCACAGAACTGGAACAAATAATCCTAAAAATTATATGGAACCACAGAAGACCCAGAATTGCCAAAGCAATCCTCAGAAAAAAGAACCAAGCAGGAGGCATAACCCAGCCAAACTTCAGACAATATTACTAAGACACAACAGTAATTGAAACAGTGTGGTACTGGCACAAAAACAGACATATGGATCAATGGAACACAAGAGAGAACCTAGAAATAAACACACACACCTACAGTCAATTAATCTTCAACAAAGGAGGCAAAAATATACAGTGGAAAGAAGACAGTCTCTTCAGCAAGTGGTGCTGAGAAAGCTGGACAGCCACATGTAAATCAATCAAGTTAGAACACAGTCACACCATACTCAAAAATAAACTCAAGGGCTTCCCTGGTGGCGCAGTGGTTAGGAGTCCGCCTGCCGATGCAGGGGACGCGGGTTCGTGCTCCGGTCCGGGAGGGTCCCACATGCTGCGGAGCAGCTGGGCCCGTGAGCCATGGCCGCTGAGCCTGCGCGTCTGGGGCCTGTGCTCTGCTACGGAGAGGCCACGGCAGTGAGAAGCCCGCGTGCCGCAAAAAAAAAAAAAAAAAAAAAAAAACCTCAAAATGGCTTAAAGACTTAAATATAAGACATGACACCATAAAACTCCTGGAAGAGAACATAGGCAAAACATTCTCTGATATAAATCATAGCAATCTTTTCTTAGGTCAGTCTTCCAAGGCAACAGAAACAAAAATAAACAAATGGGACCTAATCAAACTTACAAGCTTTTGTGGACTTCCCTGGGAGTCCAGTGGCTAAGACTCCATGCTCCCAACGCAGGGGACCCCGGTTCCATCCCTGGTTAGGGAACTAGATTCCACATGCCACAACTAAAGACTCCGCATGCCACAACTAAGACCCAATGCAGCCAAATTATTAAGTAAATATTAACAACAACAACAAAAACTTACAAGCTTTTGTACAGCAAAGAAAACCATAAACTAAACAAAAAGACAACCTACAGCCTAGGAGAAAATATTTGCAAATGACGAGACCGACAAGGGCTTAATTTTCAAAATATACAAACAGCTCATGCAACTCAACAACAGCAACAAAAAACAAACAAACCAATAGAAAAATGGGCAGAAGACCTAAAGAGACATTTCTCCAAAGAAGATATACAGATGGCCAACAGGCACATGCAAAGATGCTCAACATTACTAATTATTAGAGAAGTGCAAATCAAACAACAATGAGGCACCATTTCATACCGATCAGAATGGCCATCATTAAAAAGTCCACAAATAACAAATGCTGGAGAGGCTGTGGAGAAAAGTGAACACTCCTACATTGTTGGTGGGAATGTAAGTTGGTGCAGGCACTCTGGAAAACAGTATGGAGGTTTCTCAAAAAACTAAAAATAGAGTTGCCATATGATCCAGCGATTCTACTCCTGGGCATATATCCAGACAAAACTATAATTCAAAAAGATACATGCACCCCTATGTTCATAACAGCACTATTCACAATAGCCAAGACATGGAAACAACCTAAATGTCCAGCGACAGATGGATGGATAAAGAAGAAGTGGTACATATATACAATGGAATACTACTCAGCCATAAAAAAGAATGAAACAGGGCTTCCCTGGTGGCACAGTGGTTGAGAGTCCGCCTGCCGATGCAGGGGACATGGGTTCATGCCCCGGTCAGGGAGGATCCCACATGCCGCAGAGCGGCTGGGCCCGTGAGCCGTGGCTGCTGAGCCTGCGCTCCGCAACGGGAGGGGCCACAGCAGTGAGCGGCCCGCGTACAGCAAAAAAAAAAAAAAAAAAAAAAAAATGAAATAATGCCATATGCAGCACCATGGATGGACCTAGAGATGATCATACTAAGTGAAATAAGTCAAAAAGAGAAAGACAAATACCATATGATATCACTTATATGTGGAATCTAAAATATGACACAAATGAGCCTATCTATGAAACAGAAACATAGAAAACAGACTTGTGTGTGTGCGTGTGTGTGTGTGTGTGTGCGCGCGCGCGCGTTCGGGGGGATGCCAGTGGGGAGGGATGGATTGGCAGTTTGGAATTAGCAGATGCAAACCATTATATATAGAATGAATAAACAACGAGGTCGTACTGTATAGCACAGGGAACTATAGTCAATATCCTGTGATAAACCATACTAGGAAAGAATTTTAGGGACTTCCCTGGCAGTCCAGTGGTTAAGACTTCATCTTCTAATGCAAGGGGTGTGGGTTTGATCCCTGGTCAGGGAGCTAAGATCCCACATGCCTCAAGGCCAAAAAACCAAAACATAAAACAGAAGCAATATTGCAACAAATTCAGTAAAGACTTTAAAAATGGTCCACATCAAAAACACAAAACAAAACAAAAAACAAAAACTTTAATAAAATTTTTAAAAGACTGTATATATGTATAACTGAATCACCTTGCTGTATAGCAGAAATTAACACATTGTAAATCAACTGTACTTCAATTTAAAAATATAGAAAAATTTTAAAACAAAAATTAAACAATTTTGCACAAATAAAACAAGGTAAATATGGGATATTATAGATATATTAGTTAACTCGATGGAGGGAATCCTTTCACAATGTATACATACATTAATGTTGTATACTCTCAATACATTACAATTTTGTCTGGCAATTATATCTCAATAAAGCTGGAGGGAAAAGTAGAGACTAAATAAATAAATTGTGTGACCTCAAGCAAGACAGCTCTCTGAGCCGCAAATTCCTAATCTGAAAAGCCATCATCCAACAATTCATATGAATGAAAAGCACTCACTGGCAAACAATTAATAAGGGTTCAATAAATATTAATGGTAATTAGCAAAGATTCTACTTCCCCTAAAGGCAACAGGGGCAGAGAAATTATACTACATATGTTCCCATCACAACCCATGCCAAAATGTGAACAATTCTAAAGAAAACAATATGAAATTCTATGCTGCATTTGAGTTCATAATTACAAATCACATGCTATAAAATATGTGAAATCTTACAAATAATATTTAGTCACAATTAACATGACTTGGAGGGATGTCTCCAAAGAATATTTACTTTGGAAGACATTAAGTCTGTCCTAACGTTGAATTCAATCTACCATATATTTATGACCGCACCATGTTGACAGCTACTGTGCCACACAGAGTCAAGTAACAAAAGTGTCTGCCTTTGAAAGAGTTCAGTCTCAAGGGGGAAGAAAATCCAGTCATGTACACGTCCACAAGCAAATAAATACAAAGTGATGATTAGAGAAAGAATAGGGAAAGGTCAGCAAAGGAAGGCTTTCTAGAGGTGACAATAGCAGCTAAGAAGCTTCCCAGGCAAAGAATGGAGAAAGAGTTTACTCTAGAGGACTAAGAAGACCATAATGTCCAAAGACACAGAGGCCTAAACCAGTGTGGTATGTGTAGCAAACTAAAATCAATTTAGTACGGCTAGAATGTACGGTATGAGCCAGTGGGAGCCAATTTGAAGGGGGAGAAAGTGGCGCACATGTAGAGACATCCATATAGTCGTGGAGAGATCCCTATACCTAGTGGGTCCAAATCCTCACTAATCCTCACAATGTCATGGCAGTTCCTTAGAAACACTGATTCCAAGGAACAACCCACCACCCACCATCACCACCACCACCACCCAAGTAGTTTGGAATGACCAGCCATACTGACATTAACTGCAGTATGCTATATTAAAGTGGGTAAGACAGAAATCAATGAAGGGTTTAAGTAGAAGGATAAAAGGGTAAGATTTGTGGTTGAGACAGTTTTCTTGAACAATCTAGGTGGATGAAGAAGGGGAAGGAAGGAAGAAAATTGAAAATATGTAAGAAAGGGGCTTCCCTGGTGGCGCAGTGGTTAAGAATCCGCCTGCCAATGCAGGGGACACGGGTTTGAGCCCTGGTCCAGGAAGATCCCACATGCCGCGGAGCAACTAAGCCCCTGCACCACAACTGCTGAGCGTGCGCTCTAGAGCCCGTGCTCCGCAACAAGAGAAGCCCCCTCAATGAGAAGCCAGTGCACCACGACAAAGAGTAGCCTCTGCTCGCCACAACTAGAGAAAGCCCGTGCACAGCAACAAAGACCCAATGCGGCCAAAAATTAATTAATTAATTAATTAATTAAAAAGAAAGCACATAAGAGAGAACAGTAAAAGTCTACGTAAAGATTAAACAGACCTGGACTAGGGTAGACTAGAGGTAGTAGGAAGACCTGAGCAAGAGGAGAAATTCCCGAAATATATATGAGCGACTGGTGCCTTAGTGGATCAAAAATATCTATACAGTAACACAACACTGTAAATGAACTATACGTCAAATAAAAATTAATTAATTAATTTACAAAGGAAGTGGCCTAAAGGCATTTGCACCACTTTAAAAAAAAAAAAAAAAAACGAAAAACAAAAACTATACAGGAGGTGGCTGATTAACCTGCCTTTAAATGTGTTCACGTCTGAGGTTACAGCTAAGCAGAGATGTCTAACTGGCCGACAGATGGTCCTGGAAATCAGGAGAGAAATCTCCACTGGAGACGTGGATTTGTGAGAGTATAAAGAATGTGTGCCCATCAAAATGACTTTTTAGCAGGTGAGAAAATCCCTCATGTGGCAGAATGTCTCACCTAGTGTCGCTGCTGCAGCCAATCCAGCTGTGTAGGGGTCCGTCCCTGGGGGCGCAGCACTGATGATGTATGGGTTGGGGACAAACGCAGCGGGAGCTAAACCTGCTGAAAACATACCTGTCAGTAAAAACAAACTTGACTAAAACTGCAGCCCTACCAAACACCTACACAGTTTGGCTAATCATTCCAGGCTGTAGGTGAGGAAAAAAAGAAAAAAGAGGAGATAGGATAGGTTGAGACTAAAAAGGATTTTAAGAAGATAAAATAATCCTTGTACTAAAGATTATGGTGACATCTATCTATCGTCTATTTTTTTTAGCCTTTGCTAAAGACGTACAATTAAAACTGCTATGCAGTTTTTAATTCAGCACAATTTCTAAAGGACTATCAAAATTACATTATAACAGGCTAAAATAAAGCAATTTAAAAGACTTTGTAATGGGATAGAAGGATTTATTTCCATTTAAACAATTTTCCAGTTTTCCACAAAGAAGATGCATGCATATTTATAAAGACTACTACCTACAAGTATAAATTAAGTAAGACCCAAGCAAAGGCCTTTATGCCTAGACTTAATACTGTTGACCCTTTAACAAAGCAGGGGTTAGGGGGTGCTGACCCCTACGTGGCCAAAAATTCATGTACAACTTTAAAGTCAGCCCTCCATAGCCACATTTCTGCATCAACGATTCAACCAACCGAGGATCAAGTAGTACTGTAGAACATTTACTGAAAAAAAATCTGAATATAAGTGGACCTGCGCAGTCCAAACCCATGTTGTTCAAGGGTCACCTGTATATCTAGGTTGGAAGCAAGTCTTTTCTTCCACAGCATTCCACAATCCATGATTGGTGATCTTCTATCTATTCAATCGTGTCATTTTAACATATTAAAAAAAAAAATTTCTACTTGCATAGCACTTTGTTTCAAAGAGACCTGAAAAAAGTGGGGGAGGGGTATAGGGGGTCTAGGCAATAAGACAAAAATATGCACATCAAAACATTAATAAGTGCAACAGGAAAAGGGCAAAGCTACTGTACTGTAAAAACCAGTGATTATATGATAATACTTTTTAAAATTTTCAATACATGCTACTTGGAAAATAGGCTTAAAAGTACTACTTGCTACTTAATAAGATGTGACATTGATATATCCATAGTCTACACAAGCCCAACAAGCACAAAATTACTGTCATTTGAGTTCATCCAAACCTACCAACAGAGTTGATGCTAGTCACTACTACAGTAAATACTTTAAATACTGAAACAGCTGAGGCAGAGCAATAACTGGATACCAAGAAATCTCATCAGTTGAGGTCTAGAAAAATAAGAATGTTGCTAAAGACAACTGGACAAGAGTAAGAGGCCATTTATTGTACCTTGAGGGATTTGTCTGGACTTTGACAATCAGTCTGCTGGGTTCCACAGCAGCCGCTATCCTAAAATGGGGCCACCCCTATAAGGGAGCTTTCGGCTCAAGGACTTACCAATGTGGGGTTGATGCGCGGCTGCCAGCGCGTACTGCTGCTGCTGAGCGGCTGTCAACTGTTGGACAGCAAGTGCGTTAGGTCTTTGGAACAGCTGAGGGAAGAAAAGGACATGATGAGGTTAGAGAACCTGTCTTGTGAAATAATTTTAAAACCTCTCTGAATAAGAATTTCCATAAACCCTTGTTTAGACAGGATGCTTTAAACAAAAATGTTCTCATGTTCTACTCCATTCCCTTGGTATCTATGATGCTTCATAGTTCCGTTTTCCCTCTCTTGCTTTACCTCAGTTTGGTGTGCCTGGTTCCCACGTGCTAACTACTCACAGGTTGTATGTCCCCTGAACCACAAACATACATACAAATGCCCTAAGAACTATTCCAGGTCTGAGGTTGCTGCCTGATCCAGAGCAACTTAAAAACTAAATGAGTATATTACAAATGACTTACCACGTTGCACTGAGTGCTGTTACCTCCCTTCAGTTCTTTTACGAACCCCACAAACACTCTGAATTAATTCTCACCTATTCATACTTTGGAGTATTCATTTCATCCTCTGGCTGCCTCTTCTTGGGGAAATAATATTGGATACCTTCCTCAACTAGTGGCTTATCATAATGGGTAAATTGGACAACTGTGCAATTTGGGGGGGCTCCCGAGTTTCCTAGAATACCAATTCTTTTATACATAAGAAAAAAAAAACAACAGAAGTATAGCTGCTACTAACGAAACCTGGATTATGAGCTCAGACCTAGCACGTTGTTAAGTTCCCAAGGAAAGGAGTTCAAAGGTCTTGACAAGAATATCCCAAGATTCTCTCTTATTACAAAGTCAATCACTCATTCTTTCATTCATTCTACAAATATTTATGAAATAACACCTGCTAGGTACTGTGCAAGGAACGAGGAACACAGCACTGAATAAAATGTTCATACATTTTAATAGGAATAGTTTTGGTACAAAGAAAGGGGATTCCTGATTTTGGATTGCCCTGATGTGCCTCCTTCCAAGGGGTTACACTAAAGTCTTCTTTATTTTCTGAAATCAGACTAGGAGAATTTACTGATGGGACCTCCCTACAGAGGACCTTCAACCTACCTGCTCTTTCTACAGGACTTTTCAATGTTTCAGCTAACTTCACTGGATGATATATAACAGACACCATGGATCTTGCATTACAGATGTCTTCATAAAAAGACCTGATTGTTTCAGACATTAGGAGATAATGTCACTCTGACAACTCGGCTTAATTATCATCACAACTGAACTTTTGACTTCTTATTTATTTATTAGGCTGTGCCAGGTCTTAGTTGCAGCATGTGGGATCTAGTTCCCTGACCACGGATTGAATCCGGGCCCCCTGCGTTGGGAGCACAGAGTCTTACCTACTGGACCACCAGGGAAGTCCCCAACTGAACTTTTTTTTTTTTGGTACATGGGCCTCTCACTGTTGTGGCCTCTCCCATTGTGGAGCACAGGCTCCGGACGCACAGGCTCAGTGGCCATGGCTTACGGGCCCAGCCGCTCTGCGGCATGTGGGATCTTCCCGGACCGGGGCACGAACCCGTGTCCCCTGCATCGCAGGTTGACTCTCAACCACTGCGCCACCAGGGAAGCCCCCCAACTGAACTTTTAATGTTATCTTAGGTGGTGGACTTTATTCTATGATCTGGTTACTTCTGTGCCTCAAATATGTGAGTAGACTGATTTTAAAAAATTGTTTTTAAAAGGTGAATATTCTGAACATACTGGCCAATTGTATTTGTTACCTCTCTTTCTATATATTCATCTTTCTAAAAACCAGAGTAGGGGCTTCACTGGTGGTGCAGTGGTTGAGAGTCCGCCTGCAGATGCAGGGGACACGGGTTCGTGTCCCGGTCCGGGAAGATCCCACATGCCGCGGAGCGGCTGGGCCCGTGAGCCATGGCCGCTGAGCCTGCGCGTCCGGAGCCTGTGCTCCACAACGGGAGAGGCCACAACAGTGAGAGGCCTGCGTACCGCAAAAAAAAAAAAACAGTAAAATAAGCCTCTGCTTTCACAGTATGAATGACAAAAGTAAACACGTACTACAGATTTCAAAAATACTTTAGAGTTTTTTATTTTCAAAGGTTAAAGAAAAGAAAAACTTCATTATGATGCTGGTAAAAAGATAGTACTACTTTACAAGCATTGATTAAATATCAAGTATTCAAAAGAAATATAGAGGGCTTCCCTGGTGGTGCAGTGGTTGAGAGTCCGTCTGCCGATGCAGGGGACACGGATTCGAGCCATGGCCGCTGAGCCTGCGCGTCCGGAGCCTGTGCTCCCCAACGGGAGAGGCCACAACAGTGAGAAGCCCACGTACCGCAAAAAAAAAAAAGAGAAAGAAATACAGGAATCTATTGACAAACATATCAAAACAACTGTTCACTCCAGGAAAGGAGCCGACCAGTACTATTTGGTAACTACGCCCTGTGATCATTGCCAGGCTGGTTTCTGTTTCACCTCAAGGACAGTGCCTCTGGAGTGCTCTTACCAACAGCTCCTCCCCACCCCCCGCAAGACAGGCAGCCAGGAGGCAGGAAACAAGTAAAATAGTGGAAAGCTGTTTAAAAATGTTTTCCAAGGTTGTGAAAATACCTCACAGTTCCACTAAACAACTACTGTCCCTTCAATGGATCTCTGGAATTTTCCTAGCCTAAAACCTTTTGAAATATTTAACATCTCAGACACCGCTCATGCTAGCCTCTTCCCTCTACCCTTCTTGGGCCTGCTGCCAATAAAATAACTCATTTCATTCAACAAACATTTTTTTGAGCACTTATTATTAGCTAGGCACTGCAACATGAAGTTAGGGAAATAAGGATACTAGTGTGTTCAGAATACAACTCTTGAGGTTATCTTGACTTATTAACTGAAAACAGTACTCCAATACCATTCCATTATGACTTATCCTCACTTCACATGCTTTTAACATTTCATGTAACACTATACGTATGTACTGTATCTGTAAATATACATATAAATACACAGTGTGTGAATAAAGTAACCATTCCGCATTACATCAGTCTGTGGTCCTCACTACCATGTTACCACTGAGAGTAGGGACTGTTACTTTTAACTAAAAACATATAGGCCCTATAAAAACACCCATATATCCTGCGTTTGAGAGCTGGTTAATATCTCAGTGATTATGGCAAAAAGAGAAGGAATTATTTTGAGTGCATTTTGCAATAAACAATTAACATAAGTAAATTATGCATTGACAACAGGCAGATTTGATTATAGTATAGATTACAGCAATTCTAGCACATTTTCTTTATGTAAATGGTCCAATATTAACTGGAAATACAGGTTATTCAAAACAAAATTGGGTAACTGGCAAGTGATGGATTCTAAAGGATCCTGAAAAACTCATACAAATGCCATCTGCTGGGCAAAGTGCTGAACTCTGTCAACATTTTCATGATTTTCACAGAGTAAGCCAATAATAACTGAGAAACACAATACTGTGAAACTTGGGGAAAATGCTTATTTTAAGGTCAGTATAATGATAAATGTGCCACAATTTATTGCCATTTACTTAGGGAGAATTCATAAGCTATTCAAGAAACTGAATGCAGGGGAAAATATGTCAACTATTTCAAGCTTATCAAGGTTCCTAATAAGAAATCCTGAAGGCATAATTTGGGAACCACACAAGCAAGCTTGTTTAACTCCCTTCTGTGACACTATATGAGCTAACAAAAGATACCCTGCATGGTTTATATTCCAGAAGTGATTCCAGGCAGTCAAAAACACCCAACATAGTGACTGGCATACAGCTGGCACCTGATAAGAGACAGCTATTACTACTATTGTTATCAATAATAATTGCTGGCATAAAAACATTGTTGTTGAGTTTTCAGAATCTGGAAGAGTAATATCTAAATATGGAGTTAGCCAATGTCAAAGACTATCCTTTCTCCCCCCAAAATAAAATGTACTGCCAGGCCTGGCTTCTTACCAGTTTAAGGCAATATACATAGTGGAGAGAGGACAACAGCACAGAGTCTGGGGCCAGAAAGCCTGCATTCATGTCTCAGCTCTACCACTGACTGTGTGTGTGAGACACTGGGCAGGAAAACCTCTGTGCTTTACTCTCCTCCTCTCTCTAACAGGGATAATAAAGATTTGTCTAACTCATAAGGTTGTTCTAAGTATTAAAATCAATACACATAAAGCACTTGAAAGTCCTTTATATGTGATATTCTTTATGATGAATGAGGAGAGCACCCACACACACGGACAAAGCCCTTCTGTGGGCCACCTCTTACAGCTCATCACCCAGTACAGCAGCCCAGGATGGGGACAAGGAAAGCAGAAGGCAAGACTCTTCTGAGTCAGTGTTAAAGTCAAAACCCCACTGAGTTCATGAGCACCAGCTGCCGTCAGGTCACAAAAAGGGAAGAAAGAAAAACCTTTTTAGTTTTTGTTGTCGATGAGTATTTTTTAAAACATACTCCTTGCAGAAAAAACTAAGAATGCAGTTGAATACTCCATGCATCAAAAGGTGTTACATTTCTAGTACTAGGTCCAAAGGAAACAGCTAGGAGCTAGAAACCAAAACAAAGATGTTTGCATAGCTGGTAGTGTATGATCTGCAGTTAAGTCTGTAAGCTTCACGATGTCTTAATTTTCTTATCTATAAAAATAAATAAATAAATTCTGCCCAAGTAAATTGTAAAAAAAAAATAAATCTATAAAAATATAATAGCTGCCCTACCTCATGGGGCTATTGTCAGAATTCACAGAGAAAAGCCCTTCAAACACTACGAGTATTACATCAATAGTGGGGCTATAAATTTTTAAGAAAAAACTATATCCTGGAGCTAGTCCTCAGTATATGAAATTTGTGAATGTTTGCTACTGTCTGAAGCTTCTAGATCAAAGTTCATTTTTGACCAGGTTATTTGAACAGCTGCAATAATCAACTAATAATTATAATGATTTTTGGTTAAACAGGTACATACAAACTATGCTGTCAATTTTTTAAAAAACAAAAAATTCATATTTCTTTAGCAGAAGAAGAATTGGATTCCAAAATAAATGATTTATAAATAAGGTGAGGAAAAATATATCCTTCCATCAAATAAGTTAGTCTTTTGAGAAAAATCATATTCTAAAATTTCAGCAAAGTCAAGTAACAATAAAGGCAAGTTTCAACTGACCTAACTGCTAGCTAAAGTCAGCATTTTAACAGTGACTGTACGCATGACACTGACAGAATAATCTTCCTCTTATTTATAAACTGAAAAGAAAGCCAAGAATTTTAAACACCTATATTAAAACTATGCACACACCTGGTCTCATAAGAATGACATTTAAATCACTACCACACTTTAAAAAGCAATGCATGCCAATTTCCTCTCCCATCTGACTAGGGCTTTCAGAGTACTGTCTCTTTGTTTAAAATTCATGCTTAACAGGTTAGAGCTTTAGTACTTCAGTACACAATTTTGTAAAACATGCCACATCATTGGGTTATTTTTATATTAACTGAACCCTAAATAAAGAATATCAACAATTAACCAGATTAACCCACCTGATTACCAATCTTGGCTTTGGTTTCTGTTACATATGATTGTAATATAATGAAACCTAGTAATATTTTTCTAAAGTATACTTAGGTAAATATAGATAACTGCATAGCTATTTATTAAAATAAAGAATATTGCTCAAGCATCAAAACACAAAATGGTATGAACACAGTATATGTGAGCTGTTCACTTTGTTTTCCAGGATTAAAGAGAAGACAATGAGGGGAAAATGAGGAAAGAGATATCAATGAGCATTTCAAACTACCCTAAATTAAGGGTTCCTAACCCCAGATCTTTGTACCTGGGGCAGATAAAGTTATCTTTATTGTCATGAAATTTAGCATGTCCTTCAATTATTATTGTAGGCAACAAATCACATTAAATTTAGCCACAAATCTGTGATTTAATCACCAACAGAAATCATATATACTTTCATGTTACTTTATGATTGTTAGACATTTCAAAATCTTGCTTATGCTCGTTATGACGGCTAGTACAACTACCTCTATCTCATGCATCACATGATAAAGAAGCAAATCTGTTCAATTTGTTGCCAAATTTGCTGTCAAACAAATTTGTTGTCAAATATTGTTATAGCTATTTTTATATAATTGGCTTTCTCTGTAATCCTACTTACACTATACATTTTAAAACAGTATTCTAAGAATTCAGTCTGAGATCTTACCTAACTGCTAAGGGGTTCATGGCACCAAAAAAGGAATCCCTGCTCTAAATACATCTCAGGTTAAGTTTATGGTTAACAGTGGCTAGACAAGTAATTTAACTATCCAAAACCAAAGTATCCCTAAGTACAGTTAGATTGTAATAAATTAAATGAGAATTACCTTTTCTGTATTTTCAGGCTGCTTTATATTATGTGTCTAAATATAAGCTGATATTGTCTTATGAAACCAACTTATTACACCAAATGAAATGAAACAGGACACAAGAAGGAATTATTTATTTTGTCAATTTTCAAACATAAAAGCACAAAGCTACCCTACCAATTATAGCAAATAACTCAAAACTTAAAAAAAAAAAAATCCTCTGATGCCCGTTTAAGAAAGCCATGATAAAAATGTACAGAAAAATATGTGCCACATGAGACCTTTGGTTCAATCCTCACAATCATTAATATTGTCTGTACTCAGTCGTGGCTCTCAAGGCCTCTGTGACCTGGACTCAATAACCAAATGCATCTATCTCCTTTTTACCTTCTACGTGTATCTTCTACTCTTGTCAACCAATGACCACACCACTGTCATTTCCATCTCCATACCTCTGTTCTCTTAACTGCAGCAATATACGTACATTCCACGTGTCATTCAAGTTAGGTCTATGCAAACTTGGTCCTCATTGAGCCCTCCCCTGGTCTGACAGGATCCTCGACCAAGCAATTTAGCACTTAGTTCCTCAACCATTCCATAATTGTTTCATGTATGATAGTCACTCTATGAACACTAGCTCTGTTCTCTATGGACAAAACCTAAAGTTCCTGGAAGGACACAACAGTCAACAGTTAACTGACTAATATGGGCAAAAGAATGCTACTAAGCTAACACTCAGCACAGAAAAACTAAACCATGATAATTAAGTCATTACTTCTTAAAAATGTCTTGTTAATGACCATAAGACAGCACAGCAGTCGGTTAAGACTCACAACACTATCTATGCAACCCCACAAGTCACTTTTCTTCAACCTCAACTACCAGCTAGGGTGACTGTTTGTTTCTACATTATCTATTGAACACATATATGTTCATTTCTAATTTTAAGCCTTTAGTTTACTATTTCCTCCACTGGAATTTTCATTCTTCTCCTGGTATAAACGTCTTGCAAGGCACAGCTCAAGATCCACCTCTTCCATAAGTCCTTCCTTCCCCAGGTTAAGAGTATGCTCTCCCTAGGACATGGGCATAAATGGTCTCATCACTTGTCATGCAGTATTTCCTTGTACTATTTAAATGACCAAATGAGCCATAATAACTAAACTGAGAGCCATGGGGTTGGGGGAGCCCGTTCCATTCATGAAAGATATGCTTGGCTACAGGTGACAACAAGAAATGCGAACAGAAGGTTATAACCTGCAGTCCACAGATCTGTGATCTCCCTGAAGTTATCCACAAAATAGAGTGTCAAAAGAATTATGTTTTTCTGATGAGAGGACTATGGCTTTTGATCAGATGGCAAGAGGGCTCTGACAGTAAAAAGGTTAAATACTGATTCAGGAGGTAAATTTACTGGATATGATAACAGGTCCAGTTATTTGTCTATGAGGTACACCTACTGGGCTAGACCTAAACGACTCACATATTAGAATGGATGCAAGGCCTCAAAGAGTAGCCTCCAGACCTCTTAGAAGGCTAGTTTCCAGTTTTAGTTTTGGGAAGTATATTAAATACGGGGGATGTTCTGAGATAATATAATAGGGGTATGGAAAAGGTTCCCTGGAAATTTGTTCCACTAAAGCAAAGCAGAGGACACAGAGGAATCAAGACCCCAGCTTACCCTCTAAGGAGATTACAATCTAGCAGAGGACATGTAATCATAACACAAAGCAGAACACGATGACTCCTTTTCTTAAGGGAAGCACAAAACACTACAGGGTTCGAAGGAGACAGACATGACAACTTTTTGATTTGGAAATCAAGAAAGGTAACAGCACTGGACCTTGAAGAATGAGAACCATTTTAATTAGTAGAAAGGGGAATAAAACGTTAACGAAAAGCAAAAGGGTAAAAAAGATTAGAAGGATAAAGTGTAGGAACAAACACCAATTTACAGTAGAGCAAGGATCCTTCCTTCTTAATTACTACTGGCTTTTATGCTGGAGCCTTTGGGAAGTTAAGGGTCTTGAAGAGTCTTGGGCCAACGGTTCCCAGGCATGCTATTAGGCTGCCAAGTACAAGAATGTGTACAGCCATCTACTCAGAATAGCAAGAATTATGAGCCCATGGGACAAAGTAACAATGATCACATCCTATGATGATGGTGTACCTGTGTAACAATGTCCCTATACTGCAGCAACCAAGACATGCATGGGAAGTCAGAACCCAAAAATAGTTTAACTTGTAAAATAATGACGTTAATGTCCAAAAACTGCTGAAATGGGATACATGGTAAAGGCACCCAAGGTTTTATAAATCTGAGTGGGTGGTGTCTTTGATTTAATTGTGTTAACTATTTGTGGGTATGCAAAAGTACATTTCTGTTCAAGTCCTAATAATTATCCAGGCTCCTCAAAAATTGACAGAATTATTTTGAAACCCAAGATCAATAAATCAAAAGAGAATCCCAGCTCTGATTATGACGTAAAGAACAATTATATGAAAGAGAATCAGATTTTCATTCATAAGAGGTTGGAGACAAACACTTTTTTTTTTTTTTTTTTGCGGTACGCGGGCCTCTCACTGTTGTGGCCTCTCCCGTTGCAGAGTACAGGCTCCGGATGTGCAGGCTCAGTGGCCATGGCTCACAGGCCCAGCCGCTCTGCGGAACGTGGGATCTTCCCGGACCGGACCGGGGCACAAACCCGTGACCCCTGCATCGGCAGGCGGACTCTCAACCACTGCGCCACCAGGGAAGCCCAAACACTTCTTAAATAAACACTTCTTCAGCAACAAGCAAAGAGTTAGATTAGGTTAGATTGGGAATGGAAGCTAAGAACCAAAGCCGACTAGAGTTCTACGGGTTGCTAGGGGAAATTCAGACCAATGAGACAGAGTAAAAGAAAGAATTCAGATAAAACTTCTTGAGATAACTAGGTTAAAGGAACCTGATTAGAATCAGCCTGCACTTAACATACCTCAATTTAGATAGAGAAATTACCACATTAATGTTCTAAGCTGAACAAGTTGAATTCTACACAGTAACAGTGTGTCCCTATGTTTGCTGATGTGACACAAAATATCTTGAAGTCTATGATCTCCTCAGCGTCTGAAGTAATTTCTGGCTTCACTTAAAAGTGCTGTTTTGAGGATTCATTGTGAGAAAACATTAAAAAGAAGACAAAAAGCACAGGAAGTCAAATTCCTATGGAAAGGTGAGCATAACTACTGGGAACTACGGGGAGAGTAGTGTACACTTTTAGTTCACTTTCTCTCTGGAAAAAGAGTTGGTTAATTAAACCTAATATATCCATCTGATATGAGCACAGATTATGCACATCACATCACCCCTTAAAGGGGTTTGTTTTTGTAAACTTCACATGGCTAACTTTATTATCCAATCATCTATCAATCAAAATTCATTTAAAATCAGCCATTTATGACAACTAAAGGGACAGTATGGTACAACTGATCTACAAAGACCATAAGCCAATTTTCCCCATAGAAAAAAATTATAGATATGTAATTTCTAAACTTCAAAATCAGATTTTAACCTTTCAAACCTAGAAGTTTATATTTATATTCCAAAATTAAGGAGCATCAGAATTCATGGCCCATAAAACTGCTTGTAGCCACAAAGGAGAACCTGTGGTACTTAACATATCAGGAGGCTACCTACCCCCGTTTTATAATTCAGACAGCTAATTTTCCTTTAAAAAAAATTAAACGAAAGAATCAGTAAACCCTAGAGTTAGTCATACCATGCCTTCAAAACCAGAAGGCACACATACAATATATTCCAAAGACTTATGAATAATAAAAGAAAAGCCAGGTCATTTCACTGCAGATTTTATGTCGCATGATTTGCGTTTTTCCCCTAATTACACTCTAACTCTTTTGAAAGGTACCAGGTATGTCTGTTACCTGCAGTAACTCACTTAATTAAAAGACAGGACTAATAAGACATCTGGCACTGGACTCCTGACAGTGGCAGACAACAGAGTTTACTATTTTAAAAACAAAAACCAACAGCAGTACAATCACATTAATCTTCAGTGAATTAATTTAACATTCAAGAGGATTGTGTTACAAGAGGTAACACCACCACATCCCCTCCCCAGGCCCTGAAGAAAGAGAGGAGCCAAAGGAAGTACACAGAGCAGGGTGGTCTCTTGCCAATAAACCTCAACATGGGAATAAGCTTCTGGAGGGGAAGATGCAGAGGCTTTGTAATCCACATCACTGTTGGGTTAATAAGGACTGGCTATCGAAGGCCTAAAATAATGCCACCCTCCTCCCATTACCCGATTCTCAGTTACTTGAATAATGTGCTGGCTGCAGGGAGAGCAGAGAGAGTGACAGAGACACACACAGTACCTGTTGTTGAGAATTGTAGTCAAAAAGTCCCACAGTTGCTGCTGCTGAGTCCACAGGTACCTGCGTGCCTGAATAATCAAACTGAAGAGGCTCCATGCCCACATGTTCCATGGGGTCCAAGGGGACACTCTGGGACTCCATGTTGGAGAAATCCTCCACAGGCTTGGCACCATTGGTGCTGGTCAGCTGGGCTAAACCCTCAGAACCATTCTGGTTTGGACCCAGAAGATCCACTTCATTAGCAGAGTTCTGGCAATTACCAGGGGTACGGCTAAACAGAGAAAGTAAAGGGCATTAAACCTTATTTTGAGTGGGGAGGGACACTACAGCAACCTAAGTTTAAGGACAACGTGCTCGACACAGCTCATTACCAATAGTATTTAAAACTATTTCTACAAAATGACTGGAGACCCTTCTGGTGCTTATATGTTCTATCCTATAAAATGACTCTTCTATTGCTTGCCTCTCCACCACAACCCACCCCTTAAATTTACATTAACTGCTATTAATTTACAATCCCTTTAACCAAGGGGCCCAGATTTGAGGAACACTGGATGAACTGGGGAAAAAATCACTGCCTGTGGCATCCATGAAAACAGAGATCCCAAAATACAGGTAGTAAAGTATGCCCCCCAAAAGCAACATCTACTCTTTAAACAGAGTCAATGGACAAAGTAGTTTCCAAGGGGAAATTCCACATCTGAGAATAATTCTATTTCAAAAAAATATTTTTTAATAGGTGAAAATTTTGTGTGTGTATTTCCTGGGTACCACTGGCCACTGATAAAACTGTCTCCCCTTTTCCCCTTCTAAGAAACCAGAAGCAGACCATTACAAAATAATACAAAATAAATTCATATCTAGGATAAGCCCCTGCTAAGGAGACAACTCTAAGAATTAAAAGTAATATGAGGATGTAATTTATCATCCAAACCAGGACACTCCTAAGAGCAAAAAAAAGGGCAGTGTTAAGAAATATCCTGGGACACAGGTATAAACAAATACTGTCCTGGGTAATTCAGGACACATGATCACCCTATGTAAAAAGATTACAGGACTATATTATTCCAATTCAGACTAATATAGAATAATATTATATTCTAGTCAGGGAGTATAGCCTGTGACTACATTCTAAGCCTAAAAGAAATCTTATCGCTGGTACAAATGAAAGCTCTTGTCGTGTTCCTTGACAGACACACAAACCCCACCACTACCACCTGTCCCGGAGTCAAATACCATAAAACAATGCCACAGGCTGCTTGAGACTCAGGATGGAGAGGCTACCCAAACTCATCCGAAAGACCTTAGATAAATGTTTATTTCTCTGTGTCTCAAATTTCTTCCAAAGACTGTAATTCTTTACACTCACAATATACAAAAGTTAGGTTAGGAAGACTAAACAATTGAACGCTGTTCTACAATGACCCGAAATATATTTTAATTTGACTCTGTAGATTATTAGGATAAGGGGTGGGTGGGCGGGTGGGTGTGGGTGTAGGTACACACACATTAGTTTTAGACTACAATTACATTACTAAAAATTAAATTCTCTTAACTATACATGAGTGACTAAGGATTTTTAAATTTTAAAAAATCATATACCATCACTAAAGTTTAGCTACATAAATGAAGAATAAACACAGTATCGTTTTATTACTGTGCATATTAAAATTATAGGGTAAAACCTGCAAATCAATTACGACCAGAGATGGAATGAGAGGCCTCCATGGAAGGGATATGATTAAGAACAAGTCACTTGAGCTGCATCTCTGGTTCTTCAAAATGAAGAAAATGATACCTAACCTGCCTACCTCAAAGGGAGCTTATGAGTCTCAAGTAAAAGAATGCTTAAGTTCTCAACTGTTTTTCCTTCCACTCTAACATGCCAGAGCCATATGACACACTTCCATTAGTAACCAAGATTTCTCCCAAGACAGTGATTTGGGAGAAATCCCCAGGCACCCATCCAAGGTGATTTTGATATTTGAGAATCACTGAAATGATCTTTATGAAATCATCCTGCAAATTACAGAGCTCTATACAAATGGGAAGTCTATTGTTTTGGCAAAACATCAGGCATGGACAAATCTTAGAAAGTTCCATCTTACCAGTTAATTTACAATCTTTGTGGTATGGCCTACACTAGACCCAATAATTTAAAAGGACACACAGGGAGGGAAAAAGAAAACTAAAATCAAAATAAAACTGAATGAAAACAAAAACCCATAACCCCCATTCAAAAATCAGAAGTGTAAAACATACAAACCTAAAATCTTTGACGTCTGCGTCAATCCCATTCTGCACTGGTAAACCATTGGTCTTGTCCATCACATCACCCTCCTCCTTCAAATCTCCTAGCTTATCTCCATCAAACGTACCCTTGTTCTTCTTTTCACCTTTGTCGTTTTCATCACTGTCTGCATCCCTTGGGCCCTGTTTAAAAAATAGCTTCAGCTTCACTAATCATCATCAACTAACAATAGTGGGCTACCACTGTGGACACCAGACTACACTAGATGCTAATTAGAACAGGAGAGTGTCCATGACCTTTCAAGACATTACAATCTAATTAACAGACAACACAGAGGCAGGAACACTGCAGAAAGTCTTGCCAAATGGGGGAGACAGACATACATTTATGTTACAGAGATTGGGACAGTCTTATCATGCCCAGTGTCCCACCACCCCATTTTTTTCCTTTCTGCCCAAAGCCCAACCACAACTTTATATCTCTTGGTTCTACTTCTGTGCTCTCAAATCTAACTCTATAGAGTAGCTCAACTCCTAATAAGCCCCAGGAATGGCAGCTAATAGTATAGTTGGAATGTACTAAGCCTACAAAATGAATTTCCTACTTCCACTGCCGATGTAAACTCCTCCCTTACTTCTGAATATTGAGCTAAGTGTGGCCTAACATCATTCCAATTCGATTACTCTATACACTTCATCTTGGGATATATGCCCTGCTAATTTGCACCACCACCACCCCAGTTCCACCCAATATCTCATGGTTTACTAAAACTATAATTCACCAAACAGCCTACACTTGATTTTTTTAATCCTTCAAAACATGTTAAATATAACTATAAAATTCTTTCACAAAGAGTACTCTAAGAAGTGCTTACCAGTTGCCTTCCACTGCCTGTCCCATACCAGGGACTACATGAGAGCGTGTTAAGCTGAATCATTAATGCAACAGAATTTATCTCTGAAGTGCTTCAAACTACAAAGATTAAAAGACTGGACCTAAAAGAACTGATGTGGTGCCAAGCATACTGATGTCCTGTTTTTTAAGGAAATGAAGTCTGTCTCCTCTTACCAATATTCTAAGTTAAGACATGGACATTTAAAGCAAATATGTCTTGATTTCCAGAAGGAAAAGAAGGTTTGGTATAGTGACTTGACATGGTACAGAAAGCTTTGCAAAACCTTATCCAAGGGTTAAGTAATTTTGCTTTTGTAAAACTAGAGAGAGGTAATCTTACTTGTCCCCATCACTGACTTCTGGTTTAAGGAAGAAACAAACAGACCTGGACCAAAAGAAAGTTCCTGGTAAAAGGGAAGATCCAGTCAGAAGATGATGAGAACTACTGCACAGCATTTCCAGTCACCACAACCAAATTTCATTTGGGGGTGGGGGGGTGGGGAATCACAAATGGAAGCTAAAGCAGCAGACACTCAGTTATGAATGGGTAGGTAGGCCTGCAAATGCAAAATAAAAAGATGCTCTCAAAGTAGTTCTTAGCCATCTCTGGCCCAGAAAGACCAGACTCAGGGACCTTGACGATCTTAGACCTTTCAACTACCAGTTCAAAGCCCATTTTGCTTTCAAAATCATTCTCTGTTCAAATGTGACACAGAAAAAGAAAGATTTCATGGCCAGTATGAATAAAGGAACATATACCAGAAGGGAATTAGAAAGGATATAGTTTTATAAAACTTAGTTTTATGTAGCAGCAAGATGGTAAACTATAGTTTTGGCAGCAAATGAGACATAACTTCTACATCTTCAAAGTATTATACTGTTATTGGTTCAAAAGGAGTAAATGACAGCCAATTAAGCATGACATTGAGATCCCAAACCAGATATGGGAATATGACAGGATTCTAAAGAAAGAAAGAGCTTTCAAAATGTCCAGAGATAAAAGCTCCCTCCTCCTACAAAGGTAAAACTGACAGAAGCTATGTACTCATTTTTATATCCCCAATACTGAATACTGTGCTGGGCAGAAGTTCAAAAAATATGACAAAGAAAACTGAAATGACCAAAAAAATCCTGCAAAACTGAACTGATATGGATCCTCCCATTATCTTTATCATCAGGTAAGAGTCCAGGAGGTGGTGATAAACAACTGTACCTGAATTAGACACCACTAATGTCAATAATAAAAAAAGTATTAGAAGGATCATCCCATCCTACCAACACACTTAAGTAATCTCCCACAAATCTACAAATCAAGTCACTGGCTCAGGAGGAGCAGTTCAGCTCCAATTTCTCATAAGGAGTTCAAAAGGTCTACAGGCAGGGCTTCCCTAGTGGCGCAGTGGTTGGGAGTCTGCCTGCCGATGCAGGGGACACGGGTTCGTGCCCCGGTCCGGGAGGATCCCACATGCTGCGGAGCGGCTGGGCCCGTGAGCCATGGCCGTTGAGCCTGCGTGTCCAGAGCCTGTGCTCCGCAACGGGAGAGGTCACAACAGTGAGAGGCCCACGTACCACAAAAAAAAAAAAAAAAAAAAAAAAAGGTCTACAGGCAAAAATGGGAAGGAAATTTGATAAAGCAGCAATAGCAAGTTTCACCAACAAGCAAGAAATCTGGGTCCAGAAGAGACTCACTCACCAAATCAATGTTCTTCATGATCTTTCCCCAGTGACCCTTCACAAGGGCTTGCTGAGAAGCTGCTTCCCTTCTGTAACAGCCAACGACTCTGGCCTGAACACTTAGTCACTCATACTTACATTCTCAATTTTACTACCAAGGGCAGATTTTCAAAGATATCCCTGGGATGGGTTGGTTTTTGCCAATGTTATACAGTCCACTTATATAAAATATAGCTACCTGGTTTTCTACTCTGACTAGGCTAGTAATGCCTCAGCAGAACAGTAGGTTCCTCCTATTTGACGGTGAGGGACCCAAGGAAGGCTTCCATACTTGATCTGGATGGGTTACAGTGGGTGTTTCCATTTGATAGAAATTCATGAAGATAAACGTTTATGACTTGTACACGTTTCTGTACATGGTTTTAACAAGTTTTAACAAGTTCAGTAAATCAACAAAAGCCCTAAATTAAAATAGTTGACATGAAGTCTGATTTCTGAATGACACCAAGAACACAAGTAGGAAGCTATTCTGTCAAAAGTCTGTTATTAAAAGAGAATACAGAATACAGGGTTCAGGATCATAAAAATGGTCTCTTAGAAATCTGGGGACCCTAGAGAGAGAAGAATAAGGGTATAAATGGGCTGGTATGTTTTATGGGATTTTAAAGTTTTTTTAATGTGTAAGATAAAGTATTCCTTTAGGAAAATACTAACCCAGATTGCATAGAACCTATACTCTATCTCAACTGCTAACATTTACTGGACTTTGGACAGGTCATTAAACCTGAGTCTTAGTTTCCTTTTCTATAAAACAGGGATCATTTTGTTTAAAACAGAGTAGTTGTAAACATCAATGAAATGATGCATATGCAAAAGTTTATTATAAAGTATAAACCATTTTATACAAATATGATACTAGTAAAAACTATGCACTGGGATAATATTTCTTATATAACATTATCTGTGATTTTAAGATTAAAAATCTTCAATGCTCCCAATTAAGTGGTTTAACTCAAAGAAAAGGGTAGAGCCCATCTGGCCCTCCCAGAGACACTGTCATTTTCACAATGCAGAGTGGCTCTATTGTTAGTGTTGAACATCACAATCTTTTTAAAACTTTGCAAGTGTCTGGGCTTTCTCCCAGAGATTCTGATTTAACTGGTCTGTAGAAGCTCCCACAAATGTTTTTAAAAGTTTCTCTTCCAATAAGCACTCACAATTGAGAACGACTACAATTAAGTCCAAATAAGTATCCTAAAGGCAAGGGGTGTGTTTTGCTTTTTTGTCACATATTACCTAGCACATATTAATACTAAAAAAGTCTATTGAATAAATGAAATAAAAAACAAAGAAGGATTAATAGCATCCTTTTGTTGTAGGCTCCCTTTAGATAAATTACAATCCAGAACTGTAACCCAAATTCAGGCCTCAGAGAGTGCTCAAAATGCAAAGAGGCCAAGCCCAATCAAACTCTCTAGAGTAGGGCCAAGGAGGGTTCTTGAGAGATCAGATCCCAGATCTACACAGAGATGGAACAATATGTTCTGTTGCTAGATATCAAAGAACCGAGAGAAGAGCAGACAGAAAGAAGAACCAGGTACAGCGCGGATCACAGTCCACCCAGCCATGGCTCAGCTTCCTCAAAAGCCTCACATAACAGGGGGAATATTTCAGGGAATACCTATTTTCTGAATGAAGTCAGAGAAATGAGAACTTAATTTTTCCTGTGCAGAGATCCCACCACAAAGCTCCACATGGCAAAAGTCACATTCAATGAGATTAGTAATTTTCTTCCCTTTTTTTCTAAAACAGTATTTTTGTGTATTTGCTTGACACTCAAGTCCTAAAGCCATAACATTAACTAAAATATTGGTTTCTCCTGCGTACACTTCTCAGTTTTTCACAAAATGCCCCCAAAACACCAAAATGTCAATTTTCTTTGAAGTTCAGCAGCTCAGTAGCTCCACTAGTAAAAAATTTCAAATATTAAAAAAAAATGAGTAAGAGTTTGAAATTACTAGTCATGTGAATTACTTTTAAATTAACATATTAAATATAATCATATTGTGAGAAACGAATAAACAAACCAAAGTAGCATATACCTTAGTAAAAAGCAATATAGCTAAGAACTGAAATTAGAACAAAGTTTGAATTCAGGTCCCACCACTTCCCTTCTAACCCTCATTTTCCTCATCTATAAATTCATAGGGACAACATCAGCCTCAAAGGGTTGTTGTTTCAGGTATTAAATAAGGCAATTCATGAATGTGCAATTCCTTTTAAAAGATTATTTTAAATATTTTGTCTAATTTTCACATTTTTCCCACTGCCTTTCTCAGACACACCCACCTTCACCTTCACTCCCCCTAAAGCTTCAAATTTGCTGGATAGCTTATGTTTTCCCCCCTGGAAAGACTATGGCTTTAATTATTAAACCCTCTGTCCCATTGACTTTTCTAAAATATCTGTACAGAATCAAGCCACCACCAATTATTACATTTCATCAAATCTGAGACACCATCAATTTATAAGACATACCATCATTTTATGTGTTGCTAAAAAGGAAACACTGGCAATTAAACTATATCATTTAACGCATCCCAATTTCAAAATGAACAAAAGTGGGGAGGTGTGCGCTTTAGAAACAGTGGAACGTGGAATATACCAGGCATTGTGTATATGATCACCCAATTCCTGGTATGCAAAAAGGTAAGAAGAGTGTTCCCCTCTGCTGTGGTACCCACCATATCCAGGAGGAAAAAGAGACGAAAACCAAAAAAGGTTTTCTGAAAGTTGTGCTTTTTTAACTTTTTATTTAGTCAGTGTCTAAAAGCTTGACATCGCAAAGCAGAGCACACAGATTTCTTGTTCAAAGGAAGCTCAAATCTGAAGGGGCTCCAACCTGAGATAAAAGTTTCTGAATTTGATCTGTAATCTTCCAAGAAAATTATAGAGCAGTATTTAATCTAACTTTAATTTTATACAAATCACCTGTGGGTCTTGTCAAAATGCAGACTTTGATTCAATAAAGTCTGGAGTAGAATCTGAGAGTCTGCATTTCTAATAAGCTCCCAGGTGCTGATAATTTTACTGGCCCAAGGACTTTGTGGAGCAAGATTTTATAAGGCCTACAAAGCATTTTCATATATATTACATAGCCATATGAATTAGACTTTGTGCAAATGAGGAAATTAAGGTCCAGTTGAGACTCAAACCCCTGCATTACACTCCACAAAGTTTTTAAACAAAAATCAATTAAAGTGGCACTGGCTGCCTGAAACAAATGCAGTGGAGGCTAGAAAAGCAAGTCATCAATTTTGTGACCTAAGTGAATTGCCATGAGTGTGCAAGCATCCTCTAGGTCAGAAAGCAGCCAGTCTCTACAAATAAGCAGAAAGGTCTTCCCAAGATATTTTTTTCTAAAAGTCTTTCTTCTGCAAATTTAGGGTGGCCTTGACCCTAACTGAAGTTTACAGTGGTCTTCTCATTTACCTAGGAACCATAAACCAGAAAGGTAGAAATGACGATCCACTTTTCTGACTGGCTAGGCTTCAATCTATGTGATGATCAGCTGGTATTTCAAAAGACCAATAGCAGGGTCCTTGGATGGGTAATTTCACCCAGTGGCCTCAAAATATAGTAGTTACATATGATTGTGTAACCACCCAGAACCATGCTTTGTTTTGTTTTGGGGTGTTTGGGGGGATGGGTAAGGGGACCTGTCTTTTTCCACGAATCAGTAAAATAAAGGATATAAAAAGGAAATAAATTAAAAGACTTGACTCTGACTTAACTGGTATTCTGAGTTTTCCCATTATTCTGAAAACTGCTACCCTGAAGTTTCTGATTCATACTCAGAATACTATCAAAACTTTACAGTGGGTGCTGAGAACAAAACATTGCTGTCAGATTCTTTTCAACAGCCTGCAAGTACTCTTATCTCAGAAGCCAAAACAACTAAGCTGAGTCCATTTGTACAGTCAAAATGAACTTACGAAAGGCTCAGGAAAGCTAGACAAAGAGTTAAATACCTTCATTCAAGCTTTAACCGTAAAACAACCTTATTGAAAATGGAAAACCACTGCAAATGAGAAATTACTTTAGTTCTAAACCCCTTTAACTGAGAAGTTAATCAGAGTCTGGCTTATCTGTTGTCAGTATCTGAGAATAGCCCCTTAGTACTTGATTTGAAGTCTACATTCATTATGCCATCAGCGATGATGTTTTTTTAGCTCTCAGGGGATTAAAATGCGGCTTCTCCAGGGCTTATTGGAGGTAATGTTGATACAGCCACCCCAAAAAGAAAAACATCTGAGTGCTCTGATCCATAAACCATCAATTACTACTCTTTAGAACAATTATCTACAAGCAGCAGATATTCTGTCTTCCTTGGCCTCTGAACTCAGCACTCTGAATGACAAACTATATTTAAAAAAAAAAAAAAAAAGGCCCACCTCTTCCCATAAGATCAGCAGGATACAACCAAAAAGCTCATAAAGCAGTTCATTGATCCTCAGTTCTCCATCCACCAAAAGTTTACACGTGCCAATATGATGGACTGACATCACTAATCAGTCTTCCTGTATCACCATTTAGGTGCAACTCAAGTCAAAATACAGCATAATAGGATACTATTTCATTACCCACGACCTTCCTTCTGAAAAGTTGGAACACAGATTTGGAGAATTTTCATTTATCGTTATGCAAACCTCAGCAGCTCAGTAATGCAGATGCTTTTTAGAGAGTTCAATTTTCTGATCTCTATCCTGAGTTCCTCTATCCTGAGTTCTTCCAACTTCCTCTGGTGACAATACTAAAAATCACCAATCTCTCAAGACAATTAAGGATAGAAGCCACCTTTACAAAATCAAATAAGATACTGAATACAAATGATACAGCCTCGTTACAGATTAATGAAATAATTGTTTAAAAAGACAGAAACAGGAAAAAAAATAATAAGTCAGCCCCAGTGTTTTACCTTTCTCCTAATTCTAATAATTTTTCTTCTTCCTACAAACTTCACAGTAACCCAGGCACATGCCTGGGTGGCTAATGCCCAAGACTTAGAAGCTGCTCACACATTATAGAGAATTCATGGCAAGAGTCATACAGGTTCCAGTTCACCACAGTAATGACTTACCTATGCATGACACTAACTTTTCTCCTACAGTAAATAAATAAAAGTTATAGGCAGAAGTTGGAAGGCAGCACTTCCTCTGAGGAATCTGCACTCTTGAGATGAGGGAAGTGTGAGGTAAGAAAAAGAGGTGAGCTGGGGATAAGCTGAAAGAAGAGAAGAAGTAACACCATCCTTCCCATGAGACAACAGGCAAATGATCATTTTGCCTGATCCCATTCCTCACATCCAAAGGGTAGATCTTGTTCTTCCCAAGTAGCCTCCTGGGAAGGTTCAAATACAAGAAGTCTTTTCCAATCTGATCTACAAGCCACTAAACCTGACCTATGCCGCTGCAGGGTCAAAAGACCCAGAAGTAATCAGGTCAGCTTTGGAACAGCTACAATGCAAGACTCAGACAAAAGCCCCAGTTTAGTCCCTTGATCTTCCTGAAGGTAATTATACAAATGAACGATCCTGTTCTGGCTAAATTCCTCAAACCAAATTTCTAGCTGTGGAGCTGGGAGAAATCCAAACCAGCCTCTTAAATAAGTTCATTTCGCACCCCCCACCTCCCATTTTTTTGGTGGAATCAAAAGCTCCGGCCACGTGTCAAATGTCAACGTCAGCTGAAGCATCCATCATCTTTGACGTGCCTAGAATAAAGCTAACTCCATGGGAATTCTGGTTACCTTGGATGCCACCTGTTATCTTCCCGCCAAGCAAGTCAACAATCATTCATTTCATGTCCACTAACGTATTAAAGAATTAAATTTGACACTTGAGAAAGCTGCACCAAAAATGTACTACTGTGACTCTAGAGAAGTTTCAAGTGGAACTGGGAAAATAGGACCAAGCCTCTGATACCTAGCAACAAATGTCTAACAGTAAAAACACTGACAACAAATGCTATCAAGATAAAAGAATGTAAGATAGTTGTAAAGGCAAAGTTATTATTATGATTTGGGGGAAAGAAGGTCTCTTAAAATGATTGCCAACCAGTAGTATTAGCCCAGAAAGACTTCAGGGAGAAAGTGCTTTGAAAAGGTACAAAACAAGTTGAGTCGGGAGAAAAGGAAGGAAGAAAGATTCAGGGTGCCTTTCATGGCCTTCCTAGCTGTGACTTGGAATATAAAACCAGTCACAGAAAACAAAATGAGGAAGACTCAAACAGAAATACATCTTAAGACTTCTAGATCTAGAAAGTCAATGGTATAAGAAAGAACTAGTTTTGAGAAAGGCTATCAAAGATGCTTGAGGAAGACTGCTTTAAGACTTCAAAAGGGAAGAGGCTGTAGACAGAGAAGCTGCTCTAGCTACAATTTAGCATCAGAGACGTCAATGGTGATGAATCTGAAAAAAACTGAAATACAGAATTAACAGAACTTCGAATTTCCTGATAGCCTGGGTAGGAGAAGCAAAGCTACTCAAAGAGGGCCAAAGATCATTCCATAGTTAAAGCCTAGCTAGCAAAAACAAGAATGACCCAACATATCTGATCCATTTTAAGGATCCTAGGGTATTGGCAAATCACTCTCTCAGATCTATTCCCTACTGACACCTGCCTTCAGCTTTGTGTTAATTCCTTCTCTTTTTATTTTTGTTTGTTTGTTTTAAACTAAAAATGGTGTTTTCTGGTAGGCCAATGAACTGCGATCTAGATTTAAGTCCTTACCTCACATTACTATCAATGAGTCCCAAAAAAACATCATTTCTCTATTTTTAAAAAGTTTAGTTTACATCTCCTGCTGTGTTCACTGAAATCTAATTGCAATAAAAGCGTTTTTTAAAACCCTGCACTTAGTGCTGTGAGTATCTAAGGAAACTAAACAGGCATGTTTTGCTTTAGGGGAAAGAGAAAGAGAGAGAGAGAGAGAGAGAGAGAGAGAGAGAGAGAGAGAGATAGGAACAAGTTCCTCAAGCCAACTTACAAATCCTCCTTTTCTTAGACAGGAATCGCCCGGGGATGAGCTCAACACATACTCCACCATGCTAACGCCTAGTCCCCCACTCTCCGACCGTGGGGACAGTACAGAATTGACCTCACTGTTCACATGGAAACTCTGACCAGGTCTTCTCTGCACCATGATTGGCTGGGAAACTGAATGATCTACAAAAAAGATACACAAGCATGATACAGTGCAGCCAGAGGCTCAAACAAATTATGAGTGATGTCTCATGGATAAACCAATGACTGGGAATCAGGAAACCTGCCATGGTCAGTTGAGCCAAAACCTCCTATTGTGTTTTCCCTAAGTATAATATACTACATAAGCTAAGGAAACGGAACACACCCCTCATATATCCAGGATAGCAGAGCAATACAGCAGTTCACATAACTGGTTTATCTAGCTAAGTGGATAAATTAATGTTTACCCCTTTCAAGTAGCAGAATTTCTTTTTAATATATTTTATTGGTAATGTTACTGAAACAAAATGTGATCTTACTACCCTTTTTAAAACAACATAATTTGATCTTTTCTGATGACCACTGTCATCTGAGGTTCCATTCTTATATTGCTATAACACAGCACATCAGCTTTTGAATTTTCTGTCTCCTTCCTCCCTATCAACTGTCATTTCTTTCTGCTGTCGGTATGTCTGCCTCTACAAGTTCTCCCCATCCCTTTCTTCAGGGGTAGTCAGTCAGAAGAGTGTCCATACCCAGTGACGTATTTGGCCCAAACCACATTTATAGATAGATCACCCCATACACAGTACACAGGGGCAAAGGGAGGAGAAAGAAACATGAACTTCAAATGGCAGGCATGGATTTTCTAATTCCAAGTATGCTGACAGCAGTACAGAACAAGAAGTTGTAGCTGAAATTACGGTCATTTCAAATAAGACCATTCCCCTGTGGCTAGCACTTCAGTAAAATATTGAAGACCTGATTTTGTGTTAATTATGTTTTAATAAATTACATCATATAAGCTCCCTCATGGCAATTATACCACAGGACAGGACATTGCTTGACATGCTTGTCACTGATGTAAAATTCACAACTTGCCAATTGCTGAGGAAAGGAGCTCTAAGACAGGCATAAATCACAGTACAGATGCTAGATCTAGATTACCTGATGTTCCCCAGGCACTGTCTCGCCATTGATCACCCAGGAATATTCCTTTTGGTCCATCTTTGCTGGATTCATCTGTTTCCCAAAACTTTTTACCTGGCAAGAGCTGCTGCAAATTAAAAATAATAGATGCTTTTAAAGAATTCATAAAGGATGAAAGTACAGCAGTCAACACTTTCTTTTAGACAAGGGTACTGAAGATGCTCACGTGCCCTGAAGGTCTTTAATCACAGTGTTCTGACTCCACAGATTGTGGTCAGAGCACTACTATATGTTTGGTAAAAGTCACAAAGAGGCCTAATGCAAGGGGGGCTACAGATCAACCCATCACAATAGAGGCTCAGCTTAAATACCTAGAATTATTCACTTAATCTATGCCAAGATTTTTAAGGGGGGGGAGAATTCATACTAGACCTAACAGCTAACTGCTAAGAAGATTCTTACTGAAAAAGAAAGTACCTACAACTACTAAAAGGCTACTTCTGCCTACATGTATACTAAGGGGCCCTACAAAGTTACTCAAGCTGTGGCATGAACTCAGACCCCAGCTATGGAACACTAGAGGCAAAATTCACCTCCTTCATACACAGAGATTCTGTTTAACTAAAATACTTTCAACATCACAAAGAAAAAACTAAAACAAACCAAAAACAAAAAAACTTCCCAACCACAACATTAACCTGTTCCAAGATTTTGGAAAGACAGAGCAGCTATTCCCCCATTACTGGAAGGGAAATAAAAATCTCCTCACCTCAGTTAATCTTAAGAATACTTAGTAATGCCATTAAAGTGACTTCACAAAACATTCCACACCTCATAAAAATGCAGGCATCACTAGCCTTAAATTAGCTTCAACCAAAGAAATGCAAACTACCCTTTCAAGCAAAACACAGTACAGTTTTGCACAAGATCAAAGCATTAGTGACCTGTTACAAAGTAAATTTCCACTAGAATCCCATCATTCTTCCTTCTGGTTATCAGCTTCACTCACTAAAATGTCCCTCTTATTTCTTCTAATTATGTTTTCACTTCAGCTGCTACTAGTCAAACAAGAAACTCAGAAGTCTGAGATAGTACACTGCTTTTGAGCATAAAAGAATGCTTTTGAGAATAAAAGAGCTGAATTTCTCAGAGGAACAGAATAAAAAACCAGAAAGTACAAAACATTTGCTCTCTCCTTGACAATAAAGGTTTACCTTTTCTATTTATAACCCATAACCCAATGATAATGAAGAAACATCTCAACTTTGCCCTCACTAAAACGAATCTCAGCTTTCCAACCTAAATTCTGGGTTTTCGACATCAATTTATTCTAGCTCTATAAAACTATCTGGTAGACACGGGTTACTACCTGGAGCAAAGCAGTTTCCCTTGTACTTTTTTCCCCTACCTTGTTATCTTCTAGTCCAAGAAGGTCATGACAAAAGACACATTTTGGTCTGACACTTAATTGCACAGATGCATTGGTTTACTTGAAGATGAGCAGTTACAGCAGTCAATTCCTAATGTGCCTCTAGGGTTCATTCTCTGAGAGAAGCAAGGACACAGCTGGTCTGTTAACTTGAGGGGGAGGGGGAAGGGGTGGGAGGGAGAGCCCAGACCATAGCTAGGCAGTGGAGTCAGGAAGCCCTGGACTAGACAACTCTGATGTGTCATAGGACAAACTGCAGGACTGCCCTGGGCCTCATCCTCTTTGCATTGATGAAGGAAGTATTTTTCAGGTTGCTGTGATGATTAGAGATGTTGCTGATGCGGGCCTAACACAATGCCCACCACGCAGGAGGTTCTCAATAAATGTATTCAGTGGCATTACACCAAGGCAAAACAGCTGTAAACCACAGATGGGACCCTGAAAATTAATGTGTACTAACGCACAACTCTAGAATTCTTGCCTTTGAACTTATTTTTCTCCTCTTAATCTCAAAAATGCCCTCCTATAAGATTACAAATAGAATTTCTTTCCCTATTGGCTGTACCCTTTCCAACTAACATTCCAATTTTTCTCTTGTATTTTGTAAGGAGTGTAAGCAAACAGAAGTCTGCATCAACTTCTCCTCTGTGTACCAGAAGAAAGAATGTCAGCACAAGGGACTCCTCACTTGCTGGTTAACTTTAGTCTCCATATATTGGAAAGAGAGCAAAGATGATCAAATATATTCATTATGGTGCTCATCCCTCTCAACACAAATTTGGAAATCTTTATTCAAAACTCAAGCTTCTCTAAGCCACCAGCCTCCATGCGCAAATATAGTCTGTCCACAATTTGTCAAATTGCTTAGTGAAAGCAGCAGCCCTTGAACTCAAAGCTTCAAAAATGACTTCTAAGATCTTGTCATCTTTCCTCATAGCTTGCCAGGTTGTCGCAACATGCAAAGCCAGCAAAAGCAGGTCCATATATAAGCAAGGCTGTTTCCAGGCCAAATTCTCTCATAAGGAAACAATAATACAACAAACATGTAGAAAGGTACTAAAAAGTGGAGACTGTACTTCAAAGTAGTAATAGATGCAACAAATCTCAAAGGAATACAGTCATCCCTCAGTATCCATGCGGGGCTGGTTCCAGGAGCCTCCTTGGATACCAAAATCCTCAGACACTCAAGTCCCTTATATAAAATGACGTAGTACAATGCATACAGTACACACTGAAAAATTCAAGACCCTAGTCACATACCAAGAGGAAATGGTGTCTTCCACTATTAACAGTATGTATAAACATAAATCCTAAATAGATGCTAGGAGCAGCCCCCAAAGTAGTAAAACCCCATATGCTTTGGCAAAGTAACCAAGATCAATTAACTATTATTAATGAAAACAGCAGGGACTGAAAAGGCAAGTCTGTACGAGATAAAGAAAAAGGAAGTGGTAGAAGAAGGTGCTAGCAAGCCAATTCTGGGAGGAATAAAAACAGAACCTATGGTTTGCAAGAGTGCTCTGCAGATGAAGAAAAGTAAACTACTGTATCAAGGTACCTGGGCAAGGACAGAAGCAAACTTAGCAAAGCTCCTCAGCGTCTCTGGACCTTCCACAGCATTTCTCTTTCCTCCAAAACATACCCTTCTCCACTCTTCAGCTGTGTGGCAAGCAGCACCTGAAACAACTCCTAATGTCTGTACCTCTTGGTACTCAGTCCCTTGTGTAATTCCCCCTCTTATCCTATCTGTGGGCTGAACCTACTGACTTGCTCCTAAGGAGTAAGAGAGGGCAAAAGTGAGGGGGTGGCGCTTTCGAGACTGTCTTTAAAATACTGACTTCCATCTTGCCTCTACTCCTCTCTCACCCTCTCACCTTCTCACTTTAACGAAGCTAGCTGCTATACTGTGAGCTGCCCAGTAGAGAGGCCCATATGGCAAGGAACCAAGAGAGGTCACTGGACATCAATTCCTTAGGAACTGAGGCCCTCAGTCTAGCAACCCACAAGAAACTTAATCCTGATATCAACCACGTGAGTAAGCTTGGAAGCAGCCCCTTCCCCAGTTGGACTTTGAGATGACTGCAAACCCAGCTGAAATCCTGACTGCAGCTTGTGAGGGACCCTGAAATAAAGAATCTTGCAAAGTCATGACTGGGTCCCTGACCTACAGAAACTGTGAGGCTTAAACAACATGTTGTCTTAAGCCACTAAATTTTAGGGTAATTTGGAACATAGCAATAGATAACTAATACAGCTGCGAATATACGGAAGCGTTTTCTTTTATTGAAAACATCTTTAAGAGTCTGTTTTCAAGAAGCACTTCTTGTTCCATTTCTAATATCTAAGATCAAAGTGCTTTTTTTGAATTTGGAAAAAATTACATCCATTCCATTTCATGTTTTCCCCTATTTTGTCTTATAGCCCTTCTGTATTAAAAAAAAAAAAGATTGGCTTTTTAGATTCGGCAAAATTAAACGGACTTAGACTTGTTAAGCTTACTGAGAATTAGTAGCAATCACATAGTCAAGAGTCATCTAAAATAAAGACATTCGAATCTGATCATATTAAAAGGAGCTATAATCTACTGAATATAAAACAAAGTGATGATGAGTATCCAATTGTTATTTCAAATTCAGATTCAACCCCTCTAAAGGTAATATCATCCACAGCACTGGCTAAAACATCCTGGTTCACCAACCCACATCAGGAGTTGCCAAACCTTCACTTAAGCCACACCTAAATTCAATCATCAAACATTCAAATGCAACTAGTGTATGAAAAGACAGTTACTGCTTACCCCATCAAGAACTTGGAAATATTGTTCTTTGACAGGACAACAAAGAACAGATCACAGAAGAGGTTTACAAAATTCAATTTAAAGAAATATTAGGCAATTAGAGGATTAAAAGATTTCACAATTCTAAAGGAAGATAAGGGAATTAGAAATTGGTCCAACAAAAGAAAAGGAGACCCAGGGAGTCAGATGTAGGCAGTATCAACCAATATGCATGTTTAGGGAGAGGACATATGATGCACAAACAAGTCTGTCCTTATAAAAGCAATTAATGCATCAGGCTAGATAGTAGCTTGGGTACAGCAGCCACTGTACCCAAGCTGTACATCCAAGTAACTTCCCTGGCTCAGACTGCTTACCAAGCAAACTTAAGAGAACTTTGCTTCCTCCTATAGCCAAACATGCTGATCACTGAACACAATTATCCTGTCCACTTGAGAGTTGTTGTTTCTCCTTATAAATTAGTAAATTGCATTTTAGTTTTTATACATTAATCTCTTGTGGTTCTAGTCAGTATAGGTCAGTTCTATAATCCAATCACCTCTAAATTAGTAAATCCCTTTCAAGACCTACAAACTGAGAACCAGGGCTTGGGAGGTCCTACCATCCGACACAGCAATACAACAGACCTTGTACTCTTCCATGTACTGTCCCATTAAATGGGATTCCTAAGTGCCTCTCCAGTAGTATCTGCTCTCCGGTCTTTAGGAGAAAAACACATACACTACTTATCCCAGCTTGAACCACAGGAAAAGACTTAAGGAGAGTAAAGAAATCAGTAAGCTTATTCATGAGGCTTCTGGAGAACAAAGTAGAAATCAAGCACTGGTTTATGAGCAATGTTAGCCGCTTGGGAAACCTCTAAATTGTGTTTGGAAACACCTTTTTTTTTAAATCATCTAACAGAAAAGACAATACACAAAGCCACACTTGCACAATCGA
This sequence comes from Tursiops truncatus, assembly GCF_011762595.2. Classification (NCBI taxonomy): domain Eukaryota; kingdom Metazoa; phylum Chordata; class Mammalia; order Artiodactyla; family Delphinidae; genus Tursiops; species Tursiops truncatus. Next base: position 159,517,912 of record NC_047034.1, on the reverse strand, counting down.
CCACCACATTAACCCCTACCAAGAGTCCTTTAAACAGAGGTGGAGACAATAAACTGAAAGGCTGAGAACATCAAAAACCTCTAGGCTTCTTATTTTAAGTAATATAGTGGTAAAACATACACAACTACTCTGAAATCACTTTAAAAAACAAACAACAACAAAAAACTGGTTTCAGGGGGCTTCCCTGGTGGCGCAGTGGTTGAGAGTCCGCCTGCCGATGCAGGAGACACGGGTTTGTGCCCCGGTCCAGGAAGATCCCACATGCCGCGAAGCGGCTGGGCCCGTGAGCCATGGCCGCTGAGCCTGCGCGTCCAGAGCCTGTGCTCCACAACAGGAGAGGCCACAACAGTGAGAGGCCCGCGTACCGCAAAAAAAAAAGAAAAAAAAAAAAAAACTGGTTTCAAATCCCAACTCATCTAGGCCTCAGTTTTCTCACCTATAAAATGAACTGTTATGAATATTAAATAATATAGTGGGTAAAGGAGTAGTACAATGCTGGACTCACAGTAATCACTCAAAGAATTAGCTGCTAATATTATTTAATAACAAAATAGTAACCAACAGACTTCACACTACTAATGGCATAGCCAATGAAATGCTGTGTACTCAGCTAGCAGATGTGAGCACATCACCCAGCCCACTTCAGTGAAAATCTATAAAATTAGGAGCCCTAACAAAACACTGCAGGAAGAACTATGATTAGAGCTTTGCAAAAACTAAGAGGCAAGCTGATTATTAAAGACTGGATGTGTTTGACCATACCACCGTTAATACTTGCATAGATGGAAACTCCAATAAGCACTCTGTACTCAAGAGGACTGCTTACACACAACACAGGCTGCATAGAGCTATCTCTCAGAGCAGAGATTTGGCTTCTCAAGGAGTACTGTTCACAGGGATGCTACAACCCCGAAGGCATGAACAGGTTTAATCATCTCATGTGGCAATGCAAACTTCCAACACAAGCTTGGTTTCACTGGAATGTAGCCAATGCAGGAGTCAAATACCTGATATTTTAACTAGCTGGTAAGATATAGCCCCACCCCCAATTTTTTAATCTCTTGATAAATATTCTCATTACATTAAAAGAACTTGATATCAACTCAGAGAAAGGACCGCTCAGTACTGATAGAAATAAATAAGTATTATTGGGGGCTTCCCTGGTGGCGCAGCGGTTGAGAATCTGCCTGCTAATGCAGGGAACACGGGTTCGAGTCCTGATCTGGGAGGATCCCATATGCCGCGGAGCAACTAGGCCCATGAGCCACAGCTACTGAGCCTGCGCGTCTGAGAGGTGCGATAGTGAGAGGCCCGCGCACCGCGATGAAGAGTGGCCCCACTTGCCGCAACTAGAGAAAGCCCTCGCACAGAAACGAAGACCCAACACAGCAAAAATAAATTAATTAATTAATAAAAACTCCTACCCCCAACATCTTAAAAAAAAAATAAGTATTATTGGTAAACACTGTCACATGTTCTAGTCAAAGCTCTAACTGTGAAAATTGTGTAATTTTCAGAATTCCCTTCTCAAAATCTTAATGCCCTAGGGAATTTACCTGGCCCTCCATACCACAGAGGGTTGTTGTGAAATCTAGTAAGACAGTTCATAATAAATATTATAAACTACACACAGAAGTTACTACTAAAGTTTTAACAAGAAACGGTTTAAATATAAAATAAATTGATATCCTTTACAAGGCTTTAAAAAAAAGGTACAAATATCCATTCACTGTTATGACAATTCTTTCGGAAAGGGTTCTGAAAAAATATACATTAAGAGTCATGTTCACCTCCTACACTGTTGGTGGGAATGTAAATTGGTGCAGCCACTATGGAAAACAGTATGGAAGTTAAAAACTAAAAACAAAGTTGGCATATGACCCAGCAATCCCACTCCTGGGCATATATCCAAACAAAACTACAATTAAAATACAATACAAATGAACATATCTATGAAACAGAAACAGACTCACAGATATAGAGAATGGACTTGTGGCTACCAAGGGGGGAAGCGAGTGTGGGGGAGTGAAGGGTTGGGAGTTTGGGGTTAGCAGATGCAAACTATTACATATAGGATGCATAAACAACAAGGTCCTACTGTATAGCACTGGGAACTATATTCAATATCCTATGATAAACCATAATGGAAAAGAATATGAAGAATACATATATGTACAACTGAATCACTTTGCGGTACAGCAGAAATTAACACAACATTGTAAATCAACCATACTTCAATAAAAATTTTAAAAATAATAATAATAAATTAAAAAGCTGGGAAAAAAGCCATGTTCATTCCTGAGAATTTATCTCAACATTAAAGAATTCAAAAGGAAAAAAAAGCTTCACATTCAAAATATAAGAGCAAAAAAGTTGGGAGCAAACTAAATGTTCAATAAGGTACAACTATATGCAACAATACAAGCTCACCCAAAACAGCTATCAGGACTATATGTAATATTTATAAAATAACATTAAATTTTAAAAGCAAAATACAAAATTGTACACGAAAAGACTGCTTATCCTCATGCACCCTTCCCTTTTGGTTCAAGATTGGAAAGAAAAATAAAAACTGAAATAGGTGCTCGTTGATGTGGGATTATGGATGACCTGTTACAAAATACACTTTTAGTATGATTTAGAACTGATTTTTAATAAATAAAAATTGAGATTATGGTGGTACAGAATTCACTACAAATAAGGCATTTTCTCTTAAGCAGATACATTTCACTTCAACATAATTTCAAAGTGACAAAAGTTAGTGGGAATTTTGAGAGAGCTCACACCACATGGTTCAGATATGAGTTGGCCAAAAAAATTTGTTCAGGTTTTTCCGTAAGATGTTACAGAAAAACCCGAGTGAACTTTTTGGCCAACACAGTATTTTTAAGCAAGCAGATAATAATTTCCAACCACTTTGAAAACTGTAGCTTAAGTAAGGGATGGTGAAAATCTTCAATGGCTTAATCACAAGCCAATCATTTTTTAATTAAAAATACCTAAGTATATTTAAAAAAGAAAGAAAGAAAGAAGATGGTGTTTTCATTTTTCCCTTCTCTTCCAGAAAGTTTAAGGAACATGACCCTCTAAATTCTCATTTCCCATTTATATAACTACTAATTACGTATCCTGCATTTTTTTTTTTTTTTTTTTGCGGTACGCGGGGCCTCTCACTGTCGTGGCCTCTCCCGTTGCGGAGCACAGGCTCCGGACGCGCAGGCTCAGCGGCCATGGCTCACAGGCCTAGCCGCTCCACGGCATGTGGGATCTTCCCGGACTGGGGCACAAACCCGTGTCCCCTGCATCGGCAGGCAGACTCTCAACCAGTGCACCACCAGGGAAGTCCTCCTGCATTTTTTTTAATCAGTTACTCAATACTTACACGTAAAGATTATTTTTAAATGTTTAAACATTTTTGTTCTGTTTCATTTTATTCAAATCGTCAAAAAACTGTCTAAGAATCAAAATTTGCTATAATTTATTTCACATTTCACTACTAGGCAGCATCACAATCTGGCATCTAGTAATTACTGCTTAAAATTTTCAGTCTATGTGGCAAGATGATTACTAGTGAAAACAAATTTCCATATTAATTGTCTCTCAACTAAATCTCTTTTTGTTGAAATCTAATATACTCCTTTTAAGAAAGAAAAGTTTAATTTTTTGCATAATTATAACTGCAGTATATAAAATTAAGAGATTTTTAAAAAATATTTTCCAGGGTTATTAAGCACTTTTCATAATAAACACTGTTAATAGTTGTATCTAATGTCCTTTAATAACATTTCCACCACTAAGGATGAAGTTACACAAATCACTTAGGCCTGGCCAATATGAGGTAATTTGATCTTCTCTCTCATATCTGAAAAACCAATATTGTTTTTCTGACCATTGAAAAAATAAAATTTTAGCATCTGAAGTATTTGAACTTACCCTGAAATGCACAACCTGCATGAGCCACTACTGGAAGTAACAAAAGCAGTAAAAAACAAACAAAGTTCTCTGCCCTGAAAGAAAAGATTAAAAAGAAAAACCAGGACTTCCCTGATAGCGCAGTGGTTAAGAATCCACCTGCCAATGCAGAGGACACAGGTTCAAGCGCTGGTCCAGGAAGATGCCACATGCTGCGGAGCAACTAAGCCCGTGCTCCACAACTACTGAGCCTGCGCTCTAGAGCTCACGAGCCACAACTACTGAAGCCCGCGAGCCTAGAGCCATGCTCCACAACAAGAGAAGCCAACGCAATGAGAAGCCTGTGCACCACAAGGAAGAGTAGCCCCCGCTCTCCACAACTAGAGAAAGCCCGTGTGTAGCAACGAAGACCCAACATAGCCAAAAATAAATAAACAAACAGGCCAAGGATTAAAATTTTTTTTTAAAAAAGAAAAACCTACCAGGAATCAAACTGGAAGAGTATCTGGCACAGGATGGTCAAGGAACACCTTAAAGGATGGGGGACTTCAGAGCGAGAAGACAGCGGAAAGGACTTTCCACAAAGAGCAAAGGTAGAAATAAAAGCAAGTGGGGCAGGTGCCCACCAATAAAAAAGGAATCCCGCCACCAACTAGAGATGCAGTAAGGAGAGGGTGAAAAAACAAAACTAGTCCAGCTGCCAGTGAGGCTTTATGGAGCACTGAGGAGCTGGGCTCTAATAATGCTCCAGGCAGTAACAGGGAGTAAAATCATAAAAATTCATTTTAAAAGATTAATTTGAGGGACTTCCCTGGCAGTCCAGTGGTTAAGACTCCGCACTTCCAATGCAGGGGGCACGGATTCAATCCCTGGTTGGGGAACTAAGATCCCACTTGCCACGAGACGTGGCCAAAAAAGAAAGATGAATTTCACATTCCTTTATAAAAAGGAGTGAGGGAAAGCAAATGGATGCTGGGAGGCTAAGCAAAGAGGTCACTGCAGTAACCTAGGCATAAAATGGTAAAAGAAGGGACCTGTGGAAATGGGAGCTGGAAAGGTATAAACTGCTGCTTAGATGTCTCTCTCAACTTTCAAGGCATTTTTTTTAAAGTTATTTAATTTCAAAAGGGAAGATTCATAGCCCATTATGGTGATCAAGAATGAAGTCACTAAGTATACATAAGCCAGTCTACCACTGAAGTTATTTTAATCAGGAATCTATTCCACAGAGTCAGCTGAGTCCAAAGCCTAGATGAAAACAGGATCCAAGTATGTAAGAATATGGTGCTGCAAGTTTAAGTCTACAACTCCAGTGGGTAAAGTTTTAAGGTTGTCCTGAGGATCCACTGTGAGTTGCTGGGGAACAGTAAGAGCAAAAAGAGCAATCAAGGGCTTCCCTGGTGGCGCAGTGGTTGAGAGTCTGCCTGCCGAGGCAGGGAACACGGGTTCGTGCCCCCGTCCGGGAAGATCCCACATGCCGCGGAGTGGGCTCGCTGAGCCTATGCTCTGCAATGGGAGAGGCCACAACAGTGAGAGGCCCGCGTACCAAAAAAAAAAAAAAAAAAAAGAGCAATCAAGTAGAGATAAAAAGAATCTGGTAGCTCTTAAATTTTAGGACCACCACAAATTAGACTGAATTGCAAACAGTTCTTTAATTGATGACTACTGTTAAACTTAAAAATGCACTCTGGGGAATTCCCTGGCGGTCCAATGGTTAAGACTCCATGCTTCCACTGCAGGGGGGCACGGGTTCGATCCCTGGTTGGGGAACTAAGATCCCGAGTGCTGCGAGGTGTGGCCAAAGAAAAGAAAACAAAACAAACAAACAAAAAAACCAAAAACGCACTGTCTTCAAAGGAGCACAGGGGTTTCCCAGTGTTCTTTACCACACAAAAAACACAATCACTGTTAACAACTTCATCCTTGAAACTAAACACACAGAAGACGTTGGTTGTTCTTTCAGAAAGCATGCCCTTCAAAAATAAAAAATTCAGAGATACTGTTAGCACCTCAAGCTCCATGAATATTTTGTGGTAAATTAACCTGGGGCAAGCGCCACACTAATCCCTTCTCCACTGCACATCCCTTCCTGAAGCCACTGAAAGTAAAGTTTTCCTTATACCTTCCCGCTTCAAGTTATTAGAACAGAGCCAAAAGAAGTTTCTTTTCTCTGATATCTTCATAAAACTTCATGAACAGTAAACTATGTTCAGAAAATGAAGATATTCCCCAGGTGAACTAGGCTTTTCTGCACGATATAGAAAAGGCATGTAAGGAAACAGAAGACAATGTCATCCCGGCCACCTTTAAGTTCCCTATAAATAATGTCATTTGTTTTTATCAAAGTATAAATTACATGGTTTGATCTATAACATAACCATATTAAAGTTATACTAGGTCTAGACTTTAAATAATTATATAAATGATTCCTTGCAATAGTACCTGAGAGCTCAGTGTGTAAAAGATAAGCCTCCAGAACACTTAGGAAATCTGTAAAGTTCATGAATAAAACCATGAAAACATCTAGATTGCTTCATGATCTACCCCCTTCATATTCCCAAAGCAGGAAGCAAACAGCTCAATTAAGAGAGGATAAAGAGTCCTTTGCCTCAAGATGGGACCAAACACTGAAACCCACCCACACATCCAGTCAGCCTCAGGGTATTTTTAATTATTAAATTGACGAGAAGTGTCTTAGTATGCCAGATATGGACAGGTTCCCTCTTTCATGTGTTCCAGGAGTGGAAAATTTCACAGATGTGCATGTATATCACAGACGTGCATGTATACAAGGAAGACCAACACAGAAAATAAACTATTTCTTCTACACATTTTGCTATAATGAGGACCACAGAATGCATAATTAATTAAGAGACAATGAATTAATTTTGGTGTTCTGGTTCCTCATCAGCAAAACAAAAGTAAACAAGAGAGAATTACACACAACATAGTTTAATACAAGCTTGAACAAGAAATATAATAACAGCAATTCCAATTTTCTAAACACCATTATGTCTGGTTGTATATACATGAGAATATTTCCATGCCCCAGCAGATGGCCCAGAGGAAGTGTCCTATGATTACAACTACATTAAATAAAAGATCCTTTATAATAAATGCCTTTATATAAGATTCAACTTGGATAACAGCATTGCTGACATGCTATTCATCCTATGTACTCTTCATAAAATAATTACTGAATAATTCAAAAATGTAAAGATTTGCAGAGAAGACTGAATAAATGCTTTTCAGTTTTGTCCGCTCCCCATCCTCCCCTTCACACCCCCACATCCCTGAGGGTGGAAAAGTAATAGGGATAGAGAATACAGGCAATATTAACTGAATTGAACTGAGGTCCCTTGGGGGGAACTTCTGATGTAAAAGAGAAAATAAAGAGGGATCCATACTTAGAAAAAAATATTTACTGGTACACGATTTATTCAACACAATATATTAGGCAGCCACTGTTTACAAAGTACATATTAGCTGAAGCCCCTGCCCTCAGAAAACTTATGTGCAAGGAAATAGAAAACATTTACACAAATCACTATATATAAAATAAATTAGGGCCATAAGAATTATATAAATAAATAATGTGCTACTGAATTCCCCTCTGTAGCTTCTGGTTGGTGAGAGCAAGAAAGCTTTCATAGATGAGCTGATAACTGAAGCTGGACTTTTGCGTACTGGGTAGGCTCTGGACATGCAGAAATGAACAGTAGAAAAGCTCAGGATCTGAGTGATAGAGATCTGGGTTTAAACAGCTGGCTCATGATCATGTTAACCTCTATAATCCTGTTTGCCCAGTATATAAAGGACATCCTAATATTGCTGGACCACTGTGAAGACAATAATGTATATGTGATTAGTACAGTACCTGGAAAATCATATATGTTCAATAGACTGCAGCTATTATTATTTCTGAGCCTAATGAAATAGAACTTGATGTCAATCCACATCTTGACAGTTACAATCTTAGGTGGAGTCACTTGACCTTAGAACTCACTTCCCTCATGTAAAAATAGTCGTGTCTCTCAAAAATCTGTTGGGAGATTCACATAGGTAATGAAATCAATGCCAAAGTGTTTTGAAAAGTGTTAATGTATTACTGTAGTTAATTAGCTTACTTTCAAATAAAGCATACTGATGTGGATAAAAAGAATAAAAACATTTTAGACAAAGGAGGATAAAAGGGAAGAAATTTAATGAAGACAGATTAAGCAGCATGTGGATCAGCTATTTCCTGATGCAGAGAAGCATGTTTTACTGCATTCAAACATTCCAAGATAGCTTAACGTATACAGGGTTAAGTCCACCCATTCTTCCCAGTGTAGGACAGAAGGCAGATATTGGAATGCATGGGGTTCGACACAGGTCTCAAAGTGACAGGACAGAACTGGGCACCAGGTTCTAAATGTCAGATGCACCCATGTTCTCAGGGTTAGAAGATACCTTCTTATCATCTTCTTCAAAACGCCCAATCCTAATCCCAAAACTATTATGAGATCCCAGGAACTTCCTAAACAAGACTCATAAAAAGGTCACTTCACCTCTAACATGGTCATTAACCTAATAAAGGAAAGTTATTAACTTTCTCCATAACACTTGGCCTGGCTAGCTATGTCTTCTCTAAAGGAACCATTTCATTTTAATAACAAGATGTCAAAAATGCCCAACAACCAAATGGTATTAATACAAAGTTAATGGAACTAGGCAGCTTTTACCATTCCTATGCATACTCAAAAGCTGCATTTTGGGGGGAAAAGGATGTGTTACACTGCTTGGCCAGATATTTTTATAATGCACCACAGGCTCTATTTATTTTTCATCCTTTCTGCAAGAAAGGCTGCATGATCTTGCTAGCAGACAACACATCTCCTTTCCAAAATTCAACCCAGTTTAGAGTCAACTGAGTTACTCTTATGGGACCCTAACTGCAAGGAATTTACAGTGTGAGGTTAGCCCCTCTAGGGCTGTGGATCATAAAAGTACTTTTAGGGCTTCCCTGGTGGCACAGTGGTTGAGAGTCCACCTGCCGATGCAGGGAACACAGGTTCGTGCCCCGGTCCGGGAGGATCCCACATGCCGCGGAGCAGCTGGGCCCGTGAGCCATGGCCACTGAGCCTGCGCTCCGCAACGGGAGAGGCCACAACAGTGAGAGGCCCACGTACCGCAAAAAAAAAAAAAAGTACTTTTAGCTACCCAAAAGCCTCCAATTCTGTGAGCCATCATGCCATGATGGAAAGATGTGGACTTGGTATCCACATTAGGCTCCTACTTGTCCCGATTTCACAATTACCACCCTATGAGCCCTGATGGACAGACACTTCAATGTCTTATGTAGCTGCACAGTGAATGAGTCACTTAGAGAATCCAATGAAAACTTACAGAACCTCTACATCACACTCTAAAAAAACACATCTTTTAGATACCCTCTGGCATATCCTAGGAAAAGGAGAACTAGTCCTATTTTCTATCTTTTTAAAGCTAGAAATAAGGGCAAACTCCAAGAATCTTAGACTTAAAAGGGTCCTGGAAAACTATCTAGTCCAACATGTGTGTCTTATGGATGAAAAAAAGCAAAGTCCAAAGAAGATGAATGCCTGAGGAAAGGCCAAAAGCGGTGGCATCAGGGTTCTCATCAAGTGAGCTCTTCACCCCATCAAGTTATACCTTTCTTTGGGTTAAGAGCTCTCCAAATCATTGTCGAATTCCTTCCTCTACAAGCCATTCTGCTCTCACACTTACAGGCAGAAATCCTATGTAATGTCTAATGAGAACCTGCAGCTATGTTTTAAATACATCTCACCTTACTCTACTTCCAGGAACGTGGTAGGATTCATTATCACTCTACATACAGATGCACCTTCCAGATTTCATTCCTCAGGTTTACAAACGTGTTTGTAAAAAAGCATAGAAAGCTTTTCTATGCTTCAGTTTTCTAAAACAAAGATGAAGGGCCACATACCTAAATACATTCCATTTATTCCAGAAATAATCACTGTTATTTTAATGTCCCTGAACGCTGTCAGGTTTACTACATGTAAAACATTAAGGACTCTTAAAAAAAGTTCTTTGGTTTTTAAAAGTGAGAAAACCAATTATTCAGAATAAGGTGGCTTTTCTGTCAAAGACTCTCAAAGTACTTTCAAACGAGAACCACTATCCTCTTTGCAAATGCTTTTTCAGGACGTAAAATAAATAAGTCATGCAAGACCATAAACCAACCAAGGCAGAAACAGAACCCAGAAACATCAGGTCAATGAGCCTTCCTCAGTACTACAAAGACACACTCTTGAATACTCAACTAACAGAAATAATCTGTGCCTTTAAACTTTTCAGGACTGGACTTAAAGTTGAATGAAAGGGGCTGCTAGCAAGGAGAGTGAATGAAATATTTGAAAATAATTTGTAGCCCTAAGCCTAAGACATTTTCCTATCTTCCTTTTTATGTTGACTTTTTAGAACAGGAGGTAAGTAAAGCACTTGTAGAGTGTCCTTCAGCTAAGAACAGCTAGCTGTACTTCAGACAACCAGCAAGGTTTGAAGGCAAAGTTTTAAGTAGTCACCTCTGAGCAAGATTTCTAAGAAACACTATCTAGCAAAGTGACTCCAGGAGTCTAGCACTGGCTTTGATAAGGAAAAAAAAAAGTTGCAAGAGCCAGGCAGCACTAACTTTACTAGAAATCAATTACTTTGAATCGAGGCAATTCTCTTTGAACTCTAAAGATTCACAAACTCTTGAACATAGGTATCATCTGCCCTAATGGGGACTCTCACACAAGCACACAGACACACACAAATACAAATAAAATAACTGCAGCAAAAAAATACTGTGCCTGGCTTTATAAATCCATGCAATTTACTTGCAATTTTAGTTTTTATATGGGTAAACACTACATTTACACACATCCCCTCCCAGAGATGCTTTATTGTTTAAAGGGAAGTAAATTTAATGACGTTAAACTAATTAGAAACTATGCTTTTTTATTTTATTATAAAAGCTAGCTTTCTTCATCTCTCTTTTGTGCCCATCTCCCTTGTATCTCTGCAAAAAACATTCCCCCAACCTATACCTATGTGAATCCTAACTAAACTAGAGGACGTTTCCCAAGTCCTATACCTCCATCCAAGTAATCACAAACTACTCCTGCCAATACTGATCACTCTCTTCTCAAAACAGGAACCATACAAAGAAACGCAGTGAACTCTTTCTGTTGTCATGTGTATTCACTCCTTCCTCAACTAGCTAAAGAAAGAGTTCCTTGAATACAAAAACCTCACTCCATACTTAACTTAGTTGTCCCCTTTGTGCCTGGACACTGGGTTATGCTTTCAAAAAATAACTTCAGTTAAGTGTATTTTGGAAGGGAAGTGTATTTAGCGTTTTTTAAAATCCTTCCCCAAATATCAACTGTTATAAAGCTTACTAAAATGAGATTTTTACCATCAATTATTTTATAAGTATTGGTTTCATTTACTCTGAGGGCACGTGCTTTGGAGAGGTAGCCAGGTCAGAGTCCCAGCTCCATCACTTTCTAGATGTGTGACCCTGAGCAAAATTTTTCCTTATCTGGGTAACAGAACCATCCTGAGAGAGTTACTGATGAGATAATGCATACAAACCTCTTAGCATCTGCCTAATAGATGGTCAACAAATGGTAGCTATTATTATTACTTTGTTAATAATAAGGAAAGAAGAGTGACACTGCATTACTGTTGGAATGTACTTTGTTTAGTTATTTACATATGCCAACACCTAGCTCTGACGAATTACATACAAACATCAAAAAATGACATCTCTAACAAAAATAAGGAGGTGCGGTCTGGAGACCTTGTGGGGAAGGGATATTTTTGGAAGAAGAAAATGATTTTTTAAATATTTTTGTTGTTAATTTAAATAAAATTCACTTTCTGTTCACTCTTCTTCAATTAAGTTAAGTCTTTAAAGATTATGAAGTGTTACAAAACAGTAACAGGGCATTATTTTTATACTGTGTAACTAATTTTAAAAAACTGGGCTTAGAGTGGACCAGGTTAGAACCACAGGAGTGCGGAAGCAGATGAATGCAGTTTCCCCATCTATAATTAATATGACACATCTGTTAACTTTCTGTTCAAACTGTGCTCCAGAAATTTAGTAAGAAAATCACTTACTCAATAACCAGATAGGGTTTATTGATGTGCACTGTTTCATTAATATTAGGCAGGCACAGGAAACATAAGAACACCTACCAATCTGTTCTTCAAGGTCTAGAGGAAACACAAAAACAGGCCAAAACCCCATGAACCCAAGATAATAGGACACTCGACTCTGACCACAAGATGATTCAGAAAAGTTGGAAACAAAATCTTATAACCAAGGAAGCAAGAATCTTAGGATCAAAACACAAAGACTTTAACTAATGCCCAGCCACAATGGTAGTAAATGAATATTTGTTATAAATCAGGAAATTATCTTAATTTTGAGTCCTTGGAACCTAGAACAGTGCCTGGATCAAAGAATATTGGCTAAATCAAAGAACAAATGTATTTAATGAATAGTATAAAAGAGAATCCAGAATACAGCTATTCTCCCTCCTTTAAAACATTAAAATAGATATGGGGGCTTTTAAATATTAGATATACAAAATATAAAACAGAAGAAAAAACCTAAGGCTACTTCTCCAGAACAAAAAAAATCACAAGCAAATGCCCCCAGTTTGTGAACCTGTGACATCTTCAGCCATTAATTCAACCTGTATGTTCTACCTATCACCAATACACTCTTATTGTCAACATCTAGAAGCACCAGAAACCTGCTACACTTGATTTATATTCCTCTTTCTTTTAGAATTATGGCAATCTTCACTATCAATATAATGGATGGTAAATTTTGTTTCTGCAAATTTTAAACATTACAAACAAACCAAAATTCTTATTTCTAAATTCTATCTACATAAGGGATGACTGGCTCAGGCCTCAACCTTCTGGAATTATTTCACCAGAAATCTAACAATTCCCTCTTCACAATGGAAGTCTAAACAACTTCCTCAAAAATAACACTGCTCTAAAAATAGGTTATCAACATATTCTGACTAGCATCCAATCTAAAACTCCCTTCCACTGCAAAAGAACCTAACAACTGGAAAATGAGCCAAAGGTTAAGGACATTTTATGCATATAAAACTATTTTGTAAAATTTTAACACCTCAATTTACAACTGACTGGTTAAGATAATATTAATTTGTGCTCACATTTTGGTTTTGTTTTATTTTTAAGACATTAGGCTAAAGTTAACATTCTTCTTATAATGAGATTGTTTTGGCAAAATTCTGCAATATCCCACTCCTATCATGAGGATGGCAACAAGGAAAAGCAAGCACATACTTCTGGAGACTAGATTCGGACACATTTGATGAAAGACAGCTCCAACCTTCTCTTAAAAACAGGCCCACTTTTCTGGCACACCAATTCACTTACCTCTCCCATCGCTCTTCCCTCCAGAGCAAGTGCTTGAAAATCGTGATTCAGCTCATCCATAGAACGTACCTATTGTTTAGAATAGAGGAGGGAATAATTCCAAGTTAGCATCTTGAATTTTACATACACATTAACACAACTGAAAAGCTTTTCTATGTTTACTTTCAGATATTGACAAGACAATAACAATAATCAAGTGACTGAGATTAAACATTCACTTACCTTTAACCATCAGCGTTCAGCAATGACCCCTGCTTTCTCCCCTCCCATTCCCTTTTGTTTTCAAACATGAAAAACACATAATGCAGAAAAAGAAAAAGCAAATTCCATCACACAAGAATTACAGTAGGGACTTCCCTGGTGATCCAGAGGTTAAGAATCCACCTTCCAATGCAGGGGATGCGGGTTCGATCCCTGGTTGGGGAACTAAGATCCCACATGCCATGGGGGCAACTAAGCCTGCGTGCTCTAGAGCCCACACGCCACAACTAGAGAGCCCACATGCTGCCACTACTGAGCCCGCGTGCTGCAACTAAGACCCAACGCAGCCAAATAAATAAATAGATAGATAAATAAATAAGGAAGCAGAGTCTTTAAAAAAGAGAGGGAGAGAATTACTGTAGCTGTATTTCATACATTTTGACTTAATAAGTAAAGATCAACATGTTGAAAAGCAATAATGTATGTAGATGATTATGTGACCTAAACCTTGCTGCTGACTCAAAGACCACAGTCCTTATGAAAACTGACTCAGACCACAGTCCTTGTGAAAACAGTTAAGTACAAATTAGGGGATTCATTTGATCCAAGCCAGTATTTCTTTGATAAACCTCAGGTTGAAAGGCGCTACAAACTATATAATGGAGTGCCCCCAACATTTCTCCATATTGGAATATCTCTGGGGGCTCCTAGTATCTGAAAACCAGAAGAAATAAAAAATAGCACATATCACAATGATCTCTTCAAACTTCACTTATCATTAAATGTACTACCCACATCATAACAATCTTTCTAGACTTCAATTAACTCATCTCCAAGGTCATTACTACAAGGTAATATTTAAGAGCAAGAATGAAGTGTGGAATAGATTACGCAAAACAGTCATAATTCAAAAACCCTTTACTGTCCAACAGTCTACTGGTCCTCTCAGTTATGAGCAACAAGTCACCTTTGCTGCCTGAGGCTAGAGTAATGTCCCTTGTTTATTAAAGAGGAAGGTTATTCTTTTTCTTTTTTTAACACCTTTATTAGAGTATAATGGCCTTACAATGGTGTGTTAGTTTCTGCTGTATAACAAAGTGAATCAGCTATACATATACATATATCCCCATATCTACTCCCTCTTGCATCTCCCTCCCACACTCCCTATCCCACCCCTCTAGGTGGTCACAAAGCACAGAGCTGATCTCCCTGTGCTACACGACTGCTTCCCACTAGCTATCTATTTTACATTTGGTAGTGTATATATGTCCACGCTACTCTCTCACTTCGTCCCAGCTTACCCTTCCCCCTCCCCATGTCCTCAAGTCCATTCTCTACATCTGTGTCTTTATTCCTGTCCTGCCCTAGGTTCTTCAGAACCATTTTTTTTCTTTAGATTCCATATATATGCGTTAGCATGCGGTATTTGTTTTTCTTTCTGACTTACTTCACTCTGTATGACAGACTCTAGGTCCATCCACATCACTACAAATAACTCAATTTCATTTCTTTTTATGGCTGAGTAATATAAAGAGGAAAGCTATTCTGCCTACCTGAGAAAGACTGCTGATTGTCTGAAGCAGGACTTTCTCAAACCCCCTAATCCAATCATCACTACCTCCAAATGTATGTGAACAATTTCTAGCAGTGGATAAATGCAAAG
This sequence comes from Tursiops truncatus, assembly GCF_011762595.2. Classification (NCBI taxonomy): domain Eukaryota; kingdom Metazoa; phylum Chordata; class Mammalia; order Artiodactyla; family Delphinidae; genus Tursiops; species Tursiops truncatus. The sequence goes on along the minus strand of NC_047034.1, from coordinate 159,502,674 downwards.
AGAGTCAAACTAGGGACAGGCAGGGAGAGGGTAGAGTATGGAGCACGAACCTGAATACAGCTGGGGGAACCAATTTAAGGATTTTATTAACATGCTGACTGAATACCACCCCAATAATCTTAATTTGACTGAACTGTCACCACATAAAAATACAGTCGCATTGTTTTATTTTTTTTTAATTTATTTATTTTATTTTGTTCGCTGTGTTGGGTCTTCTTTGCTGTGCATGGGCTTTCTCTAGTTGTGGCGAGTGGAGGCTACTCTTCGTTGCAGCGCGGGCTTCTCATTGCAGTGTCTTCTCTTTTTGCAGAGCACGGGCTCTAGGAGCACAGGCTCAGTAGTTGTGGCACGCGGGCTCTAGAGCACAGGCTCAGTAGCTGTGGTGCTCAGGCTTAGTTGCTCCATGGCATGTGGGATCTTCCTGGACCAGGGTTCGAATCTGAAGGCGATTCATAATCACTGCACCACCAGGGAAGCCCGGGTCACGTTGTTTTAAATTACACATTTTCAAAACCCAGAGCTGACACTATGCTACAAATGATACACCGTGTCACTAAGATGTAACAGCTTTGGGATGCTTGACAAAAATGTAAATTTATAAAATTCAAAATGACACTAAATTTAAGCCATATGAGAACAAAGACATAGAGATAAGGCCTGTTACTGTGGTAAAACAGTTTCAAAGGGCCTTGAAACAGAAGCTAGGCTCACAGTACAAGGCGTTTACATTATTTCACTAAGCACACTGAATAAGCTCCTAAACTACAGGTGGTAAAGGAGGGGAGGGGAGATGAGGACAGCATCTTAGCTAAACTCTACAAACGTCAGATAAAATCATTTTGAACCTTCAGGCCAGAGTTAACATTTACAAAGCATGTAAATTAAACACATGAAGTTCTACATCTAGCTTTTTCTGTGGAATCTAAACATGCATTTAACTAGATGCTAGGCGTTTCTTGAAAATCCAAAAACCTACAAATAGTTTTAACCAAGAATGTTGGAATTCTATTTATATTTCCCAAGAAAAAAGTAGGAGTGGCTACAAAAATGAAAAAAATAAAATAGGAATGGTAAGGGAAGGCAGAGAACATGCAATATGCATATTTATGTAATCATTACAACAATCTCACAGTAATTATTCCCATTTGAGAGATTAGAACTGAGCCTCACAGAAATGCCTTCCCCAACCACTGTTGAGTAGGGAAGAGTGTTTAGATGGCATTTCCAGGATCTAAATCCAGATGTTCCAATTCAAAGTGCAATGTCCTTTCTATGTTATCAAGCTGCCTCCAGGGCAGCCACAGGAAGTTTCCACCCCCAGATAGAACTGCCTTCACAGCTTTTGCTGTGGGCTTTGATGAGTCAGCTCTCTTGGTCTTCTTGCCTTTGCTTTCCACTGTCTCCTCCACCTACCTTCAAAATTTGCCCATCCTTCCCTCACAGCAATTTCCATCCCTTTCTATACTGCCTTCCCACCCACCCGTCATTCTCTCTCCTACCACGTTTTATTTGCTGGCTCGCTCACCCTCTCAGGTCTCCTCACCCTCTCTTTATCTTCAGCTCTCTGTTCACCTCCTCCAGCTCTCCCTCTTCCAGGGTGTGTCTCTCTCTGCCCCACATGCAAGGTGAACCACTACTCCTCCTACCTCCTATAGACAACGAGAATGGAGCCTTTGCTAGTACAGAAACTCCATTTTAAACCATTTACCCACAGTTGAGTAGACAAGATAAACCAAGTCACTCTCACAAAAGTGTTTTTAACTAGTCAGGAACTTATTGTTTATAATGGGAGCTATACCTGATATGGTCATCAACACCAGGCAGACTCTCAACAAAATTCTTCCTAGGAAACAAAACTAATGATCAGAAGAAGACGCTCAGGAATCAAGAAAAATCAAATGATGAAAACAGACGACTGTAAGAAACTTCTTGGGCAGGTAACAGAAACCTTTTCTATCATAAAGGAGAAAAGCTGGCTGTAAATTATAATCAAAGAAAATGCTCCCATCAGGACAGAACTATCTTTTCAAGTTCTTGTACTCCGACACCTCCCCCTCTTTCTCTAGTATTCAATTTGAGTGAAGGGTTAATGTTAATTTCTACTACGACTTACTAATTCCATCTTCACTTTTGCTAAATGTCTGTAAGGCTTCCTGCCTTCCACTAAATAACCTATCACCTCTGGTTTCACAAAACTATTTCCTATTTTTCTCTGTGGGCTACTTGACAGCTGCCCATCTCACACCCATCCAGGACTTTCTCTACTGAGGTCCCACCCCATAAAAGCATCTCTTACTCCCTTTACTGAAGAGGCAAAGTGAGAAAACCACGTTAGTGTCTGACCTACCTCATATTTCCTCACTTCATCCCACCCAAGAATATCATCTGTACAAATGACCTAGCTTCTGAGTTTCCTTTCCATTTCCCAGATACCAGAACTTCCTTTTGTAAGCTTCAACACCTGTCATCTTCTTCTAACATAGATCTTGTCCTAACTAGAATCATAATTTTGCAAATTAAGTTGGTGTTTTACCGCATAGGAAGTTATAAAATCAAAACAGATAAACCCGGAACTATACATCACATTTGAAAAATTACGCAAAAGCATCACTTTACAAATCATTAAGAATGATATTCTAAAGTGCATTCCTTGAGAAGCCCTACTTACCATACCCAACATCCCATACACTTATCAGAATCAATGAATGATATACACTTCACTATTTCCATCTGTAAAACTGAGATAACACTGGCTACTTTATACGTTTACTATGAAGACTAAATGAGGGACTTCCCTGGTGGCACAGTAGTTGAGAATCCTCCTGCCAATGCAGGGGACACGGGCTCGAGCCCTGGTCCAGGAAGATCCCACATGCCACGGAGCAACTAAGCCGGTGCACTGCAACTACTGAGCCTGCGCTCTAGAGCCCACAAGCCACAACTACTGAAGCCCACGTGCCTAGGCCCATGCTCCACAACAAGAGAAGCCACCACAATGAGAAGTCACCGCAATGAGAAGCCCGCGCATCGCAACAAAGAGTAGCCCCCACTCACCGCAACTAGAGAAAGCCCGCGCGCAGCAACAAGGACCCAATGCAGCCATAAATAAATAAATTCATTAAAAAATATATTAAATGAGACATGTCCAATACCTAGTAGGCATTTATTCAACTATATCCATCTCACAGCTTATTCTCTTTAAGGTACTGAAATGTCCCCATACATCCATCTCTTCTTTCCCTATCCTCGGTTAGCAAAGGGTAGGTTTTGGTCATTCCAGGGAGGTGAGCCTCTCTCTATATAGGTCAGCATTTTCATAATCAATATTAGAAGTACCTAGATCACACAAACGTCTAACTTACTTTCTAAAACTTAGCATTTCAAAGTACAACCATTTTTCTCTCTTCTCAATTCCCAGCTAATCCTCAATTCAGAGAAACTTCCATTCTAATCCATTCAGAAACTTCCAACATATAAAAATAAAAATCATCACTAGTTCAAGCTCATGTTTTTTCCGTTCTCATAAGAAAAAAAAAAACATCTCAATAAAGTCACCTTCTCAAATTCCTTCATTCCCTGACTTCCATACCACTATGATCTCCTGGTTCTCCTCCTACTTCTCTATTCAGATTTTTGTCTTTTGGCCAGCCAACATCGCAGTCAAGGAAAAAAAAAAAACCCACTGAAACTCAGACTTGGGTATAAAGGAATCCAAATTGAAGGAGTTAATGATCCAAATATGTAACAAATTACATTTATCAGATTTTCAAGCAGATACATATTACTGAACATTAAATCTCAAAGAACAAAGCGGTTACCATGGTGGTCCATGCAGTCCAATATAAAAGACCTAAAAAAGAAGCAACTTTTGACAGCATTCTGGCTCAGTTCTTGGCTTTACTTTACTAGCATTCCTGCCCTTGGATTGCTGTCACTTAACTGCTCAGGGTGTCTTTACAATGAATGTCCCCTCACTTGAGCTAATTTGGCCACTTCTCTGTTGATTGTATACAAGAACCAAACTCAAACACAATAGGTACCACTAAGTTGGTATTTATGAAATCACACTGGAAGTCTATATTTTAAAACAGTAATCAGAGCTATGTAGTGCACTTGGAAAAATAAAGTTCAACAAAGCAACACTTTTTTGAATATTTTCTGTAACAGACCTATTTCAAGACACCTGCCTAGAAAGGGCAATTTTGTGATTCCCACCACCTCTGGCCACAAACAACTATAACAAAAGTATTCTCCTAAATGGCCAAACCCCTAGTACCTGAAGAGAAGTGATAAACTGACCTAATCAGATACTTCTCCTTAGCATTCAGGCCAGATAGCAATGGAGAGATAAAGTGAAATTCCCTAAACACTTGGCAGTTGTAGCTGTCATTTTGGGTCAAGTATAACCCGGTGAATAAGCAGTAGATGGTCAACACAAAGAAGAGAAAGAATGTGCTGAAAAAAATCAGAGACAAGACACTATGGAACCCCTATGGAAACAGAAAAGCCTCCTAGTGCCCAGGAGGCCCACATATATATTTCCTGCTCTGGGGTTCAGAGAGAATCCCTGGTGTTCCTTCATTTAATGCCCTGAATTTTTGCCAAGCAGAAAAGACTTCTATACCTTGAGACTAAAACTGCCTTTACTAGAATATTTATTTCCTCAACCACTGAATCTCAGTTCTCAGGCATTTTTCTCCTCCACACCTTTGTTCCCCTGGAGGATTTTTTGCAAAGGCAAGCCTAGATCACGATGGCTCCATTTCACTAACATAGATCCAGAACAATACAAGCAGAAGAGCTGGTGCCAAGAACCATTACAAGAAGGGGATACCAGAGAGAAAAAGCCAGCAAATGCAGGAGAAACTTGAGCAATGAGAAGAAATGGAATACGAGGATTAACCTAATCTGAATTTAATCATTAATGGAAAAACATTTAATAAGTCTGTTCTACACCATCTTCTGCTTTCTTGTATCTGTATTATAAATAATAACAACGAATATTTACTGAGACTTACTTTGTGCCAGGTCCTGTCCTATAAAAATCTTTATATGCTGTATGATCTCTTTAATATTCGTAACAATTTGAAAATGCAGGTACTCTTATCCCCATTTTGTGAGAAAAGCAAAAAGTTATCACATTCCTCTAATAAAATATAAATAAATCAACATTCTTCTTGATTACTGGGAAAAAACAAAAACAAAAGACTACTCTTTAAGCTTAGGAGGAGGCAAACCCTACTACGTGATCTTATTTATTCACTGTTAATAGCAACACTAAATACCAGCATTTGCTGAGTTTTCAAGGCACTGTACTGCAAAATAGACATTATTCCATTTTATAGATGAGGATCAAGGTTCAGAGGCATGATCTGTCTAAAGTCATATAGCAGATAAAGATCAGAAGTGGAATTCAAATTCAGCTCTCTATCCCCTTTACTAGCACTTCTTTCTGTTCTCATCAAAGATAAGCACAAGGGCTCCAGGACACCTGGCTTAAACAGCTGTTGTTCTGGAAACTGATTACTACACTGGTTTTTTTTCTAATTCTATTTATTTATTTGTTTATTTTATTTTTGGTTGCATGTTGGGTCTTCGACACTGCTCGTGGGTTCTCTCCAGTTGCAGCGAGCGGAGGCCACTCCTCGCCGTGGTGAGTGGGCTTCCCAACGCGGTGGCCTCTCCCGTTGCGGAGCACGGGCTCCAGGGGCACCGGCTTCAGCAGTTGTGGCACGCGGGGTCAGCAGCTGCGCCATAGGGGCTCAGCTGCTCCGCAGCACGTGGAGTCCTCCCGGACCAGGGCCCAAACCCGCGTCCCCGGCATTGGCAGGCGGACTCTTAACCACTGTGCCACCAGGGAAGCCCTACATTATTTTTATACAGGAGGAAAATGAAGTCACCACAGCAGCCAGGATTAGGCTGAACTTCCATTTTTTTTTATTATTATGTATCATTAAAAAACTGCTACTACCTTGGACTTCCTTAGTGACGCAATGGTTAAGAATCCACCTGCCGGGCTTCCCTGGTGGCGCAGTGGTTGATAGTCCGCCTGTCGATGCAGGGGACACGGGTTCGTGCCCCGGTCCGGGAAGATTCCACATGCCGCAAAGCAGCTAGGCCCGTGAGCCATGGCCGCTGAGCCTGTGCGTCCGGAGCCTGTGCTCCACAACGGGAGAGGCCACAACAGTGAGAGGGCCCGCGTACCGCAAAAAAAAAAAAGGAATCCGCCTGCCAATGCAGGGTACATGGGTTCAAGCCCTGGTCCGGGAAGATCCCACATGCCATGGAGCAACTAAGCCTGCGCGCCACAACTACTGAGCCTGCGCTCTAGAGCCCGCTAGCCACAACTGCTGAGCCCGCATGCCACAACTACTGAAGCCTGCATGCCTTGAGACCATGCTCCGCAACAAGAGAAGCCACTGCAATGAGAAGCCCAGGCACCACAACGAGGAGGAGCCCCTGCTCGGCACAACTACAGAAAGCCTGTGAGCAGCAATTAAGACCTAACGCAGCCAAAAGTAAATAAGTAAACAAATTTATTTAAAAAAAACTGCTACTACCTTTAGCAATTAAATACCATTGAAGTTCCAAATTATATAATGTGTTGATGGCATTCAGCTAGTATAGTTAACAGACCCAAGTGATAAACTGTAAGTTACCAAAATTGATTTGCTACCATACTACCATAATACATACACCTCACGGAAATGTCAGCACTTCATAAACATAAAAGAAAACAATTTATAAAGTAAAAAGAATAAATAATATTTTCAGAAGCAGTTAATAAAGCCTATGATACTAGTGACCTTTAACTACAAAAACCTCACAATTGCTGGTTCTGACGGTCTTCATCTTAATTTCACCAATCATGATCAAGCTGAAATCAGTAAGGAGAGCAAGGCCATTTTAACTGGAGAGAGAAACTGTCTAATTGATATGGAAGAACCTAATAAGTGTAAAACTTAAGATAATGATAAATCTTATCTCCACTTGTCTGGAAACTACTACCTGTAGCAATCTGTCTGAATGGTATACTCCTGACTTCCAAAAGAACAAATTCCAAAAGCATGAAAGAGACTCCTACACAACTACTATTATAGATCACACTTACAACAAAAAATGGTTATTTGCAATAGAGGATACATCAAGGGTCTTCATTAGCAGTAAAAGTTTCATTCTGAAATACCAATCTCAAAAGATGACATATGGAAAAAGCAAAAAAACTAAATCAAGAATGTTCACCAGAAGTTCTTAAATCGAGTTGTGGCAAATGTGTATCAGGCTCTTTTCAAACAATGAAACCAAATTTAATATATTTGCCATCATTGGAATCTTACCAGCACAGTGTAAGAATCTATGTAAATAATGTGAAAATAACAAATATTTGTCCACAAAAAAAGACACAGAATTTGCTTTTCCAAACTTTTACTAATATTAAATTTTTTCAGATTCACTTTGTCATCCCTGTGCTCTCTAATGGACATGTAATAGTAGGCATAAAAGGCTTGTAAGAATTTTTACCATAAGAACAGTCTGTGAAAGAAAACAAATTATGGGCCTCCACAGCCACTGATATAAATTTTCTACAAATTGTAAGACAGTGAATATTTTTTAATAGATGTACAACTTAGACTACCAGTGAAAACAACAATTGTGAAAAGTAAGTGGAAGAACTATCAACTACAAGGCATGCCTACAGTGGTAGTCTCTGCGGATTGATTCGGGGGTGAGAGGGCGACTACTTATATAAAGCCTGCTTCTCTAGTTAATCTGTTCTCCCTTTTCGACAGACTAGGAGTGGAGAAATTTACAATGAAGTTCAAAGACCATGATACAGGTGTCTTACTGCCTTCTCAACTACTGAAATAACATCTACTAAGTAGCAAAACTGCACTTTAGCAATAGTGCCATGGCAGTTTGTCTTATCTCCCTAAAAGTAAACCCCACAGTATTAAAAACATGACAGGCATTACATACAAATATTTGTAACGTGAGAAACTACCCTCAATCTTCGGAGTGACAAAATAGCAGAAACATGACTTCCACAGCCAGCTTCTTTAAAATGATCCTTATCTTGTTTAAAAGAACACATTGTCATGCTTTTTCGAGCTTTTCAAGAAAGAAATTTGACAATATGCATCAAGTTTTATAAACGTTCATGCCTTTTGATCCAGTAATTCTACTTCTAGGAATTTAGCCTAAGCAAATAACCAGAAATATGGGCAAAGATTTGTTATCGAATATCTTCATCGTGGCACTGTGATGTGAAAAGTGGTTTGAGGGACTTCCCTGGTGGTCCAGTAGTTAAGATGCTGCGCTTCCAATGCAGGGGGCGCAGGTTTGAACCCTGGTTGGGGAACTAAGATCCCACATGCCACATGGCCAAAAAAATAAGAAAAAAATAGCAAAATATTTTTTAAAAGTGTACAATAAGCACCTTTGCTTATAAAGCTTACTCATTTTTTTTTTTTTTGCGGTATGCGGGCCTTTCACTGTTGTGGCCTCTCCCGCTGCGGAGCACAGGCTCCGGACGCGCAGGCTCAGTGGCCATGGCTCACGGGCCTAGTCGCTCCGCAGCATGTGGGATCTTCCCGGACCGGGGCACAAACCCGTGTCCCCTGCATCGGCAGAAGACTCTCAACCACTGCGCCACCAGGGAAGCCCAAGCTTATTCTTTATTTTAGTTGATTAAGATGTTTCTAGAAGAGGATTATTGGTTTGAAAGGTAATAATATATTAAAGACTTCATAAATGTTAAATTTAGTTTCAGAAGCTTCTTTCTGATTTTTTTTCATTGACATTATAGAAAACGTAGAAACTACTGATGAAGTTTTAGGTTAACATTTGAGTATATTACCTTCCAGTCTTATTTTGTGTATGTCTCTATATGGAAATATACACATATCATTTTATGTATGTAGATTTGTGGCCTATTATAGAATCCTTACACATAAACGTATTCTCTAAGATTTTAAAAAATGTTTTAAGTAGCTACATAAAATTCTGTAAATGAATATATGCTGTATTTAATAATTCCTGCTGTATTTAAACTTTTTCAAACCACTTTTTTTAAAATAAATTTTTATTTTACTTTATTTATTTATTTATTTACTTATTTATTTGGCTGCATCGGGTCTTAGTTGTGGCGTGCAGGATCTTCGTTGAGGCATGTGGGATTTTTTGGTTGCAGCGCATGGGCTCTTCATTGTGGTGCGCAGGCTTCTCTCTAATTGTGGAGTGCGTGTTTTCTCTTCTCTAGTTGTGGTGCGCATGTTTTCTCTTCTCTAGTTGTGGTGCGCAGGCCCCAGGGTGTTTGGGCTCAGCAGTTGTGGCTCGCGGGCTTAGTTGCCCTGTGGCATGTGGGATCTTAGTTCCCCTGTGGCATGTGGGATCTTAGTTCCCCCACCAGGGATCGAACTCGCGTCCCCTGTATTGGAAGGAAGATTCTTAACCAGTTTAATCCTTGGTGGGGAACTAAGATCCTGCAAGCTGCCATACGAAGTACTGATACATGCTACAATGTGCATGAACCTTAAAAACATGCTAAGTGAAAGAAGCCAGACACAAAAGGCCACATATTATGTGATTCCATTTATATGAAATATCCAAAACAAACAAATGTAGAGAAACAAGAATAGGTTTTTGTTTGCCAGGGACTTAGGAAAGGGGGAAATTGACAATGACTACTAATGAGTCCAGGGTTTCTTCTGGGAGTGCTAAAAATGTTCTAGTGTTAGAAAGCGTGATGGTTGCATAGCACTATAAAAACACTAAAAACCACCAAATTGTAAACTTAAGGGTAAACTTTATGGTATGTGAATAATATCTTAGTAAAGCTGTTATTTAAAAATAGGAGAGGCTTCCCTGGTGGTGCAGTGGCTAAGAATGCCTGCCAATGCAGCGGACACAGGTTCGAGCCCTGCTCTGGGAAGATCCCACATGCCGCAGAGCAACTAAGCCCATGCACCTCAACTACTGAGCCTGCGCTCTAGAGCCCACCAACCACAACTACTGAGCCCATGCGCTGCATCTACTGAAGCCCATCCTCTAGAGCCCGTGCTCAGCAACAAGACAAGCCCGCGCACCGCAACTAAGAGTAGCCCCCATTCCCCACAACTAGAGAAAGCCTGCGTGCAGCAACAAAGACCAAACACAGCCAAAAATAATAAATAAAAATAAATAAATTTTTAAAAATAAAATAAATCTTTTTTTAATAAATAAAAATAGGAGATGGCGAACACTTTCTGTAACATGTCAAATAACAAATAATACAGGCTGGGACTTCCCTGGTGGTCCATTGTGGTGCGCAGGCTTCTCTCTAATTGTGGAGTGCATGTTTTCTCTTCTCTAGTTGTGGTGCGCATGTTTTCTCTTCTCTAGTTGTGGTGCGCATGTTTTCTCTTCTCTAGTTGTGGTGCGCAGGCCCCAGGGTGTTTGGGCTCAGTAGTTGTGGGTAGCCCGCAAAGCGTCTTTGTCAGGTATTCTTTGTTTTTATTTTCAACTACACATTTAAAAATGTAAAAACCATTCTTAGCTCAAGAGCCATACATAAACAGGCAGCAAGCTAGATTTGGCAGGGAGGCCATAGTTTGCCAAACCTGGTTTAAAAATAAGCCATTCCTAAAATGTTTACAAGGGAATGTGTGCTAAGTTAACGCTGATCCAAAAACTAAGCAAAGCTCTCTTATCAAACTTATAAATGGAGCTTCCACAAATGTTATTGGATAAAGGGAACACAGGGAAACATATCAAACAGAATTTAGTACTTTTATTAATAATTAAGATCACATATTGGGTTGGCCAAAAGGTTCATTCGGTTTTTCTGTAAGATGGCTCTAGTAGCACTTAGCTGTCTTTAACTTCATTCGAAACAATTTTGTTAGATTGTATGTGACAGCTGTCATATCAGCGTGCATTTAAAAAAAGACTTATCGGGCTTCCCTGGTGGTGCAGTGGTTGAGAGTCCGCCTGCCGATGCAGGGGACAAGGGTCCGTGCCCCAGCTCGGGAAGATCCCACATGCTGCGGAGCGGCTGGGCCCCTGAGCCATGGCCGCTGAGCCTGCGCGTCCGGAGACTGTGCTCCACAACAGGAGAGGCCACAACAGTGAGAGGCCCGCGTACCGCAAAAAAGAAAAAAAAAAAAAAGACATCAAAATTGGTGAATTTTTGTGTAGCCATTTTCATACTGAAGCTGGAAGAAAAAAGCAACATTTTCAGCATACTATGCTTTGTTATTTCAAGAAAGGTAAAAATGCAACTGAAACGCAAAAGAAGATCACACAGTGTATGGAGCAAGGGCTGTGACTGATCAAAAGTGTCAAAAGTGGTTTGCGGGATTTCCCTGGTGGTCCAGTGGTTAAGAATCCGCCTTCCAATGCAGGGGACTCGGGTTCAATCCCTGGTCAGGGAACTAAGATCCCATGTGCCACGGGGCAACTAAGCCCGAGAACCACAACTACTGAGGCCGCAAGCCACAACTACCGAGCCCGTGCGCTCTGGAGCCCGCACGCACCTCAATGAAAGATCCCACATGCTTCAACAAAGATCCTGCATGCTGCAACTAAGACCCAACACAGTCAAATAATTTTTTTTTTAAAGTGGTTTGAGGGGCTTCCCTGGTGGTGCAGTGGTTAAGAATCCACCTGCCAATGCAGGGAACACGGGTTCAAGCCCTGGTCCGGGAAGATGCCACATGCCGCGGAGCAACTAAGCCCAGGCGCCACAACTACTGAGCCTGCGCTCTAGAGCCCGCGAGCCACAACTACTGTGCCCGCGGGCCACAACTACTGAAACCCATGCGCCTAGAGCCCGTGCTCTGCAACAAGAGAAGCCACCGCAATGAGAAGCCCGCACACCTTAACTAAGAGTAACCCCCACTCACCAGAACTAGAGAAAGCCTGCACGCAGCAACGAAGACCCAACACAGCCAAAACTTAATTAATTAATTAATTTTTAAAAAGTGGTTTGCAAAGTTTTGTGCTGGAGATTTCTTGCTGGACGATGCTCCACAGTCGGGTAGACCAGTTGAAGTTGATAGTGATCAAATCGAAACATTAACTGAGAACAATCAACGTTATACCACTCAGGAAATAGCCGACATACTCAAGATACCCAAATCAAGCGTTGAAAATCATTTGCACTACCTTGGTTATGTGAATCGCTTTCATCTTTGGGTTCCACATAAGTTAAGCCAAAGAAACCTTCTTGACCATATTTCCGCATACAATTCTCTACTGAAACATAACGAAAACGTTCTGTTTTTAAAACAAATTGTGACGGGCAATGAAGAGTGGATACTGTACAATAATGTGGAACGGAAGAGATCACAGGGCAAGCAAAATAAACCACCAACAACCACACCAAAGGCCGGTCTTCATCCAAAGACAGTGATGTTGCGCATATGGTGGGATTGGAAGCGAGTCCTCTATTATGAGCTCCTTCCAGAAAACCAAACGATTAATTCCAACAAGTACTGCTCCCAATTAGACCAACTGAAAGCAGCACTCGATGAAAAGCATCCAGAATTAGTCAACAGAAAACGCATAATCTTCCATCAGGATAACAAAAGACCGCATGTTTCTTTGATGACCAGGCAAAAACTGTTACAGCTTGGCTGGGAAGTTCTGATTCATCCGCTGTATTCACCAGACATTTCACCTCTGGATTTCCATTTATTTAGGTCTTTACAAAATCCTCTTAATGGAGCACCTGGAACAGTTCTTTGCTCAAAAAGATAAAAAGTTGTGGGAAGATGGAATTATGAAGTTGTCTGAAAAATGGCAGAAGGTAGTGGAACAAAAGGGTGAATACGTTGTTCAACAAAGTTCTTGGTGAAAATGAAAAACGTGTCTTTCATTTCTACTTAAAAGCCAAAGGCACTTTTTGGCCAACCCAATAAAACTAAGACAAGAATTAAAAACCATATTAAAAAATAAAGATAGCTGCTCACATATTAGAAGAAGTTGAACACCATTAGCCATCAGGGAAATACAGATTAAAACCACAATGAGATATCATTACGTATGTATCAGAATGGCTAAAATAAAAAACAGTAATACCACCAAATGCCGTTGAGCGCACAGAAAAATTGTATTATTCAAACATTACTGGTCCAGAAAACAACTCGGCCGTTTCTTTATAAACTAGACATGCAACTACCATTATTACCTAGCAACTGGACTCCTCGGCTTTTATCTGATGTTCACACAAAAACCTGCACATGAATGTTCACAGCAGCTTCATTTACAATAACTAAAAACTGGAATCAGCCCAGATGTCCTTCAACGGGTTAAACAAACTATGGTGCATCTGCACCATGCACACTATGCAGCAATAAAAAGGAATGGCCTACCACAGGCAACAAGTTGGATGAGACTCCAGAAAAGTATGCATAGCAAAAAAGGCCAGTCCCCACCAAAGGCTATATGTATGGTATGACTCCATTTATATGACTTTTTTGAAATGACAAAATTGTAGAAATGGAGAATAGGATAGATTAGTGGTTGGGGGGAGGCCCCCCCAACCCCTGCAAAGGGAAAGGGGGTGTGTAAAAAGGGCTACTCAAGGGTCCCTTGTTGTTTTGGAACTATTCAGTACTTTGTGGTGGTTAAGTATATGAACCTATACAGATGGTAAAATTATATTGAACTTCGTACACACACACACACACACACACACACACACACACACACACACACCCCCAAATGAGTACAAGTAAAACTGGAGATGTGAATAGGACTGGATGGATTTTAACGTCAATAACCTAACTGTGATGCTATACTACACAATGTTACCTACAAAGGTTATACTGTAAAATGGGGAAATAGAGGAACGTATACAAAGGATCTCTCTGTATTATTTCTTACAACTGCAGGAATCAACAAATAACTAAGTCAAAATTTTAATTTAAAGAAAGATGACTGCTATGAAGAAACAATGAAGACGCGACTTAAAATGATGGTTCCCAAGCACGAAAACTAAAATAATCAAATATACAACCAAAGGAACCTTTCTCAAGCTACAAAACTATGCAGCTCTCACCCACATAGCACACAAAAATCACATCCTGACCAAACTACCCTAAATTTGGAGAATTCAAAAAAAAATAGAACTTACCCTTGGTTCTCTAAAACACTACCCGCCAAAGACAATAAAATGAGATCTACCGTCAATGGCCCGAAGATTTTTATGTCCTGACACAATTGTCTTTCATGTATAAAGGCTATAAGAACACAATATACAAAAGAAGTAATAAAATACGACACCCACACGTCACCTTTCAAGCAATGACTGTATCAAGCACTCCAGCCAACCAAGACAACTAAAATTAAGCACACAAAAATGGATAAACTGTCATACAACTATTTAATGGGATACTACTAATTAAAAGGATCCATTTATTGTTATATATAACATGGATTCTCAAATGTAGTATGCTAAGTGAAAGAAACCAGATTCAAAAGCTACATACACTTACAGTGTATATATATATATATATATATATATATGACATTTTGGAAAAGACAAAACTATAGGGACAAAAAACGGATTAGTGGTTACCAGTTGCTGGGAATGGAGGTAAGAGCTGACTATGAAGGGGCTCCAGAGAATCTGGGGAAGCGTGAAAACTTTTGTATCTTGGCATCCGGTGGCAGGGTCTGGGGAAGGGGCGGCAGGTGCCATGTTGGGCTGCAAAGGTGGCAAGAAGAAGCCCCTGAAGCAGCCCAAGAAGCAAGCCAAGGAGATGGACAAGAAAGGTAAGGCATTCAAGCAGAAACAAAGAGGAGCAAGGCCACGGGAAAGGCCTCCTGGCCACAGGTGGAATTAAGAAGTCTGGCAAAAAGTAATGTTCCTTGTGCCTGAGGCAATGATGATCCTTAATTCCATTCCTGTTTAAACATCTGAATTAAACATCTGGATTCCCTGCCATCACATCTCTGCCACCTACAGCTAGAATCAAGTGTTGTCTTGGAACCCATGGTACATTTAAGAATAAACGTTTGTTAAAAAAAAAAAGTTTATAACTCGACTGTGGTGATTACAAGGATATACGCATTTGTCAAAATCTACAGAAGTGTATATGCTAAAATATTAGTGAATTTCACTGTATGCAAAATTATATCTTAAAAATGAGGGAAAAAATAATTACACAAGAGGTAGAATATAGCATTATAAAGACTAACAGTATTATTCCCATTCTAAGAACAGAGGTGAAGAAAATAATCTAAACTACAAGTATTGATAAACAAAAATGTTCATTACAACACTACCAACATTAGTAAAAATTAGAAACCTAAATGATCAATATTAAGACATTATTACAGAAAAGAATGAGGTCACTACACAGAGTAGAATGTGGTATAACCTTAAAATTATCTATGGAAATAATCTATCATAAAAAAAATTTTGATATGTTAGACCCCCCCAAAAAAAGATAGAAAACTATAATCACAGAAATGTTTTTATTTTATCTCAATTGTTTCACAAAAGATTTCGAGTGACTTAGAAAATCATATAACTTCCACTAGTGAGAAAATTAAGGCAAAGGGAAAATGAAGAGCCTACTTTATAAACTGTATGCAATTAAGTCCTATATACTTATTATAAATGAGCCATAAATTTAGTTCTAACCTCTCGTTAATGGTTAACCAAAACAGAGAAATGATTAATAAAAACTCATACTTCCCATCAAACTTTTAAAAAAGCACAGCTCAAGAAATTATTATCCTTGTTATTAGAGATGCGATGATTTACATTTTTTTAAGTTTTGAATAAAAACACTAGATGGACATGTTACAAAAGGTAAACTAACAGATTCTTAAGATTGAATTATAGTTGGGGGTTGGTTGGGTTTTCGTTTGTTTCTAGGGTGTTTTTATTTTTATAATTTTATAATTATCTATACTTTCCGAAATGTTTACAATGAGCATTTACTGATTTTTAGAATTCAAAAATACTTACAAGTCATTATTTTTAATGGAGGGAAAAAAACATTGTATTTGATTTTTAAATCACTGTTTATTAGGATACAGAGTATGGAATTAGGCCATGGAAAGAGTCCTTAGTTCACTTACAATATTAAGAAACAAAATTACATTCGTCACCAATAGAAATGACTCTTGTTTTAACATATGTGCAAAAGTAGTTGATATATTTCTAGATGTAACCGAAATAAACTCTAGTGTGGTAACAAAGGTGATCTATATTATTAATCTAACATTTCTCAAGTTTGAACAGTTATTACAGTTACAATGTAAATAGTTGGCGTAGGAGATAGGAGCTCCCTTATCTAAAAGGTCTTCTGCCCAGGGAACCTAGTAAATGTCTTCCTCCATTCAGCAGCCTGGAAGCTAACCCTCACTCCTCCTTTGTTTCAACATTCTATTGTTTGTAGTATGTCAGGGAACAGGAATTCTCAATGAGTAAGTCTATCCAGATAAATCACTGCAACATAATTAAAGAGGGCAGCTACCAAACACATCAAATAGCTCATTCTGGACTTCATGAGCCTGAGAGAGAACATAATACATAAATCCAAAACTGTATCTGTGGGAGAAAATATTTTAATAGAATTCTATCTCTTCTGAATTAAAAAAAAGCTAAAGATGTACTAATCAAGATATCAGTGATTCTTAACCAAGAGACAGAATACAAGGGAGGAGGCAGAGCTTAACAAACTTCTTATATTATATACACTGGTATGTATTTTGTGTGGTTTGTTTAATTCTTTACAGAATTCCACCTAATGTTATGCAAATAGTAAACCTTCATTTGCTCTTTTTTGAGAACAGCTACTATCTTTAGTTTCTTACCCTGTTTGTATTACTGTGAGATCATGAACCATGGAAGTTTTCCCTCTTGGGGTTGAGAGGTACTTCAGGTATAACAAATTTATTAGGTTTTAACTTGGAGACTGTGGGTGCTGTAGAATAATATTTGAAATTGGATTTAAAAAAAATCAAAACATGTTTTTATTTCCTACATTAAAAATAATGGCTTTTAGGAAATTTTGAACTCTAAAAACAATAAATCCTCACCGTAAACAGTTTGGAAAGTAGGGACAGCAAATTACAAAATGGCAAATGAAGGCTATTAAGAAAATTAAATCAGGGAAGGGAGACAGAGTTGCAATTAAAATAATGTTCACAGAAAGCCTCACTGAGAAGGTAACATTTAAGCAAAGGACTGGAAGGAGGTAAAGGAGCAACTTTCATAGACATCTGAGACAGGAGCACTCAAGCAAATGGAACTGCAAGTCAAAACCTTGGGAGATGGGGCATGCCTGTGATTCTAGAAATAACAAAAATTGCTTTAATATCATTCCAAATACCATTAAAATACAACAAATAAAAGCCCAGACCTAGGCAAAAAGCAGATCAGTGGTTGCTGCTGGGAGGAATTACAAAGGGCCAACAAAACCTGCAGAAGATGGGAACTGTCACTATCATGATTGTAGTGATGGTTTCACAGGTGAATACTTTGATATTTCAAAACTTAACAAATTATTCATTTAAAATGGGTGCATTTTGGGCTTCCCTGGTGGCGCAGTTGTTGCGAGTCCGCCTGCCGATGCAGGGGACACGGGTTCGTGCCCCGGTCAGGGAGGATCCCACATGCCGCGGAGCGGCTGGGCCCGTGAGCCGTGGCCACTGAGCCTGTGTGTCCGGGGCCTGTGCTCCGCAAGGGGAGAGGCCACAACAGTGAGAGGCCCATGTACCACAAAAAATTAAAAAAAGAATACTCATAAGGTGTTGGTGGAACTTTAAATTGCTACAATCTATCTGGAAAACAATGTGGAACTATGTATCAAAATTTTAAACATACTCTTTTGTTTGATCTGTCACTTTCACTTCTCCAAATATATTCTAATACAAAAATATAACTGCAGTATTGTTTACTACAGCATTGTTTAGAATGTCAAAAGCTGAAAACAACCTAAAAGTCCATCAAACTGGGATAAATCAGTCAAATTATTGTACTTCCATATACTATGGCCCTTAAAAAATATATATATAGACGTATTTACTGACCTAAAAGGATGACCACCAAAAAAAAAAAAAAAAAAAAAAAAAAGGATGACCACAATGTATGAAGGAGGAAAAGACTACCATGCAGCGTGTGTGTGCCTGGGCTATGTTTGCATGTAATATGTTTACAGAGAGAGAGCGAATGATCCCATTTAGTTTAAAACTACAATGCATTCATATATCTGTTTATATATGCACAGAAAAAGTCTGGAAGAAAATGAACCAAACTGTTAAAAGTAGTTAACTCTAAAAAACAAATTATTGACATTTTTTAGAACAATCATGTACTATCAAACAGTTTACATTTTAGACAGAAAGTAGATTATTGGGGACTTCCCTGGTGGTCCAGTGGTTAACAATCCACCTTCCAATGCAGGGGACTCAGGTTCAATCCCTGGTCAGGGAACTAAGATCCCACATGCCGCGGGGCAACTAAGCCCACGCACCACACAAAGAAGAACCGCACAGCACAACGAAGACCCAGAGCACAGCCAAAAAATAAATAAATATTTTTTTTTAAAAAGTAGATTATTGATTGCCCAGGGATGGGGGGGTAATGACGGAAGTGGAAAGTGACTAGTAATGGGTACAGGTTTTCTTTTGGGGTGATGAAAAACGTTCCCTTTGATTGTGGTGATGACTGCACAACACTGAATATACTGAAACCCACTGATCAGTACATTTTAAATGGGTGGACTGTATGGTGTGTGAATGATATCTCAATAAAGCTGCTTTACTTTAGAACAAAATCCATAACCAAAATATAGAACAAAAATTTTGCAATTTAATATTCACACTGTACTTTATACTATGTCCCAACGGAAACCTTAAACCCAGACAGCAACTGTTAAAAAGCTTCAAACAGGAAAAATGAGTCACTATTCTTAAGAGCAGTTAACCATTGACAATACAGGGGTAAATTACAACCTTCATTCTATCTTCATTAGGATACTATCTTTCTTGAACTATCCTAGTAGATAATATTCCCTTCTGAGAAAAGGAACGAACTTTGAAAATGTATTAGGTTGCAACAATATGGCAGTTTCCCAATACATGATGTGACTATGAACAAAGTTTCAGTGTTTTACAAATTAAGGAAAGTAAACCTTGTTCCTACATCCGCTTCTGTTTGCCTAACTCTGATATGGTTTCAAGAACTCTCCTCTCCCTATACCCACCCCCCACCAAAAAAAGCATAAAAGCAGAGTTGATAGGAATTACTTTAAAAGTTCCTTAATACAACTCTCCAATAAATGCTTACTGGCTCCTTATCTTCAGGCCCAAGACCCTACATTCTGTTACATCTTATACCATAACAATTCAAAATGACTCTTCAAAATAAAATACTCTACTCAGTAAGTCTCTTCAGCAAGCCCTGATGACATAATGTATTCATTCATCATTTATACGTACATACTATTTGCCAGGGGCTAGAGATGTAAGGCTGAAAGATTCTATAAGAAGAACCATCACAGCAGTTCTTAACCGAGGTGGACATGAAGATAACCCGGGAGTTGTTTTTAAAACATACATAAACTCCACCTCATCACTGGATATTTTGATTCAGTAGGTCTGGACTTAAGCCCAAGAATCTGTTTTGAAACAGATTACTAGCACCCAATGGTGAAGGAAAAAGTAAATATTTAACTCCAATACTGAGAGCCGAATGCTTCAATAAAGATGTGTACCAAATGATGGTAGCACCAAAAGAGGACACCCAACCTATAAGAAAAGAGGTAAGTAAAGGGGAAGGTTTATCAGAGATAAAGATACTTTAGTTGAAGATGAGGAAAGTAGCTAAGTGGATGAGGAAGGAAGGAGATTCCAAGAAGAGAAAACTACATAAATGAAAATAGCACAACTACATTGAGGAATTGCACAAACTATAAAAAATAGCATGTGTTCAGAAAAGTAGGATACTTCAATAAAGCTGAAGTGGAGTGCCAGTAAAGACTGGAGAGGTAAGCTATCTCAGAACACGAAGTGTGTACACTACGCTATGCTGAGGAGCTTGAAAGTTAATTATCCTAAAAGCAACCGAAAAGCCAAAAACAAAATTTAGGCAAGGATGAGACATAAGCAGATTCGTGTCTTCAGAAATAACAATTTGGCAGCAACACAGAAAATAGCCAGAAGGAAGAAAAGAGGGAGGGTGCAAAAAAAGTCAGAAGACTACTGTAAATGTCCAAGCAAGAAATATGAGCCTATCAAATAAGGCAATACGGATATAACCTTGGAACTGTTTGAGGCAGGAGGCAGGAATCTAAGATTCCTGGGTTGCCTGCAATGGAGATGCCACACACAGAAATAGGATATAGGGAATGAAACTAATGAGTTCAGTTTTGAAGGTCATCTGTTTGAACATGCCATTTACTGAGCATCTATTATGCATCAAGTACTGGGCTCCTATAATTAGATGTGCAAACTAAACTTTTACTGGTGTCCCTAAATTATAAATATATGAGCAACAAGTGCAGTTTAAAACGTGTGAAAATGTGTAAAAGAGGCCAATGTGTGTGTGTTATGGATAAGCTGACTACTCCATGATGAAGAACAGTAAGGTCTCCAAACAGATTGGTCTTGTGGAAAGAGCATGCGCTAATCACCTTAAAACACGGCATCTCATTTTTCTGACCCCGCATTTCCCCATCCATAAAATGGAAATAATAAAAAACAACATAGAGTTACTGGTGGTTCAAATCATATATAAGGGCTTCCCTGGTGGCGCAGTGGTTGAGAGTCCGTCTGCCGATGCAAGGGACGCAGGATCGTGTCCCGGTCTGGGAAGATCCCACATGCCACGGAGCGGCTAGGCCCGTGAGCCATGGCCGCTGAGCCTGCGCGTCCGGAGCCTGTGCTCCGCAACGGGAGAGGCCACAACAGTGAGAGGCCTGCGTACCGCAAAAAAAAAAAAAAAAAAAAAAAATCATATATAAAAAGACTAGATCAGTTCTGCCACACAGCTTACGGAGTACATGTCCATAAAACTTATAGATGCAGAAACGTACTCAATACTAAAATAAAAGTACCTCTAGATCTCATTAGATACACTCAACCCTTCCTAACAACCTCAGTTCAACACACTCACTAACGTGCTTTTAATTAAAACAGAGATAATTAATGTAAAGGAAACCACTGCACTGGAAAAAGAGTTAAATGATTTCTAAGATCTTTTTCTTTCATTCATTCATTTATGGCTGTGTTGGGTCTTCATTTCTGCGCGCGGGCTTTCTCTAGTTGTGGAAAGCGGGGGCTGCTCTGTTGCAGTGTGCGGGCTTCTCATTGCGGTGGCTTCTCTTGCTGCGGAGCACAGGCTCTAGACATGCGGGCTTCAGTAGTTGTGGCACGCAGCCTAAGTAGTTGTGGTTCGCGGGCTCTAGAGCACAGGCTCAGTAGCTGTGGCGCATGGGCTTAGTTGCTCCGCAGCATGTGGGATCATCCCGCACCAGGGCTCGAACCCATGTCCCCTTTATCAGCAGGCAGATTCTTAACCAGTGTGCACCAGGGAAGCCCCTAAGATCTTTTCCAACACCAAAATTCCACTGGAAATGTATCAATTCACCAATTCGCTTTCATTCAATATGGTAAACCAAACTCTTAATAGAAGGTATAAAATTTGTCTTTTTTCTTTTTTTAACATATAAAAATTTCTGGGTTTAAGTTCTCTGGCAGTTCAGTGGTTAGCACCAGGCACTTTCACTGCAGTGGGCCCGAGTTCAGTCCCTGGTTAACTAAGATGCCGCAAGCCACACAGCGCAGCCAAAAAAAAAAAAAAAAAATTTCAGGATTTGAAATTTGTAAAAATTCAAAATGTACAAGAAACCAAATTACCTATAATCTCCCCTCCCACATAAATAAAAGTAAGATTTTGCCATATTTCCTCACAGTCCTTTTTCCATGTACATCACTCTTAATGGATACACAGAGCTTACAGCCTATTTTCTAGATAATAAGTTAATAAAGGAACTGTATCTCTAAAATTATTCTCACCTGATTTGTTTCTGCCACCCAAACACACGACATCCCCATCTTAGCAGTCATTTCAATACAGACACTCACTGAAATCCTCATTTTGAAACAACTTTCTTTATAATTCCTTCCTCCCTTCATGAAACTGTAAGTTTCTCTGGAGAAAGAACAACATATTAATTTCATTGTTTTTTATTTCACTAGGCTTCTGACCTAAATAAGCAGTAGCTCCCTAATTTGGCCAATTGGGGGAAAAAAGGACAATCTGAATCAATAAATTCTTAGCAAATTGAAGATTATTTTTTACTTAACAGCAGATACGATGCTTTTAAACACATATGATAACTAGGATTAAGTTAATGAACCATTCCCTTGTTAAAGTCCTTGGGGAAACTTTCTTTAATAGAGAAAAATTATTTGTCATTAGCAGATCAACTAACTGTATATTCATGACATCTAAATAACAGAGCTCCCTGAAAACACCTGTTCTTTATAATGTAAGCATTCCTCTTCCCGGGGTTGTAAACAAGTTTATTTATGCTGTTAACCTGAAAACACATTCTTCATAGATAGAGAAGAAAGTTGCCGTTAGGCCCAGTAAAACTTGTCACTTGGAAAAATTCCAATCCATGGTGTAAAGCTGTAGATAAAGTAACCTCCAAACTCTATTTCTAAAAAGCACCGGCATCAGTGAAGAAATCTCCATTATTTTTGTGCCTGTATATTAGACTTATGTACCTTTAAAAACCTTTACGTACCCCAAAGAAATGAAAGTATATGTCAAGACAAAAACTTGTACACGAATGTTCACAATAGTACTGTTCACAATAGCGAAAACGTAGAAACCACCCAAAGGTCCATCAACTGATAAATGGATAAATAAAATGTGCTGTATATCTATAAAACAGACTATTATTCAGAAATAAAAAGGAATGAGGTACTGATCCATGCTACAAGACAGATGAACCTTTAAAGCACTGTTAAGCGAAAGAAGCCAGTCACAAAGGACCACATACTGTATGATTCCATTTATACGAAATGCCCAGAAGAGACAAATGCATAGACACAGAAAGGAGACTGGTGGCTACCTAAGGCTGGAGAGTGACTGCTACTGGTACAGATTGCGAGGAATAATGAAAATGTTCTAAAATTGATTGTGGTGATGGCTGCACGACTCTGCGAATATACTAAAAACCAATGAATTGTACACCTTAAGCGGATGAATTATATATCAATAAAGCAGGTATAAAAAATCTTTAGGGACTTCCCTGGCAGCGCAGTGGTTAAGAATCCGCCTGCCAATGCAGGGGACACGGGTTCTAGCCCTGGTCCTGGAATATCCCACGTGCCATGAAGCACCTAAGCCCGTGTGCCACAACTACTGAGCCTGCGCTCTTGAGCCCACGTGGCACAACTACTGAAGCCCGTGCGCCCAGGGCCCGTGCTCTGCAACAAGAAAAGCCACCACAATGAAAAGCCTGCGCACCGCGGCGAAGAGTAGCCCCTGTTCGCCGCAACTAGAGAAAGCCTGCACGCAGCAATGAAGACCAAAGGCAGCCAAAAATAAATTAATTAATAAGAATAAAATAAAATAAAAATAAAGAATTAAACAGGAAATGCTTTTAAAAAAAAATCTTTAGGGCCCCCAATTTCCACAAACCTAAAAGAGTCTTCCTAATGAGATTCATAAAAACACTAAGAAAGGTATTTTAAACATAAAAGAGCATTTACTAAAGGCAATAAATAGACAAATCCACGTATGCTAAATCTTCTGAAACTATTAACACGCAATTTAAAAACAATACTCAAAAAATATTACATGAAAAAAACGACGAACACTCCTCTTCAACTGCAGGTTTTACCACCAATGCCATGTACACCCTTCAGCCCAAGTTCTTCAATCAAGTTTCCAAATATTAAATTCACCCAACCTATTGCCAATCACTGACCACCACTTCTCACAATATTCGTAGCAGGGAGCAAAATGCCAGAGCATTCTACTGAGCTGAAGCCACACTCCCATTTACAGCTCTTTATTACATCTAGAAGATACAGAAAGTGAATGTAAAAATTAGGGAAGAAATTCCTCAACAACAACAAAAACTCTTACCCTATCCTCAGTACTTAGTACTCTCTTGGCATTGTGTTAACTGTCAGTCCTGTGTTTCTCTCTGAGTGTTAAGTCATTTCCCAAGAGTGAATAGATTCTAAGCAAGGGCTAGAACATTTTTTTTTTAAGTTTTTCCACGATACCAAGAAGCGTAATTCTGTACTCAGGTTCAGCCTGTAGAAAATACTAAGCAAATGCTGTTGTCCGAGAGAAAATGGACACATGCACAAAAGATGTGTCTCGTATGCAAGTACAGAGAGTTGTGATGAAAAACAATATCATATCACTTTATGATTTACAAAGCACTTTCAACCACATCCAAACTGAAATCTGAAACACACCTCTTCCTGAGAACTACTGTGTTTTTCTCTTACTAAGAGTCTCATGATTCATCCCATTTCCCTCTTTTCTTTGGCCACACCCAGAGCAGATTCTATAACCCACCACTCTGGTATGTATTTCTAAATTCTACATTCAACCCTTTCATCTTCCTCACATACCTATTTTCCCATTACTGCATCTCATTACCACCTATCCTATAAATTTTTTTCCTAATTCCACAGCAAAAACCTTTTGAAACAAAACAAAGTAAAGATATATCATAAACTGCTGCAAGGTGCCATCTCGGAGGCACATACAATCTAGTATCACACAGCATTAGAGAATGAATACTTTTTTTTTACACTGGAATCTAATCCTTAACACTGGAAAATCATTCTTAAAGTTATAGTCAAAGAAAACCTGCTGATGATCCTTTTGAGCAAGTATGTAACGTTTTAAGTCTCTGTGAACTCCAAATATAATGAAAAAGGCTCCAAGAGTACAAGTGAAACAGAAAACATTGAAAAACATGAAAGCATTGATTACTCAGCTTTAAACCATGTTAACTAAATGCCACTGGCCCAAATGCTGAGGAATCTAAGCAATCTACCCAGAAAGAAAAGAGACGAATGGTCTAACAGAGTCAAAGAGCAGGGGCAACAGAAAAAGATCTCCAGGGAATGAGGAGATTCTCAGTATGGGAATACTTGGGTTCCCTCCCAGTTTGACATAGTATTTATTAATTATAAAGTGTAAGGATTAACTCACAGCTACCGGAGATTAAGAAGGATAGACACGTCAGGATACGACTAGAAGACAACGTTACCAAGTGGAAAAAAAAGGGGGGGGGGTGCAAATAATAGAGTCAAAGAATTTATCCACTGAATTCTGCCTGGCTATCTAGAATATCTCCCACCAGCTGTCAATCTATGGTGGATACTGATAACACCTAGCACCACAAGACTACTAACAAAAGCAAGAAAACTCTGGAGTTGTCCTCTAACTTTCCTTTCTCCCAAAGCAGAGTTTTTAACCTATCTCTGCCCCTTAAAATCTAGTACAGAGGCCACAGTTCAACTGATCAACCTTAAAATTTTTTCCCTATTTCATCACACACACTATCTCACAACAGTTTACAGAGAAAACAGATTTCACAATGAGAGAATAAAATAATCACAAGTCAAAGACCTGACCCTGGCTTTCACATGATGAGACCTTTAGAAAAGATCTGAAGTTATAAAAATTACTGTTAAAATAAATATGTAAGTTTTGTAAGCAGCATTTTTAAATAGTATTATTTACTTAGGGAGACGTGTTTTCCTGTTTTTTCTTTTTTGGCCGAGCCACACAGCTTGTGGGATCTTAGTTCCCCGACCAGGGACTGAACCTGGGCCCTAGCAGTGAAAGCGCCAAGTCCTAACCACTGTACCGCCTGGGAATTCCCTCTAGTGTTTTATACATAATATCTTGATCCACATCCATTGTCTTGTTTACTATGAGTAAATTTTACAGGCCAAAAAAGAAAAGAAAAATTCATGGTACTACTTTCCCTCACTCCCCTCCAAAGACCTCAATCTGGCCCAGAAATGAGGACTTTAACTGTCCTCATTCTAACTGTACCAAATACAATAATTTTATGTATTAAAAGAAGTGATATTTAATATGTTTATATTCTTAAGGTAGAAAAGACAAATACAGAGGACTTCCCTGGTGGCCCAGTGGGTAAGACTCTGGGCTCCCAATGCAGGGGGCCCGGGTTCGATCCCTGGTCAGGGAACTAGATCCCACATGCATGCCACAACTAAAGATCCCACATGCTGCAACTAAACATGGCACAACGCAGATCCCGCGTGCTGCAACTGAGACCCCTCGGCACAGTGATTCTCCACAGAGAGATGTGCCCCCCACTCTTCAATTATATTACACTCTCCACTGCTGCTTGAACAAGTGGCCACTACTTATTGCCATGTGTTTCTCAGCAGGACAGCTGAGCTGAGATTCACTGCTTTACCTGAGTGCAAATCTGAAGAACTTCGTGGTCTTCCCTCATTCAATCAACACAAAAACTTCATATACCTCCTGGGAAAGGGGCATGAAAAACAAAACAGTCTCTGCCCTAGCATAGTTCAGTCCAGGAGGTTAATCTCAACACCAAAACCAGTAAGTTACAGTACACTCTGATGACTACAGGAGAGGTAATTTGTGGGTGGCCCACACTGCAACACAGCAACTACCCTAACGCAGTTCCCTAAGGATGTTCATTATACCACGTATCCAGACCAACAGAACTGTGTATGATGAGTGCCAATTCCAAGTTGGGTCACTGGTTTAGGCCCCCTTGGTATGAACAGGTTTTGCCATTTAACATCAACTGTGGTTTGCTAACTGACCTGGATAAAACTGGTCAAAAAGTCAGATGTGATTCCGTATGATGTGGCTCAGCACTAGAGCCCAGAGTAAGCCTTCACAGCACAGCACAGCACAACCAGATTTTAGATCTTAGAGCTCTGCTAAGGACTGACCCAGAGCCTGACTTGCCCACCTAGCGAAGAACAAGCCAAGCACCTCGATTCTCCTTTCAGCTTTTACCCATCAGCCCATCATTAGAAAAGCCAACACAAGATTTTACAGATCTATATCTCTAAATTTACAAATTCATCTATAAATTATAAAATATCTATCATTTTACAGATCTTTTATAAATCATAATACAGATTTTAAAAACCAACGTTCATGATTTTTAAACAATGTTTAGCCAAATAACGCAAAAGTTACAGGCCTTCCACCTTTGCCCCCTAGACAGATACCATCCAAACCAAACACCTCCCACCTTGGTCTCACTCTACACACACAGCTGCCTACATCTCAAATTCAACATGTATTCTACCAAATTTAATTACCTTGTCCACAAACCAGATTCCCCTCTATATTCCTTTTACTCTATTACTTCATTTTCCCAGGGACCAAAACTTTCTAATTCAATCACCAATTCTGTGCATTTCTGGGTCCCATCCCATCTTTTCCACTGCTCACACCAGGGCTGTTACAGTAGTTATCCAATTAGTCTCAGCCTTCACCAACTCCAATCTCTTATTGCCAACTCAACCTTCCCAAAACACCACTGGATAAAAGCCACTCCATACATACACAATAAAAACTCCTGCTGCCTACTGAATTAAACCTTAGCCTGGAATCCAAGGCCCTTTTCTTTACGACAATATCCTTTTTCCCCAGCTTTATTTTAAGGCCACAGGATTAGGGGCTTATGCATTCAATAACTTTCTTCTGAAGCTCTATCACATGCCAAATTCTAGGAACTGGGATACCGAAATGAATAAAATTTGATCCCCACCTCCAAGACTCCAAGCAAACAGGAAACAAATATAGTACCTTAAGTAATAGACACATAAGAAAGATAAAAAGTGCCCTAAGTACCAAAGAAGAAGCCCCCTATACCTCATATTTCTTAGTACTGCTCACCTACACATAGTAGATGCTTACGAAGTAGCACTGATGAATGATTGTTCCAATAAACCAAAGACCTATGATCAATATGCTCAATAAATTTCTGTTGACAAATTCCACCTCCCCATTTCTACTATGGTAAAGAACTGTGGTACACTGGCTGCCTCTCTTGGAAGGGTCAAGGGGAAGCACAACTGAGAGCACAGATTTGCAAGTGTGCGTGTGACTAACTTGTTTCTAAAGAACAGAAGCACTAGAGGCCTCATGAAAGACGTTAGTTCCTTTTGCTGGTCAGTACTCAGATACCGGCAACATAAAATAAACCTTTGCAAATTCAACCTATACCCAATTCCAAAGACTAGCCGGATGAAAACATTCTAACCCTTTCATCACCATCAGGAAGTCAGCAAACACAGCTAAACTCTCTTCTCAGTAAAATATGCTGTGATTCCAGCTTTGGTCTTGGATTAGTAAAAGCAAGCATGTTAAAATTAACCAAATAAAACAAGTGCTTAGAACAAGAGAACAAAGATGATTAAAACCTAAAAGCCACAACCACTCCTCTCTATACAAAACATGAGATATATCAGTTCACTTGAGCAGCTGATTTTTTATCAACTTCCTACTACTTTCAACCATAACATCTTAAAAACAGAAGTCACCAACACCCAACAGGAAAAGCTCTAAAATATGTATTCGGGCTATAAACAGCTCAAACAGACCTTAAAAGATTATATGTTAAGAGCAAAAAAGTATACTCAGAAATGCAACGTGCACATTAGAACAAGCTTAAGTCTTTCTTTAAATGAACTGGTCATTTGCTCTTTAGCGCCAGAACGATAAAATGACTCGGTGACAACATTACAACAATCATCCTTTAAAACAGTGGTCCCCAACCTTTTTGGCACCAGGGACCAGTTATATGGAAGACAATTTTTCCACGGATGGGGGCGGGGCAGGGGGTGTATGGTTCAGGTGATAATGCGGGCGATGGGGAGCGGCAGATGAAGCTTCACTAGCTCGCACGCCGTTCACCTCCTGCTGTGCAGCCCAGCTCCTAACAGGCCACAGCCCGGTACCGGTCCGCGGACCAGGGGTTGGGGACCCCTGCTTTAAAACAAGTGACTGTTTAGTTTAGACCAAATGAAATCATTAGCAATTAAGGCTTTTAAAGACATTCACTGAAAGTAGATATCCTAAGTGGACAGTGATTATAAAGAGTTTCAAAGCTGAAATAGTGAACGTTTTTTACCTGATGTTCTGCATGAATGTTATCCCCAGTAGGCCATCGATGTTTGCTATTATTATAGCCGCCTCCACCACTTCCTCCTCCCCCAAGCTGCTCACCATGCTGCCTCTGAAAGAAGTAGTCCACCATAGCGTCGTCCTGGGAACGGCCTGCAACTCCTATGGATCCTGGGACAGGGCTGGAGTGTGTCCCAGCTGCAAGAGCCTGATTTGCAGCTGGTTGTGGCTGCGCTTGCGACCCTGTTCCAGATGTCAAAACAACAGGCATGTTGGGATTAGCTGGTTCTTGAGGGTGATGTTTCAGGTGGGGGCTGAAAGAGTCCTGCCAAAGCACTGCTTTTCTCTTCAAGACACATGCAACGCTCATTCCACCAACACCTAAGGACAAACAGGTTACAAATGTTTAAAATTTGCCTTTTTTAAAACATAACTTGATATATGCACCAAGATAAAAACATGAGACCCCTGGCTTTTGCAATATATCATCTAAAACCAGTTTCTACCAAGCAGCTAAATGTTTTGCAACACATACATAATTTTCTAAACTGAAACTTCGGGCTTCCCTGGCGGCGCAGTGGTTAAGAATCCACCTGCCAATGCAGGGGACACAGGTTCAAGCCCTGGGCCAGGAAGATCCCACATGCCACGAAACAACTAAGCCTGTGCGCCACAACTACTGAGCCTGTGCTCTAGAGCCCAAGAGCCACAATTACTGAAGCCCACGTGCCTAGAGCCCGTGTGTGGCAAGAAGAGAAGCCACCGCAATGAGAAGCCCGCGCACTGCAACCAAGAGTAGCCCCAACTCGCAGCAACTAGAGAAAGCCCGCACGCAGCAACGAAGACCCAACGTAGCCATAAATAAATAAATACATACATACATAAACCAACCAAACCCCATATATAATTAGCAACGACTCAAGAGTGTCAAAAACGAAAGGATCCTTTAAAATGTCCAATGTATTCATGGGATGCTCTGAAAAAAAGCTTAAATAAGGCCCTCTGACTAAGAACAGCAACAGAATGTTCCTAGCCTGAAACTTCTTCTCAGCTGCTGTACATGCATTTTTGCCAAGAACTTACAATTATAATTGTAATCACATCATCATTCTATTAGTACTCTGACTCTTACAGAGTCAGAGATGAGACCAAACCAAATTCAAACCCTCACCTTACATAGAAAGTATCACTGTAAAAAAAGAAATGCTTCAATAGAATAATAATTGTATGGCAAATATATTGCAAACATTTTTTCTGATCATTCCTATTTTACAGATAAAAACACTAAGGTACGGAGGAAAAGTTATGTGATGTGCCCGAGGTCATTCAGCTAGTGAGCTTTTGAAGGAGGGATTCAAACCCAAATCTGTATGCACCCAAGTCTCGTTCTTTCTACCAACCCCCTTGCTACCACACCCCAGTAAACCAAAACAGATACTATTTCTCTCACTTGAGTCTGCTATTCTTCTCTGGAAGGATCAACAAAGAAACTCCAAAATGTTACTATGAAACATTACTAATATGTTTCTTAAAATCAAAAACTACATTTGTAGAAAACATAGAACAGCCTATGTATGGGTGCTTAAGAAAAAAAAAAAATCCTTCAAAATAATCAGTTACCAACTAGAACACACCTGTCCAGAGCCACTAGAGTCTAATTTCAAGGCTATCAACCTAACAGTCCACTGCTACAAATGCCTTATCTCTCTTTAGCCCTACAGTGATGTATCAAAAACAGACTCAAAAGATTTATAAGAAATCTATTAAACTATTTCTCAGTATAGAATAAACATCCTGGACTTCCCTTGTGGCGCAGTGGTTAAGAATCCGCCTGTGGGCTTCCCTGGTGGCGCAGTTGTTGAGAGTCCGCCTGCCGATGCAGGGGACTCAGGTTCGTGCCCCGTTTCTGGGAAGATCCCACATGCCGCGGAGCAGCTGGGCCCATGAGCCATGGCCGCCTGCGCGTCCAGAGCCTGTGCTCCACAGCGGAAGAGGCCACAACAGTGAGAGGCCCGCGTACCGCAAAAAAAAAAAAAAGAATCCGCCTGCCAATGCAGGAGACACAGGTTCGAGCCCTGGTCTGGGGAGATTGCACATGCCACGGAGCAACTAAACCCGTGCACCACAACTATTGAGCCTGCACTCTAGAGCCTGCAAGCCACAACTACTGAGCCCGCGTGCCACAACTACTGAAGCCCACGTGCCTAGAGCCCATGCTCCACAACAAGAGAAGCCACCACAATGAGAAGTCACCGCAATGAGAAGCCCATGCACCGCAACAAAGAGTAGCCCCCGCTCGCCGCAACTAGAGAAAGTCCATACGCAGCAACAAAGACCCAACGCAGCCAAAAATAAATAAAATTAAAAAAAAAAAAGAACAAACATCCTGATAAAGCAGCATTCGCTTCTCACAACTAATTCATGTTCTGAAGACAGGAGTAAGAAGATTTGTAATTTGTTCAAAGCCTAATTTGGAAATGCCTAGTTTCAGTTAACAATTCCAATCCATCAGAACCATACTGGAGTAGTCCAGCTTTCTGGACTTCAGTTTCTGCTTTCATGAACAATCATGCTCATGCTTAAATACCAAAACCGGAAAGTCATAGCTGTGTTTACCATTGGTACTAGCAAAGTCCTAACCAGCCTAATGCCTTCCTGTTTGATTTTCAAAAGAACTCACTGCCCTCTTATTACCAATAGTAGCCAGTCCCATTTTCTTCCACAAGGGAGTATCAAACCGTCTTTGTTGTAGAGCTAACCAGGAATCCTAAAACTAAAGTTTTACCACTAAACTACAACCTCCCTGAACCTGTTTCCTCATCTAGAAAATTAAAGAAATTCTTTCTCTGTGACTCACAAGTTTTTTTTTTTAATCAAAATAATAGATATAAAAGTTTTTGGTAAATTCAAAGTCTCCATGCTGAGGCCCAAGGAATTCAGTTCCCACCAGTTAAAGCAATGGAGCTCCAGTCCCTAAGCAGATTCCTAAAATAGCAAATGCAACCTTTTCTGAAATAAAAGATTTGCTGTAAAGATTTGCCCTAATACTTATTTAACAAAGAACTTCCGAATGAAAAAGGTATTCACCACTGAAACACACCCGACCACAACTTCATTCTATCAAGGCATGGGGGGGAGAGGGGGAGGCGGGGGGAGGGTTCTATAAAAATGTTCAAACGAAACAATTGGCTTTTGTAAAGCTATCTGTATCCCCTGAGACTTCCTGCTTTACCTAATGAGGCAAGGCAGTTTCTCAAACAAGAGAAAACCTGGCAGAAGGGACATTTTGAAAGTGAGCAAATACCTAAGCAATTAACAAGTGTCTTGGGTAGTTTTGTAATATCTTGGCAACTACAACATAAAAATTAAGAAATCAGTCACTTAAATAATAGAAAACATTTAAATTGCTGATGGCTTTTAAGGAACTCTCAAACCCACTAAAAAGTTATGTGTTAGCACCTGAACTGTGACTTTTCTTTTTTACAAATGGTACATTATAAAAATAAGTTTTTCAGCAACTAAAAATAAGTGCTGATTCTAGTTTTCCACAGTTTTCAAACTGTTTACACCAAAGTTGTTTTTGTTTTGTTTTGTTTTAATATCACTAATAGGCTTTATTTCAAACAAAGGAACATGATCTAATCTATCTCCACTGCTCACCTTTTATTTACTAAAATTCTTTGTGGTTTAAAAGGTGTTTATTTTTACCACACTGGAAAAAAAAAAATTCTGTGGTCATAAATTTATTTTAAAGCAGTTCATCTCAAACCCAAACTAAGCTTCAAACACAACTTCAAAAAGCCGTGGCCTTGAACAAAATGAATCCAATTGTGGCTAAGGCAAAATGCTCAGTTCAGAATCCAGTATTTCCCAAAAATCCAGATAAAGAATAAACAGCACCCAAGAGTGTTTTATAAAGTTAAAACTAGCAACGGGTCAAAATGTTTATTTTGCTTACTAAAACTGCATCGGGAGCCACCCACGTCTATCTTGGTGAGTTTTGATTTTTTTTCATAAAACAAACAAAAAGCTAAAACCACAAACCTATGATTTCAGCAATAACTGACTTTAAAAGAGAATCCCAAAAAAGCCTCATAAAATCCCATTCTTAATCTCAGGCAGAGAAGGAAGTGAACGAATTGATGTAACTAAGAACAGTGTTCTCTTAATTGGACAATGAAGAGTAACAACCCTTCAACTTACGGGGAGGATAAAACCTTTCCTGATAATGTGGGGGAGGGGGGAATATAGTGGCGGGGGGGGCGGTACGGGAGTGTATTCCTCACTTGACGTGGGAATGGTACCGACAAGTATTAAACGATCTAGGTTTACCAAGGACGTCCATGAGGACTAAAAACTATCTAGTATTGTGTATCTGTTTACCTACTACGAAGGCATGAACGCTTCTTAGAGTTAAGACAGACACGCACCAACACAAGGAGGCTCAAAGAGGAAGAACCGACCAAAAACAAGCTCTCACAGAAACAAAAGGCCACAAGTACCCAGGAGCCTAAAAAGCGATCTGAAACTTCCTGATCGCCTACTTCTCCACATTTAAGGATCGCAAAGTTCCCCCGTGGTGGGTCTCGTCTGCAGACGAGGGCCACGGCTGCTTCTAAAGCGATTTATTGTTCCTCTTGCTTCGGCGCTGCCACGGAAGCTCAAGAAGTCGAAGAAATCCTGAGTGGCACAGAATTACACTTCATGGCCACACAGAAGACTCGGGGCTTCGCAAACCCATCAAAAAAGCAACCCGAATGGCAACATCAATCTTCAGGGGCTCCAACGGGGCCGAGCAGAAATGTAGAGACACGTCTATGCCCTGGGCCCGGGCCTAAACCCCCGGCATTTTCCTCGCTTCGACCCAGCTCCCCACCCCCTCCCTCCTTTGATAACAATAGGGGCCTTGCTGCTGACTCCAAAACATGTACGAGGAACAGCGAGTGAGAAGCCTCAGCCAGGGCCCCGGCGGCTTTTCCAAAGCCCTTCTCACCCCCCCAGCCGCTCTCAAACACCAATACAAAGGGATAATCTGCTCGCTGGGGGTCCGGAGCAGCGTTTGGGGCTGGCGGGGTGCGGGTACTCACGGGCGGAGCGGTAGGATGAAGATGGATTTCAGCCCCCCGATCTTCTCTCTCCGGCGCTCTCGCTCCCCCTTACCTTTCACTCCGACAACATGGCGGCCCACTGGGGACTGGGCTGGCGCTGTGCATCATGGGATAGGCTCGGGCCCCGGCCCTGGCTTTGGCAGCGGCATGTGTGGAGAAGGCAGGCGGCTGTGGAACAGGTTGCCTGGTTGCCATGCCAACCCAGGGCCTGTGTGAACTTGGGAAACTCGCAGGCAACACTACCGCTGCGCGCGCGAGTGGCCGCCCGCGAGGGGAGCGCGCGCCGTCCCCTCGCGGGCCGCCGCGGGCAGCAGGAGGAGTCCCGCGGGCCCACACCGGAGCGCCCGCGGTGACCGGTTCCCGGCCCAGCACCGCACGGAGCTGGGCACGCGGTGTCAGGGTAGTGACCTTAGCCGAGGCGCCACCCGCCTCCGCGCCCTCCCTATTTCACCTCCAGATTGTAACGGCCTGCAGGATTAATGGACGCTTATTCCAAGGCTCTGGCGGGACAGGAGCTGGGTTCAAACCCCGTTGCTGCAACTTTCTGGCTCTGTGGACTTACTTAATCTTCCTGCTTCCATTGCCCCATTTGTAAAATGAAAAGGAAAATGAGAACTGCTACTTAACTCTGCCCTGAGGATTAAGTGGATAATATGGCTTATTATTCCATTTAATAATGTGAAATGCTTAGTACAGTGCCTGGTACTTGTAAATAGGCCCACTATAGAATTTGCGGGGTCTAGCGCAAAATGAAAGTGTGAGGGCCCCTTGTTCAAAATTGTTAATGAATTTCAAGATGGAGATAGCAGAACATTAAACCCAAATCAAAGATTCAAAGCTGTCCTTGTTTGTAAGCACTCATTCAGTGTTACCTGTTGTCATTCTGTCCAGTTCCGAAAATGAATAGAAATAGAAAATGGCCATTTGATGAAAGTGACTTTTCAAAATCAGTAGTATTTCATAAGATATAGTTATTATATATAAAACTAAACCCAAGATGGATTGAAAACATAAGCAAACCACAACACTATAAAAGACCACAAGAGGATATAGGGGGAGAAAGCTTTCTAATTAGAGAGGGGAAATGTTTATAATGAATCAAAATCAATACATCCCTTTAAAAATTGAAGGAAAATTAAACATTTATATAGTAAGAGTGCCACCATCAATGAATAAGCGAGAAAATAGCTTTAAAATATTGTAATACTTGTGGTAGACAAATGGCTAATCTTCATGATAAATACAGAAATTCTCTAATCAGTTAAAAAAGAGCAATCCGGACATAGAAACCAAACTTATGTTTACCAAAGCGGAAGGGGGGGAAGGGATAAATTAGGAGTTTGGGATTAACACATACACACTGCTGTATATAAAATAGATAACCGGGAGTTCCCTGATGGCACAGTGGCTAAGACTCCCCGCTCCCAAGGCAGGGGGCCCAGCTTCGATCTCTGGTCAGGGAACTAGATCCTACATGCCGTAACTACGAGTTCACATGCCCCATTGAAAATCCCCCACGCGGGAACAAGGACCCAGAGCAGCCAAATAAACAAATAAAATTAGATTATAATGATGGTTGCACAACTCTGACAATATGCTAAAAACCACTGAACTGTGTGCACCTTAAATGGTGAAGTTTATATTATTTGAAATATATCTGGACTTTCCTGGTGGTTAAGAATCCACCTGCCAATGCAGGGGACACAGATTCGACCCCTGGTCCCGGAAGAGCCCACATGCCACGGAGCAACTAAGCCCCTGCGCCACAACTACTGAGCCCACGAGCCATAACTACTGAAGCCTGCACACCCTAGAGCCCGTGCGTGGCAACAAGAGAAGGCACTGCAATGAGAAGCCCACGCAACGCAACGAAGAGTAGCCCCCTCTCGCTGCAACTAGAGAAAGCCTGCATGCAGCAACAAAGACCCAACTCAGCCAAAAATAAATAAATAAATATTTTAAGAAAGAAATATATCTCACTAAAGCTATAAAAATAAGAAAAAGTGAATAATAAAAAGAAATGCAACTTTGAAATATATTTTCATCTATTAAATACACTGGCAAAAATTTAAATGATCATTAACACCGTGTTTTGGCAAGTTTTGTGAGAAAATCAGCACTCACATTGTTTATATTGTTTGAGGAGACATTACTGTTTTATGTTATTTTTTATTTAAAAGATAAAAGGGTGAGATTTTTATTTCTGAAAAAGAAGATAAGACTTGGAAGTTAAAGATCTGCTACTTCCAGGCTATGTGACCTTGGACAAGTTCCTGAGTGTCAGCACCCTCAGTTGCAAAATAAGGTACATACAGGACTGTTACAACAGTTAAATAAACTAACATATATAAAGTGCCTGACAGAGAATTAGCACTCAATAAATGTAGCTGTTTTATTGTAGTTGTAGTCTTGTATTCCTTTCTGAATCCCCAGAGAGCAGCTTAGTGCAAGGCACAGAGTCATTGTTTATTAAGTGTTTGTTAAATGAATGAATTCAACAGCCATTTAGAGTGACAACTCTCAAATCCAATGGTCCTAAAAGTAATATGTTGTATTCAAAGATCCCAGCTCTTAAGCCAGACCAGAAATTACTTCCTTACCTCTCTGAGCCTCCAGTTTTCTCCCACGGAACATAAGGTTAATATAACAGCAGTAAATGAAATAAAGCAGATAAAGCATTTAGCCCCATGGGGCCAGGACAGTGGAATGCGCTGAGTAGCCACATTAGAAAAACATATAAGAGGAGGAAACTTAGCAGACATGAGAAAATTACAAAATTTCCAGGACTTTACCAGGCTCTGTGCTCCATGATGTCATTCTGAGATCCATGATTAGCTCAATTTTAAGCTTTAGCTTTCATTACTCAGTCCGAGATTCCATTATCAGTTTAGCCACAGTCATGTGGTACCACACCCCATCCAGGCCTCTCCTCCATCCAAAGCCCAACAGAATACCAGCCAGCCATCCCTGCTTTCCCTTAAGGAACTGCTCTCAAAAAACCTTAGGCCCCCGCCAGGCCCCCAAAATAACTCTATCACAACATCACCTGCAACAAACTCATGAGACATCCTATTATCAAATGCTTACCTGTGTGCCATGCACTGTAAGACTTTTACATACATTATTTCATTTAAAACTCCCCAAATACCTATGATATGAGCAACATTATTATTCCCATTTAAAAATGAGAAAACTGGGACATCCCTGGTGGTCCAGTGGCTAAGCCTTCACGCTCCCAATGCAGGGGGCTTGGGTTCGATCCCTGGTCAGGGAACTAGATCCCACATGCATGCCGCAACTCAAGAGTTCACATGTCCCAGCTGAAAAGATTCTGCATGTCACAGCTAATGATCCCGAATGCCACAATGAAGGAACCCAAATGCCACAACTAAGACTCGGTGCAGCCAAAATAAAAATAAACAAATAGATATTAATTTTTTTTAATAAAAATGAGAAAACTGAGACTTGGGAGGTTATGGAACCAGATTAGTATTTATCCAAGTGTGTTATCTAAGGCTATTTGCTGAGAGTTGTCTGTTCAGGAGGCTGTCGAAATCATCCCTAAATCTTGAAAATCTCCACAATTCAACTGATTAAACCCATGCATAACAGATAATGTAATCAATCTTTGGGAGTTTTCAAAAACCAAGAATCTAATCAAACTGACCTGGGATGAGGATTAGGGTGGATTTGGGAAGAGTGTTCTAATCTAATCAGTAATCCATTCCATTGTAACCTAATCAGACAAAGAGAGATCTCAGACAGAAACATTTGGTGAAGGCCATTCAAGAATGTCTTTGTTCAAGAATTTCAAATGTTACCTCTTCCTTCGGGTGGAAGTGGTTCTCCACGTATGGTCTGAGGCTCACCAGTGAGTCAGCAAACTGGCCATGCTGACAGCTGAGAACAAATCCTGGAGTGGACAAATGCTGTTCAATTCCACAGACTTTCACTCTCTTACAGCCAACTGCTATTGGGTGATAAATGTTACTATAATATTGTATTTGTAAACTAAATATAAGGCATTCTCAAGCAAAGTTGGGACACCCCCAATTTTCTGGAAAAATGCTTTGTTATCAGTGTCGAGTTGCTTTGCTTTTTCAACTGTGTTACACTTGTGTTTTTGTATATTTGTAGACTCTCCCTTGGGTTGCACTTCCACTCTTTGTTTTGGTACTTGGGTAATTGTTACACTGTTAACATTTCCATTGTCATTCTGTTTTTTAGCAAATCTGGGTTATTAGAGTGCTTTTCCCATAGGAACAGAGGAGGGAGGGAGGGTTTGGGCTTCCAACATTGGTGACTAAGTAATTCCGATCAACTCTCCCACTGAGGAAAACTAGAAAACTGGAAAAATCTGAAAATCCCGTCTTGAAATCATTGGAAAGTTAACAAGTTAGTGAAGAATTACTGAGCCAGGATCTGGGAAAGGAGAGAGATTGAGGAATGCAAGCCCCATAAATAGGACTACTTTTCCGGGTGGGGCATTTCTTGAGACGTAGTTTTCCTGAGAGGTAGCTAAGAGACAGAATGATGCTTACAACAGCCTCGGGTACTTAGCAGAACAGAGATTGGAGTCCAGAACCTGCTGAGAGAAAGCACCTAGTAAACAGCTCTCACTTTGGATTGGGATCCCAACAGACCGTACCCTAAAAGCAAAGGTGAATAGAGTAGACAAGCTCTTACAAAGATTGAAACTCAACTTCAAAACATCTCAAACACTGAAATTGTCTTGAAGTGATTCCAGAGTGCCAGTGCCCAAGAACCTGGCAGAAAACAAAGTGAGGGACTTCCCTGGCAGTCCAGTGGTTAAGACTTCGGCTTTCAATGCAGGGGGTGCAGGTTCGATCCCTGGTCAGGGAGTTAAGATCCCACATGCCTCATGGCCAAAATACCAAAACATAAAACAGAAGCTATATTGTAACAAATTCAATAAAGACTTAAAAAAAAAAAAAGTGGTCCAGGGCTTCCCTGGTGGCGCAGTGGTTGAGAGTCCGCCTGCTGAGGCAGGGGACATGGGTTCGTGCCCCGGTCCGGGAAGATCCCACATGCCGCAGAGCAGCTGGGCCCGTGAGCCATGGCCGCTGAGCCTGCGCTTCCGGAGCCTGTGCTCCGCAACGGGAGAGGCCACAACAGTAAGAGGCCCGCGTACCGCAAAAAAAAAAAAAAAAAAAGTGGTCCACATTAAAAAAGTCTTTAAAGGAAAAAAAGAAAAGGAAACAAAGTGAATCCTCTCTAAAGAGATCGTTATCTAGGCCTCAAATTATTTTTATGAACACTTATGCAAATATAATATTCAGTGAACAAACAAAAATAATCACGCATACTAGGAGACAAGATAACATGAACAAAAAATAACAGCAACGAAAGACAATTGAAAAGCATGCAAAAGAACCTCATATTGAAGTCATCAAATTGTTTGTTTGTTCACGAAGATAATGGAAGATGGATAATTCTGACAGAAAACTGGAAATTACAGACAAAAGCCAATTCTATGACAGAAAAATATAATAGAAATTAACAACCCAATGGATTGGGGTTAACAGCAGATTAAACACTGCTGAAGAGAGAATTAGTAAATTTAGAGGTGGGAAGAAAATATCCAGAATGAAACATAAAGAGGCAAAAACGGTAGGAAAGAGAGAAAGGATAGCGTTACAGAGGAGAGAATGAGACTGTTTAACATACAGGGCACTGGAAAACTGAAAGGACAGGAAGGAAGGAGTGGGGCAGAAGAAATACTTGACATGAAAGGGCTAATTTACCAAAACTAATGAAAAAAATAAAGCCACAGAGTCAAGAAGCACTATGAATTGTAAATAAGAAAAACCTGAGGAAAATTAAAACTGGTATGTCGGTGAGGGTTGAGAGGATGGTGACTGTCTTTTCACCCATCCTCCAGAGACATGGGGTCAAATCAGGGAAGTGGGAAAGCCTTAATGAAAACAAAACTGAAGCAAATTCAATACATGCGAGAAATGGAGGAAGCAAAGTATAGTTTTGAGCAAAAAAAAAAAAAGGAAAGGAAGGAAGAAAGAGAGAAAAAGAAAAGCTAATACCAAAGAAAAAGAATTAGAAAGTTTATTAATAAAATCCCAGAACTAAAGTTCTAGACAATACGTCCATAAATGACCTCACAGAGGAATCTGATGGCATATGAAAAAGATGTAACAGCACTGGCTTGTTAGGAGATGTCAGTATAGATAGATTTTAGAAACTGATAGGAATTAAATAAACATGAGTATGAGTTTTAAGGTTAAGGCAATTCCCAAAAAATAAAATAGCATTTATAACTTTCAAACTAGCAGAAGAAAACCTCATCATGCAAAGTACAAATATATATATATACATATATACAATCCTATTTACTACATAGGAAATAGGAAATACAAAATAACATAGCAGGAAAAAAGTCTTAAGAGTAATTCCAATAAATATGGAAAGACTTGGGAATTCCCTGGTGGTCCAGAGGTTAGGACTCTGCGCTTCCATTGCAGGGGGCTTGGGTTTCCATCCCTTGTCGGGGAACTAAGATCCCACAGCCAAGCACCAAGTGGCCTAAAAAAAATCTGAACAACACAAAAAGCTCATTTTACTGGCTATATGTAGAATTCTATTCTCAACCAACAGAAAATCATACTTTTTAAACATACATAGTAAATGTTTAAAAATAGAACGTGCATAATGCTATAAAGGAAGCCACAACAAATTCCAAAAAATCAATATCATATAGACCATGTTCTCCAACCATAAGATGTGAAAGTTAAAACCTTTTTATTGTTGAAAACTACAAATCCTATAAGTTGGACACTATAAGATTACATTTTTAAGCAACCACTGTGTTTTTTAAAAAATATAAAGGAAATAACTTAGAAACAAATAATAAGGAAAACACTGTGTGTCAAAATTTGTGGGACAGAACAAAAACAGTATTGGAAGGAAGTATATATTGACAATTTTATTTATTTATTTTTAAAATTTATTTATTCTATTTATTTATTTTTGGCTGTGTTGGGTCTTCGTTGCTGCACACGGGCTTTCTCTAGTTGCGGCGAGCGGGGGCTACTCTACGTTGTGGTGCGTGGGCTTCTCATTGCAGTGGGTTCTCTTGTTGTGGAGCATGGGCTCTAGGCACACGGGCTTCAGTAATTATGGCACTCAGGCTCAATAGTTGTGGCTCACAGGTTCTAGAGTGCAGGCTCAGTAGTTGTGGCGCACGGGCTTAGTTGCTCTGTGGCATGTGGGATCTTCCCCAACCAGGGCTCGAACCCATGTCCCCTGCATTGGCAGGCTGATTCTTTTTTTTTTATGTATTGCATTTTTTTTAATTCTTTTTTTAAATTTATTTTATTTATTTATTTTTGACTGTGTTGGGTCTTTGTTGTGGTGCATGGGCTTCTCACTGAGGTGGCTTCCCCTGCTGCAGAGCACAGGCTCTAGGCACGCGGGCTTCAGTAGTTGTGGCACGTGGGCTCAGTAGTTGTGGCTCATGGGCTCTAGAGCGCTGGCTCAGCTGTTGTGGCGCACAGGTCTAGTTGCTCTGTGGCATGTGGGATCTTCCCGGACCAGGGCCTGAACCCGTGTCCCCTGCATTGGCACGCTGATTCTTAACCACTGCGCCAACAGGAGAGTCCCTATAACTTTTTCTTATACTTTTAGATAATTTTGTATCTAAAGATCTTATACCTTATTAGATTTACTCCTGTGTCATAGTTCTGTTGCTATTTTAATGTTTTCTTTTTATAATTACATCATATGAAGTTACTGGTGTATAGAAGAGCAATTGGCAATTTTGTATACGGACCTTATAATCAACTACCTTGCAATATTCTTCTATTACTCTAGTAAATTGTCTAGAGATTATTGTGTTTTTTAATGAAAATAATCATGTCATATGAGTATAATGACAATTTTATCTCTTCCTTTACAATAGTTATGCCACGAATCTCTTACTATTTTCTTATTGCACTGGCTAGGGCATCCATCACATTGTTGAGTAGAAATAGCAATAGTTGGCATGTGTATCAGGTTTATAATTTTAAAGGGAATGCTTTTAAAGCTTCCATATTTATGATGACATTTATTGTATGTTTTTTATAGGTGCTTTCTTCGGGTTACCATTCTATTTCTAATTTATGTTCAATTTTGTCAAATACTTTTCCTGCATTTATTGAAATGTTTATATGGGTTTCTTTTTCCTCTTTAATCTGTTATTACAGTAAATGACATCTATAGATACTCTAACATGTATATATATTATTCCTGTGAAGACCCCAACCTGGTCATTGTATTTGTTTCTTTTATTCATTATCGGATATTATTCACTAATATTTTGTTTAGGATCTTTTCACCTATATTCACAAGTAAAATGTATTTGTAGTAACTTTTCCCTGTTTTAACTTTATCTGAATTTGGTATCAGGTTATATTGGCCTCATCGAGTTGGCAGGAGGTGGGTATTCCCTCTTTTTTTGTGCTCTGGAAGA
The DNA here is from genome assembly GCF_011762595.2 of Tursiops truncatus. Lineage (NCBI taxonomy): Eukaryota > Metazoa > Chordata > Mammalia > Artiodactyla > Delphinidae > Tursiops > Tursiops truncatus. Next base: position 159,459,944 of record NC_047034.1, on the reverse strand, counting down.
GGTTGTATAAGATGATCTGTGTATAAGAATAATCTGTGGCTTGAAAGTTGACAGAATTTGCCTGTAAAGCCATCAGGGCCTGGTGTTTTCTTTGTTGGAAGTTGTTTACTGCTCCAATGCTTAAAAACCTTTCATTATGAAATAATGATAGATTCACAGGAAGTTGCAAAAAAATGTACTGGAAGATCCTCTTTACCCTTCACACCCAGTTTTCCCTAATGGTAACATCTTGCATAACTATAGTACAATATCAAAACCAGAAGATTGGCCTTGGAGCAACCCACATGGCTTATTCATATTTCACCAGTTTTACATGCACTCATTCCTGGGTGTATGGGTGTACACTTTTATACAATTTTATCACATGTGTGGACTGGTGTAACCACCACCACAATCAAGGTACAAAACTATTTCATCACCACAATGATCCTCCTACTTCCCCTTTACAGCTATAACCACTCCTCCCCCCACCCCTTTTCTAACTGCTGGCTACTACTAATCTGTTCTTCACCTCTGTAATTTTGTTATTTCAAGAATGCTATATTGAGACTTTCCTGGTGGTCCAGTGGTAAAGAATCCTCCTTACAATTCAGGGGACACAGTTTTGATCCCTGGTCAGGGAACTAAGATCCCTACACCACGGGACAACTAAGCCCACCCACCGCAAGTACTGAGCTCATGCACCTCAACTTGAGAGCCTGCACGCCACAACTACAGAGCCCACATACCCTGGAGCCTGCACACCACAACTAGAGAAGAGAAAACCCACATGCCAGAACTAGAGAGAAGCCTGCGTGCCACAACTAAGACCCCATGCAGCCAAAAATAAATAAATAGATTCAATGAAGAATTTTAAAAATATATATATTGTATTAGTGGAGTCATACAGTATGTAACCATTCGAGGTTGGCTTTTTTCACTCAGCATAATTCCCTTCGGTTCTATCCATGTTGCATGTATCAATGTTCTTTTTCATTGCTGAATTAACTAGTATTCAGTGGTATTGCTGAACCATTGAATTCAACCATTGAAGGACATTTTGCTTGTTTCCAGTTTTTGGCTATTACAAGAAAAACTGCTATAAACAATTGTGTACAGATGTTTTGTTTTGTGAACATAATTTTCATTTCTCTGGGATAAATTCTCAAGAGTATAATTTTAATCATTATAAGATTACTTGCCATTTGGGTTTTTCTTGAGTCAATTTTAATTGTTATATTTGCCAGGAAGTTGTTCATTTCATATAAATTTGGAAATTTATTGGCATAAGTTTACAACAGTTTTCTCTTAATATCTTTTATTTTATTTTATTTTTTTGCGGTACGCGGGCCTCTCACTGTTGTGGCCTCTCCCGTTGCGGAGCACAGGCTCCAGACGCGCAGGCCCAGCGGCCATGGCCCACAGGCCTAGCCGCTCCGCGGCATGTGGGATCCTCCCGGACCGGGGCACGAACCAGTGTCCCCTGCATCGGCAGGCGGACTCTCAACCACTATGCCACCAGGGAAGTCCCTCTTAATATCTTTTAAATCTAAGTTTTCTCTGTAGTTATAGCCCCTTTATTATTTACAATATTATTTATTTGTGCTTTTCTTTCTACTCTCATTAAATCTCACAAGAGATGTGTTTACTCTGTTAGCTTTTTAAAAAGAAAAACATTTTTTCTTCCTCTTTTCCATCTGGAACCATGGAGGGTGCAGAAAAGGAGAAAAAGCTTCCTGCTGTGTCAGAAGCCCTTAAGAGTGAAGGAATTTTACAGAGCTGCTGAACAAGCATCTAAAATAGAAGTTTGCCCCAAAAATGCTGTGAAATGCAAGGAGGAAGCTTACCTTACAAAAAAGCTAAGTACTATCACAAGGAATATAGGCAGACGTACAGACTGAGATTTGAATGGCTAGGATGACAGGAAAAGCTGGCAACTTCTATCTACCTGAGAAACCCAAATTGGCATTTGTCATCAGTATCAGTGGTATGAGCTCAAAGGTCCGCAAGGAGTTTCAGGTTCTTTGCCTTCGCCGGATCTTCAATAGCACCTACTTTGAGCTCAAGTTAACACTGTGAGGGTTGTGGAACCATGTATTGCCTGGGGGTACCAGAATTTGAAGTCAGTAAATGAATTGATCTACAAATGTGAGTTATGGCAAAATCAACAAGAAGTGAATTGCCCTGACATATTAACACATTGATTGCTTGATGTCTTGGTATATTTGGAATCATCTGGATGGAGGATCTGATTCATGAGATTTATACTGTTGGAAAACACTTCAAAGAAGCAAACAACTTCCTCCAGCCCTTCAAATTATCTTCTCTGACAGGCAGAATGAAGAAAAAGACCACCCATTTTGGAATGTGGAGTTGCTGGCAACAGAGAAGACCAGATGAACAGGCTTATTAGAAGGATGAACTAAGGTGTCTACCATGATTATTTTTATAATCTAGTCAGTTAATAAAAAGTGACTGATTTCAAATTGAAAAGCAAACAATTTTTTTACTTTGGGTCTTTTTCATTGATTTCTACCATTAATTATTTTGGTTATTACATCCTTATGTTTCTAGGTTTATTCTATCAATTTTTTCTTTTACATTTAGTTCATTAATTTTATCTTTTATTATTTTCTGATACAAACATTTAAAGCCATACATTTCCCTTGAGACTCTATTTTCTCTGCATCCTACAAATGTTAAATGTAATATCTTTTTTTTTTTTAACATCTTTATTGGGGTATAATTGCTTTACAATGGTGTGTTAGTTTCTGCTTTATAACAAAGTGAATCAGTCATACTTAAACATATGTTCCCATATGTCTTCCCTCTTACGTAATATCTTTATAGTAACTTAGTTCTATGTATTTTTCTATTTCCAATGTGATTTCTTCTTCTTCTTTTTTTTTTTTTTTTGCGGTACGCGGGCCTCTCACTGTTGTGGCTTCTCCCGTTGCGGAGCACAGGCTCCGGACGCGCAGGCTCAGCGGCCATGGCTCACGGGCCCAGCCGCTCCGCGGCATGTGGGATCTTCCCGGACCGGGGCATGAACCCGTGTGCCCTGCATCGGCAGGTGGACTCTCAACCACTGCGCCACCAGGGAAGCCCTGATTTCTTCTTTGACTCATGATTTATTTGTTTCTTTTTAAATTTCTAAATATATTTGTTTTAACTTTTATTTAACTTTAATTTTTTAATTTAACTTTTATTATCTTCTAATAACTTCTAACAATAGTGTTGTGTTTTTTTTTTAATGGTTTTTAATTGTGTATCTCCCTTGCTGTAATTTTTCAAAAAGAAGTTTCAACTAAACCAAATTAATAAGAACAGGTAGCATATTATCTTTCTTTTTTTTTATGAATTTATTTATTTATTTTTGGCTGCAGTGAGTCTTTGTTGCTGTGCATGGGCTTTTTCTAGTTGCAGCCAGTGGGGGCTACTCTTCCTTGCGGTGCGCGGGCTTCTCATTGCAGTGGCTTCTCGTCGCGGAGCACCGGCTCGAGGTGCGCGGGCTACAATGGTTGTGGCTCGTGGGCTCTAGAGCGCAGGCTCAGTAGTTGTGGTGCACGGGCTTAGTTGCTCCATGGCATGTGGGATCCTCCCGGACCAGGGCTCGAACCCATGTCCCCTGCATTGGCGGGCAGATTCTTAACCACTGCGCCACAAGGGAAGTCCCAGCATATTATTTCTTGATAACTTTTACCTCATTGCATCAAATTTGTGTCCTCTTGAAATGTTTATTCTCTTATTTTTGAAGTTATGTACTAAAGTTCTAAATATTATGACTGATTTATACTGTAAGATGTACAGTTTATAAAATGATACTTAATATCCACCCAATATCCAGGATCTAAGATATTGTGTAAATTAAAATAAATGACCACAAAATATATTTATTGGGGAAATAATATTAATAAAACATCCCAGTTGTGTTAACTCTGCTTTTTGTTTTGTTTTGGTTTGAATTTTATTTTATTTATTTTTTTATACAGCAGGTTCTTAGTTATCTATTTTATACATATTAGTGTACATATGCCAATCCCAATCTCCCAATTCATCACATCACCACCACCCACCCCCGTGTCATGTTTTTATGATACCTATTTAAATCTGTTGAGACTTGCTCTATGGCTAGCTAACAGCTCTATTGAGATAAAATTAACATACCATACTTGCCAGATAAATAAAAAATCAAAAGTTTGATAATACACTGTGTTGATTAAACTGCGAAAAATTCAGCACTCTCATAAACCACTGATGGAGCTATAACTTGTCACAACCTCTAATGGAATATAATTGGACAACATCTATAAGAATAACAGATTCATAACATATTCTTAGAATTAGCAATTCCAATCTAACATTTTATTCTACAGAAATATTTGCACATTTGTAAAATGGTATAGGTACAGTTACTCACTGAAGCATTTTTTTGTATAGCAAAAAATTAGAAACAATCAAATAAAATATTATGTAGCTACCAAGAAAAATTCACCTAACATACAATTCACCCATTTAAAGTGTACAATTCAATGCTTTTAAGTGTATTCACTGGTATCTGCAATCATCATCACAGTCAATTTTAGAGCATTTTCATTACCTCAAAAGGAACCTTGTACCATTAGCTATCATCCTCCTGACCCCCCATTTTCCTTATCCCCAGTCCTAAGCAACCACTAGTCTACTTTCTTCTCTATAGATTTCCATAGTCAGGAATTTTCTATGATTGGAATCATATCATACATGGTCTTTTGTGACTGGCTTCTTTCATTTAGCAAAATATTTTTAAGGTTCATCCAAAATGTAGTATGTATCAGTACTTTATTCCTTTTATGGCAAAATAAAGTCCTTCCATTGTATGGATATACCATATTTTGTTTACCCATTTGTCTATTAATGGGTATTTGGGTTGTTTCCACCTTTTGGCTGTTTCTGTGTGGACATACGTTTTCATTTCTCTTGTGTGTATACCTAGGGGTGAAATTGGTTCGTTACATGGGAACTCTGTTTATGTTCCTTGTTTGAGAAACTGGCAGACTGCTTTCCAAAGTGTCTGAACCATTTTACATTCCCACCAGCAGTGTCTGAGAGTTCATATTTCTCCACATTCTCACCAACACTTGTGACATAATTTTTGTAAAAGTTCAAAGAACTTGAGAAAAATATATAAATTCTCTAATAGTTGAATGCATTATTCTACATATATCCGTTAGGAAGAGTTGGTTAATCGTATGGTTCAAATCTTCTTGAACTCTGCTGATTTTTTTATTTTTGTCTTCTTGACCTATCATTAATTGGGAAAGATGTATTGAAATCCTTCCATATGATGGTGAATTTAGCCATTTCTCCATATAGCCTATTAATGCTGGCTGTGTGTATGTTTATGCCATCTTCTTAGGAGCATACATGTTTAAAATTTTTATATGTTATTTGTGAACTGAATTATATAGTGGTCCTCTTTATCCCCAATGATGCTTTTTGTCTTAAAGTTTATTTTTCTTCTGACATAAATATATCTTTACAAGATTACTTTGGTTAAAATTTACCTGAAATGTCTCTTTTTTCTCTTCCATGGCCTCATGAATTTTGCTTTTTTTTTTTTTTTTTTTTTTTTTTTTTTTGCGGTACGCGAGCCTCTCACTGCTGTGGCCTCTCCTGCTGCGGAGCACAGGCTCCGGACGCACAGGCTCAGCGGCCATGGCTCACGGGCCCAGCCGTTCCGCGGCATGTGGGATCTTCCCGGACCGGGACACGAACCCGTGTCCCTTGCATCGGCAGGCGGACTCTCAACCACTGCGCACCAGGGAAGCCCATGAATTTTGCTTTTTTAATCCAATCTGACAAACCCTGACTTTTACCTGGTGAGTTTTGTCCCTTTTTGCTTATTGCAATTATTAATATATTTAGACATTTCTACCTTCTCTTTTATTTAATTTGACCTCCAAATTAAACCTCTTTGAATTTAAACCTGATATTTATATTGTTCCTCTAACGTGAGAACTTTAGCATGCTTTCATGTTCCTTTGTGTCTCTTCACCCATCATGATGATATTCTCCAAAATTTTAATAGTTGGCCATTATAAAATATGTTTTCCTTTTTGAGGGAGAGGAAGGTATTCAGTTTTTGTTTTTGTTTTGTTGTTTTAAGACTACAGCAAGGGGCTTCCCTGGTGGCGCAGTGGTTGAGAGTCCGCCTGCCGATGCGGGGGACGCGGGTTCGTGCCCCGGTCCGGGAGGATCCCACATGCCGCAGAGCGGCTAGGGCCGTGAGCCATGGCCGCTGAGCCTGCGTGTCCGGACCCTGTGCTCCGCAACAGGAGAGGCCATAGCAGTAAGAGGCCCGCGTACCGCAAAAAAAAAAAAAGACTACAGCAAGGACTTCCCTGGTGGCGCAGTGGTTAAGAATCCTCCTGCCAATGCAGGGGACACGTGTTCGATCCCTGGTCCAGGAAGATTCCACATGTCGTGGAGCAACTGAGTCCATGTGCCACAACTACTGAGCCTGTGCTCTAGAGCCCGCAAGCCACAACTACTGAGCCTGCGTGCTGCAACTACTGAAGCCCGTGCGCCTAGAGCCCGTGCTCCGCAAGAGAAAAGCCACCGCGATGAGAAGCCCTCACACAGCAAGGAAGAGTAGCCCCCACTCGCCACAACTGGAGAAAGCCCACGCTCAGCAATGAAGACCCAACGCAGCCAAAAAAAAAAAAAAAAAAAGACTGCAGCAAACCTTTCTATAGACCTTGGTTAACCTTACTTCTTACAGTATCTCCTGGATTTGTTTCTCGAATTCTCTCCAAGAACATGTTTTTTTAATATTTATTTATTTTGTTGTAAGGGCTCCTTAGCTGCAGCTCGCCGTCTCCTTAGTTGTGGCATGCAAACTCTTAGTTGCAGCATATGGGATCTAGTTCTCAGACCAGGGATCAAACCCGCGTCCCCTGCATTGGCAGGCGGATTCTTTTTTTTTTTTTAATTAATTAATTTATTTTTGGCTGCGTTGGGTCTTCATTGCTGCGTGCAAGCTTTCTCTAGTTGCAGTGAGCGGGGGCTACTCTTCATTGCAGTACACGTGCTTCTCATTTTGGTGGCTTCTCTTGTTGCGGAGCACAGGCTCTAGGTGCAAGGGCTTCAGGAGTTGTGGATCATGGGCTCTAGAGTGCAGGCTCAGTAGTTGTGGCGCACCGGCTTAGTTGCTCCGCGGCATGTGGGATCTTCCCAGATCAGGACTCGAACCCATGTTCTCTGCATTGGCAGGCGGATTCTTAACCACTGCACCACCAGTGACGTCCTATTTCCCACTATCTTGATTTTATCACTGTGATCCTAACCCCACAGGTCTGGGCCATGACCCCAGATTTCTGCAACGAGTGGCCAGGGGAAAACTGAACCAAAGTGATGGTGGAGGGGAAACAAAAGCAGAATTTAAACTGCTTTTTTTTTTTTTTTTTTTTTCCCGTGGTACGCGGGCCTCTCACTGTTGTGGCCTCTCCCGTTGTGGAGCACAGGCTCCGGACACGCAGGCTCAGCGACCATGGCTCACGGGCCTACCCGCTCCATGGCATGTGGGACCTTCCTGGACCGGAGCACGAAGCCGTGTCCCCTGCATCGGCAGGCGGACTCTCAACCACTGCGCCACCAGGGAAGCCCTAAACTGCTTTTTACTAATTTATCCTTTCGTAGCCCTACCGGCTACCCTCTGTCTCAGGCTATACACACATGCTTGTATGTATGCACACCAATTAAAAATAGTATTTCCACAACCTACTGAATGGGAGAAAATATATGCAAATTATATGACCAATAAGGGGGTAATATCCAAAATATATAAACAGCTCATACAACTCAGCATCAAAAAAACAAACAACCCAATTTTAAAATGGGCAGAAGACCTGAATAGACATTCTTCCAAAGAGGACATGTACATGCCACGTGAAAACATGCTCAACATCGTTAATTATCAGAAAAATTCAGGGACTTCCCTAGCGGTCCAGTGACTAAGACTCTGTGCTCCCAATGCAGGGGGCCTGGATTCGATCCCTGGTCAGGGAACTAGATCCCGCATGTTGCAACTAAAGATTCCACATGCAGCAACTAAGATCATCGGCATAAATAAATGAATATTTTTTTAAAAAAAGAAAAATGCAAATCAAAACCACAATGAGACATCACCTCACACCTGTTAGAATGTCATCAAAAAAAGCACAAATACCAAATGCTGGCAAGAATGTGGAGAAAAGGGAACCCTCCTACGCTGTTGGAGAGAATGTAAATTGGTGCAGCCACTGTGGAGAATAGTATGGAGGCTTCTCAAAGAACTAAAAACAGAACTACCATATGACCCAGAAATTCCACTCTTGGGTATATATCTGAAAACAACGAAAACACTAATTTGAAAAGATACATGCACCCCAATGTTCGTAGCAGCATTATTTACAATTGCCAAGGTATAGAAGTAACCTAACTGTCCATCAACAGATCAATGGATTAAAAAAAATGTGGTTTATATATACAATGGAATACTACTCAGCCATTAAAAAAATGAAAGTTTGCCATTTGCAACAGCATGGATGGACTTAGACGGTATTATGGTAAGTGACATAAGTCAGACAGAGAAAGACCAATACTGTATTATATCACTTATATGTGGAATCTAAAAAATACAACAAACTAGTGTATATAACAATAAGGAAACATGCTCATAGATATAGAGAACACACTAGTGGTTACGAGTGGCAGAGGGAAGTGGGAAGGGCAAGATAAGGGTAGGATTAGGGCTTCCCTGGTGGCGCAGTGGTTGAGAGTCCGCCTGCCGATGCAGGGGACACGGGTTCGTGCCCCGGTCCGGGAGGATCCCACATGCCGTGGAGCGGCTGGGCCCGTGGGCCGTGGCCACTGGGCCTGCGCTTCTGGAGCCTGTGCTCCGCAGCAGGAGAGGCCACAGCAGTGAGAGGCCCGCGTACCGCGAAAAAAAAAAAAAAGATAGGGGTAAGATTAAGAGGTACAAAGGATTATGTATGAATAAATTACAAGGATATATTGTACAACACAGGTACTATAGCCAATATTTTATAATAACCATCAATGGAATATAAACTTTAAACATTGTGAGTCACTATATTGTACACCTGTAACTTACACAATACTGTACATCAACTATACTTCAATAAAAGAAAAAAAAGTCTTTCCAGGGGTTTCTCCCTTTTCTCTTGGTTCCTTGTCTTCTATATCTGTTTCAGCTAGAGTCTCTTCAGGTGTTGACCTGGGGGAAGAAGCAGCAGCTCATGCCATTTTGCCATTTTAGTAAGAAGTAGAAGCACATGTTTAACCTTGATTCCAAACTTGGATTAAGGTAAATTCCTCAAAATTAAACATAGCATGCCATATGACCTTCAATTCCACTGCAAGGTATATACTCAAAAGAATTGAAAACATATGTTCGCACAAAAAATCATTCTCAAATGTTCACAGCGATACTATTAATAGCCAAAAAGTGGTAACAGGTGTTCATTGGATGAATGAATAAACAAAATGTGGTTTATCCATACAATGGGATATGATTCAACCATAAAAATGAATGAAGTTCTGATACAACGTGGATGACCTTGAAAACATTACGCTAAATAAGAGAAGCCACAGAAAGCCATATAGTGTATGATTCCATTTATATGAAACATTAACTAGGCAAATCCATAGAAACAGAAACTAGACAAGTAGTTGCCAGGGGCTGGAGAAAGGGAGAATGGGAGTAGCTCTTCATGGGTTCAAGGTTTCTCTTTGGGGTGATGGAAATCTGGAATTAAATAGTATAGTGATGGTTGCAAAACCTTGTGACTACTAAAACCCACTGAAATGCATACTTTAAAAGGGTGAATTTCACGGTATGTGAATCATGTCTCAAAAGTACAAACTATTTTCACTTATAAATGGAAACACAAATATGTAAATAAAATATTAGTTAAGCAAATAAAAGTTAGACACTATAGTATAGCAGTTAAGAGTGTCAACTCTAGAGCCAGGCTGCCTGCTACATCCCTTGTTCCACCCCTTCCTGAGTGAACTTCAGCAAATCATTTAGCTTCCCCGTGCTTCAGTTTCCCCATCTGACAAATGGTTATAATATGCCTACCTCAAAGGGTTGTCATGAGGATTAAATGCAAAAAAATATTAAGTAGCTAGAACTGTGCTTGTCACATAGTGTTCAATAAAGTTTGCCCATAATTATAATAAAAAATAATACATCTTAGGGCTTCCCTGGTGGCGCAGTGGTTGAGAGTCTGCCTGCTGATGCAGGGGACGCAGGTTCGTGCCCTGGTCCGGGAAGATCCCACATGCCACAGAGCGGCTGGGCCCGTGAGCCATGGCTGCTGAGCCTGCGCGTCCGGAGCCTGTGCTCCACAACGGGAGAGGCCACAACAGTGAGAGGCCCACATACCGCAAAAAAAAAATAATAGTAACAATAATACATCTTGGGAATTCCCTTGTGGTCCAGTGGTTAGGACTCTGTGCTTTCACTGCCGAAGGCCCAGGTTCAATCCCTGGTCAGGGAACTAAGATTCCGTAAGCCATGCAACACAGCCAAAAAAAATAAAACAAAACATCTTGATCAAGTAGGATTAACCCCACAGAAAAAAGCATGGGTCAATATTTTTTAAATCTATTGATGTAATTATTTATTATTTATTTATTTATTTTTGGCTGCATTGGGTCTTCATTGCTGCGCGAGGGCTTCTCTCTAGTTGCGGTGAGCGGGGGGCTACTCTTCGTTGTGGTGCGAGGGTTTCTCATTGCGGTGGCTTCTCTTGTTGCAGAGCACAGGCTCTAGGCACGTGGGCTTCAGTAGTTGTGGCATGCGGGCTTAGTAGCTGTGGCTCATGGGCTCTAGAGCCCAGGCTCAGTAGTTGTGGTGCATGGGCTTAGTTGTTCCACGGCCTGTGGGATCTTCCCAGACCAGGGCTCGAACCCATGTCCCCTGCATTGGCAGGCAGATTCTTAACCACGGCACCACCAGGGAAGCCCTACTGATGTAATTTTATATTAATAGATTAATGATGAAAAACACAAGATTATTTCAACTGAATTTGGAAAAAAGGCACTTTATAAAATTCACCTTATTATTACAATACTTTTTAAACTCAGCAACCTCAACTTGGTAAAGATTTTATACCAACAATTTACAGCAAATATTACATTTAATTGAGGCTTCTTAGTGTGTTGCTTTTAGACTCGGAACAAGACCAGGATGTCCAATCACCACTATTGTTTAACATATTACCGGAGGTCTGGTCAATGCTGTAAGGAAAGAAAAAAGACTGAAGAGACATGTTTTAGGTGGAGTAACTCAAAATTATATAGATGTCAACTCTCCCCAATGATCTACAAATTAATTGCAATCTCAAAAAAATAATTCTAGATTAAAGATCTACAAGTAAAGTTCCACCTTGAAAAGGCTTTGTGAAGAAGGGAGACTAACCTTATCAGATACTAAAATACACTACAAAACCATAGGAATAAAATATATTGAACACATTTTTGTTCAAGAACAAACAGACCAATGAAATAAAATCCAGGTAGATATGAGAACTTAGTATACGAGGAAGGTGGTACCACAATCAATGTGGAAGGGGTGGTTTATTTTTTACGTGGAGGTGGGAAAACTGACTCACAGTAAACGTGATATACAAAGGTAGGCTCAAAATGGTATAAAGACCTGAATGTGAAAGGCAAAAGTCTTGAGTTAAAAGGAGAATCTATTTCACCTAGGAGTCGTTAAGTATTCCTTAAATAAAATTTAAATCGAAAGCACAAACTATTTTGATCACATTAAAATTAAGGATTTCTATTCAAAGCATGATATAATGGACAGAGTTTAAAGATGGAATACAGAGTGGAAGAAGATATTTGTAATAATTAAAACTGACAATGACTAAACAAACTAGAATTCCTGCAAATTAGCATTGGCAAAGGATATATGAGCAGACAATTTACAGAAAAGTTAAAGTGAAAGGCTAACAAGCAAAAGAAGAGACGCTCAAGCTTATTAGTCATCAGAAAAATGCAAACTAGAACTATGGTGAGATCCCACTTCATACTATTAGAGTAGCAAAAAGTAAAAAGGCAGATAATCTGAATGTTGTCAAGGACAGAGGCATACAGGACCTCAGGTCTGCAGCCATTTTAGGGATCAAAATATCTGAACTTGATCAGATTAAAGATAAGCACATCCTATGATACATCAATTCACTTCCTATCTTATATTCCAAAGAAATGTTTACAATGGTCCTAACAGAACTTGTGCAAGAATGTTCATCACGGCCTTGCTTGTGTTTTCAGAGATGATGAGGCACAAAGTGTCCATCACTGGGGGAAGGGAAGGATGAAATGGGGCAGATGCACTCAATGGAGTGTTAGACTTTGGTACACAGAGCACTAGGAATGGATCTTTGAAGCATACTGTCATGGAAAAAAAAATTTTTTAAGTAAGAAACACAGTCCCCAAACAACCCAATCAAAAAATGGGCCGATGGTCTAAATAGACATTTCTCCAAAGAAGAGATACAGCTGGACAAGAGGCACATGAAAAGATGCTCAACATCACTAATATTAGAGAAATGCAAATCAAAACTACTATGAGGTATCACCTCACATCTGTTAGAATGGCCATCATCAACTATAAATAGCAAATGCTGGAGGGGGTGTGGAGAAAAGGGAACCCTCCTACACTGTTGGTAGCAATGTAAATTGGTGCAGCCACTATAGAGAACAGTATGGAGCTCCCTTAAAAAACTAAAAATAGAGCTACCATATGACCCAGCAGTTCCACTCCTGGGCATATATCCAGAGAAAAACATAATTGGAAAGGATACATGGCACCCCGTGTTCATTGCAGCACTATTTACAATAACCAGGACATGGAAGCAACCTAAATGTCCATTGACAGATGAATGGATAAAGAAGATGTGGTACAGGGGCTTCCCTGGTGGCTCAGTGGTTAGGAGTCTGCCTGCCAATGCAGGGGACATGGGTTCGAGTCCTGGCCCGGGAAGATCCCACATGCTGTGGAGCAACTAAGCCCAGGCGCCACAACCAAAGCCTGCACTCTAGAGCCTGCGAGTCACAACTACTGAAGCCCGTGTGCCCTAGAGCCTGTGATCCTCAACAAGAGAAGCCACTGCAATGAGAAGCCCACGCACCGCAAGGAAGAGTAGCCCCCGCTTGCTGCAACTAGTGAAAGCCCATGCACAGCAACGAAGACCCAACGCAGCCAAAAAAAAAGAAAAGGAAAGAAGATGTGGTTCATATATACAGTGGAATATTAGCCATAAAAATGAATGAAATAATGCCATTTGTAGCGAGCGACATGATGGACTTAGAAATTGTTATACTGAGTGAAGAAAGTCAGAGAAAAACAAATATCATATGATATCGCTTAAATGAGGAATCTTAAAAAATGGTACAAATGAACTTATTTACAGAACAGAAATTGAGTCACAGATGCAGAAAACAAACTTATGGTTACCAAAGGGGAAAGGGGCAGGGGAGGGATAAATTGGGAAATTGGGAATGACATATACACACTACTATATATAAAATAGATAACTAACAAGAACCTACTGTATAGCACAGGGAACTCTATTCAATACTCTGTAATGACCTATATAGGAATAAAATCTAAAAAAGAGTGGAGATATATATATGTATAACTGACACACTTTGCTGTACAGCAGAAACTAACACAATGTGGTAAATCAACTACACTCCAATAAAAAAAATAATTAAAAATAAAGAAACACTGTCTCATTCTCATAAGTTAAACTCAAACACACAAAGGTACTGTTATTAAAATATTATTGAGGGCTTCCCTGGTGGCGCAGTGGTTGGGAGTCCGCCTGCCGATGCAGGGGACACGGGTTCGTGTCCCGGTCTGGGAGGATCCCACATGTCACGGAGCAGCAGGGCCCGTGAGCCATGGCCGCTGAGCATGCGCGTCTGGAGCCTGTGCTCCGCAACGGGAGAGGCCACAGTAGTGAGAGGCCCGCGTACCGCAAAAAAAAAAAATTATTGAAATTTATAATAATACTTAATTATAATTCCAAGGATTAACTAAATTATTGTCCTTGAGGGGAGAGGAAGGAGAATGGGATTGGAAATGAAGGAAAGAGAGATGTTATTCTGGTAGCAGTGGGACACTGTATAATAAAGGGGCAGGAGTGTAAACGAGGTGAGAAGTGTCATGGGGAAAGCTCTGCTATCAATTCTGTACTTGGATCTCTTCAACGGTTTCCAGATAGGCAAGTGAAAAATTTGACCCTGGGCCTTTGGGTAGAATGATCATATGCCAGTTTGCTGGCAAAAAATCTTGGTTTATACTCAAGATATCCCAGAAAATAATGCCTCCTTTCACTCCTGGTTGGGATGATAAATTATGGTCACCATACTTTTGGGATATATCAGTGAATAAACAAATGTCTTTGCCCTCAGGGACCTTACACTCTACTCTGGAGAGAAAGACAATAAACAATAAACTTAGTAAATTATGTATTTCATTAGAGAGTAAAAGTGACAAGGAAAAATAAAACACAGATTAAGGTAAGAGAAAAAAAGATTTAGAGGACTCAAATGTGCTGAGGGTGGGGGTAGGGCACACAGATTGCAGCGTTTAAAATGGGTCCCAGGGCTTCCCTGGCGGCGCAGTGGTTGAGAATCCGCCTGCCAAAGCAGAGGACACGGGTTCGAGCCCTGGTCCGGGAAGATCCCACATGCCGCAGAGCAACTAAGCCTGCGCACCAAAACTACTGAGCCTGCACCCCTAGAGCCCGAGCTCTGCAACAAGAGAAGCCACCGCAATGAGAAGCCCACGCACCACAACGCAAAGTAGCCTCCGCTCGCCACAACTAGAGAAAGCCCACGTGCAGCAGCAAAGACCCAACAATGAAGACCCAATGCAGCCAAAAATAAATAAGTAAATAAACTTTAAAAATAAATAAATAAAAAAATAAAAAGGGTCCTCAGGGTAGATAAGCCACATCGAGAAGGTGACATGTGAACAAACACTTGAGGGAGGTCAGGGAGTTGGCCAAGCTGACACCTGGAGGGAAGAGCAATCTAGGCAATGGGGACAGCCAGCTCTCGCAAAGGCCCTGGCGTAGGAACAGAAAGAGCAAGGGATAGAGAAGAAAGAGCAGGAGAGGAGGTCTGGCCTAAGAGGCCATGGTGAACGCTGAGATGAGGAGCCATTGCAGGATATTGAGCAGGGCCTCCACGTGATGTGACTTATGTTTCTATAAAAGATCACTCTGGCTGTTGCCTCAGGAATAGACTGAGCGGGGGCAAGGATAGAAGCACAGAGACCTACTTGGAGGCTGTTTACAGTGAACCTAAAAAAGAGATGATGGCAGCTCAGACAAAAGTGGCATCAGTGGAAGTGCTAAGAAGAGGCTGGCTTCTGGCTCCTTCTTGAAGGTAGAGTTAATAGGATTTCCTAAATAAAGGAATGAGGCAGGGGAGGGTGAAAGAAAAGAGAGGAATTAAAGAAGGTAGCATAGCAAGGGGGGTGGTCACGGTGATGAGACGGTTCTCCCTGGATTTAGGCAATAAGGAATAAAGGTGTGCATTTTCTGTAGAGAATATAAAAATAATAAAATGGGCTAGATGTTGGTCCGCTGTTTGTTATCATCATGCACCAGCAATTTTAAGCAATGTCTAAAAAGTTATAAAATACTCCCTCTCCACCACAGCAGACCACTGCATTGTCTGTCCCACTCTCCATCCCCACCTTTGGTATACGACTAAGATCACTTGAGGATTTGGAGGCCTGAGTACTGGAAAGGTGCCCTCAATTTTGGGGGGGAAGGCTATGGAATGAGGAATTTGGGGGAGCAGAGGGAGAGATTAGGAGTTCAGTTCTGAACATTTTTAAAAAATATTTATTTATTTATTTGGCTGCATTGGGTCTTAGTTGCGGCATGCAGGATCTTTGTTGCAACGCATGGGCTTCTCTCTAGTTGTGGCGCCTGGGCTTAGCTGACCCTGCCATATGGGATCTTAATTCCCTGACCAGGATGGGACCCGCGTCCTCTGCATTGGAAGGCAGATTCTTAACTACTGGACCACCAGGGAAGTCCCAGTTTTGAACATTTTAAATTTGAAATATCTATTCAACTTTCAGCAGATTCAAGCAGTATGTGACTAGACAGATGAATAAATTTGGAGTTCAGGAAAGAGGTCTGGGCTAGAAATATAAATTTGGAAGTTGCTGGCATACAAATGGAATTTAAACTATGAAACTGGACGAGATTGGCAAGGGGGTGCAAGTAGGGAGAGAAGAGAATAGGATCAGATTTTGAGATGCGGAGCACTCCTACATTAAGAGGTCTGGGAGAAGGGGAGGAATCCACAAGGAGACAGAGAAGAGATGGGAGGTAGATGATGTGGCGTCCTGGAAACCAAGACAAATAAGCGTATCGAGGAGGAGGAGGGAATTTAACAAAATGGAGGTCATTGGTGACCTTGGCCAAGCAGTTTCAGTGGAATCCTGGGGCCAAAACCAGATTGGAGCAGGATTAAAAGAGAATGAGAGGAGAGGAGTTAAAGATAGTGAAGAGACAAGACATAACTCTTTGGAGGATATTGGCAGGAAGGTAGAGTGAAGAGAAGTTTCTTTTAAGATGGTAGAAGTAGAATGTTTGTAAACTGATGGGAATGATCCAGTAGAGAGCAAAAGTGGGTGATGTAGAGAAAGAGGAAGATCAATGGAGCAATGTCCTCAAGACTAGTGACTCGGGTGATTGGCTTTAGGTAGGAACACGAAAGTTCATCTATTGTAGCTAATAGGAAGCATGTATGTAGGTTTAGAGTTTGAAATTGCCATTGTTTCTAGACCATTTCTTTAACTAAATCTGCACCATGAAGTCAAAACACATGGGCCAAAATTTTATATTCAAACACAGAAAAATGTCGTCAGGCACCTAGTAAGTGCTCAGGGAATGATAGATATAATAATATTATTATTCCTAGCTCTTTATTTTCAGCAGACTCAAGTCTCTCCCCACTGGCTCAACTCAATCTCTCTCTTCCCCTTCGTAGCCAAAGTACTTGAAACAGTTGTCGACATAAAGATTCTACTTCTTTGCCTTTCCTTCATCCTTCAACCATCGAAATCTTGCTTCACTCTCACCACTCCAACTAAAATTTCTTGATGCTAAATCCAGTAAATATGGCTCATTCCTCATTCTCCCTGATCTCTCATTTGACCCTGATGACTATGCCCTACTTGAAACTTCCTCTTTTCTTGCTTCCAGTAATACCACCCTCTTCTGGGGTGCACCTTCTACCCTTAGACCCACTACTTTTCACCTCCTTCCTGGGTTTATATCCCTTGCTATGTAATGGGCATTGGTGGCTTGTGCATACACAGGCTCCACTTCCCCTTCGACTGAGAAGAATAGATCCATTTTCCTGTGGGGAACCATCCTTCCACCTATCTTGGTTCAAGGGACACCAATCCCACCCCCAAGACAAGAGAAAGCTTATGACCTAGGCCTAGCCAATTCATTATGGCTCAAGAAATGTCTAATGACTCAATACGGACCATTGAGAATCATTCCCAGGACTTTTGCTAGAACTATTAAGAAAGCACTATGTTCTTCCTATGGACTTTAGTTGTTATCTTTTTGGTTTTGTTTTTGCGATACGCGGGCCTCTCACTGTTGTGGCCTCTCCCGTTGCGGAGCACAGGCTCTGGACGCGCAGACTCAGCGGTCATGGCTCATGGGCCCAGCCGCTCCACGGCATGTGGGATCTTCCCGGACCGGGGCACAAACCTGTGTCCCCTGCATCGGCAGGCGGACTCTCAACCACTGCGCCACCAGGGAAGCCCTGTTGTTATCTTTTTTATAGAAAGAGCTTGCCTGAGAAGAAAGCTAACCCAGAGGACAAATGCCATGGATCTAGCCATCCCCAAAGCTAGTTCTTTTTTCTGAGTCAAGAAACTCTTTTTTGTTTTGTTTTTGCTTAAGTCAGTTTTATTTGGGTTTCTATTATTTACAACAGAAGAATCTTGGAAGATATAGCCTGCATATTTTATGTTGCTGTTTCTCATGCTTTTAATCCTGGATTCTCTTTTGTTAATTGGTCTTTCCTTGGGTGATTCTATTCATGCAGCTGCAATTTATATACTAATTATGCTCAGATTTAAGTGTTCAGTACTGACTTTTCTCATAGCCATCAACTGTTTATTAGACTCTTCCACATGGATATCCCACAAATATTGAAAACCCAGTTTGTCTAGACCTTCACTCATCATCTTACTCCTCCTCCCCAAACCTACTGTTTATTCCTAATTCTGTAAGTGACACCACCATTCACCAGCTGCCAAGAAAAATTATATTAGACTTTTCTGTGTTTCATCCAATCAGCCCAGAAATCTCAGGTCATGGCACCTTCGTTATCCACACTCTTTCATCCAATCCACCACTGAGTGTGTGGCAAGGACTGAATGAGATAACCCACGTAAACTATTTAAAATAGGGTCTGAGGGACTTCCCTTGTGGCACAGTGGATAAGACTCTATGCTCCCAATGCAGGGGGCTGGGGTTCGATTCCCGGTCAGGGAACTAGATCCCAAGTGCATGCCACAACTAAGAGTTCTCATGCCACAGCTGAGAAGCCTGCCTGCCGCAACTGAGACCCGGTGCAACCAAATAAATAAATATATATATATATATATATTTTTTTCCTTAAAAAAAGGGTCTGAAACATAGTAAGTCTACCTGCCTGTCTTCCATTAGTCCCAGAGGCCAGGGACTGTGACTGGTCCATTTTCAAACGTCCTGAGTCTAGCAGGGGCCTGATATGCTTATTGAATGAATGAATGAAATGAATGATTGACAAGATGATATAGGGAGAAGCCTAGGGAAGCAATCTAAGGATATATCATCATGTACTTGAGGAATGTAGGAAGAACCAATTAAAAAGTTTTGAGAGGGACTAGGTAAACCAAGATGGTGCTACACTTCAGAAAGCTAAAGCAGAGTGAGCCTGAGTAAGGACTAGCTTGCTCATAGGTCCCAGGTTTTTGTTTTTGTTTTTTTGCGGTACGCGGGCCTCTCACTGTTGTGGCCTCTCCCGTTGCGGAGCCCAGGCTCCGGACGCGCAGGCTCAGCGGCCATGGCTCACGGGCCCAGCCGCTCCGCGGCATGTGGGATCTTCCCGGGCCCGGGCACGAACCCGTGTCCCCTGCATCGACAGGCAGACTCTCAACCACTGCGCCACCAGGGGAGCCCAAGATCTGCTTTTTTGACTGCAGTATTGACCAGTTATCATCTAAAAAAGAAAAGAAAAGAAAAATATCCTATTGGTATCTGTGGCCTGGCCAAATGTGATATATTTTATCTATATTTTATAGTTCACACCATCTGCTTCTATGTGTCTGTACTATGAGGTTACTGTTATTATTAGTAGTAAATTAAATTTACTAATACTTTCATAATGACACAAATTATTATGTAATAACTATCATGAATCCACCATTAAAAATCTACAGGGCTTCCCTGGTGACGCAGTGGTTGAGAGTCCACCTGCCGATGCACGGGACATGGGTTCGTGCCCCGGTCCGGGAGGATCCCACATGCCGCGGAGCGGCTGGGCCCGTGAGCCGTGGCCGCTGAGCCTGCGCGTCCAGAGCCTGTGCTCCGCAACGGGAGGGGCCACAACAGTGAGAGGCCCGCGTACCGCAAAAAAAGAAAAAAAAAAAAAATCTACAAAGAATTACATAGATAAAATTAAAGATTATTATATAATGACCTGCCAATTATATCAATTGTTTATTTACTGTTATAGAAATTTCATTACTACAAATATTATATACTGTTAAAGTTTATTAGTACATAACACTGATAATATTTTAAAGTGTTATGAATAATAAGATAAAATACTAAATTATAATATTATTTCTCCTCAGATAAAAAGAAAAATTCTTTTTTTAAAGCACCATGAGATCCAGGGACCTCCCTGGTGGTCCAGTGGTTAAGACTCTGCACTTTCACTGCAGGGGGCACAGGTTCGATACCTGGTTGGGGAACTATGATCTCTCATACTGGGCAGTGTGGCCAAAAGTAAATAAATAAACAAACAAATATTTAAAAAATAAACTTAAAAAATTAATCATGAGATCCAGAAAAAGAAATCGGAAAGCTGTTAAATAAATTTTATTTATTTAAAAAATATGTATGTAGTTGCTTACAATGATCTAGGCACTGTCTTCAGCATTCTGCTTCCATTAACCATACTTAGCAATGCCTCTAGATGATTAGATTTCTGGAAAAATTAAATGGATTGCCAGAAGAAAGGGAAACAGTTCAGAGGTACTAGTTTTAGCAAAACACAGCACTAACACATGGCTGGTGGGGCAGGATGGGAGTTTACTTTGGTCTTCCACACTCTCATAACTGATGGAATTCAAGAAAAACTAGAAGAGAGGAAAAAAACAAAAACTAAGAATCCATTAAACCAAATGTACTTGCTGCCTGTCAGGTACCTGACCACAGAACCACAGAACTTTGCATATTAAACAGGCAACTCTGGTTGAAATGATGTATCTCAGGTAAGAAATGTTAAGTTTCCAAAGAACAACATTGGTAGGAAGTTTTGGAAAATTAATACTCTCAATTCTTCCAAAAAAAAAAAATCACTAAATCCTGGTTACTTTATTCTACTTCAAAGGATTCTTTATTTTGTCTACATTGTAAAGTCTTTGGGGATGGGAAAAAAACACACACACACACAAAAAACAAATCAACACTAGAATGAAAATGAAAGCAAAGATTGGCAGCATTTACTGCATATTCCTAATAAACATGAAGAAAGTTAAATGCACACCCACCAAATTGAAATCTGACTCCAAAAATATATCCGGTGAAAAATGAGAAAAAATGGGTGCTGTTTTGAACATATGATACTTATGATTCACTTTTTGATGAAGGAATATCCAAGCTCATCCAAGAAGTTTGAGTGTGGGAAATGTTCTTAATTTGGCAGTAATCATAGCAGAATTTGATACAGTTATGTCAGAATATTTATGCAAAATATAAACACTGATACAAAGTAATATTACACATTGTTTAGGGAATAAAAGACAAAACAAAATAACTAAATATATGTAGATATAGATGCAGTGAATAAGAACATGTTGAATAAAGTAAGAAATGTTAGACATTACTCAGTTATTTTAAATACAGTTCTAGGAACAAGTTATGTACAATACATAACAATTATTTCAGATTTGTTGATTTCCAAACTACAAAAATACCTATACGTGAACATCTTGGGGAATTTTGTTTAGCAGATGAGTTGACTAGAGAAGGACTTTACATTCTCAGTAGACCACTTACCAAAACTGAATCTAGACAAAAATAACCCAAGAAGCCAGGAATATGACAATGCAGCAAAAATGCATGGAAAACCATAATAGATTGTAACAAAAGATTCTTGTAAAATAATTCTGGGAAATCTGTTTTGTTTTCTGTATTCTTTAAAATTAATAGTGAATGATGTGGTAAAATATTCTTTTGACATCACGGAATTTTTAAATATTGTCCAGGAAAAATCCAGCAAAATTTCAGTTTTGATGAAATGCTGGAGTGTTTTTTTGTTTTGTTTTTCGGGGGGCTACGCGGGCCTCTCACTGTTGTGGCCTCTCCCGTTGCGGAGCACAGGCTCCGGACGCGCAGACTCAGCGGTCATGGCTCATGGGCTCAGCCGCTCCACGGCATGTGGGATCTTCCCGGACCGGGGCACGAACCCGTGTCCCCTGCATCGGCAGGCGGACTCTCAACCACTGCGCCACCAGGGAAGACCGCTGGAGTGTTTTAAACATGTATTTTCAAACATAAATTTTCCAACACTGAATGCCAATGTTGAATTCACAATGAGAAAGTTAAGTCAATGTCATAATGTCACTAAAAACTCAAGAGGCAGGATGCAAAGCCCTTTTTAGGAACTGTTAATTATATTATCAATAATAATGATATAGATTCTAGAATGCAAAGTATATGCTAGCAAATTTCAACTTTTAAATGTATTTGCTCAGGGCTAATATGAAATGGTGTTTAGGTAAAATCTTTTAAATAAATCTTACAGGAACCAAAAGTTAATATACATAATGCCCTTGAAAGCACTGAAAACGTTATGTGCTCTGTCTAAAACAGGAAGCAAGATTTACGAAAAATAGGTTATTGATATCAAATTACAGAATTTCAAC
Source organism: Tursiops truncatus (assembly GCF_011762595.2). Classification (NCBI taxonomy): domain Eukaryota; kingdom Metazoa; phylum Chordata; class Mammalia; order Artiodactyla; family Delphinidae; genus Tursiops; species Tursiops truncatus. Next base: position 159,437,710 of record NC_047034.1, on the reverse strand, counting down.
ATTGATGCCATTCCCATGTAGAAAATGCTAAGAAAAAGAAGGAAGACTCATTTTATTGTGATTTCCAAGAACTAAAATTCAATTTCAAAATTATTTCAATTTATTTTGCTATACCCAACCCACTAATAACATCCTTAAAAGAAAGACTTATGATACTGAAAGAATATCATGACCTTTTAAAAATGTTCTAATCCAGACAACATATATAACTTGAAGAATATGATAAATATAGACTACTGCAACTCTGTATAAAATTTACAATTGAAATAAACTTTATACATAAAAGAAGATTTTGATGGGACATTAATGTATTAAGAACCAAACATCTTGTTATTTTCTGAACTCCAATATGACTACCATTGAAGAATTGTAATACATTTGCAACAATGATAATTTTCTATTATTTTACATTCAATATTTGTGTAACTTACACAGAATGCCTTAATGTTTGTCATAATTGTAATATTGAGAAATAATAAACTAACTTATAAAATGTCTTACTGGAGAACAGGGTGACTTTTTCTAATTCTTTAAAACAGGGATCAGCGAATTCCCTGGCGGGGCAGTGGTTGGGACTCTGCTCTTACTGCCAAGGGCCTGGGTTCGATCCCTGGCCTGGTCGGGGGAATAAGATCCCGCAAGCTGCAAGGCACAGCCAAACATTAAAAAAACAGACAGAAAACAACAACAAAAGAAAACAACAAAAAAACCCGAGGATCAGGCTTCCCTGGTGACGCAGTGGTTAAGAATCCGCCTGTCAATGCAGGGGACACGGGTTCGAGCCCTGGTCCGGGAAGATCCCACATGCCGCGGAGCAACTAAGCCCGTGCGCCACAACTACTGAGCCCACATGTCACAACTACTGAAGCCTGCACGCTTAGAGCCGGTGCTCCACAGCAAGAGAAGCCACTGCAATGAGAAGCCCACGCACCACAACCAAGAGTAGCCCCTGCTCAATGCAACTAGAGAAAGCCTGTGCGCAGCAACGAAGACCCAAAGCAGCCAAAAATAAATAAATAAGGCTTCCCTGGTGGCGCAGTGGTTGAGAGTCCACCTGCCGATGCAGGGGACACGGGTTCGTGCCCCGGTCCGGGAAGATCCTACATGCCGCAGAGCGGCTGCTCCCGTGAGCCATGGCCGCTGAGCCTGCGCGTCCGGAGCCTGGGCTCCGCAACGGGAGAGGCCACAACAGTGAGAGGCCCGCGTACCAAGAAAAAACAACAAACAAACAAACAAACAAACAAACAAAATTAATTAATTAAAAAAAAAAGAGGATCAGCAAAGTACAGCCTGCATGTTGAATTCCCAACCTGCTCCCTGTTTTTATATAATCCCTACAAGCTAAGAATGGTTTTAACATTTGTCGATGGTTGAAAAAAAAATCAGAAGAATACTATTTCTTGACATGTAAAAATGATATGAAATTCAAATTTCAGTGTCCATACATAAAGTTTTGTTGGAACACAGTCATGCACATTTGTTTAAGCATTGTCTGTGACTGCTTTCATGCTCCAACAGCAGAGCTGAGTACTTTCGACTGAAACCATATGATCCACAAAGCCTAAAATATGCACTATCTGGCCCTTTACAGAAAAAATTTGCCAACCCATGTTCTAAAAGGTACCCTATGAGCTTGGTGCGGACCTGCAGAGCCGTCAATCCAAGCAAAGTTCCCTACAGATCTCCCCATCACCTAGCTGCCCCTTGAGCATCTCACCTTGATGGGTCACAGGCATCTTGAATTTATCCTGGCCCATACTTCCCCACACCTGCTTCTTCTGGCACCTCTATCAACACAATGGTTCAAGCCAGAGCTTTAGAGGTATTCTTGAATCCTCTCCACTTGAACTTCCTGCTCCTCCATCATTAATACCTCCTCTGCATCCTGCAAGCGCATACCCTTCTCCATATACTTCCTGCCACCCTGGCTGAATTCATTAGCATTTCCTGCAGGATGACTAGACCAATGTCCTCAGTGGGGATCCTGGCCCCTACTCTTGGGCCCTCTAATCCATCCTCCACCAGGGAGCCAGAATGGTCTTCCTAGAATACAAATGTGACCATCATTTCCCTCCTTCCATCACCTCCATGGTAGAGAGCTAGACCATTTGTCTATCCACGATCTCTTCCAGTTATAGCATAGAAATGTTAAATCTATTGATATGAGGGGCAGCTTTATGGGGTGGGGTTTTGGGTGTGGGCTCTGGAGCCATATGGCTTAGATTTGAATTTCAGCTCCACCATTCACTGAACTGTATGACGTTGAGCAAGTCACATAACTGTCCCACGCCTCAGTGTCCTCACCTATGCAGTGGGGAATCAGAACAACTGGTCACACTTATTGAGGCTTGGCCACTTGAGGATTAACTAGGCTCATGCATGGGAAGGGCTGAGAGCAACACTTGGCACATGGTGGGAGCCTAGCAAAGGAAGCTCTCCTTACTACCTAGAGAGTTAGCACACAAGTTCCTGCAGCTGGGACCCCCCGCTTCCTCTTCCCTGGGCCTGCCTGTTTGTTCTTTCAGCTCTCTTTAAGAAAGCCTTCGTCTTTCTTTCTTTTTTTTTTTTAAAGAAGATGCTGGAGGTAGGAGTTTATTAATTAATTAATTAATTTTTGCTGTGTTGGGTCTTCGTTTCTGTGCGAGGGCTTTCTCTAGTTGTGACAAGCGGGGGCCACTCTTCATCACGGTGCGCGGGCCTCTCACTACCGCGGCCTCTCTTGTTGCAGAGCACAGGCTCCAGACACGCAGGCTCAGCGGTTGTGACTCACGGGCCCAGTTGCTCTGCGGCATGTGCGATCTTCCCAGACCAGGGCTCGAACCCGTGTCCCCTGCATTAGCAGGCAGATTCTCAACCAATGCGCCACCAGGGAAGCCCTGTCTTTCTTAAAATAGTTCAAGTGGAATTTTGTTCATTTTAAACAAGGAACTCTAGCCAACACTCTGTGGTTTCTCACCACCCCAGGGGACACAGGTCAGAAACCTCCACAAGGGCTCGAGGTCCTGGGTGCCCCAGCCCTGTCAATCTCCCTTTCCACTGCCTCTCTTCACCACCTCCCTCTCCAGCTCCTTGTGTGTCCCTGAATTTGCCAAGCTCTCCCTTTGAACCCAGGCTTCAGATTCTCTGCTTCCTAAGCAGAAGTGCTCTCTCCTGGCTTCCACACACCTACCCCCTTCCCCGCTTCAGGTAACAACCTTTTTGTTTTTTTAATTTATTTATTTATGGCTGCATTGGGTCTTTGTTGCAGTGCGTGGGCTTCTCATTGCAGTGGCTTCTCTTGTTGCGGAGCACGGGCTCTCGGTGCGCGGGCTTCAGTAGTTGTGGTGCGTGGGCTCTAGAGCGCAGACTCGTAGTTGTGGAGCACAGGCTGAGCTGCTCCACGGCATGTGGGATCATCCTGGACCAGGGCTCGAGCCGTGTCCCCTGCATTGGCAGGCGGATTCTTAACCACTGCACCACCAGGGAAGTCCCAGGTAACAACATTTTAAACTCCTTCCCATTCTGGTAAATAAAAACAGGTCACATCCACCCACTCCTGATAGGCCTCTGGAAAGGGACAAGGCCCTGCCCCACCCCACCAGGTTTGGGATCACTGATAAGAGACTTGTGACAACCCCTTTGACCAGATTTCTTGACCAGATTTCCTTCCATTTTACTTTTTATAGTCTGCATTAAGAAAAAAAGATCCGGGGTACTTCCCTGGCTGTCCAGTGGTTAGGGCTTGGTGCTTCCAATGCAGGGGACGCGGGCTGAATCCCAGGTCAGGGAACTATTGATAAGATCTCACATGCTGCACGGCGCGGCCAAAAAATTTAAAAATTAAGGCTTCCCTGGTGGCACAGTGGTTGAGAATCCGCCTCCAATGTAGGGGACATAGGTTCGATCCCTGGTCCAGGAAGATCCCACATGCCTCAGAGAAACTAAGCCCGAGTGCCACAACTACTGAGCCTGAGCTGCAGAGCCCGTAGGCCACAACTACTGAGCCTGCGCGCTGCAACTACTGAAGCCCACATGTCTAGAGCCCGCGCTCCGCACCAAGATAAGCCACCACAATAAGCCCATGCACCACAAGGAAGAGTAGCTCCCGCTCACCACAACTATAGAAAGCCCACACGCAGCAACGAAGACCCAATGCAGCCAAAAATAAATAAATTTATAAAAATAAATAAATAAATATTTAAAAAATCAAGGGTTGGGGGTGGGATAAATTAGGAGTTTGTGATTAGCAGATACAACCTACTACATAAAATAAAGAACAAGGTGCTACTGTACAGCATAGGGAACTTAGGGAACTATATTCAATATCTTGTAAAAAACCGTAATGGAAAAGAATATGAAAAAGAATGTAGGGCTTCCCTGGTGGCGCAGTGGTTGAGAGTCCGCCTGCCGATGCAGGGGACACGGGTTCGTGCCCCGGTCCGGGAAGATCCCACATGCTGCGGAGCGGCTGCGCCCATGAGCCATGGCCGCTGAGCCTGCGCATCCGGAGCCTGTGCTCCGCAACGGGAGAGGCCGCAACAGCGAGAGGCCCGCGTACCGCAAAAACACACACACACACACACACAAAGAATGTATATGTATGTATATATGGGTGCACATATATGTATTATACACCAGAAACTAACACAACATTGCAAATCAACTATACTTCAGTAAAGAAATAAAAGCTAAGAGTTTTGTTTTGCATTTCCAAATAAAAGTGCTGTTGTAATATATTAATATAATATTCTTTTTTAAATGGGGGTTCCGCTACATGCCCTTCCTTCCCCTCTCCTTTCCCACCTCTCTCCCCTACTTTCCTGGGGACCCCCACATTCAGTACCTCTTACTTGTCCCTTGTCCCCAGGCTGAGAGCTCTTGGAAGGCCAGGTCCTCAGCTTCCCCACCTCGGAGGCCCCACGGCCTGCCCAGGGAAGGGGTCGGTTAATGTTTAATGAGAGAGTGAATGGATACATTTTAAAGGGAGAGATAAAGGAGAGAGGGGTTTACCCTCTGCTCTCGGGGGCCCTTTCCGCTGAGTAAAAGGGCCGAGACGCAATCTCTGGTCATCTTATTGGTCACAGAACCCTTTCCCCCTTGCAGCAGCAGAACAAATTGTTGCCACTCCCCGCCCAATCCTCCACTCCAGACCCCGCTTCCAGGTAAACCTCTCCCAGAGCTGCGCCCTTGACTCCGCCCTCTCCGCGCGGGAGGGGTGCAGGGAGTGAGCGGACCCCGACTCTTCGTGGACCCAAGAGGGCTGTAACAGGTGAGGGCGGGGTGTCTCTGTCCCAGCCCGACGGGTAAATAAACGTCACAGATGTCCTGTAACCCAAAGAGAAGAAACAAACTGTTAACAGAAAGGTTAGCTAGCACCTGATGCCGGGAGTCGCTGTGTTTTCATTTTGTGTTTTCCATTTCGTGCTGTCTAGAACATGTATTACCTTTTAAAACGAAAGGAAAACCAGAATAAATATTGCTTTCCAAGTTGTCTTTTTGTAAATGTGTCTTGATTTTGTGGTTTACTATTCTTTATTTTCAGTTGTGTAAAGCCAGGCTTCTCTCCCCAGGGCACACACAGACTCTGCACACATACAAACCCCAGGGATGAAGCCGCTCTACGAAATTATAAGTGGGAAGAAAGGGCTGGGAGAGGAGCCAGGCCCTGGAGAGGTCCGGGTGTGGAAAGGGCATTGAGTACGAACAGGAGATGCTTACACCCGCTGCCCTCTGGACTGTGGCCCCGCTGCAGGCTCTACGCCACCTTACCCACCCCCCAGCTTGGCCACACTCAGTCGGGGGAGGAGGGGGGTGGGGAGAGGAGGAGGGGGAGGAGGGAGGGGGAGGAGGGAGGGGGAGGGGGAGGGGGGGAGCACAGGTGCGGGCAGCCTTGAGGAAACTTTAGATTTTTGCCACAATCCCTCTGTGACCTGTCTTTTCATAAAAAAGAATGATTTCGCATCTGCTATTTTCCTGTAAACATCTAAAACTTTTCAAAACCAAACAGCTAACATTTTTCTTTTCTTTTTTTTTTTTTTTTTTGCTGCGGTACGCGGGCCTCTCACTGTTGTGGCCCCTCCCGTTGCGGAGCACAGGGTCCAGACGCGCAGGCCCAGCCGCCATGGCTCATAGGCCTAGCCGCTCCGCGGCATGTGGGATCTTCCCGGCTCAGGGCACCAACCCGTGTCGCCTGCATTGGCAGGCGGACTCTCAACCACTGCGCCACCAGGGAAGCCCCAGGTAAGATATTTTTAAAATGTGATTTTCAAAGCAACTGTTGGGATGGAGCTCTCTTTTTCTTCTTTCACCCTTCCTCTGTCCCTACAGCGTCCCCAGGGGTGGGGGAGGGGTGCATCCGGCTGGACCCTTGAAGTTCCCGCCAGGCCTGCCTCCACCGCCATCACCCCCAGCTGGAATCTTAGAGGGAAGCAATTCCCTCGGGCCTAGAAGGAAATGAGTCCCCACAAGATGGCTGACCCCGGGGACCCTCCCAGGGACTTGCACAAATTCGTTTTACAACCGGCCTAAAAATTCTGGGGACCTTGGAGTGCGAAGGGCTTTGCTTCTGGCTTTCTTAAGGCTGTCTCCTGCTTAATTAAGGAAATCACTGCTGTGCTCAACAGTTGAAGACACACGAGAAGGATCAAGAAAGGAACTTCTCCCAACTCCACCTCCCCTTTCTGCCTCAGAGTCCAAGCAAAAGCTTGGCTCCATGAGTAGGGCTGATGGAAGGACCAACAGGCTCAGCTGCAGAGCCAGGCCATTGGATGTGGGCTAGAATCCCTGCTGAACTACCTAAGTTTCTTCATCCAGGCACTGCCCTACAGGCTTGATCCGTATCGATTCATCCTGACCACAACCCTATGAGGTGCGTGCTATTATTATTATCTTCATTGTCTGGACAAAACCAAAGTGGAGAAAGTTGCTAAGGTCACACAGCTAGAAAATGGCATAGCTGGGATTTGAACCCAAACAGTTTGGCATCACTAAACTTCACTGCTGCCCTTTGTGGAACACATTTTCATCTCAGAGAATCTCTTAGAGTTAAAGGAAACAGGAATGTAAAATGCTTCCCTGAGATTTCGTGAACTCTCAGTCAACAGCCCATCATCATGGATTGTCTTATCTGGTCTGTTAGGAGGCAGCCACAGCCTTGGCCCTGACTGCACAAACGTGGCAGTGTCCTTAGGTGCTTAAAAAAAAAAAAAAAAAAATCACACTGAATTTAAAAGAAGGAAGGGCTTCCCTGGTGGCGCAGTGGTTGAGAGTCCGCCTGCCGATGCAGGGTACATGGGTTCGTGCCCTGGTCCGGGAGGATCCCACATGCCGCGGAGCAGCTGGGCCCGTGAGCCATGGCCGCTGAGCCTGCGCGTCCGGAGCCTGTGCTCCGCAACGGGAGAAGCCACAACAGTGAGAGGCCCGCGTACCGCAAAAAAAAAAAAAAAAAAGAAAGCAGGAAAAGGAAGAGGAGGAGGAGGAAGAAGTGGAGAAGAACAACTAGGAAAGAAGGAGAGAAGGGAGAAGAGGGGGAAAAAACCAAAAACCAGACCCTGGTGATTTAGGCAGACCACTGGATTTTTCTCTTTAGTGCTTTTGCTTTAAAAGAGCACTTAGGTTTCATTAATTTCTTTATTGTTTAAAAAGTTATAATTCTCATATGTGCTCATTATAAACATCTCAAATATAACCCAAAAAAGTCACAGCCATTATGGCAAACAGTATGGAGATTCCTCAAAAAATTAAAAATAGAACTACCATATGATCCAGCAATCCCACTCCTGGGTGTATATCCAAATGAAATGAAATCAGGATCTTGAAGAGATATCCGTACTCTCATGTTTACTGCAGTGTTATTTACAACAGCCAAGATACGGAAGCAACCCAAGTGTCCGTTGCCAGATGACTGGGTAAAGAAGATGCTGTATATATACAATAGAATATTATTCAGCAGTGAGAATAAAGGAAATCCTGCCATTTGCTACAAGCTGGGTGAAGCTGGAGGATGTTATGCTAAGTGAAATAAGCCAGACAGAGGAAGATAAATACTATATGATCTCACTTATATATGGACTCTTAAAAAAAAAAAAAAGGAACTCATAGAAGCAGAATAGTGGTTACCAGGTGCTAGAGGGCTGAGGGAAATGGGGAGATGTTGGTCAAAGGGTACACAGCTGCATTAGGTAGGATGAATGAATCTAGAGATGCAATGTACAGGCAGGATAACCACACTTAATACTACTGTAGTGAGCACTGGAAATACACTAAGAGAGTAGGTTCCAGGTGCCTTCATTACACGTACAAAAAAGGTAACTATATGAGGAGATGATATGTTAATTAGCTTGACCATGTATATGTAGTAATCATTTCACTATGTATATGTGTATCAAATCATCACATTGTATGCCTTAAATATATATATATAACTTTTATTCTTAAATATATAAATAAATGTAAAAGAAAACCCCCAAAGTCCAACGTGGATGTCTTCTCTCAGCCCACATCTGTTGCTGTACAACTTATTTTTCTCCTTCAATGAAATATCACAAATGGGGACTTCCGTGGTGGTGCAGTGGTTAAGAATCTGCCTGCCAATGTGGGGGTTCAATCTCTGGGCCAGGAAGATCCTATATGATGCGGAGCAAGTAAACCCGTGCACCACAACTACTGAGCCCGAGCACCCAGAGCCCATGCTCCACAACAAGAGAAGCCACTACAATGAGAAGCCCACACACCACAATGAAGAGTAGCTCCCGCTTGCCACAACTAGAGAAAGCCCTAGCGCAGCAATGAAGACCCAATGCAACCAAAAATAAATAAACAAAAATTATTTTTAAAAAATCACAAACTATACCTTCAGCTCTACTGCATCCATTTTACCAGCTGCATAGTATTTCATAATGTCATTTTTTTCACGCATCCCCCTTATTAGGGAATATTTATTTTGTTTGTAATTTTCTTTTCACTATTTCATATAATGCTTCAATAAATATTTTTATAGAAATGTCTTTGTCCCCTTGTGAAAGTATTTTTCTTTTTTTTTAATTTATTATTTTACTTATGAAAGTATTTTTCTTTCTTTTTTTTAAAAAAAATTATTTATTTATTTTGGCTGCACCGGGTCTTAGTTGCGGCACTCAGGATCTTAGTTGCAGCATGCGGGCTTCTTAGTTGCAGCATGCGAACTGTTACTTGCTGCATGCATACGGGATCTAGTTCCCCAACCAGGGATCGAACCCAGACCCCCAGCATTGGGAGCGTGGAGTCTTACCCAATGGACCAACAGGGAAGTCCCCATGAAAGTAGTTTTCAATGATAGATTCCCCAGCATAGAATTTCTGCACCTAAAGAAATATAAATGTTAAATTCATGCATTTCTTTAGTAAGTTAAATATTTATCAAAGGCTTATAATGCTATGTATTCTTACTGGTGCTAAGAACACAACAGTGGGTATGACAGATGAGGTCCTTGCCATCATAGAGGTTACATTCTTGGGGATGGGGAGGGGAAGGCGAGAAAGCAAATAATTCAAGTGTTAAGACACACAAATTGCTCTCCAAAATGGTGGCCCAATTTCAAATCCATTAGTAAAATATAAGGGTATGCAAACACACACAAACACTTCATCACCAACGCAGGCCATCATGAACCTTTTTTAATTTTGTCAATCTGATAGATGAGAAAATTGTATTCTTTTGTTGGATTTTTGTAACTTTGCATAGTAGGGATTTTAAAGCTCTCTTTATCTTTCTCAGCCATTTCTTTTGTGAATTGCCTATTTGTATTCTTTATTTTTCTATTAAGTTGTTTATTTATAGGTGCTCTGTGCTTACACTATGTTTATCAGTTATATATGTTATAAATATTTTCTCCCAATCTAACATTCGTCTTTTAACTTAGTTTTGGACTCTTTTGCGGTGCATAACTTTAGATTTTTTTCTCATCAAATTCATCAATTTTTTACATCATGGCTTCTGTTTTTTTGTCCATTAGGAACACCTTCCTCAACCCCACATTATAAACTTATTCACCCTTTTTTTTTTCCTGAGTTTTAATGGTTTTAGGTTTAACATTTAAATCTTCAAGGGAGCTGGACTCCATCTGGATGAGAATCCATCATCTCTCTGAGAACTGTCACTCCTCAGTCATGACAACATGGGGGGGGTCCTTAAATCTAATGGCCCTGTGTTCCCTGCTACAGAGGTTGATACATACTAAGCCATCCTTAAACAAAGAACTCTTTTCCAAATAATCCTGCAAAAAAATCACTGCAAACTCCAAAAATGGACTGCCTTGGTTCAAATTCCAGCTCCACTACTTAATAATTGTGTGAATCGGGGCAAATTACTTAACCCCTCTGGGGTTCTCTTGGGGCCCTCATCTGCAAAACAAGGATAGGGACAGCACGTAACTCACCCTGTTGGTGTGAAGATTAATTGAGCCATTGTGCGTGAAGTGTTTAGAACAACAGTCAACCAACTACAACTCATGGGCTACCCATTTTTAGAGACCTCACTATCTGGGGCTTCCCTGGTGGCTCAGTGGTTAAGAATCCGCCTGCCAACACAGGGAACGTGGGTTCGAGCCCTGGCCGGGGAAGATCCCACATGCCGTGAAGCAAGTAAGCCTGTGCACCACAACTACTGAGCCTGTGCTCTAGAGCCCGCGAGCCACAACTACTGAGCCTGCATGCCGCAACTACTGAAGCCCACGTGCCTAGAACCCATGCTCCGCAACAAGAGAAGCCACAGCAACGAGAAGCCCACGCACCACAATGAAGAGTAGCCCCCGCTCGCCCCAACTAGAGAAAGCCAGTGCGCAGCAACGAAGACCTAACGCAGCCAAAAATAAATAAATTAAATAACTTTAAGAACAAAAAAACAGAACTCACTAGCTGAAAGTGGTTTTTACGTTTTTAAAAAAATTTTTTATTGGAGTATAGTTGATCTACAATGCTGTGTTAGTTTCTGCTGAACAGCAAAGTGAATCATACATATACATATACCCACTCTTTTTTTAGATTCTTTTCCTATGTAGGTCATTATAGAGGTTTTTACATTTATAATTTTATAAAAAATTAGTGGAAACTTGTTTTCTGTCCTGTTATATACATCCCTATTTGATAGTGTCAATTTTGGCTCTTGACCTGCAAATCTTAAAGCATTTACTGTCTGGCTTTTTACAGAAAAAGTTTGCCAACCCCTGGTTCAGTCTGATCCCTGACCCCTAGCAAGAGCTCAGTGAATGTTAAGTATTTATTAAATGGGAAGAGATAAGTATTTTTTTCTGTTTTTACAGATGGTGAAATTGAAGTTTAGAGATGGAAGTGACCCTGGCCACGGCTATGATTCTTGCAGTATTGCTCTGGGATGTTTGAGATGCTGTGAGAGTGCCCTCGGGACCACCCATACAGATGCCTCTTTAATCATCACTTAGTCATTGGGAGTCATGTTGGAAAAGACTTAGAGACTTCCTGGCCTCAGCACAGGAGGTGAGGTACAAATTCCCTTCACTTGTAGATCTCCCCTCAAACTGTCTGGGGATTCTAGCAGCCCTGCATCATCCACCCATCACACATTCATAAAATAATATTTATGGAGAAACTCGGGACTTCACTGCTTCCCTTCTGGGGCTGCGGGTGGAACAGCTAGGCAGCTGGTGGGCTCCTGCCCACGGCCTCACTGCTGCAGCTCAGAATGGGACAGAAAGCTCTGTGGGAAGATGATGGATGGTGGATGCTGAGAACAGCTGGAGAGACAAGAGACCTGGCCACATGCTGACCCCCGAACAGAGGTTTGTGTGCCCATGAAGTTGAAGGCTGTTTCCCTGTGAACTGGGCATCATAAATCTGTACTGGTTTAAAAGTTCAGGGTTTGGAGTCAGGCGACCTGGATTTGAATCCCAGCTCTAGCTGCTATATATGTGGCCTTGGGCCAACTGCTTCCTCCCCCGGGCATGGAAGCAAAAGTGACCTTAACAACCATCCAGGCTGAAGCCTTCATTTGCAGTTGAGAAACTGTTATGAAACTATGTCCCCCTAAAATTCACATGTTGAAGTCCTAGCCCACAATACCTCAAAATGTGGCCTCATTTGGACATAGAGCCTTACAGAGGTAATCAAGGTAAAATGAGGTCATTAGTGTGGGCCCCAGTCCAATATGACGAGAGGAAGAAATTTGGAGACAGACATGCACACAGAGAGAACACCAATTGAAGATGAATGAAGAAATTGGATGATGATTCTATATGCCAAGTACCCCCAAGATTGCCTGCAAACCACCAGAAGCTGGGGTGAGAGGCATGGAATGGATTTTTCCTCACAGTCCTAAGAAGGAACCAACCCTGTCGACACTTTGATCTCAGATTTCTGGCCTCCAAAACTGTAAGAAAATAAATTTCTGTTCTTTAAACCAACCTGTCTGGGACTCCCCTAGCAGTCCAGTGGTTAAGACTCTGCATTTCCAATGCAGGGGGTGCAGGTTCAATCCCTGGTTGGGGAACTAAGATCCTACATGCTGCGCAGTGCGGCCAAAAAAAATAAAATAATAAATAAATTTAAAAAAATAAACCAACCGGTCTGTGGTACTTTGTTATGGCAGCCCTAGTAAACTGCTACACAAACTGAAGCCAGGTGACCTGTGTTCTGTAGACCTGTAGAATTAGCTGTGTAACAACATTGAATCCTGTCTTAAGCTCAATTTCCTCATTTGTAAATTGAGATCAGGATCCTACCAATTCAACAAATATTTCGGTCTCCTCTTGTGTTCCAGGTTCTGGGAACTCAGAAGTAAATAAAACCCTGTTCCTGCCCCAGGAGAAAGCACAATGGGGGCACAACTCTGCAAATTTGTTGCAATTTATAATGTAGTAAAAGATTATCAGCAGGTTGATAGAAATCAGTATAGAGTACAGTGGGAGCAGGGAGGAAGGAAAGGTTGATCCTCCCTGGGAGGTACTAGGTGACATGTGTGCTGGGTATTGAAAAATGTGTTGGTGTTCACCAGCCTGGCAAGGCAAGGCAGGAGGGGTAGGTGAGGCATTCTAGGCAGGAGCAGCTTGGGCAAAAACCCAAAGGCATGAAACAGCAAGATGAGTTTGGGAAATTGCAAGTCATTCAGTAGTGTCAGTCCTCCAGCAAAGTAGACAGATGGGAAGTAAGGCTGCCCCTGAGTGTTAGCCTGGTCAGAGGAGTAGGCCTGGAGTCACATTGCCTCCTATCAGGCATCCAGTGTGAACATGGGCAGGTTAATTGACTGCTCTGGACCTCAGTTTCCTCATTTATTCATTCATCTGACTATTAAACATCTACTCTGTGCTAGGCACTGTGTTGGATGTTCATAATACAATGGCAAACAGGGTAGTCAGGGCTGATGGGTCCTTGCGATCACGGAGCTTCAAGTCTATTGGGAAAGAGACTATAAAACAAATAGTGTGGTTTTTTTTTCCTTTGAGGTTAAACTTTTTTTTTTTAACTGATGTATAGTTTATTTACAATGTCGTGTTAGTCACAGGTGTACAGCACAGTGATTTGGGTATATATATTCTTTTCCCTTATAGGTTATTACAATATATTGAATATAGTTCCCTGTGCTATACAGTAGGTCCTTGTTGGTTATCTAAAAACAAATAATGTTTATTAGGGTTAGGTTTAGCTGCAAATGCAATTAAGCCCAAACTAACTGTGTCTGGGTGGTGGTTCAGGATTTGTATGTCATTCTATTGCCAAGATATGTTTCCTCTATTTTTGTGCCTCCACCATACTTGGTCTATAACTTCACAGTGCAAGAAGCCAGATCTACACTCCAGGAAGGAATTAAAAAGAAGTGAAAGAGGCATGAGCCATCACACAAAGTTCCTTAATAAGAGTTTATACTTAGGACTCTTAGGAAGAGTCTCTTAAGAATAGAGTACTTCCATCTCCATCCCATTGGCCAGAGCACTGTCATATGGCCACACTAGAGAGATGCAAGGAAGTCTGGGAAATGCAGTCTTTATTCTAGGTGGCTTTGTGCCCGTTGAATACTGGGAATTCTATTATCAGAGAAGAAGAGGAGAAAACTAACAGGCTCTGCCATGCAAACATAACAGGAAATTGTGCTGAAATTTTTTTGTTGACCAGATTTGGGGATTTGGCCCCAAAGGGGGACAAAGGTGATAAGTGCCTCAAATTCTGAAACGAACCACAATAACTGGGGAACCTGCAGATAGCGCCGACTTCAGGCATGTGAACTCTGCAATCTCAAGGGGCCCCATCCTCCCCAGGGCCTCAGGCTTGGTTAGTGCTCAGCTGTCGCCATCCTGACATTCTTAATCATTCCGTCTTTGAACTTGTGTTTTGTATGAGAAATCTGAGGGAATGATGAAGCATGCTCAAGAGCAGAATAGATAAGCACAATATGTGTCTGCCATTCCTCGCCACCTCCATTTGCAGATAGTGTTCACAGGTGTCCAATGGACCCGTGATGTGTGGGAATTCAGCAGGATTCAGTAAGTGCAAAGTAAGGGGGTTACATCTAATGGTTGAGTAAGCAGGAACTTTGATAGTCCCAACAGGTCATGGTTCCTGTTCAAACCAGAACTTGATTGGAATGAAGAAAGAAGGTGATGGCATTCTAAGAAACACAAATGACCAGGGCAACCTTCCATATCCTTTCTTATCCATGTTACTTCCCTGTATTAGCCAATCACCCTGAGAAGGACAACAAGAAGGAAAGGGAAAGATAGGCAACTCATAGGCCATTTCATTCCTTATTTATCAGTATTTCATATGATTAACTATTAGTAGTAGTGCTTATTATTTAGATTAACATTATTATTATATATAATATGTATTATTATTATATTTCATTTCTTTCCTTATTCATCAGTAAGTCAAAGGTAGACGGTGTTGATAGAATCTGTGCACATCCAGAAGTGAAATAAAAGCAGCTGAGTTAGTTCAATACAGTGTTTCCATTATTCTGGTAAAATCAAAACACATGTCATGTACAAATTATGAAATACAAATTGTGTAAGTTTGGTGAGTTAAATGCTCTTGTATCTGCATTTAAAAGCAGAATTTTAGGGAATTCCCTGTCGGTCCACTGGTTAGAACTCCTCACTTCCACTGCAGGGGGAACAGATTTGATCCCTGGTTGGGGAACTAAGATCCTTCAAGCTATGTGGCACGGCCACAAAATAAATTTAAAAATCTATAAGAGCAGAATTTTACATAAAATGTAAAAATATAACGTATAAAAGTACATAAACATAGGGACTTCCTGGTGGTCCAGTGGGTAAGACTCTGCGTTCCCACTGCAGGGGGCCTGGGTTACATCCCTGATCGGGGAACTAGATCCCGTATGCATGTCGCAACTAAGAAGGCTGCATGCCACAACTAAGACCCAGCGCAGCCAAAATAAATTAAAAAAAAAAGAGCTGTTTATTTTTTTTAAGAACATAAATATATAAAATATAAAGAATGGCAAATCTAATTTAACAATTTATCATTTTAATTTTTTTACTTAAATGACATTAAAAAGCAAACGAAAAACACCATGACAAGTCAAGCGCAAGACCACACATTATTAGCATTATGTTTTCAAGGTTCATTTAAGCTGTAGCCTGTATCAGTACTTCATTCCTTTTCACTGCAGAATAAAATTCCATCGTGTGAATATACATTTTATTTATCCATTTATCAGTTGATGGAGATTTGGGTTGTTTGCCCTTTTTGGATGTTATGAGTAATGCTTCATTTATAAACATTTGTGTACAACTTTTTGTGTGGATATAATGTTTTCATTTCTTTTGTGTATATACCTAGGAGTGGAATTGCTGGGTCATATGGTAACTTTAACATTTTGAGTAACTGCCGAACTCTTTTCCAAAGCAGCTGTACCATTTCACATTCCCACTAGCAGTGTATGAGAGTTCTAATTTCTCAACATCCTAGCCAACACTTATTATTTACCCTTGTGATTATCGCCATCCTAGTGGGATTAGCTAATTGTTTCTGTAGAGGGCAGGCAGTTACTCAAATATGATGACGTAGTGTACAAGCAGCCATAGACAATACAGAATGAATGAGTGTGACTGTTTCCAAAAAAAACTTTATTTACAAAAACGGGGCTGGGAAATTTGGCCCAGAGGCCATAGTTTGCTGATCCCTGTTGTAGATCATTGTAATGTGTGAAATCCAGCACATATTTAATATCTGAAAGTGACTGAGGATTTGTGGACTCTGACCTAGAAGTCATATCATTAAGGGTTTTATTACTCGGCTGAGGGTAAAGATGGAAGAAATAAGGAACTATCATGTTTGTCACACCAGCAATAACAATGAAATGGTATAACTGCTATGGAAACTCGTTGTATGAGTGCCTAACCTAATTCAAGATGAGGATGAAAATATGGGGGCAGGGGGAAGCGATCTGGAGGCTGAAGCCTGAAGAGTGAACAGCATGTGGTTGCAGGAAGAGAAGTAGAAGAGTGTCCAGGTGGAGAAAACCCAGTAGCAAGAACAAGATTACTATGTTTGAAGGAAAAGAGAAAAGTTCAAAGTTGCTGGAACCCAGTGTGCAAGGCAAGGTGAGAGCAGTGTAGGGGGCTGGGTGTTAAAGTCCCTTATTATTATTATTATTTAATAAATTTATTTATTTTTATTTTTGGCTGTGTTGGGTCTTCGTTACTGCATGGGGTCTTTCTCTAGTTGCACTGCGCAGGGTCTACTCTTCGTTGCAGTGTGCGGGCTTCTCATTGTTGCAGAGCACGGGCTCTAGGCGTGCGGGCTTCAGTAGTTGTGGAACGTGGGCTCAGTAGCTGTGGCTCGTGGGCTGTAGAGTGCAGGCTCGGTAGTTGTGGCGCACGGGCTTAGTTGCTCCACAGCAAGCGGGATTTTCCCAGACCAGGGCTCGAACCCATGTCCCCTGCATTGGCAGGCGGATTCTTAACCACTGTGCCACCAAGGAAGTCCTAAAGTCCCTTATAAACCAAGATAAGGAAACTTGAGTCTGAGTGTAACAGGAAGCTGTGAAAAGATTTAAG
Source organism: Tursiops truncatus (assembly GCF_011762595.2). Classification (NCBI taxonomy): domain Eukaryota; kingdom Metazoa; phylum Chordata; class Mammalia; order Artiodactyla; family Delphinidae; genus Tursiops; species Tursiops truncatus. The sequence goes on along the minus strand of NC_047034.1, from coordinate 159,420,708 downwards.
ATTTAGGAGCTGTGTTTCAAAAAGTCTTGCTGCACAGACACCTTCACTATAAAATGGAAAAGTTAATATCTACTTCCTAGTGTTGCTGTGGCAATGAAATACAATTATGTTCATAAACTACTTCGCACAATGCCTAATAGGAAATACACAGCAAAACTGTCATCAGTAGCAGAAGTAATAAAAGTGCCCCATAAATCATATGTGATTAGATACCTAAGGGAGTAAATCAGAAGTAACAGATGTGGCCTTATAGCATGTTTTCTTTTGGCAGAACTGTATTTTACAAGTTTAAAATTTAGTTGCTAACATTTAAAAATCTGGAATTTTTACATACATTTTAGATTCCCAGTTTCTCTTAAAATCAGAAGACCTGGCAACTTTGGTCACATAACCAGACGGCAGAGATGTGAAGAGTTGTCTGGTGGCAGCTCTCCCACTAAGAGGCACAAACTCTCAATTTTCCCCAGTCCCCACCTGGCCCACTTCATTCATTGATGATATCTGCCTAAATCCTCCAGGCATTTGAATTTGAGAATCAGGGAGGAAATTAACTGTGTGACCGAGGATTTAGGAAGCAACCAAAACTCTGATGCTGGGTACCTGGGAGTGATCTCAAGCAACAAGCCAGGACCCTGATCAGTTGTACTGCACTGTCTTTGCAAAAAGGCTGAGGGAATGGTGGGGGGCCTAAGCCGAGAGCAGAGAGAGAGAGAAATTGACGATGTCCCTCTATCTTAGAAATGTTTTGGTTACTGGTAGCACAGGCAAGTTTCAGCTAGCTTAAGCAGAAAAGGGAATTCTATGAAAAGGTGACCAGAGAGGCTGTGGTTCAAGATGGCAACCTGACCCTTGAATTACATTCTGTCTGGAAACCCAATTAAAATGATAGAAAATGACTTCCTTGGTGGCGCACTGGTTAAGAGTCCGCCTGCCAATGCAGGGGAAACGGTTCAAGCCCTGGTCCGGGAAGATCCCACATGCCGCAGAGCAACCAAGCCCGTGAGCCACAACTACTGAGCCCTTGTGCCTGTGTGCCTAGAGCCCATGCTCCACAACAAGAGAAGCCACCGCAATGAGAAGCCCGGCGCCCTGCAACGAAGAGTAGCCCCCGCCCACCGCAACTAGAGGAAGCCCGCGCACAGCAATGAAGACCCGCTGCAGCCAAAAATAAATAAATAAATTTATAAAAATAGATAAATAAAATAAAATAGAAAAATATTTGGAAGTTATGTATCTGCACCTTAAGAAACAAGGAGATTCATTCAATAGTGTACTGGAAGTTTCAACAAATTTCAGGATGATGGCAAATGGATGGCAAAGAGTTGACTGAGGAAGCATAAGCCAGAAAGCAGCAAATCAGAAGATGTGGACAGAGGACTGTAGAAAGAGAGAATCTATAATCCTGGCAGAATTCTAGAAAGGTTCCTGACTGGGAAATGAGAATTGGGATAAAGCGTTGGCATCGGAAATGGGCTGTAAATGTAGGTACTAATTGAATGTCCCACCCAAAGGCTCTCCCACCCCCCAGAACGGAAGGCTATAATGGAAGGCTCCTCTCTAAAGCAATTGAACAGTCTCTGCAGACTATGAAGACAGCTGGAGTGGGAGCTACTGCTCCAGTAAATCTTTCCTTTAGAGGCCCTCCGGCACCACGACGGCCCCTCCCACTCCTCCAGAAAGGAGGTCTTCAGTCAGAAATCCTCTGGCAAGTCCTTGCCTTTCCATTGCCTCTTTCTTTCTTTCTTTTTTTTTTTGGCTGCGTTGAGTCTTCGTTGCTGTGTGCAGGCTTTCTCTAGTTGCGGCGAGTGGGGGCTACTCATCGTTGAGGTGCACAGGCTTCTCTTCGCGGTGGCTTTTCTTGTTGCGGAGCACGGGCTCTAGGCTCACAGGGTTTCAGTAGTTGTGGCGCACGGGCTTAGTTGCTCCATAGCATGTGGGAATCTTCCTAGACCAGGGATTGAACCCGTGTCCCCTGCATTGTCAGGCGGATTCTTAACCACTGCGCCACCAGGGAAGTCCCTCCATTGCCTCTTTCTTAGAACTGTACACCACACAAGGCTTCCCAAGGCTTCTCTCTTTCATTTGATGAAAGCCTGCTGCGTGCAAGCGTGAAAGAGGAAGGCCAAGATAAACAGGTAGAAAAAAAGATCACAGAGGTAGCAAAGATAATTTAGCCACCCTAGTTAGTATCCTTGGAAAAATTCGAAGTTATTGTAAGCCATGAAACAGCAACAGCATGTTTTTTTAAAATGAACTGAATAAGACTTCTTGGAATTAATAATATGCTTGGTTTTCAAAAAACAGTGCAGTTGAAGAATTTTAAATAAAAGTTCTCAGAATGTAGAACTGAGAAGACAGGCAGAACATTTGAGAGGTGACCCAAGAATGAATAGAAAGCTTGAATCACGGATCATCAAGAAGACATCGGAAAGTGACTAAAGCTCTATTACTTTTTTAAAAAGGTATGAAGTCAGATGTTCAATGAGGAACAGGTTACTTAAGTGATCTCAAAGTAATGCCCCATAAATATTTATTAATTTCAAAGAGAAAAAATTGTAACTTTGCAGTGAAGAAACTTGGAGGACACCAACTTAATCAAATGGTCAAAGTTAACATCACCATGATTGGGACAAGCTGATTTTATCAGGGTACTATGCATTGAAAAGGACACAGCTCATTTCTGTGATATTCCTGCTGAAAAGGCATAACCTGAATCCAATCATGAGGGAACATTAGACAAAACCATCTGAAGGATATTCTACAAGATAACTGACCTGGACTCTTCCAAAATGCCAAGGTCAAAAAAAACAAATAAAGGCTGAGGAACTATTTCAGATGAAAAGAGATTAAAGACAGGACAATTAAATGCAACTCATGCTCTTGGATTAGATCTTGCACCTGAGGAAAAATAGCTCCTAGGGCATTATTGCAATAATTTATGAAATTTGAATATGGGTTATATATTAGGTAGTAGTCATGCACTAATATTAAATTTCCTGATTTTTACAATTGTACTGTGGTTATATAAGAGAATGTCCTTTTTTACATGTGGGAAGGTGGGAAAGAGAGAGAGAAAGGATGAAAGAATTATGTAGGGCAAAATGTAAACAATTATTGAATCTGAAATTCCTTGTTCTTTTTTTTTATAAAATTAATTTATTTACATATTTATTTGGGGGGGCGTTGGGTCTTCGTTGCTGCACGCAGGCTTTCTCTAGTTGTGGTGCGCAGGCTTCTCACTGCAGTGGCTTCTCTTGTTGCGGAGCATGGACTCTAGGTGCACAGGCTTCAGTAGTAGTGGCACGTGGGCTCAGTAGTTGTGCCTCGCAAGCTCTAGAGTGCAGGCTCAGTAGCTGTGGCGCATGGGCTTAGTTGCTCCACAGCATGTGGGATCTTCCCAGACCAGGGCTCGAACCGTGTCCCCTGCATTGGCAGGCGGATTCTTAACCACTGCGCCACCAGGGAAGTCCTGAAATTCCTTGTTCTTATTACACTTCTCTAAGTATAAGATTATATCAAAATAAATAAAAAATCATTTTGAAAGATGCCAGATTATTTCACAGCTGAATTCTCTCTACTCATTAAAAATCAAGTATATCTAGGATTATTTTAGATCATAAAATTGAAAGCCTCACAATTTATTTATATGAAACTAGAATAACCTTACTATGTAGACTTGATAAAGAAGCATACAAAACTACATACCAAATCACATTATATAGATGTAAAAGTTCTTAATAAAACTTTGGCAATTCAAATCCAGCAACATATTAAGAAAATAATACACTATGGCCAAATAGACTTAATCCTAGGTATATGAATGCATTAACTATGAGAAACTATAATGACATAACTTAAAGAAAACCCATAAGATTATATGAATTGAGGCTGAAAAGGCATTAGCAATTGTTCCTAATAAAAACTCTTAAGTAAAGTATGAATAAATGAAGACAGTAGCAGTTGTACTAATAATGGCCAAATATTCATCAACAGGAGATGTGAAAAATGAATATCTTATATTTAAATAGTGGAATATCATAGAGCAATGAAAAAGAATCAGCTCTCACTCTACACAATAACATAGGTGAATTTCATGGACACAATATTGAGTGAAAGAAGCCAGATGTCAAAGAGTACATGCCACATGGTTACATTTATATGAAATTTAAAAATAGGCATAATTGCTCTATCATAATAGAAAGTTGAGGGGTATTGCTGGGAGGGGCAAGAGAGAAGCTTCTGGGGTGCTGGAAATGTTCTCTATTTTGATCTAAGAGTCAGTTCCATGGGTATGTTCATTTCCAAAATTTAAGGAGATATACATTTAAGTTTGTGCACTGTATTGTATCTATGTTATACCTCATTAATTCCTTTAAATATGGATAAATTAAAACTACTTAAATATGATTTTTTTAAAAGCCCAACAACTTATTAATCAAACATTAACAGCAAGCATCATTCTAAATGGTTGAACCCTGGGACTTCCCTGGTGGTCTGGTGGCTAAGACTCCGTGCTCCCAATGCAGGGGGCCCGGGTTCGATTCCTGGTCAGGGAACTAGATGCCACATGCTGCAACTAAGAGTTCGCATGCTGCAACTAAAGATCCTGCATGCTGCAACTAAGACCTGGTACAGCCAAATAAATAAATGTTAAAAAAGAAAAGGGCTTCCCTGGTGGCGCAGTGGTTGAGAGTCGGCCTGCTGGTGCAGGGGATGCGGGTTCGTGCCCCGGTCTGGGAAGATCCCACATGCCGCAGAGCGGCTGGGCCCGTGAGCCATGGCTGCTGAGCCTGCGCATCCGGAGCCTGTGCTCCGCAGCGGGAGAGGCCACAGCAGTGAGAGGCCCGTGTACCACAAAAAAAAAAAAAAAAGTTTGAACCCTAAAACCATTTTCATCAAAATTGGCAAAAGATTGGGATATCTACTTAAATATTATTACTCAACATTGTTTTCAGAGGTTTTATCAAATTAGACAAGAAAATGAAGTAACTAATATAAATATTGGAAAACAAAGGATAAAATTGTTATTTCCAGATTCCTTGAAGCCTCCGCCCCACTTCTTTGGTTCCCTTACTGCAAAATATCTCAAAATAATAATCTAGTCTTATTGCCTACACTTTTTCTCCCATTTTCTCTTAAATGTACTCTAATCAGGCTTTTGTCCCCATTCCTCCACTGAAACAAGGTCACTGATGACCTTCATGTTGCCAAATCGAATAGTCAAATTTCAGCCCCCTTTACCTGCCAGATGAGCCGTTTCTGACCCAGTTGATGACTTCCTTCTCCCAGAAACCCTTTCTTCACTTGGCAGGTGGGGCACCACACTCCTGGTCCTCCTACCTCTTTGCCTTCTCTTCCTCTGTATTCTTTGCCAGATCTTCCTCACTTTTCCAACCTCTAAGTGTTAAAATTCCCCAAGACACAGTCCTTGGATCCCTTCTTATCTACATTCTCTTCCTGGGTTATTTCATCCAATTCCGTGGCTTCAAATTCTGTTTCTATTCTGACAATCCTAGATTTGTATCACCAGCTCTGACTTTTCCCCTGACCTCCAGACAAGGAATTCCACTGCTACCTAAACTTTTCCACTCCGCAGTCCAAATAGGCACTTCAAACTTAACCTAATCAAAATGGAATCTTGAGGGACTTCCCTGACTGTCCAGCGGTTAGGACTCGATGCTTTCACTGTGGTGGCCCGGGTTCGATCCCTGGTCAGGGAACTAAGATACCGCAAACCTCCCAGTGTGTCCAAACAAAAAAAAGGAATCTTGATTTTCCCTGCAAAGCCAGGTCCTCTCCCAATCTTCCCAATCTCATTAGTGACAGCTCCATTCACCAAGTTGTTCAGGCCAAAAATATAGTGACCTTCTTGATTCTTCTCCTTCTCTTATGTCTCCCCTTTCCAATCCATCAGCAACGCTGTCAGCTCTGTCTTCAAAATATACCCCTAACTGGGACACATCTTACACCCGTACAATCACTGGGAGAGCTGCCATCATCTCTCTACTGAATTATTTAATTTGACTCCTAATTGCTTCCACCTTTGCCCCCATAGTCTATATTCAGCAGCCAGAGTGATACTTTTAAAACTGGTCACTTCTCTACTTAACCCTTTATCCCCCAAACACATCAAGCACATGCTCACCTAAGACCTTTACCTCTGCCAAGAATATTCTTCCAGTAATTTACATGATTCGAGTCACTGCTAAAATGTCACCTGATCACAGTGGTCCTCCGTGATCATTGTATCTAAAATAGCCCTGCTGGTCACTCCCTACCTCTAAGCCTGCTTTATATTTCTTATGGCAGTTTATCGTCCCCTGATAGATATCGTCCCCTGATAGATTATTTATGCCTGATTATCTATCTCTCCCCACTAGATTGTAAGCTCTGTAAGGACAAGGAGTTTCCTATGTTTCACATATTAATGGTATCCCAACACCTAGAACCTTTGGCCCATAGTAGTCCTTGCCTGATAGTTGGTGTTCAGTAAATATCTGCTGAGTTAATGAATGCTGAATGATATTTTTATTTACTTAGGAAAACCCAGTAAACTCTAGTTAGAAAAACAAATAACAAAAAACACCAAATTAGCTGTGGTAGGTTGAATGGTGGCTCCTCCCAAAAGACATGTTTACCTCCTGGGTCCTGTGAATGTGACCTTATTTGGGGAAAGAGTCTGCAGATGTAATTAAGCTAAGGATGTTGAGACAATCCTGAATTATCTGGGTGGGCCCTGAATCCAATGACAAGTGTCCTTATAAGAGAACACACAGAGCAGAGATGGACAGAGCAGAAAAGAGACCATGTGAGACAGAGACAGAGATTAGTTATTCAGCCACAAGCCAAGGAACACCTAGAGCCAGCAGGAGCTGGAAGAGGCAAGGAAGGGTCCTTCCTCAAACAGCATGCCCCTGCCACCTTGATTGTGGACTTCCAGCCCCCAGAACTGTGAGAGAGAACAACTTCTGTTATTTTAAGCCACCAAGTGTGTCATAATTTGTTATGGCAGCCCTAGGAAACAAATACACTACCAGACTATTAATGGAATTTGGCAAGAAGGATGACTGCAAGATAATGACAACGGATGACAAAATCAATAGTTTTTCTTTGTATTCTCATCAAGCAATCAGAAAAAATTAGGAGAGCCACACACACACACACACACAAAGTTACTGCACCTACTTGTAGAAAAGTATAAAATTTTGTAGAACAATATAAAATAGGACCTAAATAAATGGAAAAAATATACAATTATTTCAGACTTCATGCAGAAGAGTAACATTTTCAACCGGCCAAGAAAATGATAAAAAAAAGAATAAGGATGGGGTCTTGCCATACCAGCTAATAAAACTTGCAGTAAAGAAGTTTGACAAATATTATAACTTAATACATATATTAAATACTATAAAATTAAAAGAACCAAGAGGAATCCAGAAATAGATTTATGTACACACACACACACACACACACACACACACACACACACAAACATTTATGTATGTGTACATATGGCAAGGGTAGCATTTCATTTCAGATCAAAAATATGGTCATTTACAGCTTCCCTGGTGGCGCAGTGGTTGAGAGTCGGCCTGCCGATGCAGGGGACGCGGGTTCGTGCCCCGGTCCGGGAAGATCCCACATGCCGCAGAGCGGCTGGGCCCGTGGGCCATGGCCGCTGAGCCTGCACATCCAGAGCCTGTGCTCCGCAACGGGAGAGGCCACAACAGTGAGAGGCCCACATATCGTAAAAAAAAAAGAAAGAAATTAAATGGAAATGTACCTAATATTATCCTACCGTTGATTAAAAAAAAATGACAAAAAAGGGTATATATACCATATATATATAAAATAATTGTGTGAGCATGAGGAAAGACATGGAAGGATATACATTATAACGTTCAGAATGTTGTAATTGATTACCTTTGAAAAGAGAGGGAGAAAGAAGAGGCAAGAAAAGTTTTTAATTGTTCAAACAAGGACAATAATATAATTGTTTTTAAACAAGTATGAGAAATACATTCATAACAAAAATGAGGGAACAATCTAATTGTTTGCTTCAGGGGTTTGGTTAAATTAATAATGGAATGGAAATCCCTCCAGAAAAATAAAGGATAGCTATTAGGAAACAGTGCTATACATGTATATTTCCATGCTGAATGTGCCAAGTGAAAATAACAGGCAACACAGAGCACACACACGTTAAGATCTCTCCTATTTATGTATGTGTATGTAAATGAAAGGTAGCCTGAATGGGTAAGGGCAAGAAAGTTCATGGTAGTACCTGTGCTTTGGCATTCAGGGTTATCATCCCGCCTCCCCATACCTGCCTTAATTTCGTTTACCTGTATTTTCTATTTTTTCTAAATTAACTTCAAATCTAAAAGAAAAAAGACAGGAAGGTGAATTCAGAAGGAAGAAGAATATCTGACTACTAGGGATTACAGAAAGAGAACAGAGAAGACATGTTAGTCCTTCAGACATGGTCTAATAACACTGACCCTTGAAGAGAAGGGTCGGTGTTTCAATCTGATCATTCCCAGATTGCAAATTTCCTTCCCTCCTCCTGTTTCCACCCAGATACCAAATTGGAGAGGCAGCCCTTGTTAGGCCATAAAGGGCACCTTCACACACACACACACACAAATACATAACTAATAAGGATCACTCCAGGAATCCTTTTCTGGACAGTTCAGCCCCTAGGTAACTGTCCTTCCAGGCTGAGAAGCAAGCAACAACTTTAAAACAGCAGCTTCTCTTGCTAAACCAAAACTGAACATCTATCTCACCAGGCAGGCTTCTACATTAGTAACAGCTAACAGACCATTAAAACCTGCCCTATCATGTCCTTCCCTGACCCCACCCCAGGCCTAGAAGAATCAGAAAGCCCGAGCTAGATGTGCTAGCAGGACCCTAATTTCACATGCCTGGGCTTGTCCCTCCTGTTATTTACAGAGGATCAACCTAAATTTCCAGTCTGGGCAGCAAGTTCAAGGTGGCTCATCTCAGGGGCTACCAAACTCAGATCAGACCTGGTCTCCTGTGCCTTTTCCACTCCACTATTTAGAAAGACTTATGTGGGAATTCCCGGGCAGTCCAGTGGTTAGGACTCCGCACTTCCACTGCAGGGGGCCCAGGTTTCGATCTCTAATGGGGAAGTAAGATCCTGCAAGCCGTGTGGTACGGCCAAAAATAAAAATAAAATAAAATAAAATAAAAGGCTTATATGACCACAGGTGATTCTGCGCAGGAAAGGGTGACCAGCGTGTTGGAGGCTACCTGTGGTGTGCTGGTCAGTGCCCAACGATGGGCTCTCTGGGGAGAAAAGACAGCTCTGGTTTGCGGCATTTGTCAATTTCCTTGGTGTAAATCCTCTCACTATGGCTGATTGCAAGCTGATTTCCAACTTGACGTCCACCTGAAAATCGAACAGTCTGCTCTTGGACTCTAGCATACCATGGTAAACTCAGGGCCCTTCGCAGGGGACATACAGACCCAGGGTTCTGACACCTTCTAGGTCAAGTCTTGCCCTTGTCCCACCTCAGCAGGGCCCTGTTATTTAAAAAAAAAAAAAAAAAAAAAGTCATTTATAAGGATTTACGCTGAGGCAACGTGAGCAGAATGGGACAGAAGCTTGGGAGTCCAGTAACCTTAATTTCCTACCAATTAAGCAGCCTCACCTCACTGGACTTGAGTTGCCTCACCTGTAAAATCAGGATAATGATTCTTGACAAATTTGTTGTGAAAAATGAATGAGATAATAGTCATGAAGTACTTGACAGTCAATATGACTTCCTTCCATACATTACCATGAATAACTGCTTATGACATGACACTACATGCAGAAATCAGAACACCAAATTCCTCCTAAGTTTTATTATCAGGGATGCACTGGTTGCCTGGGATGAGGGTGAAGAGACTAACAGAGAAGGGCATGAAGAACCTTTTTAGGTGGTGAAAATATTCTTTATCTTGAGAAGCCTGTGGGCTACAGGAGTGTATGCCTTTGTCAAACCTCATCTAACGGTACGCTTACAATCTGAGGATATCATTCTATGGAAATTATACCTCTATTAAAGAATGAAAAAAAGTGGGTAAGGGGACATGATTATAGATTCCAAGGGACTTTTGAAAGCATACAAATTAGCAAATGGATGAGAAAGAGCTGGGTGGGCAGGCTTATCATCAGGAAAGGCCAAAACCCTCCACCTGGCTTTGCCGAGGATGGCCCGGCCCAAACTCTCTCAGCAGCGTGGAGACAGCTGCTAATCACAGCTCTGGGGGTTCTGGAGTTAGACAAGGGCACCGTGTGTCAGGCATCATCACACACCAGCTAACATCTCTCCAGCAAGCCACTGCTCTAAGACCAAGTGCTAAGGGAAGCAGAAGTTAAGAAGTTAGTTAAGGCTTTGCCTGGGCGAGGGATGCTCAACCCAGGCAACAGGACTCAGCTGAAAAGTCTCACCCAGCCAGAGTTGGCTGTTGGACCAAGTTTATTGGACAGACACAGTCATTGACCCCAGCATACCTTTGAAGACTGTTGAGCAACACCTTCCTGCTTCCTCGATTCCTACAGCCAGTGCCTCTTGTACTGTACTGAATTCAACCCTCTCCAACCTGCTGGCATCTGTGATCTGACCGGAGACTATTGCCAAGAAAGAAAAGGCTTAGGAAGCCCAAAGGAAACCTGTCCTGCAACATTTACAAAAAAAAAAAAGAAAAAGTTGTCAGAAACATTCTCCCGAACAGAAATCAATAAGAGCTTGTCTATTTGTACTCTTTCCTAAAAAAAGAAAAGAAGAGAAAAGAAGAAAAGAGAAGAGAGAAGAGAAAAAAGAAAAAGTGCCACAAATAAGCCAGGAAACAGCAATTACTTCAAAATGAAAACTGAGTAATTAGTAAGAAGAACAGAACTTCCCTTTTCTATCATTCAGAAGATAGATACTTGGCCTGAGACCCTAGCAGATATACATTTTTTCATGGTGTGTTCCCATTTCGTTTCCACTGATTGTAATCTGGCTACCAAAAGACTGCAGAAGAATTCAATATTAACATTCAGCTTTTACAGCACTATTTACAATAGCCAAGGCATGGAAGCAACCTAAATGTTCATCAACAGACAAACAGATGAAGAAGATGTGGTATATATACAATAGAATATTACTCAGCCATAAAAAAGAATGAAATATTGCCCTTTGCAGCAACATGGATGGACCTAGAGATTATCATACTAAGTGAAGTAAATCAGAGAAAAACAAATATCAAATGATATCACTTATATGTGGACTCTAAAAAAATGATACAAATAAACTTATTTACAAAACAGAAACAGACTGACAGATACAGAAAATGAATTTATGGTTACCAAAGGGGAAAGGAGGAGGGAGGGTAAATTAGTAGCTTGGGATTACTATATATAAAATAGATAAATAACAAGGATCTACTGTATAGCATAGGGAACTATATTCAATATCTTGTTATAGGCTATAATAGGAAAGAATCTGAAAAAAATTATATATAAAACTGAATCACTTTGCTGTACACCAGAAACTAACATTGTAAATCAACTATACTTCAAGTTAAAAAAAAAAAAGATTCAGCTTTCACAACTTAAATGTCCATCAACAGATGAATGGATAAGAAGATGTGGTATATATATACAATGGAATACTATTCAACCGTAAAAAGAATGAAACTTTTGCCATTTGCAGCAACATAAATGGACTTGGAGGGCATTATGCTAAGTGAAATAAGTTAGAGAAAGACAAATACTGCATGATATCACTTATATGTGGAATCTAAAAAATACAACGAACTAGTGAATATAACAAAAAAGAAGCAGGCTCACAGACAGAGAACAAACTAGTGGTTACAAAAAAAAAAAAAAAAAAAAAAAAAAAAACAAGTGGTTACCAGTGGGAAGAGGGAAGTGGGAGGGGCAAAATCAGGGGTAGGGGATTAAAAAGTACAAACTATTATGTATAAAATAAGCTACAAGGATATATTGTACAACACAGGGTATATATATTCTTTTTTTTTTTAACATCTTTATTGGGGTATAATTGCTTTACAATGGTGTGTTAGTTTCTGCTTTATAACAAAGTGAATCAGTCATACATAAACATATGTTCCCATATGCCTTCCCTCTTGCGTCTCCCTCCCTCCCACCCTCCCTATCCCACCCCTCCAGGCTGTCACAGAGCACCGAGCCAATATCCCAACACAGGGTATATACCCAATATTTTGTAATAACTATAAATGGAGTACAACATTTAAAAATTGTGAATCACTATATTGTACACCTGTAACTTATATAATGTTGTACATCAACTATATTTCAATTAAAAAAAAATAGATTCAGCTTTTAAAAGTCTAGGACTTCCCTGATGGCCCAGTGGTTAAGAATCCGCCTGCTAATGAAGGGGACACGGGTTCAAGCCCCGGTCTGGGAAGATCCCACATGCCACGGAGCAACTAAGCCCGTGTGCCACAACTACTGAAGCCCATGTGCCTCAAGCCCATGCTCTGCAACAAGAGAAACCACTGCAAAGAGAAGCCTGAGCACCGCAATGAAGAATAGCCCCCGCTCACTGCAACTAGACAGAGCCGGCACGCAGCAACGAAGACTAACGCAGCCAAAAATAAATAAATAAATAAATTTATTTAAAAAAAAAAAAGAGTCTAATGTGGTTTACTTAGTTTTATCCTCTGGGTGGCCAATTAATACAGAAACATCTAAACATCTAATTAGGGACTTCCTTGGTGGTTAAGACTTTGCCCTCCGACGCAGGGGGTGTGGGTTCGATCCCTGGTGGGGGAGCTAAGATCCCACATGCCTTGTGGCCAAAAAACCAAAACATAAAGCAGAAGCAACATTGTAACAAATTCAGTAAAGACTTTAAAAAGGGTTCATATCGGGCTTCCCTGGTGGCGCAGTGGTTGAGAGTTCGCCTGCCGATGTAGGGGACACGGGTTCGTGCCCTGGTCCGGGAAGATCCCACATGCCGCGGAGCGGCTGGGCCCGTGAGCCATGGCCTCTGAGCCTGCGCGTCCAGAGCCTGTGCTCCCCAACGGGAGAGGCCACAACAGTGAGAGGCCCGCGTACCGCAAAAAAAAAAAAAAAAAGGTTCACATAAAGAAAAAATGGTTAAAAATGGTTCACATCAAAAAAAAACAACAACTTTGAACATCTAATTATACTGAACATAAAATTTTTTTTACAATAAAGAATAAAGGAGCACTTGGTTGTTATCTCTTTTTATCCATAAGAGTAATGTATTTATAGTGTTTCCCTATTTTTCTGGGAAAATAATTTTTTAAATTACATAATACTGATTTGGGGGAAAGTATCTCAACAGGGGTTTTTGTACGCACTGATGCCAAAAAAACCTCCCACAATTTTTACTCTAGGACACAGCTTGTGATGCTCTATAGCTATAAAATGGAATTCTGAATAAAAACAATGTGTCTTACAAATTAGGAATTTCAGAGTATAAATTCACTACTGCCTTTAAAATAAGACACTTGTAAACAAGTTGTCTACATATACTGAATTTATTTCGTTGGTGAATATATTTCAGTTTATCTACTTCAAAATAACCCAGGTAGAATAGTCAATAGTCAATCTGCTATAGAAAAATCCGTCAAGTGACACTGAGGACAATATTTGTAAATAACTTACTTTTATTTTTCTTTTGAAAGAACATGTGTGTTGAGAGTTATGATTTATGCTAGAAATTGACACCATGATATGAACGCTTGAATAAACACCAAAGTTGCTTGAATTTTCTCCAGGGGCAAGCTAAATTAAATCTTGTGTTATCAGAGGTTACTCAGCTAAAGAAATGTGTGTGTTGCAATCCACTTCCCAGTTTTTCTTTCTGTCCAAATATGCCTTGATGAGTAATAAACCAAAGTACAACAAAAGGAACAAAAGATAACCCGTGGCACTGTGTACAGCAAGCATTCTCTGTCACTAGGGAATAGAAATATAACAAGCGTATCTGAAAAAAAAATCCCTGGACACAAATGGCAGTCATAATTAGTAAACAGGAATAGCAATAAAAAGACTTTACAGGGTTAGGGTCACAGGTTAAGGGCATCTTGGAAAGTAATTTACTTTGCTGCAGAAGGATCTTTGTCTCTGGTGAAAGCAGTTGGTACTGGCTAGCTTTCAGGGCCATCTGACCTTAGGGATATTGAGTATAATCTGAGTGGCCATTTTGTCATCATTATGGTACTAGATTTCTAAGTGAGGCAGAGGGGTCGCATGCTTAGGCACGGTGGCCAGGCATGCGGTGGGGCAGAATGTGGAGCAGCATACCAGAGACAGAGTGGTTACTTCCTTATTTATTGATACAAAATGTCCCATTTCACCCTTACTTCACTTGGGCTAAATCAAATTAACATTCACAAGCTGAATGTTAGTCCCTGCCTTTGAATAATTGTTCCCCTTCCTAATATTTTACAAATGCTAGCAATGGTTAAAATACGAATGCTAGTGCTTCCCTGATGGCACAGTGGTTAAGAATTCTCCTGCCGATGCAGGGGACACTGGTTCGATACCTGTTCTGGGAAGATCCCACATGCCGCGGAGCAACAAAGCTCACGTGCCACAACTACTGAGCCTACGCTCTAGAGCCTGCTAGCCACAACTACTGAGCCCACGTGCCACAACTACTGAAGCCCGCGCGCCTAGAGCCCATGCTCTGCAACAAGAGAAACCACCGCAATGAGAAACCCGCACACCACAACGAAGAGTAACCCCAGCTCACCACCACTAGAGAAAGCCTGCGCACAGCAAAGAAGACCCAACATAGCCAAAAATTAAATTAAAAAAAAAAATACAAATGCTAGCAAGTGATTTTTGTAATTTTTTGGTGAAAAACATTTTTCCTATACTTTAAAAATTTTAATTCACTGTCAATCTCTCAAAATGGACAAGACTTTTACAAGGATTGCAACTACATTTTTCTTTTAACATTCATTTCTTTATGAAACTTTCTATATTGCCACATTTTAATATTAATATCACGTGCTTTCCAAAATTGTTGTAGACTGTTTGAACCATCACTACATTCTAAAGCATTCTTTATTGATCTATTATAACGCAATCAAAGTTCAGGAAAAAAAATTAAAGATAATACTAAGAACTTGACCCAGAAAAAAAAGAGATGAAGGAAAAGAGAGAGAAATTAAGAGACGTGGAGGCCAGATTGAGAGCATCTAACAGGCAATCCAGGAGTTGAGAATGGGGCGGTTGGCAAAGAGGCAATACTGGAAGAAATAAGGGCTGAAGATTTTTCCAGAATAGAAGAAAGACATAAGTCTTCAGATTGGAAGTGCCCAAGTACTGAGCAGCTTCAATAAAAATAAGTCAGCCAACTGATAGCAGTGGTTACCTCTGAAAGGGTTGGGATTGGCACGATGCTCAAAGCAGATTTTAGCCTTAGCTGTAATGCATGCATTTTTTATAAGGAGACTGCATCTGTGTATTTCATATGCAACCGGGAGCTCTTTTTTTTGGGGGGGGGAGCTCTTTTTAAAAGAACCTAACCAGACTGAAATGTTGAGTTTCTTACTGGGAGACCAATCAGTTGGAAGCTGGGGAGAGGAGTCTTGAGTGAGCAGCCACTTGGATGACCACTTGGGGTGTCTGCCCTGGAGATGCCGATGCCTACGGGGAGACAGAGCCATGGAAAAGTACACTGTGGAAACCCTCAAAATAGATGGAGACATCAAGTGCTGGCAGCAGCAGCTCCTGTTCATCATCATGCGGATGATAATGCCAGGTGGTTAACAAGCAGTAGCTGATACGAATCTCACTACACTCCAGCAAGGCCGGGCTCTCGTGATTTTCATGTTAGAGATAAGGAATCTAAGGCTTAGAAAGATTAAGGTACTTGCTCGAGGATAAAGTTATACATCAGCAGTCACCATAGCCAACACTGAACTGAACGCTCACTACAAAGCAGGCACTGAGAACTTGTTATATGCATGTATTAACTCATTTAATCCTCACAACAACCCTGTAAGACAGCACTAGGTTATCCCATTTTACAGATGAAAACACTGAAGCCCAGACGTGTTAAGACCCTTACCGAAGCAAGTAGGTGGTAGAGCTAGGATTTGAACTTCAGCTGAACAGAGCCTATGCCCTTAATTTCGTAATATTTTGTATATGTGCTGAGGACACAGAAGAGGCTAGGAGATAATCTGCACTTGAGGATGAGGGGTTCAGGTTGGAGCAAGGCAGGATACTTGTGAGTGGGTATTAAAGGGTGAATAGGATTTTGCCAGGGAGAACTGAGGAGGAGATAAAGCCTGAGCAGGGTGGCCAGGGGTGGTGGTGGGGGGGGTGTGGGCAGGAAGGGAGTGTCCCATTGAGGGGAGGGCCTCTGATGTATTGTAGTTGAGTTTTAGTCTCAGACGGCAAGGAAAAAGAAACCCACCTGTTTCTTTATCTGTTTTATGGAGAAGATAAAGGGACCCACCTTAAGGGTCTATCGGGAAGATTAAATGAGATTATACACTGAAAACATTTTCACAGTGCCTGGTACATCATAAATCTCAACACACATCAGTTATAATTATTAATTATTACATAAGTAAGTGTAGTTGCCCTCACACATTTCTATATTAGGCACAGATCTTTATTTCAAATGATGGAAACCCAGATCAGACAAATGTTTTTTGTTGTGTTTTGGAAGACTCACTTGGCCATGGAAAGTACAGGGGTCCAGGGACTTCCCTGGTGGCACAGTGGTTAAGAATCCGCCTGCCAATGCAAGGGACGCGTATTCGATCCCTGGTCCAGGAAGATCCCACATGCCGTGGAGCAACTAAGCCCGCGTGCCACAGCTACCAAGCCCTCATGCTGCAATTACTGAAGCCTGCGCGCCTAGAGCCCGTGCTCCGCAACAAGAGAAGCCACCGCAATGAGAAGCCCACGCACTGCAACAAAGAGTAGCCCCCGCTTTCCACAGCTAGAGAAAGCCCATGCGCAGCAAAGAAGACCCAACACAGCCAAAAGTAAATTAAAACAAAAAAGAAACAGACTCCGCGATTCCAATGCAGGGGGGAGTGGGTTTGATCCCTGGTCAGGGAATAAGATCCTACACGTTGCACGGTGCAGCCAAAAGATTAAAAAAGAAAGTACAGGGGTCCAGCCTGCACTGGATTCAGGGACAGCCGACTCACAGGGCTCAGACACTGCCAAGTCTCTCATCTCTGCCTCTCTTTGCCTGAACGCTACTGTTTCCAACATATGTTGGGATCACGGTGGCCACCAGCTATAGAATCTCCCATCTTTACCACCCAGGAGAAAGTTAGAGTTGTTCTTTCTAGCTCTGCATCTAAACAATCTTGCGGAGGCTCTGATATAACATGGCCAGGGAGTTGGGGGCCTGTAAGACTGGGGAGCCCCCATTTGAAACACATGGTTTATGTGGGGGACAGAGATAGGACCATTTCCCAGAAGAGTGAGATGTAGTTCTGAAACAGGAGGGAAGGGGGGCAGGGCACAACCTTTAAAAGAATGACATAGCCATAGAACGTGACAAAAACTGGTCAGAACCAACTAGGTCCAAGACAGTGGAAGATTTGACTTCCAGTGGCCTTGAGCCTCATTATACACTCATTGTTATACATTAGCATAAGCTAAGTGACATACCCGCCAGCGCCATGACAGTTCAGAGGCTGACCATCAAAGAGCAAAAAGTGGGTGGTGGCCCAATTCCTGGGAATCCCCAGCCCTTCCCCTAAATAGTTGGAATAATCCTCCCACTCATTAGCCTGATAAATTACCCAGCCCGTAAAAACTAACCACATATTTCAGGGTCTCTTGCCTTCTGAGATGGCCCACACTTGTCTGTGGAGTGTGTTTCTCCCATGGCCCCTCTCACTTACCGAGACGTCCCCATGCCCTGGGGCTGCTGTTGCCTTTTGAGACAGACTTTATTCCGTCTATGGAATGTACATCTCTATAAATTAATCCACTTCTTACCTATCACGTTGTCTCTCACTAAATTCTTTCTGCAACAAGACATAAAGAGCCTGAATTTCATTAAGTCCTGAGACCAGGTGTGTGATCTCAATGAAAAGACAGTGGGTTCAGGGGACTTCCCTGGTGGTCCAGTGGTTAAGACTCCATGCTCCCAAAGCAGGGGGCCCAGATTCAATCCCTGGTCAGGGAACTAGATCCCGCATGCTGCGAGTAAAGATCCCGAATGCCACAGCGAAGATCCCATGTGTCGCAACTAGGACCTGGCGCGGCCAAATAAATATTAAAAAAAAAAAAAAAAAAAAAGGAATGTGGGTTCAAGTCCCATTCTGGGTTCTGGCTGGGCTTGAGTCCTGGCCCGTGGGTTCAAGCCCCGATATGAGTTGTACAGTTTCACTTGTACATCATGCTTTTTGCGTAGTAACAAAGTCAATGTCCTTTGCTTACCAAGATTTAACATCACAACCAGACTCTGTGTGTGCATGCCTGTGGAAAACTTGTTTTTCTCTCTGGAATCTTGTAACATCTTTTTTTTTCCTATTGTTCTGAAATTTCCTGCCGATGTAACGTGGCATGGAGTGATTTTCATCTAATTTTCTGGGAACTCAGTGGACCTCACTATGGTAACTAGTGTTCTTCAGAGTTCCTGAATTGTTTCTTTGAGGATTTCCTCTGCTCTGATTTCCTCTCTTCTTTCCGGAACTCCTGAAACTCAGACCTTCTAGGGTGGCCCTCTAATTTTCTGATAATTCCTCTCTTATTTTCCATCTCTTTGATGTTTAGCTCTACTTTCTGTGACATTCCCATAACAACGTTCTTTCCAACTCTTCTGTTCTCATTTTCATTGCTATTATCATCATTTTCATTCCAAAAGCTGTTTTACATGTGTGTACAACATCATTTGACACAGGGGAAAGAAAGGTTTGAATTTTTTTTTTTGGCCATGTCGCACAGCTTGCAGGAACTAAGGTTCCCTGACCAGGGATAAAACCTGGGCCCCTGAAGTGAGAATTCTGAGTCCTAACCACTGGACTGCAAGGGAATTCCCAAAAAGGTTTGAATTTTTAAAAGCATCTCCACATGCAAAATAAAGAACAAAGTTCTTTTTACGAGACTGGTTTTCAGAGTATCGGGTCCAGCTCATGAAGGTAGTTTCAACTTCACACAATTAATGGCTGAAAGCAAGATGCCTTTGTGCAATGGCCCAAGTGCTGATTTTACTGGCTTGCATGGAATGAGTGAAAATTGCATTTTGGACCAAGAGAAACACCATGTTTTTGTTTGTTTGTTTGTTTATTTTTTATAAATTTATTTATTTTATTTATTTATTTTTGGCTACTTTGGTTCTTCGTTGCTGCACGCGGCTTTCTCCAGTTGCGGCGAGCAGGGGCTGCTCCTCGTTGCAGTGCGAGGGCTTCCCATTGTGGTGGCTTCTATTGTTGCAGAGCAGGGGCTCTAGGCGCACGGGCCTCAGTAGATGTGGCACATGGGCTCAGTAGTTGTGGCTCGCGGGCTCTAGAGCGCAGGCTCGGCAGTTATGGCGCACGGGGTAGTCGCTCTGCGGCATGTGGGATCTTCCAAGGCCAGGGTTCGAACCCGTGTCCCCTGCATTGACAGGCGGATTCCTAACCACTGTGCCACCAGGGAAACCCTGAAACACCATGTTTAGAAGCAAAAGGAAACGGGAAAGGTGTCACTTTAGACTAATACTGTGCCATTAGCTGGACATTGACAACATGTCAGATGATTTAGCATTAGTCCAGAAAAATGTTAAATACAGTAAAGTTTTCACTGTAGATTGATGATCCTACAGACTGTAGTAATTGTTGTATTTATGTGGTACCAGTTAGAATCCCAAAAGAGTAAAGTCTGGAAGAACTTCTGAAGTTCCAAGACAATCTGCTGGAGATGAAATATTCAAAACGGTAATAAAGACTTTGAAACTCATGAGCTATTTGGAAACACTGGGTGAGTCTGGGTACTGATGGCCAGGCAGGAAGCAGGCAGCTTTACATCAGGAATTCCTTCTGGGAAACCTGCAAGTCAGGTAATGCTTGTCTTATTTGTAAGGAAGCTTTTCTGTACGAGCTTGCAGAAGTTTGCCTATAGATCTGAATCCCACATGAAATGAGGTTAGCAGAAATGATGAATCTAAGGAATACAAACTGCTGCAATCTCTTCTGCTTAGGATCGGGATACTACCTCTGAGATTTCATATCAGAGTACACGGCTTCCAGGGACAAGTTTATAGCTCAAAGAAAGACTTTTTTTTTTTTTTTTTTTTGCGGTACACGGGCCTCTCACTGTTGTGGCCTCTCCCATTGCGGAGCACAGGCTCCGGACGCGCAAGCTCAGCGGCCATGGCTCACGGGCCTAGCCACTCTGCGGCATGTGGGATCCTCCTGGACTGGGGCACGAACCTGTGTCCCCTGCATCGGCAGGCGGACTCTCAACCATTGTGCCACCAGGGAAGCCCCTCAAAGAAAGACTTTTTTTTGTGAATAATTCTTACTTTTCAGATTTGCCAAAGGTTATTATTATCTTTGAGAAGGTTTTATTCATTTGACTTTTTTTTTTTTTGAAAACCTGGTTGATCTTAATTAAAAATTGCAAAGATGGCATGAAACTAGTTAACGAGTATTGACAAAAATGTTCATAAAGTTAAGGCAAAATTGAACTTTGGGAAACAGATTGAAAATGATACGTTGGTGGTATGTGAAATAGGAGAAGAGTCTGAGGGTCTTACGCTTCTCAAAGAGCATTTCACCAAGTCTCCAGTTCCTAGCCCCACCCTCGCTCCTAAGCCAGAGCCACCTGGCTCTACCGTTTCCTGAGCTTTGGGGGTACGCTGCAGTGAAATTAGGTGGCTTCTCAGCTGTGCCCTGGCTGGTTTAGATTCAGCTCAATCACCTTTCTTCTCATTTTAGTTAGAAGACACACATATTGAAGTGTGTGTACATTCTGCCATATTTAACTAGAAATAGTGATTTTTCAAACCCTTTTTTTTTTTTTTTCAGAGGGAAGTCACTTCAAAGTCCAATTTATGAAAGAGAAAAAGTGGAGTTGCTTTGGTTGGGGTAGGAATGAGGCTGTTTCCACATGGGGTATTTTCTATTTCTGAGCCCCTTAATCCCTGACCAAGGATTCATTTGACTCAGTTTGACTCAATTAATTGACAGCAATAATGTGATTTTTATGAGCCAGGCCTTGTGCTAATTCCTGAGGATACAGATGTGGACAACAAAGTCCTTGCCTCAGGGAGCTTATGGGCCAGTGGCAGAGACAGATGGATAATAAAGAATGACGAGGTTGCAGCTTCCTGAAATGAGATGTGGAGTGGGCATTCATTTTTTTCCTAATGGAAACCCAATCAAACTAGCTTAAGCAGAAAGGGTGGGAGTGGGTGAACCTGAACTGGTGTTCATCGGAATGACACAAGTGCATGTGATGGTTTCCCAGGGCAAGACGTGGGGCTGGAGGCCCTGGACCCAGAAACCGGCAAAGCTGTCTCTGGCAGTCATGTGGGCTTTCTGGTTTCTGGTTTCTCTTTCTCTGCTAGTCATCCTTGGAGTCATCCTTTTTTTTTCCTTTTTTTGGACGCACTGCAAGTCTTGCAGGATCTTAGTTCCCTGACCAGGAATTGAACCGGGGACCTCACAGTGAAAGCGTAAATCTGAACATGTCACTCCTCTGTTCCAAACTTCCCAGTGGCATTTCTCATTCATAAGGCCCTACAGATGCAGCCCCGATGGCTTATCCAGCTCACTCCCACCCCGGGCCTCTGCCTGGACTGTTCTTCTCCCAAGGACCACTGGGCTGGCTGCCTATCTTCTTTCAGAGCTCTAGTCAAACATCACCTTCTTGCTGAAGACTTTCCTGGACGCCTTAACCAACATTTCAGTTCTTGCCCCAATACTTCTTTCTACCCCACTTCCCAGCTTTATTATTTTTTCTTCTTAGCTCTGAACATCATCTAACTTTTATTTTTCTTATTCATCTTGCTTACTGTCTCTCCCCCACTAACCAAGAGAGCACGGATTTTTGATTTCATGATTCACCTATGTATCTCCAGCACAGGGAATCATGCCTGACACACTGTTGCTGCTCAATAAATATTTATCAGATCAAAGGAAGTCTGGTCCCTCTTTACTCTCAGTAGCTTCTCTTCTCCCCTGTCCCTTCCTCTTCTTCCTCCTGCTTCTCTTCCTTTCCTCCTCCTCTTCTGCCTTCTTGCTTCTGGAGGTAAACTGCTGGGTCAGTTCTGGAGCTCTATGATAAAGTCCAGCTTCTCAGCTCAAGGACTCTGCCTGACCCAGTTTGAGTCAGCTGTTGTGCCCTGGACCAATCAGCTATGGTCACTGGGGTGGGATCATATACACACCCTGCTCTGTGGTGGGGGTCAGTTCTCAGAGAATCCAGGCTGGACACATGGCCCCAAATGTCTCTATGAATGGGAAGAAGCAACAGAAAATTTATCTAGAAAACAGAAACTGCTATATCCATTTTCTTAAAGCAGAAAAAAAAAAAAAAAATTAAAACCCCCCAAAACACCAACTTTGTGTTTTTGGTTCCTTTTACATTTGTGGCAAAAATGCAAGTCAAGTCTCCTGCCACATTCAACTTCCCCACTGACTTAAGCTGCCCTGGTTCCCACAGTCCTTCTGAGGCTGTCCTGGCCAGAGAGGAATGGCAGGGATGGTTCCCTGGCCCCAGGGAAACCAATCCTTTTGTTGGGTTGAAACAAAGTAGACTCTTTCCCAGGAACTTGAGCAAAGAGACCCACAAACAACGGTCGGTAGGTGCTGGGCTCCAGGAAAGGTCCTGATGTGGAGGCAAGACCTTGATGGGTCCAGGGGCACCTGAACTGGGGTGGGGGTGAGGGGGCAAAGTGATGGGAGGGCAGCAACTAGCTGTGAGTGGTTGTCATTGATGTGTAGAGAGGAGTGGCCCGGGGTGGAGGGGAGGCCCAAGAGCAAAGCAGAGACAAGAGACAGCCTTGCCTCAGAGAGAGGGAGACGGAGACAAGCTGCCTGCTGACGTCCAGCTCCTCCTCACCATCACTCGGCAGCCAGTTGTTGAGCATCTCTTCCTTGCCCTGGGCTGCGCTAGTCACTAGGGATGCGAGTGAACAAGACAGAAGGGGCTGCCCTTGTGGAGCTTGCACTCCAGTGGGAGATAAAAATATGAAACAGAGAGTCATGGGATAATCAATTCATTAATTAGAAGCATAATCACTAATGTGAATTAATGACAAGACAAACTATTTATGAGTGCTCCAAAGTAAAACACAGAGTGCTATAAAGACAGAGGACATGGGGTGTCACTCAGCCTGGGACCCCAGGGGAGGCTTTTCTGCCAGGACCTCATAGATAAGTAGGAGTTAGCTAGGCAAAGAGGGAAGGGGAAGAATATTCTAGAAAGAAGAGATGGGCTGTGCAAAGGCACTGAGGCAATAAAGGGTATGGCACATTCTAGCAACTGACTAGAGTCCACTGTGGCTGGAGTGTCATGCACAAGTGGAGGAGCGCGTGAAATGAGATGGAAGTGGTAGGCAAGGCTATATGAGGCCACCCCTGTAGCCGAGGAAGGAGTTCGGATTTTATTCCTCCAAGTGCAGTGGGAAGCGTTACTTCAAGGGCTCTATCAGGGGAGCAGCATGTCACAGGCAGTTTAGGAAGGTCATCCTGGAGTCAGGTCTAGATGTGCTGACATGGACATTCAAGACAGATCTTTAAAGAAAAAAGGCAGGTTGCCAAATGCAACACAGAGTGATCCCAGTTATGAAAAACAAGCAAACAAAATACAAGTCTGAGTGGAAACACATAGTGGAAGGTCTGAAAGGACACACATATGATCAACAGCACCGTTTGCCCTCTCAGGGAGCAGTGGACTTGGGACTTAGGAAATTAATCATTGCTCTGTGCCCAGTTTTGTTTGAATTTTACAGGGATACTAAAGTAAATGTCTGGGGCTTCCCTGGTGGCGCAGTGGTTGGGGGTCCGCCTGCCGATGCGGGGGATGCGGGTTCGTGCCCCGGTCCGGGAGGATCCCGCGTGCCGCGGGGCGGCTGGGCCCGTGAGCCATGGCTGCTGAGCCTGCGCGTCCGGAGCCTGTGCTCCGCGACGGGAGAGGCCGCAGCGGTGAGAGGCCCGCGTACCGCAAAAAAAAAAAAAAAGAGTAAATGTCTATTACTTGTTTAATTCAATAAATAAATAAATGAATTCTGTTTTAATAAAAGCAAAGAAACAAATAGGTGGGTTTTTCCAGAAGCAGATCCCAAGATAAAGATTCTTCTACAAGTGATTTACTACCAGGAGAAACTGGTTAAGGGAGCATGGGAAGCAGGTCAAGGAAGGGGAAGAGAGCAAACAAGGATGTGATTTCAGACAAAATCCTGAGGTGGCTGTAGCATCTGCTTGACCCTTGAGGGAATTCTGGAGTGGAAGTACAGCCTCTAAGTTGTCTGGGCCTGAGGCGAGGGAGCTGGGCTGCCATTTCTGTTCTGATCAGTCCTGCCCACATAGGGTAGGGGAGTGGGGTATGAAGCCAGGGCTGGAACTTAAGCTTCCAGGTACTTCTAGCTCCCTGGAAGGCAAAGCAGCCCCAGCAGCTGCGTCCAATCTTCCAGAGCAGGCTCTCAGGGATGGGCCATTGGAAACTATATCACCAGCACCCAAAGCAGGGGAGATGCACACAGAAAAGGATAAATGGGAATCTAGATTTAACATCGACAGTGTCCACTACAACGTTAAAAAAAATTTTTTAATAGGTAATATGTACAGCGCAGAGTAACTAAGCCCATGCTCCACAACTCCTGACCCTGCGCTCTAGAGCCCACGAGCCACAACTACTGAGCCCACGTGCCACAGCTACTGAAGTCCGCATGCCTAGAATCCATGCTCCGCAAAAAGAGAAGCCACCGCAATGAGAAGCCCGCGCACCACAACGAAAAGTAGCCCCCACTCGCCGCAACTAGAGAAAGCCCGTGTGCAGCAACGAAGACCCGATGCAGCCAAAAATAAATAAATAAATTTATTTTTTTTAAAAAAAGGTAATATGTATACACGGTATGTTCCCAGAGCTATTCTGTACATGTACAAGCTTGTATGTATATATTTCCTACCCTCTTTAAAAAAGAAAAGAAAACAAATAGTAGCATACACTGCATATTGTTTCTTTCTTTCCTTATTTCACATCCTGGAGATGGCACATGGCAGTACATTTAAATACATCCCATCCACTTCAGTGACATAGTATATTATATGAGCAGACTTTCAGTATTTGAGGGCTTAACATTTGGATTATACCTGGCCTTTACTATAACAAAAAAACTGCAGTGAATCTTCCTTGTATATGTCTTTATGTACATGTTAGATCTGTAAGTCAGATTTGTAGATGTAGACTTTTTTTTTACATCTTTTTTTAAAAAATGAATTTATTTATTTTTGGCTGTGTTGGTTCTTAGTTGCTGCATGCAGACTTTCTCTATTTGCAGCGAGTGGGGGCTACTCTTCGTTGCAGTGCGTGGGCTTCTCATTGTGGTGGCTTCTCTTGTTGTGGAGCACGGGCTCTAGGCACGCAGGCTTCAGTAGTTGTGGCACGTGGGCTTCAGTAATTGTGGCACGTGGGCTCAGTAGTTGTGGCTTGCGGATCCTATAGTGCAGGCTCAGTAGTTGTGGCACACGGGCTTAGTTCCTTCGCGGCATGTGGGATTTTCCCGGACCAGGGATCAAACCCGTGTCCCCTGCATTAGCAGGCGGATTCTTCACCACTGCGCAACCAGGGAAGTCCCTTTTAACATCTTTATTATAGTTGCTTTACAATGTTGTGTTAGTTTCTGCTGTATAACAAAGTGAATCAGTTATACATACACATATGTCCCCATATCTCTTCCCTCTTGCATCTCCCTCCCACCCTCCCACCCTCCCTATCCCACCCCTCTAGGTGGTCACAGAGCACCCAGCTGATCTCCCTGTGCTTTGCGGCTGCTTCCCACTAGCTATCTATTTTATATTTAGTAGTGTATATATGTCCATGCCACTCTCTCACTTCGTCCCAGCTTACCCTTCCCCCTCCCCATATCCTCAAGTCCATTCTCTAGTAGGTCTGTGTCTTTATTCTCCTCTTGCCCCAGGTTCTTCATGACTTTTTTTTTTTTTTTTAGATTCCATATATATGTGTTAGCATACAGTATTTGTTTTTCTCTTTCTGACTTACTTCACTCTGTATGACAGTCTCTAGGTCCATCCAGCTTGCTACAAATAACTCAATTTCGTTTCTTTTTATGGCTGAGTAATATTCCATTGTATATATGTGCCACATCTTCTTTATCCATTCATCTGTTCATGGACACTTAGGTTGCTTCCATGTCCTGGCCATTGTAAATAGAGCTGCAATGAACATTTGGTACATGACTCTTTTTGAGTTATGGTTTTCTCAGGGTATATGCCCAGTAGTGAGATTGCTGGGTCGTATGGTAGTTCTATTTTTAGTTTTTTAAGGAACCTCCATACTGTTCTCCACAGTGGCTATATCAGTTTTCATTCCCACCAACAGTGCAAGAGGGTTCCCTTTTCTCCGCACCCTCTCCAGCATTTACTGTTTGTAGATTTTTTGATGATGGCCATTCCGACCGGTATGAGATGATATCTCATTTTAGTTTTGATTTGCATTTCTCTAACGATTAATAATGTTGAGCATCCTTTCATGTGTTTGTTGGCAATCTGTATATCTTCTTTGGATAAATGTCTATTTAGGTCTTCTGCCCATTTTTGGATTGGGTTGTTTGTTTTTTTGATATTGAGCTGCATGAGCTGCTTGTAAATTTTGAGATTAATCCTTTGTCAGTTGCTTCATTTGCAAATATTTTCTCCCATTCTGAGGGTTGTCTTTTTGTCTTGTTTAGGGTTTCCTTTGCTGTGCAAAAGCTGTTAAGTTTCATTGTTCCATTTGTTTATTTTTGTTTTTATTTCCCTTTCTCTAGGAGGTGGGTCAAAAAGGATCTTGCTGTGATTTATGTCATAGAGTGTTCTGCCTATGTTTTCCTCTAAGAGTTTGATAGTGTCTGGCCTTACCTTTAGGACTTTGATCCATTTTGAGTTTATTTTTGTGTATGGTGTTAGGGAGTGTTCTAATTTCATTCTTTTACATGCAGCTGTCCAGTTTTCCCAGCACCACTTATTGAAGAGGCTGTCTTTTCTCCAGTGTATATTCTTGCCTCATTTATCAAAGATAAGGTGACCATAGGTGCGTGGGTTTACCTCTGGGCTTTCTATCCTGTTCCATTGATCTATATTTCTGTTTTTGTGCCAGTACCGTACTGTGTTGATGACTGTAGATTTGTAGTATAGTGTGAAGTCAGGGAGCCTGATCCCTCCAGCTCCATTTTTCTTTCTCAGGATTGCTTTGGCTATTCGGGGTCTTTTGTGTCTCCATACAAATTGTGAAGTTTTTTGTTCTAGTTCTGTGAAAAATGCCAGTGGTAGTTTGATAGGGATTGCATTGAATCTGTAGATTGCTTTGGGTAGTATAGTCATTTTCACAATGTTGATTCTTCCAATCCAAGAACATGGCACATCTCTCCATCTATTTGTGTCACCTTTAATTTCTTTCATCAGTGTCTTATAATTTTCTGCATATAGGTCTTTTGTCTCCTTGGGTAGGTTTATTCCTAGATATTTTATTCTTTCTGTTGCAATGGTAAATGTGAGTGTTTTCTTAATTTCACTTTCAGATTTTTCATCATGTGTATAGGAATGCAAGAGATTTCTGTGCATTAATTTTGTATCCTGCTACCTTACCAAATTCATTGATTAGCTCTAGTAGTTTTCTGGTAGCATCTTTAGGATTCTCTATGTTTAGTATCATGTCATCTGCAAACAATGACAGCTTTACTTCTTCTTTTCTGATTTGGATTCCTTTTATTTCTTTTTCTTCTCTGATTGCTGTGGCTAAAACTTCCAAAACCTTGTTGAATAATAGTGGTGAGAGTGGGCAACCTTGTCTTGTTCCTGATCTTAGTGGAAATGGTTTCAGTTTTTCACCTCTGAGGACGATGTTGGCTGCGGGTTTGTCATATATGGCCTTTATTATGTTGAGGAAAGTTCCCTCTATGCCTACTTTCTGGAGGGTTTTTATCATAAATGGGTGTTGAATTGTGTCAAAAGCTTTTTCTGCATATATTGAGATGATCATATGGTTTTTCTCCTTCAATTTTTTAGTATGATGTGTCACATTGGTTGATTTGCGTATATTGAAGAATCCTTGCATCCCTGGGATAAATCCCACTTGATCATGGTGTATGATCCTTTTAATGTGCTGTTGGGTTCTGTTTCCTAGTATTTTGTTGAGGATTTTTGCACCTATGTTCATCAGAGATATTGACCTGTAGTTTTCTTTTTTTGTGACATCTTTGTCTGGTTTTGGTATCAGGGTGATGGTGGCCTCGTAGAATGAGTTTGGGAGTGTTCCTCCCTCTCCTATATTTTGGAAGAGTTTGAGAAGGATAGGTGTTAGCTCTTCTCTAAATGTTTGATAGAATTCGCCTGTGAAGCCATCTGGTCCTGGGTTTTTGTTTGTTGGAAGATTTTTAATCACAGTTTCAATTTCAGTGCTTGTGATTGGTCTGTTCATATTTTCTATTTCTTCCTGGTTCAGTCTCAGAAGACTTCTGCATTTCTAAGAATTTTTCCATTTCTTCCAGGTTGACATTGACTTTTGACACATCATCTCATCATGGTATCTTTCCCAGACAGGAAAGGAAGGGAACTATTTGTAGTTGAGTACCTACTAGGCCCTTGACATCTATTATCTAAATTGGTCCATAGTGTTGTGTTTACTCCCCACCTCTCACATCCATTCCACATCCAGGTGGATGCAGCCGAGCTGGTCATGATAATTCTACCCCCCTTGACCATGATGGCTCAAGAATGATCATGGGAACAAATTCTGTCCTGACAGGGCTCTGCTGGTGGGCTTCTGGGTAATGTTTTCCCCGAAGAGAGACTCACAGGATGGTGTGGATCCCCTCTCCCCCTGAGCACTGTGGTGCTTGGACATAAGGGCTGGAACTGTAGCTCCATCTTTCAACTGGCCTGAGGATGAAGCCAACACTAAGATTGGCAGATCAGAGAGATGGGCAGAACTTGGGACCTGGATGGCATTGTGGAATCATCAGCCAACTGGAAGCCCTCCCAAGTCTGGGCCTTGTTTAATGTGAAGTAATAAACATCCTTATCCTTTAAGCCAGTTTGAGTTGGGTTATCTGTTCTGTGCAACAGAATGCAGTGCAACTGATTCATACCAATATTGTCAACAGCCCTTCATCACACAGGTAGGCTGCTGAATTTGGATCAAAACGTAAAATGCTTTTACTATGCTTTACCTGAGGATACATACAGTTACCATGATGTCTGGTAGACAGATGGCTGAGAGGTGTAACAACTTCAGCTGATGCCCAGGAGAGATCCTGTCTGGACTGTAACATGCAAGATGTTAGCCTTCTGAGTATGAGAGAACACGGTGAAAGCGGGAATTGTTCTTCCCCAACAGTAAAACAGTTCTAAAGGCACCTGACCCAGCATGATACCTGTGAGTGTTTTGTAGACATCATGCAATGTCAAGGTTCTGTGGTCATATTGCACTGTAATTACTTCTAATTTGCATGGTGTGATCATCAGTCTTTACATTCTTTCAAGGTTGCTACCAAAAGTTCTTTAAATTTAAAATGTGAAGGGACTTCCCTGGTGATGCAGTGGTTAAGAATCCGCCTGCCAATGCAGGGGACACGTGTTTGAGCCCTGGGCTGGGAAGATCCCACATGCCACAGAGCAACTAAGCCTGTGTGCCAAAACTACTGAGCCTGAGCTCTGGAGCCCACGAGCCACAACTACTGAAGCCCGTGCGCCTAGAGCCCATGCTCCGCAACAAGAGAAGCCACCGCAATGAGAAGCCCATGCACCCCAACGAAGAGTAGCCCCCGCTCGCCGCAACTAGAGAAAGCCTGCATGCAGCAACGAAGACCCAATGCGGCCAAAAATAAATAAATAAAATAAATTTTTAAAAAATGTGAAATAAACATAAAAAGGTCAAGACTGAACCACTGCTATATAACAATGCTGTGAGTTAGCAATAAAGGCTCAAAGAGCTCAGTGTCAGACGCCGGGCTTGAGCTCAGACATGTTCGCCTCCAAAATCTTGCCTCTTTCCAGTACAAACTGTAGGCACAACTTTCCAGGTTCAACTACATAAAGTCATAATGGAATGGCCAGAATTTTTTGAAGAAGACTTGTTGCACTGGCCTGCCCAATACTCCTTCCCTATCCTTTTGGGGATAAAAACCTTTTTTATAAGGATCTATTCTATGTGGTTTGACCGATTCTAACTCACCTATTCCTGCATGACAGGGGTGGGCACATGACCATGCCTTGCCCAACGGAGTATCCTATTGGCCTAGCCTCAGTGATTGGATCAGGGAAAGAATGGGCTCTTGCCTCTAGGTGAGTCAAATGAGTGTTCCTGAGAGATTTTCTCCCAGAACTTTTTTTTTTTTTTAACATTTGAATTGTGTCATATTTAATTCTGCATGCTCTTGTAAGTCAGCAAAATATTCCATATATCATTTAAGTTGTCACTTACTTTTTTTTTTACATCTTTATTGGAGTATAATTGCTTTACAATGGTGTGTTAGTTTCTGCTTTATAACAAAGTGAATCAGTTATACATATACATGTGTTCCCATATCTCTTCCCTCTTGCGTCTCCCTCCCTCTCACCCTCCCTATCCCACCCTCTCCCAGAAATTTTGGAGAAAATTACCTCTTTTCCTTGAAGTTGCTAAGCTAAATCTTGGACTGCTGGAGGCCATCATACTTCCCACTTAGACATCCTGTAAGACAAGAGGAATGGAAGGTATCATTTGAGCTCCTGGATCCAGCCATACCTGAAGCCAATAGTGTCATATTTCTAGTGTTCTAATCTCACTTTTCTTCAACTCATTTGATCTGAGTTTCTGCTCCTTTCAAGAGAATCAGTCCCATCATACATCACAACCTACAATACTGACACATGTGCTCCTTGAGTCTCTCAAATATATGAAGAGATTTTTACGTGTAACTCAGGGTCAATACTAAGAACTTGCTTGAGAACATTTGGATGTCATTCATTTTGAATAGGTAACTTTTGGGGGTGATGTAAATAGGTGGATGGGATTCTGACCCCTTGAAGGTTCCTTTGGAGTATAAGGCCTCACCCTGATCCATGGAACTAAAAAGGCCTTGGATCCTCCTTTATGGTAGAGAGCAAAAGGAATTGAGTGCCAGCCAGGAAGGTGATATTAGGCAGAAGGGAGGGGGGAAGGGCATAGTTTACAGTCATTGTCCAGTAGGGTTAATTGCACAAGCTTCAGGGTTAGTGACTCTGTCTGAATCCCATCTCTACCTCTTAAACTCTGTATGGCCCTGGGAAGTTCACTTTCCCTCTCTAAACCTCAGTTTTCTCAACTGCAAAATTGGGTTAATTATAGTGGCAATCCCATAGATTTTTTTTTAAGGATTAATGAAATAATGCACATAAGCTAAGACTCACTTCATTTCCAAGTGATAGAACCCCAAATCAAACTCTCTTTAATCATAAAAAAGAATTCATTGGCTCATATAACTGAAAAGTCCAGGAGGGACAGCGTCAGGCATAGCTGGATCTAGGGGCTCAAATGATGTCATCAAAAGCAACTCTCTAGTCTCTGCTTTCTTTCTTGTATTTTATTTTATTTATTTGGCCATGCCACACAGCATGTGGGATCTTAGTTCCCTCACCAGGTATTGAACCCACACCCCCTGCATTGGAAGGGCAGAGTCTTAACCACTGGACCACCAGGGAAGTCCCTCTGCTTTTTTTTGCTCGGCTCCATTCCGAAATGAGCCATACCAAATCACTCTATTTTCACCACAGCTACTACCCTAGTCCAAAGCACCATTGTTTCTACCCTGATGACTATAACAGCCTCCCAACTGGTCACCCTTCTTCATACACCCCTACCCCTCACTCCCAGTCTCAACTCCACAGAGTGCTCTATAAAGAGCATGAGTCATTATATGACTCCCCTGCCCAAAACCTTCCAAAGATCGTTGGAGTAAAATCCATATCCCTCTCTAAGGCCCACCCGGCCCTTCAAGACTGGCCTCTGCCTGACCCCCTGACCTCATCTCCTGCTTCCCTTCTCTCTCACTGTACTGTACTGGCCTTCTTCCCATTTTTCCTCATGCTGGGGGTGTTCCCTCTGCCAGGAACTTACCCCTCTACCTTGTTCCCTAACTTAATTCAAAACTCAGCTTCCTTGATCTCATCTCTCCAGTCTTCCTTCCTTAACAATTCCAAGTCCAGTAAGAAAAAGAGAGCTCTCTTGCCCAACAGTTTATACACAAGTCAGGGGTTAGCTTTCGTTGGCCCAAATTGCACTCTGGGCACATCCCTGAACCAGTCACTGTTGCCAAGGGACTGAGATGACCTGATTGGTTAGGCTCAAGTCACATGTCCACCTGGACCTAATGCAAGTGTGGCCTGCCCATGGAGGAAGGCAATTCCCCAGAGAAAATTTGAGGCCATGTTACCAGATGGGTAAAGTAATGCTAGGCAGCCGAAATAACAGATGTCTATTTTCTGTGTTTTCATAAGTGCTTGACAAATAAGTGTTTGGGGAAAAGGAAAGAAAAAACAAAAAGGGAAAAGAAAAAAGCTAGCAGCCATTGCCTGCAAACGTCCCCTGGGATCTTCAACAACGTTCATTCATTTAACAAATTTTTATTGAATCACTCAATTCCAGGCTCTGTCCTAAGGGACTCTGCTACTCTCTTAAATCAAAATGTGATAATATAATAGATTATATGACTTGTCTAGAACAGTGCTGGGCATTCGTTCAACAATATTTATTGGGCTTTTATTAGCATTGGGGAGGAGCTCAGATCACAGCGGTGAACACCATAGGTGGTCCCTCTCCTCCTGGGGCTTATATTCTAGTGAAAAAAAGACAGATAGCCAAAAAGAACATTTAATCTTAAAGGAAGCACACGACATTCTTAATTAAGTCTGATACTTTCTAGAGAGAAAAAAGGAGTGGCCTGGGCCTCTTCTTCTTCTTTTTTTTTTTTTTTAATTAATTTACTTATGTATTTATTTTTTGGTTGCATGGGTCTTCGTTGCTGTGCGCGGGCTTTCTCTAGTTGCACTGACCGGGGGCTACTCTCCGTTGTGGTGCGCTGGCCTCTCACTGCAGTGGCTTCTCTTGTTGTGGAGCACAGGCTCTAGGCATGCGGGCTTCAGTAGTTGTGGCACGTGGGCTCAGTAGTTGTGGCTCACGGGCTCTAGAGCGCAGGCTCAGTAGTTGTGGCACACGGGCTTAGTTGCTCCGTGGTATGTGGGATCTTCCTGGACCAGGGCTCGAACCTGTGTCCCGTGCACTGGCAGGCGGATTCCTAACCACTGCACCACCAGGGAAGTCCCTGGGCCTCTTCTTTACTGATGAGCCTTTTGAACCTTTGGAATTGTGTACTCGTATTAATCATTTTAAAAATATTGATTCATTATTTTTTAAAGTAATGCCATAAGGAGATACATTGCACCCACTAGAATGGCTAAAGTGAAAAGATTGGCAATGCCAAACGCTCAGGAGCACGTGGAAGAACTGGAACTCTCTCACATCGCTGATAAGAATCTAAAATGGTACAACCACTGTAGAGAACTATTCGGCAGTGTCTTATCAGATTAAACCTACAACAACCCTATAACCCAGAATTCCACTCCTTTACCTAAGAGAAATAAAAACTCAGGTCCACAAAAAAAAATTAAGACGTTCACAGCTTAATACTAGCCCCAAACTGAAAACAACCCAAATGTCCATCAACAGAAAAATGAATAAAGAAATTATGGTATGGCTATATAATGAAATACTACTCATCAATGAAAAGAAGCAAATTACTAATCATACGATATGTATGAAATCTCAAGAAGAATATGCTGAATGAAAGAAAGCAGACTCAGAAAAGTCATACTGTATGCTTTAATTTATATGACGTTCTAGAAATGGCAAAACGTATCCAGGGTGATAGAAATGGGAACAGTGGTTGCCTGGGGTGGGAGGTGGGATTCATTGGGAAGGGAACTTTCCGTGGGGCTGGCAATGTTCTCTGTTTTGATAGAAGTTTAAGTTACAGGGATATTTTCCTTTTTCGGTTTTTGGTTTGTTGCTGTTGTTGTTTGGCCACGCAGTATGCAGGAATCCTACTTCCCCCACCAGGGATCTAACCCGTGTCCCCTGCAGTGGAAGCGCAGAGTCTTAACCACTGGACAGCCGAGAAAGTCCAGGGATGTTTTCAATTTCTCAAAACTCGTGGAACTGCATGTTTAAGTTCTGTTTGTGCATTTCATTGAACGTAAATTATACCTCAATTAAAAAAAAAAAGTAGTTGCAAGTATTTGAATCGGGGAAGTTACTGCCTACTAAGAAATGTGTGACAGGATGGCTCCAGGAGCCTGTAGGTGCGGGAGAGATCAGGGAAAGCCCTTACTGAGAAAGTGCGATTTCAAAATCCTGAGGAAGGCCAAGAATTGTCCGTGCAAAATGGGATGAAAGGAAGGAGGTGAACTCAACACATAAGTGTTAGCTTTTTATCAGTGGCGACCTTCCAAAGCCAGGTATCTAGCGTTCACTTTGGGCCTGCAGCTTTCATAGCTGTGTTTTCGCAGTTAATCTCCCAGATGACGCTTCGATAGCAGCATTTTGGTTCCCATTTTACAAGTGAGCAAACTGAGGCTCAGGAAGGTCAAAAGACTTACTCAACGACTAGGACGTGGCAGGAGCCAAGTTTTAGGGCTGCATATTTGGTGTCACTGTCCCGAAACGTAACCTGAAACAGTAACCACAGACTCCAGGTTGGGAAGGCTGGAGCAAAGGAATGTTCTCTGAACAAAAGAAGGGCGGAGCCGGCGCGGTCGCACCTCCCACCTCCCCAGGCGCCAACCTCCAGTTCTCTTGGGAGAGTGGGGCAGGGGTGGGGCGCCAAGGTCTGGTTTCATTCCGCTGAGTCAGCAGCTCCCAACACCCGGGACCCTTGGCTCTGGAACAAAGGAGTCCATGGGGCTGAGGGGCGGGGTCCGAGGCGGGGAAGGAAGGGGTGGAGGCCGGGGCGGGGCTCAACTCTGGGGAGAGGGGGCGGGGAGCGGCGGGGTAAAGTGCGGAGTGGGCGGGGCCCGACCTGGGGGAGATGGGCGGGGCTCGGAGGGGCCCGGAGCCTGGGAGACGCGCTCCACGGGGGTGGGGTTGGAGGCGGGGCCCGAGCTTCGGGAGCTGAGGACCGGGAAGGACAGTAGTGGGGGAAGGCGTGCGGTTGGAGGGGCGCAGTGGGCGGGGCCCGAGGGCCGGACGCCGAGTCTGAGCGCCTGTGGGGAGGCCCCCCAGACGTTTCCAGGAAGCAGCTCGCTCCGCAGCTCCACCTGCTGGTCCCGCCAGATCCGCGCGTCCTGAGGACCAGCAGGTCCGATACTCTGCTAAGTCCTGGAGCAAGTCCTCCCCCTGCGCGGGTCCTGCTCCTCTTCTCGTGGTCACAGGTACAGTGACCACGACCTGTCTTGTTTCGCAGGGTCGTTGGAGAGTGGATTGGGAGAATGGAAGTGAAGAAGACGCCTTGTTGTCAGCCCCGTAACCAACATGCATTTTATATACTTGCTAGGAAGAATTGTATTAATAGCTGTACTAATACTTCACACAATTTCCATTTTCCCACACGACAATCCGTAGAATAGGTAATATTATCATCCTGTTTTACACTGAGAAAACTGAGGCTCAGAAGCGTTTATGTGGCATGCCCACGTTAACACAGCCAGTAGGTGGCAGAAGCACTTAAACCTGGGGTCTGACTTAGCATTTTTGGAGTCTTTCTTACCCTAAAGCCCATGCTCTTAACCACCATGTAATTACTGCCTAATTATTTATTCACTGATTCATTCATTTAAAAAATATTTATTGATCACCTACTCTGTGTTTGGTCATATAATGGGTGGAAGGTATGTAGTGAAGAGTTTCTACACAAATAAGGCTTACAGTCTAATTGGAAGACAGTGAAAAATTAATGACAAGAATAATTACTCAATTAAAATCGTGACATGTACTTTGGTGGAAAAGTATAGGGAACTATAAAAATGGTGTTTTCTGGGCGATGCGTGCCTATTATGTGCCAGGTTCATGCTAAACCTTTTATGAGTTCACTTGGGTCTCCTGCCCACTTAAGATCTAGATTAGACTTGTTTGAACATTGTGGTAACCAGGATTCTAGCAGTTGCAAGTGGCAGAAACCTACCACAAACTAAAGCCAAAAAGGGTTGGTGGTGGGTGGGGAATTACTGACAAGCTCTACAAGTATACTAGTTTGAGGTGTGGCTCCATCTCTCTCATCATCCCTCAATTCTCTTTTCCATGCAGCCAAGCAAGATGATTACAAACAGCCCTAGGCTTTCATTGAGTTTACAGCTCTCAGTCCCAGAAGAGAGAGCCTACTTCCGCCCAGCTTCAGCATAAGAAAAGAAGTCTTGGGACTGTTTCCCCTAAACTTCCTGAAGTTGTCCTAAAACCTTGCAAAAGCTGAATCCCAAAGCCAGGTCTGTCTGAGCTCCTCACTGTCTCCTATCTAAGGTTACAGCATTAACTGTTTTTCTTTTATAACAAGTATTGAACTTAATGCCTGTACCATTTGGCTTTAAATTAAGCATTGTTTTGTCACATTCTGGATTACGACCACATTAACAGGTTTTGATTCAGCTCCTCCCCCTTGTGTGTTGGGGGATAGGCACATGGATGTACAATTTATTCATTCAGCAAATATTTGCTGAGCTTTTGTTATGTGCTAGGTAAAAATCATCTGGTGAGGAGAACAGACCCCAATCTTGCCCTCATGGGAATTTATTGTCTGGTGGCGAGACTGATAACAGACACTAAACACAAATGAGTATATAACTATTCTTGTGAGTAGTGCTAGGAAGAAAGGTAGGATGCTCTAAAGGCTTCTAAGCGGGGACACTGGCCTGGTCTGAAAGGTCAGGGAAGACACCCACCCCCCCACCAGAGGAATGTTTGATGTGACATCTGAAGGATTGATAGGTTAATTAGGCAAAATAGGAGAAAGAGCATTTTAGACAGAGGAACCTGCATGTGCAAAGGTCCTGGAGTAGAAGGGAGCATGGTAATGTCAAGAACTTGAAGGAAGATCAGTGTGGTGCATGCAAACAAGAATGAGGACTGGCATGAGATGAGGAGGAAGGGGTGATCAGAAGCTGGTGGATTTTCTCAAAGCTTACAGTCTGAGGAGACAGGAGCTGTGCACAGAGGCTAGTAAGGATAGTGGCTACCATTTTTGTGTGTGTGTGTAAATCAAATGAGGTGATGTGTGAAAAGGCATAACAGTGCCTGGCATTCAGACAATAAATGGTAGCTTCTAATATTGTTCCACTGAACTGTGAATTCCTAGGGGTCAGGGATTGTATCCAGTCCATTTCTTCTCTGTGTCTACAGGCCCTCTATGGAGGGAGAAGACTCAGCAAATATTTGTGAACCAAGCTGGAAAGGGTGGCGTTTAATCTATGTCTCAGAAAACCAGGAAAAGAAAGAGCACTTCTGGCCAGGGGAGGGTATAGGCCATGGCCTGGAGGCAGGAATAGACTTTATTTGTTTGGGGAAGGGGGAAGAGACTTTGAGGTTGGTGGAAAGTGGAGGGGGTTTGTACCATAATGGTCATTGGTGGATTGCCTCCCAAGCAACCATTCCCTCTGATTATTTTTTTAATATAAATTTATTTATTTTATTGTTTTTGGCTGCGTTGGGTCTTTGTTGCTGCGCGCGGTCTTTCTCTAGTTGCGGTGAGCGGGGGCTACTTTTCGTTGCGGTGCGCGGGCTTCTCATTGCGGAGGCTTCTCTTTGTTGCGAAGCACGGGCTCTAGGCACGCAGGCTTTAGTAGCTGTGGCTTGCGGGCTCTAGAGTGCAGGCTCAGTAGTTGTGGTGCTTAGTTGCTAAGTGCAGGCTTAGTTGCTCTGTAGCCTGTGGGATCTTTTTTTTTTTTTTTAGCCTGTGGGATCTTCCCGAACCAGGGCTTGAACCCGTGTCCCCTGCATTGGCAGGCAGATTCTTAAGAGGGAAGTCCCCCTCTGATTTTTATTTGGAGATCTACCAGTTCCCCTGCATTTAGACAGGTAAGGATGGAGCTATAGCCTCAGCATCAGAGCACATGAGGTGGCTTGGCCAATCTTTTTATTTTTTTGTGGTACATGGGCCTCTCACTGTTGTGGCCTCTCCCGTGGCAGAGCACAGGCTCTGGATGCGCAGGCTCAGCGGCCATGGCTCACGGGCCTAGCCGCTCTGCGGCATGTGGGATCTTCCCGGACCGGGGCACGAACCCGTGTCCCCTGCATCGGCAGGCAGACTCTCAACCACTGCGCCACCAGGGAAGCTCACCGATTTGTGATTCCTAATCTGCTATTCGGAAGCCTCTGGTGACAGAATGGGGTCCTTGTGCTCTCGTGGTATTTCTGAATCCAGAGAACCATCCCATATTGATGTGGGAAGAGGTTGTCAAGCCAAGAGGGGAATCTGTTCTGGGCTGGGATCACCAACTCTCCAGGAAGTCATGTGGTGAGTCCTGCCCCACAGAGCTGGGACAGCTGCCTTGGGCAATTGGGAAATAAATTAATCAATAATCAATGCTCTCTTTTTAAAAATGGGACCAGGGTGAGGGTGGTAATTTAAGAAGTTGGGAGTCATTGATCTAGCTTCGTTCCTCTCTTCACCCCAGTGCCACTGTGTGGGCAGAGACACCGAGGCACTAGTTTGGGGCCTAAGGATCACAGTCTCAAAAGCCGCCCGTGGTTTGACGAGACTGGGGTCAGGGGTTGTCATTTTTGTCTTACAATGAAAAGGAACTCACATTTGTTGGGGGCCTTCTATGTGTCAAGTGCTTTACAGGTATTCTCATTAGTTACCACAATAACCCTTGCAAATATTGTGCCATTTTACAGATGAGAAAAAGGAGGCTCAAGTTAAGTGTTTTACCCGAAGTCTCACTCACCCCTCCTTGATGACTTAACTCACTTTATTTCCTCTGTCTAGAGAGGTAATTCTCCACCAGGGGCACTATTGCCCCTCAGGGATATTTGGCAGTGTCCGGGGACACTTTTGGTTGTCACTGCTGAGGGTGGGGTTACATCTTGTGGGCAGAGCATGGGGTGCTGCTAACCGTCCTCCAGTGTACGGGACAGCTTCTGGCAGCAAGGAATTATATGGCCCCAGATTGGAATAACGCTGAGTTGGAGAAACTCTGATCTAGAGAAATCCATGCTCTTCCCTCTGGGTCACTCCAGGAGGCCCTCCCTGAGTCCCCTGGGAGAGGTTGCGCCTCCTTGTAGCCCCTGCAGCCATCACCTCCCCGAACAGGTGCTGATCGTGCTGCCTCGAACCAGAGCTCTTTGGGTAAATGGAATTGGATTGATAATCAGTAAATGCTTCCTGCCTTGACACACAAGGTAGTGCCTGTCTTTCTTTTCTTTTTTAAAAAAAGTTTATTTATTACTTTTGGCTGCATTGGGTCTTTGTTGCTGCGCGCGGGCTTTTCTCTAGTTGTGGCGAATGGGGGCTCCTCTTCGTTGCAGTGTGCGGGCTTCTCATTGCGGTGGCTTCTCTTGTTGTGGAGCACGGGCTCTAGGTGCACGGGCATCAGTAGTTATGGCACGCGGGCTCAGTAGTTGTGGCTCGCGGGCTCGGTAGTTGTGGCTCACCTGGGCTTAGTTGCTCCGCGGCATGTGGGATCTTCCTGGACCAGGGCTCGAACCCATGTCGCCTGCATTGGCAGGCGGATTCTTAACCACTGCACCACCAGGGAAGCCGATGCCTGTCTTTCTATTAAGGCTTTGCTTCAATTAGGCTGGTGATTCCTAGCATTTCAAGACTGGAATGAAAGACCTCCACGGCCTCTTTGTCCTGGCCGGAGAGATGGTGAGCTTCCCGTCACTCCAAGTGTGCAAGTTGAGGCTACGAGACCACTTAACAATGCAGATGTAGTGCAATGCAGAGGTTAAAAACACAGGCTTGTATGTCAGAAAGATCCTGATTCAAGTTCCAGCTCTGCCACTTACTCACTGTGCAGCCCTGGCCATGGTACTTAACCTCTCTGAGTCTCGGTTTCCTCAATTATGAACTGGAGATAATCATAATAGGCACCTTATAGGGTTGTTGTGAGGTTCAAATCAGACAGTCCGTCCACAGTGCTTAGCACAGTGCCTGGCAGGTGGCAGGCATCTGAGAATGTTGGCTATTACTATTATGAGGAGAGGCAAGGAGCACTGGGGTTTCCGCTAAATAATACCAGGGTTCCTTCTAACTCTGAAACTCCCCAAACATGCTAGGTTCTCTCACACCTCTACGTCTTTGAACAAGCTGTTCTTTTGGCCTGAAATGCCGTTTCTGTCTACATAAGTCTTCCAAACACACTCCTCCTCATTCTTCAAGTCTCAGTTCAAAGTGCCACCTCTTCTATGAAGCCTCCCTCGATTGCCCTCTTCTTCTGCGCTTCCACCATGATTCTCCACTGCATCCCCAGATCATACTGCCACTTACAGCATCTATTTTGCTTTTTGTTTTTTGTATTAAATTTCCCCCCCTCCAGTCTGAGGGCTCCCTCTGGGGACAGGGACTAGGTCAGCTCTATCTTTGCATCTTTGCACCAGAACAGACATGTGGAGGCAGCTTATGAACCCATGGGTTCATAAACCCATGGAATGAACCCGTATGTCTGATTATAGGAGGTCCTCCAGCAGGTGTCTTCCATAAATATTTATCAAGTGTCTACCATGTCCCAGGCACCATGCACTCTCCACCAATGAACAGATCAGATCCCCTTTTCCCTAGTGCTCAAAGTTTTGAGTTTTTGAATCCAGAAGGTCACAGGGAAGAGTGGAGGAAAGGAGACCGACAGTCCATTTCTTCTATGCACCTGTTTGGTTTCTTAAAAATATTGGGTTGGCCAACAATTTGTTTGGGTTTTCCCATAAGATGTTACAGAAAAACCCAAACGAACTTTTTGGCCAACCCAATAATGTAAACGTATTTTAACAACAATCAGAGTCGCTGTAGGGCTTTTAAAGTATGTCTACAAATTCTTTGACAATCTTTCCCTCACAAGGTGAAGACTAATTGCTTACTCATTCATGTGGACTGGACTTAGTGAGTCAGTTCCAACCAACAGAATGTGGTGGCAGTGGTGGTGTGTGACTTCTGAGACTAGGTCTTCCTAGCCTCCTTGCTCTCTCTTTCTCTCAGATCACTTGCTCTGGATCCACTTTTTCTGTGGCTCACTTCCTCCATGTGAAAGGGAACTGACGCCTTCTATCAACAGCCACGTGATTATGCAATCTTGGAGGTGGACCCTCCAGCCCAGCCAAGCCTTCACACATCTGCAGCCCTGACCTAACTCTAAACTGCAAGTTCATGAGAGACCCTGGTCAGCACCACCCAGCTAAGCTGCTCCCGAATTTCTGACCCATAAACTTTAAGACAGTGTTTGTTGACTTAAGCTGCTAAGTTCTGGGGTAATTTGCTATACAGCAGTAGAAAGCTAAGAGTATCCTAGAGCAGTGGTTCTCAGCCCTGCCTGGGCACTGGAATTCCCCATGAGGCAGTATGTGTTCAGTGGTTAGATAATGAGTCAGGGGTCAGAGTGGCTGGATTTAAATGCTGATTCTGCCACTTACTAGCTGGGTAACTTTGAATAGGTGACTTAATCTCTCCCAGCTTTAGTGACTCTATCTATAAGATGGTGGTAATGGAACTTCTTAGGATTGTTAGGAAGACTAAACAAGAAAATATATGTCAATTCTGCCTAGAAGCTAAATTGTAAGAGAGAAAGCTAAAGCGTTGTCTGCGTTGTTCATTGCTGTAGGCTCGGTGTCTGGAACAGTGCCTGGAATATAAGAGGTGCTCAGTAAATATTTCTTGATAGAGAGTGAAATCAGTAAACTGAGTGAACTCAAAATGCTAGTTTGTATCAGCTCCCCGGTTTGCCTACCTCAGCCTTCTCTGCTGGTTCCTCCTAATGTTCTCCAGCTCCAAATGTACAAGTGCCCCAGGACTGTCTTCAACCCTCTTCCCTGTCTACATTCACTCTCTTGGTGATTTTATCTATTGTCGACTTGAAACACCATCTCAACATCAATGATTCCAAACTTCCTATCTTCAGCCCAGAACTCTCCTCTTTTATATGCAACTGCCTCCCTGACATCTCCACTTGAATGCCTAACAGGCATCTCAAACTTTAGGTGTCCAAAACCAGAACGCGGGAGTCTGTCCCCAAACTTTCTCCTCCTGATGTCATCCCATCGCAAGGGCAACTCCATCCTTCTGCTCACTCAGGCTGAAAACCCTGGGGTCCTGTGTGACTCTGCTCTTTCATTCACATCCCACAGCCACCCCCCCAGCAAATCTTCTTGGTCCTACACTCAAAATATATTGGAATCCAGCCGTGTCTCATCTCCTCCACTGCTGCCATTCTGACCAAGCACCACCATCCCACACCTGGATTATCTTGATAGTATTCTGACCTGGTCTCTGTGTTTCAGCCCTTGACCCCTTACAGTGTGTTCTCCACACAGTATCCAAAGGGATTCTTCCCAGCTCTGTGTTTTCCCATCTCAGATTGAAAACTGAAGCCCTTATGGTGTTCTTCAAGCCAATACAGCACCTGACACTCCCCCCACCCCTTTATCTCTCGGACTTCATCTACCACTCTCTCGTTTCCTTGCTTTGAACCACCCTGGCCTCCTTGCTTCCCTCCAGTATTCAGGCTCTGACTCAGAACCTTTGCACTTGCTGTTCCCTTTGTCTTCTTCTTCAGGTATTTTATCAAAACTTTTTCTCAGTGAGACCTTCCTGACTAACTTGATGTCCAATTTAAAACCAGAATCAATCCCTATCCTGTGTTCCCTTCCCTGCCCTGTTTTGCTCCATGACACTTATCTGACACACCATATACTTTACTGGTTTACCTATGTATGTCTGCTTCCATAGATATCCCCTACGAGAGCAGGGATTACGTTCTGTTTTGCTCACTGCTGTATCCTCAGTGCCTGGCACATAGTAAGTTCTTAATAAATATTTGAAGGATGAATTCAGATGCTTTGGGTCCAATGAATTAGAATCTGGTACATGAGTGGAGCCCAGAAATCTGTATTTTAAAAAGACATCCCAAGTACAGTTAGGATGGAGAAGCCCTGTTCCAGGTCAGCAGTAAAGAAGCCCAGGAATATTCTGCAAAGTCCAGCCCTCTCATTTCACTGAAGTAACCAAGACCGGAGGCGGGAGGAGTGGCCCCAGGTCCCAGGATGAGAAAGGGGCAGAGGAAGAACTCAGACTTCAGTTTTGGAGTCTTTCAGTATTGGATGCCCAGCACAGGGCTCTCTCTGCAGCCCCAGTCGGCCTGGGCCTGATCAGTCTGGTTGAATCGCTGAATCCCTGGAAGCAAGGCTCAGGGTGGGGTGTGGTCCCCGGCACAGGTGGTGGCAGGCAGACTCAGACCTGCCTTTGCTCAAACTAACCAAGTGGTAAAGTTGTCAGTTTAAGTTCAAGAGTTGATCCTAGACTTTGAAATTATTAACCCATTTTTTAAAAATTTAAGACTATAACAATTATTAACAAATGCAATTAAACTTGGGGGAGAGAGTCTTAGAGTCGAGTTCTGATGTGAGGGAGCTGGCAGGCATAATTTGGTAGGCCTTCCATGACACTGGAGGAGGGCAAGCTTCAAAAATGTTTGAATGCCTCTTTACCTGGGTCTAGGATTTCCCAAACCTGGATCACCTGGGGCACTAGTGAAAAACACAAGTTCCTTCCACTGCCCAGATGTTGGGTTCAGTGTGGCTCAGATCAGCCTCAGGAATTGGGATTCTTTTTTTTTGGCGAAGGAATTTGGATTTTTAAGAGATGCTTATGCTCTGCAAGTTTGAGAAACCCTGTCCAGGGCCATGCCTGTGGAGTACTGAATCTTATAAGGCAATAAGGTCTTGGTGTCAGGCCCTCCCTCATGCCTAGTCTGTTTAGAAACAGCAAGACCCAATTCCAACGCGTTCAAGCAAACACTAGTCTGTCTACAAATCCCAGGAGGCTCTTATGCTTGTCAAATGCACCTTGGGGAATTTGTATTCTAGTGCTTCAAAGAATGGCTTGGGGGGACTTCCTTGGTGGTCCAGTGGTTAAGACTTCGCCTTCCGGGCTTCCCTGGTGGCGCAGTGGTTGAGAATCTGCCTGCTAATGCAGGGGACATGGGTTCAAGCCCTGGTCTGGGAAGATCCCACATGCCGCAGAGCAGCTGGGCCCGTGAGCCACAACTGCTGAGCATGCGCGTCTGGAGCCTGTGCTCCGCAACAAGAGAGGCCGTGATAGTGGGAGGCCCGCGCACCGCAATGAAGAGTGGCCCCCGCTTGCCACAACTAGAGAAAGCCCTCACACAGAAACGAAGACCCAACACAGCAAAAATAAATAAATTAATTAATAAACTCCTACCCCCAACACCTTCTTAAAAAAAAAAAAAGAAAAC
Organism: Tursiops truncatus; assembly: GCF_011762595.2. NCBI lineage: Eukaryota > Metazoa > Chordata > Mammalia > Artiodactyla > Delphinidae > Tursiops > Tursiops truncatus. Next base: position 159,376,092 of record NC_047034.1, on the reverse strand, counting down.
ATTAAAAAAAAAAAAAAAGACTTTGCCTTCCAATGCAGGGGGTGCGGATTCGACCCCTAGTCAGGAGCTAAGATCCCACGTGCCTTGGGGCCAAAAAAACAAAAACATATAACAGACCAATATTGTAACAAATTCAATAAAGACTTTAAAAATGGTCCACATCAAAAAAAAAAAAAAAAAAAAAAAAAAATGACTTGGGCACCGTTATGACCCAGCAGTTATTGGAAGTTATGTCCTACCTGGATTATTCGAACGTGCAGAGGTTGCCGGGAGATGGCCCCAGGATGGCAGGAGCCCCACGGGGCTTTGTGGGAAGGCCAGCTTGACTGGTTGCAGAGTGATGAACGGGGACCCAGGGATGTCTGACACCTGAAGTTCATGCTGACATTTACCTCCCAAGTTTACACACATACCCACAAGAACACACATTTACACAGGGAAGTAAGAAACCCTAGGCCTCTTCCAGACAAAACACTGCTTCCTGCTTCCTTCCTCCAACCCACCCTTCCAGCCCTGCCAGTTCTCTCTACAGAACAGTTCTAACTGAGTAGCTTCTGCTCAAAACCCTTCAATAGTTCCCCCTGCCATCACACCAGGCCGATGCTCTCTGGTTTGACATTCAGGGCTTCTGGATACGACTCCTTCCCTGGGGAGGCAGAATAATGGCCCCGCAAAGAGGTTCACATTCTAATTCCTGGAACCTGTGAATGCATTACATGGCAAAAGGGACTTTGCAGATGGAATTAAGGACTTTGAGAGGAAGAAATTATCCTGGATTATTCGAGTGGGCCCAATCCAATGACACGAATCCTTGTAAGTGGAGAACCTTTCCTGGCTGTGGTTAGAGAGATGTGATGGAAAAAGGGTCAGAGATTGGGAGTTCCCTAGTGGTCCAATGGTTAAGACTCCACGCTTCCACTGCAAGGGGGCGCGGGTTCGATCCCTGGTCAGGGAACTAGGATCCCACATGCTGCACGGCCAGGGAAAACTCCAAAGGGTCAGAGGGCTGTGATGTTGCTGACTTTGAAGATGGAGGAAAGGGGCCACGAGCCAAGAAATGCACATAGCCTCTAGAAGCTAGAAAAGGAAACGGATTCTCCCCTAGAGACTCCAGAAAGAAATGCAACCCTCCAGACATCTTGATTTTACCCCAGTGAGACCCATGTTGGACTTCTACTGAACTGTAAGATAACAAACGTATACTGCTTTAAGAGACTAAAGTTGTGATAACTTATGACAGCGATAGAAAACGCATACATTCCCCACTGAGGCTCCCTCCAGCTAGTTCGTCTCTGGCCATTTTTACCCCAGACACTACGGGTTTCCCTCCCTCCACACCTCTGCTCATGCTGTCGGTCCATCCAGGATGTTCAGATCACCTCTCTCCCGGGCTCCTACTAACAACCACCTTTCACGCTAAACTGTCCTCAGCATCGACCACCTGCTATCAGCGTCACCTTCTGCCTGCTCACCCCCTGGGCTCCCCACTAGACCATAAACTCCTTATTTCCCTCTGACTCCACGACCAGGAATGGTCCACAGAGGTTTGAAGAGTGGACCTGGGCATCCTTATGTAGAACCTCTGGCTCTTGGCCCCTAACTGCATCAAGGTCACCTGGGGATCTTAAAAAATCCCAATTCTACCAAATCATTGTGGAAGAATGGGAGGTAGCGCCACATGTGTTATTGGGAGAAGATTTCCAAGATTCAGAGTTAGGTGAAAGAAGCAGGGAGTTGAAGAGTGAGTAAAATATGTTTCCATTTGTGTGAAAATTTTTTTTATATAATTAAAAAATTTTGACTATCTTCGGAAAGATATGAAAAAAAAATAAGAGTACATAGCCCCCTGGAACTTTCTGAGTCCTGTACCACATATACTTATTACCTATTCACACACAAAAGTAAAATTTTAAAATTCAAAATACTGATTCTTCTTGTACAGTCAGAAAAGGAGCCAGGATGTCCCAGTTGGGATGCAGGAATCTGTGTCTAAAGTACTGCCTGCCAGCTTATTCCAAGTCAGGAACTGAATTTTTAGGAAGAGGATAGAGCTAGGATGCAAAGGATGTTTGAAAGCATAACCTTAAAATGCACTTAATCGGAAAAATGAAAGCTCTCCAAGGGATTGCAAAGCCAGTTTTGGGAACCCACTGATTTAATCCCTTCTCTGCATTTTATGGATGAGGAAAGAGAGGGAGTGTGACTTGCCCAAAGCTACACAGCCAGCCAGAGGGACAGGCCAGTGCCCCAGCAATGTCTGATAATGACAATGACAGATTCCCAACCTCTGCCCACCCTCCATGCAAAGACTTCTCCCTTAGAAGACCCTGCCGACTCACAGGGCAGGAGGACAGAAAGATAGAGAAGAAAACATCTTTTTTTTTTTTTTAATTTATTTATTTTTTGGCTGTGTTGGGTCTTTGTTGCTGCGCACGGGCTTTCTCTAGTTGCAGCGAGGGCTACTCTTTGTTGCGGTGCATGGGCTTCTCATTGTGGTGGCTTCTCTTTGTTGCAGAGCACAGGCTCTAGGCACGAGGGCTGCAGTAGTTGTGGCACGTGGGCTCCGTAGTTGTGGTTCACGGGCTCTAGAGTGCAGGCTCAGTAGTTGTGGCACACGGGCTTAGTTGCTCCGTGGCATGTGGGATCTTCCCGGACCAGGGCTCGAACCCATGTCCCCTGCGTTGGCAGGCGGATTCTTAACCACTGCACCACCAGGGAAGTTGGAAAACACCATCTTTAATCAACCCACCTGCACAGAAACCAGGGCAACACTCCCTGCCTTGCAAGGTCCCAGTGAGAAGAAAACAGTCTCCTTGAAAAAACCATCTTACAAAAACAAAAGGCTTCAAAGCACCAGTGGCTCAAGTCGTTGAATAGAAAGGGGCTTGGGGGTGAGATGACAGCTGGCTGGGGGTGGCTCTGAGAAGAGAGGGCTGGAGGCAGGACTTGGTCCAGGAGCAGAGCAGCAGCCAGGCCTGAAGGGAACTGTTGCCCTCCTGAGCTGTACCCATAGCTAACCAGGCTCACCATTTGGGACCTTGGGCCCTGTAGTGACCAGAGGGACTCCTGGGTTAGGCTCTTTGGCACAGACCTGCAGATGGGATGGTAGGGTGGGGTCCAAGTTCAGGATATTTTGGCCTTAGATGGGAGGGAATGCTAGATCAGAGGGTGGAGAGCAAGGAATGGTCCCCATGGATGGGCTCAGGTGTGCAACCGTCTGTATTTCCATCTGGTTCCCCCGTGCCTCCCACCCTCCTTCCTAAGCCAGGACCACTCCTACTTCACAAACTGGAAGCTGAGGCCTGATCCTCCTGCCCTGAGATTCACCAGTCAGCGCACAGGATGCAGGGTCCTCAGAGCTGTCTGTGGAGGGAGGCGAGGAGAATGGGCCCTCATCTCTACTTGCTCTTAAGGAAGGGTGCTGGCCCTCCAGACCCCCCACTATGACCCCCACCCCCATTCTGCCTCTTCAGAACAACTTCTGGATTTGTTAGAGGTTGCTTCTGGACACCGGCGTGATCATCAACACTGGTGATCTTTGAACACTGTTGACCAGGCAGCACAGATGAGCCCTTTTCCACTCCGAAACCACAGGTCTTCCAGCTGGTGAGGTGGATGGAGCCACCAGGGGTTGGCAGAGTTGCTGAAGGGGTGGGGGATCATGGGTGCAGCAGGCTCAGGGACGTGGAAGGGGGTGGGGCGACTGAGTCGTGTCCCCCCTTTGCTAGAGAGAGCTTGAAAGCTTTGCCAAGGGTGGACAGAGGCCGAGTCTAAGAAGGCTTCCCTGTGGGTCAGGCTGAATTCAGGGCTCTGGGATCCGTCCATCCTGTTCCCAACAAGAGAACGAATATATTGCTTTAAGAGAGGAGTTAGCAAGTGGTGGTGGTGGTATGTGAGTGTGGTGTATATCACATGGGTTCTAGAGTGGCCAAGCTGGAAGGGGGCTCGGAAATGGGTTTTGGAGTCTGAAACTACAGATCATATTCAAGGCCTGCCGCCACCAAAAGCCCAGCTGTGTGGCCTCAAGCAAATTGCTTTACATCTCTGGGCCTCAGTTTCCGTATCTGCAAAATGGGGATTATGTAAAATCCCAGTATAGTCCAGGGAATTGAGAGTCAAGTGAAAAGGCTAGAAAGAGCTCCATTTACGAAGGGAATATTTTAATTATTTGAGGTCGGAAACTGAGGCCCAGAGAGGGTAAGGGCTTTGCCAGATGTCACATAGAGAGTTAGTGATGGAGCTGCGATTAGAACCCAGAACTCCTGCTTCTAGTTCAGGGTAACTTTCCCCAGGGCTGGTGAATGAATGTGGTGAGATGGGGGTGAGTCTGTCTGTCCTGTCCTTTCTCTCTGGACAGGGAACAGGATGCTGGGTGAAGAAGGGTGAAAGGGAGAGGCTGGAGAAGGGCGGGAGGCTCCGGCACACGCCAAGGTGGAGATAAAAAAATACAAACCCCGCGAACCCCCTCCCCCGCCCCCGCCCCACCCCTTAAGTCCAGGCGGCTAAGCGCCAAGTCCATGTCTGCTTCGGACCCATGTCAAGCCGACCCAGGCTGCAGTCCGGTCAGCGAGCCGCCAGGGAGCACGCCTGCCATCTTGGCCAGAGCTCGCGGCTGCGGCGGTCTGTCTAGCCGCGGGGGTGGTCGTGGGGCAGAAGCTACTACCCCGCCCTGCAGGAAACAAAGGCAGGTTAGGGAAGTGGACCCCTAAGTAGGGAGGCGGCGAGACCCGGCTGCCCTCTCCGCTCCTCCCTCCCCTTCTTTCTCCTACACTAACGCCCGAGCCGGGGTCCCTCCACCCCACCCTGCTCCGCGCCGTGACCCACGTGTACAGAGGCTGCAGTTGTAAATGCGACGTCTTCTGCGGCGCCTGGTATCCATAGGAGTCAAAACCGCCGATGAAATCAACTGCGGAAGGGCAGACGGCACGTGGTTAGAGACGGGCCTGTGAAGGGGGCAAGTTATGGGAGGCTGGGTCCTGAAAGGGAGGGATCTGAGGCCAGACCCTGTACAGGGCCTTAGGGGTTGGGCTTTGTTCCAGTGTCCTGATGGACGGGCCAAGGCCCAAGAGGCTAGAGAGCTGGGGGGTGGATGGGGAGGGTGGCCCTTTAAGGGAGAAGGGTGCGGAGAGGCAAGACCCGTTGGGGGTGGGAGTGGGACGAACTGGGAATGGTTGGTGCTTGACAGGAGTGGGGCTGTGGAGCCCCTGAGAGCGACAGGAAGGGGCCTAAGAGGGGCAGGTAGGGGGGCAGTGCTGGAGCCTTGGATCGGGCACCTGGGCGTCTGGGCCTCAGCCCAGAATGGGCTGGCTATTCAGATCCCCACTCACCCTGCTGCCTCTTCTTCCCCAGCCCCCAGAGGGGCCCCTTAAATCAGGGATCCCCAACCCCCAGGCCACAGACCGGTACTGGTGTTAGGAACCGGGCCACACAGCAGGTGAGCGGCAGGCAAGCAAGCGAAGCTTCATCTGTATTTACAGCCGCTCCCCATCGCTCGCATTACCGCCTGAGCTCCGCCTCCTGTCAGATCAGCAGCGGCATTAGATTCTCATAGGAGCGTGAGCCCTGCTGTGAACTGCGCATGTGAGGGATCTAAGTTGCACGCTTCTTATGAGAATCTAATGCCTGATGATCTGAGGTGGAGCTGAGGCCGTGATGCTAGTGCTGGGGAGCAGCTGCAAATACAGATTATCATTAGCAGAGAGGTTTGACTGCACAGAGGCCATAATAAATCAATGCACTTGAATCATCCTGAAAGCACCCCCCCCACCCCCCGTCCACGGAAAAAACTGTCTTCCATGAAACCGGTCCCTGGTGCCAGAAAGGTTGGGGACCGCTGCCTTAAATAACCCAGGGCTCCCTCCTGCTCTGGCCCCTGTCCAGGGTGCTGACTGCGTGGGGTGGCACGCGGCCAGGTTTCCCCAGTTCCCTAGGGGCTCCGCACTCACAGCTGTCCTCCTCCTCCAGGAATACTTTGCTCACGTAGCAGGCGAACACGAAGCCGAACAGCTGGGGGAGGACACAGCGCGTCAGGGAGGGAGGGAGGGAGGAGAGGGAAGCTCTTCCTTCACCCCCTGCCTGGCCCTGCCCACCCCCGCTGGTGGGTCCATGTGTGCTAAGAGGAAGGCAAACACATAACAACTCCAAGTCAAATGACTGCGCCTTAAACTTAATATACCTGGTTCTATTCACCGTTCTGGGAGTATGATTTTGGACAAGTAATTATTTTACCTCTTTGAGCCTCAGTTTCCCCAGTTGGACCTGGGCAATACCTTACTGGCTTGTTAAGAGGAAAGAGGATCATGGAACTGTGTGTGTAAAGTGCCTAGGGCAGGGCTGAGACAGGCAGGGGGACAGGAACTCACAGCCAGGAAGATCTGCAGGGCACTGCTGAGTGCTTCAATGTAGGGATAGTCAAGCAGGCAGCCGGTGACCGAGATGACATGGTGGTCCTCCAGGGCCAGGCGGGAGTTCAGGACAGGTGTCACCAGGCAGCCTGGCCCGTTCTCCATCCACCAGGAGCGGTGCAGGGATGTGTTGAAGGTCATGATGAAGTCCCGGTCCTAGGGGCAGAGGGGCCTAGGATACTGAGCTTGGGCCGGAGGTGGTGGGGGTGGGGCGGAAATCCTCCCCAGGCTCCAGGAGACTTCTTTTTTTTTTGGGCAGCACCGCACTTCTTGTGGGATCCTAGTTCCCTGACCAGGGATCGAACCCGGGCCCCGGCAGTGAAAGTGCCGAGTCCTAACCACTGGACCCCCAGGGAATTCCCTCCAGAAGACTTTATATAAGGTCTGCTTCACACCTGGGTTGTTGTAACAGCTTCCCTTCCTGGCTTGATTTGCGAAAAGTATGGAAGTCTGTATCTGCAAGTCTACATTTGGCCAGTAGGTGGCGCTTGATGACCATGCAGGCCTCACTCCTCTATCAGAGATGGAAGGGGCTGCTTCAAACCCACAGGAGTCTCAGAATTTCAGGGCTGGAAGGGACATTAATGGTGACGGGGTCCAATTATCCAGCTGTTGGTGAAATTCTCAATACAGACCCCTTCACAGCCCATTCAGCCTCTCCACTGCTCCCTGTGCGTGACCCTGGGCAAACCTCTTTAGACCTTGGTCTCCCCGTTTGAAATGGAGAAGGGGCTGGCCTACATCAGAAGTTCTTACCCACGTGTGCATCTGTTTTCCTCAGTCCATGCACTCAGGCAGTCTATTAACAAATATTCACTGCATGCTGACTTGGTGCCAAAAACTGAGACGTTCGATCTCCTTTCATCCCCTCAGCAACCACATGAAATTGGGGTTTCTATTCACTATACTTACTAGATGACGAAATTGAAGCTCAGAGAGGGTAAGCCACCCTCGGGACCGCGAGGGAATTCCCCATCACTTGTTTTTAAGAAGTACAGAGGATGCCAGAAATGAAAACGTAGGGATAGGGGACAGGGAGCACAGATTACTCGAATGTGTAGAGGGCGGTCTCTTCAAGAGATGCTGCCCCTGAGACCCACACCACAGGAGCCCTCGGGGCAGGGGATGGGAACGGTCAGTCTCTGCTCTCTGGCACTGCCAGGCCTGAGGCTTACCTGGGACAGCTGTCCGACCTCCAAGTAGAAGCAGATGATAAACGCATTCCAGCCAACCCAAAGCACCAGCCAGGCTGCATACTGGGGAAAGCAGAGGTGGGATCAGGGTGGGGCCTGGAGGAGTGGGGATGGGGCGGGTCAATGGACGGAGGAGACCTTTGTAGGGGAAACTATGACAGTGCCTCACTCAGAAAGCAATATAGTTTACACATCATTTTACAACCATCCAGTCCTTACCAGAGCCCTGCAGGGAAGGCGCTGTCTTTCTCTTTAAAGATAACTAAGTTAAGGCTCAGAGAGGTTGACATTTTCCAAGATCACACAGCTAGGAAGAGGTAGAGCTGGCATGCAAACCTAAGTCCTCTGGTAGCTAATCCTATCCACTCTGCGGAGAACCACAGACACCAGATGGCATCCTACCCACGGCAAAGAACTAGAGAGGAGCTGGATATTTCCACCCAAATCCCATGCCTAAGCCAGTGGCAGCCGTCTGGCAGACAGTGCCGTTTACAGTGGTGCCGGGGGCTTTCCTGAGAACTGGAGAGAAGGGTCCTCTTATCTCAGGTGAGGGAGAGCTTTGGAAGGGCCCTGTTCACCTGGCTTCTGGAACTGAGCCTGTGGGAGGTGTGGAGAAGCCCTAGAATGAGCGCGAGTGGGCTCTGGGGGGGGCATGACATTACATGGCATTGTTACTTTGGGTGTCAAGCATTTCTGTCATAAATCTATCAGAAAGCCTTTTCCCTCAAGAGAGGTGTATAAATGAGTCACTGAGGAAGAGCAAGGGACAAGGATGAGACTAGTTGAAAACAGGAGTTTGATAATCAAGGACCAGAGCTTGGAAAGAGGAAGTAGGAGGAGGGAGCCAGGGACATAATGCACTCCTGGGATTGGGGCACAGGAGGCACTGGCCTCAAGGCCACACTAGCCACACTAGACCACATTTTTGATGAACATCAAGGGACAGAAGCCAAGCCTTCCTGAAGCAACTTGAGAAACCAAACAAGATGAAGTCCAGCCCTCGCACGGGCTTACTGGGCAGCGTGGTGATGCGGCAGGAGCCTTCGCTCTGGACAGGATGCTCTAACCCTGCCACTTATTAGCTGTGTGACTTTAGGAAGCCTTGTCACCTTTCTGAGCCTCATTTCCTCATCTGGAAAATGGAGATAAGATATACTTCGCAGGGCTGTCATAAAGATAAGTAAAGCAGGTGAAACTCTTAGCACGTGCCTGGAATATGGTAGGCACTCACTAAATGATATACCTTGCTAATATTTGGAATTTTCTGTAGAAAATTCTTTAGGAAAAATACTAATTTTGTCTCCACTGAGCAAAGAAGCATTGGGATTTGAACATCCACATCACCAGCTGGGCTGGAGCCCAGCCAGTGGCAGGGGTCTAGGTGCCCAGGGTGGAGGGCAGCTTTGGCTGGAGAACAAGGTGGGAACGGATGGGGATGAGAAGAGGGGGTTGGCTTGTGGAGAGGCCAAGTGAGCCATACCAGAATGAGGTACCGGGAGCGGTACTGCACGGTACCAAAGATGCCCAGGATAACTGCCATGATGTGCAGGAAGTTGGCTAGGATAGGAGCCCACTGGTAGCCCAGGAAGTCAAAGATCTGCCGCTCCAACGCAGCCACCTGTGGGAAAGAGCAGGCTGAGGCCACAGTCACCACCTAAAAAAGGAGGACAGGTACTCCTTTTCAACCCTGTGGAGCAGGTGACACCAGTTACCATGGTGATGAGGAACCATGACCTGATTATACACAAGTCTCAGAGCCATCCCAGCCCCGCAGTTCCAAAGGGATGCTGGGAAGTGAGGACAGGTCTGTGAGGATGAGCGGGACAGAGCCCTGTTCATCACTTAGGGGTGGGCTAAAGGGAGATGGGAGCTGGGGTTCAGAATGCCTTCCTCCCTGCCAAGAAGCCTCCCCATTGGCATCTATACTTTCCCTGGGGGGCGGGTCTCTGCCCGTGGTCAGGATCCAGACTGCCTCCCCCTAGCTCTGGCCTAGGGCTGAGCCAGGGCCCTGGAGACCCCGGGGAAGCCTGGGGGCTCGGTCACATTCTTCCAAGGACCCCTATCTGGAGGTTGCCCTGGCCCACGGGATCCATGGGCTACAGAGAAAAGGGATTTTTTTCACTCCCTGTCCCTGAGGGAGCTGTAGTAGGTTGCACAATTGGCCTCAAATTCTTTCTCTTCCTACTTCCGTGCTCTTTAGCAGTGCCCTCCCACACTAATTTTGTGCTTGGTCACGTGACATGCTTTGTTCAAGGGGACTTTAGCAAAGAGGAAGCAAGTGAAGGCTTGAAAAACGCCGGTGCATTGGAGCTTGCCCACTTGTTATACTCGTAACACAGAGAACACCTTGTGAAAGAGCTCAAGCCGACCTGCTGGAGGAAGAGAAGCCACAGAGAAAAGAACCAAGGCACCCCAGCTGACAGACAGTCAACCATCAACACACACGAGTGAGGCCATCCTAGATCATTCAGATGCTAGCCAACCCACCAACTGACCAAAGACAGGTCGCCAGACCAAAAAATCTCCCAGCTGACCCACAGAATCGTGAGCTAAATAAAATGGTTGTTTTATTTTTTATTATTATTTTTCTTCAATTTTTGGCTGTGCCACGTGGCTTTCACGATCTTAGTTCCCTAACCAGGGATCGAACCCAGGACCATGGCAGTGAAAGTGCTGAGTCCTAACCACTGGACCACCGGGGAATTCCCTAAAATGGCTGTTTTAAACCACTGCATTTTGGAGGGATTTGTTATGCAGCAAAAGGTAACTGATATAGGACTCAGTCAACACTCCCTTTCCAGAAGCCCCTGGTTCAACCTTTCAGCTGATACATTTAGGAACAAAGGTACCAAGGATACCAGTTGTTACTGACTGTCCCATATTCCTTCTTCTGTTGACAGAACTTATCTCTTTGTTTTGGAAACTGCCTCCCAGACCCTCAGTCCATGTGGCTTGGGTGGGGCTGAGCCCACTTCTAATTTCTTTTTTTTTTTTAATAAATTTATTTATTTTATTTATTTATTTTTGGCTGTGTTGGGTCTTCGTTCCTGTGTGCAGGCTTTCTCTAGTTGCGGCGAGTGGGGGCTACCCTTTGTTGCGGTGCGCGGGCTTCTCATTGCAGTGGTTTCGCTTGTTGCAGAGCACAGGCTCTAGGCACGTGAGCTTCAGTAGTTGTGGTATGCGGGCTCAGTTGTTGTGGCTCATGGGCTCTAGAGCGCAGGCTCGGTAGTTGTGGCGCACGGGCTTAGTTGCTCCACGGCATGTAGGATCTTCCTGGACCAGGGCTTGAACCCGTGTCCCCTGCATTGGCAGGCGGATTCCTAACCACTGCGCCACCAGGGAAGTCCCCCCACTTCTAATTTCTGCAGTGGGCTAGTGACCCAAGTCTAAGCAAATAGGCAACACACAGTGATCTGTCCAGGGATGGGCACTCAGCCTGCACCCTGAGAGTTATCCTGGATACTTGCTGGGGCATCAGGACAGAGATGCCACCTGCCAAGATACCTGGATGGGCATAGTGTCAGCTGAGAGCTGTTGGTGGCTGTCTTTGCCACCACTTGGGGGACAGCCAGCTTGAGGAGGAAGCCAAAGCTAAAGGAAAGAGAGTGAGGAAGGAAGAGTGAACAAACAAGGGGAGTGTCTGGGAGACATCGTTTTAGGTCTGAGGATCTAGCCATGCCTAAACAAATTCTCCCTCCTTGTACTTCTGATTCTGTCACTTGCACCCAAGAGTCCTGACTACATAGAAGGAGAGAGAAGAGGGTCTGCCTAGGGAGGAAGAAAGAAGATCCTGATAAAGTAAGAAGATCCCAGAAGCCTTTTTCCTGGCAGGGAGGCAAGAGGAGATGGAGCTGATGGTACCACACAGATGGCAAAGCTTGGGCAGAGACCCAGGAAGCTGCAGGCCCAACCCTGGCACCCACCCACCTGGCACCAGCCTGCCTCTTGCTGGTGACTCCCCTCCCAGAGCTCTGCAGATTGTAAAGAACCTTCCAAGTTCATCTCTCACTGGATACTTCTTGGCAGAAAGGCACTGCTGAGATCATTAACTCAGAAGAAAGAAACCATGAGGCTCAGAGAGGGGAAGTGACTTGCCCAAGGTCACACAGCAGGTTGGTGGCAGAGCCAGACAGCCATTCTGCCTTTGTCTGCCTCCTGTCCCACCTTGGCACCAACACACCACCTTTCCCAGTTGGCACTGGCTCGGGAGTTAAGACATGTGGTTTCTGGTTGAGAGCCTGACACTGGTTCCTGGCTTACTTGGGCAGGCTGCCTTCTCTGTGGGTCTTCAGATCCTCTTACATAGAGGCTGCCAGACTAAATGACCTCTAAGGGCCCTTCTGGTTTTGAATCCAGTGGCCTGCCAACCTTGGGGGAGAAACTCCCCAGGCTGCTTCCCCTCCCCACAGCTCCTGCCCCACTTCTCTTCTCCTTCCTACCCTGACTCTGTTAGGCCTTAGGGAGTCCTGGTGGTTTGCGGTCCAGCTGGATGCTCTCGGTTCAGCTGGCACAGGGTCCTGGCAAGGAGGGTGAGACAGAGTTGCCCAGGCTCGTAGTGTAGTTGGGGAGACACCCTGCCTGGATACAACTACCTAAACCTGACATCACCCCTACCCCCACTCTGGCCCTAGCTCAAAACTCCTGTGTTCTCAGGGACCTCATTGATAAAGTGAGCAGCACTGGAGTCACTAAAACTCAAGTTCAAACTGCAGTTCTGCTGTGTGACTTAGGGCAAATTACTTTCCCTCTCTGAGCCTATTTCTTTAACTATAAATGAGGAAGATAATCCCTCCCCTGAGAAGTTGTTGTGAGGATATGGAGACATCACATAAACTAATAATTAGACTTAATATACGGTGGTTAATTAGTAGGAGACCTAACAGTCAAAGCTTCTTAGTTGGGCTTTGAAGGCTGCTAGGATCTGGCTCAATTCTTTATTCCCAGCCAGTTCCTGCCCCCAAGCAGCTGAAATAACAGTTGAGGATCCACCATCATTTCCCTTTCCTTATATCCAAGTCCTCCTTGGTTTTCAAAACATAGCACAATTTTCTCCGTTCCTAGGAAGACCTCCTGACTGGCCCAAAGGGATCTCTCTTTCCACTGAATATGGAACACTGGCTGTTCTTGTCACTCTGAGCCATCCTTCCAGCCTCCCTCCAGCCTCCCATCCAACAACTGCCCATTCATTCATCAAAACGCCATCCACATCCATTTACTCCTCCATCTGACATCTGACATGCCCTCATCCATCCAGGGTACATCATTTACTTATTCACAGAACGTTTAGTCTGTGTCAGACCCTGTGCTGGCGCGGATATGCTGAAATGAATACGTTGCAGTCCCTGCCCTTTGGGAACTCAGAGCCTAGGAGGGGAGACGGATGGAAAATTGGACAGTTAAAAACCACTGTGATCAGCGGGATAACCCAGGCCTGAACGATGCTGCCTCTCCCTCCAACGGTGAGTGCAGAAATCGATGTAAATAAATAAATAGTTTAATTGAGATTCAGTGTCTTATAAATAACCCCAATTCTAAAGTTGTTATCTTTTATTCAAAAACAAAGGCAAATATTCCAGAACTCCTGCTTCTGCAGCAGTGACATGCAGGTAATTAACAAATAAAGATAAGAACAAAAAATAGGAGGAATATCTTCCCCATCTGGTGGCAATGACTTAGAAACAATAATGTCAGGGCTGCAGCGGTGGTAAATCATAACTGGCCTTGGAGTGTCTCTTTTTTTCTTCTTCCTTCTGGCCGCACTGCTCTGCATGTGGGATCTTACTTCCCCAACCAGGGATCAAACCTGTGCCCCTTGCACTGGAAGTGCAGAGTCTTAACCACTGGACCACCAGGGAAGTGCCTAGAGTGTCTTTTTTACTTTGATGGGAGGACCTGTGTGGAGACAATAGCAACCTACTCCGTTGCAAAAAGTTCAAGTACACGTGCATTGAGAGGGCAAAAGTGACTTCGGGGGGCTTCCCTGGTGGTGCAGTGGTTAAGAATCCCCTGGCCAACGCAGGGGACACAGGTTCGAGCCCTGGTCCGGGAAGATTCCACATGCCACAGAGCAACTAAGCCCGTGCTCCACAACTACTGAGCCTGTGCTTTAGAGCCCACGAGCCACAACTACTGAAGCCCGTGAGCCTAGAGCCCGTGCTCCCCAACAAGACAAGCCACCGCAATGAGAAGCCCACGCACTGCAACAAAGAGTAGCCCCTGCTCGCCACAACTAGAGAAAGCCCGCACACAGCAACGAAGACCCAACGCAGCCAAATTAATTAATTAATTATTTTTTTTAAAAAGTGACTTCAGGGATATTTTTTCCTGGTTAGCCTACAAGTTAGGTGAGGCTGGCTTCTTGGGCCTCTCTCCTAAGTGGGCCAGCACAGAAGCTTCTGTGGGCAACTGCTGTAGCCTCCCGCCTCATCTCCTGGCAGAAGGAGGCTGCCTACCGACCTACCGAATGCTTTTTCTAAACCACAAATCTGGTCGAATCACTCTTGTCATCTATGCAGCCCAGAGAGCCTGGGGTAATCCTTATGGCCTCTGGGTCAGCCAATCCCCCGGTCACAAGGACCCCAGATAAGCGGGATGAGTCCCCTGACTGTAGTCCCAGAAAGACAGATGAGATCCAGTCCCCCCAGCCTCACAGCCCTGTCTGGATCTGTCAATGCCCACAGAGTAAGGCCCACTTTCCTGCCCATTGGTCCTCTCTGCCCTTGATCTCCACAACGCTCTATGCCGCTTCCTCTGACCCAGCCCTCCCCTGGCCCCCGGCCCCCTTTCATGACCCCTTCCACACCAGCAAGTGTCTCTACGGCCTCGGCGCCTTCCCTAAGGGGTCCCCCCACCCCTTAAACGTTGCACCCAAGAACGCTGTCTTCCCTGTAGTCTTCTCAGTGACTCTGTTTCTCTTCTCTCATCCCATGCTCCTCAGGCCCAAAGGTGGGGTTGGTATCCTCTGGGGTCCCCAAACTGCCTGCAGAACTGTGCGACCCAGTGGCTATCCCACCCTCATCCACTGCTGGACTCATCAGCCACTGGCCTCCGGGTCTTGTCCCTTCCTTGAAAACGATCCCATGACCGCTGCATCATCCTGGTCGACTCTGACATCTGGGGGCCACCCCCTCCAGCACCCTAACCTCTCAAGTCCTCTCCCATGACCTTTGCTTCCATTCTTCCTTGTCCATGGCCACTTCTTGGAATGTGTCATCACCCATAACTGCCCTGCCTCCGAAGCCGCCAATTTGAGAGCCCCTCTCAGACACCCCAGCTTCTTCCCAACACCCTTCACGATGATGACGGGCCCATCAGCCTGCTGGGATCACGTGACCCCTCACTTCACCATCAGCTTTGCCTGTAACCCAAACTGTCATACTCCTCTGCCTTTTCATCACGTCTGGGAGGAAAAGCCCACACCTGGATGAACCCAATTAATAGTTTTCTCAGTTCTCGCAAAGCAGCCAAGCACTTCTGGAGAAAGTCACTCCACGGGGCAGACTGGGGCCACTGGAGATCCGGAATAATCGACTACAAGAAGCTCCCTGATGCTGTCCCACAACCCAACTAGGCTTCTCTGAGGAACTCACTCCTAGTATTTCAGATCTTCTTGCTGTCCTCACCCTCCTGGGTCCCCTTCGCCCCCACCCTGGTAAAGACCTGGTCTCCCCCCACCCCCTATACTTGACGCTCTGTCCCTCCCCGCACTAAAGGTCAATGCCTCCTCCTGCATTCTGAACCCTGTCTTCTACCTACTCGGCAGCCCACATCATCCACGATCTCTTCTCTTGTAAACCCAATCTCTTCCCCTGCCCAGAATCCTTCCCACTGGCTCCTAAACATGCTTAAGCCTCTTCTACTTAAAAAAATAAAGTAAATCGGGCTTCCCTGGTGGCGCAGTGGTTGAGAGTCCGCCTGCCGATGCAGGGGACACGGGTTCGTGCCCCGGTCCGGGAAGATCCCACATGCCGCGGAGCGGCTGGGCCCGTGAGCCATGGCCGCTGAGCCTGTGCATCCGGAGCCTGTGCTCCGCAACGGGAGAGGCCACAGCAGTGAGAGGCCCGCGTACCGCCAAAAAAACAAACAAGCAAAAAACAAAAAAAATAAATAGAAAGTCCCCTTTTCCCCCTCCAACTAATGCCTTATCTAGTCCAATGCTCTCACATCCAAAACTGTTTAAAGGTCTCCATGCCCTCCCTGCTACTCACCCCTCCACCCACTTGCTACAATTTGGTCCAGGGGTTAGGAGCAGAGCTGGGTTAGAATCCTGGAGCCGCTGGTTTTTCTACAACTCTGGGAAGTCACTTAACCTCTCTGTGCCTCAGTTTTCTCACCAACAAAATGGGTATGATTCATAGTACTTCCTTCATCTGGTTGTGAGGAGAGTCAGCATTATTTAAAATTACATTCCGCTGCCGAGCTCCCTGCCTCCCCCCTTGCTTTATTTTCTCCACGGCACTTATCACTGACTAACATACTATTCACTCCTTATTTACTGCCTCCTGCATTAGAAGGCAAACTCCATGAGAGTGGATGTTCACTGCTGCATTTCCAGCGGCGAGAGCCATGCCTGGAGCACACATTCTCCACCTCCTTGGCCTGATTCCGGTGCAGCCTATCCTCCTGCGCAGTCAGGCCCCTAAGTATCAGAGCACCTCAGGGCCACAGCCCAGCCCCTCTTCACACTCCACGTGTCCCAGCAAATGCATGTCCCCCCCCCCCCAGCTTCAGTTCCTTCAGCCTCCAGCCCCTTTATAACCAAGTACCCATTGGATGGTTCATCATGAACTTAATACATCCAAACCTAGTCCATTTGCAGTGATGTGGGCCCCATGATGTGTCCGGCTGCATGACCAAGAACGGTAAGCTGTAGGCCCTGGTCTTCCTGCTGCTCACCTGCGTTCCCAGTCTGTCATCAACTGGCTCTCTGCTCTTCTGAATCTCTCTCACATCTGGCCACCTTCCTCCCTCTACCTTCTCTCACCTGGCCAACTGCAATACCAGCCCCCAGTCTATTTCAAGCCTAACCCACCCCTGTTTCCGGAGTGAGGCTTCCACGAGGCTCCCCTGCTGCCCCTCCCCCTGCCCTTAGCTCCCCACCCCCATCCCCGATTATTTATTTATTGGGTAGCTGCCAGCTGAGGGGGATGCAGTTGCCATGGGAACTTTCAGCCCTGAGTCAGGGCTGCCTCTGCTCTCAGTAGGATGCTCTTGTCTGTCTAGACGCCAACCCCAGGAGCCCAACACCAGGTGGGGGGTTGGGGATAGGGAGTGAGAAATGAATAATGCAGATGGGCCCACCCCGGCCCCCAGGAAGCCGGCTGGGGGAGAGGGCGGGCAGAGGGCTGGGCTTGGGGCCACAGAACCCAACAGAAGTCTCTCGTGTCCAAGCCCTTGCCAGCCAGTTCTGCAAGTCAACTACTTTCCTGTCCAAAATTCCAGCCATATTGCCAGGGGACTTAGATACAGAAGTCAGGCTGTCTGGGGAATGACGAGGAAGGGGCTCCTGAAGTTTCTGGAGAATAGTTTGGTCGCGCCTGGTCTCCTTTACTGACATTAGTTCACACAGATGCTGAGGTGGGAAGAACCCGCCATTGGGGGTCAGGCACACCTGAGTTCCATTCCCAGCTCAGTCCCTGACTCACTGTGTGACCTCAGGCAAGTTACTCCCCTTTCTGGGAAAACGTCCTGAGGATTTGGACAGTGCATGTAAAGCTCTCATCCCGGTACTTGGTACACAGTTGGTGCTCAGGATATGACTACAGCCTTTGCTGCATCCCCAAACTCAAGCCCCCCTTTTCCCAATGGATTTCTGAGGCAGCTGACAAAATTAAACTCGACTCAGCCCCTCATCCGTGAAATGAGGTAGTGGGACTGAAGCTGCAGATGGCAGAACTGGAAGGACCCCTGGAGATCTGTTGGTCCAACCCCCTCATTAGAGAGGTGAGCAAACTGACAGCAGAGAGGGGCAGTGACTCGTCTAAGGAGAGGGTCTTCTCTCTTTCTCTGAGCTCTGCCCCCATCTCCAGGGTCCATCTGGCGTCCATGCCATTTGAGTATGAGTTGAAATAAACAGCCAGCAAGAGATTAAAAGGAGTACAGTCATGGAGACCAGGTAGTCTCTGGCAGGGTCAGGGAAGATGGGCCTAAAAGGGACTCAATTCAGCGAACAAATATTTCTTGAGCACCTACTACGTGCCAGGCCCGGGTATACAGCAATGAGCAAGGTGGCGTGGTTTCGGCTCCATAGAGTTCTAGTCTAAAGACAGATACCACAGTCCTCTGGGAGCTGATGAAGGGGGCTTCTGTGCCTGGTTTCCCACCCACTGTGCATAGTGACCTGTGGGGAGTTCTTTCTACCCCCAACACACGCACACATTCTCTCTCTCTCTCTTTCTTTTCCAGGGCTCCCACAGCCCTTCTGCCTCTCTCTGTCCCAGCCTGCATCCTGCTGGAAAATGGCCAAGGCTATCAGAGTTAAGTGAAAAAAAAACCAAAACAAGCTGCAGAACAATATGATTCCATTTATGTAAAAAAAACAAAAGCAAAAAAAAAAGACACATGAAATGTGTGTGATTGTAAATGCAGAATCAAGAGCCTGGGAAACATAACAAACAGTTATGAGAACTTCTCTCTAGGGAGCAGGAAGGGGGAAACTTTTACTTTTAAATACATAAACTTTGGTATTTCTAAGATGTTTTAAAACAAAGCTATAATTTTTAAAAAGTTAAGAGAAATGTTGTAAGATGTTGTTGACTCGTTGTTAGACTGTGTGAAAGAGCACTTGGGCGGCTCAGAGGATCTGAGGTCTCCTTCTGTGATGTGAATGTGCCTTGGGATCCAGGGCAAGACTCCTCTGGGCCTCAGTGTTCTCATCTGTACAATGGGGGCCTCTGCCGCTCCAAGTCGCTATCTAGGCCTGGTGTTGCTGCAGCCCGCCTGCCTTCAGGGGAACTGCCTTGGGGTCCTGTGACCTCTGCTGAGAGCCTAATGGCCCGTCTTCACCAGAAGGTGGTTCTGCCAGTCCCTGGTACAGCCTGCCTCTAGGTTCTGCCTGGGTCATCAGAGCCCTGCCTCTCCCTGACTACACACAGATCCACCATCACCCCTCCTCCAGGTGCCATCAGCCCTCTCCCCACAGGCCTTGTGCGGCCACCTTGATATGAGGAGGCTCAGTGTGGTCACTTGAGTCTCCTGAAGTCACTCAGACAGGATGTGGCAGAGCTAAGGTCTGAGCCCTGTCTCTACACCCACTGCTCTTCCCACTCACCAGACATCTCTCCAGAGACAGTCACGGGCATACGAAGGGACAGAGTGGAGGCGGGGGCAGAACCTGCTCTGCATCAAAGGGCCTCTGATGAGCCGCCCAGCCCAGCCTCCCATGGGCAGTGAAGTAACAGCTAATGTTTATTAACCTATTAGTGCCAGGCACTGTCCTGAGTACTTCACACCTGTTCATTCATTCATTCTACCAATTCATTCATTCATTCTACCAATTCATTCATTCATTCTACCAATTCATTCATTCAACCAATTCATTCATTCCTTCTACCAATTCATTCATTCGTTCTACCAACAGTTCTTGAGCGTCTTTTCTAGGCTTAGTGCTGAGAACTCAGTGGTGAATACAGAGGGCCCAGCTCCTGTCCTCACGGGATGACAGTCCTGCCCGTAGCCTCCTCAGTGCAGTCATCAGAACACCTGCCCCAGGCCAGAGAGCAGGGGAAGTGGGAAAGGGGCAAGAAGAGAGGAAGCTCTTTCCCACTAGAAAACTAGGGAATTCCCTGGCAGTCCAGTAGTTAGGACTCCGTGCTTTCACTGCCGAGGGCCTGGGTTCAATCCCTGGTTGAACTAAGATCCTGCAAGCTGTGCGATGCGGCCAAGCAACAAAACTAACCTCTCCCAATGGGTCTTAGAATTGTAGAGTCATTTATTGAGTACCTACTGTATACTACCCCTCATACTCGGGTCACATTTCTCTTTTTTTTTTTGGCCTGTGCCGAGTGGCTTGCAGGCCCAGGCCCCCGGCAGTGGAAGCGCAGAGTCCTAACCACTGGACCACCAGGGAATTCCTGGGTCACATCTCTTAATGTTCCCCCTACGGATAGATGAGGAAACTGAGGCTCAGGAAAGCCAAGGGGCTCACCCACGGGCACTCGGAAGAGCTGAGTCTGCAGCCGGTCTGCTGGGGCAGAGCCCTTTGCTCCCCACCAAGTGGTTCTCTGAGACTAGGCTACTCTCGCCCCTACAGCCCTGCTCCATAGCACCTTCTGCTCTCAAGGGTAACCTTCCTCCGCTCAGTGCTGCGCCCTCCTCCTCGGACAGCTCCCCAGCCCCCAAGTCCTCAGACTGCCATCTGTCTGTCCTCACACCCTCCCACTATGGCCCAGCCCCCTACCTCAGTTGGGCCTGGGGGAGCCAGGGAGCAGCTGGTCACTACCTTCCACGTAATTAGCCCTCAGAGACCATGCCTGGAGCTGTTAGAGAGGCCCAGGACTGTCTCAGTGGGCTGGTCTGGCCAGCCCTGAACCTGTCAGGAGGCAGCGGCTGGGGCTTGGCCTGTCTCCATGGCAACCCCATCCCCTCACCCCAGTGATTACTGACCCGTCCACAGCTGGGGGGCTCCTCAGGCCCCTTCTGGGCAGACCTATCCCACTATACCTCTGAGCTGGCAGCTCCATTAGAACAACAGGTCTGGTAGTGGTCTAATTAGCATATATCTACATTAATTTGCATAACTCCTGGGCCTAGCAGCCCAGGCTGATATCAAGGTCAGTCTAAAATCAAAGGGTCCCTCTAATCTCATGGGGTGCCTAGCTCCTCATCGACCATCTGGTCCAAACTCACAGGCGCCAGACTGGGAGGTGGTGTGGGCAGTGCAGAGAAGGGCCTTCAGGCCAGTGACTCTCTGTGACTCAGTCTCCTGCTCTGTAGAATGGGCACAAGGTGCCTACTTCACAGCGGTGTTGAGAAGATCAACACCGGGACTTCCCTGGTGGTCCGGTGGTTAAGACTCCAAGCTCCCAATGCAGGGGTCCCGGGTTCCATCCCTGGTCAGGGAACTAGATCCTGTATGCCGCAACTAAAAGATCCTGCATGCCGCAACTAAAAGATCCTGCATGCTGCAACTAAGACCTGGCGCAGCCAAATAAATAAATGAATATTTTTTTTAAAAAAAAGATCAAGGGGTCTTCTAGATTCATTCCCAAGTCCAGGCCTCACCCCACTCCTCCAACCTCCAATCTCCACTCCCAGAGCGCTCTGCTTCCTGCCTGTGGGGCAGGCCCTTCTTACAGGCCCATAAAAGCCTGCAGGAACCTGCTTTCCCCCAGGAGGCTCCTCCCACCAGGCCCTCCCTCAACCTTAATTTCTGGGTCCTGGCTGGAAGTGTATTAGAAGCTGCAGGCTACCAGCTTTGGCCTTTCATCAACACCTCTGGGCTTTGACCTGGTTGGTGCACAGCTGAGAAGCAGGGGAACAGAGGGCATCTGGCCTCACCCTGGCCCCCAGCACCACCCACTCCAGCGCACCCTTTGGAAAACCATGTGAGGCAGTTTAGGGCATGCTCTGGAGTCACACTGCTTGGGTTTATCTTCCAAATGAGCCTCAGTGTCTCCATCTGTAAAATGGGGACAACAAGCCACACTTCTTGGAGTCATGAAAATTAAATGAGATAATGTATGTCAAGAGCCTGACATAGTAAGCACTCCTTAAATGTTAACTGTTATTATTAAAGTAATGACAGTAATAAGAAAGAAACCTGAGACCACCTTGAGGGTCAAAGAAGGGTTTACAGAGGAGGTGATATTTAAATTTGGCCTGGAACTGACTATAAAAAAAAAACCCAACAGCACTGCAAACACTCTGGATGTCCATCAGAAAGACACACAGTAAATTATGGCATCTCCCTGTGATGAAACCAAGACAGCCATTACAACGGTGAGGAAAGAGGGCCAACCTGCGTGGTGTGAAAAGGCTGCAGGGCCACTTGAGATGTATGAACTTATTTTTGTGTAGAAGAAAGAAAAAGAGGCTTCCCTGGTGGCGCAGTGGTTGAGAGTCCGCCTGCCGATGCAGGGGACACGGGTTCGTGCCCCGGTCCGGGAGGATCCCACATGCCGCGGAGCGGCTGGGCCGTGAGCCATGGGCGCTGCGCCTGCGCGTCCGGAGCCTGTGCTCCGCAACGGGAGAGGCCACAACAGAGAGAGGCCCACGTACCACAAAAAAAAAAAAAAAGAAAGAAAAAGAATCATCAAACTGTTAACTCTGGAGAGTGGAATTGGAAGGGGTCTTTGAGAGTCAACTAGAGATATTTCTGTAAGGTTGTTACATTGATGAGTAATACTTTTATAAGAAAACAAAATAAAGAAGAAATTACTAGGGGATGAATGAGCATGGGCAAAACCCCTGAGGTGTGGGTGGGGTGACCAACTGTCCTGGTTGGCCTGGGGCTGTGGAGTTTCTCGAGGTGCAGCACTTGAGTGGATAAACCCCAAAGTCCCAGGCAAACTGGGACAAGCTGGTCACCCCAGATGTGGAAGGGTATGGACCACTTATGGGCCTGGGGACAGCTCTGGATGGATGAAATGAGGGGTGGCAGGGTGGGAACACTGGGCTGGGCCTCAGACCTAGAGCTTTATCCCGCTGGCCCCAGGAGCCAGGGAAGGTTTGAGCAGAGGGACATGGAAGCTGGATGCTTCAAAGCACGGGGCTCTCTGGCTGGGGAGGAGGCTGGAGGTGGGCGATCAGGTGGAGACGCAGAAGCCTTCCTTGGACGGCTGAGGGCAGGGCCCAGAATCCCCCTCCATGCTCGCGGTCCCACTCTCCTAGAAATCCCACCTTCTTAGAGATGCCCTCTCTACCTCTGCCCCTGTCCCCGTGTCCAAACTGTTGGCACAGCCCCAGCGCCAATCCTCCAACAGGCTCCGGAGCGGGCAGTGAAGGCCCGGGAGGAGGGCGCCCTCCAGAGAGAAGCACTTCAGACAGCGTGGAGGGGAAGACAACCCAGATGGAGAAAACCCACCAAAAACCAGGCTCTCCCAGGAGACGCCAGCTGCAGACAAAGGGACATTTGGATAAATATAAAGGTGATTAACCAGATCTCCCCATTAAGTATAATGAATGACACCACATAATTAAGTCAAAAACTCATGGCAGAAAGCACCTTAATGGAGCAGGCACTTAGGCAGGGAGAATTCATTAAGGAGGTGTGGAGAATTTCAGGAGTGGCTATGAGGATGGAGGCAGGTGGCAAAGACCAGAAGGTTGACAAAAACAATCGGGAATTAACATCTGTCCAGAATGGGACTGAGAACAGAGCCCAGGAGTTATCAGCCCAGGCTCTGGAGTCAGGCAGACCTGGGATGGAGTCCCAGCTCTCACGTACAAGCTGTGGGACCTGGGAAAGTCATTTCTTGGAGCCTCAGTTTCCTTACCTGCAAAATGGGAATACACTTCCTGGGGTTGTGAGGATTCAGTGAGGTAATGTGAGTAAAGGACTTTGCATATAGTAAGTGCTCAGTAAATTATCATTAATTGGACAAGTCACTTTCCCTATTGGGATCTTAATTTCTCACTGACAAAAAGAGGATAATGTCCTATCTTCTTCCCAGAGAAACTGGAGGATGAAGATCACAACTGTGAAAGCAATTGCTATACTATAATATGCTTTTTAAACTGTGAAGTGCTCTACCCACATCTGTCATTATTAGGATAATTATTAAGTCCTTGGTTTCATCCCAAGGCCAGATTCTTGCTGTTTCTTCCCAGAGAAGCTATACAGTGTAGTGGTTAAAAGTGTGGCCCAGAAGCCAGACTGTCTGGGTTTGAATTTGACCTTTAACGCTTACTAGCTGTGTGACCATCAGCAAGTCACTTAACCTCTCTGTGCTTTAATGTCTCCATCTGTAAAATGAGGATGATGATAATAGTACCTACCTCATGGGGGTGTCGTGAGGCCTAAATGACGGAAGATGTGTAAAGCATTCAGAACATTTCCTGGCCAACGGCTATAGGTAAAGCCAGGTTAACTGCGATGATTGTTACCCATCGTGTAGACTCCGGGCCTGAATCCCTCACAGGTTCAGAGGACTCCTGTTCTGAAGGAGACGAGACCACAGTCGTCCTGGTATGCAGGCCCCTTTGGGGCCAGGTATTACTCCACGCCCCCCCCAAACCCCCACCTCACTCCATCCAGTCCAGCAGCTGCCTGGCCCAGCCTGGCCCCTTGCTCCACCCTTGCTCTTCTCACTCACCCACCGAGCATTCGTGGACACTGACTCTGTGCCAGGCCTGCACTGGCTGCACAGACGACCAACTCCAAGTGTCTGCGTAGTGAGAGCAGAGAAGAGAGCCAGGCCTCCACTCTGGGCACCTGCCCTGTACACGTGGCTTCATGTCCATTTCACTGACTCCTTTCACTCTTGAGAAGTGTCATTTTACACATGTGGAAACTGTGGAGCAGGGAGTAAAGTCACAGACCCCAGGTCACAGAGCAGGATTCAGACACACAGCTGTGGGCTCCAGAGCCTGCACACTGCCCCACATTTCCCTATTAGCTCCTCTGGTCCATGCACAGCATCGCTGCCACCGTGGCCTGACCACCTCCACCCCTCCGCCACTGCTGAAACTGGTGCCCTCTCAAAGGATCCGTGACAGCCACAGAGAATGCTGAGATGTGTTCTGTTCAAGCCCATCATTTGGGGACCTCCCTGGTGAGGCAGTGGTTAAGAATCCGCCTGCCAATGCAGCGGACACGGGTTCGAGCCCTGGTCCACGAAGATCTCACATGCCGCGGAGCAACTAAGCCCGTGCGCCACAACTTCTGAGCCCGCGCCTACAGCCCGTGCTCCGCAAAAAGAGAAGCCACCGCAGTGAGAAGCCCGTGCACCACAACCAAGAGTAGCCCCTGCTCGCCACAACTAGAGAAAGCCCACATGTAGCAAAGAAGACCCAGCGCAGCCAAAAATAAGTAAATAAATTTATAAAAAAACAAAAAGCCCATCATTTGCGAGCAGTGTGAAGTCCAACAAGTCTAAACCTCCTAAGCCTCGGTTTCCTCGTCTATAAACAGGAAAAGAATTAAATCTACCTTTCGGAGTTGACATTAAAGGATGTAAAGCAGCGTACCTGGCACAGAAGGCACACCCAACAGATGCCATTCTTTGGTCCCTCTGGGTCCAATCCTTCCGCCCACCCCCATCCCCACTTTTGTAGATGGTGTTCTGAAGTTTTCTCATTCCTTCAGTGAAGGTTTCTTTCATTCCTTCTGGAGGCCTTTCTTCTAATAAGACAAGGCCTTCCTGCAGCCATTCTGCTATCACCTCAAGCAGGGCGGCCTGCCTGCCTTCACAGCACCCCCGCAAAGCTCCACTGTTAAGTGTGCTATTCGCTGGGTCCCAGGGCTCCTTCAAAGAGCTCCCTTGAAGCTGACCTGGCGCTCCCTCTGAGCCAGCCCGGCTAAGCCAGTCTTTTTTTTTTTTCTTTTGCGGTACGCGGGCCTCTCGCTGTCATGGCCTCTCCCGTTGCGGAGCACGGGCTCCGGACGCGCAGGCTCAGCGGCCATGGGTCACGGGCCCAGCCACTCTGCAGCACGTGGGATCTTCCCGGACCAGGGCACGAACCCATGTCCCCTGCATCGGCAGGCGGACTCTCAACCACTGCGCCACCAGGGAAGCCCTGAGCCAGCCTTTGAGAGCGGTCAGCCCTTGCCTGTAGCAGAGGCGCTCCGACAAACACCGGACAAGATGCCTCTGTACAAAAACCTCCCGACTTTCCGTGCCTCCTCCCGACTCTGCCTTTTCCTTCCTGGACTCTGGTGTGAGTCTATGACAACCTGTCTGACTCAGAAACTGATGATGCTGAGACCTTGGGCAAATCATTTGACCTTTCAGGGCCTCAGTTTTCTCATCTGTAAAATGGGACTTGTAACCCCTACCCTTCTTGCCTCCCAGGTTGAGGGGTGGATTCAATGGGATAACTGACACCTGGGAACCATCAAGCTCCCCCCCTTGCTGGGGAGACCTCCAGGGCTCGCACTTTCTGTTCCAACTGGGTCAAGAGAAGCAGTGCAGTAAAGCCCAGGCCCCTCCTTCCCACCTGAGCACCCCCAACAGCAGAACTGACCTCCAAGGAGTCTGGTGCAAGAGAGGAATCTCCTGGAAGTCTGTTTTATCTTAAAAGAATATGCCCCTAATATTGTGCTCTGACACAGAGCCTTCTCCTTCGATCATTTCCCGCCAGGTCAGGATAGAATAGATGCTCTGCAAAGATGCAGATCTCTATCCTGTGGCTCAGCCTCCTCCTGCCCCCAGCCAGGCAGGTACAGGAACTGCAATCTAAGGAGCCAGCCAGACCGGGTGCAAATCCTGCCTCCACACTTACCCACAGGCCACACAGCTAGTAAGCCATTCAGCATGGCTGAGGCTGTTTCCTCATCTGAAATGGGGATAACTGATCCCAGGGCCCACGTCTGTGGGTCAGGCCAGGGTAAGGCTGAGGGGAATGAGTGAAGAGAAAGGGTCCAAACCTGAGGTCAGGGACATGGAAGCTGAGTCATTGTAGGAAGGGTCTTGAGAAGACTGGGCTCTTCAGGCCATTATGAGACCTTTTCATTCTCCTTTCATTTTCTCAACCATTACATCGTTACTGAATGTCAGTCCCAATACTAGACATTGGAGATACAGCGGTGAACAAAAGCAAAAACAGACACAGCCGCTGACTCAACCAAACACTCCACTAAATGGGAGCAGAAGGGAACGTCCTCAGCCTGGTAAAAGGCATCTATGAAAACCCCCACAGCTAATCCCGTACTTAATGGTGAGAAACTGAACGTGTTTCTCCAAAGATCAGGGATGAGACAACGATGTCGACTCTCCTCACTTCTATTCAACATTGTATTGGAGGTTCTAGCCAGGACAATTAGGCAAGAAAAAGAAAGCAAAGGCATCTGGATTGCAAAGGAAGAAGTAAAACTATCTCTATTTCCATATGGCATGATCTTTTTTTTTTTTAATTGAATGAAAGATTCTTTAAATTCTATAGTGCTTTACAATTTTCAAAAGTTTTACCATAATGGAAAAGAATATGAAGAAGAATATGTAAATATATGTATAACTGAATCACTTTGCTGTACACCAGAAACTAACACAACGTTGTAAATCAATTATACTTCAATTTTTAAAAAAGTTTCACACAACTAATTTCATATAATAGCCCTTTTTTCCCCATCCCTATATTGCCCCTCCCCCTTCCCTCTCCCTACTGTAACCACTAGTTTGTTCTCTGTATCTGTGAGGCAGATGACATGATGTTGTATATAGAAAGCCCTAAAGAATCCACAAAAAACTTAGAGCTACTAAACCAGATCAGCAAAATTGCAAGATCCAAGGTCAACATACAAAAATCAGTTGTTTTTCTTTCTTAAAAATTTTTAAAATTTAATTCAATTTATTATTTGTTTATTTATTTTTGGCCGTGCCACGCGGCATGTGGGAGCTCAGTTCCCACACCAGGGATAGAACCCATGCCCCCTGCAGTGGAAGCACA
The DNA here is from genome assembly GCF_011762595.2 of Tursiops truncatus. Taxonomy (NCBI): domain Eukaryota; kingdom Metazoa; phylum Chordata; class Mammalia; order Artiodactyla; family Delphinidae; genus Tursiops; species Tursiops truncatus. The sequence continues at coordinate 159,348,950 of NC_047034.1, read as the reverse complement.
GAGTCTTAACCACAGACTGCCAGGGAAGTCCCTCAGTTGTTTTTCTATACACTAGCAATGAACAACCCAAACTTAAATTAAGAAAATTCCATTTACAATAGTATTGAAAAGAATAAAGTAAATTTAACCAAGGAGGTGCAAGACTCATACACTAAAAACTACAAAATATTACTGAAAGAAATTAAAGAGCTAAATAAATGAGAAGACATCCAGTGTTCATAGACTGGAAGACTTAATGTTGTTAAGATTACAATACTTCCAAACTGATCTACAGATTCGACGCAATCTCTACCAAAATTCCAAGTACTATTTTTGCAGAAATGGATAAGCTGGTCCTAAAATTCGTATGGAAATGCAAGGGACCCAGAAGAGCCAAAATAATCTTGAAAAAGAACAAAGTTGAAGGACTTACACTTGTTGATTTCAAAACTTACCAACACACTACAGCAATCAAGACAGCATGGTAGTGAGATAAGGTTAGACATATAGACCAATGGAATAGAATCGTGAGTCTGAAAATAAAGCCATATATTTACGATAAACTGATTTCCAACAAGGGTGCCAAGACTACTGAATAGAGAAAGCATAGTGTTTTCAACAAACGGTGCTGGGACAAATAGATATCCATATGCAAAAGAAGGAAGTTGGACTCCTACCTCGCACCATATATAAAAACTAACTCAAAATGAATCACAGACCTAAATGTAAGAGCTAAAACTATAAAACTCTTAGAAGAAACCACAGGTATCAATCTGAGTGACCTTAGAAAAGGCAACAGTTCTTAGATATGACACCAAAAGCACAGCAGCCATAGGAAAACTAGATAAATTGGACATCATCAAGATAAAAAACTTTTGAACATCAAAGCACATTATCAAGAAAGTGAAAAATCAACCCACAGAATAGGAGAAAATATTGGTAAATCATAGATGTGATAAGGGTCTAGAATCCAGAATATACGGAGAACTCTTACCAATCAACAATAAAACGATAAATAACCCAATAAAAAATGGGCAAAGGATTTGAACAGAAATTTTCCCAAAGAAGATACACAACTGGCCAATAAGCACATGAAAAGATGCTCAACATCATTAGTCATTAATGAAATGCAAATCAAAACCACAATGAGATGCTACTTCACACCCACTGGGACAGCTATAATAAAAAATACAGATAATAATAAGTGTTGGTGTGGTGAGGATGTAGAGAAACTGGAACCCTCATGCATCGCTAGTGGGAATGTAAAATGGTGCAGCCACTATGGAAAACAGTTTGACAGCTCCTCATAAAATTATATAGTTATCACATGGCCCAGCAATTCCATGCCAAGGCATATACCTGAAAATTAAAACAATGTTCACACAAAACTTGTATAGGAATCTTCACGGCAGCATTATTCATAGCAGCCAAAAAGTGGAAACCCAAATATTCATCAAGTGATTAATGGATAAACAAAATGTGATACGTCCATTCAATGGAATATTATTAAGTCACAGAAAGGAATGAAGTACTGACCCATGCCACAACATGCACGAACCTTAAAAGCACTACGCTACGTGAAAGAAGACAGTCACAAAGGACCACGTATTGTATGATCCTATTATACCAAGTGTCGGGAGTAGGCAAATCCAGACAGACAGAAAGTAGTTTAGTGGTAGGCAGCCAGGGGCCAGAGGGAGGGGGGGATGAGTTTGAGGTTTCTTTTTTGGGGCAATGAAAAATGTTCTGGAGTTAGATAGTGGCCATGGCTGCAGAACTCTGTGAACATATTAAGAACCATTGAATTGTTAAAATGGTGAATTTTATGGTATGTGAGTTTTATCTCAATAAAAAAAGGAGGAAAAAAAAACCTCCAGACATTTTTGCCCTCCTTGTCCTTATGGAGGTTCCATTCAGTGGTGGGTAGTGGGAGAGGGAACCCCCCCCCACCTCCCCACATCACACACACACACGTGTGCACAGAGACAAACTGAAATTACTATTGTGCTAAGTGCTCTCAAGAATGACAGCTATGGGCTTCCTTGGTGGCGCAGTGGTTGAGAGTCCGCCTGCCGATGCAGGGTACACGGGTTCGTGCCCCGGTCCGGGAAGATCCCACATGCTTTGGAGTGGCTGGTCCCGTGAGCCATGGCCGCTGAGCCTGCACGTCCGGAGCCTGTGCTCCGCACCAGGAGAGGCCACAACAGTGAGAGGCCCACGAACCGCAAAAAAAAAAAAAAAAAAAAGGCAGAAGAATCCACCTGCCAATGCAGGGGACACGGGTTCGAGCCCTGGCCCGGGAAGATCTCACATGCCCCAGAGCAACTAAGCCTGTGCGCCACAACTAATGAGCCTACACTCTAGAGCCCACGTGCCGCAACTACCGAAGTCCGCGCACCTAGAGCCCGTGCTCCGCAACAACAGAAGCCACCGCAGTGAGAAGCCGGCGCACTGCAACGAAGAGTAGCCCCTGCTCACCGCAACTAGAGAAAGCCGGTGTGCAGCAACAAAGACCCAATGCGGCCAAAAATGAATAAATTAAAAAAAAAAAAAGAATGACAGCTATAATGGAAGTAGTTGAGGAAGACTTCCGCGAGGAAGTGATCTGAAGGAAGAGAGATTAGCAACGAGAGGAAGGCAGGGAAGAAGTTTCAGGCAGAGGGAAGTGCAAGGATCCTGTATGGGAGGGAGCTCGGCAAGTAGAAGGGTCCAAGACCCCTGTGTCTAGAGTAGGGGGAATGAGAGGGCGCAGGGCACCAGAGAGAAGGGCTGGGAGGCCCACTGTGGCTGGGGAGGGGCCCCAAGCCCTCTGAGTACTCTGGGTCAAGATTCATGGGGCGGGGGCGGGGGCGGGGGCGGGGGCAGGGAGGAATATGCACCTTCTGCAGGGGTCAAGTGCTCCCAGTCAACATCTGGAATGAGTTGGGAGGTCATTTCTCCCGACTGAATCACTCTTCATGTGACCTGATGGAAGAAGGAAAAAATCCAGTTCCCTGACTTATTCAGTGGCACCTCTTGTACTGATGCTCCCAGGGAGGAAATACTGATGAAAACCAGCCTCACTGCTATGGCAACAGCAACCACTTCTCACTTTCCATCCCGATGAAAGGCCAGGTGGGAAGTCTGCCTAGCAGCAGTGCTAGGCGACAGAAGCCCCTCCCAGGGGCTTCAGGAGCCCCTCCCATCACCGTCCAGGCTTTGCTCGGGTCCCAGCTTCTCCTTCCAATGGAGAATCACGCAGCTGCCAACAGCTGAGCAGCCCTTCCCAGCTCAGGGCGTGACTTATGCCACCACCCTGTAATGTGGCATCGTTAGCCCCACTGGACAGATGCAGACACTGAGGCTCAGAGTGGTGAAGGGTGCTTCCAGCGTCCTTCCCTCTGTGCTGCCTTTACTCCCCCATATGGTAAAGGTCTGTTTATCTGTGCAGGTCTCCTGCTCTGATTCATCTGTGGCATGAAGGAATAAGTGAGTGGAGTGAGTATCACGCCCCCACTCTCCTGTCACCCTCTTCCTTCCTTGGTGATCTACAAGTTCCGGGGGACCCCACCCCGCAGTGTTCTGTTCTGGCCAGGGGAGAGGGTCATGTGGGGCCTGTGAGAGCCAGGGCGGTAAGGAGGGATGGCAGGAGAGGGCCTGCATGGGAGGGGGTACCCCTCCACCCCCCGTGCCAGGGGACAGGGCTGAAGTGTTTCCCTTCAAAATGCCTGGCTCGGAACTTCAACACGAGCATTAATATCGATGGCTAATATTTTGGGTGCACTTACCGTGCACCAGGCTTTGTGGCAAGTGCTCTGCGCGCGCCCTCTCATTTGAGTGAGGGATTGGTTATCACCCCTGCTCCATGGAGGGGAGTGCAGCCTGAGATCTGAGCTGGAGAGGCGGCAGAACCGTGGCAAACCAGGTGGTCCTGGAGCCAAAGCCTGGCTCTTAACCAGATACCTGCAGCCCCGAGGAGACCATCTCGTCCTCACCTCCCCATCCCCCATCCCAGGGGCTGGCTGGGAAGATGAAAAGGGAGGGCAAAGAGCTGAGGAGTGAGAGTGGAGCAGCTTCCTGCAATCGTCTCCTGGCCCCGGGCCAGAAGGCTGCTGGTGGGCCTGTTGCAGAAGAGGTGCGCTGTCTGTGTGGCAGCAAGAGTGGCGGGAGGGCCCCTCCCGAGGACCAGGCCCTGCCAGATCTTCAGGCCTGGTTTACAGGAGGAAGGAAAGGGAACGCATAGTTCTCAAGTGCCTACTGTGTGCCTATGCTGAGCGTCGCCCTTTACAGGTGGCATTTCCCTTTACCCCCAGAATGACACTGAGAGAGACTAACGGCTAACACTTATGATACGTCAAGCATCTCGGACGCTCACCATGCTTCGATTCATTTAATCCTCACAGAAACATGCCAGCTACAGACACTGTGCACATGGGAAAATGGAACCATGAAGAAGAAAAGTATCTTGCCCAAGGTCACACGGCTGGTAAAGCTTTGATCCAGGTCCTCTGGCCCTAGAGTCTATGAGTAACACACTTTGTATCCTGCTAGGGGAGTGTCGTCCCCATTGTCCACAGTGGGAGAGTGAGGCCCTTTCTTGAGGTCACCAGTGGTCGGAGTGGGGTTTGAGCTCCGTCTCCTGGGAATGTCTGTGGCATTTTGACTTCGTGGCACCCTGCCCCTGCTCCCCACCAACTCCTGCCCAGAAACACTGAGACCACAGGAATGGTTCTAGCTGTAGCCGCTGGCCCATGGCTGCCCAGAACTGAGCAAAGAGCAGCCCCCTTCCACCCACCTGGAAAGCTTATGTTTGTTCAGGGTTTCTTTGTCTGGAATCACACATCCAACCGCCATCCTTCCCAGAAATGGCGCCAGCCTGCTTCCTGGAACAGCCCACAAACGGCCCCGATGCCAGGCTCTCTGACTTTCTTTGGGGCGGCAAGGGAAGGAGACAGGGATTAAACCCCTCGGGCCCTACCGCCTCCCTGGGCCTCTGTGGACCCATCCATACAAAAGGTTGGCACGATGTCTCTGGGGACCTTCAGGCTCCTGCATTCCAGGATTCTCTGCCAGGAGCTTCCCACTCAGCAAACAGTCATAACTGTGCGCCTTACAGACGCACCACCTCCCAGAGCCTCAATGCCATTCCCATTGGCTGTAATTACAGCAGCTCCCATTTCCTAAGTGTTGACTAAGTGCCAGGTGAGTGACTTTCGTGGATTCTCTCCCTGAACTTGCTGGACAGCCCTAAGAGGCAGGTCCAGTGACCTCCACTTTACAGATGAAGCAGCTCGGCTCAGGGAGGCTGAGTGCCTTGCCTGCGTGCACACTCCTGCGAGCAGCAGAAGCAGGACATCTCACCGTTGCCTCATGCAGCTGGGAGGGGGAGAGCCCATCGCGTATGTCAAGGATTTGGCCACAGGCCTTGATAAACCACGTCCCCACACCCTCCATCCTGCCCCATCAGGCCTGGGCGCCCACCAGCCCAGCCTGTCACAGCTGACAAGCATGGTGTGACTCCCAGACAGCCTCTCACTTCAGTGGAGGATCCCTGTGTCCCTGGCAGCCTAGCATGAGAATGACAGCTAGTGGCAGCTTGGGGACAGCAGCCCACTCAGACGGCTCATGGGGCTGCTGACCGGCAGACAGACAGTGCCAGGCTGGAGCAGCTGGCATCGCCGGAGGCAGGTGAGGCACCTGGGAGCCTCTCATGGCACCCACCCCCAAGTCCAGACCCTTCACTAACATTTGGGGGCCTTCAGGACTGAGGCAAGAGTACCAACAGCGCACCATGTGTCCAAATATTTAAGTTACAAATCAAGCTAACTCTTAAATAAAATATGTTATATCTTCCCACCCAGACATAATGGTCTGGAAGGCCAGCCTGTGCGCTGAAATTTCTCAGACTCCCGACTTCCGTGCCAGAAGACAGCAGTGCCTTCTGGGTTCCTTCTGTGCAGGGGCCTCATACACAGGTCTGGACACCCTGGGACACACATGTAGGCAACATCCACACCTGTCCCTCCCCCAGGCAGCCGGCCTTTGTCTATCCCGGGGGCTCGGGGGGCGCACACACCAGCTGCACAGGCTCCCTCCCTCCCCTCCCTCCCTGCTTCCTCCCAGGAGATGCCCTGGCAGGTCCTGAAAGTGGGCTTGGAGCTGACCTAACAGGGGACCCTGGGGTCTGTCATGAGCAAACTGGTAAACCCGCACTTGGAGACACGTTCCGAAGAAAGAGTCTCGGACCACACAGGTGCCTGGACTCTGGGCGGCCCAGGGGGAGGGAGAGAGCTTAGGATTGAGCATCAGGAAATCCAGGCAGACACCAGCTCTGCCATGTGCGTGCTGTGACTTGTGGCCGGTGAATCCCCCTCCTGGGTCCCATTTGCTCATCTGTAAAACAGGGACGACAGTTCCTGCCTGGTGGGGCCGTAGTCAGGAGTAAATGCCGTAAGTCCATGAAAAGGTTCCTGCCTTGCTTTCAGACTGTTCAACTCCACTGAAGACTGTCTCTAAGAAACCCTCCCTTTAACACTGGACTCCTTTACCGTCTGCTTTTCCGTATGTCCCTGGCCACACCGCACCATGAACACTGACAGCATCTGAGCCCACACTGGCCGGGTGCCTCCCACACCACAGAATCCCCGGCACCTAGCACAGGGCCAGACACAGAGTAAACAGAAGCTCTGTGATTATTCACCCGGCCTTTCCACCTGCTTATGGGGTTCACCCAACCATCGCCATCACTGAGGGCCTTCTGAGGGCCAGACTCACCACCAGGCTCTGAGGACCAGATGGCTCAGGCGCCTCTCCAGGCCACACGGAGCTCGCAGTCTAGAGAGAGCGATTTGACGTGGAAATGAGAACAGGTGACAACAGAGGGATGCCTGCCGTCATGCGGGCAGTAGGGGCAAGGTGTTCCCAGAGGCCAGAGGAAGACGGGTGCAGGAGTACAGTGAGGCCCCGAAGAGGAAATGATGGGTGAGCTGGCCTTAAGGAGATTAAGAGCGGAGGGGACTTCCAGAGACAGGAACAGCCGGTGCAAAGGCACAGAGGTGTGAGGTACAGCTGGTGTGCTCACCTCAACGTGGCCAGAGCTCAGTCTCTTAGGAAGTGGTGAGTGTCAGGGTTGGCGGGGCCGCCAGGGCCACCTAGCGTCCCACCAGCCCAGTAATTCTCAATGTGTGACTAACAGAATTAGCAGCACCTTGGAACTTGTTAGAAATGCAAATTCTCAGGCCCCACCTCAGACCTACTAAATCGGAAACTTGGGGCAGGATGCAGAAATCTGTATCTGAACGAGCTCTCTAGGTGTCTGTGATGCACGCTAGTTTGAGAACCACTGGACTTCCTCCTGAAGGCAACAGGAGCCGTGTTATAAAGCGGCCCACATCTGAAAGCTGGCCTCACGTGAGCCCTCGCCTCCAGCGGGACAGCTGTGTGTGGCAGAATAATCTATCTTCACCTGTGAGGGAGGGGCCACTGGGAAGTCAGAGACCCTGGTGGGCACAGGGCCCATTACCAGGGTGACCACCTGTCACTCGGAGAAAGGGGGCAGCACCCTACAGACGGTCAACGGAGGGGAGCTTGTTATCACGGCTACCTCCCCTCAGGTGGGACGGGGTTAAGGGAAGAGGGGAGCCTGCGGTGTCAGGTATCCACCCCCATCCCCAGGTGGGAGCATCACAGACCTAGGCTCCTCTTCTGACTGAATCTAGCCCACCATCCCCTTCTCTGTCCATCTGGGCCCCAGGTGGCAATTTCCTCCCCTCCCCATCATGAAGCCACACCCTCCTGTCACAGCCCAAGGGCTGTGGGGCTGTCTCCTTGGTTACAGCCTGGGCTCCTTTATCCATGGTGAGCCTCTCTCAAGAGGCCCCACACCCTCATCTGCTAGGTCTTCACTTTCCTTTGCCAAGGCTGGCTCTAGGGGCCGTGACCCAGATCAGTAGCAGGGCTCTCCCACTCTCTCTTCAGCTGTTGGCACAGAGTGAGAAAAAGAGGAACCAGAGGATTCAACACGTTACCTTCGACCAGAAGACGGACACAGGGGGTGCGTCAAATAGCTTTACAAGGTGCAACTTGAAGTTCAAGAGAGAGCAAACTGCACCCTCAAGCCTAGTCAAGTACAAAGCATGAGAAGGGAGGGTTCTCGAGCCCGAAAGGCCTGGGTGTGAGTCTGCACCAACCCTGCGTTATCCTGGGCAGGCTTTGTTACTTCCCGAGCCTGTTTCCTCACCTGCATATTGGAGATAATATTAATATCTACCCCCTAGGCTCTCTGCAAGATTAAGTGAGAAAATGCATCTGAAGTGAGAAACATAGTACCTGGCACCTCGCTGCATCTTACCTTCCTGCTCCTCAGAGAGGGGGAGGAATGCCTGTTCCCGGGTGACCTCTCTCTGCTGGTGGGACACCTGGTGGGGAAGAGCAGTGGCTCTGGGGTTAGAAACAATCCATAAACATCCACTGCTGGTACCGTTATGATTACTATTAATCACGGGCAATGAATGGAGCCCGGCCTGGTAAATTGCTTCCTCCAGGTCATTTCCATTTCCTATTGTCATTGTAGCCTTCATTCAGCGCAATCTGATACAGGGATGTTTTCTAGAAAGCGGGAGCCATGTTGTGCTTCTTAGTTATCCTGCAGTGCCTGGCCCCTGGCCCTGGCAGGGAGCACCCAAGCAGCTCAGCGTGGAAGGGACTTGGAAATCACCCACTCTAACTTAGTATGCAAGGCAGGAAGCTCTCCTCCCTGGCTTTATCAAGTGCTTCCATGCCTCCAGGGAGGAAGTCCTTATTCTCTGCTGAAGATGGACTAGTGCCTGGGGCTCCAGGGAGGCTGAGCCCTGCGGGGTGAGCAGGAGCTGAATGGGCAGCCGCAGGAGTTGGGGCGATGGGAACTCCTAGGGCCACCCCTACACCCTAGCAGCCCCCCTTCCTCTCCCGCTGAGAGTTGATAATAGGAATGGTTCTAATTATGCTCTAATTGCTTGCTTCCAGGCAGTTTCTCTGGAGCCAAGGAGTTCAGAGTTCATGAATAAATGAAGAGGGAGGAAGCGGGAGGGGATGTTTATTGATCCACAAATCTCCACGTGCCAATGTCTGCCCCACAAATGCTTGGGCGCGCAGCTGCGTGCAATTTTGCATACATACAAACACACAGATATACACACCACAGCCCCCCAGACGCCTGTCTCCAAAGGACTGGTGGGGGGTAAAAGGAAGGTAACAAGAAGTGTCCTACACTGGCTTTGGGTCCCAGTCTCAACTCTACCACTGACTTGTATTGTGGTCTTGGGAAAATCCTAGTTTTCCCAGCTGTAGAGTATGGAGGTGAAGTGATGTCTGATACCCTCCTCTCAGAAAACCCAGCCTTTAGGATTTCAATGGGGTATCATCCAGTTAGACAGAACCCTGGGCAGTGCCAGGTGGGCACTGTCGCCCTCAGATTGCCCTTTCACCTGGATGCCTCATTCCCTAAGAACTGGCCAAGCAGCCGGGGGCTTCAGGGAAGTGGTAGGAGGAACACACACATCTCCATCCTGGTGGGACACTTAGTAAAGATGAGTAGGGGCTCTGGACTCGGGGCTGTGGGGGCCCTGGGCAAGGCACTTGAACTTCTTGAACTTCAGTTGCTTTGTCTGTTAAACGGCAATGAGAGACTCTGTGTTATGAAGGTTCACCCAGGGCATATAGTGGCCTCAGTCGAGCGCCTGGCACACAGTGAGCATCTGGTAAGTGGTAGTTGTTATTGCTAATACTGTCAACACCCTGCAAGGTATAGATTGGTGCCTCATAACAGATGAAGAAACTAAGGCACAGAATGGTCAAGCAACTTGCCCCAGGTCATGCATTAAGTGGCAGGATTTTAACCCAAGCCCATCTGACCCTGAAACTTCTGTGTTCCAGTCTTGTTTCTCCACTGTGTCTGATCCACCTGGTCCCCAACTGGCACACAGTAGGTATCCATAATATGCTGAATGACAGAGAAATGTGGAAAAGAAAAACAGAGCATAAAAATACGCTCTGTTTCCAGTGACCAAGGTGGGGGTAGACAGATGAGAGAAGAACTAGACCAAGACTCCCTCCAAGATCAAATCGAAGCGTTGGGTCTGGGCGGACCCCAGGCCTCCCTGCCTCGTGGCTGGGGCTAGTCCAGGTGGGGATCAAGGGGGTCCTTGGTATGTGCTTGAGGAAGTAAATCTTTTCACTCTTTATGATTTCCACTAAGAAGCCAAAGCTAGCAGTCCTGGCTTTTGGCATCAGCCCGAACCTGCTATGTCACTGCCTTGCTGTGTGACACTGGGCAATCAACTGCAGCTCTCTGCGCCTCAGAGCCCTCATCTAGGAAATGGGGATAACAGTGGTCCAGCCCTGGGGCTGCTGGGAGGGTGATAAGGGATGACACATGTGAGGCCATACGCTAGAGGTTAAGAGTAGGGCCTGGAGTCCGGCTACCTGGGTTGGTATCCCAGCTCCTCCACTGCCTGACGTAACCGCCCGCAGCCTCAGATTCTGCTTCTGCAAAACGGGGATCATAACTGTCTACCACAAAAGGGTGCAGTGAGGGTGAATGAGCTACCACAGGTAGAGCGGTTGCGACAGTTGGCAGTGCTTTGAAATGCTCAGTAAATCTTCTTTATTGGACATTTCACATATGGGGAAACCGAGCCCCTGAGCGGGCAAGGTCTTGTCCAAAGTCACAGAGCCAGTTCAGAGCACAGCCAGTCCTCTGTGGGGGCTGGCTGTTTGCAGGGCCCCTTGTCCAGACCACGGCTTCAATGGGTAACCACAGACCTTTCACAGTACCTGGGCTATCCTGCTCCAGCCTTGAGGACTCTGGGGGACTGAACCCCGCCCCCCTTCCTGTCCTCCCCGGTGCCTCTGAGGCTGGCTCAAACCAGTGGGGTATGTCAGAGGGCAGGGAGGGCTGACCTGCCTTCCTGGCCCACCTGGCCAGCCCCTCCACTCCAGGACTGGCTGCAGAGGCCTCAGAAACAAGCCAGGAGTCCAGGACCAGAACACCATTTGTCAGCCCTGCATGGTAGTGGCAGGCTCATTTCCATGGCAACAGTGCAGTGTGAAGGCATCCTAGCATCATTAGGGAGAGCTCTGAGTAGTATAAACAGAGGCTGCAGTAGATTATATGCCTATTATGAGCAGTCTCAGGCTCTGAGCACTGGTAATTATGCCTAATTGTGCATTTAATTCTGTAATTGAAAACCCACATCTCTGGTTCAGGCTGGGGCTGCAGAACCTACCCCCCAACCTCAAAAGAAAGAGGCATAGGAGCCACCCCTACCCTACTAATCCCAGGGCTGCCTCTCCTTCTAGGGCAAGGGGTAGCCAGAGTGGGCTCGGAAGTAAAGCACCTACAGACTCCCATTTCCCCCACTTCCTGTGCCAGGAGCCCTGCCACGCTCTGTGATTTGGGGTAGGGGGGAACGTGCTTAAGGCAAAGGGACGTGGTAAAAAAAAGCACAAAAATGCTCACAATTTTCATTATTCATAACAGAAACCATTTTGCACTATTGCCACTGTCCTCTCAGGACCCAGAATCAGCCTCTGGTGGTTCCAAGGGACTCGGATCATCACTAGATCCATTACACATCCAAGTCATCCAACCTACATATAAATTCTTAATCACTGCCAGAGGCAGGGATCTCACCACCTGATTGTCAGTCCACCACTGCAGAGCCTCTGTAGATAGTTTGAAGACCGCTGATGGAGTTCAACACTCTCTCCTCCATCCCCCGGCTTCACAGACTGGAGAAAATGAGACCCAGAGAGGGACAGGGCCAGCTCAAAGTTGCACAGGAAGTGAGTACCAGAACCCTGGGATTCTGACTTGCAGCTCAGGGTATATTTTGTACCCTAAAGTGACTCAGCACCAAGAATCGTGCCCAGCACTTTGTAGGTGCTTCATAAATACTTGCTGAACGCAACTCAGGGTAGGGTTAGTTGATGGCAAAGCTTACTCTCTTACCCAACAATATTTTGCCTTTCTAGGGGTCAGGAAGTTCCCCTGTAGTGGCTCAGGGGTTAATGATGGGCTAGAACCTCCTGCTCTGAACCTCTGGGGTCTGAGACTTGATCTTACAACCAAATATGCCATGTAGGCATTTGGGATGGGGATAGAACCGACACTCATTCAAACAGACAGAGGAAAGAACAGGTCACCTGAGTCCCTGACAGCCTGACACCCAGGTGTCAAGCCTCAGGCACGCCATTGGAGGCAGGAGTCTCCTCCTCTCCCCAGAGCCTGATACTCCCATCTGTCATCGCTGCCTGCAGCAAGGTGGGCTGATGTGGCAGCAGCTCTGATCTCCACCTGGGAAAGGATGGAATTCACTGATGAGTCAGGGCTGGAGGAGTCCTTTGAGATGGTGAGTCCAACCATCTCCCTTTACAGAAGGGGACACAGAGAGCCAAGATTCCTCTCTGATTTCCTCTGAATGAGCGCTGGACTCTGTGCCCAGAGCTCTCCCTGCCTTATCTCAGGTCACCCTTACTACAGTCCCATGAGGATGTGCAATTATTATTCCCATTTTACAGAAGAGAAGATAAAGGGACAGTAAGGCCAAGGCCACAAAGGTTTAGCAGAACCTCTGCTTCAACTTGGGCCTTCAACTGGTTGAAAAAAAGGACATGTCCATTTCCCATCCCACAATATTCACGTTCATAGAACCTGCTGTCTCACTTCCGGGGCATTGAAGAGTGTGAACCCTTTGTGAGCTCCTACTCAGTATATCTTACCTACGGGAAGGACAATTCTCTGAGGACGATTACTAGTATCCTGATTTAGAGAAATGCAGGTGGAAGCTCAGAGAGGTTAAGTGTCTTGCCCAAGGTCACTCAGCTATAAAGAGGCAGCGATGGAACTCAAACCCCAGCCTGACTGCACAGCTCAAGCTCTTCCCAGTTGAACTCCCTGCCTCTGGACGTACCAGCTGCTCTGAAAGGCAGGGGCCAGGAGGCCAGAGTATCCCATTAAAACCTGCAACCACAGTAACTGCTCTTCCAAAACCCTGGTACTTGCTGGCAGGAGCACATGTCCCAGAGAGGTGTGCTTTGCTGCCTGAGTCTCTCCCTCAGTCTCCGAATCACCATCCCTCTCCCTGTCCAGGACCAGCAGGGAGACCAAGAGCATTGGGACTGGCGTTCCCCAGACCAAAGCCAGCTCCATCTGCCGTGGCCAGGAGTTAGCTTTTAAAAACACATCTCTGGTCTCATCTTGCTCTCCTATCACCTACTCCTCCCTGAAACTAGATGAGAAAAGAGGCTTCAACCATTAGAGCTGACCATCTCCACTTGGTCTAGATTTTGCAATTGTTCTCAAACCCTTTCCCTGTGATCATTTATGTGAAGTCTAGACTGTATCTTTTGTTTCCTTGGTAACAAGTCACTTCATTCTTCTGACCTCAGTATGCCCATCAGTAATTGGGTATAAAGACCATCCCTATCTCATAGAGTTGTTATGAGGGCTGATAACTCTTCAATACAGGTTAATTTCTTTCCCATATAACTTGTTCTTAACCTGCATCACAGTTCCCTTAAACCCAACCCAGGGCTTGGGGTGAGGAGAAATGGGGACGGGGGATGGGGTTAGCATTTGAATAAGCAGCTCAGAAGGTCTGGCATCTAGTAACAACCCTTTATGGATGAAGAAAGCTTTAGATCTCTCCATCGGTTTCCACACCCAGCATCGCCACAATCCTACGGGGAGCAATAGGGCATCCAAGGTAGAAGCTGTGGAGTCCTGATGTGTGAATGCTCGTTCTGTCCCTACTATTTATGTGGCCGTGGATAAGCCAGATAGTAACAAGGGACAAGGTATACAGAGCACTTAAGCACAGCGCCTGGTTCATAGCAGACACCAAATACAAGGAAGTTGTTGTTATTATTTCCCACAGAACCATTCGTTTTCCATATAAAGAAACTAAGACTTGAAGAGTTTATGGGTATGAGTCTGGTCACTAAAATCTCTAATCCAGGCAGAGATGGGGGCTGAAGTGACTTATCCAAACTGCAAGGCAAGTAACAGCCAGCCGCAGGGAGCACTGCCTGGGCCAGTGTGTCTGGGCACCATCTCAGGGAACCCTCCCAAACTACCACGGGGTAGGAGCTGTTGTCCTGACTACTTTACAGGAAAGAGGCAGAGGCTCAGAGAAGGTAAGGGACTTTCTGGAAGTCACGAAGCAAGGCAGCAATGTCTGCCTGATCCCAGAGGTCCTTCACCCCTCTGTGCCAGATGTCAGAGCGGCTGCCATTTATGGGGTACTTATGTCAAAATCCCCCAGCCACCACCCCTGCAAAGGAGCAGAACCGGGGCCATCCACTGCACCTCCCCCCCCGGGCGGGGGGCTCTGCTCCATTCCACCTTGCCCACCTCATAAGGGTTTTGAGGGCAGTTTGGCCTCAGTCTGTCCATCTGCAAAAGGGACTTGATCACCCCAGCCTCTACCCTGTCAAAGAGGTATAAAGAACAAAGAGGGTCAGTGGCCTGGTCGATTTCGTGCTCTGACTCTGAAGCCCGGCCCAAGGACCTGAAGCACCCAGAGCAGAGCCAGCCCCTCCCCAGGAAGCCATGAGCTTGCAGATGCAGCTGCTTCTGAACGCAGGCCCCTGCAGAGCCTAGCTCCCTCCGGTCTTCATGTCTTCACCATCCGCTGCTAATAACGACATCAATCAGGTTGACCACGTTTCACACCATTACTCGCAGCTCAGCAGGAAGCAACATATTTCCCCCCTCACCCACCATCTTCCAGAAAGCAAAGAGCTTTCCAGAGGGGAAAAGAATGAAACCCATGTGTTTTCTGAGTACCTACTGTGTGCATGGCAGCTGCCTAAGCCCTTTTTCTAACTCTGAGAGGTAAGGAAGACTCTTTTTCTTTGACAGGGAAAGACATTGGGGTCCAGAGGAGCGAATGCATGTGTCCAAGGTCACACACAGCCGGGACAAGTACAATCATGGCAGTGATGTATTACACTGGTTCATGGTGCCAGGCACGTGCGTGATCCTACTGAAACAGTATCATTTTCGTTTTCAGATAAGGAGACTGAGGCCTGAAGCAGTGAAGAGACCTGTCTGAGGTCACGGGCTGCTTAAACGTGAGGAGCAGAGTGACATGGGGCGGAGAGGGTGGCTCTCTGCTCCGGCAAAAGAGCGCATGAATCTTGGTGCTGTCACTGACTAGCTTAGAGACCTCTCTGAGCCTCAGTTTCCTCATCAGAAAAAGGGGCTCATAAAAACATCTATCCCATTTTGTAGGATAAAAATAAGAAGGATAAAAACAGTAGAACAGCTAACGTTTATCGATCGCTGAACATGTACCAGGCAACTTTGCCAAGCACTTGGCATATGTAAGCTCACTGGGTTTAATGAGGTTGTGCATATAAACTGCTTAGCACAGAACTCCAGAAATGGGACCGATCATGGTGATAATGAAGAAATTGATGATGATTCCCTTGGGCAAATCTCCCTGGTTCATCCTTTTATTGGAAGAATAGAGTAGCCTGTAAGCTTTCAGGAAGGAGGTGGACCAGGAAAGAAGGGCAGGGTTTGGACAGGGGAGGGAAAAGGGAAACACATAAAAATTAGGGTGTGAATAGCATTAGTAATGTTAAGATGATATGCCAAGTAGGGAGAAAGCAAGGCACCCAAGACGTTCTACAGAGTGGAACTAGACTGAGACACACGGAAACCTCCAGGCCAGTCCAGACATCCTCCCAGGGTCCCAGATGGGCAGAACTGGCAGGACCCTAGAGACACAGACCAATGGTTCTTCCCATTTTACAGATGGGGAAAAACCAAGGCTTGCAGTAGGGAAAAGACTTGTCCAAGTTCACAGGATGTCAGTGGCAGAGGCAGGCTTGAATCCAGGCCTCCTGACTCTTAGCTCCATGCCCAACTACCTGCTGCTTCCCACAAAGGAAGAGTGCAGGAGGGCATTTGGATATGTCTGGGTCACAATTCCAGGGAAGCATACCAGGGTATACATCATTAATAACAATCAAAAACTATAGTTTATTGAATGCTCACTCTGTGCCTGGCACAGTGCTAAGCTCATCTGCATTAAGCTATATGCATTTCATCCTCACAACAACCCTAAGACTTGGGAACTGTTTCTATCATCTCTATTTAACAGATGACAAAACTGTGGCTCAGAGAGGCTAAGCAACTTGCTTAAGATCACACAGCTAGGAAGTGACAGAGCCAGGGCTCAAACCCACGTCTGTCCTGTCAAACTCCAGAGTCTTGTCCCCTTTACTTGTCCACCTGAACGGTCCAGCCCCCACCTCCTTCTCCCACCCTCCAGTGCACCCTCACATCCTACTCCCTCACCCAAAGCAAGTCTACCCCAACTACAGAACAGTGTTTAGAACTGGCCTGTTATCTTGTAATCATCAAGCCCCACACAGGTAGTTCCTCTTCTAAAGTTTTCAGCTGAGAAGCATTTAACAGTCTCTTCCTTCTCTGCGCCTGTCCACTGGATGAGAAAACAGGCTCCCTTCTCCCTGGAATGATGTCAGGCTGGTGAATTCCAGCAGCCGGGAGCACATTACCAAAGCTGCCAGGCAGCGAAGGCTCCTGGGGGTTAGCGACAGCTGAAGGGACCCACTCTGCAATCGGACCAGACAGAGCAACAGACTCAAGAGACCAATTTTCAAGTCCCTCCTCAGAGCACCTCTCCAAGTTATGTCATGTAACCCTCACAAGCTGCCCAAAGGCACCCAGCCAGGATGTAGAAGGATCAGAATCCCACCCAGGTCTTGTCTAACTCCAGAGCCCCTTGTGCTGGTGAGCCCTCCAAGTGGAAGCGTGGCTTTAGCTGAGCTGGGGAGAGCTATGGAGGCAGGTGAGTGAGAGGCAGGGATACTGTCTCGCCACCTTCATCTCTCTAGAGTAGGAAGCACCTCCCAAGGGACCCCTGAGTCACCAGAGCCAGAACTACTTTTACAGTTAAGAAGGCAACAGAGGATGCTGGGCAGCTGTCTGGCTTCACAGCCTGGCCCCTAACTGCAGAACTTTGGGCAAGCTACTTCATAGGGTTGTTAGGAGGATTAAATGAGTTAATACATGGAAAAGTGCTTACAGAGTACCTAGCACCTAGTAAGTGCTCCCCAAAGCTAACCACTGTTATTATCATCAACAGAGAATGACCGTGGGCCAAACTGTTAATAGTGCTTACCTTTGGGGTATGGGACTGGGCATAGAAGGAAACGTCTTTAACTTCTGCTCTGTTTGGTTATTTATTGATTTAATCATTTTATAATATGTGTGTGTTACTTTTCTAATTAAAAAAAAAGTCCTAGTTTAAAATTTTAAAATTAACACAGAAAAAAAAATTCCTCGGAAAATTTCAGCACTTCTCTTGGCATTTTATGTTCCTCAAAGGAGATAAAGAGGAACTGGGAGCCTGGAGTTGCCAAATAACTGATTCACTCATTTATTTTACAAATATTAATGGAGTGCCAGGCACTGTTCCAGCTGCTGCGGATTTAGGGGGAACAAGGAAGGTAATCTCTGCCCTTCTGGAGTTTCCATTCTACCTGATCTTAATTAATCCCCTGTGCCACACTCAAGGATGAGGAATTCACCGAGAGGCCGACCAAGATGGCCCAGCCTGGGGAAGTCACTTGCCCTGCAGCCCACAGCTGGGAGCAGGGCTACAATCTTCAGGGCCCAGCTGTTTCAACCGCTGCCCAAGAGGGCAGGTCTGTGGATGCAAGTTTGGGGCTGGGGTCCACAAGAGGAGAGAAAAAAGATGAACGAGGAGGCGTGTATAGCCACACTCAAAGCTTCATTCTGCATTACTGTACACACCTGTGGTGGAGGAAGGGCAATGGATGCAGGCAAAAGTGGAGACCCAGACCACGGAGTCAGGCAGTAGTGAGGCTCAGGTTCCCCCAACTCAGACTCAGACCTGAGTTCCGTCCATGGAGGTCCCCATGCACCTCTGCCCCCAAAGTCCCCAGTTGTTGGGCCTCAGCTCTAGGGTAGGCAGGAGATCCGGGCCTCTCCTTAAACACCTTCCCAAATTCACCTGCCAGAGTCTGAATTGAAGGGCAGAGCTGGTCCCCTTCGGCCCCCAAATTCACTCCACTGGCCTCCCTGAGACAAGAACCTGAGTTCCCTGGGCTGGGATTAGGTATAGTGTCCCCAGATGCTCCCATCCTCCCCAGGGCACCCAAGTATCCCACCCCTATCAGTGCCAGCCCAGGCAGAGGAGCCTGCCTCCCCCCCACCCCGACTCTGGTGGCAGTGGTGACTGACAGAATGCCTGTGGCCTCAGCCAAAGCAGGGAGGGCGATCCCCACCTGGTTGGTCAGACTGGCCCAGGACCTGGTAGCTCCTTGTGACCCTCTCCAGGGAGGGGCTCTCCATTCCCAGGCCTGCCCAGTCAGGAGGATAGAGGGAGGCAGGAAGAGCACAAAGGAGTGAACGGTTCCTGGAGTCTATGGTCCCGACACACACAAATGAACATGGACCAGAAATGGTCAGAGATCTAGAGACATACCAAGGAGAAACCAGGAGAGAGACACACACAGGAGCAGAGACTTTGTGAGAAACACTGGGGCGGAGACCAGAGGCTGAGACCCACGCAAACGAGTGATCTAGAGGAAAACACACGGCAGTGACCTCAACGGATCCACACACCAGCCTCGGAAACACCCCCAAACCCCGGTGAGCCACAGTCCCACAGCGCATCTCCCCAACAGAAGGCCGCTCGTACAGTGCGGGCGAGACGCGCCGAGCCCCAGGCGCGGAGCGGGCCGGGGACTCGTGCACAGGACGCACTCGGGGACTGGGGAGCGCCGGGCGAGAAGCGCACACAAAGAGACAGCCGGGCCAGCCCGAGCAGGCTCCGCCCGTCCGCTTCGTGACTCCAGACCACCCCCCAACCCGGGCGCTCGCCCCAGACCCACACACAGAGACACACACCCCACCCGCACGCCCCGGGACCCCGCCCCGCCGCGCCCCACCCGGCCCGGCCGCCCGGGCGCGCGGCGCTCACCAGCTGCAGGCAGCAGAAGGCGACCAGCGTGCAGCGCCCGCTGCACTTGCCCATGGCTCTGGGGGCCGCGCGCGCCGTTCGCCGCGGCGCCCCTCTAGCTCGGCGGCCGCCGCCTCCTCCGCGCCGCGCGGGCTCCGCGTCCTCCCAGCTGGGCGCCCCGGGCGGCGGGGCCGGGCGCCTAGGGCCGGGCCCGGGAGCGCCGGGTCCTCAGGGCTGCGGCCGGCCGCTCGCGCTCGGAGTCCATGGTCAGTCCGCCCGCGCGCCGGCTCTGCCGCGCCTCCTTTGTCTGGCCGGCCGGCCGCCAGGCGCGCCTCCCGCCCCGGGGCGGCTGGCGGGGAGCGCGGAGCGGGGAGCGCAGGCACCGAAAGCGGCGCAGCGCAGAGCAGCACTGCCCAGCAGGGGCAGCCGCCCGGGCGCTCGGCGGCCGCGGCTTCCCGGCCCCACCACGTGGCTCCGCCGCCGAGAGGTAGGGAAGGAGGGAAAGAAGGGAGGGAAGAGGAGGGGAGGAGAGGGGTGGGGCGGGGCGGCAGAGCAAGCGGAGGGAGGGGAGAAGGGGGAGGGAAGCGCAGAGCAGAGGCTAGAGGCAGGAGTGAAGTGGCAAGAGTGCAGGCTTGGGGACTGATGGCCCTGGGTCAAACCCAGCTTCACTGCTCACTCGCTGTGTGACCTTGGGCAAATCACGTCACCTCTCTGGGCCTCCGTTTTCCTAACAAAATAGGAATAATAACGACTGCTTCTGTGTTGCCACAAAGATGAAATGCAGTTAGGTGAATAAAGCACTTAGCTCTGTGCCTGGCCTCCCGAGGGTGCTGGAGCATTCCTCTGTCCACCTTGTCTCTAGGGCCCGGCGGCTCCAACCTTGGCCCTCTATTTGCACTGCACTTCCCAGATCTGCTCCCCATCCCAGCTTCCCTCCTGAGTTCTTCCTTCCCTCTTTTCTTCTACTGGCATTTATTGAGCCCGACTGACTACATACACACCCCTGGGAGCCCTATGATCCAGAGATGAGCCCTGCAGCACTGTTCCAGAACCACTGAGCTTCCCAGGCCGGGGAACAGGCAACCCGCAGGGGCATAAGCAGGAGATGCCTGATGGCAGCGGTCTGCCCAGGGGCCTGAGGCCAGCCCCTCACCCAGGCTGCAGTGGGGAGGGAGTCAGGAAGGGCTTGCCAGTAGAAGACTGCCTTCTTCAAGGCGCCCCCTCCAAAAGCACTCAAGCTCTCAAACACATCCCCAGTCCACTGAATCATCCCAGCCCCACTCCTAACTTCTTATATAGGGATTAGCATCACTCAGGTGGGAATCCCTGCGGCATCCTCCCTGCTCCTCTATCCCATCTGACCTGTCATTACATTCTGTGAACTTACCTTCCAGCTGTTATCTATGAAATACCTACTACCTACCAGGCTCTCCACTGGGGATTAAGGGGATGAACCAGTCCTGCACTCACTGAGAGAATAGTCTAGTGAGGAATTGTCATTAAAACCAGAAAACATGCAAATAAATAATGAAATATTCTGATGAGTACCTTAAAGGATAACAAAAAGTGAAAGAATAAGGGGGCCATAACTCAGGTCCGGAGACCAGGAAAGGCCTCCTTGAGGACATGGCATTGATACTGAGAAGACAGTAGGAGGGAAGGAGAGGCCAAGGCCTGGTGAACAGTGTTCTGGCAGAAGAAACAATGTTTCTTTTCTTTTCCTTCCTGTCAGCTCTCACGGGCCCTCTGGACTCAGAAAACAGTATGACACAGATTAAGACCCATGGTTCTGGAGCCAAGCAGCTTGGGTTCCAGTTCCAGCACTGCCACTTAGGCGCTGTTTACAGAGTAGGCACTCAAATGCATGACTTCTCCTAGGACTGGTGACATAATTTGTGGGGGCCAGTGCAAAATGAAAACGCAAGACTCCTTAAGGCCCATTAGGAAGGAAGACACCGCAGACCATAAAACCAAGCACAGGGAGGGCCCTGTGTGGCTGCAGAGGACACATGCCCCTGAAGCCAGTCGTGTTTTCTCCCTGGACTGTCAGAATGGTCTCTTCACTGGTCTCCCTCCTCCACCCACTTGTCAGCCGCCACTTTTATTTTATTTATTTTATTTTTCGCCACTTAGTTGTGCTTTTTTTTTTTCTTCTTTGACTGCGTTGTGCGGCATGTGGGATCCTAGTTCCCCAACCAGGGATCAAACCTGTGCCCCCCGCATTTGAAGCTCTGAGTCTTAACCACTGGACCGCCGGGGAAGTCCCAACCACTTAGTATTTTAAAACACACAGAATATTCGTAGAGTTGAAATTATGGGGGGTGGGATGAATTGGGAGACTGGGATTGACATATATACACTACTATGTGTAAAATAGATAACTAATGAGAACCTGCTGTGTAGCACAGGGAACTCTACTCAGTGCTCTGTGATGACCTAAATAGGAAGGCAATCTAAAAGAGGGGATATATGTATACATATAACTGATTCACTTTGCTGCACAGCAGAAACTAACACAACATTGGAAAGCAACTATACTCCAATAAAAATTAATTTAAAAATTAAAAAAAAAGAAATTATATGAGCTGAGGTTTTCACCTGGAATAATAAGCCGAGATAACAGTGGGAACTTTTCTCAGCCATGCTTGGCGAGTAACAGCTGTGTCCAACCAGTTTCCACGACTAGACAGGCCTCCAGGAGTCTGTGAAGTCCCTGAAATAATATGCAAATCTTCATCTGAGCAGATGTGTCATTTTCTGGGGAGAGGGTCCACAGGTTTCATCAGATTCTCCAAAGTATATTTCCCGCAAAAGAATAAGAACCAGCCCTGCAAAGTCTCAGCCCAGATGTCACAGTTCTCTAGGAGATCCTCTTTGGGGCCTCTTCCACACAGAGCGTCTGCCAGTTCCCTCTGTGACACTAACAGTGCAATTCAGTAATAATAACCATCATGGCTCCCACTTATTGAGGGCTTACTCTGAGCCAGGTACTTGGCATACACTATCTCATTTAATCCTAAAAACAGTGGATTCCCCTGGGGCTGTGACCTGCCTTTGCCAGGCTGTTGGCTGTACCACATCATGCCTGTGACACCCTGTCCCAGGGCCAGGCTGACTCACTCTTAAGTTTGTCCTATGGGACCAGGGATGATGGCCTGACATCAGCAGAACTAGCCTCTGCCCCTGAGCCATTCCATTTAGTCGAAGTCTTGCCCACACCACACACACACACAGCATGCCCTCTCTCGCTTCCATGATTTGCACGTGTAGTTCTGTCTAGAATACATCTCCCATCCAAATTTTCAGCCTGGAGGCCTCCTATTCAAATTTCAAATCTCAGCTCACCTGTCACTTCCCCCACCCAACCCAGACCTTCCTTAACACTCTGTGACCTCAAGGAGGCACCCTCCTTTGGGATCACATGTGGTCTGTGTTATCTCCATGAGAGATTTTACTGGGATTTACTGTCCTTGTCTGATTTTGTTCCCCCAATAGACTGAGCTCTATGAAGACAGTGACTGTGTCATAAATTATCTCTATATTCCACAGGACTTGGATCACGTCAGGAGTCAACAAATACGTGGTGAATGCCTTGGGCCTTAGCATACCTTGTGCTCTCTTTACCACGGGGAAGTCCAGGATGCTAAGGGGGAAGGCAATCTAACTATAGGAAGAGATAGAAACATCTTTGGCAAGAAATTGGGGATGTTAGGAGCTGAGGATGATGTCAGGAGGGGCTTGTAGTAGTCAACACAAAAGATGACTAACCCTTGGACTAGGGAAAGAATGTGGGGGAAATGAAGCAGGATTTAGAAGTAAAGGACAGAGATGATTCAGAACATTCCCACGCTTCCTGAGTAAGAAGGCAGGATCATGGTCAGCCCTAGAGAGAGGCACATTGCGGAGCTGCTGAAGTGAGGACATTTCTGAGCTGTTATGTCCTTCCCTTGCCCTAAACCAAGCCTAGTCACCATGTCTGAATCTTCCACCATTAGTCCCTCTCTGGGTTAAAACACTAAAAGCTTCTGAGAAAGTTCATTCATAAGATAGCAGAAATGTTAAACCTATTAATTTCTCCTTCCAAGTTAGAGGACTGAACGTGCTCCCTAATTATAGTTTGTGGGGTGTTTTCTGACACCAACCAATTCTCCAACACCAGCTGGTTGTCCAACAATTCAATTCAATTCAATGCGGACACTACCCAGAGTTGGCGCAGACCCACAGCTTAAAGGTTCAGTTCCACAAGACTGCCTCTCCTTCAGATGCTAGTTGCAAGTCTCCAGCCAGCCCTACTTTTGACCAACCAGCTATAAATCAGGGGTCCCCATGACCTCCTCCTCAGGTTGGATAATTTGTTTGTGAACAGCTCACAGAACCCAGGAAGGTAGATTACTTACATTTACTGGCTTATTATAAAGGAAACAGATGAATAGCCAGACAAAGAGGTCTGTAGGGTGAGGTCTGGAAGGGTCCTGGGCACTTCTGTCTCTGTGGAGTAGGGGTGCACAACCCTCCCATCTGGTTCACCTACCTGGAAGCTGCTCTGGATCTCATTGTTCTAGAGCTGTTAAAAAGCTTGGTCACCAGCTACCACCCCTCCTCCCTGGAGCTCAGTAGGAGGGGCTAAAAGATTCATCTCTAATCACTTGGTCTTTCTGGTGACCAGTCCCATCCTGAGTCTGTTGAGGGGTCTCTTCCTAAGTCATCTCATTAGAATAAACTCAGGTGTGATCAAAAGGGACTCATGAATAACAAGAGACACACCTGTCACTGAGGACGCTCCCAGAGTTTTAGGAGCTCTGTGCCAAGACTAGGGACAAAGACCTCATTATATCACAGTAGCTAACACCTCTTAAGCATTCTGTGCCAGGCACTGTTCTGAGCAACTTCTATGCATTAACGTGTTAAATCTCACAGGAGCCCTCTGAGGTGGGTACTATTATCACCACCAGCAGTTTCTAGGACAGGGAACTGAGGCTCAGAGAGGTTAGATCATGTGCCTGGGGTCATACAACAAGGAAGTAGCAGAATCAGGATTTGAATCCAGGCAGAACTACCTATACCATTCCTACTGCATTCCTTACGGTTTTTGAACTTTAATTTTTTTAGCAGCAAACGCTTCTCTTCCAAAGAAATCATATATTTCTAAAACTGAAAAAATGTTGGACCACTCTGGTTTTGTGGAGCAAGAGGACTGGGAACCTGCTGTCTCAGTCTGCCCCTGCATCCTGTGAAGATCAACCCCTCAAGCCAAAGTCCCTCAGGAACAAAGTGAAAAAGCCACTGGCCTAGATGATCTGCAAAGTGCCTTTTCTGAAGAGGCGTGAGATAAAGAAAGGGAGAACCTGAATGGCAGAGAGGTTGAGTGAGTTCTGTAATGTCACACAGCACGTTAGGGCAGAGCTGGTTCTCAAGACCTCCGGGTAAGTTCCATTACTGTGTCAGGCACTGAGCTAGGAGCTTTGGAACCAAAGATGAAAAGGATAGGTGCCCCTGACAATCCTTGGGCTAAAAGCCTGAGGGTTAGCATACTGGCCAGCAGTGTGACATCGTCCACTGCTTGTTTCCCTAAACCCAGCAACTTCACCCATTTGCTTTTCCTCTCTGGGCCATGATGGCATCTGAGTTTGTGATTCTTGGGCCTGTGGGAGAGGCAGACATATAAACAGACAGTTATGAGTGATACACAGAAGGGCATAGTGCCTATGAGGTACAGAAACCAAATGGTGGAAAGAATGGCTAACTCTGCTTGGGAATAGGCAGTGATGGAAAACTTCAGAGAAAGGATGATGCCTGAAATATAGGCTGCCAGACAGAAAAAGAAGTGCAAGAAAAATTAAAAATAAATAAATAAAAGAAAAAGAAGTGCAGACACAGAAGTATTTAACAGCAAGCTGTGTTCAGGAGCTATGACCCCTTCTCTTTAATTTCTGCACATACTTTTTACTGCTTGTCACCTCCTTCCTGCCACCACCCCTGTCCAGCCAACTTCCTTCAAATCTTAAAAGGAAAACAATTTCTAAGAAAGAATGGTTGAGGGACTTCCCTGGTGGTCCAGTGGTAAAGAATCCTCCTTACAATGCAGGGACACGGGTTCGATCCCTGGACAGGGAACTAAGATCCCACATGCCATGGGGCAACCAAGCCCACACGCCACAACTACCGAGCTCGCGCGCCTCAACTAGAGACCCTGAGTGCCGCAAACTACAGAGCCCACGCACCCTGGAGCCTGCGTGCCACAACTAGAGAGAAAACCCGCACGCCACTAGAGAGAAGCCCACGCGCTGCAACGAAAGATCCTGCATGCCTCAACAAAGATCCCACATGCCGCAATTAAGACCCAATGCAGCCAAAAATAAATTAAATAAATAAATAAATAAGAAATAAATCTTAAAAAAAATGATTGAGAATAAAGGAATAGGAAGAACAGGGTGTATGTGAATGGGCAGGGTCTAGGTCAGGAAACCCTAAACAGCTCTGATGGCAGGCAGTAAAGCTGTAGAAAGTTGACTTTCCTTGTCTCGTTCCAGAATCCCTAGCACAGAATCTGCTGACAGCCAAGACAAATCTCCCTTTTCACTAGCCCTTAGCAGCTGCCTGGGCTTTCAGTTAAAGTCTGCCCTAAGGCCAGCTGAGCTGGGGACTTTGAGAGATGGCAGGAGGCCCTCTCCAATAGGCCCCATACTTCGCTGGACCTTTATTATGCTGCACCGGGCTTGCCCAAGGGCCAGCTGGGGATAGGAAGACAGATGGGGTCAGCTCAGGCCTGGCCACTCCAGCAGGTCCCAAATGCCCTGATAGGATTCTCAACCCCCTGCTGGCTCCCCACCCCGTTATCATTTTCCATAAGCCCTGACTGACCCAGACATCCTTTCACAGCCAACAATTCACTGAATCCTAGAATTACCATCTTAGAGTCTGAGGTAAATGGCATGTAAAATCATAGAACAATGGTGTTGGAAAAGACCACAGAGGTCCTCTAATTGAGTGGCTCCCAAATATTAGTGTGCAGACCACTTGCATCTGAATCAGGGCCCCACACCAGTTCAACTTCAGCAAAATCTCTGGAGGTGGGACCTGGTTACAGGTATTTTAAAAATATACTCCCCAGGGATTCTGCTGAGCAGCTCTAACCCTCTAAATCAATTATAACACAGGCATTCCTGTCTAATGGTCACCCAGCTTCTGCTTGTACATTCCAGAGAGGAGCATCTCTTGACCATTCTGTGTTTGGACAGCTCTGACTCAGCTGCTTTCTTTGTTGAGTGTAAGCCTGTCTTCTTATAATCCACTTGTCTTGGCCTTGCACTTTGAGGCTTCCCAGAATAAGAGCATTTTCTCTTTTCCAAGGTAGTCTTTTGATGTTTGAAGATACTGATCTCATCTATCTCCCCTGGTTCCTACAACAGTTCCCTATAATGATTTTCTGGGAGGGTACCCAGAATCAAAAGCATCCTCAGGTGTGGTTGAGCTCCTGGGCAGAGTACTGAGAGAACTTTGCTGGCTTCCTTCCCATGGAACAAAGCCCAGAGCTGCCCCACCTGGCTTTTAGACTCTTTGCAATCTGGCTCCAACACTTTCCAAGGTTCCTACTCATCTGTCGCTCCCCCAACATGCTGTTACCACCACCATGTGCTGTGTGTCATTTTTGATCGCACCAGGAGTTCTGGTGATCTGTGAAGTTGTCCACTATATCAGACTGTACTTACTCCCCTCCCAGATCCCTCTGCTCCCCAATTTCCAATCTTCCTTTAAGATTCACTTAAAGTGTCATTTACTCAGTAAAACTTTTTCTAATTTCTCCTGAGGCACTTCCTCCTAGTTTGTAGGTATACCTCGGACAGTATGTATTAGATTGAATTTGAATTGCTTATTCATATCTGTTTCTAAAACAAGGACATAAGAAGACACAGAGCACAGATAAATAAGGTACATCTTCCTGGAGTGTCAGTTTTACTTGGTGCTCAGTCATTTAAAACATTTATTAATGTAAAACAAGCACAGCTATATTATGAAGCAGCATACAAAACCACATACATTTAAGTAGTCAATTTCACTGGAGAAGAAGGTATGGGGGAATGTTCTAGATTAAGAGACACTAGAGCGAATACCCCAAAGCATAAAACTTGAATCTAGATTGAAAAATTAGCTATAAAAGACATTTTTAATACTGGGGAAATTTTAATATGACCATAAGATGGTATTATGGAATTGCTGTTAATTTTCTTAGATGCGGTAATGGATTGTGGCTATGAAAGAGAATGTTCTTAGGAGATAGATACCTGCTGGAGTATTTTGGAATATTTGGGAGTAAGGAATTATGATGTCTGCATCTTACTTTCAATAGTCATTGAAAGTTGTACATATACAATGTGTGTGTGAGAGAGACAGAGGAGAGATTATTGAATCTAGATGGAACATATACAGATATTCACTATGTTAATCTTTCAATTTTTATGTTTGAAACTTTTCAGAAAGTTGAGAGGGGGGAATCATACATTTTATAGATTCAAGGTGAGATTTCAAAGTTATTAATTTCAGGAGTCCCTCCTGCTCCAGTTCATTCTCCTCTGCCATTAAGGCACTTACGGGGAAAAGTTTGAGAAGCCCTGATTTTTGTTTCCCTCCCCACTATTCTGCCCTGTGAGCCTTCAAAGATGAGGCTATGCGCTTCCCTGGTGGCGCAGTGGTTGAGAGTCCGCCTGCCAATGCAGGGGACGCGGGTTCGTGCCCCGGTCCGGGAAGATCCCATATGCCGTGGAGCGGCTAGGCCCGTGAGCCATGGCCTCTGAGCCTGCGCATCCACAGCCTGTGCTCCGCAACGGGAGAGGCCACAACAGTGAGAGGCCCACGTACCACAAAAAAAATAGATAAGGCTATAACTCGGTAATTTCTGTATTCTCGGAGCACAGCACAGGGCCCACCACAGAGGCCTGTTGAATTAATGTTTCCTGAATGAGCAAAACCTCTAACTTAATATGCATGTGACCTTGGTTAAACAGTACCTCTTTTCAGTTTCCCCTTCTGTAAAATGAGGTTGGACTAGATGACCTAAGTACCTGTAATGTCCTTTCTGGCTCTAGTATCTTTGGATGCTATACTTTGAAGGAAGATCAGAGGTCATTTTTCTGCACAAAGCCCCACAGTCAGTCAGGCAGAGATGACCACAGTAGATCAACCTCTGCTTCCTGGCCAAACTCCTAAGTTGCAGCTCAGCCATGGGCACTGGGAGAAGTGTTCTTAAGTTCACACAGACCACATGTCAGAGCAGTGGTTTCCCTGAGATCCAAGGGGTGCCAGGAGAAGTCAACTTGGCTTTATGCTACCCTCCTGTCTATAGTTATAGCCATGGCTAACACTAGTGTCAACTTTAAACTGCACATTGCAATCAAAAAAGAAAGCTTTAAAAAATACTGATGTTTACCCTGGAGATTCTGATTTAATTGGTTTGGGGTATGATCTAAGCATCTGGATTTTTAAAGGCTCCTCAGGTGCTTCTAATGTGCATTCAAGGTTAAAAGTCACGAAGGCCTACACTGTGGTGATGGGGTAAGATCTCTAGCTGGGTTTTATGTCCTGGCTTTGCCACTTACTAGCTGGTTGATCTTAGATGTTACATCTCTTTGGACATGTTGCCCCAAATGTGACAAGTGAGATAAAGCATGTAAGCCAAAAAGAACAGTTAAATAGTGAAGGACAACTATCACTGAATAAACAGGAGAAGCCTCTGTGGCTCTCCCAGGAAAGATTAAAACTTTGAGTCTATAGAGCAGTGGTTCTCAAACTTGCATCAGAATCACGTGGAGGACTTGTTACACTGGACTGCTGAACACTCTTTCCCCCAAAGTTTCTGATTCAGTAGGTCTCAGGCAGAGCTCTTGAGTTTGCATTTCTAGCATGTTCTCAGATGTTGATGATGCTGCAGTTCCAGAGACCACACTTTGAGAATCACTGCTCTAGAGCAGAGTTTCTCAACAGCAACACTAGGGACATTTTGGAGCACCTACTTCTTTGAGCATCCCTGGCCTCTACTCACTAGATGTGCTAGCATCCCTCGAGTTGTGACCATTGAAAATGTCTCCAGACATTGTCAAATGTCCCTTAGGCAGCAAAATTGTGCAGAGTTGAGAACTACTGCTCTAGAGGATATAAATTAAAGAAGAATCTAAGAGTGTAGGTGAGTTGCAGAGGCAAGTGAGGAAAAGAAATTGAAACCTAGAAGAAAGGAGGAATTTGGGATAGCTCAGGGCTTGACATGGAAAGGGTGGGCGCCCACTCAGGGGTTTTTCGAAGGATCATTATGTGTCTGCGGTATACAGACAATTGACCAGAGGGCAGAGGGCAGGCTCAGAGGTCAGACTTGGCTTTATTTGGTTCCACAGGAATAGTAGCTGTCTTTTAAGTCTGGCCCCTCCTTCCGTCCCGGGACACAGCTGTCAAGCTCTAAAATCTCTTGGAAGAAATCCTGTCCTAACTCAAATGGCCTTCCCCTAAGGCTCACATGCCTGCAGCCCCAAATTGTTCAGAGCTCTCTCTCTTACCTCTATTTCCCATCCACACCTTGACATCCTTGACACCTTGACACCTTGTTAACATCCCATGTTAACAAGCAGCAGACTTCAGGTCTATCAGGAGAAACAAATTACTCTGTAGTTTTGCTGTGAAGAAGCAACTCTGTTAAGAGCCCTGACCTGTCCAAATGCACCTCCCTGACAGTTCAGCTCACAAAACTTAACCACCCAGTGAAAAAAAGATTTGGCTCTTTAAGTGCCAATGGTATTAAGTGCTAGAGACTGGAAGTCATGAAGGGAAATTAACTGAAAACCAGAGATGGCATTACTCATTCGGGAGCAATCTATCTCTCCCAAAGTGAGAATACAATTTGCACCCTCTAGGGATGTTTTATACTCAAATCTTTATTCCCCAGGCTAGGGCCTCTATTCCCTACAAATTCTAAGTGGTGCTGCTATTTCCTGCTAATGGGTTTCTACCCAGCCTTCGAAGAAGGCACTTGGGAGGAGTGAAGAGGCTGAGGTTAGAGGAAAGCCCTTGCAGCCTCCAGGACCTTGTTTCTTCCCAATCATTGCCAACTTCTCAAGGGACTGGTAGGCTTTTAAAAGTGCAGCGTCAAAGTTCAAGCCTTGTTTTACCCCAAGCCAAGAAAGATGAGGGTGTGTGGAAGGGACTGGACTAATTGTGAGGTATGTAGCCCGGGTATTTATAAGGGATTAGGGAGTGAACTGTGATTGTGATAGAGGTGTGAAAAGTGGCTTGCAAACTATCTTTGGCCAAGTCTCTTTTGGTTAAAGGCATAACCATATCTATAATTATTGCTTAGGTCTGAAATCTGAGTCACCATTCCTTTTGAAGATCTCACTCTACTTAGTAAAGGTTCTAAGCGTTCCTGCAGTAAAGGAATGCTATTTCCCTTTATTTAACCCAGTCTTTCCTGAACTTATGCGAGCATGGGATCTTTATGCCCAAAGTACCTAAGACACCTGGGAAACAGTGTTCTGTGGAATACACTTTAGGAAACCTCAACCTGTAAGATAAATTATAGTACAAGCTCTCCAGCACTTGGCTCCTACTTAATTTGGCCCCATCACTGACCATGCTGAAGTTCTTTTGGTTCATGAAAACACACCAAGCTTTCAAGCTTGTGCCTGCTGTTTGTTAGAATGCACATGTTTTTTGCCTACTGGCAAAGTCCTACTCATTCTCTAAGTCCCAATCTAAGCATAATCAATCTGTGAAGCTTCCTTAACTCCCAGGAACAATAAAGTGCTTTCCATTTCCAGTGTAAAGTGAATAAACTTTATACTTTATTCACTGTACTAAAAGTAATTGGTTTGACAGGTTTATCACCCTGCTGGTTCCTTCATTAATGAGTTAAATCTTGGACATGTGCTCACTTAAAACTATCCTCTTTCTTTTATAACTTAAGTAGGTGATTCGGTTTGTGAGCTAAAAGTATAAAACCAAACACGTTCAGAACAGGTTGGAGGTGTGAAGACCTCTGTGTTGAGGTAGGAGATTCAGAAAAGACACACTGCGCTCCCCAGTGCCAGATGACATTCATCAGTGCTGATCTGTGTGCCGGGCAGAGTCACCCCGCGAGCCAGAGACAGTACCTGTCGTGGGGGTAGAAGGCAACTAATAGCATTTCTTAATGCCTGTCAGTTTAAGAAAGACAAGCACAATGATAAAAAAAAGTCTTAGACAATGTCATGGCCCAGCAGCACCAAAACTTTCTCATATTCTTTTTGAGTTGAGTTTGATACAGCATTCCAGCCAATGCTATTGCTACCAGCTGAGAATGCCCCAAATCTGCCCACTTTAGGAAACCAGAGGGTAGGGATTGCTGCTCAGAAAAGTGCTTTTGGCAGGAGGCAGAGTAGACACAGACTATGTTCAGCTTCTTGGAAGTTTAAATGGACTGTATGTATCCCCTGGCCATATCATGCTCTGCTAAGATTTACAGTGGTCAAGCCTCAAAGAAAAGACAGCAATAAATCCAATCCACATGGCTCTTGTAAAAAGGCATCAATTTGGCTTTTAATACAAAATGAGTCAGAGAAACAAAGAAAGAAAATATCATACAAGTTATTGAGTTAAAAAAAAAAAAATCCCCAATGAATAAATTTCGGTCACATTCCCTGTCTTCAGCCTAAATTAGGAAACAGGAGACTATGCACCAACCAATGTGTGTCCCTTTGAGGAAACCTTACTTAAAAAAAAAAAAAAAAAAAGGAAAAAAAAAAGTCAATCCCTGAAATCTGGCAGGTGGTTTTTAAGAGGCCACTGGTAAGGTTGCCTTAATGATCCTGATGAAATAGGATACTGGGATACTTGTGGTTGCTGGAATATGGCCACCTCCTCCTTGTTTCTTGCTAGTAATGATCTTCATCTGAAGGGAGGATGCTCGCTGGGCATCATTTGATGCCACTTATGCTGTCTGAGGTCTCAGGGTCAAGCAGCCTTGTGGAGTCTTCCATTCCATATCTTCACTGAATCTCTCCCATATATAGTCTCTTGTCACTGGATGCTGAGAGAACTGAGGTGCAAACAACAGAGAAGATAACTCGAAATAATGAAGGCTAAAGGAGACCTGGTGCTCAAGGGCTCTTACGTTAAGAGGCAATTTTGGTATAAAAGAGCAATTGGATTTAGCTTAAATTCCTCTCCTCTTAAACACCATTCACAGGAAACTACAGTATAGTCTGACTTTTCAATCCAAGTCCTCTCAAAACCATGAGGGTGGACTGTGCTATGGGAAATACATTATCAGGGTCTAAATCCTGATGTCCCTTGTCACTCAAACCTTAAGAAAAAGACCTTCTCAGTCATTATAGAAGAGAAGAATCAATGTCTTTGTCAGTCATTTTGTAAACGTGCGTCCGCTTGGAGAAAGTTACGTTTTCTCCTTAAATTCAAAGCTCATTATCTAGTTTAGCTAGCCAATAAAATGTTAAGTTGAAATTTATATCTGAACATTAAGAAACATCATTTTTTTTTTTTTTTTTTTTTTGCGGTACGCGGGCCTCTCACTGTTGTGGTCTCTCCTGCTGCGGAGCACAGGCTCCGGACACGCAGGCTCAGCCGCTCTGCGGCGTGTGGGATCTTCCCGGACCGGGGCACGAACCCATGTCCCCTGCATCAGCAGGCGGACTCTCAACCACTGCGCCACCAGGGAAGCCCCGAAACATCATTGTTTTATCCAACTACATCACTGAATCATAGACCTGAAGCAAGTAAACTCAAAAGAACTAGAAATAAACAGACTAACCAACCCCGCTTTGAGGTTAAGAAAATGGATCATTGCTCTTACCCTCACCACTTAGAACAATGGTGAGACTGTCAACGATACCCATAAAGACTGTTTAAAAGGAAATTCACATAAAACAGATGCCCACCTCTGCCTCTGTATTCTTAGGGCTCTTTAGGGAGATTCCCTCACTTTCCCTTTCCCCACAGTCAGGACAGACTTACTGATGGGTTCGTCGGGGTGGAAAGCCACTTCATTGATGGAGCCAGCGTGGCCGGGTAGCTTATACAAGATCCTCCTGCTTGTGGTATCCCACACATACACAAACCTGCAAGGTATCATGAAGAGCAAGGCTAAGGCCTCCCAGAACTGAGGATAGAGGAGAAGCATGGCTTTTTCAGGGAAATGGAAGCAACCCTTTATTTATTCAATCCTTATTTATTGAACTGTGCTCTGACGTTTAGAAACTAGGAATATAGATTTTAAATAACGCATGGATCCTGCTCTTGAGCAACTAAGTGAAAAAATAGGAATAGCTAAAAATATCAGCATTACTGGTATTTTCAAACACAAGCTTCTGAAATAGGAAAGATCATGGAGAAGAAAGACAAACGTTTTTCCTACAGATCCCACACAGAAATCTTCTTTAAAGAGCACCCAATATAATTAGGGTGTAGTTAACTTCATATGCACCTAGGAATGTCTTAAAGGTAACCCAACTCATGGCAGGTTGCGAGAGTAGGCTGTAGATCCACCTGAATTTCTTCGTACTGTATTCAAATCACAGAGCCCAGAGGCGGGACAGGACATTTCTGCCATATAAACAAAACCCAAACATACACTTGATCCAAATCTTGCATTGAATTCATGGACAGAAAGAATACTGAATTCTAGCATGGGAAGGGGCCAACAGAAACCAGCTAGTCTAAACTCATTTTACAGAAAAGAAAACTAAGGTACAGTGACTTTTCCAAGGTTACACAGTTCATTAGTGGCTCAGTGGCAGAATTAAAATGAGAACTCTTAATATATTCTGGTATTCTTTCTCTTACCACCCTCAAATACCTTGTGTCCCTTGCCATCCTCCATTCTCCCCCACCCCTGCCAAAAGAAGTTCCTTTGACCCTCAGCCTTGCTTGGGTCATTTTAAACTGAAGGTAAAATAAATAGATATTATCTTCATATGACCATGCAAAGACAATCTGTTGGTAAATTTAAAAGGCTGGTTGTTTTCAAACAGGTTATACCAATTATTTACGTATTTGTTTTGTTCAATCAACACCTAAAAGGGTACACTCATCAGCACTTGATTATAAAATACCTACTTCTGAAAAACATTACACTTTTGGTAAAATGCAAACAAACAAGAGCTTATTAATTACACTGTTTAGCTCACAAGGGCTAGGCTCTGTAGGAACTAAATAAAAGTTCCATGCAAGGTGGAAGAGAAGGAACCCCATCTGTCTACAGACTCCCTGGCTCTCATGCTCATATTTTCCTCAGTGTCTTCTTTCTTGCCATAACTGTCCTCATTAATCCATCTACAGCTATGTGGCCTACTGAAAAAGTGTATAAGTTCTGGGTTCAAGTCTCAATGCAACTATTTAATAGTTAAATAACCTTAGACATTCATTTAACTTCTCTGAGCTTCTCTTTCCTTAGTCAAATGATGGAGTAATGATGGAGACAATGTTGATCTCACAGCTTTGTTGAGAGAAATAATGAAATAATGTATGCAAAGTGCCTGGCACAGAGAATTAATGATAGCTATTGTTATGATGAATAAATAAACGAGCAAAACAGAATCACATGAAATCAACAGGCTGAATATGAATAAATCACTCACAACAGAGAGACTGACCACTCTTCTCGTAGTCCTTGATAGGAACTGTTGAAGGGTTTCAAATCTGAACATGAGGAGGTAGGTGAATTGCAAGTAGGGAGGAGAAATTTGCCAAATTCAGGCCAAGCTGAAAAGCAGTTTTCTGAGAAGGAACAATACATTTTCCAGGCACATAAAAGCCAGCAAAACCCCAGCGCTCCAAGGGTTTACTTTGAGGCCTCACTCTGCATGGCTGCCGATTAGATGCTAAATTTAGAGGGGTTCCTTATCCTCTCCTTACTCTGGCATGGCAACATTTGGGAGGAACCAGGCTCCTTACGTAACAGCGCTGCTTGTTGACTTGGGGCTAATTGGTGAGGTGGCCGGTGAAATGTGGCCAACCCTCAGCAGGTAGACATACAGGCTCTTCCTAGACCAGAGCCATGCTTCCACATGTAAGGTTTAAGGAACAGTGGGGAGGGAAAGAGGGAAGAGAGGACACTGAAAGTTAGAAAGGACCAATGTCAGAAACAAACTGCTCAGAAGAAAAGCTAGGCAGATATCATTTAAAAGCTTAATTACATAGGAAAGATATATCTCTGCTGAAAATCATGTAAAAATACTTAGAATGGTTCTTACTCTGTCAGAATGTAAGACATCTTAGGCTGTGGGCCTGTTTTTCAAGGTCTTTAGAAACCTAGCAACTGAAAATCCCTTAGATTCCCTCTTCAGGGCAGCTTGCTAAACCACCAGGACTCAAACCAGCAATGTGGCATGGTTTTACCTGTGCCCTTTTCCCCCCATAAAATACTCAAATACTTGTCCATTTTTCCTGGCATTAAACATGCCAGGGAAAAAAAGTGGACTCTGGAATCTTCAGGTATGTTCAGCATTGTTCACAAGTCAGAAAGGGTGGGACAGACCAAAGTGAGGTTTCTTTATGGTTGTGCTAGAGCCCCAAATAGGAGAAAACTCTGGCACATGCTGAAAGCCCAAGCTAGCCTAGGAAAGGCTTCATGCTTATAGGATGGTGCCTGTTTTAGTCAGGTAGCAGGAAAATCTCTAAGGGGGGGAGAAAGATGGGGTTAAGCTAAAAAGGGTTAAGACACCTCCCATTGGGAGCTAAACCTAGAGTCTGCCATCAGAGGGCCTCATCATTCTTTACCATTCCACATTTGCAGCCCTAGGCACTTGAACACCCCTACTCAACCTCTGACTCCCAATTATAGGTCACCACAGACATGTCAAATACAACAGCATCGGAATGAAGAATTCTCTCCCTTCTGTTTCTCATTCATCACCTAATTCCTCAGGCAGTTTAAATTGATAGTTAAAGCTTCACAGTCTCTTAATTCAGCTCAGGGTTGGAAAATACCTAGCCCACATGCTGCCATACCCCTCACTTAGCAATCTTGACACTTTTCCCATTGAACCCAGACCCAGCTCTGAATCATCCCCAACATAGGCAGCCATTACCAATAGATGAGCTGATATGCAGGGCAAAATTTGACTACCATCCTTGAGCTAGGAATTTATTCATGTAATATTCACTAGCTGCTTACTCATTCAGAGATGAGTAAGACTCATTTCCTGACCTCTAGGAGCATATAATTTAGTAGGGGTGCCCCACTATGTTTGTCTTACTGTAAGATGTAATAAACGTTAATAAAGGTTAGATGTATACAGTGTGACTACAAGCCAGAACAAAGAGCAATTAGTAATGCTTGAGAGGTAAGGGAAGGAGAGAGCCAGGAAAGTTTATAGATATAACATAGGTGATTACTGGAGAGAGATAGGAGTTTGGATAATGGAGAAGAGGAGATATAAGAGAGAAGCCTGGAGGCATAAGGGATGTAAGAACAGGGAAAGTTCCATGTGAGTGAAGCATTGTGGTGATGGTGGGGGAGGAGTACACAATATGTATCTGAATGAACTGAAGCACGGCAGAAGAATCTCATGAGGGAAACTGGAGCCAGATTAGGAGTTTGAATTTTACTTTGATGGCAAAGGGAATCCAATAACCAAAGAAACTGTTCACACTCCAGGTGTAAAATGTATCCAGAGAGGGCAGAAATGATGTGTTTGTTCACATGATCCTTAAACTCTTCAGACCGCACATGACTTCATCTCTGAGTACAGCTATAACTCTCTGTCTGCTATAGCTCAGTATCTGCACTTAATGCATTAAACATGAGAAGATACCTGCACGGCTACATCATTCTTTACCTCATGCCCAGTAATCCTTACCTGTCGGCTGAGCCAGCTGCTATCTTGCTTCCATCAGGTGACCAAGAACATCTCAGAAGATTCTATAATGATGAATAAGCAGGAATCCAATGAATATAATAATGCCCCAAACCCCTCTTTATTAGACTACAGCATCACTAAGAGACTTTAAATTTCCTGAGTTTTTTCTTGGCTGTGCCAGACGGCTTGTGGGATCTTAGTTCCCCGACCAGGGATCGAACCTGTGCCCCTACAGTGGAGACATGGAGTCCTAACCACTAGACCGCCAGGGGATTCCCCCTCTTAAATAGAGTTTTAATTATTCTCCTCAGCATATAATCAATAATTATCTTATATTCTGTGGCCCAAGACAGCCTAATTTGATATATTTCAAACCATATAAAAACCAGCTGTAGAAACTGCTTAATTTACAGTAAATTAAGAGTGGACCTGACAACAAAATTTTATTCTGCCTACACATGGAGGCTCCCCTTGCTCCTTTATCTTGATCCTCATTAAATTTTTTGTTTATATTATAGGAAAATAAAAATAAAACCAATTCTAACAAAAGATAAAATTTGATTTATAAAGTGAAAATGAATTTTAATGGGTTCTCAAAAGAAAAATATTAGTCTATATTAACAAACTATCTGGAGGAAAAGCTTTTTTGAAGAGCTGACCTGGGATTTGAGAGTTTAGAAAAAATTTCTGTCTCTCAGAACTTGGCCTGTGGTGCTTACTGAGGGAAGGGATGTATTCTCAGGGCTCTAATAGCTGGTCACTGGGAGGGTGAGGGAGGCCATCTGGGTAATAGCCATGGGAATCTGAGTCCCATATGGAACACTGATCTATGAGGGTCAAAGTTCCCAAGGAATTAAAAAGATAGGAGTGTCTTGTTGAAGCCCGAAGTCCTAAATTTGAGGGGGGCCCCATCACTATCTATCTATGTGATTGCCTTCTTGCCTATGCTTCTGTTAGTTTTATTTCTGGCAAGAACAGTTTTGATGCAGAACAGTGTTACTAGAATGCAGCCCCTTCTCAGTAGAGCTGTTGTTCCTTATCCTTAGCACCATCCTAAATGTTTCTTTGAATCAAATGGACAGTAAAATTCCTCTGCCATGAAGAACTCACCTTTTCAAAGTTGTGCACATTTCCTTGAAATATCTTCACACACCTTTCTTTGGGAGCAAATGGCCGGACATCCCAGACCCGCACTGCAAATTCAAACAAACAAAGCAAAACAGCTATCAGCCAGGGGCCTCCTGAGAACCCAGCTGAAATCAGTATCATGTCAATGATAGATGCTGTTTCCTGGGTGGAGAAAGACCAACATGATACACTGCTACCTGACAAGGCTTTTTTATTTTTCTAATGGGAACGAAATGCATCCAAGTTCTATTAACAGGGACTAAGGACACAGAGGAAAACTGAGAAGGTAGGAAGGGAAAATGTCAAACACATTGCTGGGGATCTGCAACAGAAAGTAGTTGGGTGTGATACTGATTTCAACAAAACATTCTGCAAATGATTCCTCTGCCAACCCCAAGAGTCACACCTAGCAAAGTTTCAATATGACAATCTAAATACCACTGACTACTGTGACAATCAATCTATAAAAATCAAACTCAGGACTAACCTTTTCTAATTTTGCTCATAGGAGAAACTGACAACTACCAAACTACCAAGAATTAGAAAAAGTGAACTTTGATTCCAATTCTAGCTCTGCTGTATATATGGGGGATATCAGGAAAATAGTGAGGTTCTTTGTGTTTTGGTCGCCTTTATAAAACGAGAATACCACTTGCTCTTTTTTAAAAAATAAGAATATTTTAAGGGTCAAATAAAATGATACATGTGAAAGAGCTCTAAAAGATTGGCAGCAATAAACAAAACAATAAAAATAAACAAAAAAATTTGTTATTTTATTGTATAGGTATAACAAGAGATTCTTATTTTTATTTTAATAACCATTTCGGGAATCTCATCTTTCCTTACTATGCACAAAGCTAGAATTAGACAATGGCAAATCTACTGAAATAGGATATAAACACCCACAGTAAGCAGTGGCCACAGCCATTGTTAACTAAAGCTAAGAATCTCATCTTTCCTTACTATGAACAAAGCAAGAATTAGACAATGGCAAATCTATTGAAATAGGATATAAACACCCACAGTAAGCAGTGGCCACAGCCATTGTTAACTAAAGCTAAACCTACAGTGGAATTTGAGTGATGTCATTTTATTTGACTGTGAAAAAACAACAATCCTTGAAGTCAAACAGGTATAAAAAGGTGAGGCTATGCATGAAAGTTTGCTATTCAGCTGAGAATACAGTCAGAAGGTAAGGATGTTCATTCATTCAAGTATTAATTGAGCACCCATTGAGTGCTAGGCACAGTTTTCATTACAAAATGTCAGTGAAAACATTTTCATCTATCAGAGGGGCAGTTCCAAACTCTCCCAATATTAAGCATATAATCCAACAGGTCATCTTTCTTTTTTGCTATAGTAAACCCACCCTCCCATCCAACAATTCAAAAATAAGCAAAGAAAGGACAAGTGTCTGTGTAAATCCAGAATATTGAGGTGTTTTAATGAGGACCTCTTGTCACATAGGGAAGGGAAGATAGACTGGCAGAAAGAGCACAACTGAGATATCAATAGGTCTACTGATCATCTGAGCTTGGTACTCTTTGAAAATGCTTGAGAACTGCCTTGGATGGATCTCCAGACTCATCTTCCTCAGTAAACTAATCACTATTAGTTTTTTGTACACCGCTTGAATCCATAGCCTTGGATTCATAACATACCAGAGCTGAAATGGGCCTTAAAAGTAAAGTCCAGGTCTCTTATATTATCAGTATAGAAACTGATGCCCAGAGAGGACAAATGCTATGTGCAAAGTTGCTCAGGGATTAGATGGCAGATCGGGGACTAGAATCCTGGCCTCTTGACCATCTCTTCTAAAGTTTTTTCCTTTTCTTCCTTTTATTTTTTTTTTCTTTTCTTTTTTATGCCCCTGCCTCCTCCCCTCAAAAGTCAATTTTAAAAGGTTACATATTCCAAGGTATTTAAGATATAGTTCCAACAGAAAAACACAAGCTCTGCAGCAAGAGTTGTGCTGTCTCAAGATAATCAGGTTTCACAGTTCAGGCAATTCAAAATTAACTCACTATTGCCCCCAAACTGACTGTTCACTGGCAATTTAGAGAATCTAAAGAAGTCATATGGAAACAAAAGCATTTTGTAGGTTTGCATGTACCTCTATCAGTTAGATAATGAAAATGACTCCTGCAAAGTTAAGACAGCCGCACACATAAGGCAGTGGTGGTTGTGACACGCAGAACGAGTCGCTTAGTAATGTCAGGGTCGGTTTTTTCTTACGCTTCTGCTTAAAATATGAGCACTTTCTTGTTCCAAATAATTTTTACTAAAACCTAAAATAAGAATAAACTACATAAGGACTAAAATTCTACTGAGATGACGATGATTTAAACAAAAATCACTGGAGGTTAATGGGGAAGGCACTAAAGAAAGAACAACATGGTGCCTGCTTCTATTTACCCACTGCCTTTCAGAGTCTTTATATACCACCGTGTTAACAAGGAACTGATTTCAAACTACAGTCTATACAGACCAATTTCTACGTAACACTATTTTTAAAAGCTAAAAAATGTTCAACTTCAACTGCTGAAATTCAGAGATATCAGTTCATCAGAAATGCCTAAAGCATCCTCTGAACTCCTTTGTCCCTGATCACAACAGAAGTAAAAAAGTAAAAGGTTTCCCCTAGGCCCAGATATCACATGTCCCTTAGGATCTATCTCACCAAGCAGGCAGGGAACAAATTTATTTACTTTCTTCCCTATCCACTGACTAAACATTTAAAAAAATTACTTCCCAACTGGTGTCTTATAATGCAGTATGCTGGACATGTAAACATTGGTCTTTCTGTTCAGGCTTTTATACTTTGGGAGCAGCAGGTTCACTCCTGATGTCTTTGACATCATTGTTTTGGCCCATCAGATAAAATTCTTTGTTGGGAACAAGACTGACAAAATGAGCAAGGTGGCTGGACATGGCATAAAAAGGCTGAAATTGCAGCTATATCCCAGGCATTTTCTTGGTTGAAGACATGCACCTCGAGCTTTTTGAAATGGTCATCTGTTATGTCATCAGCTCAGGAAAATAGCAAGAGCAAATTCCAGCATTGCCTTTTCCTGGGCAGGGAGGTCAGACTTTCTCCAGTTCACACAGACCTGGTCAGAGAGCACTGGGTTCTTTGAGAAGACCCTGTACCGGGCACTGTGGACAACCACGCTATAAGAGCACCTGTCAGCCAGGCTGGTTACCACAATGATGAGTTCCTTGTCAGCTTTGCTGAGCTGGCCTGTTTCCTTGTTACAGATGGCACTGTAGTAAGCAAAGAAGGCTCTGAATTCCAATGGCCGGTGACACAACACTTAAATACATTTGTTAAAAATCCTGTCTTCTTTTCTATCTCCTCCATGAGCTCTACAATATCAAAAGGCAGGTCCTCTTTGTAGTGAATCGGGCAACGGCTGATGGGTTTGGACTTCTCTTCTGCTGAGTCTCATAAAGGTGCAAGTTCAGGGTCATCATAGGCAACTTTTTCCAAAACCTATTTGTCACAGGCAAAGAAGAGACATCTGCCTCACAACGCCGAGGCGGCAAAGCATCGACATGGTGGCATGTGGCGTGGAGGCCAGGCTGCCTTCCCGCGCACCCAGCCCTCTGGGCCTAAAGTTTTTTCTATTACAACCTGTTTTCCTAATTGTCCTGGTGGACACCTGCAAGCCATCCTGGACTCTTTCCTTGGACCCTCATTTACCCAGCACACATTTCTAGTTTCTAATGCCCACTTTCTTTAGGGTCTACAGTGACTGGGCACTGGGAGAGCTTTCCTTTCCAAAGTTACCTGTATTGTCCATTGCATTGGACAAGAGGTAAGAGCCTTCAGAGCTTAAACTCAGGCCAGTCACTGAATCTGCATGGCCTCTCATCGTGTAGGTCAGCTTATTTTGGCGCAGGTCCCAGACCTGCAAAACAAAACAAGGCAGCACTCCCAGAAAATCAAATTGTGAACAGCAAAGAAATAGTTATTAAAGAGTCAACTGCCTGGGAAAATTAGTATGCCTTCTTAATCTGCCTCTGGGCCAAGCATTACTTTACCACAAAATATAGGATTTCTACCAAAGAAGAAAAAACTCTTGCCTTTCTAACACAGAGTCAAAGTTACTAAGTTTGACTAGAAAAATATGAACTAATGAATGTCAAATATTAAGATCAAGTTTAACAAAAAATAATAGAATTTAAAGAGGTTATTTTCAATTCATAACAAAATATATTCGGAATTAAAAAACAAAATAGCATTTAAAACACTTAAACTATGATTCTTAGCAACTAAAAATAAACTATTATAACTATATAAAAACAAGTAAACAAGTCATTTGAAAAAGGCATTATGATTGCATGTAAAATGCATATAACAAGGTAATATGCAAAAATACAGGGGCTTAAAATTTTTCATTTAACGTCATAACATGTATACAATGGAAAAGCATATTTATTAAAAGAAAAATAAATTGTAGGTTCACTGTTCCCTGTGTAGGAAAGGTAAGAGAAACAGTTCAGCTGAAAATAACCTAATGTCAGACAGAAAAAATAAATTGTTCATTAAGTTATGGCTCATAAACACACTGTAACACTATGAGCTCTCATGCTGCATTCGAAGAGCAGAGTGGAAGGAGTGAGCATTTAGGGTCAGACCGAACCAGTCTTTGCAACTTAAGAGTTATGTATCACTGGGCCACTAACCCTCTCTGAGCCTGTTTCTGGTCTGTAAGATGGGGATAACATTTACTTATGGCTGTTGTGAGGATTACAAATAGAATGCCTAGTACACAGCAGGCCCAATAATAATTGGTAGCTATTATTAAGCAACTCATACAAATATTCTGAAGATCAAATGTAAAAATGTTTATAAAATAATCTACTATTAAGCAAAGAAGGAAAATACAAAACAGTATATTTACATAGACTGAAACTATGTAAAAAATATATTAAAGGCAATAGAAATAGTCTGGAATGTCATATGGAAAAAGAACAGCAATTTTGTTAAGGTCATTGTTATTATATAAAATTTCATCCAAATTCGATTCAGTACTGACACATAGTTTTTCTAAATGAAACAATTTTCTGCTGTCCCTTTAAGCAAGGCACCTTCCTCATCTAGAAATGAGTTTGATGTTGTATGTCAAAGCAATACATAAGGCAGACAACTCCACTTTCCCCATCAATAATTCATGTGTGGAACCCAACACACTTCATATACAACCATTTTTGTGTCAGGATGTTTGTTGCCTCAATAATTAGGGAAGCTTGAAGTGGCTGACATTTTTTTGTTCAAGCTATTGTTCCTTCTCTTCAGAGAAGGCATTGTTGAAATCTTTAGCTTTTTAGGAGAGAATGTAATTCATCATCCCTCACAACACCTGGGTGCTCCTTCCAGACTTTCCTCTTTGAGGCCTGCACATGCTGTTTTGCAGAGCCAAAACGTATCTGGGATTTGCCAAAGAAGAGTGAGTAGGGCACTAATTTAAGCAAAATATTTTGCAAATGTCCTAATCAGCTGTTCAGTGAACGTTTGGGCATCTGATTAGTGGCAGGCGCTGCTGTAGATAAAAGAGATGTTGTCCCTGTTCTCAAGGAGCTAAAAAAGTGATGAGAGGCCTGGAAAGGGGGCAGTAGCCAAGACAGCAGAGGGATTAATGTTCCCATGGTACATGGATGGGAGGGAGAAAGGGAAGGTTTCACAGACTTGAGCAGGATATGGAAAAAGGAGATTTTTGTTTGTTTATTTGTTTGCCGTACCACGCAGCTTGTGGGATCTTAGTTCCCTAGTCAGGGTTGGAACCTGGGCGCATGGCAGTGAGAGCGCAGAGTCCTAACCACTGGACCACCAGGGAATTCCCAAGAGGTTGTTGGGTTTTTAAAAAAAAATTATTTATTTAATTTATTTATTTTTGGCTGCGTTGGGTCCTCGTTGCGCATGGGCTCACTCCAGTGGCGGTGAGCGGGGGCCACTCTTTGTACGGTGCGTGGGCTTCTCATTGCGGTGGCTTCTCTTGTTGTGGAGCACGGGCGCTAGAGCGCAGGCTCAGTAGTTGTGGTGCACAGGTTTAGGTGCTCAGCTGCATGTGGGATCTTCCCGGACGAGGGATCGAACCCGTGTCTCCTGCACTGGCAGGCGGATTCCTGAACCACAGCGCCACCAGGGAAGCCCCTAAGAGGTATTTTTTATTTAGACAAAACAGAAGGGTATTCCCAGGCAAAGATAATGCATGAAAGCAGAGAGGCATGAAAAAATTACTGGGTTGTAGGGAATTAGGCAAAGAGAGGCAGCAGACAATGCTTGAGTGATAGGCAGGCAAAGGGCAGCTCATGAAAGGTTCTGAATGACTGGCTTGGATTTGATCTCCCTCACTGGGGAGCCACAGAAGGGTTCAGAGTAGTGGAATGAGTTGGCCAGATTCCAGAAAGATCCTTCTGG
Source organism: Tursiops truncatus (assembly GCF_011762595.2). NCBI lineage: Eukaryota > Metazoa > Chordata > Mammalia > Artiodactyla > Delphinidae > Tursiops > Tursiops truncatus. The sequence continues at coordinate 159,304,605 of NC_047034.1, read as the reverse complement.
CCCAGATAATCGGAAAGGATGAGAGCAGAGGCGGGAAAATCTATCTTTACCCACTACTTTAAAAAAAATCATCAACTAAACTCCCATTCTGACTAGAGCTCAGGATTACAAGCAATGCCAAAGAATTGCCAATCAGATCTTCAAGTCATTAAGAAGAAGCGCATTTTCTTCTTTTATTCATTTTCCTCTGACTCCACAATTCTATGCCCAGGAAGAAAATCCCAAGAGGTTGGCAGGAACAGTATATTTGCTCACAAACATATAGAGAATTTGCTCACTCCAGATTTTAAAAGGGGCTTCCATTCCCTGTTTGCTCCCCCCCCTTTCTCAGAATAGGCAGTGTATCTGAGAGACAGAAGCAAACAAAAACCAGGCTAGTCAGGAGTACTTCCTAATGTAGTAAGGCAGTAGGGATTTGTCAAGCAAATGCTCAAGGCTGGTAAGCCCCTGACTGCTTAAAGGGTACTTGTTAACTGACTAGAGGCAATTTGATAGAGGCAATTTGCAAGGGACATGGGTTGGGTTCAAGCCCGGGCCATAGCTACTGAAGCCCACACTCCGCAACGAGAAGCCTGCGCACCACAACGAAGAGTAGCCCCCGCTCGCCACAACTAGAGAAAGCCCGCACGGAGCAGCGAAGACCCAACGCATGCATGCATGCATGCATACATACATACATAAATATTTTTAAAAAGAGTCTTTCTGGGTCCAAGGGCAGTTACTCACTCCTAAGCATGTCAGAACAGGACGTTGTTAAATAGGGAGAAGACTGAAATTCTATGGTCTCACATCTCTCAAGCACACCCCTTAGTTATACAAGAGCAAAATGAAGCCAAATAGCTATAGCAACCTGATTTCAAATTATTAACTACTGTCGCCAAAAAACAATCTGGCGACCTGTATCCAAAATGTGAAACATCCTTATATTTGTTAACACATTAATTTTCATCTAGAAATCTATTCTGAGAAAGTAACTAAATATGGAAAAAGTTTCACACACAAATATGTTGGATACAGCAGCATAATTTGTGATAGTGATACATATGAAACAGACTAAATGTTCAGTATATTGATTGCTGCTTACTACATTATGGAATATTCTAAAAATAAAATATCTAGAATATTCTAATATTCTAGATGATGGTAGCTGACATGTGCTGAACACTTACTATGTAACTGCCATGTTGCTAAGAATATTATATTTTTTACCTCATTTAATCCATGTAACAACTGTATGAGGTAGGCTGATTATTCCCATTTAGAGATAAGAAATGGAAACTCAGAGAGGTTAAATAACTTTCTTAAGATAACATAGCTAGGAATTAAGTGGCACAATCAGAAAAATGATCCTAAGTTCTGGGGATGTTATGTACATCATGGTGACTGAAGTTAACAATACTGCATTGTATATTTGAAAGTTGCTAAGAAAATAGATCTTATCACTAAGAAAAAAGTGCTAAGAAAAAAGTTCTTATCACAAGAAAAAATATTCTAACAATGTGAAGTGATGGATGTTAACTAGACTTCTAAAGTTACTCATTTTGTGTTATATAAGTCATTATGCTGTATACTGAAAACTAATACAGTGTTATAAGTCAATTATATCTCAATAAAACTAGAGAAAAAAAGAAACAGAAAAATGATCCTAACTACAACGCTAAGAAGAAAATAAGATAAGAGTGATGTGATGAAGAGCAACTAGAAGGAGGGCCTAGTTTCATCTAAGAAATCCTCTCTACAGATATGTCTGAGCTGACATTTGAAGACAAGACTAAGCCAGCCATGGCAATATCTAGTGTCGGGGGTTCCAGACAAAGTAGTAGCTATATGTTACTAAGTGAAAAGAGCATCATATAAAATTTTATCTGAACATTAAGACATTTACATACAGAACACTATGGCACAGAAAGAGACTGAGAGGAAATAAACTGAAATATCAAGAGTGACTAAATCTGAATGATGAGACTACGAGTGACTTTTTTTCTATTTTTATTTTTTCTAAACTTTCTTCAATGAACAAATGATCATTTTTACTACTAAAAACATTTAAATTGTAATAAATAATTTTATCTCAATTTTTAATAATTTTATTCCCAATAAAGTTGATTTATTAACCATACATTTAAATGCATTTTTACATCTCTGCAAAACTTTTAAGGAAAGCCTACCCTGATTTTTAGCTTGGAAAATAAGACATACTGTAAACAGCACACAAACACGGAGTTCCCAATGCTGACAAGAGAACGTAATGATCCAGAGCAGGTACATGATAAGAATGCTTGAGTTTTTAGAATACTGTGTGCATTTCTAATAAAAAAAAAAAAATCCCTGAAAATGAGCACTGGCAGAAAAACTTGAACGTTTGTGGACAGAATAATGACTTTTTAGTTTAGAAAGATAAAGACTACAAAGCTATGATATGATCCAACAACCCCACTCCTGGGCATACATCAGGAGAAAACTCTAATTTGAAAAGATACATGCACCCAATGTTCACAGCAGCACCATTTACAACAGCCAAGACATGGAAGCAACCTAAATGTCCATCAACAGATGAATGGATAAAGAAAATGTGGTATATTATATAATGTAATATTACTCAACCATAAAAAGAATGAAATAATGCCATTTGCAGTAACATGGATGGACCTAGATATTATCATACTAAGTGAAGTAAGTCAGAAAGGGAAAGACAAATACCATATGATACATCACTTACATGTGGAATCTAAAATATGACACAAATGACCTTATTTACAAAACAGACTCACAGACATAGAAAACAAATTTATGGTTACCAAAGGGGACAGGGAGTTGGGGAGGGATAAATTAGGAGTTTGGGATTAGCAGATATAAACTACTATATATAAAATAAACAACAAAGGTCCTACTGTACAGCACAGGGAACTATACTCAATATCCTGTAATAAGCCATAATATAAAAGAATGAGAAAGAATATATATGTACAACTGAATTACTTTGCTGTATACCAGAAACTAGCACAACACTGTAAATCAACTATATTTCAATTAAAAAAAAAAAGTTACAAAGCTATGATGTAGAGTTATCAATTGCCGTACTCATGGGACTATATTTATATATTACTCATATTTGAGATATATTTGGATTTCAGAAAAAAATTAGTATATATCAAAAGACAAAGACTGAGATTAGCTATCTGAAAAAAAGCTGATCCTAAGAGAAGGTATAACATATAACGTGTGTCTGAGAAGACATGGAAAACCTTCAAAACCTGAAAAGGGACCCAGTTCCCTTCAGGACTATAGTACAACTGAATATATTTGTTTAGAAAACGCCCTGGAACAGTCTACACAAAGAGCCCGGAATAAGCCACACTACTTGTGGTAAGAAGACATTACTGACACAAGAGTATTAGGCTAGTCTATCCCCACAGTAGATATGAAAAGATCAAATTCTCATAGTTTAAATTTAAAAAGCCAGTCTCAAAAGGTTACATATTGTATGATTCCATTCATATGAAATTCTAGAATAGGAAGTATAGGACAAGGAACATTATCAATGGTTGGTAGGGGTTAGGGATGGGCAGAGAGTTTGACACAGAGGAGTATTATGAAGATTTTTGGGGTGATGGAAATTGTTCTGTACTGTTTGTGGTAGTTACAATGAATCTGCACAAGCATTAAAATTCATAGAACTGTACACTAAAAAAAGGTTAATTTCATAGTATGTAAATTTAATAATAATAACTTAAAAGTATGAAAATTATCATAGCTAGATGACACTAATCCACTTTTATGTGTATTAGAGCCCTCTAGTGATTCTAATGATAGTGGGCTCCCAAACTTCACTCAGGGAAATAATGCATTAGCTATTAAGATGATCTAATTAAGCCCCCATGTTCTGACTGTACATTCTCCAAATAGTTATAGGGTGGAAAAGGGATGTGAAGCTGAATTTTGGAAATGGTGAATTTTGAAGTACTTATGAGACATCCAAGTGGGGGATGCTGAGTAGCTGGTTGCACACATGGGCCTGAAGCTGAAGATCTGGGTTGAGAACAGACTCATCTGAACAGAAATGACAATTAAAGTCACAGAATTAGATGAGACTTGTCCAGGGAAAGGTATATATAAGAAGAGCATCTAGTTAAGAACCTGGGGGAATAATGACATTTAAAGAATGCATAGAGAGAATAGCTTGTAGAGGTATCTGAGGAAGGATATGCCTGATGGAAGGGGTAGGAAAGCATATTGTTAGAGCCAGTTTAAAAAACAAACAAAAAAGGACTAAAAGGATCTACTGGGTTTAGTAACAGAGAGATCACTGGTGGCCTTGAAAAGAACAGTGCCAATAAAACAGTGGAGGCAGAAGCCAGACTGCTGAGGAGTGGTCAGAAGATAGGGAACTGAGGAATGGAATGGAGATAAGGCATTAGAGACAGTGAGTGTGGGAAATATTCAGGGGATTTCTCACAGGTATTAAATAAGAGCAGGACTCTGGAACCAAACTCTGCATTTTGAACTGAGGTCTCATCGCTTATTAGCTGTACAGCCTCGGGTTATTGTGCCTCTCTTAGCTCAGTTTCTTCGCTGGTAAAACGGCATTAGTAGTACTTATGTCAAAGGATTGTTGTGAGGCTTAAATGAATTAATAAAGTAAAGCTCCAAGAACAATGTCCGACACAGTTAAGTATTAGAGGATAATGATAACACTATTATCATAACCACTATCACCATCTTTCAAGAAGTCTGGCTGGGGCTTCCCTGGTGGTGCAGTGGTTGAGAGTCCGCCTGCCGACGCAGGGGACACGGGTTTGTGCCCCGGTCCAGGAAGATCCCATACGTCGCGGAGCAGCTAGGCCCGTGAGCCATGGCCGCTGAGCCTGTGCTCCACAACAGTGAGAGGCCCACGTACCGCCAAAAAAAAAAAAAAAAAAAAGAAGTTTGGCTGTAAAGGGGAAGATTGACAAGGCAATAACAAGAGAATGTGGAACTGAAGGAAGACTCCCTACCCCACCAAGAGAAGACCTGAGCATAATGAAATGCTAATGAGAAGCAATACAGTTGTTTAAAAATATAGGATCTGGGGGACTTCCCTGGTGGTCCAGTGGCTAAGACTCTGCGCTCCCAAGGCAGGGGGCCCGGGTTTGATCCCTGGTCAGAGAACTAGATCCCACATGCTGCAACTAAAGATCCCGAGTGCTGCAAGGAAGATCCCGAGTGCTGCAACTAAGACCCAGCACAGCCAAATAAATAATATTAAAAAAAAAAATATATATATAGGATCTGGGAAAATTGATGGCATGAGATCCCAGAGACAGGAAAAAAAGGTTGAAATCCTTCCATTTAAGGAACTACCTTTAGACAAAAGGACATTCCATCCATAGTAACAGCAAAGGAGGCAAGAAGAGATGGGAATACAGTACAATTTCTAGGTAGAGACAACATAAGTTGAGTATTTACCCAACAGTTACTAGTCTCAGAAGGTAAGCAGAAGGTAAGTCAAAGTCTTTGAAATACCTAAGGAAGCCAATAAGTAAAAGCAGACACAAACTGAGTGGCCTCTCCCCACCCCCACACATTTCATATTTACTGGCACTTGCTATGTCCAAAAACTCTGCGAGGTGCTCCAATGAATTTGGCTCATTCAATCCCCATGACAACCCTATGAGATAGATATTATTATTACTCCTGGTGCACACATGATGAAACAGAGGCTGAAAGAACTAGTGTGAAGTCACAAAAAACTAGAAAATAGTGGAACTGAGAACAGACCCCCAAGTCAATTACTTGAAAGCCTGAGCTACACTGTACTGCCTCTAGACACTGTAGTCTATTGCCTCTTTCTCCAACATCATTACCATCTCACATTCTTAGCTATGGACCCCCCAAAACTTCCTTTCCATAGTCTCAAAAAGAAAGACACACTGAGAGATTAGGGTACAGAATCACAAATTGATTTACTGCTATCTCATGAGGCCAATGCACACTTTAAAAAAAAGTTTCAAATGCCTCTAGGCAGGGAATGCACCCTTCATTTTTCGGAGTTCCCACACAGGGACTTCCCACTTCACATTAACTGCCTACTCCCTAATGGCATTTACATGAGCTATAATGCAATCCTGACTTAGGAAGTCAATGAAGACAGGACAGAAGGAAAATAAGTTCTAATTTATCTTCCATTTAGTTGGCATAAAGTGCAAAGCTAAGAAGTTTGGAAAGATTTACCTCTGTGAGTGGAGATAGGTGAAAGGTAAATGTAAGATAAACATCTAACATACCTTGATATCGTTGTCTATTCCACCAGAAATAATCTGATCACTTGTGTCATTGAAGGTCACAGCTAACACTTGGTAGGTGTTCTGAAATGTCTGGATCGCTGCTTTCTTACGGATGTCCCAAAGCTGAAAAAGAGGGCAAGAGAGTCTATAGTAACAGCAATTGCACAGTATACCCCTAAATCCAAGGACTGTGGAGATGAAAACATCTGTAATGGGGACCCTGTTCAGAAACTTGTCTAAATATCCCATTAATATGGTGAGAAGTGACTATAATTTTGCCAACATATCTGAAGGCTGGTGGAACAAATCACTTTGGTTATATTTTCAGTCTCCTTTGTTAAAGTTTGAATAAACATAATTAACATGCCCTCAGAGTGGAAATCTTCACCTCGCTTATTAGTTCATGTGTTCTTAGTACAACAAGGATATTAGACCAGTGTTTTCGAACTGCAGATCTTAATTCATTAGTGGGCTACAACTTACGCTTAAAAAATATATATGGAGAGGAGGTTACATCAGTGAAAATGGCAGAGTAGGGAATGCTCAAAGGTTATCCCTCTATAAAAGCAGAGAAATACCCAGCAAAAAAACCTGACAGAACCAACTTTATCAGAATTCTAGAAACTAAAGTTTACAGCAACTAGGTGAATACTTATTGAGGACAAAAACCACCTGGGTCCTAGTAAGACAGTTTTGTAGCATTTTAACTTATCCAGGCTCCATCCCTACTCGGCAATAGTTTTGAAGACAACAGCCTACATTCCTAGTATAGGTTCCTAAGTACCCAAGGAAGAATGGACCTTATTTCTCATTTTCAAAGAATTGTAGGTTTAAATATAAAAAAAAAAAAAAAAAAAAAAAAAATTTTTTTTTTGGACCTGTTTGGTGGCTCCCTGATGGCTGAGCTCAAAAGGTTTGACTTTATTTTGCCTAACTTGGAACTCTCCCAGGGCAGAAGCAATTGTCCAAAACATTTAAAGACAAATGCATGAGCCTCTGCTGAATGGGGCAAGGGATAAACAGCAAACAGGAAAGGCTGGGGAATGAGACAGTTTGGAGAATAAGGGCTTTGAAAAGCTTTGACATATTTTTGCAACTCTAGAAGGCCACTTGCATGCCATGGCTGGGCACATGCTTAGGAAAGACCTGAGAAGGCCCTAAGCTCTCAACCTCTTGCTGACCACAAGCAGGAAGTGAAGGCTAATACAGAGTTGTAAACTGCCTGGCTGAGAGGTGATAGCAGGCCCCAACACACCCACAGAGCCAATCTACAAAGACTGGAAGAGTCCTCCCTGCCCCCCCAGGTGTTTAGGGAAATCTCTGCTGAATCGTCAGTGAACCACTAAGCTGATGAAACAGAGATTTCAGTGTCTATACATGACAAAGAATACAGAGTTTACAAAACTAGTTCATAAAATTCACTAAATAAACAACAGCTTCAAAAAGGAGCAACAGGGCTTCCCCGGCGGCGCAGTGGTTAAGAATCCGCCTGCCAATGCAGGGGACATGGGTTCGATACCTGGTCCGGGAAGATCCCACATGCCACGGAGCAACTAAACCCGTGTGCCACATCTACTGAGCCTGCACTCTAGAGCCCGCGAGCCACAACTACCGAGCCCATGTGCTGCAACTACTGAAGCCCGCACGCCTAGAGCCTGTGCTCTGCAACAAGAGAAGCCACCACAATAAGAAGCCCGCACATTGCAACAAAGAGTAGCCCCCACTCACCGCAACTAGAGAAAAGCCTGCGTGCAGCAGCAAAGACCCAACGCAGCCAAAAATAAAATAAATAAAATAAATAAATTTATTAAAAAAAAAAAAAAGGAGCAACAACAGGGACTTCCCTGGTGTTACAGTGGTTAAGAATCCACCTGCCAATGCAGGAAAATGGGTTCAATCCCTGGCCCGGGAAGATCTCACATGCTGCGGAGCAACTAAGCCCATGCGCCACAACTACTGAGCCCTCACACCACAACTACTGAAGCCCACGCACCTAGAGCCTGTGCTCCCCAACAAGAGAAGTCACCGCGAGAAGCCCGCGAACCTCAACGAAGACCCAACGCAGCCAAAAATAAAATAAATAAATTTATTAAAAAAAAAAAAGAGCAACAACAGACTCTGGAGAGCATCTAATTTCCAGAGTTGCCACACTATAATATTCAAACGTTCAGTTTTCAACAAAAAATTATGAGGCATGAAAAGAAGCAAAAAAGTATTGCCCGTACAGAAGAAAAAAACAGTCTTTCAACAAATGGTGCTGGGACAAGTGGATAACTACATGCAAAAGAATGAAGTAGACCCTTACCTCACACATGCAAAAATTAACTTGACATGGATCAAACACCTAAATGTAAAAGCTAAAATCATAAAATTCTTAGAGGGAAACATAGGGGTAAATCTTCATGACCCTGAATTTGGCAATGAATTATTAGATATGACACCAAAAGCACAAGTGACAAAAGAAAACAGATAAATCAGACTTCATAAAAATTAAAAACTTTTGTACATTAAAGGATATTTATCAAGAAAATGAGAAGACAACCAACAGTGGGAGAAAATATTTGCAAAACATATATCTGATAAAGGTCTAGTATCCAGAATAAATAAATCTTATAATTTATAAGATTTATAAATAAATATAAATAATCTTATAATTTAGCATCAAAACCACAAAGAGCCCAATTAATAAATGGGCAAAAGGACCCGAGTAAACATTTCTCTTTAGAAGATATAAGCACATAGAAAGATGCTCAATATCACAAATTATTTGGGAAATGCAAGTCAAAACAATAATTAGGTATCACTTCACACTCACTAGGATGGTTATAATTAAAACACACAAACACAGAAAATAACAAGTATTGGTGACAATGTGGAGAAATTAGAACCCTTACACATTGCTGTTGGGAATATAAAATGATGTGGCTGCTATGGAAAAGTCTGGACGTTCCTTATTAAACAAAGAGTTACCATATGACTCAGCAGTCCCACTCCGAGATATATACCCAAGAGAAACGAAAACAGTTGTTCAAACAAAAACTTGTACATGAATGTTTGTAGCAGAATTGTTCATGATAGGTAAAAAAGTAGAAACAACTCAATATCCATCAACCGAGGAATGGATAAGCAAAAGATGGTATAGCTATACAGTGGAATATTATTTAGCCATAAAAAGGAATGAAGTACTGATAACAATACAACATGGATGAACCCTGAAACCATACACTGAGTGAAAGAAACCAGACACAAAAGGCCGCATACCGTATGATTCTATTTATATGAAATGTCCAGAATAGGCAAACCCATAGAGACAGAAATAGATTAGTAGTTGCCAGGAGCTGGAAGGCAGAGGAAAAGTAATGACTTGCGTAATGGGTATGGGGATTCTTTTGGGGGATGATGGAAATGTTCTGGTATGGGATTGTGGTGATGGTCACACAACACTGTGAATGTACTAAAAGCCACTGAATTGTACACTTTTTAAAGGTTAAAACAGTGGATTTCATGTGAATTTTACCTCAATTAAAAAAATTATGGGAGATATCAGAGAATGTCACATATAGAATGGGTCGGTTCATTCACATATAAGACATACTGAAAGGAATATATACTAGACCATAGTATAAAATGTATTCCTTAATGTTGGTTGTGATAAAAATATTTAAGTTACTGTGCATAAACTACCTAGATGAGGAAACTAAAGCTCAAAGAAGGAAATGACTTGATGAAGAATACCTAGGAAGTCAACAGCAAAATGAGGACTAGATTTTAGTACCGTTTGATTCTATTACGTTAACATTGCATTAATTTAAAAGTACCAAAACGTGCGCTCATTCCTTATAATAACTAAAGTAATATATGCTTGTTTAAAAAAATTAACATTTTTTTTTAGTTCTGTTTTTTTTTTTGGCCATCCCTCGCAGCTCCTGGGAACTTAGTTCCCTGACCAGGGATTGCAACCGGGCCCTCCGCAGTGAGAGCGTGGAGTCCTAACCACTGGACCACCAGGGAATTCCCAACACTTACTTTTAATGGGGGCTTGATTCATTAATAATAGAAGAGGAAGAAAGATGAAGATTAGGTATAACAACTCTAGATTCTCATACTCCAACTAACCAATTGGTTTCTATTTTTTTTTAAATAATAAACTTACAATACAACATGGGTCTACATTTTTAAAGTGTGGATAGTAGGTCCTTAAATATGGTTCAGTAAATGACTGACAGACTTGAGAAGAACCATGAGGAAATGTCTTAAGAGTATGGGTCATTTCATTCAGAAGAGAAAGACTTTGGGGTGACTATGTTCTAGGTTTTAATTTTTTTTTTTTTTTTACGGTACGCGGGCCTCTCACTGCTGTGGCCTCTCCTGCTGCGGAGCACAGGCTCCGGACGCGCAGGCTCAGCGGCCATGGCTCATGGGCCTAGCCGCTCCACGGCATGTGGGATCTTCCCGGACCGGGGCACGAACCCGTGTCCCCTGCATTGGCAGGTGGACTCTCAACCACTGCGCCACCAGGAAAGCCCCTGTTCTAGGTTTTAAAGGGTTGTCATAAAAAAAAGAAATCAACCATGGAATCATAGTAAAGGCCAGGGGTTTAAATTCAATCCTGTGGTAAACAAGTAGAATATGAGTTGTCCCTGTGCCAAGATACCTCTTCTTTCCAATTCTTATGGTTTAGGATGAAAAGTAGTTTCTACTTCATTGATGGAAACATGAACTAAAAAAGGCTTAGTGTTACTCAGATCGATGATGCAAAAAGACTGCTTCACTCCTCTTCTAGAGACCCAACAGCCAATCCTTACCCATCAAACTCTCTGGCTATAGAATGAAGTCCAAACCTCTTAGCTTGGAATTCAAGGTCTTGATAATCTAGCTCTCACATCTTACCAGACTTACTACAATCTCTGTCTTAACAAATATTCTCTACTCAGGTCAAATCAATCTGTCTTTATCGTAAAAGCTACGGTAGCCACTAAAAGCTTGATTCAAATATTTCAGAATTTTAGTTCCAGACAACCAAAATTTTTAAAAGATTATTTTATTCTGAAATATTCACTTACCAAAAAAATTGTAAACGAGAACATTTTTTTGCCTAAATCATTTGAGTTGCTGACCTAATGCCCTGACACTCCTAAATACTTTAGTATATTTAGTGCGCTTGTCTCACAAGATGTTCTCCTACGTAATCTCAACACAACCATCAGAATCAAGAAACTAACACCCATACATTACTATCATCCTCAGATCTCATTCAAGTTTCACCACTTGTCCCAATAGGGTCTTTTATTGCAAAAGGATTCAGTTCAGAATCATATGTTGAATTTATTTATTTATTTATTTGTAAATACTTATGTATTTATTTGGCTGCGCCGGGTCTTAGTTGCGGCACGCGGGATCTTTAGTTGCAGCACGCGAACTCTTAGTTGCAGAATGTGGGATCTAGTTCCCTGACCAGGGATCGAACCCGGGCCCCCTGCATTGGGAGTGCAGAGTCTTGGCCACTGGACCACCAGGGAAGTCCCCATATGTTAAATTTAGCTGTCATGTTTCTTTAGTCTCCTTCAGCCAAGAAGAGTTTCTTAGACTTTTTGTGATATATTGTGTGATATATTGCACATTTAAAAAATACTGCCTTGAAAATAAATACTGCCTTGAGTATGATTATTTCAAACCATGTTTAATTAAGGGAGAAGAGAAGCAAGAAACTGAAAGAAGGAAAGAGTAGAAAAGAAAAGAACGTATACAATGGAAGGTAGTAGAAAAAGAAAAAGCTAAGGAGAGATGGAAAGATAAATATGAGCACAAAGACAAAATGAAACAAAGTCAGAGAAAAGATAAAAGAAGAAAAGGTGAAACTAAACAAGAATAAGTTCCTAAGGACTTCCCTAGTGGTCCAGGGTTAAGACTTCACGCTCCCAATGCAGGGGGGCCCACATTTGATCCCTGGTCAGGGAACTAGATCCTGCATGCTGCAACTAAAAGATGCTGCATGCCGCAACAAAGATCCCACATGCCACAACTAAGACCCACCACAGCCAAAAAAAGAGAAAAGAATAAGTTCCTAGATGGTTACCATAGCAAGCCCTCAATAAATGTTTGTTAACAAAATTCATTAGGGCACTCTTGCCTCTGCCTTTTGAAATGCCAATTAGCAAATCAGCTGTTAGGTCTCTCCAACTATAGTACACCTACGTTAAGATCTCTGGGAATTTCATGCGAAACTTGTGAAATCTGAACAAGATTGAGGGATCATAGCAATGTCACCTTTTATAGTTATGAGACAAGTTAACGTTGCTGAAAACTGGGTGAAGAGTAAATGGGATCTCTGTGTTATCTCTTAGAACAGCATGAGAATCTATAATTCTCTCAACAAAAAGGAAAATAAACCTATTAAAAAACAAAAACAAAACAAAACAAAACAAAACAAAAAGACCTCTGGTAGTTATTCCTAAGCCACAGACTCTCAGCCAAGCATCAAGGGGCCCAAGTGATTGTTTATTACAAGACCATTTAGTAGAAAACATCTCAAAGCAGATAATCCAGTAGGTGAGTGTCACCACCTTTAATTATGAAAAAAAGCAAATTCATTTAAAAAAGCAACAAACAATCACAAGTTGAGTGTGATTTCTCAGATGTTCTCCTTTGAAATCCCTCCCTGTTTAATCATTAAAAAAAAAAATCCAGAGTCAAAAACTAGTGCCAAAGAAAGAATAAAATGGTACTACAAAGCAGCGTGTCCTGTGTGCCCCTGAAGTAGGTTACTATTTCTAGGCCTCATTTTCCTCATCTGTAAAGTGAGGATGCTGGAGGAGATCAGTGGCTCCCAAAATGTCATACCTGCTACATCAAATCACTTGAGGAACACATTTAACATTCTGATTCTAAAAAACACAATACCATTGACATTAGCATCCAAAAAAAGAGAAATACTTAGGTGTAAATGTAACAAAATCTGTACACGATCTCTATGCGGAAAACTTAAAAACTCTAATGAATGAAATCAAAGTAGAACGAAATAAATGGAGAGATATTCCATGTTCACAGGTAGGAAGACTCAGCATTGTCAAGATGTCAGTTCTTCCCAATTTGATCTACAGATCAATCATACTGATCAATGCAATGTCAACCAAAATTCCAGTAAGTTACTTCACGGATATCAACAAATTGGAGTTTATCTGGAAAGGCAAAAGACCCCAACTTGCCAATACAATATTGGACAACAAAGCTGGAGGACTGACACTACCCAACTTCAGGATTTACTATAAAGCTAGTAATCAAGACAGTGTGATATTGGCAAAAGAACTGACAAATAGATCAATGGAAGAGAATAAAAGGCCTAGAAATAGACCCCCATAAATACAGTCAATTGATCTTTGACAAAGGAGCAAAGGCAATACAATGGAGCAAAGACAGTTTCTTCAACAAATGGTGCTGGAACAACTGTATGTCCACATGTTAAAAAAAAAATGAATATTTTTTTGCACCTTCCACAAAAATTAACTCAAAATAGATCACAGACCTATATGTAAAATATTAAACTCCTAGAAAGTAACACAGAAGAAAATTTAGGTGACCTAGGGTATGGTGATGACTTTTAGATATAACACCAAAGGCACAATCTATGAAAGAAATCATTGATAAGCTGAACTTCATTAACATTAAAAACTTCCCTGTGAAAGAAAATGTCAAGAAAATTAGAGGACAAGCTACAGACTGTTGAGAAAATATTTGCAAAAGACACATCTGTTAAAGGACTATTATCCAAAACACAGTAAAGAACTCTTAAATTCAACAATAACAAACACGGACTTCCCTGGTGGTACAGTGGTTAAGAATCCGCCTGCCAACGCAGGGGACACAGGTTCGAGCCCTGGTCTGGGAAGATCCCACATGCCGCGAAGCAACTAAGCCCGTGTGCCACAACTACTGAGCCTGCGCTCTAGAGCCCATGAGCCACAACTACTGAGCCTGCATACCACAACTACCGAAGCCCGCGTGCCTAGAGCCTGTGTTCTGCAACGAGAAGCCACCACAATGAGAAGCCCACGCACCGCAACGAAGAGTAGCCCCCGCTCTCCGTAACTAGAGAAGGCCCGCATGCAGCAATGAAGACCCAACGCAGCCAAAAATAAATAAATAAATAAATTTATTAAAAAAACAAAACAATAACAAACAACCAGATCAAAAATTGAGCTAAAGAACTTAACAGATACCTCACCAAAGAAGTACACAGATGGCAAATAAGCATATGCAAAGATGCTCAACATTGTGTTACCAGAGGAGGAGGGTAGAAGAAGTGGGAATTGGAGGAAGGTGGTAAAAAGTACAAATTTCTAGTTATAAGATACATAAGTACTAGGGATGTAACGTACAATATGATGACTATAGCTAACACTGCTATACGATATATAGAAAAGTTAAGACAGTATATCTTAAGGGCTCTCATCACAAGAAAAAAATTTCCTGTTTTTTTCCTTTTTGTTGTATCTATATGAGAAGATGGATGTTGGTCAAATCTACTGATAATCATTTCACAATATATGTAAATCGAACCATCTTGCTGCATGCCTTAAATTTGTACAGTGATGTATGTCAATTATTCTCAATAAAACTGGAAAAAAGAAGATGTTCTACATCATATATCATTGGGAAAATGCAAAGTAAAACAAAAAGTAAGATACTACTACACACCTATTAGAAAGGCCAAAATCTGAAACACTAACAACACCAAATGCAGACAAGGATGGGGAACAAAGGAACACTCATTCATTGCTGGTAGGAAGAAAAAATGGTGCAGCCACCTTGGAAGACAGTTTGGCAGTTTCTTACAAAACCTTTACTGCACAATCCAGCAATTGTGCTTCTTAGTATTTACCCAAAGTGTTAAAACCTTAGGTCCACACAAAAACCTACACACAGATGTTTAGAGCAGCTTTATTCATAATTGTCAAAACTTGGAAGCAACCAAGATGTCCTTCAGTAGGTGAATGGATAAATAAACTGTGGTACATCCAACAATGGAATATTATTCAGCACTGAAAAGAAATGCACTATTAAGCCATGAAAAAACACGGAGGAATCTTAAATGCATATTACTAGGTGAAAAAAGCCAATCTTTAAAGTCTATACACTTTACGAGTCTACCTATATATGACATTCTGGAAAAGGCAAAACTAAGGAGACAGCAAAAAGATCAGTGGTTCCCTGGGGTTGAGAGGAATGAATAGGTGGAACATAAAGGATTTTTAGGGCAGTTGAAATACTCTGTATGATACCATAGTGCCAGATACATGTAATTACACATCTGTCCAAACCCACAGAATGTACACCACTAAAAGTGAACCCTAATGTAAACTATGGACTTTGGGTGATAATGACATGTCAATGTAGGTTCATCAGTTGTAACAAAGGTACCACTCTGGTGGGGGAAGCTATCCATGGTGGGGGCAGTGGATATACAGGAAATCTCTGTACCTTTCCCTCAACTTTGCAGTGAACCTAAAACTGCTCTAAAAAAAATAAAGTCTTGGGACTTCCCTGGTGGCAGAGTGGTTAAGAATCCGCCTGCCAATGCAGGGGACACGGGTTCGAGCCCTGGTCCGGGAGGATCCCACATGCTGCGGAGCAACTAAGCCGGTGCGCCACTACTACTGAGCCTGCGTGCCACAACTACTGAAGCCCACACACCTAGAACCCATGCTCCATAACAAGAGAAGCCACCGCAATGAGAAGCCCACGCACTGCAATGAACAGTAGCCCCTGCTCCCCGCAACTAGAGAAAGCCCACCTGCAGCAACAAATACCCGGTAACAAAACAAAAAAAATCCCATTCCAGACCTACTAAACCAGAATCTGGGTATTTTTAGCACGTTCTTCACGTAATTCTGATATGCATACAGGTCAGCAATCATTGGACTAAATGACTTTTAATACCCCATCCTGTTACTAAAACCACGTACTGTATAGTCAGTACATAAAACCTTTTTATTATACTGACTATAATTACACAACAGTCTTGTAAGACATGTATATTATTGTCAGTGTTCTGAAGACTGATAAGCTGAGGATCAGAAAAGTGAACTGCCTATGGTCACACAATTAAGTAAACAGCTAAGTCAAGAATCCAATTATTCTTGGATGGTGGTCCACTTTATTCCAAGTCACAATGGTTCAACAGTTGTAATATTATTCTATATGATACCTAAAAAAAGAAAAAACCCTTAACTGCTTATTATTTTAAACATTTTAAATAGTGTCTGTTTTGGGAAATGTCTGATGAAACAAAGTTGTGGAGAGGAGGGTAAAGCACAGGTGGGAAGACAAGATAAGGTTCACATTATGTCACCTCAGAAACCCTCAACACACAGACAGACAACACCCACCTTGACTGTACCGTCGTCACTGCCAGTGCAGACAAGCTGGGGACCCCTCCTGGCCGGATAACAGGAATTCACAAAGGAAGTGTGCCCCTTCAGTCTTTTAACTCTCTCGCCTGTTTCACTATCCCACACCGCCACAGTTTTATCTGTGGATGCTGAGAAGAGCATACTAGAAGGTGAGAGGAAGAACAAAATAAGTGAAGACAAGGAATAGCAATCTATCTTCTCCACTTGCCCAAACGTGCCAGTTTTCAAGGTCACTAACATGTGCTCTGACAGCTTGGCACCTGATGCTGGAATGCCTCACCTTACATAACAAAATCCTAATCATGCTCTAGACCCAGTTATAAGGTCTGCTCTACGAAATGTAAAAAAAATTTCCCTGTCAGTCCCCACATTATACATCTAATACAGCAGTCTTCTCAATCTTTCCCTCCTTTTTGATATACAACACTTTACACATCCTTCCACTTGGAAATGTTTAATCACTCCCTGCTGTAGAGGTGAGACACACTGTAGCAATTCCTGACCCAATGGCTTGGTAACTCTCTTTCTCTAAAACTCAAAAGGTTTTGTCTCTGAGGCTGATTTCTAAGTTATGATTAAATTTACAATGCTTTCTTTACTCAAATAGGAAAAATTTATACAAGGCTATGCACCCAGTTGTTCAGGGAACCCTAAAATTTTTAGGGGTCAGAGCTGTAAAACAATAAATGTTTACTGAAATACTGAATGGGATTAATTAACTTTGTATAACCACATTTTTATATTATCTGTAGTTATTCTGAAGTTATGCAATTGTTAAAATATTTATAATAAATAGTATGTTATAGTAAACAGATATGACAGGTGAATAACGTTAAGGGTAAAAAGCAGCAGACAAGATTGTACAAGTAGTTCTTTTTTTTTAAATTTGGCTGCGCTGCGTGGCTTGTGGGATCTTAGTTCCCCGACCAGGACTGAACCCAGGCCACGGCAGTGAAAGAGCTGAGTCCTAACCACTGGACTGCGAGGGAACTCCCACAAGTAGTTCTAATATATACAAAAAAACCAAACTGTTTTGAATAGGAAAAAGGCTTGAGAAAAACATATCATAATATGAACAGTGATTATCTTTGGAGTGGTAAAAACGTGGGCTATTTGGTCATTTTCCTGCTTTTTTTTCGAGTTTTCTTGAAATAGATTATTTTATTATTACTTTTATAATAAAAGTCGCTAATTTTTATATATGTAAATTACATTTTATGTCATAAAATTTTTTTTTCTGCGATGTTGATATGTTAGATAGAGGTGATATGTCTATAAATGCCTACATGGAACAATAACACCTTACTTGGGTTACAGCGATAGGATAATAAAGTGGCTGTCCAAAACGCAGATTTTTTTCTTTTTAAACATCTTTATTGGAGTATAGTTGCTTTACAATGGTGTGTTAGTTTCTGTTGTATAACAAAGTGAATAAGCTATACATAAACATATATCCCCATATCTACTCCCTCTTGCGTCTCCCTCCCACCCTCCCTAACCCACCCCTCTAGGTGGACACAAAGCACCGAGCTGATGTCCCTGTGCTATGTGGCTGCTTCCCACTAGCCATCTATTTTACATTTGGTAGTGTATATGTGTCCATGCCACTCTCTCACTTTGTCCCAGCTTACCCTTCCTCTTCCCCGTGTCTTCAAGTCCATAAAACGCAGTAGTTTTTGACAGCACAGTCTCCTGAGAGAAAACTCAGGGATGAAATGTGAAAGGATGCCAAGAATTACTGTAAGAAGCAGTTGTCACCCACTATGCAGAATACTCACCTGCCGTCTGTGTTATAATGCAGTTCCATCACTGCTCCACTGTGTCCCTTCAATGTAGCATAGTTATCGCAGTCACCATAGACATTCCACAACACTGTTAGGGTGACAGGGGTTCTGTGAGCATTACTAGGCAAAAGAAAACTCACTATTGGCCATGGAAAGGGTACTTATGAATTCACTAGAACAACAGTTCTGAAATTATACTCCTTTGGAACACTATTAGTTCTATTAGCTAGATCAATTTTCTTCACATTAAAACAAAAATAATGCAATATTTTCACATTGCATAAAATAAAAACATTTTAGTTAATGGCTATAATTTTTTAAATCTTAAGTGTTTCTCCTGTACTTTTAAAAAGTTGGCACTCACAGCTACTGTCTGCTATGAGTAGAAGCAGACTGCAAAATGATGGTACTTATGGGAAACTCTGGAAGCTGCAACTGACTTGAAGGTCATAGGAGAACGACTTTATACTACATTCACTCATTGCAAATGTACTAAATACCTATGCCAGGTGCTGGAGTAAAATAAGGTAAATGAATAGACACAGTTCCAATCCTTAGGGAGCTTGGTCCAGCACAGAGTGAAGTTTGATGAGTGTTATTAAGGAACACTCTATACACAATAAGGTATTTAGAGTTATTTTCCTGCTGATAAAACTGTTTCTAGTTTGTTCAATGAAATTAAGCAAATCAGTAGTTCAAGTATGTTCTGCAAAGATCCTTAAGCCTTCCAGAGACTTGGCCACTAGTAAGTTTAAGGAACACAGAACCAGAACACCAAAATCAAAGCAGACATCCTCCACCCTGAGGCACAGTTATAAGCAAAGAGCCAAAAGACTCTTCTTGACTAGTAGCTGAGAATCAGGTAGCAGATCCTATTGACGGACAGGTAGATTATCCAAGTGAGTTGCCACGTCAGGACTCCCTCCTTCCTTTCCAAATGCTAAGATTCTGAGGGAATGGATCAAGAGGAGAGCCTCAATATCTTTGGGAAAAAGTTATCTCTCTCCTCTTTACTCCCATTAGCCTGTTAAGCCTAGATCTCCAGTCTTGCTAAATCAGCTCGAGATTTGCCTCCATGAGGACAATGTTCTCAAACTAGAGCGACTCACTTTCCAACTGGTAACGTAATTCCTTCTGTATTTACCACATGGACCCTGAGTTCTCCACCCAAAATCATTCAGCATTTTCATGACCCTATTTTAGCATATTAGCCACATAGTTTGTTATGTGACCAACTTAGACTTATACTCTCTATGGCACTGAAGGTTTTAAAAAGTAATCACTATTTGGCAGACAGCAATTACTCCAGATTCAAAAACTATGCCTTACATATCAGTCGGTCAAATCCTGCAGATGCTAAAGTGGATCCATTGGGGTGAAACTTGCAGCAATACACTTCCCCTTCATGTCCTGAGAGAAGCATGATTGGGGCTTGAAGGGAGGAACATCTTGGAGGCCCCTAAACAAAAGAGAGAAGTACAGAGTAGTCACTACATACAGGCAAAGGAGACTGAAAGGTCAGGGAATGGGGAGTATAAGGAGAAGACAAGGGAAACTGATTGAGTGTATTTCTCCTGATTTAGAGAATGACAACTCTTCGCACATAACTTATGTCTCCAATTTTATACTCTCCTGCTGAAGTTTCCAGTGTCTATCTGTTATACTAACTCTCTTCCTCCCTCACTGTGCTCCCATCCCATACCCAACTTTTATTTAGTTAGTTAGTTTTTAAATTCGAGCGCTCAGTTGCCTGCTTGCCTCCTTTCAAGTTTGACCTCATTTCTTAGGCTGAGTGCCCATATTTTTGTCTTATCATTGTCCTACATCATTTTTTAAAAATTAATTAATTAATTAAATTATTTATTTTTGGCTGCGTTAGGTCTTCGTTGCTGCGTGCGGGCTTTCTCTAGTTGCCGTGAGCAGGGGCTACTTTTTGTTGCGGTACGCGACTTCTCATTGCAGTGGCTTTTCTCGTTGTGGAGCACGAGCTCTAGGCACGTGGGCTTCAGTACTTGTGGCATGCGGGCTCAGTAGTTGTGGCTCATGGGCTCTAGAGCGCAGGCTCAGCAGTTGTGGCGCGTGCGCTTAGTTGCTCCGCAGCATATGGGATCTTCCTGGACCAGGGCTCAAACCTGTGTCCCCTGCATTGGCAGGTAGATTCTCAACCACTGCATCACCAGGGAAGCCCTATACCCAACTTTTAACTGTTCAAACACATTAAACTAATTTCTGCCTCAGGATCTTTTACACTTGTTGTTGCCCCTGACAGGAACCCCCTTCCCCTAGATCTTCCTATGTGTGGCTCCTTTCAAATGTTTCCTCTCCAGAAAGTCTTTCCTGGAACACTCAAGCTCAAGCAGCACCCTACCTCCCTCTGCATTCTATCAACCCTGCTGTATTCTCTCACAGCACCTATCACTATCTGAAATTACCTTCCTTATGTGTTTGTTTACATTTTGTTTCCCCTGGCCTGCCACTAGAAAAGCTCTGTGAGTGCTGGAATCTTACCAGTGTAATTCTACACTGTTTTCCCAGTTTCTAGTTTGATGAATGAATGATTGAACTAAGCTTTCCCAAAACCCTGCAGGGTACAGTTATTAAGCAAAGTAGTTTTGATTATGGTCTTGGACATTAAGCCTAGGCTTGGGCAATTCAAAGAAACCTGGGCTAATATTCTTACTTGTCAGACAGAAGAACAAGTTCACTATTAATAATCCCCAAATCTCTTCAGTTTTCCAGCTTACTCATTTACTCAAAAAATACTATGTGCCAGGCACTGTTCTATGCACTGATAAAACAGGATTGAACAAAATAAACAATGGAGCTTGTGTTCTAGTGGGAAGGAGGGGCAGAAAGGAGGGAGGGAAGGCAGAAACAAGTAAAACATATAGATGGTGGTATGTGCTATGGAGAAAAACAAAGCAGCAATGTGGGCTAGTGAGCACAGGGTATTGCAATTTAAAACAGGCTCGTCAAGAAAGCTTTCACGGAAAAAGTGATACTTGAGCAGAGGTTGGGAGGAGTTGAGTGTGTAAACCATGTGGACATTTGGAAGAAGAGTAAATCCGTAGGGGGAGCAGCAAATGCAAAGGCTTTGTGGCAGGAGCATGGAAGCCAGTGTGCCTGGAGCAGGGTGAGCAATGGAAAATTGGTAGTTCAGAGAGGTCAAGGGAAAGAGGGCAAAAGACTGTCAGGATTTTAGTTTTACTCTGAGTGAATTGAAAAGCCAGGGAAAGTTTTCAGCAGGGGGTAATACGATCTGAAGTTTAGAAGGATTCCTCTGGCTGCTGGATTGAGACTAGACTGAGCATCCGTGAACAGAAACCGGAATACCATTAGGATCCTACAGCAATAATGCCAGCTGAGATAATGATGGTTTAGACCAGGAGCTAGTGATGGAGCTGGCAGAAGTAGTAGCAAGTCTGGATATATTTTGAGGACAGTGCCAGCAGGATTTATTGACCAGCTGGTTGAGGAGTTGGGGAGGGGGGTACATATATTTCTTCCGCTGAGCCTAACAGGACCGAGGGAGAGGTGTGATCACCACCTCTATCGTACAAGAAATGTAGTTAAGAGCATGGATTCTGAATTTAAAATCTGTTCCTATCAGTTACTACATAACTTTGTTTCCCCATCTACAAAATGGGATAATAGCAATTCCTAACTTTCAGGCAGTTACCAAGATTAATGGACTTTTCATATACAAAGAAAGCACTTAGTACAAGAGCTCAATGGATGGTAACTATTCCACGGTTGTTACTAATACTAGTCAAGAGAAACAGAGTGAAAAGCAAGTTGCCCCAAGTTCCAAAGCGAGCCAGTATCTTTCATTTCCTTCCTTCCTTCGTTCCCTCATTCATTCATTCATCCATCCACTCTTCCAACTTTCCTGAACGTTTATTCTATGCCGGATCCCTGGAACATTTAAGATTCCAAAGCCCCGGCCCCGGTTTTGAGCTCAAGGTCCTTAAGCCTAATTCTAACGCCTCCTCACAGGGCGGTCGAGATGCCGAAAACGGGCGTCAAACGGGGAAATATATGGCGCATCGCAGAGTGTTGGCTG
This sequence comes from Tursiops truncatus, assembly GCF_011762595.2. Classification (NCBI taxonomy): domain Eukaryota; kingdom Metazoa; phylum Chordata; class Mammalia; order Artiodactyla; family Delphinidae; genus Tursiops; species Tursiops truncatus. The sequence goes on along the minus strand of NC_047034.1, from coordinate 159,282,086 downwards.
CTCTTACAGTGCTTTTCTGCTTTAACTCCAGGGTGAGAGAGTCCCGTTCCGTCCCCGCAGTGTGGGGAAAGGGCCGGTGCGGGATCACCAGGTACAGCGCTGAGGAGAGAGGAAGAGCTGAGGGCCGAAGGCCGCCTGCTCCCTTACTCACCGCTTGCAGCAAAGCTCCCGGCGCCGCCTGCTGCTGCCCGGCTCCGGGGCCCGACCCCGCCGCTCCCAAAAGCAATTCATGCCGCGGCCGCTTGACTGGGACCAGCGGCAACTCTGGGCCCTTTCGCTTCTGCTGTTCTATCATGGCGGCAGCCACTCTCCTCAAGCCGCCACTGACCGCGCCGACACCCTCAGGCACCACACGATTGGCTCCAACTTAGTCTTCCCCCGGAACTTCCGGCTTGGAGAAACCAATCATCTTCCAATACTCCCCTCTGCACCGCCCCCTGGAGAGTCTCCTGTTATTGGTCAGTTCTTTCTGCCCTTACGAGAGTACTATTCCAGGATTGGTGAATAGAGCTGGAGTCCCACCTAGGCGCGCTGTGTCCTGTGGGTGGAAGCTCGCTGACTGGGTTTCGGTGTTGCGCGCAATGCTGCGGCGAGGAGACCGGACGCTGATACCGAGTAAGTGTAAGGAAGATCGTGGGTGGGGGCAGTGGAATCTGGAGGCGGCGCCTCCGTTATGTGGTCTGAGGCTGGCCCTTCTCAGCTGCAGGTTTGATTGCAAGGGGCAGGGGTGGCCCCGAGTTCCTAGCTCTTGTGTGTAGTAGCCTGGGTTCCCTTTCTAGGGCTGGAGCAGAGCTTTGGGGTCTCTGCGCCTGCCTGGGGCCCTCGACGACTGACTTTTTCAACAAGAGCCTTCCTTGTCGAGCCCCGTGCCAGGCGCTCCCAGGGAGAAGAGGCCTGTCTCCCAGCCTCCACTAGGGTCCTCTCTGACTGAGGAGGCCGACTTGTTTCTGCCATGATTCTGCAGCCTTTTTTTTAGCGCCTGCTCAGTGCTCCTGAGAGAGACGGAGATGAAGGAAATGTCCGACTCTCGGCTTCCAGAGCACAGTCTTGTTGAGAAATTCGGATTCATACCTGTGAACTAGGCCTTCTCCTTAATCATGCAACTGATATTTATTGTGCAAAGCACTGGGGAGACATTGTGAACCAAACATGGTCTCTGACTTCAAGGCTGTTGTTAGTCCGGTGGGGGAAACAGATGCTCACCAATGATCTCACTAAGAAATGCAAAGTAAGTGCTGCCTACGAGAGGAAGCTGGTGTTATGAGTGCCTGGAATAAGCAGGAAGGTTTCTCTAAGGAAAAGATGCCTGAACTGATACCTGAAGGAACAGTGCTAATTAGTTGGGTGAAGAGAGGAAGGCAGCGTATTCCATACAGAACAGCATGTGCAGAGGTCCTGTGGCAAATGTGAGGAAAGTGACTAACAGGCACAAAGAGGCCAGTGTGGCCAGGACAAAGGGAACAGAGGGGAATGTGGTACATGAAGCTGGAGGTGGGCAGAGGCCAGACTTTGTAGCTTTTGCTTTAAGACTGATGGGAAATCCCTGAGGGTTTTTTTTTTTTTTTTTTTTGCAGGTGGTGGGGTGAGGGAAGCAGCTTGATCCCTCAGGCCTTAGTAGTGTGAACAGATTGGAGGGGAGATAGATGCAGATAGACCACTTTGGTGAGAGTTGTTGGCAATGAAGACTGGGGTATTGGTGGAACTGAGAGCTAGATATTTCCTAGACTCCTCTGCACCTAAGATGAGAATTGAATTTGGAAGTGAGAGGAGGAGGAGAGTGAGAGGCATGCCGTTTTGCTGGCAAATACCACAGCAGAGGCAGTGAGTTTCTTAGTCATCCACTTTTTGGTTTCATGACTTTCTGCAATGATAGCCATGACTTTCTTGATCATGGCAAAGACTGTTGTTTTGTGGGTTAGGAGGTATTCCTGGGAAGTTCTACCAGTACTTCCTATAGCCCTTGCAGTAGTTTTGTAAGTCACATAATACCTGGCAATAAATCCCAGTTTCTGTTTAACCTAGCTAGAATGTGTTCCAATATGTGCAACTGAACTCCATCAGGGTAGCGGTACTGCCAGTTAGGTGAGCTATAAAGACAGAGTTAAAGGGGAGTTAAGCTATTGTTTGAATGATGGACTATGGAATCTAAGCTGGATAGGGAGGAAAGTGAAGAAAAAAAGAGGGCTGATAGATTGGAAGAAAATAGAGGTCAGTATATCAGGATTCTGATGAGGTCAATCTGCTAGAGGACTTCCCTTTATCCTTAAAGGCCTACTCAGTTGTCACCTTTTAAACTTCTTGCTTCCCCCAGGCCCTTCTTCTCTTTCTTGTTTTCTTAATACTTTGAACCTAATCACTAGCCCTGATCATGCTGCATTGTAATTGGTAACCATTATCCTTACCCGACTAGGAAGCCTTTGATGACAGGGACTGTGTTGAAAAGAATGGTTTAGTGGCAAGTGTGTATGGCTCTTGGAATGGCCTAAGATTTATCTCTTTCTAGCTATGAATTTTCGACAAGTTACTTCATTCCTGTAAAACAGAGATAGCTATTTTGTAGAGTTGTTTTAAGGATTGAAAGGAGGTTTATGGGGACTTCCCTGGTGGTCCAGCGGTTAAGGCTCTGTGCTGCCAATGCAGGGGGCCTGGGTTCAGTCCCTGGTCAGGGAGCTGGATCCCGCGTGCTGCAACTAAGAGCCCACATGCTGCAACGAAAATGCCGTGTGCTGCAACTAAGACCAGGCACAGCCAAATAAATAAATATTTTTTTAAAAAAGAAAGAAAGGAGGTTTATGAAGTGCCTATCACAGAGCCTGACATATAAACATCAATAAAGGTGCTGAACTGATAAATTAACTAACAATTTAAAATAGAGTAAAATTAAGTACTTCAGTATTTCAGTAGACAGTTACAAATTCCTGTGTGCTCTATACTGTGGTAAGCACTGGAGAGTTGAAGGATATGATGGAGTGCAAGACAAGGGCATGCTTGGAAGAATTTCACAATCCATAAAGGAAAGAAAAAATATTCGTAAATAGGATTTGAATCCCATCTCCATCATTCATAGTTCTGTAATCTTGAACAAGGTAATTTAGCTTCTCCTGTGTCTTAGTTTCTTCATCTGTAAAATACCTTACCAAACAGAACGATAATTGCCTATCTTGTTAGGGAGGTCGAAAGGGAATTAACTTAGTTAAGACAAGTAAAGCTTCTAGGTTAAAGGCAAATAGGGAGCACTCAAATATTAGCTATTATTATTAGAAGACTTGGAAGGGACCTTAGGGATTGTTGACTGGTCCTGGGGTCCAGTACCAAAATGGCTAACTCTGAGCAGCCCTTGTCAAGACATTTGACCTCTGTTAGCCTCATCTTCAATTAAATAAGAGTAGTGGACTGAATGACCTTAATAATTGCTTTCAGCTTTCACTTTTTATGGTCCATTTTTGTTTTTCCTTGTTTCTTACTATTTTTCCTCTTTCCTGCCTTTAACCATTTTGTCAACAGATCCATGACCAGAGTGCAAAATGGGAAAAGCATCTGTCTAAGATAGTTACTCTAGAAATTTGATGGGAAGGAGGAGGATTGGGCCACCAGTTTGATATTTGAAAGTCTTCCATCTTTTGACCTACCCAGCGAATTGTGTGGAACTCAGTTCCTTCTGCTACATTCTTTAGACCAGAATGCTTTCTTCTTTCTTTACCTGTGTTTGCCACATAGTAAGGCTCTATTCACTCATTCAAGAAAACTTTGAGTACCTACTGTATACAGGCACTGGGAAGACAAAATCAAATGAGAAATGGTCCTTGGTTACATGAATGAATAAATCCAGACCCTGCTCATCCTAGCCTCCAGGAATGATGCCCTTCTAATTACTCCTTACTAATTTGGGACCTAGTTAGTGTTAGAACTATATACTACTCTTCAGGGACTTCCCTGGTGGTCCAGTGGTTAAGACTCCTCGCTCCCAATGCAGGGGGTCCAAGTTCGATCCCTGGTCAGGGAACTAGATCCTGCATGCTGCAGCAAAGATCCTGTGTGCCACAACTAAGACCTGGTGCAGCCAAATAAATTAAAAAAAAAAAAAAAAAAGAACTACATACTCTTCAAAATTTAGATGTGGACGGTGAATTCTTTCTGAGGCAGTGTGGAATAGTGGCTGAGAATGAAGGCTCTGTCATTATTCTGTCTTTGATGTGTCCCAGTTTTTTGACTTATCAATTGATTCGCCTCAATTCTTACACATAACTTAAAAATAAATTAAAATCACTTTAACTCTCAGAGGTCTATCTAATTGGTACTGTTAAGTAACAACAGTAAATCTAAATCTTAAACTTAAAAACAACAACAAAAATCTTGGCCAGATCAGTGAGGTGACATATGAAATGAAGTTTCAAAGGGGCTACATATTATCTTTCCAATTTAATATTATTCTATGAATTGCTCATTGCTTGAGGGGAAGGAGGAGAGGACGTGGTTTTTTTTTTCCTAATTGCAGGCACATTAAAAAAAAGCTGAAAAATCACAAAATTATGGAGGTACAGTACAAATAACACTTCTTGCGGTACGTGGGCCTCTCACTGTTGTGGCCTCTCCCGTTGCAGAGCAGAGGCTCGGGACGCGCGGGCTCAGCGGCCACGGCTCACGGGCCCAGCCGCTCCGCGGCACGTGGAATCTTCCCAGACCGGGACATGAACCCGTGTCCCCTGCATCGGCAGGCAGACTCTCAACCACTGCGCCACCAGGGAAGCCCCAAATAACACTTCTTAATGAATCATTTGAGAGTTAAGTTGCTGACTTGATGCCCCATCACCCATGAATACTTTAGTTTTCCTATAATCATGGACATTCTTCTATATAACCATAATATAACTTCTATAGTCAGGAAATTAACATTGCATAATTACCTCTAATCCTCAGCCCCGCTCTTCCATGTTTGGGCACTGACTCCCCATTCTGGATTGCCCCAGTGTGCAGACACCCTTATAATCCTGCTTCTCCCCACACTGGGTTGCTCTTTGTAGATTTACTCCTCGCCTAGCATAAGCTCTGACCTCACTCTAGGCTACCATTCCCCTGCCACAGCTCCCATTCCCGTTTCCACGCTAGACTTTTCCTTGCTCTGCCCTTTGTTTTGGGAAGGAGGTGGCTAATAAATAACTGGGTCCTTATTGCTTCCTTCCATATCACAATTGTTTAAAACATTCAAGTAAAATGAAATGCATAAGGAATTTTTTGTTTCTAGAACTATTGCAAGGCAACTTCAAATGGTGTACCTCAATCCTTGTCAATTTACTTGCTCTTTTAAGTCTACAGATGTGGTCCTATTGAACTACACTATATCTGTCTCAATGTTTTATAAACTTTTTAAAAGCAGCAGAACTATTTTTTCCAAGTGAAATGTTACATAGAAGCTTAATAGGTAAACCAGATCAAAGCAGAATATGCTGTTAAAAGTAGACCTTCCTCACATAACCTCCCTTCCCCCTTGCTACCATGACCCACCCCAAAGCTGGGAGGGCAAGTGGGAATCAGCAATAATCAACCTCTGCCTAATGACTGAGGAGAGGCTCCTAGCTTTGCAGCTGCTCTGTGTGGGACCTCCCGTAACTCAGATATCTTTGGGGTTGTTCTCCCCCACCTTTGGTATGGAGGCTGTCCTCTGGTTGGTTGACCTAGGGCCCTTCTTCTTTGGCCTTCCTGATCCTGTTGTCCCTAGATATTTCAGAACTGACTTTTTAAAATAAACTTGAGTTAACTGAGAAGCTTCTGGATAACCACCGTACCTCCTTAGGTAGGTTTTTTCATAGGTATTTTATTATTTTTGATGCGATTGTAAATGGAATTGTTTCCTTAATTTCCCTTTCTGGTAGTTTGTTGTTAGTGCATAGAAATGCAACAGATTTTTGTATATTAATTTGTATTTATATTAATTTCGTATCCTTCAACTTTAACAAATTCATTGATGAGCTCTAGCAGTTTTTTGGTGGCATCTTTAGGATTTTCTATGTATAGTATCATGTGATCTGCATATAGAGACAGTTCTACATCTTCCTTTCCAATTGGGATTCCTTTTGAATAATGACCATAGAACAACCCTAGGTTTCTACAGAATATAATTCAAAAAAAATTTTAAATACCATTTGGGAAGGAGGTGGCTAATAAATAACTGTGTCCCTGGCAACCCTTTACAATTCTGAAATCGTAAGCCTGTTACTGTCGTTAACAGGATTTCTCTCAAAAATGCATGCCAATTTCCTGCTTGAAGAATTGCATAGGGTTTCTCAGGCTACTGTTCTACAAAAGGAGCAAATAGGGGAGCTTTAAACTTAGCTGTTCATACTCTTATCACCGCAAAAATCTGTACGAAATAACATAAGATTGTATTGCTCTTTCTGTGACCTTTGTTTAAAGAAGAACAGTTGATAGACTAAGTTGTTTGAGCTTAATTTAGATGTCCTAGCTGCCGATGCCTCTATGCATTCTGTACCTCACTAGTGCTCCAAAAATTGGAGGGATAATTAAGGTTTCTTGATAGAGTCATTGGCCTCAGGTTAATAACCTTTGTTCTAGGATATGAGGTGAGGATGCTGGGCAGAGGGAAGGGAAGGACTAGAGGTGAGACTGCATAGCTGGGAAGTGGAAGAGGCAGGATCCAACCAGACTGTGATACTTGGTTTTTGTTTTTTGGGTTTTTTTTTGCGGTACGGGGGCCTCTCACTGTTGTGGCCTCTCCCGTTGCGGAGCACAGGCTCTGGACGCGCAGGCTCAGCGGCCATGACTCACGGGCCCAGCCGCTCCGCGGCATGTGGGATCCTCCCCGACCGGGGCACGAACGCGTGTCCCCTGCATCGGCAGGCGGACTCTCAACCACTGCGCCACCAGGGAAGCCCCAGATTGTGATACTTGGATTTAAGCTGTTTGTCAGCCATTTCTCAAGAACGGACAAATCTGCCTTCATTCTATCTGTGTGCTTTTAATAATGTAATAAAACCCACTTCTGGCTGACGTAAACAGAAAAGGGCAAGTTTATTATACAGATACAGGTTGTCTTATGGAACTCAAGGACAGGGATGTTCCTGGGCTTTGGGATGATACTAGAACTAGGGTCTGGAACCTGACAGAATTTTCTTTCATTTCTGTTTTAAGTGAGGCAGTTCAGTTAATGGATGGTTATTGTAAATCAGGAAGACTTTCCAAAAGTAAGACCTGAAGTAATCATCTGAAAGTGTAGGGGTGTGCTCAGGGTTGAGGAGAGAAGGAGGTATTTGCACACGAAAACCCAAGGAAAATAGAGTTTCAGGTCTTATTGATGTCAAGTAATTAGGAGGAAAAAGAGAACTGAGGACTGTAGCATTAACTTTATCTTTATGTAGCAGTGATTTATGCAGCAAGTAAAGGGGCATGGTTAAGAGCCACTAGATTGCTGGTTTCCTCCCTGTTTAAAGCCAGAAGGCTGAGCAAGAGTACCTCTAAGATCCCTTCCAACTTCAAAGCTCTAAGACTTGGTACTCTGGCAGCATCAGCATCACCTGCGAGCTTGTTAGAAATGCCCACGGAATTCCCTAGTGGTCCAGTGGTTAAGAATCTGCCTTCCAATGCAGGGGACTCGGGTTCGATCCCTGGTAGGGTAACTAAGATCCCACATGCCTTGGGACAACTAAGCCCATGTGCCAGAACTACTGAGCCCACACACCACAACTAGAGAGAAGCCCGCTCACCTCAATGAAAGATCCCACGTGCTGAAATAAATAAATTAATTAATTAAAATAAATAAATAAATTTTTTTAAAAAAGAAAGAAATGCCCAATCTCAGGCACCACCCTAGACCTACTGAGTTGCAATCTGCATTTTAATATGATTCATAAATAGTTAAATAAGTTTGATGCATCCAGCAATGGATTATTATATAGGCATTAAAAAAAGATGTGTTTGTGTATGAATTGCTAAAAAATAATATAAAATGACTATTAATATTAATTAATGGTTTCATGATTCCATTAAAAAACCTACTTGTACACGTAAAAAAGTCTGAAAGGATATAAACCAAATTGAATTATAGATGATTTTCTTTTCTTCAAATTAATGTGTTATCTGAACTTTTAAAATGAGCATGTGTGATTTTACTTTCATTGGAGAAAAAAGTAAGCTATGCTTTCTTTCTGCTTTGTTTGGCTGCGCCGTGCACGGCTTGTGGGATTTAGTTCCCTGAACAGGGATCGAACCTGCGCCCTTGGCCATGAGAGCACAGAATCCTAACCACCAGACCACCAGGGAATTTCCCTATGCTCTCTTTTCGAAGTCACTTCAGATTTAACGCCTAGAATAGTGGTTAAAAGCGTGGACTCTGATGTCAGCCAGAGTTTGACTCTACCATTTTCTGGCTTTTTGACATAGGCCTAATAAGTTGGCCTCTGGAAGTCTTGGTTTTCTCATCTACATAATGTGATAATTAATAGAACCTACATCTTGAGAGTTTTGAGGATCAAATGAGATATTGGATGTCCAGTGCTTAGCACAGTGCCTGGACATAGTAAGTGCTTGATAAATGTTAGCTCTTATTACTATTATTATTCCTTTTTTACAGATCCATTCACACCCTCCCCCACCAAAAGCTTTCCCTTGGCAAAAGAATAGCAATAATAACAATAAAAACAAAACAGTAGGCTAATGACCTTGGTAAAGTATCAAATTGAAAAGAAATAAGATCAAGGTTTCCAAAACTCCCCACAGTTATAGTGGACAAAAGAGGTTTGGATAAAAGTACATGGCGAGGACTTCCCTGGTGTCACAGTGGTTAAGAATAATCCATCTGCCAATGCAGGGGACACGGGTTCGAGTCCTGGTCTGAGAAGAACCCACATGCTGCGGAGCAACTAAGCCCGCGCACCACAACTACTGAGCCCGTGTGCCACAACTACTGAAGCCCGTGTGCCTAGAGCCCATGCTCTGCAACAAGAGAAGCCACTGCAATGAGAAGCCCCTGTACCGGAAAGAAGAGTAGCCCCTGCTTGCTGCAACTAGAGAAAGCCCGCACACAGCAACGAAGACCCAACGCAGCCAAAAATAAATAAGTAAATAAGTAAATTTAAAAGTACATGGTATTAAATCTAATGGTATTATCCTGTAGGGACAACCTGTGGATCGGCAGCACATTTTTTTTTTTGTTGCAAATGTTTCTCTGTTACCTGTTCTGTTTCTTTGTGACAGGACACTTGAATTAGCTTTAGCAGAAGAGAAATGGAGGAACCATAGAACATTAAGGATGAATTCAGGAAGACCCGAGACCATGGAGAACTTGCCTGCTCTCTACACTATTTTCCAAGGAGAGGTATATTCTTTTGGCTTTGAAAACTTCCCATTTATATCAAGCGTAGATTGAAGGTGAAAAGCAGCTGGGTTTGGAGCTTCTGTCCACTTGAGAATGTCTTGAACATTACAATTTAAACGGGAAGGGCTAGCAGAACATCTGGCTCCCACATGTACCTCCTCTGAGCTCCAGACTTCTAACTACATACTTGGCATCTTCATTTGGATACCTCACAGCATCTCTAATTTATGTTTTTTCTTTCTTTTCGGCTGTGCTGCATGGCTTGCAGGAATCTCAGTTCCTCGCCAGGGATTGAACCCGGGCCACAGTAGTGAAAGCCCATAATCCTAACCACAAGGCCATCAGGGAACTCCCTCTAATTTATGTTTTAAACTGTATTTTTGGTTTTCTCACCAAATCTGTTCTTCCGGTCTTTCCCATCTCAGCAAACGAACCCATTATTCATTCAGGTACCCACGCTAGAAATCTGGGCATCATCTTTGATTTCTTCCCTTGATTTGATCTTGTTTCCTTCCTTCTCCAGTCCATTATCAAGTACTGTCTTTCTGCCTCCCAAATATGTCTCTGGTGTCTATACTTCTTTATCCCTTTGGCACCCCATTAGTTTAAGTTTTCATCTCTTGCCTGGCCCTCCTGGGCTCCCTACTTCTTTTGTAGTCCACTTCCAATCAGTTTTTCCACATTGCAGCCAGAATAACACTTGATTGATTGATTGATTGATTTGGCTCCCTGCACAGCTTGTGGGATCTTAGTTCTCTGACCAGGGATTGAACCCAGGCCCTTGACAGTTAAAGCCCCGAGTCCTAACCAGTGGACTGCCAGGGAATTCCCCAGAATAACATTTTAAAAACAGATTGGACCAAGTTGCTTTCTTGAAGTTCTCCTAGGCTTCTCATTGTACTTGAATGTATCCAAACTTGTTTTCGTGACCCTTACCTGACTTGGCTTCTGCTTACTCTGGCAATGTTGTTTAGTTCCACTCTACTCATGCTGTGGCCACTCTGGCCTCCTTATAGCTCCAAACATCTAAGCCTGCTTCCTTCTCAGGACTTTTACACATGCTGTTGTTTCTAACTGTCCTATTTTCTCACCAACTTCTTTTCATCTTTTAGGTCTCAGCCCTAATGTCATCTCCTCAGATCTTTTTCCCACCATAAATAAATAGGCTCATGTTATATTTATTTTGTACTTGTTTAAAGTCCTTCTTTCTCAGAGGACACTAAGCTCCATGAAGACAGAGCCCTGTCTGTTTTGTTTACTGTTGTATATCTCAGTCCCAGGTAGGTGGGTAGAAAATAGTAGGTGCTCAATACACCTTCAGAACTGAGTGAATGATCAGTCTTTGAGGGAGGAGGCATCGTATTTGTTTAGAGAGCAGAGGCTTTGGAACCAGGCAAAACCTGGATTCCGTCCTAGCTCTTTTACTTACTAACTGTGTGATCCTTGAGATCGTCACTTAATTTCTTTGAGCCTCAGTTTTCTCTTTTGTTAGATGGAGATAAAAACAACTTTCATAGGATTGTGATGATGGTTAAATAAGCTATCATCTATAAAAACACAATGCCTGAGACGAAGTAGGAATTCATTAACGTTGTTACCCTTTTTTAAAAAAAATTATTTATTTATTTATTTATTTTTGGCTGTGTTGGGTCTTCATTGCTGCATGCAGGCTTTCTCTAGTTGCGGCGTGCAGGCTTCTCATTGTAGTGGCTTCTCTTGTTGCGGAGCACGGGCTCTAGGCGCGCGGGCTTCAGTAGTTGTGGCCCTCGAGCTCAGTAGTTGTGGCTCGCGGGCTCTAGAGCGCAGGCTCAGTAGTTGTGGCACACGGGCTTAGTTGCTCCATGGCATGTGGGATCTTCTGAGACCAGGGATCGAACCCGTGTCCCCTGCATTGGCAGGCGGATTCTTAACCACTGTGCCACCAGGGAAGTCGCCAATCGCCCTTCTCTTGAAGCAAAAGTAAAGCCAAAAAATTGTTTTCAGCGTCTTATGAGTGCCTGTAGTATTTTAACTGTATCATTCTTATGGCATTCATACTTGCTTTATGGTTGACAAAAGTTTTACCACCTAATAACATGAGGCCTTTGAAGACAGGCTTTGCGACTGTTGGTTGGTTATAGATAAATGTGGCTCTAGACTTCTGTTAAGTGTATCCCAACTTGTAATGTAATAGACAGGATACAAAGGATGATAACATTCTAACAAATAGCAAACAACTCTGCTCTTCAGAGCCTCTGTCCTCATTCTTTAGGGCCCATAGTATCCCCAGAGATCAGTGAGGTACCAGGGCTTAGAAAACGGAAATGGTAGCTCTGGAGATGAAATTGATTTTTCTGATCATGAAGCCCTCACTTGTCAGGTGTTGCACAAAAGAAAGAAGAGCTCTCTGCCCTCCACAAACTGACTCAGACTTCTAGTAAAGCTCCTGATCTATGTCTTTTTCTTACATGAGATGGGGCTTGAATTAGTGTAGGTTTTATATTTTACTGTCAAGGATGGATGGGCTAGGGTGATGTTCAGAAAGAAGTTTATAGTTCTAATACTAGAACTATAGTTTTACTATTTCAGGAACACATTTTGAAAAATGCCTAGGAGTGACTGGAATTAGGGAGAGAGAAATTTCATGGTAAATTGGAAACAGGAAACTATTTTTCAGAATATTCATCCAACAAACACTGAGTGCCTAATATTTAAATAGAAGAATTTACATTAAAATTCAAAAGAAATTTTGTAGGCCTAATGTATGTTAGCACTTTGACACGTTACCTGTCAATTGACTTTCTCCAAAGAAATTGTTAACCCCATTTTATGGATAAGGAAACTTTTTAGAAGTTAAGTAATTGCCCAAATGATTAATAAATGGCAAGTTCTAAATCAGGTTCTCCAAGTCTGCAGCTGGGGTTGTTCAACTGTTCATAAATGCATGGAGGAACCAAAAGACCCATAAGAGAACTCTTTTGACTGAATTGGGGTAGTATAGGAGGAAGGTAGATGGTAAATCTGGTTGTTCCACAGTTATTTGTTTGTACCTCTATCACGACATTTATCGTCTGTCTTGTACTGTCGTTACTTGTATACGTGTCTGTCTCCTCCATTAGATTGGGTGTTACTAGAGAGCAGAGGCCATGTTTATCTCATGTATCTTGGTAACTTATTCAAATTCATTTAAAAACAGACTGGGCATCTCTCTCTCTCTTTTTGTTTTTTGTTTTCGCTGCACCAAGTGGCATGCAGGGTCTTAGTTCCCTGACCAGGGGTTGAACCCGTGCCCCCTGCAGTGGAAGCATGCAGTCTTAACCACTGGACGTCAGGGGAAGCCCTGGGCATCTCTTTTTATACGTTGTTTTTATTTCACAGTGCTTGACATGGTATCTTGCATGCAGGTGCTCAGTAAATGTTTGAATTAAATTGAATCCAAGCCTCTTAGGACCAGTTGCCTTTGAAGAAACTGGTGGTGCAGCCCATATCCTAGCAGCTCTTCTCTTAGCAGGCTCAGCAGGGTTGGGGGGCCCAGTGACAGAATAGCTGAGAAGCTAGTATTCATCCTTCCCTTGTCCTCTGAGGGACATCTTGCTGCCAGAGTCCATTAAGCATGGTAGGGAGCCCAAGCATAGCATTGAGATTTGGGATTTGGCTTAGCCCAGCCATAGCCAAAGAAATGCTGAGGCGAGACTGGTGTTGGTAAGTTGGAAATAGCATTGGACTAGAAGTCAGAAAACTTCTTTTCTGTACTTGGTCTTGATACTTTCCAACTTTGTGACTTTAGACAAGTAACATATCTCTGAGCCTCAAATTCCTCATTTACGTTATGGGGATAACAAGTTTCAAGGCCAGTGCAACCTCTAATCTGAAGATGGTAAATTCATTTTACCCAAGCCCTGAGTTCAGTTGAGATAATCACTGATTTTTCTCCCCTGAGCTATTTGATTAATTGTTCCTGGGACATCAGGCAGACTGTGTGAACATCTAAGGCAGGTGCCATTCTGTTAATTTCAAGTCTGACTGCTCCCTAGGAGACACAGTGATGGAAACACCTGCTGCTGGAAATAGGCAAGAATGTGTTTTCCCAACTGAACAGTTGAGTGCATTAACCTTTCCTTTGGGAAGAGGCCAAATTTAGGTCTATTATGATATTTCCTCAAAAGATAATAATGTGACACTGGAGCTTCAGTATTGAAAAGTGAGGTTGTTTTAATTTATAGCAGCAAGGTGATTTGGGCTCCAACTTCCAGGTGCTGCTTTTAAGTTGTTTAGATAATTATGCCCTTAACTAATGATATTAGACAGTATGAAGCATTTTAGCCCTCTTTCTAGAACCCTGGAGCAAAAGCCAAAGTGCCTTTAGTTGGTCCAGAAAGAAGGGATTTTCTTTTATTGCAGTTAAAAATATTGTCTTCTTTATCTATGCGGCCCTGTTTTACAGAGAACAACTCGCTTTGTGAACTTGGATAAGTACTTCATGTCTCTGGTCTTCACTTTCCTTATTTGAAAAATGACAGGATTAGATCAGCTAATCTCTAAAGTCCACCTTGCCTTGATTTTAAGTACTAGTATCTGCCTGGTTGTACTGTTTCTTTGGGAATATCTGGTCCCTAACCCAGTGTAGCATATTCATCATTGTAAAACAAGAGTTTAGGAATTTTGGTTCTTAACCCATTCTTTTTTTTAAATATATTTATTTATTTATTTATTTTTGTCGTTGTTGGGTCTTCATTGCTGTGCGTGGGCTTTCTCTGGTTGAGGCAAGTGGGGGCTACTCTTCGTTGCAGTGCACGGGCTTCTCATTGCTCTCATTGCTCCTCTTGTTGCGGAGCATGGGCTCTAGGCGCGTGGGCTTCACTAGTTGTGGCTCACGGGCTCTAGAGTGCAGGCTCAGTAGTTATGGCGCACGGGCTTAGTTGCTCCACGGCATGTGGGATCTTCCCAGACCAGGGCTCGAACCCGTGTCCCCCGCATTGGCAGGCAGATTCTTAACCACTGCGCCACCAGGGAAGCCCCCCCTTCTCCTTCTTCCTTCCCCTTGTTTTAGTTATGTTTAAGCCAAAACAGTGATTGCCCAATATGAGATAACTAATTTTAAAGTCACTGGAAAGGACAAAGTTTATATGTGTAAGATCGTATTGAATATTTTATAAATAATAATGAATTTAGTGATGAATATAGTATATAGTGACAACTTTAATCCCAATCCACAATTGGGGGGTGGGGTGGGCTGGAGGAGAGCAATAGAGGTAGAGGCTGGGGTAATGATTTATCTGGCAAGGCTTTTGGGCCTTTTGTTTCTATTACATATTGCATATTACATAGATCCATCAAGCCTCTAACTTCTCCATTTTAGGTCAACTCTGCAAAAGACAACTCTTTTTCTCTCTGATTACATCTTTTCAGGTTCTGTCAGATGTCTGTGTATTGGCTTTTTCTCTAATTGTCTTGATAAAACCCAAGACTCTGGTTTGGAGTGAACTGGAGCAAGCTGTATGGTCTGGTTGGTTTGAAGGTTAGGAAAAAGAGATGTTCTACATGATCCATTTCAAATTATTAAACTTCTCCATTTGGATTGGAGGCCTCAGTTCCAGATAATATAAAGTGTAACTTTATTACCTAATTTTCTGCTGTTTGTTCCTATGTCTTTTTGAGGGATTTCAGTACATGTGGGATTTGGGCATTCCTAAGTACTGTCATACCATCTGACAAACACACCAATCTCACCAATGTTTTTAATATGATCACACATACCTGTCAGTCTAAACTTCAAAAAACCAAAAAAAAAAAAAGCATTGCAGTACTATTTAACAATAGCCAGGTCATGGAAGCAACCTAAATGTCCATAAACAGAGGAATGGATAAAGAAGATGTGGTACATATATACAATGGAATATTACTCAGCCATAAAAAAGAATGAAATAATGCCATTTTCAGCAATACGGATGGACCTAGAGATTGTCATACTGAGTGAAGTAAGTCAAAGAAAGACAAATACCATATGATATCACTTACATGTGGAATCTAAAAAAAAGCTGCAAATGAACTTACCTATAAAACAGAAATAGAGTTATAGATATAGAAAATAAACTTATAGTTACCGGGGAGCGGGGATAAATTGGAAGACTGGAACTGATGCATACGCACTACTATATATAAAGTAGATAATAAGGACTTACTGTGTAGCACAGGGAACTTTACTCAATACTGTGTAATGGCCTATATGGGAAAAGAATCTAAACAAGAGTGGAGAGATATATATATATATATGTATAACAGATTCACTTTGCTGTACACCTGAAAGTGACACAACATTGTAAATCAGCTATACCACAATAAAAATTAAAAAAAAAATTAAATTGGGGAATTCCCTGACAGTCCAGTGGTTAGGACTCTGCACTCTTACTGCTGAGGGCCCAGACTCAATCCCTGGTCAGGAAACTAAGATCCCACAAGCTGTGCGGTACGACCAAAAAAAAAAAAACTTCAGAAAGAACATAATGTTTGACAGAACATCACTTTTAGGCAGTTTTGCAGCAGACAGAGGCAGTCAGTACCAAGTAGAAATTCAGGGAGACAAGGTTAAATGCTATGGGAGAGAGATTCTTATTTGTGTGACAAAGATTTTTTTTTTTTTGTCTTTATAGGTTGCTATGGTGACAGACTATGGAGCCTTTATCAAAATCCCAGGCTGTCGGAAGCAAGGTGGGAAACTATAACTTGAAATTCAGTGCTCTCATTTCACTCTCTTTACTGCCACCCCCACCACAGTTTAATTATAGGCTCTACTTTTTTCAGAGAGTAGTTTGTGTTTTTAGTGTAAAGATACGAATACGGACAGTTGATGACAGTTCGTTTTTAGCAAGTCTTAACTCAGAAGAATGGTGCTCTCTGACTTGTGGGGAGGGCTGGGGCATAACCACTTGTGTTCACTTCTAGAACTGACTCTTCCCTAAATTTCACCTGTGATCCTAGGGCGAGTCACTTGACCTCCTTTGGCTTAGGGTTTTGGGGAGGGCAAGCTACTTATTCTCTGAGGCCAACATTGTGAGTTTTCTGGTATATGGCATGTGGAAAGGAAATAGTATTGTAACGAATACAAATATACATAATGCTTTACTTTTCTTCACAATTGAGAGGTATCTATTGAACATTTTTGGAGTATCCTTTTCACATCTGTAATCTTATTTGTTTCTCAAAACAATTGTGTTAAGTAGAAAAGGTAGGTTCCACAGACTGGTGGCCTGATCAGAATGATTGAGCTAGGTCATGGCATGGCCAGGACTAGAACCCAGGCCTCCTGATGCCTAGCCCAGTGGGCTCTCTGCTCTGTTATACTGCTAGTGAATCAAAAGACTCAACTTGCTAATTCCTTGTGCTAAAATAAATGAAAGATTTATTAAAGATTTTAATGTAAAAGATGTAACCATAAGTGTTTTATCAGAAGAAAATAAAGAAGAATATTTGACTATATAAAAGTCAATATAGGGCTTCCCTGGTGGCGCAGTGGTTAAGAATCCACCTGCCAATGCAGGAGACACGGGTTCGAGCCCTGCTCCGGGAAGATTCCCCATGCCACGGAGCAACTAAGCCTGTGCGCCACAACTACTGAGCCTGTGCTCTAGAGCCTTCGAGCCACAGCTACTGAAGCCCACGCACCTAGAGCCCGTGCTTCGCAACAAGAGAAGCCACCGCAATGAGAAGCCCACACACAGCAATGAAGACCCAACGCAGCCAAAAATAAACAAATTAAAATAAAAATTCAATATAGAAGTATATTTGACTATGTAAAAGTCAAAAACATAATTGCAAAAATCATCATATGCAAAGTTAAGTTAGGAAAAAGAATTTTCAGTCCATATCACACAGGACTAATAAAAAAGAGGAAAGTAGGAAAAGGGGCCAAGGATATGAGAGGATAATTCATAGGAGAAAAAAATACCAGTTGAGCAGTAAATATCTTAAAAGATGCTCATTCTCAATATTGATTAAAAATATAATATAAACTGTGATATATCCATACAATGGAATACGGTTCGTCAGTACAAAGGAATGAGAATGAAGTATTGATACATGTGACAACCTGGATCCGTTTCCAGAAAATTTTGCTGAGTGAAAAAAGCTAATCCCAAAAGTTTACATATGTTATGATTCCATTTATGTAACATTTTTTAACAGCTTTTTTGAGACATAATTCACATACCTACATTTCATCCAAAGTGTACAATTCAGTAGTTTCTAATATATTCTAACATATTCACAGAATTTTGCAACTATCACCACAGTTTGAGAACATTTTCGTCAGAAAAAAGAAACTCTGTAGCTATTAGCAGTCACTCCAAATTCCCTGTCTCCCTCTCTCCTCTGCCCCCAGCCTTAGACAACCAGCTATCTACTTTTTGTCTTTATGTATTTGCTTATTCTGGACATTTCTTATAAACGGAATCATACAACATGTGGTCTTTTGTGGTGGGCGTCTTTCATTCACTTAGCATGTTTTCAAGGTTTACCTGTTTTGTAGCATGTATCAGTACTTCATTCCTTTTATTGCCATTCCAAAATGTGTGGAATCAACAGCCAGTTCTCCGGTTCTCTGATTCTTTGATAGCAAGTGGGCGTCCAACAATTCAGTTAATTCTGACACTAACTACCCAGAGGTACTGTCAGACTCTACAGGTTTAAGGTCTCAGTCTCACAAGACTGCCCTCATTTCAGACACCACTTGCAAGTATCCTGTCCCTGTGTTACGCACACTTCTGTCTGACCTGGCTATGAATTTGAAGGTTCCCACACCACCTTCCCAAGATTGGATAACTTGTTAGAACAACTCACAGAACTCAGGAAAATGCCATACTTAACAGTTACAGTTTATTATAAAAGATACAAATGAACAGCCAGGTGAGGAGGTACATAGGGTAGGGTCCAAAAGGACCCTGAGTGCAAGAACCTCTGTCTCTGTAGAGTTGAAGTTCATCACCTTCATGGTGTGTGGAGATACTTGCCAACTCAGAAGCTCTCCAAACCTTATCACTTAAGGGTTTTTGTGGAGACCCCATTACATGGCCATAATTGATTAAATCATTGACCACTGATCATTTAACTCCATCTCCAGCCCCTCTTCCCTCCCTGGAAGTTGGAATGGGGCTGAAACTTCCAACCTTCTAATCACACAATGATTCCTCTGGTCGTTACCATCTCCCATCTTGAAGCTCTCTAGCGGCTGACCAATAGTCACCTCATTAGCATAAACTTGGGTAAGATTGGAAGGGTCTTGTTATAAATCACTAGATGCTCCTATCAGGAAACTCCGAGAGTTTAGGAGCTCTGTGCCAGGAACCAGGGACAAAGACCAAATACATATTTCTTATTATACCACAGTATCAGTGCCGATATCCTAGTTGTGATAGTTTTGTGATATCCTAGTTTTGCCAAATGTTACCATTGGAGGAAACTGGGTAAAGGGTTCATAAGATCTTTCTGAATTATTTCTTTCAACTACATGTGAATCTAAAATTATTTTTAAAATATTTTTTAAAGTGTTGGCTATTTCCAACAATAGTTCCATTTACTATTGAGAACGTAAATTGTTACATACTTTGGTAATATCTGTTAATGTTTTTAATGTGCTTACTCTTTTGATCCAGCAGTTCTTTAGGGAATATAGTTTGCTTTATGGAATTATGTAAATTATGTACATCTATGCAGTGAACTATGCAGATGATAAAAAGAATGATAACTGTATTTCTAAGATACTTTGGCGCTGGTACTGTCTTCCTTTTACCATAAGGGTCAATGGAAAGTTTTTATACAATTCCACCACACTGATACCTGACTGATAGCAGTTGTAAGACACCATTGGTTATAAGAAGCATTCCAATTTCAGAGATGTTAAAGTGAGGGGGAAAAGTGCATCAGTAAAACAGGGTAAGTCTCAATTTACTGAAATGGAAAGGTGTCTAAGCTAACAAAATGAAAAAGCATGTTGCACAAGAATTTGTATAGCATGACCCTTCCCCCTTTTAAAGCATGTTTACATATGCCTAGTATTTTAAACATTATTGCATATATTTAGAAGAAAGTCTGGAAGAATAGGCAACAAATTATTAACAGTGGTCACCTCTGGGGAGCTTGGTTTGCTAAGGGAGAGATGTACATGGAAAAGGGACTTTCACTATTTGCAATTCTTTAAAACAAAATTTTTCTTTTACAGAAGTCCAACAGCTGATTTTGCTAATAAGGCCATACCTCTATCCTTGGAGACTATGTACTCTGCTGCAAATTGCATCTTGGCGAATTAGAAATGGCTCACCAGTAGTTTCCAAGCTTGCAATAAGCAATCTGTAATAAAGTTTCTCGTTTTACGTTCACTGGGATGTAATGAGGTGTAACTCATCCTCATCCCTATAGGGTATGCACCTCTTTTGATCCGAGGACAGCTTTTCTTGTCAGTGTACTTGCCATAGCTGCCAGTACCTGAAAGTCCCATCCTTACTTGAATATTTATGTGACACTTTGGGGACTGTGTGGCAATTAAAGGCCTGCCATCTTCCAGCAGTTAGTCTTCAACTCACTTGTGTCCATAGCCTGTCAGGTGATGCCTCTGATTGTGACTGCCAGTTTACAAGTCAATCTGTCAGTCTGACAGCTGTGCTAAGACAAGCCTTGGAAGGGGAGCTCAGGGAGCCAAATAATTAGATGGAAACTCTGTGAGTTCTAATCCTGGGCCCTTCTGTAGGTTCATTGGGTAACTGGAGCAGTTACAGTGTATTTCAGCTTCTCCACCCTTGCATGGAGGAAGATGATTAAGTCCCACCCTGAAAGGACTGAGTTATGAAACAACTGGTCTGCAGATTTTAACATCTCTCATTCAGGAAGGTAGACTCTAATTTGAGTCATTTTTCTCAGATTTCTATTCTCAGAATTTTTTAATCACTACTGAGTTAAAGACCCCTTCCTAGTATTGAAGTCTAAACTAGATTTTCCTTCCCCTCTCATGGTGTTGTCCAATAGAACTTTCTACAGTGATGGAAATGTTCTATATTTGTTCTGATGTGTTTTCTAACACCAACCAGTTCTCCAGTTCTCTGCGCACCAACGGGGTGTCTAACAATTCAATTCAATTTTGACACTACCGGGAGTTAGTGTCAGGTCCCATAAGTTAACGGGGCTCATTCCCACAAGAATGCCCCCACTTGAGATGCTAGTCGCAAGTCCTGAGCCACCCTTATTTCTAGCTGACCCACTATGAATCAGGAGTTCCATTGACCCCCTCCACAAATTTGATAATTTGCTAAAATGGCTCACAGAACTCAGGAAAACACTTTCTTTTTGTTTGCTGGTTTATTATAAAGGATACAAACAGGAACAGCCAAACGGAAGAGATGTATAGGTTAAGATACGGGAGGAGGGGTACACAGAGCTTCCATGTCCTCTGGCATACGACCCTCCAGCAAGCTGAGGTGTTTACCAACCCAGAAGCTCTCTGACTCTCATTGTTCAGGAGTTTTTATAGAGCTCTATCTCCAGCCCCTCCCCCAGGAGGTCAGTGGAGCTGAAAGTTCCAATCCTTTAATCACTTGGTCTTTCTGGTGACAGCTCCATCCAGAAACTATCAAGGGGCCCCACAACTAAGTCACCTCATTAGCATAAACTCTAGTATGATCAAAAGGGGCTTACTATGAATTACAAAGACACCCCTATCACTGGGGAAATTCCAAGAGTTTTAAGAGTTCTCTGCAGGGACCAGGGACAAAGACCGAATATATTTTTGTATTATACCACATCTGTGCTGTCTAATACAGTAGCCCAGCAACTTTTAAGTTTTGTTTATTTTGATTAAACTTCAGTGTAAAACATCTGTAGCTAGTGACTATCGTAGTGGACAATGCAGCCCTATATATTTATGAAGTTCTTTTTTTCTCTACTATCCTCTGCCCACCAGCACTAAACTATGAAATTTTGAGAGTAGAGATTGTTCAGTGTTAAACACTTTTAAAGTGCCTTGCTTGTGGTTAGTAGCACAAATATTTTTAGCAAAGAATTCAGGTTTAACAAAATATTATTGAGTTCTATTTTCTGGTCAGTATGTTATGTGGGAACACAGAGATAAGAAAACATAGTCCCTGCTGCTCTCAGATTGTTCACAGTCTAGAGATGTAAACAAATTACAATGTGGTGTAATAAAATAAGTGAAGTTGCCGTTAATCCACTGAACTGTGGAATAGTTAGGCTGTTGGGATGAGTCGGGGCCTACTACAGTGCCTGAGATATAGTGGGTGTTCATTGAATTTTATTAAATGAATACATGAATCCTAGTCCCAGCTCCCCCATTTACTAGCTTCTTGACTATAGCAGGTTGCTTAGTCCTTGAGCCTTAGTTTCCTTATCTGTGAAATGGGATGATGTGTATACTTTAGTTTCTTGACAAGCAGGATGATGTCTTACTCATCCTTGGATCCACTTTTGCTTATAATATAGTGGATATTTAGTAAATGTTTGAAGGAATTCATAATCTCAACAAGATAAAGGATGTGCAAGCACTTTAATTTATGTGCTTACATTATTGTCATATACTGCTGATTGGAGATAACTTATTTGACAAGTCTAGAGAGGGAATGCAGATGCCCCAAAGATAAAGGAGACCTTTTATTTTGACATTTTTGGGCTGCAGCTGTCCCCTAATAGTTTGTAAGTTTTAACCTCTTTCCTTTATTGTCAATGGAATTTGTGAAATTAATGGTGAACCTAACACAGTTGGGAGAATATTTTTAAGGGAACTATAATAGGCTGTCTGTTTTTCTCATATGGCGATTTAGATGCTAGCTCTTTCCAAGTTGTCAGAATTTTTTTTTCTTTCTTTTACCAGCATACACTCAGATGGGACTCATTCTGTTTAAGTGTTATGTTAGGTTTACTGAAAGATGATGGATTTGATATGCCCTTTGGGCATTTACGGCTTAATGTCAGAGATCCAGACACACACTCCCCCCTTCCATGTGACATGATGAGCAAAGCATTTTTGTTGGTTTCTGTTCTGGAGCGTTTGCTAGAACAGAATTAGATGTGTTTCTACTGTTGTAGATGAGATCTTTCTCTTTTTAATTGAAAAGATAACAGATTGATAATAAAAAAATGGAGAAATATCTACTGTGTTGTAGAAGACCTGACAGACTCATATTTGAATTGCAGTTCTTTCTTTATCAGCTTTGTGACCATGGACAATTTACTTAACTTCTAGACTATTTCCTCATGTGAACCTAATGTCACAGGGCTGATGTAAGGTTTAAATGAATGTGTGGATGTTCTGTATCTAGTGAAATACCCAGTACCAAGGAGGGAGCCTCATGTTTTATATGGTGCCTTCTACCATATGCATTTAATCCAACTGTTGGTAGTGTATCTGGGTAACAATGAAGTACCTCCCAAGAATTCAGGCTGTCTTCCGAGAATGAAACTAATGATGAATCCTACACAGAGTATAGGATTAGCCATAGACAGAAATATACCAGGTAATTGCCTATAAATCTGTGACTGAGGAGTTGGGAGCATTCAAGACTTCAACAAGATAATCTGGGTTTAATTCTAGGGAAAAAGGGATTGGAATGCAATTGCACTTTAGTAGGCTGAAGTCTAATTGATTGTATCATTCTACTAGGGAGAGATTATATGAGCAGATATCAATCTCTGGAACATAGTAAAAGAAAGCCTGAGAGCCTGAAGTTGGCAGTGTTTATTTTGCCTTAATAAGGAAAAAATGAATCTGATGGTAGGAACTAGAGAGATGGATTCTTTTATGAGGGGGTCCGTTAAACCTTCATGGACTGGAAACATCTCTCAAAACGTTTGTCTCCCTTTTGCTCTGATTCCGTGTTGAAGCAATTTTTGATCACTAATCTAATTTTTCGGTATTTGATACTGGGGTCAGTGGGTAGTTTACCTAGATAAGGACTTGGAACCTTCCAAGTATAAGAAAAGTGTATCCTCTGTTGTAAATTAATAAATTGGTGAATTGTGTCTATCACCGAACCAATCACTAAATTGACAGTCTGATTAATGTATTTTGGCATGTAAGCATCTGCATGCTGAAGGCTCCTACATTTGTATCTTCAGCTTACACCCCTTGTCTGAGCTACAGACTTACATATCCAACTGCCTACCTGACATTTACATTCAACACTGTGGGCTAGACCATTTCTCTTGTTTAATTCACCCAATAAACTAAGGAGATAAGCCATTAATGTTTCAACTATAAAAATCCTACACCCCAGCATAACAATTTTTATGTTCCCTTTTCATCTGTGTGCATATGAGACATAATTTTACATAATTTCAATCATAGTGTACATATAATTTTACATTTTGCTTATATATATATATATATATAGGTTTTTATGGTTAAAATTTTTATGGTTAAAACTATTGCATGCTTATAGAAAAATAAGGGAAAAAACTACCAAAGCAAATGATCGTTGTGTGATATTACTACCACACAGAGATAGGCACTGTTAACATTTCAGTGTTTTTTTTTTTTTTAATTTTTATTTTTTTTATTTATTTACTTTGGCTGTGTTTGGTCTTCGTTTCTGTGCGAGGGCTTTCTCTAGTTGCGGCAAGCAGGGGCCACTCTTCATCGCGGTGCGCGGGCCTCTCACTGTTGCAGCCTCTCTTGTGGAGCGCAGGCTCAGTAGTTGTGGCTCACGGGCCTAGTTGCTCCGTGGCATGTGGGATCTTCCCAGACCAGGGCCCGAACCCGTGTCCCCTGCATTGGCAGGTAGATTCTCAACCACTGCGCCACCAGGGAAGCCCAGTGTATTTCTTTATGGTCACATATGTGCATAAAAATTAACATTGAGATTAAGATTATATTCTATATATACATTTTGCAGCTTTTACACTTAATGAATGTTAAACATTTCTTTGTCTTTTAAAATACTTTTTGTAAACATCTAAAAGCATTATTCTATCATTCAGATGTACCACATAATCTTTTTAAGTTGTTTGTAGTTTTTCATTATTAATGCTTTACAAAAGTGCCATATTTAACTAAGAGAGATGACTGGGCCAGAAAATATCCTGCTTTGGGATCACATGGGAGAAGGACAAATGGTTAACTCACTCTTTCTTTGTGGTACTCCAATAAATAGACCTGTTTGAGAAAAAAAAAAAGTTCTCTCAACTATATTAGGTTCAACAGTAATTTCTTTCCCAACTTCCATTAGCAGTTCAGGAAAGAAGTGAATTTGAGAATTAGAGGACAGTTGTAGCGGAAAAATGTCAAAATGAAACGTTACCCATTCCTTTAGGGCATCTGAATTTCCTCTCTGGATTTTCCATTTAGGTTACTCTGCTCATTACATGATCATGAAAAAGAAAAAAGCCCAGCTCCATGAATTTTATCCAATTTAGAGATTATGTGATGGTCTAAAATTTTAAACATGGGTTATATAATGTATATAGAATATTTTGGTTCCTGGGGTATTGAACGATAGGCTATCAACCTCCAGAATCAGCTGAAGTAGGTCTGAGAGACCCAATAACCATGATCAGAGAAAGCAGTGGCTTCCCACAGGAGCTCCAAACACAGAGGGTAGATATTTTGAGTTACAGGCATGTGCTGACAACTTTGCGTATGCATGTGTGTGAGAGAGAGACTGAGAATAAAGGTTAGTAATTCTCTCAGGAACCTTCAGGTAAGGCAGGTTTTTTGGACATAAATCTTTGTTTGACTTGTCAAGTTTTTTCTTTAGATTCCTGGTTTATTTTCATTCAAAATAATTGTTTATTATATTCATTTCCCTCAATATAGTTTTCTCTATTATTAAAACATCTGAAAATAAAACATTAACCTGCGATCCATAGCAGTTTAGATTATTTCTTTCTAATTTTTAGAATCTGTGTTAAGCATTTTTATTATTTAAATGCTAGTTGCCTACAATGTTTGGCACATAGTAGGCACTCAATAAATATTTGCAAAAGAGTGAATTATTGATGTATTTTTACATAATCTTTTGAACATTGTTTTTAATGGGCCAAGTAGCTGTACCATAGTTGACTTAACCATTACTCTATTGCTAGATATTAGGTTGTTTCTAATTTTTTTCTGTCTTAAAAATACATTGAATATTTTGATATAGATCACTTTTCTAGGTGCATATAGATTTTTCTGTGTATAAGATTATTTTTTTAGTCTCAGAAGTGATTATGGGTCAAGTTAATTATTAGAACTCTTGGTTGCAAGGGACAAAAATACAGGAGAAACGTTTTGTCTAATTTAGTTGGGGAGTAAATTTAGCTTCCACCGGGGCTGGATCAGGTGCTCAGTTTATGCCTTCAGGGCTTTGGTCGCTTCTTTATGCAGCCTCTTCTTTTGCTTCCCTCTGGCTTACTCTTGCCACCTGGTGGTAAAGATGAGCATTGGTAACTTTCTGTAGTTTATAATCCTGACAAAAGGCTTGAGAAAGTGGATTTGATTTAGCTAGCATCTTGTGTCTGTCCCTGAACCAATCAATTGTTGTGGCCTGGGGAATGAAGTAATTTGATTGACCACGCCTGTGTCATGTGCCCACAGCTGGGGGTCAGATCAGCTCCAACCAAATTATAAGGACTGACCAGATTATTTTAGAATGTAGGGAAGGTGGTTCTCCCAGAAAAGGACCTTGGACAGACAAGGAAAAGGATTTAATTTTATTAAATATTTTTATCACTCTTGATAGCCATTGCTAAATGGTTTCTAAAGATTTATATTAGCCTCAGAAATATTTCTTATTTTACTATACTCATATCAACATTGGATATTATCTTCTAAATATTTTGCTAATTTAATAGATTAAAAATGTCACCGTGTTTATATTTACTTTTTTCACTTATCATAATTATTTTCTGTAACTGTCATTTAAATGGCTGCTTACTCCTTTCTTTTTTGCTTTGGCTGCATTGGGTCTTCGTTGCTGCGCGCAGGCTTTCTCTAGTTGGGACGAGCAGGGGCTACTCTTCGTTGCAGTGCGTGGGCTTCTCATTGCGGTGCTTCTGTTGTTGCGGAGCACGGGCTCTAGGCGCGCGGGCTTCAGTAGTTGTGGCGCACGGGCTTAGTTGCTCTGCGGCACGTGGGAGCTTCCCGCACCAGGGCTCGAACCCATGTCCCCGGCATTGGCAGGTGGATTCTTAACCACTGCGCCACCAGGGAAGTCCCTGTTGACTCTTTTTTGAAAGATTTATCATAATTTACCAAGCTGTTTTCCAATTATTCGTCGTTTAGATTGTTTCGTAATTTTTATTTTTAACCTTGGTAGGTAATAATACTGCAAGTATTTTTTTTTTACATCTTTATTGGAGTATAATTGCTTTACAATGGTGTGTTAGTTTCTACAAGTATTTTTATATGCCATAGATTTTTGCCTCTACTGAGTTTTTCTTTTGGAAAAATTCCAATGGTGATATTCTTGCATCAAAGGTATAAACATCTCTATGCCCTTTGTTTTCAAAGAATTTTAACAACTTGTATTTTTACCAGTATTATATAAATGTAGTTGTTGTATTACATCTCTACTAACATTAAACACTATTTTAAAGAATATTTGTTAGTTGATTAGGTATAAAAAGTGATCTCAAATTGTTTTTTTAAATAAGTTTATTTATTTATTTTTGGCTGTGTTGGGTCTTCGTTGCTGCACATGGGCTTTCTCTAGTTGCAGCGAGCAGGGGCTACTCTTGTTGTGGAGCCTGGGCTCTAGACGCGCGGGCTTCAGTAGTTGTGACATGCGGGCTTAGTTGCTCCGTGGCATGTGGGATCTTCCCGGACCGGGTATCGAAACCATGTTCGATCCCTGCAGTGGCAGGTGGATTCTTAACCACTGCGCCACCAGGGAAGTCCTCAAATTGTTTTAATTTGCAGTTTTAAATTAATGAAACCTTTTTCAGTGAATCTCCAACTCTTCTCCTTACTGTGTTATTTAGAGTATGAATACCAGACATGCCCTGTGCCTTATTTTATTTCTTCTTCTTGTGCTCAGGTCTGGTCCATCGAACTCATATGTCATCCTGTCGCGTGGATAAGCCCTCTGAGATAGTAGATGTCGGAGACAAAGTGTGGGTGAAGCTTATTGGACGAGAGGTAAAGTTCTGTGCAACTTTAACTCATTAGAAAGGATTAGGAAAAGCTGGGATTTTCTTAGTATTTCATGATGATATTTCATGAGTGTGTATGCATTGTTAACCATGGCTGATAATCTTATTTTTGAATCCTGCCACTATAATCTGACTTGAATTTAAACCTTTGGGCTGTCTGTCATGCAAACTCAGAAGGAATGGTGTGAACTGTATGATAAGTGTGGTGCAATAAGTACATGTTTATAAAACTTCCTTCCCTGAAGTTCACCCACATGGTGGGTGTGAAGAAAATACCAAAAAAGTAAAGAACCAAAAAGAGAGAAGAAAACAATCTATGAGACTATCTTTTAGTAGAAATCTTCCAGATGGACTTCAATTTGGACCAAAGCAGAAAGGGGCATAGAGTTTACAGTCATTTTTTCCTCATACCTGGCACCATGCAATATGAGGGAAATGAGAAAGCACTGGAGGATCCTGTTAACAGCAACTCACTTGAGGGTCTGCGGGTATGGACAAACCACAGGAGAAATGTGCACATACGCTGATACCTGCTCTTTTACCAGAGAATTGCAGGGGAGACAGGCCTGAAAGAAATATTATTCGACAGTTTTGAGTGCTTATTATGTACTAGGTCTGAGGGATACAAGAATCAGATGTAAATGACTCCAGTGGTTATGGAACTTATATAGATTATAACTGGAGGAGACAAATAAAAAGTAAGCAAGCTAAAATAATTAAAAATATAAGTTATAGTAAGTGCTCTAATAGGTTCAAACAATGTGGAGGTAGATTTAGATAAAGGGGTCAGGAATGGGCTTTCTGCGGGGATGGTATATGAGCTGAGACCCAAAGGAAAAGGAACTAGTCATGTGAAATGTTAGGAAAAGAATATTCCAGGCAAAGAGAATAGCTAATACAAAGACCCCAAAGTGAAGAGGGCCTTCAAATGCTGGAGGAAGCAAAAGAAGACCAATGTGGCTAACAACTGTCTTCACATTTAAAGATGCTCTTAATTGTTTTCATGTTTTGTTTTGTTTTGTTTTGTTGCGGTACGCGGGCCTCTCACTGTTGCGGCCTCTCCCGTTGCGGAGCACAGCCTCCGGACGCGCAGGCTCAGCGTCCATGGCTCAGGGGCCCAGCCGCTCCACGGCATGTGGGATCTTCCCGGACCGGGGCACGAACCCGTGTCTCCTGCATCGGCAGGCGGACTCTCAACCACTGCGCCACCAGGGAAGCCCCTGTTTTCATGTTTAAAAAGCTTTTAGACGAAGTCCAAAAGGAGATCTAGTCCACTGGAATGTTCTGAAACCTATTCTGTGCTCATGGATCTCTGAACAGATTATTATGCTGAACTATCTAAAAGAAACAGCTTTCATTTTCTTCCTGGTTACTTCCACAGGCCCCAGATTTCTGAGCAACCATTTTTGTCTTTCCCCCCAGGAGGGTCAAGAATGATAAGAAAACCATTTCCTAAAATGCTTTTGCCATAGGATCTGCCTGTTATGCTTATTAGTACCCGCAATGTTCAGAGCACAGGACCTTGGCCATAAGAGGAACTCAGTGTTTGTTACATGATAAAAACTTCAATTCTTTGATAATTTTAGACCAGCAGTCTAAATGATGTACTTTGAGCTTTTGCTGACTTTGCTTTTGTTTTTTTCAGATGAAAAATGATAGGATAAAAGTATCCCTCTCCATGAAGGTTGTCAACCAAGGGACTGGGAAGGACCTTGACCCCAACAACGTTATCATTGAGTAGGTAAAATGTTTGGAAAGGCTAAAATCCTTCTACTTCTCAAACCACAGAATGCTGTAGTGAATCAGGCCCACTTGGGAACTCTACTGTTTGTAGGCTATGATATTGATGAGTTATGTGACCTTTGTGAGCTTTGGTTTTTAGAGGTATAAAGTGTTAAAGATAACACATTACTGCATAGAGTTCTAAGATGAAATGCTAACATGCACCTCCTAGCATAGAAGTGCACTGTCAATGGTTTCATTTCCTTCCCCTTATTCTTTTTCAGCTTCTGACCTTGAACCAGTTAGCCAACAAGCATTCATCATGAGATATTTGTTATTTGCCTTTCTCCTAGCTCTGGGACTGAAAAAAGGCAGAGACCATGTAGGAGGAATAACTCCAGTGGGGTTTTAGACTCCTGCATATTGGGATGTGCTGTGTTCTGAACACAGCACCTTACTTTCACTGGCTCTTCTGACCTTTCATTTATGAATGGAAAATTTTCTCTGTAGGATACTGGCTGGTGATACAGGGAATTTGCTGTCTCAGAATCTTTCTTGAATACAGGCATACTTTGGAGATACTGTGGGTTCAGTTCTGGACCATCACAATAAAGCAAATATCTTAATAAAGTAAATCGCATGAATTTTTTGGTTTCCCAGTGCATATAAAATAATGTTTACACTATATTGTAGTCTATTAAGTGTGCAATAGCATGATGTCTAAAAAACAGTGTATGTACCTTAATTAAAAAATACTTCATTGCTTAAAAAATGCTCTAACAATGACAGTAGTAACATCAAAGATCTCTGATCAGAGATCACCATAACAAATATAATAATAATAATAATGAAAAAGTGTGAAATATTGCAAAATTACCAAATTTGATACAGAGACATAAAGTGAGCAAATACTGTTGGAAAAATAGTGCCAGTAGACTTGCTCAACTCAGGGTTGCCACAGACCTTCAAATTGTAGAAATCGCAATATCTGTGAAGCTCAATAAAACGAGGGTATACCTGTATATGCCAGTGGTTTCTAACCAGGGGTTCCTAGGTCGCTAATATCCCTTGAAGGAGTCTTGGGGGTTTATGAACTGTTTCAAGTATTTCAGAAAGCCAACTAAAAAATCATACATTTATCCTCAGGTTAACCATGACATTAATTCACTGCTTCTCATGATAAAATATCACATTCTTTATCTCATGCTAATTGGGTGCTCTTAATGGCCATCATGTTATTTTTTTTTTTTAAATAAGAAAAAAATAAGAAATATTGTTTGAGTGGGATCTTGGCGGCACAATGTTTGGAAACCCTTAGGTTTATAGTTCTGAGCAAAATCATTTTGGATATGAAGGAAATTTACCTAAAAGGAAGGGAAATGATACTTATTGAATACATACTATGTGCCAGGCATTATGCCAGGTGGTTTGTGTACATCAGTGCATCTAATTCTCATAACAACCTGCAAAGTGGGTGTTATCTCCATTTTACTTTATTTTCTTAGTTTTAGCTTGATGCTTGGTGATAATTTGCCTGTGGTTATATAACACTTTCCATTTACATTAGAAATCTTTTATAACTCTGAGCTCAGACATGTCATTTAAGTCTAGCATTTACTGATTGCATTGTAATAAATTACTTCTGCACCAAAGAATCCTGTCTATACAGACTCATTAAAAGCAGGGAAATTTCCCAAAGCCACCCTTATAAGGATAAAATATAAAACAAGTAAGATAAAAGAGCTACTTCTCTTTCTCACAACAAGGGAGGGGAAGGGAAAGGACCCCCTGGTTTTATGATGAATATGTCTTTATGTATGGACTACTTCTAGTAATGACTAAGTGACCGAACTGTAACTTTTGTTGTAAACTATTTCTAGACTGCATCTAGGAAAGAAGCATGGCATAGTGGAATGATGACAGGTTTTAGAGTTAGACTTGAATCGGAAAGAGTCCTAGTTCTGCCACAAGCTAGTATACCACCCTGAGCAGATTAGCTAGCCTCTTTGAACCTCAGCTTCTTCAAAATGGAGGTAATGACACCTACATCTTAGAAATGATGGTATGATTTAAATAAAATCTTGTTTATAAAGAGCCTAATTGTCTAATCTATAGTAGAAACTTAACACATAGTGGTTACTTGTAGTTATTGTTTTAAAATGTTTCTTTGTTTTTCCTCTAATATCTGAGATTATCATACCCTTTCTTTTGAAAGGGTATATAAAACCCATGAGGCAGAGGCCACATCTTATCTCCCATAGTGCCTAATGTATAGTAGTCGTTAAGTTAGTGCATCCATTTACTCATTATTCAACATATATTTACTGGGCTCATATTCTATGTGAGGTATAATGGCAATACCAAGGTTTCTGCCTAAGGACCTTACTGCCTAGTGTAATGTGATAATTATGCAAATAACTTTAATTTTAAGACAACATGTAATAAATGTTAAAAGAATGTTTTAAAGGAAGGATTCTAGGAATTAGCTTGAAGAGGAAGAGTTGATATTAGGCCCTGATGGTCAGAGAAGACATAGCAATTGAGCTAGGTCTTGAAGAATGGATAAGATTTTGTCAGGCAGCAGGGGAAAGAATAGTATTCCAGGCAGAAGAAATAGTCTTGAGGAAAGGAATGAGGCAGGAAAGCACATGGCAATTCAGGAGTCTTGTTTAAGGAAAGAAGAGGGTATGGTCAGGTGCTAGAATGTAGGGCTTGAAAGA
Organism: Tursiops truncatus; assembly: GCF_011762595.2. Taxonomy (NCBI): domain Eukaryota; kingdom Metazoa; phylum Chordata; class Mammalia; order Artiodactyla; family Delphinidae; genus Tursiops; species Tursiops truncatus. The sequence continues at coordinate 159,250,211 of NC_047034.1, read as the reverse complement.
TACGTTGGGGTCAGAATGTGAACAGCTTTGAATAGCAGTCAAAGAATATGAATGATTTTTAAAGCCTTTGAGTGGGAGAGACTCCTGAGCAGATTATTCTCTCCAGGTACCCCATTCTCTGGCCTCACCCTGTTAGGCTCAGTATCTTCATGCTGCACAGCTACACAGAGTTTGTCAACTACCTTTCATTTTTCATCAAAATCTAGCTGTCTTATATTTCATTCCCTCAGGCCCCAAAGTATTAACGAGGTCATCTAATAAGTGAATCTGCAAGGGGTTAAATGGAAAGGGGTTAAATGCAGTGTCCAGTTAGGTTTAGCCGGCATAGTATAGTCTTTAGAAAGAGCATTTATGTTTCGCCACACTGTAATTATCCATTTATATATCTCTTTCCACTGGTAGACTATCTACCATGTCCTATCATTTTAATGTATTTACTCATATCATTGTACTAGCACTGGTGCTTGCCACTTAATAAACTTAAAAAAAAAAAGAAAGATTAATCCAGCTATGTGTGCTGGATGGATTAGAGGCAGGGAGACCAGTAAATGAATTATTACTGTTTAGGTGAAATGTAATGAAGCCTAAACTAGCGTGATGGCAATAAGGACAGAAAGGGAGACAGGTGGTGAGTGACACATTTGTTGAATTGGGCGTTAGGTGGGAGGTATGATTCGGCTTATAGTATGTTTGAATCTGCAGTGTATTGGAATTCATTATAATGAGGGTTTGATTAAGCTGCAACTCATAGTCACTTGAAACTCAGTTCTACAAATAAGGACATCCGAAAACAATAGAGTTTTCGTGACTGTTCAAGTTATGTCCCCAAGATCCTGCCTTGGTGGGATTTTCTGTTTGTTTGTTTGTTTAATTTTATTTTATTGTGGTGAGAACATTTAACATGAGATCTACCCTCTTAAGAAATATCTAAGTGTATAATAGTATTGTTGACTATACATACAATGTTGTACATTAGATCTCCAGAACTCACTCATCTTCCTTAACTAAAACTTTATGCCTGTTAAGTAACTCACGCACATTTACTTCTCCAGTCTCCTCGCCTTGGTTTTTGTTATTCAAGCTTCACCCTTTGAACTGACCCTCTCGCATGACCCATACCAGACAGTAGACCTCCTATCATTTGACTAAGATTCTTCTAAGGCAAAAGCTAGGGATTTGAACAGACATTTTCAGAACTTACACCATATGCTTTTCTGGTCTGTCCCAACTGGGAAGCCACTAGTCACATAGGCTATTTAAATGTAAAGTAATTAAAAGTAAATACATTTGGGGGCTTCCCTGGTGGTGCAGTGGTTAAGAATCTGCCTGCCAATGACAATGACAGTGGCAGACAAAATAAATAAAATAAATAAATTTATTTTTTAAAAAAAGTAAATAAAATTTGGTATCCAATTCCTCAATCACTAACCACATTTGAAGTGCTCATTAGCCATAGACATAAACTCAGACATAAATAGTCAGCAGTACAGACATAAATTTATAGAACTGTCCATCTTCGCATTCTTTTGGACAACAGTATGCTAGATGGTGTGCTTTCTGCTCAGATATAGAGAAGAACATGACATAGACTTTACTATTCAAGTCCTGGTTGTGGTACAGAGGATGAGGCAAAATGTAAACAAATCAGTAAACTAAAGTGAGTATTTAACTCTGCTTGTGGTAGAGTTTATAGAAGATACGATATTTGAGCTGAACTTTAAAGAATGAATGGGACAGAATATGGAGTATCTTCACCCTCTCTGTTTTTTCTTTTGAGCCCACATATCCCATGAAACTGTTGGCTGAAATTTGTGAAGTGAGTAGCTCTGTTTTGCTTTGATATTGTTATCCTGCATTTCTCTGGGTAATGTGGCTCTTTTGGCAGAATATTTCTGTTTTTGCTGGACTCTACAGAGACCTGGTTGGAAAATCTTAGGTGAAGTCAGAGGTCAAAGTTAAAGATGTTCAGGTAAAGAAAAATATTTTGGATGAAGAACAAAGAAATTTCAACAAGCTTTTTTTTTAAATTTTAAAAATATATTTAATTAATTAATTTATTTTTGGCTGTGTTGGGTCTTCGTTGCTGCGCATGGGCTTTCTCTAGTTGCGGCGAGCGGGGGCTACTCTTCGTTGCGGTGCGCGGGCTTCTCATTGTCATGGCTTCTCTTGTTGCGGAGCACGGGCTCTAGGCATGCAGGCTTCAGTAGTTGTGGCTCATGGGCTCTAGAGCACAGGCTCAATAGTTGTGGCGCTCGGGCTCAGCTGCTCTGCGGCATGTGGGATCTTCCCAGACCAGGGATCGAACCCATGTCCCCGGCATTGACAGGGAGATTCTTAACCACTGTGCCACCAGGGAAGCCCCAACAAGCATTTATTGATGCTGTTGCTTGCCAAGCCTTGGGCTGAGGTGCCAGGGAAACAAACACAAGTAAGATATTTTTTAAACAGGCCCACGATCTAGAGTAGAAACAACTCTGTGGTGTGATATGTGCTAGGATTGACATGTGTATAGGATACAGTTAGAGTTTGAAAGAAAGAATGATCAGGAGTGATACTCGTCAATTAAACATTTTCTAAGAGCACTCTTTGCAGGTACTGTGTGTTATAGTAAAGATAAGAAATAAGAGCTATGACAACTAGGGTACTTTGGCTCTTCTTGTAGGAGTGTAATTGGTAAACACACTGTCTGGCAGTGTCTACTAAGGCAGATGCCCTACAACCCAGTAGTTCCCCTCCTACGTGGAACTAGGCATTTCCCAAAGGAATGCATATACATATATATGTTCACCAAAAGACGTGTGCTAGAAAGTTCACAGAAGCACTTTCATAATGGAAATTACTCAAGTACCCATCAACAGCAAAATACTTTGCAGCAATGAGGATAGTTGATCCACAACTACACGCAACAGTTGGTTGGATCTCACAAAGTAGCGAAAGGAGCCAGACACAGAAGGGCCCATTCTCTGATTCTGTTGATATAATTTACAAAAATAGGTAAAACTAATCTATGCTGTTAGAAACTAGAGTAGTAGCTACCCTTGGGGGAAGCACCGTGACTAGAGGGGCTTCGGAGGTGCTGGTGATATTCTGCATCTTTATCTGAGTACTGGTTACTGGGATATTTCAAATTGTAAAAATCAGTGAAGCTGTATACTTGTGAACACTTTTCTGTATGTATTTTATACTTTGGTCAAATGTTTAGAATTTTTAGAAAGTGTTATGCGAATGTGAACAGAGATTAATTCTGGCTGAGGGGCTCAGGAAAGATAACTGGTTAGAAGGAGGTGCAGTAACTGAGCTGAGCCTTGAAATGTTTGGGTGTAGTTAGGTGGTGAAGTGGGAGTAAAGAGGGGAAGCAGAGCATTTCAGAAAGAGGGAGCTGCCTGAGCAGAAACAATGAACCATCTGGGGAAGGTAAAATAGTCTGGTTTGCCTTGAGCATATTGTACAAGATGAGGCTGGGAAAGTAAGTTAGAGACAGACTGTGAAAGGCCTGGAATACCAAGGAGCTTGGACTTGATTTTCTAAGAAGTTTTTGAAGGTCTTTTAAACCCAGGAGTGACCTTGTAAGGATTGCAGGGGGCTTAGCAAGGTGAGTAATTATATATTCATCCCCTGTGCATCAGTGAGATGGGATCTAGTCTCATTCATAATTATTAATTCAGAGCCTTGTCCTGAATGAAAAAAATTGTCATTTCATGTCATTTCTTTCACTACCTGTTTCCTTATGCCCAGTGCTTTTCCTTTCTCCCTTCTACCTGACAGAACAAAACAAAAAAACAACATGGAGTATTAACTTGTAGTATCTCTGGCCATCTCTTAAAAGGGCCAACAGTCAGTATCATTTCATTACAGGCAAGAAGAGAGGCGGAGGCGGTCCTTCCAGGATTACACTGGGCAGAAGATCACCCTCGAGGCTGTCCTGAACACTACCTGCAAGAAGTGTGGCTGTAAAGGTAAGGCGAAGTCTCTATCATTTTAGTTTTTCTCTCTTGTGGATGGACCCTTTATGGGATGCGGGAGGCCCCCTGGTGTGGGTTAGGTCACTGTGGTTTTTAGCCAAATGCTGGCCTCACCTGCTCATCTGCTATTCCTACTAGACTCACATCAGAGTTCATGGCTTGTTGCTTTTTCTGTTTCCTTTTCTGAATGCTGGCCCTGCCAGATACTACACCACCACCACTACTCCCCTCTCTCTACGGGTGATGCCCTGCCTGGGCAAGGTCCCCATGTACTATGCCAGGAGGGGTAAGAGTGTTGGATTATGATTAACACTCTAAATTTTTATCTCGAAGGATGATTATTGTTCTGCTGCAAAAATTAAGTGACTTGGAAATATATTCCTCTAAGGATCCAAGTCAAGCTCTTTCTTGCTTATTACCTTTATCTCTATAACTTCAGAGTTCTGAATACAGTATCTTTTTAGTAATAAAGAATACAGGCTAGTCACTTCCTTTTAGCTTTGTTTCTTCAAGTTTCCTCCAGTCCTACTCAAATATTAAAGAGCTCTTTCAGCCTGACTTCCCTTGTTGGAGCTATAATGAGAAGTATTGCCAGCTTCTCGTTTTCAGAGTGACCTCAATTTGTCACCCCTTCTCCCTAGCCTTTCACCTACCCAGCTCTCTTGATTTTTCTACAATGAGTGGTAGCAGATTTGTGCCCTGGTTGAGGTCGTGGGGTTTAAGCCCCAATTTATCATTAATGTAGAGGGAGGAAGGGAAAAATAAAATAGAAAGAATACTTCCTCATGAGTATTGTAGGACCATTTCCAGCATAGATATTTGGAAAACTCTATGCTGTATTCTCCTTCCAGGCACCATCCCGCTTCTGGACTCCGAGTTGCAAAGTAGTTTACACATAGCTTTTTGATGACTTCATCAAATTCTTTATGCCCCTGAGAGAGGGTCTACAAAGAGCTCAGACAAAACCAGCTGTGTAGCATCTGTTAAAGGGCCGCTTAATAGCAGTGTAGGCTCAGGGAGGGTGGGGTTCTCTTACCTTCAACTTGTGTCCACCAGGTGTTACATGAGGCAGAGAAGAATAATGAGAGATGGAATTTGGCCCAGGCAGGCCAAAGGTGGTTGGTTTTGATGCAGCAGAAAGAGCACAGGGCAGGGAGGTATGAGACCTGGGGTAAGTTTTAGCTCTGCTGCTGTCTGTGTGACCTTGAGGTACTTCTCTACTCTGGGCCTTCATGTCGTCTGCAAATGCAGTGTTGGATTTGATGATCTCTCAGGCCCTTGCCAGACCTGACAGTCTGTGAATGTTGAGTGCCCCTAGGTGACTGCTGTCTTTCTGTGTGTTAGCTTGAATCTGAGTGCTGCCTTCCTGCTTGCTGCCTAAGAGCTGTCTTCCTTTGGGGCTTGGCCTGCCACTCGGCTCCCTCTGCTAAGTATTCCGCTCTCTGGAGCAGCCTTTCATTGTCAGGAATAAGTTCCAAATAGACCTTTAAAAATTCCTGAGCCCAGTTGCTAATGGACGGCAGCACAAGCCTGTGTCCTCACGTCCTTTGCCATTTCCAAAGCGGTGCCAGGGTTTCCCACAGCTCTAGGACCAGATGCTTGTCTGGCTCTGGTTAAGTGAGCAATGCCATCTTGAGGTGATAGAAAATCTGCTCTGAAGGCAACAGCTGCTCTGAATGAACTCATTAGTACCTCCTGAACGAGCCAACCCTTCAGGAACTTCTAGGGAAGATCCACCTGCTAAGGTAAGAGACTGCCTCTTCCCTCCCTACCTTTTCTACTTCTCTTCTGCAGGCCACTTTGCAAAGGATTGTTTCATGCAGCCAGGTGGGACCAAGTACTCTCTGATACCTGATGAGGAAGAGGAGAAGGAAGAGGCAAAGGCAGCAGAGTTTGAAAAGCCTGACCCCACGAGAAATTCTTCTAGAAAAAGAAAGAAGGTGAGTGCTGTCTTTATTTTATTTATCATATTGAGTTTTAAAATAAAAATATACTTTCTGCAGATATTTTAGAAATACTGAAAAACATAAAGAACATTAGGATCTCTTGTAATCTTTCCACCCAGTGAGACTCTTATAGTAGTTTTGGTATATTCTAATATTTTTTCTAGGTAAATATATACATACATATAATATAAACATATATATAATTTTCTAGGGAAGTGTATATATAATTTTCGTATATGTATGTGTTTACATATAAACACACAAGCATGGTCATACTAGGTATAGTTTATATCCTACTTTTTTCATTATATTTATCAAAAGCAGGGCTTCCCTGGTAGTGCAGTGGTTAAGAATCCACCTGCCAATGCAGGGGACACGGGTTCGAGCCCTGGCCTGGGAAGATCCCACATGCCGTGGAGCAACTAAGCCCGTGTGCCACAACTACTGAGCCCGCGTGCTGCAACTACTGAAGCCTGTGCACCTAGAGCCTGTGCTCCGCAACAAGAGAAGCCACTGCAATGAGAAGCCCGCGCACCACAATGAAGAGTAGCCCCCACTCGCCGCAACTGGAGAAAACCTGCGTGCAGCAACGAAGACCCAACGCAGCCAAAAGAATAAAATAAATAAAATATATAAATTTATATTTATCAAAAGCATTTTCTAGTATCCTTAAGTGTTCTTCAAAACTTGATATAAGAGCACCATATGATATTCTACTCTATGGCTATATGATGGTTTATTTAATAATTTTTCTATTGTGGGATATTTTTGATTACTTCCAACCTAAATCTTTGGCCATATCTCTTATTGCTTTCTTCGGATAAATTCCTAAGTAAGATTACTGAGTTAGGGCTTTAAGACTCTTGATACATGTTATCAAATTGTCTTTCCAGAAAGTACTTATTTTACACCCAGCAGAGGATAAGAGTGCCTGTCTCACTGAGTTGTATCTTCCATCTACTACTTCTAGCAAAACAATTCATAAAACAGACATTAGGGCTTCCCTGGTGGCGCAGTGGTTGAGAGTCCGCCTGCCGATGCAGGGGACATGGGTTCGTGCCTCGGTCCGGGAAGATCCCACATGCCGCGGAGCGGCTGGGCCCGTGAGCCATGGCCACTGAGCCTGCGCTCCGCAACGGGAGAGGCCACAACAGTGAGAGGCCCACGTACCGCAAAGAAAAAAAAACAAAACAGACATTATTGTGGTGCAGGAAAAAAACAGTGCATTTGTAGCATACAACATAGAAAGGAAATGAAAAAAAACTATATTATAGTTCGGTCAGAAATAGTTGTTCTCATGTAGTATAGTGTTTTTCTTTTTTTTTTTTTGGCCACACACCACAGCATGTGGGACCTTAGTTCCCCGACCAGGGATTGAACCTGCGCACCCTGCATTGGAAGGCAGAGTCTTAACCACTGGACTGCTGGGGAAGTCCCTAGTGTAGTGGTTTTCTAATTGTGGCTGGTTATTAACTTCTGGGTTTTTTTTTTGGTTTTGTTTTGTTTTTTCAAAGCTTTGGCAAACTTTTATTGAGTGGTCATTTTATTCCAGGCATTGCAAACCTAGGAATATAAAAACTGTGATAAGGTTCTTGCCCTCAGTGGGCATTATCTACAAATTCAGCATTTTCTTCATTTTTTAGATGAGGAGGAAGGTCCATTGTACCATTATTAAGAATTGCCCCAAGTATATGGATAATAATATATCGATCTGTATATTCTTTCCCTGGGTGATCACATCCCTCCTAAGACTTCAGCTGCCCTGACCACTTTCACATCACTAAGTAATAGCCCACTGGTACTTCAGACTTTGGCTTGGAGTCAATCAGACGTAGGTTGAGGCCCTTCTGAGCTACTTACCAGCTATATAACTTTGGGCTCAAAGTAGGATCATTGTGCTCCTTGAACAACCAAAACCCTTGTTTGTACCTTGTAATACTAGTTTTAATGACAGCAGTAACCTCTCAGTCTCCCAAGAAAGAAACAATATGTAATTAATTTTCTTCTCCTTACTATCCCATGCCTAGTCAGTCACCAAGTCCTGTCCATGGTACCTTATAATATCCCAATTCTGTTCCTTCCTCCCACTCCCACTACTACTGTGCATTTCACCTGCTTCCCTCTCTCACTTATATTCAGACTATTGAATTAGCCTAGGGAGATTTTAAAACTACATATTTGCCTTCTACCTCTTGAGTACCAAGTTCACATCTGGGCATCTGATTTTTTGGAAAAAGCACCTTCTTTATTTCACTGCTCAATTCTCTTCATTGTTTTTTTGCCCTCTGCTTTAATTCTGAATGTGGACTGCTTGAGGCTGTGTCTGTTTTTATTATTCCCTTCTCATCTCTAACTACCTTCTCCCTAAGTGATCTCATCCTGTCCAGTGGTTTTGAATACCATTTATATGCTAATAATCCCCCAATTAAGTATATGTATCGTTTTTTAAATCCAAGTCTGTAATTCTCCAAGTCTGTAATTCTATCTCTAACTTTTTCTCTGGAACTTCAGATTTAGATATTCAACTGCCTATTTGACATCTCCATCTGATTGTCGAGTTGACATCAAGCTTAGCACACTCCAAAACTCTTCAATGTTCCTCTTACCCAAGGCTGCTCCCTTCATATTCCTCCCTATCTCAATGAATGGGTCACCAGTTGCTGAAACCAAAATCTGCAGCCTTTGGGTATAGTGTTGTTATTGTTCTAATTGTAGTAAAAGATATGTAACATAAATTTTACTGTCTTAATCTTTTTTTTTTTTTTTGTTTGGCGGGAGGCTGTGCTGCACAGCTTGTGGATTTTAGTTCACCAACCAGGGATTGAACTCACCCCCTCGGCAGTGAGAGTGTGGAGTCCTAACCACTGGACCACCAGGGAATTACCCCATCTTAACCGTTTTTAAGTGTACAGTTCTTTGGCATTAAGTAAATTCATATTATTGTGCAATCATCACCACCATCCATCTCTAATACTCTTTTTTTTTTTTTTTGGCTGCATTGGGTCTTCGTTGTGGTGTGCGGGCTTCTCATTGCGGTGGCTTCTCTTGTTGGGGAGCACAAGCTCTAGGCGCGTGGGCTTCAGTAGTTGTGGCTCACGGGCTTAGTTGCTCCGCAGCATGTGGGATCTTTCCAGACCAGGGATCGAACCCGTGTCTCCTGCATCGGCAGGCAGATTCTTAACTACTGTGTCACCAGGGAAGTCCCTCTAGTACCCTTTTCATTTTGTAAAACTGAAACTCTATACCCATTAAACAATAACTCCTCATTCTCCTTTTCTCCCAGCACCTGATAACCACCATTCTACTTTCTGTATGATTTAGACTACTCTAAGTATCTTATAAAGTGGAATTATATAGTATTTGTTTTTTTGTGACTGGCTTACTTGAGTTAGCATAATGTCCTCAAGGTTCATCCATGTTATAGCATGTGTCAGAATTTCCTTCCTTTTTAAGACTGAAAATATTCCATTGTATGCATATTCCATATTTTGCTTATTCATTCATTCGTTGTTGATGCTAGGATTGTTTCCACCTTTTGGCTTTTGTGAATAATGCTGCTGTGAACATAGTTGTACAAATATTTCTTTGAGATCTTGCTTTCAATTTTGGGGGGTATATACCCAGAAGTGGAGTCGCTGGATCATATGGTAATTTTTTTTTAATTTATTCATTTATTTTATTTATTTTTTGGGTGTGTTGGGTCTTCATTGCTGTGCACGGGCCTTCTCTAGTTGCGGCAGGTGGGGGCTACTCTTCGTTGTAGTGTGCGGGCTTCTCATGGCAATGGCTTCTCTTGTTGCAGAGCACGGGCTCTAGGTGTGTGGGCTCAGTAGTTGTGGCTCGCGGGCTCTAGAGTGCAGGCTCAGTAGTTGTGGCGCACGGGCTTAGTTGCTTCGTGGCATGTGGGATCTTCCCAGACCAGGGCTCAAACCCGTGTCCCCTGCATTGGCAGGCAGATTCTTTAACCACTGAGCCACAGGGAAGTCCCATATGGTAATTCTGTTTTAATTTTTTTTGTGGAACCACCATACTGTTTTTCACGGCAACTGCACCATTTCACATTCCTACCAACAGTGCCCAAGGGTTCCAATACAGCATAGTGTTTTATTACTGTCAATTAGGTAAAAGTGGATGATGTTGTTGTTCAGTTGTTCATTTCTTCTGTCTCTTCTCATTTTTTCTTTTTTTTTTAAATTTATTTTTAATTCCCAGGAAAGGATTGTTAACGTGTCCAATCAGAACATGTCTCTTCCTGTTTAAGATCCTTCAGTGATTTCCCATTGTACTTTAAAAAAAATCCAGACTGCCTCCTGTGAAAACAAACTGTCTAACCCTAGTCCTCTTCAAGTACTGCCTTTAGCAGGCAGTAAATTATATCTAGCTAAAACATTGTTGTGTCTTTTTTTTTTTTTAATTTATTTATTTGGTTGCACCGGGTCTTAGTTGCGGCAGGTGGGCTCCTTAGTTGTGGCATGCGAACTCTTAGTTGCGGCATGCATGTGGGATCTAGTTCCCCGACCAGGGATCAAACCTGGGCCCCCTGCATTGGGAGGGTGGAGTGTTAACTGCTGCACCACCAGGGAAGTCCCTGTTGTGTCTTTTTTATGTATCTATTTTTACAGTTATCTTCTGCTTAAGACAGGGGCTGCAAGTTTTCTATTTACAGTGCTGTTATAAAGTTTCCCTTTTAAGTAGGACTTTTTAAAGCAAAAATTCAGATATTAAGAAAAAATTTAAGTAAAAAAATAGCAGTTTATAAACACACGGAATAAAAATTGTGGCACTATTATATGAATGAATGGCACTTGGAAGACACTGATTTAGAGCAGTGGGGATATTATTTTAATTTGGTACTGTTCTCTTGTGAACCAAAGAAATAGAAATTAACAAAGGCCCCTACTTCAAGTACTGCCCTCCAGAAGCCTTCTGCAAACCTTCAGCATTGCCATGTTTAGCCTAACTCCCTCACAGAGGCAACTGTCCCCAACCCTGCAAGCAGTATTGCTTTCTTTTTTTTTATTTTTTATTTTTTTGCGGTACGGGGGCCTCTCACTGTTGTGGCCTCTCCCGTTGCGGAGCACAGGCTCTGGACACGCAGGCTCAGCGGCCATGGCTCACGGGCCCAGCCGCTCCGTGGCATGTGGGATCTTCCCGGACCGGGGCACGAACCCATGTCCCCTGCATCGGCAGGCGGACTCTCAACCACTGTGCCACCAGGGAAGCCCCAGTATTGCTTTTTAAAAAAAATTTTTTTAATTGAAGAATGGTTGATATACAATATTATATACATTAAAGGTGTGCAATATAGTAATTTACAATTTTTAAGGTTGTATTCCATTTATAGTTATTATAAAATATTGGCTCTCTTCCTCGTTTTGTACAGCAGGGGTCCCCAACCGTCCTCCCCACCTGCCCCTCGGGGCCACACAGCAGGAAGTGAGGGAGGGAAGCTTCATCTGCCGCTCCCCATCACTCACATTACCAACTGAACCATCCCCCCACCCTCCATGGAAAAATTGCCTTCCACAAAACCGTTCCCTGGTGCCAAAAAGGTTAGGGGACCGCTGTGGTACGGTGTATCATTGTAGCTTATTTTATGCATAATAGTTTGAGTATTGCTTATTTTTGAACACAGGGTTTGGCTTTACATATCTTTATTCTTGATGCTAGCCTTCTTCATAGAGGTCTGAGGACTTGATTTAAAGAGGGAAATGGGAAGCTTCCACCATATTACCTCATTATTTAAATATAAAACAAAAGAAGGGCAACCCATAATCTTACTACTTTACCAGAATCTATATTATTGTGGCACATATTTTCTTCTAGCTGTTTTCAAATGCATGTTTTACCTAGATGTAATTAAAATGTATGTATAATTTTGTTTCCTGTTTTTTACTTTGTCATGTCATCGTTCCATTTTTGCCACATAGTCTTTTTTTGAAATAAATTTATTTATTTATTTATTATTTTTGGCTGTGTTGGGTCTTCATTGCTGCACACAGGCTTTCTCTAGTTGCGGCAAGCGGGGGCTACTCTTCGTTGTGGTGCGCAGGCTTCTCATTGCGGTGGCTTCTCTTGTTGTGGAGCATGAGCTCTAGGCGTGCGGGCTTCAGTAGTTGTGGCGCAGGCTCTAGAGTGCAGGCTCGGTAGTTGTGGCGCACGGGCTTAGTTGCTCTACGGCATATGGGATCTTCCGGGACCAGGGCTCGAACCCATGTCCGCTGCACTGGCAGGAGGATTCTCGACCACTGTGCCACCAGGAAAGCCCACCACATAGTCTTAAAATGTTCATTTGCAGTGGCTATGCATATTACATTAGGTGGATGCTGAGGAATTGCTTTTCTGAGGGCAGTGGAGGATGTACTTAATAACCTGGGCTGTGGAGACAGACTGCCCGGCTTCTAATCTCAGTTGGGTCACCTCCTCACTGTGGAACTTAGGCTAAACTTCTCTGAATCTGTTTCCTTTATAAAATGGGAACAATAAGCATCTACTTCATAAGGTTGTTAGGATGCGGAGATGCACATAAAACTCTGAGCACAGTGCCTGCATACAGCAAAGCCCAGTGCGTGTCAGCTACTGGTAGCTGTTGCTTAAAAACAGAGGCTTTATCATCACTGTGCAAGAGGTGCACAGTGCACCTCTTGCACTGTTGGTGGGAATGTAAATTGATACAGCCACTATGGAGAACAGTATGGAGGTTCCTTAAAAAACTAAAAATAGAACTACCATACGACCCAGCAATCCCACTGCTGGCCATATACCCTGAGAAAACCATAAGTCATAAAGAGTCATGTACCACAATGTTCATTGCAGCTCTATTTACAATAGCCAGGACATGGAAGCAACTAAGTGTCCATCGACAGATTAATGGATAAAGAAGATGTGGCACGTATATACAATGGAATATTACTCAGCCATAAAAAGAAACGAAATTGAGTTATTTGTAGTGAGGTAGATGGACCGAGAGACTGTCATACAGAGTGAAGTAAGTCAGAAAGAGAAAAGCAAATACAATATGCTAATACATATATATGGAATCTAAAAAAAAAAATAAAAGCTTCTGAAGAACCTAGGGGCAGGACAGGAATAAAGACACGGACATAGAGAATGGACTTGAGGACACGGGGAGGGGGAAGGGTAAACTGTGTTGAAGTGAGAGAGTGGCATGGACATATATACACTATGAAATATAAAATAGATAGCTAGTGGGAAGCAGCTGCATAGCACAGGGAGATCAGCTCAGTGCTTTGTGCCCATCTAGAAGGGTGGGATCGGGAAGATGGGAGGGAGATGCAAGAGGGAGGAGATATGGGGATATATGTATATGTATAGCTGATTCACTTCGTTATAAAGCAGAAACGAACACACCATTGTAAAGCAATTATACTCCAATAAAGATGTTAAAAAAAAAGAAAGAGGCTTTGTGGTCAGAGACTGGGTTTAAGTACAGACACTGGGTTCAAAAAGTTCTTTATATATTCTAGATATCAATCTCTTATCAGATATATGACTTGCAAATATTTTCTCCCATTCTTTGGATTGCCTTTTCACTCTGTTGGTAGTGTTCTATTTTTATTTTTCAGATTTACATTAAAAAAATTGTGGTGAACAAACACATAAAACTTACCATCTTAACCATCTTTAAGTACAGTTCAGGAGTGTTAAGTATGTTCACATACTAAGTATATGATAGTGTCTTTTAATGTACAAACATTTCCATCATGATGAAGTCCAACTTATGTATTTTTTTCTTTTGTTTCCTGTACTTTTGGTGTTGTGTTCAAGAAATCATTGCCAAATCTAACGTCATGAAGCTTTTTCCTTCTGTTTTCTTCTAAAAGTTTTATAGCTTTAACTCTTACATTTAGATCTTTGATCCATTTTTTGAGGGTTTTTTATTGTTGCTGTTTGTTTGTTTGTTTTAACATGGTGTAAAGGAAGGTTCCAACCTCATATTTTTGCATGCAGATATCCAGTATCCCCAGCACCATTTGTTGAAAAGACTGTCCTTTCTCCATTGAATGGTCTTGGCATCCTTTTCAAAAGCCATTTGACTGTACACATGAGGGTTTATTTCTGACTCTTCATTCCATTCCATTGGTCCATATGTCTGTCTTTTTGCTAGAGCCACACTGTTTTGAATGCTCTAACTTCATAGTAAGTTTTGAAATCAAGAAATGTGAGTCCTCCAACATTGTTCTTTTTCAAGGTATTTTGGCTCTTTGGGGGTCCCTTGAGATTCCATATGAATTTTAGGATGAAATTTTCTAATTTTGCAAAAAATGTCATTGGGATTTTGGAAGGGTTGCATCAAATCTGTAGATTACTTTGTGTAGTATTGGCGTCTTAACCATATTAAGTCTCCCAGTCCATGAACATTGATGTTTTTCCATATATTTGTGTTGTCTTTAATTTCTTTCAGCATTGTTTTGTAGTTTTCAGTGTACAAGTATTTTTGCCTCTTTGGTTAAGTTTATTCCGAAATATTTTATTCTCTTTGATGCTATGGAATTGTTTTGATGCTATGGAATTGTTTTCTTAATTTTCTTTTCGGATTGCTGATTGTCAGTATATAGAAATACAACTGATTCTTGTGTGTTGATTTTGTATCCTGCAACTTTTCTGAATTCACTGATTAGTTCTAACAGCTTTTTTGTGGAATCTTTAAGATTTTCTACATGTAAGATCATGTTTCCAAACAGGCAATTTTACTTGTTTAGTAGAGCTAGATTTTTAACTGTGATTCTGTGTGTATGTTCCAGGAGTTTTTCATTCTCTTTTAACCTTTTAGGGGTTAAATGGTATTTATCAGATTCCTGAAGTGGTTCTGTGGATATCTCACTTCTGTGGGTCTTTGGTTGTTTTTGTATTGCTTAATACACCTGGTGCAACTAGTTATTGCTTTGCTTCTAAAGCTTCTTTGAGATGTGTATTTCAGTTCACCAAAATAATTATTAAGGATCTGCTAGGTATGAGGCACTTTATGACCTGCTTAGTCAACCCATTATCCTACCCTCTGTTGCTCTTCACTTAGTAGAGAAATGGTCTGATGAACAATGGCAGTAATAATCATCATATCTTATTATTTTTAAAGTACCTTTATGTATATGAACTTCTAACTCATGAATCCTCTTTGATTAAAAAGTGCTCCAGGGGGCTTCCCTGGTGGCGCAGTGGTTGAGAGTCCGCCTGCCGATGCAGGGAACATGGGTTCGTGCCCCGGTCCGGGAAGATCCCACATGCCGCGGAGCGGCTGGGCCTGTGAGCCATGGCCGCTGAGCCTGCGCGTCCGGAGCCTGTGCTCAGTAACGGGAGAGGCCCGCGTACCGCCAAAAAAAAAAAAAAAAAAAATAGTGCTCCAGGGAGCTGAAACTGTAAAAACTTCCCCCTTGATGCCCATTGTTTCTACCAAGATATCTAGCGTCATTGTCTTTTCACCTTGTCATTAATCGCTTTATTATCTTTTATGCCTTATATTTGTTTAGTACTTACAGTTCATAAAATATCTTCTGTTTTTTTTTTTTTGGCCACGCTGCACAGCATGCAAGATCTTAGTTCCCCGACCAGGTATCAAACCCATGCCCCCTGCAGTGGAAGCGTGGAGTCTTAACCACTGGACCGCCAGGGAAGCCTCAAAATATCTTCATTTTTTATTTTGTTTTATCCTTACACAATCCTGTGTGGTAGCCAGAGTAGGCATTATTATCCCACCATTTTACACCTTAGGAAAATGGAGATTAAGAGAAATTGTCTCACCTGAAGTCACACAACTATAAGAGATAGTGCTGAAATAAGAACCCAGTTCTTTAGATTACTAACCCAATATTCTTTTCTATACCACACTTCTACCATTAATTCATTTAGCTCTTCAATTATTTATTTACTCAACAACTATGTATTGAGTGCCTCATACTTTTCTATTGTGCATTGTGTTAGGTGATTGACTTATCAGGTCTTATAAGATCGCTTTTGGGCCAGATTTTGCTCTGTTACCCGCTACCCTTAGTAATCATCTGATGTCATCTATTGATTTTTTTAAAATTTTCAAACGTGTTTCATTTATTTGTTTTACGTGAATTTGTATTCCTTAAATGTATTTCACTGAGATGATAAAGTGAAGTGCTGTAGGAATATGCTCTCTATTGATCTGTTTCTGTTCATAACCGTAAATCAAGTTTCCAGGCCTCCTGTTTCTTTCCCCCATCTAAATCTTTGATTCCAACAGGAGGTTGGCTTTCCTTATCAGTAAAAACTTCTACCTGAGATGGATATTTTGGAGTGTGCGAGAGTGGCAGATTTGGACACCTGTTGCAGCACTAGTTGGCTCTGGGCCATCCAGAATTAGAACCAGAAAGTCAAAAACAGTCTACTGGGTTCTCATCTCTGCTTCTTTACGAGACTGCTTCATTGTCCCACTTCTTTCTGCAGTCTGGTAGAAGAGAATGTCTAATGTAAAGTCTCTAAGACAGGAGAAGGTGCTAGGCATGTTGGGAAATCAGGAAATGGCCAGGATAAAGAAAGGGTGTCACCTGTTTCAAATAGTGCCTGGCACATATTGGCATGCACCTTTGAATTGATAGACTCCGTCATATGTGCCATGTGTAACTCCTCGGGTTCCTTCCCTCAGTGAGGCCTACCCTCAGTTTGGAGAGTAATAGGGACTGACTCCTGCTGCTGCTGGTGAGTAGGGGCAGGAGTAAGAGATCTTTCTAGCCCTGAGCCCTCCACTTCTTTTTATCAAACATACATGAATTGAATGCATGTCCTTGTCCAAAAATCTAGTACGTATTGGTTTAGTTCTATGCAATACCTATTCAGTACCATGACGGTTTTCATCCCAGTGTCTGAAAATTATAAGTCATTTTTGTTGGGCATAATTAGAACAGGAGGAAGCTTTGTGTTGCAAATGGAAATGGGCTATGAAGAGGTTGATAAAATAGGAACAAAGGTTTTTGTAGTGAAGCCCTGGATAATCTTTCATGAACCTGTGGTATGTGCTTTGCTAGCCTCTTTCACTTATCATATGCCATCATGGGTCTTTCTGAATCAGGCTATATTATGAGGAAGCATCTGCTTTGGGCATCAGGCTGCTGACTTATTATAATGAAGTTTAGCTATATTTGATCCAGAATGTAATTTTCTTCTCTTCATATGGCTACTATAATTACTCTCTGCTGTACTATATTTAGAAGAACAGAATAGGAATGTCATCCCTTTGGCTGCATTGCTGGCTCTGTTCTGTTCTCCAGAGAACTTCTGGTGCCTATCTGAGAGAGAGGTTGCCAGTCCTGGGCCTGTTCTGCTGGAGCACAGAGAGTTGTCCAGTGTATTCTGCTCGAAAGCCTTCAGGATTCTTCTTCTTCTATGGAATAAAGTCTGAGTTCCTTTAAGACTCTTCACAATCTGTCCAACATCCCAGCATCATCTCTCACCAGTCCTTTCCCTCACACACTGTACTCCAACCTCATTCATTAAAAGAATTTCTGTTGTGTGCCAGGTTCTGTTCTAGTCGTTGCAGCAACAGTAGTGAACAAAATAGGAAAATCCCAGTCTTCATGGTACTTACTTTCTAATGGGAGTCACAGACAACGAACTAGTAAATAAATATAAAATAATACTAATATTTCAAGTACTGAAAATTGCTATGGAGAAAAATCAATTTGGTAATGAGAGCTAGGGAGTACTAGAATAGGGGTAAAGGGATGGCTGACTTGCCATTCTAGATAGGATGGTAAGGGCAGACCTTTCTCATAAAGCATCATTAGAGTGGATCTTTGAAAGAAGCGAGAAAGCAAGCTACTCAGATAAGTGGTGAGAGAACATTTCAACAAGTACAATAGTTAGAGATTGGGAATGAGCTTGGCATGTTTAAGGAACAGTAAGGAGGCCAGTGTAGCTGGAGGAAGTGAATGAGTTAGAGGAAACCAGGGCCTTATAGGAGAATCTGAGGACTTCAGCTTTCACTTAGAGTGAGATGGATGTCATTAGGCATTTTACTAGAGGGATGACATGATCTGACTTATCTTTTAAGAGAATTATTCTGGCTACTGTATGGAAATTAGATGGTTAGAAGGCAAAAGTGGAAGTAGCAAGCTAGTTAATAGATAGTATTAGTAATCCACATGATCAAGTAAATGAGGCCTAAGAACTGACCATAAATTTGGCCATGTGGAGATCATTGGTAACTTTGACAAGAGCTGTTTCAGTAGAGTGGTGGGTTGACAACCTGGTTAAAATTGTTTAGGAGGGTTGTTTTTTTTTTCAAAATGGGAACTATTATAGCACATTTGTTTATTTTGGGGAACAAATTGATGCAGGAGAGAGAGGACAATTCCTGGACCTATGTCTTTGAGTAGGAAAGAAGGGATGGGATCCAGTACAAGGTAAGTATGCCACACAGGATCTTTCAGGCATTTGCTTCATTCTGTCTTCCATCTGGCTGGAAGGCCCTCAGTTCCCTTCTTCCGTCAGCACTACTACCACTACTCCACCTGCCAAAGCCATGTTCATCCTTCAAAAGCACAACACATTACATATCCTTCATGAGGCCATCCTCAAATTCCTCAGACATAATTGATTTCTTTCCCTTGTGTGTCCATGGCATATTGTTTGTACTTTTCTTACATCACTTCCGTGGACTGCCTAGTGTCTTAATTAATCTTTCTCCTTGATTAGTGTATCCCTTGAAGGCTTCTGTTCCCTGATTTCTAATGTCATTCAAGTACTATAAGAGACAAATTAGTTAATAGATATTACTGGCTTTTAGAAGGTACTCAACAAATATTTGTTGAATGAATGTACTGTATGGTTATTGGGAGTTATTCTTTCCCTTGTTTGATGAGGTTGGCTCAGGTTTGGAGGAATGGTGCCAGTCACCACTCCTGAGCTACTGAATGTGTTTACTTTGCATGCAGCTATGGCTTTGCACTAGTAGGTACTCTGTATTTGTCTGAATTCTATTAAAAGTATGTTCTTATCTCCTAAGCGACACTGTATGTAACTATGGCTCTCTAAAATGCTTTATAGGTAGTAAAGTTCAGTAAATACTTGTGAGTTGATTAATAACCTTCTCCCTCTGGTCTTACCCTTTCCAAGCTATGATAAACTGGTGCTTATAAGCAAATTCTAACCAGGAATCACCCTCTATCCTACTTTATAAAAATTAACCCTAGAGAATCAGTTTGAGAATCAAATTATCTCTTGAGAATCAATTATTTCTCAAGAATAAGAGAATAAATAACCAGTGCTTTCTCAAGAATAATTCTTAAGAATAAATAAAACAGAATAAATGCTTGCTTGCTTGCTTGATTTCTGGCTAGATCAGTGCCTTTGGGCTAGAAAATGCTAACTTAGGTGCTGGCTTTAACACACAGAGCTAAAAAGAACATCTAATTTGGGGCCCAGCCTGAGTCAAATCCAGGTTCTACCATTTGGGCAAGTTACTTTATCTCAGTAAACCTCTCTGAAGTTATAATTTTCTTTCCTGAAAATATAGAGATTATTATGCCCACTTAATAGATTTGTTTTGAAGGTCATGGGGTATGTGTGCCAAGTGCCCAGCCCAGCATCTAGAAAATTAGGTACTCAATAAGTGTTAACTGCTGTTACTCTCCTTTCTCAGTTTACGCTGGGCTGCTGCTAACCTTTTTTTAGAACTATAGAGAAAGTGGATGGGCTAGCTGCTGTAGCACAGGATATGTGCTTCTCAGAGAGAGGTTTTGAGCAATGGCTTCTTTCCCCTGCCCCTCCGGCCTGTCTACTATGAGCTCCCACTTCTGGGTCATTACCCTTTACCTTATGCTCCTCTTCCCCAGAATGTAGCCAAGGGACCAGAAGCCAGCTTCACCTCTGACTTTCCAACTTCACCTCTACTCCAACTCCCAACTTTCCTCTTGAACTACAACATACGAAGTAATTTTTGTTCTCTAGCTCAAGGTTAGAGACAAAATGAAAATGATGCCACCTGCTGGAAAACTAGATTTTCTTTATTCGGGTTGCAAAAGAGCTTTTACATCAAGATTGAGGTCTAGAAAGCCATCTCCCCAAGTCCTCCTTGCTACCTAGAGTCAACGTTCTAGCTTGCCAGGGTTCTCTAGTGATTTGCTTTTCTCTTTCCTCCTTCTGAGCCTGTATCATTGAGAAAGTGGAAATAATGCCAAACTCTGAGTTAGAAAGTGTGACGTTCTTGTCTTGTCTTTGGTCACTTCTTTGAGTTGCAGTTTTCACCTCTGTAAAATAGCAATAATAATTCCTGACTTCTGACCTTACCAGATTATTATTACAAGATACGAGATGCAGAAAGTTTGATAAACTAAAGTGCTATTTGTTTGTAAGGAAGTATTATTACTTTCCTTTCTCATTTATGTATCCAGGCTGGGCCAGTCTTAGGGGAATTGGTGCCAGACTCTGCATCTGCTTGTTTACTTTCCCAGGACTCTGTCCTACCTAAGGGGCAGAGACTGGTGAGGCTGCCAAGCCCATGTAGCCTGTGATTAACTTCCATTATCTTGCCATCTAGGAAATTGCAACACCATAAGCCAAACCATGGATTTGCCGACTCTCAACTTCTCCCAGCCATGGTTCCTACAGCTTGATAACTTGGGCCTGGGAAGCTTCCCCTCTCTCTACTCCACTGGAGACTCCAAGAAAGAATTTTGGTTTAATCTTCTCTTAGAACTTTGACTCATCTGCTGTAGATACTTGGCCAGATTGTCAGAACATTCTGGGAGTTCTCTGAAATAAGAGAATAATACAATACTTCTAGCTACCACTGAGTTCCTACCATGTATCAGGCACTATAGTTAGTACTTACCATGTTTAGTCCTCGTAGCATCCTTTGAAGTAGGTATTTATTATTTGTAATTTACTGAAAGGAAAACTGAGGTTCAAAAAAGTAAAGTCTTGGGACTTCCCTGGTGGTCCAGTGGTTAAGACTCTGTGCTTCCAATGCAGGGGGCGCCGGTTTGATCCCTGGTTGGACAAGTCAGATCCCACATGCCACCCAGCGCGGGCCAAAAAAGAAAAAAAAAAAGTTAGGTCTTTTGTTCTAAATCACATAGTTAGTAAGTGGCAGAGTTGGAATTTGAACTTAATTCTTTTTTTTTTTTTTAATTTTTAAAATTTATTTTTGGCTGCGTTGGGTCTTTGTTGCTGTGTGTGGGCTTTCTCTCGTTGCGGCGAGCGGGGGCTACTCTTCATTGCAGTGCACGGGCTACTCACTGGGGTGGCTTCTCGTTGCAGAGCACAGGCTCTAGGTGCACGGGCTTCAGTAGTTGTGGCGCATGGGCTCAGTAGTTGTGGCTCGTGGGCTCTAGAGCACAGGCTCAATAGTTGCGGCACATGGGCTTAGCTGCTCCGCAGCATGTGGGATCTTCCTGGACCAGGGATCGAACCCATGTCCCCTGCATTGGCAGGCGGATTCTTAACCACTGTGCCACAAGGAAAGTCCCTGAACTTAAGTCTATCTTATTCCAAAACCGTTGTTCTGACCACCATATACCGTGAGGCCTCCCATCACTATACAGGAAGAGGGGCCATGTGCAATCAAGGAAAACTCAGGAGATTTCCAGTCATATGATCTACATGCAGATCCCAGCCCTGCCTGTGTGATCTGGGGCGAGTGGTTTCCAACTTCTCCAGCCACAGATACTATCTCTTCACCACCATGTGACACAGGTGCTGTTCTTATCTCTGTTTTACATTTGAGGAGACTAGGCCTCAGTGAGGTGAAATGACTTGCCCAGGGTTACAGAAGAGTAATAGTAAGTGGCAGAGCCAGAACTCATGTCTGGGTCTAACACCTGGTTCTGTGTTTTGTCCACCATTTCTCACAGCCAGCTCCCAAGACCTAGTCTATCAGGCAGACTTACAGTCTCCGGATGCTGGATGGAAGCCTAATGGGAGGAGCAGGAGCCTTGCCCTCTTCTACTCTCACTTTCGCCCCCCATAGTCTCTCCTTAGAAACCTTACCAAGGCAATATACATATTTGCAATTCAATGAAAAGGTTTATTCAGTGCTTACAAACTGCTCCAAGTACCCTACAGAAGCCTGGGAATCAGGGTCTCAGCCTTTGTGTGCGTTTGTGCTGTTAATTTGGTGGCGTAGTGTGGTGGGAAGTGTTGAGAAAGTTCTTTCTGAGCTTTTTTCTTTATCAGTATACTCTTGTAAGGTTGGTTGCGAAACTTAGAGATGGTAAATATTCAAGGGTAGCAGGTGGGGCCTTATTAATTGATGGCGGTTATTTTCCCTGGCAGCAGGGTCTAATAGAAACCAGACTGGGAGTCAGGAGTCCTGAATCCATTACTCTCATATTCTTGGGCATGTGAAGTACTGTCTCTAGTCAGACTAGGTGATCTCTAAGGACTCCTTTCAGCTTTAATATCCTGTGCTTTTTAAAAATGAAAGTAATAGGGAGTTCTCTGGTGGTCCAGTGGTTAGGACTCAACGCTTTCACTGCCACGGCCCGGGTTCAGTCCCTGGTCGGGGAACTAAGATCCCTCAATCCGCGTGGCACGGCTGAAAAAAGAGAAAGAAAGTAATAAATGCTTGTTTAAAAAAAAATGAAAAAGGACAGCGGAAGACCTCAGCTTCCCTGTATGCAGTTCATTCCTGAGGTAACACTTGTAACTGTTTGTGTCCTTTCCATTGTTTTCTGTGTATTTTAAATATATACAGGTCTGTTAAATATACATATTATATTATGATTTAATGTACTAAATATTATAATTTATATATGTAAATATATATAATACATATGGTATGCATGTATATGTGTGTGTGTGTATAAACATACACACATATATTGTTACATACCCTGGAACCTAGAATACATACTGCATTATGACTTGATCCTTTTTCGCTCATTTTGAGCACTTTTTCTTGTTAGTACTTAAAGATATAATTTGTTTTTTTAATTAATGTTTTTTTTAATTATTTATTTTTGGCTGCATTGTGTCCCCGTTGCTGCGTGCAGGCTTTCTCCAGCTGCGGCTCGTGGGCTGTAGGCACGCGGGTTTCAGTAGTTGTGGCGCACAGGCTTTGTTGCTCCGCGGCATGTGGAATCTTCCCGGACCAGGGCTTGAACCCGTGTCCCCTGCATTGGCAGGCGGATTCCCAACCACTGGCGCCCCCAGGGAAGCCCTAATTAATGTTTTTTAATCTATTAAGTTATCTCCTAATGATTACAGGCCATGATTTTTTAAAGCAAATATATACATACAATGTTGAGTTTTTATTTTATTCATTTATTTTTTTTAGGAAAAGAAGAAAAAGAAACATAGAGACAGGAAGTCATCTGACTCTGACAGCTCAGACTCTGAGAGTGATACAGGCAAGAGGGCAAGGCACACGTCAAAAGACAGCAAGGCAGCAAAGAAGAAGAAAAAGAAGAAGAAGCACAAGAAGAAGCACAAGGAGTGAGAGTGGAAAGAGTGGAGGGGGTGGTGGAGAGAAGGAACCAGGAGCCTTGTGCCTTGAAGCGTTGGCTCCTGGAAAGACTCAGTAGTGAGAATATGGCCTTCCACCCCATTGACTTCTCTCCCATGGGAGATGGCTTCCCCTCCTGCCACAGGCAGGTTTGGGAGATATCAAAAGTATCTGCCTGAATGAGTTGTTTTCTTATCACTCCAGTCCCTTTGCAAGTGACCCCTGCAGCTGACCCATTCATTCACCCAACTTCCTTCATTCAGCAGAAGGTCCTATTACCCTCTTCCAGCTGCCACTGCCAGAGCCAGAGTCCAGGCTAGAGCCACAGGTACTGCTGTGGAGGTGAGTCTGGCTGTAGTTGGAGAACAGAGTGATTGGCCCCTCCCTGTTGGCCTTCCTTGGGCTGATTGGTGGGTGGTATCTGCTGCATCCAACAGAGGGGCAGAGGGAGACTGGCAGTACTAGGGAGAACATGGTAAGAAGTGGTGCTCACTTTTTCCATTCCCTCTAACATGATTCTACTATGTTAGAATGACAGCCAGGGGTCACAGCCAGAAAACCATTGTTTGCAGTGACTGAGCTTGTGTGTGACGTTCCGCCTGATCACTGAACCAGACAGCTCAAGCCAAGATCATTGCTTTACTTTTATTTACTACAATGTGAATCAGTTGGTTCCATTTCAGGTCTCTGCTTAAATTCCTGGCCCTAAATGGAAGTGTGCTTGGTTTTAAACTTATTGAGAGTCCTTATTGGTATAATCCCTCTTCCTGTAACTTACAGACTTAAAAGTCGCTGAGGCTGCATTAGGTGACAGAAAAACATTTAACATGTTACCTTAGACCTTAGAGAGTGGCCCAGCTAAGGTACAGCGCCAGAGGCACTAGCAAGTCACAGCCTTCTTAGATCACTTATAAGCCCTCACTTCTGTAATGATCAGATGACCTCTCCCCCAGGGCTGATTAGAGAACCAGTAAGAATTTGAACCATGAGTAATGGCCTAGCACATAGGCAGATGCTCAGCAGTCATCTTCGCCAGTGGGCATTTTCTCCCACTACCACTGGCACAAGCCTGGATCGTGTGTCCTAAGCCTGTGTTCTGGAAAGAGAGAGACCACAGCATTCCACAGAGAAGAGCAACTGTCCAGACCCAAAGGCATTCAGTGCAGGATGGACCTGAGGTGACAGTTCAGAAGCCCCACTACTGAGTGATTATTCCAGGTTGGACTAGCTCATTTGGCCATAGGGAGGGGGCAGTGTAAAGGGAAGTTGTAGGTACAGCCGTTTTATTTTTTGTACGTGTAAGGTGATCAGCTATCACTGTCCCTGAGACTGTCCATTGCAGTCTCTCATCCAGTGCTTCTTCCTGAGTGGCAGTCGTTTATGCCTACTCTCTGACACACACAGAAACTGAGACTCCCAGAATCATGTCACCAAAAGCAAAAAGGCAACTGGGTGGCCTAGGTGCTGCTTTATTGACCTCAGAGCACCCTTTGGGTGCAGTTAAAAAAACAAACATACACAATGAGAACAGAACTGGATCCAGGCTGGTGCCACCTGACCCCAGGAGAATTTCCCCAATCAAGGTGGATTTATACAAAATGCCAAACGAAAAAAAATGAGTCAATCTGGTGCTGAGTCCAGGAGTAGCCAACTGGCAGAGGAGGAGTTGTTGAGGGAGTGGGCAGGTCATGCCCCTTTCTCGTAAGTGCGAGTGCAAACTGCATTGCAGTGGGTGAGTGTCTGGAAGAAAACACAGAGTCAGGTTAGGGCAGGGGTGTACACACAGAAGGTACTGGGAATACTCTCCACTCTGATGGGGAGAGCCCTCTACCTTCATGCTAAAAATTTTCATTTACTGCCTACCTACTACGTGCCAGGTACTTTACATGTATTTTTTCCTAATGCTTACACCAAGTCTTCTTTTTTTTTTTTTTTGGCCATGTCATGTGGTTTGCAGGATCTTAGTTCCCCAACCAGGGATTGAACCCGGGCCACAGCAGTGAAAGCACCAAGTCCCAACCACTGGACCACCAGGAAGTTCCCCTTAGTCTTTAAGTTAGGCATTGTAATTCCTCTTGTAGAGATTTGGGGAAATGAGCTTTCAGGGAGGAAGTAACTTGGTCAAGATCCCAGAGTGTTTCTCTTTCCCTTGTACCACTCCTCTCCCTTCATCTTTAGTGCCTAAGATGGTGCCTGGCACATAGCAGACAAACAGGTGAATAAAAATGTCCAGAGGCTCTTGGGAAAGGACTTTACTAGGCCACCAACTCTCCATTCTTTCCCTAACTTAGGGTAGTGCCAGGGCCAGAGGCCTGAACCCCCAGCATCCTGCCTAGCATCACAGAGCCAGGCCCATGGTTTCACCATAGCTTAACTGCCCAGTGAGTATTTGGTGCTGTATATCACATTCCCACCAGAGCTAGGTAACTCATTATTAACTCTGCAGGGCCCCCTGCCCTGTGTAAGTGCAAGAATGCAGTGACCAGGTTACACTGACCCAAGAAGGTCTGCAGTGAAGATGCTGAGGCGAAAACCTGAGGCCCTACAGAATAAGGAGGCAGAGATCACGGGTGGCTGCTGTCTCCACCCCTGGGGGTGTTCAGTCAAGGCTACATCCTTCAAGTGAAGTCCCCAAGTTTGTCCCTAAACAGACAGATCTGCCAGCTTGTTTGTCATTTCCAGCCCAGGCCTTAGGTACTTGTAGTAGGCCAGGCATGGAAAGCTCTGAGAGGAGGTGAGCCTGGAATGAAGTAGAAATGACTGTGCTGTCAGTTGGGGCCCCACCGATCACCAGCCTGTCCCTGCCCAAAGGCTTGGGAGATGGGAGCCTCTCCTATGGGCCTGGAATCAGATTTGGCCAAGCTTTCTACCTCTCCCTGGGGCAAGGCAATGCGGCAATGCAGAGAATGAAACTAAGGCCATGGAGTGCGCCTACTGTAGTGGTCCCCCACCAGTGATGCTCTGTGCTCTGCATCCACTGTCTCCTTCAGACTTCGCAGCAGCCCTACAAGGTTAGTGTTATTAACACCCACTTTACAGTTGGACTTGGAGAAGGTGACTTGTCCAAAGTCATGCACCCTATAAGCTGAGATTTAAACCAAGTCCAAAGCCACTACATAGAAAATTCCTACCTAATACCACCCAGGCCTGCCTCCACCCTCCATTGTTCCAGCTTCCATTGGTCCCGCTGATGACCTTGGCTTTTCACAATAGGCTTGGCTATTGTGAAGAAACGAATTGGGTGAGGCTCCAGAGTTATCCATCTTACCAGGATGAGTTTCCCAGCAACTACTTCCCGCACAAGTGTTGTCTCTTGTCCGTTCCACTTCTGCACGTGGACGAGTTTGCCCCCATCCAGCGTCACAATGGACTGTGGAAAGAGGGTAGAGGCCTGAGCTGAGATCTGAGCTAGGATTGAGGGGCAGGAAGGGGTCTGGTCACTGGGGCCACAAAGGACCCAGCCTCTATCCCTATTGACAATGCTAGGATCAGAGATCAGGCAGCCCACCTCCAACCCAGCCCCATAGGATGTCTAGTTCACCACTGCTGCTTGGCCGGGGGAGGGGCCTTCAGCTGTTGGGCGAGTAGGGAGAGGCAGATAGCACAGTGGAGAGGAACAGCCTGGCTCTGAGAAGCGCCACCAGCCTTCAGGATGGGCACTTACCCCGTACTCTAGGTGATGCCCACAGCCCAGTCTCACTAAGACACAGAGTGGGGGGACCAGCCCAATGCCTGTGAAAGACTGGTGAGGAGGAGTAATCCTGAGACTCTCCGGCCAAGTGGTGATCACACGTAATGTCTAAAAGACCCCTGGGGGTGGGAGGTATTGGAAAATTGGACCCTGCCCTGTATTCCTACTCCTCTCGGTCCATATCAAGTGACCCCCTTCAGGTGACGAGTGGGCAGCAACTGCCAGGTCCTGGGACTGCGGGCCCTTGGAGTGTTCCACAGCCCTGGTCAAATGTCCACTTAATCTTATGGGTGCTGCCAGCCTGCATCAGCTGGCTCTCATTTGGCAACTCTCCCAGGTCTCTCTTCTCTAGAAATTTGGGGGCTCTAAGCCAGGCTAGGGTACCCTGACTGACCAGGGTTCAGTAGAAGAGTCTGCAAAGGCTGTGTGTATGTGCTTTGGGGCCAGTGGGTCGGTGGGTGTGCACCCTTACCACCACCTTCCTCCTCATTCTCATTCCTCTAGCTTTTTGTCCATCCAGAGCAGGTTATGTTTAGCCTAGGCATCCCAGAGAACTACTGTTGTGTTTAACTGGGGTTCTTGCCCTTCAGGAAGGTAGGCTAGTTCAAGGAGGTAAAGGCATGTGGTAGGGCAGGCACCTCTCTCCAAGGTAGGCTGCCATCTTTGGGTACCATCCCATCTCTGCTGCCAGCTTCCTGTATGATCCTGGGCTGGGCTCCAGCTTCCTCCACAGGGAGGAGATTAGACCCTCTCCTCTCCTTGGGAGCAGCTGTGAGGAAGAAGAAACAGCTGAGGAGCTGAATGGAAAGGTCTGGTGGAAAGGTACTGCTATAGGTACACCCTGTTGAGAGCAAAACCCCTTAGTTGTCTCTTCCATGCCTGGCTCAGTGGCTGGAAGGCCTGAGGCAAGCTGCCAAGACAGCCACCACCGGGTGACAAGTCCTAAGACTGGGGGCAGATGTACTCTCCCTCCCAGAAGGAGAGGGGCTAAGGCTTGGTGAGAAGACACTATAAACACACCAAAGACAATGCTCTATCCAGAATATAGTTTTTCGTGCCTGTAGGCTGGCAGCATTGGAAATGGTTTCTCAGGGTCACTGGCCAAGCCCTGGAAGTGGAGGCTGGAGAAGAGGAAGCATCTGAGTAGGTCTCAACCTCTTGTCCCCAGCTGTCTCCTTGGCTCCTGAAGGCCAGGATGACCTTTCGGTGGAGGACCTTGACTTCTGGGCATTGTTCCTAAAGCACCCGAGGTCACAGCCATGTCCACATAAGCCCCCATCTATGGAAGGGGAAAGAAAGCCAGAGCTGTTGCATGCCATACACAAGGTCACCCAGCTGGAGCTGGCGTAGACAGTGAGGTCAGACTATCCAGGCTCTGTGCTGCCCACTCCCAGAGGCAACAGGTAGATGCTTCCCAAGATGGGAGGGAGAACAAGATAGGACTAACATGCATTTAGCACTTGGGACATCCCAGCACTGCACAGGCGTTATGGACCTCATTTGCCACTTCAATCCCCCATGATAGCCTACCCCTCAACGTGCAACAATAGGGCGCCACCGTAATCCCCTTCAGGGCCTTCCATTCCCCATGGACCCTTCCTTGACTCACCTTGACCTTCCTGTCATCTGCTGTTGTCTCATCGAACTCCACTCCCAGCTTGAAGCTGACCTCCGTGTTCTTAAAGGTGCTTTGTGTTTTTATGGTGATTGTGTCCCCGTTCACTTCGATGACTGTGGTAGGCTTGGTCACGTTGGCCACCTGCCTGGTAGCAAAACCCACACCTGAGGGCAGAGGGAAGGGTATGAGTATGAGCTAGAGCGAGAGGCAGGGTACAAGGAGCTCAGTGACCAACTCTTAGGCCTGGATGTGGGGAAGGGGGAAAAGAAGGGTGAGAACTTTCAAAGACTTTGCATGGCTGTTAATTCAGTCTTCCCGTTAGCTCTGTGTGGTGAAGAGACATTACTTATCCCATTAGACAGATGAGAAACTTAATGGACAGGCATGTCTCACAGCAAGTCAGTGGCAGAGCTGAGATTAGAATAAGCTACTATTAAGTGCTTTCTGTGTGGTAAAAACTACACGTGTAATCTCATTCAGTCCTTCCAGTCTCCCCGAAGGACTGATGCTATTATCTCTATTTTACAGATGCAAAAACTGAGAATGAGTTGAAGCCCAGGGTCACAAATCTGGAATTCAAATCCAGAATGTTCAACTGCAGAGCTCACTGTACTGCTCATCTATAAAGGCTGGAGCGCAAGGCTCCCTTCCAGGGCCCCTGAGCAGCTTTCAAGGCACAGGCTGAGGGAGAAAGAAGTAAATGTGGACTTTGCCTTCCAGAGCCTATGGACAAGAATTTTCCACCTTTGAAAGTTTTTACCCTGAGATGCACTGGTGCTCTTGTGCCCCATGTATGGTAACAAAGACATTTTCCAAGCCTCTTAACCATGATCTAGGAGGAGGCAAAAGGGAGTGTTTGTCTCAGTGTGCAGATTTAGGAGAGGCCTAAAGTGGTGGCAGTCAGGACTCCAATCCAGGTCTCCTGGTCTAAGGCTCTGTGGGAACTCCCCTCCTGGCCCAAGCATGGCTTCCCTGAGTGCTGCAAGAGAGTGTGGAACAAAGAGCCCTGCAGGTTGTGGCTTTCCCGAGATCTGTCCTTTTGCCTCCAACCTCCCCCTCTGCTCCGAGCAGCCTCTGCTGAGCTGTCCTCCAAGGGCAGAGGCTGTGGCGAGGTGGTGGGTGGAAAGTCTCCAGATGTGCCTGGCTACATGGGTTGTTTTACTTAATGTTTATTACAGCCCTGAATGGTGGATTTTGTTATCCCCAATTTACAAATAAGGCTTGGAGAGTGAAGTGACTTTTGCCCAAAGTCAAAGGGTTAAGTGGTTGACCTAGATTTGAATTTAGGCTCTAAAACTGTTCACTTTTCCTCCTGGGCCATCCTGCTTCCCGGCATGTACTTCATCTGTGGCCTACGGCCACCAAGTGTGCCTGAGATCACTGGTACTAAATAGGCTGGGCCTCTTTGTCCTCTGAGAACTCTTGGTTTAAAACAAGAGGGGCACAGGCAGCTGTGCTGCTGCTGGCCCACCCTGCCTGGCTACTGAGGGACTTGGCCTTGCCCCCCGTTATCAGAGTGAGTCAGGTCAGTCCCACGCCCCAGCACAGAGCAGGGCCTTGTCACTGCACAAGGAGCTCTGTTTACTTAGGACCTACCCAGAGGTGTGGAGCGTTTGAGGAAGGAAGGCATTGTGGAGTGGGTGAGAGACTCAGCTAAGAGAAAGTTACAGAATTTGGAGTCTTGCGAAGAGATGGGTTCTACTTAGAAACGAAGCTGAAGCTATTTACTGAGAGCTAAGGAAGGTCTTTTCTCCCCCATGGGTATCTCATTTTTTCCATCTAAGGAAGGTCTTTTCTCCCCCATGGGTATCTCATTTTTTCCGTCTAAGTAAGGTCTTTTCTCCCCCATGGGTATCTCATTTTTTCCATCTGTACAACAGCAGGCTAGCTGGATTCTCAGCCCCCTAACCCAGGTTGGGGCAAAATAAGGGAGCAAGGGTGGTACGGATGGTATGACTCACTTCAGGGACCCAGGTCTTCAGTCCTAATGTCTGCTGGGAGACACTTGGGAGAGGAACTAGCTGTGGGCATTCCACCTTCCCCAAGAGCTGCCCAGGGTCCCCTACTTCTCCAAGAATTACTACCTTCCTGGAATCATTGGGCATAATGCTCAGCATAGAGTAGGGGCAGTTGAGCACTTTGGCCTTAAAAGCCAACAGTTGCGGTCCTTATTTCAGGGGTCAGGAACAGGTGGGAGGTGCCTGGAGTGGACCCCCCACCCCTTCTTTGGGTTATCCAGTCCCCCTTCCCTGGAAGGAAGGCATGGAACCTAGCTCAGTCATGAATAATATTCCAGTTTTCCCTATCCTAGCCTGGGGGGCCAGGATAATCTCATAGCTGGGGATTCCAGAGAAAGGATATCACCCTCTTTGCCTGGCCCATATTAGAAGGGGAAGGGCTGAGGTCAACGCTTAGTTAAGCAGTTCTTACCACTCCCACCCCTGGGGTCCATAATGGGAACTTCTCTGGGTTGCCGATCTAGAAATTTAGCTTTCATAACAGCTCTGCTGTGGAATTGATTTGACAAGTTTCTACTCTCTCTGGGTCTTGGCTTCTTCAACTGTTGAACCAAGGCACAGAGACCTCCAAAGTCCTCCTCTGCAAGATTCTTTGAATCTTCATTCTCCCCCATCCCAGCACCACAGCCTCCTAGACCAAAGACCCTCCCTGGCTTTTACCAGGTCTTGGCTTTGCTCCAGGCCCCTTTGCTGTACCCCTCCACCAGACACCTCCCCAGTGAGCAGTTATCCTTGGGTTGCAGCTGGTGATGGGGCCTCTTGCCCTACCCTACCACTAGGCTGGTTAGTGAGAAAGAGGGCACCCTGCAGCGACAATCCTTTACCCTAACTAACCCAACGTAGAGGGTGAGGGGTTGGTTGTTGCTAACTGTGCAGGCTCCTGTCTCAGCTCCTCATATCCTGTTCAGGGCTGTTCCCCCTTCCATCTTCTTCCTCCTGGGGATACCCTACTTTAAGCCATAGGACACTTCCCATCAATCTGCCCCCTTTCACTGTTCAGGCTCCAGTTCTTAGACCACCCATGCTCCTCTTCTTTTCCTCCCTCCCCTCCCGTTTTATCCAAACCCGCCCCCTACCTCCAGATCAGAAGCCTTTCTTCCCCGAAAGCGCCTCCCTGCCCCCACATCGACCGACACAGCTGCCTCCTTGAGCCTCCTTGCCTGGGAATCCTTCTTGCCAAGTTCAGAACATGAAAGCCCCCTCCCCGGAATTCCCTGGCGGTCCAGTGGTTAGGACTCTGCGCTTCCACTGAAGGCGGCAGGGGTTCCATCCCTGGTCGGGGAACCAAGATCCCGCGTGCCGCGTGCCGTGTGGCGAGCGCGGAACTGGAAGAAACTCCTCCCAACAGGCCTCGCATGCCCTAGCGCAGGCTGCCACCTTCTCCGCATCCCCGGGTTCCCCAACTTTTACCAGGAGGGATGCAGCAGGCGTGCAGGGTAGGTAGCCACAGCTGGAGCGCTGCTCCGACCCGGCACGCGGCCAGCCCATCCCCAGCCCAGCATCCCGAGCCGCCCTCACCGATTGACTTCATGTAGTCATCGAAATTCTTGCTGTCCACTAACTTCCAGGTGCCCACGAAGGCGTCCACCATGGTGAGGCTGCGCTAGGCTGAGAAAGAGACGATAGAGCACGCGTGCAAGGATTCCGCGACCTGCGGCTCCCAGCCCGCGCTGCAGCTTTAAAAGGCCCTTGCATCACGTGACGGGGCGTGGCCCACACCCCGCTCCCGAAATAGGAAGCCCCAGGCAGGCACTAGCTAGCCTGGGGCTGGCCGCCCATCCTCCAACCCACCGGGGGGAGGGGGAAGGGGCACCCGGTGGCGCCCGGCTCGCCTACGTCAGCGCGGGTCCCGGGGGTCCGAGTCCCTGCCCCGGGCTGGTAGGACCAATTCCCTTCCCTGGCCTCAAGGCGCTCTTCAGAATCTAAAAAGAAAACAGTTCGGGGCACGGTGCCCGTGAGCTGGGGCGCACGCCAGGGACATCTTCCCTCCCCTGGTCCCTCCCCGAGCTTGAGGTCAGAACAGAGATGAGAGTCTACAGGAGAAAGGAAACTTTGGGGCTGATGCCCACGCCGGGAAAGCTCTGGCCGACTCTTCGCGGCGCAAGCATCTCGGTCTTCATTTTACAGGTGACGGGTCCAGGGCTCAGAGGGGGAGTGATAAGGTCGCAGGAAATAAGGAGTGAGTTGGAGTCCAGATGGGGAGCCTGGTCTAGCCGGCCCCAGACCCTGCGCTCTGCCGCCACTTCCCACTGCCCGGTGGAGGGGAGAGTCACCGCGGGCAGCGAGTGCCCTCCGCCTGCTCCGGGCAAAAGCGTGACCCTTCCCGTCGCGCCGCGCCGCGCCTGCTCCTCACGTGCTCGCCCCTGCCTACGGAATGTCTCCCGCGCTAGCCTTTCCCTCCTGCGGTCCAACTACCCCTCCACCGTGCCAGTGCGCCAGGCTTTTCTGACCTCTACGCACAGCTCCGAGCGTTTGCTCCGGTCGGCCGTTCCCTCCTCACCCGCCTTCAGAAATTCTGTCCTTCCAGCCAGCTCTTCAAGGCTCAAGGACAGCTCCCCGTTCTGCCTGACTGCTGCGGCCCCCACCTGCTGCCCTTCTCTGACCTCTGCACACTGGCAGGCAACCGGCACTTTCAGAGACCGGCAGTCACCTACCTTGTTTGACACTACAGTTTCCAAAGCACTTTTAATAACAATCAGATCCACCTTGTATTGCTGTTTATTGCATGCTGAGGGCTTTCAGTGCATTGTCTTATTGAACTTTTAAAACAAAGTCCCTGAAGCAGGTGTTATTATTATCCTTTTTACAGATGAGCATAGTTGAAGCTTAGAGGAACCCATTCATTTCTTAATCCAGCAGTTATTAAAGCACTTACTTTGTGCCAGGCCCTGGGCTAGGCTCTGGAAAGACAGCCACGAACAAGACACACGCTCATGAAGGAAGACACAAAACATAATGGAGTGGTGCCCAGCTGAACCCGGGCCCGCAGAGGTCCTCACAGAGGGGCCCAGAAGGGGCCCGCCAGCTCTGCCACACATGTATCAATACAGAGTGGTGGGCTGCCTCCCTGTACCTCTGTTTCTCCATGTGGAAGTAGAGAACATCTGCTCCCTTCCCCTAACTTTCTGGGAAGAAGGCCAAGGAGGAAGAGCCCTCTCTCTCCCAAGGTCTTGGTTCTTTTGGACAGGTCCACTTGCCAGAAGACCAAGGGGGCTTATTTCTGCCAAAGCTGCAGGACAGGCCTCAGGGCTGGGCACAGAGCCCTAGTGACCTCACTGCCGGAGCAGGTACAGGGGGAGGAGGGGGATGGGATAGTTTCTAACTCAAGGGCACAACCTTTAGACACAGGGCCTCCTCCTCTCTCAAACACTGAGTGGCTGGAGAGCCAGGGACCAGAGCTCTCTCCCTACATGGTCTTTATAAAGCAGTGCTGGAGAGCTGGGGCTGGGCTAACAGCTGCTGGCAGATAGATGTGGGTTCCAGTTCTGATTCCAGTGGGTACTAGCCGTGGCTGTGGGCAGCTCACTTAAACCACTCTGAGTCTCAGTTTCATCTCGAAAATGGAGGAAATGACAATATTTACCGTATAGAGGTGTTGGGAGATCAAATGAGATAATGCATTTAAAATGCTGTACAGTGGTTAAGAATCCGCCTGCCAATGCAGGGGACACAATGTTCAAGCCCTGGTCCAGGAAGATCCCACGTGCCGCGGGGCAACTAAGCCTGTGCGCCACAACTGCTGAGCCTGCGCTCTAGAGCCTGCAAGCCACAACTACTGAGTCCGCATGCTACAACTATTGAAGCCCCTGCACCTAGAGCCTGTGCTCCGCAACAAGAGAAGCCACCGCAATGAGAAGCCTCACACCGTGACAAAGAGAGTAGCCCCTGCTCGCCGCAACTAGAGAAAGCCTGCGCACAGCAATGAAGACCCAATGCAGCCAAAAATAAATACAATAAATAAATTAAAAAAAAATTTTTTTTTAATGCTGGGCAAGGTAGATTGAATAAATATTTGCTTGCTGCTGCTGCTGTTATTATCTCCATGGATAGTGCAGGGCTCCTAAGACCTGGTATCAGCTCTGCCCCTCACCTGCTGGGCCACCCAAGGCAGATTGCTTTGCTTCTCTAATCAGCTTTCTTATTTCTAAGACAGGATTAGAAACTGCTGTGGCTGTGAGGAAGTGGTATAGAGATCTTCAGGGCGGGCTGAGGGGGACGCTGCCAGAAAGTCCTTTTGCTTCCTCTCTTGGGCCCTGCCTAAGTTGAGCAGCATGGTGCTTTGAGGAACTCTAGACAAACCCCAGACCCACTATTCTCGCTGCCCTAACCCCATCTCCCCACCACGCTCAGACCTGGCTCATCAAAGTTGACGCCTAGCCTCACCCTATCTCCTTTCCACGTGACTTTTATCCTTATCCCTTCTAGGTATTTGCAGCCTTTTCCTCATCCCTCTGATTACGTGCATCCTCCCTGCCCTTTTATGCTCACTACATTTGGGGAAAGAGGGGCAAGAGGAAGGAATGTGGGCCCTGTCCCTTTTCCTGCCCCCCTTTCTTGCCCTTGGTAGATCCAGATGTGGATTTAACATCTAGCAAGCAGCAAGACCAGTCCCTGCCAAGAGCAGTATCGCCCCAGCCCTCACCCTATAGTGATGTCACTGTACTATGTTTCCACGGCAACCACAGGCTGGAAAGACAGAGGAGAGACGAGTAACCAGGAGAGAGCCAATGAGATGGGCTGGCAGCACCGGATGATCCGTGGGGCCATGGGGAGGCAGGGAGAGGGAGGCCTACTCAGCATCTTCAGCTGTTCCCTGGACCTCCCTGCCATCTGGACGCCTCCACTAGGGGATGTGCTGCTGGAGCAGGGGAGGTATGAGAGATAGAGGCCAAAGAAACTGAGCTTGGAGGTCCACTGACCCAGGGGCTTGGAAACCTCCCTTTACCCCTTCAGGGGCTAAGTCTATGGATGCTGACCCCCCTCACCCCACTCCCAATACCTGCAACTGGGAGTTTTTCTCTTTGATTAGTTATGGGGGCGGGGCTCTCTGTCTCTGCCTGCCTGGGAAATCAAGTCTTAGACAGCCCTTCTCACCACACCCTCCCCCCTCCCTTGGTGCATGTTCTATTCAGAAGCAGTATCTTTGGAAAGAGACCTGGTTCTAAATCCCAAGCCGGACTTCCCTGGTGGCCAGTGGTTAAGAATCCACCTTCCAATGCAGGGGACGCAGGTTCCATCCCTGGTTGGGGAACTAGGATCCCACATGCGGTGGGGCAACTAAGCCCATGCCCAGCAACTAGAGAGCCCGCACGCTCTGGAGCTCAGGCGCCACAACTAGAGAGAAGCCCGCGTGCCATGGTGAAGAGCCCGCGTGCCTCAACGAAGATCCCGTGTGCCGCAACTGAGACCCGACACAGGCAAAAATCAATCAATCAATCAATCCCAAGCCTGCCACTTACTAGCTAGAGACCCAGAGCAAGTGCCTTCCCCCTTCTGAGTCTCCTTTCCTCCCAAATGGAGGTAAGCCATCTACTTCTCCGAGTTGTCATGAGGATTGAAAGAGATAACATGTGGAAAGCCTAACACACACTAACACTCAATGAATGGTGACTCCCTTCTCCCTTCTGGGTCCCCTCCCCAAGGCAGTTGACCCAGCAGTGCCCAAGAATGAGCCAAGGCCCTTTGAGACCCTGAACCAATAGAAGAGGATCCAAATATATCTCCTCCTCACTGACGTCACTGAGTGCCTTCAGATGCTGCAGAGAAGTTTCCTCATCTCTCCCTTTCTCTTCAAATAAATTGAGCATTCCTATGCCCAGCACTGTGCTGGGCTCAGTGGAGACCCACTGAGAGAACAGGAGAGACACAGCCCTGCGCCCCCTGAGCTCACAGTGTGCGGGGATTGCAGCCACAGTGGGTGGAATGGAGTGTTCTGTCACTAGGAAATCGCTTCCTCGTTCCCCCAGAGTTCTAGATACTGTGGGTCTGAGAGAACAAATGATGGCAAAAGATAGAGGCTTATTCAACACCGGTTTGCTTCTGCGAAACGGCTGCCTGTGGCGGAATGCTCCCTGGAAGGAGAACAGTGGCTCTCCTTACAGGGAGGCGTGTGGTGTGGGGTGGGTGAGGGCAGTTCCTAGTGAAGGGCAGTCACCCCTCCTTCCCAGAAACCGGCTGTGCGCCCTGTTGCTGACGGAATCAAGCCCAAACTCTTTAGCCTTGTCTCATCTGTTTCGTTAGACCAATTTATTACTGAAATCCTGCTCCAGGAAGAGTGCCTGGCAGACAGTAGGCATGAATGAATGACTACTGAATATTGAAGGAGTGAATGAGCATATTGAATGTGCAAATGAATGAGTGAGTGAGTGAGTGAATCTATCTATACCTCCGCAGCTTTAGGGGCTCTGGAGTGAGACTCACTTGGGTTGCAGTCCTGCCCCCGTTACTTACCTCCTAGCTGTGTGACCTCAGGCAAATCATGATCTCTCTGGGTCTCCATTTCTCCATCTGAGAAAAACACAACACAGTCCCCACCCAGCCGACCTCCCAAGGACTCTGGGAAGATAAAGAAGCAGGGTGAGTTTGGGAATGCAGCACAAAGGTTAATTGTCTCTCTTCTCAGCCTACTTCCCTGGCTGCCCCCGACCCTCAGTGCAAGACCCACTCCCCTTTCACCACAGCCTCACGGCCCCCGTGCTCTGGCCCCCACCTGCCTCTCCAAGCTCTCTACGCTGCAGCCACTCTGCCCTTTTTGTGCCTTGAAGGGGTGCCGTGTTTCTCGCTTGCTGTCTGCCTAGAATATTCTTCCTTCCCCGGCCCTACTCTTTTAATTAACTCCTGTTCACTTTTCAGCTTTCAAGCTTAGCTCTCCCTTCCAACAGGAAGCCCTGAATCTCCCTGTCATAACACTTGTCCTGTTTTCATGGGGTCCATTAGTTTCAGAGTCTGTCTTCCTATTACACAAGAAACCCTGTGAGGGCTCCCCGCTGTGCCCACAGGGCCTGGTGCAGGGCTGGGCATGGATTTGTAGAGGCGACAAATAGTCTCCCTCAGCAAAGAAAGCCACTTGTCCTCATCAGTGTTCTCTCTGTTTGAAAAGTACCCTCCCCCGCCCCTGCCCTTGCCTACTGCTCTCAACTTTCTTCCTGCCAAAGTATCCCATCTCCTGTCCTCTTTCTCATTCCATCCCTGAGGGCCGTTTTCCGGTGTAGAGTGGGGACCCAAGTACTCTCAGGGGAGAATCGCCCTCTGGGCACGTAGGTGTAGCCTGAGTCTCTTTGGGGACAGGGCGGTTCCCAGGAAATAATCAGACCAGATCCCAGACTTGGGGCTGCCCCTGGCTCCTTCCCCAAACTACTCCTCTATCAAATGAAAAATTTGCCTCTGAAAAATTACAGATGATATTGGAATTAAGTAAGGTATAATTAGAAAGGTAAACCTGTGCTTACAAAACAGCACCTCATACCACCCTGAGTTCTGGGTCACGTTCTTGTGCCGTGTGATCTGGCACCAGATGGTTCAGTGATCACTCCCTCGAGTACACTTCATTCTGGACTAGCTTGCCTAGGACTCTGGAAAGTTTCAGGTAGCTCCAGGAGGCTCAATGAACCTTGTTGTTGTGGACACGTGACCGCTTGTGTATCCTTAGGTGAGGAGAGCTGGCAAACCATGGCAGGGGGCCTGGCAGGGAGCTGGTGTTGGTCTGAAGCGTCTGGGGCCAGGCGTGTTCCAGGAAGCAGACACAGAGCCAAGGCTGTCAGCCTGGCTTGGGCTCTTTCAGGGGCCTGGGATCTTGGTGTTGGCTGGGTGTCAGTGGGGGGTAGCATCCCCAGGCTCTGTAGTAAACAGAGACACTAGATAGGAAAAGGAGAGAGTCATTTGCAGGAAGGACTGGGTTGGCTGGGGGACAGCCAGGACTGGAGTCCATGGTGAGAGATTTCCCCTTCTAGGCTTCAGTGGTGGCAAGACCAAGAATTAGAAGGCTGGGATCAGACAGAATCAGCAGGGATGTCGGATGAGCAAGGTTGTCTTCCCCGCAATGGGGTCGTCCAGTGCAGGGGTCAGATGAGCCCAGGGTGGCATCAGGAACCAAGGGCTGGCTCTTCATGTCACCTTCTCCATGTGATGAACCAGTGTATGAGCTGTCGGGGGCAGGGGGCTTGATATGGAAAGATCCCTGGCAGGCAGTTGAGAGATATGATACCAGCTGTGTGAACTTGGCCAGTCAATCTCTGTTCCGGGGTTGTTGGAAGGGACAAACAAGATTGTGGGTGTTGAGAATCTTTGTATGCTATAAAGTGTGGTGCAGAAAATGATTGCTAAGATCGATGCAGCCCTTACCAAGTGCCAAGTGCTGGACTTCACAGTTTTCTGTCTTTCAACTCTTATAATCCTAACAATAAGCCAGTGATGCAGATCCTACTGTCCCCGTCACCCGTTTACACGTGAGAGTGAAGACTCGGACCCGGGCAGACTGGCTCTAGAGTTTGTATGGCTTAAGCACTATTCTACATTACCTTTCCCCGTGACCATCTTTGCCCTGTCTTGTTCTGCGACCTTGGGCCAGTCTCTTCCCTTCAATGTCCCCAACTCCATGTTGGGGGTTGGGCCAGATGAGCTCTTTAATCCTTCAAGCTTTGGCAGTTGGTGGTTCTCGAAGGGAACTTCCAAGTGGGGAAGAGGGTGAGGTGGGGCGAGAGCGAGGAGAGGACAAATTTTTCCAGCATCTCTGCCCCAACCCAGCCCCTCCTTAGTGGGTAGATTGGCAGGCTCCCCTTTGCCCTACAATTATGGGGCCAAGGGAGCAGGTGATGCTTAGCACCAGCCTGAAATACCCACTGGTCACTGGGGGTCACTGAAATCTGAGTGCCAGGACACCCGACAACAGGCGGTCAGGGCCTAGAGGGTAGCAGGGCCACAGCCTGCTGGAGCCACACCTCTTCGTTCCTACCCACCCACCCTGGGCTCCCGTCTCCTCACTCAGGGTCAGTTTATCTGGGCACCAGGCCTGCTCTGGGCCCTGAGATAGGGCTATTTCTAGATGTTCTCCTTGTCTCCTTTGCCTGGGCCTTCAGCCAGCTCAGGTCACCCACATAGACCCCCCCCCCACACACACACACACACAGAGTGTCCTTTTCTCTCTCTCACTCACCGCCACTGACTTGGTGCCTGGCCCTGTGCAGGGTACTGACAACCAACAGATATCTCACATTTGACTCTCACTCTTTTGAGAGATGGGAGAAGTGGATGCATCTACAGATGATGACAATACAGAACAGCTATCACTGTCCCAGGGGCTGTACACAGACCGTGAGAGACCAGAGGAGGGAGCTGCTCATTCTGCCAGGAGGGTCAGGGAAGGCTTCACATAGAAGATACCCTTTGGGCAGAGTCTTGAAGAACACATCAGAGTCTGCTGTGTGTGGGGAGAGGAATTGGGAAGGCAGAGGAAGAGGGGATAGTTAAGCAAAGATGAGATTTTCCTGCTGATTCATCTGGGAGGAGGGCAGAGGATAGAAGTGGCAAGTGATGAGATTGGGAGTATAGTTTAGGGCCAGACACGAAAAGGCCTTGTCCATCACAGAGGAGGTGGCCTTTCTTCTGAAGGAATGGGGAGCCACGGAAGGTTTGGGGCAGGGCAGCACCATGATGTGACTTGTATTAAGGGAAGAGTTTTCTGGCTCTCGTGGAGGCTGGACCGGAGACTGGTTAGGAGGCTGTGGCAGCTGTCCCAGTCTGCTCACCCACGCCTGCAGCCTGGGAAACATGGTCATTATTCTGGACTGCCTGTTGGTCTAGAAAAAGGAGAGAATGGATATCAGGGGACCAGAGGTCTCTGACACAGTGGTTAAAAGCCTCTCTCTGAAATCAGACTTCCTGAGTTCAAGTCCTGCCTTACCACTTACCAGCCGTGTGGGCAGGTTACTTGCCCTCTCTGTGCCTCATTCACCTCACCTGAGGGTACAATGAGCTAACACACCAAGTGTTAGAGTGGAGCCTGGTACATAGTGAGGCCCAGAACTGTCTTTGGCTTCTGAGAGTAGGGGCTGTTTTGGGGACACGTGCTGCCTGAGTCCCCTGGCAGAACTGAGGCACCCATGGGGGCTTATGTATGGCTAGGGCACCCAGGATTAGTTAGCCCCTTCCCTTAAACCCCATGGTTTAGCTGAGGCAGAGAATGCTGGGAGCAGGGCATGGGGGTCCTGGGAAAAGAAAGGTCAATTTTGGAGGGAATTCGAGAATACGTGGCCCAAGGAAAAATACCCCTGGACCCAGGAGCTTCGGAGGCAGCCCAGCCCGGAACCCCTTCCTCTCTCAGGAGAGCAGATCTCCCAGGACCAGGAGGTGGTTAGTTTTGAGTCAGGGGCCCTTGAAGCAGGGCTCAAGGGATCAGACTCATAGCTGCTGTGTGACCCCAGGCCTCCAGCCATTATTGCCCCTCTCCTGACCTGGGTCTTCCCATTTGGAAGCTGGGGATCACTTATTTCTACCTTCCTGCCGTGTGACTGTGAAGATTAGAAGTCAGTCCTGGCTCTGGAATTGGTTGCACCTGCAAGGCTGAGCACCTGGAGGGATGGGTTGCTGCGGACGACAGTGCGCCCCCTCCTGGGAAGGCCGAGCATTGCAGTTCCGTCCTGCTGTGCCACCGACCTCCCTCGTTTGGCCTGTGCTCCCTTTCCCAGGCTACTGGCTGTGAAACAGGGTGAGATAAGTGCTGATGTGGGAGGGAGAGGAGAAGAGCCTAGAAAGATTGCGGTGGGAGGGAGGAGTGGGGAGAAGAT
The DNA here is from genome assembly GCF_011762595.2 of Tursiops truncatus. Taxonomy (NCBI): domain Eukaryota; kingdom Metazoa; phylum Chordata; class Mammalia; order Artiodactyla; family Delphinidae; genus Tursiops; species Tursiops truncatus. Next base: position 159,208,767 of record NC_047034.1, on the reverse strand, counting down.
ATAGCAACTGCAGGAAAAAGGCAGAGGGGTGAGATTGAGGGCTCGTGGGCAGGGATGAGAAGCTTAGCGTGAGTGGAGAGGTGTTTAGAGTTAGCTTTGGAGGGACCCGTTCTCCCCATATTCAGGCCCAGGTGTGGAGCTTGCTGAGGGCAGGCACTGTGCTTCATTCATCCTTCTGTCCCCTTCCAGGACACCGCATAGGCCCCCACCAAAAACAGGTCAGCTATCAGAGCTCGTTGGTTGACTCATGCCCCACCCCAAGTCTTCGTGAAGCCCCCTTCCTCCCAACCAGACTCCGCTTCAGGGAAGATCTGAAAGGCAGCCCTGGGAGGAAAGAGGTGCCCTGGGAGACAGGAGACTGGGTCCCAGGCAAGGAGCCCTTGTTGCCTTGCTCTGTGACCTGGGACAAACCACATGCCCTCTGGGCCAGTCTCCCCATCTGAATAGCACGAGGGGGCACTGTGGTTTGAGAGCCATTGTACACCAGAGAATCCCGTCTTCACACGAATTCTTAGGCGGAAGTCCAGGAGATGAAACAAGCAAAAGGGAGCTGCACTGCTGAAGCCTGGAAGGGGCCTGGAATCTACTTGTGTGCTCCAGGAGGCCAGCAAGGCCAGTGTGAAGAGTGCCAGGATGGACACTTGGATCTCTGGGCCTGGCAGGCCTGCCTGTTCTTTCTGCAGCCTGGGGGTGGGGGCGGGGATGGTGGTGGGCAGATGAGTATCTAAGCAGCTTTGGCGAAGAGCAGGCAGAGCCCTTCCCCAGGTTGCCCTTCGATCACTGGGAACTGGCCCTGCCCACCCACAGTAGTTCCCTCTGGGGTCCCTGGGCTGGAGGGAGGGACCCCAGAGAGAGCCCTCAGATTCCAGGGCCTCTGGGTGCTTAACAGGGTTTGGAGTCCTGAGTAGGAGGATGAGGAGAGGGGAAATGAAGGGGAACCGCAAGATTTGGTGTCAGGAGGCTCATGCCAGCAGGTCAAGTGGTCTGCAGCAGCCACTGCCCCTCTCTGGGTCCCAGTTTCCCTGGCTGTACAATGAGGGATAAATGCAGTGATATCTTCAAACCCTTTGTCACTTGTGACTGGAGGAAAGATGGGGGTGGGGCTGGAGATTGTGCTGTCATGCTGAGTTTCCCAAGAGAGATGGAATCCTGCTTGGAATTCAGAGGCAGTGATGGTGGGCGTGGCATCAGAGGCATGGAGGGAGTGAGGTGGGCTGGCGGGAAGACTGACCCTGAGCCTGGGCTCTGCCACTAAGTTGTTGTGTGTGTTGTCCCCTCTCAGGGCCACGCTTTCCCCATCTGTCTAAGGGGACCAGGTGCTCCCAGATCCAGGATTCAGTGACTTTCTGGAGTCAGATTGGGACAGGGGTCTGGAGCAGGCCCAGGGCCAGGGTTCCATTTTGCAGAGCTGGGAGTGGCTGTCATCAGCCGTGGGAACCTGAGAGTCAGGTAGGATGCAAGTGCCGAAAGGAACTTAGGGGTCATAACACCCAACAGAAGGGCAGCCAGTTGCCCAAGGTCCCAGAATGGGTTGGGGGCAGAGCCAGGCCCAGAACCAGGACTCCTGACTGCCCGTTTCCTCTTCTCCTCACAAGAAGCCCTGATTGTGAGGTACAGGAGCAATCCAGGAAGGGGGGGAGACTGACTCCTCCCTGATCCCTGGGGTCAGGGAGGACAGAGGTGACACATGAGGACATTGTGGCGCCCAGTGTTAAGCCCAGCTAGCATGGCTTCCTCTCCTCTCTCCCTGGGGCTGGTGATCTGGGAGGTTTCCATTGCCTTTCCTATTTTCCTGCAAGGCGAGGGGTGCAGTGGGGCATTGGGATTTTGCAGAGACAGAGGGGTCCTGATTGGGGGGGGAGGTGAGGCTGGGCTGGGGGGTGCAGGGAGGAACTGAAGACAGAGGCTATTCCCCATGTCTGGGGTGGGGTGGAGTACTGCCTTGTAATTTCTGGAATTCCCGCAAAGACCAGCATTCTAGTCCCCAAGTCCAGAGGAAGAGACATCCCAGGCATGCACAGGCTGGGACCTGGGACCTGGGACCCTTTGCTGCAGCGCTTGCACTTGTACAAACGTCTCCTGGAGCAACAAAATACAAAGAAACAAATAACAGTGTACATGCTTGCAGCTGGGGCAAATTATGAACAGCAAGATAGAAAAAGACCAAAAACTCAACAGCTACTTCTGAGGTGTCAGGAGCAAAAGCAGGGCGCTGTGCATGATCCCTGCACACAGCGCCACCAAGGGGGTGGGGAGACCACAAGCCCCACTCTGGTCTGACCCATGAACCCCCCCATACCCTCACCCCGCTTAAAGGACCAGCTCCTTCCCCCCCCAACCCCACACCCCCCGCCCCCAGGGAGCGAGCAAGGGAACCTGTTACTTGTTTTCTCTCCCGCTTTTTTTTAAAAATTAATTAATTAATTAATTTTTGGCTGCATTGGGTGTTTGTTGTGGTGCGCGGGCTTCTCATTGCAGTGGCTTCTCTTGTTGCGGAGCATGGGCTCTAGGCACGTGGGCTTCAGTAGTTGTGGCTTGCAGGCTCTAGAGCGCAGGCTTCAGTAGTTGTGGCTCATTGGCTTAGTTGCTCCGCGGCATGTGGGATCTTCCCGGACCACGGCTCAAACCTGTGTCCCCTGCGTTGGCAGGTGGATCCTTAACCACTACGCCACCAGGGATGTCCCTTTGCTCCCTCTTGCTGCAGCATGAGTCCCAATAAAGCCTTGCCTGAATTTCTCTTATCTCTGGCCTCTTATCAATTTCTATTGATGAAACAGTCCAGGAACCTGGGTCAGTAACACAACTGCATGTGACCTCACATACACACCCAGACACTTACTCACATATTCCCGCCCCTTGACTGGTGACATAATTGGTGGGGCCCAGTGCAAAGTGGGCCCCTTGTTTAAAAATTATTAAGAATTTCAAGGTGATGACAGCAAGCATTAAACCAAGAGTGAGGCCCTTGTGAGTGCAGGGAAGCTGACCGCACCCCTAGACCCACCACCACTGAGGCACACGCTCCCTTCCCTCCAGAAACACACAACTAACTACACCAGCCCCTGGGTTCCTGGAGCCTCACACCCAGCCAGAGCCCCTCTCAGCTGGGCAGGTCCAGCTGCCCCTCATTTGGGGTGCGAGATCTCTCCCTCTTACTCAACAAAACTGCCCCCTTACACACACCACCCTGCCTGCTGGCTTGGGGGTGAATGATAGAGGAGAGGGCGATGCCAACTCCTCCACCCATTATGTGTGCCAGCCTGCAGGGACGGAGCTGACAGTGAAATGCCAATAATAATATACGTAACCCTTGTTGAACATTTACCATGTGCTAGGCACTTCTAACACTTTATAAATATTAACTCATTTAATCCTCACAACTTTATGAGGGGTATTGTCAGTTATCGCCACTTTAGATAAGGAAACTGAGGCACAGAAAAGTTGAGTCACCTGTCAGATCACACAGCTAGTGAGGGAACTGGGATTTGAACCCAGGCTGTCTGCTCCAGAGAGCCTTCTCTGTCGGTTGTTGCCATGGTGCTGGACCAGGAATGTATCAGGCCCTGTGGACCCAGATCTCTCAGGGCCTCTTGTGAAATGAAGAAAAAAGGTGATTATGATGCAGCTTCACCTTGACTGGGACCCACGGGCAGCCCCGGGAGCCCCAGGATGGTCACCAGACCGCAGAAACACAGAAGACTGTCTTTATTACAGTCTAAATATTTAGAAGATATATGAGCTAGAGACATATTCATTTTTTATCTTTTCAGAAACAAAAATGTCATATATGTAATGAAGGCATTTTCACTGACAACTGTGTACATGGTTGGATCATGGACAGTCCACATGGTGGCCAGTTATCTAGAAGACTTTCTCACGAACTGGAATGAAGGGAAACCTGCCCTGCCAGCAAGTCCTGTTCATCCAACTGGCCTCCTTTAATATCATAGACCAGACTTCCCTGGTGGCGCAGTGGTTAAGAATCTGCCTGCCAATGCAGGGGACATGGGTTCGATCCCTGGTCCGGGATGATCCCACATGCCACGGAGCAACTAAGCCCGTGAGCCACAACTACTGAGCCTGCTCTCTAGAGCCCGCAAGCCACAACTACTGAAGCCCGCATGCCACAACTAGGAGCCTGTGTGCCACAACTACCGAAGCCCACGCACCTAGAGCCTGTGCTCCACAACAAGAGAAGACTCTGCAATGAGAAGCCCGCGCACCGCAATGAAGACCCAATGCAGCCATAAATAAATAAATAATTTTTTTTAAATGTTAAAAAAAAAAAATCTTAGACCTTCGGGAGAGTCTGCCCAGTGCATGCCCACCCTCCTTCTCTCAGAGTTGCCCCTCCCCACTCGATGTGATCCTTGAGGCCCGGTCTGAATCCTTGGTCCCGCTCCTCCACACCCCTGGCCATGACTGATTGGTCCAGGAATGTCTACCTGCTCCAAGCCGGCCAATCAGATCTTTTGTCTGGGGATGGTGGCTCTGCCTGTCAACCCACTGCGGCTGGTCTCTGACCTAAGAGCAGGTAAACTTGTTGACTGTAAACTAGCTGCCTTCACCTTCACTGCTGTTTGCACAAAAGAAAAGAAGAAGGAAGCTGTGTACAGGGGAAGGGACGAATGAAGTAGTGACGAAGGGATATGTGGGGGGATAGGGGAGCTGGCCCTCCCGCTGATGGCCACAATTGCTCTTCCTCCCCGGCATGCATCCCTAGGATGACTCCTGCTGTCATGTCAGTTAGCCTGAGAAATTGCTGTTCCTTGCAGTCCAATAACCTTATTTAAGTTTAAACTGGAAAACGGCAAAGAAAAGTACCACAAAGCCCCTGAATGTGTTGGTTTTATTGTCGTTGTTGAAAATGACAGATCCCAAAGCCACAGAGCTATCTGTGTCCTGGGAGTGTCCCCAATGGAAGCACGAGGTCATCTGTCTCTTTGTTTGGAAAATGCTTCCCACAGTGGAGAGGGCTTCCCCAAGACGAAATGACACCGAGTTCCCTTACCAAGTTTATGATTAATCTCTCTATCCGAAATTTTCTTCTCTTTCTTGTCCGCTCTGACCTCAATCCTGTGCTAACTGAACACTCATCAACCAGAGTCAGATGACTAAACTTGCTGCTGTCAGTAACATCATTAATGTACTAAAATTGCTGCTGTAAGATATCATCATCAATGTACAAATTCAGGTTGTTTCTCCAGAAACACCTGGCTTCTCCAGAAACATCTGGCTGTTAGCCAGATGAGCTAACAGACCCCCACCCCACGCCCACCCCAGCCATGGACTACCTGGCCAGATAATCGTAACCCAGAGACATCCTGACTTCTGAAACTATAATTAATGAAGAGATGTCACAGCGCCGTCACTAGGCGATGATTAATCCCGGCCTCTTTGTTCTTCCCCTTTAAAAAAAACCCCGTAACTCAGAGACCAAGTTGGGGCTGATCTGAGGTTTATCTCCCACTCCCTTGCTTGACATCCTGCAATAAACCCTTACTTTGCTGCCGACTCCCGCTGTCGGAGTTTATCTTTCTGCACTGCTGGCACACGAGCCCTTTGCCTGGTTTCAGAAATGTGCTTTGCAAAGGACTTTATCAAACTGGGGCTGTCCGATGGTGTGCCAGCAAATATACCCTATATGCATATGTACATATATGTTTATTATAAATTTTACTGATAAAGTGGATGTGTAGAACACAATCTACAAATAACTGCACAATGTAGGAACTCTTGATTGTAGATTCCACATAGTCAATTGATTCTCCAGAAGGCTTTTGTTAATTTTTGCTGAACTCTTGCATGTCTAGTCAACCTATGGCTGCAATTCAATCCAAATTTGAAATGGAGTTGCATTCCAGTCTGCTGTACTAACTCTTTTCCCCGTAAATTTATTGTCATTAAATCTGATATGTGATCTACTGTTACACTACTCACTCTCCCATAAATATATTCATTAAACAGAAACCTCTTTCAGCTTCAGCACTTTAGTTTACACTGTTAATATTTCATCCATCACTTTCTTTAACCCAGAAAGTCAACAAAACAGCAAATCAAGGCCCGATTTGTGACTTTTGCCAATCCCCACCTTGGCCGACTTCAAGTTACCAACGTGATATCACAAAGCAGAGGTGGGAAGAGGTGTGTGGAAGCACATCATTCATTATTGCCAAAGTTCTCCTATTCGGTTACAATAGATGCAGATAACCTCGAGAGAATAGAGAATAATAAAATGTAGTAAAATCAGTAGGAAGTCGTGAGTTTTGAGTATTATCTTTATTTTAATATTTCCTTTTTTAATTGAAGTATAGTTGATTTACAAAGTTGTGTTAATTTCTGCTGTACAGCAAAGTGATTCAGTTATACATATATATACATTCTTTTTCATATTCTTTTCCATGATGATTTATACCAGGATATTGAATATAGTTCCCTATGCTATCCAGTAGGACCTCGTTGTTTATCCATGATTTAATATCTCTTAATTGTAAATTTATACAATTTAATTTTTAATAATGACTGTTCAACAACCTGAAATTGCAAAATTCCCCAAACTGTAGCAACTGGCTCCTGAAAGCTGGATTTGTCTCCATCCAAACGCACCCTATGGGACATTGTCAACAGAAGAGGCCCCGTGACTGGAGAGTCTGTGGTGAAGCTGTTTGCCGTGGGAAAGTTTGACCTGGTTTGTGCCTTGGAGCAGAGGAGGAAACTTGAAACAATGACTCTGTCAAATTCAAGGACACATCGACGCAGCCAGTTTGGCAGGGCCATTTTGATTCCTTCATATCAAAACATGAGATTTCTTTTTTTAATTACTAAGTGCTCAACAGACATCCTTGACCCTTGACCTCAGCCCCTCTCTGCCCCCCACTCTGTGTCTGAGACTCACCCCACTTATCACAGTCTGTAGATGCCTGTTTTCGACCCAGGCACCCAGAGGAGAAGCCCTTTTTGTTTGTGAGATTTTTCAGTCTCCATCACAACTTGCTTGTCCCTCTTTCCCAGGGAAAAGCGGAACTTTCACTAAGATCGCTATCTTTGCGTAGCCAATGTGACAGGAAAATTTGTTTAATTTTAGAAGAATTCAGTACCTGTTTTACTCATTCTCACCTTTCAAAACCCTACTCACATGTCACCTCCTTTCTGATATTTCATTTTCCAGCATTGCTATGGCTATGACGTGTCCATAATCCAATTGTACTTGTTCAGATGAGAGTGTAAATGTTTGTTTACTAATCAGTGCCCTTGACTAGGCTGTGAATTTTTCCTCAAGGGCAAGGGTTGTGTCTGTCTTGTATGCTATTGTGTGGCCAGTGGCCAGTACAGGATCTGGCACTGAGGATTTTCTCACTAAATATGTCAAGTTAAAACACCTGAATAGGGCTTCCCTGGTGGCGCAGTGGTTGAGAGTCCGCCTGCTGATGCAGGGGACACGGGTTCGTGCCCCGGTCCGGGAAGATCCCACATGCCGCGGAGCGGCTGGGCCCGTGAGCCATGGGCACTGAGCCTGCGCGTCCGGAGCCTGTGCTCCGCAACGGGAGAGGCCACAACAGTGAGAGGCCCGCGTACTGCAAAAAAAAAACAAAAAAACACCTGAATATATATTCAATGCTATGGGGCCTCCTATAAGCCCCTACAAGCTGGGAGGTCACACTGTGGTTTGGGGGTCATTCTGGTAGGTCCCCCTTTGGGGTCTGGCTGCAACATGCAGGGCCCTCTCAGGGCCCATGATGTCTCTGCTCTCACCACTGTCTCCATCCTTTCTCCTGTTCCAGCCTGGGGAGGGCTTTAGTCTGCTTAACAGTTTCTCTTGCATGGGAAGCAGGAGAGTAGGAAAAGGGCAAAATATTAGGAGAAAACAAACAGATCAGTACATATTTCTGGAGTGGCTTTTATGTACCAAGCACTGTTCTAGGCCCTGGGGTTGCAGCTATGAGCAAGCAGACAGTTTCTTCTCTCAAGGGGAGCTGGGGTGGGCAGACAGTGATGGTCACAATGGCTACCCTTTATGGAGCCTTACTATGTGCCTGTGTCATCTCATTTACTCCTTCCAACAACATAATGACATGTGTTACTATTATCCCCATTTTATAGGTGAGGAAATAGAGGCAGAGAGGTTCAGTAACTTGCACCAGCTAGTAGATAATAGGGGTAGGATTCTGAGCCAGGCAGTCTGAAAATTAAAGAAGGTCATGGGGTAGAGAAGGGCTGGCCGTGCATCCAGCTGGGGAGGACACTTCTAGCGTTCCTGAGTGAGGAGGTGGTGTTTGAGCTGAGGGCCGCCTGATGATAAGAGGCAGACATGCCTGGATCTGGGGAATGAACATTCCAGGCAGAGAGAAGTGCAAAGGCTCTGATGTGAGAATGAACTTGACTTATCAAGGGCTGGAAGGAAAGCCACTGTGGCTGGGAGGTCAGGAGTAAAGGAGAGAAAGTAGCAGGGGGTGAGGGGCGAAGTAGACGGACCCAGATTGGCAACATTAAACTCCGTGGAGCAGGGAGGTTGCAGACATCTGGGCTGCTTCCCTTGCGCTGGGCAGGGCCAAGCCCTATGCCCATAAGCTCCAAGAGGTCATTATCTCCTGCCCCTGGAGGCAGCTGGGGCACCCATGCCTGGGGCCTATTCTAACCTCTCTTTGGTCCTGGGACCCTGAGGACTATCCAGCTGCCAAGGGGAAGGGGGCCAAGGGTGGGCTGGGGTGGAGGCCCTGGGGCCCAGGGAAGACATTTGCAGGAGGCAGGAGGTGCTGACCCCTGGGTCAGAGACCTGAGGTCTGTCCCAATGGTGGCAAAGGCATTTTGATTGGAGTCATTAAGATCACTCAGCCTTGATGGCCTGGACTTGAGCCAAGCTGTCCTCATTGGCTCCCCTTGACTTCCTGGACTGACCTCTCCCACCACCCAATGACACGAGAGACCCCTCTGGGGGCACTAACCGACACCCCTTCTTCTGGATTCCAGGGCTTTCTCCCTGCCCCCAGTCAGGGAAAGAGCTCCTTTTGGAGACCAGCCATTGCCTCGGCCCCCCACACGCACTTTCCCCTGCATCCTGGGGGTTCAGCTGAGGCCAGTGCAACCACATTTCCCAGGGCCTCCTGGTCCTTCCTGCCCACGGGGAATTTTCACCCATGTTCCCTCTACTGGGAATGTTCTTTCAACTTCTGTTTACACTGAAAATTCCTCCTACCTTATTCCTCAAGGTATAACAGGTGAATTTCTTCCTCCCTTCCTTCCTTCCTGTGTTCCTTTCCTCCCTCCCTCCTTCCTTCCTTCCTTTCTCTTTTCCTCCCTCCCTCCCTCCCTTCCTTCCCATCATTCATTCATTTTATTTTTTTAAATAAATTTATTTTTATTTATTTATTTTTGGCTGCGATGGATCTTCGTTGCTGCACGCGGGCTTTCTCTAGTTGCGGCGAGTGGGGGCTACTCTTCATTGTGGTGCGCGGGCTTCTCACTGCGGCGGTTTCTCTTGTTGCGGAGCATGGGCTCTAGGTGCACGGGCTTCAGTAGTTGCAGCACACAGGCTCAGTAGTTGTGGCTCGTGGGCTTAGTTGCTCTGCGGCATGTGGGATCTTCCCGGACGAGGGATCGAACCCGTGTCCCCTGCATTAGCAGGCAGATTCTCAACCGCTGCACCACCAGGGAAGCCCTCATTCATTCATTTTATTCATACATTTTAGGCATTCATTTATTCAGCTTCCACCAGGCACTGGGGGCACAGAGGGGGTAGGACAGATTCTGAGGTCAAGGAGTGTATTAACCTGTGTGAGAGGCAGAAGGTAAACAAGCAGGACAGGTTACGTACATAATGGACGGGTCCCAGTGCAGAATAAAAATGTGAGACCCGTTGTTAAAAAATCATTAAGAATTTCAAAACGGTGACAGCAGAGCATTAAACCAATCAAAGGGTGCTTCCTAACTAGGGAGCCCTTCTGCAGAGTTCGTGTCCCCAGGAAGCTGGTCCCGTGAACAAACGATTCCATCAGACATGTGGTGGCGAGCCTGGGAGTCATCCAGGGGGAGGGGATGTCCACAAATTGCCAAAAGCGGAAGGAGAGAGATGGAAGGACTCTTTTTGGAAACTGCATGTTGTCTGGACATGAAAAGGGGCCAGAGGAGCAGGCAGGGTCCGATGTAAGGGAGTGGGTCTTTATTCTGTGGGCAGTGCAGAGCCACCTGAAGTTCTAAACAAGGGTGTGATCAGATTCTTCTTCTGAAAAGATTATTCTGGGACCAAATAAGAAATACAAATAAAAATATATGAAAAATATAAATAATAATACATATAAATGATACAAAAAATAAATGTGAAAAAATTTCCACTTCACTATAAATCAAACAAATTGAAAGTAATGTTTTTAACTTTTTTTTTTTTTTTTTTTGCCACGCTGTGTATCTTGCGGGATCTTAGTTCCCCGACCGGGGATCAAACCCGTGCCCCCTGCAGTGGGAGTGCAGAGTCTTAACCACTGGACCACCAGGGAAGTCCCAAAAGTAATTTTTTTTTATTATCAAAAAGTGTTGTTTACAATACCAAAACTTTGGAAATGACTTTAACCCACATAGATCAGGCTGGTGCCCTTGTCCTCACAGCTCCCGAGAGGTCTTGGGGTTCTCCGGGGCACATGATTGACATGGGAGACATTCCAAGGGGGTCGGCTTTATTTGATGATAAGTAATTTCAAACCTAATTTTTGTGTTCAAACAAACATGACAATCACACCACATGGCCACAATAAAAAATATAGACAATGACAAGTGTTGACAAGGATGTGAAGCAGTTGGAACCCTCACCCATAGCTGATGGGAATGGAAAAGGGTGCAGCAACTCTGGAAGGCAGTTTGGCAGTTTTCAAAATGCTGAACAGAGTTACCATATGACCCAGCAATTCAACTCCCAGGTATGTACTCAAGAGAAATAAAAACATATGTCCACACAAAAACTTGTTTATCAATGTTCATAGCAGCATTATTCGTAATAGCCCCAAAGTGGAAGCAATATAAATGTCTGTCAGCTGATGAACAAATAGAATCTTTTAAAAATGCTTTATTCGTATAATGTAATGTTATTTGGCAATAAAAGAGAATGAAGTGCTGATACATGCTATGATACGGATGAACCTTAAAAACATTATGTTAAGTGAAAGAAGACTGTTACAAAAGGCCACATAATTCCGTTATTTGAAATGTCCAGAACAGATAAATTTATAGAGACAGAAATTAGATCAGTAGTTGTCAGGGGCTGTGGGGAGAGAGGAATGGGAAGTGACTGCTTAACGGGTACAATATTTCTTTTTGGGGTGCTGAAAATGTTCTGGAATTAGATAGTGGTGGTGATCACACAACCTTGTGATTGTTCTAAAACCCGGTGAAATGTACACTTTAAAACAAATGGATTTTATGGGATGCGGAATATATTTCAATAAAGCTGTTTTTTTTTTTTTTTTGAGAAGAAATCATGAAAACAGTCGAGCAAAGAATTAGGGTGACCAGCTGTCCCAGTTTGCCCAAGACTAAAATCAGAAAAGTCCCAGGCAAAACAGGGTAAGTTGGTCACTCTGCATAGAATGCAAACTTTACATTTATTTGAATGATCAAATGTGAGAATTTAAAGAAATTTCCTGGTTATATGAGAGGTAAAGCAGGGGGAAAGCTTAAGGAGCAATGACCTAAATGTCCAACAACAGGAGGTAGTTAAATTCATTCATTCATTCATTCATTCCCCACTAGAATGTAAGCTCCACAGGGGCGAGGGTTTTTGTCTGTTTTATTCACTGCTGTACTCTGAGGGCCTAGGACTCTGCCTGGCACACTGTCCATGAATGTTTGGTGAGGAGAGCTGTATGCTAGGTGCCAGTGGTGCACTAGTTCCTCCTGTCCTAGGGCTTAAACTGCCTCGTGGCTAGTTTAATAAGCAGACAAACAAGACACTAGTGAACAGATGAGGGAATAAGATAATTTCAGATAGTGATATATGTCATGAAGAAAATAAAGTGATCGAGTGGATCACTTTAGGCTGAGTGGTCCCAGGAGCCTTGCTAAGAAGGTGACTTCTGAGGAGGGGGACACCCACGGACAAGCCACTCTCAATGGTGTTAAGAAAACATCTTTTTTTCCAACAATGAATCAACTTCTTATTTCACTGACCCATACTTCTGATTCTCTATCTGATGCCGCATTTAAAATCTTCAGAGTCCCCCAAAACAGCATTCAGTCTTCTTATATCCAGAGACAGGGGCCCAGAGGCAAAAAAGCTCAGGCCCCAGGCTGTTTTCAGGTGGGACAATGGCAGACATTCCTATGCAAGCCTGTGTCAGTTTTTAACTGAAATGCCATTAAGCTCTCCATCCTGAAACCTTTTTCTATGACGTCTGTGGCAGAAATACACTCATCTCTCATATACATAACTCCATGGGGTGTGGGGTGGGCATTACACAGGTGCCAGCCAGACTTCTTATTCAGCCAGAAACTGGACTTCTGGCTCAGTTGAATAGCAAGGAGATGAGCATAACTGTGGTGAGTGTGCTGGCTCTTCCTCAAGGTGAGCTGGGCTGGATGTGAACAGAAGCACATGATAAAGGTGAATTAAGCTCTATAAAAAAATTAAGTTGCTCCTATCTCTATGAGCAGTCTATGAGCTGCTTCCCAGAAACCAGGATGCCCACATCCCGTATACCTCATCCAGACGAGGCCACTTCCTCACGCACAGCTACATGGGAAGCATAAAAACCTTTTGTTGGACTTCCCTGGTGGTCCAGTGGTTGAGACGCCTCACTTCCAATGCAGGGGTCGTGGGTTTGACCCCTGGACGGGGAACTAAGATCCCACATGCTGCAGGGCATGGCCAAATAACCCCCCAAAACAAAACAAAACAAAATCTCTCAAATAACGTCTTGCTTTAAAAAAAATCTTCTGTACAGCTGAACCAGTTTGCAAGGCAGAAATAGAGACACAGATGTAGAGAACAAATGTATGGACACCAAGGGGGGAAAACGGGGGTGGGGTGGGGTGGAGTGGTGGTGGTAGTGGTGGTGGGATGAACTGGGAGACTGGGATTGACATATATGCACTAATATGCATAAAATAGAGAACTAATAAGAATCTGCTGCATTAAAAAAATAAAATTCAAAAAAAAAGGAAAAAACCTTTTTCTTTAAAAGAAAAAAATCTTTTATTAACATTGTGGGGTGGGGATTGGGTCTAGGGAAAGATGTGGGCTGGCTTTTTTATTCCCCCTGCCAACAACAGCTATGTATCTACACACACACTCAGACACACATACATGTCCACGTTCAAGGAAGTTTTTCTTCCCTGACTACAGGACCGCAGAATCCAGCCTGCCCCAGGCTGAGAGACAGTGCCTATTAACTGCACAGGTCTGACGTATCAACGTACTGTATAAGGCTCCTGTGTTGTCTCACAAACTGAGAGCGCAGGGGCAAAGGGAGTGGATACTCACGGGGGGTTTGCTTTTTGTCTGAAATCCAACCTACTTGGCAACACTCTTAGGACCAGGCTCTGGGAGAGGTTCTGTGGGCACGATATGGTGGGTGACCTGACGGTCCCAGCCCACTGGGGTAAGAAGGGAGTGGTTTCGCAGGGACAGAGTAGTATCTCTCACAGTCTCTGTGGGCTCAGCTTCCACACTCCTCGGCAATGCCTGAGTCCAGCACAGCAAGTGAGCCGTCTTCACTGACAGAGGCCAGGAAGGGAGTGCTGTGTGGGGAGAACACCAGCCCAGTGACACACTGGGAGTGCACAGCTGAGCTGAGGGCATAGCTTGCACTCTTTGTGCCCACAAGGGAGACAGTCCATTCTCATCACCGAAGACAGACTTTACTCCGCTGAGGATGCCAAGGCTGGGAGGTAGGAAGGTAGTCAGAGGCACTGCAGCCCATCTGTGATGCTGGCTTGGGGCAGTGGATATCCCACAGTGAAATTCTACTGTCCTCAGTGCATGAAAGAAACATGGAGTCCTTGTGTAGAGAGGCAGCAACACAGGTGACCTGCCCAGAGTGAGCTCGGTATGAATTCAGAATCATCTACTGAGCAAGGTCCCAAACCTTGATGCAGAAGTCTTTGCTACCACCAACCGCTTGTGCGCCAGAGCTTGGGACACTGCAGACACGATGTCATCGTGCTCATACTTGCAGAACTTGCTGTCAATGAGCGTCTCATTCTCATCCAGCTCCCACAATTCAACAGCACCTGAATTGGAAGCCATTAGGATACCTCTGTCCCCTACCCAAGTGAGGTCAGCCACTCCAGCCTCCGTCTGGACTCCAGCGGAGCAGAAATCTTCCTTGCGGACAGCACAATGGTCCCTAAAAAGCCAGAGGGAGCCAGCCCAGCAGAGGCCACTCAAGCTGGAAACCGTTAGCAGGAATGCCCCGATACCACACCGCCTCCAACTGATGCCCCATACAGGTGGGCGCATTTGGGGGATGGTTCCACTCCCCGCTGCCAGGGGCACAAGTTGGGGGTGGGGTTTCCTTCCAAATCTCCATGGTTCCAACTCCAACCTGGCCCCAAACTGGACGCCCGCCAGAGATTCAGCTCTGCCAACCCCCACGTGGTCCCTCCTCAGGAAAACATCTTAATGGCCAGGAAAATGTTCATGGTGAAGTGGTACCCTTATGTTCATAGCAGCACTATTCACAGTAGCCAAGACATGGAAACAACCTAAATGTCCATCAACAGATGAATGAATAAAGAAGATGTGGTACATCTATACAATGGAATACTACTCAGCCATAAAAAGTATGAAATAATGCCATTTGCAGCAACATGGATTCAACTAGAGATTATCATACTAAGCAAAGGAGGTCAGAAAGAGAAAGACAAATACCATATGTTATCACTTATATGTGGAATCTAAAATATGGCACAAATGAACCTATCTATGAAACAGAAACAGACTCACAGACATAGAGGACAGACTTGTGGTTGCCAAGGGGGAGGGGGGTGGGGGAGGGATGGAGTGGGAGTTTGGGACTAGCAGATGCAAACTATTATATATAGAATAGATACACAACAAGGTCCTACTGTACAGCACAGGGAACTATATTCAATATCCTTTGATAAACTATAATGGAAAAGAATATGAAAAAGAATGTATATATATGTATAACTGAAGCACTGCTGTACAGCAGAAATTAACACAACATTGTAAATCCACTATAATTCAATAAAATAAATTTTTAAAAAAGAATAAGATATATTAAAGCACATTGAAGGTGGGAAGTCACGGGTGATTTCTTTTTACTTTTTTAAAGCATTCTTGTATTTCCCCAATGTCCTGCCTGACGCAAAAATCTGGGGGATTGGATCCTGGGGTGAACCAGACAAATGAAGTCCCTGCTCTCATGGAACAGGTATATTTTATAACTGGGAGAAACAAAACCCAGAATAAAGGAGTAATGTTATTTTTTTAAAAGATTGAAGAAATTGCACTGGTAGGTGTGCCAAAGAGCCAGCTGGAATCTGGAGTCCAGGTTAGGAGTTGGATGCAGCAGCTGTGCAGCCCGGGGTGAGAGCGGAGCTTGCTGGGGAAGGAACAGAAAGTCAGGGAGCATCTCTCAACAGTCATCCATTGTGTGCATGGGTGTAAGTCCTTTCCCCTCTCTCAGCCTCAGTTTCCCCATCTGTTAAATAAGAGGAGACACTAGAGGTGTTTCTTGTTTTTAAAAGATTTATTTATTTATTTATTTATTTATGGCTCCGTTGGGTCTTCATTGCTGCACGCGGGCTTTCTTTTTAGTTGCGATGAGCAGGGGCTACACTTCGTTGGGGGTGCGCAGGCTTCTCATTGCTGTGGCTTCTCTTGTTGCGGAGCTCTAGGCGTGCGGGCTTCTGTAGTTTCGTCAAGCAGTCTCAGTAGTTGTGGCACGTGGGCTCAGTAGTTGTGGCTCGTGGGCTCTAGAGCACGGGCTCAGTAGTTGTGGCGCACGGGCTTAGTTGCTATGCGGCATGTGGGATCTTCCTGGACCAGGGCTCAAACCCCTGTCCCCTGCATTGAAAGGCAGACTCTTAACCACTGCACCACCAGGGAAGTCCCTCCTTCCCTTTTAAGACTGAATAATACTCCACTGTACATATATATATACGGTAGGTAGTTGTGAGTTTCCTTCAGCTCCAACATTGCAGGATTCTCAATTCCAAGTGGCTGTCCACCCTGGGGCTGATTGCTGCCTGGTGAGTTGGGGACCCTGGCTTCAAGCTGACTTTCCCTCCTGCTTGTGTCACCAGGCAGCCAGGGGAGGGCCCCGGGGGATGAAAGGCTTTGGCTAAATACCTGCCGCCTTCTCTCTGGAGCTTCAGGAGCCAGGTCAGGGCCTGGCGCGGGGCAGGGGAGGGGAGTTAATGATGGCCTGTCAGAGGCTTTGTCATCCAGATGAAACTGACCCTGCTCCCGGGCCCCTGCTCCCAGGCCGGCCTGATTACAGGGAGCCCTATTCTTCCCCTCCTCGGGGCCAGGCCTGGCCTCGAAGCAGCCTCTGCACGCCCAGCTGCTCTGGAGCAGCTGCAGAGATAGACCCGCTGAGGAATCTGGGGTAGCAGCTGCCGAAATGCACTGGCTTTGGGGCCAGAACAACAGATACAACGCATGGTGAAGCCAGCAGGCTTATGCAGTGGTTCTCATCTGGGGGTGACTAGCAATAACAGCCACTGTTGCCTGAAGTTTTACTAGGTTCCTCATGTACCAAGCACTGGACGTGAATTATTTCATTTAATCTCACACAGCCCTAGGAGGTTGGTACTGTTAACCCCATTTTACAGAGGAGCAAGCTGAGGCCTGGGGAGCCTTACACAGCTGGTAAGCAGCCCAGCCTTGTTCGGTGATGAAGCCTGATCTCTTATCCCCTGCTTCTGCAATTGGGTGGAAATTTCTTTGGCGAGATCCTTGGTGGAGGGCAGATGAGGGGGCTGAGTGGATGGAGTCTATTTGCCTTCCCTGCACCAGTAAAGGGCAGCAGCTCTTGTAGCTGCTCGGGGTTCTGCTTCCAAACATGTGAAAGCCACTGCTGTAGTTCACCTCATTTGTTTTACAGATGGAGAAACTGAGGCCCTGGGAGGGACAGGGAACTGTCCAGGTTCACTCCAACAGGGTCTATGGCAGAGCTGGGACCAGAACCTGAGTCCAGCCTCCCAGCCGTGCTCTGTTTTTGGTGCCCACGTGGCCTGCTAGATCTTGTATGTGACCCACACAGGCAGGAGGGCACTCTGGGGCCTCACCTGCTGGGTCTGCTGGGCCTGGACCCCCACCCTTCCTTACAGAAGGAGGGAGATGCAGAGGTGGCCGGCAGTGGTGCAGAGAATAGCATGCAGGCTGGAGCTCAGTTCTGATCCTGCTGCTACCTTGCTGTGTGGCCTGGGTAGCTCTGCTCTCTCCAGACCTCAGTTTCCCCTTCTGTACAATGGGGGTTGCTGACAGTTTGGACCAACAGGCACTGGGCAGGGGAGGAAGAGTGGTTAGTCAGGAGGAGAGGAAGGGAGGAGAGGAAGGGAGTGTATGGAGAGAAAGAGAGGAGCCACGGGGCCGCAGGACACCCTGCCTTGCCCTGCTGTCCTGGGGAAACACCCCAGGTTCCGCCGCCCACACTCCACTGCTGGCTAGGGGATGCCGCTTGGCCTGAGAGTGTCCAAGCCTTGGATGAGAGAGTTCTTGGTCCCCAAGACTGCCATGGGGCTGGTGGCTTCCCTTCCTCAGCCTGAATCCTCACCCTGAGAACGGTGCTGGCTTCATGAGGACTTAGAGGAGGCTGAGTTCCTGGGTGGGCACTCCCATGGGTGTCAGCCTCACCCAGCCACGTGTGCTTGCATCCCTACAGTGCGTGTATGTGCAAACCACACGCACGCCTCACACAGCAGGGACTCTCACAGGCCAAGAGAGGCCCAAACCAGTTCTTATTTTTGAGGCTTCCAGTAATTTAAAAATGAAGACATGCCGAAACAGTCTGGTCACAACTGTGGTGTGTTTAACATACTTTTATTTGATAAATGAACATCTTTAACATGCGCCCACACACACTCACAAATCCAATGCAATTGAGAGATTCCTAAGATCATTGCAGGAATTATAAATGATATGAGTTCACAGTGCTGTGTGGTCTGGTGACGGGATATAGTTTAAAATTGTATGATGAGCGTCCTGTTCTTTTCATCTTGCGCATGATTCCCTGGGACTAGACACGCAGCCTCCTTTGAGTGTACATTGTTTTCTAACATTTTATTATGAAAAACGTCAAGCATCCAGGAAGGTTGAAACAATTGTACGCTGAACACCCATATCCTTATCATCTGGAATCTACGAGGAACATCTTGCAATATTTGCTTTAAGTCATATCCATCGCTTTTTCCATTCTTCCATCCAAATCCATCCTTTCATCTCTCTATCCCTCCACCCGTTCTTCTGTTTTTTGATGCATTTCTGAGGCTCACGAGCGTGAGGACTCAGTCAGATGACACTCTTTTCCCTCCTCCTTCTCCCTGACAGTAACAGGCCTTGCTGCACTCACACTCACACTCACACCCCCACCCCCACATGTAAAACCCTCATCGGCACATACCTCACATGATTCACCCATGTTCTCCAATTCATGCATGTCCTCTCCTTACACATATTGACATGAATTCACACATGCAAACATCACACATAATCCCCTGTGCACACACACACATAAAGACACACACACACACACACAGTGCCCACATGTGCATTTGTGGCAGACTTTTGATATCTGTAAAAGGAGCATCCAGAGACCTAGAATCCTCAGACCTGTGACCCTCGGGTAGCCCATGCCAGGCCCTGGTTTACTCCTCCAGCCTTCGCTTCCGGCAAGTGTCAGGGGCTCCCCTGCAGCTCCCCGCCCCACATGTCTCACCTTTTCCACTTTTCTCACAGTCTTCTCCCTCACCTCCCAGCCACATCCCACAGAGAAAACCTCCCACAAAAGTTCCTTCTGGAGTGTTAACCACCTCTGGGTACAAAGCCCACCAGACTGCCGCTCCAGGAGGGCAGGGACAGTGTTGGCTTGTTCACACCACATCCCCGGCACATGGCACCCAGCAGGCCCTGTGGTCGGTTGAAAAAGGAACAAAAGCGGCAGAGCTTTGCATCCCCTGGGCAGCCTCAGGGGCATACGCGTCACACATGCTCACCGCCATGCACACACAACACATTCTGCATGCATCCGTGCTCACATGTACATCGTGTGTGTGTCTGCGTTCATGCACACACCTGTCTGCCTGTCTCCATATTCTCCAGATGGAGTCAATTCCAGGACCTGAGTCCTTTCCTAAAGCCTTGGTCGCCTAAGACCACTGTGAGCACATCTGCTGGAGTGTGAGGTCCAGATGTGGCCCCATGACCATGCGCTCCTGAGCTTGGCCCTGTGCATCTGTATGTCAGAGGTTAAGAGTACCAGCTCTGGGCTTCCCTGGTGGTGCAGTGGTTGAGAGTCTGCCTGCCGATGCAGGGGACACAGGTTCGTGCCCCGGTCCGCGAGGATCCCACATGCCGCGGAGCGGCTGGGCCCGTGAGCCATGGCCACTGAGCCTGCGCGTCCAGAGCCTGTGCTCCGCAACGGGAGAGGCCAAAAAAAGAGTACCAGCTCTGAGAATTCCCTGGTGGTCCAGTGGTTAGGACTCCACGCTTCCACTGCCGGGGCCCTGGTTCAATCCCTGGTCGGGAAACTAAGATCCCGCAAGCCGCATGGCGTGGCCAAAAAAAAAAAAAGAGTACCAGCTCTGAGTCCGACAAAACCTGGGTTCCATCCTTGCTCTGCTTGTAATCACTTTATATGTTTCACGTATGACTTACGTGAGTGCTACTTCTTGGAGCATGGATTTCCTTATCTGTTAAATGGGAAAATAGTTCCCATCTTAAAAGCGTCTTACAGGAGATGCTCTTAGCAGGGTGCCTGGCATGTTGTAAGCACTTAAAAATGGTTGCTGTGGATATCATTATTGTTGTTACTTCAGGCCTTTGCCTCAAACTCCCATGCACCCTTTGGGAGGGAGGGCAGCCTTGGTGGGGGGCTGTGTATGGGTGGATGGTGTCTCGTGAATGCCTCTCCCCAGAAGCTCCCCCAGTCCCAAGCCCTTATTATCCCACATGCATATTCATAAGGGATAGCTCCAGCCCTGCTCTGTAAATGGGTCAGAAGAAGGAAGTGGAGGTCAGGGCAGAGAGTGAGGCTCAGGGGACAGGAGGCTCAAAGCCAGAGTGCATGTGAGTCCTCACGGACAGGAGGATGGTAAGAGGGATGGGCAAGGATGGGTGGGGGATACTGGGGGCCATGGGGGAGTTTGAGCAGGGGATTGTCCCCATATTACAGATTTGAAAACTGAGGCCCAATGAGATCAGATTAGAGAACCCTTGGGCTGAGTGGCCCAAGAAGCCAGGTCCTGCTTCCTTTGGGATCTGGAGAGTTGAGCATCTGTCTGGGCTGGGTGATGGGCACAGAGGGTTGGACCAATTGACCCCTGTAGGTTTCTCTCAATGGGTGTAGTTTACATGGCATTACATGGTTGGAAGAGCTGTGGTGATCCTGAATCGCAACCCTCCACTGAGGCTCCAAGAGGATGGGTGACTTGCCAGGATCACACAGCTGCTGACAGTAATCTTGCCTTTGGAGGTGTGAGAGATAGAATGATTCTGGTCCCTTGCAAGAGATTCAAGACTGGGAGAAAAGTGGGTGGGCTTGTCAGGATACCAGGGAATGAAGCTTCTTTATCCACTTCCTCATTTCATCTCCTCACTACTCCCGTGAGACAAATGGAGCAAAAACGATTATCTCCATTTTACAGATGAGAAGCATGAGGCTGGAAGAGGAGGAAGCACCAGGAGAAGGCTACAGAGTGAGTTGTCTGCAGGGGGTCTGCCCCTCCGTGCAGGGCGATGTGGGGATGTGAGAGCCCAGCTCGCCTCCATCTTGGGCGGGGTGAGGCCAGGACAAGGCAGCACATCACCCTGCTCTGGGAAACTTCAATCTAAAAACTCAGAGGGCGCTGTTTCTCTACACTTGCAGGTATATTAATCCCTCCCTCCTTTCAGATAATTGCCTGTTTCTTAGAACGCTTTCTGGATGCTTGGAACTGCTCTGTGAGGTTAAGTAAGATAACCACTCCCATTTCAGGGTAAGAGAGAATTGATCTCCAGGGCGGCAGAGGGTGTGAGAGGCAGTGACAGAACAAGAGTCTCAGCGAAGTCGTGGGTGTTTTCTACTGGACCAGTTCATGGAAAGGGACGGGTTGAGGGATGGAAAATTCGGCTCTTGGGGCAGCAGTGTCAAAAGGAACTGACCCTGGGGTGGGTGGCCGTGAGAAGGGCTCACTTCAGACTGCTAGGTGGCAGATTGAGGACACTGGCCTTGTGGTAAATGTTCAGGCATCCATTCATTCATTCAGGAAGCATCCACTGCCTTCGTGTGCCAGGCCCTGTGCTGTGCCCAGGGCAGGGGAGGGACCGGCCAGAGGTGAAGCAGACTGTCCTTGGGTGGCTCAAAGTCTCCTGAGGGTCTCTGACTAGGACTGAAGACATCATTGGACAGAAAAAGAGGCTGACTGGGTATTGTCACCTCTGCTTTCAAACAGAGGCAGTGAGATGTCGGGGACAGGCCTCGGGTTCTGAGATCAGGGCCAGATTGGGCGGTCTTCTAGCTCTGCCCTTCTGAGCTGTGTGGCTTTGAGCAGCAATAATAACTAAGCACAATAGTCATAGCTGATGTTTATTCAGTGCTCAGTTTACGTTTAGCACGTCACTTTACTTCTTTGAACCTGTTTCCTCATCTGTAAAATGGAATGGAGTAGGAGTTAGTCTACTTCTCAGGGTTACTATAGGGCTTGAATGGGACCATGTAGGTGAAAGAGTTTGGTATAAGCTTGAGCTGTGTGGTAACTTTAGTTATTTGTGGGGCTGTAAAGGGGCCCCGTGTTGTAGAAACACAGGGAAGCAGGAGGATATTTATTCCTAATGGAGCCAGGTAGTGGTTTTGGGGGAAGGGTGTTTCTCTTCACCAAAAAGATATGCGATTGTGAGCAAGGCTTTGAAGGGTAGAGAGGGGGATAAAGAGAAGGACTTTCCAGGGGTCGGGTATCCTGTGTGCAAAAGTGTGGAGGAGGGAAAGTGTAGGGATGTTTGCAGAACAGTCCTGGTACAATGAATGGCTAAGCCTGGCGCCCCATGAATCGCCAAGGATGCAGTCAGGTAGGATCTTTGGCCCCGGGGCCAGCTTTGAGGCAAGCAGATTTCCTTCCCTAACATTATCCCATCTACGGCTGAGTGAGGAGCGGGCTGGAGGGTGAACCGAGAGTGATTACAGAGCCCTGTTTCTGGGTCTCTCCCACCTACCTCTAGGGGACGGTCTGGCAGGAATGTGACCCACCCACCCCTTCTGACCTCCTTAGCTGGGGGTCAGGTTCGGGCATCCCTGGAGCGATGAGCCGGGTGGCTCTGGGGAGCATGTGGCCCAAGACAGGAGTCAGTAGAGCTTAAAGAACAGGTGGATGGAGGGGAAGACAGACGAAAGAGGGGGAGGACAGGCGAAAGAGTGCGAGGCGGGGTCTTAGGAGTAACAGGCACAGGGAGC
This sequence comes from Tursiops truncatus, assembly GCF_011762595.2. NCBI lineage: Eukaryota > Metazoa > Chordata > Mammalia > Artiodactyla > Delphinidae > Tursiops > Tursiops truncatus. The sequence continues at coordinate 159,186,169 of NC_047034.1, read as the reverse complement.
TCACACTTGGCAAGCATCTCCTATGTGTTGTACCAGCCCTTTGAGGTAGGTACCCTCACTTTACAGATGGGGAAACTGAGGCTCAGAGAGGTGAAGTGACTTGCCCATTTCTTTGTCCAGTCATTCATCATTCAACGCTTATGTATTGGGCAGAGGCTCCGTGCCAAGCGCCGAGGAGTCAGGGGTGACCATCTCTTGGCTACTGTCCCCTGCGGTGGGGGTCCGGGGGAAGTGTTGTGAGGTCGCATTGCGACCTCGTCGGCACTCGAACCCAGGTCTCACTATTTCCAAACCATCACTTTGGATCCGGACACAAGCCCCGTTGCACGGCTCGCGCGGCCGCTGGAATCCCCGGTACCTCCACTTTCCCTAGGGTCCCACCTGCCGCACCTGGCCCAGGTGAGTCCCGGGAGGTCCCGAGCGCCGCCGGAAGGCGGCGAGCGGTTCCGGCAGGTAGGGCGGGGCGGGGCCGGGGCGGGGCTGAGGGCGGGGCCAGCCCGCGAAGCCAGGAGCCCGACCGGATTCCGCGCCCTTCTGCCCGCGCCCTGCGCCCCGCGCCGCCGCCGACATGGGGGCCTGTCTGGGCGCCTGCTCCCTGCTCAGCTGCGTGAGTCCCGCCCCCGGCGCCCGCCCCCGCCGCCTGCCCCTTCTTCGGCCTCGCACTTTCGTCCTGTCTTCTTCCTCCAAATAGTTTCTTCTTTTGCCTTCCTCCAAACTTGTCTTTCTGGGCCTGCATCCCGCCTCCTCGCCCCTCGGGTCGCCCCTCTCACCGACTTCCCCCGCCCCCATCCCGGGCCCGCGGGCGCCGGGGACAGCTGGTGTCCGGGGATCGGGTTACCGCGGGGGCGGGGGTGGGGCGCGCTCGGGCGGGGGAGGGGGTGTCCTGGGCGGGCGCCCCTCCAGGGAACTGGGGAGACTGAGGCCCAGAGCCCGGGGCGGCTGCGGCCCCAGCTGGCTCAGCTTGGAGTCGTCCTGGCAGTGCGCCTCTGGTCTCCCTCCCGGACGCTCTCTTTGTGTGGCCTGCCGGTCCCTGTCCCTCTCTGCCGTGTGTCCTTCTCTGTTTCTCTGGCATTCTGTCAGTTGGTCTTTCTGTCCCTACCCGTCTGCCTTAGTTTGTCCATTTGTATGTGTCTGATATCTGTCCGTTCGTTTGTCCGACTGTCTTTGTCCGTCTGAAGCCTCTCCATCTGTCATTGTCTGTCTAGACGGCTCCGTGTCTGTCCGCCGGGGTCTGTCTGCCCGTTCAGTCTGTCAGTCTCTCTGTGTCTTGTCTCTGCTTCGTTCAGTCTGGCTCAGGCTAATTCCTGGGCACTTCCCCAATGAACCCCAGACGCTTGCCCTCTGGGCCCCAGAGCCGAAGTTGGGGGAGGGGAGGAGGCCTCCTTTGCTTTTCTAAGCCGGTCTTGAGTGAGGGGTGCGGGTTACCACCGCCATCGGCCCAGCTCTGGGTGGGAAAACCCGGGAACTGAGGGAGGTTGGGGTGTGTGGGGGAGGGATTACCTGGTCGTCTGCTCGGGGACCTGGGGAGCAGCCAGCAGAGGGGAGGAGCGTCCGCCAGACCCCGGCTGGGAGGCCCCTTCTCTTTTCTCCTTTCCCAGCCCCCTCTCCCTTCCCTCTTCCCTTCATGAAATCTGAGGTTCATTCAGGCAGCCCCCTCCCCCTCTGCCCCACACAAAAGATGAGCAGAGAGGCAGGAGGGGGAGTCTGGTGGCTGCTGAAATCCCAGTTTCCTTTGTCCCTGATTTGTGTGAGTGTGTTAGGATGGGGGTGTAGGAGTGGACAGATATCTGCACAGAGAGGCTGCATAGTGGGTTCCTGGACTCTTGTCCTCCCTGGGCCTCTATTTCCCCATCTGTGAAGGGCGTGTGTGTGTGTGTGTGTGTGTGTGTGTGTGTGTGTGTGTGCGCGCGCGCGCACACCTACGGGAGGGGGAATCAAGAGCTGGTCCCTGAGATCCCTGCCTGCCCAGTGAAACCAAGGTTTGGGCTTGCTTCCTGATGGGGGAGGGAGAGTTTCCTTGGAGTTGACCAGAATTCCATCAGGCTGGGCTATCCTGGGGATGGGGGGAGTGTTGAAGGGAGACCTGCCATTTCTCTGTGCGTCTGTCTCCCTGTCTACCTCCCTCATAATGCTGTTGGGAAGATTTAAAAGTGCCCCGCCCTGTTAGAGTAAGTGCTCCAAATAGGAGGTATTGTTATTATCATCTTAAAAAGGTGGGTGGAGACTTCCCTCTGGAGCCAGTTGCTGGTCTCTGAGTCAGACGCCTACAATGCTGAGTCAGAAGGCACCTGACAGGCCTGCTCCAACCCCCAGTTTACCGATGAGGAGGCTGCAGCCCAGAGAGGTTAGCTGACTTGCCTAAGGTTGCACAGTGAAAGGAGGAGGAACTGCACAGTCAGGATTAAAATCTGATTCCTGGTCTAGGCTTCTGCCCACACCTTCCCTCCCTTCACATCCTGGATGCTGAGGGATAGGGTTGGCACAGAGTGGAATTGGCAGGTTCGCTTAGGAAGTATCTAATATCTGCAAGGGACCTGCCCCTCGGGGCAGGGGCCTCCCCTTGGCGTTCTGACCTCTGACATTTACTGAGTACTTACTGCATGCCAGGTGCTGTGCCGAGCCCTTCACCCCTGCCATCTCATTACGCACCCCACCCGCCAACCCCATGACATAGTTATCCTATTTTACAGATCATGATACGGACAATAGCTGCCGTTTACTGAGTGCTTACTGTAGGCCCAGAGCTCACAGCCCAGAGCTGTCCAGTGGTAGCCCAGGCCCAGCAGTGTAGTGAGCACTTTGTATGTACCCTTTCATTTCATCCTCACAACGACCCCAATGAAGCAGTGAATATTATCCCCATTTCACAGCTGAGGAAGCTGGATCAGAGAGGGAAGATGATTTCCCCACAGCCACACAGTATTAAGTGGTACAGTTGGGCACTGCTGGATACCAATAACAACCTGTTTCAATGGACATTGCCCCACAGGAGTGAAGTTCTAAGGGGGGGTTGCCAGGCATCTTTAGAGGGAGCATTTTGGCATACATGGGTCGGTGGGGAAGACTTTTGTCCCTCCTGCCGTGACGCATTTGCGTCTGCCTCTTGGTCAGATGCAAATGCGTCACGGCAGGAAAGGGACAAAAGTCGCTCTCTTGGTCAGCATTTGGACTGGGCTGAAGGTGAGTCCTGGCTGGGAGGAGATGAGATGGACCCACTAGGGATGGGAGTCGCCAGCCAAGCCAGCACATGGTGAGCTGGATGGTCAGCAGATACTTAAGGAGGACCTTCTACAGTCGAGGGAGTGTGAAAGGCCTTTGGCTCAGACCCATTGGTCTTGGTCCTGGCTTGGCCTCTTCTCAGCGGCGTGACTGAGGACCTCTCTCCTTGTCTGTAAAGTGGCGAGAACAACGGCACCTGCCTCTCAGCACGTCAGGAGGGTTCAGTGAGACTTAGTTAGCATGAAGCTGGCGTGCGGCGGCTGCTCTGTAAGCTCCCGCCGGTGGTAACGTGCTGGAGACCACTTTCGAGGAATGGGGAACCTAGTGAAACCCAGGGCTGTCTGATGGGCTCCAAGCCACCTCACTGCCCTGCCCAGAGGCCCATCTTATGGCTGAGGAAACTGAGTCCTACTTGTCTAAGGTCATACTGCCAGCTGGTGGCAGAGTCCAGACAGGGCCCTCTCCTCTTCACACTGCGTGGGGAAAGGAAGTATGCTTTGAGTAGTCTTGGGCTGACCTCTTCTCTCCTGTGTTTGGTCTAGTGCTAGGGTGGCTCGGCCAGTTATGGGGTGCCACGGAACCTCGCAGCGTAAAGACTCGCAGACCCCGGGCTCCTGAGTTCTGAATTCTCCATTCTGAGAGCCTGGCTGGTGCTAAGATTCCCCCGCTCTTATTTCTGGTGCTTTTCCATTGCTGCCTTTCCCCTGAGTGCATTTGTGGAGGGGGTGTTGTAATCTGAGTGTGGGAACAGTTTGTAGTCTGCCTTGGCCTTTCACATTGCATCACAAGCATAGCCTGTGTTGCTGTCAGTCTAGTGGCTTTCATCTTTCCAGCCTCTATAACATTCCATGGAGTCAGTGGGCCACCGCTGTCCCCTGGTGTTGGGCAATGAGGTCATCTGCAGTTTCCTGATAGTCTAATAAGCTCATACAACCTAAAGCTTCGTGCCTGTTTTAGTTTTTTTCTGAATTTAACATTTCTATTTTTTGATAATGAAAATCAACTTTATCGGGGTATAATTTATATTTAACTATATTTAGTTGTATATGCCCATTTAGGTGTTCCCAGCACATCTGCTCCATTCAGCAGAGAGATGCCTCTTAGGGACCACGATGTACCACGATGTAATGATGGATATTTAGTTATTTTCAGCTTTCCCCTATTATTTTCCTCGTGGGAAGTGTCACAGTGGACTTCCCTGTGTACATGTGTGCGCACATGTCTGCCTTTACTCCCGTGGGCTGGTATTTCTATAGGAAGAGGTTGTGGTAGGAGTGATCCCCAGAGGTGGAGTGGGGATAAGAATGTATGAACAACTCCAAGGAGGCTCCAGAAGCAGGGGCGGGGGCTGTGTGTATTGTTCTCTCCCTGACCTGGTCTCTCTGGCTACCAGCCAGGCCCTTGGAAATCCTAAGGTTTCAGGTATCAGGAATACCTGGATTCTGATCTCCAAAAACCACAGTGAGTTGAAAGGCCAGGCTCCCTGACTGCAGTGTGCAGCTTTTCTCGTGTCTCAAATGTCTCAAATTGAAATGGTATCAAGCCAGAGCTGGACCCTGACCTGGGTACTTGGGCACTTGGTTCCTGAGATCATACCTGTTGGCCTCCCTTGGTTTTCTTGGGCACTGGAGGGATTGTTTTCATCGCTGGGCTGTTTTGAAATTTAATGAGTGCCATCAGTGACTTAGCAGGCCCTGGTGCAGACAGACTTGAACTTGAATCCCAGCTCCTTAGCTCACTTGCTGTGTGACCTTGGCCGCATCACCTCTCTGAGTCTCAGTTCCCCACTTGTAAATGGGAAGTTACAACACACTTCATAGTGTCCGTGAGGCTTAATCTAGACAAAGCCCTTATCATAGTGTCTGGGACAAGTAACTCGTCATAAAGGGAAGCTGTTACTGTTATTACTTGAATCTCAGCACTGCTGTTCGCTTACTGTGTGACTTCTGGCAGGTTTCTTAATCTCTCTGATCTCAGAATGCTCTTTATGGTTTACAAAACACTTCTTCTGGCATTTGCTTATCTCCTCACCGCCCCCGCCCTCCTCCAAGGTAGCTATGAACAGGAGTCAGGATTGGGGTGGGGTTTGCAAGATACAACCAGAAATTGCTGGATGATTTGGACCGTGAGGGAGAATTTCATTCGGCATTCACTTAGCAACTGTGCTGTTACTTGGCTTTGTGGGTGAGAGAGATGGGTAAGAAGGAGCATTCTCAGGGGCATTTCCAGTCTGGGGGAGAGGTGTAGGGGATACGGGAGGGCAGCTGCCCCTCAAGCACAGTGTGCTCTACCCCTTGTGACCAGTCCAGAAAGCAGGGGACGGGGCCTCAGAGGAGCAAGGGGCCCTTTTCAGCCTGCTCTCCACAAAGCTGGTCACTCAGCATAAGGCTGTTCCTGTCCCTCCGGCTTTGAGAGGTGATGCCCAATGGCAATGGATGCCCATTGCTCGTGGGATGAACACGAGGATCCTGCACATGGCTGCCGGGCTCTGCCAGCCTGGCCGACCTCACCGCTCGCTTGCTTATGAAGCTTTGGCCATAGGGACTTCTTTCCATTCCTCCAACGCTCAGCTCCTGTCCGCCCCAGAGCTGCCTCAGGCTCCGTTCCCTCTGTCTGGAACACTCGTTCTTCCCCTTGGTCGGGAGAGTGAATCCTCATTGTTCAGCTCTCAGCTTAAGTGTCACTTCTTCCAGGAAGTAACCCGCTACCCCCAATCTAAACTAGGCCCCCGCCGGTCACTCTCATGGCAGCATGTATGTTTTCTTCTTCACACTTACCATGACGGGTGTAATGACTTGCTGAGTATCTTTCCTGCCCTTGGAAGCTCCAGGATGGCAGAGCCTGTGTCTTTCTTGCCCTCCAGACTCTTAAATACCTGAATGAGGAATCAGGGCTGTTTGGGGGAAGAGAAACAGTGAACCAGATGTATCTGGATGTGGGCCCACTTCCTCCAAGGCTGGGCTGTAGAACTGGCTCCCAAGGGATGAGTCTACAGCTACGAAAGGCGTGGCATCACCAGCCCCTAAGTGATTTCAGCCAGCCCTAGGGAGGGAGGGGCTGACGGAGGGCAGAGGAGCTGGAGACAGAAAGGGCTGGACGCCTCTGCTGTCCCAAACTGGTGCAGCCCCAGAGCGGGAAGTCACAGCCACCCACATTCTTCATTCCATTCATTCAACAGATGTTGATTTATCAGCGCTTGCTCTTTCTGAGGTCTTAACATACGTCTGGTATGATGCCAGACGCTTTACATTTGTTCAGCAGATAGTCACTGAGCTCCCGACGACGTGCCAGGCACAGTTCCCACCCCTGGGAATACCATGGTGAACAAAACATCAAAACCCCTTGCCCTGGTGGGGCTTGCACGCTAGCAATGAGAGGCCGGCAACACGAGTAAACTGTGAAGCCAATCAGGTGGTAGTAAGTCCTACAGAGAAAAATAAAGCAGGGAAGGGACAAAGGGAACCTGAGTGAGTTACAATTTTTTTTGGTCGTGCTGCGAGGCTTGCGGGATCTTAGTTCCCCGACCAGGGATTGAACCCGGGCCGTTGGCAGTGAAAGCACGGAGTCCTAACCACTGGACCGCCAGGGAATTCCCAGGGAGTTACACTTTAAAATCCCTACAGGACTTTCCTGGCGGTCCAGTGGTTAAGACTCTGCGCTTCCACTGCAGGGGGTGCGGGTTAGATCCCTGGTCGGGAACTAAGATCCTGCGTGCTGCGCAGCGCTGCCAAAACAATAAAAATTAAAAAATAAAATAAAATCCCTACAGTATTTCATTCTTAGAACTGCTATGTGAGAAGCAGGTACTGTTAGGATTCCCATTATAGGGAAGAGGAAACTGAGGTTCAGAGAGCTTGAGTGAGCTGTATAAGGGCACATAGCTCATCAGTGAAAGAGCTGGCCTTCCGGATTTTTTTTTTCCACTCCGCCTCCTCCTAAATAAGAAGCACTGTGACCCCAGCTCTCTCGCCGAAGCCACAGTAACACCTGAGATAGATCCAGGTTTGAATCTGGGTTCCGTTGCTTACTGGCTGTGTGTCCTTGTGGGACCCAGCCTCTTCCAGCCTTGGTTTCCTTGGCCTCTCCCTTGGGCTTGAAAGTTAGATGGGGTGACATCTGGGGAAGAGGTGTCCCTTCGTGGTGTGGCACAGGCAGTCTCTGCGTAGGTTTGGAGATATTGAGCGGGCAGCGGGCAGTGGGTGGATGCTGCGTGCTTGGGCGGGGAAGGGGAGAGGAGACCGGAGAGTAAGGTGCCATCCTGGCCTCCCCGCAGGCGTCCTGCCTCTGCGGCTCTGCCCCCTGCATCCTGTGCAGCTGCTGCCCCTGCAGCCACAGCTCCACACTGAGCCGCCTCATCTTCACGGCCTTCCTCTTCCTGGGGGTGCTGGTGTCCGTCATCATGCTGAGTCCCAGTGTGGAGAGCCAGCTCTACAAGGTGAGCCACCTGCGGGACCTGGCCTCTGGCAAAGGCTCAGCTACCAGGGGGCCCAGGCTTGGGGGCCCAGCTGATCAAGAGGTGGGCAGGAATGCCAGCGCACCGATGATCCAAGCTTGACGATGGAGGGTCGTTTCTTCATAATGGGAGGAGGGTTTGAGCCTTATTGTTTCTCATAAGCCTTGGTCCCCTTGGGAAGTGTCATGAATCATTATCGCCATCCCTGCCAGACACTGGCCCAGGGTAAGCTCTCCCCACTTTAATGCATGAGCCCAGTTTGAGGGTCCTAAGTCTTCCCTTCATCTCAGTGTTTCATAGCCAGTGGGATAGTTAGGCCAGAGGTTCTGACATACTAGTGTATACAGAGCATGCATTCCCTGGGAAGTGTGCCAGTCATGCAGAATCTCAGACCCTGCCTTAGAGACCCTAGTTCTGTAGGAGAGGGGAACCTCCGGGGATTCTGATGTAGCTGGTGGGCGGAGAGCACTTTGGGAAATCCTGCCCTGGACCGTGCCATGCTTTCTGTTTGTCCCTGGGGGGCTCACTCATAGGGCTTCAGCCGCAGAGGTGGGTGGGAATGGAGATGGGCCATGGGTGGAAGTGGGAGGCTCGGGTGGCCCTCCTGGGAGAGCCTCCTGCCTGGCGGCCTGGGCAGAGTCAGCCCGGGTTCTGGGTGGGGTGAGGTCTTCCAGCTGCTCTGTCTGTCTCCACAGCTGCCCTGGGTGTGTGAGGAGGTGGCCGGGTCCCCCGTCGCCCTGCAGGGCCACATCGACTGTGGCTCCCTGCTCGGCCACCGTGCCGTCTACCGTATGTGCTTCGCTATGGCGGCCTTCTTCTTCCTCTTCTCCCTGCTCATGATCTGCGTGCGCAGCAGCCGGGACCCCAGGGCTGCCATCCAGAATGGGTGAGGAGGGGTCCCACCTGCACCCTGGGCCCCTCCCGCTGTGGTTTTCCCTATCCTCGGCCTGTCTCCAGCAATCTCCAGACCCTAACCCTCCGACTCAGGGGCCGCTGAAGCCAGGAGGGCACAGCACAGAGGTCGGCTCATCTAGTAGTTCCCATTTCTCAGATGAGGAAGCAAAGCTCAGGAAAGGCAACAGCATCCCTAGGGCCGCACACCAGTTTAGTGACACAGTTGGGGTTAGAGCCCAGGTGACCGTCCTCACCCATCATTGGTCCTTCCCTCTGCCCCTCGGGGCTTTTTCCAGGGCCAGGACAGATTTTCTGTGCCTGTCAGACCATCAGGAAGTCTCTCTCACCTCTCCCAGTACCTGCTCTTCAGGGTTGGGGTTCTGGGGGTCCAGCCTTCTTCTCTCCCCCTACTCAGCTTTCTTGTCTGTCCTCCCCCTTTCCCCACCATAGGTTTTGGTTCTTTAAATTCCTGGTTTTCGTGGGCATCACCGTGGGCGCCTTCTACATCCCTGACGGCTCCTTCTCCAACAGTAGGTGGCCCTGCTGGGGAGGGATGGGGGCTACCAAGGGTGAGCGTGCTGGCCCCCAGCACACAGACCCCAGACTACTGGCTGGGTCCTTGCCCCCCACCCAGGAGAACAGGACTCTGGTGCTTGGCCACATGGCCTTTGGGCAACTCGGGGTTGGGGGGACCCCCTTTGACCCCGACCCACACCCTGACACAAGGCATCTCTGTGCGTGGCCAGGGGCTCCTGAGGGCGGGGACTTTGCTGCTTCTCAGTGTCCCCAGTACAGGGTGTGGCACAAATGACTGTTGAATGTATAAAAGTGAGCGTGAGAAGAGACCCAGACCCAGGGGCTGCTGCGCCATGGCTGGACCCCCTTGCCTCCCTCCCCTCTGCCTGCCTAGTCTGGTTCTACTTTGGTGTCGTGGGCTCCTTCGTCTTCCTCCTCATCCAGCTGTTGCTGTTCATCGACTTTGCGCACTCCTGGAACCAGCGGTGGGTGAACAAGGCTGAGAAGAGCGACTCCCGCGCCTGGTATGCAGGTCAGTGCCACCCAATGGCCTCGTGAGGGGGCTGGGCTACCTGAGGAGTTGGGGCGGGGGGGTGGTCCCTGAAGCTGGACGACGGCCTGGAGGGCATCTCGAGCTGCCTCCTAAGGGCAGGACCTGAGCCGTCCGTGTCACGTGGAGGGAAGGGTGTGTGGCAGGGGCCCGCTGACCCGGGGTGGCTGAGGTGGGGTCAGATGAGAGCTGCACTGGAGAGTTCAGAGGGATCTGGTTGAGCCAGCCCTGCAGAGCGAGCCACGAATGACACCTGGTCATTGAAACCCCAGTGGCAGAACGGGTCCCTTTTCAGTTCTTCTGAATTGATCAAGAAGAAAGGCACTCTTCAGGGTTGATTTGATTTTCACACCTCCCTGATCACCAGGCATCTAGTTCACTTTTTGAGAGATTGTTCTCTATTCATTGTCTTTTTTTTTGGCTGCATTGGGTCTTTGTTGCCGCGCGCGGGCTTTCTCTAGTTGCGGCGAGTGGGGGCTACTCTTCATTGCAGTGTGTGGGCTTCTCATGGCGTGGCTTCTCTTGTTTTTGTTTTTGTTTTTTCTTTGCGGTACACGGGCCTCTCACTGTTGTGGCCTCTCCCGTTGCGGAGCACAGGCTCCGGACGCGCAGGCTCAGCGGCCATGGCTCATGGGCCCAACCGCTCCGCGGCATGTGGGATCCTCCCGGACTGGGGCACGAACCCGTGTCCCCTGCATCAGCAGGCGGACTCTCAACCACTGCGCCACCAGGGAAGCCCGGCGTGGCTTCTCTTGTTGCGAAGCACAGGCTCTAGGCGCGTGGGCTTCAGTAGTTGTGGCTCGTGGGCTCTAGAGCGCAGGCTCAGTAGTTGTGGCACACGGACTTAGTTGCTCCACAGCATGTGGGATCTTCCCGGACCAGGGATTGAACCCGTGTCCCCTACACTGGCAGGTGGATTCTTAACAACTGCGCCACCAGGGAAGTCCCCTCTATTCATTGTCTTTATTTTTATGGTGACCTTTTTTACGGCAAGTGAATCATTTTAGTTCAGGGTGGGGCAGGAGCTCACAAAGCCTGGGTGAGGGACGGAAGTTTTTTTGTTTTTAATAAATTTATTTATTTTAAATCTTTTTGGCCGCGCTGGGTCTTCGTTGCTGCGCACGGGCTTTGTCTAGTTGCGGTGAGTGGCGGCTGCTCTTCGTTGCGGTGCACGGGCTTCTCACTGTGGTGGCTTCTCTTGTTGCGGAGCACGGGCTCTAGGCGCGCGGGCTTCAGTAGTTGTGGTGCACGGGCTCAGTAGTTGTGGCTCGTGGACTCTAGGGCTCAGGCTCATAGTTGTGGTGCACAGGCTTAGTTGCATGTGGGATCTTCCCGGACCAGGGCTCGGACCGTGTCCCCTGCATTAGCAGGTGGATTCTTAACCACTGCGCCACCAAGGAAGCCCCCAGGGACTGAAGTTTAGTAGACACTCCTTGGAGGAGGAAGTTGGGGCCTGAGACCCAGTGCACTGCTCGACAAGGGATGGGGGTCCTTGCACCTCTTGACCCACCTGCCGCTGCCCCTCCCTCCCAGGCCTCTTCTTCTTCACCCTCCTCTTCTACGCGCTGTCAGTCGTGGCCGTGGCACTACTGTTCATCTACTACACCCAGCCTGGCGCCTGCTACGAGGGCAAGATCTTCATCAGCCTCAACCTCATTTTCTGTTTCTGCGTATCCATAGTCGCTGTCCTGCCCAAGGTCCAGGTGAGCCTGCCTGTCTCTGCTCCTCGGTGTGTGGGACTTCTTGTAGGAACCTTGGGGTCCTGGGGCCAGGACTGTCAGTCACAGAGGCTTGGGCCAAGAGTGTGGGCTCCCAAGTCAGCCTCCCTGGGTCAGAGTCTTGACTCTCGCATTTATATGCTGGCTGTCTTTGGGAAAGTGCCTTAACCTCTCTGTGCCTCTTCCGTCTCAGATGTAAAATGGGAATAATAACACTATTTGGAGTTATTCTCAAGATTGAGACCATGTTTATAAACACTTAGAACAGTGCCTGGCATATAGATATTAGAACAATGAACACTTAGAACAGTGCCTGGCATATCCATCAGACATTGGCTATTGTTATCATTATTTTGATGTCATCATTTTTTTCATGCAAATCAGGAGAACATTAGGAAGGGTCACCAAGTGATGATTCCTAGACACCTCAAGAAGTGGTGTTAGAAGGTGCAATTCCACAGTTTCCAATCCCAGACTATCTGGGATGATGGGTGGGAGCTCCCAAGGTAATCACTTGTTCTTCGGAAGAATCCAGTGGTATTTCACAGTTTGGGATATCAGCCCACCAGGTGTTTCAGAGGTAGCTTAGATAGTCTTTGGGGGTCCTTAGCAGAAAGGTTGGGAATCTCCCTTCTGGCCAGAGCTTCCATTTCCCAGTAAGAAAACGGAAGCCCAGAGAGGGTGATGCCTCTGTTCCAGGTCACACAGAAATCAGTATTCATTCAGCAAATACCTCTTGAGCATCCACTGTGTACCAGGCACTCTTCTAGATGTTGGGGATACAGCTGTGAGGAAGAGGAGGAATAATAATAGCTAACAGTTAATGACATCTGTCATGTTATTAGTCCTTGCACCATCATCATCCCCGCTTTCCAGATGAGGAAACAGAGGCTTAAAGGAGTAAAGAGACTTGCCTAAGGTCACACGGCTAGTAAGGGGTGGAGCTGGGATCTGAACCCAGGCAGACTGGCTCCAGAGACGGTGCTCCTAATCATAGAGTTCAGATTCATATTTTCAAGCGTGTCTGTGTGGTGAGGAGTGGGGAAGAACAACCGACAGGAGACGAGGCCAGCTGAAGTAATTTTGGAGAATAAGTGCTATGTGGAAAATAAAAGAGGGTATGGGCTGAAAGGGAGGTGGGCAGGCAGGGCCGGGGTCTGCTGCAGTCAGGGTTTTCAGAGCCTTTTGCGGGGGTCCTGTTTGAGCTGAAGCCTGAATATAAAGACACTGCTGGTGCAGAGATGTGGGGGAGGAAGATGTCAGGGAGAGGGCAGGGCGAGTGCAAAGACCCTGAGGTTGGAGAGGATTTGGCAGGTTCCACGGACAGAGAGGTGGCCACCATGTTTGGGGAGTAGTCAGCAGGGAGGGCTGTCGGATGAAGATGCAGATGGGGTAAACGAAGGAGGGCTTTAATTCAGAGTGTGAAGAAGTGCTGCCCTTGAAGGGTTCTCAGCTGGGGAACAAGTCGGGTAATCTGTTAAGAGAAAAAATTAGGACTCTACCTTTGGGTGGGCGAGGTGGCAGTGGGTGGCCCGGGTGGTATGTTTTCCCAAAGGGTGTGGGGTGGGATGGCCCTAGGGTGGTGGGGGTTTCTGAGGTCCCCCGGTCGGGCGTGGCTGGGCTGGGGGGGGGGGTGTACCCAGGTTTGGCAGGAGTCACACTGTGGGCTGCCCTTGCCAGGATGCCCAGCCCAACTCGGGTCTGCTGCAGGCCTCGGTCATCACGCTCTACACCATGTTTGTCACCTGGTTGGCCTTATCCAACGTCCCCGGTGAGTAGAGGCCTGGGTTCCAGGTGGCCTGGTCTTCCTCCTGGGCTGGGGACCCTCAAAGATGACGGGGACATTCCCAGCCCATTCCAAGACTTAGTCCTTCGGGGAGGTGGGAGGACCCCATCTGTTCCTGGAGCTGTCTCTGTTGTTTTGTCTGCTGCGTGCTGTCGCCGGGACTTGAGTGTTGGTTGTGTGTCTGTCTGTCCCTTGGCTGTCCATCTGAGCCCATCCTCTGGGCTCCCTGGCTACAGACCTGGCCTGCGTGGGCTGAGGGTGACCATGCTCGCCTCCCCAGACCGGAAATGCAACCCCACCCTGCTGACCCACTTGGACAATGGGACGGTCCTGGCAGGCCCTGAGGGCTACGAGACCCAGTGGTGGGACGCACCGAGCATCGTGGGTCTCATCGTCTTCATCCTGTGCACCCTCTTCATCAGGTAGGGTGGGGCCTGGTTTCTGGGAAGGAATCGTGATTGGGAGCCCTGAGGCACAAGTGACGGGAGGATATGGGCGCTGGGACACCAAGCTGGAAGGCGCCTCCACAGGCAGCACATCCAGCCCCGGCACTGCGCTGGCGGGGAAACTGAGCCCCTCAGAGGGCACAGAGTGACTGGGCAGCGGAGGTGGGGCTGAGCCCTGCCTCCTGGCCCAAGGCCTCTCCTGAGCCTGGGTTGCCGTGTGCCCAGCTCAGCCGTGTGCAGGCAGCTGTGGTGCCAGGGCCGGAGCCTGGACGGGGGCCAGCGGGTCCAGGCTCCATCACTCACACCGCTTCCCCTTTCCAAGCTTCAGCGTCCTTTTCAGCTAAAGGATGATAACCTCTAATGCCCAGGGTGGCTTGTGACCCCACAGTGTCCCTTGAGAAAAAGCAGCTCATTCTTAAGATCACATGTGCTCTTAAGAGCACATTCTTGAAGGGGTCTTAGCAAGTGCTTATCAGCGTGGACTTGAGCCTGGCACCCTGGGCAAGTCTCTCAGCCTTTCTGTGCTTCAGTTTCCTTATCTGTAAAACAGGAATAAAAATACTACTTACTGCATTGGATTGTTGAAGAGTTATGAGGAGTTAATATGTACAAGGCACTTAGAAAAGAACTTGGCAAGCAGTAGGTGCCAAATAAGTGTTTGCCATTATTGCAAAGAACTATTAATATTTGCACAGCTGGGTGGCTGGGAGTGGCTGTTTTGTGTCACCAGACGGTAATATCAAGTATACTTGTTGTTGACACTGGCAGACTCAGGTATTGCCTCCCTGCGGCCTGGCATTTCTCCAGGTGCCACTTTGTGTGTCTGCACCTCCGCCCTGATCTTTTCTCCCCCAGTCACCCTTCCTGGGCAGCGCCCGTTTGCCTGTAAGCAGCACACCTGCTTCTAGGCTCCTGGGCTAGAACATTTTGAGGCTGTTTCACATTTCGTTTTGTTTTCACCTTTTTCAAAACATTTTCTCCTAGTGGAGTTGGGGCAGTTCACAAACATCTCTCTTCTTTGTCCTCTCCTTTGATTTCTCTTCCAACCCGGAAGGGCCGTCACCTCCATCTTACAGATGAGGAGACTGAGACTTGGTGAGGAGCAGCCACTTGTCCGAGGCCATGAGCGCACAGTGGCCGTGGTGCTGGAGCTCACTTCCCTGCCCCCGAGCTCTATCCCTCCCCATCCCCAGCGTGGGCGCAGAGCTGTGCTTCCTGATGCTTCTAATACACCTCCCTGGCCTTCAGTCACTGGGCTGCACCTTGGAGAGCCCACAGATCCCATCTGTTCTTAGCACAGTTCTTAAAACCCAGGAAGCAAGGAAGCATAAACAGCCACGCGGGCAGGGACCACTGATGATCGCTCTTGCCCCCAGCTGGATGGCCCAGATCTAGGCTCATGTGCACTAGAGATATCAGCACAGTATTTGGTGATTGGGGTCAACTGAAGCTCAGCAAGGGGTGATTTTTCAATTTGATGGAATGGGCTGGAATCCAGGCCTTTGTTCACTTTTTTCAGGATACAAGTTGGATCTTCAAAATTGTATATGTGTCTCAAACTATTAAATGTAGTTAAAAACATCAAGACCTCATTGTAGAAAAGCAATGACAGAAATCATTACTATTATTCTCTCTTTATTACAAACATAGAGAAAGGGGAGGCAGTGGGTAATGCTACTTAGCTAAAATGAATAAAAGGTAAACAAATGTACCAGCAAATGAGCATTCTTATGAATATTTTTAATGAATGTAGTACCTGGTACGATCCTTTGCGGTACTAAGTTCTCAACACGTGTTTGTGGAGATGGCAAATAAACAACCAAAATAACAGGGGCCGCTTATCTGGTTTCTACTCTGTGCCAGGCACAGTGCTGGGCCTTCAAACACCATTACTCCATTTAATCCTCCCAGCAACCCTATAAGGGAGGTACTGTTATCTCTGAATTTACAGACGAGGAATCAGAGGCTCAGAGAGGTTAAGTGTCTTGCCCAAGGTCACACAGGGAGTAGGGGTAGAGTTGAGAGTCAAGGCAGTTTGTTAACTCCAGGGCCCAGGGCCTAACGTCCAGGCCGCCGGCTCCCGAGGCTCTGGGACCCTGGTGCCCATGGGCATCATGGCCAATGCCGTGGTGCGTGAGGCCTCCTGGCACTGCCCACCCACCCACCTCAGTGGTGACGGCCTGACAGCCACACGCACATCCTCCCCTCGCCTCCCCCAGTCTGCGCTCCTCGGACCACCGGCAGGTAAACAGCCTGATGCAGACGGAGGAGTGCCCGCCTGTGCTGGAGGCCACGCAGCAGCAGCAGGTGGCGGACTGCGAGGGCCGGGCCTTCGACAACGAGCAGGACAGCGTCACCTACAGCTACTCCTTCTTCCACTTCTGCCTGGTGCTCGCCTCTCTGCATGTCATGATGACGCTCACCAACTGGTACAGGTGTGTGGACGGAACCGCAATGTCCGCAGTGCGCGTGCCACTTCCCTTCCCCTCCAGCCCTGCACTGGAGTTTAAGACTTGGGCATGGAGGTGTCTCTCTAGGACCCTCCAGGGAGCCTGCCTCATCAGTGCCCCGGTTTCCCTGCCAGTGCCTAGTCCACGCAGTAGCTGGTACCTTCGCTAAGTGCTGAGAAGTGGGAATCACGGGAGGTGAGGCTGGGCCTGTGCAGGGCAGACCAGGTTTACAGATCAGGGTGGTGATTTGGGTTATGGGGTCGGATTTGGGATTCATGGTTTGAGGGTTAGGAGTAGGGTGTGGGGTCAGAATCAAAGTCACAGGGTCAAGAATAGGAGTCCTGAAGTCGAGAGTTGGGATTGGGGCCATATAAAGTAACAAATTTGGTCATTTGGTTAAAATTGGGGTTACAAGTCCAGAAAGCCAGGATTGAAGTGACCAGGTCAAGGAGCTAAGATCAGAGTAACTAGGTTAGCGGCCAGAACTGGGGTCACAGGGCCAAGGGTCAAAATTGAGGTCAGAGATATCAGAACTGTGGTCATAGGGTCAAGGATGGGGTTATGGGATTGAAGGTCAGAGTCAACGTTAGAGGTCAGGACTAAAGTTAGGAGCTTCTGGGTCCCAAAGTCAGGGACCAGGAGTGCGGTCACGGAATTAGGATCACAAGGTTAGCGACCAGAATCAGGTCACAATATTATGCCTAGGACTTGGGTCAAGGTTGGAATTGAGGTCAGGTTCAGGTCTATGGTACAAGGCCATGAGCTCTATGTAGGGTCTTAAGGCCAAGTGTCAAAAATATCAAAGGGCTTCCCTGGTGGTGCAAGGTCAAGAGTCCGCCTGCCGATGCAGGGGACACGGGTTCACGCCCCGGTCCGGGAAGATCCCACATGCCGTGGGGTGGCTGGGCCCGTGAGCCATGGCCGCTGAGCCTGCGCATCCGGAGCCTGTGCTCCACAGCGGGAGAGGCCACAACAGTGAGAGGCCCGCGTTTCGCAAATAAATAAATAAATAAATAAAAATCAGAGATGGGGCTAGGGTTTACAGGGTAAGAGCCAGAGGTGAAGTCAGGGGTCGCAACTGGATCCTAAGGTCGGGGCCGGGACTGAGGTCACAGCGTCAGGGCCAGGCTCACTGGGATGATGGTGTGTTCCAGACCCGGTGAGACCCGGAAGATGATCAGCACGTGGACCGCCGTGTGGGTGAAGATCTGTGCCAGCTGGGCAGGGCTGCTTCTCTACCTGTGGACCCTGGTAGCCCCCCTCCTCCTGCCCAACCGTGATTTCAGCTGAGGCGGCTCCCTGCGGCCAGCCCACCTGGTGCTTCGGGGCTCAGTGACAGCAGGCTGAGCGCCCGCCGCGCCTCCGGGACGTGCCTCTGAGCTGGGCCCCTCTGTTCTTAGTGCCTTCAGGGAGGAGGAGCATCAGGCCCCTCCCTCCCGCTGCCCCCCCACGCCCACCATGGAGCTGCCTCCTCCTTCCCCTCACCCCCATTCGCCCACTCTTGCCCTCTTGGGAAAAAAGGGCCCCTTGTTCTAAGGCTCCCCAGGAGAGGGTCCTGAAGGAGGGAAACACTGAGAGCTGCTCAGAAAGCAGGAGTGCTCACCGCGATGGGGTGCCCAGCACTGGGGCCCGGGTATTCCTGACCATGTACTCCAGGACACCCCGTCCCCTTCCTGGGCTCCGTGCCTTACTGAGTCTCTAAGACTCTGCCAATAAAGAAGCCGGTGTGTGTGCCTCCCATGTCTGTGCCCTTCCCCCTTGGCACGGGCCCCATCCCGTCTGGGCCCAGTGCAGGGGCTGGGAACAGAATGTCAGGGCAGAGGGGCTGAAGGGCCAGACCATGAGGGGCCTTGAAGGTCAGACAGAGGGGCCCTGGCTCTGTCCTCTGGGCCATGGAGAGCCTGTGGGCTGGGGCTATAGAGGAAGGAGGGGCTTTGGCAAAAGGGAGCCTGGGGGTCAGAAAAGGGGGCCCTGGAGCAGTGTCCATATGCAGGGTGATGAGGCCAGAGTCGGGGTGGAGAGGGGGCTCACGTGGGGAGGCTGAGAGGCTGGTCTTCGGGCCATCTTACCAGCGCCCATCCTGAGGTCCTGCCCACCTCTGACCTGCCTCTAGGGTCCTCCTGAAGAACTTGTCACCACCCTCCACTTCTCCCTGCTGTAGACGTTGGCCCCTGCTCTGGCCCCAGGGTGTGGTGGGGAAGAGTGTGTGCTCTAAAGTCAGCCAAGCTGCCTGGATCCGCTGAA
This sequence comes from Tursiops truncatus, assembly GCF_011762595.2. Lineage (NCBI taxonomy): Eukaryota > Metazoa > Chordata > Mammalia > Artiodactyla > Delphinidae > Tursiops > Tursiops truncatus. Next base: position 159,167,893 of record NC_047034.1, on the reverse strand, counting down.
CTGCAAGAGCCATGGGGCTCCTGTGGGGCTCCGGGCAAGTCTTCCCCTCTGGGCCCTGGCTCCTCATTCAGCAGATGGAAAAACGCCACCTGTACCCAGGCTGCTGTGAGGCTCAGGTGAAACAGGTTACCCATTTCTGAAGGCGCACAGCGATGTGCGGGGGACGGACAGGCTCCTGGCTGGGGCCTCCTGAGCCTGGTCTTGACGTTGTGATGTCCATCCTCAGGTCATAACAGAAATCGAGGTGACTGGGGTTTGTTGGGGGCTGGGATGCAGTGGCCAGGGACGCAGCCCACTTCTGAGGAGCTTTAGGGTCATGGGGGCAGCACAGGTGCACGGGTGCACCAAGGAGGTGCCTGCCACAGCCCCTGTCAGGACAGTGGGAGTCGGCCAGATCGGGGGAGCGAAAACGCCCAAGGGACAGGACGCGGCATGTGAGCAAGAGAGCAGGGTGTTGGAGGACCAATGAGAAACGTAGGGTGGTTGCAGTGCAGAGGGCATGTAGGGGTCAGGAGGTGGTGAGCTTCGGAAAGTTGGGCTGGGCCTGAGTCACACAGGCCCTTGAGGGCCGTGGTGAGGAGACCAGATACTGTCCTGAGGGTAGAGGGGAGCCATGGAGGGTTTCTGAGCAGGGGAGAGGCCGTGAAGTTGTGAGCTGACCAGGGGGTGGTCCTGGAGGGTTTAGAGCAGAGTAGTGACGTGGTCAGATGGGTATTTTAGAAAAATTTTCCTGGATGAAGTGGAGGGTGTAGCAGCTAGAGGCAGGTACCAGGGCCCAGGGTGGAATGGGTGGGGGCCTGGAGTCGGGCAGGGGCCGAGGAAGCCTTCTCTCACCTTGAGACAGATCTTGTGGATGCTTTTGTCCCCTGGTAGCTTTCAGCTGAAGGAGACCTCTCCACGGAGCAGCCTGAGCTTCCTCCCTGCAACACATGAGATTTCATTTCTCTCCTTGTTTCACTTTAGGGAGAAAAAGCCCACTTTGTGCTCCCGATAACCTTTTTCAAAGGTTTGTAGAAGTGGGCACTTTTATCCTGCTTTTGTATCCTTGTTGCTCTACAGTTTTTCAATTATTCATTCAACAAACATGTACTGAGCATGATTTGTGCCAGGGTCTGGGCTGGGGCAGGCCTGGCAGGGAAGGAAGCTGGAACCAGACTGAAGAGCCTGAATGCTGGCTAAGGAGTTTCAGGTCCCAGTTTGGCTCTGAGAAGCCACCTCGTATCCCCCAGGCAGGGAGCTCTCCCTCCGTGTTTCCTCATCCCCTGTTCTCTCTGGCGAGACAGTGGTCACACTCCTGTACCTGGTGGTCGATGGGGGTGTCAGGTGTCAGGCCTGACCCACTGCCCCCCCAGGGGCTAGGAAGCCCACTCAGCCTGCTTGCTGTATCCCCCTCATCCCCTGCTGCTCAGCATCATGGCTTCCACACATCCTCCCTCCCCCATCTTTCCTCCATCACCTCCTTCCTCTTTTCCTTCATATCCTCTTCTCTATCCCCTCTCTTCTCTCTCACTCTCCTTTATCACCTCCCTTCCTTTGCCAGTCTGTGGGACAGGCTGTAGGACCCCAGCTCTTTTTGTCTGCCAGCGCTGACAGGCTGGGCTTCCCTGCTGGACTGCTAATGGGGAAGCGGCTGCCCTCATCCCCGGAGACCTGTGCTCTGTCCCTGGACACCTGCTGCCCGACACCTGCTTCCCAACACCTGGGCTGTGGTCCCTGCAGCGATACCACCAGCAGCCTCAACCCAGCCTGCTCTGGAGCAACTTTGGACAAAGTTGTAGAACAAATATCTGGGCAGAGTGGGTGCAAGACCTGCAGATCACGTGGGGAAACAGGCAGTGTGGTGCGCTGGAAAGGGCTCTGGGCTCGGCTCCAGTTCTGTTTCCATGGCTGTCTCACCACTATCTTGTCACCTGAAGTTAGGCAACTCAGTTCCTCTCTCTGGGCCTCAATTGCAGTTTCCGTAATATGGCAATAGTAGCTGTTTTGTAAACCGTAAAACATGGTGCTTTCATGGGACAAACACTGGTTAACCAGCAGACATTCCCAAGCCCCTTCTCCCTTTCCTGCCTCTGTCACAAAGGTGGGAAAAGTCAACTGTCACTTTGCAGCTTCCCTGAGAGTTAGAAGTGGGTACCTGAAAACATTCTAGCTAAGTAGACCCAAGTAGGGATGCTAAGGAGCAATTCTAGAAAAGTTTCTGATTTTCTTTTACAAGGCACTACTCATTCCCCCTTTTCCTATTTTAACACAAATACGATGCCTGGAGCCACAGCAGCTATCTTGGGACAATGAGGCAAAGAGCCTGAGGATGAGAAACCAACATGGTGAGGATTGTGGTACAGAAAAATGGAAGGAGTCTAAGTCCCTGGTGCTCTTTTGAGCTGCTGCATCAACCCTACTGTACCTGACTCCAGACTTCTGTTATGTGAGGAAAACAAACACCAGTAAATTTAAGCCCCTATTAGTTGGGCATTAAGTTCCTTGCAGCTGAATACATTTCTAAATGATATAACATGTGAGATGTTTAGTGATAATAAAAATAATAAACAGGAGAAACTTACCTCCATTCCTCAGGACTATGGGCTAGCGACAGTATAGCACCCCCATATATATGTGTATATTTATAAATAACTGTATACTGTATATGTTTATATATACATACCTATATGTTTAGTAGCAGGAGAGATTGTGACAAGATGTTTTTTTTTTCCTGCCCCTGCCCCGGACTTCAGCCCTGCTCCCATGATCTGACTAGCTTGGCACCTCTGCTTTACTCTTTCCCTCTTTCCCATGGACACTATTATACTTTGTGATATTGTGATCAAATATATATCTGGTCTTTGCCCATTTCTGGCACAGAGCTCCTAAAACCCTTGGAATTTCCTTAGTGATAAGAGTGAAAAAGTGGACAAGACAGTTTTTTGAGATATTAAATTTTCTCTCCTCTGCCAAACACATGGGAGAAGAAGGTTCTGGACCTCCTTGTCTTGGGGGAGGTCTGAGGAAGAGTGGGAAGCAGGAGAGAGAGGTTACCTGCAAAATATACTTCCCCTTCTGCCTTTGGTATCCAAAAGTCCAAGTTTGTTGAGCAGCTTCTGGGCAGTGGGGGAGGGGGTGGTGATGGGGGCAGCAGAGGCACCTCCTGGACGGAGAGGAGAGAGCCCCAAAGGAACTTGATTAGGGATGGGGGTGGTTCTTCCCAGGCCCCAAAGAAGTTCTCTATGACTGGAAGAGGAGGCCAAGGGCTGTGAGTTCTATGAGCAACTCCTGCTGAGTTGGGGGAGCCAGGCAGAGCGCGGGGAGCAGGTGAGACCTCAAAGGGTGGAAGCATAGTTCCCTGCCCTGCCCGAGCTGCCCCCCGCCCCATACCACATCTTTCTTGCTCTGTCCACTGCCTTGCTGCTACTTGCAACCCCAGGACTTTTGCACTATCCAGGAGGGGTCATGTGTGTTGGGGAGGAAAATGAAAAATGGCTGAGGTTGAATTTCCCACCAGCCTGGCTGGATGGGGCTTTGCATAGAAAGAAAGTTGATATAAAACAAGTGAACAGGGCTTCCCTGGTGGTGCGGTGGTTAAGAAGCCGCCTGCCAGTGCAGGGGACATGGGTTCGATCCCTGGTCCGGCAGGATCCCACATGCTGCAGAGTAACTCAGCCCGTGTGCCCCAACAATTGAGCCTGAGCTCTAGAGCCCGTGAGCCACAACTACTGAGTCTGCGAGCCACAACTACTGAGCCCGCGTGCCACAACTACCGAAGCCCACGCACCTAGAGCCCGTGCTCCGCAACAAGAGAAGCCACCGCAATGAGAAGCCCGCGCACCGCAACGAAGAGTAGCTCCCGCTCGCTGCAACTAGAGAAAGCCCACGTGCAGCAATGAAGACCCAAAGCAGCCAAAAAATAAAAAATGTAAAAATAAAATAAAACAGATATTCTGTTTCTTGCACACCTGTGAATTGAGCTTGATACCCCCTTTAAAATAGCTGTAGATATAGGCTGATTTATGGCAACCCCGTCCCCCCAAAAAACAGTACAGGAGTGTGAAAAGCATTCATCTATTTCATTTTTTCAAGCAGCAGCACAGGATTCTATTGAGTGAATATTCTATCATTAATTTAACTAATCCTCAGTTAACGGGCATCCACATTGTTTTCAGTGGTTTTTTTGTTTGTTTGCTTTTGTCTTTCCTACTACCAGCCGCTGTGTTTCTTCTGGCAGCTTGCTGAGCTGCAGGAAGGTGGACTCCAGAGCCAAGATCCTCTAGGTTCTTATCTCAGTTTTGCCCATGAGCTACCCTCACCTCTCTGGGTCTCAGTTTCCCCATCTGCAGAATGGGGATTGTACTAGCACCCACCCCATGGGATGTTGCCGTGGTCAGTGAAATCACATCCGTAAAGGGCCTGGCACCGTGCTCGGCTCACCGTAGGAGTCAAAGAAAGGGTGCCTCCTTCCTTTTGCTGGCTATCAGTCCTCAGGGACTGAGACAAAAGTCTAGGCCAAAAGATGAGGTCACCTTAGCCTTCCCTCTACCTCCAGAGACACCTGTCCTTTGCCTCTCTGGAGGAGGATGTGAGTGACAGGTGGCAGGAGGTAGGGAGAAAAATTGTAACAGGAGCCAACATTTATTGAACAGTTCCTGTGCACCGAGCCTGGAGCAAGGAACTTCAACGCCAATAGCAAGTCTATTAGTGTACAGAGAAAGCAATTCATAAGACAAAGAAAAGATGGAGACCTTGACTCCCCCATCTTCTCTGATCCCCAGTCTAAATTAGCCTTCCCATTTCTCTTAGTTTTCTTAAAAACTCTACACTTCTCTGCATACATAGCCTTTATTACGGTGTGATTATGTATCCATTTGTGTGATGATCGCTGTATTGTCTGACTTCCCCTAAGGTCAAGGAGGGTGAGAACCTACTCTCGTTGTTTATCATTTCCCTGGTGCCTAGAACAGAGCCTGATAAACAGAAAATGCTCAATAAGAGAAAGGTTAGTTGATTGACTGATCATCTGAATGAGTATTAGTTGATTCTGGAGTAGCCATGAGAAAGCCTAGGGGACAGAGAGTTTATAGCAGAGTAGGAAGGGCCAGAGACCTGGGCTGAGGTCAAGAGGCCTGGGTTCTGGTACTGAATGTGCAGGGTCAGAGGAAAATTCCGAGGAATGGCTTTGAAGCTGAGACCAGCAAAATAGGTGGGAATTGGGTGGTTCAAAGAGCACAGGAAGACTGCCCAGGGCAGAGAACTGCATGGCAGCGGCTCTGCAGTAAGAGGACAGGACCATCGAGGAGCTGAGGAGCTCGAGCAGCATGGTAAGGGGTCAAGTGGTGGAGGTGGGGAGGTTCAGGCTATGGAGTTCAGAGGTCGCAGACTGGTGACCGGAATGCATGTTTGGTTTGGCCCTTGTTCTATGTTTAAAACAACAAGAACCTCAACAAAGATTATGGTGCCTTGCTCTGGAGCACACCTTCCATCTACCTCAGCTTCCCCTGCCCCTCCTCAGCATCCCCCTGCTGCTTCATCATTTTTTTAATAAATTTATTTATTTATTTATTTTTGGCTGTGTTGGGTCTTTGTTGCTGCTCGTGGGCTTTCTCTAGTTGCAGCGAGCAGGGGCTATGCGGTGCGCGGGCTTCTCACTGTCGTGGCTTCTCTTGTTGTGGAGCACAGGCTCTAGGCACTCGGGCTTCAGTAGTTGTGGCACGTGGGCTCAGTAGTTGTGGCTAGTGGGCTCTAGAGCACAGGCTCAGTAGTTGTGGTGCATGGGCTCAGTTGCTCCGTGGCATGTGGGATCTTCCCGGACCAGGGCTCAAACCCATGTCCCCTGCATTGGCAGGTGGATTCTTAACCACTGTGCCACCAGGGAAGTCTCTGGTTTATGTTTTAAAAGACAGTATGACGTCAGGGGGTGGAAGAAGGTCAGAGTGGGATCAGGGTGACCATTTGGGAGGTGACCATAGTAGACAGGGAAGGAGGTGACTGACTAGTGTGACAGCCCAGGAGATGGTGCAGTGTGAGCTGAGCTGGGAAATTTTTTGGACGTAAAACCAGCAGAAATTGCTGATGGGTTAGACATGGGGGTGTGAATAAAAGAGAAGAATCAAGGATGAGCCCTGGCTTTTGGCCTGAGCAACTGGGTGAATGTTATCTATTGCGATGTGGACAACTGGAGTTGGATTCGGAGAGAAGAGGTCATCAGATTTCTGTTTGGGATGTTAGAACGTCCAAGGGGAGCTACTGAGAGGCTGCATAGTTCAGGGGTTGAGAGCAAGGGCTCTGGAGCCAGACTGGCTGGGCTGGATTTCTGGCCTTTTAGTAACTGTATGGCCAAGTTATTTTAATCTACTTTAAACCAATGCCTTAATTTTATCATCTGTAAAGTGAGAATACTTATGGTACTCATTTCATAGGATTAATGAGGAGGAAATGAGTGAATTTATGTACAGTGCTTGGGACAAATATGTACTATATGTATTGTTGTTATGGTTATGATGAGGCCAAGCCAGCAGTTAGATATAAGAGTCTCGAGCTTAGGAGAGACACCAGGGCTGGAGCCATTCACTTATAAAAGATACATGTACAATTACTAGACTGGATGATTCTTCCTGGGGGAGAATACAGAGAAGTACATGGACATGCATGTTGTTGTATTCACCACTGTATCCCCAGTACCTCACACAGTCTGCATATAATAGGTGCTCAATGAACGTGTGTTGAGTGGGTACGTTTCCCTTGGCAGAAGGCTCCTCTAGTGGCCAGACTGACCATGTCTGACCATGTCTGTCTTCCAGATGGAGTCCCCACCACCCTTGGGCCCTTTCACTGCTATATTCCCAGAGCTCAGCACGGGGCCTGGCACAATAGGCCCTCAATAAGTACTAGTAGCAGTTGGAAGAGTAAAAGGATACCTACAGGTGTGCCTAGCTCAGGGACGAACACAGAGTAGGCCTGACCTTGGAACCTGTGCATGAACGTGACTGTTGGCACTTGGCAGCTGCGCCACCCCATTCTGTGTTCTCACTGGGTTCCTGGGCTCTAAGCTCAGGAACTAGATGTTCCAGACTCTTTTACTGGCAAGATTATGGGTACAGTTCAGAGTGTCCTGAAGAAACGCGCTCACATGATATTTAGAAGGTGGAAGAGGGTAGAATCCATCTTTCCTTCTTTGGCAACCATGATAGATGTGTGGCCTTCTGCAGATGTAAGTTTTTACAGCAGCTGGATGACTCCATCCTCCGTCCCACTGCCAGTCTTCGGCCTCGGGACTGCAGGACAGCACTGACTGCAATGTGGGCCAGAACTTACTATAGTTTCTCGACTCCAGGTGGCAGCAACATTCTAACTCTTCATATCTAGCTATGCTGTGACTCTTGACCCTAGAAGCTGGTGGCATCTCCTGACTTTACTCCTGATACCTTCTTTGCAAACATCTAATTCCCTGTGTTAAATTCCTTCCTGCTTGAAACACCTAGAGTGGCTTTTGTTTTCTTGATGGAACTCTGGTCAATACAGCAACCTTCAGGGAGGGACAGGGTTGTGTTGCAGAAAGAGCTGGGACTCTGGAGCCAAGCAAGACTGGATTTTCATCCAGTCTTGTCCATTTTTTTAGCTGTGTAAGCTTGGGCAAGTCACTTTGTCATTCTTTGCCTCAGTTTCTCCTTCTCTAAAATGAATATATAATTAAGTAGTTAATCATCATCATTTATTAAGTATATAACATGAAATAAGCACTTTTCTAAATGCTTTGACTATATTAACTCATTGCATTGTTCCTTAATAATCCCATGGTCAGATTTTAGATATTTAAAACAAAATTTTAAAATTGAGGTAAATTAACAGGAAATTAACAATTTTAAGGTGTACCCTCCAGTGTCATTTCATACTTTCACAACGTTGCTCAAGCATCACCTTTATCCAGTTCCAGAATATTTTCATTTTCCCAAAAGGAAACCCCATACCCATTAAGCAGTCACTCCTCATTCCCTCCTCCCCTCAGCCCTTGGCCACCACTAATCTGCTTTGTCTCTATGAATTTACCTCTTCTGGACATTGCGTATAAATGGAATATGCGACCTTTTGTGTCTGGCTTCTTTCACTTAGCATAATGTTGTTGACGTTCACCCATGTTGTAGCAGGTATCAGTACGTCATTCCTTTTACGGCTGAATGATATTCCAGTGTGTGGAGACACCACATTTTGTTTACAAATATTTGGGTCGTTTCCACTTTTTAACTATTATGAATAATGTTGCTATGAGCACTCATGTACAAGTGTTTGTTTGAATAGCTGTTTTCATATCTCTTGGGTATATACACACATAGAAGCAGGTGCTAAAATTGTGTGTTTGTGAATGTGTGGATGTCCCACCCTGATATGAGGCTACACCGTGCCACTGGCTGCCCAGAGAGAGAGGGCAGAACACCATGGCGTCCTGTGCCAACTCTCCTCTGGGCAGTAAGCCAGAATGTGCACTGGGTTGGTCTCTTCTCTGAGTTGAATCCCAAGATCTTAACTAGTGCCTGGAGACAGGCCAGCCTGAGCCATGACCTCATCTTATTGGACTGTTTAGGCTTTTCTGAGAACTCTTAAGATCACCCAGCACAGTCTGAGTGAGATGCCTCCACCCAGCTAAGAGTCTTTAGAACATTCTGTAACCAAGGCAGGACAACTGCTCCACTCCCTAGTAGGTGCATAATGACTACAGGTGAATAAGGTGACTTTGGACACATTTCTTGAAATGGACACATTTCTTGAAATGGAGACTCAGTTTCCTCTCCTGTGAAATGGCAATAATAATGCCTTCTTCCTTCCTTCACTCACTCACTCTTTTCATTCATTCATTCACCAACTATGTATTGTGCACCTATCCTGTGCCTGGCCTTGTTCCAGGCACTGAGGACACAATGGTCAGCAGCAGACATCGTGCCTACCATCCCGGGGCTGGTAGTCCCATGGAGGAGATGGATATAAACCCAATAGCCACACAAACACATGTGAAGTTCTAAATGTGTCAAGGGCTATGATGATGGAAAGGTAGCCAGAGCTATGACCTTCCATAACAAGAAGATTCAACCTGCCTGAAAAGGGGTGGATGGCTTCACTGAGGAAGTGCTACTTGAGCTGATGTCTGAAGCAGGAGTGTAGTGGTATCATGCGATCTATATTTTTTTGGCTGCACCACGCGGCATGCGGGATCTTAGTTCCTCGACCAGGGATCGAACCTGGGCCCCTGCAGTAGAAGCACAGAGTCCTAACCACTGGACCATCAGGGAAGTCCCAGTATCACATGTTCTTAATTTACATTTCCCTGATGACCAGTGATGTTGGGCACTGTTTTATATGCTTACTGGACAGTTGAATACCCTTTTGTGTGTGTGTGTGTGTGTGTGTGAAGTGCTTGTTTAACTTATTTCCCCCAGCTTTATTGAGGTATGATTGGCAAATGAAATTGTAATGTATTTAAAGTATACATCTGATAAAGTGATGATTGATATACATATGGTACATTTGGTAATATGTATCAGTACATTTGGTGAAGTGGTGATTTGATATACATATACACTATAAAACTATTCCCACAATTACGTTTTTGAACACATTCATCACCTCATAGAGTTCCTTTTGGCGGGGGACGGGGGGATGAGAATGCTTAAGAGCTACTCTCTTAGCAAATTTCAAGTATATAAGACAGTATTATTAACCATAGTCACCATGCCACACATGCCATACATTAGTGTACATTAGATCCTCAGAACTTATTCATCTTATAACAGAAAGTTTGTTCTTTTTGACCAGTCATTCCTTATTTCTCCTCTCCCTCAACCCCTAACAATCACCATTGTAGACTGTTTTCATGAGTTTGACTGTGGTTTTTTTTAGATTTTATATGTCAGTAATATCGTACCACACAATATTTGTCTTTTTCTGTCTGGCTTATTATACTTAACACGTTGACATCCAATTTTGTTCATGTTGTTACAGATGGCAAGATTTCCTTCTTTTTAAAGGCTGAATAATATTCCACTGTATATCTGTTGAACTCTATTGCCCATTTTTAAATTGGGTCATCTTGTAGACGCTTCTTGAGAAGTGCGTCCTTTTATTGACATACGTTTTGCAAATATATTTTGCAAATACCTTCACCAATCTCTGTCTTATCTTTTCACTCCCTTACTGTTGTCTTCTGATGAACAGTAGTTCTTAATTTTAATGGAATCCAATTTATTATTTTTTTCTTTTACGATGCTTGTTTTGCCCTGCTGATGAAACTTTTGCCTCCCCCAAAGTCAGAAATATATTCTTTACTTTTTTCTTTTGGAAACTTTGTTGTGCTACTTTTCACAGTTAGGTCTATTCTCAAACTCATATGACCACTGCTGTTATTTGTCTTATCAACCCTTACTCTTCCTTCAGAATCTAGTTCCATCACTGGCTTTTCTTTGGAACACTGCGACCGCTCTAGACTTATTTAAAATGCAGTTATATCACTGAACACACTGTGTTTCAATCAGGATTCAGTTACATGCCGGCTAGTCTAAGCAGGAAGGAATTTTTCAGGGTGCTAAGTGGCTCACAGAATGATGGGGTGAGCTGAAGAAAGAGGCTCCAGTTCGAATTTTCAAGAACAGCTCTCAGAACTCGACAATCAAGAGCACGGCTCTAATTAGAAAGATTAGGCTCCAGAACCACATCACTGCCACAGCTAAGAAGCTGCCACTAAGGTACCAAGCCATGCCTGCTATAATCCTTGGTAGCAGAATGAATGAGTGTCCAGTCTTATTCTCAATGTCTACCAAGCAAGGGAAACCACATCGTTACTAACTGTGCTTCTGAAAAACCAAATGTCTCCACAATTGTGCTGCTAGGCGAAATGGCAAAAACAACGGGAAGATGGCCTCCATCTCGCTTCCATTTTCCTAAATCTGGCGTAAGTGAATCTGATTGCCCTTTACATAAATCCCCTGAGCCTGGCTGCCAGGGGCCCTGGGAGAGCACACTGGAAGGAGGGTGCTGTCCCAGTGTATCCATCATACACAGTATTGTGATATGTGTGCTCTTTTCTGTCTTTCTTACTGGAAGGGATGTGTTCCAGGAGGGCAGGGTTCTATTAACCTTCGTGTATGCCCAGTGACTAGGTATAGTGTAGGGGTTGGTTAAATGTTTGTGGTATGAATTAATTAAATGTGTTTCTGCTTATTGCCTGTATGTCACTTAGGATACTTTTAGTTATAGCCAACTGAACAGCCAATTCAAATTTGTTAAAAAAAAAATAAAGAGAGTCTATTTGTTCATGCAACTAAGAAAGGCAGAAGTAGATCTCACAGCAGGTGAGGCTTGATCAAGCTGCCCAACAATGTCACCAAGGGCCTAATTTCTTGTCATCTCACTGGTCTGACTTCTTTCTCTGATGTTGGTTTCATTTTCTGTCCTTGTGGGTTTTATTTTCTAGTGAAGATGAACAGATGATTTTATTTTATTTTTATTTTTTTAAGATGTATTTATTTATTTTTGGCAGCATCGGGTCTTAGTTGCGGTGCACGGGCTTCTCTCTAGTTGTGACGTGTGGGTTTTCTCTCTCTAGTTGTGGAGTGCAGGCTCCAGGGCAGGTGGGCTCTGTAGTTTGCAGCATGCGGGCTCTCTAGTTGAGGAGCTCGAGCTCAGTAGTTTTGGCGTGCGGGCTTAGTTGCTCCACAGCATGTGGAATCTTAGTTCCCTGACCAGGGATCGAACCGGCGCCCCCTGCATTGCAAGGCGGATTCTTTACCGCTGGACCACCAGGGAAGTCCCAGATGATTTTAAAATATGGACTATATAGTGTATTAAAAGCTGAGATATGCTCTGAAGAATAAATAAAAGAGGAATAAAATAATAAATAATGAATTAAACTTAAAAAAAAACAGGATTGGAGGGCGGGTCAGCCAGTGGTTCTTAACCTCTTCTGTGCCATGGGCCTCTGACAGTCTGGTGAAGCTTAAGGACTCCTCAGAATGTTTTAAATGCACAAAATAAAATATATAAGACTACAAAGGTAACCAATTATATTAAAATAATGAATAAACAAACTTATGATGGGGTAATATATGTATTTTTATAGATACTTAATATAATAAGATATTTTAAATACCAACAAGTCAAAGCTTTAATTTTATTTTAAAATGACACATCAACGTGAGACACTTACCCAGTTTTAATAAGAACATTAAACAGTGAGGTGAACTTTGACTTACCGCCTTCCGCTTGTTGATCAACAAACTATGTAGGGAAAGGAGCCTGGAAAGCAATTAACATACCTGGGTCACTGATATGAGACCACGAGACATAACTGTTTGGTGACTGAACATCTACTAGGCACAGAGTTACCTGATATTGGCTGGCAATGCAGGAGCAGCAGATGAGAACATTTTGATCACATGTATTCAGCAGCAAGTTTAATAATTATTTTAATTTAGAAGTAATAATGAACGTAAAGGATATTTTGAGAGGTTTGCAACCACTGCAATGTAATATGAATATCTGTGATTTCCACTGGTGACAGACACAGGTACTGATCATGTGACTGTGGTTTGCTACCTATATTTATAATGAAAGAAAATGATAAATTTCAGTGAGAGGCTGGTGAAAATTAAGATATAAGCACTTTCCTATATGGACATCCTGAATTCTATCTGTGGCCCCCAGGTCAAGCAGGTAAATCATTCATTGCCACCGCACCCAGAGGTGAGATTAGAATTATCCAACTTCTAATGGTTGGAAAATTCTGATATGATAGGGAAGGTGGGGAATGGGTGCTGGGGAGGTCACAAAAGAGTGTCCACTGTATCTCTGTGGCTCTTTCATGAATGTGTTATATTCAGTCCTGGTTACCACATCCTGGGAATCCCTCAGTCTTAGACAAACCAGTAAGGCTAATTTCTCTACTCATCCAGCTTTCTCTGTAATCTGTGTGCTTCCATGAGTTCATGAATTTGGCTTCATTTACCTGAACTTCGACTTAACCCAGGAGCCGTTTTGCATGGGAGAGTGGGTTAGTATCCAGAAAACTGTCTTCACGCTCTGGTTCAATCCATCTGGGTTTTATTCTCTGGGTTTTATTCTCAAGGACTTGTAAGATCATTTCATCTGACCACACGCAACTCTCAGATAGGTCATGAAGGAGTGAGAAGGTCCTCTCTTCCTTATAGAATATAAAATCAGGACAGCCCTGAGCTGTCAGAGAGCAGATTCAGATGCTGCCTTGCACACTTCAATGTTAGCAGAGGACCTGTCCATGCTGGGACCAAATCTCTGAGGCAAAGACCTCAGTTTCTCGATCTGAGAAATGGAATGATTGGAGGAGATCAGATATTCTTAGCCTGCAAAAGATTTTGATAAGAGAAGAAAGGAATAATAACTTTCACTTGATTCTCAAAATGGTCTATGATCAAGAAAAGTTTAGATCCCTTGGATTAGATGGTTTCTAAAAGGTCTCCTGGACATTCCATCATCACCATTGCTATCACTAAGGTGACCAGCTGTCCTGATTTGCCTGGGTCTGAGAGATTTCCTGGGATTCAGGACTTTTGGTGCTGAAACCAGAACAGTCCTGGGCAAACTAGGGGATGGTTGGTTAACCTAAGCATCACCGTCACCACCACCACCATCATCAATAGCATCCCCATTAGTACCCCACCGCCACCATCATCATTACCACCCTCATCACAGTCACCCCCACTATTACCATCTCTACCATTACCACTGCCATCATCCTCATCACCACTGTCACTGTCATCGCCATCACAGTCATTCTCATCTGTAAGTTACTGGACTCTTACTATGTGCAAAATGCTTTACATGCATGGTCTCATAAGTTCATTACAAAGCAGTAAGGTAAGAACTAAGTCTTAAGAATTCAGGCTTAGGAATGTGATAGTAATGAGCTCAAATCCCAGTTCTGTCACTTACCAGCTGCAAAACTTTGCAAGTCATTTACCCTCTTTGAGCATCATTTATTTTTCCATTCCTATTACTTTCCCCTCTCTCCTTGTTGTATATCTCTGTCTCTAGCACTGGATTTCAGGATGCTTGAGGGAAAGCAGTTTGTTTTATTCATTTTCTCTGTCATTCCACCTCACCCAAGAGACTGATATAGAATAAACATCTATAAATAACAATAATTGTTATAATGGTAGCTAATACATATATTTTTTTGAGCACTTACTTTGTGCTGGGCTCTTTTCTAAGCACTTTACATGTATTAACTCATTTCTGATTTAGTTTATTACATTATATATAAACAAAAAAAGATCAAAGAAAAATGGTGGGAAATGGAAATGCAAAATAATATGGTATGTTTTATAGTATAGAAATTAAATCTCCATAAAGCCACATGAGAAACAAAAATATAAGATTGTAGAAATAAATACATGTTTGTCATTAATCACAATAAATGCAAATGAATTTAATTAACCAGAGTTCTCTGATAAGATTTTTTTATAAAGACATGTCTATATACTATTTGCAAGGGTCACACCTAAAACACAGTGACACAAAAGAACAAAGTACAGGCATATCTCAGAGATATTGCAGGTTTGGTTCTAACTACTGCAATAAAGTGAATATGCAGTAAAAAAGACCTACACAAATTTTTGGTTTCCCAGTGCATTTGAAAGTTATGCCTATATTATACTGTAGTCTACTGTGTGCAATAGCATCATATCTAAAAAACAGTGTTCATACCTTAATTTAAAATACTTTATTGTTAAAAAATGCTAACCATCAGTGACCAAATGCTGTTGGAAAATGGTGCCAATAGACTTGCTTGACTCGGGGTTGCCACAGACCTTCAATTTGTAAAAAAACTGCAGTATCTGTGCAGCAAAGCAAAAGAAAATGAGGTATGCCTGTAAACTGGTGGAAAAGACATAATAGGCAGACACTAACCTAAAGAAAGCAGGTGTGTCAATATCGATACAAACGAGATAGATTTTAAGGCAAAAGTCTTTGTTAGGTATATAAGAGAATCATTTAATGATAAACAACTCACCAGGAAGTTATAATGAACCTAAAGCCCTATGGACCCAATAATGTAGCCTCAAATTATACTAAAGCAAAAATTAACAGACTAGGAGAAATCTACAAATCTACAATTAAAATGCGATTTTTAGAGATGCTTTTCCAATAAATGATGTATGAGACAGTAAAAAAGTAAAAATAGAGAAACTGGAATAATAAATTCAACAACTAGTGGGGATAGAGGTTGGGAAATAGATCCTTAAAAATTAGTCTTTAAGGCTAATGACATTTGTGTTGGTAAGATGTGGAGAAACAGGAACTCACATATTTCCAGCAAGAGTGTATATTGGAGCCATTATTTTGGTGGGAAATATGGCAATATTGGGCAAGCTTGAAGATGAGAACAATGATTGAGCAATTCCATCAATAGATGTTTGCCCTAGAGAAACCTCACCCACATGCACAGGGAGACATGTACAAGGATGTTCATTGCAGCTCTGTCCATAATAGTAAAAAGTGCAAAAGATCTAATCAGCACTCTGTTAAGGATGGGTAAATAACCTGAGGTTTGTTCAGATAGTGGACTACCCTATAGTATTTGAAATAACTTAAGTAGAGCTACATAAACCAATAAGGATAACATAAAAACACCCTGAAGACTGAAAAAAATCAAGTTGCAAAATGATATGGTATGACACAATTTATGTTCGTTTTTTTGAAATGCACAAAATAATACCCTATATTGTTTGTGGGTACATGCATATGCAGTAGAAGTTCAAAAACATGCATGGCATTTTTTAAAAATTTATTATTTATTTATTTATGGCTGCGTTGGATCTTCGTTGCTGTGTGTGGGCTTTCTCTAGTTGTGGCGAGCAGGGGCTACTCTTCGTTGCGGTGCATGGACTTCTCATTGCAGTGGCTTCTCGTTGCAGAGCACGGGCTCTAGGCGTGTGGGCTTCAGTAGTTGTGACACACAGGCTCAGTAGTTGTAGCACATGGGCTTAGTTGCTCCGAGGCATGTGGGATCTTCCCGGACTAGGGCTCGAACCCGTGTCCCCTGCATTGGCAGGCGGATTCTTAACCACTGTGCCATCAGTTTGAAGATTTCCCTGTGAGGGATAAGGAAGAGGAATGGGGTTCTGGCCACGAGACCACTAACCGTAGCTCTAACTCTAACCAGGACTGGGTCTCGAGCCTGGTGGGGTTCTGGGGAATCCCTCCTCATCCTTGTTGCGTATTAGTTAGACTCCAAGATGACCCTTGCTCTGCTGTCGGTCACGTGGGAATTTGGGCTTGTGATCTTGAGCAATTCCCAGTATCTCTCTGGACCTCGATTTTCTCATCTGTGAAATGAGCTAAAGATATTTTCCCTAGAGGTGGACTCAATCTTGACCTTCACATTGTCAGAGGCTTGTCATGGGGAAGAGAATTTAGACTGATTTGTACTGTGTGGTTTCAAAGAACAGAGCTAGAAGCAAGAAGTGGGAGGTCGAAATAAACTGCTATCAGTCAGAGTTGCTGTTCAAGAACTGAAAGGGAGCGAGCTCTCTGTCTTCAGGAACGTGCAAATAAAGTCAGCTGGATGAACATGTGGGAAGGAAGTTGGAGAGGGAACTCCTGGTCTGGGAGGAGTGGCTGATGTCCCAGGGACTGCCCCCACCCCTCCAAGGTCCTTGCTGGCTGAAAGCTTCCGTGATTCTAAGTTTCTATGATTAAAAGCACCTGCCTACCTGCCAGGTAACTTTTATTTACCCCTATTTTGCAGATGGGGAAACGGAAGCTGAGAGAACACAAGTAACTGTTATAGGAAAGCCCCTACATGTGGCTTAAGATCCCCTGTCACTGTCACTGTCAAGTGACAATTTCCCTTCTGCAGGGGAAGCACATGGAATTAAAATACTGTGAGTGGCTATTGCAGTTATGCATCTTTTGCAAGGGCTGCTGCACCTCTTCTGTGAAGTCAGTTGAAGATCTATGATGGAGAGAATTATGTGGTCTCAAGGCCCTTTGTTGGAGATGTCTTTCTGCTGGATAAGTATGTGGTGGTGAAACATTCGCCCTCAGCTCCCTCCGGTTTAGTCATCATGCTGGCTAAGTGCTCTGTTTGTGTCCACGCTGCCTTCCAAGGGCTTGCACATCAGTGTCCCAGTTCAGGGACATGGGGGATCTGCGATGTCACCACAGGCCTGAACTTCTACTCTGAGTGAAACAGTGAAAGGGAGGTGGCCCTCTTCCCCCTCCCCCGCCCAGTCACCTGGTTGCTGCAGCAGGGGTTTGGCTGTGGGTGGTGGGTAAGAACCTTTGTTGGCTTCTATGGCCATGTGGACTACACTAGCTCTGGGGATTGGATGCTATTAGGTGACTGAAGACCCCCACCTTCAGACAAGAATAAGAAAATGTGGGTAGCAGTTTGCATTGTAATTAACCGGGACTAAAGCATTCCTTGTAGCTCATGACTTTTGGTTCACTGGAACCAAGAGCAAAGTATAGTCTGGAACCGAGGGGGAGTTAGTCCCTATTTGGCTGACCCTAAAACATTTGGAATTGCATTTGCTGAAGCTGGGATCCCAACAGGTCTTGAACCATTGGGTGGGAAATCACCAATCACTGATGGACTTGATCAGTGGGGAACGGGACTCTCCCGCCCCTTCCTGCTGCCACCAATAGCTGAAGCTGGTGGTGGGGAGTAAGAACCCAGGAGTCAGTCTGAGGCAGGAGGATAGAGGTAGCATGCGAAGCTGCCCTCAGTAAGATCTTCTCTCTGCCCAATGGTCCCAAATGGATCAGAGTTCTGGTTTTTCTTTAATTGTGGTAAAATATGTATAACATAAAATTTACCACTTTAACCCTTGAGTGTACAATTCAATGTTATTAAGTACACTCACATTGTCGTGCAACCATCAACCCATCCGCCTCCAGAACTTTTCTGTCATCCCAAACTGAAACTCTGTACTGGATAAACCATCGCTCCCCATTCTCCAGTCCCTTCCATGCTGTCCCCATCTAGCCCTTGGTAGCCACTATTTTACTTGCTGTCTCTATGAACTTGACTAATCTGGGTACTTCCTATAAGTTGAATCGTACAATATTTGTCCTTTTGTGTCTGGCTTATTTCACTGAGCAGAATGTCTTCGAGGTTCATCCATGTGTCAGTGCTTTATTCCTTTTTACAGGTGAATAATATTCCACTGCGCAGATATACCACATTTTGTTTATCCATTCATTTGTTGATGGACATATGCATTGATGGACTTTTAGCTATTGTGAATAATGCTGCTATGAGCATAGGCATACAAATGTCTGTTTGAGTCCTGCTTTCAATTTCTTTTTGGATATATACTTAGGAATTGCCAAATCATATGATAATTCTGTGTTTAAACTTTTTTAGGAACTGCCATAGTTTTTTTACACAGTGGCTGCCCCATTTTACATCCCTGACAGCAATAGACAAGGGTTCCAGTTTCTCCACATCCTCACCAACACTTTTTTATTTTTTTGGTAATAGCCATCCTAATGCATGTGAAGTGGTATCTCTTTGAATGGACCGGGTATTTAAACTATGAACAGGTACTTACCTTCCCTGAAAGTACAGTAAACTTGGCTGTGGCCAGAGGACGATTGCCATGGGCACCTGGATGAGGAGTAAGGAGACAGGCATAGTGAAACCCGTATCCTGGTTTTGGCCACCTGTTCAGTGGGTGGTTGATCATGGAGGGATGGAAAACCAACTCTGCACCTTGAAATCCCCTGATTGGTCAAACTATTTGTTATTGAACACAAGTTCGAGTGCCTGATGCACAGCAAGGCCAAACAATACGGAAACAATGAAGTTTGGAGCAGAGAAAGGTTGATTGCAGGGCCATGCAAGGAGAACGGGTGGCTCATGCCCCCCCAAAACCCAAACTCCTTAAAGTGTTTCAGCAAAGCATTTTTAAAGGCCAGGTGAGGGAGGGGCATCCCAGGGTATGTGATCAGCTCATGCTCTGATTGGCTGATGGTGACCAATCCTTAGGTGCCAGAAGGTCTGGGAACTACGTGCTTGTGATCATCACGTAGTTAATTTCTTCCATTTGGTGGTGGTTTTAGCACCTGAAAAACTCAGGAAATATGCATGAAATACTCTCTGGGTACTTCAGAGAGGAGCAACAACAGAGGATATGGGGGAGGGGTCCATCCCAGTAAGGCCCCATAGGGTCCTGCTCAGTTATGTATTTACAGAGAGTCCTCCACAAGCCAGTGCAAAAAGATGGTAGGTCTAAAATGAAGTGGGGGGGGGGGTTGTTTTGTTTTTGTTTATTTGTTTTTTAGGTCTTGATTTGTCAAGAGAATTTTGAAAAATGCTGAAGATCTGGTCCATATCGTCCCTCATGTTACTATTCCCTATGTATCTAGTGCATAGAGACTATTTGTGACACTAGGTGCCCTTGTTCTCCACCTTCTCTGGGGTTCCCCACAGCTCTCCCTCTCCTGTTCTGAAGAGTTCGGCTCCTCCCCTCACTTGCAGCTACAGAGGAAAAGCCCTGCCATTACCCATGTTCAAGCATGCTTACCACTCCCACAAGTGACTTATCAATGCATCTTTTCCAACTACTCCAATGTGAGTTCCATGAAGGAGGAGATGTTGGTTTGTTCACTGCTGTATCCTCAATGCCTACACTGTCCCAGGCCCATGGTAAGTGCTTGATAAATATTTATTGAATGAATTGATTAATATATGAATGAATGAACAATGCATTGTACATTTCTGAATAGTAATTCTGTAAATACCATGTTCTTAACCTTGTCACATTTCCGGTGGTATTTTAGTCCCCCTTAAAAATCAGCAGCTTCCTGACTGGTCAATCCCTGTGCAGTTCTGAGCACCTCCCACTGTCCTCTGTCAGCACAGTGAAGTCTTCGAAAGGAGGTGTGTATTGAGCTGGACAGTCTAGCTTAGGCTGCAGTAACAAACAACCTTCAAACCTCAGTACTTAAACAATAAGGTTGTTATTTCCTCAAACTATATATCCAGGAAGGGTTGGCTGGGGGCTCTGCTCTACACTGTCCTCACTCTGGGACCCAGGCTGGTGGAGTAGCCACCATCTACTGATTGCTCATATAGAAGAAAAGACGACGATTCACACTGGCTCTTAAAGTCCCCTACTGGAAGTAAGGTATTGCTTTAGCTCACATTTTATTAGATGAAGCAAGTCACATGGCCATACATAACTCCAAGGGATGGGAGGCTGTGATAGACTGTATTATTGCCAAAATGTTTGCTGTCTCTCCCTGTTATCCTCTCCCCACTGACATCAGGCTTGGCCATGGGACTTGTTTTAGCTACTGATTTTTAGTAGAAATGTGCCATGAGGGTCTGCTCCTTCAGCCTGAATCCTGGAATGATGGAACAGAGCCAGAGCTGACCCACAATGGGAGCATAAGATGAGTGAGAAACAAATCTTTATAGTTATGAACTTGTATGATTTGGGCATGCTTTGTTATTGGGGCATAACTTAGCTTAAATGGATTGATTCAGTGGGGAAGTGTAATTTTACCAATTACAAGAGAATTGCGAATAGCCGATGGACAGCTCTAATGACTACCACCCAGAGCCATTTGAGTTGGACGTCATTGGAGATGAACAGTAGCTTAGCAGGCTGGAGGGAAAGGGTTTCAGGCAGAAGGAAACTTCTGCAAAGGTTTGTAACAGAGAGGGATGTGATAAGTGGGCTGGGTGGGACTGGAGAGTCTTCTGAGGTTGGTTGTGTGGTGGGAAGGGGGAGACTGGCAAGGACAGATGAGGCCATTATATTCCCCCAAGACTGGCTGTTTGCCCTGGTCTCCATCAGACCCAGATCTGAGGTCATCCTTCGAGATGACTTCTGTGAGTTCTGGAAGCCATTTTGTTGGGTGAGGTCCTGCTTCTCTCTGACCTTCAGGTTTCCATCTGTAAAACCAACATAATAATATTCACTTTGCAATGTTGTGACTATTCAGTGACTATTTTAACTACTAGTGGAAGAAGCCTGGGATCTGGAATCATACAGACCCGTGTTTGAATCCGGATCTGCCACTTACTGAGAACCTCAGGAATTTTTTGCTGTTGTTTTTTAAAAAAATTTTTAGGAATTTTTTTTTTTTTTTTTTTTTTGTGGTACGCGGGCCTCTCACTGTTGTGGTCTCTCCCGTTGCGGAGCACAGGCTCCGGACGCGCAGGCTCAGCGACCATGGCTCACGGGTGCAGCCGCTCCGCGGCATGTGGGATCTTCCCGGACCGGGGCACGAACCCGTGTCCCCTGCATCGGCAGGCGGACTCTCAACCACTGCGCCACCAGGGAAGCCCAGGAATTTTTTTTAAACATCTGTGAGCCTCTGATTTCTCATCTGTAAAACAGAGATGGTACACAACACTGTAAATCAACTATACTCCAATAAAAATTAACTTTAAAAAATAGAGATGGTAATTAGTGCTTCATGGGGTTGTCATGAGAACTATAAGAAACAGTGAAACTATGCAATGCATAGTAGGAGTTCCATAAATATTCATTAACCCAACTGCAGGGCTCATAGAAATGTTGGGTCTGACTTATCTTTCTTTGATTCTAGACTTGCTACAAACCAGATGGTTTTGATGCATTTAAGGCAAGAGAATGTGCGCGGCACGAAGCTTCATGGCCTTTAACAGCACAGTTAAAGAAAACCTGAGGTATCCTGGCATTTAACCACATGGCCATCCCAGGATCTAATAGGACCTAACCCCAGTTATTCACCAAGGTCGCACCCTGCATTTCAATCCCATTCCGAGTCCATAGGGTCAAACTATGAATGTTCCAGAAGAAATGTGCATATGATCAGGCAGGCTGTGCTGAGAGTCATGTACTCACCTGACCTCTGCACGAGCAAGTCCCAGCTCTCAGAGAAAGGTAGGGCTGTCAGAGCCATCTGCGGAGCACCTGCTTGTACTAAACTGTGTACCAGCCTTTAGAGGCCAGGTCCTCAGATCCCAGTAATTTAAACCAACAGGGTTTAAGCTAAGATCTTTATTTGGTTGTCTCATTCAGTCCTCAAAATAGCCCTAGTGTCCTATCCTAATATTATTTCCATTTTTCAGATGAGGACATAGAGGATCAAAAAGGTAAAATAGGGCTTCCCTGGTGGCGTAGTGGTTGAGAGTCCGCCTGCCGATGCAGGGGACGCGGGTTTGTGCCCCAGTCCGGGAGGATCCCGCATGCCGCGGAGCGGCTGGGCCCGTGGGCCGTGGCCGCTGAGGCTGCGCGTCCGGAGCCTGTGCTCCACAACGGGAGAGGCCACAACAGTGAGAGGCCCGCGTACTGCAAAAAAAAAAAAAAAAAAAAAAAAGGTAAAATAATTTGACCAGAGATGGAATTCAGATGAAGACCTTAAATTGTCTCATTACACTGCTTCTTGGGTTTTACGGTTGAGAGACTCAAAACCTGAGAGGGCAGACTTACTCAAGTCACACGGCCTTGTTAGCTAATCTCCATGTCAGCACCATGTCACAGGTCTCCTGATTCCTAGAAAGAATGAGTTCTGAGTTTATGAATGTACATAATTTATAAACCAGATGCCATCAAATCTCAATGTTTACACTATGATCTCTTTGGTCACATCCAAGCTTAAAACATCATCCTCCCTCCCAAAGATATGACACATAATTGACTATATTTTAATGTGTTTTATGGATTGTTTAAAAGCATATATTTGACACTTTAAATCATTTCATGTTTATATCGGTTAGAAGTGAGGTTCTAAATACATTTTATTTTCCAAATTGCTCACCTGCTGTCCGAACACCATTTGTTCTATAAATTTTTTTTTTGTTTTTTCGATGATTGGTGATTTTTTTTTAAACAATTTAAAAAAATTTTTTATTTATTTTTGGCAGCTTTGGGTCTTCGCTGCTGCACGCGGGCTTTCTCTAGTTGCGGTGAGCGGGTGCTACTCTTTGTTGCGGTGCACAGGCTTCTCATTGCGGTGGCTCCTCTTGTTGCAGAGCATGGGCTCTAGTAGTTGCAGCACACGGGCTCAGTAGTTTTGCCACGACGGCCCTAGAGTGGGCAGGCTTCAGTAGTTGTGGCACGCGGGCTCTGTAGTTGTGCTGCACAGGTTTAGTTGCTCCGCGGCATGTGGGATCTTCCCAGACCAGGGCTCGAATCCGTGTCCCCTGCATTGGCAGGCGGATTCTTAACCACTGCACCACCAGGCAAGTCCCTGGTGATGTGTTAAATTCTTTTGTTCTGAGCTTTGTTTCTGGCCTGTCCGTTCTGTCCCATTGATTTTTCTCTTCTTGATCCTGAACAGGTTGTAGAAGCTGACAGATTTTGATATATATCCTAGATCTTAAGTGTCTTAGCTGTGACATCCTATATTTACTTATTCTACAAATATTCACTGAAGCAAATTCTGTGCCAAGTCTTATACTAGTGTGCATCACTGGAGACCCAGAAATGCAGAAGATGTGTTCCCTGTCTTCAAGCTATCATAATGTGGTGGGGACAATTCATAGGGACAGAAGGGCAAGCACAAATGCCAACAGTAATAGTGAAGCACTTCATGTACATTATCTCACTTAATCCTCATCACTGCCACTTGAGGTCACTGCCCCTCATTTCTCAGAGGAGGGAACTGAGGCTCAGAGCTGTCAGGTAATTTGCCCACGGCCCCACAGTTAGTGAGTAGTAAGCCAGGGTGATTTCAAGCCCAGGAGATTAACACCTCTGCTATACCAGGTCACTTGGCAAACAGGAGGAAAGGAAGAGTACTGTCCGAGTCACACAGCAGGTTATTTTCCGGGTAGAGACTCACTTCTTTGCCACCCAGACATAAGAGACTTGCCATCTCTGCCATCCTTGGGTCCTGCCCACCCTGCCGCCCAGGCAGGGCTGGCAGAAGAGAAGAGTCAGGGCAGGAGCCGGCTCCTTGATGAACTGCCTTCCTGGAACAGGCCA
Source organism: Tursiops truncatus (assembly GCF_011762595.2). Lineage (NCBI taxonomy): Eukaryota > Metazoa > Chordata > Mammalia > Artiodactyla > Delphinidae > Tursiops > Tursiops truncatus. Next base: position 159,143,957 of record NC_047034.1, on the reverse strand, counting down.
GGAGGCTCTGGTCACAGCACAGAGGTGGGGTGTATGCCTGTGGGGAGTGTCAGCTGGCATCCAGGGGCAAGGCAGCCCCAAAGTGGTGGCTTCAGCCTGAAAGGGCCAGCAGGTCACAGCGACCTCAGCAGCTCACATGTACAGGGAGGGTGCGGCCAGGGAGGAGGGACGTGACCGGACACTGAGTGACACAGATAGCCTCATTTTTCCATCTATCAGGGTGACTAAGACACTCTTTTTGCAACTCAGCAACCTCTTCCATCAAGGGCTAAGCTCCCCCAAGAAAGTCAGAAAGACTTGCAGGCTCTTTCTGCCTTGGCCACATACCTCCCCCAAGGGCATAAATTACAGAAATAGCCACTGGCATCAATGAGGAGGAGAGAAGAAGGGACAAAAATAGACCATATCTCAAAACAGACTGATGGGGCTTCCCTGGTGGCACAGTGGTTGAGAGTCCGTCTGCCGATGCAGGGGACACGGGTTCGTGCCCCGGTCCGGGAGGATCCCACATGCCGCGGAGCGGCTAGGCCCGTGAGCCATGGCCGCTGCGCCTGCGCATCCGAAGCCTGTGCTCCGCAACAGTAGAGGCCACAGCGGTGAGAGGCCCGCATACCGCAAAAAAAAAACAAAACAAAACAAAAAAAAACAGACTGACGTTCAGGTCACAGCTGAAGCCATTCATTCTTGGGATTGAGTCTCAACTGTGCTGCCTCCCAACGGTGAGAACTTGGGTGAGGTACACCTGCCCTCGGAGCCTCAGTGACCACATCTGCGAAATGGGAATAATTTATACAGTACTTCTGCCCACACCACCCCCCACCCTCGGCACAGTGCCTGGCACGTGGTAGTTGCTTAACGAGCACATGTTGCATGAGTTCGTACTTGTCTCCCTCTGGTTCAGTTGAGTAGGAGCTTCACACGGCAGGGATTTTGGTTTGGACTGTTCACTGCTGTTTCCCCAGCACCCAAGCTAGAGCCTGGCACAGAGTAGGTGCTGGAGAAATCTTTGTTGAATGATTATAGAATAAGTAACCTAGAGCCTTCCCTGGCCCAACAGACTTCTCCTTCCTGCTGAGGAGAGGGGCGTAAGTCGAAAGGGAGTAGAGAAAAGTGGTTAAAAGCAAAGCTCCCTGGACTTGGGAGACCTGGGCTCAGATTCTGTCTTTGTCATGTACTTGCTGTGTGACCTTGAGCCAGTGACTTCCTATTTCTTTTTTTTATTTTTTAAATTTTATTTATTTTTAGCTTTAGTGGGTCTTTGTTGCTGCGCTTGGGCTTTCTCTAGTTGTGGTGAGGGGGGCTACTCTTTGTTGGGGTGCGCGGGCTCCTCATTGCGGTGGCTTCTCTTGTTGCGGAGCACAGGCTCTAGGCGCACAGGCTCAGTAGTTGTGGCTCACGGGCTCAGTTGCTCTGAAGCATGTGGGATCTTCCTGGACCAGAGATCGAACCCGTGTCCCCTGAACTGGTAGGTGGATTCTTAACCACTGCGCCACCAAGGAAGTCCCTGACTTCCTCTTTCTGAGCCTTCATTTCTCCATCTTTAAGATGGGACTTAAGAGTTATTGTGAGGATTAGCCGAGATAACCCACTTCCCAGGCTTCCCTCCCTCTTCCCCTGTCCTGGCAGGACTGCCAAGACCCCTTCACGGTGGCTGACCTGGGCATACTGGCCAGCTGCCATCGGGCCTTCCGCCAGGCCCTGCCGCAGGTCTCACCCTTCTGTGAGGTGAAGTGCAACAGTAGCCCCTGGGTGCTGCATGTCCTGGCCACCCTGGGCACCAGCTTTGACTGTGCCGGCCAGGTGGGTCTGGGCCTGCTAAGGGTCAGGCTGGATCAGCCAGGTAGGGGTTGAATCCCACTGAGCTGCGGGTCATGCATAAGCTTCCCCTTGTCCTGTTGAGCACTTTCTGTGCCAAGCGCTGTGTGAAGGGCCTCACACGGATTTCTGTCCTTGATCCTCCCAACAGCTCGACGAGGTGGCCAGGGGTATCCCCCCTTCATTTAAGGAGGAAACGGACTTAGGTGAATGACTGAGCCTGACCCAAAGGCTGTGCTCTTTCCTTACACTGGGGAGTAGAACATTCTGGAGATTTCTTAGCAGAAAGGGATTCACGGTGTTGAGACAGGTTAGAGCAGGAACTCAATTGGCGGGAATGATATCCCTGGAGATGGGGATTTTTTTTTTTTTTTTTTGTGGTACGCAGGCCTTTCACTGTTGTGGCCTCCCCCATTGCGGACCACAGCCTCCGGATGCGCAGGCTCAGCGGCCATGGCTCACGGGCCCAGCCGCTCCACGGCATGTGGGAACTTCTTGGACCAGGGCACGAACCCGTGTCCCCTGTATTGGCAGGCGGATTCTCAACCACTGCGCCACCAGGGAAGCCCAAGATGGGGATATTTTACTAAGCCTCCCTCCTTCCCTTTCTGAGGATCCCTCAGCTAAGCAGGATTAAATGCACCAGCTGCCTACAGGCAGCCACCCTGATTTCTTCTCCCATGGGACCAGAGTTTATTGGAAAGGGGTTGGTTCTGAGCTAGAACTATCAGCATCTGGAACAGTGCCTGGCACATTGCAGGGACTCAGTCACAGGCACCTCATGGTCCCATCCAGTGGGAGCAAAGGAGTGGGTCCCCAGCTGGGCTCTTGGCCATGCCAGGTGGAGCTGGAGCAGGTGCTGGGCCTGGGCATGGCCCCTCGTGCATCATCTATGCTTACCCCTGCAAGGCTGTCCCCCACATCGAGTGCGCCGCTTGCCATGGGGTGAAGCTCCTGGTCTTTGACATCGAGAAGAAACTCACTGAGGTGGCCCAGGACCACCCGGGGCCAGGTGTGACCGGCAGGGGTGTGCAGGCAGCTGGGGTGACAGTCAGGGGGCTGGGGACAAAGGCAACGTAATGAGCAAATTACCCAACACAGTACTTACCCAACAAACATTGGTCTAAGACAAATGAAGAGGTGGACCTGCAAGTCCCAGCCTGGTTTAAGGGGGTCTGGCAGCTGGTGGTACGTGGGAGCTCTATTGCATTTGGACTGAGACAGCCCAGGTTCAAATCCCAGCTCGGTCATTTACCTGATATATGTATTGGGCAAGTCTCTGAACATTTCTAACACTTGGCTCCTTCATTTTCAAAATGGAGGCGTGTTGCCTGGCACACAGTAGGTGTACTATACCGACGCTGTATCTGTTTTCTACACTCCCTTCCCTGGGTGTAAATGAGGAAGAGGTAAATGGATACACATGTGTGCTCTTGGGCTGGTGATGGAGGTGGAGACTCGGTGGTATTGGACACCCTACTGGATCTGGGGGCCCGCTGGCCCTGGAAAGAGGGTGGGAAGCAGTGGTCTAGGCCCCCTGGCATCTCGGCTGAGTGCCCTTTCCTTGCCCTCCCCATTCACTGTGTCCCTTGCCCAGGCTGGTCCTCCAGCTGCAGACCAAAGACAACCAGAGCACCGCCCCCTGAGCGCCAAGTTTGGGGCCAGCCTGGAGGTGTGTGGGCACCTGCCCATGTCTGCCAGAGACCTGGGGTTGGCGGTGGCGGGAGTCGGGTGAGGGAGGCTGAACACTCCAGAGCTGGGGGCGGGAGCCCTGGGGTCTAGTCCTGCCCTCGGCAAGCTGCAGCCCCTCTCTGGGCTTGTGGGACCCCATCTGTCAAAAGAGGAAGGATGGGATATGAAGTTTACTTAGGTCCTCCTGCTCCAAGGCACTGGGGTTTGGGGTCTGGTCATGAAATGTCCCTGAGAGGAAGAGGAAACCAGGTGGCTGTGCCGCCGCTGGGGTGTGTGTGCGGGTGTGTGTCACGTGGACCCCCGGGTCTGGAGGTGAGGGCCCCCCATGGTGCCTTCATCCATAGGTCAGCCCGAGTGTGCCGGTGTCTGTGAGCTCACAGCTGGGCCGGCACAGTCAGGGATGTTTCCAGGTGTTGGTTTCTGCATTTGGCCCCGGTGGCTCTGTGTCTTATATATGCCAGTGCATCTCTCTCTGTGATTATCCGCGGTCTTTGTGACTTTATGGTTCAGAATATATGAGGCCATAGGTTTCTGCACGCATTTCTCCTGAGTTACACGCACGGACCGTGCTCAGCTTCCACATGGGATCCGACTGCCAGACACCCCAGAGCCTCGTGCGGGCTGACGCTGACTGCCGGCACATGTTCGAGATGGGCTGCAGGGTTGGGCAAGACATGAGCCTCCTGGCTATTAAAGGGAGCTTCCCAGAGTGAAGGGTTTGGGCCCCAAGTTTGAGGAGGTGAGCTGGTACCTGTGCTCAGGGAGATCACAGGGTGTGCCCGGGCATGTGCACGAGTGTGGGTGTCTGTGTACACGTACATGTGTTTGTGTGTCCACCTCTCTTTGGGCCTCTGCGTGTACCAGGTGTGCATGTGTGGTTTGGTTCCAACCAAAAGCAGACCCTGAGACAAAAACTTGGGTGCTAGTAGTTTCTTTGGGAGGCACCAATGAGGAAATCAGGAGAGTGAGACAGAAGGGAAGCAAGTCAAAAAAAGAAACGGTCAAGCTGGTTACCACCGTGGGCATCTGGACCAGCCCCGCTGGGGATCATCTGCGGAACCAGAATCATCCACCAGAGGACAGGGAGCTGGGGCCTTTGTCCATCAACTCCTGAAGTTGTGGGCAAGGGATGGTAATTCCCCCACACCCAAGCTGGTTTCTGGTGAAGCTGGAGAAAATCGCCAGGGAGAGAAGAAGGTGTAGGTATGTGTATATGTGTGTTTGTGTGGGTACATGTTTCCCTGGGTCCGTGTGTAGAAATGTGTATATCTATTAAATAACTATTCTCAGTCTGTCCCATGATCCAGCAACCAGAACCGTAATACCTGACCCAGTGGGGCCTCCGGGACCCTCCTCCAGATGAAGGTAGTTGTCCCTCCAAGTAGGTTGACGCTCAGGCCATATTGTTTGTAAATATGTTGACTTTCACTCCCAGCCAATGAATGTCTTAGCATGTGCACAAATTTGCTTGTGTATACATGTGTGTCTGCATGGGTGTGTGTGTAAGTGTTTCTGGGTGTCTCTGGACATGTGTCTTCGTGTGTGTACTTGTCCCTCCTCCCATCAAGCTCGCATGCTGGAAACAGAGGTGCTCTAAGAGCAGAGGTTACAAACGAGACCTCTGGGCTTGTTTGGCTCCCACAATAGTTACAAATTTTAGTTGCCAATAGTCTTTGTTTTAAAATAGACGCATTTCACAAATGCCTGAATTCCTCTGGCCCTCTCAAAAATTTGAGAGAGCTGATGATATAGAAGTACAGTCCATCTTGGCAACAAGTAAATCAAATTTATGGCTCATGTCCAGTATCTGACGGATCTGTGGGACTGGGAGTGTAGCTGCCCTCTTTGCAGAGGCATTGACTCTCCAGTTTGTTGTAAGACTTAACTGGCCCATTTTCTCATTTATGTTACCTGCTCGGCCCCTTAGGTAACTGAGCTTTCAACCTCTGCTTTATAGCAATAATCGGAGCCAACAGCCTCATACTTTACAGATGAGGAACTGAGGTCTCATGTGTGGGCAGGCCCGACTCTGTCAGGCTGGGCAGTGGAGGGATAAGTCCCAGCTAGTGCACACACCCGTGCCCCTCCAAGTGGTCCGATAGCTTCCGGGTGAGCCGGTGAAGGGGAACAGACCAGACCTCGGTCTTTTCTGTCTTCCATCCCTTTCTTCGCTTCCCCTGTATCCTTGCAGGAACTCTGCCCCGATCTGCCCCTCTTCCCATGCACCCTCTACAGATATCTCCCCTGGACATATGGGGAGCAAAGTGTGGATTGGGGTAACGGGTGGCAGCCAGAGAAGCTAGAGGAGCCCAATGACCCCACTCAAACAAGGTTATCTCATGGACGCATCGCAGAACATCAAATTCCCCATCTGCAAAGTATCTTGGTTCTGCCCAGTCAGACACTCAGGGGTATAAGTAGGCTCTGGGAAAATGTAAGTTAAATCAAGATGGAAGACATTTCCATGAGTTTTCTTTGCTTCGGGAGGATGGGCAGGTCTGAGTATATGACTCATGGGTCTCCAGGCCTAATCAGCCTGTAACAGACCCTAAACAAGAAGACCTTTGCTTTTTATTCTCCACAGTAAGAAGTCTCCATCACTTGAATCATGGGAAATTCTTTAAAAACAAAAAACACTAGGTTTTCATCCTCAAGAAAATACTGAAGATCCAGGAGAAGTGCTCCTATGTCCCTCAAGGCCATCCCGTGCTCTCTCTCCTGTGACATAATAAGAAATAGATATTTGGTCTCTCTCCCTAGTTTTCTAGCACAGCTCCTAAAACCCCTGGAATCTCTGAAGAGATGTGTCTTTTTGTATGTTAACGCAAGGGCCTCAGGATTTAATCAATCATGCCTACATAATGAAGCCTCCAAAATCCCCTAACTGGAGGGGTTCAGAGAGCTTCCATAGGTGAACATGAGGTGCTGGGAGGTTGGTGCGCCTGGACAGGGCACAGAAGCTCTGTGCCCCTTTCCACATACCTTGCTCTACACACCTCTTCCTTCTGGCTGTTCCTGAGCTATACTCTTGTATAACAAACTGGTAATCTAGTAAATAAACTGTTTTCTTGAGTTCTGTGAGTTGTTAGCAAAATATAAAACCCAAGGAGGGAGTTGTGGGAACCTCTGATTTGTGGCCAGTGCGTCAGAAGCACAGGTGACAACCTGGACTTTTGATTGGCATCTGCAGTGGAGAGGACAGCCTTGTGGGACTGAGCCCCTAACCTGTGGGATCTGACGCTTTCTCCAGGTAGATCGTGACAGGATTGAGTTAGATTGTAGGACAGCCAGTTGGTGTCTGCAGAGAATTAGAAAATTACTTGGTGTTGATGCAGAAAGCTCAGCCTCTGTGCACCAAACTGAATCTCAGGAACAGAGTTTTGGGTGAAGTAGAAAAGAATAGCTTTATTGCTTTGCCAGGCAAAGAGGGACACAGTGGGCTTGTGCCTCTTAAAATTTTGTGTCCCAACCTGGGAGGATTTGGAGTTTTATAGCAGTAGTTCAAGGGTGGGGTTGCTGACAAGATTAGGGTGTGTGCAGGGCCTGCACTCCTTTATTTATTTATTTTTAATTAATTTTAATTAGAGTATAGTTGCTTTACAATGTTGTGTTGTTTCTACTGTACAGCAAAATGAATCAGTTATACATATACATATATCCCCTATTTTGGGATTTCCTTCCCTTTTATGTCACCATAGTGCGTTAAGCAGAGTTCCCTGTACTATACAGTATGCTCTCATTAGTTATCTATTTTATACATAGTATCAATAGTGTATATATGTCAATCCCAATCTCCCAATTCCTCCCACCTTTCCCCCTTTCCCCCTTGGTATCCATACATTTGTTCTCTACATCTGTGTCTCTATTTCTGTTTTGCAAATAAGATCATTTCATCTCATCTCAGGTGGTCAGGTCTCCTAATCTTTTTTTTTTTTTTTTTTTTGCGGTACGCGGGCCTTTCACTGTTGTAGCCTCTCTTGTTGCGGAGCACAGGCTCCGGACGCGCAGGCTCAGTGGCCATGGCTCATGGGCCCTGCCGCTCCGCAGCATGTGGGATCTTCCCGGACCAGGGTACGAACCTGTGTCCCCTGCATCGGCAGGCGGACTCTCAACCACTGCGCCACCAGGGAAGCCCGGGTCTCCTAATCTGGATGGGCTTCTCTGGTCCCTTTAATCTGGCCTCAGGAGGTTTCTTGACTGCTCCTCCTTTTATTAGCAACTGTTCAGAATCTGCGCTTTGGAACTCAAGGAAGGTCATGGAGGCTGGAGTCTTGCCTTCAAATAAGAAATGGGGGACCAAAAGGCTTCTGTGCCCAGGAGCCCCACGGGGTCCTGCTCGGTTTCAGTGTGGAGCAACCCCCATATATCTGGTTACAGAAGTGTTCTGTGAGTGTAGAGAGAAAAAGAGTGTGGCTTTCTTTCATCATCCCTCTTCGACTGGACCCCTGCAGCTCTGGGCTCAGCAGGAGCACCCCTGAACCCACTTCTCTAACTGCCTCTTGCAGGCTGCTCCAGGCTGTTCTGGTTTCCTGCCCTCAGTCACTCTGAGCCTCCCCCCACCATCCCAGAGTGCAGCTCAGATCACACCATGGTGCTTTACAGACCTTTTCTGAAAGTTTGATGATGAATGGAATTACTGTGTGGAGAAGAAAACATATTAGGTTTCTAGGCAAGGGGCTTGGTTTTTCTGGGCCTTAGTTTCCTCATCTATGAAATGAAGATAATGACAGTGCTTTCCTTATCAGATGGACATGGGGAATGAATGAAAACATGCACATAAAGCATGGTGAGCTGGGACTTCCCTTGGTGGTGCAGTGATTAGGAATCTGCCTGCCAGTGCAGGGGACATGGGTTCGAGCCCTGGTCCGGGAAGATCCCACATGCCGCGGAGCAACTAAGCCCATGTGCCACAATTACTGAGTCTGCGGAGCCCACATGCCACAACTACTGAAGCCCATGTGCCTAGGGCCCGTGTTCTGCAACAAGAGAAGCCACTGCAATGAGAAGCCCCCTCACCGCAACTAGAGAAAGCCCGCACGCAGCAACGAATACCCAACACAACCATAAATAATAAATAAATAAATTTATTTATTTTAAAAAAAAGCATGGTGAGCAGTCAATAAAATCACCTCATTACACGTGTATGTCATTGACAAGTACTTATTAAGCATCTATTGTGTGCTGGGCCTTGCTGAGTGATAAGACAGAGCAGTGACTAAGGCTCCCCTTTTCAAATTTATAGTCCATTTGAGAAGTGCATCAGTTGGGATCTTACAGGAAAACAGAAAGGACCCCAGGTATTTCAAACAGAGAGGGATTTAATTGAGGAAATTAGCTGAGAGAAGGCTGGAAGTGCAAAAAAAGGAAAATGTGTTACCCAGTGTCTTAATTCCCCCAGGAGTTGACCCAGGGACAAGGATTTGAGTGCATACAGTTAATTTGGGAGCTGCAGGGGACACTAGCAGGGTGGTGGGGAAGTGAGATAGGGAAAGGAAGGCAGCCAATAAGGGGCAAAACACATGGCTATCACAATGGGTGATTAGTGTTCAATTCCACAGGCAACTCTGGGGTATAAAATACATGCCTCAGAGTCATCCCACATGAGGAGCAAGGGAGCTGGACTATTTAACCCCAACTCCCAAGAATCATTGTTTGAGGGCTCCTGGGCTCCTATCCGTCTCCCAGAGTAATGGAAATAAAAACAAAAATAAACAAATGGGACCTAATTAAACTCAAAACTTTTGCGCAGAAAAGGAAATCACAAACAAAACAAAAAGACAACCCACAGAATGGGAGAAAATACTCGCAAACGATATGACCGACAAGGTCTCCAAAATTTACAAACAGCTCATGCAGCTCAATATCCAAAAAACGAACCACCCATTATGAAAAAATGGGCAGAATAAACATATCTCCAAAGAAGACATACAGATGACCAAGAGGCACATGAAAAGATACTCAACATCACTAATTATTAGAGAAATGTAAATCAAAACTACAATGAGATATCACCTCACACCAGTCAGAATGGCCATCATCAAAAAATCTACAAACAGTAAATGCTGGAGAGGGTGTGGAGAAAAGGCAACCCTCCTACACTGTTGGTGGGAATGTAAATTGGTACAGCCGCTGTGGAGAACAGTATGGAGGTTCCTTAAGAAACTAAAAATACAGCTACCATATGATCCAGCAATCCCACTCCTGGGCATATATCCACAGAAAAACATGGTTCGAAAGGATACATGCACCCCAATGTTCATCGCAGCACTGTTTACAATAGCCAAGGCACAGAAGCAACTTAAATGTCTGGCAACAGCTGAATGGATAAAGAAGATGTGGTACATATATTCAGTGGAATATTACTCAGGCATAAAAAAGAATGAAATAATGCCATTTGCAGCAACATGGATGGACCTGGAAATTACCATATTCAATACTAAGTGAAGTAAGCCAGACAGAGAAAGACAAATATCATATGATATCCCTTATATGCGAAATCTAAAAAAAAATGATACAAATGAACTTATTTACAGAACAGAAACAGACTCACAGACTCTGAGAATGAACTTATGGTTACCAGGGGGGAAGGGTCGGAGGAGGGATAGATGGGGAGGTTGGGATTGACATGTATACACTGCTATATTTAAAACAGATAACCAACAAGGACCTACCGTAAAAAAGTAAATAAATAAAATAAATTAGTTAAAAAAACCCAAATGATACTAAAACAGAAGTATCAACCCCACATAAATCATTAGCAAATAAAATTGGTAGAAATAAATCATTACATTTGAGCGAAGGAGAAGCGTGAGAAGTACAGGGTGTGATGGGAGGTATAGGTAAAAACCAGGCTTAGTCGGCATGCTGAGAGAAGGTATTGCTCTAATGCTGGTGAGAGATGAGGGTCACCTGGGTCAGGGTGGTGGTGAGGGATGGGATGTGTGTCAGAACAGCGTGGTGAGCAGAGTGGAGGAAGACCATCTGGTACGCCCTGTGGGGAGAGTCCTGTAGATTCAAGTTCCCACCACCCTCCTTCCCCACCCCAGGTTGTCCTTTGGCCTTTGCAGCCTCCAAGCCCTCCTTCCATGCCCCTCCCCATTCAGTTATCTGAACAGTATCAGTTCAGTTATCATATGTTTACAATAATCATCTCCCTGGTACATCACAACGATCCTATAAATATTATTATATTTTAAATAAATAAATTTATTTATTTATTTTGGCTGCGTTGGGTCTTCATTGCTGCACACAGGCTTTCTCTGGTTGAGGAGAGCAGGGGCTACTCTTCGTTGTGGTGCGCGGGCTTCTCATTCCAGTGGCTTCTCTTGCTGTGGCACAGGGGCTCTAGGCTCACAGGCTTCAGTAGTTGTGGCACGTGAGCTCAGTAGTTGTGGTGCATGGGCTGAGTTGCTCCACGGCATGTGGGATCTTCCCAGAGCAGGGCTCGAACCCGTGTCCCCTGCATTGGCAGGCGGATTCTCAACCACTGCGCCACCAGGGAAGTCCCCTATAAATATTATTAATCTCCATGTATTAGAAGAGGAAACTGAGGCTCAGGAAGTTGGTGTCACTGCCCAAGATTTTTTGAGAAGATGATATTTGAGCTGAGACCTGAAAGATGAGAAGCTACTCTTGGGAAGGGCTGGAGAAAGCACTCGAGACAGAGGAGAGCCACTGCAAAGGCCCTGAGGTGTGGAGCGGTTTAGAATATTCTAGAAATAGGAAGGAGGTCTGTGAGGCTGGAGCTCATTTCTCAGACCAGGGCTACCTGGCATCTGACCCCTCTTCAGGAATCGCCTCTCTGATGGTGACTCTGACTTCTCTCTCCAGCTCTGGCCACACACTTGGGGACAGTCTGCACTCAGTCTCTCTGCAAGGGCCATCTCACATTTCCCTGCCCTCCCTCAGACCTGGGGACCAGCGCTCTCACTGTAAAGCCTGAGGCTCCCGCCCCAATCCCTGGACTGGCCTCAAGGGGGCAGCAGTGTACAGAGAATGCCCAGGGTGAGGCTGCCAGCCCAGCCAAGGCCTCTTCCTCAAGGGCTCTGCTTCCCGCTGCTTCCAGACCAGAAGCAGATTTATCACAAAGTGAATGAAACTTAAACCTCAAAGTCCTTCACTCTGTTAAGCCACTTTCAAGGCCCAGGAATGGGCTCACAGCAATTTTGTACAAATAATTTTGCTTTTTTCCCCGTAAATCTTACAGAGGATCCCAATCTGTATAGCTTCAGATCCCACCAAACCTCTCAGGGCTCCAGGGGATTCAGGAGGAAAAATAAGGTCACTGGTCAACTGAAGTTGAGCCAGTGAGGGCCTGAGGGCTTCCTGCTGGGTTAGGACACTGGTCACAGCCAGTGCCTACCAGCCAACATCAGCTTTCGACCTCTAGGCCCCCACCCTGAGGGTCCCTCATAACCCTGATGTGGCTCTGCTCCCAGTGGGTTCTTGGCCCTTAGCAAGCCACTTTCCTGCCTGGGCCTTGGTTTCCACTTCAAAGTACAGCCAGAATGAAGACATGAATGAGAGAGGTGGCCACCTCAGCTCCTGACGGCCTCTCAGTTCCTGGTTCTGCCTTTCCTGGGGTCTCTGAGATGCCTCAATTTCCTGCTAAGAAATCCCCTTTGAGTGACTGAGTGTGAAGGTGATTTTCTTGTAACCCAAAGAACTAAGAAGGAGCAAAAGATCTGCTGTATCTTTTAGCAGATTTTTGCTGTTACAGAATGCACTGAACAGAGCCAGTGTGGGTTAGGCTGCCCAGCACACAGACACTGGGACCATGTTGATTGCTCAGTGAGTGGCTCTTCTGAAACCAGGAGGAGGTTTGTCGACTGAAAAAAACAATGCACAACCTAAAAGTTGAGGGTTAGGTTTTATTTGGTGGACATTCCGAGGATTCCAGACCCCAGACACAGCATCTCAGATAACTCTGAGAAACTGTTCTGAAGAGGCAAGGCAGGGAGCCAGGATATATAGGAGTTTTTGCTACAAAAACCAGGTAGTTGGAACATCAAAATATTACTGTTAATAAAAGAAAACCAGACATCTCAGGTTAAGGAATTTAGAGCTTGCCTATACATGGGAAGAGGCAAGAGTCTGGGCTCACTGAAGTCATTTGGTATGCACCTCAGGCATCTGGGGCCAGCATCCTGTGCTTTGTCATCCCGAGTCTCCTCGGGGTGCACTGTTGGGGGTGGCTGCAGTAGTTGACTGCTAGGTGGTGGGCATTCTTTGTTTCCATCCTGAGTTCCCTCAGGGCTCACCATTGGGGCAGGTGATGGCTGGGTGGCTGCAACATCTTTTGTTTACTGATATGGCAGGCAACATTTTAGTTCACAGGCTGAAGACAGTTGGAATGGTTGAAAGTATTTGCAAGCTTGGACTAATTTATTCCATTTTGATTTGGTTTGGGCCAGTCTGAGCTGGTTTTATCTGGTTAGACCCCATTTATTACAGGTTCATCAGGCAGAGGTGAGTCTTGGCCTGTTTGGACTAATTTTTGCCATTTGAGCTGACTTAGGCTGGTTTGATCCAGCTGCTCCTCCATCACATTGGCAAAAAATGTTCAAACTAAGAACCTTGGGGAAGGATGCAATTTGGCAACATCTATTTGCCAAAGCAATTTGGTAATAGTTATTAAAATTAAAACCACAGACATTTCTTGGCCTAGCGATACCACTCCTAGAATCTGTATCACAGAAATGAGAATGCAAACATGGAAGGGTTTATGTACAAAACATTTTTGTTGGCAGCATTGTTCCTGATAACAAAACTGGAAACAAAATTCATGTTCATCTAGGGAGGAAGAGTTAATAGCTAAATAAATTGTAGTACCTCCTTACCATGGAATAGAATGCAGCCATTAAAAACAATGAGTTAGGGCTTCCCTGGTGGTGCAGTGGTTGAGAGTCCACCTGCCGATGCAGGGGACACGGGTTCGTGCCCCGGTCCTGGAAGATCCCACATGCCGCGGAGCAGCTAGGCCCGTGAGCCATGGCCACTGAGCCTGCGTGTCCAGAGCCTGTGCTCCGCAACGGGAGAGGCCACAAGAGTGAGAGGCCTGCGTACCGCCAAAAAAAAAAAAAAAAAAAAAAAGCAATGAGTTAGAGCTAGATCTATTGATTTGGAAGGATTTTCATGCTGTTTTGTGAGAATAGTAAGACACAGATAAATGTATATTTTTAATATAATTTTTATTTTTATTAAACAAAAGGCCAAAACTGTATATATATGATTATATGAGCCTAAAAATACTGTGGAAGGATACATACCACTTGGTTAAAGTAAATTACCTGGGAGGGTGGGAGAGGAAGGAAGGAATGAAAAGAGGAGAGAGGGAGGGGGAAGGGGAACAAAAAGGCTGATTTTAAAAAGATGTTCATGATACAGAGTTCACACTGTTACTGTCCCAGCGATGGGATGTTAAGTATACAGGTTTGTTAGAGTCATAAACAGATGCATGTAAGGCTGGTCTGAAAACATTAAGGGTTTTCATTGGTGAAATGGACTTTCAAGTGGTTTTTACTTGCTTTTCTTTAACTTTCTGTATTATGTAAGTTGATCACCATAAGCAGGTACTATTTACATAAGCCAAAAAATAAAGAGCTATTTTTATTGTGGAAGAAAAAGGAAAAGAGATACCATAGTCTTCAAAGACTCTCTGCAAGGGTTTTTTATTTTTTTTGGCGGTACGCGGGCCTCTCGCTGTTGTGGCCTCTCCCGATGTGAAGCACAGGCTCTGGACGCACAGGCTCAGCGGCCACGGCTCACGGGCCCAGCCGCTCCGCGGCATGTGGGATCTTCCCGGACCGGGACACGAACCCATGTCCCCTGCATCTCTGTTTCACAGCTGCGTGAGCAAGAGTTTGGAGGTCCAAGATCACACAACTGAAAGAGGTGGGGGGACTCAAGCCCAAGGTCCAACACTGAAGTCCAGGCCACACCCACTCTCTGCCTTCTGCCTCCCAATAATGTAAGTTCTGGAATCAGACAAACCAGTGCCATTCGCAGCTGTCACAGCAGGCCGGCCATCGCTGTCTCTGAGCAAGGACCTGCCTCATAATTTTGCCCAGTGAATTAATAGAACCACTGTGTCTCTCCATGGCCTGGATTCATGGCTGTGTCATAAAAGTGCTGGCAGCAGCCAGACTTCCTCCTTCCTGACCCTAGGCCCCGCCTGCCTGTGACCTGAGTCCTGTCAAGCTAAGTGGCCCTCGTGTGGAATGTGTCTCCACAAACTGTTTCAGCCGGTTTCAGTCCAAACTGTTTCAAGACAGAGTGGTCTGGGCTTTACATCCTGTCTCCTCTGCGCTCACAGAGCTGATTTCATTTTGCTGTGTACAGGCAGAGCATGCAGGGGTCAGGCATCTGCTCTGTTCTTTCCAGAGTGTGAGCCAGGGATCCCTCCTGCTTCCTGATCTCTGAGGCAGCTCACGCTGTCTCTGAACACTCATTTCAGAGGCATCCGTTGACCTTCCCAAACAGGGAGTGAGTGACAGGGAGAAGGCAGCACAGCCAGGCCCTGCCCTTGGTCCTCTATGTGCATTGGCTCAGCGACCCTGAGAAGTGACATCTGTTAGTATCCACATCTGACAGAGAAGGAACAGAGGCACAGGAAGGTCAAGTACTTACCCAGAGCAGCCCCAGAGCCGACTCAAACCTTAGAGGTCTGGCCGTAGGGTCGATGACCTTCACTACTACCACTCTCCACAGTAGCTGTGGGACCATGGATAACTCATCTGAATTGTTGACCTTCAGTTTCCTCATCTATAAAGTAGAGATGAATACCCTGCCCTCCGCCGCCCAGGGAGTGTGTACATCCTTGACTCAGCACATAGACTTGAGTCTCCTTGACCCAGTCCCCTTCGTTCCTCTCCACCTGAACCTGCACCCCAGGGCCTGGCTCAGAGTTGGAATATCTCGTGTTTGCTGGTATCGCAGTATGCAGGAACACACCCCAGAAAGGTAAGGGCACAGAGGCAGTAGCATCGGGCCTGGCTCCAAATGTGCATTGTATCCATGGTGTGTCTTGAATAAGTCATTTATTCCCTTAAACTCAATTTCTTCGTCTACGAAATGGGGCATTAACCTCCCCTCTGCCACACTGGCTGTATTCATGAAAGTACAGTAAGTCCCCTACATATGAACGAGTTACGTTCTGAGAGTGCATTTGTAAGTCCAATTTGTTTGTAAGTCAAACAAAGTTAGTCTAACTACCCAACTAACACAATTGGCTATATAGTACTGTACTGTAATAGGTTTATAATACTTCTCACACAAATAATACATAAAAAACAAACACAAAAATTAAACATTTTGGGGCTTCCCTGGTGGCGCAGTGGTTGAGAGTCCGCCTGCCGATGTAGGGGACACGGGTTCGTGCCCCGGTCCTGGAAGATCCCACATGCCGCGGAGCAGCTAGGCCCGTGAGCCATGGCCGCTGAGCCTGCGCGTCCGGAGCCTGTGCTCCGCAACGGGAGAGGCCACAACAGTGAGAGGCCCACGTACCTCAAAAAACCCACAAAAATAACAAAAACATTTTGGGACTTCCCTGGTGGCGCAGTGGTTAAGAATCCGCCTGTCAATGCAGGGGACACAGGATCAATCCCTGGTCCAGGAAGATCCCACATGCTGCAGAGCAACTAAGCCCACGTGCCACAACTACTGAGCCCGTGCGCCACAACTACTGATGCCGCGCACCTAGAACCTGTGCTCCACAACAAGAGAAGCCACTGCAATGAGAAGTCCGAACACCGCAACGAAGAGTAGCCCCCACTCACTGCAACTAGAGAAAGCCCACGCTTAGCAACGAAGACCCAACACAGCCAAAAATAAGTAAATAAATAAATTAATTTTAAAAAATAAACATTTTTAACCTTACAGTACAGTACCTTGAAAAATACAGTGGTACAGTACAACAGCTGGCATACAGGGGCTGGCATCAAGTGAACAGGCAAGAAGAGTTACTGACTGGAGGAGGGAGAGGAGGTGGGAGATGGTAGAGCTGAAGGATCGTCAGCTATAGGAGATGGAGGGCAAGCTGCAATTTCACTCATGCCTGACGCTGATGGCACAGGTTCTGGCTCCTAGCTGGATTCAATTCTATTTACCCTGTTGAAAAACGATCCAGTGATGTCTGGGTAGTAACTTATTTTTCTTGTCATAGATGACACGGTAGCACTGGATTGCATTCTGAACGGTTGCTGCAACCTTCGTGTACCGTCTTACGTTCAGGCGCTGTGCCTCAAAAACTAACAGTGCCTCCTGAAATAAAGAAAATCCCCTTACCATTTCCTGCATTGTGAATCTCTTCGGTTCTTCAGTTACTTCTTCTTCCTCTTGTTTCTCTTCATCCTTTCTCTGGGCCTCCAATTCCATCAGGTCTTCATTAGTAAGCTCCTTGAGTTGCACAGCAACAGTACTGTACAGTAAAGTACCCAAAAACACAACCACTTGTAGGGGATGCACGCACGTGACAAGGTACACCAGACACATGAACTAACTTATGTGATTGGACATGTGAATGCATGTGCGAATCTTTGAAAGTTCGCAACTTGAAGGTTCGTATGCAGGAGATTTCTTGTACCTATTTGCTGCTTATTGACATATGTAGGAACATGCCCCAGAAAAGCCAGATCAGAAGTCCTGCTTCAGGTGGGGCTGGGCGGGCAGTCTCTGCTCCCATGGGGCATCCTCAGGCAGGAGTCAGTGTGGGATGATTCCTCAGGGATGACTCTCTGTCCAGCCTACCTGCAGAGTCACCCGGGGAACTGAGTCACGGCACCAGGGAACTCCAGGCCCTGCCCTCAGAGGTTCCTATTCTGCTGTCTGTCAGAGGAGCCCCAAATGTCACTCTGGACTGTGACACCTACTCTCTTTGTGACCTTGAGCAGGTTACATAACCTCCCAGGGAGGAAGGAAGAGGCCAGACCAATGGGAACTGGGGGTGTTTGGCCTAGGGAAGAGCTACCTTGGGTGACATGAGCCCTGTCTGCAGATGGTTTGTGAGGAGAAACCACAAACTCTTCAAGTTTCTTCAAGACATTTCTTTTTTTTTCAAAACTTTAACTTTTCAAAAATTTCAACTCTAAATGATGCCTGGCACAAACTCCCGAGCACACCTCCCCTCTTACTGGTTTTGCCCCCAGAGGCCATCACTTTGAACACTGTCAGGCATTTCTTCTGCTATTGACCTCAGTATTTCCAGATAACGAGCTTATGATGCTATTTCATGATTTAATGAGTTAAATATCTATACTTATTTTTTATGAGGTTCTTCTATATCTCCTCACTTCTCTTCAGTCTTCCCAATATATTTTATCACAATTTTATTTAAATCAGTTACCAACACTTACTTTATCCTGACTATACAAAATATTGTTTATCATTTTTTTGCCTATTATTTTTAAAATTATTGGGTATACCTAGAGTTTCTTATTGGGTTAAACAGATCAAATGGGATCTCAGTAGTCTGAACACCTACTTTTGTCCTGCAGAGCCCACGGTCAACTGACCACACCAAAGATCCCTGCAGACCTAACCATTCTGATCCCACTGGGGCCCTGCTGTCCACGATGGTAACCATGTTGCCTCTGCGGCCAAGTGCTGTTACTTGGCCTGTACTATCCTCCAGGACCTCATCTCATCTTTCCCTTTGAAATAAGAAAGTCCATTTCAATGGCAGAATTTCCGTCCTTTATCTCTGGCTTAGAGAGTGATTTTCAAAGAAACTACTACTCTTTTTGCTGATGTGACTCTCAATGCATTTCTCAGTCCTTGGAGAAGTCATGTTCTCCTGAACCTCCACAGGAAACGTAGTTAAATGGTGTATGAGCTGCTTGGATGCTCTCCTTAAATCTCTGGATTCCTTCCTCTGTATGAAACCAGGGAATTTATGGCATTCAACCTCACTTACTGCAGGCCACCATGGAGTTCAGGTTTAGCTAATCAACCACTCCCGGAGGTTTGAGCGAGCACCTGGATGGTGACTGCAGGTAAGTGAACCATATGGATAAACTGATCTGATCTAAAGTTATGTTCCTCCCTTCTGTGTCTAACACCCTCAGCGTCCACTCCCACACAGATTCTACAGGTTTTTGTTAATGTAAATTGATTAAACCTTTAGATTATTTTGGTATGGCAGTGTTCCCCTCTAGGGTTTGACATTACTGGGGTGCCCTTGGGGTGTGCTGTTAAAGAATTTGAAGCAATGAGGGGTGTGGGGGGTGCATGAAGAGATTACTGTCACTTACAACCCTCCCGCAAGGTCATAACAGGGACCTTTAGAGAGTCAGAAACAGCCTCATCAGTGCCAGGAAAAGGGTTAACTGTGCTGACAAGGGAGGCTTGACGTATTCTGTGGGTTTGAAGCACTTTGAGACATCGAAAGCTCCACGTACGTCTTTATTACAATTCTTAGGATGCATGGTTTCTAAGTCAATCCTTCAACTTTCATAG
The DNA here is from genome assembly GCF_011762595.2 of Tursiops truncatus. NCBI lineage: Eukaryota > Metazoa > Chordata > Mammalia > Artiodactyla > Delphinidae > Tursiops > Tursiops truncatus. The sequence continues at coordinate 159,124,997 of NC_047034.1, read as the reverse complement.
TCACCAGAGGCCTGATATAGCTACGAAAATGTGAATCTTAAGTGTACAGCTGAATGAATGTATATACACAATATATACATGAATATATATGTATGTGTATATGCATATATAAAAAGGTGAATATATATGCCAATGATCCCCAGCTTGTGAGGGTTCGACTTACAATTTTTTGACTTTATGGTGGTGTGAAAGTGGTACACATTCAGTAGAAACCATATTTCCGATTTTGAATTTTGATCTTTTCCTGGACTAGCGTATTTGGTTCCATACTCCCTTGTGCTGCTGAGCGTGGCAGCAACTGACCGCAGCTCCCTCCCACGAGGTCACCAGGATAAACAGCTGATACATTTACAACCATTCTGTGCCCACACAACCATTCTGTTTTTCACTTTCAGCGCAGTTCTCAATACATTACATGAGGTATTCAACACTTTATTATAAAATAGGCTTTGTGCTAGATGGTTTTGCCCAACTGTAGGCTAATGTCAGTGTTCTGAGCATGTTTAAGGTAGGATGGGCTAAGCTATGATGTTCAGTAGCTGAGTGTATTGGATGCATTTTCAACTTAAGATATTTTCAACTTGTAATGGGTTTATTGGGACATAACCCCATTGTTAGTAGGGGAGGATCTGTAAGTATATTCTGTATTACCACTGGTAGAACAAGATATAAGATATAGGACATTTCCAGGAACCCAGAAGGCTCTCTCACACTCTCTTCCTGCCAGTAGCCTCCTACCCAGAGGTAATGACTCTTCTGACTACTGTCAGAGTAGATTAATTTTACTTGTTTTTGAACTTCATATAAGTAAAATCATGAAGTATGTATGTATTGTTATTTTGGGTCTGCCTTTTTTTTTTTGCTCTACAGATGTCTGTGAGATTTACTCATGGTTTTACAATTAGCATTAGTTTGTTCTTTTTCATTGCTGTGTAGTATTCCATGAGATATATATGAATTTATTTGTCAGTTCTATGATTGATTGACTTTTAGATTGTAGCCAGTTTGGCGATATTATAACTTGATATGATTTTGTACACGTCTTTTGGTGGACATATTTCTGTTGAGTATTTCTTATTTCTTTTGAGTGTATACTCAGAAATGGAATTGCCGTGTCATAGGATGGGTGTATGTTTAACTTTAGTAGATGCGTGTGTGTGTGCGTGCATGCGTGCCCGTGAGGTAAGGCTATAAATTAACTGATGTTGCGATATGGCAACTTGCATTCTCAAACTTTTATTTTCGTTATTGGCTCATTCGTCTCTTCAGCAGCAAGAGATGAGAGATTCTTTACAGTTTAGTCATAGAAAGTTCCTGATTCTCTGGCCATGTCTTGTGCCAATAAATTATGCCTCTGAGCTTGCCATATTATTTCCCTAAATTCTCTAGGACAGGCAGAAGTTACTCCACCCCAAATACTGGTATTCCTTCTGCCTTTTGTGCCATTTTATGACGCTAGACATTTGGTCCTTAAAGCCTTACTTTCAATGGGAACTTCATTCCAACTGACAACAGGCAACAATTTAATTAACCACCGCTTCACCATCACACACCGTGGCGGTGGCTACAGTCACTTTTGTAATACTAGCCAGTCCTCATTGCCTTCAGATCAACCTGATAGAGCCCAGGTTCATGTTTTCACACATCCTCGCTGCAAGCGAACTTGGCAAAGTTGGTTTCTTGCTTCCACATTGGAGAGATGGGACTTCCAGGAGCGGTGTTCAGAGATGCTGGGCATCCATAAGACACGACAAATATCCCCTATAGGGTCCATATTTAATTTTTAAGACAAAAAGTTTAAGGTCTCTGGTTTAGATGATCTCTAAGGCCCTTATCTTGCCAACATTATTATCATTATCGTTAACTACAGTTTAAGTACTTAACCAGTGTCATGAAGGCACTAAACTATGGGCTTTCCATGCATTATCTCATTTACTCTCCATGGTCCTATTAAGTAGATTTTATTATTATCCTGCCTCTCCCTGCCTTGGTTTCATCACCTATAAAATGGGGATAATAACTGTAACTACATCCGTAAGATTTTGTGAGTATTGAATGAGTTGATACCTGGAAGGGTGTGTGGTAGTAAGCACTCGATAAATAATTATATTATCTTCACCTCCCCCATCATCATCATCTCCATTGGGCACATTAAATTCGATGTGTTTAATCACTGAGTTATGCTGCCTTTTCATTCCCGGGAACAGAGGCTCTGAGGTCAACAGAGCTGGGTTCAAATTCCTGCTCTGTCTTACCAGCTGTATGACCCTGAGCAAATCTCTTCATCTTTTAGTCTAAATACAATGGGAATACTAAGTCCTCCTCTCTGGTCTCTGGTGGGGATAACAAAACTGGGGATAACTTGCGAAAAGGGAGCCTGTTTACCCATCTTTCTGCTCTTGCCGGGACTGGCATAATCGTTGGATGTTGGTGAGTCATTCCAGTCATGCTTCAAAGAGACTCAGGACACAAGCCCGACCAGGCAGGCTGAGTGAGGTGGAGGTTCAGCTTGGAGAGGGGTCCTTGGTGCTGGGTGCTGTGTCAGTCATGATGTCTCTCTGATCAATCCTGCACTCATCCCCAGGTAGGAGCCAACATATGGAACTTAGTCAAAGCCCCGGGGAAGACCTAGTGCTGACATTCTGCTGTCTGTCATAGGAGCTCTGGGTAGACGGGCTGGTCCCCCAACTCACCATGTGATCTCTCAGCCTCTGTGTTACCTGTGGTGAATCTCTCTGGAACTTTGCTTCTGCACTGGGAAAACCACGGAGTTATACTAGATGGAAATCAGAGAAGGAGTTTTTGACCCAGAAAAGGACAGACTCAGGGACATATTGATACAAATTTCAGGTCACTGAAGGGGTTCTGTGGGGGCCTGCAAGGGAGGAGGCAGGACCTATAAGAGTCAACCAGGGGCTTCCCTGGTGGCGCAGTGGTTAAGAATCCGCCTGCCAATGCAGGGGACACGGGTTCGAGCCCTGGTCCGGGAAGATCCCACATGCCACAGAGCAACTAAGCCTGTGCACCACAACTACTGAGTCTGTGCTCTAGAGCCTGCAAACCACAACTACTGAGCCTGTGTGCTGCAACTACTGAAGCCCGCGCGCCTAGAGCCCGTGCTCCACAAGAGAAGCCACTGCAATGAGGAGCCCGCGCACCACAATGAAGAGTAGCCCCCGCTCACTGCAACTAGAGAAAGCTTGCGTGCAGCAACGAAGACCCAACACAGCCAAAAATAAAAACTAAACTAAACTAAAATAAAAAAGAGTCAACCAGGAAGAGACAGAGTTTAAAGAAAGACCTCGTCATCAATCAGAGCTGTTCAAGAATAAGGCTGGCTGCCTCAGGAAGTGGGATGAGCTCCCTGTCCCTGGGGGGTACGCAAGCAACCTAGTGGGATGATGACCTATTTAGGAAGTTGAAAAGAGGATTTATATACCAAGAGACAGGGAGGTTCGACCACATATCTTTTCAGGTCTAAGATGTTTGGTTCAGAGATTCTGACAATCTAAGAGTGTGTGCATTTAAGAATCTACCTTGTAGGTGCTTCTTATCATACCCTTTCCATGGGTGAGAATCCTGACGCTTAGAGTAGATAAATCGCTTTCTAGGTTTCTAGATTTGATTCAAACTCAGACTGGCAGGTTTGCAAGATCTATGTTCTGTCTGTTTTACCCAGGGCTGGACTGAGAGCCACTTTGTAGGTTAGTAATATTGTGGTGTCTCTCTTTTTTTTTTTTTTTTTGCGGTACGCGGGCCTCTCACTGTTGTGGCCTCTCCCGTTGTGGAGCACAGGCTCCGGACGCGCAGGCTCAGGGGCCATGGCTCACGGGCCCAGCCGCTCCGTGACATGTGGGATCCTCCCGGACCGGGGCACGAACCCGTGTCCCCTGCATCGGCAGGCGGACTCTCAACCACTGCACCACCAGGGAAGCCCTGTGGTGTCTCTTTTTTTTTTTTTTTTTTTGCGGTACGCGGGCCTCTCACTGTTGTGGCCTCTCCTGCTGCGGAGCACAGGCTCCGGACGCACAGGCTCAGTGGCCATGGCTCACGGGCCCAGCCGCTCCGCGGCATGTGGAATCTTCCCGGACCGGGGCACGAACCCGTGTCCCCTGCATCGGCAGGTGGACTCCCAACCACTGCGCCGCCAGGGAAGCCCCTGTGGTGTCTCTTTAAGTGAATATTCTTTTTTCTTTTTAATGGTGCTAATATCTGATTTTTCTTACTTTTTTTAAAATAGATCTTTATTGGAGTATAATTGCTTCACAATACTGTATTAGTTTCTGTTGTACAACAAAGTGAATCAGCCATATGCATACATATACCCCCATCTCCCCTCCCTCTTTATCCTCCATCTCACCCTCTCTATTCCACGCCTCTAGGTCATCACAAAGCTCTGAGCTGATACCCCTGTTCTATGCTGCTGCTTCCCACTACCTAACTATTCTACATTCGGTAGTGTATATATGTCGATGTTACTCTCACTTCATCCCAGCTTCTCCCTCCCCACCCCGTGTCCTCAAGTCCATTCTCTATGTCTACGTCTTTATTCCTGCCCTGCCACTAGGTTCATCAGTACCATTTTGTTTTAGACTCCATATGTGTGTTAGTATACAGTATTTGTTTTTCTCTTTCTGACTTACTTCACTCTGTAGGACAGACTCTAGGGCCATCTACCTCATCACAAGTAACTCAATTTCATTTCTTTTTATGGCTGAGTAATATTCCATTGTATATATGTGCCGCATTTCTTTATCCATTCATCTGTGATGGACATTTAGGTTGGTTCCATGTCCTGGCTATTGTAAATAGTGCTGCAATGAACATTGTGGTACATGTCTCTTGTTTTTTTTTTTGCGATACGCAGGCCGCTCACTGTTGTGGCCTCTCCCGTTGCAGTGCACAGGCTCCAGATGCACAGGCTCAGCGGCCATGGCTCACCGGACCGGAGCACGAACCTGTGTCCCCTGCATTGGCAGGCGGACTCTCAACCATTGCGCCACCAGGGAAGCCCAACATGTCTCTTTTTGAATTATGGTTTTCTCAGGGTATAAGCCCATTAGTGGGATTGCTGGGTCATATGGTAGGTCTATTTTTAGTTTTTTAAGGAACCTCCATACTGTTCTCCATAGTGGTTGTATCAATTTACATTCCCACCAACAGTGCAGGAGGGTTCCTTTTTCACCACACCCTTTCCAGCATTTATTGTTTCTGGATGTTTTAATAATGGCCATTCTGACCAGTGTGAGGTGATACCTCATTGTAGTTTTGATTTGCATTTCTCTAATAATTAGTGATGTTGAACATCTTTTCATGTGCCTCTTGGCCATCTGTATATCTTCTTTGGTGAAATGTCTATTTAGGTCTTCTGCCGATTTTTTAATTGAATTGTTTGTTTTTTTGATATTGATCTCCATGAGCTGTTTATATATTTTGGAGATTAATCTTTTGTCCATTGTTTCATTTGCAAATATTTTCTCCTATTCTGAGGGTTGTCTTTTCATCTTGTTTATGGTTTCCTTTGCTGTGCAAAAGCTTTGAAGTTTCATTAGGTCCCATTTGTTTATTTTTGTTTTTGTTTCCATTACTCTAGGAGGTGGGTCAAAAATGATCTTGCTGTGGTTTATGTCAAAGATTGTTTTTCCTGTGTTTTCCTCTAAGAGTTATAGTGTCTGGTCTTACATTTAGGTCTTTAATCCATTTGGAGTTTATCTTTGTGTATGTTGTTAGGGAGTATTCTAATTTCATTCTTTTACGTGTAGCTGTCCAGTTTTCCCAGCATCACTTATTGAAGAGGCTATCTTTTCTCCATTGTATGTTCTTGCCTCCTTTGTCAAAGATAAGGTGACCATATGTGCATGGGTTTAATCTCTGGGCTTTCTATCCTGTACCATTGATCTATATTTCTGTTTTTGTGCCAGTACCATACTGCCTTGATTACTGTAGCTTTGTAGTATAGTTTGAAGTCAGGGAGCCTGATTTCTCCAGCTCCGTTTTTCTTTCTCAAGATTGCTTTGGCTATTCAGGGTCTTTTGTGTTTCCATACAAATTGTAAAAATTTTTGTTCTAATTCTGTGAAGAATGCCATTGGTAGTTTGATAGGGATTACATTGAATCTGTAGATTGCTTTGGGTAGTATAGTCATTTTCACAGTATTGATTCTTCCAATCCAAGAACATGGTATGAATATTCTTTTTTTTTTTTTTTTTTTTGCCGTACGCGGGCCTCTCACTGCTGCGGCCCCTCCCGTTGTGGAGCATAGGCTCCGGATGCGCAGGATCAGCGGCCATGGGTCACGGGCCCAGCTGCTCCGTGGCATGCGGGATCCTCCCAGACCGGGGCACGAACCCTCGTCGCCTGCATCGACAGGTAGACTCTCAACCACTGCGCCACCAGGGAAGCCCTGAATATTCTTTTTTAAAATATATTTTGAGATATTCACATACCACACATTTCACCCATTTAAAGTGTACAATTCTCTATTTTTTTTGTATCTTCACGGTGTTGTGCAACCATTGCCACAATCTAATGTTTATATGTTTTTGTCACCCCAGAAAGAAATCCCGTATACATTAACAGTCTCTCCCCATATCTAAGAAACCATTGCCTAATCCAACATCATGAATATACTCCTATCTTGTCTTCTAAGAGTTTTATAGTTTTAGCTCTTATATTTGGGTCTTTCATCCACTTTGAGTTAATGTTTATATATGGTATGAAGTAGCAGTCCACTTCATTCTTTTACATGTGGATACCCCATGTTTCCAGCATTAAATAAATGTTCCTTGAATATCTGTTTAACATTCATTCAGAGGAAGTTGTACAGAGAGAGGGTAGAAGTATGGGCTTGCTGGTAACAGGAGGCCCTGCTGGTGACCCCACCTCTCCCTTCTGTCTTAAGCAATTCAGCTCTGCCCAAAGTTGCAGCCTTTCTTGCAAAGCAAAAGCCCTGCAGTTTACCACACCCACCCGCTCCTGAAGCCAGGGTGAGTGTCCCCTCACCCCGTGTGACCTACCAAAGTTTGACTTCCAATCTCTTGCTGAGTTTTGGTGACATTCAGTTTTCTTCTCTGGCTTTTCTTCTCTCCCTTCATTTCCTGGGTGTTTTGGTGCCTCAGCAACTGAGCTGACCCACTCTTGAATTTAACCCTGAACAAATGATTCCCGTAAGCAAAAGAAAGCATGATTTGAACATGTGATGGAAGAGCGTTCCCAGCAAAGGGAACACACAAGCCAAGAAAGCAAGCACTGCAGCTCTGGAGAGAGAGCGCAGACATCACCAGGGTGGTGTATATAGCTGGCGAGGCTGGGAAATGGACAAGGAGCATCCCTCGGGATTGTGCATTTAGGGGGAAAGGGGGAGCTGGTTCAGAACTGAAAGGCTCTCCATCTGCAAGTGTCTAGCTCGCTCGAGATCAGGTCCAGATTTGAGATCATCTTATTAGAAGGGTTCTTTGTATGCTGGATGCCACATTTTGCACCCTCCTCCCCATTTTCACATCTGTAATATCAGGCTAATACTTGGCTTGTATTATACATCGACTTTGAAGCCCAGCAAATTCCCACCTCCTTTCTTCCACCACTACATTCCTTTCTACTCCTGGGGCCCAAGCTTGTTCCCACCTCTGAGCCTTTGCACCAGCAGTTACAGACACCTGGAATGCTCTGCCCAGTATTGGCCTGGCTGGCACCTTCTCACCCTCGAGGGCTCAGGTAAATGTCTCTACCTGTAAGGAGCCTCCAACCACCTGTGATCATCCTGGGTCTGCTTGCCCCCCTCCCCATCCATTCTCTGTCCCTCCCTGACTCTGTCCCATCTCCCAGGGGGACTGGCTTCCAGCAGGGGTCAGCCACTGGGGGGCACTGTCATGAGGCTGGGAGGCCACAAGAGAAACCAGGCTGTGTCTCCTCCACCTCTCTGTCCCAGGTAGCTTCCTAGGCAGTGGCTGTGTCTCCGTGGTTCCAACTTCCTCGAAGTGACCTCTGACTCCGGTTTGGGGAACATCACTTTTCCCTTTGCCCCTCCAGTCCAGGCATGGGAATAACTTCCTGCCAGGATCCAGGTTGCTTCACTGTTCCCTGTTTGGCCCTCAGCTGCTCTACCACCTGTGGAAACAATCCTCTGCATTAAATTGTCTCTATTGTGAATAGCTGAAGTGGCTTTATTTTTCTGCTTAGACCCTAACTAATCTCCCTCCAAGCTAACGTGTGTCCCCAACTGTCTTCTTGAGTTCAAGGGACACAGGGCCTTCCTCCTCAAGCTGCTGCAGGGGTAGGACTGAGGGCCCAGGTTCTGTATCCCTGAGATGCTCAGTACCTCTGCCACCCAGATCTGGGCTGAGCAGCAGTCAAGAGAGGCCCAGGGACCACACAGGTGGGTCCAGCCTGAAGGAGGAGGGGCTGCCTGGGTTGGTGGAGGCAGTTGGGAGAGACAAGCAGGTGACAGAGTGAGCCCTGGCAGCCTGCATGGGAAGGTAGAGAGAAAAGGAGACGAGGCGCCCAGGTGGTGGGTGGGAAGGGCGTGGGAGGAGGGGCATGTGGCCCAGCCCCATGGCCTGATGGGGTGTGATTGACTTTCCCATTTAGAGAGATTTTCAAAGAAATATTTAAACCCACAGAGAAAGGCAAGAATCTGCACATAAGCAGAGGCCAATACATCCTCCAGGGCGGTGGACCCAGAATCAGATCCCACCCAGGATCTGCAGCGTGCGGAGGCGGCCTGAAGACCAAGTCCACCACCAGCTCGCCAGGGGAGTTTTGGCCCTTTTCTCCTTCTGGCCTCTAGGATTTCCCATGTACAGGATGGGAGAGGAGGTGGAGAAGGAGCTTAGGTCCCTTCTGGTTCTGACGGGGCTCTGATGGTCACACATTAGCAGGAGTCTGAGCTTCACCCATGTACCTGTCACTGTGGGCAGAGCAGGGGTAGGAGAGTTACCATGGCTTGGGGGGGAACAGTTTCCGGCTGGGCTCCACTGCTTCGCGGGGATCTGGTCGGGGCCAGCTCTATCCATATGGATTTGCCTAGAGCCAAGAAGTTGGGGTCAGGCACATGGCCTCACGGGTCTCAGTGCAGGGCAAGGTGGCAGCTGTCCTCACCCCAGGCTGGCGACACCCCGCACGTTGGGTAGGCAACGCACCAGGAGCGCCTTGTCCACCATTAATCCAGGTACTGAGCTCGTCCTGGTGCTGAGGTTGCAACCCCATGGGGGTCACCCATCCATCACAGATTCGCTTTGTCCAGGGTCCCACAAATGTGCAGCTGGCTCTGGGTGGAATTTGCCTCATAAGCTGCTGTGAAGACTCCGTGACTGACCCACATAAAGTACTCAGCGTAATGCCTGACACTTATTTAGGGCTTAGTAACATTGGCCATTCTTGTCGCTATTATCATGATTACTGGTATATGCTGGCACCTGGCTAAACTCTTTTCATCTCATTTAATCCTCACGACCACCTGCTGGTTTATCCCCATCTTGAGGCCCCCAGAGGTGAGGTCATCTGCCCAAGAACTTACAGCATCTAAGAAGCAGAGCTAGAAGTCAGTTCCAGCGGGATCAGTCTGGGGTGAGAGTAGGTGGGGGTCTCTGTAAAAGCCTGGACTTTACTATCTTGTTTGGAATCCAGATGGGATTCATGAGGCTCTAGAAGTTAAGGGATTTGTCCTGGTCCTGCAGCAAGTTCCTCCCTCCAGTCCAGGCTCTACCTGTTGCCCCTTCCTAGATGTTTAAGCTCCCAGAGCCTAAGGGGGATGGGAGGCAGGGGGCATTGACCCCTGGTGGGAGGGAAAAGGGTTGGAGGCCGCAAGTGAGCAGAAGGCCAGGCAGGGCTGGCAGAAAAGAAGAGTCAGGGCAGGAGCCGGCTCCTTGCTGAGCTGCCTTCCTGGAACAGCAAGGAGGCTCTGGTCACAGCACAGAGGCAGGGTGTGAGCCTGCAGGAAGTGACGGCTGACATTCTAGAGGGTGGGCGGCCCCAAGGTGATGGCTTCAGCCTGGGAGGGACAAGGGGTCACAGAGACCTCAGCAGCCCACATGGAGAGGGAGGGCAGGCCCAGGGAGGAGGGACGTGACTGGACACTGAGTGATGCAGATAGGCTCACTTTTCCGTTTGGAGAAACTTCCAGCGAGGTATTTAAATGTGCCGTGGAGGGACAGCACCAGGAGAGACCAGCTCTTGCTCTGAGGCAGTGGAACCGGCTCGTGATTAGAGTCTGAGGTCCTGATTCTACCCCCTCCAGGTTTGCTGAGTCTTCCGGAGACCGCTGGGCCCCTCGGTGTTTCCATCTGTGAAGTGGGAAGGGTGGACGCCGGTTCCCAGGGTCCCTCTACTCTGATTGTCTCTGATGTTCACGTATAATTGGAGTCTGACTTCACCTGTGATCCCGTCGTGTGGGTGACAAAGGAGGGTTCGTTCTCGGGGCCTGGGAGGTCTGGGCTGAGCAGGCAGGGCTGGCCGAGGTGTGGAAGGACAGCCTGGGGTGGTATTTGCCCTGGCCCCTGAGATCTGGGCTGAGTTCTGCTCTTCCCATGGGATTTACCCGAAGCCCAGTCGCCACACATCCTGGCCGCCTGGGTTGTGGCTGGGGAAGCAGGTCACAATAGGCAGCAGGTGAGTCTGTGTGTGGCGTGGGGGGCATGTGTGCAGTCCCAGCTGCGGAAGCAGAGGGCCTCTGGCTGCAGGCCACCCTCACTTCGGTCTCAGGGAAGTGTGGCCAGCAGCAGGTCCAGTGGCTGCTCTAGGGAGCCCAGGTGCCAGGCCCAGCTCTGCCACTGAGCATTTGGTGACCTCGATCAAGTCCCTTCGTGTATCTGGGCCTCTCATCCCTGTGCGTAGAATGGGAACCTTGGACCTAGATCATCTCCTGGGCCCTGGCTCTGAGCCCTAAAATCTGAAGATCCTGGATTCTGCACTTATCTTTTCTGGCCTCAGTTTTCTCATCCGTGAATGGGAACACGTGTGTGGAGGAGCCCAGAAGAGGATGCCAACCCTCTCTTCTGTGTGCACAGCCTATGTATCTGGCTTGGTCCCCCACCAGGTCTCTGAAGCAGGCTGGACCGGGCCAGTGGCCCATTTTACAGATGGGAAAATTCACGAGGGCTCTGTGGAGCTCTTGTGGCTGAAGGGGAGGGCTGAGAAATTATGGCCTAGGAACTCTGGCTCTGGGGCCCTCAGGGAGCTGGGAGGAGGGAAGAGGCCCCATCCTCAGTGCAAGCCCTTTCCAGGATGTTGGAACTGCGCCTGGCTAAGGGCTTAGTTGGAGTGTCGGGGATGAGCACCCCCGTCGGGAACCCAAAGGAGAGTGAAGAAAGCCCTGGAAGCATGTGGCCAAAGGATCTCATCAATCTGGAGGCTGGGGAAACTGCCTGGCAGGTCCTGAAGATCAGGGAGCTCTCTGATTTGGTAGGGAGGGAGGGGGAGGGGAGGAAAGAGGAGGGAGGGAAGGGGGTGAGTAGGGAGGGAAGAGGGTGTCTCAGTCTCTACTTGGTGGGCAAGAAATAAGACTTTCTGTTTTACAGTCTTATGTCAGTCTCCTAGGTCTTATTCCAAGGCTCTGTTCTGCTGGGGGTGATGGAATATTTCTGTCCCCTTCTAGCTCTCTCCCCACCCCACCACTTGGAGTTTTACCCAGTGCCAAGCTGTCTGGTTGAGGGTTGGAGCTCTGATCTACAAAGATTGTTGCCCTCTTGTCCCCCTATTTTAAGAGTTAGAAGGCCTGGCGTCAAATCCTATCTTTGCCGTGTACTTGCTCTGTGACCTTGAGCCAGCGACTTCCTCTGTCTGAGCCTTTGTTTCCCGATCTCTGAAATGGCAACAGCAATAGTACTTACTGCACAGAGTTGTTCTGAGGATTAGATGAGATAACCCACTACCCAGCCTTCTCTTCCTCTTTCCCTGTGTTGGCAGGATCACCAAGACCCCTTCATGGTGATTGACCTGGGCATGCTGGCCCGCCGCCATCAGGTCATCCGCCAGGCCCTGCCTCGGGTCTCACCCTTCTATGTGGTGAAATGCAACAGCAGCCCCTGGGTGCTGCGTGACCTGGCCACCCTGGGCACTGGCTTCGACTGTGCCAGCCAGGTGAGCCTGGGCCCAAGGCCAATTGTCTCATTCACGGGCCTGACACTTCCTGGGAAGAAAAGGCCAGTTGCCAGGGGTCCTGGAGTGAGGACTGCAGCACCTTGAACAGGGGAGGACACTTATAATCCTCAATTGTTTGGGAAGGAATAAATGAATGAAATATGGGTGTGGTCAACCTCCTCCTGGTCCACGTGACTAAGGCAGACAGCCTGAGCCAATGAGTGGAAGCACAAGCTTGAAGCCACAGAACCCATTCCTGTCTTGGCACAGCCATTTCACCTGAGCCTCAGTTCCTTCCTCTTGAAAATGGCGCCAACTCTACTTTCCTTAGAAGAGTCTAGAAGCTTAAAGAGCACAATTTGTGCTCAGCGCACTGCATAGTAGGGGTTCAGTCAAGGGCAACCCCTTTTACTCATGCCCAGGCTTCCTGTCCCCAAAGAGTAAAGGGCAGTGAGGCAGCCCCCTGCTCTGGCTGTTACCCATGCCAGGTGGAGCTGGAGCAGGGGCTGGGCCTGGGCGTGGCCCCCTCTCGTATCATCTATGCCAACCCCTGCAAGCCTGTCTCGCACATCTAGTATGCTGCCCGCCATGGGGTGCGGTTCCTGACCTTCAACAGTGAGGGGGAGCTAATCAAGGTGGCCCAGCACCACCCTGAGGCCAGGTGAGACCAGTGAAGGAGGGGCGGTGCAAACAGGTGGAGACAGGTAGAGCAAGGGACCTCAAGCCTGGGACCCTAACAGATGGAGTTGGGCTGCAGGAACCAGATGAAGGTGGTCCCATACGGTGACTGGCACAGACCCAAGCAGCAAAGTACAAGAATTTGGGTCAGTGGCCCGATGCCTTCCCTGGTACACATTGGTGCTAAATAAACGTTGCCTGTGTCTGCATAGACACTAGGCAGAGCCTAGCATTAGGCGGTCTGGCATTAGGCGACATCCTGGAAAAGGCATGGAGTTGGGGAGACCAGGGCTCACATTTCAGTTTCATTTGTCACATGCTGTGTGATCTTGGGAAAGTTATTTAACATCTCTGATCCTGTAACGTGGAGACCTATGGAAGGTGTATTTATAATTTTATCCTTTTCCTGCTTTTTCTTGCCTGGGCAGAAGTCTGTAAGTAGTGAGTGTGTCCACTCCCTGGGACTCCATGGCTGGACAGTCCAGAGGAACTAGGCGGGGGTGGGTGGGAAGCTGGAGGGAGGTTGGGTCGGGGGCATCGGGGCTCATGTGCCTAAGAACCCCTGGCATCCTTTGCACCCCTCTCCCAGGCTGGTCCTCCAGCTGTGGACCCAGGACAGTGAGAGCATCTTGCCCTGAGCGCCAAGTTTGGGGCCAACCTGGAGGTGTGTGAACATATGCTGAAGTCCGCCAGAGACCTGGGGTTGGCGGTGGCTGGAACCAGGTGAACGCACTGGCTTTCCCTGCCTGGGAGGCAGGAGTCCTGGCTTCCACTGTCGATCCCAGCTTATTGGACACCCTCCGGTCAGCTGAGGCCCCTCTGGACCTCGTGATGCTCCATCTGTGCTCAGCGAAGAACCTGGATCTTATCTGGGATTGGGGGGGGCAAAGGAGGCACAGGCCCTGGGTGCAAAATTTAAGGGGATGTTAAAACACTTAGTACTCTAGATAAATAACATTTTAATACAATATTTGAAAAAATAAAAAATAATGCAAAAAAATTCATAATGAGGAAAATATCAAAATTTTAACTGAAGACAGGACTGGCATTTCTGATTTTTCCTTTTGCTTCAGGGTTCAATTACTATTACCAATCTTGTCTTTATTTACATTATTTATTTATTCATTTAATATTTATGTATGTGTGTATGTACGTATTTATTTTGGCTGCACCGGGTCTTTGCTATGGCATGCGGGATCTTCGTTGCAGCACGCAGATCTTTAGCTGCAGCATGTGGGCTTCTTAGTTGCAGTATGCATGCAGGATCTAGTTCCCCGACCAGGGATCAATCCCGGGCCCCCTGCTTTGGGAGCACAGAGTCTTACCCACTGGACCACCAGGGAAGTCCCTATTTACATTTTTAATGTTTTATTCATTAGTGATGTTTCTGAATCAATGTTGCTCTTTACAACGATCGCGTTAAATGTTCTTTATCTGGATTCCTTAGTGTTGTGGCACCCCCTGGACTTTTGCACTGGCCTCACCCTACCCAGCCCTGATTGGTTCCGCAGCCCGCCCTGCCCTCCAGCATGGGGATTCGGGGTTCTGAGCACACTCCTTCCAAGGTGGAAGAGAAAGGGAGCCCCTGCAATGAGGCACTGGGAGGGGCCTGCTAAGAGAGGTGACCGCCACCCAAACGTGAGCGCCCCAACTCAAGGATGACCATGTGTCAGTGTTTCTGACCCTGTCTGTCTTCCTATTGACCCTTGCTTTTTCACATGTGTTTCTCTACATGTCACTCGACGTGTGTTCAGCTTCCACGAGGGCTCAAGATGCCAGGCACCCCATAGCTTCACGCAGGCCATCACCAACTGCCGGCGCGTGTTTGAGATGGGCTGCGGGGTCAGGCATGACATGAGTCTCCTGGACACCGGAGGGGGCTTCCCTGGAGAGGAGGGCTCTGACTCTAAGTTTGAGGAGGTGAGAGGGGAGTGTGAGAGGGAGCCAGGTGTCCCAGCCTGGGTTTAGGGGACAGAGTGTGTGTGTTTGGGGAGCTCGTGGAACTGTGAGTTGTATGCGCGTATATAGCTGGGATTTGTCTGACTATACTTACACAGCCTGTGTGCATATATGAGCACGTGCATATCTGGCTCCGTGTCTTTCTTTAGACATGTCAGTTGCTATCCCCGGTTAAGCTACAGTCAGGTAGAAATTTGCTGTCCCTGAGACCCAGGGAACATTTCATCTTCACTGACTGTGTATTAATTTAAATGGTTCCAGATTCAGACATCTCAGGGTGCTATGTGCTATGTGCCCTTGGACAAGTTACTTCCCCACTCTGGGCCACAGTTTCTACCTGTTTCCTCCCTAGTAAAATGGCACACAGCTCTCACACAGCTGTCATGGGAATGAAGGGAGACGACACAGGTAAAGCTCCCACAGAGGGACAGGCCACATTAGGCTCTGGGTCCACCCCTGCAGATGGTGGGAGTGATCAACACCGCACTGGCCCAGGACTTTCCCTAGGGGAGAGGCGTCGAGGTCATCGCAGAGCCGGCCGCTTCTACGCAGCACCTGTCTGCATGATCGCTGTCAATGTGATTGCCAGGAAGGCTGTGCTGGAGCCCGGTGGGTGGGCAGGGCACCATCCAGGCGTTCCCCGGCCCTCAGGGGAGAGGATGGGCAGGGAGTCTGGGCTCCAACTCTGGGCGGTTAATTAGCAGGAAACAAGCTTCAAACTGGGTCTAGGAATGAACCTGTTAGTATCACTATTTTGTTGTTCTGAAATAGACTGGGAGGTGAGAACCAAGACAAAGGGTCTTCATTATTCCTAAGTAGCCAATGGATTTATATTGTGTTTATGGGGGTAAAGTTACAAAACACAGCCCATGAGGTTCACAGACACCATCGTGCTGGTGTGCACCTTAAATTCATCCAGCAGGCATTTTCTAACAGGTGCAAATTCTTATACCAAAAATATAGTGAGTAAATACAAATTCTTACCACAAATATAAGAAGGCACTCTCGTTGTTGTCATGGCCTGAAGGTTAAGGGTGACATCTATAGGGTAATGGTAAACCTTTGACAATTGAGGTTAAGCACCACAGGGGAGGTTTTTGATTGTTATTTTTGCAGCAGGGTGGGTGGGTTTGCTTTTCTCACAGTGAGCTAACCAGAAACTCCATTTCATGATGAGATGGAGAATAGATGTCTCCCGCTGGCTTGGTGCTTTTACTCTCTGTGGCTGTATGATAATTGACATGTAAATATTTATAACCTGCTTTAGTCTCCTCCCTTATCCTTTCTGACAAATGATCGGTCCACAGCTTTGTAATCCCTGAGGCACTTGTGTCAGCCAGTTGCCATTTCTTCACAAAATGTCTCATTAAAGATTATTGTGATAGGAAGCATTTGATTTCAAGCCGTCATTTAACAGAAGTCTAAGTATTAGGGGCTTATAATTATTATTTTTAAAATTTATATCTTTATTATGGTAAGGGGTAACGTGTGTGTGTGTGTGTGTGTGTGTGTGTGTGTGTGTGTGTGTGTGTGTTTTGGCTGACCCACATGGCATACGGGATCTTAGTTACCGGATCAGGGATTGAACCCATGCCCCCTGCAGTGGAAGCGCAGAGTCTTAACCACTGATCCGCCAGGGAAGTCCCTAGGGGCCTGTTATTTTTATTTCCACAATAACAAGAGATGCCAATTATTAAGTATCTGTTATGTGTGAAAAACATATTTTCTCTCATTTCTGCTCCACAACCCTGTGAAATAATTTAGGGGCATTCCCATTTTACAGGGAGAGATAGTGAGGCTCAGAGAGAGGAAGTAACTTGTCTGAGGCAGCACAGCTAGCTAGTGGTGCAGCTGGACCTGGGTCTGTCTGATTCAAACACTGGTGCACTTGGATTTGTACTACATGCCAAGCAGAGTTGGGCTCTTGACCTTAGGGATGTCTTGACTACCTCTCGTGACCAACTAATTTAGGGACAACTGGGGCTGTGGCTACAGGAGATGGGATCGGTGACGGCAGCTAAGAAAGCAGGGGGGGGATGGTGGGAAGTACACCGAGGAGGGGGCAGAAAAAACAATATTCAGAAAGATCTGGGCATATAAATGCCCAAATGTTATGAAATGCTCCAAATGTTAAAAGAGATCAGCACAAAATCCTGAGTTTAGATTCAAGAAAGCAGTGTTCTAAGAACAGATGAAGAGTGGTTGTGAAGAAACTGGCTTGGTAGTAGGTCCTGTCCAAAGGATCTGGGGGTCATAGGCGACCACCAGCTCAGCATGCATCAGGAGTATGATGGAGCTGGAGAGAGCTGCCACACGCTTACTTCGGTAACATCAATAGAGGCAGAAAGTTTAGATGGAGGGAGGTGACAATTGTGCTGTACCCTGTGCTTGTCAGAGTTGGGCACTGTTTTTGTTCTAATCAGGTTATGTAAGACATGGAAATAACTGTCACGAAGGAGAGGTTATTACTCACAAGTTTCCTCTGGAGAAACCAGAGGCATGGCAGGCCACACAGGGCCACAAGGGGAAGGACCGGAGTGGTTCAGCGGGCAGAAGGACAAAGGGGAAAGCCAGGCCAGAGCCTCTACTGTAGTTTTCAAGGATAGGAGTGGGTGAGGCAGGGTGAGCTGGATTGGCAGGTGTGGGACTGGCTAGTTTGAGCAATTTCAGCGGGTTGTGGGGATAAGGACTGCCCTGGGGCCGCTAGCCAGAGGTAGTGCCTCAAGTTCTGGGAGCTCCATCTAGGAGGCAGTTTGCGGTATGGACACTGAATTGGTTGGCTTGCACAGGAAAGGCGCTCTTGTAAGGCAGTCGTTTGCTATCTCTAGGAATTAACCAGCCCGGGGAGGAGCAGTCTCTCCAAGGTCAGCAAGGCCCCAGATGCCAAAGCATGGGAACATGTAGTTTACACAGGCACCGCTTTGAGGAAGGAAACTGACAAATTAGCACATCACTGAGGAGCAACCATGATGGAATTAGGTCGTGAAGAGGCCTTTGCCCCCAGATTTTTTTGTTTTGTTTTGTTTTCTTTTGCGATACGGGGGCCTCTCACTGTTGTGGCCTCTCCCGTCGCGGAGCACAGACTCCAGACGCGCAGGCTCAGCGGCCATGGCTCACGGGCCCAGCCGCTCCACGGCATGTGGGATCTTCCCAGACCGGGGCACGAACCCGTGTCCCCTGCATCGGCAGGCGGACTCTCAACCACTGCACCACCAGGGAATTCCTGCCCCCAGTTTTGACTCATGCAGCAGGGGCTCAGGGAACCTGGTCTAAGGTGAGGGCAGAGTACCTGAGACCTGCGGCCTGGGGACAAATCTCAGACCTGCCACAGTCTCCTGTGTGACTTCTGACGAGACTCAGTTTTCTCAGCTGTAAACCAGGGCTCATTGTACCTGCTCAGGGTGTAGTTACAGGTTAAATAGCTTAATACATGTAGAGAGCTTGGAACAATGTCTGGGCTATATCTCATGGTATGTGAATTAGATTATTCTTATGAGGAGAGGAGGAAAAGGGGCAACACCCTGATGCGGGGAGCAGAGGGGCAGTGGGAGAGCAGAGGACAGGCCCCAACCATGCATGGGTTCAGAGAAGGCTCCTGGAGCAGGGAACAGGGGTTATCCAGCGCTGGTCAGAGGGTCAGGCCTCCCCCAAGGGTGCTGGGCTCAGGTGTTGAGGGTCAGCAGTGAGACCTAGCTGAGCACAGCTCGGTCCTGCCATCTGTCTGCTCTCAGGAGGCTACTGGAAGCCGCTGTTCTATCTCAACAACGGCCACTACGGCACATTCTGCATTTTTCCAGGGAGCCTGAACCCAGGATGCCCATTGTGGTGAAGGTAAGGAGAACTTTTTGTGGCTCTGGAACCTCCCAGACTCTGAGACCCCCTAGTCCAGCCCTCTTTGGGCAGGGCTCCCTGCTGCCAGGGGGAGAGGCGAGAGATCTCAGATGATCGGTGGCTTGACAGATTGTCACACCTCGTGCATGTACCAGGATGTGTACGTGTGTCTATGCGTATTGGTGTGTGTGTGTGCCTTCTGTGTGTGTGCCTTTCTCTGTGTGGGCCTGTCGATTTACACCTGTGCAGAAAGGGGGGTGTCCAGGTCCAGGGGTCTGTGGAGGGGTGTGTGTGCAGCTGTTTGGCTGTTTGTGTTTCCCTGTGCATTTCTCTGTGTCGCTATGTTTGTGGTTCCAGAGTCCTTGAATCTTGGAGATGCAGGAGACTTAGGAAGTAGAGATTCTCAAACTTTGCTTCACATTAGAATCATCTGGGAAACTTTCAAATACTCCATATGCCCAGACCATGCCACAGACCATTGATATCGGAACTTCTCATGGGTTGGGACCCTGACGTGATCCTCAGGCGTTTGCAGTGCAGCCAGGTTTGAGTCCCGGTATTTTGAGTGATCATTAAATAAAATCTTCCCACTTTATAAATGGGAAAACTGAGGTCCCATCTGTGTCTGCACTTGTGAACTGGCAGGGCAGGAGTGTGTCTCTAGAGCAGAAGCTCCATGAGGGCAGGGCCAAGAACAGTGCCTGGCACACAGGGACCACTCAGGAATTGGTCAGAGGGGGTGAATGACAGAGTCTTTGCTGGTACCTTCCCTCTGGTGCCCTGGGGGCATGCCCTGCAGGCTGGGGAGTGAAGGGGGGGTGTCTTCCTTCTCTGATCCCCACCCCCCCACCACCATGTCCCTGCAGGACCTCCGCCCCAAGCTGCCCCTCTTCTCTTGCACCCTCTACAGCCCCACGTGCAATGCCTTTGACAAGCTCTTCTTGAAGGAGGTGCAGCTGCCCAAGCTGGATGTGGGCGACTGGCTGGCCTTCCCCTCCATGGGCGCCTACATGTCCACCATGAGCTCCGCCTTCAGTGGCTTCCCTCTCCCCTCCCATCTGCTGCGCCACGGGACCCGAACTCAGGTGTCTGGAGGGAGGTGGAAAGGGGCTGGGCAGTGAGGGGCTCTCACCAGCATCTGAACTTGGCAAGGGGAGCTGGTGGCTGAGCTCTGGGGTCCCAGGCCCTGGAAATACCCTACTCCCCCGACTGGCCCCAGCAAAGCCCAAGATGTCTGGCTGACCTTTGACACTGGCCTCTGCCTGTGGGGGTGACCCTGTTACAGCCTCTCCACAGGTAAATCCAAGGTAGCCCACCTGGGCAGTTCTGACAGCCCTGATGCGTAGATGCCCTTGTGGGCAGAATCAGGCAGCCCTGTGTCCCCAGGTGACCCTCAGCCCCTTCGCTGAGGTGCCCCCACCCCACTTGGCTCTGACCATCTGCAGCTGCCCTCCGGGCTCCCTCCTCAGGTGTCCCTTCCCCACCAGCTCCAGGCTCCCTCACAGCCCTGCCCCAGGATCCCCTCTACCCAACCTAGGGTTTGCCTCCTTAGGTAGCAGAGGGGGCCCTAGAACACCCCTTTACTGGCACATTCCTTCCACAGGAGCCTGCTGGAGACTGCACTGTAGGCTGAGACAAGGCCAGGATGGAGAGGCTTCCGACACCTCGGTGCGCCCACGGGGGGATGCTTGGGGGCAGGGATCTGGGGTGAGGAGTAGCGTGGAGGAAACAGAGGTTTGGGTGCCTCTGAAATGATGGGCAACCTAAGGTTCAAAACTGTCTTCTGGGCTTCCCTGGTGGCGCAGTGGTTGAGAGTCCACCTGCCAATGCGGGGGACATGGGTTCGTGCCCCGGTCCGCGGGGATCCCGCGTGCCGCGGCGCGGCTGGGCCCGTGGGCCATGGCCGCCGGGCCTGCGCGTCCGGAGCCTGTGCTCCGCAACGGGAGAGGCCACAGCGGTGAGAGGCCCGCGTAACGCAAACAAACAAACAAACAAAAACCTGTCTTCTCCCTAAGTGGGCCTGAAGCCTAGGGTAGCTCTTCCGGGAGGCTGATCCTGGCCTGCCTGCTCCTAACCCGCTAGACCCTGGGGTGGGGCAGGGAGAGGAACCTGCGCTATTACAAGAGTGCCCCCTGGAGGCCATGCCCTGGAATGTGAGGCAACCTGCATTGACCAGCACCTTGCGACGCTTTGGTCCTTCCTTTCCTCCAGTTAGTGACCCCTGCGTTGTTCCAGAAAGGTTTACGTGAACCATAGGCACTCACCCTAGTGGAGAGAGCAGGGGCATTGGAGTCAGACAGGTCTGGAGGGGATCCAGGCTCCACCACATCCTGGCAGTGTGGTCAGAGCCTCAGTCTCCCCATCTGTGAAGTGAGGGTGAGATTAGCATTCCCCTGGCAGGGCTGTTGAGAGGATGAAGCCAGATAATGCAAATCCTCATTCAAGGTCAGTTCATGTTCACCTGCCTCTGGCTGCCCTGATCCTGGCCCTGGCCTGCTCAGAGGCCACCCCTGCCCCCACGGTCTGGCCATCCTCAGGGAGCATGCACACAGCATCTGGCCACACAGCTAATGAGCCATGTGGGTGCCTCAGACCTGACCTTGGCCTTAAGAAACGCCCAAGTTGGGAGGTTGTATGGACAAGGTGTGGATACAGCTGACTCCAAAGCGGGGCAGATGCTACTGCATGTCCCCTGGGCACACTAAAACTTTAAAAACAACAACATTTGGGGAGTTGTGAGCTCAAAAAGACAATGTATCCTGCAGGGAAGGATGATGACAGAGGTAGGGGTTGGGACACATCGGGATGACCAGTCACCTTGCTGCAGCGAGGGAAGGGGAGAGAGGGCCCCAGAGGCCAAAGTCACCCACCTTCTGTGTCCTGTGTCCTTTTTTAAGCTTCGCCTGATAAGACAAGACATTCTCTGATCTCCAGCTTCTGCAAAGGGTCCTCCCCATCCACCAGAATCAGCCTTACCAACCTTGCTGCTGCCTCCCCAGCCCGGCCAAGACCAGAGGAATCTTCCGGCATCTTTGGGCTACAGAGATTTCCCCTCCAGACATCTGAGGAGAAGGGAAGGGTATCTGCATGTGCCACCCAAAGAATCCAGAGGGTTCATGCAGCCTTTGGGTTACGTGTTATCCATTGGTCTCCTCCAAGAGCCTGAAAATTGGGAGTGGAAACGTCTACCCTTACCTCCCCAGAGATACCTGGAAGTACAACTATGAGTGCGCTTTAGGGAAAAAATAAAGTTGTATTCAGTTGCAAGAGATGTTGGCGTGTTTTGTGTTTTGCCTTCTGGGTGCTGTACTGTGTGACTGTGGATATTCATCCATCCGTCCACCCATCTGTCCATCAATCCACCCATCTGTCCATCAATCCATCTATCCATCCATCCATCCATCCATCCATCCATCTATCCACCCATCCATCCATCCATCCACCCATCCATCCATCCATCCATCCATCCATCTATCCATCCATCCATTCATCCATCCATCCATCCATCCATCTATCCATCCATCCATCCATCCATCCATCCATCCATCCATCCATCCATCCATCCATCCATCTATCCATCCATCCATCCATCCATCCATCCATCCATCCATCTATCCACCCATCCATCCATCCATCCATCCATAAAATAAAATGCGAGGGCCTAGACTGTGTCTGGCACAGGTGACACGTGATGAACAAGATGGACAAAAATCCAAGTTCATGGAGCTAAACTTCCAGTTGGAAAAAGAGTATAAGCAAACACATAAATCAATGATAAAATGAAGTGGAAGCAATAAGTGCTGTGAAGAAAAATAAAGCAAGCAAGGGGACAGTGAGTGATGGAAGACAGTGCTACTTTAGGTAGAGGGGCCTGGGAGGCCTCTCTGAGGATGTAGCAGGTGGGCAGAGACCTGAAGGGACCGTGTGGTTAGCTGAGTTAGAGAGTTCCAGGCACTGGAAGCAGCAAGTCCAAAGCCAGGGATGGAGGGTGTTTCCCCAAAGGCAAGAAGCCCTGTGTGGGTGAGCAGAGTGAGTGAGGGGAGGTGTTGGGAAATGAGGCAGGAGGAGGGTCAGGGGCTGATCTTGTCAAACCTCAGATAAGTCAGGGATTGGACTTTCTTCTGAGGTGGGGTAAGGCGGGGAAGGGGGAGGGGGAGGCCCTGGCAAGTTTGAGCAGGTGAATGCGGTGAGAGGATGAAGAGAGAACTTGAGGGGTTCCTGCCCGTCCTGGGAAATGACGGTGGTCACAGTACAGGGGGTGAGAGGTGCCAGGTTCAGCACAGGCTGCAAAGGTCAAGTCGAGAGAATTTTTGAGGGGTCAGATGTGGGGTAAGAGGCAAAGAGAAGAGTCAAGGACAAATCCAGGGCTTTAGGCTGAAGCTGCCGGTACACAAAGGGAGATGCAGGGGAGGAGAAACAGGTTAGGAGGGGTTAAAATGGAGAGTTCAGTTTCGGAAAGGTCAGGTTTGAGACGCCCGTTCAATCTCCAAATGGAGTCAGATACAAGCATTGGACTTCAGGGCAGAGGTCAGGACGGCAGATATGAACGTGGATGGGGCGCGGTCCACACTGGATGGACTTTACATTCCTGGGGCCGCCCAGCCCTGCCAGGAAGTGAGCATACAGAGAGAAGACACAAGGCACGGGAACTGAGAGGAGAAACATTCCAAGAAGGCGGGAGCCCTCGGCTGCGTCAAATACTGCCCAGAGGTGGGTGAGGTGAGGGCTGAGAACGGCATCGGGAAAACGGAGGTCATTGGTGATTTTAACCAGCGGGTTTCAAAGCCAAGGAAGGTTGGTGGAAGTGGAGTCCAGAGAGGATGGTGGAGAGGGTGGAGCGTGGTCACCTCTTCCGGGGAGTTAGTTGCGCGGTAAGGGGAACAGGAAACGGGAGGGTAGCTGGAAGAGGCGCCCCGTAGAGTCAAGGAGGGGTTTGATTTAAGATGAGAGATATTATGGCTTGTTTGTAGGCTCACAGGGATGACCGACAGAGGGGAAGATAAGATGCAGAAGAGAGAAGCGACAGCGGCAGAGCAAAGTCCTTGGGTGGGTGGGAGGGGCTGGCGTCCTGGGGGCGGGGGCTGGGGGAAGGTGCGCCCAGATGGGAGCTCCTGCCGCACCTCCGCGGGGACAAGCAGGTCGCTGGGAGAACGCAGAGCTCTCTCCTGATTGTTTCTTTCTTAGCGGAGTAAGAAGCAAAATCATAGTGGAGAGCAAGGAGGCAGGAGAGGGTCCTGGTGTTTTTAGGAGAGGGCCGAGTGGAAACGTCACAACGCGCGTGGAAGGGTGAATGGACCAATGAAATGGGTGGGATTGCCAGCACAGGTGCCCACTCGAGTTTTGTGGGGATCCATTTAGAATGAAGCCTGTCATCCGTTGTGTTTTGTCTTCAGCCACAGTGGGCACCTGTGCTACCGGTGCAGGTGCAGAACGGGGGGTGGGGTGGGGAGGGGGAGGGGTGAGCCAAGGGAGGTGGAGACAGCTTGGAGAATGAGTGCTCCCGGGGGGTCTCTGCAGGTCCAGGCTCCATACGCAGTCCTCAGAGCCTTCTCCTGAGAGCACATGCTGTCCTTCCACAGCCTTTACCTGCTGGAGACTCATAATGACCCAGTGAGCTTATAATGCCCCCACGTTAGAGAAGCAAACCCTGCGGTCGCCTAGCCAGTAAGTGGCAGAGCTGGGATTTGACTTTAAACGTAGTTCAGTCTTCTCCCTTTAGGGCAGCAGGGGTATGCACACTGTGTTTAAGAAAGTCTTGCTTTCAGAGGCATATGAAAAGCTGCTCAGCATCACTGTTAGAGAAATGCAAATCAAAACTACAATGAGGTATCACCTCACACCAGTTACAATGGGCATCATCAGAAAATCTACAAACAACAAATGCTGGAGAGGGTGTGGAGAAAAGGGAACCCTCTTGCACTGCTGGTGGGAATGTAAATTGATACAGCCACTATGGAGGTTCCTTAAAAAACTAGAACTAGTAATGCCATATGACTGAGCAATCCCACTACTGGGCATATACCCAGAGAAAACCATAATTCAAAAAGACACATGCACCCCAGTATTCATTGCAGCACTATTTACAATAGCCAGGTTATGGAAGCAACCTAAATGTCCACTGACAGACGAGTGGATAAAGAAGATGTGGTACATATATACAATGGAGTATTACTCAGCCTTAAAAAGGAATGAAATTGGGTCATTAGTAGAGACATGGATGGACCTAGAGACTGTCATACAGAGTGAAGTAAGTCAGAAAGAGAAAAACAAATATCATATATTAACATATATATGTGTAATCTAGAAAAAGGGTACAGATGAACCGGCTTGCAAGGCAGAAATAGAGACCCAGATGTAGAGAACAAACGCATGGACACCAAGGGGGGAAAGTGAGGCGGGGGGAATGAATTGGGAGATTGGGATTGACATATATACACTAATATGTATAAAATGGATGACTAATAAAAGCCTTCTGTATAAAAAAAAAAGAGAGAGAGAGAAAAAGAAAGTCTTGCTTTCACCCAGATGGTGAAAAAAACCAAGCTTGGCTGTTGGGAGGTTGAACTTCAGGTGTTCCGTGCAGTGGCCCAGGCTTTGTCATGGTTCAACCATAGTGACTTGCTGCCACCCATTGGCCACTATCAGTATTGCATCCAAGCAGAACCTACATCGCATTTGCTCAGCTAAGGATTCAGTGTCTGGGTCCAGAAATGCCCTTGTTGGAGCTTCCCTGGTGGCGCAGTGGTTGAGAATCTGCCTGCCAATGCAGGGAACACGGGCTCGAGCCCTGGTCTTGCCGCGGAGCAACTAGGCCCATGAACCACAACTACTGAGCCTGCACGTCTGGAGCCTGTGCTCTGCAACAAGAGAGGCCACAAGAGTGGCCCCAGCTTGCCACAACGAAGACCCAACACAGCCATAAATTAATTAATTAATTTAAAAAAAAAATGCCCTGTTGAAAAGGGCTATAGAGGAGTTCTCTTCCCCCTTTGACAAATGAGGAGAGAGAAGTCCAGAGAGATGACTTTAAAAAGCCATCTGCACCCGCCTACTCCATCCACTCAGTTGCTCATTCATTCAATAAATATTCATTGAACACCTCTGTGCCAGGCGCTGGGATTCAGCAGAGATCATTGCTGTTGTAGAGCTGACATTCCATGGGGGGGACAGGGAGGACAGGTACCAATCAGGTAAATAAACCAGGTAATGCTAGATTGTGATGGGTGATGTGAAGGAATTAGAGTGACTGGAGAGGGTGGTGGGAGGTGACATTTGAGGAGAGACCTGATGACTGGGAGGGTTTGGGAAAGATGCTCCAGGAGGAGGGAACAGCACTGCAAAGGTTCTGAGGCTGTGAAAGGTGTGGGCAGGTTCCAGAATGGGTGGAGCCCACCAACACCCCAGCCCACGGCTGTCTCTGTAGAACGAGTAGAAGTGGGAGCAGAACTTTCTAGAAGGAGGGTCATGCCATTGACCTTCACTCAATCAGTCCACAGCCTTGATCAGCACCCATCTCACTCACACAGCTGACCACTCTCTCCTGGAAACTCTCTCTTCTCTTGGTTTGTATGATACCAACCTCTGGTGGTAGGAAAAGCTATGATTATTCTCCTGTGAAAATTAAAGCTTAATGATCAACATAGAGAAGTTTCTGGTTTGAAGGAAGCCACTGCCATGTCAAAAGCTAGAGCAGGAAATACTGGCATGTGGAGTCAAAGGTCAAGGTCGACATTTCTGGGCTCTGGGACAGGAGCATGTAGAGGAGAATTGGTGGAGATGTAATCAGTCTTGCTCGTAGCTGTTGCCGTGTTATAAGTGTGTTTGTGGATCTGTTTGCTGCTAATTTGTGAGCCATTCTTGGCAAAAAAAATATGAATATTTATAAGCTTATATATATAATATGAGTAAGCTTTACTCAAATCCTATGAGTGGTGTTCCAAGAAATAATAAGTTTTGGAAGCAAAACAAGTCCCTAATTTGGTAATTTCACCATGTTACTCGAATACTACCCAATTATGTTAGCTGGTATTTTCCAGTGTTTGAATGTTTGCTCTAGGCTATAGTTCTCTGTAAAGCAAAATTGTTCATTACTAAAAAGAGGAAAGTGGGTTTCCCTGGTGGCACAGTGGTTGAGAGTCCGCCTGCCGATGCAGGGGATACGAGTTCGTGCCCCGGTCCGGGAAGATCCCACGTGCTGCGGAGCAGCTGGGCCCGTGAGCCATGGCCGCTGAGCCTGCACGTCCGGAGCCTGTGCTCCGCAACAGGAGAGGCCACGACAGCGAGAGGCCCGCGTACCGCGAAAAAAAAAAAAAAGAGGAAAGTTATATGAAGTAACATGTACCTAATACCCAGCTTGAAGATGTGTTTGAACACACTCAGTTCAACCAGCATCAGTGCAAAATGAAACCAGTTCCTCCACACCAGAAATATTTATCATAAAAACAAAAGATCAAGGGCAATTAATACTTTGTGTTTTAAATTTTCATTTTAAGACTCTTTTAAGTAGTAAGCATTTATGATATCAATTTTTTAATGACTTTTATTTGGCATTTATGTTAAGTTAATGTTTCCCCTTTTTAATTTTAAAAAATATTTTATTTATTTTTGGCTGCACTGGGTCTTCATTGCTGTGCGTGGGCTTTCTCTAGTTGCAGTGAGCAGGGGCTACTCTTCGTTGCGGTGCGTGGGCTTCTCATTGCGGTGGCTTCTCTTGTTGCAGATCACGGGCTCTAGGCGTGCAAGCTCAGTAGTTGAAGCATGCAGGCCCTAAAGTGCGCAGGCTTCAGTAGTTGTGGTACGTGGGCTCAGTAGTTGTAGCGCAGGGGCTTAGTTGCTTCGCGGCACGTGGGATCTTCCTGGACCAGGGATCGAACCTGTGTTCCCTGCATTGGCAGACGGATTCTTAACCACTGCACCACCAGGGAAGCCCCCTAATTTTTTTTGAATGATCAAGCATCTATACGAGGTAGAGGTCATTGTTACATGTTACTGAAATACAGTAGTCCCCCCTTATTCAAGGGCGATATGTTCCTAGACCCCCAGTGGATGCCTGAAATTGTGGAGAGTACTGAGCCCTGTACGTACTATGTTTTTCCTATCCATACATACCTATGATAAAGTTTAATTTATAAAGTAGGCACAGTAGATTAACACCAACTAAATAGAACAATTATAATATACTGTAATGAAAGTTATGTGAATGTGGTCTCTCTCTTTCTCAAAATATCTTATTGCTCAAATTTCATGCCTTTTCCATCTTAACTAAGCACTTATCTTGCACTGTGGCCATAACTTTTGCACTTTGAGGTGTGACATTCAAACTAGTATGAATTTCTTTTTTCTTCTTCACCATTTCAGGGATAGAAAATTTATTCTTACCATAGATCTTAGCAACCTCAGCATTTTTTCATTCCCTATAAGTTAGGACTTTCGCTTAAAGGAAGGACTTTACAGCTTCTGTTTGGCATATCTGAATTGCCAGTATCACTACTCTTGGGCTTTGTGGCCCTTATTAAGTAAGAATAAGGGTTATTTGAACACAAGCACCAAGATACTACAGTCAATCTGATAACTGATGGATACTCAATGACTCATGGGCAGGATTACACTGACAAAGGGATGATTCACGTTTCCTGTGGGATGGAGTGGGACAGCTAGAGATTTCATCACGCTACTCAGAATGGCGCTCAATTTGAAACTTATGAATTGTTTCTGGAATTTTCCATTTAATATTTTTGGACCATGGTTGACTGTGGGTAACTGAAACTGTGGGAAGCAAAACCATGGATATGTGGGGGTTGGGGGATTACTATATACCATCCTGTCATATAATGGCTCGTAATAATAATAAACCATGCATCTATAATCCTGATTTTTTAAACAGGAAACCTCTGAAATGTTTAGTATAACCCTCTTACAGAAAAATTTTCACTGTTTATTATTATGGTCAATCATTATTTTTCCAAAACCCATAAAGTGTTGGGGAAAATACAGAATAATGTATGATTTCAGGAATTCCTGAGAATTTCCTGGGATTCTGACATCTCATACCCAAATCCCAAAGAATACCTGTTGGGAATTTGGAAATGCTCTTTGAAGTTTTACCTCTGTAACATCTCTGGACTCTGCATCCCATCCCATCCCCAAGGCCGCTGCTCTGATCATCAGACCTTTGTCATCTCTTCCGACCTTGTGAGTCAGACTCCAGACTCCTCCAGCCCATCCTCCACGCTGCAGAGGGATCTTTCTGAGGCAAAAACTCAGCCTGTCATTCGGCTGCGAAATCCAACCCTGGCCCCCCAATTCCTTCACCAGTGTTTCTCAAAATGCATCTTGGGACAGTGGTTACATAAAAACATCTGGCAGTTTCTAATAAGTGGTGGTTTAGGTAGCTTCATTCAGAGATTCAGAATCTCTGGGAGTTGAAGCCTAAAAATCTTCATCCACATCTTCTGAATGATTTCTTTAAATCCTTTTTATGGTGAAATACAACATGAATACAGAAGCCACATAAAACAAAGGTACAGATTAGTGAACCATAATTAGGCAAACTCCCCTATAACCACCACCCCTGTCTGAAGGCAAATCCTTGCCCCCCACCGCAGAAACTCTCCGCATGCCCCCTGCCTAATAACCCCTTCCCACCTCCACCCCCAAGAGCAACCAGCAGCCTGACTTTCACTTTGCCTGTTTTTTGCCTATTTTAATGTCATTAAATTTTGTTTAATCCTTGGTTCTCTTTCCATCTTTTTTTTTTTTTTCCTTCTTGTAATTCATTTGCTAATGAAACCAGATCATTTGTCTTACAGAGTTTCCCACAGTCATTGCTAATTGCATCCCCATGGTGAAGGTAGCATATTCCTCTCTCTCTGAATTTCCTGTTAATTGGTAACTGGATCCAGAGACTTAATCAGATTCATATTTCTTTTTCTTTTTCTGACAGGCCTACTATTATAGGTGATGTGTGTTCATCATCAGGGGCTCATGACTATGTTTTCACTTTCTCATCTTGTACATTTCCCACCCCAGATCTGAAATCAGCCCCGATATCTGGGGTAAATACCTAGGAGCAGAATTGTTAGTTCGTATGCCAGAAAAATGTTTAACTTTCTAAGAAGCTGTTAGTCTTCTCGGGTGGTGTACTTATTTACACTCCCATTAGCAATGTATGAAAGCTCTAGTTGCTCTAAATCCTCACCAGGATTTAGTATGTGAATCTTATTTTAGCCATTCTAGTGGTATGAAATGTTATTTCATTGTGGATTCAGTTTGGAGTTTCCTAACAACCAATGATGTCGAACACCTTTTCATGTGCTTATTGGCCATTTGTATATCTTCTTTTGTGAAACGTGTTCTGTGTATATATTCTATATGTGTCAATTGAGTCAAACTGGTTAACTACTTTGTCCGAATCGTCTATACCTTTACCGATTTTGTTTGTTTATTTGTTTGATTGAGTTTCTGAAAAAAGTGTGTTAAAATCTCCAGCTGTGGTGGTATGTTTGTCTATTTCTCTTTTAGTCTCAACAACTTTTGCTTTATGTATTTTTAAGCTGTGTTACTTGGTGCATACAAATTTAGAATTATAACATCTTCCCACTGAACTGGACTTTTATTGTTATAAAACATCTGTCTTTATTTCTAGTAATACTTTCTGTCTTAAGCTTATTTTGTCTGGTATTATTATAGTGACACTAGTTTTTCTTTAAAGTAGTTTGAATGGTATACCTTTTTTCATCCTTTTGTTTCTGTGTGTATATATATATATATATATATATATATATATATATATTTTTTTTTTTTTTTTTTTTTTTTTATTGTACACGGGCCTCTCACTGCTGTGGCCTCCCCCACTGCAGAGCACAGGCTCTGGACGCACAGGCCCAGCGGCCATGACTCACGGGCCCAGCCGCTCCGCGGCACATGGGATCCTCCCGGACCAGGGCACGAACCTGCGCCCCCTGCATTGGCAGGCGGACCCCCAACCACTGTGCCACCAGGGAAGCCCTGTGTTTTTACATTTTTAAAGTGTTTCTTATAAATGAATATAATTGGGCTTTTAAGAAATCCATTTTAATGATATCTTTTAGTCAGTTTGTTTAAACCATGTGTATTTAATGTAATTACTGATAGAGTTGGATTAAGGTCTACCATTTGCTACTTGTTTTTCTGTCTCATCTGTTCTTTGTTCATTTATTCACCCACTGTTTTCTTCTTTTGGATAATCAAGTCATTTTTATTATTTCATTTTTTTTCCTTTATTAGGTTCTAGTTATACATTTTTATAAAATTCTTTCAGTAGTTACTATAGAGATTTAAATATGCATCTTGGACCTATTACTGTATGTCTTACTTCAAGCTGCTATAACAAAATACCATAAACTGATTGGCTTAAACAACAGAAATTTATTTCTCACAGTTTGGGTGGCTGGGAAGTCCAAAATCAGGGCACCAGCATGATTGGGTTCTGGTGAGAGTCCTCTTCCTGGTTTGCAGACAGCTGTCTTCTTGCTGTGTCCTAGCATGGCAGAGAGAGGAAGCAAGCTCCATTGCCCCTCTTCTTCTTTTTTTTTTAAATTAATTGATTTATTTAATTCATTTATTTTTCACTGCGTTGGGTCTTTGTTGCTGCACGCAGGCTTTCTCTAGTTGTGGCGAGCAGGGGCCACTCTTCGTTGCAGTGCACAGGCTTCTCGTTGCAGTGGCTTCTCTTGTTGTGGAGCATGGGCTCTAGGCACACAGGCTTCAGTAGTTGTGGCTTGTGGGCTCTAGAGCGCAGGCTCAGTAGTTTTGGTGCACGGGCTTCATTGCTCCGCGGCATGTGGGAACTTCCTGGACCAGGGCTCAAACCCGTGTCCCCTGATTGGCAGGTGGATTCTTAACCACCGCACCACCAGGGAAGACTGCCCCTCTTCTTATAAGGGCACTAATCCCATGAGGACTCTATCCTCATAACCTAATTAATTCCTAAAGGCCCCATCTCCAAATACCATCACATTAGAGATTAGAGTTTGAGTGTATGAATCGGGAGGTGGGGTGGGGAGGGAGAGACACAGATATTCAGTCCATATCACAGTATTACAGACTCATTGCAGTATTAAATTAATATGTTTACCACTGTTTTAACAATGTAAGAACCTTACAACAATTCAGCTCCTTTCACTCCCTTCCACCTTTTGTGCTATTATTCTTTATTTCTTTATTATATTTTACTTCTATATATGTTATAAACCCTACAAGACATTTCTATTATTGTTTTACTTGTCAAATTTTTTTTTTAAGGGAACACTATTTATTTATTTATTTTTGGCTGTGCTGGGTCTTCATTTCTGTGTGAGGGCTTTCTCTAGTTGCGGCGAGCGGGGGCCACTCTTCATCACAGTGCGCGGGCCTCTCACTGTCGCGGCCTCTCTTGTTGCAGAGCACAAGCTCCAGATGCGCAGGCTCAGTAGTTGTGGCTCATGGGCCTAGTTGCTCCGCGGCATGTGGGATCTTCCCAGACCAGGGCCCGAACCCATGTCCCCTGCATTGGCAGGCAGATTCTCAACCACTGCGCCACCAGGGAAGCCCATATTTGTCAATTTTTAATGTTTACCCACACATTTGTCCTTGCCAGTGCCCTGTATTACTTTCTGAAGGTCTGTGCTTTCATCTGGGATCATTTTACTTCAGCCTGAAGAATTTCCTTTAATGTTTCTTGTGGTATAGGTTGGCCAGCAATAGATTTTCTCAACTTTTCTTTGTACAAAAATGTCTTTGTTTCACCTTAATTCTTAAAAGATTGTCCCTCCTCTGTATAGAATTCTAGATTAGCAGGGTTGGGATTTTTTTGTTTTTTGTTTTCATTTCTGACCTTTTAAAATGTCATTCCATTTTCTTCTGGATTTATAGTTTCTGTTGAAATGTAGGCATCAGTCTTATTACTGTTCCTTTAAAGATAATGTGTCTTCGTTTATCTAGCTGCTTTTAAGATTTTCTCTTTGTCTCAGTTTTCAGCTGTTGACAATGATATGTCTAAGTGTGGTTTTCTTTAGTGAAACCTGTTTGGGTTTTACTAAGCTTCTTGAATTTGTGGGTTGATATCTTTCAACAGTTTTGGAAAATTATGTCATTTGAAGTAATCCTCAAATATTGCTTCTGTCCCAAATCTCTTTTCTCCCCTTCTGGGATTCTAATTACACAAATGTTAGAACTCATTATGCTCTGTTCCTGCTATATTTTTCTCTGTTTCAACTTGGATATTTTCTGTTGAACTGTCTTCAAGTTTGCTAATCCTGTGTTTTGTCTTTCTGCTATACCCTTTTGTTGTTGTTGTCATTGTTGTTAAATATATCCAATAAGTTCTGGGACTTCCCTGGTGGCGCAGTGGTTAAGAATCCACCTGTCAGTGCAGTGGGTTCGACCCCTGGTCCAAGAAAATCCCACATGCTGTGGAGCAACTAAGCCCTTGTGCCACAACTACTGAGCCTGTGCTCTAGAGCCTGTGAGTCACAACTACTGAGCCCACACACCACAACTATGGAAGCCCGTGCACCTAGAGCCCATGCCCCGCAACAAGAGAAGCCACTGCAGTGAGAAGCCCGTGCACCGCAACGAAGAGCAGCCCCTCCTCACCACCACTAGAGAAAGCCCGCGCACAGAAACGAAGACCCAACACAGCCAAAAATAAATTAAAAAATAAAAATAGTGCTTCCTTGGTGGTGCAGTGGTTGAGGGCCCACCTGCCGATGCAGGGGACATGGGTTCATGCCCCGGTCCGGGAAGATCCCACATTGCCACGGAGTGGCTGGGCTCGTGAGCCATGGCCGCTGAGCCTGCATGTCCGGAGCCTGTGCTCCGCAACGGGAGAGGCCACGGCGGTGAGAGGCCCGTGTACCACACACAAAAAAATAAATTAAAATAAATAAATAAATAAAGTTTCCAATCCCATAGCATTAAAAAATATATGTATATATATACATATATACATAATATATATCTCCAATAAGTTCTTGATTTCAGGTGTTGTATTTGCCAGTTTTAGAATATTTGATTATTTTAAAAAATTTATTCCACTTCTCTATTGACAATCTCTATTTTATATCTACCTTGTCAATCTTTTTTTCTTCTATGTTCTTTAACATATTATCAGAGTTATTTTAAAGTTCTTGTCTGTTAACTCCAGCATGTAGATCATTGTGGTTCTGACACTATCTTCTATTTTTTTCTCTTGTCTACCAGTCATGTTTTCCTGCCTCTTTGCATGTCTAGTAATCTCCAATACATGATATTGTTCAAATTGTAAATTATCCCCAAATGATGTGTGTAGTAGCATCTTACTGTGGTCTTAATTTGCATTTTTCTGATTACATGTAAGATTGAGCACTTTTTCATATGTTTATCAATCATTTGGTTTTCCTCTTTTGTGGAGGGCCTGTTCAACTTATTATTTATTATTTATACAGTGGTCCCCTCTATTCCTAATAGTACTTCTTTTTTATTGAAGTATAGTTGATTTACGATGTTGTGTTAGTTTCAGGTGTACATCACAGTGATTCAGATATATCCTTTTATATTCAGATATATTCTTTTTCAGATTCTTTTCCCTTATTTGTTATTAAAAATATTGAGTATAGTTCCCTGTGCTATACAGTAGGTCTTTGTTGGTTATCTATTTTATATATAATAGTGTATATATAATAGTGTGTATATGTTAATCCCAACCTCACTTTCTCCTTTGGTTACCATAAGCTTGTTTACTATGTCTGTAGGTCTATTTCTGTCTTGTAAATAAGTTCATTTGTATTTTTTTTTGACTCATATATAAGCTATATATATACCAGAAGCCATTAACAAATAAATATAAATAGCTTTTAAGCTATATCATATGATATTTGTCTTTCTCTGTCTGGCTTACTTCACTTAGTATGATAATCTCTAGGTCCATCCATGTTGCTGTAAATGGCATTATTTCATTCTTTTTTATGGCTGAGTAATATTCCTTTGTATATATATACCACATCTTCTTTATCCATTCATCTGTCAATGGGCATTTATGTTGCTTCCATGTCTTGGCTATTGTAAATAGTGCTGCAATGAACATTGGGATGCATGTATCTTTTCAAATTATAGTCTTCTCTGGATATATGCCCAGGAGTGGAATTGCAGGATTATACTCTATTTTTAATTTTTTAAGGAACTTCCATAGTGTTCTCCATAGTGACTGTACCAATTTACATTCCCACCAATAGTGTAGGGGGGTTCCTTTTTCTCCACATCCTCTCCAGCATTTATCATTTGTAGACTTTTTGATGATGGCCATTCTGACTGGTATGAGGTGATACCTCACTATAGTTTTGATTTGCATTTCTCTAATAATTAGCTAATGTTGACCTAATTATTAATTATCTTTTCATGTGCCTGTTGACCATCTGGATGTCTTCTTTGGAGAAATGTCTATTTCGGTCTTCTGCCCATTTTTTGCTTGGGTTGTTTTTTTCGATATTGAGTTGTATCCTAATAGTTCTTCTTGCCTTAAAGCCCACTCTGTCTGATGTTAATATGCATAGGTATTTGGTTAGTAACCTCACCCAGAGGGGACTTCCACTTCCTTTAACTGACTTGGGAATTATACTGTTTTTATTGTGTTAATGTTTATCCTAGAGGTTATAATCTACACACTTAACTTCTTCAAATGTAGAGTTAATCAACCCTCCCTCCAAAGAAGATTTTCACTTGCTTTTTCCAGGAGGCTGGAGGCACACAGTCTGGGGGCACGTCAATCTAAGTTCAAGACTTAAGTTTACAGACCATCCAACCGATATAAGCTGGGGCTGCAAGTCCATACTAGGGCTGGCTTCTGGAAGCATGGCTTCTGGGATTCCTGGCTTATTGTGGGGAAGGTTTTCTATATGATCATTCACTATGTACTCTAACTTTATCTGTGCCCCTTGCGCAGGGGAGTCAGCAAAACAACAGTTCCAATTGGCCAGAATCAGAAAAAATGACTTTCTTGCTTGGTTTATCTGTCAGACTTTCTGTTTTCCTTCCATTTTGTTCTGGTAATTCTGTACCCTGTGGTTACACCAGTTTACCAGCATTTTTCGTTGTTTTCAAAGGGAGAATTGATCTGAGTAACTTAGCCTGACATTACCAGAAAAGAGAAGTCTACCAGACCCCAGACTCCATTTGACAGATATGGAAACTGTGGATCAGTGGGGGGTGAGGCCACTTTCCCAGGGTCTCAGAACCAGTAAGAAGGGGCACCAGCCTTCAGACTGAGGACTGTCCTACACCAAGTCTGGTGATCTCTCCACTCATTCCCTGGCAGTACCCTCTTTGAGACTTGGTTTCTCCATATATAATGAAGAAGTCAGACTAGACGATCTTTGAAGGCCCACTGGGCTCAGAACAGAATTTCATAGTTTTTCAATCCTCTGAGACCCACCCAGCCCCCTCCCCAACCTTCAGTTCTGGATTGGCTCTTCTTAGATCCGACCCCTGAGGTTAGTCACAGATAATTCCCACATCAGCCACAAGGGGGCAGTGGTGTGCAGAGATCGCCCAGGTTCTGAGATGATGGCTGAGCCAAGGGCTTCTTCTTGGAGGTCTTTGCTTCTCACTGTCAGAGTAAAGGGGAAAATGATTTTGCCTGGGATCCAAAGCCCCCTGTCCCTTCTGCTTCATTTCATTTGACAGACTCTGGCTGGTGCACGGAGATAAGTCATCCCCTGCCTCTACCCTTGAGGACTTCATGGTCCACTAAATCCTTCTCTCCAGGCTAGATTTCAGGCTGATTTTTCCACCTCCCTGTTTTTGCTCCTGCTGTTCTCCTTCCCCCATCGCTGCCATTTCTCCTCATTAATGCTCAGCTCAGATGCCAACTCCTCCCTGGAGCCTCCTAAACACTCCCATCGTAATCCCCCTCTCCCCTCCCTGTGCTCACAGCCCTGGCTCTATATTTCTAATCCTGGTCTGGCCATGTCCTTGTTTCATTCCTCAGTGTCCCCCTCAGCTCTGGGCCCCCTGTGCCAGCCCAGGACACCATGATTGCTGGAGGGAAGGAGGTGGAAGGTCTGCTGGATGGGATTCCTGGCAGAGCTGCAGTGGGTTGGAGCCCAGCACTGAGAGGGCTCCACCGTGGAGGCTCATTTCTCTACCCCAAACCCCAAGCCTTTTGGGGATCCAGCTTTGCACTCACTGCTAAGGAAATGACAAGAAAAGCTTCTAGTTCCAAGAACCAGTGAATACATAATGAAATCATAAAAACAGCAGAAGAAAACATAGAAGTGTTTCTGATTAACTTTGGAGTTAGAAAGACCTTTCTATGACTCAAAACCAGAAGCCATTAACAAATAAGAAATATAAATGGCTTTTAAACTTTTGAAGAAATCCTCAGCCTTTTTTTTTTTTTTTTTTTTTTTTTTTTTTTTTGCCGTACGCAGGCCTCTCACTGTTGTGGCTTCTCCCGTTGCGGAGCACAGGCTCCGGACGCGCAGGCTCAGCAGCCACGGCTCAGAGGCCCAGCCGCTCCGTGGCATGTGGGATCTTCCCGGACCAGGGCACGAACACGTGTCCCCTGCATCGGCAGGCGGACTCTCAATCACTGCACCACCAGGGAAGCCCTGAAGAAATCCTCAGCCTTATTTGTAAGAAGATAACCACAGATTAAAAATACATTGAGGGCTTCCCTGGTGGCTTAAGGTTAAGAATCTGCCTGCCGATGCAGGGGACATGGGTTCGAGCCCTGGTCTGGGAAGATCCCACATGCCACAGAGCAACTAAGCCCGTGTGCCACAACTCCTGAGTCTGCTCTCTAGAGCTCACGAGCCACAGCTACTGAGCTGTGTGCCACAACTACTGAAGCCCAGGCCCCTAGAGCCCGTGCTCTAGAACAACAGAAGCCACCGCAACGAGAAGCCCACGCACCGCAACGAAGAGCAGCCTCCCTCGCCACAACTAGAGAAAGCCCGTGAGCAGCAACAAAGACCCAATGCAGCCAAAATAAATAGATAAGATAAAATCAATTTTAAAAAATTATTTTAAAAAAGCAATGTACTTAAAAAGAATACATTGAGATTCCATTTTCACCTATCAGATTGGCAGAAAT
Source organism: Tursiops truncatus (assembly GCF_011762595.2). Classification (NCBI taxonomy): domain Eukaryota; kingdom Metazoa; phylum Chordata; class Mammalia; order Artiodactyla; family Delphinidae; genus Tursiops; species Tursiops truncatus. Next base: position 159,087,367 of record NC_047034.1, on the reverse strand, counting down.
CCAGAAGTTTGATATCGTTCTTCAGGTGACACTGTGGAAAAGCAGGCATGTTCAGCGTTGCTGGGGAAGGGGAGATCCCATGGGGGACCAGATGGCAATATCTATCCAATTTACAAATACCCCTGTGTTAGACTGGATTCTAAGGTGACCCTCCTTGGCTTTCAACTTTGTGTGATCCTTTGCATGTGGGCAGAATCGGTAAAGATGATGAAAATAGGGGCTCAATGATTATGTTCCATTATATGGCAAAAGAGATTTTGCAGATGTAAATAAGGTCCCAAATCAGTGGATTTTAAGGAAGAGAGATTACCCTGAGGGGGCTGGACCTGATCAGCTGAGCCCGTTAAATACAGAGAATTTTCTCCAGCTGGTCTCAGGATAAGTCAGAGATTTGAAGCATGAGAAGGATTCATTGTGCCGTTTGGAGGAAGCCACATGGTAGAGTATGTAGGTGTCCTCCAGAAGCTGAGGGAGGCCCTCAGCTGATCGCCAGCAAGAAACCAGAGACCACAAGGAAGCCATTTCTACCAACAACAGGAGTGAGCTTGGAAATCGATTTTCCCCCTGGCGCTCCAGATGAGGACTAAGCCTCACCAACACCTTGATTCCATCCTGAGCAGAGAACCCAGCTACACCATGCAGGACTGACCTATAGACTCTCAGGGTGTTATTTTAAGCTGCTGAGTTTGTGATACTGTTATGCAGCCACAGAAAACAAACACAGTACCTTCAACCCAGCCATCCACTGCTGGGGATTAATTCTGCGAGTATACCTTTAACATGTATTAAACAAAGTATGTACGTGATTATCTATTGCAGCATTATCGTAACACCAAAAAGAACAAGAAAAACTAGAAAGGACTCAAATGTCCATCAATAGGGAATTGGTTCAATGAATCATTTCAGTCTACAATAGAATATTAGGCAGTGATATAAAAGAACAAGAAGCTCTATTGGCTGATGAAAATCTCTAAGATGTGTGGCTAGTGGGAAAAGGTACGGCACAGTATATATAGTTTGTTACATATTATGTAAAAAGGGCGTTATGAACATTTATTCATTTTTGTACGGGCATAAAGCAACTCTGCAAGACAACCTCAGATACTAATAAAAACTGGTGACCTGTAGGCAGTGGGGACAAGGAGTCAGAATAGGGCAAATGAGGCACTTGCATCCGAGTGAGACTTTTTATTGTATGCTTTTTATACATTTTTTTGGAACAATGAGAATGTATTAATTAATGAAAAATCAAATTAAACTAATTGTTTAAAAAAAAAAAAAATGAGTCAATGGGGGAATTCCCTGGCTGCCCAGTGCTTAGGACTCCACACTCTCACTGCCGAGGGCCCAGGTTCAATCCCTGGTTGGGGAACTAAGATCCCACAAGATGGGTGATGCAGCCAAAAAAAATAAAAATAAAATGAGTCAATGGGGGCTTCCCTGGTGGCGCAGTGGTTGAGAGTCCGCCTGCCGATGCAGGGGACGCGGGTTCGTGTCCCGGTCCGGGAAGATCCCACATGCCGCGGAGCGGCTGGGCCCGTGAGCCATGGCCACTGAGCCTGTGAGTCCAGAGCCTGTGCTCCACAACGGGAGAGGCCACAGCGGTGAGAGGCCCGCGTACCGCAAAAAAAAAAAATGAGTCAATGGGTGCTACCTCCCTAGATTCTTTCTGGGCCTGAGCCTGCTCCCTTGTTTTTCCCCCAGAAGTTGATCCTGGGGCATGGCACCCTTGACCTCTGGCATTCCATTCTCATTCTCCCTTCTGCCCTAGGGGAACTGGAGAGACGATTCAAATAGCTGTGTCTGAGCGCGTCATGTCTCTGGAACTCAGTTTTCCCATCTGTGAAATGGGGATGATAATACCTCTGAGGATTGTTGGTGGATTAAATGAGATAATCCGTGTCAAGTGACCCCCCTGTAGAAGGTGCTCCTGGCATTTGTGCTGGCTGGGATGGAAGCAAGGGCAGTCCTCGTGGAGGGAGTTTATTGAGCACGTAGTAGGTGGACCACAAATGACAGTTTCCTCCATTTCCCTCTCACTCACTATGTGACCATGGCCCAACTCCCCCCTCTGTCTAGTCTCCATTCCTTCGGTTGCAAATGAGAAGTTTGGACTGAATGAGCTCTCAGTCTTGTGTATGAGTTTGGGGCCTTCAGTGACCATGGAGAGCTCTCATTTCAGATATGGGTCAGTGAGGCCCAGACGGAGCGACGACTTGTTCAGTGTCACACAGCATGTCCGAGGCAGAGCCAGGACAGGGACTGAAGGCCTCTGACTCCCACCCAGGCCCTTGACCTCTCTCTGCCCAAGCTCATCTGTGCCCGAGCAGCTATGTCATCACATAGAGACTCTCCCCTGGACCTCTCCTTATCTCCCCAGCTTCTGATTGTTACTACAGAAGGGCTGCTGCCCACCCAGCCTTGAGTTTAGAGGCTCCAGCTCCCCTGCAGGCCCTGAGCCCCAGCCAGGTGTCTCCCCCAGCCCCTCCCCAGCATCTGTCCCCTCCAGCAGGAGACACAGAGTGCCACAAATGCCCTGGAGAGAGCACCCCTGGGGAGGCATGGAGCCAGTAAAGGGCCAGGGGAGCGCCTGTGACCACTGGAGTGAGCTGCCCCACAAAGGCCTCTAACTTTTGATCTCTCACCTGAGACTCCCAACCTCCCGAGGGTCTCCCGTCCCTCATCCTACTGCTCACTGAGCTACTGGCCTTGAGGGAGTTGCCTCCCCTCCCTGGGCCAAAGAGAGAGTGGCCTTGGGTTCTGACAACCTTCTAGATCTCCATGGACTCTGACTATACTTTTTGCCCCTGAGTTTCAGGAGATTCTTAGGGATCCTGGGTCAAGATATCCCATCTTCTGTCTAATTAACGTGAGGTTGTTTCCGAACATTTGAGGCTTGACCTGGGATAAGTAATTTGAGTGTTTCTTTCAGCAGATGTTCGTTGTGCTTCGGACAGGGAAATACGTCTTGGTCTCTCTTAGATGTGGACTTACTTCCATGGCCTCTGCCTATGCATCACTCTCAGCCCTGGGAGATGTGTGGGGCTGTTTGTTACCGTCCAAACTGACACACACAGAGAACAGAGACCCTTCGCATGTGCAAACGCATGTACAGATTCTAGACCTGCTCTAATCCTATTTGACCGCCTTAATCTGGGTTTTGTAAGGTTGACCCAAGAGGTTTGAGCAGGTTTACATTAGTTTCAGCTAGTTTTTTTTTTTTTAGTTTCAGCTAGTTTTAACTGGTTTGACTCACTGTGTGTAGGCGTAAGCACATCTGCATCTATTTGACTATTCTGAGCTCATTTGTGGCTGTTGTGATTTGGGTTATTGTAATAATAGCAGACACTCATATTGCACCTGTGATATGTCGGCACGGTCAGTTCCAAGGGCTTTACGCTAAGTCATATAATTCTTGCGACTACCCTGCAGGTGGGGACTGCTTTAGTGTCTTCATTTTACACGTGGATAAACTGAGGCACAGAGAGCTTCAGAAAACTGCCCCGGGATTCCTGGTCCCTGAGAAGTGGAGCCGGGATTTGAACCTACTCCATCTGGCTGCCAAGTCTGTGCTCTGGACCTTGATGTTAGGCTCTGTCACTGCCGATGAGTCTTTGAACCACTTCTTGATAAGTCAATTCTGTCTGAGCCCGTTTGTTCTGCTTTTGCCAGTACGAGCTGCTTGGTGCTGGTTCTGTCTGCAAACAGACTTGAATTTGGCCCATTCTGATTGACCCACAGATCTCAGACCTCACAGAGCCTAGAAGGGGAAGACCACTATATTAGTTTCTTGGGGCTGCTGGAACAAACGGCCACAGATTTGACTGCTTAAAATGGAAACGTGGGGCTTCCCTGGTGGCGCAGTGGTTGAGAGTCCGCCTACCGATGCAGGGGACACGGGTTCGTGCCCCGGACCGGGAAGATCCCACATGCCGCGGAGCGGCTGGGCCCGTGAGCCGTGGCCGCTGAGCCTGCGCGTCCGGAGCCTGTGCTCCACAACAGGAGAGGCCACAACAGTGAGAGGCCCGCGTACCGCAAAAAAAAAAGGAAATGTATTTTCTCACGGTCTGGAGGCCAGAAGTTCAAAACCAAGGTGTCAGCAGGGCCATTCTCTCTCTGGAGGCTCAAGGGGAGAATCTGCTTCTTGCCTCCTCCAGCTTTTGGTGGCTCCACGTGTTCCTTGGCTTGTGGCCGCATCACTCCAATCTCTGCATCCATGGTCACATGGCTTCCTCCTCTTCCTCTGTGTGTCTCTTATAAGGACATTTGTCAGTGGATTGAGCACACCTCCAACCCACCCCCACCCCAGATATTCAGGATGATCTCATCTCAAGATCTTTATCTGCAAAGACTCTGTTTCCAAATAAGGTTACAGCCACAGGTTTTAGGAATTAGGACTTGGACATATCTTTTGGGGGGGCTCCATTCAACCTATTACAACCAACTAGGGTCACATCACAGCATTTCCCCCTGAGAACCTAGCACTTAAAAGTGACTCTTTCTATCAGATTGGGTTTTTACCCAACCTTTAGGGCTTTATTACTTTCTGCTTAGGGATTAAAAGGCAAAAGTGTTCAATGTGCTTGCAGCCACGGAAGAACCTCTTGTACTTTTCAAGACCCATTTATTAATATTCCCGGCCGGGAAAATCAGGAATTCCTGGAAACACCAAGCAAGGTGTGGAAATGTTTCTGTAAATAGGCACCGGAAGACAGAACCCACTTTCTAAGATGTTTGCTGATGATAACACCAAGCTTACTGTTCCCTGGGGAGCTCTCTTTAGTGAAAGTAATGCTGAATCGAAGGAGGGCAGATAATTAAGAGATGAGGGGGAGCCATTAATCTCCCCCAAAAATCTCCACACTCCTGGCCCAGGGTTGAAAGAAGCTAGTCATTTAGATAAAGATAGAGGTGAAGAAATGGTGTCGTTACTCACCAAATAGACCTTGCAAGGAAGCAGCACTCGGGCCGCTTTGTACTCAACTGGCCCCAGCACCAATAAACAGAAATATAACAGAAAAAGGAAAGCTCTGTTTCTCTTTTCTGCATTTCCCCACTTGCACCCATAGCTGACGACCATGTACACTACCGGCTGTGAGAGTCAACTTAGTCCTTGGACAGTTTTGGCATGTGCAGAGGCTTCAGGGAGTGGGCTCAAGGTCCTGCTCTGCCCCTACCAGCTGTGTGACCTTGGGCAAGCCAGAAAGTCTTTCTGAGTCTTGACTTTCCCATCTGCCCTGATTTCATAGGATTACCTGGGAAAAGGCCCACGTTTGGTACTTGCCGTAGATGGCAGAAAACACACGCGCAAACAGACTGGCCGGCCAGGGTCATTCCAAATTCATGGTCAGCAACTTCGAATGGTCACTCCGCACTGCCGGAAATCCTACTCTGTTTCTTTAGTGGGCTTGACTGTGATAACTGTTTCACATCTAATCCTTGATCCTCCGTCCCCTCCTCTTTTCCTGTCTCACTTTGGCTGCAACTTGCTTCCACTCCATTGGCAAAATAGAAACCATCAGAGGAGGTCCCTCAGCTTTGCACGGCTGATTCTACAAATCCACCTCCTCTTCTGCCTCTCAGATGATTGTCCCTGCTCCCGTCAAACGCCAGCTCTCTCCTCCTGTGCTCCGGGTCCCCTCCCTCTTACTTTAGCAAGGATTTTGATCTTGGGAAATCCCCTCTCTCTGTATCATCAGTTCCTCCCCAGCTCCTTACCATCAGCATAGAGATACGATGTTATAGTATCCATATTTGGACAAAACTCTCCCTTCACCCTCCTTATTTCCTTCCAACCAAAGCCCCATTTCTCAGCTTCCCTTTGCATTAAAACGTTCTAAAAAGTTGCCAGTGGTTGTTCTCTCTGGTTCATCGGCTCCCATTTGCAGTCCCACCCCTGCCATTCAGCTTCCATCCTCATTCTTCCACTAAGACTGCTCCGTCAAGGCTGCCCCGAGGTGCTTGCTGCCACATCTAGTGGACACATCTCTGTCCTCAGCTCTCTCGACCTTTCCGCAGCATTCCACACAGGCAGCTCCCCTCCTAGGTCTTGAAGCACTCTCTTCCCCTGGCTTCCTGACAGCTCTCTCACCTGGGCTCCCCCTTCCTCCCTGGCCAATCCTGCTCAGTCTACTGTACCCTCTCCTCCTCTCTGCCCAGCTCCTGATATAGGAGTGTCCCCAGGCTCTGTCCTCCCGCTTTTCCAGTCTGAGCCCGAAACCAGCCTAGGTCACACAGTCTCTGTGCATCCAGCTGGTCCCCAAGCCTGCCCAGACTCCAGGAAGGGGAACAGCAGAGAATTTGGGACCATCCTCAACCCACCAGGTAGAAAACCGGAAGTCCTCCTCAATTCCTCCCCTCTCTCACCCATCACCTCTGACCCTCCAGCAAGTCCACAGTAGGTCCCCAACAAGCCTGCTTCTCATGATCTCCACAGCCCCCAGCCTCGTTCAGGCCTCAGCATCTCTAGCCTGGGTCACACCATCACCTTCTACCTGGGCCGCCTGATTCCACTCTTACACTGTAGTCATCTGGTCTCTACGGAGCAGGCAGAGTGGGTTTTTGCACGTGTGAATCAGATTATTTCACTGCCACGTTGAAATCTCTTTAGTGCTCAGAAGACAATTCAAGCTCCTAATTACAGCCTGAGGGTCCTGCGTGATGGGCCACGCAGCCTACCTCCCAGCCTCAAGTTGCTCCTCTGCCCACCTCGTTCACTGTAGAGTGGCCACTCTGGGTTTCCTTCTGTGTCTCAAACAGACCGATTTGTGCCCGGCCTCTTGCTCATGCTGGCCCGGCTTCCTGGAACATCCTCTAGGAAGGGCTGCCTCCTTCTCATCCTTCAGCCTCAGCTCAAATGCCATCTCCTCTCTGAGACCCCCTTGACCATCACATCACTCCAGGTTCCCACGCCATGTGCACGGCTTCATAACACTCAGCATCTAGCACAGAGCCTGGCACATAGTAAGTGCTCAATAAATACTTGTGGAATAAATAAGAAAAATCAAACAGGAAAGCATTCCACGGCTCAGTACAACAGACTTCCACATGGCCCCGAATCTCATCTCCCACAAGCTCCAGCATGCTACGGCAGCGCCGCATTTTGCCACACAGCCCTGCGGGCAGTGCTTTGATAACAACAGTCCAACAGGCCCCAGGAAGCCCGACATGTCACGACAGGGCCCAACACGGAAAACATTAGGCCTGGCCTGGATCTCAGACTCAGCTCCAGGTATCACTGCTCCAAGCTCTGGATGTGTCCAGCTGACCACAGGGGCCCACAAGGGACCCCCAGCCCTAGCTGTGGTGCCGACTGGGACCCAAACATCTGAGCCCCCATGCCTCAGGTGGTGGGTAGTCGGCCACAGACCTGGGTTGAGCACAGTACAATGGGTCTTTGTCTTCCCAGGAGGCCCTGCTCAGCCTCCAGAGGAGAGTGGTCCATTCTGAGCACCCAGAGCAACTGGGGAAGGGGGAGGTGGGGGAGGGGTAGCACTGGACTCCTGGGGAGAGGAGAGGAGGCCCAGGTCTCTGTTCTGCTGTGCAACCTTGGGCATGTCACTGCCTCTTTTTAGCTTCGCCTCCCTTTTGTAGAAAGAAAAGAGCATCAAAGGGCCTCTAGGGAGCATCTGAGTACAGATGGGAAACCAAGGCCCAGAGAGAGGCAGTGTCTACCCAGGGTCACAAGTGAGGGAGGTCAGAGTCACTTTGGAGCCCCAGGCCACCTGCCTCCCAAGGAAGCCAAACGGCTCAGAGGGTAAGGCCTGCTGCTATCTCCTCACCTGTTGCTCTGCCCTAGGCCCTTGGACAAGAATAAAGACAGAGAGTGAGTCACCAGGAAGGAGAGGGGCCATGGAAAAGGAAAGTGGGTTTCCAGCCCCTCCCCCAAAGCCCTGCCCTTTTCCTTTCCTCTTTGGCCAAGCAAGCCAGTGAGTCACAAGATTCCACTGGGGCGGGCTCAGTGCCAAGCTCAGTAATGACGAGGGACCTCGGAGCCATGCTTTTGGCTCTGCTCTCTTTCCCTACTCTGTGTTCCTGTCTCCTTTGCATGGACAGACAGGCAGGCAAGGACAGGCAGATAGCTAAAACCCGTGAACAGACACGAACAGGCACCTACACAGACGCACAGACTCCTAGCAAGACAGACACCGAGTAGCTAGGCAGACACAGACAGGGACAGTCACACAGCTATACAGAGCGACACACAAGCCAACGAGCACACAAATACAGGCAAACAGCACACTGATGGGCATGACAGACAAACCCATGACCACACAGAGGCAACATCCAGACAGATGTGCAGGCACGTAAGACAGGTAACAGAGAGAGAAGCAGACTCAGACACACTCCAGCAGAATCACCTCACAGACCCAGATACACGTACGACACTGACAACATGGGTGGCCTACAGGGGGTGGTTTGGGGCAAAGAACAGGCCAGATGCCCCTGGGCCAGCCCCAAGCCGCAGAACCACACTGAAACTGACTCATGAAAGTGGGTTCTCTGGGCATGAACTCTTCTGAAGGCAGCCTCCATCTCCTTCCCAATATGAGGGGCCCACCTTGCAGTAAGATGAATGGAGGTTAGACATGGAAAGGGCCTTCCCGACCAGGAGGGTGTTGAGACCTGCAGTGGGTGACTAAGGGTGATGGGGGAAAGGAGTGGAGTGGTGGTAGGTAGGGAGCCTGCATCCTGGCTGTGTGCCCTTGGGCAGCTCTGTCCTTCTCAGCCTCAAGTGTCTCATCTAGGTTCTGTCCTCCAGGGTCCCCGCAGGGAGCAGATGGCCAGCTCCTGTGAGTGTTCCCGCCAACACTGGGGCTCCAGGACATTACTCCTCCATCCTCCGCACATGCACCCAGGGCAGGATTCCCTCGTTGACTCCCTGCCCAGTACCCCCTGGCAGGGGGTAACCCAGTCAACGCAGTCACAGATGCCCATTGTCCTGGTCCCTCCCCTCCCCCTGGGGCTGGCCAGCTGAGGATGCCCCAAGGCTGGGGGAGGGGTGCAGGGAGGTCAGAGAGAGGGCAAAGGGAATCCCCATACTTGAAGCTTCCCTCACCTAGAGGCAGCTGTGAGGCTCAGGCCAGGGATGGGGGGATCGGTCCAGGTGGAGTCTCTTTCATCCTCCCGCGGTTAGAATCCTCTGGCCCGGACCCAAACTGTTGAAAGAGAGGGGACTGCGCGATGGGGAGGTAAGAGGTGATGGGCAGGCCTGGCGGGACAGAAGCCCCATTGTTTGGGGCCCAGGCCAGCCTGGGCAAAGGCAGGGTTTATAACCAGGGCAGGAAGGGGGGGCTCTGCAGGGGGCGCCAGCTGGCAGGGCTCTTCCTTTGGACCCTGGATGGGGGACAGGTGCCGAGCACGATGCCCCCTGGAGGGGTTGATAGAGGCAGCAGTGTTTGGCGAGGTGCCGGAACTGAGTGGGGAGGGCGGACGCAAAGAGGGGTCTCAGGGCAGGGAGGCAGCTCCCACCCCACACCCACCCCGCCCCCTCGGGAGGATGAGCAGCCCAAGGGTCCTAAATCATCCTCCTCCAGATTCCAGTCATTCCTGGGAACGGAGGCGGCTTGGGGCGGCTCCAAGCCCGGGGGGGCGGGGGGGGGCACTGTGAAGAGCGGTGTGCATGGCTGTCTTTATTACTGAGGGGTCACGGGGCGCTTAGAGATTTTTGCCGCCCACACTCTCCCCATCATTTCCCAAACTTAGGTCCCAAACTCGGAGCTCTGCTGCCCCCTATCTTCCCTTGTCCGGGCGAGCCCCTCAGCCCCACGGCGAAGCCCACTGGGCAGTTCTTTCCAGTGTCACACCACAGTTGTTCCTGCTTCGGTTGGAGTTCCGCCCCTAAGGGAACGGCTTCCACCGGAGACCCAACAAGGTCAGTCACGTGCTCACGGTCCCTCTCACTAGTCCCAGTTTCGGAGTTACGGCGGGCCTATTCCAGGTGCAAAAGAGCCGGGGCCCCTCCCTCCCGCCGCCGGGGCCGGGGCGGCGCGCAGGGCGGGGCGGTACAAAGAGCAATCCCGCCCCGCGTTCCTCACTTGACTTTGAGTGTCCGGCGGTCGCAGGAGCGGGAAGGCGGAGGCGAGTAGGGCAGCCGGGCTCAGCCCACACCCCTCACCAGGTAGGGACGCTCCCCTGCTCAGAGGGGAGACGGTGTAGACAGAAGGAACAGAGAGCATGAGGGGCCAGGTGGAGGGACCAAGACAGGTGACAGAGAGGGAGAGTGGAGGGGGGCAGAGGGGCACAGAGAGAGGGACACGTGAGGGCACAAAGTCAGGGACCCCCATCAAGGACGGAGGCTGAGGGAAGCACAGGGATCCAGAACAGGAGGAGAGCCCGGGTGCGAAGCATGGGTGTTGAGTGGGGAGCACCAAGGATGCCACCATCCCCACCTCCTGTCCTTGAAGGTGCCCCCGCAGGTCAGGGAGGGGCTCCATTTCTTGCCTAAGCCCCTTCCCCCGGTAAGCCAGGGCACGTAAACTGTGGCTTCTCGCCCCTGTCCTGCTTGGGGACACAGGAATCAGGGTCCCTGCTGGAACCCCTTGGACTCACAGCCCCAGGAAGCTGGGAGATCAGTCCCTGGGGTGCCAGGGAATCTCTGTTGCCCACCACTTCTGACCCCTGAATTCTGCCCTCCCTGGGCCCAGGAGGCACCATGTGGCGATGTCCACTGGGGCTGCTGCTGCTGCTGGCTGGCGAGTTGGCCCTGGGTGCCCAGCGGGGTCGTGGGCGCCGGGAGCTAGCACCGGCTCTCCACCTGCGGGGCATCCGGGATGCGGGTGGCCGGTACTGCCAGGAGCAGGACCTGTGCTGCCGCGGCCGCGCCGATGACTGCGCCCTGCCCTACCTGGGTGCTACCTGTTACTGTGACCTCTTCTGCAACCGCACCGTCTCCGACTGCTGCCCTGACTTCTGGGACTTCTGCCTCGGCGTGCCACCCCCCTTTCCCCCCATCCAAGGTGGGCACCAGACGGCCAGGGGTGGGTCGCTTTGTCAAGCCCAAACTCAGCCAGGCTCAGGAGCAAGGCTGATGCATTGACATTTCCAGGGGGAGGCTTTGTAGAATCTGGGAAACAGACCCTGCCCCTCTCTCTGCGCTTCCGGGAAGTCCCCACTCTGGTCTAACTTGAATCTCTCCAGTAAGATGGAAAAAGAAGAGCCTCGGTCTGTGGGATTTTAAGTTGGCCCAGGAGAAGGGCAGCCTCCTGCCCTTTCTCCCAGTCCTGCCTGTCTCCATATTCTGGACTTAGAAGGTGCTGGCCACACCTGCTGACTCACCCTCAGACTGATAAAGCACACAGGGGTTGGTCAGCGTCATCTTAACAATTCCTCTGCCTTTGCTCAGGATCCTCTACCCCTGAGATGGCTGGTCATACCTGGGAGGTGGGTTAAGTCTGTTCCTGCTCTCAGCTCTCACCACCATCCACTCGCCCTTATGTAAGAGGAGAGTCACTTGAATTCTTTCCCACAATTCCATGGCGCTGCGGGTGTGAGACTGCACACCTGGGTTGTCACCCCAAAGTGCTGTGTCATCTTAGGGGAGTCACTTACCTTCTCTGGGCTTTGGCTTCCCCATACCCCTCCCACTCCCCATCTCCAAACCCCTACTCATTTAAATGGCATAGGATCTAAGGAATGTTGTGGAGGGCATCCAAGAGAAGCAAGAGGGATCCGGGTCAGAGTCACTGAAGAACTTCCCAAGTAGCAGTTGGTGTGTGACCCTGTAGGAGATGTCTTAAGTTATAGCTTGGCTTTAGTTGCAGTGAGGGCGGGTGTGTGTGCGTGTGTGCGTTTGGGAGGGTTCGGGACACCTGACCTCTGAGGACCTGGCCATCTCAACCCGTCGTCTCTGGTCTTGGCTCCACGTCTCTGTCTGACTTTCCTCCCACCAGGATGCATGCACAGGGGTCGCATCTATCCAGTCCTGGGAACCTACTGGGACAACTGTAACCGTTGGTGAGTGTTGGGGGCTTGCCTTGTGGGCTTTGTGGAACAGACTTGATTCAAACCCTATCCCTGTCACTCACTTGCTGGGGGCAAGGCCTTTCCCTTTTCTGAGCCTCAGTTTCCTCACCTGTAACATGGGAATTTTTACACGGACCATGTCAACTTCTGTACCAGCATTCCAGCAGCAGTCCCCAGGAGCAGTCAACCACGGATGCCCAGCTCCAAGTGCAGCCCCTCCTGCCTGGGGCTAGGCTACCGCCCCTCCCAACCTTTCTCCCTGTCACGGGAGAGTCCAAGAAGGGGGCGCCAGGAAGGAAACCTCCGACTGCAGCATCCGTTGCCCTGGACCGGATGAGGGTCAGGGATGGCTGAGCTGGCAGCCAGCCAGACTGTAGCAGGGCCTTCCCTGGAATGTGGCCCCTCCTCCTCCCCCAACCCTCCCCACCATTCCCAGTAGGAGGACGAAGGGGTTGGGGTGCCCCCCTACCCTAATCTGAGGCCTGAGATGGGAGGTGCGAAGCCTTGAATGCCTTAATGGAAATAATGGGGACCCTAAGACTTAGAGGAGGAGGCCCTGCACCCACTCCACCCCATGCCCTGGGACTGAGAGGGCCCCAGGGAGGAGGAAACTTTTTGGAATGCATTACGCATAAGCTGTTTCCATTGCCTCACTGGCGTGAGGGGTGCCTGGGTCACAGTGAGAGTGGGGACTCGTGCATTTTAGCGTGTGTCTGGGTGACAGAGCATGTGTGTGTGTGCATGCTTTGAGCGTGTGTGACCTGTGTGTGTGTTTCAAAAGGTGGAGCATGCTTGCATGATTCTGCTGTTACTGATAGGATGCCTCTGGACATTGAGGGGTTAACACTCTCTCTCGGTCCCTTCCCTAGGGCCTGGCCACCCGGGCCCCCTCTGGAATGCTGGGACCTGCTGCCACCAGTCCTGCCTAGACCTGCTTGGACAGCCCTGGGGGGCAAAGAGGGAGGTGGCAGGAAAGGACTGACCAAGCCACTGCCCTCCCAGGCCAGTTCTGGCTGCGTTCCCTGCACTTGACACATGAGGGAGGGTGTGGGACGGTGTCTGTGGGCCTCCCAGGCTCTGTGAGCCCTCGAGGATGCTTTCGAGAGTCAGAGGGGGAAGGGAAGGACGAAAGCCTCCCTGAAAGTGCCCCCGCAGCTCCTGGGGCTGGAGATCCCAGCCATACTGGGTCCTCGTCCCCTTGAGGCTCCTTAAAAGGCAACAAGGGAGGCGGGAGCCTTGGGCGGGCTTGAAAGGATGCAGTTTAGCATCTTGTCATAGCAGAGTTAGGAGCTTGTAAAAGCACTATAGAACTCATAGAATCCAACTGTTCAGTCGACACCTGTTAGAGACCTACTATGTGCCAGGTGCTGTGCTGGGCCAAGGAGATGCAGCCAGAATGCGGCAGACAGTCCTCGTCCCTGCACTGGTGCCTCTAGTCTAATGGTGACACAAATAATAAACCTGTCATTACAACCCTACAGGTGTGATGGGGGGAAAAGAGGTTATTGGGGGACCCTAGTTTAGAGTGGGGTGGGGGCGAGGGAAGGCTACTCAGGAAGGGATATTTATGCAGATACCAGGGAGATGAGAGCATGAGTGGCCCAGGCCCAGAAGGAGGGAACATGGGGGGAAATGGCTTGTGGAACGGCCAGGAGGTGGGACCGAGCTCATTGCAGCTGGAGCTGTGAAATGGGGAGAGAGGCCCCGAGGAGGGGCAGGCCGCGTCCCGTGGGTCTCATGAGCTGTGCCAAGCATTTTGCATTTTGCTCTAAGTGTCGTGCACAGCCATTTGGGGAGCACACAGTCTGATTTGTGTTGTTCAAAGATCTCTCTGGCTTTAAGAGAGGGGTGTGTGTATTGGGCGGAGGGAATCACAATGAAGCAGGGAGCCTGGTTAGGAAGCCACTGCCGGGGGGGGGGGGGGGGGGGGGGGGGGGGGGGGGGTCCAGGTGAGAGGGGATAAGGGGCCAGAGTAGGGTGGTGGTGGTGGAGGGGTGAGAGGCAGGTGGATTCGGAGTCTTTCATGACCGGCTCATAGGGCAGGCTGGTGGTAGGTAGGTCTGGGTGAGGGGCAGGCGGTAGGGGAGACACCACGGACCACATGGAGTTCTGGCTTGAACAGTTGGGTAGGTAAGGTGCCGTTTTCTGAGTTGAGGATGTTAAGGGAGGAACAGGTTTGGGGGAAGATAGTTTGGCCATTCTGAGATGCCTTTCACACACCCAGAGGAGCTGTCAGGAGGCCAGCTGGATATGAGTCTGAAACTCAAGGGGGTGGGGAGTTGGGGTTCCTGTAATGAGAACAATCACGGAAGATAACAATTCTTGAGCACATCACATGGTCCAGGCCCTGGGCTGAGTACTTTGCAAGCTTGCCTTTTAATCCCTGGAAGGTGGTACTATTATTATCCTCATTTTACAGACAACATTGAGGGAGAGTTTAAAATAACTTACCTAAGGTCACATGACTAGTCAGCTAGACTCTGAACCCTGGATTCAATTCAGAATCCATCTCTTAATCACTTCACTGTACTGCCCCATTCATTCATTCGTTCATTCCACAAATATCTATTGGGTGGCTACTATGTGCTAGGTTTTGCTTTTAGGCACTGAAGGTATCAAACAGTACCTGCCCTCAAGGACCTTAGATTCTGTGAAGAAACAGGTATAGACAATATAAATAACTGAAGATATAATACGTCAGATAGTGATGACAGGCTGAGGAGAAAAGAAAACAGGGAAGCAGGGTAGGAAGGGTGGAGGATGCTGAGTTAGGGTGGCCAGGGCAGGCCGCCCTGAGAAGGTGACATTTGAATAAGGACTTAGAAGAAGTGAGAGGGGCCATGAGGATGTTGGAGGAAGAACCGTGCAAAGGCCCGGGGGCAGGAGCACGGCTGGTGTCAACAGTCAGGACCAGCCTGGCTGGGACCTCAGGAACCAGGACGGGGACGAGGGGGTCAGAGAGGGGACAGGAGGACAGATCGTGCAGGGCCTTGTTGGCGCTGGAAGGACTTTGGCTCTTATTCTTGATGTGAAGCCAGTGGCAGGTTTTGGGCAGGGGAATGGCATGATATGATTTGGGTTTAACAGGATCGCTTGGGCAGCTGTGTTAAAAATATACCGAAGCGGGGGAGGGGGGCACAGGGCAGAATCGAGGAGAACAGTGAGGAGGCTACAGCAGAATCCAACTGAAAGGTGATTGGACCATGGTGGCTACGGAAAAGAATGAGACATAGTTTGGATTCTGGATGTGTTTTTAAGGTAGAGTCAACACAGTTTGCCAATGAATCGGGTTAGCAAGTGAGAGAGGGTCCAGGGTGCCTCCCAGGCTTTTGGCCTGCACTCCAGGAGAGGACGGAGTGCCATTTTCGAGGACTGTGGCAGGCGCAGGCCTGGGGGTAGGGGGAGAACAGGAATTTGCTTTGGGATGTGGTGAGTGTGACCTGTTAGACACCCAGGAGGTGATGTGGTATAGCAGTAAGATCCTTGAATCTGGAGTTTAGGGAGAGATCTGAGAAGCAGATATAAACTTGTGAATCATAAATTTGAAATTGACATTTAAAGCCACCAGGCTGGATGGGATCATCTGGCGGTCCTCTCATAGGTGCTGATGCAGAATTTCAGGCCCATGTTGACCTCTGAGGCCTCCTCCCTTCCAAGGATGCCCAGCACCACCTCACCTCTTCCTTTCCTCCTGTTCTTCCAGCACCTGCCAGGAGAAAGGGCAGTGGGAGTGTGACCAGGAGCCATGCCTGGTGGACGAAAACATGATCAAGGCCATCAACCAAGGCAACTATGGGTGAGAGGCCCTAAAAATGCCCCGAGTGGGCACATATGCACGTGCACACACATACACACGTATGTTCTGCCCGAGATGCATGTCCTGCCAGGCACACCCACACTCAGATCTTATTCATGTGTACATTTAGCTGGTAGGCATCTCTCCCACCCATGTGCGCATACCTCCAGGACCCCCAGCCTTGGCCGGTCTGTGACCTCCATCCCCTCTCTTTCAGGTGGCGGGCTGGGAACCACAGTGCCTTCTGGGGCATGACCCTGGATGAGGGCATTCGCTACCGCCTGGGCACCATCCGCCCGTCTTCCTCCGTCACCAATATGAATGAGATTCATGTAAGTCCATCCCTGCCCACAATCCTGCCATCTCCTCTTGGCCTACCACCCCAGGGACCCTGGCACCCTGTGCCCTGCTTCTCCAGGGGCCTAGGCCTGTCCCCCGCCAATAGGCTGTGTATCCCTGGACAAGGGACTCCCCTTCTCTGGGCCTTAGGTTTCTGCCTATAACAAGATATGCTGCACTGCAAGAACTGATGCTCAGATTCTGAGTTTTGTGGTCCCAGCGTCTGACCCTCCCTAGCTTCTCTGGCCTCTCCGGCTTGGGAAAAATGTCATTGGTCCCAGTATGGCTGGGTTAGGGCCCTAAGGGCCAGGAGGTCACCTTGGTATTTTGGGAAGGGAGGGACAGACACTCCTCCAGCTTTGGCCAGAGAGCAGCAATTCTCGGAAACGCCATCTCAGCAGAACCCCCAGGGAGGAGGGGATTTCACCCTTCCCACCAGTGGGACCCTCCAGAGGGAGAAATGAGAACCAGACCCAGAACAGTCAAAGGGCGAGGAAGGGGGCTTGAGCGGGACACATGCCGGAGGCTCCTTCCATCAGTGGCCGGCAGGGAGGAGGCAGTGACTGGCCAGAGCGGCCCTCCCTGCAGAGGGAGCTCAGCTCAAGGCTGAGGTGACCAGACCCTGCCCCTGCCCTTACTCCCCTGGGCCTCCGGCTATTTTCTGCCTCCTGCTGTTTGCCTTGGCAGCCTGCCCAGTCACGGGACCTTACTGCTTCTTCCCTCCCCTGCCCTTTGGGATCTGAAGCCCAAGGTCCTGGTGGGAAGACGGATGTACCAGATCAGAAGGTACAGAGGAGGAAAGAGGCCGGGGTTGAGGATGGAAAGTGGCCCGACCGCTTCCCTATTCCTGGCTTCAATTGCCTCACCTGTAAAACAGGACTAGTCACCCCCCACCTGACACTAGAGAGGCACTAAATGGTGCCTGGGTCTTCCTTTGGGTCACCGTGGAGGTTGCTGCACTCTCTCAGCAACAGAGGGCTCAAGATTAAACTGCAGAAGGCCCTGGACTTTTTTTTTTAACATCTTTATTGGAGTATAATTGTTTTACAGCGGTGTGTTAGTTTCTGCTGTATAACAAAGTGAGTCAGCTATGCATATACACACATCCCCATATCTCTTCCCCCTGGCGTCTCCCTCCCACCCTCCCTATCCCACCCCTTTAGGTGGTCACAAAGCACCGAGGCCCTGGACTCTTGGGAGACCTCCAATGCCTAGGGCCCCTGAGGGGAAGTCTGGGGCAGAGGCAGGAGGCAGACAGAGTGACCTTTTCCTTGCAGACAGTGCTGGGCCCAGGGGAGGTGCTGCCCAGAGCCTTCGAGGCCTCTGAGAAGTGGCCCAACCTGATCCACGACCCTCTTGACCAGGGCAACTGTGCAGGCTCCTGGGCCTTCTCCACGGCAGGTATGTTCAAGAGCAGGGGCTGGCCAGGTGGGAAAGGAGGGCAAAGGCCTGAGCCCCCTGACAGCCCCTCTACCTCCCCTCCCACCAGCCGTGGCCTCTGATCGAGTCTCAATCCATTCTCTGGGGCACATGACACCTGTCCTGTCACCCCAGAACCTGCTGTCTTGTGACACGCACAACCAGCAGGGTTGCCGCGGTGGGCGACTTGACGGTGCCTGGTGGTTCCTGCGCCGTCGAGGGTGAGCAGCAAGGGGGTAGGGAAGAGGGCATGAGGTGGGGGTCTTAGGAAGGGAAAGCCTGCAGGAAGGGCCTGGGCCAGGCTGCCCCATGCCCACTCTGTCCCCGCTCCCTCCTGCTGCCCCTGCAGGGTTGTGTCTGACCACTGCTACCCGTTCTCGGGCCATGGGTGGGACGAGGCTGGCTCCGCACCCCGCTGCATGATGCACAGTCGGGCCATGGGTCGGGGCAAACGGCAGGCCACCGCCCGCTGCCCCAATAGCTATGTCCATGCCAATGACATCTACCAGGTCACTCCTGCCTACCGCCTCGGCGCCAACGTAAGTCTGCACTTGGGTGAGGGGGCAAAGGCAGGAGAGCTGGAAGGTTGGCCGAAGGCTTGAGCCTCGCGCCTGATGGATACTCTCCTCCCCACCCCCTCACCCTCCAGGAGAAGGAGATCATGAAGGAGCTGATGGAGAATGGCCCTGTCCAAGGTAAATGCCCCTCATCCTGCCCCCTGATTCCAGAAGCTTGTGCCTGCTTGACACTGGGCACAGAGGCACAGGTGGTCCGTGCAGCATTGAGCAGCAAGTCCATGGGGGCCAGGAGCGGGAAAAACCATGTCCCTTCCCCAGGAGCAGCACCTGGAGGGGGCACTTAGAGTCTTGGTACCAGAGGCCCCGGGGCCTGGGCATGCATCTCCAGGCTTGGGTATCAGTGCCTGTGCTGATGGGCTGAGCCAGCCCCATTTTGACCTCTGCCCACAGCCCTCATGGAGGTGCATGAGGACTTCTTCCTGTACCAGAGCGGCATCTACAGCCATACACCAGTGAGCCTTGGGAGGCCGGAGCAATACCGCCATCATGGGACCCATTCGGTCAAGATCACAGGGTGAGGGGCTTGGTGGGCAGGGGGGTTGGGGGCAGCAGGGCTTGCACTGGGGCCTCTGAGTCTGCCTTGAGTCCTTACCACCTCTCTGCAAAGCTCCATTTCATAGGGGAGGAAACCGAGACTCAAAAAGAGCAGGTGCTTGCCCTGGGTCACACCGAGAGTTAGGGGCCTTTTAGGGTGTTCTAGAACTCTTCCTTCCTTACACACTGGGAAGACTAACTCCAAATGAAATACAGACAAGGATTCAAGAGTTGCTCAACCTCTCCCCAGCTCAGCACCTGTCCCAGCTCTGCCTGACTCACTCCCCCAGCCCTCAGTTTCCCCAGCTGATATAAGAGGCAATGCTAGGGTCACTGATTTCAATAGTCCGACCAATGAAATGTACTTTGCACATACACACCGCCCCCTGCCCCCCATCCCCCACCAGGTGAGGAGGGAGGGCAGGCAGATGTATGAGGTCCCAGAGAACTGGTCGCTGGGATGTGGATCCCTGGAGGGTGGAGGCCCAGTTTCCCTCCTTTTCTGCTTCCCCCTCCAGCTGTCCTTTTGGGACCGTCCCCACACCGGGCACAGGTGCATGGAATTAGAGATGTGGAGATTGAGGGAGGTGCAGAGAGGGACAGAGAGTCCTGAGGGTGCACCCAAGTCACCAATGGCAACAGGGGCCTGGGCAGGGAAGGCCGCGGGGCGGGAGCTCCTGAAAGCAGGTGAATCAGCGCCCTTCCCCCTCCGGCTCTGCCCCGCAGGTGGGGGGAGGAGACGCTGCCCGACGGAAGGACGCTCAAGTACTGGGTGAGTCCCTGCGCCGCGTGCCCTGCGGCCGCTGTCACCTTCCCCCGGCCTCCTGTCCTCTTCCCCCACTCCAATTCCCCTCCTCACGGCTCCTTCTCATTCCCAGACGGCGGCCAACTCGTGGGGCCCAGCCTGGGGAGAGAGGGGCCACTTCCGCATCGTGCGCGGCGCCAACGAGTGCGACATCGAGAGCTTCGTGCTGGGCGTCTGGGGCCGCGTGGGAATGGAGGACATGGGTCACCACTGAGGCCGCGGGCACCACGCCGGGAAGAGCCCTCTGTGGGGCAGCAGCCCCCACCCGCCCGCCCGACGGAGCTCCGGGCCCCAGGGTCCTAATCCTCGCGCGCGAGGGTTCCGCTGACGCAGCGCCCGACTTGGGAGCCTCGGACAGGCGAGGCTGGCGGAGCCCCCAGACCTCCCAGCGGGGGCCGGGTAGGGCCTGGCCGGGAAGGAGCAAGACCACCGAAGCTAGGACACCCCCTTCTCCGGCCCCACCACTCCACCCCACCCTTGTACTCCTATTTCTCAAAGATATTTATTTTTCTTCTCACTGTTTTAAAATAAAAACAAAGTATTGATAACTATGTATCTTGGAACTTCTGGACGTGGAGACCAAGGCCAGAGTTTGGGTGGCATATGGTTAGACAGCAGAAAGGACTGCCTAAGGCCATGCTGGTTGGCGGGGGTGGAGGGTGGGGTGGACCAGAAATCTTAGCCTCAGTTCAGCCCTAATTGTCAGTGGCCCTGGACACTGACCCACTTGGAGGTGGGGCATGGATGGCATGGCTTTTGGCCCCTAGAGAGTCGTGGGCCCGTGGGAACCACTTCTCAGACGCTGAGTCAGCGCCGCCTGAGGCGGGGGAATCCAACCCACCAATCAGCAGAACTGGTGCCAGTGCCCAGCAGGCAAGGGGGGCACAGCCCCACAGAAGCTGGAGCCTCTGTCTCTGCAGATCAGCCTCTCCAAGCCACCCAGGCAAAGGGGACCCCCCCTGCTTCCCCTACCCCTAGGCCAGGCTGGGCCTGCCTCTCTGAGCCCTCTCCCTCCCCCACCTCCCCATGCTCCCAGTGCCTGGAGAATTAAGTCCAGGCCTCCGCCCGGCATTCAAGGCCATCAGGACCCACCCCACCAGCCTCCTCACCAGCTTCTTCACCCAGTGCCCAGGCGACTCCAGAGTCCTCACTGCTCGCTAATGTCCAGTACACACGCAGACCACTGGGCATTTGCACATGCCGCTCTCAGTCCAGATGCCCTTCCGTTCCACCCCCTCCCCTGTCCCACTGCTGTTTCAAAGCCAACTCCAGGGTTTCTTCAATCAGACAGTACTGGTGGAGAGTAACTGATGTGCCAGGTGCCGTGCAAGGGACCCATGAGTCCCCAAACCACCGCAACCCAACTTAGCATGGCTTAGACACCCCCTCCCTGAGCTCATCTGCATCTTGCCCTTTCACCAGTATTTCACGTATCCTTCTTATGCTGGAAGTTCCTGGAGGGCAGCGACTGGGTCTGGTTCATTGATGAGTCCTGGTACCCACACCTGTACACTGGATAAGGTGGTGTTACTGTTTGTGGAATGGTTGAATGAATATAACCCGTTCTTCCCCCCCATTCCCTTCTCAAGACTCCCTCCTCAGCCCACCCCTCTAGGCACTGAGGCTGTGCCTGGTGATGGGGCCTCCCATGGCAGGAATCCTCCTTGCCCCCACCCCCAGCTGAACAGGAAGGCAGGGGAGCCAGAGTCGCTGAGCAGAGGCAGCAGGGAGGTCTGTCCCCTGGCAGGCAGCCCCTCAGGGCCAGCCTTGTCGCCCGGGCTGCTTGGGCATCACCTGAAAGGAATGCGGGGTGACCGATAAGCCGCTGCCTTTGTTTCATTTCCTGTTTGCTAGGACGTCCCGAGCCGGCTCCCCTGGCTGGCCCGCCTGTCCCCAAGGAGCCAAGGCTGGCCCGGGGCCCTGGGGACAACGAAGGGAGGGGAGTCCTGAGCAGGGGTGACGGGGGCTGCCCAATTACTACCCCTTCTGCGGCTTTGGCTGCCAGACGCGCCCACTGTTCCCATCCCACTGGAAAAACCCCGGTCCAGGGGCGCGGCTGGAATTTTCTACAAGGACCTTTGGCGGAAGCAATGGGGGTTGGGAAAGGGAGGGGAACAGGGGCGCGGCTGGGTCTCCAGGCTCTTAGCTCTGCCAGCCCTGCTGGGAGACCTGACCCTGTGGACCCAAGTGGGGTCAGCCCAGCTCTGTCCCTGTGCCAGGGGCCCCAGGCCCGCAAGGTCCGCCGTGGAGTGGGAGAGCGTGTGAATGGGGCTGGGGAGGGCTTAGCGGGTGCCTCGTCAGTCACCCCTGGTTCTCTCAATGAGAACCAACACTCAATAAACATGTTGTTGTAAAGGGAGAGGCAAACCAAGGACCTCCAACCACATTACTGCCCTTGAGTGGGTCCAGAAAGAAATCCTGACACCCCAGCACCCTGCTGTGTGTCCTGAGGCCAGTCCCTTGCTCTCTCTGAGCCAAGGGCATCCTTAGACAAACCTGAGTTTGAACGCCTACTCTGCTTGTTCCGCACTGGCTATGAAATCTTGACCTCTCAGAGCCTCTGTTTTTCTATCTTTAATGGGGATAATAATACTCACCTCCTGGAGTTATTGGGAGGATTAAAAGAGACAAAGCATGCTAAGCATTTAGCACCATGCTTGGAGCTTATTAAGGGCTCAATAAATGGTAACAGCTCCAGTCTTCTAAAGGTGGGGGTGGACTTGATAATGTAAATGTTTTTCATAATGAGCTAAACATTTATTTAGTGCTTAACCACAGCCTTCTGACAACACGTTGTTCTGAGTGTTTTACATATATTATCTCATTTAATACTAAAAATAAGCCCCTATTTCCTTATTTTGCAGATAAGGAACAGAAGCATAGAAGAATCTGAACGTTGGTTGAGGCAGGATTAAACCCAGGCTGTCTGACTTCTCATACCAATCAGCTTTGTACTAATAGTGGTTGTTTCATCCAATGTCTTTTTCCAAGTCCTTTCCCTGTTTGACAAACTCTTATTCATCCTTCAAAACCCAGCTCAAATGTCTCTCCTCTGGAAAGCCTTTCCTGGTGTCCACCTTCTAGACCTCCAGGGACTCCAGCATACATCCCTGGCACAGAAAATTTTTCCTCCCACAAAAGGTTGGGACAGGAGTTTTTTTCTTAGTCTTGTCCTTTCTTATGCACCAAATGTTCTGCTTGGGCATTCATTCTGGTCTCCCATGGAGCTCTGCAGGGTCCCGAGGCACCTGACTTTCGTTTCCCGAGAACTGCTGAGTTACATCACTTCGCTAGTGCTGATGCTTCACATCTTCCCGGGATCTTGCCAAACCCCATCCTTGCCAGGTGCCCATTAAGGGAAAGGAATCCATGCTTACTGAGTCTGCAGTGGGCCAGGCCTTGGGCTGAGCGCTTCACACACTTTAGCTCATTTGATCCTACAAACAGCCCTGTGAAAAAGTGTATCTTTAGAAACCAGTGCCAACAAGTGAGGTGACCCTGGGTATCTAAGGGAGGGGTGAACTTCCAGATTGTGAGCAGGGCTAGTGGACCCAGGCACAGCCAGAACTAAGGATCCAAACCCTGCCAGGACTCACTCACATACTCTGTCTCTCTCTCCCCTGCCTCTCCCTCTGTAGACTAACTCTGCCATGAGGTAGGACATTTGACCAATGACAACTCCTGAGCCTCTCACATTTTCACAGCCATCTTCTCAGTTTTGACTCAAAACAGAACAGAACAGGGAAGGCTTCCAATTGGCCCAGCTCTAATCAGGTGTCCACCTGTGGGCCAACCATCTATAGCCAAGGGACAGGATCATAGATGCCATGACTGCCCTGGCTGAACCAGTGTTTGGAGGAGAAGATCCTAAAGGGGAAGACTGCTGTTCCAGGGGAAAGGAGGGATGCTGACCAGATGATGGAAACGGTCCATAATAGCTAGGGACTACTGTTACCACCATTGGACAGATAAGGAGATAGAGGCTCAGGGAAGCATGGGATTGGTCAGGTCACTTAGCTGATAAGTGGTGCAGCTGGATACAGCCCACACTGCCTACCACTGAATTTGTAGATCAACCCAGAAAGATGACTTTGTGGGTCAGAGAATGAGATGTTCCTCCCCCAGCTTCTCCCTGATGACTCATTCCTGAAGGCTGGGAGATAACTTTTCTAGAATCCCACCCATTTTGTGAAAATTCTGTGGCTCTGACACTAACACCCGAGGCAGTCTTCCCAAAGTAAAGCAAAGCTGAGTCTGAGCAGGTCTTCCAGGAGAGCATCCTGCTTCCTGCTCCAAGGGGAATAGCACGGTCCCCACCGTGGGATGTGATGAGATGCTTTAACAGGAGCTGTTTGTTTTGAGGGCAGAGGTATGAGTGAATGAATGGGTGCACACAGGCAGGGCCCAGAAGCACGGTCAACGTTGGCAGCAGCGCCCCCTGCTGGCTGAATCTGCACCGCAGCCACCACAGCCCAGAGAAGCGAAGAGCAGGGACCTGGGAGACACCTGGAACTGAGCAGCTACCCGCATGTACATTTCACAGACTCCCTGGGTGAGTCCTCATAACTGCTCCATGAAGCCTGGAGACCGGCCCAAGGAGACAAACAGAAAGGGGCAGAACTGGGAATGCATCTCATTCTGTTGGACTCCAGGGCCCCCCCACTCTGCACCTCTCACCCAGATGTTGTGTCCCAGCCTGGCCAGGAGAGGGCTTTGAGGTTCCTGTGGCTCTGTCACCTGTGGCTCTGTCCTCCACTCAGGCTCCCCTGTCTCCCCCCAGCACACACAACCTCCCTAGGAAAGCCTCTAATTCAGAGCCAGACAGACCCAGGCTCAAAGCCAGGCCCCACTGGACTCCCCGAAGCTCACTTTCCACTCTGAACCTCAGTTTCCTAGTCTGTAAAATGGGAACAGTTATCTCTGCCTTCTCTGTGTGGGAGCTGACCAAGATTGAACATTTCCCTAAGAATGAGGAAATGAGGGAAACAAGCTGGGCCCACGGAGAGTCAGACTGAAGAAACTGGTACCTAATGAATCAGAGCAGAGATGTGCAGTCACCTTAAAGGGCCAGGCTGACTCTGGGTCTTGCAGAAACTGGCAGTCCTAGGTGAAAGTACTGACCCATCTAAAGTAATAAAGCACCCTCAGACAAAGGTGAGTCCCCGTGATCCTGAGATACTGAGTTTGTCCAGGGAGAGGCTGCTCTGGCCATCAGACCAGTGACCAAGCTGAGTCTGTGTTACGATGGACAAGGTGGGTGTTATTGATGGGCTTTGAGTAGTTCCTTCCCCCGAGACAGGGTAGTGTTCTGGAGACCTGGATGCGGGGTCTTAGACTGGGGCCATTAACCCAGGGTCTCAGCCTCAAATGTCTTTGGGACTAGGCAGATACAAGGTGAGCCAGGAGTGTCGGAATAGGGAATAGCGGGGCCTGCGTCCAGCATGTATTGGAGCGTGCACGCTTGCCTAAAGGCACTCAGAATCAATGACTTTTAAACACATGATGCCAGCCTGCATCACTCAGGGTTCCAACAGGAAATGGCGTGTTCTAATGAAGAGAATTTGGGCAGAGTTTATTGTCAAAAGGAATAATGACAAAGTAGGGCATAGGGGAGTCGCAAGAGCTCTGAGGCTAGCAATAGCATAGCTTTCATTCCCCTAGGCCGCAGGGTCAAAGGGAGGGAGCGGTGACCAGGCTCTGATGGAGAGTTATGTAGAGCAAAGGTGACCTCATGGTGAAGGGGCAGGGGAATAAATACCTCAACCTCACTCTTTCCCCTCCCTCTCCTCTCCTGCTGGCTCCTCACTTACCAAACCCCACAGGAACCGTGGCTGTGGACTTTCACATGGACAAAAAATAAAGTTCTATCTTATTTAAACCACTGTTTTTTAGGGTCCTTTGAAACAGCAATCTAGCCCTAACCAACACACATAAAAGGAAACATCTGCCAAGAAGATATAATGTCATGAACTTATAAGTATTTTGGTGAAACATATAAAGCAAATCTGTCAGAACCACAAGGAGAAAGGCAGGAATCTATAAACAAAGTGGGAACTTTTTTTTTCAAAGTAGGAAATTCTAATTAAGCTTTCTTAAAACCAGTGGATCAAATAGCAAAACATTAGTAAAGATACAGAAGTTAGGACAATGTAATGAAGAACATCATCTGCTAGATAAACATAAACTTTACACCTCCTTACACACAGAATAACCACTGTTTTCAAGTTCACATGGAACACTTTTAAAAATACCACGTATATGGCCATAAAGGAAGTCTAAAATTTTTTTAAAGGATCAGTTTCATTGGGACTTCCCTGGTGGCGCAGTGGTTAAGAATCCGCCTGCCAATGCAGGGGACACGGGTTCGAGCCCTGGTCCGGGAAGATCCCACATGCCGTGGAGCAACTAAGCCCACGTGCCACAGCTACTGAGCCTGCGCTCTGGAGCCTGCAAGCCACAACTAATAAAGCCCATGCACCACAACGAAGAGTAGTCCCCGCTCACCGCGACTAGAGAAAGCCCGCACGCAGCAATGAAGACCCAACGCAGCCAAAAATAAATAATAAATAAAATAAATTAATTAAAAAAAAAAGAATCAATATCATTCAGTCATGTTCTCTAGCCCCAATATGATAAAATTAGAAACCAACAATAAAATGTTGACCAAGGAAATCCAATACGTTAAGTTAAAAACTCGTTTCTTGGGCTTCCCTGGTGGCGCAGTGGTTGAGAGTCCGCCTGCCGATGCAGGGGACACGGGTTCGTGCCCCGGTCTGGGAAGATCCCACATGCCGCAGAGCGGCTGGGCCCGTGGGCCATGGCCGC
The DNA here is from genome assembly GCF_011762595.2 of Tursiops truncatus. Lineage (NCBI taxonomy): Eukaryota > Metazoa > Chordata > Mammalia > Artiodactyla > Delphinidae > Tursiops > Tursiops truncatus. Next base: position 159,061,107 of record NC_047034.1, on the reverse strand, counting down.
TGAGCCTGCGCGTCCGGAGCCTGTGCTCCTGTGCTCCGCAACGGGAGAGGCCACAACAGTGAGAGGCCCGCGTACCGCAAAAAAAAAAAAAAAAAAACAGGAAAGATTGGGACTTCCCTGGTGGTGCAGTGGATAAGACTCCGTGCTCCCAATGCAGGGGGCCTGGGTTCGATCCCTGGTCAGGGAATTAGATCCCACATGCATGCTGCAACTAAGAGTTTGTATGCCACAACTAAGGAGCACGTGAACCGCAACTAAGGAGGCCGGGAGCTGCAACTAAGGAGGCTTGGAGCCGCAACTAAGGAAACCACATGCTGCAACTAAGGAGCCGGCACTCCACAACTAAGGAGCCTACCTGACACAACTAAGACCCGGTGCAACCAAATAAATAAATAAATATATTTTTTGAAAAAACAGGAAAGATTGGCAACAAATGAATTCAGCATCCAACTCAAGATTTTAGGAAGAGACTGTCAGAAAACCAAAGAGAGTAGAAGAAAGGAAATAGTAAAGCAGAAAATAATGATACGGAAAATAACAAAAAGTTGAACTAATTCTTTAAAAGTCAATAAAATAAATTATTAGCACAAAATACACAATATTGGGAACAAAAAGAAGGCTATGACCAGAGATGCAACCAAGGTTTTAAAAAAATCACTAAAAAACGCATGAGGACCTAGTGTTCTGGCAAGATATCAGATTAAGAGAATATGAAAAACTCAGGAAGTAAACCCAGAGGATGGAATAGATTACAAGAAGTGGGAGCAAAGAACCAAAAAAGATTAAATGTGGGAAATTCAGACAAGCATGGACTTTATAAAAAATAATTTTAAAGGCTGACTTGGGGGATAAAATAAACAAGGTAGACTAAAAACTGGAAAACAATCAAATTATAGGCAGGAAGCTATGATCAGAGTTCAAAAGCATTCTAAGGTCCTTGATTGTTCTAGAAGAACTGATTAACTTTAGACTTTATTAACTGAAGTATGCACGTTAAAATTTTAAGGATGACTAATGAAAGAACAGAAATAGAATGTATTCTAAACCAGCAGAGAGGAAACAAAGGGAATGCAGACAGTCCAATCAGTTCACCCCCAGGCAGGAAATGACAAATGGAAGAAGCAAAGGTAGTCAGTTTCCAAGATGACCCCAGTGATCACTGCCTCCTGGGACCCATACCCTCATGTTATCCCCTCCCATAATGTGTAGGCTGGACTTAGTGACTAGTTTCTGTTCAACAGAATGTGGTAGAAGTGATGGTATGTCACTTCCAAGCAGGGCTGGCTTTCTGGGAGTACAGCCTGTGCTCTCACACAGTGTAACTTCCTCAGAAGGGCTCCATGCTCTGTTTAATGTTCTGCTCTCACTGACTTGAAATTCCTAACAATTTTTAAATAAGGGGCCTCCCAAATTTTGTAGCCAGTTTTGCTTCCAAGATCAGATTATAAAAAGGGTTACCAGATGTTATTCAGGAAGCCCAGTCAATTTTGAATAAGCATGAATGATTTTTTAGTATAAGTATGTCCCATACAAATGTTGAAATATGATCTGAAATTTAAATTTGACTGGGTATCCTGTGTTTTTATTGGCTAAATCTGGCAACCCTATTAGAAAGGAACGGTGGCTTCCAGTTTGGTTGCTCTTTCTCTGAGCTCTCTATCTCTCTCACCTTTCTCACATCATTCACCCTGGGGAAGACATGTATAAGTTACCCTACGGAGAAGCCCATGTGGTGAGGAACTGAAGACTCCAGCCTCCAGCCATGTGAGTGAACTTGGAAGCTGATCCTCAACAGACCCTTCTGATGGCTGCATCCCTGGCTGACAGCTTGACTGCAACCTCCCAGACAGCCTGAGCCAGAATCATCTAGCCACATGGTTCCCAGACTCCTGACCCCAAGAAACTGTGTAAGATAGTAAATGTTTGTTGTTTTGAGCTGCTCAGTTTTGGGGTAATTTGTTACAGAGCAATCAATAACAATTGATAATACTCATGGTAAATGGGAAACACAAAATAAGATATAGAAATAAAATCTTAAGTGCTGGCGATCACACTAGATGTAAATGAACTGATTTCATCATTGAGTGGATTATCAGTGTGAATGAAAACACACAATTCAGCTACATGCTGTTCATGAGAGAGACACTTAAAACAAAAATATGGAAATATTGAAAGCAAAGATATGAAAAAATATACCCCAGGTATAACAGACACAGTCTATTTTCTGACCAACAACATGCTCCAAATCTTTTGCTCTTTGCTGTACAATCCTGATTTTTTTTTTTTTTTAAGGCAGTAGGCAGAGATCTGTTGGTCCAGGAGGAGTGCCTTTACCCCAGGCCAGTTTATTTCTTTTTTTTTTTCTTTTCAAAAGTTGAAGTAGGACTTCTCTGGTGGCACAGCGGTTAAGAATCCGCCTGCCAATGCAGGGGACACGGGTTCAAGCCCTGGTCCAGGAAGATCCCACATGCCGCGGAGCAACTAAGCCCATGTGCCACAACTACCGAGCCTGTGCTCTAGAACCTGCGAGCCACAAGTACTGAGCCCACGCACCACAGCTACTGAAACCCGTGCACCTAGAGCCAGTGCTCTGCAACAAGAGAAGCCACTGTAATGAGAAGTCCGCGCACCACAACATAGAGCAACCCCCGCTTGCCACAACTAGAGAAAGTCTGCTCACAGCAACGAAGACCCAACGCAGCCAAAAATAAATAAATAAAAAATTTTATTAAAAAAAATTGAAGTGTAGTTGATTTACATGTCATGTTAGTTTCAGGTGTACAACACAGTGATTCAGATAAATATATATGTATATATATCTGAAATATACATATGTATATATATGTGTGTGTGTGTATGTGTGTGTATATATATATATATATATATATATATATATATATATATACACATACATACATACACACATACACACACACACGTATATATTCTTTCTCAGATTCTTTTCCTTTATAGGTTATTACAAAATATTGAGTATATTTCCCGGTGCTGTACAGTACCCAGTTTATTTCTTTTCTTTTTTTTTTTTTTTTTTTGCGGTACGCGGGCCTCTCACCGTTGTGGCCTCTCCCGTTGCGGAGCACAGGCTCCGGATGCGCAGGCTCAGCAGCCATGGCTCACGGCCCAGCCACTCCGCGGCATGTGGGATCTTCCAGGACCAGGGCACGAACCTGTGTCCCCTGCATCGGCAGGCGGACTCCCAACCACTGCGCCACCAGGGAAGCCCCCCAGTTTATTTCTTGTAGTGTAAAAGTACCAGCTCCAAAAGATGTATCATGATTTGGTCTAAGCCAATTGTGGAATCTCATTTCTCTTGGTCAATGATTAGGGAAAATGTGCTCATGTGACCCAGTTCTGGGAAATGAGATGTATAAGGGAAATCTTCTGGGAAATGTTTCCGTCCTTTTCCCTTTCTCCTGCCTGATACATGGACACAATGTCTGAATGAGTAGCAGTCTTTTTGCCATCTTGACATAGCGCATGTGAGCACAAAGGCTCACAAGCTAATGCTGATGAAGAAGAAATGCAGAGCCAGCCTGGGTACATGAACGCATCACAGAGCAGCTAAAATAATGCCAACAGGAGTCTAACTCTGGAATTTTTGTTGTTTAAAGGAAATATACCCCACTTTGTTTCAGCCTTTGTAGTTGAGGTTTGTTATTTGCAGCTAAATGCATTCCTAACAGGCACATCAGATGAATAATAAGCCAAAGGAAACTGGTGTAGCTTTAGAAATATCAGATGAAATGCACTTTAAGTCAAAAGGCATGATTTTGAGGATGAGAGGATCATTACATAATGGTCAACAAGTAAATGTTGCCAGGGAGATATAATTCTGATACTTCTTTGAATCTAACAGCATGGCCCTCAGATTATATTTTTCCTATGAACGGACAGATAGTAAATATTTTAGACTTTTCAGGTAATACAGTCTCTATCTCAACTTATCTTCACAATAGTAGTAAGAAAGCAACCACAGATAACACATAAGCAAAAGAACATGGCTGTGCTCCAATAAAGCTTTATTTACAAGAACAAGGAGTGGGCCAAATTTGGTCCACATACCGTAGTTTGATACAAAGCAAAACTTGAGACAATTTCAAAGAAAGATGAATGGATTCACAACCCTCCCAAGTATTTTATCTTTCCTTTCTCCATAGTTACTAAATCAAGCAGCCATAAGATTAATAGATATGCAGAAAATTTGAATAGCATAATTAAGAAGCTTGTTCAAACAATCAGAAAATTGACATTCTTCTCATACAATAAGGGAAATTTTATAACAATTGATCACATACTAAGTCATGAAGCAAGTCTGCCCACAGAGTGAAGAACTGATATTGTATAGGCCATCTTCTATGATTACAATAAAATGAAATGAGAAACCCATCACAAAAAGATAACCCTAAGTTTGAAAATTAAAATCATACCTCCAAATATTTAATAAGACAAAGAAAAAATACAAAATTAGGAATTGGCTGACAATGAAAGCATTACATTTTGAAATTTGAATGCAGCTAAAGCAATCCTTGAGGGGTATGCATATTCTTAAATACATTTATTAAGGATTGCACATTAGTAAAGATTTCATATTAATAAGCTGAGCATCCAACTTAGGAAACTGGAAAAAAAACATAATAACATCCTCTCAAATAGCAGAAAATAGTGACAGACTCTGGGAGGGCTCATGCCAAGTAATACTTCCCAGAACTTCTGCTGCCAGTGTCCTTGTTCCCAGGGTGAGCCACAGCCCCCCCCCCCCCCCGCCTCTGCAGGAGACCCTCCAAAACTAGCAGACATTAGGAAATCATTGGTCTCTAACTGTGACAAACATACTTCATACATTTGTTACTGGTCTCTGGCATTTGAGGATGCTGCTGCTGAGAATGGTTACCACCTACATGTGCAGTTGCAGCTACAAATTCTGAGCAGTGAGAGAAAAACCTCCAGGGGAATATTATTGAGAATTTTACACAATGGCAATCTATCAGGAAAGGCCAGTCCACGTTAAGGAGAATGAAAACTGAGAAGAATTGTTGGAAGTCACTTCACAAAGGTAAATTTCTGTGAACAGAGGAGAGAATTTGAAACCAAGAGCTCCTAGAAGGAAGAACATTCTAAATGTATGCACAGCCATCTCACCCTCAGGAGTCAATACTGAGTTTGAAGTGATTGAAGAATTAGCCTTTATGAGTAGCCTGCATGGAATAACCGCAGATTCTCCAGAGGGCAGACAGCAGAAGCAAGAAGAACTACAATCCTGCAGCCTGTGGAACAAAAAACACATTCACAGAAAGATAGACAAGATGAAAAGGCAGAGGACTATATACCAAATGAAGGAACAAGATAAAACCCCAGAAAAACAACTAAATGAAGTGGAAATAGGCAACCTTCCAGAAAAAGAATTCAGAATAATGATAGTGAAGGTGATCCAGGACCTCAGAAAAAGAATGGAGGCAAAGATTGAGAAGATGCAAGAAATGTTTAACAAAGACTTAGAAGAATTAAAGAACAAGCAAACAGAGATGAACAATACAATAACTGAAATGAAAACTACACTAGAAGGAATCAATAGCAGAATAACTGAAGCAGAAGAATGGAAAAGTGACCTGGAAGACAGAATGGTGAAATTCACTGCTGCAGAACAGAATAAAGAAAAAAGAATGAAAAGAAGTGAAGACAGCCTAAGAGACCTCTGGGACAACATTAAACGCAACAACATTCACATTATAGGGGTCCCAGAAGGAGAAGAGAGAGAGAAAGGACCAGAGAAAATATTTGAAGAGATTATAGTCGAAAATTTCCCTAACATGAGAAAGGAAATAGCCACCCAAGTCCAGGAAGCACAGTGAGTCCCATACAGGATAAACCCAAGGAGAAATACACTAAGACAAATAGTAATCAAATTGGCAAAAATTAAAGACAAAGAAAAATTATTGAAAGCAGCAAGGGAAAAATGACAACATACAAGGGAACTCGCATAAGGTTAACAGCTGATTTCTCAGCAGAAACTCTACGAGCCAGAAGGGAGTGGCATGATATACTTAAAGTGATGAAAGGGAAGAACCTACAACCAAGATTACTCTACCCAGCAAGGATCTCATTCAGATTCGATGGAGAAATCAAAAGCTTTACAGACAAGCAAAAGCTAAGAGAATTTAGCACCACCAAACCAGCTCTACAACAAATGCTAAAGGAACTTCTCTCAGTGGGAAACACAAGAGAAGAAAATAACCTACAAAAACAGACCCAAAACAATTAAGAAAATGGTCATAGGAACATACATATTGATAACTACCTTAAATGTGAATGGATTAAATGCTCCAAACAAAAGACACAGGCTTGCTGAATGGATACAAAAACAAGACCCATATATATTCTGTCTACAAGAGACCCACTTCAGACCTAGGGGCACATACAGACTGAAAGTGAGGGGATGGAAAAAGCTATAATATGCAAATGGAAATCAAAAGAAAGCTGGAGTAGCTATACTCATATCAGATAAAATAGATTTTAAAATAAAGAATGTTACAAGAGACAAGGAAGGACACTACATAATGATCGAGGGATCAATCCAAGAAGAAGATATAACAATTATAAATATATATGCACCCAACATAGGAGCACCTCAATACATAAGGCAACTGCTAACAGCTATAAAAGAGGAAATCGACAGCAACACAATAATAGTGGGGGACTTTAACACCTCACTTGCACCAATGGACAGATAATCCAAAATGAAAATAAGTAAGGAAACAGAAGCTTTAAATGACACAATAGACCAGATAGATTAAATTGATATTTATAGGACATTCCATCCAAAAAGAGCAGATTACACTTTCTTCTCAAGTGTGCACAGAACATTCTCCAAGATAGATCACATCTTGGGTCACAAATCAAACCTCAGTAAATTTAAGAAAATTGAAATCATATCAAGCAACTTTTCTGACCACAATGCTATGAGATTTGAAATGAATTACAGGGAAAAAAATGTAAAAATCACAAACACATGGAGGCTAAACAATAGATTACTAAATAACCAAGAGATCACTGAAGCAATCAAAAAATACCTAGAGACAAATGACAATGAAAACACGACAATGCAAAACCTATGGGATGCAGCAAAAGCAGTTCTAAGAGGGAAGTTTATAGCTATACAAGCCTACCTCAAGAAACAAGAAAAATCTCAAATAAACAATCTAACCTTACACCTAAAGGAACTAGAGAAAGAACAAAAAACAAAACCCAAAATTAGCAGAAGGAAAGAAATTTTAAAGATCAGAGTAGAAATAAATGAAATAGAAACAAAGAAAACAATAGCAAAGATCAATAAAACTAAAAGCTTGTTCTTTGAAAACATAAACAAAATTGATAAACCATTAGCCAGACTCATCAAGAAAAAGAGAGAGAGGACTCAAATCAATAAAATTAGAAATGAAAAAGGAGAAGTTACAACAGACACCACAGAAATACAAAGCATCCTAAGAGACTACTACAAGCAACTCTATGCCAATAAAATGGACAACCTGGAAGAAATGGAAAAATTCTTAGAAAGGTATAACCTTCCAAGACTGAACCAGGAAGAAACATAAATATGAACAGACCAATCACAAGTAATGAAATTGAGACTGTGATTAAAAATCTTCCAACAAACAAAAGTCCAGGACCAGATGGCTTCACAGGTGAATTCTATCAAACATTTAGAGAAGAGCTGACACCCATCCTTCTCAAACTCTTCCAAAAAATTGCAGAGGAAGGAACACTCCCAAACTCGTTCTATGAGGCCACCATCACCCTGATACCAAAACCAGACAAAGATACTACAAAAAAAGAAAATTACAGACCAATATCACTGATGAATACAGATGCAAAAATCCTCAACAAAATACTAGCAAACAGAAACCAACAACATATTAAGAGGATCATACACCACGATCAAGTGGGATTTATCCAAGGGATGCAAGGATTCTTCAATATACGCAGATCAACCAATGTGATACACCATATTTACAAATTGAAGAAGAAAAACCATATGATCATCTCAATAGACGCAGAAAAAGCTTTTGACAAAATTCAACACCCATTTATGATAAAAACTCTCCAGAAAGTGGGCACAGAAAGAACCTACCTCAACATAATAAAGGCCATATACGACAAACCCACAGCAAACATCATTCTCAATGGTGAAAAACTGAAAGCATTTCCTCTGAGATCAGGAACAAGACAAGGATGTCCACTCTCACCACTATTATTCAACATAGTTTTGGAAGTCCTAGCCACGACAATCAGAGAAGAAAAAGAAATAAAAGGAATACAAATTGGAAAAGAAGAAGTAAAACTGTCACTGTTTGCAGATGACATGATACTATACATAGAGAATCCTAAAAATGCCACCAGAAAACTACTAGAGCTAATCAATGAATTTGGTAAAGTTGCAGGATACAAAATTAATGCACAGAAATCTCTTGCATTCCTATACACTACTGATGAAAAATCTGAAAGAGAAATTATGGAAACACTCCCATTTACCATTGCAACAAGAAGAATAAAATACCTAGGAATAAACCTACCTAGGGAGACAAAAGACCTGTATGCAGAAAACTATAAGACACTGATGAAAGAAATTAAAGATGATACCAACAGATGGAGAGATATACCATGTTCTTTGATTGGAAGAATCAATTCTGTGAAAATGACCATACTACCCAAAGCAATCTACAGATTCAATGCAATCCCTATCAAATTACCAATGGCATTTTTTATGGAACTAGAACAAATCATCGTAAAATTTGTATGGAGATACAAAAGACCTCAAATAGCCAAAGGAGTCTTGAGGGAAAAAAACAGAGCTGGAGGAATCAGACTCCCTGACTTCAGACTATACTACAAAGCTACAGTAATCAAGACAATATGGTACTGGCACAAAAACAGAAACATGGATCAATGGAACAAGATAGAAAGCCCAGAGATAAACCCATGCACCTATGGTCAACTAATCTATGACAAAGGAGGCAAAGATATACAATGGAGAAAAGACAGTCTCTTCAATAAGTGGTGCTGGGGAAACTGGACAACTACATGTAAAAGAATGAAATTACAACACTCCCTAACACCATACACAAAAATAAACTCAAAATGGATTCAAGACAAAAATGTAAGACTGGACACTATAAAACTCTTAGAGGAAAGCATAGGAAGAACACTCTTTGACATAAATCACAACAAGATCTTTTTTGATCCACCTCCTAGAGTAATGGAAATAAAAACAAAAATAAACAAATGGGACCTAATGAAACTTAACAGCTTTTGCACAGCAAAGGAAACCATAAACAAGACAAAAAGACAACTCTCAAGATGGGAGAAAATATTTGCAAATGAATCAACAGACAAAGGATTAATCTCCAAAATATATAAACAGCTCATGCAGCTCAATATTAAAGAAACAAACAACCCAATCCAAAAATGGGCAGAAGACCTAAATAGACATTTCTCCAAAGAAGACATACAGATGGCCAAGAAGCACATGAAAAGCTTCTCAGCGTCACTAATTATTAGAGAAATGCAAATCAAAACTACAATGAGGTATCACCTCACACCAGTTAGAATGGGCATCATCAGAAAATCTACAAACAACAAATGCTGGAGAGGGTGCGGAGAAAAGGGAACCCTCTTGCACTGTTGGTGGGAATATAAATTGATACAGCCACTATGGAGAACAGTATGGAGGTTCCTTAAAAAACTAAAAATAGAATTACCATATGATCCAGCAATCCCACTACTGGGCATATACCCAGACAAAACCATAATTCAAAAAGACACATGCACCCCAATGTTCATTGCAGCACTATTTACAATAGCCAGATCATGGAAGCAACCTAAATGCCCATCGACATACGAATGGATAAAGAAGTTGTGGTACATATATACAGTGGAATATTACTCGGCCATAAAAAGGAACGAAATTGAATCATTTGTTGAGACATGGGTGGATCTAGAGACTGTCATACAGAGTGAAGTAAGTCAGAAAGAGAAAAACAAATATCGTATATTAATGCATGTATGTGGAACCTAGAAAAATGGTACAGATGAACTGGTTTGCAGGGCAGAAATTGAGACACAGATGTAGAGAACAAACATATGGACACCAAGGGGGTAGAGCTGCGTGGGGGTGGGGGTGATGGTGTGCTGAATTGGGCGATTGGGACTGACATGTATACACTGATGAGTATAAAATTGATGACTAATAACCTGCAGTATAAAAAAACAAACAAACAAACAAAAAAACCAACTAATACTAAACTTTCTTTGGGTTATTTGTATGGAAATATGTTAATATAAATGTTTCAGACATTACATGAAATTTCTAAAAATCTTATATGTTCCAGTATAATGTTATAAGTCATAATTCCAGTTATTACTTTAAACTGTATATCTCAGAAATAACTAAATTTCCTTGTCAATTGCATTATTATGAACTTTCATCAAATCTTTAACCGTGGTCATTTTTAAGTCTTTTGTCATTTACAGACAGTTCTGGGTGTATTCTGATGCTTTTACAAATATGTTCCTATAAAAGGGTTCCATCTTCAAGGAATTCATGGTAAAGACTCTGACAAGTACAGGTTTCTGGTAACTGACTATACTGCTGAACTGAATGAATAAGCATTTTCAGAACTCTAATGGAAAACTGACGAATTTATAAAAGTGCTAACAGGGCTTCCCTGGTGGCGCAGTGGTTGAGAGTCCGCCTGCCGATGCAGGGGACACGGATTCGTGCCCCGGTCTGGGAAGATCCCACATGCCGTGGAGCGGCTGGGCCCATGTGCCATGGCCGCTGAGCCTGTGCATCCGGAGCCTGTGCTCCGCAACGGGAGATGCCACAACAGTGAGAGGCCCGCGTACCGCAAAAAAAAAAAAAAAAAAAAAAAAGTGCTAACAAAAGATCAAGATGAAAAAAAGATTAATTACATGGGACTGAGTGAACTGATGAGGATGATTATAATTTTTGTGACTTTCTGTTTGAATAATAATAAAAGAAGAAATCCCACAAGGACTCAGAGGCAAAAAATATACAAATCAATTTTCACTGCAATGTAAAGGAGCTGTTATGGTGGAGGATTACTGGACTGAATGTCAATATTATGACATAGTATGAGTGTGTTTCGTGTTTGGTAATTGCAATCATTGTTGCTATTGTTGTGGTCATCCACTTACAATGCTTGGTGTCAGTTTATTTATCTCTTGTAAAAATAAAATACAGTGTGTGTATGTGGAAAAAAGTGATAAAAAGCTAATATAGCGTTATCTGTCAATTATATCTCAATAAAAGAGCAAAGTAATAGTTATTAAAAAATAGCAGAAAATAGTAAAGATAAGAGAAAAATTGATAACAAGAACAGAAACAAAGAAACAATACAGATCAATAAAACAAGAGTCTAATAAAATAGATACATTTCTAGCAAGACTGATTAAGAAAAAAGAGAGAAGGCCCAAATAAATAATGAAAAGAGGGAATTAATTAGAGCAAGATTTTTTAAACCATAAGAAATAATTTTATGCAAATAAATTTGAAAATGTACATATAATAGATAAGTGTCTATAAAATATAGCATCAAGACTGACTTAAGAAAGGGAAATGAGAATAAATGACAACATTAAAGAAATAGTTGTTCAGATTGTTCTGTTTTTCAGCTTTTAAATCTCCCCTGGATGCGTAGTTATCATATCTTTTTCATTCTTTTTTTTTTTTTCTGCAGTACGCGGACCTCTCACTGTTGTGGCCTCTCCCGTAGCAGAGCACAGGCTCCAGACACGCAGGCTCAGCGACCATGGCACATGGGCCCAGCCACTCCGCGACATGTGGGATCTTCCCGGACCAGGGCACGAACCCGTGTCCCCTGCATCGGCAGGCGGACTCAACCACTGCGCCACCAGGGAAGCCCTCGTTCTTTTTTTTTTTAATTTATTTTTAACTTTTTAAAATTTTATTTGAGTATAGTTGCTTTACAATGTTGTGTTAGTTTCTGCTGCACAGCAAAGTGAATCAGCTATACATATACATACGTTGATGAACATTTGGGTTGTTTCCAGAAATGTGTTTTTAAATTTCCAAACATGTGGGAATTGTTTATTGTTATCAATTCTTAACTTAATTGCATTTTGGTTAGAGAATATGGTGTGTATGACTGATTCTTGACAGTAAGACTTGCTTTATGGCTTGGTATGTGGTCAGTGTTTGTAACTGTTTCATGCGTGCTTGGGAAGAATAAGTGCTGGGTGCTGAGCTGCTTGGTGTCAATAAATCAAGCTTGTTACTTGTGTTGTTTAGACCTTCCATACCCTTACTAAATTTTTTCCAGTTAGAAATATCAGTCAATAATGGAGAAAGGTGTTTTGAACTATCCCACTTCAAACTGTGTATTGTTGACTTACTATTATTACGAACGTATTTGAGTCTCCACCATTTTACCATTTGCTTTCTATTTGTCCCACTTTTGCTCTGTTTTTTTTTCTCCATTCTTATTTTTTTAAGAGTAGACTGAATTTCTGTTTTCCGCATCTTTACTCCCGTTTAATGTTTCTGACACCATATTTTGCATCTTTTTGTTTCGCATATGCCTTAACTACTTATTGTAGATATAGATGGTTTTACTACTTTTGTCTTTTAACCTTCCTACTAGCTTTATTTTTTATTTGTTTTATTCTATTTTATTTTTTATTTTTGGCTGTGTTGGGTCTTTGTTGCTGTGTGCGGGCTTTCTCTAGTTACGGCGAGCAGGGGCTACTCATCCTTGCAGTGTGCGGGCTTCTCGTGCGGTGGCTTCTCTTGTTGTGGAGCATGGGCTCTAGGCGTGTGGGCTTCAGTAGTTGTGGTGTGGAGGCTCTAGAGCACAGGGTCAGTAGTTGTGGTGCACGGGCTTAGTTGCTCCGTGGCATGTGGAGCTTCCTGGACCAGGGATTAACCCGTGTCCCCTCCTTTGATAGGCAGATTCGTAGCCACTGCACCACCAGGGAAGTCCCCCTACTAGCTTCAAAAATGGTTGATCTAGGGCTTCCCTGGTGGCGCAGTGGTTGAGAATCTGCCTGCCAATGCAGGGGATACGGGTTCGAGCCCTGGTCTGGGAAGATCCCACATGTCATGGAGCAACTGGGCCCGTGAGCCACAACTACTGAGCCTGCGCGTCTGGAGCCTGTGCTCCGCAACAAGAGAGGCCGCGACAGTGAGAGGCCTGTGCACCGCGATGAAGAGTGGCCCCCGCTTGCCACAACTAGAGAAAGCCCTCGCACAGAAACGAAGACCCAACACAGCAAAAAATAAATAAATAAATACATTTATTTTTTAAAAAAATGGTTGATCTCCTACCTTTACTGTGTTTGCCTTTACCAATGAGATTTTTCCTTTTGTAATTTTCATATTTCTAATTCTAGTATTTTCTTTTCCACTTAGAGAAGTCCCTTTAACATTTCTTGTAGAGCCGATTTCGTGGTGCTGAACTCTTTTAGCTTTTGCTTGTTTATAAAACTCTTTAACTCTCTTTCAAATCTGAATGAAAGACTTTCTGGGTAGAATATTCTTGCTGTAGTTTTTTTTCCTTTCATCACTTTGAATATATCACATCACTCTCTCTGGCTGGCAAAGTTTCACTAAAAAGTCATCTGATAGCCTTATGGGTGTTCCTTGTACATAACTCATTGCTTTCCCTTTGCTGCTTTTGAGATTCTCTATCTTTAATTTTTGCCAATTTAATTACAATGTCTCTTGGTGTGGACCTCTTTAGGTTCATCTTGTGTGTGACTCTCTGTGCTTCCTGGACTTGGATATCTGTTTCCTTTCCCAAGGTAGGGAAGCTTTCAGCTATTATTTCTTCAGATAAATTCTCTGACCGTTTCTCTCTCTCTTCTTTTTCTGGGACCCTTATCATGCAAATGTTAGTATGCTTGATGTTGTCCCAGAGTTCTCTTAAACTATCCTCATTTTTAGAACTTTTTTTTCCTTTTCTCCATTCAGTTTGGGTGATTCCCACTACTCTGTCTTCCAGTTTGTTGATCTGTTTCTCTGTATCATCTAATCTACTACTGATTCCTTCTAGTGTAGTTTTCATTTCAGTTATTGTATTCTTCAGCTCTGCTTGGTTCTCCTTTATATTTTCTAGCTCTTTGTTAAACTTCTCACAACGTTCATCCATTCTTCTCCCGAATTCATTGAGCATCTCTATGATCCTTACCTTGAACTCTCTTTTGGGTAGATTGCTTGTCTCCCCTTTGCTTAGCTCTTCTGGGGATTTATCTTGTTCCTTCATTTGTAGCCTATTCCTCTGTTGCCTCATTTTGCCTAATTCTCTATTTTTCTTTCTTTCTTTTCTTTTCCTCATTTTTTTCTTTCTTTCTTTCTTTTTTTGGGGGGGCCATGCTGTGCAGCATGTAAGATCTTATTTCCAGGGATCGAACCCATGCCCCCTGCAGTGGCAGTGCAGGGTCTTAACCACTGGATCACCAGGGAAGTCCCTCTATTTTTATTTGTCTGTGTTAGGTATAAGTCTATTACATTTCCTGATCTTGGAGAAATGCCTTCATGTAGGAGACATCTTATGTGGCTCAGCAGCACCCTCCCTCTGGTCACTCAAGCTATGTGCTCCAGTGGTGCCCCCTACGAGGGCTACATGGGCCCTTCTGTTGCGGTGGGACTGATGTAGGCACACTGGTAGGTGAGGCTGGCCCCTGGACCAGTTGGCTGTCAGGTTCTGCCTTGTGTGGAGGCTGCTGGCCCACTGGTGGGCAAGACTGGGTCCTGGTGCTAATGAGCTAGAGAGAGGATCCCAAAATGGTCCTTGCCAGCACCAGTGTCCTGGCAGTAAAACAAGCTCCCCACAATGACTGCTGCCAGTGTCTGTGTCCTCAGGGGGAGTCCCAGCTGCCTCCTGTCTCTCCAGGAGGGTCTCCAAGATCAGCAAGTGGGTCTGATCCAGGCTCCTTTCAAATTCCTGCCTTTGTGCTGGGTCTTGAGCCCGTGAGATTTTGTGTGCACCCTTTAAGGGTGAAGTCTCCGTTTCCTATAGCCCTCTGGCTCTCCTGTACACAAGCCCTACTGGCCTTTAAAGCCAGATGTCCTGGGGCTCGTCTTCCCAGTGGGAACACTGGGCAAGGGGGCCCAATCTTGAGCTTGGACCCCTTGCTCCTCGGGGACAACCTCTGCAATTGTGATTATCCTCCTGTTTGTGGGTCGCCTAACTGGGAGGTGTGGGTCTTGACTGTACCTCGTGTCCACCCCTCCTACAAGTCTCTCTGTGGTTCCTTCTTTATATCTTTAGTTGTGGAAAATCTTTTCTGCTAGTCTTCAGGTTGTTCTCATCGACAGTTGCTCTGTACATAGTTGTAATTTTGGTGTGCCTGTGGCAGGAAGTGAGCTCAGGGTCCTTCTACTCCATCATCTTGGCCACAGCCTGAGTTTCTGTTTCCTTACTCCACTTTTCCTGTCTACTGGCTTGAAAATTAACTCTCATTCCTTTGAAATCATTGACTCTATTCTTAGAGTGCTTATTTTTAAAATTTTACATTGCACACGTAACAAAGCCTGAATTTAATATTCCAGCTCACTTTCCAAACAATACAAGAACCTTGGCATACTCTAACTGCAATGGCTGTCCCCTTCTACCTTGCAATCAAGTTTCATTTCAGTCTGTCCTTTTTTTTTTCAGCCCACAAATTTGCCATCATGCTCATTATATTATAAAACATTTCTTTAGATTTATCTACATGTTTATCATTTTCTTTTCTCAACAATCCTCCTTGCATCTCAGGTTTGTCTTCTTCCATCATTTTTCTTCTTTCTAAAGTACATACTTTAGGGAATTCCCTGGTTGTCCAGTGGTTAGCGCTCAGCACTTTCACTGTCGTGCACCCAGGTTCACGCTCTGGTCAGGGAACTAAGATCCCACAAGCCACGCGCCCGCCCCCCCCAGAAAAAGTACACACTTAGACATTCTTTTAATGTTGATCTGTTGGTGGCGAATTTTTTTAATGTTTATTTTGAGATAATTGTACCTGGGAACTAGGGAGAGCCGCTGACCTGAAATCACTTTAACACACTTCCAGGGTCCCTGTTCAAGCTGGAATCTCAGACTCAGGTCTCCCCACTTGCTACTGGCCCCATCTGTGCTCCTGACTGTGGTGTTGAATAGGCATTCATCTTTACATATCACCCCTCCCTAAATGTGTACCCCTCATAGATGTGCGTTCAGGTCACAATTTTGTTTTGTTTCATCTCCTTAGGGATTTCACTTGCTGGGTTATAAAATAACAAGTTATTGGGTTTTGTTTGTTTGCTTGTTTGCAGCATCTGGTTCTTTTGGAGTAGGAAGGCCTTTCAGAGTACCTAGTCCACCGTACTGCCGGAAGTAGATGTCCTATTTTTTTTTTTGAAGTATAATTACTTTACAATGTTGTGTTAGTTTCTGCTGTACAACAAAGTGAATCAGCCATACATATATATATATCCCCTCCTTCCTGGACCTCCCTCCCATTCCTCCATCCCTCCCATCTAGGTCATAACAGAGCACCATTTCAGCTCCCTGTGCTAAACCGCAGGTTCCCACTAGCTGTCTATTTTACACATGGTAGTGTATTTATATCAAAGCTAATCTCCCAATTCATCCCACCCTCCCCTTCTCCCCCTATCCACACTTCTGTTCTCTACATCTGCATCTTTATTCCTGCCCTGGAAATAGGTTCGTCTGTACTATTTTTCTAGATTCCACATATTTCCATTAATATACGATATTTATTTTTCTCTTTCTGACTTACTTCACTCTGTATGACAGACTCTAGGTCCATCCACATCTTTACAAATGACCCAATTTCATTCCTTTTTATGGCTGAGTAGTATTCCATTGTATATATGCACCACATCTTCTTTATCCATTCATCTGTCAATGGACATTTAGGTTGTTTCCATGACCTGGCTAATGTAAATGGTGCTGCAATGAACATTGGGGTACATATGTGTTTTTGAACTATGGTTTTCTCAGGGTATATGCCCAGTAGTGGGATTGCTGGGTTGTATGGTAGTTCTATTTTTAGGTTTTTAAGGAACCTCCATACTGTTCTCCACAGTGGCTGTATCAATTTACATTCCCCCAGCAGTGTAATAGGGGTCCCTTTTCTCCACACTCTCTGCAGCATTTATCGTTTGTAGATTTTTTGATGATGGCCATTCCAATCAGTGTGAGGTGATACCTCATTGTAGTTTTCATTTGCCTTTCTCTAATAATTAGTGATGTTGAGCACTTTTTCATGTGCCTCTTGGCTAATTATATGTCTCCTTTGGAAAAGTGTCTATTTAGGTCTTCTGCCCATGTTTTGATTGGATTGTTTGTTTTTTCAATATTGAACAGCATGAGCTGTTCATATATTTTGGAGATTAATCCTTTGTCCATTGAATCATTTACAAATATTTTCTCCCATTCTGAGGGCTGTCTTTTCATCTTGTTTATGGTTTCCTTTGCTGTGCAAAAGCTTTTAAGTTTAATTAGATCCCATTTGTTTATTTTTGTTTTTATTTTCATTACTCTAGGGGATGGGTCCAAAAAGATCTTGCTGTGATTTATGTCAAAGAGTGTTCTTCCTATGTTTTCCTCTAACAGTTTTATAGTGTCTGGTCTTACATTTAGGTCTTTAACCCATTTTGAGTTTATTTTTGTGTATGGTGTTAGGTAGTGTTCTGATTTCATTTTACACATGTAGCTGTCCAGTTTTCCCAGCACCACTTATTGAAGAGGTTAAATCTCCTGCATTCCTATACACTAACAGCAAAAGATCAGAAAGAGAAATTACGGAAACAATCCCATTTACCACTGCACCAAAAAGAATAAAATACCTAGGAATAAACCTACCTAAGAAGGCAAAAGACGTGTACACAGAAAACTATAAAACACTGATGAAAGAAATCAAAGAAGACACAAACAGATGGAGAGATATACCATGTTCTTGGATTGGAAGAATCAATATTGTGAAAATGACTATACTACCCAAAGCAATCTACAGATTCAATGTAATCCCTATCAAACTACCAATGGCATTTTTCACAGAATTAGAACAAAAATTTTACAATTTGTATGGAAACACAAAAACCGCGAATAGTGAAAGCAATCTTGAGAAAGAAAAACGGAGCTGGAGGAATCAGGCTCCCTGACTTCAGACTATACTACAAATCTACAGTAATCAAGACAGTTTGGTACTGGCACAAAAACAGAAATATAGATCAATGGTACAGGATAGAAAGCCCAGAGATAAACCCACGCACCTATGGTCACCTAATCTATGACAAAGGAGGCAAGAATATACAATGCCCTTCCCATTTGAGTTTTTATAATTTTTCTCTTCTTCTTTTATCCTTGAGAAGTTGATAGTATTGTTTTACTTATTTTTAAAACTCATATAAAGTTATCACATGGCACATATCATTCTGCCTTTTATGTTCAGTATTACAGGTGAGATTTGTCCAAGTTAACACACAGCACCTCCCTTAGATTCAGGCCCTCCTCTAGGGGTTAAAGTGTCAAGGATCAACCAGGAGCCTTCCCTCGCCCTTCTAAACCACGTCTGGGTACCCAGGATCCTGGAATTCCCTTGCTCCAGGGGCCCAGAACCAGTTTCCAAGACCAGAGCAGTCATTTCGCTAGTTTTTCTCCTGAGGTTGACCATGAGGCCATGTACCCCCTAATCCTAAGGGGTGTCCAGGGTGGCTGTTTTGGGGGGATGGGTTTGGTGGACAGAGTTTAGACAAATTGACTGATGTGCGAGGTCCTTCACTGTGTGGGATGGAGCCAGAGTGAGAACAGAAGAGGCATGTGTCCTGAGCCTCCAGATTATTCTTGCCCTTGGCCTCATAAATGTTAGGGGCAGGCCTGTCAATAAATACATATATAGATTTTTCAGTGCATTCATCTTTATCTTTTTTTTTTAGCTCTAATATGATTTAGTTATGCACCATTCTATTGTTTTTAATTTTTCACTACACACAGCATTGTAATGAACATTCTTATTCTTGTCAAGAGTTAGAATTTATTTCCAGAAGTGAATTGCTAGGTTAGAGGGTATGCACATGTTGAACTTTACTAGATTTTGCCATATTGTTTTCCAAAGTGGTTAAAAGTTAAACCCTCTTGAGCATTAACAGGAATGTCCATTGTTCCACACGCTCACCAACACAATATATTCAGCCTGAAAACGTTGCCAATCTTCACATTACCAGTTTGAGATATAAAATTATATCACATTGTTGCTTTAATTTGTATTCCAAAAATTTCAAGTAAGGTTATAAACATTTTACATATTTGTGTGGTTTGCCTCTTTATGTCCTTTACTCACTTTTCTTATGAGTTGTTTATAATCTTTTATTGATCTGTAGGTCTTTATGTAACATGGATACTAATGCTTTGTTGTATGAACCACATATATCTATATATATACATCTTCTCCCAGCCATGAGTCTTGGCTTTTAATTTTGTTTATATTTTTACTATACAATACTTTGGAATTTGAATGTAGTCAAATTTATCTGAGGGTCAATCTGAGGTCATTCTCCTCACCTTGTATTTTCTTGTTTATGCTTCTTGTAGCTTGAAATCTTTACATCATGACGTCTAGAAAAGATTTTCATTTAAAAGTTTAAAATTTTTGGGCTTCCCTAGTGGCGCAGTGGTTGGGAGTCCGCCTGCCAATGCAGGGGACACGGGTTTGTGCCCCGGTCCGGGAAGATCCCACATGCCGTGGAGCAGCTGGGCCCGTGAGCCATGGCCGCTGAGCCTGCACATCCGGAGCCTGTGCTCCGCAATGGGAGAGGCCACAACAGTGAGAGGCCCGCATACAGCAAAAAAAAAAAAAAAAAAAAAAAAAGAATCTGCCTGCCAATGCAAGGGACACAGGTTCGAGCCCTGGCCGAGGAAGATCCCACATGCTGCGGAGCAACTAAGCTTGTGCTCCACAACTACGGAGTCGGAGCTCTAGAGCCCGCAAGCCACAACTACTGAGCCCACGTGCCACAGCTACTGAAGCCCGCACGCCTAGAGCCCATGCTCCGCAACAAGAGAAGCCATGACAATGAGAAGCCCGTGCACTGCAACGAAGAGTAGCCCCCGCTCACCGTACCTAGAGAAAGCCCGCGCACAGCAACAAAGACCCAACACAGCCAAAAATAAATAAATAAAATTTTTTTAAAAAATGTTTAAAAATTTTTTTCATATTTAGTATTCCTCTGCATTGACTTTGGTAACCAGAATGATAGGAGGGTGCAAGTTTCTTTTTTTCCACGTGGAAAACCAAATTCTCACCATTTATTGGAGGGAACTGGTTTAAATATTATCTCTAACATATGTTGAACCTCCAGTCTTCATGGCTCTGCCTCTGAGCTCTCAATTCTGCCCCATTTATTTATTTGTACATCATTCTGCCAATCTTTCCTTGTCTTAACTACTTTAGCTGTATAATAAGTCTTATTATCTGAGGGTCATTCTCCTCACCTTGTTCATTTTCTTCAAATTTGCCTTTGCTACTCTTGGCTGTTCTTTCATATGACTTCAGGATAAGCTTGACATGTTTCTGAATGCATTTTTTTCTGAAAACATTAATTTTTTTAAATAAATTCATTTATTTTGTTTATTTATTTTATTTTTGGGTGTGTTGGGTCTTCGTTGCAGTGCGCGGGCTTCTCATTGCCATGGCTTCTCTTGTTGTGGAGCACGGACTCAGTAGTTGGAGCTCGCGGGCTCTAGAGCACGGGCTCAGCAGTTATGGTGCACGGGCTTGGCTGCTCCGCGGCATATGGGATCTTCCCGGACCAGGGCTCGAACCCGTGTCCCCTGCACTAGCAAGCGGATTCTTAACCACTGTGCCACCAGGGAAGCCCCTGAAAACATTAATTTTAAAAACATTTTATTTAACCCTTTGAAACTGAAATCGATTTATAGATTAATTTGAGGAGAACTGACATGTTTACTGTTGAGTCTTTCCTTCTACAAGCAAGTTATACACTCTATTGATCTATGTCTCTTGAATGACCACCAATCAAGTTTTCTAATTTTCTCCATAAAAATCTTGCACATCTCTTAGATTTATTCCTAATCACTTAAGAGTTTTATGTGCTTTTATGAATGGTATCTTTTATAAATAGCATTTTCTGTATGTTGCAAGTATTTAGAAATGAGATGGCAGAACTGCCAAGAATGTGAAGGGCCTGGGATTTCGCACTACTCAGACCCTTAGCTACCACTGTGTCCTGGATGCTGGCTGAAGACGTGAGACTCCTGGGTCAGAGACAAAGGACTTTGTTCCTTGTGGCTCAGCAAGCAGCATTAGCTTCATGTTTAAGTCAGTGGTTCTACTTGCCTTCGAAGTCCCACAAGGATGCAGTTCATGCAATGATTGCGTTTGCATAATTGCCGAGGACCCCTGAGTTGAGGGGACCCAAATGTCTGATCTTTGCTGCAGAGGGAGATATTATCTTCATTACACTGGACAGTAAGCAAATCTGCCTTCTGTTCCGGAAGGAGACACTTACTCTGTATTCCAAAGATGGTTGACATACAAACATTCTTAAAGAGATTGTCAAGAAAAAGACCAAACAAAGTGCCTCTGTTTGGAAGTCATCCAGGAATGCAACAGACCCGTGGAAAATTGCCTCTCAATGTGAATTCTCTCAAGTGTTTTAAGAATTTGTCTGTAGGATCTCTTAGATTTTCTGGGTAGACAATCATATGACCTACAAATATATAATGACTATTTTGTTTCTTCCTTTTCAATGGTTTATACCATTTATTTACTGTTTCTTTTTCTTATTGCATAAGCTAAGAAATCCGGTACAGCTTTGAAGAGAAAGAGGGATAGTGAACATCCTTTTTAGGTTTCTGACTTTAAAGGGAATGTTTTTTAAGTTTTTATCATTAAGTGGTATGTTTCCTGCAGGTTTTAGAACGATCCTTTATTATGCATCACGTTAAGGAAGTTCCCTCCTATTCCTAGTTTGCCAAGAATTTTAATAAATTGCTTAATTTTATCAAATGCTTTTTCTCCATCTGTTTTACATGATCATAGGATTTTTGTGTCTGTTAACCTGTTAATGCTGGGACTTAAAATGACAATTTTCAAATGTTGAAATATTCTTGCATCCCTGGAATAAACCCAACTTGGTCATTATGTTTTTTAAAATATATTGCTGTATTTAGTTTGATAATATTGTGCTTAGGGTATTTGCATCTATATCCATCATTGAGACAGACCTAAGACCTTTCTGTCTCAAACTGACCTTGCCTGGGTTGAGTATCACGGTTCTTCTAGACACATAAAACGTAGTGGGTTGTTTTTTCTCTCTTTTTAAAAATTTTTTGAAGCAATTGGTATACGTTATGGACTCTCTGCTCTCTGAATATGTACCTGAGCCCAAGAAACTTGGCTGTCATAGTCACATGCCACTAAGAGTAAAAGGGAGAGAAAGAACTGAGACTCCGAGCCTATGACATGGGAAATTGGGATCAAACCATCTATTCATCACGCAATGACGGCTGTGACGAGGGTTCAGTTAGCAGATCCCTCAACTCACACCCTAAGCTGAGGCCTCCCACTTTACATCATCAACAATAAAAGTGATCTTTTGTCTCCCATAATTACTCTTTTACTTTATTCCCCAGCATGTCAGAATCAGGCCAAGGAGGAGAGGAACTCTTTAAAGGAGCCCCACTTGGAGACCCAAACTGGCAGGTACACAGAGAAGGCTCAGACAATTGATTAGAAGGTAATCAACATGGTAATTAAAGAAATATTTCCTAAAGTATGGTACATGCACCACTGCTGAGGATGATATTTAGTGGTAAATAAATAAACCTCTGTTATCTTTTTTTTATTTATTGAAGTATAGTTGATTTACAATGTTGTGTTAGTTTCTGGTATGCAGCAAAGTGATTCAGTTTATATATATACATATATATGTATATGTGTGTATATATATATATATTCTTTTCCACTATGTAAACTTCTGTTATCTTAAGAGTTATGTGCTTATTTTCATATAGATTAGAAGATATAACTGTATATATAACAAGCAATAAGAGATATAACTATAACATCACACTTGCAATTTTACAGGCATAGTGTAGAACTAGGACAGTCAATTTAAAGAAAAATAATACTATAAGTAAATAATAATGTAGATAGTAAGAAGCTATGGCAAAAAATGAGATGGTGTATGTGAATAACCAAAGTCTGGAAAATATTCAAGTAAAGGCCTGTTTAGTAAATAACGAGCCAGTGTCAGCTACCAGCTCTCCCCTGCAGATGCACTCACATCAGGAACATACAGGGAGAGTGACAGATTAAAAAGCGAGAGAGAAAGAAGACATACAGATGGCCAACAGGCACATGAAAGATGCTCAACATTGTTAATCATCAAAGAAATGCAAATTAAAAGCACAATGAGATATTACCTCACATCTTTTAGAATGGCTATCATCAAAAAGACCACAAATAACAAATGTTGGTGAGGATGTGGAGAAAACAGACCCCTTGTGCACTGTTGGTGGGAATGTAAATTGGTGCAGTCACTGTGGAAGACGGTATGGTGGTTTCTCAAAAAACTAAAAATAGAACTACCATGTGATCCAGCAATTCCACTCCTGGGTATAGATCTGAAAATAATGAAAACACTGATTTGAAAAGATACATGCACCCCAATGTTCATAGCAGCATTATTTATAATTGCCAAGATACGGAAGCAACCTAAGTGCCTGTCAACATATGAATGGATAAAGAAGATGTGGTATATATATACAATGGAATATTACTCAGCCATAAAAAAGAATGAAATTTTTCCATTTGTAACAAAGTGAATGGATTTGAAGCGTATTATGCTTAGTGAAATAAGTCAGACAGAGTAAGACAAAAACAATACAATATCACTTATATGTGGAATCTAAAAAATAAAACAAACTAGTGAATATAACAAAAAGAAACAGACTCACATATATAAAGAACAGACTAGTGGTTATCAGTGGGGAGAGGGGCAAGATAGGGGTAGGGGATTAAGCGGTACAAACTACTATGTATAAAATAAATAAGGTACAAAGATATATTGTACAACAGAGGGAACATAGCCAATATTTTATAATAACTATAAATGGAATATAACCTTTAAAAATTGTGAATCACTATGCTGTACACCTGTAACTTTTAATACTGTACATCGACTATATCTCAGTTTTTATTAAGTAAAAAGTTTTTTAAAAAGGAAAAAATGACCAGGGCTCCTATTCAGAGTATCACGGTCTAGAGTAAATCCCTTCCTATTTGGCCCAGGGTGGGAACCCCGTGTCTAATTTCCTATCTGCCTCCCTTCCACAAGCCCTAAAGTGAAGCCTGCTGGTTGACCTCCCCGTTCAGTAAGCATAGAACAAATTAAAGACATTTTCAGACACACAAAGATTCAGAGGCTTTTCTCCCAGGTACCCCTTTTTAAAATGTTATTTGAAGATATACTCCAGTAAAACAGAGACAAAACCCAAGAAAGAGAGAGCTAATAGATTCATGAAAAAGTGGAATTAACCCAGGAGTGCAGCGAATAGAAATACCAGAGGTCCATAAAACCATCAGTCGAAATTAGAACAGGAAGTCAGAGGGTTTGGAGAAGAATGAACTTAAGAAGAAAATGGGCTTCATTCAACAATAATGTAATTAAGAAGCTGGAAGATTTTAATGACCTGATTAAAAAGGCATATGTTTCTTTTCACAAAAAGAGAAGAGAAAAGCAGTTAAAAACTCTGGGAGAACAAAAAGTTGTGTAAGAAAGTCATGGTCCAAACGTGAAGCAAATTAAAATATAACATGACTTTGAGTATCTGAAGGAATGTAGAAAAATACATTTGAACTTGGAGCCTGGAGCATTTCTTCTTCAAGAGCATTTAAACCATAAGATTATAGCTCCTTCTGTATAGGTCCCAGGATGCTAGTTAGCTCTGCAGAGAATAATGTTTACATAGTCATAATATTTTTTAAAGACACCTTATTGATTTTTCAATTCTTGAAGCTCAGAGATAGACAACACAAAAAAACAGAACATTTTAGTTATGGGTACAGGACTAGATGAAAATGTAATGGTTTAGCAAGAAGAGGGAGGAAAAGAGTAATCAAGGACATCTCATCTTACACAGCCAAGAGTCAAGAGATACTGCATAAAATTAAGAACACAAAAAAAGATGAGCTGGAAAATGAGTAGCTATCCAAACTCTGGGGGGAAAGTACCTTTGCTAAACTTCTCGTCTTTCAAAGTAGGACACTGTTAACTCCTCAATAGCCACCTTCCCTCCTTCCTTTAGTCCTAGAACCCCTACCTTTCAGCCGGACACATGGCTACTCAGAGAAAAATTATATTCCTCAGCTTCCCTTGCAGCTACATGTGACCAGGTGACCAAATTCAGGCCAACTGGATGTAACAGAAGTGATAGTCCCCTCTACTAGCTGGAATACGGCTGGGACTGGCCATCTCTGACCCAAGCCAAGAGTTTTTCCATTAATAATACTAGCTAAGACTTATGTGTAGGCTTTGTGTCAGGCACTTTTCTAAGTGTTTTGAATGTATTAACTCATTTAACCTAATGAGGATGTGTATTTCCTATTGCTGCTGTAAAAATTACAGCAGTGTTGCTCTAGAGCCCACAAGCCACAACTACTGAGCCCACACACCGCAACTACTGAAGCCTGCGCTCCTAGAGCTCATGCTCTGCAACAAGAGAAGCCACTGCAATGAGAAGCCCACACATCGCAATGAAGAGTAGCCCCCGCTCGCTGCAACTAGAGAAAGCCTGCGTGCAGCAACAAAGACCCGATGCAGCTAAAAACAAATTTTTTAAAAGTTAAAAAACAAACAAAAAAAAGTATTAAAAAAATTACAGCAGTGATTTAAAACAGAACTCTTATAGTTCTGGAGGTCAGAAGTCTAAAAGCAATGTGTCAGTTGGGCTCCTTCCATCTGGAGACTTAGGGAGGAATCCATTTCTTTGCCTTTTCAGCTCCGAGTGGCCACCTGCAATTCCTTGGTTCGTGATCCCTTCATCATATCACTACAGTCTCTTGCTTCCATCATTGCATCTCCTATTACTACCTTGATTTCCTGCCTTACTCTTAGAAGGACCCTTGTGATTACATTGGGCCAACCCAGGCAACTCAGGATAATATCTCAAGACTGTTAACATAATCACTTCTGCAAAGCCCTTTTTTGCCATATAAGGTAACACTCACAGCTTCTACAGGTTAGGACGTAGACATCTTTGGGGGAATATTATTCTCCCTACCTTAGACTGGAACTATATTATCCCCATTTATCAGACAAAGAAATTCAAGCACAAAGTTTAGTATGTCCACGGTCACACAGCTCATAAGCAGCAGACCCATGATTTAAACCCAGACAGTCTGGCACCAGAACCTGTGCTCAAAACTGGGATACTGGGCTTCCCTGGTGGCGCAGTGGTTGAGAGTCCGCCTGCCGATGCAGGGAACACGGGTTCGTGCCCCGGTCCGGGAGGATCACACATGCCGCGGAGCAGCTGGGCCCGTGAGCCATGGCCGCTGAGCCTGCGCGTCCGGAGCCTGTGCTCCGCAATGGGAGAGGCCACAACAGTGAGAGGCCCGCGTACCGCAAAAACAAACAAACAAAAAAACTGGGATACTTTTCTGTCCTGGCAGAATTCTGGGTTTCTGATGATTGTAGGGTCACCTTGCCGGCCCTGGAGAGCCTGCAGAGAAAAGTCAATGTCCATCTTTCTAAGGACTGTCATTTGGGGAATCTTTGTTATAGTAGCTATTTTCTTATACAGGAATCGATAGCTACTCTACATAATTAAAAATAATGATTTTATGTTATTCTGAGTGGTTTGAATCTTTTACAAGGAAAACGTACTCTTTATTCATTTCAATTGTGTTCCAGTTGGAGGGTATGGCTGCCAATCAGCCCACATCATACCCTCACTCACACCTTTCAGGGACTCCACTGCCTCTGGGATGGAGTCCGAGCTCCTCAGCCTAGACTGAAAGCGAGCCCTTCACCCATCTTTCTGTTTCTCGTTGGTTCTCTTCCTGGGATCACCCTCAGGCCAAACCAGCGTTTACTGTGACCCCAGAACAGACCTTTGGCCATGCCCACCCCTCATGCTGCCCCCTCTGCCTGGAATCCTGCCCTTTTTTCCTCTCTCACTCCTGCCCAGCATGTCTCACTCAAAACCCACCTGTGAACTCCTATTCATCCTTCAAGACCTAGCCCCTAGTTGCCTCTGAAACGTTTTTGCTTATCTTGGTTTTTCTGTGTCATGTTTAAGATTTTCCTCAAATGTCTGGTGATCCAGGTCATAGTTAATTTGCTCCCCACCCCCAGTCTGCACACACACACACACACACACACACACACACACACACACACTCACTCACTCACACCCCTCCCAGGAAGATCAGGCATCTCCTTCTTTTGCTTCTCCTTGTATGTTCCTGTGTTGAAATAACCAC
Source organism: Tursiops truncatus (assembly GCF_011762595.2). Classification (NCBI taxonomy): domain Eukaryota; kingdom Metazoa; phylum Chordata; class Mammalia; order Artiodactyla; family Delphinidae; genus Tursiops; species Tursiops truncatus. The sequence goes on along the minus strand of NC_047034.1, from coordinate 159,033,555 downwards.
ACCAGCACACATTTCCTATGATCATTGTTTATTACTAATATTACTTATTATTTTAGGAATTGGATCTTTTAACAGCCTCCAGCAGCAATACATGACTCAAAATAAAAACAATACCAAATAATGGGATAAGCGTAAGGATATCTGGCGAAGTCCTGATTCTTCCCATGAAGACCCCTCTGATTTTTAAAAATACTAAATTATTTTTAAAATATCATATGAATGAACATGTGGTTGTCTGTCTTGCTGGTGCCCAGCACTTGCTGCTCTGCCCACCTGCCTGTTTGCAGTGAATCCTTACACAACTCTATATGGTAAAGGTTCCTGTTGGTCTCATAACCAGTGAAATGAGGCACAGAGAGGTTGTATTATTTCCTATTGCTGCTGTAACAGATTACCACAAACTTAGTGGCCTAAAACAACACAAATTTTTTTCTCTTATGCTTCTGGAGCTCAGAAGTCCAAAATGAGTCTTACGAGGCTAACGTCAAGGAATTGGAAGGGCTGCGTTCCTTCTGGAGGCTCTAGGAAAGACTCTGTTCCTCGCCTATTCCAGCTTCTAGAGGCTTGTGGACCCTTCCAGCATTGGCACCACTCTAACCTCTGCTTCTGTCATCACATCTTCTCTTCCTCGCCCTCTTGCCTCCTTCTTATAAGGACCTTGTGATTATATTGGGCCCACCTGCGTAACTCAGGATACTCTCTAACCAAAGATCTTTAACTTAGTCCCATCTGCAAAGCCTCTTTTGCCTTGTAACTTATCTATAGATTCTGGGGATTAGGACATGGATATCTTTGAGGGTCATGACCCAGCCCACCAGAGAAGTGAAGTGACTAGTCCAAGATGACACAGTAATAAGCGACAGAACCAGGACTCTAGCCCACGCTAACTCTTTCTGGCTCCAGAGCCCGTGCTCCAAACCTTCTTTCAACACTAGGCTTAACAGGCTGAGGGGTCGTTTGTTTTTCCTTTGGGTCCACATGCACTATCTGTTTTTGGTCCCAGCCCCATCCTACCCCTGGCCCTGACTCTACAGGCTCCCACTCTAATGCATTTGATACCCACCCCTACCCAGGTTTACATGGGGTCTCCCCAGCCTAACCAGGAGGGACCCCAGCTCTGCAACCTACCTGCCACCAGTGCTTGTTGAGTGGGTGTATGAGTGAGTGAGCAGACAGAAGACTGCTGTCTCCAGCACCTTCCCTCCAGCTCCTGCCTCTGGCTTGAAGATGCTCCCTAGCTTGTGAAGCCACCGAGGATGCCTGACCTCGGGACCTGGGCCCCTCATTCTCCTGGTGGATGTTGATTCCCTTCCAGCCACTCAAACCCTGAAGGAGGGCCAGCCCTCCCCAAGACAAGGGGCACAAAAACTGAGTGCCTGGCCTGGAGATGGAGGACATGAGGTCCCTCAGTCCATCCCGTGGGCACGGCACTTTGTCAGGAACTTCCAGAGGCCAGTACTGTTGGGCCCAAGGACCAAAACATCCCAGTTGCCTCAGTGGCTTGCCTGGACTCAGCCCTCAGAATCCCCCTTTCTGGGCTCACAGCCCAGTCACTGCTGGCCCACACCTCGCCCCACCCCACACTTCTGCTTGTTTTCTGATCTCTGTTCTTCTAAGAAGCACCTCTCTCCTGCCTGGGGTGTTCCCATCCCCATCCTGGGCCTGTAGCAGCCGTTAGCAAGTTGAAAACGCAATTACATTTTGATTATTCTAGTGCTGGCCAGACAGAGGTTACTGTAAGTCACGATGGAATTGGGAGGGAGGGGGAGGCAGCACCTGGGGCCAGTGCCTGGGCTGACACTTGAAGATGGATGTGACAGGGACCTGTAGCTCAGAGGCTCAGGATTAGATCAACAAGGCTGGAGCTGGCTGGTTCCAGGAAAGAGGTCGTGTGGTCTCGGTTGACCCTCAGCTCAGGCAAAGCAAGGGCTTCAGGCTGGCCCTCCCTGGGAGAAGGAGATGCCAGGCTGAGGGCCCAGCCTGGAGATGGAGGATATGAGGTCACTGGGGTCCCTCTCCTGGGCACAGATGCTTTGCCAGAAGCTCCCAGAGTCCAGTGCTGTTGAGCTCCCAAACCAAACAACTGCAGCTTCTTGTGGGTCTCCAGGAGTATCACTGGCCCCCTTGGGACCCCAGGATTTTCTCTGAGCAGGCATACCAGGGTCTCTACCCCATGCCCGCAGAGGACAAACAACTGGCTTCTCCTACTCTCAGGCCGTGGCTAAGAGAGCCAGACTCAGGACCTGGGGACCCAGAGCCTCCTCCCTGGCCAGGGTCTGATAGGGGAGGAAAAAATATCTGCTGCTTCAGGGTACAAGGAATCACTCAGGATCCTTTGTCCTGGGGAGCAGCCATCTCTGGGGTACCGAGGGATGAAAAGAGGGTTTGGTGAGTGGGAATCCTCTTAAGGGGAGACGGGACTGGCTCTGTGACATTGGGCTTTGCGGTGGTGGGGGCGGATTCTCCGCCTGACTCCGTCCCCACACAGACAGGTGCACCCCCATTATAATGACTTGGGGGCACCTGGGAAGCCGCTTGATCACTCCAACTCAGGGTGTCTGGGAGGCCTTGAATCATGGCACTCTGAGCTCTGGGCTGGGTTCTAAGCCTGGTCTGTGCTGAGCTCAGCTGGTGCCCACCACCCACACAGGCACAGAGGGGTCTGTACCTTTCACACCACTGGCTGCAGCTGTCATTTGACTGTCCGGCGCTATGTGCCTCCCCTCCCCGCGTGTGCCGCGGCCCCCTCCCAGCCCCTAGCAGACAGTCACAGCTCTAGATGGGGGGTGGTTCACGTGGGGGATTAGATGAGTCATCCCCGTGGGGGCAGACATACTGCGTTCCACGCACGTACGCTTGGTCGCAGAGCCATGGACGCAAAGGCACACCACACTCACATTCCCACACTCACAAGAGAACACACTGGGAGGCCAATGCTAGTCAAAGCCACAATCACACACCCAGACACACCGAGAGACAGACACCCCCCAACACACACACACACACACACACACACACACACACACACACACACACATCCCTCATAGACACAAACACCAGTACACACAGAGACAAATCAAGACCCATACAGACATATCCCACCCAGGATGCCCCCCACTCATCAGCCCAGAGCCTGTCCCTACCCACATGCAGGCTCAGGGACACAAACACACACACAGCAACACACTGGATTCCCCAGACACACAGTCACAGCCCTTACTTCTAAATACAGACACTAACTCCATCTCTCTCTCTCTCTCTCTCTCTCTCTCTCTCTCTCACACACACACACACACACACGTCCCCTGATCCTTTCCCTTACCTCTGCCAGCACCTAGGGCAGGCAGGACAGAGTGTTGTTACTGCAAGGATGCTCTGACCCATCACTCACTGCGCGGATGCCACCCAGGGACAGGGTTCTGCCCTAGGGCCAGCCTCAGTCCTTCCTCCTGCCCTGGACAGGTGAAGGAGGTCCCTGACCCATCCCCTGGGCTGCCCCAACTTCCCTCCCACACACTCTGTGCCTAATGGTGCATCTCTAGCTCCTTTGAAAAAAGGCTTTTGCTGCAACAGGGAAGATGGAAGTTCCATCTCAGGAGTCACCTCCCAGGAGGGAAGGGGTGTGACTCTCCGAGGGTCAAAGGGGAGGGTGAATCTGATGTTTTAGGAAGGTCCCATCCTGAGACAGATAATAGCCAAGGTGATGGCTTGATGCTCAGAAGGTCACCCTTCACCGACTTGTGACTCCTGGAAGGGCCAACCTCCTCACCTTTGCCCCTGTTGTTTTCTTTGCCTTGAATCACTGGCTGCAGGCCTTCCTTCTCATTCTTTAGGTCTCTGGTGTGTTCCTGCTGTAGGAGGCCTGTCCTGACACCCTGGTTGGATCAATCTGTCCTGTGCCCCCCAGCTCCTGGGCCCCCTGGCAGCTCTCCTCGCTCTATAGAGGACTTGCCTGTTTGTGAGCCCACCTGGCTCCAGCCAGCCTCCGTCTGGCGTGGGAGGAAGGTAGACCTGGAGAAGAGTGCAGCTTTGAGTCCCATCTCGGCCTCTGCTGTGTGACCTTGGGCAAGTCACTGAACCATGTGAGTCCAGGGTCCTTATCTGTGAAATGGGGATGGTAACAGCTGCCTCACTGGGTTGATGTGAAGATTAAATGAGATCATGCTCATGGTGGGGACTGTACAAATGGCAGCTGTATTATTCTAGCTCACTGCCTGGCACACAGCTTGGAAAATGTTAGTTGAATTCATCAGCCCTTCTGGTGCCCCCCCTTCCTGCCCCCACCTACCGTCCCTGTCTTGGGAGGGGGGAAAGTAGGTATGAACAAAAAGGATTGGAGGGCAGATGGAATAGGAGGCTGGGAGAAGGGCGATCAGGGCCTTCTGGCATCGCTGGGAGCTAGCTGCTCCAGCAACAGCCGGAGCCTGGCTGGAGGCGGTGCAGTGACCCACCTGTGCCCTCATCCTCATCAGCTAGGTGAGGCAGCGGGAAGAGGTGGAGCTGGGATCCACCTCTACACTGTGGCTCTTCAAAGCTACCTGGGGCCCATCGGCACACAGTAGGTGCGTTCTGAAAGCAGAGTAGCCGGAGGCAGAAATGTTGAATGAATGCGAAAGGTATGAATGAACGGATGGAAACATGAATGGAGGTGGGATGGACGCTTGAAGTCTGGGGCGAGGAGGAACGAGCATCTCCCTCCCGATCTCTGGGTTGGGAGACCTGCAGCCAAGACCGGCCCGGGGCTCCCTCCCCTCCCTGCCCCTCCCGCCCCGGCCTCCCCCCTCTTCGCGGCGCGCAGCCTGGCGGAGCCCGCGCCCAGCCACAGCCCGCGTCGGAGCCAGCGCTCGCGCCCAGCCGAGAGAGCCCAGGCAGCGCATCCTTGGGAGGGGGTTGCCCCGGCCCCCTCCCCTCCAACCCCAGTCCCCGGAGATCGGCCTTCGGGGCGGGGAGGCAAAGTCCCGGTGCAAGATCGGGGGACCAGCAGCGAGGACGCCGGGGAACCGCAGCCAACAGGTGCGGGGGCTTGGGGGACCCCCGGGCTCGGGGTGGGGGACTTCAGAGGACCCTGGGCGGGAGCCAAGAGTCTCGGGAGATAACCTGGGTGCTTGGAGGCTGGGTCCCCGGCATGCTCTGCCCTCCTCCCGGCAGGCAGGCTCCTAAAGAATGCTTCGCGCCCTCGCTCCCCGCACCGCAGCCCGCACAGCCCCAGAGATGCAGGGAGGTCCCGCTGAGGAAGCGGGTCCGCCGGCGCCCGCTGGGGGTGTGAAGGAGACCCCTCATGCTCCCCGGGGGGTCTCCAGGGATCGGCAACCCTCTTACATACGTCCGGGGTCCTCCCTTCTCAGCCGGGGAAAGGACGGGTCTGAGCGAGCGAGGAGGGGCGGGGTGCGAGGCCGGATTTATGAATGAAGAGGGCGGCCAGCACGCCGGTCCAGCGACCCCTGGCGGCCACCGGGGCGCATCGCGGCCACGGGATTCAAGGGGGGACTAGCGGGGGCTGGGGGCTGACGGGCCCAGCCCCTGTGCCTGGGGCTCTCCCCTCGCTTTCGGAGAGGTTGTCAGTTCCTCCCTGCACCTCTACCCACACTGTGTGTGTGTGTGTGTGTGTGTGTGTGCGCGCGCGCGCGCGTGCGTGCGTGTGTGCGTGCGTGTGTGCCCCACCAGGGAGGGTCTGGCAGGTCTTGTGGGCAGGGCGTGGGTCTTCAAAAGCCTCCCTTGACCAGTTTTTCAACCAAAAATTCAGGCCTGTGAACTGACTCAGGAGAGAACATTTAAATCAGGATGGCTTCCCCTCTCCAATCTGTGGTGTTTGGTGGACTCAGACAGACCTGGAATAACAGCTTTGTGACCTTGAGCAAGGGGCTCAACCTCTCTGAGCTTCTATCTCCCCCTCTGCAAAGCAGGGCTCTTAATAGTGGTAACCGGCAATGACCGTGAAGCCGGCTTCCGGTGCCAGTTTCTGGGTAAAGCACTCGGCATTCATTAGAGCTCATTATTCCTCAGCGAGGCCCTGTGAGGCCGGCTCAGTTATTACTCCACGGGGTAGATGGGGAAACCAAGGCTGAGAGGGGTGAGGTAAGTTACCCAACTGGTATGAAATTGGGAGGCAAGGCAGATCTGTCTTTCTCCATCGATTTCGGGCTCTCCATAACCCACGTGACTGTGAGAATTAAGAGGAAGCTCATCTGCAAGTTGCCTGGCACTCTCCCTAATGTTCCCTTTTCCTTCCTTCAGAAGGTTTCAGGCTGGGACCACAAACACCTGAGTGCAAGACTCTGGGTCCCCTGAGGGAAGTGGGCTAAGGCCTGGCCCAGGGGCGCCCCTCCCTTGGGGGAGCCTGGGATGTCCATCAGCTGTAGTGGCTCCTGAGCTCATGGAGCCCTCGGCCACCCCAGGGCCCCAGATGGGGGTCCCCACTGACAGCGGGGAACCGTCCCCGGTGCCTCCAGACTACGAAGACGAGTTTCTCCGCTATCTGTGGCGTGACTATCTGTACCCGAAGCAGTACGAGTGGGTCCTCATCGCCGCCTATGTGGCTGTGTTCCTCGTGGCCCTGCTGGGCAACACGCTGGGTAGGTCTCTAGGTCCCTGTGGTGCTTCAGGCTTCCCCTGGGGACTGGGAGGGGTCCTGGGCCTTGCTTCTCTCCCCCTCCCCCAAGTCCCTACTGGGTACTGTGGGGGAAGGGTCTCACTGATGGGACCCAGCTAGACTGGGCGTGGCTCTGCCACCGGCCTCATCTCATCCTGCTCCCACCCTGCAGTCTGCCTGGCCGTGTGGCGGAACCACCACATGAGGACGGTCACCAACTACTTCATCGTCAACCTGTCCCTGGCCGACGTTCTGGTGACGGCCATCTGCCTGCCGGCTAGCTTGCTGGTAGACATTACTGAATCCTGGCTCTTCGGCCATGCCCTCTGCAAGGTCATCCCCTATCTACAGGTGAGCTTTGCCTGGGTGCCCCTCATGACCCCCCTGTCATACCAAGTACAAAAACCATGGCCTTGTGTAGGTCTCAGTGACCCTCAAACTTGCCTTTTAGACAGGACATGGCTCAGTACCTCGGCAGTGTCATGCTCTATTGTTAGCAAGGGCAGGCCGTCAGGCACGACACTCAAGGACACAGACACAGAAACAGCCCCATATACTCATACAGAGATACCCTCCAGGTCACACTCATAGACATTCACAGAGGCATGTTCGGACACATGTACAGTCACTTCCAGGTACACGGGCACACAGTGCAGGAGAGAGGCGCAAGCCCACCGTGACAGAGAATGGGCCTGTTCCCTGACCCCAAGGGGGCAGCTTTGAGGTGGCAGGCTGGCAAGAGTCTCCTCCCCGGCCCTTCCGCTCCTGGCTGGGGCCTTCCCTCTCCCAGCGGTGGGTGTCAGGCTGTCCTGTACGGTTGTTGGGCCAGAAGGAGAGCTGGCCAGAGGGTTGCATCCCTCGACCCTCTCCCTGTACCCCAGAGGGCAGGGGGCACTCCTGGAGCCAGTGCCCCTGCGTCTCTGGCCTAGGTTCATCTCTGCCTCCCAGAATGAGGACTCTTTCCTCACAGCCTGGGGAAGGGATGGGATCCCAGGGCAGAGAGAAATGCCTCTTGGATTTCCCATTATTTGGAGGTTTCCCACTCAACCCATTAACTTTGGCAACCCTGAGAATAAAGACAGGCAGGTGAGGAAATCCACCTTAGGCAAGTTATTTAATCTTTCTTGCTTCAGTTTCCTTACCTGTACCTTGGGGGTAAGAGGACACACCTCAAGGGTTGTTCTGAGGATAACGAGAACAGTGTCCGGCATGTAGTTATTTCCTAAAGTGTAAATTATTATCCATAGTAGGGGAGCACCTACTATGTGCCCGGTCTCAAGCTGGACATTCTCCATCCATAATTTCATTTATTCTCACAAGAATCCTGCCAGGTGGATGATACATTCCCATTCTGCATACGAGGCTCAGAGGGGGTGAGTGATTTGCCCAAATCTACACAGGCAGTAAGTGGTGGAGTCAGGATTTGCACTGCACCTGGCTGCCTGGTATTTCTGGGCTGTGAGCTCCATCACTCACCCCATGTCTCTGGGTGGCCCCCAAAAGGACTGACACTGTGTCCCCATGGGGCAGGCCGTGTCTGTGTCAGTGGCAGTGCTGACTCTCAGCTTCATCGCCCTGGACCGCTGGTATGCTATCTGCCACCCCCTGCTGTTCAAGAGCACTGCCCGGCGTGCCCGTGGCTCCATCCTGGGCATCTGGGCTGTGTCGCTGGCTGTCATGGTGCCCCAGGCTGCTGTCATGGAATGCAGCAGTGTGCTGCCCGAGCTAGCCAACCGCACCCGGCTCTTCTCTGTCTGCGATGAACGCTGGGCAGGTAACGGCGGGAGCCTTGGGCAGGTGTCCCTGAAGTGGGCACCTCCGGGGCACACCCCCCCAGAGCAGACATCTATCAGGGCACTTTTGGGGTGGGCACCCAGGGGTGGGTATCTCTTGGGAGGATACCCTAGAGCAGGCATCTAGCAGGGATACCTCTGGTGTGGGTACCTTCTCTAGTGTAGACATCGGCCAGGGGTCCCTCCAGGATGGAGACCACTGGGCTGGGCAACTCCAGGGTCTCTCTGCCATGGCACCTGTATGGGGCCCAACTGCTTACTTTGGCCCTAGTCAGGGCAGGGTGGTATTGTTAAGCAGGGCAGGCTGGGGCTTCCCAGACTGAGCCCAACCCGTGCATCTCTTGGCCCCTGCAGATGACCTCTATCCCAAGATCTACCACAGTTGCTTCTTCATTGTCACCTACCTGGCCCCACTAGGCCTCATGGCAATGGCCTATTTCCAGATCTTCCGCAAGCTCTGGGGCCGCCAGGTGAGGCCCACTCTGGTGTCACTGTGTGGGCTGGGAGGGGACAGGGGTACTGGTCTGAGGGAGTAGACAGCCCTCTGCCTTCAGAACATGCCATCCTGGCTGCAACCAGAGAGGCAAGGCCTAGGCATGCGTCAAACTCAAGGCCGAAAGTGCTAGTGCCGGCCCTGGAACCGAATAGTAACTGGCATCCTTCTAATATCAGTAGCTGCCAGTTACTGCACCAGGCACTCCCAGCTAGTCTTGCATCCTCTTCACCACCATCCGTTATCCCCTTTTTTTTCTTTTTAATAAATTTATTTATTTTATTTTTTTTGGCTGCGTTGGGTCTTTGTTGGTGCACGCGGGCCTTCTCTAGTTGCGGCGAGAGGGGGCTACTCTTTGTTGCGGTGCGCGGGCTTCTCATTGCGGTGGCTTCTCTTGCTGCAGAGCACGGGCTCTAGGCGCGCGGGCTTCAGTAGTTGCAGCACGGGGGCTCAGTAGTTGTGGCTTGAGGGCTCTAGAGCGCAGGCTCAGTAGTTGTGGCACACGGGCTTAGTTGCTCCGTGGCACGTGCGGTCTTCCCGGACCAGGGCTCAAACCCGTGTCTCCTGCATTGGCAGGCGGATTCTAAACCACTGCGCCACCAGGGAAGTCCCTATCCCCACCTTAATATATGGGAAAACTGAGACCCAGAGAGGCAAAGCAACTTCTCCCAAATCCCTCACCAGCGAGTGGACGATCAGGGACTAAAACCCAGGTCTGTGGGGTTCCAATGCTCGGTTCAGTGCCACAACAAGAATAACACCTCCGTGTTGCTGTCCAAATTAGGCACTTTGCTTGCAATGTCTTCACAACTATCTAATCAAAGAAGCAATATTACCCACTTTACAAATGCTGAGTAAGGGCAACCAATCTGCCACGGCTGATGAGTGGCAGAGCCTTTCTGGTTCCAGGGCCTTCCTTCTTTCCTCTATTACACACTGACCAACAGCAGGGGTTTTTTTTGGAGGGGGGCGGTTTGCCATGGGAGGGCATGCTCAGAGGCCCTTGGCACTAGCGGGGTGAGTCCTGGATCAGCGCCCGGGCCGGGAGAGGAGGCTGGCCGGAACACGAGCAGCCTCGCGCTCCACCAGCGCTCGCCATCTGCTCCTCACAATGCCCCGGTCCACAAGGCAGGAGTCGCTATCCTTATCCAACAGGAAAAGCAGGGCTCAGGAAAGAAAAGTGAGTTTACCAAGGTCACATAGCTCTTGAATGGCTGAGCTGGCCCTAGATCCCAAGTTTCCTGAACTCTAGCCCCATGCCCTTCTGTTGTGGGGTGATTCAGGTGTCCAGTGTGAGAGGCTTTGAGAATATCTGTGGCTGCTCCAGGTGCCTAGAACCACCATAGGCCTATCGGCACTGACCTAGGCTGGGACCTATGCTCTGAGGCCCAGGCCATTCCACGCTGTCCACCTGTACGCCCCTTGCTCAGGCCTCCCAGGGTCAGGCAAGGACCGGGGGAGGCACGAGTCATCCAACCACCCCCGTCGCCACAGATGCAGGTGGTGATTTAAGGAAGATGGGTGGGTAGCTGGAAGGATGTTCAGGCCCCAGGCTGTGACCTGGGGGCTTGTCAAGGGTCCCCTACTTCATCTACAACTAAGGGTGAATAATACCGTCCCAAGAGACATATTGTGGGTGGTCTCACGATGAGCTAATGGAACACGGAAGTCCACTCAAGTCCAGAGTGTTGGTCTTTATCATGAATATTAGGCTCCTTCCTGCTGCAAGGGTTTGTTCCCTTGCCCACCTCCCCCTGCCCCAGGGTCCAGCAGGCCCAGCGAAGCAGAACGACCCTCCCAAGGAGCTGTACCCACCGCTGCTGTCTGTGTGTGCTGGACAGATCCCCGGCACCACGTCGGCCCTGGTGAGGAACTGGAAGAGGCCCTCAGACCAGCTGGAGGACCAGGGGCAGGGCGTGGGCGCAGAGCCCCCGCCTCGGGCCCGTGCCTTCCTGGCCGAGGTAAAGCAAATGCGAGCTCGGAGGAAGACGGCCAAGATGCTGATGGTGGTGCTGCTGGTCTTTGCCCTCTGCTACCTGCCCATCAGTGTCCTCAATGTCCTCAAGAGGTGAGAGCGCGTGGGGAGTGGTTGGGGGTGGGGAGAGGTGGTGGGGTCAGAGGAAGGAGCTCTCTCTGCTTCAGAGAAAGATCTGGCTCCACCGCTCACCCACTGTGTGACCTTGTGGGAGTAATTCTCTTCTTTCAGCCTCAATCTCCTCATCTGTAGAATGGGAATAACCGGCCTGCCTCCTGGGGCTCTCGTGAAAATTCTCTCGTCTGGCCACTCAATCATCAGGTTGTTAGGGCTGGGAACGGAGTGAACGAGTGCACGGGACAATGTCCTGCATTCGTGGAGGCGACATCTGACGGGAGAGAGAATGCACATGTACTACAATGTCAGCCAGTGATAACTGCTTTGAAGAAAAAATAGGGAAAGGGGATAGAGAATGACAGTGACAGAGGTTGGTGGGGTTAAAAATAAATGTTTTTTAGATGTAATGGTTAAAAACAAAAAAGCCTCTCTGAGGAAGTGACATCTGGCAGAGACTTGAAGGAAGGGAGCAACCACACCCACAGGGGTCTGGAAGAATAGCAAGTGAGAGGCCATGGGGTGGGGGTGGGGAGGGGGGCAGGGCAAGACCCTGGGCTCTTTGCCATGAGACAATCTCAGTGTGTTTGCGCTTGGTCACTTCCTGGCTGTGAGATCTTGGACATATCACTTTGCTTCTCTGAACCTCAGTTTCCCTATTTAAAAAATGGATGAGTCTATGACTCATCATGCTGCTACGGGGATGGATGATAAAGTGGAGGGGGAGCCCCAGGGGGTCACACGGCTGGTGACTGAGCAGAGGTACCCTGGTCCCTGTTCCTAGGCCCACTCTGGTCATACATTCTGCACCCAAGAACCCCAAACTGTGGTCAGGACCCCAGACTCAGAGGCCCAGGAAAGGGCTACCTGGTGCACAGAAGGGGCAGTGGGACTCTTGTACTTTACAGCCATTCATGAGCTATGTGACCTTGGTCAACTCGCCTTCCTTTTCTGAGTTTTCCTGTCTGGGAGATGAGGACAGCAACTCCTGCCCAACACACACACACACACACCCTCTCCCATTTCTGAGTGTACACACACACACACACACACACACACACCCTCTCCCATTTCTGAGTGTACACACACACACACACACCCACCCACACACACACACACACACACACACCCTCTCCCATTTCTGAGTGTCCTGCCCCCTGGTCCTAGGGTGTTTGGGATGTTCCGCCAAGCCAGCGACCGAGAAGCCGTCTATGCCTGCTTCACCTTCTCCCACTGGCTGGTGTACGCCAACAGCGCCGCCAACCCCATCATCTACAACTTCCTCAGTGGTGAGTGGGCTGGGGACGCAAGAGTAACTGAGGGTGGCAACAGTCCCCAGGACAATGGTCTCCCCATCTTCAACCCAGGCTGAATAAAGCATGCGGGGAAGAATACACCTGCTGCCTCCTGGGGATCAGGACCCTGCTCTGGGAACTCCCACTCAGGGGGAAGACTTGTCCCCGCCCAAGAGCCCTGGTCTGAGTGGGAGACAGGCCACACTCCCAACAGTGGCCAAAGAAGGTGACCAGCTCCAGGATCCAGTTTTGCAGATTATGCAGACCACTGAGTGGGGGGGAGCGCAGGGGCTGGGCCAGCTCACCTCCACCCCTGCGTGATACATGCACAGCAGGACTGCCAATCAGCCAGTCTGGTCAACACAGGCTCCAGATGGAGCCCCTGCCTGAGAAGATGACTGCATAATCGAGGCATCAGGGGGAAGGGCGGGCCACCAGCGAGGCAGCCCAGGGCCGGGAAGCAGCTTCCCCGTGCCCAGCTAGACACGTGCTGGCAGAGTGGCCCGAATTTGGGGGGGCTACCCCTGAATCCACCTGCCTCCAGCACCAGCCCTCCCACCTCCCCTCTGCAAGTCCAGGCATCCCTGGTCCCCTGCCCCCCCGCCCAGGCCTCCTCTGTCCACTGTCCCATAGCCCCCACCCCCTTCCACTACCTCCCGGTCTCAGGGTGGAAAGGCCCCACCCCGGGCCCCCGCCTGGGCTCAGCAGAGTGTGACTCACCAGACCTGACTCAGACCAGGCCTAGAGAACTGACCAGATGACTGCTCAAGCCTGGACAATCTTTGAGAAAAGGCTGAAAGGTTAAAGAAGGGGCTGGGATCAATGCTGTAACCCTCACTGAAACTAAAGAATTACTCAACAGAGGCTAGCCGGGTGGTTTCCAGCTCAGAGGGGAGAACAGAAGAGACGAGCAACGGCAGAGGACACGTCAGGCAGACTTCCTGACGTGCATTTCTTCGTTTGGTCTACATTTACTGAGCGCCTGCTGGGCACCGGCCAGGCTTGTGGGGTGATTGAAACATGGTTGTTCAGTTCCAGCACAATCTGTTGCCTGGTGCCCTCTGACTGTACAGATGGCTGTGGTGATCCCTCCTTCCCCACTGTTCCCTACCCTTTAAGCGAAGGCTTTGGAATTAGAACGCTGGTGACCTTGGGCAAGCCACTGCACCTCTGCGTGCCTCTGTGGAGTGAGGCTAGAGGACTCCAGGCCTTCAGGGTGCTGGGGTGAGCTGGGCGACAAACTCAGGTGCCCAGCACAGTGCCTTTGCAAGGGCTGCTGCCGCTGTATTTTCATCACCATGGGGCAGAGATGGGGAAAGCCTAGCCACAGATGGTGAGCCGTGAGCCCCTCCACCTACCCGCCAACGAGGGCAGAGGTGACCTAAGCTCCCTGAGCCAGACAAAATGTTTTCAGCCAGGCTCAGAGCCAGAGCGCAGTCAAGGAATCAGATGAAAATTGCATTTCTCCTTGGGAACCTGCTCCAGGGCCTCTGTCCTCACTCTCCCTGGCAGTGACGAGGTCGCCTTGGGGCTCTCTCCTGCCCAGCTCTACCCTTCCCTCCCACCCCCTCACAGGCAGCTTGGCTGGAGCTGCGTGGGTGTCCCTGGGCCCAAGGCCCCTTCCTGCTGCTTCTGTCTCCTTATGGCTGTGTCTTCTGTCTCTCAACCAAGGCAAATTCCGGGAGCAGTTTAAGGCCGCCTTCTCCTGCTGCCTGCCTGGCCTGGGTCCCTGCGGCTCTCTGAAGGCCCCCAGCCCTCGCTCCTCTGCCAGCCACAAGTCCTTGTCCTTGCAGAGCCGGTGCTCTGTCTCCAAAGTCTCGGAGCACGTGGTGCTCACCAGTGTCACCACGGTGCTGCCCTGAGCGAGGGCCATCCTGGTGGCAAAAGGGGGTGCAACCTATCCCGTGCCTGGGCTGCTCCTCTGGCTACTGGGGGAGCTGCCCCCACTCCTCATGGAAAGACTGCTGGTTGCAGTGCGAGGCCGGGGCTCCTCGCCTCGTTTTCTGCCTGTTTAACTCTGGGCAGTGTCACTTCCCTTCTCTGAGCTGCGTCCCCTAAGCGGATTCATGTGAGGATTAAGCACGCTCAAGAAAGTGGAAAGCTCTCTGTAAACTGTAAAGTGTTAAGGACAAGATTAACGTTGTGTTCCTCTCACTTGGCTATACCGCACAGTACCATCCATCACTATCATCCTTCCAGAGCTTGGCCCTCCTCCCAAAGACCCCTCTCCTACCCAATCATAGGTCTTCCCTGGAGGCTGCTATAAGGGTCCCAGCAGGCATTTCCATCTGGTCCAGGGGCTCTAAAGCCCAGGCTGCACTTGGCAGCGCTCCTTGAGGCCCATGTGAACTAATCTGAGCCCAGCCCCTCCCCAGTGGGAACAGAGCCCCACCCTCACCAGGTGCCAAGTGCACACACCACAGACTGGACCCCGTTGGTTGTGCAGTGGTAGAACACTCTCCACGAGGCCATTTGGTATGGAGGCCAGCAGCCTGAAGCAACTGTAATTAAAAGTCTGGCACTGAATGTTCCCTCTCCTTGTCATTGCACAAAATCTGTGCTTCTTAGGTTAGGAGTGAGAAGGTGGGGAGGCTGGGGGAGGAGAGAAGACAGTGCTGGAATGCAGCTATCTGCTGACCCCTCCCACCTCTCATCCCCTAACACACGGGATCCCAGATGGTTCCTGGGCAGGTCTCAGAGCACACGTGCTCCTGCCCCCTCACGTGGCTCCGATCCTCTGATGCCAGGACCTCGATCCTGGCCACATCTGTCTGCTCACGAGCCCAGCAGTCTATGGAAGGTAAGGGGGGTAGGGTGGGCAGACAGCAGGGTTAACAGACCAATTTACTGTTATCTTCACCTTCTTGGAAATCAGGGCTTGCATTTATTTTCTATGAACTCACAGATTAAAAAGAGAAAGCCAGAGACTGGGCTAGACGTGTTCCATCTGCCACCAAGATGATTAGAGGGCTGCCAGAGGCCCTGATCCTTGCTGCCAGAGCAGGAGGTGGGAAGCAGTCTGAAGGACTGTCTGCTGAGACGAGCGGGAGACATCTGGCAGAGGCCAGCTCGGCCATGCGCACCGCTGGGTCTGCTTAACCTGATTAATGACCTCACCCGTCAAGAAGTGGGGCAAACCGCAAACCGCGGCTCCTGCCAGGGGCCCAGCCCAGGAATGCTTTAGCTCCCCTCCTCATAGGCAGAGCAGGTGGAGGGAGTGGTCTGAGCATGTCATCCTGCTCTCCAGATGACTCGCCAGCCCAGCTCACGTGAACACTGCCACAGATGTGCAGCTGTTGCCAGAGGGTACAGGGTGTCCCGCCCATTCTCCACTCCCTTCCCGCTAGCCTTAGGATCCAAAGCTGTTTGTCAAGTTTGTAGCCAGGCTTGGAGGGGCAGTGTGTGGAATGAGGTGTGAGGGCTGACGCCCAAGCCCAGAACCAACCATGTCCACAAGGAAGAACCCAGGTCCTGGGTTCCTCAGCCCCAGCTGATCACAAAGGTGACAGAGTATGATTGACACTGTTCTAGACACAGGTTTCAGTAAACACTTGGCTCAGTGGGAAGAAACCACAAAAGCTTCCCCTAATGGCTGCAGTTCTACTCTGTTCTCTGCGGGTTGAACCCAGCACCATGGTGGGCCTCAGGCCTCTATTTTGGGGGACTCAGATGAACTCACAGGTGACCAGGATGCCATGGAATGAAGCTCAGTGAACAGCTTCTGGAGAGCCTGGGACTATCTGGCCTAGGGAAGGGAGGACCTGGGGGAATGTGGTGGCAGGTTCCAGATATCTAGAGGACTGGCATGCAGGAAGGGGTGGAGTATGTTCTCGGTGGCCCAAGAGAGAAAACCATAGCCAATGGGTAGTGTTTTCAAGGTGGTGGGATTTGGAATCCACATCAGGAAGAAGTCCCTACTAGTCCAGGAGGAAATGGGCTGCCTGGAAAGGCACTGAGTTGTCATTGGAGGTTGGCAAGCAGAGGCCAGATTCAAAGTGGGGTAATGGAAGGGGTTCTAGCTCTGCATGGGGGCTGGCCTCTGGGAACTGGATTCCACCTAACTCTAGGATTCTAGCACGACAGCAGCCCAGAGGAGAACCGGGGCTGAACTGCCTAAGCCTGACATAACCTGCCAGGCCTCACTGAGCTGCTTCCCCAACCAAGCAGGGAGGAGAGCCTGTTTTCTTATCTTCATCCCCCAAAACAAAAGGATTAGCTCACCATTACCCATCATAAGGTCCCCCAATCAAACCAAAACGTCTGGTGTCTTGGCTTCGGATTGAAATTTTGTCAGATCACTGTCGACGTTTGGTATAGGCTGATTATCAAGCTGATGTGAAGATCCAGCTGGCAGATGTCTGCACTTAATAAAAATGGGGAGAAAGTTATGACTGCGTAAATGCAGTTTGTCTGGAAGATTAAAACTAGGGTTTGAGATAATAAAAAGGCCAGGCTGTGGAAAGTCTGGGGTGGCTGCTTCTAGCCCAGAATGCCAGCCCTAAAGCTGTTATAAAACACACGGTCAGCTTCTTGGACTGAACCTGGCAAGGTTAGACTTAACCTGAAGTTAAGTTACACTTAACTTCAACCCAGTAAGTGAGAGCAGCCCTGTGGAGGCATGTCCCCCTGAGCTGTTTCTTTCTGCATGGCATGGTATATACTATGTACTTAAATATTCGTTGAACGAAAGAATAAATGAGTGACTGAATGGATAAGCATATGAACCTGTAACTGGGACGGTGTGGTGGAAATGTGGAACTCCAGAGTTTTATTCTTGTATTGAAGCTTACAGTTGCACCAAACTTTTGGCCCCAAATGAAAACCACCACAAATAAAAAAAAAAAAGCATTGGCAGTGGGAGGTAGCAACTTGTCCCCTGGGGACTGAAGCCAAGCAGAGGATGGCAGGCAAGTATGAGGGGTCCAAGCTGCAGAGGGGTAGCCTGGCCAAAGATGCCCAGAGAGCAGACTGCCCAAGCTCCCTGAACAGGCAGCTAGAAGTCAACACACACGGACTTGTAGGGGGTGGAATCCAAGCCGCTGGACCCATGGGCAAATCTCTCACCCTGGTCAGATTCCATTTTGGAGAAACTGGGTTCATCTGACAAGACAGCATGGGTGAGGGAACACAGGTGCTAATGGTTAAGAGGCTGATGAACACTTACCGCTGGCGTCAGGGCACAGAAGGAAAAGCTAGAGTCTGGAGTCAGCTGACTGGACACTAACTCCATTGCAATGACCAGCATCTCTGGCACCTGGCGCAAGGCTGTGCCATTTAAATACTCAGGGATGTAAAAGGACATTCAATTTCCGGTCCTCTCCTAGGTCAGGCCCCTACCTGTGTGGCCTCAGCCCAGGTCCCCACTACCTGGTGGCTATGACGCAGACTCCCAGCCCTCTCTGTGAACAATGCTGAATCAGGCAGGGGAGAATTCTTTTTCTAGGAAGGGCAGGAAATGAAGAGAGGCCCACATGCTTCTCCCACCCTAGGAGCCAGGAAAAGTCCCTTGGTGCACTCCCCACTTTACAGATGGGCTGGTCATAGCATCCGAGAAGCTGTCATGGTGACGAAGTCCTCGAAGCTGAGCCGAATGTTGCCCTGCACAGCTGTGTCCTTCTCCCGGAAGGCCTCGGTCAGCACCTGCAGCTGGGTGCACACCTGGATGAAGCGATCTAGCTGCATGGCAGGACTGGCAGAGCGCGGGCAGTAGCGGGAGATCAGGAGCTGGGTGAACTGGGGGCTCAGATTGTAGCCCATCTGGGACAGAGCTGGAGAGGAGGGGCACACAGAGCAGACACAAAAACCTGCCGTGAGCACCGCCATCAACCAGCTCCACGGAGTACAGCAGTTCAGGAACTTCAAGGGGACTGGCACCAAAGCAGAAACAGGACAGATGTCCCGAGGGGCTGTCCAAAACGGCAGGAGCACACAGGGGCTCTGGATGCTCCCCTGGGCTGGAAGGCCCCCATCCCTCTTTCTCAAAGTCTCTGTTGTCTGTTCAATTAGGGGCCCGCAGGGTCCCAGAATGACACCAGTCTGTCCATGCTCATCTCTGACTCATCTCTATTACAGACAGGAGCCTGAGCCCCCTCGGGTCACCCTGCCCTGAGCAGACACACATGAGAGGTGGCTCAGCGTGAGGCTATGAGGGCCTGCTCTGGAGTCGAGATTGCCCCTCTGCAAGTTGCTCATTAACCCTTGCTAATCCTCTGTCTTATCATCTCTAAAATTGGGATAATACTTACCTTGTAGGTTCTAGTAAGGATTACAGGAGGTGATCGTGCAATGGATTTGGTGTAGTGCCTGGCACATAATAAGCACCCAGTAAGTGTTATTTGCTAAAAGTTATAAAATCATCACCATCTCCCCAGGCGAGGCTGCTGGGCAGTTCCAAGCCCACAGCCTCCACGCTGCTCCTCCTGTCCCTCCACCTGGGATGCTTCCTTCTTCCTCTCTGTATAATCTACCAGCTCAGGCTAAAGTCTCAGCTCCCCTTTTGCTATGTGGCCCTTGGGCAAGTCACCTAGACTAAGCCTCAGTTTTCTCACCTGTAAAAGGGTAATAATAAGAGATCCTTCATCTAAGCGTGGGGAATAAGAAGCAGTACCGATCACATGCAGAGAAAGAATGATGTAATATATGAAAAAAGCTTATTACAGTACCTGGCCCATAGCAAGCATTCAATAAATATTAGCTTTCCTGTGATAATATCACAGGAAATGGATACAATGGATACAAATGGATGGATACAAATATCCATCACCGGACCATTACCTGACAACAGAGTAGGTGCTCAGAACAGGTCACCTCCTTTCCCTTCCACCAGGGAGCTCCCCTTCCCCCTGCTCCCGCCCCCAGGCTCCTTAGTCGGATTGAAATCCATGGCCAGGGCGAGGGGCTGGGTTCTGTGGGGAGCCCTTTCTCCCTCTCAGGTGGGAAAGCTCCCCGTCCAGTTCTCATCCCCACACTAACCAACCATCCTCTGGAGTCAGAATTGGAACCAGACCTGGAGCTGTGGCCTCAGGTCATCTTACCCAACTGCAACTTTTAGAGTGGTCTGGGTCCCAAAGCTGGGAATGAAATTGCCTTCTAGTAGGGCTAGCAACAGAAGCCACCTTTCTGAGCCCCTCTACAGGGCTCTTTCCATTCTGCATGCTAGAAACTAGAGAGGAAAGAGCCACACGAGCCACATGGACCAGTCTCAAAGTGCCCTCGGCTGCTGAATTTCCATCCCCAAGGCTCCCTGACAGCTATGCCTGTCTCACCTAGTGCTGCCAGGAATCCCATCGCCAGAGAGTCCAGCCCCGATCGTTTCCCTGCCCTGGACTGGGCTCACGGCCCAGCCAGGTCACAGAAGGGGTGGGGAGAGGGCCTGTGCTGAGGGCAGCGTTTTGCAGTGCAGTTGGACACGTGGTAGCCAGAGGCTAGAGAGAACCCCTTGCTCTGTCTTAGGGGGTAAAGAGAAACATCCGGCTGTGCCTGTGCGCTGAGTCCCTGCCGGGCCCTCACCTTGCTGCAGCTCTGTGTAGCTAATGGAGCCCGAGCAGTCCCGGTCATACTGCTGGAAGAGGTTCTTCCACTGCTGGATGCACTTCCACAGGGCTGAGAAACCGTAGACATCAATGTGGCCTGACTTGGTCTTGTCAAACATGTCTTGGGTGGGGGAGGGAAAGAAGGCTTCAAGACTAAGGGCCAAGGGTCCTCAGATACCACTGAGGCTCCCTTCTCCCTAGGCTGGAGTAGGACACTCCACAGAACCACAGGCCTGAGGCCCAGATGCCGGTACCCAAGATGCACCCTCATCAAGTACGATACCAGCCTCCACCCCTGCCAGAACTGCATCTTCTCCGCAGGCTTGGCAGCCGACCCCCACCCTGCCATCTCCCACCAGGACAGGGAGTCCCATTCTGCAGAATGAGACACTGAGCTGGCCTATGATTCAGCAAGGTCTAGAACTTGAGCAAAGAGCTAAGGAAAAGAGCTCTCTAAGGGATCTCACCTTGAACCCAGTTTCCTGTGAGAAATCCTCCCTGGCCAAAAGATTTCTCCTCAGAATGGCCTCCCACCCACCTACCGTCAGACAGGAGGTGGCTCTGCCCCAGCCGGAGCCCATGAGGAAGGGCTAGGACTCACTTATCATCATGAGGCATGTCTCGTCGTTGAACGAGGACCAGTTGGAGTTGACCAGGGCCTGCTTCAGCTCCTTGATGGAGATATAGCCACTGTGATCGGAGTCCACTGACTGGAACCAGGAGTAAGCCTCGGGATCCACATTGGGAGGGGTGCCACCTGCAGGAAGGGGTGCCAACCAGGGGAGTCAGACGCAGGCCTCAAGACCAATCCACAGAAATGCTGGGAAGGGTCAGCCTCAGTGCCCCCCAGCTACCTCAAAAGTCTCACAAATCTGCCTACCCACTCCCTGTCTTCCATCAAGACAACACCCTTACTCTAATGGAAGAGGACCTTTTGTGTAAACTCACGAGTATTTGTGGTTGATTTCTACTCCACAAATCCTTCAGGTTTTTCCTACAGTGCTCCAGCCACTTCTCTAGTTGATTTTAAGTTTCTAAGGAACAAGGACTTGTCCGGCAGATTAAGAATTCTCTGAAAAGGGGGATCATCTCTTCCCCAAAAATGTTTGCTGAGCACCTAACATGCACAGCCCAGAGACAAGCATTTTGAGAGTCAGGCAGCAGGGAGCTCTCTGGGGTGGGAACCGGGTCTGGTCCATCTCTGGCACCAGGAGAGCTGGTATATTCTATCAAGAGCTACCAGAATGTGGGTGGCCACAGAGCTCCACGTCTCTTCCCTCCCCATCACCTCCGATGCCTGTCCCCATCTCCAAACCTCCCTGCAGACATCTGTGACACGTCCTCACCCCACACACCCAAAGAGCTGCCTAGAGCTGCCAGTTCCATACACAGGTATCAACTCCTCCCTGTTCCTACTGCACCTGCCCTGATTCAGACACCTCTCACCTGACTGCGGAACAAACCCAAAATCCTAACCAAATCCTCATGACAGCGACTCTCCACCACTTAGCACTTGTTGCCGAGTAATCTTTGTAAAATTCCACTGTTCTCACCAATTTCCCCCCACCTCAACTCAAAACTCTTCAAAGGCTCCCCACTGTCTACAAAATAAAGTCCAGCATCCCTAAAACAGCATTCCAGTTTCCCCACAATGTGGTCTACCCCCATCTACCTGTCACTCTATCCCCACTCTGTCCCCCTCCGCCTCTGTTCCAGCCTAGGTGCAGTAAGTAAGACACTTGGTCCTACCCAGACCTTCACAGCTCCCTATGAAGCCTTTACTCACCTCACCAGGTTCTCTCTGTCTCATACCCTCTTCTCCCTCATCTCTTTGCATCCATTTCCCACCCACCCTTCAAAACCCAAATAAAATGCTGCTCCTTCTATAAAGCCTTTCCTCTTCTTCCATCCCTGGACAGGCCTCCTTCCTCTCTCCTTTGTACTCCTCTCTATGGCCCTGATCACTCCACTGTGTACATGTTTTTTCCTACTCTTTCCAGGTTACACTTGGAGCAACTTGTGGGCAAGATCCCAGCCTAACTCATCTCTGAATCCCCAGGGGCTGGCACAGAGCCGGACACAGAAGGGGGAGGTGCTCAATTCATGCTAGAATTGGCCTCCTGGTTCAAGTCCCAACTCTCCCATGTGCGGCCTTGGTTAAGTTATTGAAGTTCTCTGTGTTTCAGTTTTTTTTACCTGTGAAATGACAAGCACAACAGCATCTACTTCATAAGGTTATTATAAAGATATAATTAATAAATGAAAACCCTTAGATCAACACCTGGCACTGTCCAAGCACTTTATACCTGCTGATTATTAGCGTTGCTGTTGTGGTTCAAACGGCTTTGTGTGTCTGGGAGCTTTGTGTGTACGTCAGATGGAAGAAAGGATCATTCATTTGGAAAGACATGCAGGGTGGGCTGGGGGTGAGGGGAGAAGGTGACAGATGAAAGCAGAGAAGCACAGAAGACCGTCTTGGGAAAAAGCCAGAGTTACACAGTATTGGTAAACCTGCTGGGTTGACTGAGGGCTCCTTCACACATGTAAGTATCAGAGACAGCACAGAAACCACTGTCCAGTCCCCAAAGTAAGGCCAGAAGGATAAAGGTTTGCCTGACTGAGGGACTAGCCTGACCTCCTCGGATGGGAAATCCAGACAGGCCCCACCCTCCCTCCTAAAACAGCTGCTGTGCCATGGCAGCGAGGAGGTCACAGCCACGGGCTGGAGAGTCTCTGTAATATGTGGTCTGCGCAGTCAGCATAGAACAGCTCAGGCTCTGGAAGCAAAGAGAGCAAAGATCCTTACTAGCCTGTGTGGTTTAGAGGAATTGTTTCATTCTCTGAGTACTGATTCCCCCATTTCTAAAATAGACCTACTTCCCAGGGTTGCTGTGATGATTAAATGAGATAACAGCAAAATAAAGTTTTCACAGAGGGCCTGGAATGTGTGCAGTCACATTTTCGCGGAGGAAGGCCTATTTAAACTGGGTCTGAAAGGATGATTAAGAGTTACGATGGGGAAAAGAAAAAGCATGTGGCAAAGGCACAGAGTGTGTTCAGACTACTCCAAGGGGTCTGGGGTTGATGGGAGAGAGGGTCCGGAAAGGCCCGTTGGGAATCGAGTGCCCTTAGGATCTTCCCTGTGGGCAATGAGGCACCTTTAAGGGTCAAACCTCTCTTGCAGAGCATGGTGTTCAACATTTAGACCCTGTATTCAGCGGGGTTAAGTTAGTGGGGCCTCCAGGTGACTCCACTGCAGGCGATATACGGATCATACTTTAAGAAGCACTGCTCCAGGGACTTCCCTGGTGGCCCAGTGGCTAAGACTCCGCGCTCCCAACGCAAGGGGCCCGGGTTTGATCCCTGGTCAGGGAACTAGATCCCGCACGCATGTCACAATTGAAAAAAAAGATCCTGCACGCTGCGACGAAGATACCCTGTGCCGCGACTTAAGACCTAGCACAGCCAAATAAATAAATATTTAAAAAAAAAAAGAAAAAAGAAGCACTGCTCCAGGGGCTCACGGGCGGCACTGGAGAGGAGAGAGGAAGCTGCAGAGGGTGAGCAGTTAAGAGACTGAAGCACATTTCTCCTCTCCACTGCAGCCCCATTATCTCTGGCCTCAGGCCCTGGAGGGATAAGCCTCACAGCCAGGGCTTTCTTTCCCTGCAGTGACCTCATGTAGGCTCGGAAACAAAATTTTAAGAGGAGGAGGAAATCCACCAGGAAGCTTCTGAGCTGAAAGCAAACAGCCAGCAGCCCCAGCTCTGATAAGATAAATGCCACTGGCTCACAGTGTTTAGAACTCCCAAGGTCTGAGCCTCTTCCTCGGCCACCTGCTGGGTATGTATGCTAAGATGCTACAGCTTCCCAGCAGTACCATTCCCTGGAGGCCCTTCAGGTGCACCAGAATGGTTCCAGGCTGCCTCGCTGCTGGTGTGGTCTCCTGGGAACAAGCATTGCGAAGAGGCTGATTGAATGAGCCTGGGAGGACACAGGGGTCTGGGATCTCACCTTCCCCAACCCCCTGTCTGAAATCATTCAGAAATCTTCACTGAGCTTGAAGCCCCACCTAAGACTCTCTGCCTCCACTGAGCTGCCAAGCCCCCTCCCCAGCCCCCATTTGTCCAGTACCTCAGCTTTACAGTCTCTGCTCTTCATCCTTCCCCTATCTCATCCCATCACTCTCCTGCCTGCCTCGGCATCTTTCAGTGGTACGGCCCTTGCCATATCTGCTATCACATTAAATGCCACATACCTCGTTGCTGAGAATGCTCCAGAATGAGTCCTCTCACAGAACTGTTTACTAAGCCCCTCCCATTTGCCATACCCTGTGCCCAGTGTTTACCTGCAACTTCTCATTTAATCTTTATTAACAAACTTGTGAGGTAGTGACATTTACACATTTTACAGATGTGGACACTGAGGCTTAACGAGATGATGTCATTTGGTCAGGTCAGTAAGTGATCTGATCTCAAGAGCCCAAGCTTTCAACAACTATGCTATCTTACCTTTCTACATATAGCAGTCAGTCTCTCTTACACAGAAATGGGGTTTCTCCCCACGGTAGACTGTAGTATTATCTCCAATCATTTGCTAATCCACTCCCTCCCCTGCTTCCCTGCAAGAGCATGGTACATCCTCTCCACTGCCTGGCGGCCTGCAGAGCCCCTCCAGTGAGAGGAGTATCCATTCCCATCCTATTGATGTCAGGCTTGACCAGAGGATGTGGTTTGGCCAATAAACGTGAATGGAAGAGGTATAAACTACTTCAAAGCAGAAGCTTTAGGGGACATCGTGCATTCCCGCTAGCTCTCTTACTCTTTTTGTCTGCCACAAAAACAGTATATCCCAAATAGGGGCTGCTCCTCCAGCCTGGATCCTGGAAAGAAAAGACACGTGGAGCAGAACTTCAGCAGCCAAGCCTGCAGCTGCCGACATGTAACCAAGAGTAAATAAGTGTGAGTAAGGAACAGAAATAAACATTTGCCACTGTAAGCCAGAGATTTAGGAGTTGTTACCACAGCAAAGCTAACTAACAGACTTCTCATTCTACTAATGCAAGCTAAGCTAGAGACAAGATGCTAAGGTGCCGGAGACCAGGCTGCCTACACATCCACAAGGAGGGCAAGGAAGGGCCCTGGATAACTCAGAACAAAGTCAGAGGCACTTGAAGTCCAAGGTCCCTACTTACCTGGAGGAGGTGTTCCCTGTCCATAAGGCCCGGGATGCTGGGCACCATAGGAATTTGGAGGTGGTGGTCCATAGGGGCCCCCTGGGGCCGCGCCACCATACGCTCCTCCTGGAGTTCCAGAAGGGAGCCCCCCAGGGTTGGGGTGTGCATAGGGCCCTCCACCAGCTGGTGGTCCGTAAGGCCCTCCAGGGGCAGGACCTCCTCCATATCCGCCACCAGGGGGTACCCCGCTAGCATACTGCCCTCCAGCATGGGGGAGTCCGGGGTAGTAGCTACCCGGAGGGGCTCCGGGTGCTTGTCCTCCAGCTCCTGGGCAGCCCTGCAAGAAGAGCAAGATATCAGTCAGAATGACAGGGCCAGAAACTAGCCACAGTATGGAACTTTACAGTTATAAGGCACTGCCACTGCCTTTCTTTCAACTGATCCTATGAGCTGAACTGGACTGGAATCATGACCCCATTGCTCAGATGGGGAACCTGAGGCTTCTGGAGGAGATACAACTTACCCAAGGTCACACTGCCACCGACCTGCAGAGGTAGGGCTGGAACCCTGCCCTCCTGGCTGCCCTTCCCTGCACACCAAGGGGCTCCACAAGGGCTGGTATCATGTCTGGTTTGCCACTTTATCCCTTTATCCCCAGCCCCCAGTGAAGAACAGATGCTCAATAAATATTTATTGTATGAATGAGTGGGCAAATTAATCAAACTGAATTCCAAATCCACCCCTGTGGTACCCCCATCTCTATCCGCAGAATTCACAGTGCAAATGTGATCTCCAGCCCATGCCCCTGACCCTCTTCAGTCACAAATGATGTATCTAGAGCACGGATTCATCCACAGCATGTCTTCCTTACCCTACTCTAGCTCATGATGCAAAACCATTTCCCCAGCCTCATTCATGGCTCTGTGAGACAGGCAGGCAAGACCCTATTCCTAAGGCAATATAGCCCATGGTTAAGAGTGAAAAAGACCAGTTCAAGCTTGCGGTCTGCCACTTACTAACTGGTCTAATGACTTACCCTCTCTAAGCCTAAATATCCTTGGCTCTAAGAGTGCCTGCCTACCTCCAGGTTAGTATGTGAATGAAATGAGGCCGGTCACGTAAAGGGCTCTGACACAGGCCCTCGCACAAAGTAAGCACTCAATACCCAGTAACTATTAACAGTAGGACTCTTCTATGGAGGAGGAAACTCAAGTCCAGAAAAATCACACAACAACCGTGTGGAGGGGCTGGGGCCAGAATCCAGGTCTCCTGGCTGCTAAGCCCAGGCCATGTAAACAGTAGAGCATACATGGGAGCACTCCTCCCTCTCTTGTCCCTGTCCCCACGCCACTAGCCAGGGATCCCTGAGGCTCAGTGTTCGGCTCCATCTCCCTAAATGGCCTAGTGGACCACAGCCTCAACACATCTGCAGTGAGCTCAAGGGCAGAGAGAGCAACTGCGCCCGGCTCCGAGCATTGTGAGGATGGTACCATCTGGACACGTTTTAGATCAACCTGTAAGGCACACCAGTGGCCTAGCCAGTACGAGCCTGGATTTCCTCTTTTAATTGCGTTTGATAGCTTCCAGGACAGCTACCCTCAAGGCTAAGGCCAAAGTCACACTTCATCTCAAGACAGTCTGCTTGCTCGGGGAGGAGAGGCTTCTTGAGGGAGGGCAGGAAGCACGCCCTTCCACCTTCCCCACTCAGCATCGTGGACGCTCTTCTGCCCTGGAAGCTGCCACAGCTCGTAGCAAGACTCCTTCACAGATAATGAACTCACAGGCAAATCTCAATTCAAAACTCTGCTCTCATCAGCTGAGCTCATGACCATGGGTCAGTGGCCTGTTTCCTCACAAGTAAAATATAATAATCCCTTCCTCACTGAATTGTTCTGCAGACTACAAGAAATGTATACAGCAGAATTTTGTTAGTTAAATTTTTAGCTAAAGAACCCCATCCGCCCCCCTTTTTTTTTGGCCATGCGGCTTGCAGGATGTTAGTTCCCCAACCAGGGACTGAACCCGGGCTATGGCAGTGAAAGCGCCGAATCCTAACCACTGGATCACCAGGGAATTCCCTAAAGAACCTTTTGATGAATAAAAATATTTAAAAACTGGCAAGAGAAAGTTGCTCTGGTTGGAGGTGGGAGTCCCAGAGCCCTGACCACATAGGCCCCTCCCCTGCTAGGCTGTGAGTGAGCCCTGCAGAAACCCCCAGTGATTCAAAAGGCAGTTTGAAAACCATTAATACAAGAAACAGTTCTTACAACAGCGTCCAGCATAAATCATAGCTCTACTGTTATATTAATTATTATTATTGCTATCAGCAAAGCCCTGGGCCAGGTAAACTCTTGGGGCGGGGGGTGTGTATAAAGGAGAGTGAAATGTTCAAAGGAGCTCAGTTACTAGGAGAGGCACTGAAACACACTCTGTAACATTTAACAAAACAGCATAAGGAAATAGGTGTTTAAAATGGACATATAAGCCATGTGGCATGGGACCACAGAGGAGAGTGAAACCGGGGAGGGTTTCCAGGAGAAAGCAGCATTTGGATTAGGACTTAAAGAATAAAGACTCCCAAGGCAGCTGGAGAGGTGTGATGGGAGAGGTGCCCAGAAGACCTCTTCAACCTAACCCCTTCAGTTTACAGACGGGAAACTAAGGCCAGGTGAGGGGAAGAGACTGGCTTAAGAAACACTGTGAGCTGAAGGCAGAGGCAGATCACTCCCCGTCCATATCCCAGTCCACTGACTCCCACCATCTCCTGCCAGGGTGCTCTTTCCTTAAGCGACAGGGCACAGGATTCCAGTGTAGGCTAGAAAAGGGGATGGGGACTCTGCAGAGTCTGGGCACACCCGAAGAACAGGCTGGACACCAAGCCAGGAAGTTGCTGCTCCACAAGAAGTCGTGTGAGCAAAGCCATCAACTGTTCCTGGCTTACGACACCTGAGGCACAGCCCTTCCCCCAGGAAACAACCCCATGACAACCAAGCTAGTGCTGCCGGCCGGTCTTCTGACCTTGGTCCTATCACAATCCAGGGGTCTGGTGCAGCCTGGCCGCAACTAAACCCTTTCCTTTCTGCCCTGCATTAAAGTCCTTACGTGTACAGTTTACAAAGCACTTTCACATACATACAAATGCTACTGGCAAAATTCTGCCAACAATCCTCCAACAGAAAAAAGGAAGGTATTAGTAGGCCTATTTTCAGATGAAGAAACTGAGGTGCACAACTGTAAAAAGACTTCATTCATTCAGCAAGCATTTACAGAGCAACAATGTTGTGTTAGGCTCTGTGCTAGGCCAGGGGACACGAAACTAAACAGGGCCTGGCCTTGAGGAGCCCCAGATAATTATGATACAATCTGATCAGTGTCGTCAGAAAAATCTACTTAAATGCTATTAAGAAGGCATGGGCAGAGGAATTGTTTCTGTTTGTCAAATGATAAATGAGCAATCAAATTAACACATGTAGGCAGTGGGTCAAGGAAGGCTTCCTGGAAGAGGCAGGAGTAATACTGGAACTGGCACTGAAGGATACACAGGCATTCTCCAAAAGGAAGGCAGTAAAGGACATTCCAGATGGAAGAAGAAAGACAAACGCACAGACCTATGAGTGAGCATGGAGTAGTCAGGGAGTGGGCTAAAAAGCAGGGGGCTGGGGCAAGAACACAGAGTGAACTCAGAAAGGCAAGCTCTTTACATGCTCCTTGTCTTATCACCTGTCCTGCTGCATTTCAGTTAGCTGGTGCATCTTAGAGCAGTTTCTCTCTGTCACACAGCAGTGAGCTCCCCAGGGGCAGACAGTGGGCCTCATTCATCACGGTAGCCCAGGGTCCAGCACAGAGCCTGGCACCGGCAAGCCGCCATAAAAATGTGAACAAATGAATACCACTCAAAAGATTTGGAGCTTTATGCCGGAGGAAACAGAGCGCTACAGAAGGGTTTCCAACAGGGAAGAAACGTGATCGGGCGTTGTTTAGAGAACTAAGCAGCGTTGGGTGTGAAGGATGAACTAGTGGGGGAGACGGCAGCCCAGGTGCTGGACAGGCAGGGCTTGAACCAGACAGCAGACTCAGAGAGAATGGGATGGATTCTGAAGCTATTTCAGAGATAGACTAGACATGACTTGGCAACTAATTAGGTTAGAGAAGCGATGGAGGGGGCAGTGAAGAAAGGGAAGTGTTTAGAATGACTCAGGTTTCTAGCTTGCACCAGAGGGGGAAGAGAGTAAAACCACAAGAATCCAGGCTGGGGAAGAGGGTTCCCAGGGACACTGAGTTATTAGTAAATGTCTGAACCAGAAATGAAAACCAGAGTCCCTGATTCCATGTTCTTTTATACTACTCCATGCCATTTGCCAACCCTCTGAAGAGTTTTTCCAAGAGCATTTCATGCTGATAAACACAAGATTGTCAAAAAAAAAAAAAAAAAAAAAAAAGACAGGAAGAGTTCAGCAATCATGGTTTCCAAAACATTACAGAAAACTAACCCTAGGTCTTTACTGATTGCAAATTACATTTGATAAATTTGGATGGGGGGAAGGGGCAATTAACATTTTATTAAGGCTCTCACTGATCCTCAGTCCTATGAGGTAAGTGCTATGATCCCCATTTTACAGATGAGAAAATTAAGGTGCAGAGTTTAATCATGTGCCTGTGATGACGCAGCTAGAACTGGTAAGCTTCAAAACAGGGTCTGCGTGACTCCACCACTCTACCCTCTTCTGGGTGTTCACCAATAAATGAGTGAGTGTCTACCACATGCTAGTGCCAGAGACTGTCCTAAATATATGTGTCAGATATGATGGATTTCTACAGTGGAAGGGGTTGAAGGGGAAAGGGGTGGATTAGGTAATCTTTCAGAGGCTTCAAGCCCAGAAATTAGGGAGACTCAGAAGAATCTTATTCTGTTTTCACCCCCGCACCTAGACCCAATTCGAGAGCCACAGTATTGTAAGAGACCCCAAAGACCTCCCAGTCCAACCTCTCAGTCGATGATGGAATCTCTGCAGCACCATCTGGAATCTCTGTTTACCTTCCCGCAAGTGGTGGGGAGTTCACCCCCTCCCAAATAACCCACTCAGAAAGTCTTACATTTTCTTTTGGCTCTGAGGGCTCATTCTTCTACCCCAAGACCCTTGTGAAGCCCAGAGGTGTCAAAGTTTGGTCCATGCTGAGTACTGAGGGGAAACACAAGCCTGTGTTTCAAACACAAGCCTGTGCTCTGGAGCTAGCCCCCAGCCCGCTGGAGGAGGTTAGAGCCCATTCTAAGGGGTTAAACAATCACAAGACTACAGAAGGAGTGGTCTGGGCATTCACCAGCAGAACCTCTTAAAATATTTCAAGGCCAGAAATCTGCCGCCAATAAACAGCGAGCCAAGAACTGTCCCAAGACTTCAATTACCACCTCTGTGCTGACACTCCAAAACCTTTCTCTCCAGCTTCATCTCTCATGAGCTGCAGACCTCATGTCCAACAACCTCCTGGACCTTCCAAATCTATTCCTCCTTCTGTGTTCCCACTGCAGTGAAGGGAAACCCTGATGCCCTCCTGGACACCTCCTCTTTCCTTTCCTCCGTCACCTCAATTAGGCACCAAGTTTTCTCACTTCCACCTCCCAGCTCCATGTTCACCAGGTCACTGTTCTCTCACCTAGATTACTTCAACAGCTTTGAAACTGGTCTTCCTGCCTTGTCTCTCCTGCTTCAACACCCCGTGACAGTGCCCCACGGTCACAGCTCAAAGCACGAATGGGAGAAAACTCTTCAGGAGCTCCCCAACAACTCTCAGGATGAAGTCCACACTCCTCAAAAAGGCACATAATGCCCTTTAGGATCTGGTCCTTGCTTGCCTTTCTGGTCTTGTTACCCTTTCCCCCGCTCCTCTTCACTACAACTAGACTGATCTCCTTAAATTCTTCCAAAATACTGGGCTCTCTTACTTGCTTCCTGGCCTTTGTGAATACTATTCCCTCCACTGGAATACCATGCCTTTCTTCACCCAGATAACTCCTACTGGAGATTCGGTTTTTGGCTTAAATGTCACCTCCTTTAACAAGACTTCCTTCCCTCAAGACTAAGTTAGGGGTCCCTCCTGTGCTAGCCTGACACTTACTCCCATTTAATACTCATCGCACAGATTCTACAATGTACGTGTCTGTATCACTCTTCCCCTTGGAGTATTTACTATATGCCAAAACACCATATCAAGCACTTTATGTGGATTATCTCATTTAATCTTTGCAGTAACCCTTGAGGTAGGTACTCTTATCACCCCATTTTTAAAAAGGGGGAAACCGAGCCTCAGACTTCTGCAAGAAATTTCTGCAAGGAAATGGCAGAGCAAGGATTTGAAGCCAAATCTCGCTGGCCTCAGAGACCAAGCTCTTAAGCACTGAAATCCATCAGGCTGGCTCCCCCACAGGAACAAAGGGTACTTGAGTTTTACTCCTCCAACACCCAGTCCATGCTTGAGGACCCTGGGGCAGGATGCAGCAGAAAATTACAGGAGTTTTGACTCCTAACAAGAGGCTGGAATCCTCCAGGGCTATGTACTGGGTGGAGGGGAGGCAGCACTGACTAAGCCTTTGGATGCTTTCAGACAACCCACTTCCTTTCTTGGAACACTGTGGACCAGGAGCTGGATAGGAGGAACGAAGAAGGTATGATGGGAGACAAGCATTTCTTCCTCTACTAGAGACACATTCCTCTCTGTGCTCCTTTTCAATATTTCACTGAGCATAAGCCCAGGCAGCACGGCATGATAACAGTGACCCCAGCAGCAAGAACTATGCCACCACGCTCTGGCACACACTAGGTATCAGCAATGCGCCAAGCTCCCTACAGGCTTTATCATATTTCATCCTCTTTTCAGCCCTATGAAGTACTATTCCTCCCTCTTTACAAGTGAAGAAACCGAGGCTCAGAGCCCTTAGATGATTTGTCCAAGGGTGTATAACTATTAAATAGAATTAGGATTCTAGCCCAGTTCTGTCTAACCTGGAAGTTCAGGCTCTTAATTTCCAAGTCACTGCTTCTAGGATGCATACAAATTGTCTCCAAAAGCTTATTAAAATGTAGATGCATGGGCCTTTCCTGGGTACAGAACAGGTCTGAGGTGGAAGCCCAAAATGTACTTTTTTAACAAGCTCCTAGGTGATTCTGATGTAGACCATCCACTGAGGAACAATGTACTATGGCAATGTTTTCCCAAACTGTGTTCCTCAAGAATACCAGTGTCACCAACATATGACCAGACTTATGTCATATAAGTGGAGTGGGGGGTTCCACAGTTAAGTAAGTTTAAGAAACACTTCATATTCTATCCCTCTCTGGCAAATTCTGCCTCTCTGGCAAATTTACAATGTCTATTAACAAATTAAGAATTCTGAGATGGCCTGTGGTTAACAGGTTAACAAAACTCATTAAGCTGTATTTAACAGTGTATTTCCCAAACTTATTTAACCACAGAATACTCCTTTATTAGCAATACTTACTAACATTCACTAGCCTCAGCAAATGCAGCTGAGCTTGGGAAACACTGCTAGGTTATACTTCCTCCTAACCCCAGCCCAGGCGGGCCTCTCTCCTTCCTGCCTCTGCTAAGTCTGCAATGACAGAAACTCTAAGTTCTAGCATGGGCACTCCCTCACTTGCCATGTGTGACCCTGGGCAAGCCACTTAACCTCTTTGGGCTTATTCCTCAGCTATAAATTGGGGGAATAATCCCTGCTAGCCTGCTTACAGAGCCTTCATGATTGAGATAACGGATGTCCAAATACTGTGGACAGGGCTGCACTCCCTACGAGGGCTCTTGCCACATCTTCTGATATGTGATTACACTCAGCCCAGCGCTTAGCAATATCCCATGGGACCGTGTTTTCCAATTTTTCCTGCATGGGTTTTATCTCCTAAATTAGTGTGATCTTAGGCAACTCAGGAGCCCTCTCTGAGCTAAAACGAAGGGACTCTTCTGAGGGCCCTTCCAGCACTGGCCTTCAAGGAATCTAGTAAAAATCAAAGTACTAAAAGGTAACACCTGTCACACTCTTCATAGTACCAAACGCTTTACAAGCATCACTCCATTACTCTTCATAACAGCTCTATGAAGTAGATCCTATATTTGGCCCTATTTCACAGAGGAGGAAACTTCAGCTCAGAAAGGGCTCAATGGCTCAAAACTATTTAAGTGATGGAGCGAAGGTGTGAACCTTCCTCTGACTCCAGACTGCACTTCACTACTCTAACGCTCATGTTAGCCAACAACGGATTCTGGCCACAGAATCGCCTTGCTGTGGTGTTCTTGCCTGGATCAAGATGGGCTGGCAAGTGGGGAAAAGGCATTTGCTGACAGCTCCGGGCTCTGCTGCCTAACTGCCTGGTGACTTCAAATAAATTCCATGTCTCCTTGGGTTTCGCTTTCCTGTGTGTGAAATGGAAGTGCTGGACTCAGTCAGTAGTCGAACAAGCTCGTTTGCGCAGCCTGCTAAACCCACAGGTTCTCCTGATTATTCAGATGCAGTACGTCAAGGGTGTACTTTTATCAACTCCCCAAAAGATACCGACAGAACCAGTGCTCTAAACGTTCTGTTGGCGTTGATGACCCCGCCTGTGGCCCCAGCGGGATCCTGGGAAAATATGGGGCCCAGGCCAAGCCCAGTCTGACTCTGTGGGGTCCAAGAACCCCAAATCTTCCCGTGCACGACGTCAAAGGGGGCGCGACACGACCTCCCAGACGTGCAGTCCTGCGTGACGTGAGCCAGGCGCGACCGACCATCCCTTTTCCCTTCTCTCCTGCGCGAAACCTCGTTGAAGCCAACCTCAGCGTGGGAAAGGCGCGGAGGAGGCGGGGAGAAAGAGAAGCAGGGGATCCCGGGCCTGGACTTGGCGAGGCACCCACTTGGATTCGCCCGCCCCTCACACACTCACCTGCCCGTAGGGGTAGCTGGCCATGGCGACTCTGACGTCTCACGTCGCCGTGGGGCGGGACTTTCCGTCTCAAACCCGCCTCCTCCTGGGCGTGGGGGCGGGGCCTATTCTGATTGGATGTCCGCAACTATCAATCCTAGGCGCATGGGTCGACGGAAGTGACGCTATAGGGCGGCGATTTGGTGCCTCCCAGAGACGCTAGAGAAGCTAAGGATCCGGAGACGTTCCCAGAAATCTTCTTCGCTGTACTGGCGCACCTGTTCCTCTCTTTCCTGCCCTAGAGTAGGCTCCAGGGCTGGTCGGGCCCGGGTATTTAGGGCGAAGCTTGGGTGGTATGTTGCAGCGGTGGCCATGATTTAACCTGGCAAATGGGACGCATGATAGTGGCGTAGTTGCTGTCGTCACTCAAAGTTTCCAGCTGAGGAAGGCCCATGCGGTTACCGTGACGACGGGGAACAGATGGAGGCCTCCGGGGAAGGCTAGAGGCAAGGGCGAGAAGTTACTGCGTTCTAATGTCAGGCACCACGTGTCAGATAGCAGCTTTGGAGTGGAATCTATGGTGTTTGGACAGGAAAATTCCAAACCGTCAGAATGGGAGGGAAATTAGATCATCTAGGGCCCCTTCTTTCATAAATGGGGAAACTGAGGTCCAGAGAAGCAGTGACTTGCCCTAGTTCAGTATGGGTTAGGGGCAGAGTGTAACCTAGAACTGGGGTCAGTGAATGTCCCAGTTCTCATCAGGGAAGTCTTGAGGACTGGTGCCAAAGTAAGTAAAATCCTGGTGACTAAGTGACCTCATAGTCATGTACTTGCCTGTTCATGGTTCAGGCTCTCCACTTGTTTGCATGCTCATTTAATTTGTTAGTTCTTACATGCGGGCACAGATTGTGTCAGGTTTTGCTTGTCATTATATCTCCAGGACCTGTATTTTTAAAAAATTAATTAATAGTATTATGAGGTGCTTTCCATTCTGGCCCATCTAACCATCTCGCCAGTGTCACCTACAGATTGGCACTTGCCAACTACCTCTACAAGGATCAGATTAAGAGCTGCTGTAGCTGCTGACCTTCAACACCCCCTGAAAGGAGTTCAGAGTGGAGATCAGGAATGAGGCACTCTGTGCTCTGGGAAAAACTGGCAGAACGGGTTTTCAGATAGAGGAGACAATTTTATGAGCCCAATTCTTCATCTCCTCGTATCTAGAAAAGCAGGAAAATCCTCCATGGTGACATCTTCCCCTCATGACTAGCAGTAACCTTCTGCAAAAAACATGTGCTTGACCGTGTGTACTCCCCCTTCACCAAAATCACATGTATACTGATCTTCCCCCCAATCTCTTTGGAGCAGTTTTTCAGATCTATCTGAAATGCTGTCTCCTGGGCTGTAGTCCTCATTTTGCCCCGAATAAAACTTAACTCACAACTCTCAAGCTGTGCATTTTTTTCAGGCAACACCAGGCACTTTCCAGAATCACAGTGCTGATCATGCTGCTTGCCCACGGGAAAGCCTACAATGGCTCCTCTTCATCTCTACCTGCAAAATAAGGCCCAGCCTCTGCGTCGTCACCCCAGGCCCTTCACAATTTGGCCCAACCTTCACTTTTTCAATCCTGTCCTACAGTCCCTGTCTGTCTGCTGCTCTGTGCTCCTGTGTTCAGTTCCACCATTCAGCCCCCTTTCTTTGGAATGGGGATCTTGGTTTTACCACTTGCTAACTCTATGACCTTGGGCAAGTGATTTAACTTCTGAGTCTCAGTTTCCTCAGCTGTCAGAAACCAATATGTAAAGAGATCCGAAAAAATGAGCTTATGGCACCTGTTCATGCCCAGACTTATGCTCAAACCACTCCTTTCCCGGAACCAGCAGCCCTCCCAAGTCCAGTCCTTCAAAGGTCAGTTCCAATCCCATCCTGCATCTAGCCGTCCCACATTCCCCGCAGCTCCAGAGTTAGCCACGCTCTCGCCTGCCTCCCAGTGCCCTTGGTACTGTCACTGTGCTATATTCTAGCCTGCCTGTACACGAGTTCTCTTTGATATGTTTCCCAAAACCTGTTCCTCTCCTTCATCTCCAAAAATCCCCCCAGCCTCTCAGGCCAGAAACCTAGGATCATTCTTGTGTGGCCTCTGTTTCTCCACATACTCTCCCACTTCCCTGTGCTCTAGTTCAAAAATAGACCCATATCTGCTCTTTTCTCCAGGTTTGCACTGTCACCCTAGTCCAAGACACCGTCATCTGTGGCCTGGATCATGACCATAGCTTCCTGATCCACGTCCCTGCTTTCACTCTTTCCCCCACATTCTATTTTTCACAGGGCAGCCAGAACGATTGTCTTAAATATAAATCAGATAATGTCACTCCTGGACTTAAACTCCTTCAGAGGCTTCCAATAACTCATAAGAACATCTAAACTCATCCTTATGACCTTCATGGCCCTACATAACCAAGACCCTGCCTGCGTCTGCAGCCCCACTTCCTGCCACAGCAGTCCTCAGGTCACTCCAACCATGCTGGCCTGGTCTCCACCCCTGGAACGTACCAAGCTCATTCCCACCTCTAGATTTTGGATTAGCTCTTCCTTCTGTCTGGAATGCCCTTCCCTTGGCTCTTCACTGGCTAGCTTCTCCTTGCCATCCAGGTCTCAGTTCAAATATCCCCTCCTTGCGTGCGGGAGGGGGACATTCTTTGACACCACAAATACAGTAGCATTGCCCCTACACACATTTTAGTCATCTATGGTATCACTATGTCTCATTCTTCCATAACACTTGTCATTACTTGAATTGTTCTCTTTAAAGTTTACATGTATATCGTAGGATTGTCCTTTTCTTATTCACTCCTCTATCCTCCGTGCCTAGAATAGTGCCTGGCATGCGTTCAATGACTATTATAGTTATTATTAGTAGTAGTATCTTGTATTGAATGCTTACTAGGTGCCAGACATTGTGCTAAGTACAGTGTGTTGTTTCATTTTCACCACAGTCCTTTGACATAGATACTATTACCCATTTATAATGAGGAGCTGAGGTTGATAGAGGCTAAGTGACTTCCGACTATCAGAAGGAAATGGAGAAGGCAGCATTTGAAGGCAGGTCCACAACCTTTTAACTACTCAGTACTTAGTAGTTGGTAGGTCTTATCTTCTTTACCTTTGTAAACCAGCCTCCCCCCACCCCCGCCCACATAGTTCAAAAAACTGGTGGAATCGAACGGCAAAATCTCAGGAAGAAGCCCTGCGGTCTGGGTTGAAGGTCAAGGGAGAGAGAAGAGTGACACCTGGCTTGCAAACTGGAGCAGTGTGAGGCACGCTTATTTTACTCCACAAACATATTAACCTGTTGAGTTCCCACCATTTGCCAGGCTCTGTTCTAGGGGCTGAGGATTAAGCTATGAGAATTTCACGCCCCAGCCCGGGGCTCTGCCCATCACAGGGCCCATACGAGGACATTCTATTGGATGTCTGTGCTATTTGGGGGCAAGGGTATCCAAGTCGTCTCTCAGGCAGTCAGAGGCCAGCCAAAGCCAAGTCCAGCGCTGTGCCTCGGAAGACCTGCAGCAGGACCAGGTGTGTTTATTTTGGAGAGGGCCGGGTAAAACGGAGATCAGGATCTTCCAAAGACTGAAAAACAATTAACTAATTTCCAAAACCTCAGCTACCTGAGGCAGACAGAGGTGGGTGGAGAAGTTCCTGTTTTTGTTTCAGCTTTAGCCAAAGGGGGAAACTTGGATTCCAGCCCTTTTTAGAGCACAGAGTACTTTCCTGAGTTCATGGAAGCCCCATGGTTGACCCATTAGAGGTGAGGCATAGCTTGGTCATGGAAGGACCATCCACTGGAAACTATGGCCACCCCTGGAGACACATCATTCCCTCCAGGCCTCCTGTCTCAGCACCAAGCCCCAGTATTGCTTACTGAGAGGGAATACCAATACCCATTTAATTACTATGGGATTAATTCTCTTTGATTCCGACTAGATCCAGTTCCAAAATTTAAATTCCAGTTGCATGCCTTGGATCAGAGGGTGATTTGTAGCTTTCCACAGAACCAACAGAAAAATGAGAACAGCAGACAACTGGCCACACTCCCCTAACACAGGATCATATGGAGGCTGCACTGATACATTCTATTCCCCTAAACTATTCAGGACAACGACAAAATGATCTAGTCTTACAGAGGGCTTAACGGACCACATGTGAAGAGTCTAAATAGATTCTGTTGAGTTCTGGTGACAGGGAAAAAATATTCAGACAGAAAAGAAGACAAATTCCAGAAGGCATCAAAGTCAGGGATTTTTCTCTGCAGAATAAACACGCAGCAGCCTTTTCTCCATCTTACAGAGCAGAGGGTTTCTCAAATTAAGAATTCCCTGTTAGGCAAACCTGGCTCGACACAGCCTCACGTGAAACCCTTGCTTCCCACTGTCTCTCCCTCTCGCACTCCACATTCCAACCACATGCACTGTCTCTCATCACTCAGCGTGCTGTCCTCAGTCATCTCTGGACCTTGACATGTGCTGTTCCCTCTGCCTACATAGATCTCTGTCTAGACAAGATTAGGTCTCTCAGCTCTGTGCTCCCCTGGCGCCTGGTACTGCCCCATCATCCCACGTTATTGTAACTGCTTGTTTAACTCTCTGCTCTCCACCTAGACACTGTGGAGGCGGGGATCCTGTCTGTCTAGTTTGCCTCTGAATCCCCAGAGCCTGGTACAGTTCCGAGCACAAAGTAGAAAGAGGTAATGGACTCATCAAGTTAGATATTGCCAATCTGAATGATCTGTGTGTTGCCTGAAAAGCCTGGAATAACTACACTAAGAAATGAAGACAGATGGGAAAGTGAGAGAGCTGCCTTTTGAAAGGAGGGGAAGGGGTGCACCCCTCCTTCCTTTCTCTAAAAGCTTACCCAGCTCCTGAACTTACCAGCAAAATCCATGGATTTTTTTTTTGCTGACCATGGTAACAGAGACTATAAAATTCAGGTTTCCATCTGGTTCTTCATGGTCCAAGAGGATACAGCAATTTCAAACTCCGGGGAGACAAACACTCAAATCATGAAAGCTTAAACCTAGCCTGTCACAGAGCCCCCTAAGAGTAGTATGAATTTGACTCAAGAAGAAAAGTGAAGAAAACATCATTTACTCTGTAAGGATCGGTTCCCTGGTGGTCCTCAGAGGGCTTGAGTTTGATGTTTCCTCATAGCGATTTTCCCCCTCTGGCCTTCAAAGCCAACCTGCTCAATTCAACAGCTGGTCCTTGCTTCCCTTTCTTTCTACTCACACCAACGTGCTTCTTATCACGAGGCCCATCATCGGTTAGTGCTTCACAGACTGGGTGGAAAGGAAGCTGGCCTTCCAATGGGAGCACTTTAACATCTGTCCTCATCCGCTGTCCAAAACTGGCTGCTACTTCAATGCAAAGAGGATGAGTTTGCTTTTTAATGTTTTATGTCAGACTCAGGGTTAACTGAGAATTGCTGGTGAGAGATAAAATAAGAATTGGCTCCTTTAGAAACATCATGTGAGGCACTTGGCATGCTCAGGAGTCTGCCTGATTTCATTTCCCTGGCCATCGGCACACCTCTGCCCCTGGCAGGAAAAAAAAATAGGGCAAAGGTTCTGAAAACCTCTCGGTATTGGGGGCTCAATGGGAGAAGGGAATTTTCAAAACTGTGCTGGACGTGCCAGCTCAGGAGAGATTTTACGGCCAGTTTGAAGGCTTCAGGCAGTTTGGATAAGCATCTGGACTCTGGGTACATTTCTCAGCCTGCTCTGTGATCCCTTTGAAGTTTATCCAACTTGAATAAACCTTCCAGAAAGCTGGGGCCAGTAAAAAACCTTTCTTTGGAAGTCCCTCTGGATGTGCCCTGTTGATTTCTCACAGAGCAACCAGCCCATCAGGACAAGAGATCTGAAAAGCAGAAAAGGAAGAAGCTTGAGATAGAATGCTTCTGTAATATTCAACTTGCTGTCTTTTTTTCTTTTTCTTCCTAGCCTTTTTACATATGGAGAAGGAGGCAGCAGATAGATCAGCAAAGTCCCAGTGGACTTTGAGGACAATGAATTCAGATCTGATTGTGGTTTGCCCATGACCCCTTTGCACTGATGCAATCTGTTTCTGAAGGCCTAGACTAAGAGGTACAGGAAAAGCACCACACGAGCTAGATTAACAAAGAATAACAAAAGATGTCATGCGCCGTCCAGGAGAGCTGGTGACAGGGCCATGCACTGGTACAGGCAGGAGTTTCCATGTCATTTCCTGGAGAAGCAGCAGTCCCTC
Source organism: Tursiops truncatus (assembly GCF_011762595.2). NCBI lineage: Eukaryota > Metazoa > Chordata > Mammalia > Artiodactyla > Delphinidae > Tursiops > Tursiops truncatus. The sequence goes on along the minus strand of NC_047034.1, from coordinate 158,993,392 downwards.
GTTGCCTGGGCCAGGGGCTGCGACCTATCGTTCCTCCTGTTTGCACAGGCTTTCTAATCATGGAATTACTGGAGCAGCAAGAAGAGAACCATGTGTGCTTGGAGGTGCCGCCAGGCAGATGAATGCACCTCAGCAGCAAGTGGCAGTTCCCAAGGTGCACCTGGACTGGCTTTGGGTCACACCCAAAAAGAGGTGGGTGGGGTACCAAACACTGGTTTCTTAAAGGGAAGCAAATAGGGAGAGGCCTTTATGAGCTGCAAGCAGGGTCTTCAAACCCACCTTTGGCTCACCCATGGGAAGAGGCTGAGCGATGCCCCGTCTCTGACTTGGAGAAGTGTGCCACGAAGGATAGGACACAAGGTCCAGAGGCCCAAAGGTTGACTCAGAAGTATCTGGAGAGGAGAGCTGAGTTGGGGGCCACCTATACAGCAGCATCCCACAGCTTGACTGGTTGACCACAGACGATGAAGGAAATGCCCTCTTTTGACCCTGGGACCAAGTGACAAGAGGAGGATGACAGGGAGATGCAGCTGCAGCCCCAGAGAAACCCCAATGGAAGTGAGATTGCAGATAGTTTTGTTTCTTTGTTTATTGATAAAAAAATATTAATAGCAATTAAAAACCCAAAACATTCACAACCCATCCAGAATCCTATAAGTTTTAGCCATTTGTTCCCAATGGAGTCCTTCATCTGATGGAAATGGTGATTTCAGCCAAAAGGCCCCTTCATGTTTTTCATGGGTGGGTACTCTTGCTCCATTGGCATGGCCCCAAAGCAGTCAGAGGGGTTACAGTGGCCGGCCTTGCCCGGTGGGCCCATGGAGCCTGGGGCGCCAGGGATGCCAGGAATGCCTTGCTGGCCCATCGGCCCAGTTGCACCCATCTTGCCATATCCTGGAGGACCTTGAGGACCTAGGGAGGAAGGAGTCAGAGAAGGAAAATCAGGAAACCCAGATCACAAGAAAAGAAAACATAATAGTCATGGTAAATAATACCTTACATTTGATAAATATTTCTCCAGTTACACCATATTTTCATGAAGACCTGATCTGATCCTTACATTAGTTTAACGATAACAATAATACTACTGGCTAGTTTTATTCAGAGTTTCCACGTGCCAGGCACAAGGCAAGTGCTTCTTCTGCATTATTCATTGAATCTTCACAACAATTCCATGAGAAAGAAACTATTATCTCATTCTGGAGACGAGGATACAGGCTCAAAGACGTCGCCCACCTTCTAAGTGGTGAAGCTACACCTCAGAGCCAGGCTATGAAGCTTTAGCCATTTCCCTCTTAGGCTCGTCAAGGTCACAGAGCCAGTAAGAGGATGAGCAGGACCTGGACTTGCGTTCCCTGGCCCCACCACATCGAGCTCTCTTCCACTGTGTGGTGCGAGCCCAGGTTAGGACTTGCGGGCAGGCACTGGGTCTTCCACCGCATCCCCGACACCCGCCCCCCTCCCCACGCACACTCTCACACACGCCCTCGTAGAGTATCTTACACGCAGTGGCATTACTCTAAATGATGGTTGGTAGGCCTGTGGTTACTTCAGGTTCTACACAACTATGTTACAGAAGGAACATAAAGAAAGGCGATCTCAACTGCTCCAGATTCATGGTCTCAAAGGCTGGCTTTTCCTACCTGGGGGGCCGGGGAGACCAACTTCTCCTGCAATGCCAACACCAGTGTCTCCCTTTTCACCTTTGGTACCAGGCAATCCTGGAACAAAAGGAATAAAATAAGAGGCCCCACCCCTGAGTAGAACAAGGACACACCCAGCAGGATTATTCGAAACACACGCATACACACAAATGGCGTATTCACAACAGACCTCATGCAATGCTCGTGTTTGCCCCCAAGAGCTAGGTATGCACCTCAGTAACCGGACGGCAGACCTACCTCTCATCCCGGGCAAGCCCTGCCGACCTTCTCTGCCAATCTGACCAGGGAGCCCAGGTGATCCCGGGGCACCTGGCCGGCCCGGGGGACCATCCTTCCCTGGGGGGCCTGGTCGTCCCGGAGCTGCTGCCATCTCCATGGGAAACTGCATCCTGGAGGTGTAGTAAGCCATCCTCTCTGTAAGAAAGGTCAGGGACAGGTCACAGGGTGCCCCCCAGGGACTCAGAACGACTGCAGATGCTACAGACAGGCCCCCAGCATGGAATCCAAGACAGCCTTTCTTCAGAGGGATGTCAGAGCAAGGAACGTGTGGGTGGATCTCTTAAGTGGTCTCCTGTGCCCTAGCCCCACCTCGCTCCTCGCTCTCCACCGTGAGCTTCCTGAAGCACAGATCTGATTACAGCATCTCTCTTCTCCATTGGCCTTCCTGAGTTCACCACTGGCTTCAGAATAAAGTCCAGACTCCTTGCTTGGCATTCAAGGTCTGCTTCCCAAGCAAGATGTCTAGCCCCTTCCGGAAAGGTCCATGTTTTCCCCAGTCCCTAGCCTGTCAATGTTGGACAAACAAATGAACAGGAAAAAAAGCTTAAAATGAAACCACAGCAGCCTTCTTAGAGCTGCTGCTTGCCCCTTTATTTAGAGCTCACTCTATGCAGACTCATTTGATATCAGTTTTCTCGTCTGTCTCCTCTGCTCCAGCGGGGGCTTGGGGAGGGCAGGAGGGAATCATTCTGTCTCTGAACAGAGCAGGTGGCAGGAAAGGCTGAAGCCTAATTGAACATATGCCTGTAAGTGGGAGAGCAAGGTAAGTAGGGGTGGAGGGGGGAGGTGGATATTGAGCTCTAAGGAAAAGGAGGCCGGGGCGGGGTGGAGAAGCAGCTGGGAAGGGCGAGCAGCACCCACTGCCACCCAGCCAGCTGCCAATTACCGTCAAACATTTTAATGATCTCTTGTCTGATGAACCTCTTGATTTCATCATAATTCACCATGTCTCCCTGAGGAGAGAGAAGAAACCTGCCTCAGTAATACTTCCAAGCCTGAGGCTCATCTCCCCTGGGGATGGACTTCGTGGAAGTAAAGGATGGGGAGGGAGGCAAGGGTCCCAGGAGCCTCCCACAGATACTTAACCCACTGTCCTAACCCCCTGAAGTGGTACAAAACATTTCGAGAGTCAGTGCATTTTTCTGGGGAAAGGGTCCCCAATCCCCTCAACTCGCCCACACAGTTAAGAACCACCCATAAGGGGGTCATGCTCCTTCCTGTAGAGTGTCAGCAAGAGCTTCTAAAATGGTCCACGCTCTACCCCACAGGCCTGCTCTGTTGGGCCAGTGCCCATGGCTGCCAGCCTCCCCGCCTTACCATGGAGCCAGGCACCCCGGGCAGACCAGGGCTCCCCGCAGGTCCCGGAGATCCAGGGTGGCCTCTCTCTCCTGCAGGACCCGGCGGCCCAGAAGGTCCCATGGAGCCACTCTTGCCAGGCCCACCAGGCATGCCAGCTCTTCCCTTCTCCCCTGCCTGGCCCTTCTGCCCTGACGGTCCCGGGTCACCCTGCAAGGACAGGAAGTCACAGTCCAGCATTGCCGAGTGCTGTCAAGTCTACCTCACGATGTCTCAGCAATCTGCTCCTGTCTTCAGCCCCCTACCTGGCCCCCGGCGTCTCCCTCTGGACTGTGCACAGGACCTTGACATGTTGCCCCATGTCGCTGCCCCCAAAGCAGTCCTTCTAAAGGACAGTTTTCATGTTGTTACTCCCTACTTAGAAATTCTGATGGCTCCCAGCTGCCCTCAGGATAAAGGTCTAATTCCTTGGCCAGGCATTCAAGGCCATTCATGATGCGGTCCTGACCACATCTTCTCCAGCCTCGTTGCACCTCCAGCCACACCTCACTGGTTGTAATTCTGACTCGGCCGTGTGTCTTAGTCCTCCCTGCCTGGACTGCCTTCCCCTCCTCTCTCCGCGGTGCACTCCTCCTACTCAGCTGAAATGTCCCTGTTCTCTGTGCAGCCTCCCTGACGCCCTAAGCTGAGCTGATTGCTCCCTCCCTCTGATCCCACGGTGCTACGTCTAATCTTCCTCAGTAAAACCTGCCACGCTCCAGTGTAAGTGTGACTGAACTAAGTGGGCACCTCTTGTTCAGGGACCTCTGTTTGTCCAAGGCTAGGACAGAGGGCCTGGCGGGTAAGCAAGGCCAAGCGGACGCTCGCAGAATGAATGAATGAATCAATCAATCAATCAGGAGTGAATGAACCTTGGAACAGCCCCTCGTGAGAAGTTGTCAGAGACGAGGTTGCTCCAAGTTCTGCCCACATTTTTCCCTGCCCACTGGCCTTCCTCTGTCTCCTCTCCATGGCTAAAGTCAGAGCTTAGAGTTGGGCTTAATCAACTCATGAGCTGCTCCTCTCAAACCCGGCCAGTGCCCACTCACCTTTGGACCAGGGGGTCCGTACATTCCCTGTTTTCCAGGGGGTCCCTAGAAGAAAGCAAAAGTCAGGGATCAAGTCTGGGCAGCGTCTCCAAGGTGTCCAGGAAAGACAGGTGCCGTGAAAGGACCTCCCACAGTGTTAGGTCCCCAGGCCGTGTCCACTGGGCTCTGTGTGAGAAAGGATGTCAACCTCCCTGCCAACAAGAGCGGGGACATCTGGAAGGGAGACTCATGTTCCTGGGGTGTGGCCGTGTATGATCGTGTTGGTTGGGTCTCTTGTCACGGACAAAAAGAGGTGAGAAGTCAGAATGAAAGGGAGGGCCTGGCTAGAGCTGGTGCCCAAGAAATGTTTATTTGGAGTATTATTATGATTATTGGCTCTTTTTGACCAAGTATACGGTTAAAAAAAAAAAAAAAAGTGAAAAGCAAGGCTCACTCTCATCCTTTTCCCCTAGTCCCCAGTCCCTCTCCCCAGAAGAACAAGGGCACCGGTTTCCTGTATATCTGTCCAGAGACAGTCTGTGCAAACAGGGAGCATTCACTGAATGAATGAAGAGGGGTCAAGGCGAAGCTAGGAGCAAGAAGCAGCATCCCCAAGAGAAAAGGAGGAGCCCAGCACAACGGTACCTCTTTGCCAGCTTCACCATCTGCACCAGGTTCACCCTGGGGAGTAGAGAGCAATGGAGCTGTGGTGAGTGCCAAGCCAGCTGGGCATTTCATGCCTCACCTCGCCCACCAGGCATGGCCAGCCCCAGTTCCACCGAGAAGTCACGATCCTCCCCACTTCCCCCCGATGCTCCAGGCACAGGCTGTGGAAACTTAGACCCCACCCCACCCTCCAGCCTGCTCCCGGCCGCCCAACTGACTGAGCTCTATGGGGGAAGAGCAGACTGCACCTGCCCTGCTCTTTGCTTGAGATCCTGGCATCTCGCACATTCCCTGGCTCTGAGTGTATGTTCAGTGTTTGCTGAATGAAGGTGTGAACTCTGAATCTCTGGCCTTGATGAGGTCGCAGAGATCGGCCAGGGCAGCCTAGTGTCCGCTCCCTCCCCAAAACAGGGGAGGCTGCTTCCAGGGCCCTGCCATTTCTAGTGGGATGCTGGGGAAGAGGAATCTGTGATTGCAAGGCAACTGACACATTCATCCGGGGACCCTGGAGGCTCCTGAGCCTGTAGGCAGGAGGGATGGAGGGTTGGTGGGACCTGCCTGCCCAGGGTCTGCAGCAGGAATCAGATGAGTTGGAGGCAAGACTCGGCCCGTCCGATTACTCCTGCATAGGCTAGAGTCATCCACCCCATTCCAGGACACCAGCCCCAGGGGCATTGCTACTGCTCCCCAGAAGGAAGTCTGCTTGGGTGGAAAACACCCTGACCTGGGGACTAGGAGACATGGGTCCCTGCCTCAGTCCCCGGGGAGATTTTTCATCCCTGAGACTGGCAGCCAGTTCCACCTGATGTGGCCACCTGTCTGGAACCTTTGAAAGAGAAAGTATCGCAGAGTGGCTCCGGACGCAAGTTCTGGAGTCAGGCAGCCTCTTGCACTCACTAGCTGTGGGACTCTGGACAACCTACTTAACCTTGCTGAACCCTGGTTTCCTCATCTGTAAAATGGGGACAATCCGACCTACTAAATAGGGTTGTGGTACAGATTAAATGACAAAATGTCAAGCACATTTGTAGGTCACCATTTGTAGGTCACCATTCAGCATTGTCACATTGTCAGTGACCAATATATCACAGCTCTTAGTATAAACTCTAGCTGAAACTAAGGAGTGGTTTCTGAGCTGTTGCAAGAGCTCCAGCAGTAGCGCAGCGTTTCTGGTGCCTGACATTTACAGGTTTTCTGTGGTTACCAACAGACTCCCCTGGGGAGGGGGCGGGGGTGGAACGGGGGCCAGTCTCCCCTGTCCGACACCTAGTGGGGGGATCTGTACAGCGGTGCACGGCTGGAGGCAGCGGTCTGCTGTGTGATCGGCCCAGTGCTGGCTTGTACAGCTTGTCCTTCTTTCTAAATAGGACGTGATCCTCAGGCACAATCTCCGAGCTGCCATCGTCTGTGCTAAATGCCTCCCCTTCCCTGGAGGCCTCAGAAGTGCAGGGCTGCGTGCAACTGACAAAGCCCACTGGCCCTTTCCCCCGGGCTGTGCTGCAATATGTGGGGTCTTACCGGGGGGCCAGGGTGTCCAGGGGGACCAGGCTGGCCCGGAAGACCTGAAAGGCCCCTTTCTCCAGTGGATCCTCGGTCTCCTTTCGGGCCCTAGGGAAAAAGACAGGGATGGTGAGAGGGAAAAGTGAACCCCACGCAGCCAGAGGCAGACATTGTGCGCCAGGGGCCATGACCCCCACCCTAAGGCCGCACACGGGGAGGTGGCGCTGCCTGAACCTGGGGAAGGACCCTGGGATGGCCTCCAGGCTTCTCCAAAGGTCTTCACCACAGGCCAGTGAGGGAGATGTCTGGACGCAGGAGAGGCCGATGCCAGGGAAGGAGAGGGGCTGGGGACACGCTGCTCTCCAGCCCTCACCCCCCACCCCACCCGGCTCCCTCTGCGAGGAGCCTGCAGCAGAGCAGGGCTAAACTCCGGGGAGGGAGGGACAAGGGGAGCACGCCACTCACCACTGCAGAGATTCCAGCTGGGCCTGGCTGGCCTGGAGACCCCGGAGGCCCCTAAAGAGAGCCAGTCAGTGGGATGGAAAGACGCTCCAGTAATAAGGTCCCGGAGGCAGCGAAGGACCAACAGCAAGAACACGCCCTAACCTTGTCATGACTGCTCCATTCTCTTCCCCGAACCCTCCTTCCTTCTGCTCTTGCACTTGACCTACGCCAGAGCTGAGGCCTGGGGGGCCCTGAACACACAAGACCCTCATGCCTGCCGCAGGCCGAGTGGTACCTCTGGGGCCCGCACGGAGGGGATGATCTGGGAGTCAGAGCCAAGTGCAGAGGGAGTAAGGTACATGCTACGTGGGCCTGGGTGTCTTCTGAGTACCCCCCCACACCCCCTGCCGCCTTCCTTCTGTTCTCTGGGAAGAGCAGAGACCAGAAGCTTTCCTGTGCGCAGCCGGGGGGTGAGGGGCAAGGGCTCAGCACCGACTCCAACGTCCTCACAGAGAAGCCCCAAGCTCCCTGGTCTCCTGCCGCTCACGTGCTGCTGGAGGGCGATGAGCCTGAAACATGCAGGAGGGCTCCCGCCTGCCCTATCTCTCCACATCCTGCCCCTGAGGCTCAGCTCAAATGTCACCGCCCTGGTGGTCAGAGCTACACTTTCTCTAAACCCCAGGGCACACAGGTCTCTCTCAGAGCACTTCCCTCCATGCTCCCAGATGGAAAATTCCAAAGGCACAGGCTCTGTTCTACTCATCTCAAGCCTCCTAAGGCAGGAATGTCCAGCACTGAGACTGGCACACAGCAGGGCGCTGGGCTGGATGGACAGAGGTGGGAAGAGGAACGCTGCACACCCCCCAACCCCCCAGGGGGTCTCCGATGCGGACACAATTCAGAGTGTGTGACTCCTTCTTTCATCTGTAACGTGGAGGGGACCGGACTAGACCTGGGGTCCCCAGTCCAAGGTCTCTGGACACCTTGAGATCCATAAAAATAGTGATGAGGACCTGAGAATTCCTTTTTTGGGGGGTTCTGCACTATTCTTAACATTTCCAAGAGCCTTCTGGAAAGTGTACAGCCAGCCTCAACAGGGCTCTCTGGAACCCCACCAGCTCGGCATGGTCACGCTGATCAAAGACGCCCACTGGCAGTCATCTGTGTTACAGATGAGTAAAGTAGACGGGAAAGCCATTATTGCTTAATAAACATCCTCTCCAAGTCACCCTTTCTCAGTAAATACACCACCCACTCACCCAGCTGCCCGAGGCGAACCGAACAGGAGTCGTCCTCGATTCCTCTCCTTCTACCGCCTCCTGCCCCCTCCCCATCCAGGTCACGAGCAAGTCCTCTATCTACCTCCAGACACTTGCGGGATCTGTCCACTGCCACCAGCTCCACCGCCATCATCCCTCCGCTGATATCTCTGATGTCATTTGCGCACCCAACCCCCTCCTGCCCATGCCCCCGAGGTCCTCCACCATCTGCTTCAGGTCCTCTCCCAGCTCAGCTTTCCCGTTCCCACTCACACCCTCCTCGGACTCCACTCCCGCCACGCTGACTCTGAAGCTCCCCAAGCCCTCCCTGCCTCAGGCCCTTTGCAGCAGATGCACCCCTGCCGGGATGCTCTTCCACCAGACTGCTCGACAGCTGGCTCCTTCTTGTCATTCGGGCCCCTGCTCAAAGGCCACTTCTCCCGTAAAGTCGCCTCCCAGGCCCTCTATGACAGCACATCACTGCCTGATCCTTCTGCGTTAATCTGTCTGTTGTGCCTGTGTGGAAGCTCTGGGATCAGGGGACCTTGTCTATCTCACCGTAGCCCAGGGCTTGGAACAGTGCCTGGTGTGGAGCAGGTGCTCAATAATTACTTGTTGAATAACTGAATGATCTTTGTTTGATAAGCAAACTCGAATGTGCCCAGAATATCAGAAAATGGCGAAAAGCCGGGGAACCGCTGGATGGGTGAGCCCAGAGCCCCTTACTGCTCTACGTGGCTGGCACTGCTGCTGCGGTCAGTTCTTTCGGGTCATCACCAGCTTGCCCACCACCACCCAGCCCAACACAGTCTGAACTCTCACAGAGACAGAGACGAAAACAGAGTAACTCACAACGTGGCCAGGGGGGCCGGGTCTTCCCTGGGGTCCCATGGCACCAGGCTCACCCTGCAGGAGGGAGAAAGAGGAAGAAACAACACAGAAACAGACTTACACACACAGGCTGTGAGGTAGGAGAACGCTGAGCACAGCAGGTGGAACACCAATGGCCAGAAGAGCTGCGTTGAGTCCTGGCCTCTAGGCCTAAGCCTTCTGGGGACAGGGGACCAGCCCTGCCCATGAGTATGGTTGGAGGGGGAAGGTAGAGCCCAGGCCTCTATGGGTTAATAACCCAATAGCCCATAGGGAGAGGAAATCGGTTATAAACTTAAGAGGAGGAAGGTCAAGATGTGCAGTGTTGGGCAAAACCTCCCTCAGAAGGCAAGGAGAGGAGGCTGCCACTTTGCCAGCGAAGGGGGAGGGAGTGGCCGCGTCCTGGACTCAGCAGAACCCAAGGGCTGTCTAAAGGCAGCACGCACAGACCCCGGGCCCTTACCTCTGCTCCGGGGCGGCCACTGCTGCCCGGGGGACCAGGCTTTCCACAGTCACCCTGGAGGAGAGAGGGGCAACTGAGGCTCACCAGACCGCCATTTGGCTCCCACACCCCAAGCCGACCCCACATCAGAGGAGTCCTGCCACATGCCCCGGCTTCGGCCAGGGGCTCTCTGATGCCCTCGGGCTGGCAGATGGCAAAGCCCCAACCCAGTCTGCCAGGCACCGGTGGCCTCAGAAGGCCTGGATGCTGGGATGGCATCTTAGCCAAGGGTCAGGTGGCACTCCACTCCGGCCAGACTGCCACATCTGCCCGGGGTCAGACCTTGAGAAAAGCTGAGAAAACCCGGTTGGCAGAAGTCACCAGGCCCTTACCTTCAGTCCTGGGAGGCCGGGATGGCCCGGTTTTCCCTTGAAGCCCTGGAAGAAAAAGCAGGAGCTGCCACGTCCCTCACCTCAAGCAGAGGCCACCTCCCACTCCTCTTTCCTCAGGTTAAACAAGTCAAATCCATCCAAAGTCATAACATGTCCACAGGGGATGTGGATTTGAGCTGCCCCACCCATCAGGGCACCCGTCCAGCTTTGCAACCTCCCAGCTCCCAGCTCCTTCCTGCAGCTCAACTTACCGGGGGTCCCATGAGTCCGGGGGGGCCAGCAGGACCAGGGTCCCCCTAGGGAAAGAGACCAGGGGCACTGAGACAAGAGCTTTGTTCAGCTTGTACCCACTCATTCACCAGTCTCCCCCTTTCTCCAGCCCCTCCCCCAGCTCTCCCAGGATGGAGGGATTGTCACGTGGGGCACAGGGACGATTCCAAGCCGGGCTCAGCCTCTGACTGGCTGTGCACGCTGAGTGAATCCCCGTCCCTTTCTGAACCTCAGTTTTCCTTCTTTTGCGTACAGAAGGGGGTTGACCTTGATGCTCTGCCCTTTGCCATGGCCCCATCCTTTTCAGATGCCCCAGCAAAATCGGATCCAAGGAGCCAGGGCCACTCAAGTCCTTCCCTGTCTGCAGCCTATTCTTTCTGACACCCAGCCTAGTTTCTTCAGCTGATTGAGTTTCTGGGTATAAATTTACTCCCTTCACTGCCTGCCTTTGGTGAGACCCAGCTCATCCAACCTGGTTAAGGCAACTGGGAGAACAGAGAAATCGGGGGGCTCTGGTGCCATTGGAGAAGTGGGGTGCGGTGAGAGGCAGACCGAGGGAAGGTGGGGCACCTCCTGCAAGAGGTGTGGGGCAGTGGAATTCAATTCCCTTCATCAGGGTTCCCTTGACTTTGGCTCTTGGAGAAGGAGGTAGAAGGAAGGGGGTGCCCTCCTGGGCCCACCATCTCACCCTCACGCCAGGCTTGCCGTCCTTCCCATCTAGACCATCCAGACCAGCAGGGCCCTGGAAATGGGAAAAAGGCATTCCTGCACGCCTGTGCTGGAGCCCTAGGAGGTGGGAGGCCCAACCCAGCCCCTCCACCCTCTTCACCCCCTCCACCCCTCACCCAACTCCTACCCCTAAAACACACACACAGACACACACACATGCGTGCATGAGCACACACACATACACACACACACCTGTCAGGCTAAGCGGGCACACGCTCACCTGAATCCCGGGAGATCCTGGTGGTCCAGGGGGACCAGGCAGGCCTGATGGACCTCGAATCCCTTCACTGCCCTGGAAATGAGCCCCCCAGCAAAGTCAGTGGGGCCTTGCCCCCCTCCCTCCCGCTGACACACACCAGCAGGACAAGAGACCCCGGCCACAGGGGCTGGTGACTACTGGAAGTCAGGACAGCTGGCTTCGAACCCCAGTTCGGTTCTGGCCTAACTGGCTGTATCCCACACACCACTCCCCCGTGAAAGTCTGTCTTCATCTGCCAAGCATCCCCCTTTCTGCACTGCTCCACGAAGAGGAAACAGAGCCTTCTGGGTCCAGCGCCTTCCTCGGGGTTGACCAAGGACTGGCCTGGTGGGTGCTCAGTAATGTGGGCTGAAGTGAGAGCACACATTCAATTCACATTGAGCAAGGTGCCAACCACCATGTGGCCTCTGATTCCCCCAGATAGCAAAAGGGTGGGCCCTGCCCTCGAGGAGCTCACAGTCCAGCAAGAGTCACAGGCCCAGGACCATCAAGGGCATTGCAACAGTCGATTTGCCTTGTGTGAGTAAGGGGCCCTGGGAGCTGGGGAGAGAGAGCAGCTCACTCTGGTCGGGGGCAGGGAAAGTGTCACCGAAGAGTTAGCAGGTGCTGGGCTCTGAAGGACGGCTGGGATTCGGGTAGGTTTAGGAGAAAAGGGCATGCCACAGAGGACTTCAGAGAAGGATAAAGATTTGGCGGTGTTCACATGCCTGGTCTAGCTGGGGTGTCTGGGGAGCCTGTGTGATGGGGGTGGGGGGCGGAGAGGAGACTGGAGGAGGGCCCTGAAACCCTGTACTAGATTTTATCAAACAGACCGTTAGTTTTCAAACTGTACTTCCCAGGGCCTGAGGGTTCCTGGAGGAGCCTGGAGAGGCTGGGGGCACAAAGTGGAGGCCAAGGGGGTGGGACTCCAGGACCCCTACCCTCGCCTTAGCCAGAGCAGCTCCACTTGCATCTGTTTTATAGACTGAGCATTCATATGCGATTTTGTGTGACAAAAAGCCTTGGGGACTACAAAATAAAGCCTGAAAACACCACTACGGGCACTGGGGAGCCACTGATGGTTCAAAGCAGGGGAATGATGAGAGCGAACGTGTGAATTCGAATGTTTATCAGAGAAGAGAGGGGGAGGCAGGTAGCTAAGTGGGGAGGCGGCAGCATTTCCCCAGTGGGGAGAGGGTGGCTGACCTGGAGCAGTGGCTGTGGGGGTCACCAAGGGGAAGGGATCCAGCTAGAGACCCCACAGGGGGGTGGGGGGGGGGGAAGGGCTCTGGTTGGCACTGCCATGCCACCAGCTACCAGGAGGGGTCAGCACAGCCCCAGGAAATGGCAGCCCCACAGGGAGTCAGGACGGAGAACCGCTGGCCAGAGGTTTGGGAGTCTCTGCAAAGACCGGCCTAAGGAGAGCAAGCTGCACTGGGGCACAGAGGCAGCGCGGAAGACTCTGGCGGGGGCCGCCACTCAGGCGCCCCACAGAGAAGTGAAGGGAGGTGGCACCCGCACTGCCTCAACCATAGCTGATAGGTGCTGGCTCTGGGGTGGGGGGCGCAGCCAGGGGCTTGAGGGTTCTCCTGAGCTGGGAGGGAAGTCTCAGCCCCGCCACTGTCTGGCTGTGCATACCTGGGATGCCCCTAGCCTTTCTAGGCTTCAGTGAGAACCTAGACCAAGGGGGCCCTTCTAGAAGTCCTTTCCAGCTTTCAGAGGAAAGAGGCTCCCCAAGAAGCTGCAGCTCTCCTGCCCCTCCCTGTACCCCAAGCTTAGAAGTCAGTTTGGGGCCTCATTACATTGCCCACCTGTCATATCTGGAGAGCCCAGAGGATGGGCTGAGACAAGGATGTCAGCCTCCAGAGCAAGGCAGAGCTAGTCCCAAAGTTTATCTATAGCCAAACCCAGGGGCGGCCAGTGCGGGGGCTCCCCAACTGCTGCTCCTTCCCACCCTTGTCACCAGGTCACAGGCCACGCCTGCCCTCTCTGGCCCTTGGGGACACCCTGAGCATGGCCTCCCAGGAGGCCCATCCTTCTTTCCTGTTGTCAGACCCAGAAGGCAAATGTCCAGACCACCTCCTGCTGAAGGGCCCAGGGCGCCCAGTCTTGGATGTGCTTCCCTCCTTCCCTCAACTCCTCGCCCTCCCCTGGAGGAGCTGCAGCTGGCCGGGGTTGGCCTGTCGCATCTAGTGGCCCACCTCTCACTACACCTCTCTGCCTCCTCCCCACCCACACTCTCCCATTGGGTGGGCATCCTGGGCCCAGCTGTCAGCCCTAGGGGCCCACTGGTCTGCCCCGGCCCTGTTGCCCTACAGCAGTTGCTGGGCTCATCCTGGAGGTCTCTTTGCCCCCACTTGATGTAACTGAATTAGTCCTTGAACTTCTGATGGCTCAGAGCTGTGACTGTGGCCAACTTGGGGTCCTGCTCACCTTCTCCGCTTGGGGGCCAGGTAGGCCAGGTGCTCCAGCTTTGCCTGGGAATCCAGGGGGACCCTAAATCAACAAAGAAGCAGGCAGGAATGAAGGCGGGGCTGGAAAGCAGCTCCCCTTCCTTCTTCCTCCTGGGTGTGCTTCACCACTGTTAATGTGATGCGTTTTGACTTCCCAGAAACACCACCCAGGAGCATTACATCTGGCTGGGCGGCTGGGCTGGGGCCCACCCAGGAGGCCCCGCTCTCCAGGTCCTGGCTCCTGGAATCAGGCCTGGCCCCCGAGGCCATTCCTCCGTTCTTCCCGCGCCTCTTTGCTCCCCTCCCTAGGCCCACCCTCAACCAGCCTGGCGTGGCCAGGCCTGCCCCGGCCAGGCCTGCCCCGGCCAGGCCTGCCCCTCGCAGATGGGATCACGTCGGACAGAGCTGGCTTTGTGTGTGCACTCACCGGTGGGCCTGGAAAGCCTGGCTGGCCTTGAAATCCCTAGGGGAAGAAAGCAAGGGACAGTTTGCTGTGCCACCCTCTCTCTCCTGCCTGGCTACCCAGGTGGAAAGAATGACAGCGTGAGGCTGCCTCAAGTCATGGGCCTTGTCCTCCGCCAGAGCGGCCCCCCCAAAGGGCCAGTAGGTGAGGCTCTGGGCACGAGGTGAGAGGTTACAACTCGAGGATGGTGGCGGGGTGGGAGGCTAGAGCTGGTCACTGTGCCCCCTCCCCCACTGTACATGAGGGTGACCATCGGGGGAGGACAGCTAGATAGGGCCCTGCCACCACTCACCTGGTCACCTTTCTCACCCAAGTTCCCTTGGGGTCCTCGCTCTCCTCGGGGACCCTGTCACCACAGAGAACAATGCATCTAGAACCCAACCTTCCTGTCCCCAGACCCCAGGTCAGGATCAGGGATCCCCATGTCCACATCTCCCTGTCCCCTTCCCCACTCACTGCTGGGCCTGGGGGACCTGGGAGGCCTTCAGATCCTGGCGGGCCCTGGTGATACAAAGGAGAGGAATCGGTCACTCTGACTGGGGGAGGTGGGAGATCAGGGGATGGGGCAGGGGACGGGGTACAGAGCAGAGGCAGGGATGTGGTGGGACGCCCCTCTAAGCGGCAGGATTCCTCCCCCTGCTCTGTTCAGGCTTCCCTTCCCTTGCCTGAGCTACTGAACCAGCCTCTTAACTAGTTCTGCCATCTCTTGGTTTGCTCTAGTCCAGCCAGCAAGAGGCTGCCATCTCCTCTGCTTCAACGCAGCTCTGATTATAATACTCTCTTGCTCCAACACTCTCCATGGGGCCCCTCTGCCAACTGAATGCTGGGTTTTGAGGCATCCTGTGATCTGATACCGACCACCCTTCCCTGCTTCACTTCCCTCCCCTTTCCTTATCTTCTGCCTGGCTTGGTCAGACTGCCGTTCCCTGAACACTATACAATCATACCACTGGGCATTTGCACAACTGTCCCCTCTACCTAGAATGCCCACCATCCCCCACCATTTCTAGGTCTCTTGAAACCTTACCAAATCATTCGATGGCTCGAATCTGTCCCTGAGGTACCCTCACACACGGCTTCTCCCTCTGCGATTCCCCAGCACAGACAACTGTGTGCTGGTCGTCTGTGCTCCCACACACCCCCGCAGCTCCATTCAGGGCTCAGCTCAAACGCCACCCGCTCAGAGAGGCCTCCCTGACCCTCTGTCTAATGCTTCCCGTTCATGGCTCCAGCTCCTTACCCGGCTTGATTTTCTCCACCGGTCCTACCTCTCATAATTTATATGTAGCTGTTTACTCATCTGTTATCTACCTGGCCCACTGGAACGTGAGCTCCCTGAGGACCAGGGGCTCAACTGCCTGTTTTATCCACCAAGGCATCCTCAGAACAGAGCCTGGCGCCCAGAAGGCCCACGAGAAAGATTCGTTATTGAATAAATGCACAATGGGGTTTGCTGCATCCCACCGGGGCCTCACCGGCATGTGCGAGGGGGAAGGTAAGACAAAGACTTGGGAGGTTTGTCACAGACTTGGGTTCAAGTCCAGGCTCGGCCCTAGTTCACTAACTAGCTGCAGGACCCTGGGTGAGCCACGTCACTTCGTGAGCCTCCGTGTCCCCATCTGATGACCGCCCCAGCTCCAGTGCTCAGTGTGGGGCTGGGGACAGGCCGGGTGGCAGAGTGGGGTCCAGAGTCCGGGGCCTGGCTCTCCGACCTGTGGGCGTTGGGGGCGGGGGGAGGAGGTCCCCTGCCCGCTGACTCTGGCCCCCTCCCCCCAGGCAGCCCCTCCGCCAGTCTCCACGAAATCTGCCGGGATTCTCCTCCTCGCAGCTTCCGCCCACGCAGCAACCAGCCGGCAGCGCTGACTGCTTGAGACGCAGCTGGAGCGACTCAGGGGACCGGAGGGCCGGGGTCACGTCTCCCGTTCAGGGGCGGCTGGGAAGCTCTCCAGGCGGCAGAGAGACACTGGCCATTTGAAGCCCTTCCTCCCGCCCCCGCGGAGGGAGCTGCCTTCCCGCACTCACCGATTCTCCCTTCTCTCCCGGGGAACCCCCGTAGCCGCGCTCCCCCTTGATGCCCTGACAGGCAGCAAAGAGAGAGGGAATTAGCCCCGTGGTCCGCCCGCCAGGGGCGCCGATGCGAGGGGTGGAGACTGCAGCTGGCACACACACTTAGACGCAGAAGGCGCCCCGGGCGAGGCTGGGGGGCCCGAGGGGTGTGCTGCTCCCGGAGCAGAGCGGAGCGGGGGCGCCTCTGCGGCCTCCCACCGCCACTCAGTGGAACGGGGGTCACGTCCTCCTAACAGGCGCCTCCGCTGGATCTCCCCAACTCTCCCCCGCCCCTGGGGAGGCAGACCTCTGTCCTCTCCTAGTCTGGGAGGCTCCGGGTGCTCTGAGAGTCTGGCCCTTGATGTGCAAAGCGGAGAGGGAGGCCAAGCTCCACTACCAAGGGGCCTTATGGGGCGGGGGGTGCTCTGGACGGACAGCCTGGCAGAGACACCAGCTGAAATGCTGGGAAAGGAGGGAGCCCGCTGAGGATGCCCAAGCCTGGGCCGGTCCTGATCACTACCCCACGGCTCGGGTACCCCCAGACCCGGCTCCCCTTACTCACAGGCAGTCCTGGGGGGCCCATGGCACCTGGGTAGCCAGGTTGCCCTGGAGGACCCTGCAAAGAAAGGGAGACATGATGGACCAGCCCCCCAACATTTCTGTCCCCATCCCTGGCTATGAGGGCGGCCAAGGCCCGACAGTCTGGAGCTGCCCCTCAGCAGGTGCCCCGGTTACAGCCTCCACCTTGGGCCATTTCCCCCAGACCCGGCTCCCTTCGGCTGTGGTCACCACCACAGTCCTGGATGCTGACTGCTTGAGACTGCTCCCTCCAGAGCAGTGCCTGTCACTTTCTAGCGGAGCTGAGCCAGAGGAGAAGGCCCAGGACAGGGAATGACGAAGACCCGGGTGGGGGCAGTGGAAGGGACATGGTGAACGCTGCAGGAGAAGGGAGGGAGAAAGCCCCCAGGGATGGAGGTGTTTGCCCCTTACAGGGAGTCAGGGCACATGGAGATCAGCTTCCTTTGATCCTGAGGGATCCCCCAATACTGAGGGAATCAGGGCCGAGGGGCACAGAGTTTCAAGAGAAGGAGTCCACCTCCCACCTTCCACGCAGCAGCCATCCCAGGGGGCCCAACCTCCGTCTCCCCAAGGCTCTTCATCTACCTCCATCCCCTGCTGCCTCCGCTTACCGGTTCCCCCTTCTCTCCCGTCAGGCCCCTGAGGCCTCGCTCTCCTTGAAGACCCTTGGAGAGAAAAATCATGAGAAACTGCAGGAGAGGGCAGTCTCCACTCAGCCCCTGACTCCTCCCTGCAGCCCCCCAGCCCTCTGTCCCCATTCTAGGCAAAGGTGGGGGGCTACTGGTGGCCCCCCTAGTGTCCCCAGCAAAGTGACCATAGGGGGTGTGCCCAGAAGGGTAACTATCAGAGGTGTAAATCCCCACGTAAGGGTGCCCCAGAAGCATGCCCCCCAAGACAGGTCACCACAGAGATAGGCCCCCAGTCGGGTGACTCCCAGGTGGGACTTCTCAGGTGGCTGCCATTGGTGTGCCCTACTGTGACCACTGTCTGGGGTGCACCTTTAGGAGGGTGACACATGTGCTCCCCCTGAGGGGCAACTGTCCAGAGAGGTGTCCCTAGAGTGATGCTCCCCACCAAAATGTATCACCAGACTCGCAACACTTACCTCTCCAAGCCCCCCGCCCCAGCCAAAAATCACATGTTTTTAGGGATGCTGGGGAGGGACATGGGAAGGCTCCCTCCAGAGCAGTCCCTGTCACTTTCTAGGTGGAAAGGGATATCCATCTCAATCAAAGCCAGAGCCCCCATCCCTCCTCACTCCTCGCCCTGGCCTTCGCGGATGCACCGCACCGTTAAGGGGCCGTGTCTGCCCCTTCTCCCTCGTGCCCTCAAGAAACGGCACCCAAACCTTTCCACAACACAAGACAGATGGCTAGACGGACAGATGGCCCCTTCACCCAAGCAAGCAGAAACAGACAAGGTCCGGCCAGGATGAGGACGTGGGGACAGATGGAGCTGTGACAAGGAGAGGCCTTGCTCCCTGAGCCTCCTTCACCAGGCCTGGGAGGAGAGGAGCCAGGCCCCAGGAACACGAACTCTGACAAACAGGAGGTTAGTTTCCATGACCCAGGAGGGAGCAACAGTGAGGAAGAGGACGACTCAAACATACTTGTGACGATGACGAAGGCAGAGCAATTAACGACACCCGGCAGAAGGAGGTGGCCAAGACACTGGGCACAGAGGGGCAGGGCCCCACGACACCCAGAAGCCCTACTGCTGGCATCACGCGCCCAGCCTCGGAGCAGACTGGGACCAGAGCCAAAGAAGAGGAAAGGAAGAGGAGGAAGTTTCCTCTAGGATGATGGGAAAAGTTGCAAGCGTGGCCGCCTTGAAATCCCTGGGGTGCCTCTGGACAGCCCTGCCAAGCAGCAGGGCAGCAAACCTGTGCCAGCCTGCAGTGTGAAGCCCTAAAGCTTTGGCATCTCTGCCGGGCTCTGGGCCAGGTGGCTGGCAGGGCCTCAAGAACTACTTTCAGCAAATCTTCAGTCAACACCAAAGGTGGGAGAAGCAGGAGGCAGAGTGAGAAGGCAGGGATAAAGAGGCCCCTAGAGGCACCAGCTTAAAATAAGAAGGTAAAATAGCTCTGGAGGATTTAGGGGGAGTGATGTGTGACTGTGGGAGAGAAAAAGGGAAACGGAAGGGGGGAGAAGAGAGAAGATGAGAGAGAGAAAGCAGAAGAGGGAGAAGGGAGAAACGAAAAGAAGTCAGAGACTGGGAGGCCGTCCAAGCTGCTGGGACCTCAGGGAACCTGTGTCGTTAGCTACCGAGCCTGAAGGGGGACAACGACAAACATGGAGGGGGGAGGCCAGGGCACGACAGGAAGGGAGACAAGCAAAAGCCACAGAGACCTGGCTGGCAGGGGAAGGGGAGGTCGAGCAGCGCTAGGTTCTTACAGGCAATCCGGGGGAGCCAACAGCACCAGGAAAACCTGGGGGGCCCTGGTGGGAGAAACAGGCAGGTCACAACTCACAAGCACAGTAACCCTGGGCCACAGTCTGGGGCTGAGAGGTCACGGGGAGAGGAAGTCATGGGAATATTTTCAAGGCAGCTGGAAAAGAGACTCATCCCAAGTCTTGGCCCAGAAGACATCTGCTCCTCGCCTCGGCTCCAGGAAGAACGGCTCTGCCATCCGTAGAGATGCGCAACAGCCCCC
Source organism: Tursiops truncatus (assembly GCF_011762595.2). Taxonomy (NCBI): domain Eukaryota; kingdom Metazoa; phylum Chordata; class Mammalia; order Artiodactyla; family Delphinidae; genus Tursiops; species Tursiops truncatus. Next base: position 158,974,082 of record NC_047034.1, on the reverse strand, counting down.
AGAGTCAAACCACCTGCCCAAGTCTGCCCGAGTCCGAGTGACTCCTGGTGCCAGAGTGGAAGCCCATCATGCCTGTTACCTGACCTCCATGAGCCCCCAGGTGGGGGCTCCCTGGTTCTAAGAGGCTCCCACCAGCTATTTTTGTTTCCTCCAAAGAAAGCATTTTCAGTTCTTCCAGGCTTTCCTGCCATATCAACACCACAGAGGACTCCAGGGTAGATGCCCCTGGTCTAGCCTTTGTAGGCTTGTCTTAGAGGTGGCCCTACGGAGCGATAGAGGGCCGCTCCATCTCAGCCCCTGGCCCCTGTCTGAAGGTTGCCACACGCTTTCCTGGCTGCCCAGACCATGAGCCATGAATGCAAAACACAGCAGGGACGGGGCTGCAGAAACAAGGATGCGCCCTGAGGGCCTCCTCTAAGCAGGACCACAGGCAGAGCGGGGCGGAGCAGGTCGGTTCTGGGGATTCGAGGTGGGAGGCCACAGTCCCCGCAGATGCTCTGACGAGGGAAAGGGGAGGGAAAGGAAGTTCCCTCTTTCTGTCCTGCCCAGCTTCCCGGAGCCAAGGCAGCAGAACGGTGTCTGGCTTTACAACCCCTCTGAGAGCCTCTCAAGCAGGCCAGGAAACCCACAGATACTTACAATAGGGCCTGGAGGACCCGGGGAGCCCCTCATGCCGGGCGGACCCTGCAAAGGAAGCCAGGGAATATGGATGAAGAGGCTCAGGCCCACAGCGCCCTGAGGTCTCCGCAGCCCTCCTCCCAGCCTGCCACAGACCAAGTCAACAGGCAGTGCTGTCAGAGCAGGATGTTAAAGCTGACGTTAAACCTTTCATTCGGTTCATTCAATCATCCAACAAACATTTATCGTGCAGCTATTACGTACTGGGCACTGGTCCAGGGGCTGAGGACACAATGACAAATGGAACATTGAAATCCCCACCTTGTGGCGCTTACATTCTAGGGAGAGGTGGACAGTAATGCATAGAACAGAGGCTGGCACACAGGCGGTGCTCAGTAGACACCTGCGGCGTGCTCCCAAATGAAGGGAATACACAGGATGCCAGACAGTGCGGAGCGTGGGGCAGAGAGAGGGACCGGGCTTTGAGCACGGCTGTGGGAGTTCTATTTTAGAGAGGGTGGTCAGGGAGTGTCTCACTGAGAAGGTGATATGTGAGCAAAGGGCTGAAGGGGTGAAGGAGCGGGCCTTGGAGGAGAGCTGCAGGCTGAGGAAGCAGCAAGGCCAGGGGAGGAAGAGTGGCCCAGGGCCCAGAGCCGCGAGGAGGCCCGGTGCCAGGAGAGCAGGTGAGGCCAGAGCAGCGAGGGGCGCCGGTGACCTCAGGCCTCGGAGGGCCCGAGAAGGCTTTCGGCAGGAAGGAAACTGCCCTCGGGAACTGAGAGCCATTTAAGTGGAGACTCCAGCTGCCTCGGGGTCCAGCCCAGGCAAGGGCCCTGCTCTTACCTCTTCTCCTCTCTGGCCGGGCAGTCCTGGAGCACCGGGCAGGCCGGGGCTCCCTGCACAGCCCGCATCTCCCTCGCCGTTGTCTCCCTGGAGTGGGATGGACGGTGAGTGTGAGAAGCCCCATGGGGCTCGGGGCGGGGGGTGAAGAGAAGACGGAGCCCCACTCACCCGGGCCTCCTCAGCCCTCGGCCGCTCCCGCTCCGTGAAGCACTGCGGACGACAGCCAGAGGCCCGGTCAGCAGGGGCAGCCGGGAGCTCGCCCTGCACCAAGGCCACCCCGAGCCCAGCCTCCTACCCGGGCGCAGCTGTCAAGGCCTGGCACGCCGGGGTTGCCCTGGTCTCCCTTCTCTCCACTTTCCAGGAGGGCCGCCGGGTGGGCCGTCTGCCCCTGGACACAGTCCCCGCAGATGCTCTGATGAGAAAAAGGGGGCGGTGGCGTGGGGCCCGGATCGTAGAAGGCCAGGGTGGGCCGCATGGGGGATACCCACTCCGAACTCAGCCAGTGGCATCCTGCTGCCCGGCACCCACCCACTCTCTTCCTCCCCAGCCACATGTCTGCGGCAGCTCTGCTGTATCCTCAAGGGACCCGATCCCAACACTGGCTTTGAGTTTCCTCCAGGAAGAAGCTCCGGTAGGGCCAAGCCAACGCCACTTTCTAGACAGGCGTGTGGGAGGAGGCGGAGGGGCCCGCGGAGGGACCATCTGTCCCGGCTGTTCCTGCAACCTGCACCCAGTGTGAGGACACGCCACGAGGATTTAGACTGAAAAGGGCAGCTCCAAACACCAGCTTCTCTGCCCAAGGGAGCAAAGCAAACAGCTGCAGGAGGAGCCAGGCCCTTCGCAGACAGCCTCTGGGATGGGGCCTGCCCTGCACTTCCCAGGGGACCCCGGCTGTTACAGGCTCCCCAGTGGGCCGGGCCTGAAGTCTTCCTGACAAGAAAGTCCTCCTCTTACCTGGAGGCTTTAACCTCTTTGGGTCACAGACCTCTCTGAGAGTTTGATGGAAGCTGTGAGTCCGCTTCCCCTCAAAACGAAACCTACTAGTGAAAGCTAGACTGCAATTTCAGAGGACTCGGGAGCCTGGCATCTATCCACGGCCTGGCGGGACGTCCATGGGCCCCTAGAGGAGATGCTGCTCCACCTGCACTGTTCGCTGCAAAGCTCAATGATGATGGTTGTCATTTACTCAGCGCCCACGGTGCCAGCGATGGTGGCAGGCCTTGCACATTATCACATTCAACCCTGGCAGTGCAACGAGGCAGGCCGTCTTACAAGCACTCTGGAGATGAGAAAGCCGAGGCTCAAAGAGACAGCATGACTTGTCTAAGGTAAGTGGGGCCCTGGATTGGACCTTGGCCTGTCTGAGGGCCAAGGAAGCGCTCTGTCCACAGGCCCAGGCTTCCTCTGGACTGTCGGTGCCCATCTGACCCCTTCTCCAGACCACACTCAGTTCCTGTGGGGGGCCCTCCATGGAGCACTTGATCAAGAAGCCATCAGACGACATGTTACACAGAGAAATGTCGAATCCTGCATTTGGAGTCGCATAATCACTTGCCCAGGGGCAGGACTTGGGGAACCCTGGCTCGCCAGAGGCCTAGGGCAGAAGAGCTGGGGTTCACTGCCACAACCCTGCCGTGATCCAACGCGTAACTGCTGCCGGAAGGATAACCCGACCTCAGGCTGCTTCTGGAGATGACTGCTGTGCAGAGCAGGGGCAGGGCAGGCGGTCCCCATGCTCTGCCCTGACCAGGACCACTGGGGTCGTGGGAACTCCAGGGCACTGACCAGCCAGTGCTAGAAGCGGGTGACCAGGACAGGGGCTCTGGAGGCCAAGGCGTGGGAGGGACCCCAAAGGATGTTGAGCTGGAGGAGGGAAGAGTCCTGATCTGGTCTCTAGAGGTAACTGGGCAAGGAAGGGCTGTGTCACCTGTGGTACCCAGCGTGGGAGATCAGACCAGGCCACAGCCCTCGAGCGTGGTCTTAACGCTACTGATAGATCCCGGCACAGGCCGACTCTCCCTTCAGGCCCCAAGTCCCCTTTCTTGCCCCACTAGAATCACCTCTCAAATCCCTTCTCCTCCCTGGATTCTTTCTGGATTGAGCAGAGGACAGCCGGAGCCTTCTTCCAGGCCCCTACCCAGTCCTATCATAGAACATAACCTTCGCAAATCCCTGCCTGACTGCCCTCCAGGTGCACGTTCACCTTCCCTGCCCTGCCCCCACGTGACCTCACTGGCAACTGCTGAGGGCAGGTCTCTGAGTTCCCACTGCCCAGAGCACCCCTGGCCACCTGGGTGCCTTCACAGGATCCCTTCAAACACTCGCTCAGCAAACACTGACTGGGGGTCTCTTCCGAGCCGGCCCCTGACTAGGTCCCCTCAGCCAGGTGCCTGGCATGCACGGTCCCCACAAACAGCCCCATCTGCAGTTCTCTGTGTGTGGTGTGACGCAGCTGAGCACTTACTGCGACGATCCCCTTAGGGGAACCCCTGCCGGTTCCTACGCCCTCCCTCTGACTCTCTTACCTTAAGGACGTGCTGTTCAATGGGCAAGGATCCCTGCAAGAGACAGACACGAGGGCTCAGAGGGCGAGTGGAAGGGGGACGGAGACTTACGGCACCTGGTGGAGCCTCAGGAAGCCACATGGCATCCAGGTTTCTCCCAGCCTTGGAAGACGGAGGGAAAAGGGACCCCCACAGCAGCTAAGGGCGCTAGCATGGCAAGCGCAGGCCTGGGAAGAGCAGGGGAGGCGCTGGACAGTGAGGCCAGGCCGGTACCTACCAGCTCTGCAGTCAGCCCAGGCTGTCCTGGCAAACCGTTGCTCCCAGGCACTCCCTGCAGCCAAGGAGAGACGCGGGTGAGTGGACACCTCTCTCTAGCCCGTAGGCCACCCAGATTCTTTCTCACAATCGCCACTGCCCCTCCCCCTCATCCTGAAGAGCTGAGAGCCCTGGCTGACATCTATTCTCAGCTCAAAAGTCTCCAGGGGCTTCCCTGGTGGCGCAGTGGTTGAGAGTCCGCCTGCCAATGCAGGGGACACGGGTTCGTGCCCCAGTCCGGGAAGATCCCGCGTGCCGCGGAGCGGCTGGGCCCGTAAGCCGTGGCCGCTGAGCCTGCACGTCTGGAGCCTGTGCTCCGCAACGGGAGAGGCCACAACAGTGAGAGGCCCGCGTACCGCAGAAAAAAAAAAAAAAAAGTCTCCAGACTGTTTGTAGGGGGAGCTGAGGAGGCCCAGAGGTGTGACTCACCCCGCCAAAACCAGTCCAAATGATTTCTTCCCCTACATGTTAGGGCAGTAGGTCCTCTATATAGTAAATAACTATTATTTCTTTCTGTGCTAAGTACTTTTCCTATATTTTCTCACTATATTTTCTCATGTAATCACCACAGTCGTTTTGGTGAGGTGTTTATCTCCATCTTAAAAACAAGACGAAGAACTCAGAGAGGCGAGCAACTTGCTCAAGGTCACAGGACGAGCAGGGTACAGAGGTCACATTCAGATTGAGGAGCACTGGCTTCAACCCCTCTCTTAACCACTATTTCTGCATCATTCCTCAAAAGACATTCCCCAGAACACTCATGCACACACAGGGTAGAGGCCTGGGAGTCATACCCATCTAGGTGCAAATTCTAACTAACTACCTGTACAACTTTTGTCAGGTTACTTGCGGGGAGGTGGGGGGCGGGGAATCTCTGTGCCTCAGTTTCCTTTTCTGTAAAACACTGGTAGTTTGTGCTGAGGCTTAAAGGAGATCACGGCTCTAAGGAGCTTAGTACAGAGCATGGCACGAGGGATGCTCACGTTAAGTGTTTACCACCCAGACTCTGTTCCCCGTACAGACTCACAATGCACATTTGCATGTTAAATGCTCCGTGGAGGCAGGGAGTACGTTCGGTTTTAAATCCCCAGTGCCCGACCTGGAGGAGGCTCGCATCCCATACATGCTGAGGGAACGCACTGCTGCTCACTCCGCACACGGGATTTCCCTGGCCCGCTCTGAGAGCTGGCCTCCCTTCAAGTCCCAGCTCCCAGCAATAGAACATGTTACCCTCCCTGGCAGCCCACCCGATTTCAGGCCAGGCTCCACCAGGCCTGAGTCAGACCTGGAGTCCGTCTCCCCCGGCCCCTCCTGCACCTCCACGTGCCGTCACCCAGCCCTGGTCATTCCGAGTCCTCAATGAGTTAAGAAGGCAAAGTGCTTAGAACAGCCCCTGGCACAGGGGAAACACCGTGACTGTGTTAATTCTAATTATGCCCCTAAATTATCATTCACCCCCTGCCCCACTCTCCGTTGTCTGTGTTAGTTCAAGCCGGATACTTTGTGATTTTCTTTTCCTGCGCGCCCAGAACTATACCTCCCACTTGTTCTACTGTAGAAGTGAAGAGCTACCCGTGCACTGCCTACTAGCTATAGAGCCGCACACTTCTTAACGTCTGTAGGAGTGGATGGGGATTACTGGAGCTCTGGTTGCTGTCTATCTCTGAGCCCGTTCCTGCACCTGAAGAGAGGAGCTGCTGGGCCCTCCCTTCCTTGAAACACCCTGCCTGGCATGGGGCAGGTGTCTGCAAACAGCAGCCTCGGCTTGGTCTCCAGCACTGGTGCCAGAAGAGGACTCTGGTGCCTGGGACCAAACTCAGTGGCGGTCACTCTTTTCTGCCTCGTTCCCCCAACATGTCTTGGCAGGGTTCACGTGACATCTGCGTGCGCTTGTTAATGGGTCACTTTGAAATGACTCTCACGCTTCTCCAGGCAAACCGCAAGCCTCCTGCAGCCTAATGCCTGTTTCCTGGCAGTGCAGCAGAAAGCCTGGACACTTGGTAAAGGTGTGGCTGGCCTGTGGGGGACACAGAGTTGGCTCTAATTCTGAGCTCTCAATGAGACAGAGAATTGGAATACTGACAGAGGCTCCCATCAGCAAAGGGGGCCCACCAGAGCAGATTCTCAGCCCAGGGTGAAAGGGGGTATATATAAAATCATCAGGGCAGGGGGGAGTAGTTTGTTAAAAGCTTCCATGCAGTTCTGCTCTGCCTTTTCGGGTGAGACTCACTCTTCCAGGAGCTGGGAGCCAGACACACAGAACCTACTGTCTATGCCTCCTAGGGCCTCTGGGAAGTGTGGCCTGGCGTGCACACCTTGGGGAGCCACCCTGCCGGGCAGTGGAAGGCAGAAGAAAGTGCCCTGCATGGGAAAGCCCCAGCCCAGCACTGCCAATTCATAGCTGATGACTTCAGACAAGATATTTCACCTCCCAGAAACTCAGTGTGCCCAGCTGTGACTTAGGGATCCACCGCCTTCCTATTGGAGTTGATGTAAGGCTCAAACAAATGCGGGAGAATGGGTGTAAAATCCTAACAGTGGTTGTTGTCATAATGATGGCTAACGCCTTCCGAGCATTCACTATACGCCAGGCAAGGTTCTACACATGTAGCATGCATTCACTTGTTTAATACTCACAAAAGCCCCATGAGGTAGGTCCTGTAATTACAATATCTCCACTTAACAGACGAAGGAACTGAGACACAGAGAGGGTAAGTAACTTACCCAGCATCACAAAGCTAACACGTAACAGAGCTGTGATTCAAAGTCAGGCTGCCTGGTCCTGGAACACACACTCTAATCATGATGCCACAAGGACCTCAACTCCTACTGCTCTCCCCTCGCTCCCTGGCCTCCTTCCTGTTCTCCAAACACGGCAGGCATGTTCCCACCCCTGGGGCCTTCGTACCTGCTCCCACCCCTGGGGCCTTCGTACCTGCTCCCTTGTCTATCTGTCGGGAATACTCTCCTTTGCAGGCTCTCCCCTCATTTCCTTCAAGTCTTTTGATTTTTTTCTTTTTCCCTTTTTTTCCTTTAAGTCTTGATTTAAACATCCCCTTCTTTTCAACACTTTTCTCAGCTATCTTCCCTGGGCTCTCCCCATTTTCTATCCTCACTCCCTGCTTTAACCTTCTTATCAGGACATATCATTTTCTAACATACTATATTTTATTTATTTCTCTTGCTTATCGCCTGTCTCTCTTACTAGAATGCAAGCTCCCAGAGGGCAGAGATTTCATTCTGTCCACTGCTGTATTGCCAGCACCTAACACAGTGCCTGGAAAATGCTAGGTGTGCCAAAATTTCGTTGCATGAATGAATGTTGAACGCTGCTCCAAAATGGTGAGCTCTGCACCAGTGTCCAGGATTGTTAGCTGACCCAGGTTCTGGGTTCCTGACAGCTGACCAAGGCCCGAGCTTGACACAGGTGTCTGTGGGGTACCTGGGCTACAACAACAGGGCATTCCTCAAAAAAGGTCTGGGAGTACACACAGCCTGCCCTCGGGGACCAGTGCGTCCTCCGTACCACTCTGGGAAGCGGGAGCACAAGGAGTGAGAAATGACACATACAAGCGTTGGGGCAGGGGAGCGGCACACTTTGGGACCAGCACAGAGCATGCGCCCTGTTGCCTTGACCCCCCTCTTCTCTTCTCCCTCTTTACCTGAAGCCCAGGCGTTCCAGGGGGGCCTGGTGGTCCGGGAACACCCGGAGGACCCTGAAGGAGAGAAGAAACCATCAGACCCAGAAGAAAGTTCTGCCCCATCGCTGGGGGTGCCGGCGTTAGGATGCGCAAGCCTCGAGGCGCGGGCGGACAAGAGGAGAGACGGAGGAGACAAGCGACACACACCTGCGGGCCCGGCTGCCAGGAGCTGCCCATCCAAAGTCCCGGAGCACCCTGGGTGGGAGTGGGGATCACAAAAGAAGGGGAGAGGCTATAGGCAACGTCCACACCAAGCACAGGGCTGCGTGGGGACGCAGTTGGCTGGGGCGCAGGGGCCTATGCGTCTTGGGCACAAGGCCGGAAGCCAGGCCTCACCCCCAGGCCGGGGGCAGGGGAAGGCTCTCGGCACCACTTACCGGCATGCCAGAGAAGATGGGGTCCCCTCGGGAGGGGCAGGAGCACTCCCCTGGCTCACCCTGGAAAGAAAAGAGCCTTTGTCAGCAGGGGGTGAGGATGGAGGACCCTCTGGAAATCAACAGCTGGGAGGCAGGGCAGGCTCTAGAGATGGAGAGGGCAGGGTTTAAATCCAGGATCGGCCTCTTTTGACGGTACCCTTGGGCAACCTGTTCAACCTCTCTGAACCTCAGTCTCCTCATCTATAAAATGGGGATAATAATACCAAATGCATAGGCTGTCATGAGGATGGAACGGATGAACGTCTATAGGGTTCCTGCCACGTGCCAAGCACTCAGCCATCAACAGCTCTTGGTGTTACTGCATTTTTAGCTCATCATTGTCTGCTGCTGCGTAAGTCTTCAGCCCCATTCCCCTTGGCCCAGCCTGGCTTCCATGCCCTTCTCTCCTGGTCCCTCATATCCCTGTCCTCTCACTAGTCCTTCTGAACTCAGTTCCTTCCCCTGTCCTCTAACTCAGCGTCCATCTGAACATGTAGCTTCCCCCCATGGGGGCCTTGGAGCTCTCTAGGTCTCCTGGGATCCTGACTGAGCCCTGGGCCAGCAACGAGGGAACCAGTGGGTGGCAAGGAGACCAGGACGACTCCTCAGCACCCATCCTTCAGTCCAGGGCTACAGCCAAGTGCAGAGGGTCCCCTGGGTGGCAGAGCTCCAGGGGCTGCAAATTTCCCCAGAGTATTGGTCACAGGTCCCTGGGACTTACCTTTTCTCCCTGCGTTCCCTTTTCACCCTGCGGGGAAGAAACACAGGGGGATGAGTAGATAGGGGTGTGGAGAAAGAGCCAGCTGTGGCTTCCTGCTGCCCCTCGACACGGTACTCACCAGCATCCCTCTGGCTCCTGGAAGTCCAGTCTGTCCCTGCTGCCCAGCAGGCCCCTGAAGGGAGAGAGCCCAGGGTCAGTGGACGAGGCTGGACAGCAGCCAGCCATCTGGCCTGCCAGCAGGGGAGGGTGATAGGACAAACAGAAGCAGCGCCAGGCTTCCCTGGAACCCACATCCCAGTGCCCATGTCCTAGAGTAGGAGACTGAGGCCCAAGAGACAAGGCGAGGAGGAAGGAGGAAGAACACTGGCATTGCCCCAGCACTTTCTGGGTGTCAGGCACTGGGCCAAGCACCTGTCAGGGCACACTGGATGGAATCCCTACTCCCAGCCCTGCAGGATGGTATTGTTCCATTATACACGTGAGGAAACAGAGGCTTAAAGACATTTTGTAATAGACCCAACAGCACGGCTGCACCCAGGTCTGTGCGGCCCAAAGTCCCTGCTCTGTCCTCTTACCCTTTAGTGTTTGACACAATTCTCTCCATCATAAAAGTTCTCTCAGTTGATTTAAGGAGGAGACAGGAATTTCAGCCCCGATTTGTCAACAAGGAATTGAAGGCCCTGAGAGGCTGTCACTGGCCTAAGGTCACACAACGAGTGAGTGTGGTGCCAGAACTGGGGAACCTCCCGGAGGGATTCAACTTGAGGGAGGACGGTCTGGAGAAGTCAGCAGGGCTTTCTGATGGCTGCTGTCCCGCGGGACAGGCCACCTTCGCACGTGGGACTCAAAGCTCCCTGAGGATCAGGGCTGCCTTCACCTTCACCTCTGCCTTTACCGGGAGCTCCCTGGGACAGGCGGGGACACTGACTACCCAGCTGTGCTAGGCAACCACACGGACGGTGGGGACTTGGGCAAGGCTGCGGCCCCTCTGGGCTTCAGCGCACCCTCAGGAGGAATCCATCTGTGATTCCCAAACTGGGCCTGGAATTTCTCTAGGGATCCATAAAGACAGAAAAGATACAGTTCATGGGCTATTTTCAACATTACCAAAAGCCTAGGAAAAATTATACATTTGCCCACAACCTGGCATGGCACAGGCTGGCTGAAAGGTAGCATTTCTTTGATTTAGGCTAGAATTATGTCATATTAAAAATTCTAGTGTGTTCATGTGGAGTCGAAGCTAGCTATTATACAGGTCTTTGATGAATAAAAATGAGGAAGTGCGTATATTATTACCTAATCTATGCAATTTGTTCAACAGACACATCTTTCAGAGCATGGGAATCACTGGTGGAACAGCAATAAAGGGAGGTCCTTGAGGGTAACACGGTTGAAAGTGTTGCTGGTCTAGATAGATCTGTGCGGGCTAGTACAGTAGCCAATAGCCACATGCGGCTACTTAAATTTAAAATAGTTAAAATTAAATCTAGGGCTTCCCTGGTGGCGCAGTGGTTGAGAGTCTGCCTGCCGATGCAGGGGACATGGGTTCGTGCCCCGGTTTAGGAAGATCCCACATGCCGCAGAGCGGCTGAGCCCATGAGCCGTGGCCGCTGAGCCTGCGTGTCCGGAGCCTGTGCTCCGCAACGGGAGAGGCCACAACAGTGAGAGGCCCCTGTACCGCAAAAAAATAAAAAATAAATCTAAAGTTTAGCTCTTCAGTCACACTAGCTACATTCTGAGCGCTCGACAGCCATGTGGGGCTGGCGGCCACATCTCAGGCAGGGCAGACAGTTCTATTGGGCAGCACTGTTTTAGACGATCCCAAATGACTCCAAGGTTTGAAGTGGAGGGTGGCGGGCAGAACATATGGGCTTTGAGTCAGACAGACCTGGGTTCAAGTCCCGGCTCTGTCTCCTCACCCTCTGGCCTTCAGTTTCCTCATCTGTGAAATGGGGATAATCATAGCCATTCCCGTACGGGGCTGTTGTGAGGATTAAGTGAATCTCTGTTTGTTTAGAGCTTAGCACAGGGCCTCAGCACCATCACTGCTCAAAAACTGGTGGTGTTCAATACTATCATTCTTCAGGGGCTCCCCCCATACAGGGCGGTCTTCCTTCTCCCAGGCCGGGCCAGGCTGAGGCCTCTCTCCTCCCGTCCCCCATGTTGCTGGGATGGGCAGGGTCAGCCCCATGCCCTCTTCCTGGCGGCAACGCCCTTGGTCCAAGCAACATCCCCAGTGTGGAGCGCAGGGGGCGGGCCCTTACCGGAGGCCCAGAGACACTGGCACCAGCAGGTCCCACAGGCCCAGTGGCTCCTTTCACCCCTGGAGATCCCTGTGGAAGAGAGGGTAGAAAGGTTGCAGGGCCAGAGTTTAAAGCTAGCTACAATCCAGCAGGTGAGACCAGGCCTTGGGCGGCCCTCTGACGAACATCCCTCAGCTCCCATGTCCCCTGTGCCCACTGCCAGGACATTCCGAAGTGTTATAAGTCTAGAGCCCAGGGCTTCCCTGGTGGCACAATGGTTAAGAATCCGCCTGCCAATGCAGGGGACACAGGTTCGAACCCTGGTCTGGGGAGATCCCACATGCTGCGGAGCAACTAAGCCCGTACGCCACAACTACTGAGCCTGTGCTCTAGAGCCCGTGTGCCACAGCTACTGAAGCCCATGTGCCTAGAGCCCGTGCTCCGCGACAAGAGAAGCCATCGCAATGAGAAGCCCGTGCACCGCAATGAAGAGTAGCCCCCGCTCACCGCAACTAGAGAAAGCCCATGTGCAGCAACAAAAGACCCAACACAGCCTAAATAAATAAATAAATACATAATAAAATAAATAAATTAAAAAAAAAAAAAGTCTAGAGCCCAAGCAGGCAGAGGCTCACCTTGGCACCCTTCTCTCCAGCAGGGCCAGGTGGCCCCCGAGGTCCCAGAAGCCCCTGCAGATGGAAACACACTTAGTTACCTCTATCCTAGAGTGGCCCCTTCACCTGCCCATTTCCTCCAGGCCCGAGGCAGACGTACCTGAATGCCAGGCAAACCCTGGGCTCCAGGCTCCCCCTGCAAGTCAGAAAAGGCAGACTGGGCCACAGCTGCCCAAGCCAACCTGCCCTGCCGGCAGACCTGGTCTGGGGTGGGGTGTCGGCCAGCCCAAACTCAGGAGAGCTCCCCAAGGAGACTCTGAGGGTCAGAGAGGAGCAGGGGGTCAAAACCAAAGTCCCAACAGAAACAACCGCAGGCCAGGGCTGTGCCCTTGAGCGTCTGGAGGCAGGCAGAGCTCTGGGGTTTGGGGCGCAGGTGGGAGTGAGCAGCTGGCTAAGGGAAGTGCTGGGAGGCAAGCAAGCAAACGTAAGGCTGGAGACTCACCTGGGGCCCCTGGACTCCCACTCCTGGAGGCCCTGGCTCTCCCTGAAGAGGCAGAAGGACAAGCCTGCGCTTGAGATTCCCCACTCACCCTTCTCCCCTGTCCCAGCCCCTCCTCCTGGACCTCCTCCACCTCCGCCCCCTCCCTGCTCTGCAGCTGATCTCCATTCCCCTCACCAGGCCCTCCATCCCTAGGCGTATCTCCGCATCCACGCCCTCACCCACACAGAGCTGCAGCCCAGGCCCTCACACTCACACACACCTGTATGCCCTTCAGTCCTGGGGGTCCTTGAACTCCTGGTAGACCAGGCTGGCCCTAAAAGACACAGGTGAGCCATGGGTCCCCTCAGGGGAAAGGGGGCAGGAGGGAGAGAAGGAAAGCCCAGGGAGGAAAGGACAAGAGGGCAGGTAGCCAGAACTCACCGGTTTACCAGGCCGGCCCACGCCTTCCGGCCCCGGATCTCCCTTCAGGCCTGGCTTCCCAGGTGGTCCTGCCCTGTCGGTCAACGCCCCCTGCAGGCTGGGGCAGGCAGTGCAGCCATCACCCTGGTCAGAGAGGGGCACAGCCAGGAGCTCGTGAGCCAGGCCTGGCGGCCAAGCCGGGAGGAGACATCGGAAAGGGGATCCTTGTGCCCTTCTGAAAGCTCTGCCCCTCCACTGACCCCTCCTCAGCCTGGGATATCAAAATCGGCCCCTGACACGCCTAGCTCTCCTCCCTGCCTCGGAGAATAGCCGCGGCGCCTCCACCCAGTGATTCTGGCATCCCCTGAGGCTCACAGCCTGACCCCGAGTCCTTCCCCTCACTAGCTCTCAGCCTAATCTCTTTCTGCTCATGCAAAAAACTGCGCCCTGCCTGACTGACCTTTTCTCCTTTTGGCCCTGAAGGGCCCCGAACCCCAGGCTCTCCCGACAGTCCCGGCCGCCCCATGGTGCCCGGTGTTCCAGGATCTCCGGGATTCCCAGCATCGCCCTGTAAGGAGTAGGGTTCAAAGAGGGCAGGGGTGATCCAGCTGGAGTAGGGTTCAAGGAGGGCAGGGCACGGTGCCCTCTTGGGACCTGCAGGCACTCAGAGCCCTTCACTGGGGCTGGGGGCTGGGCAGGGAGTGGAGAGTGGGCACAGGGCAATCAGGAATAGGAGGTAGGGAGGGCATCTGAGAGGAGGTGGTGCCCACCCGTGCCCACCAAATTATCTTACCTTCTGTCCCTTCAATCCATGCTCTCCAGCTTTGCCCTGAGAAGAAAGCACTTCCAGCACCCATTCACTCATACTAGACACCCTTAAGTGTCTGGCACTGTGTTAGACTCCAGGAATATACAATATACAAGACAGATCAAAATCTCTGCTCTCATTCTAGTGAAGCGATATTCAAGAGAAGAGACTTGAGCCAGGATCCCTGCTTGGGTGATCCTGGGCAAGTTACTTAACCTCTTTGTGCCTCGGTTTCTTTATCTGTCAAATGGGGACAATAAAAAGAGCACAGGCTTCTCCCTCGTAGGGTTCTTGTGAGGTTAGACAAGCTGATACAGCTGATATGCGTGAAACAGTGCATGGCTCATGAAGTACAGTATGTCAGCATTCACTGCTACTAGTAAAGCAGTAACAATAATAATCGCCACAGTGGTAATTATCATTTCTTGAATGCCTATTGTGTGCTGCTAAGTTCTTCACACACATCGTTCCTAGGCTTTACAACAACACCGTGCGTAGGAAACAGAGGCACAGAGGGGGAAGTAACTGGCTCAAGCCAAAGGGCTAGTAAAAGGCAGATCTGGACTTCGAACCCAGGTCCACCTGGTTCCAGGTTGGTGGTCTTTCTGCACAGCCGGCCATGCTGTGTCCCAGGACGAAGGGCAGAGGCCTGTCAGGCCAGCTCCCTCTGGGGACAGAGGCACTGACCCCTCCACACACTCTCACCTACTCCCCACTGCACAGGGAGCCTAGAGACCCAGGCAGCCCCTGTCCCCCTTAAGCCCTGCCTGTATCCCCCCTCCACAGGCCCCAGAACTCACCTGTTTTCCTGGCAGGCCAAAGCCTGGATGCCCAGGCTCCCCCTTCTTTCCGGGAGGCCCAGGCAAGGCCAGCACGTGGCTGTCCCCTTCCTGGTGCTTGGACAGGGCGCTGCATGACTCACAGGGCTCCCCCTGCCAAGCAAGGACACGGAGCTGGGGGACCCCAGGCAGGTTTGGAATCTGGGGCTGGGGAATGTAGCCCGGCCTGACGTAGCACCTGTGCTTGCCAAGGGATATCTCAGGAGACATTGTGGGAAAACAGGTAAGAAACGAAGGTGGGGGCCAAGGCCTCAGGGGTCCTGACATCATGCTAAGGGACCAGATGTTACCCTCAGGCAGTGGGGAGCCTCGGAGGGTTTGAAGTAGAGTGGGATAGGCGTGCATTTGGGAAGCTGGCACTGGCCACGGCGCGGGGAACGTCTTCAACTTACCTTCTCCCCCTTGACGCCTGTGGGTCCCACTGGCCCTGGAGGCCCCTGTGTGATAAGAAGCCGTGTGTGATGGCCAGCATCTGCCCGGGCCGTGCTGGGGCCTCTCATCTCCCCACGTCCCACCTTGTCCTTCTCCCCAGAGCTGTTGGCATCCAAAGCTCACTTACCAGACCGCCAGCTGGCCCTGCCTCCCCGAAATTACCCTGAGAGCAAAGCAGAGAACACAGGGTCAAAGTGAGGAGGCCACTCTAGGTCATTCCCAAACCCCAAACTACACAAATAACCCCTTGGGACCCCCAGCTACCCCCCTCATTTCCTGGCTAGGGAAACTGAGACCCAGAGAGGGAAAGGGATTTCCCCAAGGTCCCCAGGGGAGTCTGTGGCCAGCCTGTTTCTGTCCCCAGCCTCACTCTGCAGAATCCCAGCCCCACCCTCAGCTCCGGCCCAGCACGCAAAGATCACGAATTCATTTATCCAACAGTCACTCGCTGGATGCCTGTACCCACTGTGCACTCAGCGAGGTGCCAGTAGGTAGCAGTGAACAGCACAGACAAACACACTTGTGGAGCTTACACCCTGGTAGGGACACCAAGAACTTTTAAATAATTGTAACTGAATAGCGATGAGTGCCGTGAAGGAAATAAACAGGGTGATGAGACAAAGGAGGCAGGGGAAGCCGTTTTAGACAGGATGGTCTGGGAAGTGTTAACCACAATTATTATCAGAAAGACGAGACAAAGGCCAACCAATGAAACAATAGGGGGAGGTAGAGAGGAAAAACGTTCTAGACAGTGGGAGGCACAAGTACAAAATCTAAGAGGTGGGAACATTCTTGACATATTCCAGAAAGTAAGGAGGGCAGCACATCTAAGGCACAGGAAGTGGGGAGAGGAAAACCAGATGAACCTTCAAGGCAGGCAGGGCCAGGTGTCCAGGGTCTTGTTAGGCATAGAAGGCCTTCAGTACAAAGTCGAGTCATAGAAGTATTTTAAGCAAGGAAATAATGTAACCTGAGGGTTTTGTTTTGTTTTGTTCTGTTCTTTTCTTTTTTAACAAAGCCCCATTAGCTACTGGATGAAAACGTTTAAGAGCTGCAGTGGCCACAGGCAGGCCAGCTGAGGGGCTGCTGCCACCATCCCAGTGAGAGATGATGGGACCCAGACGAAGTGGCGGTCATGGAGGTGAGCAAAGCAGGTGGAGTTGAGAGAGGTGCTGCGGCAGAACTGTCAAGTGGAGGAGATGATGTGGAGATGGGAGGAATCAAGGATGCTGCACCGTTTGGGGTTTGAGGAGGTTTGAGGAACTCGGTGTATGCCATTTACAGAGATGGGGGGACCGGAAGAGGAAACAAGTGTGGGGCGGGGGCACAAAGCTCCTCTGAGAAATGACAGGCGCGATTTGCCTGGCAGAGCGGAGTCTGAACGTCCTGCACTATTAGTTCAACGCTGTCATTTGTCTCCAATGCAACCACAAGTACAAACGTTCACATGGCACTGAAATCGAGTAACCCAGCCGAGCAGGGAAGATGACCAACTCTGGAGCCATGTTCCCTGGACTCAAGTCCCAGGTCTGCACCCAAACACCCATGGGACTTTGAGCAATTTACTTGGCCTTTCTGGACCTCTGTTTCCTCATCCATAAAATGGGAATAATGGAGTACCTACCCCATGAGGTTTTGGGAGGAGGAAACAAGTCAATACACCTACAAGCCCTTGGAATGCTGCTCGGCACAAAGTAAGTGGTAAAGAAGGATTATTATTATTTTATTATAAGGTAGTCTTAAATGTACTTAATTGTTTTGGATTATCAGTAAATTAAAAATACAACACTAAGGAACTTTCTTGGAGAACATGCGGGCTCTCAGAAATCAATTCTTTGACTCCAGTCTGCAAAACACTGATGAATTTCTTTCTCTGTGGATTTACAGTTTGATCTCTTGTCTATGTTGTCCCTATTCCCCGTCCAGGGACCCCCTCCCCTGCCTCCCGGCCAAGAAGACCCCGGTGTTCCTGACATCTAACCAGGTCTCACCTTCTCTCCTTTCAGCCCTGTTGGCCCTGGAGCCCCAACTTTCCCCTGAAAAACAATCAAGTCACAGTCACTGCATCCCCCCCACTCCCATCCCTCCAAGACTCCATGGGTCCCAGTGTCCACCCAGAAAGAGAAAGGCCAGCTCAGAATTACAAATCCCACAACCCTGCAGGTAGCTGGACAACTACCTCTGTTATACAGATGGGCACTCAGAGGTTCTAAGAGGGAGTCCCGGGGCAGTGCAAGGGTGGAGGGAGACACCGGGCTACAGGCCTGGAGAACCTGCCTCAGGGCCTCCCTCCTGGTCTCTGCCTTGAGACCCAGAGCCTAAGGAGCCAGGGAGGCCACCAGTGTGGCAAAGATGGGCTGGCCTGGCCTGGCTAGGAGGCAGCAGTCACTCACCGGAAGACCAGGCAGACCGAGGCCAGGAGGGCCCACATCTCCTTTGGGCCCTATAGAGGGCCCAAGATGTTGGGCTGCTACGGGTGAGCTGCAGGACAAGCAGGACTCCCCCTGCGGAAGGAAGAAAAGGGATCAGAAAGGCTCCCAGTAGTCAGAAGGCGCCAGCCAGAGAACAGGGTCCCTCCCTCACCTTTTCTCCTTTGAGGCCTTGGATGCCAGGGTCACCCTGCAGGGAGAAAAGGTTTATGGGCTGAGAGACTGGGTATGTTGGGGCACCCCAAATTTCCTAGCCATATATGAGGACAGCAATGTCACACACCACAAACGCTTCAAACACCCAGGGGTCCCAGGGGATTCAAGGTCAGCACCCCAGAGCCGGGGTTCATCAACCCATGTGACAGATGGAGGAAATGAGGCCAGGCTAAGCTACCCCGCCAGAAGTGCCGGTACATACCCGATCACCCTTTTGTCCACCAGCTCCCAGGCCCTCCTGAAAAAAAGGGTCAGTGAGGGAGTGGGGTACAGAGTCCAGCCCAGGACCATAACCCAGCCCTGCCCCCTCCTTTCCTCCACCTCCAGCCAATACCCAATCCCAGGAGGAGGGCACAATCTCACTCACTACAAGGGTTGGCTCCACCCCAGCTTGCCCAAAAGGCATCTTAAGCTTTGGCTGGGAGAACCCTGGTTGGTTGCCATGGAGACCTGGGGTGGCCTTCTAGCCCAGCCCTAAACTCTATGGTTCAGCCCCCACCCCCATGGAGCTAAGAGCCTAGACTCTCTGCCCACACTGTCTCTATGGCCATGAGAAGTTTCCAGCCCCTCTGCCCAACACCTTTCCATGATTATGCCCCCTGGTTTTTTGGTGGAGTCCCACAAGGGTCACCCTGGGCACTCACCCTGGCTGGTGCAGGAACACCCGGTTCTCCCTTGGGCCCTGGCTTTCCAGGGAGCCCCACAAAGTTCTGGAACCCTTCAGGCAGCGCTGGGCACACTTCGCAGGGGTCACCCTAGCAGAAGGGAGAGAGCATGAATGGACAAGTTGGGGCTAAGACCCTGGGAAAGACAAGGAGCTCTAGGCATGGGGTGGGCCAGGGCCAAGTGGACAGCTGGAACACTGAGGGGGCTTTCCACTCAACCGACTCATTCATTCAGCTTACGATTCCTGGACATCAAAAACTACATCCTCAAAAGAAAAAAAAAAAACTACATCCTCACAACAAGCCATAAGAAATCACTGTGTCCCATTTAGAAGTATGGCAACTTGGGCAAAGGGAAAAGCTCATTGACTTGCTGTGTTCGTGTGCGTGGTCGAGGTGGGACTTGAACCTGTCTGTGTAACTCCAAAGCCAGGCCCTTTAGTAATCACACGCACATCATAGCAACAAAGAAGGGATGGGGGTTCCCCCAGGAGGGTCCCAGGCCCAGCGCCCTTGATGCTCAGTGTCACCTTCAGAGAGAGGCTTGCCCTCCCATCCCAACCTGGGGAAACCAAGCCTGGGACTCACCTTCTCTCCCTTCAGCCCTGGAACCCCTGGCTTCCCCTGTTGGAGAAGCAGTGAGCGTTAGTGCCACAGCAGAGAGGGCCCGAGGACCTAGCCCCTCTCTCTCTGGAGGACTTGGTAGACGAGGCCTGGGCATGGTGGGCAGCAGCTCCCCTCCCCCACCAGATTGGGGTCACTCACAGGTTTCCCACCAGGACCTTCCTTTCCCGGCACTCCGGAGCTGCCCTGTGGTCAGAAGAAGGGTTAAGGGGGAGGCTTCTGGCCGTGACCTCAGCCCATGCACCCCTTTGCCATCCAGTTCCCTCTCTGGACAGCAGGACAATCTTGCCAAATCTCCCATCTCCTCTCAGTCGGTTTTGTCAACAAACACTCCCTTCCTGTTGCCTGTCCTTCTCCATGTCTAACCCAAGTCCTTCTGGTTGCAAAGGAAGGGAGAACATGAGGCCTCTATATGCCCCTTC
The DNA here is from genome assembly GCF_011762595.2 of Tursiops truncatus. Classification (NCBI taxonomy): domain Eukaryota; kingdom Metazoa; phylum Chordata; class Mammalia; order Artiodactyla; family Delphinidae; genus Tursiops; species Tursiops truncatus. The sequence continues at coordinate 158,954,774 of NC_047034.1, read as the reverse complement.
CCCAGTGCAGCACGTTTGGAGGTGACACGGGTGACCCCAGAGGAACCACAGCAGAAAGACATTTCCAGGGCTTTCTGCTTGTCAAGGCATAAGGCCCTAACATGAGCTTGGGCCCTCCAATTAGGCCACTCCGGTCATTACCAGACTTAGGCCTGCCCGTCCCTGTGCCTGCAACCCAGGCCAAGGCTCCCACGTCAGCAAGCACTGGGATGGGGACACTGCCCACTGCGGGGCCCAGCCCCCCAGCCCCTTCCCCAACATGCCGGCCACCTCCCTCCTCCCCGCTGCTGTCCCTGCTGCCCCGGCCACCCCGGCCGCATTCTCCTCTCTCCTCCCGCTAAGCAGGGAGCCTCCCGCATGTGCCCCTGCTCCTGCTTGCACTTACCTTGTCTCCCTTGGGGCCTGGAGGGCCACCTGGGTCCCCCTGAGGGCAGAAACAGGGTCAGGCAGGGGCTTCCCAGGGCCCTCACATTACAGTGAGATCCACTCTGGCCCTTTCCCCCAACCAGGCCCCCTGGGACCAAGCCTTACCTCCCCACCCCTGGCCAGGAGGGAGAAGGGTCTCTGAGGAAAGGAGGGCAGAAGGGGCAAGGGGTACTCACCGGGGTCCCAGGAAGTCCTATCCCAGCGGGCCCAGGGAGGCCAGGGGGCCCAGGCTCTCCCGCCAGCCCCTCAGGCCCAACAAAGCCAGGGTCTCCCTGGCACAGAAAGAAGGTGGGTATGAGAGAGCTACCGCCTCAGCCCCATCACCCACTCTTCACCCCTCAGACACCCACACTCACCTTCTGCCCTTTGGGCCCCATGACACAGATCTCTCCTGGCCGGCCCTGTGGGCAGGGGGAGGGTCTAAGAATGGCTGAGGCCTGGCACCTCCCAGGGACAGCAGCCCCACTGGGACGTGTAAATACCCAGCTGCCCACCCTCCCTGCCCTGTCCCAAAGGCTGACTTCACCCAGGGCCCCGAGGTCATTAGATGTTAACGTCAGGACATTGGAGGTCAGGGGCTCCTAGGCTGGGAGTCAAGATGCCCAGGGTCAGGCCCTTTTCTGCCCCCTCCCGGGGCACAGTTCTCCCCTCCCTGGGTCTCTGTTCTGTCTGAGCAGAGTAGTGGGTTAGATTCCGAAGCTTATAGTCCAGCATTTCAGGACCATGTGCTGAGGGACGTGGGGATCGTGCTGAGGAAGGGTTCCAAGCAGCGTACATCTCGGCCTGGCTTTCCTGGCGAGCCCTTGATGCCTCCGTCTCCCTTGTCGCCTTTCTGGCCCTGAAGAAGGAAGAGGCAAAGTGACCGGCGCTGAGAGAAGGGGCTAGAAGAGCCAGGACTGCTGCATCTGGGGAGGGACAACTGCTCTCTAGATCCGTGGTCTCAGCCTCCCCAGAGATGAAATGGCTTCACAGGAGGGGAGACAACAGGAAGAACTGCCACCAGCCAGGCCACTTGCTCAGGGAGTCTGTGGCTTTTCTCTCCAGGTCTGGCAGGAATTTGGACAAGGCAGGAGGACTGGGAGGCTTCGGGAGTACTACCAGCTCTGGGCCCAATGACACCATCCCCTAGGATGACTTTGGACACCTCCCTCCTCCTGTCTGTAGGGTTCGCAGACCTCCCTGGCACCCACCCCTCAAAATCCTGGCCCATTACCTTCTGGCCTGTGGAGCCGGGGAGTCCTGAGGGTCCCTGAGATAAGGAGGGGACACAAAAGAGAGGTGAGGGAAGGAGGGGGAGGCTGGCCAGGACCCCGCTGCCCTGCCCTGTCTCTGGTCCCATACTCACCAAGGCTCCCGACTCCCCCTTCTCTCCCTTTCGGCCTTCTGCACACTGAACAGGGAGATGAGGTGTTGAGAGGGGCCCAGGGTCACCCCTTCCTCAGGGGCTGACCCCATATTGGCCCTAAAGCAGGTCTCTCCTCCAGGCCTTACCTGAAGCGGGGCGTCCGGGGAGATTCGAACACAGTCATTGCCCTAGAGGTAGGGAGCAAGGGATCAGCCTCCTAGGGGAGCCATCCTAGACCTGTTTTGAGGAGGATGGGCCCAAGAATCCCATAGTCACAGGTGCCCCTAGAAGATACAGGTTTCCGCACACTAACCCCTAGAGAGACCCTGTCCCTCATCCCCTGTTTGGACCAGGCTGCAGGTTTCCATCTGAGATGATGGGATGATGGCTCACATTCCGGCCCAACCCCGGGGCACAGGTGGGAACGTTCTGCCGTGGACGTGGCCGGGGCACTTACCCGGGCTCCCTTCTCTCCCTTGGGTCCTGATGGACCAGGCAGGCCCTGCTCACCTTTCTCTCTCTGTGGATGAGACCAAAGCAAGGGCTGGGACCAGAGGAGCACATGAGAGCCTTGAAGAAGCTCTCCCCATCCTGGTCTTCTCCACGCATCCACCACACACGGGTGTGTAAGTGAGCACAGCCCTGCCCCAACCCCCCGCCCCCCCACACACAGCATATGGATTCCATACGCACTCATCCGCCTGTGCCTCCCACCCCAAAAGACCATATTTGGCAAATCCGTAGTTTCAGGCAGAAGGTATCTCTTCTCCCACACTCCAACCCAAGCATGCTAGCTCACACACAGCACACCCAGGGGCACAGGGACACATGTGCGTGGACACACACATGTGCAGTGGAAGACACCCATGATGGTGAGTGTCAGGCTGCCCGAGTTCAAATCCTACCTCCACCGCTTACAAGCATGTGTCTCAGGGCAAGTTATGTGAACTGTCTGAACCTCAGTTTCTTCATCAATAAAATGGGATTCATGTCAGCACCTACCTCAAGGGGCTGCGGTGAGGAAGAAATGTGACACTGCAGGTGAAGTGTGCACCACTTACACGCACGCGGAGGGGCTCCAAGAATGATATTATATACTCACAGGCACACAGGCGTGTGCAATCTCACACTTGCACATCACCCACAAGCTCTGTGATCCTGTCAGGCCCACAGGTATATGGGTTCACCCCCCTGCACATGTGCAAACATGTATCCAGAAATGCACGTAGTCACACACATAGACACACACACACAAAATCACACCAGTCACCCACGTGGGCACAGCTGGGCCTCGGTTTTCCCTGAAATAAAATGATAGTACCCACCCTGCAAGATGCCTGAGGGGGTTCAGGAAGGTCATGGTGCCAATGGGTGGCCCAGTGCCTGATGCACAGTAGGCCCTCAGAAAAGGGCAGTTCTTAACATCCTCTCATCCACACAACCCCCTACTCTCTCCAACACACACACACACACATCTAATCACCCCACATATACGCAGGCTTGGGTAGCCCTGATATATACACACAGCCAAGGGGCCACATGCCGTGAGATGGACTAGCATCACTGAAGAGGGCAGAGGTGGCCTGTTCTCCATCTGGGACTCACCTGGGGGCCAGAGGGACCAATTGTGACCTGAGGGGACAGATGAGAGAGGATGCAATCATCTCAGGGAGGGAGAGGAAAACAGAGGCCCAGAGAGGGCAAGCAGTTTAGCCAGGGTCACACAGGGGTGGCTGAACCAACAGCCCGAACCCCAGCCCCTGCTCTGTCTCCCAGGCCAACCAGCATGCTGATTTTATTTCCCAAAGCTGTCAAACTTACGGAGGGGTTTGACCTACCTTCTCTAACCTGCCTGGCTTTGGCTAGCTCCACCCCGCAGTTGCTAGGATAACATGGCTGCTTGGTTGCCATGGTAACCCCTGCATATCTGGGAACCATCAGCTTTACTGGATTTGGTGGAGGGCAGGACGGAAACAGGGGAGGTCAGCAGAGGGGGCACTTTCTGATGTCCCCCAAGGCCAGGGGCTTAGAGCCGAGGGGAGCGGGGGCTGTGCCCTTTGTGGATCAATGCAGAATGTCAACTCAGAATGTCAGGCTGTGGGAAAGTGGTGACTCATACTGCCCACGGAAGAGACGCAGTTGGGTACCAGCTGGGCTCGCACTGAGCCCCTTTCCCTTGTCCTTCTGGACCCCAGAGGGAGGATGGGCCAGGACCAGCTAGAGAGGGATAGGAGGGGAGGCCCTGAGCCAACACGTGGTTTGGGGGGCAATGCTGGGCTGTGCCACCCTGAGCCAGCCGTTCCCCTTCTCTGCCTCTAAGATGACATGGGAAGCCTTCCAAGGAGAGCAGGCCTGAGTCCTTGAGGGGAGGGCCAAGCTGGGGTCAGCACCCAAGGCTCTGATTCTGCCAGCCGCCACCCCGGCCCCATTCCACCCTGGAGGGGCCCTGGCTCGGTGGGACTGCGGGTGTGGGTCAAGCCCAGCTCTGGGGGGCGGGCAGGCAGAGAGTGCGAAAGTGCACAAAGACCCCCTTGTCCTGAACCAGGAAGCCGCCAAGCCAACCTCTAGGCCACGCCCACTCCCAGGCCCCGTCCACCCCACCCAGCACACTCTCTCTTCACTCACGTTGCTCTCCCGGGCACCATGGACACAGGGCGGGCACTGAAAGGGAAGAATGGGCCTGGAGGTCAGGTCTGCGAGCCCAGGACCAGCCCCCTCCACCCCACTGGCCCCCTTACACACACCAAGAGCATCACAGGTGTCTGGGTGGAGCTGAGGAGCATAAAGATGGAAACCCTGCCAAACAGGCCTCGCCCCTCAACTGCCACCGACCCAGAGCCAAGCCATTTCTCAGATGAGGAAACTGAAGCCCAGAGAGGAATAGCAGTGGGCCCTGGGTCACACAGCATGCTGGAGCAGAGTGAGGCCCAGAATCCAGGGTCCCATGGCCAAGGCCTGGGCCCTCTCCAGGATACCCGTGGCCATTTGCTGCCAACTCAGCAGGAGTGCCCAGGGCTGAACACCCCGCTCCTAAGGAGAAGCACAGGCAGACAGGGTCCAGCATCAGGTCCCCAAGGAATGCTGGGAGCTGTGTGGTCATCCCACACCCCCATGCCCAGGCTCCAGGGCACCAAAGCCTTGTCCGAAGGGCTCATGCTGGCACCTTTCCAACCAAGCTCTTTTTGCCAGTCTAGATGGGAGGCTTACCTCATCCACTGCCGTCTCCTGGTGGACCTGGGAAGAGGGAGGGCATGAGAATGGGTGGGGAATGGAGGGGACAAAGCACTGCTTCCAACACCCCTACCCAAGAACCACCAGAAGCGGGTGCCCTAGATAGTGCCAGGTACTGTCTGTCTCACTCCCGTTCATCCTTCCTTCTCAGAGCTGGCACCTACAAATCCTAAGCTCTGTCCAGGAGAGTGGGGGCAGGTGGGAAGAGCATGGGCGGAGAGTCTCTTTCTCAAGGGGTTTACGGAGGGCAGGGAGGGCAGCCTGAGGCCACTCTTGGCTCCTCCGCCCACGCACTGTCTCTACCTTTGTTTCTCTCTCTGCCTCCTGGCTGATTCTTCCCGTCAGCTGGGCGTCCACCTGAGCAGACAGAATAAGGAGGGAATCTTGAGGAGGGGGCAGTTCTGGGGCCCACACTAGACAGGGGCCCCCAGGCAGGGGCATGGACCCCTGGGATGCCTCAGCCTGACATCCGGCAGTTCCCAGGTCATCAAGAGCCTACTCAGGCCCCTGGCACCCCAACAGGCCCCCCGCCTTCCCTTTCACCCCACCCACGTGATGTCGGAGAAAACAAGACCATGAATCAATGGGATCCTGTGTTCCTGCAGCCAAAAGCTGGGCAAGATGCCCGGCGGGCAGGGAGGCTGCCCTGCCACGGTGTGGGGCTATGGGAGGCACTGGGCTTCCCTGCCGCCCCCGAAGAACCTAAAGCGGGCAGGGCAGCTGGCCATGGTGCTGGGCATGGGACCAGCCTGGCACTTGCCCGGGCTGAGCCCAGGACAATGAGTGAGGCCCAAGGCAAGCAGTGTGGCACCCGGCCTCTGACCCCAGATATCCCTGTCCTGGAGAAACTGCCTTTGGGTGCCAGCCTGGTCCTTCCCTCACTAGGGTCTGGGACGGTAGCAGTGAGGGTGTGGGTAGTACCAGAGCTAGATGGGCACAACTCTCAATGCCAGCAGGCAGGCGGGCACAGGGTATTACAGTGGGCTGTCTCTCTGCCTACCAGAATCCAATAGGGGTGGGAAGCAAAGAAGCAGGGCTTCCAGTGCCCTCCCTGCCCTGGGGCACATGGTCAACTGACCCTGGGGGCAGGCCCCAGTCAGGTCAGGGGAGGGGCAGGCCCACTTGTGCCTGTCTATGCCCATGTCTGCCTGCCCTGCCTACCCACCTTGCTGTTTTGCGGCTCCTCCAGGCAGAAGCAGCGGGTGTAGACCTTGCCCTCAGTCTGTGGATTGATCTCGATGAGCTCATTGCTCTGGGTGTCCCGGCGGGCCTTGGAGGTCTCTGGGGGACACTGCCCAGTGTGGGGGAAGGGTTGGGGTCAGTACAGAAGGCAGACTCCCCCCACCCCACTTCACCCACTCATCATCCTAAGATCTCTAGGCATCGCCTTCCTGGTCCTCCATCTCCAGCACACTGTGTCCCTGGACAGTGCCCCAACCCCTCCCAGCTGTGCTGGGGCCAGGCCACTCACCCCTCCCGGCAAAATCTCACAGCAGCCCTCCTCCAGCACAAGATCCGAGTCACAGTAGATGTGTGCCTGCTGAAGGTCAAACTGCAAGGGACACACAAGTGTCACTTCATTCTAGCAAATAGCTCTGAGTCCTGGACCCTAATGAGGCACAGAGATGGCTCCATCCCAGAGTTTGCCCTCAGAAGGTTTCCAGTCTGGCCTGGGAGACCATCAAGAATACAGCTGTCACAAAAAGCAAAACAAAACTATACACGAAAGAAAGAGGGAGAGGGGGGAGAAATGTTCGCTTTGGCCCAGAGGAAAAGGGGAAGAGGAGATTTCATTCAAGCTGGGCCTTGAGGACCAGTAGATATTCAGCAGGTAGGTATACAAGGAAAAGCATTCCAGGCAGAGGTAACAGCATAGGCAAAGGCTGGTGGTGTGAAAGTATTAGGTGAGATGGATGTCTGGGATGGAATCAACCAGAGCAAAAGCTGCATGGAAAGATGGAACAGAAGATGCTGCTGCAGTCATTTATAGGGACCAGATCATGAAAGACCTTGAATGCCAGGTTAATACGTTCAGGCTGCATCTGGAGGTCAATGGGGAACCATGAGAGGATTCTGAGCAAGGGAAAGTCCTGGTCAGATATAGGTTCCCGGGAGCTCACTCAGGCTCCCAGAAAGTAGGAGCAGAGTCCAAGCCTGACCTAGCACTCACCGAGACAGGTTTGCCCTGCTCAGCATCTAAGCCCAGAAAAACATGGCCCACAGGCTGCATGGGTCGCCAGGGCCCCAGAGGCCGGGAGGAGACTGATGTGCAGTCCACATGCACAGAGGCTACGCGTTCAGCCACGCTCAGCACCAGCTTGTGCCAACGCAGGTCAAAGAGCTGGGGCACTGAGAAGATGCAGGACACGAAGTCGCCATCTTGGCCCCGGGCCCGGAACTCCAGGCTCCGCTCTTGGCTGTTGACTTCCAGGGAAATCTGTGTGGAATCGGGAAAGGCAAGGACAGAGAATCAGAGCCCCCCAAGCCACAGCATGACAAAGGTAAGGGCTCTCAAGCTCATTTCACAGGAGGGGAAACTGAGGCCCAGAAAGGGACGAAAGCTGGTGGGGTCACAGAGCAATACCTCCTAAGAGTTTGGGATAGGTGGGGTGGGGGTGACCTTGAGGGTGGGCACTGGGATGGAGCAGGGAGGCCCCAGAAATCACAAGCTGGGACAGAAGCTGGTATGGACTGGTACTGCTCGATGGCCAAGAGCAATGGGGGTGGAGCGGGGGGGCGGGCTCACCTGCGGGTACCCATTTCCATCGGTCACTTGAAACAAATACCACGTATTCTGGTGGGTGTGTTTCTTCAGCAGTAGTGTCAGCACCAGGGCAAACTCACTGGGGAGGCCCCGAGGGAATACACGTCTGGGGGTAGAGCAGGGAGGGTGCCTTGAGGCTCAGGTAAGAGACCACCTGCTGCCCACCCTGGGCCCTCAGGACTGTTGAACCTACACGAGACACGCACAGGCACACACCTCCAAACTGCCACACACATACATATACACATCCATTCATTCTACAGATGTTTCTTGAGGGCCTACTATGTGCCAGTGGTGGGTCTGGCTGCGGGGGGTAACAGGGGTGAAAACACAGAGAAGAGGCCTGTCCTCAGGGAGCCTTCAAGTCTGACGGGGTGATGCGGGAGGTAAGGCCATAAACAAAGGATCCTCAGAATGACTATTGCACTATTTCATTAGGATTGTGGTAAGTGCTTCCAAGGAATCCAGGATGCCTTGGGGAGAATAACCGGGCCTGGGGCAGGGAAAGAAATACTGAAAAACGATGAACAGGTTCAGCACGACTGGAGCAGCAAGAAAGAAAGGGAACATTTTGGAAGATGAGGCTGGAGAGGTAAACAGGGGCCAGACCACCCAGGGATTGTGGGAGTTCGGACTTCACACGTGTGGGTGCGCGCGCGCGCACACACACACACACACACACACACACACACACAATTCTTGAAGGTTCCCTCCTCCATCCTGGAGTCCTCATGGTGCCCACAGGATGCAGACTTGTCCTCACCCACTGCTAGCCAGAGTTGGGGAAAGGACACAGGGTGGGCCTGCCAGTCCCCTTCTCTCTGCACGCCCTGCAAGGCCCAGGAGTGGAGACCAGGCTGACTCCTGACAGGAAGCAGGATACAATGACCCACGGGTGCCCCTGAGCTTAGGCCCCACATGCAGAGTTGCTGGGAGTGTGGCTGAGGTCAGTACTGATTCCCAGCAGTCACACTGGGGCCTTTACCGCACGGGCTGGGTGACTGAGACCGCTCCCAGTCGCAGGATGAGAGGTCCCTTGGGGTTTCGGATCTTCTTAACGGCAGATATCTTCATGAGGCGGAGTCGGCGGATGAGATTGAAGCCTTTAGGGGAGACAGTGGATGAAAAGCTCAGCTGGGCAGGTGAGTGGGATACTGGCCACTCCAGGAAGATGGTGGAGGGGAGACGACAGGATGAGATGAGCACTCACCAGTCACGTTGGTCGATAAGTCGCTTCTGGGTTCCAACTTGAGTCCTTCTTGCTGTGAAGGTGGGCACCGCTCCCCTGGAAAAGAATTGGCAGTGGGGCATCTGGTGGGCTCAGGCTGAGGTGACTGCACAGCCGGGCTCTTGGGGAGCCTGGGGCGGAGCAAGTTCATGTTCCCCACACTGCATCTCTACCCAGGCTCTGCCTTGGGGCTGTTTCACCTTTCGCCTTCTGACCCTGGCTACCCTGGGAGCCAATGCACAGATGGGAAGACTGAGGCCTGGCCCAAGGCTACCAAGTAAGTTCATAGCAGAGCAAGATCAGAATTCCTAGAACCCAAATCTCCCTAGGACCCCCAAGTCAGGGGCCAGGCCAGCAAGAGAATGAAAGAAACTCTGGGCAGGCCTACAGCTCAGATGGGGGTGGGGAGCTGTGTATATACACATGCCCCCTCCACAACATACACCCAAGTGGGAGACAGAGGAGCACTTCAGGGGCAAGGAAACGTCAGGTCCATGCACACTGTGTTATATACCAGTGCATGCACATGTCTGCACATGTGTGAGTTGTAGATGCCTGTGCCACCAGGGGTGCCATGTGCTGCTGGTACACATGTTCTCAGCAATGGGTGGGGTTCCACTTTCCACAGCCAAAACAGACAAGGAGGCCAGACACAAGTCTGAGTCAACAGATTGACTTTTCACCTGGATAACTACATTATGAAACTGTGAGAAAAGACTGAGGGCCTGAGTGGACCACAAGCTCAAGGAACCCACCAGAACCTTGGGGCTCCAGACAGGGTATATTAAGGGGGTAAAGGCTCATGCAGAAGGGGATAGCTTAGTCAGGTCTCCAAAACCCTAAGGGACAGGTAGGCAGCCATGCGCCTGCCTCTTCTCTAGGGCTGATTGAGCAGAAGTAATGAGAGAGTGCTACAACAGGAGAGATGGAGGCTAGAATCAGAAAAAACCTTTTAATCAATGCAGATGGGGTAGCTGGGACAAGCCGGTGGATACAGCTCCTAGAAGCTGGGCATTGGGATGCCTGGTGGGAAGAAGGAATCCTGGATTCCTAGGCCCAGTGACCCCCCTGGAATCTTTCTGCCCCAGGTTTGTCCAGAAAACCTATCACTGTATTTAGCATCAGCAGCAGCAAAGGGTGACTCACCCCTTGGCAATGGGCCCAAATTCCTTACAGATGTTGAAATTATCTGCCCCAAACCCCAGGGGACCCGGTGAGGGAGAAGACAGTAAGGCATATATGCAAACATGCAAAAACACATATGTACACACACAACCCACAGACAGTCACATGTACCCCACTCACATCTGCATCTTGGTTGTTCTGCCTCTTTTGGCTGGATTTGGGGTTCTAGGAGTTCTATTTCTGCTCAGACACACAGCCAGAGGGCACCTAGCAGGGCAGGGCAAGTTGCCTGGTCAACTTCCTCTGGCTTTGGGCCCTGGAAAGCTGCACCCTTTGTCCCATCCGGCGTCTGGGCCTTGAGGCGGCCCCTTTATCCAAGATCGCCGTGGAGGAGGAGGAGCACGTGGGCTGGAAGATGGATTCTCCACCAGGGCAAGGACTGGAGAGGCCTGGCCCGTTTGGGGATATGCAGCCTCCCTCTGCAGGGAGAGCTTGCTGCCGGCTCCTGCCCACCACGCCGGCCCCACCAGCAGCTGGGGCACAGGTTGGGTTTATGTATTAGGGTGGGTGGTTCTTCCCACACACAGAGACACAGGAGTAGGTACTGATGCACACAGCAACTCTGAGATGTAAACGCAGAGAGGCCCAGAGACACACAAATATGTAGACAGAAACACACATCCTCTCTAGCTCACCTCACACTGGCTCATGCGTGCAAACACCTCAGGCCACTCTGAACCCAGCCTCTGGACTCTCCTATAAATGCCCACGTGACCCAGGCCCGTGGTCACATATGTGCACAGGACCCCACACCTCAGAGAGGCAGTGGCAGGCCTATGGCACTCTGATCCTCACGTCATCTCACCTGTATCTGCCTCGTGGCTGCAGATAACACAGAGACTGAGCAGCCACAAGCCAGGAGCCCAAGATGCCCACATCCTGGTCCAGAGAGGTCGGCCGCAGCCACAGCACCTGAAAACCACAGAGAGCAGGAAGGTGGATTCCTGAGCTCCCAGAGCAGAATTCCACACGTGGGCAAGCAGCGACCGGCCCATGGGGCCCAGGCGCTGGTACTGGGGTTGCAGGAGGTCTAGCCAGGCGTCAGTCCCCCTCAGAGGCCCAACCACAGGCCTCGGGCTAGGATTTGGGCCGAGGTGATATTCAAAATATTTAACCACCGGTATGGCACGGACACCGACCAGCCAGAGCAGAAGGCTGGCTGGAGAGCTGAAAGCAGGTCCAGGCGGCATCTGGCTGCGTCAGTGGACAGTTGCTGGATTGAGGAGAGATCTAGAGGGTCCTAGAAGCCCAGGTCACTCGGGAGAGCGAGGACGCTTGAGGCGGAGGCTATTTGCCAAGGCACTTGGAAGTATTTCAATATTTTATCAACCTGTGCACTGTACTGGTATATGCTAGCCTGGCACCTGGCTAGCCGCACCCAGCTCAGCCAGGCGGCCCTGTCTGGCACCCACAAGGTCAGGGGCTGACAGCCGGGCTGAGTCTCCTGGAAGGCATCACGGGGTTGATGAGCCAAGGAGCCTCCCCCATGGGTGCAGCGGGCGGGAGGACAGGTCAACGGGCTCAGGACCTTGTTGCCAACCTCCCCTGCTGGTGGATGCTCGTCTTTTAGTTTTATTAAACCCCGATGGATGGGCCCAGATAAACCCATGCGGGCTCAGCAAGCGGCCAGCAGAGCCATACATCATCCAGCCTCCCCCGAGACAGGCAGCTCGCTCACGCACACAGTCATGCATGTGTCAGCATGACACACACAGATACACGGGCACATATACACAGAGACATAGTTGTGCCCGTGTGTGCATACAGTCCTACCTGCACACAGGCATGGTCACAGAGACACATGTTCACGGTACACCTAGACACACCAGCTAGTACATATACACGTGCACACGGCGAGCCTATGACTACCCCTCCATAGGCCCTCCTGTCGGGAAGTTCTTATGCAAGTCTGACCTCATTCCCTCCAGCTGTAAAGGAATTGTGTTTCCCCTCCCTCTGCTCTGGACAGGGAATGAGAGCAGGAAGGACCCCTAGCCTCAATATATTTGGAGATAGGACCCCAATCTCCTTCCTCCCGGGGCAGAACTGCTCCCCCACCCTATTCATCCCCCATTCTGGTGGCATGCACATCCTATCTCTCAAACCCTATCCTGACCTCCCCCTCCTGCCAGTCAGTGGAAGGACTGGCAACTGTGAGAGGCATGTGAATGCACGTGAACTTCAATGTGTTCCCTGTCCCCTTCCTGCTCCTGACCTCTCGACTTCACTCCTCTAGCCCCATCCAGAGCAGGGGGCTCCAGGGATAAAAGAGAAGCTTCCAAGGAGATGACCCCATCCATATATGAAGGCACAGATCTGGGGGCAGGGAGAGTCAGAACTGCAATGGAGGTAGAGCTCATCCTGCTTTAAAGAAGGGGACTGAGGTCCAGAGAGGGGATGCCTCTTGCCCCAGGTCACACAGCAAGTCAGGGGCAGAAGGGGCCCTTCAGTGAAGAGGCCCGGGGCAGCCCGCTCCGCCCCCACTTACCGTGGCTGGGGATCCCCGCCACCTCACTGTGTAATCCAGGCAGCCCAACGCAGCCAACCGCGGGAAGCAGGGCCTGGGTTCTTCAGACCCGCTGGAAGCTCCTCGATTACTTCTGGCCGGCCTCGGGTCCCCAGTTTCCCCTGTCCTGAGCTTTTGGGGCTGAATGCTGCCCCGCTCGCATGCCCGCTCGCCTGCCGGGGACTGCCGGCCACTCCGGGTGGGGGAAGAGGGGGAGGCACCAGGGGGCTGGGGACTTGCCAGGGCCGCTAATGGAACACAGCTGGACCCGCCCGCCAGGCAGGAGGAGGGAGGGAGGACCGGGAGGGGTCTCCAGCGGTGGCAGAGGCGGCAGGACGCAAGGCCCACTCCTGGCCTGGCGGCGCTCCCAAGCCCATCCCTCCCACTTGCCCCGCCAGGTAAGCGAGCGAGCAAGGCGGGACCCTGCGTGCCCGGAGTTGCCCTGCAAGGGGCTCTGGCGGCAGGCGGGTGGGCGGGGAGTCCGGCCCTTTAAGAGCCAGGCCTGGAGCTTGAAGAGCCTCCCCTGTGCCACCCCCTTCCCCTTCCCTCGCTGGGCCTCCAGAAGGGTGGCGGGGCTGGGGGGAGGGGAGGATGGAGACCCTCCTCCCCAGCTCCGCAGCACCCGTGACGTGGCTGCTACCCAAGCCTCCTTGGTCAGCTTTTTCCAGTTTCTGAGCCTAACGTTCCCAGTTAGTCTGTTCTCTGACCGTCTGAACTGGGGGGAGGGGGCCCCCTCCAGGAGTTGGGGTGTGTGTGCGCGCCTGGGTGGGTGCTCGCTCGCGAGCTAAATTAACCCCTTCTGCTCTGGACTCAATTCCAGACAAGTGGAACCCAGCGGGTCCCCTTATTCCTACTGACTCCGTGAACTTAGAAGGGCTCAAATCCCTGTCCTCCGCTCTAGCTTTGTGGTTTTGAACTTACTATTTAACTATGACTCCACTTTCTCATCTGTAAGATGGGATAATGACTGCATATACCTCACATGATTGTGAGCAGGAAACAAGTTAGTCTGTAAAAGTGCTTACTAAGGGCACAAAAGAGGAGCTCAATAAATATTCACTGTTATTATCATTATTATTGTGAACGCTGGCAGCGGGCGAGGGGGTGAGACTGGACCGGCCCAGCGATGGAGAGGGTGTTGCTTTATACTCAGGAGCCAAGGAACCGAGAGGAATTGAGGTTGGATGAGAGATTGGACTTCTGAGGAGAAGGAAGCAGGTAATGTGTCCAGTTCTGTCCTGAGGCAGGGGGATGATCAAGGTGACCCTCCCAAGGGTCTCCCCTGGAGGCAGCAAACAAATTTCTGGGCCCCAAGGATGAGGAACTATGGAGAAGTAGGTTCAAGAGGCCCTTGAGTGGTAGGAATGCGTGTGGTGGGAGCACCTGGAGTGCCCTGATGGGGGGGGTGGGGGCTTCCTGGAGAAGCAACATGGTGGAGTCATAGCCCTGTGGCCCCATCTAACCAGAGGGGCGGCAGGCCTGGGGTTTCCCGCCTCTGGAGCCCGAGGCGCTGAGTCAGCGGAAACCCGCAACCACGGCCACGGGGACGCTGGCCGCTGTGGTCCCTGCGCAGAACTGGCTCAGATGTGGCTATGACAGTGGTGGGGCCTGGGAAGCGCTGAGCTCAGCAGGCGGGAAGTGGAGGGGTGGGGCTTTCTGGGAGCTTTGGCCTGAGGAGTGGGCAGGCACCGGCTCCGCCTGCCCATACGTGCTGCGCCAGTGGCGGGCACTTGGGAATGAATAGACAACACCCATAGGTCAGGCTCTGTGCTAAGAACTTCACATAGGCTAGCTCCTTTCATCCTCGCAACAGCCCCAGAAGGAGAATTCTATGCTTACCCCCATTTTACAGATGGGGAAACCTGGAGCCCAGGAACAACTCAACTTGCCCAAGATCGCATGGTTAGTGGATGGTGGGGCAGGGGCCCATGCCAGCTAGGCTGGACCCACAGCACACGCTCTTAACCACTGTGCCATCCTGGGCAACTCCTATATCCTTCCTCCATTCATATCCCAGACCCTCCCGGGCAGGAGGGGACAGCTGGATGCAGTCTAGAAATGGGCCTTTGCCCCTTCCTGCCCCTGACACATACGTGCACCCATCCAGAAGCGTGCAGTTAGATAGGTTCTCTCACGACACGTGTATAGACTCCACGTGCATATGTAGACCCTTAGGTTCACACAGACACATGCACACACTTGATACTCCTCCACGTAAACAGACACACAGAGACACATGTGTGAGCACAGATGAAGCCACAGAAATATATCCCTGGACGTACTCAAACACAGGTGCATAATTTTCAGAATGCATGTACCTCGCACTGCTTTTACTTGGATATGCACGCATGAGACATATGCATGCACACACACACGTGTGTGCACATACACATAGAAACACACACCTGTGCCCACAGGCATAATTCTTCATATATGCAAACAGAAACCTGCAGACCCACAGCACGTACACATGTGTGCACACAGACACAGGTGGCCACACAGACTCGGCTCCCGCAGAAACCCCGACTCAGACACGTACACACCAAGGCACATCCACACACACGCAGGCAGAGATGCTGACACACTTACACGCATTCAGCCCCAGAAAGCCCTGCATGCCAGCAAGCAGGGTATCCCGTGGGGCTGGGCTCAGTGCCCTCACCCCAGATGGCATCGCCACGAGGTAATCAACGCTGCTAATTGCCACCAGCTGCCCCGGAGCCTGCCTGCCGCTGCCGGGCGGGGCTCCCAGGCCTCCTGGGCCTGGGGTTGTGTGCCCAGATGTCGGTAGTGCCAAGGGTCCACCCACCCCATTGTTCCTGCTGGCCACTGGGGAATCCCCAGCTGGCAGGGGCAGCACCTGGCGCTGGCTAGAGTGAAGAGCCAAGACAGGGCCTGGTCCCAGGTCAAGCCCAGGAGCTCCCACCGGGCCAAGCAGAGGTGAGCTGAACCGCCACAGGCACACGTGCACACCTGGGCCCCGGCCTGTGGGCACACAGGTGCAAACACATACACACACGGGCGTATCACACTTAGCCGAAACAGACCTCCTGACTGTTGCCCACAGAGCTGCATCTCCCTGTCTTCCTCATTCTGATAAACCCCACCATAGTTCATTCAGACGCTCAGGCAAACAACCTAGGAGTCACCCTTGGCCCCTTCCTTTCCCCTGCCATCCCTGCTCTCCTGTGGATTCTACACCCAAAACGCAGCCCACATCCACCTACTTCTCCCCGGTCTCACCCAAGCCACCATCCTCTTCTGCCTGGACTATTGCAGGAGCCTCCCAACCCCCTACTTCCCACCCAGCGGCCAGCAAGACCTTTCCAAACCTGGATCCGCTGGCTTCACTCTCCTGCTTCAATCTTCCAGTTTTCATTTCACCTAGAAGAAACCCCCAAATCCTTCCCTTGACCTTACCAAGTCCTTCAGGATCTGGCCTCTGCCTTCCTGTCCAGCCACCTCACCCCCAGAAGCTGTGGTCCCACGGGCCTCCTTTCTCAGTCCTGAATTCACCAAGTTGGTTTTCTCCTCCGGGCTTTTGTACCAAGTCATCCCTCTGGAAGGATTTGTCCCTGATCTTTGCGAGGCTGGCTCTTTGACACAGGTCTCACCTCATAAGTCACCTCCTCAGAGTGGCCTTCCCTGACCACCAGGTCTAGAGGAGCCCTGAGTCACTCTCTAGCACGTGACTCTGTTCGAAATCTCTGCATAGCTCCGGCATTTGTTTGTGCACCGTCTTTCTTTACTAATAAGCAAGAGTCTCCAGGAAGGGCCTCGTCTGCTGGTACCCACTGCCCTGCAGAGGATGAACGCAGAGGGTGAATTAGCAGATGAACACACACAAGCACTGTCTGGACACTCGGACACGGACAGCCCCCACAGGGGCACAGACATGAATGTTCCTGTGGGCAGAGATACACACACATGCCCAGCTTCTGGGTCCCAGAGGAGAGACTGAGATCAGAGGACCAAGGTCTCCTCTGCCTCCTTGGGTTCCTCTGAGTGTCTCTGTCCCGTCTCTTTGTGACTCCGGCTTGTCTCTTGGGGTGTGCTCCAAGACAGAGAACACGATACACTCAAAGGGCAAATGTTGCCAGAACAAAGAGCTACAGCACTCCTATCACTGTCACAGTGCGACCATTGCAATGTCCCAGAGCCCTCCCAAGCAGCGTGCCCTGTCCCTGTCCCATCCCATATAAGGAAAGACATTTGCCCCGTTTTTCTCCGCTCAGCACATTGAAAGTATACGTACTCTGCCCAGTCAGCAGATGACTTAACAGGTTCCCTGGCTATAAAAACAGACAAGCAACCCATGCTCAGGGTCGACTTTCCCTGGCTACCAGGAAGTCGGCCCGCTGTTCTTGCAGCAACCCTTCTCTTTAATAAACTCTATCTTCCTTACATTCTGCCTTGTGTCTGGAAATTCTTTTCCAGCCCGCGCTCAGACCACGACATCTCTCTCACTGAATCTGGCCTGCTTTCTCTGCATCCGGTTCTCTAGCTCTCTTTCCTTCCTCTCTGTGACTCCGGCCCCCTCTCCAGCTCTCTCTCTTCTTTGTCTCTGTTTCTGTCTCTTCTGTTGCCCTCTGTTTTTGGATCTGCGTCTCTAACTCTGCATCTCCCTCTGTGTCTCGGGTCTGTTTCTCGCACTTTCTGCGTCTTTATGTCCTTATCTCCTATCTCTCTTTGTCTTGGAGCTTCCGTGTTCTCTGCTTCTCTTCACCCTGTCTCTTTCTCTCTGTCTCTCTCTGGTTGTGTCTCTGTTTCTGGCTCTGTATGTCTAACTCTCTGACTGTGTCTCTCGTTCTCCCTCCTTCCCTCTCCTCGCTCTAAATCAGCCCTGCCACCATGTCTCCACGGCTCTCTGCATCCCCGGGGCAGGGGGACCCATGTTTCACCTCTGGTGGCAGCTTTATGGTCCCAGCAGGTGGGGCGGTGCTCCACTTTGCTGATGCCCTCCTCCCCCCGCAGGGCCATGGCGAGCTCCACACTGACACCCCCAGCCCTGGCAACTTTGGCCCTGGCAACAGCATTCTTAGATACCCAACAAGGGTGTCTTACTTCAGTAGCACATGACACCAGGCACCTGTTTGGAGCTTCTGGAGAGGTAAGCCCAGACTCTGATGGGCTTTGCAGTAGATGTGGCAATGGTCAGGCAGGTAGACACTGGGGGGAGGAGGCGGGAACGCTCCAGGCATCCTGGACCCCAGCTTGGTTGTCCCCAGCTCTGCCCACCTGTTCTGAGGGACCTGTGGAGAGGTGACAGGCACAAGAGCCCTGGATTCCAGACCTACCTCTACCCACTGTGTGCCCCTGGGCCCCAGCCTCCCCACCATACGAAGAGGTAAACCGTAGGATCCCGTGTTAACCCACCTGGTGTGTTAAAGCACCACAAACCACCTTGACTGATTACCTCGGTAACTCTCAGCCAGGGCAATTTTGCTCCTCAGGAAACATTTGGCAATGTCTGGAGACATTCTGGGTCATCACAGCTTGGTGGGGGGACACCTCCTAGCACCCAGAGGGTAGAGGCCAGGGGTGCTGCTAGACATCCTGCAATGTACAGAAGAGTCTCGCACAATACAGAATTATCTGGTCCGAAATGCTCTCCCCTGAGGGGAAGATTCCGCTCCTCAGAATTCCCACGCTCTCTGACCTGCACTAAACTCTTAATCATCCTCTGACCAGGGGTGGGGGGGGCTGTTAGAAGACAGTAGGGATTGATCCTGCCTCTGCCTTTAATAACAGCAGCTAACATTTACTGAGCCCTTTTGAAGTGCTGGCTGGCAACATACACAGAGAAACTCATTTTAGTCTCACAACAACGGCAGGAGGCCCAGGCACTGTTACAATCCCCATTCTAAGCCCGAGGAGACAGGCAGAGAGAACACGAGGAGTCAGCTCAAGGTTACACAGCTGGCAAGGATGGAGCTAGATATGAACTGATCACTTTGGGACAGACCCACAGGGCAGAGTCCTCTCTGGAAAGGAGCCCACACAGCAGGGGCCTGGGCAAGTCCTTTTCCCTCTCTAGGCCGCCATTTTTTCATCTGTCAAATGAGATCTACTCTCTCATTTAACCCGGCAACAATTCTAGGAGGTGAGACACTGTTACCACCACTTCACAGGCTAGAAAGGCAAAGATTCATGATTTAAGTCTCACGGTCATAGGGCTGGGAAGTGGTGGGACAGAGATTTGAACTCAGCTCTGCCTGACTCCAGGACCCATGACCTTGGTCAGGACACCTGCCCCCTGCCCCTGCCCCCCCAATCAAGGTGCTATAAAGCAAGAGAGCAGAAGCTCTGGAGCTTAGAGGACTTGGTAAACACAGACTGTCGGGCCCCACCCCCAGAATTTCTGATTCAGCAGAGTTTGCTTTTCAAATAAGTCCCCAGGCAACGCTGGTGCTACCAGCCCAGGGATCACATTTGAGAACCCCTGCAACAGAGCATGGTGTTAGATCGCCTGTACCTGGGTTCAAATCCTGGCTCTGTAACTTGGTGGTATCACTTAACCTCTTCCTCGGAAAATCAGAACTACAGCAACATCTGTCACTTAGGGTTTGCTGAAAGGATTAAGGGAGAGAATGGCTAAGAGAAAGGCTCACTCATGCTGCTGGCACCTAGCGAACATGCTCATAAATGCTCGCCAGCGTAACAATCCCCAACACAGGCAAGTCCCTCCTCCCCAGACAGACTGGAAGCTCCCAGGGGTGAAGGACTAAGCAAAGGCCTAAAACTTCCTTTTCTCCTGTCCACCAGCCACCTCCCCACATCTGCACAGAGCGGGACACAGAGATGACATCTCAGAACAAACACAGCAGGGACAGTGGGATGTAGCCCACATCTACCAAGGCATCCCAAGTGTCCTATGCCCTGTGGCACAGGCCTGTGGAGAGGGGTGAGGGTGGAGCACAGGCAGCACTGAAGACCCCCAGATGGACCTGGCCCCTAGCCTTCCTCCAGGCCCTGCCCCATCCCCAATAATCCCTTTTGGGGCAAGAGTTGGCCACGCAAGGCCCTGGTAGGATAGTTTGTATACCCTTACCCAAGCAACCCTTTGGGTACCAACCAACTCAACTCACAGTCCTGTTATGCTGTGCGACCTTTAGCCAATCGCTAGGCCTCTCTAGGTCTTAGTTTCTTTACCTAAAAGTCAAACAAGAACTCAGCATAGTGGTTAACAGTGGCGGCTCCAGCCCCAGAAAAACTGGGTTCAAACCCCACTCCTGCCACTTACTAGCTGTGTGACTTTTGGCAAATCCCTTCATCTCTTAGAGACAGCTTCAGTTTCCTTGTTGGTAAAATGGAATTGTCCACGGCTCACAGGGATGCTGTGAGCGTTACCTGAGATGATCAATTTCAAGCGCTGAGCACAGTTTCTGGAGCTCAGTAGATGCCAGGTATTCCATACATGCGACGAGAGAGTGTAACCTTACCACCACTACAAACACAATCTGTTGGCTGCCTTCCCTTCCCACCTGTCCCTCACATGTTTAGCTTTGAGACTATCTTCACCTTCCTTCCCAATAGGGGCTGAGAAAGGCAGCTGGGAACAGTCTCCCAGAAGGGGTAGATCTGAGCAGAAGCTTGGAAGAGGGAGGGTACACCCCTCCCTGTAATCAATTATCAGCCTGCTAGACTGCAAGCCATAGAAAGCGCTGTTTTTGCTACCATTTTATCCCCAGAGCCTATGACAGAGACTAGGCACTTTATAAATACTGGCTGCAGGAATGAAAGAGGGCCCAGGACAAACTCCCTTCCGTGGAGAGCGGGCCAAGGAGTCCCCTGGGTGAGGCGTGGTGGGGAGAGGAGTCCCGGATTCTCTTTTTGCATGCTCCTCAGACAGTTGGACTCATAAATTCTTTGAAACCTGGAATCTCTGGTAGAGAGAAACTCTGGCTGCTGCCCAGCCCCACCTCCTCCCAGCAGTGCCCGGGGCTGGGCTTGGGAGGCCTGACAACCTAGCTGGAAAGGGAGGCTGAGGGGGTGGGCAGGGCAAGGGAAAATTCAGAGTGCAAACCAAACTTTTTCATCAAGGCAAAAAATAAAATCTAAGCTCAGAGAGGGTTTAATCCTGGCTCTGCTGCTTCCTGGTTTTGTTCTCTTCCTTCATCTCTCTGAACCCTTCGTTTCCATATCTGTAAAATGGGGTGATAATGATAACACCCACCCACATGGAATTGTTTGGAGGATTAAATGCGATAATGTATGAAACTAAGCTAAGTCCATAGTAAATGCTCAAAAACGTGTGTTATTAATATTATTATTATTGGGGAGGGCGATATAATTCACCAGGGACTCTTGCCCTGCACCTCACACCCATGCTCATCCCCTTCCTATTTACAAAGCTGATTTCATGTAGCTTTGAAAGGTCAATGACATTTCCAACAGATATCAGACTTTTTTTTTTCCCCATTAAGTGGCCTAAATAACAAATGATATGTAAAGAAATAAAACCAACTTGAGTATTGTCAGCCTTGACCATTCAGAAAAGGCTAGATACTGGTGGTTGGAAGACAAAGGACAGGTGGTTGAAAGGTGGGGAGAAAAAGCCTGGGACTGGGGAGCTGGCTTCAGGGCCAGGGTCAACCTTGATGCACTGTTTGGCTTTAGGAGGGCCCCTGCCCTTTGCCAGCAAGGAAAAGTTGATCTTAGGGACGCTTGAGTCCCTTCCATTCCCCAAGTCTGAGGCTCTTAACCCTGTAATGACCCAAACATGCCTCCTCCTCAGAAAGGGGAACAGGGTGAGGTGAGCCAGACCCATGCAAAGCCAGGATGCTGCCCCTCCTCTCCCCCGCTCTGGCCCATGTGTTCCACATTCACCTAAGTGCCCCTGTGACCAGGCCCCAACCACCTTAGCTGAGCCCCAGGGGTAGGGTGGGCAAGGCGAGTTCACCACACCCATTAATCCTCCTCTGTACATGCAGAAGGGGAAAAAGATAGGTGCCAGAGATGATAACTAACTTCCTAAGCTGGGACTGAACCCACGTGTAACACCCAACACGTCACTGCCGCTTGTTAAAAACTAACTTTTTGGCAAGGGCGCACCACCCAGCTTGCGGGATCTTAGTTCCCCGACCAGGAATGGAACGCGGCCGGGCGGTGAGAGCACCGAGTCCTAACCACTGGACCACCAGGTAATTCCCGTAAAAAAGTAATTTTAATCATCAGGACAATCCTAAGTATTTATCATTATTCGCATTTCACAGGTGAACGGGTGTCATCCTCAACTTGAGCGCTTTGCAGTAAGGAAAAGAGCCCTAAGAAGTGGCTAGCTAAGAGTCGGAGCTGGGATTTGAATCCAGGGCTACCAACAGCACAATCTGCTGTGTGATAGGCCCCTTCCTGTCCCCTGGGCTCAGCTTTCTCATCTGTTGAATGGGGATGCTAACTCCGGAACCTCTAAGATCCACGTTGGGACTTTTTGCTGCTCCGAGCCCAGGTCCCCACCCAGAAGCCTAGAACATCTCCGTGGGCCTGGGCGGGAGAGAAGGGCAGGTGTAGACGTGACTGTCCCGCGGGCGGGTGGGGGATGGGGGGCTGCCGCCAGACACACAAAAACAACTAAATAAATCAGGCCCGGGAACTCCTAATCCTTCCCGGCTGTGTTTGCTGCCGCTCACCCAGCCTGGGCCGCCATCGCCTGGCCAGCTCCCGGGCCTGGGAGGGGGACGTGGCACAGCCAAGAGCGCAGAGTCGGGCCAACAGGATCAGAGCGATGCCAGGCCGTCAAGGCGGCCTAGGTTCCCGAGATGGGGGGAAGGCCCTGCCGGCAGGGTGACTCAGGCCTCCCAGACCCCCTCCCGCGCAGGCACGTTCCCGCGCCTCAGTCTATTTTTAGAGCCGCCTCCAGGCCTGAGCGTTGAGGGGCAGGGAAGGGGTTGCTGGTGGGGATCAGGCGCCTGACCAGCTCCTCCAGCTCGGGACTTAAGCCCCAGGACCTCCAGCTATTCTATCTAGAAAAGAACGGAAACACTTGGGGTGTGGGGAGAGGTGCAGGCCCAGAAAATGCATCCTCCTTTCCCCCGCCTGCTCCACAAGGCCTGGCAGTTCCAGGGAGCTGGGCGCGGCCTCTCAAGAAACGACCTCTGTTAAGTGGGGCCAGGAGCTTCCCGACGGCTGGTCTGTCTGGCTATTGGACTGAGGGCCAGAGCGGGCTGGGCTCCCGAGCGACCGCAGTGAATGGGGCGGGGCAGGGCGGGGCGCGGCGGGGCGCGGCGGGGGTGGGGAGTGCTGGGGTGAGGGGAGGATGCTTCCAGGTTCGGGAGATCCCCACCCCGCCATAGGCCACGCTCCTATCCCTCCTTGGGCCGCACCCACGGCCCCGGTGGCTTCCCTGACTCCACCCTAGGCCCCGCCTCCTATCTGGCTCCGCCGGGAGCCAACCTGTATACGGTCCCAAAGGTCCAGGGAGGTCTAGATGCCGGGCGTCTAACAGCCTGGGACTGGAGCTGAGCCTGCCTTTGGGGGCCGGGTTAGAAGTGAAAGGAATGGGGGCCTCTCCCTCCCCCAGCGTGGGGTCGGGGAGAAGGAGAGCGTTGGGGGGGCAACAATGGCGCCATTGACGGGGAGGTCTCTAGGCTGGGGACGTATCTATCTGTGGGAGCCAGGCGGTTTTGGAGGCTGAAGTGGTGGAGGCAGCCCGGAGCACGGAAACACCCCTGTAATACGCGGGCACAGAGCTGCGCGCGGAGGGACCTGGACAGAGGTCTCTGGCCTGATGCCCCTACTACTGGGCCCTAGAGGATGAGGCCACAGTCCTGGCGAGTGGGGGCAGCTGATGGCCCCAAATACAGCCGCTCTCCTATCGAGTTCAGGGACACGGGGTTTGGAAAGGCCCAAGTGGAGGCCCATCCCACTGGGGGTGAGGGGCAGAGGATGAGAGGCGGAGCCTGTCTCCCAGCACCAGCCCTCCATCTAGTGGGAAGTTTGGGAATCGCGCGATGCAGAGAAGGGGTGGGGGGAGGGGTCCATTGCACCCCGAATCCATCCTTCTTCTCCCTCGATGTTCTGCTGACACCTTCCCACCACCATCCTGCTCTGCCCCATCTCAGGGATTTGCCCCAGATAGTCATTGGAAGATCTGCCCTCCGCCCTTCCCCCCAAGTCCTGTCCCTTCTTCCTCATAATTATCTAGGGATAATGCTTCTGTCCATTACTGCCACCACCAGGGGTCCAGGCAGCCACCATCCTTTGCCTGGATCCCTGCAGCTCCTACCAACTGCTTTCCCCTGCCTCAAATTTTACCCTCTGCCTATTCATTTTCTACTAATAGCCAATTAAATGTTTCTAGACCAGAAATCTGCTCGGGTCTCTTCTTCGATTAAAATTTTTCAGTGGCTTCTTATGGTCAGATTAACTCCAAACCTTCGCTTGGGATTTAGGAGGCTGTTCATCACCCAGCCCCACCTCCTTCAGTCCCAGCTATTCTCACAGGGCAGTTGTCAGTTCCTCACACACCCCTGTTGGCTCTTACCTTGAGTCCTTCATACCTGCTGTTCCCTCTTCCTGGAACACTTTTCCTTGCTGTCTTCAGGACTCATATGGCAAAAACTTCCCTCCTTGAGAGGCTTTTCCCGACCTTCTGGCATGAGCTAGGTGCCCCTTATCTGAGCTCCCACAGGACCCGGTGCCCGGGTCTCTCATCACCTATCCACTTTTTGTGGCAGGATCATTTATTGAAATGTTAATTATTTTGCTCCCTTCCCAGTTCCAAGCTGGTATCCGAACCCTCTGATTTTTCTAGCCTCTGGAAACTTGTGCGGGGTTGAACATAAAAGCTGCTTGAAGTCTGACGGCGCATCCTGATTTTGAAAAAGCTAACCTTCTGGAAGTGACTGTGCTAGGTGTTCCCAAGGGGATGGGGAGAAGAGGGCAGCCAATGTGGGCAGAGAAAGGAGAGAGCGCAGCTAGCTGCAGAGGAGCCAGAAGTGGGGGGCATCTGAATGGTGGGGATCTGTGGCCGGCAGTCCCTCCCCTGACAGATGATGGGAGCTGGGGGGCAGGTGGAGCACCTGGGGAGGCTGGAGCCCAAGCACTGAGGTACTAGCCTCAACGCTTCCGGGTGGCAGAGGAACAGCTGAGCTGCCGAACCTCGAGGGACCACGTGGACTAGTACAATGGGCATCTATCTCTGTGTAACTAGTGCACCCGGAATCAGGACTCCATACTTAGACCCTGGTGGGACAGCAGGTCCTAGCATGAGCCTACAGAGAAAGTGGCAGACGGCTCCGGGGATGGTTGAGATTGAATCTTCTGCCAACTTCTAGGCAAGGGCTAGAGTGAGAGTCAGATTGGAGCTGATTTAATGAGAATACAGAAATAGTGTGTTTCTTGAGTCTGTGTGCCAACAGTCCCACCTGCTCCACCTGTCTGTGTATCTCACTGCAGGACGGAGACTAGGTGTGCCTCATTCAGAATTGAATCCTTAGGACCCAGCATGGTGCCTGGCACATAGTAAGTATGCATTCAAAATGTATTTGCGGGACTTCCCTGGCGGTCCAGTGGTTAAGACTTCGCCTTCCAATGCAGGGGGTGCAGGTTCGATCCCTGGTTGGGGAGCTAAGATCCCGCATGCCTCAGGGCCAATAAACCAAAACATAAAACAGAAGTCGTATTATAACAAATTCAATAAAGACTTCAAAAATGGTCCACATTAAAAAGAAATCTTTTTAAAAAGAATGTATTTGTTGAATTCATTTATCCTCGGTTGCTACAGAAATCTTTCTAAAACCCAAGTCTGTTCCAGTGATTTGCCGGCAGCCCTCAGGATAAAATCCAAACCTCTACCGCAGCCCACAAGGCCCACTGTGATCAGAACCTGCCTCCCTCGCCGCCTCATCTCTGCAGCCCATCCTCCTCGCACTCCCCGCCCCACCCAAGCCATATGATTTGCAATTTTCCAAACTTGCCAGGTTGTTTCATGCCTCCGCGCCTTTGCTTACATGGCACCCTCTGCTGGGAGTGCCCTTTCCCCTTTCTCTGCCTGCTGAGCTTTCAGTCTTTAAAGCCCAGGGCAAGTGTTGCCTCCTTTAAGTGG
Organism: Tursiops truncatus; assembly: GCF_011762595.2. Taxonomy (NCBI): domain Eukaryota; kingdom Metazoa; phylum Chordata; class Mammalia; order Artiodactyla; family Delphinidae; genus Tursiops; species Tursiops truncatus. The sequence continues at coordinate 158,929,044 of NC_047034.1, read as the reverse complement.
CCTTCCCAGACACCCTCCCCACAAAGACAGAGGAGACCCCTCCTGCTCTGGAGCCTATTGCTCACGTCCAGGTCTGGCTCCCTCTTCCCCAAGCCCCGTTTCCTGGACTGTGGGCTGCTCTAGTGTGATGAGTCCCCAGTGCCCAGTGCAGGGCCAGGTACACCATAGGTTCTCCATAAATCCTCCCTGTCCACTGAGCATTACACCTGACCCCGCATGGTCTCCTGATGTAACTTTGCAACCTCTCCCCTCTATGGGCCTCGGTTTTTCTCTCTGCACAATGTGGGGAGTGGAACTCAATGGTCTCTAATGGCCCTTCCTTCCCTCAGTTGGGCTTGGAAGTGATGGTGTGTAAAACATAAATCGCCTGTGTGCACTGCGTGCCAGCTAAGGGCAGAGCCTGCTCAGACACGCAGCTGCACATGGTAGTGCCCAGGGGCCACATGGAAGCCAACCCCTGCCTAGCTGTGCGTGACACTCTCACACTCAAGTAAACGCGGCCTTCATCTCCAATCAACCACTGGCCCTGACAGTGAAAAACTCAGCAGCAGCTGGAGCTGCCAGTCTAGCAGCAAGCTGATATGCAAGGAAGGAGTCTCCTGCAATATGCATGCCCTGAGGCTGGACACCACTGGGGCTCTCCCCTTCCCAGGCCTGCGTATGCAACACCCTCCCTCCACCCCCAGGCCTAGACGTAGATATGGTCAGTCTGTGGTGGGGCACCAAGGGCCAGAGCTTTAGCTCTACCTGCTTCCTGGATACCTGGGAACCTTAAATTCCACATTCATTCATTCATCTATTCAACATTAGCTATGAAGTTCATATCATATGTCAGGCAATGGTATGAATGTCAGTGACTATCACCCTTTTTCACCCTCAGAGGCTTACAGTCTAGTGGGGGAAACAGACAATACATAGGAAATAGGTGCTATAATTCTACATTGGGAGAAGTGGCACTATGGAAGGATTAGGGTGATGTGATAGAAAATGGCCCAGAAGGGCAAGGGGTATGCAGGAGGTGGCATCAGAGCTTCAATCAAAAGATGAGCCAGCAAAGCAGATAACCAGGGAAGAGCCTTTCAAGGGGTAGGTATAGCATATGCAAAGCCCCTGGGGTGGGAGAAACCACGAAATGTGTTCGAGGAGCACAAAGGAGGCCATGTGGCTGGAGCTCTGTCAGAGTGATAGGCAGGGACATCAGGCCCTGCCTCTTGGGCCACTGTGAGGAAACTTAACTTTTATTCTAAGAGCAACGAGAGGTCCCTGGAAGGTTTTGGGCAGAAAAAACAAAATCCATCCCTTCCCCCTGCTTCCTTCCTCCTTGGTATCCTTCTTAGAAAGTATGTCTTCCTCATCTTTACCTTGTCAGTGCCCAGCTCAGGGCCTGGCACATTTGGCATTGGACAATGTTTGCTGAATAAATGAATGACCAAACCAGCCTCTTCTGGCTCAAGGCTTGACTGAGTGGCTCCGAGTGGGTCAGCTGGGCTGCTGAGGAATCTCTGGGCAGCTCAGGATGGGAGTCACCTGGGCCAGACTAAGACTTAGATGTCCTAGTACTCCCCATACATAGTAACCCATGAAGCATAATACTTACGTGTATGCTGAAATGAAAACAACTTCTTTTGGGATTTTTCAATTGCAAAACTGTGGATAAGTTCACTGAAGCAGCATTTCTTCCCACGTGTGTGTGTGTGTGTGTGTGTGTGTGTGTGTGTGTGTGTGTGTGTGTGTGTGTGTGTGTGTGTGTGTGTGTGTGTGTGTGTGTGTGTGTGTGTGTGTGTGTGTGTGTGTGTGTGTGTGTGTGTGTGTGTGTGTGTGTGTGTGTGTGTGTGTGTGTGTGTGTGTGTGTGTTGCTGCCACCTTGCTGGTGCCCCAAGCTGGACTGCCTGTTGGGTCACCCAGGTGCTAGATGGCAGGCCTGGCCTGACTGTCCCCTTGGTGACATGGTCTTGGCTCTTCAGCTCAGGATGACGAGGAGCACCAAGGGTGCCACGGTGGCCCAGGCCTGATAGCGAGCAGCCTCAGCAGCGTTGCTGGCAGCTCCTCAAGGCTGTACCAGTGTGCAGCTGCTCAGTGTGAGAACTCTGGTAATACCCCCTTGGGCCACCAAGGCTTGCCCCTGCCCATCCCTGACCCTCTGAAACTGTAAAAAGTGATCCAAGCCCTAAGAAACTTCTCAGAAGAGGAATCTAAGGCTCAGAGAGGTTATTTAACTTTCCCAAGGCCTCTCAGCAAGTTGGGGATGGAGTTGTGGTTTGAGCACAAGCCTGGCCCCCAAAGCAGACTCCATTCCCTTCCTGGGGGTGGGTGGGCTGGGCTGGGGAAGAACACCAAAGGGCACAGCCTACCTGCCCATATCTGGACCCACAGAGCTGACAAGAACAAACAGTGGAGCTGGACCCTGCCCTCCCCTCGGCCTCTTTCGCTGCCCAGCTGAGCTCTAGGCCTCTAAGCTCAACTCTCCCCCAAGCCCCTCTCTGAGGTCTAGAGAGGGACCTTCATCTAAGGTCCTTGTGTGGGTTCCACAGCATCACACGGGTACAGCAGTGGGCACCCAGGAGGGGCTCTAGAAGCCTGAGCCGGCACAGCCCTCGGGTTCTGGGTCTTAGGATTTGCCCTCACTTTTCTCCCACGTTGGTATACTTCACGGTTTCTATCCTTCCCTCCATGGCAACCACACCTGCTCTGTGTATGGACCCTGCAAGGAGTTAGGCTCAGTCCCCGCCTGGGAGGAATGTGGACCTCCTGGCCTCCTACTCACTGGAGAGAGGGCTCAGGAAACTCAAACAAAGCAGGTCGGTGATTCTCAGGGAGAATGGGAACCTGGGTGGCTAAGGGCAGCATCCCTACATGCAGGCCAGTTTTCCCAATCCGACCCAGGCTGAGCTCTGCCTCCACTGGGTTCCAGTACTGCCCCCCTCCACTCCATGGGTGGGAAGAGACAAATGAGCCTGAGGAAGTGGAGGAGGGGAGGTGGCAATCGATGGCATTAACATGGTGCCCAAATTAAATATTGACTTTTTTGGTTGACTCTGGGGATGACCGGATGGATGGCTGGGGCTGTGCCGTGCCACGGCAGGGGATGGGGACATACCAGCCCAAAGCAGGCCCCGTGGGGAGCTGAGACTGTGGGGATGGCTCACCCCTGCTCCTGCCTGGTCAGAAGGAGCAGGGACAAGGGCTGCAGAGAGCCCAGGGCACTGGATCTATACCTCCACCTTGTGCCTGGGAGCTCCCTATGGAGTATAAAGTTCCCCCCTCCCAGAAGACCTTGGAGCCACGGTTTTGCTGAATGCCCACCCCTATCCTCCCCGACCCTCCTTCAAGGACCGTGGCTGGCCTGCAGCCCAACAAACGAGCAGAATCAATCTCTGTGATGATATCCGTCATCAGGTCTCAGGATCCTGCCTCCCAGGGTGGTAGGGCTGGTTATTTTTGGTCTGTCATTACGTAGGATCTTGGGGAGGGGGTAAGGATGGCCTCTCCATTCTTGGAAACATTCCATCATCCTCTCCAGCTAATTCACCTTCAGAGCCAACAGTGGCCCCTGACCTTTCTCTCCCTCTTTTCATAACTCCACTTCAAGAATTGTCTATCCTGTCTTAATTTCTTCACCTCCCACTCACTCTACAGCCTGCTCCAATACGGCTTCCTGCCATGCCAGTAACGCTCGTCCCGCCCTTCTCCCGAAATCTAGTCCTGTATGTCTAACCATCTACTTCCTACTTGAAATTCCCCCACGACTATCTCCGAGGTATTGCAAGGTTAACATGTTCCAGGTGAAAGTCATGACTGTCCCCCGCCAAAGCTGGTCCTCTTCCTGGCCTCCAAATTCAATGGCCTGGTCATCCATCCAGGTGTGTAAGACAGAAGCCCTCAAGCCACCCTTGGCTTCTTCTGATACCGTCCATACCAGGGGCTGACAATTCCACCATTGCATACATAGAGATTCCATCTCCCTCCGTAGCATCCCCCTAAGTTAAAGTTTCCTTTGTATGGATGGTCTCTTCACCGGTCTCTCTGCATCCATCTCACTCTTCAGTAACTGCCCCCCATCCACTGCCCATCCACCCAGAGCAATCCTATTAAATCTGATCGTGCCACCCGCTGCCCCACACCCTTCTTGACTTCCCACTAGTCTGAAATGCCAAAACCCTTACTGGAGTCTCCTCTGACCTGGACACTTAACATGTGTTTTGAGGGCCTGAGAGGGCAGGGGTGTTCCTGGGGTGGGTGTTCTTGGAGGAGTGCAGGGAGGAATAATGGGGGGTACTGGGGACTGGCTCTAAAAAGCCTCAACTCCTGGACCCAGGGCTGCCCGGGGGGTGGGCAAGAGGAATCCTCAAGGGAAATAAGTCCAGAGAGACGGAAGTTGGCAGCAGCCTGCACACAGGTTCTCCCTCAGGCCACCTGGGTCACCTAGTTTCCTTTTAATTGGTGCAGAGTGGAAGTGAATTAAACCCAGATGAGTTTAACGTGTCTGTCCAAGTGCCATTCCTAACCTGTCTCCCTTCTCCCAGGGGCGGGGCTGCAGTTGGGAAAAAGGAAGACAGGCTGTGGGGGTGATGTAGGGGTGTGTGGGGGGGGTGTGCCCTTCCCCCAGCCCTGCTGAGGTCGACCTGACACCAGTGCACAGGTCTTCTTAGGACTTCCTCCTACTTCCCCAACACCCCTTCCCCACGCGCTTGTGTCCCCTGAATACCCAGATTCCAGGAACACGGACTTAGGGCCTCCTTGGTGCTGGCGCTGTGCTGGGAACCTGCTTTACATCACCTCCATGAACGCTCCCATGACCCAGTGAAGCAGGTAGTACTCCTACCTCCTTTTCAGAGGTCATTGAATTGATTTGCCCAAGGTCACTGCGTTTGTTGTGTCTAGAGCTATGCTGTCCAATTTGATAGCCACTAGCCACGTGGTTACCGAGTCCTCAGCACGTGGCTCTTCTGAATTGAGATGTGCTGTACATGTAATGCACACACTGGATTTCAGAGACAGTATGGAACAAGAAAGCTAAGCACCTCATCCATAATCATCTATATTCACTATGTGTTAAAATGATAGTATTTTTGATATGGTGGGTTAAATATGTTATTAAAATGAATTTCATCTTTTCCTTTTAAAAATAGCTACTAGACTTCCCTGGTGGTGCAGTGGTTAAGAATCCGCCTACCAATGCAGGGGGCACAGGTTTGATCCCTCATCTGGGAAGATCCCACATGTCGTGGAGCAACTAAGCCTGTGTGCCACAACTACTGAGCCTGCGCTCTGGAGCCCGGGAGCCACAACTACTGAGCCCACGTGCCACAACTACTGAAGCCCACGCGCCTAGAGCCTGGGCTCCGCAACAAGAGAAGCCACCACAATGAGAAGCCTGTGCACCTCAACGAAGAGTAGCCCCTGCTCTCTGCAACTAGAGAAAGCCCGCGTGCAGCAACGAAGACCCAAAGCAGCCAAAAATAAATGGATAATTTTTAAAAATAGCTACTGGAAAGTTTTAAATTACATATGTAATTTGCATTATATTTTTGTTGGACATTCCCCAGGGTATGGTCTTATGAAAGTAGGGGTGGTCTGCTCACCTGTGACCTTGCCACAGCCTGCAAGGCACGGAAAGGCTGCAGGTGAGCTTGGGTGAGCTTCTAGGTCTGTCTCCTTCTTGCTTGGGAGGGCAGCGTCCCATTCAGCACCCTGGACAGCACCCAGGGCTGCCTTCCCACCCGGGGTCCTAATATATATAGCACAGAGGCCCAGGAAGGAAAAACTGTGGGAGGGGTGGATACCACCTGCAAAACCCTCCCCAGGAATAATCTCATGTCATGTTCTGGATACCCAGTGAGGAAGGCTGGGTAAGGATTATCGGTATCCCCATTTTGCAGATGGGAAAACCAATGTTCCGAGAGATGTGTGCATTCCATCTGTTCACTCAGTAAAGAGCCCCTGAGGCCTGCTCCACATGGAGCCCTCGGCTGAGGGCACAAACGCAAACCAGGCTGACACAGATGATAGCCATTCTGTGCGAGCAGTGTGAGAGTGGAAGTGTGTGCCGGGGCCGTGGAAGCCCAGCGAGTGCTGACTGCTGAGGCGGGGAGCTCAGGGGCAGCTTCACAGAGGGGGGCCACTGGGGCTAGATCTGGAAGGCTGAAGGGGAAGTTGCCAGTGTGAGCAGGCGAAAGTTCCAGGCAGAAAGAATGGCATGTGCAAAAGCATGGAGGTGAGAGAGATGGGCCAGGAGAGGTAGGCAAGGGCCACATCACTAAGGGTCTTGCATTCTAGGCAATTTCTAGGGTCCTTGGAAGCCTTCTGAGCAGGGAGGGCAGTGACCTGGCCAGATGTGCATTTTGGAAAGATCAGCCCAGAGCTAGGTAGCGACTGGAGGCAGAGAGACTAAGGAGGACAATGAGATGAGAAATTCAAGTCTAGGAAAGACATGACAGGTTGTTAGATATTAGCCCAAAGGACAATCAGGACTACAGATAAGGAAACCCAAGTCAGACAGGGCCCAGTGACCTGTCCAAAGAGACGCAGCAAGTCAGTGCCTAGGGAGTGGGGACTGACGGGCAGAGAGGAGCACAGCCCTCGACACAGGAAAGCTCTGCCCCTGACCATGGACGTGGTGAGTCTCAAAGCCCTCAGGAGCCTCTGCTGCAGCTGTGGTTGCTCACCCTCCTCCTCAAACCAGACGCAAAGCAAGAAACTACAAGCAGGGAGGGGAAGGCAACATTGCAGCTCATCCCGAGAGATCCTTGTGGTGGCCAGTGGAGCCCAGGGCTGGGAAGTGGGGAGGCAGAAGCACAGGAGAGGCACCCAGAAGGCTTTAGGTGATGCCTCTTAGAAAAAGGCCTGGCCCAGGATGTGGCGTGGGATCTGCTGGCAAAAGGTCAGGGACCGGGGCTTTGTTTGTGTGAGCCTACTGCCCCCTTCTGGGAATAGGACCTCCCCTTTTGGAGACCTACTCCCCCTCCCCCTCCCCTGAGGTTCCCAAGGGGGCTGCCAATCACAGCGCCCTACCCCCTGGCTGGGGCCAATCAGAGCCCTTCCTTGGGGGTTTTCTGATTGGAATTCAAGAGAAAGTTTTTTTCCCTCTGGGGGCAGAGTTGAGTGATAGGGGCTGCAAGAAGGAAGCCTGGGGGGCCCAGGGGGATGAGGAAGCTTGCCTGAAAGAATGGAGCTGACGTAGAGAGCAGCTGGAAGGGATGAGATCTGGCCACACCCTGACCCTGGCCTTCATCTCCCAAGGCTAGCCACCCACCCACCACCTACCACTCCCTTCCTGCAGCTTGCAACTCCTAAGCGAACCAAGTCCCCTTTTGCCTAAGCTGGCTGGTACTGGGGATTCTGACGCCTCCGGCCTCAAGTTGCAATATAGCCACTAACAAGCCGTGGGAGTTTGGGAAAGTCATGCCCCTCTCTGAGCCTTGATTTCCTCATCTGTAAAATGGGGGAGTCACAACACCTACCTCGAAGACTCAAGTGAGACGGTGCCTGAGTGATCGCTTTGTACCCATAAGTGCTGGGGCTGCCCAAGGGGAGGGTGGGGATCTGCTCCCTCCTCTGACCGGGCCGCAGCTGGCAGGATTCAGAGAAGACTTAGGGAGCCGGTACCACCATGACACCCACTCCTCCAGCCCCTCCAGGAGGCCGTTAGCTGTGACAGCCACCCCCACCCCAGCAGCCAGTCCCTTCTTCCTTCTCCCCCATCCAGGCTCCTATAGCACCTAACCCTCCCTCTGACACGTCCACCTCCAGAGTCAGTCAGCTCTCCAGGGGCCTGCATCTGTGTCTCAGAGTCTCTGGGGAGGGGCCCAGAGGTGCCCATGCTGCTAAATGACCAGGCCGGCAGCTGCACCTGTGGCCTCTGCTCCCGTGGCTGCCTGACCACAGAAGAGCCGTGGCAACATGTCTCCACACTGATTCTACCCTTCGTTGCCTGGATTCCTAGGAACTGAGAAGGGTTCACTCACTCAGGCTTATACAGACTACGCCCTAGAAACTGCCCTCTGGCCCCAAGCCACCCCGGTGCCTCCACCCCACACCCACCCTGAGCCCTGGAACCTGAGCTCTCCCGCTGCTCCTCTGCAGCCGTGAAGGTCAGGTCCCTGGAAGCTGAGCTCCAGCTTCCAGTCCTACCAGGACGGTACTGATAAAGGTGAAGTCCCAGCCCTGTCTCTGACTGTGGCCTTGAGCAAGTCACTTCCCATCTCGGGCCTCATTTTCTTATCCACAAAATGGGCCACCTAAAACTTTCCTGCGAGGTTGCTGTGATGGGTCCAGGCCGAGAGTGTGGAATTCCTAGCACAGAGCACAGCAGGAGACCAGGTGCCTTAGACAACAGGTAATACTAAAAGAGCTACTTCTGTGCCAGGCACTCACTCGCCGAGCTAACTTTACACATGTTAATCTGTTTCATCCTCGTAACAACCCTATGAGGTAGGTACTGTCACCATCCCCATTTCACAGATGGGGAACCTGAGGTCACTAAGCTCTGCCTGGCCTCTGGGCCCCAGCGAAAGGCAGCCGTGACCAACACAGCCAATGGGGAAGTCCTACTTCAAGGGGCTCCACCCTACATTCCCAATCTGCTTACCTCAGGCCCCAACAGGGGAAGGGTTGTGTCCAGGGTCACCCGGGGAGTCAGGGGCAAGGATGGAGTCAGAGCCTAGGCCACCCCCTCCCAGTTGGAGTCAGCCTGACCCCATCACAATTTGACAAGACCAAGTGAGGCGAACCAAAGAGATGGAGGAACAAAGTTGGGGTCCCAGGGCTGGGCCTTCCCCTGGGGAAAGCAAATAGCTCAGCAGCAAAATCCACAGAGTGAAGTTTATTCCCAAGAAAGTTCCCTCCCCCCTCCCCAGCCCGGGACAGGGACAGACAGCCTGGGGGTGAAGATGGGGCTCCAGGGGCTGAGGGGCCTCTGAGAAACAAGGAAGGGCCCTGGTCCCCCGGCCACGCCGTGTCTGGCTCCCCCAGCCCAGCTGAGTCCACTGTGCCTCCCTGCCCAGCCCTCGGGAGAGGGGAGGGGGCGCTGGCTCCTGGGTAGTTCCAAAGTGGAGTGTGAAAATAGAGAGATATATAATATTTATACGCAGTGGGCAGTCCGGAGTGGCACTCACACCTCTGTCTGGAAGTCGCCATCCGGTGGTTCTGTGGGCTCCCAGGCTGCTGCCCGGTGCAGGGCCAGCCGTTCTCGGGGCTTGGGGGGCAGCGAGCCCAGCGTCATAGACTTAAAGGTGCTCCAGCTCTGATGTCGCCGCTGTTGGGACAAGCCGGGACGCTCCCCTGGACTGGGCTTCTCCTGTGCGGGGGAGAGGGAAGGGCCCGTGGAGATGGGCCAATACCCTCACCCACTGTACAGAGAACCAACTGAGAAGGCCCGGGGAGGGCCAGTGATGCCCAAAGTTACCGAGCAATCGGGTGCCAAAGTGGGGTTCAAATCCAGACCCGCCTGGCTCCAGAGTGGGGTTCCTCATCCCTGTGCTCAGAGTGGGCCCCCTGAGACCATGTCTCCTGCTGCCCACCCTCCTCAAGATCCTGATGGAGCTCCCACCAATACCCCCCAGCTCCTAAAAACCCCAGACTGTTGCTTATGCCATGGGCAGGCCCTTGGTGAGGCAAGCTGAGGCTGCCCAGGCCGGGGAGGAGGGCAGGGAGGGAATGAGTACCTCGCGGCCCACCTCACCCCACCCCACCCCAGCCTGGGGCACTTACGCTGGACACGCTCCGTTCGGCTGCCCCACCTGAGGACACACTCCACCGCTTCTCCCTCTGCAACGGGGGCCACGGGTCAGGGTCTGACCCCAGGGGCCACTGTGCCGGGTTGGGCCCCGAGCTCCAGGCAGGGGCAGTCACAAGAGGAGGCCTCACCTTGGCCGTGGACTGGCTGCGGTAGCGGTCGAAAGTGTGGAATTTCTGGTTGAGCTCATGGTAGAGTTCCGAGTGCCGTTTCCGGGTGTGCATCACCTTCTGGGAGCCACAGGGCGTCAGGGCAGGTGCTCCCCACGGGACGCTCAGCAACCTGGGTCCCCACATCCCTGCCTGCTGCCGGCCCCTCTGGGACAAGGCCTGGCTCTTCACCCCAGAGCTACGGGCTTGGGCAGTTGAGGGACTGTCCTGGGGTCAGGCTCTGCACTGGGGCTTGGGCTAATTGTAGGAAGGGACCCTCCAGGGACAAACCGCCCCCCACAATCCCAAACCCAACACACACATACACTGTAGCACTTACCTCAAAGTCCAGGTCTGAATACCGTAACTTCTTTCGCTGGGAAGGAGCAACAAGGAAGCAGTGAAAGAGAAAAAACTTTTTACCCTGTGCAGGGGGTTGAGAGTGAGGAAATCTGCTGCCCCCCAGGGTCTGCCCACTGTACCTTCCCCCAGCCCAGGCTCAGGAGCTAGGAACCCTTGAAAGGACAGCCCTAGATGTTGTGGAAATGGGCTTAGGGCCTGGGAGACGAGGCTCCAAGGCGCTACCCCACCACAGGACTGCCAGGGGCACACACAGGCTGGCACACGCGTAGACATGCACCTGCACGTGGACCAGATGTCACAGCGCAGACTTCCAACACGGCGGGACACAGATCCCCACATGGGATCACAGAGCAGACCCTCCTTCCTCTGTGTCCTGGATTCCACCCCTCTGTCCTGCCCCATCTTGCCCCATCCTCTCTGCCACCAACGGGCTCCTCTCTCCCTGGAAACCTCCACTTGTCCTGCAAATACAGGACGCAGGGTTACAGAAACCTTCCTTTCACCGCACTTTGCCCCTTTTCCTGCCAAACTTGGCCCTGCCTCCCTGGCCTCCCTCCCTCATGCCTCTCCCGGCTCTCACTTGCCCAAGACCACCTTCAAGGCCCCAGTGGCCTACGCAGCATTCGGTGCCACTCAAGAAGGAGGCCTTAGAGTCTCAGAATGTTGGCACAGGAGCGCTCACGAGGCCAAGTCCGACCTTCTCAGGTCACACTGGGGAAACTGAGGTCCAGGGTGAAGGACTTGCCCCACAGTCCTCAAGGACGCCCCTAAAACCGCCATCTAGATCTCCCCAGTCCCAGGCCTGCAGACACGCCCCCTCTCCTGGTCCTTCCACCTCCCTGCCTGCTCTTTCTTCGCCATCCACCCTGGCGTCTCCAACTCTCAGCCCCCGCACTCTGCCCTGCACTCTCCCCTGCCCTTCACCACACACACACACACACACACACACACACACACACGTGTCCTCCCCGTTCCCAGCCACACTGCACTTTCTGGAGGCAGCGGGACTCCTCTCCCTGCTCCCCGATGCCCGCGGGCAAGGCACACACGGCTGCGCCCAAGAGAATAAACTCTAAATCCCCCCGCCCCCAACACACTCCTCCGCCCCTCACAGTTGCCCACACCAGAATTCTGCACGTCATCCTTGACCCCTCAAGACTCCGCCGTGTTTTCTGCTACCTCCCACACAAGGAGCCCAGGGCCGGCCCCTCCTCAGGGGCCCAAGCACGGACAGGTGTCCCCAGAACAAAACCTGCCACCATGCTGAGCGCTCCCTTCCCCAGTTCCCGTGTCAAGTTTTCTTTGTGACGCCTTCCTGTTTCTGCCATCTGCGGCAAGCGCAGGCACCAAATGTTCAAGAAACATTTTGGGAGAAAAACTAAACTTGCAAACCTTCTAGCTGCTAACTTCGTTTTCTCGTGGGGAGGATGGGGAGCCGGTTTCTGGGGCCGAACATGAACAGCCAGTGGTGCCTGAGCCGTGATTCCTGACCCTGTCCTCATCCACACCCTCCTCATCCCTCCAACGAAAGTTCTAGAGTTTTCTACAGGGGGCCACTACCAACTGCTTGTGGCCAGTGATTCCCTGCAGGGAGCAGGCCTGAGGAGGTCAGAGAGAAGGTGGGGCAGCCACAGAAAACACACAGGCAGGGCAAGAGAGGGGCTGACATTTTCTCAGGAAGAGAGGGGCAATTACCACAGGCCTACGGGCAGTGCCTGAGGCTGACTTCAGGAATGCTTCCAGTAGCAGTCCCCAATCATCTAGCACTTTCTACCTGCTCCACACAGAGATACATGTTTTATATCAATTAGTCCTCGCAACAACTCTACCAGGAGGCTGCTCCTGTGTTATCCCCACTTTACAAATGGGGAGACTGAGGCTCAGAGAGATTAAGGCGAAGAGAGCTTACGTGAGCCTCAGGGGAAGATTATGCTCGAAATCTCACTGCTGATCAGCAGCGTCCAGATCTGAACTTGGGGACTCGGAGACCCAGGCTCTCATCCCCTATGACGTGGCTTCCCTAGCAATAGAGCACCGGGCCTGAGCCACAGGCCCCTTAAAGGAGGGCCCATCCTAACTGGTCACCCCAAAACAGGCACTAAAGCAAGTGTGAACACCTTCGAGAAGTGCACCCTCAGCGCGTGGTGTCCAAGCCCATTTGAGGAGCTCAGAGGAGCCAGGATTCCCCTGGAGCCGCCATGGGCACAAACGGAGGAGAAACGCACAGCAGATATACTCCCCAGGACTTTGTATGAGGAGGCTGCCGGCTGTCCCTTCCCGGCTGCTGCCAGACACAGTCACAGGCACCCGGGGTCAGGCCTCCCACCCCCACCCGCCGCCCATGCCCAGCAGCCCCTCACCTCCAGGGAGCCCAGCTTCATGGTGGAGCCAGGCACGGTGCGGGGCATGGTCCGGCTGCGCTCCCCCGGCTCGGGCACTTGGCGGGCGCTGGGTGTCGGCGGTGGCGGTTGGAAGGTCATCCCGTAGGGGTTCTGTAGCGACCCGTAGGCAGGGCCCAGCCCCAGGCCCGAGTGGTCCACAGACAGGAAGCTGGGGTAGCCTTCGGCATGGCCCAGTGCCTTGGCAGCCCGCCGGGGGGTGCCCTCGGGCCGGGACCGCGGGGCGTCCTCGCCACCTCCGCCCCCGCCGCCGGGCTGCAAGCTCAGAGTCCTCCGGGGCAGCACCATGTAGTCCCCGTCGGAGCCCGGCTCGGCAGGCTGCAGCCACGTGAGGTCCAGCTGCCGCAGGCCACCCTCCCCACACATGTACACGGGGTTGGCCTCCTGGGGGGGCGGTGGCTCCCCCAGCCCTGGTGAGGCTGCCATGGGCACCAGGAGATTGCCAGGCAGCGGTGAGAAGCTGAGGCTGCCCTCGGGACCCACGAGGCAGGACTTGGGCTCCTCGTCCTCGTCCAGGGACAGGCGGGACAGTGTGCCCGTGATGGTGGACGGGTTACAAGTGTTGACCTCCTTGAAAAGCACTGGGGGCAGGAGTGGAGGGAGGTAAGTCCGGGGGAGGAGGAGCCCCCAGATGCCCTTGCCCACGCTGAGCTTGGACAGTGGGGGAAACTGAGTCCTGGCGTGATGGCTGGGTGGTTAACACAGGGGTTAAGAAGGTGTCTATCCCAGAGGCCCACAGCCAGGGAGGGCGAGGAACGAAGCCAAGGCCCAGCTCCCACAGTGCCCGGGTGCGGGTCCTGACCTCTGACCCGACAGCCCCAAGGCTGTCAAAAGAGACTTGCTCCTCCCCGCTCCCTGGGCAGCTCCTCCCCAGGAGACGGAACTTGAAGGAGGTTCCGGTAAGAATCATGGACATGACACTTTGTGCGGAGCACCCGGCTAGGCACTTGATGTCCCCCAGTTCACGTAAGGCTCCCAGCCACCCTGGGAGGACACATTTCTCTCCGTTGTAGGTGTGTAAGCTGTTTGCCCAGAGTCATACAATGAGTGGTGTTCACAGCCTTGAATCCAACTCAGGGTTGTCTGACTCAAAAGCTGGACCCCGCAGCCAGACACCTGTCAGGGCCTTCCTTGGTGCGGCTGGGGGCCCTCCCTTCCTGCCCCTCTCTGGGGCCATGCTCGGCTCTGCCCTGGCACACTCACCTGTCTGACAAGCCAGGTCCACATCTTTTTCAAAGTCTGACTATAGGCAGAGAGGGAGAGAGCAGACAGGCAGAGAGAGGATCCATGTATCAGGGTTGGGGGGGGGGGAACGCAGGCCCCTCCCTACCCGCCCAGAGGGTCTGCCTCTGCTGGGCACACTGCCCAACAGAGCAGAGGGGCCCCAGGCGTGGTCTCCTCCAGCCGCACCTGACAGCGGGAAGACTGAAGGGGGGAAGGACTTGCCCAAGGCCACCCAGCTGTCAGAGGCTGAGCCTGAATCAAACCCAGTCTCTGTTCCCTCCCTGCCATAGATGAGGCAAGTGAGGGGTCTAGGGCAGGGGGCACTGAGAACCCACCTGTGCCCTGCCCGGGCCTCCTCACTCACCAGGATCTGCAGCTGCCCGTTCTTACACGAGTCGGGGGAGTCTTCGCTCTCGTCAGCCCGGCACACGCCCATCTGGCATTTCACCACGTCCTGCACCTGGGGGCAGCAGGTGCCTGCTGGACCTGAGGCTGCCACAGGGCCCCCGGTCACGGCTGGCTGTGCCTCCCACCCCAGGCACCCGGGCGGGTGTGGAAGGAAAGAAGCGCATCCAGCCTAGGGGAGGGGGAAAAGGAGCCCCAGGGGGCCGAGGCCAAGGCCAAGGCTGCCCAAGCTATCAGCGCGCACACCAAGGGCTGCCCAGCTGGGGACCTGGTCGGGCCTCAATCTTCCCCATCTGCACCCATCTGCACCGTGGGGAGAAGCGAGAGACTGGCATGGTGTGGGGAGGACAGGGACAGGAGAGGCCCAGCCCACCTCTCGGCGCAGAAAGCAGTGCACAGCCGTGATGACAAAGCCCTGCGCGGAGTTGAAGACAGCAAAGAGGGCCTGGAAGAGGACGGAGCGGCGGTCTGTCATGGCCAGGACGGCGGACATCCAGGTGAGCGCCAGCAGGGGCAGCACCACACAGGAGCTCCAGAGCGAGGCCCTGAGGACAAGGTAGAGGGTCCGTCAGGGCGACACTCCAGGGGACAGGCTGGGCTGAGCCTGGGCCTGCACTCAGCCTGGGGCCCTTAAGCTGCCCAAGACTGGCAGGGCCCCAAATGCCAAGACCTCAGTAATGTCCCCAAGCAGGGGGGCTGAGGAGCCGGAGGCAGAGAAACAGAACGAAGACCAAGAGCAGAAAACTGGGGGACAAGGAGAGGGAGAGGGACAGACACACAGACACAATGGGACTGAGCCAGAGGCAGCATCAGCGGACAGAGACAAAGAAGGTGGAAAGAAACAGTGGGAGAGAAAAGGAGGAGGGAGACAGATACAGATGCTGTGAGTTTCAGCCACAATTTGCACAGAATCACAGGCCTGGGCCACATCCCCAGAGAGTCTGGGAGGGGAGGAGAGGAAGAGGGACAAAGAGAGACGACAGACATGGTGAGAGAGTGGATGAGACGGGCAGAGACACACAGGAAGGTTAAATCGGCAGAGAGGACAGAGGACATCACAGAGCACAAATCTTTGGGGAGAAGACGGCGGGGCGGGGGGAGGGCGGGGGGGACCAGGGCAGCAGAGGCTCCTCCCCTTCAGCTTCCCAAGGAGGAGGTGCCAGGCTCCCAGGGCCTGCTCAGAGCTGGGCAGAAAGATCATAGCTGGGGCTGGGGGTCAAAGCCAGGGTCAGGGCCAAACCCACACATCCCCGACCTCCTTGACAAGGGAGGGCAGAGAAAAAAGGCAGAGGGGCCCGGGCATCCGGGCACCAGTGCCAGCCCGCCCCCACCAGCAACAACCCACGAGCGCACAGTAGGGCAGCCTTGCCCTACTGGGCCAGGTGCCGCACCCTGCCCACTCTGCCTCATGAACACCGCCAGTGGGAGAGTCAGGCAGGGGTGGGCACAGCTCTGGTCAAGGCAGAGAGATGGGCAGGTGGCCAAGACCTGCCCTAGGAAGAGCGGTCCAGGGCTGTTCAGCCCGGCAGGGGGCGGGCACAGTGGTCTCCACAGGCCCCGGGGGCAGAGCCAAGACTAAAGAGAGGACCTGATCACAGCCACGAGGGCTACCGCTGATTAACCACCAATTCTCTGGCAGGCCCTACACCAAATACTTTTCATACATTAATCACACTGTGACCAAAACAACTCCAGTAAACAGGCATGGGGATTATTATCCCAATTTACAGATGAGGAAACTGGAGTGTGCCCAGCTGGGCAGACAGAGACAGAGCCGGGATGCAAACCCCAAGGGGCACCTCCGAAGCCCAAGCTTTTAACCACTAGTTCTGAGAGCCTGGGTCAGAGAGGCAGAGGGGAGCCCGAGCGAAAGGGAGCCTTCTGCTACACAGAGGTTCCCAGAGATGGTGCCAGCCGCCTCCAGAGGCACTGAGCTCCCTGATCCCGGAGGTGTGCAAGACAGAGCTGGGCCCCCACTGCTCAGGGAGGGTCAGCTGGATTTCTGGCCCTGAGTGGGAGGGGGGGCCTGAAGCCCTGAAGTTCATTCATTCATTCTACTCTTGTGCGGCTGGGATTTTAAGTCTCAGCAGCCCGAGGACAGCTCAGTGAAATAATCCCCTCCCTCCACGATTCTCTGTCCTCCAACTGACTGTAGGATTCAGTGCCTCTGAAATGCTAAGTCTCAGATTCTATGACAGATGATAAGACTCTATGATTCACTCATTCGAACATTCTTAGCTTCTGATTGTCTTATTCTAAGATTCTACCATTCTAATTCTAAAGTTCTATGGGCTCAAAAATTCTAAGGGTGGAGGATTCTATGAGCCTCTGTAGGTTGGGGCTGTAAGGAGGAGTGTGTGTCTGTGCCTGGATAAAATGTAAGCCGGGGCTGGGTGGGGGGCAGGGGCAGGGAGCAAGGGGTGGGCACGGGAATACGGCATTTTCTGGAAAGCACAGACATTCATTCCCGTGGCCTCTTTGCCATCACAATGTCGAGCCCTTGAGAGTGCATGGCAGTTGGCGGGGCAGGGCAAGCTTTCCAGGGCACTGGGCTGATACCCCTCCTCCCCCCACCATGGGCACTGCCCCCCCTTCTTTTGCCCCCACCCACCCACCCCCTTTCCCACGGGGGCACAACTAACATGGCGTTCCTGGCCGAGGCTGAGCTGAGCAGGGGGCTGGGGACCGCTCCACACGCTGAGCAGGGGAGGAGCAGGCTGGCCCAGGGGCACCGCTCCGACCTCGGGGGCGGCACAGACATGGGAGAAGGGGGGAGACACACAGGAAGTGGGAAGAGATGGGGCAGTGTGAGCCCCGAGTGGGGTGGGAAGGGGAGGGCAGATGAGAGAGAGAGAGGTGGGTTAGGGTGGGCGAGGGGCTGCAGCTGAGCACACCGGGTGCCCACCTTGCCTGCACCCTTGATGCCCCAAGGTCAGGGAGCCCCCGGTCGCATCATCAAGCCCTGAGTCTCCAGGAGTGGCTGCGGCCCACCCTCCCTGAAGCACTTCCCACAAGGCCAAGTCCCAGCGACCCCCCTCCCCTTACCCAGCCCTCTGCTTCTTGGACTTGTCTGAGATGCCGTCCCGAGCCATGAGCTTGTTGAAGACGATGATTCCGATGAGCATGTTCACCTGGGGGCCCGGTGGAGTGGGGTAGGGGGAGACAGGATCACCAGATGCCCTCCTGGCAGGGAAATCCCCAGGTGGAGCAGGTAGACCCCCTTGGGCCATGCCCCTCCCAGGACGCTGCAGGGGCACATACCAGGACAATGACGGCTGCTGGGCCCACGAAGGCATAGAGCAGACCGCCCTCCAGAGAGAGCCAGCAGCTGGGGAGGGGGGAAAGAGGGGGTATCAGACAACCAGCGGGCCCGCCCCCACGCTCAACCACCATCCCTCAGGGCTCCCTGAGCTGCCAGGTCACGTTACGCATGGGGCAGGGACCCAGACGGGGCGAGAGGGAGCCACTGACTGCTGCTGAGCCCCTCTAGCAAGGGTCCTGGGGCCACCAAGGCTGATCCCTGACCTAAATGGTTCTGAGAGTATCCAATCCCCGCACAGCCTTTTATAGTCAGGGAAACAGGCTGAGACGGGAGAATCTGCCCAAAGTCCCACAGCAGGAGTGGGCCAGGATCACAGCCCGAGAAGTCTGGAGCCCTATCAGGTCCACTGACTCCCGCTTCCCACCCCGGGAGGCCCACGTACTAGCTGGATGTACCGTATCCTTTGGTGCGGGTAAAGCCGACCGACACGGCCACCACCAGGGCAGGCAGACCTGGGGGAGCAGGGGAGCCAGAGTGAGATGGCCACCCGTCCTCAGGGTCCTTCACCCTCCCAGACCCCCAGCCCAGCTGACCCGTGTGCCCAGAGAGCAGGGCCGGGGCCGGTAGCTCTCTTGCTGCCCCTGCCCCCAAGGCCCAGTGACAGGGTCCAGCACGAGCCCTGCTCACCCCAGCCCAGGCAAAGGAAGCGCTTGCGGACGAGGCGGGTGCGCATCCGTCCGATGACAGCCAGGTAGGACTGCCAGGCCTCAGTGAGCACCCAGCAAAAGGACGAGAGGAAGAAGAAGTGCAGGAAGGCGGCTGTCATGGTGCACACACCCTGCAGGGAGAAGGAGAGGGAGGGAGTGGCCCTGAGCAGCCGCCAGGGTAGGAGGCGCCGGGCTTCCCACGTCCGCTGCTGGGCGCTGCCACGGCCGCCCACCTGAGCTCCGCCTCCCACAGAACCCTGCCAGGCACCCCCGTCTTCCTGCACCCACACACAGCACGACACAGGCCCGGTGACACGCACACGGCACTCGGCATCCAGGAGGCGGGCGGGCAGGCTGCCCACGCACAGACGGGGCTGGCAGGGAGGGGGACAAACAGGAGTGCCTGCCACGTCATGGCCGGGTGGGCCCCACGTCTGGCACCAGCAGGGCTGGCGCTGTGCAGAGAGGGCCGAGGGGGCATAAGGGACAGCCAACACAGATCAGACGCGGGCACGTGGCACAGGAGGTTCCGCTGGGGCTCCCACATGCCCGCAGACACGCCCAACACACGTGCGCACAGGCACTCAGCTCACGTACACGTTCACAGATGTACACAGACATCCCTCACTGGAGTACACACACCCCCTCTCCAGCTCCCTCATGTACGCTCACACACACTATCTCCCACACACACCCTCACCCAACACCCGGCTCGAGTGTCTACACACATCCGGCACTTAGTTTCATACACGCGAGCACACGCGCCATCCCCCCTTCGCCCCACTCTCACACCCCAGCCCCCCTGTGAGCCTGCACCTGCCTTGCTCAGCACCCGCGACTGGCCCACGAGGATCAGGATGTTGGATGCCAGGATGGACAGGCAGAAATTCAGCAGGATGATGGAGCGTTCCGATTTTATAAACCTGGTGGGGCACAGTGGGCAGAGACAGGGGAGCTAGCCGCCCTGCCCAACCCCGGGTGGCCGGCCACCTCCAGCCCCGCCCCCTCGTCCCCCCAACCCCCCACCGTCCCACCTACCTCCAGAAGGCGGCATAGATGGCAAGGAGGGTGAGCAGTGCCATGCAGGACACAGCACAGCCAATCACAAGGGGGACCGAGGGGGAGCCCGCCAGCTCCAGGGTCTGGGGCAGAGGGGCAGACCGTCAGATGGGTCACTGGGAGAGGGCAGCTACAGGGGTCCCATCGCCCTCCCCACCTCCTGTCTAGGACAGACTGGCACCTGCACCTGTGTCACACCCACACACGTAAGGGGACTCACCACTGCCTCCACACACGCACAGAGCAGACCCAGTCACGTACGTGGACGTGTATTTATGCTGTCACCCGCACTCTTCCACACACAACCAGACACACGTGTGTGTGTATACACATGCAATCACCCACCGCCACACACCCCTGGGCACGTGGCATCGCTGTGAGCAGCATCCCAGGGGCACAGACTTCCACGTGCAATCCCACAAGTACACCCACGCAAACGCCACGTGGGATCACCCAGATCCCCGCCAGCACTGTCACAGACGGCCGCTGGCACCCAGGAGCCTCTCCTCCGGCCCAGCCCAGGCACTTCCCTCCCGCTCACCAGGTCCTTGGGCGGCTGGGCCAGCACAGCAAAGGTGGACAGGTGCTGGCACTGGCAGCGGGTGTGGGCTGCCTGGGTCTCCAGGGTCTGGCAGCTCTCAGTGTCCCAGTCCCCTGAGCTGGCATCTCTTGGGTGGAGGGAGAGGTGGAATGAGCCCCAGCCCAGCTCCACGGCCCCACCCCCAGTGCTGGCCACTGCCCAAGGACAGGTGAAACCCAGAGCAAGGCCACATCCAAGAGGCAGGCAGGCAGGCAGCGGGAGCCACAGGGTTTGCCCTTGATCCCTTAGGCCAAGGATGGTGCCAAGGCGCCCTCCCTCTGGCCTTCCAGGCACGACATCCCCTCCTGAGGGAGGAGTCCCAGGGCTGCAGCCCTCCCCACACAGAGCCCCTGCCCAACTCACGCTCTGGAGTAGTCCCAGCTGGCACAGTGGGGATCCGTGGTGCCCTGCGGAGCAGAAGACCTAAGTGCAGCGTGGGTGGGAAGCTGCCCACCCGTGACCACCCCCATCCTGCCATGGCAGGCCCCACACAGGGCAGACCACCTCCCCATCAGACAGGCCTTCGACTGCCCTGGCTGGGGCATACCCAGGGTCCCCGCCCAGGGCCCCACTCACGTTGATGATATAGGAGAGCTCCACGGTGATGAGGGGCTCAGCTAGCGGCTGGGTGGGGGGCCTCACAGTCACTGTCATCACCCTGGATGTGACGGCCAGCGGGGGCCTGGGGGACAGATGCTGAGGTCAGCTCCTGCCAGCAGGTGCCCACACCCAGTCAGGAACCCTGAAGGTGCTTTGGATCGAGGGCAGGAGGCTACCATGGTGCCAAGGCCAGGGGAAGGCCTAGAGGTCAGCGGGGCCCAGGACTTTGGGTGAGGCCTAGAGCTCAGTCCAGCACCCCCTGCACCCCCTGTGAAGCCTCTGGGAGCTGCACGGATGTCTTGGAGAAGCACCTGTGTCCAGAGCCAGGCGAGGGGTCCCTGAGGCTGCAAATGGATCTCTCTGTGGCCAGCATGGGCTCAGCCCTCCTTCCCTTCCCTGGGTCTCCCTGGACCCGCAGCAGTGCCATCCATCCCTCCCAGGGACTCACCTGGGGGGCGGCAGGATGAGGCCGAGGGTGCGGTAGAGCACAGCACCAATCACAAAGTAGGAGGACGACTCCTCAGGGTCTGCTGGGAGGAGGCGCTGGTGGGAGTGGCCCGGGCCAGGCGGCACGGTTCCTGGGCCTCTCCCCCTGCCAAGGCTGCCTGCTGTCCCGGATGCGGCCGGCTTCCCTGGGGAGGAGAGGCTGAGCACCTCCTTGGGTAGGAAGAGGCGGTCCTCTGAGTACCGCACCCAGTCCTTCATGCCCCGGCGGCCGCGCATGGGGAACGTGATGTCGCTGGACACAGCCGAGACGGGCTCTCGCTGAATGCTGATCACTGCAGAGGACAGACAGAGACAGAAACAGAGGGGAAGGTCACAGGGGAAGAGATGAATGTGGGGGAGACAGACAGCAGGAAGGCAGATGCAGACACCAAGGTTGGTACAAACAAAGAGGCAGGGGACACGTATACAGAGAAACAACAAAGAGACGGAGCATGGGAAGAAACGTGGAGACAGAGATACAAATAAGGGGTTAAATGAGGGAAAGGCAGGGCCCAGACAGAGAGAGGAAGATAGGAAAAGCCCTCAGAAACCATCCCTCCCCCAGGGCGTCCTGGGTTTGGCCACATCCAGCACCCTCTCCCCTGCCCGCCTCCTTGTACCCAGGTTATCTGTGACAATCAGAGAGCTCTGGAAGGCCTTGAGAGCATCGCCCACCAGGTGAATGAAGTCCTCCACGACCCGGAGCAGATGCACAGAGCCAGGGGCCACCTGGGGACAGACAGGGCGTGAGGGACCAAGGCAGGGGTGGGCCATGGGGCACAAGCCTGGAAGCCCAGCCCCTCACCTGCTGAGCGTCATCCCACTTGTCCTTGTTCTCTGCGTCCACCATGAAGCTCACCACCTGGAAGAAGCGCTGGGGAGAGAGCAGTGAGTGTTGGGAGGTCCCAGCCCCACGGCGAGGAGCTTCCCCGCCACAGCCACACCTGCCATGCCCCCACAGACTCTGCTATAGGGGCCCGGCCTCCCCCTTCAATCTAGGGCTTCTGAACCTTCAGCCCTCCTTCCTCTTGACAGGGTAGAGGGTACCTGCACGTCATCAGCCGAGGGCACATAGGTGGCTCGCTTGAAGGTGTCAGTGACATTCCTCAGAATGTCCACGGAGAAGAGCAGGTCCCCACTGTAGTAGGTGCGCCGGGCCAGCAGCTCCTGCAGGCTCCGCACCACTTGCGACATGCCCTCGCCCGCCAGCATGCGCTGCCCCTTGGCCAGGTGCTCCCGAAGCTGCCAGTGACAGGTAGGCTGCTGTCACCAGAGTGTCAAGAGCTGGGACCCGCCCCTGGCCCATCCCACTCCAGTCCACCCACCACTTGCAGCCAGAGGGGAAGGGTCAGATAGAGATGCTCAAAGAGATCATGGGGAGACAGAGTCTAAGAAAGAGACCCATAAAGAGAGAGAATCCCCAAAGTTACGTAAAGACTGAAATAGGAACAGCAAAAGAAAGAAGGAGCTCAGATATAAGTATAAAAGATGATAAGCGCAGTTGAGGGACAAGGCACCTCCCTAATCCAAAGAGGCCATCACACGCTGGAGTGTAATTCGCTCGCTCTCTCAAATACGAGCTCCAAGCACAAACACAACAAATACCGGTTACAGTCAGACAAGTACACACAGGCCACGCTCGCTAACAACATTCTTACCCCATGGCAGGCCCTGGGCTGGGCACTGGGGACAATAAAAATAATTTCAACTTTGTCCCTGCCTTCAAGGAGCTCCCAGTCTCACAGGACACAGACATTGTGATGAGCACTCGTAACACCTAATGACTGAGAAGCTCAGGGGGCTGTAGGAGCACAGGGGGAGGCACTGGGGATAAGGGAAGACATCTGAGAATCAGGCCTTGAGGGATGAGTAGGAGTTTGTCAGACAAGGAGAGGCACAGCCAGGCAGAAGTGGGCACATCGTATGTACGCCAAGGCACATGGGCACGAGCAAGAATCCAGCTCCCTCCACGCCCACCAGAGTCTGGGACAGATCCTGTGTCGCCCCAGCCCAGCAGGGTGCACTCACCGACAGATACAGGTAGCGGTACTCGTGGGAGATGCAGCGGGCAAAGCTGGGCAGCCCCCAGTAGGCCACGCCCTGGGCACTGAGGAGACAGCGGCGGCTGGCAGACCCTGCAGGGGGACAGGACAGAGGGTTGGGTGTGGGGCCCGAGCTCTCACCCACTTCACTCCACACCTCAGGATGGAGGCTCAAAGAGGCTGGGGGCCCAGAAGGGAGCGGCAAGAATGGCGGGTGTGGGAGGCGTGCAGGGAGAGCCACCCGCTCCTCACCTGAGGCGTTGGGGGGGCACTTGTTGTAGATGATCTCTCCAGCAGCCGCCTTCTTCCACATCATCAGCATCACGTACTCGTCCCTGCACATCTCATGGAAGGCTGTTGGTACAGCAGAGGGGCTCAGCCAGGCCCAGGCACTTGCCCGCAAAGCCCCAGGGTCCAGCGGGCAATACCTGGACACCTCTTCTCACTGCAGGGCTTCACCTCCTCTCCGGTGCCCTCGCAGGGGTATCCCTGAGAGCCTGTGGCCTGGCACATGCGGAAACGGCGCTGCCAGCCTGTGTCACATGTCTTGGAGCACAGGCTCCACGCGTTCCACGGCCCCCACTTGCCGTCTGTGGCTGCAGAGATGGGGGGCGTGAGTGGCCCCAGGCGCCCCCTGGGCCAGGGCCACCACCTGCCGCCCCTGTGCCGCGCACTCACCCGGGCACTCAAGGTTGCCGCACTCCCGGGTGTCAGTGAGGGCCCCGGTACACGTGGCCCAGGCTGGGCCCGCCACGCTGCACTTCCGGCTGCGCTGCTGGGTCCCATTGGCACAGGACATGGAGCACGGGCCCCAGGGACCCCATTCTAGCCACTGGCCTTCCACTGCATGGGGAGACACAAGCAGGGTTGGCTGTTGAGCAAGGGTGTGGGGATGCGTCAGGGCAGAGCACCACAGGGAGATGGCATTCAGATTTGAATAAGGCCAGACCCACTGGAGAGGGGTGGAGGAAGGGGGGCTGGAGGGAGCTGGTGGTGCCTGGGCCTGGGCCTGCCTGCCTGCCACCAGCTCCAGGAACACAGGACTCCTCTCCACTCAGCACTGAGACAATAGCTCTCTTCTGGCTAGGGAAACGGGCCCCGGGCCACCTTCTGATCTTTGCCCACATGTAAGCCCAGCTTTGTGTCCCCTCACAGCCCAGCTGGCCATGAGCACCAAAGTGCTATGAACAACAAGGGTAGTCCAGGGCTCAGGGGAAGGGGCACTGGCGAGCACCCCCTTTAGATGGAATCACAGGGTGCCAACTCCAAGTAGGCTGGGCCAGGTCACCTCCCACGCTGGCAGGTAGACTTTGCCAGTCTCCCCATGCTTGGTCAAAGTTCACTGGGGTTCCCCCGGGGGCAGGGCACTGGACCTGACTTCCTCCCCTTTCCCGACCCCCACCCCGGCTGGGCAGCGCCCGCCTGAAAGCCCACGGGTGCTACTGACCCGGGCAGGCGGCCATACTGCAGAGCTTAGTCTGCAGCTCGGGACCCTCGCAGGCCTTGCCGCCGTGCTGGGGGGGCACGCAGGTCCGCATCCGGCTCCGGGACCCCCGCCCGCAGCTGCGGGAGCACAGGCTCCAGGACCCCCACTCCTCCCACACGCCGTGCACTGCAAGGAAGCACGTGGCCGGTGGCTGGGCGGCACCTTGGCCCCGCCCACTGCCCACCCGCCCACCAATCAGGAGCTCCGGCAGCTCTGCCACCGCTCCTCATTGGCTCTTCCCTGGGCCCCAGGATTCCGCCCTTTGGGGGTGGGGGGATGTGGAAGACACAGACTTCTAGTCCCAACTCACACAGGACACTGCCTGTGGACACCGGGACAGGGAGACTAGAATCAACCCAGGAGGGGAGCCAGGGGTCCTCCTCTCCTGGGGGCACAGTAAAGCCCAGGAAAGGGCTCAATATCTACCCCACCTTACCCCATCCCCATCCCTCCCCACCCCAGATCCAGAGCAAGAATCCAGCATGGCAGGCCTGGGGCAAGAGAATGCCCCTCCCCACCCCAAGCGCAGGGACACACAAATAGACACGACCCTCTACGTGGACACTGACACAAAAAGCTCACATTGGAACACGGCTTTGCCCCACCCCTTTGCAAGCTCCTGGCACACCCCCAGTTGCCAAGACCCCTTCCCAGGTAGCCCTACTTTAAGTTCCCAGCCAGGAGCTGATCTGGCCTAGGCACCACTTTGCTCCCTCAGGCGCAAGGGGCAGGACCCGCTGAAGCTGCTGAGCCCCTCCTGACCGACAGGCTGTCCCCACAGGCACATGCACATTCTCAACAACTCCATGCTGAACTGAGGAAGGCTTCAGGGTCTAGGGGAGGCTCCCTGGGGAGTGGGATAGGGAGTCAGAGGAGGGAGGGGATGGTCAGAGCTTCATTTTTTTTTTTTTAAGTGGCATTTCTTTTAGATCTTGAAGGACAAGCTGAATTTTAATAGCCAAGGTAGAGGTGGAGGGGATAGGATGAGAATAGGCAAGTGCAGGGCGGTGGAAAAGTGCAAGAGATGCTGGTGTGGCCAGAGCACAGGGAACACGGAAGGCGGTGAGGGTAAAGAGACAAGCCTTGATTACCAGGACGTAGGCATCAGGGGAGTGATGTGCCCAGAACCAAGCCTGCTGGTGCGGGCCCTGGTCTGATTCATCTGTGTCCCTGATGCCCTGTGTGGGGTTGGGCACGGTGCGGGGGGTGGGGGGACAGTCAAGTTTGCTGAATGAAAGGAAGAGGCAACCAACCATCTTTGGAAGATGAACTTGCCCGAGTCCCAGGCAGGACCCGACCCTGCAGGCAGACTGGGCGGGGAGGACGGGCATACCTGGGCAGGTGGCTGAATTGTTGCAGGGCCGGGTCTCCCGCAGGGGCCCGCTGCACAGGGTCCCATAGGGGGAGGACACGCAGGAGCGGGTCCGCACCTGCAGGCCCTGCCCACACGTCAGGGAACACACGCTCCACGGGGACCACTCCTCAGCCGCTGGGTCGCCTACGAGAGAGGGACAGGGTCGGCGGCAGGGGGCATCTCCCAAGCACTCAGTCTCATAGGAATCCTCCTACCCTGACCCCAAGTGACAGGCTCTTCAGGAGGCAATCCAGCCCTGCCCACAGGCCTCGCATGGCAGAGAGACACGACTGAGCTCCACGACATAGACACAGACAGGCACACGCCAAGCACACATGCCACCAGACGCCACAGAGTCGGGCCCCCGCCACAGAGGAAGGGAGGCGGGCCCGAGTTACCTGTCTGCGCCATGTACAGCCCAGGCTCATCTGCAGACCTCGGCCACTGGGTTTTCACCTTCGGTTCCTCTTCTGGCTCCTCACCTGGAACACGGAGGTGGTGGCAGGGGCTCAGCAGAGGCCAGCTCAGTCCCGCCAGGGTGGCACAGAGAGGGCAGCCTTGCTCGCCCTCAGCCAGAGGGTCTGGAACCAACTGCAGGCGACGCTGAAAGGGCATCACGTCCTGCCCCCTGCCCCACCAACACCATTTTACAGATAAGGAAACTGAGGCTCAGAAGGCCACGCAGGGCTTGCCTACAGCCTCACGACTGTCTTTTCCTCCTGCCTCAGCCAAACTGGGGGAGACTGGAGAGGAGTGGCCGCTCATATTACTGAGCTCTGGGAAGCTTCTGTGCCAAGTGCTGTCCCTACCTATCTCCTTAACCCTCCCCTGGGAAGTAGGGACCATCACCTCCGTTTAAAGATGAGAAAACTGAGGCCGAGAGAGGGGAAGTGACTTGTCCAAGATCACACAGCTTGGAAAGCCTCAAGTCCAGTCTCTTTCCCCTCACAGGGCTGACCCTAAGGCAGACAACAGCCAAGGTGAGCAGTTGTGACCACTCCGTAAGCTTGCCTCCAGGACACGATTCATGCCAAGCCAGGGGCTGGGCCTGGGGCCCAGATTCTGCTCCCCAAGCAGCACTGGACCGTGACCTGGAGGCACAGGTCAGAACGCCGCTCCTCTGAGACCTAAGGGCCTGGGGCAGGTGCCTCTGTCCAGCAGACCCTACTCCCCCCGCCCTGTGGCCAGCGAGCAGCAGGCTCTCTGGGATCTGCTGCTGCTGCCTCGGCCCCGCCTCACCCGGCTCTTGGCTGCCCAATTTCTGTGTCTGGTCTAGGCCTTGGAAGCACTGCCAGCCCTGGAGGAGAGGCTGGGAGCTCCCATTCTCCAAAGCCAGGCCCTCCTGCTCAGACGTGAGCTCATCAGGCCCTCTCCCACAGGCTGGGTAGCAGGGATGGTGGCAGACATGAGTACGGGGGAGAAAGACCCAGCTCACGTAGAGGCTGCTGGGCAGGTGGGATCGGAAGAGCATTTTGGGACAGGGCTCAGCCTACGCTGTCCCCAGACTAGAAGGTATTCCTCTCCCCTACTCCCAGGCCCTCTCCTATTTCTGAACACCAGGTCAGCACCGAACAGGCACTCTGTGTCGGAAGGAACCCAAGAAGGCTGTACTCTTCCTGCCCTCTGCCGCCCAGTCCAGGCTCTGCGTCTGAGAGAAAGCTCTTCCTCACCAGGCATGAAGAGTGGCCACTCTGAGCAAACCTGCTGTCCACAGGGCCCTGAGCTGCCGCTCAGCCCAGCCTCTGGTCTCATCCACTCCCGGGCCCTTCCCTCCACTTCAGCCACCAGTCCCAGGACCTGGTCTTCATCATCCCCGAAACTGCTCCACCATCTCTGAAACCTGCATCTCCCCACCCCACAGGACACCTTCAGAGTCAGGCAACCCTGGTCCCAACTGGGGCGTGGACACTGACCAGCTGTGTGACCGTGGGCAAGTGTCTTTGCCTCTCTGACCCTGTTTTCTGACCTCTGTAGAACGACACTCAGAATACCCCCTACCCTGAGGGCTGACCTCAGGACTTCCTGACAGGAGATCACGAAGCCCTCAGCACCCTGCTTGGACACGGGGCGTGCTCAGAAGGCAGCAACCATCTGGTTTATTTTCACCATCTTCCCTTCCCTCAACACCTCCACCCCTTCAGCACCTCACGTGCCACGACCCCTCAGCCCCCTGGGCCTCCTCCCTCTGAACAGCGTCTGCCATGGCTCCTGGCCTCACTTTGGGCCCCGCCTCTATCAAGACCACAGAGAAGGTGCTGGAACCATGCGTGGCAGCTCCCGAATCCCCTCACCCAGCCTTTCCACCACACCCGCTCAGCCACTCCCCAGCCCTGGAGACTGTGACAAACCGCCTTCTCCACGCCCACCCCCAGGCTGCTAAAGAAATCTACAGCTGTGCCAACTGCCGCCACGACGGATTCAGGGATGCACGTCCGATGGCCGAGCAGGGCTCCCTGCCTTCCCCGTCCCCCGCCTCGGCGGGCTGACCTCTCTGCTCAAGCCCATCTCCGCCCACTCCCTCTCTGCAACAAGCTCCTTTACAGAGAAAGCAGAAGCTATGACACGGGAGCCCCCCCACCCCGACTTCTTGCCTCACCCCTCCAACTCCCAACTTTCCTGAAGCCCTCCTCTTCACAAAGACCAGCCCCTCATCCCTGTGCTGCCTTCTATTCCTCCCGCCTACCTTCTCCGGAGGGCTCCACCCATCATCCCCTCTCATCAGCATTTCGTCAGCATTCTCCTCGCGGCAGCCTGGGAACAGATCTAGGCCCTTTCCGTTCTCAGAGGGGCCCTCCTCTGACCCTCCTGCCTTCTCTGGCTACTGCCCTCGGCTCCTCTTCACCATCAATGAGTGGTCCACAGATGGCACTCCAGTTTCTCACCTGCCACTCACGTCCTGGCTCAGATGTCACCTTGCCTGGTAAATCCACTGCAGTCTGGCTTCTGACCACATCTTCTGCTGAAACCGTTCTTGACAGAGTCATCAGTGCCCTCCTTGTTGCTAAATCCTATGGGCTTTGCAGGCCTCGTCCTGCCCCAGCCCTTGGCAGCGTTTTGCCCTGCTGACTCTCCAGCCCTGAAACACTCCCCTCCCTGACTCGCCTGGCTTCCTGCTACCTCTGCCCTGCCTCTTTGGCCGGTCTGTTTTCCTGCTGCTTCCCACGTCTGGCATCCACACTTTGTCCTGTTTTCACAGGACAACACCGCCCCCCACCAGGCTTCATTAACCCCCTCTGAATGGCTGCTCCGAAGTCGTTGCACCACCCACCGAACCTGTGCTTCACTCCTGTATAGCTTCCTGCCTCCTGGACAGGTCGCCTGATGCGGGGGGGAAGGCCCTCAAACTCAGCGTGTCCACAATAGGATCATCATCTCCTCTCAAACCTCTCAAACCCACTTGTTCCCCACCTTCACCTGGAAAACTCCTACTTGACCTTCAAAACCCACCTCAAATGACCTCTTATAGGCAAAGTCTTCCTTATCCCTCACTCCCCTGCAGAGTTGGCTGCCCCCTCTTCTACGTGCCCACTCATCACAGATGATTCCATCTGCTGACTGTCTGAATTACCCCCCATCCGAGAGCCCTTTGAAGAAAGGCTGTGTGAGCCATCTCCCTGACCACATGAACACCAGTACAGAATCCGGCCCAGAGAAACAGCAGTAAACACCAATGAACACGTTGCTCCTAGCTTCCCCCACCCCATGGGGGTCATTGGAAATGGTCGTTTGTCATCTTGAGTACCAGCTCTGACCTGCAGCCCGCCACCTAGACCACCCCAAGCTTGACATCCATTTATTAATAAGCGCTCTGGAGATGCCATTTGACCTGTTGCAAATCCAGCTCCTTTTTGGCGTCTTGGCCATTACTGTTGTGGGTGGCAACCCCTCCCATCCCTGGCCTGGCATCCAGTAAGCCCATCAAATGCGGCCACGTGAGAGACCAGCCTGACTTGCTTGTCGTGGACTCACACTGCTTCCTCTGGTGCCCCCGTCCTCTACTGACCACTCACCACCCGCTTGCTGGCCAGCCCCGCCATATAACCAGAGTGGTGGTTTCTAGAATCCACCCCATTTGAAAATCAGAACATGTCCCAGGTCCAGCTGTTGAGCCCCTCTCCTAGCCTCCTGGGCTGGACCAGAGAGGGGAAGGGACACGCCCAAGGCCACACAGCCGGGGCCTGTACTGACTGCCCTCCCCTCCCCACCCCCACCCCACCCCCCTCTGAGGATAGCCAGTTCTCCCTGCCGGGGAAGAAGACAGATAAGACCAGAGGTGTCAGCCACTGAAACAAACGTTTATTCAGCATACACCACGTGCAGGCCCCTGCCAGCTCCGGGCCCAGACCAGGGCAGGTGTGAGAGGAAGATGGGCCAAGAGGACAAGGAGGGGTCCAGGAAGGGGTGTGAGCACCCCCAGACCTCCTGAGCGTCCCACTCAGTGGGCGCCGTGAGCTGACTGGACCAGGGACTCTGATGCTCCCAGCCCCACCACCCATCAGCTTTCCCACCTGTCTGCTTGCTGCCTGGGACCCGCTTCCCCGCTCAACCCTGGATGAACTCTCAACTGTTCTGTTCTGTTCTGAATAACCCTGCAGGAGATAATTTACTACACACCTCCTATGTGCCAGTCACTGCATGCTCTACGTTACCTCATTTAATCCTCATTAGGGCAGGTTCTCCCATTTTACTAATGAGGCACTAATGAGGCTCTAAGGTCTCATCCTGGAGAGAGGCTGATGTGGGATTCGAACTCCAGCCTGCCTGATTGCAGAGGCCACTTTACGCTGAACTGCGCTGGCTCTGACAAAATGCAACTCAACTTGGACCTCCTCAGAGACGGCTTCCCTGATTCCCATGGGACGCCGAGTTACTCCCCCGCCTCCCCACAGCCCCCCACATATTTGCCTCTATTCTCTTGTTTTCACACCTCTTCCTAATTGTTCCTTTGAGCATCTATGCCCCGCCTCTGCCAAGCGAGACTGATTCTCCCTTGTAGGCTCCAAAGTGGTCCTCTGGAAGCCCAGCCCCACACGCTTGCCTGCTGAGAAACCTTCAGTGGCTCCCCACTGCTACCACCACAGTAAACCTCCGAGCCTGGCATGCTCTGGTCCCTGCTGACGTGTCCAGTCCTGCTTTCCCCTCCCCACCAGGCAGCGAAACTGTGAGGCCCTGTGGGTCAGTGGGAAGGACGTAGATTTGGGAGCCAGACAAATGCAGGTCTGATCCCCAAGTCTGCATAGTCTTGCTGTGTGCCGTTGGACAAGTCGCCTCGCCTCTCTGAGCTTAGAATTTTCCAACTGAGAATAGAGGTGACACTTCCTAATTCATCATGAGAATTAAATGATGAGAGAGATGGGTCACCTGGAGCATAATAAACTCTCAATGAAAGGAGCTGCCACTCTCTTCTTGTTATCCCTTGAACATGCAAATGCTTTCCTCCTTCCACTCATCTGTTAATGGTGTTCCCTCCTCTTGGAACGCCCTTCCTCTACCTCAATCAAATGCCACCTCCTCCAGGAAGCCTCCCTAGGATGACTACACAGAGGTCTGGGTGTGCAGGTCCCTTCTTCCGCTATAGCTGTGAGTATCCTGTGCTAATCCCTCTCCTGGCCCCTGAGGGAGGGTTTCAATCTCCCTTGACCTCTTGCACAGACGGCCCAGCTCTGAGCTGCCAGACACAAGACAGGCATTCAGCAAACACCAACTATCCCTGAGGGTTCCTCCACCCCAACCACACAGGACCACTCTGGTCTCACCCCTGACACTGGCAGGCAGGGTGGGCAAAGGCACTTTGCCATCTGAGCAGGACTGCACACACCTGCTACCCTGCCGCCCAAACTCCACATAGTCCAGCCCCCTCAGCCTCCTTTGTCATGAATGTGTTAAAAACAACCATGATAATCACCACTTCCATGGGGAGAGAGCAGTGCAATTTACAAAGCAGTCCTCCCTCCCCAGGGTCTCTGCATCCTCCCTGAGGCTGGCCCAAGAGCCCCAAGTAGGCACCAACTGATCCCCCTGAAACACCGTTCTGTCATGTCCCTCCATGGCTCCCCAGCCCCAGCAGAACATCAGGACCCCAGGGGGGCCAGGGCAGAGGAAGGTGGCTCTCGTAAATTCTAGATTCTACTTGTGCAGTCCCATGCAACTGGGTACACCCAGCCAGAATGCCAGTCCCCTTCCAATGACTTCCTCCCCAGGCTGCTGGCCTATCTGCCCAGCCTCCCAACAGAGCTAGCTGGGTCTCTGCCACCTCCCCCACATAGCCAGGAGCTCCTTGAGAGCAGGGACCGCGTCCCACTCATCCTTCTTCCCCCACGCTGCCCAACTTCCTGCTGCCTTAAAGCCCTCGGCCAGCAGGGTGAGGTCCCAGTGTCTGGGTGCAGCAGTCAGAGCCTTGGCCCCATCTCCCACCACTGGGGCTACCGTCTGGTAAAGGCTGGTCTACCACAGCCCCCTGTCCCCAGCATGTTCACACGCCACGCCCTGGCACGGGCTGCTTCCTTCACCTTGAAAGCCCTTCCCCTTGCACCGGGAAATGACTTGGGGAGGCTCACAGATGCGCCATAAAGTAACACTGGGTCATGGACTGAGGAAGTGATCCCCTTTCCAGGTCTCATTTTAGTAGAGTGACTATCTGCCAATCTGCCTGGGATAGTCTGGTTTAGGCCTATCACCCTGATGGAATTAATAGTACCCCTCCCCCCATTTATAACCTCGAAAATGTGCCGGCTCAGATGATAAATTATATGGCCAGCTCACTTTTAATCCTTCCAAGTGCATGAGAAAGAAGGTCTCCGTGCAGTCCGAGACTTTAACACATCCCCAGTACGTGCTAATTTCCCTTTCTAACAGATTGAGAGGAGGGATGAGCGTCTAGCTGGAATTTGTTGTTTCTCTGGTTATCTTCTATTCCAGATAAGTGATACTCTTTTTCCATTGATGATATGAAATTTCTTTTTAATGTATGAAATTTCAAAAGCGATTCGATTTAAAGAAAAAAATTCACAGGCTAGTGAATTCCTATTCACTCCTCAAAACCCAACTCAGAATCACCTTCTTTAGACCAACCTCCCACCCCTTTGTGGTTTAATCCCTCACTCTTCCTCCTCCCTTGACATCCAGCACATACATTCATACCTATTACGCTGAGTTATGACAACACACAACTACTCACCAGGGATTTACCATGTGCCAGGCACTGTGCTAGGCATTAACCCGAATTCTCTTGCTTAATCCTTACCATTGCTCTTTAGAATAACTCCACTATCCCCATTTTATAGGTGATGACATAGGGATGAGGAAACATGCCCGTCGTCACACAGCTAGTCAGTGGTGGGGTCAGGGGTTGAACCTGGGGCTGGGTGACCTCAGCCTGTGGCCCTGACCACCACTGTACACTAGTGGTCACTCTCCCCCACCAGAGGGCAGAAGGTGTGTCTGCTTCACCTCGGATCTCATTCACTCAGAGCCACTTGAAGGCCTGGTGTAAACTCCATTCTGATAAAGAAATGAAGACGTGTGTGATGGATGGGCTGGGACTCAGTCCCCTTTGAGATGTCTGGGGGTGGGGGGTGGGGTGGTCTGTGCCCCACTCCCCATCCCATGATGGAGCACACAGATTTCTGGCAGCAGAGATCTCGGCTGGAAGGATCCTCTAGGAATCGTACCACATGTGCTAGGTCTTCCCCCACCCCACTCTGAGAGAGGCCCTGCCTCCCCAATGTCTGCACCCCAAACAGTCAGGTAAGGTAGGGCCTCTCTTCCTGCCACCAGACCATGGTCAAGGAGAAAGCCAATCGAGGACTGGGTCAGGCAGGTGAGAGGCAGCTTCCTAGAGGAGACAGGGCTTGAGTTGTGCTTGGAAGGATGGGGCAAAGGATAACCCAGGGCAAAGGGCATTCCAGGTGAGGGAAACAGCCCAAGCAAAGGCAGGGAAGCCAGAAAGCAGGGGGTTCTGGGGCCAGTAGGAGCCCCAGTTGAAAGGGTGGGAGAGAACCAGAGGGAAAGCAGGTGGCAGCTGGGTCAGGGGCGGGACTGGAATGCCAGGCTGAGGAGTCTGGGCCACGTTGGGGAGTCCCTGGGGGCTGAATCAGGGAAGTGACACACAGACAACGGGGGGTCCTGAGGCCCCAAGGGGGTAGCGCCTTGTCCAAGTCACACAGCAGCAGTGGCAGAGGGGGGATCTGAACCCATTCTTGCCTCCCAGGCCTGACACTCAGGGGACCGCAGGGTCACCTGGTGCCCATGCCTCTGGAATGGAGCCTGGATGATGGAGATGGTGGGCTAGTAGCCACCAGCCAAGGGTGGGACAGTGCCCCTGGGGGGAGGCAGGCAGTGTGGCAGAGGAGGGAGGGGGCCGCAAGAGTGAAGGACACTTTCTCCCAGATGTCACCCCGCACAGCCACATCTCAGGATTGGAGGGTCAGCAGGCAGGAACTGCAGGTTGGCGACCGGCTCCCTGTAGCTGGGCTCTGGAGCTGGTACCAATTCTACCACCTGCCTTCCGGCCCCGGCCTCGGCCAGCCTCCGTGCCTGTCCTCCGTGGAGCTCCTTCCTGCCTTCCTTCCCTTTCTTCCTCTCCCCCCACTTAACAGATTGCGGCAGCAAGATGGCACAAATTTATGGCTCAACTCACCAAAAATAACAAGAGATTTATCAAAGGCAGTTTGCGTGAAATTAACAGGCGTCTGTACCCTCTTGTCAAACGCACTCAGCTCTGAGGCGGGCCCAGGCCCTCCGCTCCCAGCCTCATGGCTCTTCCAGTACCAACCCAGCTCCACCCCGCTTGGCCTTGCGTTGATCCTACCTGGGACGCCCCAGAGAAGCCGAGCACAGCTCCCCTACCCCAGTGCCTGGCAGAGGGGCTGGGATGAGGATCTCACCTGTTCACCACCATCCCACCAATCTTGTCCTCAAGCTGGCAGCTCCATGTGCCAGCCAGTTCTCCTGCAGCTGGTACGTGTCCAACTGGCCCAGTGGGAAGGAGGTGAAGGGAAGCATGGAGGCGAGGCCAAGGGCTTGGCCAAGGTGGTGCTGCCACCAGGCACAGAGTGCTCCAGGCCCTATGATGCCACTGGCCCTCAGATGCCCCCTGCCGCATGGAACAAACTGAGTCGTGTGCCCATCATCTCTTGCCCCAGAGAGGGTGGGCAGAAGGTAAGAGGTGGCAAAGAGGAAGAATCTCTTGCCTGCCAAGGGAGAGGAAGGGGCCGTGCCAGCCCAACTCTGGGCACCAGTGTGCCCTGTGAGCCAACGGCTGACGCCACTTCCCCACCACCCCTGCCCCCCACAACTCCCTACAAGAGCCCTCCCTGCAGGCCAACCCATGGAGCAGCCTGGCAATACGCCAAGCAGGACAAGGGGCATGAGCTGGGAGCCCAGGGCTCCCTACTCAGAGAAGATACCAGGCTTCACACCCAGGGACAACCAGGGTCTAATCTCCACCCATCCTCAGTCCCAGAGGCCTCTGCAGAGGCTCTGATGATGGTGGGAACAATGGTGCCCTTCCCATCACGAGCCCACTCTGACCCCTAAAGACACCCCGGCTACCAACCAACTCCCGCTTCCGACTTCAGCCAAGCCCAGCTGGCTGCTCCTGGCTCTGTGCTCCACCTGGCAGCCTGCCCAGATGGTGCCCACCCAGGAGGGCAGAGCCTCACTCCATCCACTGTGGACCACTGGGCTGATGGACCGCAGAGAAAACCAGACAAAAGAACCCGCCCTCTGCCGAGCACAATGGGGGAGGCCCCCACAGAGTGACAGGCAGTGGCGGCCAGGCAGGAACAGTCATAAACCTCCTGATATACGCCTGGCGCTCTCCGCCGATGTTCCACAAAGAAGCAAAATTCAATTTCTTCCTGCAGGCACTAAATCCCAGGCCAGCCTCCAGGGCCCGTAGCCTGCCCAGGGCCTGGCTGTCACTCGGATGGCTTCATCGACTGCTGTGAGAGGCCAAGCTGGCCTAGGGGAGAGGCCAGAACAAGGCCACTGGGCACTTGCCATGGATGGGTGTGATGCCAGATGTCTCATGAGGGAGGCTGAGAAGCCTCTTCCCCAAAGCCTTGGGAGAGGATACTGTCATGATAAACACCTCCCCTAATTAAACCAGGGCTAGCTCCCCGTTTTACAGACAAAACAACTGATGCCAGAAAAAAGGATCTACTCAACGTAACAAAGACAGTTCCCAACTTTCGGGTTCTGTCTCCAAAGCAGGCATGGGAACAGATCACCCCCCTCCAGTACTCCTAGCAGCCTTCACACGAGAGCCCCTGTGTTCTTTGAAAGCTCTCAGCCAGATCCAGATGCCCCTCTGACCCACCCCTGCGTGACAACCTCACAATGGTAGGCGAGCACCTGTTATCCCAAATGGGGAAACTGAGGCCCAGAGGGGCGGGAACTCCCTGTTAGTACCAGAGCTGGAAACCAGATCCCAAATCTGCCTCCCTCCCAGCCCGACGTCCTGGGCCCCCTGGCCAGTCCCTGGCCCAGCCCTGTTCAGCAGACACTTAGGACCCGGCCAAGGATCTTGGGGCCTTGAAGCTGCAGGAAGGAGGGTCGGCAGAAGGTGGCCGTGGCTGAGGGAGCTGGGTGGGAGCAGAAGCAGGCAGGACTCAAGGGCTTGAAGAGCTTTTGCCCAGTCAGCAGGAAGCTCTAGCAGCTGGCGGCCTTGGTCCCATAAGACGTGGGCCCAGAGCGGGGGAGACAGGGGACGCTGGGAGCTGAGCCAGGCCAGCCCTCCAAGGCAGCCTCGAAGCTCAGGCCTCTTCACCCAGGCACATTCTTCTGTGCCTTCCTCTGCCCTGACCCTGGGGCCACAGCCAAAAACCACTGACCCGTGTGGGCAGGAAGATGTCCCTGCGCCCTGCCTACTCCAGCCTCCAGGCACACTTGTCAACTTGCAGCGCCAGCGCCTGCCGCCGTCATTCCCAGCTTTGGGCCTGTATATACGCTGCTCCCTCTGCCTGGAGTGCCCTCCACTCCTCTGGCTTGGCTTGCTTCCACTTGTCCTTCTGATCTCTGTTCCTGTATCACTTCCTTCAGGAAGCCTTCCCTGACTGCCCAGGTAGGGGGTCCCTCCTGGGGTTTATCACACTGCATTGTCTATGGGGGTCTATGCCCCCATTCATCCACCCAGACTGCAAACTCTTCAAGAGGGAGGTCTGACCCCAATCCACTTTGGTGACCCCAACACCGGGACAAGGCTGGACCCAGTGGAGACACTGGTGAACAACCACATGAATGGCCCAGTATCCGCCAAGATGGGCACCATCAGCCCTCCAGACACACCCACCTCACCTGGGCCCTGCTCAGACTCACCATATCTCATCTCTGTGGTGAACAGGTCATTGCTGCTCCCCGAATGCAAATCGGCCTCGGCAGGTGGGGCTGGGCCCCCAGGCACCAGAGCATTGGACAGGGTGTGGGCAGCAGAAGGACCCGGAGGCGTGGTGGTAGCGGGGCTGGCCCCTGTCTCACCAGGGCAGCTGCAGCCCGGCTGGGCAAAGCCACAGGCCCTGCCAGCCGCACGGCCGCACTCCTCGCTCCAGCGACACAGGACGCCGCAGGTGAACTGGCTGGAGTTATTGTTGTTGATGAGCAAGACCTCGACGAAGCGGAAGGCCAGGGCTGCGGGCGCCAGCAGGCGCGGGGCCTCCGAGGGCTCAGCTGACAGGCAGAGCTGCACGAAGTTCTTGTCGAAGTGCAGGAAGGTGAAGGGGCCCGAACCGCCGCACAGCTCCAACCCCGCGGCCTCCTCCTCCTCCTCTGGCCGCCCCAACTCCGCCCGGGCCTCCGCCTCGTCGGGGCTGGGCCGCAGGCAGGTAAAGTTGACCAGGTAGTGGTCCAGGGGCAGCAGGCGGGGGGCAAAGTGGGCGCACACCTGCTCCTGGCGGTTGAAGCGCAGGTAGAGGGAGTACTTGGTCGGGTCCGGGTTCTCCAGGGTCCAGGAGCAGCCCGAGGCGATGGTAGGAAAGAGGTCCTGCAGTGAGAAGGCCCCGTAGAGCACGCCCGAGGCCAGGGCAGAGCAGGCGCTGGGGGCGGGGTCGAAGGCGGCGGCCAGGCGCAGGGACAGAATCACAGATAGTAAGAGGGGACAGGCTGGGGTCATCCTATGTCCCTTGCCCTGTGGAGAGAGACAGTGGTCAGTGGCCCCGGGCGCAGCCAGCATGGGCTCTGAATCTCCTGTGGCTAGCTGCAGGTCGTGGGCCTTGTGGTGAAGACTATGTTCTTTTAAGTCACCCAGGTCCACTTATGTGAGCTTAGACAAGGGACTTGACCTCTCTGAGCCCCTTACTTGAGAAATGAAGGCCCTCAGGAGAGCGTCTGCAATCTCGTAAACCCTTAAGAAACATGAGTTGTGACTATTATTCCGTGGTTCCTCCATCGGTCCCATCAACCACCAGCATCTCGGCCTGACGTTCAGATCCGGCCCCGGCCCCACCACGCAACTTGTACCCTCCAGAACTGCTGCTCTCAGCCGCAATGTGTCGTGATCAGCTGTGAGGCGTGGCACACATAATCCAGAGGTAATTGTCGAAGTAGCGATGTTTGACAACGATTTGCTTTTTTATAAATCACAGCAATTCAAGGTTATTCCCAGAACAATGTCATTCTCACTCACTTGCTTTACTGAGTGGGAGAGAAAGGGGAGGAGTTACCGCTGGTGTGCTGGGGACTGAGCGCAGCCTGAGCCATGCCCATGGGAGGGCATCGCAAGTGTGAACGTCATGACTATCGCTGCTGTGGATTTCCTGCTGGAAACAGGGGGAGAGGCATCTGCAAAATGGGTGCAGTTGTTCCCCTCTAACCCCTCTTCCCCTCCCACCATGGTGTTATCCTCCAAGGCCTGGCGCAGGGCCTGCTACCCCCGGGGAGGCCACCAAGCCATTTCCCTCCTCTTAGCTCCCACAGCCCTTTCCTGAAAGTTTGCGTCACCCAATCATGACCACTAGCCCTTGCTATGTCGCCAGGGCTAGCTCACTCATCTCATGAGTCTTCAAGCTCCTAGGAGTGGAGACCAGCGTCCGTTGATTTCTAACTGCCCCCAAAGCACTAAGCTGAGCTCCCAGCAGCTGTGCATGTACTCCAGGTGTGGAAGGGCAACCAGGACCCAAGTTGACAGACACACAAAGCAGTCACGCCAGAGTGGACAAGGGATGGGGGGGGGGGGCGCTGCAGGTGCCTCGCACCTACCAGGCCAGGGCAGAGCCACTGCCCACAGCCTCCGCCCCAGCTGTCCAGGTAGTGGAGGGTAGTGCCCAGGCTCAGCCCCGCTTCCAGCCCTGCCCCCAGGCGGGGTCCACGCTCCCTCCCTCCTCCACGCCCAAAGCATAGCTCACAGCACTGGATGGGCCCCCAGAGCCTGGTTGTTCCGCATTAGAGGAGAAAAGATGAGGCTCTGAGAAGGGAGGCAATCTGCTCAAGATCACCTCAGAGAAGCCAGGCTGGGACTGGAGTCCAGGACTTGAGGCCCCAGCCCGGGCTCTCCCGCATCCACCCATAGCTTCCTGCTCTGTCCCCTTCTCTGCTCCTCACGCTCTGGGAACTGAATCCCAAACGTAGGATAATTCACAGGGTGTGGCTAGATAGAGCCAGGACACAGCTGCTCCCCAGGGACAGGTTTTCCCATGGCTGTTCAGGAGTCTAAAGAGTGGTCAGAGGTGGGGGGGGGGGTGGGTGGGAAAGGAATGAGAATCCCAGAATTCCAATTCCTGTGCAGCATCCAGGGAACTCCTCGCTGGCCCAGATCCCACGTGCTGCCACTCTGAGCCAGGCCCAAGCCCCAAGCGCAAACGCACATTTGCCCCTCCTGAGCCACAGGGGGGTGGGGAGGCAGGCTCTGGGCAGGCGCATTTACAAGGAAGGAGCCACACCACCCTCCTCCAAAGACCTGCCTGGAGTTTTTCAGCAGAAGCCAGTATAGGCTGTGTCTCCTCTGACCCGCACAGAGCTGGAAAAGGGACCAGACCCCTGGCCTTCCCACCCCACATCATGACGGTGCCAGACCGTTCAGCCTGCCCAGCCTGCTGCAGCACCAGCAAAGCCAGCGGCTCATGATGAGTGACACCCGATCCCCCCGCTGCCCCCAATTATTTCTAAGCAGGCTGCAAAATTCAGGCCATGGCCGTAGCTCAGTGGAGGCGAGGTGGGGCCTCATTATAACTGGCCTTGTCTCCCCCACTTAGAGCAGGGCAGGGAATCTCCACGCACAAACACACCGACACCCCTGTGCCCTGCAGACATGCACACAAAAGCACGGATGCACAGACACGTGTGTAGCCAGGCATTCTGCCTGTGGAGAGATACACATGCACACAGACATGCACAGAGATCGGAGTAAACCACAGATGAGTGAACTCAATGCACACGAGGTGCGCACACTCACATGTACAAGGCTGTCAAGAGCCAGACACTCATACACACGTGCAGAGATGCAAATATACTCTCTAGTGTGAACACACAGGTATTTGGGTGTTTGAAGCTCAGCATATGACAGCTAAGCATCAGGCAGGATCTGATCTGCTGCTCCTTCCTTGGTGCTCCTGAAACTGAGGGCTCGGGCCCCCAGCCCCATCTCCTGGGCCTCCCCTGCTCCCTAGTCCGTAGCTCCAACCCATCAAGAAGCACTAGGTGCATATCCCACAGAGCCACAGCCTGGCTTCTCCAGAACTGAGCCACCCCCCAAACCCTGCCCAAGCCCCGTCCTCCACTCAGTCTCCTTCAGACACCTCCCCTCACATCAGTTCTGGAATTACACCCTGGGTGTATGTGACTCTCACTGTTCCTGCTGTGACATAAGACCTTCTAGGGGCCCCTTTTTTATATCAGTCTCCATCCACAAGATAAGGCAAGGAGCCCAATTCCAAGCTGAGTCAGAGACCGCCTCCCCTGGGAAGGGACCTAGAAGGATCCTGGCCTCACAGGCAGCTCAGGTGGTTATGAGCCATGATTAGCCTCCCTGAGCCTGAGTTTCCCCCTCTGTGGAGTAGGGACATGATCCCTGCCCTCAGGACTGCATAAACCTTCTCATTCAGCCTCCTGGTGAGTTCCTAGCACAGAGCCTGCCCCGGGGAGAGCGCTCACACCATCCTTTCCCCTTCCCCCTCCCTCTTCTCAGAACCTCACAGACTCTCCTGTTTCCTGCTGAAGTTGAGGTCGGTACCTCTGAAGGCTCTTTGGGTTAAACCTCAGAGTAGCTTTGCCACCTGCAAGCCCAGGAAGACCACAGACCCTTCCACGCACAGAGCTAGACAGAAGGGGTATGGAGGTCACCTCCGAGCAAGAACTTCCTGGGTCAGGAGGCTGATGGAAAGGATAATCAGTAGGCCACCTCCCTCAGGACCTCTCTGGGAAGAGATGGGTGAGGAGCTCAGTCTCA
Organism: Tursiops truncatus; assembly: GCF_011762595.2. NCBI lineage: Eukaryota > Metazoa > Chordata > Mammalia > Artiodactyla > Delphinidae > Tursiops > Tursiops truncatus. The sequence goes on along the minus strand of NC_047034.1, from coordinate 158,887,816 downwards.
GTCTCAGGATCCCCCTCCTCCAGCCACAGGCCCCCTTCACCGCATGCCCCCCTGCGCCCCTCAAACCTGAGACTCCCACCCTCTCTCCAAACACATTCATGCCCCTTTCCTCCCAGATCCCGCAGGCCTGGGCTTCCCTTCTGCACCAGTGAGGGATTCCGAGGCTTTCCAGCAGCTGGAAGGGCCAAAACAAGACTGGGGTGGGAGGAGGCATAGGACGTAGTGCGGCGGGGAGGGGCACCTCAGGGCAAGGGCTGGGTCTCCGGGATCCCTGGGATCGACCCCTAGCCTCCCGCTAGCTGAGAGCAGGGGCGCCGCGCGGCGGGAGCCGGGAGCCCCGGCCGCGGTCGGGGGAGGGGCGGTGGGTGGGGGAGGGGGCGCGTCGGTGCGCACATCCGTCGCGTTTATCCACCTGGCAGCCCCAATTCGCCTGCCCGTCACTCACCCTCCGCCTCCCGGGCGCTCGCAGCGCGGCGGAGCCCAGACCGACACGCGGGCGGGGACCCCCGGGCCTCGAGGTCCCCTGCCCTTGCATCGGCCGGGGACGGGGTCCTCAAGCACCCCTCTCCCGGAGCTCTGCCACCCAGGAAGGCACACACCCTCCATCCAGCCTTGGTAGCTGGTGGGCCGGACCGAGGGGAGGGGGCGAACCTCCCCAGTGCAGCCCCTCCCTCTCCGGCTGGCAGAGTGTCTCTCCGTCTGGCGAGGGGGGCAGGGGCCTCCGACACACCACTAGGATGCGGGCCCCCCAGCCCCCCGCGGGGAGGGGGGGCGGTGCCGTGCGCGCGGGCGGCGGGGGAGGGGTCGGTGACTCAGCCGCCCTCCGCCCGCCTCCCCGGAACTTTGCAGCAGCTGGAGCCGCCGTTGCTACAGGAACCGAAAGCTTTTGTTCCCCAATGTCAGGGCTGCCCCGGCAGGCGGGAGGCTGGGAGGCTACCACTCCCCGGTGAGACCCAGGCCCAGCCACACTGCCCAGAGGGCTTCCAGGCCAACAGAACGTCACGAATTCGAGGCTCCTCTCTCCCCCTTGCCCGCCAAAGCCAGGTTTCTTCAAACTCTTGGGGCCCTCTGGCCAGGTCGCCGCCTAACTCTGACCCGGAGCGCTAACTGCCCTGGAAAGTTCCTGCTGGCATCTCTCCTCATGGGGGTAGGTAGAGGTGCTTCTGTGCCCCATGTGCTCCTCTGTGACTGATTTCCCACGTGGGCTGCCCCCCCCAAGAAGCAGCCTACCTTTGGGGACCTTGACTTGGTTCCTCCACTTCCCCAGCTTCTACACTTGAACCATTCCCTCAGAGGCCTTGGCCTTTCACTCATGCCCCTCTGATCCCGGAGGAATCTAGTGGGGTGTTGAAGGATGGGTGAGGGAGGGGGCAGACTAACGGTCACAGGCTCCCTGGACCCATTCTGGACCTGAAGCTATTCTCTGGCTTTATTATCTTGGAGGTTGGAGCGATGTCACTAGAACTTGTTCTGCATTTCTACTCTGGGATTAGGAGTGGAGTGGAGAGGGGCCTGACCTTGGCCTTGAAGAGAAACAGCCCAACACACCTATCATTGTTGAGCATTACTGGGTGCCAGACACTCTATACAAACAACCTAATATCATTTCTCCCAGCAACTATATGAGGCAGTTATCACTGACCCATTTTATGGAGGGCCAGTTGAGGCTCAGAAAGGTTATATAGCTCGCCTAGGTCACACAGCTTTTGAACCCAGGTCATCCAACAAAAAGCTGAGTTCCTAACTGCTCAGCGCCATTACCTGGGGGTTAGGGGGGAGGGAAGAGGGCAGAGACTAGCTGGGACCTCACTCTGGGTTACAGAAATGCCTACTGCACACACCCACCCCAGGCTGGACCTCTTTCCTTCTGAAGAGCGATGGGGGAGGGAGAGAGAAAATGGGAGGAGAAGGAGAAGAGAAGGCAGAGAAGGGAAGAAGAGGGGGGAAATCTGTCAATCTTGGTCCGGAGAAGACCCTCCCTCATGCCCCCCTCCCCCACAAACCAGGGCATGCCCTGCAGAGTCCATACTGACCCTCACCCCTGTGGCAGCTCATGGGATGCTCCCCAGGTCCCTGCTCTGTCTCAGGGCCAAGTGGACTCCCCCACTTCCTAATCCATGCCCAAGCCAGACAGAGCCCACCTCTGCCCCACCACCTAGTGGGTACTGCCATGGGGTAGACAGATAGAGGCTTCGTGGGGACACCTGCCCAAGCCCAAACAAGCCCAACCAGAGCACCTCAAATCCAGGGGCCAGTCCTGCTGGTCTGTGCCCTGAATTGCTGCTGGGATAAGCCCTCCACCCCACCCCACACCTCATCCCCGGAGCATAAGGCCAGACAACCAGGGCTGTTCCGGCACGGCTAGCAAGAGAGGGCACCGGGCCTCGCCCACCCGCCTCCTCTCCCCAGGGACTTCCCAGCGCCCCGCAGCCACCACTGCTGCTCGGGCTGCGGAAATCTAGGGTTGCCCGCGGGAGGAAAAGGGGAAGGTGGGTCCAGGGCTGCGGGCAGGGGGCGCCAGAGGACGCCCAGGGGCCCGGCCGGCAGCTGGCGAGGCGGGCAGGCGGGCAGCATCTCTTGGCCCGGGAGCTCCTCCCCCCGAGGGCACCAGACCCTTCGCCAGCTCTGCACTGGCCGTGGCGCGGAGGACTTCCCTCGGACCGAGCTGACTGCGGGAGTGGCCGCCAACTTCACGGCCTACAACCCGCCCTCCCCCACCCCCGCATCATGCCAGCCCCCGGGGCTGCGGGAGGGTGCGTTTGGTGCCCAGCTCTATGCCCTGGGGGTGGGAGGAGAGGGATGGGGGATGGACAGAGATACTCCGACCAAAGATGGACAAGAGAGGCAGGGATGCGAGGCCAGTCGAGTTCCCAGGCTGGAGAGGAGGGGGCTCAGAGCAGACATGGGGAGCACGGCCCCAAGTCCAGGCTGAGGGGGAGGGGACTTGCAGCAGAGACTGACGAGGGATAGCGGGACTCCGGGTAGATATGGGGGAGGGGGCGATCAGGACAGAAATAAGAGGGGAAGCATGGTTGGGTTACTGGCGCTGGGAAAGGCAGTAACTATAGGCAGGCATGGATGGGGACAGGAAGGACTCTGTGCAGAGATAAAGTGGAGGGGAGGAGCAGGGTCCGGCTCCAGACGAGGAGGGGAATTAAGGGGGGAGACACAGGCGAGCTGCAGGTTGGAGACAGGGGCTCTAATCAAGGGTGGGGGGTGCACCCCTGGATCCAGGCTTAGATAGGGAGAGACTCGAGACAGCGATGGGGGTAGGTGTGGGTAAGGACTGGCGGCGGGGGCGAGGGGTTTTGGCAGAGATGGGTAAGGAGGAGGGGGACAGAAAAGGGACTCACCAGAGATGAAGGGGACCTCGGCCCCAGGCTTGTTAGTTCCCAGAGAGACGAGAGTGGGTAAATAGATGCTGAACGAACTCAGTTGGGGCGGGGGAGAATTCAGCAGAGGTGGGTTGGGGGAGCGCCCCCAGTCCGGGCCGGTGCGGAAATCGGGACCGCGACAGGAGGGCTCGGTGCGGGGCCGGGTCGGGGTCTGGGGCCGAGCACTCACCTGGACGCCGTCAGAAGCAGGAGCGGGGGCCGGCGCTGGCGGAGGCGGCCACGGGGCGCAAGTTTGCCATCCCTATGGCGGGGGCTTGGCGGGGCGCGGGGCAGCTCGCTGCAGCCGCGCGGAGGGCCGAGGCTCCCGCTCCGCGGAGCGGCGGGTGCAGAAAAGGCGCCGCGGAGCAGCGCGGGGCGGGCGGGCGCCGGGCCGGGCGAGGGCTCCTGCCGCCGCCTCCTCGCCACGCCGCCCCCCACCCCCCCGCTCCCCACTCCCCCGCCCAGAGCACCGCCCGCGCTGCGCGCCGCCTCCTATTCGCGGGCGGCGGCCGCAGCCCCGGGCTCTGCAAACCGGCGCCGCATCCTCCTCGGTCTCCGAGAGCCGCTGCCGCTGCCGCCGCCGAACCGGGTTCCTCCGGCCGCTCCGGCCGGTTCCCGCAGCGCGCGCGGGGCCGAGTGACGGCCGAGATGGGACGCGGCGCCTGCGCCGGCCGGGCCCGGGAGGAGGCGCGCGCCGGGCCGGGCGCGAGGAGCCGCCGGAGAAGGGGCGGGGGGGTGGGGGCGACGCGCGCCGCCTCCTGTTAAAGGGGGAACAGCTCCAGCCGAGCCAAGCGCACCCTCCCCCTCCCCGCCCTGGGCCCCAGGCGCCGGCGCGGGAGAAGCCCCGGGTAAGACCCCGCCCCGCCCTCGGCCTCCTGGACCGCAGGCTGAGGCGATCCGCGACACCCCTCCAGCGATATCCCAGGCGTAAGGCATCTCGCGCAGCCAGGGTCTCGGGGCCCTGAGGGCTGAAACATTTGCCCCCCTCCCCCATGTGCACTGCAAATTGCATATCCCTGTGCATGCAGGTGCCAGTCGTGTGAGCTGAACTTTGCATATGCTTATGCATACAGGTGCCCTAGGCGTGCACTGCAATGTTGCCTGACTGTGCATGCAACTGCCTCACACATGCACAGTCCTTTAACTTGTGTTCAGGTCCTGAATGCATGTTGCTTGTTCCTGTGGGTAGGGATGCTATATATGTGCAAGCTTACAAGTGCCACACGTGTGCTGAATGCTGTGCGTCACTTGTATGTAGGAACCACATATGTACACTGCAGTGTGGTATGTTTGGTGCATACTCTGGTGTCAGCTCGGCAATGTTGCATGTCCCTAGGCACGGGTATGCTACACGTGTGCAGCGTGTTACATGTTTTCCTGAGCGCCTGTCTATTCCCTCAAGTGCCTTTCCCTGTGCCAGGGGCGCCCCCATGTTGCATATGTTTGTGTAGAGGCAGCAGAAACCTACAGACCCGCCCCCTCCCCATCCCGGCAGTGCGCCCAGGAACAGTTGGGTGGGGCCAGAGCCCACATGGTAAAGGCGGTACTCAGGGAGATGCCCATGGCTCAGGACCCTGGTCCGGTGGTTTGTGGCCTGGGCAGGTTGCCACCGGGAAGGTGGGCAGACCAGGGACACACCACTTCCGCCAAAGACAAGTAGGTTAGTCCCACGGCTCTGGTCAGAGGAGTAGCCAGCAGGGGGCAGCTTTGCAATGAGGGTGGGACGGTTTCAGGGACTCTACTTTTTGAAGGTTCTCTGGCCAGGAGGGGGCCAAACCTAGAGAGCAAGGAAGTCCCCAGTCCACCCAATCCCAACCCCACCTCTCCACTGAAGCCCCTTGAGTTGTGCCTCCCGGGAGATGGAGCAGGATAAGACCACCTCTCCCCAGGGGCAGTACCAGAGAAAAAGCCCCCATTCCCTCCCTCCGTCTCTCACCTCTCCAGCAGTCTCAGTGACATTTGTTGTGAGTGATTGTGAGAGATTACCCACTTTAATGGAAGGAGGTAATAAGGAGTGATGAAGGAGTCTCACCCATCACCTTCAGGGAATTTATGAGGCTGGATGAGGCAGGGAGGAGGGCTGGCACTTTTCCTTTCCCAGCAGGAGCCCAAGGAGGCCTGTGCCTTGGGCCGAGCACTGGCAGGCAGGGCTCCTGGGTTCTTGCTGGGCACCCTCAGGCACACCCCGGGTCTCTGGGTTCGGAGGTTCAGCTGCTGCTGGGAAAGCCAAGCCAGGCGAGCCTTGCTGTCTGCATGGTGTGTTGAGAGCCACCCCAAGGGCAGTGGGAGATCCCAGGCCTCCTTACTCGGGCGCTGGGAGGGGCAGTGGGGTTGCTGGGGTTGAGGTCCTAAGGAGGTGGGCAAAGGTGAGGAGAGTGGTCAGGACATGGGATACCCACAAGGATGTAAGGACAGGCCCTCAGAAGTCTCCAGGACCCTGTCCTTCACAGCTCCAGCCCCTTCCACTCCTACAGGGAGTCTGCCTTCCTCTGTATGAATATTCATGACATTAGCATACTAGAGACCCAGAGCCCAGAGAAACCCGGGCAGGTCTCTTGCAGATGTGATGCAGCTGGATCCCTGAGGCTTTCCCCCTCCCCTCAGGATCCAGCTGGGTTCAGGGTAATGCGAGGGCTGGCTCCGGAGAGACAGCAGGGTTTTGTCTGTTTCTCTGTGCCTTGGAAGCCCTCAGAGTTCTCGACCGCATTCTTTCAGCCACAGAAACGTATGCCCTAGGAAAGACAGGTGGTCAGACAGAGTGAGGGACTGACAGAGATGGTACCCCATACCTGGGGGCTCATCGGGGCAGGGTGGGGAGATCAGTAAGGCAGGAGGGGCTGTGGGAGCTGGCTGGAGAGAGCTGGACCTCCCAGGGGTTGTGCAGGAGCAGGCTAGATTCGGTCAAACCTCTGGAAGGCTCTCCCCCGAGGTGCCTCCCTGCACTGGGGCTTCCCCACCTCCTTTCCCATGAGCCCCTGCCCTTCTAGACTCACTCTGGTGATAATGCCGCCTGAGAGGACTTGGAGTAATTACAAATCGTTTCCATATTCAAATCCAGGTGGTTGAAGAGAAATTACTTTTCTGACAGCCCTGGCAGGGGGTGGAAAGAGCAAGTCGTAGCCCCAAGAGGGCCTCCAGGGAGCCTGGGGCAAAACCTGGGCAAGGTAAGGGGCACCGGCCAGAGCCTGAGCACAGAGAGCTTGCGCAGAGTGAAGAAACAGCTCCCAGCAGCTCCCCACCACACAGACTGGACAAGGACAATGACTCCAGCTCTTTATCCCCATTGGGGCCCCTTCTGGGACCTCTGAGGGGATGGCGGGGACCAGTCCCACAAGGGCAGCTAGAAGTCAGGCTGTCCGGTTGCTCTCATGCTGCCATGCCAGGGCACCTCGAGAAAATCCCTTCAGCTTCCTGAGCCGGTTTCCGTATCTGCGAAGTGGTATAAACGATCTCACCTGCACTCCAGTAAGATAAAGATACGGATTAGCAAGAGTTATGCCCCTGAAAAGGGCCTTTTAAAAATAATTGTTTGATTACCAATTAATTTGTATTTTTGTTAACAGTAACCACCACCAGCAGCCCAGTCGGGAGGCAGCCCAGCCCTTAGTGGGGCAGCGCAGGAGAAGATGGCGGGTCGAGGAGGGGAGCAACCCCAGCCTCGCCCGCCTGGCCTCAGCTCTGCCTCTCGATGGGCCAGCCACCGCTATGCTTCACTGCCCTTTAAACAGATGAGAAAATCTTCTTCCCTTCGCAATGATTTATTTGGCCCAGAGCCTGGGCAGGTTTCCTTCCAGCCGGTGGGACCTAGGAGCATCCCTCCCTCAGCCCCTGCCCTCCATTGCCACCCAGCCAGGCACCTACAGCAACCCAAAGCTCTGGGTACCAAGGTCTCCTTCCAGACCCCCACCCCCACTGCAGACACCTATCAGGAGATCATAACATGGCCCCAAAGACACCCAAATCCATGTGACCGTCTTCTACCAGGGTCTGCCCCAGAGCTCAGTGCTCTGGCTGCCAGGGCGGGGTATACTGGAAAAGATGGACTGGTGGGCCCCCTCTGCCTGCAGGAAGTCCTGTGTGTCTAGCTTCCTGCTGCAGATGCCAAATGCGTTAGGAGCCTGGGGCAACCCAGGCTGGAGGTTTGTCATTTTCTTGGTGCTATAAATTAGGGAGAAAAGGGAGGATTAGTTGCTTCCTAGCTAAATCTTCCCAGAAGGTCAATGCCTGGTTTGTGTACAGCCCTCAGGGCAGTGCCTGCATTCTCCGGCCCCTAGCCCCTGGGGCAGAGGATAGAGAACTTTAGGGTCCTGGGTGATTTTTACATACATGTCTTATACTGGAGGATGTGCACAAGACACCTGGAGGGTATGCACAAGAAGATGCCTGCACTCATTCATTCAACAAATATCTATTAAACGTTTACTATGTTCTAGGCACCAGGATACAGACCGTCAGCAAGTCCCATTGCTTCTACCTCCCAGAATATCCCAAATCTATTCGCTCTTCACATCCCCACTGCCAACATCAGGATCCAAGCCACCGACATCTGGTGCCCGAACTCTCCCTTATTTAGTCTCCGGGTTCCCACTTCTACTTCTCCATCCCAACCCATTCTTTGGAGCCCACTGAGCCATCTTTTTAACATGTAAATTGGAGCACCCCTTCTTAAGTCCTCCAATGGCTTCCCACTGCATTTAACACCATGACCTTCCAGGCCCTGCATGACCAGGCCCTTACCAACCTCTCCAGGGCCATTACCCCGCCCACACTATGCTCAAGTAGCACAGGTCTCCTTGCTGTTCTTGTAAAACTCCAAACCCTCCTCCTCCCGGCACTTTGCATGGCTGACTCCTTCTCAGCAGGAAGATCTCAGTTCCAATATCGTCTCCTCCTGCAGGCCTCCCTGATGACACTTCTAAAGCAGCTTCCCCCCTCCCCGCCCCGACCTGCACCGCTCCAGTCGCTCCATCCCATTGCCTTGTTGTATTTTCTTCCTAGCACACATTACTCTGAAAATATGTTGTCTATTTACACCCATGTCATCTGTTTCCCCCACTGGACCATGAGTTCTGTAAAGGCAAGGACCTTGTCCATCCATCCACCATTGGATCCCCTGGCACAAAGCACGATGCCAAGTACACGGTAGGTGCTCAGCAAATGTTGAGGGAGTGAATGGTGAAAGGACAAGCATAGACCCTGCCCTCAAAGAGCTTCCAGTCTGCAATCTTCGATCAATGTTTGTCCAATAAAATTGTGTTTTACAGTTTCCCACGTGATGAACTGGAAAGAGTTCAGGCCCTGGGATCACACAGATCTGGACTCCTGCTTCTGTTCCTCACTGGTTGTGTCACCTTGGACAAGTCACTTATGCTCTCCAAGCCTCAGTTTTCTCTTCTGTAAAATGGAAGTAATGATCCCAACCTAACAGAGCTGATGTGAGTCACATGAGACGGTAAAGATGAAGTGCTTCACGCAGTGTCAGACACAGGGAGGTGTCATCTGCGTGAATGTGGGCCCCTTTCAGACTTACTCGGGGCTGCAGGCTGTTCTCGGTTCTGGGGGTCATGGAGATGACTCAGAATGGGGCCCTGACCTTGAGGCCTTCCCAGTGCCCCCTTCCTGAGCCCCATACCAGCTGGAGTTCTCATCTGCTGAGATCATTGCAGCGAAGGAGGCAGCGGGAGCCAAGGTGTGACCAGGACAGTGTGCGCACGTGACCCCTGCAGAGAAACTGAATCCGGATCCACTTCTCTGCAGCACCTCCTCTCCTTATTTGGAAGCCCCTCTTCCTTTTCTGCCATCCTTGTCTGTGTAAACACACACAAACATACACACAGATGCATATCCACACACTTTACACAGTCGCTGTCCCACAGACATATACACTTGACTGGGGTACACAGGTATATAATTAACCAACACACCCAACCCCAGGACACGATCCCCTCCATTTTTCTGGTGCAGCGGGGACCTGTCTGGCTTACCTATCAGTCCTGTCACCTCCTGCTCTAGACTGAGGTCAGAGACAATCCCTCCCAGTTGACAGGAGGCAGCCCAAGCACTCCCCTTGTTAAATTCTCCCACACTCCCCGCTGCTGCAGGCCTGAGAGGCTAGGAGCCCTGGCAACGACTCGGGGTTGGGTGGGGGGGGGTCCCTTGGGGAGGGCCTGGGACACTCGGCAGGCACGGGGCACACTGGCAGTCAGGGGGTCAATGTGTTCCCATCGTCTGAGATGCCCCAGGTTCTCTCCCTGCCCCCAGGTGGGCTCCGTGTCACCTGGATCCTGCTGAACTGGGCTTGTGTCAAGTCAGACCCCACAAGCATAGCAGGCAGGGTGGGGGTGACCTAGAGGTCTAGAGGGACCAGCTCATCCTGCAAAGCCCCTCTGTGGGCCTGACACTGTGCCGGCTGTTTTTAACTTATTGTCACAATTAGCCCCTGGAACGACCCTTTAAGTTGGTAGGGTCACTCCCATTTCACAGATGAAGAAACTGTGGCTTACAGAGAGGCAGAGATAGAACCCATGCCTCCCCTCATTCAGTAAGGCCCTGCCTGAATCCTGCCTCATCCTTAGCCTCCTTGCTACCCCCCAGAGGACAGACCAAATGCCAACTGTGGAAAATAATTTATTTCAGGATTAGAGCTGATCTTCCAGAGAAGACCAGCTCCCTCAGGGTGAGAGATCTGAGAGGGGTCTGACTCCCAGGGCCTCTTCCCTGAAGGGAGAGGCTGAAGCAGGACACCTAGATCTGGGGGAGACAACCAGAGTTGCTGAAGGTGTTGGGAAGGACATGGCACAGGCCTGCTGACACCTACACACTTGCCTGGCAAGTAGCACCGCCATTGCCGCAGACACCACCGCATGGGGCCTCACCCCAGGAGGACATCCCTCATGCTCAAGCACACAGCACCTCGTGCTGGCAGGAGAGCAATCACTGCCAGGTGAGCAGCCGGGCCTACCTCACTGCCAACCCTGGCGACTCTGACCTCTGGGGTCCAGGCTTGGACGTGAGGCCTGTGGCTGAGGCAGGGGTTGGGGTTCAGGGGAGGAGGGGAAAGAAGGCTCCTGAGTGCTGTGGTTGGAAGGGAGAGGCCCTGGGATGCATCACTGAGCCAGCGTTCCGCATGTCAGAGTGGGAGTGAGCGGGGCTGAGCTCGGGTACACGTGTGGGTGGTTGTATGCGTCAATGCGTGGGGGGAGAGTCTCTGTGTGTATACGGTATGCCTGCCTGCAGGTTCTGTGTGTGTCTGCCTAGGCCTTGTACGTCAGAAGCCGGGGCCTGGCTCCGGGGATCTCTGCTGTGTGTGTGTGTGTGTGTCTTTGCGTGCAGGGTGTGTGGGGTATTTGTGCACTGATTTTTCTGTTTGGGTGTATGTGTGGTGTGGAACGCATACTTGTGTGTGACACTGGGATCTGTGCACCCCCTCAGTGTCTGGGGGAATGTGCCGGGTGTTGACAGGGCAGTGTTTGGTGGTGTTGGAGTTTGTGTGGAACCAGAGGGTGTGGTGTTTCTGTTTAGTGTGTGCTCGAGCCTGTCTGTGTGTGTGGGGGGGGGGGGGGAGAAAGTGCTTTCAGGCCTGTGCGTATCTGTGTGTCAGTGTTTGGTACGTGTCTGTGCCAGCCTGTGGTGTGTGTTCCTGCATGCACTTGGAGCTGTGGGCAGGCCTTCAATTTCCCAGGGGGCCTGTGTGTGTGATACTATTTGGTGTGTGTCTGTGGGCGGTTGTGGGCCTGGGTGTTTTATATATATGTATATGCCTAGATAAGGGATGTGCATTAGTGTGTTGCGTGTGTCTGCTGATCTGTACTCATGACATGGTTATTCTTGTCATTGGGGATTTTTTGAACTAATTCTTGCCAGGAAGTCCCCCGGGGACACACGGCACTCCCAGCCTGAGACCTTGGCGATGCTCCCCACTCCCAACCAACTTGGTGAGCTCTGCGCCTGCCTTTTGGAGGCGGGGCCCTCCTGAGGCTACCCAGAAACTGCCGGCCGCCGGGGCAAGGTCACATAGCTGGAGGAACACGGCCTCCCCGCACCCCTCCGCTCACAAAAGGCACTCCCGCTGAGGCTGCCGCGCACCCCGCGCCCCGCCCAGGTCTCCCCTGAAATGAATTTTCATTTCCGCTTGGGGCGGGCGGCGGTAAGGCCTCCGGGGCCCTCCGTGGAGGCCGGGGTGCCGGCCGGCCGCAGGGTCGCAAAGCCGAGGAAGGCAGCGCGGATTTGAATTTCAAAGGCAGCTGGGGCCCAAGTGCGTCTGCGTTGTGCGGTTGTGTGTGCGGCGCTGGTGTGTCCGCTCACGCGCCTGCGTGTGTGGCGTGTGTCTGGGTGGACGTGCTTTGTGACTGGGTCTCTGCGGGGACGGGGCGAGCCCGGCGTGGGCTGCGAGCCAGTAACTGGGAGCACGGGTGTCAGGGTCTCCATCACTGCGTGAACATCCACGGGAGCGTGTCGCGCGTCTGTGCGCGCTGTGGGCAAACGTTTGCCTCTGCGAGCCTGTGTTTCCAGGACGAGTCCGCTCGAGCGTGTCTGTGTCTGTGTGTGTCCGTGTTCCCGGTCCTGCGTGTGTCTGCGAGTGTGCCAGTGCATCTGGGTGCTCGCTGCCTATGTCACTGAGGGTGTGTCGGTGTGTCTGCGCTCACGTATGGACGAGCGTTTGCCCCAGTGAGCCTAGGGGGCGGGTGTTTGTAGGAAGGAGTCTGAGTGTGTCTGTCCGTGTGTGTCCGCGCCCAGCCCCTGCACAAAGCTGCGATCGTGTCCCTGCATTTGTGCACTTAGGTGTCTGTATCATAGTGCCTCCGCCGGCGTTGGCGCCCACGAGTGTCGGTGTGTCTGTGCAAGGGTGCAGGAGTGGGTGTCCGTGAGCGTGCGCTGGGGGCACAGCGCTCTGGGGAGCAGGCCCGACGCTCACAGCCGCCCGTGCCCCCAGCGCTGTGTGTCCTCTACACCGCCACTGGGCCTCTCTGGGCACCCGCGGGAGGCTGAGGGAACGGCCCTCTCCTCACAGGGAGCCCGGGCCGCCAGCCCCGAGCACGCCTCGGCCCTCTCCTCCCCCCAACCCCGGCCTCCCGGCTCGCCGACCCACGCGGCGCTCAATGGGCTCTCGGAGGCAATGGCCAGGGAGGATGAGCCATTAGCCCGAAGGGCGGAGCGGCGCCCGTTTCACGCTCGCGCTCTTCTGAGGCCCTGGGGGGAGCTCATCCGTCTTGGGCAATGGGCTTGCGCGGCTCTGAGATCTTCGCCAACATGTGGCTGCACTGAGATTCAAGCTAGAGCGCAGGAAGGTCCACCAGGGTACCAAGGCGGTGCCGACTCCTAACAAGCACATGCGCACACGAGCCCTAACTCAGACGCGTCTGGGCACATCCCTAAGCACGCCTAACACAGCCAGGCGTGTGAGACAGGCCCCTGACACCGGGCTCAGAGGGCAGGTCCACGGATGCACACCCAGAGACCGGCAAGTGTGTGTGCACATTCCACTCACTCGAACAGCCTCAACTCTCCCTGGGTTTTGGACCCTGTGGGGTGAAGAGCACCGTGGCTCAGAAGTGCTAGAGAAGAGCGGCAGCCTGAATCACTCCATGTTCCCTTTACTCGTCAGGCCCTAGTTTGGGCCCTGACAGGGAGGGTTCACTCTGCACCCTATCTCCCAGAAGCGGGGGGGAGGGGCACAAAGACCCCAAATCCAGTTATTCCTGGTCATGCCAATAATGTGTGGTCCCATAGCCAGAGGCAGACGAGAGCCAGTTGCTGCCTCCTCCTGGGGGCCCTCCAGAGGCCTTACTAGGGACAGGGAGGTGACATCAGGATGCCCAAAGGACAAGAGGAACTAGGGATGAGAAGATGATTTCAGGTCCTCCTTCCCTGACAGATGGGGAGCATTTTGAGGAGGGGAGGGGCCAACCCCTCCCAGTAAGCCTCAACAAGGGGCCTGGCGCCAAGGGGCTGCTCCAGAAACACTAGGGACAGAATGAAGAAAAGAAATAAATGAGTCAGAGAAAGCAGAGGACCACCTGAGGGCTGAGGGAGCCCTACACAAAGGCAGAAATAGCATATCCAGGCTCTGTACCTGTGTGTGTGTGTGTGTGTGTGTGTGTGTGTGTGTGCAGTTGTTTGGGGGAGGATGTGTGAAGCTGGAGATTAAGCTGGAAATATATCACTGAGGGTCTTGTAAGCTAAACTAGAGGTAGACTTTATTCTGAAAGCAAGAGATCTATGAAGAGCGTTGGACAGGGAACAATCATAGTCAAGTTTGTTTAAGGAAGGACACAGGGCAACTGGAAGGTGGATTTGAGGAGTCAGGATTGGAGAAGGCAACTGGTTAGAGGCTCATTTGATCATTCATTCATTCATTCAACAAATATTTAGTGAGAGCTTACTAAAAATGTCTGGCACTGAGCGAGTGACAAGGATACAACCTAGGATCTCAAGGAACTTCTAGAACCTGACAACCACATAACTGCTGTGGTTATGTGGAGTTTACCTTCCAGTGGGGGAGGGGAGCCAGACACAAAAGCATAAATACATGGCATGTGAGTGTTGCTAAGTACAAGGAAGGACAGTGCTGGGTAAGGAGGCAGGAGAAGTAGAGGAGAATGGGGGTGATTTGGGGTAAGGTGGTCAGGGAAGGTGTCTCTGGGAAGGTGACATCCAAGCAGAAGGAGGTGAGGGATATTTGGAGGAAGAGCTGTCCAAATAGGGGGAACTGCAAGTGCAAAGGCCCTAAGGGGGAGTGTGCTATTTACTCAGATGGGGAAGGATTTGTGGGAAGTCGATATTTTCTATTTTGGACACACTGCATTGAGGCGCCTTCAGGACATCCAGGGATGGTGACCAAGAAACAGGAGAGATTTGGGTAAAGATAGGGATTAGAGAGAATGGAACCTTGGGAGCTAATGCAGTAGGAGAGATTAAGGATACACTGCAGGGAGGAGAATGGAGAGCAACCTGAGGCGTGAGAGTCAATTTTGGAGAGACCGGCTGCTAGGGGTAGAGAGTGGGCGTGGGGACAAGGTGACTAAAATGGCATCCCCAGAATGGTCCTGGGTACTAGCTGCCCCTCCTCCCAGTCCTGCCTGGGCCCACAGCCTCTCCTCTCTTGCCAAATTACCCTGCTGCCTGGGAGAGAGCCAGGGAAACAAGCTGGGCTGTTGACAGGAGCCCCTTTCGACATGACCTCCTGTGGTCCCCTGGGCTCCGTCTGCCCCATCCTGGCCATCAGACCCAGCCTGTCCACCTTTAGTGCTTCCTTCCTCTCCCGTGAGGCTGAATCCTCAAGCAACTCTGCAGCCCTCCCAGATGGTATTGGTCCTGGGGAGTAGGGGAGCCTGGACTGAGAGTCTGGGGGGCCACAGACGAAGTCTTGGGTGGCTCCCGAGCCTCAGTTTTCCCTTGTGTTGGGATCTGTAGAGACCCTCCAGCCCTAACATGATTAGAATCTCTGACGCTCTTGCATCACATTTCAGATGGTTTCAGTGGTGTGCTTGTAACTGTTTAACGGGCTCTGGGTAGGGAGTAGGGAGGTGTAGCCTTGATTTGTAGCATTTGTCAATTTCCATGGTGTAAAGCCTCCCGTGATGGTCAATTTCAACTACTAACATGAAGTCAACTGGTTGGCAAAAGTCCGGAACATTTACAATGGGCTCTCATAAGCTGGACGAGCTGGCTCCCGCACCTTTGCCAGACCCTTTCCAGAGCGATGGAAGAGGCAAAAAGCCTGGGGTGGGGCATGGGGGTGTGTGTGGTATCTGCCGGCAAGTGAGGAGGGAGAAAAGCTGGGCTTTCTAGCCTCCCCATCTTCCTCTCCACACCGAAGTCATTCCTCAGGGAGAGGCTCAGAGCCTCTTGTCTGCCCCCATTTCTCCTCCAACTTTAACCATTTGACATCCTTCCTAGGCTTTCTACCTACTGCATTTCCTACTCAGAAGGGGTCTGGTACCCACGACCTTTCCCACTTTCCCCTCCTCCCTCTCAAAGGGGCACCTTTACTTGGAAACAGAGGCCAGACAGCCACAGGCCATGTCATAAGGACCCGTAGTCAGGCCACAGCTGTGGTCACTGTAGACAGGTGACCCAGATATCTGGTCCAGCTCTGCCACCAGCTCCCAGGACGTTCCTCCCTCTACCTGTCCTCAGTTTCCCCATCTGAAAGATAGGTAGCAAGTGCTGGCGTCTCCAAAGGCTCTTTCAACTGTGAGATTCTGCAGTCTCTACCTTTCCTTGTCTCAGCCCTGATGGCAGCTCAGGGCCTCCTCTCTCAGACACATTTCCCCAGCCTCCTAGACCCTCCCTGCTCCAGTGGCCCCCCACTGCCTCTGGCTCCTCAGGCTCCCCGATAAGGGGCCCAACTAATTATATTAGAATTTCATGTCAATTAGCAAACAATTACACGGGAAAATTGGTGCCTAATTTGAAGCAATAACAGCAATTCCATTGGACATCTCCACTGGCCAAGGCGAGATAGCTGCAGACAAGACTGCTCAGCAGGCCTGGCCCCATCAGAGCCCCTGCAGGATGGGAGCTGGCTCTTAGCCCTGACCTGAGCCCAAGACTACAGTTCTCCTTTAAGGATCTTTCTTTGAACAACTTTGTGCTGATGACATGGTCTGCCCAGGCCTTCGCTAAGTGACGGTTATAGAGGAAAGGAGGGAGAGTGGGCAGTGGGGACGGAGGGGAGCTGAGGCAGACAGGGCCTCCTTCACTGAGGAGGTGGGGAGGGTTTGGGGAGGCAGGGAGGAGGGGAGACATGGGGCAGGGGGTGGGGGGGACACTAATTAACATGAGCGAAGGCTTGGATGCTGGAGCGGGTGATGTGAGCTCATGACTAATGGAGAAACCAGTCGGGCCAGAGCACAGTGGGTGGGAGGAGCTGAGGCCACAGAGGTAGGTAGGGTCAGACTGGGAATGCCATTCCAAGGGACTGAAACATTCTCCTGGAGGCCTAGGGAGCCACTGGGGGCTCAGGGGAGGAGGAGGAGACTGTGCTGAGACTCATCTTGGCTTCCTGACCTTGGACCACCAGCAACTACCATCTCACCCACAGCTGCTGTGGGGTCCCATCTGATCTCCCCTCTTAACATCTCTGGAACCCACTGCCTTTGTTCAGGACCACAGACATGTGACAGTAGCTATTAGTCTTGTCCCTCAGCCTCTGACAGTATTTTCCCCAAGTGAAGTGAAGAACAAATTCAACCATATTCCTCCTTTGCTTAAACCCCCACTGGCTCCCCAGCGCTCTCGGGATAAAGTTCAAACTCCTTACCTCAGCATTCACTGCCCTTTACCATCTGACCCCTGTAGACCCCCCAGCTTTCCCTTTCTTCCTGCCTCCACCCCATGTCCCAGGATCTAGACCCCATTTTCTGATCGTACCAGCCTCTCTCTCACCTCCCGGGCTCTGACCATGCCATTCCTTCTGCCTAGACTTCTCAGTGAATCTTTCCAGGACCCTTCCTCTACCTCCCAGATTCCTCCAGAAAGCATCAGTTCTTCTCTCCTTTGGGCTCCCTTTGTAACCTCCTTCTGTGACACCGTAAACTCTGTTTCAGAGCTGTTAGCACCAGCGTCTGCTTGTCCCACTGGACTCAGAGCTGCTCACGGGCAGGGCCTGGAGCTGATTTACTCCGTGTCTCCTTCCTCAGCACCAAAAGTGAACAAATGAAGAAGACAAAGGGATGGGAGAAAAACATTTTCCCCTGAGGGTGGTAGGGAAGCTGAGGCGGGGCCCCAGAGAAATAGTCATGAATCTGGTGATACTTCACTTAGAAAGGAAAGCTGGGTCGGCTTTTAGCCCTCTGTCTGCTAGAGCCAAGCCCTGCCCCCATCCCTCCATCCTTACAAAGCCTGGAGTACCTCACTTCAGTCCACTCTTACCCAGGTGTTTTCACCTCTGCTTTCAACACATGAGATAAAGACAGCCCCTACTAACCCAAGGATACCCACCCCCAAAAAAGGCAGTTCTCAGGAGGGCAATGGCACAGTAAACTGAATTGCAGCAGGAAGGACTGTGGGCAGACTCAAGGAGGAACTTCCTGACCATCAGAGCTCAACCACTAAAGTGATCCCTAAAGGAATGACAAAGGGAAAGGGGCGGGGGGCCTTGGCCCATCCAAGGGAGACCAAACAGACGCCAGGGATGGATACGCAGACCTTCCTGGAGGCAGGGGGATACCTGGCTGACTTTTCTGAGAGCTTGGTTCTCACTTTGGGGGGTTGCCACTCCATCTCAAGGCCCATCATTCACATTAATTACTGAGAAAAAGCTGATTTCTCCTCATTTCCAGACCTCAAATGACAGTATCATTAGGCTGGTAATGTTCAGAGAAATTGTGTGTGTCTGTCTTGGAACGTTTCCTGAGCCAGAATGGGTGAGGGTGCCCCCAGTGAGGGCTTGTCTCTAAGACACTCCATGTGGCAGAGGGCCGATCTCAGAAAGAGATGCTATGCCACCAGGGCAGAGGTGCTCTCCCTCTCTGGTGATGGTGATTAAACCATACCAGGCAATGGTGTGGGCAACAGCTCACAACACAGAAACCCTGCCAGATGTGAACAGAGCCAGCAATTCCCCTCTGGGACTTACACAAGGACACAAACGTCCTTGAGTCAGCTGAACTTGAACTCAGGCCTGACGGTTGCCACAAGCCTTCCCCGTCTTGCCTGGACTCTGTGCTCTGAGCTCCCTGCCCACCTCTGGACCAAGAGGCATCTGGGCACCATCTTGTCTCTGGGAAGGGGGAGTTGGCCATTGCCACACATTCCTTCCTCCCTCGGCCCCGTGTACATAAACATGAGCAGACCTCAGACAATACCTCACAGCCCTTTATATGCCTCTTCACACTCTTCATCGTGTTTAACCCTCACTCAGACCCACTTATCATATGTGGAAACTGAGGCCCAGAGAGGTGAGTAATTTGCCCAAATTCAATCCTCCGAGCTAAAGCTTGACTCCAGGTCTTCCCAACATCAAAGTTCAGGCTGAAGACAGAGTCTTCAGTGAAATCCATCCAGTACACTGGGAACACCTCCTCTGTCCCTGCTCCTGATACAGAGAATTGGACCCAAACAGGCTCTGCCCTCAAGAGCTGAGGTTGGTGAGGGAGAGGCAGGATGTAAAAATATAATTATAGCTCACTGTGATCTGTGCATGACACAAAAGAGGAGATACAAAAGCTTTATCCTCACCAGTAATCAAAGACATGCAAATTAAAACAATATGATGTAGTTTTACCTATTGAAATGAATAGTTGTTTTTAAAGATAGCACCAGTGTTGATGAGAACTGAAATCTGGGGCGCTCTCAGCCTCCATTGATGGAAGGGTAAAGGCCATCGGGCTATGGTGTCAGGAGCTTTTAAAACAGACAGACCCCTTGGTGCTCTTAATCTACTTTTAGGAACTCAATCCAAGAAGTAACCAAAGATGTTGAAAAAGAACCATGCATAAGGATGCTTATTGCCATTATTTATAACCGTGAAAAGTCACAACCACCATAAATGTCTAGCAATAGAGGGTTGGTTAAATAACTTATGATATATCCATATATAAGAATATTATACAAACATTAAAAGTCATGTTCTTGAAGAATTTTTAATAACCTGGGGAAAAGCTCATTATATAATGATGAGTGAAACAAAGCAGGAAAAGAAACTGTACATATAGGATATTCTTAATTTTATAACGAAAATATTATAACGAAAATATTCAATCAATCCATTTAAAGAAAGTCTGGAAGGAAATAAACAGAGAGTTAAATCTGAAGAGAGGATTATCGGTGATTTTTTTTGTTTCAATTAATACTTTTTTGTTTCTTCTAAATCTTCTACAAAATTTTTGGGGAAAAGTCATTAGAAATATGTGCAGTGTGTGTGCAGGGGAGGAAGGGGGCAGCCCAGGATGTCATGAGAACACAGAGGCTCCTAACCCAGCCTGGGCAGTCAGGGAAGGCTTCCTGCTGGAGGTGATGCCTATGCTGAGTCTCAGAATGTGAAAGTTTATCCAAAGGAGGGAGGATTGGCTAGTATAAATGGTAAGTATAATTTTGGATATCTGGGTAATTTCTAAGAAAGATAGGATGCTCAAACATTGGTCATGAGGTATAGTCTATATCTAGCTTTGCTTCTTTTTTTTTTTTTTTTTTTGCGGTACGGGGGCCTCTCACTGTTGTGGCCTCTCCCGTTGTGGAGCACAGGCTCCAGACGCGCAGGCTCAGCGGCCATGGCTCACGGGCCCAGCCGCTCCGCGGCATGTGGGATCCTCCCGGACCGGGGCACGAACCCGTGTCCCCTGCATCGGCAGGTGGACTCTCAACCACTGCGCCACCAGGGAAGCCCCGCTTCTTATTTTTATATGTTGTGAAGTAGTTAGTTCTTTGTGCCAGTCAAACTGCCACTTAAGAAGGTATAAAAGGGATGTGGGGGTTATCTCATGTGTTTTTATAAACTCTTTTGGTTTGTGTGAAATTGTGATTTATAATAAGAAATATATATTTTGTCTTCCTCTTGAAAAAAAAAAAAGGAGGGAGGATTGGTCCCAGGCTAGGAAACATTATGTGCAAAAGCACAGAGGAAAGAGAGATCCTTACCTCTTCTGGCAACTCTTAGTAGCTGTGTAGCTGAGTGAAGGGGCAACAGGTAAACCCAGTCAGTGAGCAGAGACCTAGACCGGGTTGAGGAGCTAGCGCTTTGCTGTGAGAATAAAGTGGATGGTCCTCTGCAGGGGCTGTAACATAACAAGATCCAAGCTGTGTTTTAGAAAGATCGTTGTTGTGGCCACAGAATGGGGCATGGGAGACAGGATGAGGCCAGGAACTGGGGAGAGCCATTCAGAGTCTGTTGCACCATCTGGGTGAGAGAGGGGGCTGGCCTGGGCTGGGCGGTGGTGACAGAGAGGAAGAGAGGAGAGGCAGGCTGGGGCAGTGATCATGAGGAGATTTGACAGGACTCGGTGATTAATTGGAGAGGGGAGGCAGGGTGGGGGAGGGGAGGCTCTGCCTCTGACCATGACTGTAGCGCGCACATGCAGGCACTCAGATTTAGATCGCACGATTTCAGGAGGGGCTTTCTCCCCCATTCTCCCAAAGGGGCAGATTTGGGGCTTAGTCAATATTCGGCTGCAGACCCTGGAAGAAGCTGACCTTGGCCCAGTCGCCACCTGACCTCTGGCTCATGCCGGGCACCCCTGTGCCCCTGTGTGTGCCCAGCCTGCTGCGCCAGAACATGGAGGTGGGCAGGGTTAAGGGGAAGCCCGCATGGAGGGGGGCCGTGGGCGGGGGCAGGCACAGAAAGGCCAAGGCTAGGCCTTCCCTCATGACTCAGATACACACGGCCACACACATGGACCAGGATCCACAGAGAGAGGGCACAGTCGTCCACAGGGACTCTGAGAGTCACAGACAGCACAGGCAGAGATACACAGAGGCACAGCCTGATGTAGGCTGTCAGATGCGGGTCCTGTCGCACACACAGCCGCATATCCACAGTCAGACAGCCTCCGACACGGTCAGCCCCAGACAGGGCTCACGCTCAGGCCACTGTGCTCAGCTGGAGCCCCCAAGGGCCTCCAGGCTATTCCACCCCCAGCCCTACCACCCCACCTCCCTCCCCAGGAGGATGGGACAGAGGGGCCAGCAGAGGGGACTGGCACAGAGACCAGCAGCCAAACGGGGCAGCCGGGAGGGAGGCCTCTGAGAAGGGGTTGCCAAGGCAACAGGCTCCTGCAGAACCAACCAGGAGCTTAGATTCTTGACTCTTATTTTTAGAAGTTGGGCCTGGGCTGGTTGGACCAGCCAGCGGGCCAGGTTCCCCCAGGCAGCGCCTGATGGTATAGACACCAGCCTCAACCCTGTCTCCGGGGGTTCAGGTGGGCAGTGCTCCTGCTGAGACTTCCACATACACCCAGCCTCCTTCCCAGGGACGTGCCCTGGGCAGGATCTTCTACTTCCTTCTGTCTTCATGCAGATCCAGGCTCCTTCTACCGGCACTAGCATCTAACCTGCAGGCCCCAGGAATGGGGACAGAGCCTGCCCTCCTACCACAGCCTGTTGATGTCTCTGGCTTAATTTCTGGTGTGCTGGGGAAAGAAAGGGTGGGGAGCTTGGCCAGATTTGTGTGGTGGTGTGCGTGACACCTGTGTCTGAATAGTGCATACGTGTGTACATCTTAAGGGTGACTCTCGCACTCAACTCTGCATGCCTGTGTGTGTGTGTGTGTGTGTGTGTGTGTGTGTGTATGTGTGTGTGTGAATTCTCTCTTCTGCAGGGGCAAGACAGAGTTCTCCCTCTCTCTCAGCCCCACTCACCCCCCCCCAACCTCCACCCCTGCCTGGATGTCTTAAGAGTGGGGAGAGGGCAGAGACCTCAGATGGAAAGGTCGTGGGGGGCCTGGGCCCTGGTGTCCCCTCTTGTCCAGACCCTCTCTGTGTCTGAGCAGATAGCTCCTGAGGGGGGTGAAAGAGTGGCGTCAAGGATGGGAGGGACCAGACACATCCAGGTGGACAGAGACTGGATGAGGGGAGCTCGCGGAAGCTCCAGTGAGCTGACTTCATGGCGACTCCTCCAGCTGCTGGGGATTTCTCTGTTAATCTGGGACTGCTCCGTTTGCATCTCATTTGCCTATATTTGCATAACAAGGACCTGGCTGGCACCAGAGATTGAAATTCCTAGCCTGGGTAATTATGTGAAAAAGCCTCTGGAGACCAGCAGGAATCCTGGGGCCAGGGAAACAGAGGCAGGGAGCTGGATGTGTTGGTGTTACTGGTACCCATTCAATCCCAGAAGCCTCCACTCCTTCCCTAATCCCTGCTGCAGGAGGGGTGGGGATGTCAGTGAGAATGGGATGCGAGGGGCAACAAGACTGAGAATCAAGTCATCCTTGGGAGCCCCCGACACCCAGATGGAGCTGGGCACAGAGCATTCCCATGGCGGGGACGGCCTGAATTTGGTCAGGGCAGGGTTGGGAGTGGGGATGGAGAAGTAAAAATTTAGCAACCTCTGCCCATCCCACCAGCCCCCTGCCCCCCTCAGCCCCCATCAGTCCGTTAAGAGCTGCCTCTAACCAGAGAGCCTGGGATCGTATGCTGGGTCTGCCATTTACTAGCTCCAATATTTTCAGACCTGGGCAACCAAGGCCTTTGCCCTGGACCCCCCACTTTAGAGGACCCCACTTTGGCCCTCTTCTGCATGGGGTGAAGAATTTGAAGGTCCACAGTGCCACAGGGCGGTGCCCACCTGGAGCCCCAGCCCCCTTCTAAACTATACTCTGACCCAGGATCCTGGAATTCCCTCCCCAAACAGCCCTAAACTGGCCGCCAGGGCCTGGTGGCCTCTTCCCACGTCCTTTCTCCTCAAGCTTGAAGGGTGGCAGAAGGGCGGCTCTTTGCCAGGAGTGTGGCAAGCAGGGTCTCGAGTGTCGGGGCATCAACAGGCATGCACACAAGGCCCCTCGTGCAGCCACAGGGAGCCCAGGGATGGGAGAGAAGGGAACCGGGTAGAGGGCTAGAGGCCTCCTTTTGTACTCTGCCCTAGGCTCTTCAAACAGTTGGGGTGGCTCTGACAAGCTGTTTGACCTTGGGCAAGTTACTTAACCTCCCTGTGCCCCTAAGTGGGGTTAATAATAGTAGCTGCTTCATAGAGTTGTTATGAGGATGAACTGAGTTAATTCATGTAAAGCACTTAGAACGGTGCCTGGCACAGAGTAAGAGCCTGTAAGTGTTAGCCATTATTATCTATTATCCTGGGACTTGGCTTTTTTTCCTTCCAGCTGCAGAAGAAACACCTTTTTTTTCACTTTTAGAGACTGAAGAAGAAGTAGGGGATGGGGGATACCCTTTCCACTCTTTCCCCTTCTCCCTCAGAGCCCAGACCCACCTTTTCTCCCTTCCCAGCAATTGCATCCCCAGGCCAGGAGGCCAGGAGGCCAGGAGGCCAGCCAGGTTATTAGCCTGAAAGTAATGATTTGTTTAACGTCCTTATTGGTTGAATGAGTGAGTGAACAAATGAACAAGTGAAAAACAAAGACTGAATGAATAAAAGTCAAACAGAAGGCTCGACTGACTGACAAAAGGAGAGACTGACAGGCAGATGTTTTGGCTTTGGGGGCCCTCAGATCTGTTTCCTGTCTGCTTTCATTATATGGTGGGAGGCCGAGGGGGAGTGAGGGGCCTCGCCAGGCGATCTGCAAGGTCAGCCCTGGCTTTGGCGAGTGGCTCATGCCTTGGGAGGGGGTGCCACTGACGGGCTGCTAAAGGGGGAGCGCCAGACACTGCGTGTGTCTGGGTCCTTTTGTGTCCTGTGGAGGTCTGCATCTGTGTGGGTGGCTGTGTAAATCCCTGTAAATGTCTCTGCTCAGAAGCTCCTCCCTGCCCAACAGTGAGAGGTCCTGGGGCAGGCCGCATCTGGGTCTCAGGCGGGGGATGGGGGATGTTGGTGAGCCTCATTACCCCCTTATTTACACCATGACCCCTCTGGCAGAGCCAGGCCTCAATGTGCCCGCCTGTCAGCCGGGCGGGTTAGCAGTGAGGGAGAATTCTCCTGGGGCCTGGAGGCCTCCGCCGTCTGGCCAGACTAGTGTTGGGGCAAGTGGGGGGACCTGTCTCAGGACGACCCTCTGGGCCCTCGGGCTTGGCACTAGGCTCATCTCAGAGAGGGATGGGAGTGTGGGCACGTGGGAGTGCAGGTGTGTGTGGGCATCGCTGTGTGGGAGCCCGTGTGTGTGATTTTGTGTGTGAGGTGAAACTGCGTGGGCAGATAGGTCTGGGTGTGACTGTGAGTAGAATTTTATGTATTTATATTCATGACTGTCTCTGTTTGTGTGTCTGCATGACTGTATCCTTGTGGTCTGGGGTTTCTGTGTATGATGGCGTATGTCCCAGGCTGGGAGCTAAGTGCATGAGTCTTGGGTCTGGGGGTTTTCCATGGGAAGCTCCAAGGTGGAGGCTGGAGTGAGAAGGGCCCGGTGGGGACTGGAGCTGTGGCTTTGAGAGGACGGTGAGCATTCTCAGTGAACTCCTGACTTGGCTTTCAACCAGGAAAAATTAACCTCCAAGTCCATTCCTTTAGAAACTGTTCTCATTTCTCTCCTCCTACCTGGGTGAGGCCCAATGGTGCTGAGTCCCACTAGAGGGGCTGGAAGTCCCTGTGAGGAAAACCAAGGAGGCCTAGAGGATGTTTGACAGTCTCTGAGCCTCGATCCCTGGAGGTAGACCCTGGGGTCAGCAGAAGTCGCAGGTTCCCCGGGGAAGCATCCCATAGAGAATTCCCTCATCTGCCCCAGCACAGAGACAGGACACACATAAAGCCACTTTGAGGTACTGTCACACAGTTACCCAGACCTGGGCACTGACATAGCATCACACATGAACTGGAAACCCACGTGTGTAGTCACAGATACGCTGCACACAAGCACATGTGCCCGTTCCCATGCACGCAGACACTCATACACGCAGACACTCATACAGGCACTCAGATGTATAGACACATGCGTGCTTACACACAGGAACATGCCCAGACATCGGTAAAACACACTCTTGCCAGGACATACATGCTTAGACTTACATGCACACAGACATGCTTGCGTACATGTTCACAAATATTCTGTCCCTTCCTACCCGCACTCCAGTACTCTCAAACCAATGCCCAGCTGCAGCTCTCACCCACTATGCACGACCCTTTGCAAGGTGGGCATCAAAGGAGGACAGATGCCACATGCATCTGGGACCCTAGGAGTATGGAGCTGTGTGTCTATATATCCAAATCATATATGTGAGTGTCACTGTGTGTCTGGTTGTCTGTGTGGCTCTGTCTAAAACAGGGAAGTGTCTGTTTATGACACTGTGGCTATTTTCCTGTGTATGTCGGTGTGTATTTCCGAATGACCAATGTGTAGCTCTGTGTTGTGTGAATGTGAGTGTGGGTGACAGTACAGGATGTGTGTATCTGTGTGACTGCACTTTGTGGACTATCTCTGTGAGCATGTCTGTCTATGTATGTCTACATTTGTGTATATGCACATTTCCCATGTATATATGACTCTGTGGTCCTGAATCCACAGGCTGGCTGGCCTGACTCCCTCCCTGCAGAGGCTGCAGCCTGGGGCGGGGCCAGGAGAGACCGCACTGAATCCGTCAGCCATTGACAGTCGTATTTACAGAGCCCCGAGTAGGATGTAATTGCTTCTATTAATCTTTCTCCGGTTGTTAATTGCTCACTTATCGGGTTGTGTATTATGCCGACTGTTGCTCTTAATTCGCCTCCATAGCTGCAGGTGTTTGCTGCCTTATTAACTGTTAATCGGCGCGGCTAGAGATGGAGACTTAATTGGCCCCCAGAGCGGGACACAAGCAGGCCAACTGGGCACTGCCAGGCTCTCAGCCTGTCCCTAGAATCCTTACCTGTGGAGCACAGGTGGCTACGAGGGAAGGAAGTGGCTCACTGCCATCCGCCGGCAGACAGTAGTCCTGCATAGTGTCAGAGTGACAACGGCAGGGTATGGCCCCCAGGTAATTCTACCTCCTCCAGGAAGCCAACCAACCAATCGGAATCCAGCTTCTATACTCCCGCTTCATCACCAATAACCTTCCTCTACCCAGGATAGGAGCCAATCTCATTTATTTTAATTATCTGAACCTAACTGAGAACTAAGAGACCAACACAGAGTGGAACTGATTCTCCTCCTTTAACACCTGCTCTGCCTCCCCTCTGACCCTAGCAGTCAAGGCTGTTAAGGTTACAGAGACACCAGCAAAAATGAGGGAGAGAAGGAGCTTCTGCCAGAGCAGGAAGGTAAAGTTAGACCCAGGCAGGACTTCCCAGCTTTTGAAGAGGCTATCTGGAACAATTAGAGTCCAAGTAAGAACAAGAACTTCCAGGATATCTACTGCTCCATCCCAGCCACGCTCAAGGGGTAGGGTACGTCGCAGCCTCTGCCCCAACAGAAAACTCACTTCCTCCATGGCACTGCTACAGAGCTGCAGCAGTGAGAGGGTTCTCCATACTGAGCCCTCCACCCCAAATCACAGCAGAGGAGTCCCAGTTGTCCACAATGGGGACCCTGAGGACCAGAAAGGGCAAAGGAGTGGCCCCAGGGTCCCCCAGTCCTCTCTGGTAAAGGCTCAGATATATGGCTCTTCAAGCAAAGTTTCTGACCTTAGCCTCCTGCTGGACCCTGCTCCATCCCAGACATCTCAGTCCTGGAGAGTACTTTCTCGATCACCTTAGCTCTGGTTCTTAAGTCTCTCAACCTCCCTGCTGCCGTTTTGAGACAGAAATGCAAGGTTTCTGGAAACAGTTGGCCGCTGAGACAAGGGTGTAAAGGTGTGTGTGGTAGTGGTGGTGATGGTGGGGTGGTGTCCGTGTTTCTCACCAACCTGGCCTCCAGCATCCAAGAAAGACAAACAGGCAAACTAATAGTCCTCATCCTGTGCCTCGAACCCAGTCTGCCCTGACATCTGGAAGTTCTTCCGGGTGTTTAGTTGTCATGACATGAGCTGCAAAGAAGTCAGTTTGCTTTGGCTGGGGCCTGAGAGGAGCTGGGCTCCATGGAGGGAGGCAAAGAGCTACCACTAAGTGGATACTGTATGCCAAGAGCAGCAAGAAATGCATATAAAAGTGGCATCCCATTGAACCCTCTCATAACTTGATGAGTTAGGGATTAGTATCCCTATCCACAGAGAAGGAAACTGAGCCGTAGAGAGGACAACTAAACTTGCCCAAGGCCACACAGACAAGAAAGGGCATAACTGGGATTCCAACCAGGCCTGGCATTGCCCGGTGGGACTGGGTCTTTGGTCAAGGGTACGTGGATTCATCCAAACAGCTCTATGAGGTGACTGCGGGGCCTGGGAACCGGTGGTCACTATTACAGTTCACCCGCCCACCCCAAATCTGGGAACATTAATAAGCAAAACACTCACGCATGCGCGGCCCACGTGCCCATCAGGCGGGATGAGAGAGAAGCAAACGGAACTGTCCAGGGATAGTTGCCCAAACAAGTTCCGGCTCCGCCTCTATGTTAATGACATGCAGATATATGTAAATTTACACACGCAACCGCTCAAACCTTTGGGAGCAATGGGGTGACACTGGAGCGGTTGCTATGGAAACCCAAAAGCGACCCTCCCTCCCCCTACCGCACTAGCAAACGCGTAGACACGTGCACAAAGACCCAGGGTTCCTCGCTCCAGAGCCCAGAGGATAACGGAGTCTCGGAGGGTATGACCGGAAGGACCCTCCGAGACGGCGTCCTGCCCAGGGGAAGGTGAAGCCCGCAGAAAGTCGCGGGGAGACCAGCGTCGACGGCCGCCTTCCATTAAAACCTAGGGAAGCTTAGCTGGCTCTTCGGGTCCCCTGATACGCCTACTCCGGCCCAGCAACGTGAGCCCCGCCCAGCGTTGCTTAGCAACCCGAGCCCAGCAACCTCCGGTCACGCCCCCTAGCAACAGCTCGCCTAATCCGCGCTCCTGGCCTCCTCTGCCAAAAGAAAGGCAAGAGGCTTGCGGACTAGCGCCAAAAGGTGGGTGGAGATCATGCTGTCCAGCCCCCATCCTCGAAGCAGGCTGAGGATTTCGGGGTTCACCTATAGCCTTCTCTGCGGGGCGAGGTGCCAGAGGGCCGCACGATCACTCCCATCTACAGAGGGGAAAACTGACGCTCCGAAAGGAAGTCCCAGCCCAGAGTACGGAGCTTTTTTTCCCCTGAGTGCTCGGGAAGGGACCAAACGGTCTCCCGTCTCCCTGGGAGGAAGTCCTGGGCTTGGAGGGAGAGGGCGCACAGCCGTCCCCCAACTGCCCTGTGTTAAGAAAATGACCCAAGTTGCTGCCGACTTGAGTCAAGCCGCAGGTTGCAGGGTAATTTGGGTAATTTGCATATAGCACTGAGGCCCTCACAAGGCCCTCGGAGCTTCCCCCCCACCCGCGGTTCACCTGCCCAGTCCCCCCTCCTTGTCCCACCCCCGGCACCCCACCCCACACACACACACGCGCCCAATCCCTACGGCTAAATTCCCACACTTCGCCCCGCCTCCAGCTTGGCCTCCAGTCCTGCCAGCCCCGACCTCCATCCCAAGGCCTAGGGCCCCCTCTGCTGTCGGCCGCGGGTAGGGCAGCAGCACAGCTCATGGGGCAGAGAAGTGGGACTCCCCCAACTATTGCCCCATCTTTCCCAGCCCAGGGCGAGGCTGGTACATGGGTAGACTTCAGAGAAGGGGTGGGAAGAGATACACCCCTTCAGGCCGGGGCAGGGGTGAACGGTGGGGTCCTGCCACAAGTTCTGTCCTCCAAGCCAGGCCCTGCTTCTGGACCCTGGATTAGGTAGTGAGGAGACAGTTAAGTTCCCATGGCAATGCCTAGACTCAGCTCTCCGGAGGTACTCACACACGGAGATGCCTTCCAATTGTAGCTGCTGTTAAGAGCTCACTCCAGGCCCCAGGCAAAGCAGCACCATCCTGCCCTGTAACACCAGCCTCCAACCCCATCCTCAATGTCCACCCCCATCCACCAGGCCAAGGCCCTTGGCTTTCTCCAGTATCAGTCCCCAGGAGCTGGCAAGAGGAACAGAGAGGAGACATCCTATTTGGACCTCCCAACTTCCTCAACAGAGACCCACACAGACATATGGTCACAGGCATGCGCACACACAGCGACCCTCAGATACACACAGAGACGCGTAGGGATTACGGCGGTAACCCCCAACTCTCCAAAGGAAAAAGTCTTGGTAACTGAAAATTTTTAAATCCATTGCAACTTGCTCTCCTTTTCCTCTCTAACAATCTCTAAGTGTCTATGCCCCTTCAAAAGCCTCGTTTTTCTCTCTCCCCCCAACCTAGTGCTGCCTTCTCTCCCATCACTTCTTCCACCCAGTTCAAAATACTTGCAAAATGCTTCCAGAGTCCACCATGGCAACAGCTGAACCCTGGCGCACAGTGATGGTTAAGGACCTCAGACAAGCAGCAGACAAAGCTACCCCCTCCATCCCTAACACTTTAGCTCTGCTATATCTGTGCACAGAAACTCCCAGACACACCCACGTCAACCCACACGTGGCCAGGCCCAGGGTCCCTCCTGTCCAGCCAGCAGATGCAGTCTCAACTTTGCCAAATTCTTTATTAAGCCAAAAATTAACACCAAGCAAACTGCAGAACAGGAAATTCAAACAGCTAACCATCCCCTTCCTCTGCCCCTGTTGCTCCTTCCGGAGCACCTCAGGGTTCAGCACTGGTTAGGGAATTAAAGCCCCTCTTTTGGTGGGTAATGAGGGTCAGGTCTCTTCAGGAAGGGGACACTCAGAGCCGACTCCATCTGTAGACCCCAAAGAGGAGTCAAGGGATGGACCAGGGGGCTCTGGAGCTGCAGGGGACTGGCAGAGGAGGCCAAGAATCCCAGCGGCTGCAGGAGGCTGGGCAGGAGGTCGGGGAAGTTGCTCCTGGCCTAGGGACCTCAGTGAGGCTTGGAACTGCTGGCTCATGGCCACCAGGGATTTGAGATGCTGAAGCAGGGCTTGGCGGGGACAGGAAGCCCTGTGGAGGTGCTGGTCATGGCCAGCTGGTGAAGCTGAATAGGGATGCCAGGACTGGTGCCAGCCTGGGTTTGGACGCCGTTGCCCTCGCCCAGGACCCTGCCAGGTCTCAGGCTCCCCCCACAGTCTCCCCCTGCCTCTGGCAGGCCTCTGCCAAGCACAGATTCCCCTTGGAGCCAGGCTGCCTTTGTCCTGGCCCTGCTGCAGGGCACCCACCGGGGGAGGGGATCCCTTCAGGGCCACGTCTGGCCCTGTGGCCTCTGGCTGGTGGCATCTCATCTCTGCTTTTCTGTTGAAGGAGAGCATTTTGCGAACCTTCCCCCACAAGGGGCTGAACTCTGCTGTGGCCAGAAGCCCTGCCTTGGGGAGCAGCACAGCCAGCAACAGGCTTGCGTGAGTGGCTTCCAGGCCTGGAGAAAGAGGAGGAAAGAGACCAAAGGCTTGGACGGAGAGAACTCACAGCCCCCAGAAGCTGCATTCTGGCTGTGGCAAGAGGTCTGGAGGTTAGACCCCAAGAAGAGCTTTCCAGTAGTGAGATGGGGCCCATGAGATGCTAGGAAAGTTAAGTAGGAGAGCGTAAGATTTGCTCTCACAGTGTGTGAAAGGGTTCACCTGGCTGAGACTGGGGCATGGATGGTTTAATCTCAAGGCTGTATGATTCATTCTACCACACTGTCCCCAGGACAGGCAGCCCAGAAAGATCAAACACTACTCAGCAACAGGTACAGTCTTCCCCTTGATACCCCCTCCAGCCCCCTCCCATGCTTTCCTGGATCCACACCCTGAGGCTATCCAGGCACAAAAGCCAAGCTTGGCCCAGGATAGCTGTGGTGAAAACATCTCTCCTTCCTCTTTTATGTAGGTCCTAATTTCAGCCAGTTGGTGGTTCCTGCCTCTTCTGCTATGCTGGGGTCAAATGTGACTGGTGAGTTTCTCATCAAGGTGCCTGATTGGAGAGACCGTATGTGTGGTCGTTAGCAGGCCAGTTTCTGCTACTGACTGGCTGTGACTCTGGACACTTGCTTTCTCCCTACCTCAGTTTCCTCATCTATGAAGTGAAAAAATTAACAGCACCATCCTGAAGGGGTTATTTTGAGGACTAACTGAATTAATATAAGTGAAGCTTTCAGAATGGTGTCTGGCACATAGTAAACAATATACAAGTCTGAGCTCTTCTTGTTTTTGTTCTCACGTTTGCCCATCTCAGAAGTTCCCTTCTGAGATGTGTCTGCCTCCATGGAGACAGGGGTGACTGTGTCTACAACGTCTGTCTGGTCACCAAGTGAGGGGAGACAGGGCCTGGGATGGGCATTGGGCACTCACCTGGGCCTCCAAGAGGGCGCAGCCTGGAGGGCAGGGGCTGGAAGGCAGGCAGGGGCAGCAGGACCACCCCCACCTGTTCCACAGCTGCCAGGCCGTGGCACTGCTTGTTGTTGAGGTAGGAATAAAGCAGGTGGCAATTTTGGGTGTCCCGAGAGGCCTGTGGGCACAGTCTGACCACGCAGATGTCCTGAGGTTGCAGGAAGAAGAGCAGGTTTAGGAACAGTCATTCTCTGCTCCTGTGAACACCCCTGGTCTCATCTGAACCTCTGAGAACCCTGTGAGGAAGGGTGGCCCCATTTTCCAGAGGTGGAAACAGAGGGACTTGCCCAGGTTCACACAGTGAGTCTGCAGTCACAGTGGGAACTGGACCCGGATATCTTAAACCAGGCCTCTGCTCCAGAGCTGGAGTGAAAGAGAGCTCAGGGCTGGGGATATGGTGCTAGGAGGAGAGGTGGTGCCCAAGGGTGGGTGGTTACCTTGGCCTCGGCTGGGCAGATGCTGGCCAGAAAGTCCCAGACAGCACTGGGGGGGATGCAGCCTGCAGAGCGGATCACCTGGGGCAGGGCCTGGGGACAGGTACGAGGCCAGTCAGCCTCCCAGCTTCCCGCCCACTTTAGGCAGACTCAATACTGGCTACCCGGAAGCCACAGCCTGTGGCCAAGAGGATTGACAGGCAGTGTATCAGGAGCCCCAGTGGCTGCTGGAAAGCCCTAACTACCCCTGGAGGCCTACAGCCTGTCCTGGCCAATCTCCTCCACTTCTCAGGAGCCCCTCACGCCCTCCTCTAACCCCCTACCCTCATCCAACACTTGGCTGATCGTTCACTCACTCAACAATAACTCCTAAAACCCTACTCTGGGCCAGGATGCACCAGACCCTTTTCCTGGGTCCTTCCTGCTTTATGCCTTGGGTTATAGGGAGTCCTTTGCCCATGTGTCTCTGCACGAGTGGGGCTGCATTTAGCCTAGCACAGGGCCAAGCACAGAGAGGGAGCCAAAGACTTGTTTCAGAAGGAGTGAGTGGGTGAATGAATGAACGGGGGTGTGTGTAGCTGACTGGGCTGGTCAGTGTGCAAGGGAGTCTTCGGCGAGCTGGGCAGGAGTACCCGGATGAGACAAAAGCTGTGCCCCGAGACCAGCTGGGCCTTGACCCGGAACTGCTTAATGGAGAACATGTCCAGAGACCCCTCCCAGGGCGGCTGGCTGGGCAGGGCTTTTGTGGACCCAGCAGGCATCTGGAGCCTAGAGGGAGGGACAGAGAGAACAGGGCCAGATGAACAGGTCACCAGGGCTTCCCCAGCAGCTCCTTAGTTTTCAGAGAAGGTCCTGTGTCTCCACTGTGGGTGCTGGAACACTGGTCCAAACATGGCCTTATGTGGTAGAGACCAGTAGGCAGGGATGATTAGTTCCATTGCACAGATGGGGAAACCGAGGCCCACACAAGAGGCAGGATTTGCCTAAGGCCATATGGAAAAACCCAGCCTGTGTCTGCTGCCCTAGCAGGTGGCCTCCCCCACCCACCCTGCCAGTTGCCCACCTCCTTGCCCACTGCCCCATACCTGTCCTTGGGCTCCGTGGGAGGCTTCTCCTTGGTTTGGGGCATCTCTGGAGAGGACATAGGGACCAGGCTTGGGGCTCTCTGGAAAGCATCATCCCCCATCCTCCTGGTGGCTATGAAGGAGGCTGGCCGCTCATACAAGGGCTTCCAGTCTGCAAAGAGCAGAGGCAGGAGCTGAAAAGGGGGCCGGCAGCTAGGCTGAAGCCAGCCCAGGGCATTAGAAACGGAGTTTGAACCAGGTCCTTTTTGAGGTGACCTGGAACACAGGTACCCCCACCCCACCACCTTCTCCCCAAGCCATGAATCCCTGTTGCCGCTGAACCCCACACTCAGCCCCAGCCTACCCACCACCCCTGTGCCCCTCCTGTGTCTCCCTCCCACCCATGCAGATGCGGCAGCTGGGGTCTAGGAAGTGGTGCTTGTGCTGCTCTGTGGTGTCCTCGTGCTGCTCCGTGGTGCCCCTCGACGTGGCAGGCAGGGCCAGTGGGCCGCAGTCTATGGACACCATGGGTTCCTGGGAGGCAAAGGAGGAGAGAGGGGTGGGCCGGGAAGGCGGCTGGGGAGGTCAGCAGCCCTCCATGAGTAGGGGGCCCTCAGGGCTGTGGTTTTATTTTTCTAAATAATATATTCTTTAATTACAAAGGTATCGTGAACTTGTTACAGAAAATTTAGAAAATATAGAAAATTTGAAAATTAAAAAAAAAAATACCCCCTTGTCCCACCACTTAGAAACAACCGTTGATACTCCGGGTGTTCCTTTATAATAGTTTATCTATACACAGAGTTTCGGGGGTCCTTTTGTGGTTCATGTGTCCATGAAGCACAGCAAAGGTATCTGCCGTGTTATACCGTCCCTGTAGACATTGCACTGATGGGGTGGGCTGGAGTGTACGCATCACCTCTGCTGCTAGACAATCAGGTCGTTCCCAGGCTTTCACTGTAACAAATAACACTGAGGACATCCTTATGCTGAAAGTATTTTCCTAGACTTTCAATTATCTCCTTAGGACGAGTTCTCAGAAGCAGACGACAGAACTGGGGAGAATGAACGTTTTTAAGAACCTTGAAGCCCAATGCCAAATCACCCTTTCTTCCTCATAATAGAAACAGCTTTAAACACACAACAAACATTGATTGCTTCAGGAAGATTTGAAAAGATCTTGAAACTCTCACTCTTGCCTTAAAACCACCTCCAGAGCAGTGACAAGGCACAGGCTTTGGAGTCAGAGAGCCTGGGTTCCAGTCTCCCCCACTGCCAACTAAGTGACCTTGGGCAAACGGTTTCAGGTGCCTCACCCAGGAAACAGGCATCACCCATCTCGTAGGTTATATCGTGAGGTTTGAATGAGGCGTTGTTTGTAAAAGTGGCACATAGTAGGTGTTCAGTCGGAGGAAACGTTGCTATTCTGTGTTATCTTCCCCTCCCCTACTCTGCCGCCCGCTCTCTCTTCCCTCTCTCTCTGGCTCCTCCCCCTATATTTACATTCAATTTACTCAGGGAATACAGGTTGGTTTGGGTTGGGGAGCAGCCACGCCCTCTTAGGGCTCCTCTCCGCACAGCCAGGAGGTCTGCTTGTTGGCCTGGATACTGGTGAGGGACAGCAGGGATTTTTGTCGGTCAAGGTCACTGCCATTTCCCCAGCGAACGAACGTGGCTCAAGGGACCCTGCGCTCCCCCATCCCGGACACACAGCTGATTAGACCGGGGTGAACATCTGACCCACGGGACGCCCAACCAAAGCCTGAGCAGCCTTCTCCTGAGAGCGACTGAAGTGAGCCAAGGGGGCGCTCTGATTGGCTGCAGGAGGCTGAGGGGATGGGTTCACTGATTCGAGGGCTGCTGAGCCATCCTGTTGAGCCATGTGCAAGGAGGAGGGGCCAAGGGGGAGGAAGAAGCAGGATGGACAGGAGGATGGGGCAGGTCCCCCACAAAGAAAAGGACACTCCGCACAGGCTGCTCTGGACTCCAGGTGGTGCCCTGCCGGCGCATCCCTAAGTCCTTCTGCTGAATAGAGCAAGTCTCTGCTCCTTGCATCCGAAAAGTCGCTGCCTCAAACAGCGTGTCCCTCCTGCTTCCCAACCTGGGATCTGGTCGGAATGCCTGAGGTTGGGGGGAACTGCGGAGACAGGACTCACTACTACTCACACGAGGTGCCTTGGGGTTAGGCCAATAGGAGGGGCAGCAGCGCTGCGAAGGTGCGGACAGGCCCGGTGCCGGCGTTTGTCTCACCCCGTGCTCACCCAGACCCTGTGCGGCCACCGTCATTCCCCTATCTACGATGAAGACCGTGGGCCTCAGCGTAGTCAGATGACTTGCCCAAGGCCACACAGCTGGTGAGGTGAGGGGTGGGATCCGAGGGCACAGGCCCTGCCTGGCACCACGTCAGGCTCCCACTTACCACCAGATCCTCCAGGGTCAGCGTCTGGTCCATGTCCCGCAGGATCTCGACTTCCCCCTTGTGGGTCAGTTTGGAGGCCGGGAGGCTGCACGGCTCCTTCTGCAGCTGCGCAATGATCTCCAGGCTCTGAGGGGCGGAGCAGCCCCAGCTCAGCCAGGGTTGGAGGACTTTGGCCACCAAGAGCCCAAGTGCTCCCTTGAAGCCCCTCCGCTGTGGCCCCTTCCATGCCAGCCCTTTCCCTTCCTCCACGTCTCTGCTTCTGCCAGTCCCTCACCTGGAGACCCCCCACCATCCGCCTTACTTCTCCATTTTCCACTCATTCACCCTCCAACTCAAACCCGGCCTCCCCCAGGAAGCCTTCTTGAACTTCGCCTTCTCGCACGAGTCAAATCTGCCCGACTGTATCCCACCCACCCTCTGCCCTGGGAAGAGTGTGGGGTAGTCGAAAGAGCACAGGCGCTAGAGCACCAGCTGTCATTAATAAAGGCCCACAAGATGGTGTGGCCCTGGGCAAGCCCTTCATTGCTCTAAGCCTTAGTTGATCTGTTCTCTAGAAATGAAATTAAGAGCATCATATTAAACAGCTTATGTTGAGTGTTTAGCCTGGAGCCTGGCTCACAGTAAACGCTACTTGTGATTCTTATTGCTGATCAGTGTCATCCTACCTGAAACGATTCCTGAAAGCCTGTCTCTTTCTTTCTAACAACCCCGGGAGGACAGAAGCCCTGTCCTCCCAGCAGGGTTGGCTTTGCGGGCATGGGCTCCATGCAGTAGCCCAGGGCCCTGTGCCTAGAAGGGCCCCATGCTAAATACTGCCATCATCTTGAAATTTTTTTTTTTTTTTTTCTTGGCCACGCTGCCCGCATGAGAGATTTTAGTTCCCCGACCAGGAATCGAACAAGTGCCCCCTGCAGTGGAAGCACAGAGTCTTAACCACTGGGAAGTCCCTGAAATTCTTAATCGTTGAACAAAGCACCCGCATTTTCATTCTGCACTGGCTCCACAATTTACATAGCTGGTCCTGGTCGCCCACAGTGCCCGGACAGAAGCTCAGAGTGGACAGATGCTCCTAACGGATTCCAGTTATTAATTCTAACCAGCCCAGTGTCTGTCAGAATAAGGGCCTTATTGCCCTAGCCCGTACCACAGGCCCTGCTCCCTCGGTCAGTCCCCTTCTCACTGGGGCACCAACAAACATTATGCAAGCAGCTCCTGAAGCTGGCTCAGTGCCCACACCTCCCCTGCCCCTGTGCAGTTCCCCCTGGGTGTATGGGGGTGTATCTGTGAACTGCTGGAGGCTGTGGGGTTCCTCGCTCAGCCTGGGGCACTAGGAAGACTTCCAGCCTTTTCTGGAACTTCTGGGGCTGGACTGGAGCAGGGTCATCACACTGGGTCTGTGCCCCATGGATGGCGGATGACAATCCTGGATTCCAGACTCTGCGCCAACATCCCCAGTCCCCCCACCCCCCCAGCCCAGCTCCATAGAAAAGCAAGTGGAAGACAACACCCCCGTTGGTGTCACCTCTCTACTGAGCTCTCCATCTCCAACCCCCTTCATTTCTGCCTCTTTTCCCTTCTTTTTTGGTGGGGAGAGTCTCTCTGACTCTCTCCCTGTCTGCCCGATCTTTCTGTTCCCTCGTTTCTGTTTCTGTCTGTCCTGTGCTCCCCTGTCTCATCACCTTCCTCCTCACTCTTTGTCTGTCTCTCCCGCTCCATCCTCGGGCCTCCCCCTCCCCAAACCCCTTCTCCATGTCCTGACTTGACCCAACAGCTCACCCTCTTTTCCTCCTGGTCCCGCCAGCGGGCCAGCTCTTGGGGGGCCAGCTGGACCGAGCTCATCCGCACCAGGCCGTGGGGGCTGACGTCTCCGTGAACCACTTTGAGAAACAGGTCCTGCAGGGGCAGGGGCTGCACCACACCGCTTGGAGAGCCCCACCCAACATCCTGCCAGGGCTTCCCACCTCTGAGGGGGACCCAGCCTAGCCCAGAGCCCCACTCACCGGGTTCCTGGGGTCCCGCAGGTTGAACAGCAGGCTGCGGTACTTGTTCTTGTAGCGGCCGTCGGTGGCTTGTGTCAGGTCGAAGAGGGCTGCCTCGATGCCGGCAGCGATGCCCTCCACGGCCTCCTCACTCAGCGCCAGATCTGGGCGCCCCTGAAGGCTGTGGGGCACAAGGGCAGGGCCAGGGCACCGAGCCCGCGAGGGAGACATGGGTGGAGAGCAGGGTCTGGGCCAACTCTGGTTTCTATTCTGAACATTTTCCTACATGAACCCATTTATTCTCCCCCCAACTCCGTGAAGAAGAGGTATCATCATTCTCCATCTACAGATGGGGTGACTGAGGCTCACAGAGGATAAGGGGCTTGCCTGAGGCCACACGATGAGTAGAAAAGCAAGATCGGATTGCTCAGCCCCTGCTCTGTCCCTGGCCAGTAAACCGGGGTATGGAGGGAGGGGAGGAAGCCTGGTGGGGGGAGGGCAAGGCATGGGTCAGGGGAGGGGATGGAGCCCTGGCCCTGGATGTAACCCTGAATCGGCTACTGACTTGCTGTGTGACCTTTGCAAAACCCTGTCCTCTCTGGGCCTTGGCCTCACCATTAGTAAAGTGACAGTTCTGTGCTCAGATCTCTGAGAGTCTCACTGTGTCTGAAAGCATTTGCTGTGGGCGACATCCACGAGGACCTGAGCAGACACTGAGAGCTGCAGCGGCTTAATGAGAAAGCACAGCCCTGAAGCCAGAGAGACCCAGGTTCAAACGTGTGGGCAAATGACCTCACAGGATAAAATGGGGTTAGTCGTACACACAGAAGCCCTTAGAACACGGCACGGCTCTGGGAGGTGGTGTGTGTGAAGGCAGCCCTTCAGGACGTCCTGGATGTCAGGGAACGCGGAACAAGGCCTTACCGACTCCACAGCGCCTCCCGCATGGCACGGACCACAGTGCCCCGTACCCCAATATCCAGGGGTAGCTTCTCCTGTTGGGGCTGAAGCTGAGCTGTGGGGAAACAGAGTCTCTGGCGCCCAGTGGATGCTCAGGGGCAAGGGGAGGGGGTGACTCAATGCTGAGGGGCTTAGGCAGGCAAGGCAAGGGTCCCACCCTCAGAGACCCAGGGCGTCTAGGATGTCTGTCTGGGAGCCGAGTCCAGGCAGCCAGCGGTCCCCAGCCCATTGGGGAAGGACTACAGGCTGATTGCGGGTGGGAGAGGAGAGGAGTCTTGGCAGGGGCTGGGGCCCAGAGCTGGGTGGGAGCCCCCTGCGTGCTCAGCAGTCCCTAGAAGACAGACGGCTGCTGAGGGGCACCCTCCACGGCCCCTCACCTGAGTCCTCTCCCCGCGCCTGCTCCCCAGGCTCCTCCTCTTCAGCCTCCACTGGGCCACACTGTAGGGGAGGGTGAGGACCCGAGGCCTTGTCCCCGGGTGCAGCCTCCCAGCCCCAGGGGGACCCTGCCTCCCCAGTCACCTCCCCAGTCCCACATTCCCCCTACCCGTGCTCCAGGGAGGGATGCCACGTGGCCAGGGCAGAAGCACTCACCCCCGGACACTCTGCACCAGCCTCCTGAACGGGAACCCCCTCCTGCAACAGAATGAGCATGTGCAGAAGAAGGTGGAGCCCCTGGGCAGAAAGGAATGACTCCTTGGATGGTGGAAGGGGTCAGAGAGGCCACCAGAGCCCCATGCTGTCCCCCCTGAGGGAGGTGGCTAGAGGATCTTGGGATGGCAGGACATGAGGGGTGGCCAGGAACAAAGGCCAACAACTGCTCTCTCCCCAAATGCATGGAGGCCCAGCCCCTCCCTTCCTCCTCTGCTCCGGTCAAGCTCCTGAACTCTGCAGTGCAGGAGAAGGAATGCACAGACCACCGCCCGGGGGCGGCCAGCCAGCAGAGGTCTAACTCTGCCTCTGGCTTTTACGTTCTGTGTGACCATGTGCAAGTCACGGCGTCTCTCTGGGCTGCAGCACCATCTCTGCGAATCAGGTGTGCATGTGCCTCTCCCAACAGGATGAAGAGACCTGCCAGTGTAAAGAACATCTTCTGTACCTGGCACCCCGTGGGGCCCCGGGCCATGGGCCTTTCCTTCAATCTGGGCCTCTGGACAGGTGAGGCTGAGTTGACCTCCATCATGTCCTCCAGAACCTCCAGCTTCGGAGGCAGGAGCCCCCCTGCCTGGCCGTAGCCGATGGCCCCCAGGAGGTGGATCACTGCCCCAGAACCAACCTGCCAGGGGAGAAGAGCCCTTCAGAGCACTAACCTCACCTGCAATTGTTTACTGTCCTCGCTCTTCCCTGCTGAACTGTAAGCTCCATGAGGACAGGGAGCATGTACGTCTTAGCCCCCATTGTATTCCTAATGCCCAGAAAAGGCTGGCACAGAGGAGGGCTCTATAAATGTTTGCTGACTGCCTGGCCTCCATCCCAGGAGAGAAGCCTGTCTTCATTCCCATCCTCTCGGCTTCCCCTCT
This sequence comes from Tursiops truncatus, assembly GCF_011762595.2. NCBI lineage: Eukaryota > Metazoa > Chordata > Mammalia > Artiodactyla > Delphinidae > Tursiops > Tursiops truncatus. Next base: position 158,848,202 of record NC_047034.1, on the reverse strand, counting down.
CACTCCCAGCCACGTTCAGAGTTACCTGGACCCTGTACTGAGACCCTTCTCACCCTTCTGACCAGAGATACATCTTACCAGGGAGCCATATCCTGTTCTGAACCCACCTTCTCTTCCTCAAAGCTTTGTCATGCCCCTTTTCCAGGGTCACTGACTTGCCTTTTGCCCTGAAACAGCCACGTGGCGAACACGTCCAACACCCCTTCTGAAAGCCTGCTGATCACCCCTCTATTGCCCCTGAGAGGAAGCCCTTCATGACCATTTCAAGACGCAGAGTGGTTCTGGGTCTTCTAATGAGCTATAGAATCTCTCCTGCTCCCCTTTTTGCATTGGCTGCCAGGAAGCTTAGTATTAACTTTAAGCCTAGACGTTGTACCTTTCCAGGATTGGGGGGTGGGGTGTTGTAACAAGATTTCCCCTTCTCCTCCCCCTTTTCTTGCTTTCTTTAGACTTTAACCCATTTGAGTGTGTTTTGATTCTTTTAATTTATTACAAACCACAGGGAATTGTTTTGAAAGTAGATGGGTCTAAAAAGTAATCCTTGAATGAATGATCATGAATGGTCAGGTTCCAAGGTTTGGGGGAAAACAGAGGTCTGAGATTCACGTCATAGGAAGTGGGGAGTACTAGGAAGCTCCGGAGGAGGGCAGGCTGGGGCAGGGGGCTGGGATCGTCTCTGGGGAGGACCCCTCCCACCCCACCACACCTCAGGAGAGAGAGAAAAAACAGCAGTAATAAAAAGGAAAAAACCTACGTAATACACATGCTTCACCCCATGGGCCATTTTCATTGCCTCCTCGGAGAGAAAGAAGAAACAGACATTAGAATTCAGAGGACCCAGTGACCCCACTGCAGGGAATTCACAAGAAAATACACACAAAGGTGAAAGATGTACATTCAGCGTTCACTGGGTTGGCATTTATAACAACAACAAAAAAATTGGATACAATCCAGTGTCCATCAAAAGGGTAATGGTTAATAAATAGTTACATATCATACTACGGATTCTAAGTGGCCATTAAAAAGAGTGAGTAGTAATAAAAAACTACCATTCATCAAGGGCTTATAAAGCAGCTGACCCTGGAAGAAGCATGTCATACATGATCTTATTAAGGTCTCAGAACAACACTATGAACTATGTACTATTTCCATCCCCATTTTACAGATGAGGAAACTGAGGCTCAGAGAGGCTCTGAAAAGTCCCATAGCTACTAAGTAACTAGAACCTAGTTCTGTCTGACTCCGAAGCCCAGGCATTTAACTGCTGGGCTATGTGGAGAGCACTGAGAGATATGGTAAGATTCATGGAAAGATGTCAAGCTGTATTGTTTGGAGAAAAAGAAAGAAATAGGTTACGGAGCAGTATGTGTTGCATAAACCCATTTATGTAAATATATATTTATAGATGCATAATAGAAGTTATCTCTGGGGAATGAAATTCCAGGGGGATTTTCACTTTCTACTTGTAGACACTTGGGTATTTATGTTACTCAGAATGAGCATGTGTCTCTTTTATAAGCACAAACATACTTTTTAAATTAAAAGACAAGTTCAGAACAATGTGTGTAGTGTGCTACCATTTGCTTTAAAAAGAGAAAGATTTTTTCATTGTATTTGCTTGAATCTGCATGAAATATCTCTGGAAGTATCCACAAGAACTGGATATCAGAGGCTTCCAATAGGAAAGGGACTGGGAGTTGGGAGGGAGACTTTTCACTTTTTTTTTTTTTTTTTTTTTAACCATGGGAATGAATCAGCCTTTCAAAAAAGTAAATTGAGATGGGGGGAGGGGGTGGCAGAGAGAAAACAAGGGACATCTGGGAGGGAAAACAGGGAAGAGATTAAGAATAGTCCTTCACAGTTTCAAACCTTTTGACTGGCCCCTGTTCTCAGGGGTCCACATACCAGTGTTATGAGGTTCCCAAACAACAGGCAGCAGAATCAGACCAGCAAAGGCTTTAGATACTGGACTTATCAGACAAGAATACAACATATTTATGTATGATATATTTAAAGAAATAAAAGGCAATATCGAACATATGAGTGAAGGGCAAAAATATGTATTAAAAATATTATATATATATATATATATACTCTGAAGGGCAGATTTGGTTGGGCACAAAACACGACTTCTGGAAATAAAAATATGATAATAATAACTATTAAAATTTAAAAGTCAATATATAGGTTTAATAGCATATTAGACACAGCTGAAATAAGCTAGTGAACTAGAAAATAGACTTAAAGAAATTATACAAAATATTTACAACACAGAGACCGTGAAACACAATCAAAGAGACACAAAGGCTAGAGCGAAAGGACTAATATCACTCTGGAACTAAAGTTCCAGAAAGAGAGAGGAGAGAATTGAGCAGAGGGAGTATTTGAAGATAGACAGCTAAGAATTTTCTAGACTTGATACAGGACGACAATTTACAGATTCAAAAAGCTCAGTGAATTTCAAAAAGTTTAAATGAAAGTAAATCCACACCTAGACACATCATAGTGAAACTGCTCCACACCAATGATAAGGAGATCCTGGGCTTCCCTGGTGGAGCAGTGGTTAAGAATCCGCCTGCCAATGCAGGGGATACTGGTTCGAGCCCTGGTCCGGGAAGATCCCACATGCCGCGGAGCAACTAAGCCCGTGTCCACAACTACTGAGCCTGCCCTCTACAGCCCGCGAGCCACAACTACTGAAGCCCACGAGCCACAACTACTGAAGCCCGCACACCTAGAGCCCATGCTCCACAACAAGAGAAGCCACTGCAATGAGAAGCCCGCGCACTGCAACGAAGAGTAGCCCCTGCTCACCGCAACTAGAGAAAGCCCGCGTGCAGCAACGAAGACCCAACACAGCCAAAAATAATAAATAAAATAAATTTATTTTTTAAAAAAAGGAGATCCTAAAAGCATTGAGAGGGGGAAAAAAATCTAACACTTTAATAGCACTGAAAATGTGCTACCACTGTTCTGAATGCTTTCCTTGTTAGTTCACTTAATCCTCATCACAACCCTGCGAGTTAGGTACTGGTACCATTATTGCCCCCATTTTACAGAAGAGGAAATTGAGGCACAGAGAGGTTAATCAGCTTGCCCAGTGTCATACAGCTAGTAAACCAAAGATCTAAGATTTAAATCCTGGCAGTCTGATTCCAGAGGCCACACCTTTAACCGCTAACGCTATAATGCCTGCCTCTCACAGAAAGACACTCTACCTACAAAGGAACGGTAGTTAGACTAACAGCTAACTTGTCAATAGTAATATGGAAGCAAAACGTAGTAGAATAATATTTTCAATATGCTTAAGGAAAATATCAATTGTGCACCCACACAAAATATTTTTTGAGAATGAAGATAAAATAAAGATATTATAACTTATTTACAAAACAGAAATAGACTCACAGACATAGAAAATAAAGTTATGGTTACCAAAGGGGATAGCGGGGGTGGGGAAGGATAAATTAGGAGTTGGGGATTTACATATACCCACTACTACATATAAAATAGATAAACAATAAGGACCTACTGGGTAACTCAGGGAACTATATTCAGTATCTTGTAATAACCTATAATGGAAAAGAAACTGAAAAAGAACAGATTCAGTGAACTGAGTCACTTTGCTGTACACCTGAAATATTGTAAATTATACTTCAATTTTAAAAATGTTTTAAAATAAAAAATAAAGATATCATAGAGAAAACCAAGAGAGTTATTGTTTTTCTTGATAATTTTATTTTTCTCAATAAACAAAATGTTAAAGGATGAACTTGAGGCAGAAGGAAGGAAAAATGATCCCAGATATAAAAGCTGAGATGTAGAGAGGAATTCTGAGCAAAGAAAATGATAACTATGTTGTTAAATCTAAACGAACACTGATTATATGAAACTATAATATTTGTGTAATTTGTGGGATTAAAAAAATAACTTAGGACCAACTTACTAGATAACAACAGCACATAAATTGGGAAGGTGCATGCTTGGAACTAAAGCATTCCCAGATCATCGTATTACTTCAGAGGAAGATAAAAACAGTAACTTCCTTTATACTTTGATAGGTCAGGTATTTGTGTTAACATTTCTACAACAGCCACCAAAAGAATACAAACAGGGCATAGAGGGATAAAAAGGAATAAGAAAAAGTAATCAATCTAAAAGGAGGTAATAAAAGGGAGAAAGTGTATAAGAAAATGCAGGATATATGCAAAGCAGAAAATAAGACAGTAGGAATAGAGTCAAATAAATCATAACTACAACAAATGTAAATGGACTAATATTTCAGATTAATGCAAAAATTATCAGAACTTTAAAGAAAGGAAATCCAATTATAAGACACTTATAAAACCTATTTATGAAACACAACAATGCAAAAAGGTTAAGAGGAAAAAATGGAGTAATATGTGAGTGGGCAAATACTAACCAAAATAAAGTTTTGTAGCTACACTAGTCTCAGACAAAACGAACTTTAAGGCAAAAAATAATTAGAGGCAAAGACCTCATTACATAAAGATTAGCAATTTCACCAGAAAGCTATAACAACTCTAAATGTATAAGCGTCTAATAACATAATCTCAAAAAACATAAAGTAAAAATTGACAAAGCTATGAGGAAAAAGACAAAACCACCACTATAGCATGAAATTTTAATGTATTTCTCTAACTATTGCTAAATCTAGCTGACAAAATAATCAGTAAGGATAAAAAAGATTGAATGAAAACAATGAAGAAGCTTAATCTGTGTACATATATAGAACACTGTTCTTAATATACACATTCTTTTCAAGTATACATGTAACATACATGAAAATTAAGCACAACCTGAGCCATAAAGCAAATAGCAACAAATTTCAAAAGACTAGTATTTTTTAGACCAACACTGCCCAATTAATTACAAATGTGAGCCATAGGTGTATTTTTAAGTTTTCTAGCCACATTAAAAAAGGTAAAAAGAAACAAGTGAAATTCATTTTATATTTTACTTAACTCAAAACATCCAAAATATTATCATTTTAACTTGTAATCAATAAAAAACATTATTAATGAAATTTTAATTTCTTTTTTTCAGTGACTAAGTCACTGAAATCCTGTATGTATTTTACACTTACAGTACATCTCAATTTGGACTGGCCAGCTTTCTTTTTTTTTTGCCGCGCCACGCAGCATGTGGGATCTTAGTTCCCAGGGATTGAACCCACGCCCCCTGCATTGGAAGCACGGCATCTTAACCACTGGACCACCAGGGAAGTCCCCTGGCCAACTTTCAAGTATTCAGTAGACACAAGTGTATAGTGGCTACCACATCAGATGACTCAGATAAAGATCACTTTCTCAGACCATAATATGATTAAGTTAAAAAGCAATAACAAAAAGAAAAACATAGAGAAAGAAAGTAAAGAAAGAAACTCATATGAATGGAAATTAAGAAATACACTTCTAAATAACACATAGGCCAGGGACTTCCCTGGTGATCCAGTGGTAAAGAATCCACCTTCCAATGCAGGGAACGTGGGTTTGATCCTTGGTTGGGGAACTAAGATCCCACAGCCGAGGGGCAACTAAGCCCATGTGCCACAACTACTGAGCTTGCGCACCTCAACTAGGGAGAAGCCCATGTGCCACAAGGAAAGATCCCGCATGCCTCAATGAAGATCCCGTGTGCCAAAACTAAGACCTGATGCAGCCAAAAAATAAATAAAATAAATAAACATAAAATAAATAAATAACACATAGGCCAAAGGAAAAATTGTAATAAAAGTTATGAAATACTGAGAATTGAATGATAATAAGAAAGACATATATTAGAGTGTGTGGATGGAACTAACATCATCATTAGAGGTTCCTTTAGAACTTTAAATGACTATTAGAAAGGAAAAAGATAGAAAATTAATGAACTAAGCATCATTCTTAAAATATTATAAAAATAAGAGAATAAATGGAAAGAAAGATGATACTGAAAACAAACATATAATGGAGAGGATCCACAAAACCAAAAATCAGGTCTTTGAAAAGACTAAAAAAAAAAACAATTCTCTGCCTAAGGAAAAGAGGGAAAGGACAATGAGACAATATTTAGAATGAGTAATCATAAGTGCACAGATATTAAAAAGATAAGAGGCTATTGTGAAATACTTTATGCCAATATGCAAGTAGATCTGAAAACTCAGATTAAATGGATACAATTCTAGAAAAATGTAACTTACCAAAATTGACTCAAGGAAAAAATTTTTTAAACTGAATAAGCCTATAAGCATAGAATTAATTGAATCAGTAGGGAAGGAATCATCTTCCTTAAAGAAAACACCAGTCGAGACTTCTTTTTTTTAACCAGTGATGCTACCGAAATGTTCAAAGAACAAATAATTCCAACTTTATACAAATTACTGCAGCAAATGGAAAAAGGGAAAACGCTCTACAATTCATTCTATGAGGCTGCAAAACTGAATACCAAAACCTCACAAGGACACTGTAAGAATAAATCATTTCAGGCCAGTTAACTCATCAACAGAAATACAAAATTTCCAAACCAAATATTATCAACATGAATTCAGAAAACATAAAAAAGATATAACATGATCAATTTGGGGTTTATTCCAGAAATGCAAGATTGACTTAATATTTTAAAAACCCAACTCATTAAATTAACATTAGTAAGAGAATAAAAATCATATTATATCAAAAAATGCAGAAAATATACTTCTTAAAATGTACTGTCCATTCAGAATAACAAGCAAATCAGGAATAGAAGGGAGCTTCCTTAACTTGATAAAGTATCTATATAAAAATACAGCAAACATCACACTCATGGTGAAATGATGACCACATTCCCTTTGAAATCCAGAACAAGACAAAGTTCCCTGTTACCCTATTACTACTTCTATTCAATATTATACTAAAGGTCTTAGCTAGCACAGTAAGGAAAGGGGGTGGGGGAGATGTAAGAATTGGAAAGGAAATAACAAAACTCTCATTATTTGCAGGTTATATGACTACCTACATAGAAAGCAAAAAAAAATCCTAATAGGTAAATTATATAAATTAATAAAAGATTTCTGCAAAATCAATTGCATGTTATATACCATCAATAGTTAGAAACAGCAATTTTTTAAAGTTACCATTTTATAATACGTAAACACATAAAGAAATAAAATCAGACAGTATGTGCTTTCTGATGGAAAGACCACACCACTACCTAAAAAGTAGTTGGCCCCAAAACTTTGAATCCAAATCTAATCAAAGCTCCAGGTTTAACCACCAGTTCACAGAAAATACAGAAGACAGAGGAACAGGCTGCACTATAACCACAGCGATGCAATAAGCTACAGGAAAAACAACCTAGTTTCTTCAAAAATGACTGCAAGAAAAACAAGATTGGAAACAGACCTATACGTTAAAAGAGGCTTACAAGGCATATCAACCAACTGCAATGTGTAGATTTTACTTAGATCCCGACTTTAGAAAGACAAAGTATAAAAATAAATTATCATCTTTATGAAACTATTGGAAATTTGGATATTAAACAAATATTTGATATTAAGGAATTATGGTCAACCTTTAGAGAAAATAATGCGTGGTTGCTAGAGTTGGGTGATGAGTACAAGAGATTTCATTCCAGGCGCCGGTAATTTTTTTCTGTGAAAAGCCAGAGAGAAAATATTTTAGGCTTGCTGGCTATACAGTCTCCATTGCAATCACTCAACTCTGCCACTGAGGTAGGAAATCAGCCATGGACAATTTGTTAACAAATAGTTGTGCCTGTGCTCTGATAAAACTTTATTTACTAAACCAGCTGAGGTGACCAAAGCGTGGGTGATAACTTGCCAACTCCTGCTTAAAATTCAATCTACTTTTACATATATTTGAAATTTTCCATAACAAAATATTATATATAGATACCGTATTTAGGAATAAATCTGAAAAAGATATGCAAGACTTTTATATGCAAGAACGTATAAAACTTTATTGAAAAACAATAAAGATGATCAAAATAAATGGAGGAATATACTATGTTCATGGATTGGAAGACTCAATATTGTAAAAATGTTAGTTCTGCTTAAAATGATTTACAGGTACAGTATATTTCCCATTAAGATCTCAACAGGTTTTTTCAAGTGTGGAAATTGACAAGCTGATTGTAATATTTATGTGAAGGAGGAAAAAAAGTAAGAGTAAAGATGCTCCTGAAAATAACAAAATTGGGAGACTTTTCTTGCTAGATATCAAGAAGTATTAATAATTATTATAATTAATTATAATTATATATTATAATTAATTTATTATTAATTATAATTAATATAAAATATATGCATAAGGAAAGAAATTTTAAACAAGATGAGCATAGGGAGAACAAAACCAATCCCACATATATGGAGACTTGATTTATGACAGGGCTGGCATTGCATATAACTGGAGAAGGACAGAATTTTCAGTAAATGGTGTTGAAACAATTGGGTATCCATATAAAAAAGTGATATACCCCATATCACTCACAAAATCAATTCCAGGCAAATTATAGACCTAAGTGTGAAAGGAAACACAACACTACATAGAAGAACATCTTCATGACCTTGAGATAGGAAAGAGATTCCTTAAAAAGATTATACCTATTAGGATACATATAAATTAGGATACATTAAACTTAAGAATTTCTCCAGCAATTCTACCTCTTTTTAATTCCAATTCAATTCAACTTCCACTTCTGGGTATAGACACAAAAGAACTGAAAGCAGGGACTTGGATATTTGTATACCAATGTTCACAGCAGCATTATTTACAATGGCTAAAAGGTTGGAAATAACCTAAATGTCCATTAACAGATGAATGGATAAACAATATGTGGTAAAGGCATACAATGGAATATTATTCAGCCTTAAAAAGGAATGAAATTCTGACGCATGCTACAACATGAACCTTGGAGACATTATGCTAATAAGTCAGTCACAAAAGGACAAATATTGTACAATTTCAATTATATGAGGTACCAAGAATAGTCAAATTCATAGAAACAGAAAGTAGAATAGTGGTTATCAAAGGCTGGGGGAAGGGGAGAATGGGGAGTTATTGCTTAATGGGTACAGAATTTCAATTTGGGAAGATGAAAAAGTTCTGGAGACGGATGGTGGTGATGACTGCACAACAACGTGAATGTACTTAATGTCACTGAACTGTACACTTAAACATGGTTTAAAAGGTATATTTTATGTGATGTATATTTTACCGCAATAAAACAATTTTTAATAATTAAGAATTTCTACCCATCAACAGACACCATAAGGAAAGCAAAATATGAACCACACTTTGGGAGAATATATTTGCAAAACATATAGCTGACAACGGAAGAGTATCTAGAATACATAACGAACTCCTACAGATCAGTAAGGAAAAGTTAAAACCAAAAATTTTTTTTGGCAAGACTTAACAAGAAATGACCAGAATGCATGCGAAGATTCTTCTTAGTAATAGGGAAATGAAAATTAAAACAACATTGAGACACCATAGCGTATCCCTATTTTGGCAAAAATTGAAGTCTGATAATATCAAGTGTTTGTAAAGATGTGGAGCTACTGGAATTTTGCACTGCTGGCGGGAGTACACACTATTTTCAGCCATTTTAGAAAACATCTGGCACTGTTTAAGTTGAATATGTGTATACCCTATAACCCAGCAATTCCACTCCCAGGAATATTCCACGGAGCCACTCTTGCCCACATGTACCAAGAAACATACAAAACTGTTCATCATAGCAGCACCATATGTAATAGCAAAAAACTGCAAACAACCCAAATGTCCACGTGGAGTGAAGGAATAAATAAATTGTGGTATATTCGTGCAATAGAATCCTTACTGCCAATACTTAGGATATGTGTGAACTTGGGAAAGTTACTTAACCTCTCTGTGCCTCAGTTTTCTCATCAGTAAAATGGGGATAATACAAGTATCAACCTCATAGTGTTAATGCAAGGATTATTATCATTATTCAAGGCTCTTAGAACAGCGCCTGGGACTCAGCAAGCTCTCTCTATAAACTCTGATGTTGTTAAGTTTCCTTGGCTCCTGCCCCTGAGAGAGTCCCTCCCGGTAACTGACCAGACTTCAGTCTCTCCATTTCCCTTTAAGCAATGTTGTCCTCGATGATCTTTCCCACCTTCCTTCTCCCCTCTTGACCCCACCCCACCTACTGCTCTGCTCCTGCAATGCTCCAAGCTGCTCCCTGTCTCTGTACTTTTGCATGTGCTCTGCGCTCTTCCTAGTATGCCCTTCCTACCTTCTCTGCCTGCTGCACACCCACTTCCTTTGCCCAGATCCAGCTCCCACAGCCCCCTCCTGTGCCCTACCCTACCTCCAAGCCCTCCCACACACCCCTCCCTAGGGAAGACTCAATTGCTCTCTGGGTATCCAGAATCTGCTAGGTGTCAATCTGAATCTCAACTCTGGTTACTTGTTTGTCTCCCCACACTGGACTTTGAGATCCTGGAGGAGCACTCCCTGTTTGCTGAACAAATAAAGCCCCATAAAAATCTAAATCCCTTAGCCAGGCCTTTAGCATCCTGGCTCAGTGCACAGAGTGGAACTGAACAGGCCTGGATTCAAATCCTGACTCCACTGCTTACTTACTGCACGACCTTGAGTGAGTCACTTAGCTTCTCGGAATCCCAGTTTTCTTAATCAGCAAAACAAGGGTATTAACACTGACTTTTCATGCTATTGTGAGGATTAAACATGAGATGATGACCTATGTGAAGCTCCTGGTATACAGTAAGCACTTAAAGAGCTATTCTTAGGCTGTCCATCTGCTGGAGACATGCTCCTCCCTCTCACAACTCCTGATGCTTCGTAGCTGCAGACGGGGTACCTGACTGTGGGAGCCGAGGTGGGGCCGGAGGAGCTGTGTGCCTCCCGAGCTGTGACAGGCAGAACAGGGGACACTGCCAGAGCTGCCCTCCCCACGTCCCTGCTATCCCATCCGCTGAGTGGCTCCAGACCTAACTGACCCCCGTGGGGATCAAATAGAGAAGAAAATGGCGCTTCAACCAACTTCCCCACCCCCCCTCTAAGAGTCTCTATCTCACACCAAAAGAATACAACACAGCCAGCCTCTCATACCAGATTCCCAGCAGTTCTGGGGCCCAGCTGATTCCCACATTTCATAGAGGAGGCAACAAGATTCAGAGAAGAGACATCTCTCGTCTAAAGTCACTCCGTTGTAAGAAGCAAAGCCTGACCCTGAACCTGTCTATCTGCCCCTGACATGAGCCAAGCTGCCTCCAGGAGAAGGTGCCAGGGCCCTCAAAGGGGATGCAGATCAGCTGGGCACTATGCCCATGCTTGCCCACGCCCCACTCAGCCCTGTCCTCAACCACCTGCCCGTCCCTGTCACAGCCCAGCCTCAATTCTTCTCCTTCAGCTGGCACCAGTTGCCGTGGCAACAGGTTGTTTGGGAAGCTGTGGAATGATGGGGCTGTGCCGCAGAGTCAACGATGGGGCCTGGAGGAGAGAGCAGCTGTGGGCTGCTTCCAGTCAAGGTGGGCAGGAACCTGGCTCCGCCACCAAGCTCAAATACCCCTCAAAACACTGCAGACCCAGGAATTCCAATTCCAGGCATCTGGCCCAAATAAATAATCTGAAATGGGGAGAAGCCAGATGCACAGGAGTGTTCACCCCGGCAGTCCTTAAAGCAGGACAAAATTGTATACATCAATAACAGGTAACATTTTTTAGTTTCTTCTTGTACCAGGCACTGTGCTAAATACTGAACACACACACGTGTCATCTCGTTTGCTCCTCACACCGCCCTATGAGGTAAGTACTTCTAATACCCCCATTTTGCAGATGAGGAAATTATACTCAGAAAGGTGAGGCCGCTTGCCTAGGTCACATTCAGAGAGTGGCAAAGCCAGGACTGAATGCCTGTCTGTCAGCCTCTGAGCTTTGTGCTCTTAACTTACATGACAGCGGTCGGAAATGAGAAGAGGAAGACCCAGCCCATCCTCTGGTCCTGGCAGTGCCTGTAGACCGCTATGATGCAGGGTTCAGGGAAAGCACAGATTTGCAAAATTGTATGTACCAACTGGGAAACACCTTCGAATACTAAAGCACTTGAAAATTAAAGTGTAAGTCCCAGAACAATGAGGCATGGCGTGAACCTACTTATATATAAAAAGGTGCCTTCAATATACAGATGTTCATATATGTATAGAAGTTATAAAAAGGAGACTGGAAGGATGCTAACCATTAACAGCAGACAAAGGGCAATTGGGCCGGGAGGTATTAAACAGGATTTCCTCACTCTGTGTTAACAAATTCATTGTAAAACAATTTTTTTAATACCTAAAAAATCAAGTTATAAATTGTGACATGGGGCTTCCCTGGTGGCACAGTAGTTAAGAATCTGCCTGCCAGTGCAAGGGACATGGCTTCAAGCCCTGGCCCGAGAAGATCCCACATGCTGTGGAGCAACTAAGCCTGTGCACCACAACTACTGATCCCACGTGCCACAACTACTGAAGCCCGCACATATAGAGCCCGTGCTCCGCAACGAGAGAAGCCACGAAAATGAGAAGCCTGTGCACCACAATGAAGAGTAGCCCCTGCTCACCACAACTAGAGAAAACCCACGCACAGCAACGAAGACCCAACACAGCCAAAAATAAAAACAAATAAATTAATTAATTTAAAAAAATAAATTGTGACATGCATGATCCCCTTTCTAGGCAAAGAAAAGACTTATATGCATAGGAAAAAAATGGAAGAAAGGACATATATCAAAATGTCAACAGGATGGGACAGGATAGAAAGCCCAGAGATAAACCCACACACATATGGTCACCTTATTTTTTTTTTTTTAATATTTATTTATTTATCTGGCTGTGCTGGGTCTTAGTTGCAGCACTCGGAATCTTTGTTTCTGTGTGTAAGATCTTTGTTGCGGCACGTGGGATTTTTAGTTGTGGCATGCAAACTCTCAGTTGCAGCACGTGGGACCTAGTCCCCTGACCAGGGATCGAACCCGGGCCCCCGGCATTGTGAGCACAGAGGCTTAGCCACTGGACCACCAGGGAAGTCCCAGGTCACCTTATTTTTGATAAAGGAGTCAAGAATATACAATGGAGAAAAGACAGCCTCTTCAATAAGTGGTGCTGGGAAAACTGGACAGCTACATGTAAAAGAATGAAATTAGAACACTCCCTAACACCATACACAAAAATAAACTCAAAATGGATTAAAGACCTCAATGTAAGGCCAGACACTACAAAACTCTTAGAGGAAAACACAGGCAGAACACTCTATGACATAAATCACAGCAAGAGCCTTTTTGACCCAACTCCTAGAGAAATAGAGATAAAAACAAAAATAAACAAATGGGACCTAATGAAACTTAAAAGCTTCTGCACAGCAAAGGAAAACATAAACAAGACGAAAAGACAACCCTCAGAATGGGAGAAAATATTTGCAAATGAAGCAACTGACAAAGGATTAATCTCAAAATTTACAAGCAGCTCATGCAGCTCAATATCAAAAAAACAAACAGCCCAGTCCAAAAATGGGCAGAAGACCTAAATAGACATTTCTCCAAAGAAGAAATAAAGATTGCCAATAAACACATGAAAAGATGCTCAACATCATTAATCATTAGAGAAATGCAAATCAAAACTACAATGAGATATATCATCTCACACCAGTCAGAATGGCCATCATCAAAAAATCTACAAACAGTAAATGCTGGGGAGGGTGTGGAGAAAAGGGAACCCTCTTGCACTGTTGGTGGGAATGTAAATTGATACAGCCACTATGGAAAACAGTATGGAGGTTCCTTAAAAAACTAAAAATAGAACTACCATACGACCCAGCAATCCCACTACTGGGCATATACCCTGAGAAAACCATAATTCAAAAAGAGTCATGTACCACAATGTTCACTGCAGCTCTATTTACAATAGCCACGACATTGAAGCAACCTAAGTGTCCATTAACAGATGAATGGATAAAGAAAATGTGACACATATATACAGTGGAATATTACGCAGCCATAAAAAGAAACGAGGGCTTCCCTGGTGGCGCAGTGGTTGAGAGTCCGCCTGCCGATGCAGGGGATACAGGTTTGTGCCCTGGTCCGGGAGGATCCCGCATGCTGCGGGGCGGCTGGGCCCGTGGGCCGTGGCCGCTGAGCCTGCGCGTCCGGAGCCTGTGTTCCATGGCGGGAGAGGCCACAATGGTGAGAGGCCCGCGTACCGCAAAAAAAAAAAAGAAACGAAATTGAGTTATTTTTAGTGAGGTGGATGGACCTCGAGGCTGTCATACAGCATGAAGTAAGTCAGAAAGAGAAAAACAAATACCATATGCTAACATATATATGGAATCTAAAAAAAACGTTCTGAAGAACCTAGGGGCAGGACAGGAATAAAGACACAGACATAGAGAATGGACTTGAGAACACAGGGAGGGGGAAGGATAAGTTGGGACAAAGTGAGAGAGTGGCATGGACATATATACACTACCAAGCGTAAAATAGATAGCTAGTGGGAAGCAGCCGCATAGCACAGGGAGATCAGCTCGGTGCTTTGTGACCACCTAGAGGGGTGGGATAGGGAAGGTGGGAGGGAGACGCAAGAGGGAGGGGATATGGGGATGTATGTATATGTATAGCTGATTCACTTTCTTATAAAGCAGAAACTAACACACCACTGTAAAGCAATTATACTCCAATAAAGATGTTAAAAAAAAGAATATTAACTGTATCTTATAACTTAACATAGACTAGGTTCTAATAGAATTTTGACATTATTAATAAAACGTGTTGCAATTACAAAAAAAATGTTAACAGGAGATAGCTGTGAATGTTGGCATTATGGGGATTTTTATTTCTTCCTTATATTCTACAATAAACACATATTAGTTTTTTTTATTAAAAATTAATGTTTTTGAGTGATGTTTGCAAAGACAATGTAATAGCACTTCTAATGTAATTATAGTACCAAATAGTGGTAAATCACACAGGCAGCTCATTGGTTCCTATCCCAGTTCTACTAATTTGTTGTTTGGTCTTGACATAGTCACTTTACCTGTCTGGGCCTCAGTGCCCACAACATTAAAACAGGTATACATCATTAGCATCTACCTCGTATGGTTGTTAGGAAGATGGAAGATAAAGAGCTCGGGAATATACCCAGCTCGTGGTAGGCAGGCCAGCTGCTATTACTGCTGTGATGCTAGCGGGGAATGTGCACAAGCAAGCAGCCCAGCAAGCTCTCCAGACAGACTGCCTGGGTCTGCATCCTGGCTCTGTCATTTACCAGCTGTGGGACCTTGGGCCTATAACCTTACCTCTCTGGGCTTCAGGTGAAGACTAAACCAAAAGCACTTAGCACAGAATACATATTCAATCAATGTGATAAAAATTTAACTATGTGACTACTATATATAAAATAGATAACCAACAAGGACCTACTGTATAGCACAGGGAACTAACTATACTCAATATTTTGTAGTAACCTATAAGGGGAAAGAATCTGAAAAACAATATACATACATATATATGTGTGTATATATATATGTGTGTATATATATATATATATATATCACTGAATTGCTATGCTGTACACTTGAAACTAACATGATATTGTAAATCAAATACTTAAATAAAAATTCAACTATGTGAGCAATATACATCAAACACTGGTAATGCCATCTTCTGCCTTTGGTGTACAAACATGTTAGCGATGATTATTTATAAAATGACCAATATTACTATCAGTAAAAGAACAAAGGAAAGGGAAGCAGTGAATACAGGGAACACAGCCAGGCACTGCCTCCCTTGCTGTGTGAGCTTAGAGAAGTTTGATAACTTCTCTGAGCCTCAGTTTCCCCATCTGGAAATACAGGGCTAATGCCTGTCTCATAAGGCTATTATAACACTCAAGGAAAAGCAAATTTGACATAAATGGATTTACCTTGTGCCTTATGCTAGGCACGTTAGTTTACACCATCATCTCATTTAACCCTCAAAACCAGGGGTCCTCACCCCCCGGCCACAGACAGGTATTGGTCTGTGGCCTGTTAGGAACCAGGCTGAACAGCAGAAGGTGAACTGCGGCTGAGTGAGCGAAGCTTCATCTGTATTTACAGCCGCTCCCCATTGCTCGCATTACCGCCTGAGCTCCGCCTTCTGTCAGATCAGCGGTGGCATTAGATTCTCATAGGAGCATGAGCCCTACTGTGAACTGCGCATGCGAGGGATCTAGGCTGCGCACCCCTTATGAGAATCTAATGCCTGATTATCTGAGGTGGAGCTGAGGCGGTGATGCT
Source organism: Tursiops truncatus (assembly GCF_011762595.2). Lineage (NCBI taxonomy): Eukaryota > Metazoa > Chordata > Mammalia > Artiodactyla > Delphinidae > Tursiops > Tursiops truncatus. Next base: position 158,831,904 of record NC_047034.1, on the reverse strand, counting down.
AGCACTGGGGAGCGGCTACAAACACAGATTATCATTAGCAGAGAGGTTTGACTGCACAGAGACCATAACAAATCAATTTCTTGCAGACTCATATCAAAACCCTATCAGTTGGTGGGAAGTGAAAATAAGCTAAGGGCTCCCACTGATTCTGCATTATGGTGAGTTGTATAATTATTTCATTATATATTACAATGTAATAATAATAGAAATGAAGTGCACAATAAATGTAATGCACTTGAATTATCCCGAAAACATCCCCTGACCCCGGTCCGTGGAAAAATTGTCTTCCATGTAACTGGTCCCTGGTGCCAGAAAGGTTAGGGACTGCTGCTCAGAACAACCCCATTGGGGCTTCCCTGGTGGCACAGTGGTTAAGAATCCGCCTGCCAATGCAGGGGACATGGGTTCCAGCCCTGGTCTGGGAAGATCCCACATGCCACAGAGCAACTAAGCCCGTGCGCCACAACTGCTGAGCCTGCACTCTAGAGCCCGTGAGCCACAGCTACTGAGCCCCCGTGCTGCAACTAATGAAGCCCACGCGTCTAGAGCCTGTGCTCTGCAACAAGAGAAGCCACCGCAATGAGAAGCCCACTCACCTCAACGAAGAGTAGCCCCCACACCACAGGTAGAGAAAGCCCGCGCGGAGCAACAAAGACCCAATACAGCCAAAAAATAATAATAATAATAAAATAAATTTAGGGCTTCCCTAGTGGCGCAGTGGTTGAGAGTCCACCTGCCGATGCAGGGGACACGGGTTCATGCCCCGGTCCGGGAAGATCCCACATGCTGCGGAGAGGCTGGGCCCGTGAGCCATGGCCGCTGAGCCTGCGCGTCCGGAGCATGTGCTCCACAATGGGAGAGGCCACAACAGTGAGAGGCCCATGTACAGCAAAAGAAAAATAATAATATAAATAAATTTTAAAAAATAAAATAAAGTATAGGATGTGGATGTGTGTAGGTTATATGCAAATACTATGAAAAAAAACCCATTAAATTGGAATTAGTATTCCCTTTCTACAGATGAGGAAACAGGTTAAAAACTATTCCAGGGTCACTCAACAAGGAAGTGGGCAGAGATAAGATTTCAATCCAGGACTCACTGACTCCAAAAGATAATGATGCCCTTCCTATCTCAACCTTTCAGACTCAACCTACCAGTTTGGGGCAGTCTCCTGGGCTGGATTCCTCTGCCTGGTCCTGGCTGGAGTCGTCTGGGCATCTGTCAGTGCCCTGGTCCTGGGCATGGGGCACCGGGCTCCTTCTCAACTGTTTAGCACACTTGGATCTTCTCTGCTCCATGCATGGGCCTGAGCTAGCCTTGCTGGCTACAGGCTGCAGGGCAGCAGCGAGTCCCTGTCCTGGCATCCCCCCAGACACTGGCTGAGCCTTGACCTCCAACTCCTCCTGGTTGTGTGAGGTGGCAGGACCATCACCACCGCCAGGCCCCGCGATGTGTCTGGCTTCTTGCTGCTCTGTGGAAGCCTTTCCGGACACTCCCAGGCACAGTACAGGGCTCTGTGGAGGATCCCGGGCAGCTGGATGAAGGGACTCGCCTCCACTGGGCAGTGGGGACCTGACAGGGTCACAGGGGCTGCCTGGCTGGGTCCCGCCCTCTGCAGTGGGCAAATATTCAAACTTCTCAATCCCTGAGGCACAGCTCATCCAACTTCCACCTGAATCTCCAGGCCCACACCCAGTGTCCTTGCAAGAGAGAGGACTGCAAGGGCCTCCCAAGGACTCCACGTCAGCACCTTGGGGGGAGTCTCCCACAGACTGGGGCTTGTCCCCACCAGGGCTCTGACCAAGCCACAAGAAGTCATCAGCTCCCTCATCCTCTGAGGGGGCCTCAGACCTCCTGCTTTTCTGTCTTGTTCCCACGGACACACTACAAAGATTCCTGGGCCAGCTTCCAGCTAAGATGTTGTGCATTGTAACCTGGAGCCTCTTGGAGGCCTGAGCCCTCCTGTGGGCAGGCACTGTGGGCAGTTGGATGTGGAGCCTGGGGCCGGGCACCGAATCCTGGCTCTCTCCCATAGCTTGCAGCCCCAGGACCACCAGGTGGGCCTTGGCCTCCAGGCTAGTCCCAGGTGCACCCACTACCTGGGAGCTGGCACCTTGCTGAGCCTCTTCCCTGAGGACCCTCTTCCTGCTGCCCACCCAAACTGGGGCCCCAGAGCTCCCTCCTGGCAGGTCTGGTGCCAGGCCTACCATGGAGCTGGTTTCTTCCATATCCTCCTGGAAAAGCCCACAGCTGTTGTGGAGACTGAGAACGGGGTCCTCTGTGCTGGAACCCTCTGCAGCTGCCTCCTGAGACATGTCTGCCCACCGACAGGGGCCCAAAGAAGAAGGCAGGCCCTGTGAGGAGACAGAAAGGGACTTCATCTTGGAGGGTCTGACCCGCCAGCCCACTCAGGACACCAGGCCAGTGGGAACCTGGGAGGCCGCCTCCCTTACAGGTGGCACCTCCAGGTACCACTGATGTAAGCACCCCAGGTGAGGGAGGGGAGGCCTGTCTCCAAGCAGGGTTGAGCTACGGCCACCTTTAAGGTCTTCCCCTCTCTGGGAGTTCACACTTTTGCTTAAATGGGCCATAATAACAGCAGTTATCATTTACTAATTAGTTACTTCTGTGCATTATTTCATTTCATGCTGGCAGCCACAGGTGAGGAAAGTGAAATTCAGTGACTCGCCCAAGGACACGCGCAGATAAGAAGTGGAAGAGCCGGGATTCTCTCCCCAACAGAAAGCCCAGCCCTTAAACCACTCTGAACCAAGCAGACACGTAATGACGTTAATTCCCATAATTCCTGACCGACCCCGCCTCACATCGGGCCGGGTCTGACAGACACCCCAGTCAGGTTCCCAGGCCTGACCCGGCAGTCCCCCACCGGCCTACACGCTCTCACCTGGGGTCTCTGGGTTCCACCTCTCGGGTTTCCACCCCCAACTGTAAAGGGCCTGAGAACACGTGAGGCGGGCAGCCCTGAGGGAGGGATAGGGGCGGAGTCTGTTGGTACGCAAAGGGCGGTACCCCAGGCGTGCTGGCGTCCGTATCCGGCAGAGGACGCTCTCCCCCACCGAGGGCTTCCCGGAGGAGGTGCCTGGTGACAAAGGACCTTGAATGCCTACCTGCCTGCCTGCTTGCCTGCCTGCCTGAGAGTTTAAACTTGTTCATAAGGCGATGGGGAGTTACTGAAACCTGAACCTGAACCTCTAGAGGAGTGTCTGAATCAGATCTAGTGCCTGAACCTCTAGAGGAGTGTCAGAATCAGATCTAGATTTTTGCTCAATTATTTATTTTTAATTATTGTTATCTCAAATATAATTCATATAGATGAGAATGCACACCCGATGCAATGCCCAACAGAGAGATTAGAAATAAAAAGCTAAAAATGTCGTCTCACTCCCCAACTCTTGGGAGCAACCTTCCTTCCTTCCTTCCTTTCTTTCTTTCTCTTTCTTTCTCTCTCTTTTTAAAAAATTCATATAACTATGAATAATATACTCATGCCTCTATTACTTGGTTTATTAATGTTAACAGTATCTATTGACTAACCTGCTGTGTGATTTCATTAATCAACCTTTCCCCCTTTCTCCTCCCAGTTTTTGTTTTTATATTCATCTTTTTTTTTTTTATTCCATTGGTTGCTGTTACAGTCTTCTCTCTGTATGGGGGATTCGGTTCCCCAGCCCCCAGGCGCACCAAAATTCCCGAATGCTCAAGTCACTTATATCAAATGGCACAGCATTTGTATATAACGCATGTGCCTCTTCCCAAATACTTTGTCATCTCTAGATTATTTATAATACCTCATGTAAATGCTGTGTAAATATTTTGCATGTGCCCAGCAAATTCAAGTTTTGCTTTTGGGGACTTTCTTGAAAATTTTTAAAAAATATTTTCCATCTGAGGTTGGTTGAATCCAGATCTGGAACCAGAACATATGGAGGGTCAACTGTATCCGTTTAAATAATAGTCTTAAATGTCTGTTTCTTCTTTAGATTGTATCTCTTGACTCTCCCGTGTGAAATGAATAATTTCCCCTTGATTTCCCCTCCCCCCTCTGCCTTCCTCCATCAACTCAACCTTAACTTTTGCTTTAAGGTTGTTAGCATGTACATTCTCTCTTGTAAACATAATTCAGTTTGCCATACTTTGCCTGTATGTATTTCTTAACATTGAAAACCAAATGACATTTATAACATTATGACTATGTAAATACTTTCATTTCAGAACCAGGGATTTGATAGACCTCACTGAGAGGGAGATGGAATTCCCCAGCACTGAACCTGTGACATGTGAGGCTGAGAAGCTTCCAGGTCAATGAATTACTACACCCAGTTAGAATGAATACATTTAGGTATATGTAGATTAACATGGATGTATCTCAAAGACATAATGTTGAATTAAAAAAGCAAATGTTAGTGAGGGAAACTGAGTGCTGGGTATATGGAAACTCTCTATACTAATCTTCAATATTTTTCTTTAAATCTAAAACTCTTCTAGAAAATAAATTTTAATTAAAAAAAAAAAGGAAGTTGTAGCGTGATCCATATTGAAAACTCTCACAATATGGCTGCCAGGGTCACAAATGAGGTAAGAGTTGAGATTGATGTCACCAATGACCACAATTACTGCTCTAAAGAAAAAAATTTGGGGAGTGAGATGACCTCCCACTATGGAATGTCCTGGCCATGATAGCAGAGACGTGGACCAGGACCCCTAAGACCAAGTGGACTGTTATTCTGGTCCATTCAGATAATGGATGTCTCCCACCACTGGGCAAAGAAAGGGGGAATGAAGGTACCATGTGGCATAGAGGATAAAAGGACAATGATGGCTAATACAAATAGTGCTACTTCAAGCCAGGGACTGGTCTAAATCCTTAACCTATATTAATCCTATGTTTATCTCTTTTAATTTACCTATATTAATTCTTACACCAAGTCTAAGAGGTAAATACTGTTATTATCCCTATTTCATTTTTTAAAATGTATTTATTTTATTTTTGTCTGCGTTGGGTCTTTGTTGCTGCGCACGGGCTTTCCCTAGTTGCAGCAAGTGGTGGCTACTCTTCGTTGCGGTGCGGGGGTTTCTCATTGCAGTGGCTTCTCTTGTTGCGGAGCACGGGCTCTAGGCGCGCGGGCTTCAGTAGTTGTGGTTCGCGGGTTCTAGAGCGCAGGCTCAGTAGTGGCACATGGGCTTAGTTGCTCCGCAGCATGTGGGATCTTCCCGGACCAGGGCTCGAACCCGTGTCCCCTGCATTGGCAGGTGGATTCGTAACCACTGCGCCACCAGGTAAGTCCCTAGGTTTTCTACTCCTTATAACATTTGGTGAAATTCATTGGAAAATTATATGGTGCCATTTGGTGAATGAGACATTTTACTACTACGTTGATTTATTAAATGACTATTGGTTTGTTCAGTTCTATTTGTTTTTGAAACAATTTTAGCAATTTATATTTTCCTAAAATTTGTCCATTTTTTCGAGGTTTTCAAATGTAATGGCACAAAGTTGTCCATAGTATTCCATGATTCAAAAGATCTCTGTTGTATCAGAGTTATATTCCCCTTTTCATTCCTAATAATGTTTATTTGGGCTTGTTCTCTTTCTCTCTCTCCTGATCAGTCTTTCTAGGGTGTTTTTCAAAGAATTAGACTTTTGTTTTGTTTGTTATCTGTTTTTTTTGTTGTTGTTGTCATTATATATATACATATATATATGTATGTGTGTGTGTATATATATATATATATATATATATATATATATATATATGCCGCACCACACAGCTTGTGGGATCTTAGTTCCCCAACCAGGGATTGAACCTGGGCCCCAGCAGTGAAAGTGCCGAGTCCTAACCACTGGACCGCCAGGGAATTTCCATTGTCATTATATTTTCTACTTCCTTATCTTCTGCTCTTTTTTTCATTACTCGATTTCTTCAACTTCCTTTGGTTTACTATTGTTCTTTTAATTCCTTCTTAACCTGAACCTTCAGCTCATTTTAAAACTATTTTTATTCATAATTAATTCATTTAATGCTATACATTCTTCTCTAAGTACTTCTTTAGCTGCACCCTACAAGCCCTCATAGGTAATGGTGATGCTTTTATCATCATTCAGCTATAAGTATTTTATAATTTGTTATAATTTACTCTCTTATTCATGGATAATTTAGAAGTTTATGTGTGCATTTAGGGTTCAAATAAATGAAAAAATTAAAGCTACCTGTTATTATTGAAAATAAATGTAATTTTACTGCATTGTGATGTGATAAAACGGTATATAATGTTGACTTTGAGAAATGTTTAAGATTTCCTTTGTGAGCCGTTAATATTTGTTGTGTGCTTCAACTACTGAGCCCGAGTGCCACAACTACTGAAGCCCACACGCCTAGAGCCTGTGCTCCGAAGCAAGAGAAGCCACCGCAATGAGAAGCCTGCACACCTAAACAAAGGCCCAACGCAACCAAAAATAAACAAATAAATAAAAATAAAATAAAATTTTAAAATATTTGTGTGCTTGAAATAATGTAAATTCTCAGTTTAATGGTGTAAGCTTTTCTTGCCTCTTTATATATTAAAGGTTTACAACCACATTTTCAAATCCATAGTAATCTATAGTAATCTGAATCTGTAGAAATCAGCATTCAGTGCACAAAACAGAAACCACTCCAAGTATTTTAAGCAAAATGAGCATTAAGTTTTTACAGAGTCATTGGAAGGGCTGTAGGAGTGCACTTGAGGTTGGGTCTCTGCGATGCTGTCTATTGCTAGAACCACGTTTATGGTACACGGTTGTAACAAGCCAAAGAGTGGGACACCAGCACTGCCAACACAGACACTGCTTCCTAACATTCACAAAACCAGAGGCCAGTCATTGACACAGAAAAACTCGATGGCTCTAGGATTGTGCTTGTAAGCAATAACAGCCCAAGGAAAAGGACAATGATCTCTGCCTCTCATCCACCTTCTAGATCTTGCACTGTGGCACCAAGTGGTGGAAACTAATCCACATCTGGAACACTAGCTGTAAGAGACTCTGGGAAACAGTTTTTAGCTTTCCATCCTCTGCACACTAGGGTGTGGGAATAGATGCCGAGGGAGTCCTTCCACATTTTCCTCTATAATATATTAATTTTTCATCTACTTGATCTATCAGTTTCTGAGAGGTGTGTTTTTAAATCTCACACCATTATTGTGGACTTGTCAAGTTCTCCCTTTACTTCAGTACGTTCCTGCTGTATATACCTCAAAACACTTTTTAAAGTGCATACAAATTCATAAATAATTTTAAATCTTTTTAGTACATTATAACTTTCATCAGTGCCAAATGTTCTTTCTTCTTATTAATGTTATTTTGCTTTAATTCAGTTTTTCTGATATTAATATGAATACATTTCTGCCTTTCAGTCAGTATTTACCTGGTGTAATTTTTCTATTATTTTCAACCTTTACGTGTAGTTTTGCTTTTCACTATTCGTCTTGTAAACGGCATATAGTTAGGCTTTAGAAATCCAATCAGAGCCTCTTGTCTCCCATTAGTGTGTTTTACCTATTCATATGATTGGGACGACTGATATACTTGGTCTTATTTCTACCATTGCTCTTTATGCTTTCTTATCACGAATTCTCTGCTTTCTTTTTATTCCTTTTGCCTTCTTTAGGACTTGTCAAATTATACTTACCCCCTTTATTTTCCTCCACCAGATTGGAAATTATATTTTCCTATTTCTACTCTTTAACAGTTACCCTTAAATTTATAACATATGAACTTCCATTTATATTTATCCAAGAAAGTCTACATTGACATTTTTGTTCTTCTCCCGAGTAAGACAATTTCCTTTAACATGATTTCACCCCTCCTAAAAATCTCCATTTCTTTGCTATTTGAATTTCACCCTTTTTTCCCTTTCTTTTAAGACATATAAAATTATTCTTTAACTTTTTTACAGTCAATACTTACTTCAATTTATCACCAGGATTTACTTTTTTTTTTTTTTCCCTCTCAGATGCTTCTTGCATTGAACCCATAGAAGTGAAACTAGAGATGGAGTAACCACATGGGAGGATGCAGACAGGATGCAGGCGTCAGATGGTTTCTTTAGAAAATATCTATTGAACATTTGCTATGGGTCAGGACTTTCTGTATATTATCTCATTTAATATTCTCATCAGCACTATAAGGCATCATTATTCACTTTTTACAGAAGAGGAAAGCTGAGGTTCAAGTAGGTGAAGTAACTTCCCTAGGATCATGCACGATCTGAAGAGAAGTAGAGCTGGTAGTTCAACCTCAAGTCCAACGCCAAGGAAAGAGCATTTTGGTTTCCGTGAGGTTTTTTTTCCCCCTGCTAATAAGTCATTTCTCTTGGAATAATTTTAGGCTCCCAGAAAAGTTACAAACATAATATAATACATAATTAGTTTCATCATAGTCATTGGGTATATAGTACAGATTCTCATCACTGGTCCATACAAGGCCTCCCTTAAATTGCTTATGAATTTATGTATTTATTTTAATAATATAAAACAATCCATGGAGCCACTGCCCAATATGAAAAATAAAACACTGATAAGAACTTGCATCTACAATCTGGTCCTCCACACTTCAATCCACCCAAAGTGAATTTGAATCCTGTGTTCAGTGTTCTCTTGATTTCTTTTTTATGTAGTTTTATCAAATCTATATCTATTTCCCAAAAGTATATTTTTTTCTAGTATTCAATTTTTATAAAAAGGGTACCAGTTGAGTGTGATATTTGGCGATATACTTTTATTTTAATTAACTAATTAACTTATTTATTTATTTTTGGCTGGGTTGGGTCTTCGTTGCCATGCGCGGGCTTTCTCTAGTTGCGGTGAGCGGGGGCTGTTCTTCGTTGTGGTGCTCGGGCTTCTCAATGTGGTGGCTTCTCTTTGTTGCGGAGCATGGGCTCTAGGCGCATGGGCTTCAGTAGTTGTGGCATGCAGGCTCAGTAGTTGTGGCTCTTGGGCTCTAGAGCTCAGGCTCAGTAGTTGTGGCACACGGGCTTAGTTGCTCCGTGGCATGTGGGATCTTCCCTGACCAGGGCCCTGCATTCGCAGGCAGATTCTTAACCACTGTGTCACCAAGGAAGCCCTAGTGATAGACTTTTATCACTCAAAATTATGTTGCTAAATTCCATGCAGACTGTTGCACTTAACCTTACTGCATTCATTTTGACTGCTGTATAATACTCCATTGTATGTTATTCGAGAATTTCTGTGTCTGTTCTCCTGCCAGTGCTTTTGTGCCAACAGAAACATTCTTGTATCTCCTGACGTACCTGGTAAGATTATCTCTTGAATATGGAGCTGGGAGTGGAATTGCTGAGTCACAGTTGTCTTAGTTTGGGTCCCCTAAAGCAGAGCCTGAGACAAAAGGGATGCTGATAATTTATTTGAGGAGTCATGCCAGGAAGCAGGAAAGAGTGAGACAGGGAAGGAGGAAAATACAACATAAGGGAGAAATATTGAGGTGACTGCCGGGGGCTGGTTCCCAGAATTGTGGGCCTGAAGGATGGACAGCAGGGGCATTTATCTGCAGGCTCCTGAGCCCCATTGATCAAGGGATGCCCCCGGGATGCTAACTTCCCTACGTTTCTAGGCTGTGCTTGTGCATGGGCTGAGTGCTGCCACCCCCAGCCACCCAGTGGAGAAAACCCTGGGCAGAAAACAGAAAAATGTGTACCTATGCTGTGTGGGGAGCTGTCAGCACACGTGAGTCCTGAGCTGGGCGGAGGGGGTTTACAGCTGTGGCTTAAAGGTGAACTAAGGGGATGTGACACTGGCACCAGCGGCGACTACTGGATAGGATGGGTGAATGTTGGAGTTTACACCCTAATGCCCGACTGTGTTCCTAAGTAGTTGTGCCAACTTACACTCCCACCACCAACGTGGGAGAAACCCAATGACTCTGCATCCTAACAGTGCCGTTTTCTCACTTCTTAATGACCACTTTCTTTTTCTTTTTTTTTTCTTTTCTTTTATTTTATTGAAGTATAGTTGATTTGCAATGTTGTGTTTATTTCTGCTGTAGAGCAAAGTGACTCAGTTATACATATATATACATTCTTTTTCATATTCTTTTCCATTATATTTTATCACGGGATATTGGATATAGTTCCCTGTGCTATACAGTAGAACCTGTTGTTTATCCATTCTATATATAATAGTTTGCATCTGCTAGTCCCAAACTCCCAATCCATCCCTCCCCCAACCCCCTCCCCCTTGGCAACCACAAGTCTGTTCTCTATGTCTGTGAGTCTGTTTCTGTTTAATAGAAAAGTTCATTTGGGTTAATGACCACTTTCTAATTCTTAGTAGCCTGCCTCTCTCTTTCTCTTTCTCTCTCTCTCTCCCTCTCTTTCTTCTTTCTATTTTTTGGGGGGTCATATATTTCCTTTACATTTTTAAGGAAAAACAAATCTTTTATTTTTTCAAGGAGTAGTTTATCTGTTGAGAGTGTCAATTGCCTGGGACGTCGCTGGTGGTCCAGTGGGTAAGACTCTGTGCTCCCAAAGCAAGGGGCCCGGGTTCGATCCCTGGTCGGGGAACTAGATCCCTCATGCACGCTGCAACTAAGAGTCCGTATGCCGCAACTAAGACCCGGCGCAGCCCAAAATAAATAATAATTTTTAAAAAAGAGAGTGTCAATTGCTACAGAAGAACCTGGAAATATAAAGACTAAGAAAAGGCCCAGCGTATCACTTGTATGTGGAATTGAAAGTATGACACAAATGAACTTATTTATGAAACAGAAACAGACTCCCACACACATAGAAAACAAACTTATGGTTACCAAAGGGGAAAGGGGGTGGGGGAGGGATAAATTAGGAGTTTGGGATTAGCAGATATAAACTACTATATATAAAATAAACAACAGGGCCCTACTGTATAGCACAGGGAACTATATTCAATATCCTGTAATAAACCATAATAGGGAAAAGAAAAAAAAGAAAGAAAGGGCCCATCGTGAAGCCCGGTGGGTATTGGTGACTCCAGCAGGAGTGGCTGTGCTGGGTGTGTGGGGAAGGGGTGAGGGTTGAGTTGATCAAAACTCAGAGGGGTAAGGGGTGGGGTGACAGAGGAAACCAAGCAGGCACTTTGATAGCAAAAGGAAGGAGAGGATTGCAAGGTCAAGGGGAGAGGATTTCCAGAAAAGGGAGCATTGAGTTTACGGCCAAGTGAGAAGGAAACAGGGAAGAGGAGATGATGGAGATGAAGGAGCAAGGGGCTGCCTCAGTGTTTAGAGCATGTGGGCAGTACAGCTCTCTCCTCTTGCACAAAGAGCACTGACTTTGGAGTCAGCCAGACGTAGGTTCAAATCCCAGGGCTGCCATCAGTGAGAGGGCGGCAATGCACCTGGCAGAGTGACGTGAGGAGCACCTAGACCAGTAGCTACTCAACACTTGGTGGTTCTTTCCCTCCCTCCCCCTCGCAAAGTGTCTGAGGCCCAGTCTAGATTGGCAGGCTGGGAGGTGACACTTGGCTGCCGGGCCGGAAATTCCATGCGTTGGAGGAAGGGAAGGGGATGGGGAGAGCTGAGGCCTGGAGCCCAGATGGGAAGAAACAAAGGGGTTCCTGAGAATCAGGGAGAGACAGGGTGCTGATGGAGGAGGCCGAGGTGTTGCTCGTATGGCAGAGAAGTTGCCACTGATTGAGGGCTCCGGGGCTGGGCCTTCCTGGCTGGGCACCAGCCGAGTGAGTAGATGTGGAGTCCTGACACAAAGGGCCTTGTCCTCCCTGTCCAAGAGGCGCCATCTCCGCTCCCAGCCTCTAGCCAGGGACGCTGGGTTCCTGCCCCACCTGGTCCTCCTCCTATATCCCCCTCCCAGTGTCCTGGGGCCCATCCACTGAGTCCTCCCAGCCAGAAACCTGGAAGCCAGACTCACCTGTCATCAGCCGTGAGGTCTATCAATTGCACCTCTCCCTCTGCTTTTCCCAGCAGTTCCCAGGGTTGGGGGCCTTCCTGGGGCACCAGGCAGCTCTCATCTGGCAGGATTCCCTCCAGTCAATTACTCAACGGGCTGGGCCTTGGCTCTGCTCTTTCCCTCTGGCTACCACACTGGATTCCACTATGGATTCATCTAGGGGGAAGCTCAGTCTTCACTCCCTGAGATGAGCTGATTTTTGTAAATTGGCTTCTCCAGCCGCTGGGGAGGGCCAGAGAGGACAAAGTTCATTTTCCATGGATGCCTTTGTGCACTTTCTTCCACCTGGCTTCACAAGCTGTGGAACCCAGGGAATGAAGGGACTGATCTGGACCACACTAAGCAGCCAGGAGGCGAGCCCCTGGAGGGAGAACAGAAGTCACTGGGAGCTAAGCTTCCCCGGAGGCACCCCCTGCACGGCCAGCTCCGGGCCAGCTCCTGCCAGCCAGCAACAGCACTACTGCTATGCACTGCACGCCCCAGCCCCAGAGATCTTCAGCGGAAGGCAGTGGGGCTGCTCGCTCATAGGTCACAGTGCTGTCCCCTCCACCGAGACCAGCCTGGACGGGCCTCTGGCTCAACATCGCTCCGCCTCCCAGGTTCTCTGATTTGCTGAAGGACATGTTCTATGTGGTTGACTCATGAACTGGAAAACCAGAAGCAGACCCTCTGGGCCCCAGGCAAGAGGTTCCGGAACACAAGGATGCAGCCCCTCCTCCTGAGGCTTGGTCTCGTCTGAAGGTGGAGATGCACCACTGTATCTCAGGACTCTGCTGAGGCTGCCAGCTGCCTGGACCCCAGCCCCAGGGACTCCTCTAGGCACTTTTGCTCCTCTGACTCAAGGTCATGCCCCTGGACACCGTGAACTCTGTAGCCAGGGATCCCAGTCAAGGTTGCTGGGCACTGCTGGGCCTCTGACAGAGCCCTCCCAAGATGCTGCTTGAGCCCGGCTCCCCCTCTAAGACCCGGGCCATGGTTGAAGGGACTGGATTTCCTGTGCCTCTGAGCTCCTAGCAGCTGAGGCGATCAATGGCCAGATGCTCCAGGGTTCCTGATCCCCATCCCACAGGGTCGTGGACAGACGCAGTCAGCAGTAACCCCGGGCTGTGGCCACTGCAGGTGGGCATGCCTGTTTTGTTTTTTTTTTTTTGCGGTACGCGGGCCTCTCACTGGTGTGGCCTCTCCCGTTGCGGAGCACAGGCTCCGGACGCGCAGGCTCAGTGGCCATGGCTCACGGGCCCAGCCGCTCCGCGGCATGTGGGATCTTCCCAGACCGGGACACGAACCCGCGTTCCCCTGCACCGGCAGGCGGACTCTCAACCACTGCGCCACCAGGGAAGCCCTCATGCCTGTTTTTATGCAAAGCTGCTGGCACCCTGCCCAAGATTGCTGATGAACACTCGTCGTATCAACATGACTGCTTAGCACTGTCGACCTTGATCACCTGGCTGAGGTTGCGTTTGCCAGGTTTCTCCACTGAAAAAGTTATTCTGTGTCCCCCTCCCCCCCACCATTGTACATAGGAAGGCGGTCACTGTGTGTAGCACACACTTAAGCAGTGGGGCGTTATTCTCCACCTCCCTGAGGGCGGAACGTCTACATAAATTATTTGGAAATCCACATGGGGCATTTGTCTCTTCTTAATACATTTCTTTACATCATTTGTTCAATCATTTATTTGTATCAGTAAGGACTCATGGATATTTATCGTACACTTTGGGTTGTAATCCAATGCTACTTTCTTTCTTTTGTCAGTCAAACTGGTCCAGCTTTGGTCACCGGGAGCTCTTTCAATTGGCTCCTATGTCCCTTTAACATTTGATGTACCCCCATTATTGTATGTGTGTCAGGGGACGGGTATATTTCCTATCTCCTTGGAGACTTTTGATGTCAGATATCAGATGAAGCTGAGACTCAGACTGACCCATCCCCCTTCACTCACCCCTGCCCCTTGCTGCTGGGGCATCCCCAGCCCTGGCTGCACCTCTGACCATGGGGGACCTCGAAGCTGCTGGACACACCTGAACTTTGGACCCTGCCCTTTCCTCCCTCCCCAGCCACTGCCCTGCAGAAACAATGCCCTTTCCCCTGGTTGAGTCTGTCTGCCAGTTCCGGCCCCAGAAAACTTTGTAACCGTAGTGACGTAACTGCTGTCCTCAGTATGTGTGAATAAACTTATTTAAAGAACAAAACAAAATAAAAATTCTGCCTCTATGATCTTTGCAACCTACCTTATCTTCTTCATTCCTGGACTTTATTTTTTTTTTTTTTTTTTTAAATTTATTTTATTGAAGAATAGTTGATTTACAATGTTATGTTTATTTTCTCCCGTTGCGGAGCACAGGCTCCGGACGCGCAGGCTCAGCGGCCGTGGCTCACGGGCACAGCAGCTCCACAGCATGTGGGATCTTCCCGGACCGGGGCACGAACCCGTGTCCCCTGCATCGGCAGGCGGACTCTTAACCACTGCGCCACCAGGGAAGCCCCATTCCTGGACTTTAGATAAATGTCCTTTTGCCTAAAACTGTTTTTATTACTCGCCCTCCCATCTGGTCAGGGTAGCATCAAGGTCTCTGCAATCAACCAGACTCGGATTCCAATCCTAGTGGCCCCGGGCAGTTACTTGACCTCTCAATAGCTCAGTTTTCTCATCTGTAAAAGAGAAATAATAATAGCCTCCAAACAGCTACCATTGAATGAGCCCCCCAAAGTCTGTTAGGTGATAACTTATGAGATGCACCTAATACTCCTAACACACACAGTAGGTGCTCAATAAATGGAAGCTATTACCGCTATTAGTAGTGGGAGTAGTCCCAGTCTCTCCCTCAAATCCATCCTCTACTTCTAAAGCTCATACATGACAATATCATTTTCCCACTCACAATCTTTCCAGAATCCAGAATCCAGAACCCCCTGGGATTCAAGATCTTACAGAATCTTGCCCTGCTCTAGGCCTTGGCCTCATCTTCCTTCTCAACCCAAATCTCACTGGACTATTCACTGTTCCCCAAAGAGGCCTTGCACGTCACACTTCCCTGCCTTTGCCTGTGCTGTTCCCTCTGCCAGGCTTTCTTATCTGGAGACTCCCAGGTTGGAAAGAGCATGGACTTCGAGTCCCACAAACCTGGGTGTAATCTGCATTTGGACCCTGACTCTGCAGCTTATCAGCCATGTGACCTCAAGCGAATTCTCTAACCTCCTCAAGCCTCATTTTCCTTACTCATAAAATGACGATGATAATAGTAGTCATTTCATAGGAATGTTGTGAAGATTTCAGTAGATAATCCATGTGGAGCATGTCGCATAATGCCCAGCACACAGAAAATACTTAATAAACAGTCCTTGTCTTTCTTCTTACTAATATCAGGCAGCCAGAAGTTGCCTGCTCTGCCGGGCTCTGTTTATTGATGGATTCAAGGCTAAAAATAGAACTGCAGCCTTGGGGAGTAGGTCCTTCTGGAGCCAGGAATTGATGCCCTTGGTATGGTGGATGGGGAAGGAGCCAGCTTCTCCCTCTGGGGGCTGCTCAGAGAAACACAAATCTTAGTGCCTCTGGCCTTTCTCCGTTATTCCCAGGGCAGGCATGTGGAGGCTGGACCAGCCCAGGCTGACGAGCTCTCCTAGCAGAGCGCTCTGCAATCCCACGAGCTGGCTGCTAACTCCAGAGCTGACATTCACTGGCTCTGTGACCTTGGAGTGGCAACTTTCCCTGTCTGAGGATCATTATTACTCCGAGCCCGGGCAACTGACAATGGTAATAACAAACAGATTACATGCACAGGGGCATTGAAGCCAAGGACCAGCTCTAGGACTTTGGGTAATGACTCCCCTCTCTGAGCTTCGGTTTCCGTATCTCTGAAATACTCACAGTAGTTCAGACCCTACAAGGCTGTCATGAGGGTCTAGAGAGGCCATGGCCAGCCGTCGCTGACAGCAGTGGAACCTGATGGGAACCTGACTTATCTAATGGCGCATCTTCCCACCTGAGGGTGTAAGGAGCTGAGACAGAAATTCTGTAGCTATTGATCGACCAGCTTTGGAAAATGCAAAGAAATGCATTCAGCAGAAAAACACCTCATGTCTTTTGCTGCTAACAGGCAGGCCCTGCCAGTGGATAGACCACTTGTGTGCAATCGACTTCCC
Source organism: Tursiops truncatus (assembly GCF_011762595.2). Lineage (NCBI taxonomy): Eukaryota > Metazoa > Chordata > Mammalia > Artiodactyla > Delphinidae > Tursiops > Tursiops truncatus. The sequence goes on along the minus strand of NC_047034.1, from coordinate 158,815,806 downwards.
TTGCTGTCAGTTCAGTGCTCTGGGCGAGTTGTCTTGTCTCCCAGAACAAGATGCTGAGTTAACTAAAGCAGATCCTGAATTGCGGGCAGGAGTCCCCATTTTCCCTTCTGCAGTAGTAGTCTTAACAGCGAGGTCAAGGGCAAACAGCTGGCTTCCAGGGGCACTGAGCCCTCCTTCCCCACAAAGACACAGACGTGGGGGGCTCAGATGGCCCACAACCTCCAGGCCACACAACCTGGGTTGCTTCTCCCCTTCTTCCCTTCCTGCGACAGGCCCTGTCAGGCTGTAGCCCTCCCTTATTTCTGACCATGAGATGGATACAGAATTGCGTGACAGTAACATTAACAAAAATACACAAGCCCATCGCCTTGCAGTCCTCAGGGCAGGAAGATAGTACAGCAGTCGCTGCAAGAGATCAAGAGCCTGGGACCCGGGCGCCACATGCAAAGGCTTCCTTCCCAGCCACCTGCAAATGGTGCACCTGACAAGGGGAGAGGAAATCATGTTCTTCTACCTGAAAGATGGAAGACTGGATGGTCACCTGAGGCCAGCAAGCCCTGTAGGACTGAACCCACTAGGCAGGGGGCGCTGATCCAGGGGCATCTAGGAGGAGATGCTGGCTCTGGATTCTCACTCTCCTGGGTTCGGATCTCGACTCCACCACTGGGGAACCCTGGGAAAACCCCCTGGTTTCCCTGGTGTGCGTATTTATTTGTTTGTCGACATATTCACAGTATTCTTGCTTGCAGACAGTGGAGTCCACTCTGGCCAATTTAAGTAGAAAGAGAATTTACTTAGGGATGTTAGGCTCATTGGATGATGGAGAACTGAGCTCTAGATGCAGCTCAGGAGCATCTCCAAGAAGCACATTGCAGAACTTGGACTGATGGGGGAGCTGCTGCTGTCACAGACCCCGGAACCAGTACTGCCTTGGCCACCACCCAGGCCAGCAAAAGGTGTGCCCCACGTGTAGCTGTTCCCACACATAGCCATCTCCTGGTTGGTGGTCTCAGGGGGTGAGTGTGATTGGAGGAAAGTAGGTCACACATCTGCACGCTTCAAGGAGGGCTGACTTCTGCTTCGGGAAGGAGAAACTCAAGATATAAGGGCTCATCAACAGATAGAAAGGAATTTTTTAAACTGTTAAGCAGTGATGAATGACAAATGTTCAGTACATCTTTCTTGTCTGTTTCCCCCACCTTGAGCGAAAGCTCCATGGGGCAGGTATCTTGAATGTCCTATTCACCTCTGGATCCCTAGCACCTAACATGGAGCCTGTGATGAATACACAGATAAATAAAATGTGGATAATGAAAGAACCACCTGTACTTTGAGGCTACTGGCCAAATCACAGTCTCTCAGGGGGGTCACCGCTTCATGCCTTTGGAAAAGCTGCTCCTTCTTTATGGCATGCCCGTTCCTCCACAGCCCCTTGCCTGAGGGTGAAGTTGTCTTCATCTTTCATTTCTCAGTTTCGACACCTCCTCCTGGAGGCCTTCCTTGATGTACAGCTCCATCCCTACCACTGCTGTCCTCACCACCATCACCACTCTGGGGATGCCCTGGAGAGCTGGCTTAGTCTGGTGGTTAGGAAGGCAAGCTCTACAGCCTGACTGGCTGATTTCAAATACTGGCTTCAGCTCTTACTAGCTGTTGGAGCTTGGATAAGTCTTATAATCATTCTGAGGGTCATTCTCCTCATCTATCAAATGGGGATAATAACAGTATTTAAGTCACAGAGTTGTTGTGCGGCTTAAATGAGAGAGTGTATGCAAATTCTTAGAAGGGGGCCTGGCGCAGAGAGAGAGCTCAGTCCACTGCTGGTGCTGGTGCAACCCTTACTGTTCTGGCACTTACTGGGGCAACATCGTGACTGTGTTCACGTCTGTATCCCCAACTTGAGACCTTCTGGAAATCAGGAGATGGGGTGTCCTTTACTCCCTCCCCCCACCTCTCCATGTGCCTCTTTTACTCATGGTGTTTGTTGGTTAAACAATGAACTCAACCAAGGAAATCACAAACACAAAGACTGATAGATGAAACACTTAGTTTGTCTATTAAGAAAACAACTAAAATTAAACTGTCCCCAGGGAGTGGGGAAAATGACAAATGGTTAATGTCTATATTATGTAAAGATTTCATACACAGCAATAAAAAATATCTGAGTTGCTAAGAGAAGTCCAGACAAAGGTCATGAGCAGGCAAGTCAGGTGAGGAAATAGCAGGAGTAAGTAAACGTGGAAGAATATTCAACCTTTAGTAGGAGAAACACAAATGAGATACCAATGAAAGCAACAATAATATAGACTACAGAATTCGATACGGAATTACTTACAACACTGAAAAATGTCCAATAGCAGAAGAATGGCGACATAAATGATGACACATTGGTTCAGTGGCTCGTCCACTATGAAATAATCATGAAAATGTTGAAACAAGTGCTTAGGATACAGTAAGTGTACAAGCAGACTGCAAAATTAAATTTAAAGCATGATCACAAGTGCAAAATGTTCATCTGGACTTGATGAAGGCTTGGCAGAAGCTTTCTGAAAATTTCAAGAAAATGAAAACAGTTGCCTTGATTTAAAAAAAAAGAAGCTTTGCTAAGTATCCACCATACACCAGACACTATGCCAAACGGCTTCCACATATGTGATCTCACTTACTTCCACAACTGTCCCCAAATCCCCATGAGGTAGAAACTGTTCCCCTTTACAGGTTAGGCAACTAAGGCAGAGAGAGGGGGGTAACAGGCTGCCCGAGGTGGTATAGCCAGGAATCGGCAAAGAGGGCTGCCAAGCCTGGTGTGCTGGACTCCAAGCCCAGGCCTCTTTCCAGCACATCAGATGTGTAAGATGGATGCGGTCCAGTGGCTTTTCTTTCTTTTTAAACATTGCCTTTAGTGCTGTTTAAAGGTCCTTTGTGCAATCAAAACACAATTAAAAGAACAACCGAAGCTGTCTCAGGAAGGCAGCTTAGCCCTGTTCCCTCCGGAGAGTTCTGTGGACCAGTGCCCCACCCCGCCACTGGCCGACGCCCTAACAATACCAGGAAACAACCCTGCTGAATCTTCTGTCCCTCTTCGTTGGATTAAACACTCCTGGGGAGGAGCCTGGCCTTTCTTCACAAAGACCCTCCTTCCATCCCTGGGAGTCCCAGGAACTCTGGCTACCCCTGCAATGAGGATCCCAGTACTATTGTCAGGATTTCAAAAGGCCAAATGGCAATTGTGCTTTCACCCTGAACAAAGCCTCGTGGGCTACTGAAGTGCCCGGTTTCACTGCTTGGATGGAATTAGAGCAGCATGGGGGGAAAGATCACGATGTGTCCTGACTGTGCACCAGGAGGAAAGGTGATGAGCACTGGAGCATTTGACAGGGTTGTGGAACCCCAGCTGGGAAGTCAGGGAGAGCTCCTTGGGGAGGTGACTCTCTCAGCTGAGATCCGGAGGATGTGTAGGAGTCAGCCAGGTAAAGAGCAGAAGGAAGGGGGAGAAGGATGAGTAAAAGCCCTGAGGCAGGAAAGATCTTGGGCTTCCAAGGAAATGATAGAGTGCACTGTGGACAGAGTGGAGGGCAATGAAAACGAGACCAGAGAGGTCAACAGAGGCTGATCCCACAGCGCTCATAGACTCGACGGGCAGCCACCGTAGAGGAGAGAAGTGGAAGTATTCATGATGCAGTTGGAACGTCTTATTTGAAAATGATCAAGTTGGTCCTTCCCCACTTCTCTTCCCAGAAAGCAACACAAAGGGGGGAAAAGATGCAAAGGCCATCTTTGAGGAAACCAGGAGAGATCTGAATCTGGAATCACAATTCGGTGGAAAAGCAGGTAACAGCAGGGCAGGTCGGAAAGGGGCTCAGGAGGAAGCAGAGAATTCATCTTTCAGAGTGAGATGGTGAGGGGCACGCCACCAGGGAAATGGAATGGATGGGGTGGGTAGAGGCCCGTGCCAGGAGCTTCCCTGGACCTGCTTGGGTTTCGTGAAACAGAGGAGTTGAGGCTGAATTAAGAATCACACAGACAAATGAGGTTTGGGGGAGGGGAGGGACTCTAAACGGCGAAACGCCCTACCATGATCAGCAACCAGGTAAAGGCTCAAAGAACTCATACACACTCCTGAGTCATAAGAATAACTCCTGCTATCCTGAAACAGCTCTGGCCCCTCCCCAGCATAAACCTCTTGCAAACAGCTGGTCCAGGGAAAACTTGCACCACTCAAATATTAGTAATCAACAATGAACCATCTCAAGTGGGGTACACAGATACAAGAAACAAAACAAGAGGACAAGAGCAAGCAAAGGCATCAAATGAAGAACCAAATAAACAAAAACCAAAGAACGTTCAGCAGAATAAAACCAAACCAAAACAAAAATCCTCTATGAAGCATTTATTTCTACAAAACAAGAGTACAGAGAAGAAATCTAAGAGCCCGTGGAAATAACAGCAAGATGACAAAAGGAAATAAAACAAGCTGTCAGGGTTCAGGGAAATTACAATGTCACAGAAATGAAAGCCAAGGTGAAAGTAGCACGAAAGAAACAGACTCTGCTGAAACACAATAAGGGACAGAGGGGAGAGAAATAAGGAGAGTGAGAAAAATGAACTGAAAAGTTTTTTTTCTTTTTAATTTAACTGATGAAAGAAAATGACAAAGAGAAACCGTATGTACCTAACAGAGGAAGTAAACCAAAATAATGGCATCAAACAATGATTACAAGATATAATTCAAGAAAATATTTTAGGAAAAAAAAAAAAAGAGACATTAAAAAGTAAATGAGACCCAGAGAAACAGACTTGAAATGATCCATACCAAATATATTCTAATAAAGTGATGAGATTTCAAAGTTCAGAAAGAATCTTTTGGGCAACTCCATGAAAGGGGACAAGTCACTTACAAGGCAGGGACACCAGGCTGGCCTCTGACTTCTTCGTGACAGCATCCAGCATTAGAATTCAATAGAGCACCACCTACAATGTCAGCCAAGGAGAGAAAGTGTGACTCAAGAATTTTATTTTCAGCCAATCTGTTGATCCACTATAAAGGCAGAAGACAACATTTTTGAACACATGTGGGAGTTTAGAGGCTGAGGCCTAGATTTGTTGGAAGAATGGGACTTTTTTTTCCTTTTGGTGACCTGGAGTCTTAGGGTTCATTTATGTGCTTGTTCAACAGACACTTACAGACCCTTGTATGTGTTGGGGCCTGTGCCCCAGACTGTAAAAGGGTCTTATACCAAATGCTAGAGAGGGTAGGAGGAAAGCATCCTTGGAGAGGTGAGCTGGCCTTTGAAAGATGAGTGGGAGTACATGAAAGGAAGGGTATCCCAGGCAAAAGGAAGAGCATTATGCAAAGGCAGGCAGGCATAAAGGCACAGGACAAATATTATAATTCAAGATACCATCAAGGGTGTGTTCTATAATGTACAGACATTTGGAATGAGAAGAGTGGGTGAACCCTGAAGACATAGGATTGGGAAAGGGTAAGAGGCCTTGAATGCTGGGTTTTTGTTTTTGTTTTTTAATGCTTAAACTTTACCCCATAGGCAATGTGGAGTCCTGGAATGGTTGAAGCATGAAAACCATTGTTTAGTTGCAAGAAGAAAAGGATCAGAGGTTCTGTGAGGACTCAGATTTTACCATTCCCACATTTTCTTAAGCTAGCATTCATCTCGGATGGCGCACATTCTAACCATTCTTTTTTTTTTTTTTTTTTTTTTTGCGGTACACGGGCCTCTCATCGTTGTGGCCTCTCCCATTGCGGAGCACAGGCTCCGGACGCACAGGCTCAGCGGTCATGGCTCACGGGCCCAGCCTCTCCGCGGCATGTGGGATCTTCCCGGACCTGGGCACAAACCCGTGTCCCCTGCATCGGCAGGCGGACTCTCAACCACTGCGCCACCAGGGAAGCCCCTAACCATTCTTTTGAAAGTCAGGAACAAGGCAACGTTGCCCACTATTACTGTTTTTGTTCTATGTTGTATTGAAAGTTCCAGCCATCACAGAAAGAAGAAAAAAAAAGTAAAAACGTAAGGATTACTGTGAACATCTAAATATTGTTCATTGCTGAGTCAAGGAGTAAACTTGTATATTTCCTTACTTCTGCATCTTTATGTTTTTCCTGGCATTTTAAATTATCTTTCCTTTGTTCTTGCCTTTATTATTGAGAATTTTCCCAACAACTCAGTCAGGTCAGTAACCTTATCCGCATTTTACAGAGAGTGAAGGAGGGGTTGACAAAGTCCACAGCCGATACACGGTGGAGCTGAGGTCTTACCTATCTTGATGGGATGACTCTCAACTCCTAGGCTGGCTGTACTCAGAGAAGGAATACATACTGGGGAGACGGTGGTGTAGTGAGGGTGTGACTCAGTCATTTGACCTTCACCAAGTTCACGAAGAGGAGGATGGTTGCAGAAAATCCCAAAGGGCACCTAATCAGTGAAGATTCTGTAAAATGATGGATGGAAGGCCAGCTACTCTGGCCAATATTCAACTCCCCAAAGGAGACAAGCAACCTCTCTCCAGCCTCAGGACTTTTGCACATGTTGTCCTCTTGCCTAGAATGCTCTTCTCTGCTCTTCATGCGCCTGGCACCTCCTCATGCTTCAGGGCACCACTTCATTCCCCTCCTCAGAGAGCTTCCCCAGTTACTCTTCATCTTTACTTCCCTGGATTGCTCAAGGCTTTGTTACCAAGTGAGGCTCCCTCCTCCCTGAGGGAGGCTGTTTCTTGGAGGCTTCCTAGGCCTCATGCAAAAATGCCCTGGGCTGTCCACCTCACCAGGTCATCAGATTGGTCCATTCCTGTAGGGGTCCCAGTCTGGGTGCCAGGAGACGCCATCCCAAGCCCCTGCAGAAATATAGGAAGTAAAGCACTTGGACAATTCCATGTTCTTTGGCGCCTGAAAGTAGAGAGCTTTTTTTTTTTTTTGGCTGCGCTGCACAGCTTGTGGGATCTCAGTTTCCTGACCAGGGATTGAACCCGGGCCATGGCAGTGAAAGCGCTGAATCCTGACCACTAGACCACCAGAGAACTCCTGTAGAGAACTTCTTTTTGAGCACAAATGAGAACCCCTCAGGGACTTCCTCATCTCCTTCTCGCTAAACCCCACATCGAATCATCAACTTATTCAATAAATTTCTTCAGTGCCTCCCGTGTGCCAGGCCCAGGCTAAGCACTGACTCTACACACAGGGCAGGTCACTCACTGCACAAGGGCACCCAGTATGGGACAAGTGGGGGCTGAGTTGCAGCGCATGAACCAGTCACCAAGTTGGGGGCTCACAGAGCTGTGTCTGTTCAGAAGGATGCCTTGTTTGAACTCCCTGGAAAGCACCGTATGGGCAAGCAGCAGCCCTGCACATTGATGAATTAAACCCATATGGACCCTGCCCGTGTGGAGTTACAGTCCGGTGGGAGACAGACAATTAATTAAACAACTAAATATATAATTAGAATTCACCCTTATTTTGCTCGTGAGGACACTGAGCTTCTGAGAAGCTAAACAACTGGCCCAAGGCCACACAGCTAGTGAGTGACAGAGTCAGGGTTCAAACTCAGGTCTCCTGGCTCCAAAGCCACAATTTGCTCTGCAGAGTGAAAGAGGCTTTTTAACTACATCAGCATTAATGTTGAGCTTCGGTCCCGACCTCCAGCACCTCCGTTTCTCCCTCTGACCCCTTTGATGACAAACTCAGGTTTCTCTGCTGCCTATTGCAGAGGCTTTTGGTGAAATGACTCATGCAATTCTTCCTGTCTCATGTGTCTTTTGGACGCTGTCATTCATCTCAGGGGCTGGGCTGGGGACAGACCTGAGTGACAGCCCTGTGCTACACTCATGATTCCAGTCACAGTGGCAACTAAAGCCACTATATATCTAGGAATAAGCTGATGTGAGTAAAATTATAAAACTTTACTGAAGGACATAAAAGGAGATCTGAATAAATGGAGAGACACACCACGTTCCTGGATGGAAAGACTCGGTATTATAAAGATGTCACTTCTCCCCTAAGTAACCTATAAATTTCATGTGATTTCAATCAAAATATCGAAGGTATTTTTAAAATAAATTTATTTATTTATTTTTGGCTGCATTGGGTCTTCTTAGCTGCATGTGGGCTTTCTCTAGTTGCAGCGAGCAGGGGCTACTCTTCGTTGCGGTGGCTTCTCTCGTTGCGGAGCACAGGCTCTAGGCACGCGGGCTACGGTAGTTGTGGCTTGCAGGCTCTAGAGCGCAGGCTCAGTAGTTGTGGCGCACGGGCTTAGTTGCTCCGCGGCACGTGGGATCTTCCCGGTCCAGGACTCGAACCCGTGCCCCCTGCATTGGCAGGTGGATTCTTAACCACTGCACCACCAGGGAAGCCCTGGAAGGTATTTTTTTTATGGAATTTGACAAGCTGATTCTCAAGTTATACTAGAAGAAAAGATACGTAGAAAACACACCAAGTAGAAATCAATTTTAGAATTTTTTATTGTAGTAAAATACACATAACATAAAATTTACCATTTTAACCATTTTAAAGTATATAGTTCAGTGGCGTTAAGTACAGTCACATTGTTATGCGACCATCACCCCCATCCATCTCCAGACCTATTTTATCACCCCAAACTGAAACTCTGTACCTATTAAACAGTAACTCACCATCTCTCCCTTTCCCCACATGAAAAAAAATTTAATGAGTAAAATTAAGGGACAACTGCCAATCCAGAAATAAAAATACTTATAAAACAAGAGAAATTATATTATCTATCTATCATAAGTCTAGCATTTCAAATCCACAAGGGAAATATAGACTGTTTAATCAATGGCATGAGGACAAATGACTGTCCAATTTGAAAAATATAAAATTGGAACTCTACCTCACACCAGACACACATACAAAGTACCTTTGATTTAAAGAACTAAATGCTAAAAACCTCATAAACCATTAGAAGAAAAGCGGGACAGGTGAATAGATTTGACTACATAGAAACATTTCACTTCTGAATGACAGGAGACTATAGGAGCAAAGTTAAAAGACATGTAACAGACTGGGAAACAAACCTGCCATAGACATGGAGGAAGGCAACACAAGCACAGCTCAAAGCAACTATTTCGCTTTTATTTTCCCCACTTCCTCAGCCAATCAGAGGTTCCACTTTACCTCCAGGAGAATTAGTGCTTTTATAGCTGGAATGTAAAAAGAGGGAAACAGCCAACGTTCAGATGTCATTGTTTTTTTAACTTCCCAGATAGTCTGCTGAAGCTCACATCAGAAACCACACTTTTGAAAGGCAGAGCCTTTGATTTTCAAGAGGCTGCTTTTGCCGAGAGAAGAAAATGCTATTGAGAATCGAAAGGGAAGGTCCTGAAGGAAGCAGGAGAAAGAGTTTATGCCTTAACTACAGATTGAAAAGAGAACAGAGAAGACCCACACCATGTGCCACCTGGGAAGTAAATGGGGTCACCGGGCTGGGAGAGGGAAAAGGATCAGGATGAGGCATGACCTTGGAAGAGGTCAGGGGGGCTTGGGATGAGGGAACCGGACCTGTGGGACCACAAGAAAGGGAAGGGAGTCAGTGCCCAGAGACTTCTGAGCCCTCTCCATCAATCACCGCTACCAGGGGGCTTTATGGGCACTGGACCGTCACCAGTAGAGGCTCTGGGGCCACTTAAGTAGGCACCAGGGGCCACCTTGGCTGAAGAGCCACATTAGCCATTGGCTCTTCGTTTTTGAGCCCGCGTGAGAATCTGCCAAGACGCTTACAGACCACGGTGGTGCCCCTCCCCACATCCCACTGGCCCAGTGACTCCTGGCAGCTAGGGGGCTGGTTCTGTGCACCTTGCCCGCACCCTGACCCCCACTTCAAATGCGTCTTGTGGCTTCCCTGGGCTTTTCTGCCTCGGCCTTCTCTTTAGCTGGGGAAGGCCTCTCAGCCTTCCAACAGGCATAGTTTGGAAATGTAGGAAGCTGACGTCCCTGGAGCTACCTTCCACCGTGGGGGACGGGAGTCCTGGATAAACGCCTCAGCTTCTGGCCTTAAGAGGCACAACTCCAAGGCCTCCTCCTCGCTGGTCCTCAGAGGGGCTCCAGTGGGATTCGGCCCATTGCCCCCAGTGGTAACCAGCTCAGAGAACAGCATGTTGAAGAAATCATTTGTCCTGTAGGATGTCCCCCATTCTGGGTTTGTCCACCTGCTTCTGTGTGTATCATTCACCTCGTCCCTCCATCCCCAGGATTTCCTGTCACTAGAAGTCAACTCTTCCGGCAAGGCACCAGAGCAGCTGGCATTTGTGCCTGGCCAGCTCCTCTTGGCCAATCCTGGAGGCCACTTGCAGACGGGCTGTACCAAAGCCCTTCATTTTTTTTTCTTTTTCTTTTCTTTTCTTTTCTTTTTTTTTTTTTTTTTTGGCCGCACCACGCTGCCTGCAGGATCTTAGTTCCCCAACAAGGGATCGAACCAGTGCCCCCTGCAGTGGAAGCCCAGAGTCCCCCCAGTGCCCTTCTGAGTCTTGCATCCTGAGGGCATTCTCTGGTCCTGAGAGGAGCCGGGGTATTAATACCCCAGGAGCGATCTTTGACCAGAGCAGGGTGGGGGCGGGTAGCTCAACACTTCCAGCTTCCTTGCCTCTCAGAGGAGGTTTCTAACATATGTCCTGCACAGCATTTCAGAGGGTGCCCAGAAGAACTGGGTCCCAGCTGTTTGAGTGGTATCCCACTCATTAATTCATTTTTATTGGGTTTCTACCTTCCCTGCCTCACCTCCCCACTCCCTTAAAGATACTTCCTCTGATCATCTCCCAAATAAACTATCTGAACCCAAATCCTCTTCCTAGGGTCTGCTTTTCTGAGGGAATCCAAGCACAGGCAGACACTTGATAGGCGGGGCTGTCGCATGACACCACATCAGGAGACACACATAGCGGTGCTAAGATTAACCAGTGAGCTCAGGCGGTGACAGCCTGACCCTTCCATGATAAAACTCCCCAACAACTTTTCATATAATAATTTCATCCGTTGGTGATTATTGCCTGAACCCATTATTTTATTAGGGGCTGTAAAAAAGATGATTTTCTAATCCTATCAATCCTTCCACATTTATTAGCTGGAATTTTTTATAAGGAACTTTCTCTCATAAACTCGGGCTTTTTGGTTGAGATGAAATAGTAGAAGAATGACAGGATAAAGTCTTAATTCTTTCCTTTTCATTGCTAATCCTCAGGATGAGGAATTATGCCCTGGTTACCTTCAATGGTATTTAATGATATTTGGTTGATTTGCGGCTTTCTCTCTCTGAGCATCAATATGGACAAATGAGTGCTTGTATATTCAGTGTGTTTCAAGCATTATCAGTCACTGTTCTTTCTGCTATTCAAATTCTCCCATCTTTAACCAGTGGGTGTCTCTTCTTTTTGGCTTCTATATTTCCTTTGGACATGATCCCATTACTCTTTGACAATGTCCTTGCTTTCTGACCCAACAAGATGTCCCAGGCTCACGTTGTCTATTTCCTGCCCCAGACCTGGAATTAGCCAATCCTCCAAGGAGCCGTGGTTCATGGTAGCTGGAAAAGACATCTGGGCACTAGGTATGCTCATTGATGGTGGGCTATCACTGCGTCCAAATTTTTCAGTGAACAGAACTGGGAAGTACATACTTTTGAACAGAAAAATAAAAGGATTATGAGTTTCTGCTAATATTTCCAATTCACATGTAACATTCAAGGCTTTTACTTAACTTCTTTGGTCTTATCCTCATATCTCTTTTCTCAGACACTGAAGATCTTGGATTCCAGTATTAACATCATTACTGATTTGCATTATCATGTGATCTATATAAAATAGTTTCAAAAATAATGCCAATATTTTTACTAACAATACGACTTCCAAATGAAGTGTTAAGATTTCTTTGCGGTTCTTTTGTCCCTGAAAAATGTTTCTTTAAAGATGTCCAGCTAGGGCTTCCCTGGTAGCGCAGTTGTTAAGAATCTGCCTGCCGGGCTTCTCTGGTGGCGCAGTGGTTGAGAGTCCGCCTGCCGATGCAGGAGACACGGGTTCGTGCCCAGGTCCAGGAAGATCCCACATGCCACAGAGCAGCTGGGCCCGTGAGCCATGGCCGCTGAGCTTGCGCGTCCAGAGCCTGTGCTCCGCAACGAGAGAGGCCACAACAGTGAGAGGCCCACGTAACGCAAAAAAAAAAAAAAAAAAAGAATCCGCCTGCCAGTGCAGGGGACATGGGTTCGACCCCTGGTCCAGGAAGATCTCACATGCCGCGGAGCAGCTAAGCCTGCGTGCCGCACAACTACGGAAGCCTGCACGCCTAGAGACCATGCTCCACAACAAGGGAAGCCACCACAACGAAAAGCCCATGCACCGCAACGAAAAGCAGCCCCCGCTCGCTGCAATCAGAGAAGAGCCTGCGCGCAGCAACGAAGACCCAATTCAGCCAAAAACAAATAAATAAATGAATAAAATAAATTTATTTTTTAAAAAATTTTAAAAAAAAAACAAAAGATGTCCAGCTTTACAACAAATGCTAAAGAAACTTCTCTAGGTGGGAAACACAAGGGAAGAAAAAGACCCACAAAAACAAACCCAAAACAATTAAGAAAATGGTAATAGGAACATACATATTAATAATAACCTTGAATGTAAATGGATTAAATGCCCCAAGCGAAAGACAAAGACGGGTTAATGGATACAAAAACAAGACCCATACATATGCTGTCTACTAGAGACCGATTTCAGACCTAGGGGCACATACAAACTGAAAGTGAAGGGATGGAAAAAGATATTCCATGCAAATGGAAATCAAAAGAAAGCTGGAATAGCAATACTCGTATCAGATAAAATATACTCTAAAATAAAGACTGTTACAAGAGATAAGGAAGGACACTACATAATGATCAAGGGATCAATCAAAGAAGAAGATATAACAATTATAAATATTTATGCACCCCACACAGGAGCACCTCAATACATAAGGCAAATGCTAACAACCATGAAAGGGGAAATCGACAGTAACACAATAATAGTGGGGGACTTTAACACCCCACTTACACCAATGGACAAATCATCCAAACAGAAAATAAATAAGGAAACACAAGCTTTAAATGACACAATAGACCAGATAGATTTAATTGATATTTATAACATTCCACCCGAAAGTGGCATAATACAAATTCTTCTCAAGTGCACACGGAATATTCTCCAGGATAGATAACATCTTGGGTCATACATCAAGCCTCAGTAAATTTAAGAAAATTGAAATTGTATCAAGCATCTTTTCTGACCACAACACTATGAGACTGGAAATCAATCACAGGGGAAAAAAAACCTGTAAAAATCACAAATACATGGAGGCTAAATAGTGTGCTACTAAATAACCAAGAGATCACTGAAGAAATCAAAGAAGAAATAAAAAAATACATAGAAACAAATGACAATGAAAACACAACAACCCAAAACCTATGGGACACAGCAAAAGCAGTTCTAAGAGGGAAGTTTATAGCAATTCAATCTCACCTAAAGAAACAAGAAAAATCTCAAATAAACAATCTAACCCTACACTTAAAGCAACTAGAGAAAGAAAATCCAAAGTCAGTAGAAGGAAAGAAACCATAAAGATTGGAGCAGAAATAAATGAAATAGAAACAAAGAAAACAAGAGCAAAGATCAATAAAACTAAAAGCTTATTCTTTGAGAAGATAAACAAAATTGATAAACCCTTAGCCTGACTCATCAAGAAAAAAAGGGAGAGAACACAAATCAATAAAATTAGAAATGAAAAAGGAGAAATCACAGCTGACCCTGCAGAAATACAAATGATTATAAAAGACTACTACAAACAACTATATGCCAATAAAATGGACAAGCACGAAGAAATGGACAAATTCTTGGAAAGGTACAATTTTCCAAGACTGAACCAGGAAGAATTAGAATATACAAACAGACCTACCAAAAGTAATGAAGTTGAAACTGTAATTAAAAATCTTCCAACAAACAAAAGTCCAGGATCAGATGGCTTCACAGGCAAATTCTATCAAACATTTAGAGAAGAGATAACACGATCCTTCTCAAACTCTTCCAAAAATTTGCAGATGGAGGAACACTCCCAAATTCATTCTACAAAGCTACCACCACCCTGATACCAAAACCAGACAAAGATATCACAAAGAAAGAAAATTATAGACCAATATCACTGATGAACATAGATGTAAAAGTCCTGAACAAAATACTACCAAACAGAATCCAACAACATATTAAAAGGATCATACACCATGATCAAGTGGGATTTATCCCAGGGATGCAAGGATTCTTCAATATACACAAATCAATCAATGTGATACACCATATTAACAAATTAAGGAATAAAAACCATATGATCATCTCAGTAGATGCAGAAAAAGCTTTTGCCAAAATTCAACACCCATTTATGATAAAAACTCTCCAGAAAATGGGCATAGAGCGAACCTACCTCAACATAATAAAGGCCATAAATGACAAACCCACAGCAAGCATCAAGGTGAAAAACTGAAAGCATTTCCACTAAGATCAGGAACAAGACAAGGATGTCCACTCTAGCCACTCTTATTCAACATAGTTTTGGAAGTCCTAGCCATGGAAATCAAAGAAGAAAAAGAAATAAAAGGAATACAAATTGGAAAAGAAGAAGTAAAACTGTCATTGTTTGCCAATGACATGATACTATACATAGAAAATCCTAAAGATGCCACCAGAAAACTACTAGAACTAATTAATGAGTTTGGTAAGGTTGCAGGATACAAAATTAATGCACAGAAATCCCTGGCATTCCTATACACTAAAAATGAAAAATCACAAAGAGAAATTAAAGAAACAATCTCATTTACCATCACAACAAAAAGAATAAAATACCTAGGAATAAACCTAGTTAAGGAGGTGAAAGACTTGTACTCAGAAAACCATAAAACACTGGTGAAAGAAATCAAAGATGATATAAAATAGATGGAGAAATATACCATGTTCTTGAATTGGACGAATCAATGTTGTGAAAATGACTACACTACCCAAAGCAATTACAAATTCAATGGAATCCCTATCAAACTACCAATGGCATTCTTCACAGAATTAAAACAAAAAATTTTACAATTCGTATGGAAACACAAAAGACCCCGAATAACCAAAGCAATCTTGAGAAAGAAAAATGGAGCTGGAGGAATGAGGCTCCCCAACTTCAAAGTATACTACAAAGCTACAGTAATCAAGACAGTATGGTACTGGCACAAAAACAGAAATATAGATCAATGGTACAGGATAGAAAGCCCAGAGGTAAACCCACGCACATATGGTCACATAATTTACAACAAAGGAGGCAAGAACATACAATGGAGAAAAGAAGGCCTCTTCAATAAATGGGCACCACTACATGTAACTGGACAGCTACATGTAAAAGAATGAAATTAGAACACTACATAATGCCATACACAAAAATAAACTCCAAATGGATTAAAGACCTAAATGTAAGACCAGACACTATAAAAACTCTTAGAGGAAAGCATAGGAAAAACACTCTTTGACATAAACCACAGCAAGATTTTTTTGACCCACCTCCTAGAGTAATGGAAATAAAAACAAAAATAAACAAATGGGACCTAATTAAACTTCAAAGCTTTGCACAGCAAAGAAAACCATAAACAAGATGAAAAGACAACCCTCAGAATGGGAGAAAATATTTGCAAATGAAACAACAGACAAAGGATTAACTCCAAAATATATAAACAGCTCATGGAGCTCAATATCAAAAAAACAAACAATTCAGTTAAAAAATGGGTGGAAGACCTAAATAGACATTTCACCAAAGAAGACATACAGATGGCCAAGAGGCACATGAGAAGATGCTCAACATCACTAATTATTAGAGAAATGCAAATTAAAGCTACAATGAGAGGCTTCCCTAGTGGCACAGTGGTTAAGAATCCACCTGCCAATGCAGGGGACACAGGTTCGAACTCTGGTCCGGGAAGATCCCACATGCTGTGGAGCAACTAAGCCAGTGCACCACAACTTCTGAGCCTGCGCTCTAGAGCCCATGAGCCACAACTACTGAGCCCATGTGCCACAACTACTGAAGCCCGCACGTCTAGAGCCTGTGCTCCACAATAAGAGAAGCCACCACAATGAGAAGCCCATGTACCGCAACAAAGAGTACCCCCGCTCGCCACAACTAGAGAAAGCCCACGTGCAGCAACGAAGACCCAACACAGCCAAAATTAAATAAACAAATTTATAAAACAAACAAAAAACTACAATGAGGTATCACCACCTCACACCAGTCAGAAAGGCCATTATCAAAAAATCTAGAAACAGTAACTGCTGGAAAGGATGTGGTGAAAAAGGAACCCTCCTGCACTGTTGGTGGGAATGTAAATTGATACAACCACTATGAAGAACAGTATGGAGGTTCCTTAAAAAACTAAAAATAGAACTACCATATGACCCAGCAATCCCACTATTGAGCATATACCCTGAGAAAACCATAATTCAAAAACAGACATGTACCACAATGTTCACTGCAGCACTATTTACAATAGCCAGGACATGGAACCAACCTAAATGTCCATCAACAGATGAATAGATAAAGAAGATGTGGTACATATATACAATGGAATATTAGCCATAAAAAGAAACTAAATTGAGTTATTTGTAGTGAGGTAGATGGACCTAGAGTCTGTCATACAGAGTGAAGTAAGTCAGAAAGAGAAAAACAAATACCGTATACTAACACATATATATGGAATCTGAAAAAAAGAAAAGGTACTGATGAACTTAGTGGCAGGGCAGGAATAAAGACGTAGACATCGAGAATGGACTTGAGCACACGGTCGGGGAGGGGGAAGCTGGGGCGAAGTGAGAGTAGCCTCGACATATATATACTACCGAATGTAAAATAGTTAGTGGGAAGCAGCAGCAAAGCACAGGGAGATCAGCTAGGTGATTTGCGGTGACTTAGAGACGTGGGATAGGGAAGGTGGAGGGAGGTTCAAGAGGGAGGAGATATGGGGATATATGTATGCATATGGCTGATTCACTTTGTTGTACAACAGAAACTAACACAGTATTGTGAAGCAATTATACTCCAATAAAGATCTATTAAAAAAAAAAGATGTAGTGGATATGCTGTGCTGTAAAGCCACTTGAAACAATCATTTTTACTGACTGGTTATATCACTAACTTGATACACATTCAAGGTTCTTCATTTCAGATTGTTTTCAAATTCTAGAGATTGCTTTTTACTCCTCTCTTTCTGATTTAACGTTATTTTTGAATGTGTAAAATATTTATCTGATTCCAAAGTCAAAACCACATAACAGTCTATGGGTGGAAATTTTCCTTTCTATTGCTGTCCCTCTACCCTGTCCTTTCCCACATAAGGTATCCTTTTCATTTTTATTATTTTGGTTTATTCTTCTGTTTCTTTTTGCAAATATAAACAATTTGTATACATATTTATATCCCTTTCTTCCCCATTGTTACACAGAAGATAGAATCCTAGATATTCCGTTCTACACCTTGTGTTTTTTGCTTAACAATATATCTGGAGATCACTCCATTGCAGTGACCTTCCACGTTTCTTTTTACAGCTGGAGAGTATTCCACTGTGTGAATGGACCACAGCTGATTCAGCCAGTCTTAGTGATGGGCATTTGGATTGGTTCCAACCTTTTGTTATCTCAGATAATGCCACAATGAATAAACTTGCGCGTAAATCATTGCAGCATTTTTTTTCCCAGCATATTTTTAGGTCAGAATACTGGAAGTGGGATTTCTGGGACAAAGGGTAATTGTATAAGCAATCGTGTATTTTTAAAAAGTATTTTCAAGTTCCCCACCCAAAGAGTTGTACTGTTTCACATTCTCCTTAATAACCATTTTTCGGTCATTCATTCAATAAATACATATTGAAACACAGAACAAGATAAACTGGTCCTTGCACCCAGGAGCTTTCAGCCTAGTAGGTAAGAGAGAGTAAACAGATGATCGCACCAATAATCATTCCTGATGTGTATTAAGAAGTATAAATTCTGTAAGAGTTTATAACAAGATGCTCTAACCTGATTTGCAGGGTCAGGAAGACTTCCCTGGGGAATAACGTCTAAGCTGAAATCTGATGAACAAGTAAGAATTAGCCAGGAAAAGTGGATGGAAGAGAATACCTGAGTAAAGAGGAAATAAAAACAGAAATTATAATAATAAAATTAAGGAAAAGAGAAAACTTTATAGCAAAACATATGGGGTATAATGATCTTTATTCAGAAGAGAATTTATAACTTCAAATTATTTTACTGTTAAAAAAATGCTGAAAGCAAATGAACTGAATACGCAACCTAAGACCTAGAGAAATAACAAAATGAAGAAAGGTAGAAGAAGATTAATAAAAATAAAATAAGAAATTAAGGAAGTAGAAAAGAAAGAAATAAAAAATGGTTAAGGGACTTCCCTGGTGGCTCAGTGGGTAAGAATCCACCTGCCAATGCAGGGGACACGGGTTCGAGCCCTGGCCTGGGGAGATCCCACATGCCACGAAGCAACTAAGCCAGTGGACCACAACTACTGAGCCCACGTGCCATAACTACTGAGCCCGCATGCCTAGAGCCCGTGCTCTGCAACAAGAGAAGCCCCCACAATGAGAAGCCCACACACCACAACGAAGAGTGGCCCCCACTTGCCGAAACTAGAGAAAGCCTGCATGCAGCAATGAAGACCCAATGCGGCCAAAAATTTTAAAAATAAATAAATAAATGTATATATTTTTTAAAAAGCAGTTAAAAGGATAAATTAAAGTTGGTTCTTTGAAAACATTTTTTTAAAGTACAAAACCACTAGCAAGCCTAATTAAGTATAAAAACATATATATATAGATAGATAGATAGATAGATAGATACAGAAGTAGCTAAAGGAATTAAAAGATAACACCATGGCAACAAATGTGTAAACCCACAAGAAGATGATAATCTATCAAAACAAATTACCAAAATTGTCTCAAGTAGAAGTAGAAAAGCTGAACAGACCAATAATCAAAGAAAAGATTTTAAAGACTATTGAAGAACTACCATTAAAACATGGCATACGGGACTTCCCTGGTGTTCCAGTGGGTAAGACTCCATGCTCCCAATGCAGGGGGCCCGGGATCGATCCCTGGTTGGGGAATTAGATCCCACATGGATGCCGCAACTAAGAAGCCCACACGCATGCTGTCACTAAAGATCTCATGTGCTGCAACTAAGACCCTGCACAGCCTAAATAAATAAATAAATATTAAAAACCAAAAAGCATGGCATAGGTCTCTGTCTCCCTCCCTCCCTCACTTTCTCTTTCTCTCTCCGTCTCTCTATGTTTATTTGTATGTTGGCTCCATGCCCTCATGCCACACAGTCTCTATGTGAGCAGAAAGAGATCCACCGGCATCCTCAGGGGCAACCTCACTGACAGCCTACACCTCATTCCCTTGTGAAACATAAGAAAGAGTAACTTGGGCTTCCCTCGTGGCCCAGTGGTTAAGAACCCGCCTGCCAATGCAGGGGACACGGGTTCGAGCCTTGGTCTGGGAAGATCCCACATGCCACAGAGCAACTACGCCTGTGCGACACAACTACTGAGCCTGCACTCTACAGCCTACGTGCCACAACTACTGAGCCCGCGAGACACAACTACTAAAGCCCGCATGCCTAGAGCCCATGCTCCGCAACAAGAGAAGCCACCGCAACGAGAAGCCTGCGCAACGAAGAGTAGCCCCTGCTCACCGCAACTAGAGAAAGCCTGCACACAGCAACGAAGACCCAACGCAGCCAAAAATAAATAAATAATTTTTTTTAAAAAAAAGAAAGAGTACCTTAACGTCTTGTTAATTATAATAGTAATAATAATAACAACAATAATAAAAACTCCCAGCTGATTGCTTCAGTAACAGGGTCAATCAATCATAGGATTGGGCTGGGCTGGGCCATGCTTCACCCCTCCATGGCTTAATGGTTTGGGCACCATGACTGATAACTCCACCCAGATCACATGGAGTTGGGAGGAGTTACCCAGGGAAGTAAAACCAGTGGAGGATCACAGTCCACAGTAGGCACTCTAGCACTTTCAGACAATGAAAAGCGGAAGGAACAAGTAGTGCGTGCAATAAATTGGAGTATGGCATGATGAATGGTGACTGTGAGTCAGACAAAGCCATATAATATAGCTACAATTTAACTGGCTATCATCTCAAATATCATCCATTCGACATTTGACAAACAATTATGGAGTGCCTACCTTGCTCCAGGCACTGTTTTAGGTACTGGAGAATCAGTAAGGAACAGAAGATACAGAGTATCCAAGAATATCTGCCCTCATGGAGCTTATGTTCGGTGCCTAGAGTTATGTGACCATAAGAACATGACAGAATGAGCGATCTCATCAAGTTCAAAGGTCTTTACTGTAAAACAGAAAATCATGTTTACACATCTTAAGAGAAAAAAAAGCAAAATTCAGTCCCAACCTGAGTGGGAGTGCACTTTTTTTGGGGGGGTTGGGGGGCACACCAGTGAAAGCATGGAGTCCTAACCACTGGACCACCGGGGAATTCCCAGGAGTGCACTCTTCTTTGAGTAAAAAGAATTAGATAATATAAGTAACTTGAATCCAGGGAGTAGCCTACATGGAATTTCCCATTTCTTAAGTTTCAAAGAGGTGGTTTAGGGTAGTTTTTAGGCACGTGGATTTGTCCATTCAAGTCCTACTCCACCACTCATTGGCTGGGTGACCTGGGACAAATTCCTTATATTCTCTGTGCCTCAGCTTCCTCATCTATAAAATGCAAATTAAAATTTTACTTCTCTAATGGAATTGTTCATATAAAACTATTTACTGAGGAGTGCCTACCAAATGTCAGGCATCATTCTGGGCATTTAGTAGACATTGGGGAACAAAACAAAGATCTTGGCCTCTAGCAGGGCAAACAGTGAGCACAATCAGTAAGTATGTCTTTTTGGAGATGACAAATGCTGTGGGAACAAAAGCAGAGCAGGGTAAGAGGCAGCAAGGGCTGGGCGGGCAGGTTGCTGTATTAATAAGGTGCTTGGAGTTGGCCTCGTGGAAATGGTGAGATTTGAGTGAGGACCTGAAGGAGATGAAGGAATGAGTGGAAGCAGGTGTTGGGGGAAAGCGCTTTCCAGGCCCAGGAAACAGCTGGTGTGAAGCCCATATGGTGGTGGCATGAGCGTGCTTGGGATGCAGGAGAAACAACCAGAGGCCAGTGTGGCTGGAGCTGAGTAGGCGAAAAGGAGCAGGACAAGGAACCGGACCACGGAGGGCCCTAGAGGCCATTGCAAGTACTTTGCCTTTTACTCTGAAAGACATGGGGAGCCACTGGAGGTTTTGAGCAGAGGACTGACATTATCCGATTCACATTTTAAAGGATCCCTCTAGTACTATGTGGAGAACAGAATGTGAGTGGACAAGGTAGCAGCAGGGAGACCAACTAGGAAGCTATTGCAGCAATCCAAGCGAAAGACCATGGTTCAGACAAGGGTGATGGCAGTGGAGGTGGTAAGCAATGGCCAAATTCTGGGTATATTTTGAAGGCAGAACCAACGCATTTCCCGTTTGGAATATGGGATGTGAGAGACAGAGAGGAATCCATGGTTTTTGATCTGAACAACTGGAAGGAGCCTCATCAACTGAGGTGGGGGGAACTTTGGGTGGAACAGGCTTTGGGAATGGGAGGAAGATCAGGAATTCAGTTTTGAACATGTTCAGTTTGAGATGTCTCTTAGACATCCAAGTACAGATGTTGAGTAAGTAGGTGGTTGGATACGTGAGCATGGAGTTGAAAAGAGCTCTGGGTGGACAATATAATTTGGGAAACATAGGCATGTAAATAAATATACTGAGGACCATGGACCTGGATAGGCACACCAAGGGAATGAAAGTACACAGGAAAGAGTGGAGCAGCAAAGCCCAAGACTGGGGCGTCCAACGAGAGAGAAGAGAAAAGAGGAAGAATCACAAAGGAGACAGAGAGCAGTGAGGAAGGAGGAAAACCCAGAGGGAGGGAGGTCCTGGAAGTGGTGTCTCCAGGAAGAGAGGGTGATCAGCTGTGTCAGTTGCTGCTGATGGGTCAGGCAAGGTGAACAAAGGCAGTTTTGGTGAAGCGCTGGGAGAGGAGGACTCATTGGAGCAGGTTTAGAGGAGACGAGGGGAGAGGAACGGAAAGCAAGGACAAGAACGCTTTCGAGGATTTTGGCCGCAAAAGTGAGTTTTTTTTAAATGGCTTGATAGCTGGCAGGGAAAATATGGTTAAAAAAAAAAAAACAAGGTTTATTTCATCTTACTTTATAAGGTGGGAGAAATCACAGTATGTTGCTGATGGGAATAATCCAGCGAATCATTGTGAGACAGGTCACTGGCTGAGACTGAGATGGGGAGGAGGTGTTGGGAGGTTGGAAAGAATGTATGAAATTGTCACTTGAAAGCATGTGAGAGTGAAGGATTCATTGCCATATAGTGTGACTGCCAGGCAGCCTTCAGGGCCCACTTGAAGTTTGTGGTCAAGAATTGTGAGAATTAAACGAGCTAATACATAATATATGAAAAGTACTTAGAACAGAATCTGGCACACAGAAAATGCTATGTAAGTGTTAGCTATTATTATTTAAAATTAAGTGTAGAAAGGTCTAAGAGAACTAAAACCATAGCATTAATAATGCTGTGATAAGAAGAAATCTATTCATATTTGGTATTTTACGTATTTGTAATGTTTAAGAGTATCTGGTCTATTAGAATGACAATTAACTGTGTAACTCTAACATAAATGTGTAATGGAGTAATTGATTAAGACATATGGTTGTCAGTAGAAATCTTACTAATGTAATGCATGACATTGGAATACCTCAGTGAGTTTTAGGCTCACCATATTTATTAGTTTAGTTTGCTAGATTGATACGAATTATTTTGCACTTAGGAAGGTTTTGTTTGTTAAGTGAGAAAATTTAAATACTTAAAAAAAAGTCAAATCTATTTAAATTTATCAGTGCAGTTTTACAGTGGTGAAGGTGTTCAATTAACTGAGCTTGTAAATGGGACCAAACATCACTCAGTCTCCTTAAAACTTATTCTTAAAATGTATTAGGCTTATAAACAGAATCATAAGATTTATAAGCCTGAGAACCAAAGTTTGTGAATTTGTAACTTTAATAAACTGACTCCATTTTTTTTTTTTTTTTTTTTTTTGCGGTACGCGGGCCTCTCACTGTTGTGGCCTCTCCCGTTGCGGAGCACAGGCTCCGGACGCGCAGGCCCAGCGGCCGTGGCTCACGGACCCAGCCGCTCCGTGGTATGTGGGATCTTCCCAGACCGGGGCACGAACCTGCGTCCCCTGCATCGGCAGGCGGACTCTCAACCATTGCGCCACCAGGGAAGCCCAACTGACTCCATTTTTAAAACCAAAAATAAACCTTCTTAATAGTCTTCTCTGCAGACAAAAATCATCCTCAAGGGCACCAAAGAATAGCATCAACAAATTCCAGGGACAGCTGCTTCTTGTGGGAGGAGCGATCAGAGCCCAAGACAAAATACCTTGCTGGCGAAGGTCCTGTAGGGGGCTGGGCGCCATGAGTGGGCACAGGGTGGAGAAGGAAGGGAATGGGGGTGGGAGGACTGGAAGGAGAAAGAAGATGCTCACCCAGCTAGGGTGGGAGTTGAGAGTGAAGGGCTGAATCTTCAAGGCAACTGGGAGGTGTGAGCGAGAGAAGGCCACTTCAGGTATGAGATTTCTTCATCGAACCCCTTTTACATTATTCAGGACACATCAGTAAAAATGGCAATTGACTCAACAGTCTTCGTTTGAATGCAATCCCGGGCGACGATGGACCTACACGTAGGGCCCTGGTTTTGGAGAATCTGGGGTCTCCAGGCTGACTGTTGCAATGGTCCCTGCAGCTCCTTGCTGGCAAGGGGTGCTGAATTTGGAAGGCATGTGGGATGTGCGTACCAGAGAGGGGGTGCTGCTATGAGCAGAGATAGTTTCTGAGGGTTTTCCTCAGCTCGGCAGGAGTCATCCTTGGGACAGTTCTTCTCCCTTGAACCAGGGCCTGATTCCTGGTTCATCAAATAGCCTTCTGGGTTTTGTTTTGTTCCATTCTGTTTTCCAACTCTTGTCTGTTTAGTATTTACCATGTACCAGGCATTGTCCTCAGTTCTATACGCAATCATCTTGTTAAATTCTCTTAAGAACTCAGGGGTGGGGAGTTGGGGGAAGGATGCCCAAGGTCACCTGACTAGTTAGCCTAGCCCTCCAGCCCAAACTCTTATCCACCATGCTACATTGTCTTTCATTGATATGGTTTGCCTCTCAGAGACCTTGACACCAGGCTTAATGATGGCAAGTCTGAACCTCAGTCTCCTCAGGTATCACATGGGAATAATACAGCCTACAAATCAGGCAGTTTTGTCAATTAATAGGGACAACTGTACCAGGCCAGAGAGCAAGAAGGAAATATTCCTGGTTTTCTTTACAAAAACCCTGTGCTCTAAACTTAAGGACAGTGCAGAAAAGGAGCAGAATAGACCAACTTCACTTACACATATTGATGCAACACTTCTGAATAAAATTGTGGCAGAATGAGAAATGTGATGTTTCTTGTGTAACTGAGTTTATAGATTGAGTTTATACTCTTTTAAAAATATTAGCAAAGAGGACCTAATAGTATATTAGGATAGAAATATGCCATGATCAAGAGGTATTTACTATAGGAATGTTAAGATAGTTCAATATTAATAAGTCTATTAATATAATTTATTCTAGAAAATAGACTAAAATATTGGTTTAAAAGAAAAATATATCATGACTTCTTTTGGGTATTCTTTTTTTTTTTTTTTTTTTTTGCTGTACACGGGCCTCTCACTGTTGTGGCCTCTCCCGTTGTGGAGCACAGGCTCCGGACGCGCAGGCTCAGCGGCCATGGCTCACGGGCCCAGCCGCTCCGCGGCATGTGGGATCCTCCCGCACCGGGGCACGAACCCGTGTCCCCTGCATCGGCAGGTGGACTCTCAACCACTGCGCCACCAGGGAAGCCCTCCAGCTATTCTTTACAAAAATAAAAAGATCAATATTAGAAAATCTATTAATATAATTTAGCTTATTAATAAGTAGAAAAAGAAAATGATATATTATTAAAAGATAATGAAAATGCATTTGATAAATTTTGTATCCATAACTATTTTAAGTCTTAGTAAAATGGAAATGATACCTTGAAATGATTATTTTTTTAAATGTCTCAAACCAACTTTAAGCATCGTGCTTCACAATGAAACTCTAGAAATAATTCGATTAGGTAAAGAAAAATCAAAGATCCCTACCACAACTCTTAATTAACAGAGTTCTGAAAGTCCTAGTCAATTTGATTAGGGAAACACATGAAAAGAGGTATAAATATTAAAAAGGAGGAGGAAAAATAATCATTATTTAAAGTTAATATGATTATATATCTGGAATTCCGGCCAAAATCCATTAAAAATATTGAGTCCAGCCTAGAGAGCCACAACTACTGAGCCCGCGTGATTAGAGCCCGTGCTCCGCACAAGAGAAGCCACCGCAATGAGAAGCCCGTGCACCGCAATGAAGAGTAGCCCCCGCTCGCCACAACTAGAGAAAGCCCACACGAAGCAATGAAGACCCAATGTAGCCAAAAATAAATAAATTTATAAAAATTGAGTCCAGCCTAGAGAGTATCATACTTAGAGAAGTCAGAAAGAGAAAGACAAATGCCATATGATATCGCTTACATGTGGAATCTAAAATACGATTCAAATGAACATATCTACGAAACAAAAGCAGACTCACAGATATAGAGAACAGACTTGTGTTTGCCAAGGTAGAAGGGGGTTAGGATTAGGAGTTTGGGATTAGCAGATGCAAACTATTATATATAGGATGGATAAGCAACAAGGTCCTACTGTATAGCGAGGGGAACAATATTCAATATCCTGTGATAAACCATAATGGAAAAGAATATGAATAAGAATATACATATGTATAACTGAAACACTTCGCTATACAGCAGAAATTAACACAAAACAACATAGTAAATCAACTATACGTCAATAAAATTTTTAAAAAACTACACTTCAATAAAATAAATTTTAAAAAACTATTGAGTCCAGCAACATGGCCAATTACAAAACAAATATACAAGAATCAACAGCATTCCCATCAAACAATAAAAAGCAGTTAGAAATTATAATAGGGAAGAGTTCCATTCATAATATCAGTAAAGATAGAAAATAACTAGAAATAAACCTTCAGAAAACAACTAGAAATAAATTTTACCGGGGAAAAAGTCTATTGAGGGGCATGGAAGAGAACTTGGAAACCTCTACCTTGTCTTTTTTTTTTTTTTTTTTTTTAGCTGCATTGGGTCTCTGTTGTTGCGTGCAGGCTTTCTCTAGTTGTGGCGAGCAGGGGCTACTCTTCGTTGCAGTGCGCGGGCTTCTCATTGCGGTGGCTTCTCTTGTTGCGGAGCACGGGCTCTAGGCGCACAGGCTTCAGTAGTTGTGGTACACGTCTACCTTGTCTTAAATAGAAACACAAGGTTTAAAATCCACCTATTTTTCTCAAATTAATGTAAAAATTCACACATTCCAACTCAAAATCCCCAAATGCCTTATCTTAGAATTTAACAGAACAGTTCTAAAGGTAATTTGAAGAATAAAGCTATAATAATATTCAGGGGTTTCCCTGGTGGCGCATTGGTTAAGAATCCACCCGCCAATGCAGGGGACACAGGTTTGAGCCCTGGTCCGGGAAGATCCCACATGCTGCGGAGCAACTAAGCCCGTGAGCCACAACTACTGAGCCTGCGCTCTAGAGCCCACAAGCCACAACTACTGAGCCCGCGCACCACAACTACTGAAGCCCGCGCGCCTGGAGCCCGTGCTCCGCAACAAGAGAAGCCACCGCAATGAGAAGCCCATGCACCGCAATGAAGAGTAGTCCCCGCTTACCGCAACTAAAGAAAGCCCGTGCGCAGCAATGAAGACCCAATGCAGCCAAAAATAAATAAATAAATTTTAAATAATAATAATATTCAGGAAAAGTCTGAAAAACAAGAGACACTTTTGCCCATCCATTAAAATATTACAACGTTTTAGAAATTAAAAAAAATATGGCACTGGCACAGAGGTTTTAAAACGTGCCTGGGATTTTGTATTAATTGGGTATGGTAAGGTGACAGACGCAAAAACAGCTGCCTTTGAAAGAAGAGTTTGCTATTTACAGTTCCCAAGAGGAACTGGCATGCCCTGCCATGCTGGGCCAGGTAAGGAAACAATCAGTGTAGGTCAGGAGGAAGGAGTAAGGGGAAACCACCAGCCAGAGGTTTACTGCGATTTTCACAGGAAGAAATGGGTGAGGCAGGGTAAACCGCTAAACAGGTTTAGGATTGAATAGTTTGAGTAATTTCAGCAGCTCTGAGAGTGGTCCCTAGTTGTGTGTTGCCCTGGGGTGATTTAGGGCAGGGGAATGTTGGCCTGGTGTTTGAGAGGGAGATAGAGAAGGTGGTTGGATCAATAGCTATGGGTTTGGGATGGGCTGCCTTGTATATGCATACTTGGAGACAACTTGTTTACCATCTCTAGGAATTAGCTAGCCCTGGGAGGGGCAGTCTCTTCAGGATTAGTAAGACCCGAGGATGTCAAAGCATCCTGAAATACAGAAGAAAAGTTTTTTAAATGATTAGTACAACACAGCAGACAAATGACAATGAAACAGAATAGAAAGATGAGACCAAAGTGCGTAAAAGAATTTGATATGAGGGACTTCCCTGGTGGTCCAGTGGTTAGGACTCTGCGCTTCCACTGCAGGGGGCATGGGTTTGATCCCTGGTCGGGGAGCTAAGATCCTGCGTGCCTCGCAGGCAAAAAAAAAAAAAAAAAAAAAAAAGGAAAGAAAAAGTTGATATGACAAAGATGGTTTTCTAAATCAATGAGAGTTTGTTCAATAAGTAGTGCTGGAACAATTTCCTAACCACTTGAGGAAAAGTTGTTAGAATACTATCTCATAAAATAAACGTGAGATGGCTTAAAAAATCTAAATGAAATGATAATGTGCTAGCAACATGGGCAGGTGATTATTTTTTATAACCTTGGGGTGGGGGGAACTTTGCCAGTCAAAATTACAGGGTAAGTATGCCCCCACACAGTCTTTGGGACATACTTAAAAAGTATTTCTTGTTTATCTGGAATTCATGTTTAACGGGGCATCCCGTATTTTTATTTGTTGAGTCTAGCAACCTGGGGAGAGGAGACTTTTCTCAGGAAAACAACCAATCAACTGCACTGACAATCAAATAAATGAAAATAAAAATAATGAGAAGGAAGTTTTACCTTATCAGGTAAGTGAAGAGTAGAAAATGGTCAAATCCAGTATTGGTGAAGGTGCGGGGAAATAGGCAGGGCCACTCTAGCCAGCACTTTTACTCTTGCTTCCTTAGTGGTTCCAAACCCACAGACACTTGGCACTCGGCATCTGCTTCCTCACCCTCCATCCCTCAACCCACTGTAGCCCAACTTCTGCCACTGTCACGCCATTAAACTGCTCTTGCTCGTCTGGAAAGCTGAACAGGCATGTCTCAGTTTGTCTTATTCAACTCCTTTGACACTGTTCACCACCTTCTCCTTCTTGAAGCATCCTCTTCCCTTGGCTTCCATGGCCCCTCATACCCCTGGTTTTCCACTTATTTTCCCATCCCTCCTTCCCAGTCATCTTTCTCTGTCCATCTCTTCAGTGTTGGCACGTCTCCTGTTTCTCTAGCAGGTCCTCTTGCCTCACGGTCTCCAGGAGCAGAGCAAGGACTCTCCCACTCACATCTGTCTTCAGAGCTCCAGACCTACAAATCCAACTGTTTCCTAGCCTTTGATGTTCCACAGGGCACCTCAAACTTAAATGACCAAAAGGAAAAACATCATCTTCACCCCCAATCTTCCCCATCGCAGAAAAAGCCACCACCACCTAACCAATAGTTGAAACCAGAAACCTGGATGTCATTGTTAACTGCCTTCTCTCCTCTCCTGCTCTACCCACATCCAGACCATCACCAAAACCGCCATGTAAACTCAAACCACTTAAACTTCTCTCATGTCCATCTACTAATTGTAATTTCCTCTGCCACCGCATCACCCAAACCAACTTCAGCTCCTCCCTCCATCTCCCTCACCTCCTATGACCCAACAGAAAAGCAGGCAAAGTGTGAGAACCGGACATTTGCAAAAGAAATTCAAATGACCAACAAACATGAGAAAGTGATCAACATTGTGAGCCATTAAAAATACATCCAGGGCTTCCCTGGTGGCGCAGTGGTTGAGAGTCCACCTGCCGATGCCGGGGACACGGGTTCATGCCCCGGTCCGGGAAGATCCCACATGCCACGGAGTGGCTGGGCCCGTGAGCCATTGCCGCTGAGCCTGCCCGTCTGGAGCCTGTGCTCCGCAATGGCAGAGGCCACAACGGTGAGAGGCCCGCGTACTGCAAAAAAAAAAAAAAAAATACATCCAGGGCTTCCCTGGTGGCGCAGTGGTTGAGAGTCCACCTGCCGATGCAGGGGACACGGGTTCGTGCCCCAGTCCGGGAAGATCCCACATGCCGCGGAGCGGCTGGGCCCGTGAGCCATGGCCGCTGAGCCTGTGCGTCTGGAGCCTGTGCTCCGCAATGGGAGAGGCCACAACAGTGAGAGGCCCGTGTACCACAAAAAAAAAATACATCCAACTTAAAAATTAATAAGAAAAAAGTGAGACGCTCTTTTTGCCTTACAAAATCAGCAAAGGTAAGGAAAATGATAATACATTGTACTAATGAAGATCTGGAGAAATGGGAGATTCTCAGATTGGTATAAACCCTTTTGGAGAACAATTTTCAGTATGGTCAAAATCCAAAATGAGCAGAAACCGTAACCCAGAAATTCCTCTTCTAGGAATTTATCCTAAGGAAATTATTAGGTGTGATATGTGTGGACCATAAAGTTCATTACAGCCCTGTCTGTAAGAGCCAATACCCACTGAGCACTTACTCTGGGCATTTTCTCATTTAATCCTTACAGCAATCAACCCTAGGAGGCTGGGAGTATTGACCTCCTTACACAGATGAGAAAACTGAGAATAAAATGAATAACTTTCCTCAGGACAGTTGTAAGTATCAGGGCTCAAACACAAGCCTAAAAGCCCACACTCTGCTATTTCCTCAACGTGAAGGCCTTGACCTATGGAGGGAGCAGGTTCAGGAGAAATATCTTCTGCGTACCTCCTGCTTGGGTGGGTCAGTGGGGAGGGGTAGTGCAGCACGTGGCAGAAGGGACATATATGGAACCACGAGGGCAGGTCCAGAGTCTACATAGAGGCCTGGAGGCAGTCATCAAGTTGTGGGGAGGATGCCTAGGGCTCTTGTACTTGCATGGAAAATATGTTTTTACTTAGCTGGCTTGGGGAAGGTGATGGATATTATAGAGAAGTGTTTCAGTTAGGAATTGGTCAGGTAGTAGGTAAGCCAGCTAACAGTGGCTTAAGCGAGTCAAGGGATTTTATTTTGTTTCCAGTGACCTTATGGTGGCTTCTTCTGTCTCCTGCTCTGTCATTCTGCTGCTCTGTCATCACAGCTACAGTAAGGAAGAATGAGGAATGGGTTTGGAAAACACAACTAGCAGAGTCTTCCAAGGGGGCAGGGGGTGGGTGCGTGGGGGGTGGAGATAAAGTCATCAAGCCATGCCTTGTCACCACCACTATGGAGCTTTGATTAAAAGAAAACACAAAGTCTAAGAGCTTTCAAAGTCAGCTGGTGGGAGGAGACACTGAGGGAGGCTTTGGAGAAACCCTGTATCTTCAAAGCTCCCCTCCATTTCTGTATCTACTGGATAAGCAGTCCTAAATTTGACTCTTGGCTCCCTGAGAGTATATGATATAGCCTTAGCAGGTGCGTTGGCCTTGTCTGGATGGGCCGAGGCACTAGGCAGGGTTCTCCAAGAGCCTTCCATGGGGGCGGGTGGGGGGAGGGCCTCAGCTGGAGGACAGCTGATACCACTTGGAGACAATAGTTTACTAATTAGTTTGTAGAACCTCGTACTGGTAAACTGGCTCTACAATTTTTTTTTTATTTAAAACACCACCATGATTTATAGCATTCTCTGATTGCCAGTGTGTAAGTACTTCCACTCTGACCAATTTCAAGCTACCATGGTATGACAATCAACTTACAGAATTCCTGAATATTTAACAATCAACTCTTCGGAGGCTATACATGCCAACTCTAGTACATCACTCCTGTGAGCCCTTCTGCGGGGACCCCCAGAAATAACTGCGGGGACCTTTGAGGAAAGACTGAGGATTTGCCATCCCATGAACGGGACTGAAGTCATTACAGGTTGAATATGAAAAGGCAATCAGGCAATTAAACCCAACTTTGTAGTAACAAGCTGATGAGGTTAGATACTTGGGCTATATTTGCATTAAAATATTTTAATATGCATTCTCATTATAACATAGACAACTGTGCAGATCCATTTATTCAGCAGATATTTATTGAAAACCTCCTCCCTGCCAGGGACTATTTGAGACACGAGGGACGAATACAATGAATAAAATAAAGTTATTGTCCTCCTTGAGTTTATACTCTAGTGCATATGACATAAGGTCAGGAAGTTATCATTGTTAGGAAGAAAATTAAAGCAGAGTAGAGGATAGAGAATGAGAGAATTTTATTTTAGGGAGTTCAGGGAAACCCTCGCTGATGAGTTAACATTTGAGCAGAGGTGGGAATGAAGTGAGGGAGGGAGGCGGGCTCCCTCTGGGGGGAACACTCCAGGCAGAAGCAGGAGCACCTGGGAGGATCCTGAGATAGAAGCAAACTGGGCATGAGTGAGGAACAGCAGGAGTCCAGTGTGGCTGGAGCTCAGTGAACAAGGAGGAGTGTGGTAGGAAATGAAGTGAGAGAGGTAGGGAGAAGCTACATCATGGACACTATGCACAGAGTTTGCATTTGATGCTAAATGTGATGGGAAGACATCGGAGGGTTCTGAGCAGAAAATAACAATATCTCCTTTGCATTATAAAAGAATGTTGTGTCAACATCATGTGGGTGGTAAGAGAGGAAGCAGAGAGACCAATTAGGAAGCTATTGCTACAGTTTGGGTGAGAGATGACAGTAGTTTAAGCTAAGGAAGTAGAAGTGGAGGAAGTAAGAAGTGGTTAGATTGTAATACAGTTTACAGGACTTAACGGGAAATCAAGATATGAGATGAAGTAAAAAGAAGATGAGTCTTAGAGAAGCTCAATATCTTTGTGGTCTCTGCCCAAATTCTTGGGATTGGTAGGGAAGAGCAGGTGGAAAGAACTAAGAGTTCAGTGGAATGATGATATGTCTTT
Source organism: Tursiops truncatus (assembly GCF_011762595.2). Classification (NCBI taxonomy): domain Eukaryota; kingdom Metazoa; phylum Chordata; class Mammalia; order Artiodactyla; family Delphinidae; genus Tursiops; species Tursiops truncatus. The sequence continues at coordinate 158,783,399 of NC_047034.1, read as the reverse complement.
ATTTTGTCTTCATTCCTAAAGGATATTTTTGCTGGGTGTAGAATTCTGAATTGACATTTGTTTTCTTCCAACATGTTAGGCATTGAGGAGAAAACCAACCATAAAGGTGACATTTTCAGACAAACAAAACTGAAACAGTTTGCCACTAGAAGATCAAATACGCTAAAGACATTCTAAATGTTTTGTTACAGGCAGACAAAAAATGATCCCAAGTAAAACGTCTAAATGAATATTGACTGTAAATAATGGTAAGATTATCTTGAGGTTTAAAAAATAAATATTTCATTTGAAAGGCAAAGATTGCCAGAGTAGATAATAAAAATCCAACTATATATTGTCTATAAGAAATATACCTAAAGAATAAATATACAAAAAAGGTTGACAGTGGAAAGGTAGAAAAAGCATGTTATACAAATACTAAACAAAAGAAAGCTGACATGGCTAGATTCGTTACAGAATAAAATAGACTTTAAAGCCCAAAACATCTCATAATGGAGAGGGGTAGTCATTTCATAATGATAAAAATCCAATTTACCAGGAAGGTATAACAATTCTAAATTTGTATGAACCTAACAACATGCTTTTTAAAAGGTATAAGCAGGGCGAAGCAGGTTCTGTACTGAGACGAGCAGTTCCCCAACTGTGTAATGGACAAAGAATCACCTCTTAGTGGCTGCTGCTCCCAGGGATGTGTACTCAACGAAGCCATGGGCCTGGACCCACGGAGCACCTGAGTTGTTTGGCAAAGAAGCACAAGACTCCAGGTTGGATTGGCAACCTCTAAGCCTCAGCTGGAAAGAAAGCTTTGTGGGCCCAGTGTGCTTCTCATGGGGCTGAGCCGACAACAGGCAAACCTGCAGGTCGAGAGCACGTGACATCAGATAGTGCTGGGCCTACTCCCTTACAGAGATGACCCAGATCTCAGACCTCCTGGACATTCCCCAGGGAAGACTTGGTATTTAGGTTTCAAAAGGGTTATATGAGGGACCTTCCAGGCCCCTTGCCCACAAATCCCTCCCACTCTGTGGCTGCAGGAAAGGGAATTTAAGGAGCCCTATTTCAGGAGTTGGGACACAGCGCAATTTAAAGGAAAGAGGATGGGCTGTAGTACCAGGCAGAGCTCCATTCAAATCCCAGTGTTGTCAGTCACTTGCTGGATGATGTTGACAAATAACCTTTGTGAATTGCAGTTTCCTCACCTATAAAACAGAGATTATAACTGTATTACTTTATAGCATTCTTGTGAGGATTAAATTAAATAATGCTTGTGAAGAGTTTAGCATAGAACCTGGTACATAGGAAAAAAGTTGTACCATTATTATTATATTTGCCACAAGTTTGCTTATAATAACAACAACAACAACAAAATGGAAACAACCTAAATGTCGATCAATGGGGAGTTGGTTACATAAAGATGTTACTTCCATATATACAGGTGGTGTCTGTGAAGCTCTTTAAAATTACAATGCAGATCTATACTTGTTAATGTGGAAAACTGTTCATGTTATTTATTATTTTGTAGGGAAAAAAACAGGATTTTATATCAGTATATATAATATGACCTGATTTTATGTTTAAATGAAGTTTGTATAAAGGTATATAGATGTATGTATAATTATATGTATAAGTGCTTAGAAAAATGTTTGGAATGAGATATACCAAACCATAAACAGTGGTTATTACTGCAGGGTGAGTACACGGGTACATTTCTTTTCTTTCTGCTTATCTGCATTTTAATTTTTTTAATAATGACCATGTGTGACGTGTGTAATAAAAAGAATAATAAAGGAAAAGATAAAAATGTGTGGTCCAGAACAAGAAAGGACTCCAAATGAGGTCGGCCCAACATAAAGCAGAGTAAAAAAAGGAATGAAGGGGTTTTTTTGTTTGTTTATTTTTTGCAGTACGCGGGCCTCTCACTGTTGTGGCCTCTCCCGTTGCGGAGCACAGGCTCCGGATGCGCAGGCTCAGCGGCCATGGCTCACGGGCCCAGCCGCTCCGCGGCATGTGGAATCTTCCCATACCAGGGCACGAACCCGTGTCCCCTGCATCGGCAGGTGGACTCTCAACCACTGCGCCACCAGGGACGCCTGAAGGGGAGTTTATTTTAAAGGAAAAGGAAGCTTCATCCAGCTTTTAAAAATTGTGGTAAAATACTTATATGTGGAATCTAAAATATGAAACAGAATCAGAGATATAGAGAACAGACTGGTGGTTGCCAAGGGGGAGGGGTGTGGGGGAGGGATGGAGTGGGAAGTTGGGGTTAGCAGATGTAAGCTTTCATTTATAGAATGAATAAACAACAAGGTCCTACTGTATAGCACAGGGAACTATATTCAATATCCTGTGATAAACCACAATGGAAAAGAATATTTTAAAAAGAATGTATATATATGTATAACTGAATCACTCTGCTATACAGCAGAAATTAACGCAACATTGTAAATCAACTATACTTCAATTAAAAAAATATTGACTGAAAAAAAGAGTTCAGGTAGAAAAGATAGTACACAGAATGGGAGAAGGTATTTGCAAATCATATATCTGATAAGGGACTTGTAGTAGAATATATAAGGAACTCTACAACTCAATAATAAAAAGACAAATGATCCAATTTTTAAAAATAAATAAAATTGTGATAAAATATACACAACATAGAGTTTACCGTTTTAACCATTTTTAAGCGTACAGGTAAGTGGCATTAAGTACATTCACACTGTGTGCAGCGATCACCACCACCTTCCATCTCCAGAACTTTCATCTTCCCAAACTCAAACTCTATACCCATTAAATCTGCCCATCCCCACTCCAACCAACCCTTGGCAACCTCCACTTTACTTTCCGTCTCTATGAATTTGACTACTCAAGGCACCACATATAAGGAGAATCCTATATTTTTGTCTTTTGTGTCTGGCTTATTTCACTTAGAATAATGTCTTCAAGGTTCATCCATGTTGCGGCATGTGTCAGAATGTCCTTCTTTTTTTTTCAGGCCAAATAATATTCCATTGTATGTCTACACCACATTTTGTTCATCCATTCATCCACTGATGGACATTTGGCTTGTTTTCACCTTTTGGAGATTGTGAATAGTGCTACTGTGGACATCGGTGTTTATCTGGCTTTTTAATGGAAGGCCTCCCTTCGTCAGTCGTCTGTGTCTGGCCTCTCTCCAACTGCCAATCAGGTTGAGATTCACCTAGCATTTCACAGGCAGCTACTGAGATCCAGGAACTAGGCTAAGCGCTTTTAATCCATTGTTTATGAAAATCCCCCCAAAAAAACCCTGTAAGTGAAGTAAGCACAATTATCCCAATTTTACAGATGAGGCTACTCAAGCTCTAAGAAGTCAAGTAACATGCCCAAGGCCACTGTAACAGAGATGCAGGATGGGCTAGATTATGCTATAGTAACAAATGATCTCAAGATCTCAGAGACAGGTGGTTTTTTCTCTGACAAATAATTATTTCTCACTCATGTTACATGTCATCATAGGTCAGCTTGTCCCTACTCTGTATTATTGTCACTCCAGGCTGAAGGAACAGCCCCTCTCAGGGACATTGCTGGATTCATGGTAGAGAGAAAAGAAAAAGATGGCAGACCACAAGCTAGCTGAAAACATCTGCTTAGAAGTGACACGGCCATTGACACCCACGTTTTATTGACCAAATCAAATCTTATGGCCACTCCTGAATTCAATAGGGCAGAGATGTAGTATAACCCTCCCCCAGGATGGACAGTGAATGGTTTAAACAGAAATGTAATCTACTGCAGCTCCACAGCTGGGGATGCTCCTGGAGCTGAGAAATGACAGTAAATCCGCGCCCCAGAAGTGTTCTATCTCCAGAGGACTGACCCACATCAACCAAACGCAAGGGAGACTATAGACAAACAGGAGGTCAAGACGTTTGTCTACAGTGAGAATTGCAAAGGCCGCAGGGATCGGACACGTGGGTCCCTTGGAAACAGTGTCTTTCCCGGAGTGAGGGCTCCTGAGGATCCTGCTGTAACCAGGAGGCTGTTGGTGACCCTGCAGTCAGCACTGCAGAGTAACAGGTAGGGCTGGAGGCTCCTGTGGTAAAACACAAGACAGGTCCAGCCCCCCTAATTCCCTGAAATACTGCCATCTTTTTACTTTCATGTAGAAAAAGTCAGTCAGTATGTGCCTGGCACTGTGCTAGCAAAAATTCCCCAAGGACCTCCTTGGAGCCCTGTAAGTGGAGATTATTCAGCCTGTTTAACAGGGGGAAATGGGAGCGAGATGGACAGGGATATATATACATCAATATACACATTTTATATGGGTACATTATATCATATATTATATGTAATGATCTTGCCTGCCTACATTTTATATATATACATAATATATATATGTTATACATAATATATTATATATGTGTGTGTGTGTGTGTGTATAGTAGGCAGACAAGATGAGAGAAAGGTCAAAAATGGGCAGAAAAAAATCCAAAAATGGGCAGAAGATCTAAGTAGACATTTCTCCAAAGAAGACATACAGATGGTCAAGAAGCACATGAAAAGCTGGTCAACATCACTAATTATTAGAGAAATGCAAATCAAAACTACAATGAGGTATCACCTCACACCAGTTACAATGGGCATCATCAGAAAATCTACAAACAACAAATGCTGGAGAGGGTGTGGAGAAAAGGGAACCCTCTTGCACTGTTGGTGGGAATGTAAATGATACAGCCACTATGGAGAACAGCACAGAGATTCCTTAAAAAACTAGAAATAGAATTACCATATGATCCAGCAATCCCACTACTGGGCATATACCCAGAGAAAACCATAATTCAAAAAGACACATGCACCCCAATATTCATTACAGCACTATTTACAATAGCCAGGTCATGGAAGCAACCTAAATGCCCATCAACAGATGAATGGATAAAGAAGATGTGGTACATACATACAATGGAATATTACTCAGCCATAAAAAGGAATGAAATTGGGTCATTTTTTGAGACATGGATGGATCTAGAGACTCATACAGAGTGAAGTAAATCAGAAAGAGAAAAACACGTATATTAATGCATATATGTGGAACCTAGAAAAATGGTACAGATGAACCGGTTTGCAGGGCAGAAATTGAGACACAGATGTAGAGAACAAACGTATGGACACCAAAGGGGGAAAGCCGCGAGGGGGTGGGTGGTGGTGGTGGTGTGATGAATTGGGAGATTGGGATTGACATGTATACACTGATGTGTATAAAATTGATGACTAATAAGAACCTGCTGTATAAAAAAAAGGGTTTTTTCCTAGTGGTGTAATTATGTATATTTAGATTTTTAAAAATTATTTTCTGATCTGTATTGAGCACACATCAGTCTATAATTGGGAAACACTTATTGAAAATTAAAACAATTCTAAAACAAATTAGTGGGCTGAAGAATTGCAACAGTTATGGGAATTCACCCTTCCTGGATTTTCTACCCAAACCCCATCACAGCAGTCCTTTTTTGGGTGCCTGCTGTCTGCCCAGATGGCAGGTGTTGCGTCTACAGTGAAAAACAAGATGCAGACACGTCCTCACAGAGCTCCCAAGGTGGGAAAGACAATGAATGTGTGGTTTCCATCAAGCGTTATGGAGGCTGGATAAGTGAGGGTGGCGAAGAGCTTTTCCCCAAATGCCCAGTGACCAAGAGGTTGGTCCTCCAGACAGAGTGTTTCAGAGCAAGGGTTTTAGACCTGAATTCAAACTTCTAGTTTCATTACCTTAGCTCTGTGAGACCCCCACTCCCACCCCAGGCAATAATGAAACCTCTTGGCTTCAGTTTTGCTCTCTGTAAAATGGGTCATTGCAAGATTAACTGAGATAATCCATGTAAAATCCTGAGCTCGGTGCCTGGCCCACAGGGAGCTGCTGATTTTTTTTTTTTTAATTGTGTTGGGTTTTCGTTGCTGCGCGTGGGCTTTCTCTAGTTGCGGTGAGTGGGGACTACTCTTCGTTGTGGTGCGCGGGCTTCTCATTGCGGTGGCTTCTCTTGTTGCAGAGTACGGGCTCTAGGCACGCAGGCTTCAGTAGTTGCGGCACTTGGGCTCAGTAGTTGTGGCTCACAGGCTCTAGAGCGTAGGTTCAGTAGTTGTGGTGCACGGGCTTAGTTGCTTCGCGGCATGTGGGATCTTCCTGGACCAGGGCTTGAACCTGTGTCCCCTGCATTGGCAGGCGGATTCTTAACCACTGCGCCACCAGGGAAGCCCAAGTCGCTGATACTTAAGACATTTGACCCAGGACTCCCAAATCCAAGTTTGTTGCTCTTCTCAGCCCATTGCACTGCCTCTAACTAGGAGCAAGGCGTAATTCCTCAGTCACAATGGTGCTCCCTGCAGTGTGGTAGGGACTTTATGTCCCTGCAAAATAATGACTGGCAAGAAACTGTTGTCTCTAAGAAGACAGAACAGGGAGGCAGGGGTGGGGAGACTGCATAGCCTTCTGAAACGTTTGAAAAAATCATTTTCTTGTTCATGAATTCTTCTCAGGCTTAAAAATATGGGAATGAAATTATTTTAATAATTTGAATTAATGAACTCTTTAGTGACTCCTTCAGTGGAAAGCTCTTTTCCCTCCGCAGAACTCGGTTCTCCTCAAAGCTGAGTCTGAGGACCACCTTTATGGGAACCTGTGCTCCCCCCGCCCCCTCCACTGGTTCCAATGAATCAGAATTTCTGGGGCAGTGGAGGAGGGAGAAGCCAGCTTAGCCTCACTTTTAATTAGCTCCCCTGGTAATTCTCCAAGACACCAAAGTTAAAGAACCACTGCTTTATGAACCCTTTGGCATATCAAGTGCTTAGAAATGTTACTTTCCCCTCAGTCTGCTTTCACTGAGATGATATCACAGTCCAGCAGGCCAAGAGAATCCACCTGTAACTTTGACATTATTTACTGTGCAAACTATTCACCCTGTCATCCGTTGTCATACCAACATCAGTGGTCAAATGCTGCCTCAACGGGTTAAATCAGCATAATGGTATTCTGTGTAAATATATTTTTAAAAAAATGAGCAGGCTCTTTCCACTATATTGCAGACAAGCTCTAAGATGTGTAAAGTGAAAAAAATCAGAGTGTACAACGATGTGCTTAGCCTGCTAGCACTGTATAAAAGTGCTACACACACAAGATATACACATCTGTACTGGTATATGCAAATTTTAGTGTATGCAAATCTCTGGAAGGAAAAACAAGGAACTGGGGTGGGAGGAGTTGTGGTTGCCTCCAGGAAGAGGAAGTGGAGATATGGGTAAGAGAAAGACTTTTCACAGTGCTGTGTACCTACCCTAGCTCTTGAATTTTAAACCATCTGAATGCATTCCTTTTTCAGAAATAAACTCAAATGTGAAAGCATGCTGCCCGCGTGACGCCGTCTCTAAGTTGCTCTACATGCATAAGCCTCATTCTCAGCTCATCTCTATGGCTCCCTGTTCTTCAGACTGTCTTTTCATCTAAGGCTCTCCTTCCACGGAGTCAATCACTGACCTTGTCCATCCGCAGACATATTTTGACCAGACTGTTAAGCCAGACAACTCCACTGGCACTTAACATTCCAGTCCGGAGGCAGCACACTTGCAAAAGATTTCATGATTTTAGATTCTGGCAAGAGGCAAGAGGTCAGTGTGCTTATGTAAGCCAGCATCGCTTCTCCATCGAGACGTGCTCAGCAAGATAAGGTGCCCCTCAGCCTGCCACTGCACCACGGCTCACATAGGACCAGAGGCAGCCTTGAGACCCTTGAGAGGGAGGGAACTGAGTCCCCATCCTGATGAGGGGCCTTGACCAATCCTAAATTGATTAGTTTCAGCCAAAAAGTGAAACATATTATTAAGAATAACACAAGGGAGGGAATTCCCTGGCGGTCCATTGGTTAGCACTCTGCGCTTCCACTGCTGGGGGCCCGGGTTCGATCCCTGGTGGGGAGCTAAGATCCACAAGACGCGTGGCCAAAATAATAAAATTAAAAAATTTAAAAAAATTAAAATGCTGTTAATGGACACTTCGCAAATGCATCCAAGTTTAAGAAAAAAAAAAAGAATAACGTAAGGGTAACAGGATCCAGCCATTCCACTCCTAGGTATTTGTCCAAGAGAAAAAGAAATATTATGTCCATATGAAGACCTGTACAGGAATGTTCATAGCAACTTTATTTGTAATAATCCCAAACTGGCAACAACCCAAATATCCAACAAATTGTGGCATATCAATCCAACGGAATACTACTCAGCAATAAAAATGAATTAACTACTGATACTTGCAACAACATGGATGAATCTAAAAAACAAATTGCTGAATGAAAAAAGCCAGACCAAAAAGGAGTGCATGATTTCATTTATAAAAATCTCTAGAAAATGCAGGCTGATCTATAGTGACACAAAGCAGATTAGTGGTTGCTCGGGTTGGGGTAAAGGGGGATGAGAGGGAAGGATTACAAAGAAGCAGGAGGAAACTTTCAGGGGTGATGGAGATGTTCACTATCTTGATTATAGTGATGGTTTCACGGGTGTATACATATGTCAAAACTTATCAAATTACACACTTTAAATATGTGCAGCTTATTGTATATAAAACCTCAGCAAAACTGTTTTTTACAAAAAGAATCATGGAGTATCATGTGGAACTCAAGTTCCAGAGGTTATGCTTTTTGGGTTGAAGGAAATGTTCTATATCTTGATTGTGGTGGTAATTACACGACTGTACACAGCATTAAAGTTCATCAAATTGCATACTTAAAATCAGTGATTTTTGCTGCATGTAAATTACGCCTCAATGAAATTGATTTTTACAAACAGGACATACACATGGGCACATCCACACATACACCTAGACCAGGTTAGCAACTGGACCCCAGGGACATCTGATGTCCACCAGCCACTGCTGCAAATATACTCTCTTCATCTTTCTCTCTCTCTTTTCTCTGGCTCTCCATATGCCTACATCATTCTTCTCTCTCTCCAGTTCTTTGGCCTGAAAGGCAGAACATTCAGCAGCCAGTACTCTCTGAGCTTTATATTCTAAGGCCCAGGTATCAAAAAAAAAAAACAAAAAGGAACTTCTCTCTGAGTCAAGTTGCAAAATTCATGGAGAAGGATTCTGATTGGTCCGTTCTGAGTTGTGTGTTAGGCCTTTGTTCACTTATTCAAAAATTACTGATCAGGGCTTCCCTGGTGGCGCAGTGGTTGAGAGTCCACCTGCCGATGCAGGGGACACGGGTTCGTGCTCCGGTCCGGGAAGATCCCACATGCCGCGGAGCAGCTGGGCCCGTGAGCCGTGGCCGCTGAGCCTGCACGTCCGGAGCCTGTGCTCCACAACGGGAGAGGCCACAACAGTGAGAGGCCCGTGTACCGCAAAAAAAAAAAAAAAAAAAAAATTATTGATCAGCACTTGCAGACACTGTGCTAGGCCCCAGGATCCCTCAGAGAATGAGACTAATGAAGTCTCTGCCCCAGTGGAGCTTACAATCTAGTGAGGAGGCAGGCAATAAACGAGCCAACAAATAAACACTCCCACTTCAAATCATGGTAAGTGCTTCAAAGAGCAAAACTGAGAGAAAGGGGATAGAGAGTGATGGGGCATGGGGTTATCTTAGATAAGGTGGCCAAGGATGGTTTCTAAGGTGGTGATATTTGAATAGACATGAAGGATAAGGGGTCAGCTCTCCAAAGATCTGGCAGAAGAGAAGTTAGAGGGAACAGCATGTGTAAAGACCCTGGGGCAGGTCTGTGAGGCCAGGTGGCTGGAGCATAGTCAGGATAATGGAAGGAGATGAGGCCAGACCATGTAGGGCCTTGCAGCGCAGGGAGAGGAAGTTGCATTTTATTCCCAGTGTCTTGGGAAGCCTCTGGGGCAGTTGAAGCAGAGGACTGGCTTGATGTGAGTTTTGTTCAAAAGCTCCTTTGGCTGCTATGAGAATAGGTTGTAGCAGGGCACCAGTAGAAGGCACATATTGAAGGCACACCAGCAGGACTTGCTAACGGGTTGGGTGTTAGGGAAGGAGGGAGAAGGTTAGGGAAAAAAGATGGTGTATAGGCAAAGAAAAGAATAAAGTGGATAAACGTGGCCGAGGTGGAATCCTGCTTACTAGGCAAGACATCTCCCACCGTGATCACATGGCTGAAGGTGTGGATGGGGTGAACAAGCAGTCAAAGTAATACATGTCTATTTTAAATTCCCTCTCTAAGCCCCAGTAAACTGGTCTGGAAAAGGAGATGGTTGGAATAGCTTCAGTGGTTCTCAGTGAGGAAATACCCATTACAGAATGATGACGTTTAGAGGAAGGGGCCAGGGGTTCTAGACATCTGGAAAATTTAGGATATCCCACATAATACAGAATGGTCCCGTGATCCACTTTCAAATGCCCCACTGCACATTTATAAAGATGAAAAACCTATAAAAATATCTGAGCCTAGAATCTATATCCATTTTACATACAAGCATGGTTTTTAAAAATACTTCCCAGGAGTGCAACTCAAATGAAAATCAAGGGATTTGATCTGTATAGAGAATTGCTTTTTGAAAGAGCTTGTCACCAATAGCAATGCTCATAGTTTTTGAAGTGCAACACATAGCCATCAGTCTACATTTATAGCCGTGGCCTCCAGGGTGATTCTACGTGTAGACGCAAACATCTATTGCAGTCACTTCTAGGGTAATCACGCCTAAGTATTTAAAAATTTTAAATACATTTTATTGTGCATTACTTTCTTTTATTTCTTTTTTTTTTATGGGTAGGAAATTGTAATCCTAAGAATATATATAGGGCTTCCCTGGTGGCGCAGTAGTTAAGAATCTGCCTGCCAATGCAGGGGACACGGGTTTGAGCTCTGGCCCGGGAAGATCCTAAATGCCACAGAGCAACTAAGCCCATGCGCCACAACTACTGAGCCTGTGCTGTAGAGCCCGCGAGCCGCAACTACTGAGCCCGTGTGCCACAACTACTGAAGCCCGTGCGCCTAGAGCCCATGCTCCACAACAAGAAAAGCCACTGCAATGAGAAGCCCATGCACCACAACGAAGAGCAGTCCCCTCGGGCTTCCCTGGTGGCGCAGTGGTTGAGAGTCCGCCTGCCGATGCAGGGGACACGGGTTCGTGCCCCCGTCTGGGAGGATTCCACGTGCCATGGAGCGGCTGGGCCCGTGAGCCATGGCCGCTGGGCCTGTGCGTCCGGAGCCTGTGCTCCGCAACGGGAGAGACCACAGCAGGGAGAGGCTCGCGTACCGTAGAAAAAAAAAAAAAAAAGAAATTAATGGAGGGTTTCACTGGTGGCACAGTGGTTAAGAATCCGTCTGCAAATGCAGGGGACACAGGTTCGCGCCCTGGTCCGGGAAAATCCCACATGCCGCGGAGCAACTAAGCCTGGGCACCACAACTACTGAGCCTGCGCTCTAGAGCCTGCGAGCTGCAACTACTGAGCCCACGTGCCACAACTGCTGAAGCCCGCGCGCCTAGAGCCCGTGCTCTGCAACAGGAGAGGCCACCACAATGAGAAACCCACGCACCGCAAGGAAGAGCGGCCCCCTCTCGTGGCAACTAGAGAAAGCCCGTGCACAGCAATGAAGACCCAATGCAACCAAAAATAAAAATAAATAAGTAAATAAATTTTAAAAAAAGAAATTAATGGAGAAAATGTTAGGAATGCATATTAAACTTAAAAGTGCATCCTGTCTGTAGCCATTACATTGTAAGCAGCACCAAAAAAATTGAAGAAATAGTCCTCCAGCATTCAGAAACTATTTTCCAATTCCACAAAGAAGTCACATCATTGATGAATGAGTGAAGTTCTAACATAAGTCTTCACTGTTCTACTTTTGTGTCTTTAACAAAAGGGAAAATATCGACCATCATTTATGGTGGGTTTGTCAATTGCAACCATAGTTTGGCTAGGATATAACAGTTTGGCAAAAATCAACAAAAGCATTCTGTGAGAATTAATTGGCTATATGGAATTTACAATAAAGAGTAATGCATATTTTATTACTTTAAAATTGTACGTTACACATCCTTTATACAGTAAAATGTATAGTAAACATGTGTATATGTATATATGTACATGTGTAGATATACACACATGTACACACAACTGATTTCCCCCCAGACATTGTTTAACCTCCTGACTACATCAGAGGCAACAGTCTCACTCCTATGGGAATGGGCCATTGGATTTAAGGCAGTAAAGGCCTTCGATGCTGAGCGGCTGGAGGAGGCACTGAATCTGCCAAGGACGAGAGAATGACAAGGGTGGGCCTTCAAGGTCCAAGGAACTCCATGCATTGAGTGATGGGGAGAGCAGCAGAGGAGAGCAACAATGAGGGGTAGTGGTTGTAACAGCTTGAAGATAACTGTCTCAAGCTGGTATTACCCAAGGGCAGAAGAACAATGGTCTGGACGTGGCCACAGAGAGCCGACCCCTCATCTCCCACTGGCCTTTGTAGTACATGGGTCATGGGAGAATGAGCAGTTTTTGTTCCTTGAAGTTGCAGAGAAAACAGTGCCCTCAGGGGACAACTTGGTTTCAGTTAATAGTAACAGCTTCCACTTACTGAATGCAAGGGGAGTATAGCGCAGTGATATAATCAGGGTTTCTGAGTTAGACATTTCAGGTTAGAATTCTAGCTCTGCCACTTACTAAATGTGTGATACTGGGCAAGGTACTTACCCTTTCTGAGCTTCCATGTCCTAACCTGTAAAATGAAGGTAATATTATCTACCACTCAATAGATAATACACTTAAAACACTAAGCACAGTGCCTGGCACATGGTAAACTTTCAATAAATGTAAATACTATTTTGGCTTTGTAAGTGGAAAAGGAAGATACATAATTATATAAATACAATTATACATGGGGGTAAGGAGGGGAAAAGACATACCATATAATAATGGTTGTCCCTGGATGTCAGGACAATGAGGTTTTTTTTCTTCACATCCTCTGTATTTCCCAAAACGTCTAAAACAAGACAATTTTGACTTTCATTTTTTTTTAAAAATATTTTTTAAAGCAAGGAGTGTGCATAGGAAGAAAAATCATTAAAAAAAAAAAAAAAGAAGACCAGTGTTATCTCAGGGCATGAGAAAATAAAAGTCTTCTGCAGGATACGCAGGCCTAGCATCTGGGCAAATTATTGCAAAGGGCAGAACAAAACACTTGCAGGGTTTAGTATTTCCAAGTCATCCTTTTTCACCACTAAAAAAAATTGATAAGTTCAAAGGCTGTCTCCTCTTCTCTGTTTTCTGTCTCATCCTGTGATTTTTAGATTTCAAGAGGATTTGCAGTAATGAATAAAGGTGCTATAAATTAATCTAAACATGATTCAAATCTCTAATTTATGTATTCATTAAAATTTTACCTGTTATCAATCTTAGGGTTCCAGGTGTTAATGGCAACTCTAAGTGAAAGTCAAATATAATCATTTGCATAAAAGCATTAGAAGATGATTGGTATTTTCATGCAGCTGTGATCTATTCTGCACTTCTAGAGCTGAAAAAAAATGTTTCACGAAAAACATTTACCTATGCTAATCCTCATGAAATTGCAGAACATCCTCCAGTTTTCCATGTACTCAGTTACGTTTATAGCATTTTCATTACTGGAGTCACATTTCATATTTCCAGATTTTAAAAGGCATTACTATTGTGCACGCTTGAAAATTACGCTGATTTCCACACCATTCCTTGAATATTTGTGTTCTGTTCTGACAGGAAGATAGAGATTAACTCTACTTGTGTTAACAAATTCCTGTTTGTGTGTCTTAGCATGATTTGGGGAATATATTCCAATTTCAAGGGGCCTAAACTTGAGGTGTCCTAAAAAATAAGTCACAGGGCTTAAGCAGAAAAGAGTTTTCAGAAAAGTGATTTATCTATGCTGAATAAAAGCTGTAGCACTGCCAGCTCAGATCCAGTTATAATTGCTAAAGCATGTCCAGGCTGGTTATCTAATGGCTCTGCAAGAATTTAGGCCACGCATTAATGCACTGAAGATAAAATCAATTTGAAAATTTCTTAAATCAAATACCAATCCTGGAGTAATACTCTCTGTGCAGGAGAATCAGCCAACAGTAATAGGAAGCCAATTATAAACTATAAACCACTCTGCTCAAATGTCCTGGTTTGTTAGTGGTGGGGCCCATTACACACAGTTTGCACAAGTTGAAGCCAGTGGCTAGACAGAACTGCTGTACACAGACACATGTGCTCCTCTCTCCCCCGCCCCCAACATTTAACATAAAGATGCAGCTCAATTAATAGGTACTGAGTACAAAAACCCACAGCAACATGCTGAACATAAACATCTCGCCGTTCTACTCTAGCAGTACAGTCAAGCAGTTAGCAAAGAGCAGAAGCCTATGAAGATTAAATGAGATAATGCAAGTGAAATTCTGAGTCCAGTCATACTCAGCAGAAATTGGCTAGTAATATCTCCTTGTGCCTCCAACTTCCTGACTGCCCCAACACCAAATTAGCAAAGGAGACGGATGCCCCAACACTAAAAACACCTCTCCTGGCCTATTGCAAGCCATCAACCTACTACACATAAATGGTCTCTCAGCTTCTACTCTCTTCAATACATTCTCATTCATTCAACTGTTATTTATTGCATGCATAGTATAAATCAGCCACTGAGTTTACGTAAAAGGTATGGTCTCTAATTTAAGGATTTCTTGAATAAGCTTTTTAAGTATAGATCTGACCGTGCAATTCTTTGTTTACCAACCTCCAGAGGCTCCCCATTGCCCAGAATAGATTCCCAACTCAAGACTGATTCAGAATGACCTTAGTGATGCCTGGACATGGATACTTTGAATAAACCACATAGTTGAGTCTGATGTTTCCTCCTGATTAAAAACAGTAAATAAACTTTCAAATTTCTTGTTATGATATGCAATACCCTCTACGATATGACTCCCATCTTCCCAGCCTCCCAAAATCCACACAATTTGGCCTCTGCCTGAATTTCACCTTCATGGGACCTCCCTGGCGGTCCAGTGGTTAAAACTCCACGCTTCCACTGCAGGGGGACAGGGTTCGCTCCCTAGTAGAACTAAGATCCCGCATGCTGCGTGGCTCAGCCAAAATATAGATTTCACCTACACTGCTTGGAAAGTACTTCCACTGCCTTCACATAGCATTTGCACATAGCAGCCTCCTTCACCTTCCTCAGAGATCTTCCCTGACCATCCCACCTAACTCCACACATAACCCCAGTCACTAGCCCCTTACCTATTTTACTTTCTTCCTAGCTTCACAGTACGAACCACTATCTGAAAGTGTATTACTTATGTGTACCTATTTATTCTCTATCTTCTCCACTAGAATTTAAACCCTGTAAGGGCAACATCTGTCTTATTTGCCACCATATCCTAAGTGCTTAGAATAGTGTGTAGTATGTGGCAGGTGCTCAAATACCAAGTAAATCATCACTCTTCCTATAGGTGCTATAATCACAGCACTTAACATGATATTTGTATAATCCCTTCTAGTCAAGGCCCTACTGGTTATTAAGAAACTGATTCAGGGGCTTCCCTGGTGGCGCAGTGGTTAAGAATCCACCTGCCAATGCAGGGGACACAGATTCGAGCCCTGGTCTGGGAAGATCCCACATGCCACAGAGCAACCAAGCCCATGTGCCACAACTACTGAGCCCGTGTGCCACAACTACTGAAGCCCACGTGCCTAGAGCCCGTGCTCCGCAACGAGAAGCCATCCAATGAGAAGCCTGCACACCACAACGAAGAGTAGCCCCCGTTCCCCTCAACTAGAGAATGCCAGCGAGCAGCAATGAAGACCCAACTCAGCCAAAAATAAATTTTAAAAAGTGACTCAAAGTACTTCTAACAAAGATGTGATGGTAGAAGCCTGTGGAATTTCCTTGTTTCTATTTTCTAAGGTTTTTTTTTTTTTTAAAGTCTTAAGCGGAGAGTGAGGATGAGAAAGATGTTAAAATGTAAGAGTTTTCAAGGGGACAAAAAGAGTAAATGGGATAGAGAAACACAGTAGGATTGTCAGATGGTACTAAGGTCTACTTGAGATCATGACCTTAAACACAGAAACTGGGCTTCCCTGCTAGCGCAGTGGTTGAGAGTCCGCCTGCCGATGCAGGGGACACGGGTTCGTGCCCCAGTCCGGGAAGATCCCACATGCCCCGTAGCGGCTAGGCCCGTGAGCCATGGCCGCTGAGCCTGTGCGTCCGGAGCCGCAACGGGAGAGGCCACAACAGTGAGAGGCCCGCGTACCGCAAAAAAAAAAAAAAAAAAAACACAGAAACTGTTCCAGCAAGTTCAGTTGCGTAAGTGCAGAGAAGGCGGCATACTGAACTTAACCTAAAATGGAGTTCAACCAGACAAGTATAATGAAGCAACAGTTGGGGCAAAGCAATTTACTATGTAGCCAATAGTAACTCTAACACTGGACCACAGAATCTAAGCTGCATAATGAAGGACATGAGGTGAGAGTATCAGTGAATTATAAGTCACATAGTTCTGTAACCACTCACTCTGTTTAAGTCTACATATCTGGCTCCTCTTCTGGACTGAGGTCCTTCCTCCAAAGTGGGATCTGTGTCTTACCTTTTCATTCTTCGTACCTCACCACATGAATGTGTTATCTGGATGATGTTTTACCCATGGCTTAAAGGGAAATTTCCCACCCCCAAATCCGATATATAAACTTCCTCCTTTCTCACTGTTCTTCAAAGTGTTCAAGTAAAGTTTCAGTGCTTCATCAAAACCCTATGGTGGGCTTCCCTGGTGGCGCAGTGGTTGGGAGTCCGCATGCCGATGCAGGGGACACGGGTTCGTGCCCTGGCCCGGGAAAATCCCACGTGCCGCAGAGCGGCTGGGCCCGTGAGCCATGGCTGCTGAGCCTGTGCTCCGCGACAGGAGAGGCCACAACAGTGAGAGGCCCACGTACCGCAAAAAAAAAAACAAAAAACCTACGGTAGGACTTTCCTGGTGGCACAGTGGTTAAGAATCCAACTGCCAATGCAGGGGACACGGGTTTGAGCCCTGGTCCGAGAAGATCCCACATGCCGCAGAGCAACTAAGCCTGTGTGCCACAACTACTGAGCCTGTGCTCTAGAACCCACGAGCCACAACTACTAAGCCCGCCCACCGCAACTACTGAAGCCCACATGCCTAGAACCCCTGCTCCACAATGAGAAGCCACTGCAACGAGAAGCCCCCGCACCGCAATGAAGAGTAGCCCCCGCTCGCCGCAACTAGAGAAAGCCCGTGCACAGCAACGAAGACCCAACACAGCTGTAAATAAATAAATAAATAACCCTATGGTATAGGACTTCCGTGGTGGCACAGTGGTTAAGAATCCGCCTGCCAATGCAGGGGACACGGGTTCGAGCGCTGTTCTGGGAAGATCCCATGTGCTGCAGAGCAACTAAGACCATGTGCCACAACTACTGAGCCTGCACTCTAGAGCCCGCATGCCACAACTACCAAAGCCTGCACACCTAGAGCCCGTGCTCTGCAACAAGAGAAGACACTGCAATGAGAAGCCCACACACCGCAACGAAGAGCAGAACCTGCTCGACACAACTAGAGAAAGCCCGCGCGCAGCAACGAAGACCCAACGCAGCCAAAAATAAAATAATTTAAAAAAAAAAAACCCTATGGTATAAACACAACCTTTGAAAAGAGACAAGATGCTGAATTCCTGCAGTGTTGTGTCCAAGAACTGAACCAGAAAATGAACCAGATGTATCCCAACTACTGTTAAGTCTGCCCTTACTGAACACCTGGGAGGCATGAAATCTTCGAACTTCCCAACCTCTAATTATTTCACCTCCGAAGTAATTATTAGCGGGATCCAAAACAGGCCTTGAGAATACCAAGTTTTCTAAGGAGACAACTCAACCTGAGGGTGGAGAACAAATGCACAGACAAAGAGCATGTAAAATATGTTTTATTGTTCTTTAAAAGGGCTCAGGGTTTGGTTTTAAATCAGGCTGCACACCTTTCATCAGTCTGACATCTCCCTCACCATGTCAAACTGGCTTCAGCTAGCAATACTTCATTAAATCCAAAAGAAAAAAATGTTTAATTTTGAAGAAAATCCAGTTCTGAGAACAATTAACATTAGTCTGTAATTTAAAACAAAATGAGGGCTAATGTTTCATGTTGTTTTATATACCCTTCTCCTCATACAGAACCAGGAATGTAATTTTCCCAACTCAGGCAGGCACTGTTACTGGTGGATACTGCTCTCTCTCTCGCTCTCTCGCGCGCGCGCTCTCTCTCTCTCTCTCTCTCTCTCTCACACACACACACACTCTCTCACACGCTCACTCTCCCTTTCTCTCTCTCTCCCCCTCCCTCCTTCCCTCCCTCCAAACAACAAAACTCAGAGCATGTCAAAGGAAAAAGGTTTGTTCTGGTATTGATCAAAACCCTTGGAGTCAACTGTCTATCTGAGCTTAGAGGGTATGCTGTTTTGATTTTGAGCCTATGTTAAAGGAATCTACTGTCAGGTTCTGAAATAAAGAATTTTGGATAGTACCATCATTTTTCACTTTAAAATCCTAGAAACAATTTCAAAAAGCATTATTTTGTTTTGTTTTCTGGGATGGGGGAGAAGAGAATCTACAGATTTTTATTTATTTAAAAATCAAAACAACTCGGCATAGGAAATAGGCAGTTCACATAGCCAGCCAACATCTGAGGTATCATCAGTGTGAAACAAGGTCCTGGTCCATTCCTACTGGCCTAGCTGATCCTAACAAAATGGGAAGTTTATGGCTCTGCACAGCAAATTCCAACAGGACAAGATGACCGTAAGACTTTATTCAAATCCTTAGAAGCAGAGCACTATTAATTATGTAATATTCAGCTGGAGAGTACAAGAGCCCCTGATGGTATCCTCCAACTTGCTTTGTCAATGCAGCCTGGTCACAACTGCAAAGGAGCAGCAAAATAGCTTTTCTAGATCAGTACATTGAACCCAGCAAAGAATCTGCAGAAATGATACTACACCACTGCACTAGCCACACAGTCCCTTTGCTACACAATGAGCTGCTCTATGTCTCTCTTCTACCCTATTATGGCCTGTGGACACATACTCACTAGGCATTGTTGGTTTTGAACCAGCAAAAAAATTTTTTTTAATCTCACAAAGAACCTAGTAAGAAAATAACAAGGCAATCAGTGGTTAAACTGAACTGTACATATAGGGGGCAGTTTGGGAAATACCCTTTACAGGCATTTCTCAAGTCTAAAATATTGTGTCTTTGCTGCTACTCCTTTGACTGTTCCTGAAAATTCAGAGTACAAATAAGTCCTAAAATAAAAACTTTACACTAACAGCATTCTCTGACATCATTAGACAGAAAATCAGAGTAATGCTACAGCCCACAATTCTACAAGGTGTAGAAAGTGTGCTAATGCTCTGCCTGGACATATCTTTAGTGACGGCCTGGAGTACTCCCCTTCCGAAAACAACAATCTCTGGGA
The DNA here is from genome assembly GCF_011762595.2 of Tursiops truncatus. Lineage (NCBI taxonomy): Eukaryota > Metazoa > Chordata > Mammalia > Artiodactyla > Delphinidae > Tursiops > Tursiops truncatus. The sequence goes on along the minus strand of NC_047034.1, from coordinate 158,763,928 downwards.
CATCCACTTAGCTTCATTGGTTGGAAAAGAGATGAATTCGACTCTCAGCTAAGTTCTTTGAGAGACTCCTCTTAAAATGCCATTTCCCCACAAATTTATCAAAACAAAAAAGGCTCCTGGCTACTTTGCCTAATATTGAATAGGGTTTTCAAGAAAAGAAACTAACATGAATACCCCATCATCAGTAAAGACTAAAAAACACCTGGATCATATACTATATATGCCACTGCCTTTTTTTGTTTTTTCTTTTTTTTGGTGTTTTTTTGTTTTGTTTTTTTTCCTAAAAGTGCCCAGGTGGGCTTAAGGCTGCCAGACTGCACGCACATCTACAGCAACATGGGCTTCTCCTATTTCACCTACAACTTGTATCAGGGGAAAAAAGAGGGATAGACGAAAGTGAGAAGAAGGGAAAAATACACCGTGCCTCCCCCCCCCCCCAAGAAAGAAAGAAATCCACGAAAGGGAGATCTATGTGCCAAGCATAATGGAAGAGTGTGCTCCCCAAACAGATGGTTCTGCAGAGGCTAATGTTCTGCTGGTTTTCCTTAGAGACCTATTTTGAGAAAGTTTAAAAAGACAGGAGATTTTGAAATAATTCAATCCTGGCAGAAATTCAAACTCCAACACTAGGAGCAAAATCATCCTTCACTAAATTAATCCTTTTTTTTCTTTCTCTTTTTCTTTTCTTAAACATTTTATTCACGTTATAGAGGGATATATTCTTGTTTGTTTGTTTTTTTCCAATCATTAGGAGAGTGGTTGAGGAGTACTGAATCCATCACTACTTTGATGACACAGTTAAGATTCCAGATTCACATTTCCAGGTACCAAGAGTTCCCTCTAAATGCCACGATCAAGTCAGCCTTCGTATACATTTCTTTCTACTGAACGCAGCAATGCCCATTGGTATCTCTGAAGCGTAATCGCATCTTAGGTCGGTATTTCTCCAGGTAAAGCAGCTGTTTGGAATTGAATGCTCCCCTTCTTTTTCTGAAAATACAAGAATGGCACACTTTATCATGTAAAAAAAGAGCTGCCTGATTCACTGAAAAGTGTATTTATGGCCTATGGCCTTTCTAACTCTACACAGCTGAAAACCAGCATATTTCCCATACAACATCACTTCTTAAGTGAAAGGGCTGAATTGAAACATGAACTTTCTGTGTGCCTTCCTAAAAGAAGAAATAGACAAATTTTCTTTGCTAATTCTCATTAGAGTCTATTAATCGTTTAATAAAGATCAGAATGGTTAATCCAGAGACATCTGACTATACTCTTCCCAATTAATATATTCTTCATATTAGAAATGGCAGCAAGTATTTAGGATAAATGAGGAAGTATTTATATGAAGCAGCAGACACAGATGGCATTCCTTGAAACATGTTATCTTCCTAGAGCTACCATACATTTCATGCCCTTTGTCACAAAGTCATTTTTTTATTTCTTTCTTTCTCTTTTCAAGAAAAGGTTAGAAAGGGAAAGGGCAAGACAATAACTGCCAAAGAATTCTGGACAAAAAAAATAGCATGGCCTGTTATTCCAGACTGCTGTCAAGATTCTGTCTGGGCACTACCATCCTGATTCTGTGACTGAACAGGTCACTTAAGAATCCTAGGTGATTAACTGCTCCTCTATAGTTTCTTCCTTTCCTCTTTGTCACAGAGAGTTACATTTGGAAGGCATTTTGGACAGCCATTAAAAGAGGCACCACATCACTGAGACTCAGCTACCTAGCTATTCATTTTAAAGACTCCTAGATGTTCAAGTCATATACTGGACATATTCTACAATGCCCAAATTTACCACCTAAATTAGAAAATCTTTAAATCTGGGAGCCAGTAGTGTTATTGTGAGTCTCTTTATCACTTGCCATTTTTGATATCTTCAAATAATATTTTAAGCCAAAGACAGCAAATTACCCTGTACTATGAATGGGTACTTTTTATAATTTCTTTCTCTTGTATGATTTTGCTTTGTGTGTTTTTTTAAAATTAATTAGTTATTTATTTGGCTGTGCCGGGTCTTAGTTGTGGCACGCAGGATCTTTGCTGAGGCATGCAGGATCTTTAGTTGAGGCACGAGAACTCTTAGTTATGGCAATGTGGGATCTAGTTCCCTGACCAGGGATCAAACCCGGGCCCCCTGCATTGGGAGCTCAGAGTCTTAGCCACTGGACCACCAGGGAAGTCCTGCTTTATGTGTTTCTGAACATAAAACTTCATACTCACTGTCTTATAAACTGAACTGCATCTTCGTACTTCATTCCACATTCAATCAAAGCAAGTGCGACCAGCACAGGTGCCCTGCAGAGATAAACTCATTTGTAAATAACCACAGGTCTTTGGAATTAAAGGATTTTTTAAAACCCAGGATTACTTATTACCAAAATTATGTAAAGCTTGAGCTTTCATTGTTCCTGTACACTAAAATATCTGATATTTTTCTACATAGTAAAAATATCTAAATCATTACAGCTTCTATGGTATTTTCTATTTTTAGTAAAGTACAAAATTCTAAACCTTTATTACAAGATCTTTACTCTTTAAAACATCATCACATTATATCTCAAATTTTCACATCATTTTATGTCACCAAAAATCCACTGATCTTTAACCATTATCATAGTAAATGACCAAATGGATTATCTTGAGTGTCTCAAAATTTTTGTTACAAATCAATTTTAATATCATCTCTTCATCAAGTACTAAAGAGGTGCTAGACTTCCTCAACAAAATCCTTTCCATGAGCTGGGAGAGTGGCAGAGAATTCGTAATTAGGAGTTGCTTTCTATATATATATTAATATAACAAAGGAAATGATGTTTTTAATAAGCCCATTTTAAGGCACTAACTTTGGACTGACTACCTAACTAGGATAGCTATTAGTTTAAAAAACTGCCCCAAATCAGGATAAGGACTAGAGACGTCTGACCCTGAAGAACTGTACAACACTAAACTGCAAAAAAGGAAAATAGCGAACGAAAGGGTTGAGCAGAGGTAACAGCCTGAGTCACCACCACCTTGAGGCAACAGCAGCTTGCATTAATGTTTGGAGTCAAAGTGCACATTATAAATTGACATTTAATCTACTGTTGATGAGTGTTGCAACACCATTCCATGCAGTGCTCAAGGAAAAAGATTTTAAAATCAAAGTCAACTTTCATTCTCCATACATTTCCTTTCAAGAATTTAAGGTTCAACCATCTGCTCTTCATCTATTAACTTCCATTCATCTCAATCTAAAATTAATCATGTACAGATTCTTCAAATCTAAAATTATTTTAACTTTGTTGCCCATTTCAAACACCTAAAACTTTGATTACTGGAAATGGAGAAACTGAATTAAGACTGTATTTTTGGCTCAAAGATAATTACATTAAACCAGTTCCAAAACAACTTATGAACCACCACCCACTAAACCCAGACTCAGACAATGAAACATAAAAAGTTATTCTGAGAAATCATTACACCAGCTTTTGCTCTCGTTTCCTTTCCTTTCAGGCAACTTAATATTTAGCGTAATAAATGCAGTTTCTATCAAAGTGAAATTTTTGATAATGAATTCACAGACAAAAGGGGAAGAACTTACCTTCCCAGTCCTGCAACACAATGCACTGCAACACAGCAACCTGGCTCTTCACGAAATTTGGTTTTTAGTAGGTTTAGCCAATCGTCAACTATCTGATTAGGGGGTGGCGCTCCATCGTCAAAAGGCCAATCCTGGGAGGAAAAGGTCTTTTACATTAAATTGATATTTTCTCCAGAATTAACATCCTAATGCACAACAGCTGCATACACAGGGCAGGCCTAATTGCACTAACTGTTCTACATGTACCGATTTTTTTTTTAATAAATGTATGTATGTATGTATGTATGTATTGCTGCATTGGGTCTTTGTTGCTGCGCGCGGGCTCTCTCTAGGTGCGGCAAGGGGGAGCTACTCTTTGTTGCAGTGCGTGGGCTTCTCGTTGCCGTGGCCTCCCCCGTTGCAGTGCATGGGCTCTAGGCTCACGGGCTTAAGTAGCTGTGGTGCGCAGGCTCAGTAGTTGTGGCACACGGGCTTAGTTGCTCCACGGCATGTGGGATCTTCCCAGACCAGGGCTCGAATCTGTGTCCCCTGCACTGGCAGGCAGATTCTCAACCACTGTACCACCAGGGAAGCCCCATGTACCTATACTTAACCACACAATTCTGATCACTTCTGAAAAATGATCCAAGATCAAAATTCAAGTGTGCCAACTTAGCCTTCTCAATGAAGCATACATAACCAGCAACATAAGCATCAAACTTTTTCTTTGGAAATATGTCTTATCACAAGAGTGATAAGAGGTTAGCATTCTTCAAATATTTTATCTGAATAGAACAGTAATTAGACATAATAGAGAAAACTAAAATTAAAACCAAGACAAAGTAAGAGAGGACACACCACCTGTCAATAAGATTTAGAAGTCCATTTTGGCAAAGTATACCAACTGGTATCTCATTGGTCTCTACGAATATAAATATTTTTGAGGATTATCCCCAAATAGCTCTAAGTTATGATGTCTTTTCTTTAAAGACTCTGATAAGTAATTTCCAACAGATCATAATAGAAACATACTACTATCTTTGTGCTTACATATGTATTTTTTTTAAAGTCAAGCAGCAAATATTTTTAAAGCTCAGCCTAAATTATACACACCCCATTTTACAAGTATAGTGCCACATGATATGATCCTGAGGAAATGAAAACCATTTTCTCAAGTATTCCCTTCTCTTTTTATATTCATTGATTTGGGTTGTTTTTCAATTAAGACCAACCCCATGTGCATTCACAATACAGGCAGGGATTTATCTTCCTTGTTACCTCGCACAAGGTCCTGAGAAACCAACACAAGTCATTTTGAAGAAAGGGGGGAAGGGACATTCACATATTGCATCATACCCTCTGTCCCATCTAACTTCAAGGACAGAAATGCAAAGACACTGGGAATTTTTTTTTTTTAACAATACTATTCTAATGAGACTGGATAAGGACACTTTAAAATATTAGAGAAGGAAAAAGGGAAAAGTGACAGAGCACTAAATTGATTGTGCACTCATTACTGGCACCACTAGAACACTTCATGGAGCCCATTAGCCATGACAGCACATTATGTTTGTCAACTACGCCCCATAATTAAAGGGCTGTCAATGTTATCGTTATAAATGTCACTACAAAGTTTAACTGTAAATAGCAGTAAAACTAGTAAGTACCTTAGTCAAGAGCTTACTTCCTCTAAGACTCCCTAAAATGCATCTAGTTAAGAAACAATAATATGAAACATGCTTTACTTACTCATACAAGCAGTTTCTATCCAAAAAAATCACTAAAGCAGTAATTTAGAAGCATCTGAACTTCAAACTGACATGGCTGAAACCACCATTAGTCTTTTCCAATGTGCTTCTGATTTACAAGAACATTGGTCAAAGGGTTGAAAGGTCTCACTTTGGGAATATCCTCTTATAAGGTGTTCCAAACCCTCTTCACCTAGCAAAAGTAAATTAGCAATCCAACTTAAACTAAAATTTCTGCCTAGGCATTAGGGAGAAGGGAGGGATGAATAGGTGGAGCACAGAAGATTTCTAGGGTCATGAAACGATTCTGTATGATACTATAGTGCTGGATACATGTCATTATGTATTAGTCAAAACCCCTAGAACATACAAGAGCAAACTCTAATGTAAATTATAGACTTTGGGTGATGATGATGTATCAGTGTAGGTTCATCAGTTGTAACAAGTGTACCACTCTGGCGGGGGATGTTGATTATGGGGGAAGCTATGCATGGGTAGGATCAGGGCATATATGGGAAATCTCTGTACCTTCTGTTCAGTTGTGCTGTGAACCTAAAATTGCTCTAAAAAATAAAGTTTATTTAAAAAATTTAAAAAAAAATTCTGCCTAGGAAAAAAAAGAAATTCCAAGCTTAATTCTAAATATCCTTGGTTTTTTTCCAGCTTTAGTTAGACCTTTAATTTTATCTGATCACAGCTCTTTAAAACAAAACAAAAGCCTAGATTTAAAGGCCTGGAATAAATCCCAGATCTACCACTATCTTCTACAAACTACTTCAAGTTCTTTAGTTCATTTCTATTTCATAAAGGTGTTTACCAACATTACTGATTCAAACAGACTACGGTCAATCTGCAGTTCATTTTCTCACCCTGCCAACTGTCAAGACAAACTGATTTCTCATCTACTCTCTAAAGAACATACAATACAGGAAAAGGAACTTGTATTTGGTTTAATTTCAGAACTTAAAATTCTGTTTTTATTTTTTTAAACACAGGGCTACATTTTATACACGTTTATACTTATCCCCAGCGATTTCCAGCCAGGGGATCTTAAAGTCATTTAGAAATAGGAATGCAAGCAAAGTATTATTACCATGCCATACTATTAAAATACATTTTAAAAAACATAATGTTTGGCTATTTGATTTTTGTGTTTTCACCAATGTGGAAGTGAGGAAACTTTATGTATCAGATGTGAGACAACTGCCTTACCAACAGGACATTTATTTTCTTTGCATCAACTGCCTTCTCAACTACCAACCAATGCAGTAAAGACTACAGAACTAACTCTCAATAAAAAATAGGCACATAGGGGCTTCCCTGGTGGCGCAGTGGTTGACAGTCCGCCTGCCAATGCAGGCGACACGGGTTCGTGCCCCAGTCCAGGAAGATCCCACATGCCGTGGAGCGGCTGGGCCCGTGAGCCATGGCTGCTGAGCCTGCGCGTCCGGAGCCTGTGCTCCGCAATGGGAGAGGCCACAACAGTGAGAGGCCCACGTACCACAAAAAAAAAAAAAAAAAGAATGTCTGATGGAAACTACTTTCAGTTAGATTCAAACCAGTAGCCTTGAAACAAAAGCTAAATGTCACAGTAATTTCCTAGAGAAAAAAAATGAAATTTCCATTTTCTTGAAATAAGTGTGCACTAAATTTTGCCTTTTTTGTTGAAAATACTCTGCATCTGTGGACTTCAAGGGCATAAATGAACAAAACTGCCAATCCAAAGGAATTTTAACAGATTGCTATGATTACTGTATCTCCTGTAAGTTTAAAAAGCAAACTATGAGTGCCAAGTTTTAAAAATATCTATGTTTGAAAGGTACAAGTTGTTTGTAGTGAAAAATTAAAACACTACACACTCACTAGAACGTGGATTCCTTCTTTTTCAACTGGTGCTTTATCATATGTAGCATCACAAACTCGAACCAAAGTTGTCACTCCATACTTCTTAAGTTCCTTTAAAGAAAAACAAATATAAGGAAACTTGTTTTTAGAATCTGCAATGAAAGCTTTAAAAATATACTCTTATAAACTGAAACGAGACCTCATTCTCAGACAAAGATCAAAATCATTCTCGTTGTAACAACATATACAATAGACATTCTTGCATTCAAAGTGGAAGCATCAATAAGGCCCACCTTTGTAAGGGGCAATTTGGTAGCATTAATGCAAAAACTTTAAAAACACACACACACTTTGACCTAGAAATTCTACTTCTGGGAATTTATACTAAAGAAATAATTAAAGATATACACAAAGATTTAGGTACCAGCATGTTTAGCACAGGTTGTTTGGGATGGTATAAAGACAGAAACATTAATGGTCCAAAAACAGGTGAATGGTTAAAAAAGTATAGCACATCCATACAGAATACTATGACAGCTATAAAAATAATACTAAGGAGGTTGGGGGAAATTTTTCTAAAATACACAGTGTGATCCTATCTATATGTATATTTATAAATATATACATAAATACAGAAAAAACATCTAGACACCAGGTATTAACAGTATTTTTAAATTGTCTTTTGCTTATCTGTAACTTCTCATTTTTATGTACTAAGTACATATTGCTTTTTATAATTTAAAGAAACAAAAGCAATTTTGAAATTAAGATTAAATAGTGGTATTATATTACAAAGTCAAGTAACACACAATTACAGCCAGAAGTCTTGCTCCTTTAGAAGTTTTCCTACAGTAATGCCTAATCCAGTCACTAACTAACTTCAAGAGGCCACCGACATCTTTTTATAGCTGCAGGAGTCTATGACCAAGGAATCCACAGGCTGAAAATAGTATCATGTAATTCAGCCAGGCTTAAAGGTGACTGAACAACCTGAGGGCATACCGGCCTGGAATTAACTTGTACACTGTGTACACAAAGTTAAGAAGCTCAGAGAATTAAAAATATAAATAAGCAGAACAGTGATATCCTACAAGAAGTGTCCATCATCTGGTTATCTAAAGAGAAAGTTATTTTAATTGCTAAAGGACTTTATTATTCACAGAAACGCCTTCTCATAAAACAGACTCAGGAGAGTTGCTAATGTTATATAATGAGTCAGAAATTTTTAAAAATTTCAAAATACAAATAAAATCCCATTAAAGTGAACTCCACAGTAGCTGTTCATTGAAAGTTTCCAGTAGAAATTTTTTATGGTAAATATTTGTGACCTTCAGCAAGTCAAAACCTCTTCTGAACTCAGTTTTGCCATTTGTAAAGTGAGAGAGGTAGATTTAGAATCCCTAGGAGTTCATCTAGCTCTCTAAGTCTACTCCACAAATACATCAACAGAAATCATTGAGACTGAACAATCTGAGAATGATTAAAAAGCTTACATTCAAATGCCCGTTGAATAAAGTACAAAATGTTTCTCTACTACTACCAATAGAAAAAATGCAGGATCTGACATAAAAATGCTACCTATAATACCTTTCCTTCCCCTAAATTTCTGGACCCTTGAATAATGTGGTTCCTACTGCTAAGTAGTTCTAGGGGAGGTTTTCATCAAAAGTGGTTAGGGCATTTTAGGAAGAAATGGGTTTTAGTGTCAGAGATAGTTCTACCACATACTGTGTGCCTTCAGGCAAATTACTAAACCACTCTGAACCTCAGTTTCCTCATCTGTAAGGGAAATAATGGTACCTATACCTCATAGGGTTATTGTGAGGAGTAAATGATATAATGCATAAAACTGCTTATTGTAATGCTGGGTACGTACTAAGTATTCAATAAATGTTAATTAGCTTTATTATTGAAACTGTAACAAAAGAACTGCTAATAATGTTCAAAGGAAAAAACACAGTACTAGACAATCTCTAAGATCTCCTCAAATTCCATAAATGTTCTTTTAAAAATCTGTTTTAACTAATTCAACTCAATTCAAACAAAGACTGGTAAGATCCACAGGATCAGTATCATCCATACTCCAATCACAGAAATAAATGGCTTTGTGGTATAAGATTTCTTTAGAGTGGTGTTAATTTTTAACAGGATTTTACCTATAAATCAATCCAAAACGTAGACCATGCTACAATCTTACCTCTGTGAACTTGTTGAGGGTAGCGTTGGTAGGGTTGTGGGTTATCAGAAAACGCATGTTCTCATAGGAGATCTCCACAGGGGCTGGACGGTTCATTATGGCAAATAAAAAGTGTGAGCGTGCGTGTGTGAGTGTGATGGGGAAAATGAAAAAAAAAATCAATAAATCTTGAAATGTTTCACAGCAGAAAACATTAAAAAGACCACTAAAATGCCTATTATCGATCAGTGTTTTCTCTATTCAACTTGTTTATTCTTTAAGAAGCTTCTCCCTTCAAGATAAGCAGAAGTATTTAGAATCCACTTGAATCCAAATTCAATTTGGGCCTCAATGTCTGCTGATGGATACCTTCGGACTCCAAAAAAATCCAACTACATACGAAACTTAAGCAGCCTTTACTACATTTAGGCACTAGTGAGACAAGTTAAAAGAGTAGGTCGCTTTTCACTTTTGTTTACTTGATGCTTAATTTTACTGGAGTCATTAAAAGATATATGCTTGCAATAAAAAAAAAAAAAAAAAGCCAACTATTTCTGAGGCCAGTCTCGGTGTCCAGAGTCTTCAAGGCAATGTTAATTATGGCACATAGAACCTCCAAGCTCACTTGTCAGCGGAAACGCTGTGCTGAGCCTGGCAGAAGTCTGCCCTCACGCTCAGAATCGCCATAAATGTGCAACGTATATTCCAACGAAAAACCTGGAGGAGACAATCATAAAGAAAATGAACTGGAGGTTGACAGCAAACACAATGCCCAAAAGTCAAGAATACATTCTTTATGAGCCCAAAGACATCTGAAATGGCGCCACTTCTAAACTACTGCCATCTACCAAGAATAGGACAGAAGTACATACCAAGAGTATTAAAAGTCAGAGATTTAAGTTAAGTATGTCTTGGGACTTCCCTGGCTATCCAGTGGTTAAGACTCCGAGCTCTCAATGCAGGGGGCCTGGGTTCCATCCCTGGTCAGGGAACTAGATCCCACAAGCATGCTGCAACTAAGAGTGTGCATGCCACGACTAAGGAGCCCTCAAGCCACAGCTAAGGAGCCTGCCTGCCGCAACGAAGGAGCCCATGTGCCACAACAAAGGAGACTGCCTGCCACAACTAAGACCCAGCGCAACCCAATAAATAAATAAAATAAAATAAATACTAAAAAAAATAAATAAAAGACACCGTGCTCCCACTGCCGGGGGGGCAGGTTTGATCCCTGGTAAGGAAATTAAGATCCCACATGCCGCATGGTGCAGCCAAAAAAAAAAGTTAAATATGTCTTCCTTTTTTCAAAACGAGGCTCAATAAAGTTCTATACTAATAAGATTATTTCTAACTCGTCATTTTAAAATGAATTTTTAAAATCATTTTAAATCATTTTTAAATGATTAAAAGATACTTAAAACTTCACTCCATGGACTCTTTTATAAAGTTCACATCAAATGATCTCCTTATTTGTCTGCTTTGATGTTAACTATCTTTGGTTAAAATTATATCTGTAAATGAAGGCTATTTACCAAAATTCCACTTTGAGGATTTAATTCTTTCAATCCAAAATATATGCATTGGCCCCATTTATGATATCAGTTCATAAAGTTCATATGATACCAGTTATCTTCTTTTCCTCACAACTCTAAGTAGTTTTTAACTACCTATGATGAATGAGGAAAGAGGATCAGAAAAGTGACTTGTCTAAGGTGAATGAATTAGCTAGGCCCAAATTCAGACTCTTCTGAAAAGTCCTGTATTTTTTCCCAAGGTACCACAATTCCAGCTGACTCAGCTAATATATAAATCCCATTCTCTCATTTCTAGTCCAATTTATCTTTTTATTATTTCTCACATCACTACCTCAAGAGTACAAAAGCATCCAAAGGTTAATGATTCACACAGCAGTCTCCTGCGCAAATATTATTCCTACCAAAACAAGGCAAGAAGAGAAGTGGCAGAATTTTTGAAACACAGTAATCTGTATAGCTGGCTCAGTCAGAGTGTCAACATAATCATAAGTTCCTCTGGAAATAGGGACGAGGTCTAAGTTCTTCTACTTGCCTCTTCCCTAAGCCACCAATAAATGCTTATTTAGAACTCTAAAAAAGATGACTGTAACCAGACAAATGAAAGATAATGACTGCAGAGGCACCTGCAGGAAGAAACTGCAAGAGGTAAGAACAAACCTAAGCCTCAAACTTTCAAGCCTAATCTTCTATCTTCAAGTCTTCTTTTTATGATATTCTTAATGGCATTTTATTTTGTAAATTATATACTTCTGATTATATTACCATAGACACAAGCTCAAAACTAAAACATTCCTAAAATATGAGAGACACAAGAAATTCAAAATGGCATTGTAAGAACTTCAATACCTCAGCATAATGAGTTATCCACTACAGTAAACACACAAAACTTCTACATTCAAACTAACAAAAACATAATACACACCATCACCCTTCCTAACTCATAATCTAACTCATAATTCTAACTGTAACCCTAAAACGCAGCCACTTTAGATCACACATTTCACAGAGTACTCCTTGTACAGTCAAGGAATTTTAAAGCTGGCAGAAACTTAAGAGATCAAATACACTGACCTTTAAAAAAAAAAGTTGCTGTTTGGGATCCAGAGAGATTACAAAAACTTAAGACCACACTGCTAATTAGCAGCAGATCAAGGACAAGAACCCAGGTCTTATTTTCCCTCCAATTTTGACTAATGGAGGTATCCACATATTTTTCAAGTCATAATCTTATTCATGACAGTGTAACTTTTCTTCAAATATTTGGTTGGATGTTCATTTGCAACTCTGTGACCTTATAATAAGGGGAGAAAAGACTATTAAAATAACTACTCAAAGAACAATGGTTTGCGTGCAATGCAGAGCAAAACACAAGGAAATTCTAACCTGTTTGAATCCCTTCGGTTTAATGCTGTTATGGCAGCTAATATGTGTGTCAGCTGAGAAAGGCACTGAAAGACCAGCATTGTAGTGACAGCCAGGCTTAAAAGGTTACAGCTCTAGCATTAAGTTTTCTACCCAGTCATCAGTGTTTGTCTTCTCAGAAAACAGAACAACCTTTATCCCATCTTATTCCTCCAAGCTCAGTTTGGAAGGACCACTACCAGGGAGAAGGATAACTTATTATTAAATTTTCAATTCCTTTTTTTTTTTTGGCTGCACAGCTTACAGTATCTTAGTTCCCTGACCACGGATCGAACACAGACCCCGGCAGTGAAAGCACAGAGTCCTAACCACTGGACCACCAGGAAATTCCCAGATTTTCAATTCTTAATACCATACTGAGATCTCCAGCAAAGGAATTTCTGCCAAATGAAACACTATGTTCTATCAGTGTTAACAGATGCATGATAAAAGCAAGCTTCTGTTCCTTCCCCCTCCCCCAGGAGTTCAACTACACATTAACAGTTAAATGTTCTTGCACCTGTCAATTCAGATAAACTGTTAGTTTCTGTGACACCCATAAGAATGCAAAGCAAACAGTCTGTATAAAAAAATCATAAACAACCTACCACAGCTGGAAAGTACTCAACAGTTACAGAGCCATACATTTTAGCATAAACTCAGCACCTGTATACCTTACTGGAAAACTTTTTTCTGAAGTTTTCTCTCTGGCATTGATTCTGCTCTACCTACTCAAGTAAAAATTGATTTTTACTTTAATTTACCAGATGATGGAAGAGGCTGGTACTTGACACATAACAGTGATCAAATTCAAATACGCATCAAATATTCTCTCCACCCTTTATCTTTTATAGAATCTAACTTTTAAAATGTTGAATTGGGGAATTTCCATTTCCTAGGCAACATTTCCATTTTTAACAAAAGAATATGACTTCACTGAAGAATTAGAAAACGATGGTCGGTGACAGAGAAATCCTTTTAACTTAAAGAGGGAAGAGGAAAAGATAAAGAAGAATAAAGAAAGGGGGCTGGAAGAACAAGCAAGCAGAGGTCTACCAAGCTAAGACAGTGCACTGCCAGTAAGACTAAGTCAATAACACAACAGAGACTACTTAAAACTCTGAAGAGGGGTATGTTACAAGTTTAAATATCCACTGTCAATGCTCAACTGCTAACATCTACCTAGATGAGAACCAAAAGCCAAAATGCATGTAATAATACAATACCCATCACTTAATCATGGCACAATGTTAAAACGGAAAACCATGGAGAGGTTAAAAAGAATAAAACACCTATATAAACTGATACGGGAAAATGGCTAAGAGATACTAATAAGTGAAAAAAGCAAGGTACATGATAATATAAACAGTATATTTAGAAATATTTGTGAGTACTTAGTATGTTTTCACTCAGGCCAGGAGCATGATTTACAATATATACCTTCTAAACAGTTACTGTTTTTTTCCCATGTACACTTATTACCTTAATTTCTTTAATTTTTTTTAATCTTTTTTTTTTTTTTTTTTTTTGCTGCACCATGTGGCATGCAGGATCTTAGTTCCCCGACCAGGGTTCGAACCCACACCCCCGGCATTGGAAATGCAGAGTCTTAACCACTGGACAGCCAGAGAAGTCCCCTTAATTTTTAATTCTAGGGTGATAAAGAACCTACAATGATTTACAATTTAATTACATCCTTAACAGTGCTATAACCACTGGATTACAAAGAGCCTCAAAAGGGCTAGTCCTTCTGTCCCTGGCAAGCCTGTACCTACACATTTCCAGAAAGACAGCTTTCTTCTTTGTTAAAGATACTAAATTATGGAGTAAAATTCAGATCCTGCTTTGGCAACTGTAATTCTAAGTTCAAATATAAATATAGAGAATTCAAGGGCATGAACGAACTTTACAAAATCAGCCCCATTTAATGTAACCCACACTTACTGGGCATCCTTTTAAAAATCCTGTCAAGCCACTCACAACAAGCTTTCCACTGAAATCACTTCTATTTACAAATTAAAGTGATGATGCAAAAACCCTCTAATTTGATAGGTTATGCCAGTATTCACCAAATTAAAAACAGTACATTATAAGTAAATGTACAAAAGAACTCTAGATCTTAGAAAATAAAATCTAAAAGCAAAGGTCTGAGGAACAAGTAAGTATACATTTACTGTTTACTTTTCTTGCCAGAAATTCTACAGGAAGTCATGCAAATTTGAGTCAGCGTGGTTTCTACAAGCAGACAACATGAAAGCATAATATGGTATACAAGACTAACACCTTGCAACAATTTTTTCCTAAGACAAATTAATTTCACCTCATTGAAGACACCTGCATTTCCCTTAAGTATGAATAATCTGTCAACAGTAAAGAATTCATTCTCATGAAGGACTAGACACTGCAATTTGGCCAGTTAAGAATGTATAAATGCAAATATTTATTGGATACATAATATATACCATATATTCTTATATGGGCAGCAAGAGCAGTAAACAAACAAAAATTCCTGTCAGGATGGATCTTATATTTTAGCAGGAAGAAAAAGACAAATAAAACATGCAACTGCTATGGAGAAAAATGCAAAGCAGGGGAATCTGCAGTGTCAGAAGGGAGAGGGGATTCCACTTTTAAATAAGGCTAGCAGGAAACGCCTCAATGAAAAAAGTGACCTTTTATCCTAGTCCTGGGGTTTTGAGCCAAATAGATATTTGAGGAAGCATTCTAGGCAGAGGGATTAGCTCTTGCAAAGGTTATGAGGTGGGGCCATGCTTGGAGTGTTCTAGGAACAGCAAGGGGGCCAGTGCTACTGGAGCAGATAAGGCAAGGGAATGAATAGGGTCAGAGAAATAAAAAGAGAGGCTTACAGGCCAACAGAAGTATTTGGCTTTTACTCAGAGAAAAATAAGAGGTTTCAAGCAAGAGTGACAACCAATGTTTAAAAGGATCACTCTAGATGCTATATGGAGACAGATTATGAGTAGTAAGGGTGGAAGCAGGGAAATCCGGTAGGAACTTGATGCTATAATCTAGGAGACAGATAATGGTAGCTTGGGCCAAAGCAGTAGCAGTAGAGAGGATATGAATCAGTTTCAAGATGTACCTTGAGGTGGAACCCAAAAAGATTTGTCCACAGACTGGATATGGGGTCTGTGGGGGAAAAAAACTCAAGGCCCTGAGTAACTGTTAATAACTCACAGAAGGCTGACCGAATATTCACAGACTATTCAGACAACAGACCATAAAATCTTCACAACCATCAAGAAAGAAAAGCAAGGAAATTCCTCTTTAAAGTACTACTGTATCTACTGCATTTTGACCATTTGAGATTAAGACTTGTAAACTAAAGAAAACTCAACATTGCTAATTAAACACTCATCTTCTGGGGCTTCTATGGTGGCACAGTGGTTAAGAGTCCGCCTGCTGGGGCTTCCCTGGTGGCGCAGTGGTTGAGAATCTGCCTGCTAATGCTGGGGACATGGGTTCGAGCCTTGGTCTGGGAAGATCCCACATGCCACGGAGCAACTAGGCCCGTGAGCCACAACTACTGAGCCTGCGCGTCTGGAGCCTGTGCTCCTCAACAACAGAGGCCGCGATAGCCAGAGGCCCGCGCACCGCGATGAAGACTGGCCCCCGCTTGCCACAACTAGAGAAAGCCCTCGCACAGAAACGAAGATCCAACACAGCCAAAAATAAATAAATAAATAAATTTATTTTTTAAAAAAAGAAAAAAAAAAAGAGTCCGCCTGCCAATGCAGGGGACACGGGTTCAAGCCGGGAAGATCCCACATGCCGCGGAGCAACTAAGCCTGTGCACCACAACTGCTGAGCCTGCGCTCTAGAGCCCGTGAGCCACAACTACTGAGCCAATGTGCCACAACTGCTGAAGCCCGCGCGCCTAGAGGCCCTGCTCCACAACGAGAAGCCACCGCAATGAGAAGCCCCCGCACCACAACGAAGAGTAGCCTCCGCTCGCCACAACTAGAGAATATCGACAGGCAGCAACGAAGACCCAAGGCAGCCATAAATAAATAAATAAATAAATTTATTTTTAAAAAAACAAAAAGCCATTCATCTTCTGGGTGAGGGACTGGGCGAAGCAGGTGAAGGGGATTGAAAGGTACAAACTTCCCATTATAAAATAAGTCATAGGGATGTAATATACAGCATAAGGTATATAGTTGATAATATTGTAATAAGTTTTTACGGTGCCAGATGGTTACTAGACTTATAGACATGATCATTTCACAATGTACTTAAATGCCTAATCACTATGTTGTACACCTGAAACTAACATATTGCACCAACTAAATTTCAATTAAAAAAAAAAAACCTCATCTCCTGGTTAACTGATCTTAAATTGGAAATTTTTACTTTCATACCTACTCCCACCTCATCAGAGCCTTGTCGAAATAAGAGCTCTACTCTCTGTACTACTTATCTTTGTTCATCCTCTCTATTGTTGCATTTATCAAACTAAAAGTGAATACACCTGGCTCCTTGAACTTAGACCATTCAAATTAATGTTAGTTCCCGTCCCCTACTGACTACAGTCCCGGGGAATTGATAAGGAAAGAGGTATCATTAAATTCTACAGAAATTATGATCCAAAATATCTGTAAACAAGCTAAAAATAGCAACACACTTCTTACTGCTAAAAAAAGTTTCAGAGTTACTCCCTTGGTTATTCCCACTTTTCTACTTCCTCATTTAAGGAGGGAACTTGAGAATCAAGTTCCAGTACACAAATCAATAATCAGTTCTATAAAAAGAAAGCATGACCTTGATAGTGGGAAAATATCTGAACACTTCAGAACCAGCAGCACATACATGGCCTGCCACTCAGAAAGGAAAGGAAAGCAATTAACCAACAGATCACACCTGCTTCTGAGAACAGTGACAGTTATTTTCTGAAGTCCCGTGGGCTCTGTTCCCACTCAAATGAAAAGGGAGTGGTTTTCAAATTTGTATGTACCCTGGCAATTAGAAGTAGTTGTCATTTTCTGGTAATTCCTACCTCTTCAAATAACTGTAAGACAAAAATTGCATTAAATATTTTCACGCCATACTTCAAAATATTTACTTTTCAATTTTGTACTCCATTGTTCCTCTAAAGATTAGCAACTCTCCAGCTGAAACTCTTTGTCCAAATGTTATTTTTCCTTTCAGAAATAAAATTTAAATGAAGATAACAGCACTATGGCCAATTTTCACTTTTTCTAAAAAATTATTTCAATACCAGTAAAAACATTAAAAATCCTAACACCATTCTAGTATGGAACATTATATTATTGTTTTCAGTGAATCTTTTAAAAATTAAGTTAAATAGCTCTATTAAATTGATTCTATTCATTCATATTTCCATTTCCAAGGAAAGGTATCATCAGGACTACCCTCTCCACGTGCTTTTTGTTTAAAGACTTCAGTTTATGTGCATTTCAAGACTCCCAAGCCTCTTTATTATAAAGTTTAAGCACCTTCTTTTCCTAAAAAACTGTGGTAACCTCCTTCATACTATAGAGAACTATCTCAAATTCAGCTGCATTCCCATAAAATTAAATCCTAATATTTGTTTTCTTCTTTCCCTCCATCCTTCTTTCTTTAATCTCAAAAGGATAAATAATTTTCCTGGAGAACAATTTCAGTCTCAATCATTTTACTTTAGTTTCCAACATCACTATACGTACACTAACTCAAGAACCACTGAATTATTTCATTAATAAGGAAATGTATTTGAGATTCTGAATTTCAATTGTAATAAAGCAAACTCAGTAGTAAAAATCCAAAAGGACACCCGAATTCACCCTGTCAAAACCACTTTGAAATGTTTTCTGAGCTATATCAGGACAGTTAGAATGACTGTAACAGCTGCAAGTTCCCTGAGGTTGCAAAATAGATACTTGGGAAAAGGTTATTTGAATCACCTTTCAAAATAACCTACAGCACAGGAGCAGCATGCAAAGCAAAAACTTCCAAGCTATTGTTAGCATTATTTAAAATGTATGTTTCAGAACTTAGCAGTTTATGGGTCAGCTTAACTCTTTCATTTCCCCATTTTGTCTAACATATTGAGCATATTTAAAGGTCCTGTTCAAGTATCCACCACCAAAAGAGGGGAAGGAAGCTCTCTATGTACAGGATATGGAATAAAAACATTCCAAATTACACCTTGTCAGCATAAATTCTTTTGTTTGAGCCCCAGAAATTTTTCTGCTGTTAGGGCATTTTGGTCCAAGTTTCCCCTAAGTAAGTTACACTTCACTTCCTCTCCTAAACTTGTTTCTTAAAAATCACATTATACTTCACAGCCATCTCTCTGTGCACTGAGCATTAGTACAAGATAAACAGACAAGAACCCAAATAATTCAATTTGGAGAGGCTGGTGGCCTTTTAAAATATGCTGTCTACCCACTAACTGAATTGCCCAGTAATGACTTGATGTTTATTCTCATAAAATACAACATTCAAAAGTCTTTAGAAACCATACAGTGAAAGCAGTTGTTTCACATTACATATGAATGTGAAGTAAAAATGGTGAAATACCGCTATAATTCCATGTCAAGGGGTGATTATTCTTTGGTCACCAGCTTAGTTCAACATGGATTCACTTTCCTTCTCTTCTCACTTAAAGAATGCAAAATTTAGGGGCTTCCCTGGTGGCGCAGTGGTTGAGAATCTGCCTGCCAACGCAGGGGACAAGGGTTCGAGCCCTGGTCTGGAAAGATCCCACATGCCGCGGAGCAACTAGGTCCGTGAGCCACAACTACTGAGCCTGCACGTCTGGAGCCTGTGCTCCGCAACAAGAGATGCCGCCATAGTGAGAGGCCCGCGCACCGCGATGAAGACTGGCCCCCGCTTGCCGCAACCAGAGAAAGCCCTCGCACAGAAACGAAGACCCAACACAGCAATAAATAAATAAATAAGTGGGGGAAAAAAGAATACAAACTTTAATCTTTCATGTCCTCTTCCTCAAAATGCTTACTGAGATGCGGGACAATATACCAGCTCTGAATGATACTAAAACTCAGCCCATCTAATCTTAAAACAAGCATTTGTGGAGCTCTCTTTGCATACCATATAATCACCATCCAGGATCAAGAACCTAAAAGAATCAATATGGGTGAAAAATATTTGATGATGAGCATTAAAATTTCATTATTAATGCTACATACTTTGAAGACACAAAATAAGCATGAGTAGAATGGAGTAGGATTAATTAAGACTTCTGAGGAAAGGTAAAATTTTTATGACAAGACTAATAGAAATAGAGACAGGCCATGGTAGCATGACTCGAGAAAGGAGCTAAGTCTTCGGTTAGATAGCTCTGAGGAGGCCTTGACCATGCTGAGAATTTTAGACCAATTCAAATGCAATAAAAGCTCTTAGGAATTTTAAAAGTAGAGTAGTAGTAACTCTTTGCTCACTGAGAGAAAACAAGTATTGCCATATTGGTGAGCATCTTCTGATCTACTGAGCTGCTCCATAATTACCAGCAAGCTTCACAAAAATAGCCTCTCAGCTGACTAAAACCTACCTGATTGCTGAATTCTTTTTCCTAGTAAATAGATACAAGTTTAACTAAATTCTGCTTGGTGATGACCTCCAAATGAATATCTCATCTCACCTGAAAAACAATTCAGAGTTTAGGCTATGACTTAAATTTGATGTGCTCTTCATCCAGAAAGATCTAAATTATTTGAATAATTTAAACCAATCACCAAAAGGAAACTTGTTTGTAACCACACATGCAGAATGAAGAATGTCACTACAATCTATTGTTTCTCCATCATATCCTTCTCAATTTGCTGACAAATCCTGCTGATGACTCATATCCTTCTGTACTAACCAGTCACTCTGTTCCCTCATGACAGGCTTTTCACCAATAATGGAAAGAAGGAAACACACCAATTTGTTTTGCTATTAAAAATAGTAAATATCAACATATGGATATAAATCCAATCTACAAAGACTGTGGTGGTACAACCTAGTGAATCTCAAAACGAAAAGACTAGAAAAAGGCAGACTTGATTGTGAATTTGAATTCTTGTCAAACAATACATTAGTTAAGAGCCAACATTTTTGACCACTGCGGAAATAAAAATATAAAGTAATTTATCTGATCTGCTAAAGCAAATATATCATGTGCGCATTTTATGCCAAAAGAATTAACATTTTCTGAGAAGAATGAAATTTCAACCCAAAAATACATGAAAGGAATTAAATTCTCTAAAAGGAAAGAGGGTTCTAACGGTCAAAATATTTTTTCAAAACAGGCTCAACTAGCAAAGAAAGGGTCACAGAAAAGCTTAATCTAAAAATTCTCTACAGTTTAAAAAAGAATGTTGTAAAATGTAAATTTATATTTAAATGATGAAATTTAGTTTCTAGATCACTTAAAATGGAGTGGATGCTGTGTTACAGAATCCGCAGGTAAGAAATCAGTGTAGGCAAACAAAAAACATTTGTATTCAAATCACATAAAAACTGTTGGTATAATCTGTCAACCCCTTGTAGCCATTTTTCTGGCAGAGTTTATGCCCTGTAAGTCTATACTGATTGATCGGGGAAAACCACCTCAACATGTGCAGGAGAAAGGTTATTTTCTCATCTGGGTCCTAGTAACTCCACAGGGTAACTGTGGAAAGTGGACAGAGCCTGCAGTACTGTGCAGCTTCTCTCATGGAGGTGTCAGAGTAGTGACAGTTTCTGGTTTAGCCTAGACCCCTACAACTCCATGGAGCAAAAGATTCAGATACAATATCCACTTGAGCTCTACGCCAAGCAATCCTGTAAGGTTTCAAGTCTCAACAGAGTGGCCAGGAAGTCAAAGGAGCTAGAGAATGTGGTTCAGTCAGTACAATGAAGAATAACCAGAGAAAGCTATCAGACACCTCTGTATATATATACTAGTTCTGAAGTTGAAAATGGATAGAAGACTCTTCTAATACTCCAGATTAGCAGATTCAAATCACCATTTCCCAAGTAATTTTAATCGGTGGCATCCACTGTTCATTTAACAAACGCAAGATACAAAATTATTGAAACTGTAACATCAAGGACTCTTGCTTTACAAACTTCGAGAATAATCATCAGTTTCTATCTAACCCAACTAGTATCTTGAAAAAAATCTCAAAGCAGCAACATCCCCCAAAGAGCAAAAAAAGTAACTGAGGTATCCTTTAAAAAAAAAAAAAAAGAAAACTAACTAAAAACTAAATTTCAAGCAAAAAAAAGGCGATTTCTTTAACATCTACTAATTCCTACATAATCCCCTGTAAAATGACTACAGTTAACTGGGGAGGAAAAAAAAAATGGCTAGAGACTTAAGTACTTTAAGCCCCAAAGGGAAAAAATTTTTTTAATCCACTGGCATCTATTTACTGATACTCTTTAACTAGGATTCAGCAACTGATCCCTAAACCAATTTTCTTATCTGTAAAATTGGAAGAATGCCACTTACTCACTCCCAGGGTTATTATGAATTTAAAATGATATGATTCGTGATTTAGCACACAGAAGATTCTTAAGGTGGTAATGTTGAATCCTAAAGCATAATGTTGGACTTCATAAGTACTCCAAGACCTCAAAATCTCTAACTACTACCCTAATTCAATAAACATAACTAAGTCTTCTATGTTAAAACTATGGGTCCTGATTTCCAGTTGCTCAAAATTTGTAAAGATCACCAACTTCTACAAGTAGTATAGCTAATGAGATATCACTTAAAGAAATCAACCTAACTTAGGCTTCCCTCTAACTTGTTTCACTCTTCCAAGAGCAACAGCTAAAAATTTATGTACTGCTCATCTGCATCTTATTTGTAAATGCTTTTTCTAGAGGCTTCACTGATTACCAATCCGACATTCCAACAAAAAAGGAACAGTACAGTCAAACCCTATAAAATAAATCTCCATTCAATTTCAACTTCAGGTCTCAAAACCATAAAGTGTTCAGTAACTACCTCATATAGAAATGTCATCTTTAAAAGACAAAGTGAATAAAAAGTTGCATCTTAAGAAAAATAAATGTTTTTCCTTGTTCACATAAATGTCTTTTCAAGTAAAACATAAATATGGGGCTTTCAGACTTTTTAAGAAACTACGTGCAAAAACATTCAAACATTTACTCTTCCCTAGTGCCACCAAAGTTCAATGATGTTGTAAATGGTTTCTGCCTATAAATTTGGTTCGTTCAAATTAAATATCACTTGCCTGACTCATGGAGGGAGTGGTCTGACTTTTGCTGTTCTGAGTCAGAATATACCAGGTTCAGCAGTTCTAAAAAATTTTTCATTTATATAGGTGGTCTAAAATGCTAGTAGCCTTTTCCAGCTACTAAATATAAGAAACTGTTGCATTAGTAGAAGTCTTAGTGATAATAATACTTTGAGTCTGTAGTTCAATTTATAA
Source organism: Tursiops truncatus (assembly GCF_011762595.2). Classification (NCBI taxonomy): domain Eukaryota; kingdom Metazoa; phylum Chordata; class Mammalia; order Artiodactyla; family Delphinidae; genus Tursiops; species Tursiops truncatus. The sequence continues at coordinate 158,741,250 of NC_047034.1, read as the reverse complement.
TTAACAAAGTGCTTTCATATATATTTTCTCACTTGATCTTCAAAATCTCCTGAGGTAAAAATCCCACAAAGCTGAAGAGAAAGACTTTCACAAAGAAGTGACAACTTCTGGTTGACTCTTATCCCCATTAATACACTCTTCTTCTTTCCCCCAAAATAAAAAAAAAAAAACATTTAAAAGGCTGCTGGGTTTCTTTAATCAGACTTTCCTCTCCCAGACATATCCCAGGTGCCTCATAAGACTCTTGTCTCAAAGCACCCTAAGGCCCCAAGAGAGTTCCAAGGCAGAATCTCCACCCACATAAAAGCCTAGCCTAACTTAGGCCCCAAAGAGCCTCAAGTCAGCATCTCCTAAATGATCTCCTTGCCTCCAGCCATTCAGTCTTCTGAATTACCTTCAACATCTCTCATCTGTACAAGCTGCTAGGTCACTGTGTGGATGAGAAACCTCAAAGAGAGACAACCTAGCGAGGGTAGTTGACGGTATAGTGGAAAAATCAAAGACTTTGGAGTCAGACTGACCTGGGTTTTTAATCCAGCTGGGACAAGTTACTTCACCTCTTTGAGTCTCTATATCTTCTCAGCTCATCACTGTAAGTCAATGAGGGCTCATCACTGTATCCCTAACGTCTGGCAAATAGAAACCACTCAACGTGTGCCAAATGAATGCAAATGAGGACACCTACCACCTTTTAATAGTAGCTGTGAGAACTGAATGAGAGTATAAAAACACCTGGTACATAGGAGGAACTTAATACTAATTAATCTGGTCCCCCACCAAACAGTATCAATACTATTTACTGTTTCTGAAAGCAGAGAGCATGCTAGTGATGCAGAAAAGGACACTGTAAGAAAAATATAATTTCTGACTTCTAATTACACACCAATGTTTTTGCTTGTAATTCTATCGCGTCTAGTACCAAAAGGACCACGCTACTCTTTGCTTGTATTGAAAAGACTCCCAACTTCTAAGAGACTTCCCACCATTACAGTATAAAATCCGTATCAAGGTACTCTTCATCAAGAACCTCTACTTTGGGCTTCCCTGGTGGCGCAGTGGTTAAGAATCCGCCTCCCAATGCAGGGACCATAAGTTCGAGCCCTGGTCTAGGAAGATTCCACACGCCTCAGAGCAACTAAGTCCATGCGCCACAACTACTGAGCCTGCGCTCTAGAGACCACGAGCCACAACTACTGAGCCCGCGTGCTGCAACTACTGAAGCCCACGCACCTAGAGCCCATGCTCCACAACAAGAGAAACCACTGCAATGAGAAGCCCACGCACCGCAACAAAGAGTAGCCCACACCCCGCAACTAGAGAAAAGCCCACGTGCAGCAACGAAGAATGCAGCCAAAAATAAATAAATGTATTTAAAAAAATAATGTGTCATTCTGAAGCCTTAATTTCCTTTTGCACCTTGAATAAGGCATAATTTCACTCACTTCCTGTCTGAAACTACTCTGTAATACAGAGGAAGGGAGCCAGTAACCACCATATTTAATCCAGCAATGGCTACAATTTGGTGAATCCATAAAGACAAGCATTTGCTGAATGCCTACAATGATGCTAGAACTGCTAGATACTTTATACATTTCTTGAAAAATTCCAGAAAATAATAAGCTAGCCTATGGTTCTTCTTTATCATCAACATATTACACCATTATTATTATCATTATTACTACTTCTTAAAATCTTGTCTCCAGAAGGGTAGGAAAGAGCTAAAACCTAAAAAACATTTCTTAAATTTACCTAACAATAGAATACCTCTCACCTGAAAAACTAGCAATACTTTACAAGAGTCTGTGCAATACACAAATTTGTTTTAGTTAGCTCTCAGAACCCCAGACTAGGGTGGAATGCCAATCATATGCTTGAAAAATTTGGAAATTCATGTCCATGTCATGAAATAATGGGGGGGGTCACAGAGCCAGAAGATGGTAGTGCCACTGGAACAGACTTCTGTACCCTCTCCTCATACTTGAACCCAAGGACCCAGGGACAAGATGCTCCAGGAAAGAACTCCCTAACCCAGGACACCCGGGTTCACTATGGCCGTAGAGAACAATCAGGGAGAGCCTCCAGGAAGCCGGCTCACAGACTGAACAGTCGCAGGCACACACACCTCCACACTCCCTCATCTGCCGTTCACCTTCTCCCCAACCTCTCTCACTCTGCACTCAGGTTCTCCCCCCCACCACTCTACCTCGGGCACGAGAAACTCTCCCTCCCCCACTTACTCTCCCCATTTACCCCACTCTCCCATGCACACTCCTACTCCCCACACTCACTCGTTCCCACACGCTCCCCCTCACTCTCCCCTACACTCGGCCACACTCGCTCTCCTCCCACCCTCCTGACACTGTCCCCCCTACCGCCCCCCACTCTCACTCCCCCTCACTCTCCTCTACATACACACACACACACACACACACAGACTGCCCCCAACTCCCCCCATCCACACTTTCTCCCCCCATGCTCTCTCTCCCCCCACATGCACACTAGCCCTGTCCCCAACTCACACTCTCGCCCTCACGCACGCACATCGCCCCCCCCACTCAACATTCTTGCACACAACACTAGTCCCTCCCCCTCCCACACGCGCGATCCCCCCACCCTGCTCACCCACCCTCGCTCTCCACGCTTCCCGGCGGCGCTCCCCCCGCCCCCGGCCCCGGCCCGGCCCTCCTTCCGGGGACGTGTCTCGGGCCTGCACTAATGGCTGCGGCGCCTCCCGCCCTCCCCTGCCCCGAGGCCCCGGGAGCCAGAGCGGGGGCCGCCCGGGAGCAGCGCACTCACGCTGGCGAGCTGGGGACTGGGCATTGAAGTCCGGCGGCGGCGGGAGCGAGGAGGCGCCTCTCTCCTCAGTCACCTCGGCGGCGGCGGCGGCGGCGGTAGCGGTGGCGGCGACGGCTCCCCCCCAGCCTCGGCGCGCGACACCCGGCCCGGCCCGGCGGCGGCGGCGCGTGTCCACGAGTCCGTCTTGCTGCTGCTGCTGCGGCCGCCGCTGCGTCTCCGGCTGCCGCCGCTGTCCCCGCTGCCGCCGCTGCCCTGTGGCGTCGCCTCGCGCCGTGCCCGGCCGCCGCTGCCGCTCCAGCCGCTACCGGACGGACGACGGTTACAGCCCGGCCGATCGCGCCGCCGCCACCACCGCTGCGCGCGCAGCCGGAACCAGCTCCCGCCGCCGCCCCTCAGGGGGCGCTGCGGGGCGCGGCGCGCGCGCCCTCCGGCCCGCCCCCCGCGCCCGCTGACTGGCTGGCGGGCCGGCTCGGGGCGGTGGGGCCCGCCCACCTGCCCCGCGGGGCGCTGACCCACTGCCCTCGGCGCCTCCCCCGCTCCTCCTCGTGGTTCGTTCCGCTCAGCACTCCTGGCTGCGGAAGGCGCGTCCATGTGACCGGGGAGGGGGGGGCAGAACCTGGCCTGGGTGTCCTTCACCCACGCCGCGGCCCGCCCATCCGCACCTGGACTGGGCCAGAGCCCGAGGCCGTGGGGTGACCGTCAAGGTCGAAGGGCCTTTTCCCGCGGCCGGGCCGTGAGGCCTGAGGCCAGATCCTGATGGGACAAGGCGGCGACCGAGCCCTTTGCTCGGGGATTTCCAGCCCAGAAGTGAGAACCCGGGCAGCTCAGTTCTTGGCTGCCCTTTCCCGAGGCCCCAGATAAATGGCGTGTGCGTCTGCAATAGCGAAGGATATTTCTGTGTCCCCCTACCCTTACTCCCCGACCGCGCGCCACACACACACACACACACACCCAGACCTAGGAACAGCGAGCAGCAGATCAAAATTCAAACTTCCGGGATGTAGTATCTTGGGCAAGTTATTTCCTCTCTCTGCGTATTTTCAACTATTAAATGGAAATAGTTATCCGCTACCTCGTGGGGCTGTTTTCATTACGTATGAAAAATTCCTGATAAAAAGGAGACCCTGAATTTAACGACAGGGATTATCCAAGAGATCTCAGTGTTCTCTCTTGTATTTAGAAGGTGGCCAGAAATTCTTTCTTTGTCAGACCATGCGTTCTGAGTTTTGGTTTGGAAAATGTGGTCACAGGTGAGTTGGGAGATTGGTCTGGGCCACTGCCAAATGGCAGCAGGAAAGACACTAGGGGCTGGCTTGAGAGGAAGGAGGGAGGCTTACCCATGAGAGTTGGAGGAGGGGGGCAGGGGCTCTGTCCTCCCTCGCCACTCTGGGAAGCCTCACCTGCTCAGACTTGGCACCTATCTAGAAGGGACTCCTGCCCCTTGGGCTGCCTTTCACCTGCCCCCCAGCACCACCACACACATGTTCGCTTGGCCCTGTGGGGAGAAGCAATGGTCAGTAGTCATCATTAAGCCTTCCCCACAAGGTAGACCTGGAGCTTTGCTCCTGACCAGAAGGCCTCCATTAGAGCTTAGCGGTGAAAAGAAAGGTCTTATGACTCAGCCACATCACGCCACAGCACAGAACCCAGGATGTTCACCTCTAGCAGGTGGCCCGGGAGGGGGTAGTTATTCCAGGGCAAGGCTGGGTGGCAGAGCTGTGTAGGAGCTGAGAGGCCTTGAAGCAAGAGGGGCTGCAGATCAGAATCAAGGCCCTTTGGGTGAGGAGCACAGGCTCAGCTGCTGCTCTTACGTTCTACCTGCCTCCAGCAGGCAGCGTTTTCCACTTCCTCGAAGCACAGGCTTGAGACAGAGAACTGCCTGCTCTGCAAAACTTTGGTTGAGTCTCCTGGTTATTGATTCGTCTGCTAAAGTTTCAAAACACCTTATGCAATCCCCTATCATAGCATGTATCACGTGTATTATAAATGCCTATTTCACGTTCTCCCCTATTTAGACTGTCTTACTTGGGGCAGTGTAGTAGATTGTTGAGAAATGGATTTAGCCCAGCCCTAAAATGTCAGTAAATAGTATAATAACAACATGGGACTTCACTGGCAGTCCAGTGGTTAGGAGTCCGTGCTTTCACTGCAGGGGCCACGGGTTCGATCCCTGGTTGGGGAACTAAGATCCCACATGCCCTGCGGCATGGCTGAAAACACACGCACACACACACACACACACACACACAACATAAGGATAACAAAAATAGCTATCATAACAGGTACCATTTATTAAGCATCTATTCTAAGCCCTGGGCAGATGTTTTTAAATATATTATCAAGTTTATGCTTCAAAATAACCCTGTGAGGAAGTTGTTACCATCCTCATTTTAAGAGGGTTGGAGGGAACTCCCTGGCAGTCCAGTGGTTAGGACTCTGTGCCTTCACTGCCAAGGGCCTGGGTTCAATCCCTAGTCAGGAACTAAGATCCTGCAAGCTGCATGGTGCGGCCAAAAACATTAAAATAAAAGGGACTGGAGGCTCAGAGAGACGAAGTGACAGAAGCAGGATTCAGCCCAGGTGTCTGCCTCTGAAGCCCACATAAGCATGAGGTTAGTCTCTGACTCCAATCAATAACTGGTGTACATCATAGTAAGCTGGAATCCCTTCTGAGATATTGGAAACGCCCCCCTCTGGGAGCAAAAGCCCTGAGACCATGGCACCACTAACTCCCCGCACTCCCAGGACAGCAGGGAAATGCTCTAACCCCTGACGTGAATGACCTCATCCAAATGGTTTCCCAAGGAAAACTGCACACCTCAAACAGATCAGGAACTGGGCTGCAGGCACCTTATTACAGCGTGAACCACCCTTGGCAGTGAGTTTTACACATAAGTGCCCTGAGTTTATCCAGCGCCTTTGCTGAAGCATTCCAAGTGCCATTAGCTTATTAATCCTTCCAGCGCCCCTGTGAGGCAAAGCTGGCGGCCTTCTTGACTGGTTTTATGGAGCATTAGCTCCTTGAGAGCGGGAGCTGTGTGGGCCTGCCACACACAGGGGTTAGAGAAAGAAGTAATGGTGGTGTGGCAAAGAAACCGAGACCCTCAGGGAAATGGTTTTAGACAGAAGTGGGGACACAACCAAGGTGCCTTGTTGCTACCCTGGGACCCTAGACTGTTTCATCAGGCATCCTTGCATTGCCATTATATTGTTGTGTAACTTCGGGAAGTTATTTCATCTAGTCTTAATTTTTCTATCCGTAAGATGGAAAAGGAAACAGTACTTACCTCATGACATAGTTTTGAGCATTACAGGAGTTAGTGTACATAACTCAGGTAGCACCATACAGGACACATAGTAAGTGTTCAATAAATGTTAGCTATTATTACAATTATTAGAACAGTACTTGGCACTGTGGAATGAGTAAATGGAATGAGCTTTGCTACTACTGGCTCTACAGAGTTTATTTCAAAACTGCAGGCTCTTGTTATCACTGTTAGCTTTGTGACCTTGGACAGACGGCTTAACTTCAGGACTGAACCTCTATCCTCATCTGTGAAATGGGGTAGCTCTGAAATGAAGATTTTTAAATTAAAAAAAAAAAAGGATTTATTTATTTATTTATTTATTAAATCTTATTTATTTTTGGCTGCGTTGGGTCTTCGTTGCTGTGCGTGGGCTTTCTCTAGTTGCAGAGAGCGCGGGCTACTTTTCGTTGCAGTGCGCGGGCTTCTCATTGCGGTGGCTTCTCTTGCTGTGGATTCTCATTGTAGTGGCTTCTCTTGTGGAGCATGGGCTCTAGGCACACGGGCTTCAGTAGTTGCAGCACTCAGGCTCAGTAGTTGTGGCTTGCAGGCTCTAGAGCACAGGCTCAGTAGTTGTGGTGCACCGGCTTAGTTTCTCCGTGGCATGTGGGATCTTCCCGGACCAGGGCTCGAACCTGTGTCCCCTGCATTGGCAGGTGGATTCTTAACCACTGCGCCACCAGGGAAGTTCCTGAAATGAAGATCTTGAACGTATTTTGTAAACTGTCAAGCACTACACGGACATTAACTGTGGTTTTGTACTATGACTCTACAGGAACCCCAGCTCTGTCCTTCAAATTCCCAACTTCTAAAGTTGCCTGGTGGGACTTCCCTGGTGGCACAGTGGTTAAGAGTCTGCCTGCCAATGCAGGGGACACGGGTTCGAGCCCTGGGCCGGGAAGATCCCACATGCCGCGGAGCCACTAAGCCCGTGCACCACAACTACTGAGCCTGCGCTCTAGAGCCCACGAGCCACAACTACTGAGACCGCATGCCACAACTACTGAAGCCCACGTGCCTACAGCCCATGCTCCACAACAAGAGAAGCCACTGCAAATAAGAAGACCCTGTACCTTAACGACACTTGCCGCAACTAGAGAAAAGCCCGCGCGCATCAACAAAGACCCAACGCAGCCAAATAAATAAATTTATTAAAGTTGCCTAGTGTGTAATATGGCGGTGATGATCACATCTATCTCAGGGGGTTGTTGTGAAAAAATAAATCATAAAAGACAATATATTTAAACTACGCAGCACGGTAGGAGGTAGTCCATACATGTTACTTCCGTACCCCCTAATAAGTGTTGCCTTTCAAAGTCCTAAAGTAAAGGAAGCTGCAGGGTGTGATGGGAAATCTATGGAACTGATAGAGCTGGGATTATTCCTGGCTCTGCCACTGTTTGACCTTGGGCAAGTTACCTAACCTCTCTGAGCTTTCCGATTTCCTAGCTAACGCGAGATAAGGTATGCCTACGCTGCAAAGTTTTAGGAAGAAAAGACAGAGCCAGGGCTTGCCCAATAAATGGGAGCTACTGACAAATGCACAGGCAGGCCTGTGAACTACTCTATATGCAAAGGACCCAGTTGGCAGCAACGACCAAAATTCCCCAACCCGAAACCAAACGGGGTCATGAGCTGCAAAATGAGCGATCTGGGCTCCAGAAAGTTCAGCTGACCCTGGGAGGTTCCCGCCCAGCACTGCTTAGCTTGTCTGGACCCTGGCAGTGGACCGGTCAGGAGAAGGCCAAGAGAGGACTCAACCCCCCCAAAGTGATAACCGGGGAGGGGGAGGCAGGGGGAGGAAGGAATGTACTGATTCACCGCCCCACCCATCCCCTGCCTCTAATCTCTCTTCCGGAATTTTACAGCCCTCTTTACAGGGGCGGAGGCCGAGGGGGCAGGGCGCCGGTCATTAAGGGCTGCAGGAACCTTCCACCCCCCACCCCCCACCCCCGCCCCCGTGCTTGTCAATCAGCTTCTGCGGGAAGCCCCGGGGAGTTGTGCAGACCCCTGCAGTTTGCCCTAGGCGGCAGCCTCCAAAAGAAGAGCCTGGGTGCGTGCTGCCTGGGGAAGCCCAGCGGGGAGGGAGAGGAGCTGTAAATTCCGGGAGACTTCAAGGCTTGCTTCGCGGGTGGGTCCGCGGGTCAGGAGTTCCCTCCTCTGGTGCCGGTAGGAGCTGGAAAACTGCTGCTGAATCAAGCCTGGGCCTGGGTGCACTGGAAGGCCGCGGCCTCCTTCTGGATCCTTCCCTCGGCCAATCAGCTATTAGGATACCCCTCTCCACCGCTGTCAGGTGTTACTGGATTTCAGCCAGAGATGCAAAAGGAAAACGACTTAAGGAACTGACAAAGAGCGAGCGAGCGAGCGAGCGAAAGTTTAGAAACATGGTGCAACTCCTTATTTTATCTTACTAAAGATGGGGCAACTGAGGCCCCCAGAGGGCGGGGATCAGCTCAAGGCGGTGCTGAGAAACAGCAGCGGACTCCAGGCCAGTACTTTAACCTCTGGCGCTGCCCTGACTACTCCTTTCAGTTCACAGCTTTCCCTGACACCTCGAGACTTAGTTTCCCCGTTTGACAGTTGGAAAATACCAAAGAATTTATTAATAAGTGAAACAAGCGCTGTTGGAAGTGAAGCAGCGAACTTCCCTACACAATGAACAAAGTGATTAGGAGGTAATGATGCTCAGAGCTAACACTTATTGAGCACTTACTATGTGCTAGGCACTGTTGTTGTAAGCCCTTTATAGCTATTAACGAGTTTAATTTCACAACAATCCTAGGAGGCAGAAATTATTATACCCATTTTACATACGGGGAAACTGAGGTGAATAACAGAGAAGCCACTTGACCAAGGTCACCCAGCTAGTATGTGATAGAGGCAGGATTTGAACCCAGAGAGTATTTGTCCTGAGCCTCACACCCTCAACCTCTATGCAGTCTGCTTCCCGACGATCTACCTACCTTACAGGTGTTGGTTTAACCGTGTAAGCTCTTTTCATTATGGCAACTTCTTTTGGAGTGACATAGATTATCTGCTTGTGTATAAATGTTTAATATATGCTCTCTGACCGTGATAATGTTTCTACACACTGAGACTTCAAAGCACCAGGTTAAATGGGGCAATCAAGGTCACATTGTGAAATTGAGAGGATTCCTTCGCTGATGGTGCACAGTTGTCTTAATTCTGTCAGGTGCTATGGCCAGAATCCTGACTTTTCCCCCCCCCGCACAGTGGCTCCCTGCCCTGCTACCCTCAACATATCCCCTACCCTATCCTCAACTTGTGTACACATAAACTGCACAATTGAAGGTTTCTTTCTTGGCTTAAAGCCAAAATGACAGTTCTTCATTTGTTAAAATGCAAACATCACAAGAGTGAAAAGCTGGGCCTTTCCAGCCATTTTCATGTAATGAGAATGAGATTTATCAACTCCTCTCTAAAAATGAATTTCAGTAGGAGAGAGCAGAAGGACTACAAATTCACCGGAATTAATGTGTGAAAGAACTTCGGAAGTCATCTAGTGTAGCCTCTCCTTTCATAGGCCCAGATAAAGAAAAGGAGTTTCCCAGGCCACTCAGAGATATTGAGGGCCTGAGGAGGGTGGGAGGACCCATTGTGGGGAAGGGAACAGAAGGGCAGGCAAAAGGACAAAAGATTAGGTTAGCCTCAATGTCAGCAGCTTTTCCTTCTAGTTGTGTTCTAACCCTCAGCCCCAGCCTTAAAAATTATATGTGCATTTTATAGTATATAAATTATACTTTAATAAGACTGTTAAGGGAATTCCCTGGCGGTCCAGCGTTTAGGAGTCAGTGCTTTCACTGCCGGGGCCCGGGTTCGATCCCTAGTCAGGGAACTAAGATCCCACAGGCCACGTGGTGTGGCCAAAAATAATAATAATAATAACGCTGTTAAAAACTAAGACATGCTTCCTATAAAAAAAATTTTTAATTACAGAGATGAATGCTTAATAAAGTAAAAGTCCCCCATAATCATACCCAAAGAAAGAACCACTATTAACAATTTGTATTATATTGTTCCTCCCAATTTTTCTCTGTACATTCATATTTTTTCTGTGTATTCATATATGCATATACATGTGTGCGTGTTTATAATAGGGTTGGGATTGTTTCTCTTAACAGTATGTCTTGGACGGTTTTCCATGTCAATACATTTAGATCTACCTCATTCTTTTAAAGGCTGTGTACATAGTATGGCTGATCTGTAATTTATTTAACAGATTCCCTAATGATAGATACTTGGATTGTTTCCTTTTTTTGCTAATACAAGCAGTACTACAATCGACATTTCTGCACATACATTTTTTAGCCCTTTTAGAGGAATTCTGTAGGATAAATTCCCAGAGAAACTGTTCCTTTTAAAGCAACATGCCTCATAGATTATCATTTTCATCTTATTCCAAATGCCCTGACATAAAAGCCTGACCCTGATCAAAATCACACAAAGTGCTCAGGCTATAGTACACATTAAATAATGTGTTATTTTCATGATTATTATTACTATTATTTCATGATATCATTAGTCTGGTGGGTAGAAGTTCATTCCTTCAGTTAACAATTATTGATGAGCTTCTGCCGGGTGATGGGCCAGAGGGTCCAGCAGTAAACAGATGTAGACCCTGCCCTCAGGAAGGTGACAGTCTAGTTGTTGATGGATGTATCAACCAGTGATTACAACACTGTGAGATAAATGCTGCAAAAGTGGTAACTGTAGGGGAGATAAGGGAGCATACATGAGGGACAATAACCAACCTGAAGAAGGGCAGGCAAGAGAGGGGAGATCAAAAAGAAGTGACAGCTTGAATTATCCAAAGAGGGAAGGTAATGGGCGCCCCAGCCGTCAGAGGTATCTGAGCAGAGGCCAAGACACCATCTCCAAGAACTACTGGTAGGAACAGTAAACTAAATCAGTGGTTTCTCAAATGTCCACACTCAGACTGGTGCTAGTGGATGGGGATAGCAGAAAATTAAGGATAAAAAGGTAAATTTCCTATGCTAAATCTATTCAGTTTAAGGGACAGGTTTTCATTCTGAAAGTATACCCTTCCTATCTTTTTTGGTATTAAAATGTCCTTCCTTTCATGAAGCAGTGGTTGTAGTAAATGATAGTTGTTTTTCTTTAATGTTTTTGTTTGGCCAAACTAAAAGCTAGCAACCATGTCTGGATTTTCCTCCTTACTTTTTAAACTTCTGGGACCTCTGAGCCAGGTGACTTCTAAGGCTCTTTCCATCCTTGTGATTATAAGATTCTCTGCTCAACAGTGATCATGACCTGAAGCTAAATTAAGTTTTTACTCTGTGAGCCAAATCTTTTTCAACAGACCCAGGGTAAAAAAAAAAAAAAAAAAAAAAAATAAGTATGTGAGTAAGTAAAAGAAAGAAAAAAAATTGGTACTCTCTTAAACACTTTTATTTTTTGGTTCCCAAACCACATCAGAGTACCTCAAGTTTCCATATAGACTTGCTCTCTTGCTCCCAGAAAATGCAGCACTGAAGAAGAGAAACCACAGAAGTAACAGATAGAAGTGATATGGGAAAAATCAATTTGGTGCAGTTTTCACAAACCTTTAAAATAGAGCAATTTAAGTGATGATGGGGTTTCATGACCAGCAGCAGCAGAGCCTCTGATGGGACTGCTGGTGTTTTTCTAGCGTTTCTCTGAGCAGGTGGGGAAGGGATTTTTTTCCCTCCCCTTTCACTTAGAAGAAAATGGAAGCAATGAAAAGCAAAAGTCTCCTGTAAGGTTACGTCAAGAGGAACAAATGAAATGCAGCTCCCCTGTAGCCAGAAGCAGTAAACCCTCAGACAGGCACCAGGCAGTACCTCCCTGCAGAAACTGAGTATTCGCCAGCACACCTGGCTCTGCTGTTACCATGGCAACTCCTCACCTTTACATTCCTTGACTTGGGGGTTGAGACTGGTTCAAGGCATATTTGAGTTTTCATGTTTCTCCTTGGCTTCTAGAAAAGGAAAGAGGAGGAGAGGGAAAGGATTCAAATCAGCTGACCTCCTGCCTTGGCTATTTGCTTTGCAGCTTGTGTAACTAGGCCTCACTGGTGAGAGGGGCCTGCATCAGGGTGAGGGAGCCCAAAAGGCCTAGGTTCAAATCCCAGCTCCTCAACTCAATCCATTTATTCATTCCAACAAGCCCTCCTCTGGGCCAGGCACTAGCAGTACAGAGAGATGACTGAATAGCCAGGGTTGGCCGTCAGAGAGCTGGCAGTCCAGAGGGAAAGCTGGGTCAGCAGCCACAAGCCAGTGTGACAAGTGACTTCACAGAGGCAGGTGTCGATTCTATCACTGCCCAGAGAGGTGACCTTGCAGGGAGGGGAGAAACAATATGTGACTCACACTGCATTGAAAAGGACTCTTAGCAGCACTCTAGCAAGAGTTCCTTCCTCTTGAGCCCAAAGAATTCAGCATGAGAGCCTCAAATTAAGGGTGACAAGAGTTGAGATTTGCACTGTGACCTCAGGCATGTCAACTCACTTTCCTGAGCCTCAGTTTCCCCATCTATAAACCAAAGCTAATAATAACTACCCTACTCCTGTTGAGAAAAATTACATTCATTAATATAGAATGATGAATCAAAGAACAGATAGACTTGGATCCAAACCCTGACTCTTCAATGATCAACTGAGAGATAATTCTGGCCTTTAACCCCTCTGAGTCTCACTTTCCTCACCTGTAAAAGAATCATCATAATCATGCAACTCATAAGTGTTGCTAGAATTAGATGGGCTAACACAGGTGAACCACATAGCACCAGCACACAATAAAGTGCTAGTTACTTCTTATTACAGAATCTCCTGATCTAGTGCCTGATGTGTCCCTAAGTCAGATGGTATTGTTATTATTGTCACATGGCACCTGGTAGGCACTCTGTAAATGTTACTTTCCCAGCCTCTTCGGACCCTCTCCTCCAATGACTCACCTTTGCATCATCTCCAGCTTTCAAATCTGTTGGCTGTTTCTTTCTCAAGCCAAGGAGAGTGCAATTTAATCTGCATCCCTCCCCAGCATCCCCTTCTTCACCTTGGCCTGAGCCTCTCTCCTGGGCTGGGCCTGGCCCCAAGGAGCTCCTCTGGAGACTGAGGTGGGGGAAAAGACAGGGAGTGCGTCAGCCCTGATGCAATCGCAGGCTCATTGCTTGGCCCACTTCCTCCTCTTTGGGTGTTTACTGGAGCCTGGATTCCACAGGAACCCTTGGAAGAGTGCACTGACAGTGGGGGCGGGCAGCACACAAAATTGTGCCTGCTTTGGGGACAGTTTAGGGAGAAAGAGATACCATGCCCGCCTGGGCCTCACGCGCCCTGGGCTCATGGACACGAGAAAGAGATACCAGGTGTCAAGTCCAGAGGGAGGGGCAGGGAAGACAGGCTCGAGGAGGGGGGACTAACCACTGGCTGCTGCCAGACCACTTCCAGACCAGCTCTGGGAGGCCTGATGAATAGGCCCTTTATCCCTGAGCTTAGAAGCTCGGGGGAGGGAGCCCTGGAAGAGGGTCTCAGGTGACAAGGAGCCTCAGAACAAGCTGAGAGGATCCTGTCCCTTCCTTCTCAGTAGAAATCCGAGCTGGAGAGAAGCTTGTTTTCCAGGTATTTGCTGAAGATCTTCATTTGGGAGGCCCCTCGCCAATCCCACAGCCTTGCTGTGTCACCTAGAGACATCCTCAGAAGTGCAGAGCTGCACAGGGCAAAGAACACAGGCTTCTGGCAATCACTTCTCAGAACTTCCCGTTACTGGCTGGATGCCCCAGGCAAGTGACTTCACCTCTCTAACTCTCAACTTCCTCATGTCAAACCGGATAGTCAAAGGAGTAGACTTCAGAGATAAAGCCTGTAGGCCCTTAGAACAGTGCCTGGCTAGGGTGAAAGCACTCAGTAACTGCTACATATTGTTATTTTTATTAAGATACAGCAGGAGGCAGAGAGGCAAAGGATCCCAGCATCAGCTGTTTGCTTCCAGATCCAGGCACTAAAATTCTTTCCTGCTTAGAGAGCCTTCTTTTTTTTTTTTTTTCCTTTCTTCTTTTCCCTCTCCCTCTCCCTCTCTCCCTCCCTCCCCTGTCTCTCTCTTATTTTCCTGAAGCTGAGGCCTAATTGTCCTTCTTTCAGTATCTAATGACTGTTTCCCAGTTATCAGGAAAGCATCCGACTGCCCCTCCCCCAGAACTGTGAAACCAAGTAAGCAGAGCTTGCTTCAGCTCCTGAGTCATTCAGCAAAGCCAGCCTGAGATAATCAGTGGATCAAGGAAACTAGATGCAGAGGGGAAAACCCAGCAAAACCCAGCCACAAAGCCCGGGCCTACTCTCAGGGCAATTTCTCTCTCCTGGCTCCTAGGGTGCGCTTTCATTCAGGCTCCACAAACACGACAGCACCCGGCACCTGAGTCCTTCCCAGGCCCTCCTGTACCCAGAATAAGACATCAGCTACACCTGGGTCTCTAGCCTGTAGCCAGGCCTTCCCATGGAATCTTGTCTGACACAAACTCTTTGCCCGTGGACAAACTCCTTCCTGCTGCACCCCGGTCCTAGGCAGAGTTGACACCCTGCCTCCCATCCTCCCTGCCCAATCATTTCTCAGCCCCTGTGCCTTGCCTTCCGCCCAGCCACTCCACTCCCATCACACTCATCAATGGCCTCTTAGTTGCCAAATCCAAAATACTGTCTCTGGACCTTTGCTTCTTGCCCTCTCTAAACACTCTGACCACTCCCTTCTTGAAACTCTCCCTCCCGGCCTTCTGTGAGGCCACAGCCCCCTGGTTCTCCTCCTCCCTCTGTGACCAGCACTGGTTGCTGGCTGCTCTCCCTGCTCAGCGTTGTTCCTCGTGGTTCTGCTCTTAGCTCTCTCCCCTTCCTATCTTCTTGCCCCTTCCCAGGTTTAATCTGTGCCCAGGTCTTTAACTTCCACCTCTTTGCTGGTCACTTTCCAGGCCATATCTCCAGCACAGATCTTCCCCCAAATGCCACTAAGCAGCTCTATTTGCATGACCCCCAGGCACAGCCAGCTCAACATGCCCCAAACCCAACTCTTTACTTCCTCCCAAACCTGCCCCTCCTCCTGGGTTCCCCATCTTGATGAATGACACCACATTTTACCCTGTTACCCAGAGGCTCAGACGTCTTCTTTGCCATCTCTCGGCCCTGTCCACAAATCACCATGCTCTTGGCATCTTATAAATCTCCTCCTTTCTCCTCCATTCCCACTGTTTCTGGTTCAGTTCAGACCTTCATCATGACCTGAAGCCTAGATTATTACATGTCTTGTAAGTAGGCTCTCAGCCTTAATTTCTTCCCCCTTTGTGCTAGACTTGTCTGGGAGTGTCTATCCAACTGCAGCCCTTTTCCTGAGACCCACTGTTGCCTACAGACCTCACTGAAGAGGTGCCCTTAGACTCATGTCAACCTCACCAAAGCCTGCCTTGTGATCATCACAGTGTTTGAACCAGAGGTGTACATTTGACCCAAGCTGAGCTGAACTCTGTATTCTGGGACTTTGAAATTGGGACGTAGTGACTGTAGTCCAAATGCCCCCCAGGGTCACATCAGTAATGACAATTAGCGGAAAAGCCCAAGGAGAGACAATGGGGAGCAGGCGATGGTGGCAAATGGAGAGTTCGGCCCTTGTCTCGTGACAGCAGCTGCTACTCTGCTCTGGCAGATGGTTGCCATGGGGATATAGGCCCAAGCTTGTCAGATATTCTGATTTTCCATATTTTTATGTGAAATTTCCCAATTTTCAAATATTGGGCTCTAATTCTTTTTTTTAATGCCACACGCTAAGAATATCTTGTGCATCATATTTGACCTACAGGGCTGCCAGTTTGTAACTGGCACCAGGGAGTGAGGGTTAGGAACTGGACCCAAAGCTGGGGACGGCCACTTTCTGCCATGTGTATGGAGAAGCAGAGAAAGCCCTCTGTGTAGACAGAAGAACAAAGCCTGTTCCTCCCGGCTCCTTGCCCTCTGCGCCCCCATCCCCACGCCAGGTACACTATAGGCCCACCTGTCCTGGCCCCAAACCTCCTGCCCGTCTCTCCAGGCCCAGAACTATGTGAGAGTTAAAGTTATGGACTCTGAAGTCAAAGAGACCTGGGTTCAAGCGCTGACTCTGACGCCTGGCTGTGTGCTCTCGGGCAGTTGACTTCACCTTTCTGAGCCCTGGTTCGTTCCTCTGTAAAATGGGGTACTTTCTTCATAGGGTTGTTATTGGCGTTAAAGGAGATATTGGTCAGAAAGCTCTTAGCACAGTGCCTGGTACCCAGTAAGCACTGAATGAGTGTTAGCCATTATTATTATTATTGCCATTAGTAGCAGTAGTATTCCTCCTCAGCACAGCCCCGTCTCAGAGCATTTTCTTGTTTGTATAACTCTGGGCACTTACCATTTGTTCTTATTATTTATCACTATTTTATCTGACTTGGTATATTGTAGACTGCTAGAGGGAAAGGCCACATTTTCTCTCTCTTTATATGGAAGAGAGGGGAAAGGAAGTAGAGTTGGAACACAGTGTTTTGTACATAGTAAGTGCTCAAGTAACATTTATTTGTTGGTACACTACTGGAATTTAAGCTCCATGACAGCAAGGACTTGTCCATCTCATTCACTATTTTATCCCCTGAGCCTAGTACACCGTTGCACACATATAGAACCCTCAATAAACATATACTGAATAAAAAAATGAATGGCATCTCCTCATCCTCCACCAGGATTCTTGTTTTAATATATAAATTTATTTTATTTATTTATTTTGGCTGTATTGGGTCTTCGTTCCTGTACGCAGGCTTTCCCTAGTTGCAGCGAGCAGGGACTAGTTTTCGTTGTGCTGTGCGGGCATCTCACTGCGGTGGCTTCTCTTGTTACAGAGCACAGGCTGTAGGCACGCGGGCTTCAGTAGTGGCACACGGGCTCAGTAGTTGTGGTTCGCAGGCTCTAGAGCACAGGCTCAGTAGCTGTGGCTTATGCGCTTAGTTACTCCGCGGCATGTAGGATCTTCCCAGACCAGGGCTCAAACCCATGTCCCCTGCACTGGCAGGCAGATTCTTAACCACCAGGATGTCCCTCCACCAGGATTCTTTAACATATGTCGGAGGTTATTGGTGCAAATCCAATTCACTGTTTTAAAAGAGTAGGTTCTGGAATCTCTGTTAAGAGCTCCCCATTTTTCCTTTGGGAAACTGTCCCTCCCCCACTCAATGTGGCTGCCCCACCTGAGCGCTAGGAATGGTCATGTGACCCAGGGCTAGCCAATTAGAGGAAACTAACCCCTGGCCACAGTGATTGGTTCAAGATGGGCTTATAACTCAATCAAAGCCAATAAGATTTGAAAGGATTGGAAAGGAGAAATCTGCTTTCCTCAGAGGAAGCTAAGTCATGAGAATACAGGCGGGGTATTTGCAGTATAGAGCTGCTAGTGGCCATATTGCTACCAAGAGGAGAAAGCTTACCTAGGAAGGAAGCAAACACAGAAAAAGGTCTGAGAAATTGAAAGAGATAGGTTCTTTTTTTTCTTTTTTTTTAATCATTTAAATTTTATTTTATTTTTTTACACAGCAGGTACAGATAACTAATATCTATTTTTACATATTAGTGTATACATGTCAATCCCAATCTTCCAGTTCATCCCACCGCCACCCCCGCCCACTTTCCCCCCTTGTGGTCCATACATTTGTTCTCTACAGGTGTCTCTATTTCTACCCTGCAAACCGGTTCATCTGTACCATTTTTCTAGGTTCCACATATATGCATTAATATACGATATTTGGTTTTCTCTTTCTGACTTACTTCACTCTGTACGACAGTCTCTAGATCCATCCACACCTCTACAAATGACCCAATTTCATTCCTTTTTATGGTTGAGTAATACTCCATGGTATATATGTACCACAACTTCTTTATCCATTCGTCTGTAAATGGGCATTTAGGTTGCTTCCATGACCTCGCTATTGTAAATAATGCTGTAATGAACATTGGGGTGCATGTGTCTTTATGAATTATGGTTTTCTCTGGGTAAATGCCCAGTAGTGGGATTGCTGGGTCATATGGTAATTCTATTTTGAGTTTTTTAAGGAACCTCCATACTGTTCTCCATAGTGGCTGTATCAGTTTACATTCCCACCAACAGTGCAAGAGGGTTCCCTTTTCTCCACACCCTCTCCAACATTTGTTGTTTATAGATTTTCTGATGATACCCATTCCAACTGGTGTGAGGTGATTTCTCATTGTAGTTTTGATTTGCATTTCTCTAATAATTAGTGGTGTTGAGCAGCATTTCACGTGCTTCTTAACCATCTGTATGTCTTCCTTGGAGAAATGTCTATTTAGGTCTTCTGCCCATTTTTTCATTGGGTTGTTCGTTTTTTTAATATTGAGCTGCATGAGCTGTTTATATATTTTGGAGATTAATCCTTTGTCCATTGATTCATTTGCAAATATTTTCTCCCATTCTGAGGGTTGTCTTTTCGTTTCGTTTGTAGTTTCCTTTGCTATGCAAAAGCTTTTAAGTTTCATTGGTCCCATTTATTTATTTTTGTTTTTAATTCCATTACTCTAGGAGGTGGATCAAAAAAGATCTTGCTGGGCTTCCCTGGTGGCGCAGTGGTTGAGAATCTGCCTGCTAATGCAGGGGACACGGGTTCGAGCCCTAGTCTGGGAAGATCCCACATGCCGCGGAGCTACTAGGCCCGTGAGCCACAACTACTGAGCCCGCGCGTCTGGAGCCTGTGCTCCGCAACAAGAGAGGCCGCGACAGTGAGAGGCCCGCGCATCGCGATGAAGAGTGGCACCCGCTCGCAGCAACTAGAGAAAGCCCTCGCACAGAAACGAAGACCCAACACAGCCAAAAAAAAAAAAAAAAAAGATCTTGCTGTGATTTATGGCAAAGAGTGTTCTTCCTATGTTTTCCTCTAAGAGTTTTATAATGTCCAGTCTTACATTTAGGTCTCTAATCCATTTTGAGTTTATTTTTGTATACGGTGTTAGGGAGTGTTCTAATTTCATTCTTTTACATGTAGCTGTCCAGTTTTCCCAGCACCACTTATTGCAGAGACTGTCTTTTCTCCATTGTATATCCTTGTCTCCTTTGTCATAGATTAGTTGACCATAGGTGCGTGGCTTTATCTCTGGGCTTTCTATCCTGTTCCATTGATCTATATTTCTGTTCTTGTACCAGTACCATATTGTCTTGATTACTGTAGCTTTGCAGTATAGTCTGAAGTCAGGGAGTCTGATTCCTCCAGCTCCGTTTTTTTCCCTCAAGACTGCTTTGGCTATTTGGGGTCTTTTGTGTCTCCATACAAATTTTAAGATTTTTTGTTCTAGTTCTGTACAAAATGCCACTGGTAATTTGATAGGGATTGCATTGAATCTGTAGATTGCTTTGGGTAGTATAGTCATTTTCACAATGTTGCTTCTTCCAATCCAAGGACATGGTATATCTCTCCATCTGTTTGTATCATCTTTAATTTCTTTCATTAGTGTCTTACAGTTTTCTGAGTACAGGTTTTTACCTCCTTAGGTAGGTTTATTCTTAGGCATTTTATTCTTTTTGTTGCAATGGTAAATGGGATTGTTTCCTTAATTTCTCTTTCTGTTCTTTTGTTGTTAGTGTATAGGAATGCAAGAGATTTCTGTGCATTAATTTTGTATCCTGTAACTTTACCAGATTCATTGACTAGCTCTAGTAGTTTTCTGGTAGCATCTTTAGGATTCTCTATGTACAGTATCATGTCATCTGCAAACAGTGACAATTTTACTTCTTCTTTTCCAATTTGTATTCCTTTTATTTCTATTTCTTCTTTGATTTCCATGGCTAGGACTTCCAAAACTATGTTGAATAATAGTGGTGAGAGTGGACATCCTTGTCTTGTTCCTGTTCTTAGAGGAAATGCTTTCAGTTTTTCACCATTGAGAATGATGTTTGCTGTGGATTTGTCATATATGGCCTTTATTACGTTGAGGTAGGTTCCCTCTATGCCCACTTTCTGGAGAGTTTTTATCATAAATGGGTGTTGAATTTTGTCAAAAGTTTTTTCTGGGCCTTCCCTGGTGGCGCAGTGGTTGAGAGTCCGCCTGCCAATGCAGGGGACACGGGTTCGTGCCCCGGTTTAAGAAGATCCCACATGCCGCGGAGCGGCTGGGCCCGTGAGCCATGGCCGCTGAGCCTGCGCATCCAGAGCCTGTGCTCCGCAACGGGAGAGGCCACAACAGTGAGAGGCCTGTGTACTGCAAAAAAAAAAAAAAGTTTTTTCTGCATCTTTTGAGATGATCATATGGTTTTTCTTCTTCAATTTGTTAATATGGTGTATCACATTGATTGATTTGTGTATATTGAAGAATCCTTGCATCCCTGGGATAAATCCCACTTGATCATGGTGTATGATCCTTTTAATATGTTGTTGGTTTCAGTTTGCTAGTATTTTGTTGAGGATTTTTGCATCTGTATTCATCAGTGATAGTGGTCTGTAATTTTCTTTTTTTGTAGTATCTTTGTCTGGTTTTGGTATCAGGGTGATGGTGACCTCATAGAATGAGTTTGGGAGTGTTCCTTCCTCTGCAATTTTTTGGAAGAGTTTGAGAAGGATGGGTGTTAGCTCTTCTCTAAATGTTTGTTAGAATTGACCTGTGAAGCCATCTGGTCCTGAACTTTCATTTGTTGGAAGATTTTTAATCACAGTTTCAATTTCATTACTTGTGATTGGTCTGTTCATTTATTCTATTTCTTCCTGGTTCAGTCTTGGAAGGTTATACCTTTCTAAGAATTTGTCCATTTTATTGGCTTAGAGTTGCTTGTAGTAGTCTCTTATGATGCTTTGTATTTCTGAGGTGTCTGCTGTAACTTCTCCTTTTTCATTTCTAATTTTATTGATTTGAGTCCTCTTCCTCTTTTTCTTGATGAGTCTGGCTAAAGATTTATCAATTTTGTTTATCTTCTCAAAGAACCAGCTCCTAGTTTTATTGATCTTTGCAATTGTTTTGTTTCTATTTCATTTATTTCTGCTCTGATCCTTATGAGTTCTTTCGTTCTACTAAATTTGGGTTTTGTTTGTTCTTCTTTCTCTAGTCCCTTTAGGTGTAAGGTTAGATTGTTTATTTGAGATTTTTCTTATTTCTTGAAGTAGGCTTGTATTGCTATAAACTTCCCTCTTAGAACTGCTTTTGCTGCATCTCATAGGTTTTGGATCATTGTGTTTTCGTTGTAATTTGTCTCTAGGTATTTTTTGATTTCCTCTTTGATTTCTTCAATGATCTCTTGGTTATTTAGTATTGTTTAGCCTCACATGTTTGTGTTTTTTACGTTTTTTTCCCTGTAATTGATTTCTAATCTCATAGTGTTGTGGTCAGAAAAGATGTTTGATATGATTTCAATTTTCTTAAATTTACTGAGGCTTGATTTGTGACCCAAGATGTGATCTATCTTGGAGAATGTTCCGTGTGCACTTGAGAAGAAAGTGTAATCTGCTGTTTTTGATTGGAATGTCCTATAAATATCAATTAAATGTATCTGGTCTATGTGTCATTGAAAGCTTGTGTTTCCTTATTAATTTTCTGTCTGGATGATCTGTCCATTGGTGTAAGTGAGATGTTAAAGTCCCCCACTATTATTGTGTTACTGTCGATTTCCTCTTTTATAGCTGTTAGCAGTTGCCTCATATATTGAGGTGCTTCTATGTTGGGTGCAAATATATTTATAATTGTCATATCTTCTTGGATTGATCCCTTGATCATTATGTGGTGTCCTTCCTTGTCTCTTGTAACATTCTTTATTTTAAAGTCTATTTTATCTGATATGAGTATTTCTACTCCAGCTTTCTTTTTTTTTTAATGTTTATTTTATGTATTTATTTTTGTCTGCGTTGGGTCTTTATTGCTGCACACGGGCCCTCTCTAATTGCAGTGAGCAGAGGCTGCTCTTCGTTGTGGTGTGCGGGCTTCTCATTGCAGTGGCCTCTCTTGTTGCGGAACACAGGCTCTAGGCACGCAGGCTTCAGTAGTTGTGGCTTGCGGGCTTCAGTAGTTGTGGCATGCGGGCTCAGTAGTTGTGGCTCACGGGCTTAGTTGCTCCATGGCATGTGGGATCCTCCCGGACCAGGGCTCGAACCTGTGTCCCCTGCATTGGCAGGCGGACTCTCAACCACTGCGCCACCAGGGAAGCCGTCCAGCTTTCTGTTGATTTCCATTTGTATGGAATATCTTTTTTCATCCCCTCACGTTCAGTCTGTATGTGTCCCTAGGTCTGAAGTGGGTCTCTTGTAGACAGCATATATATAGGTATTGTTTTTGTATCCATTCAGCGAGCCTGTGTCTTTTTGTTGGAGCATTTAATCCACTCACGTTTAAGGTAATTATCGATATGTATGTTCCTATTACGATTTTCTTAATTGTTTTGGGTTTGTTTGTGTAGGTCCTTTTCTTCTCTTGTGTTTCCCACTTAGAGAAGTTCCTTTAGCATTTGTTGTAGAACTGGTTTGGTGGTGCTGAATTCTCTTAACTTTTGCTTGTCTGTAAAGCTTTTGATTTCTCCGTTGAATCTGAATGAGACCCTTGCCAGGTAGAGTAATCTTGGTTGTAGGTTCTTCCCTTTCATCACTTTAAATATATCATGCCAATCCTTTCTGGCTTGTAGAGTTTCTGCTGAGAAATCAGCTGTTAATCTTATGGGAGTTCCCTTGTATATTATTTGTCGTTTTTCCCTTGTTGCTTTCAATAATTTTTCTTTGTCTTTAATTTTTGTCAATTTGATTACTATATGTCTTGGCATGTTTCTCCTTGGGTCTATCCTGCCTGGGACTCTCTGCACTCCTGGACTTGGGTGGCTATTTCCTTTCCCATGTTAGGGAAGTTTTCAACTATAGTCTCTTCAAATATTTTTTCAGGTCCTTTCTCTCTCTGTTCTCCTTCTGGGACCCCTATAATGCGAATGTTGTTGCGTTTAATGTTGTCCCAGAGGTCTCTTAGGCTGTCTTCATTTCTTTTCATTCTTTTTTCTTTATCCTGTTCTGCGGCAGTGAATTCCACCATTCTGTCTTCCAGATCACTTATCCATTCTTCTGCCTCAGTTATCCTGCTACTGATTCCTTCTAGTGTATTTTTCATTTCAGTTATTGTATTGTTCATTTCTGTTTGTTTGTTCTTTCATTATTCTAGGTGTTTGTTCTTTAATTCTTCTAGGTCTTTGTTAAACATTTCTTGCATCTTCTCGATCTTTGCCTCCATTCTTTTTCCGAGGTCCTGGATCATCTTCACTATCATTATTCTGAATTCTTTTTCTGGAAGGTTGCCTGTCTCCACCTCATTTAGTTGTTTCTCTGGGGGTTTATCTCATTCCTTCATCTGGTACAAAGTCCTCTGCCTTTTCATTTTGTCTATCTTTCTGTGAATGTGGTTTTCCTTCCACAGGCTGCAGAATTGTAGTTCTTCTTGCTTCTGCTGTCTGCCCTCTGGTGGCTGAGGCTATCTATGAGGCTTTTGCAAGCTTCCTGATGGGAGGGACTGGTGGTGGGTAGAGCTGGGTGTTGCTCTGGTGGGCAGGGCTCAATAAAACTTTAATCCGTTTGTGTGCTGATGGGTCAGGCTGGGTTCCCTCCCTGTTGGTTGTTTGGCCTGAGGCAACTGAGCACTGGAGCCTACCCGGCTCTTTGGTTGGGCTAATGGCAGACTCTGGGAGGGCTCAAGCCAAGGAGTACTTCCCAGAACTTCTGTTGCCAGTGTTCTTGTCCCTGTGGTAAGCCACAGCCACCCCCAGCCTCTGCAGGAGACCGTTCAACACTAGCAGGTAGGTCTGGTTCAGTCTCCTATGGGGTCACTGCTCCCTCCCCCTGGGTCCTGATGTGCACACTACTTTGTGTGTGCCCTCCAGGAGTGGAATCTCTGTTTCCCCCAGTCCTGTTGAACTCCTGCAGTCAATCCCGCTAGCCTTCAAAGCCTGATTCTCTAGGAATTCCTCCTCTCGTTGCTGGACCCTCAGGTTGGAAAGCCTGACGTGGGGCTCAGAACCTTCACTCCAGTGGGTGAACTTTTGTGGTATAAGTGTTCTCCAGTTTGTGAATCACCCACCCAGCAGTTATGGGATTTGATTTTATTGTGATTGCACCCCTCCTACCATCTCATTGCAGCTTCTCCTTTGTGTTTAGATGTGGGGTATCTTTTTTGGTGAGTTCCAGTGTCTTCCTGTCAATGATTGTTCAGCAGTTAGTTGTGATTCCGGTGCTCTCGCAAGAGGGAGTGAGCGCACGTCCTTCTACTCCGCCATCTTGAACCAATCTCCAAAAGAGGTAGGTTCTTAATGGCATCTTTTGAGCAAGTAGATCTAGCTGTGCCTAAATCCAAGCCCTGACTGTTCTCTTAGAGACAGTAAATTCTCTTTTTTTGTTTAAGTCATCTTGAGTTGAGTTCCTGTCACATATCCAAAAGAGAGCAGATTAATATTTGGATTCTATAGATAGGGAATCATAGCAGACATAAACATACACCTTTATAGGAATCTGCCCATCCCACAGTGATCTCCTCTCTCTACGAACTGGCCCCTACTGACAGACTAGACTAACAGCTATGTTAGTACTGAACCCTGCCCCCCAACTACACAACTGGTTGGACCAGAAGTAGACGTGTATTGCAGCATAATCAGATCAGATTCTCTCTCCTGGGGATTTGGGTTTAGGACCGAGAGATCCTAGTTCAGTCTGAGCTGCATGCTTAAACTGAGGGGATGTAAATTGGCAGCTGGGAGAAGGTCACATTCATGGGGAAGCAGAGAAACTGATCTGCTGAAGAAGAATTAGGTTGACTCACACATGGAAGCAGAGGCTGTGACCTCTCAGGGAGAGAGAGAGAGAGAACAGAAGAGAGAGACCGGAAAAGAGAGATGCTCCCTGATCTCTCATGAGACTAATTACTTCTCCTTTTGGGTTCCAAGAGATTTCTCTGTGTTCATATAATTGTCTCCTCCACCATTACCCTCCCTGACTTTTCTAAAATTTACAATAGCTTTAGTGTTTTGGGGGGTTTTGTTTTGTTTTTTTCTTGTGACTAAAATATTTTTAGACAACCATCCTAGGAACAAGTCTACAGCCAAGGCTGTTTATTAGGCTGACAAAGACCCTGGCTTCCTAATCAAGACACACACACATTCAATTATTAGCTGTGTAACCTTGGCCAAAACACATGGATTCACTGAACTGGCTTCTTCCTCTGTAAAATAAGAATAATAATGCTTACCCTACCAGGTTGTTGTTAAGACTGAAAGAGATAAGGTGGAAAGAAGAGCTTAGCACAGTGCTGGACACCAAGAAGCCATGTAATCATTTTGTGCTGAATGCAGAAGAGGGGTTGGGTCCAAGCCTAGAGCCAGGCCACTAGTAGGTGCCAGCCAGGACTACAAAAGGAAGCTAAAGGGATAATCCCTCTCCCCATCAGCACCCTTTTCATCATTTGTACCAAATTTTCAAAAGCATTGAGGAGGGAAAGAATATCTTTATTTTTAAAAATCCCCATTCTGGAACTCTATTCTAATGATATAATCAGACAAGAGAAAATACATATGCATAAGAATGCTCATTGCAGTAGTGTTTACATTGGAAAAAAATTGGAAATGACTGAAATGTTCAACACTGTTTTGGTTAATAGATGATAGTACAAACATACAACAGAGTATTATAAAGATTAGGAGAACAAAAGACACAATATTTTCAAATAAAAATAAACATGGAGTAGCATGCAAAATATTATAGAGTATAATGCAAAATTTGTCTGAAATTTTAAGGTAAAAGCTCGATATTTCAAAGAAGTTTCTCCTACTCCCTTACATTCCAGCACCACACACACTGTCTCACACAGCACTCACCCAGCAATGCATTCATCTTCTCTGCCTTTGGGGTAACTTGGATGGAAAAATTGAAGAAGCATTTATGTAA
The DNA here is from genome assembly GCF_011762595.2 of Tursiops truncatus. Classification (NCBI taxonomy): domain Eukaryota; kingdom Metazoa; phylum Chordata; class Mammalia; order Artiodactyla; family Delphinidae; genus Tursiops; species Tursiops truncatus. Next base: position 158,715,217 of record NC_047034.1, on the reverse strand, counting down.
GTACAAGTCCTGAGGCCTCTGACATTAAAGATATTGACAAGGATGGGTGTTCACAACATTTTTCGAGTTTAAAAAAAAAGCAGGTTACAAAAATATTGCCAAAAATGTGAACAATGGTTATCTCAGGCCATGGGATTTCAGGCATTTTTTTTCCTTCTTTGTACTTTCACGTATTGTTTGAAATTTGTATAATGCGTGTACATTATATTTATGAGAAAAAATAAAAACTATTTTCATAAGGGGAGGGAGCTACCTTGATTTTATTTTCTCCTATATTGTCCTCAACGCATGTTCTACCAGGTTACCTCTAACATACCTTCCTTCTTCAAGCACAGGGAGATTTACCTGGCTGCCCTGTTCTGTGGAGCTGCTCCAGACAGAAGCTCCTTGTTCAGGGAGAATAGCCTTCCATGAGTCTGGCAGAAACGCTAGGCAGCTCACTACTTCCCTCTCCTGGTCAGAACAGGTCAGAGCCTTATCTAGCTAAACAGCACACCAAGTGCATCCTGACTGGCCAAGGTCATCCCAGAGCCGTGACTTCTGGCTATCCCTGCAGTCATCAGTGTGCTGCACACCACCACTTGCTCTAGCAGTTGGAATAGAATGTTTCCTGGGAGTCTCTGGCTTGGTATGGACAGCACTGTCCAGATGGGTTTGCAGTCATTAGACTCAGCCTGGCTAAGCCCAGGTCATGGCCTGTTTGAGGGTGGGGTGCTGAGCCAGTGATGGAGACCTTTCCTGCCCACTAGAGAGCACTGATGGTCTGGACTTGAGGTTTGAGAAAGTAGAAGACAGGGTTGCAAGAAGATAAATGCAATCATCCTAATTATAAAAGCTCTTGTTCTTGTATGGTTCTAATTAGTTTTCAAGTATTTGCCAAGGCAGCTTGACATGTACAAATAAATTCATACAAGGATGATTGCTGAAGAATTGTTGGTAACAGCAAAAAACTGAAAATAATCTAAATATCCCTCAGTATGGGAGCATTTGGACAAAATGGAATAGTATGCAGCTGTTTAAAAGAATGAGGTAGATCTTCATGTGCTGCTGTGGAATGATCTCCCAGATTCATTGTTAAGTTAAAAAAAAAAAGCAAGATATGTAACCATCAATAAATGTGAGCGTGTGTGTCTTAAATAAGGATCTGTATAACTGTATACATTTCTATTTAGATATGTATAGAATACATTGGAAGGAAATACCAGAAATTAATAATAATGACTGTCTCTGGAGATAGCAATAAGAAAGAGACCTACTCTCACTGTATATCCTTTTGTACTGTTAAGTTATTTACCATGTGTAGGTATTACTTTTTAAGATAAAATTTGTTTAAATTTTTTAAATAATATTTTTCAAAAGACAGTTTCATATAATAGAATCAGAAAGACTTGGGTTCAAATCCAGACTCGGAGACTTAACCAATTGTATGACCTTAAGTAAGTCACTTAACTACTCTGAACCCTGATTTTCTCATTTCTAAAAGGGAACTATTAACATCAATCTCATCGCATTATCATTAGGATTGAAGATAAGCATTTGGAATCGGGAAAATCTTATTGCACACTACCAGATGGCATTATTTACATTGTTTTCTATATTATTGGCACCCTCTGGGGATGAACATTGTGATGGTCCTGTTGAATACAGGGCCTGGTACATAAATAGATGCAGGGAAAAACATTTACAATTTTCATATATATTTTCTCATTATAATTTGTCATTTTTTCAAAAGTATTTTGTACCTGAAGAAACAGAAATAGATCAGCAGCAAAACTTGGCTTGGAACATGGGTCTCCAACTCCTACTTTAAGTTGAAAGCAAAACACTAGGCAGATTGGCCTAAAGGCTATGTGTGAGAAGAATGAAAGACAGGGTAAGAGTTGGAGATTGTGGCATCTAGATTGGAAAGTAAGAAGTCTATTTCTATTTGCAGATGACATGATATAGGACATCCTAAGGAATCCACACACAAAAAAAGGACTATTAGAACTGGTAAATGAGTTCGGCGAGGTTGCAGGATATAAGATCAATACACAAAAGTCAGTTGAATTTCTATACACTAGTGTCTTAGTCCATTCAGGCTGCTATCATAGGATACCACAAATTGGGTGACTTTAAAACAACAGAGGGCTTCCCTGGTAGCGCAGTGGTTGAGAGTCCGCCTGCCGATGCAGGGGACAAGGGTTCGTGCCCCGGTGCGGGAAAGATCCCACACGCTGCAGAGCGGCTGGGCCCGTGAGACATGGCCGCTGAGCCTGCGCGTCCGGAGCCTGTGCTCTGCAACGGGAGAGGCCACAACAGTGAGAGGCCCGCATACCGCAAAAACAAAAACAAAAACAGAAATCTATTTTTCACAGTTCTGGAAGCTGGAAGTCTGAGACCAGGGTGTCAGCATGGTCAGGTTCTGGTGAGGACCCTCTTCCGGGTTGCAGACAGCTGTTTTCTCTGGAGTCCCTTTTATAAGGGCTCTAATCCCATTCACTGGGCTCACCCTCATGACCTTATCATTTCCCAAAGGCCCCACCTCCTAATACCATCACATTGGAGATTAGGATTTCAATGAATGAACTTTGTGGGGACACAAACAAACATTCAGTTCATAATAACTAGCAATGAACAATCTGAAAACTAAATTGAGAAAATAATTTTCTTTGCAATGGCATCAAGAAGAATAGTACACTTAGGGACAAATTTAACAAAAGGAGTATAAGACATGCACTGAAAACTATAAAACGCTGTTGAAAAAATTAAAGAAGAAATTAAAAGAAGACCCAAAACATATCTAAGACCTAAATGGAAAGAAATTTATTCATGGATTGGAATGAACAGATGGCATTCTGGGGAGTAAGATGGCAATGGTCCCCAAACTGATCTACAGTTTCAATGCAATGCCTATCAAAATCTCAGCTGGGGGCTTCCCTGGTGGCGCAGTGGTTGAGAGTCCGCCTGCCGATGCAGAGGACACGGGTTCGTGCCCCGGTCTGGGAAGATCCCACATGCCGCGGAGCGGCTGGGCCCATGAGCCATGGCCGCTGAGCCTGAGCATCCGGAGCCTGTGCTCTGCAACGGGAGAGGCCCCAACAGTGAGAGGCCCGCGTACAGCAAAAAAAAAAAAAAAAAAAAAATCTCAGCTGGCTTTTGTGCAGAAATTGACAAGCTGATCCTAAAATTTATATGGAAGTGCAAATGACACAGAATAGCCAAAACAAGTGTGGCAGGGAGGGATTTCAAGATTCTTACATAGCTAAAATAATCAGTGTGTGGTACCGGCATATGAATAAAAATACGGTTAATGAAATAGAAATGAGAGTCTAGAAGTAAACCTTTACATTTATGTTCAATTAATTTTATTTTATTTTTTAAAGATTTATTTACCATTTATTTATTTTTGGCTGCGTCGGGTCTTAGTTGCGGCATGTGGGCTCTTTTGTTGCGGCGCGGGCTTCTCTATAGTTATGGCATGCGGGTTTTCTCTCTGTAGCGTGGAGCACGGGTTCCAGAGCACATAGACTCTATAGTTTGCAGCACGCGGGCTCTAGTTGAGGCGTGCGAGCTCAGTAGTTGTGGCGCATGGGTTTAGTTGCCCCGCGGGCATGTGAGATCTTAGTGCCCTGACCAGGGATCGAACCAGTGTCCCCTGCATTGGAAGGCAGATTCTTTACCACTGGACCACCAAGCAAGTCCCTATTCAATTAATTTTAGACAAGAGTGCAAAGGAAACAACTGGATATCCACAGGCAAGAGAAAAAAGTTGGATCCCTACTCACACCATATAAACAATTTAATTCAAAATATCATAGACCTAAATGTAAAAGCTAAAACCACAAAACTCTTAGAAGAAGACATAGGAGCAAATCTTTATGACATTGGATTACGCAATAGTTTCTTAGATATGACACCAAAAGGACAAGCAACAAAAGGTAAAAATAGATAAACTGGGCTTTGTAAACATTAAAACTCTTTTGTGCTTCAAAGGACATTGGAGCAATGAAAATCTTCTGGAATTAGAGTGTGGTGATGATTGCACGACTCTGTAAATATACTAAAAATCACTAAGTTTTGTACTGAAAAGTGAGTTTTATTGTATGTGAATTATATGTCAAAAAAGCTATTGCTTAAAAAAAAAAAGAGTTGGTGATCGTTAAATGGGAAACACTCATAATTTCTTCCTGATCTTTCCCTTCCATGGGAAAAGCATCCATTGACGTAATAATCCTGGCTTCTCTCTGCCTCCAACTCATTCCTCTCCTAAAGGAGAGAAGTGACTTAATCTATCTGAGTTTGGGATAAAGGACTGGTATGTGCAGTTCTGCACACTCGTTTCCTCCTGGCGGTGGCGTTCTGCCTATTTCTCTCTGTCTGTTTCTCTACAGCATCAGGTGTTCTGCCTATTTCTCTATGTCTATTTCCCTACAGCAGCAGGCACTGCCAGTGAAGGGTGGTTAGCTGGTCTAATTCTGGGGTCAATATTAGGAAGCACACCTAGCCACAGACATAAGCCACTACCTCCAACATCAGTTTTATCAATAATAAGGCTGCTATTTTAGTCTCCATATATCTTATTTCTTCATCTTATTTATCAAATCATTCAGAACTTTTTCAAGCAGGGAGGGTGCTATTTACTGACTAATCCCCAAGAACCCCAGCAGCACTGCGGGCCTGGTGTGAGCACCATCAAATAGCTACTTGTGTATCACAGAGACATTGAGTTTGGAGAGGTAGCATGAAGCAATGGGATGACTCAGCAGACCTCATGTCTCCTTCTAAATTCATTCATTCATAAGTTTATTCAACAAATATTTAGCAAGCATCTAGTATGTGCCAGGCATTGCTAAAGGAGTTGGAGAGTCAGCTTTGAAGAAAACTGACCAAACCCCTGCTATAAAGGAGCGTACATTTTAGTGAGAAGACTGGTAATAAACCAGAGTATATATTATCTTAGATGGAGCTAAGTCCTAAGGAGAAAAAAATCGCACAGGGAAGGAGAATAGGAAATATCAGTGGAGGGTGTCAAATTTGGGGTAGAATGTCCAGGAAAAGCCTCACGAGAAGATGGCATTGGAACAAAGACCTGAAAGAGATCCAGAAGCAAGTCATGTGTGTATCTGGGGGAAGAGATTTCCAGGCAGAGTAAACAGCATATGCAAAGGCTCTGAAGTGATAGGGAGGAGGAAACTAGAACATGAGGTCAGAGAAGTCTCAGGAAGCCAGCTCAGATAATGCCTTGTAGCTTAGAGTAAGGACTTTAGCTTTTACTCATCAATTTACCCGTTGAAGCTTTCGAGCAGAGGGGTGACATCTGAATCTGTTGAGAATAGATTAAAGAGGGCAAAGCCAGAAGCAAGAAAACCAGCGAGGAGGCTATTACAATAATCCAGGTGACTGATGATGATGGCTTAGACCAGAAAGGGAGCAGTAGAGGGGAATTCCCTGGTGGTCCAGTGGTTAGGACTCCACGCTTCCACTGCAGGGTCCCAGGTTTGATCCTGATCCCTGTGGCGCCAAGAAAAAAAAGAAAAGAAAAGAAAGAAAGGGAGCAGTAGAGAGAGTGAGAAAGGGTCAAATCTGGAGGTATTTTGAAGGCAGAGCTGACCAAGTGTGCTGATAGCCTGGAGCTAGTGTGTATGAGAGAGAAGTTAAGGATAACTCAAGGTTTCTGTCCTGAGCAACTAAAAGATGCAGTTGCAATTAACTGATTGGGGGCTGGGGAGAGTGGAAACCAGGAACTCAATCCTGGACATGTTAATTTTCAGATCCCATTGGACATTCAAGAAGTTACGTTAAATAAGCAGTTGGACATGCGAGTCTGCAGTTCAAAAGAGAGGTCCAAGCTACTCATTGGCTTACCGTTTAGCCATTTGCTAGCCTCATGACCTTAGACAAGTCACCTATCTTCTCAGAGCTACATTTTCCTCTTCTGTAAAATAGGGATAAAAACAGTAGCTATAACACAAGGTCGTTGTGAGGATAAAATGTGATAATCAGTAAAATACCTGGCTCACAGGAGGCTCTGAGTAAATTATCACTAATATGAAGTTCAATTAAACGTGCGTCTAGTTGCTGGAAGCACAAACAATGAAAGATACAGTCCCTGCCCTCAATTCCAATGGAGAAAACTTGGTCAAAGCTTTCAACAAACAATCTTTCAGGTAACAACAATCATTTGGGAGAATCATCGGGTCCTGGCACCTAACAGGACAAAGAGAAGAAAGGAAGAGTCAAAGATAATGGACAAGTAGCCTCAGGATGAAAGCAGTCCGGGGGATTGGAGGGAAAACCAAAACTTATATCTGGTCCTCACATCTACTTCTCTCACTTCCCTAATGGGTAAACCCCAATCCCCCGAGATGTTTAAAAGTGACCAAAGTTGCTCCGGGGAAAAACACAGATGCTGTGACGCTAGTCACATCACTTCCCTCATGCCTGTTTTCCCACCTGCTCTCTTCTGATTGAGACCTGTCTCCCCATGAGGACTTCTCCAAACTCCTGTGGGTCCTGAGCCTGGTCTTTCTCAGCTTCTAGGCAGGAGGGTAAATAGCTCAGAGACCCTGTGCAACTTTGAAGAACCTAGAACACAGGGGAGATAGATGCTAGAACCAACACGAAGGGGAAAATCAGGAGCATAAGGGGAGGGAAGGTATCATTGAATTCCTACTGGGCCAGGGGCTGTGCTAGGTGTTTTCAGGACTGAGAGAGTTGTTCCAAGAATTCAATATGAATCCATGTTAGAGCATTGGGCCCAGGGCCTGGCACATAGTAAGAGCACAATAAACGTTGGCTGTATTTTTATCTCTTTTAATCCTCACAACAACCCTACAAGCTGGGCTCTAAGCTAACAGGCAGTTTGGTATAGTGGTATATGCTGTTGTGTCAGACAAACCTGGGCTCAAATTCCATCTCTGCCACATCTAGGCTTTTGTGACCCTGGGAAAGCTGTTTTACCTTTCTGTAGAGAGGAGGAAAAATGGTCCCTACTAAACAAAGATTCATCTAAAACCCTTAGTGTAGGGCCTGGCGCACATGAACTGCTCAATAATCACTAGCTATTCTTAGTACTCTTGCAGAAGAGGACATAAAAGTTCCAGAGGTTAGGTTACTTATCTAAATTCACACAGCCAGGTAGAATAGACTCATGGTTTTGCCCTGCTCAGCATGCACACTCCTCTTTTGGTTAAAGTACCGTCACTCTCTTTGGGGAGCCACCCTCCCCCACTCTTAGGCCTTGTGATTTGGGTGGAGTTGACACCTCTGTTTCAAGCTCCAGGGGAGAGCGTGTGACCCACGTCTGGCCAATTGCTTATCCCATCTCCCTGGCCACAGCAATTGATCTGAGAGTGGACTTGTGACCCATGCGGAGTCAATGAGCATGCTGGACCTTTGTTGAATCCATTGGGAAAGAGATGAACTTGGTTGTGGACTTGACATTGGGAGGAGATAAGCTTGGATTCGCTGGGGGTTGCCTGAGTGCCAAGCAAATCCAAAGGAAATAGAGCTGAAGGGTGGAAAAAGACTCAAGCCTGCAGACTTGGAGCTCTTGCCTAAACACTTGAGCAGATACGTCTAAAGTCTGTACCTCAAGCTCCAGGTACGTGAGGCAATAACAAGACAAGAATTCATATCCTCTCTTTCTCCCTTAAGACAACCAAAAGAATCCTTACTTGGCAAAGGCATCAGTCAGGGTCCCAACTGGAAGCAGATGGCACATTCAAATTAGAATTATTTGAAGAGAATTTATTTACTACGGTACAGACGGTGTAGGAGAACCACAAGGGGTAGTGTGGTAACCTAGGGCTAGTAACAGCTGAGGAGTTGTCACCACGCCTAGGCCTGAAGGGACAGAGGAGAGATAGTCACCTGAACCCAGAGGGAGGGAGTTTGGGAGAAGAGGCCTCCTTAAGAAGAGCAGTGACTGTCAATCACAGCACACCGCCAGCCGTGGAGGGAGCCGGGGGCACTAATACCTCTCTCTCCTCTTGCCTCTCATCCACAGACTCCCCATTGAACATGCCCAGCAAGAAGCCAGAAGGCAAAGGAGCCTGCGGGTAGTGCCCTCACCCCGCCAGCTCCCTTGCCTCCATGGAAATCTGTCCGCCGCCCGGTTTGGCCCCAGTCTCAGGCACCACGAGGCAGCAGCTCTGTGACTTCCCTTTCTCTCCATAGGAGATGTCTCTTTCCTTCTGCAGCCAAGCCAGAGAAGCTTCTGGGATTCCCCACTACTGGCAGCGGCCCAACAGGGCCCTAAGGACAGGGCTGAGCGGCATCCAAGTATCTCATTTTGGCCACACAGACACCTGTTCCCTCTTCTTCTTTTACAAAACAACTCACCCTACTCTTTTTTTGCCAAAATAGTTTCCTCCCTACCTTTCAAATCCAGTTTAAGCCTTAGGATCTCCTCAGAAACCTTCCTCATTAACTTGCCTGACCTACACTCTCCTGCTATTATGGTGATTATTACCTGAAGTACTTCTGCATGTAAAATAACTAACGATAGCAACTCCTATTTACCGAGTGCTTTCTATGCGCACGCCACTGAGCTAATTGCCTTGTAGAAACCATCTCATTTAATCCTCATGACCACCTTGTAAAGTAGGTGCTATCCATATATAGAATATGTTGTCATTGGCACCCTTCAGATTGGCACCTTAGAAGCAGTTACTTTATCCGTATCTACAGAGGAGAAAACTGAGGCTCAGAGAGGATTAAATTACTAGTTTAAATTCACACAAGCAAGCAACAGGAGGAATGACCAGCTATGAAGCCCAAGCTCCTAAAACCGAAATGTTTTACTACAGCCCAGCTATGTGCAGTCCCAGAGTTAGGTAGCGGCTGGAGGAGTTCCTGAATCTTCTCTCTAACATGTATATACATGTGCTGGCATCACAGTCGAGGAACCTAACTTGTTATGCACATACTCTGTACACTGTAAGTAACGCTATCTCCCAAGTTTTTGCAGCAGACACCACGATCGTCCCTTTGTGGTTAAACCCACTTGGTCACCACTCTGGCTCTCAAACCCTAATGAGATGCCAAACACTTGAAGAAAATTTCATTAGTGATGTCAGAACACATTTAAGGACAGAATAGAGAAAGCAAAGGAACCGACTAGGAGTTACTGGTAAGACGCTCACCCTGCCCCATTTTCCACTGCCAACAAACCGTCTTTAGCCACTTGGAAAATTGGCCTTGTTTTCACTTCCTTTGTGAAATGTTTCATGTGGTATTTTTCCCGCAGTGTAAACAAGTCTTTTTACAGTAATCAGTTCATTTAATTCTCACAAAAACACTATAAAGTAAGCACTGTTATCATCTCCATTTTATATAGATGAGGCATCTGAGGCACAGAGAGGTTAAGTAACTTCCTCAAAGTCACACAGATGGTAAGTGACAGTGCTGGGATTTGACCCTTTGAGTCAGCCTCCTGAACTTATGCATTTAACAACTGCTACTCCGTAGTTTAACAATAAAGCTAAGTGAGATTATTAGAAGACCCATCAAAGCACTAAAAATGAAAAACATGCTCTGGAGGAGGCTTTTTCTGTAGAATCCATGTGCTCCAGTAATGCAGAGGAGAGATCTCCCACCTAGAATGTGTGGCTGGTTGGAATGACCAGCAAAGAAAATCTGGAGAACAGAGAGCTGAGGAACAGCCATCCGAGTGTCTAGTGGGACAGGCAGGTAAGCTAAAAGAGGAATCAGGGAACAGAGATCCATGGCCGAGAATGAGTGAGCAACCCTCAGACCAGCAAAGGTAAACTTGAGGATGGTGCTTGGAGCATCAGCTGGCAGGGGAAGTTGGGAGGAAGGACCTAGCAAAGTGAAGAAGAGGATCCCTTCTTTTCCTTCCTTAAACCCCTGTTTGCTGAATTCCTATCCTATGCCAGGCACTGCAGCCTTCACGGAGTTTACAGTCTAGTGGGGGAACATATTAGCACATTTTCTGTTGCAAGTGACAGGAACCAATTCAAATTGGATTCAACAAAGGGGAATTTATTGGCTCACTTAATTGAAAAGTCAGTTGGTAGGATGGGCTTCAGGCTGGTTGATCCAGGGGCTCAAAAATGTCAGTGGGAGTCAGTCTCTTCCTACCTTGACTCTGCTCTCCTCTGGGTTTCCTCCATTCTCAGGCAGCTTTTCTCCTTGTGGTGGCATGATGGCTGCCCCTCGCTCCAGGTTTTCTTCTTAGCCTGTCAGTACCATCCCTCCACCCCCGCCCCTGAAAAAGGTTGTTTCTTTCCCAGTTGTTCCAGTAAAAATCCTAAGATTGGCTCTGATCAATTACCTTGATTCCACGCTTAACACTGACCCAGTTGTAGGGCTTAAGGATGGAATATGCTGACTAACCAGGCCTGAGTGATAGGCACACCCTCCTGTGCAGCTCTACCTAGACCACACAGATTGAGGGTGGAGGGATTGTTCCCAGGGAAAATTGCAGTACTAACTAAGAAGAGGGGAATGAATGCTGAGTAGGCAAAAACAACAGACGGTTGATCCAAGGATTCAGGCAATGATTCTGGTCATTACAACACAGTGTGATAAATGACATGGTGGGAAGGAAGTGGCTAAGGGAGTGCATAGGCAGCACCTAACCCAGAGGAAGTGACTGTAAACTGAGACTTGAGGAGGTCTCAGGACAAGGAGGGGCATGAAAGGGGAAAGGAGAAAACAGGTCTTGCAAGTTTCTTGAGATATGTGAGAGTGTGGCCTGAACGTTAAGAGGAACAGCGAGAATGAAGACGATGGGCCAGATTATGAACTGGGCCTGAGCAAAAAGGAAGGAAAACGGATTTGGGGTTAAGAGGAGATGAAGATTTCAGTTTGGAAGTAGAGTTGCGGATGTAGAAGACAAACTTATGGTTACCAGGGGATGGAGTGGGAGGGATAAATTGGGAGATTGGGATTGACATATACACACTACTATATATAAAATGGATAACTGATAAGCACAGGGAATTCTACTTAATACTCTGTAATGGCCTATACGGGAAAAGAATCTAAAAACAAAGAGTGGATATATGTAAAAAAAAAAATTTCAATTTGGGGTGTTTTTGAGGAGCATGAGGGTCATCCTGTTAGAGATATCAAAGAGCCATCTGGATATGTGGGTGGAGAGTTTAGGAGCAGAACCTCTGGAAGCAGCACAAGGATGGTCATTAAAGTGTGGGTGAGACACTTCTGGGTGAGAGGATCAAGGTTGATCAGACTTTGGGGAAAGAACAACCAAATGTTCAAATGTTCTTTGAAAAGAACAACCAAATGGCCAATAATAAGCATATGAAAACAACATCATTACTCATTAGGGAAAACACATGAAAACAATGAGATACCACTACACATCTACCAGAATGGCTGAAATTAAAAGGAATGAAAATATCGGGTATTAGCAAGGATGCTGAACAAACAGAACTACCATACACTACTAATAGGACTGTAAATTGGCATAACCACTTTGGAAAACTGGCGGTATTTATTAAAGCAAAACATATGTATCCACTATGACCTAGCAATTCTACTCACATATATATATAGCCAAGAGAAATAAGTGCTTAAGTCCGCCAAAAGATGCATAAAAGAATGTTCATAACAGCATTATTCAGAAGAGCCAAGGGGCTTCCCTGGTGGTGCAGTGATTGAGAACCCGCCTGCCAATGCAGGGGACACAGGTTCGAGCCCTGGTCCGGGAAGATCCCACATGCCACGGAGCAACTAAGCCTGTGCACCACAACTACTGAGCCTGCACTCTAGAGCCCACGAGCCACAACTACTGAGCCTGCATGCCACAGCTACTGAAGCCCGTGCGCCCAGAGCCCGTGCTCCACAAGAGAAGCCACCACAATGAGAAGCCCGCGCACTGCAACGAAGAGTAGCCCCTGCTCGCTGAAACTAGAGAAAGCCCATGCGCAGCAACAAAGACCCAACGCAGCCAAAAATAAATAAAATAAATAAATTTATTTTTTTAAAAAAAAGAAGAGCCGTGACTTCCCTGGTGGCACAGTGGTTGAGAGTCTGCCTGCCGATGCAGGGGACACAGGTTCGTGCCCCGGTTTAGGAAGATCCCACATACCGCGGGGCGGCTGGGCCGGTGAGCCATGGCCGCTGAGCCTGCACGTCCGGAGCCTGTGCTCTGCAACTGGAGAGGCCACAACAGTGAAAGGCCCGCGTACCGCAAAAAAAAGAGCCAAAAGCTGCCAACAAACCAAATGTCCTTTGTTGTATGTTCATTCAATACAATACTACACCATACACATAAAAAGGAACTAAGTACTGACATGGATGAACCTTAACAGTTACAATGTTGAATGAAGGAAGCCAGACGGTGATTTCATTTATAAAAAGCTCAAAAACAGGTATAACTAGTTGATGGTGATAGAGGTCAGAAACAGTAGTTTCTATTGTGGGAGGAGATGCACCTGACAGGGAGCCACAGGAGGCTTGCTGGGGTGCTGAAAATGTTTTCTATCCTGATCTGGATGGTGATTATAAAGGTGCTTACAGTATAAAAATTTATCCAGCTGTTCATTTAAGATTTGTGCATTTGTACAACATGGGGAATATAGCCAATATTTTATGATAACTATAAATGGAGTATAACCTATAAAAATTGTGAATCACTATATTGTACACTTGTAACTTATAGAATATTGTACAGCAACTATAGTTCAATAAAAATAAAGTATTTAGAAGAGTTAAAAAAAAGATTGTGCACATTACTGTATCTATTTTATACCTAAAAAGCCAGGAGTGAAGCTTAGCCCCTCCTCCAAAAGACAAAAGAAATTATGATAGCACTGACCCAGGGACTATCAATATTTTACAGTTTGTGATATGAGATGACAGTTCCCCAGACCCAGCTTGATAGTGAAGTCCCCCAGGGCCAGAAGTCTTTTTTGGATTCTGATCTCTATTGTTCCAAAGCATCTATATTGGGGTTCAGATCTCATCAGGCCCACAGCACCCAGGACTCAGCGTCTGCTCAGAGCAGCACACTCCAGCCTCTGAGTGTTCAACTCAGCACTTATTTCTGGCATGTCTGCTCTGTGCCAGGCCCTGTGCTGAGAGCTAGGAGTATGAAGACAAATAAAACACCATCTCTGCCCTTAAAAGCTGCCAACCAAGAGGTGGGTGCTCCAGGACGAAGGAAGGGCTCTTGCAGCAGCAAATTCATCCATCAGCACATGTAAAATAATAATAGTAACCAACAGCCACCATTTAAAACCTGCCAGGTGCTTTATGTAACAGATTTTTTCCCCTTAATTGCTATTTAAAACCACAACTGCCTGCAGCTACTTTTGTCTGTTAGGGGAGTGGCATAAGTTTTCTCTGGGTATAGGGATCTTTGTTTAGGAAAATACTTAATAAGTTGCTTTGGCATGAAGAATGAAGCTCCCCAGGGCTAGGCAAGACAAAAGGAGCTGAATAGCTTTGCAAATTAGAGTGGGGAAATGTGGCCCTAGGGAGAGGGAGGGAGGTCTGAAAACCGGAGGAGGGGAGATGTTAGGAGGTATGGTTCGGGAGATCTATGTTGTTTTTGTTTTCCGACATTCTGTTCCTTAGAGCACCACCCCTTTGCCTTCCTAACATCACTCGTTCTTCAGGTTTTGCCTTTTCAAAAATCACTTCCCCATACCGCACACAGCCTTCAAAAGGAATGAGGCAAAGCTTGTCCTGACGTGGAAAAAGGCACAGGATACATTGTGAAGTGAGGAAAAGTAACCAGCAGAGTAGGTGCTTAATAGAATCCCATTTTTTAAAAGGAGTGCCATATATATATATTTATACCTGGCTACATAAGCAAGATTCCTGAAAAAGTACCGTATTAACAGCTGTTACTACTAGGGGGGGAGGGGTGGATAATCAGAAGCTTCTATTTTCAATTTTTCCCCTTTTTACCTTTAAATATTTTATCATGAGATTTTATCCCTTTTTCAAAAGTCTCTTCCTCCAAGCAGCCCTCCCTGATGTCTACAGTAGATCAGGTCCCCGTGGTATCCTGCCCTCCTCTGTTGCGACATTCAGACCTTTGTAATTCCTGCTCCCTACCTCTCCCACCCCTCTACCTCCTGTACCCACTGTGCTCTCCGCAGCTCCAAGATGACAGGGACGAGGAACTCCTAGCAGAGTGCTTGGCATAGCTGTTAACCAAATGAATAAATTCTTCCACCTTCCAAAGAATTTTCTCCTGCCTGGCTTTGAATCTTCCAGAGAGAGGCAGCCCCACCTGTGTGTGCTGCTCAGGCCCGGCTCACTGTGTTCCAGCTAATTCTCTGCCCTGGGCGGGGTGAGCTGCCCTCTTTCTTGTTCTGGAGAGAAGCGTAAAGGCAGCAGCTCTGCCCTCTTCAGTGTGTCAGCCCTGAGGGACACCGAAATGCCTGAGACCAGAACAACCTGTGAGAGGTGTGAGCAAATGGGGGAGCCAATTACCAGAACGAGCCGGGGCAGCCTGGCTGACCTCGGCAGGGGCAGAGACGGCTTCCCTTGCATCTTCCTTTCCTTTCCAGCAGCAGGGGGAGGAGGAGACGAAGGCCTAATTGCTTTCACCTTGAGAAAAATCTGCTGCTGACCATGTGCAGAGAGAGAATCGCTCAAGTTATGCAGCAGGGGCTAGAGATGATATCAGATCAGGAAGGCTGAGATTTTCCCTGAGGCCCTCACTAACAACTAAGGGGAAGAGATGTACTGGGCCTACTGCTTCCTCCTTGCTCGGGCCCACCAATCACATGTCAGCCCATCTCCAGCTTTCTTTCTGCCCAGAACCCCACAGGGAAATCTCCGTGTCTGCCTCCTCGCCCCGCAGGCTGCTGTCACTAAGACGGTGCCTTCACTAGGTTTTCCCTAGGCCAGGGCGAAGGTTCTGGGAGAGAATTAGCTGTCTCACAGGCCCTGACTGCCGAGTGGACGTCTCTATCGACCCAGCCAGCCTCTTCCCACCAAGTTCAGACAGGAAAAGCGATGCCGGCTGATGCAACAGCCAGGGAGTGGCACTGGCCAGCCACAAATGCCTGATTCTGCTGGAACACTTCTAACAATTAAAGCAAAGGATGAACTCTCAAGGCTTTCTCCATCCCTGATGAAAAGCAAATTTAAAAGCCACACACAGTCCTCAAGGCCTGGGGTGAAGCAAGGAATGTGATAAAGAGAAAGCACTGCAACTCAGTAGAGCGGTCTTGAAGTTATACGGATGCTATACAGGGAAACTGCCACCAGAAGTTCAGCATTCGAGCCACTGAAAATCACCCAGGAAGTGTGTGATACAATTAATGACATAAAACTTAAGCGAACTAGCTGGTCACCTATTGGGTCCCGAGTAGAAATTTCCTTTAAGAAATTCTTGAGAGGCAATAGAAGCCCACAGCTTCATATATAGGCCACTTCAACCGCTTTCTAGCTGTGTGACTTTGGTCATGCCACTTAACCTCTCTGAGTTTCAATTTCCCCACCTGTAAAATAGAATTAATAACACCTACCTCAAAGGGTGTCACAAAATAATACACATAAACTATCTAGCACACTATTTAGTGCCCAAAAAGTGCTCACTAAATGGTAGATGTTCATCTTATTGTCACGGAGCCATCAGTGCACACTCCAGCACAGACATTGGTGAGGTGGAAAGTGGGGAGGCCTTTAGGACCACGCAGACCTGGTTTGAGATCCTAGTTCCATTACTTCTATTGTGTGGCCTTGGGAGAGTTAATTCACTTCTTTGAACTTCAGTCTCCCTCTCCAAGAAAACATTAATAATACCGACCTTGTCAATGGGATGGATAGATCCCAGCCATCAACTGAGCCTGAGCACCTAGAAGGTGCTTAGGGAATGTTAGCTGCATGGGTACAGAATCATCACCCTCTTTCCAGCATCCTCCACATAGTCTGTTCGGTAGTTTTTACTGAGAGAAAAAACCCTGCTCAAAGTGACTTACTTTGTGGCAGCATATTGATTTTATCAAAGCCAGTGGTCTCTTTCCTGTTGATTCTTTTTTTTTTTTTGCCTGTGTTGGGTCTTCGTTGCTCTGTGTGGGCTTTCTCTAGTTGGCGGCAAGCAGAGGCTACTCTTCATTGCGGTGCACGGGGTTCTCGTTGCGGTGGCTTCTCTTATTGTAGAGCACGGGCTCTAGGCACTCAGGTTTCAGTAGTTGTGGGACGTGGGCTCTAGAGTGCAGGCTCAGTAGTTGTGGCGCACAGGCTTAGTTGCTCCATGGCATGTGGGATCTTCCCGGACCAGGGATCGAACCCATGTTCCCTGCATTGTCAGGTGGATTCCCAAGCACTGCGCCACCAGGGAAATTCCCTGTTGATTCTTCTAGCCATCTCTATACTATTTGACCCCGGTGATCACTTCTGAATTTTTTGAGACCGCCTCCCTGTCCCCCATGGTTTTCTTGACTCTGATCCCCTGATCTCTCTCTCTCTCTCTCTCTCTCTCTCTCTCTCTCTCTCTCTCTCTCTCTCCTTCTTCCCAACTCTTCAACCTCCTTGGCTTACTCCTTATTCTTCTGACCTTTCGTCTCCACATTCTCCACAGTTATCATTTTCTCAGAGTTTCCTCTGATGGTGTGGTGGTGGTGATGGAGAGCTACCTGTCTGAGGAGTTGGTCGATGCCTACTGAGACACCTGTCTATGCCTTCAACTTACACTGGAGGGCAGAGTTGGTATCTCGAACATCCTCCTGGATGGCACAGCATAGTGTCATAGCGATTTGGAGTTGGACAGGCGTGTTCAAATCCTAACACATCACTTTCCCACTGGTTGCAAGACCAACCTCTCCCAGTCTCACTTCCTCATCTGAAAAACAGCAGTCATAATGACCTCATAGATTTGTTGTGAAGATTAAATGATAATGTATGCAAACAACCCTGCACAGTGCCTGGCACCCAGTCTAATTCAATAAAAGGTAGAGATTATTATATTTCCTGGCACCCTTCAGCTTAAGCATTAGTTATGCATCCCTGCTCGTTTGCATAGTCAAATAGTAATTTACATAGACTGTGATATTTTACTATAGGTATATCTGCTTTCAAAACAGCTCTCTTTTCCAACTTTCCATTTTTATAAATGGCACCACTGTTCCAATGCTCCCAGGTTCAAACCTTGGCAGTGTACTCAGCTTTTCCTACTCTTTCATGGGCCAAACCCGTTGGCACTTAACCATGGGCTGTCCCTAACTGTTCTGAGATTGTCTTAATTCCCCAGTGGGACTGTAAATGCTTTGAGAGCAGGAACTCTGACTTATACTGCCTTGGTACCTATTACCCTGGCATAGAGCAGGAACTCAATATATATTTGTTTTCTGACAAGATGCTATCAACAAATTAATTTACAGGGGCAGGTGTGAAGGAGGTACTACGCCAATCTGAAAAAAGGATCAGGTATTCTGTGATTATATTTTATTCTCTCCCTGTTCTCTACTCCATGAATTCCTCCTACTCATTCTTTTTTTTTTTTTTTTTTTTGCGGTACGCGGGCCTCTCACTGCTGTGGCCTCTCCCGTTGCGGAGCACAGGCTCCGGACGCGCAGGCTCAGCGGCCATGGCCCATGGGCCTAGCTGCTCTGCGTTATGTGGGATCCTCCCGGCCCGGGGCACGAACCCGTGTCCCCTGCATCGGCAGGCGGACTCTCAACCACTGCGCCACCAGGGAAGCCCCCTCCTACTCATTCTTTAAGCCCAAATCAATATCCTCCTTGCTGAGATAGGCCATAAACATTATTTCCTTTCTTTCACTTATACTACTTATTTAACTGCATAGAGTTTTAACCAATTTTTTAATTAAAAATTGAAAAAACTGGAGTTCCCTGGCAGTCCAGTGGTTAGGACTCGGCGCTTTCACTGCCATGACCCAGGCTTAATCCATGGTCACGGAACAAAGATCTCGCAAGCCACGTGGCGTGACCAGAAAAAAAATAAAAACCTGAAAACGATATAGAAAGGTGTAAAGTGATGATGAAATTTTTTTCTCTTTGTTCCACTTCTCAAAGGTAACAATTGGAAATTGGTGGGTATCCCGCCAGATGTTTTTCTGTTGTACTGGGAATTGATACCCTATACTATGACAGAATACAAAATAAAATTTAAAAACTAATTGTATTTCTCTGAGATTTTACATGCCCCCAAATGGCCATTTTCTAGGTCGGGGGAGGGGGATTAAAATAAATCCAAGTTGTGAAATAAATGAGTAAACTTCAAATCTGTTCCATAGCACTTTGACACCTCTCTTAGAGAGTACCTATCACACTGCAGTTTGTGAACACCTCTGCCTCCCAGCTAGCTTGTATACTAGAGCAGCAACTGACATTAATTTTGATATTCCCTGGACGTCCCTGGTGGTAGAGTGGTTAAGAATCCGCCTGCCAATGCAGGGGACACAGGTTCGAGCCCTGGTCCGGGGAGATCCCACATGCGTGGTGCAACTAAGCCCGTGTGCCACAACTACTGAGCCTGAGAGCCACAGCTACTGAGCCCACACGCCTAGAGCTGGTGCTCCACAGCAAGAGAAGCCACCGCGATGAGAAGCCCGTGCACCGCAACAAAGAGTAGCCCCCCCCAAAAATAAATAAATAAATAAATAAATAAATAAATAAATAAAGAGTAGCCCCCGCTCACTGCAACTGAGAAAGCCAACACGCAGCAATGAAGACCCAACACAGCCAAAAATAAATAAATAAATTTATTTATTTATTAAAAAAAATTTTTTTACATTCCCAACACCTAATTTGCACATAGTAAGTACTCAATAAATGTTTAGTAAAGAATGACTTAGGGACTTCCCTGATGGTCCAGTGGGTAAGACTCTGTGCTCCCAGTGCAGGGGACCCAGGTTCAATCCCTGGTCGGGGAGCTAGATCCCACATGCATGCCACAACTAAGAGTTCGCATGCTGCAAGGAAGATCTACGTGCCACAACTAAGACCCAGCACAGCCAAAATAGATAGATAGATAGATAAATAAATATTTTTAAAACTTTAAGAAAGAAAACGCAATTGTTTAACATGAGCTTTATTATAGCAACTTAATATTATAATAGTTTGAGAACAAATTAATTCGTTTAGGTCAACTTAATGGTACCAAGAAATTCTGTTTTTATGTGTTGTAAATGTTTTTTCGTAGGCATTGTATTGACGCCATTGTAGAATCACCAAATTCAGTATAATTACACCTAGTTTTATAGAACTAGAGGCCAAAATTTACCAATTTACATAATTTTAGGAGTTTATAGTTGTATCATTTTCTTTAAATTCCTAAATTGGTCACATCTATGGTGTAGTGCTTAAAAATTTCGGCTCTCAGAAGAATAGAATTAGAGGAATCACACTCCCTAGCTTGAGCGTATACTACAAATCTACAGTAATCAAAACAGTATGGTACTGGCACAAAAACAGACACATAGATCAGTGGAACAGAATAAAGAGCCCAGAAATAAACCCACGCACTTATGGTCAATTAATCTATGACAAAGGAGGCAAGAATATACAATGGAGAAAAGACAGTCTCTTCAATAAGTGGTGCTGGGAAAACTGGAGAGCTACATGAAAAGAATGAAATTAGAACATTCTCTAACACCATATACAAAAATAAACTCAAAATGGATTAAAGACCTAAATATAAGACTGGAAACCATAAAACTCCTAGAGGAAAACATAGGCAGAACTCTCTTTGACATAAATCATAGCAATATTTTTTTGATCTATCTCCTAAAAGCAAAGGAAATAGAAGCAAAAATAAACAAATAGGACCTAATTAAAGTGAAAAGCTTTTGCATAGCAAAGGAAACCATCAACAAAACAAAAAGACAACCTACTAAATGGGAGAAAATATTTGCAAATGATATGACTGATAAGTGGTTAATATCCAACATATATAAACAGCTCACATAACTCAACATCAAAAAAAAAAACAACCTGATTAAAAAATAGGCAGAAGACCTGAGTAGACATTATTTCAAAGATGTAATACAGATGGCCAACAGGCACATAAAAAATGCTTAACATGGCTAATCATCAAGGAAAAGCAAATCAAAACCACAGTGACATGTCATCTCACACCTGTCAGAATGGCCTATCATCAAAAAGCCTACAAATAACAAAATGTTGGTGAGGGTGTGGAGAAAGGGAACCCTCACACACTGTTGGTAGGAATGTAAATTGGTGGAGCCACTGTGGAAAACAGTATGGAGGTTTCTCAAAAAACTAAAAATAGAACTACCATATGACTCAGGAATTCCACTCCTGGGTATATATCTGTAAAAAACAAAAACACTAACTCAAAAAGATATATGTACCCCACTGTTCATAGCAGCATTATTTACGATTGCCAAGATATGGAAGTAATCTAAGTGTCCATCAACAGATGAATGGATAAAGAAGATATATAGATATACAAAACGGAATATTACTCTGCCTTAAAAAAGTAAAATCTTGCCATTTTCAACCACATGGGTGGACCTTGAGGGTAGTATACTTAGTAAAATAAGTCAGACAGGGAAAGACAAATACTGTATATTTCACTCATATGTGGATTTTAAAATAAACAAATGAATATAACAAAACAGAAACAGACTCACAGATGTAGAGAATAAACTAGTGGTTACCGGTGGGAAGAGGGAAAGGAGGAGGGGCAAGATAGGGGTAGGGGATTAAGAGGTACAAACTATTATGTATAAAATAAATAAGCTACAAGGATAAGAGAATGGACTTGAGGATATAGGGAGGGGAAGGGTAAGTTGGGACGAAGTGAGAAAGTAGCATTGACATACATACACTACCAAATGTAAAATAGATAGCTAGTGGGAAGCAGCTGCATAGCACAGGGAGATCAGCTCAGGGCTTTGTGACCACCTAGAGGAGTGGGATAGGGAGGGTGGGAGGGAGACGCAAGAGGTAAGTGATATGGGGATATATGTATACATATAGCTGATTCACTTTGTTATACAGCAGAAACTAACACAACATTGTAAAGCAATTATACTCCAATAAAGATGTTAAAAAAGAGAAAATATAAGCTACGAGGATATATTGTACAACACAAGGAACTTAGCCAACATTTTATAACTATAAATGGAGTATAACATTTAAAAATTGTCCAAGCTGCTCTGTGCGGCCAAAAAGAAAACAAAAGAAAAAGAAAAATTGTAGGGAATTCCCTGGTGGTCCAGTGGTTAGGACTCCACACTTTCACTGCCAAGGGCATGGCTTCAATTCCTGGTCAGAGAACTAAGATCCCACAAGCCGTACGGCATGGCCAAAATAAATAAATAAATAAATAAATAATAAAAATTGTGAATCACTATATTGTACACTTGTAACATATAATATTATACAGCAACTATACTTCAATAAAAAATAGATTAATTTTATTTTTTAATTCTTTTTAAAAATAAATTTATTTATATATTTTTTAAAATAAATAAATTTATTTATTTATCTTTGGTTGCGTTGGGTCTTTGTTGCTGCACATGGGCTTTCTCTAGTTGTGGTGAGCAGGGGCTACTCTTTGTTGCAGTGCACAGGCTTCTCAGAGCAGTTGCTTCTCTTGTTGCAGAGCACGGGCTCTAGGCCCGCGGGCTTCAGTAGTTGTGGTGTGTGGGCTCAGTAGTTGTGACTCATGGTCTCTAGAGTGCAGGCTCAGTAGTTGTGGCGCATGGGCTTAGTTGCTTCGCGGCATGTGAGATCCTCCCGGACCGCGAACCCGTGTCTCCTGCATTGGCAGGCAGATTCTCAACCACTGCGCCACCCAGGAAGCCCAGATTAATTCATTTTAAAAGAATTTGGGCTCTTGAGTCAGACTGCCGGGTTCAAATCCCTGGTGACCTTGAGCAAGTGACTTAACTTCCCTGTACTTTTATTCTTTCAACAACAAAATAGGAATGACAGTACCAGCGTCATAGGACTATTGTGAGAAATAAACTGAACACATGTAGATGTTGGCTATTATTATTTCTGTGATTCCAAGTTCCTAGGTCCTAGTAAAGAACAGCCCATTCTATCAAAAAAGGTATCTGAAAGTGCCCTAGTGAGCTTGTCTCAGAAAAAAAGTCTGATTATACAGGCAGTGAACCGTTATCCCAAGAAATACAGACCAACTGTGCCATTAAGGAATCATTTTATGCACAACTACCCTAGAGGTTAGGGACAAACCTAATGAGTCAGTTTATTGGAGCACAGAATCCACTGACTGGTCCCATCCTTTGATAAGCTGGATTTGTCAAGTGTCCTTAAAAAAGCTTTAAGCAGGCCCTAAGTCTCTTTGCCACACTGCACACCCCCAGGCTATGGCCTCACAGATGATAGGATTTAAGTGGTCTCAGGCAGTTTCCTGGCTAGGTCTTTTCCATTACTCAGAGAATAATGATTTTTCCCTCCTCTGTTCCTTTTCATCTAGTTAGGGATAACCAGAGGTGTTCAACAAGAATGCTTTGTGTTTTTCAACACTGAGTGTATCAGGTTCAAAGTTACAGCTCAACACGTTATTATTATGACTGACGATATCAGGAAGAGAAGCAATTGAGGGTTGGGCAGTCCCCTGAACCATGTCCTTCTGCTGCTGAAAAACTTTTGAAAGTCTTTCCTATGCAAACTCAAAAGGTTTACATTTAAAAAACACAAAACTTAAGGCTGATTTCTTTTTTTACAGGATGTATACCTCTAAGACCCAGCCATGCTGAACTCTTTGTGGGTCCTCAATTTCACCAAGTTCTTGCTCCCCTCTACACCCCCTTAAGGCCTGGGATGCTCTTCTCCAGCCCTTCCCATGACCAATTCCTGAGGCCCTTCAAGTTCAGCTTAAATGGCACCTCCTCCAGGAAGCATTCCTTAAGCCCTCAGATTGGTGACCCTCCTCTGTACTTTCACAGCACCTTGTACCTTACTCCTATTCTAGCATTTACTATACCAATAAGCAACTGCCAGTTTACTTGTCTGTATCTCCCACTGTTGTCAGCAACCCAAGAACAGGAACCCACATCTTATTCACTATTATATCCCTAGTCACATGCACAGTCCCTGGCACACAGGAGATGGTCAAGAATTATTCATTGACCCTGACTTCAAACTATACTACAAAGCTACAGTAATCAAAACAGTATGGTACTGGCACAAAAACAGACACATAGATCAGTGGAACAGAATAGAGAGTCAAGAAATGAACCCACACTTATATGGGCAATTAATTTATGAGAAAGGAAGCAAGAATATACAATGGGGAAAAGACAGCCTCTTCAATAAATGGTGTTGGGAAAACTGGACAGCTATATGCAAAAGAATCAAAGTGGTCTCATACCATGCACAAAAATAAATTCAAAATGGATTAAAGACTTAAATGTAAGACATGAAACCATAAAACTTCTGGAAGAGAACATAGGCAGTAAGTTGTTTGACATCAGTCTTAGTAATATTTTTTTGGATATATCTCCTCAGGCAAGGAAAACAACAGCAAAAATAAACAAATGGGACTACATCAAACTGAAAGGCTTTTGCACAGCAAAGGAAACTATCAACAAAATGAAAAGGCCAGGCTTCCCTGGTGGCGCAGTGGTTGAGAGTCCGTCTGCCGATGCAGGGGACACGGGTTCGTGCCCCAGTCCGGGAAGATCCCACATGCCGTGGAGCGGCTAGGCCCGTGAGCCATGGCCACCGAGCCTGCGTGTCTGGAGCCTGTGCTCCACAACGGGAGAGGTCACAACAGTGAGAGGCCCACGTAACGCAAAAAAAAAAAAAAAAAAAAATGACAAGGCCACCTCCTGAATGGTAAAAGATATTTGCAAATGATGTATCTGATAAGGGGTTAATATCCAAAATATACAAATAATTCATACAACTCAACATCAAAGAAACAAATAACCTAATTTAAAAATGGGCAGAGGATCTGAATAGACCTGTTTTCAAAGAAAACATACAGATGATCAACAAGCATATGAAAAGATGCTCAACATCACTTATCATCAGGGAAATGCAAGTCAAAACCGTAATGAGATATCACCTCACACCTGTCACAATGGCTATTATCCAAAAGACAACATATAGGGAATTCCCTGGCTGTCCAGTGGTTAGGACTCGGCACTTTCACTGCCAGGGCCCAGGTTCAATCGCTGGTCGGGGAACTAAGATCCAGCAATCCTCACAGCGCAGCCAAAAAGAAAAAAAGACAACACATAATAAGTGTTGGCGAGGATGTGAAAGAAAGGGAACCCTCATGCATTGTTGGTAGGAATGTAAATTGGTGCAGCCACTATGGAAACAGTTTGGAGATTCCTCAAAATATTAAAAATAGAACTACCATATAATCCAGCAATTGCACTACTGGGTATTTATCTGATGAATACAAAAACACTAATTAAAAGAGAAATATGCACCCCTATGTTCATTGCAGCATTCTTTACAATAGTCAAGATATGGAAGCAGCCTAGGTGCCCATCAATAGGTGAATGGATAAATGAAATGATAAAGAAGATGTGTCATATATATATATATATATATATATAATGGAATATTACTCAACCTTAAAAAAAGAATGAAATCTTGCCACTTCAACAACATGGATGGACCTAGAGGATATTATGCTAAGTGAAATAAGTCAGGCAGAGAAAGACAAATACTGTATGTTTTCACATATATGTGGAATCTAAAAAACAAAACAAATGAACAAACATAACAAAACAGAAACAGAGTAAGAGACACAGAGTACAAATGGGTGGTTGCCAGAGGGGAAGGGGGATAGAGGGAGGAAAGACATAGGTGAGGGAGATTAAGAAGTACAAACTTCCAGTTGCAAAATAAATGAGTCATGGTTATGAAATGTATAGTGTGGGGAATATAGTCAATAACTATGTAATATCTTTACATGGTGACATATCATAACTAGACATACGGTGATCATTTTGAAGTATATAGAAATATCAGGGCAGTTCCCTGGCAGTCCAGTGGTTAGGACTCAGCGCATTCACTGCCATGGCCTGGGTTCAATGCCTGGTTGGGGAACTAGGATCCTGCAAGCCACGTGGTGCAGCCAAAAAGAAAAACTCAAGGCTTCCCTGGTGGTGCAGTGGTTAAGAATCTGCCTGCCAATGCAGGGGACACGGGTTCGAGCCCTGCTCCGGGAAGTTACCACATGCTGCAGAGCAACTAAGCCCGTGCGCCACAACTACTGAGCCTGCGTTCTAGAGCCCATGAGCCACAACTACTGAAGCCCGTGTGCCACAACTACTGAAGCCCACGTGCCTAGAGCCTGTGCTCTGCAACAAGAGAAGCCACCACAATGAGAAGCCTGCACCCCACAACAAAGAGTAGCCCCCGCTCACTGCAACTAGAGAAAGCCCGCATGCAGCAGCGAAGACCCAATGCAGCCAAAAATTAAATAAATAAATTTATTTTTTAAAAAAAGAAAAACTCAATCATCCTGTTGTGTAACAGGAACTGACATACTGTTGTAGGTCAATTATACTTCAAAAGCAAGCAAACAAACAAACAAACTCATGGAAAAAGAGATCAGATTTGTGGTTACCAGAGGCGGGGAGTGAGGGCAGAGGGAATTGAATGATGGCAGTCAAAAGGTACAAACTTCCAATTATAAGATAAAGAAGTACTAGGGATGTAATGTTCTCATCACAAGGAAAAATTTTTTTCTATTTCTTTAATTTTGTATCTATATGAGATGACATTCACTGAACTTCTGTGATAATCACTTCCTGATGTATATAAGTCAAATCATTATGCTATATACCTTAAACTTATACAGTGCCATATGTCAATTTTGTCTCAATAAAACTGGAAGAAAAAATAACAACAATAAAACACAGGTTAATTTCTGTACTAAGTAAACAAATATTTGTTGAGTATTTACTGTAATAGCCTTTTCATTGGCCTTTGTGCTTCTGTTCTTCCAGAGAACAGAAGCTAGAGAAAACTCCTTACTGCAACCTACATGGCCATACTGGATTCTGATCCTCCCTACCTCACCCACTTCACTCCTATATCTATCCCCTGTGCTCACTTATTCTCCAGCCATTTGGCCCTAGAATTCACTCAGCCAGTTCCTGCCTCAGGGCCCCTGCACTTGCTGTTCCTTCTTTCCAGAGCAAGGTTCCTTCAGCACGGGCCATGACTGGCTCCTTCTCCCTCATCAGGACCCCCTCAGAGAGACCTTCCGGGACTATTCCACCTAAAGTATACAACCCCCAGTCACTCTATCACAGTATCTTGCTTTACTGTCTTTCTGAAACTTCTTTCAACCCTGTTAGTTTGCTTGGTGATTACTCATCTCCCTTATTTCGAAAGTGGCACAAAAGCGGGGACCCTGTCTATCTTGCTCACCACTTACCTCGACACTCAGAACAACACTTGGCATCTGTTAGGTAGGTACTTAATGAATACTTATTGAATGAATGCATGCATGCGTGAATAAAACAAGTGCTGTTCTTGAAGTAGACACTTTGGGTGGGTGTGTTCTGACAGTGCCATCATCTGTCAAAAGTATTTGAGGATCACTTTAAAACTTACACAAATAAATCAGATTCACTACTCTATAGTCACACTCAATTCTTTACTTGAAATTTTTCTCCCAATTTGATTACTACCTTATTTACTAACTTTGGCTCTGAATTACCTGTTTCCCCAAATTAAATTCACCCTCAAGAATAAAAATTTGGGGACTTCCCTGGTGGTCCAGTAAGAATCTGCCTTCCAATGCAGGGGACGCGGGTTCGATCCCTGGTGGAGGAAGTAAGATCCTGCATGCTGCGAGGCAACTAAGCCTGTGCGCCACAACTACTGAGCTCGCACACTCTGGAGCCTGCGCGCCACTAGAGAGAAGCCCACGTGCCGCAACGAAGAGCCCACACACCGCAATGAAAGATCCCACATGCTGCAGTGAAGATCCCTCATGATGCAGCTAAGACCCGACACAGCCAAATAAATAAATAAATTTTTTTAAAGTTCAAAAAAAAAAGAATAAAAATTTGTCAGCTTTAATGTTAAATGCTATTCATGCTACTGCATAAATTGCATATGTGTTAATTCAAAGAGTCAACTATAAATTCATGAACACAACAACAACAAATTGTCAGCTTTGATAGTAGTCAGAAGAATGAGCTTTAGGCTCTGAAGGCAATTTGAAAAGAGGAACTCAAAACCTCTGATTTCAACATGTAATTTCTGGAGTGTTATGCTAATTTTAAATGATTACCTTATTTTACGGTGAAACCTCATACAGTGGGACAATGGTGTTTTCACCTCTGGATTTGTTTCTTGTTTTAGTTATTTTGAAATAGTTCCATTTTAAAGAATTCAATTTCTAGACAACAACCCAATGGTATTTAGATTAAAAAACAACTTGGGGGTCTAAACAGTTTGCTTTCTTCTCTTCTATAAAAATCATTCCAACCCAACACTTCTCTATTCCTCACACATCTCATGCATTCTCACCAGTTCTTCCTGTTCCTCCTTCTGACTAGAATGGACTTTCTATGCTCCAACCCAAGTCCTAGTAAAATTTTATTATTCCTTCCAGGCCCAGCCCAAATGCTTCCCTTCAAGAGCTCCCATCCTTCAGAATTAATTCCATCATCCACTGATCTCCCAAACCACCTAGGTGTAAACTGTATGAGGGCAGAGGCCATGTCTGTTTTCTTCATGACTATACTCCCAGCACCTAACACAGTATCTGGCACATGGTAGGGGCTCAAAATATATTTGTGGAATGAATGAATGCTTTCTATTCTATTATATAGCACTATTTAGTTATTTAAATGTCTTCCTCCACAACAAGACTGTCAATTTCCTCTGTACTAAGGACCATGGTCTTATCTATCTTATATCTCTCTGAGACATGGAGAGGACAAGGGCGGGCCCAGAAGAAGGTAGCTTTTATCTTGCTAAACCTCTAAAGTTTCCATTCATTTACTCTCAGACCAGCCAGGATC
Source organism: Tursiops truncatus (assembly GCF_011762595.2). Lineage (NCBI taxonomy): Eukaryota > Metazoa > Chordata > Mammalia > Artiodactyla > Delphinidae > Tursiops > Tursiops truncatus. The sequence goes on along the minus strand of NC_047034.1, from coordinate 158,687,316 downwards.
ACAGTGGATTTCCTGTTTTGTTTTTATCTTCTCTTTGGTCCAAACAAAGCTTCTGATGGTGGAAGAAGGGTCCTAGGATCTGAAGATTATTCCCCTCCCCCACCCCAAGCCTGAGCTCAGCCGACTGAGTCCAGATGTAGGGTCCCTTGGGCCTAGGTGTCTCCAAGTTGAATATGAACTCCCTTTGTTCTCTGAGTTCCTCCCGCTGCCATTGCCCTTCCCCCACCCGCTCAACCCTCTCCAGTCTCTTCTTCCATTCTGCCCACCAGAATGATCCCTCTAGAGCTGGGTCACTAACTCAAATGCTTAGAGAGTCAGACTGGTAGAAAAAAAAATGCCTGGGAAGTTAGAGGCAGTGCCTTCTAAAGGTGGAAGCTAATTATTGTTTGCAGGAGTACAAACCCAGTGTTCTAGAACAGCTGATGTTTTGAGAAAAACTAGAAATGCAGAATTAAAAAAAATATGTGAAATCTCCCAATGTATAAGTACTGACAACTCTTTCAATTTTTTTTTAATTAGGCAAGCCAATTAAAACATATGCACGGGCCAGATATGGGCTGTGAGCCACTGGTTTCCTTCTCTGCTGTACATCTCTGACCATGTGATCTTGATGCTCCCCCTGGGCATTCTATCTCCTTACTTGAACATCAAGACATGGACTACCTCTGGGGCCTGAAAACTCTCCTGCCATTTTCCATGCACCTCCCTCCACCCCCAGTCTAGATCATACCATGTGACTTGCCATTCCAGGGCGCCATGCCAAGCTTTGTAATGCTTTCATGTCTCTGCATGTGCTGTTCCTATTTCTAGTCACTGAGCCAACAACTCTTTGTTGATCAGCCAATCCAGCCAATCCAATATGTGCTGGTTGCTGGGGACATAACCATTAGCACCGCAGGCAAAGTTCCTGCCCCCATGGGGCTTACATTCAAGTGGCAGAGGTAGATGTTACTCAAATAATCACATGAAGAAGTAAACTTCAAATGTGGTAAGTGTTAGGAATGAGCCCTGAGAACATATAACAACGAGAGCTAAGCTGACTTGCCCTGGGGATCTGGGAAGGCTTCCCTGAAGAAATGACATTTTTAGAAGTCTGAAGGATGTGTAGGAATTACAGTATCTAAGGAAAAGAGGTGGAGCAGGGAGGGACTGGAGTGGGGGGAGGGGAGGTGTGATTGGAGTTTTTGGAGAAGAAACCAGACAGTCCGGAGGAGGCAGGAGTCTCGCTTGTTTGAGGAACTGAGAAAGGCCAGGGTTGCCAAGCAAAGGAACTGAGGAGAATGGCATGAGATGAGGCAGGAAAGCCAGGCAGAGCTCTCCATGCGGGCAGGGCTGGGTCAGACATTGTAAAGGTTTTGGTTTTTATCCTAAGGGCAATATGAAGCCACTGAAGAGGTTTAAGGGTATGTGTGTGTGTGTGAGAGAGAGAGACACACACACAAATATGATCAGATTTGCACTTTGAAAACATTATGCTGGCTTCTGGGTGGAGAGTAGAGAAGAGGGGCAGGAGCAGGAGAAGAAGTTGGGGACCAGTTCAGAGGTTGCAGAAGTTCAGGTGAGGCACTATGAAACCTCAGATGGAGGCACAGGTAGTAGTGGAGACAGAGAAACACCGACGGGCACCATTTATGAAGTAAACAACAATAGGATTCAGGCATGGATTGTGTATGGTAGGCATAGAGCGGTGAGGCAGCAGAAAGAGGTTAAGGACGACTCCCAGATTTCTGGCTGTGTGGTAAGTTGGGGGTGTTGTTCCCTAAAACAGGGAACAGTGGAGGAGAAGCAGGTTAGGTGAAGGCAACGAGGAGAATGAGAGTTTAATTATTTAGCAGGTATTTACTTGGTCAACACACATTTATCAAAGGCCTGCTTTGTGCCAGCCTCTGTCTATATAAAGACAGAAGTGGTTCTGGCGCACAAGCTGCTCTGGATGGCAGGTCAGGCAGAAAAAAAAGTTATTATAATCCAAATATCACGCAGGCCTCATAACCCTGTGGACTCAAACAAAGCTACATGAGCACTAATCATCCCAAGTTCCCGTTGTTGCCCCTGCAAAGTTCCCTTCAAGTATTTCTGGGACATTTCTAGGGACTTTTCACACATGACTGTGTGACTAAGCAGTGGGGTCAAGTCATTGGGCACATCAGCCCTGCTCTGACCCCCTTTGTCCCTGCCCACTGCCCCTACCAAGGGTGCCTTCTGTGGGAACACTAAGAACACCCCTGGACTAGAGTGAGGCAAGCAAGGAGATGGCCCTGAAAGTGGATGCCTCCTTAAGTGTTGCTGGCCCTGATGCTCTGAGGTGCTGGAGCAGGACTGGGTCTTACTGAGGGATTTAATTTCTCAAGTCATCTGAGCCCTGAAGCAGCACTGCTCATGGCAGAAGTTTGAGTTCTACTGGGGACATGTTGAGTTTGATGGCTCTCTGAGAAATTGAAATGGGGATGTAACAGGGCTGCAATTGGCTACCTGGATTTGGAACTCAGAAGTTTGGGTTAGAGATCTACATTCCAGATCATGGAGGAGGGAGAACAGTCACGGGACCAAGCTCTGCTGAAGTGCCAACACTTAAATGCCCTGCCCCCACTCCACCTGGCATCTTCCCCCCAAATCCAACTTTCCTCATTTACGTTGGCAGTTGACCAGTCACTCCTTCCGGTGCATTCCTTCAGCTCTTTGTACAGTCCTCTGTGATAACACTTTTCACACTACTAACTCTTGATTTATATATTTGTTCCCTTCACTCTACAGTGAGCTCCTTGAGGGCATGAACTCTCTTACTCAGTGTTGACGCTCATGCCATTTTCATCTACCACATTGGCAAAGACTAAAACTATGGGCAGGGAATAAAGAAGATGTGGTACACGTACACAATGGAATGATACAAATGAACGTATTTACAAAACAGAAACAGACTCACAGACTTAGAGAACAAACTTATGGTTACCAGTTACCGGGGTGGGGGAGGGATAGACTGGGAGCTTGGGATTGACATGCACACACTGCTGTATTTAAAATAAAATGCCTTTCCATGAAAAAATAAAATAAAATCAGGTTAAAAAAAAATAAAACTATGGGAAGAGAGTACCCAGAATTGATTGAGGAGGTACAAGAAGAGGATGCTGCTTATCCTGCTGTTTGGCACAGTCTTTCTGTGTCATTTCTAGGAATTTATCCCATAGATATATTGATATTAATGCACAAAGATGGTGAGGCTCATTGCAGCATCATTTGCAATACTGAAAAGCTGGAATCAACCTATATTTCTATCAGAAGGGAACGGATTGAGAAGTACTTGGTGGAATAATATGCTACCATGAAAAATGAAGTAGAGGGGACTTCTCTGGTGGGGCAGTGGTTAAGGATCCCCCTGCCAATGCAGGGGACACAGGTTCAAGCCCTGGTCAGGGAAGAGCCCACATGCCGTGGAGCAACTAAGCCCATGCACCTCAACTACTGAGCCTGCGCTCTAGAGCCTGCGAGCCATAACTACTGAGCCCACGGGCCACAACTACTGAAGCCCGCGCGCCAAGAACCCAACGCATAAATAAATTAATTAAAAAATATATTTTCCATGTCTCTATTTGACTTATTGTTTTAATTTTTATTTATTTTTGGCTGCGTTGGGTCTTCGTTGTTGCGCGGGGGCTTTCTCTGGTTGCAGTGAGCGGGGGCTACTCTTCGTTTCCGTGCGCGGGCTTCTCATTGCAGTGGCTTCTCTTGTTGCGGAGCACGGGCTCTAGAGGGCAGTGAGAGGCCCGCATACCACAAAAAAAAAAAAAAAAAGATAGACTTACATATACAATAGATGCAACAAAAATGTCTGGAAGGCTACACAAGCAAACACTGAATAGTGTCTTTAGAGAAGGACAGTCAAGTGAATGGGTCAGGATTTAAGGGGAATTTTACTTTTCACTTTATGCCTTTTTTATAGTTAGATTTTTCTTAAAACTAGAAGCATGTATCTTTTATAATAAAATGTAATATTTGATATTTATAGTCTGCTGGGCATTACTCTAATTACTTTATATAAATGCACTCTTTAAGCCCTCATAAGAGCCCTATGAAGTAGGTAGTAGTTTTTTGTTTGTTTATTTTCTGTTTCTGGCCGCAACATGCGGCATGCGAGATCTTAGTTCCCCAACCAGGGATCGAATCCGTGCACCCTGCAGTGGAAGTGCAGAGTCCTAACCACTGGACCACTAGGGGATTCCCAGGTAGTAGTTAGCCCTATTTTATAGAAGAAGAAATGAAGCACAGAGATGTCAAATACTCAAAGCATATATTTTTATAATAAAAAAATCTTAGAAAAAAAATTAAATATTCTCAGTCTTGCTTTCTCCTTCCACACCCTCCACATATTTGGCACTTCCTTCCGAGAAGAGAAACTGCCCAGGGCTGGAGCCCTTCTTCTCTTGGAAACCGTCTGTGAAGCAGGGGAGGCGGACGGGGCTACAGATCCTCCATTGGTGGGTCAAGCACGGGTCAATCAGCTACAGGCAAAAAAAAAAAAAAATCCTCCAGCCCCTCAGTTAGGGACTCACATGAAAGTGAAAGTATGCAATAAGGTACTCAATAAAGTGTGTAGTAATAACAATGGCCGCTATCACTTATCAAGCACCTACTAACTGTCAGCTCCTGTGCTGAGTGCTTTACAGATACTATCACTTTTAATTCTATCAGCCCAAAGGTAGGATTGTTATGACCCCTTTTTTATCAAGCAGGAGAAAGCAGAGGCTGAGCAAGTTTGAGTAATGTGCTCAATTATCCAGCAGGTAAGAGGAAGAGCCCGATTTGGACCTAACTCCATCTGAATCACAATGCTCTCAATTGCTCCTGCATCCTACACCACAGTAACTCAATTAAGGGAGAAAATAGGGTAGAAGGAACTTCTCCCTCCCCCACCCCCAAACAAAGTCTAGCTATAGTCAGTGAAAACGAGACAGATTAGAGAACAGGCCTTTCAGATCCACAGCTAACATGAAACACCCAAAAATCTTCATTAGGCACTAAGTGGAATAATAGTTATTATTATTCTGCTTATAAGTCCAGGAGGTTTACACTGCTATTTGTTAATGTTCACAACAATTCTGCAAGGTAGATGTCATTATCTCCACTTTATATAGGAGGGAACGAAGGCTCAGACAGGCTGTAGTTCTCCTAATGACACACAGTGAGGACAAGGCGTCGCTGGCTTATGAATTTGTCTGCCTCACCCCAAAATCAGTTTTTTCACAAGGCCATGCTGTTAGTACCTTCAGGTGAACCTGAGGCAGCATATCATGGTCAACACAAAATGAAATCCAGACCTCTAGGCTTTCAGGACAGGAATTACTCTCCCCTGACTCCAGGGAAGGCCCCCCTCCCCCAAACAGAAGGCTGTTGCTTCACCTACTTGGTAACTACACTGCAGCCTCACAACCCATCACCTCAGAGATTACCTTTTGTGTGTCTCACTAGGAAGAAGAGCTCAAACTTCGCCTCAACCCCACCTTTAGACAAAGTACGTAAAGGTTTGGCAGCCTCCTGGAAAGAATGTTGAGTCTAGTCTAGAAACCCACAGATACCACTACCCAATGCCTTTTCAGACACTTCTTTATCAAAGTTTTATTAGCCTCAGCTCAAGGTACCTACATCTAGGCATCTCATTACAGAGCAAGGACACTTCAGCCATTTGTAACACCACCACCCAAGCAGGAGTTTCAAGGACAGCAGCAGAAATGTGTTGCAAGGGAGCTATAAACCCTCCTCATCCCCTTTCCCCTCCTCCAGGCATTTGCTCTCTCAACTCACCTATTTCTTCACAGTCCACAACTGGATTACTCCCAGTTCTTAAACTATTTGTGACATTCTCATCTCTGCTCATTTATTCACACTTCCCTTTGCCTGGAACTCATTCTCTCCTGGCCGAAATCTATCTTCCACTTTGAACTCCAATCCCACCTAATTTATCTTTGGACACCTGTCACTTTACATTCTTCATCACAATTATTCAAAACCATTCTTTTTTTTCCCCCTCCTACTTGACTGTAAACTACCTATGTGACCTCAAAGTAAAGTACTGCCCTAGACACTGGAGATAAATATGTATAACATATATGTGATAATTTACGGAGGGATTTGTGTTTTGTTCTCATTTCTGCTGGTGATTTGTCTCCCTACCCCCAAGAAGGTAGCCAGCCCCTAATGTTCCCTAGCTGAAGGCTTCTAAGTTTCAGATCTAAATATCAGCAGTTCCCAGGCACCAAGAAGACAATTTCCAGAAATGCTTTTGAAAAGTGTGGGCTTATTAGGGGAACTGATCCAGGAGAAGGGATGGGAACGAGTGCTTTCAATGAGGGAAGCAAAAATCTGTGGAGGGAAGGAAAGGGTTAGAGAAGGTACCAGGTGTTTGAGAGTTTATGGGAAAGTAAAGACGTAGCTTTCATTTGCATATAGCACCCCAGGATGAGGAGAACGCTGTGGGAGACTGTCCACTATAATACCTCGGCCTTGAGAGCAGCGGTAACGGTCTGTCTCTTTGAGCAAGTGTGGAATGATTTATTCATCGTGAAGGGCAGGAGGCTTAGCACTCACATCCGTAGAAGGCGCCACCCTAAGGATTACGCAGCTGGCCTCTACCCCATGTTTTTGTGGAAGAAACACGTCTGCAGAAAGCAGTACTATGTGTAGAGAGCTAAAATGCTTCGCCCTTTAAGACGACTCCTCTGATCAACAAAGGCTAACGTTTAAGAACCTACTATATTGGAAACCATGGGATACGTACTCCTTGGATTCCCTGCTTTGGTCTGGGGCCCTTTTCCTGGCTAGATATCAGGTCTCCGATCTGAACCCTCCCTCTTAGTTTAACTCCTCCAATAGCCTTCAGCCTTTCCATTGACCCGTCCTTCCTCAATGTCCCCCTCTAAGCTTCCCTTCTCCACCCCTCAACTCTGAGTCAGACTCTCCTTTAGTCTTCCCTTCTCCACGCTAATCTCTCCCTCCTCTCTTTCTGCCCAAACAGCCCCAATTCTCTCTCCTTCCTCTCCCGCGTCCCCCAGGCGGGTCTTCTTTCATTTCCATACTTCAGTGACCCCTCTCCCCTCCCCCACCCCATTGAGTTCCACAGCTCAGCCGTTGGAGGAGGCGTGGCCCCGCGAGCATCAGGTCTCCCGCCCCACAAGCCGTGGGCCCGCGCGCAGACAAAGACATTCCACAGCCCCCGCCCCCTCCGCGCTCTCGGCCATAAGTGGGAGGAGACACGTGTTCCTCTAGCGCCGAGTCACGAGGGAAAGAAACTAACGGAGCCCGCGGACACCCGCGCACGCGCACAAGGCTCCGGCCTGGCGGGCTCGGAGGAAAAAGGGGAGCGGGGAGGCGACTTCTTCGGGCTCCGCGGCGGTGCGCAGGCGCCGTGGCCCGACCAGGGACTTTGTTCTCCGCGGAGAAACCCAAGGGCGGTGCCGGTACTGGCTGCGCACGCGCGCCGCCTCATTTCCGGTGCTCTCTTTCGCTGGGTCGCTCGGGTCGGCTTCGGTCGCCGTCGCTCCCGCTCTCCCACCTTCGCCAACCGTCGCTCGGGCCTCTGCCGCTGCCGCGTCGCTTCCTCGATCCCTCGATCGCATATTCTCCACAATGCAGCGCCGGGACGACCCCGCCGCGCGCATGAGTCGGTCCTCAGGCCGCAGCGGCTCCATGGACCCCTCAGGTGCCCACCCCTCGGTGCGTCAGGCGCCGTCTCGGCAGCCGCCGCTGCCTCACCGGTCCCGGGGAGGCGGAGGGGGGTCCCGGGGGGGCGCCCGGGCCTCGCCCGCCACGCAGCCGCCGCCGCTGCTGCCGCCCTCGGCCACGGGTCCCGACGCGACTGTGGGCGGTCCAGCGCCGACCCCGCTGCTGCCCCCCTCAGCCACTGCCTCGGTCAAGATGGAGCCGGAGAACAAGTACCTGCCCGAACTCATGGCCGAGAAGGACTCGCTCGACCCGTCCTTCACTCACGCCATGCAGTTGCTGACGGCAGGTAAGGGCGCCTCCGGGGTCCCTGTGGGTCGCCCGGCCACCCGGGGTCATGGGTGGTAGCGGCTTTGTTCCTCTCCCTTACCGCCCCCTGGGGACCCAGGCAGTCGAGGACTCCCCTTATCTCGTCCTCGTCTTCGGGACCCTAGATTCTACAACTCCCATTCCGGTCCAGGGTGCGAGGGAGAATTCCTAGGCTGCAGTGGAGGCCCGAAGGGGACTTGGCGATCTCTTAGCGCAAAGATTTTGATGGATAGTGCCGCGCTCCCCGCCCCCTTGCCGACCCTTCCCCCTCCCACCTCTTGCAGCTGCCCCGCGCTCCGAGTGCTCAGATTCTTCCAGAAATGAACCTTCATCTCCCGCTTTCCCGAAAGGGGAAGCTTTTTGATCGCGGGTGGCGGTCGGCGCCTCAACTGAGGGTGTAGGAGGTGAAGGCAGCCTGAGCCGGGAGGGAGGGAGGGAGGGCCGAGGTGAGATGGGGTGAGGCTGGGGTGCCCTGTCCAGCGCGCCGCGGCCGCCGGGGCCGGGTCGGACTTCGCGGTAACTGGAGCTTGAGTTGCTCGGAGGCAGGAGCAACCTGTGGGAATCGGAGCTTGAGGTTTTCCGAATCAGATTGCCGACTTCGGCCGATAAGATGGTCAATTGCTGTAGAACCAGACGGTTGGATCCCTTTATTTTACAACGCGTGCTCGTCATTGGAGAAGGGAAAAACAAACCTAGAGACAGTGAAAGGGGGTGATACAGGGAGATTCAGGATGGTTTCCATGACATTCCCAGTAAGATGGGAAAAAATTGAAAGAAGTTGCATGGTCTCCCCCCCTTTTTTTGCTTCAGTCCTGAAATAGATTAGGAATAGTAGTCTTTGTTCTCTGTGTGTACACTAGCGCTCCTTTTTTGCTCAAAACTGGCCATCACCTAGTCGCCTTGATTTCTCCCTCAAGCCGTCTGTTTTGCTCTCCCTTCTAGTTAAAACGTTTTAATAAGTGTATCTTATGATACCTAAATTTTATTAAGCAAATAAAAATTCACAGCATTCCAACACTGAATGAGTAGTTGGACTCTTTGGCAGGGTTGATATAATGGACACGTCCGTTATGAAAATATCATTTCCCTCCCTTTGTTCTCTGTCTCCCACCGTTGGTTAGAGGTCTTTACTTTTAAACACAGTAAACAAAGCCTGAGGTGGTCAAGAATAAGAACATTTAGATAAACTGCTTACATTTTCAACTCTGTGCTTTGCTGTTCTATAACACAGTCAGATTGTTTGAAACATTACTGTTCATTGTGTTCTTCTGGCAAGCTCTTTGAGGGCAAGGAATGCTTTCTGTTTGTTTGTTTGTCTTGCGGTACGCGGGCCTCTCACTGTTGTGGCCTCTCCCGTTGCGGAGCACAGGCTCCGGACGCGCAGGCTCAGCGGCCATGGCTCATGGGCCCAGCCGCTCCGCGGTATGTGGGATCTTCCTGGACCGGGGCACGAACCCGTGTCCCCTGCATCGGCAGGCAGACTCTTAACCACCGCGCAACCAGGGAAGCCCCAAGGAATGCTTTTAAATCTTTATATTTTTCATATTGTCTTGCATATAGCAAACACCAGGTGTTTGAAAGCAAGTACATGCAGGTTCAGGAACGTCAGACTAAATGGTATAGGTTGACTGGGTCTTATTTTTATTTCCTCCTGTCTTTAATCAGTCCATCTTAAATGAGAATAAAATAACGAACTTTAGAACTTTAAGGTGTTGGCTTGGGTTTGAAATTCTAACTCTTGACTAGTCACCTACTCCCGGGAAACTTTCTGAACCTCAGTAACCTCATCTGTAAAGTGGGATGGTGAGTTGTGAGGATTAAATGTTGTGTAAAAAGCACCAGCACAGTTCCCTTTGACCTGTAATCATTAGATAATAACATGTCACCAGTTTTCTCCTAGTTGTAAATTCGTGGTACTGAGTAAGGTATGAAAATGCAAGCTTTTTTTGCCTTTCTGAGCACATCAAGTGTCCAGTATGGTGCTCGTCTTTTTAGTAAAAGAAGGTTTCTTAGGATAGCCATCAAAAACTATTGATCCTTAAAAGTTACTTCCGATTTTCACCCTTCTTACATTTTTTAAACTTGGGTGCTTTTTTTCCTCCCACTCTTAACACCTTTTATTTTATTATTTAACATCTTTATTGGAGTGTAATTGCTTTACATTGTTGTGTTAGTTGCTGCTGTATAACAAAGTGAATCAGCTGTACATATACCTATATCCCCATGTCCCCTCCCTCTTGCGTCTCCCTCCCACCCTCCCTATCCCACCCCTCTAGGTGGTCACAAAGCACCGAGCTGATTTCCCTGTGCTATTCGGCTGCTTCCCACTAGCTATCTGTTTTACATTTGGTAGTGTATATATGTCAATGCCGCCCTCTCATGTTGTCCTAGCTTACCCTTCCCCCTCCCCGTGTCCTTAAGTCCACTGTCTATGTGTACGTCTGCGTCTTTATTCCTGTCCTGCCCCTAGGTTCTTCAGGACCAATTTTTTTTTTAGATTCCATGTATATGTGTTAGCATACGATATTTGTTTTTCTGACCTATTTCATTCTGTATGACAGATTCTAGGTCCATCCACCTCACTACATATAACTCAATTTCATTTCTTTTTATGACTGAGTAATATTCCATTGTATATATGTGCCACATCTTCTAAACTTGGGCTTTTTTGATGTCTTTTTCCTTTAACCAAATTGAATTTTAATTGGAGAAATGGGATTGAGGTAATGCTGGCTCATTGAGAAAACTAACTTGGGATATGTGAATATTTCTTAGCATGGATAAGTCTTGATATATGTTGGACCTGGCTTTGAAGATTTTTTTTTTTAAATTGAAATACAGTTGATTTATTTTAAGATATTTTTGAATGATCTGGAAAAGTGGTCGTAGTAAAGTCAACCAATTGTGAGAAAGTGAGATTGAGAAGACGGAATAGTAGTATTTAAGCTCTGATAAGGATACAGGTAAGAAAAACACAGCTAACACTATGCTGGATGCTGGACACTGGCCTGAGCACTTTACATCAAATGTTTAGTCTTCATAACAATACTATGAGGAAGTTACTCTTATTATTCTTACTTCTACACATGAGGAAACCAAGGCAAACAGATTAAATCATTTGCCTAAGGTAACAAAATTAGTAAGCAGCATATGGAGAATTTGAAGTCAGTCTGAGTCTGGATCCTCACACCTAACCCTCTTTGCTCACCCCCCCCCCCACCCCTCACTATAGTACCTGCAACAAATTGTACTCAAAAAAATAAAAATAAATTTTGTGCTAAAATATTAAAAGAAAATCTGTTTCATCAGATTTTCTGAACACATCAAAGTCCTAGCCAACAGGGCAGTGAAGATCACAGGGCAAGACAAAGGAGGGGGAAACCCTCTGCTAGGAGAGCAGAGCCTAGCACTGAGGACTGTGACTCCTCCAGGCAACTCTGCCTGTTTCCCAAGAGGTGCTACAAGACCCAGACCACTCTTCTTTACCAGCCACATAGCCCTTCCTGTACCTTTTCCCAGCTTTATATTATTTTTCACTTAGCATCTGATGCACCATACGTTGTAGTTAATGTGTTTGCTTGTTGGCTGCTGCTTCTTTATGACTAGAATGTCAGCTCTACCAGGGCAGGGATCTTTTGTCTGCTTTGTTCATGGCTGTATCTTCTGTTCCTTTAAGAGTGCTGCACAGAGTGGCCTCTTACTAAATATTTGATAAATGAATATTCATCCTCGTTGCATGATGGAAAAATAACGCAATTCTGAGGGATTTCGATTTTGAATATAGATTTCTATATTAGCCAAATTGATCTTCAACCACGATGACAATTAAATGCGTTTGCAGACATACAAAGACTCTCAGGGTACCCATGCTTGTTTTCTGAAACAAAAATAATTTATCATATTATTTGTGTTAAATATTTACATAATAAACATAAGATGTTTTTATGTATATCAGTGTTCTTTTTCTACTTTTTGTAACTAGGAAAATACAAGTTAGTGTAAATGACTCAGGAATAAGTAAACATTTTCAGTAGATTAACAATCCCCAGATGATCTTGAAAAGATATGCAGAAATTCATCTTCCAAAAGCATTCAGTGCAGGGACTTCCCTGGCAGTCCAGTGGTTAAGACTCCATGTTTCCACTGCAAGGGGCATGGGTTCGATCCCTGGTCAAGGCTAAGATCCCGCACGCAGTGGAGCAGCCAAAAAAAAACCCCTCAGTGCAGAATATTTCCAGACAAAAATCTATTGAAATTTCAAAATAGTATATTTCTTTATTTTATTTACAGTATACTATGGAAATACACCTAGATGTCCCCATTTCATTCTACAGAGCTAGCAAGACCTATTAAAACCAGAAAGTGGAATTGCAAAGGAACTATAGACCAAGTATGGCTCTTCATATCCACGGGTTCTCCATATATGTGGATTCAACCAACAATGAATCAGAAATACTCGGGGGTGGGAGGGATTCCACAATTTCCTAAAAGCAAAACTTGAATCGGCTTTGCGCTGGTTTACATTGTATTTACAACTATTTACATAGCATTTACATTGTATTAGACATTATAAGTAATCTAGAGATGATTTAAAGTATACAAGAGGATGTGCGTAGGTTATATGCAAGTACTATGTCATTTTATATAAGGGACTTGAACATCCTTGGATCTTGGTATGGGAGTTTGGTCCTGGAACACCAAGGGATGACTGTGTAGGTATAAGTATAAATATTAGGAAAGAAAGAGGCAGAATTTATCATTATTTGCAACAACTTCATGGTTGTTTACCTAGGAAAATGGTGAGTGATGTGGCTGATTACAAGGTAAAGATGTATAAATCAGTAGCTTTCTGATATAGAAGCAGTAGCCAATTAGAAAAGAATTGACAAAATGATCTCATTTTTTAGAATAGCAAAAACTTTGGGATAGGCAATAAAAATCAATTCAAAATGTATGTGAATATTCATAACAAACAATAACAATCTGTAACCTTTGTAGAGCATATAACATGTGCCATGACCTGTGGTACTCATTAATTCCATCTTCATGGCCATTCTATGATGCAGGAAGAATTTTTATCTCTATATTACAGATGAGGAATATTGTGATCACATATTGTCGACTTAAAATTTTATTGAAAGTGGTAAGCGAAGATGTGAATAAAAAGAAATATGCCATGTCCTGGTGGGAGGAGGAACTAGTCTTATAAAGATGACAACTTTTAAATTAACATGTTGGTTTTTTGCATTTTTCAAACTAATTCCAAACTGGATTTATTTTTTTCAACTTGACATATTGAATATAAAGTAGCTAAAAGAGAGAGACAACAAGGGGTTGTACTGTATAGCACTGGGAACTATATTCAATATCCTGTGATAAGCCATAATGGAAAAGAATATGAAAAAGAATATATATGTGTATAACTGAGTCACTTTGCTATACAGCAGAAATTAAACACAACTTTGTAAATGTACTATATTTCAATAAAATTTTTAAGTAGCTAAAAGTAAATGAAGATAAATGGAAAAAAAATTTTGGAGACAGGAAAATAATGAAAACCTGCTACATTGACAGAAATGAAGTCAAACAAGACTTAGTGCTTGAGGGGATGTGGATTAGAAGGAACAGTGCTGGTAGAAGTGTGAATTGGTACAACCACTTTGGATAACAGTTTGGCATTTCCTTTGAAAGCTGAACATTCAAATTCTTTAAATTGAGCAAGGTTATTCCTAGGAATATACTCAAAGAAACTTTTGCCCGTGAATGTCTCACTCATAAAATAGTGCACTTTGTTTCACCATTGATTGGATACTGTGAGATTCTCAAAATAAAATACTTAATACAGCAGTGAAAATGAAAACTATAGCTGAATGCCACAAGATGGAGAAATCTTGGAAATCTAATGTTAGGTGAAAAAGTCAATCCCATAAGGCTACATACCTAAGGTACAATACTGTTTATTTCTTTATTTTTTTTAATTTTAGTTTATTTATTTTTGGCTGTGTTGGGTCTTTGTGGCTGCACGTGGGCTTTCTCTAGTTGCGGCGAGTGGGGGCCCCTCTTAATTGCAGTGCACAGACTTCTCATTGTGGTGGCTTCTCTTGTTGCAGAGCATGGACTCTAGGCACGCAGGCTCAGTAGTTGTGGCACACGGGCTTAGTTGCTCCATGGCATGTGGGATCTTCCTGGACCAGGGCTTGAACCCATGTCCCCTGCATTGGCAGGCGGATTCTTAACCACTGTGCCACCAGGGAAGCCCTACAATACTGTTTTTATGGAACATAATACTAGCAAAATGAAGTAAAATATCGTTAGCATGCATAGGTCTGTGATAGAGCAGTTTTTAACAAAACTAAACATGTGTTTACCATACGACTCAGCAGTTGTACTCTTGGGCATTTATCCCAGAAAAATTAAAACTTATGTTCATATGAAACCTGTACGTGAATGTTCATAGCAGCTTTATTCATAATAGCCAAAAAACTGGAAATAACCCGTATGTCTCCAATTGATGAATAGTTTAGCTGTGGTACATCTATACCATGGAATACTACTCAACAAGAAAAAGAAATGAACTATTGATAAATGCAACAACTTGGATGGATCTCAAGAGACTTTTTTTTGGTCAGGCCGCACGGCTTTCAGGATCTTAGTTCCCTGACCAGGGATTGAACCCGGGCCCTGGCAGTGAGAGTGCCAGGTCCTAACCACTGGACCTCCAGGGAATTCCCTCAAGAGAATTATGCTGAATGAAAAACCCAATCTCAAAAGGTTACACACTGTACAATTCCATTAGTTTAACATTCTTGAAAAGATAAAATAATAGAGATGGAGAACATTAGTGGTTGCCAATGTTGGGGAGAGAGGAAAGGAGGTGACTGTGGCTATAAAAGGGTAGCATGAGGGATCTTTGTGGTGGAACTGTTCTGTACTGAGACTGTGGTGGTGGTCACATGATTAAATTGCATAGAACTAAGCAAACATACACACACACATAAGTACATGCAAAACTGGTGAGATCTGAGTAAAGTCAGTAAGATTGTATTAATGTGAATTTTCTGGTTATGATATTATAGATATGCAAAATTTTATGGAGAATAGTGGGTGAAGGATATACGAGATCTCATATTTCTGACAACTGCATATAAATCTACAGTTATCTCAAAATAAAGTGGTTTGTTGTTTTGTTTTGTTTTTAAGAGAAAAAAAGGCTTAAACTCTTAAGTTGTACCCTAAGAGATTTGTGAAACTATGGTCGATATGCCATAATAGAGTTTGCCGCTATCCTGGAATGTGGGAATTGAGCCCCTTAGAGTGCTCTTAACTCTGGCTTTGAGGGATTTTTTTTGAGCCAGTACCCACCCTTAGTCAACACTGTGTGTGAAATACTGTGTTGGTATCTTTTTCTGGGGAGCTAGTCTGTAGGGGCTCATGACCCCAAACCAGATTAAGAACCTATAACTCGGTGCTCTTGCTTTAAATAATAAATAATTTGAAAAATGAAAAAAATGGAGTGGTTTTATACAAAATTAATGAACTTACTGGATTTGTGATTCCAAAAGGATTTACCAACAGAAAAGATACAGGGCAAAGAACTATAAATGTGGGAATGATGAAGTTATATGAGTCGTTAAGGGAAGTTAGGGGGTGTTAATGGTACATTTCTTTAATTTGGTAAATGTTCATAGATGCCTGTTGTCTAATAGACACTGTACTATAAATTGCAGTTAGTTTAATAATGGCAAGGGTCCAGAAATTGTTCATAGCAGGGGAAGGTGTGCTGTCGTTAGATGTATGAACCAAATACATTGATAGTCTGGAGGAGGGCATGACACCTGACCTTTTGGAGCAGATATCCTATGAATCTTGCCCTCCTAGAAGCACTATCTCTGGATGTCTTAGTCAGAAAATCTTGCTTGTCTTGCTCCTTATCACATGTTCAGTTAATGGAATGTACATGATAGCCATTTTTAGTTAAGCCAGTCCAGTTGATAAAATCTGTATATAATTTTTTTCAAACTTCTCTTGTATTAACAGTTTTGTGTTCCTTAAATCTTTCATCCATTAAAAAAAAATCCTTTTTAAAAGTAAGAAGGAAGACTAAATGGGGTTTAATGACTTGCCCAAGGTCACACAGCAAGCATGTAGCAGAGCTGGGAGTCAAACCCAGTTCTGTTTAGCTTCAAAACTCAGGTTCTTTCCTCTCAGTCATACATTTAAGAAACAGTTGTCATCCTTTGGAGCTAACAGTCTGGTTGTGATAACACCTACCAAAAAAAGGAAAGATTAAGTTATAGTAAAAGAGTAGAAGAAAAGCCACGAGATTTGTTGAATTTGCTCTGACTGACGTAAGGAATAACCTGGGTTTAAATAGCTGCTCTGTCACTAATTTTGTGAGCTTGGACAAGATTTCTTCACTAGTTAAGTGGGGATAATCCTGGTTATAAAGACAAAGGGAAACAATAAATACAAAATTCCTGACACATAAAAGGCACTCGGTAAGATATGATTATTGTCAGCATCTAACTTTGAAGCAAATGGGTCACCTCTCTGTGTGTTGTTTACACCTTAGCGTTTCTTTCTTTGACTCTTGGGATACCCAGGGTCTCCAGAGGCCCAAGCAAAGATCTTTTAAAGGAGTCAGTTTCAGGGCTTCCCTGGTGGCGCAGTGGTTGAGAATCTGCCTGCTAATGCAGGGGACACGGGTTCGAGCCCTGGTCTGGGAAGATCCCACATGCCGCGGAGCAACTAGGCCCGTGAGCCACAACTACTGAGCCTGCGCGTCTGGAGCCTGTGCTCCGCAACAAGAGAGGCCGCGATAGTGAGAGGCCTGTGCACCGCGATGAAGAGTGGCCCCCACTTGCCACAACCAGAGAAAGCCCTCGCACAGAAACGAAGACCCAACACAGCCGAAAGTAAACAAATTAAAAAAAAAAGTAAAGGAGTCAATTTCAGAAGATTGTCTAGAAAGTACTTTTGCCTGAGGGTGAGGCATTTTTAGGAAGCTTCTCTTTGATTTTATTTTCTTCCCATTACAGCCTGCTCCTTTGCCCTCCACAAGAAGTGAGGCCAAGAAGAGAAATTGAAAAAGAAAAACGGAGAAAAAAAAAAGAATTGAAAAAGAAAAGAAAGATCAGGCAGCTGAACATCTGAGGCACACGCAGAGCCCTCTTGTTGTCTTTAGCTGCATGACAGTGTCTGGGGGTATAAGCAGTACTTCCCAAAACTTCACAGAATCAGCTCTTTTTTGCTTAAAGTGCCCCCCACAACTCCTCACTGAAAGGCAATAATAAAAGCATGAGGTTTGAAGTTAGAGAAAGCCTGGGTTTTAATCCTTACTCTCTTACTACTTTAACAGCTTTGTGACTTAGAGATTTAACTTCTCTGATTTTGTTTCCTCAGTTATAAAATGGGGATAGTACCAGCTACTTCACTGAGTTACTTTTTAGGATAAATGAGGTAATATGTGTATAGAGTATGATACATTGTAGGCATTTAATAAATATTTGGTCCTTCCCCTTCCAAACATGGAAGACCACCCTTCTTGAAGGCTCAAGTTGCTGCTGCTTCTTTTGCTTTCTAGGCTAACCCCCTGATTGTTTTATCTTTTCAGTTCTGTTTTACTTAAATCATTGTTCTCTGAATTCTCTGAAAATGCTTTAACGTTATTTTTTAAATTGTGAGGTAAGTGGACAAGGGGATCCTAATTAAAGATCTGCCTAGTTCAAAATATAGCAGAAGGATCCATGTTATAGAAAGGTCTTAAATTCACGGGGCACATTACATTGATATTAAACAAACCTTTCTACTGGGTTCAATTTTTGCATCCCTGCTTCCTATGGGAGTACAGATTAACAGACTTTGAGTCTTATTTTCTTGTTCTAACCAATTAAAGTTTCTGGAAAGTGGTATAAAGTACAGCTGAAGGGCCTAACTAGATGGCAGCAATTAGGACACACGGAGAGACATAGTTAAGATGAATGAAGCATGTAATTTGTTCCACATATTTAGAAGCTCCTCAGTGATGTTTTCAGATTAGAAATGTGGCATCTTTGTTCCTGTGGACTTTGGAAGATTGAGTGCCCAGTTTCCCAGCCCAGAAACTCAAGAGGTGTGTTCAGAGGTGGTAGGCTCAAAACTAGAGACTACAAAAAGTTAATATTAGCAGTAAGTGGGAAGGGGTGGGGTCAGGATACACTACCAGTGAAACAGTAAACAAATAGGTGTTGAATGAAGAAGCATTTAGTCTGTTGATTGTAAGGTTAAATTTGTTTTCTATTCCAAGCAATGAAAAATAGGAGTGCAAAGAGCACTGTCATTTACCGTTCTTATAAGAGTGTAACATCTGAAATTAGGCTTTTTAATAAACAGAAGCCTTCAGTTTGAAATTCTGAACTCTGTAGTCTGTCAGTGTCAGTAACCTTCCTTCATCCGTGTACTTTACAGCTGGACTTAGTCTAAACAGTTATTTTTTTTTAATTGTTAAAGGTTTAGATTTGCAGTATGTGTTTGAAGTCGTATGTCTTTATACAGAACTGGTAGTTTTCAAAGTGTGATCCCTAGAGCAGCAATATCAGCATCACCTGCTAACTTGTTACAAATGCAAACTCCTAACACAATCCCAGACTGGGATTGGAGCCCAGCAGTCTAGTTTTACAAACCCTCCAGGTGATTCAATGAAGTTTGAGAACACTTGCCTTAAAATTATAGAAGAAACACTGGAAATGTTATATAAGGAGAACATTCTGTGTTAGTTAGAATGTTCCACTAATTTTAGGGAGTATAATTTTTTTGGTTGTTGTTGTTCTCAGTGGACCATAGTATATAACCTTTTAGTTGCTGCTCTTCATTGCCTCCATACTCGGCCCCCATCTCTGTTAGTACTCCTGTTGTAGCATTTAACTATACTTCATTGCTGACTTCATAGACTGGGAACTCTAGTATATAAACATAGTGGAGATTGGGACCATGTTTGACTTGTTCTGTTGTTTCTCATATACTTTACAGGACAAGGTGCCTGGCTCTTAGTAAGTCTTCCATAGTGGTTAGTGATCATACCTGTATCTGTCCCTTCATGTGCCTCTCCATAGGAAGCACTCAAACACTTGCAGTCACTGAATGAATGGATGGATGGGTGAATGAAGTTCCCTAATGATAGAAAATCTTTTTGGTTGCTAAGGTTCTAGCTGATGAAACTGTCTTAACCCATGAATTGAAATTATCTTGGTGCATTTTTTCCTTTAGGACACTGAGTGAATTTGGGCTAGATAGTGTTCAGTATATATTAAAACACTTCCTGAGGAATGGGCTTTTGGGACTTCCCTGGCGATCCCATGGTTAAGACTCCACACTTCCACTGCAGGGGGCTCGGATTTGATTGCTGGTCGGGGAACTAAGATCCCACCTGCCAAAAGGAAAAAAAAAAAGAAAGAAAGAAATGGGCTTTAATTAGCATGTTTACATATGTTATTTTATTCTGTCTTTATAGTAACCTCATGAGGTAGATATTGCCTCCATTTTACAATGAGGAAACCAAAATTCAGAGCAATTAAAAAATTTTTCAGAGCTCACACAACTGGTGAGTGGCAGAGTAAAAACCAGATCTTTCAGACTCTTAAGGATTACTACTATCCAAAGCACTACTGTTACAGAATTTTAATGGGACTCTCCGTTGTGTATTTAAATTATTGACTTTGTCTCTTCATTAAGATATGACTTTGTACTTTTTTCTTGATGCAGATTTTAATATTTTTAGTTCGTTTATCCCCTTTTCCCCAATTCACTGCTAAATCCATTTTGTGTTAAGAACATTTGAATGTCTCTGTAGAGGTTTCCACTAGAAGTGGAAGAGCAGACTGCTCTTGTTAGAAGCAGGCTTTGGGTTTCCTAGTTAGCTTCATCTAGCTTTGGTGCTTTCACCCAGTCTCCATTTGAAATTAGCACTTTCTCATTACACAGTACTCTGTGTTATTGCTTTAAGCTGAGCAGACTCAGAATTTTGCCTTTATTTAAAAGAAAAAACTAAATGAAATTCTGTTTGTCCTATTCAGAAATTGAGAAGATTCAGAAAGGGGATTCAAAAAAGGACGATGAGGAGAATTACTTGGATTTATTTTCTCACAAGAACATGAAGCTGAAGGAGAGGGTTCTGATACCTGTCAAGCAGTATCCCAAGGTAAGGGAAAGAGTGCCTCACTTTGAGTTGTCTTTGTAGTATGAGAGTATGTAGTATGTCTTGTAGCGTGGGCTGTAGCAGAAGACTTACAGAGATTGTGATGTGTCAGAAACTTAAGCTGGTGAAGGTTCTGTCCCATATATGTATCTGGCAGTTGAAACATGCAAGTCCGTCCCTAATAGCATAGCTATAGCCAGGACGGAAATATAATCATCTTTTTATTATCAAAAAAAAAAAAGAATTTTTTTTTCAAAGTTTTTTTTTTTGGAAAGCAACTAGTTATATTTAGTTTATCAAACCAGTACTACCAGAGGGTACCATATGTCTGTTCTGTTCTGAAGTAACTGGCTTTAAAATATTTATGTAAAAGTATGAAGGGTTGCAGTGTGATATTATGGAAAGAGTGCCAAACTACATCAGGAAATTCAAGTCTAAGAACTGCCACTTTCCAGTTGTATAACCGTAGGCTAATCACTTTATCCGTACAGCCTCAGTATAATACTTCAGTAAAAAGGGAGTGGTAATACTCTACCTATTTTACAGGATTATTGAAGATAAATAATACGTGTGAAAATATTTTATAGGAACATATGTGTTTAGAAATCTGTCTTTATTTTCTGTCAGTTCAATTTTGTGGGGAAGATCCTTGGACCACAAGGGAATACAATCAAAAGACTGCAAGAAGAGACTGGTGCAAAGATCTCTGTGTTGGGAAAGGGCTCAATGAGAGACAAGGCCAAGGTAAGCTCACATTAATGAGGCAAGAAAACACCCTAATGCCTTCCAGTAGCCCAGAGTCCAGTATAGATTCCTTATGGAAGTTAGCACTTGCGTATGTACAGAATGTGATTCCCTTAAATTTGCATTGGATATAAGAGATTATAGACCAGTTAATTCACTTCTTTGGCAACGCTGGAAGAACCTAGGTGTGCCCTGGTAATTGTTTTCTTTCTGACTTTGACTGCATAGTAATGGAAACAGCAGTAGCAACTTTGGCATTAGTAAGCTTATCTATGAAAACTTGGAAGGGGAGCTGGATGTACTGAAACTTACTGAGACTAAAGACACTAAAATGTGAGCAGCACATTCCCTTTTCAGTAATGTGGAAAAGTGAGAGCACTAGTCTTGTGAGTGCAGGTGAGTCTGAGGATTAGTTGGCTGGTTTGTTTTATAGCCAGCTGGAATGTGAGGCTTTCTAGAAGAAGATATTACAAAAGGAACCATGAGTAATCCTAACAACAGAACCTAATGCTTATTTTTTTTTTCCATGCCATAGCCCCATACTCTTTATGCTCTTTGTAAGTATGGAGAAACTTACCACCGAAACAGAATAGTCTTAGCCTTCTAGGGCATCTTACTGTTGTGGCCTCTCCCGTTGCGGAGCACAGGCTCCGGACACGCAGGCTCAGCGGCCATGGCTCACGGGCCAAGCCGCTCCGCGGCATGTGGGATCTGCCCGGACCGGGGCATGAACCCATGTCCCCTGCATCGGCAGGCGGACTGTCAACCACTGCGCCACCAGGGAAGCCCCAGGCCTCCTTTTATGCAGCCTAATAGACAAACATGTTTTCTCAGACCCTCTTTTGTCCACTCACATTTCTCACTAGATGAATACAGTTAGGGCTGAGGTATGTTATTCTAGCTAATGAGATTTACATGAGATTTTCTTCTCTCTGTCCTGACTTTTTTCCTTCCCTAGAACTTCCCAGACCATATAAGCAGATAAGAAGAGCTGGTAATTAAGAGCTCTACCAGGGATTTAAAAGCAAATGCTTGGCAATAAATGAGTGAATGGATGAATGCTTGGCAAACAGCTGTTATCTGAATGGAAACTGGAAATAAGTTTGTCTCTTCTGTACCTTCTAATAAGAGCTCCAGTGAATACACCAGTGATTCAAAACAGAAGAGCAGCAGACTAATTGCAGGTTTAGCAGACTGTGTAAATTACTATTCTCCAGAGTTTGTTTTGCTTTTTTCTTACACTTTCCTATCTTTTTAGGTGTTGGGGTCATTTCTCAATGTCTCTTTGGCCTAGAGGTAAAGGTGTCATTTTCTCCCTAGTCCAAGTGATGCGATGTTTTTGTGCATCTTTCCACAGGAGGAAGAGCTGCGCAAAGGTGGAGACCCCAAATATGCCCACTTGAATATGGATCTGCATGTCTTCATTGAAGTTTTTGGACCCCCGTGTGAGGCTTATGCTCTTATGGCCCATGCTATGGAGGAAGTCAAGAAGTTTCTAGTACCAGTAAGGAAATCTATATCCTGTATCTTTTGAGCAAGAGAAAACTGGGATCTTGTGCTTATTGCTAAGGCAGGGTTTCTTATCCAAGGTATCTGTATAACCTGAAATTATATACCAAATTCTTCATTTATGTTCATTTTTCTGAGGTGGTCCATTATTTGTATCTGGTTTTCAAACCACTGTGCCCCAAGGCCACTCTCCCACTCCATGTCTAATGTGGTTTTAGTTGTATACTAGTATCTTGTCAATAATTTGGATCCACACTGTGTCTGGCATTTTAACATCTGGTTAACAGAGATTTGACTGAGGTGGTCATAATCCCCTGCACTTAGGGGGGTCTTATTCTAGACTCTAGAGAGTCTAGATGATAACAGCAAGAAGCCTCTAGCCTCCAGTGTTAATGGATTGAATTCCGACCTGAGTGCATTCAGGGCTTTCTCTCCTGGAGGAGTTTACTCAAGTAGAGATGATTTGAAAGAGGCATGATGATTCTAGGCTTAACTGTTGATAATATTAAACAGATTGGTGTACAGCTCCTTTCAGAATGTAACTAAGGCCTTGGAAGAATTGGAACAGACCAGGTTACCTGTCTTGCTTATTATTACCTGGTCAGAGATTTCATTCTTTGAGTAAGTAGAAAATGATGAATTTTTGCCATTTGGCAAGAACTGTTAGTTTTCAGAGTTACTCTGAAAACTACTTACTGTTGAATATTTAATAACCAAGTATGAATCTGGAACCTTAAGAAGCATTTGGAGTACTATTCAGCTAGAATTGAGTAAGCATCATAGCTTCATCACTAAGAGGAGGTGATATATAGTTCCTGGTTTTCTTGTATATGTAAAATGAGGGAGTTGGAACTGTATCAGCATGTGAGAATTGGTAGAGCAAAAATTTATAGGGCATGTGTACCTGTAATGCTGAGCTCCAAGGATTCCAACACTGTCTTAAATGTCTCAGCAGCTGCTTTGCTTCTAAGTATCTCATCATCATTAGAGTGTTCAACATGAAACAGCCAATTTAAAATATCCTAGGAAAAACTCAGAGCTCGTAAATTTTCCCTTGAGGATATGCTTTTTACTCTTTGAGGTATATGTTGAAGCATCCTGAGCCATCCGTTTTCTGAAGGACTGCAGGAGAATGCCCATCTCCTCTTTATCATCAGTCTCAGCATACTTCTCAAAAGGGCTAGGCTTATAAGGCTTCCATGTAAGTGGATCTTCAAAAGAGAAGCCTGCCAGGGAGATCTGGGTTTCCTCAGTGTTGCTGTGGCAGTTAGAGGAATATGAGCAAATGGCCCATCATTGGTCCCTTGATTCTCCAATGTGAATCTCAACCAGCAGAAATGTGTACGGTAAGAGGAGGTGAAGAGTTGGTGGAGGGGGGCATCTCTGTGGTGACTAGAATCTTCTAAAAGCTGTATACACCTGGAATATATAAAAATGCATGAAGTTAAGACTGAATGATTCTCTTCAGGAAATATGTGAAAAGATTTGCAAATGGCATTTGGCTCAGTTCTTCCCCCCTGTGAAGAAAAAAAGTGAGCCTGTTTTTGCGTCCATGACCAGAGCCCTCCGTTTTCCCCTTAGAACCTGGTACAGTAGGAAGAGCACTGGACTGGGAGCTTTATCTGCATCATCTTGGACAAGTTATTATATCACTTTTCTGAGCCTCAGGTTCCTTGTTCATCCCAAACATTTGTTAAGTATCTGGTAGGTGCCTAATACTATGCTTGGGTCTGAAGTTACAAAAATGGCTCTTGAAGAGCTCACAACCTAGTGAGAAAGACATACAAACAATTCTAAAGTGATGTGGTAAGTGCTTAGAGAAAATTACATGGTGCTGTGGGAAAAGAGGAGGGAGTGAAGGGTTGGCATCAAGAGAAAGTTTTTCAAAAGAGGTGAGGTAATATTTTAGATTAAATCTTGTGAGAGTTAGAGTCCCTCAGGTGGACAAAAAAAGGCAATAACATAGTCTGATGATTCAAAGCCTAGATTCTGGAGACAGGTAATTCTGAATTTACATGTAGAATCTGCCACTTACTAGCTCTGTGTCCTTAGACTGATTGCTTTATACTTCCCGAATCTGTTTTCCCAAATGTAAAATGGGAAGATCTGCCTATTTCAGGGTTAATTTGAAGATTAAACTGAAAACCCTATATAAAGTTTATTATATGGTACCCAGCCATAGAACTTAATTAATGGTAGTGGTTTTTATTATTCTAGAAAGAGGAAACTATTTGCTAGAATGGATGTTTAAGAGTATGCCATGTTCTGAACTGCAAGTTGTTCAGCATGGCTTGAAAGGAGGTTATACATGGAGAGAGGATGGAAGTGATCTGGAGAGCTAGGCAGGGGCCACATCATGAAGAACTTCATCTGAATAATGAGGGGTCTACCATCAAGACTTTCCTCAAAGAGGTGACAGGTGGAGTCCCATTTGACTTCAGAGAATGAATGACCTGAGACTTCATCTGGGCTTTCAAAGTTGTTCTTAGCATCCAAGGCCCGTATGGGCTAGGTGACTTCTCAGCAGAAGGTAGAGAATAACACTCCTTCCCATTATCTTTTATCCACAGGATATGATGGATGATATCTGCCAGGAGCAGTTCCTAGAGCTCTCCTACTTGAATGGAGTACCAGAGCCCTCTCGCGGACGTGGGGTGCCGGTGAGAGGCCGGGGAGCTGCACCTCCTCCTCCACCTGTTCCCAGGTATAAATAATGGAGACAACTAGAAATGGGATGTGAATTTGACTGCTGGTACCATCTCTGTTTTACTGGTGCTCTTATCTCCAGCTTAGAAAGGGTCTCAGGATTTGTATGTTGCATCAGGAGTGGAGTTCTAGGGAGTTCCCTGGTGGTCTAGTGGTTAGGATTTGGCGCTTTCACTGCTGTGATCCAGGTTCAATACTTGGTCGGGAAACTGAGATCCTGCAAGCTGCATGGCACGGCCAAAAAAAAAAAAAAAGTGGAGTTCTAGATCTTCGTCACTTTGACTATAATCAGGTACAACAGTCTTGAAGCTTTAGGACTTCAGGACTAAAGCTTTTAAAAAAAGCTTTTTTAACTTTTGGACAGTTTTAGCATTTTTAAATGGTCTTTGACTTTAGAATTTTACCTTTGCTGATTGACCTTTATGGACTGTTCAGACTCTCCAAGGCAGACGCTCCACTAATGAGATATTAACAGGTCCACCATGGGACCTGGGGAGCCTTACAATATGGGTCCTTTACCCACCTACACATTCCTCTGTGTTGTTTTGTTTTGGCTGCGCTGAGTGGCTTGTGGGATCTTAGTTCCCTGACCAGGGATTGAACCCTTGCCACGGCAGTGAAATCGCCAAGTACTAACCACTGGACTGCCAGGGAACTCCCCATTCCTCTGTGTTTTGATAATAGTCTATTTAAGGCATCGTAAAATCTGTCTAGCTCCAGAATTTGCAAACAAATCTGAACATGAAAGTAGCCTATTTATAAAAATCTCCATTTAAAATAAACTTTCTCTTTTGCAGGGGCCGAGGTGTTGGACCACCTCGGGGGGCTTTAGTGCGTGGTACACCAGTGAGAGGAGCCATCACCAGAGGTGCCACTGTGACTCGAGGAGTGCCACCCCCACCTACTGTGAGGGGTGCTCCAGCACCAAGAGCACGGACAGCAGGCATCCAGAGAATACCTTTGCCTCCACCACCTGCACCAGAAACTTACGAAGAATATGTAAGACATTCGGACAATGCCATTTCCTAATACCTAACAGGTTGCCAAAGGAAGTTGAATGACAGGGCCTTGGCCCTTGATGTAGATGGCAGGGACTGCCTGTAAGATTTGGAATCTGCCCTCTTCTCTTGCAGTGAATGTTAAACTATGAGAAGAGTTTTCCATTTTTAAGCATGGTTTACTGTATGTATGTAGATTAAACAGGAAATAAGTTGGCCCTTGATGTTTAGTGTGTTACTAAAGGAACTCAACACTACTACTGCTGATGATGCTGAAGTTCAAAAGAAACATTGTTTCTTTTTTTTTTCTTTAGTCCTTTCTTTTCTTGACTATTCCACAACAGGTGTTAACATTTTGGAGGGAAATTCCATGTTCTCTTAATCCAGAAGCCCGCCATACTCCCATGGGATATAATTACCTTACCTACTTTCCGTGATTCTGACTTTCTATTTCATTTTATTTGTTCTAGGGATATGATGATACATATGCAGAACAGAGTTATGAAGGCTACGAAGGCTATTACAGCCAAAGCCAAGGGTGAGTCAGGCAGTAGAAGTGCTGTTTCATGTCCTCGGGATGGATAAGAGGGAGTTGGAGGAACTGAGAGATTTAGGCAGCACAAATCTAAGGAGCAGGGTGGCTCACCTCTCTTGAGGGTGTCTCGTCTGCTTTTGACATCTATAAGGCACACACTTGGATCTGCAAATTTGGATAACTGTGAATCTTAAATTATAGTGTAGAATCTGGGGTTAGCAGATGAAAAATTCCTGAGCTGTGACTACATGGAAACAAAGGGAAGAGGCCTTAAAATTATTTTGATTTATTATTACAAAATGTCACAGCCACATTAAAGTTGCATAAAAGTTTAAAAGGATACTAGAATCCCACTGTTGTAAGTCAGGTTCTTTTCTGCTCTTTTTTTAAAAAACATTTTTAGTGTATGTGTATATATATATATATCTTAACTGTGATTGAAAAGGTCTCATAATTCTACAATGAGGACAGAACAGTTCTTTTCATGTTTCTTTAATCTCTTCCAGTTAGCCCTGTGAATACATGTGTATGTACACTGTGGTTAAGATTGAGCTTTTGGATTGAGCTTTTTCACTTTAAATTGTTGCTATTCGTTTTTCTTTGCTATGGTTGTCACAGTTTTTAGATGAGTACCTAGTGTGTACATGCTTTGGAAATATTTTGTGGTTTGGAGATGGGGTAAAATGAGCATCTTTTTGTTTTATACCCACGAAAAAATGACTGAAATATGGAAGTATTGGGGAGAAAGGTAAAACTGAAACGTGGTTACTACATAGCTCTAACACTCTGTCTTTGGCTTTCAGGGACTCAGAATATTATGACTATGGACATGGGGAGGTTCAAGATTCTTATGAAGCATATGGTATGTATTTATTTCTGTGTTGGGACAAAATGTGCAAGTAAGTGCCCTGGAGAATGCTGGTGACCGGATTATTGGGGGTCAGTCATGCATCTAAGGAGAAACCTCTAACAGAAGGCCAATATGTTGATAGATGTGGCAATAGGAGTCCTGCTCTTAAATTGTGTGGTGTGCGGTAGAAAGAAGGACTTACTGAAATGAGATAGGTGTGCTATTACTCTTGGACGGCTAAGCAGGTGTCCTAAACTAGGGCTCAGGTCTAGGTTGGCCTGGTTGGAGCAGCAGGCTTTTCAGCTGATGTTGATTCTTTTTGGACTTTAGGCTGGGAGATGGCTAGGCCTGGGTTATGTTGCTGGGCCTTTGCTGCTGATACCTAGGCCACGGCGGTGGATAATAAGAATTTAATCATATCCAATTCTTCTGCCCCACCTCATTTTTAAAAACAATTTTGGATCTCATCATGAAGAATCTCAGTGTAGAGGAAATGCTAGCTGAAAGAAACCTAAACGGCAAGAGCAGGTTGGGGGCAGGAATAGTGTCCATTAGATTAGAAACTGGGGGCTGAAGCCAATTCAGGGCAGTACTGGCACCAAGCTCCTTACTGTCTTGGAGACATCTCCGTTCAGTCCTATAATCCTAAGAGAGCTATATAGATGCTGGAATGGCAGCAGGACCAAACTGCCTTTCCTGAGGCTTGGTTGAAAACACATTGCTCAAGAGTATCCTCAAGAGCCAGTTATGGCCCTGTATTAATGGGTCCCAGAGGGAGTACCATGTGGCAGTAGATGCAGAGAGAGCAGCCTTTTAAATGTGAGGTGTTTCCAGCATACCCAAGGGAAGTCCAGAGACTTTGGCAAGGGGGTCAGCAGTTGACCGTTTAAGTTACCAGCTGACAGTCTCCCTTACCCCTAACTGAAAAGAGGAGCCTCTTAGGGTTCCCACAGACAGACTCCTCAACTCCTCAGCACAGTATGTAGTAACCAGTCAGCTGCTTGCCCGGGAAACAGTTTTTACCAGTTCTAGCTAAATGGTACTGGACAGTTGCCATCCGTAACACTGCACTGCTCTCTGCTCATATGCCACTATTTAGAAGGGTGGTATGATTGCTCCAGGGTATTTCCCTTCATCGGTGAAGCAGCACAATGGGGCCTCTGTATGTGTTTGACTAAATTACATTTCTGTTTTGCTGGAGAAAAGACTGCACTGAAATAGGCAGGCTGCTCCTTGTTCTCCTGGTATGATGTTGCCGCCGTTAATCTGTTCTGATTTCTGCCTTTATAAGCAGAGTTAGAAAAATAAACTGTCTTGTTGGTACCCAGAAGCCACTTGGAAAGTGATGGACATATCTATTTTACTAGAGGTATAAACAGGCTTAGATAGCATAGGGCTTTGTGCAACATCCATAAAGGAGTTTTAGACCTATATTGATGGAAGCAGATGTTTGTGAATGCAAGGAGCTAGAGAAATAACAGGCCTGGGTAACATCTGGGGGTGAGTGGGAAGAATAAGCTTATAAATACAACTCGTGTTCATAAGAGATCAGCTCTAGTAAGTGATCATCTCTCCTATAGGCTTTTCCCTGTCACAAAGGAAAACCATTTGAGGATGTCAGTCATGTTGTCTGGCTTCTCTGGACTATTGGCACAAAAAAGGAGATAATGAATTCTCCTAATGAGTGCTGTTAACACATTTGATTGTACTTCCCACTGCCAGAACAGTGAACCAGCTCTGCTGGTGGAGGGCTCCTGAAACGTGGCCATTGCTTGCTCTTCCCAGGGAGCCAGAGGACATTTCTCCACGGGGAAATCAGACTTGCTGTTGCATGGGACGGGAGCTACCTGCTGCTTCCAATCTGAAAGACTTCCAGAAATTGTCACCTTACCTGAGGCTCTGTGCCAAATTGCTTTGGAAACAGGAAAGAGCATTGCAGATCCACTGAGGTCGATTTCCTCATTGTCCCAAGCAAGGTGTTGGGTTTATTCAGGTTTGGGGGCTGGAGTATAGATTATGTTGCCTATGGACAGCTTCTTTCCTGGACATCACTCCAAGTTCTTCCTGAACTGTTTCCTCTGTCCACTCAGAACTGTCCTACAGTTGGAAAATTGCCTAAGCTGCTCAGGAGGGCCAAGCAGAGTAAAAAAGTAAGGACCACCCAGGAGGTGGCAAGACATTGGAAGCAAAGCAGTGTTTTTGGTGACCAGGTGACCTACGCCTGCCCATCTAGAAATGCCATTGGCACGTGGGTTATAAAACTGTTCTTGCTTTTTCCCCACAGGCCAAGATGACTGGAATGGGACCAGGCCGTCGCTGAAGGCCCCTCCAGCTAGGCCGGTGAAGGGAGCATACAGAGAGCACCCATATGGACGTTATTAAAAACAAACATGAGGGGAAAATATCAGTTATGAGCAAAGTTGTTACTGATTTCTTGTATCTCCCAGGATTCCTGTTGCTTTACCCACAACAGACAAGTAATTGTCTAAGTGTTTTTCTTCGTGGTCCCCTTCTTCTCCCCCACCTTACTCCATTCTTAACTCTGCATTCTGGCTTCTGTATGTAGTATTTTAAAATGAGTTAAAATAGATTTAGGAATATCGAATTAATTTTTTAAGTGTGTAGATGCTTTTTTTCTTTGTTGTTTAAATATAAACAGAAATGTACCTTTTCTAATAAAACAGAAGTTGAGTAAAAAAAAAAACCACAAACCTGTTAGTTTCAAAAGTGACATTGCTTGCTTAAAGGTTCTGAAGTTAAGGCTTGTTAACTTTCTCTTAGTTTTGACTTGAGGCATCCCGTAAAGTTGTAGTTGCAGAATCCCAAACTAGGCTACATTTCAAAATTCAGGGCTGTTTAAGATTTAAAATCACAAACGTTAACGGCAGTAGGTGCCACCATGTAAAAGTGAGCTCAGACGTCTCTAAAAATGTTTCCTTTAAAAGCACATGGCGGTTGAATCTTAAGGTTAAATTTTAATATGAAAGATCCTCATGAATTAAATAGTTGATGCAATTTTTAACGTTAATTGACTTAAAAACAACAACAGCAAAATTAGGTTCGTAAAACTGACTTTTTCATTATGTGGGTTTTGAAATCTAGCCCCAGACATACAGTGTTGAGAGATACTTAGTGGGAAGTAGGTTTCGAAGCGGTTGATACGGGGAGAGGGGCTGGCCACTTGAATTTGATGCAGAGCTTTTTAGTCACGAACAACCTTTCAGTAATAGTACTAATAATTAACATTTCAGTATTTAAAAAGGCAAAGTATTTTGTCCATCTGAGATTCTACACTCCATGAAAAGCTCACTTGGACACTGGGGCCAAAAGCTGATGATTTTCTTAAGTTGACGGTTGTCAATATTGAACTGTTACCAAGGTAGTTAGTCAAGTATGTCTCAACACTAGCATGATATAAAAAGGGACACTGCAGCTGAATGAAAAAGGAATCAAAATCCACTTTGTACATAAGTTAAAGTCCTAATTGGATTTGTACCGTCCTCCCATTTTGTTCTTGGAAGATTAAATGCTACATGTGTAAGTCTGCCTAAATAGGTAGCTTAAACTTATGTCAAAATGTCTGCAGCAGTTTGTCAATAAAGTTTAGTCCTTTTTTAATCAAAGTAAATGTGATGAATTGTCATTTTTTTGGGTGGACAATAAAATAGTTTTCTCTTTCAAATAAACTTAAATTAACTCTAAAGTTAATGGGCTTGTTAAAAGTTGGAGACATTCTTAAAAGTGGTGGGGGGGTATTTTATTTTAAGTTTACCAAAAAAAAGTTTATGAGTTGTTAAGTTTTAGTTTAAAAATAACCAAAGCTTTTTCACCCCCTGGAAGTTGTTGAAAGCAGTTTTATCCAGTCCTTATCACAAGCTCTAATTTTTGGAGAGAAAAATCCAACTAAGTTGAAACTTGGATTGGTTTCCATACATAGGCCTCAGTACTTAAAGTTCCAGCCATCCTAGTTTGCACCTTCTGTAGAGCCTGTAGGTGGCCCTAAGAGTGACACCAAATAATCTCTGTGAACTTGGAGAGGGATAGCACTTGCCTTTAGATAATGACAATTCAGCAAACCCTGGGTGCCCTTAAGGGTTTCCCTTCCAATCCCAGAAATGCTGTTAATAAATCAACTGGGCTGGGGCAGGATGTGGCATGATAGCCTGGCTCTGAACCTCCCTCCTGAGAGACCAAGAGAGGAAATGATGGAATTGGTTGACCCTGTTTCCACTCCTCTACATTAATTCTCAGGGTTCTCATGCCTTCCCTAAGGGAGCCACCTAAACTGCTCGGGGGTGAAAAATCCTCTTGTATGAAGTGCCAAGCTGCCTGCAGCAGTGCATGATGGACATTTTTTTTCTTTTTAAAACACACCAACAAAAAAATGTATTTGTAGATTGTGATAAAGTGTAAATAACTGAATTTTCAACCATGGTTTGAAGTCAGCTTTCAGGGCATTATGTCTTGTTTTGATGAAAAGAGATCACTCTATACCCCCCTTTTTAAAGGAAAATTATCGCAAGAGAATCAGGATGTGTAAAGCTAACATGCATCGCAAAAAACCAAAGGTAACCTAAATGTCTGATTTTAATAGCACATATTTCTCTTTTACATAAACTGTGACAGCAACTTGCATAAACAATTCTTTAGCTGTTAATTTTAATGTTAAAACTTTGCAAAACTTGTTTAATAAAAATAGCTGTAAAAAGAAAAACCATATGCTGCCGCATAAATTAGCCATAACTCTTAATAATCCTGCCCATCACAAGTGAACTGTAATGTAACCTGGGCACAAAGTCTGACATCTTAAATGACACATTGTAAAATTTCAATGACTGTAGTTTAGACCTGCTGCTCCCCAAAGTAAAGCTTTCTGCTCAGCTATTTTAAAATGTACAAGGATGTGAGCCCCTATAGGTCCCCGTATTGATATTCACAATGAAATGTTAGTTAAAATTTCTTTAAAGTTGCATGTTTCTCTCCTGTAATGTGTAAACTGCATGCAGGATCTCTATCTTTTATTTTGTATGTCTTTAGAACTTCCTCTTTAAAAGACTTATCTCTTACTTCTCCATTTTCAGGTGATTGAAAACTCCTGAGGCATTTCTTGGAGTAGAATGGGTAGTGAAGACCCATGTCAGGTATGTTAAGGTGGCTTTCTATTAAGGATATTGGACTTTTATCGTAACTAAAACAGTTTTGCCAGGTGGTAGCCTGGGAGGTAATCAATGGGCAAATCTTGCTTGTGTGTACTTTGTACCATATTTACAACCTGACCATGCTTTTACGTTGGTTTACAGTCCATATTGAATTTACTTGCAATGACCAGACTGTCAGCTTACATCTTTTGAGTCCCACTGTATTTTGTCAATAACCTGATAAGGTGGTGTTTCATTTGGAGTTCATTGGTTATAAGCAACAAAGTGACTGGCTCATGTAAATGAAAGGGAATTTATTGGAAGGATATTAGGGGTCCGCAGATTTAATGTGAAGGCTAGAAAATCTTGCTTGGGAACCAGAGTGGCTACAGCGAACTGGGACAGCAGTGGTAGACCACAGGAGTGGTTCTAAAGCTGGGATTAGCTCCTTGGACACTATTGCTGGAATGAGTACACTCTTAGCCATGTTTGGTTTCAAGGTTCAAGTTCTAGAGAGGCAAAGTGTCAGACTGGATTAGCTTGAGTCACATGCCCGTACTTCACCAGTATGCAGTAAGAAAATAATTCCTCAAAAGGAAGTCAGGGTGTTATTAGGAAAGAAATAGATACTGAGCAACCAAACGACAGTTATTCAGTAATAACCGTATTTTACAGAAGTAACTGAGACTTAATGAGGGTAAGTGACTTCCCAGGATTACATAATTAGTGTGGGTGGTAATCAAGCCCAAGTTTATGTGTTGCCAGAACCTAACATCTTACCTCTCATACTATACCACTTTTAATCTAAGGAAGGGGTATTTCTCACGCAGAAGAGACCCCTGGTTAGAGACATTGTGGTGTAGTAGAAAGGACATGGAACCTGAGAAACCTGGAGTTGAATCTATGAGCTATCTTTTGTTTGGTGACCTAAAACACATCACTTACTTCCACATCTGAGAAGGAAGACAGTGATAATGTACACTTCACAGTGGTTGGCAAACTGAAGGAGTTCAAATATATATAAGGCCAACCAATTCCGTGCCCTATACATAGTAAATATTAGTCTTTTTCCCTAAAAAATTTTAACTCCCTGGTTGGGTAGTTGGGGGCTCTGACAACTGAGTGAGCCTTCCTATTGATTTTTTCTCTGCCCCTGAGTAAGTTGTTAGGGTTATGAGGGCACTGAGGAGAAAGGATCCAACTAGGTAGGCCAAAGATACTGTGTCCTTTGACAGTGAAATTTGCCTTCTTGGAGATCATTTCTTCCACACCCACCTCTCGGCCAGGAGCCTCTGCGATACGGAGGCTTTAAGGAGGACCATGTGTACTGAGCATGGTTCTGTGCATCCAGAAGTCCTAAGTTTGATACTGGTCACATGAATGGTTAGAAAATTTTAGGGGAAAGTCCCTGAATGCAGAGAATTTAGTCTCAACTCTTCCTAAGGTAGTCTTAAGAGCAGAATTTTGGGGAAACGTCTTTCTTTATTTGGCCTGTAATTTGTGCTTGGAAAGGCAAGTTCCATTGTTGGCAGACCCAGGCCTGCCAGTGGTCTGCCTATTCTGGGTGTGCAGTTTCGGTCCCAGTGTTTTCTGTCACTACCTGTGAACTTTATTACATCTATAAGTTTTAGAGCCAGGGAAGACTGGGGACCTGTCCTGGCTCTGCCTCATCATAGCCCTTGTCTTTGTTTTAACAACCAGAAAAAAACCCTTACCCCCTGTCTCATTTCTTTCTTTCTTTCTTTTTTTTTTTAAGCATAATGAACATCTTTTTTTTTTTTTTTTTTTTTCCCGCTGTGTCACACGACTTGCAGGATCCTAGCTCCCCGACCAGGGATTGAACCTGGGTCATGGCTGTGAAAGCACCGAGTCCCAACCACTGGACCACCAGGGAATTCCCTGTGTCATTTCTTTTTATGATTTGAATTTTATTTTAGTTATTATTTTTTTTTATATAGCAGGTCTGTGTCTTATTTCTTTATCATTAAATGGAGTTGATAATAATAGCTAACATGTATCACTATGTGCATCATAATATCCTAAGCAGTTAATAAAAACTATCTCATTTGGTCCTCTCTACCTTTTTCTTTTTTAATTGAGATAAAATTCACATAACATAAAATTTACCATTGTAATCATTTTAAAATGCACAGTTCAGTGGTTATTAGAATATTCACAGTGCTGTATGAGCATTATCACTATTTAATTCCAGAAAATTTCCATTGCCCCAAAAGAATCTCATACGTGTTAGTAGTCACTCCCAATTCCCCTCTCTCCCACTAAGCTACTTTCTGTTTCTGTGGATTTCCCTATTCTGGACATTTCATATAAATGGAATCATATTATATGTGCCTTTTGTGATTGGTTTCTTTGACTTTGCATAATGTTTTCAAGGTTCACGCATGTTATAGTACATATCAGTACTTCATATAGTGATAGGACACAATATTACTTCCCAAAGCAGCCCATTTCATTTAAGACAGCTCCAAGTATTAGAAGTTTTCCCTCATTTTGAATGTCACTCTAGTAGCTTATACTGATTCTATTTTGGACTTCTGAAGGGATTCCTATCATGTATTTGAAGATTTTTTTTTTTTTTTTTTGATTTTTGGCTGCATTGGGTCTTTGTTGCTGCATGCGGGCTTTCTCTAGTTGCAGCCAGAGGGGGCTACTCTTTGTTGCAGTGCGTGGGCTTCTCACTGTGGTGGCTTCTCTTGTTGTGGAGCACAGGCGCTCGGGCTTCAGTAGTTGTGGCACAAGGGCTCAGTAGTTGTGGCTCGCGAGCTCTAGAGTGCAGGCTCAGTAGTTGTGGTGCACAGGCTTAGTTGCTCCACAGCATGTGGGATCTTCCTGGACCAGCGCTCAAACCCGTGTCCCCTGCATCAGCAGGCAGATTCTTAACCACTGCGCCACCAGGGAAGTCCCTGAAGATCATTTTCACTCATGTTTCTTTCCCAGCTCTAAAAGTTATTTGTTAGACTTGCTAGATCTGATTTTCAAGAAAAACTAGAAATTTGGATTTTATATACTGCCAGTTGGTTAATGTTTGCTTAGGTTTGTGTCAGTCCCTGTAAAACATATGCTGCAAGCCAAATTCTGCCCATCACCTGCCAGTTGCAGCTGCTGGTTAGCTTCTATTAATACAGATTAAAAGGCATATTAGGATTATTGAGATATAGTTCATATACCAAACTATTCACTCATTTAAAGTGTACGATTCGGGGGTTTTTAGTATATACAAGAGTTGTACAATCATCAACACAATCAATATTAGAACGTCTTTCTCACCCCAGAAAAGAAATCCTGTGCCCATTAAGCCATTTCCCCACAATCAGCTTATCCTTTCTAGCTCTAAGCAACCATTAGTCCATGTTCTGTCTCTATCACCTTGTCTATTCTGGACACTTCATAAAGTGGAATTATACAACATATAATCTTTAATGACTGGCTTCTTTCACTTAGCATAATGTTTTCAAGCCTCATACGTGTTGTAGCATGTTGTCAGTACTTCCTTTTATTGTCAAATACTATTTCATTATATGCATATACCACATTTTATTTATCCATTTACCACTTTTTGGCTAATATGAATAATTCTTCTATGAACATTCATGTACAGGTTTTTGTGTGGACATATGTTTTCAATTTCTTGGATGTATACCTAGGAGAGGAATTGCTAGGTCATATGGTAACTCTTTGTTTAACTTTTTGAGGAACTGCCCATCTGTTTTACACAGAGACTACACCATTCCTACCAGCAATGTATGAGGTTTCTAATTTCTCCACATCCTTACCAACACTTGCTATTTTCTTTTTGTTTGTTACAGCTATCCTGCTGGGTGTGAATTGGTATCTCATTGTGGTTTTGATTTGCATTTCCCTAATGAATAATGTCATTGAGCATCTTTTCATGTACTTATCCACCATTTTGTTTATCTTCTTTAGAGAAATGTTTATTTAAATCTTCTGTCAATTTTTAAATTGGACGATTTGTCTTTTTATTATTGAATTGTAAGTTCATTATATAGTTGGATGATGGACTCTTATCGTATATGAGATTTGCAAGTATTTTCTCCTATTCTGTGAGTTCTCTTTTTATTTTCTTTGAAACACAGAAGTTTTTCATTTTGATGAAGTCCAATTTATCTGTTGTTTTCTTTCATTGCTTGTGCTTTTGGTGTCATAGGTAAGAAGCCATTGTCTCATTCATGGTCCTGAAATTTTATACCTTTTTCCTTCCAAGAGTTTTATAGTTTTAATTCTTACATTTAGGCCTATGATCCATTTTGCGTTAATTTTTTTTTTTAAATTAATTTATTTTTTTTGCGGTATGCGGGCCTCTCACTGTTGTGGCCTCTCCCGTTACGGAGCACAGACTCCGGACACGCAGGCTCAGTGGCCATGGCTCACGGGCCCAGCCGCTCTGCGGCATGTGGGATCCTCCCAGACCGGGGCACGAACCCGTGTCCCCTGCATCGGCAGGCGGACTCTCAACCACTGCGCCACCAGGGAAGCCCGCATTTTGCGTTAATTTTTGTATATGGAATGAGGTGGGGGGTTCATATTCGTTTGCATGTGGATATCCATTTGTCTCAGCACCATTTATTGAAAAAGACTGTTCTTCCCCCATTGAATGATCTTGGCATCCTGGTTGGAAATCAATTGACTATAGAGGTATAGATCTATTCCCCTTTGAAGTAGGTATTACTTAAAGTGATTGATATAATTTTTGGCGTATAGTAGCTACTCAATAATAAATAATAGCTGACTGGACTATTTTGGCATCAATAAGAGCTAGTAAGTGGTGGGGCTAGGATTTGATCCCAGGTATGGGTGACCCCAAATCATGTCTGTAATACTGCAGGCTGCTAAAGTGGAAATGAGGCTGTTCTAGCTGCTATGCCTGGCCATACGTAGTTCTCCAGAGGCTCAAAGGCTGAGGCCCTACATGCCCTTCCCCCACCATCAGCCTCCCTTGCTCCTCCCCGCATCTCCCTCCAGGGTTTCCAGGGTACTCTTATAGATGACACTTGCTGCTAAGGGAACTCTCTCACCCTTCCTTACCTAGGGATATGACAGTATTCAGATAGCCTTAGGGTTTGTCCACTCTTGCTTTCTCTCCTACCACTTCCCCCTCCTGTCCCAGGCTAAGAATGTAGGTGAAGATGCATCAGCAACTGCTAGGGCTTTCTGGCCACCAAGGATGAAGCAGACTCAGACTGTGTTTTTTTTCAGGAACAGCAGCCTGAGAGTTAGGACCCATAAGGCTTCTTGCCTATACGTATGCAGAGTGCTCCCGAACCAAGTGAACTAGGGGGATAAAGGTAGTGATGGTGGATATTTTGCTCAGATATTTGAAGCTTAAATAATCCCTCCCTGACCTCAAACCTCTGCGGCTGTATGTCGCCCAAAGATCATTTGAGTTAGAATTCATAAGGCAGCACGTGGGCTCCCTTTTTCTTGCTATGTTCTCGTGCTTTGTGTGAGCCTATACAGGCTGCTGTTAGCTGGCAGAGTTACTATTAAGTAGTCATTTTAATTTTCCCTCATTTTATTACTTTTCTGTCTATTCGCATTAATTGGTCTTGACCCCATTTTTTTAAAAGGAGAAAGTGATGTAGAGAAAATAGGCAGCTTTGCCTGGCTAAGGGAGAAGAAAATTTAATTTGCATGTCTACTGTGTCTCTGTTTTTGTAAATGAGGCAGCTGTTACTAGGAGAGGTGAAGTAATTTACCACAGTTGTATTGCGAGTTGTGGAGGAGGTCCACATCAGCATTTTTGTATACCAAAGCCCATTCTTTATGCTGAAAGCATGCTGCTTCTATAAGATGAACACCATATTTCATTGACACTGAGGCCATGTATTATAAGATGCATCATTAAATACTGCGAAGAAATAAAAAATACTGCCAGTTAAACTGACACAGTGTTTTGTTTTCATATAAGTGTAAGATGAGTCCTGATTTCAGAAATGTTAAAATCTGAAAAAAGGTTACTTAGCTATTATTGCATTTTTGTCAATTCTAACATTCTTTACTGTGTACCATGCACTGTCTGCTCCACCTGTAAAGTAGCTATTATTATCCCACTTTTACACAGTTTAACACATTTTTACATAGTGCAACTAGCTTTGGAACCTTAGATGGGTTATCCCCTCCAAGTCTCAGTTTCATCATCTATAAAATGGGAGGATAATATCATTTATTTTATAACATTGTTGTAAAGATTGGGTGAATTAATGCATGTAAAACATTCAACATGACATGTAATAAGCACCCAGTCAGTACATGTTAGCTGTAAACAGAGGCTAGGAGAGTAAGTTACTGCCGATTTTGAAAAGCTAAATTTTAGTCAAGGGATTTGGACACTATTCTAAAGTTTAGGGAGCTATTTTAAGGCCTTAAGTAGGGGAGTGACTTGAACACACTCGTGTTTGCCCTTGTGCTGGCAAATTGGGGAAGTAAGGGAAGCAGAAGGGAATCATCTTCCATAAAGTGCACCACCCTTTGTGGGAGAGCAAAGGAGGTGTTCTCCCCTCCCCATGCCTGACTTCTGCTCCCTCTTACCTAAAAGCCATATGGTTCTTACCTTTTTCAGAAAGAATAACCTTCTCTCCTCTTAGATATTTGGGCTCTTTGAGGGTGGGGTGTTAGGCCTTCACCATATCTTGAGGGCATCATCCTGTATCCTATCCCTTTCACCCACCCTGTGAATTAGAGACTAAAACTCTGTGAGTCTCCACTGATGGAAACTTCACTCTTAAGGAATTATTAAGCAAGGCTTTGCTTCACCACTTTTAAGTCTTAAATGAATGAAGTCTCTGCCTCCATTTTAAGCTCTTAATTCTGTGCTAACTCTCCGGGGAGTATCATATTGCAGCATCCCATGTAATTCTCACAACTCTGTGAAGTGAGGATTATCCTGGGAAACTGACATGCACAGGTTAGGATGACCACAGGGTCCAAGAACTAGAGTTCAGACCCTAGTCTTTCTGCTACTACTTAGCTGCCTCCTGGTCTTTCCTCTGTACCTACAGTGGCCACCAGAAGATCAGCTTACACTGAAAGTAGTTCCGGGCTTTGATATACAGGATGTATGGTGCCCCTAGCTTGGTTTCCAGATTCCTGAAGTTAAAAGAAGTGGATCCTTCTTTGCCCTCCCTTTTTCTCTCTCTCTGGACCCTCATGTACCTGCTGCTCTCTGGATTAATTGTCATTGCATGTTTAAAGCTAGCAAGCATCTGATGAATATTTAATAGCCTTGAGCAGACAGGCTGCATACAGTTGTCTGAGACAGCAGCTGCTGGGGGGAAGGGGAGGAAGCACAGTGCACTGCCTAACTGCGCATTCTTTTGTTCCCTGGCCTCAGCCCTTGGGAGCAAAGACCTATGGTGGGCACTGCACCCTAGTCCTATTGTGGCCTGATAGCTCCCCTGGGCTCCCAATGAGGCTGCATTCAAGTAGTAGACCAAACCCTTTTGTTTGAGGTAATGAGCAGATATGTTCACTGACCTCTAAAAATCAATTTTCTAACCCCCAGGCTGGAGGTCTTCTGCTCAATAGCCTGTTATGGCTCTGGGGCTGAGGATGTGTTCTCTTCCAGAGAACACTAGCTCTCTCTTCTAAAAGGAGGGAGCCTTGTATCTGAAAGGGATTTGAGTTTCATAACCGTGCTGCTGGAGGTTAGCTTCTTGACATTCCTTGACTACAAATCCAGCAGCTTCTCAGCAGTAGGTGTACTTCTCCCTCCTAGCCTAAGCTGTGCTGGTTGTCTTTGGCTGCATCTCAGGCAGCAGTGGGCAGGTAGGAGTTCTCAGATAGGTACACAAGCTGTCACAGTGCTTCCCCCCACTAGACCAGGGAACTTTTTACTTCAAGGAGGCCTTGTCATTTCCAGGTCAGATTGGGAGAGGTTGTGGGGACTCCTGAAGAAAGACAGCGCGTTTGACATGTTTCCAGGCAGAGTGTGAGGTACAGCCAGGCTGTCAGCCCAGATGAATCACCAAAGTAGAACACATTGCTGGAAAATTGGGGACTGTTTACGTTCTTAATACTGCATTAAGATGCCTGGATTAGCTATTCCCTTGTCAACCTTGGGAGCCTACCTTGGCCCACCTCAGGATAGCCAGTCTCTTCACCAGGCACATAAGGAATTTGAGATGGATGAGTTTGGGTTTAGATACAGAGCTAATTTTTCTCTGCTTTCCTCTGGCTCCTGCAGCCTTCGTGCTTCCTACTTACAGCCCAGCTTTAGGTATAAAATGGGGTGCTCCCCATTTCTCAGTCTCTCCAGGGTTGGAATGTAGGAAACAAGTTCTGCATCTGCCTTTGAGAAATAGAAATACCTTGTGCTCTGATATGATTCTTCATAAGCTTTTCTGCAGAGATCAGTATGAATGACCCCTTTCATTCTTTTTTTAAAAAATACATTCATTATTATAAATTGGAACACCTACTATGTGCTAGGCAATGGAGAGTCAGTGGCAAGTGAACAAGGTAAAATTGGTCCCTGACCTCGTGGAGCTTATAGTGTATTTGGGGACACAGACACTAAACATATTAATCTCATAAATAGCATAAATCATCTCAGTTGTGACATATGCTGTGAAAGAAAGGAACGGGTGCTATGAGGGTATACAACAGGAGCTAACCTAGCTCTGGGGTTTTCCTTGAAGAAATGATGTTTAAGCTGACATCTAAAGGCAGAGTTAACTAAGCAGAGAGTTTGGGAGATGGTTTGGGGAAAGGGCATGAAAACACATTCTAGGCAAAGTGTAGGACTGAGGCAGGTTCAAGGTGAGGTGGAAATCTGGGGCTTATGCTATGGTCATCACTGAAGACCACTGAATTCCAGTAGTGAGGGGTGACACGATTAGATGTCTGCTTTTTAAACTTCACTTGCTGCTGAGTGGAGAATGGGTTATGGGGACCTATGAGGAAAGACATGAATGAGAAAGACCTACGCTGGAGAAATGAATGGATTCAAGAACTTCAGAGATAGAATGATTGATTAGATGTGGGAGAATAGGGACGTACCAGTGAGGGCCCCCAAGTTACTGGCTTGAAAAACTGGGGCTTTTTTTTTTTTTTTTTTAAGATAAAGAGCACAGCTACAGGCTTTGGCATAAGATTAGGGCTCTGACCTGTGCCCCAGGCTTAGGATGTGTCTCTCCTGTGGATAACGCCGAGAACTGGGGGCTAGGAAGAACCCCTCATAAGGCCAGAAGAGGTGGACCCCGGAGCCTAGGATTGAGGTACTAATAATAGCTACGAGAAGATTCCTGTTCCCCATTCCCTTTCTTTCAAGAGATTTAAAGCTCTTTGTCAATCGTTATCTTTTTCACATCTCTGAGAGAGCAGAGATTATTTTCCCCTTAATATAGCTGGAGGCCCCAAAGCTTGTATAGTTAAAGGCCCCAAAGGTCTAGGTGATTCTGCCCCAGATCACTCAGCTCAGGCATGGCCAAGGATGGGAGGTGTGAGGTGTGAGTCTCCATTTTCATTGCCTGACGGATAGCAAAAGGAGCTCATAGGCTGTGGACTTCTGTTTTCTACCCACCTGTGTACCTAAAAACCTTGTCCTGAATGCAGCAACGGGGGTTGTGCTGTGGGGTGGGGAGGTTGTGAGGGAGGCAGACCAGCCAAATGGGAGGCTGGGAAGCCCCCGATACAGCAACTTCATGCTTCTTAATTTTCTGCCTATGTCTTTGCAGCATCAGAGGACTCCCGGAAACCAGGAGAGCCGCCTGCTGTGTCAAGGCTGGCCTGAGGGCATTTGCTGAGCACAGAGAGACCCAGGAGAGGAGATCAACAGTCTTTTCCCACCCACCTCTTGATCTGTCTGATTTACCCACAGAAAGCCACCCAGAATCCTCTAAGAGTCCCTAGGCCCAGAATGGAGTCCTTAGGGCTACAGGGGGCTGTGATGCTAACAGTTAAACCTGCTTAGGACTTTAAAGAATTGAAAGGGACTAACAGTATCCTCAGCATGGCCTCCTAGACGTGAATAAACTGGCAGCTCTTACCGTGTCATTCCCAGTTTGCCTGCTTCCCCTTAGTCTCCAGCAGCACTGGCTGGAACACCCTACCACCACCTATTTCCCACCCTACCACACGTGTGTTGTGGATGCCAGCCTTGAACACTTGCAGAGGGCTCCCAGAGAGTGGCTGGTCACCAACTCTGTAACAGGCTGAGGAAAGTCAAGTTAGAAGGTTCGGGTACTTTAGGCAAGTTATTTAACCTCGGAGCCTGTTTTTCTCTTCATTTTTGATTACTAAGGTCCAAAGATCTCCTGAAGGATAGGGTAGGGCTTTTCCCACTTCACTCTGGACTATATCCCTTCCCCAGCAAACATCTGGCACTGAGGAGCTCAATAAAGGTTCAGTCAAGTGATGAATAGTCCCACTCTGGTAGCTTTTATCAGCTTTGGGAGAGAGCCAAAGGAGGTCCCCTGTCTAACTCCCACTCTCTATCCAGCTATATTGGGCTAGCCATTTATCCTAACATTTTCTCTTAAAGGATTGGAAAGTCAGCCTTTCCTAGACTTCTGGTTTCCTGTGGCCAATGCCATAGGCTGGTTTTACACTGAGCACCCGGAGAGGTTAGGGACCCCTCTAATACTACACTCTTCCTTCAATGCCCTCTGGTTATTTATCCCAACAAGGGAACCAGGGGAAGGGCTGAGTTTGGAGAGACCTATCCAGACTGTGCCTGAGGCATTCTAATGAGCTTTGGATTCTGTTCTTAGCAGTAAAGGGACCTTGAAATCGGTTGATTTACTTTGGGCAAGTTGTTTAACCTCTAAGCCCATTTTTATCTTCATTATTGATTAAAATATATAATAGCTAATAATTTATTGAATGCTTAGTTGTACCAGGCACTATGTCAAGCATTTATATGTACTATTTGACTTAATCCTCCA
Organism: Tursiops truncatus; assembly: GCF_011762595.2. NCBI lineage: Eukaryota > Metazoa > Chordata > Mammalia > Artiodactyla > Delphinidae > Tursiops > Tursiops truncatus. The sequence continues at coordinate 158,643,723 of NC_047034.1, read as the reverse complement.
ATCCACTATACTCATTTTACAGATGCGGAAACAGAGGCTCAAAGACGATAAATAACTTGCCTAAGGTTAAAGAAAGGTGCTATCAGACTCTATAGCCCCTGCTTTTGACCTGTTTGTACCTCTTAGAGCCACCAAGTACTTTGAAACAGTAAAGCATTGTGTTTGAGAGATTTATTTAGGGTGACAAACGATCCAGGTTTTACATGACTGAGAAGATTCCTGGGGTATTGAACTTCAGTCCTAAAACCAGGAAAGTCCCAGGCAAACTGAGATGAGTTTGTCAGTCTGTCTGCACTGAGACTCAGTCCAGAGTTGGCCATTGAGGCTTCATTTTCCCTGACTTCTTAGTCACCTACGCCTCATCTTGTGGCCAGTTTCTTTAGCATTTGAGGACCTGCTTCAGTCCAGCAGGCAGGAGAGGAATTTAGGACAGGGGGCAGTTAGGGAATCAGATGGCGTCCTGGTCATGGAAAAATGGAGGTGCAGAACCTGGGTCACTATTTGAGAAGCCAGCGCTAGATTCTAGGCAGACTTACCTTCAACCCCCAGATGCAGGATACCTACTTGGGAGCCATGGAATTACAGGGAAGACCACAAGGGCCAAAGCCAAACATCTAGATTCAAATCCTAGCTCCTCACTTATGTGTATTTTTCTGGGCCTGTTTACTCTGTAAAAGTAGGATAATCGTCCCAATCCACTGAATGGCATCTGAGAAGCAACTGAAATGTGTGTGAAATACTTCACACAGAGTCTATCCAAATACTGCTCAACACTTAGGTGTCCTTCCTCCTCTTTTCCGGCTTGTGTTTCTTACCCAGCCCTGTCACCTGTCGAGTCTTATCACATACTCCCTCCTCCCATTACCACTTGCAGCCCTAGGGATTTTCCTTTGAGAGCCCTGACCCTAGTGGGCCTGGCCCACCCACCCAGCTGCCCTGCATGTCAGTCACCTCGCCTGCAAGCGGAGAAGGGATGACATCAGCTTTTCCCCCTCCCCCATCCAAAGCCTCTGGACTGTTTTGAGCCATAAATATTTTAGCTGGGCCTTTCTCTGGCTGTTGCTGGGGTGATGGACTCTCAGGGGACTGGGGTGGGAGTGTGGAGGCGGGGCTCGGCAGCCTGGGGCCTAGAAGCAGAGCTGGCCCTTGAGGGGCGGGTTTGAAGTCTGGCCAAGAGCCAGTGCTTGCAGCAGCGATTCTGAAGGCTGTTGCTCTGTCTGCCTGCCTTCCCTTTCCTGGGCCCCGCAGAGCCGTTCTTACTGCTTTCCAGGCCCAGCTTTGCCCTCGAGTACCACTTGATCTTGGGTTAATTGCTAAATACCTCTGGGCCTTGATTTTAACATCTGTAACAGAAAAGTCCCTGTTTAAATCACTGTAAGTGGGGAAGGTAAGTCAAAGGAGGTTTTGTAAAAATCCGATGAAACAAGTTTGGTTAGTAAGTCATGATTGGAGCAGCTAGGTCCCACAGCCCTTTCTGATAGACCTGCATGCTGGGGTCCCAGGGCAATGTAGATGCCACTCTAAAGGCTGATAGATGTGGCACTGCCTCCAATTCTCCCCGCCCCCCATTCCTCATGCTGTAGCCCCAGCTCCTTTTCTGAAGTTCCCTGGCCTGGCCCACGGTGTTCTAAGGAGTTTGGCCCTTATGAGTAGAGTTGATGAAAGCCTTTTTTGATTAAGATACAGAAATTCAGGCCCCCAAACTGGATTTGGCCCTCACTCTCTTCTACCACACCCCCCCACCTCCATCCTAGAGCTCTTCAGTCTGAATAGCTGCTAAACTCTAGCTTGCAGCAGCATGCCCACTCCTCTCCTTGGGATGGGTCTAAGAAACAAAAGAGGGCCAGAGAGGGGGCGCCTGGATCCACTCCCTACCCCTACCATCGAGAAGCTCTGGATTGGGTCCAGAATTCCACATCCCCTGCCTAGCCCTGCCCACCAGTTTTCCTGTGGAGCTGGGAGCTGGGCTTCCTTTGTGTCGAGCTCCCTCTGGTGGCTTAGCTGTGCATTGCATAAAATAATAACCTCAAGCGAGACTAAATTGCAGGCCGCCCTGAGAGATGGGATTGTTCTATACCAAGAAGAATCCTTGACCCCAACTCCTGATGACAGCCATTCCATTTCCTATATAGGATTACTCTGCCATATGTTTGCTTCTCTAGGTCATTAATCCTCACAACAATTCAATGACATGAGAATTACCCTAATTTTACAGATGAAACAGGATTAGAGAGGTGAAATCAAATCCAAACTCTTCACTGTATGTAGCCTGTAGTGTTCAGGATCCTCAAGTGATAGGAACTTAGCCTGTTTTTCCAGCCCCATATTCCATTCTCCCAAGCCAAAATGACTTACTCTTCTGGAACATAGCTTACCTCTGGACCTTTGCTCATGCTGTTTTCTCTATCTTCATTGCCCCCACCCCCACACAGTACATTACATACCAAAATCCACACATTTTTGAAAAACTAAAGAAATGCAGGATTTTCTCAAGCTTGCATATATTATCTTTGTAATAACCAAATATTATAAGACATGGATGAGAACAAATGTCTGGATGAGAACAGGTGGGTGAGTGTCCCTGAGATGTGGAAGGTTGGATGGGGAGACTAACGTACGTGGAAGTGAGAATTGCCCAGGAAATTAAAAGAACATGAAGACATCTGGGTTCTCTGGTAGGTTTTTGTAGTGAAAATTCGATGTTGTAAGTATTCTTGCTGGCCAAAGAGCAAATCTCTGGGAAGCTGAGGCAGAGATTCAGGTGACATTTCTTCAAAAGTCACCGATCTTAAATTCACATTAGTTTTCTTGTTACTTAATATATCCATGTTTTAATAACAATAACAGGTGATAACAGGTGATACTTAAATAGCACTTCCCAGGCACCGGGTATGTTCTAAGTACTTTACACAGACTAACTTAATCTTCATCATAATCTCATAAGATAGATACTAATACTACCCTCAGTTTTTTTTCAATTGAGGTATAGTTGGTTTACAATATTAGTTTCAGGTGTACAGCATAGTGGTTCGAAATTTTTATAGACTAGACTCCATTTAAAGTTATTATAACTTTATATTGGCTATATTCCCCGTTCTGTACAATATATCCTTGTAGCTTATTTTATACATAGTAGTTTGTACCTCTTCATCCCCTACCCTTATCTTGCCACTTTCCTCTTCCCTCTCCCCACTGGTAACCACTAGCTTGTTCTCTACACCTGTGAGTTATACTATCCTCACTTTACACTGGGGAAACTAAGGCATAGAGAGGTTAAGTAATTTCCTAAGGTCGTGGACCAAGTAAGTGGTAAAGCCAGGATTTGATTCCATATAAGTCTGGCTCAGAGAAGGTGCTGTGGATAACTACACTTTTAATATTGAAAATATTGCCTTACATTGCCATGAATAAAACTGACACTCCAGGAAGCAGTATTGTGTTTTATCCTGCGGTTTCAGGACCCCCGCTGTGTACCACCAGAGGTCTGCATAATCCAGGGTGAAAACTGATCAGACTTGCCAGCCTTGGCCCCAGAATAACGGGACCAAGGAAGAGATCCCAATTCCTGATATCCAATGACACATGATTGGCCTAGAGCCAGTGGCATTTCCTCAAAAACTCAAGACTCCTGGAAGAGCCAATAGAGAGCAAGTTAATCAGGAAATGAAGACATACAGGAGGGAAGTGAGGGCTTCGAGGTCACAAAACAGTTGAGATGTGGGGCCACAGATCTAGAGGACAAGAACCTAACCAACATCCTGCCATCTTATGATTATTTTCCCAGGGAGCCTGTAGGCGGCAGATGTAAAAGGATTAAGGCCCTAGACGTTTCTGGTAGATACTGAGAAGTGTATATTGTTCTAGATTCTTGCAGTAGCAGTTGTCAGACACTAAACACAAACTGGCTTTTTGTTAACAGCAAAGTCCATAAAGGCTTCAGGTATAACTAGATCAAATGATGCCATCAAGAAAGTGTCTCCTGACTTCTTTTAAATACATTTATTTATTTATTTTTAGTTGTGTTGGGTCTTCATTTCTGTGTGAGGGCTTTCTCTAGTTGCGGCGAGCGGGGACCACTCTTCATCGCGGTGCACGGGCCTCTCACTATCGCGGCCTCTCTTGTTGCGGAGCACAGGTTCCAGATGCGCAGGCTCAGTAGTTGTGGCTCACGGGTCCAGTTGCTCCGCGGCATGTGGGATCTTCCCAGACCAGGGCTCGAACCCGTGTCCCCTGCATTGGCAGGCAGATTCTCAACCACTGCGCCACCAGGGAAGCCCCCTGACTTCTTGACTTTTCTGTGTTTCTTTCATTGTCAGCTAGTTCCCCCCAAAAGGTGGCAAGATAACCACCAAGAACTTCAAGTTTATATTTTATTTCCTTAGCCATCCCAGAGGGGGGAATATTTATTTCCCAGTAGTTCTAGCAAAGATCCCAGGATTGCATCTCATTTGGCCTAATTTGGGTCACTAACACACCTCCACCCTCACCCCAACCAGTCAGTGTAGCCTGATGTGGCAGGGATGGAATGCTTTGATTTGTCAGGCCAGGGTTATCTGCATACACTGAAACTGCAGAGTAAGGCAGCCGCACTAAACCACATGGCCTGAGAGAGTGGGAGGAAAGGTAGATTCCCAAGGGAAAATTGGTATTCTTACCAGAAGAAAGAGGAATGGATGCTGGGCAGGTAAAATCAGTAGTCAACCTGTAGAAGGTGGGCAGGAACCACAGGTCATGGGTTACATGCATAGTGGTCCATTTGAGTGGCCTTACCCTCTTACCCTGGGTTGTACAAATGCCCTCAAATCAATTCAGCAAACGTCTCCTGAGTATTTGCCATGTACAAGGTCCAGTACCTTCCATATAATAGATGCACAGCTAGACAGTCCCCTGCCACCAGCCCCAGTAAGGCAATTACCAGACTCAAGCTACTGCTTTCTCCCTGAGGAGTATAACAGGCAAATTCCTATTCGTCTCTCAGAAACCAGCTCTGATGTCCTCTCCCATGAAGCCTTCTCTTGACTACCTCCCGTCAGGGTTAGTCATCTTCCGTTCACCTCTGAACTTGGTACATACTGCTATTGTTATCACACTGTCATAATTTATTGATTCTCCTCTCTGTCTCCCACTGATGAGTGGCATCTCTGTATCCCCAGTGCCCAAGATATAATAGATGCTCAGAAATGTTTACTGACCTGAGTTAAAATGAGTTCCCAGGAATGTCCCAGCCTCAGTCTTCTATGGAATATTCCTGAAACCCTTTAGCTTCCCTTCCCAACTGGCCTTTTCAAGAGCCAGTTTGCCACTACCTCAATTCAACTGAACTAATCCTACCTGAATGCCTATCTCGTGCCAGGTGGTGTTAGGCTGCTTTGGGGATTCAGTAATTAACAAGATACACTTCAAATTCAGGACTCCAAAGAGGTCAGAAAGAGCTCTTCTAACCAGACTTTCCTTGGCTGGAAAAAGAAAAAGCAGGCTTTGTGATCTGCTTTGTGACCCAGTCATTCTCCCTCCCTGGGCCTCTTTTTCCCCAGAAAGGAAGGCCTGACTTGGTATAAAATCTATAATAGATGTATATGTGTTAAACTCCATATTTCCATTTGCCTAGGCTAAAAACCTCGGAGTAATCCTGATCTTCTCTTTCTTCCACACACCTATCCAAATTTGTCAACAAATCTTGTTGACTTTACCTTCAAATCCAGACTCCAACCATGTCTCATCACCTCACCCAGTCTGGTACAAACTATCAACATCTCTTGCTAAGATCACTGCCAAAGCATCCTGGTCTCCCTGATTCCACCCTTGTGCCACTACAGTCTATTCTCACAGGGCAGCTGGTGATTCTTTAAAAATGGAAGTTCAGGTGGCTTCCCTGGTGGTGCAGTGGTTAAGAATCCGCCTGCCAATGCAGGAGACAGTGGTTTGAGCCCTGCACCGGGAAGTTCCCACATGCCACGGAGCAACAAAGCCTGTGCTCCACAACTACTAAGTCTGTGCACCTAGAGCCTGTGCTCCGCGACAAGAGAAGCCACCGCAATGAGAAGCCCGCACATGGCAATGGAGACCCAATGCAGCCAATAATTAATTAATTAATTAATTAATATAAAAAATGGATGTACAAACCCTCCACTAGCTCCCACCTCATTCAGAGTAAAAGCCACAGGTCCATTCCTTCTCATGTCTGACTCTCATGTCTATTCCATTCCAAGCCACACTGGCCTCCTTGCTGTTTCTTAAACACACCAGGCATGCTTGTACCTGAGGGCCCTTCCAATGACTTTTCCCCTCTGCCTGGACTGCCCGCTTTCTCCAGACATTTGCAGCACTGACTCACTCATTTCCTTCAAGTGTTTGTTCAAAAGTCACCTTCTCAATGAAGCCTACTGACTACCCTGTTTAAAATTGCAACCTCCCATCCCCCTTTCCTGTTTTCCTCCACAGTAATCATTCCCTTCTAACATACTGCAGAATTTACTAATTTTTTTATCCATCTCCTCCCATTTAACTGTAAGCTCTGTGAGTATCTATTAATTAAATATCTACTAAATCATTTAATTAACTATTGTTGTCTATTATGTACCAAAGACTGTGCTAAGTAACGGAGGTACCAGACGATTGAGACGTCTTATAGGTCTTATGAGGGAAGAAATCATAACGGTTGCTAGTAGCAGCTCATTTATCGAGTGCTTCCTCTGTGTTAAGTGCTTGCCATGTATCATGATAGTAATGACAGCGAACATTAATTACAACAGACTCTGAAAAAAACAAAAACAGACTCTGTTCTACATGCATTATTTCACCTTATAGGCCACCAAGGCCTATAAGGTGAATATTACCAGTAAAGAGCAAGAAACAGGATTTCAAGTCTTGGAACTGGCAGAATCAGGAATTGAACTAAGGTGGTGGAAGACGGATAGGGTCAGATGTGATAAATAATTAGAACTTAGGGTCAGCAATACTAGGTGGAAGATTGGATGTGGGGGTAGAAGGAAATGGGGAAATAACTCCCAGGTTTTGATTGGGGTGGACCTAAGAGCAATAAGGCCAAAGAGAAAAGATGAAAGCCCAACTTGGGACGCGATGAGTTTGAGGCGCCGGAGGAACACTCATGGATGCAGGAACCGAGAGGCTATTCCGGCCCCCTCCCTCGGCCCTGAAGAGGTGCTGGGAGAAGGCACGCAAGGTAAGAGAAGAAGGTGAGTTCCCCTCCCTCTCGGGCTTTTCAGCAGCATCTGCAGGAAACGCGTGGGGGACCGCGAGACAAAGAGCGCGCGGGACTGCCTTGGTCCGAGCGGCCCCTTTAAGAAGCGCGCCCCCAGCTTCTAGCCCGCCTTGTATGCAAATTTGGCGGCGAGGCGGGAGCGCGCAGCTGATACCAGGGGACTGGGCTGCGGCGGTTAGTCCTCTCCCGGCCGCCGTCGCCTCCGACATATTGCCCGCTGGAGCTGCGGCGGCGAAGCGGAGAGCGCCGGGGGGAGGAGATGGGTGAGCGGCGCGGGTCCAACTCGGCCCGGGAACGGGCGGGCTCGGGGGTTAGGACGGCCAAGCTGCTAATTGCTCCCCCACGCGGACAGGATCCCGGCGAGGGGAGGGGGAGGGGATGTGGGCGTAGAGGGACCCCGCCCCCTCCTGTCGTTTTGCGGGTGGGGCTTCTGTTGTGGGGGCGGGACATCGGAGCGGTGGGAGGGGCTTCCAAATGCGGAGGCTCCTTGGGGGCTTTGGTGAGGACCCAGTCTTCTGGGCTAGAGTGGGCCGAGGCTTAGCGGCGGGCGCGGCCTTAGTGCTAAGGGCGGAGCTCCTGAGATGTAGGCCCCGGTTCAGGGGCAAACTTTCTGGGCAGTAGGGGCTTTGTACTGGTGAGGTGGGCCTGGAAGGAGACCTTCCAGAAGAAGGGAGCCCACTCTGGAGCGAGGCTTCTGGGCAGAGAGCTTTTATTGGCTTGTGGGCGGGTTTTATGAGCTGACAATTGTGTGTAGGCGGGGCTTCTGGGTTGAGGGGCTTTATGTGGGTGCAGAGCTTCTAAACAGAGGAGAGTGGGTGTGGGCAGAGCATCTGGACTGAGGGTGCCTGTGTGGGATTTTCTAAGCCAGGTACAGTAGTGCATGAACAGAGCTTTGGGGCTGGGGGCTGTTTGGGGCAGAGCTCCCGGACAAGAACTTTTCCGAGACGTGTGGGAAAAACTTACAGGCTGAGAAGCTAGGGCAAGGGGTGTGTGTGTGTGGAGGCTGCTCTGCTGCCATGAGAAGGTATGAACAAGGCTATACCTTTGACTGGGACTGGGGTGGTGCCTTGGAGCTTTGTGCAGGACTTTTGTGCAGGGTGATGCCTGGGAGCTTGGGCTAGACTGCTAAGCCTAGAAAAAGAGGTTGCAGGTCCAAGTTTTGGGTTCACAACCACACCATTCTCCCTTGACACTGTGCTCAGGCCCTGGGTCCTGACTGTGAGAGTCCAGGATGCCCACTGAGCTGGATCTTGGGTCCTGGAGAAAAAACTTCAAGGGTGCCCATAATTGTAAGCCTACAGGGAGTTGTAGTATCTGAAAGGAGCAGTGTACACCAGCGCTAAGAGCGCAGGACCCAGACCCCCAGACTACCTGTGACACAATGTAAACTGAGTTTACCAATCTGTGGAACCTTTCCGGATTCATTCCCTCATCAACAGTTATTGAGCACTTACTTCATGCTGGGCACTGTGGTAGGAGGAGGGGATACAGCAGTGAAAAGGACAGATCAGGATAGTGACCTCACTGGCCTTCCATTCCAGTGGGAAAGATAGACAGTAAATATGTTAACAAATGAATAAGATGAAGAGTGAATTGTGAAAAAATATAGAAATAAGATAGAGAGTTATGGGGGCAGATACTTACAAAATGGCAGGGAATGGCTCTCCAGAGAGTACAGCAAGTGCAGAAGGTAGCAATAAGCTTGGTTTGCTCAAAGAGAGAAAGGCCAGGCTGGCTGAAGCATGGGGGCTAGGCAGGGAATGGTAGGAGATAAGTTGGAAGAGGTGGGCAGGGGCCAGATCATGGGTCTCTGTAACTGAGCGACAAAATGAGACAGCAGGTAACTGGCAGCCAGTATCATTGCTGTTATCCTTGATATATGCCCTCTGGCTTGAGGATCTACCTTATGTCGAGCCCTGCAGGAGGACGAAGAGGTCCCAACAGGACATCCTACTGTCGAAATCCACTCTGTGAGCCAGGATCCTCTGGGGGCTCAGGTGGGGGCCACACTTCCAGCGCATCAGTCACCAGTGTCCGTTCCCGCACCAGGTAAACTACTTTCTGTCTCTTGTGCCTCACTGTGGGCTCTCAGGAGCAATCTGGACAAAGCTCTCCCTGACTGGGCTCTAGGGTGTGATACCCTAGATGCCAGATGGGAGCTTAAAGGGTGGGGAGCAGCAGAAAAGTCCCAGAGGGTGGTCAGTGGGACAGATGGCAGGGGGACATAGTGTAATAAACCCGAAGGCCTGGATTGCAGTTACAGTTCTGCTTCTGATTTGCTGGTGGCTTGGACAAGTTGTCTCCCCTCTCTGGGCCTCCTTTTCTTTATCTGTAAAGTGGACCTAATAATTCTTTCCTTCCTGGGGAATGTTGGAAAGACTGAATCAGCTTATGAATAGGAAAAGGCTCTGTCATCTCCTTTGTCTGACAGGCAGGATTAGGAGGACTCCATCCCTACCCTAAACTGCTTTTCTGGTCCTGCTTTGCAATCCTGTGCCCCAGAAGTGCTTCTTGGTAGGGTTCTCAGGTCAGCTCCTGATGTTGTTCCCTCCCACCCCCAGGAGCAGTTCTGGGACGGGCCTCTCCAGCCCCCCACTGGCCACCCAGACGGTCGTGCCCCTGCAGCACTGCAAGATCCCCGAGCTGCCAGTTCAGGCCAGCATTCTGTTTGAGTTGCAGCTCTTCTTCTGCCAGCTCATAGCCCTCTTCGTCCACTACATCAACATCTACAAGACAGTGTGGTGGTATCCGCCCTCCCACCCGCCCTCCCACACCTCCCTGGTAGGTGCCCAGCTAGGACCCGCTGTGTGTGTGTGTGTGTGTGTGTGTGTGTGTGTGTGTGTGTGTGTGTGTGTGTGTGTGTGTGTGAGTGACATGTTTGGTTTTAGTTTAGCATAGCTTACGCAGAACCCTGTGTGTTTGGCCTCATGCTGGGCATGAGAGGTATAAAAAGAACAGGAAACTGATGATTCCTGAACGCTCACCCCTAGTGTGCTCAGCACCACACTACACAGTGTAATGGTAGCAGAGATGAATCTGACTCAGATTTTGTCTAAAGGAGCACAGAGTCTTAAGTCCTGTGGGGGAGGTGAGTCACAGGCATACATGGCTATTTCAAGGAGAGGAAAGAGCTCTGTGCAGAAGGAGAGGTGCAGGGGCAGGGGCATGGGTGATCAGAGCAAGAGGGCTCACACACCACTCTCTTGTCTCCAGGGACTGTCCCACTTTCCTCCTCTGGGTCCTGTTCTACTCCTCTAGGTATTTTCCTGGTCTGACTCAGCTGGAGGCCTATGAAGGTCAGAGAGTGGGGACAGTCCTGATGGAAAGGACTGGGCAGGGGGAGGTGGGTATGCGAAAAGCCCGTACATGGGCAGGGGGCCCACGTGACCCCCAGCCTCTGCCCCCTGACAGAATTTCCACCTGATCGACTTCAACTTGCTGATGGTGACCACCATTGTTCTGGGCCGCCGCTTCATTGGGTCCATCGTGAAGGAGGTGATTGGGTCCCAGAGGCTGGCTGGGGAACTCTGGGACTCCCCTTTACCCATGGGGGTACCAAGGAGGTGTGCCCAGCCCTTCAACCCTGAGGCATTTCCTTGGGGCTCCCTTTGAACTTGGTTGAAGAGTATTACATCCCATCGGCTCTTGGAGTTTCCTGGGCGTCGAGGGAAAGGATTCACCTTGCCAGGTTCTGCCCAGCCTGCTGCCCCACGTTTCCCCGGGCGGGATCACGGGCCATGCTGGGTGGGATTTGGGCACAGCCCCCATGACCTCCATCCAAGGCCCCATCCCGTCCTATCTCGCCCTGACCCAGGCTTCTCAGAGGGGGAAGGTCTCCCTCTTTCGCTCCATCATGCTGTTCCTCACCCGCTTCACCGTTCTCACGGCAACAGGCTGGAGTCTGTGCCGCTCCCTCATCCACCTCTTCAGGACCTACTCCTTCCTGAACCTCCTGTTCCTCTGCTATCCGTGAGTACCCCTCACTCCACCCCCTCACTGCCCAGCACGTGTTCCTGACCTCTGCCCTGAGTGTGGCTGGGCACTGGGCCCCCGTACCCAGTAGACTCACAGGCAGGCAGCAACAGTACCCTCTCACATTGTCTGACAGTATCGTTCTGAGATCAGGACGATTAGCTTTCTTTTGCAGGAGCAGAAACTGAGACGGCAGGCATAATTTCCCCAAGGTGCCCTCAAGGGGGAGGTCAGAAGGGGACTCAGATCTGAGTGTATATCCCACAGCTCCTGAGGGGGTATGCACGGGCTTCATCTTCCTCTCTCTTCCTTTCCTCTCTCTCTGGTTCTTTCTCTTTCTCTGTCTCTTTGCATATCTTAGTGTTTATGTAGTCTCTCGGTGCCTCCCCCAGGTATGTATGCTTGCAAGCACCTGGGTGCACGCATGTTTCTGTGTGGGTGTCTGTGCATGAAGCGTGTGTGTGTGTGTGTGTGTGTGTGTGTGTATCTTCACATGCATATCCGTATGTCTGTCTGTGTGTCTGCTTTGCTCACTCACTTCCTCCGTCTTGCCAGAACCCAGATTGTTGAGGATGGAAAGATAGTGTCTGGGAGGAGCACAGGCCTGCCCCTTTCTAGACTAGAATTGGGGAGAGCTTTGGCAAGATGTCCACTCTGGCTGTTTCTGGGGCAGGCTGCTGGCTGCCTGGGCATTAACAGTCATTTCCCAAGCCCTGGGCTTTCTGAGTCATGAACTTCCTCAGGCTGGGTCACCTCTGTTCCCTGGGAAGCTTCAGAACTGGACACTCGTCTCTCCCCTGCGTGATCAAAAGGTCACTGTCATGGTAGGAGCCAAATCACACTTGCTTTAGTTATAACTAGTTTTTAATTATAAGAGTGATACATGTGTCACGTAACAATATTAAACTTTACAGAAGCTTTTAACTTAGTAAATGGAAGTCCCACATAATCTCAGTCCTCCAGAAAACCATTATCTTGCAGCATGTCCTTCTAAATTTTTTCTGTGCAAGTACCCACACATATACATTTTTTAAAAACAGAAAAATAGGGTTAATCTCTATGCATGATAATGTATAATTTATTACACGTTCACATAGTCATATAACTTGGATATTTTCCTATGGCAGTATATATGGGTCTGCCTCAGTTGTTTAAATGGCCTCATAGTATTCCATTGAATTGACTTTTCACAATTGGTTTTGTTTGTCTTCTGTTGGTGGACTTGTGAGTTGTTTCTAGCTTTTCCCTATTGGAAACAATGAGGCAGGGAACATTCTTTTGCATACATCTCTGCACACTTGTCCAAAATTTCTGTACAACAGATTCCCAGAAGTAGAATTATTGCACCAAAAGCTATGTTTTACATTTTTGATAGATATCAACAAATGGCCCTCCAAGGTTGTACTGATTAGAAATGTCAACAGTTGCCTTAATTTGACACTTTCTGGTGACTACTCAGACATCACCCAGTGTTCATATTTTGCTTTATTTTATATTATTTAATCTTTAAATTTTTATTACTATAAGACACATATATCATAAAAAAATCAAATTCAATAGTGCTAAAAAACTTGATGATGGGAATTCTCTGGTGGTCCAATGGTTAGGACTCCATGCTTTCACTGCTGAGGGTGTGGGTTCAATCCCTAGTCAGGGATCTAAGATCCCACGAGGTGTGGTGTGGCCAAAAGAAAAAAAAAGCTTATGATGAGAAACAGCCTTTAATCCCACCCTCCAGATTTTTAGTCCCACTTCTCAAAAGCAACCTCTTTTACTGTTTCTGGTTTTAAGTGTTCTCTGAGTTACCTCCATAATTTTAATATCCTTATGCTTTTGTTTATTTCTTTACACATTTATTTATTGATTTTATAATTGGGTAATAGGTTCACATCATTAAAACTGAAAAACAGATAAAAGAGCATAGAATGAAAAATTCTTCCCTTGACTCCTGTCTCCCAGCTACCCAGTTTCCCTTCCACTCTTAGAAGGAAGGGAACCTAACCACCACGAGGTAACCGCCATGTTTCTGGTTTCTTATATATCCTGCATATACAAGCATACCACACACACACACACACACACACACACACACACACACACACACACACACACACACACACACACACACACACACGTACACACGCACACATGCACATATACATTGATTCCCTGCATTGACAGATGAAGATTTACTTCACCTTCTATCCGTACTGTTCCTAGTATTTGATAATTGTTATTATTTTTAATTTTCTGTTGGGCCTCTTTTTCAATAATATGAGTATGCCTGTGTTTTTTATTCCATCAACAATAGTCAGTGTCTTAATCCCTTTTATGTAAGAACATAATATTAGGAGCCCTGTCCATTGGCTTTTCCTCCCCTCTTCCTCCTATCACTTCCTGGCAGCTGTACTCTTATATTGTCATGCTTGACATTCACATTCTCCTATATAGCCACATTTAAGTCTTCCATTCTTTGTCTAAGGCTAATTCTAAAAATTAAAAACCAATAAGTGGCCTTGATATTATTGTGAGTATGAAAATATTATTCACTGCAGGACCAAGTAGTGTGCATAGATGATATTCCTTCTCTATATTTACTGAATTATAATCTTGGGCCTCTTAAAAAAAGAATGTTCCTAGTGTCAAGGTCAAATGGTTTCTCTTTTCTTATATTCCATCAATTGCTTAAAACCATGCCACATTTTAGTTTGCTTCATATTTAGATTGTAACTTTCTTATATAGCTTTTTATTTTTCTTGGAGTTTCTAATTGCCTTTCTTTTTTCTTGTTGACAAAAGAATGATGGGCCTTCAACATATCCTCAAGTTTATCCAGCCTGTCAGTCATACTACCTGTTGCCTGGAGTCCATTTTTCCCTCCAAAGACATCCCTCCTGGAGCCCTCCATCCTCCTGCTCCAGTCTGGAGTGGTTGCTCTTTAAGCCTGCTATACAGCTCTCAGCCTGGGACTTCCTTTCCTGCCCTGCTGGGTTGGATCCACTGTTTCTTGGATCCCGTGTCTTCTTCTTTCTTGGTTTTCTCCCTTATTTTGCTGGAGTGCATTATGAGGTAATTTTCTTAACAAGGGGTATATGGGAGGTATATACAGTCTTAGTCCTTGCATGTCTGAAAATGTCTTTATTCTGCCCTCATACTTGATTGATGGTTCGGCCAAATGTCGATTTCTAAGTTCAAATTCATATTCTGTCAGAATTTTGAAGATGTTGCTCCATTGTGTCTAGCATCCAGTGTTTCTAATGAGAAGTCTGATGCTAGTTTGATTCCAGTTACTTTGTGGATGACTTGTTTTTTCCTTTCTGAAAGCTTTTGGGAGCATTCTGTTTATCTTTTGATTATTTGAAATTTCACAAGAATGTGTCTGATATGGAACTTTTGTCATTCATCTTATCAGTACTCTAGGACTTTTTTAACCTGGAGACTTGTGTATTTCTTCAGGTCAGGGAAATTTTCTTCTATTATTTCTTTGATAATGTCTTCCCTTCCATTTTTTCTGTTCTCTCTGGGACTTCTCTGTATTGGATGGTAGACCTCATAGATTGGTCATCTGTTTCTCTTATATTTTCCCTCATACTTTTCATCTTTCTCCCTTTCTTCCTCTCCCTCCATCCCTCCCTCCCCTCTTTCTTTCTCTCTCTGACTCTGTCTCTCTCTTTCTCTATCTATCTTTTTCTCTTTCTTTTTACTTTATCTTTAGGGGGATTTTCTCAACTTCATCTTCCACCTTTTTTATTGAGATTTTTTTCAGCAATCATATTTTTCATTTCTAAGTCCTCTTTCTGGATTTCTGATTGTTCTTTTCTCATAGCATTCTGTTCTTGTTTTAAAGATCTCTTACGTTCCCTCAATTTTGTCTTTCCACTAGGTCAATTTTTCTGTTTCATGCTGCTAGTTTACTAAGTGTAGATAGTTTCTTTGGTTGTCTGTTTACATTTAAGAGTGGAGGACTGAGTGGCTTGGAATGCATTTTCTCTCCCTCTGCCATTGTATACGTGAATGGGAGGTTTGACTGGGAATTCTAAGTATGTGGGCAGGGCACACTGACTGGTAGACTTTGCTTTAGGAAGAGTGAGTGAGGTGCTAATTGTCAAGCTGTGTGCACCCATAGACCAGAAAGGGAAGGGGGGTATTACTGTAGGGTGCCCCCATTAGAGACCTCAGTTCTCCTCAGTTTATTCAGTTTCTTTAGAGAAGAATCTTTCAGGGCAGATTGTGTCAGGTTTGTAGGAGAATAAAGGGAGTGACTCATAAATGAATACAGATCTGTGTTTAATCCCTTTTGTTCAGCCCTGCTTCTCACTTCTACCCTCTATCAAATGTGCCCAGTTCAAGCCAGTCTCTCTTGGGTCACTCTGGGCAGATAAGCTCCTACCCCCGTTGTAACCCTCTCATGGCACATTCTAGACCTACGCTATCCAGTTTAGTAACTTCTAGCTGCCTATTGTTATTAAACATTTGAAATAGGCTAGTTTTAACTGAAATGTGCTGTTAGTGTAAAACGTACACTGGATTCTGAAGACTTAATAGAAAAAAAGAAAGTAAAATATCTCATTCATAAATAATGATTATATATTGAAACGATAATATTTTGCCTATATTGGGTTAAGTAAAATAGAGTATTAAAATTAATTTCTTCTTTTTTTTAATGCGGCTACTAGAAAATTTTTAATTACATGTGTGACTCTCATATTTCTATTGGACTGCGCTACTCTAGATGATGACCTCCTCATCTGTCAACATGTTTCCATCTGCTGTGTAAATTTGTCAGAATCACTTACGTACTGATAACCCTCACTCCCATTCTCTTTGCTGATATGGATTTATTTTCTACTTTTATTTATTTACTTTCTACATTGATACTGTCACATCTAGGATGGAGAGGATGAAAGAGGGTCTGCCATCTTGCATGTGAAGTTGTTTCTAACTTGTGACCTGTCAGAGCAGCTACTCGCTGTTATCAAATAATTTAATTGTATCGGCAGTCCTTCTTAGTGGGAAAGCCAAGAAGATTCTTAAGTACTTGTCCTTAAGGTTGAGTCTGAAGCCCTTGTATGTTCATGTAGGTGCCCCACGCCCTCATTCCCACCAAGTGCCCTGAAGAGTGTTTTGGGAATCCCATTTCAGTGTTCTTTTCTGTCCCACAGAATCATTGACCTCTTTCTTTCCTAAACAAAATTGTATTGATCTACTTTAGGCCAGACACCATGCTGGGCATTGTTGCAAAGATTAAAAGAGAGTATTTATAAAAACACTAGCATAATGCCTGACTGAGCGTAGAGAATCAGTACAAGCTAGGTAACTTAAGGCAAGTTAAGGAAACGGAGGCTCTTAGAGATTATATAACTTGCCCTAAATCACAGCATTGGTAAGTGGCAGAGCTGGGATTTTAATCCTAGCCTATTTGACCCCAAAGGTTATGCTCTTGACCAGAATTCTCTAAGTTATCTTACTTGAACCTTACCCTAGGAGAAGTGGAAGCATTCCCATTCTATAGGCCAGAAAGCAAAAACCCAAAGAGGCTAATTATATGAGTGCCCAAGAACACTCATATATCCCTTCCTGGAAGTTCAGAATAAAGAAAGAGAACATTACTATAGATAAGAAAATGTAGCATTCTCACTGGGTCTGGCTCCTGGCAGCAGCCCAGGGACCCTTCTGGAGCTACGTCTGAGAGCCTGGGGAAATTGAGAGGCCCTAAGCTAAAACAAGGAATGCCTGTCAAGAGCACCTATCATGACGTTCCATGTACTGTGCTTGGCACTTACCCACTTTAATGATCTACTCTTCTGGGCTGTGGGTCTGTCTAGTTTTCTCCTTAAATGATATCAGCCACACACTCTATCTCTTAACTAATTAGCTCCAGCCCTGACCTAGGGGTACTCCTCAGGGGAAGTGGTTTGTACTGTTCAAGGGCCCATTTCAGTGCCTGGCACATAATAGACACACAATAAATATTGTTCCTGAACTGTCCTCCTCTGCAAGCTACAGAGCTGCCCCCATGTGCACCCATGACAATGTCTACCTCTCCTTTGTGGTACCATGTATATTTTCTTTTTTTTTTTTTTAACATCTTTGTTGGGGTATAATTGCTTTACAATGGTGTGTTAGTTTCTGCTTTATAACAAAGTGAATCAGTTATACATATACATATGTTCCCATATCTCTTCCCCATGTATGTTTTCAATTAATGAATTACTTGTAGTATTTGCTGAGTATCTGTCTTGATCACCGGTGCCAGACAGTTCTGGATTTGAATCCCAGCTCTATTACTTCCTTACTAGTTGTGTGAGCTTTCGGACTCCACTCCACCTGTCTGAGTCAAAGCTTCCTCAGCTGAAAAGGGCACAAACTAACAGTACCTAACACAGAGTTAAGAGAAACAAAAGAAGAGAATGCATGTAAAGCACTTAGTACAGTATCTGGAGCACTGGTTGTGCCCAGTGAATGTGGACTGTTAAGATTACTGCTGGGCAGCAATAGTCTGTGAGGGCCGGGACTCGTGTCTTGCTTCCTACTGTATACCTGCCGCTCAGCACAATGCTTGGCATGCACTTAGTGCTAATACATGGGTTGAATGACTGATCATTGGCTGGGAGGCTGGATGGCTAGAGGGACCGGTAGAGTCTCCCCTCTGAACAGCCAGGAGAGCTAAAGCCCAGGAGGAAAGAAGATTCCCTTGGTGGTTAAGAGTTGGGATCCTGGCCCTTGCGCAGGCCTGCCCTCACCACTGTCTTCCCCAGCAGGTTTGGGATGTACATTCCGTTCCTGCAGCTGAACTGTGACCTCCGCAAGACAAACCTCTTCAGCCACATGGCCTCCATGGGTCCCCGGGAGGCGGTCAGTGGCCTGGCACGGAGCCGGGACTACCTGCTGACACTGCGGGAGACGTGGAAGCAGCACACGAGGCAGCTGTACGGCCCGGACGCCATGCCCACCCACGCCTGCTGCCTGTCGCCCAGCCTCATCCGCAGTGAGGTGGAGTTCCTCAAGATGGACTTCAACTGGCGCATGAAGGAGGTGCTGGTCAGCTCCATGCTGAGCGCCTATTACGTGGCCTTTGTGCCTGTTTGGTTCGTGAAGGTGCGTAGCTTGACCCAGGGAGGAAAGGGGCCTCACCCTGCTGCCTGCCCCCCAGGAGCCCTCTTGCTTGCATAAATAACTCTGCTGCTCTTGATGAGATTCCCATATGTGCTCTTGAGGGCCAGAGTGACTCCTGCCTTCATTTTAGAGTGGAAAAAACAAGGCTCGCTGAATGCACGTGGCCCGCACGAGGTCCCCCAGCCAGCGAGGGGGACATGGCATTGTTGTTTGTAATACTTGGTAACGGAAGGCGGCGACTTGGTGTTTCAGTGTGGCGGTTTTGGCACAGGCATGTCACGGTGTCCCGCTTTGTCATTAAGTTCGAAAGGCAGGACTCATCCAGATCTGAGTGACTCCAAAGGCCTGTGCTCTCTCTCTGGCTTGTATGGCCATGTGGGAAGGTACCTCCCCAGCTGGCTTGACACATTTCTCTGAGGATGGGCTGCACTGAATGATTGGGGGTTGAGAGGACTTCATGTCCGTTGGGCACCTACAACCTGCTAGAGCTCTGATGAGTATTATAATCCTCCTCACGCCTCTCAGAGGTGGTTACTCTCATCCTCATTTAACAGATGAGGAAGCTAGCCCAGAGAAGTGAAATGACTTGCCCAAGGTCACATAGTGACTAAGCAGCAGAGCCAAGATTTGAACTCATTTCTGTTGAACCCCAGAGCCTGTTCTCTGGCTCAGAGTGGGAATAATTTTTCTTTGTAGAAAACTGAGTAGTGGGCATAGGGTTTAAGCCCATGATCAAGCCACCTTTGTTAGGTGTTCAGTCCTTCGTCTCAGGCCACCCCGAGGTCTCTCTAGGGCTGTCTTGATCTCCGAGACAGATGGAATCAGGGATGGGGGAGGGAGTGAGGCCGTTATGGGTGTCCAAGGTCTCACCCACCTCCCGCTGCCCCCAGAACACACATTACTATGACAAGCGCTGGTCCTGCGAGCTCTTCCTGCTGGTGTCCATCAGCACCTCGGTGATCCTCATGCAGCACCTGCTGCCTGCCAGCTACTGCGACCTGCTGCATAAGGCCGCTGCCCACCTGGGCTGCTGGCAGAAGGTGGACCCAGCACTGTGCTCCAATGTACTGCAGCACCCGTGAGTCTGCCCTTCTCTGCTCGACCCCAGCCCCCCCTGGTCAGTGTCTGGAGTCACTCACTTCCCTGCTCATCAACTCATTCATTCGATCAGCAAATAGTTATTGAGCATGTCTTGTATGCTAGGCCTTGTGGCCAGAGTGGGATATGGCAGGGCCCAGGAAGGACATGTCTCCTGTCCTTGGGTAACTTGCAGGGTCTTGAAGATGGGAGGAAGGCAGGTGGTAAATTCATAGACTCATTGACTTTCTCATTCACTGACTTAGGTACTTGCTTATTGGCTGATTTGCTCATGCATTCACTCATTGCTTCCCTCCTTCCACTCACTCATCCATCCAATCATTGGCTAATCTACTCTTTCAGAAAGAATTTACTTCTACCTAAGCTGTCCCAGGCCTGGTGCTGTGTATTGGACAAAGGAGCTTGGACTTTGACCTATAGGCAGAGGGGAGCTCTGGAGGGTTTTGAACAGTGGAGGGACCCATTCCAAGGTGTGCCTTAGAAACATCAGTCTGGTAACAGGGTATGGTGCTGTGTTAGTTGATGACATACCCTGGCCAGGGAAGAAAAGCCACAGGGAGGAAATGGCTAAGACGAGACCCCTTGAGGAATTACAGTCTGGTGCGGGTGATAGCCGTGTACACAAAGAGTTAGGATGAGGGGGGTGAGAAAGGCCCAGCTGCGGGATGGCATTGCACTCAGAGCAGAGGCAGAAGTCACCCTGCTCAGGAGCCCTGAGGGGCTGGGCTGTCCTCCCCTCAGCCTGACCCATCCTTCCTGGTGCCTAGCATTTCTACAGCCCTTCATCACCGTCTTTTTACCCCGGTTATGCTAATTTTCCTGCCTGTATTCCCCCATTAGACTGGAAGCTCCTCAAGGCTGGGACCATCTCTGAATCACATCTGAGTCTTGGGCCCAGCACAAGGCCCAGCCGAGAAGAGGCCCCTAGGACAGGTTTGTAGGGGTAGGCGCACAGAGATGCGAAGGCAGGCCGCAGAGGCCAAGCCTCCTGATGTTGGCCCTCCATGCCAGTCAGGGTCCCTTTCAGGCTCTGTCCAGGTGGTCCAGAGAGTGGATGGATATTGCCAAATGGGCTGAAGTGGGGCTTGGCTTAGCCTAAGGCTCTGAGGGCAGGGGAGAGTAGAAAGAGAGTACATGGCTGAATATGAGGATAAACCTGCCCATGGCTCACCATGGTCTTCAGGTAAGATCCAGGCTCCTTCACGTGGCTTCCCATGATGAACTGACTCCTACCAGCCTTTCTGCTCTGTCTCTTCCCATGCCCCAACTCATACTCTGCTCTAGCCAGACCCAACCTCTTCGGATCCTCCAATTCTGTATGTTCTTTTTTTTTTTTTTGGCTGCATTTGGTCTTCGTTGCTGCGCACGGGCTTTCTCTAGTTGTGGCGAGCGGGGGCTACTCTTTGTTGTGGTGCTCGGGCTTCCCATTACAGTGGTTCCTCTTGTTGCAGAGCATGGGCTCTAAGCACACAGGCTTCAGTAGTTGTGGCTCGCGGGCTCTAGAGTGCAGGCACAGTAGTTGTGGTGCATGGGCTCAGTAGTTGTGGCGCATGGGCTCAGTAGTTGTGGCACACGGCCTTAGCTGCTCCACGGCATGTGGGATCTTCCCGGCCCAGGGATCGAACCCGTGTCCCCTGCATTGACAGGCGGATTCTTAACCACTGCGCCACCAGGGACGTCCCTATATGTACTTTTGTATGCAGGCTTTTGCCTATGATGCATGTTTTGCGTGGAGTGACCTTTCCAATTTTCTTTTCCTGTTTAATTCCTATTCATCGTTTAGCACTTTGCGTCCTCCAGGAACACTTTCCTGACCACCCAGGATAGGTTCAGTGTCCCTGCCCTGCCTGTGCTCCTCCTCTGCTGTGTTTGCTTAGTTACTTGCCTGTCATTCCAAGACTAAAGCTCCTGGAGGTCAGGGTCCTTGTCTGTCAAGCCCTCGGCCATCTCCTCACTCCTGGCAAATGCCTGGCTTGTGATAGGTCCAACAGCAAATTTTTTGTGTTTTTTGTATGTGAGCTTTTTTTAAGGTAGAATTTCCATACAGTGAAATTCACAGATCTTGAAGTGTACAATTCCTTGAGTTTTGATAAAGATATACACACCCATGTAACCCTTCCCCCATCAAGATACAGAACATTTCCAGCCCCTCGGAAAATTTCCTTATGGCCCTTCCCAATGACCCCCTCCCCTTGGCAACCATCTTTTCATTTCATTTCACCATAGGTTAGTTTTGCCTATTCTACAGCTTCATGTAAATTAAATCATACAGTAGACATTCTTCTTGGGTCCAGCTTCTTTCATTCAGCATATTGTTTGTGAGGTTCATCCATGTTGTTGCGTATGACATGGTAACTGTTTTTTACATGAAGGAATCAACAGGACAGGAGCATGAGATTGAGCTTCTTGTGGACAGTTATTCTCAGTCCTCTGGCCCAGGACCCTTAGATTTCCTGGGAGATCTCAAAGAACAATGGAAGAGAATTCACTGGTCCCACAACCTTATTCACATGCTCTCTGGGGCGCCTCTGTGCCAAGCCTTGTGGCATGCTCCGAGGACACAGAAATGAACTGGACACCATGCCTTCCCCTTCAGTGCTCCCAGACTAGTGAGGGATACAGGGAAATAAATAAGTGACAACACATTGGGGAAAGTGGACCGGTAGCAGGAGATTCAGGGAGCATTTAAAAGATGCTGAACTCTGTGGGATAAGGCATCTGGAAGAGCAGCCCAGCTGGAGCGAGCACGTTATGAAGAGACAGGAGCAGTGCTGGAGGAACTAGAGGCAGTTCTGGGTGGCTTGAGCAGGTGCTATGTGGTGGGGGTCATGGAAGGCCACACTGGGACTCGGAGGCCATAACACATTGTTGGGGACTTGACTCCAGGGGCACCGGAAAGCCTTCAAAGGGTTTTGAGGAGAGACTAGTCAGGCTTGGCTTGGTGTTTCACAAAGACCACTCGGGCAGCTGTGTGGTGGACTGCTGGGAGGCTAGAGGTGAGACTGATGGGAGGCTAGATGAAGAAAATGACCCCAGGGAGGGAAAAGGGTTTTCTTGAAATCCCTCAGAGACATGAATGTCAGCCCTAAACCTTCCGACTCCCAGTGCAGTGAATTTCTTACAGTTACCCATTTTACAGAAAAGGCAACTAAGACGCAGAAAAGGAAAGTCATTGTGTCTAAGTGATAGAAATGGGAGTAGAGCCCTGGTGGTCACCCCATGCTCAGTCTTCTCACATCCCCTTGTGTGGGTGAGCTGGGCGTAAGGGAGTTTTGTCGGGCTGTGCCTCCAGGTGGACTGAAGAATGCATGTGGCCACAGGGCGTGCTGGTGAAGCACAGCAAGAACGTCTACAAAGCAGTGGGCCACTACAACGTGGCCATCCCCTCCGACGTCTCCCACTTCCGGTTCCACGTGAGTCTCCTCCCCTGGGAAGGAGGGGTGGGGCCTGATCTAGAGGGCAGGAGGATCAGCGGGGCAGGAAGGCGATGTCATAGCAAGAGGCGGCTATTTTCAATATTTCCCAAATCCAAAAGAAGACAATGCACATGTGCAGCCCAAGGACAGCCATACAAATGATCCCTTCATAACTGTAGCTCACTTGGTACCAGATCTTTGAAAACATTGGGTGGAGGTAGAAAAGATGATACAACAAAAGGAGGGGTTGTTGGTGGTGAAAATAATTACACTAGTCATTCCTTACTGTGTGCCAGGCACTGTGGTAAACACTTCCCATGCACCCTCCCATTCAGTCTTCACCAGAACCTTGTGTATGAAAGAAATACCAGGGCTGTCCTGGTTTTCAGGTACTGAAATCAGCTTAGAGAGTTTAACTTGTTCCAAGGGTGCCTTACTGGGAAACTTGGGAACTAATGGTAATGGCTCATGGACTCAGTACTATGGAAAGGGCTGCTCAAAATCATCTGGGCTGGTGGTTTCCATTTTATTTACTTATTTTACTGTCAAAATCCTTTTTTCCAACTCAGTCAAACTAAAGTTCAGTATATAGGACTTCATGGCGCTGCTCTGTTTGAAAGGGTTGGAACTCCCCTCACTTCCTGCTTACCACTGTGGTAGCCCCTAAAAGACCTCCTGGAACCTGGGGCTCTGAGGAACACGGTTTGAGAAATCATTGATCTGGGCTAACCTCTTCTTTTCCCAGTAGAGAAACCTGAGGTTCAGGCAGGGAAGGGACTTGCCCAAGGTCCTGCAGCTTGTCAGGTGCAGAGCTGAGCCTGGCGTGCTGGTCTCTCAGACTCCTGTTTCCTGGCACTTCTCCTGCCATCCTATAATCAGCTCTTGAGGTTTAGGTACCTTGGCCCCTGCAGAATCAAGATCCCTGGACATCGATCATTCTTTTAAACTGACCAGAAAAATTTTCTTAGTCTCTACACTCTACCTTGCCCTGTAGACACCAGGTAAGAGTGATGTGTCTCCGTGTCCCCTGGAAGCTTCCGGCCTAGCGGGGGATGCTACACATGAAATAGTAAATGACTCAGGCTGTAGAGTCTATAATAACTTTCCATGCCTCTGTCATAAGATTCTACTTTGTTCAGGCCTGACAGTACCCAGGAAGTCACATATAATAAGGTGTTGGTTTTCGACCAGCAAAAGTTTGAGAGAACAAGCAGGACTTCTCAAGAAAAGCTTCTGGGAGGAGGTGGAAGTTGATCCGGATCTTTTTTTTGTTTTTTTTGATCCGGATCTTAAACAGCTTCTGTGGGAAGCAGTAGTCTTGACAGAAGGAACACCACAAACAAAGGCAGAGAGATGGCAAGGTCCACGCCCAACCCTACGAAGTCTTCCTCCCCACCCAAGTCTGCATGGGGCCCAAGAACTTGACCCCTTCACTGGCCTACCCAGAACCCCCTTCCAAGAGGCAGGTTTCTGGAGCCCACTTTCCAGTCCATGCCTACTCTTTCCTGGGCAGTTCTTTTTCAGCAAACCCCTGCGGATCCTCAACATCCTTTTGCTGCTGGAGGGCGCTGTCATCGTCTACCAGCTGTACTCCTTAATGTCCTCTGATAAGTGGCACCAGACCATCTCACTGGCACTCATCCTCTTCAGCAACTACTACGCCTTCTTCAAGCTGCTGCGAGACCGCCTGGTATTGGGCAAGGCCTACTCGTACTCGGTCAACCCCCAGAGGGACCTAGACCACCGGTTCTCCTGAGCCCCAGGGCGACCCAGGGACAGCATCCAGGCTTCAGCCAGGGGCTCCCTGGGAATCGGCTGTTGGGGAGGGATGGGTGGGGGGCAAAAAAAAAAACAAAAACAGACAAAAAAAATCCACCAGAGCTTTGTATTTTTGTTACATACTGTTTTTCTTTGATAATTGATGTGATTATGAGGAGAAAAAAAAAGTCCTATTTTTATACTCCCAATAAGCCTGTGTCCTGTATTTCTTTCTCCTTTTCTTGCCTGTCAGGCAGAGAGCAGAGGTGTGGGATTCTTGGCCAGGACGCCCCATGTGTGGCTTCTGGGGCCCCTGTGAGCTCTGCCTTCTCCGGTGGAGAAAAGATGAGACACCCGAGGTCACCGTAGCATGGTAGCTGCTGCTGGCTGAATGCTCGCTGTGTGCCAGAGGCTGTTCTACATGTATGACAGGCCTTGTCTTAATCCAGTTTTTATGACAACCCTAGGAGGTAGGTGCTGTCACTCCTATAGATGAAAACAGGAGCTCAGGGAGCTATGTATCATGACTTGCCCAAGGTAACACAGCTAGGAAGTGGTAGCGCTGGGTCCCAAAACCCTCTGAAAGATAACACTACTATCCCAGCAGAATGTGATGTACTGATTCCCAGCACGCAGTCACTGAGACCCTGCTCTGTGTCAGATGCCGAGGTAGATGGTGAAGATGCCAAGACACAGAAACAAACAAGTCACTACACTGGGAGGGGTATAACAGTTACAAGGTACAGAATAGCACAGGGGAGAGAACATTTAATGCTCTCTGGACTTCTTGGAGGAGGGGATAGTCTGAGTTGTATCGGCCACTTCCTAGGTGGACAAGAGGGGGTAAAGGCGCTTCAAGCCGAGCAGTAGCATCCTGGGGTATTTGGAGAAGGTAAGCAGAAAGTGGTTCCTAGAGCAAGAAAGATAAGGAAAGTTGCGGGGAGGTGGGCTGGATCTGGAAAGGTCTGCAGGGACTGGATCAGGGAGGACCCATGGCTCTAGGCTAGGGAGGGTGTGTGAGCAAGGCCAAGGGCTTGAATGGAAACAAAGCGGCTTGGAAGGCCACCTGGCTCCTGTGGAGCATAGGATGGAGGGCTCAGGGGCTGGCAGGAGAGGAGACATGGTCATAGCCATTCATCTAGTCTGCCCGTGTCCCCTGAGCCCTTGTTTGGCTACAAGTTATGCAGATGCTCCAATGGTGGTGTACAGGAGGCAGACACTGCAGCAAATGTTTGTGGTACCTCTGCGGAGGCAGGCATTGTGCCAGGCACTGGGACAGAAACAAAGATGAGGAAGATACTGTCCCTTCATAGACAACCAGGAGAGAGAGACACCTTGTGAACAACCTAGATTGCCAATTGCTGAGGAAAATGTGTGTCCAGGGCACCGGGGAGCAGAAAGGACAGATAGTCTGACTCTGTCTGGAAAGACAGGCTTTTTCAAGAAGGTGAAAATTGTATTCGGTCTTGAAAGTGAGTAGTTCACCTCATAGTCAAGGGGGAAGGGAGGGCATTGCGTTCCAAGCAGAGGAAAGAGCATATGCAAAGGCACAAAAGAAGATAGGAGCATATTTGGGGGAATGTGGTTCCCCAAATATGGATGGAGCCTGGGTTGCCTGGCAGGGAGTAGCGCAAGAAGCCAGTAAGGACCAGCCTAACTGTCAGATTGAAATGTTTGGGCATTACCTAAGGCCGTTAGTAGGAAATCACTAAGCAGAGGACATGATAAGATCTCTGCTTTTGGGCTTCCCTGGTGGCGCAGTGGTTGAGAGTCCGCCTGCTGATGCAGGGGACATGGGTTCGTGCCCCGGTCCGGGAAGATCCCACATGCTGCGGAGCGGCTGGGCCTGTGAGCCATGGCCGCTGAGCCTGCACGTCCAGAGCCTGTGCTCCACAACTGGAGAGGCCACAACAGTGAGAGGCCCGCGTACCGCAAAAGAAAAAAAAAAAAAAAAAAAGATCTCTGCTTTTAAAGAGATAATGGGTGCAAATGGGAGAACCTGGAGGCACACCAGTGAGGAGGCAGGTAAAATAGACCAACAGAGAATGAAGAGGTCTGACCTTGAGAAGTGGCAGTAGCAAGAGAAAGATAACACTCCCTTTCCTGACCCTGAGTCCTAGAATTGGCTTTTTGAGTTGTTTCCCTAGGTGGGCCAGGTCCACAACTAGAGGTGGCAATTTGTTATGACAGGACCTGGGCTTCCAAAAGATAGCTCCCTCTTGGGACCAGTGACTTGAAGACATAGCCTTCCTCTGTGTGTTGAGGTGGGGGACAGAAGGACTGGAATCCTATTATGCAAAAAGGGAGGTCTAATGTGCACCAGCCATAAGTTCCATGATTCAAAAGACACACGACAACGGGACTTCCTTGGTGGTCCAGTAGTTAAGAATCCGCCTTCCAATGCAGGGGACGTGGGTTCGATCACTGGTCGGGGAACTAGATCTTGCATGCCGCAACTAAGAAGTCCACATGCTGCAGCTAAGAAGCCCACATGCCCCAACTAAAGATCCCGCGTGCCGCAATTAAGGACCTGGCACAGCCAAAATAAATAAATATTAAAAAAAAAAAAAAGATGTATGAACCTCAGAGCCTCAATTTCCTCATGTCTAAAAAGGGAGATCATATCCCTTTTTTTGTGTAACTCACAGATCTATTCATTCGTTTGTTTATTCATTCAACAGTTATTCATGGAGCACATACCACGTGCCAGATGCTGTGCTAGGTGCTGGAGATCAGTGATGAACACTATAGAACTGACTTGTGCCCTCAGAGAGATTGCAGTAAGGCTAAATGAAATAGCTCTGTCAACTATAAAGCACTGCACCGGTCTCATTATTTTTCCACTTTGTATCTCCCAATAAGATTGTAATCGGGTTTACTCTAGACTTCTTCATTTCCTTATCGCTATATCCTTGAGCAAGTCACTTCACCTTTCCAGATGACTCCTTATTCATATATCCGGCTCAGGGTCTATGGGTGGTTTTAACTACAAAAGGAAGGAATACCTTTCTGGAAGAAAAAGTTTCTACGGGAGGAGACCTCACTACAAAAAGGAAATAGCAGAAAAAGCTGAGAAATCCTAAGCACACTTAACTTTCTTTCGTAGGTATCCCTCCCAGTTTTTCTCCACCCACTCCTTTCATATTCCATCCTTATTCCCCGCCTTTAATAGCTGCGGTCTCTTTAAATGCGGTCGTCGCTGTGAACTAGGCGGTGGGGCCGAAAGCGCGTTTCTTCCCGGGATTGTTAAGTTGTTTGTCCGTTTCGGGCTGCCGTCCTGCAGATCCGCCATATTGTCTGCTGAAGCTGCCGCCGAAGCTGCCGCCGCTGCCGCCGCCAAGTAAGAGCGAGCGGAGCCGCGATGGGTGAGTAAGGAAACCAGGCATTTGGGGACTCGGTCTGAGGCAGTGTCGGGGCTTGGAGTCTGGCGAGAGCCTGTCTGCAGTCTGCAGAGGATGTCTGAGTCTCCTCCAAATAGGGTTGAGGGGAGAAGCCAGGCCGGGAGCGCCGCTCAGGCCAGTTTGGGGCCAGGTTAGGCCCCAAGCGGGGAGCAGTCTTTGGGGGCTGGTTTCGGAAACACCTTGCCACTCCTGGAGCCCCCACGTGGTGGCCCTGGGCCGGACCCCACGCGTTCCCGGAGGTTAGAAAGGGGCTGACCCTCCGGTCTGGGCCGGGCTCCCGGTGGCAGGCCCGGGAGGCGTTTAAGGCAGCCCTCTCCGGCGTGTGTCTGACCGACGCGCCTCTTAACTGGATTCACTGGTTGCCCTGAACTCAGGGAAACCCTCCCTACGTCGCAGAGAGAGTTATTTGGCGAAGGGACGCCAGGCGAGCCAGCTCCAGGCCTGTAACCAGGGGCAGCCATGCCGAAGGCAGCCTGGGCCGCTGAAGGCCGGGAGAACTTACCGAGCCGAGGCGGAAATAGGGTGGTTCGGTTGGGTTCAGAGTGACAGCCTTCGTAGTGGTAGAAAACCAGTGCCAAGATCTCGTAGTCATGTATAGGTCGGGGGCTTTAGGTTTCTGGGCCTGGCCCTGGTTAGGAGAAAAGGAGCGACCTGTTGCTCTTTCTAAAGGGACTCCAGGTAGCAAGGCCTGTGCTCAGAGAGAATACGATGGCGAAGTCTTTGGACTTAGGGACAGAACCATCAGTGGTACTTCTTCTCCAGCAATGAGAACTATTAAATTTGCTAAGCTCTTCCCGTGTGCAGGCATTGCTCTGATTGCTTTACATGTCACGTTTTATTTAATATGCACAACCTATTTATTGAGATAGATACTGCTATTATCCCTATTTTACAGATAAGGAAACTGAGGCTTAGGGAGGTAAAGTAACTTACCCAAGGTCACACAGTCAGTGGCTTAAACCAGGTTGATCGCTCCAGAGCCCTAGTTTATAGCTGCTGTTCTTTATGGCCTGGCCCCCAAGTGATTGGGCTGGAAAAGGGGGAAAGAAAGCTTTTAATCCTAGGCAGAGTTGTAAAGGTGTTTTGTATTTTTGCTAGTGGGCCCACTTTGAAATCTTTAATCTGAAAGAAACTGGAAAACTGCAAAGTGAATTGCTAACCCCAACTATTGTGGGTGTGTTGGGGGTGGGGCTTGAGATTCTGGGATTGAGTTTTGTAAGAAACCTGATCCTGAGGAAACATAAATTACTCCCTTGAGCTGCAGGGCAATGACTTTAGAATCAGATCTGGCATTATAATCCTGCCTGCTACTTCCTAGCTCTCATCCAGAGAAGTCACTTAAATGTCAGATGCAGTGATGCATGTGGAAAACATCCAGTACAGTCCACGATAAATGTTATTTTCTTCCTTTCTGAGCCTTCCTTTCCTCATCTCTAGAAAGAGGGGAGGGGGCAGGGTTATCGAGGTGTTAGAGAATTAAATAAGATACCACAGTGTTTGGAGACTAGTAAGGGCTCTATAAATATCAGAACAGATTCTTTTCCACCTTCAATAATGTTTTCAGTAATGTTTGTTCCTTTCCTTTAAGTACTCTGGTTTCCAGAATCCTCCATTAAGACTGATAGGCCTGTCCTTGTAGCTGCAACTTTATGTGTCAATGAAAAATTTTAGGGGCTTTTATGTTATAGATTTTGTATTGGCCTTCAATTTCAGGAACACTGCTGCCTCAAAGGGAAGGGGCTAATATTTAGTTTATTAAGCCCAGTGAAATAAATCTGACAGTGATTTACTTAGTTTTTATAGATGGGGAAACTACCTCAGAGAACATAACACAGTTAGTTACAGCAAAGCCAGAAGTGAGATTCTTACCCATTTTGCTGCACATAAACCTCTAAGAAGACTTCAGGTGTGATTAAATTTAATCCTTTTCTGGTAAACTTTGAAATGAAAGTTCTTCAATAGAGCAACAGAACCTGACCAGGGTCCTGAAGGGGAGTTTTAGTCTAGAGTCAGGCAGCCTCCTCTCTTCTCTGCAACTCCATTTCAGGTACCTCCCCGCCACCCCCATCCCGCCTTGCACCTTGTCTTTCTGAACACCAGGCCATTGGGGTTTTTGTTTGGTGGGGTTTTTGTGTGTGGGTTGGTTATTTTTGTTTTTTTCTCTGATCCTTATACTACGGGGTGAAATATATCCTTACATTTAATCCTAACATCAAATCCGAGATAATTTGGGTTATCCCCATTTATAAATGAGTAAACAGGCTTTGAGAAGATTAGGTGATTAAGTCCAAGGCTGGTGATCTAGGCCCTAGGGCTGGGAACGCTAACATGGCCTGCGTCACACCTCCATGAATCTAGAACCTGCTGTGTTTCACTGCCTCTCAAGAGTACGCTCCTCGAGCTCTGGCCTATATCCTATACTATTTCTCCTGTGCCAAACTTCACTAGCCTTAACAGACCTTTGCAGTGATTTCATTGCTCTTAGGAACCCTGTGGGGTTGAGGCTTGCAGCTCTGGAAGTTACTTTTTCTAACCCTCCCCAGCAGAGACCGCAGCCTCTCAAGACTAAGTCTTGGCAGACACCGGTCGTTTTTATCGCTGTTCCTGCCATCCTGCTAACCAGGAATCTGGCAGCACCTTCCCAGCCCCAGGGGGTAGGTCTTGATTGATATAAACTAAACCAGTCATTGTAATTCTATCTCCCTAGGCTGTGATTGATTTAAGTATGGGCATGTGATGCAGATTTTGGCTAATGAATGTGAAAGGAAGCCTGGAGGACTTCTGAAAAGGGTTCCTTATTTGCCAAGTTTTATTCTGTTGTTTTTTTGCCACTTTATATTTTAACCCAGGTATCACCAAAGTGTGAGAGCTTCAAAGAGATGGAGAGATAGGAAAGCTATAATAATAGCGAACACTTACATAGAACTTGCTATGTGCTAGGCACTAAGTACTGTAATACTAATTCGTATATTTCTCAGATTCTCACATTCTAGTTGAGAAAACTGAAGCACAGAGAGGTTCAGTAACTTAAGCAAGGTCACAGCTAGTAAATAGAGGAAATACTCAGGTAGTATGGTTCTAACCAAAATATAGGCTATTAAGGGCTGTGTTCTGCCTCTGGAAAGGAAAGATCCCTTTTCTGACTCTGAAATTGCCATTAGCAACGCTGGAATCATGAGGCAGAATTTAGAAATAAGAGCAGGCAGTTCGAAGGGTGAGGGTCGAGAAGACGGAAAGAATCTCATTTCTTCATGATGTTTTTGGAACTGTCCTGTCACTGGGCTCTAGGATACTAAAAGCTGCTTCTGGTTTGCTGCAAGTAACAAAACCTTTCTGATAATGCCTCCAGGTCAGGAAGTAATTTATCCCATTTCTTAGTTTCCCTCCAGCCTTGCCCACCCACCCCACAGTTCCTAACAGCAACTTAGAGAGCTACTAAACTGTGTCCCACAAGCATCAAACTCACTCCCCCTTCCTGGTGTACCTTTCCTACATTTTTGTTAATGGTGGGACCACTGGCCCAGACACTAGGGCGTAAGATAGAAATCTTAACCTATTTTTGGTTCCTTACTCTTTTCTTCCCTTCCTATATTGGCAGTTGTTGGATACTGTGATCCTGTTACTGATGTCTTCCCTAAATTGTTTTGTGTATGTTATTCTCACAGCATAGTCCCACAAAGACTTAATTCTGTGGTCTTTAAAATTGCTAAGTCTCAGGCTCCTTGATGTGAAAATATGATAATACTATTTATTAATGTTGTTAGTGAAGTGTCAGTGAAGTACTAGGTGTCAGAAAATATTGTAAATTGTAAAGGTGTTGTTACTTCAGGAGCCTTCTAAATCTGTTCTATATAGCCTCCGTACCCTGACCAGTTCTGCTGCAGCAACGTTGCTAAAACACCCTTCTGGTCTTGTCACTCTTCTCCTTAGTTTAGGAACCTTCATGGACTTCTTTTTGTCTACAGGATAAAATCATAACCCATAGGGTATGGTATTCAAGGCCTTCCTATTGACTTTACTAGTCTTGTTCGATTTAATATTTATCCACATATCCTACATTCTACTCAGACTACCTCCTTGGTATGTACTTCACCTTTCCTGGTAGAGAAAGTGACAAAAGCAATCCCTTCCCCACCCATCTTTTCCTATGAAAATCTTGGCCCTTTTACAAGATTTAGTTTAAATGCTACCTCCCTCAGGGACCTTTCCCAAATATGTGTGTTATGCCTTCCAAACTGGAAGTGAACTGTCCTTCTGAATTCTGTAGCACTTTGTTCTTGCCTTTCCTATAGCTCTTTTCATATTTTATCTTGTGTTACAGTTATTTCATTCTGTAATACAGTTAGAGCTTTGACCAATTGCTTAATCTCCAGAGATTGATTTTCCTCATCTCTTAAAACAGGGGTGATAGCATCTGCCTCATAGGAGTGTTAGGGTGATTAAATGAGCTAATGCTTGTAAAGTGTTTTAAGGTGGTGTTTAGCACACAGTGAGTACTCAGTAAGTGATAACTAATTGCTATTAGTCATACAGTGAGCAAATAAAGTACTTAGTATGTGTCAGGCCCTGTGCTAAATATAAAAGATAAATCAATTTGTCTTTTAGGGGAAGGCAGAAACATATTATGAATACTTGTCAGAAACATTTTTAGGGATTAGGCAGGCAGGCACCTGTTATTTGTTAATTTCAGCAAATGTTTACTGAATGCCTACTGTGTGCCAGCTACTGTTCTAGGCCCTGGAAATACAGCAGTGAACAAAACAGACAAAAATATATATATATTTTTAGTGAAATCCTAGAGCTTAAATTCTAATGGGTAATCGAGTAAAATCAACCAAATGTAGACTGGCGGGCCAACTAGAGTCCCATGCAATCTGATGAGGTCCAGCCAGTTGTTGCCATGACAGAATGTAGGTCTAGTGTTGCCTTACTGCATAATTTCGCATCCCTTTCCACAATCCCTCTCCCCCTTGAGGTTGGAAATCTGAATTTTCATATGATTTCATAACAGATTAAAAATTTTTAGATGTTACAAGTTAACTTTTAAAATCTAAACACATTTTGGGAATTCCTTGGCAGTCCAGTGGTTAGGACTCTGCTTCCATTGCAGGGTGCCCGGGTTCGATCCCTGGTCAGGGAACTAAGATCCCGCAAGCCGTGAGGCAAGGCCAAAAAATATATACACCGTATTTATTATAAAAGGATGAAGACAAGTGTTTTTAAATTTATTTATTTTATTTATTTATTTTTGGCTGTGTTGGGTCCTCGTTGCTGTTTGCGGGCTTTCTCTAGTTGCGGCGAGCAGGGGCCACTCTTCATTGAGGTGCACGGGCTTCTCATTGTGGTGGCCTCTCTTGTTGCAGAGCACCGGCTCTAGGCACGCAGGCTTCAGTAGTTGTGACACGTGGGCTCAGTATTTGTGGCTCGCGAGCTCTAAGAGTACAGGCTCAGTAGTTGTGGTGCACGGGCTCAATTGCTCTGCGGCATGTGGGATCCTCCTGGACCAGGGCTCGAACCCGTGTCCCTTGCATTGGCAGATGGACTCTTAACCACTGCGCCACCAGGGAAGCCCAAGACAAGTGTTTTTAAATGTCTTGCTGATCATGATACCATTGTGTATTCAGTAAGTATTATTTTTAAGCATATTATACATTCAGAGTAAGGTGCATGAGAGAGTGTAAGTCCATATTTTAAATAATCTTCTAGATAATTTTAAATCTTTGGCTGACTTAGATCTGATTAGCTGGTCATTATGTTATTTTGTTTTGTTTTATTGTGATGTGGCAGGTGAAATTCTGGTACTTAGGAGCTTTTACTTCCAGAGACATCAGCTCTGCTGTTTCTTTGTTCCTCTTCCTGCATTATTAACATTATCTTCCATTCATTTTCTT
Source organism: Tursiops truncatus (assembly GCF_011762595.2). Taxonomy (NCBI): domain Eukaryota; kingdom Metazoa; phylum Chordata; class Mammalia; order Artiodactyla; family Delphinidae; genus Tursiops; species Tursiops truncatus. The sequence continues at coordinate 158,609,850 of NC_047034.1, read as the reverse complement.
TTTTTTTTTTTTTTTTTTTGCGGTACGCGGGCCTCTCACTGTTGTGGCCTCTCCCGTTGCAGAGCACAGGCTCCGGACACGCAGGCTCAGCGGCCATGTCTCACGGGCCTAGCCGCTCCGCGACATGTGGGATTTTCCCGGACCCAGGCACGAACCCGTGTCCCCTGCACTGGCAGCGGACTCCCAACCACTGCGCCACCAGGGAAGCCCCATTTTCTTTTTTTAAATTTATTTATTTATTTTTGGTTGCGTTGGGTCTTCGTGGCTGTGTGCGGGCTTTCTCTAGTTGCAGTGAGTGGGGGCTACTACTTGTTGCAGTGCGCGGGCTTCTCATTGCAGTGGTTTCTCTTGTTGTGGAGCACGGGCTCTAGGCGCGCAGGCTTCAGTAGTTACAGCATGTGGGCTCAGTAATTGTGGCTCGCAGGCTCTAGAGCACAGGCTCAGTATTTGTGGCGCACAGGCTTAGTTGCTCCACGGCATGTGGAATCTTCCTGGACCAGGGCTCGAACCCATGTCCCTGCATTGGCAGGCGGATTCTTAACCACTGCACCACCAGGGAAGCCCCGATACAGTTTCTTGGTAGGACTCTAAGCTGTTTATTTATTTTGTGAATGTTAATTTAGTTAAAAGTAGCTATCTTGTAAATCCACTTAACTAGGCACACAAACTACAGTGTCATGCAGTATGATAAATGTGAATGAACTAGTGTCTTCACCTGATTGGTATAACTCCCAGTCTTCCTTCAGGAAAACTTGGCCACCTGACCAACAGATAGAAGTTGCCAGTATTAATAGGCTAAAGCATAATACAGGTAAGCCTTACTTATATATATGTAACATTCGTATATATTATTTTTATATATATGTAACATTTGTATATGTTATTTATATACATATATATGTGTGTTAGTTACAACATATGTGTATGTTTTTCTTCCTATGTCCCAGTTGATTTTGTATCGCATACCATTATAAAATGATAAATATTTTGAGTGGAGCAGTCCGCATTACTATGGATTTATATAATAAGGGGGTCCACCCCGCCATAGGGGGATCAGGGAAGGCCTTTAAGCTAATGAGAGCTGATCTATGGATAGTTGTCAGTGGCAGGGTGAAATGATTATTTCACAAGCAAAAGATTGGTAGGCTAGGTGGGTTGGTAGCATAGGGGGAATGATATTTGGACCTTATCCTGATAACAGTGAAATGCCATTGAAAGGTTTTAATCTCAGAAGTGACGTGATCAAATTAATTTATTTATATTGCTTGACTGCTCTGGGGAGAATGAATTAGACTGCGATAACATTCCAACCAGGAGGTTCTTGAAGTAGTTGGTTCTTAAGTAGTGTGGTAGTCCTAGCAAGAGATGTTGATGGAGATTGAGGTAGTAACAGTGGAGAATAAGATTTAGGAATTTGAATTAGCAGGGCTTGGTTATTGGTTTCATCTGGAGGCTGAAAGTGGTTGGGGCAGGGTGGAATTAAGCATGACTCCTAGGCCTCTTGCCTTGAGCAGCGGAGTGGATAGTGATGCTTTTAACTGAGTTGAGTTTAAATTTGGACATTTTTGAGGTATCTCTGTGACCTCCAAGGGAAGCTGTCCAAAAAACAACTGGATAGAGAAGTCTGGGGCTCAAGCGTGGGGTCTGGGGATGGAGATAGAGGATTCATCATCTGTTTATATATGGTAACTAAGACCATGGGAATCACTGATAGTGCCTATGAAAAATGTATAGCATGGGAGATGGGCTGAAAAGAGAACCTCAAGTTTCATTAGCTTTAATGTGCAGGAAGAAGGGGATCAGCAGCCACAATTTGAAGAAAACAAGTAGTGATTGATGTCTCATAAACCAACGGAAAAGAGTATTTCAGGAAGGATATGGCTATCAAGATTGAGTGCTGCCAAGAGGACGAGAAAAATGACTGAAAAGGTCTATTGAATTTAGCATTTTGCACTTGATCAGTGTCTTTTACGAAAACAGTTTTGATAGCATGGAAGCAGATTGGAGTGGGCTAAGAAATAAGAGAGGAGAGACAAACTGTTTCAAGAAGTTTGGAATAAAGAGAAAAGGAACAGGTTAATGAGGCTCTTATAAAGTCTAGGCAAGAGATCATGAAGATCTGAGTTAGGGTAATGGCAGTAGGAATGGAGAAGAAGAGACAGAGACAGTCCAGAAATAGGAAATAAAGCTGACCATTACTAGTGATTGGATATGGGGATAAGGGGAAAAGAGTTGTCAAGGGTGACTCCCAAGTTTCTGACTTGAAAAGCTGAGAAGATACTGGTACAGTTCCCTAATCCCTTATATCATTGTTTCCTCAACCTTTCCATTCATTATCACCTTCCTAAGAAGCCTTTTTAGACATCTTTTTTCCCTAATGCATCCCTCCCATGAAATTTTAACATGCAGATATACTCTATATCTTTTTACGTACAGTAAGTATGTCTGTGCTTTATACATTAAATGAGTAAGCATAAAGCTTGCTTTTTATTCAGTGCAAGGTTAAGAGTGACTAAACAAGATTTTTAGGTTAAAAGTTAAAAAGCTATTTACATTTAACTAAGTTTTATAGCTGTATTTGCTGAGTAACTTTTATTTACGTATATAAGTTGTAATGTATCAAATTGCATATGCAAATTAGTATTTATAAATACAGAAACAGTGTAATCAGATTTTTAAAAATCATTTAAAGTTGTTCATTTTCCAGCAAAAACAAAACAATAGAGAAAAATCAGTTTCTTAACATTATTTTTAGTAAACATTTTAACTTTTGCTGATATGAGAAAATAACTTTTAACTAGCTGCTAGATAGTCGTTCAGATATTGTTAACATTTTTCTTTTTAGCACTTGGCATAATTAATTGGGACACATTTTAATTTGTAGAATTAAATAATAAAATGTAAATTTTTAATTTAATTATCAAAACCCATGTCACACACAGAAGCACTGAGGATCAAACATAAATAACATCCACAGGGCAAAACAGGCATGCTCAGGCCACCTCTTGTCATATGACTTCAAGATTCAGCCATCAGTCAAGAGAAAGTCCCCCAGTCATAGCTGTCTGTTTGCCATAGCTTTGTAGTATAGTTCTTGCATACTTTTTGTCTGCCTTTTATGAAGTGAGTGTCAATGCTGCTTATGTAATACTCAAGAAAATCCAGCAAGAAAAATTAGATACTAGGGAATAAGTCTTTATTTGTAAGGTTGAGCTTTGGAGGGCCACATACCATTGTAATATCTAAGTTCTCCCCCTCCCCCATGAACCAGTTTCACCCTTTTGAGTGCATAACACCTCCAGCAGGGTCTGGGATAGAGCCCTGTATAGTCAAATAATATTAATATTTTCAGGCAAATCATTTGAATATTAATTGAGTGGGATTAATAAGGGCTATAAATAGTCTCATGTTAATTTTGTTCAGGTTTTGTTGCTAAATGTATTTTGTGTTATATATACTAAAAAGCTTCTTATTTTCAGAGCTCTTTTGATTTCAGAATTCCAGACATGGGATTGTGGATAATGAAATGTATAAGGAATGTATGAGGAGTAGGTTTATGGAGATGATGACTTAAAAAGAAATTTTTTTTAAGCATTTGAGGTGCTTATGGAACATGGATAGAAGGAACCCCTTGAGTATTAGATATGCACTGCAGATGTAGATTTGAAAGTCATCAGCTTTTAAATCTTCCAAAGAAGCAATAATTGTAATGAGACGTGGTTAGAATTGCTTATCTTGGGGTGAGGTAAATGGTAGAGAACAGGCCCTTTCTGAAAACTCTGGCTTGGGACTTCCCTGGCGGTCCAGTGATTAAGACTCCATGTTTCCACTGCAGGGGGCACAGGTTTGATCCCTGTTTGGGGAACTAAGATCCTGCATGCCACACGGCGTGGCCTAAAAAAACAAAACAAAACAAAAAACTCTGGCTTATTGGTTCTTACAGCCTAGCTTTGGAGGGAATGAAGATGGAATAGAAGGATAAAGGTTAAGAGAAGGGAGCTACAGTGTTAGGAGAAAGGAAGAGGAAAAACCACCTGCTAATGGAGAGCACGAAAATATAGTCGTCCTCTTTGACTCTGACTTCTGGGAAATTGCCCTCATGGGGAATTGAAGCCTTTCAAAGTAGGGCTGAGAAGAAAAAGGAAATACCATTGATTCAGCATTTAGACCCTAGACACTTTCACGTTACCTCATCAATCATACTGGGCTATAAAGTTTATTATTCTCATTTTATAGGTAATGGAAGCAGAGACTCAAAATAGTGGGTAATTTGCCCATGGTTATTCAGTTGGGATTGGAACCAGCTCACCTGACTCTCAAATCAGTGCTCTTTCTCACTACATCATATTGGAAGGAGCTGACAAGGTTTGAGGGGCAGCACTGAGTGTCTGTCCATAGCATGTCTAATGAGGACAGAGAGGGTTCCCTTTGTGTGGCCTCTCAGTCTGGCTCTTCTTCCCCATATTGGCCTGGGCTCCTCAGAAGATTGCATCCCAAATCTAGCTCCTCCTTTTTGAATTAATATGTACAGGTTAGAGAAATCCTGCTTTTATTTTGTTACAAGGGCTGTTAGAAAAACCCTTTCTCCTATTACCAAAGGTTGAAATGAAGAGCCAGTCAGAGAGATTTGTGTAATGCACCTACAGGCCATGCAGAACCCTCCTTGTCTGAAGACTGGGGATGGAGGGGCGGAGTGCTGCAGAATAGGGGCCAGCAGTTCACTGTTACATCCCAAAGACATTTTGCTTGTGGGCCTTTGTATTTATACCTCTCTAACCAAACTGATCTTGTCCCTCAAACCAACCGTGGACTTTCTGATCTCTAAATCTTTGCTCCTGGTAAACTGCTGTCCCTCCCTACGCCACTACCTTTAGAAATATTAACCATCTAGCCTTCAAAGACCACTTCAGAACTCACCACACAGTAAAAATAGTTCTCACTTCCACTCTCTGACATCATTGCACACTTAGATTCATTATGTTTTTTGTTCTTTTTTTTTTTTTTTTTTTTTTTGAGTACGCGGGCCTCTCACTGTTGTGGCCTCTCCCGTTGCGGAGCACAGGCTCCGGACGCGCAGGCTTAGTGGCCATGGTTCACAAGCCCAGCCGCTCCGTGTGGCATGTGGGATCTTCCTAAACCGGAGCACGAACCCGTGTCCCCTGCATCGGCAGGCTGACTCTCAACCACTGCGCCACCAGGAAAGCCCTGTTTTTTGTTCTTGATGCTGTGAGACTAAACTAGGTTGTAAAGCTTCCTGAAGGCAGAAGCTTCTGCACAGTGCCTGGCACATACATTTTATTAAATGAATAATAAATCACTTGTCTATTTGAGTCAGTTTGGAGATAACCATTTGGATTTCTCTTTTCACCTTGATTCCTTGAGCAGTGTGAGTGCTTGGGAGATATTCAGTGAATGTTTTTGCATTGACTGAAATGGAAGGTAAGCGCTTTGGTTTTCCTACTTTAAGTAATTCATTTTAGTTCCTTGTAGCACCTAGTGATAGTGGCAATGGGGTGTCGCTAGGAAGGTAAGAGCCTCCAGATTCTGCACAGTCTACAAGGGATGTTTGGAATTTTTCTTTTGGAGAAATTGGACTGTAGCTATCCTGGGCCTCTCCTATGTGTCTCACCACCCCTTACTTCCCCATTCCTAGGTCTGAGCATTGCATTTATATATAGATTCAAGGGCCAAAAGGACTAGTAAATCCTAGGAGAGAATTAGGATTAGAGAACTTGGACTATCAGCTATCTGGTTGATGCAGTATCTCAGTGTGCCATGCTTCACTTAGGCCTTGAGCTTTGAATATATAGTTGTGTGTACAGAAGATTGTTTTTCCCACATGATCTTTTAGCCAGACCTCCTGATTTATAGATTCAGCTTTGTTTCCTGGAGTGATCATTCTTCAGCCCATTCTTGTGAGGATCTGCCAGAATATGAGGAGCCTTATTATGGCCCCATTATGGACTAATCCAGTTGTCCATAGAGAAGTCTCTCCCATTGTCTTGGTTATTGACAGTTCTGACAGGCTTACAGATAACAAACACCCTGAGAACCTCATGCCGTCAGAACTGTTCCATACTGTTTCCTTGTTTGCAGTATTTCTTGGTCATAAAAAGCTCTGAGAGAAATTCCAGAAGTTTGAAAAACTATTACCAAACCTAATTCTACCTTACTAGCACAGCATTTTACTATTTACAAAGTGCTTTCATGTGTATTCTCATTTGATCTTCACTGTAACTCTGAGGTAGACAGGGCAAGGGTAACAAAATTGAGATACAGATAAGTGACACTCAAGGCTGTACACTTGTTAAGTAGCAGACCAGAAATCAGATTGTCTGGCTTTGTAGCTCCTTTCACTAATACCACACTATTCAGGTGTGCCTGTTGATATTCTATCCAGCACAGTGCCTTCACTCAGCCTAAGTATTTCTTTTGTTTCTTTAAAAATTTATTTATTTATTTATTTCTGGCTGTGTTGGGTCTTCGTTGTTGCGCACGGGCTTTCTCTAGTTGCAGCGAGTGGGGGCTACTCTTCATCGCGCTGGCTTCTCTTGTTGCAGAGCACGGACTCTAGGCGCGTGGGCTTCAGTAGTTGTGGCATGCGGGCTCAGTAGTTGTGGCTCGCGGACTCTAGAGCGCAGGCTCAGGAGTCTTGGCACACGGGCTTAGTTGCTCTGCGACATGTGGGATTGAATCCGTGTCCCCTGCATTGGCAGGCGGATTCTTAACCACTGCGCCACCAGGGAAGTCCCAATGTTAAACTCTTTTTTTTTTTTTTTGCGGTATGCGGGTCTCTCACTGCTGTGGCCTCTCCCGTTGCAGAGCACAGGCTCCGGACGCGCAGGCTCAGCGGCCATGGCTCATGGGCCCAGCCGCTCCGTGGCATGTGGGATCTTCCCGGACCGGGGCACGAACCCGCGTCCCCTGCATCGGCAGGTGGACTCTCAACCACTGCGCCACCAGGGAAGCCCCCAATGTTAAACTTTTTAAAAAGATTTTCAAACCCTACACCAGAACAGGGAGGATTAACTCAAATGGTTGTTTTTGGTTTTCCTTTGAAGTGGCAAATAGCCTTCAAATGACTACCTAACCACTGCCAGTCCCTACAAAATTCTACTTCCATTCATATCTGTGTTGATACCTTTTTATTCATTCATTCATTCATTTAGGCTGTGCCTGGTCATAGTTGCGGCACGCGGGATCTTAGTTGCAGCATGCGGACTCTTAGTTGCAGCATGCGGGATATAGTTCCCCGACCAGGGATCGAACTCAGGCCCCCTGCATTGGGAGTACAGAGTCTTATCCACTGTATCACCAGGGAAGTCCCTGTGTTGGTATCTTCTGATATTTGTATTCCCTATTCTTTTTTTTTTTTTTTTTTTTTTTTTGGTACGCAGGCCTCTCACTGCTGTGGCCTCTCCGTTGCGGAGCACAGGCTCCGGACGCGCAGGCTCAGCGGCCATGGCTCACGGGCCCAGCTGCTCCGTGGCATGTGGGATCTTCCCGGACCGGGGCACGAACCCATGTCCCCTGCATCGGCAGACGGACTCTCAACCACCGCGCCACCAGGGAAGCCCTGTATTCCCTATTCTTGGCAAGAACTGGACCACATGTCATTGACAGATTGAGTCAGGCAGTGGTTAGGGTGGTAGAATCCAAGAAGAAACATTGACACACTTCTTCCAAGAAATAACAAAGGAGACCCCTGTGGCTAGTATGCTGTTGAGCAGAGTATATGTAATAGAGAGAGCTTTGGCTTTAGTCAGAAGGATCTGGATTAGAGTCTTCAAAGATCTGGATTAGAGTCTTCCACTTAGTAGCTGGGTCCTTCTGCAAGTTATGCATCAGTTTTCTCACCTCTAAAATGGGCGTTCTAGGGACTTCCCTGGTGGTGCAGTAGTTAAGAGTCCGCCTGCCAGTGCAGGGGACACGGGTTCGAGCCCTGGTCCGGGAAGATCCCCCATGCTGCAGAGCGTTTAAGCCCGTGCGCCACAACGACTGAGCCCACGTGCCTAGAACCTGTGCTCTGCAACAAAGAGAAGCCACCGCAGTGAGAAGTCCGTGCACCGCAATGAAGAGTAGCCCCCACTCACCGCAACTAGAGAAAGCCCACGTGCAGCAACAAAGACCCAGTGCAGCCATAAACAAATGAATATTTACAAAAAGAATTTATAAAAAATAAATAAAATGGGGATTTTGTATGAGCTTAGACTTAAAAGCTAAGCAAATTGTTTCTAAATCATTACCAATCAAATTTGAATTTTCCCTGGGAACATACCCTCTGCAGAGATTAGAGATTGACTTTGGCATTTTTGTTTTGTTTTGGTTTTTTTAGGCTGCACCCTGTGGCATGCAGGATCTTAGTTCCCCAACCAGGGATCAAACCAGTGCCCCCTGCTTTGGGAGTGTGGAGTCTTAACCACTGGACCACCAGGGAAGTCCCTGACTTTGGCATTTTTGAAAGAGCTTTCAAAAGGCTTTTAGTCTGGATTTAGTAGATAAAAACTTTCCACCACGGTCAGAGACTTTGGAAAGCATTCTGGACTGGACTTGAGAAGACTGCTTCTTTTCACATCTAGCAGCAAGGACACAGATGTGTGATTTTTTTGGCAGGAGCATCATGATCCTTGCCTGCCTTGGTGCCTGATGGAGGTGTCCTAGCAGGACATGGAAATAAGTAACTTGACACAGGAAAGGAACTTATATATCACAGGAGTTTGTTAGTTTAGTAGATTGGTTCTATCATAAAAACTTTGAAGGCATCTCAATTAATGTTAAATTCATTAAGAAAGGACTTGTGTGAATCACTGGTTTATTTTGATTATCCTAATGTGCTATTGATATATATATTGCCTAAAAAGAATAAGTATGCATATGCAGAAAAATGAAGTTGGACTCCTGCCTTACATCATATATAAAAATTAACTTAGGGCCTTCCCTGGTGGTCCAGTGGTTAAGACTCCTTGCTTCCACTGCAGGGGGTGTGGGTTCGATCCCTGGTTGGGGAAGTTCTGCATGCCGCGCGGTACAACCAAAAAATAAATTGAATAAAACAGTAAAAATAAAATAAAATAAATTAACTTAGATCAGAAACTTAAATGTAAAGAGCTAAAACTATAAAACCCATTTAAGAAAACAGGAGTAAATCATCATGACCTTGGATTAGACAACAGTTTCTTAGACATGACACTGAAAGCACAAGCAGTCTCCCACCCCCCCAAAAAAGATAAATTGGACTTAGTGAAAATTTAAAACTTTTGTGCTTCAAAGGACACCATCATGGATATTGAGAATTATGTAAGAGCTCAATCATATTGCTTTATTTTGGCTGACAGGTAGCTGACATGTCAAAATGCAAGTCAGTTTCAATAATTAAATGACTCTTGGGTTCTGCTGATCTGCATTCATCTTTCCCCATTTTCTATGCGTATGTGTATATTCCTTTTCCAGATTTTTGGGTTTGGTATTTTTATTTTGTTGAATTTATTGTAAACCACTTCAGATCTTTTGGAAAACTGAAGTTTAAAAATGTTGAATAGAACATTTGAGAGCATGTGTGTGCTGTGCACTGCGCTACACATTTTGCTCTCAAAGAGTTAATGATCTAGAAGTGAGGTGATGAGTTGTGAACTAAAACATGGCCGTTGGAGGTTGTCAGTGGGAACCAGTTTGTAGTAACAGGTAAACAAAGATAAACACAGATAAAGTTGGACACCAAAGTGATAAGGACAGATTTTAATCAGTAATATACCATTGCAATAGGGAAAAGTGTGAACTGATTTCAACTTTGTGCAGAGGTAACTGGGTGTTTTAAAGGAAGGATGAGGGAATGGAGGTGGGGGTGAGAGAGAGCTCAGTAAAGTCAGGGAAATGAAAAATTACAAAATGCAAGGAAGGGGGAGGTGGTCCACATGAAACCCAACTGGGTTTGCTACTGGGGCTTATTGAAGGTAGTCTCCTACCCTCCCACAGAACCTGGGAAACAGGAACCCTATATTCAGGTGTTGGCTGAAACAGTAAATTCATTTGGCAGCCTTGAGATTCTCTCAGGCAGGCACTTTAAGGGGGGCTAGGGTCATCTAGTGATGTGACCTTGAGCTGTTAGAAACTATGTTAGTGTTTTTTGTTCAAATCTTGATGGGCCAAGGTTGAACCTAGTTGAGAAAGGGCTCAGAGGAGCCTGGATAGAGTTTGGTTAAGGAGGTTAAGGAGAGAATCTTTGGTACAGGTGAAGATCAGTTTGCCAGCCTGTTGTCTTTGGGGAATAGAAAGTTCATGGCTGACTCTAAGACCAGATGAATGGTAATGGCATTAACTCCTAACTAGGGAACCTAGGAGAAGAAACTGGTTTAAGGAGAGAGAAAGTGAGGTGGAGATAGCCAGTATGCATTTGGAAATACACACAGGCAAAGGTTGTGACAACAGAGATTTGGTACTTAGTGTAAAAGTGGAGGTTGAAGCTAAGGGAGGTCACTTGGGAAAGGGGGCTGCTTCTGCTGAGGACCAAAAGTAGAATTTTGATACACACTGACATTGAGAGATTGGTGTTGGGAGAGGAACACAGTATAAGCCCTGAGAAGGAGTGGTTAGAAAGGTGAGAGAACTGGGAGAGGGTGGTGCCTTCAGAATCATGGGTGGAGTTTCAAGAAGGCAGAAGTGATCATCAGTGACAAATTAGAAAGTCAAATAGAATGAATACTGACAAGGTCACTGGTGTAGCTGTCTAAAATGTCTTTTTCTGAGCCATTTGTGTCCTGCAGTCTTTTTTTTTTTTTAAGTTGTTTATTTGTGTGTGTGTGTGTGTGTGTGTGTGTGTGTGTGTGTGTGTGTCCTTACAACAGAGCGTCTCTATTCACTTTTCATACCAATTCTGGAGGAAACCTGTGCTTTCTGGGTTTCTGGGAAGAAATCTTTCTAAAATCTGCTTTTGGAAGTTCTGCTCCACTCCAGTCACAAGGAAGATTCCTTTGCTGTACATTTCTTCCCTTACCCTACACTTACTGGCAAACACTTGTTAAGCAACTGTTACAGCTACACCTTGTGTCTGGGACAGTGTAGGTGCTCGGTAAGTATTGACTAGATATTTGAACAGTGATTCAGTCAGCAAATATTTGTATATATCATAGATGCTGGGGATACAACAGAAGTTTTTGTAGAACTTACACAGGAGAACAGATACAGATTGTACATAGTGTAACGAAGGAAATAAAACAGGTGTTCTGACAAAAATGGAGTAGCTTACTTTGGGTTAGTGTGACAGGGAAGCCCTAGTAATTCTTAAGTTAAGAATTAGCAATTCTAAGAGCTAGGGAAGAGCATTGTGGACAGAAAGAAAACAGGAAATGTGAAGACTGTATCCGGAAACAGCTTGATAGTTTCCAAATACTGAGAGAGCCATTGTGACAGGAGCATATGATGACTGAGGGTAAAAAGTTGAATGAGATGAGATGAAGATATAGGCAGCGCCTTAAATTGTGAAGAAGATTTTACTTTTACATGGGAGCAGTGCTGTGCTCTGATTTTGTTGTGTGGTGATGGGTTGGGGGTGGGTTGTCGTAGTAACCAGGCAAGAGATGATAGTGACTTGTATGGGGTGAGAGAGAGGTAAATACATTCAAGATACATTCAGGATTTGTCAGTAGGTTAGATCAGAAAAGTGTGAGAAGGGAAGGAGTCAAGGATGATGGTTTTTTTTAACCTAGGATTTGGATTAAGTAACTTGTAAATGCTGTTGCTCTTGGTATTGCTGGGGCGGGGGGTGGGGGGAGGGTGTAAGAAATTAAGTTAGTTTTGGATACGAAAGTGAAGATTTCCATAGGTAGTTGAATATATGAGTTCGGAACTCAAGAGAAAGGACTGGGCTGGGGACATAAATTTGGGAGTTACGGGAATGGATGAAATCACCTCGAGAGAGTGAAGATAGAAACCAATATGTAGATATAGGGAAGAGGAGCCATCAAGAGAGACTGAGAAGATTGGATGAGGTTGGCAGTGGTGCCAAGAAAACTGAGTGTTTCGAGAGAAGGGATTAGTAACTACTATTGAGGGGTTAAGAAGAGGACAGAAATTTCTATCCATTAGATAAGGCAATGTGGAGGTTATCGGTGACCTTGATAAAAGCAGTTTCTTTGGAGTAGAAGGAATGGAAGTCAGATTTGAAGAGTTAGAGTGAAACAGAGCACACAGAGATTCAACAATATTGGCAATGCCTATTTTTTAAAGTTGGTTATTTCATTATGTTATTATATCTTACACATAAAATGTGTAATAGTCAAGAAACATGTCACATTAATTTTATGTGAATGGAGACTTAGGGTACATAGATGACTTTCAAGAAGAGAGATCTGATTACCATCAAATTTAATATCATCTGGGCAACCTGCCATTAGATGCCTCCTGATGTGATGTAGTATGAAGCAAAGAACATCACCTATATGTATTCTTGCCAAAGTGTATTTTTAACCTGAATCTGTTATAGCCTCTAGACCCAACTTCCATTTTGCAGGAAACACACAGGATAGGGGTATAAATTAATGGCACAAAACTAGAATGTGGGGCATTCTTTAAGACATTAAGGCATTCTTCAGAGAGTCAATATCACAAGTAAATAAAAGGGTTGGGGGAAAGGAGGACAGGGACATTGTAGATTAAAAGTGACCAAATGGGGCTTCCCTGGTTGCACAGTGGTTGAGAGTCCGCCTGCTTATGCAGGGGACACGGGTTCGTGCCCCGGTCTGGGAAGATCCCACATGCCGCGGAGCGGCTGGGCCCGTGAGCCATGGCCGCTGAGCCTGTGCGTCCCGAGCCTGTGCTCCGCAATGGGAGAGGCCACAACAGTGAGAGGCCCGTGTACAGCAAAAAAAAAAAAAAAAAAAAGTGACCAAATGTTGGAATAATTATGTAATTTTAAAAACCGTTTTTATTGTTTGGAGTTACATACTGAAATATATGTTGTTGGAATGATATGCCAGGAATTTCCTTAAATGATACAGGGTCTGTGAACAGATGGAAGCATAGATGAATGGCAGCTAGTTGATTATTGAATCTGAATGATTGTTGCATTGAGTTTCATTTTATTTACTATTCTGTCTACTTTTGTATATATTTGACATTTTTCATAATAAAATGTTAAATAGAAGGCTAAATACAGGGCTGAAACTTGACTAGATTCTGATTTGGGCGAAAAAACTAGCTATAAAAGCCATTTTGAAGTAAGGAAATTTGCATATGGACTAGATAATAGATGTTTCGTTAATTTTCTTAGGTTTGAAATGGTATTGTATTTATATAAGAAGGTCGTTATTATGAGACAATTACTAAAGTAATTAGGGTGCAGTGCCAAGTCATGACATTTGTAACTTTAAGTGTTTAAATAATTCATAATAAAGAGGGCAGGTAGTCCTCTTTAATTAAAAAAACTATTTTTCTGCTGAAAAAATAGTTTTCCTATTCATTAGAACAGAAAAATAGGGCAGTAGCTTGGGGAGTCAGGTAGTCAATGAAAAGATTAGTGTCTGGCTGATTCTCAGTACGAAGAATTGGTAGGTGGTGAGATTCCTAGAACTAGTCCTACATTGCTGATTTTAGCTAACAAAGTTATAAATCAGTAGTGTCAAATCTGTTGTATACCTGAAACTTTCATAATATTGTATATCAACTATACCTCAATTTAAAAAATTTTTAAATGTACCAAAATTTTGCCATCAACTTTGTATACATTCACAGCAATTATCTACCAGGTAGACCAGCAAGAAGACAGGCAAAATTTAACCCGGTCTTTGTTGTCATCTTTGATAAGAAACTCAGCCATGTAAGTTTTAGAAGAACATCTTTGAAAATGATTGCATTTATTAGTCTCTGTATCTGTCACTTGTGTATTGTGTGTTATCTTCCTACCCTTCCAATCCGAGCATCATAGCTGGTTTCATCCACTTTGGAGGAAGTTTGATTTAATTAATTCTGATGGTATAGGTGTTCACAAAGGGTCAGATATACTTCAGTTTTGTGGTTGGTTGGATTTGTGGTCTAGGGAGAGAACTCACTGCAAAAGAAAAACCTGTATTATGAGGTTGAATTCCTAAAAAGTCAGATATGGTGGGTGGAGGGGGGAATCTCTTAGGCAAACGTCTTTGGTACTAGTTTTTTTTTTTTAAGATTTATTAATTATTTATTGATTTATTTATTTTTGGCTGCGTCAGGTCTTAGTTGTGGCATGCGGGATCTTCGTTGAGGCATGCGGGATCTTTCGTTGCGGCTCGTGGGCTCTTCGTTGCAGTGCACGGGCTTCTCTCTAGTTGCAGCGTGCGGGTTTTCTCTCTCTAGTTGTGGCACGCAGGCTCCAGAGGGCCTGGGCTCTGTAGTTTGCAGCACGCGGGCTCTAGTTGAGGTGCACGAGCTCAGTGGTGTGGCGCGCGGGCTTAGTTGCCCTGCGGTGTGTGCGATCGTAGTTCCCTGACCAGGGATCGAACCCAAGTCCTTCGCATTGCAAGGCAGATTCTTTACCACTGGACCACCAGGGAAGTCCCAGTACTAATTTTCAGTTGCTCCCGGTTCTTATGCACTAATTAGAAAATTGATTGCCAGTAACTGTTTGGTTTTTTTATGTTATTTCATTTTTTTTAACAAGATAAAAATTTAATGAAAATTAGTCAGTGGTCAGTAATTCCTTTTTTTTTTTTTTTTTTTTTTTTTTGCGGTATGCGGGCCTCTCACTCTTGTGGCCTCTCCCGTTGCGGAGCCGGACGCGCAGGCTCAGCAGCCATGGCTCACGGGCCTAGTCGCTCCGCAGCATGTGGGATCTTCCCGGACCAGGGCACGAACCCGCGTCCCCTGCATCGGCAGGCGGACTCTCAACCACTGCGCCACCAGGGAAGCCCTAGTAATTCTTAAGTTAAAATGACTGTGAGTAAATAGATCAAGATGGATAGAACCTAGTCTAAGGGCAGGAGCCCAGTAGCCAAATTGAATAGAATTATGTGTCTTATCAGAGAATGAAAAGAAGTTGTTCTCTGAGGTTGGATGAAAAGAGAAGGCCTATGGAATTACAGGGTCTAGATCTCAGTCCCAGCTTCACAACTTGATAGCTAAATGATCTTGTGCAAGTCACAGTACCTCTGAACCTGGTTCCCTAGCTGTTAAGTGGATATGCTCCTAATTGACTAATCTTTCTCATTGGATGTTGTAGAGGTCAGCTAGATCTTGTGTAAGAAAACATTTTTTAAAAAGAGAAGCATGGTGCTGGGGTTTATGTAATTATTTAATTGTCCTCAAACCAAGGGCTGTTTAACAGCTGATTTCACCCTAGCCCTTGTTAAAATTAAATTTTGTTTGGCTGGCACAGTGTTATGAAAATTGAGTGTGAGCCCAATCCCTGTTGTCCTATTATAACTGTCCCGTTAAAAATCATTAGCTGGGCTTCCCCGGTGGCGCAGTGGTTGAGAGTCTGCCTGCCGATGCAGGGGACACGGGTTCGTGCCCCGGTCCGGGAAAATCCCACATGCCGCAGAGCGGCTAGGCCCGTGAGCCATGGCCACTGAGCCTGCGCATCCGGAGCCTGTGCTCCGCAACGGGAGAGGCCACAAGAGTGAGAGGCCCGCGTACCGCAAAAAAAAAAATCATTAACTTCTTGGGAATTCCCTGGTGGTCCGGTGGTTAGGACCCAGCGCTTTCACTCCCCTGGCCTGAGTTCAATCCCTGGTCGGGGAACTAGGATCCCACAAGCAGTGAACCACAGCCAAAAAAAAAAAAAAAATAACCTCTTTACCTTTTAAGGCATTTGAGTTTGTGGTTAACTGAAATTCTGGAATGGGAGCAGATTCGTTTATTGGTAACAGAGCAGTCCCCAACCCAGAATTCTGATGGATTTGCTGTTGTGCTCCCTTTGGCAGCACATATATAGATGGATTTGCTGTTACCAATTGCTTCCCTTTTCAGGAAATGAAAAGAACCTGGAGTTTGGGACCAACTAGATCAGGGTTGACTATTAGCTTCCTGGCTTGTCACTTAACCTCTGAGTCTTATTTTTCTCATCTGTAAAGTGGATTCTTAGGATTGTTGTGAAGATTGGAGATTATATCTAGAGAGAGTTTCTATATCCCAGTACACTCTTAGCTCTTCCTTTTTAATTAACTGGCATGTGGCCAATGTTTTAACTCACGAATCTTACACTGATGCACATTTGGTAGAGAATTCCTAGTGAGAAGTAAGAGAGGCCGGCTGAAAAAAGCCATTTCACTCTGGGAGGAATCAGGTTTCTTAACATTCCTGAAGGAAGAGGCATTAAGTTTAGCTCATTTTCTGTGCCTGGGGAGGTACATTTTATTAGAAACTTGCCCTCTGCAAAGAGGAGCCCCCACTCAGTTTAGCACCAGGACAAGAGAATTTGTTTATTTGTTTATTTATTTGCCACACCGTGTGGCTTGTGGGATCTTAGTTCCCGGACCAGGGATTGAACCTGGGCACTTGGCAGTGAAAGTGTGGAGTCCTAACCACTGGACTGCCAGGGGATTCCCCTGAGAAATAATTTTAAAAGGCTGACTGACTGCTTCATAGTGTTAAATACAGACCATGAATGTAAGACTTTGGTTTGCAAAGTCCTAGAGCCAGCAGCTGTCGTAATATCATTCCCATCCCATACACAGGAAAGCTGGCTTTATGTAGTATGCCATTTTTCTAAGAAAATTTGCATAATTTTTTAAATTTTATGAATCTTAAAATTTTAAACATACCATTGATTAAATGGAATACTGCAGTAATCTGGCTATTCGCTTAGTGTGTGACTTGAGACACAGGTTATTCATCTATCAATTAGGGCCTGTATTAATTTGCTAAGACTGCATAACAAGGTACCACAGACTGGGTGGCTTAAACAACAAAAATTTATTCTCTCATAGTTCTGGAGGCTAGAAATCCAGGATCAAGATGTTAGCAGAGTTGGCTTCTTCTGAGACCTCTCTCTTTGGTTTACAAATGGCAGTTTTCGTGTTCAAATGGTGTTGTCCCTCTAAGTGCATCTGTATCTTAATCTTCTCTTATATGGGCACTCGTCATATTGGATTACGCCTTACTCCAGTATCCTCATTTAACTGTAATCACCTTTTTAAAGATGCTATCTCCAAATACAGTCACATTTTGGGGTATTAGGGTTTAAGACTTCAACATATGAATTGGTGGGGGATGGAGTACAATTCAGGCCGTAACAGGGTCTGTACTTATTTTGTATTTTTATTGCTAGCTCCTTGGTTCTCAAAGCTTAGAAAATGCATGGCAACATTAGCCAGTTATTTCCTAGAAATGAGAGGTACAATTTAAGGGAACTATTCACTTTGAGAGAGTTCCTTGACTAAGAAAACTCAAAGGCTACCTGAGACAGTCAGATGCTTGAAAAGGTATTGATATGTTTGTATTGTGGATTTCTTGATCTGGGCTCAGCAAGTAAGGGAGAGCATGATGAAAAAAGCCCCTCTGCCTGATAGTCCCTGAATGAGCGTCCAGCATTCCTTTGGTTGCTGATTCCAGATGTGCTTCTGCAAATGTTCCTCCTTCCAGTCTAACCTCCTGCTTGGCTTCTCCAGTGAATTCATAAGCACATATTTGTGATAGTTTCTTGTCACCATGGTGACTAAAGAAATACAGCCTGGTTCTCCTTCCAGCTTCACTGTCAGCTCTTCTTGAAGGAAGAGAGCCCTCTGGGAGAGCCCAGGCTCAGAGTCATGAAAAACCATGTGTCAGGTATGGGGGAGAGCAGTCCACAATGCTCCCTTTAGAAATTTGTCCTGTGCCTGTTTCCAGGCATACGGGTAATCAGGGACCCCAGAGGGAGGCCACTGCAGCCCCCTAGAACTTTTAAACAGTAAATGGACTTGGGCTTTGCCAAGTGGATGTGGAAACTTGCACCTTGTAAGACCCTGCTGCTGCTATTGGTTTGCCTAGCTACTTTCCAGAATGAACAGAGGCACCTTCTCTGAAGTTTCATTTCCTTATTTCAGCTCTCTCCTCAACTTCCATTCTGTATCTCTTTTTCACTCAGATTCTCTTTATAGACTACTCTTCCCCCTCACATTTATGTACTTTATTCCATTTGTGTCCTCAAGGTGATCTCCTGCTTGAAGAACCAGCCCTAATCTTGCCTTTGGGAGCTTTCTTTTTCAACTCTCATCATGATCACCCCAACCACTCCAGAAAAGAGGCAATATTAGAGTTAATTATCTCTTTTTGTGTGCCTATAAAGCTTATTTTTCATCCCTTTTGCAATACTTTTATTAACTGTTTCAGATAAGAAATTTAGAGGATGAGAAATGCCTATAAAGGGAGAAAGAACCAGTTATCAGTTTTTTAAAATAATGAGATTGTTTTTAAAATGTAAATATTGAGTAAGGTATGATAAAGTCACTGAGGCCACAGGAGGAAGCAAGAATGAGGTTTGTAAGGAAGAAGTTTATTATACTCACAGGTCTGGTTGGGGCAGGGTGGTTAGGGGGTGGGAAGTGGGTCACCACTGGCCACACAGGGTCACAGAGGAAGACACCAGGGTGGTCAGGAGGCAGAAGGGGCAGGAGCAAGCAGAAGGTTTAGGTCAGAGCCTGGAGCTTCAGAGGGAAAGTGAAGGCAGGGCAGAGTAAACAGTTTAGGACTGGCTAATTTGAATAATTCTGGAGGGCTTTGGGCTATGAGAGTAGTCTCTAGTTGCCTACTACTTTTTGGGCCCTGGGATGATTGAAGCGCAGGAATATTGCCTCCTGGGTGTACAGGCAAGATAAAGTAGATATGACTCTGGATTGGTTCCTTTGCAAAGGCATGCTCTTAGGCACATTGTTATCTGTGGGAATTAGCTAGCCGTGGGAGTGGCAGTCTCTCCTGGGTTTGTAAGGCCCCCAAGTACCAGAACATCAGGAACACAGAAAATAAGAAAATATAGTTAATATAATTGGCCCTGTGATGAATGAATGCAAATAAACAAATACAGAATGTCAGAAAAAGAAAATGTTAAAACCGGGATTGTATGTTAGATTTAAATGGAGGACATATGCTGCAATTAAAACAATTTTTGTGTAAAATGTAATTCACCATTTTGACCATTATTATATTTTTTATATATGTATAAATTTATTTATTTATTTTTGGCTGTGTTGGGTCTTCGTTGCTGTGCACGGGCTTTCTCTAGTTGCGGTGAGCAGGGGCTACTCTTCCTTGCGGTGTGCAGGCTTCTCATTGCGGTGGCTTCTCTTGTTGTGGAGCATGGACTCTAGGCATGCAGGCTTCAGTAGTTGTGGCATGTGGGCTCAGTAGTTGTGGCTCGCGAGCTCTAGAGCACAGGCTCAGTAGTTGTGCATGGGCTCAGTTGCTCTGCGGCATGTGAGATCTTCCCGGACCAGGGCTCGAACCCGTGTTCCTGCATTGGCAGGTGGATTCTTAACCACTGCGCCACCAGGGAAGTCCCACCCCTATGTTTTATTCTAAGAGTTTTATAGTCATAGCTTTTATATTTAGGTTGTTGATCTATTTTGAGTTTTATGTATGGTGTAAGCTAGGGATCCAGTTTCATTCTTTTGGATCTGAACATTTAGTTGTCCAAGTACCTTTTGTTGAAGAGACTATTCTTACTCCATTGAATGGACTTGACATCTTGTCAAAGATCAGTTGGCTGGCTGTGGATGTGTGAGTTTATTTCTGGACTCTGTTCTATTCTGTCAATTCTTTTTTTTTTTTTCTTTTCTATCAGTTCTATTCCATTGATCTATATGTTTATTCTTATGCCAGTACCACACAGTTTTGATTACTGTAGCTTTGTAGTGAGTTATGAAATCAGGAAGTGTGAGTTCTCCAACTTTATTATTTAAGAATCTGTAGTTTCCACATATTTGTGAATTTTCTAGTTTCCTTCTGTTATTTATTTCTAGCTTCATTCCATGTGGTGAAGGAAGATAATTTGTCTGATTTCAGTCTTTTAGAATCTGTTGAGACTCTTTATGGCTTAACACGGTCTGTCTTGGAGAACGTTCCATGCACACTTGAGAAGACGTTTTCTGCTGTTGTTGGGTGGGAGTATTCTATGTCTTTTGGGTCTACCTGATTTATAATGTTAAAGATTTCTATTTCCTTATTGATATTCTGTCTAGGTTCTATTCATTATTGAAAGTGGTGTATTGAAGTCTCCAAATGTTACTGTAGAACTGTTTTTCCCTTCACTTCTGTCAGTGTTTGCTTTATATATTTTGGGGCTCTAGTTGGTGCATTTATAATTGTTATATCTTCTTGATGAATTGATACTTTTATCAGTATGTAATGTCCTCCTTTGACTCTTGTAAGAGTTTCTGACTTAAATTTTTTTATCTGATATTAGTATAGCCATCCCAGCTCTCTTTTGGTTACCATTTGCATAAATATCTTTTTTCATCCATTTACTTTCAACTTGTTTGCATTTTGGGATATACAGTAAGTCTTTGCAGGCAGCATATAGTTGGATCATGTTTTTTGTTTTTTGTTTTGCGGTACGTGGGCCTCTCACTGTTGTGGCCTCTCCTGTCGCGGAGCACAGGCTCTGGACGCGCAGGCTCAGCGGCCATGGCTCACGGGCCTAGCTGCTCCGCGGCATGTGGGATCTTCCTGGACCGGGGCACGAACCCGCGTCCCCTGCATCGGCAGGCAGACTCTCAACCACTGTGCCACCAGGGAAGCCCAGATCATGTTTTTTTAATCCTCTGCCTTTTGACTGGAGAGTTTAATCCATTTAAGTATAATGTAATTACTCGGGAATTCCCTGGTGGTCCAGTGGTTAGGACTCTGTGCTTCCACTGCTGGGGGCCCAGGTTTGATTCCTGGTTAAGGAGCTAAGATTCCTGAACCATGTGGCACAGCCAAAAAAAAAAAAAAAAAAAAAAAAAAAACTATTAATGTAAATACTGGTAAGGAAGGACTTCTGCCATTTTGTTCTTTTTTTTCTATATGCCTTATGCTTTTTTGGTCCCTTTCTTCCTCTATTACTGCCTTTTGTATTTAGTTGGTTTATTGTAGTGAATTGTTTTCATTTCCTTTGTGAATATTTTTATTTTGTGTGTGTGTATGTATTTGTATAGAGAGGTTGTGGTTACCATGGGGATTACATTTAACATCCCAAATTTATAACAGTGTAGTTTGGATTGATACCAACTTAACTTCAGGAGCATACAAAAACTTTGTTCCTGTACATCTCCAATCCCCTCTTTATGTTGTTGCTGTCACAGATTATATCTTTATATACTGTGTGCGCAATAGCATCGGTTTATAATTATTTTATATGTTTTTCTTTAAAATCATGTAGGAAATAAAAAGTGGCATTACAAACCAAAAATCCTATAATACTGGCTTTTGTATTTCCTCATGTAGTTAACCTTTACTGCCTTCAAGTTACTGTGTAGTGTCCTTTCATTTCCTTTCATTTTCTTTTTTTTTTTTTTCATTTCCTTTCATTTTCAACTTGAAGGACTCCCTTTTAGCATTTCTTATAGAGCAAGTCTAGTGGTTAACAAACTCCCTCAGCTTTTATCTGAGAATTTCTTAGTTTCTCCCTTGTTTTTGAAGGACAGTTTTGTCAGGTACAGAATTCTTTGACAGTTTTTCTTCTAGCACTTTAAAAATCTCAGTGCCTTCTGGACTTCATGGTTTCTGATGAGAAGTTGGCTTGTATGTGATGAGTCACTTCTTCCTTACTGCTTTCAAGATTTTCTTTTTGTCTTTGGCTCTCAACAGTTTGATTATGTATCTAGATGTGGGTCTGAATTTTTCTCATGATTAATTGGTACATTCATGTCTTACATTAAATTTGGGAAATTTTCTGTCATTATTTCTTCAGAATTCTTTTTCCCTTTCCCTCCCATTTCTTTGACTCCCTAAATGCATATATTGTGATTTGCTTGTTGGAGTTCCATGGATCCCTAGGTTCTGTTCACTTTTCTTCATTCTTTTTCCCTTTCTGCTCAGACTGCATAATTTCAATTTTCCTGTCTTCAAGCCTGCTACTTCTGTCTGTTGCCTGCTCAGATCTGCTGTTGAACCCCTCTAGTGAATTCTTCATTTCAGTTATTATACTTTTCAACTCTAGAACTTCTCTTTGGTTCCTTTTCTATTTGTTGATATTCTCATTTTGTTCAGCATTGTTTTCCTGATTTCCTTTAGTTGTTTCTCCATATTTTCCCCTTAACTCTTGGAGTGTATTTAAGACAGTTGTTTGAAAGTCTGTCTTAGTTTGTCCAGTGTCTGGGCTTCCTCAGGGAAAGTTTCTGTCCATTTATTCTGTGCCTTTGAATGGACCATACTCCCCTCTTTCCTTGTATGCCTTGTAATTTTCTTTAAATTAAAACTGGACATTTGAATATTATAATGTTGTAACTCTGGAAATGAGTTTGTTTTCTATTTGTCATATGTTCTTGGTTCTTTTTTCCCTCTTTACCTGCTTTCTTTTGGATTATTTTTTATAATTCTCATTTTATCTTCTTAGGTTTAAGGAAATTTTTTAAATGGGAAAGTTATTGTATATGTACCTACTTCTTACCATTTCTAGTATTCTTCCTTTTGTGAAGATCTGAGTTACCTTCTGGTATCATTTCCTTTCTGCTTGAACAACTTTAGCATTTCTTTAGTGCAGGTCTGCTAGAGACAGAGTCTCAGCTTTTGTCTGAAAAAGTCTATTTCACTTTCATTTTTGAAAGTGTTTTCATTGGGCATAGAATTCTAGTTTGACAGTTTTTTTCAGTACAGTTAATGATGTTATTTCATTATCTTCTTTTTTATTTTATTTTTTATTGAAGTATAGTTAATTTACGATGTTGTGTTAGTTTCAAGTGTACAGCAAAGTGATTCAGTTATACATTTATATATATGTATATTTTTTCTCAGATTCTTCTCCATTATAGGTTACTACAAAATACTGAGTGTAGTTCACTGCGCTATACAGTGAACTACAGGTCTTTGTTGTGTACCTACTTTATATATAGTAGTATGTATATGTTAATCCCAAACTCCTAATTTATCTCTCCCCCACCTCCCTCTAATATTATTTAGAATTTTTGTATCCTTGTTCATAAGTGATATAGGAAAAGTGTAGGACCTTCTCATATTATCCTTCTTTGGTATTGTTATCAAAAGAATGTCCTTTCTGGTACTTCCCTGGTGGCACAGTGGTTAAGAACATGCCTGCCAGTGCAGGGGATACAGGTTCGATCCCTGATCCAGGAAGATCCCACATGCCGTGGAGCAACGAAGCCTGTGTGCCACAACTACTGAACCTGCATTCTAGAGCCCACGAGCCACAGCTACTGAGCCCATTGCCACAATTACTGAAGCCTGCGCCCTAGAGCCTGTGCTCTGCAACAAGAGAAGCCACCTTAATGAGAGGCCTGCACACTGCAGTGAAGAGTAGCCCTGCTCACTGCAATTAAAAAGAAAGCCCGGGGGGCTTCCCTGGTGTCGCAGTGGTTGAGAGTCCACCTGCCGATGCAGGGGACACGGGTTTGTGCCCCAGTCCGGGAGGATCCCACATGCTGTGGAGTGGCTGGGCCCATGAGCCATGGCCGCTGAGCCTGCGCGTCTGGAGCCTGTGCTCCGCAACGGGAGAGGCCGCGACAGTGAGAGGCCCACATACCGCAAAAAAAAAAAAAAAAAGAAAGGAAAGAAAGAAAGCCCGGGGGGCTTCCTGGCGGCACAGTGGTTGAGAATCTGCCTGCCAATGCAGGGGACACAGGTTCGATCCCTGGTCCAGGAAGATCCCACATGCCACGGAGTAACTAAGCCCATGTGCCACAACTACTGAGCCTGTGCTCTAGAGCCCGTGAGCCACAACTACTGAGCCCGCCTGCCACAACTACTGAAGCCCACACCTAGAGCCCATGCTCCACAACGAGAGAAGCCACCACAGTGAGAAGCACGTGCACTGCAACAAAGAGTAGCCCCCGCTCGCCGCAACTAGAGAAAGCCCACACGCAGCGATGGAGACCCAACACAGCCAAAAATAAATAAAATAAATACATTTATGGGAAAAAAAAGAAAGCTCAGGACTTCCCTGGTGGCGCAGTGGTTAAGAATCCACCTGCCAATGCAGGGGACATGGGTTCAAGCCCTGGTCTGGGAAGATCCCACATGCTGCGGAGCAACTAAGCCCATGCGCCACAACTACTGAGCCTGCGCTCTAGAGCCCGCGAGCCACAACTACTGAGCCCACGTGCCACAACTACTGAAGCCTGCGCACCTAGAGCCCGTGCTCCGCAACAAGAGAAGCCACCGCAATGAGAAGCCCGCACACCGCAACAAAGAATAGCCCCCATTCACCGCAACTAGGGAAAGCCTGTGTGCAGCAACGAAGACCCAACACTGCCAAAAATTAATTGATTAATTAATTAATTTTTTAAAAAAGAATCTGCCTTCCAGTGTAGGGGACACAGGTTTGAGCCCTGGTCCCTGGTCCGGGAAGATCCCACATGCCATGGAGCACCTAAGCCCATGCTCCATAACTACTGAGCCTGAGCTCTAGAGCCTGCAAGCCACAACTACTAAAGCCCACGCACCTAGAGCCCGTGCTGCGCAACAAGAGAAGCCACTGCAATGAGAAACCCGCACACCGCAATGAAGAGTAGCCTCCGCTCGCTGCAACTAGAGAAAGCCCGCACACAGCAACGAAGACCCAATGCAGCCAAAAATAAATAAATAAATTTATATATTTATTTTAAAACCTCATTTGTAAAACCATTTAAACCTGGCATTTTCTTTGTGGGAATATTCTTTAGTGCTGATTCAGTATATTTAATGGTTATAAGGCTAGTCACATTCTGTTTGAGTCACTTTTGGCAAGTTATATTATTCTAGGAATTTGTCTTTTCAAACATGTTAGCTAGCATAAAGTTGTTCATATTCGCTTTTCAGTCTCTTTAGTTACCTAACATTGTGTCCTCTTTTGTTCTTGAGAAATCTCACCAGAGACTTGACTATTTTTCATCTTTGAAAGTTCCAAGTTTTGCCTTGTTGATTCTCTCTGCTGTATGATTTCTCTTTCTTTTTTTCCCTAACCTGTGTACCTAAGTCATTAATGTTCAGACTTTGTGTTAACTTCCTAAAGCTTATACACAAATAATCAAATTTCATGTATATGAAACACTGGCATGTAAAGGGCAAGCTTTAAAACTTTCAGAAGACATGAGAGGGTATCTTTCTGACCTTGGGAGCGTGAAAGGATTTATTAACAAGGCACACAGAAAAAGCTAAGTATTAAAGAAAAATTTAACTACATTATAATTAAGAACTTGTTAAAGAACTCCATAAAGTGAAAATTGCAAAAAATGAAAAGATACAAACTCCTAAAAAATATTTGTAATACAAATAACTAACAAATGGTTAATAACTAGAATATCTAAAGAACTATAAATCAATAAGAAAAGGACAAGTAGTTCAATAGAAAAATATTCGAAGTACCATAAACAGATATTTTTCACAGAAAGGGAAACATGACTAATAAACATAAAATCTAACCCTATTAGTAATACAAATCATTATCCCAGTGAAGTACCTTATACTTATTAGATTGGCAAAAGTGATAATTCTGAGTAATAGGATATACATCAGTGGGAACCTGGTACGTATTGCTGAGCTAGTGTGAATTGGCATCACATTGGAAGGCAATGTGGTACTATCTGGTGAAGTTTAACATCTACTTGCCTAAACCCAGCAATTCATTCCTTAGAGCAGGGGTTCTCAAAGTATGATCTGCAGACTATTTCAGAGGGTCTGGGAAGTGAAGACTAAGATGTTATTTGCCAACTCAAAATAGATTAAAGACTTAATTGTAAGACCTGAAACTGTTAAAACTCCTAGAAGAAAACACAGGAAAAAAGACCTTGGTCTTGGCAATGATTTTTTTGGATATGACACCAAAAGCACAAACAACAAAAGCAAAAATAAATAAGTAGGATCACATAAACGAGAAATCTTGAACTAGAAAACTTAAAAGCTTCTCTACAGCAAAAGAAATGGTCGACAAAGTGAAAAGGCAGCCTATGGGAGAAAATATTTGCTAACCATATATCTGATAAGGGATTAATATCCAAAATATATAAGGAACTCACACAATTCAATAGCAAAAAAACACAAATAATGCAATTAAAAATGGGCAAAGAACCTGAATAGACACTTCTACAAAGCAAACATATAAATGGCCAACACGTTGATGAAAAAGATGCTCAACATCACTAATCATCAGGGAAATGCAAATAAATTATGATGTGTTTATACAGTAAAATAATATGACATAGGAAAAATTAAAGAAATACAGCTCCATGCAAAAACATGGGTGAATCTTAAAAACCCAGTGGAGGGGGCTTCCCTGGTGGCGCAGTGGTTGAGAATCTGCCTGCCGATGCAGGGGACATGGGTTCGTGCCCCGGTCTGGGAAGACCCCACATGCCACGGAGCGGCTAGGCCCGTGAGCCATGGCCGCTGAGCCTGCGCATCAGGAGCCTGTGCTCCACAATGGGAGAGGCCACAACAGTGAGAGGCCCGCGTACCGCAAAAAGAAAAAAACAAAAACCCAGTGGAGGGGCGACAATTCTCAGTAGACTAAACATAGTATGATACAGTATTTAGGGGTAAACATATATGTGATTAATAAAAACAAAAGCAAAGATAATGACAATTCATCATAGCCGTTTTCTTTTGGCTGGAGTTGGAGTGGGGATGGAGGCGCCTGGGATAGGGGAAGACCCTACTACTAGATTCAGGCATATTAATAATCTAGTTCTTAGGTTTAGTGGTGAGTTGACAGATGCTCATTGTATTATTTTGCTTGGTAACTTTACATTATGTTTCATCTTTTTGTATGTAGCAAATATTACAGAATAAAATTTTAAATTTCTTTAAAATATAGATGGGTGGCCACATGAGTTATTAAAAAAAATACATGGTATTCCACTGAATTGGGTACACAATAACGTATATCACCTGGGTAGGTTAAATATATTTGAGTTTATTGGGCAAGTCATATAACTTTTCTGTCTTGTCATAGAAGTGATCATAGCTTGTGAGCATTTACCATATGCCTGTTGTTCTAAATGGTACTTTGCATGTATTAAGCTATATAATCCTTCTAACAACTCCGTGCTCGTGTATTAAGCTATATAATCCTTCTAACAACTCTATGAAATAGGAATTATTATATCCCTGTTTTAAAGATGAGCTCCTGAGGCATAGAGGTTAAAGCAACTTGTTGAAAGTTGCACAGCTAACAAGTAGAAGAGCCGGTATTTGAACCCACAGTCTGCCTCCAGGGCCTACACCTTTTAACTCCTCTGCTTATATCAATTGCTATAATAGCACTTACTTAATAAGTTTGTTATGATTAAAGGAGACTGTTGTTTGTGTGTGGGTGGTACTAGAGATGTCAGGTGCAGTTACCGAGATTATTAGGCCTCCTTGGGAACCTGTGAGTCCCCGTGAGAAGGGGAGGGTGGGTAGGGAAAGAAGCCAGTGAGAAGGAAATGCTGTCCTCCTAAGAGCCTTTGCCAATATGTTTGTATCTTCCCTTCTTCCAGAGACCATGGCGAGCCCAGGGAAAGACAATTATCGAATGAAGAGCTATAAGAACAATGCCCTAAACCCTGAGGAAATGAGGCGAAGAAGAGAGGAGGAGGGCATTCAGCTCCGGAAGCAGAAACGGGAGCAACAAGTGGGTTAGCCCAAGTATTCTCAAACGTGCTCTTCAGGGAGGCAGGCCAGCCACCATGGTTGACCTCCACCTTGCACTCTCACTTTCCTCTTGGGAAAGTAGCTTATCTCTGTGGGCCGCTCATCCAGCTTCCTTTGTTGTAAAGAAATTTTGGAAGCTTTGAGAAAGAACTGTCCCTTATTCCTTTTCCATAATTTAGAACAACTTGGACATCATTTATATCTTCAATATAACATTCTAGTGCTAACCCCTTGTTTTTACCCAGTAGTCACTGTTAGATCTGGCCGTCAAGGCCCAGCCCCAAGCCTGGCCCTTTAAGAATTTTGTCAGCCATCTGGGCTGCCTTACTTCTCTTTCTTGAGTCCATTCTTTGTAAGTCTCCCTAGAACTGAGATTGTATTAATGCCTCATCGTCTACACTGCCACGCACCATGCACCACACGCCACCACCAAATTGGTTCCTTGCCCAGATCTAGATGCTAACCTGCTTTTGCCCACCCTTTTGCTTTACCATTATTTCTTTCCTTCACAGCCTTTTATATGCATCACCTTTTATACAAAGGGCACAGGAATTTTAAAAGATTTTTTTTTGCTTATAAAAATGTTCTCCAAAAATGTAAACAATCTATAACATAGAAAGTAAAGCCCTTGAATATCTTTCCATATCAGTATATTAAGCTTGGCATTTTCTCATACAGTAGCATTCCTTGACAGTTATGCCATAATTTAACATTGGGTCATACTTTATTTTCTTTGTTTCGGTAAGAAGTCTTACCACCGTCTCTTCTCTTTATTTTCAGCTTTTTAAACGGAGAAATGTGGAGCTGATTAATGAAGAAGCCGCCATGTTCGATAGTCTCCTCATGGACTCCTATGTGAGCTCTACCACTGGGGTAAGACCCTTGCAAGCTTCCCAGGCAAGCTTGGGAAGTACCTGCTTCTACAGAACAGAAATTGGTCAGTTCACATCATCTAGTTAGCTTTACCAACAACCATGCTAAGCTCTTTATTCCATGGGCCCTTTTGTAGGTGGTCAACTTAAGGAGTCAGTAAGGATTCATCTCTGATGGAAACACCAGAGGAAACATTTAAGGGAAGCTATCAATTGCCTCAGAGGTTAAGAATCACTTCCAAATGTTCCAACTTGAAGCAGCTGTGGATTAAACACCTTCTGAGCCTGCTGTTACCCCTTCCTCTTGCCCTCAAGTCTTTAGAAAGGAGGATTCCAAACAGGATTATGAGCTCATATCTGGCTCTAGTATTGGTTTGCAAAGTCGTGAACCTGTTTTATGTTCTAGGAGAGCGTGATCACAAGAGAGATGGTGGAGATGCTCTTTTCTGACGATTCTGACCTGCAGTTAGCAACCACACAGAAATTCCGAAAACTGCTCTCCAAAGGTACAAAGCCTAGTCTTCCGCAGGGGGCCCTGCGTGACTTTAGCGTCTTGTTTCTTCTCACTGACCTCATCAACTATTCCCTTTCACTCATTCTGCTGTAGCCCTGCTGGCTTTGGTGTCCTTGGACAAGCCAGGCACATTCTTACCTTTGCACTGTCTATTTCCCCTGCCTGATATCCTTTACTTGCAGATAACTGTGTGACAGCTGCTACATTTCTATGATCAGATCCTACTTTCTCAGTAAAGCCTACCCTGACACGCTATCAGAAATTGCAGCTCCCCCCACCCCTGCAGCATTTTCAGTCTCCTTACCCTGCCCTACCTGTTCTTTTTTTTTCCTATTACACTTTCTGCCTTCTGACATACCAGGATATTTCTCATCACGAGGATATAAGCTCTACGAGGGCATAGACTTTTGGTTTTGTTCACTACTGTATCCTCGATACCCAGAACCATGTCTGGCACATAGTTTGTGCTCAGTAAAAATTTGATGTATGATGGGAAAAATATTCCCTGACTTTTCTTCCTCCCAAGAAAAGAATGCTGGTCTTGGAAGGGAAGCGTTTAGACTAGGGTTGCTCCTCCCTTGGTCTTCTCTCCCTTAATTCTTTACTTGCTTAGGTAAGTAAGGTTAGTTACTTGCTTAGGTTTAGGAAGCCAAAGGTGAGCATAGTTAAATTAGGATTGGCTTTACTCTTTGGCATCTCAGCTATTTTATACAGTTCAAAAATGACCAGCTATTGTTTTTTTTATATATATATATAAATTTATTTATTAATTTATTTTTGGCTGTGTTGGGTCTTCGTTGTTGCATGCGGGCTTTCTCTAGTTGCGGTGAGCGGGGGCTACTCTTCATTGCAGTGCGCGGGCTTCTCATTGCGGTGGCTTCTCATTGTGGAGCACAGGCTCTAGGTGCACAGGCTTCAGTAGTTGCGGCACGCAGGCTCAGGAGTTGTGGCGCACGGGCTTAGTTGCTCCACGGCATGTGGGATCTTCCCGGACCAGGGATCGAACCCGTGTCCCTTGCATTGGCAGGCGGATTCTCAACCACTGCGCCACCAGGGAAGCCCCATGACCAGCTATTGTTAAAACTACCTCACCAAAAGGGAGTTTGGGAATGTTTAGAAGGATGGTCAGGAGTATCTAGGAAGGATGGTGGACTTACCCCCGTGAAAGCATTAGTCAGAGCCTCTCCTGACTTTTCCTCTCCCTCTTCCAGAACCTAGTCCTCCAATAGATGAAGTTATCAATACTCCAGGAGTGGTGGATCGGTTTGTGGAGTTTCTGAAGAGGAATGAGAATTGTACATTACAGGTGAGGCCTGGGGTGGAGAGTTACCAGATGAAAGCCCTTTTGCCGAGAAATTGTAGTGGCATGTTTCTACAGACACATCTCTTAGGATATAGACAAGATATTGAGGGAACATTTAAGAGATGCTGTTACCTCAGAGGTCTTGACCTCAATCAAATAAGAGACCCACAAACTCTTCCCTAAAACAATCTCAAAGGAAAGATACCAGAATATGACAGACTGATTATTCAGAGGTTATATTTTAAATTATAAATATAAATATATTGGGTTAGCCAAAAAGTTCGTTCGGGTTTTTCCGTAAGATGTTACAGAAAAACCTGAACGAACTTTTTGGCCAACCCTAGAGGTTCTAGTCCACTCCTAACCCTGAGGTGAACCATTTAGCTTCTCTGGGTCTCTCTTCTCACAAATGGGTAATGAGTCAATCCATTGGAACTTATTAGAAACTTGGCTGAAAGGGACTTTTAGAGACCCATCTCACTCTTATCCTGGTTTCAGAGATGAATAAAGTGAAGCTCGGGAAATAAAAACATGACTTGCCAAAGGACTCACGGATGCAGTGGTACTGCAGGACTAGACCTGGGACCATGGAAGCCCAATTCTGTCTCCCCATTATGTTATATCACTGCCAGTACCTCTTCCTATCATTTAAAGGTGGAGAGGGAAAGGCTTGTGTGGCTTTTTGTTCTTGTTTTTAAGTCAGGGGCAGGAGGCTTATTGCTGAGCCAGCTAGTAGGCACGGCTGCTCATCTGGAATGACCTCTCACTCATGGCTTTAATCTCACTTTCAGTTTGAAGCTGCCTGGGCTCTAACGAACATTGCCTCTGGAACCTCTCAGCAGACCAAAATTGTCATTGAAGCAGGGGCTGTCCCCATTTTTATAGAGCTGCTTAACTCGGACTTTGAGGATGTACAGGAACAGGTAATGCCCAAATTTAACTTAATTCTTTTTTTTTTTTTTGCGGTACGCGGGCCTCTCACTGTTGTGGCATCTCCCGTTGCGGAGCACAGGAGACGTAGGCTCAGCAGCCATGGCTCACTGGGCCTAGCCTCTCCGTGGCATGTGGGATCTTCCCGGACCGGGGCATGAACCCGTGTCCCCTGCATCGGCAGGTGGACTCTCAACCACTGCGCCACCAGGGAAGCCCTGGCTTAATTCTTGATGGTACCAGTGGTATAATATAAAGTATATTTTGTCTTTATCCCCAGTTAAGAGGTTAAGAGCAAAGAGCTCCTAAAAACATTGGGATTTTCTTAGTGATAGAAGTGTCTTTTGTTATTCCTAAAGAGCCCCTTTGGGACACACCTTGAGTCTCTGTGTCACCGCATTAGCGGTGACTCCGGGTGGGGCCCTAGATAGCT
The DNA here is from genome assembly GCF_011762595.2 of Tursiops truncatus. Lineage (NCBI taxonomy): Eukaryota > Metazoa > Chordata > Mammalia > Artiodactyla > Delphinidae > Tursiops > Tursiops truncatus. The sequence continues at coordinate 158,578,096 of NC_047034.1, read as the reverse complement.
TCAGGAAGGGAGGTCTAGTCCTCAGAAAGACCAAATTTAGGATTAGAGGATTGGAACTCTCAGCCCCACCCCACCCCCACTCTTCCCACCCCTCCACCCCACCCTCCCCAGGGAGGTTAGAGGGGCTAGAGATTGGGTTATAAAAAGGCTTGAACAGTGAGATTCAGAGAGCTTCTGGGTTGGTGAACACTCAGTGTGCTGGGAAGGTGACGTGACTGGAGAGGGCTTGGAAGTTCTGTGCAACCCCACTCCTCAACCCATACCTTGCCCTGTGCATCTCTTCCGTTTAGCTCTTCCTGAGTTGTATATATTACAGTGAACTGGTAAACGTAAGTAAAGTGTTTTCCTGAGTTCTGTGAATCATTCTAGTGAATTATTGAACCTGAGGAGGAGATTGTGGAACTCCTGAATTTATAGCCAGTTGGTAAGAAGTATGGGTAGCACCTGGGAATTGCAGCTAGTATCTAAATTGAGGGCAGTCTTGTGGGACTGAGCCCCTAGCCTGTGGGATCTGCCCTAACTCCGAGTTACTGTCAGAATTTAACTGAATTGACACAGTTGGTATCAGAGAATTGGTTGTTGGTGTAGAAAAAACTCCACACATTGGGCATCAGAGGTGGTGCTGGAAAAAAGACACCACAATACCCATTTCTCAGCACCTACAGATCATAAAAACCCATTTCTTCCACTGGTTGGATAGAAGTGGAGAGTGGTACTAGGGTTTTTTCCTATATTACTACATATAGGGTTGGTCCTATGAGGCTACAAGAATGCAATTTTCCCATCATTTTCTCCTTTTCTGGGGGGTGGGGACAAGGAGGTCTTGGTCTGGCTTCTCTGGCTGCAGTACAATGTCAGCCTGCCTCCCCCAGTGAACCAGGAACTCCCAGAGTTAAAATAGAGCAAGTGCTCAGTTTTAACAAGGAGGGTACCTGAGCTTATTTAGTGTGTTTAAGGTCTTGATGGGGTGTTTGTCCTGGTTACTGGTGGGTGTCACTCTGTAGTTGTGAGTATAAAGTACTCACAGAAGCCTCTAGGCTCTGTGGATGACAGTTCCATCGTCCCTTTTTTAGGCAGTCTGGGCACTGGGAAACATAGCTGGAGACAGCTCCGTCTGCCGAGATTACGTCTTGAACTGTTCCATCCTTAATCCTTTGCTAACGTGAGTAATTATTATCATCTGCACCTGGGGTATCTTTCCGGCAGCCATGCGGCAGATCTTTGGGGAGCAGTTTACCTTAAGACGATGAGTGAATACAAGAATGATAGAAGTGCATTCTCATTGCCAGAGTAAAAGATAGTATCTTTTGAGAGTAAGAAGATTGTGTCACTGGTCTGTGTCTTGTGCTTCCTCACTTTGTAGCACTGTAGAATCTCATGTTGGTCATACCTGTCTCATTGTTGAGCCAGAGGAGAGAGGAAGGACTAGCCCACCTGGAAGAATCTAACCTTCTCTACGGAATGCATTGATTTGCTATGGGTTTATGCCCAGTACATTGGAGAGCTCTGTTGTAAGCCACAGATCTAAGACCCCTTGCAGAGTCATCTGGATGCTCCCATCCCTTCCTCTGTACCCTTATAATAGAGCTACATCTAAACCAAAACAGGAAGGAGCTTTTCTTGAGAGGCCACAATCTCATAGGCTACTATTATAACTCCTTCTTGGGCCTGTCACAGAAAATCATTCCACAGTGTATGGCTAAAGCCCTCACACTAAACCTTCAGCTTTTATTTCCAAAGACAACAATACTCTTGTTTAGAACTTGTGGCCGCAGTTAAGGGCACAGTATGTCCTATCTTAAACGTTTTAGCATGCTTACTCACAGTCCAGCCCTCTGTTTGTCCTTATTAGCTATGGTCTTAATAAGCCACAGCTGGTCCTAATCCTCTGTGAAGATGTAGGTCGGCCTCCGGGGCCAAACAGGCTCACTTAACTTAAATCTATGGGTAGGAAGAAACAGGCTTCTAGAGTCTTAGGGGCCTGATTGGATTTGCTCCTGGGGTTCGTAGGCAACAGCTCTATGAAAAGAGCATCATTGCTCAGGATCTGGCTTTGCTGTCCCCTTCAGGCTACTTACCAAGTCCACACGACTGACAATGACACGGAATGCAGTCTGGGCCCTGTCAAACCTGTGCCGAGGCAAGAACCCACCCCCAGAGTTTGCAAAGGTAAGAGAGCTTCTCTTTTTTTTAAAAAAAAAAAATTTATTTATTTATTTATCTGCTTGCACTGGGTCTTAGTTGCGGCAGGTGGGCTCCTTAGTTGTGGCATGCATGTGGGATGTAGTGCCTTGACCAGGGATTGAACCTGGGCCCCCTGCATTGGGAGCACAGAGTCTTATCCACTGCGCCACCAGGGAAGTCCCAAGAGAGCTTCTTACCAATTCCTGAGTGAAAGCAGTTTCCTTCATATGGAGGAATTTTGATATGGGAGTTTTCAAGTCTTTGGGGTACCCTCAGAGTCTCATCCTTGGGAAACTGAAAAAGGCAGTCGTCAATGAAGTAGGTGATCTCATATGCCTGGATGGTAAAGTGAAAATGTGGGCCTGATGGCTTAATGTAGTAGAAATCTCCAGGTCTTAGACTTACTAAGTAGAGGAGGGCTCAGCGATGTTAGGGTTAGTGGTAGAGATGATGTAACCGTGTCCACCTGAGTCCCTCTCTCTCTGCTTCCAACAGGTCTCCCCCTGTTTGCCTGTGCTGTCTCGCCTACTCTTCAGCAGCGACTCAGACTTGCTGGCAGATGCTTGCTGGGCCCTTTCTTATCTGTCTGATGGCCCCAACGAGAAGATCCAGGCAGTCATAGACTCTGGAGTCTGCCGGAGATTGGTCGAACTTCTAATGTGAGTGATCTCAGTCAGAAAGGGTACAGATTCCCTAAGCTTCTCCAACTCAGAACTACAGTCAGCAATCTGCTGCCCTATCCAAAGGTCTGGAGCCATGAGTGCTGCTGGCCTTGGTGGTCAGCTGAGTTGAATGCCATGTGCTGGCCCTCTACTGATCAGATCGCCCTCCTCTGTAGGCACAACGATAACAAAGTGGCTTCTCCTGCTCTGAGAGCTGTGGGTAACATCGTCACCGGGGATGACATCCAGACCCAGGTAAGGAGGAGGAGGACAGCTGTCTATGGACAAAATCCTTCCCTGCCACAGACTTTGGTCCTGGTAGGAGGCAACATGATATAGGAGAGAAAGCATAGGCTTGAGTGAAAAATTCCAGCTCTGCCACTTTCTATATTATTTGGGGGCAACTTGGTTGCCTTCACTTTTTTCTATAAATTGGAAGCAAGTCATCATCCATTGGGTGCTATTGAAGAAAAACTAAATGGAATAACCTGACTCACTACCTGGGACATTGTAAAGTAATTGTTAACAGATTTTGAGTTACGGTACCTTTGAAATACTAAAAGCTATGGAACCTCACCCCTGCTTCCTAGACCTTTAGAATCCCATGTCTCTTGTTACTCTCCTGTTAGTAACACTTCCATTGAGAGCACAGTATACAGTGTTTCTCTGTTCAAAGGCTAGAGATCTGAGTATTCTTTGCGTCTTGAGTAGTTTGCATAATTCTGTGGGATTCTTAACAAATTTCTTACAGGTGAGCAGTCTCACTCAAGCCCACACTCATTTTCTAGGTCATTGTTTTGTGTTTGTGTGTGCATGCATGTGCCTGTGTGTACAGATATTCATAACTTTTTCTGTTTTTACGATTTTTAAGTATAGTTCACTGGCATTAAGTACATTCACATTGTTATTCAACCATCACCGCCATCCATCTCCACCACTTTTGCATCATTCCAAACTGAAACTCTGTACCCTTTAAATATAACTTCCCATTTCCCCCTCCCCTCATCCTTTGGTAACCACCATACTACTTTCTGTCTCTTAGGAGTTTGACTACTCTAGGTACCTCATATAAGCCGAACCATATATATTTGTCCTTTTGTTTCAGCTTATTTCACTTAGCATAATGTTTTCAAGGTTCATCCATATTTTAGCATGTCACACCTTCATTCCTTTCTGTGGCTGGATAATATTCCAAGTGTGCATATGCTACATTTGGTTTATTTACTCATCTGTTGGTAGACACTTGGGTTGCTTCCACCTTTTGGCTAGTATGAATAATGCTGCATTGAGTATTGGCATACAAGTATCTGTTTGAGTCCCTGCTTTCAGTTCTTCTGGGTATATATCCAGAGGTGGAATTATTGGATCATATGGTAATTCTATGTTTAAGATTTTGAGGAACCACCATACTGTTTTGCACACAAAACAGTGCAATGGCTGCGCCATTTTACATTCCCACCAGCAGTGTACCGGGTTCCAATTTCTCCGCATCTTTACCAACACTTGCATTGCCTGGATTTTTTAAGGATAACTATTCTAATAAGCATGAAGTTATATCTCACTGAGGTTTTGATTTGCATTTCCCTAATGATTAGTGAAGTTTGGCATCTTTTCATGTGCCTATTGGCCACCTGCATTTAAAAAAATTTTTTTTGTATATTCTGGATATTAATCCTTATCAGATATATGATATGTATATACTTTCTCCCATTCTGTGATTTGTGTAATTCACTATGTTGATGGTGTCTTTTGGTACCCAAAAGTTTTAAATTTTGATTAAGTCCAGTTTATCTAATTTTTCTTTTGTTGCCTGTGCTTTTGGTGTTCTAGGTCATTCTTAATTGTTCAGCCCTCCCTTGCCTCCTCCACTTGCTGAGCAGCTCCAAGGAGTCAATCCGAAAGGAAGCTTGTTGGACCATTTCAAATATCACTGCTGGCAACAGGGCTCAGATACAGGTAGAACAAGCAGGAGGGAAGTTGTGGGGGGCAGCAGGTAGAAAGGCCTGGGGACATGAGACATTGCGGGATATTGCCCTCTAGAAGAAAAACTTTATTTCCCTTTTGAAATTGGGGTCAATGGATGCTATCAGTCAAAGATTCTGTGTAACAGAAGCCAGGTTCCTCTGTAGCGTCTTACCTATGTGAAAAGAACTTTCAGGAAGGGGAAGATGTCTTAATCTTTTAGCTGATTTGGGGTCTGGATTTGCTTATCCTTCTTGAAGTGACTTTCTTTCCTCCCCCACACCCCACCCTCCACCCCCCAATTCTTCTCAGGCTGTCATAGATGCAAATATCTTCCCTGTGTTGATTGAAATCCTTCAGAAAGCCGAGTTCCGTACAAGGAAAGAGGCAGCCTGGGCCATCACCAATGCCACATCAGGAGGAACCCCTGAACAAATCAGGTATCACAGTCCTTTCCCATTGTCTTGAGTGATATGTGTACTCTACCTCTTGGCTCACAGTTTACATGTGACCTCTAAACTGCCTTTTCTGGGATAGGTCTGCCCCTGTCCAGTAGGGTTTAACTGGTAAGCTGCTAGAGTGTAGCATGGGAATCTGAAGTAGATTCCTATAAACCATGTACCTCTTTTCCCTCCTGGAGAATGGAAACTTATGACACAGACATCTCTCTCCTCTGCCTCTTTCTACCCTCAAGAGAATTTAAATCTATGTAATTCTCAATTATCCATACAAATGAAAGAGAACCATGCTATGGCTCATTCAGAGCAGCTTCTTTGGGAAATCATTTTTGGCAGTGATACTTGGGAGAAGCAAATAGGAAAGCTATTTTGTGCGAGGATGCTCTTTGATTTTGGTTTCCATTATCAACTTGAGTAGGAGTGATGGGAATTGGAGAAGTGCCTTGCCTTCAGCTTGTAGCTTAGGAAGGGGAATATATTCAGTATAAATAAAACCTTAGGAGAAAGGATAGCCACTGAGTGAAGCTTTTGAGGATACAGGGTTGTAAATGGCATTTTGGACAGGAAAAAGCATAAGTAAAGGTACAAAAATCAGAAACCTGGAGACCTTTACTGTTTGACTGGAATGTAATATTCTCGGAAGGGAATAATGAGAGGGGAAGCTAGAAAAGGTTAGGAGCCAGATTGTATTGTTATGACTGTAGAGCTGGGACTACAGAAATTTTAGGCAGGGAAATGATGTGTTCAAAGTAGGTAATACTGCAGCAAGGAGACATTAGAGACAAAGAGGAGGAATCCATGGCAGCCTTCTACATGGAAATGAACTAAACCAGTAGCATTGGGAGGGTGATGAGTTTGAGATAAAGGATGGATGGTTATGAAAGCTCAGTCAGAGTGAATTGCTGAGAGCATCGATGTGTGTGAGGGAGACCTAGAGGCCCCATAGCACCTGCCTGGCACCTCCCTTGCCTTGTCTTAATTTAGAACTTACCTGGTCTCTGCCCCTCAGGTACCTGGTCTCCCTGGGCTGCATCAAACCCCTGTGTGACTTGCTGACTGTGATGGATTCAAAGATTGTGCAAGTCGCCCTCAATGGACTGGAGAACATCCTTCGGCTCGGAGAGCAAGAGGGCAAGCGCAGTGGCTCAGGGGTCAATCCCTACTGTGGCCTCATCGAGGAAGCCTATGGTAGGTGCCCTCTCCCCAACCTCACCTCTGCCGTAAGTAGAGAGAAACTCTGAAATAGTATACATATGTAAGGGTGTGTGTTTTGAGGGGGTCATCATTGAATGCAAGGTTTTATCCCACCAGTTCCATTTCCTCTGAGGAGCAGTAGATGAGTTCTGTTTCTGATAGGCTCTACCTAGTAAGTAGGTTATGGTACAGATGCAAAAATAAAGCTCCAGAATTGATAATAGAATCAGGAGCCGGAAGGCATGTTTTCAGCTGAGTTTTTAGCAGCAAGTTCTTTTCTTTCTTTTGTTTTGTTTTTCCATTACAGTTTATTACAAGATATTAAATATAGTTCCCTGTGCCATACAGGAGGTCCTTGTTGTTTATCTGTTTTGTTAATAGTAGTTTGTATCTGCTAATCCTAAACTCCTAATTTATCCCTCCCCACCCTTTCACCTTTGGTAACCATAAGTTTGTTTTCTATGTCTGTGAGTCTTTTTTTGTTTTGTAAATAAGTTCATTTGTATCATTTTTTAGATTCCACATAAGTGATATCATATGATACTTGTCTTTTCTCTGTCTGACTGACTTCACTTAGTTTGATGATGTCTAGGTCCATCCATGTTGCTGCAAATGGCACTATTTTATTCTTACTGTGGCTGAGTAATATTCCATTATATATATGCACCACATCTTTATCCATTCATCTGTTGATGGATACTCCAGTTGCTTCCATGTCTTGGCTATTGTAAATAGTGCTGCTATGAACACTGGGGTGCATGTATCTTTTCGAATTACAGTTTTCTCCAGATATATGCCCAGGAGTAGGATCGCTGGATCATATGGTAGCTCTATTTTTAGTTTTTTAAGAAACCTCCGTAGTGGCTGCACCAGTTTACATTCCTACCAACAGTGTTGGAGGAGTCCCTTTTCTCCACACCCTCTCCAGCATTTATTATTTGTAGACTTTTTTATTTTTTTGGCTGCACTGCATGGCTTGCAGGATCTTAGTTCCCTGACCAGGGATCGAACCCAGGGCCCCAGTAGTGAGAACACTGAGTCCTAACCACTGGACCACCAGGGAATTCCCTTGTAGACTTTTTGATGATGGCCATTCTGACTGGTATATGGTGATACCTCATTGTAGTTTTGATTTGCATTTCTCTAATAATAGTGATGTTGAGCACCTTTTCACGTGCCTATTGGCCATCTGTATGTCTTCTTTAGAGAAATGTCTATTTAGTTTTCTGCCCTTTTTTTTAAGATTCTGTACACCTACAACACACATTTTTAAAAATATTTATTTATTTATTATTATTTGTTTTTGGCTGCGCCGGGTCTTAGTTGCAGCATGCGGGATCTTTAGTTGCAGCATGCAGACTCTTACTTGTGGCATGCATGCAGGAACTAGTTCCCTGACCAGGGGTCAAAACTGGGCCCCCTGCATTGGGAGCACGGAGTCTTACCCACTGGACCACCAGAGAAGTCCCTTCTGCCCATTTTTTTTATTGGGTTGTTCGTTTTTTTTGTTATTGACCTATACAAGCTGTTTGTATATTTTGGAAATTAAGCCCTCATCAGTCGCATCGGTTGCAAATATTTTCTCCCATTTTGCAGGTTGTCTTTTAGTTTTGTTTATGGTTTCCTTAGCAAGGTCTGTTAGTGCTGGATTGACTCATCACTCATCTCCAAGAGATTCAGAACAGTAATGGTTTGCCCAGGTTAAAAGCAGAATCGGGACTAGACTCTCCGGTTTATAACTGACATTTTGGTCTTTTTCCTTTGGTGTTATGTCATTTTAGGTAAAGATCTCGGCTCTCCTCTTTCAGATCAAAGAGAGATCTGATCATATTACTTGTGTTTATAAATGCTAACATAACTCAGGGAAGGAAAAAATAGATTGTTTCATGGACCCAGAGAAAAGCACTCAAAGTTTACTCTTCTCCTTCCTTTCTTCTTGCCACCATAGGCTTGGATAAAATTGAGTTTCTCCAGAGCCATGAGAACCAGGAGATCTACCAGAAGGCCTTTGACCTCATTGAGCACTACTTTGGCGTAGAAGATGATGATAGCAGCCTGGCTCCCCAAGTGGATGAAACGCAACAGCAGTTTATCTTCCAGCAGCCTGAGGCCCCCATGGAGGGCTTCCAGCTATAATGTCTGCCTCCGGGGAGGGGAGGGGATGGGAAGCACCACCAACCAGCGGAAAGGCAGCCCTCTGGTGGGCGGGAAACCAGCCCTCCCCACCATCAGCCACCACACACCTCTGCTGCCCTGGAAACTGTGCTCTTGACCTGCTCCGCCCCCTTCCCTGGAGGGAGCACCCTCTGGACAGACAGAACCATCTGAGGCTCACATTTGGGTTTTGTGACAAGAAGGGGACGTGTTGGGTTTTTCTTCCTTACACTAGATTTTGGCTGCACATATGTCTTTAACCCAGGAGCCCAGGGGTAGACAAAGGAGGACTGAGGTAATCAATTTTGCACCTTTTTTATTTTTTATTTTTTTTTCTTTAGTGGTGACTTCCTTCCGTTTTATCTTCCTTCATCCTTCCCAGTCCTCTGCCCTGATCTCTGTAACTCTTATCTTGGGTACTTGAGCAGATGGAATATTCCACAGGTCGGGGGTGGGAGGGGAGGGGAGAAATCCAAAACAAAGTGTTCTTGCTCGGACAGAATATTAATCTTGTATGCTTGGATTGCGTTATTTAATTTTTTTTCTTTTGCACATTTTTCTTGTATTACAATTGCTCTTTCCCAGAGCCATGAGTTCCTGGTTTTAGGAATCCCAGCTGCCAGCATTGTCTGGGACTAGAGGCTGAGGGGGAGGTCACCATGAGACAAAGGCCCCTCCCTCCCTTTAACCCCTTGCCCAGACCTCTTTAGTTTGGGAGATCCCCTTCACTCTCCTGGGGCATGTACACCAGTGGGAGTGAGGGGAGAGGAACACAGGCCTTCAGACGGGGCTTCCCATGTGTCGCTACTGATCCCATGTTTCCTACCCACCTTCCAGTGGTGCGACCCAACTTCATTTGTTTACTTGAAAATTCCCCTCAGAGTTGAGATGAACCTCTGAGGTAGCTGTATTTTCTCCTAAGCACGTGACAGAGGGCTGTGGTCCTTCCTTTCTCCTGAGGAGAAAGTCCTTGCTCTGGTGACCCATAAATTGCAGAGGAGGTTGGAGTGAGAGTGTCATGTATTGGGATAGCCAGTGGATCCCTGCCTTTGGCCTTTCTTCTTCTTCCTCTTCCGTAGTTGGATCATGTATATTTTACTTCCAAAGGAGAGAATGTCAAAAAAGTTCTGTATTTTTTTATATTCTATATATTACGTAGGTCAACCTTAATTGGTCTCAAGAGGAGGAACTGTCTCTGTAATTTCTGTAAGTAGGATACTGTGAGGAAGACCAAAAAGAGATGTGGAAGCTCTCTTGCTCAGGAAGCCTGACCTTGATCCTTCTCCTCTCTGCTTGGGTTCCGGGCCACCACCAGGGACCAACCCGTAGCTCTGGAACCTTTATATAGCAGGGCATCCTGGTCTGATTGTCCTAGTACCTGAATGGAGGGAGCAAGGATGGCCCCAGGGCCCGGTGAAGTCTACCACTCTAGTCCTTACCACTGAGCATCCTGCTTACATCAGGAAACCCAGAAAGCAGTCTGCCTCCTCAGATTCAGTCTCAAACACCTTTGTCCACATAAGTTATCGCAGATGGCTGCCGTGTCTCCTGTCCGAGATATTTAGCAGCCTCAGGACTTTTTTTGAGAGTGATTGATGTCTTCCCTGATTGGGATCCTTGTACATGGTTTGGATTTTACCCTTCCTGTGACAAATATAATCCTAATGCCTTTTCTTTCCCCTTTGAGTAGAGCTACTGCAGTGCCTCAATGGCTTGCCTGTGTGCTTCAATGGACTACATGTGATAGTAAAGCCCAGGTGTTGGGGGTGGGGTGGAGGAAGTTGCTGGCTAAGTGTAGGCCAGTGGTGGAGCTGAAGGCACAATCTGCCCTGTCCCTGCTTCCCCACAGAGGTCGGGCAGAGGTGCCCTGCTCCAAACTGTATTTTCCCTTCCCCAGGAACAATGCCATTCTTGCTCCCATTGCTACACATCCCCCTCTGGCTCAGGTGAAATCCATGCCACTCTGCTTACAGATAAAACATTCAGTTGTTTTTGGCCACTGGTCTTGAATTTGCCCTCTCTTTCCAGTGTTGAGATCCAACTCCAGAGGCATTTTCTGAGAAAAGTGGTTGCGGCTGGTGGCTATCACTGAAAAGTGACACCAGTGCTGTACTGCCTAAGTGAGTCAGATGCTGCTCTGCAGGTTGGGCATGATAACTACCAACCCCACTCTCCCAGGTAGGCAAGGCGCAGGACCCTCTTCACTTGGCCTGCCGACTCCATTACAAAACCATTTTCCTACAGTTCAAAAGAAAGCCACCCCCCACCCCTTGTCCAAAGGGCAGAGCATTTTATTTTAGTAAGATCTACTTTGTACATCTCTAGCAATAATTAAGTCCCTGACATTGGGACCAAATTCTTATTGTGAGACATACACATCCTGCCTTCCCCAGCTGTTCCTCCCAAATCTACTTTTGCTTCAGATCTGGGCCATGCACCAAAGAGAAGACTCTGTTGATCATGGGTTACTACTCGAAGCCTGTTTTCTACAAGGACTCCAAAGGCTGAAGTCTCCCAGGGCACGAGGACAAATTTCTCTTCAGATAAACATGGCCTCTAGGAGCTTTCCTTTGTTAGTGTCTTCCTCAGACTGTGCTTTCCCACTGTATTCCTCTGACCCCCTTTTCAGTCAACAGGTGAAGTTCTTCCAGCCCACAGAGGCAGTAACATCATCTTTTGTATCTCCTTCTCTCCTTTGGCCATCTTGGGAAGCAAAATATTTTTTAGCCCAGGCTTGACAGCCACTCTTCGTGGGCAGTCCCCATCTGGACTCCAGACCCTGGCCTAGGTGAAGTCAGAGCTTTCTGACAGATTTCTGAATGGATGTTACAGGGATGGAGGGGCTCCCCAACCTGCTGTAGGGAGTAGCCTGAGAAGACTTGTGTTTGGAATCTTAATACTTTGGCACATAGCTATGTCCATTTTAAGATCTCTGGTGGGTTGGAGATACTTAGGTGTGGATTAAGGGGACAAGGAGCCTTTTTCTTAGCTCAAGTGTTCAAATACTGTTTTGAACAGTGCCAGCTATTCTTTATTGCCAGCCCTTCTGGGCATCCCACCCCCATGTCATCTTCTCTAGTATTAACAGGCTCTCTGGTCTTAGAAGCCTGCCTTCAGTTCTGAGCTATCCCCGCTGACTGACCGGCCATGGTATTGGCTGCAACCTTCTGTTAGAACCACATAGGTTCCACCCTCACCTGGCCAGCCTAGTTACTTGAGGCAATGGGTACAGAAGACCCTTCCAAGTAACGTGTTGATGACTTCAGCTTTCCGGGACCCTTTGTGTTCCTCCTTACCTAGAACCTTTAGATCTACTCCTGTTTTCTTTTCCCTGGAAGCCTCTTTCCAAGAGCCCTATTTAGAGCTGAACTGCACAGATTATAGCTGCTATACCACACTTACGGAAGAGCGAAAGAAGGCTCTCAGGCACTGACCTTCATTTTCTCTTCAGCCAAACCAGTTTAATATGAAAACTCTAGCAGAATGAACTAGATTTCAATTTTCTCATGTCTGCCTGCCCTCCGCCTACACTGTACAATTACCCGTTTCCAGCAAAATAGAAGGGAAGGAGATGAACGCCTAGCAGTACTTCCCTCCTCCTCCCACAGGCCCTTCTTTGAAGGCCTCAGCTCATTTGTTCAGGCCATGTCTCTTCTCCCCAAGACTCACTCAGCTTGGTATCCATCATCTTGAATATTCCTCAGTAGATTCATCTTGTGGGCTTGGCTTCTGGATTCTCAATTGAAGGCAAGGAGCCAGATTCTCCAGGTCCTTGCAGGCACTACAGGGACCCATAGGGAGAAGAGGCTGGCTGGGGACCTCAGGATTGTGTGTGCCTGTCTGCCTCCCTGGCAGGCTGGGGAAGGGTGCAAGGCTCAGTGCACTGAACCATAGGAAAGCCTCACAACCAGTAGCAACATCTTCCGGGTAGGACTATCCTAGAAATAAGTGCATGTGAGACTGAGAAATTGCTCAGAGTAGGTTTTTTCCATAGCCGTTTTAGGATTGCACATTTTAGACCAATCTTGTCCAGTGTTTTTTCTGTCTTAACTTTTGTATTTTTTTTGTTAAGCCAACAAGCTGAGAATTTGGCCCTGCGGGGATCCATGTGGTAGGCAATAGCTGCTCTTTGGCCAAGGCCTTCATAAAGGATTCAGTCATCCCATTGGCTGTTCCCTAGACCCACCCCCAGATGAAGACCATGGTAAGGGAAGAATTTTGAGGTCAGTATAAACCAAGTAAGTCTGTTAATTAAAGCTGTTTTCCTCTGAGAGGGCATTTTGCATCAGGCCTGGGCTACATGCAGAATCAAACCTGGCTGTGAATTAGAAGAGGCACCATTAAATTTGAGGCCCAGAACATCCCAGGAGAAAGATTTGTGTAGTGTGTCATAAAGGTCTTCAGTGCATTTGGGCGCACCTCACTACTTCTGGGCCAGCCTGACTGCTGATGTCCACATTAGCACATTCCTGAACCCCTCCGCTAAACTCTAGCCCTGCTCCCCTGTGTAGGTCAGATGTTCGGCCTCTGGGTTTGGGAAGAGAAAACTCTGCCATGGTGACAATCCTCAGGCCCTGGATTTGGGTATTGGCTCTTTTAGCCAGATTTGTGGGAACTGCTTTTGATTGAACCACTAAAGAAGCAAAGGGGGTATGAGGTCCCAGTTACCCAGGACAGACCAGATATCCCTCAAAAACAGCTTGGGTTCCCAGCTATAGACCCTAGGAAGGTGAATCAAACCTTTTCCCTTACTAGTTTTTCTTTCCAAATTTATTTGCTTTTAAGAACTATAAACTCTGGCTATTGTTTTCCATGTTCTCAGGGCCCCTGGGTAGACAGACAAAGCTTGATAATTTCAGAGCAGATACAGGCCAAGAAACCATGGCATTGAGTGTGCTGAGTCCAGACAAATGATATTTATATACACATCCAAATTTGAAGAGAAAATGTATTTCTTTAGGTTTCAAACACTGTAATAGATATAAAGCAAAAATAAAAACCTGTTGCAAAGTTCTAAATCGTGTTCTTTGGAGTGATCCTAGACTGGATTTTTTGGAAGTCACTGAAGTGAGGGTGCTTAAACTTTTGACCTAACAGTGGAATTAAGAATTGTTACAGCCTGCTTCTGCTATAAAGAATTTTTGAAATCAGCTTTATTGAAACATAATTGACGTACAGTAAATGGCACATACTTAAAATGAACAACTGGTTAAGTGTTGACATATTTGCATCCATGAAACCATTACCACAGTCAAGAGAGTGAACATGTCCATCACCTCTAGAAGTTTGCACATGCCCCTTGGGAATCCCTCCTTTCTGCCTAACCCCCAGCAACCACTGATGGAAGCTCTGGCTCTCACTGTGGTTTAATTTGCATTTTCTAGAGTTTCTGTAAGATTTTCACATTTCATCACCACTCCACAGCCCTTTGAGCCCAAAGTAGTTCACAAACTCCTCACTTTGGTTTAGATCAATTCCTAAAGCGGCGATTACAGACTAGCAGCCAAAAAGTTGATACAACCCAAAAAGGAGGGTTTTGGTTGGCTGACACAGTACATTTTAAGTTTTAATTCGTTGCCAATATTAAAAGATGTGTCTATATTTTAAAACTATCTGGCACTCCTGGGCCTGAGTTTCTGCATGAAAACAATCTGCAAGAGCTCTATTACCCATCACCATCACCACCATTCCCAACCACCACTCCCAGAGGGCTCCCTTACTCTGGCAGGCGCTAATGTTGCCATTTTCTCTTACAGCAAAGAAGAAAGTAACTTTTTAACCCATGTTTCTATCAAATTTTCTTATTCCTTGCCTGTCTGTTCTCATTACCCAGCTGGCCCCTGGAGACCACCATTGACCCTTCCTGGTGCACCACTCCACCTCTCATCCCATGTGTACCTTGTTATATTATGTTCTTTATCTCTGCCTAGAACACCCTCTTCCTATGGAAATCCACGAAGGCCTGATTCATATGTTACCTCAAGAGATTTCCCACATGCTTTTCTGGAAATAATGAGGGCCTTGGTTTTGAGAGACTTGAATTCCAACGCTTTCTGAGCTTGAGTTCCACCTTTATACTGTTATACGAATATTGCCTCTCAGTGTTACCTGGTAGACACTGCCTAAGGGGTGGGAAAGAGCACTGCGCTGAAGTCTCTTCAACTAGAGGAAATATTTAACATCTTAAGAGCCCTAAAAAGATGCCCAATTTGCACAACAATTTAAAACATTCTCTGCCTTCTCAGCCCCCAGACTGTTGCTAGGCTTTAGGACTAAAGTATTTAGCCAACAGTTCTTGAACGTTCAGGGAGTTGTAAGTAAATAATTTCAACACCTCATCACTAATGCTGTAATAGAACTCTGTCTAGACCCAGGGAGCTAGGACAGACTGCAGAGTACTGAAAAGGTTCTGAAGTGAACTTTGAGCTCAGTGGGCCTCAAAAGATTTTGTTTCACCAAGAAGGGAATTTTGGAAGGTAGAAAAGCACCTGCAAAAACCTGGGAAATCCTGGAGATAGTAAAAGTAGAGATGTAACAAAAAAGGCAGAGGGATTGGGCAGGATTGGCTGGAAACAGAAGCCAAACAAACCATTTAGGCATTAAATTCCAGGCACATGGGTTGCTGGGCTTTATTCCATTATCTATAGACAAACAGAAAAAGAATTGTGATCTTAACACTTGGAGAAAAGCTTGGCTTTTTTTTCCCTTTTAGCTCCAGTGCAATTGGGACTTTGTAGAGGGTGGGCCAGTCAGAAAAGCCTCAGGAATCTGCTGAGGCCAAAGTCCCCCTTGCAGGGCCCCCTCAGCACCTTTCAGAGAGGGGCTCAAGCTGGTAATGAAGATGGAAAAATAAATTACTTTCCCAAGTTATTTTGATTCATCCTCAAGGAAAGCCTACGGTGGTGGTTGTTTCTTCTGAGTAAGAGACAGGGTAGTCCAGTAAAGATGGATGCCAGACTTCCTAGCTTTGAATCTGCTCTAATCATTCAATAGCGATGTGACCTTGGACAAGTTACCTAACCTTTGTCTTACAGTCCACAGCTGTAAATTGGCAATAACAAACAGTACAGTATTTACGAGGAACGGGGAAAGCTATTGTTCAAAAAACTATTAAAACCTTCTATTTGCATACGGAAATTGAAGCCCTGGGAGGGAAAAGAATACCGTCACATAGCAAATTAGTGAAGTTGGGACTGGAATACAGGGCTGATGCCCAGCCCAGTGTATTCTCTCCCTCGTCCTCAGGGTTCCTAGATAGTCGTAGATGTTCACAGCAGGAGGGACGGGGTGGTGGAGGCGTACCGGAAAAAGCAGCCAGGCGCAAGGCTCTGGGAGCTGAATCATAGCTCCTTCGAGACAGAAACGAGGCTGACGTGAGTATTTGTGCAGAATGACTGCCTCCTTTCGGACCTCCTGGGTCTGCGGCTCCGAGGACTAAAACCCTATTGCATCTTGGGAGTGGGGGTCAGCCCCGGTGCATGGAGGGAAGCGTAGTCCTTTCCCTCCCCTCCCTTCCCAACTCACCCGCCTCGGAGGCCGCCTTCGCTTCATCTTTCCCAGCAAGCCTCGCGCGAGCGCCGGCTATTGATTGGCTGCGGCGCTAGCAGGAGGCTCTGCCGGCAGCAGTTATCCAGGGTTTCCGGTACGAGGGCAGAGCGGGCGAAGCCGTCAGGGCGTCGGCGGTGAGGTGCGTACAGCGTCGGCTAGGGGTACGAAGCGAGCCAGAGGGTCTGGTCCCAGACGCTTCTGGCCGGTGCGAGGAATCGCGTGGATTCCGTGCTAGGGCTCGGGCCGGGGGGCAGGGCTGAGGCCTGTGCGCATGCGCGCGCCCGGCGCGCGCGGCTGGAGGGCGCGCGAGGCGTGGGTGGCTGCGCGCGGGTTTGAGGGGGGAGCGGCACGTGGGGCGTGGGGGGCGGGGAAGGACCGGGAATCCAGCGTCCCGCCACGTCAGTCCCGGGCCCTGAACGTATCCCGCGCGCGGCCTGTGGTGAGGGGACCGTGTTGTGCCGGGAAGTGGCTTCAGGAAAAAGGAGGCCGCTCTTCCCTCGCTCCTGGGCACACCAGGCGCCGGTGACGGACCGGAAACGGAGAACCGCTGGCTCCCTCCAGGGAAGGCCTGCCGGTTTGTTTCAAGAAGCTTTGCGCGCCCGGTGTTGGGATTTCTGATCCAGGCTGCGAAGAATTTTGAAGTCTGGAAAATAGCAAGTGTGTTTGTTTCTATAGGATCTGCTCCTAACCTAACATTGCAAACCACAATGAAGAACCAAGACAAAAAGAATGGGGCTGCCAAGCAATCAGGCAACACTTCCAACCCAAAAAACACCCCGGGGCAACCGGAAGCTGGACCCGAGGGAGCCCAGGGGCGGCCCAGCCAGTCGGCTCCTGCGACAGAAGCTGAAGGTTCCACCATCCAGGCTCCAGGGAAGGCTGAGGGTGTGTGCCAGCTCTGCTTTTCCAGCGGGCAGGGGGAGGAGTTTGTGGTGCGCCGGTCCAGCTTCTGGAGTTAGAGGCCAAGGCCACTGTTTACCCAGCAAGGAGGAAATGTAGAATGAGAGGAGGACAGCGCTGAGTCTGTGCAGTCCCCACTGGCTGCTGGGGAGTTGATAGAGGCTCCCACTCTAAGCACAGGGACAGAACTCTCTTGAGAGAAGGCTCTGACAGGATCAAGTCAGGTTGGCAGTCAAATGAGACACCCAACCAGCAAATCCAGGTTACAAACACGTCGTTCACCAGTGGGTAACTGCTGTTTATATTTGAGGCATTTCTGGGACTTTTTTTTCCCCACCAGAGAAGGAAGGATTTATTACTTGCAGCAAGTAAGGAGAACACTTGCTTTCCCAAAGCAGTGTTTCCTCTGGAACTTTTTTTTTTTTTTTTGTCGGCGCCAGCGGCTTGCAGTATCCTAGTTCCCCAACCAGGAACTCATGCCTCCTGCAGTGGAAGCATGGAGTCCTAACCACTGGACCGCCAGGGAATTCCCTGAAACTTTTTTTTTTTTGCGGTACGCGGACCTCTCACTGTTGTGGCCTCTCCCGTTGCGGAGCACAGGCTCCGGACGCGCAGGCTCAGCGGCCATGGCTCACGGGCCCAGCCGCTCTGCGGCATGTGGGATCTTCCCAGACCGGGGCACGAACACTTGTCCCCTGCATCGGCAGGCAGACTCTCAACCACTGCACCACCAAGGAAGCCCCCTGAAACTTTTTTAATGGCAAGAGGTGACATTGGCGGGGAGGAGAAGGGGATGGACTGGACGTAGAGTTCCTGCTACATGATGCCACCCCTGTGTGTTGGATGGTCTACTTACTTGATTTCTTTTATACCCACAACAAGCGTGGTTGGGCAGTAGTGAGAAATAGTTACATCGTTTTACAGGGAAATAAACTGAGCCTTAGAGAAGTTAGGCAACCCAAACCAGTACGTTTGGGCCTGAAAACTCCCAACCAGTGGCATAACCATCTTATTTCTCTCTCTGCCCCTCATCCTCTCCTGCTGAAGGAGCACAAGCCAAAACTGCTCAGTCTGGGGCCCTCCAGGATGTCTCTGAGGAGCTGAGCCGCCAGCTGGAAGACATCCTCAGTACATACTGTGTTGACAACAGTCAGGGGGGCCCAGGCGAGGATGGGGCACAGGGTGAGCCAGCTGAACCCGAAGATGCAGAGAAGTCCAGGACCTATGCCTCGAGGAATGGGGAGCCCGAGCCAGAGACCCCAGTAGTCAATGGTGAGAAAGAGACTTCCAAGGGGGAGCCGGGCACAGACGAGAGCCGGGCAAGTGACGAGGTCGTAGACCGAGACCACCGAAGGCCACAGGAGAAGAAGAAAGCCAAGGGTCTGGGTGAGCAGAGGGCAGCTGCTTGTGAGGCTGGTGAGGGGAGGGAGTTTGGACCTGACATCCTGGGCTAGCCTGCTCTGCCAGGATTCAGAGGAAACCCTACTTCCAGAACTGTCAAACTACGTCGTTTAATCAAAGCCGGGACAGTGGTGCCATAGATAGAGGTGTACAGGTTGTTCACTGCACAAGGGCTTCTGGCCTTGGGAGCAAGCAGGAACCGAAGTCCAGCCTGCTCTCTTTGAGAGATGGAAAGCAGGAGTCCTGAGTCGACAGTCTGTGCCCGCCAGCACCATTTCTAATTTGCTGTGTGACCTTGGGCAAGACGTTTCTCCTCTCTGGTCCTTAGTTTTCACTCCTCTGCACAATAAGAGAATTAGACTAGACCAGGGTTGAAAATTCAAATAAACCAAGCTAGCCAGAGGGCCCCATGAGACCAAGAGAATGCCCCCTTTATCCAAAGCTTGACTGCCACCTGGTCCCAGTGAGTTGATAGCATGTAAAAATTGTAGCTGGCTTTTTTTTTTTTTTTTAAGCCAGAAATCTAGAGTTACTATGTGAAATCTCTAGATTTTAATAGTTGGCAACTAATACGATAGGAGCCAAACAGAACCCATCTGTGGGTTGGATTTGTTTTCGCCTGTGTGCCCATGATTTGCATTCTCTGCATTGATCTCTCAGAGCCTCCCGGGGTTGACACTTCAGGAGCCTGGCACAGTGCTATGTACGGTGGCCCTCTCTTTGACTCAGTCACAGGCATGGGGGAGTCACTTGGGTGGGGATGGAGGGTTAGTGTGTGTCAGAGAATCAAAGGTGGTATTACACCCATGTCTTAGTCGCTACTCCCCCACCCCCCTACCTGTTGCCCTAATTTAAAGGGTTTTTTTTTTTAGTTATTTTAATCTTAGGATCAAATATTGAAAGCTATATTTATTAATTGGGGAGGATAGTCATTTTAAAGTGCACTCTTGTCTGCCTCTGTTGACTGGAGTGCAGTGTTCTTAAGGAGACCTGTTCCTTTTGCATCCTTCCTCTTTCAGAAGGGCCTTCCTTGCATTGAAACAGCACTGACTTCGCAGGTGGGACACCTTTCTTTCACCTGTAGGTAGAGTAGGCAGTTTTCTTTCTCCCATTCGTGGTGCTCACCACGGGGATTTGACAGAGACTCAGTCATTCATTTAATTAGTATTTATTGAGCATGTCGTCTGTGATGGGTGCTGGAGAATAGGGGAGGGCTACCTTAAGGCAGAAGAGTGGGCCCAGACCTGAAGGGGGGGCCCCCAGAGAAGGGGGTACATGCCTTTGCTCCCTGTGCTTTGCAGGAAAGGAGATCACGTTACTGATGCAGACGTTGAACACGCTGAGTACCCCAGAGGAGAAGCTCGCGGCTCTGTGCAAGAAGTATGCTGAGCTGGTCAGTTCTCCCCATTCTCCTCGTACCCTCCCTGCCCTGGGAGGTCAGCACATTTTTAATTACTCTGAGTCGCATTGTATTTCTCCTGTACAGTGCCGAATAGGCTCATGGGAGGGGACCTGAACTGAGAAAGGACAGGGTCGGAGGAAGAGGTGAGGGTCTGTGAAGCCAGGGAGCCAGAAGGATTATCTGTCGATAATGAAAAGGCCACCTTGACTCTAGGAATCATGTTGAGGAGAGAAATGGTGAACCAGGGTCTGTTGCTGAGTATAAGGAGGTGGGTAGCAGGTGGGCTCATCTGAGGGCATGGGTGTCCCGAGAGTTGGGGGAATGTCATGGTCTGAGAGTCTTGCGAGCTTTGAATCTGCAGTCAAAGCTCAGAGAGAAACTGGCATCTGCTGGCTGTGCCCCTCTGCTTGTCCTTAGCGTCCATTTCTGTATCCTTGAGCTGGGGCCCTTGGGGTTATTGGGGGCAGTGTGTGAAGCACCCTCATAGTGTCCGGCCTGAGCTGTGGTGGCTGGAGTCGGGTCAGCTCAGGAGACCCTGGGTCCCCACGGGGCTCTTACCTGCCGTCCCCATCCCCATTCCCAGCTGGAGGAGCACCGGAACTCCCAGAAGCAGATGAAGCTCCTGCAGAAGAAGCAGAGCCAGCTGGTACAGGAGAAGGACCACCTGCGTGGCGAGCACAGCAAGGCTGTCCTGGCCCGCAGCAAGCTCGAGAGCCTGTGCCGAGAGCTGCAGCGCCACAACCGTTCCCTCAAGGTGGGCCAGCCGCTTTCCCTGACCTCACTTGTCTTTGGTGGCTTTCCCCCTAAAAGCAGCACAGGCTTTCGGCATAGAAAGAGATTTCCCCAATGATGCCGTACTTTAGAGAGCTACTTGTAACCACTTGACATGCACTTGTATTAGATGAGATAAAGGCTAAGGTGTTGAAGGAACCTGGATGCAGGGCTTTAGGTTTCTCCATCCCATAGCAGTCCCAGGTGAGCAGCTGGAGGGTGGAGAGGGTCATCAGTCTGGAGTGCTGGGGCCTTTCTCCAACCTCTGCTTCTCCTAGGGTGGGGTCAGTCTGGTTAAGGCCTGGTCATTACTGTGATCTCCAGATAGCTCTTGTATATATATCCTTTATATTTCTTTAAAAATTTGCATCAGTAAATATATTTTGCAACTTGTTTTTCTCAATTGTATTTTATTTTAAAACATTACAAATTTAATATAAATGTGATGTAAAAGATACAAAGGTGACAAAAGTCTAACAAATCAAAGGTAATTGTTGCCCACCCTCCTTGACCCTGGTCCCGGTCCCAGCAGAAACTAATGGGAAGTAAACCTACTTATATGTAAGTCTAAGTGCAGCCTTCTGACTTTCCTGTCTACATATAAAAGCTTACGTAAAGTATTTTTAATGAAATTATTATACATGTATTGTTTCATAGCCTATTCCATTTTCTCACTTTACACAATGCCTTATCTTTCCCTAGCAGTTTTATAAGCCTCTCTCATTCTTTTTAACAGCATCATTGTATGGATATGCTGCATCTGATCAGTACCCTAGTTAATGTGTTTTGTGTCGTTTCCAATTTTTCACTGTTTCATGTATAGAGCTACAGTGAAAATTCTTGTTATATATATCCCTGGCTAATTACATGGAATTTATCCATAGGATAAATCTCAGAAGTGGAATGTCTGGGTCGAAGAATATGCAAATTTTAATAGATTTTGCCAGATCGCCTTCCCACCAACAGTGTCTGAGTGCCTAATTCTGCACAGCCCTGCCAACCCTGGGAATTACTGAATTTTAACTACTTGGTCAGGGGAGAGGGGGTGGGTCAGAGATAGAAGCACATTAAACTGAGACAAATAGGTCTTCCAAATCCTGTTCTGAGGCCTGGAAGAGTAGGCCTCAGGAAATCCAGATTTCTTTAGAAAGGCACTTACGTGTATGCCTGCATTTTTCTAGGGAGTCTCTGGCTCGATGTCACCCGATATACAGAGGGGTCCATTAGGAGCCCCCATTGCATGACCTCTTGGATCCTGGCTACTCCTCACTTGGAAAGCAGGGAGGGCTACTGGGAGAGAACATACCTGAACTGGTGGGGGAGCCCTGTGAGTCTGGCCAGGGGACAGTGGATGATGGAGCTGGGGCTGACTTCTCTGCCCAGGAAGAAGGCGTGCAGCGGGCCCGGGAGGAGGAGGAGAAACGCAAGGAGGTGACCTCGCACTTCCAGGTGACACTGAATGACATCCAGCTGCAGATGGAACAGCACAATGAGCGCAATTCCAAGCTGCGCCAGGAGAACGTGGAGCTGGCTGAGAGGCTCAAGAAGCTGATTGAGCAGTACGAGCTACGGGAGGAGGTGAGGGGTCGCCAGGGGACTGTGGGTTCTGGGTGGATGCCGGTGCCAGGCAGCGCTTTCTAGGCTTCATCCCTTCCCCCATTCTCCCTCCTTTCCTCGGGAGGGGAGTGATGTTGTACATCCTCATGTAGATGAGAGCTGAGGTGTTGAGAAGAGACTCGCCTGTGGCCACACAATCGCGGGTCCACAGCACCTCGTCCTAAACAGTAGGGCCAGGTGTCTTTTGGAATTAGAACTGTCCACATTTTAGACTAGAGTTATGTTCATGGACTGGGTATTACGTAGCACCCCCAGCAGGGCCGTGTGGCAGCACCCCCAAATCAGACATGTTAATGCTTATGCAATAAAACTTCTGAGTATTCTCGCCTAGGTTTATAATTAACCTTACAATGCTTATTAGCCTTACAAGTTTATCTGCTTGGTTAGGGCAATTTCAGTTTTCAGAGTATTTTAGAATTTGAGGAGCTGGAACTGTGTTCAGTGATCGACTCTAGGGGCTGTGTCCTCTGATTACTTGCTGCTCTGCTGCCCCTGCCACTTGAAAGGGCAGGATATCACTCCCTTGGCTGGTGTTGGTTGCTGCCCCAGGCGCTCAGATCCCTCTCTTTGGGTCCCCACACGCCAGTCACTTGGCGTTCTGGGCTTCTGTTTCTTAAATGTTGTGAACAGGGAGATTGGCAGCTACCTTACAGGGCTGGACCAGGCCCCTTCCTAGACCGTGGGGTGTGGTGGTGGGTGTGGTGGTGGGTGGGATGGGCAAGACCCTGCCCTCTTGGGCTCACAGTCCAGTGTAGTGATCACGTGTGCAGGGCCTGGAGGGGCCTTCCCTGACCCACCTCTTTTCCTGTGCTTCATCCTCTGGGATGAAGGCTGGTTTGAGAGGAGTTGGTTTGGTTCTTGTCCCTCAGCACTGAGAGACATGGAGGCTTCCTGAGCCACCAGAGTGAGGCACCTACTTCAAGCAGCTGAGGCCCCTCTTCGTCTTCCCTCTCCTTTCCCCCTGGTTCTCCCTGTGGGAGTGGAGGTGCACCCCATCCCCAGTCAGATTCAGGCACTCCCATCCTGCCCCACAAGCCTCCCAACCGTAGATCACAGGTGACTGAAATTCATCATGTCTCAAACTAGACGTGTCTCGAAGCCACGTTTTCTTCCCCCATCCAAAAAATATATCGCATTCTCCACCTCCCTGTTTTCAGTTGCTTTGACCTTTGAAGTAGCACTCACGTTCATCACCACCTCTCCATCACTGTTTTCTCACCTGGTCCCAGTTCCCGGGGCTCCTCCAGCAGTCAGGACAGCCATTCCTTGGGATCCACACATCTGATCTTCACCTACAGATACAGCAGATCTCTGCCAACTGAGCTAAGCTGTTATGTTGGTAGAGAAGTCGTGTTTGCCCTTTCTTCTCATTTACAAGGGAGTTGGGCTCCAGAAGTAAGGGTTCTCAGTCCAATGGAGTACGTAATCTTTCTTAAGGCTAGAGATTGGAGTATTTTTATTACTTGGCTTCCTGGGAGCTGATCTCATCCTTAAACCCCTGTGCTCACTCTAGAGTGACTCAGTGGGAAAGACACAAGGTGAGGTTGGGCAGTAGACCTTCCAGGGACTTGGGTCCCACATCCTATGGGACACGTGGGAGTCCAACATGTCAGACTGAGGTGGTAGGCTGGCAGTGCCCTGGTCTCTGCACATGGGGCATCCCTGCAGCCCCTGGGTCTCCCTGAGAAAGGGAGCTCCTGACAGATGGACCCCTCTCATGATGCTTTCCTGCAGCACATTGACAAAGTCTTCAAACACAAGGACCTACAGCAGCAGCTGGTGGACGCCAAGCTCCAGCAGGCCCAGGAGATGCTGAAGGAGGCAGAGGAGAGGCACCAGCGGGAGAAGGATTTTGTGAGGCTCAGGCCCCAGGGGTGGGGGTCTGGGAGGAGGCAGGTTGGGTTCTGGCTCAGCTTATAGTCAAGTTTGTACGGGAGAGGTTGCTGTCTGGTCAGACCAGGGCACTGCTTCCTCAGACACCAGTCTGAGAGCAGGAAGCCTTGATGGGTTATGGTGCGTGTGGCGAAGAAAATCCAGACGTAGCCTCTGGGGGCTTCTGATGGGATCTGGGGTCCTGTCTCGGAAATAGCTCCTCAAAGAGGCTGTGGAGTCGCAGAGGATGTGCGAGCTGATGAAGCAGCAGGAGACCCACCTGAAACAGCAGGTGAGACTGTATAGCCTCCCCCTGTGCCTTCGTGGTCCCCACGCTGAGCCCCATCCTGTGGGGAGGGAAATGGAACCCTCATTCTAGGACCACCTTGACTCCCGTGTGACCTTCCTAAGACTTTGTTCTCCCCGGACCCTCCCAGCACCTGTGTGGTGGTGACCAGGTGGCTAGGTGAGCTCGAAGTACTCGGCTCCTAGTCAGAATTGTTGTGCTGCTGTTGAGGAGGTGGGGACGGAATGGGTGATTTCAGTTACATTAGTTAGACTTCATTCTGGAAGAAAAGTTTGAAAACAAACATAAAAGAAAATACAAGTCACCCCCAAATCCTACTTTTTAGGCTTAACATTTTAGATTATATCCTTCCAAATATATGGTTTTTGTTTTGTTTTAAAGAAAACTGGTATCTCAAGAGAGTTGTTGGGTCAGAGGGCCAAGGGTGAGTCTGAGTGTGTTGACCAGAAGTGCCCTCCAGAGAAACCCAGTCTTACCTGTGGGCTTCTTTCTCACCCAGCTTGCCCTATACACGGAGAAGTTTGAAGAGTTCCAGAACACTCTTTCCAAAAGCAGTGAGGTGTTCACCACGTTCAAACAAGAGATGGAAAAGGTAACAGTGGTCCAGACTGGGTGTGGCTGCAGGGGCATAAGCAGCTTCATTCAGAGTTGAACACTGGGCCTGCCTTCAGGAAGCCCCCTCCCTGGAGTGCTTCACGGGGAGCTGTTTACAGTAATAGTGTGATTGAGACCATAAGTAGGGTCTGGGTGGGCTGTATTTAACTGGAGACACCCTGGGGTGGCACAGAGGGCACTGACTGCGCCCAGTAATACCTTGCCCCCTTGGGATCGTTCCCCACTTTGGAGACACAGATGCACAGACAGCCTGGACCCCTGACCATTTCCTTTTATGTGTCACATAACCCAGATGACTAAGAAGATCAAGAAGCTGGAAAAAGAAACCACCATGTACCGGTCCCGGTGGGAGAGCAGCAACAAGGCCTTGCTTGAGATGGCCGAGGAGGTGGGCTGAGTGTGACCTGCATCTGGGCTGGGGGTGTGCGGCTCTTGAGTACTGGGCCCTTTCCTGTACATTGTACCGAGAAGTGATGCAGCTGCCATGAGGTGGAGCTGGGATTCACATACATGTCCATCCAAGTCCAGAGGCACTGTCGGCTGTCTCCCCGAGGGAGGTGGTGAGCTTAGTGATAGGTCTGTAGGGGAAGCAAAGAGAGCAGATGGAAGAAAGGAGGAAAGGAGCAGAAAAAACAAGGGGTGCCAGTGATGCGCATAGCTTGCATGCAGCTGCAGAACTGCCCAGATAATTTGATTTTGTGGCTTGAGATGTAGGAGGAGAAAATAACTAATTGACGGAGAGGCTGCTGTGTGCCAGACCCTGCTGAGTGTTTAGATGTGCCGGTTCATTGAGCTCTCTTGAGATCTGTGAGGGTGACATTAGTAGTCCAGTATAACAGATAAGGCAGTAGGCTCAAAAGCCAAGTACTTTGCTAAGGCCATCTGGTGGATAAACAGAGGAATCCATTGTCTCCAAGCCATGCCCCTTCTCTACACCACACTGCCCCCAACCGACAGCCAAGTCTCAGCATAAACCAGGGCTGTTTTATGCTGTTTTACTTGAAAGCGGCCAGCTTTTTTACTCTGATCGGTGCCCAGCGTTGTTAAAGTGTGAATGTTTTCTACCAAGTGGCAGTGTTGGGTGGGGCGTTGATGACATGGAACTGAAGGCCCTATGTCTCTCCCTAGAAAACACTCCGGGACAAAGAGCTGGAGGGCCTGCAGGTCAAAATACAGCGGCTGGAGAAGCTGTGTCGGGCACTGCAGTCAGAGCGCAATGACCTGAACAAGAGGGTGCAGGACCTAAGTGCTGGGGGCCAGGCTCCCCTCACTGACAGCGGCCCTGAGCGAAGGCCAGAGGCTGCCAATACCTCCAAGGAACAGGGTGGCGAGGGGCCCAGGGTCCAAGCACCTAGCTCCCCAAGGGTCACAGAAGCTCCTTGCTGCCCCGGAGCACCGAGCATGGAAGCATCAGGCCAAACTGGGCCCCAGGAACCCGCCTCCATCACTGCCTAGGGAGCTGGGAAGGGAGCGAGCAGCCCAGCCAGGCCTGGCCCATGTGAGGCTCCCGCCGCTGAGGCCCAGGGTGCTGTGACCTGGCTGCCATCTGACTCTTTGCAGTTTTGGATTTTGTGGGTCAGTTTTACGTACATATGGCATATGTGCAAGGCCTCATACATTTATATCTGTAAGTGTAAAACGGGCTTGCATCAGAGGTGGGGGTGTGTACAGATGAAGTCAGTGGCTCTTCTGTGAGCTGAAGAGTCTTAAAGCGGAGTTGTCGTCTGTGGCTGCCGTCACAGTAAGTTGGCAGGAGAAGTGATTTGAGCGTTTCCCTGCCCAATTTGAGGCTCAGCCCCTCCCTCCCTGCTACCTTCAGGGCTCATGACAGGTGACACACCCAGGCCATGACTGTGTTCTCCTGTTAGTGGGACTTGGGCAGCTCTGGCTCTCCTAGCTCTCCTGGAAGCTCCTTTGCTTCTCTTAATCTGGAAAAGGGGTCGCCAGGCAGAGCATTGACAAGGCACTCAGAGCCAGTGATTAGACTGCTTCCCTACCTAGGACAAGGGACCTGGAGCATGTTCTGTGCGGGATGATGTGCTGGTAGGGAGCCCCTCAGCTTCCCCTGCGCTCCGGTAGTGCCAGGACCAGGCCAATGATGCTTCGCAGTAGCCTTATCATTCACAGGTGCCTCTGTAGCCTGCACAAATGATTGACGAGATCACCAAAAGGATTCTTTCTGAAGGTTTTTGGGTTTTGTTCTGTTTGCCTTGGTTTTGTTTCGGTTTTGCACATGACAGTGTTTGTTTTGAGGATCTTCTGAGGAAGAAGGGGTGCTATGGTGGTGGTGCCTGGGTTCCTGGCCTCCAGTGCCCCACCCCCTCACCACCACACCTGGCACCTTTGCCATGTTGGTGCTCAGGATTCCTGCTTGATGAAGTCAGATTGTTTGTTTATAGTGAGAGAAAGGAAAGGGCTTCTGATGGCTTTGTCACAAGCTTACAATCCCGGGAGGCCACTGCTGATGCCACCACCACTGTCTCCATGCAGCAGTTGCCGGGCCCCGGGTCCAGCTGTCCCTTTGGCCTCATGAGTCTGTTTCTGCTTCCTGCACCCACACCACCAATGTGCATTCTTTTGAGGTTTGCCGTGATTTTGTTGCCCAAGTAGTAAGAGCTGTGATATGTCCCCCTTGACATCCCATTTCTTCCTGTGTGGGAGCCCCCAGCTCTTATCTGACAGCTAATGGGTAAGAATGCGACTCAGCCATTGACTGAGCCCCAGAAGTCCACAGAATGGCTGCAGATAGTTGTGTGTGTTTTCCTCTCTAGCTCCACCACTCCCACCCCTCATACATGCTACTCTATACTCTGAAAGTCCTGCTGGTGGCAAACTTGCCAGTGTATTAGTCAATCTTTGTACAGAACAATGTTCTGGAACAGCAGAATGAGTCTTGGGTCAGGAAGCAGGGCTACGCTGCGTTTGGGGTCCTATAACCCCATCTCCAGCTGGGCCTCAGCTTCAGTATAGCTGAGGGAGCCACAGACCAAGATGGATCGGAGGGTTGAGTTTTTGCTTCTTGCTGTATTTCCTTGAAGTTAATTCATTATCTTATAAGTCCCTTCATCTTCCACAAATAGCCCGCTCTTTTCAGCCCTTAACTTAAATCCCTCAGATAATTAGGTTCATGAAGAGTGCTAAGTACTCCTGAATTATGTTAGGACTTAGACCAGAGATGGCAAATGAATGGCACAGCATTTCCCCTCTTCCCCCCATGGTAGGTACCACTAATCTGCTTCGGAGTATTCCCTGCTAAATCCCTGGTATATCATTTCTCAAGATTCCCCCAGCAACCAGTATGAGTGTTGAGACCTATTTGCCTTCCCTGGCTGAGATACTGCTCTGCTGAGGAACATAAGAGCTGCCAACCCCATACGGGGTTTGCTGAGCTAAGAAAGTACAGAGAAGAGACAGAAGTTTCTGCCTGCCCCCTTCAAAACAAGCAGGAAGGCCTGCAGTGACCCACATGATTGCCTGCCCCACTTCAGCTACCTCTTAAAGCCCATAGTGTTGGTGGGGAGGGGACTGTTGGAGCCCAGTGTGGTGTGGGGAATTATAGCCCTCGGAAACCAAGTCTAGCTGCTGAGGATCTACAGTGAGCAAGGTGGCCCCAGCTGTGCAGGGTAGAACCTCTGCTCTCACCTCCAGCCGCCTGTCTCTAGGCATCCAGGCTAGGCTATAATTGGGGACCCCATTCTTCTTCCTGTTCGTTGACCAAATCTTAACCGATCACTACAGCTGCTCTGCTTGCTCTGCTTCCCAAAGTCAGCCCAGGTTTCTGGGTGCTGCCCATACCGGCCAGGGTCCTGGGCCAGATGAAGAGGTGACCTATCCATGAGTGAAGACCAGTTCCTTCCTCCCTGGGGCAGGTCTCATGCCCATGACCTCAGTTTTAGGACCAAGAGCTGTGTTGGTTTCTTAGATTGCTAGTTTTTCCTCCAGGGGACCACAGCAGGTGAGGCTCTGCTGACAGTAATTTGTGCTCAGGGTCTTGTCCAGCTGAGAGCTTCATGTACACCAGATTCTGAGAGGTGTCAGCAGCACTTTTAAAAAATTTTGTTTTCCGTGAGGTTTTTGGACCATGGGCTGCGCTCAGGCACTTTCTATAAGAGAATGTTATGTCTGTAAAAATGGTTATTTCCCCTCCTCCACCCCCACCCTGGTGGCCCTTCGGAGGGCTGACCAAAAGGCCAGTGGAGCTGCCCTGGTGTCTATGGGGGAGGGCCGAGGCCTGCTGAGTTGGTTCTCCAGCTGCTGCTCCAGCCCTCCCACCTTGCACAGCACAGAGGAGGTCATCCTAGGGACATCCAGGCACCCGCCTGGGGGAAGGGTGCTGCCTTCTGTCCCTGTAACTGCTTCCCTTATGGCCCAACCTGGCTGTCCAGATTTGTTTGAAGCTGTGCTGACGGCCTTTTTTTGTCTCTGTTTGGTATTCA
This sequence comes from Tursiops truncatus, assembly GCF_011762595.2. Lineage (NCBI taxonomy): Eukaryota > Metazoa > Chordata > Mammalia > Artiodactyla > Delphinidae > Tursiops > Tursiops truncatus. The sequence goes on along the minus strand of NC_047034.1, from coordinate 158,548,613 downwards.
CAACAGCCAGGGACTTGATTTTGATGTATTTTAAAACCACATTAAATAAAGAGTCTGTTGCCTTAACTTTTTTCTCTCCTGACCTTCGTGGTCATTTGCTGCTTTTGGGTCCATCCAGCCACACTGATGTGTCCACATCTGCTACGAAGTCTCTGGCTCTGCCTTCCAACAGTCACCGCAGGCTCAGGACACTAGCAAATACACTTCAGCTGCCTGAGTGGAGCCCTTGGCAAAGTTGGTGTGATGCTCATCATATATATATGATTTTTCTCAATCAAAAGTTGTCCCTGTCAAAAAAAGAATTGTCCTTGTTCCCTGAGGGTTTACAGGCTAGTGACGGGGAAAGGTGGTTTTAGATACAGAAAGGTTGGTTGTGATATGGGAGCATGGGAGAGGTCCTGTTCCCTTCAGCAAGGGGATAGAACTGGATCCTGGAAGGTCCTTAGGACCCAAAGGGCAAGTGGAAGTTTGACATTTAGTGAGGAAGTGGTTGACAATGCAGGTGCACAGGAGGTTGGTGGGAGATGAGGCAGGGGCCAAATCACGAGCCTGTGTGCCAGGTTAAGGAATTCGTGCTAGATCCAGGAGACACGGGCAACCGCCTAAGTTGTTTAGATAGGAAATCGGTCGAGTCCATGAGGAAGACAAAAAGCAAGGAGACCAGAGAGTTGGGCATAGGCCAATGGGGGCCCAAATTAAGATGAGGGGACACTGTCATCACTGCCACTGGGGGCTGTCTGCCATGCATAGCATCCTTTTGGCACTGGCCCACCCAAGGGAATACACAGGAACCTCCAGGTCCCTTTGATTCCTTTCCTTGTCATTCCATGACAAGACCCAAACTGCACGTAGTCCTTAAGAATGGGCTGTTTCTAACTCCTGTTCACCCACCCCAAGGCTAGGTGTAAAAGTTGAGACTCCTATAAGGGAGACATCCTACTGGTGGCCTCACCCAGCACCCTGTTCTCTGCCCTCCCTTGGCTGATCTGGCTCAAAGGATTATATATGAATGCCCCCCAAATGGCAGAGGCAAACTGCATTTCCCTCCAGGCCTCCACAGGCAGACATTTCCACGCTGGCTGTGACAACCCCCACAAAACCTCTGCCCCTTCAGGCCAGGATCCTGATGGGTTGATACGTTTCTGTGCCAGCCACATGGGTTGGTTCCAGTTAAATATCCTTTGGAGGGGGTCCAGGGAGACTGCCACAATTCTTGGAGCTCCAGATTAAAGCAGCTCTGAGAATAACTTCACCCTAGAGGTGCTCCTGGACTCTCTGCCACTTTCCTGGAGGAGCCTTTGTGCCACTCTCTAGCAGCCCTGGTAGGGGAGGAGAGGGACTTCCAGCTGTCCCCTCTGCCTACCTACACAGACCCCTCCCTCAGACCCCTGGTTGTGGAAGTCCCAAAGTAATGTCTCCCCTTCTGGAGCAGTCTAGGTGTTGGAAGCATCTGGGAAAGAGCCCTGTTCAGGTGCCTTTGGAAAGAGTGCCCAGCCCTCTGGAACTCGGGGAGGCCTGGGCCCAGGGAGGCTCTGCTCCTGGCCAGTGGGAGGGGAAGGTAGGTAGGGTCACTGTGCGCTGGCCCCGGGCAGTTATCTGAGACTACAGGGCAGCCTCCTGTTGCATCAGATGCTTCTCTGGGGACCTGAGCTGGGAGCCTCTGCCAGGTCTTTTGTTAGCTGCCCCATTGGTCTGGCCTCCTGGGGTGGCACCAGCAGCGCTGGGTCAGCCTCCCATCAGGCACATAAGTTTCCCGCCTGGGGGCTGGTGTCAAGCGCTGGGTAATCACACTGGTTTTGCTCTAACCTGATGCTCCCCACACGTGGCCCCTAGGCCTGGGTGTGGGGAGAGGGTCGGCTTGGTCTTGTCATTTCATGAGTGACTGAATACAGCCCTCACCACCTACCAGCAAAGAGTGTCTGGGTGCTGTGGGGGAATGGTGTTACCTCAGAAGACTACTGTTGGGACTTACATGGTGGTTCAGCGGCTCCCAGCGTGGGGGGCCCGGGTTTGGTCTGTAATCAGGGAACTAGATCCCGTGTGACACAACTAGAGTTTGCATACCGCAACTGAAAATCCCGCATGTCGCAATGAAGACCGGGTGCAGCCAAATAAATAAATATATTTTTAAAAAAAGACTATTGTTGATTTTCAGTAAAATGACTACCTTCCTTCAGGGTTGTTATGAGGATTAAATGCACGTAAAATGCTTAATAGGGGACCGGGACTCATTTGAAAGATGGTTGTCGTCTCTTGCAGTTTTTTCCTGCTGCTGCTGCTGCTTCTTGTGCTTCTTATATGATATATATATATATATATATATTCATTCATTCTCTACCCCCCACCTCCTCCTCCCCTCCATTTCTGACAAAGCTGCCACCATTTGGTAAGGGACTGTAACTTCTCTCCAAAACTGATAGGAAAGTGAAAGCGTTTTTTTTTTTAGATTGCCATCACACAACCAATGTCATCACCTTAGCTCAGCTGGAGAGGTAAAGTCGAGTGAAAGGGACAGCTTAATAAATGTGGGGATGTTCCTCCCATCTTACTCCATCCCACTCTAAAAAAGGTCACTTTCTCTTTAAATGCAAATTGCCTCTTGCGAGCTCAGCTTCCACCCTTTCCGTTCCCGAGTTGGAGAGTGCTGCGGAGGGCGGAGGGAACCCCCACGGAAGCATCACTCCAGACCCCAAACCTCCAGGTCAGTTACCCACTTCGGGAGTGGGTGCAGAGGCTCAATGACGCGGGTCTGATGCTCCATTTCGGATCCTGGCTCCCGAGATGAGCGATCCATTTGGCACACGGCTTTGGAGATTGTGGGAAATAGATCCCAGGTCGCCCCCAGCCATTCCTGGGGAGCCGAGGCTCCCGCTGCAGTTTCTCTATCGAGTCCTTAATTGAACCAAGCTGCTGCTGAGCCAGGTATTTGACGCGCTTCTGCCTCCCCTCCACCACCGCTGTCCCACACCAGTGCCAGCCAGCCTCGTACAATTTAAATGCTTATGCCCCCAGCGCCACCGCCATCCCAGAGTGCGGAGTCGGGCTTGGTGGTGGAAACTGGGAGTAAGCAGCTTGAGGAAACCCCGTAAAGGGTCTTCAGACCTCCATCTGGGGGGCGGCCTCCGCGGACCCGGGGCTGAAGGGGCGGGGCCGGGCGGGAGATCCAGCGGTGCCAGCCTCGGGCGCAGCCTTTGTTGGAGGCCCAGGCTGCCTGCTACGTGCCCGACCACGCGGCCCTCTCTGGCTGCAGCTGAAGCCAAGCGGGGACTTCCTGACTGGGGAGGGTGAAGCGGCTGGAAGTCTGTCCCAGGGAACTTCTGGGAGTCTCCTGGTGTTTGCCATTGGGGGCGGGGTGGAAGAGGAGGGATGCCAGTGCGGGGAAACCACACTGAGCCCTGCCAGCGTGCCACGGCTTCTGCCATTGCTGCCCATCCTCAGTGGGTTACTGCCTCACACCGGGGTCTTCCCAGGTGATCCCATCCACATCTCTGTCACCTTCCATGCTGAGGTTTGTCAGCGTCTGTCCAGGCAGTTGATAAATAGAACGGAGCCGAGTTAAGACACTCGTAATCCTCAGCCGGGCTCCTGCCAGCTCACATCCACCCTGTCTCCCCCTCCATTTCCTCTGCCAGCTCCGCCCCCGCAGCTACAGGGACAGGAAACCCCAGGAGCAGCAGCAGCAGGAAAATAGTGTCTGGTCCAGCCCTTTGAGGCAGGGCCTAGGTTTTCAGGCTAAAACTGGAAGGCAAGGAGGACCTGGGGTGGGCCACAGAAGTTCCTTCAAATACACATCTGTGACCCCAGCAGTAGGTGCTGGCACCTGGCCTTGCCCATACTGGGCAGCTGAGGGGAGAGTTAGGAAGGTCTGGGGGCCATCCTTTGCAGCTCTCAGGGATTGCTAGGTGGAGGGATGGCTTTGCCCCTCACTATCTCAGTGGGACTGCCTCCCTCCCAGGGCCTGAGGCCTAGCCAGCATCCAATGGAGGACAAGAAGAAGAAAAGGAGTCCCAAGCCCTGCCTGACCCAGCCAGCCCAGCCCCCAGGCACACTACGCAGGGTCCCAGTGCCCACCAGCCACAGCGGCTCCTTGGCCCTGGGACTCCCTCATCTGCCATCCCCCAAGCAGCGGGCCAAGTTCAAGAGGTGGGTACAGAAGGGAAGAGGGCAAGGAGGGAGGGACCCTAACTCTGGGCTGAGCCCTGTGGGCAGGAAGGTAAAGGGGGCCTTAGCCTACCGTTACTAAGCAGTAATCCATGCCTTCCCTGGGGCTCCTCCCACCCCCCACCGGCCCCTGAGAACTCAGACCCAGTTCCTACTCTCAAGTGTGTTGGGAAAAGGCCAGGTGGGTCACGGGGATCACACAGTATGATGATGCACCTCAGCGCAGGGAGTGAGCAAACTTCCAGGAAGTGAGTCAGAGAAGGCTGTTGGGCACACTGGAGAGGGACAATGTTCTAAGCTGAGGGGCTTGCCTGGCAGAAGTATGGTAGGAAAATATTGCCTGGAAGGTTCCAGGAACCACAGGTGATTTGGTGGTCCTGGATTGTCATGGGGTAGGAAATGGTGAGGGGATACTTGGGTAAACAATTTGAATTCTCCGCTTAATTTTTTTAATGATTGAAAATTTGCCTCCTACCCTATAGTGTCTGTGTTTGTTTCCACTACCCATGCGTTCTTTCTCTGATTACTGTGTTTCCCTGTGCCTTTGGCACCACCTGCCTGAGAGGCATGTTGGGAGATGGCCAAGTCGGGGTAGCTGAAGCTCAGGGCTGGGGCAGGGATAATAGGAGACACAACTGGAGAGGCAGTGGGGCCAAGCTGGAAAGATCATTCAGTGTTATCCCGAGGGCAATGGAAAATTCAAAGAAAAGGTTTTTACAAACAAGAGGGGCAGAAAGATATTTTTGGAAGAGGTAAGATGGCTTTCATGGTAATAAGGGAGTAACTATCCCCAAGTTCACTGAGGACCGGTGAGGACAAGTGATTCACCCAGGGTCACAGGAAGAATGAGTGAGGTGCTCAGACTGGAACCCAGGAGCCCCATTCCAGGCATGGTTCTGGATGTATCACTGGCAGAAAAAGACTTCTTTTGACTTCTCACCCTCACCCTTCTTCACCCACTCCCTTCCCTTTACCCATCCCGGTGCCCAGAACCGGGCGAAACATCCATTTACATTGGTGGGTGGATAGAAGGGTGAATTAGTGCATAGACAGATGGCACAGAAGACCTGGGGTTACCTGGCTGCCACTCACCCTGTGACCATGGCCATGCCCACCCACCCAGGGTCAGCAAGGAGAAATGCCGCCCAGTGCTGGCAGGAGGTGGGGGTGGCTCTGCAGGCACCCCCCTGCAGCACTCGTTCCTGACCGAGGTGACCGATGTCTATGAGATGGAAGGTGGGCTGCTGAACCTGCTCAATGATTTCCACTCAGGCCGGCTGCAGGCCTTCGGTGAGTCCTGGGGGCGGGGCTTAGAGGGCATGTAGGTGGGGCTGGAGGACTGGGTATCTGGGGCGTGGCTGGGACCAGGGTCCCAAGCTTGCTCCCAGAGCTGACAGGTGTTGTCCAGGAAAGGAATGCTCCTTTGAGCAGTTGGAACACGTGCGGGAGATGCAGGAGAAGCTGGCCCGGCTGCACTTCAGCCTGGACGTGTGTGGAGAGGAGGAGGAGGAGGAGGAGGAGGAGGAGGACGGGGTCACTGAGGGGCTACCTGAGGAGCAGAAGAAGACGATGGCTGACCGCAACCTGGACCAGCTGCTTAGCAATGTGGGTCAGGGCTGGGTGCTTCAGTTCCTGGGGGCACCAGAGGGTGTGTGGAGGGGTACATGCTTCTAAGACCATTCCTGGCCCCTGGGTGAGAAGCTGGGGGTGCATGGAGCCCAAAGCTCTGGGCCTCTCAACCCCCCACCAGAAGATGAACCCCAGAGCATCTGGAGTTTGACCAGGTGCCCCTCCTTACAAAAACTTCCCTTTCTCTCTCTGTTGACAGCTGGAAGATCTCAGTAATTCTATGTATCCTTTCAAGGGGACTTGACAGTGTGTAAGTGTGTGCACGCCTCCCAGAGATAAAATCAGCTTCGGCCTCCCCACCACCCTGCAGGAATCTTTACAGATAACCAACATCCTCACCCCTTTCAGTCCTACAGAATTAGCCACAAATTCCCCCTACCCAGGTAGAGGGTGCAGAAAGAATTCCCCAAATATTAGGAGAAAGAAAGGTGGTTGCAGGGAATATGTTTTACTTGCTTATCAAAATCTTTGCAAGGGGCTTCCCTGGTGGCGCAGTGGTTGAGAGTCCGCCTGCCGATGCAGGGGACACGGGTTCGTGCCCTGGTTCGGGAAGATCCCACATGCCGCGGAGCGGCTGGGCCCGTGAGCCATGGCTGCTGAGCCTGCGCGTCCGGAGCCTGTGCTCCGCCACGGGAGAGGCCACAAAAAAAAAAAAAAAAAAAAAATCTTAGCAAGTACTTTAGCCGACACCAATCCATGGCAAAGCTTGTCTGATGTCTTCCTATTCTTTCAGCACTGAACAATTCTTTTTACTGACTTAAATTATCTCCGCATCTAGTTCTATCAGAAGTAGTGCGGGTGCACGCTCCTGCATGATCTAAAGCAAAAGCGAAGGGGGTAAGGCACCTAGCAAGAAGGACAGGTGAGGACTGCAACCCCAGACCACGGAGCACCCCAGAGTCCCTGGCCCCCGCCCTTTTGCGCAGTCGGGGAAACTGAGCCTGTGCAGGTTGGGAAAATAGGGCTGCAAGGACCCGGGTCCAGAGCATCACAATCCTTGACAGGCACAGACAGAAGCTGCACCTGGCTGAGAACGCCGAGCCTGAGGAGCCGTCAGCTGTGTAGGTGTCGGACCCAGGCTCAGACCGCCCCTTCTCATTCCCTTCAAACTGTGACTTTTTACGGACTCGATTGGGTGTTCCGCGGCCCCCCCAGGTGCTATGGGGGAGGGGGGCATTGGATGGAATTAAACCATAAAGAAAGAAAGCGGCTCTGTGTCCTCCCTCCCCTCCTCGCGCCTTTACTCGGCAGGGGCGCCCGGGCCCCAGCTCTCGCGGGAACGCCCCTTTGCAACAAACTTCTGGTTTGGGAGGTCCCGCTCGCGGGGCTGGACTCCCCTGTGCTGCTCTGGGAGTGGGAGTTGGGGACAGGTGCCAGTTGGCGTCCAGCCCCAGGGCAGGAGCCAAAAAGGTTGCCATGGAGACGGTGGGGCGGGGCCTGAGCAGGCCAGCGCGGCGCAGACTGGTGACGCACTGCGCAGGCGCCGGGCGGGTCAGTTTGCGCCCGGATGGAGCGGGAACGGTTGGATCGGAAGGTGACCGCGCTGCAGGTGCGGGGCAGGCTGGGGTGCGCATGATTCCTCCCCCGCACGGGATCTCGGACTGGGACCTTTGGACAAGATGAGGCTGTCACGTCTAGTAACCTGCCCGCGTGCCCACCTCTGAACCTACCGACCCAGCCCCACCGGCCTGAAGAATGCGGGGACCCCACGGACCCTCACGCGCCCCCCACTCCCATTACACACTCCTACGGGATCAGGGAAATGAAGGGAAGGGCCTTTAATCGACGAGGTGGATCCAGCCCAGCACGCTCCCTCGAACCCCCAGAGCGCCAACACACAGCGTCACCTGTCCTCTCCCGGGGGCCGGGTCCTCTCTTGCGGACCTCTCCAGGAGAATCCCCCAAGATGCCCCCATTTTGCAGTGATAAGGGTTTTCTTTCCCCTCGTTCTCCACACCAGGCCTGCGTCCGGGGCTTCTTGGTCCGACGCCAGTTCCAGAGTCTTCGAGCTGAATATGAGGCTATTGTACGAGAGATCGAGGGTGATCTGGGCACGCTTCAGTGGACTGAGGGCTGGATTCCCAGGCCCCGATTTCTCCCAAAGGTACTACACACCCTAGAGGTAGAAGAGATGGGGAAGAAGGACCTGGGCAGGGGATTCCACCCTTCATGCTGACAAGCTATTCTCATTGGAAAAGGCAGCAGACTCAACCTCCTCACACCCCAGTCCTTAATCCTCATCAACTTGTATGCTAAATCATGGCACCCAGACACTTGGAGGGTTTAGCCTTGGGGCTCTCATACCTTTCTGACTGATTTCTCAGAAGGCAAAATCCCATCAGACCTGGAAAGCTGGAGAGAGGGTACCAAATCCAGAGCAGGAACTGTGGAGCTGCTTCCCATGTAAAGAGCCTGAGAAAGAGGCCATCTGGGAGGAGATGATACTGAAGAAGTCAGGAGAGAGCGCAGCAAACTCAGGCAGTCTTCCCTGCAGAGATGATAGCCCATGGCTTCAGGATGAGCAGAGCAGGAGGACCAGGAAACCGAGCCAAGAGGAGACCAGAGACATGTCAAAGATGGAGAACCCAGGTACCTCTCTGCTTAGATCAGGGCAAGCCCCTGACCCTCTCTGGGCGTCAGCTTTCCCATCTGAAAAGTGAAAGGCTTGTGCTAGATAAGCTGCATCCCTTTCCTTCTTCCCTCTTCTTGGTTGGGGGCAACTCATGGGTGGGCAGGGGGAGGGTGCCAGGGTCTAATGCTAGGCCAGTGCCCACTGTCTGCCCCCTCAAGGCTTTCTCCCTTCATTCTTCCCTCCTTCACAGAAGCTGCAGGTCCAGGACTGCCCCACAGCCAGACTGAGCTCCAGGAGCTCCAGTACCACCGCAGCCACTTGGCTATGGAGCTGCTGTGGCTGCAACAGGCCATCAATAGCCGTAAGGAGGTAGGCACTAATTTGGAGCCCTCTCTGCACATTTAGGGCCAAGGGTGGGGGTTAGGGAAAAGCCTCCTGCCATGCCCAAGCAGGCCTGCCTGGTACAGTGTTCTCTTCTCCAACAGTACCTAATTCTCAAACAAACACTGAGATCCCCAGAGGCGAACCAGGCAAGAGACGAGCCCAGCTTGTGCGCAGACCATGGGGGACAGGGCTGTGAGAAAGCTGGGTCACGACCAGGCCCACCACTGGAAGACCAGTCCTACAGAACTACTAGAGAGCCAGACCACATGGATGACTCCTGCTGGAGACTCAGATCACAACCCCATAAAACCCCAGAAATACTGGCCACTACAGACAAAACCACTGCTGGGGCTAAGTACAGGGACCTATGCTACAGACAGACAGGACCACAGCTGCCCACACCATGGGATAATCAGGCCATAGGGAAAAGGCTCACCAAAGAGCCACAGTGTGGAGAACAGACCTATGGAGGGACCTGCCTGCAGCTGACAAAACTTCTAGAGGATGAGACCCACAAAGGCCTCAAATCTAGGGGCTGCTGTTCTGGAAAGGCCAGGACACAGCTGCCCACACTCTGTGAGGACCCAGACGTTGAAGACAACTCTCCCAGAGGGCCAGGCCAAAAAGAGCGTGATTGCCAAAGAGCTGGGCCACGAGAGTTGGGCCTCTCAGAGGACCGTGTCATCTGTGATGGGACTTTGGCAGAGCATGGTGGCCTGCATCTCTGGAAGGCTAAACCACCCCGAGGGCCGGACTCCTAGTGATAAAAGCTCCACAGATAGAACCTCCAATGAATCTAGCCATGAAGGATGGAAAAACCAGAGGATCAAGGCCACCTGAGAAACTGTCTTCCACAGGGTCAGACCACACAGGAGAGGATCACTGGAGGGGGCGACTGTGGAAAACAGGACCACCAGGCTAGACCCTGGGGAACCAGGGAAGACCAGGTTCCAAAGGGGGATTCTATGAAAGGGCAATGAGGGAGACAAGACCTCATTGTAGCTCCCTGGTACCAGCTCTACCTCCTGCCCCTGCCCGTGGGTACTAGTGGCGAATGAGGCCAAGAGAAGCTGGAGCACAGAGCTGGCATCAGTAGAGATAGGAGGATACGTTCATCCTCTGCCTGTGGCTCAACCCAAATTTTGGGATAGGGAGCCACCTGGGGTGAGCAAAGTTGGGGGCTGATGGAGAATAAAGGTGTTCTTTAGATTCTGAGCCTGGTTGTATTTATCTTCTGCCTCTGGTCAGGACAGACTCTGGGCCCTCCTGTTCACTTCCTGCTGACATGGGGCATCTTCCCCAGAGCTGGCTGGGAGCCACAGCCCAGGAGCAGACTAGCCATCCTTGGGGAACAGCCCCCAAAGCTGATCTTCCTTTAAGCTCAGCCCTTGGGCTGCAGAGTGGCAGGGAGGCTGAGAGTCCCTCGCTCCACCCAGTACTGGAACATCTGTGCTTCAGTGTCATCTCTGCCACTGCCTCTCTCACTGAGTCCCAGGCTCTTTCTTCATATGTAGTGATCAGACCCACCGTACTCTTGTGAGGCCCCACCAAGAGCAGGTTGGATGAGACCTTGAATGCAGACAGATGCTCCTATGGAGGCTCTCCCTGCCTTTCTGGGTGAGAGGGCAAGACTCCACCTCTGATTGGCACTGCTCCCAGCCCTGCCTTAGTTGCCTGGCAACAGCTCTGCGTCTCTAGCCGGGGATACGCTATGGCAGGTGGCAGTCCAGCAGCCAAGAGGGTAGTGGTGTCCCGGAATGGGGACCCCTTCTCCCCAGGCCACCAGCTGGTGGTGACTCAACACTGCTTCCCCACCCTGGAGACCTTCCTCTGTGATGTGACATCGGCTGTGCAGGCCCCACTGGCCGTGCGTGCTCTCTACACGCCTTGTCATGGCCACCCTGTCACTGACCTGGCAGACGTGCAGAACAGAGGGCAGTATGTGGCTGCTGGCTTTGAACGATTCCGCAAGTTCCCGTGAGTGGGCTGGGGCTGGTCAAAGAGCCTGGGGAGAGAGGTAATAGCGATAGCAACAGCATGTGTTCAGTACTTCCTGTGTATCTCACGGAATACAGCAATCCTATGAAGGGGGTGGTCTTATCCCCATTCTTTGGAAGGGGAAATCAAGATAGTGAAATAACCTACCTAAGAGTACATAAATAACACGTGGAGCCACAGTTCCAGTCAAAGTCTTACACTGATGTTCATGCCCATCCAGCCAGGACCAACCAGTGGGAAGAAGAACATTCTGCTGGTTGAGCCCCTTTTTCCAAAGGCTGTTCCTGATTGGGTCCTTACCACCACCATGCCCATCACCACCACCACTAAATACTCTAAGTCCATCCATCACTTCCTCCCTGCTGTGCTTAGGCATCCTGTGCTCTCCATTAGGCTGGGATTGTCCTTTACAGGGTGGGGCTATGCTTTCCAAGATGGGAGAATAAATAATTTGAGTGTCTGAGCTTCCAGCTCAGATCTGGCTTCCAGGTCCTCCTCTGCTCTCAGCTGAGGTTGCTGAGAGTTAAGGAGCCAGGAGTTGGGAGCCAGACAGACTTAGAGTCTGGGCTCTGTCACTTCCATGTTGCTTAGGTGAGTCACTTAACTTGCCCTCGTTCTCATACAAAATGAGATGAAACCGCACACATCATGAATGAGAAAATTTCTGAGATACAGGAGGATGTCGACCTTTAATCTTGTGGTTTGGGTCTGAGACCCCAGACTGGATGTCCAGCCTGATACATAACCTGAGGCAGGTTCAAGTATCAGCATCCGTTTCCAGACCGAGATAACTGAGACTATTCCAGTGGGAAGGAAGACTTGGTGAACTGGGCCCCAGCCCGACGCTCTGGCAGCTGCCGGGCTGTTGAGGACCCAGGCTCCCCAAGATGACCAGTGACCTATCTGTCCTTTCAGCTCTTTACACCCTAGAGGGGAGGATCCAGGTGGGAAGAGCAGCAGACTACCTGTAAGTCCTGGGGCCGACCAGCCCCCAGCCCTCTGTTCTCCCATCCCCCTGGGGGCTGCCCCCACTTTGGTCTGGGAAGTCAGGAGCCCTGGAGCTCTGGAGCCCTCTCGGGTGCAGGATTTCAAGACACTGTTCCTTGTGCCATTCCCAAACTTTTACTTTACTTTAGCTCCAGGCTATGGTCCTCAGAGGAAAGAGGAAGCCATAAAACAGAGGGATGGGAGGGGGTTAAGAATGTGACCTAGGGGAGGTAGAAGTACCCTTTGGTGAAAGGCGTGACCAGTCCCATCCCTCCTTGCCCCCTCTTCTGCCCCAGTCTGGTTTCTTTCCCTCACCCTACCCACCTTGGACTGACCTATCCCTGACAAAAGGCCTCAACTCGCTCCTGATCTGGGGGCCTGACGGGTTTCAGGGCCCTCCTGTGATTCAGCAGCCATGTGATGGGGCCCTTGGACAGCGGCTACCTGCAGGTTCCCCCTGCTGTATCCAGTGAGTGCTCGTGTTGGGGAACAGGGGCAGAGATTTTTGTTTCAGGGAGACCAAGGGAAAGTGGGTGGATTTGTTCCAGGAGCCCCTGGCGACTGGGATATAAAAAGTCCAACATGCTTAATGGGTGAAAAACAATGCACTGGTTCTTGGACCATCTTCTAGCCGCTGTGCCATCCTTCCTCCTCTCGCACGTAGGTAGTTCTGGGGACCCTTCCCCTTACCAGGCTGCTCTTTGTCCCAGTGTGTTCAGGAATGGGGACCTGTTAAGCCCCCCATTTAGCCTGAAGCTGTCCCAGGCTGCCAGCACGGACTGGGAAGCAGTGTTGAAACTCCTGACTGAGAAGGTGAAATTACAGAGTGGGGCTGTGCGCAAGTGAGTTTGGGGACTGTGGAGACCTGAATGTCCCCAAAGGGAGCCTCCCTACTGCTTTTCGCTGCCCTTGAGGATGAAAAGGCGAAAGGAAAGCATGTTTCCCCAAATGAGACTTCTTTCTGTGCCTCAGGGAGAGGCCCCTCCAGCCCAGCCCTCGGAGCCAGGGCAGAGCCTGGGTGACTGGCCCTGGTGCCCAGAGGGCCAGCAGCCAAAGGGCACCTTGAAATAGCTGTACCCACCCCCTTGTAGTCTGCTGCATATGAAGATACATCTTGTTCACCGGCCCTTATGTACTCACCTCTCTCTCCCAGACTCTGCACCCTGGATGGGCTCCCACTGTCAGCAAGGGAGGCTCTGGTGAGTGGCCATTACTATGTGGCTGTCGGAGAGGATAGTTCAAGGCCCTCCCCTATCTGGTGCCTCGTCCCTCACTGCCCAGGGGCTGCTGGTATGTATGTGTGAGGTGGAAGGGTAGCAGGTTAGAGCAGAGGAAGCCACCCTGACTCCATGTCCTGCTCTGCCTCCTACAAGCCTTCTCTTTTTTCACTGCAGGCAACCCCCAGACCCAAAGTCCAGGCTCCACAGCAGGGGGTAGGTGAGGCAGGGGGTCATGGGGGGTGGGAAGGAAAAGGAGTGACTAGCCGAATCCTCTTCCAGCTCAGCCTCCGACCTTATCTCACTGCATCCTCTCAATAATCTTGTGAAACAGAGATTATTATTCCCGTTTTCCAGAGGAGAAGCTGAAGTTCAGAGGAGTGAAGTGATTCGTTCAGGTTAACACAGTTATTGACAGGGGCCAGACCAGAAACTGGTCTGAAGCCAGCTTATCTGGGCTCTGTGAAGACCTTCAGGACTCTGAGTTGCTGGACCTAATGCCAGGTTGGATGCTTGGAGACGGAATCAGCATATCTGGCACAACAGGGTCCAAAGATGCTTATCAACTCCCCATCTTATCCCAAGCCTGAGCCCTCCCAAGAGATGAGCCAGTGAGCATTGAGTGGGGGGTAGGGGGATGCAGCCTGGTTTCACTGGGCATCTAGAATACCAGGCACCATCTGCCGTGTCCCTGGATAAGGCAGCCTGATGGAAGAGGGAGCAGGGAGGGAGGAGGCAGGCTATGAAGATGGATGGCATCTCCTCTTCCAAGCTCCCACCAGGAGCATTCAAACCTTGACTGGGAGTGGAGAAGGTAAGGCCAGCCTGCACCCACGGCTCAAGCCCAGTGTTCCCTCCGCAGGCCGATGGCCACAGAGCACAGGCAACCCAGTCCTCTCCAAAGGAAGCCAGGCAAATTGAGCCATCTGCTTTTTATGCCAGCCCCCAGCAAGCTTTTCAGCATGCTCTCCACTCTCTTGAGGGGACCCAAGAATCCAAGGCCTTCTCTGCCAGCCTCTAACAGTGACGTAGGATTGTCCCTGCTATGCTGAGGGAGTTCCATGGGGGCAGAATGCCCAGGTTCAGAGCTGGTCCGGACTTCACGACGACTGTCTCCTACTCCCCTGTGTGCACGGCCAGTCCCTTGCCTCTTCACAGGGACCTGGTTTATGAAAAGAAGCACATGGAAACTCAAAGCCATGACATTTCGGGGGTGGGATTTGGAAGGGGTGGGGGTAGGGCCAAAGGCCTGCCTCTGAGCTAACCTGCCATCCTCTGAGGTCCTGGGCGAGGGGGAGGGGAGGGGAGGGGAGGGGCTGGTAGAGAGGGTCAAGGGAAAGAATGTGAGGGCTCCTCAGCCTAGGCATCGGCCTGTAACTTCCCACATCAGAAGTCAAGGGAGTGTATGGGGCTCCCCATGCAAGGATGGAGACAGCACGGGCCCAGGGAGTAGCACATGATGAAGCCACCTGGACAGAGGCACCCCTGGATCAGGTGGGCTGGGGCCAGGGCCGGAAGCCGTATGTTGGGACAGGAGTTCTGAGCTGGAAACAGGCAGCTCTAGGTCCCGGAAACGATTCTTCTCCCTTGTGATTGTGAGCAAATCTCCTAACCTCTCAGAGCCCGACTTCCTACCTTGTTGAATGAGAGGGCAGATGCTAATTTCTGGTCTCTTCCTTTCTTGGGGTGGGCAAACCCTAGGCTGAGGACTGGAGGCTGGATGTGGGGTGCTAATGGCTCCGTTCTGTGTGGCCTTCTGCCTCCTCCAGAGGGCAGCACAGGTAGTGGAAGAGGCCCTGATCCTGGAAAGCCGGCCAGAGCTGGGGCAGCTCTCTCGGCCTTGGCCCCTGCTCTGCCATCTTGAGGGCCAGCAGCTGCAGCCAGGAACTGGGGACCGCCACTCTGCGGCCACCATTTATCCTCAGCCTCCAGCGGCCGGTTCTCAAGGAAGCAGGGCCTCCCCTAGGCTCACAGGGTGCGCTGCAGCCCCTCTTCTGCCCCTAAACCCACAGCCCAGCCTCCTTTCCGCTCCGAGCAGAGCAGCCCAGCCCAGCCACAGAGGCCACTTCCTTATGAGGTTCTCTGGCCAGAGAGATGAGTAGCCAACGGAGCTTCAGGGAAAGAACACAAACTGGGGAGCGGGTCGTCCCAATAAAAGAATACTTACCAACCTCCATCTGTCTACTACACGTTTATTACAGACTTCCGCTCACCTGGCATTGCTCCAAACGTTGGGGTCTGGCAGTGCGGGGGCCCATAGATGTCGATCGGTTTGAGAGGGGCCGGCACCCACCTCACAGGAGGGACAGGCAGGGCTAACAGCAAACTCCTCTCCCCAACGTCTGCTGTTCTTATGCACCTTCCCCTCAGTTCCCTCCTCAGCCAGCCAAGGCTGAGCCCTGGAGCCCTCCTGTTTGCATTTCTGGCTCAAAGACTGTAGCTGGCTCTCTTCTTGCGGCTGGAGTTCTGCGGTCCACCAACCAGCTGCTGGGATAGTCTGGGTCAGGCACAGGAACAGTGGCAGGCCTGGGGCCTGGGGCCTGACATGGCAGCAGAAAGTGTGCTGCTGGGACAGAAAGGTTGCTGAGGGTGAGGGTGCGTGTGAAGTCTCTTGTGCTAAATCCGAGCAGCAGGTGAACAGCACGTGGAAGTTACAAAACGCTTTCACTTTTGTTCTCTTATCATGATCCATGAGGTAGCTATTATCCCAAGAGATGAGGAAGCTGAGGCTGGGGAGTGGAAGGGGGTGGGAGGGCTAAGTCCGCATGCTCACTGCCTCTACCTCATGGCCCAGGGGCTTCCTGGAGACAGCAGAGCCGGAGGGTGGCCTTGGTCCACTCAAGGCGTAGATGGTTGCCCCTGGGTCTTGGTCACTGAGCTTGTGATGCAGAGTGTAATTCCTGCCACGGTGAGCACCATGCCTGCGAATGCTCCTGGGATCATGGGGAGAAATTGAGAGGCTCTGAGACCAGCCATGTCAGTAGGAGCTGGTGCAGGGCTGAGGGAAGGGCTCAGACAGGGTCTGTCCCCAGACTACCCAGGGGAAGGAAACTCTGATGGCCACAAGGAAGCAGTGGAGCTGCAGAAGAAAGGGGCAGGATCGGGGAAGATCCTCTCCTCACCGGGCCAAGGGAGATGGCTCTGGAAAAAACTAACCCAGGGGTGTCAAAGCCCAAGTAGTGGCTCCCCAAACTTGCAGTGGCCAGACTTACGTTTTCCACCGATATCTTCTCCAAGGACCTTCCCAACAATCAGTGTAAAGATGATGGCCAGAGAGTTACTGATGGGCACAGCTAGGGTCAGATCTGAGTGATCAGAATGAAAAGAATCTCTGAGATGCAAAAAAAAAAAAGTCTTTCTAGGCACAAAACACTTTCATTACATCATCAAGACAGTCTTTTAAAAAGGGTATCTCATAACCCCATTTTCCAGATGAAGTCACAGCAAAGCTCAGGATTCAAACTCAGGTCTCCTGACTCTAAATTCAGTGCTCCCTCAGGATTCCAGCATGAAGACCTGAACTATAAGGTCTGGGACCACCTTGGTTTGCTGGTAAGGATGAGATCTTTGCACTCAAAGAGAACTTCTGAGATCTCAAGGACATCTGGACAGACAAGTACCCAAAACCCATAGGATGCAGTAGCTATTAACACCAAACACGTTTATCAAGTATACATTATGTGCCGGGTGCTTTGTGCACACATCTCATTAATCTTCACAAAAACACTGCAGGAAGAGCATTAGCATCATTCTGCATAGATAAAAGAACCAAAGGCTCAAAGACATCACATAAATTGAGGCAAATTGAGGATTTAAACCAAGGTCTGCCTGACTCCAAAGCCTGTGCCCTTATTGAATCTATTTAGATGGATAAGGACAAACCAAAACTGCAGGTGAAGCACATTTTGTTTCTGTTTCAGCTCAGACTTGGGCCTTACGGAATTACAGAAGAGAAAAAAAGTCAGCGGTAGGAAGCCAGGTACAGGACAGGCCCCACAAGGCTGGGCCTTAAGTAGAGGTCACCGCAGTCCAGGGTCTGTTCCTTAGTTTTGAAGCCCCGAGGGACTGACTTGCAAGAAACAAACTTCAAAAAGACTAATGGAGTTAAGAACACTGTTAACTGAAAATTTATTACACTTAAATTTTGTACACCTAAAGCTTTTTAAGAAGATAGATTTTACGTTAAGTGCTCTTAAACACATACAAAAAAACAAAACGAAATCAGAAGCTGAGTTACTAGTTTACAAGACTCATAACTGCCAGGCAGACTGTGCATGTTGGCTTCTCAGCACACTCTTTCCCAGCCCTCCCGGGCCTCACCTGCTTCAGGTAGCGGAGGAGAGAACCGTGCAGCTCCTCAGCCCCTGCGAGGCCCCACCGAGGCTGGCATTAGCCATCCAAGAAACTGACACAACAGCTACCTACTCAGAGCTCCTTCCTTAAGCTTTCACACTTTACATCGAGTGCAGTGGCTGCTGAAGTCTGGTTTGCAACAGGAGATTGGGGAGGGAAGCAGCACGGTACAAGGGAAGAGCAAGGGCACTGGAGTGAGGCTGACCCAGGTTTCCCTATGTCACCTTGGTTAGGTCATTCAAACACTCTGAGCCTGTGCCCTACATGACAAACAGTGATAGCAGGATAACAACATCACCTTACAACAGGGTTGTAAGATGAAATATGATAACATGTGTATATCCTTGGCTGAACGTATCCTTAATAAACAGAGACCACTGTTCTGATTATTAGAATGGGTGGGCGTTAAAGGATACAGAGTAGGTGGCGAGATAATAGGATCCTAAAATTCCAGTTTGCTCAAAACTTGGTAAATGGCTAACTGCAGTCAGCTGACCAGAGGGCTTAGCATTCTGGGCAGCAGGGAGTGCCAGAGGCTTTCAAACTTTCCTTTAAATGAAGTCTTATGAGAAGCCCAAAATATAAGACAGATGAAAGCGGAGTGACTCTAGTTGAAGCTGATATGGCAGGTCTGGAGGTCGGCCTATCCGCTCACCCTCCTATGGCCTCTGAGGGGTTTCCCAGGGCTACCTGGGACCCAAATTTCTGTCAAGTCTCTGGGGGGCCTAGGTGAGACTCCAGGAGAGGTGAAATTCTCATAGCAAAGTTCAAGAGCATAAACTTTAGTAATATGTGGCTTCAAGTCCTTCTGCACGGACATGCAGTGGGACTTAAAGAGAGATGCAATAAGTTGCCCAAAGTTCTGTAACTTCATCTCCTAGGTGGAGACAATCATGCCTACTTCATAGGGTTGAGATGAGAATTTTTTAAAATGTGAAAACTAGAACAGTATCTGACGCAGTAGAGGGCAGTCAACAACAGTGGGGGAAAGGCAATTTATGTTTATTGAGCTCCTCCTGGTACAGTGCGCACCAGGTACTCTGCCAAATGCTTTTCATACACTGAATTTAATGCTCTCAGTGTTATGAAGCCAGTTGTAAAAAATCAAGGTTCAAATAAGGGACTTGCTCAAGGTTAGGCAGGTAGCAAGCAGTGGAAGCAAGAGTGTCAAAGCCAGCCCTTGGCACAGCAAAATGAACCTTCTTTCTTCCTCTGCCACTGCATGAGACTGCCAGGCTTCAAACCAACTCTCGTGCCTGGCAGCATACTCATAACCAGCCCACCGTGCCCTACTGCCCAGAGAAGAGGGTGCAGCTCGGGAACCAGAGACAGGGGGCTCTCCCTCACTCATGGCAACAAGGTGTTTTAGACACCCTCCCCACAGTGACTCTCCGGGTGGCCTCCACCACTAAGCATAGTAGTTCTAACCCAGAGACCTACCTGTTGATGCCAAGGTGAGGTAGTAGAGAAGGGAGCCACACTGGTTGAGGGAAAAGGGCAGCAGGTACTGGAAACAGAAGAAAACTGCAGTCAGTGTGATTGCTTAACTGAGCAGTGCTGCCTTCTTTGAGCTTTGAGATATGCCTTTCCTCGGAGGGAGGGGTAGCTATAAGGGCCTAGGGCCTAAGCCCTCTGAAAAGAACCCTTCCAGGGCAGAGGGAATGTCACTGAGTGAATTCCATGCCTTTGCCCTGAATGCCCTCCCCCTCAGCCCTGCTGGTTCCTATCCTCCCCATTCTGCAAGTCTCTGAATGCCAGTGTTACTCTCTCCAAGAAGCCCTCCCCTGGTCCCCTAGCTCCAGCCTCCCTCCTGTGAACTCACGCAGCACTTATCTGTACCTCTCTCAAAGCTCTTAGCCCTAAGAGACGGTTGTGTCTATGTCTTGTCTTTCCCACTAGCCTAGACGGGCAGCGTTGGGGTCAGAGGTAGTTCTCCATATCCTGCCTCCCCAGGGCCAATTTGAGCCCTAAGCCCTCCCTCTAGAAAGGTCTGTTGGAGGGATCACCATAATAAAATATTAATAATAGCAGCTCAAAACATCATAGATTTGGGCCCTAATTATGTACTAGGCCCAATGCTAAGTGCTTTATGTGCCTCACCTCACTTAATACTCACAACTGCCCCATGAGATGGTTACATTATTCCCATTTTACAGATGAGGAAACTGAGGCTCAAGGCAGACAAGGAATTCATCCAAGAGCTTCTAGCGAGTAAGTGGTGGAATGCAGATTCTGACCCTGACCTGTTTGACTCCAGAGACGAAATTCTTAGCGGCTATGCCCGAGAAAGGGGTCATTCACCGACGCACCTCAGTATTCAAGAAGAGGGTCTTCGTCTCCTGCAGCAACTGCCGGGCCCACGTCCGCTCATGAACCTGCTGCAGGTGCGAGGAGGCCCGCTTCAGCAGCGGCTGTGTGCCACCCCACAGAGCGGCCACCAGCACCAGAGCCAGCACCTGCCCTGGATGGAGATGCGAGTGACACTCCCTCCCCCGCCGCACCGCCCCACCGCACGGCCCCAGCCCTCCTCCGGCCTCCCATCCCCAGCCCGCCGCCCCTACAGCCCTTCTTTGCTCTCCAACGCCCCGGGTGTGATTGGCGGGTAGGACAGACCCCGGGAGGCCGGGGAGGTGGATCCAGGAGCCCAGGTTCGGGATTGCAGCAGTGGTCGGGGTTAGGTGACGGAGGTGGAGTAGAAATGAATTCCGGGTGGGAGTCTGGAAGCCTGGCGAGGGGCGGGGCCCGCCTACCCAGGGTCGCCGCCATGGCAACGCCGCTCCTCTCCACTTCCGGGAACGAAGGGGCGGAGACCCGTAATCCGGAAGTGGTGCCAAAGCCTCTTCCGGTTCTGCTCGGGTTGCGTTTTTTCTCGCGTCGCCGCCGGCATGGTGAGTTCCCGTGAATTAGAGTTGTTGCCCTGGGGGTCCGGGCCGGGGCCGATTCTGGGCGCTGACACTCCCGTCCTGTCCCCACAGAAGCCGATCCTGCTGCAGGGCCATGAGCGGTCCATTACGCAGATTAAGTACAACCGCGAGGGAGACCTCCTCTTCACGGTGGCCAAGGACCCGGTGAGCGTCGGCCGGAGGGCGAGCCGCCGGGACAGTGCGGAGGGGGCCCGGGAGGGGGCGAGTTCATTCTGCCGGGGCGAAGGGTGGACAGGCCAGTTTTGCCGCGAGAGAGAACCCAAAGAGCGCCCCATTTTGAGAAGTAGCAAGAGACTATCCCGGGATTAGGAGGGCGAGAACATTAAACCTGGAGAGGTGGGAAAGGACTCAGTTGTTGGTAGAAGGAAGGACTAGCCGGGGAGAAGAAAAGCAAGGGACCTTGTGGAAGGGGAAGGGGGACGAGGGTCAGCTTGCTCAGGGAGCGGAGAGGAGACCATTCTGGGGAAGAACAAAACTATTCTACAAGGATAGGAGAACAGACCACCTGAAGAAAGGGAAAGTTGATCCTTGGGTGGCGAGGGACACAGAGACCTTAATGAAGATGTCCCTGGTATCATTTCAGTCAGCCCTTTCCTGCCGCTCACTGACTGCAGACAGCCCCTCACAGTACTGCCTTTTGAGGCACCTCCATATGGAGGAAGTTAACTCGAGTGCCTAAAAGTGAGGGCTCTGAAACCAAACAGACCTGATTTGAATCCTGAGTGCTGCGTTCACTAGCAGTGTGACTTTGAGCATGTCGTTTAACCTTTATAAACTTAAAAGTGTCCCTTCTTACAAAATATGGGTAGTAATAGTGCTTCTTTCTGGGATTGTCTTTAAGATTAATGAGATTATTCAAGTAAGGAGCTTAGTGTGTGTGAATGCCTAATTAATGTTAGTCATCTATATTTTAAATTCCTTAGACAGTATTTTATTGGAGCTACCCTTTGAAGAAGGCGTTACTGTCCTGACCATTTTACAGATGGGAAAACTGAAGTTCAGAGGGGAGAAGCACTAATTTTGAGATAATACAGTGAGATAGTAGCAGAGCAGGGATGGGAACCCAAGCTTCCCTACTATCAACTGCTCCCATTTGGACAGAACACCAAAGCTACTGTTTTGCTAGGCTCGCACCTGACTTGACCTTTTATTTTTCTGAGGGTTTAGGAGTCTGGGAAAGGGCCGGTATAGTGGCAAATGGAGACTTTTTGCAAGCCTCCTGACTCCCTTGCTGCTTACCTGTGGGAAGGAGGAGAATCCAGGAGTTGGTCTTTTTACCAGCAACCTGCTGTTTCCCAAGAGATGAGCAGGAGAGGGCAGAATCTGGCCTAGGTAGAGGCTGCTGGGGGCTCCTGGGGCAAAATAGGAGGCCGTTGCTCTGCCTGAGATGCCTATCACCCTGTCATATTGTCATTGACACCTCCAGATTGTCAATGTATGGTACTCTGTGAATGGTGAGAGGCTGGGCACCTATATGGGCCATACCGGAGCTGTGTGGTGTGTGGACGCTGACTGTATCCTTGTCTTTGCTCTGAGTCTGTGCTCCCAGGGTCTGCCAGCAATGGAGAGGCTGCTGACTTGGAGTTGGGAGTTTGGGTTGCTCTTGTGGGTCTAGAGAATGATGCTACCTGCCTCCTTGGTCTGTTCATTGGTTGGGGGAGCATTTAGGACAAGTTCCAGTTCTGGATGAGGAGGTTAGGATGAGAGAAGAAGGAAGGCTCTCTGGTGCTGAACAGGGAGGTGATTCAGTTGGCCTTCCAGGAGGACAAGGGCTCAGGTGAACTCTGTCATGCTTCTTAACACCCTCTTCAGGGGACACCAAGCATGTCCTCACCGGCTCAGCTGACAACAGCTGTCGTCTCTGGGACTGTGAAACAGGTAAGCCTGAATCCTTCACTTTTACAGAAAACAGTGAGGACCTACAGGTTCTGGGTAAATAGAGATAAATCCAGAGATGGTTCTTAGTCTAGGGAAAAAGAGACAGACAAGAAAATAAAGAAGACAGAGGAGAAAAGAGGCATACAGTGAGATATAAGCCATGTTAGAGGAAGCAAAGAGCACTGTGGAAGGCCGGAGGTGGGCAACTGAATGCCTGGAATGGGGGTGGGAACAGCCTGGGAAGGTTTCCCAAAGTAAATATCATATGAGCTGGGGCTTGAAGGATGAGAAAGAGGTCATCGCTCTGGAACATGCAGGAATGAAAGCAGGGCAAGTATCATATCCAAGCCGTCTGATCTGGCGGGAGTTCCTGCTTCTTGGGGAATGAAATAGACAGCAGTGGGGAAGCTGAGGCAGGCTAGGGCCAGAACAGGCCTTGAATGCAAACTCAGGAGCGTGGCTTTGTTCTGTAGGATTTGGCATGCCATGGAGGTCCCTGAGCAGGGAAGAGCATGTTTAGCTTTAGCAAGCCCAGATAGCAGTGGGGAGCATTGGAGGAACAGACAGAAGACAGGGGAGCCTATTAAGCTGCTGGTAATGTTTAGTAAATGTTTACTGGTAATTAGTAAATGTTTACTGGTAATCCAGATCTCCCAGGTCTTTGCTGGGCACTGGGGACACACAGAGAAATTAGAGCAGGACTTTGCTGTGGAAGAGTGCATTCTGAGGCAGAGACAGATAGAATGCAGTCCACTGTGAGTGCCACAGTGGCAGGTGTCTGAGGAGGGACTGTGGGGAGAAGTTAAAAGACTTGAGCCAAAGCACAGCAGTGAGGAGAAAAGTGGGGGAGGGCACTAGAGTCAGTAGTGCAGGAGAAACAGTGCAACGTGACGATAGGCAAGTGTATTTTTTTGTTTGTTTTGCTTTTAAAAAATATTTATTTATTTGGTTGCACCAGCTCCTTAGTTGCAGGACGTGGGCTCCTTAGTTGTGGCATACGAACTCTTAGTTGCAGCATGCATGTGGGATCTAGTTCCCTGACCAGGGATAGAACCCTGGCTCCCTGCATTGGGAGTGCGGAGTCTTATCCACTGTGCCACGAGGGAAATCCCAATAGGCAAGTGTAGAGAGAGTCCTCCCTGCAGTGGGCAAGGGCTAGCCCACACTCTGCCTGTCTCCAGGGAAGCAGCTGGCCCTAGTCAAGACCAATTCAGCAGTCCGGACCTGTGGCTTTGACTTCGGGGGCAACATCATCATGTTCTCCACGGACAAGCAGATGGGCTACCAGTGCTTCGTGAGCTTCTTCGACCTGCGGGATCCGAGCCAGATTGGTGAGCCGGTGCTGGGGTTCAGGACTAGAGTTGAGGTGAAGGGCTCGACTCCAGAGCCCAGGGCCTGACATCTGCTGCCCCACACAGACAACAACGAGCCCTACATGAAGATCCCGTGCAACGACTCCAAGATCACCAGTGCTGTTTGGGGACCCCTTGGCGAGTGCATCATTGCAGGCCATGAGGGCGGAGAGCTCAACCAGTATAGTGCCAAGGTAAGGGGGTGCGTGAGGCCTAAGCCCATCAGAATGATTCTCTATGAGAGGCAGGATAAGCCCAGTGGTTAAGAGGGCTGGATTCACATACAGATTTCACCCGCTTCTCATTATGTGATCTTGGGCGTATTACATAACTTCACGGAGCCTATTTATCTGTAAGATGTTTCAAGGATCAGATGACATCAGGTGTTTGAAAAACTTGTCATAAGAGTACTCAGGATATGTTACTAATGATCACAGTTAAGCATTCTCCTGCCACTACTGAGTGCCAGGCCCCATGCTAGCCTCTGAGGACAAAGAAGTGAATCAGACATGGGCCCTGCCCCGGGGGAGACAGACTGGCAAACAGCTAGCACGTGGGTCAGATTGTGAGTTTTGCCACCACAGAGGTCTCAGCCAAGTACAGAAAGTGCCCTCTATCACAGAGGAGGTGGCATGTACATTAATCTGTGAAGAATAAATGGAGCTTCAAGCCGGAAGAGAGGAACCAGGACTAGATAGTTTGCGGGTCAGGAGACAAAGGAGTTGTAATTTTCCCTTAGGCAGGAGGTAATCTTCAAATGGTTATGGATGATCAGGTTTTCTCTTTAGAAAACTCTCGCAGGCTAGTTTGGAGAATGGACATAAACTCTAGGCAGTAGTCATGGGGATGTGCACTACCTGACAGTCAGGAGACGTTCAGAGGTGACTGATGAGATGGACCCACAAGAGCAAAGGGTAAAGTCCAGGCTGTCTCAGATTTCAGTTGTGGGTGCCTGGGTTTCTGAAGAATACTGGACTATAATACCATAAAGGTTAGTCAGTCACTCAACAAGCACTGACTGTGGCCCACTAAAGTACCAGGCCTACCTGCAGGAAGGGAATGGGAACCAAGGGCAAAGACATAAATAACGCTTGATGATAGCAAACAGTGAGCTGATCTGTGCCCCCAGATAGGCCTGACTGCAAAGCTGGTACTTGTTCCCTGAAATGAAAGAGCCAGATACGTCCCTACCATGTGTCCAAATTAATGGAGGAGACAGAAATACATTCTTCCCTCAGAATAGGTGAAAGTAACTCAGGAAAGGAAATGACAGTCTTCTGAGGGTCTCTGTTTGAGGCCTAATGCTTGAGGCCTTTTAATCATGTAACAGATGTTTACAGAGCACAGGCCAGGTGCCTGTCATTCAAAGTCAGTTAAGACCCAGTGCCAGTATCCTTACAGTGGCCCTTGACCCGGAGGGCTTTTTTTTTTTTTTTTGGCCACGCCATGCAGCTTGTGGGATGTTAGTTCCCGGACCAGGGATCGGCAGTGACAATGCCAGTGAGAGGCCGAGTCCTAACCACTGGACCGCCAGGGAATTACCCCTGGGGGCTTTTTTTTTTTAATTAATTAATTTTATTTATTTATTTTTGGCTGCGTCGGGTCTTCGTTGCTGCGCATGGGCTTTCTCTACCTGTGGAGAGCGGGGGCTACTCTTTGTTGTGGTGCGCGGGCTTCTCATTGCGGTGGCTCCTCTTTGTTGTGGAGCATGGGCTCTAGGCGCTTGGGCTTCAGTAGTTGTGGCACATGGGCTCATTAGTTGTGGCTCGCGGGCTCTAGAGCGCAGGCTCAGTAGTTGTGGCGCACAAGCTTCGTTGCTCCAAGGCATGTGGGATCTTCCTGGACTAGGGCGTGAACCGTGTCCCCTGCATTGGCAGGCAGTTTCTTAACCACTGGGCCACCAGGGAAGTCTGCCCTCAGGGCTTTTAATAATCTTGTTTTCTAGATAGAGAAATTGAGGCACAGAGAAGTTTCATTTGTTTGTTTTTGGCCACGCTGCTTGGCTTGCAGGATCTTAGTTCCCTGCCCAGGGATTGAACCCGGGCCCTTGGCAGTGAAAGTGCAGAATCCTAACCACTGGACTGCCAGGGAACTCCTACAGAGAAGTACTTTTTCTTTTCTTTTTTTTTTTTTTTTTTTTGCGGTATGCGGGCCTCTCACTGTTGTGGCCTCTCCTGTTGCGGAGCACAGGCTCCGGATGCGCAGGCTCAGCGGCCATGGCTCACAGGCCCAGCCGCTCCGCGGCATGTGGGATCTTCCCAGACTGGGGCACGAATCCGTGTCCCCTGCATCGGCAGGCGGACTCTCAACCACTGCACCACCAGGGAAGCCCAGAGAAGTACTTTTAAGGGCAGACTCTAAAACTCTGTACTACATAGTCTAGCAGGTTCTTTTAGTGGGAAGGGAAATCAGGAGATGAGACGGCCTTTTGAAAAGACCTAAGAAAAGGATGGACGAGCAGTGGTCCTCGTGAACTGTGACCAAGACCCTACGAGGGAAGGAGATGCGAGTGGATTCTGCCTCTGACTGGTTTTAGGATCTCCAGTCACATCACCTCTCTGAACCTTAGTTTATTCCTTTTAAATTTTCTGTTAAAATACTTCATAGGATTGTTGTGAGGATTAAAGGAAATAGGTGTTGCTCAGTGCTTAGCACAATGCTTGGCAAATAGTAGCCATTCAATAAATATTTGTTGGAAGGATTAAACGGAAACTTCTCTACTGTTACATGATGATTAATTAATAGGTCTGTAGATTTGTCACCATAAGTGTGTGTTTTCCTAGGTAAACTAGCAGTATTTACAAAACCTGCACACTTGGGCCAGGTTGGGCTTGGGAGTGGGAGTAAATGTTGATTCAGGGGACACTGAGGCAGCCCCAACCCAGACCCCTCCCCTTCATGGAACAAGAAACAGTCCAGAACCCTGGCTGAGCAGTGGGGTAGTGAGGATCAGGTTGGTCAGAGCCTCACTCTTCTTTCTTTTGCAGTCTGGGGAGGTATTGGTGACTATTAAGGAGCACTCCCGGCAGATCAATGACATCCAGTTATCCAGGGACATGACCATGTTTGTCACTGCATCCAAGGACAACACAGCCAAGGTGAGCCCGGGCAAGGGGTCTGGTGGGGCTGATCCCACCCTCCAGCCTGGCTCTCGACTTCCCCCCAAGAAGGCTCCTTTTACAGATTTCTCCCCTGCTTTCTCTAGCTCTTTGACTCCACAACCCTTGAACACCAGAAGACTTTCCGGACAGAACGTCCCGTCAACTCAGCTGCCCTCTCTCCCAACTATGACCATGTAAGGGACCCCACCCAAGCTTCTTGCTAAAGCCTCAGAATGTTTCCAGGATCTAGTTGTTTGTCTAGCAATTAAGAAAAGATCTCTGGGGGAAAATGGTGTCAGGCAGAGAGGAGATTCTCAGAGCAGCAACAAGGCTGAATGATTGGGAAGCCCCAGGGAACAGGGTAGGAGGTGGCTGAAGGATGTTTGTTCCTTACCCTTAATATATTCCTAATCTGATGTGGGAGATAATTAAAGGCTTATGGGGTGGGGGGAAAAAAACAGAAAATGGATTTGCCTGCCCTTTGGGCCTGTCTAGAGTTTCTTCTTCCCTTCAGGTGGTGCTGGGCGGTGGTCAGGAAGCAATGGATGTAACCACCACTTCCACCCGGATTGGCAAGTTCGAGGCCAGGTAAAGGGGGAAGGAGCTCTTCCAAACTGAAACTTCATGAAATGTCTTTCATGATGGACACAAATCATAAAACTAAAGAGACTTTCCTTAATTCATTGGCTGCTAGGAAGTGCAGCCAGATTTGTGGCCCTTCTGTGACAAGTGTATAATATAGCAGTTAAGAGCATGAACTCTTGGGCTCGCTCTGAAGCTCTACACATCACTGTAGTTCTCTGTGCCCAATTACCCTTGACTGTATAATGAAGACAATGATAATATACTTACCTCATAAAACTGTGCAGATTAAATAAATGACTTGGGCTTCCCTGGTGGCGCAGTGGTTGAGAGTCCGCCTGCCGATGCAGGGGACACGGGTTCGTGCCCCGGTCCGGGAAGATTCTACATGCCGCGCGGAGCGCTGCTGAGACTGCGCATCCGGAGCCTGTGCTCCGCAGCGGGAGAGGCCAACGACAGTGAGAGGCCCGCGTACTGCAAAAAAAATAAAATAAAATAAAATAAATGACTTAATAGTTGTTAAGCTCTTAGAGCACTGCCCAGCACATAGTAAGGAAGACGTTTGGGTCCAATCTTCCCCCAACTTTGTCTTGTTCTGTTCACATTCATTTCCCCTTTTCCCAGTTTCCCCACTTTACAGTTTGTGTTTGGGGAGTGGTACCTCTCGACATGTTTTGGAAGGAGATGGAAAATGAATGAACTGTCACTTCCCACCCCGCTGTCTCCTCCAGGTTCTTCCACTTGGCCTTTGAAGAAGAGTTTGGAAGAATCAAGGGTCACTTTGGACCTATCAACAGTGTTGCCTTCCATCCTGATGGCAAGAGGTAGGGTCCAGTGAAGGGAGCTGAGCTCAGCCCTGGTCTGCCTGCCTCTGCCCCTTTCCCATGCCCTGCCCGCTAGGCCTGCCTCCCCCAGGGCAGGCCTCTGACCGGGCCCTGCCTGTCTCTTTCCAGCTACAGCAGCGGTGGAGAAGATGGTTATGTCCGCATCCACTACTTCGACCCACAGTACTTTGAATTTGAGTTTGAGGCTTAAGAAGCCGGATCTCTGGGAATTCCCTGGCCATCCAGTGATTAGGACTCCGAGCTTCCACTGCACACACACACCACAGCACACCACAGCACAGCACAGCACAGCACACCAACACACCAACACACACACACACACACACACACACACACACACACACACACACACACGCCGGATCTCCATATGGGCCAGGTTCACAGAAGGCTTTGGACTCTGAGAAATAAATTAGTTTGGAAATAAATGGTTTCTGGTCAGAAATTTCGTCAGTTTCAACACTTTCCCTTCTCAGTGATGCCCCAGCAAGCTCATACCAATCATGGATACCTTTATTATTTGGACCTTCTCCCTACACTTTGGACACTTCAAACCTGGAACTTCAGTATTGTGGGCTAGGCTGGGTTGCAGGCACCGTCATTCAAGGTCCAAAGGCGCTGAGGGGCCTGGAGAAGTTTCAGGAACATCTCAACCACCATCCAAGGACCAGTACTTAGGGTTGGGGCTCAGAGGCTGAATCTGTTGGCTGAGAGCCTTCTGTCTTCTGATCTGTTGCTATTTGCCACACCTTCTCCCATGCTACCTCTGAAGGCTCAGGTGGATGGGTCCAGCGCAGAAACAGGCCTGAGGAAGAGGAGGAGGACAGGTAAGGAAGCTGAGCAGAGGGGAGAACTCCCCCAGGGAGGAGGAGGGAGAGGGGGTCACCTTGCCACAGTCGCAGGCTCTGGGGCTCCACAGAGGGCCAGATGGCCAAGGGATTGGGGACGTAGAGCGGGTTCCGGAGTTTTCGTTGCTCTTTTGGCTGATTGAGCCCAGACCACAAGGAGTGTGTTCGAGTTCTCACTTCACACAGGCATCTGGAGGGGGTGAGAGAGTGAGCTTCCAGACTCAGCTATGCCCTCTGGGACTCCAGGTGAGGGCGCTGGTTAGTAGGGTGACAGCTCCCCCAGGGCAGTGATACCCTCTCCCGCAGATGACAGTAGCCAGTCAGATCCTGAACTGGGCACTACAATAAAGCAGGAACAAGACAAAGTCCTAGTTCTTAAGGAGTTCTGCTTAGCTTTGCTTTGAAAGGATCAGGGAAGGCTAATTAAGAGTGTGCCATTTGAGCTGGGTCTAGCAGCAACAGTTCACCAGGTGTGCAAAAACATGGAAATACTTAGGGGGAACTGCAGGAGCAAAAGCAAGAAAGTGGGAAAGGGCCCAAGGTGAATATTGATAGGTCTAGACTGATGGGTTAAAAAAAAAGGATGAAAGTGGAGATAATAAGAGCAGTGAGGAAGCTGTTCCAGTGGTCCACATGGAAAGGAAAGTCTGGATTAGGGTAGTAGGAGGGGCCTTGGACAGGAAAGGACTAAGCTAAGAAATTCTTAGTAGAGGGACTTCCCTGGTGGCGCAATGGTTAGGACTCCGTGCTCTCAATGCAAGGGGCCCAGGTTCGATCCCTGGTCAGGGAACTAGATCCCACATACATGCCACAACTAAGAGTTCACATGCCACAACTAGAGCCGGCGAGCCGCAACTAAGACCTGGCGCAACCAAATAAATATTTTAAAAAAATAAATTCTTAGAAGAAAAGCTAAATATGAAGGATGGGGGAGAGGGAGGTAAAAATAAGTTTCTAACCTGAATGATAAGCAGAGTTAGTAAAAACAACATGGTGGAGAGGAGGCCACTGGGCAACAAAAGATAACTAAATATGAGCTCTACCTTCTTAGCAGTGAACCTTCCCTCCCCTCATCTCAGTCTGATGAGAGAAAGATGGCTAATGGGAGCTCATTGGTGGCATATGCAACAAGCCAACCAAATAATAAAAATGACTACCACTCGTGTGCCCACTGTGTGCCAGGCACTGTGCTAAGCACTTTCCATATTTTAACTCAGCTAATCCTCACACATGCCCCCACCCCACCTCTAGGCTATTGTGACTATTACGATTCTTTGCTTGCTACTGATGAAACAGATTCAGGGTTGCTTTTGATCGCCCAGCAGGTGAGTGGTGAAGCCAGAATTTGAGCCCAAACAATTTGACTCAGCATTCAACCTCTACTCTATTGCTTCACTAGAATCAACCCTGCAAAGTGGTAGAGAGCCCCAGAAATGACTTTGGCAGCAACTTTCCCCTTCAGTCTTTGTTTTTAAGCTAGGAGTGCACTTGTTCTTGGCTATGGACAGATTGGGGGGTAGGTCTGAAGGATTGGCCATAGACCCATTTATTTCGGGCTTTGCATAAGTTAGGGGGAAGTGTGAGCTCTGGAGGTAGGATAGGAGAGGACACTCCGAGTTTTTCTAAGAGAGAAACTCGTTTGAAAGGGAAAGATGTCTTTTTTTTTGGCTGCGCCTTGCAGCTTGCGGGATCTTAGTTCCCCAACCAGGGATCGAACCGGGCCCCAGCAGTGAAAGCGCCAAGTCCTAACCATGGTCCACCAGCAAATTCCCGAAGATGTCTTCTAAGAAAGTAGGCTGCCAATGCAGCAGGTACCCACCCCTGTCCTGTGCCTGCCCTCTGACCCACCTTGACACCCCCTTAGCTCACCTCTCCTTTTCACTGTTGCAGAGGAAGGTGCCGAAAGGGGAGGCATAGGAGTGATCAAACAGCGCCAACAGCATCCCCTCCCCAAACTCCAGCGACAGCGGGAACTGGCGGCCCAGCTGCCACACGCAATCCAGGAAGAGGAGAAAGATGGGTGCCTCGTGCTTGGGGCGGGTGTGGGAGAAGGCCGAGTGAGCACAGCGCAGCTGGAAGGGGTGGCCGGCCTGGGGAGGGGGCAGAGCGATGGGCACAAGGAAGTGGAGATTCTGGATGGCGGGCTAGGGCTGGGCTGGGCGGCCACTTACCTGGATCCACTCTCGCTCTATCAGTTCCTGGAATCCAGCCATGGTTCGGCTCAAGGGGTCTAGGATGAGTTGGGCCAGTGAAGTCACTAGCAGGGTGCTGTCCGTGCCTTCGGCCCCATGCACCAGGATGCAGGCCCCTTCCCTGTGGGCCCAGGGCTTATCAGCAGTGGCCTGTCCTTCCCTGCCTGGGGTAGCCAGGCCAGGAATAGAAAGGGCCCATTTGAAACCTGTATTTGCTTACTGAGATGTGGTTTTGTGCCCAGACATTGAGAGCCCTGCCCACCCTGCCCTCTTCTCTTTCTTGTAGGGCGGCGAGGGGGGGCCCTTACCACTCCATGCCCTGGGCTGCTAGGCAGGCTGTGCTTAGTGCCTCCTTCACATGTGACAGCCAGCGGCAGCCATCTAGTCGACTAAGCCAGCGGTCCATGCTCTGCTCCGGGTCCCCACAGGCTTCCATCAGGCGCACGAAGCTCTCCTGTAAGGGCCGCCCCCTGCACAAGTGGGAGTCTGGTCATCCCTTCTCCAGCCCAAGCTCTGGTGAGCATAGCCTAGGAACAAATGCTCCAGACCAGTGAGGGAGACATAGAGCCCTCAGAGGAGCCCACCTAATCTGATGGAAGTGTTTCCCCAAACTTGAGACCCAAGACCCTTTGGGGAGACCTAGTCTGTTGGGGAAGCATAGCAATGCCTGGGGAGGGGTCACATAGCCCCCTGGAGAAACAGAATGCCCTGGGAAACCCCAATTTGATGAAGGTGTCACAGTACCCTTGATGTACCCTAGTCTGATGGGAGCAACACAGTACCCCCTGGGGAGAACCAGTCTGACAAGAGAAACACAATACTCCTGAGATTCTGGTATCTGCTCCTACTTCCCAGGAACTGTTCTGCTCTAGATCACCAGTAACCTCCTGCCAGAAAATCTAATTGAGACTTTTTCAGGCTTGTTTAAAAGCTTTCAGTGGCTCCCCACTGCCTTTAGGATAAGCTCTGAGCTCATAATCATGGCATTCAAGACCTTTGCTCTGGCCCCTGTCACCCCTTTAGCCTCTCTACCTCCATCTCTCTTTCCCTGCCTCCACATCACACTCCTCACTCCCACCTCACCGAAGTGCTTGCAGTTCCAAAACAGAACAAATGACTAGGCTCCCTGCTCCTGCACACCTGCAGTGCCTTCACCTGTTCTCAGGGAAGCTTTCTTAGGATGACCTATTCTAACAGAGGGGCGCCTCTTCTGTGCTGCTACTTATCACACTGAATTCTAATTGCCCGTTTACTGCTGATCTTCCAACCATGTCTGGGCTGGCCACCATCTCAGCCTCTGTGCTGGGTCAATGTTGGCCGGATCAATGAATAAACAGAGTTTTATATTCTGGATAGGGGAGCAGTCCAATCTCAAAGCACAAAAGTCCCTCAGGACCTTCTCTTGGTTCTACCAGCACCTGGAGACAGAGGGAGCAGATAACAACTGTGCGGGTACAGCCCTCAAGGGCAGGGCTGGGACCAGTGGGGGGGGGAGAGAGAGAGAGGGGGGGGAGAGAGAGAGAGAGAGAGAGAGAGGGAGAGAGAGAGAGAGAGAGAGAGAGAGTGTGTGTGTGTGTGTGTGTGTGTGTGTGTGTGTGTGTGTGTGTGGGGTGAGGTTGTTCCTGGAAGAGAAATTTCAGTTCAATGTAAAGAAGTGCTTTTTCTACCCAGGCAGAGTTGGGGTGCCTAGAGAGGAATGAGCTCTACCTGGCAGGATGGCTACCAGGAAAGACCTAACAGTCCTGGAAGTTCCTACAAGACCGCCCTCCCCCTGCCCCCATCCGTGAAGAGTCCTGCACGAAAGAACCTAGGAGAGGATGGGAAGACCCCTTACCTCTCCAGGGGCCGGTGCAGCCGTTTCCAGCCCGGGTAGGCGGCCTTGGCCTCGGTGCCGCCGCCAGTCATGCGGGCCTGTTTGGCGGCCTGGGCCGAGCGCGTGTCCACGATGAAGCCCCGGGCCCCCGGGCGAGCCTCCGCCAGCACAGCTCGCAGCAGCTCCTCGTCCTCAGCGCAACGCAGCTTCTGGCGCCCGGTCAGGGGCTGGCTGGAACGTAGGAGCACCTGCGGACAGGGACTCAGCTCGGAAACTGTACCCACCAGGCCCCGGTTCAGGGACTTCGCTCAGGGGATCCCTAGGCCGGGTTTACACACTGGAGCGGGTCTAGAGCTGTATGGGGCGTGGGTTGGGGGGGTAGCCCAGGAGCCCTGGGAGCGTCGGACCGGGTCTGGGTGGGTTGTGGCCAGAGGGGGGAGGGACCCGCTGGGTAGAACGTGGGCGGGTCATGGGTTGACAAAAGAGGGACAAGGCTTCAGTGGGCCCAGACCAGCCGGAGGTGGGGCCAGAGATTGGCGAGACTCGGAAACCAGGGAGAGGGGCGGGGTCAGGATCAATGAAGGCAGGGTTGAGCTGAGTGGGCGGGGCCAGAATAGGGCCGGAGCCCGGGCCGAAGCCGGGCAACCAACAGGCCGGCCAGTGTAGAGAAGAGCCAAGAGGGACGCAGAGGGTCCTAGCGGCGGGCTCTGGGGAGGGGTGGGGCTCACGGTTCCGCGGGGAGCGTGGTAGTAGCTGAGCACAGGGAAGCGGCCTCCCTGGCGGAAGCGGGCGCTACGCGCCAGGGCATCGTCGTCCACGGCGCGAGGCACGATTACCGCGCGGGGGTAACTGGGGCACAAGCTGAAGTCCTCGTTCGCCTCGCTCAGCCGCCACGCTCTGGTCTGCGGCACAGGGAGGGGCGAAGACCAGGTCTAGGGCACACAGTGAGTGCCCTGTCCCCGCTCCCCTTCCAGACCCGGCTCTCCCACATCCCCAGGCCCCCACGACTGCGCCGACCTCGCGAGCTATTCGCTTGTAGTAGCGTTCTGGTGGGTGGAAGTGCCAGGCTTCGCCCAATCTCAAGCCCTTGGGACGGTAGAAGAACGGAAAGGAGGTGATGACCGATTCCAGGGAGGACAGCGCCTGGGGAACGAAGGCAAGGGATCTGGGAAAGGTCGGAATCCAGCCCTCCGCTCCGCAGCTCCCGCCTCTCCACGCACTCCAGAACACCCTGCATCCGCGATAACGCTGGATGCTGAGTCCCCTTGTTACGGGATAGGGTAGCTTAAGTGCCCCTGGTGCAACCCTGGCGTACCTCAATGGAGCGGGCGATGTCCAGCGTCGCTTCCACGCCCTCTATGTCCAGCTGCAGCACTCGCAGGTCCTTACAGCGCAGCGTGATGGTGCCGGCGTCACCCGCGACCCTGGGGATGGATAAACTTAGGCTTAATGTCCCCTGACCTCTACCAGAGGGGAGGAGAAAGGAGTTTCTTAGGATTGTACGTTATGCAGGGGGGGCACCAGCTCCAACTGCGCTTGCCCTTCCCCCTCTCCCTGCGGAGCCATGCGTTCCCAGACTACGGGGATGTCCCCGCCACGTCTCACCGCTTCTCGATGGAGTCGACACTACGCAACAGCAGCAGCCACAGGTCTGGAGTCGCCTGGGGTCCTGGCGACAGCAGCAGGTGGTGGCCAGTGACGCAAAGCGTGCCGCGCAGCGGGGGCATCTCCGGGCCCCGCAGGAGCTCGGCTTGGGCCTGGCCCGTACGGATCAGCTCCGAGAACTCCATTCCTCCAGCGGTGGGCCTGGCACCCGGCAGAAGGACAGACTCTAGGAGCGTCAGGCGGGGTGAGCGCGGGCTCCGAAAGGGACAGGAACTGGCTGGGCAGCTGGCGACGCCGGCAGGACAGCTGTTAAGGAGGCCCCTTGGAGGAAGGGATCGCACAGTTTCACAGGAATTTCCCCCTCCTGTTTCCAGCACTTCTTAGTGAAGACCCCGGGGTTAGAACCTGTTAAGGAAACCTCAATTTCACCATCTGTGAAATGGGGAGAATATTCTTGTTAAAGCCATTTACCTCCTGCCTGGGTCGCAGGAGGCACTCACATTTTTGGTTTTTTTAACTGTGGGGTGCTGGCACTCTCACCGATTAAAAAAAAATAAAGAAAAATACCGTCTCTTCTCCTGTACCCTGGTGGAAGAGGTGGAAAGGGTGGATGTGAAACTGGGAACTGTCTGCATCCCCCCTACATCGGAGGCTGGGTGGGGGAAATCCCTTGGTCCACCTTAAATGCAAGCAGCTGTGTAGCAGGCACCCCTCCCCCACCACAGCTGGAAGTCCCTGCCTGAGGGCGCCCTCTATGGGGGCCACTTTTGGTATAGTTCTGCCCTGAGGAGCTCCATCCCTCATCACTCCATCCTTTGCCCAAACATGAATTGCCTGTACACTGAGCTGGGCCCTACACTGGGTGTTGGGACCCAAGAATGGCTGAGGAAAGTTCTGTTCATAGGATTTTCAGTCTGGCAAGAGACACACTTAAGCTGGTAAATTACTAGAGTTTAAGTCTATTTGCTGGAGGACCCATCCATCCAAGTATTCTTTTATTTCTTAAACACTGATGACTATACTGTGTTAAGTGCTGATTACTAAGAAAAATAAGATGTACTCCTGCCTTTAAAGAGCCTTCTGGTCTACTAGGTTCCAGGCTTCTGTGTGTGTGCAAAAGCCTTCCATCAAATAATGGAATCATAGGTGCCCCCCCATAATATAACATAAAGTTGGAACTGCTCTATGAAAGGAACCAGACATAAAAGAGTATAAATTATAAAATTCCAGTCCAGCAGCATCAGCTGGGATGGAAATTCGTTAGAAATGCAAATTATTGGGCCCTACCCCAAACACACTGAATCTGAAGCTTTGGGAATGGGGCGATCTATTTTAACAAGTTTTCCAGATGATTCTGATCCATGCTAAAGATTGAGAACCGGGACTTCCCTGGTGGAGCAGTGGTTAAGAATCTGCCTGACAACACAGGGGACACGGGTTCGAGCCCTGGTCCGGGAAGATCCCACATGCCGTGGAGCAACTAAGCCCATGCACCACAACTACTGAGCCTGCGCTCTAGGGCCCTCAAACCACACCTACTGAGCCCATGTGCCACAACTACTGAAGCCCATGCGCCTAGAGCCCATGCTCCGTAACAGAGAAGCCACCGCAATGGGAAGCCTGCGCACCGCAACGAAGAGTAGCCCTGGCTCACCGCACTAGAGAAAGCCCGCGTGCAGCAACAAAGACCCAACGCAGCCAAAAATAAATTAAAAAAAAAAAAAAAGATTGAGAACCACTAGAAAGTATACAAAAAGGCAAAACTAATCTATGCTGTCAAATTAGGGTAGTATTACTGAAACCAAGTCCCCCTAAAACCAAGATTCCTTACTGAGTTTATGATTAATCTCTCTATCTAAAACTTTACTCTCTTTTATGTCCTCTCTGACTTCAATCCTGTGCTAAATGAACACTAATCAACCAGAGTCAGGGACTTCCCTGGTGGTCCAGTGGTTAAGACTCTGTGC
The DNA here is from genome assembly GCF_011762595.2 of Tursiops truncatus. NCBI lineage: Eukaryota > Metazoa > Chordata > Mammalia > Artiodactyla > Delphinidae > Tursiops > Tursiops truncatus. Next base: position 158,512,208 of record NC_047034.1, on the reverse strand, counting down.
TTCCAGGCTTCCCTGGTGGCGCAGTGGTTAAGAATCTGCCCGCCAATTCAGGGGACACAGGTTCGAGCCCTGGTCTGGGAATATCCCACATGCTGCAGAGCAACTAAGCCTGTGCACCACAACTGCTGAGCCTGCACTCTAGAGCCCACGTACCACAACTACTGAAGCCCGCGTGCCCAGTGCCCGTGCTCCACAACAAAGAGAAGCCACTGCAATGAGAAGCCTGCACACCACAACAACTAGAGAAATCCCATGCCCGCAGCAATGAAGACCCAACACAGCCAAAAATAAAATAAATAGAATAAAAAAAAAAGACTCCACACTTCCACTGTAGGAAGCACAGGTTCCATCACTGGTAGGGAACTAAAATCCCACGTGCCTTGTGGCATGGCCAAAAAAACAAAAACAAACAAACACAGAGTCAGAAGTCTAAAATTGCTGCTGTCAATAACATCATTAATGTACTGAAACTGCTATTCTAGATATCATCATTAACATACAAATTCAAGTTGTTTCTCTAAGACAAGATGAGGTAACAGCTCATCAGCCCCTAGCTGTGGACCCCTGGCCAGATAATCATAAACCAGAGACATTCTGACTCCTGAAACAACGATTAAGAAATGTCACAGGGGCTTCCCTGGTGGCGCAGTGGTTGAGAGTCCGCCTGCCGATGCAGGGGACACGGGTTCGCGCCCCGGTCCGGGAGGATCCCACGTGCCGCAGAGCGGCTGGGCCCGTGAGCCATGGCCGCTGGGCCTGCGTGTCCGGAGCCTGTGCTCTGCAACGGGAGAGGCCACAACAGTGAGAGGCCCGCGTACCACAAAAAAAAAAAAAAAAAAAAAGAAAAAGAGAAAAAAGAAATGTCACAGAAACGATTACGAAATGTCACAGAAACGTCACAACATGATGGCTAATCTCAGCCTCTTTGTTCTTCCCCTGTTTTTTTTTTTGTTATTTTGGGGGTTTTTTTTGGTCACACCACGCGGCATGCAGAACTTCCCCCACCAGAGATTGAACCTGTGCCTGCTGCCGTGGAAGCGTGGAGTCTTAACCACTGGACAACCAGGGAAGTCTGGTTCTTCCCCTTTTTTATTTTTTTACTTTATTTTTTATTTATTAAAAAATTGTTTTTCTTCCCCTTTTTTAAAAAAACCCCAACATTCAAAGACCAAGTTGGAGTGGAGCTGAGGCTTGGCTTTTATTCCCCTGCTTGGCTCCCTGCAATAAACCCTTACTTTGCTGCAAACACCCTGTCAGAGCTTGGCTTTTTGCGCTGCAGGCATATGAGCAAGCCCTATGCTTGGTTACATTACCCTTAGGAGAGTTGTGATAGGCCAGGAGCACAAAAGAGGCTTCCTGGATGATAGTAATACTCCTTTGCTTGATCTAGGTACCACTTACATAAGTGTGTTCAGTTTGGGAGAATTCAGCAAGCCATGTATTTATGACATGTAAATTTTTCTGTGTGTGCTATATTTCAATACAAAGTTTTAAAAAGGGAACCGTTCTGGTTGAAGCCCTGGGAGGGGCAGGGAGAGGAAGGTCTAGGAGGTCATCCACAGCTGTGCCCTTACCCTGCAAACAGTCCTTGAGGGATTTCCAAGGGAACCAAAAGTTCCTTAGAATATAGCTTGAAATCATTGATCTGTCCCAACAGAGAGTCAGTGACTTGTCCAAGGTCCCACAGATCTAGCACCAGAACCCAGTTCTCCTGACTCCTGAGCCAGGGATCTGGACACTATTCCTTTGCTGAAGGGCCAGTGTCATAAGTGAGGACAGGGGGCAGCTTGTCAGACTCCTATCCCCTCCCCAATCCCTTAACTTGGGTCTTGGGAAGAGGGCCAAGACTCTGGCGTGGATGATGCTTTTCTTATCCTGGAGCAACTTCCTTTCTGGGAACTGGGTGTCTCCTTCTGGGCAAAGACAATAAATTTTATCCAAGGGGCCAGAGGAGCAGGGCTTCTCCTGCCCCCACCCGGATAGGCATCACGTGGCTCCCGGGTTAGCAGTGTAGGAAAATCCCAGCCCTTGCACACTCAGCCTCCCACACCCATCTACCTACCCACCCCGACACACTCAAGCCTCCCTGACCCACCTTGAACATTCACCAGCGCACACTCCCTGCACATTTCTTTCACCCTCAGCTTCTGCCATCTCTTCCTGGGTAATATTGCCAGCCTTTCCTTAATCCCAGAGCTTCAGACTTGCCCTGTCCCTCATCCCCAACCATGTCCATGGAGCCACTGAAATTCCAGGCAGTGGGTGAAGAAGATGAGGAGGATGAAGAAGAAGAGAGCCTGGACTCTGTAAAGGCGCTGACGGCCAAGCTGCAGCTGCAGACACGGCGGCCCTCATATCTGGAGTGGACGGCCCAGGTCCAGAGCCAGGCCTGGCGCAGGGCCCAAGCCAGACCCGAGCCCGGGGGACCTGGGACCATTTGCGGCTTCGACTCAATGGACTCTGCCCTTGAGTGGCTCCGACGGGAGCTGGTGAGTCTGGTGGGGAGGGCAGCCTTGCAGAGGGCCTTGAGGGCAGTCCTTAGGGCACAAGACACTGGGTATGGGGAGGGGATGAGAATGACCCTGCCTCTAGCAAATGCCCACTCCTGTGGCTTTGTCCCAGGGCTGAGGAGCCAGGCATGGACTTGTCCAGTGTTTTATTCAGGGAGCCTTGCTGAAGAAGGAGTCCATCCAATCTACTGACCTTGTGGTCCTGTGGCTCAGGGGACAGAGTCTGCCCTTGTGGGGCAACCAGTTATAGCTGGGGAAGGCATGGCCTCCCATACTCTGGGAATTGCTATACCCCAAAGATACAAAGGAGGTACTGACCACGCTGTACAAGAGGCCAGTGTTGAATAGGTGGTTCAATCCAATATGTGCAAATACAAAAATGTCCAGCCTCCAAATTGGAGATTCCATTTAGTTGATCTAGGATTGGGCCCCAGGTACCTGTATTTGTTTAGCTTGGTTTTAGAGCAAGATCTATGAGATGGGATGGATAGAGCTGGGGTGTGAGGGTGTGGGGAGGACATAGCCAGTGCAGAGACCCAGGGTGTTGACCAGGAGGGAAAAATGGGAGGTTCAGCAGGCTCACGCCCCCTCTCGGCCGCAGCGGGAGATGCAGGCACAGGACCGGCAGCTGGCAGGGCAGCTGCTTCGGCTGCGGGCCCAGCTGCACCGACTGAAGGTGGACCAAGTCTGTCACCTGCACCAAGAGCTGCTGAACGAGGCCGAGATGGAGCTGGAGCTGGAGCCGGGAGCCGGCCTGGCCCTGGCCCCGCCACTGCGGCACCTGGGCCTCACGCGCATGAACATCAGCGCCCGGCGCTTCACCCTCTGCTGAGGGGCACCCGCGTGCCTGCCTCGCCACCCGCTACCCATTCCCCAGCCCACCTGGGAAGAAGGAAAGGAGGGGTGCCCCAGAGGAGCCAGCACCTGGAGACCGGTGGGGGGAGAGTCCGGGAGATGCTCAGAGCTCTGGGAGCTTAAAGCCCCTGCACCCTGTTGCCCCTGCTGCCCCAGATGGGGGAGGGGGGACGGTGCGGAGGAAGGGGAGGAGTTCACAGACTCCCAGGCTTCTCAATAAACCTCTGCTTCCCATCAAGGTCTCTGCAGTCATTTATTTAGGCCCAAGGTGGCTGTATGTCACTTGTTGCTGGGACCAGGGATTCTACTGCCAGAGAGAAGGCTGACCTTGGGGGTGGAGATGGACAGATGGATCCCCATCTTCCCCACAGCTCCACTTCTGTTGCTCTATCTTATCAAGATCAGAACTGGAAAAGAACTTAAAATTCTAAATCACCCCCATGGAAGGTGACTTAGGTAAATGGGCAGCTGAAGCACGCAGGATCTGGTAGACCTGGGTTCCGTGGCAGCTCCACCGCTGATTTCTATTGATGTGAGACTCTGAGGAGGTCCCTTAACCCCTGCATCTGTTTCTTTGTCTTTAAAATGGAAATGCTAATTCTCACTCCACAAGTGGTTGGATACACCTGAAGTGAGAGAATGCACTGTAAGCCCTCAATAAATGTGCATTATTATGTATTATTACTAGCCCCAGTGGTGTTCTTGCTGTTGCGCTGAGGCCCAGAGATGGACTGTGAAGTGCTCAGGTTCACAGCAAGGGGAGCTGGGCCCCGCAGCTGGGACTCTGGGCTCTGTGTCATTCGGTAGGTTTTTTGTTTTTTGTTTTTTGTATTTCTCGGCTTTTGTTTCTGTGTTACCCTCTTTGTCTGACTTTCCAGCTCAGGCTTCCTCTTCCCCCCACCCATTTCCTGTCTCCCCCTTCCCTCCGCAGCTGAGGTGCACACAGCCTTGCAAACCCCAACAATGCTCTGTGGGCTCCCCTCCCCCAGCCCGCTCCCCCAGGGCAGGCTTAGGCGGTGGCAACATATTTATGCTTTCCGCCGGGTGGGATCAAGGCCCAGCTCTTGGGCCTGAGAGAGGCCACCTAGAGTTCCTCATAACGCTGGTGACCTGGCCCTCAGCCTCTGACGGGTGTCACCCTCAGCCTGGCCCCTGAAGAAAGGGAGATTGTTGACCTGTTTGCTGCTGTGACAAGGTCCCCGCCTCCTGCCTATAACAGAAGGCGCGGCCAGTCTGCTGCCTGCACCTGGGTGCCTGGGCAGGAGTGTCTGTTCTGTCTCCCACCTGTTGCAGGAGGTGGTGTCAGGCCCTGTGCCTCTGACAGGAGCTGTGGTCTCGCCTCTACCTGGTTAGAAGGGTTGCCCTACTCTCCAACTATAATTAGGGGGGGTTGTCCTGCCCTCTGCCCACGACAGAGGCTGTTTCTCTGCCCCCTTTAAAGACGAGGTTGTTCTGCCCACTTTCTTAAACAGCCTGTTGTCCAGTGTTCTGTCCGTAAGAGGGGTGTTAGCCTACCCTCTGCATATAATAAACTATTGTCCTGTGCCCTGAGACGGCATGGCTGTGTCTAGCAGCTGTGTGAGCCTGGTATCTATCTGACTGGAGCACGGGTGTCTGCTCTCCAGTGATGTTACAGGGATGCTGTCCTCTCCTCTGACTCTGAAGTGATGTTAGTTTTGCCCTCCGACTGTAATGAAAGGGTCACCCAGTTCTCAGACTGTGACAGCAGTGCTACTGGCCCTTCACTGCAAGCTGAGTGGGTGTCTGTTTGCCTCCCGCTCAGTGGGGTTTCAAGGCTCCCCTTGAATCTCTTGTCCAGGTGCACCCTGGGAGGGCAGGGGGAAGTTCTATCAAATATCCTCCCTCACCTCCAAGTGCCACCCTCAGGGTGAGTAGGGCCTGGACTGGAGACGTATAGGACCCCTGAGGGCTGAGAGGCGGGGGGCTATGGCAGCAGGAAGCTTGGGGTGCTGGAGGCCTGTGGTTGGGCTGCTGGGGCCCTCAGGAGGTGGCAGGAAGTCAGGGTGGGACGTGGGCGCGGGGAGACACGCAGTGGCTACGACGGAGAGGGGAGCTGAAGCTGTGTCTGGGCAGCCAGGCTAGGCCAGGAAGGCCATGTGAATGGGGCCAGAGGGCTCCTGGGCTGGGCAGGTAAGGAGTACTGGGAACAGGGGTCTAGGGGCTGCGGCGGGGGGCCTGAGAGCAGAGGGCTGCAGCTGGGCCTGGGGCCAGGCTCCCCAGGTATGCAGCAGCCCTCAGGCTGGGGGACAGAAAAACCTGGCTGGAGGTCAGGTGGAAGACAGGCAGAACAGCCGGATGACCTCTTTCCTGCGTAGCTGTTACCTCCCGCCTCTGTCACACTGCCGGCCATCAGGCCCCACCTCACTGGGAGCGTTTTCCTTGGGGATGTGGCACATAGACCGTCAGGTGCTACAAAGGCCTTCAGAAATCCCTAAATCCAGTCCCTCGTCCCATGATGGACGAGCCTCCTGAGGCCCAGACTGGGGCAACGCACTCCTTCCCTGCCGTCCGTCAGCAAGGCAGAGGCAGAGAGGGTGACGGCCCTGAGAGAGGGTGATGGCCTAGGGTGTGACACACACCCCTATGGAGCAAGGTGATGGGCAGGCTTGAGTCAGGGGTCCCAAGAACACTTCCGGTTGCTGGGGCTGACCCCAATGACAAGACTCTCCTGAGAGAGAGAGAGAGGAGTCACCCAGAGCATCCAGATGGACACGTGAGAAGTGATTTCAACCTCAGTGACCAACAGTTTGTGAGAGAAGGAGGAGTCTTCCTTTGGGAACGGATGGGCATGAGAAGGGATACTTATCATCTGGCATGGGGCCTCCCGGGTGGAAGTATCTGACCGGACTCTGGGAAGTTGGGGGGTAAGAGAATGATGGGAGATGGGAAGAGAAAGGGCTATTTTTATCCCGGACAGGGGTGCAGTTGGCCCCGGGCAAGGACCGCGTGGACTTCCATCTGGAAAGTTGCCATTGTGTCCGCAGGAAGTCCTCCCCTCTTCCCTTTGCTCCCTCCTGCTCTAGCCCCCCTCCCACTGCTGCTGTCTGTGTAGGGCCAGTGGGTCCTGCTGATTCCTGCTTCAAACCCCAGGAAGGTGGTGGCAGCCCAGGGAAGCAGAGTCAGCTCCCTGCCCACCCCCTCACTTTCTAGCTCTCAGCCTGCTGTTTATGGGGCAAATCCCCACCTGAGCCACACTTTGCAGGTTTCCCCTGCCTCCCTCTCCGCCTTTGGAGTTTTTCTTGAAACACAGTTTCCACTGAGTCAGCATGTCCCAGCCTTTCTTTTGTCCCCAGCTCCAAGGCCTGCAGCCTCTTGTGGGGCCTGAAAAACATGCTGGGTCTCCCTGCCCTCATCCAGACTCTGGACCGGCATAAGCCGTCCCCTCTCCCACTCAGCCTGTGCTGATAGATGACTCAGGGTCCCTCACCCTCGGGGCTCAGGGACAGAGATTCTTCTCTAAGGGAAAAAAGGTCAAGTGATGGAGCAAGAGAATAGGCGGAGGGTTCAGAGGACGGGAGAAGTCTTCCCTTAGGTGATCCGGGAGGCTTCCTGGAAGAGTCAAGGCAGTTCTGAGAAGGATAAAGGCCCATTCTGCAGAGTACCTAGGACATGAAGCCAAGGTCACTGTCCCTGGGTTGTTTCTTGGGTCCCAGGAGGGCAGAGGCCTCAGGGCAAGACCAAACACAAGAGAGCCAGCGGGTTTGGTGTAGCGTGAGGGACACGCATTTCAGAGCCAGGTGGACCCAGGTACAGTTCCAGTTCTGCCATTTCCTGGAACAAATGGCTTCATTTCTCCGAACTCCAGTTTACTTATTGGTAAAGAGGCAATAATAAATCCCTCCTTACAGAGTGCCTGTGGGGAATCAAAGAGAAAATAATGGCTGTGATGTGCCCTGGGTGGTTCCTGGCATGCAGTAGGTGCTTAACAGAGGTTAGGCACCCCCTTCTCCTGCAAATTGTGCACCAAAGGGTGGGGGGGATGTCTGCACCAGAATTACTCCTACTCAGCACCTTGGGCAGGCCAGTGAGCCACCCATTCCCTCACACTTGTGGTGTGGCTTTGCAAATGAGCTTGTTTCCTGTGTGTACTAGTGGGTGTGAGAACTCTAGATTGGGCCACAGGGTCTGTTTTAGAGGAGGGTCCCACACACAGCTTCACACAGACACACACATGAACCCTCCCTCCCTAGCCAAAACACCATTCATATCATCATTGGAAAATGTATGTGTGCACGTGTGTTCAGAGGCAGAGGCAGGGACCGCAGATACATCATACACTGGATCTTACAAATCCATCCACACACCCACAAGCTGATGGCTTCAAGGCCAAGCTCAACGTAGTGAAAGCGATGCTGAGGGGAGCTGAGTATGTGGGTGGAATGGGGGCAGGTGGGACAAAGATACCATCCAGGTGTTGGTTTGAAAGCACCTGGAGCTGCATTTCCAATGCTTGTTCTAAAGAACGCTAGTCCCATGAGCCACCTGGAAAGAAAACGGTCTGGGGCCAAATCAACATGGTCTAAGCTACAAAATGTCCCACATTAACTTCACCATCAGCATTAGCTTGTTGAAGCTCTGAAAGTCTCCCCAGAGAAGGTGGCTGTTCGATTTTGTCTAACCCAGTGTTTTTCAGACATCTGTGGTCGCAGAACCTTTTTTCCTGTATCCCCTATTCCATGCCTATACCTCTTGAGACAAGGAGAGGAGTGGAAGGGCAAGTGTACAGTTGATTCTCCTCAAATGCTTGTGTCTCTTAGCAGAGTTTTTGTGTTCGTGGGGGCTTTGTTGTTTTTTTGTTTTTCAACTACAAAATTAGCACATGGCAGTTTTAAAAAATTTAAACAGTACAGAGACATACAAAGACATATAAGAAATACAGCTCCCTCCAATCTCACTCCTGGGCTATGCTCACTGTGGGCAATTTGGTGCACGTCCTTCCAGATTTTCCTATGTGTGGCCGTTGGAAAGCATACTGGTTAAGAGCCTAATCTCTGGAGGCACAGGTAGACCGAGGTTCAGCTCGCGTCTCTACCACTTATTTGTTATGAGGCCTCAGACAAATACCTTTACCCCATTTGGGCCTCAATTTTTGCATCTGTAAAATGGGGGTAATAATAGCACTTACTTCATAGGATTATTATGAGAATTACATGAAGTCATGCAAATGAAGGCTTAGCACAGAGCCTGGCTTAAAAGAATCCCCTATATCTCCATATTTAAATGCAAACAGACTTAAACTCTACATTCTGTTCTGTAACTTGCTTGCCGTGTTGTATTTGGGACGTCTTTCCATGTCAACACATGGAGATCTACCTCATCTTTTCAGCGGTTTTAACTAAATGTCGTTAACTTGGTTAATGGGTAATGGTGGTGATTTTGAGATGCTACTTCCTGGCAAATACTGCTGTTTTTTGTTGTCAGTTTGTCAGGGTCACAGACGTTACCGATCAGTGAGCTGAAGACAGGCCTTACTGCCTCCTGTGAAAATGGAGTGACCCGCCAGAGGGGCACCCACCTCTAACACAGCAGGCAGGGCCAAGTGGATGGGAGCCTCTCTGACTGCTCACCTCTGTGTCCCCAGCTCTAGATCAGAGCCTGGCACATAAGACATACCCATTAAATTTTTGTCGATAGGCTGGCCAAGTAGGAAGAAAGTTATGTCTCCTCTAACTTACCAACAGAGGCCTAAGTCCAGAGTTCTGTCTCACAGTGTGGCATTTCCCCAGATATGGCCTGTGCATCATTGATGCAGGTGAGTGACTTTAGGGGGGTAAGGAATGAATATTTACAAATGTGAATTTAGGTATTAAAGTATGTGTTTATTTTAATATATACAGATTTCTATTTATGGCTGGTGATACTGGTTTTCCATTGTTTTTTTTTTAATTGAAGTATAGTTGATTTACAATGTTATGTTCTGGTTTTCCATTTATGGTAGTGAAGTTTCCATTTGAGGTAAATATATTAAAGGTAAAAAAGTGGTTCGTGGAAGTGCCAAAAATCAGAAAGGAAAATGAATGTATTTAAGGCTGGGGTAATGAAATACCCACGCAGGCCTCAAATAACTATTTTCATTTACTTAATCCTTACTATGTACCAAGCACCATGTTAAGTACTTTATTATATGAGATCATCTACATATCGCATATTACGTTCACAACAGCCCTAGACGCAGGTCCCTTTTTTATTCCCATTTTGAAGATAAAGGAACTGAGGGAGGTTCGGAGAGGTGTAGTAACCTGCCCAAAGGCCCTCTGTCAGTGAGTGACTGGGAGGCCTTGGGAATGAACTTGGTTCACTATGATATGGATATGATGAGCTGAGCCTCCCTGACCTGCAGAATTCCAGAAACTTTAATAAAGTGGTGTGGATCGCCAAACTGTAAGTAAGGCTTCGTCCTGATAAAACCCCCAGGATGCAAAATACAGACAGAGGTACATGAGGAAGGGGGCTCAATAAAAGAAATTACTAGGTACATATAAGTTACTAGTTGGAGGGCCTCTACCAAAAATACCAGCTTTAGAATAATTGCTCTATAGCCCTTGTTTATGGCAATAACTAACCAGCAGAATCAGTTCTATGTTTAAACCACTCCCAGTTTATGAGAATAAATCCATCTTGTTTGCATAAGAGAAGGCTTATCTTTTTGTTCTCTTTTTTGTGAACTCTGTGACTTCACAGAGTTTATTCCAAAGTGGTATTGTATCAAAGAGGAACACACAAAAAAGGAGGGAATTCAGGAGACATCCTTGTTTAACCCACTAGAAATTATTTACCATGGCTGTCAACCCTGATTCTCGAGTACCATGGTGAGGGTTCTGTGCAGGCATCCACAGCTAAGGCTATTCGTTGAACACATGCAACTTTGCCAGTAACCAAATCTTGGCCAAAGAAAAAGGCCAAGAAAATGTTTTAAATTATTCCTGACAGATTTTGCCACAGGGTGGCCCAGAGCGCAACAGTGGTCTGCAGTTGAAGAGCCTGCCTGCCCTTGACATAAAGCGTTAGCCCAAGAAACCCAGGCAAGAAGCTGGCACACATTTTGGACAGAATGTTCAATAAATGAATCGGTTTACAGTTTAGGGGAGGAAAAGTGTTACATTTTTTTTTAAGGGGACAAAACACATTCTATGAGGCGAGACAATGTCTATGGAGTTGATAAAAGTGAACAGGCGAGACAATGTCTATGGAGTTGATAAAAGTGAACACGTTGGCAAGAATCAGAGCTCATTGTGATATGATTCCTAAACAACCCTGGGATCAGAAACTCTAGTCCAGGAGCTTCACACAGCCTGGGATTTTTGATCAATTCTACACAGAGTAAGAAGGGCCACTCTGTGTGTTGGGCTCTGTGCAAAGAGACAAGAGGGATGGTACCTGAAATCTAGCCCTCACTCCACTCTCCAAGTTTGAAACCCCAGGGAGGGGGGGCCCTTTATCACTGGCACAAGGTGCTCTGTGAACCATGGACAGATCTTGAGTTTGACTGAGAACATTTCAGACGCTAGTCAGACGAGGTCTAGAATCTACAAAATTCCTCCTATTGACCTTGAATTCCTGAGTTGGGGGAAGAGAATGTCCTGTTTCATTCACCACAGAATCTGCCTTTGTTACTGGTTCTGAGAGTCCTGGGGATTCTCTGGATCTGTTTCCTTTTTCTTTCTTCCTTCCTTCCTTCCCTCCCACCTTTCTCTTTCTCTCTCTCTTTCTTTCTTTCTTTCTTTCTTTCTTTCTTTCTTTCTTTCTTTCTTTCTTTCTTTCTTTCTTTCTTTCTTTCTTTCTTTCTTTCTTTCTTCCTTCCTTCCTTCCTTCCTTCCTTCCTTCCTTCCTTCCTTCCTTCCGTTCTTTCTATGAGAAATTTATATTAAGCTTTAATTTTTTTTAATTTATTTATTTTCTTTATCTTTTTGGCTGCATCGGGTCTTAGTTGCAGCATGTGGGATCTTTTGTTGCGGCACGCGGGCTTCTCCAGTTGTGGTGCGTGAGCTTCTCTCTAGTTGTGGTGTGCGGGTTTTCTCTCTCCAGTTGTGGCACGCAGGCTCCAGGGCGCGTGGGTTCTGTAGTTTGCAGCACGCGGGCTCTCTAGTTGAGGTGCACGAACATAGTAGTTGCGCCCACAGGCTTAGTTGCCCTGCGGAATGTGGGATCTTAGTTCCCAGACCAGGGATGCAACCCGCATCCCCTGCATTGGAAGGCGGATTCTTTACCACTGGACCACTAGGGAAGCCCATAAGCTTTAATTTTGATTTTCTTTTTGCCGACCTCCTTTATTAACCTGGTTGAATCAGACTAGGATGGGACCCACATTTTGTACAAATAAATACATGCATATATGACCTCACAATTACATAGGGACACGCACAAACTATACATGCCCCCATTTTGTTGCACATCCATCTGCACACAGGGGCTCCTACATACCCACGGGTATGTACACATAAGCATGATGCTCAATGATTCACATGCCTCAATATGTGCTGACTTGTATTCACCAAGCAGGTACATGTACACTCAGAAACATGCATTCCAAATAGAGGGAGAATTGCCTTAGAGAGAAAGGCCTTTGTTAACAGCACAATGATCACATCTTGATGGAGAGTGGACCCCACTCTGTCAGACCTCCCTCCCTTCTCCATTGTCTGCATGACCTCTCAGGATTCCCTGCCCGCTTTAGTCTCCAGGGAGGGAAGAATAGAGCAGAGTACCTTGAAAAAGGAGGTGGGGCCTGATTGGAGTCCCGCCTCTGCCAAGAGCCCTCACGTGCTATTGGGAAAACCACTTACCTTCTCTGATCCGCCACCTTCTCCATCTTTAAAATGAGGCTGGTGACTTACATGAGTACTTCTCAACTCTTCCCTCCAAGGACTCCTTTGCCCTTCCCCTGTTGTACTTTTCCCCTCTTCCCCCATGGATCTCATGATTTTGAGGGTTTTGCTGACTGAATGACCTCATTTAGGTACTAATTTTCTTGTTTTCTAGTTCAAATTTTCATCAGAGACTTAAGTATGCATTGAAGAAACGATAATGCAATTTGTCATATTGAGAAACAAATCATAGTACCATTTCCTTTCAGATTTTTGAAATATTGAAATAACCTTCAACATTATCCTTGGGCTTCACAGGAGCATGTAGCTCCCAGTGGCTGAGAGCCACTCACCAAAGTAACCTCTGGCATTGCCAGGTCTTGGGGTCTTCTGATTGCTGCCAGGCCCTATACTCCAAAATTCACACTTTTGTATACGGCAGGGCCTGCTACCTGCAGCTGGAGGGCTCCAGGTGCACTGAATAAGCCACAGAGGCAACACTAGGGGTCAGATACCCAGCAGAGTTACTGAGTACCTTTTGGCTTAATTTAACACAGCTTAACTTTTTCTCGCTCCTGGCCTCAGTCCTTTCATTTATTTATTTATTTATTTGGCGTAGAGTTGATTTACAATATTTTGTTAGTTTCAGGTGTATAGCAAAGTGACTCAGTTATGCATATATACATTTTTTTTCTGATTCTTTTCCATTATAGGTTATTATAAGATACTGAACATAGTTCCCTGTGCTATACAGTAAATTCTTATTGTTTATCTATTTTATATATAGTGGTGTGTATCTGTTAATCCCATACTCTTAATTTTTCCCCCACCCCCTTCCCCTTGGGTAGCCATAAGTTTGTTTTCTATGTCTGTGAGTCTGTTTCTGTTTTGTAAATAAGTTCATTTGTATTATTTCTTAGATTCCACATATAAGTGATATCATATAATATTTGTCCTTCTGTGTCTGGCTTACTTCACTCAGTATGATAATCTTAGGTCCATCTATGTTGCTGCAAATGGCAATATTTCATTCTTTTATATCTGTCCCCAGTCCTTTATGGCAGGCCGAGATTTACCCAGGATATAGGTCCTGCCTGCATGCTCTCCTGGACCCTGACCCAAGGCCTTGTGGCTCCTTTTCCCTCCCCACGTGACCCCAGCCTGGACAGGTACAGTTTCCAGCCCTACGAGCTTCAGTCTTCAGAAAGTTCCTTCTGCCCCGTCTACCAGCCTTCCGTCACTGCTGCACCCCAGTTCATCACATTTTCTCAACCCCAAACTTTTCTCATCTTTCTCTTACCCTTTTTCAAAGCCTCTGAGAATGTCAAGCCTGGAAGGGACCTTACTGATCTAAGTTGACACCTCATCTGATGTTGGTGTTCTCTGTGTAATATAACCAACCTGTGGTTTTCCAAGGCCTATTTGAATATCACAAACAATGTGCTGCTCAGGACCTTACTAGACAGCTCGGCTCATCTTAGGCTGGTTCCAGGTTGTTACCAGTACTTTTCTGGAGGCTTTTGCTGCTGATCAGTTCTTAGCCATAATAAAATTAGCAATCAAAAAAATTAAAAAGCCATTTGCAGCCACAGAGCCGAGCAAGATTTCTCAAATGTCTCCCCAGGACTCCTACAGTAGCGGAAAGAGTATATGCGTGTACACCTTTCCTTGAAAGTCTCTTGATTTGGCTTAAAATTCCATGTACATTTTGTATTTTCCTCTATTTGTAATAGATCTATGTCTGTTTAACTACGTGAACAAGGTTTAACTATGTGTTTGACACTCATGCTTTGGGAGGTACACACCCGTGACTTCCGGTACCCATGAAAGGTTATAAGTATCTCAGTTTAAAAAACATAAGCTTATCAACTATACTCCAATATAAAATAAAAATTAAATTAAAAAAAAAAAGAGGGCTTCCCTGGTGGCACAGTGGTTGAGAGTCCACCTGCCGATGCAGGGGACACAGGTTCGTGCCCCGGTCTGGGAAGATCCCACATGCAGCGGAGCGGCTGGGCCCGTGAGCCATGGCCGCTGAGCCTGTGCGTCTGGAGCCTGTGCTCCACAACGGGAGAGGCCACAACAGTGAGAGGCCCATGTACCGCAAAAAAAAAAAAAAAAAAAAGAAACATGAGCTTAAAGCCAAGAGGATTATTTACCAGTCCCATTCTCCCACCCTCCAAAGCAGGGGTTGGTAGGGCAGAATGGGCACTGGTATAAGTCTTTCTCAGCTCTAAATCAAGCCAACATTCATCTAAGCTTATGAGAAAGGGATGACGATCCCCAGTTGACAGAAAAGGCAAAGTGAGGCTGGGGAAGAATGATTTCAGCAAAGAGACACAGTAAGTTATCAGAACCAGAATTTGAACATAACTCCAGGGCCTATCCTTGAATCTTTTTTTTCTTTCTTTAATTAAGATATAATTGACATAGGTCCTTAAGTCTTTTTTTTTTAATTAATTTATTTATTTTTGGCTGCGTTGGGTCCTCATTGCTGCGTGCGGGCTTTCTTCAGTTGTGGCGAGCAGGGGCTACTCTTCGTTGTGGTGCGCAGGCTTCTCATGGCGGTGGCTTCTCTTGTTGCGGAGCACAGGCTCTAGGCACGCGGGCTTCAGTAGTTGTGGCTCACGGGCTCTAAAGCACAGGCTCAGTAGTTGTGGCACACGGGGCTTAGTTGCTCCACGGCATGTGGGATCTTCACGGACCAGGGCTCAAACTCTTGTCCCCTGCATTGGCAGGTGGATTCTTAACCACTGAGCAACCAGGGAAACCCCGGATCTTAAGTCTTGCTAACCAAAAAAACCACCACTGGTCCTCACTTCTACTTGGTCCCAGCATGTATTAGCAACTCTAGCTTTACTCTGCCCCAAACAGTTGTGTGAGTTGAAGCAGGCCTGTCTGGTCCTCTGTTTGCTCATCTAAAATCAGAGGTTAGACCTGGTGGTTTCTAAGGCCTCTGTAGATGGGAGAATCTGTGCATCAACCCTCCACATACCAGTCAACATTTATTAACAAGAATAGTTCCGGGTGCTGGGACATTCAGGCAAATAAAACACAGCTTCTGTTCTTGATAAACCCCCCCATCTCATCAAGGGGGTAGGAGAGGCAGGGGGACTGACACACAAATTAGCGTAATCATGGCACTCAGTGCCTAAGTTGATGATTGTGGTCTAAGTGGAATGCTGTAGGAGCAAAGAGCTTTGGGCATTGGGAAGGCTTCACAGAGAAGGTGATATCTGAGTTGAGGCTTGAAGGTTGAGTTAGAGTTCAACAGATGGGCAAAAGCATTCCAAGGCAGGCGAACCACATAAACAAAGACACGTTGTAAGAAAAGAGCGAGAAGTTTTGGGGAAGATTAGCTCAGAGCACAGGCTGTGTGAATCTGTGTGTGTGTGTGTGTGTGTGTGTGTGTGTGTGTGTGTAGCAGAATAGACTGAGGAGGTGGATTTGATTCTGATATTAAAGGTTCTTGAATGCACAGTAAATTCAATTAAACTTTACCTGAGGACTGCTGTTTCCAAGCAGTCCTGAGGAGCAGCCCTGGGGGAGGAGGTGCTGCAGGGATTTCCAGGAGCTTCAGAGTGAGGTCCCGCCACATTCTGCTTCAGGCAGAACAGCTCCACTTTGACCTGCTTGATCTGTGAGGTTCGGCTTGATTTCATCTGACAAAAAGTTTCCACTGCTAAAGCAAGCAAACGAGTAAAAGGTATGGCCAAGAGGGTCACTGGAGTGTTTTCTGCTGGGGAGAAGCAGAAAGAAGCCTCTGAAGGAGACTTCGTGTGCGGGGGCGTTTGGGGGAGCAGAAGCCTGATGGCTGACATTCGGGAGAAAGGGTCTCATATTCAGCTTCCTCGTCTGGAAAGGGGAATTGTAATTAGGAGGCGGGGTGCACACACCCCTCTGGTAGGGGAGGATCAAAACTTAGGTCTTCCCTAGGGCTTGGGGAAGTGTATGTGATCTCTAGTAGGAAGTCCCCCAACTTGGGGGATGGGCAGAGAGAGCGGGAGTGGGGAGAGGCAGGAAGTGGGCAACTAGACTAACAAAGGTGCCTATGGCGGTTTGCCCAGCCCAGGTGGGAGCTAGGACCCCATTTCAGCTTTTCTGTGGCTTATGAATGGGGGCTGGGGAGCTGCCGATCTCGGGTCCTTCTGGAAGTTCCCAGGGCTAGGTCTTAGCATGTCGGATGTTGCAGGGGTAGATCTTGGGGGAGCCCTTTCAGCGCCCTCTCCATTCCCCCAGGGACCATGGGCTGTAGCTGCAGCTCAAACCCTGAAGATGACTGGATGGAAAACATCGATGTGTGTGAGAACTGCCATTACCCCATAGTTCCACTGGAGGGCAAGGCCATGGTAAGAGGCAAGACAGGGGGCTTGGTGTGGGAGTCGGGTGGGTGTACGACCCGGAGGAGAGAAACGGACCACCACTATAGGTCCTTGAGATAACAGCGCGCCCTCTCCCCTGCAACAGAAAGGAAAAGAACCCCGGAGAGGGAAAGGGCATTCTCATAAGGTCATGCAGCAAGTGGTCGGCAAATTCAGTGATAAGACCCAGCCAAGCTGAAGTGAAGGAGAGCAGGGCAGTGGGGAGGCAAGCCAGGGTCTGACCCAGCCCCAGCTTTCTGACTCCACTTATACCCCACCCCACAGCTGTCCATCTGGAATGGCTCTGAAGTGCGGGATCCACTGGTCACCTACGAGGGCTCCAACCCCCCAGCTTCTCCACTGCAAGGTGACTTCAACCAGCAGGGCCTGGAAGAGAAGTCCTGTGGATCCTTGGCTGTCAGCCTCCATCTCCTCACCTACTCACCCCCTGTCCTTCCTCCTCCCCTCTCTGTCTTGTCAGCTACCATGTAACTCCTGAAGTCGCTCTCCCAGCCTATTCCAGACAGGTTCTCCCTGACTCCCCCTGTCTTTACAGACAACCTGGTTATCGCCCTGCACAGCTATGAGCCTTCCCACGATGGAGATCTGGGCTTCGAGAAGGGTGAACAGCTACGTATCCTGGAGCAGTGAGTGTCCCCTTCACGCCATCCATCCTTGCCCTGCGGTAGAGTGTGAGGGAGTGGGGACCTCCGGTACTGCAGCTCCCCTGCGGCCCCTGATCTGGCTTGCAGTGGGTGCCCTTAAGACAAAATGGGAGGCTTCGGAGTGTTGAGCTGAAGGGTGGGGTGGCATGGCCTAACTGGGGGCTCCGAGGGGGGGTTCCAGCCAAGTGCAAGGCTGAGCAGACCGTGCTAACCGCTGCTGTCGCTCAGGAACGGCGAGTGGTGGAAGGCGCAGTCCGTGACCACGGGCCAGGAAGGTTACATCCCCTTCAACTTTGTGGCCAGAGCGAACAGCCTGGAGCCCGAACCGTGAGTGGGGACTCGTCGTGCGGGATGGCTGGGTGTAGATCCAGGGACCTCGGAGCAAAGGAGAGATGCTTGGGGTGGTGTGAATGCTGGAGGGTGATGGAGGAAGAACGGACCAACAGACGAAAGAAGCCCTCGCTTCTGCCTTGCTCAGCTGGTTCTTCAAGACCCTGACCCGCAAGGACGCGGAGAGGCAGCTCCTGGCGCCCGGGAACACGCACGGCTCCTTCCTGATCCGAGAGAGTGAAAGCACCACGGGTGAGCGGCTGGGCTGGCCGGGGGGCGGGGGGCGGGGCCGCGGGCTGGGGCAGCGAGCGGAGGTCCTGGCGCGAGGAGCCCGCGGGGTTGGTGTGGGATGGGTGTGTGTGTGTGGCGCGTCGGCGGAGGTGCGATTCGCTGGAGGCCACCGCCCCCCTCTTTTGCGCTCCTACATTCTTTCTTTTTTTCAGGATCGTTTTCACTGTCCGTCCGGGACTTCGACCAGACCCAGGGAGAAGTGGTGAAACATTACAAGATCCGTAACCTGGACAAAGGCGGCTTCTACATCTCCCCCCGCATCACTTTTCCTGGCTTGCATGAGCTGGTCCGCCATTACATGAGTGAGCACGGCAGGGTTAGGGTTAGCACCTGTGCCCTGTCAGCCTGCCTCCCCCAGGGCCTCTCGGGGTACCCTCCATCCATCTCTCAGTATGCTCCTTCATTCCCCCCTCAGTGGGTGAGGTGCGGTACCTTGGAGCCCCAGAGATCAGGTGACAGCTCCACACACCTCCCCTGCCAGTCCATTTCCCCAGGTGGGGACTGGGTGGGCCCCAACCCCCAGTCCCGCCTTATTCACAGCCTTACCCTCCTCCCTTATCCTCACAGATTCTTCGGACGGGCTGTGCACGAGGTTGAGCCGCCCCTGCCAGACCCAGAAGCCCCAGAAGCCCTGGTGGGAGGATGAGTGGGAGGTTCCCAGGGAGACGCTGAAGCTGGTGGAGCGGCTGGGGGCTGGCCAGTTCGGAGAGGTGTGGATGGGTGAGTGAGGCCCTCCAGGACTGCGAGAAGGGGAGGCATCTAAGGTCGTGAGAGTCCCACGACAGTGCCCTGTTTCGGGGCAGCTGCCTGGCTCTGGGGGCATGGGCTCCGAGTGATTCCCCCAACCCCTCCCTGCCCCAGGGTACTACAACGGGCACACGAAGGTGGCAGTGAAGAGCCTGAAGCAGGGCAGCATGTCCCCCGATGCCTTCCTGGCCGAGGCCAACCTCATGAAGCAGCTGCAACACCAGCGGCTGGTCAGGCTCTACGCGGTGGTCACCCAGGAGCCCATCTATATCATCACGGAATACATGGAGAATGGTGAGCGCCGCCTCCGTGCGCGGCCGCTGGGGGGCACTGCCGTCTCCTCTGCCCCTGCTGGAGGGCGGAGGAGATAGGCCTGGCTCAGCGCTGAGGTGTTTTAGAGGAATTTTCCTGAGCCCCCAAAGACTCACTTCCAGGAGCGACTATAGGGCGTGTGGAGAAGAGGATGTGTTGTTCGAGCCCCATCTGGGAGCCCAGCTTGAGGTGGCAGGCTCTGAAAGAGCATTCACCCCCCCCACGCCCCCCTTCTTCTCTGACCTGCAGTCAGTCCTGTTTGCCTTCTTCAAACCCCACCTTGATCTAAGGATGCTTGATCTCAGGAGATGAGTAGGTCCCTAGCCCCACCTCTCTCCCTTCTGCCCCTGAGCCTTGCGAGTGCTCCAAAGCCCTCTTTTTCAGTTCTGGGTGAGCCCCTCCCCCTCCCTCAGTCCACTGTCGGACAGATTGAGAGCCCCAGGAAGGTAAATAGGAATTTCTAGGCCCAGCTTTGGACCAAGTCCCTGTGCCACCTCTGATGCTCAGTTCCCCCAAGAATAACAGCAGAAATCTAAACAGGCTTATCCAGAAATAAGTGTAGTCATTAAGGGCTCTAGAGTCTGACTGCCTGGGTTAGAATCCTGGCTTCAGGACTGTGTGGCCTTGGGCTTGGTCACTTCACTTCCCTCTGCCATGGTTTCCTCATCTGTAAAATGGTGATAATAATGCAATAGCAACTTTCTTACAGGGTCTTTTTTTTTTTTAATTTATTTTTGGCTGTGTTGGGTCGTTGTTGCTGCTCGCAGGCTTTCGCTAGTTGAGGCGAGCGGGGGCTACTCTTCATTGTGGCGCGTGGGCTTCTCATTGCAGGGGCTTCTCTTGTTGCGGAGCACGGGCTCTAGGCACGCGGGCTTCAGTAGCTGTGGCACACGGGCTTAGCTGCTTCGTGGCATGTGGGATCTTCCCAGACCAGGGCTCGAATCCGTGTCCCCTGCATTGGCAGGCGGATTCTTAACCACAGGGAAGTCCCCTTATAGGGTTTTTGTGAGGATGAAAGTTAATGCATATAGAGCAGTTAGAACAGGGCCTACCATATAGTAACAGCTTAGTAAGTTTGTTGTTATCTGGCTCTGATTCTTTGGGAGTATAAGATCTGTCCCTCTTTCAGGAAGGGAAAAAAGCTGTTAATTGGCTAATGGATTCTGGAAATGGCAAATAGCAGACGACCTTCAATTGGTAGTTGCTTGGAGTTCTGTGTTGAGAAGGATTCTGAGGTTCATTGGAAGTGAGTACCGGGATTGGTTAGCAACATCTGCCATGGATACAATGAAGGAATGGCAGTTTATGTCCACATATTTGCTGCCTCTGGGTGAGGTCTTTGCCTTCAGTGACTAATTCAGCACTCATAGTGGAGACACTCAAGTTGTTGTCATCTTCACATAGGGTTTTAGTCTCTTGAGAAGGGCCAGCGGTCACTAGCTCTGTTCCAGCCACTCCCATCCCTGGTCTTCTCCTAGTTACCCTCTGCTACCCTCTGAGGTCTCTCAGTCCTCCAGGACACCTCTTTCCAGATTCCATTTACTACATTCAGCATACATTTATTGCTGCTTACTGTGGGCTGGGAACATTGATTGATTGCTGCTATCAGTTATGCACACTAGGAAAACCAGAGTTTGTGCCATAGGAAAGTTCCAGTATACCATGGAGAAGGAAGATGATGATGTAATTTATTATACTTGGTAGATCTAGAGAGGCTTTCTAGAGGAATAGTCTAGCTGGGCCATGAATAAAAAGAATTTTTAGCATGAGACATGGGACAAAGAGACTTTGGGGTGAGAACCCAGGGGTCTATGTGGAAAATCACACAATTGTCTAGGGTGGGTGGAGTAAAAGAGGCAGGAGTGGAAGGAAGAGAAGAAACTACAGATGTGGACCATGCAGGGCTTTGGATGACTCGCTGAAGAGTTTGGGCTCCATCCCATTGGTGACAAGAGCTTGCAGACCCCTCCAAGTAGCCCCCTAGTCCCCGGGAAAAGGGCATCACACATCCCGGGCATCCTCACTCTGAACACACACTCCTCCTTTTTCAGCTTTTACTCTTCCTTTCCACACATCAGACACTGCTTCTAGACTCCCAGTTAGGGGAGAAGGGTCTGAGGGCTTTCCCCTGGGGCAACTTGGGTCAGCAGCTCTTGCTTCTGCCCACAGGGAGCCTGGTGGATTTTCTCAAGACCTCCACAGGCATCAAGCTGACCATTAACAAACTCTTGGACATGGCGGCGCAAGTAAGGAGACTGGGGAGGGGATGGGCATGGGCACAGGGCAGTGGGAGAAGGATGTCGGGCCCAGGACCGCTGACCTGTACCTGGCCTGCAGATTGCAGAGGGCATGGCATTCATTGAAGAGCGGAATTATATCCACCGTGACTTGAGGGCCGCCAACATCCTGGTGTCTGATACGCTGAGCTGCAAGATCGCAGACTTTGGCCTAGCACGCCTCATCGAGGACAATGAGTACACAGCCAGGGAGGGTAGGTACGGGACATGAGGGAAGTCTGTGGCCTGCAGGGTCTGGCCAAGCAGACCCAGGTGACCGCACTTCCTCCCTCCAGGGGCCAAGTTTCCCATTAAGTGGACAGCACCAGAAGCCATTAACTATGGGACATTCACCATCAAGTCGGACGTGTGGTCTTTCGGGATCCTGCTGACGGAGATTGTCACTCATGGCCGCATCCCTTACCCAGGTCAGGGTCAAGGGCAGGAGCTGAAAGGGTGATGGGGAAGGGCAGCAAAGTCATGTCTTTCCACTTACTTCTTCCCAGGCTAAGAATCTGAAACTCTCTAGCTGCTTCTCCTCCATTGTCTCAGGGGTGGCACTCCTACATCCCCAATTAGGTGCACATCTCCCAGGCCTGGCTTCCATCTCTGTCTCTGGATGTCTCTTCCCTCAACAATCCCAGCTCTTTTCTTTAGTTCTAACACTGGCAGCCTAATATGTAGAAGAGGATCTGGCCTGCGAGGTAAGAGGCCTGCTTCTTATTACCAGGTCTGCCACTGATGCTTTCTGTTTGGCTTTGATCAGATCATTCCTTTTTTCTCCAGTTGTAAAACGTGAGGTTAGAACAGTACCTGACCCATACGAAGCACTCAGGAGTGTTAGGCTTTATTATTAATCACTATGGGCAAGTGACTTGGGCAGGTGACTTTACCTCTCTGAGCCTCAGTTTCATGATATGAGAAACAAGATTATTTGTGAAAGAGCTTGACTCATAGTAGGTGTTCACTAAACACTGACTTCCCGTCCCTCTGAAGCCTTCCATGTAGAGTGAGAGAGACGTGTAAACAGCTAACTCCCACCCTCTCCCATTCCTCCCTCCATCTCCTGGACAGTCCTTTACCCCTGAATTCAGCCAAGACAGGAATGAAATTTTTTTTTGGAAGGAACTTGCTAGGAAACTCTGGGGAAAGGAAATAGGATACAAAGACAGGGTAAGGAGGTCATGGAGCACAGTGGCCAGACTTGCAGAAGCTTCCTACATCCCCATCAGTGTGCACAGTACTTTGCTCCTGGGAAGGTAAAGACACCTTAGAATCAGGTGAGGGTATGCAGGCCTCTCCTGCCCTGGACTTGCCCCATCACAGAGTCCAGCGGCAGCGCCAGGGCTAGAAACACACTCGTTGTCCTGCCAAGAGTTCACAGTGCTCCCTTAGAGAATTTTTCTATTAGAAGAATAAAGGCAGTGAAAGCATGATGATAAATGGCAACTGACACGTGGCTTTAGGGTCAGGGAAACTATGGGGAGTAATGGGGACCTGGGTGAACTTACATCTGCTCTAGCAGATGGCTCCTATTAAGACATGGGGGCCCAAAAAACAGATCTTTGTTTTTTCAAGAGAAGCCAAAACTTGGAGTTTTAGGAAAATTTTCCCATTTCCAAATATTGGTGATGATTCACATTGTTTAAAAATGCCAAAAGGGGAGACATCCCCGGTGGTCCAGCAGTTAAGATTCCATGCTCCCAATGCAGGGGGCACGGGTTCGATCCCTGGTTGGGGAACTAAGATCCCACATGTCAAAAAAAGAAAAAATATATATATATACACACACACACAATAACAAAACAAAAAAAAACACTATAAGGGGCCAAGCCAAAGTAGGGCTGTGGGCTGTATTTAGGCTGGGTGTAGCCAATAGGTTTGTACCCTTGTTCCCTGGCCTATGTCCTTCAGTGTCCTGATTTTGAAATCTGAGTGACACATAGCTAGAGGCCCCCCAGGGGAAAGGCCTGGGGAAGAGAGGTCTCTATTGACTAGGGTCCAGTCTGAAGCTTTGTAGGAGTAAAACTTCTGTTTTGCTAGGACCCTCTAGGGGTTAGGCTCTGGGGACTGCCTGTCACAGTCTCTTCTCAGAGAATGAAGGAGAAACCAGAGGCCATACAGGTAATTTAGAAACAGGGAGCTATATTTCTGCTGTGACCATGCAGTTCTCCAGAGCAGCTCCTCTTGGGGGTCTACATGCAAAGAGCCTACTCTGGGGGCCAGGATCAGCACCAAGGGAAGGAAGTGGCCCAAAGATGATTTCATCTGGATCATGGAGGGGCCTAGTGAATCTTCTCTGCCCCATGCAGGGTCTGCCTTGCTGGGGTCCAGGGTCCATCTGGATTCCTGATGCAGCATCTCATGTGCCTGTTCTAAAAGCTGGAGAAGCCCCCCCATTGTCCTGGCTGTGGGCCCCCATCCTGCCCTGGGCCCTGACCACTCCATCCTTCCCTACCAAATAATCATCATTACAGGTACTCTTTATGCTGCATCTCCTCTTCCAGGCAGCATTCTCAATGCTATATATACACTTTCTCTTTCAATCCTGATAACACCTCTATGAGGTAGGAGCTACTGTTATCCCATTTTCCAGATGAGGAAACTGAGGCTTAGAGAGGTGCCGTGGCTCACCCAAAGTCTCACAGCCACATGTGTGCATTATTGAGTGTTTAAGCCATAGCAGACACTACAAGTGGCACGACTGACATTTAGCAATTACCGCAAGTATAGCTTTACCATTGATGAAGACCAAGATCCCTTTGGATTGGTGTTCACACTATACAAGTTGTCAAATATCTTGACCATCACCCCTGCCTGTGGGCTTCCAAAGCCTGGAGACTTGATGTCAGTTCTCCCATCAACCTCTAGGGATGACCAATCCTGAGGTGATTCAGAACCTGGAGCAAGGCTACCGCATGGTACGACCTGACAACTGTCCAGATGAGTTGTACCAACTGATGATGCTGTGCTGGAAGGAGCTCCCGGAGGACCGGCCCACCTTTGACTACCTGCGCAGCGTGCTGGAGGACTTCTTCACAGCCACAGAGGGCCAGTACCAGCCGCAGCCCTGAGGAGCCTAGCTGGCTGGGGCTTGGAGCCCTCCCCCTACCTAGCCAACCCGGCTTGGGGAGATGCAGTTCCTGTGTTACACCCATGTGGCCTATGCACATATGGACTCTGCATGTGAATCCCGCCCACATGCGACACATACACTTCTCGTGTCCTGTACCCGGGTTCTGTAGTTGGGTGGGCTCTGCACATGTGTCTTGTACATGTGTGGCTTGTGCATATATGTCTTGGACACTCATCCAAGTTGTCCCTTTCTGGGCCCGGCCACTTCTGAGACCACCAAAGAAAGGAGAGAGGCCTGTGATTGACACCAGCTTCTCCCCACCCCCTTTTCTTTTCCCCTGGTCATCAAGAAGCTCCTTGAGGGCCGGGACCTTATCTAATACCTCTGTGCGCTCCTCTTTGGTGCCTGGCACCCATAAGGAGCTCAATAAATGTCTCTCGGTGAAGACTACACATCTTTCTGCTCCCCACTCCAATCTCCTTTTCCTTGGGAGTGGGGAGTGAGCGTTCAGAAGATGGAAACTGGGGCACCCTGAATTGGGGTGAAAGATGGGGTGAAGGGATGTCTGAACTTTTTCCAGCCCTGCTGATGTTGGGGGCCAAGAGGAGGTCCCTATACTTTGCTGTATGGGTTCTTTGAACCCCTTCAAACCCCCACCCCAAAGGATTATGGGCAACCCCTACCCAGAACCTCCTAGAGAGTAGCTGTGTCCCAAGACACTCCCCCCTCCCGTTATATAAATGCAACAGCATTTTTGAGAGCTACTGATTCAAGGACTATATTTGACCTTAGATATGTTCTGATTCACCTTCAAGGTGTTTTTAAACATTGAGTTTATTCACTCACCTAACAAATATTTATTGAACATCTACTGTGTGCTAGCCATGATTCTGGGTTCATAGGATATGCAGTAGATAAAATCTCTGGAGCTTATACTCTGTAAAGGAAGATAGACAATAAGCATCACAAAGAAGTAAATGGTATGGTATGCTACAAGGTGATAGTGCTAAGGGGAGAAAAACAAGGTAAGGGGAATTAGGAATGTCATGTTTGAGGGAGGTTTGTAGTTTTAAAGAGGGTGGTCTGGGAAGGTCTTATTGAGAAGGTGAATTTTTTTTTTTTTTTGCGGGTACGTGGGCCTCTCACTGTTGTGGCCTCTCCCGTTGCGGAGCACAGGCTCCAGACACTCAGGCTCAGCGGCCATGGCTCACGGGCCCAGCCGCTGTGCGGCATGTGGGATCTTCCCGGACCGGGGCACGAACCCGCGTCCCCTGTACTGACAGGCAGACTCTCAACCACTGCGCCACCAGGGAAGCCCGAGAAGGTGAATTTTGAGCAAAGATTTGAAGGTCAGGGAGTGAGCCACGTGGTATGCAGGATGAGCAGTCAGGCAGAGGGTACAGCCTGAGGCAGAAGCTTGCCTGGCAAGATCTCAGAGGTAAAGGTAGCCTGAGGGAGGGGGATAGATCCTATGGGGCCTGGGGCCTCGTGGCCTTTGCAGGAGCCATTTTGAGGAGCCTTTGCAGGGTGCAGAGCCATGACTTGAGCTGACTTACATTTTAAAAGGATGGCTCTTACTGCTGTCTTGAAAGTAGACTGAGTTAGCAGTCAGTTTATAAAACTGAGGTAGTTTTGCATAAAACTCCAGATTTCTGCCTCCTCTTGAAAAAAATAGGAAGATTTGGCTCTTTTGGGCTTACCTGTCCTTATGGAGCTGAATAAGTGGCTAATGCCTTCAGGTGGGGTATGAGCTCTCCCATTGCCAGAGTCCCCTTCACACCCTATTGCTCCCAATGAACCTGAGTGTTAGTGGTTATATATCATCATGTTCGTGCTGTTGTTTTTATAAAAAGAGGAAAATGAAAAATTTTTTGCACCATATTTCCATTAAAAAGTGGGAAAGTTAAAGATCCCTGAAGATGGCAGTGTGTTTGAAGAAAGATGGGGAGAAGGACATATTTCTTTAGAAAGTGAAAAAGAATCCAATATTAAAAACAAGCAAAGTATCTGAATCAAACCAATATAAATATAAATCCACTCATTTACATCACCTGCGTGACCTGTGCAAGCGTCTGAATTTGTGATTCCTTTTCTGCATTTTATAAAATGCTGCCACACCCATGACCTCATCTGATCCCCACCCTCCTCCTCCTTTGGACACTGCTGCAGACACAGAGCTGGTGAACTTTGTTTTCTTACACTCTCCATTTTACTAAGAGGGAAATGGGGGCCCAGAAAGGTTCCTGGCTAGGAAGCAGCAACACAGAACTGAGAATAGGGTTTATTCCACGGTCTTTTGCTGCTTCTATAATAGAAGTGCCCAGTCTTAGATCTGTTACGTTTGTAATTAGTGGCCCAAATGCAGTTCCCAGGTGAGGAACACAAGTGACCAAGCAGTCTTTAAGCTGTAAAGAGGCATAAAACATATATCTATAGATCCTATAGATCTATAGGCTTACGAGTAACTTACTTCACACATAGTAAGCACTCACTAAATATTAATATTGTTGTAGTTTTTTTTTTTTTTTGGTACGCGGGGCCTCTCACTGTTGTGGCCTCTCCTGTTGCGGAGCACAGGCTCTGGACGCACAGGCTCAGCGGCCATGGCTCACGGGCCCAGGCGCTCCGCAGCACGTGGGATCTTCCTGGACCGGGGCACGAACCCGTGTCCCCTGCATCGGCAGGGGGACTCTCAACCACTGTGCCACCAGGGAAGCCCTGTGTTGTTATTTTATTTATTTTTTTTTTTGCAGTACGCCGGCCTCTCACTGTTGTGGCCTCTCCTGTTGTAGAGCACAGGCTCAGGACGCGCAGGCTCAGCAGCCATGGCTCATGGGCCCAGCCGCTCCGCGGCATGTGGGATCTTCCCTTACCGGGACACGAACCCGCGTCCCCTGCATCGGCAGGCCGACTCTCAACCACTGTGCCACCAAGGAAGCCCTGTGTTGCTATTTTAATAGCGCATCACAGTGCTTTTCAGTCTGTAGCTTTCAATAATGATTAGTTGATGACTGATCTAGTGCAGTGGTTCTCAAGGGTAGGGTGGGGGGCACTTTTACACTCCCTCCAATCCCCTCCCCCTTGCCCTGGAGACATTTTGCCAGGACAATTTCTGTTGTCACAGCTGGGGGTGGGTCAGGGTACTACTGGCATCTAATAAGGAGAGGCCAAGGATGCTGTTAAAAATCCTACAGTGCACAGGACGGTCCCCTACAACAAAGAATTATCCAAAATATCAGTAGCTTCAGTATCCTGAGAAACTCTGCTCCCAGTATAAGGGGACAATCAGTTTCCTCCCATCTAAATGCACTCAGTTCTCCTAGGTGACTGCATCAGGGACGTAGCCTTTGGAGTAAGAAAGGCTGGGTTCTGACACATTTTTAATGTGCCTCTGATGCATAGTAGGCATTCAAAAAATTACGATTGAAAATTGAACGTAATTACTGTGTGACTCTGAGGAAGCCACAAAGTTCCGAACTTCGAACTTCGTTATCTTTGTCTGTTAAATGGTGATAAAAAGGCCCCCTCCAGAGCCGTCGTGAAGAA
Organism: Tursiops truncatus; assembly: GCF_011762595.2. NCBI lineage: Eukaryota > Metazoa > Chordata > Mammalia > Artiodactyla > Delphinidae > Tursiops > Tursiops truncatus. The sequence goes on along the minus strand of NC_047034.1, from coordinate 158,484,414 downwards.
TAATGGAGATGACTGAGATAATGTCGGTAAAGCTATTGCACAGTGTTTGGCCTACAGCAGTTTCCTGTCCTTTGTCAATTTATTTCTCCTGCTCCAAACTCAGCTGAAGTGACCTTGCGCAAGTCACTTTCCACCGTAGGCCTCTGTCAAATGACAAAGTTGGTCTCTGATCTCCAAGCACTCTCCCAAAGCCGAATGGGACAGCGAAGTTTGCAGTCCGGCTTTCTTCCCCCGGGACGAATGGTACGGTCCTGGGGCAGCCCCACCCCCTGTCGCGGACCTTGGTACAGGCCCAGGGGGCCCTCCGAGGCCTCGCCTGGCTGCCCTTGCCCCCCGCCGAGTTCCGGGCGTCCCGGCGCCTCTGATTGGCTGGAGCGGTGCCCGGGCTGCGCGGCTATAGGTGAGCCCGGGCGGGGACGGGCGGAACGCGCTGGAGGCCCGCCCCCTCTTTGCTGGGTCTGACGCTGAGCGGAGCTGCCGGCGGGCGGGAGGGTGGACGGACAGACTGACGGGAGGGACGGGAGGCGAGCAAGATGGCGCAGACTCAGGGCACCAGGAGGAAAGTCTGTTACTACTACGACGGTGAGCACAGTCCTCGCGCCGGGGTAGGGGGCGGGGCCGGGCTAGGCGGCATCTGGGAGAGGGAGCCGAGGAGATCTGAGGGGGAAGGCTGAGGCATTGGGGAAAGACTGAGGGAGGAGGCTGAGAGAAGGAGGCTGAGAGAAGGAGGTCGAGGCTGAGGGCGGAGTTTGAAAAAAGGTGGTCGGGGCTGAGGGAGGAGGCTAAGAGGAAAGGAGGTGGAGCCTGAGGGAGGAGGCTAAGGGGAAGGAGGTCGAGGCTGAGAGGGGATGCTGAGGGAGGAGTCCGAGGCTGAGAGGGTCGCCTGGGGAAGCCTGAGGTCACTTTGGAGGGGACTTCTGAAGTCTGATGTGGAGTTTGCGGCGGCCTCCTAGAGGGGAGGCAGAGTTCGAGGGGGGAGGCAGTATCTGGTGGAGAAGGTTGCAGGGTTACATGTTACTGCTGAGAATCCGAAGGTCTCTCACTGCCCCTTTCCTTCCTCATCTCTTCTGGTGAGAGGCCATCAGAGCTCACCACCTAGAGGTCACCAGCATCCCTCCCCATCTCCCAGCGGGCCCTGCAGTTGCTGCTGGGAAATGGAACCCCTGAGGTTGGAAGGAGAAGGATGCAACTTGTTAGAACAAACTTTTTCGTTGAACAGAGATCTGTGGAGCAGCAGCTTCCTCTGTTCTAGGTAGCATTTAGGGGCTGGGGCCATGGGAAGATCAAAGCACTTGCCACCTTCCTCTCAGTCCGGAGGAGCAGGTAGACAATGACAAAGAATTGCTCTCCACTATCAGGCTGGGAGGAAGGACAGCTCAGAGTGTTCTGGGAGCACAGAGAAGAAGCACCCGCCCAGCCTGAGGAGTCAGGCAAGGAGGTGCCGTCTCAGTTAGGACCTGAAGAACAGGAGTTATTAGCCAGGCCCAGGCAGGGCAAAGATAACAGCAAGTTGAGAGGTAAGAGAAAGGACAGCACGTTTGAAAAACGGCAGGTCTATGTGCAGAACGGTGGAGGCATAGATTTGAGGGCACAGTGTTAGAAGGTAGAGAGCAGGGGTGAGAGAAAGGTTGCAAGTGATGAGGCTGGAGAAGTAAATGGGGACCAGGTCATGAAGGGCTGGGCATACCACCCTAAGGAAGTTGGACTTTATTCTGAGGGCACTTGTGAATCATTGAAGTTGTATGCAGGTTAGTGACATCATCAGATTTATACCTTGGAACTGTCACTCTGGGACAGAAATTAAACGCATGAATGGAGAAGTAAGGAAGAAGACAAGGATTCCAAGTTTCTGGTTTGGGCAGTTTGATGCTGAGTGTTTGTAGAAGGCAGGGTCAGTTAATAACTTTGGGTTTTGTTTTATTTATTTATTTACTTATTTGGCTGCTTTGGGTCTTCGTTGCTGTGTGCCAGCTTTCTTGAGTTGCGGTGAGCGGGGGCTACTCTTCGTTCGGTGCACGGGCTTCTCACTGCGGTGGCTTCTCCTGCTGCGGGGCTCGGGCTCTGGGCGCGGGCTCAGTAGTTGTGGCTCGCGGGCTCTAGAGCGCAGGCTCAGGAGTTGTGGCTCGGGGGCTTGGTTGCTCCGCTGCATGTGGGATCTTTCCGGACCAGGGCTCGAGCCTTTGTCCTCTGCATTGGTAGGCGGATTCTTAACCGCTGCGCCACCAGGGAAGTTCCGGTTTTTTTTGTTTTTTTCCGGTACGCGGGCCTCTCACTGTTGTGGCCTCTCCCGTTGCGGAGCACAGGCTCCGGACGCACAGGCTCAGCGGCCATGGCTCACGGGCCCAGCCGCTCCGCGGCGTGTGGGATCTTCCCGGACCGGGGCAGGAACCCGTGTCCCCTGCATCGGCACGCGGACTCCCAACCACTGCGCCACCAGAGAAGCCCCGGGTTTTGTTTTTTGAAGAAATATTTGTTGAGATGTCTGGGGGATATCCAAGTAGAGGTGTCCAGTAGGCAGTTGGCCATTCAGGTCTGCAGTTTAGAAGACAAACAAGAAGATAGAGATTTTTGGTGATTGTCAGAATACATACATACAGGTGATAATTTTATTTATAGGAGAGGATGCAGTCACCCTCGCATCCCATGTAAGAAGTTGTATAGGGTGAAAAGAGAAGAGGGTCCAGGGCGGAATTCTAAGGAAGTGGACTGAGAAAAAGTCTAGTGTTCTTCATGCTCTGCACTCTCTTGCCATAGCATTTGTCACTGTGTATTGGAATTGCCCATTTACTTGTTCATACTTCTTAAAGACAGTAAGGTCCTTAGGGAAAGGGATCATGTTTTGTCTACCTTTGTATGCTCAGTCCCCAAAACAGTGCCTAGCTCATAGTAGGCACATATTTTCTCAAGAAATACTTGTTGATTAAATGAATAAAGATACAAAGGGAACGACCAGAGATGTAAGTGAACCAAAAAGTGTTGGGTTACAGTAGCCAAAAGAGGGAGGGAGTGGCCAAGTGTTGGCAACAGCTGTTTCCTGTGCAGGGTTTGGAACTGAAGCTGAATTGCAGTAGATTGAAGAATGAATGGATGGGTTAAGAGGAGACATTAGGTTGAACTTTTTTTATTTTTATATATTATTTTTGGCAGTGCTGCGCAGCATGCGGGATCTTAGTTCCCTGACCAGGGATCGAACCCGTGCCCCCTGCAGTGGAAGCACAGAGTCCTAACCATTGGACTGCCAGAGAAGTCCCTAGGCTGATCTTTTAAAGGAAGCTTGTTGGGACAGAGAGAGAGGGTTGTTGATAAAGGGGAGATGTAGTGGCTGAGAGTTGAGTATATGCAAATTCTTAAGGAAAATAGCCAGATATTGGAGAGAGGGGCTAGTAATGATGGAGATCCCTGAGAAGAGACCAGGTGAGATGGAAACCAGAGCACAGGTAGGGACACTAGTCTTGCAAGGGGAAGTTCCTCCGGGACAGAGAGGTTAAGTGGCAAGGAAAAGTTCAGAGATAGGTAAGTTTGAAGGGGAAATGATGGGGAGAAAGTGGAGGGAGTTTTCAAGATGAGGTAAGAGAATATTCCTTTTCCTGAGAGTGGGGGAGGGCAGTTGGTAGAGTAGGAATCTTGAAGAGAGATAGCTGTTATGAAAGAGGGAGCCAGGAAAAAAATTGGAAGGATTGCTGGACAGTGGTGAGGGCCCATTTGAGGCTGGCGTCTGACTCTGTAGCCTTATCAGTTTGCACAGTTTTGTGATCTCTACACTCTCAGTTTAAAAAGAGAAAAAGTGGAAAGACATCAGTCTTTAGAGAAGGGAGATTTCTTACTTTTTGAGAAACTACTTGTGAGTTTTGCAGTGAGGTCACTAGTTTGGGGCTCAGATTTGTCTCTACCACTCAGAAGCTTTGAAGTATTGGGCAAGTCATTTTACCTTACCGGGCCTCAGGTCACTCCCCTATAAAGCTGAGAAACTATAAGAACAGTGCAAAAAGCTCTTTTTAAAAAAGTTTTAAAAAGTTTAAAAAAGCTGGATTGGTTCCACGACCCCAGTGCAAATATCAAAAGGATGCTCAAATTCCTTACATAAAATTGCATAGTATAGTAGGCCTTCCTTAGCCAGGGTTAGTGGATGGGGATGGCCAATTCTATATAAAAAGCATTCTTTCTTTCTTTTTTTTTTTTTTTTTTGCGGTAAGTGGGCCTCTCACTGTTGTGGCCTCTCCTGTTGCGGAGCACAGGCTCCGGACGCACAGGCTCAGCGGCCATGGCTCATGGGCCTAGCCGCTCCATGGCATGTGGGATCTTCCCGGACGGGGGCAGGAACCCATGTACGCTGCATTTGCAGACGGACTCTTAACCACTGTGCCACCAGCGAAGCCCAAAAAGCATTATTTCTTTTTAAAGTCTCTCAGCAACCTGATTAAAAACTGTTAAGGAAAATGGTATCTTTGGACCCCACCCTCAGGTACTCCCTTAGCTTTCTACATAAGTTATCTTAGTTCCCCAGGTCTAAACTTTGGCTGGAGCCAGAGATATGGGTAAGCAGGAAGCCAGTTATATCACATAGTAATGACCTTGCGACTCCTGACTGCCCACAAATTGGGTCTGCATCTGGATGTCTCTGCCAATGCCTTGAGAACCTGTTCTACCCCCCCCCCCCACCACCCCCCATGGCTGATAAGGTTGTCTGAGGAGCCCTGGGAACAAACTCTTCTGCCTGCCTTCCCTGCTACTGCGTCTCAAAGTCTGTGTCTGTATGGGACAATGGTCCCTCTTGAATGCCACTACATGCTGTGCTCTGGCTTGTGGCTCTGGTTGAGAGCACAGGCCTCACTAAGATTAAGAGAAGAGGATGGAAGGACATTAGGTGAAAACTAAGGGAATCTAAATAAAGTATGGACTTTTAGTTAATGATAATGTATCAATATTGCTTCATTAATTGTAACAAATACTTTTTATTTTACTAATGTAAAATGTTAGTGGGGAAATAGTAGTGTAGTATCTAAGAATTCTGTACTTCTTTGCAATTTTTCTGTAAATCTAAAATTGTTCTAAAAAATAAAGTTTATTTAAAAAGAGAGAGAAGAGGATGAGATCCTAAATATCCAACTGTTTAGAAGCTTCCCATTATCCCAGGCCCTGTCTGTGCCAAAGAGAATTGGAGTGGCTTGGATGCTGTTGGTGGCATTCCCCACAGTGCATTGTTCCCTGGAATGAAGCCTGTTTCTGGCACTACCAAATCAATGATTAAGAGGTTGGGGCCTTTTTTTCACTGGTGCTGAAAGATCTGCCTCATCCTGATGGACTTCCAAGGAGAGAACTTTGGGTGTGCAATTCACGTGATTTTGAAATATTGTTCCAGGAACTTTCTACCAAGTAGACTCACAGAGCCCTTTAGATTAAGTGCGAACTGAAGCAGGTACCTGGGAAACCCAATGTAGTTTTTAGCATTCCGGATTCGGAGTTAGCAGGGTTGACTCCCAGATCATTCATTAGCTGTGTGATCTTGAGCAGGCACATAACTTCTCTGAGTCTCACCTCAGTTCCTTGAATCTTTATTGAGCCTCTATGATGTACAGGGCATATTTGTCCTTGCCTTCAAGGAGCTAGTCTTGTAGACATAAAATAGATATGTAAATAATTTAGATACAAAACAAAATTACATGCCATATATAAATTGCATGCAGAGGAAAAGACCATTTATTCTGATCAAGACTATGGTTGGAGCTTGAGCTGGGCTTTGTAGTATGAGGATCATCAGAGAAGGAATGACATTCCAGGTCAGAGGGACAGTCTGAACAAAGGATACTTTGGTGTGAAGATGAATGCCATGTTCAGGAAGCTGGTAATAATCTAGTGCATTTATAGCAGAGATTGGCAAACTTTCTGTAAAGAGCCAGATAGTAAATATTTTAGGCTTTGTGTACCATATGGGTGGGTCTCTGTAGTAACTATTTAACTACTCAACTCTGCCATTATAATGTGAAAGTAGTCATAGATAATATATAAACTAATGGGCATCGTTGTGTGCCATAACATCTTATTTACAAAAAACAGGCAGCTAGGGCTTCCCTGGTGGCGCAGCGGTTGAGAGTCCCCCTGCCGATGCAGGGGACACGGGTTCGTACCCCGGTCCGGGCCTGTGAGCCATGGCCGCTGAGCCTGCGCGTAGGGGAGTCGCAAGGGGAGAGGCCACAGCAGTGAGAGACCTGCATACCGCAAAAAAAAAAGAGGGGGGGGAGGGAGGGAGGGAGGGAGGGAGGGAGAGAGAGAGAGAGTGTGTGTGTGTGTGTGTGTGTGTGCGCGCGTGCGTGTGCACGCACACGCGCGTGCTGGGGCAAGGTGGTGGTGGTAGGAAGTTGGAAAAGTAGATTAAGAAACTCCTTTAATGCCAGGCTACTGAATTTGTTCTTTATTCTTTATCCTGTAGGGGATGGGGAACCCTTAAGGATTTTTGAGTAGGCGAGTGATGTTATCAAAGCTGTATATTAGGAAAATAACTGGTAACAGTGTGGCAGATAGTTTGAATTGAAGGCAGAGGGACCAATTAGAAGGTTATTGCTATAGATGAATCAAGAGATGGTGAGTTTAGTCTTCTTATAGATAAACTGGGAATAATACTCCCTATCCTAACTATTTTACAGGGTTTTTGTGAGAATCCAGTAGGAAAATGAATGCGAATGTACGTTGACACCATAAAGTGTCATGATGTGCAAGAGGTGAACTGTGACTTACAGTAATTCTAAGTAGTGATGGTTATTTTTCTGTTGTGGGAATGAATTCCTTGGAGATACAGTGAGGTGAGTCACCTCACTCGCTACTGTTCCCCAGTAGATTTGGAATGACCTCCTCACACTATCCTAGTGCCTGTAGGTTCCAGGGGAAAAAACTGAGCTAGACAGACATCCTTAAATGCTCATCTCACCAAGGTCCCCTGCTTTTTGTTTGTTTTTTCTTTTGGAGTTACCCTTCCTTGAGGTGGGAGAGAATCTTGGAGTCTAGGATGAACCAGAAAGAGAGTTTGCCTAGAAATTTGTTGTAAATATTCATGGGTTCTCCTGGAAGTGTATGTCTAACTGTGTCACTGAAACTGTCACTCTTTCTTCTTCAGGGGATGTTGGAAATTACTATTATGGACAAGGCCACCCAATGAAGCCTCACCGAATCCGCATGACTCACAATTTGCTCCTTAACTATGGTCTTTACCGAAAGATGGAAATCTATGTGAGTTACTGGGAGCGTCACCCCTCCCTAACCTCGTCAGCTCTGGTTCCCCATATGTCACTCATTATCTCATTTTTTCAACTACTCATTTATCAAATGTGTTGAGTGACTGTTACATGGCAGACACTGTAAATGATAGAGATTCTCTGTTTTTAAGGAGCTCACTCTAGTGCTGGTGACTAACATGTACACAAATAAATTGTACAGTGTGTAAGTGCAACAATGAAACAATGTATAAGATGCAGAGATAATAAGGTGTGAAGGTGGAAGGGAGCCTTGGAATGTTCTCTAGAGGTGATATCTGAGCAGTGTTTTAAAGGTTGAATAGAATTTAGCCTGGAGTTCAGGAGGGGACTGGCATTCTAGGCTGAGGAAAGAACATACACAAAAAGGCAGAGAGGTAAGAACAATATGGTGTGTTTGGGGAAAATATAAGTAGTTCAGTGTGCAGGTATTGTAGTATAAAGTTCACAGGTGTGAGAGAGGGGAGCTAGAGCTGGAGAGGTCAGCAAGGATTGGATGTACTAAGCAACTCTGTGGCACCAGGGTCAAAAAATCCAATGGCTGGAGAAGAAAAAAAAAAAAAGAGTGATTGGAACTGTGTTGAACTAGATGCCAAGTCTCTAGTTACTAGAGAGTATGGACTGTCTAACATCTTGACTCAGCTCCATCTGATGACTTTTGCCCCATCTATCAGTTTTTAAAGAGAAGCCAGAACTCTAGATTATTATGTAAAATCTCCCAGGTTTAAAATATTGGCCCAAGTTTGTTTGTTTTAAATGTGTGCAAACAAAAGCACATGAGCATATCTGTGGACCAAATTTGGTCCAGAGGTTCCCAATCTGAACCTCTTCTGGAAGCTGTGAAGAGCAGGTGAAGTATTTTAGTTATTTATTATTATTTATTTAATTTATTTATTTTTGGCTGTGTTGGGTCGTCGTTGCTGCGCACGGGCTTTCTCTAGTTGCGGTGAGCGGGGGCTACTCTTCGTCGTGGGGCGCAGGCTTCTCATTGCAGTGGCTTCTGTTGTTGGGGAGCACAGGCTCTAGGCGCGCAGGCTTCAGTAGTTGTGGCACACGGGCTCAGTAGTTGTGGCTCGCGGACTCCAGAGTGCAGGCTCAGTAGTTGTGGTGCACGAGCTTAGTTGCTCTGCGGCATGTGGGACCTTCCCGGACCAGGGCTTGAACTCGTGTCTCCTGCATTGGCAGGTGGATTCTTAACCACTGCACCACCAAGGAGGTTCCACAAGTGAAGTATTTTAAATGAGAGATAGGAACAGGCATGCATTTTAGAAGCAGGGAGGCCAGTTAGGAGGCTGTCACAAGGGTCCAAATGAGAAAATAAAGAGGGGCTGGAGGCCTATGTTGTCTTTTTTTTTTTTTTAATTAATTTATTTATTTTTGGCTGCATTGGGTCTTCATTGCTGCGCGAGGGCTTTCTCTAGTTGCAGTGAGCAGGGGCTACTCTTCGTTGCAGTGCGTGGGCATCTTGTTGCAGTGGCTTCTGTTGTTGCAGAGCACAGGCTCTAGGCACGTGGGCTTCAGTAGTTGTGGCACGTGGGCTTCAGTAGTTGTGGCGCACGGGCATTGCTCTGCAGCATGTGGGATCTTCCCGGACCAGGGCTCGAACCCGTGTCCCCTGCATTGGCAGGCGGATTCTTAACTACTGCGCCACCAGGGAAGCCCCCTATGTTGTCTTACAGTTAGAGCATAAGAGTCTTGTTAAAAGTCTGTGCTGACAGCTTAAGTAACCTAGCAACAGCAGTATCCTTCCTCACCATTCCAGAGACTGAAAGGAGATAAGTCTCTGTCCCAGATGGCTGTGTCATGTCTCTAGAACCACTGGAGGAGGCAGCTGGGGAAGCAAGGAAGGAAGGTAGATAGAGGAGCAGACGGATCTTGGAACTAGAGAGCATTTTCAGGTGTGAAGGGCATCTGGGAATGAAAAACATAAAAGGTAGCAGAGGTTTCCAGGAACTCTAGGGAGCAGACTAGCATTTAGATAAAGAGACATTACCTGAATGTGGAATAGTAAGCATCAAGGCCTTATGGCGCTTCCTGTTGCACACCTACACCATGCTGACCTGGCCTCAGCTTGCCTCCTTTCCTGCCACTCCCCTCCTCAGAACCTCTCCAAGTCAGCCAGATCAGATTCTGCCTTTTTCCACCCCATCCTGATTGGGAGGATTATTTACTCTGTCCAGTTATATCTTACTCATTTTCAAGTGTTACCTTAAGCACTCTCTTTTTCATTTAACAGATTTTTGTTGAGTACTTGTCATACCCCAGGGACTATATCAACCTCCATGAATGATATTGAGGTATTAAGAAATGGATCCTGGGCTTCCCTGGTGGCGCAGTGGTTAAGAATCCGCCTGCTAGTGCAGGGGACACGGGTTCAAGCCCTGGTCTGGGAAGATCCCATATGCCACAACTACTGAGCCTGCGCTCTAGAGCCCACAAGCCACAACTACTGAAGCTCATGTGCCTAGAGCCTGTGCTCCACAACAAGAGAAGCCACTGCAATGAGAAGCCCACGCAACCGCAATGTAAAGTAGCCTCCCCAGCCCCCCCTCCCTCCAAGGGGCGAAGAAACAAAGACCAAAGGCAGCCAAAAATAAATAATAAATTAATAAATTAAGAAAAAAAAAAAGAAATGGATCCTGGGACGCCTCTGGCGGTCCACTGGTTAAGACTCCAGGCTTCCAATGCAAGAGGCAAGGGTTCTATCCCTGGTCGGGGAACTAAGATCCCACGTGTCACACGGCACGGCCAAGGAAAAAAAAAAAAAAATATATATATATATTTATATATATTTTTGAAATTTATTTATGGCTGTGTTGGGTCTTCGTTACTGTGCATGAGCTTTCTCTAGTTGCGGCGAGCGGGGGCAACTCTTTGTTGTGGTGTGCGGGCTTCTCATTGCAGTGGCTTCTCTTATTGTGGAGCACGGGCTCTAGGCACGCGGGCTTCAGTAGTTGCAGCATGCAGGCCCTAGGGCATGCGGGCTTCAGTAGTTGTGGCGCGTGGGCTCTAGGGTATGTGGCCCTCAGTAGTTGTGGTGCACGGGCTCAGTAGTTGTGGCTCAGAGGCTCTAGAGTGCAGACTCAGTAGTTTTGGCCCATGGGCTTAGTTGCTCCACGGCATGTGGTATCTTCCTGGACCAGGGCTTGAGCCCATGTCCCCTGCATTGGCAGGCAGGTTCTTAACCACTGCACCACTAGGGAAGTCCCCCAAGAAAATATTAAAAAAAAAAAAAATTGATCCTATCTTTAAGTGAGAAGAAAAATTAACTAACATTTATTGGTGATTGCTAGGTACCAAGCCAGAGCTACTTGTTATTTCCTTAATGTTTACAGCAACCCTAATTTGGATCACTCTCCATTGTCCTCACCCCACACTCTATTTTTTATTAAAGAGGAAAACTCGTCCTAGAAGCTTTCTAACAGATTTCCCCTTAAATCTCCTTGGGTCATTTGCTGTCCTTAGACCATTCACCAGCAATTTGATTCTTGGGGCTGGGTACACGCAACCAAATTGAGATCTCTTAACAAGAAAGAAGGGAAAGAATGGCTCTTTGGGAAGCAACCAACAGCTATCATAGGAGATAATAGAGATGATTGGAGATTACTTCATCTGTGTGGTATGCTTATTGTAAACTTCTAAAGCAAAACCCTAGTATAATCTCTTTCTGAAATCTCTAGACCTCCTTCTCTTTCATGTGATCTTTTTCCTTCTCTGGCTGTCTTTATTGAATATGAATCGTTAGTCCTCTTCCCCTCAGCAGTATTTCTTTGCATTCATCCCTTCTTTCTTCTCCTTTCTCTGGGCTATGATTCTAGCATCCCTTTCCCAAAGCACAAAGAGAGCCATTTATTTTAGTGTCTGTCCTGAAATTAATGGCTTTTTTTTTTTTTTTTTTTTTTTTTCGGTACATGGGCCTCTCACTGTTGTGGCCTCTCCCGTTGCGGAGCACAGGCTCCGGACGCGCAGGCTCAGCGGCCATGGCTCACGGGCCCAGCCGCTCCGCGGCATGTGGGATCTTCCTGGACCGGGGCACGAACCCATGTCCCCTGCATCAGCAGGCGGACTCTCAACCACTGCGCCACCAGGGAAGCCCAATTAATGGCTTTTGAGAGTCAGTCTTGAAAGAAGTTCCCTAGACTGCTCATAGAAGTTTCTGTACCTGAAGGAGACACGTTGAAGTTTTTTTCACACAATTTCACCCTCTTTGGTTCCTTCTCCAATTCTGTCTCTACACGTCTAATTAATCTGTCCCAGAATCTAAATCTTCACTTTTCATCCAGGCATCTTCCTATTTACATAATAAAAATCCTGCTCTCTTCCTTGCCTTGGATGCTAATTTTGTATAGTCCCAGTCTTCTTATTCATTGCCTTCTGTTCTTTTTTTAATGTTTTTATAAAATATTGAATAGATATGAAAGAATTTTTATAAAATATATGTAGGGTATAAAGAATCACATTATTATTATTATTATTTTTAAATAAATTTATTTATTTTATTTATTTATTTTTGGCTGCATTGGGTCTTTGCTGCTGCACGCAGGCCCTCTCTAGTTGCGACAAGCGGGGGCCACTCTTCATTGCGGTACACGGGCCTCTCACTGCAGCGGCCTCTCCCGTTGCGGAGCACGGGATCCAGGCGCACGGGCTTCAGCAGTTGTGGCACGCGGGCTTCAGTAGTTGTGGCGCATGGGCCTAGCTACTCCGCGGCATGTGGGATCTTCCCGGACCAGGGCTCGAACCCGCGTCCCCTGCATTGGCAGGCGGACTCCCAACCACTGTGCCACCAGGGAAGCCCCACATTATTATTAATACCACCTAGTTTAAGAAAAGGAGTATTTCCATGACTGCTAAAGCTCCTGTATGCCCTTCCCTGATCCTGTCTTCTTCCCAGAGTTAACCTCTGCCGTGAACTTGGGATTTATTATTTGCTCGCTTGTCTTTATAAATTTACCATTATGTAGTCTTTTTTCTTTTTAAAATATTTATTTATTTATCTTATTTGGCTGTGCTGCGTCTTAGTTGCGTTACTCAGGGTCTTTAGTTGCGGCATGTGGGATTTGGTAATACGGGATCTAGTTCCCTGACCAGGGATCAAACCTGGGCCCCCTGCATTGGAAGTGTGGGGTCCTAACTGCTGGACCACCAGGGAAGTCCCTACCCGTATGTATTCTTAAATAGTACATGTTTTACATGTTTGAATGTTACATAAGTGGAGCCATACAGTATTATATGACTTGCCTTTTTTGCTCAACATGTTCCTAAAAGTCATTCATGTTGATACATGTAGCTGTATTTATTTTCACTGTATTTCATTGAAAGAGTATACTACAAGTTGTCTATTTATTATTATTGGTGGGCATTTGGTTTGTTTCTAGTTTTGAGCTGCTACAAACACTGCTGCTGTGAACATTCTTGAGCATGTTTCTTGGATGCATATATGCTACAGTTTCAGAAGGGGATGTACTAGGAGTAAAATTGCTGGGTCAGGACATTGGTACACAGTCACCCTTATTAAATAATGCCAAAATGGTTTCCAGTTGCCACCAGTGTAGACGAATTACAGTTGCTCCAAGTCCTTGCCAACACTTGATTTTGTTATATTTAAATTTTTTTGCCAGTTTATGTTTCGCTTGTTACTGGTGAGGTTGAGGATCTTTTTACAGGTTTCCCTATTGAAGTTCCTATTCAAGCCTTCTGCCCATTTTTCTTTTTGATTGTATGATTATTGTTTTGTTTCTCTTTTAATTGGACCTTGGATACACAGAATTGGGTTAATCATTATCCTTGGCTTATAAGCATCTAAAGAAGGTTCATGCTTGGTCTTCTTTTTAAAAATGTTATTTTATTGTTTATTCATTCATTTTACTTAAATATTTTAATAATGCTGTGAACTTCCATATTCCTACAACCCAATCACTCTTCTAAATTTCGTGTTTATCATTCTCTTGCTTATCATATTTTTATGTTTATCATGTATGTACGTGCCTAAACAAGTTATAGTAATTATTTACTTGTGTTTGAATTCTTTAAAAAAGGTATCATGCTACATGTAGTCTTTGGGGACTTGCTTATCTCTCACAATATTATAACTACTAAAATCCATCCACCTTGTTGCATGTAGCTATAATTCTTTAATTTTTCTCTGCTGAATAATATTTCATGATGTCAGTATACTGCAATTTATCCATTCTCCTGTGGTCTTAATTTGTATCTAGGTTTTCAATGTTAGGACCAGTATTACTATGAATATTCTTGTACATGTCTGTTAGTGCATATAGGCAAAATTTTCTTATGGCTCTTTCTCTGGGAGTGGAATTGCTGGACTGTAGAATATGTGCATATTAAATGCCAAGTTGGTTTTCAGTGTGGTTGAATGAACTGGCAATATATAAGAGATACCGTGATTCACATCCTCTCCTACACTTAGAATCAGACTTTAAATTTTACTAATCAAATGGGTGTAAAAAAAACAATATGTAATTATGGTGTCGATTTGCATTTTGCTAGTGACCAGTGAAACTGAGCATCTGTTTATATGTTTATTAGCCATTTGTATGTCCTCTGCTGTGAAATGTATTTTCATGTCTTTTGCCCATTTTCCTCTTGGGTTGTTTGACTTTCTTTTTCTTAACAATTTGTAGTAGTTCTTTTTTTTTTTTTTTTTTTGCGGTACGCGGGCCTCTCACCGTTGTGGCTTCTCCCGTTGCGGAGCACAGGCTCAGCGGCCATGGCTCACGGGGCCAGCCGCTCCGCGGCATGTGGGATCTTCCCGGACCGGGGCACGAACTCGTGTCCCCTGCGTCGGCAGGCGGACTCTCAACCACTGCGCCACCAGGGAAGCCCTGTAGTAGTTCTTTATATATTCTGGTATATATAGTTCATCGTCAGTATATTGCTGTAAGTATTTTCTACTTTGGTTTTGTTTTTTCAATCTAATGTATCTTTAGTGAACAGAGATTGTTAATTTTTTAAAAAAATTTATTCGTTTATTTATTTTTGGCTGTGTTGGGTCTTCGTTGCTGCGCGGGCTTTCTCTGGTTGTGGAGAGGGGGTTACCCTTCGTTATGGTGTGCAAGCTTCTCATTGAGGTTGCTACTCTTGTTGCAGAGCTCGGGCTCTAGGCCCGTGGGCTTCAGTGGTTGTGGCACGTGGGCTCAGTAGTTGTGGCTCACGGGCTCTAGAGTGCGGGCTTAGTAGTTGTGGTGCACAGGCCTAGTTGCTCTGCGGCATGTGGGATCTTCCCGGAGCAGGGCTCGAACCTGTGTCCCCTGCATTGGCAGGCAGATTCTTAATCACTGCGCCATCAGGGAAGTCCCGAGATTCTTAATTTTAACATAGTCATATTTGTTGTTTCTTTTATAAGTGCTTTTTATGTCTTAATAAATCCTTCCCAACCCTTAAAGTATGATCCTATATTAATCTTTTAAAATCTTTATAGGTTTCCCTTTCACATATAGATATGTACTGTATTTGGAATTGATTTTGTAATATGGTTTGTTATGTATCTCTTTTTTTTTGGCTGCACTGCACAGCATGCGGGATCTTAGTTCCTCGACCAGGAGTGCCACCTGCAGTGAAAGCGTGGAGTCCTAACTACTGGACTGCCAGGGAGTTCCCTAAAATGATTTGAAGTAGGGAATCCACTGAAACTTTTTCCCCCATATTGTCCCAGCTGATTGGTTGAAAAGTCTGTTTTCTCCCCGCTAAGTGCCACCACTTTTGTGTCTGAAATGTCCGTATTTATTCATTTATTCCACAAATACTTATTAAGCACCTACTTAGTGCCAGGTACTATGTTTGAGTCTGTTTCTGGGCTCTCTGTTCTCTTGACTTGGTCTGTTTATTGCCCTATATGCCATTGCCACAGTGGCTTAATTATAATAGCTTTTTATGAAGTCTTGGTATCTAGTATTAAGTCCTCCCACTTTGTTGTTCTTTAAAAGAAAAAAAAGTGACTTGTTCCTTGCGCTTTGTACTTTTGTATAAATTTTAGAATTAACTCATCAAGTGCTACAAATAAATCTACTAGGATTTTTGTTGAAATTTCAATGACTCTGTGCCTCAGCTTAGGGAAAATGGGAAAATTGATATCTTGAGAATATTAAGTCTTTGAATCCATGAACATGGTATATCACCATTTATTTAGGTCTTTAATTAATTGATTTGCACCGGGTCTTAGTTGGAGCACGTGGCCTCCTTAGTTGTGGCATGTGAACTCTCAGTTGTGGCATGCATGTGGGATCTAGTTCCCCGACCAGGGATCGAACCCAGGCCCCCTGCACTGGGAGCGCGGAGCCTTATCCACTGTGTCACGAGGGAAGTCCCTATTTAGTTCTTTTTAAATGTCTCACATAAAGATTTCCTTTAGCTTCTTTATTATGAAATATAACACATGCACAGAAAAGTGCATAAAACAAATATGCGGTTTAACAAATTGATATAAAGTAAACATACATGTAAACACAAACTAGTTCAAGAAATAGAACATTGCCAGTACCTCAGAAACCTACATATGTCCCTTCCTGATCACAGCCTCTTCTCTTCCCCCAGAGGTAACTAGAATCCTGACTTTTCTGTTAATCCTTCCTTGCTCTTCATCATAATTTAATTACCTAATTACCCATCCCTAAATAATATAGTTTAATTTTGCTGAACTTGATATAAATGGAATTATACAATATACATTTTTGTGTGTAGCTGATTCATATTAATTGCTGTGTACTATTTAATTGTAGAATATACTATATTTATCCATTCCACTGTTGATGGGCAGTTGAGATTTTGGCTATCGATACAAAGTTTTGTAATTTTCTCTATAAAGCTGATGTACATCTTTTATTAGATTTTTTCCAAGTACTTCATTTCTTTAATGCTATCATAAATTGTATCTTCTGAATTTTTTATTTTTTAATTGCTTACTGGTGTATAGAAATTCAGTGCTGTTCTTTTTTATTTAAACTTATTTCCAAGGTCCCTGAGGATCTGATTCTGCTATTAGTTGTTTCTATGGGCTCTTACCTCTGGTGCTTTGTTTCCTTGTGTGTTTTGTGATTTTTGATTGTGAGGTCATATTTCTTGGAACTTTGTGGCCTGGGATAAAGATGGGTTCTTAGGGTGAGATTTGCGTTTACTTTGTAAAAGAGGCAGCTTTTGAGGTGGGCTTTGTCCTTCAGAGATTTAGGATACGGATGAATTTCAAATAGTAGGAAGGCTTGATTACAGTCACTGTGGTGGGAAGCTCTGTAGGTCTTGTTGCAGAAGAGTTGTTTGTCTGGAGTATAATATTATGAAAGAGGGTAGGGGGAGAATTAGATTGGAAAAGGAACCTTGCAAAGTTCCTTGATTACTATGTTAGTCTTTAGAATCTTTTCTTTTGTCCTGAATGTTCTAGAGGAGGGCATTGACTTTTTCAAAGATTTCTGTGACACCGTTATGGAAGATGGATTGGAACAGGGTAAGGCTGGATATAAATGGAACCAATTAGGTAACCAACAAATAATCCAAATGAGAGTTAATTTATTATGACAACAGATTTTTATTGAGTACTTCCTAAGTGCTGGGCATCTGTGCACAAGCCGCGTGGGATCTCAGTTCCCCATCCAGGGATTGAACCTGGGCCATGGCAGTAAAAACCCAGAATCCTAACCACTAAGCCACCTGTGAACTCCCCTGTGCTATTTTCTTAGAATAAAGATAGACCTGCTCCTGGCCTCCCGGAGTAGAGCAAGCAAGCACAATTTCTTTGCAGTTTGAATGACAAGAGAAGTACAGGGTTCTCAGGGGAGCACTTCAGAGAGTTACTTAACTGAGACTCTGGGGGTCAAGGACAGCTTTCTGGGGAAATTAACTTTTCAGTTGCAACTTAAAGATTGAATAGAGGGTGTGAAGAGAACTGTATTCTAGGCCGTAGTATATGCAAAGGCCTAAAGATGGGAGAGGATTCCCTTAGAGAATTGCTAGTAAAATTGTGCTCAGTAGATTGGTACAATTAATTCATGAGATAAATTCAACCCCTCAAACATTTTTGTTTAACCCATAAAGTATTTTTTAATTTAATTTTATTTCTTTATACAGCAGGTTCTTATTAGTTATTCACATTATACATATTAGCGTATATATGTCAATCCCAATCTCCCAATTCATCCCACCACCACCATTCCCCCATGCCACTTTCCCCACTTGGTGTCCATACATTTGTTCTCTACATCTGTGTCTCTATTTCTGCCCTGCAAACCAGTTCATCTGTACCATTTTTCTAGGTTCCACATATATGCGTCAATATACGATACTTGTTTTTCTTTCTGACTTATTTCACTCTGTATGACAGTCTCTGGATCCAGCCCCGTCTCTACAAATGACCCAATTTCATTCCTTTTTATGGCTGAGTAATACTCCGTTGTATATATGTACCACATCTTCTTTATCCATTCGTCTGTCGATGGGCATTTAGGTTGCTTCCATGACCTGGCTATTGCAAATAGTTCTGCAATGAACATTGGGGTGCATGTGTTTTTTTGAATTATGGTTTTCTCTGGGTATATGCCCAGTAATGGGATTGCTGGGCCATCTGGTAATTCTGGTAATTCTAGAAATCTAGAATTCTAGAAATCTGGTAATTCTATTTTTAGTTTTTTAAAGAACCTCCATACTGTCCTCCATAGTGGCTGTATCAATTTACATTCCCACCGACAGTGCAAGAGGGTTCCCTTTTCTCCACACCCTCTCCAGCATTTGTTGTTTGTAGATTTTCTGATGATGCCCATTCTAACCGGTGCAAGGTGATACCTCATTGTAGTTTTTATTTGCGTTTCTCTAATAATTAGTGATGTTGAGCAGCTTTTCATGTGCTTCTTCTCTCTTCTTTGGGGAAGTGTCTATTTAGGTCTTCTGCCCATTTTTGGATTGAGTTGTTTGTTTTTTTAATATTGAGCTGCATGAACTGTTTATATATTTTGGAGATTAATCCTTTGTCCTTTGATTTGTTTGCAAATATTTTATCCCAGTCTGAGGGTTGTCGTTTTTTTGTTTTTTTTTTGTTTTTTTGCCGTAGGCGGGCCTCTCACTGTTGTGGCCTCTTGCGTTGTGGAGCACAGGCTCCGGACGCGCAGGCTCAGTGGCCATGGCTCACAGGCTTAGCCGCTCCACAGCATGTGGGATCTTCCCGGACCGGGGCATGAACCCATGTCCCCTGCATCGGCAGGCGGACTCTCAACCTCTGTGCCACCAGGGAAGCCCCCTGAGGGTTGTCTTTTCGTCTTGTTTATAGTTTCCTTTGCTGTGCAAAAGCTTTTAAATTTCATTAGGTCCCATTTGTTTATTTTTGATTTTTATTTCCATTTCTCTAGGAGGTGGGTCAAAAAAGATCTCACCATGATTTATGTCAAAGAGTGTTCTTCCTATGTTTTCCTCTAAGAGTTTTATAGTGTCCAGTCTTACATTTAGGTCTCTAATCCATTTTGAGTTTATTTTTGCGTATGGTGTTAGGGAGTGTTCTAGTTTCATTCTTTTACATGTAGCTGTCCAGTTTTCCCAGCACCACTTATTGAAGAGACTCTCTTTTCTCCATTGTATATCCTTGCCTCCTTTGTTATACATTAGTTGACCATAGGTGTGTGGGTTTATCTCTGGGCTTTCTATCCTGTTCCATTAATCTATATTTCTGTTCTTGTGCCAGTACCATATTGTCTTGATTACTGTAGCTTTTTTAAAAATTTATTTATTTTTGGCTGCGTTGGGTCTTCATTGCTGTGCGTGGGCTTTCTCTAGTTGTGGCGAGCGGGGGCTATTCTTCGTTTCAGCGCGCAGGCTTCTCATTGCAGTGGCTTCTCTTGTTGCGGAACACAGGCTCCAGGCACGTGGGCTCAGTAGTTGTGGCTCATGGGCTGTAGAGCGCAAGCTCAGTAGTTGGGGCACACGGGCTTAGTTGCTCCGCGGCATGTGGAATCTTCCCAGACCAGGGCTTGAACCCGTGTCTCCTGCATTGGCAGGTGTTTTCTTAACCACTGCGCCACCAGGGAAGCCCCGATTACTGTAGCTTTGCAGTATAGTCTAAAGTCAGGGAGTCTGATTCCTCCAGCTCCGTTTTTTTCCCTCAAGACTGCTTTGGCTATTCGGGGTCTTTTGTGGCTCCATACAAATTTTAAGATTTTATGTTCTAGTTCTGTAAAAAATGCCACTGGTAATTTGATAGGGATTGCATTGAATCTGCAGGTTGCTTTGGGTAGTATAGTCATCTTCACAATATTGATTCTTCCAATCCAAGAACATGGTATATCTCTCCACCTGTTTTTGTCATCTTTGATTTCTTTCATCAGTGTCTTAACAGTTTTCTGCGTACAGGTCTTTTATCTCCCTAGGTAGGTTTATTCCTAGGTATTTTATTCTTTTTTTTGCAGTGGTAAATGGGAGTGGTTCCTTAATTTCTCTTTCAGATTTTTCATCATTAGTGCATAAGAATGCAAGAGATTTCTGTGCATTAATTTTGTATCCTGCAGCTTTGCCAAATTCATTGATCAGCTCTAGTAGTTTTCTGGTGGCATGTTTAGGATTCTCTATGTATAGTATCACGTCATCTGCAAACAGTGGCAGTTTTACTTCTTCTTTTCCAATTTGTATTCCTTTTATTTCTATTTCTTCTCTGATTGCCGTGGCTAGGACTTCCGAAACTATGTTGAATAATAGTGGCGAGAGTGGACATCCTTGTCCTTTTCCTGATCTTAGAGGAAATGCTTTCAGTTTTTCACAATTGAGAATGATGTTTACCGTGGGTTTGTCGTATATGGCCTTTTTTATGCTGAGGTAGGTTCCCTCTATGCCCACTTTCTGGAGAGTTTTTATCATAAATGGGTGTTGAAATTTGTCAGAAGCTTTTTCTGCATCTATTGAGGTGATAATATGGTTTTTCTTCTTCAGTTTGTTAATGTGGTGCATCACATTGGTTAATTGGCATACATTGAAGAATCCTTGCATCCCTGGGATAAATCCCACTTGATCATGGTGTATGATCCTTTTAATCTGTTGTTGGATTCTGTTTGCTAGTATTGTGTTTAGGATTTTTGCATCTATTTTCAACAGTGATATTGGTCTGTAATTTTCTTTTTTTGTACTATCTTTGTCTGGTTTTGGTATCAGGGTAATGGTGGCCTCATAGAATGAGTTTGGGAGTGTTCCTTCCTCTGCAATTTTTTGGAAGAGTTTGAGAAGGATGGGTGTTAGCTCTTCTCTAAATGTTTGACAGAATTCACCTGTGAAGCCATCTGGTCCTGGACTTTTGTTTGTTGGAAGACTTTTAATCAGAGTTTCAATTTCATTACTTGTGATTGGTCTGTTCATATTTTCTGTTTCTTCCTGGTTCAGTCTTGGAAGGTTATACCTTTCTAAGAATTTGTCTGTTTCTTCCAAGTTGTCCATTTTATTGTCATAGAGTTGCTTGTAGTACTGTCTTAGGTTGCTTTGTATTTCTGCAGTGTCTGTTGTAACTTTTCCTTTTTTATTTCTAATTTTATTGATATGAGTCCTCTCCCTCTTTTTCTTGATGAGTCTGGCTAATGGTCTATCAATTTTGCTTATCTTCTGAAATAACCAGCTTTTAGTTTTATTGATCTTTGCTATTGTTTTCTTTGTTTCTATTTCATTTATTTCTACTCTGATCTTTATGATTTCTTTCCTTCTGCTAACTGGGTTTTGTTTGTTCTTCTTTCTCTAGTCCTTTTAGGTGTAAGGTTAGATTTTTTATTTGAGATGTTTGCTATCTCTTGAGGTAGGATTGTATTGCTATAAACTTCCCTCTTAGAACTGCTTTTGCTGCATCCCATAGGTTTTGGATCATTGTATTTTCATTGTCATTTGTTTCTAGGTATTTTTTGATTTCCTCTTTGATTTCTTCAGTGATCTCTTGGTATTTAGTAATGTATTGTTTAGCCTCCGTCTGTTTTTGTTTTTTATGTTTTTTTTCCCTTAATTGATTTCTAATCTCATAGCGTTGTGGTCAGAAAAGATGCTTGATATGATCTCAGTTTTCTTACATTTACTGAGACTCGATTTGTGACCCAAGATGTGATCAATCCTGGAGAATGTTCCGTGTGCACTTGAGAAGAAAGTGTAATCTGCTGTTTTTGGATGCAGTATCCTATAAATATCAATTAAATCTATCTGGTCTATTGTGTCATTTAAAGCTCTTGTTTCCTTATTAATTTTCTGTTTGGATGATCTGTCCATTGGTGTAAGTGAGGTGTTAAAGTCCCCCACTATTATTGTGTTATTGTCGATTTCCTTTTATAGCTGTTAGCAGTTGCCTTTTGTATTGAGGTGCTCCTATGTTGGGTGCATATATATTTATAATTGTTATATCTTCTTGGATTGATCCCTTGATCATTATGTAGTGTCCTTCCTTGTCTCTTGTAACATTCTTTATTTTAAAGTCTATTTTATCTGATATGAGTATTGCTCCTCCAGCTGTCTTTTTTTATTATTATTTATGCATTTTAATTTATTTATTTTTGGTTGTGTTGGGTATTCATTGCTGCACATGGGCTTTCTCTAGTGGCGAGCGGGGGCCACCCTTCGTTTTGGTGCCCAGGCTTCTCATTGCGGTGCTTCTCTTGTTACAGAGCACAGGCTCCAGGCTCACAGGCTTCAGTGGTTGTGGCACGTGGGCTCAGCAGCTGTGGCTCATGGGCTCTAAGCGCAGGCTCAGTAGTGGTGCACGGGCTTAGTTGCTCTGCAGCACGTAGGATCCTCCCGGACCAGGGCTCAAACCCGTGTCCCCAGCATTGGCAGACGGATTCTTAACCACTGCACCACCAGGGAAGCCCTCTATGGGTGTTTTTTAATAAAACAGTATCAGTCTTTCAATTTCAGTATTTCTCGTTATATTAAGTGAGGATTAAATGAGAGTCAAATAGTCCCTGGAGCCAGACCTTTCTTATTCCGGCTTACTAGCCATGTAACCTTGGGCAAATTATGTTTAACCCCTCTCTGCTGTAGTTTCCGTACTGCAAAGTGAAGGTAATAATAGTATGGACTTTAAAAGGTTGTGCCTAAAACAGTGACTGGCACAGAGTAAATAATTAATGTTAGCTGTATTGAAAATGCTTTATAAACTATAAAAGTATTGGTTATTAGAAAAGAAGAGGGTTGTCTTTGAAGGAGACCCACCTTTAAGGCAGGAGAGGAAGAGAATTTTTAAAAAGAGGACAGGCTGAATCAGAATGTTGGGATAACCTGGAAATTACTATGTCAAGGAAGTTATTATGGGGAGAATGTGATCAGAATTGTTGGTGTGATGATGATTCATAAAGGATTTCCCATCTATTTCAGTTGTTGCTAGTCACCCCTTCTTCTTGAACTCTTAGAGCCATTTGGCCCATAATTATATATTGTTATATTGAATATTAAAAAGAAAGTGATTTGTAAAACAATTTACAAAGAGATTTAACAGTCTCATCCAATTCTCACCACTTCCCTGTGAAGTACATGTTGTTATCCCTATTTGGTAAATGAGGAAATTGAGGCTCAAGAGATAGACTTGCCACCATAATTAAATACTTAAAACAATTTTTTAAATTAAAAAATGGAAAAAAAGAAAAAAAAATATAGACTTGCCTAGGCAATAGAGCTTGAGATGCCATCTAGGTCTTGAGATACGGAATCTCTTTTGATAATCTTATTTGCTTAACTAGATTGTGAGTTTCTTGAGGACTGAATCTAATCAGTCATTTCTTTTTATTCTGTACAGCACCTAGCTCAGTGCTGAGTGAAGACTGGCAGTAGTCAAGAATAACATGCTCTTTTCTCCCCTCTGCCCTCTAGCGCCCTCACAAAGCCAATGCTGAGGAGATGACCAAGTACCACAGTGATGACTACATTAAATTCTTGCGCTCCATCCGCCCAGATAACATGTCTGAGTACAGCAAGCAGATGCAGAGATGTAAGTCCATTCTGTTCCCTCCCTACTGTCAAGCCCCCAGTTGGATCTCCCTTCAAGTTGGAGAGACTCACCCTACCTTCCCTTGTATCCCCCATTCAGCTGACACCTGATTTTCCCTGCTTCCTGAGGGTACCAAAGTGTTTCTTTTGTCTCAAGACTGGTTTTCTTTGTTTCCTGATTGTAAGAAATAGATTGAACTTTGTCCAGTTAGGTTCACAACATTATCCCCGCCCCACCAAACTGTAATTGTTGTAATGGAAAAAGCACTGACCTGGGTTGGGGAGACAGGTGATATAGGTCCCGGCACTGACTCTTAACTGACTGGGGCAAGTCACTTCCCCTCAGATTTTTCTTTTGTAAAATGGACTGGATGTCATCCCATGCAACTGTAACTGCTCTCACTATGTGAGTATTAGTTAAGAACTTAGCAGCCATTTAGACTCTAGGTGATGTAATCTTTGAGTTAAGGTGATTCTGCCCCTGCCCCTTGGGACTTGAAACTCAGAACAGGTCACATCTCAGAAGCCACACTCAGCTTATAGGAATTATGGGGATTGTTGTAGCTGTGTGGAAAAATTATGTTCAAATTTGGGAAGAAACTATCATCCCTGATTTCTCACTTGTGTTATTTTAGAAATTATCCCTTAGCACCTAAGATCTCATAATAAAACAATGTAACAGTATTGTCTAGAAGAAGTTTTGAATAGTTTATGACAGCTTATTTTGAAATACCAGGAAATCTATGGCACTTTTTTGTTGCTACTGGCCACAAGGTAGTCTGATTCCCAAGGCAGAAATTTATTTGTTACAATAATTGTGCACTGGTAATGATTAGAGAACCACAGAGACCTTTTATGAAGCATTAAGCTTCTTTGCCACGCACAACTCCAGGAGCTGCTGCCCCATCTAAGTGAGGTACTTACTGTCTGAATTGACAGGGTCTTATTTCCTTCTCAGGTGAGACAGATTCATTCCTTTGCTTTAGATGGCTTTAGGGCCGTTCCATAACTTATTTATTCTAGCGATAAGGCTCTACTCTCAGTAGAGAGGGCTCTCATTAGAGAAGCAGCTTGGTATTAAAGCAAGAGAATGAGCTTTGATGTCTTGGTTTGAATCCCATAGCTCTGCCACTTAGCTCTGTGTTCTTGAGTATGTCCCCTAGCCTTTCTGAGCCTTGTTTTACCTTCTTTAAAAGGAAGACAGTAGTGCCTGTTTCATAATGGAGTTTGGGGGGATGAGTAAGATACTGTATTTATTTATTTATTTTAAAAATATTTATTTATTTATTTTTGGCTGTGTTTGGTCTTCGTTGCTGCATGAGGGCTTTCTCTAGTTGTGGTGAGCGGGGGCTACTCTTCGTTGTGGTTTACAGGCTTCTTGTGGTGGTGGCTTCTCTTATGGCCGAGCACAGGCTCTAGTAGTGTGGGCTTCAGTAGTTGTGGCATGCGGGCTTAGTAGTTGTGGCTCGCGGGCTCTAGAGCGCACGCTCGCAGGCTCAGTAGTTGTGGTGCATGGGCTTAGTTGCTCCACGGCATGTGGGATCTTCCTGGACCAGGGCTCGAACCTGTGTCCTGTGCATTGGCAGGTGGATTCTTAACCACTGCGCCACCAGGGAAGCCCAAGATAATGTATTTAAAGCAGTGAATAGTAGCTTTTGCTGTTATAACTTATTGCTTTTATTTTCAAATCTATCAAGACAGACGACATATTAGGCCCTCAGGAGTGCGCAGGTTTGGTTCTGGCTCCCAGTTTGCTCCAGTTTTCCTGAAACCAGCATTCTAAAGTTGTGCATTGAAAAATGAGGTCTGAGATTTTTTTGTCATTGAAGGTGGGGGTAAAAAGGATGAGGCTCTCTACACATTCAATGCAATCCCTATCAAACTACCAATGGCATTTTTCACAGAACTAGAACAAAAAATTGCACACTTTGTATGGAAACACAAAAGACCCTGAATAGCCAAAGCAATTTTGAGAAAGAAAAACGGAGCTGGAGGAATCAGGCTCCTGGACTTCAGACTATACTACAAAGCTACAGTAATCAAGACAGTATGGTACTGGCACAAAGACAGAAATATAGATGAATGGAACAGGATAGAAAGCCCAGAGATAAACCTACACACATATGGTCACCTTTTTTTTTTTTTTTGGCGGTACACGGGCCTCTCACTGTTGCGGCCTCTCCTGTTGCGGAGCACAGGCTCCGGACACGCAGGTTCAGCGGCTATGGCTCATGGGCCAAGCTGCTCCGTGGCATGTGGGATATTCCCGGACTGGGGCACGAACCTGCGTCCCCTGAATCGACAGGCAGACTCTCAACCACTGCGCCACCAGGGAAGCCCGGTCACCTTATTTTTTTATAAAGGAGGCAAGAATATACAATGGAGAAAAGACAGCCTCTTCATTAAGTGGTGCTGGGAAAACTGGACAGCTACATGTAAAAGAATGAAATTAGAACCATACACAAAAATAAATTCAAAATGGATTAAAGACCTAAATGTAAGGCCAGACACTATAAAACTCTTAGAAGAAAACATAGGCAGAACACTCTATGACATAAATCACAGCAAGATCCTTTTTGACCCACCTCCTAGAGAAATGGAAGTAAAAACAAAAATAAACAAATGGGACCTAATGAAACTTAAAAGCTTTTGCACAGCAAAGGAAACTATAAACAAGACGAGAAGACAACCCTCAGAATGGGAGAAAATACTTACAAATGAAGCAACTGACAAAGGATTAATCTCTAAAATTTACAAGCAGCTCAATATCAAAAAAACAAACAACCCAATCCAAAAATGGGCAGAAGACCTAAATAGACATTTCTCCAAAGAAGATATACAGATTGCCAACAAACACATGAAAGGATGCTCAACATCACTAATCATTAGAGAAATGCAAATCAGAACTACAATGAGGTATCACCTCACACCAGTCAGAATGGCCACCATCAAAAAATCTACAAACAATAAATGCTGGAGAGGGTGTGGAGAAAAGGGAACCCTCTTGCACTGTTGGTGGGAATGTAAATTGATACAACCACTGTGGAGAACGGTATAGAGGTTCCTTCAAAAACTAAAAATAGAACTACCATACAACCCAGCAATCCCACTACTGGGCATATACCCTGAGAAAACCATAATTCAAAAAGAGTCATGTACCACAAAGTTCACTGCAGCTCTTTTTACAATAGCCAGGACATGGAAGCAACCTAAGTGTCCATCGACAAAGAAGATGTGGCACATATAAACAATGGAATATTACTCAGCCATAAAAAGAAACGAAACTGAGTTATTTGTAGTGTGGTGGGTGGACCTAGAGTCTGTCATACAGAGTGAAGTAAGTTAGAAAGAGAAAAACAAATACCGTATGCTAACACATATATATGGAATCTAAAAAAAAAAAATGGTTCTGAAGAATCTAGGGGCAGGACAGGAATAAAGAAGCAGACATAGAGAATGGACTTGAGGACGTGGGGAGGGGGAAGGGTAAGCTGGGATGAAGTGGGAGAGTGGCATTGACATATATACACTACCAAATGTAAAATAGATAGCTAGTGTGAAGCAGCTGCATAGCACAGGGAGATGAGCTCGGTGCTTTGTGACCACCTAGAGGGGTGGGATACGGAGGATGGGAGGGAGACGCAAGAGGGAGGAGATATGGGGATACATGTATGTGTATAGCTCATTCACTTTGCTATAAAGCAGAAACTAACACAACATTGTAAAGCAAGTACACTCCTGTAAAGATGTTAAAAAAAAGAAAAGATGAGGCTCTCTTGATAAACCTTTAGCCAGACACATCAAGAAAAAGAGGGAAAGGACTCAAATCAATAAAATTAGAAATGAAAAAGGAGAAGTTACAGCAGACACCACAGAAATACAAAGCATCGTAAGAGACTACTACAAGCAGCTCTGTGCCAATAAAATGGACAACCTGGAAGAAATGGACAAATTCTTAGAAAGGTATAACCTTCCAAAACTGCACCAGGAAAAAATAGAAAATATGAACAGACCAATCACAAGTAATAAAATTGAAACTGTGATTTAAAATCTTCCAACAGGAGCTTCACTGGTGGCACAGTGGTTAAGAATCTGCCTGCCAATGCAGGGGACACAGGTTCGAGCCCTGGTCTGGGAAGATCTCACATGGCGCGGAGCAATGAAGCCCGTGCACCACACCTGCTGAAGCCCACATGCCTAGAGCCCATGCTCCTCAACAAGAGAAGCCACTGCAATGAGAAGCCTGCGCACCATAACAAAGAACAGCCCCTGCTCGCCGCAACTAGAGAAAGCCTGCATGCAGCAACGAAGACCCAACGCAGCCAAAAATAAATGAGAAAAAAACCCACAAAAGAATCACATATTAAAAAATATATGTATATTCCAACAAACAAAAGTCCACGACCAGATGGCTTCACAGGTGAATTCTGTCAAACATTTAGAGAAGAGCTAACACCCATCCTTCTCAAACTCTTCCAAAAAACTGCAGAGAAAGGAGCACTCTCAAACTCATTCTGTGAAGCCACTATCACCCTGATAACAAAACCAGATAAAGATGTCACAAAAAAAGAAAACTACAGGCCAATATCACTGATGAATATAGAGCAAAATCCTCAACAAAATGCTAGCAAACAGAATCCAACAGCACATGAAAAGAATCATACATCACGATCAAGTGGGATTTATCCCAGGGATGCAAGGATTCTTCAATATACGCAAATCAATTAATGTGATATACCATATTAACAAACTGAAGAAGAAAACACCATATGATCATCTCAAGATGCAGAAAAAGCTTTTGACAAAATTCAACACCCATGTATGATAACTCTCCAGAAAGTGGGCATAGAGGGAACCTACGTCAACATAATAAAGGCCATATACGGGGCTTCCCTGGTGGCGCAGTGGTTGAGAGTCCGCCTGCCGATGCGGGGGACGCGGGTTCGTGCCCCGGTCTGGGAGGGCCCTGCATGCCGCAGAGCGGCTGGGCCCGTGGGCCGTGGCCGCTGGGCCTGCGCGTCCAGAGCCTGTGCTCCGCGACGGGAGGGGCCACGGCAGTGGGAGGCCCGCGTACCGAAAAAATAAAAAATAAAGGCTATATACGACAAACCCACAGCAAACATCATTCTCAATCGTGAAAAACTGAAAGCATTTCCTCTAAGATCAGGAAAAGGACAAGGATGTCCACTCTCGCCACTATTATTTAACATAGTTTTGGAAGTCCTAGCCACGGCAATCAGAGAAGAAATAGAAATAAAAGGAATACAAATTGGAAAAGAAGAAGTAAAACTGCCACTGTTTGCAGATGACGTGATACTATACATAGAGAATCCTAAACATGCCACCAGAAAACTACTAGAGCTGATCAATGAATTTGGCAAAGCTGCAGGATACAAAATTAATGCACAGAAATCTCTTGCATTCCTATACACTAATGATGAAAAATCTGAAAGAGAAATTAAGGAACCACTCCCATTTACCACTGCAACAAAAAGAATAAAATACCTAGGAATAAACCTACCTAAGGAGACAAAAGACCTGTACGCAGAAAACTGTAAGATACTGATGAAAGAAATCAAAGATGACACAAACAGATGGAGAGATATACCATGTTCTTGGATTGGAAGAATCAATATTATGAAGATGACCATACTACCCAAAGCAACCTGCAGATTCAATGCAATCCCTATCAAATTACCAGTGGCATTTTTTTACAGAACTAGAACATAAAATCTTAAAATGTGTATGGAGCCACAAAAGACCCTGAATAGCCAAAGCAGTCTTGAGGGAAAAAAACGGAGCTGGAGGAATCAGACTCCCTGACTTCAGACTGTACCTCAAAGCTACAGTAATCAAGACAATATGGTACTGGCACAAGAACAGAAATATAGATTAATGGAACAGGATAGAAAGCCCAGAGATAAACCCATGCACCTGTGGTCAACTGATCTATAGCAAAGGAGGCAAGAACATACAATGGAGAAAAGAGAGTCTCTTCAATAAGTGGTGCTGGGAAAACTGGACAGCTACATGTAAAAGAATGAAACTGGAACATTCCCTAACACCATACGTAAACAAATCAAAGGACAAAGGATTAATCTCCAAAATATATAAACAACTTATGCAGCTCAATATTAAAAAAACAAACAACTCAATCCAAAAATGGGCAGAAGTCCTAAATAGACACTTCCCCAAAGAAGAGAGAAGAAGCACATGAAAAGCTGCTCAACATCACTAATTATTAGAGAAATGCAAATAAAAACTACAATGAGGTATCACCTCACACCGGTTAGAATGGGCATCATCAGAAAATCTACAAACAACAAATGCTGGAGAGGGTGTGGAGAAAAGGGAACCCTCTTGCACTGTCGGTGGGAATGTAAATTGATACAGCCACTATGGAGGACAGTATGGAGGTTCCTTAAAAAACTAAAAATAGAAATACCAGATTTCTAGAATTCTAGAATTACCAGAATTACCAGATGGCCCAGCGATCCCATTACTGGGCATATACCCAGAGAAAACCATAATTCAATAAAACACATGCACCCCAATGTTCATTGCAGAACTATTTGCAATAGCCAGGTCATGGAAGCAACCTAAATGCCCATCGACAGACGAATGGATAAAGAAGATGTGGTACATATATACAATGGAATATTACTCAGCCATAAAAAGGAATGAAATTGGGTCATTTGTAGAGACGTGGATGGATCTAGAGACTGTCATACAGAGTGAAGTAAGTCAGAAAGAAAAACAAATATCGTATATTAATGCATATATGTGGAACCTAGAAAAATGGTACAGATGAACTGGTTTGTAGGGCAGAAATAGAGACACAGATGTAGAGAACAAATGTATGGACACCAAGGGGGGAAAGTGGCACGGGGGAGTGGTGGTGGTGGGACGAATTGGGAGATTGGGATTGACATATATATGCTAATATGTATAATATAGATAACTGATAAGAACCTGCTGTATAAAAAAATAAAATTAAATTAAAAAATTTTTTTAAAAAAAGGATGAGGTTCTCTAAGTACTTCAAGGCACCTTACTGACTTGATTCAGAGAGATGTCACTAGTGCAGTGCTTTATAACCAGGGGTGTCTACAGGGACAATAACAGGGATGAAGAGCTGAGTTTTTTTCAGTATTTACCAACACCTAACCTAGGAAGTTAATACATGTAATAAGACCAAATAAGTCTGGTTTCCTTGCTCTTGCTAGGATGTAATTTAAATGCTTTATTGTCACTTTGAGAATTTGAGAATCTTAAGCAGAAGTTCTGACATAATTTTTAATAATTAAAAATGGGAACATAAATAAATGCGATTTTTATTTTTGGCAGATAGTCTATCAAAACATGAGGCTTATGGTAGAAACGTGATAAAAGGGACTTGTGCTGGTAAAATTTGGAGGCATTCTTGTCCATTTTGTAGATGTATAAACTGAAACCCAGGGAGGTGAGATGACTGTCCCAGGGTCACACAGCAAGATAGTGGTAGAATGGAGAATGGAACTCTGGTTTCCTGATTCTGGACTATTTTAAAATATGTTGCACATAAAATATTTCAGACACACACACAAAACTATAAAAAATTATACAATGATCAAACATGTCCCTACAACCAGCCTAAGAAAGAAAACATTGCCAGTACAGTTGAAGCCCTCCTGGGCACCTCTCTTTGATCACATGCCCTTCCTCTTCTACTCCCCTCTCCACCCCATTCCCACCACCACCAAGGTGTAAGCACTATCCTGAAGTCAGTGTTTAATCCCATGTGTCTCTTGCTGCAGTATATGCTTTTTAGTGCCTTCTTGACCTACGTCTGCTCCCCCATCTCTCACCCAGTATTGCTCCCCATCAGTCTAAAGCCAGCCTAAGAATGAGAGAAGTTTTATAGTGGGAAGAGGGAAAACCCATAGAAAAGTCCTCCCTAGTCTCACAGATTAGTCCCAAGTGAGGGTCTGCTCTCCCATTTTACCCCTTTTCCATCTGTAATCACACAGCTCCCTTGAGCTGGGAATAATGGACTGGCCATCTGAGCCACATGTTGGTTTGGGGCCTGAAGGAATATATTTTTTCTCGTTTCTAAAATACCAATTTCTTGTCATGGGAGCTCCACATCTCAAACAGGAGTATAAGCAAAGGTTTGGGAACCCAGACAGACCAAGCCCACTGAAGGAGGAAGCAGCCAGAGAGGGAAATCAATTGCCGATGGATAAATAAATAGCCTGGCCTCAGGGACCAAAGTTCTTATTGACACAGCCTCCCAGTGTTTACCTGGGAAGTGGGGGAGAGAGCCACCTACTGCTTACCCCCATACACACGCCACCTTTCCTCGGAGCACTGTGCCTGGCAGGGCACCAGATCAGAGCACCCTCCCAAGTTTAGGGCAGTGCCAGAGGTGGTAACTCTTGTGGTTATTGCAAACCTTGAGCTTCAGCTGTGTCTCAAGAGGTCACCACAGTCTAAGCTGGGCTCTCCTACCCTCCTCATCCTAGGGCTCCTCCTCCTTGCTCTACTTTGGGAACCCCTGTTGATAATAATGCATGCAATGGGAAGACTGGGACAAGAGAACGAGAATTTAGCCCCACCCCTGCCTCTAACTTCTGTATGTCATTGACATCTCAGCAGTTTCCTTTTCTGTGAGAGCAGACTTGGAGCCATAAGGTTCCTCTGTAGCTCTGAGTCTGCAGCCTTCAGGTGTGCTTCCCTTCCTGTCTTTTTCATTTTATTTGCATTATTGTTTGCATGTGGTTCCACATTATGTGTTAGTTTGTACTTTTACCCCTTAGGCCTGAAATAACTTTCCTCCAGTTGTCACTTGGTATAGTAGAAGAGCACTGGACTGTGGGAGTCAGGACACCTGGACTCTGGTTCTACCACTGCCTGGTTATATAACCCTGGGCGAGTCACTTAGCTTCTCCACATCTGTTTGTTCCTCTGCACAGTGGGGTTGATATTTGTCTCGTCCAGCTTTTATGGGCTTGTTAGGATCAAATGAGACTGTGTATGTGAAATTACTGGGGAAGAGGCCAGAGTATATTTTCGTAGGCTTTTAGGACAGGCAGACCAATCCTTGAATACCGCCTCTGCCATTTACTGACAGTTCACCTCTTTGAGCCTGTTTTTCCATTTATAAAATAGGACCAAACCCTACCTCAGGTGTGTGAGGATAAACGACACCAGGTACTTAAAGCACTGAGAATAGTGTCCGGCACGTTGTTAAGCATCCAGTGGATGACAGTATAGGTCTCTGTTCTTCACTTCCTTGTTGGCCAGCTGGAGTGAGGTCCAGGAACAAACCCAGGCTGGAATAAGAGGCTGTATTTTTCTCCCTCAGGAATGAACCAACATTTTCCAAGTATTTACTTGCTAAATGCTTCCCCATATAAGATTTCTATCAATCTTCTCAACAATTGGGTAAGGTGGATGTCATTATTGCTAGTTATAGATAATGAACGAAAGCTCAACAAAGTTAAGTGACTGGACCCAGTCACACAGCCAGTAAGTAGTAGAACCTGGACAAGAACCCAAGCCTTCTGAATCCAAATTCTGCATTTTTTCCATCAGCTCATAAATATGTAAACAAAAACTAAAGGAAATTGTGGAAACTAACCTTTTCCTATGTTTTTTCAAGTTAACGTTGGTGAGGACTGTCCGGTATTTGATGGCCTCTTTGAGTTCTGTCAGCTATCTACTGGTGGCTCTGTGGGTAAGGAATATACATCCCTCCTTAAAGGCTGTGCTGGGTTGTACTAGTGAGGTCTGTCTTTTAGGCCACTATCCCAGTGAGGCTGACCTGTGACCATGTAAAATGGTCCTGTGAGTTTTTACCTGAGGTCTTGAAAATGTCCTGGTTTAGTCCCAGCCCAGGTTCAATCTGACATGGTACAGACAGGTGTCCTTGGCTGTCCTCTCCTACCAAGACATCCTATATACAGGAACTCTCTGCAGACCTCATGGGCTTGTTGAGATGCTGTACATAAAAGTAACTTGTGAACTGCACAGTGCTATAAAAATGGGAAGTGTCATCATCTGTCTTACAAAAGAGTATGGTAATTACCTTTGGAGGTCAGAAATACTCCCCACGCATCTCCCACTTCCATTTGTAATGTCTAGATTACCTCCAGGATCACTCTACGCTTTCTTTTTTTTTTCTTTTAAAATTTAGGAAGTTTTTTTTTTTTTTTTAATTAATTAATTTTGGCTGCACTGGGTCTTAGTTGCAGCGTGCGGGATCTTTAGTTACGGCATGCATGCGAGATCTAGTTCCCCAACAGGGGATCGAACCTGGGCCCCCTGCATTGGGAGCGTGGAGTCTTACCCACTGGACCACCAGGGAAGTCCCACTCTACCCTTTTTTAACAAATGTTTATTTTTCTATGATCATTGTTTTTTCTCCTCCCCCCTCGCTACCACCTCCTAATGTAATCTCAGAAAACAAAGAAGTGCACAGGGAAAAAAACTGACTACAATCACACTGTCCACAGATAACCATCATTACCATTTTGGTGTTTGTACATCCATGCTGTTTTCTGTGTGCATATATCTGGACATAACATATATACATCTGTATTTTACAAAAAATGTGTCATATATATGTACAGTTTTGTGCCTACATTTTTTACTCAGTAAATCATTTTATTTATTTAATTTTTTAATTTATTTATTTTTGGCCACTCCATGTGGCTTGGGGGATCTTAGTTCCCTGACCAGGGCTTGAACCCCGGTCCCCAGCAGTGGAAGCGTGGAGTCCTAACCACTGGACCGCCAGGGAATTCCCTCTATGTTTTTTTTTGTTTGTTTGTTTTTTTGGGGTACACGGGCCTCTCACTGCTGTGGCCTCTCCCGTTGTGGAGCACAGGCTCCGGACACGCAGGCTCAGCGGCCATGGCTCACGGGCCCAGCCGCTTCGTGGCATGTGGGATCTTCCCGGACCGGGGCACGAACCTGTGTCTCCTGCATCGGCAGGCGGACTCTTAACCACTGCGCCACCAGGGAAGCCCCTCTTCAAAACGTTTTGACCATGCACCACATTTAGAAGTATTTACACTTGCAATCCAGGTTATGCATGCATGTGCACAACACCCTCTCTCACTCTGAAGCCAGTTTCACAAAACAGTGGTTACCTTTACTATTATTCTGATATTTTTATTCTAGTCTGTCTCATTTAAAAATATATATACTAATCATAACCCATTAAACCAGTTTTAAGGCCTACTAGTGAGTTACCACCTTCAGTTTGGAAAACAGTTTTTTTAGAGTAGCCAATATCATGTTTATTCCTATTGGAATAGGGTAGGGGGAGAGGACTGGCTTGTGAATTGTACAATACAGCTGTTGAATAGGCAGGTCCTACCTCTCACTGGGTTCCCTTGGCTTCTTGGAGGAAAGGGAGAGAGTGGCTTGATAACAGGCTTGTGTTCTTTCTTCCCACGTCCAGCAAGTGCCGTGAAACTTAATAAGCAGCAGACGGACATCGCTGTGAATTGGGCTGGGGGCCTACACCATGCAAAGAAGTCCGAGGCATCTGGCTTCTGTTACGTCAATGAT
Source organism: Tursiops truncatus (assembly GCF_011762595.2). Lineage (NCBI taxonomy): Eukaryota > Metazoa > Chordata > Mammalia > Artiodactyla > Delphinidae > Tursiops > Tursiops truncatus. The sequence goes on along the minus strand of NC_047034.1, from coordinate 158,449,681 downwards.
ATCGTCTTGGCCATCCTGGAACTGCTAAAGTATGCCTTCCTGGCCTTGTCTCTTGGAGGAGCACCTTAGGCCAGGTTCCCATTTCCCCCTCCCCCGGGCTTGCCTCCCTAGTTTGCTTTTCCTAGCAGTGTGCTGGCTAGGATGTGTTCGGTGAGTGTCTCTGGCCATCCTCTCCTTGACGGGGTCTTGATTTGATCTGAGCCCACGGCAAGATCAGGGGCAGGCGCTGCTCAGATCCTGCCTCCAGAGTGTCCCTGTGTGGCTGGAGTTGACCCTGGCTGTAGAGTAGGAAGATCGGACTTGATCGGCTTGGTCAGGCCTCTGGAGACACCCTGCCGCTCTTCCACCTTCCTTCAGCCAGTTTCCGCGTCTCTGGTGCTTAGAGATACCTGAGGGAGGCAGCCAGCCCGGTAAGCTGGGACCTGGCGCCCTTGGCGCGTCCCACTCCCAAAGAGCCCCCAGAACCCCCTGACCCCCTTCTGATCCTAGGTATCACCAGAGGGTGCTGTATATTGACATTGATATTCACCACGGCGATGGCGTGGAAGAGGCCTTCTATACCACAGACCGAGTCATGACTGTGTCCTTTCATAAATATGGAGAGTACTTCCCAGGAACTGGGGACCTACGGGTGAGAACTCCCTTCAGGGGCCAACCAGCTCACCCTCAGCTGCCAGCTCTTAACTCTCCTATCTCATGTCACCAAAAACCACTTCCTGCGTCTTCTGCCATTCAGAATACCACACCCCAGCCTGGGACACCTGCCATGGTCTCTTTCCCTCTCTTATTCTGGAGGAAGGGAATGATGGTACATAAAGGGTTGGAAGGGATGGGGGTCTCCTGACTATTGCACTTCCCTCCTGGCCACAGCTGAGTTGCATTATACTATTCACATGTCCCAGACAGCTTGAATTTTAGGCTAGAAACATCAGGTTCTCTCCCACGGGCTAGGAATTGGGACCTTTATGGACCATCTCAAGGGTTCTTAATGTTTTTAGGTTACCCTCCCCTTTGACCATCTGACTGAAAGCTATGTACTCTCTCCCCATAAGTACATGAAATTTTACATTTGTTATCAAATAGTTAATAGATGCCTTCTCCTACTGAAGCCCATCCATGGACCTCAGGATAAGAATCCCTGGAAACTGATTCATTAAACTATTCTGCTTTGTGAGAGCATGAATACAATGAAACCAGCCATTTTGCCATGCCAGTGGCCCTTGGGTGAAAAAGTGGCACTAATTCAGTTGTTTGCTGTGGCAAGCATCATAATAACTGAGCCTTTCCAATTTTGAAGAATTCTTCTTCCGTTTCTGCTTTCCTTCCACACCTCCCTAGAGAGGAGAGTGGTGGGTAGAGGAGTGAGCAGTAAAGCGCTCTGGAAAGGAAAGGGTTGTCGTGGGGTGGGTGTTATTTCTATGGTCCAGCCCCCAGCCACCTTTAACCCAGTCCAGGGGGAGAGGTCTCATGCTGTGTGGTAGGATATTCAGTCTCTGGTTCCATAAATGATTCTCAGCCTGGGTGCAGACTCAGTGGTGTGTCCAGAGACGTGAGCTAGACTTGTTCCACCAGTGAGGGGAATGGTGCTAACCTGCTCTGTCCCTGGCCCACCTCATGGGCCCAGCTTATCTCTCTTAGAACCACTGCTTCTTTCCTTAGCCTTCCAGCCCTCATCCTTGAACTTCCTCCTAGCTTCATCATCTTTCAGTTTTACTTTAATGTGCTTCTTGATTAGGATATTGGGGCTGGCAAAGGCAAGTATTACGCTGTTAACTACCCGCTCCGAGATGGGATTGATGACGAGTCCTATGAGGCCATTTTCAAGCCGGTAAGTGGCTTAGGCTTATCCACCACTGGGCTATAAACAGGATTGATCTAAGGGAGGGGTAGCAAAACACCTCCAGTGTACTTCGGGATCTCTCCCCACTGAGAGGCTGGCTGGAAATGAGATGTGTTTGAACCCTGGATTGCATGCTGTGTGGCCAGTTAGGGGAACAAAATTCATCCAGATATTTACTGATGCCTTCTGTGGGTCAGGCCCTCTGCTGGATATAAGAATAGCTAAGACATGATCCATGCCCTTGAAGACCTCACAGTCTGTGGTGTGGGAGGCAAGCACATCCCTGACAGCATGTGGTCAGTGCTGTTTTTGAGGGATGAACATGGGCTGGGGAAAGCGTAGTCAAGATGATTTCACAGAGGTAGTGACATTTGAGCTGGACTTTGAGAAATGAGGAGTTACCCATGTGAAGGAGGCGGGGGCTGGAGGGGAGGGGTGGCATTCAGCAGAGGGAACAGCACCAGCAGAAGCATAGAGGTGCCAATACGTGGTATGTAGGCCAGTATGATGTGAGGGAGGAGTGTTGAAGGATGTGGCGGGAAATGTTTGTCGGGGTCAGTATTTCAAAGGTAGCCTTGAATGCCATGCTGAGGAGTTAAATCTTCACCTGTAAGCAATAAGGAACCATTACTAGAGTAGTAACCTAGTTAGGTTAGGTTAGGTAGTCGTTTAGCAAACACCAGGTGCCTACTGTGTACCTTGTAGTAAGGGCAACAGAAAAGCCTAAGTTATGGTCTCTGTCCTCAGTTACATTAGAATCTAGTGAGAATGAGATAAACAAAAGTGAAGCGCCTCCTCACAGCGTAAGGCTCCAAGTCTGCAGGGCCAAATGCATAGAGCAGACGCAGCTAAGGGCTGCCTCAGAGGGGCTTCTTGGAGCAACGAAAGGAGGGCGAGATCTAGGGAATTGACAAGGAGGTTGTCTTAGGCTCCTTATTAGAGCTAGAAGGCTCTTGGAGATCCTCTCAAATTGGAAAACTGAACAAATTGGGGAAATGAGAAGCCCAGGCTTGTACTCCCTTTTCTCTGAGGGAGAGTGGAAAGGTAGGAGTGAGTGATAAGGAGCCGAAGAAAGTGCTGCACCCACACTTTTCAGCCTGAACCTCAAATAGCTTTTCTTGAGGCTGGTAGTGACCAGGTTGTGTCCTTTCAGGTCATGTCCAAAGTAATGGAGATGTTCCAGCCCAGTGCAGTCGTCTTACAGTGTGGCTCTGACTCCTTGTCTGGTGATCGGTTAGGTTGCTTCAATTTGACCATCAAAGGTGAGGCCAGGTAGCACAGAGACGGGAGGGCAGGGTCCTGCTGGGTGCTCCTGCAACTTGGCACACCTTCTCCCACCAAAGGGCACGCCAAGTGTGTGGAATTTGTGAAGAGCTTCAACCTGCCTATGCTGATGCTGGGAGGAGGTGGCTACACCATTCGTAATGTCGCCCGGTGCTGGACATACGAAACAGCTGTGGCCCTGGACACAGAGATCCCTAATGGTAATAGCTGCAGGGCCAGATTGGGCTGGGCAGCGCAGGAGCTCACGTGCCCCTTTCCCATTGGCTCTACAACCTCTCCTCTTCAGAGTCTGATTCTCCTGCTATCCTCTTGTGGTTTTCAGACCGTAGCTGTCAGTTTTTTTCTGAGTCCTTTAGTTGACCCTGTCCCCTGTCCCTCAGCTGCTGGTCTGGACAAAATTATCAGTGCTTATCTATAGCTTTGGAATTCATACTCTGTAGGGTAACTGGGGTAGTGACTGAGGGAGTGCTCGCAATGAATATTGCCTAAATTTTTCTAAACCAGGGGCTTCAGCCTGCTTCATACACACACACGTGCACGTATGCACACAAACACACCACTGGTGTGGACACTGGAGAATGGCTTTAAAAAAAATTGAAATCCTATAGGTACCCAAGCCTCACCCTATCTTGGAGGCATGCTTCTCTGTTTGATAGTTGGGCTCACAGGTCCAGATAAACCTACAGATGCTTTTCTCAGGGTCCCATGGTGGCCAGTCTCTTAACTCTCTCACCCTCTGCCCCAATTAGAGCTTCCATACAACGACTACTTCGAATACTTTGGACCAGATTTCAAACTTCACATCAGTCCTTCCAATATGACTAACCAGAACACTAATGAGTACCTGGAAAAGATCAAGTGAGTATATCCTCCCCCACACCCCTAACAACATTCCAGGCTCTGGTTGGTCCTTGACCAGAGCCCAGCCACCTCTCTACCATTGGCCATAGACAGCGACTGTTTGAGAACCTGAGAATGCTGCCCCACGCGCCTGGGGTCCAAATGCAGGCCATTCCTGAGGATGCCATTCCAGAGGAGAGTGGCGATGAGGATGAAGAAGACCCTGACAAGCGCATTTCAAGTAAGACCGAGACCCAGGGGCCTCCACCTTCCTACTCCGCAGGCAGTTTTGACTTCCCTCCACTGTTCCTGGCTCCACATTCTCCCCAAGCTGCCCACCTGTTGAGAAACCCAAGTACCTGTGCCTGTAGGGATAATTTAGAGGGTCCAGGTCCCCTTCCCTTGGTGTCTTTTGGGGGAACATGCAAGAAAGCGCTGGGCAGACCCTGAGATAAAGAATCTGCTCTCCCACCCATATTTTCCATTACTTCCCAGTCTGTTCCTCGGACAAACGAATTGCCTGTGAGGAAGAGTTCTCCGACTCTGACGAGGAGGGAGAAGGCGGTCGCAAGAACTCTTCCAACTTCAAAAAAGCCAAGAGAGTCAAAACAGAAGATGAGAAAGAGAAAGACCCAGAAGAGAAGAAAGGTGGGTTTGGGTTGGGCCAGGACTTGGATCTTGAGCCCCAGGCCCTGGAGGAGGAATTTATGTAGGGCACTGGGAGGAGGGAGCTGACTCAGGCCCTGCCAGCTCCTTAGGGCTCTTCTTTAGCTACTTGGGCCTTTCACTGGTTCCCAGAAGTGGCAGGGCCCACAAAAGAATGAAACTCAATTCGTCATCTTCACTGGCTGATTGAGCCCTGCCAGGCTCCAGAGCCAGGGACATGCCTGGGCTCCCCGTGGTCGGGAGCATGGCTCTCACATACCACCCAAGACCTTTTCTCAGTGCTTCACCCCAGTTTCCCAGGGGGCTGCCTCCACCCACCGGGTTCAGGCTGTAGCAGGCTGGGAAACCGGTCCAACCTGTTTGTCCTCTGCAGGGCTCGCTGGGAGGGCCTGGGATGGGCTTTTCTCTCTTTTGTATGTCCAGTGAGCTGTAGTGTTGGGGAAGGGGTTTCAAAGTGGAGATCCCATGGGTCTTTCCAGAGGGGCTGCCCTTGGCCATCCCTGCACTCTTATGTTCTAGAAGTCACAGAAGAGGAGAAAACCAAGGAGGAGAAGCAAGAAGCCAAAGGGTGAGGAAGGAGCTGTCTATCATCTCCCTGGCATTGGAGCACCAGCCCCTTTGTCCCACCACGCTGAGAGGGAAGGCGCAGGGACAGCTGGTCCAGCTTACAAAGGCCTCTTTCAGGGACCAGTCTGTCTGTCTCTGCAGTTCTAGGCAGAGCTAGGAAGCCCCAGCCTTTAGCAGTCACCTGGGCAGCCGGGGTCCTGTGGAAGTCATTGTACCCACACTTTTGCCTTAAAGCCTCTAGGGTGGGTTATCTCATGCCAATCTCTGCTCTCTCCACAGGGTCAAGGAGGAGGTCAAGTTGGCCTGAACAGACCTCTCCAGTTCTGGCTTCTTGCCAAGTTCCCCACCTTTATCCCACAACCCCTCAGATTTTATATTTTCTATTTCTCTGTGTATTTATATAAAAATATATTAAATATAAATATCCCCAGGGACTAGACAGGAACCAGGGCCCTGAGCTCAGGGCACACGTGTTAGGTGAGCTTTTCTAGTAGCTGCCTTGCCACCCATCCCTCCCGAACTCTTTAATTTTGAACCATAACGGATGCCAGGTCTGGGTGGAAGGGATACACTTAAAGCAGCCATAGGACAAAATCTTGAAGTGCCTGCTTTGAAAAGGTGCCCTTATTGAGCATTTTAGAAGGGGTGGCTGGGTCTTCAGGGACTCCCTGTTGTTCTCAGGCTCTTGTCATCAGCCATTCTTAGATTGATTCTGTTCTCATACCTTCCCACTGGCCCCCAGTGAGCCAAGAAACTCACACTGCCTGCCCTCTCTGTCCTCCCCCCAATTCTGCAGATGAAGATTGGTAGTCTAGTTTCCTTTTTGAGATACTATTTTCATTTTTGTGAGAATCTTTGTAATAAAATGGTACATTTCTACACCCTCCTGAGCTTGTCTCCTAGTAGTATCCCTGGGTTCATTTCGACTCCACTTCCCTGCCCTTCTGGTGTCCATGAGGATCTGGGCAACCCCTCAAAAACAAAAGAACCCCACAAACTTACCTGTCTCAGTCCCCCCTCAAGGTTTGAGGTAGACCAGTCTTCTCACCCTACCCCAGAAGACCACTCATTAAAAAGCACCACTAAAGGGACGACATTTATTCCTTTTCCAAATGTTACAGTAAAACCAGGTGGAAGAGAATGGTTTTAGCAGTTAGAAAAAAAAAAATTACAAATCTGGGGTTTGGCCATTAAAAGTTATTTACAACAATGGGAGGGAAAAAAAAAAAAAAAGACAACAAGAAGTTGTTTCACATTACATACCTCCCCCCCACCCCAAAGCTTAATACTTGCTTACCAAGTCAAAAAAGAGACACAGTTGATTCACAAGCTGGAGGTTCGAACTTGAGTAAGACATTTAGAAAAACCTAGACAGGGGCAGTGTCCTCCCCAGCCCAGGGGCCACTAGGCCCAGCACAGGAGACTACAAACAACAGGGGAAGGTGGACACTCAGGGCGTGGGAGTAGGCACCCCCACCTCTGGCTCAGGGATTTGGGGAGTAAACAAAGCCTACTTGGAAAAGAACTGGGGAAGAAAACCAGCAACTGCCTTCTGCACAGGTGGGGACAGGGAAGGAGGCAGGGACAGGGGCAGGAGCATTTCACATCACTAACCTAACTTGGGAAACTGCAAGGGACCATCTTCGACTGGCCTTAAGAGGAAGACCAGATGGATGATGGGAGAATCCACAGGAGGGAGAGGAGGAGAGGGAACGTGGCTAGGGGGCAACAGCCCCTTCCTTTCTGGGCACAGGAAGGCAGCCAGGTCACCAGGTCCAGGCAGTGACCTCACAAGGACAGCACAGTTTTTGCAGCTTAGAGATCACCCACCTGCCCCCACCCAGCTACTCATTCTGCTCACTCGCTGGTGTAGGGCCACTCTCCGGCCCCGAGGGAGTGGATGGCTCTGCGGCCTGGGGCCCTGCCTCTTCTGTGTCTCCTCCCTTGGAGGCAGCGCTAGCCTCTGCCCCTTTGGCCTGGGGCTCCTGGCTCTCAGGGGTGGCAGCATCCTTCCCTTCCAGGGCAGTGCCTTCCTCGCTGCAGGCACCGATCTCCCCCTGCTCCTGCTCTTCCTCTGTGGGTGAGGAGGCAGACGAATCACCCCCTCCCTCCTTCCGATTTCTCTTGAAGGACAGGCCACTCAATTTGAAAGGCTTCTTGAAAGAGAATTTCTTCTTCTTCTTGGGGGTCTCCTTGGGGGGGACCTCCCCCTTGGCCTCAGCGCCCTGGCTAGGGGGTGCCGGCTCGATGGCATCACCAGTGGCCCCGGCTGCCTCCTCTGTTCCGTTCACGGGGGTCGACTCCCCTTCACCTTTGGGGGATAAGTCTCCATTGCTTTTCACGTGGCCGTTCTCCTGCAGGGCAGAGGAGACAGCAATGAGGGCCGGGGCTCTTACTCCCCTCCCCCAGCCCGCCTCTGACCTCTTCCACGCAACGGGGTCCCGACTCGTTCCGCCGCACCCCCAGAGCCTGGTTGTAACCTCACCCCACAGCCGGCATCCCGTCAAACCTCTCCCTCCTGCCCCGCACAGGCGCGCAGGGGCCGCGGCCGACAGGAGGCGCTGGGGTCCCGGGGCCCCCACCCACCTCCCCCGGGGCGCGCTCTCTATTCCGCGCAGGGCCGCCCGCGGCCGCGGATCCCGGGCTGGCGGGCGAGCCGTGCAGCCGATATTGGGCGGGAAGCCGCCCCGGGGCGCTGTTCCCCACACCTGGACGGCCTATTTTCCCAGCCTCCTGCTTTGTGTAAACGGCCCCCACCCACCTCAGGCTCTCCCCACCTCGCGGCTCCTCCCTAAAAAAAGCCGTGGGCTATCGAGGTCGAGTCTGCGGGGGGAGTGCCCTCCCCTCCGGCCCCCGCCCCGCGGCCCCCGGGCGCCCCCTTGGCGCGGCCCAGCAGCGCCTTTGTTCCCCGCGCGGCACTCCGGGCGGCCAGGGGGCAGCGCCGGGGGCCGAGGCCGCGAACAAAGAAGGCGGCGGGGCCCGGCCGGCGCCCCCTCCCCGCCCCTCCCCTTGCTTCGCCCGCGGGGGCTGCGGCGCCGAGAACAAAGGGACCGGGCGGGGGAGGGGGCGCCGCGTGTCCCGGGCCGGACAAAGCGCGCGGCCCCGGCCCGAGGCCCTACAGGGGGCGAGGTACGAGAGGAGGGGGACGAGTCGGGCCGTGCCGAGCGCACCCACCTGTCCGTTGACCTTAGCGGGGGAAGCGCCTGCTGCCTCCTCGGCGGTCACGTCGCCCCGGGGAGCCTTGGAGCTCTGGCTGCCCATGGTGGGGGTTCTGCTGGGGGGCGCCCGGAGCCGCCCCGGGCTCGCGCCGCAGGGGATAGTTCGGTCGGGTGGGCCTGGCCGGCGGAGGGGTGGGGCTCGCGCCTGAGGGGGAGGGGTGTCGGGGGGAAACCTAGCTGCACCCCCGCTCCGTGCCGGACCCGCTAGCAACACCCGCCGCCGCTCCGCTCCGCGCCAGAATGCCGCCCGCCGCCCGCCGAGCCGCCTATATATATGCGCCCGGAGCTCGGGGCGGGGCCGGACATTTAAATGAGCGCCCAATCGAGGGGCGGAGGCGGGCTCAAGTCGCGGGCCCCACTTGAGCGGTGGGCGACGCTGGCGGTCTGGTCTCCCCAACCCGCACGGCTACCGGGGGCAGGTGGGGTCCAGGGTGGGAAGGGGAGAGGCGGGTGCCTGAGGCGAGCCCAGAGGCGAGCCCAGAGGCGAGCTGGGTGGAGGGGGGCTCCTAGAGGAAAGAGGACAGAGCAGTCGTCCCTTCCTCTCACCGCCCACCTCTCAGGTGGACGCCCCAGCTCCTGGAGTGGCCCCCATCGCCTTGGTCCCGCATTGGCAGCCCCTGTCAGTCTCCCCCTAGAACTCTTCGAAGGGCTCACATGCCCAGACTCGTCAGCCGGCTGGTCCAGAGTTATTATGCTCCAGAGAATATGGTCATGGAAGTCGCAGGGCCCCAGCTGGGTTTTGTGCCCCCTCAGGCCGGGAGACCGGTCCGAGGTCCCGCCCACGTGCCTGCCTGTCCAGGGCAGCTTGGGAGGTTTGACCCACCGCAGGGTCACTCTGGTCAGACTGGTGAGGTCGTGCCTCATCCCTCCTCTCAGTCTCTTGGTGGCCCGTCACACTAAGCCCCCACAGATAAGCTCACCTTTGGTCCCTCCTGTTCTCAGCCTGAACCATGACAAAGTCCCATCTGGGGTGGTGCCGTGATCTTGAGGGGCATCTCCATCCCCATTTGAAAGCCGAGGAGCCTGAGGCTCAGAGACCTGGACATAATCTGTCTGACTTCGGTGCTCTCCCTTCACATCTGCTCCCCTACATCAGGGCTCCCCGAAGGGGGGGCGCTCAACAACCCTTAAAACACTCCAGTTCCTGAGGAGGAGGAGCCTTGGATGGCCCCTTCAGGACAGCCCCCAAGCTGCCCAGTCCAGCCGTCAGCCCCGCCTGAGTAGGGGAGCCCGGGGACAGGGGCAGGGGGGAGGAGGCTGGAGACTCTCCAGCTGGAGTCTCCTGCCACTCCCCCTAGCCCAGGCCAGGGGGAATCCCAGAGTCCTGGCTGGCCCCGGTTGTGTGTCTGGCTGCCTGCCCTCGGCCCCCAGGAGGAAGGGGATGGGGGCTGGAGGAAGCAAAGTGTTGCAAAAGCAAGGCTGTGTCCGGGACAGCTCAGCACGTCGCTCGCTTGCTCCTTCCCTCCTACAAGTATGGCCTCCTGGGAGGCCTGAGGCTGTGCGGTGTGGAGACACCCCAGGGACTGAGAAATCAGGAACTCCTACAGATCTGACAACAGAGGGGCGGGGCGGGCTGAGGTGGCTTCTACATACCAACTCACTCCTGTAGCCTCCATCCCCACCCCCACTCTGAGACTACAGAATACTCTCGGCTTCATTAGCACCCCCCATTTTACAGACTAGGACACTGAGGTTCGGAAAGGGAAAGTGACATGTCCAAGGGCACATAGCAGATACCAGTAGCTGAGGCTAAGAGTTTAGAGAGACCTGCAAAAAGGGGCTGGGGGCTGTAAGGAAAGTCCTGGAAGGAGTCTCTGTTGAGATCTGGGGCTGCCTGGTTAGCGTGGGAGGTGAGAAGAGCTAGCTTTGGGGAGAGGAAGGGACACCATGCCCCACGGCAACTCACTGACAGGATGGTGATTTCTCTACCCACTGCCACTAAGGGATGGACGTTGTGACCCACGTCTCTGTCTCGGCCACAATAGGGAGCCCACAATGCTGCCAGGCGCGGCCCGCACCGGCTGGCAGGGCTCAGATGGAGGGTGTGTGAGTCCTGGAGGAGTTGGAGTCCGAGGTTAGGAGCAGATGCTAAGGCTCCCGATTTCCAGGCGCTGCCCCGTGGGGATGAGAGGCAAATCGCCAGGATGATTCCAGGAGGACAGAGGAGCATCAGGGCTAAAGGATCCCGTGTCCCCAGAGCCCCAGAGGGAGGCTGGTCCACAGGGGAGCCCAAGCGTCCCCCACCAGACATCGAAGGAGGCTGGGGAGGGGGCACCTGGGAGCTGAATCCCTCAGCAAATCCAGGTGCCAGCCGAATCCGGCTTCTGGAAGAGGGAAGAGGCTTAGGATGCTGTGGGTGTGAGTGGGGGTGGTATCGCAGACCCCACGGCCTCCTCCATCCACACTCGGCTCCTTCCTCCCCAGCTGCTGCCCGCCCAGACAATGCGCCCATTGTTCTGTATCTCCAGGGGCCTGTGTGCAACTGTGTGTGTCTGTTTTTCTCTGTGTGTGACTGTGTATTGCTCGGTATCTGTCTGTGTGTGAGAGAGACTTTGTGACTCTGTGTATGTGTGTGTGTGTGTGACCAGGTGTGTACTTTTGTAGTTGTGTGAGTCTGCATCTTTGTTTGGCGATGTGTATTTAGGGTGAGAGAGAGAGCCTTGGTGACTCGCGATGACTTTCTGAGTCTTTCTGGGTATGTGCCTGTCTGTCCTTGAGGTTGTGTTGGTGACTGTGTCTGGCTGTGATCGGGTGTGTAACTATGAGTTATGTGCATAAGAGAGTGGCTACTTTGTGTTTGTGTGAGTGGCTGTGTGTGCCTCAGCCAGTCAGGTCGTGATGCTCAGGACCTCTGAGATGTGAGCTTTTGCCAGGGCAGAGTGGCAGGGGAAGGAGGAGTGGGGAAGACAGGGGGGCTCGAGTTTGGATGGCGGAAGCTGCAGAGTCTAGACTGTTTCGCACATCCCCCATCTGTCCCAGTTCTCCAGTAAAGGCTCAGACGCTGGTCCTGTCCTGAGATGCTCCTAGTCCCCATGGACAGAAGGGAATGGGACCCCGGGAGAGCACTGGGTGGGGCTGAAGGAGGGCAGGAGAGAGCACCGCCTCATAGAGAAGGCTGTGGGGACACTTTGAGGCCTCTGAGGAGGGCCCTGTGGTGGTGATCAGGTTAGATGCGAGGTGAGGGGTGAGGGCAGTATCTTGTCAGAAATGGAGGATGGGCCTTCCTAGGGGAGGGACCAGCATATGCCAAGGCCTGGAGAGGGGAGGAGACACCAGGGGATGGCCAGGTACCAGTGGAGGCCTCAGGAATGGTGACTTGGCACGGCACAGTTCCCAGCCCCAGGGTCCCCATCTCCTTCCAGGGAGCATCAGCTGGACTCGGAGACCTTAGTTCTGGCCCCAGGTCCGCCTCCTGCTTTTTTTTTTTTTTTTTTTGCGGTATGCGGGCCTCTCACTGTTGTGGCCTCTCCCATTGCGGAGCACAGGCTCCGGACGGGCAGGCTCAGCGGCCATGGCTCACGGGCCCAGCCGCTCCGCGGCATGTGGGATCCTCCCGGACCGGGGCACAAACCCGTGTCCCCTGCATCGGCAGGCGGACTGTCAACCACTGCGTCACCAGGGAAGCCCCCGCCTCCTGCTTTAACCGTAAGCCAGTCCTTTCTCCTCTTGGGCCTCAGTTTACTCATCTGCACAGTGACAGCTTGGCGTCTGTGATTCACATTCATGGAGACTGGAGTTCCTCCTTCTGCTCCTGCATGGCAGAGCGTCAGCTGTGAGTCACGCAGGGCCCCTGCCCTCAGGGCTTTCCTGGCAACACCTTACAAGGAAAAGAAAGAGCCAGAGCAGGGTCAGATGAGGGGCCTGTGCGGGGGGCACTGGGGATGGAGGAAGGGCTTCGAGGGCACAAAGGGGAACAGCAAATGGTTTGTGTGGGGTGGGGATGAAGGTAGAGGCCTTGTCTGGAGCAAGATTTAAGGGACAGGATCCTAGGATTTGGGGACTGGCTGGTACAGGGATGGGGGTGGGGATATGGGAGTGATGATGTTGTAGCCCACATTTCTGTTTTGGGTGACACCTGCCAAAATGGATCCATGACTGATATAGGGCATCAGAGGAAAAACAAACTTGGGAGGGAGTTGCTGAATCTAGCCTTGCTGAGTTGGAGGTGCCCAGGGAATATTTGGGGGGGACATCCAGGAGGAAGTCTGCAGTCTATATGCTTCAGCACATAGACATGTGATCATGTTTCCTGAGCCAAAGGCCAGGGCCCAAAGGCTAGGGTCTGGCTGGTGACCTTAAAGGGATAACAGATAGAAGGTTTTCAGCCAGAACTGACCCCAGGAAATCTGGATCTCTGGTTGCTGCTAGTAAGAGGGTGACTGGAACCAAGCAGTGCATGAGGTCACCCAGGAAGTCCCTGGGTGGTGGGAGCTCTGCCACTGGTGGGGCCAGCAGCAAGAGAGGGCCCTGGGAAGGGAGCCAGCAGGGAGGAGGAGGAAAAACCCTAGAGGACAGAATCATGAGATCCTTGACCACACGGGAGAGTTTTAAAAAGGTAGGAATGGGGACTTCCCTGGTGGCGCAGTGGTTAAGAATCCGCCTGCCAATGCAGGGGACAGTGGTTCGATCCCTGGTCTGGGAAGATCCCACATGCTGCGGAGCAACTGAGCCCATGCACCTCAACTACCGAGCCCGTGTGCCACAACTACTGAGCCCGAGCACCTACAGCCTGTGCTCCGCAGCAAGAGAAGCCACTGCAATGAGAAGCCCCGGCTCGCTGCAACTAGAGAAAGCTGGCGTGCAGCAACGAAGACCCAATGCAGCCAAAAATAAATAAGTAAAGTAAAAAATAAATAAATGTATTTTTTTTAAAAAAAGGTAGGAATGACCAACGGTGATAATAATCATAGCTGCCAGCATTGATTACATGCCTATTGTACACCAAGCCCTGTGCCAACTGCTTTCCATACGTTACCTCATGACCCGGTGAGCTGTGTGGCATCATTGTTCCCCCTTACACAGGAGGACACAAGCCCAGGGAGGCGGAGTGTTTATGTGAGCAGAAGAGGAGGAGGTCAGGACTAAGAGGGGCGTGGCCGTGCTGGGTTCAGCCGGGGCCTCCACAAAGGGTCCTGATGCTTCTGATTTGGGAGAAGCAGTTAGGGATGTCGGCAGGGAGAGGCAAGGCAGCTGCAGGGCTGGGATCCCTGGGACTTGACTCCCCAGCACCCTGGGCATGCTGGGTTCTGGCTTGTTTGTCAGCAGGACCCAGGTGTGCAGCCTTCCTGCCAGTCCTGGGCCTTGAACCTGGGTCTGGATACTGGGGCACCTCAGGGGCCCTTCACTGGGACCCACCATCCAACCAGTCACCACATGACAGAGACAAGGGATTCTGGAAATTCCCTTTCAGGATTTAAGGCCACCCAGACCTTTCATTTCTCCCTTTCCCTCCCTCTTCCCCTGGTCTCTCTCTCTCTCTCTCTCTCTCTCTCTCTCTCTCTCTCTCTCTCATTCTCTGTGTGTGTGTGTGTGTGTGTGTGTGTGTGTGTGTGTGTGTGTGTGTGTGTGTGTGTGTGTGTTGTGGGTGGCTGTGCAAACTGGACAGGACCCAGCCACTATCTAATAGAGCTGTATCTCTGGGGCTCAATTTCTCCAATAGCTAAGAGGTGTGTAATCCCAGCTTGCCTGCCTATCTCCCCCAGGCTCAGTGAGGTCACCAGAAATTCAACCCAGTTATTCTGGGCTGCTCTCAGCCTCTCCCTTCCTCCCTCCCTCCCCTTTCCCTAACTTTCAGTTTCTTTTCAGATCCTGGGTGCCTTTGGGGGAAGAGGTGGCCAAACCAGTGGAATGTGGACTGCTAACAACTTTCCAACCAAAACCCCCCATTTAGGGGAAGTCCCTTTAAAAGGAAAACTGAAACTCTCTCCTAGTCCAGTTCCCAGTCCCACCCTTTCCTCTCCACACTGCTCAGACCTTGACGCATCACCTCTCCCATTCAGCTTCTTCTCCCAAATGATCTGGATCCAGACTACAGCTACCTTCTACCTTTGTGACTCTGGCCAAGTCCCTTCCCCTTGCTGAGCCTCGCAACGCCCACTCTGTAAAACGAGGACACCAGGCGCCACTTTGAGTTGTGGCAAAGGGTTCAGTGAGGTACTGCTGTGCGGAGGCAACTGTAGTGGTGAAGAGCTGGCTCCGTCATATCCCAGCGGTGTGGCTTTAGGCCCTATCTGAGCCTCAGTCTCCTCATTTGTAAAATAGGAATGATGATCATACCTACTGCCTCAGGGTTATTGTGAGACAAATGACCTAGTACCGTGACGTAAAGCCCTGAGGACCAAGCACTTGAGGCGCAGAGCACGCGGGAACATTCGACAGTGTTCCTAAGTGCGATTACGTGAAATGCTGGGCAAGGGCCATTCCCTTCCCCTCTCTTCCCTTCCTGCCCTAGGGAGAGGAGGTAGGTGTCCAGGACCACCCTGGGATAACCTTGCGCCCCCTCCATCAGCTTCTTCTGGGGCGGGTGGTGGCGCTGGTGCTGAAGTGTTCAGAAGGGAAATTTATTTGGCTCAGTCAATTCCTTAAATGGCAAAGGAATCTGCCTCTCCCCAGAACCCTGAGGATTTTCTTTCTTTCCTCTCACACCACAGAAGTGTCCCCCGGGGACCTCCTTTTGGTGACTATTCCCAGAAAAGACATACTCTGGACCCCCCTCCAATGCACACGTCGTCTGTCTGTCCCCTCCCAGCCTCTCACATCCTCCTTCCCTCCCATCTGTCTGCACAGGGAGGCCTTACCTCCCAGGGACTGGCCGTCAATGCTCCATGTTGTGCCTCCAAGAGATCGGGCTCCCAGCCTCACCTCCTTCTTCTTGCTCCTTGGCCCACTGACCTTCAACTCTCCTGACTTTTTAGTTCATCAGAGCTGAGCCTCTCCCACCTCAGGGCCTTTGAACATGCTGTTCTCTCCGCCTACAGTGTCTCTCTCCACTTCTCTACTTGCTGAATTTCTACTCTTCTCTTAAACCACTCCTGAGGACTTTCCAGATTCCCCAGGAGGAAGGGATGGCTCTCCCACCACCTGCTCCACTCCTTTGGGCTTAGGGTTCCCACCACTCGATTTCCCACCACTTGGAACCTGGGCTGCATCACCAGGCCACCCCCGTCAGCTCATCATCCCCTGTCTCCACCTCCATAACTGGCCCTTCTCACCTGGACCTGGGCCATTTCATCAGCTTTCTCACTTGTCTTTCTGCACAAGTCTAGCCCCTCTAGCTGTTTTCTGCCTCAGGGTCACTTTCCAGTAGAGGGTGCTCAATAAATATCTGTTGACTGATGGAGTAAATGAGTGAAGGAACGAATGAAAGAGTGACAGAAATGTAGAATCAAGCCTATCCCCCTTGGCTTTGAACCTTTCCATGGCTCCCTACTGCCGTCAGCACAAAGTCTGTGCCTTATATTTAAGGTCCTCCTGTCTGATTCCCCACAGCGCACTCTGGGCTTTTCCCCAAGCCATACCCTGTTCTCCTTCCTGCATTCATGTAGCTTTGTCCTTCTTCCCTGCTATGCAGCAGGGAAACAAGATTGGTTGTTGAAATAATCCAGGCAAGTGATGATGGGGAACCTGCACTAAAGAGAGAAGGGAGAGTCAGCCAACACCAACATTTCCTGAGCTAGACTCTGTCCTCAGTGCTCGGGACTGCGAGTGTAGCCTTGGAGCTTAAGTTTGAGATGACTATTAGGGTCCCCGTGGAGACATCAGGCGGGCAGTTAATCGATCTATGAGCCTGGATTTCAGAGGAGAGCTTGGAGGCCTCCTCCAATTTTTTTTTTAATAAATTTATTTATTTATTTATTTTTGGTTGCATTGGGTCTTTGTTGCTGCGCGCGGGCTTTCTCTAGTTGCGGAGAGCGGGGGCTACTCTTTGTTGCAGTGAGTGGGCTTCTCATCGTGGTGATTTCTCTTGTTGCAGAGCACGGGCTCTAGGCGCACAGGCTTCAGCAGTTGTGGTACACGGGCTCAGTAGTTGTGGCTCGCAGTCTCTAGAGCACAGACTCAGTAGTTGTGGCACACGGGCTTAGCTGCTCCGCGGCATGTGGGATCTTCCCGGACCAGGGCTCTAACCCGTGTCCCCTGCATTGGCAGTCGGATTCTTAACCACTGTGACACCAGGGAAGTCCGGCCTCCCAAATTTGAAGCCACAGCACTGGATGGGATCCACCGAGAGGAGCAGCTCAAGAAGACAGTGCCGGGGGCTCTCCAACTTTGACACTGAGTGGGGAGCCAGCAGGGGGATTCAGCTCGTGGGCAGAGAAGGGAAGAGAACAAGGAGCAGGGGTGTCCTGAAGGCTGAGGGAGGAAATGGCTTCCAGAAGGATTGAGTGATCTGCCATGTCAAATGCTGCTGAAGGTGGAGGAAGACGGAGGGGGAGAGGTATAGGAGGGGTCCAGGGGCAGAAGTGACAGGTCTTAGCAAAGGACTATGGATGTCGGGAGTGAGGAGGAAGGACTGAGGATGGTGCCTGAGGGTCTGGCTTGGGAAATGGGTGGAAGGAGGTGCCAAGCCATACACAGAAGGCCTAGGGAGGAGTAGCGGGGCACCATGGAAAAGGAGAGGTCAGCTTTGGACAGCTTGAGTTGAGGTGCCTTTGGAATGTCATTAGGATCTATGCTTCTGGAATGAAATGTGTGTTGGAAAGAAAAAGAGAAGATCCCCCTGTGTGTGTGTGTGTGTGTGTGTGTGTGTCTGTCTGTCTGTCTGTCTGTCTCTGTCACTGTCTCCTCTATCCTTTTTTTTTTTTTTTTTGGCCGTGCCATGTGGGATCTTAGTTCCCTGACCAGGGGTCAAACCTGTGCCCCCTGCATTGGGAGTGCGGAGTCTTAACCACTGGAACATCGGGGAAGTCCCTCTCCTCTATCCTTTTCTATGTGTATTTATGAAAGAATCTATATGCTGACTGTTATGAAATCTTTATCTCCAGCCCAGGTCTCTCCAGAACTCTGGCTGCCCTTGGAGATCACCCCGCATGTCCCACAGAGACCTACAAGACACAGAAAAACAGGCTCAGGACACAGATTAGAAAGGACAGAGTTGGAGGCGAGATAAACCAGGGAAGAGTTGATCAGACTGGTCCAGACAATGGCAAAGGCGGCCTGAACTAGGCAAGGGCAGAGGGCAGAGGAGATGAAGTGCAGAGACATTCAGGGAGCGGAGAGCACCAGAGATGGGGGCGAGGCTCCATGTGGAGGGAGATGGGCTAGAGGAGGAAGGGAGACGGCTCTAGGGGTCCGCTGGGTGTGGAAAGTGGGGACAGCTGCCCTGCAGTCACCTGTTTATCTGACTGAGACCCCTCCCAAAAGGGCAGGGGAGGGGTCATAAGTGGGTCTTACGGAGGGGGGAGGGGGCTGCTGTTGACCGCAGAGTGCATGAGTCAGGGTGGACACCCGAAGCCTCCTTCCTTTAACCATCGGCACCCTCTGCCGAACCCCTGCAGGGAGGCATGAGCAGGATCCACTCCCAGCCTCAATCCCAGGTAGGACCTGCGAGAGTGAGTAAAGGGGAACACAGGGACAGGTGCTCAGGGCCTTGGACCTAGTTGAGGGCCAGAGACCACTTGTTGCCCACCAGAGTGGACTCTGAGACCCCGAGAGGGCTCTAGCCTTAGAGATGCCACGATGGGACCATGTTCCTCCCTTGCTTTAAACCTGTCCATGGCTCCCTACTTCCTCGGAGAATGTCTACCCCCTTGGCCTGGCCTTCAAGGTCTTTGAAGCTCCAGGCCCAGCTAGCTTCATCTTAGGCAGAGCCCTCCTGGCTGCCAGTCTCACGGTTCTCTCAGCAGGATGACCGCTTTGATGATACCATTTCAGGCTGCAAATCACCAAGCCTTTCTCCATGCTGCCAGTTCTGCTTGGATTGCTACTCCCTTTGTAGGTCTACCCAGGGCCTGCCCATCTGTCAAGATTCAGCTCAAGGTACCCCTCCAAAAGGCTTTCCTGATCTTCCAGAGGAGTCACTGTGCCCCAAACAAACTAATGTCACCCTCTGTGGCACTTTACTGAGCTGGCGTATGTCTCTGCCTCTCTCCTTCTATGGCCTGTGAGAGTCTGGGGAGGAGGAACAAGTCGGGTTCACTCAGTCTACCCCATGGCGGGGTGGTCACGGGTGCAGTGGGACATTCAGGGGCGGCTACAGAGGCCCTCCCAGCCCTGTGGGTTCAGTCTAACTCAGTGTGTGTGGATGGGGAGAACAGAGATCATCATCCCCCAAAGTAGGGAAAGCCAGAGAGCAGTGAAAGCTGCTTTATTCGGGCAGTGAAAGGCAGAAACATGGAGATACCAGGGGAGAGGGCAAAGGTGGACAATCTTCATCCACTGAGAGGGGACACAGGACTGTGCAGTGTTCCAGGCCATCCTCCTGCTCATCCTGGCTTGGCACAAGTTAGCCTCAGGACCATAAGGAGATGAATCTGAAGCCTGTCTTCCCAAGTCCCTGGAAAACAGACATCTGTGACACTCCTCTGGGACCTGGGGCACAGTTTGTGTAGCCGAGCACCCTAGACTGTCTGGGCTCTCGTGCAGCTCTGCTGTGAACTTGCTGGGTGTCCTCGGGCAAGTCATTTAATGGCTCTGAGCCCTGATCAGTCTCCTTATCTGAGAATAATGGGAATAACAATGGCACCCACCTCATAGGGTTGTGATGAGGCCTGCGAAGTGTTAGCATAATAACTGGCTGAAAGTAAATGTGGAATAAATATGAGTTGTTAGGATTATAACTGTTCCATCAAGAGACCTGGGTTCTGGTCCCAGTTCTGCCATGTTTTCCTCACTGGACTTGCCTGAGTTTCCATCTAAAAAATGGGATATTGGGCTTCCCTGGTGGCGCAGTTGTTGAGAGTCCACCTGCCGATGCAGGGGACATGGGTTCGTACCCCGGTCCGGGAGGATCCCACATGTCGCGGAGCAGCTGGGCCCGTGAGCCACGGCTGCTGAGCCTGAGCGTCCGGAGCCTGTGCTCCGCAACGGGAGGGGCCACAGCGGTGAGAGGCCCGCGTACCGCAAAAAAACCAAAAAAAACAAAAAAAACAAAAAAAACAAAAAAAACAAAACAGGGATATTGAAGGATTAAATGAAATAATGGATGTGGCAGAGACTCCTAAGATGAGTGATGGTCTCTTTCCCTCTGAGGTTCATCTCGCTGGGGCTGCAGAGGGGTTGTCACCTCCACTCTGTCAGGCCTTTACTGGGCTCTCTGTCCCGGCAGGATCTGCTGCCGCAGGGCCAGCCCATCTCCTCCTCTTGGCCCATGAGGCAGAATGAGAGGAAAGGGCTGCGGTTGCCCCAGCAGGGACTGTGGTTACGCAGGACGAAGGACTTCCTTCCAGACTGCAGGATGCTATCCTGGGAAGGAGCCAGAGATCGTGGGACAGAGGCTGCTGAGGGGAGGGATTGCTTCCAGGGGAATGTCCAGATTAGGCTGGTTAGGCCAGAGTGGGCCAGTGGAGTGAATGAGCTCAGCAGTGACCTCACTTCCAGAGAGCCTGGAGGGGCCCCATTTAAACCTGCCCCATGGCTCCCAAGATCACAGAGACAACAGACAGGAACAGAGACATAGCCTAAGGGGTATTCCAGGACAGACAGCCAGGGGCAAAGGGCCACCCACGAGACATATGCATGCTATTCCCTGCACCCAGAACACTCTTCCCAGGTCTGGAGTGGCTGATCTCTCATTCTTCAAGCCTTGATTAAGAGTTACCTCCTCAGACAGGACCACTCAGTCAACCGATTCATTCATGCAATCTTTAGTGAGCCCCAGTTATGAGTCAGGCACTGTTCTAGATCTGTGAACAAGACACAGTCCTTGCCCACTCCATATAATGTAGCACCTGGCCCACCTCGATCTTCTCAAACAGAGCACACTGTTTATCTCTTTTTCTTCTTTTTTTAAAAAATATTTATTTATTTATTTTGGCTGCGCCTGGTCTTAGTTGTGGCACGCAGGATCTTCATTGTGGCATGCGGGATCTTCCAGTTGCGGCATGTGTGATTCTTAGTTGCGGCATGCAGACTTCTTAGCTGCGGTATGCATGTGGGATCTAGTTCCCCGACCACGGATCGAACCTCGGCCCCCTGCATTGGGAGCACGGAGTTTTACCTACTGGACCACCAGGGAAGTCCCCATATCTCTGACTTTTTTATTGTTGTCTTCCCAACCAGAATGTAAGTGCCATGAGGACAGGAACTTCAACTGTTCTTTTCACCAATGTGAACTCAATGACTCAGAGTATAAACCTGGCACAACCCTCTAAAATAGGCCCTTGATAAATATTTGTTGAAGAAATAAATGGACACAGAGACCAGGGATAGACAGACACACAGAGAAAAAGAGCCATGCTCAGAGGTGATGCAAACATTCAGAGATGCCCCAAAATATCAAGCACACACAGACACACACGGACAGTGTCCTTCAAGCAGGCTGCTTCCCTTTGGTCATTCAGTTTGGTCATCAGGCCTGGGGCTGGGGTGACTCCTGTCCTGGGACCGACCCAGTTGGTGCCCAAGGCCATGACCTATTCTGGTTCCACACTCCCTGCGCGGGGCACCAAGTTGGCATTATGTTTGAAGAGCCCTCTTTGGAACTCTATTTTACTCCTTTAGTTGTCCTTTGATAAACAGAAATTTTAATATAGTCGAATGTCAATTTTCCAAAAAATGTTTGTGGTGGTTTGAGAAGGGCAGGGCTGAATAACCCTGAAGAAACCCACGCCCGGCCCGCGGGGCCTCTCACTGCGGCTCGACCCTTCTGGGTCCTCGAGCCTGTAAGGCAGGGCGGACTAACCTCGTGCCCGGGTATCACCCTTTCCCCACCCCAATCTCCGTCAGGCCCCGCCTCTAGACCCGCCCCTCCGAGGTCGCGCCCTCTTCTGGCCCCGCCCCTCACCGGCTCTCACGGGCGCAGGGGAACTAGATGTGTCTTCCTCTTGCCCAGATATTGGTAGTTAATATTCTGCCACCGGTGCTTCCACCTGGAGGGAGGGAAAACTGGGCCTACAGGACGGCGGCAAGGCTCCCCGCCCCCTCTGAGTCTACGCCCACTTCGCCTTGTCCCTTCCGTGGTCAGCCGCTTCAGGCCCCACCCTTCCCACTCAGTTCCTCCCACTCCTCCCGCTCCTAGGTACAGTCAAGCCCAGCCTGTCCAACCCCTGTCCGACCCTCGCGTCTGGGGATCCGCCCCTTCCCACAGACCCCTCCCCTGCCGTAGGCACCGCCCCTCCCTCCCAGGGCTTCCGCCCCGCCCCCGCGCGCTCACCTGAGGCGCGGGCGCGCGCCGTAGCAGCTGGGCCTACGCGCTGAGGGTAAGTCCGCCAGCCCGGTGGTACCCGGCAGCAGCAGTAGGTTCCGCGCCGGCCAGCGCCAGGCGGCGCCCGGCGGGCGGCGGCGCTGCGGGCTCAGCCAGTAGTCGCCCAGGCTGCGGTGGGCGGCGGGCGCCGGCATGGCCGGGCCCCGGCAGCCCCAGAAACACAACTCCTGGTCAAGGCGGTGCGGGGGCGTGGCCCGGGGGCGCCTGCGGGGTAGACGGGCAGCGGTCACCCCAGGAGGCACGAGAGGCGGGGAGTAGGCGGCCGTCTTGTGTCAGACGCGGCGGCGCGAGGGTCGGGGTCACTCCTGGCCCATGTGGAGGGGCGGGGAGGGGGATTAGAGGCCCCCCTCGGGGCCTTCCCAAGGATCTGGACTCCTCCCCCCCAGCTGCCAGACCGGGGCCCTTCATCGCGCCGACACCCTCTCCCGGGCCCCCTCACCGGGACAGAAGAAAATTCGCCGCGAAGTGGGCAGTCTCGGTGAATAGCATAGTGTCCAGTCCTCCTGGCCCGGCTTCGGCCTCTTTAATACCTGCTGGGACGTGGAGGGGGAGGCCTGAAAGCCCATAGTCCCCCCGGGCCCCGCTGTTTTTAGCAGGAGGCGGCAGCTGGCAGAGCGGGGTGGGGCAGCGCCAGCCCCTCTGGCGGGGTCTAGTCCGTGGTCTGTCTTCAGCTGCTTCAGGGGGAGGGGGTTGGTCACCAGTGCTGGAGGATCCCCTGAGACCCTCCTCCCCCAGGATCAGGGACAGAAAGGCAAGGACAGGCAGAGGCAGCAAGAGGGGGCCCAGGATAGGAAGGTCAGCTGCCGTTTGGATAAACCCTTCCTTATTTCACCCAGGGGCCTCCAGCTTCTGCTTACACACCCCTGATGGTGTGTTCAGGAAGAAACCACACCTCAGAAGGCCTCACTGCTCCCGGGCTTAAGAGCCTCCCAACTCTGCCCTCATGGCCCTTACAAGAGCCTTTCCCTTGCTCTGGGGCACTCTTAGATATCAGAGGCAGAAGGCTTCTCAGCCACCTCTAGTTCAGGAGTTCTTATCTGGAAGCCAGGACTGAGTTTGTGGGAGCTTCAGGAGGCCTGAAACTGTTTGCAAAGTTCAAACACACATATATTTCTGGAAGGAATCTAGAAAGGGTCCCTGACACCTCCCCCAGCCCCACCCCCCCACCCTCCCACCAAAAAAAAAAAAAAAAATTAAAAGCCTACATTTTTTGCAGAAAGGAAAACAGGTTCAGAGAGGGGCAGAGAAAACCCAGTAGTAGGACCCAGGCTTCCTACTACTCTGCCCATCCTTACAAAGGGTGAGACAACCTCTCTGTGCCCTTGCCCTGCTCAGAGCATGGGGTTCCGGGCTCAGAGCCCAGGCTGGGCCCTGCTCCCCCACCCTCTGGGGATCCTGAGGAGCACGCTGGCCCCGCTCCCTTTCCCACACTGCCTGTTTGGGCTATTTCCCCCCAGTGACTCACACTGGCTGCTGGGGACAGTGGGCAGCTGTTCTGAGCCCCAGAGCCCTGTATGGCCCTGACTTGCCCCCCTCCCAATTGTGTGGCTATATTTGGGGATTCCACCTCCTCTTTTCCCTCCTTGGGGAATTTCCCTCCTCTCATTCCTTTCTCCTATACCTGTCTCCAAGTTCTCCCTCCCTGATGGCTCCTTCCCAGCAGCAAACAAACAGCCTCTAGTCTTTCCTATGTTTGAAAAAGAAGAAAGCCCTTCTTTGACCCCAGGTCCTTCTCCAGCTCCCCTTCACAGCCAACATTCTTGAAAGAGTTGTGTACACACGTTGTTTCCACTTCCTCACCCAACCCCTGCAGTCTGGCTTCCTCCCCCACCATTCCACAGGGGCAGCTCGTCAAGGTCACCACTAACTTCCCTGTTGCTAAATCCAAGGGATGCTCATGAGTCTTTATCTGATTTGACCCCTTAGCAGTGGCTGACTTTGACACAAACACTCCCTCCTATTTGAAACACTTTTGTGCCCTTGTTTTTCTGGACACTGTGGACTCTTGATTTCTTTGCTATTTATTTGCAACCATGTGGTTGCCACCACATGGCAAATTTCTCATCCTTCACTCACTGCCTAATCATGGGTGTTCTTGGGTTCCCATGCCTTTGGTGTCTGCCTGTGTCAGAGACTCACTTCTCTCTTTCAGCCCAAGCCTCTCTTCCCTGCCCAACACCTATCTCCTGGCCCCGTCCGCCTGGATGTTTCACCTCACAGCAAACATGCCCCACACCGGCCCTTCCTCCCATGTTCCCCAGCTTGGCCGTTTTCTCGGTTGCCTGAACTGGAAATCTGGGCTTGGTTCGAGACTCTTCCCTGTCCCTCCCTTTTCATATTCAAGCAGTTACGAAATCCTGTCCTCTCCAGGATATGTCCGAAATCCAATTGCTTCTCTCCATCTCCACCGCTACCACCTGGTCCAAGGCCCCATCGCCGTTCACCTGGGAGGCTGCCGCAGCCTCCTGAATGATCTCCCTGCTGCTACTCTCAATCTCTTATGTGGTCTATTCTCACAGAGCAGCCAGGATTGTCTTTCCAAAACATGAATGTGTCCCTCTTCACTGTGTCTTCACCACCACGTTCACTCGTGGCACAGACCAGTCCCAGGGCCAGGGACATTTCCCACCGCCATGTCCTTGTCTGGGTAACTGCTTCTCATCTCAGTTCCAGTGTCGCTTCCTTAGGGAAGCCATCCCAGATCCCGCAGCTGGCTCTGCTGTTCCTTCTCCTCACAGTGCTCAGCCTCTCTGTAGACCGATCAAGCAGTCATTCACTAGCCAGTCTAATCTGTAAACATTCTACCAACTCCTGAACGCTTCCATTCTAGGCCCCGGGATGTTAGGATGAATATGACACAGCCCCTGCCCTCCGTGAGTCCATAGTGTAATGGGGTAAACAGGCACTCAACAGGGATCAAGGAAGAGATGAGTACACAGTGGGACAAGCAGGTGCTATGGGAGGGGAAGGACAGGTGGTCAGAGGAGGCTTCTCTGAGGAGTGACAATTGGTGGAGATCTGAGAGGTAAGGGGGATGGGAGGAGGCTATTCCAGGCAGAAGGAACAATGTGCTGAAAGGTGGGAAGAAGGTTTTGTGAAGAACTCAGGGGTGTCCACATGGCTGGACGAGTGATGTAAAGAAGCCATTGATGAGATTTAAATAGGAGAATTACATGGCTGGGTTGTGGTCTTTATAGAATAATTCTGGGCTAGAGGAATCAAGCAGGGAAGGAAGCACAAGACCAGTTAGGGGGCTGCTGGAGTAATCAAGATGAGTAGCGATGGGGGTCTGGTTCAGGGCAGTGCGGTGGAATTGGAGCAGAATAGACTGTGGGCACCAGGACTGGGAATTGGAGAAGAGAGAGGGAGTGAGAATGATTCCAGTATCCTTACCCCAAGGGCAGGTGGGGAGAGGCCAGTGGGAGCTGGGACACCCATATTCCTGTGGGGTCCAACCCACTGATCTACCTGGTGTTAGGTTGCCTGATGTCTTCCCACGGCCCTCATCCCTCCTTTTTCCTAGAGGAGCAGATGGAGTCCCGAGTGTTAGATGCCTGCTAAGGAGGCCTAGGAGGAGGCCGGCGGGGGGGAGGAAGGGGAATTTGGGTCAGGGTCCAGATGTGATGGGGTTGCAGGGAAAGTGGCATTGGGGTTTCCTCAGGGTCTGGAAGCTCCACTGTCTCTGGCTTCACCCTGAGACCCCCCCCCAGTTCTGAATGCTCAAACTCAGGGCCCAGTCCTTAGGGGTTCTGGGGGCCTTTTAGGGGCTTCGAGTCTATATCTGAGAAGCCACAATGCCCTGACAAGTCCCCAGGACTCTAGAGAGTCGCTAGCATCAGTGTGCACTTCCCACGAGCTGGCCCACTGCCTATTACCTGCATAATCCCCTGCAATCCTCACATTAACCCTCGGAGGCATGTAGCTTACTATCCCTGTTGTACGTACTAGACTTCCAGGGTTAAGGGACTTGCTCAAATTCAAACAGCTAAAACGATGCAGAAAGAGGATTTGAACCAAGGTTTGACTGACATCAGAGTCTGTGCTTTTAACTCCTGTGCTATATTAAGCTTGTCGACCCCTTGGTTGATTGGCTCAGTAAAGGGAGGAGGCTTTGTGGGGGATTTGCTTGTGGTTGGGGTGGCTGCCCCCTTCTCATATCAAGCGATGGGAAAGGGTAGCGCTGACGTCAATTGTTGCCATGGAGATATAGCAACCCTTTCCCTGCCATTTCCATGGTAACCTGGGGGGGGTCCATCTGTACTTCGCCCCCTCCTTCTAAAAGAGGGTCCCTTAGGGAGGGGCTGTCTAATAAGGTGTCTGAGAGAGAAGTCAGGGAAGGCAGTGATTCAAGTATCCTCCTTTCCCTGGGCCCCTCCTCATTCCTCAAACTGAGAATGAGGCTGGGATGTGGGGGTCCTGCCTGGGGGTCTGGGGAAAGCTTTACCCTCTAGGGTGAGGGAGGCAGTTCTGCCTTTCCCACCTGGGGATTCCCCTGGAAATGACCCGCGCCCCCTCCCCACCAAGTTCCTCAGCACCTGAGCAGGACTGTGAGGAACTTGGCAGAGGGAGGCGAGAGAGATTCCCCAACCCTCTCCAAGGCTGGGCATCACCCAGCCCCTGGGGACATGGCTGGCTGGCTCTCTGCTGCCCCTTGAAGCCAAAGGTAGGAGCAGCAGCAGCCTCTCTTGCTCAGTGCTAGAGGTGCACGACATTCTTGCCTGGTGCTCTATGTGCATGACTTTACTGAAAGCTTCCACCAGGTTTCATTAGCCCCATTTTACAGATTTGGAAATAGAGACTCAGGCTAAGTATGTAGCCCAAGTTTGCACAGCTAGTAAATGGCAATCAGGACTCAAATCTAGGACTAGAGTTTAGGCCAGTGACTTTTCCAGGGGGAAAAAAGCAACAGAGAACATGATGGAAAAGGAGAAGAAAAATAGAGTGAAGTGGCCCAGGTTGGAGCCTGTCATTCTCCCTGTCACCTACAGAACAAAGTTCAAACACAAGGCCTCCCTGATTCAGCTTCTCTTCTGTTAACTCATCCCTGGATCCCTTGAATTCTGAGCTCTGCAAGGGCAAGGGATCTGTCAGATAAAGGCCTGGGTTCTCTGCACCTCATGTGGCCCAGGTAGGTGTTGGTGAAAGTTGATTGAACTGAGTTCCTTGAAATTGTCTTCCACTTTCCTGCCTCAAGGCCTTTGTCCACAGTGTTCCACCTGGAATGCCCTTTCCCCTTGCTCATGGCCATTCTAGAGCTATGTAGCCCCAGGGTCTGGCCCACTGGCAAGGTGTTTGTCTGTATTCTTTGCATCCCTCACTAAACAAACATAGCGGTAAATCTTTTTTGTTTGTTTGTTTTTCATTTTCCTTTTTTGGCCACGCCACACAGCATGCAGGATCTAAGTTCCCTGACCAGGGACTGAACCCGTGCCACAGCTGTGAAAGCTCGGAATCCTAACCACTAGGCCACTAGTAAATCTTTTTAAATTTTATTTTATTTTAAAAAATTAAAAAAAAATTTTGGCTGCATTGGCTCTTCGTTGCTGCGTGCTGGCTTTCTCTAGTTGTGGCGAGCGGGGTGCGCAGGCTTCTCATTGCAGTGGCTTCTCTTGTTGTGGAGCACGGGCTCTAGGTATGCGGGCTTCAATAGTTGCGGCACGCAGGCCCTAGAGTGCACGGGCTTCAGTAGTTATGGCGTGTGGGCTCAGTAGTTGTGGCGCACAGGCTTAGTTGCTCCGTGGCATGTGGGACCTTCCCACATCAGGGATTGAACCCGTGTCCCCTGCATTGGCAGGCAGATTCTTAACCACTGTGCCACCAAGGAAGTCCCAGTAAATCTTTCTTTAAAGTAAAGGAGTGTCGAGAAGATTGGAGAAAGGAAGTGAGGGAGATAAGAGAGAAAGGAAGAATGGGAAGGATTCAGCATTTGTGGGCTGGCAAGGTCCATAGAGATCACTGGTGCTTTCTTTTTTTTTTTTAAACTAGTGAGGAAATGGGCCCAGAGGGAAGGGATTTGCCTCCCAGCAGGTCATTGCTAGGCCATGTGAGTTCCATGAGGGTCAAGGCCCATGTTTGTCAAGTTCATCGTTGAATCCCCAGTGTCCTGCACAGGCCTGGCTGGTAGACTTGTATTGAATGAAACAGGGGCAAAGCCTGAAGGAGAACCCAGTCACACAGAACTCCTGGTCACACTTTCTAAGGCTCCTCATTGCCTTCAAATTGAGTTGTTACACTGGCCCCTGCCACTCTCTATCCCTTTTTTTCGGGCTTCTTTTCCTCCCAGGG
Source organism: Tursiops truncatus (assembly GCF_011762595.2). Classification (NCBI taxonomy): domain Eukaryota; kingdom Metazoa; phylum Chordata; class Mammalia; order Artiodactyla; family Delphinidae; genus Tursiops; species Tursiops truncatus. The sequence goes on along the minus strand of NC_047034.1, from coordinate 158,421,621 downwards.
GTACTTGATCTTTATATAAGCTGTCTCTGCTCCTGGAATGTTTTTTCTCCATCATTACCCATTATTTTCTGGTGATGCTGTCAATCACCTGGCTGTGCTTGCATCTCAAGTATAGGCTTACTTGTGGTTCAGCCTAGTCAATTGTAGTCTCCCATCTCCCTGACAGTGGTAATTGGCCCAAGGAATGTGCATGTGATTTAAAAGGGCCAATCACTGACCTTCCCAGGGATAGGTATACCGAGACTGGGAGAAAGCAGGTCTCCCTTCCTGGGATTTAAAAATTTTTTTTTTATTTAGGCTGTGCCGGATCTTAGTTGCAGCATGCGGGGTCTTTAGTTGTGGCATGCGGGATCTTTTAGTTGCAGCATGTGGACTCTTTAGTTGCGGTATGTGGTCTTCTTAGTTGTGGCATGTGGACTCTTAGTTGTGGCATGCATGCGGGATCTATTTCCCTGACCAGGGATCGAACCTGGGCCCCCTGCATTGGGAGTACAGAGCCCTAACCACTGGCCCGCAAGGGAATTCCCCCTTCCTGGGATTTCTAAGCTGATGCAGCCATGTTGCCATGTTCCCTGCCCAGAGGAGATAATCAGGAATGAGAGGAACAAAGCAACAGTCCTGGTGGGGTTGAATCCTTGATTCCAGCCCAATGGATGCCCTGGTTCCTATAGTTCTTCCTTTAATCACTAACATATCCTTCCCAGCAACTTGAAACAATCAATTCCTTTTTTGCTTAAGCTAACATCAGTTGCTTGCAATGGAGAGACCTTATCCATACAGAGGCCGTTTTTTTTCTCTCTAAAATTACAAGGGCCTCCTAAGGAGGGTGAGTACTGTTTACTGGCAGGGAGGCCCTTTTTCTGCAGAGCAGCAGAATGGGTTGTTAAACGGAGTAGGACCTGCATGGAGTTTGGTGGGGATTGAAACAGCTGGATTATTTCACTTGATAGAAGAACAGAGAGTCCCGGTGGCAGGGCAGAGTTTGGGGGTGGTCTCCAGTAGGTAAGGGTGAAGGGGGAGAGGAGGGAGGGAGAGAGAAGCCAGCACTATGGCCTGAAGCCAGGGATTATTCTGGTGAAGGGGAAGGAAAGGCATGGAGGGGCTTTTAAGAGCCAGGATGTTAAAGGACCAGGGCACTGAATGGTCAAGTCTAAAGTCCAAGTAGATCCTTTTTGACAAACATCCTCTCTTCTTTCAATAAGCCTCCTACATCTGGGACTGCCTGGGAGGGAAGTTGTGGAAGTCGAAAAGGGTGGCCCTTTCTGGTGACCATGGGATCTGAAGTGCTCTGGGAGGCTTAGACTTCTACTCCATGTGGATTAGAGGAGGGGTGTTGAGTCAATCGTACTTAAATCTCAGGGGACAGGAGACTGAACCTGACCTTTGGGTTACATACATTTTTTTCCAGTATTAAAATAATACAGGTTCATTAAAGCAAAATTGGAAAGTGGGAAATATTCAGCTTCCAGGCAGCCTTCCTGTCATGGGCCCCTCCTATGCATGGATTTTGGGGCCTCAAGTCTGAGGACGCTGAGGAGTGCACTAGCATCACCTGTCATCTGGGGGACCCCAGGCACGTTGCTTAAGGCTCAGTTCCCTCACCTGTAAAAAGGAATAAGAAATCGAAGTTTTTCAAACGACTTCTTCCCCAGTCTTCTGGCCCCACCAGTCCTAGGAGAAACCAAAGCTCAAGATAGACGGGGCAGCCCCTAGCCCCTTCAACAAAGCCGGGGTGCCCAGGGTCACAAAACAGCAGGTAGCAAAACCAAACTCCATCTTGGGAGAATTAAATGGGCCTGGTGTGGGTGGCCATTCTCGTTAAGTTCTCTGTCCACCCCCTCCAGTCCCAAGCTTCCCTGGGCCCCCAGAGTCCAGCACAGTAATGCTAATTTTACTGGAGAACCAAGGAGAGTGTTGGGGAGATGGATGAGGGCAGAGCCTGAGCAGAAAGGCGGCCCTGAAAGGGATCATGACCAGCAAGAAATGGGGGAAGGGCTTGGTGTCCAGGGAGAAGAAAGCGGAGTCGGAAGGGCAGGCCCCTGGGGCTGGGTCCAAGTGAGGAGGCAGCAGAAGGGAAGATGCCTTTGGATGAGGCGGAGCAGCGTGCGGGCCCGATCCGACGTGATAAACAAACACTGGCCGGAGTGGAAAGAACAGTTTATGCTGTGCTTTATTAAAATGTGCATCGTTCTTTTATTTTAAAATGTGCATCATTGTCTCCTGCTCGGCGCGCGCGATCTCAGCGTGGTGGCCTGCGGCGGGCCTCGTACACGCCCGGCTCCCGCGGAGCTGCCGTGCGCAGGCGCACTCAGGTGGCGCGGACCTGGGGGCTCCCGCCCAAGGCCAGGTAGACGTCGATGGGCACGTGCAGCAGCGTCAGGCAGTGGCAGCCGGGGCAGCGTCGAAGCGGCCTGGGGAAAGCGGGCCGCGACAGGGGGCGCTGAGGCGGGGCAGGCTCATCCTGTACGGGACGCATCGGGGAGTGCACTTGGGGTCCCTGAGGTTCGGGCGTGGATGTGGGACCTTACGTGGGGCGGGGGTGGGGCGATCGGGGGACGGAAGGTGGGCCGGGGTGGGGCGGCGGGGAGGAGCGCTGGCCTCACCTGACCGGGTTGTGCTCCGTAGCTACCCGCTCCGGGCTCTCCTGGGTCTCGCGGGGGAAGGCAAGGCCAGGGGAGTCTCCGGCCTCAATGGGGAATCTCCGACCCTGCGGGGGCTCCTGGGCACTCATGTCCGAGGCGCTCTGCGCGGGGAGTGGCGGTCAGGCAGCTCGCGGGCCGCCGGGCACCCCCTCCCCGCGCCCGCTCCGTGGGCCGTCGCTTACCTGTCGGAGGCCGAGACCGGTCCCAGGCAGGAAGTAGCTGCCCGAGCCCTGGCCGCGAGAGGACGCTCCGGTCCAGGCGGAGCCGGGCAGGTGTCTGCAGCGCGCCCGGGGCCCGGGCGTCGAGGGGGAGGGCTGCATTGTGACCCGGGCCTTGGCGCGCTGACCTTATAGAACCCGTTCCTCCCGCCGGGGAATCCCACGCCGCGCCAGCACTTAGCGCGGCGCGAGCCGGTACTTGGAGGGCTCTTGCCATGGGTCGCGCAGACCCCCAGCTGCCCGTTGAGGGAGCAGGAGGCTGTGTCCACGGAAAGGAGCCTGGCTTCCCGGGCCGCGCGCAGACGTCCGGAGCGCCCCCCACAGGCGGGGCTGCGACTCACTACCTGGCGCGGGGGCTGAGCGCAGCGGTGACTTAACCCGTTCTGGATTTGGTGGTGGTGGTGAGGGCAGGCAGGGGGCATTGCCAATTTTGGCCAAGGGTCACACAACACCTACATCACAATTGGGCCAGAGTTTTAAAATGTCTGACCCCCCTCCCTCTCCACCACCCGCGGCTTGTGTGTCCAGACGGAGAATGTTCTAGCGCTGGGGGAGGCTACGGATGAAAAGGAGCAGGCCAAGGGCAATGGTGGAGTAGAGCTGCCTCGCAGAGGCAGCATGAGCTGAGAGGGTGATAGGAAGGAAGGAGGTGCTAGACAGCATGGAGGGCTTTCTGCTCTCCAATGGGTACCAGCTGGGCAAGACCATTGGGGAAGGGACCTACTCAAAAGTCAAAGAAGCAGTTTCCAAAAAACACCAAAGAAAAGTGGCGATTAAAATTATAGACAAGATGGGAGGGCCAGAAGGTGAGCTGGGGCCCCTTTGGAGGAAGCGAGGGCTGGCTGAGGTGGGTGGGTGCGTGCTTCCTCCAGTCAGAAGGATCATTCCCTCCTCCCCTTTAGTCTGGAACCAAGGAAAGCAAGAGAGACTGTGGCTCTGGGGTAGGTCAGTGGGGAACAGAGGGATGCTGGGAGTCCAGGAAAATCACACCCTCTAAAATCCAAGATTAAAGTGGCAGGAGGTGAAGGATCCTCAGAAGCAGAGCCGGAGCCCACAAGGCCTTTCCTATTCCAGGAGGGGAACAGAGACTGGCGAGGCCATGGCCAGGGCTAGCAGAGGGCAGGAGCTGGAGCCAACGAAGGCAGAGATGGGGAAAAGACAGGGCTCATGGAAAGAACTGTGGGTCAGGAGGCAGACGTGAGAGGAGTGGGCTCACCACGCTGTGGGCAAATCAGGCCTCGTAACTGAGATTCAATAGCCTTGTCTAAAAGTCCCTAATAGTCTAAAAGCCTAAAAGCACTTTGATATCCGTGGTCTCACAGGCTGCTCACAACAGTCCCTGAGGCTGACAGGGAGTAGTTCCTTTCAGTAATATATTAACTACAAAAACAATAGAGGTGAACATTCTTTGCAGTGTCCAAGCAGACAGACATTAAAGACTATGAAAGGGAACCAAGGCACAAGACCCAGACATGGTGGGGAGATAGGCAGACAGAAGTTGGAAGGCAGCAGACAGGAGGGAGGAGTTAGGCCCTTCTGGACTTGATGCTCCATCTCTTTTCGCTTGTTTCCGTAGAGTTTATCCAGAGATTCCTGCCTCGGGAGCTCCAGATTGTCCGTACCCTGGACCACAAGAACATCATCCGAGTGTATGAGACGCTGGAGTCTGCAGACGGGAAAATCTACCTGGTGATGGAGCTGGCTGAAGGAGGGGATGTCTTTGACTGTGTGCTGAATGGGGGGCCACTGCCCGAGAGCCGGGCCAAGGCCCTCTTCCATCAGATGGTCGAGGCCATCCGCTACTGCCATGGCTGTGGTGTGGCTCACCGGGACCTCAAGTGCGAGAACGCTTTGTTGCAGGGCTTCAACCTGAAGCTGACAGACTTTGGCTTCGCCAAGGTGTTGCCCAAATCATGCCGGGAGCTGAGCCAGACCTTCTGCGGCAGCACAGCCTATGCCGCCCCAGAGGTACTTCAGGGTATTCCCCACGATAGCAAGAAGGGTGACGTCTGGAGCATGGGCGTGGTCCTGTACGTCATGCTCTGTGCCAGCCTACCTTTTGATGACACAGACATCCCCAAGATGCTGTGGCAGCAGCAGAAGAGGGTGTCCTTCCCCACTCATCTGGGCATCTCGGCTGAATGCCAGGACTTGCTCAAGCGGCTCCTGGAACCAGACATGATCCTCCGGCCTTCAATCGAAGAAGTCAGTTGGCATCCATGGCTAGCAAGCACTTGATAAAAGCAATGGCAAGTCCTCCCCAGTAAAGTAGGGGGAGAAAGCAAACCCAAAAACCCACTTCTAAAATGGTGATATATATTTTACACTTTGTTTACTTATCCTAAAACTTACCTACACCCTCTCCAGCCTTACTTCTCTTTCCCTTTAAAGATCTTCATGGAACCAGAGGGCCTCATTCAGACTTCCCTTTTATTACAGCTGACAAGTGATTTTCATACAGGTGTTTAACTAAAGTTAATTAAAAACAGACCCCAGAATCATACACATACAGGCGGAGGAGAGGAGAAAAATGACCAAGAGCAACTGGAACCACTGTTGTTGCAACTTCCTTTCCAAATAAAAGCAGAAGCGTTGGGAATGCAGTAACGGCCTCTTGACTCCTTGTCTTGGTGAGAGGCCTGTTGGGGGCCCTGTCCCTTTCTCATCCCAAAGGCCAAGGTGAGCCTGGGATGAGGACAAGGGACTTCCTCAGAACCCAGGCTACCTCCCATCCTAACCCCCAGGCTCCAAGCAGGAAGCCACCCTGCACATAGTGTGTTTTCTGCCCTGGCTCTGGGGCAGCTGCCGTAGGGTACAAGAACAGAGCCCCAGACACCTTCCAGCTTCTGTTGAATCTCTTTAATAGCTGTTAACGGCAAGTCTGGAAAAGGTTCAGGACAAAGTTCTTTTTTCTTTCTTTTTTAATTACAAAACTAACAGCTGTTAGAGTCTTTTTTTTTTTCCTTTTTTCTTTTCCCGGCTACAAAATACTCTGGGGAGATACATTATAATTTAAAATATATAATATTGCACAAACAACCAAAAGGTTAATTAAACTAAAGAAATAATTACAAAGAGAAAAACCCCATCCCATCAAAAAAAGATTCAGCATTCTCTCCATCCCACCCCCTCATTGAAGGTTTGAAGTGGAAGTGACCACCACTCTCTTGGCGCCCCTGACCACAATCACTTTAAATCATTGGTGAACACACCAGATTATATACAAGAATCACCAGAGCAGCATCGTGAAGCACCAGGGTCTCCAGGGATTCCTGCAGCCCCTCATCCCCCCAAGAGAGGTGCAGCTTTTACCAGAGTGGGGGGTGAGAGCCACAAGGATTGGATCTGCCTTCAGGAAGAAGAGCTTTTGCAGAAACCTGATGACAGTCTCAAGAAGCTCACCCCCAGCATATCCCTTCAAGATGCAGAAGGGATGAGGCGGAGAAGTTGGGCTTACCAGAGTTGTAAGTACTCAGCTTTGATCACTGCTCTGTACCGCTGGTAGCTGGCTTGTGTCCTACACTACAGGGGAGTCGAGGTGGGTAGCTGGTTGGACAAGGTATCCCGCCAGGCAACACACAGAAGGGCCTGAAGTGGCCCCCTCCCTTCTTGGGGAGGGGAAGAAGAGCAAGAGCACTCTTGCAGGTGGCACAGCTGGGCTAAGGACTCGGGTGCATCTGACATGAAGAAGCCTTGGGAAAGGCGTTGGGGACATACCAGCCTGGACTGGGTAAAAGGAGGGAGTTTGGTCTCTAGATTCTGAACCACAAGGAACCTTTCCAGGAATGGAAGATGCCTGGGAGGGGGAGATTCCTAAGAGAGGCAAATTTCCCAGAAATGAATGCCTCTTACCCGCTGGGACAGGAACCAAAATGTGTTCACCATCCCTGTCTAGCCAAGGGCAGGTGGCATGGCCTTCTTTGCCTGCTTATGGGTGACAGAGTGTGTTTTCTCGGCATCCTCCAAGAGACTGGTAGCTTGGCCTCTGCCTACACAGGCAGATGGGCTAGGGCTATCCATTGGGACTTCCCAGCAAGAGTCCCCAGGAACAGTGGTGTTCAGCAGAGAAATGTAGGCTCTTCTGGTGAGGGGGGTAGGTTTCCTCCCCCTCGGGTCATCCTATGATTGGCACAAGTCAGAGTTCCTGGTTTGGATTTAGCAAGCCCCTTCCCAGATGTGAGCAGAGGGCCAAAGGGCCAACAAGGAACAACCCAGAATCTGCCTAGGGCTCTGGCTGACAGAGGCCATTTGGGGGACATTCTTAGTCAGTGTCTTCCAGGGCCGGGCGGAGACGAGCGAGGGAGGTGGGAAGTGCTGTGGGTAGGGGAGCGGCTTGCTCTGGCTCCCCTCATTCCCAGTCCTCCCACTCTACATCTTCCAGCTGCAAAGGGAGGGGATAATGGAGAGCACAAACACGTATTACTCCTCTGAGTCAAGCTGAGACCCAAGCTCCCCGGCTGCCTCCAATTCGGGACAGCCCTCCCCGCAGCCCCAGCCCCAACTCCCCCAGGCCATACCCGGCCTCCTCTCAGAGCGAACCACTTGCTTCAAGGAATGTCTGGGGAGCAGAGCTGCCCTCTGCCCAAGCGGTGGGCCTGCTGTTCTGATGGTTCCAGACTCAAAGGAAATGCTTCTACCAACCAACACTGGACACCACAAGGGGACGCCCTGACTACAAGAAGCCCGTCAGTCAATCCCTGAAGGAGAACTTGTCTCCTGCGGAGCAGGTAAGAATATGGCCCTGAGAGGCAGGGAACTTTACAGTGGTGCTGTGATCAGAAGCAAGCGTGGCACTGGACTACAGGTGCTCGCAGGGCTTTCACTAGGGGCTCCAGCACCCTAATCCCCAGCTGAAGTCTCCCCAGGCAACTGTCTCTTGGCCTCTCTTCATATCAGCAGATCCCCTGATATAAATAATTCTGTTCAGATATATTGTATGTCGGGTTTTTTTTTTTTTTGCAGTACGCGGGCCTCTTGCTGTTGTGGCCTCTCCTGTTGTGGAGCACAGGCTCCGGACACGCAGGCTCAGCAGCCATGGCTCACGGGCCTAGCTGCTCCGCGGCATGTGGGATCTTCCCGGACCGGGGCACGAACCCGTGTCCCCTGCATCGGCAGGTGGACTCTCAACCACTGCGCCACCAGGGAAGCCCTGTATGTCGGGTTTTAAAGAGGGCTGCAAAGACACCAAAGCCATGAAGGCCACGTGGCATAAGAGGTGCCATGGGCCTTCTCTACCCCGGGTATAGTGAGGTCACAGGTGTAAAATACTCTTGTGTAGGTCACTACCTCCCTCTGGGCTTCAGTCTCTAAGCATGAAAAACAAGGCCCTTCCCATTCTCTCTACTCTGTTCACCTCTTTATAGCAGGTTCCTGAGCTACATGTTGGAAGGAATCATGGGGTTCTTGTGTGACAGTGGATATAACACTGACTTGAATCAGATGTGTGGGCTGGAGCCTCAGTCCTGTCCCTTATTAGCTATGAGAGACTTTTGCCCAGCCTCTCATTCAAAACGACCATCCTTGATTCTGAGAGGAAGTGAAGAATAAGAATAATAGGCCTCTGAGCTTATGACTGTTTTGTGGTGGTTTCAGGAACGTCTATTAGTGCGCCCATGTCCCCAGGCACTATGCCTAAGGTGTGCACATGCATCATCTACCACAGCATATGAAATTATAATGATCAGTGCCATGTTTTAGATGGGGAAACAGAGGCTCAGGTTAAGTGATCACATCGTCTTTTGTCTCCAAGGCCAGAAATCTGCTCAGGTCCCACACCTGGCGACCATGAGTCAAAAGGTCTGGGGCAGGGTTTGGCATCTGTATTTTTTATTTATTTTTATTTTTTTTTTTGCAGTACGCGGGCCTCTCACCGCTGTGGCCTCTCCCGTTGCGGAGCACAGGCTCCGGACGCGCAGGCTCAGCGGCCATGGCTCACGGGCCCAGCCGCTCCGCGGCATGTGGGATCTTCCCGGACCAGGGCATGAACCCGTGTCCCCTGCATCGGCAGGCAGACTCTCAACCACTGCGCCACCAGGGAAGCCCTGGCATCTGTATTTTTTAGTAGTTCCTCAGGTGATTCTGATAGGAGCTAAGGTCAAGAACTCCCCCATCCATCCCCCTGGAACTGAGGGGAAGCGGACCCTGCTAATGACTACTGTTCAGGGCCTGAGTGGGAGGCCCTAGCTTCCTTCCCGCAGCCTGCCACCTCAGATAGGAGTGGGATCCACCTTGCAGGGACAGTCGGGCTTGGCAGGGAGAGTCCTCAGACCCGGAATCATTGTGCTTGCCTCCCTGTGGCCAACCAGGCCGACTCACCTCACCGGAAGCATCCACTTTGGAAAGTGCCATCTGCACTTCTTCTTCAGTCATGTCCAAGTCAAAGTCCTTCTCCCAGTCCTCACTGATGTCTGTGCTTGAGCCTGGAACCATGATCCATAGTGTGAGAGACAGGAAGGGGTATGTGAAGAGGTTGTAGCTGGGGGTGATGGAACTCTTTAGAAAGGCCTGACAAATACACACCAAACGTCTTTACATTCTGCTTTCTCTGGCTCAGTGATCCCACTTTTAGGAATCTATTTTAAGGAAAAATCCTGGATTCAGTAAAAAAATTTAACCAAAAGGATGTTCACTGTAGTGCTGTTACAGTGATGAAAACTTAAAAAACTACCTGAAAGTTCACTGATAGGGAATTACAAAAATAAATGGTATAGTCATATGATGGAACATTATGTGGCTTTTAAAGGTTAGGCTATAAAACATTTATATACATGGCAAAATAGTCTTAAACTATTAAGTGAGAAAAAGCAAGTTACTGAATAGTGGAGAAGTACTGTGGTCCAGAAGCTCCCTAGGGGCCATGGAAATCTTCCAGAAGAAATAAACAATGAACCTCTTCCTCCTCAATCACTCCCTTCTACCTACACTGATCCTGCTACTCCTGAAACACACCAGGCACATTCCCACCTAGGGCCTTTGCAAGGACTGTTCCCTGTACCTGGAACTCTTCCTCAGATACCCACAGGCCAACTCACTCGCTTCCTTCACACCTTTACTCAAATCTCACCATCTAAACGTGGCCTACCCAGACTGTCCTATCTTCAGTTGCACCCTGACCCCTCACTCTGCTCTGGTTGTTCTTTTTTCTATTGTATTTACCACTTTCTAGTGTATTACATAATCAGATTCACTATGCTTACTGTCTAATAGTAGAGGAGCTGGAATGTGAGCTCCCGAGGACGGGGATCTTCTGTTTTCTTATGTATTCCAAGTGACTAGAACAAATAGTTTGTACTCAGTAAATATTCGTGGACTCTTTCTCTAAATCAGGGGTTGGCAAACTATGGCCTGTGGACCAAATCCAGCCTACTGTCTGCTTTTGGAAATAAAATTTTGGAACACAGCCATGGCCACTTGTTGACATATTGTCTATGACTGCTTTCATGCTGAAACGACAGAGCTGGGACAGAAACTGTATGTCCCCAAAAGCCTAAAATATTTGTGACCTGGCTCTGTGCAGAAAACATTTACTCCTCCCTGTTCTAGGTAATTCTGATGCCTGCTAAGGTTTGACAACTACTGCTCCAAACATTCATATTTGGGTATGCTTTCTTACAGGCAATATAAAAAAAATGTACATGTGAAAGTTATTAGTAAGAAGAAAACTACAAAAATAGTTCCTGTAAAAAAAAGAGTATATGCAGTATGATTCCATTAAAAAAGTACACTCACAGATGCATGCACACATACAGAGAGAATGAGCAAAACACCCACAAGAATACTAACAATAATTATCACTAGGTGATGAGGTCATGGGGTAATATATTTTTTTAAATGAACACATATTACTTTGTAATCATTTTTTTTAAAAAGCACCTTTAAAAAGAGTAAGCTCTAAAAAAAAAAAAAAAAAAAAAGAGTAAGCTCTGATCCCCCAATGGCACCACCTGTAAATACCTTGTTTCTTCCTGTCCAGCTTGTTCCTCACCATGCACCCAGGCTCTGAGACCTCCCCAAGCCTGGCCTCCGCATTCCTTATTCGGGTTCTTGCACTGTTCTCTAGTCACCCAGCTAGCCCTAAGTGGTGTGGTAACAGCAGGGTCTCTGGAGGCAAGCAAACCTGGGTGGAACCCTAACTCTTTTATCTATTGTGTAGTCTTGGGCAAGTTATTCTGGGCTTCAGTTTATTTATAAAATAAGGATAAAACCACCCTCTTTGCAAAGAACCACTGGAGGAGCTTATTAGAATGCAGATTCCTGTCTTCCCATCCCCCCTCATTTAGATTCAGCAGGTGTAGGTGGTGACCCAGAATTCTGCATTATAAACAGGTACCTAGATGATTCTGTATAGACTTTGGCCTGCAGTTGAGATACAACAGTGTTAAAATTAGCAGTATCATGTAAAGTGCCTGTAACATATATACACAGTGGATATTTAACAAATGGAGCTGTTAAAGGCCTGGTCCCAGAGTTAAGTAATTTTACACATGGTCCCACACCCAGTCAGGGGCAGATCTGCAACCAAGACCCAGTTCTTCTGACTCCACATCTAAGGCTCCCTGTGCTTTCAGGACACTCTTGGTGGCTTGCGTCTGGCTCCCTGTCAGTGCAGGCTTCCTGTGGGTTAGAAGCTGGACTCCCGGCTGATCTCTCCCTCCAGAGCTGTGGCTGTGGTCATGACAGCTTTTCCTAACCCCAGGTTGCCCTCTAGGGATTTGAAACTCTCCTCTTCAGGCTTAAATGCTAGGGCAGACCCTTTGGGGTAAAAAAGAAAGCATCAGCTAACATTTTTGGAGCACTTTACACCCACCCTCTGGGATAGGTATTAACAGTCCCAATTTACAGGTGAGGAAACAAAGGCTCTGAGTGGCAGAGATGTGAATCTGGACTTTCTCTGCCACCTGCTTCCTCCCACCACCCTGTCCTGTCACACAATGAGAGTACTAAGCTCTCCTTTACACTGTGCACGTGGCAGAGAACTGATCTATGCAACAACAATTTAAGATTTCATGATGAAGTTTTACTGTTTTCTTTTGTTTGTAAGAAAGGGGAGTTTTCAGGTGATTATTAACCTCATGGTGCTGTCACTCACAGCTCATTTTATTCTGTTTAATTGGCTCTTTGCTTCTCCAGAGAAGAAATGGAAGCAAAAGCCACTCCCAGGTCAGTCAGTAGTGAAGTGGGGCTTTAAGCCCAGAGCTCCTTCCAGTCCGCAGGCCACAGGGCCTGCCCTAATCTCCCCTCTCTGCTCCCTGCTGAGGGAGCCTAAGCAGGGTAAGTCTAGTCTCCTTGCTCAAATGGATCTCGGCACAATATACAGGTGGGAAGCAGCTCTGCAATGACAGGCATCACCCTGGAACCTTAGAGGTCCCTGTGGCTGGGCCACCTCCAGAGACTGCTGTATCCAGAGACCAAGCCTCCCTCATGTCATCTGGACAAAGAGGGAGAAGGAGTCACTCTGCCTCCAGGCCTCTTTTAAGATCCTTCCTCCCTTTACTCTGTCCCTACTGTCCCACTCTAGTCTAAGACCCCAGCTTCCCCCCATTAAGTGACTACAACTACTTCTGGTGGGTCTCCTGCACTGAATCCCCCGGCCCTCCTTTTGCGAATCCCCCAGTGCATTAGAGGAAGTATAGCGCACTGTTAAGAGCTTATGCTGCATCTTCCCCATAATCTCATTTCTTCCAGTCTCTACCCACCATTCATTTTTTCTCATCACTCTCTCCAATAGCCCAATTCCCAATGGAAACAATAATTCTTTAACCTTCCAACTGTTTCACTGTTATTCCCTCCCTTACCCAGCTCAGATTCCATGAACCATCATTCTGATCACTTCTTGCATACACTTGGACTCTTGTCTTTTTGAGTTCACCTGGGTAAACCTGAACCCTGATTAAGTCCAACTCCCCATCTGCTCTGTGCCTGCACCTGAGCAACTGAATGTGGCTGGACAAAAGTACTACTGTGCTGACTGGTGTCTCTTAAAATTCACGACCATTATCTCAAATGGACCCTTCGTACCATCCACCCAGCAACCACACAACACATATTGGGTCCATCACCTACTCTTCACTCTCCTAAAGGCAATGTCACACTTTTCTAAATACCTACTGGATGGGTGATTGATCTCAGTTTCCTAGCAGTAAAAAAAAAAAAAAAAAAAAAAAAAGGAAAATCTCACAGATCTCAGGATTTTTGTGAGGATTGAGTGATATGCATATCAAGTGCTTAGCACAGAGCTATACAGACACATGGAAAGTGCTCAGAGAATGGTACGTATTATCTGCATCATCTCCCCAAAGCAGGGCTCTACCCAAATTTCTTCCCTAACTGAGGACCTATCAGGAAATAATTACCCCCAACTTACAGAGGAGAAAATGGAGGCTTAGAGAAGATCAGTACCTTTTCTGAAGTCACATGGCTTATGAGCAAAGTTGGGATTTGAACCCAGAACTGTCTGAACTCCAGAGCCTGAGCCCTTAGCCTCTATATGTAAAGCTTTTAGTACAGGTTGGGCATATAAGCAGCATGCCCTGCTGCTTTGTGGCACCAAGTCCAACTTTCTGAATTCGGCTTAAGATTTTAAGTTCTTGTTCCTCCCTCTCCTGGGAACAACACAGAAACGTGGGCTTTGGTCACCCGCTTCAATGTGCCCCATGTCCCCAACACACGATCTGACATGTGGGGGACTTTGCAGGCCCCCTCAGCTTGGACTACCGCTCCCTGCGCACCTGCCGCAAACTCTCCAACTCTCCTATACAATGCCTGTCTCCTTGGTGAAACACCTGCTGATGCGCAGAGGTTCCTTCTTTCTCTGAACTCCTCCTGTACCAAGCCTGTCTCATACTGCTTCATGCCTCATCATAGACTGCAGCCTTTACCCCTCCCTCCTCAGTGTCTTATAAAGAGTGGGTAGGAGCTCAATGGATGACCTCACTGAATCAGAGTCAGACGGAAAACACTGTGTTGGAAACTGGAAATCAGCCTGTTTCCCCATCCACTGCAGTAAGCCAGTCCCTCACTGCCAGTAGGCCAGTGCTCACCTGCTGGGCAAGCTTTGTGGCCAACTGGTGCTGAGTGTTGGCAGACAGGATGCCTGCATGTGAGGAGCTGAGGGGAGGTCTTGCTGACAATTGGCTATCTCTGGAGAGGTATTTTGGATGTGGCAAAACAAGCTGACACCAGAGCCATCACTGTCCTTTAATTGCAGGAGTTAGAGAGAGGTCCCCCCCTTGACATAAAGTCAAAGTGTCTACAGTCTAAAATTTCATTATGCAGATAAGAAACTAAAGCTCTATTACTTAAGCTGGGTCACTGCAAGTTCATGAGTATTCATTTTATTCTTCTTTAAGCTGTACATGTAAGTTTTGTTTATATATTTTATAATAATAACAATTAACACAGGCCTAGGGAAGCTAACTGACTTTCCTGAGGTCATCCATGGAAGAAGACCCTTGACAGCAATCAATGTCACAGGAGTTCCCACCCCAAAGTTGAACTGTTCAAAAGGATAGAAACTGACACAGTGTGGTAGTTAAGGGCATGGGTTTCAGGTCAGACAGAGCTGGGTCTGAATCTGGGCTTGCTACTTCCTGGCCGTGTGAATTTGAGCAAGTTACTTAACATCTCTGAGGCTCACTTTCTTCATCTGTAAAATGAGGACAGTTATATGGAGTTGTGAGTTGTAAACTGGAAATTAACAAGCTCCCCTGGTAACTGAGAAATTAAATGCAATATTACATCCTTAACACATGATTTGACATAAACCTTATTTTGTTGAATCTAAAACCCCAACAACTGTAAGATGCATCCTAATTTCAGAGAATAAATGCATCTTGGAATTGATGGAATAGGGTATAATAAATACTACAGTAGCTGTCATCATAATATAGTAGCTGTCATCATCATCATCAGTAGCACAAATGAAGGCCATCTGCTCCTAGGATCCTCACATGGGACAAGAAGACAAGTCTGCCTTGTGAGGTGGCAACTCTCACCTGCCCTGCCCGCACACGCTCCCTGGGCTTTGGCCTTGGCTTACCTTTTTTTTTTTTTTGCGGTACGCGGGCCTCTCACTGTTGTAGCCTCTCCAATTGCGGAGCACAGGCTCCGGACGCACAGGCTCAGCAGCCATGGCTCACAGGCCCAGCCGCTCCGCGGCATGTGGGATCTTCCCAGACTGGGGCACGAACCCGTGTCCCCTGCATCGGCAGGCGGACTCTCAACCACTGCGCCACCAGGGAAGCCCATGGCTTACCTTTTTTTCCATTGGAGGGTGTAGACTTCCCGCTGTCTGAATTCAGCTCAAACACCCGTAAGTCTGTGAGTACCTCCTCCCTGAGAGTCTCTACTCTGGCTGGAGGCCGGGGCTCTGGACCGCTGGGGCGGCCAGCAGGGGTGTGGGGCTTGGACTGAGCTAGGGGTGGGGGTCCAGTCTCGCCCACATCCACAGCCAGGTCCTGTTCCTCCAAAGATGCCTCTAGAAGCTTTTGGGACAGGTCCTTGGGCAGCACTGGTGCCTCAGATGCAGGGGTGGGTTTGGCAATCTGTGTCACGAGGGAGATGCTCTCACTGCTCTCCGATGGAGTCACCTCTGTTGGAGCCTCAACCGGGGTCACCAGATTCTCTTCACAGGGACTCCGGGGGCCAGGTCCTCCTTCAAGGGGTGTGGAAGTTTTGGCCACAGGAACCTTGGCCTCTTTTGGAGATGTGGGTGAAATGCCCACAAGCTCCTCTGTCAAGAGAGAAAGGTAGGGAAAGAGAGTGATGTACCCTGGTTAGCCCCAAGACAACCTTGGAGCTCTCTGAAAACAGACCTCAGGTTCCCACCAAAGTTTGCTCTAACCAAAACTAATGGGTGCCAGTTTCCTCACCTCCCTCTCCATCACAATTCTTCTGCAGATAATCCCTGTTGGTCAAACTCTCTCCCACCCTTGAGGCATAGCACATGCCTGGTGGGCACTCAGCTTCTAGCAGTGCAGCTCAAGATAATATTATAGCTTAGAAAGCCAAGACTTTAAAGTCAATCAGTTTGAGGTTCAGGTTGGGCTCTGCTATACCCCACGTGCATGATCTTGGGCGAGACACTTAACTCTTCTTTAACCTATCTGCCTCATTTGCAAAAGAGGGATAATGAAGTTGTGGTAAGGACCATACATGTAAAGCTTTTAGTACAGGTTGGGCATATAATATAAGCACTTAGTAACTGTGTTAACATACCATGCAGGTGGCTCCCACACACTGTCCTAAGCTGAGCTACCAGGTAAAGGAAGCTCAGCTCTGTCCCTAAGCCAGCAGTTCCCAAGTCTGGCTGGTCATTAACATTACCAGTGGAGCTTGTTAAAAATACAAGTTTGGCCACATGTCCATAGAGTCTTATTTAGAAGTGGAAGAAGGGAATCTGGAATTTCAATAAGCATCCCCTACTCTTAAGTACTGGTCCATGGGCTAGCAGGGAAATCTGCTTCAAGTGACACATGTGATTTCTGTACCTAAACCTGGGATCCACCAGCTTTGGTAAACAACCCCTTGTTAGCTCAGTGTATCCTTGGCATGAGCAAACACCATATTCATTCCCTCCTCTTCCCTGGGGTGCCACGTCCCTCCAGGCTTCAGAGAGAATGGCCCAGACAGTCTCCCACAGGCAGGACTTGGTACTTTCTCATCACCTCTCAATACCTCTTACCTTCTTCTTCCTCCCAGCCAGGCTCTTCAGAGATGCTCTGTTCTGCACGCTGCTTCAGGGCATCCCTCCGGGCCTGCTCCTGAATGTGGGGGAGTAGATGGCCAGGAGCAGTCAGGGAACCCTCTTTCCCAGACTCTGGTCCTGACCCCAGAACTCTTGGCACCCTCTGTCCCCTTCTTCCCTCAACAAAATCCAGCCCCCTTCCCTCATGGCTGAGTGGAGGACCTTCCCTGGTTAGGCCAGCATACCTGCTCTAGTTGATGGACTTTATAGAAATACCGCTGCCAGAATTCTGAATGGGAAACAGCTACAGGCACCTGGAGGGAGGGGACAGTGGAGATGAGACTTTGGGAGTGGTTATGTGGGGGTCTATGTTCCCAGCCTCATCAGCCAGCTCCCAGCCACTCTGGATATCAGATGGGATAAGTGGCTGAGTAGTGATTCTTAGAGCACTTCCACCCCCCAGACCCACCTTCCTGGCCCAGCTTGGCCAAGGAGGGAGAAAAGAACTCCCACCAGGCTTTGCCAGCCCTTCCATTTCTCACCATGATTGCCAGAAGCCTGGCAAATTAGTTTCCCCCATGTGGATTCTTGGCTCAGGAGCTGGCTGGTTTGGCTCCTCAGGGCCTCCTGCTGCTCTCTAGGCCAGAGGACTCCACAATGACTCTGGACATGTCCCTCCCACCTCCCCACACCTCAGGCCGGGAGTTGGTTGAGGTCCTGCCGGCTAGGCCCTCACCATCTTGGTGTAGAGGGCCCGGATGGAGGGGCTGCCTACAAGGAGCTCTGAGATCTCCCCCTTCTTCTCCTCCAAGCAGAACTGGGAAAGCCAGGTGTCAAACAACTCCAGGGGCCCTGCAGAGGGACAGACACTGATGGTCAGTTCTGTGGGTCTGGAGAAAGAACACTGGGCCTAGAGAAATCACACCTAAGCCTGGACATGGACAATGAGGAAAACTTAAGGTTTTTCCAAAGCCATATGGCCCAAGGTGGGGGGTCAGGCAGGGTGAAGGGGTGGGTAAGCTTGATATCAGGGCATGGCCCCTAAGTGATCACTGGGAGGGGCTGCAGTCTCCACTCTCTCCCATGCCTGCCTGCTTTTTATCCCACTGCACTTGGCTACTGAATCCTCTCCTCTCTGAAACAGCTATTCTCAGGTTACCACCAGTGACCCTATGTTGCCAAATCCAGTGGCAGATTCTCTGTCCTCCTCCTCATGTGACCATCCTACAGTTTCTGCCCTGGGAGCCACTACCTTCCTCTTGAAGCCCTCTTCTCTCCTGGCTTCTCACTCTTTGTATATTTCCTCCCACTTCTCTCGTTGTTCCATCTGAGTCTTCAGTGGGCTCCTCTTTTGCCTTTCCTTATCTCTTCTCGTTTTCCATTTTCCCCCAAGATAACCTCCACTAAACCATGAGTTTCAACCTCTTCCTCCCACTGACAATTCTTCAGTGTGTCTTTGCAGCTCAGGCTGCCTTTCTGGGCTCCAGATCCAGAGGTCCAGGTGCCTGGACACATCCACCTGCACATATGCTGCAAATACAACATGTGTTCATTTTCTTCCCCCGCCCACCTGTCCTACCCACTCATCCACTGGAGAGCTGGAGGCCCTCCCAGACTCCTCCCTTATGGAGTCACTCTGGATTCCACTTCCTCAGCGTCTTTTATACATGCATACCTTCCTCCTCATTCCACCCGCCCCTTCCCTGGTTCCGGCTTTACCTCTGACATGAAGATTCCTATCAAGCCTCCTAACTGGTCTTCCCATCTTCCGTCTCTCCCTCTCTATTTCATCCTACAAAACACTGCCTGAAGGCTCTTCTATAAAATGCAAAATCTGATCACATCAGGTCTCAAAACGCTTCAACAGTTCTGTACAGGAGGGCATTTCAGGCTATGGTCCAAAGATAGGCTTCAAAGGGTTAAAGAATTCCCATATGCATATAAAATTCTGTTGAGAGAGGGCTTGTTATTTTCAACAGATTTTTAAAGGCCTTTGTGACTTAAAAAAAGGTTAAGAACCACTATCTTGAGCCTTTTAGGACAAAATTCCAACTGCTTAGTCTGGTACCCAAAGCCTTTCCAGTCTGGTGCCCCTGGCAGCTCTCACTGCCCTCATTTCCTCACATGCACCCTTTGTCTGGCCTTCCCAAATGCCTAGGTTTTTCGAGAACTTCAAATTCCTGTTGTCCTGCTTGAATACCCTTCCCCCACTTCTAAAAGTAAAATTAGTTTACTTCTAATTCATCCTTAAAACCTCAATTCAGGTGTCACATGCTAGGTTTCCCAGGTTGGGTTACATGCCATCTTCTGGGATCCCACTGCTCCCCTCTTTCTGTGGAAGCAGTCAAGTCACTCTATCTCTAGTATCTTTGCTTTATTCCCTGTTTCTGTCTCCTAACAGCAGGTTCCTGGAGGTCTGGACAGGGTTGGTTGAGGGTTTGACTCATTTCTGGTGTCTGGTTCCCATCCTGGGGCTTGCTGCACAGCAGGAGCTTAGCAAACAGGCCAAAGGGAAGGCAGGCAGGGCAGCAGGCTGGGAAGGAGCCTAAGCTGAGGATGAGGGACGAGAGGAGCAAAGCCTCTGTAGAAGGGGATGAAGACAGTCTGGGTTCAGGGAGGAAGGGGGACCATCAACCCATCCCACCAGATGTAAGGGTCAAACTAGCCCCACTCTGGTCCCTCTACACAGGGGGTGCCTGGCCACTGCTACCAGAGACAAACAGGGTGCGCAATCCAGACCCGCTTGGTCTCCCTGCCCAGCAAGCCTGCCCCCTCAGTGCTACCCCCTCACCATCTGGTTCATTGCAGTAGGTTGCTGGGTCTGACTGCAGGCTATAAAGGCGAGCCTAAAAAAAACAGAGAACAGAAATTCTGGGGTGATGGGGATAGACAGCAACCCCTCTCTGCCGATCAACCACAACCAGCTTCTCCCCTGTTGGCTACCATACCCACAGGGCACCTGGCAATTAACACTGTGGGCTATGGAGTGGAGTACTGGGCTAGGAGTCCAAAACTGGGGCTCCTAGAAAAATGGTCTTTCACCCAGTATTCCACCCCTGGAAACTAAGAAAATAAAGGGTAAGGAGGCTATAAAATTATATGTATAAAATGGTTTTGAATTATGTGAGATATGAAAAATGTTAGTGCAAGTATATTAATAAAGTGCAAAATTTACTGGCAAATTTTGAAATATTTAACTCCCTCAAATTAAAACAATTCATCAAGAATTTCTTAATTTCATAGCCAGTCTGCCATTGTGTTCTGCAATCTGTGTTCCCATTAGGGCCACAGGAGTGGCAAACTTTAGCTGGTAAACGGAAAGCCCGTCCTTCCTTCCTCATTATTGCAGGAAGCATGGGCTGGCTGTATCACAACTTCAGCAAGCGATTTTGGTGATTCACTGTTATAATTTAAAATCCTATAATTAAAAAATTTTCACAATCCACTTAAATGTGTACTAAGTGGTGGTGCTAATACTAGTGCTGAAAAACATGCTTGAAAAATCATGTTTGGAATTGAAATTCAATGTGGTAAAATGCTATGAAGAAGGCCAAACTGCTGTGACACCACACTGTGAATCTGGGAGAAAACGCTCCACAAAATATAAGAAGTAATGGTGATAAAGCAGAAACTAACACACCATTGTAAAGCAATTATACCCCAATAAAGATGTTAAAAAAAAAAAAAAAAGAAGTAATGGTGAGAAGATAAAATGCAATAGAAATATACTACCATTCTTGTTGATTTAATTGCTTTGAAGATATCCTCCCCCTGTACATTTATTCCTATTGGAAATTAGTCTTAAATAACACAGATGTGGAGATCATGCCCATAAAGATGCTGTCCAGAGCATTCCTTATTATGGATGAAAGCTGAAAGGAATCCAAATGTGCAGCACTAAGGAAATGACTGAATAAGTTATGCTATATACGCTTGCGAGAATTTAAAGACATTAAAAATGACGGTGATTAGGAAAGATGCTAATAGTTAATTGCAAATTTTTAAGTGGGTTATAAAATTGCATGTATAAAGTGCTTTTTCTGTTAAAAAGAAAAACCCCAAACTATCTTTACCAGTGTTTGCAAGCAGAAAGAAATGGAAGGTTATACACCAACGAAGAATCAGTGGTTCTCTTTTAGTGATGGGATTATGGGTTTAGAAACTATTATCTTCTTGCTTATTGGTATTCTCCAATTTAATTATATACATGTATTTATTTTTTATGAACATGTACTGCTTTGTGAGCTCAGGTTAGAAGCTAGAGCCCAGTGCCGCTAGTGAATACCTTGGTGCCATCATAGGGCTCAGCCGTGCCAGAGGGTGTGCCCATCAGGGTGATGACATCGCAGTCAATGGTTTTGTCTGGTGAGGGTGCAAAGGTGTCGGAGATCACCCCTAGGAAGTCAGACAGCCCTTTCTTCATTTTTTCCGTTGCTCCCGAGGAGCCTTCAGTCTGCAGAGAGAAGCCAACAGAGGAAGCAAGTGGCCCAGGAGCAGGCTGCAAACTGGGGTACAGGGTATGGAGGTATGAAGCATCAGGGGTCAAAGTGTACTGTGTGTGGGGACCACGGAAATGCTCACGACCTTTCACCCCCATCTCTGGGGCTGGAGAAGGAGAGAGGGGCAGCCAGAGTCCCCATCCCCCAGATGGGGGTGCGGAACAGGGCCACAGTAGGCCTGTGTAGGTCAGAGCAGAGCTCCTTGACTGGCTGTTTCAACAAAATTTCAAGGTCGACCAGGCTGATCACAAATTGACAGGGGAGGATCCATGCCACAGACATTCAGTGGGGAAGAGGACTTATGGGTAGAGTGATGGAAACGGTACTAGCTTTGGGGTCAGTCTTGGATCTGAATCCCAGCTCTACTACTTTTTGGTTATGAGACCTAAACCCTCTCAGAGTCTGTTTACTTATCTGTAAAATGCAGATAAATATACTTCCTTCAGGGGGGTACTGTGGAGATTAAAAGAGATAAGGTGTGTACAATGCCCAGCACATGGCAAACATTTAATAACTAGCAGTACTGTAATATTACAATCTCATCATCATCATTGCTCAGGAAGTATTTTGTATGAAAGGTTGAGGACATATGGGTAGGATGAGAACAAACAGCCTTGTGTAGAGGCAAACCTGGGACCAGCTGAGGGCCAATGTATGGACCTCCTAGAAGAGGTAAGTGGGGCACCAATCTTGAGCCACACTGGTCAGAATGCCCTTGAGCAAGAAGGGATGGGATGGGACTTTCCTGGTGGCGCAGTGGTTAAGAATCTGCCTGCCAATGCAGGGGACAGTGGTTCAAGCCCTGGTCCGGGAAGATCCCACATGCTGCAGAGCAACTAAGCCCGGGAGCCACAACTACTGAGCCTGCGTGCCACAACTACTGAAACCCGCATGCCTAGAGCCCGTGCTCTGCAACAAGAGAAGCCACTGCAATGAGAAGCCCATGCACTGCAATGAAGAGTAGCCTCCACTCGCTGCAACTAGAGAAACCCACATGCAGCAACGAAGACCCAATGCAGCCATAAATAAATAAATACATACATACATAAGTAAGAAGGGATGGGAGGCTGAGAGACAGGACCAGGCTCTGCAAACCTTGTAGAAAAGTGTCACATTTACTCCTGATTAGGCTGCCCAGGTATTTTAAACCTAGAGACTATCAATAGTGCCTGGCACATGTTGGCACAGGTATATAATCATATTTGTTGAATGAGAAAAGGAGTAAATAAATGAAAGAAACAAGTGGCATCTCTGCTACTGGCTGGACTTGCAGCAGTTCAGCTCAATTACTAATTGTCATTCATGCTCATCAGTAGCTGTGGTTAGCAGGCAGACAGTATTTTACAAGATTCAACAAAAGAAGCTTGGCTATAAAAACTCCATAACATGTTTTCCATAACATGGCCTCTAATTACTAGGCAACTGATTCAGCTGATGATCAAAGAAACTGAAATCTGTTCCAATACTAAAGGAGAAACTGTAATACAAAACTAGTATACTATATACTTCATTGGAAATCTGAGGTTTGCAGGGATATCTTTGACCATATACAATTTTCAAGTTCCATGCTGACTTTAGAATCTAACTCCTATCTCACAAGAGAATTCCACTATACATCTCTGATTGATAAAACCAGGGCCAATAAGAATATAAGTTGGCAAAACCTTTCTGGAGAGCAGTTTTACAGTAGATATTAAAAGGTCTAAAACAACTATATTCACCCTATATCCTTTCCAATACCTTATTAGGAAAAAAATATTAAGGGGAAAGATTAAGCAATCAGCATGTTCACTGTAACTGTTTACAATACTGGAAAAAACAAACAGGAAACTAGGAACTGGTCAAATCCACATAACAGAATACCATGCCATTTATGCATGCTCTAGAACGAGGTTTGCAATGATTAAGTCAAAAATTAGGTTATGAAACATGGTGTTCATTTGATCCCAGTTTTGAAAAAGAAAGTATACATAAGGGATATACTCCTCAAATATTAACAGTAGTTAATCTCTGGGAGAGGGACTTACGGGTATCTCTAGGTCTTTCTTTTTCTTTTATTTATCTGTATTTTCTAAATTGTCTACAATGAATGACTTTGCCGATCTGCTAAAACAATACAGAAGTGGGAAAGCTTATTATTACTTAACATATGTAGCTTGTTTGCTTGACGGACACAATTTTCAAAATGGGAGCCTATGGGAAAAAATAATCACTTAACGGTAGAAAGGTTGGGAGCTCCCACCAGGGTCCCAGGCAGGTCAGGCTATGTGGGAAAGTCACTTGGAGGGTGTAGGTGGTACTCACAGCCAGCTTCTCCTTGACCACGCTGGCAGTGGCTGCAATGGTGCAGGCTGTGTCGTGCTGCACCACCTGGGTGAACTCTGTCAGGTCCCGCTTCATGAACTCCAAGGCTTCGGAGGACTAAGGGAAGACAGAGAGGGATGACAGAGCCAGCTGGTGCCACCACCCTTTGTTCCTATTCCCTGTGCGTTAGTATCATACAGAAACATGGAAAACTCAGTGACATGGGAAGCCTGGGCTCAGAAACAATGCTTACTTGTCCCAATTCCATGACCTGGCATTACCCAACAGCAGAGAGCACAGGGGAACTTCCTGCTGCTCTGAGAACGGGGACTGAGCTCAGCCCAGACACTTATAAGCTATGTGGCCAGGAGGAACTCTCATCTAGCCCTCGGTTTTCTCCTGGGAAATTAGGGAGGTGGAAGAGATCAGTAGTTCTCATGAGCAGAATGGGGAAGGGGGCACAAGCAGTCTGAAAACAAAACAGACTTTGATGCATCACTTAGCTATGCTGTAAGTCATGACCTTTGTTTCCAATTTCAAACACAAAGAGAAGGGGGGTATGTGTGTGTGTTTAATCAAAGGAAAGTGTTTTCTATTTTTACTTTTTTTGTCACAGGGAAATTCAGTTGAAACATGAGACAGTAGGTGAAATTATTTTTGTGAAAGGTTTTATAAATACGTTGTACTGGTAACAGCAATAGTTTAGAAAGCTTTTATGAGCAATTTTTGACAACACCAGTGAAAAAGGTGTGTGATTTTTTACATTCAACAAAGGGGGTGTAAAAAGAAATACTGGATCAGATTCTCTCCTAGGCCGCCTTGGTTCCACCATTCCCCAAGGTTCTGTTCATCCATAGAGCTCCTTTGGGCAGAACTGATACTTGCTTGTCGGACCGGTCTGACTCTCACTCTGCACTCAAACCCAGTGTGAGACAGCAGGCCCTCAGCTCTTGTCTAAGTCTTACCTTGTCTTGCTTCATCCTCACCCACTCTAAGACACGTTCCCGGACTATCACTGTGCTCACCCCTTCAAGCCCTTTCATTTTACACAGGGATAATCACCTACATTTTAAAAACATGTTTTTGAATGTTCTGGCGATTTTTTCTTTGCAGAAGAGCCTGCCTAGTTTTCATCATCCTGGGAAGTCTCTGAATGGGACAATCTCATCTATCAGCCAGAGGCTTCTCTGCGAGTGGGAATGGCTCCATTTCAGATTCAGGACTCCTTAATTGGAGTAGAAGAGTCATTTATCAATTCTCTCTCCATCCACACCACCACCACCTTAGTCCAGGCCAACCTGCTCTTTCAACCAGACTCCTTTCCCAGGTTGCATCAGATACCGCTATTACCTTCTCCTCGTGACACCAGTGGGAGCTTAGTAAGTCAGAGCAGACCATGATGCCCCTGCTTTACATTCTTCAGTGATTACATGGTATCCTATGGCAAGTATAAAATCTTTACCTTCACTTACAAGGCCCATATAATCTCACCCTGGCGGACTCTCATCCCCTCCCACGATGCCCCTCACTGAGCTCCAGCTGGCCTTCCTCAAGTTTCCCAAATGTTCTACCATCTTCCCTAACTCAGGGTATCTGAACACATCATTCCCTCTCCTTGACACATAGTTCTAACTCTTCAAAACAAGCGAACAAACACAATGAACGAACCCTCTCACCTGGCTATGTTTACATGTCACTTCCTTCAGATGTAGGTTGGCTCCCCTGCTCATGGGCACCTGCACTTTCTCTTCTTTAACATTTACTGTCCTTTAGATTTATAATTACCTGTTCGCATCTATCCTCCTGGATAAACTGTGAGCTCTGTGAACATAGAGCGTTTGTTTTTTGTTCACTGATGCTCTCCCAGTGTCTGACATAGAGCCTGGCATAAAGTAGGCACTCAAAAAATGTGTGCTTGTTAGACTGGTATGTACCAGGGCAATTTTAATTACATAACCATTTACATGATTATTTGATGAATGGTTGTCTCCCTCACTAGACTGTGAGCTCTTAGGGGACCTATATGAACAGACATGGTGCCAGCCCTCCAGGTCACAGTCTACTGGGGAAAATGCTCACGTAACAGTGCTGATGTGCAAGGGCAGAGCAGTGACTGGTGTATTGTGGGGAGGTTGGAAAGACTTGTTGACAGGCCTGGTCTGAGCCTTAAAGAATGAGCAGGAGTCACTAAGGCAGCCTGGGCGTGGTGGGGCCTGGGGTTTACTGAGGCCTACAAGCACTTCAGTCCTAATGAAAATAAAGGGTAACACAGAAGTGGTGAGGGATAAAGCTTGAGAGGGCAACCTTGGAGGGCCTGGTCAGCCCTGTTGGTGATGGGGAACCACCAAAGTCTGAAGTAGGTGGGACATGATGAGACTCACGTTTTTGACAGGTCACTCCAGAGACTGGCATGGACTATAGGTCCAAGAGTGACAAGATCAGAAATGGAGGAAGACCTGTCAGGAGGCTGTTGCAATAGCCCAGGAAAGGAAATAGAAGAAAATGAACAAGGACAGTGCTGGTCAGGATGAGAAGATGGGACTGGTTCAAGAAATACTAGGCAAAAAAGGTGGATTTGGTGATTAAATAGATGTTTTGACTCAGGACAAGAAAGAGTCGGGAAGAGCTACTGGCAACTAAACTAGGTGACTGGATGATTGCAGTGCTGCCAGCTGAGGAAGAAAATGCTGAAGGGGGAGTGGGTTTATAGAGAGGATGGTGACAATGATTTTGGTATGTAGTATCTGCAGTGACTGTGGGATATCTGGGACACCCGGCTAGCCAGAGCTCTCCTCAAATACTAAATCTCACAGAAAAGGATTAGGAGTCTCCCTAAAATGAAAGAGTTTGTTGAGTGAACAAAGCAATGTGTGAGGATAAGG
This sequence comes from Tursiops truncatus, assembly GCF_011762595.2. Classification (NCBI taxonomy): domain Eukaryota; kingdom Metazoa; phylum Chordata; class Mammalia; order Artiodactyla; family Delphinidae; genus Tursiops; species Tursiops truncatus. The sequence continues at coordinate 158,395,392 of NC_047034.1, read as the reverse complement.
TTCCTCAAACACCACCTTTAAAGGGCAGGCAGAGGAAGAAGAATTCGTGAAAGAGGAAGTGAAAGCCTGGAGAAGTATGTGGAGAACTGAGAGAGAATCATGCCACAAAAGCCAAGGGAGTAGAGTTTCAGGAAAGAGAGAGTGATCACTAGCGTCTAATGCAGCAGAAAGGTCCAGAAAGATAAGACCTGAAAACCACCACTGGATTTGGCAAGTGGTAGGTGAAGCTGAGTGTTTATATAGATAAGTCTATGTGTAGTGGCTTCAGGGGTGGGGAGGGAGTTAAGAGAGATCATGTTATTGACTTCAAATTTTAAAAAGTAGGAGGTGAGCTTGTCTCCTGGAAGTAAAAGAGGAAGTGGTTGGACAGGGGACTTGAGGAAGAGTTAGGTTTGGGGAAAGTTTCTGAAGGCAAGGGGAGAAGCAAATGTGAGATTGAAAAAAGTTGCTGGGGCAGGGGTGGAGGGTGAGGGGCCCCAGCCCAGAGAGTTTGGGGAATCTGCAGTGGGCCAAAGAGCATCGTGGCTTTCCCTACTAGTGTCCGTGGGCAAGCAAGCACACACACACACCCAGAGGAATGAAAGGGCAGAGGGAAGCAGATCACAGCACCAAGGGCTGTATTTTCTGGGGCAATATATGCTATTGGGTGCAAGAGAATTGGGGGTGCTGGGAATTGAGTGGTCCAGACGGAGCCAGGATAGGGAGGGAAGGAAGCAAGGCCAGGAAAGCACTGAAAGACCAAGAACAAAATGGAAGGAAAAATGGACTGCAGGTATTTAAGAGGTTTCCCCGCGGCTCTCAGTACTTAATAATAAAAATAAGTACTTATTTAGTACTTACTGTATGCTAGATATTGTTCTTAGTGCTTTACATATATTATCATTTAATCCTCACAACAATCCTAGCAGGTAGGTATTATTAGTATTCCCACTTTACAGATGAGGAACTGAGGCTTTGAGAGGTTAAATATCTTGCCTAGGTTCATATAAGAATAGGAAATTTAAGTTTTCTCTTTCCAAATGGGGAACTGTCAAAGGCAGAAACAACACCCATTCCCCTTGCTTCAAATGAGGGAACAAAGATGGAAGGCTAACCAACTACCTATTTTTCATGAGTTATGGTAAGACCAACGTTAAGGGTAACACACAGGAGGCCCTCACAAAACATTTGCTAAATGAACATCAGACTCTCCTTCCAGTAGACTACTCAACAAAAAGCAAGCTCTTTTGGGGTCTCTCCTATTAAACCTCAGCTTGAAATTCTCTGAGTCTTCATCAACCACATAAACAGCTCAGGTCACTCTCAGATTTTGCTGGGCTGTAGTGATGTTACACTACAAATGCTCCCAGAATAGAGGATTGATTTAACTGAAGCCAGAAGCCTCTTGGAGTCTGCCCTGAAGCAGGACTCACCCCAGTTGCTTGAGCTAAACAGTAATTAACTTTTTCCAGAATTCAGTTGGGTTGGTTTTGACGAACTAGCATGGACTGAAACAGCAACACACAATGGCATTACCCACCGGCAGAGCCAAGCCTCACTCGGGCCACAGGGATTGCTGTTTCCCCACTAGACTGTGAGTTTTGGGAGGTCCAGGATTGCACCTGCTTGGCTAACGTCGGTATCCTCAGGACCACAGAGTCAGACAGTGCTGGCTGTGGCATATACTCTAATATTTGAATGACTAGAGGAGGTTTCTATCGCTAGAATTCTTTTTCTTCAAGGCCGAGATCAAATGTTCTCTCTTCTACGAAGTTGTGAATTTCCCAAGCGGAAATAAACCGCTCCTTCCCACGGATTCCTACCACAGGGTCGCTGCAGGCTTTAAGACCGTATTTATTTCACTGTAGCTAGAGTCACACTGGTCTGAGTTGGGGTCTGTCTTTCCGTAGGGCCCAAGTCGGCCTCATCCCTGAGGCCCGGAGCCTACACGGGTCCGGCGGGACGGCTCGGACCAGGCTGCAATGAGGCGGCGCGGGGCCCTGCCGTAGGAAGGGCGCCGGCCCGGCTTACCTTCTCCTTGACTGCCTGGTAGCTCTGCTGCAGCCAGCTCCGCCACCATCCCACGTCCTCCCTGTGGAAGACAGACACATCTGGCGGCCCCCCAGCGCGACTCTCGCCCGCTCAAGAATCGGGTCTCAGTTCCCTCCTCAGATGTGGCCCGCGGGCCGAGACTTCGCAGGCCGCTTCCCCACCCCCTCATGCTGAGACTCCACCCCGCCCTTTCAGCTCCGTCCAGGCCCGAGCTAGCCTCCTGTTCCCCGCGGGGACCCTGGCCCAGCACCCCAACCCTGGGAGAATTCAGGGCCCAACGCCCGAGAAGTGGATGACTGGCTCACCCTTCCGCCATCTTGCCCGCATGACATCACCACTATTTACTGACCTTTGACCTCCGACACGACACCGCCCCCTCAAGCACCGCCCCCGAGCGCGCGGCCCAATCCTCGCGCCGACACCGCCCTCAGCCCAATCTCCACCCCGCTCCCTCATTAGGCTCCGCCTCCTTGAGCTAGGTCCAGTCTCGGTCCAGAGTTCGGACTTAAAACTCGGCTCTTGGGAGATGCAAGAGGGAAGAGAGATGGGAACATATGTATGTGTATAACTGATTCACTTTGTTATAAAGCAGAAACTAACACACCATTGTAAAGCAATTATATCCCAATAAAGATGTTAAAAAATAAAAAAAACATAAAACTCGACTCCTGAACGTTCGGTCCAATCCTCACCCAGCACTGTCTTCAGGCCCCACCCCAAGTGTTAGCCCCACCCCCACCAACTTCGAACCTCTCTCGGTAGCCACTGACATCCGATATGGTGGCCGCTTTGGGTCAAGATCAGCCCTGCGACTGGGGTCTCGGATTGCTGGAAGTAGAGGGGAGGAAGGGAACGAGTCGGCTTGGAGCTCGAATGTCTGCGTCCCTGAGCGCAGGGCTAGGACCGCCTCCCTTTATGAAACCCGCCACGTAGCAGCTGCCTGGGGTCTCTTCGGGCTAATTCAGCAAGCGCAGTCTGCGGAGCTCTGGGCCGGGGTTTGGAGGTGTGTGGAGGAAAATTCAGAGGTGACTTCGATGCAGCCTCTGCGGGGGGCTCTCAGGAAATGGGGGAGACACATTTAGTTACCTCAGCCCTTGGCGACCTAACTCAAAACAACGTGAGCTGGATGTGGTCTGGAGGAATCCTGAGACAGTCTGGAGGAGGGGGATTGAGTGTGTGTGTGTGTGTGTGTGTGTGTGTGTGTGTGTGTGTGTGTGAGAGAGAGAGAGAGAGAGAGAGAGAGAGACACGGAGGGAGAGACAGAGAGAGAGAGGCAGAGATTTTCCGGAGGAAGCCTCCCCTGCTCTTACTGCCTCATCTGCTACCAGCCTGCATCTGCGCCCTTATACTTTGGCCTAGATCCCATTGTCTCTCTCTCTTTTTTTAGTTTTTATTGGAGTACAGTTGATTTACAACGTTATGTTAGTTTCTGCTGTACAGCAAAGTGACTCAGTTGTACATACATACATATCCAGTCTTTTTTAGATTCTTTTCCCATATAGGTCATTACAGGGTATTGAGAAGCATTTCTTGTGCTCTACAGTAGGTCTTTATTAGTTATCTATCATCACTTGTCTATGGGTGTAGCTTTAGTAATTCTCCCCCCCCACCCCCCCGTCATTTTGTTTTCCCTCTTTCCAGGATTTTTTCTTTCTTTTTTTTTAAATAAATTTATTTATTTATTTTTGGCTGTGTTGGGTCTTTGTTGCTGTGCATGGGCTTTCTCTAGTTGTGGCGAGCAGGAGCTACTCTTCATTGTGGTGCTCAGCCTTCTCACTGCGGTGGCTTCTCTTGTTGCGGAGCATGGGCTCTAGGTGCGTGGGCTTCAGTAGTTGTGGCTCGCGGGCTCTAAAGCACAGGCTCAGTAGTTGTGGCACACGGGGCTCAGTTGCTCCACGGCATGTGGGATCTTCCCGGACCAGGGCTCGAACCCATGTCCCCTGTATAGGCAGGCGGATCCTTAACCACTGTGTCACCAGGGAAGCCTGGTGATTTCAGGATTATTTCTGTCATCATGCATGCTATTATTTCTCGCATCTTAATAGCAAGCAAACAAAAACTAACCCTCTCTTAATCTGTCACTATTTCCCTACGCCCCTTTACAGCAAAACTCCTGAAACAATTCCCTATACTCGCTGTCTCCATTCTTTCTTGACCCCACTTCACTGAGGTTTTTGCCTCCCCACGGTCCTTTGAATCACTTTTGGTAGGGTTCCAAGAGCAATGGCCAGTTTGCAATTCTTTTTTTTTTTCTTTCTGGCTGCAGTGCCCGGCTTGTGGGGATCTTAGTTCCCCAAGCAGGGATTGAACTCAGGCCCTCGCAGTGAGAACTTGAAGTTTTAACCACTGGACCGCTAGGGAATTCCCTGCAGTTCTTATCTTACGTGAACCATCAGTATCTTATTTAACACAATTGATCACTTTCCTTCTCCTTCACACATTTTCTTCACATGGCTTCCAGGACATCTTGCTCTTCTGACTTTCCTTCTACCTCACTGGCATCTCCTTCTCAGTGTTCTTTGCTGTTTTCTTTTCACACCCACTTCTTGTCGCTGGAATGTCCTAGGGCTCAGCCCTTGACCCTCTCCTTTTCGATGTCTGTACTCATTCCCCAGATGAGGTATCATGATTTTAAATGCCATCTATACACTGGAAACTCTCAAATTTTCTCTCCAACCCACACAACTTCTCTGAACACCAGGATCATTATCTCTATTTGGTTGTATAATAGACATATTAAACTTAACATGTCCCCAAATTCCTGATGTATCCACCTCAACTTCTTGCAAACTTCCCCAAAGCTGTAAATGGCAACCTTATCCCTCCAGTTGCTCAAACCAAAAACCTGGGAGACAATTCGATTCCGCACTTTTTTCATACTCCAAAGCTAATTCCTTGGCAAATCTAGTTGATGCTACCTTTAAAACAAAACCAGAATCCCATCGCTTCTCACCACCTCCACTGCTACTATGCAGGTCCAAGCCACCATCATCTCTCATGTGGGTAACTGGTATCTCTGCGTTCCCACTCGTGCCTTCGTTAGTGTAATCTTTTTTTTTTAAATTTATTTATTTATCTATTTTTGGCTATGTTAGTTCTCCATTGCTGTGCGTGGGCTTTCTCTAGTTGTGGCGAGCGGGGGCTACTGTTCGTTGTGGTGCGTGGGCTTCTCATTGCGGCGGCTTCTCTTGTTGTGGAGCATGGCCTCTAGGCATGCAGGCTTCAGTAGTTGCAGCACGCGGGCTCAGTAGTTGTGGTGCATGGGCTTAGTTGCTCCATGGCATGTGGGATCTTCCCGGACTGGGGATCGAACCTGTGTCCCCTGCACTGGCAGGCGGATTCTTAACCACTGCGCCACCAGGGAAGCACCCCATTAGTCTAGTCTTAATTCATGCTGAAAGTAATCTTTTAAAAAGCATAAGACAGTGGGAATGTGAAATGGTGCTGCTGCTGTGGAAAACAGTATGGTGATTCCTCAAAAAATTAAACACGGAACTACCATATGACCAGAAATTCCACTTCCAGGTATATACCCAAAAGAATTGAAAGCAGAAACTCAAACAGGTATTTGTACACCCATGTTCATAGCTGCATTGTTCACAATAGCCAAGAAGTGGAAGCAACCCAAGTGTTTGTTGACAGATGAATGGATAAACAAATGTGGTATATACATATGTTGGAATATTATTTAGCCTTAAAAAGGAAGGAAATTCTGACACATGCTACATGTAAGAACCATGAAGACATTATACCAAGTAAAATAAGCCAGTCAAAAAGGACAAATATTGTAATATTCTACTTATATGAGATGCCTAAAATAGTCAAATTCATAGAGACAGATAACAGAACGGTGGTTACCAGGGGTTGGGGGGAGATGGGAATGGGGAGTTATTGTTTAATGGATTCAGAGATTGAGTTTGGGAAGGTGAAAAATTTCTGGAGATAGATGATGGTTATGGCTGCACAGCAATGTGAATGTACTTAATTTCACTGAACTGTACACTTAAAAATAGTTAAAGTGATAAATTTTATGTTGTATGTATTTCACCACGATAAAAAATATATATGTAAATCAGATCACAATCTTCCTCTGCTCAGAATTCTCCAGTGTCTTCTTATTTCACTCAGAGGAAAAGCCACTAAAGCCTCACAGTTTCCTTTAAGACCCTACATAGTTGATCTGACCTTGACCTACAAGGCCTCTCATTCCCTCTGCTCCAGCCATACTGGCCACTTTGATGTTCCTTGAAAATTCCCAGCACTCTCCTGACTCAGGGCGTTTGAGTTTGCTGTTCCCTCTGCTTAGAATGCTCTTCCCCCAGACATTCATGTGCTTCAAACCTTCACCTCCTTCAAGTCTTGATTCAAATATAATCTTCTTATCCACCCTGACCACATTATTTAAAATTGCTGCTTGTACCCGCAGTATTCCCATTCCTCTCCCCTGCTTAATTTTTTTCTCCACACCATTTATCACCATCTGATGTACTACAGTTTTTACTTTTTAAAAAATTGTCTGCCCCACTATAACTAGAAATATGACCTCTGTGAAGGCAGGGATTTTTATTTATCTTGTTTACCTGTCTACCCCTAGCACCTAGAACAGTACCTGGAATAGAATATTTGTTGAGCAAGTGAAATAATAAATGTAAGGAGAGTAAGGACAAAGACAAGTCTAATTGGGAGCGAGCTGGAGTGGCTAAAATGAAAAGGGAAAAGAGAAGATGGAGGTGAGGCTGTAAAGGTCATTAACATCTAGATTCCTGAGAACCTTGGATGAAGAACTAAAAATTCAAACTTAATCCATGGGCAGAGGAGAGTCACCAGAGGTTTTTGAATAAGGAAGTGACTTGTGCTGTGAAGGTGATGTGACCTAGTGACCACGCACTAATGGTGCCATTTATTAATCAGGTGATCATTTTACACAGTGTACCTTGTGTAATCTTCCCAATAGTCCTATGCGGTAGGAACTATTTCCGATCTCCGTTTGTCATGGAAGAAGCTGAGATTCAGAGAGATTGAGAGATTCAGAGAGATGGAGTGAATGACTTTTTCCAAGGTCACACAGCTGGGAAATGGCAGAACTCTGATTTGAGTCCAAGGCTTTCTGATAAAATCAAGTTTCTGCACATAGCGTATGCCTTAACTTTGTCCAGTCTCATGTCCTGTCTCCCCACCCAGCCACAAGCTGCAGACAGACAAGGACTGCATCCTCTCCTTCTCTCTACTCACTTTGCCTCCTTCCCTCACCTCCAGGCCTAGCACAGTGCTTGCCCATGAGGTCCTCAGTGTGTGTGGACTGAGTAGGACTCTCGTTGGGTCTCTTTGGTCTTCCCCATCTGTTCATCCCTGCACCTTGACCCTTGGCTCCCTTCAATGGCATCAAGCAGATCTGGATTCAAATCCCAGCTCAGCCACTTCCCAGCAATGTGGCCTTGGGCAAGTTAACTTCCCCTGACTTTAGTGTCTTCATCATTAAAATGGGGATACCACTCCTGGTTGTTGTGAGAACTAAGTAAAATAAGTAAAACACAGGGAATTCCCTGGCAGTCCAGTGGTTAGGACTCTATGCTCTCATTGCTGTAGGGCCCGGGTTCAATCCCTGGTCCAGGAACTAAGTTCCCACAAGTCACGTAGTTCTGCCAAAAAAAAAAAAAAGTAAAACACCCAACATATTTTATGGCATAAAGTCCTTAATGTGGTAATTATTATTGTCTTAGCCTTACCCCTGTCCTAGGCACTGGTATAGGATTTATAAGCATCTGTTGAATTAAATGTTATGTTGAAAAATCACTGCATTGGGAGTCAGCAGAGGTAGATTTTAATCCTGGGTTATGGGCATTGGTCATTTTTTCTCTCTTGCACTGTTTTTTCACCATCCGTAGGACCTCCAAGTTCTCTTCTATCTCTAAGGTGAAGTATGAATGCATCATTTTATACCGTCCCTGACCCTCTAACCCTCCTTTGACCCACATCTCCTCTCCTGCATTGTTGGATCCCTCCTGGCCAACAATTCTTTTCCCTGGATCCTTCTAGCTTTGGCTCCCAGGGAACACTAACACCCAGCTGCCACCAGATGGTGCTATGGACTCATTCAAGTGAAGCTGGCGTCTAGCCTCCAGCCGGGCTGATGGGAGCGGTCCTAGAATAACCTTCTGGTTCCCCTAGAGAGGCTGGGCTTCCTCAGTGGAAGGCAGCCAGGCCCGGGATGATCCTAGGAGGTGAAGTTTCCAAAGCCCGCCCTGGTTCTGCAGTGGAAATTCCATCATAGAGTTGGCAGCAGGACAAACTACATAAATTGTGGGACCCAGTGCAAAATGAAAATGCCTAAGTTGCTGGTGGAAGCAGCACAGGAAATATCTAAAAGCCAGCAGAATGGTTCTAGTTCAGCCTTCTAGAGCTGACTGTTAGAACTTTGGGAATTTTATGAGCTGGTTGTTGAACACAGCCATTACAAAAACGTAAATTATAAAAACTTACAATTAAATGAAATAAAAGCAAAAGGTAATAAATACCCCAAACTTATATTTTTATACATTTCACTATCATCTATGCTTTTGAAATAACTTGCATTTTTTGTATCTATATGTAAGAAATACTATATAATGGTGTGTTACTGTAATCTCTTCCCAACTCTGCATTAGATAATGTCACATTGGTAGTTCAAAATCAATGAAGGTGGGAGTGTTTACATCATCAAATCTACAAACGCGACAAATCATGTCCCCCGCCCCCAAGCCAGTTGTTAAACTTTTCTCAGTACACCCCTGGTCCTCGTTGTACTCCTAACACGCTGTGTTGTATTATCTTGGGCAGAGCCCTGTTCCTTCCAGCCTCTGATAAGTCTATGCATCACTTTATAATTTACAAAAGGGGGGGCATCCTTTCTGTGAGGGGTACTGTTGTCTCATGTAACTCTTACAGCAATTCAGGAGGTAGATTATTGTGGTCCAAAGAGCAAAGGATATTTCTGCAGAAGAGCTGATGACTTTGGCTCCCAGGGTGGCTGTCACCAAGGCTCCCTGAAGGTGGCGCTGTGGACTGACTTCAGGGAAGTTTTTTTTTTTTTGCTTTACACGGGCTTCTCACTGCTGCGGCCCCTCCCGTTGCGGAGCACAGGCTCCGGACGCGCAGGCTCAGCGGCCACGGCTCACGGGCCCAGCCGCTCCGTGGCATGTGGGATCTTCCCGGACCGGGGCACGAACCCGTGTCCCTTGCATCGGCAGGCGGACTCTCAACCACTGCGCCACCAGGGAAGCCCCCACATCACCTTTCTGTGCCTCTTTTTTTGCGTTGGAAAATGAGAACAGCACAACAACAATAATAGTAATATATTTCCAGCTGCTTCCAAGCATTGTGCTTGGAACGTGTGCATCATAAGCTTGCTCCATGGCTGTATCTGAGAGCGGGTAGAGGAAAGAGCTAGCCCGCTCTGCTTCTGTAGGACCTAGCAGTGGGAGGTGAGAATAGCATTTCCTTCCTACTGTGACAACAGACAGTGAGGGTTTTTCCCAAAAGGGAGACTGCGGTTGGATGCTGAAGGAGTACAGGAAATGTCAGCCCAAAATATGTTGCCTTGGTATATTGATTATTTTGCACTGAAGGCACTTGAAAAACAGCAAATTCAGGGAGAGGCTTTCTCTGAACCTCCCTCATCTGTCTGGGGACAAATCCTCCAAAAGGAACTCAGTTATCATAAATCCCCTCCCCTGGAGTTTCATTAACCAGGGAAGATAAACTTTTATCATAGGGAGACTAGAAGTTGACCCCACACTCAGACAAACTGTCATAAACTGTCATATCTACCATATATTCTTCTAAGGGCCCATTCATCTTTCCCCCAAAAAATCATTTACTCTCTCCCCTAAGTGCCTTACTTCTTCCCTCCCTTTTTCCTATTAAGGCAGTGTATAATCTTTCAAATCTCACCACTTTTTTTGGTATTTACTTTTTTTTCCTGCAATGTCTTATGCACATGATATTAAAAAGGAATAAATTTGTATACGTTTTCTCCTGTTAATCTGCCTGTTACCAGTTTATTTCATAGGCCCAGCTATGGAAACTGGGAAGTAGAGGGAAAGTCTTTCCTTCCCTGCAATGTGGATGGCCCAAACATTAACTATGTACCCCATTTGCTGCCAAACATATATACCATGTGTCCCAAACTTAGACTTGCTTCCCAATGAGTAGAAAGCGGATATCACTCCTGTAATTAAAAATACCCTTAACCCCCAGGAAAGGCACCCCAATGCCTTGATGTTCCCCCAGTAGCTTTCTCTGAATCCCTTCTCAAAAAGCTGTAATCTATGACTGAATGGTGAAGATAGTCTCCATATACAACCACAAAGAGACAATAGTAGGGAAAGGAGAGAAGAAAGAGAAGAAAATGTATTTAAAATATGTTAAATATATACACGGAAGGAAGTTCAAGTAGAGGCTGTAATCTTCACCTCCTTGAATTACTCTAAAGCTGATCTTATATTTATGACTTTCCTTCCTCACTATCCCAGATTCCTTCTGCCTTCGGTCAGCAATAATGGTCAAGTTCTTTTTCCATGGAAGAGCCAGATCCTCTTGTACAGAATTGCTGTAGTCTTGCAGTAACTTTGATCACAGGATTTGTAGTAGGACTATGATCCTTAGTGAATACAGGTGAGTCTATCCCTAGGCCTCCCACGCCCATTGTGTGGTGACAACTTATTTCTCCTTGATAGCCAAAGTTTTGAACCCCAGAAAATACCTTGATTTCTTTTTTTGCTTATCTTTCATCAGCATGAGGTACTCAAAATGGTTGAGTGGCAGTTTCAACTTCCAGTATGGTGGAAAAATTGCATCACTTGGTGGAGGCATTCCCCCCTTGGACACTAGAAGCTTTTAACATACCTCCCCTCCCTGCAGTCATGGGATCAAGAAGCAGGTTATTTATTTATTTATTTGTTTGTTTATTTATTTGGTTGCATCAGGTCCCCTTTTTTTTTCTTTTTCTTTTTCTTTTTGGCTGCGTTGTGTCTTCATCGCTGTGTGTGGGCTTTCTCTAGTTGCGGCGAGTGGGGGCTACTCTTCATTGTGGTGTGTGGACTTCTCATTGCAGTGACTTCTCTTGTTGTACAGCACGGGCTCTAGGTGCGTGGACTTCAGTAGTTGTGGTGCATGGGCTCAGTAGTTTTGGTGCGTGGGCTCAGTAGTTGTGGTGCATGGGCTTAGTTGCTCTGTGGTATGTGGGATCTTCCCAGACCAGGGCTTGAACCCATGTCCCCTGTGCGCCGGTCTTAGTTGCAGCAGGCGGGCTCCTTAGTTGTGGCTCTTGGGCTCCTTAGTTGTGGCTCACTGGCTCCTTAGTTGTGGCACGTGGGGTCCTAAGTTGCAGCAGGTGGACTCCTTAGTTGCAGCTCGAGGGTTCCTTTAGTTGCAGCTTGCCAGCTCCTTAGTTGCAGCACGTGGGCTCCTTAGTTGTGGCTTGCTGGCTCCTTAGTTGCGGCATGCAGCCTTCTTTGTTGTGGCATGTGAACTCTTAGCTGTGGCATGCATGTGGGATCTAGTTCCCTGACCAGGGATCAAACCCGGGCCCCCAGCATTGGGAGTATGGAGTCTTAACCACTGTGCCACCAGGGAAGTCCCCAAGAAGCAGATAATTTTTGAGTGAGTAAAAATAATTGCATTGTTAGAGGAAGCCACCCCTGCATTCAGCCCCTTGGTTCTTGAACTCTGTGTCTGGCTAAAGGAGAAACAGTTCAGCGCATTACTGCACCTTGCAGATGGCTCTCTATCTCCCAAAATGTTGTCTAACAGCTGGTACTTTATCCGGACCTTCAATGTGCCTTTCTGTCGTTCTAGAAGGCTGACTAATGGAGCACATGGTAAGACCAGTGATTCCTATGGATGTCAGCTCACTGTCTCATTTCTTTTCTTAAGAAGTGAGTTCCTTGGTCAGAAACAATATTGTGCGGGATACCAAGACTTAGTCCACAGGTGGAGGTTCTGGCAGAGGCATATGAGGCAAGGAAAGCAAATCCAAATCCAGAATAAGTGCCTCTTCTAGTGAGACAAAGTCCTGCCTCCATCATGGGGGTCCTGTATAATCAATCTGCCCAAGTAGCTGGCTGGTTCCCTTAAGGTTTGACACCAAATCAAGAGTCCAGGGCTGTTAGCTGCTTTGGACAAACTGGGTATCAGTTCTGGTGGTTGCCCTATTGGCCTTGGTAAGGGGATATCCCTGTTCTTGAGCCCAAGCCTTATCTTCACGCCTGTCATCATGGTCCTTTGTCCATGAACCCATTGAACAAGAGCTGGACTAGCTGGGGGAAAAGGCCATCAAGTTAACATCCACAGAGCATGTTATTTGCTGGTTATTAAAAGCTTCTCCCCAGTGGAGGCCCAAGGTGAGCATTCATATGGCATATCTGTTGTCTTATGACCTAGGATCATTCTAGAAATCCATCTTTTGCAAACCTCTTTCTCATGAACTTCCAGTCTTTATGACTGAGCTGCTCACATCATTAGTCACTGTCCGTGACCTGGTACAGACCCTGACCTCAAGCCTTCTCTCCTTCTAGGCAAAGTGGACAATGAGCTATACTGCTTACAGTTTTACCTGCTGAGGGATTTCCTTCTTCACTAGTCTTTGGGGCCACATAACCATTTCTATAAAACCATTTCTTGCTCTTTCAGAGTGTGCCATCTGAAAACCAAGCTCTAATAGTTTTTCCTTTACAGGGAGCCTTGGTGCAATCATCCCGTAGCTGTGAACATAATGGCCTGGGCCTATTCCAGCAGGTCTGTCCTTGTGCCTCTGTCCCCAACTTTTGTTCCCAAGCCTCTCATCTTGTTTCCTTCAGTAGCCACTTCCTGGGATTCAGTGTCGATCCTGATTTCAGGCCATCTCTCCTTCGAGACAAAGTGGAAAACCATATGCCCTGCTCCACGTTCTGCCACCAGGACGATTTCCTTCTTCTGCTCTCCTTCAGGGTCATCTTGAGCGGGGTGTTCAAGCCACAGCAGTCTCCATTTCTGGCTGGTACCTGCACATTGTACAGAGCCATGCGTAAAGCAGTTCTACATTTTTTCCTTCCCAATCACCTGGGTCGAACTAGTCGTAACAGTGTTGCAGGAATGGACACACTGGGAGTGAGGACGACCTGCTTATTGCCTCTTCAGGGCTGTTTGGGCCAGGTTTTACATGGACCATTTCCCCTTGAGAACTGCGGGCATAGGGGTCAGAAAACATCCAGTCCATGATGGGAAGCTCAGATTACAAGGTCATCTGGAGCCCTTTGGTCAGGTGTACAATCTATCAGAGCCCATTAAAACTCCAGAAGCTAGTTCACAAGAGAAAAATACTCTCTTATGAATAAAGCATGGCTTTACCCCTAAACATTAAGGGCCTGTCTACAGAGATCCCTCTATCAGTGTTTGCAATAGACTCCATAGAGCATTCTAATCTACCTGGCACTCTGAGCCGTGGATCTATTTGGTCATCAGGGCCAAAAGGCTGAGCTACTTGCACTGCGGCCTGGACAGCTGGAGAAGCCTCTCTTGCCTCTCTTTGTCTGTGCCTTACTCAAAGCGGGTAACTGGCAGACGGGTAGGACTAGTGGACCAATCATACTGTATTGTTTCCTCCCAAATCCAAATAGATCCACCAAGCATTGGGACTCCTTCTATGAGGAAGGAAGTCTAAAGTGCAGCAGCCCTGTCCTTTGCTTTGGAGCTAATGTCCTGACGTGTTTCAGGCCGTATGACTCTAGAATTTTAATGAAGTGTCATGATGTTATATTTTCACTGAATTCATCTTGTACCCTTTGGTACCTGCTATTTTCTACTTTTTGTGTTCTGTCCATATGGGGCCTCCAGTGTGACTGCCTGTGGGATGAAGTGACAGATACTTGGATTGGCTCTTGACCTCTATTCCACCATCCTTCTATTTGAGGCGTTGTAAAGCTAAAAACATTTCCCAGACTCCCTTGCAGCTAATGTTCTAGATGAGATTTAGGAAAACAGAAGTGAGGCAGAAGACATCTTTCTGCAGGAGTGGCTACTGGCAAGCAAGATCTGCTTGAAATACCTGGAGTGGTTTCTGTTTCCTGCATTGAACTGTCTGATCTAGATGGTGGCAGAATCAAGATTCCTGCAGGCTAAATTAGGGCATGGAGCAGAGGGGTTGGCTTTTCTCTGGAGCAAGATTATAAAGCTAATTGCTTCTTATATTCTCTGTCACAATGGAAAATATACATTTTTTTTTTAATCAAGTTTTGGGGGTTGTGCTGATACACTCCCCCCCCAAGCCACATCTGGAACAGCATTTGCAATTAGAGCCACTGTTTGATTAAGTTTACATATGATTCTGTGTTCTTCATGACCATCTGTCTTTTCCACTGTCTGAAGAATGGATAATGATGTTACAAATTTCACCATGTCTGCATATTTACCGTTGTTAATGGTGGCATTAATCTTCGCAATGCTCTCAGGATTTTTAATTTTAATTTACATATTGGTGGGAATGATGAACTTCAACGACATCTACTTCATTTTTCTTGCAGTAAAAGCTTTTAACCTGTGGTCTGGGAGCCAGTGTAGCATTCTGTCAGTGGTTTAAGATATCTATTCCAATTATACAAATGAGCACAAAAACTAGTACATGGATTTGGGACCTAGATCTCTCCGTAAGGGGACTTTGGTCAAAACTCCATTTACGGCCTGACTCCCTATACTTCATATTGTCTCTTGGTACTTAGTCTCTCATCCGTATCTTTGTCATCTCCTCTGTGCAGCCAGGTCTAGAAGCCTGCAACTCCATTTCCCAGACTCCATTGCTAGCTGGGTCCCAGTTAGGTTCTGCCAATGGGAGGCCCTTGGTTATGTTTGAAGGCGGGAGGAAGGGAGAAACTCTTTCTGTTTCAGGAGGTGCCTTGTCTTTGGCAGCAGTGGGTCCTCTGGCATTGTCAGTAGTGAGTGTGGGGTTGCAGGCATCAGCCCAAGGGTGGCAGCAGCTTCCTGGGCTCTGGGGAATGCCACCCTTTACCCCTAGCTCCCAGCATTTCCACTATCTTTGTGAGCAATCCCTGAATTAAATTCCTCTCTTCTTGAAATACGTAGGGTGGTCTCTGTTTTCCTAACTGGGTACTGATTCACACATTTCCATAAGCCCACACTCTTTTGCAGCACAGAGACATTGTGGGTGCCTAGGAATAAGTGTGGCCAGTGTCTGAGCATAAGTTCTTTGGACAAGGGGAAAGACTCACAGTATGGTCTTAGGGTATTTTTGTTGTATCTTTCCTTAAGGATCCTTAACTTTCTTTTTTCTCAGTGGTCAGTGCACTTGTAAATTAATTTGGGTATGGGGATTGGATGAAAGATCAAATTTGTCTGTTATGTCAATAGAGGCCTTTGTTCACTAGACACAGAAGTTTTTTTTTTTTTCTGTTAGTGTTATAAAAACTAAATGGGAACTTAGTAGGCTGTTTATGATTAGTTGTTGCCAAAGACTTCGGTGGATCAAACCACTCTGATTTCATGCCCACTCTGCTCCTTACTGGTAACCCTTCCCACTTTGTATTTGGTGGGTAACTGTTACCACCTGGGCTCTACCACCCTAGAATCCTCCTATCGTCCTTGAGATGAGAGTCTGTTTCAATTGTAGACCCATCTACCACCATTCCTGGCTTACAGAAGATGGTTAGGAGAGTGCTTTTTAATGATTTTGGCATTTCCCTCATCAGTTGTCCTTTAGCTTTGGTAAAGGAGGTGAATTTGGGGCCTTTTCACGGAATATAATATTGGCTTGGTCAGCAAGATGCATATATAAATTCAATAAATCATCCTGCCTCTTGAGGTCTTTGAATTTCTTCCTCTGGTTTATGCCAAGAGTTTTCTACTGTCATACAAATTAATGATGGGTCAGTGTTGTATCCACGTTTGCATAAACCACCACTTCAAACTGCTAGAATAACAGGCGCAAGCTGGATGCACATTGAATGCAGACTCTCCAGGAAGTACACTCAGATCAATACACTCATTTTGATCTGAAATTATATTCAGGCTTTCCTTAAGTACCCTCCAAATCCACCTCCATAAATAGTCTCCTGCTTTTTCATTATATAAAATAGCAAATTGCTGCAATTTTTTCTTTTGGTGGACCTCCTCTTCCCTATTTTTTTTTTCCTCCGGACCCTCCCTTCTTTCCTCCCTCCTTTCCCCCCTTTCTGTCCCCGCCCCCACCCCCTCCCGGCCTCACCGCCCGGAGCCGTCAACTCTCCCCACTCCCGCCCAGTGCCCACGACCCCGGCCCAGCCGCCCCATGCTTCCTACCGGCTCTTCCTCTTCCCTATTTTTTTGGTCTGTTTTTCATCCTATAAGACGTGTTAGGTTTGGACTTTGGTTCTGGCCAGAGGGCAAGAAGGGACTTAAGTTTTTTCCAGCAATGAGTGTTCAGTCTTATCAATTAAGGGAGGATAAAAACCTTCAGGCAAGGGAAGAGAGGACGCTTCCTTGTGGCTCAATAGATAACCCTCTACACTCCTGCTAAGAAATTTAGTCCAGTCTCACAACTTGGATTAAATGTATTAGAAGAACCTCTCTCTTTTTTTTTTTTTTAAGATTTTTTGATGCAGACCATTTTTTAAGTTTCTGTTGAATTTGTTACAATATTGCTTCTGTTTTATGTTTTGGTTTTTGGCCCCGAGGCACATGGGATCTTAGCTCCCCTACCAGGGATCGAACCCACACCCCCTGCATTGGAAGGTGAAGTCTTAACCGCTGGACTGCCTGGGAAGTCCCTAGAAGAACCTCTCTCTTTTTTTTTTTTAAACAATGTTTTTTTTTGTTTTTATAATTTAATTAATTTATTTTTGGCTGCGTTGGGTACCCTTCGTTGCGGTGCGCGGGCTCCTCATTGCGGTGGCTTCTCGTTGTGGAGCACAGGCTCTAGGCGCGCGGGCTTCAGTAGTTGCAGCTCGTGGGCTCAGTAATTGTGGCTCACGGGCTCTAGAGTTCAGGCTCAGTAGTTGTGGCGCACGGGTTTAGTTGCTCCGCGGCATGTGGGATCTTCCCAGATCAGGGCTCGAACCCTTGTCCCCTGCATTAGCAGGCAGATTTTTAACCACTGTGCCACCAGGGAAGCTTGAAAAAGCCTGAAGCCTCTCTTAATTGACCTACACTTAACTGACTTGCTTGCTTAACTTATACTCTCTGTGACCAGTTGTTTTCTCCATGCTTTTAAAGAAAATTGAAGTAAAATTCACATAACGGGGCTTCCCTGGTGGCGCAGTGGTTGAGAGTCCGCCTGCTGATGCAGGGGACACGGGTTCGTGCCCCGGTCCAGGAGGATCCCACATGCCACAGAGCGGCTGGGCCCGTGAGCCATGGACGCTGAGCCTGCGTGTCCGGAGCCTGTGCTCCGCAGCGGGAGAGGCCACAACAGTAAGAGGCCTGCGTACCGCAAAAAAAAAAAAAATTCACAAAACGTACAATTCACCATTTAAAAATATACTATTCAGGGAGTTCCCTGGAGGTCCAGTGGATGGGACTTGGTGCTTTCATTGCCGTGGCCTGGGTTCAATCCCTGGTTGGGGAACTAAGATCCTGCAAGTCCTGCGGCACAGGCAAAAAATAAAAAATTCAGCGGCATTTATTGTTTTCACAATGTTGTACAACTACCACCTCTCTCTAGTTTCAAATTTTTCATTCCCCCAGAAAAACACCTCATATCCTTATTTTCCCCTCCCCTCATTATCTGGTAATTACTAACCTTCTTTCTGTCTCTATGTGTTTGCCTATTTTGGATATATCATATAAAAGAGACTCAAACAAAATATGACCTTTTGTGTCTGGCTTCTTTCACTTGGCATGTTTCTGAGGTTCATGCAACTTGTGACATATATTAGTACTTTCTTCCTTCTTCTGCCTGAATAATATTCCATTGTGTGTATGTACCACATTTTGCTTATCCATGTATCTGCTGATGGACGTTTGTGTTGTTTCTACCTTTCAGCTATTATGAATAATGCTGCTAAAAATATTTGTGTACAAGTTTCTCTGTAGACAAATGTTTTCATTTCTCTGGGTATATTCCTAAGAGTGGAATTTCTGGGTCATAGAGTAATCCTATCTATAACTTTTTGAGGAACTCATCAAACTCTTTTCAAATGATACAGTAGCTATACCATTCCCACCAGCAATGTACAAGTGTCCTATTTCTCCATATACCTGTTATCCTTGTTATTACATTATCTGTCTTTTTCATTAAAGACATACTAGTGGATGCGAAGTGGTATCTCATTGTGGTTTTCTTTTTAATAATAGATCTTTATTGGAGTATAATTGCTTCACAATACTGTGTTAGTTTCTGTTGTACAACAAAGTGCATACATATATCCCCATATCCCCTCCCCCTTGAGCCTGCCTCCCACCCTCCCTATCCCACGTCTCTAGGTCATAGGTCATCGCAAAGCACCAAGCTGATCTCCCTGTGCTATGCTGCTGCTTCCCATCTCATTGTGGTTTTGATTTTGCATTTCCTTAATGACCAATGATGTTGAGCATCTTTTCATGTGTGTGCTGGACATACATGTATATCTTCTTTGAAGAAATATGTATTTAAGTCCTTTGCCCATTTAAAATTGGGTTGTTTGTCTTTTCGTTGTTGAGTTGTTAAGAGTTCTTTATATATTCTGAAAGCTTATCAGATATGTGATTTGCAAATATTTTCTCCCATTCTGTAGGTTGCTTTCACATTCTTTTTTTTTTTTTTTTTTTGGCCATGCTGTGCATCTTGCAGGATCTTAGTTCCCTGACCGACCAGGGATTGAACCCAGGCCAAGATAGTGAAGTGCCGAGTCCTAACCATTGGACCACCAGGGAACTCCCCACTTTCACATTCTTAATAAAACAAAAATTTTAAATTTTTTGAAGTGCAAACTATTTTTTCTTTTGTTGTTTCGGCATTTGGTGTCAAATCTAAGAATCCATTGTCAAATTTGAGATCACGAAGATTTTTCCCTATGTTCTTTTCTGAGGGTTCTATAATTTTAGATCTTATATTTAGGTCATTGATCCACTTTAGTTAGTGTTTGTATACAGAGTGAGGTAGGGATCCAACATCATTCTTCTGCACATGGTTGTCAAGTTGTTCCAATTACCAACTATTTGTTGAAAAGACTATTCTTTTCCTATTGGTCTTGGCCCCCTTGCTGAAAGTCAATTGGTCATAGATGTTTGGGTTTATCTCTGGACTCTCAATTCTATTCCATTGGTCTATATGTCTATCCTTATGCCAGTACCACACTGTTTTGATTATTGTAGCTTTGTAGTAAGTTTTGAAATCACAAAGTCTGTGTTCTCCAACTTTGTTTTTCTTTGTCGATATTGTTTTGCCTATTCAGAGCCCCTTGCAGTTCTGCATGAATTTGAGAATCAGCTTTTCTATTTCTGTAAAAAAGGCCATTGGAATTTTAGTAGGGATTGTGTTGAATCTGTAGACTGCTGTGGGGAGTATTGTTATCATAATAATATTAAATCTTCTAATCTGTAAACATGGAATGTCTTTTGATTTATTTAGGTCTTCTTTTTTTAAAACATACAGCCACAATATGATTTTTAAAATTTTTTTATTAGAGTAGAGTTGATTTACAATGTTGTGTTACTTTCTGCTATATTAGGTCTTCTTTAATTTCAGCAATATTTTATAGTTTTCAGGTACAAGTTTTTCATCTTCTTGATTACATTTATTCTTAGGTATTTTATTCTTTTGAACGCTATTGTTAACGGAATTGTTTTCTTGATTTCCTTTCAGATTGTTCATTGCTGGTATATAGAATCAAAACTGATTCTTGTGGGGTGTCCATGCTTTCTTTAAATGTACTTACTGATGCCCACAGCATGTGGGATGCTTGTAGCTTGTGGGCTACGCTCTAGTATCCCCTGTCAATGCTGATCCCACCAGCTGAGATGTACTTACGAAATATTCATTTCCCACTTTCTTTCTTACTAACACCATCCTGAGATAGCAATGTTCCCAGCTAAGAAATTATATTCTCCAGCCTCTCCTGGAGACAGGAGTGGGCATGTGACTATATTCTGACTAACAAAATCTAAGTAGGAATTATTGGGTAGGGCTTCCAGGAAAACTCCTTTACAAGATGGGCTAGCTCGGTTAGTATATATCTTTTGCCCTTTTACATTCCCCTTCTTCCTTCCTGGAGGTTGGCTTTAATGACTGGAGCTCCAGCAGTTATCCTATGACCTCCGAGGGAATCTTAAATATGAAAGCTGTGTGCTAGATGGCAGACAGAAGAACAGAAGGAACCTGGGTCCCTGATGATTTTATGGAACTACACAGCCCTGGCTGCCTACCTCTGGACTTTTTTCATTAGAAAAATTAAATCCAGAATTTAAGTTATAGATTTTTCAGATCTCTATTACATAACAATTCCTACTTTAATCAGAATTTCATATCTGTTGTTTCAGGAAACAGAACCTAGAGAAGGTGGAATCAGGGAGGAGGTAGGGTCTGGGACAGTGAAGAAACAGATTTTTGCAGGCTGGAAAATGTGATTTTTTTTGGCCGCGTCGTGCGTTTGTGGGATCTTAGTTTCCCCATCAGGAATTGAACCCCGGGCCGTCAGCAGTGAAAGCGTGGAGTCCTAACCACTGGACTGTCAGGGAATTCCCAAGGTGAACTTTTTAATACAGAAGTGAAATATATATATGTATAACTGAGTCATTTTGCTGTACAGAAGAAATTAACACAACATTGTAAATCAACTATACTTCAATAAAATTTAAAAACAATAAAGTGACAGAAGTGAAATATTTATTCCTAGTGTTGCCTGTCTTATCTTGGAAAGCAGATCATAAACCAACTGAGGCAGTAGCTTTAGGGGCAGTGGTAGGAAAATTCAGATTGTTGGTGTGTTTCTTTGATGGAAAGAGGAACTCACAGTAGAGCCAGCCAGTTTGCAAGAAGAGATGATTGGAGCATAGCTTTACTAAGGAAGGAACTTTGCCTAAAAAGCCTGAAATCTAAATTGACTAGAACTCCATAATTTGGTCCCTTGCACAGCTGAAAAAGCCATCTGCTTCTGTATCCCAAATTGGACAGGCCATTGGTGGTGCCAGCAAAGTGCTTACCTTGGAAGGAGATAAGACTGTGGCTTTAAGGCCTTTTTAAAGCATCTTTCACCTGCCAGCCCTCGCGAATGAGCTCATCTATTGTTTCTATGACAGTGGCCATTAAGTTAAGAGAGGGGTTGATGGGCAGAGCTCAGAGGTCAGCAATAACAAGCCAACGACTCTAGAGGAGAGTTTTGGCTGTAGTTGTTTGTTTACATATGGAAGCAAATTTACCGGAAGCAAAGAGACTAGAAGCTACTAAGTTTTTGAGGGATTGTATTTGAGGCCATTCCTGGGTCCTGGAATCTATATCACCAGGAAGTGGGCTGCGCTGGTCTATCAGTTAGGATCCAATCTGGAGACAGAAAACATATCAGTTATTTTAAAAGAGAGCATGTTATATAAATAATTTTTAAGCAGATGTTAGAGAACCAAAAAGGCAAAAAGAAACTAAAGTATCATAAAAAGAGTAACTTCAAGAAGCAGTTACCGGGACTTCCCTGCTGGCGCAGTGGTTAAGAATCAGCCTGCCAATGCAGGGGACAAGGGTTCGAGCCCTGGTCCAGGAAGATCCCACATGCAGCGGAGCAACTAAGCCCGTGCGCCACAACTACTGAGCGTGCGCTCTAGAGGCTGCGAGCCACAACTACTGAGCCTGTGCGCCACAACTACTGAAGCCCGCCCACCTAGATCCTGTGCTTTGCAACAAGAGAAGCCACCGCAATGAGAAACCTGTGCACCGCAACGAAGAGTAGCCCCCGCTCGCCGCAACTAGAGAGAGCCCAGCCTGCGCACAGCAACGAAGACCCAACGTAGCCAAAAACAAATAAAATAGATAAACAAATTAAAAAAAAAAAAAGAAGGAGTTACCACCCATACCGCTGTGGCATTACAGGGAAGAGTGTGGAATCATTTCAATTTAGAAGCTGGAACTAGGGTGGCCAGATTTTGCAAAGAAAAACACCGAACACCAGTTAAATCTGAATTTCAAATAAACAATGAGTTATTTTATATGTAAATACGTCCCAGATATCACAGGGGACATACATATACTAAAAATTATTCGTAGTTTATCGGAAATTCAAATTTCTCTGGTGGTCGGTGTTTTCTTTGTGAAGTCTGGCAACCATGGCTGGAACCTAGACCTCTGAGGAGAGGAGCTGCTTGCAATCCCTGGTATCTCTGAGAGGGGCACAATGAAATAGATTCTTGAATGTTAGAAAAGTACAAACCCAAATCAACCGCCGCTACTGGAACAAACTGCAGTGTCCAGAGTGAAAAATCATTGCTGAGGTGATGCTGGAGGGAATAAGAAGTAGACAGGAAGAAGGATACACCCTCACCCTGTTCCAGAACTGCAGTCTCCCTCTGGGATCTGCTATTGGCAGCTGGCAAAAAAGAACTGTGTTTTCCAGTAGTCTCAGCTCTGGCATCACGAAGCAGAGCTTTGAGGGTGGGTTTGAAGCCAAGAGACTTCAAAAATAAAAGCTTGGCAGCTGCCAAGAAGGACATTTTCTCCAATGCCCACCTCAGATGTGGACACAGAAAACAATGGACTAAGAAGATCCTTCCAGAGAAGAGATCCAGGTGCTAGCTGGCTGATGAGCTCATCAAGAATTTACAATATCGACTGTGCAGGGAATCCTCACTATTCCTGCCCCAGAGCTTTTAATAAATGCCTTGGACAATTGCCATGACTTCTGGGGGTTCACAATCTCTTCTTTTTGAATGACAGTTGTTGTTTTTTTTTAATTGCAGGTTTCCTGTTTCTTCTCTATCATTGTATATTGGGAGTGTTGAATGACAGGCAGATCATGTTTTCTGCATCTGGACTTGATAGAGAAGACTGCACATCACACAGAGACTTTCAGTGAGATGCAATAACTGGATGGGACTTTAGGTGGTCTGTCAGGGAGGAGATGAGCATCTTTGATGTTTGGGAAGAAGAATGAGTGTAGATGTTGGTATCTAAAGAGGTGGACTGTGCAGAGATGGAGTAATTACCATCCTACATAAGTTCTTCCAGAGAAGAGAAAAAGTGGGAACATTCTCCAAGGCATTTTATGAAGTTGACATTACCATGAAACCAAAACTGAGGATAGGACAAGAATAAAAATTAAAATTGAGATCCATCTCAATCATAAATATGAATGCAAAAATCCTAAACAAGATATTAGCAAGTCAAGGGACTTCCCTGGTGGTCCAGTGGCTAAGACTCCACGCTCCCAATGCAGGGCTCCCAGGTTTCATCCCTGGTCAGGGAACTAGGTCCCACATGCCACAACTAAGAGTTTGCATGCTGCAACTAAAGTTTCCGCATGCCGCAATGAAGATCCCACACGCGGCAGCGAAGATCCTGCATGCCGCAACTAAGACCCGGCACAGCCAAGTAAGTAAGTAAATAAGTAAATAAATATTTTTAAAGAAAAGATTAAAAAAAAAGATACTAGCAAGTCAAGTCCAGCAATTTATGAAAAAGTAAATAAATCATGACCAAGTTAATTTTATCCCAGGAATGCAAGATGCATTTGACAATTTTAAAAATCAATTAATATAATTCATTTAATTTGCAAATTAAATGAGAAAAATCATACATTCACCTCAATAAAGGAAGAAGAAGTGTAAAGTTCAACATCTATTCATGATTTAAAAAAACAAACTGAAGAGTGGTAATAAGAGGAATTGAATTGTTGAATCAGACTCACATAAGTCATAGTTCTTACCCTATGCTAGACTAATGATCTAAAGGATAAAAACAGTTACAAAGCATAGGCAAATTATTCTTCCCTTGGAGAAGTCCAATACTGTCAGATGCAGCTCCCCATTTAGAGAGAGTGTCCTTCCTCTCTAACAATAAGATGTGTCCTAGTTTCAGATCTGACAGGTGAGGTTTGTTCTGAGCAATGTGTAGGAAGCCATTGCTTACACAGAGGGGATTATTTTGGTTTTGGAACATCTCCATCTTACACCTGATTAATTACACTGCTTATATTCCCCATTCTCCATGCTCCCCATAAATTCATAAATTCCAGGGTTATATATGGTAAGCAGTTTAGACAGGGCAGGTATATCCTATTAAAAACATCTCATAGGGCTTCCCTGGTGGCGCAGTGGTTGAGAGTCCGCCTGCCGATGCAGGGGACACGGGTTCGTGCCCTGGTCCGGTAAGATCCCACATGCTGTGGAGTGGCTGTGCCTGTGAGCCATGGCCGCTGAGCCTGCGCGTCCGGAGCCTGTGCTCCGCAATGGGAGAGGCCACAACAGTGAGAGGCCCGCGTACCGCAAAAAACAAACAAAACAAAAAACAAACCTTTTCATAGATAAGGATTCTCTGTTATTTTTCTGCTAGTAAGTACTATTAATGTGTTTACCAAGAGCATGAGTTATTAGCATTTTTACAAGATTTGACCAGAGACATTTCTTTCCCCCTAGATCCCAGGAGAAAGAGGGAATGTGTTGCAGGCCCTATTTCCTTCCCATTAGGGAACTTCCTTAATCCCATACAGGATATTTACAATAAATGTACTTTGTATATTAAAATTCTCCAGGAAATTCCCTGGTGGTCCAGTGGTTAGGATTCCATGCTTTAACTGCTCAGGGCCCAGGTTCAATCTCTGGTCAGAGAACTAAGATCCCACAAGCCCACGGTGTGGCCAAAAAAACCCCCCAAACAAAAAATCTCCGTAATAAAAAGTAACTAGCCTTTTTCCATCTTCCCAAAACAGAAATCAAATATAGTTAATGTATACAGTCTGGTAGTTGGGTATGTCCATATGGACTCCATGGTCTTAAACATGCAGCCATGATTGTCATTCTTTATTCAGTCTGTGGAGAATATATATTGTCCTATTGTGACTCTGTTCAGTGATTTCGTTGTACTCAAGCTCTGGGCATCAGTCTATTGGTCCTTGTACATCTCTGTCCACCATACATATGGCACCAAGTTGGGAAACTG
Source organism: Tursiops truncatus (assembly GCF_011762595.2). NCBI lineage: Eukaryota > Metazoa > Chordata > Mammalia > Artiodactyla > Delphinidae > Tursiops > Tursiops truncatus. The sequence continues at coordinate 158,370,302 of NC_047034.1, read as the reverse complement.
AACACCTTGAAGTTGAACATCCATAGAGAAGGCAAGCAACTTAAAGGGACCTGGGGAAGAAGCCAGCTGGGTATCATCATAGAATGCCACCTTTTTAGAAACCTCTTTTTCACAGCCTATGGATTGGGCCACCTAGGGTAGGAAAAGTGTTGTTTTTAGCCAGCTGATAATTCCTAACCAGGCATCATCTGAGGGATACTCACAGGTCAGAAAAGGAGGCATCACACATTTCTATCCTACTCTGTTTTTATGCAAAGCATTGACATGCGTTAAAAGGGAGTCTGCTCCTCACCCTACTTGGCACCCATCTGGGTAAAGCACAAGGTCCCTGGTGCTGTGCACGTATTAGTGGGAGGACCGTTGTGGTTCGGTGAGGACCAAACCTGGGTCAATGTCTACAATGTCTGATCTTGGGACATTGGGTCAAGTACTTGCCCCACTGGGTACTTGCAACTGGCTGGCATCGTGACACTGGCCCTCCATTCAGATGGAGCAAGTGCTTCCACAGGGCACCATCAGGCCAGAATATGTCCTGATGTCAGGGGTAGGGGATTTGTTTTTTTCCTTTTTTACAGAGCAAAAGTTACCTTGTGGGTCTTCACAGTTTGTCCATAACCACTAGAGGTTTTCACGAAGATATCCTTTGCAGCACTCCAGAAAGAGTGCTTCTTGACAGACGCAGACTTGTAACATCAGACAGTAGTCAATAACTTGTTAGCTACCAGAAAGTGGGGGGTATACCCTGATACTTAAATCAATTGCTCTGGTGTGGCAGAAGCTAATAATCAGCAGCTCAAAATATCCTATTATATTTTTAATCAAAATGATTAAAATGGCAAGGGAAACAAATGGTGCCTGTGGCATCAGTTTTTTATGTTTCTTTGGGAAGATAGAGTTGATTTTCTGTAGGAAATAGTTTCTTGGGAGTTTTTCTCTATTTTGCTTTGTAGGTCCCAGGTTTTATAATCAGTGTCACAGTGCTGTGCCATCCATGGTGTTTGGTGTGCTGGATATTGTTGATCGGCACTCAGCATCCTTTCTTACCTCCCTCCAGTGTCCCTGTGCTGCAGAAACTGGAAAGCTAAAATGCCATGCCAAGATTTGGAAGGCGGAAGTGAGGTGGGGGCCATCTTCCTGCTGCTTGTTGCTGATGGCAAACATGGCAGTGGAGGTGTGAGGAGTTTCTGCAACTGGGTTCCAGGGTACCAGTCACTAGCCTTGTGGGTTGAGAGGCTGTTTTGGAGGCAGTGGTGGTACCTGGATTGCAGTGATCCCTGAATCCAGTGCTCCCTAGATTGCAGTCACAGAGGTGTGTTGTTAAACTCAACAGGTACAGTGGTGGCCTCCTGACTTCTCTCATTCCTGATTTCAGCAAAGGTAGCAGCTACCCTAGTGGGATAGTTTGGAGTCATTCCTGCAGAGTCCACTTTTCTAGCCTTCTCAAGAATTGGTATCACCTAATTTCTTATATGAACCTCTTTGTGTTTAAACTAGCCAGGACGGTTTCTGCTTCCTACAACTGAACGCTGAATGATATACTGAGGTTCAGGGTATTTAATTCTGAAGGTTTTATTGGTCTGGAGATAATGAGCTCCACAACAGACTATATCAAATCCAGGGATCATAAGAATATCTCCTATACCTCATTGCCAGAAATATCCCCTTTTCAGGCCACCTAAAAAGCCCCTTTAAAAAAAGCTTTTTCTGAAGCATAGTTGATTTACAATGTTTCAGGTATACAGCAATGTGATTCATATATATATATATTCCTTTTCAGATTCTTTTCTTTTATAGGCTATTACAAGATATTGAATATAGTTCCCTGTGCTATACAATAGGTCCTTGTTGTTTATCCATTGTATATATAATAGTTTGCATCTGCTAATCCCAAACTCCCATCCCTTCCCTCCCCCACCTCCCCTCCTCTTGGCAACCAGAAGTCTGTTCTTTATGTCTGTGAGTCTGGTTTTTTTTTCGTAGATAAGTTCATTTGTGTCATATTTTAGATTTCACATATAAATGATATATGGTATTTGTCTTTTTCCTTCTGACTTACTTCATTTAGTATGATAATCTCTAGGATCATCCATGTTGCTGCAAATAGCATTACTTCATTCTCTTTTATATATGTACCACAACCTCTTTATCCATTCATCTATCAATGGACATTTAGTTTGTTTCCATGTCTTGGCTATTGTGAATAGTGCTGCTGTGAACATGCATGTATGTATCTTTTTGAATTACAGTTTTGTCTGGATATATGCCCAGGAGTGGGATCACTGGATCATATGGCAATTCTATTTTTAGTTTTTTTGAGGAAGCTCCATATGGTTTTCCGTAGTAGCTGCACCAATTTACAATCCCACCAAGAATGTAGGAGGGTTTCCTTTTCTCCACACCCTCTCCAGCATTTATTTGTAGATTTTTTAATGATGGCCATTCTGACTGGTGTGAGGTGATACCTCATTGCAGTTCTGATTTGCATTTCTCTAATAATTAGAGGTGTTGAGTATCTTTTCATGTGCCTGTTGGCCATCTGTATGTCTTCTTTGGAGAAATATCTATTTAGATCATCTGCCCATTTTTTTTTTTTTTTTTTTTTGCGGTACACGGGCCTCTCACTGTTGTGGCCTCTCCTGTTGCGGAGCACAGGCTCCGGACGCGTAGGCTCCGCGGCCATGGCTCACGGGCCCAGCTGCTCCACGGCATGTGGGATCCTCCCTGACCGGGGCATGAATCCGTGTCCCCTGCATTGGCAGGTGGACCCCCAACCACTGCGCCACCAGAGAAGCCCCCATCTGCCCATTTTTTGATTGGGTTGTTTGTTTTTTTTGTTGTTGAGTTGTATGAGCTGTTTGTATATTTTGGATTAAGCCCTTGTCGGTCACATAATTTTCAAATATTTTCTCTTAGTTCGTAGGTTGTCTTTTCATTTTGTTTATCATTTCCTTTGCTGTACAAAAGCTTGTAACTTTGATTAGGTCCCATTTTAAAATTTTTGCTTTTATTTCTATTAGTAGTATGTATCTGTTAATTCCAAATTCCTAATTTATCCCTCCCCCCCTTTCCCCTTTGGTAACTGTAAGTTTGTTTTCTATGTCTGTAAGTCTCTTCCTGTTTTGTAAATAAGTTCATTTGTGTCATTTTTTTAGATTCCACATATGAGTGATGTCATATGATATTTGTCTTTCTCTGTCTGACTTACTTCACTTACTATGTTAATCTCTAGGTCCATCCATGTTGCTGCAAATGTCATTATTTCGTTCTTTATTATGGCTGAGTAATATTTCATTGTATATATACCACATCTTCTTTATACATTCAACTGCCAATGAATATTTAGGTTGCTTCCATGTCTTAAAAGCCCCTTTATTTTAGTAGCCTGGACTATTATTAAGTTATCTAGCACAGGGCATATGTGTCACAGCCATAAAATTTGATACCTTAAATTTGGATACTGGATGCAGGAAATGTAGAATTACTAACACAGGGTGAGTTTCATATATGGTTGTAATTAAGGTTAAGGCACCAATTACATGACTTCCCAGGTTAGAAGATATGAGAGGCTAGCTTGGAGATTCCTCCCTTCTGATGACTTCTCCACTGCCATGAGGATCAAGCATCCTTGGGTCCTGAGCTGGTCATTGGGAACTGGGTGACAAGGAGAGGCACCCTGAGAGTAAAGATGTAACTGCTGCTGTCCTTCTCTGGGTGTCTGCTTTTGCAAGGGATAAATAAACTGCTTTTCTCTGATGGATTGTACAGTGATGTTTGGCTGACATTTTACCTCCTAAATTATCTTTATCTAAATTATCTAAGTTATTTTTAGAGTGAGCTGCAGTTTAGTCGTTGACAAGCTCTAAAATATATTCTAAACCGGCTACCCTAACCCCACCGATTAACATCTTTTACTGTGACCACTACTATCAGATCATATCTCTCCCTTGCTTACGTTCCTTCAAAGGTATCTCATCCCATGTAAAACAGACAAAAAAATCCAAACCCCTTAACTTGGCCTACAAATCCCTAGGTGATCTGGCCTCTGCTTCTCTATCCATTCACATTTCCTGTCACCTGTACTGGCTACATAATTTGTGGGGCCCCGTACAAAGTGAAAATATAGTGATCCTTGTTCAAAAATTATTAAGAATTGCAAAAGGGCAATTAAGGCAGCAGAACATTAAACCAAGCTTGGGGCCTTTCTGAGAGTGGGGCTCCGTAGGATCGCACAGGTTACACGCCCATTAAGCTGGTCTGCCTGTCACTCCAGGGGTCACTCCAGGGGTCATCCTCTTGTTTCTATTTTAGAGCCTTTACTAACTCTTCCTCTGCCTGGAATGCACTTCTGTTTCACCTTAGCCTGGCTCACTTCTTCTAGTTAGGGTCTCAGCTGGAATGTTACCAACCGAGAGAGGCCATCCATGACCTTCAACCTAACCTAGCCACCGAATCATTCTTTGCTGCTTTACCACCTGTCTTAACTCTTTGGCATGTACTTTACCTATTTCCTTTTTTAAGTTGTCTATTTATTTATTGGCCATCTGTCCCTGATATGGGTTGAATTGTGTCCCCTTTCACTGCCCTAATTCCTATGTTGAAATCCTAACGACCCAGTACTGCAGCATGTGACCTTATTTGGAAATACGGCTGTTACAGATGTCATTAGTTAAGATGAGGTGGTTCTGGGGTACAGTGAACTCCTAATCCAATGTGGATGGTGTCCTTATAAAAAGGGGAAGTCTGAACACAGAAGTGTATGAGCAGGAAGATGGGCATCTACAAGCCAAGGAAAGAGGCCTGAAACAGATTCTTCCTTCAAAAGGAACCAACCCTGCCTACATCTGGATTTCGGATTTCTAGCCTCCAGATTAGTGAGCCAATAAATTTCTGTTGTTTAAGCCAGTTTGTGGTACTCTGTTACAGCAGCGCTAGCAAACGAATACATCCTTCATTAGAACTAAACTCTCTGAGAGCAGTCGCCTGGTTTGTCTATTTCACAACCGTCCCAGAACGTGCCTGTACTGTTACTTGGAACATGTCAGTACTGATGTTTATCAGTTTCACTTGTATATATAAACCTGAAATCCTTTCAAGGGAAGAGAGTATTGCGGGTGTTGAAGAAGAACCTGTTGAGTACATTAAACCATTTCACTCATTTCCAGAACTTTTGCGGAGAGCGCTGGCGGTTGTAAAATGTGTGCGGACTGACAGGTCATAGCTCTTACTCTCCAGGCTGTATTAATATGCACGACGTGCTTTTAGCTCTTCGGACAAAGAGACCGTTACTTCGCAGGTCCCTCAAGTGGGACTCAGAAGACCGAACCGAGCTCCAGCCTTTTACAAGCGCTGGCCCTTGCCCCTTTTGGCATCTTGGTACTTGTAGTTTTGTCCACTGTATCTTTGCCCGAAAAATGAACGCTGAGACCACAACTCCCATCACCCCGCGAGAACTGGAGCCTTCAGAGCGCATCCTCTGGAGGGGGCACCAGAGCCATTGACCAACCTTCTGGCCCAAGGGCCCGCCTTCCTCAGCCCAGCAGCACCCATGATTAGTCGGCTGCCCAGCCTCTCACCGGAGGGGGCGACAGGTGAATGAAAGCGGGGCGTGCCGGTGCGCGTAGCTCGGCGGCGGCGGGGCTGCAACGCGCTGGAAGGTGAGAGCTGAGAAGAGGGTTTACGCTGCCGCTTTCATTGGCTTGGGGAGGATTCGGGGCGCGGGGAGGGGCCCGAGGTGGGCAGCGGGCAGGGATGTTCCGCCTCGGTCGGCCTCTCTCGGACCGTCCTGCCCTGGCGAATCCCCAGACCCAGCCGGGCGAACCCTCACTCGATGACTGACCCCCCCTCCCCTCCTTCCCTGACATTGGGTTGCCCCCTACCCCGGGCGTCGTCCAGCGGGTGGTATGGGCACGCGCTCATTCTGATGGCGCCAGGTCGCTGGGGCAGTGACCGTCGCAGCGATGGTCACTTTGTCCGGGAGAAGCCATGGGAGGGGCAAGGCCTCGGTTCTCACCCTCGGGGGCCAAAGACCATGTACAGTAACGGGTTCTGGTGATTTCTGCAGGGTCGTCTGGCTCCGGATGGGGAAGGATCCCCTTGTCTTGCGATCAGTTTAGCTGGTGAATCAACGATACAGTTGACCCAGAAATACTTTCTGTGAAAGTGGAAACTCTTCTTCCGAGTAGTTCCCCAGCACTCCGTGCGTTGGGGAAAGGAGTGAGTGAGTTCTCCAGCCCTTCTCGCGGTTTCCTGGAGGGTTTGGGAAATCAATTTGGCATAGTGGTTAAGGATGTCAACTCTGGGATTCAAACGAATCTCTGTCCCAATCCTAGCTTCAGCGTGTTATCTGTAAATCTGAACCTCAATTTCCTTCTCTGAAAAAGAGGATATAATGATTTTATCTACTGCACTGAGTTATTGTGAGATTAAAATTAATTAATGCTTGTGAAGTATTTCTTACAGTGCTTCATGAGGAGTAGCGCTCAGTACATGCTAACAATTGATGAGCGGGTTTCCATGATTCTCCTGTTGGTGATACTGGAGGAGTGTTGTCAGAAAGAGTGGGTGGAGTTCAAAGCTGCTTCTGGCACTGGAGTGAAGACAGTCTTGCGATCCCCTCGGGGGTATGTCGGAGTTGGTTGCAGGTACTAGTGTTGGCATCTGCCCTCTCCTGGAGGACATGAGCTGTACTTGGTTCATTTTTCTACTCCTAGCATCTTCCTTGTGTCAGGCATTGCTTGTAGCCAGTAACTGTTGAATTGGAACCGTGGGAAGGTTGGGAGTGTCACTGCCAGAATGTGGATGAATGTGCTTCTGGGAGCAGTGTGCCCTAAGAGCTTCCTTTCCAGGAGAAGTGGTGCTGCTCAGCATGTGCCAGGGATGCAGAGCACTGAAGGCAAGTGGGATTGATGTGAATAAATACTTCCACATTGTATGCCAGATGCAGGATTGGAGAAAGGTTTGAAGAAAGTATGTGGATAGAGTTTTGCAAAGTCAGGGGGTATTTATACGACCAGGTAGAATCTAGAATGTTTGCAGAGAGGAAGCCAGAGGAAATGGGTTTTGGGTATTATTGCTGGAAAGGAGCATCTTACAGTGAAAAAATGCAAGTACCTGGGAGGAGGCCCTGTAGATAAGACCATTCTACAAGTTAAGAAGTATTGGGCCTACTTAGGTATTTATCTCTCTGATTTACCAACTCCTTATCCCTCTGCGCCTCCTCCTTTTTCTTCTTTGCTAAAAAGGAAAGGAAAAAAAAAAAGCAATATATGCACACAGTAAAAGATCCTAACAGTACAGAAAGTTTATAAATGAAAAATGAAGGTCCTTCCACACACCTCTTACCCCTAGTCCCTCTCCTCAAGGATATCTGCTGTTAATTCTTGCTCATAAAACCTTCCAGAAAAAAATTCTTACATATACCAGCAAAAACATGTACATAGATCGGATCATACTGTACATTTTGTTTTGAATCTTGCCTTTTTCCTTAATATATCTTGGTGACTTTTTTATAGGAACACAGACAGCTCTAGCTCATTGAATGCATGGTTGCATAGTATTCCACTGTGTGACTGTACCTCGTTGATTTAATTTGTCCCCTACTGGTGGACATTCAGATTGTTTCTACTTTTGCACTTGAACAGAAACCTCATGCAATGGATATCTCTGTACTTTTGACTTGATGTACTTTTGGGAATACATTCAAAAGGGTAAGTTTTTAGCCATGAAATTTTGGGGACAAAAGATGTGTACATTTTAAGTTTTGATAAAATTGCCAAATTCCCCTCTAAAATGGTGTTCCAAAGGACAGTTCCATCAACAGTGGATATTATTACATTGAAAAATGTGATTTTACCAGTCTGATAGGTTTTCTTTCAGTTCTGAGGAAGAACAGAATGTGGTATTTCAATGTAGCATTCTCTTGTGTCTTGTTTTCCCCTTAATATTTTGATTGCCAAAGCCAGGAAGGTTTGGAGTGGCTGGAAGAGGTGAGAATGACAGTGAAATCTTAGTCCTGTGAAAACTTTCAGAGCTGATTTATTTGGGAAGAGTAGAATTTTTCAGATATCTGACAGTTCTCTTCCTTTCTGAATGAAAATGTTAATTATAACTACTTTGGATGAAAAAAACAATTCCCCAAATTGTAACTTCCTTGAGTCTAAAATGAATATAAAAAGAATCATCTTGATGACTTAGTCCCACCTATTATAGCCCTGGGCTATAGTTTAGTGATGTCCTCAGGCCATTTTGAATGTGTAGGAGCATTTAATACCCTTAGTCAAGTGGCCTCAGGCTGATATTTTGAAAAAATTTCTGGGTCTGTTTTTTATAACTTTTTTATCTTTTCCTAGCTGTCAGTTCTCACTTTTAAGTTTGTCGGTTTACTTGCTTAGAGAGGCTCCTCTACTTCTTTCCCTAACTGGTTCTCTAGCTTCTAAACTTAATGCATCACTTGTTATAAATATGTGTAAAGTAGGTGTAAATTGGCATTTAACGAGGTTGTTGTTGGTCTTTTATGAGTAAAGTCTGTTCGGTTAGCACATAGGCCTTGAGGGATCTATTTGGCCAGTGGAAAGAGTCTTTCTGGGGGGTGGAGGTGCCTCATTTCTGTTGGGTGAGGTAATTGTTGTGTTCCATTTGTAGAAAGAAAGAGTGCTGAAGAGTTGTTAGCTGTGGTTAGCAGCTCTAACTAGGCCTTTTGGGATTCCGATAGAGGGAGAAGATGTAGGAACTTCTCAGAGCTCAGTGGGTCAGTAAATAAACGGGGTAAGTTGATGGATGGCTGCGTGCTTTGTGTGATGGGAAAAGATGGAGAGGAGAGCTCGGGGTAGATCAGCTTCTGTCTTCCTCTTTAGCAGACGGATTTTAAACTTGATTTATACTTGTTCTACTTAGCAGGTAAGAAAGGAGTATTCTTTTGTATTTAGCAAACCTACTTTGTCCAAAGCACTCTGCCAGGGGCTGTGGGGGAAATCTATGAAGTAAGACACAGCTCATGCCTTCAAAGGGCTTATAGTCCACTGACAGAGAAGGTCCAGGACATAAAAATACAGAGGAGAGAACCAAGGGTTGTGGAGTCAATCAATTAGGAGTGTCTGTGTTGTAAGAGATAGAAAATCCAACTCAGACCAGCTAAAGCAAAAAGGGACTCAATTGGCTTCTGGCACAGCATGAGCTGGGGCTCAGATGGTGTCCCTGGGCTCCATCTGTTGCTCCTGCTTGAGCTGGGCTGTCATCTGTGTTAGTCTGGTTCCCCTTGTGGTGTGGCAGCAGCATCCCTCACATCCCACATGCCCACAGAGTAGAGAGTGCTCTTCTTTGGAGACCCCAGCAAACATTTCATTGCTTTTCATTGGCTCTGACCAAGTCACATGGCCATCTCTGAGCCAGTCACTGTGGTCAGAGGGTAAGATGTGTTGATGGTTTTAGCCTATGTTACCTCTTACACGTCCGGAGCCTGGGGATGGTGCCAGCGTTATGCAAAGCACGTTGGCTGTGGTTGGGGCCAAGGATGATTCCACCAAAGACAAAAAGGGCACTAAAACCATAAGAATGGAGAATGCATGCTGGCTATCCCAAGCATCCACTAAATGTTTCCACAAACTTATGGTAATGGGTGTGAGCTGAGACTGTACTTGCCAGTCTCTAAGTTCTGTATTGGGACACTGGAGACTTACCTGGAGACTGTAATTCTTAGATTCAGGTATTATCTATATTTTGAGCCTTGAAGAAAGTAGAATGTAATTTATAAGAGCATGAACTCTGGAGGTTTTGAGTCCTGGCTCTGTTGCAGCTGGATCATCTCCTATCCTCTCTGAGTCTCAAAAGTACAGTATTAATAAGTACAATATTGTAACGTATAATATTAGTACTTACTCGTAGGGTTTTTATAAAAATTCATTGAAAGAATCCATGTAAAATACTAAGTACTGCACCCACGTACAGTTAGGAATAGTTACTTTTCTTGTTTTCATCAGTTAACCCAGTTAGACAACCTTTGATTTTTGTTAGATCCCAAACAGCCCATATTATAAAGACATTGCTCAACCAGGGTTTATGGAAGAATTAAAAGAAAAACAAAACAAAACAAACAAACAAAAAACGAACATCTTATTTATAAGGTTGGGATTTGTGAATTAACTGAAAAAAAAATCTTGGCAGAGATCCAGGTAACTCCAAGCGGCAGCAGCTGGTGGAGAAATGGAGATGCAATCCTATTACGCCAAGCTCTTGGGGGAATTGAATGAACAGCGGCAGAGGGACTTTTTCTGTGACTGCAGCATCATTGTGGAAGGGCGGATCTTCAAGGCCCACAGGAACATCTTGTTTGCCAACAGCGGCTATTTCCGAGCCCTGCTCATTCACTACATCCAGGATAGCGGGCGGCACAGCACCGCCTCCTTGGACATCGTCACCTCCGACGCCTTCTCCACCATCTTAGACTTCCTCTATTCTGGGAAGTTGGATTTGTGTGGAGAGAACGTGATTGAAGTTATGTCGGCTGCCAGCTACCTGCAGATGAACGACGTGGTGAACTTCTGCAAGACATACATCAGATCATCCCTAGACATCTGCGGAAAGATGGAGAAGGAGGCCGCTGTGGCTGCAGCGGTGGCAGCAGCGGCAGCGGCAGCGGCAGCAGCGCCTCATCGGGTGGACAGTGGAAGTCCCAGTTCAGGCAGGGAAGGGACCTCCTGTGAGACCAAGAGCTTGGTCTCTCCAGCCGAGGGGGAAGAGAGTGTGGATCGGCCCAGAGTGTCCCCCTGTGGTGACTGCAGAGGCTGCCACCCTCTGGCACTGGTGGGGAAAGACAGCCAGGGCAGTGGCTCAATGGACAGTGACCGCTCCATTCGACCCAAACAGATGGAGCCCAAGGTGGAGTTCGATGCCGAGGAAGTGGAGGTGGAGGTGGGTGGACAGCTGCAGCAGCGTACTGCCCTGCTGAGCCTGGCCCACGGGGAGGAGGGTTTGCCCAGAGGCCAGGCGGTCGAATTGGCTTACAGTAACTACCATGTGAAGCAATTCCTGGAGGCGCTCCTGCGCCACAGTGCTGTCCAGAGCAAAGAGGACGCGGACCAACACTTTTCTCGGAGTTTGGAGGGAAGACCAGGTGGTGCAGAAGTAGCAGCCATGAGTTCCATGATGGATGTGCAGACTGACTGGTATGGAGAGGACTCAGGTGAGCTCCATGAGCCTCCATCGTCTGCCACTCATTTAGCACGCACTTGTGTGCCCTCTGGTCTCCCACTGTCATCCTCATCACTGGCACTGTCACTATTGTCATCCTCATCACCACCATCACCACTGCCAGTGTTATCACCATGTTATCACTGCCACCACCGCCAGTAGGTATTAATTGAGCACGTGCTGTGTGCAGGGCATTGCCTCTTCACGTATGTTTGTCTTTTACCTCTGCAACTAGAGTATAAGCATGTTGAGTGCAGTATGGAGACATGGAAAGAACCCATTCTCTTCCACTAACCAGCAGAGAGACTTTGGTTAAATCATGAAATTTCTTTGAACCCTTTTTGTTCAGGAGATAATCACCCCCACCTTGCCTTTCTCACAGGGTTGAGGACCAACTGAAAAGGTTTTCAGAATTTTTTCTCACATATGAGAACATGTTCTATACAGGTAGGAAATTTATCCTTCTTTGTGTCAATCATGGTGCCTGGCCCACGTAGACACTCAGTTAACATGTTGTAGTTGATGGTGTGATTTACTGGAGAATATTTTAGAGAGAGTTGAATTTGGTTTCATGTGAGTAAATTTCTTCTATCCTTTGGGAGACTTTTTAAACAGGAGAAAATCAAACAGAAATTTAATAACATGAACACATAGGAGAGACCCAGGAAAACTGAGTCTGTCTGGAGACTTTTAATTTCTTTCTTTTTTTTTTCATTTTTACAGTTTTTAATGAAAGATTACTTCATTCCTGCATCTAAATTTCATTTAAAAAAAAATCAAGAATGCTCTGTATGTCTGATTAAAACTTGACTTGAAAAACTTGAAAGTACGGTTTGTGGTCCTCAGAGACAGTGGCTTAACCAGCATGTAAAAGGTAGTGGTTGTTTTCAGTGACTACACTGTGGGAACTTGTTGAAATCTAATTTTCGTGTATATAGTAGCACTTCACAGACAGTGTCCCCCTTTCCCATCCAGCAGCCCCTCATAATGCCACATGAGTTAGGTAGAGGAAGTGTGGCGAAACTGAGACCCAAGAGGGTTTAGTGAGTTTCTTAAGAATGCAGAGCTGGTAAATGTCACAGCTAATACTAGCAACCCTGGCTGGCTTCGTTTCACTCATAAAACAAACTGTGAAGGCAGTACAAGCGATTAGAGGATTTCAGTGCACTGGTTTAGTCTGTCAACCCCTCTGCCTGTAAGCACAAGTATCAAGAAATAGTAATTCAACTGTATGTCACCCTCATTCAAGTCCATCTGTCCATCTGTAGAGGCAGCTTTCCAGCTACAGGGATCTGTGGCAAGGCAGCCATCCCAGCCGCTTGCCTTGCCTGTTGTCCGCCAGGTGTTGATTCGGTTCACCTGGCTCTGGGCTACATTTATTCCAAGCGCCAAGGCACAGAGTAGGACTGATTTGTTTGGTTATTCCTTTATTTGCTTAAATATCTGAGCACCTTCCTTGTGAAGATACAAAGATAAGTCAGATGTGGCTCCAGCTCTCAAAGAACTGATGGTGTCTTAGAGGAGTTAAGAGGTGTGTAAATGGCACTGTGTGGTCCAGAAGCAGAACTGGCTTCCTACTGGTAGGTCAGAGAGGCTTTTTGAGAGTGGCATCTGAGTACTCACTACTATATATAAAAGAGATAAACAACAAGGACTTACCGTATAGCACAGGGAACTATATTCAGTATCTTGTTATACCTATAATGGAAAAGAATCTGAAAAAAATACATGTATATGTATAACAATCACTTTGCTTTACACCTGAAACTAACATAATATGGCAAATCAAACTATATTTCAATTTAAAAAAAGTGGCATCTGAAGGTAAGAAGAGAAGACATGGGGAGAAATTGTAGTCAGATCATGGAAAAACTTAAATGCTAAAATGTGGGTTTCTATCTGTAGGCACAGGAGAATTTTTAGTAGTTTCTGAGCTTGGGAGTGGACAGGAGAGATTAATTTGGCCTCAGCACAAGATGGTGCAGAGATGGGAGATGAGGGCAGGGAGACGGTCAGGAGGCTGTTACAGTAGTTCTGTGTTCACATTGCTCATCTCTGACACTAGCAGACACTGTCAAAGCACATGGTCCTCCTATAATCTTCTCCCCTGGACCTCCCATCCCCAGCTCCAGCACCTGCCATTGCTTCTTGAAAAGTTCATCTATATCGGCCACCTCCACTGTTTTACTTCCCAATCTTTTCTCAGCCCACTGTGCTCTGACACTACCACCAACTCCCCCTTCCCTGAAACCACTGTCATGAGGTCAGCTATATATTTCCAGGGCCGATCCAGGGAGTGATTTTCAGGTGTTATCTTTCTTGACTACTCTTGGTAGTTAACTCTGATCTTTCCTTCTTGAAATTCTTTCCTCCCCTGGCTTCTGACACTACATGTACCCATTGCTCTTACCTCTGCCCATTCCTTTTTTTTTTTTTTTTTTTTGCGGTACGCGGGCCTCTCACTGTTGTGGCCTCTCCCGTTGCAGAGCACAGGCTCCGGACGCGCAGGCTCAGCGGCCATGGCTCACGGACCCAGCCGCTCCGCGGCATGTGGGATCTTCCCGGACCGGGGCATGAACCCGTGTCTGCTGCATCGGCAGGCGGACTCTCAACCATTGCGCCACCAGGGAAGCCCCTGCCCATTCCTTTTCAGCCTTATCATGGGGTCATTTAATGTCCGTGTGTCAGCATTCCACCATTGCCTTGCTTCTTCAACATCTTATTCGTTCATTCATTCATTTAACAGAGATTTACTGAGCACGTCCTATATTCCAGGCACTATTCATCGCAGTGAACAGAAGACAGTCTTTGTCCTCATGAAGCTGATATTCTAGCGTAGGGAGCCGGACAATAAACCAATAAGGACATATATAGTATGAAGAAGAACTAAAGCAGGGACAAAGTTGATAGAAAGTGAAGGGGATGCTGTTTTATTTAGTGTTGACCAGGAAGGCCTTTCTAACAGGTTGCCTTTAAGCGAGCAAACTGTAGAGATATCAGGGAGAACATTCCAGGCAGAGGGAAGAGAAAGGTGCAAAGGCCCAGGTGTAGGATCACACTTGGCAACTGAATGAAAGGAACAGCAATGATTCTGGTGTGGCTGGAGTGGAGTGGGCAAGGCAGAGAGTTGTGGGGGATAAGGTCAGAGAGGTTGAGTGAGGGCGGACTGGGTAGGGTTTTGAAGGCCATGAGAAGGCCTTTGAATATTGCTCTTAGAAGGAAATCCACTAGAGGCTCTTGGCAGAGAGTGACTTGAGATGACATATATTAAAAGGATCCCTCTGGGTATTGTGTGCTGTCACCTCCTAAGTGGGCCTCTTGCTTCCACTCTTGCTTTCCTGTTGACTAGAGGGGAGCATAGGTGGATGCAGCAGGACCGTTTAGGAGGTGACTGCAATAACCCAGGTGACGGCTGTGCTCCTTGAATCAGTGTGGTAGCAGTAGAGAGGTGAGATGTGGTTGGATTAGGACTATACTGTCTCTGAAAGGTAGAGCTGACCAGATTTGCTAATGGCTTATATAAGTGGTATGAGAAAAAGAGGCATTAAAGGTGACCTTAAGGTTTTTAGCTTGAGTGATTGATTTAAATGTTATGTTTGTGGTGCCTTTTGGATATCCCACTGAAGACGTGCAGTAAGTAATTACATCTATATGTTCGGAGTTCTGGGGAGAAATCAGAGCTGAGATATAAATTTGGGAGTCATGAATGCGTCCATGAAATTTAAAACCTTTATGTTCCATGAACCTATAGATCTAGAAGGAGAAGACAAGAGATCTAAGGACTGAGCCCTGACCCAACATTTAGAGGTCAGGAAAATAGGGGAACAAGCTAAGGAAACAGAGAAGGGGCAGCCAGTGAGGTAGGAGGGAATCAAAAGAGTGATAGATGCCAAGAGGAGAAAATGTTTCAAGAAAAAGGGGAAATCAACTATGTCCAGTACTGTGTATAGGCAGATTGAGAACGGATCATTGGGTTTAGTAATGGAGAGGTCATTGATGAGCAGTATCAATGAAGTGGTGGACAAAAGACCAAACAGAGTAGCCTTAAAAGAGAACTCAGGGGTTCTGAGTTCTGGCTGAAAGGGCATATGAGGTTAAGGTTTTTATTAAGGTGGAGGATCTAAAAGCATTTCTTTACTGATGAGAATGATCCAGGAGAGAGGAAGATAAATGATAATGGAAGAGTGAGGGACAATGGATAGATCGAGGAGAGATGGGGGTCCCATGTATAAGTGGAGGGATGGTCTCGCCTTGGATGGGAGGGAGAACAATTCATTCATAGTAACAGGAGTGAAAGCGGATTAGATGTGTTCATATTGGAGGTTGGGGGGTGGCTGGGACCATGTAGACATTCTCTTCTGCTTGCCCCTCCTTCTCAATGAAATAAGAAGCAAGGACAGCAGCTGACAGTGAGGAAGGGGTAGGAGGGGTGGGAGATTTGAGCAGTGGGAAGGTATGAAATAGTCACTGAGAAGAGTGGGAGAGTGAATGAACCAGGGAAATACTTAGGGTTCTTGGGCAGAACCAAGGGCTCTTTTTTTTTTTTTTTTTTTTTGCGGTGCGCGGGCCTCTCACTGTTGTGGCCTCTCCCGTTGCGGAGCACAGGCTCCGGACGCGCAGGCTCAGCGGCCATGGCTTACGGGCCCAGCCACTCCGCGGCATGTGGGATCCTCCCGGACCAGGGCATGAACCCGTGTCCCCTGCATCAGCAGGCGGACTCTCAACCACTGCGCCACCAGGGAAGCCCCCCAAGGGCTCTTTTGATATTATAGTAGTCAGATGGTGATGGTTGGATTGATTTAAAGCGAGACCGGAACAGAGTTGTGCATTTTTTTCCAGTGACGTGAACTTGCCTTGTTTCACCTACAGAATAGGCAGAGAGTTATATTGAACTAGATGAATACGGATAGAGGGAGACAGTGGACCAAGGCAGCTGAGGGCATATGCAAAGGAGTGATTTCATTGATGGGCTATAGGCACTCAGCTGGGGAAGGAGGGGAGTGAGGACTCGAGGAGGAGAAGGGCACTAAAATGGAAGTATAGTCCATGGCTTGGACGTCCCGGTAGAGAAGGAACACCTACGGGGTGAGCTGGAAAGATATAAAGCGGTGATTGGAAAGTGGAGCTCTTGAAATGTGGGTTATGGAGTGAGTACAGTTATTGGCAATATCTAGGCCTGGGGCCATGATTCTCATCCCTGTCCGTACATTAGACTGGGAAGGATGCTTTAAAAATATGATGCTCGGGTCCCACCCCACCCATTAGCTTGGGATGGGGATTGGATATCAGTATTTATTTTCATTTTAAGCTTCCCAGATGATTCTAATATGCAGGCAGAGTTGGGAGCTCTTTGTCTAGGATTGGGTGGCTGAGGTGGAGTGGAGGATAAGGACTTTGGAAGAAAGGAGGTCCGGGAGCAGGCCAGGGTATGGCGAGGGTCATTTTCGGTATTCACACCAAGAATTATGCCAGGAGTTGAGCCTGAAGGCAATGTGATCAAATCTCCAAGGAGTGAGGGGATGATCTAGGGGCCCCTGGATGACTGTAACAAGGATGAGTAGCAGTATCATCTGATGGGATGAACTCCAAAAGATCTTAGGGTTTTTAAGGAAGGAGGGAGGGACAGTGGTCTGGAGATGACAGTGAAGCACAAGGAAGACCACCCTCCCCTGATCCAGGGTGTCAAGGCAGTGGGTTAAGGGAAGCAGGGTGCTTAGGGGAGAGCCAGACCTCGGTTAAAGCAACCACTCCAATCTGCTGAGGACTCTCAAAACTGTATGCTTCTCTTCTTTCCCTGAGCTCCAGATTTATCTGTCTAACCCAGATATTTCCCCGTGGATGTTCTGAGCCTGCCTCAAACATCGTAAAACCCAAACAGACCTCCTCATCCATCCTGCACCTGCTTTTCCTCCTGTGTTCCCTGCCTCGGTTTATTCCACCGTCACCCACCAAGTCAGCTAACCCAGAATCAGTGTCATTTAGAATCTTCTCTTTCCCTGCTCTCTCCTCCCCAATGTGGTCATCGAGTGGTATTAATTTTACTTCTCAAACCTTTCTCCTTCTCTCCACCTCCACAGCCCTGGCTTTAATTCATGTCATCGCTCTTCCCCTCCCACCTGGACTTCCTACCTTTAATCTTGCCTCTCTTAAATCCTTCCCCTGCATTATCCCCAGAGGGATCCTTTAAAGGTCAAGTCTCACCTTGTACCTTCCCAGCTTAAAACCCCACCTGCTTAGAGAATAAAGTCCAAGTTCCTTAACATATCAGCTTTGCAGAGGCAGGGATTTTTGTCTTTTCTGTTCACTGCTGTATCCCCAGGGCTTAGAACACAGCCTGGCACATCATAGGTGCTCAGGATAAATTTGTTGAATAAATGCATGAATGTGACCTTCTTGACCTTTCCTTGCCCTTTCCTTGGCTTCATTCCTCATCCCCCTCCACCCCACTTAATATTTCATATTCTCATTTACCTCTGTGCCTAAGCATGTGTTGTTCCCCTGCCTGAGATACCTTTCTCTTTCTCAAACTCCCAGTGAACTCCTATTCATCCTTTAAAACCTTGCTCAAAGGTCATCTCTCCTGTGAAATCTTCTCTGAACTCCAGGAGAGAATTCATTACTTTCTTTTCTACATTTCTTCATCACTTTGAACTTTGCCTGTGTTATATTATATTGTATGAATTTGTTTCCATGTCTTTCTCTCCTGCTAGACTTAACTTCTTGAGGGAAGAAACAGGTATCTTGGTAAAGATGCACCTTGACACAGTGCCTCGCATGTAATAGGCATTCAGGTGAACTGTTTTTTTTTTTGGAGCAATCAGATCATAAGAGAGGAAGGAAAGTGTTGCGATAATTCATACCTTTCTGATGGAAAAATAGTTAACAGTTGTTTTTTTCCAAGGATTAACACTGGACCCATTTTACTGAATGTCTTTATAGTCGGGAAGAAGGTGATAGTACAATGCCAGGCTGATGGGGATAAATGACGGGAAGAGTCCACAGTACCAGAGGAGTGAGCAGGAAACTGGCATCTCAGCACCAGTGTGATCAGTGACAAACAAATAATCCAACATATATATGCAGTGTTGAGCCATGAGCTGCTGCTTTTATTCTGGGAAACAGATTTTGGAGTCACTATAGATTACGCAAAATGTTAAGCATTATCAGGATGGGAGCTAGAAACTAAAGAGAATAATCTTCACCCGTACATAGAATGATGTTGGGTTCTCACTTGACATTCAGTTTGCCATACTTTTGGCAGCACCTCAGGAAAGGTAAAGCCCTATTAGGTGTCCTGAGAAGGTCCCAGAGAAAAGGAGTTACTCCCGTGTTGAGAGAGACCACAGGAGCCTGGCCAGCTTAATCAGAAAAGAAACACCGAGGTGATGATGATGTGACAAAAATGGTTAACATTTATGAGAGCTTACTATATGCCAGCTGCTGTGCTTTAGGCATTACCTCATTTCATTCTTACCACAATCCTATGAGGTGGGAACTATTATCATCCCTATGTTGCAGATGAGTAAAGCACAGAGAAGTTAAGTGAGATGTGCAAGGTCACACAGCTGGTAAGTGGTAGAACCAGGACTTGAACTCAGGTTTCTGTGCCTGGAAAGCTTGAGTTACTAGTGCCTCCACATATAATATGATGTGATCAAAGTCTGTAAAATTCTGAAGGGCATGGATAGAGGAGACAAATCTTGGAATACTACAATAAGGGTAACTCAGGAAACTTGAAAGGAACAGTTTTTATACATGTGGGTGATAATCATGTTGTCACCTTAACGGGTGTATGAGCAAGGTGGAAAAAAAAGAGTTCTAAAATATTTAAGTGAATTTTTAAGATATTTGATGATTTCAGATATACAGAGCTAATATGAACTCCAAACAATGTAGGGTCTGCATCATAGCAAATCACTTCTACACATGCCTGGAAGCTATTATTAGGAGCTGCTGTCAAAGAAAGCATGAATACTGACCCAGTGGTCTGTTCCATCATAATAGTTTTTTCAAACTTTTGAGGATCATTAAATCAACTCAGGAGGTTTGTATTAGCCAGCTCAGGCAACCATAACAGAATACCACAGACTGAGCAGTTTAAACAACAGAAATTTATTGTCTCACAGTTTTGGAGGTGCAGAGTCCAAGATCAAGGTGCCAGCAGGGTTGGTGTCTGGTGAGAGCTCTCTTTCTGGCTTGCAGATGACTGCCTTCTTGCTGGTCCTCACATGACCTTTCCTCTGTACAAGAGTAGGGAGAGAAAGCCATCTCTGGCATAGTTTCCTCTTCTTATAAGGACACCAGTCCTACCAGATTCGAGCTCTACCCTTACGACCTCATTTAACCTTAATTACCTCCTTAAAGGCCCTGTCTTCACATATAGTCACACTGGAGGTTATGGCTTCAATGTATGAATTTGAGGGGGATGAAATTCAGTCTAGAACAGGGTCTCAATCATTATTGTCCTAAAATGAAATCAAAGAGAATAGACATTATCAGATTGAGTATTACTTTGGGAAGCTTTTCAAGTTGTCCACATGAAGATATATGTGTTCTAAGGTTGTAATATAAGCTGTGTTTTCTAACTGTGAGCCACAGAGAGTTTCAAAGCTGAGGCCTTACAGCATTCCTTGCAATCTTATATCAGAAGCCCACCTTCTCCTCTGGCTGACTGGGAGCCAGAGTGGCAATTTGCAGACACTGTTTCGCTGTTAGCTGCTGGTGGAGTTGGGGTCCTTCTTCTCGACCTGGGCTGGTCGAACTCCCCTGCTCTGGATCCCATCCATCGGAGGGCGGCCAGTGTTGTTGCTGCTTACAGTACCATTTGGTTCCCCAGGTGGTGTGCTGGTGGTGCCCATCAAGCTGCACAAGTGTCCTTTCTGCCCCTACACTGCCAAACAGAAGGGCATCCTTAAGCGTCACATCCGCTCACACACAGGGGAGCGGCCCTACCCCTGTGAGACCTGCGGCAAGAGGTTCACCCGCCAGGAGCATCTGCGGGGCCACGCGCTCAGCGTAAGTGGAGGAGCTGGCGGTTCTCTCGGGACGGTGGGGTGGGAGTGGCGGTGGTTCATGACGTTCGTCTAATGTGAGGACAAGGCCAGCCTGTATTTCTCTTCTCTGTCCACTGGGGTATTTCCAGAGAATTTTAAACATGTATTTCTGCTACTAAATTACACCTGGGTTGGTGGCACTTAGAGAAAGTTAAAACTTATATGGTAACAGACTAGTTTGCTTAGGAGGAAAGTTAAGAAAGTTTAGATCCTAGTCAGGAATGGTTGTCAAAAGGCAGAGAACACTGAGGCTTAGACAGGGGATTGTGGGTCTGTTACCTGTGGTGTGATGCCAGAGGTAAGCTGCATTCTTGGTTTCCCACCCAACCTCAGCACCCCGGGGTGGGGAAGAGATATACTGCCAGTTATAGGGCTACCTGTGAGCAGCAAAGAGGACCCCAGCCCAAGAGGACCTCCCCTCCCACTGGCTGCCGCCTAGGATTCTGTCTCCCATGTGAGTGGGTGATTCCTACCTGCTAAAAAGCATTCAGGCCATTTAGAAAGGCATTGCATTTAAGATCGTCTTTGAGCAAGGCAATCAGTCTTTGGAAAATCCAACATGAAAATGGTTTGGATTTCAAAAGACACTATCAAGAATGTGAAAAGACAACCCGCAGAATGGGAGAAGAATCTTTGTGAATCATTTATCTGCTAAGGATCTAATAACCAGAATATATAAAGAATTCTTGGGCTTCCCTGGTGGCACAGTGGTTGAGAGTCCGCCTGCCGATGCAGGGGACACGGGTTCGTGCCCCAGTCTGGGAAGATCCCACATGCTGCGGAGCGGCTGGGCCCGTGAGCCATGGCCGCTGAGCCTGCGCGTCCGGAGCCTGTGCTCCGCAACGGGAGGGGCCACAGCAGTGACAAGCCCGCATACCGCAAAAAAAAAAAAAAAAAAAAAAGAATTCTTATAATTCAACAATAAAAAGACAACCCAATTAAACAATGGATGTGAATAGACGTTTCTCCAAAGAAGATAAACAAATGGCCAATAAGCACATGACAAGATGCTCAACATGATTAGTCACTAGGAAAATATAAATCACAGCCACGATGAGATGCCACTTCACACAAACTAGGATTGCTATAATAATAATAAAAAAAACAAAAACAGATAGTAACAAAGTGTTGGCAAGGATGTGGAGACACTAGAACCCTCATATACTGCTCGTGGGCACATAAAATGGTACAGCCACTGTGGAAGAGAGTTTGGCGGTTCCTCAAAAGGTTAAGCATAAAGTTACCATTAGGACCCAGCAATTCTACACAAGAGAACTAAAACAGACATTCACACAAAAACTTGCGTACAGATGTTCATAGCAGCATTATTCATAATAGCCAAAAATTAGAAACAACCCAAATGTCCATCAACTGATGAATGAATAAACAAAATGTGGCATATCTGTACGATGGATACATTTTATTCAGCCATAAAATGAAATGAGTTCCTGATACATGCTACAGCATGGAACAACCTTGAAAGCATTATGCTATGTGAAAGAAGCCAGTCACAAAAGGCCACCTATTATGTGATCTCGTTTATATGAAATATAAAAAGTGGGCAGACCTATGGAGATAGAGAGTAGATTAGTGGTTGGGGCATGGGGGATGGAAGAGGCATGACGGTTAATGCACACACGCTTTCTTTATGGAGTGATGAAAATTTCTGGAATTAGATGGTGGTGACGGTTGTACAACCTTATGAGTATACTTAAAACCACTGAATTGTACACTTTAAAAGGGTGAATTTTATGGTATGTGAATTATGGTTTTGAAAGAATCCAGATTTAAGATAAATACAAGGTTACTGACTGCCTCTGCTCTCCGTGCTGGCCCTAGCATACTTGTCTGAGAGTGGCCTTACCCCAAGGCCTTAAGTTTTTGTTTGTCTTTTTTTTTTCTTCAAATTATATCTCCAGTCCATCTTGACAACAATAGGTCCCTGGGTACCTTTAAGATGTTTCATTGGTTGGAATCCTCATTCCCTCTATTTTTCCACTTTGTACGAGGCCCAGTCTACTGCAGCCCAAAGACGTAGTCTTCAAAGGCTCCATCAGGTTGCAAGGGTCACATACACACTCGGGTTGGCTCAGGCATTGGGGGTTTAGCATAGGAAGCCCAGGAAACCTCAGGGGAAGCAGGGACATAGGTCAGGATGTAACGGCAACTCCAGCAACCTGGGTATTGTTGTTGACCCTTCTTCTGCATCAGCCTCTCTCTGTCACTGCCTCTTGTGTGTATCCTGCATCCAGAGCTCTCTAAAAGAGAGGCTCTGATTGATTCACAGATCCCCTATTGGCTGGAGTTCCTGAAAAGTGCATGCATTAGAAAGATAGCTCCTTATACAGAGGGGACCCCTGGGACTGCTGCCCTCATAAGGAGCTGCACGGAGTAGGAGATCAGGTTCTCTTTTCTAGTATGCAAAGCTCTTTTCATAAGTAAGGAATGCATTTATCAATGAAAAAATCAAGGGTGAAGCATCTGCTGACACTTTTAGAGAATACACTGTCTGGCAAATCTGCCTTCCTAATGGCTAAACAATCCAAGGTACGTAAGAGACCATGCCTAAAATCCTAATCGGTTCACTGAGTGCCCTTTATGTGCCAGGCACTAGGGATATAGTAACAAATGTGACAGAGGACAGAGAACATGAATGAGGATAGTCCGTGACCTCTTGGAGCTTAGAATCTAGGGAATTTTACCAATGATTTGTTAGAAATAAAACAAAGGGAGAAGTATAGGTGAGACTATATAGCTGGGGGACCTAATCTGGCCTGGAGTATCAGAGAAGACTTCCTTGAAAGTCATTAGTGGGAATTCCCTGGCGGTCCAGTGATTAGGACTCTGAGCTTTCACTGCCGAGGACGTGGGTTTCCATCCCTGGTTGGGGAACTAAGATCCCCGTAAGCTGCGCGGCACAGCTGGGGGGGGGATAAAAAAGGCATTAGTAAGGAGGGAGGGGTGACCGTGGGGAGGAGGGCACACTCCACGCATGTCCGATGGCCCTGGGGTGGAAAGGACCTTGGTGAGGCTGAGACTGGCAGAGAGAGCAAGAGGGAGAGTGGTGAGAAATGAGACTGGAGGGTCAGCCAGGGGCCATGTCTCATGGGGCCCTGAAGGCCATGACTCAACCCCTTTTCTGTGACATTTACTGTGCTGGTGATTTTAGGTCCATAGGTCCAACCGTCCAATTATCTGCAAGGGCTGCAGAAGAACCTTCACAAGTCACCTGTCGCAGGGGCTGCGGCGCTTCGGGCTGTGTGACAGCTGCACCTGCGTTACAGACACACATGATGATGATGACGAATTGATGCCCATCAACCTTAGCCTGGTGGAGGCTTCGTCCTAGAGCCAAGAAAAGAGTGACACAGACAATGACTGGCCAATCTACGTGGAGTCTGGTGAGGAAAACGACCCCGGCGGAGAGGATTCAGATGATAGACCCCAAATTCAGCCCAGCTTATCAGATGGAGAGATGCTTACGTAGCAATAAATTAGTGGAGAAGAGGGTTTAGAATTTGTTCTTGCCAGTCCTGTGGTTGAAAGCCACCCTTTGTCCAATTTTGTGGAACCCTGAGAAGAACATTTTTTCACTGTTATTTGCATTTCTGTTAGACTACATGGTGGAGGTTGGATTCTGTGACTCGAAGGACTTTTTAGTGCCGCCCTTGATTTCTGAAAGCTTTCTGAGTGAATCAAGGTTGGCTCTGAGGCGTCCCGTTTTTCCTGCCATGCATCCAAACTCTGGTTTGAAGGAAGATAACAAAATCTCCATACTTTTTTCATAGTGTCTCAATCTTTCTGCATTCCTATGTCGTCATCCTCTTGCTCTGAAAAGGTGGGCAAGAATATATTAAGTTTTGAGATCAATCTTACTTCTGCCAAGCCTCTTCTAATGAATTCCATACTTTAATTTTCTGGTGAAGTATTAAGGAGAAAGTTTCCTTGATATAAGGCAGACACGGTCGTCTGGCTATATGACTGTAAAAATTACTTTCTAAATCTAAGATTGCAGTGTTAAAGGCTGGGCGTGTTTATGTGCAGATAAGCATGGAAATGAGCTGAAAGTTTCCTTATGGCACTGTGACTTGCCCCGTTGAATTAAATTTTAAGTTAGCCCCGGGAAGGGAGCCTGAGAGCCCAGGTCTGGGTGGTTTCCCTGTCTGGCTTGGGATTTAACAATTCTGTGCACACAAATAACCTGCTTTATGATCATAAAACAAGGCATTTGGGCAAAACTCAAAATGCTCCTATGCGTTTTCCAGCCATTTCCAAGAAGCCACTACTGTGTAACCTGGAAATGCAGCCAGCACTGACATTCCTTTACTTCATTTATGAATAGAACTTTAATTGGAGGGAAAGGGTAAGCCAATGTAAGCAAGTTATATGTCTAAATTGTTTACCTTTTAAAAGATCCTTTGGAGGGAAAGGGAAGGTTACTAGAAGAACAGGTTTTTAAAACGAGTCTGCTTTTCACCCACTTTGCAGACATGCAATTATTCTAACAAAAGAGACTGTACTTCTTTAAAAGTCGAAAGAGCAGGAAATATTAGGGATTAAAGATATTTAAGGCACTTTCATAATTTTGTCTTATGTTAAAGTATCCAAAATGAATTTTCTTCCTTTAATTTTACTATAGTTGTATTTCAAAAGACAGTAAAAAAAAAAAAAAAACCACTTTCCTTTCTGCCTCTTGAACAAAAAGAGATAATCAAAAAATTGTAAATTGGCTTGTAAATAAATGTTAGCATTGAAGGGTTCAGAAGGTGTTTAAACTGTACTTCTCAATAGAAGTTAGAACCCTAGGATGGTGCTAGCCCCAGACAGCAGCTGAATTCTTGGACCCCAGTCCACACAGTAGGACCACACATTGGCCTGAAGTAGACTGGAAGTTTAAAAACCGGTCTATTAACAGAGATAGTCGGAAAATTATTGTTCTAGATCAAGAATTCCACATTGAAAATTTTCAAGGACCAGAAACACTTCTTACCAGAAATGAAAATATTAGCGTTGTTTTAAAAGCAGGACCTTAGCAAAAGGGAAACCTAAAAGGAGGTGTAGAAGATATACTTTGCAGGGAGTTATGTTTGATATTTTCGTTCTCTCCGTTCAAAGCATTTCTGATGTTTTCATATGACTTTTCTACCTCACAGTTCAACGCTCTGCCTGCTTTCTCTGGCAGAGCAGGGATCCTCTCTGGTGACCCCATAACCTATTCACATCACTGGGTGCCAAATAAAAAATTTTACATTAGAGATTACACTCTAAGACAGTGATTTTCAACTGGGGGTGATTTTGCCCCCCAGAGTACCTATATCTGGCAATGTCTGGAGACATTGGCTGTTTGCGTGTTGGCATTGGGAATAGCTGAATTCGGTCACTGAATTCTATCACTTTTAAAGGAGATAATTCCTCTGTGTGGACTATCAGATAATAAACTGTCCTCAGTTTTAAATTTATGTTCCCATTTGGTGGTCAGTATTTATAATCTACACAGTGTCTTTGAGGTTTAATTTGTGGAGTTGGTGATATTTTTATAAGTAAATTCACAATTGGGCCCAACGCAGACCATTAGTGATTTAGTTTATATTTGGCATCTTTCTGGCATATTCAGTCCAAGTTTGCAAAGGGATTTTTTTTCTAATATTACATATACTGCATGGATGGGAACAGGATTTTTACTTGTAATGGGATTGAAAAGCGGCACCCTTGGGAAGTTGTTTCTTTTGGGAGAAGGAAACAGGCTTTCACAGGGGTTGGAAAGGAATATAAATAAGGCCTGGATCTGTAATACTTTTAGAAATGACATAGAGCATCATGGCTTCTGGTCATTTGGCAGAAAGATGCCAGTCTGATGTAAATATTTTGGTGGTCACTATACTTTGAATATTCCTTAAGAAAGCTATTGACTCAGTGGTCTGCAGAATGTTGTGAAATAGAGTATCCTGGAGGTTCAGAATATTATGAAGGGTTTTTTTATTTTGTTGTTGTTGTTAATTGATGTTGTAATAAACCCCACGTAGAGAAAGGCAACAGGCAGGGCTGCATGCACTGATTCTGAGGGCGGTGGGGAGACTGGAGTGGCCTTTGGTCACTTGAATTCTTACTGTTTCATTTGGACGTCTAGGTTTTTCTTGTGTGTCCTTTGTGCATTGACAATAGAATTATCTCTGTGAAGTGTAATGTAATAGGGTAGAGAGGGGCAAGGGGATGGGGTGGGTGAGAAGTTCCTGTTACGCTCTGTTTTGAGCATTACCACTGTACTTCCTGTCATTGTTGGTCCTTTGTAACTTGCTTTGTGCTTTCATGTGTTGTGCTGTCTTTTAACCCCAAAAGGGGGGTGCTTTATTCAGTTGCTTATGATAGGCAATGTTTTCATTAATTTTTGCTCAATATTTCCACCAAATATTGCTGTGTTCCTCAAACGTTTCATTAAAGCTATGAAAATTTGAATTCTTTTCTTCAAATAATGCTTCTATAGAGTTAAATGAAAAGTTGTTTGTTTGGCAAGGGTAGTTTGGTTGGTTTCTAATACGTCCTAGTTTTCAAAGGTGACACTAACTCACACCATTGTGATCAGATGATATGGAAGCTTCATAACTTGAGGAGGACATTTAGCATCTGTTCTGACCCTCCAGATGGATAATTTTACTACTGCCAATGCTTCATTGACAGCTGTGGTTTGGGGAAACTATTTTTATATCCATCATTTGATATTTTGGCCCTCTGTCGGTAGCATATTAAAAATTATTGGGGGTTAGGATTGGGATTATGTGTTCAGATGAAGAAGGTTCAGCAGTAACAAGCTTGGGGATTTTAAGGGAAGGCATCAATTTGACATATATGTCTTGATCACGTGTAATGGATATGGATTATCTGTCATGCAGACTGTGAAGGGTATGATTAGGATTTTTTTGGAAGCAGAAGAATGTGCCAGACAGTTTCACTTCTTTCTATTATCCATAGTCTCTGAGGAGCTTCTCCTGCCACCAGAAAAAGCAAGCAAATAGTAATACAGTGCCCTCCAGGGGTCTACTTAGGCACAATCGAATGTTTAGAAACATTCAAACTCATAAACTACCACAGCAGATTCACTTAGAAGGACATAGGATGGGAAGCACGGGTCACCAGCAGGGCAGAGCCAGTCGTTGCTCCTCCGTCGGAGTCCCTGCCTCTGTCCCTGTGGTTCAGGTGCAAGGAGACAGACACACATCAGGCAAGTATGGAAGCTATTCTGGCTTAAAAGCCTCTTGTCCCATGGGGGCAAGTATCTCTTATAACAACTACATAGAAATAACTTCCAGGGTCCCCACAAGAGACATGTCTCTTCCAAGAGTCACTGTGGTTCAGGAAGCCCAGAGGTGTGGCTTCCTATCAGGCATTTGTAGTTCTCCCAGTCTGGATACAGTTCACCAGTTCGGGGTCATTTCTACCATATGTAATGTTGCCTAGCAACATGGTTGATATACTACTGTTTATTAGGTTGCCAGGGGAACAGAGCTAGAAAGTTAACCCAAGGTTAAATTCTCACACAGAAGGGGAAAAGGTTTTGTTAATCCTTTACCAAATGGTATGCTGAGCAATTACATAAGAGTTATTGCACCTAGTTCCTATGAAATATAGCCAGAGGAATTTCCTGTTAAAATGTAGCCCACACCAACTCACTTTTCCTTGAAGAGTATTCATTCTTTGTGCTTAGCTACTCATGATTAATACACTGCAAATTTTGCTGAGGTATGTGTAAGAGTTGGATAAATGGTCCCGTCAAAATTATCCCATCAAAATGTCTTGTATCCTTTGGTGCTACTCAGAGTAGGCAGGTATAGTATAACATACTATAGGGACATCATTGAATGGAAATTTCTGGGGATCCTATCAATCACACTTTGATAGGAACCTATGTCCACCTGGCAACCACCAAACACTAGGCTCTTGATAATGGTGCCTCTTATTACTGTATGATGTGATGCTACCCTTGCCTGCTTCTGTTGCTCCTGGAAGAGCAATAAGTGAGGACAGCCAGTTATTTATTCAATGGTTATTCAATAATTATTTATGGAGTCCTTATTATGTGTCAGGCACTGTACCCCTGATGTACTGTCAAGGGTACATCAATGAACAATTCCTGTCCTCGCAGAACTTGCACTGTGTAATCAGGGGGGCCAACAAACAACAGTTTGGGGTGTGACAATAGGGGCAAGGACAGGGCGCCCTGAAAGTGCTTGGGTAGAGCAACCAGCCCAGTCTTAAAGCCTCAGAGAAGTCTAAGCTACTGTTGTGGTGGTCCTTCCCGTCCAGTAAACTTCGTGCTTTGGGATACAATTTATAAGCAACTTAAATAGTTTCTGACATTTCCTGCCTTTTCCAAACATGGTGGCTTTGGACATTAACAGTGTTTAAATTACATGCTTTATTCAGGTATATAAAAATATTACAAAAATTCAGAATATCCTAGTCGTTAGAAAATATGCATCAGATGCTGTGGGATTTTTTGTGTGTGTGTGTGGTACGTGGACCTCTCACTGTTGTGGCCTCTCCCATTGCAGAGCACAGGCTCTGGACGTGCAGGCCCAGCAGCCATGGCTCACCGGCCCAGCTGCTCCGCGGCATGTGGGATCCTCCCGGACCAGGGCACAAACCCATGTCACATGCATCGGCAGGCGGACCCTCAACCACTGCGCCACCAGGGAAGCCCAGATGCTGTGGTTTTCTTATTCAAGAAACAACAACAGGGACTTCCCTGGAGATCCAGTGGTTGAGACTTCGCCTTCCAATGCAAAGGGGTTCGGGTTCGATATGTGGTCGGGGAGCTAAGATCGCACATGCCTCACATCCAAAAAAACCAAAACATAAAAAAAACTCATAAAACCCCCCAAAAACAGAAGCAATATTGTAACAAATTCAAAAAAGACTTTAAAAATGGTCCACATAAAAAAAAAAAGAAAAGAAACAGCAACAAATAATCTACCAACAAATAACTTCTCCACCCCCTGTAATAAGTTAGAAGAAAGGTATTGTTACTGTGACAGATGTGGAGGAGCCCTATTGCATATGGATCGGGTCTTGGTTGACCATGTAAACCAGTTAATTCCCAGACCAGATAGATATGGAACAGAACCATTAAATCAAAGGATTTGAGAAATAGAAAGGACTTTGAGGATAGTCTCCTCCAGAGAGATTTTACAGAGAAATGAAATGACTAGTTTTTAGTTCCCACACAGCTAGTTAGCATCAGAAACCAGATCCTGTCAGGCCAACGCTGATAACAAACAAACATGTTTGGGCAGGCAGCAAAGACCATCTGTAGACAGCATTTGTTTCCTTGGGTACCCATCAAACTAAAACTGCAGAAGAGGAAATGGCTATTTTAGCCTCATGTGGCTTTGTGTGATCCTGGCCTGAATTCTTGTAATGCTTAGACAGGGAGGGGGAAAATCACATGTTGAACATGAGGGAGTTAATTTAATTTCTTTTCCTATAATACCCACATATATATATATATATTTTTTTTTTTTTTTTTTCTTTTTTTCCGGTACGCGGGCCTCTCACCGCTGCGGCCTCTCCCGCCGCGGAGCACAGGCTCCGGACGCGCAGGCTCAGCGGCCATGGCTCACGGGCCCAGCCGCTGCGGCATGTGGGATCTTCCCGGACCGGGGCACAAACCCGTGTTCTCTGCATCGGCAGGCGGACCCGCAACCACTGCGCCACCAGGGAAGCCCCCATATATATTTTTTTGATTAATTAATTAATTTATTTATTTTTGGCTGTGTTGGGTCTTCGTTTCTGTGCGAGGGCTTTCTCTAGTTGCAACAAGCAGGGGCCACCCTTCATCGCGGTGCGCGGGCCTCTCACTGTTAAGGCCTCTCTTGTTGCGGAGCACAGGCTCCAGACGCGCAGGCTCAGTAGTTGTGACTCACGGGCCTAGCTGCTCTGCGGCATGTGGGATCTTCCAGACTAGGGCTCGAACCCGTGTCCCCTGCATTGGCAGGCGGATTCTCAACCACTGCGCCACCAGGGAACCCCCCCCACACATATTTGAAACAGCATAACCACCATCAACACACACACACACACACACACACACACACACACACACAGAGCAAATCGAAATTTTATTGTCCACTTATCTAATATGTATCAGGTATTTGATATTAATGTATTCACTTTGTAAAAACTTTCAAATTAAAAAATTTACATTATCTTGAAATTACTTTTGCCAACTTCTCTAGCAGATATTTTGAAATATAAATTGGGTATGATTCCGGGAAGGTGACAAGGACAATCATATTTGAAACAAAAACCCACATATTTTTAAGACAGCAACCCATATAATATTATGGTATTGAGTGAAAATGTATTTTCGGTATTTCTTGACTCAGTGGATTTTTACAAAGCTACTGCAAAAGCTATTTTTACTTAAAGTTCTGTGATAATATATAAAAGTTAAAAGTAAAAAGATTAGTGACTTGACAATCTAAAAATATGTAGAAGCAGTGATCCTGATTGTTAATTATCTCAAGATTGGGATTAAAATTAATGTAAATCATGTTTAATTTGGTTAAATAAACCTGGGGGTAAACAGGGAATAATCTCAAACTAAATTTTTGTTTTGATTTATAAAAAGTCAGATTAAGACACCTGACAAATTTAGAATAGGAACAGCCTCCTCTGGGTTCAAGGAAAAGTCTTTTGTTCCTTTATTGCTCATTTTGTCTTCAGAAACAAATGTAATTTAACTATTTTCTGTACCTCCCAGATTTAAAATTGACCCAAATTAGATAACTGCAAGTTTTACAATGGCTAAGGTCAAAATGGTCAAAACAATTTCTTTAGAATGAATGAAATATATTGAGGGTTGAGCTTCTCACATGAATGAGTTAATAATCCTTCATCATTTAAACTTAGTTAACTGGTTTTCTCAGGGCAATTATTTTACATGAAATTTTATGAATATAATATTAGTTAAGAAAAACCTCCCACAAAACAATGAGAGCTATTAAATAGAGCTCTAAACAGAAGCTTCCATCAGCATCCTTTCCCACCTCTGTCCCCTGGTATTGGGACCAATTACTTCCTTATATTAAACAGTTTCCGGGCAGAGTATTCCAAGCCAGGACGTTTTAGATTCTGTGAAAGAAGACTGACCACCTCTTGATGAGTGGGTGATGTGGGATGCAATATAAGCAAAAGCAATGGCAGATAACACAAAAATCAGAAAAGGTGCAGCCTTTCTAAGTGCTTAGATCTACAGGCATACACTTTCCAACAACTCTTAGAAGAAAAATAGAAACTGACTTTATCTTTGGCTGCCAAGTTACCAAGTGGATTAGTTCCTCTAACAAAGGCACTTGTCAAAACTATCAGGAAAAAAAAAAAAAAAAGACAAAGTTGGAAGTGATCCTGACCATTAAAACAATAGCAACTGATACCTTTTTTAAGGAGTGGGAAATTTTCTGCTTTTTAGAACTGAATTGGTCTTGATGTTATAGTGGTTATGTACCAGATCTGTTTATATGATTCAATGTTGTCCCCAAGTGTGTTGCTTTGCCATTTTTACTCTTTATATATAAAGAACTACAAATAAGACAGAATGAAGTAATAAATTGGTGGATATAATCTATATAATTTAGATGTGACTTCTCATTTCTGTTGTTTTGGCATTCCATTTTTAACATAAATCTTTAAGTCGTGTTTTAAATATTATTTCTGCTTAAACAGTTTCAAATATTTATCTTCTGAAGACAGGAAGTTGGTTCAGTTTTAGCAATGTACTGATATAATTTTACATTTTAAAAAATGTTGAGGCAGGTTTATTTAAGATTGGCTGGGCTCACTGCCAGCTCTTGAGAAAAGCATTTACAGCCTATAGATTTTAAAAAGATTCCCTCATAACAATATAGAACTGCTAACACTATATACACTTTCCATCTGTTTGAAGACTCATTTTCATTTAGTAATAAGCAAAAAAAGTTACTGTCTAGAGCAGAGGTTGGGTCAGATCTGCTTGCTGCCTGTTTTTGGCAAATAAAGTTTTCTTAGAACACAAGCTCACCCATTCCTTTCCGTATTGTATATGCCAGCTTTTGCGCTACAGGGGCAAAGTTGAGTGGTTGCAACAGACACCTTTCGTCTACAAAGCTCAAAATATTTACTATCAGAACTTTATAGCTTGCCCACTTGTGATCTAGAATGTTGGATGGGACGTGAGATCTGTTATTCCTTATGTGGAGATGATGGAGATGAGGTAGGTTCCACCAATATGGTGAGCATCACAAGCATTTAAACCAATCTGGGTATGTATGAACCAATCTGTGAACATCACTAGGATTTAAACATGTCTCGTATGTATGAGAGTCAGTGAAAGGGCACTGCTGATGTGTATGAAGTTTTGGGGGGAAGTCGCTGGAAGGATCTGACCAGGAGAAAAGAGAGTCATTTGTCTCAGCTCCAATGAAGTACGCCTGAGCTTTCAGTGTGAGAGCTACAGGCAGAAACTCAGTGAGTATGATCCAAGATCTTGGTGAGATGCTGGGAGCTCAAACTTCACTGCTTTGAACATCTGATGCCAAAGCTTGAGACGGAGTGGGAGGGCAAGAGCACTGACTGCCCTGCACTTCTGTAACTCTGCACTTCCTTGATGTATTCTTAGCACAGCTGTGGCTCACAGGCAGTAGCAAGAGAGGTTAAATCCAGATGGACAGGGAATTCCCTGGCAGTCCAGTGGTCAGGACTCCGCGCTTCCACTGCAGGGGGCACGGGCACTAAGATCCTGCAAGCTGCGTGGTGTGGCCAAATAAATAAATAAATCCAGCTGGACAGCCTCTAATGGTGAGCACTGGAGGCAGCTGGGATGTCAGCTTTCCCAGGCACCCCTGATTTCAGCAGCAGCAGACATCCAAGTGCCCCTCTTTGTCAGGGCACTTTTGGTTTCAAGGAACAGGCACTCAAGCAAGCTTAAGACAATGGTTCTCAAAGTATGGTTCTAGGACCAGCAACATCAGCATCATCCCTAGAAGCATTCTGCTTCAAGCTAAAGTTTGAGAACAGTTTTAAGAGGACTTATTTCAAGAGTAAAATGAGCGACATTATGAGTGTTCTAGGAGAGGAAGTCAGCAGATCACCCAGAATTAGAAAGTCAGGACTGAGGCTGTTATGGTCCTTGTCCGCCTTGCTGTGCCTGTGTGAGGCTCCCCAGCCATTCTCAGACTAGCTTTTTTTCTGCCCATTTATCAATTCTAAATGACTGCCCCAGCCCCTACCTGTCCTTCAGTTAAAATCCTCCAAAGGAAAACACCTCAGTTTCTGCCCAGCAAAGGATGGGTTCCCTTGGGTCACATGGTAACTTGGGCAGAGGAGGGCTCTGGCTGGAGATGAGGGTTGGGGGTCAAGGCGTCAGGGGATATTATTTGGATGTTACTTGGGTGGGTGATGACAGTATGAGAGGCAGAGCCCCTGAGAAGGGGCCTTAGAGAGGGCAGCTATATTGACATATATGTCTCCTATACCAAGAAAGTCAAGGCAGACAGGAAATTTGGGCGCATGCCTCATACAGCTCCAAGAATTCCGAGAATCAATGGGAGGAAAGCTGCAGATGGCTGTTGTGTTTTTGATTAGAAGGGGAGCAAAAGTCTATTTAGTTATATACCCAAAAGAATTGAATTTGAAAACAGGTGTTCGAACAAAAACTTGTACGCAAACATTCTTAGCAGTTCTATTCATAATAGGCAAAAGGTGGGAACACCTAAATATCCATCAACTGATGAAAGGATAAAAACAAAATGTGTTGTATGCATACAGCAGAATATTATTCATCCATTAAAAGGAATGAAGTTCGGCTACATGCTACAACATGGACAAACCTTGAAAACATTATGCTGAGAGAAGTCACAAAGGATATCGTCCTGTATTATTCCATTAATAGAAAATACTCAGAATAGGCAAACCCATAGAGACAAAAAGCAGAGTAGTGGTTGCCAGCAGCTGGTTGGGGAGGGATATAACCACTCAGATGTAATGGGTGGTTTCCCTTTGAGAGGATGAAAAAGTTCCGGAACTAGACAGTGGTGATGATTGTACAACACTGTGAATATACTTGATGCCACTGAATTGTACTTTAAAATGATAAATTTTATATGCATTTTACAAAAAAAAAAAAGTCTATTTAGTAGGACTCCCGTTAGGTATTCCCGGGAGGGCGTCGGGGCAGCCCCGGGACTGGCCCGCGAGCCTCTCTGCTGGCCCAGGCGCGGGCGGAGGCGCCGCGGGCTCTGGCCCCGGGCGGCTGCGGCGGCGGTGGCGGCGGGATGCGGCCCGGGTGCGGCGCCCCCCAGAAGTCCCCGGGGCCCGAGAGCGGCGGGACGCGCAGAGGCGAGCGGGCACCATTTGCAGCCTTGGGCGCAGGGGCGGCGGCACGCCGGCTCGGAGGGGCTGGAGACGGTCACAAAAGAGACGCGGCCGTCCGGCTCCGAGGACCCGGCCTCGGGGCGGCGGCAAGGCGGGTGGTAGCTGGGCGCACCGGTTCCCGGACTGCGCGGCCGCCACGCCCTCCCGGCCCGGCCCGGCCCGCCTGCGCGTTTCAGAGGGTGTGCGGCACAGTGGCCGCGCCCTCCGGGCCGCCCCCGCCGAGCGCCGCGCCCCCCTGGCCGCTCGGCCCAGCTCGGCCGCGGCGCCAGGAAAGGCGGGAAGGCGCGCGGAGCCTCCTGGCGGCGGCGGTGGCGGCGGGAAGGCGGCGCGGAGCCGGTGCCGAGGACTGTAGCCGTTGGGCACCGAGGACTCCCGGAGGGTCGGCGTCTGGCCGGGCTCAGGCTGCGTGGCGAGTGACGAGCGGCCCGTCGGATGGAGCAGCGGAGGTGGTGGCGGGTGGGAGGACAGGCCAGCTAATCTGTAGCATCTCCCTCTCTTGGTTTTGTGTGTCTCATCTCGACTAGATTCAGGCTATGCGTTTAGGCAGGACTCTCACAGGACTTTCAATGCGTTCTTCTCAAAGCATCACATCAGTGGCCCACTTTGTCAATTTGTTTCATTACTGATGACGTTCATTTTGATCCTTGATTAAAATTATGTCTGCTGAGCTTCTCCACTGTAAAGGTACACTTTTCCCATTTGTAGCGAGATACTTTGAAACTATATACATCACGCATTTCTCATCAAACCGCTAAAATTTTATTCATTAATTTTTCCTTCCAGTTTTTTTTTTTTTTTTTTTTTTTTTTTGCGGTACCCGGGCCTCTCACTGTTGTGGCCTCTCCCGTTGTGGAGCACAGGCTCCGGACGCGCAGGCTCAGCGGCAATGGCTCACGGGCCTAGCCGCTCCGCGGCATGTGGGATCTTCCCGGACCGGGGCACGAACCCGTGTCCCCTGCATCGGCAGGCGGACTCTCAACCACTGCACCACCAGGGAAGCCCTCCTTCCAGTTTTATTCAGATATAATTGACATACAGCACTGCATAAGTTTAATGTGTACAGCATAATGATTTGAGTAATATACATCATGAAATGGTTATCACAATAAGTTTAATGAACATCCATCACCTCATATAGATATAAAATTAAAGAAATAGAAAAAAAGATTTTTCTTTGTGATGAGAACTCAGGATTTACTCTCAACAACTTTCATATATAACATACAGCAGTGTTAGTTATATTTATCATGTTGTACATTACATCCCTAGTACTTATAACTGGAAGTTTGTCTGTTTTGACTGCCTTCATCCAATTCCCACCTCCCCCCCCCACCCCCTCAAACTCCCCCTCCCCTTCCGATAACCGCAAATCTGATCACTTTTTCTGTGAGTTTGTTTGTTTTTGACATATAATTGACCTACAACACTATGTTAGCTCCTGTTACACAACACAGTGATTAGATATTTCCATACATTTCAAAAATGACCACCAGGATAGGTCTGGTTATGATCTCTCACCACACAAAGGCATTACATAATTATTGACTGTATTCCCCACACTGTAACTTTCATACCCGTGACTCATTTATTTTGCAACTGCAAGTTTGTACTTCTTAATCTCCCTCAACTATTTATTTTATTAAGTCATATGGACTCATGGATTCCTGCTTATTCATTGGGCTGTAATCTGTTGCAATCATTTATTTTAATACTCAAAGTATCCCAGATTTGGCCAGTGGAAGCCCATTGAAGCCAACTTTTGTGTCCATTTGATGTGTCCCTATAGTTATTTGAACACTTTATTCCTTTCTTACACAAGATGTTCCAGGCTCATCGTGTCCTTTTTTCCTGCCCCAGCCCCAGAATCAGATACTTCTCCAAGGAGCTTTGGTTCTTTTTAGTGGAGAACAGTTATTTAGAAACCAAAATCTGGATGCATGGTGTGTTCCTTGCTTATGAAGAGTTGCTGTTTTCAGGCCCTCTCAGCGGATATTTCCATAGATACACAGATAAAGAGAGAGATAGATTGACATACAGACAGGTAAACCCAATTCCAGCCCAACAGCACAGAATTCATTCTAATTTTCTCCCTCTTACTGATTTTTGGTGTATGTGCTGTTAAGGGGAATACTACTACATTTATCCTTTCAAAAACTTTTATTTCCATCATTGAAGTATTCCTATCAATAAAATCTGAAAGTACCAAAAACTGCATGGAGGAAAATCAACCATCTTAGCATTAAAATGAAAAACAAAACCCACATTTTGTAAATTTACTTTCAGCTTTTCCTTTATGTGTCAGTCTCCTCTTTAAAGTTATAGGAAATCATACCGTGAATACAATTCTGTACCCTGCTTTTTCATTTAAGTTTGCAGGGATAGGCAAATTACAGCCCACAGGCCAAACCTGACTCACTGCCTGTATTTTTCCATGAACTAAAATTGGTTTTTAAATTTTAAGTGATTGAAACAAAATCAAAAGAGGAATACTATTTTGTGACATGTGAAAATTGGATGAAATTCCAACGTAAGTGTCCATAAATTGTTTCATTGGAGCACGGTCATGCATATTTATTTATAAATTGTCCATGGCTGCTTTTCCCTATGACAGCAGAGCTGAATCATTGTAGAAGAGCTGTGTTGCCTGCAAAGTATAAAATACTATTTGGCCCTTTACAGAAAAGTTTGCTAACCCCTGAAATGTTGTATTTTAATCACATTATTGAATTAGCTGCTAAATCTGTGCTTTGAAGCATTATTTGAGGGACAAAAATAATACTTAGCACATTTTAGGTGCTTAATAAAGGAATTTCTTCCAAATAATTCAGGAAGAGAAGGGAATAGGAGGAAGAAAAGGACGAGGAATAATGGCTGTTAGACTTGTCTCTTTGCAGGTGTTTGCTGAACTTATTATTCCCAACTAGAGGAAAAGATGTCTTTTCACTGGTCATTAAAAGGAAAGATGTCTGTCATCAGTCTTTCATGACTGAAATAATAGCTTCTTAAAGTCCTTTGAAAAAATTATTTGGGCCCCAGATAATCTTGTTGTTACCAAGTTAGTAATATGTCTAATTTTAGCTAGCTTTTCCCCTTAGTTTTGCAGCTTTGGTGAGTTGTAAAAATGCCTCTATAAGACTCACAGATGTAGAGACGAAACTAGTGGTTACCAGCGGGGAGAGGGAAGGGAGGAGGGGCAAGATAGGGGTAGGGGAAAAAAAAGGTGATTATGGGATTATATGAAATCATGTGTGTAAAACTTTTGAAAATGGTAAAGCACTGTAGAGTTTTTTGTTTTTTTGGGTTTTTTTTTTTTGCGGTACGCAGGCCTCTCACTGTTGTGGCCTCTCCCGTTGCGGAGCACAGGCTCCGGACGCTCAGGCTCAGCGGCCATGGCTCACGGGCCCAGCCGCTCCGCAGCATGTGGGATCTTCCCAGACCTGGTCACGAACCCGTGTCCCCTGCATCGGCAGGCGGACTCTCAACCACTGTGCTACCAGGGAAGCCCAGCACTGTAGAATTTAAAGAATCTTTCATTCAATAAAAAAAATTAATTAATTCGGGAGATTGGGATTGACATATACACACTACTATATATAAAATAGATAACTAATAAGGACCTACTGTATACCACAGAAACTCTTCTCAATACCCTGTAATGACTTATATGGAAAAAGAATCTAAAAAAGAGTGGATATATGTATATGTATAACTGATTCACTTTGCTGTACAGCAGAAACTAACACAACACTAAATCAACTCTACTCCAATAAAATTTTTTTTTAAAAGTCAAAAAAAGAAAATGACCTATAACAAACGTGGGAAGATAGTAGGGAGCTGAAGAGGCCTCTCCTACCTTGTGTCTCCCCCACCTCTAGCCATGTGGTCTGAGCAGGGATAAATGCTGAGACACCTTCTATTTAGATCTCTTTAACTGAAGATCAGCCATGAGTTTATTATTTGTATTATTTATGTCTGTAGTTTTGAAAGTGACATTTAATTTTTTCAATACTTATATTATTGAGAGGTGGGGTTTTTATACTCTCCTCTTGAATCTGGGTGGGCTTATGATGGCTCTACCATGTTGTGTATGGCAGAAGTGATGCTCGGAGACTAGGAAAGGCCATGTG
Organism: Tursiops truncatus; assembly: GCF_011762595.2. NCBI lineage: Eukaryota > Metazoa > Chordata > Mammalia > Artiodactyla > Delphinidae > Tursiops > Tursiops truncatus. Next base: position 158,331,535 of record NC_047034.1, on the reverse strand, counting down.
CCTTCCACCTAGCTCTCTTGGAATGCTGGCTCTTGGGACACTCCCTCTGGGTTTGCTGCCCCATGGAAGCCAGCCACCGTGCAGTGAAAAGCCAAGCCATGTGGAGAGGCCATGTACCTAGCCTCTCCAGCCCAGGCTCACCCATGTGAGTGAAGAAGCCGTTTTGGAGTGACTCCTGCAACTAACATTCTAACTCCTAGCTGTCAGCCACCAGTTGAGGCCCGGGATGGGGTGGAGCACAGAAGAGCAGCCCCCACTGTACCTTTTCAGAATTCATAACCCACAGAATCAATATGCCCAATAAAATGGTTCTTTTGTAATTATAATTATTATTATTAGCCATACCGCATGGCTCGTGGGATCTTAGTTCCCAGATCAGGGATTGAACCTGGCCCACAGCAGTGAAAGTGCTGAGTCCTAACCACTGGACCGCCAGGGAAGTTCCAAGTGGTTGTTGTTTTATACCACCAAGTTTGGGATGGATGCTGTACGGCAAAAGTAACTGGAACAATACTGTCTCAATACAGGACCAGTGAAAAGCCATGGAGAGCAAAAGGATAATTAAAGCTAAAGGTCGTTAGTATAACTGAATATTAAATATAGTTCTGAGTTTTCTAGCAGCCAAAAATATAAGCAGAAAGATGGCTAAATGTAATAGTTCTCGTTGTATAATAATAGGAAAATGGCTATTTGTCAGGAGAAAGGTAGTTTTTCTGTCACTAAACTCTAAAAGGAATTTATTAAACAGTTCCCTCTGAAAGGGATATTGAGGGACTTCCCTGGTGACACAATGGTTAAGCATCCGCCTGCCAATGCAGAGGACACAGGTTTAAGCCCTGGTCTGGGAAGATCCCACATGCCACGGAGCAACTAAGTCTGTGTGCCACAACTACTGTGCCTGCGCTCTAGAACCCACGAGCCACAACTACTGAGCCCACGCACCTAGAGCCCATGCTCTGCAGCAAGAGAAGACACCGCAGTGAAAAGCCTGCACACTGCAACGAAGAGTAGCCCCCCTCACCGCAACTAGAAAAACCTTGTGAGCAGCAATGAAGACCCAACGCAGCCAGAAATAAATAAATAAATAATGAAATAAAATAAAAATAAAAGGGATATTGAAAAAATATTATGGGCAAATTCTTTATCAGCAGCTTTATAGAATTCATAAGGGCTATTTCTAATATGGACCATCAATAAACCTCAAGTACCCAACACTAAATAATAAACTCATATTGTCTAAGTGTGTAGCTTGATGCAGAGACAGAGCTCATAAAATCTAGAGGAAAAAAAGCACATTCCTTTGACCCTCTGAGCAACCATACACACCAGGCTTTTGGCAAGGGCTTGTCAGCAGCCAATCATTAAAAGATAACTTTTCTGGTGGATGTCTGGATTGCAGGAATTCTGTGATGTTGACTGAAGGTCCCTTACACGCTTTAAAACACAAGAAGACAAAGTGGCAAGGTCTACAACACCTCATCATGAAGGCGGGACTACAGACTGGAGGCAGGGCTGAAGCTTTCTTTAAAAAATAATCTTGAAACACATCGAAACAACTCAATCTTTAAAAAATGAGCAAAAGATTTGAACTACACCAAAGAAGATATATGGACGGCAAATAAGCACATGGAAAGATGGTCAATGGCGTTAGTCATTGGGGAAATACAAATTAAAACCACAATGCGAAGCAAAACCACCACACACCTACTAGAGGCTAAAAACAAAAACAAAACCTGACAATACCAAGCACTGGCGAGGATGTAGAGCACAGGAACTCTCATATGTTGCTGGTGGGAATGAAAAAAGAATACAGCTACTTTGGAAAGAAGTGTGGCAGTTTTTAATCAAGTTAAATGCACACCTAGTGTATGCCCTGGAAACCCTCCTAAGTATTTACTCCTAAGAAGTAAATACTTTTAAGTATTTACCCAAGAGAAATGAAAACTTAGGTTCACACAAAAAAATCCAATGTGAATGTTTATAGCAGCTTTTTTGTTTTTCATAAATGTCCCAAGCTGGAAACAATCCAAAAGTTCTTCAACTAGTGAATAGATAAATGGGTGTTACATCTGTACAATGAAATATTACTTAGCAATAAAGAAGGGAGGAACTAGTGTTACATGCAACAACATGGATGAATCTCAAATGAATTATGTGAAGGGGGAGAAATCAGACTCAAAAAACTACCACTTGGGGCGTCCCTGGTGGCGCAGTGGTTGGGGGTCCGCCTACCGATGCAGGGGACGCGGGTTCATGCCCCGGTTCGGGAGGGTCCCGCATGCTGCGGAGCGGCTGGGCCCGTGGGCCATGGCCGCTGGGCCTGCGCGTCCGGAGCCTGTGCTCCGCAGCGGGAGAGGCCACGGCAGTGAGAGGTCCGCGTACCGCAAAACAAAACAAAACAAAAAAACTACCACTTAATGTTTAAAATGGCAAATATTAACCATATATATCTCTATATATGGATAGATATCTATATATCTATCTCACAATTTACAAAAAGACTATATGCTGTAGGATTTCATTTATATGCCATTCTGGAAAAAGCAAAGGTATAGGGACAGAGAACAGATCAGTGGTTGCCAGGAGATGGGGGGGATGGAGGGGTGTTAACTACTAAGGTTCAGCATAAGGGAGGTTTTTTGGGGGGTGACAGAGAATTGTTCTGCATCTTGATTGTGGTACTAGTTACGTGACTCTATGCCTTTGTCAAAACTCAGAATTGTGCACCAAAAAGGGTGAATTTTACTGCATGTTAATTAAAAAATAAAAAAATTAAATTTCTAGTGGCCACATTTAAAAAGAAAAGAGATTACATAACATTAATGTTAAAATTATTTGTTTAATATATTTTGTTTAACTCATACTCAAAATATTATCATTTCAGCATGTAATCAATGTAAGAGATTATTAATGAGTTATTTTACATTCTTCATACTAAGTCTCAGGAATTTGTAGCTTCCACTTACAGGACGACTTAATTTGTAAGGGCCACAGTTCTAGCGCTCAGTGGCCACCTGTGGCTAGAGACTACCATATCGGACAGTACAGGCCTAGATCATGATCTGAAAAAAAGGTAAGCATAAGAAAGTAGGATATTTCCACCGAGTAGAATATACTACTTAAAATGATCAGGCTTAGGGACTTCCCTGGACAGCGGTTAAGAATCTGCCTTCCAAGGCAGGGGATGCAGGTTCGATCCCTGGTCAGGGAATTAAGATCCCACAGGCCACAGAGCAACTAAGCCCACGATTACTGAGCACACGGGCCCCAGTGAGGAGCCAGTGCAGCACAGCCCGCATGCCGCAGCAAAGATCCCGCCTACGGAAACTAAGACCCGATGCAGCAAAAAATAAATAAATAAATAAGTATTTAAAAAAACTGATCAGACTTAAAAAAAAAACCTTAAAACAATCATAGTGAAAAATTATAAAATATTAACTCAAGGGAGTCATATTTTTGCTAATGCAGCCAAACTGGCATCATCTTCAAAGATGACATCACTCTCCCACTTGCATCATCTGCAGTACTCCCTGAAAACATCACTCCCTTTCATGTTGCTTTTGCTCTTGTTTTCTTCTGCTCTCTTATCTCTTCCTCACTCCACACACCCATATACACTTCACCCTGGTGAAAACTTACTTCTCCTTTTAGACCTAGTCCCAGTGGGCTTCCTTTTCTCCCAAATGCCTGCTCCGGGAGGGCAGGAACCATGCCTTGTTCTTTGCAATTCTGATACCAATTCAGATGTGTGGGGTTTCCAGCCCCATCACGCAATTCTCCACCACCAGCTGGGTGTCCTACAATTCAACTCAGTTCTGACACTACCTGGAGATAGAATCAGATCAGTCCTCCGAGATTAAGTTTTTCTTGTCTTGTCATAAAATATGAATTTTATTTCACAATTCCCCCTGTTGATCATTAATATTTCGATAGAAAGCATTAGGTGATCAAATATTAGGTCCCTTAAAGCTAGGGTGGCTGCTTGCCTGCCCCAGTGTCCATCATGTCCCTCGATGCTGGGTCCTAATAGCCCGGTTTCTCTCTTTTGGTGGGTATACTAGCAGAACGTCTGGCAAGGGCTGACAGCCAATTTCAGGTGTCTGATAAGGGACTTAAGCCATTAAGCCAATTTTCCTTGCATGTGCATTGTGTATGCCCATTATTTTACAGAGAACGATAGAGGTGATCTGTAGTTTCAAGTTTAGACATCATTATCCTAGTACCAGCTGATGACACACAGCGTGAAAAGCAAGAAACTATCACCTTATAAGTTCCACAAACTGTAATTTAAATTGGTAGTAGGAGCAACAATGTCATTAGCACGGATTTAAACCAAAATCCAGAATCAAATCATTTCCCTAGATTTCCCCTAAACTGGGAAGAGGATTGTTCAGAGCAGAAATTTGACACCTTACGGGTCATAAGATGAATTAACAAATATTGTGACCAAATGGGCATACCATTGGAAAACTGATAGAAACCAGCATGCCTGCACTAAAGACAGATTGACAGGTTGGCAGGGGCTGTTTCCAAAGCTGCTTGTAAGTGAGTGACTTTGAGCGCAAGGGAAACCAACTGTGCCTCTCCCTAACCAACCTGGGGAGAGCCAAGGTCATAAACTTGTTCCATAAATCCATTGGGTCCTGTTAGGAGCTACCCAACATTCAATATCTTATAAAAAGGACTATTTATGGCCAGAACCAACATCATTAACTGGCCGGGTAAAGGGGTCTCACTTAGTAATATTGGCGGTAACATTATCTTGCAGGGTGCTAGACTTTCTTTCCCTTAAAATAAAATTTCTCAAGACCATTCAATTAGAGTCTTGGAGAGGTGAAATCCACCAAGGCAACCTGGGTGTACTGGACATAGGTAATTGGCCATAAACCCAGCAATTGGATTGATTTTTTTTAAGACTTTATTATTTAATTTAATTTATTATTATTATTATTTTGGCTGTATCAGGTCCTAGTTGTGGCACGCGGGATCTTCGTTGAGGCGTGCAGGATCATTCTCATTGTGGTGCATGGGCTCTTCCTTGCGGCACGCAGGCTTCTCTCTAGTTGTGGCACGCGGGCTCCAGGGCGCATGGGCTATGTAGATGTGGCACGTGGGTTCCAGAGCGCGTGGGCTCTGTAGTTTGCAGCACGCGGGCTCTCTAATTGAGGCGCGGGAGCTCAGTAGTTGTGGTGTACGGGCTTAGTTGCTCCGCGGCATGTGGGATCTTAGTTCCCCAACCAGGGAAGTTTTTAGGATCATCACCCAAACAATGAGATCTGAATACCAGAACTCACTGGCACACCTGAGGAGTACCGAGAAGCCGGTGGGACACAATGCACCCATGCTGGTACCAAGCACCAGTTCTGGGTAGACTCCAGGTGTCCTCTGGTGGGTGTCTCTGATATCCTGCCTTGACTATGCCAAGTACATATCAATGAAAAATTAATCAGTCAATCTAAGAAAGAATTGGGAAATTTTATTCAAGCCAAATTTGATGATTATAACACAGGAAGAACATCTCAGGAAGCTCTGAGAACTGTTCCACCCATTAGAAGTCAAGACATAGTTTATATAAGTTTTTTGAGACAGAGGGCTATATATTAAATGACGTATTATTGACAGTTTACATAATACAGATTTAAGCGCCATGTGGGTCCTGGTGGGTCATGTGACCCTTTATAAGATCAAGAAGGAATGGTATCTTTTAAGGAGCTGTCTTGTTGATCCTGGAAGAATGTTGCTGTTTATAGTTGAGCAGGTATTCCTGCTGATGGAGGAGGTTTGGTCAATGCATAATGCAGATACACAATGCACAGTGAGGGGAGAGGGGAGGCCAAAGGGCAAACAAGAATTTTTATGTTTAAATTTTTCTTGTCTTGCCATAAATTTGAATTTTATTTCACACCTGGAAGGTCTCCAAACCCCGTTCTTTTGGGTTTTTATGGAGGCTTCATTATATAGGTATGATCGATTAGATCATTGGTCTTTGTCAAATGAGTCAATCTCCAGCCTCTCTTCCCTCCCCTGAGGTCAGGTGCTTTCCAAAGTCACCACATTAAGATAAACTCAGGTGCAGTTGAAAAGGTTTGTTATAAATATCAAGACACTTTTTAGGTCTTATCACTTAGGAAATTCCAATGGTTTTAGGGGCTCTGTGCCAGAAAGAATCACAATATAGCACACACAATATAATGGCCCTCACCATTGTCCTTTCTTCTAATGTTTATTGAGTACCTCTAGGTGCTGGGGATACTGAAGCTGAATCTGGCCTCTGTACCGTGAAACTGTATTAATCTTAGAGACAGAGTTTTGGGTGAAGTAGAAAAGAATAGCTTTATTGCTTTGCCAGGCAAAGGGGGGCACAGCCAACTAATGCCTTCAAAACTGTGTGTCCCAACCCCAGGTTGGGGGGTGGGAGGGTGTTATGAGGAGTTTTATAGTCAAGGGCTGCGGATAAGGATCAGGGTGCGCGCAGGGCCCACATTCCTTCAATTCAGAGATCATCTGGCACAGGTGATAATGGGTGAACTGTGACCTTCTCTGGAATGAAAAGTGCTTCATCAAATAGTTAACATCTTCCATTTGGTGGGGGTTTTAGTTCTGCAGAAGAGCTCAAAGATATTATTATGTGTATCCTTTGAGGTGGAACCAGGACCCTTCCCCCAAGTCTGCACTATTGTTTCTTGACTGCACCTCCCTTGTCTCTGCATCCCCTCCCTTCCCTAATTAGCAATTGTTCTAATCTGCCCTTTGGAACTCAGGGAAGGGGACACAGAAAGGCTTTTGTGCCCTGGAGCCCCACAGGGTCCTGCTTGGTTTCAATACCTGGGTGAATGAGACACAGCCCTGTCCCCAAATATCTTGTGGTTGGTGGGGATGACCAACAAATTAAAGAAGCACTTTTGGATAGCCTCATCCACCAGAGGGCAGACAGCAGAAGCAAGAAGAACTGTAATCCTGCAGCCTGTGGAACGAAAACCACATTCACAGAAAGACAGACAAAATGAAAAGGCAGAGGACTATGTACCAGATGAAGGAACAAGATAAAACCCCAGGAAAACAATTAAATGAAGTGGAGATAAGCAACCTTCGAGAAAAAGAATTCAGAATAATGATAGTGAAGATGTCCAGGACCAGGACCTCGGAAAAAGAATGGAAGCAAAGACTGAGAAGATGCAAGAAATGTTTAACAAAGACCTAGAAGAAAGAAAGAAGAAACACCTAGAAGAATTAAAGAACAAATAAACAGAGATGAACAATACAATAACTGAAATGAAAAATGCACTAGAAGGAATCAGTAGCAGAACGACTGAGGCAGAAAAATGGATAAGCAACCTGGAAGACAGAATGGTGGAATTCACTGCCACAGAACAGAATAAGGAAAAAAGAATGAAAAGAAATGAAGACAGCCTAAGAGACCTCTGGGACAACATAAGACACACAAACATTCACATTATAGGGGTCCCAGAAGAAGAGAGAGAGAAAGGACCCCAGAAAATATTTGAAGAGATTATAGTTCAAAACTTCCCTAACATGGGAAAGGAAATAGCCACCCAAGTCCAGGAAGCACAGAGAGTCCCAAGCAGGATAAACCCAAGGAGAAACATGCCGAGACACATAGTAATCAAATTGACAAAGATTAAAGACAAAGAAAAATTATTAAAAGCAACAAGGGAAAAACAACAAATAACATACAAGGGAACTCCCATAAGGCTAACAGCTGATTTCTCAGCAGAAATTCTACAAGCCAGAAGGGAGTGGCACGATATATTTAAAGTGATGAAAGGGAAGAACCTACAACCAAGATTACTCTACCCAGCAAGGTTCTCATTCAGATTTGATGGAGAAATCAAAAGCTTTACAGACAAGCAAAAGCTACGAGAATTCAGCACCACCAGACCAGCTCTACAACAAATGCTAAAGGAACTTCTCTAAGTGGGAAACACAAGAGAAGGAAAGGACCTACATAAACAAACCCATAACAATTAAGAAAATGGTAATAGGAACATACATGTCGATAATTACCTTAAATGTGAATGGATTAAATGTTCCAACCAAAAGACACAGGCTTGCTGAATGGATACAAAAACAAGACCCATATATAGGCTGTCTACAAGAGACCCATTTCAGACCTAGGGACACATACAGACTGAAAGTGAGGGGATGGAAAAAGAATTGCATGCAAATGGAAATCAAAAGAAAGCTGGAGTAGCAATACTCATATCAGGTAAAATAGACTTTAAAATAAAAAATGTGGGCTTCCCTGGTGGCGCAGTGGTTGAGAGTCCACCTGCTGATGCAGGGGATGCGGGTTCGTGCCCTGGTCCAGGAGGATCCCATATGCCGCGGAGCAGCTGGGCCCGTGGGCCATGGCCGCTGAGCCTGCACGTCTGGAGCCTGTGCTCTGCAGCGGGAGAGGCCACAGCAGTGAGAGGCCCACGTACAGCAAAAAAATAAAATAAAATAAAATAAAGAATGTTACAAGAGACAAAGAAGGACACTACATAACGATCAAGGGATCAATCCAAGAAGAAGATATAACAATTATAAATATATATACACCCAACGTAGGAGCACCTCAATACATAAGGCAACTGCTAACAGCTATAAAAGAAGAAATTGATAGTAACACAATAATAGTGGGGGACTTTAACACCTCACTTACACCAATGGACAGGTCATCCAAACAGAAAATTAATAAGGAAACACAAGCTTTAAATGACACAATAGACCAGATAGATTTAATTGACATTTATAGGACATCCCATCCAAAAACAGCAGATTACACTTTCTTCTCAAATGCACACAGAACATTCTCCAGGATAGATCACATCTTGGGTCACAAATCAAGCCTCGGTAAATTTAAGAAAACTGAAATCATATCAAGCATCTTTTCCGACCACAATGTTATGAAATCAGAAATAAATTACAGGGAGAAAAACGTAAAAAACACAAACACATGGAGGCTTAACAATATGTTACTAAATAACCAAGAGGTCACTGAAGAAATCAGAGAGGAAATCAAAAAATACCTAGAGATAAATGACAATGAAAACACAACGATCCAAAACCTATGGGATGCAGCAGAAGCAGTTCTAAGAGGGAAGTTTATAGCAATATAAGCCTACCTCAAGAAACAAGAAAAATCTTAAATAAATAATCTAACCTTACACCTAAAAGAACTAGAAGGAAAGAAATCATAAAGATCAGAGCAGAAATAAATGAAATAGAAACAAAGAAAACAATAATAAAGATCAATAAAACTAAAAGCTGGTTCTTTGAGAAGATAAACAAAATTGATAAACCTTTAGCCAGAACTCATCAAGGAAAAAAAAAACACTTTTTTTTTTTGGCTGCACTGCGCAGCTTGTGGGATCTCAGTTCCCTGACTGGGGACAGAACCTCCATCCCCTGCATTGGAAGCCTGGAGTCCCTGTGTCCACTCAACCTCAGCCAGCCATTGGCCGAGCTGTATTTGGGTGGGGGACACTTAAGTGGAGGTCCCTGGGAGAGTGACCACAGATGTTAGACACCCTTCTCTATTTTCCCCTATACCAATATTATAATGTGAGTGCCTCCACAGCAGGGAAAACTCCCCAGTAGTCTCCTCCCCTGGAAACCCCTGCCTGCACCAATCTAAAGAAACAATTCTCCCACAGTAGCAATCCTGGGGCCAGGTCCAAGGGCGAACAGCCTCCTCTTGAGGCCTGAGCCATCAAATGACAATGACATACACCGAAGTCAGCTGTCACAAACCCCAGGGAGCCCCAGATTTGTCACTTATAATATCTTCTGAATTTTGCTTTCAAAGTGGGGAGGAGCAAAGAGGTGAGGCTGCAAGGCTAACTGCGCATACTTTATTTCTAACATCTAAGGAAGAAAGGATGGTTCTAAAGAAGGGAGGAAGTGGTGTTGGTGACAGCACTGGTGGTTGGAAACAGTTTTGATCCCACTTCTCTGCCACAGAATGACTGTGTTTAAACACCTCCTCTTTCTAAATGCAAGTATATTTGTGAAATTTAAACATCATTCTTAAATTGTCGTGAGGCATGATAGTAAAACAACCGAACTGACACACAACAGAGTTAGGGGATGAAAGTTTTAATTATGATTGGGAGGAAGAAAAGACAATTATGGTTGGGAGAAGGGCTCGAAGGAGGCAGGAAGATGGGAGAACTATAAAGACAAACTTTGTCTACTTTGTGAGTTTTATTTGAATTCTGCATCAGCTGAATAGATTGTAACTGATTTTTTAAAAAAATTTTACTGTTGACTGATTGGTAGGTGACAAACAAATCTTCTCCTCAGAACAAAATAATTCTTCTCTCCTCCAATTCTCATAGCCTCTCGGTCAACAATGCTTATTCAATTCCTACTATTTGCCAAATCCTGCATTAGGTTCTAGAGCTTTTGAATCTTTTGCATTTAGCATATTTCATCTTGTATTATGGATAAGGAAAAGTTCATGCATTTAAAAACGACCCCGCAAATAGTGCTGGCTTTTCTCCCCCTGGGTGGTGAGTTCCTATCCTACCTCTGCAAGGACTGAGACTTATTTAGAAAAGGAGCTTGCTGAAAATATTCCAGTCATCTTTGTAGCACTAGTATCTAGCTCAATAACTGATATATAAGAACTGCTTAATAAGTGTTTGTTGAATGACTAAAAGACCTCCCTGTGCTCACCAGCACAGAGCTAAGAAGAGTGATGTGGCAGACATGGAGAGATGTGCCTCTGAGACCTCTCTTAATGAAAGAACTTGCTGAAAGCCTCCAGCTGTTAGTGCCTTTGACTGTTTCAGCTTTCCAGAAGTCCAGCCAAAATTTTGGAGTCTTCCATCCAGCAAAGTTCGCTCTGGAGATTCCCAATGGGCTGGCAGAGACTGTCACTACTGAAGTCTTTTTTCAATCCTGCTTCTGCTCCCTTTCCTTCACAGGTGTTACTCCCCATTAATCCTTTTATACTCCCAACTCTAACTCAACAGCTACTTCCCAGAAAACCCAACCTGTGACAAGGGACTTTGGTCTTAAACTCACTCACTCTAGACTAGTATGAAAAGCCCACACAATTGTAGCAATAAGCCAAAGTTGATTGACTGCATAGGAGGTAATGACAATAGTAAACATTTTCTTAGTGCTTTTGTACAAGGTTACTTGCTGAAATTATACACTTAAAAATGTTTTAATTTTGTATTGGAGTATAGTTGATTTACGATGTTGTATTAGTTTTAGGTGTACAGCAAAGTGATTTAGTTATACATATACAAATATCTATTCTTTTTCAGATTCTTTTCCCAATAGTTTATTACAGAGTATTGAGTAGAGTTCCCTGTGCTATACAGTAGGTCCTTATTGATTATCTATTATATATAGTTGTGTGTAGATGTTAATTTTATTTTTAGTGTAAAAATGAATACTAAAATGGTCAGAAAAGGAAATTTACCTTATTAAGCCTTAATAAAAAAGTTATTCCACTTAAAATTAGTGTTGTAAAATATAATACAAAGCTACAGTAATCAAACCAGTATGGTATTAGTACATCAATGGATAATAGATGAATGGAACAGAATAACACATCCAGAAAAAGACTCTTGAATATATGTAAATTTAATATCTGATAAAAGTGACTTTTTAAACCCATAAGAAAAGGATGACTTATTATATAAATACCATTGGGACAATTGGATAAGTATATTGGAAAAAAAATTAGATCCCATACATCAAAATAAAATTTAGATGGATCAGAGTTCTAAACATAAAAAGACAAAGTTATAAAAGTATTAAAGGAAAGTAAAGGATAATATTTTATAATCTTTATGTGAGAAAATCATTCCTAAGGAAGACTAGAAAACCCAAAGACAATAAAAGAAAAGGATGAACAGGTTTTACTACATCAAAATATTTTGTAGAGTGAAAGACATTACAAGCAAGATTAAAAGATAAGAAAGATTGGAGTCATATATTTGCCAAACATGTAACAGAAAAAGGATTAATAACAATAATACATAAAGAACTCCTTAAGAAAAAGCCCAAATATCTCAATAGGAAAAAAGACAAGAATTTACAGAAGAAGAAAGATAATACCCAATATCATATGAAAAGATGTTCAGCCTCACTGATCAGCAGGGATGAAAATTAAAACAGTAGTTATTCTTAAATTTATTTATTTATTGGCTGCACTTGCGTGGCTTGTGGGATCTTAGTTCCCCAATCAGGGATTGAACCCGGGCCCTCGGCAGTGAAACCTGTAGTCCTAACCACTGGACCACTAGGGAATTTTCCATAGTTATTATTTTTGACCAATCAAATTGTCAGCAATTAAAGTGATTCATAATAATCCAGTTTGATGAAGTTGCAAGAGAATGAGCACCCTGATACACCATTTGTGAGAGGGCAAATTGGTAGCATCTTTTGAAGGGCAATTTGTCAGTATGTCAAAATTTTAAATAGGCATACCCTTTGACCTAGCGATTCTAATTCTAGGGAAACTCTTTTGCAGAAACTCAGGCAGGCAATGTGTAAGGGAAGATGGAGGTAAATGGGGAGATCAGAAGCAGACTGGACCCACAAGCAAGAGCTAGCACACCACAGGGATGGAATGGAACCCATGTTAGTTTTCACTGCTTCCATTCTTGCTGATATGGGCATCCTGCAGAAGCCAGAACCCTTTGTCACAGAGCAAAATATGTGTAACTGGCCCAGGAGTTGGAGAAGCTGAAGGAGGATCCAGGGGAAGGTAGAGAAGTTGCAGGTCCATCTGTTGCTTTACCTCTAAGGAGGTTAGTCAGCAGATCACCAACAAGATGTATGAACTATACAATGCCTGCTGCTTTCCTTCTGTCCTCCAAATCTCCCTTGTGGCCCACACTAAATGAAATATACAAGAGAGGAAATTCTGGGAAATGTAGTTTAGCCCAACCAAGTTGACACATTACAAATCAGACACATGAGTGGATACATGTCTGTGCATCATTGTTTGTAAGGCATATCTCATTTTATTGCACTTGGCTTTATTGTGCTTCACAGATACTGAGTTTTTAACAAATTGAAGGTCCGTGGCAACCCTGTGTCGAACAAGTCTATTGGTACCATTTTTCCAACAGCATTTGCTCACTTCATGTCTCTGTGTCACATTTTGGCGATTCTCCCAATATTTCAAACTTTTCATTATTACTATATTTGTTAGGGGGATCTTTGATCAGTGATCTTCGATGTTACTACTATGACTTGTTGAAGGCTCAGATGATGGTTAGCAATTTTTAGCAATAAAGTATTTTTAAATTAAAGTATTTCAATTAAGGTATGTACATTTTTTAGACATAATGCTATCACACACTTAGTAAACTATAGTATAGTGTAAATATAACTTTTATATGCACTGGGAAACTTCAAAAATGCATGTGACTCACTTTATTGCAATATTTGCTTTATTGTGGTGGTCTAAAACTGAACCCAAAATATCTCCAAGGTATGCCTGTAATAGGAAAAGTTGAAAATAACTCTAATGCCCATTGATAGGGAATAGTCAAGAAAGTTATGATATATATATATACCATGCAATACTATGCAGCCCTTAAAGATAATACCATCACAATGCTATTTCACTACACACCCACCAGAATGTCTAACATGAATAAAACTGACACCACCAAATGTTGGCATGGGTGTGCAGTAACTGGTTCTCACATACTTTGTTTTTGGAGGTGTAAAATGGTATAGCCACTTTGGAAAAAAGAAGGCAGTTTTTTATAAAACGAAACAAATACCTACCCTATAAAGCAGCAATTCCACTCCTCGGTGTTTTCTCAAGAGAAATGAAAACTTTTGTGCATAGAAAGACTTGTACAAGAATGTGCAGAGCAGCTCTATTCATAATGGCCCAAAACCTGGAAACAGACCGGGATCCATAAGTAGGGGAATAGATACATAAACACTTATAAGTTCATACAGTGGAGTACTACTCAATTATGTAAGGAACAACAGTGAATCTCAAAAACATTATGCTGAGTGACATAACTCTTACACAAAAAGCACGTATTTTGTAATTCCATTTATATGAAGTTCTAGAACAGGTAAAACTAAACTTTGATGAAATAAAATTGGAACAATTGTTGACAATGGGGGATTAAGGGCAGAAATTGACCTAAGGGAATTTACTGGGGTGATTAATGATATTCATACTGATTTTTTAAGGGGGAGGTGTACTGATGCCTGCAATTTACTTAGGAATGCATCAAAAGGGAAAATGAATGGATGAATGGAGGGATGGATAGATACAAGTCTAGTAAAATGTTAATGGAAGGGTCTAGGTGGTGAGTATATGGGTATTCATTGTAAAATTCTTTCAACTTTGCTGTATGATTGAAATTTTTCAAAACAAAATATTGGGAAAAAAGAATGAGATCAATTTTGTGTGTACTGACATGGGAAGATATCCAAAACATATTGTTAAAAACGAACCTCAGGGGAAAAGTGTAGTTTGATATCATGGACATAAAACAACTACACAATACTTAATACAAGTAAACCTCATTTATGTGAGTCAATTAATAGAGGATCCATATTAAACTGTTAATAATGGTAACCTTTGGGGGAAGAAAGTAGAATGAGAACACTGGTGTCTTAGCCTAGTTCCCTAGAAAGCAAAGCCTGAGGCAAAAGCTTATGTGCTAACACTCTGGGGAACAGTGCAGTCCCAGGGAAGCAGGAGTGAGGGAGAAAGGGGAGTAAAGCAGGGAAGGAATTCAATAAAGATATACATGCCTTACTGAGCTGGCCACAGCTTCATAACAAGTACAGGTGATTGGTCTCCGGGGATGTCATCAGCAAGGCTGTATGAAATTACTGCATCCCCTAACTGTCCATGGTGGGGACGAAGGGAGAAGGTATCTGCTGCTTCCTGTATCTCACCAAAGTGTACGCCAAAAGGCATCAACTCCCTCACATTTCTGGAACCAGCCTAGCCAGCCCGTCTGGAAGCATGTGTGCTGAGTGGGTCTTGCAGAACATTTTGTCTCAGCAGCAACAGATAAGCCCCAGAGGTAGTTCTGAGGCTTAAGAGTGGGTTGTGCCTGTGAGCAACTTGGGGGGCCAAGAGTAGTCCCCGCAATAGGTCCTCCTGGACAAGGTTGGGGAGCACCAAGACAGTATCACTTCTGCCTTAGGAACTTGGCAAGCCTCCCTCCTGCCGCCTAGAGGAATGTGCTTACTACCAGGCAGTCCTTCTGGGGGAGTCTTCAACAGCAGTGAGAGAAAAGGGGACTGAGCAAATCTGGGTCTAGCACAATTTATCTTGATAAACGAGGACTTTCCCTTTTTGGGGTAACATTTTGTAGCCAATAGAGTAGGGAGACAAACAGAATGAATTATGGAAATGCTAGCCTAATATTACATTAACGAATAACTTTAAATAAGATATTATTTTGGGGCTTCCCTGGTGGCGCAGTGGTTGAGAATCTGCTTGCTAATGCAGGAGACACGGGTTCAAGCCCTGGTCTGGGAAGATCCCACATGCCGCGGAGCAAGTAGGCCCGTGAGCCACAACTACTGAGCCTGCGCGTCTGGAGCCTGTGCTCCGCAACAAGAGAGGCCGCAATAGTGAGAGGCCTGCGCACCACGATGAAGAGTGGCCCCCGCTTGCCACAACTAGAGAAAGCCCTCGCACAGAAACGAAGACCCAACACAGCCAAAAAATAAATAAATAAGCAAATGTGGGTTTTTTTTAAAAAAAAGAATTAAAAAAAAGAAAAACTGAAATTATAATGATTTGAAATATATATATTTTAAAAAAAGATATTATTTTGGATAAAGCAATACATTTTTTTGTTTGTTTTTGGCCACACTGCGCAGCTTGTGGGATCTTAGTTCCCTGACCAAGGATTGAACCCAGGCCCTAGGCATTGAGAGCACAGAGTCCTAACCACTGGACTTAAAGGAAAACATTAAATGAAATGAAGTGAGATTTAATTTTTATTCCCTTTGTAAATGTTTTCATGAAAATAAATTCAAAAATTGGAAAATAGTTTATTCTGATAATGTGTTTTGAGCTGTGGCATGGGAATGAATTTATGGTCACTGGAATAACAAGCATACAAAGTACAAAGGTTTCTAATTCTGGGATAAGGGTAAGATAATTACATTTGTTAAAGAGCTGGTACAGCTTCCCAGGTATCTGGCCCATCTTGTTGTCCTCATAGTGCTTTATTATTCTCTATCTCCCTGGTCACCATGATCCTGTCTTATAGCCTATTTCCCCCTTTCCTTCCTATGAAGAGCCCCACTCCCTTCATTAAAGTTAAAATTTTTCTCATTTGAATATCTCAGACAACACATGACCTTTCTAATTAGTTACAGTTTTTGGTGATAAAGACATTTATTTATTTATTTATTTATTGTTTATTATTTATTTATTCCTCAACTGTAGCAAGTTATCAATTTATTGTCACTTAGCTCTAAATCTACCCTTCTTTTTTTTTAATTAATTAATTTATTTTTATTTTTGGCTGCATTTGTTCTTTGTTGCTGCACGCAGGCTTTTCTGCAGTTGCGGCAAGCAGGGGTTACTCTTCATTGCAGTGTGCAGGCTTCTCATTGGGTGGCTTCTCTTGTTGCAGAGCATGGGCTCTAGGCACATGGGCTTCAGTAGTTGTGGCACTCAGGCTCAGTAGTTGTGGCTCACAGACTCTAGAGCGCAGGCTCAGTAGTTGTGGCACACGGGCTTAGTTTCTCTGCGGCATGAGGAATATTCCCGGAGCAGGGCTCGAACCCGTGTCCCCTGCATTGGCAGGCGGATTCTTAACCACTGCACCACCAGGGAAGCCCAATCTACCCTTCTTTGCCCGGCTTCATGAAATGAGCTGGACCCTATAGACAAGTCTTCTTCGTCAGCTGGGGCAATCCTAAGCCTAGTTAACAGAGGACACTGGAGGGATATTACAAAAGCAGAGACAGGGGTTTCTTGTCCTGGACCTAGTGGGCCTGTCTTCTTGATCCTTCATGGCAGCTGCCAATGTAGTAGTGTTCACTTAGCAAGATATACTGGCATCCTTGTGGCTGTCCTCTGATCCTCCAGTCCAGGCCTGCGGCACTTCAGTGAACTTCCCCATCCAGTGGGCTGCAAATACATTCTCCACAGTTGTCTGAATCTCAGTCTTGTCAAGAGCTGAAGAAGGTTGGGGAGTCTTGCAAACCTGTTCCCTCCTTCAGTACTTTCCTTCAACCCTAGAGGTGTTAGCTTCTCCTGTTTTCTTTGCCATTTGCTACATTTGCTATTCCTGTTTTCTTTTACCCTTTTAGTAGATAACCACCTGTGATGATCAATTTTATGTGTCAACTTAGAGGGTGTTTTTGGATGAGATTAACATTTAAATTGATGAACTTTGGGTAAAGCAGATTGCCCTCCATAATGTGGGTGGGCTTTGTCCAATCAGTTGAAGGACTGAATAGAACAAAAAGACTGGCCTCCGTGAGAAACAGGGAACTCACCAGCAGACTGCCTTTGGACTGAACTGGAACATTGGCTCTTTCAGGTCTTGAGCCCTCTGGCCCACACTGCAGCTTTGGACTTGCCTGGCTCCATAATTGTATAATCTTTATAATCTATCTATCTGTCTATCTCGTTTACTAGTTAATAATTTTTTATACTAAATTCGTGGTGTGGTTTCTGTCTCCTGACCAGGCACTGATTGATATCAGCAGTATATCTGATACAGGGCACATACATGGAGATTACACAGTGAAATAAGATAAAATGCCTGCCCTCAGTAGTTGAAAGAAATGGACCAAGGAAAAGTTATGAAAACTTTTCATAAGGACAGTAATGGAGATGTTTGTTTAGGGCCACAGGGAAGCAGAGAAGAGGGAGCACTTACCTCTAGGGATTTCACAGGGTGATGTCTGAACTCAATCTTGAAGGAAATTAAGAGTTTTCAAGGCAAGTGGGGGTGGAGTGTAATAAAATCCAGATGGAGGGAAGAAAGTATATGCAGAGGCAAGAGGAAGCACATTACATTTTGGGGATTGTAAGTGAGGTTGCTCCACAGGCTGGGGGAGAGGAGGCTGGAGGGGATGGTAAGGACTGTGAAAGATCCTGTGAACCACTGTAAGTAGTTTGGATTTGGGGCTCTAGGACAGGACAGCTAACGTTCATATTCATAACAGTTCCATACCTGTGCCAGGTTTTTGCTGAAACAACCCTCCATTAATTTGACAGAGTAACACAACGTCTATAATTCAAAGTTGCTTCAACTATCAGTGGAGCATCAGTAATGGTTGCTCATTACCATCTGTAGCATAGATAAGATAGGCTGTGTGCTACACAAAATTGCTGCCTCTAACTCTATCTCCTTCTCTTCCATTTAAGAAAACAAATCAGAATGCGTACATTCTCCTCCACCTTCTCCAACTCTCTGCTGGGACAGCTGAACCACTCGATAACTGACCCTGTTGGAGTCTGGGGGAGATCTCAGGTACATCCAAGACCCTGAGTTCTTGCGAAGAAGGCATAGACCATTAGCATTTGCAAAATGGAGCACAGCTTGGGGAGAGGTCAAAGGATGCAATGTTGGAAGACAGTGTTTCCTCCCAGGAGGTAGCCAGGGCAAAGATACTGATGCTTGCTTTCTGCATGCAGCACTGGGAGAAGCTTGTATTTCTCAGATGCAGGTGGCATGGAGGAAGCTGCCATGCTGGGCTGAACTCAATGCTTCCTGCTGGCCTCCAGCAAACAGAAAGGACACTTCCACGTACCTCAACACAAAGATCCCAGCTTGCGAACTGTTTGCTCTAAGCCCACGGGAGAAAAAAACACTTCTTATATTCCACTGTCACTCATTCATTCAACAAACACTTCCTAAGACTTGTCCTGAATGCTAAGGACACAGCAGTAATCAAGATAGACAAGGCATGAATCATATATTTTAGTTGGGGAGGATAGACAATAACAAAACATACGCAACATAATTTTCAGATGGTGATAAGGTTATAGAGTATTGGAATAGAGACTTACTGGATTGGGGAGTGCTGCTTTGGTGAGGTGATCAAGGAAGGCTTCTCCTGAGGTGGTGACAATGGAACTGAGATCTGAAAATGAAGAAACCAGTCAGAGGGAATAGGAATAAAAGGTCCTGATGAGGTACCTAGAATAGGCAAATTCATAGATTAGAGAGAACTAGGGGCTGGGGGCAGGGGAAATGGGGAGTTACTGTTTGTTTTGTTTTGTTTTTGCAGTATGCGGGCCTCTCACTGCGTGGCCTCTCCCGTTGCGGAGCACAGGCTCCAGACGCGCAGGCTCAGCGGCCATGGCTCACGGGCCCAGCCGCTCCGCGGCATGTGGGATCTTCCCCGACCGGGGCACGAACCCGTGTCCCCTGTATCGTCAGGCGAACTCTCAACCACTGCGCCACCAGGGAAGCCCGGGAGTTACTGTTTAATTGCTACAGAGTGTCTGTTTGGGATGATGAAAAAGTTCTGGAAATGAATACCGGTGATGGTTGTACAACACTGTGGATGTTCTTAGCGCCACTGAATTGTACACTAAAAAAATGGTTAAAATCGTAAATTTTATGTTATGTATATTTCACCACAATTTTAAAAAGAGACAGTAAAAGGCCCTGCGGCAGGAACTGGCTTGTCAGACTGAGGTGGTTGTAGTCAAATGAATGAGGGAGAGGGTAGAAAGAGGCAAATGAAAAAGGACACACACCTAGACTAGTCCTGGTGAAATTTCAGAAGTCCAAGGGCCAAAGAAAATTTTTACAAGTTTCCAGATAGAGAAAATAGTTTTCTTATCAAGGAAAGGGAATTGAACTGGCATCAGACAACTCATTAGCAAAAGTGGAATCTAGAAGACAATGGAACATTCCAGGCCTTGGAGAAAAGAGGACTGATCCGAGAATCCTACAGTCAACGAAGATACTATTCATATGTGAGGGCTCATGCCTTACCTTGCTCCTACTCTGTTCCGACAGCCGTATATATCCTATTTCCACAATTTGAACTTGGTTTCCCTGGCTTAACCTTGGGTTTCCTCCAAGGATTTGGTTCGGAAGTTATCTTTGACTCTCTGCAGCTCCCTTGGCTGGAATGAGCTATCACAGCTCTGGGTCCTGGAGCCCAACCACAGGCATCACCATTCCCGGCTGGTGGTCTGGCTAGCCCTCCACTGAGATTTCCATACAACTTGTTATACTGGGTAACGTGGTCATATAAGATGCCTGCCATGTCAGTGATGATATTGTAGCAATAGGACCTGGTGAAGAGAACAAGTATCTAGATGCATTGGTCGGACACATACAGGCCAGAGGATGCAAGGGAAGCTCCATGATAATTCAAGGGGCTCCCACCTCGGTGAACTTTCTAGGTTCCAGTGGCCTAAGGCATGTAAGGATAGTTCCTTTAAGTAAAAAGCAAGTTGCCGCGCTTTCCAATACCTACCATTATGAAGCACACTTGTCATATTGTATGTCATGTCTACTTCAATGAAGAAGAAAGAGAAGAAGTAAAAGAAGAAGAAGGTGAAGGAGAAGGAGAAGCGGCGCACTTGTATGAATATGAATTTTGGAGGCCACATATAGCACATCTGGGTGTTGCTCTGATCCATTTGCCAAGTAACCCAAAGGACTACCAATTTTGAGTGGGGCCCAGAGAAATAAAGATATTTTCAACAGGTTCAGGTTGCAGTGCAAAGAGCAAAACCCCAGGCTACCAGTACGGACTAATATCAACTCAGTGCCAAGTCCTGCTGGGGGATTAGAGATGGGAGTGGGCTGACTACAGCACGTGGGCATTCTCTCTGCCAGCCTCTCTTCCAAATACACAAAGCTAAGGAATTATATGCTAAGAGACCACCTCATCCCAATGCTACTTCTCTGGAAGAGCTTCAAGGTAAGAGTTCAGAAGGGCTGCGTGTCCACAGTGAGAGCAAATGGGAATGATCCAGAATAGTTCTGTGGTGCCTGGCACTCCCTTCTCTGGGGCTACTCCCCTATCTCTCCTTAAACTCATCTTGACTATATTAGTCATTTTTGCTGAGGTACCAACCAACCTCATAATCTCTGTAGCTTACAACAGAGGCTGGCAAACTTCTGTGAAGGGCTGGATAGTAAATATTTTGGGCTTTGTGGGGTATAGGGTCCCTGCTGCTGCCCTTCAGCTCTGCCCTTGTGGCATGAAAGCAGCCAGAGACATACATAAAGGAATGAGTATGACTGTGTTCTGACAAAATTTTATGAACACTAAAGTTTGAACTTCATGTAGCTTTCACGTGTCACAAAATATTCTTCTTCTTTTGATTACCTTTTTTTGAGATATAATTGACGTATAACATTATATTAGTTGCAGGTGTACATCATAATGATTCAGTATTTGTATATATTGTGAAATGATCACCACAAAAAGTCTAGTTAATATCCGGCACCACACATAGTTACAAATTTTTTTCCTGCTGATGAGAATGTTTGAGATCTACTCTCTTAGCAACTTTCAAATGTACAATATTGTTAACTATAGTCACCGTGCTGTACATTACGTCCTCATGACTTATTTATTTTACAACTGGAAGTTTGTACCTTTGGGGGTCACCTATTTTGCCCATCCCCCACCTCCCTGCCTCTGGCAACCACCCATCTCTTCTCTGTATCTATGAGCTCATTTGTTTTGTTTTGTTTAGATTTCACATATAAGTGAGATCATATGGTATTTATCTTTTTCTGACTTATTTCACTTAGCATGATGCCCTCAGGGTCACCCATATTGTCACAAATGGCAAGATTTCATTCTTTTTTGGGGCCAAATAATATTCCATTGTATATATACATTACATTTTCTTTATACATTCATCCATTGATGGACATTTAGGCTGCTTCCATGTCTTGACTATTGTAAATAATGCAGCAAATGAACATGGGGGGTGCATGTGTCTTTTTGAGTTAGTGTTTTTGTTTCCTTCAGGTAAATACCCAGAGGTGGAATCACTGGATCATATGGTAGTTCTATTTTTAATTTTTTGAGGAACTGCCATACTGTTTTCCATAGTGGCTGGACCAATTTACATTCCCACTAACAGTGCACTATGGCTCCCTTTTCTCTACATCCTCACCAATACTTACAGCTTGCCTTTTTGATAACGGCTATTCTAACAGGTGTGAGGCTTTTTTTTTTTTTAATAAATGTATTTAGTTATTTTTGGCTGCATTGGGTCTTCTTTGCTGTGCATGGGCTTTCTCTAGTGGTGAGCAGGGGCTACTCTTTGTTGTGGTGTGCGGGCTTCTCATCGTGGTGGCTTCTCTTGCTACAGAGCATGGCTCTAGGCACGCAGGCTTCAGTAGTTGCAGTGTGTGGGCTCAGTAGTTGTGGCTCGCAGGCTCTAGAACGCAGGCTCAGTAGTTGTGGCGCATGGGCTTAGCTGCTCCGTGGCATGTGGGATCTTCCCGGACCAGGGCTTGAACCTGTGTCCCCTGCATTGGCAGGTGGATTCTTAACCACTGTTCCACCAGGGGAGTCCCCAGGTGTGAGTTCTGATTTGCATTTCCCTGATGATAGTGATGCTGAGCCCCTTTTCAGGTACCTGTTGGCCATTTGTATGTCTTCTTTTTAAAAATGTATATTCAGATCCTCTGCTCATTTTAAAATCAGACTGTTTGTTTTTTTGCTGTTGAGTTGTTTGAGTTCTTTATGTATTTTGGATATTAACCTCTTAGCAGATAAATAATACACAAATATTTTCTCCCATTCAATATGTTGCCTTTTTATTTTGTTGATTGTTTCCTTTGCTATGCAAAAACTTTTTAGTTTGATGTGGTCCCACTTCTTTTTTGTTATATTTATTTATTTATTTTTGGCTGAGTTGGGTCTTTGTTGCTGTGCGTGGGCTTTCTCTAGTTGTGGTGAGCGGGGGCTACTCTTTGTTGTGGTGCATGGGCTTCTCATTGTGGTGGCTTCTCTTGTTGCAGAGCATGGGCTCTAGGTGTGTGGGCTTCAGTAGTTGAGCCTCACGGGTTCTAGAGCGCAGGCTCAGTAGTTGTGGCGCACGGGCTTAGTTGCTCCATGGCATGTGGGATCTTCCTGGACCAGGGCTCAAACTCGTGTCCCCTGCATTGGCAGGCGGAGTCTTAACCACTGCGCCACCAGGGAAGCCCGTCCCACTTGTTTATTTTTGCTTTTGTTCGCTTTGCTTTTGATGTCAAATTCAAAAAGTCATCACCAAGATCTATGTCAAGGAGCTTACTGCCTGTGAGTTTTCTTCTAGGAATTTTAAGGTTTTGGGCCTTACATTCAAGGCTTTAATCCATTTTGAGTTGATTTTTGTGTATGGTATAAGATAGTGGTCCAGTTTCATTCTTTTGCATGTGGCTGTCCAATTTCCCAACACCATTTACTAAAGAGACAGTCCTTTCCCCAGTACATATTCTTGGCTCCTTTGTCATAAATTAATTTACATATATGCATGTTTTGATTACTTTTCAACCTTTCAAAAATGAAAAAAAAATCTTAGCCTTACAAAGATAATAGATTGGATTTGGCCCATGGACTGTAGTTTGCCAACGCTTGGTTTACAACAACCAACAAATATTTATTGCTTATTACATGTTGGCGACTGCAGGTCAGCTTCTGTGGCTCCATGTGCTTCACTCTAGGGCGGGCATAGGCTGGGCTGTAAGAGCAGCCCCTATTTGGGTCACACTATTCTTGCAGCAGAATGGAAGAACAAGAAAGCTGGTGGAAACACAGGATGCCTCTTAAAGCTCCTGCTTAGACCAGGCATGCTGTCACTGCTCATATTCCACTGGTCCAAGCCAGTCACAAAACCAAACCAGATGATGAAGCAGGGAAGAACACTCGGTCTCCAGAGAGGCATTGAAAGTCACATAGCAATGGGTGATGATATATAATCCTCTCAGAGTAAAAGAAGGGAATAGTTGGAAAGTTTAATACAATATACTACCCTGAACCAATACCATTTCCCAATATGCATTACAACAATACTAGTCAAAGTATAGTTCAAGGACTGATGTCCCTGGCTTATAATAAGTACAGAAAATGAAAGTAGGCGTGTAAAAAGTTTTATATAATAAATAGGCCTGCAACAGATTGGGAAAAAAGCAATCTGGTTCTTCACCACAGTTTGAGAAGCACAGTGTGAGAAGCATTAGCAGACAGACTAGCTAATACTCCCAGGGTAACATGAGTTCACAGGCCAAAATACAACCATCATAAAAAAACAACAAAGTAAATCACACACACACACACACACACACACAATTACACACATATAATCTAAGAAATATTGGAATAAAAGGATCAAAGTTTTAAGATAGGAATGATAAATATACTTAGATAACAGATTACATTAACAATATGAGGCAATAATGAGAAATCATAAAAAAGAGCCATGAAGAAATATTAGCATTTAAATGTAATACTTGAGGGCTTCCCTGGTGGTGCAGTGGTTGAGAGTCCACCTGCCGATGCAGGGGACACGGGTTCGTGCCCCGGTCTGGGAAGATCCCACATGCCGCGGAGCGGTTGGGCCCGTGAGCCATGGCCGCTGAGCCTGCGCGTCCGGAGTCTGTGCTCCGCAATGGGAGAGGCCACAACAGTGAGAGGCCCGCATACCACAAAAAAAAAAAAAAAGTAATACTTGAAAGAAAGAACACAAGAGATAGAATAAATGGAAGAATAGATATGGGTAAAGAAAAAATAGTAAATTTCAAGACCATATTGAAGAAATTTCCCATAAAATAGCAAGAAAGGACAAAGAGAATATAAAAAGAAAAGTCAAGAGACATGGAGGATAGGAGTAGAAATGTCAACATCTAGAAAATTAGGGGTCCCAGCAGGAAGGGGGAAAATGGAGAGGAGTAAATAAAATTTTAAATAATGAAGGTAAACTTCACAGAATTAAAGAAGGATCAAAGGTGTTAGACTAACAGAGCCCATGGAGTGCCAAACAGGAGCATTAAGGGAAAATCTAGACACATTATAACAAAATCTAAGAATATCAAATGTAAAATGTAAGAATATCAAAGACAAAGAGAAAATTGTAAAGGTCCCCATAGAAAGAGCAAATTGATATCATACTACTCAGCAGCAACACTGGATGCAAGATAAGAATAGAGCAGTATGCTTTAAAGTATCAAAGGAAGAGAACTCTGATTCTAGAATTTTATATCCAGTCAAATTGTCATTCAAATTTTAGAGCATAATAAACATATTCTCCATCACACGAAGCTTTAGATGCTTTGCTGCACAAAGACAAACATCTAAAAACAATCTTGGGACTTTCCTGGTGGTCCAGTGGCTAAGACTCTGTGCTCCCAATGCAGGGGCCCTGTGTTCAATCCCTGGTCAGGGAACTACATCCCACATGCCACAATAAAGATCCTGTGCAGCCAAATAAATAAATAAGTAAATAAATATATTTTTAAAAAAGGATCTTGAAGAAAGTAGGATGAGAAACAAATCTGGGGGATGCTCCAAGAGATGGAAGAAATAAGAGTGTTCAAATACTTTGGTAAAGTTTATCTTTGTCTTTAAAGAAAAAAGGTTTATGTCAAATAAGATAAAAAGAGAAAAAAAATCCATTATATCAAAAAAAATCCAAAATATCAATATTGGAGGAAGGTGGAGAAAAAGAGACATGAGGGTGTGCTTTAGTATTTGCTTGTTAAAGGGAAGAAATATATATTTATACATTTAATTATCCAAAAGGGTAAAACAAACAAACAAACATGAATATAGGTAATAAATTAAGGGCAACCACAATTCAAACAAAATATAAATATATAACTTTTAAATCAGCAGAAGACAACTCAATATAGCCAATGAACTATATGGAAGAACAACAACAATAGCATAAAATAAATAAAACATGAAGCAAATGTAAAATATAAAATAATATGACAGTAAACAAGGTCCTATTTTATAGCACAGGGAACAATATTCAATATCATGTAATGAACTCTAATGGAAAAGAATAAAAAATATGATGGAAGTAAATCCGAATTTAACTGTAAATACAATAAATGTAATTGCATTAAATTCAAAACTAAAAGGCCAAGACTCTCAGACTAGCTTTAAAAATCCAACAATATGATTTACCAAAGCATATATTTCTTTTGAAAAAGGAAAGGTTAAAAATAGGATAGAAAAAGCTATGACAGGCATATATGAATCAAAAGAATCCAGAAGAGAGTAATCCACAATCTAATAAAATAGATTTGAGGTAAAAAAGACCATAGGAGACAAAAGATATTATGGAATATGGAACATAGACTAGGGAGTAGAGGAAGGAAATTATAAATGCCAACTATTGTCTTGTGACCAGTTTCAGAAATAGGACCGTAGTAGCTACACCCATTTTCTTTCTTGATTACAGAATATCATATTGTGGGACTTCCCTGGTGGCGCAGTGGTTAAGAACCCACCTGCCAATGCAGGGGACATGGGTTCAACCCCTGGCCCAGGAAGATCCCACATGCCACGGAGCAACTGAGCCTCTGCGCCACAACTACTGAGCCTGTGCTCTAGAGCCCATGAGCCACAACTACTGAGCCCATATGCCACAACTACTGAAGCCCATGTGCCTAGAGCCCATGATCTGCAACAAGAGAAGCCACCACAATGAGAGGCCCGCTCACCTCAACAAAGAGTAGCCCCTGCTCACCACAGCTAGAGAAAACCTGCGCACAGCAACGAAGACCCAATGCAGACAAAGAAAAAGAAAAAAAGGAATATTATATTATGACTGAACAGATAAGATATGAACATTTCCCAGAAATTGATGCAGTTCCTGATGAGACATTGGGTATTCCCTTTCACAGACAGGGCGAGATTTTTTTTTCTAAAATGATGGTTGAATTATATTAAGTGGGACTATTTTATTGCTACTGCTGTTTTTTGAAATTTAATTATGAGAAGGTTGTATGAATAACTAGTATACAAAATGATGGACTATTGCATATACTGTGTATTGGCTCACTAAACATACTTTCTAATCCCCTTATAGTGTTCCTTTTTTTTTTAATTGAAGTATAGCTGCTTTACAATGTTGTGTTAGTTTCTGCTGTACAATGAAGTGAATCAGCTATATGTATACATATATCCCCTTACTCTTGGACCTCCCTCCCACCCCCCACCCCCAATCCCACTCATCTAGGTCATCACAGAGCACCGAGCTGAGCTCCCTGTGCTATACAGCAGGTTCCCAGTAGTTATCTATTTTACACATGGTAGTGTATATATGTCAATCCTAATCTCCCAATTCATCCCACCCTCCCCTTCTCACCCTGTGACCATGTTCTCTACATCTGCGTCTCTATTCCTGCCCTACAAATAGGTTCATCTGTACCATTTTTTCTAGATTCCACATATATGCATTAATATACGATATTTTTCTCTTTCTGACTTACTTCACTCTGTATGACAGATTCTAGATCCATCCACATCTCTACAAATGACCCAATTTCTAGTATGCATTCTTATACTGCATAGGCTGGAAAGCTAGAAACTGTATTTCTTAGACTCCCCTGAGGCTATATAGTTCATCACTAAATAGATGCATCGACTTGAGACTGGAAAGGACGAAATGAGAAATGTGAGGCAGAAGCCATACTCACGGGTAGATCAGCTCTTCTTGCAAGCAGAGTCTGAAGGCACTTGGTTCTTCTGGGGTAGCTGTGGCAGGGACTGCCCTGTCTATTCCTAATGTCATAGTATCAAGAAGAGGCAGCATTGGGAGTTCTATAACTATAGCCATGTGGTAGAGTTGGCAGTTTCTCTTGGTTGCTAATGTCCTGAACTTTCAGCAATTAAACATGATTCCCTGGACCACCTAGAGATTCATAAGCCATCTCATATTGCCTAATAAATCCCCTTCTGTTTAAACTACCTAGAGTGGATTCTATTATCTACAATTAACAATATTGACTATAGAAGGCTATTAGCTGTCCCTCGGTATCTTTTCTCTCTTTCTTCTTTGGTAATAGAACATGTAGCTATACACATTACTACCTTGTTTAAAGGTTATATTTCCTAGGTTCTCTTGCAGCTAGATGTGACCATGAGACTAAGTTTTAGCCAATGGGATGTAAATAAAAGTGTGATATGGCAGTTCCATAATCTTCCTTAAGAGACAACAAGTACATGCCCTTTATTCCTCTTCTCCCCTTCCTCTATCCTTCTGCTTGGAATGTGGAGTTGGAGGTCCATTTTAGAATAGGAGCATGAGGGCCACACTTTAGAAATGGTAGAACAGAGAGTTGGTAACAGCCTGGTTCCCTTAGGGCTTCACAGAATGGAGCTTCTATACTAGCCTTGCATAATCTACCTCCAGATTCTTTTGTGAGAGAAAAATAAACTTCCATCTTGTTTAAGCCATTGTTACTTTGGGTTTTCTGTCACTCTCAGCCAAACAGAATTCAAATGAAGCAATGATCAATAAACCATTGCCCCAATTCAGAAAATATACTCCCTTCCTTTCTGTCCATTAATTTCCAGTTCGTATTTCAGGGACTGGTTAAAAATTCCATTTCATTGAGTCTCTGACCACTCTAATCCACATCTGCCTAAGGGTGTAATTCCTTAGGTACAGCTCCTCAAGTACAGCTTCTTTTGATCTGAAGACCCATGAACTAAAAAGACAAGTTATCTACCTCATACACACCAAACAGGCAATGGGGGTACATATAAGATAACCACTATAGACATTCCTATTCAAAAAAGGCAGAAATGCAGGAACAAATGAATCATTGGTCCATAGCAATTCTGAAATCCAGCTGAGCAAATGTCGGAAATTCCTTGATTAGGACTCAAGGCCTAGTGATAATCCTCCATGGCTTTTGGTTCTACCTTCTGGGCTCTTGGTTCTTCCCTCTGAGTCACTCTTCCTTTTGCATGAAAGACAGCCCATGTTTGCAACTGCATAGTCTGCACAGATTGCATCCTACTAGTTGAATTTTGGGGGTCAGAAGATATTTTTTCATTTTGTATTGCCTTTGATTCTTTCAGTCTAAGCAGTGTTCCTCAGAACAGTCTTTTAAAAACGTGTATCTCCTGTGAATCTTCTTAGGGTTCACTCTGTTAAACAAAAGCCACCCTCACAAAGCTCTTCAAGGTAAGTTCTTCTCTATCCTGGCCCTCTGCTGAGGAACAATGCCCTTAAACTTCTTGGAATTCTATTGTTTGATTGAGAGGATCCATGAGTCACATTCTTAAATCTTTAGAGGACTTTTAAAATCAACTGAAGAGTGCTCTGAGGTACCACCTTAGATCTTTCTTCATCTTAACAAAGGCTTTTACAGCTACTCCCTTGACTTCATCTTTAGACTGTGTTTTCTGGCATTTAATCTGTTCTCAGAAGCCATTTCTTAATTTTAGCATCATTTACTACTTGGAGAGGCTAGGACTTTTCAAAACCAGCAAGCTCTGGTTTCCTTTTGTTTAACAGTCCTTACTTTGGTTTATCTCTCTCTTTCATATTTTACAAGTGGCAAGAAGATACCAGGTGACCTCTTCAACACTCTGCTTGGAAATCTCCTTAGCTAGAGTACCCAATTCACTAGGTACATTTTCTACTTTTTGCCTTACAGTAGGCAACAGTGTTGCTAAATTTCTGCCAGTACCTAACAAGGACACCATCTCCTTCAATGTCCAGTAAGATTTTTATGATTTTCCTTTAAGTCCTCATTTACAGCTTCCTCAAAGGCAATCAGGATTCTACTATTTTTTTAAATTAATTAATTAATTTATTTATTTTTGGCTGTGTTGGGTCTTCGTTTCTATACAAGGGCTTTCTCCAGTTGCAGCAAGAGGGGGCCACTCTTCAGCACGGTGCGCAGGCCTCTCACTATCGCGGTCTCTCTTGTTGTGGAGCACAGGCTCCAGACGTGCAGGCTCAGTAATTGTGGCTCACGGGCCCAGTTGCTCCACGGCATGTGGGATCTTCCCAGACCAGGGCTTGAGCCCATGTCCCCCGCATTGGCAGGCAGATTCTCAACCACTGTGCCAACAGGGAAGCCCAGGACTCTACTATTTTTTGAAAGGCTCAAGATTTCACTAACACTTACATACAAGTCCTTCCAGCTTCAACCCACTGTTCAGTTCCAAAGTCACATTTTTAGGTTTTTGTTATGGTAGCACTTTAAAAAAAAAAATTTATTTATTTTTGGCTGCGCTATGTCTTTCCTGCTGCGCAGGGGCTTTCTCTAGTTGTGGTAAGTGGGGGGCTACTCTTCGTTGTGGTGCGCAGGCTTCTCATTGCGGTGGCTTCTCTTGTTGCAGAGCACGGGCTCTAGCTACACGGGCTTCAGTAGTCGTGGCTCACAGGCTCTAGAGCACGGGCTCAGTAGTTGTGGCGTAGGGGCTTAGTTGCTCTGTGACATGCGGGGTCTTCCTGGACCAGGGCTCAAACTCGTGTCCCCTGCATTGGCAGGCAGATTCTTAACCACTGCACCACCAGGGAAGCCCAATGGTAGTACTTTTTAAAAAAATATTTATTTTATTTACTTTTATTTTTGGCTGTGTCAGGTCTTCATTGTGGCATGCGGGATCTTCATGGTGGCATGCAGGATCTTTTTGTTGTGGCACGCGGGCTCTTCATTGCAGCATGTGGGCTTCTCTCTAGTTGTGGTGTGTGGGTTTTCTCTCTCTAGTTGAGGTGTGCAGGCTCAGTAGTTGTGGCGTGCGGGCTTAGTTGCCCCGTGGCATGTGGGATCTTAGTTCCTGACCAGGGATCAAACCCGCGTCCCTTGCATTGGAAGGTGGATTCTTTACCACTGGACCACCACGGAAGTCCCTGTTATGGTAGCACTTTTCATCACCACAATCTGTATAAGTTGTCTGTTGTTTCATAAAAAATTACCCCCACAACTTAATGGCTTAAAACAACAAACATTGAGTACTTTACAAGGTTTATCAGGGTCAGGAATTCAGGAGCAGCTTAGCTGGTTGGTTCTGGCTCAGGGTCTCTCCTGAGGCAGAGTCAAGCTGTTAGCTGGGGCTGCAGTCAGCTGAAGGCTTGTCTAGGGTGGGAGGATGCACTCCAAGATGGATCACTCACATGGCTGTTGGCAGGAAGCCTCTGTTCATCTCCACATGGCTGCCTGAGAATCCTCAGGCAGTTGGCTTCTTCCAGAGCAACTGATCCGAGACAGAAAGAAAAAGCAGGACGCTGCTTTCACCTGTATCGCCAAGACTCCGAAACCCAACACTATCACTTCTGCTTTATTGTATTATTTAGAAGCAAGTCACTAAGTCCAGTTCACACTCATGCAGAGGGGAATTAGGATCTACCTCTTGAAGGGAGCAATGTCAAAGAATATGTGGGCATTTTTAAACCAACACACCTATCCATACTCTTCTCTTTGCCCCCCCCCCCAATTTCAATGGGGATAGCAGTGTTATCACTTTTCTGATCGAGGGGCTCTTCCTCTATTTAAGATTTTGATCTTCTTCTCCCTGAATTTGTAGAGATTCAGCCACTATTAATTGTTCCTCATGAATATTCAGTATCTCCCTCTCATCTTCATGCTTTCCATCATCATTAAACATTTTAAGGTCATTTATGTATATCCCCTTCTAGCTAATATCCTGTCTCTTTGCCTGGAATAGTTTTAAAACATAGCCCCAAATTTTCTGACATTCTTCCCCTTAAGAGATCGCAGCTATATTCCCTTCTTCTTGAATCTTGGTAGGCTTGTGACTACTTTAACCAATGGAATATGGCAAGTGAGGCAATGCAACTTCTGTAGCTGGGTATAAAAGACTGTGCAGTTCCTTCCTAGTTTTCTTGAAATACCCCCTCTTGGTATGCTCTCTTTTGGAGACACTCCATTTCGGAACCCAGCCAGCATGCTGCAAGCTCAAGTCACATGAAGAGGCCATGTTTAGGGCTCCAGATGACAGTCACAGCTGCGCCTAGTTTTCAAGTAGTCCCAGTGAAACAGAGCAGACCCTGTGGGGCTCTTGGACCAAAAGTCTTTCTGTGTCCCCCATTTCTTGATTACAGGAAATAGGCTTCATTCAGCCTCCATGATCTTCCCTGAGCTCCAATGGGCAGGTTCAAACAGTTGCTAATCAGGAAAGGGAGGGGATGCGGAGACAAGGGAGGAGCATCAAGAAACAACAGTACAGCCTTGGGGCAGGGTCCTGGTTCCTCCTCAAGGGCTATACCTAACAATGTCTTTTGAGTTGTTTTGAAGATACTAAAACCCCAGGAGGTGAAAAAAGTTAACTGTATGCTGCCCATAAGCACACAGACCCCACACAGGCTGATGGTGCTGACTCCCAGTTGCCTCACCACCAACCAATCAGAAGAATGTCCACAAGCTGATCATACCCTCCTCTTTGAACCATTACTGTGAAACTCCTCACTATGCCCTTCAGTTTGGGACACACAGTTTTGAGGGCATTATCCCTCTGAGGCCCCCTTTGCTTGGCAAAGCAATAAACCTATTCTCTTCTACTTCACCCAAAATTCTGTCTCCAAGATTCAACTCGGTACCAGGGTACAGAGGCTGAATTCCGGCTACACCAGCCTTGGTACTAGATCTGTCAGTGAAGAAACCTCCAGGTGATTCCAGTTCCCAGCAGTTCAAGTCACCCTCAGCCATTTGAGTCTTCCCAGCTGAGACTCCAGACATTGTGGAACAGAGACAAGCCATCTCTGCTGTGACTTGCCAAATTCTTGACCCATGTGTTAGAGGAACCACTGACTGAAACCGCCCTCTGGCCAGACAAGGTAGTAACCACTTGCTTGAGTTATCTTACAACAGGAGGTCCTGGTAAGGAATGTGGAACTAACAAGCTACCACCAACCAGAAGAATTCGGGAAAGATCAAAAGGAGAGAGGAGATGCCAGTCCATATCTCCTACCAACCTCCCAGAATCCTTCTCGTTGGAATCCATCTTGGCTGAGTGATGCGTGCCACCAGGAAGGACCCTGAGTCAGAATGACTGGCCAGACACAACCCGGAAACTAACCCCATTACCATAAAACCTGAGACCGGGAGCCACGTGGTAGGGCTGTTCTCCTGGGTTCCCTTACCCTGCTGCTCTCCACCTGGACGCCCCTTCCCAGTAAAGTCTCTTGCTTTGTCAGCACTTGTGTCTCCTCAGACAATTGATTTCCGAGTGTTAGACAAGAGCCCACTCTTGGGCCCTAAAAGGGGTCCACCTTCCTGCAACACATGGAATCCATGAGCATAACAAAATAATCTTTGATTTATGCCACTATGTTTGGGTTGGCTTTTTACACAGCAATTGTAATTGGAATATCACCTTTATAACCAAATCTCTCAAGAGTTGTCTATTCTCACCATCTCTATTTCTTCATCCCCACGTAGTCCGATAATCTGGATTTTGCTCCCTTCTTTCAAGCTTAATAATGTTCTCTGACGTCAATGATTTCCAAGTTGTTAGATCTAATAGACTTTTTCTCTTAGACTGCTAAGAGAAGTATTTAACACTATTGTCCAATTCTCCCTTCTTGAATTACTCTCTTCTAGTTTCTGTAACACCACACTATCCCACATCTCTTCCTTCTACTCTAGTCACTTTTTAGACTCATTTGCAATTTCACCTTCCTCTAGCCAGCCACTAGATGATGAAGCTGGTGATGCTTGGTTCTTAGTTTCTTCTCTTACTTCATATTCTCTTTTCTATCTATATTCATGGTTTTAATTCCCATCTATACAACATTGATGATAACATTTTACCTCCAACAATTTTATCTATTAAGCTTCAGGCCATATGTCCAAATGCCTTTTAACATTTTGTACTAGTTAGAGTTCTTAGTTGCACAGAGACTGGCCTTGGCTGATCTAAACAGAAATGAATGTATTAAAAGTTCACAGAATCACAGGAAGAGCAAAGCACAGGGATTGGAGCCTATGCTAACCAGGCAGAAACAATAGCCAAGTCATACCACAGAACTGGTCTGGTGAGGACACCAACACTGCTCTCAGCAGAGCCATGGCAGCTGGTGCCACTGATAGCACTGGAACTGGACAGTGGATACTGCCACTAGCGGCACTGCCACTGTGGCACCTGGAGATACTATCTTGCTGCAACTATCACCACTGTCAGAAAAGATTCTTTGAGTTTCCTGTTTCTTACAGCTCCCTCTCCAAAGTCCCTGGTGGGTGCATCCGATTATCACCCAGTATAGATCCTGGCCATTGTCTTAGCCACAAGGGATCCTGGGAAAGCAAGTCACTGGCATTTCCAGATTCTGTTGCAGAAGGCAGATTCCACCTCGTATCAATTACTCATAACGTAAGGAATTCTCCAAGTATATAAATGAGTTTCAGAAGCTAGAGGGGGAAGTTGAGGGAAAAAAATTCCCATTACTTCTTCCTTGAAACAAAGAGTTTATCACCCATCTGATGTGCTCTCTTGAGGAACAAGTTTGTAGAATTCTTTTGCATGTTTTAATTAATTAAGGCTAAAAAAACAAAACAAAACAAAAAAACCCTTTGGCTATAACAATGCCCAGGTCTTTCTGGGAGAATTCTCAATGCGGATGCTAGCAAAAGAGTTTGAGTACATCCAACACTCCTGATACCAAGTGGCTTTCAAACACGTTTTCAATTACCTGTTCAGAATGTGAGGACATGCAACTAAATAGGAAAACAATTCAAGAGTAATACAGCAGTGACATTAAGAGATAGTTGTGAATATTTTGTATCCTTCTAGTAGAGAGTATGATCCTCAAAACGCACAGCTAATTATGATCAAACCAAAGTAATAAACTTTGTCCAGTATAACTGAGTATGACATAAGAGAGAAATCCATCAAAAACTAAATGTTTTGAAAATCTGAGTCTTTTTTTCAGTTTTACTATATCACAGTACGTTTCAGTACCTGACCCCAACATAAGGAACTAGAAAACTAATTTATAGAATTGTTTCCATAGTAACAATGAAAATTCAGTGACTTAAGATTTTAGCAAATATATAACCTGACGTCAGAACCCTAAATATTAGGGACATAACTATATCAGAAGAAAGGCTTGATATACAATTAATTTTTGTATTTGAAAACACAAAACCTGCTATTCTTACTAGTTTTATATTTTCTCTGAACTTAACCAAGAGTTATTTTCTCTTATCTCAGCTCCTTGGGTTATCCTCTTCAAAGAAAATGCTTGTGACCTGTAGAGATTTAGAAAAGGTTATCCCCGACTAAAACGAGTGCTTCAATAAAGGGAAAAATTCTGTGCAGATCTCTTCCATTTGACGTTGCTAAACTTAAGTACAATAATGTCACATGTACTTACACAGTAATTGTGGGCACGCCTAAGTCCCTCCCTCTTTCCTAAACCAAATTCCCCAGATCCTAGAAATCCAGCCCTTCTGCCCTCCGGAGGCGCCTTTCCCAACGTAAAGTACAATTTAAAATTTAAGCTCCTGACTAAATAATGACTCTGTAGTCAACTGCTAGGGGATCTGGGCACCCCAGTGCCTCTGGAGGGTGCAGCAGGGTGTAGGCAAGGGCAGGGGAGTGGGCGAAGCTGCTGGTTGGTGCCTGAAATCTGTGCGTTGCCCCTTTAATTGTGTCCCCAGCCCTCGGGCGTTTCTGTCCAACGCCCACGTCAGCAAATACCTTTTGTTTCTCTCACGTTGGGGCTACTTGTTTTAGGGCGCAAAGGAACGGCTTCGAAAGGGGGTATTTCCCCTGCCGAGAACCGGGAATCTTACCCCGGCCCGCGCACGCGACCCGCCGGTGCGCCTCGGCCCGCGGTAAGTGGCTGCGCGCGGCGCGAGCGGAGGGCGGGCGGGGCGTCGGGGCAGCCCGGGACGGGCCCGCGAGCTTCGCTGCGGGCGGGGGCGCGGGCTAAGGCGCCGCGGGCTCTGGCACCGGGCGGCGGCAGCGGCGGGATGCGGCCCGGGTGCGGCGCCCCCCAGACGTCCCCGGGCCGGGAGAGCGGCGGGAGGCGCAGAGGCGAGCGGGCGCCATTTGCAGCCCCGGGCGCAGTGGCGGCGGTGCGCCGGCTCCGAGGGTCTGGAGACGGTCACAAAGGAGGCGCGGCCGGCCGGCGCAAAGGACCCGGCCTCGGGACGGCGGCCGGCGAGGAGAGGCGGCCGGCGGCGGGGCGCACCGGTTCCCGGACTGCGCGGTCGCCCCGCCTGCCCAGCCGCCCGGCCCTGCCCGCCTGCGCTCCCGGGAGGGGCAGCGGGACAATGGCCGCGCCGTCGCCGCCCGCGCCCGCCCGGCCGCCCCCGCCGAGCGCCGCGCCCGCCTGGCCGCCCGGCTCGGCTCGGCCGCGGCGCGGGGAAAGGCGGGAAGGCGCGCGGAGCCTCCTGGCGGCAGCGGCTGGAAGGCGGCGCGGGGCCGGTGCCGGGCGTGTCTGGAGCCGTCGGGCGCCGCGGACTCCCAGAGGGTCGGCGGCCGGCCGGGCTCGGGCTGCGCGGCGAGTGATGGATGGCCCGCGGGATGGGGCGGCCGAGTCTGGGGCTTCACCCCTTCGGCCCCGGGCGCTTCCTCGGGAAGGTGGCTGCCTGGGCAGTGGTCCGAGTTTCTCCGTACATCCTTCATCCTTTGGTTTTATATCGTGATGCGACAGATCCGAGCTTAGAATCCAAGGCAGACTTACTATACCTAACAAATATTGTGCTATAATTATTGTTTTATGACGGACCCACACAGACGCACCTCTTACCTATGCAGACGGCATCTTTTTTAAGTTAATAGCGGTTTGGCCCCTTCCCCTTCAAATGCGCTTATTTATTATTGATTGTGTCAGTAGCCAGGCTCTGTATCGTTCGAAGGCGTGTTTTTTTTCTCCTCCCCTTTTTCTTTTTTCTCTTTTAAATTGAGATATCGTAGACATATAACATCGTGTTAGGTTTAGTCCAAGACGTGTTTGGAAGCGGTAGATTCTCACCTATTGGGCTTTTAAACTACCCACGTCAGTATTATTTGTTCTTAATAAACGTTTATATTTGCAGAACTTTAGTCAATGGAGTGCTTTCGCCTATATGAATTATTTCACATAAAACAACCACCCAGTCAGGCTGATGCTTTTTCCACTTTCTAGGTGAGGAAACGCATTAAGCATTTAAGCCTTAAGCCAGGTGACCGGTGGCAGCCTTCCAGCGGCCTTGCCTCCTGTTCTTGCTCTTTATTTCCTCCTAAAGTCACCTCCAGAGTCTTCCAGTAAGCAAGTCATATTGCTACCGTGCTCTAAAGACCTTAACTGATCTTTATCAGAAACGAGTCTAAAATCCTCAGCAGAAGAACCAAGGCTCAAACTTCTGTAATCTTCCCCAAGCCTCAGGTATGGTTGGGTTTGTGACACCCCTGGAACAAGAAGAGCCCTTCACTGATAACCGGGGATCAGATATCTTTATTCCTGGGAGCCCCTCTGGCCACACAAGCAGTAAATGGGAAGTGAGAATCTAACCTGCCACCCTTGGCCAAATGGGCATGTTCGGGTTTGGCTGTAAAAGGTCAGAAGGAGGCATCATGAGGACCTAGGCTTCTTCCAAGTCATGTAAATTTCCAACCCCATGAAAGACGGCCCTCTGCCAGACTTTATCTCATGGCCTTGAAATCACCAGCTCTGCTGTTGATGGTTTGAGCCCAAAGTTTGTAAGATAGGGTAATACTTGATTCATCCTATATCATTTAAATCTTATTTGCTAGATAAAATGGAATTTACATCTAAGAGGCTCAACCTCTTCAGTGACTAAACTATATGTTTATAATATTTAAAGGATTTGGTGCAAGCTTTTTGATCCCCTTGAGGGAAGTTTTTGTCACTTCTTTGCTCAGAATTGGTCAGTGGCTCCCCATCTTCAGTGGCTCCCCATCTTACTCAGACCAAAAGCCAAAGGCCCCTAGGTAGTCTACAAAGTCCTACAGGAACTGGTCCCACGATGTCCTACCTGCCTCACAAGCTGTCCTTCCTTTCTGACTCCATCTCTCATTGCTCTCCCCAGCCCTCCTTGATGTTCCTACAATCCTCCTTGCCTGCTTCACCTCAGAGCCTTTGCACTTGCCGTCCCATCTGCCTGGAACACCCTTCCTCCAGGTGCCCAAATGACTCTCTCTCATCTCCTTTGGTCTTTACTTTAAATACCGTCTTCTCATTGAGACTTTCCCAAATATGGTTTTGATTTTCTTAAATACTTTTATACTTAATTCTGAATCTCTCCAGTGTTAAAAGATATTTATCCATATAGTTACCATGCCAGTTTGCTGAAGTTCCTTATGGCCCAGAGATTTATGCTAAGAAGGCTAGTGAGATTTGTGTTGGTGACCCTGATGGGACACACTAAATTCTTAGTTAAAAACTATGTGCCTTGGGCTTCCCTGGTGGCGCAGTGGTTGAGAATCTGCCTGCCAATGCAGGGGACATGGGTTCAAGCCCTGGTCTGGGAAGATCCCACATGCCGCGGAGCAACTAGTCCCGTGAGCCACAATTACTGAGCCTGCGCGGCGTCTGGAGCCTGTACTCTGCAGCAAGAGAGGATGCAATAGTGAGAGGCCCGCGCACCGCGATGAGGAGTGGCCCCCACTTGCCACAACTAGAGAAAGCCCTCGCACAGAAACGAAGAC
Organism: Tursiops truncatus; assembly: GCF_011762595.2. NCBI lineage: Eukaryota > Metazoa > Chordata > Mammalia > Artiodactyla > Delphinidae > Tursiops > Tursiops truncatus. The sequence continues at coordinate 158,292,982 of NC_047034.1, read as the reverse complement.
CCAACACAGCCATAAATAAATAAATAAATATTTTTTTTAAAAAAGGCAAAATTCCTTTAAAAAAAAAAACAATGTGCCTTTATAAAGATGGTCTTCTATCCCACAAATTAATTGGAGTTACACTCATTACCTAAATCTTTCGTCTGCTTGTGGAAATTCATGTCTTTTCCTTCTGTTCCAAGGACCTTTGCACTTAATGGTTTCTAAAATATGTATTGTCTTTTTCACCCACCTTTAAAGATCTTTGAACTTGATGGGAATCATTAATTCTTTAATATTCTTAGAACTATTATAGATATAAACTCTTATAGATATTTTAAATGTTTCAAATTGAATTTGGACTGTCTACATGAACTAGTACAACAACTTGCTGTTTCAACTTATAAGGTCAATCTACTGAAAAGAAAATTTGAAACATATTACCCATTTCCATGACTTAATCACTTTTTTTTTTTTTGTGGTACGTGGGCCTGTCACTGTTGTGGCCTCTCCCATTGCGGAGCACAGGCTCCGGACGCACAGGCTCAGCGGCCATGGCTCACGGGCCTAGCCGCTCCGCGGCATGTGGGATCTTCCCAGACCGGGGCACGAACCCGTGTCCCCTGCATCGGCAGGCGGACTCTCAACCACTGCGCCATTAGGGAAGCCCCTTAACCACATATTTTGAGAATAACTTAAACCTTTCCTGGTGAGTCGAGTACAATTATGAATGCAGGTTATGTTAATGCTTTGTAGTATTATGAAGTTGTAACTGATCCCAATTTATAGGACAATTCCTATTTTCTTGCAAAGGTTCCTGTTATCACTTCTGTTATTCACTGTCCTCTGCCTTAATTTAGTTCCTCTCCATTTCTTGCTTTGACAACTGCATCAAGCCTTTAAAATGATCTCGCTGGCCCTGCCTCTCCCACTGTTTCTCTTCCTCCATGCTGTCTCAGGTTTTCTTCTGGGTATACAAATTGGATCATCATAACAATAATACCTTATATTTATTGAGCCCTAACTGCATGCTAGGTATTGTGCTAGGCATTTTGCATACATTATGGTCAGAAGAAAAGTGCGAGACTTATGAGTGCTTTGGTTTGGGGTCAGTCAGCCTGAATTCCAATCTCTGTTCAGCTGCTCGTTGCGCAGTCTTGGAGAAGATTTTCTTTTCATTTCTCTGTGCCTCCAATTCTTGATCTATGCAATGTGAATCACAGCAGCAGTTACTTCATGAGGCTATTGTGAGGACTGAAATAAGATAATGAGTGTAAAATGCTTAGTACTGTGCCTAGTAAACATTCAAATATTAGCTATTTAGTTTTATTAAGATATAACATATACCATAAAATTCATCCTTTGAAAGTGTACAATTCAGTGCTTTTTAGTGTATTCACAGAGTTGTGCAACCATCACTACCCTCTAATTATAGAACACTTTCACCACTGCATAAAGAAACTCCATATCCATTAATAGTCATTCCCCATTCCTGCATCTCCCTAACCCCCGACAACCACTAACCTACTGTCTGTCTGTTTCATCTGCCGATTCTGGATATTTCATATAAATGAAATCATAAAATATATGGTCTTTAGTGACTTGCTTCTTTCACTTAGCTTGAGGTTTTTAAGGTTCATCCATGTTGTAGCAGGTAATCAGTTCTTCTTTCCTTTTTATGGCTGAATAACATTCCATTGTATAGATCTACCACATTTTGTTTATCCATTTTCCCAAATGTTGACGGACATTTGGGTTGTTTCCACTCTTTCACTATTATGAATAATGCTGCTATAAACATTTGTATACAAGTTTCTGTGGAGACCTATTTTCATTTCTCTTGGACATATACCTAGGAGTGGAATTGCAGAGTCCTTTGGTAACTCTGTGTTTAATCATTTAGGAACTGCCAGACTGTTTTCCAAAATGGGTGTACCATTTTACATTCCAACCAGCAGTACATGAAGGTTCTGATTTCTCGACATCGTGGCCAACACTTGTTATTTTCGTGTGTGTGTGTGTGTGTGTGTGTGTGTGTGTGTGTTGTAGTCATCCTAGCGGGTGTGAAGTCGTATCTCATTATGATTTTTACTTGCATTTCCCTAATGACTACTGAGGCTAAACATATTTTCATGTGCTTATTGCTGTTTGTCTTAATTTATTTCTTATTGCTGTTAATCTTATTTATCTTAGCTATTATCTTATGTAATCCTCTTAACAGACTTCCTTAGAGCCTCTTAACAGTCAATATCCCCACTTTACAAAAAGGAAGCTGATGCTTAGAATTAAGCAACTTGACTAAGTCACATAGCTAGTCATTGGTGGACCTATAACCATGTCACTCTTCTTAAAATCCTTCAAAAGTGCCCCAAACCTACAAAAGTGGAGGGGCTTCAGGATCTGGCACCTACGTACTGTTCTCCGTTCATCTTCCACTGCCCCTCCACAGACCCTGAGTCTCTAGTCATAGCACACTTTTTTTGAAGAGGTCATGCTGCTTCATACCTGTCTGTGCCTTTGCCCTTGGTGTTTCTGTTGAGAATGCCCTTTGTCCTCTTTTTCATGTATGAACTTTTACTCATCCTTCAAGACTCGACGGTTCTGCCTTTTGGAAACTTTTGTGGACACTCGCAGGCAAAGTCATTTGTTTCCTTGGTTTTATAGTTTACTTCTACTAGGAGTATTTTCTTTCTCTCTCTTTCTCTGACTCTCTCTCTCTGCTGATAGACATTGAGTTGTTCTAGAGCACTGATCTTTGACATGTCATCATCTTTGTGTTCCCAGGGCCAGGGATAGCCTGGCATAGAGCAGATGCTCAATAAATAGGTATTGAATGAATACATTCCACATTTCGGTTTGAATATCTGACTTCATGAAAATAGAATTAAAAGATTTTTTCTTAAAAAAAGGAAGAGAGGGGCTTCCCTGGTGGCGCAGTGGTTGGGAGTCCGCCTGCCGATGCAGGGGACGCGGGTTCGTGCCCCGGTCTGGGAAGATCCCACATGCCGCGGAGCGGCTGGGCCCGTGAGCCATGGCCGCTGAGCCTGCGCGTCCGGAGCCTGTGCTCCTTAATGGGAGAGGCCACAGCAATGAGAGGCCCGCGTACCGCAAAAAAAAACAAAAACAAAAAAAACGGAAGAGAAAATATGTATAGCTCTGTGAAGTTCAGAACAGTGTAAACCTAACTACCGAATCAAGGATGAAGCTGCTTTCTTTCAGTTGTTTTTCTAACCCTTCAGGAAATCTGCACTGCTTTGAGTCCTGGACTCTCAGCAGCATCTGAACCGTCGAGGGTATAACAAACACCTTTGTTTAGGCTTCAGGTCCCTCTATCTCACTGGCATTGTTGGATAAGGCACAACACAAGGTTCTTAAAATTTCAGAATATTTGGGGGAAGCTTTATTCCAAAATCTACAATATATTTTTTATCATCAGAGGACACTTCTGCAAACCAAACCAGGCCATCATTTTATCTAAGACCTTCTTAATATGTAAATTAGAATAGTATTCTAAGCCTAAACATTAAATTTTAAACTTTGAGATTGCAAATCTTATACACATCTCATTCTTATGAAACCTCCTCTGTGATAACATTTTAAAAACAACTTAAGTTTTGAATAACACAACAACCTAATTGTCTGTTAATGGATGAATAAGATGTGATATATATATTATTATATATATATAATATGATTGTATATATACTGGAATAATATTCAGCCATGAGAAAAAAGAAATCCTGTCATTTGTGACAACATGGATGGACCTGGAGGGTTTATTATGCTAAGTGAATTAAGCCAGACAGGGAAACACAGGTACTGCATGTTATCACTTATATGTGAAATCTGAAAAATGAAAGTCCAGTTCATAGAAGCAGAGAGTAGGAAAGTAGTTGTCAGGGACTGGAGGGTAGGGGGAGTAGGGTGAGGTTGGTAAAAAGGCACAAACTTTCAGCTATAAGATGAACAAGGTCTGAGAATCTAATGTATAACATGGTGACTATAGTTGATAACACTGTATTGTATAATTGAAATTTGCTAAGGGAGTAGAACTTAAATGTTCTCACCAAACAACAACAACAAAAAAAGATAAATATCTAAGGTGGTGGATGTATTAATTAACTAGATGGGAGGAATCCTTTCACAATATATATGTATACCACAATGTACACTTTAAATATCTTACAATTTTATTTGTCAGTTATATCTAAATGAAGCTGAACAAAAACCTAAGTAACAAACACCCTGGTTCATAGAGCATAATTAATGAGGTAACATTTGAAATGGGAAAATGACAAAAATTGTTTCTAAAGAATAACTCTTCCACACTGTTGGTGAGAATGTAAATTGGTACAACTACTATGAAGAATAGTATGGAGGTTCCTTAAAAAACTAAAAATAGAACTACCATATGATCCAGCAGTCCCACTCCCAGAGAAAAACATGATCCGAAAGGATACATGCACCCCAATGTTCATTGCAGCACTAATTACAGTAGCCAAGACATGGAAGCAACCTAAATGTCCATCGACAGAGGAATGGATAAAGAAGATGTGGTACATATATACAATGGAATATTACTCAGCCATAAAAAAGAATGAAATAATGCCATTTGCAGCTACATGGATGGACATAGAGATTATCATAGTAAGTGAAGTAAGACAGACAGAGAAAGACAGATATCATATGATATCACTCATATGTGGAATCTAATTTTTTTAAAAAAGAAACAAATGAATTTATTTACAAAACAGAAACAGACTTAAAGATATCCAAAACAAACTTATGGTTACCAAAGGGGCAATGTGGAGGGGGGGAGGGATAAATCAGAAGCTTGGGATAAACACACACACACTACTATATATAAGATAGATAACCAACAAGGACCTAGTGTATAGCATGGGAACTCTACTCAATATTCTGTGATAACCTATATGAGAAAAGAATCTAAAAAAGAATGAATATATGTGTATGTATAACTGAATCACTTTGCTGTACAGCAGAAACTAACACAGCATTGTAAATCAACTATACTTCAGTTGAAAAAAAAAATAACCCTTAGGGTGAGGTCTCCAATAACTAGTTAGAGTAACTAATTAATTGACTAGTTAGAGTAGAGGTTTGCTATCCTCAGGTACACTGTGGTTTTGAAATGATCACTCTCTCTGAGTATACAAATATGGGAACCAGTCAAATTTTTTCTGTGTCCACTTTTGTATAAGTAAGCATTCTTTAGGCTACAAGAAAATGTGTGGTAATAAAATTCTAAAATGTTTACATTTCCTGCTCAGTTAAAGTAGTATTTTAAAGTGGCCTGCATAATTAATAATAGTGATTACTATTATTACTCTAATAATAGCTAACATCTCTCAGGGGCTTGTTATAAGACAGCCACTGTTGTAAGCACTTTACTTAGATTATCTTTTCACTTACTGTGTCGCATAACTCTGGAAGGTATAGGTATTATTACTAGTCCCATTTTACAGATGAAGAAACTAAGGCACAGGGAGGTTAATGTGTGGCAGAGCCAGAATTTGCACCTAGGCAGTCTGATTCCAGAGCCTGTACCGGCAAGCACACTGCCCAGTACTGCTGCCCACAGACTAATCACCCTTCTGCTTACATTTTGAGGCAACTGATGTGCTAATATGTCATCTGGGCCTAGTTGCAGGAAAGAGCAACCGCTCTAGCATTTTAATTCGTTTGCAGAATCATTGGAAAGGCTGAGAGGAGTGGGCTCTGGGCTGGGCCTTCAGAAATTATTCCCAGGACCAGACTGCCAAACAGGGCCTCCAAGGGAGGGAATCGGGAGGCCACCACTGGCACTTCTGAGTTCCAGATGACACTGCTCACTGCAATTCAAGGGTCAAGAAATTGCTATTCTGAAACTGCCCCTTAACACCCACCAGCTAGTCACGGCTGTCTCCACCAAACTTGTCTCTTGACAACCATGAGGCTCTGGACACTGGAATGCTGCAGAAAAACCCAATGTTTCCATAAATGTGCTTGCCAGCATTAACAGCCAGAGCAGCAGAAAGGTGGCTCCCACCTCATTTCTGCCTCCAAATCTCACGGAAGAACATTGATAGATGGGCCCCATTTCACGTGGGGAAACGTAACTGTAAAGGAGTCTGGGAAATGGTCGTTTTAATTTTCCACAAGGAAGTTAGAAAGGATGCTGGGGGTTAATACACAAATCTACTCTTAACTAATTTCTGCCAGGGTAAAACTTGGTTATCGCTAAAACTGACATTTCATCAAGCATGTATAAACTGTTTTGGGTACAGACAATGTTCAGAAGTCAGTTCTCTTAAAAAGCCTCAGAATTAATTTTGCTTGCCACTGTATAGACCCAGTACACTGCACAGTGCTAGTTAGTGCTCTTAAGTAGCATTGTTGAAATAGTGACATTAAAGCTATCAAAGTGAATACCCTTTACTAAGTGCCCTCCTCGCTCACTGGGGTAGATGAGCTTTTAGGGTCGGGAGGAGTTGTTCTCAAAAGTTATTTGTTTTTTATAAAGCAGAAACTAACACACCATTGTAAAGCAATTATACTCCAATAAAGTTGTTAAAAAAAAAAAGTTATTTGTTTTGTTCCTCCGAGTACAGAATCCTAGTTTACCCCTAAATTAGATCCTGCTGTTCTAATTATGGGTATTTCTTAAAATTCTTTTCATAGCCAATTCTATTCTTTGCTGTACTTTAAATGTAAACACATAAAAAGTGTTGATAAACCACTGTAAGAGGTTTGCTGCTTCCCAACTCCATCACCTTTTGCTCTTAGTTTGTTTTTTGTCCCTTTGTTTAAAAAACAAAATTTAGGGGCTTCCCTGGTGGCGCAGTGGTTGAGAATCTGCCTGCTAATGCAGGGGACACGGGTTCAAGCCCTGGTCTGGGAGGATCCCACATGCCGCGGAGCAACTAGGCCCATGAGCCACAACTACTGAGCCTGCGCGTCTGGAGCCTGTGCTCCGAAACGAGAGAGGCCGCCATAGTGAGAGGCCTGCGCACCGCGATGAAGTCTGGCCCCCGCTTGCCACAACTAGAGAAAGCCCTCTCATAGAAACGAAGACCCAACACAGCAAAAATTAATTAATAAACTCCTACCTCCAACATCAAAAAAAAAAAATTAAAAGAAAATTTTTTTTTAAATCTCCCATTCTTCCCACATATAAAGACTGTGGGACTTGTTTCTTCTTAAATAAACTTTGCCAATCATAAGAGGAAATCACATGACACTTTATGGAATACTCAGATCATCTTGGCTATTTTCTCTTTTGGTTGCTGTTCAAAAAAATTTTTTTGTAAACTTCTAGGTCAGTGTTTTAAATAGCAGTGTTTTGAATGGTTTAAGTTGCCAGAATTTCGACCTCCTCATGGGTGGATAGCTGATGCATTTGTTTTACTAACTAAAGTATATTTGAGCAGTTCTCTTTTCTCTGGTGGTGTTTTCAGGATGCTCATTTAAAAGTTATTTCATTTTGCTTTCTTCTTTATATCTCCCTGTATTTTAAAAATTTTCTGTAAGTATATAAAACTTTTATAATCAGAAAAAAACATATTATTTTAAAAAGTGATTTCATTAATTTAGTCAGAATTATTTTGGTGGGAATTCTTAGCTTAATTCATTGATTTAAAAAGCATTAAATTCATTTTTCCACTACCTATGGACATAAAGCTTTAACAGTCACTACATTAACAAAACTTCATGGTCAATGAACAAAATAGTTGAACAGATTTTTTTTTTTTTGGTAATGAAAAAGGTTTGGAATATAGTAGAAACTGAAACATTTTTAATACACGTTGTTGCAGCTCCTCTCGCAAATTGTGGTACATTGTAGTACAATCTGGCAAATTGAACGATAGATCTGGGTGACTGCAGTGCGGCTTTCTGAACATATGTAGTAGGACTTTTTTCCCCCACTTCCCTCTTAACCATAGAGTTTTAAAGAAATGTTTAACTTTTCAAGTTGAATCTTTAAAGCTATTCTGTTTGGTTTTCTTGCAAATCATATTGATGCCACTTGCAGGAAAAGAGTAATAGAACATATGTTGCTGTCTTGGTATTTCATCTATTGGCCTGCCTTTGAATAGCTGTTGTCTTAAGAAGTTTATTTTATTCTCAAAGTTAAAAAGTATGTTTGCTTTCAGTTTGCCATAATTTAATTTTGGAAATCTTTTCTTGCAGATTTTAATTTTAAGTTTTGGGTTATAAATAGGTAGGTAGATAGGTGGATAAGACTCCCGTCAGCTAATATTCTGTGCCAGATGATCTATTTTTGTATGCTTAAAAATGATACCTGATAAATGCTCCCATATAATTTATTTGAATAAATATTTATTATGTACCTTAGCAGATGTTTCTGTCTCTTATTACAAAAGTTCATTGTAAATAGCTCTTTTCTGTCTCTACAGGACAATCCTTCATACACAGACTTGGAATCTTCCCTTTTTTTACTCCATTCAATCAACTTAGCAGGGTTTCAAGAGCAGCATTTATAAATTTCCAGGTATGAAAAATTTTAATTCTTGATGTTATACGTGATTTAAATATATAGATAAAAAGTAGAGTTTTGCAATTATAGATTTTATGTATCAGAGTATGGGTTTATTGCTTGAAAAGTCACTGTATAAAACATTCAACATTCTGATTTTCTTGGCCAGGTCTCCCTGTTCACTTATGGCTAAGTTTTTAATTCATTGCCTATCTTGTGTATGTATTTCTTCCATTCTGCTTGAATCAAAGACTCAAATTTACATAAGAGCTGGAGTTTATCTAGACCAATACCCTCAATTTGCAGAGAAGGAAATGAAACTTAGAAAGGGAAAGTTACTTGTCCATGGACATATAGCTAATTTAGTGGTAGAACTAGTGTCAGAACTCTGATCTCCCAGCTCTCCCTGAGACATTGTTCAAGGAGTATAGCTCATCAGTTACATCCTGCAGCTTTGGAGTCACTGTATGGGTTAATATCTGCCCACCCCCCCTTTTTTTTTTGGCCTTGCTGCGGCTTATGGGATTTTAGTTCTCCAGCCAGGGATTGAACCTTGGCTCTCAGCAGTGAGAGCACAGAGTCCTAGGAAGTCCTAACCATTGGACCACCAGGGGATTCTCCGGGTTAATACCCTTTTCTGTAAGATGGGGCTAGCAATACCATCTACCTGATAGGTTGTTGTGTGTCAGGATTCAGGAGACAGTGCACATTGCTACTATTATTGCTATGGTCTTTTCATTTCTCACCGTGTTGACCCCTTCACTGCTTCTTAAAGCTCCCCACCCTCCGTGTACATGTCACATGCTCTCCTGATTCTCCCTGTAATTCTCTGACTGTAACTCTGGCTTCTCTTCCCCATTCTGCTCCACGGTCGGCACAGTCCTCCTGGTTCTTTCCTCAGCCCGGATTTCCTCTGAGCCCCTTCATCACTATTTGCAAATATCTCCCACGTCTCCACCTTCAAGTCTGACTTCCCCTCTTAAACTTCAGACTAGCATTTCCAGTGGCCCTCTGGCCACGGCTACCTGATTTCCCACTCACATCAAACACCGTGTACTTAAAACCTAAGTCATTGCTTTTTCTCTAACCTGGCTTTCTTCCTCCTGGCTTCCTAATTTCTGTTAGTGATACTACTAAACACCTATGTTTTTAAAATCGCTGTGTTCTCTTTATGTCTCTCTAGCCTTCCACAGCCAACTACAAATCGTGGTACACTTCGGTACAATTAGGCAAATCAAATAAGAATTATAAGAGCTCTGGGGACTACTGTGGGGCTTTCTGAAAATATGTAGTAAGATTTTTCAATCAGCCATCAAGACCCATGGATTTATTTCCCATTCAAGACATTTGTATCTTTTCCTTCCTTCCCATTCCTGTCATCATCACTGTGTTCAGACCAGTAAGCAGATTGACAATTGCAATAGTGTAGCTGTTTGTTCATCTGGCAGTAGCTTGGTTGTTCTCTCTGTCTCTCTCTCTTTTTCTCCCAAGAAATACAACCTCTTAACATTTCATAATGGAATGTCATCTTGTCACTTGTTCATGTAGCACATGAATCTTGACTTAAGTAGACACAGAATATCATTACTCTGAGAGCTCCCAACATATCTTAATCTTGAATTACAACCTAGATCTGGCTAAATATGAGACTGATAGTTAATATTTCACCCACTTGTTTGACACACTTTAAAATTTTTATTTTTGAGTATATATTCATATGATTCAAACTCAAAATATTGGGACTTCCCTGGTGGCACAGTGGTTAAGAATCTGCCTGCCAATGCAGGGGACACGGGTTCGAGCCCTGGTCCGGGAAGATTCCCACATGCCGCAGAGCAACTAAGCCCATGTGCCACAACTACTGAGCCTGCGCTCTAGAGCCTGTGAGCCACAACTACTGAGCCCACGTGCCACAACTACTGAAGCCCACGCGCCTAGAGCCTGTGCTCTGAAACAAGAGAAGCCACCACAATGAGAAGCCTGTGCACCGAAACGAAGAGTAGCCCCCACTTGCTGCAACTAAAGAAAGCCTGCGTGCGGCAACAAAGATCCAACGTAGCCAAAAATAAATAAATAAATAATTTTTAAAAATTAAAAAAAAACTCAAAATATTAAAAAAGTATACCATATAAAGTCTCCCTTCCATCTTTGCCTCTATCTCCCAGGTCCCACCTTGCCTCCAACGGCAACCATCATCCTGGTTTCTTGTTAATCCTTCCAGAGTTTCTGCTTTTTTCCCTTGTATTTTGTGTGTGTATACACACACACACACACACACACACACACACACATACACATATACTCTGTTCCTTGCTTTTTAAAATTTTTTTATTATTTTTAAAATTTATTTTTTTGGCTGCGTTGGGTCTTGGTTGTGGCACGTGGGGTCTTCATTGAGGTGTGCGGGATCTTTTGTTGCGGTGTGGGCTCTTCGTTGTGGCATGCGGGTTTTCTCTCTCTAGTTGTGGCGCATGGGCTCCGGGGTGCGTGGGCTCTGTAGTTTGCAGCAGGCCGGCTCTGTCGTTGAGGTGTGCGAGCTCAGTTGCAGCACACGGGCTTAGTTGCCCCTCGGCATGTGGGATTTTAGTTCCCCGACCAGGGATCGAACCCACATCCCCTGCATTGGAAGGCGGATTCTTTACCACTGGACCACCAGGGAAGTCCCTGTTCCTTCCCTTTTTTAAAAAAACTATGTGTATCATGTATCATATGTGTCATGTATGTATCATAGCCACCTTTCCATCTGACTGTCCTCCCCTACTGCCGGACATTTTTCTAGTCTTTTGCTATTCCAAACAGTGCTGCAGTGAATAACTATGTACATGTGTCACTTTGATCATGTACCAGTATACCTGTAGGATAAATTCCCAGAAGTGAACTTGCTTGGTCAGAGAATATATGCATTCATAATTTTGAGAACTGTTGCCAGATCGCCTGCCATGGGGTCATACCAATTTATATTCTTGCCAGTAAAGATTGAAAGTGCCTGCTTTCCCACAGTCTTATCAATATTATCAAATGTTTGGATTTTTTTGCTCATTTGAGAGAGGAAAAATGAAACATCAGTGTAGTTTTATTTTTTTTTTCACATCTTTACTGGAGTATAATTGCTTTACAATGTTGTGTTAGAGTATAGTTTTAATTTGCATTTATATTTTTATGGCTGAGGTTGAACATCCTTTCATATGATAAGGGACATTTGTATTTCTTTTTCTGTGAACTATCCTTTGTCTTATTTTATCTTAGGTTACTGTGCCAATTTCTTAGAAGCTTGGTGTATATTATGGAGATTGCCCTTTCTCTAATAGACATTTTTGCCATGTTGTTATTTGTCTTTTGCCTTTTTGTGATTTTTTTCTGCCATACAGAATTTTGTTTTATCTTTATGTAATTAAATGTATCAATCTTTTCTTTTATGGCTTTTGTATGTTGAGTCATGGTTATAAAGGCCTTTCCCACTTTGAGTTTATAAATCTTCCAAATGTTCTCTTAGCACTTTTATGGCCTTATTTTCACACTTAAGTCTTTGATCCATATGTAATTTATCCTGATATGCGATGGGAGGTGAAAATCCAGCTTAATTTCTTTTTCCAGAAGGCTAAAAATTGTCCCAGTGCCACATAGTAAGTTGCTCATCTTTTTATTGTTCATCATATATTAAATTCCCGCATATACTGGGGTACATTTCTGGATTTCCTAGTGTACTCCACTGGTCTGTCCTTCTCTCTCTTTCTTTTTAAATAAATTTATTTATTTATTTATTTTTGGCTGTGTTGGGTCTTCATTGTGGTGCGCAGGCTTCTCGTTGTGGCTTCTCTTGTTGTGGAGCACGGGCTCTAGGCATGCAGCCTTCAGTAGTTGTGGCATGTGGGCTCAGTAGTTGTGGCTTGCAGGCTCTAGAGCTCAGGCTCAGTAGTTGCGGCACACGGACGGACCTAGTTGCTCCACGGCATGTGGGATCTTCCCGGACCAGGGCTCGAACCCGTGTCCCCTGCATTGGCAGGCGGATTCTCAACCACTGCGCCACCAGGGAAGCCCTGAATGAATACTCTTTTTGTTTGTGGTAATTTTACGGTTGCTTCTGTTGCATTTTCCAGGTATACAATCATCTTATCTGAAAACAATGGTAATTTTACCTCCTACACTCCAGTGTTCCTTTCTGTAGTTTCTTTCTCTAGTCTAATTGCATTGGCTAATGTCTCCAGAACAGTGTTAAATAATATGTAGTGGTAATAGAGGGCATCCTTGTTCTGTTGCTGACTTTACTGGGATGCTTCTATTAAGATGCTGGGTTTGGGGCTAAAATAGATATATTTTATCACCAACAAACTTTTAATAGATTGTAGACCAGACTCTGTGCCATAAAATGGGGATTAAAAAAAGATGAGTATGACTCCACCTGCCTTCAAAGAGTTTACAGGAAAAGACAGACACAAAAATTAGTGTGATATGTGTCACAGTACAGTTATGTATAGTACACAGTGGGGACACAAAAAAAGGTGATAGCTAATCAGCTTGAACCCCATGTCAAGATAAAATTCCAAAGGACAGTGTACTCAAAGCATATTAGCTTAGCTTGCCTTTGAAATGTTTTTGTTGAATTAATTATAGTATGTCCTTGACTTTATTTTATTTTTAGTTTTTAAATTTATTTATTTATTTAAGCCGCACTGGGTCTTAGTTGCAGCACACGGGATCTTCACTGGGGCATGCAGAATCTTCAGTTGCAGCATATGAGCTCTTAGTTGCGGCATGCAGACTTCTTAGTTGTGGCATACATGCGGGATCTAGCTCCCGACCAGGGCTCGAACCCAGGCCCCCTGCATCGGGAACGCGAGTCTTACTCACTGGACCACCAGGGAAGTCCCAGGACGTCCTTGACTTTAGAGGCAACAAAGAACCTTTGTTAGTTCAGGACTTTCCTGGTTGCGCAGTGGTTAAGAACCCGCATGCCACTGCAGGGGACACGGCTTCGAGCCCTGGTACGGGAAGATCCCACATGCTGCGGAGCAGCTAAGCCCGTGTGCCACAACTACTGAGCCTGCGCTCTAGAGCCTGCGAGCCACAGCTACTAAGCCCTCCTGCCACAACTACTGAAGCCCATGTGCCTAGAGCCCGTGCCCCACAACAAGAGAAGCCACCGCAATGAGAAGCCCACGCACTGCAACGAAGAGTAGCCCCCGCTCATCGCAGGTAGAGGAAGCCCACACACAGCAACGAAGACCCAATGCAACCAAAAATAAATAAATAAATTTATTTTTTTTAAAAAAAAGAACCTTTGTTAGTTCAGTAAGGACACTGGTGAAGATATTTATTGAATGTCTACCACATCCCAAACATTAAACTAAGGTTGGGCATACACATAGACATGGTCTCTCCTCATACGGATATTATTCAATACAATGTAGCAGGGAAACATACATCAGAATAGGCAAATAAAATGCATTCTAGCACTTGCCATGGCATACATGTATACAGTACAATGGGGCATGGAGGGAATAGCAATTAACATGAGCCCAGAGGGGACTTCCCTGGTGGTCCAATGGTTAAGACTCCACGGTTCCAATGCAGGAGTCACGGGTTTGATCCCTGGTCAGGGAACTAAGATCCCATATGCCACGTGGCATGGCCAAAAAACAAACAAACAAAAACATGAGCCCAGGGAAGTCAAGGAAAGCTTCCCAAAGGATCCTCTGTTTGAGCTGACTCTGAACGAAGAGTGAGAGTTTCTCAGACTGAGAAGAGTGGTTTTATTGTAGCACAGGAACAATATGTACAAAAGCTTGGCGGCATGAAAGGTATAGCGTGCCTGGGAATGGCATATAGCTTAAGAGTGGGAGGTGAGGTAGCTGGTAGGAGATGAGAGTGCAGAGATTGGCAGAAGCTGGGTCGTAAAGGGTACTAAATCCATTCATAGAAATATGGACTTTATCTAGTAGGCAGGAAGGGGCCACTAAAGAATTCCAAACAGGAGAATCTGGAAAGAAAACATACTTCAGGGTCGATTGAAGAGAGAAAGATAAAAGGCAAGGAGACCAATTAGGAAGTTTATTGTATTAGTCCAAATATTCTCTATAATGAAATTTTATGTCCTCATAATAATTCACATACAAATTCCTCCTAAAAGTTAGTGCCAGAACAATGCTCATTTCTACTGGGCAAATGATGTGAGCACTATATAAATTGTTTGTGTTTCTCTGTTTTTTGCTTTTGCCTTGGATTCCAGGACAAATGGTGCTAAATGCCAACCTACAGAAACCATCTCATCTCCATTTAAAATGTCTAATTTCTATTGTAAAATGTGTTTCATATATATGTATTTAAAACTACTTTAAATCACTTTAAAAAGGATGTATGATCCTTTTGGAAAATATAGACAAATATAAAGAAAAAATATAAATTCCTGAAGTCATCTAGCCCCACCTCTCCCCAAGTGTATTCACCCTAAGTCAATGACATTCTGCCTCTACCTCAACTGCAAATAAAACTCGTTACTTTGCAAGGGGGCAAATTCTGTTGTTGAACAGCTTAACCCAGTATTTCTCAAAAAAAATTTTTTTTTACCAAAACCCGCAGTAAGAAATACTACATTTTACATCTTGACCCAATACACACATACCTGGGATTCTGCTTATTAATCTCTCTCTCTATCTGAAACAAAAAATTCATATAAGAATTCGTACTATTTGCAATAAGCTCTGCTATTTTAAATTCTATTTTGTGTTCTTTAAAATCCTAACTAAATTGATTTCAAAACCCACTAATGGACTGAGACAAGCAGTATAATAACCATTGACTTAAAACTTTCCAAACCTTAGTTTGCTTGCATATACATATGAAGGCACTAGATCAAGACACCTGAGTTCAAAAAAATCCCATCAAGTTCTCATTTTTAAGAAACTGTCCTTTATACTGAGTTAACATCTGTCCCCCTTTAGTCCTATCCATCCGTCCTTCTTGCTTTTCAGAACTACACTGAACATTTATTCAACAAATATGACTGAGCATCTGTGTGCCAGACACGCTCTGTGCGAGGGATGCTGAGGTGAACAAAACAGTCAGCTCTTTTGGAACTTACGTTCTAGTGATCAGTCCAGAGGACTAGTCTACTGCTGAAGAATAATTCTACTTCCTCTTCCACGTAATTGTCCTTCAGTATTGGAAGACAGCTATCATGTTTCCTTTTAATCCTTTCCCCTGGTTTCTAAACTGTGCCACATATGACATAGTTTCTATGACAACAGCTATCGAGCCCTAGTGATCAACTGAAACTTCCCACACTAAAGATGGATTTGTCAAGATAACCTCTGATAGTGATACTGGAGCAAAGATTTGTATAAAGTTGGGGAACAAGTTATGTGAAGATCTGGGTGAAGAGTGTTCCCGACACAAGGTCCATCAGGAGTGCATTGGCACATTGGGAAATATCAAAACCAATGAGGTTAGAGCTAGGGGCAGGTAGAGGGAGGAAGGGAAATCTTGCAGCCCTTTTAGACGAGGGTAAAGATTTTGGCATTCTTTCTGAGAGGGAAACTATTGGAAGTTTTGAGTAGAGGAATGATATGACCTGACTTACATTTTAGCAGATCCCTCTGGTAAAAGCAGAGAACAGAAAGGAAGCTAAGGCAGGAGTCTGTTTATTCAAGTGTTCTTTTATGATCCTCATTACAGAGCTTTATCATATTCTTCATAAAGTTTCTGCATATTTCTTGTTAAAATATTTAATTTTCACTATTTTGCAAGAAGAACCTTCCATTGCATCTGATAACTAGCTACTCATTTTTTGTGTATTCACTTTGTATATTTTATAACTGGGATATCTTCCCAAATTCTCTTGTTTCTAAGAAGTTTTTAAAAATTGACTTTATTAAGGTATAATTTACATACAATAAGATGTACTGGTTTTAAGTGTACAAGTTCAGTGGGTTTTGATATGTATTCATGTGTAACAATCAGCATAAATAAGATATAGAACGTTTCTATCACCCAGAACTTCCGTCCTTTTTTTTTCTCATGCCTTTTTTTTTAATAGTTTTTAATTAATTAATTTATTTATTTTTGGCTGTGTTGGGTCTTCGGTTCTGTGTGAGGGCTTTCTCTAGTTGTGGCAAGCGGGGGCCAGTCTTCATCGCGGTGCGCGGGCCTCTCACTGTTGCGGCCTCTCTTGTTGCAGAGCACAGGCTCCAGACGCGCAGGCTCAGTAGTTGTGGCTCACGGGCCTAGTTGCTCCGTGGCATGTGGGATCTTCCCAGACCAGGGCTCGAACCCGTGTCCCCTGCATTAGCAGGCAGATTCTCAACCACTGCACCACCTGGGAAGCCCTCCTCATGCCTTTTTGAAGTAAACGCCCCTGTCTCACTCTCAGCCCCTAGCAATTGTCAACCTCCTTTCTGTCACTCTAGATTAATTTTGCCTGTTTCTAGAATTTCATGTGACTGGAATCACAGAGTTTGTACTGTTTTGTGTCTGGCTTCTTTTGTTGAGGCTAATGCTTTTGAGATTCATTCATGTCATTGTGTGTATCGGAGGTTTGTTCCTTCCTGTTGCTCACTACTATTCCATGGTATGGATGTACCACAATTTATCTATTCACCAGTTGATGGACATTTCTTTCTAGATTAGGGCCAGTATGAATGAAGCTGCTATGAAGATTCTTGTATTGATACAAGTCTCTTTGTGGACATGTTTTCATTTCTCTTGGGTAAATACTTAGGAATGGAATTCTTGGGTCCTAGAGTAGGTTTAACTTTATTGGAACTGCTAAACACTTTTCCAGAGTGATTGATTGTACCATTTGACATCCCCACCAGCAGTGTATGAGATCCACTTTCTCCACATCCTTGTCAGCAGTTGGTACTGTCAGTCTTTTTAGTTTTAGCCATTACAGTGGGTGTGTAATGACCTTTCAGTGTTCATTGTGTAAAACCACAATTTGTATTTCCCTAATGATTAATGATGTTGAAATTTTTTCATGTGCTAATTTGTATATCTTTAGTGAAATATCTGTTCAGATCATTTGCCAATGAGTTGTTTGTCCTATTATTGAGTTTTTTGAAGTCTTTATATATTCTAGATACAAGTCTTTTGTCAGATATATGTATTGCAAATATTTTATCCAAGTTCATGGCTGGGCTTTTCATTTCCTTAATGGTATCTTTCAAAGAGCAGGGTTTGTCAAATTTTTCTTTACGGTCCGTGCTTTTTGTGTCCTAAGAAATCTTTGCCTACCCCAAGGTCCTAAAGATTTTTCTCCTATGTTTTCTTCTAGAAATTTAACTTTCACATTGAGTTCTATGATCCATTTTGAGTGAAAATTTGTATCAATATGTGGTGTAAAGTAAGGGTCAAGGTTTATTTTTTTCCTGTAATGGATATACAGTTGTTCTGGCACCATTTGTTTGAAAATATTACTCCCCCCATTGAATTACTGTGTCACCTTTGTAAAAACAATTGATGAAATGAGCCTTACTTAAAAAAATTGACTGATAAAATATTTGCATGTCTTTTTCTGACTCTATTCTATTCCATTAATCTGTTGCATAGAGTGTTCTATAAATGTCAGTTTGGCCAAGTTGGTTGATAGTGTTGATCAGGTGTTTTATATCCATATTGATTTTTCTATCTATTCCTTCTACCAATTACTGAGGAGTGTTGAAATATACAATAATAATTATGAATTTCAGTATTTCTTTTTTCACTTCTGCCAGTTTTTGCTTTATGTATTTTAAAGCTGTGTTATTAAGTATGTACACATTTATTGTTGTTATATTTTCTTAATGAATTACTCCTTTTATCATTATAAAATATCTTTTTAGCTCTGGTATTGTCTTGAACCTGATTTGTCTGATGTTAATATAACCATTCCAGCTCTCTTACAATTAATCATATGCTTTTTTACCTTTATTTACTTTAACATTTGTATCTTTAGGTTTAAAGTGTGTTTCTTGTAGACAGCATATATTTGAGTCATCAGTTTTATCCAGTCTGACAATCTCCTTTTTAAATGCAGTTCAGAATATTTTCATAGATATAATTATCAATATAGTTGGATTTAAGTGTACCGTCTTGCTATTTGTTTTCTATTTATGCCATCTCTGTTGTTCCTCTTCCCCTTTTTTCCTGCCTCAATAAAAGAATATTAAGTAATTTTCAGTATTCTATTTTATCCCCACTGTTGGCTTATTAGCTTAATTTCTTTGTTTTATATTTAACAGTTGCTCCAAGAGTTGTAATATGCATTTTCCCTTATAATTATCACATATTGTACCACTTCATATATAGCACAGGTTAGCAGACTACAGACTTCAGGCCGAATGGGGATTACTCCCTGCTTTTGTAAGTAAAGTTTTATTGGAACACAATCACAGCCACTCACTTACGTATTGTTTATGGCATATTTTTATGCTACAGTGGCAGAGTTGAGTAGTTGCAACAAAGACTACTAGCCTGCAAAGCCTAAAATATTTACTATCTGACCTTTTACAGAAAAGGTTTGTCAACCTCTGATGTATAGTGTAAGGACCTTATAACTGTATATTTATGTTTCTCCTCTTTGCTTCAAATATTTTTTCTGCCCCCACCTTTTCTGGAACGTCAATTACAAATATATTAGACCAATTTGATATTGTTTAACATGTCACTAAGGCTCTGTTTATTTTTTGTCCGTTTTTTTTTTTTTTTTTTTTTTTTTTTTTTGCGGTATGCGGGCCTCTCACTGTTGTGGCCTCTCCCGTTGCAGAGCACAGGCTCCGGACGCGCAGGCTCAGTGGCCATGGCTCACGGGCCTAGCCGCTCCACGGCATGTGGGATCTTTCTGGACTGGGGCACGAACCCGTGTCCCCTGCATCGGCAGGCGGACTCGCAACCACTGTGCCACCAGGGAAGCCCGAGTTCTTTTAAAAAACTTTAGTCTGGATAATTTCCATTGCTATGTCTTCACATTCATGGATTATTCTTGTGCAGTTTATAATATCTGCCACTAAGCCCATCTACCGAATTTTTAATTTCAGATATTGTATTTGTTTCTAGATTTTTTGGATTATTTTTACATCTTGTCTTTCTCTCAATATATTCATGTTTTTCTTCAAATTTTAAATTAAACTTAAATATAAAATTTTTAAATATAAAATTTAATTAAGTATATTAACTCTTTTTTACATCCTTGTTTACTAAGTCTAGCATCTCTTTCATTCCTGGATCTGTTTCCATTGACCAGTTTTTCTTCTGATTTTAAGGTGACTTTTTTTGCTTTTTCACATGTCTAGTGATTTTTGATGGAATGGTGAACATTGTAATTATATGTTTTTGAGTATCTGAATTTTGTTGTTTTCCTTCAAAGACTTTTGAATTTTGGTTTATGTGTTAGTTAAGTTGCAGATGAATCAGCTTGATGATTTTGAAGCTTGTTTTTGAACTTTGGGGCAGTTCTAGAGTCATCTTTACTGTTGAGTTAGGTTAGTCCTTCTACTAAGGTGTTTCTCTTCTGGGGTCTCTAGTAAATGCCCTAGGTGTTCAGTGAAGAATCTTTATCCTGACTGGTCAAAACTTAATTGTCTCTTAACCCTGTGTGAGCTCTGGGAATTTTTCTGCTCACAGTTCCCCAATTGTTTTTCAGCTGAACTCTTGTAGTTTAACCTTACACATTTGTAGATTAGTGTTCAGCACAGACTCTAGAATACTCCTGTGCAGATTTATTGATCTCTTTGCCTGTGTAGTTGCCTCTCTCTGGTACTTTGCCCCACAACTGCCAGGCGCCTCAGCCTTCTTGAACACCACCTCTGTCTGTTCAATCCAGTTTGATTTCCCCTCCCTGTATCAAAATCCAGAAAGCCAAAGTGATAATAGGCTGCCTCATTTGTTTCCTTTTCTTGGAGATCACAGTTTCACTTGCCCTGTTTTCATTGTCCGAAGACAATTTTTTCATGTATTTTGTCCAGTTTTCTAATTGTTTATAGCAGAAGGCCAAGTCTAGTACCAGTTACTCCAACATGACAAAAGCCCAAGAATTTTACTTTATTTTATTTTATTTTTTAAATTTTTATTTATTTATTTATTTTTGGCTGCATTGGGTCTTCGTTGCTGTGCATGGGGTTTCTCTAGTTGCGGAGAGCGGGGGCTACTCTTCATTGCGGTGCATGGGCTTCTCATCATGGGGGCTTCTCTTGTTGCAGAGCACAAGCTCTTGGCACGGGGACTTCAGTAGTTGTGGCTCGTGGGCTCAGTAGTTGTGGCTCACGGGCTCTAGAGCACAGGCTCAGTAGTTGTGGCGCAAGGGCTTAGTTGCTCCACAGCATGTGGGATCTTCCCGGACCAGGGTTTGAACCCATGTCCCCTGCATTGGCAGGCGATTCTTAACCACTGTGCCACCAGGGAAGCCCAGAATTTTACTTTAGAAAATAGTTTTCTAATTTTACTTTTGCATTTAAAGATATATAATATCTGCAATAACAATAACCATTTCATCTTTTCCAATATTCATATTTTAATTATATTGCCTAATTCATTGGCTCGTAATTCCAGGACAATGTTAAATAATAGTATTGATATTTCCCTGGTATTTTTCCTTAAGGGTAGAAGAGAAGCATTTTAAAGAGATAATATCCAGAGTTAATGAAAGTGTTGGGGGAAAAGGGCACTGTCATTTCATGTTGGTAAAGATTTAAATTGATATAGTGTTTTGGGAAGGTAATCTGTCTGTACTCTTCTAGGAATCAAATTATTTCACAAGTGCTCAAGGATCTGTGTGCAAAGGTACTCATTGCAGCATTATTTATAATAGCAAAAAATTGTTAAGTCATGACCTACTGCTGTGCTTCAGATTAGAATAGAGGAATTATTAGATTTTAACTGATAGGATATGATAGTAAAAGATTGGGTATTGATTTCATGCTTCTTTAGCAATATTCCCAGATGTCCTGTTTCGGCAATTGTATGCTATAACCTTGAGTATATTCTACCTCTGTTAGCACAGTATCCCTGGTTTGTCTGTATTCCAGAGACGTGGGCATATAAGAATTCAGCAAAAGCTGGATCTTTGGGCCTATAATGAGAATGTGAAGGCCCCAATCTCTAGCCAACTGCTTTTTTAGTCTTTTTAATGAAATAATTTCTGGGAAGTTTGGGATTTCAAAGCCTACTATTAGCTAGAACCTAGATTATTTTAAACATGAAAGAAATTTCATTATAGACGTAACTTCTTGAGCACTAATTTATTATAGTGCTTTTCATCTCTGTATATGTTCATATTTATAAATTTGATACAGTACTGAATTGTGGTTAATGCATTTAAAAAATAACCGCTCAGCCAGTGAATACAGTTAACACTAAAGAGAGCTGATTTAGCAGATGGTATGTTCCTGAGTTTGAGAGCCCTCACTAATCTATTTGTGTTTCTTTGCCACAGTCTCACTTTCTGTCATTATTTCATGTTCTGCCGAATGATTTTGACCCGTAATAACTTATCACAAGTGTTAAAGCTAAAGTTACCGTAAGAGTACTAAACAAAAATACTACTTTGGATGTTAAAATCGATACTTTACAGTGGTTCAAACCAGGGAAACACTTTTAAAAACCTGATCAGCTGTTAATTAGAGATTGGTGGAAGACTTCTGACATCCTGAAAGCTATCATAGGAATTACTGTAGCCTGAGAAGAAATGACTCACAACTATCTGAATGAACAAAGTTGGAAGAAACTTTGCCTGGAGGCATACCAGGATTTCAGGGAATATGAAGGGAAAAAATAACTGCAAAATAGCAACACCAGAAACTACGCTTTAGTGATATGATGACCTTAATGGCACTGATTCTATTAACGTTTCCATTTATAGAAATATGCTGTCCCTGCTAAATAGAGTATTCTTGAATGGGCTATCGCTGCAGGCTTGGAGAGTGTTACAAATTAGTAATAAATGACTCTTGGTCACACATGATAGAAATCCAACTTAAATTTAAGCAGAAAAGGAAATTTATTGGCTCACATAACTAAAAATCCAGAAGGAGCAGTGGTTTTAGGCACAGCTGGATTCAGGTATTAAAATAATATCATCAGGACTCTCTCTGAAACAGTTCTATCTAGTTTTCTTCTGTGTTAGCATAGTTCTTAAGTGGGCTTTCCCAGTTGTTGAAGGTAACTTTTTGCAGTTCTAGGTTCATGCGATCCTTAAGGCCCATGCCCTTGCGTAGTGAGACCTTTATTCTCTAGCTTCCATAACACACTCAGACTGACAAGTGTAGTTCATATGTCCATGGAGTCAGGGAGGCAAAGGGATGAACAGCATCACCAAATTTTGGAAGGCAGTTCCCAAAAGAAAAAGAAGAATCCTATGCTGAGGAAGAGAAAGGGGTCCTGTGCAGGCAAAGGATAACAGAGGTCCAACTGTAATTACAGAAATGGAAGGAGGCTCATGTAAAAAGTACACAGGAAATATTATGGGTGAAATGATTTGATGCCTGTGATTTTATTTTAAAATATTCTGGGTGGAAAATGGAGGTAGATACAAGACACAAAATTAGCAAAATCGATCAGTGTTAAAGCTGGGTAATAAATACACAAGTATTCTCTATATTTTCTTCTTTACTTTGGTGAGTGCTTAGAATTTTGCTTAAATAAGTTAATGACAAAAAACAATGCAACAACAATAACAACAACAAAATAAATGCAGCTTCTATTGACTATGGTTGTTTGTAAGAAGTAAAAGTTAAGAGAGAAGCTGAGAGGGAAGATTATATCATTTGTCCAGAAGGGCAAGCCTCAGGATAGATCCTTTTTTTAGATTTATCTGTTTTAGGGACTAGAAATGTTATCAGTCAGGGTCTCCTCAGGGAAACAGAAACCACTCTGGGTATTTCAAAGAGAAGAAATTTAATATATGAAATTGCTTCCAAAAGTTTAAGAAGGGCTGGAATAGCAAAAGGAAAAAAAAGGGGCCAGGGGAGCTAGAAGAACTTCAGTCATAGGGACTTCCCTGGTGGTCCAGTGGGTGAGACTCTACGCTCCCAATGCAGGGGGCCCAGGTTCGATCGCTGGTCAGGGAACTAGATCCCGCATGCATGCTGCAACTAAGGGTCCACATGCCGCAACTAAGAAGTCTGCGTACCGCAACTAAGACCTGGGGCAGCCAAAATAAATTAAATAAATAAATATTTAAAAACAACAACAAAAAAGAATTCCAATCATAGATCAGAAGCTGCTGTGCCCCTGAGCTGGAGCTCTCAAGTCTGTGCTGGCTGCTGTGCAGTTGGAGTTGCTGTCACAGTCGTTCTGGATCTGCCGGAGAGGTACCACTTCTATCAGAGAGGGGAAGTCCAAAGGCTGGAAAGTCTACTGGAGTCCAGAATCACCTGCTCCTGCTGCCGCTACACCAACAGCCAGCAGCCACCAGAAATTGCTGCATTTTCACTGCCCAAAGCAGGAAACATTTTTCCTTTTACTGATCTCCTGTTGGCACCTCCTACTGATAAGACTCTAACAGGAAGCCAGCTGCAAGGATGGAAGCCTGGGAAATGTCATTTGCAGAATTCCAATTACATCAGTAGAGAGTAGAGTAGAGCATGGCGGGTGTTGAACTGAGAGACAACAGGTAAATGACCAGCATAGTCCACCCTCTTTGGCTACATGGCATCCACATATACCACTCTTCCCATATTTAAAATTCTAAACAAGTTCACGAGTCTGCTTTCCAGTATGCAACTATCCTTCATACAAACAATGACACCATCATCGTTTCCCCAAA
This sequence comes from Tursiops truncatus, assembly GCF_011762595.2. Taxonomy (NCBI): domain Eukaryota; kingdom Metazoa; phylum Chordata; class Mammalia; order Artiodactyla; family Delphinidae; genus Tursiops; species Tursiops truncatus. The sequence goes on along the minus strand of NC_047034.1, from coordinate 158,268,773 downwards.
ATGGGTGACGTTCATTCTTCTTTTAGGTCAGTCATGATCAAATTTAGTGGAAGCATGCAATGTTTCCCTGGTGGCAACATTCCTGTTTTGAGAGATAAGATCTTTGTAGGGACAGAAAGCAAGAATTCTGTAAGTGGGCTGTTAGAGGTAAAAGTGAAAGGAGGCACTGCCACTTTCACCCCTTGATTTCTAGAAGTGAGTATTCTAGTTATGGAAATAATAGCATCTATATTGGTCAGTGGCTAAAATTATATACCACATCCATTTGGATAGCACCCCGATCTCTCAGGGTATCATCTCTCTTATGGGGCCATAATGGAATATTCAGTTGGTTATTCCACCATTTTATCAGGTAAGATGCTTCTGGGTGATGGAGTATACAGCAAGCTTCATGGTGGCTAGGGAAGGAGGCTGCCTGACATCCACAGAACAGGTCATCTTGTCTACCTTCTGAGAGCCTCCTCTGCAATGGGTACCCTTTATTAAGCATTCACGTGAGACACTAACGTCTCTTACCCTGTGGCCATTCCAAGAGGTATTTCCACCTGCCTCTTTGCCCCATGCCTTTTGCTCACGAGTTCTTCTGTCTGGTTCTTTCTAAATCCTTAACTCTTTGGCCAACTTGTTAGCTACTGTCCATGAATCAGGGTAAAATCTATACCTGTGTCTATCTCTCTCTCTATGCAGAGTGGGCAACCAGATGCTCACTGGGGAGATTTTCCTTCCCAAAATCTTTCAGGGACACTTCTGATGGGATTTGTGATGTTTCAACTATCCACTTCCAGCTGATGCCGGCATATTGTGCAAAACCATCTCTAAATCGGCCTTAACTTTTTCTTCCTCAGTCAACTTGTTGTAGGGAGCTCACTTTGGAACCATATGTATGAGCTGAGGAAAGGCAGCAATTACACTTCATCTCCCAAAGCACTGCCTTCAATAGGAATTCATCCTAAGCAAACACAGGTGATAAGGTAGGTAGGTAATCATAGTGCTACTACATCTCCATTTTCCATTGGCAGTAAGGCCATCACTCTGTTCAAGCTTAGAGGGTCTATTTCCTGGAAACTTTTCTGTCACCAAGATTATATAGTCCTATCCAGAAAATGGGAGTCATTCTAGATATTCCAGACAGAGATAATATGATACACGAAATTATTTTCCATAACATGTTATGGAAAAACCCAAATGAACTTTTTGGCCAACCCAATACAAGGGTGTGGGAAGGCCTAGAAGAGCACAAATGAGGATGGGGTCTAGAGGAACAAAAAGAAAGAAGGAAATGATACTCAGAGGCGACAAGCTGCTAATCACAAGGGCTTAGAGTTCACCAGCCCTTAAAGCTGAGCCCACAAGCATATACTGCTTGCTGGACCTTTGGAGACACAGTGTTAGATCTGCTGAAGAGTTGCCACCTCGATCAGAATTGGAACCACCAAAAAGATTCTGCATCTGCCTGAGCTGCTGTCCAGAATCCTCCCATCCTGCTACTATTACAACAAACACCAGCCACTGTGAGAGCTAGAAGCTGGAAATATCTCTCTTCCCCTGGTCTTCTGATATCCATTATGACCCATTTAGCATATCCTACAGAAAGTTAACTGATGAAAGATCCTGGGTCATGAAGTTGCAGACTCTCAGCCCCAGACGCTACCCATCAGAACAGAGCAGAATACAAAAGGACAGTTGTTTGGCTTAAATAGGTAAGGAAGAGGTAAAAATTATCAGTACGGAAACCAAAATCCGTTTATGGGCTTAGTTATGAAAGCCCTGCTTCCTGACAAGAGCAAAAAACAAACTTATTCAGCCATAGATGGGTAGGTTAAGGAAAAATGGCAACTTCTCCTGCCTGTCACTTGCTATAGTCTAGCAATGAAACAGTTTCACCAGTACAAATCCACTGAATATTTATTGAGTATCTACTATGGTTTAAGCTCAGCTTATGTTATGATACTTTAATCTTGTGATTTGAGTGAAAAGTATAAATCAGAGTAGATTAAAAATCAGCTATACATTTTTACATTTAACTACTGTAATTCTACCACATTTCCCCCATCCTCATCATTTTCACAAATAGTGATATTTTAGAGATCAATGGCATCTGTAATGAGCTCCCATGTCACTCCTTCTCTTAGATATCTGTACATTTTTTCAGTCTCTCTTCCTGTTGCAGAGAGGGTACCCTCTTCTCCCACCCCTCACTAATCCTTTCTAATAGTAACCATTTTAATGTGTTCTCAATCCCTTCCTGCTTCATCTGGAAGTTTATTTCTTCAGTTATTTTTTTTTCTAAAATATTCAGATTCTTCTTCAGTCTTAACCCCAGTTTCCTCCCTTATTCTCTTTCCCTTTACAGCAAAACTCTTTGAAAAGAGTTGTGTGTGCTTGTTTCTCTCATTCCATTCTCCCTTAAACCCACCCTAACACACACACACACACACACACACACACACACACACACACACACACACACACACACACACACACACACACACCCACTGATAAATCCCAGTGGTCAACTCTCAGTCCTCATCTTACCAAAACTAACAGAGTTAGTTGATCACCCCTTCTTCCCTGAAACACTTTCTTCACCTCCAGGATGTTTCTTCCTATCTTTCTGGCTTTCCTCTCAGGTATCTTTTCTTGGTCCTCTTCATCTCTCTGTTCTCTAAATGTTGCAGTGCCAAGGACTTGTCTCTGTTCTCTGTAGCCTCCTCCTTTGGTAATCACATCTAATCTCATGACTGTAAATACCGTCTATATGCTGACGATTCCGAATTTTATATCCCCAGCCTGGACCTATTTCCTTAATGCTACTCATATATCCAGCTGCCCACTCTTTATTTCTTATTAGATAAATAACAGGAGATGTTAAACTTAATATGTCCAAAGTTGAGCTCCAGATACCAGCCCCTACAACCTGTTTCTCTCCCAGTCTTTCCCATTTCAAGAAATGGCAAGTCCCTTCTGCCAGTACTCAGGCCATAAAGCTTGGAGTCATCCTTGATTGTTCTCTTTCTCCTCCCTGCCATATGTGTGTTACCTAGATGTGTGTGTGTGTGTGTGTGTGTGTGTGTGTATGAACTGCCTTTTCCCTTTTATTTATTGGAATCTTTTCATTAAGCCCCTGGAACTCACTCTCAATCCTATCTTGAAATTATATTTTCAAGAGTATATAGCACTAAGAATTCAGCTGCCAACTTGGGGTACTTCACTTTAGGGATGAGTTGTGTGACTGCCCTTTGACACAGTCCATTGCTGAAGTCATTCCCCACAGCTCTCAGCCTTTTCAGAGGTCCTCTGTTGTTTCTTCTGCTTGTCAAAGGCAGTGCTCAAGTCTCTGCAGTCAGGAGAAGAAATTTTCCACTTTACTTTCACTGTTAACATCCCCCCACTCCCTATCAACTCTCAGCAAGGAGCCTGTTTAAATTTGTACAAAGTGACTGCAGTTTGCAACTCTTAACAATACTGATGCTCACTTCAAACGTCTACAAATTGCCTGGAAAGCAAATTCTTATTGAAACTTAAACTGAAAAAGAAAATCTGTTTCCCCCCCAAGGAATTAACTTTTTATTAAATCTTTTAAGAATAGAATTTGTGTTTATATAACACTTTTATGTCTGAAAAAGAACTGGCAATGACTTGGACATCAATTAATCTTTCCTCTGTGAAGCCAACTTTGATTCCTTTCCGGATTAAGAATGGATTTTAAACACAAGTTGCACTAATAGTTAGATGAAAGTTACCAAAGAATTCAGAATCTTCAGATATAACATAAATTGGGATTCTTTGGTTACAAGTTAAAAGGAAAGCCAACTCAAATTGGCTTAAGGAAAAGGACATTTATTGGCTCAAATAACTGAAAAGTCCAAGGATAGATACAGCCTAAGCCGTGACTGGGTCTAGGGCTGGGGTTAGCAAAAGGAGCCTGTGTCTGTTTTTGTAAATAAAGGTTTACTGGAACACAGCCATGCCCATTCCTTCTCATATTGTCTAGATGCTTTTGTGCTGTGACTTGAGCAATATAGTGGTGAAGTTGAGTAGTTGTGAGAGAGATCTATGGCCCACTACAATGTGTGGTTTTTTCCCCCAAACCAAGCAATTCTCCCAACACTAACTCAACTCAATTCTGGTACTATCTACCTGGAGATAGCATCAGATTCCATAGGTTAAGAGCTCAATCCCACAAGACTGCCTCCATTTCAGATGCCAATCACAAGTCAGGTTGTTACCTGTGCGTCTGACCAACTGGTTATAAAGGTTCCCAGGACCCCCTCCTTGGTTAATTTGCTGGAGTGGCTTACAGAACTCAGGAAACCAGTTTACTTACTAGACTACTGGTTCATTACAAAGTGTGTTAAAGGATATGAACCAACAGCTGGATGAAGAGATACATAGGGCAAGATGCTGAATCCAGGAGCTTCTGTCCCTGTGGAGTTTAGGGCTGGCAAGTGGATGAGTTCTCTTTCACCAACCTGGAAGCTCAGAACCTGTCTTTTTTGGGTTTTTATGGAGGCTTCATTACATAGGCACAATTGATTAAATCATTGGCCATTGGTGATTGATTCAACCTCCAGCCTCTCTCTCCAGAGGTCATGAGGTGAGACTCTGAGTTCCAACCCTCTAATCTAATTAATCTAATCCACTGATTGGTTTCCCTGGCAACCTCCTCCAATCTTTAGGGGACTTCTGAAAGTCACCTTATTAACATAAACTCAGTTATGGTTGAAAGGGGCTTTTCATAATAACAAGATGTCCATTTCACCTTTCTGGCTCTGATGCGATTTCGGGAACTGAGGACAAAAGACCAAATATTATAACAAAAGATGTTCCTATTGCTCTTACTGCTTAGGAAACGCCAAGGGTTTGGGGAGCTGTGAGCTAGGAACCATGGACAAACTCCAAAATATATATTTATTATAAATCACATTCTCACACCCACAAGCCCTAAAATATTTCCTATCTGACCCTTTATAGAAATGAATGACCAGGACTTCCCTGGCGGTCCAGTGGTTAAGACTCCACACTTCCAATGCAGGGGATGCAGGTTCTTCCTGGTCGGGGAACTAAGATCCCACATGCCGTGTTGCACAGCGCAAACACCTCTGGTCTAGGGAAAAATGATGTTGATAGGATCTGGCCTGTTTCTTTGCTCTGCTTTCCTCAGTGTTGGTCCTTTCTCATGTAGGCTCTCTCCTCATGGTGGCAGAAAATCTACTATAGCTCCAGGCTCACATCCTCATAAGAGTGGTCTTTTCTGGTCGCTCCAATAAAAAATGCTAAGATTTGCTTTGATTGAACCTCTTTTTCTGGCCTTGTTTGACGTGTCCATTCCCAGACCAGTAACTGGCCGTGGGAATGCAGTGCTCTGATTTGCCAGGTCTAGGTCACAAGTTGACCTCTGGAGTGATGAGTTGAGTCAATATCTCCCAAACCATAAGAACCAGAGAAGTGAAGGGGTGATCCTCTTAAGAAAAGTTGAGGAGTTATTACCAGAAAAAGGTACTGAGTGAGTAGGGGGAGCAGTAGGAATAGAATAATGAATAAACAGAAGGGAAATTACATAACAGACTGGTAAACAAAAGCGTCCACTGAAACAATTAGAGTAACAGTTTTTAAATAGCTACCGCTTCAGGACTTCCCTGGTGGTCCAGTGGCAAAGAATCTGCCTTACAATGCAGGGAACGGGGGTTCCATCCCTGGTCAGGGAACTAAGATCCCACATGCCACAAGGCAACTAAGCCCGCATGTCACAACTACTGAGCTCACGTGCCTCAATGAGAGAGCCCGCGTGCTGCAAACTACAGAGCCCACGCGCCCTGGAGCCCGCGCAACACAACTAGAGAGAGAAAACCCACACACAACAACTAGGGAGAAGCCCGTATGAGGCAACTAGAGAGAAGCCCACACATCACGACGAAGAGCCCGCATGCCTCAACGAAGATCCCAAGTGCCGCAATGAAGACCCGACGCGGCCAAAAATAAATAAATAATAAATAAATAAATCTTTAAAAATTTTTATTTATTTTTGGCCACATTGGGTCTTCGTTGCTGCGCACGGGCTTTCTCTAGTTGCGGCGAGTGGGGGCTACTCTTCATTGTGGTGCACAGGCTTCTCACTGTGGTAGCTTCTCTTGTTGTGGAGCACGGGCTCTAGGCGTGCAGGCTTCAGTAGTTGTGGCACACAGGCTCAGTAGTTGTGGCGCATAGGTTTAGTTGCTCTGCAGCATGTGAGATCTTCCTGGACCAGGGATTGAACCCGTGTCCCCTCCATTGGCAGGTGGATTCTTAACAACTGTGCAACCAGGGAAGTCCCTAAATATTATTCTTAATGGTAACATTTTAGCAGCATTTCCATTCAGCTGACAAAGCCTGCTATCCCATTCACTATAGCAATAAAACCTATAAGCAACAGAAATAAATCTAACAAAAAATGTGCAAGATCTTAAAGAAAATAAGGAAACATAACTGAAGAATATGAAAGAAGACCTGAGTGGCAAATTATACCATATTTATGGATGATAAGACTCAATATTATAAAGATGTGAGTTCTCCCATAATCTATAAATTCAATTCCAGAAAACAAATCCCTATAGGATATTTTTTAAGTGAAACTTGATAAGCTTATCCTAATTTTTATATAGAAGAACAAAGAGACAATCAGAATTTTTTTTTAAATATTTATTTATTTATTTCGGGTGCACCGGGTCTTAGCTGCGGCACACAGGATCTTCGTTGCAGTGTGCGGGATCTTTAGTTGCAGCATGTGAACTCTTAGTTGTGGCATGCATGCAGCATCTAGTTCCCCGACCAGAGATCGAAGCTGGGCCCCCTGAATTGGGAGCATGGAGTCTTACCCACTGGACCACCAGGGAAGTCCCCAGAATTTTTTTTTTAATGTTATTTGAAGAAGACCTAGGTGGGGGAACTCATTTTAGAGATTTAGTAATTAAAGCTGTGATGTGGGGCTTCCCTGGTGGCGCAGTGGTTGAGAGTCCGCCTGCCGATGCAGGGGACACGGGTTCGTGCCCCGGTCCGGGAAGATCCCACATGCTGCGAAGCAGCTGGGCCCGTGAGCCATGGCCGCTGAGGCTGCGCGTCCAGAGCCTGTGCTCCACAACGGGAGAGGCCACAGCAGTGAAAAGCCCACGTACCGCAAAAAAATAAAAAAAAGCTGTGACGTATTGGTGCAGAGAGATAGTCAAATTAAACTGAACAGACAGCTCAGAAACAGATCCATGAGTTTATGGAAACTAGATGAATAACAGAGGTAGCATTACAGATTAGTGGGGAAAGGATTTGCTGTTCAATAAGCAGTGCCAGAAAGATTCATTATCTATATGAAAAAAAATTAGAATACCATATGCAAAATCAATAGTAGATTAAAGCCCTAAAAGTGAAAAACAGAACTTTAAAAAATATCTTTATGTCCTTGAGATAGTGATTTCTTAAACAAGATAGAGAAAACACTTTGATTGATAAGTTGACTGTATTAAAACTGAAAGCTGCTTTTTAATGAAAACTATCTTTAATGGAGTTAAAAAGACAAACCACAGATGAGAGAAGATATCTGCAAGGCATATAACTGATAAAGGATTTGTATGTTGGGTATATAAAGGATACCTATAAATCAATACGAAAAAGATAATCCAGTTTTACAAATAAGAAAGGATATTGTGTAGATAACATTACTGGCCCCAGTTCATCACCCCCTACCAACATGCACACACTTTGTTGTATGACTTTGCAGTTCTTCTCACTAACAGACCAGGGGATATTTCTCCCTTTTGGCCATGTGATTTGCTTTGGTCTATTAGAATATGTGACAGTGTGGCAGTTACAAGCCTAAGCCTTAAGAGACCTCATGTATCTCCTCTTGGGCTTTTATACTTCAGCCATTGTTGTGAGAGGAAATTGTCTGGGCTGGCCTACTAGTCCCAGGAGGAAGATGTAAGACCACGTAATAACACAGCCACTTTAGACAAGCTGCCCCATCCAACCCAAAGGCACTAAGCTAAATAAATACTATTGTATAACATTGTTTTTGTGGTTAGCTGTTATTCAGTGTTACTTGACAACATTGTAATGAGCAAGGAAATTCACTTAATCATGGTCAACAAACATTAAAAGTTGTTCAGTCCATACAAATAAAAGCAATAGCATACCATTGCATATCCATAAGATTGGCAAAATTTAAAAGTCTGATAATATTAAGTGTTGGCAAAAATTGAGAAGTAGAAATTGATATATACCATTAGTGGGAGTGCACACCTAAAAAGCAGGTGACATGATTCTGGCCATTGAGTTGCAGGATGTGGCATCTGGAAGAACTTTTTTTTTTTCCTGATAAAAAAGAAAATAAGACTGGGCTGGTAATTGCCTTTTGTCTTTTTGTCTTCTTCCTGCCAGGAATATGGACATGAGACTGCAGATGGGGCACTCATCTTGCAGCATGAGGTGTTTTAATTTCATTACTTATATTTTTCATATATTAAATTCATTTGATTCCTCTTCAAACGTACCTCTTCTTTTTTTTCCTTTTCTTATGGATAATAATAATAAAATAAAAGGAGAATAGCTAAAATTTGTGAAGTACTTACTACATGCCAAACACTGTTTTGAGTGGTATATGTACATCAACTCATTCAATCCTCACAATAATCCTATGAAATAAGTGCTATTTTTGGTTCCACTTTACAGATAAGGAAACAGCAATACAAAGGTTAAATACATTGCCCAGGTTCACACAGCTAGTTAAGTGATAGCACTAGAATTCCAATCAAGCTACCTGGTGCTAGTGTCTGTGCTCATAACTATGTGCTAGTCTACATCACCTTTTATCTTTGATCATTTTAAACATACTTATTTAATAGCCTATTAGAGTTTTGTACTATTTTTCTCAAATTCTTGGGGTTCTAATTCTCTGCTTGTTATGCCTGCTGATTCTTCTTTATAAAGAACAATTGCCTTGTGTATTTTAATATTTTTGACTCATTCATTCAACAGCATTGATTGAGCAGCTGTTGTTTGCTCAAGTGCTGTTCAAGGAGCTGGGAATATATAAGTAAACAAAACAGGCAAACTGTGCTCTCTTGGACCTTAAATTCTAGTAGGAGAAAACAAAGAGTAAATGAGAAAGGGGACGGAGAGTGGGAGGAGGTGCCTACATGGAATGGTAAAGGGGGCTTCCCTGGTGGTGCAGTGGTTAAGAATCCACCTGCCAATGCAGGGGACACGGGTCTGGGAAGATCCCACATGCCACGGAGCAACTAAGCGCGTGCACCACAACTACTGAGCCTGCACTCTAGAGCCCGTGCTCCACAACAAGAGAAGCCACCACAGTAAGCCTGCGCACTGCAACGAAGAGTAGCCCCTGCTTGCCTCAACTAGAGAAAGCTCGCGCACAGCAACGAAGACCCAACGCAGCCAAAAATTAACTAATTAACTAATTTTAAAAGAATGGTAAAGGAAAGCCTTTATTTAAATTAATTTATTTTAATTAATTAATTTTTTAAAAAGAACGGTAATGGGAGAAGAAATCTTCTCCCTTCATTCTTCACCTGGCTAATGGTAAAGGAAATGGTAAAGGATAAGGTGACATTTGAGCAGAGTCCTAGAAAATGTGAGAATGTGAGCTATGTGTATATCTGGAGGAAGCATTTCCAAGCAGAAGGCATAGCAAGTACAAGGCTGCATGACAGGAACATGCCTTGAATGTTTGGGAACAAGCAGAGGTCTTTGGAGCTGGAATGCAGTGTGTGAGGGGTAGAGCAGAAGGGATGCGGGCAGAGAGGTTCCTGGAGGGGCAGGATGCAGATGGTGTAGGTCATGAGAAGAACTTTGGGGTTGGGTGGGGAACCTTTCTTTGGAGAGTTTTGTGCAGAGGGGTAACATGATTTCATTCGTGTTTCAGAAGCGTCACCATGGCTGCTGTATTCAGACTAGACTGAAGTTGCAAGGAGACTAATTAGGAGGCTGTTGATAATAGGTGATGGAGTGAAGTGGTAACAGCAGTAGCACAGAAGTGGTAGGATTTTGGATTTGTTTTGAAGGTAAAGCTGACAACACACAGTCAAAGATGACTCTTCATGTTTTTGGTCTAAATAAGTGGAATGGAGTTACCATTTCCTGAGATGGATAGGACTATAGGAAAGGCAGGTTTAAGATGAGGATGAATGAAGAGTGGTTTGGGATCTGTTGAGCTCAGGATGCCTATTAAACATCTAAGTGGAGATGCAGATAAACAGATAATTTGAGTCTGAGGTTCAGGGAAGAGGTCAGGGGCTAGATATGTAAAATGGTATTTAAAGCTATGAGACTGGATGGGCTCACCTAGGGAATGATATAAGTAGAGGAGAGGTCTGAGCCCTGAGGCCCGCGACATTCCAGCTGTAGGGGAGAAAAAATTTTCCTTGACCTTCTTCCGGGCTGTGTCTGAAAATCAAACTAACAGATTAGCAGGAGAAATGCATACAAACTTACTCAATATAAATTTTACATGACACAGAAGGCTGCATAAGGAAATGAAGGCCCGAAGAGACAGACCTGAGTATTTTTATGCTAGGCTTGGTGAAGAGTGGAGAGTCGTGGAAGAATGTGGTAGAATAAGGAGTAAGAGGTAAGGTTAGAAAACTGGGGCACACCCAGCAAAGCCTGTTTGTTCAGAGTCTTCTCAGCGTCCCTTTGTCTTCTGAGATAAGGAGGCTCCTTTCCTCTGGGTATAGGGTGGACACCTCTCACCTGAGGGTTTTGTGATCTGTTGCAGTGGAAAAGGGAGGGGGTGTCAGAGTGACCTTCCTGCTTCTGCTGTTTACTCAGACTCCTTCAGTTCAAAATACTCAGTATGCCAAGGTGCCATCTTGGGGGGTAGCATGTCCTGAATCCCAAAGCACTTAGAGATTAGACAAGGAAGAGCCAGGAGAGGAGACTGAGGAGTGAGCAGTAGAAGAACCATGAAGGAGTGGTGTCCTGGCAGCCAAGTAAGTGCAACAAGTGTTTGAAAGGATGAAAAGAGTGATCCACTGTGTCAGTAAAATGAGGACAAAGAAGTGACCATTGGATTTGACAACATGCAGGTTACTAATGATCTTTCAAAAAATGGGTTTTGATGGATGGGGATGGAAACCTGATTAGAATGGGAGAAGTGAAGATAGCAAATGAAAAAACCAAGACAAAAAACTCTTTCAATGAACTGTGTGTAAAGGGAGCAGAGAAATGGAGTTGTAGCCAGAAATAGATGTGAAATCAAGGGGAGTTTTAAAGATAGGCCATATTAGACATCATGGTGGTACAATATTGGAAATGATCCACTCTGTACAGAGACGGGAATGACTGAGTTCAGTTTAAGCAGAGCTTATTTCCCACCTGGCCTGGGTTCTGAGAGCTTCCCTCCTGAGCAGTTTGGCATTTGCTTCTGCAAGGTGTCCCCACAGACACCACCAGCCCAGGACTAATTCTCATGGTAATTTTTTAGTTTAAGGTTTCCCACACCAAGCAGGTAAAATAAATTTGGACTCCAGAACCTCACAAAGCACAACCTTGGGTTTGATATCTCACCTAGGGATTTTTTTCTTCCCAACTAAGGCCCTGCAAACTTTCTTTGCCTTTTCCCTGGACTTCGGGGCAAAGTTTACTAGTCCTTTTTCATTACGGTTGAATCCTTAGAGAGTTCCAGTTTCTGTTACTGATTAAAAACCGGAGCCCATGTTGCTGCCCCAGCAGCTCAGCCATACAGTTTAAAGCCTTGGCAGTATTTAGCCAGCATCTCTAGAGATTTGTGACAGCAAAGTTTCAGCACTTTCTAGACCACCATTTTGCTGGAATCAGAAATCTTCTCCCTTCATTCTTCACCTGGCTAATTCCTAGTCATCTTTGAGGTCTCAGCTTAAATGTGACTTCTTGGAGAGGTATTCCCTAACCCTCTCCATCCCAATCTAAACTAGTTCACCTTTTTATACTAAGAGCACGCTCCTTCTGTCTTAGCACTTAACTTGTCATTTATAACTTCATATGAGTATTTGTTTCAAGCTGGTACCCGGCTAGATTAAAAACTACATGGAGGCAAGAATCAAGCCTGTTTAGTTCACCATATATAGCAGAAGGCCTGATTTATAGAAGATGCTCAATCAGGTTCAGTGACTGAACAAATAATTGTCTAAAAATGTAATAACTAACTAAGAGTAGAGTCTTACATGATATCCTGAAACCCATTATCTTCTGTGTCTTGGAGACGATATTCTCTAAGGAGAAAGTGTTTTTAATGGAAAAAGGACAGAGGTTTCTGACTGTCATTTTACTTGACTCAGAGAAGCAGTGTTACTCCGATTTTTGGTAACCACTGTTTCTTTTCCTCTTTAGAATGGAGATCTCCTCTCATCAGTCTCACCTCCTGCAACAACTGAATGAGCAGCGCAGGCAGGATGTATTTTGTGACTGCAGTATTCTGGTTGAAGGAAAGGTCTTTAAAGCCCATCGAAATGTATTATTTGCTAGTAGCGGCTACTTTAAAATGCTTCTTTCCCAGAACTCCAAGGAGACAAGTCAGCCAACCACAGCAACGTTTCAGGCTTTCTCCCCTGACACTTTTACAGTTATCCTGGACTTTGTCTATTCCGGCAAGCTCTCTCTCACAGGTCAGAATGTCATAGAAGTGATGTCCGCTGCTAGCTTCCTTCAGATGACTGATGTCATTAGTGTATGTAAGACCTTTATTAAATCTTCATTAGACATTAGTGAAAAAGAAAAGGATCGCTATTTCAGCCTTTCGGATAAAAATGCCAGTTCTGATGGTATAGAACGCTCCTCTTTTTATAGCGGTGGCTGGCAAGATGAAAGCAGTTCTCCACATTCTCACCTAAGCCCAGATCAAGGAACAGGTATAAGTGGGAAATCTTGGAGTAAGTATAATTACCATCCAGCCTCCCAAAGGAATACTCAACAGCCTCTGGCCAAGCATGAACAAAGGAAAGATTCCATTAAAAAATCCAAACATTTGAGGTTGTCACAGCCTTCTGAAATGGCTCATTATAAGTCAAGCAAACGAGAAGCACGAACATCTGATTCTTCCAGCCACATCTCGCAATCTGAAGAACAGGCACAAATGGATGCGGAAATGGACTCTACTCCTGTTGGCTATCAGTATGGTCAAGGATCCGATGTCACATCAAGAAGTTTTCCAGGTACCCAGAAAGAGAATCAGTCCCCTCAGTCAGGTTCCAAGACTCTGATGTAAATCAATCCTATCTCAACCTGCCCTTACTTTTAGGTGTTATGGGAAGTTGAAACAAGTGATTTTTTTTTTTTTTTTTTTTTTTTTTTTTTTGCCGTATGCGGGCCTCTCACTGTTGTGGCCTCTCCCATTGCGGAGCACAGGCTCCAGACGCGCAGGCTCAGCGGCCATGGCTCATGGGCCCCCAGGCGCTCCGCGGCATGTGGGATCTTCCCGGACCGGGGCACGAACCCGTGTCCCCTGCATTGGCAGGCGGACTCTCAACCACTGCACCACCAGGGAAGCCCCAAGTGATTTTTTTTAAGTCATACTTCTCTAATGAAATCTATGCATAAAACACAAATTTTAAAAATTATAATACTGGATAAATTTAATGAAGTCAAAACAATAGAGTTCTGAGGGTCAGAAACCCATGAATTTCGAAACCTGCTTATCTGTGGGCAATTAGATTACTGTTAAATGTAAAGCTCTTTTGTAAAGTGGTTCAATCCTTAAGACACATATTTTCACTTTATTTTTTAAAATTTTATATTGGAGTATAGTTGATTAACAATGTTGTGTTAGTTTCAGGTGTACAGCACACTTTGCTGTACAGTTATACATCATATTCAGTTATATATCATATTTTCACTTTAAATAGTTTACTTTTTTTTTTTTTGCGGTACGCGGGCCTCTCACTGTTGTGGCCTCTCCCGTTGCGGAGCACAGGCTCCGGACGCGCAGGCTCAGCGGCCATGGCTCACAGGCCCAGCCGCTCCGCAGCATGTGGGATCTTCCCGGACCGGGGCACGAACCCATGTCCCCTGCATCGGCAGGCGGACTCTCAACCACTGCGCCACCAGCGAAGCCCTACTTTTTTTTCTGAGTATTCACTCAGGAGCAGTATTTTTATACAGAAAAGTTAAATAGAGCAACCATACATATTGGTAAAGGTTCACAGACCCAGTATCAAAAAGAAATTAAACTAAATCTGATTTTATTAAGATATAAATACATAATTTTAAAAAACTTAACTAATACAACATATAATATTGATACTGTATCTCTGTACCACCATGAGGCATCTCATTTTTATCATAGTAGTAAAATGCAGAGATATTATTGGAGGCTGATAGTTTCAAAGTAGAGAACAGAGATTAGAAATGTATATCATCCAGTTCCCCCCACCAATTAATCAGTTAGCAAATTTGCTTAATATTTTACATGTGAATTTAAAGAAAAATTATGATAAAATTAAACTCTTGCAGAGTATAAGATTTAGATGACAATTATACTCCAATAAGGATGTTAAAAAAAGAAAAAAAGATTTAGTTGATATATTTAAGTTTTTTAATTTTAGAAAATTTCCAAGTATATATAAAAGTAGAGTAGTCTAATTAACCGCCATGCACCCGTTACCCAGTCCCACTCATGACCAGTCTTGTTTCATTTGTACCTCTGCCCCCGACCACTCCCATTTTTAAGCAAATCTCAGACATCATGTTTTCATGTGTAAATATTTCAGAATGTGTCCCTAAAATATAGTCTTAGAAAAAAAACTACAATACCATTATTATCATACCTAAACAAAATTAACAAGTCCTTAATATCACTAAAAGCCAATCAATATTCACATTTCCCTGGTTGTGTAAATTTGAAAATAATTTGGTTATAGATAACATATTTAAAAGTAATAGGCAACCTGATTGATTTTTACTAATCACATTTTCCTGTAGGATACTAACATGAAAATACATGAAACTGTATCATATTATAAAAGCTTTCTGAAAATGCTGAGGCACTCTACCATTGACCAAGGCAGACAGAAATAACAGCAAAAATGGGAAATCTCTGTTGCATTTTAAAACAGCAACAAAGTTATCCTTTGTTGGGCTTTGCACTTTTGTAACTCTAGGTTATTTAAATCTAACTTCAATAATGAACAGCTGAACTTAACTGCTGTTAAATTGAGAAGGTTTGCCTCCAACCACAACTAACATTTTGAATATGTGTGAGTTTTAAAACAAACGATTAAAGATCCTTGACACTTTTTAACCTTTAAAAGAAAAGCAGTACAGCTGTATGAAAAGTAAGAGCAAGGGGGTTCAGACATCTGGTGTGTGTGCTTGGCTGCGGAGCCAATGGGGTGAAGCTACCATCTGTGGGATTATGACTGAATGCCTGCGAGTCAGATTCCTGCCCAGGTGGAACGATTAAAAAGATTTTTTTAAAGAAAAGTTAAGAGCGGGGGGCGGGGGTGATAAACCCATGTAAATAAAACAAGTTACTTAAAAGCGTAAAGACCCTGGATTGTGTCTGTAGTTTTAAAATCTAGTAGTACTACTTCTTTACTTAAATCTAGTGACTCTATGCCATTAAATAAAAAGATGAGTGGGACAGTCTAAATCTACCCAGGCTTTGTAAATATATCAAATCCTGAAGGTACGGTTCTATACTTAGGATTACACTGACAATCTAGTCTTTATAAAATTTCTTCCTTCTCCTTGTTGCCTACCTTTCCGAGATTGGACTCTCCAGCCCCTTTTGGATTCTTGATGTTATCAGAACGGTGATTATGAACTTTACGGTGACTTAATCAAACTGTCTCTTGACAGATGACCTGCCCAGGATGAGGTTCAAGTGCCCGTACTGCACACATGTGGTGAAGCGGAAGGCAGACCTCAAGCGCCACCTTCGTTGTCACACAGGAGAAAGGCCCTATCCCTGTCAAGCTTGTGGGAAAAGATTTAGCCGGCTAGACCATCTAAGTAGCCATTTTCGAACAGTATGTATATGATTTTTCATCATTTTACTTTTTAGGAAATACATGCATTTATCTGCTTAGGATAATCTAGTTCACTGAGGAAAATCTTTTCACACAACTATGCAATATTAAACAATTTTTCCAATTTAATGTTTTACTTTGCACATAATGCATACTTTTATATATTTTAAATTTTTATTTATTTTTTTATTTTTGGCTGTGTTGGGTCTTTCGTTGCTGCACATGGGCTTTCTCTAGTTGCGGCAAGCGGGGACTACTCTTCTTTGCAGTGCGCGCTTCTCATCGTTGTGGATTCTCTTGTTGTGGAGCACGGGCTCTAGAGCGCAGGCTCAGTAGTTGTGGTGCACGGGCTTAGCTGCTCCACAGCATGTGGGATCTTCCCAGGCCAGTGCTCAAACCCTTGTCCCTTGCATTGGCAGGCAGATTCTTAACCACTGCGCCACCAGGGAAGCCCCATATTTTTTAAAATAGGTTTTTTTTTCTCCTCTGAAACCTTGAAATAAGAGATATTCTTTTGAATATCCATTTCAATTCACTTAAAATCTATTATTTTTATATCCCGGTTTTTTCAGAGCCAAAGACAATGTAAACTTTTAAAATGTTTAAAACTTTTTAAATGTCTATGTCAGAATCACCACTTCAGATATTAAGCATCTGCTAGTGATTCTTGAATCCTTATCTGGTAGGTTGTCAGTCTAGTTTCTGCTGTCTGACCTCTCTCCACTACAGCCTCTTTCTAGTGTCTCTCCAGTTTCTCTGGTCTCCTGAAGGAATGGAGTGAGATGGGCAATAGGGCGACTCTCAATCAAGGACTGGACTGTCAGCAGTCAGAAAAATCTCAGGGAATTTTCTGTTCAGTGCTCTGGTGGTTTAATAAGGTAGTGATGGGACGTCCCTGGTGACATTGGTAGTGACATTGGAATTATTCTGCTGTTCATCTTGCAACAAAAATTTTTTCCAAAATTGATGTTCTACTTTTATTTCATTTATAAGAGCTCCTTTTAATTTGGAAGGGTATTGGTCACTTGATGCATTGCTTTCTAGGGATTCATCCAACAAATATATATTGAGCACCTACTATGTGCCAGACCCTTTTCTAAGAGCTAGGTATACGGCAGTGAGCAAAACAAACTCTCTGCCTTCATTAATCTCTGAAGCTAATTTAAAAGTTAAAATAACCTTTTATTATTACAAAAGCAATAAGTATGCATTATAAAAACTACGAAAATAGACGTAAGAATAAGAAAATTAAAATATCATATTTTTACCACCCAGATATTACCATTCTTAACACTTTATCATGTGCATTTATTTTTTTTTAACCAAAATGATATCATACTGTATATGCTATTTTGTAACCTGCTTTCTTTTTTTGTTTTTAGATTTATTTATTTTATTCATTTATTTTTGGCTGCATTGGGTCTTCGTTGGTGCACGTGGGCTTTCTCTTGTTGTGGCGAGCGGGGGCTACTCTTCCTTGCGGTGCACAGGCTTCTCATTGCGGTGGCTTCTCTTGTTGTAGAGCACAGGCTCTAGGCGTGCAGGCTTCAGTAGTTGTGGCACACGGGCTCAGTAGTTGTGGCTCGTGGGCTCTAGAGTGCAGGATCAGTAGCTGTGGCGCACGAGCTCAGTTGCTCCGCGGTATGTGGGGTCTTCCCAGACCAGGGCTCAAACCCGTGTCCCCTCCATTAGCAGGCGGATTCTTAACCACTGCGCCACCAGGGAAGCCCCTGTAACCTGCTTTCTTTAGTGAATAATCTCTACCTTTCCATCTCAATAAAATTTTATGTGTTACACAGTTCAAATTTACCTATAGTTTCCTAAAATACCACTTATAGCTGGTGTGTCCAAGCCAGAATCCAATCCAGAACTCATCTCATTGTTAGATCCCTTAAATATGTTTTTGAGCTAGCATAGTTACCTACCCGCCCCTGCCACCCCCCAACCTTTTTAAAAATAACATTGACTTACTGAAGATATTGAGCCAATTGTTTTACAAAATATCCTACCTCTGGATTTCTCTGCTTGCTTCTACATGGTGTCATCTTTAGCTTGTTCTTTTATCACCCCCTGCATTTTCCGAAAACGAGAAGTTTTATCTAGAGGCTTAATGGATTCAAGTTAAATACTTTCATCAAAGACAAAATTGTATGTTTCATATTGTGTCACATTAGGAGACACATCATATCTGGTGGACCCATCATTCATGTTGTTACAATTGATCACTGGATTAGGGTGATGATACTATGATCCCACCATTGCATTGTAATTAGAAAGGAATCTCTGCGTAACTATTTTGGTATTATATGACTATCCATTTCCCCATGAACTATTCATTTAATAGTATTAATACCAATTAGTAATCTCTGTCCAAATTATTAATTTTACTTGGAGTTGTGGAATGATTTACTAGTATTACCCTTCCTTCTATATGATTAGCTGGAATTCTATAAAGTAAAGCTTTCCTTCATCACCTGGGGCTACTTTGGTTACTTTGAAATAGGGTTCCTGCAGGAGAAGCAAGATAAATGTTTAATTATTTCCCTTTAACCACCAATTTTCAAAGTGAAGAGTGATTTAATAGTAGTCTCAAATGGTATATGAGTTTTTTCTGGCTTTGTTTTTTTAAATAGCATATGTTCTCATGAATTTTCATTGGTTCATTATGTTTGGATCCATAACAATTATTATTTTTTTGATACTCAAAATTTCAAATTTGTGCAGTGGGGACCTTTGAAGCTGGCTCTTGTGTCCTTTTGTCACAACTCCATTAAATTTTCAGTGCTCTTGTTCTCTGGCTCCAAAAGAGCCCTAGGCTCATCTTGTACTTCCCCCGCCACAAAACTGGAATCAGCCATTTCTCAAAGGAGCTTTGGTACCTCTTAGCAGGGAATGAAATTAGAAACCAAAATTTGGACACGCAGGGTGCTCATTGTTATTAGGGTATCCTTTTTAGATTGTTTCTGAGCTAGAAGGTATATATTTTTAAAATAGTGAGTTCATGATGATATTTTCAGTTTTAACATTACAGTGTTTCACTTAATTTCTTTGTCTTCATAACTGTATTGGATTTGGAGGGGGATGAACATGAATCTGTGTCAGAACTTTGTAATAAAAACAGTGCCACAAAAAAAAAAAAAAAAAAAAAAACAGTGCCACATAGGATAACCATAATATTGATTCTATCTCAGGAGAAATAAAGGTACACTCAAATTATGTACTTTCAACATTTACTGATTAATATGTCAGTGGTTAAGCAGAAGATAATAACTGTACTGAGTGGTAGTCCCATACATTTTCTTAGATATTTTACCAGACTGCTTTAGTTCTCTTGGGTTTTTTGACTATTTGTGTTTGGTGGCCCACTTTCATACCATTCTGACATTATCTAAATGAATATGCCATAAACATTAATTCAGCATATATAGTTAATTATATGTAATAATTTTTAGATTAGAATCTATAATCTATTGCTCTGACAGCTATTGAACAAAGTTACTAACTATAATATACAATTATTCATCAATTACAACTTCTTCCCAAAGCATTTCACACATATTAACTCATTTGGTCCACAGAACCTGAGTTGTATCCCTATTAGTAATAACGGAGCAGTTAGGAATAATAATAGACTGATATGTAGCAGAACCACCATAGTGGTTGTTTATAACCAGTGTCCATTCTGATAGTCAGGCTTCTGTTCTGTTTGGGTGGTGCCCATACCTTACCAGTTGTTAAATATTTTGACAGTCACCTGGAAGCAGGTTTATAATGTTTTAAGTTACTTGCTTCAAGATAACATGGTTATTAAATGACAAAAGCAGGACTAGAACCCAAGCTTTCCAATTCCTAGTCCAGTCTTCTTTCTATTAGATCTTTCATTAATAAAAGTGGCAATAATCCTTATATTGAAAAATATTTTTTGATAAATTTAAATTTGGGACAATATTTTTTCTTTCTCTAGCGAAATAACACAATATTAGTATTCAAATGAAATGAGTTTTTTCTCCTGAATTAAGATATGTAAAGTCCTGGGCTTCCCTAGTGGCGCAGTGGTTGAGAGTCCGCCTGCCGATGCAGGGGACATGGGTTCGTGCCCCGGTCTGGGAAGATCCCACATGCCGCAGAGTGGCTAGGCTCGTGAGCCATGGCCGCTGAGCCTGCGTGTCCGGAGCCTGTGCTCCGCAACGGGAGAGGCCACAACAGTGAGAGGCCCACGTACCGCCAAAAAAAAAAAAAAAAAGATATGTAAAGTCCTTAGAAAAGTATATGGCAGATATTAAGTGTTTGCGATAATTTTGTATTCTGGGAATGTGTCCCTTGTTACCTCAGATATAAAAATATTATTGGATTAAGGGATATGTGAAATTATTAAGTATGTAATATTAATCATAAAAACATAGTAGACATTATTTAGAGAAAGCTGGTATTTAATATTTCTGTGACATTAATTTATCACCAAAACCTGTGATTTTTTTCTAATAACTAGATGTTAATTTAATACTAATGCTTGGCTTTGAACATTTTAAATTTATGAATTGGTACTTAGAATATCAAACTGTTCTGCTTTTGAAAAATCTTTTTTTATCACTATTTAAATCTCTACACAGATTCACCAGGCATGCAAACTCATCTGCAGAAAATGCAAACGCCATGTGACTGATCTAACAGGTCAAGTGGTACAGGAAGGAACCAGGCGCTACAGACTCTGTAATGAGTGCCTTGCTGAAGTTGGCATAGACAGCCTCCCCATTGATTTGGAAGCTGAACAGCATCTTATGTCCCCATCAGATGGAGATAAGGATTCCAGATGGCACTTGGGTGAGGATGAGAATAGATCATACGTGGAGATTGTAGAGGATGGGTCTGCTGATCTGGTCATACAACAGGTTGATGATAGTGAAGAAGAAGAAGAAAAGGAAATAAAGCCCAACATCAGGTAGCTGGGGTGTGAACCAACAGATCTGGCATGTCTGCAACTTACATTGACTTCCCATAACTCTCTCTTTCCATGGTCAGAGTCTGGTTAACAAATTATCAGACTGACCTGAAAGTAATGACCTGATACCATTTGCATGCTTTCTGAACAGACCATTGTATCCATTCTGAACTTTGTTGCCCTAAAATCTGTTGCTGCACTGGAAAGAAAGAAAGACCTAGCTTGAGTTGGCATGATGGATGAACAATTAATCCTCTTACTTTTATTACAGAGATACCTTTTTTTTTAATATTGGAAGATCTACTTAGTGAACTTTTTTCAAAGAAAATATTTTAAATAAATTCACCACAACCAAACTGTATATAAGATAATTTCAAGGTGTTTCAAAAACATATAAACTACCACTATTGAATTTTCACAGGGAACCAGGTAAGAGCACATTTAAGGGTCTGGCACCCTACCTGACTAAACTAATTAGTCCATTACCTTCAGACTGAAAATGACCTATCATTATTCCAATAATTATGGCAGAAAACAAACCTAAACTGTTTGAAATCATTCATATTTGAAACTTTTGTCATTAAGTTAAAAATTACTCTTATGTAGTCAGTGTTTAAAAAGAACAAACTCTAAAATAGAAGCTGATCAGAGATTATATACAGACATCACTTTCTTAAAGCAGGAAACTAATACTGTCAAGGTAGTTTTCTGAGGATCTGTCTATATAGCTGTCTTCCTCTCCAGAGAAAAAAAGAAAACTGGAGGTTCTTACCGGTTCTTAAGATTAATTTCCTCCATTTATATACTACTATATTACTTATAAAGTGCTCTTTCACACATCTCCCCACCTAATCAGCAAGGTCAATAGTATTGTCTCTGATTTACAAATGAGGAAATTAAGGTCAGAAAGTTTAAGTGGTGGGACTGGTAACTGGACAGGTTTTGATTTTAAACAGTCCTCTTTCAACTGCCTCTCCCTGGATAGTCCCCTGAAATGGTGAAGAAGTGAAGTCAAACCTCACCAATCTGCAATTATTATAAAAAGAAGCCTATGAGAATTAGAAAGTATGAAAGAAGAGGAATTTAATCACCTTCAACAACATATAATATCTTGAACTAGAGTTATTCAAGTAGTGCTAAGTAATGTCCCTATAGTACCTATTGACATTTTATGTTATTTATATATAAATTCTATATATAAAACTATTTGAACACATTATTCTCCTAAGTTCTTTAAGCAGTTTATATAATTTATATATAATTCTTCAAAACAAACTTTTCTACTAGAATACAAAATTAAGTTTTAACTCCTCCCCTATATGAATTATGAAACATTCCAAAATTACAGTCAAATTGGAGATGCATTATTTTAGTTGTAAAGATAAAATCTAAATACTAGAAGAACTGTTCATAAAGGTCTTGGCAAGTTATCCCAATTAAGCTTGTTTTAATTTTGATAGAGGCTCCATGTATTATACTGTATTTTTAACTGCCATGACATACCTCAAGATCCTTTTTATGTTATTTTCTCTTATTCTTTAATTAATGATTGTCCTTAATACCAATTTGTGGGCCAAAATGGTTAATTTCTTTAAGTTTTTTTTATAAATAGATGAATAACCACTTTGTTTTATGGTACCTAATTCTGAGATTTTTTTCAAGATTCCCCTGATGGTAAATTTCCAATTGCTTCAAGACCGGATAGTGTGCATTGAGTTCATTGTCTCCCAACATGACCATTCCTGAGTCAGGAGTCTTAACAATTACATTGTTCCAAATGAGGGAGGGAACACTTGTCATTCTTTAGTCTCACCAGAGGGTGATAACATCTTTCAAAATTGTAATCCGATTTTTAATCATTGGAACCAATAGGAAAAATGACTGACTTGAGCTTTATTTATAGAAATGAAGTTGTGCTTGCATGTGTATACTCTAACGCACTTTAGTCTATGATCTAAATGTTCTTTGATGCTACTATATTCTGCATGCAAACATCAGCATGATTGTCAGCAAGGTCCACTGAACACAGTGCCACCAGCACTTGTAGAGCCTTATCAGAAATAATGCTTTCTCATAATTGTTTATAACAAGCATCAAGCAATCCCCACAAAACAGCTATGAAATTCACCAAACTAGACAGTGCATCTGTTCTATCATTTTAGTATCATAAAAGAACATACGTGACATGTTTGTAAGTTGTAAATAATAACTCCAGTATCATCATATTTATCTAAGACTTTAGAGACCAATTCTTTTCTAGAGCGTAACTATTAATGGTTTCTAAGAAAACTGAATTCTTTGGCTCTTAAATGTGGGAAAATATTACATAGGGGTATAATCTGTTAATATAAGCTTTATTTATGCCAATTTTTTTTGTTTTTTGTTTTTTGTTTTTTTTTTTTGCGGTACACGGGCCTCTCACTGTTGCGGCCTCTCCCATTGCGGAGCACAGGCTCCGGACGCACAGGTTCAGCGGCCATGGCTCACGGGCTCACGGGCCCAGCCGCTCCGCGGCATGTGGGATCTTCCCGGACGGGTGCACGAACCCGTGTCCCCTGCATCGGCAGGCGGACTCTCAACCACTGCGTCACCAGGGAAGCCCTTTTTCTTTTTAATGTTAGGAAAATAATGGAAGTTGGTTAGACCAAAGTTTGCTCTTACAAGAATGCTGTTTTATCAGCTTCTGAACACCCTTCTAAATCTATGGTCCTCAAGATCCGGTTGATAAGATGAAGTTTTGCAAAATATAGCACCACTGAGTCATGCCTACTGTCTGGAGGAAGCAAAATTGACTAGGCCAGTGGGTTAAAAGATTTTTTTTTACCCAAGAAACCCCTTCTTCAAATGAATTGTTTCATAGAGAAGTTCAACATTTAAGGAAACTCTAAAGGACAGAGCTGCTCTGGTTTAAGCTCCCTACAAACCTTTCCCCAGACACTGCAGAGCTCAGGAGTCCAGCACTGAAAACCTTGGGCTGTATCACTTTTTGAATTCCCTTTGAGCATTACAGTCTCACTTCATTACTCCTGTTACTCCTTGCACTTATAAGCTGGTAACCATAGAGCAGCAAATCACATCTTTACAAGGTTCCTTCTATAGTTATCATATATCTTAAGACCTTTTTAAGAACAAATTTTTCAATATTGTATGTCTGAGTGATGAAATCAAACACAGTTACTGCTTTTATGTGGCCAAGTTACTGCTTAATGGATGAAAAGTTTAGTGTTTCAGTTACTTATGAGCTCAGAACTCAATTCGTTAGTTATTTTGCTGAGTCATGCTAAGATATATTGAAATTTCCACTCATATTGGTTATATATGTTTGGAGTCCTAAAATTAATACTATGGAAAAATCACTAAAAACAGTACAGCATAAGATGTGTTTAACTGGGAAGGGTGATAACAGTAGGTACTGGAGGACCAAACTTTAGATTATAAATGGAAAGTTCTAAGTTATTTTATATTAGAGTGGATCAGTATTACTATTTATCATTTATATAGCATTTTATATTTGCAAAGTATTTAATAATTTTTATGTTATTCTTTACATATCTATGAAATAGGACATTTATCACATGAAAGGTAAAGAAACTGAGGCACAGAACAGTAAAGCAACCTGCCTAAGACAACCCAGTGAAACAGTGGCAAAAATAGGAATTAGAATGATCAGATTTTCTGAATCCTAGAATATCAGCTTAAATCACTGAGGTGTGTTGTGTATTACTCTATTTTATAAGATGAGTTTATACAAATTACAGTCAATTGTTTTAAAGCTGACGTCATTGTATGTGGATAAATCCTATACAGAATAAATATTATGTAAAGGATGTGACTTTGGTTACACGAGTTTCAATGATAAAAATTCAGGTTGTCACACAAGTGGCATTATTTAGCCAATTTTATATATTGTGAAGTATAATTAATATTTTATTTTGATACAGGAGTTTCTCAACTATTCATGCCAATTGAGCCATGAATAGAACAGAAAAATGAAATCCACAGAGAATCTATAAACTTCATTTTCTAACTTATCAGCCTTCTCCCTGAAGTACCTGTGTTAATGCCAATGAAAAGTGAAATATGTTAATAAGCCACACACAGGAGAAGCCAGGGGACTCTTAATTATTATTTTGTTTGGCTGCACTGGGTCTTCGTTGTGGCGTGTGGGCTTCTCTCTAGTTGCAGTGCGTGGGTTCTCTAGTTGTGGCACGCCAGCTCAGTAGTTGCTTAGTTGCCCCACGGCCTGTGGGATCTTAGTTCCCTGACCAGGCATCAACCCCCTGTACCCTGCATTGGAAGGCAGATTCTTAACCACTGGACCACCGGGGAAGTCCCGGGACTCTTAACTTTTAAATGCAAAATATTTTGAAATGTATTTACTTAAAAGCATGATAAACACTTTTCCCTGCCTCTTTTAATTTTCTTCACACCAGCAAAAGCCATTGGTACTTCATCATCTTTAGATAGGAAACCAGTGACCAGGGTAATGCCAGTCATCTCTTTACCTTTGGGCTTGATTAGATCATTTGCAAACATTATTAAAGACAACTTGTAAAGTATATCTAAGAACTGATTATACTTTACTTCACTCTTTTGGATTTCTAGATACACAGATCCATTATATAGTTTCTTGATTTTCCCACTGGGAAAATCTTTTAATTCCTTGTTGATATTATTTACAACTACTTAATTCTTTTATTGAGTAAATTATTTTATTCAGCCTATAAGGGAAAAAAATGGAACATTTTTACCTAGATAGTAGTTCTCAACCTTGGCTGCACTTGAGAATCACTTGTGGAAATTTCAAAAATACAGATGCCTAAGTAAAGCAGAATCTCTGGCAGATGGGGCCTGGATACATTTTTTTTTAATCTTTCCAGTGTCTTTTATGTGCAAAATAGGTCCCCTAGTCAAGGTTTCCCTTTTTCTCCCCAGATAGATAGATGCTAAAGTTGGGCAGTGGAACCATTTCACATTCCAGTCCACTGGTTCGCAACCCTATCATTAAGGAAAAAAAATTAAAATATGGTTGCCCAGTCCAAGAAAATATTAATTTTTGTGAAATTTTAAGATATTGTGTATGCCCCCTCATCTAAGCTTTTTATTAGGGTCAAATAGTATGGACACTAAATTAAAATAGCCCATTTTTACTTTGAGATGTATTTGCATTTTTATTTGATCATGGGTTGCAGTCTGGGAATTCACATAGTAATTCAGAGTAATTAAAGGACTATATTTGGAATATGTGACTGAAATACTATATCCTGAAATTTTGCAAGCTGTAATGTTTTCTTTGCTTTTGAAAAAGAAACCAGAACACTCTCCAAGCACTGTGAAACTTAATTGCTACACATTTGTATTCCACCAATGAATTGAATTAAATCAGTTTTTATTCAAGTTAAATGCCATACCAGAGAAACCAAGAAAGATGTCTTATTTAAAGAAGCCTTCAGATTAATTTGGAAAGAAAAATAAATGTCTTTGCTTTACTTCAAGTATTGCCATTAAAATTTTGTTTTGGAAAATAACTTGAAACGACTTTGGCATAAAGCACCGTCCTCATTCCCATAATTGAGGTTATGTATGCAATTCAAACATGACAAGTATATCCGTTCAGTAGTACTGTATATGCAGACACCATTGCTTAATCTCCTACCAAAAAAGAAAATTATCCAATAAGGAAGTGGCACTTTCTTGCATAATTCAAAAAGGTTAAACGCTGAAATACAAGAAGATAATGTGTCTTTTGTTGCATATTTGAGTTGATTTTAAACTTCTTTTCCCCTGGAGGAAAAAAATCCACAAGGAATACAGCAGTGGAAAACGGCACCTGCACCAGACGTTCCAGTATTTGGGGGCCGTGTTAAAAAATGAAAGCCGTTTTCCCCTAAGCAGCAGCAACATCTATTCGCGCTCAGGCGGTTGACCACGTGGCTTCATCCTACTCTCCGGGAGGACTGCACCAGTGAGTGGGATTAAGGAGTAGGAATCTTTCTTTTCCTTTTCAGTCCTGTTTCCCGCACAACTACTTTTCCTGGAAAGTTATCACAGAGTCCAGCAGCGAGATCCCCGTAGAGAACCCCAAAGTTCCCCGTAGAGGCCCTGACATACCAGACACCCCTAAAGCTAAATTCTGGGGGTGCAAGATGAATAGAAAACGCTGTGTTGTGTGCAGTGTGCACCCGATAAAGAGCCCCTATTTGCCGGGTCCCTACTCGATCCAAGGCCGCTGAGGTAGGCACACATGCCTCCCCACTTGAAACAGGAGGAAACTGAGGCTTGAGAACGGACCCGTCATTGAGTCCAGCCCACGCAGTGGGTTGGCTAGCGGTGTCCGAAACCGCCGCCCTACCGCCAGGGGGAGCTAGTGTCCTTTATCTCTACTCTCGGTTCCCATAGTGCAGTCTGTGCGTCACAGAGGGTCACTGCCTTGGGCGTCACCCCCATTCCTCCCCACCCCCGTCACACAGAGGGGAGACCGCGCCCTTGGCCTCGCTGCTGCTGGAAGAGATGTACCGGATGAGAGCCTAGCTCTCCAGATTCTGTGGTCACTTCACTGACGTTTTTTAGTTTACCTGTCTTGCCTCCCTCCCCTCCTTCCTTTTTCAGGGAGTCGTAACTCTTTTAAAGAAAAATTGAGCAACAAATGTTTTAGCCTGACAGCCAGGTGAGGTAGGTACTACTGTATTATGGCAGATGAAGAAACTGAAGCTTAGAGTGGTGAAAAGACTTGCCTAAGTTCAGAAAATTTAGGAGGTTTCAAGAAGGAAACTGGAAGGAGAGGCCTTGACTCCTACCTTTAGGTAACAGACATACATATAAACATCCACATATTGGAAGATGAGGCATTTGTAGTGACTTCGGGAACCCTTGTCACATGCAAGGGAGAGAAATGAAATAAAGTCCTGGGGGAATTTTACATTCCAGCTGGAGAGACATACATATATGGCCAATGACGATGTGTGGTAGATAGTACCAACAGCCAGAAGTACATCCATTTATTCACCCAACCAATGTCTCAATATCTACCAAGCACCCAGATTCCTAAATGGAATTCAGACAAAAAATTTGGGTGGGGAGAGTATCACATTTATTAATTTCGTTTTTACTCAAAAATAAATACAGATAACAAAAATGGTCCTTAATGCCAACATGTAAAATAGCAATGCTATATTTAAAATGAAAAAAAAAAAGATGATTTTAAGCTACACCTTGAATAATGGAAAGAACATCCAATTAGGAGACACAATGAAAGGAAAAGATAAATGATCAGTATAACTAAGGAAAACTAGCAAATAGTTGAGTACAGGGGATGGAAGTGTAAGAGGAGTTCAAGAAAACTCCAATGTGGGCTGTGGAAGGATAAGAGCACTGTTGATAAAAACAAGGAACTCAGAATTTGGATATGAAAACATGACATTAAAGATCTCTCCCTAAGGAGCATGTCACTAGGGGGCTTTGGAATCAGGAAGAACTGGAAGCATCACTGAAACAGACCATTAAAAGATGGAAGGTACAAATAATAACCAGAAGCCAGTTCCCTTGCTCCTTAAGGTGCTTCCAACTTCAAAGCGGAGTTGACTACTACACACATTAGCTGACTTAAGGAACTTTATGCAATTCTTGTAAAACAAAGAGAAAAAGAATCTGCACAAGAATTCAAAGGTAGGAACTGGTGAGTTGTATGGTGTGAACTTTGATGGTGGGTGATGGTGGGCGGGCTACACTGGTACTGAGAGAAGACTTGGAGAGGCCATGGGAACATAAAGGCAGAAACAAAGTTACCCTATAATTGATTCATCTTTCTTCTAATTGTGACACACCCCTTGAATGGTTAATACTTCGAGTTGCAAGGGAATCAGGATGGGACAGTAAAATGGGGGTCCTGTAGAAAGGCACCCAGCTTGGCATAAAGGGACAAGCACAGCTTTTGAAAACAGCTCAACTCTGATAATGGAAGAAAGAAAACTAGACTAACATAGGAAAGATTTGGAGTAGAGAAGCAGGAAAGGAAAAAGTCTGAAGAGAAAGCAGGAGGAGAAGCAGAAGGGAGTGGCTTTGTTTGCCCTTCTTAATAAACAAGAGACTCTGGCAGAATGGCACTGGCTCCAGGGTTATCCTCAGGCTGGTCACCCCCTAACCAAGTGCTGTGGCCTTTTTAAAAAATTAAAAGGTGGGGCTTCCCTGGTGGTGCAGTGGTTGAGAGTCCGCCTGCCGATTGGGCCTGTGAGCCATGGCCACTAAGCCTGCGCGTCCGGAGCCTGTGCTCCGCAACGGGAGAGGCCACAACAGTGAGAGGCCCGCTTACCGCAAAAAAAAAAAAAAAAAAAAAAAAAGTAAAAAAATTAAAAGGTGAAAAAGTAAGGGGGCTGTTAGCTTTTAAGCTTGTCCCAATAATAGTACTAGCCCTCACTGAGCATTACTATGTGCCAGGCACTGTCTTGAGTTTTATGTGTATACATTTATTTAATTCTCTCAACAACTATTGTCACGAGTTAAAATTTGGAAATTGAGGCACACGGAGATTCAGCAACATGCCCCAAAGTGGAGAGTTAGTAAATGGTGGAACCAGGACTTGAACCCCCATGATCTGGCTCCAGTTCGTGCTGTTAACCACTGTACCCCCAAAATCCTCAAAATAAAACTGTTAGCACAGTAGTGTTTAAATTCGACAGTTCCAAGTATAATTCCAAAATTACTCCCTTTCTCTTCTTCTACAAAATAAGATTCTTAACTATGGTAGCAAAGCTGGGGACACCTGGTCGGTGAGTAGTCACTATCTCCATTTCAGTGTTGAAGAAACCCAGCCTCAGAGACGTTCAAGAAATTTCCCAAAGTCATATAGCCAGTGAGTGACATGGTCAGGATGTGAATCCATGACTCTAATGTACTTAAAGTTTGTATTTGGAAGTAATTTAAAAAACACACACAGTTGTGTATTTATTTGGCAATGGGAAAAAATAATATAAACCCACTATTTTCTACTGCCTTGTCCTGATACAAGATATTTCTATAGTCAAAATGTTTTTGCTAAATAACATTAGCTTTTGAACTTTTAGAGTATGTGTCAGAGAAAATGAGACAGCCATTGTCAATCATCTATTTCTGAGTTGCACCTTACAAATATCACCCAAATGTAAAGTGTTTCCTTATATATAAAACTTGAGGGCTTCCCTGGTGGCGCAATGGCTAAGAATCCGCCTGCCAATGCAGGGGACACAGGTTCGAGCCCTGGTCCAGGAAGATCCCACATGCTGCAGAGCAACTAAGCCCGGGCGCTACAACTACTGAGCCTGCGCTCTAGGGCCCGCAAGCCACAGGTACTGAGCCTGTGCACCACAACTACTGAAGCCTGCGTGCCTAGAGCCCATGCTCCACAACAAGAGAAGCCACTGCAATGAGAAGCCCATCAACACAACTAGAGAAAGCCCGCGCGCAGCAACGAAGACCCAACGCAGCCAAAAATAAAATAAAACTTGAGTAATGAGAGCTGTTGTGCTAACCTCACAGGGCTATTACCTGGATCAAAAGAACAGAACATAAATGTGATTTGTTATATATTAAAAGATACCGTATAAATACAATGAACAAGAGTCCTAAGTCCCAAATCTGCCTCTTCTAGCCAGTAGGTTTTAGGTGTCACTAATCCCCTTATTTGTAAAATGTAGGACAACTGTACTACATATAGAATTGCTGAAAGGACAAATGGGTAATATACAGAAAGCATCTGGGAAAATGTTTTGTACAGAGGAGACCTGGATATGTGTTTATGACAAAATAAATATGTTGGCCCTAAGACTACTTTCTTGCATGTCCAGAATTCAACATTAATTGTTCATTTTACAGGCAACAGAACAAAAAAGTACAGAGCATGTTATATGGGAAAACACATTGATAAATTACTACAGTCACTAAATTCTGAGGAAGTTTGCTCTGGAAGGAGCTTTTGGAAGCTATCTTTTCCAATTTCCTGTCCCCCCCTCCCACCCCCTGGTTTTTGTAGATGAAGAAACTACATTCTCAGTCTCAATCTGGAATTCCCCAAACCTTCTGAAGCTCAGACTTCAGGAAGGGGCAGAACTGTAGTCCACTTGGTGCGCTTCCCCCGCTTTGAGGAGGCTATAAACTGTACTTTTTCCACCATTTCTTTTTGAACATTCTCTTCCAAAGCCCAAGTGGTAATAGCAAGGTGGAAAGAGAACTAGCAAGGGTGGCTGTAAGGACACACATAACCACTTAGCCTTCTTGGAGAGGCACCAGTGAGAAAAAGTCATCACATCACTACTGTTACTTTCCTGAAAAGTCACTGCCATCATGTAACACAGCCCTGTACCCATGACAATGACTGTCTGATTAGTGAGCAGACCTGGATGGTGTGATCTGGACCTTTTAGGCTAAACTGTTCCAGTAAGATACCTTCTTTTTCTCAGCTCAGTTGTTTAAAATATTACTAGATCACAGAAACTTAGAACTGGAAAGGAATTGAGGAATCACTAATACACACCTATAATACATAGATGAGGAAGTAGGTCCAAGGTCAAACAGTAGTAGAGCAAAGGCTAGGAACTGAGGCTTGTGGCTTGGGATTCTTATGTTCTCATAGATATGCTCAAGGAGCTGACTTGCAGTCTCTGCCTAAGAGTTTGACGTTGCTCTAAGATGCTTAATCCACTGACCACTAAGTAACTGACCATCTATTATGTGCCATCTAGGAGCTTTCCTTCTATTCAGAGGTATGAGACTAGTGAACATTAAACAATTATAAAATTGAATAAGCCTGCAAATCTTTAAAGCTAACTAGAGAAGCATAGTTCAGAGACCCCTGAAGGCTGAATGGTAAGGGAGGCATTGTGGAAATGTGATTTGAGTTGGGTTTTTAAATTTTATTTATTTTTGGCCACTCTGCGAGGCTTGTGGGATCTTAGTTTCCCTACCAGAGATTGAACCCAGGCTCACAGCAGTGAAAGCACCAAGTCGTAACCACTGGACTGCCAGGGAATTCCCTGAGCTCGGTTTTAAAATGGAGCTGCAGACTAGCAACCTGTGGACCAGATTCTGCCCACACACAACCTGTCTGTACTTCATTGTGATGACCCATAGTGGTTTGGGTTTCTTTCCAAAAACTTGGGAGGTTTTACATAAAAATCCCACTCTCTGGGGTTTTATGAAAAACTGCCACCCTAGTCTTGTATTCCCATTAGAAATGAGGGCTGGAGCTGAGAGGCAGCTGCCCGCTTGGCCCCTGCGTAAACCCTCAGTTCAACACCTGCAGCCCTCCCATTACCTGCCTGACTCCTTGGGCAGCGGATTTGCTACCCGACATCTTCAGAAATGAGAACGGCAGCCCAGAAGTAAGACAGAAGTGAAGATGGGTGGGTACGTTATGGGGAAGGAGAATTAGCTCTGCAATGGGGGAAGTCTGTTCCTTAGGGAAAGACACATACTTGAAACTAGCAGAAGAATCTGGTGAGAGCACGGTGCAACCATCTCAATAAATAAACTAAAAATAAATAAAACGTGTGCTGCTACTGATGGATCAAGAATGCCAACACTTCACGTATAAAGGGTAACATACTCATTTTCCTTCTATTCAGTATCTTTGTTTTGGCATATTTTAAAACTAACACAAACTAAATTTTAAAATTTACCTGAAATTGTAATGTTATAAATTTATTAAAAATAAGAAAATATAATTTGTCTTGCATAATTACATCTGCCTTGTTTTTATTGAGCCCCATTATACAGCTCTGGTGGTTAAGAGATATGGCTATGCTTTACCCCACCCCACCAAGTCAAATGTGTACCCTACCTGGCTTAATACATCCCAAGAGCTCTTCTTACTTTGGCTTCAGCTCTCCCATTCCCCTCACAGTATCCCATTGTTCACTTGCACAATCAACCCCCCCAAGTAGCCCATGATGTGTAAAGGAGTCGAAAGAAAGAGCCCCATCTCAGGCTGGAAATTCATCCTAACAAAAGGTGAAGAGATTCTTCTAGACATTGTTGTGCTTGGAGGTCCACAATTTACACTTATAAAATATGCCTGAGAATAAAGAAGGTAAAGGAGGGCTACCTCAGAGATCCTGCTGTGTATCCATTTGAAGAGCTACTATTAAAACCACAGGCTCGGGCTTCCCTGGTGGCGCAGTGGTTGAGAGTCCGCCTGCTGATGCAGGGGATGCGGGTTCGTGCCCCCGTCCAGGAAGATCCCCACATGCCGAGGAGCGGCTGGGCCTGTGAGCCATGGCCGCTGAGCCTGCGTGTCCAGAGCCTGTGCTCCGCAACGGGAAAGGCCACAACAGTGAGAGGCCCACGTACCGCAAAAACAAAAAACAAACAAAAAAACCCTCACAGGCTCTTGCCCTTGTCTTCATTATGCCCCGCTACTTTCTGTTAAATTCCCAGAGAGGGACTTCCCTGGCGGTCCAGTGGATAGGACTCCGAGCTTCCAAGACAGGCGGCACGGGCTCGATCCTTGTTTAGGGAACTAAGATCACACATGTCGTGTGGCGCAGCCCAGAAAAAGAAAAAAAAAAATCCCCAGAGTAAAAATAATGTGGTGCTCCGAGAGAACAGTTAGAAAGCTCACAGACAATCTCTTCCTTTTAGGTCAAGTTCAGCACACTATAATGATATTTGGCAGCACCCAGTGGCAATCTTTTTTCACATATGTGTGAATAAATAGCAACTTTGCAAACTCTTGCATCACAAGGAAGAATACCTCAATCAATGAATAGAGAATGGAATAATGCTGCAAATCAAATGAAAGCAGCCTCATGTTTTCAAAGGTTATCTACTTTGAAAAGTTCAGATCATTTTAAAGTTGTTTTCCTGGCCTCCTGTCTCCTTAGGAATGAAAAGCTTAGGTAATTTTTAAAAACAAAAGACATTTAAAAAAATTCTCCTTTTCTTCTCTAAATATAATGGCTTTAATATAAAACTATATGTTAGAAAGAAGGGCCCATTTGTACATGCATCAAATTTTTCTTATGGGAAAACAGGAAAGTGTCAATACTTCAGTGCTTAGAAAAAAGTGAGAACAGTAAATCAGGGCTCTTTCTAGAGAAGCCTTCCAATTGTTCAACTATTATTGTTTCATCTGAGAAAACCAACTGGATTACAGGATGGCTCTTTCCCACAGCAATCTAAAACGACCTCTTTTCATGTACGTATAGAAAATATATGTGTTAACCAATTTGGAAGAAAAGCAAAATCCTGGTTGTAGGATTCCTCAAATTTCTTTTTTTTCAAGCTGCATTCAGTAAGAGCATGGGGGCTTCAGAGTCTCTCAGGCTGCTCTTAGATCAATGATCCTTTCTGGGACCAGGCTGGAGGGCTGGCATTCCATGGGAAGGGTGTAAGGCACCTGCTGCTACAGCAGGGAATTAACAAATGAGATACCATACTTGCCACCTAAAGGTTTCTTTAAACTTTGAATATTTGGATAACACAGACCAAGGCTGTACCTAGATTTTCCATTTCTGTAAGTCACATTTTAATTTAAAAATTTCTGTTCTGCAAATCTCCATATATTAAGATACTGCAGAATTTATATCATGGTATCATGGTATCTTCTCAAAAGGAAGAGAAAAAACAGTTCTTCATAGGGAGGTTCTTTTTTGTGTGTGTCTTAAATGTCAATGATCACAAAAACTTCTGGCTTCTCTTCATTATAGACCTGCATTGCTGAATATGTTATTGCCTTGACTTCAGTTCCCTGAAGTTGGGGTTAAAGAAAAAACAGGAAGAAAAAGGACATCAAAATCAGAATCATTAACTCTAGCAATGATTGGCAGAAAGTCAAAATTCTAATATTGCTCTGAAAAACTCAGACGAAACAATTAGTTATCAAATTAGTATAGTATTATCCACTGATCCAGTAAAAATGAGAGGCAAATATGTACAGCAGAAAAATCACTGAGTTAGGAGACGAAGCATATTATAGTCCTGGCTTTGTTTGCAACTGAATACAGAAGCTGTCTGACCTCTCTGGGCATCAGCTTTTTCATTTATCAGATGGGTTGAATCCAAGAACACAAAGCTTTCCTACTGTTTGGGTCAGGGCTCCTTCTTAAGGCTTCTTCCATACAGTCGAACCTGGGCCCTAGGAACTCGGCCTATTCCCTTCTCTGAATGGCAGTCAAATGCCTATTATCCACCATCTCTGTTTAGATGTCTAATAGGTATCTCAAATATAACAAACTCAAAAGAAAATGCCACTGTCATTTGTATTATAAAAATAATTTGTTTTCAGTCCACATGCTTCCTCTCTACTGGCTTCTGTTCTTTTTATGCTTCTCTTCCCCGAGGCTCCCTCCCAGGCTTCATTTTATTGCACTGTGGTTGAAGAAATTCTATTGCAGCTACCGGAAGCAAACAGGATTTTCCAGTCACCTCCAACTAACTTAGGTCTCCTTGGCCTAAACACAGGAGTCAGCGAACTACAAATTGAAGGCCAAATCCGGCCTGCCACCTATTGTTGTACAGCCCCACGAACTAAGAATGGTTTTTACATTTCTAAATAGTAGTGGAGGAAATGTTTAAAAAAAGTTTTACTGGAACACATCCACATTCATTCATTAATGTGTTGTCCTTGGCTGTTTAGTGCTATATATAAGAGAAGAGTTGAATAGTTGCTCTTCCATCATTCTCTGCCCACAAAGCACAAAACATTAGGAAAAAAATTGCCTACCCCTATTCCAACAGATTTAACTCGTATAGAGCGAAGCCATACATGCTGGCAAATACTGAATCTGGAGAAGCACAAAAGGCAGAAGACACTTTAGAGAACATCTAGTCCAACACCTTCATTACGGGGGAGGACATCAAAACTCGATAAGGCAAAGGGATTTTTACACCCCACAACTCTGTAACAAACCTGACCCTATGACCCAAGTGCTGATTCCTAATCCTCCAAATCAGGTGTGTGAAATCAGTGTTTTAACATAATATGTCCCAACAGGTCATATTAGTCTGAGAAAAATTTAGGACTTTACACCAACTTATTAGAACTAGTTAACTGTCACATTTACTGACTTTATGGTAAGGTAGTATAAAATGTTTCTAATGGCTGGATTTAAAAACATACCTGAGGGTGCTTGGACAATGAGAATTCTTCTCCCCACCTTGAGAAGGAAAAGTGAAACATGATTAAGATTTCCAGGATTTAACATTTATTCTCTCTTTCCACATTTTAAAATAAGCCTTATAAATGTGGTTTAGATACTAGAAAGCCAAAAGAGATGGAGGGGGAAGGGAGCTATAAATTTCAATTTGATTGTTAGCAGATACAGCTGTTGAGGGACTTATGTGTACAACAGCCATTTCAAGAAGGTTGATAGTTGCTCTTAAAAAAAAGTGTCCTAGCATAATGTACATAGGTAGATTCTCAATAAACATTGTTTAATGAATATTGGTTCACAACAGAGTAGCATGTTCAAAATTTTCACTGTACTCAGGACTACAGAACTAATTAATATCTTCCACTGGAGAAAGCCCGTCTGAACACCATAAAGGCAAAATACTAGATTCTGTAATACAGTCTGAACTTGGTTTGTATTTTATAACTTTTCAAAAAATGTCCATGGTGTGTACATGGAAGGCCCTAGAAAGGTACCGCCCTGGAACCTGGGATGAACATCCTCTCTCCCTTCAACACTAATGTGGCTGAAGATCACAGTAGCAGAAGCAGTAGTAGAAAGAGCAACGTTTTAAAATTCTGTTCAACTATTTATTAGCTAAGTACCCTTGGACAACCCTGTTTTCTTACCCATAAAAAAAGGGAGGAGGAGATAATAAAAGCTCTCACTTTACAAAAAGAAACTAAAAAAATTCAACATAAAATAGAAAAGATAAGCTCTATATAAAAATAACCTAAAAGAGCTGCGTAAGGGTTGGAGTGAGCCCTCACGTGGCTGAATAAGACCAGAGGAGGCAGTGAGTGCTGGGAGGAAAGTGTAAAGCTCAAGACGGAAAATCGTGAACCAGATGATACTGTCAAGGAGAACTTAATTGATATCACACCCAGAAAAATTAACCAAATTCCAAAACAGAAAGGAATCTTCTTGAAAATGGATCAACATATGTTGGACTTAATGCTGCCCTCTATGGCCTAATAGCAGATAGTCTTTTTCGACGAATCTTACATGTGACACAGGCTCATATACCTGCTGGCTTAGCAATGGCAGAGATCCCATTTTTGACGGCACACGTATCTTACAAAGATTTTGTAAGTTTACCTTTGAATACAGGTGATTTGCATTGTGAAACCTGTACCTTCACACGAGGTGAATTGGTTGGTCTTGTTTTTGGTGGTCTGTACCCTGTTTTCTTGGCTATCCCTGTGAATGGTGGCCTAGCAGCAAGATATAACTCAGCCCTGCTACCCGAGAAAGGAAACATCTTAAATTACTAGATTAGGATTTCTAAGCCTATCTTTAGAAAGATGTTATTTCCCATTTTGCTCCAGATTGGGTTTGCAGCATACCTTGGGTCTAGAGAATATAAACTACTTATAAAGGCTTTTTAGTTACCTGAACCTGTCCTAGAAACCGTGATTGTTAAGTAAATCTGTACACAAAAATAAAAGAGTAAGAATAACCTATATCTAAGTATGAATAAACAGAGACTTGTTAAAAAAAAAAAAAAAACACCTAAAAGATATCATTAAATGACTGAAGAAACTCGGAAAACACCAAATCCAATCAAAGTGCCATAATCAAGTGTTTGCAAACTCTGGAAGGAAGTGTATAACTTGTTAATAGAAGGAAATGGAGTCCAGGTGTGAGGATCTATAAGCAAGGATGCATCAGCATTTCTCATCACCAAGCTAAGCTTTATGCAAATATCTGTGCCATCTACCAATGATATATTTTTTGTGCTAAAAATCAACAAATTGGGAATCCCGTTTAATAACACACATCAACTTTGTTCTGACAAGTTTCTGGTCCACCAAACCTGAGGTGAACCCTGGCTCCTAGGTATCTCAAGAAGCTTAACCTGCAAAGCCCTACTGGGATGCAACTGGTCTTCTGACTTAACATTGCTATTTGTCTTCCTGCCCACTGAGTTCACTGAAGAATAACTTAACATCTTTCATGACCCGCTACTTAAAAGGTTTTCAAAACTTACCCAATTGACCGTAATTTGAAATTTCTTTGATCAATATTAAGTACTTTTACTTCCTAAAGAAGAAAAAAAATTTCTTTTAATTTTAATATATGCTCATCACAGACCAGCTCCTAAAACATGTCTAGGTTATCATCTTTTCAAGATAATAGCATAAAACTTCTCTGAAGCAAAGAAAACCAAAATGTTAACTAAAACAGAATAACAAACTATATATTTCAAGGAAATAGTTTTTTCTTACATATTCAAGGGACATATTCTTAAAAATGTACAATCTAAAAATATGAGTCAAAAGAATTTTTCTGTAAGATACATAGAGGAGGATGACCTAGGATTTCAATCACTCTGGATTTTTTTCAGCTTTATTTATTTAGAGTTGACAAAACTCTCAGCCTATTTTTATATAATATTGTAGGATGAATGACCCAGTTCTGTAGGACGAATGACCCAGCTGGAAGAATATATGTAGTGGAGCTGGTAAGGGAGAGAATGGAGGAATTACGAAAGCAAGGAAGGCCATGTGTGTTAGATGACAATGAGGTTGGAGAGGTGTTCCCTCTGGAGGTTGGTGGCAACAAGTAAACTCCATTTGGCTTTTCCTTTTTCACATTAAGGAAAACTAAAAGCAACAATTTTTAAACTTAGGCCAACATGGTAGAACTGCCAAATTACAAATGGGACAAAAGGAACATATGGATGGACATAAATACAGCTCAAACTTGGGAGACATAAAATGTGCAGAGACAGTGGCAACAATAGGTGCGTTCTTGTCACACAATCCTGATGAGTGACAAGTATATAATAAGAGATCTAAATACAAAATGCACATACATAAGCAAACGGGTTATCCAAGAAGAGCCTATGGTTATTATAATTTCTGCAAATCATCATCTGTATGGCTTGGTTTTGCATCACATGTTCTAATTTAAATCACTAGTCTTATTATAAAATATGAGTAAGAACGCATTTGCTCAGTAAAAAAGAAAAACTTTTGCTTACCCGGGCTATGAAGAATTCATCAGCACTGAATTTATAAAGCCATTCATTCAAAAAGTGAAACAGAAGAGATTGTAAGTCATCTCCTACACAGGATCAAAAAGAACCATGACAGTATCATGTTTAATAACTCTTGTCTCTAAAAAACTGGTTTGAATTTAACAGTGCAATGAATTTCTTAGGCTAGTTGAAAGAACAAGCTCATAATCAACTTTGTTGTCCTTACTGTGAGCATATACTGAATTTACATAGAATACTGAACATCTATAACAATTTCTTCCTTGTGAATAAATTGGTTACCTTGGGTTTCTACTTCTGTTGCTTGGAGGGGCTCCACTGTCCCAGTATCTGTCATATAACCAAACATGGCCATTGCACATTGCTCAAATGCTTCCTCCAGAGTATCTCCCCATGCGTGTAACCTAAAGAAATACATTCATGCCCTGTGTAATATAATCCACTGCAAGGCAGAAAACTTGTGAGGAAAGTCAAAATAAAATTAACATGATAAATACAAAACCAAAGGTCTCAGTTTAATGACACTGAAACCAGATGCTTTTAAACCATCATTTGCATGTCGTAAAGGAACCAAAAGAGGAGGAGAAAAATTAAAACTCGGGACATCAAGATTAAAACATCAGCCTTCCTATGTTAAGCACGTGGTTGCAAAGGCATAAACTCTAGCTATACTCACTGAACATCAGCTGTATGATCCAAATCTGAGGGAGAGAGGAAAAAACACTTATAAGTGACTAAACTTGACTTGCAAATCACAAGAAAATAACTCTAGATCATTACTAAGAACATAATCCTTGAACAGCAAGAAAATGTGGGCTGGCCACACACCTTTCACTAACCATTTACACAAAAGTTAATTGTTCTGTTAAGGGTTATTTTTTACTTTTTAAAAATTTCTTCTAAGCATTCACAGTTATTATTCTGTTAATATTAAATGAACTAATATTAAATAAAAGAATTAATAGTTCCATAATATTAGCATATTGATGCTAAAGGGTTATTTTTTTAAAAGCCTAGATTTATATTTAAATGAATGACAATTTCTGGAAGGCATCACGGCCACGGTCTTCTAGGTGATCTAAAAAGTGTCTAATACATCATAGTTTTTCAATAAACAAATGCCATTCTCTGCCATTAGTTACTTTTCCTCAACAAAACAAATCAGTATCTTTTCTAAATATCTACTTGTGTGAATGACCAAAATTCTAGAAACTACATCATCAAAGATATAAAATTCCAGATTTCATTTCACCTTTTCATGAACAGCTAGCCAAATCCCAAACAAAACAGTTTTTTATTTTTAACAAGAGCCAAGTTTTATATTTGTTGATTTCTTTCATTTGAAGGACTCCTCACCGATATCCTTGACCAATAAAACTGTTTTGGAAAGTAAACTCTACAATATGTATTATGAGCTTTTTCCTGATATTCTCACAGCAACACTAGGAAATAACAACTGCTACTACAGCAAGTTCCCATTGGATCTGTTATCTCAAGATTTCAGAGTCAGGACTTCCCTGGTGGTCCACTAGTTAAGAATCTGCCTTCCAAGGCAAGAGATGTGAGTTCGATCCCTGGTCAGGGAACAAAGATCCCACATGCCAAAGGGCAACTAAGCCCACGCACCACAACTAGAGAAGC
The DNA here is from genome assembly GCF_011762595.2 of Tursiops truncatus. Taxonomy (NCBI): domain Eukaryota; kingdom Metazoa; phylum Chordata; class Mammalia; order Artiodactyla; family Delphinidae; genus Tursiops; species Tursiops truncatus. The sequence continues at coordinate 158,228,063 of NC_047034.1, read as the reverse complement.
CCAAGTGTCACAATGAAGATCCAGTGCAGCCAAAATTTAAAAAATTAACTAATTAAAAAAAAAAAAGATTTTAGAGTCTATCCTTCACTCTTACCTGACTTCCATCAATTCTTCCTGCTTAGAATCATAGAATATTCAGGCTATAACAAAGTCTTAGAGTTCATTGAACAGAATTCCTTCAATTACAAGAAGAAACCTGAAATCCAGAGAGATTGTGCGACTTGTTTAGGACTACACTGCTGATTAGAGTTGGGACTAGAATTGAGATTTTCTGACTCCCAGTTTAGTGCCGTTTACATAACACATCTTGTTCTGGTAACACTCAAGGTTTAAGCTCATCTCTAATTTACTCAGAATATTACTGAGAACTCAATACATTTTAGGCATTAAGAGGCTCAATGATCAGCAGAGATGACAAACAAGTTAAAAGAAAATAACAGGTTTATTAACCCTAGAGAAATGAAAGTATGTGGCCACAAAAGGACATAGAAGGTTCACAGCAATTTTATTCCCCCAAATTAAAAACCCCATATCCATCAAGAGAAAGGATAAACAAACTGAGGAATACAATGCCACACTACTCAGCAATAAAAAAGCATGAATTACTGATACAATGCATTAACAAGAGTCAGGGAGCTCACCTCTTTCCCCTGCTGTCAGTAGTTACTGAATAAAATCCATTCACCACTTTAACATCTAGCTGTGTTTGATACTGAGTGAAGAAGCCAGACAGAAAAGAATCTACTGTGTGATTCCACTTACACAAAACTCTAAAACAAAAGTAAACTGTGGTGATAGACATCAGAGCAGTGCTTGCCTCAAGGTAAGGGGCTAGGGGACTAACTGGAAAGGAGCAAAGGGAACTTTCTAGGTTGACAGAAATGTTCTAGAGCTTGACTCGAGTACTGGTTACACAGATGTTATTTGTTTATCAAAACTCATTGGACTTGGGCTTCCCTGGTGGCGCAGTGGTTGGGAGTCCGCCTGCCGATGCAGGGGACACGGGTTCGGGCCCTGGTCCAGGAAGATCCCACATGCCGCGGAGCAGCTGGGCCTGTGAGCCGTGGCCGCTGAGCCTGCGCGTCCAGAGACTGTGCTCCGCAACGGGAGAGGCCACAACAGTGAGAGGCCCGCGTACCGCAAAAAAAAAAAAAAAACTCACTGGACTTTATACTTAAGATGTGAGCACTTTTATTACATGTAAATTGTACCTCAATTTTTTAAAAGACGGTTTAAAGAGACAATGACAGATTGCTATAGGGCAGTAGTTCTCAAATTTTTTGGTCTCAGGAACCCTTTATTCTCTTAAAAATTACTGAGGACCTAAAGAGCTTTTGTTTATATGGGTTGTATCTGGCAATATTAACCTAGAAATTTTAACTGAAAAAAAATTTTAAGTATGTATTAATTCACTTAAAAATAATAACCCAGGGACTTCCCCGGTGGTGCAGTGGTTAACATTCCACCTGCCAATGCACGCCACAACTATTGAAGCCCATGCGTCCTAGAGCCCCAAGCATCACAACTACTGAGCCCACGTGCCGCAACTACTAAAGCCCGAGTGCTATAGGGCCCACGGCTGCAACTACTGAAGCCCGCGTGCCTGGAGCCCAAGGTCTGCAACAAGAGAAGCCACTGCAATGAGAAGCCCGCGCGCTGCAACAAAGAATAGCCCCCCTCTCGCCGCAACTAGAGAAAGCCCCAGAGCAGCAATGAAGACCCAATGCAGCCAAAAATAATAAATAAATAGATACAAATAATAAGCCCATTTTATTTAACATAAATTATATATTTTTATGAAAAATGACTACATTTTCAAAAAATGTAGTGAGAAGAGTGGCGCTGTTTAGCATTTCTGCAAGTGTTTTTAATGTCTGGCTTTTCAGTGTGCTGCAATCTCACAGATATGCAGGAGGAAAAAGGAGTATTTTAAGAGCTAAAAAAAAATGTGGACTTTCCTGGTGGCACAGTGGTTAAGAATCCGCCTGCCAATCCAGAGGACATGGGTTCGAGCCCTGGTCCAGGAAGATCCCACATGCCGTGGAGCAACTAAGCCCGTGTGCCACAACTACTGAGCCTGCTCTCTAGAGTCTACGAGCCACAACTACTGAAGCCCGTGTGCCTAGAGCCCGTGCTCCACGGCAAGAGAAGCCACCGCAATGAGAAATCCACACACCGCAACAAGGAAGAGCCTCCACTCGCCACAACTAGAGAAAGCCTGCCCGCAGCAATGAAGACCCAATGCAGCCAAAAATAAATACATAAATAAATAAATTTATTTTAAAAATGCATATGGGCAGCACAGCCGGAGTAAGGAAAAAAAATTGTATATAGTCTTCCTTCACCAAAACTAGAAACTGGTGGTTTTTTAAAGGTTAGTTGCAATGCAGAATCTGAGGCTTTAACAATGAATTTTTCGAACTCTGTAACATTAAAATCCATTGCTCTATCTTGTGCTTAGAACAGATCTTATCTATGCCTGATTGTGTAATATCAAGCATTGGTTTTTGGGATAATATCAGTTCATCGATGTTGACACATTCTATAGAATTTTAAAAAATCTATTTGTTAATATCACCTCCAATCTCATCAGAAAAGTCTTTAAGCACTGGGAAACCGTGAAGCTCATGATGGCAGATACAAGTTTTCCAAAATTCTGACTTCACTTGAAAGCTTGAATTTTATCATTATATAATATACATTATCAATATACCAACAAATATTGTTATTTTCCTTGATGTGACAGATTACTTTATTTTCGAGAAGATATTGGAAATACCCAAGTCTGAATAACAATAGTATGTCTTTCAGTCATTCTTTTGAGAAAAAATAGTGTTCCGAGAAAAAAGGCATCTCACAACTCAAACAATCACAGAAGTTCTTTTCCTCAAGGTAAGCATCAATACTTTGAGAAGCAGAAACACTATGCATACTTCCCATTTTGTTACACAGAATATTAAAAAGGTGTGTACTCAATGGTTAATATTTAATAAAATTAATAGTTCTTGCCAAGTCATCAAGGACATTTTTAAGTAAAAACGACTTTTTCTTTTTTTAATTATAAGTACATAGTGGTAAATAATACAATGGCTACCAATACAGTTTGGTGCCACTGCCTCAATTTGTGCCAAGGGGCCAGGACTTTTACCTATTACTGCCTCTGCACCACGAGTGCAAATATCAACACAGTGAAAAGAGCAAGTAACATCTAGTATTATTAAGAAAGTAGTTTTAACTTCACAGATCCTTTGAAAAAGTCTGGGGAAACCTAGGGTTCTAGAGACCACCCACTTTGAAAATTCTATTATAGGAGAGAATAAGAGATAAACTAAGCTAGACTAAGAGGTTCAGGTAAGAATTCCCAAAGGAAACAAGACTTAACACTTTATGTGCCAACAGACTAAGGATGATCTTTATCTATCTGCTCACTCATTTATTGCCAGTTTCCGCTCAGTGTCTGATACACAACAGGTGCTCAATAATGTTGCTGAATGAATATATGAGATGACAATTGAGCTGAGTCTTAAAGGAAAAACAGCGCTACAGGGAGAGCTTGGGGTAGATCTGGGGGTAGTCAGTGGCAAGAAATGAAGCTGGAAGAAACAGACTAATCTCACATTACATCAATGCCAAGGTTCTGTACAAAATGTCGGCAAGTAGAATCCAGAATGACCAAGTGCGATTTATCCCTGGAATGCAAAGATTCAATTCTTAGGAAACAGATTACATCATCTCCATAGATGTAATCATGAGGCATAACATAAAAATTTTTTTTTTTTTTTTCGGTTTTTTGCCTCACTGCAAGGCTTGTGGGATCTTAGTTCCCCGGAAAGGGATTGAACCCCAGCCCGGCAGTGAAAGTACCGAGTCCTAACCACTGGATGGCCAGGGAATTCCCAAACAAAATGTTAACAGGATTTTTGAGCAAACGGTCTTTTCTCAACTATTTCTCAAAAATACACTATTGTTTATTTTTTCTCTCATTCTTTTTTTTTTATAAATTTATTTATTTATTTTTTTGGCTGCGTTGGGTGTTTGTTGCTGCATGTGGGCTTTCTCTAGTTTCAGCGAGTGGGGGCTACTCTTCATTGCAGTGCATGGGCTTCTCATTGCGGTGGCTTCTCTTGTTGCAGAGCATGGGCTCTAGGCATGCGGGCTTCAGTAATTGAGGCACATGCGCTCAGTAGCTGTGGCTCGCAGGCTCAGTAGTTGCAGTGCATGGGCTCAGTAGTTGCGGTGCATGGGCTTACTTGCTCCGCGGCATGTGGAATCTTCCTGGACCAGGGCTTGAACCCATGTCCCCTGCATTGGCAGGCAGATTCTTAATCACTGTGCCACCAGGGAGGCCCTCTTCTCTCATTCCTAATTGCTGCTTTTCACTGAATGTTTTTGTGGTATAATGAAAATATATACTTGGTCTTTGTCCCTGGTTCCTGGAACAGAGCTCTTAAAATCCTGGGAATTTTCTGAGTGACAGGAGTGTCACTCAGGGTTATTCATAAAGAGCCCCTTCTGACCACACTTGAGTCTATGCTAATAAGGTGATTCAGGGTTGGGCCCCTAAGTAGCCTCAGGATGGAGAGAAGATGAAACAAATGATTAAAAGGGGGGAGGGGATACCAACAGTAATTCTTATGGATCTTCACAAGCTGATTTTTATCTACATATAGAGAAAAAAATAAAAACAATAAGAATGGCAGGAAAGGAGCAAGAACTGAGAGGGAGATTGTCCTAGAAGATATTAAAAGATACAATAAAGCCTCAATAATTTAAAATGTGGCACTGGCACATAAAAAGAGAGCTACAACAAAGGAATAGAATAGTAAGTCCAGCTATAGACCTAAATATAGTTAGAGGAATTCTGTATATGATAAAGATGGAATATTTCAATCACAGGGGAAAAGACAGACTGTTGATAAATGATTTTATAGCATCTGGAAAATAATTATCAGATATTGATACTTAATTTCCACCTTACCCTAATCCTAAGGTATTCAAAATTTAAATATATATTTTTTAAAAACCATAAATACTAGAAACATGAACAATCTATAACTATTAGCAAAAATACGGTTCTCATAAATATGAGACAAAAAAAGCCAAACACAAAAGGAATACATACTACATGATTCCCTTTAGATTATGTACAAAAACATGCAAAGCTCATGTATGGTGTTAGTAGTCAGGCTAATGGGAAAAATACGGAGAGAGGAGAAAGGAGCATGAGAGGGTCTTCAGGGATGCTGTAACATTCTGTTTTTTGATCTGGTTACTAGTTATACAGGTGTATCCAGTTTGCAAAAAGTCATTTGTAACATGTGTACTCTTCTATATGTATCTTATACTAAAATATAAGTTTTATTTTGGGGAATTCCCTGGCAGTCCAGTGGTTAGGACTCTGTGCTCTCACTGCCGAGGGCCCAGGTTCAACCCCTGGGCGGGGAACTAAAATCCCACATCCCACAAGCCATGTGGTATGGCCTAAGAAAAAAAAAAGGTTTATTTTCAAATGTACTAGAAGAAAACATGGGAGAATTAATTTACAGTCCCAGAGCGAGCAATGCCTTCTTAAGTATGATATCCCAGTAGCCATAAAAAGGGTTAACAAATTTCACTACATAAAAATAAACTTCTGCACAGTAAAAAAGACCAACAATCCAATAGAAAATATGGGTTAAAAATATGAGTATACACATTCCAGAAGGTAAATACAAATAACTCCAAACATACTAAAATACGTTCAGCCTCACTTATAAGTAAAATGCAATTAGTATAAGATATTTAACAGACTGGAAAAGATCAAAAAGTGTGGTAAAAAAAAAAAAAGTGTGGTAACACAGTAAATTGGTAACAGTGTGAGAAAAGAGGCACAGTCGGGACTTCCCTGGTGGTCCAGTGGTTAAGACTCTGCGCTTCCAATGCAGGGGGCACGGGTTCACTCCCTGGTCGGGGAACTAAGACCACACCTGCCGCGCAGCACAGCGCAGCCAAAAAATAAATAAATTTTAAAAAGTAAAAATAAATTTAAAAATGAATTTAAAAAAAAGAATTCAGCCTTCTTAAAAGGAAAGAAAAAAGACACACACACAATGCTAGCAAGGGTATAAACTGGCACAACCTCAATGGAGAGCAATTTGGCAATAATTGTTGAAGTTTAAAATGCAGATATCAAAAAGATGTCTATATATGTATAACTGGATCACTTGGCTGTACAGCAGAAATTAACACAACATTGTACACCAACTACACTTCAATTTTAAAAAACATTGATAAAATGCAGATACCCTTTGAAAAAGCAATGTAACTTTTGGAAATTTATTCTACAGATACACATGCACATGTGCCAAACAATGGATGCACAGGTATAGCCACTGCTGCATTATTTTTATTGGCAAACGAGTATAAGTATAAACGTCCATCAACTAGAAATTGGTTAAGTAAATTAAGTAAACATACACCTTTGCATGTACACATAAGAAAATGTTAAGGATGGTCGATCTGGATAGCAAGACTAAGGGGCTGGGGATCAGGGCTGAAAGAAAGACTTTCGCTGCATACCTGTTGTATTTTTTGAATTCTAAATCATATATGTGACCTATTAAAAGTAATTTTTAAAAAATTAAGTGAGAGACAGTGAGCTAGGGAGATATGCAGGGTCCAGAAAGTACAGAGCCTAGTATGCTATGGTAAATAGTTGGACTCTATACAGAGGACAATGGGAAATCAATGAAAGAACTTTAAGAAAGGAAATAAGAGCCAGATTTGTGCTCCCCAAACCACATCCACCTTTAGGGACGGCAGCTTAACGTTTATGTACAACTTCAGAGTCTGCACTATACTTTCACATTTATTATTATCTCATTTATCCCTCACATGAAGGAACTGAGTGCAAAGAGGTTATGTGATTTTTTTGCCTAAAGTCACTAAGCTAAAAATGACAAAACCAGGTCTTTTTGCTAACAACACGATACAGGTAAGACACCAATTTAGAAGTCCCCTACTCAAAGCTCTCCGAGTCCTCTACCCTAGGCACACTCTAACTATCCCACAGTTGGAGGGAGATACTTGGGGGCGACAACCCCTCAAACACTTGAAAATACGTTACTTTCAGAATTAATACGGAAGTAAAATTCCCACAAGATAAACGTAATTAGGCATATGCAGAAAAAGTTCAAAAGGCTGTAAATTTGGGAGCCCGGGTTTCCCGACTCTCAGACCAGGAGGCTTTAGCCTTCAGCCTTCCCCAGAGAAGTACATAAAAGCCTACAATAAATGGCAAAACGGGAATGCCTGAGCCACCCTATGGGGCAAAATGGAAGAGGAAGCCGGAAGCCCCCGGCAAGAAGAGAAGTGAGCCACCTACTCACACTCGTACTTCCGATTGACTGGAGGATACTTGGCCTTGATCGCCTTCTGCTTCTCAGTCAAATTGTAATCTCTAACATTTTCCCCTTCCAGCGCCATGATTGCGGCTTGGGCCCCAAACTCAACTTCCGCCCTTCGTCAGCCGGACTTCGGCCCGGACTTACAACTTCCGCCCTAGACTCCGCCCCTTGACACACACCCTTAAAGGGCCAGGACTCCATTCTCGAGGACTTACTTAATCCCCTAAGACTTCCGTCCTAGGTCCCGTCGCTTGGAGATCTTTAAAAGTCCAAGGCCTCATTTTCTGGGTTTGCTTCATCAATAGTTCTAAGAACTAAGGGAACAAATAAATTGGAGGACCTAGGAGCAAGGGACACTTGAATTAGACATCTCGAGGTCTGATAGAAGCCTTTTCTTGCAGCCTCACCCCCAGAGCTGACAACTAGACCCTAAAACATTTTAGACTCCTCATCTAAAGTCCTACTTTGAAGGGATCGCTAGCTTCAAGAAAATGGCTGCACCCAGGAGCGTGCGGACTAAACCTCTCACGTGACCTCGAGAGGCGCAAGCTCACCAACCCCGCGCGCGCGCAATCGAAGGAAGTCGGCTCCCGGCAGTGTGGGGGCAGGGGAGGAGCGCGCGCTTCGACCCCGCGGCAAGCGACTCCGCGCGTCTGGATAGGCTACGAACGCGGCTTCCCCGCCCACATCGCCGCTCGGCGCGCTCCGATTGGCCGGTGTTGGCGCGAAGGTGCGCGAGTCGGCCCTCACTCAGGGGCAGCAGGAAACAATAGAGGCCGCGCGCGCAGAGCGAGCGCCTGCAGCCTCCCCGCCCCTCTCGCAAAGCTCAGCCCGATCCCCCCCGGCTTGCCTGCCCGCCATGGCCGACAAGGAAGGTGAGGGTGCCAGGGCGGCCACAGGAGAGCGGGGGTGCCGGGCTTGCGTAGCGGCCTCGACACGGCCTAACAGTGAGGACAGGCCGGACTCTGCTGAGTGCCGTACCCGCCATCGCAGGCGTGAGGAGAAATCGCCCCGCGGGGAGGGCTAACGGCGCGCCAGCTCCTCGGGAGCGGAGGCCCGGCGCAGCGGCGGGAGGGTGGCGGTGGGGGCCCCGGCGGGTGTTTGGTCCCTCCCCGCGCTCCCTGTCGGTCTACCTGTCTCTCTCCGGGTCCTCTCTGCAGCGCTCGCTACCCGCAGGGGTCGGTGTTCGGCCCTCCTCGCGGGTTCTGTTCTCCTGCCGACGCCGTCGCCCGAACGGCTAACGGCGTCTGGCCGGGATGACCCCAGCAGTTAGGCCCCGTGAAGCTGGAGAGCGGTGTTGGTGCCTGCGCCTCGGGGAGATTTAGACAAACCTCCATTTCAGAATCGGGATTCTGGAGCCGTGCCGGTAGCTTTGAAAGTGTCTACTCGGTTTCCATTTGTGGTCGCTAACTTAAATTTGTTTTTAATGTTTTAGCAGCCTTTGATGACGCAGTAGAAGAACGTGTGATCAATGAAGAATACAAAATATGGAAAAAGAACACTCCTTTTCTTTACGATTTGGTGATGACCCATGCTCTGGAGTGGCCCAGCCTAACTGCACAGTGGCTTCCTGATGTAACCAGGTGATAGGAATCTTTTGAACGTTATTTTGTTGTGTTCTCGGTGTAGATTTCTTGCATCGATTTTCCCTGTTTTTCTTTTCTCCAGTCACCCGTAGCGGGCACGTGATCAGAACCTAGTGGTGACATTTTTTTTCTAGGCCAAAAAAGGCAAAATGTAAAACAACTTTGCAGTTTACTTGATAAGAGAAAACATGTTGTCTTCTTTATCTGATTCTGAATTGAATAGCTGTATTATAACTATAGTTGACCAAACAGTTATGTAAAATTTGTCAGCTTTCAAAAAGTGTTAAGATGAGTCCAGTTCTTTCAACAAAAGAAATTTGAATCTCACAGTCATTGGTAGTAGCTGGTTAATGCAAAGATGAATGTGACATGGTACCTGCCATTCAGAACATTTAGAAATTCTATAAGTGTACTAAGTAAGTAAATTCCTTCAAAACTCAGGTCTTTAGAAGTCAAGGTATTTGCGAATTGCGGTTATTTGGCTACGTTTCAGCTCAACAAGTTTTATATAAATGTTATTAATAACTTAAGAATGAGCCTGCTGCCTTCACATTGGCATTTTTTTAAAAAATGGCAACATCTGTCCTAAGTATGTTAATAAGTACTTAGAAATTTAGAGCTGGAAGCTGGTTTATCATGACCAGGAGTTCCCATATTCAGCTGATCATCAGAATTACTTGAGTTCAGGATAAGTGGAGTCATTTCTGTCAGGAGTTCTCAGTTCAAACCACTTAGGAACTTGCGGCAGGATACTTGAGAATAGTTGAATGGTGATTCCAGATTTACTGTAGACATGTGCTAAATGATACTGGACCAGAGGATCCCAAATATTGGCCACCGCATACCTACTAAGTCATTCTAGAAAATCTTTCCATATAATGTGATTAGCTATGTTTGGAAAGCAGTGAATTAAGACTAAATAACCCAAGGCTGAAATCTGTGCTGTAGTCTTAGTAGCTTTCTACTTTATGAATTGAGGTAAATAAATCTTTCTGCAGTATTAGACATTGGTCCAAATATCCTTCCCCTTTTTTTTTTTTTGTATTCTGCTCGAATAACAATGTCATTTACTTATTTATTTTTTTAGAATGAGGGGTCCTTTAAGCAACTATCTCTAATGTCTACTGTTTACTGTGTGTGTGTTCTTTTTTATTCATATTTTGTTTCTAAACACAAAAAACCATACAATCATAGTTTTGTAATATTCTTCCCTCCCTCACTTGCTCTGAGTCTTTAACTTTCTAAATGCAGGTATCCCCAACTTTATGTTGACAGCCCTCTTATCTTTCCTCTGTTTTTTTCCCATGTGACATGTAGACACCTATTAACTCTGTGCAGAGGAATTTCTGTTGAGTTATCTCCAGATCCAACTTCTGAGCGCTACCTGAATTTTCAGCTGTCTTATCTGGAGTATTTTATTGGCTTTCCCAACATGACATATTTCAAACTGAGTATATTTTTTCCATGGAGGTCCCAACCCAACTTTTTCTATTGTTCCCATTTCTCCTTTTCATAGTTGACTTTGGTTTGACATTTTTTAGGTTTTTCCCCCTTTATCCACTTGACAGTCCATTTATAAGCCCTGATCAATTCTTGTGTAGCATCTTTCCCATCTAGACCATGGGTTCTAGAACTTTAACAGGCATCATAATCAGCTGGAGGGATTGTAAAACAGATTTTTTTTTTTTTTCAATTGACCACGCCTTGCAGCTTGCGGGATCTTAGTTCCCTGACCAGGGATTGAACCTGGGCCATGGCAGTGAAAGCGCTGAGTCCTAACCACTGGACAACCAAGGAATTCCCTGCAGAACAGATTGTTGAGCACCACAAACCATCCCTCCCCCCAAGTTTCAGATTGAGTAGGTCTATAGTGGATCTCAGAATTTGCATGCTGAAGTTCCCAGATGATGTTGATGCTATTGTTCCTGAGACTACGCTTGAAGAACCTCTGCTTTACACTGTTAAATTAATCCTTCTGAGGTAACTCAGATGATGCTATGTCCCTTATAAATTTTCCATGGTTCTTTGTTCCTTACAGTAAAGAGTCCAGAATGCCTTAAGCTGGCATTCAGTACCCTAGAGTCTGACTTTTATCTGCTTTCTAGCCTTCTCTCTCACTTTGTTTTCCCACATTCAAAGTCAGATTTGGACTTCAGTTCTAGTTCTGTTAGTTCGTAGTTGTGATCTTAGGCAAGTTGCTTAATTTTCCCAAACCATCTTTAAATTAGAATAGTACTTCAGAGTGTTGTTATGGTGTTTAAGTGATAATGAGGTATGTGAAATGCTTAACGTGGTGTCTGGCACTTTGTAATCTTCCCTTTGCTTACTTCCCTTAGAATACTGTCTTCCAAAGCCCTTGTCCCCCTCTTCTAGATTATCTCTCATTTTGAGACCTGCTCAGGTAACACTTCTGCTAAGAACGTGTCCTTTATTCCAGAACTAATCTTTCGTATCTAAATTTCCATGTTCTTGGGTACTTTTCATGAATTATAAGTTGACTTGTGTTTAAAATGTTTGTGTATATGACTGTTTAATTGTCCCTGGTTTTTTGAGGATATGGATCACATCTTAATTATCTTTGTGCTTCAGTAGTATTTGAACAGTTAGTTTACCTGATGTTACTTCCTTTTCCTTTTAATGACATTAACCTAATGAAGTAACCTAAAGTGGTAGTATACCCACCAATTGGTTTCTTTCCCTCCAACTCCTTGTAAAGGGTGAGTAGCTAATTCGTATTTTATTCCATCAGACTTTTTCCTCAAAGTAATTGTAAATATTTGGCTAAGTTAATAATTATGAAATTAAGTGTTCTGCGGTCCTTATACTCAGCTCTATGGAAGATATGTGAAAAGTAGGAACTATGGCTCTTAATGACTTCTTCCTCTGAAAACCTGGTTGTAATAGTGCCTTGTGCATACATGTATGTCACTGACTTTGTAGTCTCTCTTAGTGTACTGATTTGAATACTGACCATATATTCCTATTATAGACCAGAAGGGAAAGATTTCAGTATTCATCGACTTGTCCTGGGGACACACACATCAGATGAACAAAACCACCTTGTGATAGCCAGTGTGCAGCTCCCTAACGATGATGCTCAGTTTGATGCTTCACACTACGACAGTGAAAAAGGAGGTAGGAATCTTAAAGGTGAAGGAAAGAATGATATATGGGTTATATTTTTCATATCTCTAAATTATAATAAAGAGTGTGTACAGTTTGATAAAGTAGTCTCTCAAGTTAGGAACAAGATAACTAAGCTTTGGAAAGCCTGATTTTGCAGTATAGATATTAGATGTCAGAAGACATATTTAACACATACTTGGTTCTGTACCTTTTCTGTAAACTTTCTTCAACTAAATTTGGTGGTGGGGAAATTTCTAGAATTGAAAGAAGCAGAAATCCACCATATATTACTGCTACGCATGCTTGCATTCTCAACATGGGAGATACTGCCCCTGCGGGAGTGAAAATTGGTTCTCAGAGGGGTGTGTGTGTGAAAACAATCTTATTCTTTGAACTGTTTAAAGCACAGAAATACATAGCAGGCATAAACAAATACACAGGAATTTCATCAAGGTATCAGAAAAAATGTCCTACAAGGTTCCTTACAGGGGCAATAATGGAAAAAAAAGGTTGAAAAACACTGGCTTAAATTACACTTTCCGGGTTTAAGTGGTATAAATGACTTAACCATGGCATTTGCTATATAGTACATAAAAATTGAGTGTTTAATTATATCCTATTTTTAGGAGATATCCTAAGGGCTTAACTGTTCATGAAATACTTTTTCCCTTTCAGAAGAGATAGAAATGAGTGGGTTTCCTTTATTGTTGTCCTTGAACTCAAATTATTACTGGGAGGTAGAAGATAGGCTCTCAGTATTGAGATTTGTGCCAAAAATGAATGTTTAATGTTTTTTATCTTAGATTTCTCCTGATTAGCAGAATCCATTCTTTTATCTAAGATATTTTGGGTTCCAGTTACTTGCCAGGATTGTAATGTATAGTTACTCTTTTGATCATTCCATATTTAGCTTAGGGTAATATAGAATGCAAAATAAGTCCTTAGGATAAAGGTCAGCAAACATGATTTTGTGTCACTGACCCAAGTGTGTGAACTATAGGATATGGTTACTACAGAGTTATTCTCTAGGTAGGCATCAGTGATTGAGGGGATAAAACACTGAACTTAAGAATCAAGACTGGGACTTCCCTGGCAATCCAGTGGTTAAGGCTTCGCCTTCCAGTGCACGGGGTGCGAGTTTGATCCCTGATCGGGGAGCTAAGATCCCACATGCCTTGCGGCCAAAAAACCAAAACATAAAACAGAAACAATATTGTAACAAGTTCAATAAAGACTTTAAAAGTGGTCCACATCAAAAAAAAAGAATCAGAAGATGGGCTTGAGACCCTGTTGAGCTGCTCACTAGCTGTGTGGTTTGAGGATAAATCATTTAGCCTCTCTGAGCCTGTTTCCTTTTTATTAAATAAATTGTCTTTAAATAGGACTTTTGGTTATTTAGACATAAAGCAAATATTCTGATTGGTAATATAATAAATCATCTTTAATAAAGCAGGGAATTCCCTGCTGGTCCAGTGGTTAGGACTCCATGCTCTCACTGTGGGGGCCCTGGTTGGATCCCTGGTCAGGGAACTAAGATTGGGCAAGCCTGTACAGTGCAGCCAAAAAAAAAAAAAAAAATTGAAGCAAATATAAAATACTGTGAACCCTCCTCCCCCTGTAAATCTATCCCTTATGGATCGCTTTCTGATTGATAGTTTTCTGAATGGTTTATCTATCCCATTTATTGGATCACTCATTCAACAAATATATTAAGTACTTACTGTATGCCAGGCAATTTTTCTTGGTACTGGGAATACAGCATAAAATACAGTTTCCTGGCCTGGTGTATCTTGGACATCTTTCTGTGTGAGCATATGGAGATGTGCCTCCTTTTTGATGGCTGTATACTATACTATAATTAACCATCCCTCAATTAACATTTAAGTGGTTTCCAATCTTTTGGCTTCAAAAACAGTTCTTGTACATGTATCTTGCATAGTTTTGCTGTAGAATGATTAAGTGGAATGTTAATCAAGTGGCAAGAACATTTTCAATTATAATTGGTACTGCTAAGTTGCCCTCCAAAGAAAGATTCACAATTTCACCAATAGCAGATGTATTGATGTCTGTTTCTGCATGCCTTTGCCAACATTGAATGTAATACTACACTCTTTGCTTTTTTTTTTTTTTTTTTTTTTCCTTTAATGGCTGCACCACACTGCTTGCAGGATCTTGGTTCCCTGACCAGGAATCAAACCCGTGCCCTCAGCAGTGAAAGCACAGAGTACTAACCACTGGACTGCCAGGGAATTCCCTACTTGGCTTTTTAAGTTATTCGTAATGTTGGACCTATTTTAAAATATTTGTCTGTCTGTCTCTCTCTTGAGCTGCCTATTTATGTTTTTTGCTCATTTTTTCTTTTGAGTTATCTCTCTATATAAGGTAAGTTATCCCTAACTAATAGGTTATAGGTAATTTTTTCCCTCTTTATTTTATAATTTTGAGTCCTGTTTTGTTTAGAAGCTATGAATTTTAAATTATCCAGCTTTCCTCTGGTGTCCTTCCGATTTTGTCATTCACTGAAAGGCCTTCATTCCAAGATTTTAAAATAGTTAGCTGTTGTTTTCTGGTACTTTTGTGTTTTGACTATTAAAACTTTAATCTTCCTTGTATTTGTTTTGGTTTTAGGGATGAAATAGGAATCTGAGCTTTTTTCTAAGTGGTTAGCAATTTCTTTTAATGCCATTTGCTGACTAATCCATTTTCTTCACTGTTTTTGTTGTAAGTAGAGTTGATTTACAGTATTGTGTTTCAGGTGTTCGGCATAGTGATTCATTAGGTCTGGGGGGTTTTTTTGGATTTTTTTGTATTCCGTTATAGGTTACTACAAGATATTGAGTATACAGTAAATCCTTGTTGCTTATCTATTTTATGTATAGTAGTTTGTATCTATTAATCCCATACTCCTAGTTTATCCCCCCAACCCCTCCCCTTTGGTAGCCATCAGTTTGTTTTCTATGTCTGTGAGTCTGTTTCTGTTTTGTATATAGATTCATTTGTATTCTTTTTTAGATTCCTCATATAAGTCTTCCCTGGCTTTTGAAATGGCATCTTTTAACATACACTCCAGTCTTTCTGGTAACTGAATTTTTTGAGTGGCATCAAACCAATTTACTTTTATGTTCTGATGATACCTTTATCCCCCTTACTAATAATAATAGAGGAACTATGAAAAATACCAGTAATATGTATGATACATTTGTATGACTGTATTTCGCCCTATTTAATCCTCACAAGGAAACCGATGCTTACAGTTGTTTTGTAACTTGCCCAAAGGTTACATAGCATATCAGCTCCCATTCCTTCCTTTTCTCTTACTTTTACCTCTCCTTTGTCCTTCACATCACCCTCGGATGACTGAACAAGCTTGGTGCTTGAAGCGGGGCAGGTGCTCTCCATGTGGTCTCAACAGTGCTGGAAGTAGATATACTAATATCTCTTAAAGCTTCTTGGGTTGTTGTTAGATAGATAGCTTCCTAGTCCCTCCTTGCTCTCAGATGAAATGTCCTGGACTCTCAGATTGAACTATTGTAATTGATTACCTTCTACTTGACCCCATTTGGTTTGAGGTACTTGGTGGCAGACAGCTTCAAAAGATCATTAAACTTTCAAAGAGAAAGAACTAAAAACTGGCTTAGGCTTGTTTTGACATTAAAAAGAATGTGTGTGTTTATATTAGATTCAGCCAGGCTATGGTCACATTTTAAGCCTGAAAATAGATTCGGTTTAAAAGTTTACTTCAGACTCTGTTACCAAGATCTTCAAATATCAACAGATTTATTTTTAGCAACTTATTTGGGGAATGGGTTGGGGGGGGGCGTTTGTTTTTGTTTTTAAGTAATCTTTAGTCTTTTGCCTCAATATATAATAAACTATTACTAAATCATGATGAAATAATGGAATATTTGACTCAAGACGTTACAACTTATTCTTCTTAGTTTCAAAATGTTTATGGACTCAAAAAAACGGTACGGTGGTAGAAATTAGAATGCCGGTTATCTAGTTTGTCAGGCAGCATTGGTTGGGAGGGACACAGTGGTACCTTGTGGGAGGATAAGAGAGGGCTGAAGATGTTCCGTATTTTTATCTGTGTGGTAGTTCCCCGGATATATGCATATGTAAAAATTCATCAGGCTAGACACTTTTACTATATTGTTGTGTCTCAGTCTTTTTTTTTTTTTCAAAAGCATTGACTAATTTAATCCTCACATCCACGGTGACATTGGTACTTTTCTTTTTAATTAATTTATTTATTTTTGCTGTGTTGGGTCTTCGTTTCTGTGCGAGGGCTTTCTCTAGTTGTGGCAAGCGGGGGCCACTCTTCATCGCGGTGCGCGGGCCTCTCACTATCGCGGCCTCTCTTGCGGAGCACAGGCTCCAGACGCACAGGCTCAGTAGTTGTGGCTCATGGGCCTAGTTGCCCCGCGGCATGTGGGATCCTCCCAGACCAGGGCTCGAACCTGTGTCCCCTGCATTAGCAGGCAGATTCTCAACCACTGCGCCACCAGGGAAGCCCCAGTCTCAGTCTTTTTAAATGGTATTTTATATGGAGAGAAGCAAACAAAATGGCAACATAGTTAGACCTTTATAGTCATTCAAATTATTGTACATTTCTACCTCAGTCTTTCTTTCCTACATCAGATTTGGCCTTTTGCGTATCACCTTCAACTTGGGGAATCTATTTGTTAAATAGATAAATCCTCATCTTCATAAATCTCAATTGTGAATCCTCTAAGCTGATTTCTTATTACTGTACTTCAACTACATTTGGGGGGGGGCCTCTGATTAGAAGTATATAGCTGATACTGAAATAACCCACATTATATAACAATTACCCCTTGCTCTGTGGGCTCCATGCCAGCTATTGCTCTTTCCTTGTTGGTATCTCTTTTCTGGCAATTATTCTTTTCTGTCATAGTCATCTATAATTGTGTGCTTATCTTATCTCCCTGTGTTTGGACTAAAAGTTCTTTGAGATCACATATCCTAATCATGCCTTCTATTTTTACAATGTAGATGCTTGTGGTCTAGAATTCTGGGGGGGAAATTGTTTAATGTGTTTGGGGTTTTTTCTCTTTTAGAGTCTATTTTGAACTGTTTCTAGGTTTTTAGCTTGTTTAAACCACTGCTTTTCAACTTATAAAGTTATTTTGAGGTTGAAAGTTATCTGCTAATTATATTACCCGACTATGTCTCTGCTTTTTGAAAAGATTTTTGTCCTTCAGAGTGTCATTTTCATCTACAAGTTACTTTCATAACTTTGTTTTATGGGTAAGGTGTTTGAGGTTCACAGAAATTGAAGGCCTTCACCAAAACCACCAAGATAGTAAGTGGCAGAGTCAGTTATGCCATGGCCTGACTGTTACTCAGGTACCTTATCATGCTGCCTTCTGTAATTCTTTGGCTACTTATTAACTACCTTTGTTTAAATATTGCTTTGCCAGGATTTACATAATCACAAATTATATTGTTATACATTTTATAATGGTACTTGGGAGAATTCTGTAAGTGCATACAGTAGTCAAATATGAATAAAAAATGTTTTTGTCTAGCCCTTGCCTACTTGGTTTATTTCAACCAAGGACTCTGGTTGGCAAGTGTAAGTGGGAGGTCAGGAAAGTGGAACCAGCTGTTGTGGCTCTGTTTTTCTTCACTGGTGTGAGGAAAGATGTGACGGTATTTCAGAAAGGTCATCCCAAACTAGAGTTTCAAATAAATAGTAAAAGGGACTCTTTAGTACCTAGCACACTGTGTACTTAATATTCATTAAAACAGTAACTTTGATTTTATTTATTGAGCACATTTTTTTTGATAGTTTAAGTGAGGCTTGAAAGCCACTTAGTGAGAATTTTTGAAGTGGAGTCAATAGTGTTCCTTACTTTTAGATAGTAATGTAATACTTATTAGGTATATTATTACCTAAATCATTGCAGGTATAGCTGAAAGAGTACCAGGCTAGGGATCAGAAAAATAGGGATTCAGTTTAGGTTCTGCCATAGTCAAGTCACCATAAACAAATTAATGTAGGTCCTCTGAGCTTCTCTTTTCTTGTGTAAAATTTTTATTTACTTATTTTTTATTTTTGGCTGCGTTGGGTCTTTGTTGCTGCGCGCGGGCTTTCTCTAGTTGCGGCAAGCGGGGACTACTCTTCGTTGCAGTGCGCAGGCTTTTCACTGCTGTGGCTTCTCTTGTTGCGGAGCGCGGGCTCTAGGCTCGCGGGCTCTAGAGCGCAGGCTCAGTAGTTGTGGCGCACAGGCTTAGTTGCTCCGCGGCATGTGGGATCTTCCTGGCCCAGGGCTCGAACCCGTGTCCCCTGCATTGGCAGGCGGATTCTTAACCACTGCGTCACCAGGGAAGCCCTCGTGTAAAATTTTTGGAGATAATAACTCTTCCCTACGCTGTAGGGTTATGCTAAGAATCAAATGAAATAAGGAATGTGAACGCACTTTATACTGCTAACAAATTTTTAGATCGCTTCTAGTATTACACCAGTTCGTTGATTAAAAGCCTTGCCTGTGTCATACTTTGAGTGACATAGAGTAGCTCTTGCTTTGTCCTCATTTGCAGTTAATTTATTGTATTTACAGAATTTGGAGGTTTTGGCTCGGTTAGTGGAAAAATTGAAATAGAAATCAAGATCAACCATGAAGGAGAAGTGAACAGGGCACGCTATATGCCCCAGAACCCTTGCATCATTGCCACAAAGACTCCATCCAGTGATGTTCTTGTTTTTGACTATACGAAACATCCTTCTAAACCAGGTACTTGCCCTCTTCGATTCAAATACAAATGATGAGTCACTGTGGGGATACATTGCTTCTCTCAATTTTAATTGCTTGTTATTCTTTGTATAACTTAACATCTTATATTTGTATTGATATGTGTGGGTACTCTTCCTTCATCCTTCTTCCCTACATGGGGAAAAAATGCTTTTTTACATAGGATAGAATCTGCAGCTCTTAAGCATTATCTGTTTGGTCATAATGGGTCTGTATGTCTCATAAAAAGTAAGAGCTTTAGACCTCTTGAAAAAAATTCCATTATACTTAGTAGATCCAAAGAGGAGGTGGACTGGATAGTCTTGATGTGTCTGTTACTTTGTAGACCCTTCTGGAGAGTGCAACCCAGACTTGCGTCTCCGTGGACATCAGAAGGAAGGCTACGGGCTTTCTTGGAACCCAAATCTCAGTGGGCACTTACTTAGTGCTTCAGATGACCATGTGCGTATCCTTTACATTTTGAAGCAAATCTGGGCTAGTTATATCAGTTTTTTTCCTCTGGGGTGTGTCAGGAAGTGAGACCCTTTTATATAATAGTTAATTTTTCATTTAAGACTATCTGCCTATGGGACATCAGTGCTGTTCCAAAGGAAGGAAAAGTTGTGGATGCGAAGACCATCTTTACAGGGCATACAGCAGTAGTAGAAGACGTCTCCTGGCATCTGCTCCATGAGTCTCTGTTTGGGTCAGTTGCTGATGATCAGAAACTTATGATGTGAGTAGAATCCATTTTTTTCTCAATATATTATCTAAGTTTTATATTTAGTTACCCATTTCAAGCATTTTTCCTGTTTTTTCTCTTTTACTAAAGCTGGGATACTCGTTCAAACAATACTTCCAAACCGAGCCACTCAGTTGATGCTCACACTGCTGAAGTGAACTGCCTTTCTTTCAATCCTTATAGTGAGTTCATTCTTGCCACAGGATCAGCTGACAAGGTCAGTGTGATTTATTCTACAAGAAAACAGGGTGGATTTCTCTGGCTTCTTTTGTTGTTAGTATTTATTTATTTGGCTGTGTCGGGTCTTAGTTGTGGCATGCAGAATCTTTCGTTGTGGCGCGCGGGTTTTCTCTTCTCCAGTTGTGGTGCATGGCTCTCTAGTTGAGGTGTGTGAGCTCAGTAGTTGCGCTGCACGGGCCTACTTACCCTGCGGCGTGTGGGATCTTAGTTCCCCGACCCGGGAATCAAACCCGTGTCCCCTGCATTGGAAGGCGGATTCTTTACCACTGGACCACCAGGGAAGTCCCTCTCTGGCTTCTTTTGAATGCACAGAGATCTTTTAGTTATGGATTTTCTTTTTCTCGATAAAAAAATTTTATTGATTGTACTTGCTTTCATTTTTGTATGTAGACTGTTGCCTTGTGGGATCTGAGAAATCTGAAACTTAAGTTGCATTCCTTTGAATCACATAAGGATGAAATATTCCAGGTGAGAGAAACTAATGCTCCTCCCCCCACCCCAAGGGAAACCTGAATGTGGGAGTGGGCACACTTGTGCCTTATCCCATTGCTATAAGAATAAAAATCATCTTTATGCCTATGCTGATCTCTGTATGAATTGGGATTGTTTTCCCTCCATTGTTTCTATATTAAACTTAGTGCCTGATTATTTTATCTGCCTTGTTCCTGACGCTTGTCTCTTCCCTTATTTCCACTCCTTTATCCTTTATAACTTGCTGTATCTGTTAATTTCACAGTTCATTCGTAAAGTACTGACTCCATGTTTTCTGCCTCATCCGTTTAATTAAGCTCCATATGCAAAGCCCTCTGACTCAGTTCAAGAAATAATTGTTACATTATGTTGGAAGCTTAATGCAAGGGCACTGTGAGGAGTACATTATAGTCTTTGCAGTCCTATGTGTAATACTGAATTCATTATAAGTACTTGGGTAAATAATTACTTTGTGTGTGATCTGTACTTTAGTTCTTAGGTCAGCACTGGATGACATTTGGCTAGAAGCTGGAATTAGACAATAAGAATAAATGAGATCTTCAAAAATATGAAATAGAACAAGAGCTGATATCCTGGGTCTAGTAATGGGTTAAATTGTTAAATATAATCTTAGATTTTTTCCCCTCAATTTTCTAATTGATGGCTTTTTTCTTATGTATAGGTTCAGTGGTCACCTCACAATGAGACTATTTTGGCTTCCAGTGGTACTGATCGCAGACTGAATGTCTGGGATTTAAGGTAAGTCTTGTTAATTATTACTCTTTGTGGAGTTATTTTCTTACACTTCCAGAATTACTCAAGGTAAATCTGTTTTAACTTTTTTTTAAATTTATTTATTTTTGGCTGCATTGGGTCTTCGTTGCTGTGCATGGGCTTCCTCTAGTTGCGGCGAGTGAGGGCTACTCTTCGTTGTGGTGCGCGGGCTTCTCATTGCGGTGGCTTCTCTTGTTGTGGAGTGAGGGCTTCAGTAGTTGCAGCACGTGGGCTCAGTAGTTGTGGCTCGTGGGCTTAGTTGCTCCGCGGCATGTGGGATCTTCCTGGACCAGGGATTGAACCCGTGTCCCCTGCATTGGCAGGCGGATTCTTAACCACTGCGCCACCAGGGAAGTCCCTGTTTTAACTTCTAAAAATCTTTTTGTGCTAGTAAAATTGGAGAGGAACAATCCCCAGAAGATGCAGAAGATGGGCCACCAGAATTGTTGGTATGTTACAGATGTTGAGCAGAACTGAAATAGTTTGTGATTTATTGTCCTCTGTCTGCTTTTCATCTGTTTTCCTTCCTCTTTCAGTTTATTCATGGTGGTCACACTGCCAAGATATCTGATTTCTCCTGGAATCCCAATGAACCTTGGGTGATTTGTTCTGTATCAGAAGACAATATCATGCAAGTTTGGCAAATGGTAAGTGTTTCTTTATTTGGGCGAGTTTAGATAAATGAGACCTAGTATCACTTCATATTTATATACTCCATCAGTACAACTGGCAACTCTGTTCAGTTTACTCCCGAGTGTGACTTGCCTGCACATTATCATTTTCAGCTGCCTACCCTTTAACTTTATCAAGTTGTCTCACTGGTATCTCGAACTCAACTAAACAAAACTAATCTTTTCTTTTCTCCTTCCTTTCCTTACTCCCCTTACCTCCTGACTTTTTGTTTTCTATATGGCTTCAGTGTCTCCCCAGCTCACTAGATCTGAAAACTCAGGTCTTCCTCTATTGTCTATTCACCTCTAGGTGCGGTTCACTTATCAGATTTTATATTGTTGATCTCTGCAATGCTTCTCCTGTCTTTACTCATCTTACAAACAGATATAACCAACTTTCCTGTTTGTATTCCACACCTAGTTTTTTGGTCAGGTTCTCATTACTACTTGCTGGGCTATTGCAGTAACCTCCTAATTGTTGGCTTGCCTCCTGTTTTTCCCTCTTTGCTAGCAGTCGAATCTTTAGGAATGATCATTCCCTTGAAATTACTTATGAACATGCCTAGCACAGTTCCTACTGCAAAGTCACAGCATCAAAGAGTACCATTTCTTCATGAAACTTACCTAGATGTCAAAAACATTCCCTGCCTTTATACCCCAATTGAAGGTGATCACCCTTCTTTGAATTTTCAGAGCACTTGAAATTTAATAAAAGCAACTGTAATGTCTGATATATAGCAATACAGGAAACAGTTGCCTTCTGGAGATGGATGGTGGTGATAGCTGCACACAGTGTGAATGGACTTAATGCCACTGAACTGTACAGTTAAAAATGGTTATGATGGTAAATTTTGTTATGTGTCTTTTACCACAATTTACAAAACAACTGCATGACTTTTAAGTGACAGTAGCCTAATAAATGAAAATAATTCAAAAGAAACTTTTGGTGTCTCAGAGTAGATCTAGAGCCAGGAAGAAGCTCCAGAGGTGAGTGTTTGGCTCAACATGAGGAAAAAAGTTTTTGATATTCATAACTTTCTTACGGAATAACCCTATTAATCAAAAATAAAGAAATAAAATGGGAGTATTTGTGGCGTATGAGATTAACACATTATATACTGGATCAATACTTCGGAATATTATGTATCAGAATGAAGTATACTTAGTTTTATAAGCTATTCATGATATGCTAATAAGTAGGAAAAAAGCAAATTATAGAACAGCATGATAGAATCCCTCTTATTAAAATTTGGGTATCTAGTCTTATGTTTAATTATATGTAACTATTTAATAGAAGGCTATTTGCCAAAATGTGGTTGGTATGTTTAGAGAATTCTTGTTTTCTTCTTTATACCTTTCTGTATTATAATTTTTTATAATAAGGATTTGTTTCATGTATTAACAGAAAATCCACTTTATCCTTTTCCTTGTAACACACCCACACAAAATTAATATAAAAAATTAGAGTTCTAACAAGAAAGTGAAATGGGCTGCCTTAGATAGTCTGTCAGTGAAAGGTATTTTAGTGGTTGTCATGGGAATGTTGTAGGAGATTAAGCTACATCACCTTCAAGGCCATCACCTCCAGTCCAGGTTGTTACTTTACTCCGTTTGGGGGAGGGTTTTTGTTTTGCTTTGTTTTTAAGAATTATTGTGATATAATGAGTAGTAAGCATTTGGTCTTTGTCCAGGTTCCTGGCACAGAGTTCCTAAAACCCTTGGGATTTCCTGAGTGGTAGGAGTCTCTATTGCTATTTATAAGTAGCTGCTTTTGGCCTCACCTGAGTTTAGGCTAAGGAGGTAACTTAAGGGGGCCCCTATAAAAACTCTTGGGAAAGCTCCATAAAAAGCTTTTGATTTCATGAGCTTCTGGGTTGGTGAATATATCAATGCCACCAGAAAGGGTGTGGAAGCTCTGTGCTCCATCCCCACCTTGCCCTGTGCATCTCTTCCATTTGGCCATTCCTGAGTTATACTCTTTATAATAAACCAGTAGAGCACTTTCCTGAGTTCTGTGAATCATTCCAGCAAATCATCAAACCTGGGGGGTGGGGGTGGCTGTGAGAAAATTTATAGCCAAGTTGGGCAGGAGTACTTGGGTAGCCTGGGCACTCAGGGCTTGACACTGGCCTCTGCTGAAGTGAGGGTAGTCTTGTGGGGTTGAGCCCTTGGTCACAGTGCTACCTCCAGGTGGTCAACATCAGGATTGAACTGAGTTGTTGGACACCCCATTGGTGTCAGGGGAGAAGATACCACACTTTTGTTGTCAGACTACTCACATAATTGTATACATTGTTTGTCCCTGTAGTCAGATTGAAAGCTAAGACTATCCCATCCTCTGTAGCACCTACCCTAGTGATACTAAGTGCATAGTAGATACTAAGAACAGTAAGTTTTGCCCAAGTGAAAGTGGTATCTGTGTTTAAGATGCTTTTGGATATGGGTATTTCATCAAGTCGTACAAGTAGAGTTTATTTTATGCAAGAACAGTTTCTCTTTTTAAAATATTTATAAATTGAGATTTAGAACATGGGTTTTGCAGTACAGTCACAGAATTGTGCAACCATCACTACAGTCAGTTACCCCAGAAAGAAACCCCACACCCAGTAGCCATCCCTCCCATTTGCCTCCAGTCCACCCAGTACTAGGCAACCATTAATCTACTTTCTGTATGGATTTGCCTATTCTGCACATTTAATATAAATGAAATCATACAATATGTAACTGACTTTTTTTATTGCCAAATAATACTCCATTGTATGGACGTATCATTTTATTTGTCCATTTATCAGTTGATGGACATTTGTGTTGTTTTTACTTTTTGACTGTTACGAATAATTGTCTGATTAAAAGACTCAAGGTTGATTATCAAGACAAATGGTAACCATACTTCAGTTTTTAGGGACTATCCTAATCCGGGGGGTTGGCCTGTGGCCAGCTGCCTGTTTTATTTGGCATGCAACTATACTTACCCATTTGCAGGTTGTCTGTGGCTACTTTCATCCAACAACTGCAGAGTTGAATAGTTAAAACAGAGTATATGCCCCACAGTCTGTCTCCCTGGCCTCGTCTATTTGAAACTTTAACTTCAAGAAGTAACTTTCATGTTTACTCAATATCCTTTTCTCTTTTTCTTGTTTTTGGCAGGCAGAGAACATTTATAATGACGAAGACCCTGAAGGAAGCGTGGATCCAGAAGGACAAGGATCCTAGAGAATGTCTGCACTTCTTGTGATTTTAGACTCCCCTTTTCTTCTCAACCCTGAGATTGATTTAACACTGGTTTTGAGACACAGACTTTGGTTATCCCTCTATAATAAGTTCTATCAACAATGTTATTAGTCCAAACAGAAGGTGTTTTCTAAATATTAACTGGGGGCTTCTTGATTCAGGAAAGCCACAGACTTATATTTAAATTTTCTTCAGGAATTTTCTAGTAACAGAGGTCTAAAGTAGCCACAAAAAGGGGAATATTGTGAGTGGTTATTTTTCTTCTTATGCTATATCCCCAAGTTTTTCTGACTCGTTTAAGTAAATGCTAGAGTGAGTAAGAAATAGAGCCAAGTGAGGTAGGTGTCTGAGCCATGAAGTATAAATACTACAAGATGTCATTTTTATTCAGGAAATAGGGGAGATTCAAGTCATATAAATTCCTGCTCTAAAATCTTCACACGGAACTTGACAGGATACACATTTTCTTACACAGACCAGTCTCCTCTCAGTTTCTTCAGTTAAGTCAAAACAATGTGTTCCTCTTTCCCCATATATTTTTGCTTGTTAGTGTATTTCTTGAGCTGTTTTCATATTATTTCTTTCCTTTCTGTGAAATGGTTTAAAAAAAAAAAAAAACTTGGGACCACCAAGTTGTAAAGATGTATGTTTTTACCTGACAGTTATACCACAGGTAGACTGTCCAGTTAAATTGAGAAGAGCGAATCAATAGCTTGTATTTGTTTTTAAAATTAAATTAATCCTGGATAAGAGTTGCTTTTTTTTTTTTTTTTTTTTTAAAGGAGTTAGTCCTTGACCACTAGTTTGATACCATCTCTATTTTGGGTGACCTGTTTCACCAGCAGGCCTGTTACTCTCCATGACTAACTGTGTAAGTGCTTATAATGGAATAAATTGCTTTTCTACATAATCCCACGCTGATGGGTTTTATTTAATATATAATATCCATCAAATACCAGTCTCTGGCGTCTAGAAGAGTTGTTCAGGTGACAGTTATTTTCTATGGTCTTTGACTACCAAGAGCAGAATTAAATATAATAGACCCAGAGGTATAGCAAAGAGCTTTACTCCTTCCCGGGGGAAGTGAAAGACATAAAATGCTGAATCAGAGGTACACAGATTAGTCTTTGATAAAATAACATCTTTTTGAAGTCTATCTCTGGAGAACTACATGAACTTTCAAGAATGTCAGAGGCAGTGTGGCAGAGAGAATTTAAGGCAAAATTTAAATTTGGAAAAGGTGTTTGACCTTTTCTCATAGAGAGGTTGAATCTCCCCAGTATTTTTTTCACTGGGGCCTGTACTTAGAGGTTAGAAAAATAGGCTCTTGAAAGCCAAGTGCCATAACCAGGTAAAATGCCGGGTTCTTCAACCACCCAATTTAACGGAGTAGATCACTCTGACCCAGAATCATTTTCATGAGGTGAAAAATCAAACTCATCTTTGGGGAAATCTGGATTGGTTCTTTATTCTAAGTCAGTAGTTCTTTTTTTTTTTTTTTTTGCGGTATGCGGGCCTCTCACTGTTGTGGCCTCTCCCATTGCGGAGCACAGGCTCCGGACGCACAGGCTCAGCGGCCATGGCTCACTGGCCCAGCCGCTCCGCGGCACATGGGATCTTCCCGGACCGGGGCACGAACCCGTGTCCCCTGCATCGGCAGGCGGACTCTCAACCACTGCGCCACCAGGGAAGCCCAGTAGTTCTTTTAGAGTATAGTGAAAATTACCATGACACAAGAGTAAATCTACATGAATCAGCACAGACTTAAAGAAAAGTAAACTTTGTAAAGGAATTCAATTAAAGTCTAACATTCATGGCACAAAAGAATTCAAATTGTAAACCCATGTACAGTTGACCCTTGAACAACGTGGGTTTGAACTGCATAGGTCCACTTACAACATACTTTTCAATAGTAAATACCACAGTACTATACCTGCAGTGGTTGGTTGAGTCCGTGGATGTGGAGGAACCTCGGATACCGAGGGCCAACTAAGTTATGTGCAGATTAACCGCCACATTGTTCAGGGGTCAACTTGAATATAAGGAAAATCGTCTGCCTTTTTGACTCCACCTGTGTTCCTGAAAAACTTTTGGGTCAACAGAAGGTAAGATACATTCTTCACAATACAGCAAGGTGTGTCCATACATTCTTCCTTTACTTTGTGCGTGTGGAAGGTTGTTGATGGGTGACAGGAGACTTATTTTTCCATTTCTCAGTGCATCGAAATCAGTACCAGCAGCCTATGAAATAGAATCCAGCTAAGAGTTGACTGATAGTATTCTGCCTCCAGCCAGCCCTATGATCTTTTTAAACAGGTCAGCCAGTATTTGTAACTTTCCCAGAGTGAACTGCTTGCCAAATCCCTGGCACTCCCTTCTCTGTTTAGAAAAAAGTATGTCCAAAGGGTACTCAGTGATCCTTTGCTAAGAAGTTTTTTTTGTTGGTTCTTGGTTACAGATTCGGCCATATGTTTCTAAACAGCCCCTGTAAGGTTGAGAGAAAAAAGGATAAGTTTAAACTTTCTGCAACTTGAAATAATACAGTATAAAGTTTTTGTGGGGGTTTTTTGCTTGTTTTTTGGGGGTTTTTTGTTTGGGTGCGCTGCATGGCTTGTGGGATCTTAGTTCCCTGACCAGGGATTGAACCTGTGCCCACAGCAGTGAAAGCGCTGAGTCCTAACTGGACCACTAGGAAATTCCCAGTATAAAGTTTTTAATAATGAATTTCTGAAGCTTAGTGCAGGCCATATTGAGGAGAGATTGCTAGAGTGTGTTTTGCATCTAATCAAGGATGATTTTGGGAGGGGCTAGCTAAAAAGTTTTTCTGCCCACGTTAACTTTACACACAGGTATTACAAGGCCTGAAATTCTGTAATTTCGATTCTTTGGATTAATCATTGTCTTTTCCATGTACTTTTCATCTTATCCACACAAAGGTGTTTAGCAGATCATTTTCTTCGGTTACAAGGTTCTAGTAATCTCCCAAACAATGGGCATAGTCAGTTATTCCTGGATGAAACATGGTAAAAGAAAATCCTAGTATGGGAGTTCCCTGATGGTCTAGTGGTTAGGATTCAGCGCTTTTGCTGCTGTCGCCCGAGGTTCAATCCCTGATGGGGGAACTGCAAGCCATGCAGGCTGGCCAAAGGAAAAAAAAATCCTAGTAATTTAGGAAAAGCATCAGTAATAATAGTTATTTGTGAATTTGTATACAAAATGTAGGATTAACTAGGAAATTAATAAAAATTTATGGATATTTATCTAGTATCCAACTTGATCTTTTTTAATCCTTAGTTTCTTTATCCAAGAGAATCTAGCACTTTATAAAGAATGTGAGGACATATTGGTATGTAAAGAACTTAATGGATAGGTGTGTTGCTTGTTTCACAAATTAAGCAATAATCATGTCCCTTAGTCTACAAACAACACCCTCTTCAGCTTTGTAAATGACTGTTAACAGATTAATTTAGCCTTCTTGGCCTCCTTAGTCATAGTTTGAATTAGGTACCCTAACTGCCTTCTCTGCTATTCTAAGGAAACTTTATGAATAGCATATGGGGTCACGTAGGGTGAGGAAAGTAAGAATGCACAGAGCCTAGATGTTTTATCCTGTTCTGGATTTCCTGATGATAATCAGGACATATTTTAAGTCCTACTAGAAATTGAAACATTCCAAATGAAGCCTGAATGCTTGAACCAGGCAACCTGGAAGTATGTGTTATCCCTAAATGACTGACTTGTCATTAGACACACAATCTTTTTTTAAGGCACTAGTCTTGTTAGGTTAGGAAAGCAGCAACAATGCAGACACTGCTCTTATAACCTACAAGGATCACCTTGCGGCTGTGTCTGGATTCCACTTGCCTCAGAAGTGGGAGCATTAGCCTGTTCCAGGCTCTTGGGTAGCATAGGCGTTTAAAAAAAAAGAGCCATTTTCCATCTGTTCACGGATGAGCATAATTTGAAAAATTTCCCCCAGTTTTCTTTTTTTTTTTTTGCTTTTCACTGTCAAGAGAAATTTCTCCTGAGCAACATCTGCCCTCCCCACCATTCCCTCAGCCTTTGTTAGTTGAGATTTGGGTAGCAGCAAAAACTGACTTGTATGTTGCGAGCTCTTCAGCAAGGCTGATCTTTAGCTGCTCCATCTCTTTGTTCTTCTGTTGCTGGAGTTGCACCCCGCTTCTTAGCTGCCTCTGTTGTTCTTCCATTTCCTCCAGCTGTTCCTGCGTGAGGACCAAGAACATTTCTAATGCACCAAACAACAAAAACCTGACATTGTCCGTAATAGTATATTTCCTTACACATTGTTTAATCTCCATAGCAGTATTGAGGTTGAGAAATAGATTCAGAGAATTCGTGTTTTGACAGTGATACTGTTTTTGACAGTGATACTGTTCTGAAAGGAGTCTTGTCTGTTAACCACAGCTTACATCTTAAAATCCTGCAAAGGGTGGACAGATTTTCAGAGGGACTTTTTTGTTTCCCAATTTTAAGAAGTGTCAGGGGCTTCCCTGGAGGCGCAGTGGTTGAGAATATGCCTGCCCTGGTCCGGGAAGATCCCACTTGCCACGGAGCAACTAAGCCTGTGCGCCACAACTACTGAGCCTGCACTCTAGAGCCCGTGAGCCACAACTACTGAGCCCGTGTGCCACAACTACTGAGCCTGTGCACCTAGAACCCGTGCTCCGCAACAAGAGAAGCCACCACAATAAGCCTGCACACCGCAATGAAGAGTAGCCCCCACTCTCTGCAACTAGAGAAAGCCAGCAACGAAGACCCAACGCAGCCAAAAATAAGTTAAAAAAGTGTCGGGGAGGATTTTGATTATCTAGTGGTGAACTAAGAATTTTATAGACCCCTTGCTCTATGTACAAGTTTGTTTCCGTTAATAATCAGTAGTCTTTATAATGCCCAACAACTTCAGCAATTTAAGTTGAAAGAAACCAAGTCTTTGTGTAAGCAATTATTCTTTTTTTTTTTTTTAAATCACTACATTTATTTTTTTTTTTTGCGGTACGCGGGCTTCTCACTGTTGCGGCCTCTCCCATTGCAGAGCACAGGCTCCAGATGCACAGGCTCAGCGGCCATGGCTCACGGGCCCAGCCACTCCGTGGCCTGTGGGATCTTCCCGGACCGGGGCACGAACCAGCGTCCCCTGCATCGGCAGGCGGACTCAACCACTGCGCCACCAGGGAAGCCCTAAGCAATTATTCTTGAATATTATATTTGAATCTCCTTGAAGTCAGAGATATCTTTACTTAGTACTTGCCACAACATGGCATGCAGGTAGATGCTTTATTAGTGAGGGTATCAGAGTTGTTAATTTCCTATATCCTTTGCTTATTACATCAGGACAATTCGTTCTAAAGTTGGAAGATGAAGGCGCTATGCCCTGGAGGCCCTCAGGGGTCTTCAGATAACTATTTCCCATTCTGCCAAAACCAGGCGGGATGCATTCTGTAAATTGTGTCTGCCTAGGATTAATGCCTGACGAATGAAGATGTCAGCAAATCAGTCTGTGCCTTGGTTGCTAGCTGACATGGATCCTCAGGATCCATGGGGTAGCTGGGAAGGGAAGAG
Organism: Tursiops truncatus; assembly: GCF_011762595.2. NCBI lineage: Eukaryota > Metazoa > Chordata > Mammalia > Artiodactyla > Delphinidae > Tursiops > Tursiops truncatus. The sequence goes on along the minus strand of NC_047034.1, from coordinate 158,197,499 downwards.
AGCGTTGAAATTGGAAGGCACATCTTTAAGGAGCAATGACTTTACCTCAGATTTTGAAGAATAATACAATGGGAATCCGGTTTAGGTGCATACTGTCATTAGAAGGATCTAAATAATTTGTTCACTGAGTCACCCTTAATATACTTGTGGCCTGTCAATCTGCAGTGTTTTGATACTCTGGCTGAATCTCAACTTTCATCAACATTGTCAAAGGTCTTTTTTTTAGTGCCTAGCCATGCTTTGATACCACACAGAGATGTAGCCTTACAATCTAAGAGCATGTTATCTAAAGAAAAGCATCTGCATACCTCTGTGCCCCAGTTTCCCAAGCCTCACCATCTAGCAAACCTGTTGTTTGCTGGATATACAAAAGACCTGCTTGTGAAGGCTGTCTGCACCATCACTGATAAGCTCTTGACAAGGAGAAACTGTCACAGAATGAAGGAAGTATTGTACAGTGACAGAAATTAAGGACAATCTCCATTCTTAATCCTGTGTAGCACCACTGGGTTAACTTTAAAAACTGCTTTATTGGGACTTCCCTGGCGGTCCAGGGGTTAAGACTCCATGCTTCCACTGCAGGGGGCACGGGTTCGATCCCTGGTTGGGGAGCTAAGATCCCACATGCCGCATGGCGTGACCAAAAAAAAAACTTAAAACAACAAAACAAAACAAACCTGCTTTATCATCTCAATCTTTCATAGGCTTTCCATTTTCTTTAGTCTGGCATTCAGACTCCTGCTAGTTGGACCCTTACTTCTAACTAGAACCTCCATTATTCCTGTAGTCTGCGCTGTCCAGTATGGAAGTCACTAGCCACATGTGGCTATTGAGTACTTGAAATATGGCTAGTCTGAACGGCGATGTGCTGTGAGTGTAAGATACATAGCAGATTTCTAAGACTTGACACCAAATATATATATATGTGTGTGTGTATATATATATATATATATCAAATTTTAATGTTGATTACATATTATAGTGGTAATATTTTTGCTATGCTGGGTTAAATGTATTATTTTCACCTGTTTCTTAATTTTTTTTTAATGTGGCTACTAGAATTTTTTTTCTTTTTTTGGCCACGCTGTGTGGCATGTGGGATCTTAGTTCCTCAGCCAGAGATTGAACCCACGCCCCCTGCATTGGAAACGCAGAGGCTTAACCACTGGACCGCTAGGGAAGTTCCCCTAGAAATTTTTAAATGACATCTGTGGCTTGCATGATACTTCTGTTGGAGAGTGCTGCTCTAGTCTGACCAAGTCAGATTTCTGTGCCTTTACTCCTGCCATTTCTGTCACCTAGATAGCATCTGTTCCCTTATATTGAATTTTTTTTTTATTCATGTCTAACTCCCAACCAGATTGTAGGTTCCTGGTTCTTAGTATGTCCGGCACCCTACACATAATGCTTATTGAGGTGAAGCATGCAGATAGTAAGCATATTCCATCTTTTGGCATTAGAAGTCTACCAATTTCAAGCTAAAAACTTTGAGATCATTCTCAGCAAATTCCTCACCCTGCCCACTGCAACCAGTCACCAAATGCTACCCATTTAACTTCACATCTCTCCTCTAAGTGGTGTTTCCAGGCTCTTTCAATCTACCCTCCACACTGCCACTTAGAGTACGTAACTACGTGGCAGGCACCATTAGCAGCACTTTACAGATATTAACTAGTTCATTCCTTGCAACAGCCCTATTAATCCCATTTTACATGTGAGGAAGCTGAACCACAGAGGTTAAGTCATTTCTCCAAAGTTTCCCAGTTAGTAAGTGGTAGAGCCAGGATTTGCCACTGACTTACAGCTCATACTCTTAATTGCTTTATTGCCTTCATATAGATAGATATAAAAGTAGACATAGATGATAGATGATTGATAGATGATAGATAATAGATAGATGATAGATGAAAGATAGATGATAGATAATAGATGATAGGTAGATGATAGATGAAAGATAGATGATAGATAGATAGATTGATAGATGATAGGTAGACAAATGATAGGTGATAGGTAGATAGATGATAGATAAATAGATGAAAGATAGATGATAGGTAGATAATAGATAGATAGATAATAGATAGGCTCTTAAATGGTCTTCAAACTGTTTTCCAGGAAACCACAGGAGGAGGCCATGCTGGAGTGACCTTGTCACTCTTTAGTTAGAAAGTAGCTCTACTTTTACTTGTTTTACATGTTGGCATTCCATATAAAATTGTTTTGGGGAAAGGGTCTGTGGCTTTGAAGAAAACCTTTTTAGGAAAACCACTGACCTAAAGAATACATAAAGCCGGGCTTCCCTGGTGGCGCAGTGGTTGAGAGTCGGCCTGCCAATGCAGGGGACATGGGTTCGTGCCCCGGTCCAGGAAAATCCCACATGCCGCGGAGCGGCTGGGCCTGTGAGCCATGGCCGCTGAGCCTGCGCGTCCGGAGCCTGTGCTCCGCAACGGGAGAGGCCACAACAGTGAGAGGCCCGCGTACCGCAAAAAAAAAGAATACATAAAGCCCTTTGCAATCTGGTCCCAATCTACCTCTCCAGCCTCATCTCTCTATTTCTCACATTCCTTATGTTCCAGCCACACTGAGCTTCTCACTTCCCATAACAACGTCTGTGTTTTCATGCTTTTGTATAAGCTGTTCCCTCTGCCTAGAATACCCTTCCCTTGTCTACACAGTGAATTCATTCTTTAAGGCTCAGCTCAAACACCCTGTAGTAGTTGAGTGTGGACTTGAACTAGATGGCACAGGGTTACATCCTTCCTTCATCACTTCCTAGCTGTGTAACCCTGGACAGATGACTTCTCTGACTCACCTGTTTTCTTGTTTTTCAAATGGTGACAGCAGTTATACCTATCTCAGATGTAAGAATTAAATGAATTATTACATGTAAAGAACTTCACGTACATGCTAGCTATTGTTAATCCTCTAATGAAATTTCCCCCTTTTCTCCCCAGGTGTAATTATACCTGCTTCAGTACAATGCTTTATTCCTACAACTATTACATTGTCTATCACACTGAAGCATATTAATTATTTCATTGATTCTAAAACTCACACTTTAACATCTTACTTTGATCAGGATGCATCTTACAATCAAGTGTATTAGATTTTATGAAATTTTATCTTGCATCCTTCCTGGACTATAAACTTTTATTTCTTCTTTTCTTTTTCTGTTTAATTTTTATTTTTTGTATTTTTTGTTCATTTTATTTATTATTATTATTATATTTTAATTGGACTATCAACTTTTTGAGGACAGGGGCTGCCCCCCACCTCCACCCTACACCACAGCGTCTCATCCCTTGCCAGCACATAGCTCATTGCCTGGCCCATAGAAAATAGGCACTTAGAAGATACTTGTCAAATGAATGGATGATGGTGATGAAAGAGGCAAAGTTTATAGTCATAAGAGTGAAGCGTACCCTTGAAAAGTAATCAGATGCCATACATGGCCTTTGGCAAACAGTTTAGGAAGAAGCCATTTCAGAAAGAAGAATTGGGACTTCCCTGGTGGCGCAGTGGTTAAGAATCCGCCTGCCAATGCAGGAGATACGGGTTTGAGCCCTGGTCCGGGAAGGTCCCACATGCCGCAGAGCAACTAAGCCTGTGCGCCACAACTACTGAGCCTGCGCTCTAGAGCCCGCGAGCCACAACTACTGAAGCCCACGTGTGTGTGCTCCACAACAAGAGAAGCCACTGCAGTGAGAAGTCCGTGCACTGCTACGAAGAGTAGCCTGTGCTCGCCGCAACTAGAGGAAGCCCGCGCACAGCAACGAAGACCCAACGCGGCCTAAAATAAATAAATTTTTAAAAAAGAAAAGAGAGAAGAATTAGCTCTTTCATACCTTTATTCCTACTTTAATTATGGTATGGCGATAGGAGACACCCATCAAGATTGTTTTCTATAGAATGATCTTTGGAAAGGTGCACAGATCATCAAATCTGAAACAAATCCAGTACAGTGACGAAAATCACTGGGGAAAAAGTTCTACAACTCTAGCACTATGTCAGAAAATTCTAATCCTGAGGATTCCTTACTTAGAGCACCACCATCCTAGTTAGTCTTGCCTGAAATCTAAGCATCCTCTTTGACTTCTCACCTCTCTGCCCCACTCATTCTGTAGCCAAGTTTATTCTACATTTGTTCTTGTATCCTTCCCCTTCCTTTTATTCCTGCTACCATTGTTTCCTTTTACCAATAGTAGCTTCCTAATTAGTCTCCTTGCCTTTGGGTCTCTAGCCCATTTTACACACTGCCACCAATACTGTTTCTAAAAGGAGAGCAACGATCATGTTAATCCCTTGATTAAATACCTTTATGGGGGCTTCCCTGGTGGCGCAGTGGTTAAGAATCCGCCTGCCAATGCAGGGGACACGGGTTCAAGCCCTGGTCCGGGAAGATCCCACATGCGGCGGATCAACTAAGCCCTTGTGCCACAACTACTGAGCCTGTGTGCCACAACTACTGAAGCTTGCGTGCCTAGAGCCCACGCTCTGCAACAAGAGAAGCCACCACAATGAAAAGCCTGCACACCGCAACAAAGAGTAGCCCCTGCTCAACACAACTAGAGAAAGCCCACGCACAGCAACGAAGACCCAACACAGCCAAAAATAAATTTTAATGAATAAATAATAAAATAAAAAGAAGCTCTTAAAAATAAAAAAACCTTTATGGATGCAACTGACCACTGAATAAAGTCCAAACTCCCTAGTTTGGATTTCAAAATCCAATGTGATCTGCCCCGATTTACCTTTACAGGTTCAACTCACCTCTCAGTTTTTCACCTTTCACATGCAGCCAAGTTACAAATTATATTTTAGATCTATTAGATTAAATAAAATATATTAAAATTACCTTCACCTATTTCTTTTTTTATGTGGTTATTAGAAAATTTCAAATTATATATGTGGCTTGCGTTATATTTCTGTTGGACAGCACTGCTCTAGATCTTACCTATACTTCAACACTTAGCTCAAATAACATTGTCTTCCGTTATGGGTTCTCTGATTTAATCCACGACTATTATCCCATAGCATTCTTATTTGTACCTCTCTTAAATCACGTTACTTCCTACCCTGGGTTACAATTGTTAATGTAACATTTGATTGAGTGTAAGCTGTTAAGGTTAGTATTTATTTATGCAAGGATAATTAGTGCCCTTTCACTAGATTGTGACCCAGTAAAAAAGCAGTGCAGTGAAGGCGGCGGGCAGTGTTGGGTGAGTGAGGGGAGTGCATATATGTATAGTTTGAAAACGTTCAATATTATGACCAAAAAAACCCCACCGTTTTCATAATACAACTACAGAAAGCTTGATAAAATCTTCAGTGAAGTAAATGCAGCCATTTTCAACAGAGGACATGTTCCCTTAAGGATACGTCAAAATCTCTGGCAGGGCATAAGATTAAGTTCATCCAAAAAAGGGGGGTTCCAAAAAAAAGTACTGCTCTGAAAAGCACCACACTGTGGTCTTCTCATGGTACCCAGCAGCTCTTAAGTCAGCGCTTAACTGATGCATACTCTGAGCCTGGTGGCAGAGATAAGTAAAACATACTCCCTACCTTCCGAAAGCTCACAGTCTGTGGGGGAGAGAGACTTGTTTATGCACTTAGTGTTCATCTCCCACTCTGTTCTAAAAGGGATTAGAACTGGCTCACGATCAGAAATAGCTTGAATACAAGTGAAATGGTGACAAATGCACAAAAAAGGAAAACGAGGAATTGAGATTTATAGATTTCATCCCAGTTTTTTAAGACTGGAAAAACTTCAAGGCAGAGATCAGATAGGTGGGGCTTGAGGGTGAATATGGGAGAGGGGAGAGAATGAATACTACCTAGCCTCATTCCCTCCTGCTCTATATAAACCCAAGTGTGATTCACTTAGAATTGGAAACTTGTGCTGTGGAAAGAGCACTGAAATATTTGGGGGTGGTCAGACTAGAGTTCAAATTACTCCAACTCACTGGGCCTCAGTTTCCTCATCTATGAAAAATGATAATAGTTGACTTGGAGGATTAATGAAGATCAAGTGAGATAATTGGTGTAAAAGTGCTGTGTAAATTAAGAGTGCAAGATAACTTTCAGCCCTAGCACAGGCCTGAATGAATGAAATGCAAAATGGCATAAAGAAGTGAGTGAATGGCCCAAGGAACAAATTGTTCTTCCTACATATGCTAGTATCCTTCAGCCCAAAGACATTTGGCCCCGATCCCCTTTTCCTCCCCAGGCTAAAAGACTGTACTTCCTTTCATGCCAAGTGGGCCTACCCTGTACTGCTGCACATCCTCGTCTCGTTTTTGCCTCACAAGGGTGGTCTGGTCCTCCAGATTCCTGTTTTGCAGCTGGAGCTGAAGGGCCTCTGCTTGCAGGGGTCGCAGAGCCTCCTTCATCTCCTGGATCTCGGCCTGGGTTTTCTGCAGAGCTCTGGCCGCAGCTTCTTTCTTCTCTAGGAGCCGCAGCAGCTGAGGCTCATACTCCTGCTCCAGGCCCTGGCGGCTCTCCGCCATGAGGTTCTCGAACTGGGCAGAGAGCTGCCGGCTCTCCTGGAGAAAGTGCCCATCCCTCTGGCTTGGAGGTGCTTCTAGTTGTTGCCGTAACTGCTCCTTTTGCTTCTGATAGGCATCCCGAAGCTGGGCTAATTCCTCCGAGAGCTGGGCTGCCTGGGCGGTCAGCACTTCCCGGAACTCGGCAAACTGGGCCACGTCCTGCCGGCGGCACTCCAGCTGATATTGGTAGGACACACATTCCTTCGTCACCTTGAACAGCTTCTGCTTGACCAGTCGGATCTCCTCCCTCAGCCCATCCCTCTCCAGCTCTGCCTGGGCGTGAAGTTTGTAGGCAGCCAGGATGTCGTGGTGGACCCGTTGCACCTCCTGCAGGGCTGGTTCCCGGAGCAACACAAGCTCATGGATGAGCTGATCCCTCTCCTCTTCCAGCTGGGCCACGGCTTGGACACACTGCTGGAAACGCCCCTCCAGCAATTCCAGGTCCTCTGTGCTCAGGCTCCCCTCTGTGCTGGGACTTGGCCCAGCTCTGAGGCTCTCCTCGGGGTTAGGTTTCTCCTCGCTCGGGACAGTCTTTCCCCCATAAACCATCTGCTCTGGGCTTGTAGTCTTCCCCGGCTTCACGGGCTCTTCCACATATAGCATCTCCTCTGGCTTTCCTGGCTCCTCCACATACAGGGCCTCATCAGGCGTCCTGGTCTCCTCAATATGCAGCGTCTCCTCAGGCTTCTCGGTCTCTTCCACACACATAGCCACATCAAAGTCACCTGTGTCCCCCGGGTAGAGAATATCCTCTAAGTTCAAGGTCCCTTCCAAAGACAGAGTAACTTCTGGGTTCCAGGTCCCCACCTCATACGGGGATTCAGAGTTCTCCTCTTGCAGAGAAGTGGCCTCTGCTCTTGTGTTCCTGCAAGAGAAATGACAAGGTGAGAGGGCAGCCACAGTCCTGGGATGGTTTGTGACTGGAGCCAGTAGGACACAGGCCTAATTTATATCAAATTCTCACATCTCAGAGAGCACATGTCTGCCCCTTCCCTCCATTGATGCACCCCGACACAGCCCATTGCTTAGATCTGACACCATCCCCATGATGTCAGTGTCGAGTCTCTGCTTACATACCTTCAAGGACTGGAAACTCACACCTGAGCTACTATATGTTCCACCGTCATAAGAAAATTCTAGTGTTGAGGTAAAACCTTCCCTGCAATTTTTCCCTGGGTTTGATTCTTCTTTCTAGAATCAGACAAATCTAATTTCTCTTCCATGTAAGTTCTTTGAACACTTAAAGAGAACTGATTTATCCTTCAATTATTCCATGCATGCCAAGGTTTCCAGTACCCACCTCATTTGGGTCACTTCTTTCTGACAGGCTCCAAGTTGACAGGCTCGCTATCCCTTGGGGATGGGTATAGGAAGCAATACCCAGGTGTACTCTGAGCAGTGATTCTCTGGACACTATACTCCTATTGTTGCAGTCAAGACACCCTTAGCATATAGGGCAGCTCCATCATATTCTGGATAAATGCTGAGTTTGACTAAAATCCTGAAGACTTTTTCACACCAAGTGCTTTTAAACCACATCTCTTGTTCCTATAAAACTTCATCTTGTTGGAATTGGCCCATCCTTCTAGCCTGTCAATGCTCTTGAATTCAGATTCTGTGATTCTAACAGATGAGCCCCTTAACCCAGCTGCCCATTGCCTGCTAGCTTACTCAGTTCCTGTGGAGGAATGCTCTCCTGCTGCTTTGGCCCTCAAGTGGCTTTGGTCTTTCCTGTTTCAAATGCATCTTACCTGCCTTGGATCTCTGAGCAATTCTTTGAAAATATAAAATACCATGGAAATAATAATAAATTATACTTTTAAAGGTCTTATATACACCAGGCCCTGTTCTAAATGTTTTACATATATCGATTCATTTAATCCTCATAACAATTCTATGAGGTGGTTACATTTATTATTCCCATTTTACAGATCAGGAAATGGAGGTCAAAGAGATTAAGTAATTTGCTCAAGGAAACTCAGATACTCAGAGTGCACCACTTACAAAACAGACTAAATTTGAGTGTAGCTTTCAATAAACTTTTCTTTTTTAAGATATAAAGTATAAATGAAAAGCCTCACATATCAAACAAAGAATTTGATTTGTCTTGAAAAGGCTTACTTGTGTCCAGGTTTTCAGCTCTATTTCTCAGCTCCAAGTTCCTAATAAAGACTACTTTTATTCTAAATCGTCTTCTCAGTCCTCCTCTCTACACCCCAGGAATCCCTGGCTTCCCTTTTGTATCTCCTGATGGCCCTCTGGAAACCACAAAAGTGTGTCTTCACCAGGCCCCAAACATCACTGGCCTCATTCAACCCCAGCACCTGCACCAAAACCTAAAACTTAATGACAACTCAACAATCACCTAGTCCATTCACTTCACTTTACCAGAGATGGAGTGCTTTTTTTGTTTTGTATAAATGCATGTATTTATTTATTTTTGGCTGAGTTGGGTCTTTGTTGCTGGGCGCGGGCTTTCTCTAGTTGCGGCAAGTGTGGGCTACTCTTCGCTGCGGTACATGGGCTTCTCATTGCGGTGGCTTCTCTTGTTGCGGAGCACGGGCTCTAGGTGTGCAGCCTTCAGTAGTTGTGGCTCGCAGGCTCTAGAGCACAGGCTCAGTAGTTGTGGCGCACAGGCTTAGTTGCTCCGCGGCATGTGGGATCTTCCCGGACCAGGGCTCAAACCCGTGTCCCCTGCATTGGCAGGCAGATTCTTAACCACTGTGCCACCAGGGAAGCCCTGGAGTGCTTTTTTAGATATCTTCATCTGATGTTACTTGGCACCTCAAACTCAACTTCCACCAAATTATCCTTCTCCCTGAGCTTGTTACACCTGTATTTTCCAGCTCAGAGAAATATATCACCATACACCAGGCTGATGAGACAAGCAGTCTTTTTTTTGTTTTTTAATTGGAGTACAGTTGATTTACAATGTTGTGTTAGTTTCTGCTGTACAGCAAAGTGAATCAGTTATACATATACATGTATCCACTCTAATCTTCTAGATTCTTTTCCCATATAGGTCATTACAGAGTATTGAGTAGAGTTCCCTGTGCTGTGCAGTAAGTCCTTATTAGTTATCTATTGTATATATAGTACTGTGTATACGTCAATCCCAATCTCCCAATTTATCTCTTCCTCCCCTTTCCCCCCGGTAACCATAAGTTTGTGTTTTACATCTGTGACTCTATTTCTGTTTTGTAAATAAGTTCATTTGTACCATTTTTTAAAATATTTATTTCTTTCTTCTTATTATTTATTTTGGCTGTGCTGGGTCTTAGCTGCAGCAATGTGGGATCTTTAGTTGTGGCATGCAGATTTCTTAGTTGCAGCATGCATGTGGGATCTAGTTCCCTGACCAGGGATCAAACCCAGGTCCCCTGTATTGGGAGCGTGGAGTCTTACCCACTGGACCACCAGGGAAGTCCCTGTACCTTTTTTTTTTTTTTTAGATTCCACATATAAGTGATATTATATGATATTTGTCTTTCTCTGTCTGACTTAACTTCACTCAGTATGACAGTCTCTAGGTCCATCCATTTTGCTGCAAATGGCATTATTTCATTCTTTTTTACGGCTGAGTAATATTCCATTATATATATGTACCACATCTTCTTTATCCATCCCTCTGTTGATAGACAAGTGGTCTTTAAACAGCCAACTCACTAAGAACTGACGTTTCTATCTCAGAAAGTCTCCAGTCTCTATCTCCCTCTTCACCCCATTGCCAGGACCCTCGTCCAAGTCATCATCCCTCACCCGCACTTTCGTACCAGCCTTCCCATAAGCCTTCTTCCTTCTCATCCCAGTCTGTTCTTGACAGTGCTGCAGCTTGCTATAATATAAAGCAAACTATCTTGCTCCTCTTCACCATATATAGCCAACTGCTTAGCATAGACTTAAGGCCCTTAAAGATGTGACCTCAACATACCTCTTCAGCCTCATCTCACATTACTACCCATAGCCCACCCAATGCTTGACAACCCGTAACATGCGTTAACTTTTCTACCTCCTACTCCTACCCCACAATGTCTAAAGGGTCCAGCTGAGAAAATACAGTTCATTGTATATCACCTGACTAGAGAACAGTCCTACACTACCTGGAAAAGTAGAGTTCCTAATGCCAGGAAGGATGCACCTGCTCAGCTAGCCAGACCCACCCGGATCCTCAACAGAGTCCCTGCTTTGCCAGCAGACGGCCCTCACATCATGCTCCAGCTGAGTACTCCACCCTGGAATAACGTAATTGTGTTCAAGGAAGTATTCTAAGCGTTTCCCATAAATACTCATTTATCTGATGCTCATCCATTATCCCCACTTTATAGATTAGGAAACCAAAGCACAGAGTAAAGAACTCACTCAAAGTTCTACAACTCGTACGTGGTGGAGCCTGGCGAAGGCTGGCAGTCTGGCTCCAGAGCCGGAGCTCCTTTTTACCACTCTCGTCTTAGAACAGGCATAAGATCTGAAAGAGGTAAAACAACTACGGCAGGTACAGAGCTCGGCCCTAGCATTCAAAATATATTTATATCTATTTACCTAACAAATTTCTACTCATCCTTCAAAGCCTGCTCAAACTCCACCTCCTCTGTTAAGCATTTCCCAGACAACTCCCATTCTTGTGTTCTCAAGGCACTTTGTAGGCAGCTCATCTTTGAACTAAGTGCTTTGTGTTACAGAAGAGCATGTATCTGTCTCCCCTGATGGTCCATTTCCTAACAACAAGTACAGTTATTCTCTCTATATCCCAGGGTGGGGCTCTGTAGAAGGTAGGCAGGCAGCAACCAACTGAGCTCCAGGGAGGAAACTTGCCCAAGGTCGAGTGGCAAAGCTGGAAGTAGATTCCAGGTCTCCTGACTTGCAGGCAGTGCTGTTACCACACACCACTCAGTCACCCCATCCACAGTGCCAGGCCTCTGCTAGGTGCTGCCCTCACACTGCTGTCTCTCTCTAAGGAGCTGGGGAAAAGTAGATTATGGGAGGCCTAGGGGCAAAGGGGCCAGCTTAACTGAGGCCCCTGACCTCAGGTTTCCTTGGGCTCCAAGCAGCCTCCCTCTCTGCCACTTTGTCCCTGTCCCTAGAGGATTCCATCAGCTCCCAACCCATCAGGGATGTGACTGGGAGTGTTTGTGATACTGTGCAGGCATGAGTTGGTGTGTGACTCTGTGTGTACCCCTATGTGTGTACAGGTGAGTGCACATGTAAAACAAGGCTCAGCTTTGTGCCCTTGGTGACAGGGGAGGGGTGTCAGGTATGTGTGTGTTTGCACCTCTACCTCTTGGTACAAGAGGAAGTCCAGGGCTACAGGCTGACCTGGGGCAGAAATGCTCCCTACTCGCCCCAAATCCTTCAGCCACAGGTCCCTTCCCCGCTAACCAGTGGTGGAGCTGACCGTTGAATGTTGGAGAGGGCCTCCCCTCCAGGGCCCCTGCCAACCAAGGCCCTCTTGCTGGTCTGGGACAGTAGATTCTACCCCCAACCCCGCCCCGTCTAACACCACCCCAAGCCCCAGACGAGAGAGAACCAGCTGCTTGAACACTCTCAACTCCAAGCTGGCAGCCGCCCAACCTTGCGCGAAGTCTCTTCCACACGGCAAATTCAGCAACTGGAGGCCTCCATCTCCAGCTGCATTTGGGGTGAGCAACGAAAGAAAACGGGTAGCGTCTTTGGCCACTGGGGGCCGAATGGCATCTCACGGTTGGTGCCCGCTAGTGTGAAGCGGTTAATCCTCGCACCGCCCGTGGGAGGGGGAGGGGTAATTATAAAAAGTCCCAGACAACCGGAGATGCCAGGCCGGGACGAGACGCCCCGATCTCCCTTCGCGGGTGGCTCCGCCCCGTGCCCCACCCAGGCTGGACCCCCGCCCCCGCCCGGCGAAAGGCGCTCGCGGTGGGTGGGGATCCGTCCGGCACCCCTTCCCCAGGGGGCGGCGACGCGGCCCCGGGACGGTCCTTTCCTACCTCGCGGCCTCGGCGGCGCCGTCCCCGCCGCGCCGGGGCTCCGGGCTGGCCATGGCTGCGCGACCCGGGCTGGGCGGCCGCGGTATTAATAGCTGGCCCCCCGGGCAGCCCGCGCCCGTCCGCCGCACTGCCAGCTGCAGCCGACACCGGATCCCGCCGGCCCCGGGCCGGGCGCGCCCACTTGGCCCAGGCTCCCGCCGCGGGAGGAGGGAGCGGGCCGCTAGGCCCGGGGGCGGGGAGATGCCGCCCCTCCCGCCACCAGCGGAGGGTGTGGGGGGAGGTATGGGGAGGGGGTCGGCGTCTCCAAAACCAATCCCCTTGAGGTCTTCCCGAACCTTCTTTCTCTCCACCCTTCCCTTCCGAGGGTCCCGGTTTGGGCGGGGCGGGGGGGCAGTGGAGGAAGGTGGCTCCGCAGCCTCAGGAGAGCGCTTGCCCCGCCAGACCGGCCCGGGAGGGGGTCAGGGTGTGGGGTTGGGGACCTCGAGGGACCCCGCACCTTGCCCGCCGCCCGCAGGAGTTCGGGGGTGTCAGCCGCCGCCCGGCGCCCTGCGATGCCCCCTCGCCTGAGCGCTGTGCCCCGCAGCTGTCGCCGAGGGCTGGCGGAGGAGGGGGTAACACTACACCCCGTACGTTTGCGGACAGTCCGGAGCCTGGGGAAGGGCGGTGGGAGGACTGCGTGGGAGGGTTTAAGCCTCTAAGTTTCAGTCCATATTTAACACCGCTTTCCGCCCTCACGCTGCGAGGTTTCCAGGGGTCTCTCCGCTTGCTCCACCTGTCACCCCCCACCCGCCCTGCTTCTGCCCACTCCAAGGCGTGCCCCCTCCCCCAAGTCCTTAGGCCACCAGTGTCAGGATCAAACTCAACACTGAAGGCTGTCTCCCTAAGCGAGGAGCTGCCAGGCCCCTTCCCAGACCTGGGCCTCGGGCATTCTCCCTTCTGATGCCTTTTTTCCACTTAGCCCCTGTCTGGGGGAGGTCTTTGACTCAATCGCAGAAGAATGCTGTTCACTGTAACCATCAGAGGGGCTGGATGTGTTTAATCAGAGAGGCCTTGAGTAAAGGGGTGGTCGGGGCGGGGGGTCGGCCGTGCGGAACGCTTGTGGGCTGTGCGTTGTGATCTGTGTGCCCACTGCCAGCTGTGTGAACACCACGTGGTTGTGTGTGTGCTCTGTGGAGCGGGAGGCTGTGTGATGGTGTGTCAACGTGTGACTCTGTGATGACCGTGGAGTACCTGTCCGTGTGGATGTACCCCACACGGATATGTGACTGTATAATCATGGGGGAGCGATTGTGTGTGTGGTGATTGTGCTGGTGGTGGAGTGTCTGTGTGGCCGGCTGTTGTGACTGTGTTGTGGGGCGTGTGTATAGTTGTGTGCGTGATTGTGTAGTTACAGGAGACTGGGGACTGAAGTGTGTGGGAGGGAGGGCTCATAAGCAGCTGTGTGGAGTGTCTTCTGTGTGTCACTGGGGCCTGAGTATGTCGTCCTTAATCCAAGTTTCTGAGTGTGCTGCCTTTGGCGTATATTTATATCTCTCTGTGTAGTGCAAGGGGGTGGGAGATTAACACCCAGGGCAGCCAAATATACCCTTGTAAGGTATGCACGAGAAAAAGTCGAGTTTTGGAGGCTGCTGGTCATTTTCTGACTTACCTCTAAAATATCCCAGGGGAGGAGGTTGGCAAAGCCTCCGGGGCTGGTCCTTTGACAGCCACTGCCAGTCAGAGGGGAGCCAAGGGAGCAAGGGCAGGGCCTGCCAGCAGCACTATTTGCTGTGGTGCTAGGCAACAGGCAGCAAGGGTGGCATTAAGAAGGGCTGTCCCTTCCCCTCCAACCCTCAGCCCAGGACCTGGCCCCGGGCCGCCCCCAAGACTGATTCCTTAACCGCTCTTAAACTCCCCCTAAGCCCTTCTTTAGGCTGAGACACTGAATCCCCCAGGGTCCCAGAAGCACCTACGGTCCTTTGTTTTTGCTGTTCCCTCTCCCTAGAACACCCTTCCAGCTCTTCATGTCCTCTCTTCTTCAGGTCTCAGCTTACATGTGATGTCCTCAGAAAGACCTTCCCTGACGTGCTCCTCTCCCACATAAATATCCATCCTTTTACTGTTTGTCTCATCATCTTGTTTATTTTCTGTACAGCACTTACTGCAATCTTTAATAATACTGTACATTTTCCATTCCTTCCTTTTCTGCTTCCCCCACTAGAATGGAAACCCCATGAAGGCAGGAACTTTGTGTGTCTTGTTCACTTCTGTGTCCCCAGGGCCCAGCACAGGGCCTGGCATATAGTAGGATCTCAAAAAGTTGTTGAATGAATGAAGGAAAGGAGTATGGTCCTCCCTAGGCCAATTTAGGCAACATTTGATGCCTGCTGTGTGCCTGGCCTGGGCCACTCGTCACCAAGGAACCCCTTTGTACTCAGGGAAACAGACATACACATGTGCCCAGGCTGTGTACACCAAGGCAGAGGGAGGTGGGTGAGGCCACAGGACTCCGTTCACTTGGCAAACATGGGCACTTGGCCTGCGCTGGGTCCTGTGTCAGAGCAAATGGCCTTCTTTGGCCCAGGGCCCTGCCTGCAAAGAGCTCACAGTGTAGAGGATGCTAGAACTGTCCCCTGGGGCGACAAACCCCTGCAGAGAATAATGCTAAATCACTGAGCTGAGTGATGGGCTAGGCACTGAGAACCAAGGAAGCCAAGAATGGGAGAGATTAACTCCAGGACTGGGGACAACCTCACGGACGGACGAAGTAACGTGGGCCTGGAAGAGGAGAAAGGGCGTTCCGGCGTCAGGCACAGACTGCTTGGAGAGACAAGCACAGCCACTCTGTCTCTCAGCCCCTCCACAAAGCCGAGTCCACGAAGAGAGGAGAAGCCCCTGGGCTGGCTACTCTTTGCCTACCCTTCATTCTCTGTGCTTCTCTGCCCTGCCCTGTGTCCTGGGGCTGACTACCACTGACAGTCTCACCTGGGCTCCCTTGCCTTACGGTTTCAGGTAAAGTTTGGCCAGTAGGAGACATTGCCAGGAGATCAGAGGGAAGGAGGAGAGTGAGATCAGGATATTTATAATACTGTGATTTTGACAGTTACTATGTTCCCCCACTGAAAGGCACAGCTCCCGTTGGGTGGCCTGCAACCCCAGGGCACGACTCCTGCCAGGTTCCTTAACAAGGCTCCCTCCCTTGCCCCTTCAGGCACTGGGGCTAGTGACTCTATCCCACTGTTGTGAGCCCCAGGGTGCTTCACCATTCCTGCCAACGCCTCTGTAAATAGTTCCTTCATTAAACCCTCTTCTGGCAAATGCTTTGAGTTTTCTCCCCTGCTTCCTGCTAAGACCAATAAGGTAAGAACTAAACTTAGGGAAGATGAGTCTTTGGCAGAGAATTTGGGGAGACCCTCTTTCTAAATCACCACCCAAAACCAGAATCAGAAAATGTTGTGAACTACTACAAAGCTACAATAATCAAAACAGCATGGTATTGGCATAAAAACAGACACATAGATCAATGGAACAGAATAGAGAGCCCAGAAATAAACCCACATGCTTATGGTCAATTAATTTATGACAAAGAAGGCAAGAATATACAATGGAGAAAGGACAATCTCTTCAATAAGTACTGCTGGGAAAACTGGACAGCTACATGTAAAAGAATGAAATTAGGGCTTCGCTTGTGGCACAGTGGTTGAGAATATGTCTGCCAATGCAGGGGACATGGGTTCGAGCCCTGATCCAGGAAGATCCCACATGCTGCAGAGCAGCTAAGCCTGTGTGCCACAACTACTGAGCCCGTGCACCTAGAGCCTGTGCTCCGCAACAAGAGAAGCCACCGCAATGAGAAGCCTGCGCACCACAACAAAGAGTGGCTCCTGCTTGCCGCAACTAGAGAAAAGCCCGCGCGCAGCAATGAAGACCCAATGCAGCCAAAAATAAATAAATAAATCTATTTAAAAAAATAAAAATTAAAAAAGAATGAAATTAGAACATTTTCTCATACCATATACAAAAATAAACCCAAAATTGGGACTTCCCTGGTGGTCCAGTGGTAAAGAATCTGCCCTCTAATGCAGGGGACATGGGTTCAATCCCTGGTCAGGGAACTAAGATCCCACATGCTGAGGGGCAACTAAGCCCACGTGCTGCAAACTACAGAGCTCACGTGCTCTGGAGCCCCCACAACACAGCTAGAGAGAAGCCCGCGCACCGCAATGAAAGATCCCGCGCGCCTCAACAAAGATCCCTCGTGCTGCAACTAAGACCCGATGCAGCCAAAAAAAAAAAAAAAAGCTCAAAATGGATTAAAGACCTAAATGTAAGACTGGAGGGGCTTCCCTGGTGGCACAGTGCTTAAGAATCTGCCTGCCAATGCAGGGGACACGGGTTCGAGCCCTGGTCTGGGAAGATCCTACATGCCGCAGAGCAGCTAAGCCCATGCGCCACAACTACTGAAGCCCGTGCGCCTGGAGCCTGTGTTCTGCAACAAGAGAAGCCACCGCAGTGAGAAGCCCTCAGCAACTAGAGAAAGCCCGTGCACAGCCACGGAAGATCCAACACAGCCAAAAAATAAATAAATAAATAAAACAAAGCTATTAAAAATTTTTTTTAAAATAAAAGACTGGAGGTCATGAAACTCCTAGAGGAAAACATAGACAGAACACTATTTTACATAAATCATAGCAATATTTTCTTGGATCTGTCTTCTAAAGCAAAGGAAATAAAAGCAAAAATAAACAAATGGGACCTAGTTAGACTTCAAAGCTTTTGCACAGCAAAGGAAACTATCAATAAAACAGAAGGACAACCAGCTGAATTGGAGAAACTATTTGCTAATGATATGACCAATAAGGAGTCAATATCCAAAATATGTAAACAGCTCATACAACTCAACATCAAAAAAACAAACAATCTGATTTTAAAAATGGGCAGAAGACCTAAATAGACACTTTTCCAGGGAAGACATACAGATGGCCAACAGGCACATGAAGAGCTACTAAACATCATAAATCATCAGAGAAGTGCAAATTAAAACCACAATGAGGGCTTCCCTGGTGGCGCAGTGGTTGAGAGTCTGCCTGCCGATGCAGGGGACATGGGCTCGTGCCCTAGTCCAGGAAGATCCCACATGCCGCGGAGCGGCTGGGCCCGTGAGCCATGGCCGCTGAGCCTGCACGTCCAGAGCCTGTGCTCCGCAACGGGAGAGGCCACAACAGTGAGAGCCCCGTGTACCGCAAAACAAAACAAAAATAAAAACAAAAACAAAAAAACCACAATGAGATATCACTTCACACCTGTCAGAATGGCTATCAGCAAAAAGACCACAAGTAGCTCTTTCCCATCTTGCAAGATGGCAGATAAAAGAGCTGAGAAGCCAGATACTAAGGAGAAAAAACCTGAAGCCAAGAAGGCTGATGCTGGTGGCAAAGTTAAAAAACTTAAGAAGGTTAAGAAGGGGAAGCCCCACTGCAGCCAAAACACTGTCCTGATGAGAGGAATTGGCAGATATTGCCAATCGGCTATGTATTCCCAAAAGACCTTGTACCAGAGGAAGTATTCAGCAGCTAAATCCAAGGTTGAAAAGAAAAAGAAGGTGACGGTTCTTGCTACTGTCGCAAAAAAAGCTGGTGGTGACAAGAATGGTGGTACTGGGGCTTCCCTGGTGGTGCAGTGGTTGAGAGTCCGCCTGCCGATGCAGGGGACACGGGTTCATGCCCCAATCTGGGAAGATCCCACATGCTGCGGAGCGGCTGGGCCCGTGAGCCATGGCCGCTGAGCCTGCGCGTCCGAAGCCTGTGCTCCGCAACCAGAGAGGCCACAACAGTGAGAGGCCCGCGTAACGCCAAAAAAAAAAAAAAAAAGAACCTAATTAAGTAACTGGTCCATTAAAAAGAAAAGACCACAAGTAACAAATGTTGGTGGATGTAGAAAGAAGGAAACCCTCAGGGAATTCCCTGGCAGTCCAGTGGTTAGGACTCCGCACTTTCACTGTTGAGGGCCTGGGGAACTAGGATCCCACAAGCCACTTGGCGTGGCCAAAAAATAAAAAATTAATTAATTAATTAATTAAAATAAAAAAGAAGGGGACTTCCCTGGTGGTCCAGTGGTTAAGAATCCGCCTTCCAAAGCAGGGGACACGGGTTCAATCCCTGGTCGGGGAACTAAGATCCCACGTGCCGCGGAGCAACTAAGCCCGTGCACCACAACTACAGAAAAGCCCGCGTGCTTCAACGAAGAGCCCCTGCGCCGCAACTAAGACCCAATGCAGCCAAAAAAAATAATAAATTAAATAAAATAAAATGTAACATGTATTAAGAAAAAAAAAAGGGACCCCTCGTACCCTGTGGGTGGGAATGTAAATTGGTGCAGCCACTGTGCAAAATGGTAAGGAAGTGTCTCAAAAAACTAAAAATACAACTACCATATGACCCAGCAATTCCACTCCTGGTTATATATCAAAAAAAAAAAAAAAATACATGCACCCTAATGTTCATAGCAGCATTATTTATGATTGCCAAGATATGGAATCACCAGATGAATGGGTAAAGAAGATGTGGTATATATATATGATGGAATATTACTCAGCCATAAAAAAAATTAAATTCTGCCCTTTGCAACAACATGGATGGACTTGGAGGGTATTATGCTAAGTGAAATAAGTCAGACAGATAAGGACAAATACTATATGATATCACTTATATGTGTAATCTAAAAATTAAAACAAACTAGTGAATATAACAAAAAGGAAACAGACTCAGAGATATAGAGAACAAACTAGTAGTTACCAGTGGGAAGAGAGAATGGGGAAGGGGCAAGATAGGGGTAAGGGATTAAGAGGTACAAACTACTGTGTATAAAATAAATAAGTTACAAGGATATATTGTACAACACAGGGAATATAGCCAATATTTTAAAACAACTATAAAAGGAGTATAAGCTTTAAAAACTGTGAATCACTATGTTGGACACCTGTAACTTAATATTGTACATCAACTATATCTCAATTTTTTAAAAAATTATTTATTTATTTTTTTTGGCTGTGTTGGGTCTTCGTTTCTGTGCGAGGGCTTTCTCTAGTTGCGGCAAGCCAGGGCCACCCTTCATCGCGGTGCACGGGCCTCTCACTATCGCAGCCTCTCGTTGCAGAGCACAGGCTCCAGACGCGCAGGCTCAGCGGCCATGGTTCACGGCCTAGTTGCTCCGCGGCATGTGGGATCTTCCTGGACCAGGGCTCCAACCCGTGTCCCCTGCATTGGCAGGCGGACTCTCAACCACTGTGCCACCACGGAAGCCCAACTGTATCTCAATTTTAAAAAGATTTTTTAAGAAACCATTTTCTACTAAAAAAAAAAAGTTGCAAACAGATTAAAATCCCATTTTAGGTGAACAGTGACCTCCTGGCCACCACTCCAAGCAGGGTCCCAACCCAAGAGGTCCCTCTTAGCTCACCTTACTCGGGCTTAGGCCTCTAGTTACCCTGACCAAGAGAACGGGTCAGGGAGGGGCTAAGAGTGTGGGGAGGACTGGGGGGATAACTGGCAGAGGGATGAGCTGGGAAGTAGAGAGGCTCCAGAGGGCAGCAGGGAGGGGAGCCTTGGCAACTGTCTCCACCAGACCCCAGAGCACACCCTACATAAGCTTGGGAAGGCAACCCTGAACCTCGGTTCCCTGCCTGTGAAATAGGCGACTAATACCGTCTTCACAGGACTGTCATGAAAAGTAATTAAACATGAGGCTCAGCACAGGAGTAATTGGAAGTGAACTTGCTTCTTGGAAGCTCAGAGTAGCACATTCCCCATTATTACTGGTGCAGGAGGAGGCCATTCTGCTGAGTTTCTTTTGCATGCCAAGAGCTCCAGCAGACCAACTAGACATGGGGAGGTGGATGGTGAAAGATGCCCTAGCCGGGCCCTCCAGCCCACTGCTTCAAGGGAGCCTGGTACAAATCCAAGCTTTGGAGGCAGCAGACCCGAGCCTAACACCTGCCTCTGCACTTACTGTGTAACCTTAGGAAAAATCACTCTTATCTCACAGAGATTGTTTTCTTGTCTATAATCAGATAACAGTTTTGACCTCATGGGTTTGCTGTGAGGACAAACTGAGAACACAAAAAGCATTTACTCGAGTACCCGATGCAATGTAAGTGCCCAAATAATAGTAGCTATTATTTAGAAAACTCTCTTTTCTCTCTCTTACTCTCCCTGAAACTGCAACCAGGGACTGACTTACTGCAATATGTCCATTCATTCATTCACCCCTTTATTAGTTCATTTATTCATTTCAACATTTATTAAGCCGGACAATGTGCTGGATCCTAGGAACACAAGACTAGGAAATCATTAAAGCAAGACAAATATCTGTATTTTTTCATTGCTGTATCCCTAGCCCCTAGGCTTTAAATAAATAATGGCCATATGAGCAAATGGTTTTAGCTATTTTCTTGAGCACCTATTACATGCCAGGTGCTAAGTTAAACCTTTTTCTTTTGGGGGGGAGGGGGCGCCATGCAGCTTGCGGTATCTTAGTTCCCCAACCAGGGATTGAACCCGCACCCTCGGCAGTGAAAATGAGGAGTCCTAACCACTGGACCGCCAGGGAATTCCTAAGCTAAGCATTTTGTCTGCATTATTGCCGTGTATCCTCAGAACAGTCCTAGAGCATAATGCCTGTAATAAAGCTCATTTACAGATGTTTATGTAAAACTGAGGCTCAGAGGGGTTAAGCAGGTTAGATGACCAAAGTCACAGGTAGGAAATGCTGGCACTCAAATTCAACGTACTGCCTCCACTAATGACTGAATTTATTTTTTATAATCGTTATCATTATGCCTGACCTCCAGAGGCTTATAGTTCAGTGAGGGTCCAATGGCCATTTCCTCCTTGGACTTACCCCAGAGGGGCCCTTGGCATGGCCACACACTTGGGCAGAGTTGGGTTCAAACCCAGCTTTTCATCTCTTGCGAGTTACTTAACCTCCCAGAACCTCAGCTTCCACTTCTGGGAAATGAGGTTGGGTGGGCGTTAAATGAGAAAATGTGTTGGAAATGCCCAGCGCTTTGCCCAGTGTACAAGAGTCACTTGATAAGTGTTATTCTCATTATTTCCTCCTTCCTCCCTGCCCCCTCGGATCGCTGTGTGGGAGCCTCCTGTCTGCAGCCAACCAAAGGTGCAGAGGACGCCGCACTGGCGGTCGTCCCTGGAGGCAACGCCGAGCACTGCCTCCAGGGGGCGCCACCACACCGACCACCCCATCCCCCCGCCCCCCGGGTCCCGGGGGTTGCTGTTCCCACCGCGGCCGCGCGGGGTCGTCTGGGCCCGTGGTTTTCAGGGGCCGAGGGCGCGCAGGCGGCGGGGAGGTCCGAGCCCGAGTTGAATCAAGGATGTTCTTCGGGAATCACAGGGATAATAATAGGCAAAAATAATAGTAACGGCACCGGATCCAGCAGTCATCAGCTGTTACCGATTTAAGAGGCGCATTCGAGTGCTGGGAGGGAGGTTGCGGGACTCAAGGGAAGGAGCCAGGCTTAGTCTCGGGCTGCGTTCTAATCCAGACAGCCCACTTTCGCGTTCGGCTCTCTAGCCTTGGGCCTCTCTGAGCCTGCTTCGTCAGCATTTAAATGGGACCATAATAATATAGTTCTTGAGAGGAATAAATGAGCTCCTGGAGAGCTCATCCGAGAGCGACTTGGGAACGTGCGTTTATGGTCATTCTCACCTCTACCCTGTGAGGGAGCTATTATTAAATACCCTTTACAGCTGAGGATCCTTTGGGGGGCCTTTCCCAGGCTCCCTGCACTGGGTCTCTCTCCTAGCACAGCCCACAGGCCAGTCCAGGAGCTCACCGCCTAAACCCACCACTCAGGGGCGTCTCCTCTCCTCTCTGGAGGTGCGGGTTCTACTTCAGACCCTCAAGCTCCTCTGGACACTGCCTTTTCATGCCTAGGTAACGGCTCAGGCAAGTAGACTTCCTCTGGCTGGTCCCGCTACAAGCCCCCTCTCCATACCTACCTACCTCTTCCAAAACGCCATCCAGTCACCTCCTCCAGAAAACCTTTCCTGGGCTCTCTCCCCCCAGGTCCACAGCCTTTGCACGTGCTGTTGTCTCTAGCAGGAACATCCTTTCCCTCAGCCCTAAAGCCTGTTAGGGCACAGCTTAAATATCACTTCTTCCAGGAAGTCCACTTCCCCTGTGCTACTGCAGCCCCCTGTGCTTCTAAACAGGTTGCAGCATAGGGGACTGCTTATTCTGTGCTTCCTCTACCACCCTTACATAGTGATGCCTCTGAAAGCAGAAACCACACCTACTGAAGGCTCCATAGCCTCCCAGAGTGGGGCCCAGCAAATGGGACAAAATCAATGTGCAGTGAATGCATGTCCATTGAATGAGTGCTTAGACCCAACTGGGTCCACTCGCTGAGTGGAGTCTCAGCTCAGAGGCACATGCCTGGTCACAGAAACAGAGGCGACAGTCATGCAGAGTCACATGCGAGCATAGATTCACAGTCAGACACAAGAGGCACGTGCACAAAGCCGCGTTCATCTGTGCTCATTTCTGCTTCTCTGTGTCTGGGTACCTTTGTGTCCTAGGTATGTATTCAGTCTCTTCTATTGTGACTTGGGGTCCCTGAGAACAAGAATTGTGTCTCCTTTCCTAGCCTGGTAGCCCCTAGGGAGAGTGAATTGCCTCCCTCGGACTGGGAATCCCAGGGGAAGTGTACGTCTCCCCAGGTAGTTTGAGGAGCTGGGCCAGGGAGTGTCTTCCCTACCAGCCTGGGTGCTCTTGGATTAGGCTGTCTCCCACGTCAGACTTGGAGCCGTTGGGACAGGGCCATAGCCGCCCCCCCCACCCCCGCACTAGCTATTCTTGGGCCCTCAGGACAGACTGGGTCTGATTAAGCTGGGTACTCCAGGAGCAGAGCTGGATCTTCCGCATCAGACTGGTGGCTCCTACGGGCATGGCTGTGTCCTCCCAACCCCTCTCCACCCCTGCCACCTGCCCATTCGCCAGGCCCTCCTCCCACCATGGTACAGTGATTGGGGCTGGATTGGGCTGCTGGGGCTTTGGAAGCAGCAGCAAAACCAACAGCAAACCTGGGAGAGGCTGGTCATACAGGATCCCCCAGGAGGTGACGGGATCAGGGAGGCTTCAGCAGTGGGGGACCTGGCCCAGTGCAGGGTATCTGGGCAAGTCCTTCACGTGTCTTCCATTCATTCACCAAGCCTGTCCCGAGTCCCTGGGCCTGGCCCTGCAGCCACCACGTCTATTATCTTGTTTAATTCTCTCACCGGTCCAATCCTGGGAGGTAGGTGTGATCATCACCACGTTTCTAGGTGAGGAAACTGAGGCTCAGAGAAAAGCAGTGACTTGCCCTAAGTCACATAGCTGGGAAGTAGCAGAGGTGGGCTTCCCACCGGACAGGCTGCTTCCTTCCAGCCCAGGTTTGAGGAACACTGGGGAGGTAGAGTCAGCAGGGTGCAGTGACTGTGTGTGTGTTTCTGGCTTGGGCCTGTGGAGCTGGCTACGGAGATGGGACTGCCAGAAGTGGGAGTGCCTGGTAGGGAGACCGGCAACAGTGAGGAGAGGCAGGTTCCACAGACAGCCATCCAGGGCAGGCAGGAGACAGGCCAGGCCTGGAACCCAGTCTTCCCAGTTCCCAGCACCAGCATCCCCTCCCCAGTCAGCTCCTGGCACTGGAGTCCTGGTTTCAAGTCCCATTCATCATCTGACCCCTCTCTGGGCCTCACTTTTCCCATCAGAGGAACCAGGGCAGAGACCTGGTGGGGACCGTGGCCGGCACTCCTGCTTCTTTAAGCCCTTATCGGAGGAGGGTGCGGCCGGATGCAGGTGAGCAGAGTTGCCACATCAGCAGGGTGAGCCCCGCCCCATTCCCTCCCCCAGCTCCAGAGGGAGCCCCAGAGGACGGTGGGAAGTGGGTGGAGAGAGAGCGCTGAGCCTAGCTGGCTGGAAGGGGGTGAGGGTGGCCGCACGCACGGGTGAGTAGGGGAGACGGCGTGTGCAGGTACCTGACCGTGCTCTACCTGACGGAATGTCTGTGAATGCTTCAGATCATACAGGAGTGTGTACACAACGTGTGTGGCTTTGACTGTGAGCATGTACTCAAGTGTGCAGGATTGTGTGCAAGAATGTATGCGTGTCCCTGAGCGCGTCTTTGTGTGCCCGTGTCTGCGCGAATAGCTCTGGGTTTGCCCTCTTGTCTGTGTGGATGTTGTGGACAGGAGCTCGTGTGAATATGTCTGAAGGTGTGGATATACTTGAAGGTAAAAACGTGTGTGGATGAGTTTGTGAGTGTCTCTGAGTGTGTCTTTGTGTCTGGGGGTGACTCTGTGAATGTCCTGAGTGTACAGGAGTATGTGAATGTTTCCAGGGTGCCTTCGTGTGACCACGTGGACAAGGGTGTGTGTGACTCCGTGTGTCGCTAGCAGAGTCCTCTCAGATTAGGTCTGAACCTTTGTGAGTCCACATTGAGCAGCCTCCTCCCACTGACCCCTGACCCTTCAGAAAAGCCCAGCCTCTGTGCCTCACTCCTTCATGGTGACTCACCTCCCTGCCACCCCTGCTCCCCACCCATCAACCTCCTGCCTTGAAGGGCAGTCCCTCTCTTGTCCAGTTTCCCTTCTTCCCACCCAAAGCCTTCTGTGACCAGAAAAGGAGCCCTAACGTTAGCTAAGCAGTTGTACCTCCACTTGACAAATGAAAATGTGGGCTCAAAGCACTGCAGTGACCTGCTGCAGGTCCCATAGAGGGCACATGAATTTGACCCCATGACTCCTACAACTCAGGGTAGGACCCCTGGCCTCCTCCAGACCCATCAATGGTCCCAGTCCAGGGCTCTGAGAAGGAGAAAGGGAACTGACATTCAGGGACCCCTAGCCACTTGCTTGGCTGTTCTCGTGTTGTCATTTCATTCACTCCAGTCTTTTGTTGTTGTTGTTGTTTGTTTTGTTTTTGTTTTTTTTCTGTGGTACCGGGCCTCTCACTGCTGTGGCCTCTCCCATTGCGGAGCACAGGCTCCGGACGCGCAGGCTCAGCGGACATGGCTCACGGGCCCAGCCGCTCCGCGGCATGTGGGATCCTCCCGGACCGGGGCACGAACCCATGTCCCCTGCATCGGCAGGCGGACTCTCAACCACTGTGCCACCAGGGAAGCCCCTCATTCACTCCAGTCTTGCTCAGAGAGGTGAGGCAGCTTGCCCAGGTCACAGTGAGGGAGTAGCTGAGCCAGGATTTGAACCCAGGTCTCTCAAGCTCCGGAGCTCATACCTTTAGGGACAGTGTTGACGGGTGAGGGGTCAGTCT
Organism: Tursiops truncatus; assembly: GCF_011762595.2. Classification (NCBI taxonomy): domain Eukaryota; kingdom Metazoa; phylum Chordata; class Mammalia; order Artiodactyla; family Delphinidae; genus Tursiops; species Tursiops truncatus. The sequence goes on along the minus strand of NC_047034.1, from coordinate 158,171,692 downwards.
GGGGCTGACTGGCCATTAGTCCCTGAGAGAAAAGCACAAAGGTGATGAGACATGAGTAGAAATGATGAAGGTGGCTTGAGATGGTTCCCATGTGGCATCACGCCCAGAGCCGAGATGACACAGTCTCACATGAGCCCTGGGGGCTGAGCCAGACTTCCTGTTCTAACCCGAGTCTGGCTCCCTGTCTCGGGGCCCCCTCCCCTGGACAGAGCCCCTGGGTTGAGGGAAAACGTGACTAAGTGGGCCCGCTTGAGCAACCTCCCTGCTGGCTGGTCATAAGTGTTTGAAATTCCACTGCTCCTCTGACCTCTGTCCCCTGGAGGCTCCCCTTTTAGACCAGAAGCCCCGGCTCCAGCGGAGGCATCTGCAGCCACCTCGCAGACTGAGGGAGTCTGACTGCAGTGAGGGTCTCAGATTGATGGAAGTCCTGGATGCCCATCTGGAACAGGGATGGGAGCAGTGAGACAGGACAAGGGCCCAGAGGGAGTGTGGAGGGTGGACCCCTGGGGAGGCTGAAACGGGCTCTTCACCACAGCCTCATTTCACTCCCGCCAGCAGCTCCTGGGGTAGGCTTTACTCCCATATTTCTAAGGAGAAAACTGAGACTCTGAGAGGCAGATACCTCGTAAAACTGGACTCAAATCTCATCTTTGGAATTCAAGTCCGGGGCTCTTGTTACCATTTGTGGCTCCCTCTGGATCAGCTGGGAGGAGGCCAGAGAGGCAGGGACGGAGAGGCGGTGCCCCTTTGTTTCCTTTGGATGAGAAGGACCAGGGAAATGCTCACCCTGTGCTTCAGGAGACGGGGCTGAAGGAAGACAGGGGGTGGTGCCCCTCACCTGGGGCCTCACATGTCTCCACAGGTGTTCAGGAAGCAAACAGCTCCCCTGACCTGGAGTCTTGTCTTGGCCACAGCTGCAGGCTCCCAAGTCTGGCCCTGAGAGTCACAGAGGCTCGGTCCTCCTGGGCCTTCACTGCTGTCCTTCCTGCACGTCTTGCCTGCGAGACTCCTTGCTGGGCTTGGCTCCTGCGGCCTCATGAGACTGCACCTGGCTCTCTCTGGGTCGCCCGCTTACTCCCTGAGAGAGGATCTGCTTCGTTCAGTGAATCTGACTCCTGGAGGGCAGTTTCCAGCCAGACCACTTCATGGGCCCCTGGCCAGCTGAGTGAGGGCCAGGCCCACCTCTGGTCCAGTTAGGGGCAGGGCAGTTGGGCCACTCGGTTCAGAGTATAGTGACCGAAGAAATCCTTAGAAAGGACTGTGGGTGAGCCAGGCATCTAGAGCATAAACTAATCCCTTGAGTCCAGACCCTGATTTCAACCGCTTCTGTGAAGTTGGGGACCGTGCCTTGTCATCTCTTTGCTCCTAGTGCCCCACCCAGGGCTGGCAGGGCTGAGTTGTGGCGACTGTGCTGAGGCACAAGTGAGTGAAGTCAACTGAGGAGCCTTGGGGCTCTGGCCAAGGCTGTGGCTGTGCAGTGGGGCCTGCGATTCCTGTGCCCTTGTCCAGGGCACTCAGGATCACCATCACCTCCAACCTCCCTGGACTTGGGTCTCCCTCACATGGGTCTGCTTCTCTGTGTCCTGGAGACGCCTGGAACGCCCGGTGGCCACCCTTGCCACTCCAGACTCAGGGCTGTAAGCCACAGCCTCTCTGCCTGTAGGTCTGACTCTGTGTCCCTGACCCTGGAGCTCACAGCCTTTCTCCCTTGCCCCCTCGCTGCCTGGGTGTCCTTCTGTTTCCGGCCTCCATGTGTGGCCCTGCCCGACCCTGGCCTGGCCTGAGGGGAGGGGTGGAGGGGATGGGAGGGTGTGCACAGTACAGCTTTGTTCAGGGGATCGGGCTGGGACCGATGCCTGCTCTTCTGTTCCAGCGCCTGGCCTGAGTCTTGGCAAGCCAGAGGGGGAGCTGCCTCTCTGCAGCAGCAGCATCTCAACATCCGTGCCACTGGCAGAACGGGCCCAGAGCCACCATGGAAGCTGACCAAGAAGGCCCTTAGCTGGGCTCTCCTTCCAGGCTATTATTGATCCCTTTGCCTCTGGCTCCTCCATCTCACGACCTGGGCCCTGGGCCAGGACAAAGCCAAGGATGTGGCTGAAATGGGTATACCAGAGACTGGGTAGACGCAACACTGGTCTGAGGGCTGCAGTTTGCAGTGGCTCATCCAGGAAACGAAGGTTTACCAACAAGCCTCCATTAGGGAGATAAGGCATCAGTGAGCGGTTAGGGCTCAGTTGGGGGGATGGGGGGGTCTCAGTGAAGGGATGAGGGTCTCAGTGAGGGGGATGGGGCTCAGTGAAGGGATGAGGGTCTCAGTGAGGGGGATGGGGCTCAGTGAGGGGGATGAAGCTCAGTGAGGGGGATGAAGCTCAGTGAGGGGATGGGGGCTCAGTGAGGGGCCTGGGGGCTCAGTGGGGAGGACGGAGCTCAGTGAGGGGCCTGGGGGCTCAGTGGGGAGGACGGGGCTCAGTGAGTGAGATGGGACCTCAGGCAGGCAACACCAAACAGTCCTCAGCAACAAACTGTGAGGCCTTAGGGGCTAGGGAGCCAGGGCCGAGAGCAAGGCCCTAGAAGCCAGTGAGAGGGAGGTCTGGCCTGGGGCCATGGGGGACAAGAGAGCCTTCCCAGCTTTTCTCATTTCCTGGGAGCTTCCTCCCACCTCTGGGGTCCTTAGGCTGGAGGCAGCTTCCAGAAAGACATTTGGAACCCTGGGATGGCCCTATTCAGGGATCTCAGGGACCACCCCACTGGCCCCTCAGGTTATAGCCCTTGGCAAGCCTGCAGGACTGGGAGGGGGAGAAAGGGACGGGCCGTGGGACCACACCTCAGATTCTTGAGATTTACCCACCTCAGTGAACTCCCACCGTCCGTCCCCCTCCTCAGCACCCTCCTCATCACTGAGTCCTTTCTCTTTTTTTTTTTTTTTTTTTTTGCAGTACGCGCGGGCCTCTCACTGTTGTGGCCTCTCCTGTTGTGGAGCACAGGCTTCGGACGCGCAGGCTCAGCGGCCATGGCTCACGGGCCCAGCCGCTCCGCGGCATGTGGGATCTTCCCGGACCGGGGCACGAACCCGTGTCCCCTGCATCGGCAGGCAGACTCTCAACCACTGTGCCACCAGGGAAGCCCCTGAGTCCTTTTTCTTTTACAGAGGACCTGCCCCTTAATGGAGCCCATCCCCATCCCTAGAGAGTCCCTAGCTTTCTCTGAGTCTCTGTCCCCTTACTGAGCTCAGGTCCGCCTCACAGAGCCCTCACGCCGGAATGGGAGCTGGTAAATCTTTCAGTTGAGTCCTTCAGGCACTGTCCTTTCTCACCTGCAGAGAGGGCTATCTGGACCCTGAACCCATCCACTCAGGTTGGGTTGAAGCCCTATTGCCCAAAGAACTGCAGGGCTGCTAAGGAGAGAGGATGTGCTCATTTGCATGGGATCATTTAATATTCAAATGCCCAAGCTTGGACTGGTGACGAATGACTGCTAGAAGGCATGCTATTTGCATATTTCCTTTTCAGTGAGGAAAACACCCAAACCCTCCTCCCTCCCCAGCTCCCCTGTTTGGAGCCTGACTGGGGGAGAGCCTTAGTTGGGCTCTGCAGAGAAGGTACAACTATGGAGAATGTTAAGTAGGAGCTAGTTTAGGTACTAGACCCCAGAAGTATGCTGAGGACAGGCCTTGGGTGGGAGAAGAAGCAAGGATTCCCTCCCCATTCTCCAGAGGAAGCCAGGATCTGGAACAGAAAGTAGAATGAAAAGGGGGAAAGGTTCTTAGAATGTTAAAAACTGAAGTGGTTCTTAGGGATTTCTTAGACTCTACACAGTGGCTACACAGGTTACATATACTACCACTGCTCCATTCTGCATCCCCTGCGTCCATGGCAGACATGATTAATTGATCACGGCACTGTGAACCCAGAGCCATTTGAGGCAGCAGTTAGCATATGAAATTAAATCTATTTGTCTTCCCTGATTACTTCAACCCTTTTCTTTCCAGACAGGGAACCGGAGGCCCAGAGAGGATGCAGAAAATGCAGATTTATCCACCCATCCTCCCTGGAAGCACATGGGTCATTCTCTTGGAGGGTGAGGGAGGGCAACTCCACTCTGTGTAAGAAAATCATCACAAAAAGGTGCTTCTGGGTGGAATTACAGGTGATTTTGATTTACAACTTTGTACTTTTCTGCATTTCCCAGATTCTCTTTGAGCATGAATTCAGTTTGTAATCAGATATCTCCCAATAATACTAAGTCTCTCTCTTTTTTTTCTTTTAAACACTGTGTGGTACCTGCTTTAGGCATTATCTAAATCAACCCCGACAACCACTCTCGTAGGGAGGTGTTATTATTGCTATTCCTGTTTTAAAGAGGAAGAAACCGAGACTCAAGGAAGTCTAGAAATTTGCCCAAGGTCACACAGCAAGTGGCACATCTGTGACTCTAGCCACATTAAATGCAATTGAATCAATCAAAAGTTAGTATCAGGGATGGTCCAGGTCTATGGGAGAATGCTGATTGGCTTGCTTTTCTGTATAATCTACATAGCCTGCCCCATTCAGGAGGAGGAGTGTGACTTGCCCAATGTCACTCTCAAACTCAGTGTTTGTCCACTGTTGTGTGGACAAACAGCCTGGGCCCAGAGAAGGCTGCTGAGCAGCCTGAGGAGAGAGTAGAGGCCTGGCATGATCCCCCGCTCCTCCCCAGGACCTGGACACCTCTCACTGCTCAAGACAATGGGAACACTGTGCCCTGGCAGAGTGCAGAATGGTAGGACACCGCCTGCCAAGGTCCTTGCTATTCCTCTCAGCATGGCACGGTGAGGAGAGGATGGAAGATGCTGAGGAATGAGATGGGGTGCCTCAGAGCTGAGCCAACAACAGCAAGGGCAGAGCAGGGAGTGGGGAGGAAGGAGGGTCTGCCTTCCACTGGGGCTTGGGAAAGGGGCCGTTTTGGCAGGACCATGGGCCTAGTGCCTCCCTCCACCCAGCTTTTGCAGGCATCACCCACTGGTATGCCTGAGCCCCTCAGCCTCCTTGTCCACTGTCTCCAAACACCATCCCTTCCTGTGTGCCCAGAGCACGGGATGAGGACACCAATGGACCAGCCCTCCAATCTGTGTGACCCTGCCCAAGTCACTTTGTCTCTCTGAGTTTCCTCACCTGTGAAAGGGAGGTGACAGGTCCTACTTTTCAGGCAAGACCCTACTTTTTTTTTTTTTTTAAAGAAGATGTTGGGGGTAGGAGTTTATTAATTTATTTAAATTCTTGCTGTGTTGGGTCTTCGTTTCTGTGCGAGGGCTTTCTCTAGTTGTGGCAAGCGGGGCCCACTCTTCATCGTGCTGCGCGGGCCTCTCACTATTGCGGCCTCTGGTTGCAGAGCACAGGCTTCAGACGCGCAGGCTCAGTAGTTGTGGCTCACGGGCCTGGTTGCTCCGCGGCATGTGGGATCCTCCCAGACCAGGGCTCGAACCCGTGTGTCCCGCACTAGCAGGCAGACTCTCAACCACTGCGCCACCAGGGAAGCCCAAGACCCTACTTTTTAAAGGCAAGCATAGAAGCAAAGGACCCCAGCTGGAGTGGGTGAAGCAGCTCAGCAAATGCTGGCTGTTAATGTGACAAGGGCTCTCCTCTCCCAGCCTGCCCCTCTCAGCTGGCAAAGTGAGGACTGGCCAGGAGAGCTTGCTGGGGAGGAGCCCTCTTCCTTCCTGCCCCTTTCAGCTGGGTATCAAGATCTGAGACCAGATGTGTGGCCGAGTGACTCAGCCCTTTCCTGCCTGGAAGCTCCTCCCTGCCTGCCTCACCAGGCTGGGCCAGGGAGGGTGAGACAGCAGATTGGAAGTGGGGATGGCTGGTCCTGAACAACCTCAGGGGAGCGGTGAGGACAGGGTGGGGGAGGGAGAGGAAAGGATGAATGAGGCTAGTGTAGCTTGGCCTGCAAGATGGGGATGGGATGGAGGAGAGGGTTTGATCGTGGGGCTGTCAAGGAAGAGACTGAGGGTGTCCTTGAGGCTAGTTGCTGACTCAACCCACAGTGCTCATATGCTCACCCCCCCCCCCACCTGCTTGCATCCCTTCCCCAGTATTTCCAGGCCAGCCCCAACCTGTTTGCCCCGCCCTCGTAGGCTGCATACCGATGGGATGCTCCCTTTCTTCCCTGTTCTCTCCTTCTGTTTCTAGCCAACCGCCTCCACTTTCTCACCTCCCACTCAGGCAGGTCCTATTATGGACTCCCTGAAACACGTGGAAGCAGCTCTCTGGAAGGTTGCTTCTCAGTTGCTAAATCCCTTGCCCAACCTTGATCTCTCAAGGACAGTAGGCACTGTTGACGTGACCCTTCTTGGAGCTGTTTTCTTGGCCTCAAACACCACCCTGCTGGTTTCCCTTCTATCTCTTGAATGGTTCCCTCTCTGATCTCAGCTTCCTACTCTCTCCCTTAAAGGTATGTGTTCTATAAACTCAGTCCTCCATAGTCTCCATATGGAGGCAGGATTAAGTGCGTGGACTTTGGCATCTTGTGGATCTGGGTTCAAATCCTGCCTCTGCCTTTTATTAGCAATGCAACTTTGGAAAACTACTTCTCTGAGCCTCAACTTCCTCCTCCATCAAATGAGTTGATATTACCTATCTCTTGGGGATCAAATGGGATAAGGCACATAAAGCTTTCAGCACTGAGGGACTTCCCTGGTGGTCCAGTGGTTAGGACTCCAAGCTTCCACTGCAGGGGGCATGGGCTCCTCCCTGGTCTGGGAGCTAAGATCCCAATGCTGCAGGGCGTGGCCAAAAAAGAAAGTTTTCAGCACTGGGTCTGGCACTAGTCAGTATTCAGTTACTGGCAGTTGCTGTTAATATCTTTTCTTCCTGGTCAATTTTCCTCCCCACCCCACCCCAACTCCTACCTAGTAGGTATATCCAGCTGAATGTCCTAGTAGCACTTCAGACTCCAAATGGTCAAAAGCAAAATCCCATCCCTTCTTTTTCCTCCCTAAATACTAGCTTCTCTTCTTTTTTTTTTTTTTTTGGATAAAAATAATAACAAATGTTTATTAATAGCTTCTCTTCTTGATGCCCCTATTTCTTTTTTTTTCTTTTTAATTAATTTATTTGGTTGCGCCGGGTCTTATTTGCGGCACGCAGGATCTTCTTCTTTACTGCGTGTGGGATCTTCCATTGCGGCATGTGGGCTCTTAGTTGCGGCATGTGGGATCTAGTTCCCTGACCATGTGTCAAACTGGGCCCCCTGCATTGGGAGTGTGGAGTCTTAACCACTGGACCACCAGGGAAGTCCCAATGTCCCTATTTCTGTTAGAGCCCTTGGGATGTCATTCATTCATTCAATGAAAAGCTATGTGCAGGGAAGACAGACTTGAAAAATCATTGTCTTTGCCCTTAAGGAGCTCATAGTCTGAGGAGGGAGACAAGCAATTTAATACAATAAGATCTATTAGAGGTTTGTATGGAGAAATCCATACAAACAAATCCTTACAATCCAGGAAGCCTTCCTAGAGAAGGGAGCATTTGAGTTGGCACTCACAGGCTGAGTAGGAGCTTGGAAGGTGAATGAGTCAGGGAGAGCTAAGGAACCAGCCACGTGCAAAGGTGTGGCAGTGAGAGGTATGAGAGAGCAGAGAATGGCCAGGCCCTTAGAGCTGGAGGCTCATGGTTGGGTTTATTTATTTAAATTAAATTATTAATTAAGTTAAAAAAATTTTTTTAATCGATTTATTTTTAATTTATTTTTGGCTGTGTTGGGTCTTTGTTGCTGTGCTTGGGCTTTCTCTAGTTATAGCGAGCGGGGGCTACTCTTTGTTGGGGTGCGCGGGCTTCTCATTGCGGTGGCTTCTCTTGTTGCGGAGCATGGGCTCTAGGCGTGCGGGCTTCAGGAGCTGTGGCATGTGGGCTCAGTAGTTGTGGCTCACGGGCTCTAGAGCACAGGCTCGGTAGTTGTGGCGTATGGGCTTAGTTGCTCCGTGGCATGTGGGATCTTCCTGGATCAGGGCTCGAACCCATGTCCCCTGCATTGGCAGGCGGATGCTTAACCACTGAGCCACCAGGGAAGTCCCTAAATTAATTATTTTATTTTGGGCCACACCATGTGGCCTGTGGGATCTTAGTTCCCTCACCAGGGATTGAACCCAGGCCCTCAGCAGTGAAAGCACAGAGTCCTAACCACTGGACCGCCAGGGAATTGCCCACGGTTCAGTTTAGAGAGCTCACTTGGGGCAGCAAGGAGGACTGCTGGGAGGAGGCAGAAGTGGAGGCAGCAGGGAGACACAGGAGGAGGGTTAGGGTCTGAAAGTTTACCCCTGCTTTGCTCTGCATGCTCTGTGCAAACTTGGGAAAGTCACTTGACCTCAGGGAGCCTCCATCCCTCATCTGTCAAATGGAGATAATAATAGGCACCCGAGGGGATGTTGGGGAGGGCTGGATGAGCTAATGGAAGGGAAAGTGCTGGACAAAGGCAAGCTATTGTTGTAAAATGTCCACCAGGGCAGGCTGGGTTCCAGCCACGCCCCACCTCAAAAATGGCCTCCTTGAGTCTTGTCTGAGTCAGCCCACATCCTCCCTGGCTCTGAGGTGGGGGGTAGGATGCAGGGGCACAGATGCCCACACAGCTGACTCTGGATCTTGGCTCACTGGCTGTGTGACCTCGAACCAGTGTCTTCCCTACTCTGAGCCTCATTTCTCCAGCTGCAAAAATAGGGTTGAGAGACTCACTGCAGGGCTGTTGGGAGGATTCCATGGCACCTGGTAGGTGATCTTTAACTGTATAGTTCCCTGTTCCCTGTTCTCTGGTCCCCTTGTCCAGGGCCTGGCACCAAGCTGAGCAGAGTGGGAAACAGTAAATATTTAATAACAGATTGGCTGAGAGCTCCTGATGGGAGGGACATGTGGAGGAGCCAGAGGACACCTGCTCCCCTAGCAGGGTCTGCACAGATGTCCCTGAGATCTAGGGGCAGACACATCCCAATCTTGAGGGAACTCTTGCCTTCAGTGACTTCCTGGGGAATCCCATCTAGCAGGGGTCCTCCCAGGGTACCCCAGTGTCTCCTCGCCTATCCTCTCTTATTCTGTCACAGCAAATGGATGGGGACCTCATTCAACAACCGTTCACTGAGCCCCTCCCCACTGTCCAAGCCTGTGCCAGCACCAGAGGTTCAGAGACGAAGGAGGCCAGGAAGAGACGAGGAAACCTGCTCTCCAGGGCTTCTAGCTGGGAGGGCAATGGAAACATGTTTGCTATAATGTGGTTGTATGTGATGTGGCCAAGGACTGACTTTTGAGAAAATCAGACCTTAAAGAAGGGACTCAACCTCTCTGGGCCTCCATTTAACCATCTGTAAAATGGGGACAATACTTCTTATCTCTTTAGGGCTGTTGTAAAGATTAAGGGAGGCAATTATATAAGCACTTAGGGCAAGCCCTGGAAGCTGGTCAGTCCATCAGCGGAGATGCTTTGACAGTGATGATTGTAAGTCATGGCGGGTGTCTGCTGAGCACACTGTGGGGCCGGGGTGAATCTGCATGGGGGAGTCAGTGAAGGCTCAACAAGAGGAGCATTTGGGCTGGTCCTGAAGGACAAGTACTTTGCCAAATGCAAAAATGGGGAGAGGGGGCTTCCCTGGCGGCGCAGTGGTTGAGAGTCCGCCTGTCGATGCAGGGGACACGGGTTCGTGCCCCGGTCCAGGAAGATCCCACATGCCGCAGAGCGGCTGGGCCCGTGAGCCATGGCCGCTGAGCCTGCGCGTCCGGAGCCTGTGCTCCGCAACGGGAGAGGCCACAACAGTGAGAGGCCCGCGTACCGCAAAAAAAAAAAAAAAAAAAATGGGGAGAGGGAGGTCAGGCTGGAGAGTGAAGGGCCCTAGGTGTCCAAGAGGCTGGGATTTACACTGGAGTCAACAGGAAGGGATTTAAGCTGCCAGAGGGACAAGATCCAGATATAGCATCAGAAAAGGTGCCTCTGGGGTGTGTGGAGAAGGGATCGAGAGGTTAGGAGACTGGGGGGAGCTGGGGTTGGAGCTGTGCCTGCATCACTTAGTCACCTGCCTGGTGCTCACCTGGGGTCAATGATTCAAAGGTTCCTATCCCAGGAAGACATCTGCCCCTTAACAGGAATTTATAGGGGCAACGCCTTTAGCCAGAAGAACCACCCGGGGAACCCAGAGCAATCAGACAGAAAGCCTGTTGGGCCAGCCCTGAGGTGCAGCCCCTCCCCCTGCCCTGGGCCTCCCCTTTGTGAATTTGTGTCTCTGTGGTTGTCTGTGGGCTGAGGCAGCAGAAAGAGTATTTTGGAGTGAGCCAGAGCTACAACCAAATCCTGATTCTGCTAACTGGCTCTATGACCTTGGTCACATTTCTTAACCACTCTGAGTTGCTTTTGTGGGAAGTGTTCAGACTTGTAATATTTTTAAATGCTTGTATGTAAACGCGTAGAAAAAATATATGCATACTGCCCACTACCACTAACAGTGGTGAGGTGGAGGTGGGGAACATGCGTAAAGAGGCACTTTCACATTTTACCCTGTTTATTGCTGCATCGTTTGGGCATTTTATAGATACATATATTCTACGTTATCGCATTTGTAAAAGGAGGGGATAACGATGCCAACTTCACAGATTGTTGGAAGGATTTCAAGAAGATCCTACAGATATAATCCCTTTCACACTGCCTGTGCAGAATTGACCCTCACCAAGTATTAGTTCCCTTCGCTTCCTCTTGCCTGAATGTGTGTTGGGTTTTGTGCATCGGTGCTGCCATCTGTAACTGTTTGTTTATATTTATGTGACTAGGCCTTCTGTATATCTCTCTATGATTTATGGGCCAGTGGGTATCTGTGTGTGTTGTCTTTGTATCAGTGGATGACAGTATGAGTGTCTGTGCATCTGGGAATGTGAGCATTTGTGTATATATGTGTGTGTGTCAGCATGTCTGTGTATAATTGGGTATGTTTCTGTACCTGTGTGTGTTTACATGTGTTTAGATATCAGGCTGTCTCAGTGTACCTGGGCGTTTATGGGTACTCAGAGGTATCAGTGTGTATCTGGGTTTGTGTCTTGGTGTGTGTCCATGTATCTGAGTATGCCAGGGTAAACTGGTGTGCATGTGGGTCTGTCAAGCTGTGTTTGTGTCTCGGCGTGTTTGTGTAGGCCCCATGTGCGATCATGGGCCCCATACATCTTGACCCCTCTCCCAGCTTCCAGAAGGCCCTGAGTGTGGGCACTTCCCTCCTAGCCCTGCCCTTGGGCACAGGGCCAGCCTTGCTGCCCAGGACTGGTGGAGTGGGTGTCTGCAAACACCTGGAGGCCCCACCCAGCAGCTCCCTACAGGAAGCCTTATCAACTGGCAGACCAGGCTGGTCATGCCCCTGTTTCGGGGGTGAGAACTGAGAACTGACCGCCCTCCTTGGACAGCAGTGAGCCCTGTGGATCTGGGGGTCAGGAAATCCTGGCTCTCTCAGCCTAGGTCAGTGTCCATCTGGCCAGCTTTTGTGCTTGTCAGATGCAGCCAGACAGTTGGGAAACAAAGCACGTCTCCATGGCAACTCGCCTCTGCCTTTGAACTTGGGCAGTTCAGTGGTTTTGTGGCTCCTTCTTCAGGTCTGGCACTGGGATGGGGGTGGGCGGTGAGGATGAGTAATGAAGTTTCCATATATGCTCAATGCATCACCCCACACACCCCAACCCACTCCAGTACCTCCACTCACACTCTCCTTTTCTAGGTGAAATCAGATATTCAGATGGGGTAACTGGTGCCCAGAGAGGGCAAGTGTCTTACCCAAGGACACCAAGTTAGTGGCAGGACCGAGATGAGAAACTTGTTAGGCTAACTTTTAACAAGCCATTAGGCTGGGCTGGCTGGATAACTCATTTCTGTGCAGACCTCAGATAAAGCTTCTCCTGACATTTCTACCAAGATGCTAAAACTCTTACCATTTGCCCTTGCTTGTCTATGAAGTGTAGTATTTTCTAATAACTGCCTAAGAGAAACTGTTGCAGAAATAAACTGAACGCTGGCTCTCTGTTAAAACAGTAACCACACCTGTAACTCAGGATTTCAAATTTTTAGTCCATCAAAATGTTGGCATTGTTCCTGCTGATTTATTTTGTGTTAAGTAAAGGTTATACCTTTTGATTTATAAAAATAAATTCATATGTATAAAGCATTGCTTTTATCTGTTTTATCTGTCAGATAAAATTCAGGGGGCTTTTGTTTGCAGGGAAAAATAAAAGTTCCACTGCTAAAAGAAAAAGGTTGAAACCCACATTTTTACACTGTGTACAGCTCAGAGAGTGACAGTCTGATCACAGAATAGCTGGTCAGTCTGGAAGCCTGGAGCACAGAGCTGGTGCTCAGGAGATAGTGGCTGAAAGAATGCAAGGAATCAGAATTCATTCCACAATGGAGACTGGGCAGTGGCAACAGCAACCTTTCCTTTCTCTCTGTCTCCCCCTCCTCTCTCTCTTTCCTTCCCTCCCTCAGCCTCCTAGGAGCTGGCAGCAACTCAGAGCTGAGAACCCACAAGACTCCATCTCCATTCCACACACATCACCAACACCTTGGGCATTATTTCACCTCTCAACCCAGCAGGGAAAATGGATGGAATTAGGCTTGGGGCCTGATTCTAAGAGATGCTGGGAGGATCAAAGAAGACCTCAGCAGGGAGGTTGTTTGAAACGTTGATACGCTGCCACAGATGCCAGGAGCCACAGAGTAGGGGCCACAGGAGTGTCCATTGTGGGGATGAGACCTGCAGGGTCTCCCCGCGCCCCCAGGTTAGGGAGGAAAGAGGTAGAGGGCATCAGATACAAGGAGCCCGTTTCTATCTTCTCCCACTGAAAAGGATCAAAGTGTAGATTCTTAGTTCATTCTGAAACAGGAACCCCTTTGAGAATCTGTTAAAGTTGTGGACCCTTTCCCCAGAAAAAATGCATACAGGTGCATTTGAAGTTAAGCAGAACATTTCTGGAGGTTCCTGGAGGGCCAGCTGCGGCCCCAGGATAAATACTTTGCTTTTCCAGGGTCTTAACTGCCCACCCTTGAAAGCAGCAGGGGTGGGGCAGGGGCACAAAGCAAGTGATCAATTAGAACCCCCCCCACCTCCCCCCCCACGAACACAAATCAGTTTTAAATTCCATCTCTGCCCAGAGGTAGCTGTGTGCCTGTTGGCAAGTCACTCCTCCTCTATTTACACTTTCTTATCTATGGAATACGAGGACTATTAATCTCTCAACATCCTCGACTTTGCAGAACTGCTCTGCCCTCCAGCTGGTCTAAGAACTGAGGGAAGCCAAAGTGCTCCCACCCACAGCTGCATGATTTACAGACTCTGTCCCTTCCTGGTGTTCCCGGTAAAACGAGGGAGGCTCAGCCATACCTTGGCGTGGCTGCTTAGTCTGGAGTCTGTAGGTGGAGGCCAGGCCTAGCAGGGGACAAAGCTGGAGCCTATGGGAGGCAGGTCTCCCAAGGGTGGGGGGTCAGGAAGTGTAGGATGGGTGTGAGGGCAACATGGGGTGGTCCTGGGTTTTCCAAAAACAGAGGGAGCAGGGAAGTCCCTGGCGTTCCAGTGGTTAGGACTCTGTACTTCTAAGATCCTGAAAGCCATGTGGCACAGCCAGAAAAAGGAAAAAAAGAAAAACAAAAACAGAGGGAGCAAAGCTAGATGGCCTCAGGGGCTGTAGCCCCAAGCTTGGTTATTGCTGGTTCCTCCCTGGGGACAGGCTGGCAGCTTCCTTCCTGGTCAGGTGACAGCCTGGCTCCAGGATGGACTTTGGGCCCTGCCGACAGCGGCTGCTGGGAAGTCAGTTTCCTTAGCTGCCCAGAGGGCCAGCAAAGAAATGTAGCTGAGCTGAGCAATCATGAATCCAGAGAGCAGTGTTGCAGGCTAGCCCTTCCCAGCTAGCCCTGAGGGTCGCAGAAGCAGGCCAGTCCATTAGGCCAGGGGACAAGCAGGAAAGCTGGGCTGCTGGTCTGAGGGGTGGCTGGAGATGGGAGGTGAGAATGTCTGGGTGTTAGAGTTAGGAGCAGTGAGGGGAACACAGACCTGAGCTCTCCCCACTCCCCTTTCCTCTCCTCTTCTCCTAATCAGGGGACCCAATCTGTGAGTTGACTCCTCGGGGTTGTGTTTCTAGGGGAGCTTTCGCTGAGAAATTATATGAGCCACTGGCAGGGCCAACTTCGTGGGCGTAGTCCACACGGCCCTGCTCTTAGAAAGGCCCCATGTTTGGTTGAATGCTCTGCCGTTGCCTTCTTGAAATTTTTAATAAATTTTGAATAAAGGCCCTGCATTTTCATTTTGCACTGGGCTCTGCAAACTGTGTAACCAGTCTGGCCACCAGGAAGAAAGGAGGTGCTGAAAGGGTTGGTGGGGGGCAAGATTGCCCAACGTTCCTCTCCTGATCGCCACTTCCAAAAGCCAGAGCATGTTTGCTTTCCTCTTTCCTCCCTACCAATGCATCCAGACTCTCCAACAGGCCAAGGCCCTGTGCATCGCTCGCTCTCGAAGTCTCAGCCCTGCCTATAACAATTTTCCTCTGATACTCACCAATGGAAGGAGAGGTAGGGTCCTTAGGGATAGTGCTAGGCTGGGCAGAAACCAAATGAATGGTGGTTAGATGGGAAACTGAGGCCCAGCAAGGACAGTAATCTGCCCCAGGTCCCCCAGGTGGTAGGGGGGAGGTGTCAGTGATGGCCCAAGTTTGCCACAGCTGAGCCGCTGGGGGCACTCGGGGGCTAAGGCAGGTTAGAGAGGTCACAATGCACACTCTAATCCTTCTATAATATAGTGAGTGTTGTCTATACTACAGCAGGGCTGACTGGGCTGGGTGGGGAGCAGGAGAAAGCTATTTGACCAGGGTCAGGTTGGGCGATGAAGACAAATTCTAACCGGTGGGGTAATCATGATGCCCTTCTGGGGACCCAGTGAGGGAGTCTAAGAGCCCTGAACCCACAGCTGGACCCTAGGGCAATTTCTAGCTCCTGGGGACCAGGCAGAGACAAGACCTAGGTTGTCGATCTTAGCTCCTCTGCTGCTGACCACCTCTGTGCTCTTGGGCAATCACTGTCCTCTTCTGGCCTCAGTTTCCCTTCTGTACTATGGGGGTATCACTCCCTGCCCTGCTTCCCTCAGAGCTTGTTGTGGGATCAGATGATATGAAAGTGCTTGATCAGCTATAATAAAGAGCCAGAGGTCTGGAGGAAACAAGCACAGCATTTTCATGATTCTTAAAGGCTTCCTTTCCCTACCAGCTTCCTCAGTCACACTTGTCACCTGCAGAGGATCTCAAAGCACCTTATAAAGTTGTGAGTTTAATCCAAGATCAGCTCTAATCAGTGTTGAGCATCTCAGTGGAAAATTCAGACCCAGGCAGGAGTGCTCTGGGGACTCCCTGCCTGGCCCAAGGGTAAACTGAGGCACGGCTCTCCTCATCCCAGTCACCCAAGGATGAAGCAGGAACCCAGGAGGCATGGGTCCCAGCTCCACATCGAGGACAGATGGAGGCTGGGGGAAGATGGGGTGAGGAAAGGTGAAGGTGGGGTGAGGAAGGGGAAAGGAGCGAAGGGACGACTCCCAGTCGCCAGATGGGAGAGGAAGACCCACTGTCGGTCACAGGTCTCAGGTGGGTCTGACGTCTGTCTCTAGAGCAAAACCTCCAGTACTGCCCGGGTCCTGGAAAACATTCTCAGAATTCCCTTATTGCAGAAGAATTCCAGAATCCCCCATCTCGTCCCGGACCAAACTCAGGGCACCAGGTTCTCTTGGGGTCCAACCCCAACACCTCTCTCCCCCCTTTCCCTGCGCATCCCCATCATCGCCCCGTACTTCTCTGTTCGAACCCAGCTCTCCTCAGTGCCCCCGCAGAAACGGAACCTCGGTACCGCCCCCTCCCGGACCCGCCCCGCCCCGCGACCCCGCCCTCTCGGCCCCAGCCCGCAGGCGCGGCTTGGGGGCGCGGGACCACCCTGCCTCTGCACCGGACCTCGCCCTCCCCGAGTCCCCGACCTCCCGGACCCGGGCCGGAGGGCCGGAGGAGGCGGGGAGGGGCCAAAGGCAGCACCGCCCCCGCCCCGCGGCCTCTCCCTCCCGGCTCTGTCCCTCCCGGCCGGCCTCCGCGCCCCGCCCGCCGCCCCGCGGCCCCTCCCGCGCCGCTCCCGCCGCCCGCCCCGCTCCTCGCCCTCTCTGCCTCCGCCGCCCAAACTTTTCTGCGGGCGCGTCTCCGCGCGGCGGCCGCCTGCCCGCCCGCCCACCCGCCCCCGGCCCATGGGCGCCCCGCCGCAGGGGGCCTGACCCTCGCGCCGGGTCCCCCGGCCGAGCCATGGCGGCCCGCGCGCCCCCCGCCGCACCTGCGGCCGAAGAGCCGGGGGGCCCGGGCGGCCCCCCGCGCAGGAAGAAGTCTCGCTCCGGCGTGTCCGGCCTCCGCCGTGCCTTCAGCTGGCTGCGGGGCAAGCGGCGCAAGAAGGCGGCAGGGACAGAGGGCGCCGAACCGGCCGCCCCCCGGGCCAAGAAGGCGGACGACAAGGCCAGGAGGGCCAAGGGTAAAGGCCGAGGTAAGGCGACCGGGCACCTGGGCAGGCGCCGGGCGGCGCCGAGGGTGCGGCCTGGGTGGCTCCTCTGGGGGTCCGCGGCGTGTCGGAGGTGGTGACTCCCTAGGCGCCGTTGCTTGGGGAGCGAAGAGCCCAGGGCTCAGCCCCGCTCGAGATGGAGAGGACCCCCCGAAGGGGGCAGGAATCCCCTGGCTTAAGCAGGAAGTGCTGGCCGCCCGGCTCTTGGGACGGTGAAGCGGTGCCCCCTTCCCCCAGTCTCACTCACGTTCTGCCCTCTGCTGCTGAGTCAGGGGGTCAGAGTCTTGGCTCTGGCCTGGGGCCAATGGGAGAGGCACGTGACCTTACATCTCTGGTGGGGGGGTCCCTCTGGGTCTGGAAAGCCAACTGCACTCAAAAGGTGTTTCAGTCGTCGAGGTGGATCCGGGTTTCCAGCCCCACAGAGGACCCAGCACGGAGCATAACATGCTTTAGGTTCTTAGCAGTGTTAGCTTTTCCTACCTGGTCCCCCTCACCACTCACCTGGGCCAAACCGCAAACATCCACCTCCTGGGGTGGTGAGCTCAGGATCTGAGCCAACTGCCCCACCCACCACTCCTTCCCCCCGCCTTGGTAGAAACGGTCTTGTGTTGGAAGTGTGCTTGCAGATGGGGGAAACAGGCCCAAGTTAATGGAGAGGCTGTACCTGGGGCAGCGGTGGTTACCAGAAGTACTACAGCTAATTCCTTGCCTCTAGGCTCCCTCTGGCCTGATGGATGGGCAGCCTGACGGGAGGGGTGGCTGATCTGGCCCATCCCTACTGGAATCACTTTTCTTTTGGCCGCTTGCTTTGTTCTTCCCTCATCTTCCTCTCTGTTTCTGTCTCCTGATTGAGGTGGAGGGCATGAGTCTCTGCAAGAGGGTGGGGCTCCCTTGGGGCCAGCCGTCCTAGGAAGTCTACCTTTCCTGTGCTCCTGCTTCAGTGCTAGAGGTGAGGAAATGGCGGTGTGTGCAGGCCCATCCCATTCTGCCTGTGTTTACCCGCCCAGTGTCCTTTAACCACCTCCTCTGGAGGATAATTAGATGGAACACTTTAGGGGTCAGGAAGAGGGTGAAAGGCCTCTTGTGTGATTGCTTCCGGCCTGATCTTCCTTTTGGATATGGGCCCTGCTCCCCTGCAGCCCAGCCACAAACAGAAGTTGGGTGCTGGGGCTGAGATGACTGGGCCAGGCCCCATGGGAAGGTTTGCATGAGGGGTGTTTCCAAGGGCTCTGCAGTCCCCACAATATATGAAGTCTGTCCCAGGGCTGTCCCACTGGGATTCAATCTGAAGTCATCCCTATCACACTCGAGGGGGCATGGGTCAGAATTGCAGCAGGATGGTTTGTGGTCAGACTGTCAGGATTAGAGATAGAAGGCTAGTGGCATACCCCAGGGCAGTGGACACTTTTCCCCTGGGAGATCAGCCTGGGTGCAGGGGCTGGAAAAGCTGACTCTGTAGGTCCTTGCTCCGACAGTCTGGGTTAAGGGTCATTGGGTCAGTGGCAGGCCTCCCCCTGCCTTGTGTTTGGTATTGGGTAGCACTGGGCTTTCTGGGCAGCAGGTCGACCTGATTTGGGACCACGTGCATGGGCAACACCTCCCTGCCCCTGGCTGTTGTTTCCCCAGGTCTGAGGGTGGCCGTAGGTATGTCTGGAGGAAGTCCTGCTTCCTTTTGCTCCAACCTCCTATTATTCCAATTGTTTCCTTGTCACCTGCCTGGCCAAACTTCTTTTCTGTTTATTAAGAGAAATAAATCCAATCTCTCTAATCTCCACTGGCACTGCTGGTCAGGAAGGGGAAGCCCAAAGAAGGCTTAACTCTTTCTGGGGAAAATGTTTAGAATGAAGATTGGGGGAGATGGGGAGGAGGCACACACAGAAAATTCCTGGGAGGTCAGGGGCCTTTGCTAGGGAGGTCATTATCTCCCTGCTCCCAGTTGCTGAACCAAAGACCCATAGATGCAGGTCTTGGCTTCTTTAATCTGAGTCCCCTACTATAAAAGGGAAAACTGAGCTTGGGATAGATTTTGAGCCTCTGTTTTCCAGAACCCCCGTGCTCCCCGCACTGCCCTGCACAGACTTAGAAAGGAAAGAGAGGAAGTCTGACATTTATTTATTATTCTGAATGTGCCAGAACGCCCCCCCCCCCACCTCCCCGCCCCACATCCATTACCTCCATTATCATTTACGACCATTTGAAGATGGAAAAACTGAGGCTCAGGGACAGTTTTGAGCGATTGATTTGGCCACCTGGGATTTGAACTCAAATCATCTGACTTCCAAAACTGGTCCTGCTTTCATGATTCTCCCAAGGACATAGACCAGGGGGTAAGGCTTAAAGATCTTCTCATCCAACCCATTGTACAGATGGGAAGAGGCCCAGAGAAAAGTGAGGGAACTTGATAAAGTAGGAGGAGTATCAGAGTCAGGCAAGTTAATGAGAGTTCACATCCTGGCCCAGCGGTTAGCAAGCCCTGGGCAAGCAACTTCTCTGTGGCCTCACTGTTTCCATTACTGTCTCTTGAAGAGAGGGGACCTTCTCACTGGGCTAACCTTCCGGCTAGACATATCCTTGATGGGTCTGTGAGCTTTCCAAGATTCTTACAAAAGAGGATGTGAAAATTATTTGAAAGTGAAGTCACCATAGAAATGTAAGGGGTCGCTGTTATTGTGTTTGTGAGTTTATTCACCTGAGTTGTGAGGACCCAGTCTGGAAGGAATGGGCTTTGAAGCCGACAGGACAATTCTGTCCTGGGCCCTGGTCTGCCCCTCTTGGGCCATGTGACCCCGGCAGGTTATTAACCCCTCCAAGCCTCAGTTCTGCTACCTGTAAAATAGAGATAACAAATCCTGGCTTTACAGGGGTGTTTCAAGGATCAAATTAGAAAACAGACATGCAAGTGCATTGTGAATTGTGGAGCATGGTCCAGATGTCAGCGGGTTGCTGCTGCTGTGATGCTGAGGACTTGAGCATTAGCTAAGTTTATCCTGATTCATGTTTGGAAAACAACTCATTGGTTACACCTCAGATACCCGTGATGATGATGATTATTGAGGGGGGATCCACGGAAGGTGGAGTCTTACCTTTGTCCAGCGGAGGATTCAGGCACAGAAAAAGTAACAGACAAACAAACAAGCAGACATCCATATATTTCAGAAATATCATGTGGACTCTAGACAAGTGTGTGGGGAGGAAGTGTTTCTGGGATGGATGCCAGGACTGGAGGCTGGCAGATAATCGGGGGAGGCTTCCTGGAGGAGGTGAGCAGAGTGTGGAAGGAGGGCAGGGTGCTGACTAATTTGAAGGGGAACATGAAGGCTGCTATGTGCCAGACCCTGGCCAGGCATTTTCATGAATGTTTTCCCTTGTCCTCAACAACCTGGGAGGTGGTCAGTTACAACCATTTATAGGTGAGAAAATAGGCCCAGAGGGTGAAAGTAAGTTGGTCAAGGTCATTCAGCTTCATTCATTTGAAAAAGACATATTCCTTACTAGATAGTGTCATGTACTGGTCAGGGTAATGCAAATATTTGGGACAAGACGGGCAAGGTTCTTACTTGCATGGACATGATGAACATAGCGTAGCACTGACAGAGCCACTCAATCTGTCTCCAGAGGCCATACTCCAAACAAGATAGTATGAGGTTGGATGTGTTTCTGACTCGAGGGGAGTAACTGCTGTAGAGCTTAGGATCAACTTCGGGGAAAGGAGTATACAGCCCTCCCGAAGGTTTCTCTCAGGCAGTGGGCAGTGGCTGGGGGGGTGGGTGCTGGGGATGGCTCCGATACTGATAGTGAGAATTTAGGAGCTACCCTGCCAGGCTCAGCAGATTTAACCCCATGAACGTTGGCCACTCACTCAGGGAGAGCTGTGCTGGGCATGGGGTTATGGAGAGAATCCTGCGTTTGAGTTCTGCTTTGCCAAGTCCTGCCCCATTCTTGGCAAGACACTGTCTGTCTTAATAAAGATGGGGTTTAATGACCTCTGACCATTAGTGGCCCTTTCTCATTCTAGAATTCTATGAGTTTGAGAATGGTCTGGAGGAGCAAGCTGGAAGGGGGAACTGGGGGTGGGAGCTATGTTCAGGGAAGGAGAGCCTACCTTTGGCCAGTCAGATGGACACGACATCGGGACCCAGTGGTCTGGATGTCATAGGAAGGTGGGTGAGGATGCAGGGTGAATAATGCCAACTCTTCCTGCTGAGGAAGGGGCCTGTGTAGCTCTAAAGCAAAGTGAGGACCCAAAGGCACTTTGGTTAGTGGTCACTTTGCCTCTCTGAGGTCCGGGTGGTATCTGTTTGCCTTTCAATAAACACTCCATGTATTTCCACATTCTGTGCCATTGCATGTGCTGTTCCCCACCTAGTATGTGTTTCCCTTCCCTTTTCTATCCAGTACTTCTATTCATCCTCAAGGCCTGGTCCAGTGTCATCATCTCTGTGATACTCCTGGGGAAATTATTGCCCCCAGACTCTGGAGCAGGGTGCTCAAGAGATTTGGAGTTGAACAGCATATGCTTTTCTTTCTTTTTTTAATATTTTATTTATTCGTTTATTTATTTGGCTGTGTCGGGTCTTAGCTGCGGCATGCGGGATCTTTTGTTGCAGTGCGCGGGCTTCTCTAGTTGGCGCACGGGCTCTAGAGCACACAGGCTCAGTAGTTGCGGTGCGTGGGCTTAGTTGCCCTGCAGCCTGTGGGATTTTAGTTCCATGACCAGGGATTGAACCCTTGTCCCTTGCATCGGAAGGGGGATTCTTTTTTATTTTTTTGGCTGCAATGGGTCTTTGTTGCTGTGCTCAGGCTTTCTCTAGTTGCGGCGAGCAGGGGCTACTCTTTGTTGTGGCGTGTGGGCTTCTCACTGCAGTGGCTTATCTTGTCGCAGAGCACAGTCTCTAGGCGTGCGGGCTTCAGTAGTTGTGGCTTGTGGGCTCTAGAGCGCAGGCTCAGTAGTTGTGGCGCACAGGCTTAGTTGCTCCGCGGCATGTGGGATCTTCCCGGACCAGGGCTCGAACCCGTGTCTCCTGCATTGGCAGGCAGATTCTTAACCACTGCACCACCAGGGAAGCCCAGAAGGTGGATTCTTAACCACTGGACCACCAGGGAAGTCCCAGGATATGCTTTTCTGGTCACCTTCTTCTTGGGGAGGGGCATCTCAGTGTCCTTAGCCTGGGGCCTTGGCTGATGTGATATGGGCAGGGCTCCCTCTGCTGTGGGATACATCAGTGGGGGAGTGGTTTCCATAAAGGAGTCTGGGTCCACCTTCTCCAAGCCCCTCTGAAGTGATGAGCATTGTCTGCCTTGGGTCCAGATGGGAGAGGGGGTCTCACTAATTTATTTCACAAATACTTATTAAGTATTTAATATTAGGTAATAAGTACCTACTATGTGCCAGACTCTGTCCTGAGGATGAATGAAAGACAAGGTCCCAGTCCTCGTGAACCTCACAGTTTGAGGGGGGTAGTAGACATTGAACAAGTAATTAAGGGTCAAGAAGTGTGACTAAGGAGGGAACAGAGTGATCTTCCCCGAGAGGTGATGCGAGCTAAAATGGAAGAATGAGGGGAAGCTGGGGTTGAGGGATTTGCAGAGCTGGAACCAGGCAAGGCTTCTGTTGGGGGTTGGGACCAGCTGGCTGTCGCATTCCGTGGGCACAGGCATCACCATACCTTACTGTTCTGAACATCCTGAGGGCAGGCCCTGGGCTGACTGTCTTTTCCCTCTGCCCTGCCCAGCACAGGGCCTGGCATTAAGTGGCTTTGGGTGATAGGTGGGTAATCTGATATGGGCCCCCAGAGCACGGGTATCTCCAGATCCTGGGCGCTCAGAGCTGATAGCCTGAGATGTCACAGGGAGCCCTCACGGCACATACAGATGGGCAACTGAGGCCCAGAGGAGGAAGTGACTTGCTCAAGGTCATACAGCCAACCAGTGTTGGAGGCAGAACAGGAGCCCACACCTGCCAGGCTGACCTCAGCTTCCCCACTCCTTTGTTCTGACTTCAAATGGAAAATCCCATCCCAGAAAGGGCCCTCGAGCAGGGGTGGGATGAAAGGAGCAGGAAGCCGAGGAGGCCGAGAAGGCCTCATCCATCCCCTCCCTTACCTCTGACACCTTCAGAAGGGGCCGGGTCCAGCTGCCTCTCCCCCTCCCTCCTCAACGGAGGCCCTGGATCCGCACCGGTGGCACAGGGCCCAGGTTCTCCTGGAAATCCCCTTCAGGCTGGGGGGCCCTCCCCCCACCACTCTCCCTTTCCCTGTGGCCAGAAAAATCTCTAATCTGTTGTCGGCAGAGGGCAGTGGGAGCGCCTCCCCTCCCCCACCCGCCCCTCGGAAATTCCCCTCTCCCCGAACCCTCAAAGCTGTCTCAGCTGCTCCTGGCCTGTCACATGCTGAAGAAAACTAATGAGAGGTGGCATTGTATATTGTTTAGGCCGCAGTGAATGTGGCGGGGTGGGGAGAGCAGGTATACACACCTCTGCCTCCCATCTGGAGAACCCATGGACGGCCACCTCCAGTCCTGTGGCTGACTTGGGGGAGGAAGTGGGTGGAAGCAGCTTCCTTGGGCAGCAGGGATGAACTCGTTGTCCACCTCCCCCATGACTATACTCCCCAGGACTCTGTGCTCTAGTGTTCCGCTGTCCTGGGGGCCGGTTCACCAAAGGCTGTCAGCTGCACTCCCAGGGTGCTCTGTGCTGGCATGGAGGGGAGATGGAGACAGCTCAGCCTGCCAAGGGTTTAAACCCTGAATCTTCTGGCAAAGTGCATGCTTCCCAGGAGGCTGCTGATGGGGTCTGTTCCGAGTAGGACCTCCTGCCTGCTTTAAGATACCCTCTCCTCTAAGCCCCTAGCCAGCCGAGGCCTTTAATACTATCCTCCAGGAGGGTCACGAGACACTCAAGCCCTGCCTTGTGGTTCCAGGAGTTCTGGTCCATATGCCTACCATATCACCTACTTCTTCCCACCAGTCCTACCCCAGGCTCTCCCAGGCTCTCCCATGCACTTGACTCGTTGGTAGTACTCTTCCTCCTGGATCCGGGAGCAAGCACAGCCTTTGTAGTGAAAGAAGGTAAGACTGGGAGAGTGCCTTGGACTCTCTTGCCTGTGCCTCTTCACCTCCATTAGTGCTCAAGGTGCCATCATCACCACCTTTGCCAGTTTCTGTTCAACACGTAGGGATACCTACTGTGTGCCAGACACTGTGCTGAGCCTGGGGCTACTAGGAGGAGTGAGAGGATCAGTGTCCTTGAGGAACTTGTTTTCTGGTTGGAAAGGGACATACCAAAGCAAACTGTTGCCTTGAGACAAGTGCTGGGTTGGTGTTACACAGGGTGCTGGGGAGCCCTGAGGTGTGATCAGTTCTGTATCAGCGGACAGCATTAATGCCTGTGGGAGCCCCAAGAACTGGGCTGGGGGAGGGGGGGGTCAAGGAAGACATGGAGGAGGACACTGTCTAGCAGGGCCTTGAGGACAGGCAAAGGTGGAAGAGGAAGGAGCTCTGAGAATGAGAGGGGTGTGGTCAGAGATGAGGCTGAACTGGTGAGCGGGGGCAGCTCCTGCAAGGTCTCCTGTGAAGGCCAAGTTACCTGCTACACTCCAGACATCCTTCTAAGCTCTTTGCATGCCTGTCCTCACTGAATGTATGCCAAGGGATTTGGACTTTACCCTTGAGTGTTCTCTCTGCCCCCCCATACCACCTTTCCCCTTTATGGGCCTCAGGTTCCCCACCTGTAAATTTAAGGGAATTGGGCCAGCAAATCTCTGAGGTCTCATCGAGCTCTGCCACTAGGACCCTCTTCTCTGTGCAAGGCAGGGAGCCTGCTGCACACAGCATGGGATACAGTGTATGCTCAACAAGTATTTTCTGCGTGGATATATAAAATACCAGCCCCTCAGGGACTACACTGTTGTCAACCTCAGTCTCTTAACAAGAGATGGGCCTCAGGGAGGGTGTGGTTCAGCTTTAACTCTCCCATTTTGCAGGGAGGGAACAGGGTGTCTTGGAGCCACTGGGCATAAGAGGCAGCGAGGTGTAGTGGAGGGGCTTGCTGCGGTGGCAGAAAGGATGAACCTTAAGGGGATTAGAACTGAGGGCCGTGGGCTTCCAGCCCAGTGCTCTTTCTCTGTCTATACCATGCTGCCCCTGGTTGGCGAGATGGCAGAGTGATCGTAAAGGAGAGTCCTTGCCCAGTATGTGGGCTCCTGGGCAGGTCCCTGGACACAGGGCACTTGTGAGAACATGAAGATGTGGGGGCCTTGGGCAACCTGGAAGGCTTTCAGAAGAGGTGAACCTTGGCCTGGGCTTTGAAAAACAAAGACTTATTTAACGGGAGATGAGAGAGAGTTAGGGTTAGATGCACACAGACATGTGCTTCCATGTATGTTTACCTATATGCTCCATTACTTACACATACCCCGCCCCCCAAAGGTAGATAGATATGGGTATATCAGCAGACAATTGCACAGTCATATTGATACAGAAAAGCACATGCAATTACAGTCTTATAGACAAACGTTTTTACTTACATGCACTCAAGCAGACTATTACACACTCAAATACACAAAAAGCAGGGATATTCAGCCAGCTTGAGGGAGTCACAATTATATAGGCAAATACACAAAAGCACACATCCAGACCTATGTAAACAGACTCAATTATATGGATACAGGCATGCAGTCACAGAGGATGACACAGAGAGGAACCCACATGTTCAGGGTCACAGATGCACAACTACACAGCCACATTCAAGAACGCAAATACAAATGCCCAATTACATGCCCTCCTTCAAGGTCATGGAGAGGCACAGATAAAGTGGTGGGGTAGGTAGCCTGGAGCAGTGGGTATTGGACTCAGTCTGGGTTTGAGTACTGGCTCTGTAGCTTAATGCTGTTTGACTTTGGGCTAATCATTTGATTTCATGGAACCTCAATTTTCCCATCTGTAAAATGGAGATGATAAAAGTACCTACCTTACGGAATTGTTTTGTGCATGAAATTAAGTAATGCATGAAAGCAGTTATCACAGTGCCTGGCACATAGGAAGCGCTATATAAAAGGGTTCTATTGTTATTTTGAACACCATTACTACAGAAATACAGTCAGATAGATGTATTTGTACAAACAAGCAGAGACAGGAGATACACAGACACGTGACACTCACGGGGTGGTGGTTGGTGGGCCCTAGCAGCAGCAAGGCTCCAGACCCCGCCTGTCTGGAGCCTGGGCCCCTAGTTCTCTTGGTTCAACTGAAGTCCTCAGAGGCAGCCCCTGGCCTGGGAGAGCGAGCGATCCGTCGGCCCCACCTGGACAGGCCCGGCCTTTCCCAGAGCACTGGGCGGGGCGGCTCAGCAGGTCTCCCAGGTCCTCAGAGGGGTGGAGCTTACGGGATGTGCGCCAGGCCCCGCCCCCTGCCGGCCCCTCCCTCACCCCGGCCATTGGCCGCAGAGCCCGGGGGCGTGGCCGAGCTGGGGCTGGGGGCGCCTGCGGTGGCCGCCCGCGCTTCTCTCTGCCTCCCTCCTGTGGCTGCGGGCCCGGCTGCCGGGCTGGTAGGGCTGCGCTAGGGTTCCCGCGCCGGCTCCCGCGCCCACCATGGGCAACTCACACCACAAGAGGAAGGCCCCAAGCGGCCCCCGGGCCCGCAGCTTCTGGCGGTTCGGGCGGTCGGCGAAGCGGCCGGCAGGTAGGGGCTGGGGGTGGGGGCGGGGCAGGCGGGGAGGAGGGTCTTCCTGCCGCAGCCGCCGCCGCCGCTGCTGCCCCCTCCTGGGGCTTGTTGGGTGTGAGTTTGGGGGGCCGGGAATCCCCCGCACAGACCCCACCCCTCACATGCAGACAGAGACACATGTACGCACGAATACCCGCGGGCGGGCACATGTACATGTTCACAATTTACAGTCACATACACAACACCCACTCAGATGTATGGACATGCAGACACAAAATCACATACACATTCACACCCACACGATCGCTGTGGGAGGCACAGATCCTGAGATACAGGTACATATACCTATGTATACGGTTTACCCAGCCACACGAACACCACCACAGTCGCAGATTCAGACACATTCGTGTAGGTACAGTTGCCCAACGTCTTAGGCACACGTATGTACACACAGGTTCAAAACTGCACAACCAGCCAGACCCCAAAGCACTTATACATACACACACACACATACACACGCACGCACGCACATTTGTTCCCCAGGCTTTAGCCCGCACAGGCTGAAAGTTTGCAGGAAGGAGGGGAGACAAAGGTTGAGGGGAGAAGCAGGAAACCAGGGGCTGGAGACTCGAGCCGCCTCCATCTGGCTTGATCGGGAGTCGGACTGGTTCTCTGGGCTCCCTCCCCACCCCCATCCGCACCGCCGCTGCCTCTCTCTGTCCCCTTCCCCCCCCACCCGCGGTCCCCATGGTCGCTGCCGCATCTCCCCCTTTCAGTGCAGCCACCGAGCTGGAACGCAGCCCTTCCCAGCGTGCTGCGGGATCTGTCCGCGGGTCACATTCCATCCTCCAAGTCGGGGGGAGGGGGCAGAATGGGAAGGCCTCCAACCCCAAGGCTGGGAGCCAGGATTCCTGGTTCCCCCCAGTGGGTGTGGCGGTTCAGGGTATCCCCGGGTCCCAAGAGGTGTTGGAGGAGGGGCTGTCTAAAGTGCCTAGTTCCTCCGCCTGGTGAATCCAGACATGGGGTAGGGGCAGGGTGGGGATCCACCCCCCACCCCGCAAGATAAGGGGTCTCCAACAGAGTCGGGTATCTGCTGGTTTTGGGGAATGAAAAAATCCTGGAGAAGGTGGCTTGGGGGGCCTCCCTCCTGTGGTGGGAGAA
Organism: Tursiops truncatus; assembly: GCF_011762595.2. Lineage (NCBI taxonomy): Eukaryota > Metazoa > Chordata > Mammalia > Artiodactyla > Delphinidae > Tursiops > Tursiops truncatus. The sequence goes on along the minus strand of NC_047034.1, from coordinate 158,144,326 downwards.
TCCACCCATGACTTCCCAGGATGGCCTACATTCCTAGAGGTTCTGAATTGAGCCTGATGATCTCATCCCTCCATGCAGGGGGCAATAGAAAGGGCCTAGGCTGGGATTTAGGGTGTCTGGGTTCTCAGTGTTCCTCTGGTATGGGCTCTGTGACCTTGAGCAGATTGCTTTCACTTCTCTGGACCTTCCTGGCTCCTAGAGGGAGGTCTGTCTGTGAAATTAGGGCAGCTTAGCTTCGGTGACTTCTTGGGACCCTTACAGTTCTGGCTGGCTATTTCGTCGTGAAAGAGACTGATAGAGAAGGTGGGCTTGTCCAAGGTCATTGCCTGCAGTGGTTTGAAGAATAATCATGATTATTAAGAAAAGAATTAATTAAATTCTGGTACGCTCTCTGAGGTTCCTCAGAAGCTGGGTTGATGAGAGACTCCTGGACCTTCCAGTAGTCTCCCTGTCCCAGTAATCCTGAAATCTAGGTTGTGCCCACCTGTCTCTCCTCTTGGAATCGGCACCAAGGGGCTGGGGCTGGGGCTGGTGAATCTTCATCTGCCCTCGTATGGCCACTCTAATCTGATGGTTTCCTGAGAACCAACTGTGGATCCAGACTTGTGACCATTTGTGGTGGGGGAGAGAGAGATTAAGAGGGCTGTTTACAATCTCCTGCCCGCCAGCCCTTACAGAAGAGGCCTGGGGCTTCTAGCATCTCTTGTGCTCTTCCAGTTCCTGCTGCAACTCAAGGGTCAACCAGGCTTTAAAGGTGTTCCTAAAAGCCCAGAAGGCAATGTCAAGGCAACATAGAAGAAAGCGTGGGGGGCTAGGGAATATTCTAGGCTATATGTTAAAAGGCTTTTGGGTTGCGGTCAGTTTTAGAAAACTGGGGAGCTGGTATTAAAGAAGTAACTGTAGGGTTGGAATTAGTCCTGGATTGTTGATTAGACAAGAGAACCTGCCCAGGGATGCATTTCAGCTCTGGGGTATGGTCGTGAGCAAAGGCATGGGGTTGAGACTGAGTGTGGAGGCTGGAAAGCAAAGTAGTTGAGGTTTCTTCCTTGTGCCTGGGAGGATAAAAAGTGAATGTAAACCTCAATCTCTTTGTTTTTACTTGTGCTGAGGATTCTCAGGCTTCCCTGGCTTCAGCCTCTGCTGACACAGGTCCAGGTATGGGACTGGGGCTTGAGTGCTTACTCCTTTGATTAGTCTGTGAAAGGATGGGGGAAAGAACGCAAGGCAAGCAGAGAGGGCTGGAGTCTATAGGCCAAAGGGAGCCAGTGAAAGTGTTTGAGCAATTGAGGAGCCAATGAAAGTGGTATGTTAGGAAGATGGCAGGTGCAGGCAGGACAGGTTGGGGGGTGGGGTGGTGAGAGTGGAAGCTCATAGAACGGTCTGGAGGCTGTTGCAGTAATCCAGGGGAGAGGCTGATGAAGTGAGGGCTGGGGACATGTTGAGGGCTGTGGGAGTGGAGAGGAGTGGCAGCTGCAGAGACACTGCAGAGGAGGTGGCGGAAGTGATAGGAAGGACCTGGGATTAATCAGATGTTGAGAGTATGGGCCAGAGAGTGCTGTGAAGGCTCTATGCGTGAGGCTGCTTGGCTGGGGGTGGCAGCAGAGCTAAATGCTATGCTAAACCCTTTACTTTGATTAATTCATTTGTCCTCCAACGGTCTTACAAGCTGTAAGCTATTATTCCCATTTTACAGATGAGAAAGCTGGAGCTCAGAGAAGTTAAGTCACTTGTCCAAGGCTACTCAGCAAGGAGGTTGCTGAACAGGGATTCAAACCCAAGCCTGTCAGATTCCAAAGCCTGTGCTCTTAATTATTTTAGGTGTAGATGGATATCCTCTTATGACGGAGGGGCCTGCATGTCCTCCGGGTGAAGAAAGCCTGAGGCCCTGGGGGATTTGGACTCCGTATGGTGCACAGGTGGAGGAAGCACTGTGGAGGAAGGGCAGGGGTTGAGGACTAAGCATTGAAGCCGCCAAGAGCTCAGAGAGGGAGCTGGTTGGCAGTGGGAGGGGAAACTGAGTTTCAAGGAAGGGTTGGTCCCATGTTACAAATGCCCTTGGACCACAGAGAAGGGTGAGGGTGAATAGGGAGAGGCCTCCTCACTGCTGCAAAGACATTGTAACCTGCTGGGATTGTTTGGCCTTGGTTCTCAGGAATCCAACTCAACCCTCCCAGCCCCAGGCCATCTAGGCACTTGGTCCTGGGAGGTACGGAGAATTGGTGAAGGATGTGAATTGGGAGCTCAAGGAGCACCCCCAGCACTCTGTCCTCTTCCTGTTCCCATGCATTATACTGTCAGGCTTACACACATGGCCCTCCTCCTGATAGGGTTTATTGTCCCCACTTTGCAGATGAGATTGAGGGAAGGGACTAAGTCATTGGTGGAGTCAGACTCCGCCCTGCCTCTGGACCTAGAGCACCAGTGGCCGCAGCTGGGAGAAGACCTGCTCCTGTTACCTCCCTTGCCCCCTTTCTTCCTGTTTCCTCTCCCTTACTGGGGTGGGGAGACTTGTGACCAACTGTATGTCTAGACTTGCTTGTGGGAGCCCTGGGCTTCCAGATAAGGGGCTGGCCCAGCCCTCTCTGGTCTGAGGGATCTGAGATAAGCTGAACCCCCTTGCTGCCCCAGGTCCTGACCCAAAGTGAGGGACCACTCCCCTCCTTCTAGCGGCAGAGTCATACATGCCAAGGGCTCCTTAGAGATCATCTCCCCAACCGTCCCACCTCACAGATGAAGAAACTGAGGCCCAGAAGATGGCAGTGCCTGATTCAGGATCATGCTTCAACTGAGGGGCAGTGAGAGCTCAGGCCTAGGACATCTGACTCCCGGGGCAATGGGATATCTGGTGTGGGCTCCGAATTCCCTTTCCTCCCAAACAGGGGGCAGTTAGGGCTGCTAGATAGGGCTAGGTCACTGAGGAGCTGATAGGAAGCTGATGTTAAGTGTCCCTTATCAGACCTTATCTTAATAATGGTTCTCAACTCCACTTGAGATTTGAAGAGAGCTCCAGAAGTGGATGGGAGAGGAGGCCTCTAGAGGCATGGGAAGAACAGCAGCCAGTGTGAGCTGGGCTCACATTCTGATTCTGCCATTATTAGCTGTGTGACCTTGGGCAAGTCACTAACCCTAGGGGAGTGCCTCTGTATGGTGAGGAGGATTTAGTGAGAGACCATGTGTGTCTCAGTCAATTGGCACTCAGTAAATGCTGGCTTATGATTGGCGAAAGTGAAAAGGCCCCCATGCCTGGATAGGCAGAGGCTCCCTCTGATGACAACACTGTGTTTACACTTGGTTGCGTGGCTTTAACTTTCCCAGGCACTCTGTGAGGTGGGTGTTAGTCCCACTTTACAGATGAGACTGCAGCCCTGAGAGGCTGATTCATTTGTCCAAAGCCTGGAATCCAGACCTTCCGACTCCCAGCCTTTTTCTCTCCTGGCTTCATGGTGGCTGCCTCTCTGGCATCTATGAAATGAGGATAATCATGCCTTGAAGGAACAAAGGAAAGGGCTTTGGAAAGTCAGGATCTCACCCTGGCCGAAAGAGATTATTATGTTACTGTCGGCAGCAGATACTGACCCGGAAACTCATTATGACATTTACTAATATTATGGTAGCTAATTCCTCCCTGTGTTACTGCCTGTTCCCCCAGGCGCCTGTAGGACGGGATCCTCCCCTTTCTGTCCCAGGCGCTCCCTACCCACCAATATTTACCGTAGAACCGGCCTGTCAGCTCTGCCCTGGCTAGGCTGGGGCTTTGCACTGAGAAGAGGAAGGAGGCAGATTCCCCTCGTGCAGAAGTGGGGTGCAGAGCTCCCCCACTTTGGGCAGTGACTGAGGCTATGGCCCCCTCCCTCCCACGCCGACCCCTTAACTTCCTGAGACTTAGGGTCACTAAGGCGTTTGCAGTGAGACCCAGGTTCTGGGCTCTGCCACTTCCTGTTTGGGTGACCTTGAGCAAGTCACTGTCCCTCCAGCCTTGTGCTCATTTGTAAGAAGGGAACTCACACCTACCTTTCATGTTTCTCATTCGCTTTCTTCGAGACAGTAGAAGAGGAAAGTGTTTTGAGAGAACCGTAAAGCGCCTTCACCTGAGAGTTGTGTTCACTTCCTTTTGTCTTGCCTCTAAGAGAATAAAATCTACGCATGCTCTGGATTCTGCTCCTATGGGAAGGCCCGGGTCCCCCTGGGCCTTGGTTTGCCCACCAGTACAAAAGTGAGGGGCTGAGACTTAGGGGCCTCCAAACACCCTGAATCCTGGCTCCAGAGCAAGGCCACCTGGGCAGCTGTGCCCTCCCACTTCATTCCTCTCCCCTGAGTCAGGCCAGCCTGGCTGCGGGGCATGCCGCAGCCCCCGCCCCTTGCTCTGGAATGGGGCAGGTTGAGGCCTCACCCCGTGGAGGATGTTGCCAAGACAGTACATACGCATGCGCACAGGTGCACGTGGCCTTGGGGGGCGGGGGCAGGGGCTCCCTTTCCTATTCCTCTCTGTTTCCAGGCTCAGGGGGGCCCCAGAGCAGCGGGTACATGCATCTGCCCTCGTGTACACGCAGCCACCCAGCAAGACCCTGCATGAATCTGCGCAGTGGCGCTCGGGTGTGGGGAGGGCGTGGACTAGGGAGGCGTGGGTGTGCTTTGTGGACGTGGTGGTGAGAGCACCCACCTGTGAGGGATGGCCCCAGTGAGGCTTTTTGGAGGTGCGGTCTGCACACTTCTGCTGGTGGTCTGTATCTCAGCTCCTTCCGGAACTTGCAGGTGTGCTTCCTGGTGTGCGTGGCCTGGAGCAAGGTGTCTTCTCAGATCCAGGAAGCCTCCTCCCCTGGGCAGGTAGGGGAGGCAGAGGCTGCGTGGTGAGCCTCAGTCCCAGGCTGCACCTCTGGACTGTGCTGAGGCTGAAGGTCCTGGAACACGGACTCCAAGTGTGGCCTTAGGCAAGGTCCTTCTGCTCTCTGGGCCTTAGTTTCCTTGCGAGGTGCATGCTCTCCATCCGAGGCTCGGGTTGCTGAGCCTCTCCCCAAACAAGCTACAGGTGTGTAGACCTGCGCCTGGGGTGGCTCAGAGGGACCTCAGGCTCTGGCCAAGGCGTGGGTGGGGGTCGGGGGGATGGGTGTTGCTGGGGGAACCAGATGTTATCAAGTGTGAGAGCCTTGGATCCTGCTGGGGAATTTGCAGCTGTGACCCTGACTGCAAGCTATGGGCCTGGGACCTTGATGAGCTGATGTTTCCCCACCCCTGACTTAGCAGAGCTCAGCCCTTAGTTTCCCTGGTTGGGAGAAGCTGAGCATGCCTTTGTCCTGCATGGTTGAAGCCTCCAGTTTTGGAACCAGCCAGAGCTTGGGAAGTCACCTGGCTCTGTGAGCCTCACAGGTCAGTTACCAGGAGAGTATCTTTGAGTACCTGCTTCGAAGGACTGTTGTCAGATCTGTGAGGGTAGAGACTGCCTTCCACCAGCACCTGGCATGGTGCCTGGCACGAATTAATCACCCTACAAGTGTCGGTCTACTGCTCTTTTCTGTTTGAGTGGGACTAATAAGAGGGATGGATGGGTCTGGCCTAAGAGAGAGGGAAGAGGGGAGGATGTGGTCAAGAAACCTCAAATTTTGGGGGATGGTAGGGTCATCCAAACCTTCTTCAGAGGGAGATCAGGTTTGTAGCTGGCACAGTGGGCAGAACGTGGCTTTTGGATTCAAGTGGTCTTGAGTGTGAATGCTGTCCCGCCACTTACCAGCTTTATAATGCTTGCCCTCTCTGGTGTCCATTTCCTCATCTGTAAAACGGAGATAAAAGTGCTTACTGGGCTTCCCTGGTGGCGCAATGGTTGAGAGTCCGCCTGCCAATGCAGGGGACACGGGTTCGTGCCCCGGTCTGGGAAGATCCCACATGCCGCGGAGCGGCTGAGCCCTCGAGCCATGGCCGCTGAGCCTGCGCGTCCGGAGCCTGTGCTCCGCAACGGGAGAGGCCACAACAGTGAGAGGCCCGTGTACCACAAAAAAAAAAAAAAAAAAAAGAAAAAAAAAGTGCTTACTTCTTGGGAATTCCCAGGCGGTCCAGTGGTTAGGACTCGGTACTGTCGCTGCGGGGGCCTGGGTTCAACCCCTGGTTGGGGAAATAAGATTCTGCAAGCCGCACAGCACAGCCAAGAAAAAAAACGTGCCTACTTCTTAAGGGTGTTGTTTAGATTTCAGTGATCTGAGGATATATACTATCTAGCCCCACAGAATTTTGTTCTCTAGAGAGCAAAGGCTCAGGTATCTGCATGAGTGGTCCCTGAGAAGTGGCACAGCAAATGGGGAAGGACCAGTAGGAGGATCTTGCAGCATGGGAGCCATTGTGAATTCTTAGATCCCTAGAGACTCAGAGAGAGAGAGGTGCTGTGAGAGAGGGGTGTCCTCAGAGTCTGGGGGACAGCACTTTATAGTTCACAGACCTTCTCTTCCACAGTCTCAGCTACTCTTTGTTTTTTTTTTTTTTCTGGCTGCAGCGTGAGGCATGGCATGCAGGCTCTTAGTTCCCTGACAAGGGATGGAACCCATGCCCCCCTGCAGTGGAAGCACGGAGTCTTAACCATGGGACCACCAGGGAAGTCCCTCAACTACTCTTTTTGGAGTTGCCAGGGGGAATCGCTTTTAACACCGTCAATACTCAGCTGAACCTTTAGTACTGACCTCTTGGGGTTCTTTGAATAAAATCCTGACTCTGCCAAGGCCTCTGGGGCCCAACCTGACCTGGCTCCTGCCTCTTCTCACCTGCCATTCTCTCCCTTGCTCATCATATTCCAGCCACACTGGCCTCCTCTCTGTTCTGGGAAAACCACCCCACCACACCTGCCTCAAGACACCTTTATGCTTGCTGTTGCCTCTTTCTTTTCTTTCTTTTTTTTTTTTTTAATATTTATTTACTTATTTGACTGCGCCAGGTCTTAGTTGCAGCACACAGGATCTTCGTTGCTGCGTACGGGGTCTTCATCGCGGCATGCAGAATCTTTAGTTGTGGCATGCAGACTCTTAGTTGCAGCATGTGAGATCTAGTTCCATTACCAGGGATCAAACCCGGGCCCCCTGCATTGGGAGCATGGAGTCTTAGCCACTGGACCACCAGGGAAGTCCCTGCTGTTGCCTTTTTCTAGAAGGTTCTATGCCCAGCACTTGCCCTGGTTGGCTTCTTCTTTAGGTCTCAGTTCCAATAGCCTTTCCTTGATGCCCCCTAAAGTCACCCACTTCCTGTCACATCTCCTCAGCCCTCACTATCTAAAATTATTTTGCTAGTTTACCTCATTCGTGTATTCATCAAATATTTATTTATAAAAATTTATTTATTTATTTATTTATTGGCTGTGTCAGGTCTTTGTTGCTGCGTGTGGGCTTCGTCACGGTGCATGGGCTTCTCATTGCGGTGGCTTCTCTTGTTGCGAAGCACGGGCTTTCGGCACGCGGGCTCAGTAGCTGTGGCTCGTGGGCTCTAGAGCTCAGGCTCAGTAGTTGTGGTGCATGGGCTTAGTTGCTCTGCGGCATGTGGGATCTTCCCAGACCGGGGCTCGAACCCATGTCCCCTGCATTGGCAGGCGGATTCTTAACCACTGTGCCACCAGGGAAGCCCCTCATCGAATATTTATTGAACTCATAGTATGTGCCAGACACTAGAGATATACTGGTGAACAAGATAAAAGTTTTCCAATAGCTGTAGCCCCTAGTACTAGTTTAATAAATATTTGCTGATTAAATGAATGGACACAACAATCTTATAAAGAGGAGTTCTTAGCCTTGTTTCCATGTGAGGTCATGACTTGTATGTGATGGAGCTGGATTTGAACCTGGACCTGACTTCCCTCCAAGTACCTTCCCTCCTGCCCCCCACTCTTACTGCCCTCACCTGTGACTAATTCTGTTCTTCCCCCTGCCTGGTGATCCAAGAGAGTCGCTGAGTCACAGAGTGAGACCAGTGAGAAGAATCCTGGGCTGGAGGAGGGAGAGGTCTGTGTTGAAGGCCTGCCTCTGTTTGTGTGACCTTGGCGAGTTAGTGCTTTTCTGGCTGTTGATGTTACATTACTGAAGTGGGAAGATAATCCTTTGGAACGTCTGGGGCTGGACAGACACGTGAGGGGTTGTTAGCACCAGCCACTGTGATTCCGCTCTGGGCATCTCCCCGGCTTCCCAGCACTGTGTCCTGGGCTGGCTCCTGCTCCTCCAGGGACCTCTGCCAGTGTGTCCTTGCCATCCGCCCAGGCAGTCCTGGGCTTCTGCCTGGCTGCTGCATGCTGTGAGCCCCTTCCCCAGGGAATCACCCTCAGCAGCCAGGAGGACTTGGGGGTGGGCACCATGCCAAGTCTAGTCTAGTGGCTCTTCCACCCACCATCTGGCAGCCGGCACCCTTGCCTTAGCTCTGGCACATGACCGTTTAGAAAAGGACTTGGAGACAGGGGTAGTGGGCTGCCCCTGGAATTGAGTATCTTTGGCCCTCCTAGTCATCCTTTGCACAAGAGCCGAGCACCCAGAGACTCCGTGCCTCAGTTTCCCTGTCGGAGTCTGGGAAGGTGCCTGCTCCTGCCCTGCACTCGAGGGGCGGGGTCGGTGGATGGGCGGGAGCAGTGGTGAAGGTGGGAGGAGGACCTGGAGAGTAGCCCCTCCCCCTCCTCTGCCTGGAGCCGGCGCTCTGCGGCTGGGCGGGCAGACTCATCCCCTCAGCGCTGGGTTATGGTGAAGGCATCGCCCGGCGTTCTGGAGAGGTCAACGTAGGGGACGGTCCGAGTGGCGTCGGCAGTCATGGTGGTGTTCCTGGGCCGCCACCTCCCGGCGCTCCTCGGGCTCTTCAAGAAGGGTGAGTGGGTGTGGCTGTGGGGGAGATAAGAGATCTCCGACACCCCCATTTGCCAGACCCTTACGTAGAATGGGGGATCAAGGCCGGGGAAGGCAGTGGGGTGGGGGATGCGGGCTGGTAATGAGGCCAGACTCCCCTGTCCTCCACGGTGCCTTTGTCCAGCAGCTTTCCTACTGCCTTTGTTTGATTTCTGCTTGTGTTTCAGAGGATGGCTCTAGGTGTCTCTGACCTTGAAGCCCGCAGTCCTCGGGCAAGATTGCCTTCCTCCAGGGGTACTCACGCTTTACTGGGTACATCCCAATACCTCAGTTCCAAGAGGTAGTGCACCCCCTCCCGGGTCAACTCAGTGTGTGTGTGTGAGGATGGGATGTGGGGAGCAGAGTAGAAAGGAAAGTAGTGCCCCTGGAAGTTGGGGAGCAGATCAGGAAAATCGTGTTTAGAGGCCTGGGGGTGAAGTTTTGAGGGGAGGGGCCTATCCCCTCCTCCTCCTAGGAACTGGGCTTTCAGGCCTGGATTAAGATGTGGGGGCCAGAGGGCCCCCAGTTTGAGTGTGATTCAGGAGTCCCCTCGGGAAACCTGGAGTTTAGTCTTGGCTCTGACTCCGATTTGCTGGGTGACCTTAGGCAAGACCTTTCCTCTTTGAGCCTCTTTGTGGACTTGTAAAATCAGGAGGTCGGGGAGAGGAGGGTCACTGAGAGACCTCCTAGCTCTGACCTTGTGGGATTCCTGAGGATTCCCTGGGCGGGAGCTTGGCTGTTGAAGAATGCGCTGAGGAAGGCGGAATGGGCAGTTCAGGTGTCTGAATTGAAGATCCTGATCTTGGGGCGTGGCCCTAAAGGGCCTTTAAAAAGGGCTTGTTTTGTTCCTGTCCCTCCACAAGGTGCTGCCAAGGTCACATGACCCTGCCAGAGCTTTTGCTTATGTTGTGGGTTCCGTTTAAAGGGGGGCTGGGGCTGCAAAGTGCTGACACAGCCCCTATTCCCAGGATTAGATGCCCAGCTCCTCCATGGGCAGGGCCTGTAACAATATCCTTTGTAATGGACCCCAGGCTCCTCTGCACCAGGGCCCTGGGCCTCCAGGAGAGGGGGATACCTGGGACTGTTCCCCAAAGAGAGGCTGGAGCTGCCTCAGGGGGAGTGGAGTGGCTGGGGTCCCTCTTCTCCCCTCCCCAGCCTATCCTTCCACGAAGGGACAGCTGCGTGGGTGATTAGGGGACCCAAGTGGCCATATCCTTGGCTTAGCCCACACCCCAGGACTTCCTGGGAATCTGGTTATGACCTTTGCTAGTGCCCACCCCCTTCCTAGTGTCCCATGTGTCTTTTTCTTGGGGTGTACAAAGAGGTGGTTTGTCTTCCTGTAAAGTGGAGCTCAGGATCTGGAGACAAGAGAAATGTATTTGCTATGGGCTGTGTGTACACTGGAGTGTCTTGCATGGGGCCCTGAGTGACAGTTGTGTGTATATTTGGGTACTGTTTGTGTATATACAGACTGGGGACTGTGGGTGTCATGTGTATATGTGGTGGCTGGGTGTGCTCTTGGTTTTACTTGGATGCTATGTGTTTGTATACATACTGAATGAAGCCTGTGGGTGTTGTGTGCATATATGGTGGGCATGTGTGCCTTGGATATGGTGCCCTATATGGGGCCCTTTGTGTGGTGTGGGTGCTCAGGTATATGTACACTTGGATTATAGCTTGTGTATGTACTTGGGGGCTGTGTATATTGAGTGTATACCCCAGGACTGTGGGTTGTGAGTACAGACTGGGGGAAGTAGGCACTGCATGTATGTGCAGGTGCCCTGTGCACTCTGGGGACTGTGGGCGCCCTTGTTGCAGTGCCTGTGCCTTCCCAGGGCCCAGATACCTTTGGGCCTCACTTTCCTTCCTCCTCCATTACCAGCAGGCTCTGCCAAGGCTGAGAGTGACAAACGACTAAGTGTGGGGCCAGGCCAGGGGCTAGGGTCTGCAGTGGATGAGCACCAGGACAATGTCTTCTTCCCCAGTGGGCGACCGCCTCACCTGGAAGAGCTGCACACGCAGGCCCAGGAGGGGCTCCGTTCCCTCCAGCACCAAGGTAACCTCCTCCTCTTCTCTCCAGCGCTACTTTCAGCTCCCAAAGTCAGGGGCCTAGCTCAACATACCTTTCTGATGCCTTTCAGAAAAACAGAAACTGAACAAGGGTACCTGGGACCATGGAGACACACAGAGCATCCAGGTGAGCCCTGCCCCCAGCTCAGTCTTGATGTATTCCTCTCTCCCTGCTTGACCTCTGACAAGTATGTCTTTGAACCCTTCTGGATCTGTTTCCTTTCTGTATCATGAAAGGCTAGACGAGATGCCCCCGAGGGCTGGTCCAGGGTAGCTCTAGCTGATGCCTGCTCAGTGCTAGGTGATGCTGGGGCAGGTCGGTGGGGGGTGAATCTGAGTCAGAAGTTACAAAGGGGAGCCTGAGGAGGCAAAGGTAAGCCCCACTCACGCCTCTGGGCTGATCCTTCTTCCCCCAATAGTCCTCCCGGACCGGACCAGATGACGATAGCATCTCCTTCTGCAGCCAGACCACGTCCTACACAGCTGAGAGCTCCACGGCAGAGGATGCTCTCTCCGTCCGCTCTGAGATGATCCAGCGCAAAGGTATCCACTCACCAGCCAGGATTGTTGGGCAGGAGAGGGGGTGGTGGGCACCCAGCACCTGCAGCTTTCCCTTTTCCTCCTAATCTAGTGTTTCCCAAGACTGTGATTCAGTGGATTCAGGAAACATAGTACCCTGTGTCCTCTTGGAGGTTCATAATGAGCATTAACTGAAAAGCAGGACAGTGAAGAGTTGAGAAACCTGGTTTTGAGCCTAGTGTTGCTATTTACAGCTGTGTGATCTTGGGCCAACCCTTTACCTCTCTGTTTGATGTTCTAGAAAAATGAGGATAAGAATACGTACCTTATTGGAATGAATGCCAAGTGTTTAGCATGCTAACACATTTAATAAGTGTTCGCTAAATGGAAATCATCATTATTGACCTAGTAAAGCCTTCCAGAAGGCTTGCAGAAAAGTGTCTAGCTTTGTTTAACCCAGCTATGCCCATGCCTACTTGACTGTGGAAGTCTTTTCTCAGAGTTCTTATTAATATTCTATAAAAGTTGTGCTCTGCAGAATGTGCCCCAGACCTGCTCTAACAGTTTCTCTCCCTGGACTCTGCCCGCAGGCTCCACCTTCCGACCGCATGACTCATTTCCCAAATCATCTGGAAAGTCAGGGCATCGGCGGCGGGAGCGGCGGAGCACGGTGCTGGGACTGCCACAGCACGTGCAGAAGGAACTCGGTGAGCGCCTGATGAGGAGGCTGTGGGCGGGCAGCCCTGGCCGCCCCCTCTGCTGACCATCCCACGCCCTCCTTGTCCATTCCAGGCCTGCGGAATGAACGTGAGGCACCAGGTACTCCTCGGCCTCCCGGTCCACGGGACGTTGTACGCATCCCCACGGTGGATGGCCATCCGGCAGGCCCGGCCTCAGGGCCAGGGGCCAGGGTGTCCCTGCAGGCGCTGGAGGCAGAGGCTGAAGCCGGTGCCCAGGCAGAGGCCATGCTGCAGCGCCACATCGACCGCATCTACCGGGATGACACGCTCGTTGGCCGGTCCACGGGGGCCCGGCCCTTGCCACTGACCCGGCCCATGTCCCTAGCAGTGCCCGGACTGACCGGAGGGGCAGGGCCTCCAGAACCCCTGAGCCCGGCCATGTCCATCTCGCCCCAGGCCACCTACTTGTCGAAGCTGATCCCGCACGCCGTGCTGCCGCCCACAGTGGACGTGGTGGCCTTGGGCCGCTGCAGCCTGCGTACGCTGAGCCGCTGCAGCCTGCTCTCATCCAGCCCGGCCTCCATCCGCTCGCTGGGCCACTTTTCCTCGGTCTCCAGCCCGCGGCCCCGCAGCCGCCACCCTTCCTCCTCCAGTGACACCTGGAGCCACTCTCAGTCCTCTGAGACCATTGTGTCTGACGGCTCTACCCTCTCCTCTAAGGGTGGCTCAGAGGGCCGGCCAGAGAGCTCTGTGGCCAACAGTAACGTGGCGCCCCCTCCCCTGGGGGGCAGCGGGAGGGGCTCTCCCAGCGGGGGCAGCACTGCCGAGGCCTCGGACACTGTTAGCATTCGGAGCGGTGGCCAGTTGTCCAGCCGGAGTGTGTCCCTACGGAAGCTGAAGCGGCCCCCGCCACCTCCCCGCCGGACCCATTCGCTCCATCAGCGCAGCTCAGCAGCACATGATGGGCCCCTGGGGCTGCCTCCCAAGCCCGAGCGGAAGCAGCAGCAACAGCTGCCCCGGCCGCCCACCACTGGCGGCGGGTCAGAAGGGATGGGGGCAGCACCCTGTCCATCCAGCTCAGCAGGCAGCTGGGTGCCTGGCTTGTCTCCAGGTGGCTCCCGGCGTCCCCCACGCTCCCCAGAACGGACACTCTCACCCTCCAGTGGATACTCGAGCCAAAGTGGTACCCCTACCCTCCCTCCCAAGGGTCTAACAGGGGCCCCTGCTTCCCCAGGCAAGGCCCAACCCCCTAAACCAGAGCGTGTCACTTCACTTCGATCTCCCGGGGCCTCGGTCTCCTCCTCCCTCACGTCTCTATGTTCCTCCTCCTCTGATCCGGTGCCCTCAGACCGCTCTGGTCCGCACGTGTCGACCGCCCTGGGTGACAGATTTGTCATACCTCCTCACCCCAAGGTGCCTGCCCCCTTCTCCCCACCTCCCTCTAAGCCCAAGAGCCCCAACCAAGCTGCCCCTGCTCCAGCTGCCCCTGCTGTGGTCCCTGGGCCCATCTCTACCACTGCTGCCAGCCCTGAGACCCCACCTACTCCCCAGACATCCCTAACCCCGCCTCAGGCAGCTCCCGGTGCCTCCAAAGACCAGTCGCCCCCACCATCCCCACCCCCATCTTATCACCCGCCCCCGCCACCCACTAAGAAGCCAGAGGTGGTTGAGGAGGCCCTGTCTGCCCCAGAGACTGCTGAGGAGGCCCTCCAAGATCCCACCTGGCCCCCACCCCCGCCTCCTGCACCGGAGGAGCAGGACCTGTCCATGGCTGACTTCCCTCCACCCGAGGAGGCCTTTTTCTCTGTGGCCGGCCCTGAGGCTGCAGACCCTTCACAGCCCCCGGAGCCCTCCTTAGCTACTGTCTCTTTCCAGAGCCAGCCCTGTGGTACCTCAGATCTTCCTCCAGCTCTGCCAGCCCCATCTGTTGCTGGTTCTGTCCCAGGGCTTCAGGCCAAGGTCCCTCGGAGGGAACCAGGGGGCTGCAGCAAGGGTGGCGGCCTTCCCAGGGAGGATGCTGGTGCACCCCTGGTCACACCCTCACTCCTGCAGATGGTTCGGCTGCGCTCTGTAGGCACTGCCACAGTGGCTCCGACTCCAGCGTCAGGGCCGTCGGCCCCCCAGAAGCCACTGCGAAGGGCCCTGTCAGGGCGGGCCAGCCCAGCGCCTGCCTCTTCAGGGCTCCACGCTGCTGTTCGGCTCAAGGCCTCCAATCTGGCTGCCAGCGTGGGCCCTGTGAGTGACCAGCCCAATGGACCACCTGAGGCAGAGCCGCGGTCCCCTGCCTCTACGGCCAGCTTCATCTTCTCCAAGGGCACCAAGAAGCTGCAGCTGGAGCGGCCCGTGTCCCCTGAGACCCAGGCTGACCTCCAGCGGAACCTGATAGCTGAACTTCGGAGCGTCTCAGAGCAACGGCCACCCCAGGCCCCAAAGAAGCCACCTAAGGCCCCCCCGCCTGTGGCCCGCAAGCCTTCTGGGGGAGTCGCCCCCCCCACCTCCCCCAGCTTTCCTCCGGCTGAGCCCCTTCCTGCTCCTCCCACCAATGGGCTCCCCCATGCCGAGGACAGGACTAAGGAGGAGCTGGCAGAGAATGGAGGTGTGCTGCAGCGGGTGGGTCCAGAGGAGAAGCTGGGCCTGCCTGGCACAGGTACGGTGGGCAGGGAGGGGTGGGGTGTGGGTCCCATCACTGGTAATGGGAAACAGGTATCAGAAGTCCTGCCATTAGGGATTTGCTCTTGGATTCTGGTCTCGGGGTGCCTGGGAAGGGTGACCTGTCACCTCTGATGAGCTGCACTGAAGGAGCATGGATGGTGGGGCTTTGGAGTCAGACCTACTGAAATTTGAATTCCAACTTTGCCATTTTATCTACCCATCCTAGCCTCGGGTTCCTCACTGTAAAGTGTGAGGCAACGATACATTATAGTGGCAGAGGGAACGTTTGTAAAATGTCCAGCCCAGTGCTGCTGTCGTGGTCAGTAAAGTGAGGGGGTGAGGATGTGCCCTGGGCTCTCAGTGGTCAGAACCAAGCTAGGGGGTCCCTTGCTGAGTATCCCTTCTTTTCTCTCCACAGACCCACAGAAAGAGCTGGTCTGACCACCAGGCACCTTGCTGGCACTGCTGACCCATCCCAGGAATACAATCTCAGGGACCTGAGCGGCTCCAAGGATGAGAGGATACGGCAGACACTTAACCTAATAGGGAGGACGCCTGCAGCCTTAACCTCCACGGCCTTCAATATTTACACAAGCCTGGTGTGGCTCCTGTCCTCCAAGTCATCCGGCTCTCATGCCTTTTCCTGAATGGATTCACCTCTGGCAGCTGCCGCTTCAGTCGTGGCCTTAGCCTCATCTTGAAGGAGGTAGCTGGTGGGAGTGGGTGTCTGTGCCCCCTGCTGGCCTCAAGGCCACAGAATTGGGAACAGAACACCTCACTTGAGGTTTTTTTTTTTTTTCCTTTTTTTTTAAATGTCCAAATCATGCACATGCTGTAGTCCAGAATCAAAGCACTTTTGAAAAGTGGCTGCATGTCCATCCTCCAGGGCCCGCGAAGCCACATTCCAGGAGCCTGTTTACATGGCAGCAGCATCAGTCCCCAGTAGCCAGCCCATGGCTGGGACTAATCTGTCCCCCTCCTCCGATCCAGTTTGCAACTTTTCTTAGTTCTTGGAGGTAGGCAAGTCGTTGTATTCCCACAGGCTTCTCCAGGCTGGAGGCAGGAGTGGGGCTGTGGAATTCCAAAGCACAAAAGGTGCAGTGGGGGTTAGCCCTCCTGTGCCTCAACTTACCACCAACCAGCCTCCTACCTTCTGGTTCTGCCAGGTGCTCCATGCAGGGGACAGGAAGTGGGAGACTGCCAGGGCCCAAATGGGTGGGGGAGAAAGAACCAGAGGGGAGGTCCACAGGCTCTCTCTGTCCTGAGAGAGTGGGAGAACAGAGTAGAGAGTCACGTCATGGGGCACTTGGCCCTGTTTTACTTGATCAGGTTGGGGTGGGTGGGCACGACTCTTCAGAGGCCGGAGCCGCAGGCCATGGCAAAGCTGGGTTCCTGTCAGCTCGACAGGAAGTACTGAGGACATGGATGGAGGGGTGGGTCTGGCAGGGAAGAGCCTACTTGGGCAGTGGGCCCAGACCCGGCCCTATGGATTATATCCTCTGACCTTTACTCTGCTCTGAGCATGTCCTTTCTGCAGCTGCCTTTCAGCACAGGTGGTTCCACTGGGGAGAGCTGACGCTGAGTGACAGGATGGGAAGCCAAAGAGGTGCATTCTATGACAGACTCTTCCCTAGTCAATGAGGGGGAACTCAGCGCTCCTAGCGGCGGGCTGGGTGGTTCCCCCCTAGACATCAGCCTCTGCTACTGATCTCTCCTCCAGGAATTTTGCTGACCTTCCCACTTTCAACCTGTGCCACCTATCTCGGTAAGCTGGTTTCCTCACTGGCCCCGGTGGCTCCACGGGGGTGGCCCTAGTGCCTCCTTCCACTGCAGCATGGCTGTCACCAGGTCACCCCTTCTGTCTTGATCCTCTTTCCTCAACGGTGACTCAGGCTTGAGCCGGGCAAGGGACCTTGCTTTTAGCTGCTTCTCCTCCACCCAGGAGAGAGGTTGACCCCCTCCCAGAAAAAGAGCTGGGAACACAGGGGATGTGGTCTGAGATCCCAGGTTCCTATGGCCCTCTCTCACTATTCTCTTCTCTCTGTAGCTATAAACCAATGTTCTTCCCTGCCCTTTGGGTAATGGAGAGCTGCTGCTGGGTATGTGTTGTGCCTGCCCAGTGAGTTGGGGAAAGAGGCCAGTCAGTAAGCCCTCCTCTGCTCAGAGCTCCTGATTCAACCCCCCGGGAACTGGGAACCAGAAACCAGGACCAGGCCAAAGCTTCCATGACACCAGGCCCTGGCAGCAGCCTCGGAGCTGCTGGAGGTAGGAGGGAGCCCACCTTCTGTGTTTCTTTCCCTCCCCTTCCTATGTTACTGGAGCCCCTTGTCTTCAGTTAAGACTCCTCTGAGCTTGTTTTCCCACTGGGTGGAACAGAGTAGAAAGGAGAAGGGAGGACCTCCAAGAGGCAAATCCTTTTGTCCTCTTGGGTAAATGAGCTTGCCCTAGTGCACATGGAGACCAAAAGCCTCTGATTTTTAATTTCCATAAAAATGTTAGAGAAGTGTGAGTGTGTGTGTGTGTGTGTGTGTATACACATATATATATATGTATATACACACACATATATATATATATTTCTTTAAGTTTCTGAGTCTTTGATATGTCTATACAAACAATCTATTCCCTCTGCTCTGAAGCTGGAGTGATACACATGGAAAAAGCTCTGTGTGGGTTTCATTCGAAGATGTTAATTAATTAAATGATTAAAACTTGGCTGTGGCTGCTGCTTCTTAATGGGGTGGGTCAAGGTCGTGGTCTGGGCCCACATTTAGAAGGGACAATGTTCTGGACCCTAAAATGAGCCTCTTCTTTTTAACACTGCTAAAGGGGAAGTCAAGGTGTCTGCCATCCAGCCTAGTCCACCCCCGCTCCCATTACAGGGTCAAAAGTCCAAGATACAAACAGCCCGAGGCTGGGTGAGGGGCCCAGAAGCTGCTACACACTGTGTTCTCCTTTCCTGAGATGGTGCAGCTCACAGACAGGTCCTGTCCAGACACCCTTGTTCAGACATTTTATTTGAATTTATGACACTGATGCTTAGTGGTCCTGATTGAGATGCCTTATGGAGAAGCACCGCACCCTCCCTGAAGAAAGAACCAGGCTGTGCCGTCTAATAACACGCAGCTGGTTTAGGGAGTGTCCCCCCAGCAGGATCAAAGGGCAATCCAGGAGTCCTGGGGCAGGCTCTGCCCCCAGCGACAAGCCTCAGGGTTGGCAAGCATTCGGGAAAGGTGCCAACCACTTGGTAGACCACTAGGTTCTCTGTTTTCCCTTCCCTTCCCTTTTCAAACCCACAGTTTCCTGTTGGGGAGAGGCTGTAATTAGCCCAGTTCAGGCACCAGATCCCAGCCAGAGGCATAGCTGCTGGGATAACGCTAAGAAAACTGGAAACCAATATTTTTCCAGTTACAAGGATTATGGCATAAACTTTTTCTGAGTTAACATCGTATTGAAACCAGATTTGTCAGGTCAGCTGCCAAGGGAAGAAGGTAGGGCTGCACTCCCTGCATTGCCCCGTGCTCATCACTACCCGGGAGGTCAGCCTTTCCCTGCAGCCAGACAGGATGATCCTGGATCCTGGGGAGGCTGAGCTGCACCTCACCGAGTCTTGCACCTCACAGAGTCCCAAACTTCCTGCTTCAGTGTCCTGGGAGATGGGTAAGCAGATGATGGATGGAGCAAATTAAGGAGACAGCAGATGACTCAGGATGATGAGAGAAGGAAGGAAGACGCCAGGTTGGCTAGCTGATGTTCCCCCCTTTCAGTGATTTACAGGAGATGTACCCTAGCTTGGTCATAAAGTTGGTTTGCTTCCACTGTGCGATGCACTCCTCAGAAATTTTGAAGTCAGCCTGGACAAGAAAAACAACAACAAAAGTGATTATAGTGATGGTGGCAAGACTACAAGAAAACAAAGACTCTTATACTACTAGTAGTGTAAATTGACTTAACTTCTCTAAGAGGGCAGTTTGCGAAAAGCTTTCATTTCAAGGTATTTCTATCTTTTGCCTAAGGTAAGTCCATTTTAGGGATTTAGTTGTAGAAAATAATCATGAATAAATACAAAGAACTAGGTACCAGGACATCCATCGTAGTATTCTAAGAGTGAAAAACTGAGAACCACCTCAATGTCTAATAAGGTTTGGGGTTAATTATGATCATTATGATATAATACTGTATATATGTATGTATATGTGTGTGCGTGTGTGTGTGTGTATGGTTCTCCCCCGCCCCTCAGTATTTAAGAAGATGGGGAAATCTTTGAGGCCTAAAGTTAAATTAAAAAAAAAAAAAAAGAAGAGAGGGACTTCCCTGGTGGTCCGGTGGTAAAGAATCTGCATTCCAGTGCAGGGGATGCAGGTTCGATCTCTGGTCAGGGAACTAAGATCCCACATGCTGCGGGGCAACTAAGCCTGCGCGCCACAACTACTGAGCTCACGTGCCTCAACTAGAGCCCGCGTACCGCAAACCATAGAGCCCGCGTACCGCAAACCATAGAGCCCACGTGCTCTGGAGCCCGTGCCACAACTAGAGAAGAGAAAACCCGCAGGCCACAACTAGAGAGAAGCCCGCACTGCAGCAAAGAGCAACAAGCAGATCCCACATGCCGCAAGGAAGACCCGACACAGCCAAATAAATAAATATTTTTTTAAAAAAGAAAAATAAACATGGTATGACTCAAACTATAAATATATTATCACTATGCATAGAGAAATTCCAGAAGGAAATAATCACTAATGACATTTTTCAGCATCTCTAGGTAGCAGGACTATGGATGTTTTATTTTCATTTTCCCCTACATTTTAGCCACTTCTACAATGAAAATTTATTTTATAGCTAGAAAAAAAAGTGGATTCAAAAAACTGGCCTGGAAAACTAGGAAAGGAGGGAGGGGACAAAGCCATTTGCCACTTGCAGGAGGATGGAGAGGTAGAAACCACTCTAAACACCCTCCAGAAATACTGTCTAGTTGAGGAAACAAGGAACTAACTAGGAAAAGTCACACGTGTAGTGTTAGTTCCATGAGGAGAGTGAATCTCTGCTGCTTTACTCAATGATGTAGCCCAAGCACCTAGAACAGTGCCGGACACATACATTAGGGTGCTGAATGAATGAATGAATTCGGGGCAGGCCATGTGAGTCAATGCCCCTGAAGCAAAGAGAATGAGTGCTCTCAGATCAAGGTGGGCAGGAGGGATCCCGGGAGGGCTCTGATCCTGGCTCCATCATTTCTGGTGACCCTGTGTGGCCTTGGCAGGTATCCTGCCAGATAAATTGGGGATCATCTATCACAGACGGAAGGTCAAATGAGGAAATGTCTCAAGTCCCTGACACAGTGCCTCAAACAGTCTGTCAGTGCTCAGTACCTGCGAAGGCCCACAGGCTCCTCAGGCACCTCATTTGACAGGTCTGGAATGAAGAAGGAAGAGGGGCTTAGACGCAGGAAGGCCCAGCTGGGAAAAGGGCAGGTGTGGACTCAGTAACAGAGCAATCTGGAGACAGTCCAGGCAGCCCTGGTATGAGGGAAAAAGTGCAGATTGTTACCTGCAATTTCTCAAAGACTTTCTTCTTGGGCTTAAGCTCTTCATCTGGTTGGCCTTTCTCATAGCCCTTCACAAACACTCGCTCACCAGGAGCAGAGCCGGCAGGAGGGTCCAGAGGCTCAACCTTGCGGCTTGCCCCTTCTCTGGGAAGACACACAGGACAAGATAAGAGTGAGGCTATGGACTGTCTCCAGCTGCCATGGAGGCCAAAGCACTGGGGCCTTTTCCTAGGGGCCTAATGGGATTTAGGGAACCCTCAATGCCAGGGCTGTACTACGTCTCTGGATATCACCCGCATTGGGTTAACCAGGGCTGAACTGAAATTCTGTCAGGAGAGACTCCAAAATCTGGGCTTTTAGGGGAGGGAGTATATGACATAACAGCCAGCGAACTGGGTCTGAATCCTGGTTTCACCTCTTACTAGTAGAGAGACCTGAGCATGCACACAGCTTAGAATCTTCAATTCCTGTTTTAATAAAGTTAACTTTAGGTAAAGTGCTTCATCCACGGCTCTTGTACAATAAATAATCCCTCCATGCATCATCTTTTGGGTAGTGTTCTCAGGGCCTCCACCTGGCATGTGGAAGGGCAGCATGTGGGCTAATCCCCCCTCTTCCGGGCCTCCCCAGGCCCTGTGCTCCCCACCCCCCAAGTCCGCACTCACATAGAAGCACACAGAAGCATGCCTTTGGACTCGATTCCTCTCATCTTCTGGGGTTTCAGATTGCACAGCACCACCACCAGCCTGTCCTGCAGTTCCTCCCTGGGCGCAAACTGCACCAGGCCACTCACCACAGTCCGTGGTTCAGCTTCCCCCACATCAATCTTCTCCACATACAGGCTGTCTGCATCCGGGTGCTGCCAGCAAGAGATGTCAGGCTCAGAGAACATCATAATGGAATAGATCATGGGGCCTGGTGAACCCTCTGACTCCAGAAACGGGCATCCACTCCTTACTGAGGCCCTGGAGGAACCCTCTTAGCGCTAACTCTCCAGGTCCCAGGCAGCAGACATGAGAAGGGGCCCCAAAGAGGCAGATTTGAGTAACATGAGCCTAATTACTTGTGTTAGAAGTGGAAGGAACCTCTAACAGAGATTAAAATGGCCTGAACTGCCTGGGTGGCCACCATTATGGCCATGTGTGCACCAGATCAATCCCAGTCCTGAGGGGACTGGAAGACAAGAGGCAGCTGCTGGCTTCACCATCCGAAACAAGAGCATCAGCTATTTCAAGGTAGTTTTGGTGGTTAGTCTAATACGGTGAAAAGCAAATCAATACTGGGAGAAAAAAATACCCAGACCACTGGTCCCAGGCCACTGGTTGCATAGCCATCTGCCTCTGGAAAAAGGAAGTCCTCCCTTCACCATTTCCTGGGGTGGGGAGAGGGAAGGACAAAGCAGCTGATCCAAGATAAGGCCTGTGGCTAGTCCAGACAAGCTGGGAGAGACCAGGTGAGTCAATCAGACTGGATTTGGTAGATAAACAAGCTCCTTCTGACTAACATCCCTCCGTATTCTGAGTTCCTGGCTGTGTTTGTTTGAATAAGGTCCAGAGATAGCAAAGGGAAAAAGCCTGATGCCTGGAATTAGATGCCTGGGTTCTGACTCGCAATATGACCTCAGGGATGTTACTTCCCATCCCAGGCCAGGTTTCCTCCAGATGGAAGCAGACAAACCTGACCCCTGTCTGCCTCTCCGGGACGTGGTGGAAAATGAGTACCTTGTCCACACTTATGACTCTCCCCACACGGATATCCAGGCGGGATGGGATGACCTCCTCTGGTTCTGAATTCTTGGCTGGGCCTTTGGCAACTGGCTCTGGAGATGAGAAGAACCCAAGGCTCAGAACTCTCCTCCTTCCCATGACAGGTCAGCTGCTGATCCCCCCAAATGACACTAGCAGGACTTAGTGCAGAATCCCCAGAATCTACCCACTGAATTATACCTTCTTTAAAACAGAGCCAGCAGCCTTTGAGAAGTGACATGCCAGATTTCATCTCTCTCTCCTTCAGGTATTGGGCTGGAGGGGAGGGGAGGGGCCCAGTGTAGCTTTGCCACCATTCGGGCATTTCACATATATTCAGCCATTCCTCCTTTTCTGGCAGGGCCACACAAGACTCTCAATGTTATCTCAGCATCGTTGATGCGTGGCTGGCCAACTAAGAACCAGTCAGGAGCACGTGGAAGGGAACTGGGCAAATCTAGAGATGAGCTTCCCTGAGATGCTGCGCAGACCCTGCCCAAGCAGCTGTTACCCTCATGGTCTAACCCAATTGGTCTCCTTAACTGAAGAAGCGGATTTTGTGAAAGGATCAAAGTACATGTCTCAAACCAGCACTCACAGCAGTGTTGGTAGAGCAGGATGTAATCACTTCATAGTACCCACCAAACCCAATTCAAGATGACTGGAGTTCCATTCCACCAGTCACGGGGCATGACATTCCTGCACTTCAGACCATGCCCCCACCACCGGCTTCTTGGGCCTGAATTGAAGACAGACCCTTTTCTGAGGCCCACTGACAGGCTCTCTACCTGATGATGTCACACCCAACCCCCCCAAGCCCGACCCCTCCCCAGCTGGCCTTACTCTGCTTCGAGGGATCTGGGTAGGCAGCGCTGGACAGTTTCTTTAGTGCAGGGGTATTAAACTTTTCCCGGATGGGATCCAGCAACTTGTTGAGGGCGACTTCAACAGAATTCTTTAGGTCTCCAGGGTGCACAACCTGCAAGTGTTCAAGGCCAGGTGAGAAGGGGCACTGGAACAGGTGAACTGGGCACAGGACACCTGAATCTACTAAGAATAATGTGCATATAGGATGCAGGGTGTTTTCTGAGCAGAGTCTTATTTGAACCTCAGAACAAGCTTGTGAAGCTGGTAGAGCAGAGAAGGGGAAATAGGTTCAAAAGGTTATCTAATACGTCCAAGACCCAGGTCTTTTGACACTGAATTCCACACTAACGTGGGGGTTTTTAGAGGCTGAATGTTTTTAATTGACTTCTTCTAGTCCCTCCATTTATGCTCAGCGTAGTGGCGTAAAGCACATGTTATTTACAGGTAGGGAAACATTCACATAGGGAAGCTAGGAGCTAGAGACAGCCTGAGAGGGGAGCTGAGTGAGCAAGAAGGAAGAACAGGGCTTTGGAGTTAGAGCCTGGGGTGAGTCCCAGCTAGCTGGCTGACCCCCAACCAGGCACTTAACCCCTCTGAGCTTTGGATTCCTCACTTAAAAAATGAAAATAACAATACCTTTACCTGCTAGAGTCAGAATAAGGATTAAATCACTTAACATGGGTAAAAATGGTGAGTAGTGCTAGTACATGGTGGGAGCTCAGTAATTCCATTTTTTCTTCTCATGTCCTGTGACTACCACTTTTACATCCAAATCTGGCCCCAAAGGATCTTCTAAGATATTCTGAGGGGATGTCCCCTAGGTATGAATACATGTAATAAAACAATGCCTATGTTTTTGTTTCTGAGGTTATTCCTTCGTTTCCTCGGGAATGTTTCATTTTTTTTAAAAAATAAATTTATTTATTTTAGGCTGCATTGGGTCTTCGTTGCTGCACATGGGCTTTCTCTAGTTGCGGCGAGCGGGGGCTACTCTTCGTTGCAATAGGCATGCTTCTCATTGCGGTGGCTTCTCTTGTTGTGGAGTGTGGGCTTTAGGTGTGAGGGCTTCAATATTTGTGGCACGTGGGGTCAGTAGTTGTGGCGCACGGGCTTAGTTGCTCCGCGGCGTGTAGGATCTTCCCGGACCAGGGCTTGAACCCGTGTCCCCTGCACTGGCAGGAGGATTCTTAACCACTGTGCCATCCAGAAAAGTCCTGAATGTTTCTTTTTTTTTTTTTTGCGGTACACGGGCCTCTCACTGTTGTGGCGTCTCCCGTTGTGGAGCACAGGCTCCAGATGCGCAGGCTCAGTGTCCATGGCTCATGGGCCCAGCCGCTCCATGGCATGTGGGATCTTCCCAGACCGGGGCATGAACCCGTGTCCCCTGCATCGGCAGGCGGACTCCCAACCACTGCGCCACCAGGGAAGCCCCCGAATGTTTCATTTTTAATAGAAAAGCTTTAGACCTGCACTGTCCAATATGGTAGCCACAAGCCTCATGTGCATATTTAAATGTAAGTTAAAATTCAGTTCCTCAGTTTACTGGTCACATTGTGAGGTTCAACAGACACATGTGGCCAGTGGCGACTGTGTTAGTACAGACAGAACATGTCCACCATCACAGAAAGTGCCGCTGGTTACGCTGTCAGACTCTTTCTTCAGAAGCGTTTCTTCTATTCCGTCTCATCAGTCCCACAAAGGACTGTTCACAGGGTTGAGGAATGGGGTGTGCGTTCTGTGGCTGCCTCAGATGGCAGACAGAAGGGTTTCAGAGCAATTAGCTGCCAAATGTCCAAAAAATGGGCCTTAAGGGCCCTCAGACCTCAGAGGTCATTGAGTCTCTTCTTCCACTTGATGCTCAAACCCTCATACAAAAAAAAAAAAAAAAAAAAAAAAAAAAAAAAAAAAAACCCTCATACAACCTTGCCTCCAGTGGTCCTCTGGCCTCTGCCTGAACACCTCAGTGATGGGGAATGCAAGGTCAGGCCAGGCAGCCCTACCCACCACCACATCATTGAGGCCACTAGAAAGTTCTTCAAGCCTAAACAAGCCTCCCTGTGGTTCCCCACCCGCAGCCCTAGTTCAACCGTCTGGTGCCACTAGAAGGAACCTCACCCCTCTCCCAGGAAAGCCCTTCCTGTGTTCAAGGATGGGTGAACACATACTTGCTTCCCAGTTCAACACGCCCAGTTGTTTCAGCTGTGCTTTGTGACACAGTTTGCAGTCTGTTCCCTATCATGGCATCCTTCCTCTCCCCACCAACACACCCCAGATTGTCAAATAAACCTCACACAATTGAAGTCCAGGGCTGAATGCACAACCCCAAAGGTACTCAGAACAATGTAGAACTGAATGGACGATCAACTCCCTGGTTCCAGACTCTACATTTCTGATGGCTGAGGCCAAGACCTCATGAACATTTCTGACAGCCCCGTCACATTGCTGATTCAGCCCAAATTCAGTCAGTCAAGACCCCTCCTTTCATTCCCCATACACACTGTTATCACTCCTTCCCTTCATGATCTGGCCCTGCCTCCCTCTCCCGCAGTGCCCCCCCATCACCTTGTAGACTCTAGTCAGACGAAAGCACTTGTGATTCCTTAGACACCATGCTGTTTTCATCTTACCACATCTGTGCACAATGCATTCCCTCACAGGCTTCCTCATGAACTCCTAATCCTCAAGTGAAACCGTGTTTGGATGTTGTCCCCTCCATAAAGCTTTCCCAGACAGCCAGGTAATCACTTCCTCCTGTTCTATTTCTGGACCATGTATACTTGGTACAGTAACCAGTAAAGGATTATTTATTTACACGTCTGCCTCTCCTAGGGACTATGAGCTTCATGAGGATTTAATCCTCTTCGTAATGCCAGCCCCTAGCATGGTGCCAAACACATGCAAACCTAGTGAGTCTTTTGTTAAATTGTTTGTCGAAATGAGTAGTATTCTCTATTCTGTTCTTTAATAGTTGTGTCTCTTTTCTGAACCTTGATTTTGTACCTGTCCCTGAAATGCTTCATCTTGTTGAGTCTGTCGGCCCTTCATTCCAGGTTAAGTCCTTTGGAGTGTGATTAGGACACCAATATATTAGTTTTGTGCCATTTGCTAATCTAATCCATGAACCACGTGAATCTAAGCCATTGATACAAAATATATGGACCCAACAGCATGATGACAGAGCCCTGTGGCACGTAACAAGAAACCTGGCGAGGCCACGTGGAGAGATTTGTCAGAATGAGTTCAGTGGAGATTACGCCTCCTCTGGTATTACCTCATCAGCAAAGTCCTTTTCCAGGTCCAAGTAAGCTGTGTAGGTTTTGTTTCCACCCCATTTTTCATCTCGAAGGATCACGAACTCTGTAAGAAAAAGGATCCATGCCAACAAACTCACTGATAATGGCAAGTCAGCATTCCTGGCCCAAATGTATGGGTATCTGTAGTTTCTGCCATGTATCTTGAACTTCATCATATGGCATTTTATTGTTTTTAAATTGGATGAGTGGCGATGTCGTATACCCAGCTAGCATCCAAGCTCGGGGGAACGATCGTGTCTTACATCTCTTTTGTATTCCTCTAGTCCACTTGCCTGACCCCTTCATTTCTACCACCCTTGCTCACCCTGACACCCCACTTAGAACCTACCCTGTTAACAAACACACAGATAACTCAACGATATCCCCACTTCAATCACACATTAATATATGAGAAATCAGAGCAGAGATTCGGGGAAGCCAGCCCCTGGAGGAAGACTCTGTGACAAACCGCAAGTATGATCACAGCACTGGTTTTGCTTTTTCAGCCTGGCCTCCGAGAAGAAAACAGGCAGTATCTTACCAGACTTGAGGGGAAAGAGGACGTGCTTGATGAAGGACAGAACGCCGTTGTTGTCCACATTCCCCGGCTCACAGAAGGCCTTCTTCAATTTTTTCTTCACATCCTCTTTCCGATCCAGGAGATCTATCTTGGACTCCTAGAAGCCAGGGAGGAAAGGAGGACCTCTTGTGGTTGAAAATGAGAATATGCTCAACTAATCTGTATTTTAATTTTTTTGGACAAAGATTTAAACATTAAATGACTTTAACAAAAGCAGAATTAATCGGAGTGAAGGACCACTCACAATACTAAATAAAAATATTTTAATTTTTCTCTCTTCTTCCCAGGCCTTATTTGCAGCATATGGAATCGTTACAAATTTGTAGCTGGAGAATAAACCTCCTGTGTTTTTTCTCTTGAGACTGTATCATAAGTACTTTTGAGTGGCTACCTAGTCTTCGCTTGTAATTTTTATGCTGTATTATATTCCCAATTATTAGTGACAACATAATTTATTTGGCAATTTCTAAACTGTTGGATTATGTTCTCATTTTTACAAACTATATACAACGCTATGATGAACATCTCTGCAGAGGTCCTTTTGCCTTCTCTAGGATTATAGCTACCAAAAACTGCTAGGCCCCAAGCTGTTTTCTGACAGGCATATATCAAGTGACATTGCCATCAGCAGTGTGTCAGAATACTTGTTTCACAGCCATCACCAACACCAGGTATTAGGTATTATCTAGAGCCATTTGTCCTTTTTAGGGTAACAGGCTTTGTTTCTTATTTTGGAGTGAGTGAACTCAACGCCCGTTTGTGTCCAGTGGTTACCAAGCTCTGGTCAACATACGACTGTATGTGAATCACCTGGGGTGCTTAAAATAACACAAATTACCAGCTCCACCCAAACCTAATAAATCAAAATTTCTTGGGGTTGCCCCAGGCATTTGCATTTTAAAAAGCTCTGCACGTGATTCTGCGGCAGTCACATTTAGGAACTGCTGCTGGCACTGATTTCCAGGATGAAGATATGGTGAACGTTACTAAATAGGGTGAGTGATAGACTTTGTCAGAGAAACAACTGACACATAGGGCATTTTAATGAGAGAAAAAGGAACGAGTCTATTCCTTTAAAAATAACAATAATGGTTTCTATGCCTATATTTACTAATTCATGATCAGACAAATATCTAGAAATCAGACTTAAAGCACTAGATGAGTGTCCAAAAATGATTCCAATCAGAATCAACTAGTAAGCTTTGAAAGAAAATACAGATTCCTGAGTTGTTTCCCAGAACCACTTTATCAGAATCTCTAAGGACAGGGCCTTAATCAACTCTCTCTCTCTCTCTCTCTCTCTTTTTTAAAAGTCCCCTAGCTGATTCTGAAGATCAGCCACATTTGGGAACTCAGAACCCAACCTTTCACATCTTTGAGTTCCACTAATTCTTCTATTCTGTGCCTTAGTGATCAGAACAAAACTGCACTTTCCCCCAAGCAGGAGTTTTAAATGTTAAAAGACATCATATTTATCAAAATCATTATATTAAACATCACCCTAAGAATCAAGATGCTAACTGGTGTCAACAAGGACATACTGTATAGCACTGGGAACTCTACCCAATATTCTGTAATGATCTATATGGGAAAAGAATGTGAAAAAGAATGGATATATGTGTATGTATAACTGAATCACTTTGCTGTACACCTGAAACTAACACAACATTATAAATCAACTATACTCTAATTTTTTATATAAAATTTTTATATAAAATAAAAATTAAATGAAAAATAAAAAGATGCTCAGGACTTTCCTGGTGGCGCAGTGGTTAAGACTCTGAGCTCCGGGCTTCCCTGGTGGCACAGTGGTTGAGAGTCCACCTGCCGATGCAGGGGACACGGGTTCGTGCCCTGGTCTGGGAGGATCCCACATGCCGCGGAGCGGCTGGGCCCGTGAGCCATGGCCGCTGAGCCTGCACGTCCGGAGCCTGTGCTCCGCAACGGGAGAGGCCACGGCAGTGAGAGGCCTGCGTACCGCAAAAAAAAAAAAAAAAAAAAAAAAAAAAAAAAAGAGACTCTGAGCTCCCAATGCAGGGGGCCTGGGTTTGAT
The DNA here is from genome assembly GCF_011762595.2 of Tursiops truncatus. Classification (NCBI taxonomy): domain Eukaryota; kingdom Metazoa; phylum Chordata; class Mammalia; order Artiodactyla; family Delphinidae; genus Tursiops; species Tursiops truncatus. The sequence continues at coordinate 158,115,494 of NC_047034.1, read as the reverse complement.
CCCTGGTCAGGGAACTATATCCCACATGCATGCCGCAACTAAGAGTTCGCATGCCACAACTAAGGAGCCCGTGAGCCACAACTAAGGAACCTGCCGGCTGCAACTAAGACCCAGTGCAACCAAATAAATAAATAAATAAAATATTTTTTAAAAAATATGCTAATTGGTGAAATGCAACCACAGCCTTCTCATTAATAAGGCTGACTTTTATCACAGTTCTATGGGTGAAGAAACTACTTTTGCTTGTACATTTTTTTTTTAATTTATTTTTGGCTGTGTTGGGTCTTTGTTGCTGCGCAGGGGCTTTTTCTAGTTGTGGCGAGCGGGGGGCTACTCTTCGTTGCGGTGCATGGGCTTCTCATTGCAGTGGCTTCTCTTGTTGCGGAGCACAGGCTCTAGGAGTGTGGGCTTCAGTAGTTGGGGCTCACGGGCTTAGGTGCTCTGTGGCACGTAGGATCTTCCCGGACCAGGGCTTGAACCCGTGTCCCCTGCATTGGCAGGCGGACTCTTGACCACTGCACCACCAGGGAAGTCCTTTTGCTCGTACTTTTTATCAGCAGCGGTAAAACTTAAAATTATGATTGGATCTCATCAGGACTGCTCCCCGGGTCCTTCAATACTCAAGAACCACTGGAATTAATTGGATAACTTAAGATTTCTTATAGCTCAGATATTTGAGAATTTTAGTTAGCCAGGTTACTGTTCTTTCTAGTCCTCAATTTCTTCATCTCTTGAAGATTTCTCAACTCAAGTCAGAGCTGGCAACCTACCTCTTCAGAAGAGCTCATTTTGCTGCCAGTTAATCCTGGAACCATAGGGTTCATCAGGTGGACCCGTTTTGAGTAGCCAAGTGCAGGGAGGTACTAGGGGGTTAGAAAGAAACACACGAAAGCAGATATTAGTATGCATTCCTCCTCGGTGCCCTGATCTCATCTAACCTGGCCTGCCACATAACAGTTTGATATATTCGTGCCAATCTTTTTTTTCTACTGAATATATAACTTTTCAGTGGTGATCATAATATTAACAAGGGTTTTTTTTTCCTACTGTTTTTCTATTAGTATTACATTGTGAGGCTATTGGACTTACCCTACCGCCATAAACTACTCTAAAAGCTGGAAATATAGAAATATTCCATTTCTATAAGCTGCAAATAACCATTTGCAGACATTAGACAGCAACAAGTGTAGGGCTACAAATCTTGAGAGAAGGGAGTTAGGTGACCCTACATCCACCCTGGCTTTCTCCTTGAGGGCATTTTTTTCAAACTGAGTGCTGAGAAAAAAGAGACCAAGCAGAGAGCAGCAGTCTGACTAAGCAGAGGAGATAGAGATTGGAATTCAGGGCTACCAGGAGGCTAGGATTTGGGGAGGGTTCCAGAGAGAAGGGAGCCCCCTCCAAAAATCTAGGTCAAAGTTCTCCATTGCTTTCTTGATTGACTCATAGCTGTGCGTTCATTCGGAGAGACAGCAGGAAGCCCAGCAGAGAACAGGCTCTGGGAGGCTGGAGACCTGAACAAATTTTAGGGGCTCCACAGTGCTGGGGAGACAGAAGTTGAAGTTTAGGTCCAATCAAAGCAGAGAGGGCTTTGTGAAATACCCTAAGATTTCAGTTTGAGACCCCAGAAAGGCCACATACTAAGATAAGGTCCATATTATAGGAGTAAGAGCAAACTGAAATAGACCTATTCTAACAAAGCCTAAAACCCACCCTTGACAGAATCAAGGTGACAAGTCAGTAATTAAACAGAAAACATGCACTCTATAAATATAATTCAGAGCCTCTACAGCATATCTACGGTGTCTCTGATATACTGAAAAGTACTAGAAATGGGAAGCAGAAAAAAAATGACTGATAGCCAAGAGGAAACAGTCAATAAAAGCAGATGCAGAAATAATCCAGATACTGGAATAAGGAGATCAGGATGTCAAAATAACTACAATTGGTGTGTTAAAGGAAACAGTGGAAAAGATGGACAAAATGGATAAAAGATGGAGAACTATAAAAGAGAATTGGAATCTATAAAAAAGGATCAAATGGAAGTTCTAAAATGGCACAGTACAATACTGGATGGATTTAACAGAAGACAGGATTAATGAACATGAAGAAAAATCAATAGACAATAACCAAACTAAAGCACAGAGGGAAACAACAGAACAGGCTATGAGACATGTGGGACATGATCAAGAGGTCTAATGTGTGTAAAATTAGGGTCTCAAGAGGAGAGGCAGAAGAGGACAGAAACAATAAAGGAAATAGTAGGGGACAATTTTCCAAATGTGATGAAAATATCAACCATTAGACTCAAGAAGCTCAGCAAAATCCAAGCAGGATAAATACAAAGAAAACTAAAGCTAAAAACACCATTGTCAAATTGCTAAAAATCAGAGGCAGAGAAAACATTAAAAGCAACCAGAGAAAAGATATACTATCTGCAAAGGAGAAACAATGATACTTACAGGTGACTTTTCAATGGAAACTATAAATGCCAGAGGCAACAGGACAACTCCTTAAAATGCTAAAAGAAAATAACTACAAACCTAGAATTTTTTACCCAATGAGAGCCAAGGGAAAAAAAAACAAAAAAGAAAGCAAAGGAAAGATGTTCTCAGACAAAAGAAAGCGGAAAGAACTCACTACCAAGAGACCTGCATTGCAAACATAAAACACAAAGGGGGTCTTTAGGCCAAAAGAAAATGATCCCAGAGGGAAGCACAGAGGCACAGAACCGCAGGAAGAAATCAAGAGTATCAGAAAGGGTAAGTGGAGGTAAATATACATGAAAATTGACTGTTTAAAAAACAATTATAGGGCCCCGGTCCGGGAAGATCCCACATGCCGCGGAGCGGCCATGGCTCATGGGCCCAGCCGTTCCACGGCATGTGGGACCCTCCCAGACCGGGGCACGAACCGGCGTCCCCTGCATTGACAGGCGGACTCTCAACCACTGCGCCACCAGGGAAGCCCTGGGATTTAAAATATATGTAAAAATGAAATATATGACAACAGCACAAAGGGCAGGAGGGCAATAAATGGGGTAAAACTGTTGTAGGTTCTTGCATTGTTGGGAAGTGGTAAAAATATCTAACAAACTGTAATAAATTATAAAGACAGATGTTGCAATCTCTAGGGCAGGGCTGAGCAAAACTTTTCTGTAAAAGGTCAGATAATAAATATTATAGGCTCTGTGGGCCACAAGTGGTCCCCACTGCATATTCGTTTTCATTTTTTTTTAATAGCCTTTAAAAAACATAAAAACCATTCTTAGAGCTTCTGAGTCATACAAAAACAGGCCATAGGCCATACCTTTGCTAGAATAATAAAAGGTTCAACCAAAAAGTTAATAGAGGAGATAAAATAGAATAAGCAATACTTGAATAATAATAAAAATACATGGACTGTAAACATTTCCCCATTTATTAAATATATCCAAAAAACATTTTGAAATATTATATGATATCCCACTGTTAGGGGACTTCCCTGGTGGCACAATGGTTAAGAATCCTCCTGCCAATGCAGGGGACACGGGTTTGAGCCCTGGTCCAGGAAGATCCCACGTGCCATGGAGCAACTAAGCCCATGCGCCACAACTACTGAGCTTGCACTCTAGAGCCCATGAGCCACAACTACTGAGCCCGTGAGCCACAACTACTGAAGCCCATGCACCTAGAGCCTGTGCTCCGCAACGAGAAGGCACTGCAATGAGAAGCCTGCGCACTGCAACGAAGAGTAGCCCCTGCTCGCCACTAGAGAAAGCCGGCGCATAGCAACGAAGACCCAACTCAGTCAAAAATAAATAAATGAATAAATTAATTTTTAAAAAATCCCACTGTGAGGATTTATCATAATGTATTTAACCAATCCCTTGCCATTGAATGTAAGTTTATTTCCTAGATTTTGATTTAATTTGATAAAATAACAAATACTTTTATACATAAGTCAAGCTGTACTTTAATTTTTTTGTAATTAAAAAAATTTTTTTAATTTTGGCTGTGCCACATGGCTTGCGGGATCTGTTTCCCCACCAGGGATTGAACCTGGGCCACAGCACTGAAAGTGCCGAATACTAACCACTAGACCACCAGGGAACTCCGAAGTTGCACTTTTAAAATTATATCTTGGGGCTTCCCTGGTGGCGCAGTGGTTGAGAGTCCACCTGCCGATGCAGGGGACAAGGGTTCGTGCCCCGGTCCGGGAAGATCCACATGCCGCGGAGCGGCTGGGCCCGTGAGCCATGGCCGCTGAGCCTGCACGTCCGGAGCCTGTGCTCCGCAACGCGAGAGGCCACAACAGTGAGAGGCCCACGTACCGCAAAAAAATAAATAAACAAAATAAAATTATATCTTGAGGACATTTTTGTATACTTATTTGGACAAAGGGTAGAAACATTTTAGAGTCATCAAATCACCCATCAGGAATCTACTTTTTTACTAGCAGTGTTTTCTCTACTCCCTTACCAATAAGAGGTTTTGAGAAGCTTTCAAAAATACCAACCACTTCTCAATAGCCCCTTTCAACTTACTCAAGTTCTTTCCCAGAAAAGAAGTATTATGGGTTTGTGCTAATTTCCTCCTTTAAACCCTGTTAAACCTCATCTCAGAGATGAGTCGTTTATTTAAGATCCAGAGCAATATGGACCAAATGGTCTGGGAAAGAACAGTAGTTCTGACTGGTGTTAGCTTTCCCTGGAAACTGAGCTACTAGGAAAGAAGCAAAAAAGAAGAAGAAGAAAAAAGAAGCAAATCCAGCAGCTTTGGGGGCAGCTTCCTGGTGGCGGCAGCAAGAGCACAGGCTTTTGAGTCAGACAGATCTGAATGCTAATTCCTGCTCAGTCACTAACTGTGTGATACCGGACACCTTTCTTACTCTCTCTATCCTCAGCTTTCTCATCTGCAAAACAAGGTGAATAATACCTACCATACCATATGATTGCTGGCACTGGCACATTCAAGAAACTTTAATGCACACCTCTGCGGGTCAAAAGAAAAAAAGATAGGAAAAAAAGGACTCTAACCTTCTCCGCAAAGGTGAAAATCTTTCTCTGGTCAACTCCTCCAAATTGGGCATCTACTTTCAAATACTCTTCATCCAAGGCCTGTGGAAAGAAACACATGAGCATAAACTCCTACTGTATTTCCTCTCTATGGGTCTAAGAAATCAGAAACTTTTGAAAACCACTAAAATTTTCCAAAGGTAGAACCAGGAAGCAAATAAGCAGCACTCAGCCTTCCTGTTGGCTTCAAGAGCTAGATACACATTTGCTGAGTGCCTGCAGTGAACAATATTCGATGTGGATGTCATGGGGTAAAAAAATAAGAAGAGTCTCTGCTCTCAGGAAGCTCACAATCCAGTGAGGAAGGGAGAGAAGACATATCATAGTCATGTCAAAAGTACCTGTGAATAAGGCAGCCTGTGATAAGTGTCAAATAACTGGCATAAAAAGGAAGTCCTGTGAGAGCTCAGAAAAATGTGGCAAGACTGAACTAGTATAAATAGTTACTATCACTTATTAGATGTCAGGCCTAGTGCCAGTCCTGTGGACGCAGAGATGAATCAGACCCAGATTCTGCCTTCAAGAAGCCAATTAACTAGCTGGGGAGAGAGACGTGTGAATACGTAATTTCTATACAGCATGTCAAGGGCTAACTTACATGTTCATTTAAGGAACATGTTAACACGAAGAAAGAAATTATTACCTCTGTTCAGACTGGTGGTGGTGAAGGCTTCCTAGAATCAGATTGTGGGCTAAGCTTGGTTTTGAATATATAGATGCTTTTCACCATGCAGAGGAAACAGAATGTGAGAGGGCACAGAGGTGTGAAGTGTTTAGGCAAATTATGAGTGATTCAGTCTGCAAAAGCACAAACTCCAAGGGATGTGGGAAGTGGTGAGTGATGAGGTTAGAAAAGTTGGTAAAGGGCTTCCCTGGTGGCGCAGTGGTTAATAATCCGCCTGCCAATGCAGGGGACGTGGGTTCGAGCCCTGGTCTGGGAAGATCCCACATGCCGCGGAGCAACTAAGCCCGTGCTCCTGCGCTCTAGAACCCACGAGCCAAAACTACTGAGCTCGAATGCCACAACTACTGAAGCCTGCGCGCCTAGAGCCTGTGCTCCACAACAAGAGAAGCCACCGCAATGAGAAGCCCGCGCACCGCAATGAAGAGTAGCCCCCGCTCACCGCAACTAGAGAAAGCCTGTGCAATGAAGACCCAACGCAGCCAAAAAATAAATAAATTAATTTTTTAAAAAAAGAAAAGTAAAGTTGGTAAGGACCCTGAATGTCACGTGAGGGTGCCTAGCAACATCCTGGCCAGTGAATGATTTTAAGGAGGGAAGAAACATGATTCACACATAGCAGAAAAATCACACCAGTAAGGCGGCAGAGTGTGGAGTGGTGGCCTGAGGACTAGAGATAAAGAAAACGGCCAGAAGGCTGCTGTGAGAGGCCAGGTGAGAAATAACAATGAACCAAGTCGGTGAGGACGTAGAGCAAGAATGAATTTAAGAGATTTTTAAGAAATAGAATTGATAGGGCTTCCCTGATGGCGCAGTGGTTGAGAAAAAAAAAAAAAAGAAATAGAATTGATAACATTTAGTGTCTGACTGGATTCAGGGGGAGAGGAAGAGAAGGTGAGCAAGCAGTTAGAATGTGAGAACAGCATTGTCCAACAGAACTTTTTGTGAGGATGAATACGTTCCATATCTGTGCTGTCCAACAGGTTAGACTCTAGCCACACGAGCAAACTGCAAACTGAAATAACAGCCAGTGTGATTGGAGAACTAAAAATTTTAATTTTAATTACTTCAATAGCCACATATGACTATGACAAGAGGCTACCATAGTGGACACTGTAGATCTAGAGTGCCTGGCCAAGGGAAGACTTGATTTTCTTTTCTTTCTTTCAACTTCTTTTTTTTTTTTTTTTTGCGGTATGCGGGCCTCTCACTGCTGTGGCCTCTCCCGTTGCGGAGCACAGGCTCCAGATGCGCAGGCTCAGCGGCCATGGCTCACGGGCCCAGCTGCTCCACGGCATGTGGGATCTTCCCGGACCGGGGCACGAACCCGTGTCCCCTGCATCGGCAGGCGGACTCTCAACCACTGCGCCACCAGGGAAGCCCTCTTTCTTTCAACTTTTAAAAAAAAAAATTTATTTTTTAAATTAAAGAAAATTTTTTATTAAAGTTTAGTTGATTTAAATGTGTGTTAGTTTCTGGTGTATAGCAAAGTGATTCAGTTTTTTATATATGTATATAATATATATATATATTCTACATATGTATATATCTATGTACATATATTCTATTACAGATCCTTTTCCGTTATAATTTAATATAAGACATTGAATCTGGTTCTCTGTGCTATACAGTAGGACCTTGTTTATTTTATATACAGTAGTTTGTATGACTTGATTTTCTTATACCAAACATTAGAGAAATATACAAAGGAAAAGCTAAGTCTATCGACATTTTCATCCTACCTTCCTGAGCTAATAACCAGTATCAATAGCTTGGTTTGAATTTTTCCATGCTTTCTCCATGCTCACACAAATATGCACACACAGGAAATATGATGTGTTTGTTTTGCTTAATGGGAAATAAGATCATGCTTAAAATTTATTTTCACTTATCACTCTGAAATTAATGTTCTTCAATTAAGGGATCATGATTACCCGTAAAGAAGACATGTGAGATTAGCAGTGTTTTAAAGGACAGACAGGTAGGGGAAGAAGGCAAAGAGTGGTTCAGGGGCTTCCCTGGTGGCACAGTGGTTAAGAATCTGCCTGCCAGTGCAGGGGACACAGGTTCGAGCCCTGGTCCGGGAAGATCCCACATGCTGCAGAGAAAGTAAGCCCGCAAGTTGTGGCTCTAGAGCCCACGAGCCACAACTACTGAGCCCGCGTGCCACGACTACTGAAGCCTGCACGCCTAGACCCCATGCTCTGCAACAAGAGAAGCCACTGCAATGAGAAGTCCTCACACTGCAATGAAGAGTAGCCCCTGCTCGCCGCAACTAGAGGAAGCCCGCGTGCAGCAACGAAGACCCAATGCAGCCAAAAATAACTAAAGAAAATAAATAAATTAAAAAAAAGAGTGGTCCAGGAAGCCTGGGGGAGGGGCAGTGGGAGAAAGGAAGACAGGAAGGAAGGCCTACGGCAAGGTGAAGGAACAGCCAGTATGTGGGTCTGACTGGGGCTGAGAGAGAGGTTTGTGACCAGTAGTAGTTAGAGTAAAAAAGGTCATCAGGCAACTCCATCCCTCCCAGGTACCTGCAGGCCTGGGTACAGCAGGCCACTCAGCAGAGGGTGCTCCACCTGCTTCACCACCTCAGCTCCTGCTTTCTTGGCATCGTGCTGTGTGACCACGGAGGAGAGGCGATACACATCTAGCGTGTACTCTCTGAGAAGAGACAAGAGGGGACAGCTGTAAGACAGGGCCCAGGCCTCAGTTTAATCCTGAAGGGTGGTGTTAATTTACTCTCTCAATCTTAAGACATTCAGAGAGCATACTGCCTGGTAATTTCTAAAACGTGAGCAGTCCATCCTCTCCTTTAAAATATGACTTTATCGGGACTTCGATGGCAGTCCAGTGGTTAAGACTCCGAGCTTCCACTGCAGGGGGCCCGGGTTTGATCCCTGGTTGGGGAACTAAGATCCCGCATGCCATGTGGCACAGCCAGAAAAAAGGATATTCTTTTAAAAAATAAATACTACTTTATTTTTTTTATTTTTCCTTTTTGAAGATGGCTTTAATTTAATCTTTTTCTTTGCTTATCTCTTGAAATAGGGCTTCTCTGCCATTCCCCTCTACTCTCTTCTTCTGGAATGCCTATTAAATAAACATCAGAATTTCTTCAGTCTATCTTCCTTGTCTTTTTTTATTTCTTTTAACTTAAACACATGTAAGGAATAATGAACAATATTAAGAATAGAATACCCATCACTCAGTTTAAGAAAAGGGACCTACACTTGTAAAGCTCCTGTGCACCCCTCCACAATCCCATTTCTTCCTTCTCCAGAGTAACCAAACACGAGCCTGAACTTTTGTATTTCTTTCCTGTTTTATACTATGTTTGTATCTCTAAACAATGTGCTATAAATATTCTCATATGTGTATCCTGGTGTACATGTGCAAGTTCCTTTATATATGCTTAGGAGTAGAATTTCTGGATCATAGGGAATTTGCATCTTGAACTTCAGTTCAAGATAATGTCAAACTATTTTACAGAGCGGCTTTTAATCAATTTTATTAGTTAATACTCTCACTATTTTAAATTTTGCCAATTTGGTAAGCAGGAATGGTTTCTCACTGTAATTTTAACCTGTATTTCTTTGAATAATAACCAAGGGGGTTAAGCAAATGTACTCATTGTTTGGTTTCTTCTGTGAAATGCCTATTTAAGTTTTTCCCACTGGATTGATTCATTTTTGACAACTGATTTTGCAGTTTTTGACATATAATACTGGACATTACTCCTTTGTCAGTTATATATGTTATAAACATCTTCTCCCAGTTGGTGGCTTGTCTTTTTACTTTATCTTACTTTTGATGTACTGAAGGTCTTAACTGTAATGAAGGTAAATTCATCTATCTTTTCCTGTGATTTGTGCTTTTGGTGTGTCTGGTTTAATTTTCCCTGACCTGCAATCATAGGACAGCTTTATACATTGTCTTTTTTGTTTTTTTGCAGTACGTGGGCCTCTCACTGTTGCGGCCCCCGCTTCCGCCGCGGAGCACAGGCTCCGGACGCACAGGCCCAGCGGCCACGGCCCGCGGGCCCTGCCGCTCCGCGGCATGCGGGATCCTCCCGGACTGGGGCACGAACCCGCGTCCCCTGCATTGGCAGGTGGACCCGCAACCACTGTGCCACTAGGGAAGCCCTATACATTGTCTTTTATATGTTTTGTAGTTTGGCCTTTACAATTAAAATTTTAATCTACTTGGAATGAAGGGATCATCTTTTTCCCTATGTAGATAACCAATTGTGTCTGCACCATTTTTTCTTAAAAAGTTTATTCTTGCTCTGCTGACCTGCAATGCCAGCTCTGGCATATATCAGGCTTCCATATTTGTGAGGATCTATTTCTGAACTCTTTATTCTGTTCCAGTAGTTAATTCTCTATACTCATGCTATATAAATGAAAAAGGACTTGGTATATAGAACACACAAGGAACTCTTAAAAAAAAAGTTAAAAAATGGGCCAAAACACTTGCATAGATACTTGATTAACAGAAAAGGAAACACAAATAGCCAACAAAAACATGAAAATAATTTTTTTTCAATAAATATTTTCAGATATTTTATCACTACACTTGAAAGGTAGTTTGGGTGGGTACAGATTTTTAGGTTGGAAATTCCTCTCCTTCAGAATTTTAAAGGTTTTGCTTCAACCCCTTTTAGCTTTCACTATTCCTTTGGAGAAACGCAAAACCATCATGATTCCTGACATTTTGTATGTGACTTCTTTTGTCCCTTTGGAAGTTTGTATAATACTTTTTTTTTTTGTCCCCAGTGCTTTAAAATGTCAAGATAATTCACTTTATTTATTAATTGATTGATTTATTTTTCATGTGGGATCTTAGTTCGCAGACCAGGGACTGAACCTGTGTCCCCTGCAGTGGAAGTGCACAGTCCTAACTACTGGACCACCAGGGAAGTCCCAAGACAATGTACGTTAGTGTGGGTTTATTTTCATTCATTTTATTAGGCACTCAACAGGTCCTTTCAATCTGGAAACTCATGTCCTTTAATTGTCCTTAAATTAGTACTTCATTTCCTTCCCTCTGACTCTTTGTTCTCTTTTCTGGAACACTTATTACTCAAATATTGGACCTTTTGGCCTAGTACTCTAGTTTTATCTTTTCCTTTTTTTTTTTTCCCATTGTGGTCTGTGAGGCCACAAAAATCAAAATTCAAGCACATACAATTCAACCAGCTCCCTCAAGGTTCATGTAGTCTTAAGTGTTCTTGTATTTTACAGATTCTAAGACACATTTTTTTAAACATTTAGCATCTCTGAAATCTAGGTGACTTTTTAAAATAAAGGCATGTCATAGATTAATTAGCAATGCTTTTTTTTGTTGTTTTTATTTTATTTTTTTGGCTGTGCCACATGGCATGTAGAATCTTAGTTCCCTGACAGGGATTGAACCCGTGCCCCCTGCAGTGGAAGTGCAGAGTCTTAACTGCTAGACTGCCAGGGAAGTCTCTAATTAGCAGTATTTTTGAAAGCATCTTAGATTAACTGAAATACAAATCTCTTTGTATTTCCACTTTCACTTGGTTTCTGGACACTGAGTATTCTTTTTTAAAAAAAAAATAAACAAATTTATTTATTTTTGGCTGAGTTTGGTCTTTGTTGCTGTGCGCGGGCTTTCTCTAGTTGCAGCGAGTGGGGGCTACTCTTCATTGCGGTGAGCAGGCTTCTCGTTGTGGTGGCTTCCTTGATGTGGAGCACGGGCTCTAGGCACACGGGCTTCAGTAGTTGTGGCTCACTGGCTCTAGAGCACAGGCTCAGTAGTTGTGGCGCACAGGCTTTGTTACTCCGTGGCATGTGGGATCTTCCCAGACCAGGGCTTGAACCCGTGTCCCCTGCACTGGCAGGAGGATTTTTAACCACTGTGCCACCAGGGAAGCCCGCCACTGAGTATTCTTGACTAATTTGCCAATTCATTTATTTGAAGCATCTAGGAAACTTTAAAAATATTTTATCCAGCATTTTTTTTTTAATTTATTTGGCTGCATCAGGTCTTAGCTGCAGCACGCCAGCTTCTCTTTAGTTGTGGAGTGCATGCAGGCTCCATAGGGAGCGGGCTCAGTAGTTGCAGCATGCAGGCTCTAAAGTGCCGGCAGGCTTAGTTGCCCTGCAGCATATGGGATCTTAGTTCCCCAGCCAGGGATTGAACCCTCGTCTCCTGCATTGGAACGTGGATTCTTAACTACTGGACCACCAGGGAAGTCCCTTATGCAGCATTTTAAAAATGCTTTTCAGGGTCTCCCTGGTGGCGTGGTGGTTAAGAATCCACCTGCCAATGCAGGGGACGTGGGTTCGAGCCCTGGTCCAGGAAGATCCCACATGCCACAGAGCAACTAAACCTGTACACCACAACTACTGAGCCTGCGCTCTAGAGCCCATGAGCCACAACTACTGAGCCTGGGAGCCACAACTACTGAAGCCCATGCGCCTAGAGCCCATGCTCTGCAACAAGAGAAGCCACCGCAATGAGAAGCTTGTGAACCGCAACAAAAGAGTAGCCCCCACTCGCTGCAACTAGAGAAAGCCCGTGCACAGCAACGAAGACCCAACACAGCCAAAAATAAATAAATTAAATAAATAAATTAAAAAAAATGTTTTTCAGCAGGAAGGTTGGTCAGAGTACCTAGTCTGCCAGATTGTTGGAAACAAAAGTTCTTATCCACATCTCAACCATGCTTACAGTTTTTTTGTCCATCTCTCTGGGCTGTATTCTGGGTGAATTTCTTAGTAGAGGCAGACCTCGGTTTTACTGCACTTCACTTTATTGTGCCTTGCAAATACTGTGTTTGTTAAAAATTTAAGGTTTGTGGCAAACTCCTTTCATCAAGCAAGTCTATTGGCGCCATTTTTCCAACAGTGTTTGCTCACTTCATGTCTCTGTGTCGCATTTTGGTAACTTAAATATTTCAAACTTTTTCATTATTATTATATTTGTTATGGTGATCTGTGATCAGTGATCTTTCATATTGTAGGCATACCTTGGGGATATTGTGGGTTCAGTTTCAGACAACTGCAAGGAAATGAATATTGTAATAAAGTGAGTCACACAGATTTTTGGTTTCCCAGTGCATATACAAGTTATGTTTACACTATACTGTAGTCTATTAAGTTTGCAATAGCATTATGCCTAAAAAAATGTAATACCTTATTTAAAATGTAATACCTTATTTAAAAAAATCTAATACCTTAATTAATAAATGTTAAAAAACACTAACCATCATCTGAGCCTTCAACAAGCTGAAATTTTTTGCCATAGTGAAATCAATAGTTTTGCGAGCTTCAGACTTCATGAGGTTTACATAAAAGTGCATAAAAGTGCAAGGTGAAGAAGCAGGTGCTGATGTAGAAGCTGTAGCAAGTCACCTGGAAGATCTAGGTAAAATAATTAATGAAGGTGGCTCCACTAAACAACAGATTTTCAATGAAGACGAAACCACCTTATATTGGAAGAAGATGCCACCTAGTACTTTCATAGCAAGAGAGAAGTCAGTGCCTGGCTTCAAAGCTTCAAGGACAGGCTGTTAGGGGCAAATATAGCTGGTAACTTTAACTTGAAGCCAGTGCTCATTCATCATTCCAAAAATCCTAGGGCCCTTAAGAATTATGCTAAATCTACTCTGCCTGTGATGTATACATGGAACAACAAAGCCTAGGTGACAGCACATTTGTTTATAACATGGTTTACTGAATATTTTAAGCCCACCATTGAGACTTACTACTCAGAAAAAGTTTCTTTTCAAAACATTACTGCTCATTGACAATGCATCTGGTCACCCAAGAGCTCTGACAGAGATGCACAATGACAATGTTGTTTTCATGCCTGTTAACACAACATCCATCCTGCAGCCTGTGGATCAAAGAGTAATTTCGACTTTTAAGTGTCATTATTTTAGAAATACATTTCGTAAGGCTATAGCTGTCATAGACAGTTATTCCTCTGATGGATCTGGGAAAAGTAAACTGAAAACCTTCTGGAAAGGATTCACCATTCTAGACAGCTATTCCTCTGATGGATCTGGGAAAAGTAAATTGAAAACCTTCTGGAAAGGATTCACCATTCTAGATGTCATTAAAAACATTTGTGATTCATGGGAAGGAGTCAAAACATCAACATGAACAGGATTTGGAAGAAGTTGATTCCAACCTTCAGGGGTGAAATTGAGGGGTTCAAAACTTCAGTGCCGGAAGTAACTGCAGATGTGGTGGAAACAGCAAGAGAACTAGAACTACAAGTGGAGCCTGAATTGCTGCAATTTCATGATAAAACTTAAACGGATGAGGAGTTGCTTCTTACGGATGAGAGGAGAAAGTGGTTTCTTGATATGGAAACTACTCCTGGTGAAGTTGCTATGAAGTGTAGAGAACAAACATATCGACACCAAGGGGGGAAAGTGGTGGTGGTGGGGGGTGGTGGGATGCATTGGGAGATTGGGATTGACATGTATACACTAATATGTATGAAATGGATAACTAATAAGAACCTGCTATATAAAAAAATAAATAAAATTTTAAAAAGATACTATGAAGACTGTTGAAATGACAACAAAAGACTTAGAAGATTACATAAACTTAGTTGATAAAGCAGTGGCAGGGTTTGAGAGGATTGACTCCAATTTTCAAAGAAGTTCTACTGAGGGTAGAATGCTGTGAAAATGTATTGCAAGTTATAGAGAAATTGTTTGTGAAAGAGTCAATTGATGTGACAAACTCCACTGTTGTCTTATTTTAAAAAACCGCCACGGCCACCCCAACCTTCAATAACCATCACCCTGATCAGTCAGCAGTCATCAACACCAAGGCAAGACCCTCCACCAGCAAAAAGATTATGACTTGCTGAAGGCTCAGATGATGGTCAGCATTTTTTTAACAACAAAGTGTTTTTATTTTTTAATTAATCTATTTTTAAAATTTATTTTATTTTTGGCTGTGTTAGGTCTTTTTTGTTGCATGCGGGCTTTTCTCTAATTGCGGCAAGCGGGGGCCACTCTTCATTGCGGTGCATGGGCTTCTCATTGCAGTGGCTTCTCTTTTTGCGGAGCACAGGCTCTTCGTGCGCAGGTTCAGTAGTTGTGGCTCGTGGGCTCTAGAGCACAGGCTCAGTAATTGTGGCGCATGGGCTTAGTTGCTCCATGGCAGGTGGGATCTTCCCGGACCAGGGCTCAAACCCATGTCCCCTGCATTGGCAGGTGGATTCCGAACCACTATGCCAAAAGGTAAGCCCATGACAAAGTATTTTTAAATTAAGGCACACACATTTTTTTTTTTAGACATAATGCTACTGCACACTTAACAGACTACAGTATAGTGTAAACATAACTTTTATATGCACTGGGAAATCAAAATATTCATATGACCCCCTTTATTGTGATATGTACTTTATTGAGGTGGTTTAGAACCAAACCTGCAATATCTCTGAGGTATATGCTTTATTTAAAACTCTAAATGTCCAACAGTGGGGAATGTAAAGAAAGTTAAGTTAGATGAAGTAAAAAAAGAAATCAACTTGTAAGCAAGATCTGGGTTCACATGATGGTCCTTTTACTTACTGGCTGCATGAACTTGGGAAAGTTAAATCTGAATCTATTTCCTTATCTGTGAAATAGGATAGAACAATGCTTACCTTAAAAAGTTGTTCTAAGGGTTTAAATGCAAAAGCGACCATTAGAGTGATACATGGCTTATTTGAGAGGTTAAAAAAATTAAAGAATGTGGAAACTATGAGGCAGCGGGCAGGGGATGGGGGAGTGGGCGGCAGTTACTTAGGAAACTGTACATTAAAAAATTAGGACATAAAATTATATGTATGTTAATGTTACAAATATAAATTTTTCTTTCACATTTCTTTTATCATTATTTGCTGAGGCTGGAAGGAGAAAGTGAGACTGAGTTTTTCACCACTCTCCCATATGCTGTGAGGTCTGCAAGGCCAAGGACTTTGTTGTGGTTACACTTATATTTCCAGCAAACAGTATGGTACCGAGGCATTTACTAGTCAGTAGATTTTTGATGGATGAATTAAAAGGACAAAGTGTATACAATTTTTAATGGTTCTTAACAGGTAGAGCCCAACAACTTCTAATCCTTGACTCCCCAGGCCTGTAACTAGCTAGGAGCACCAGAGCCACAAGGAGGGTGGATGACTGAGCACTTACTTGCTGAGCTGGTAATCAGTGCCTTTGATGAATCTGAGCTTCTCCAAGGGTACCCCAATGCTCTCCAGCATTGCCTTGATCACATTCTCATAATAGCTGGTTCGGAGTTCTAGAAGTTCCCATGGGGCCTTCATGTTATCCAGGTACGCGTGAAGATCCGCAAACAGAATTGTTACCTGGGCATAAGAGATAAGGGGCCATCAAAATGTGAATTCGTCCAAGTACCTCCAAACAAGTGAGGTAAGTCTTGTTAAGTCTCTCTTTTGGCCATTGCCCAAGGGCAACTGCTTGCTTTATAACATTAGTTCTTACCTCACATCCTGCTTTCAGGAAGTCCGCGATCTTAGACATAGGCACAAAGTAAGCCACATGTGGTTTGCCTGTGGTTGCTGTCCCCCAGTAAACTTTAAGTTCCCGCTCCTTCAGTATCTCCTTCACCTTCTCTTCCCCGAGAACCTCCTGTTGTGGAAGCAGAAGAGCTGGTTTAATGCCAGTGCCCCACCTTGCTCATCCTTTACCCTGTGACAAGGAAAACAAAGGTATGTTTCACTGAGGGTCCAGGCTCAGAGCCAGCAGGGAGGTCTAGCCAGGCTCTCAGTGCTGAGTGACAGCCAAATGAAGCCGATGCTCTTGCCAGTACCACTCCAGTGCAGACACTGATGTTAGGGGAATGGAGCATGTCTCTAACCGTATCTTCCCCTCCGTCTACTTTTAGCTCATGCTCCTTCCTTTCACAGCCAATTTCTTGAAAGGTGTCTCTTACTCTGCTCTCCATTCCTTATCTCCCCTTCTAGTCTGAATTCTACACAGCATCACACCACTGAAAATGCTCTTGCTAAGATCACAGATGGCCTCCGTGTTGCTAAATTCAGTGAATACTTTTTAGTCCTCACTCCCCCCGAAACAATCTCCTCTTTTGGTTTTCTCTATTTTACTGTCTTAGTTTTCCTCCTACTTTTCTGGCTGCTGGGACTCAATTTTCTTTGCAGCTGTTCTTCTTCCTAATCATTTAAATAATAGCAATCCTTGGGGCCCTATCACTTCTCTTCTTACTCTACATTCTCCCTAACTGATCCTCTTCAGTTGCTTCAATTACTACTTATGAGCTAGTAACTACCAAATCTCCTGCTCACACCTATATACATGTACTTGTTATCAACCCAGTTAATTCAAACACAACACGTGCAAAATTAAACTCATGCTTTCACCTTCTTACCTCACTCCCCAACCATCTTTTTCACTTAGTTTCACCCCAGTGCAATAAATGGTACTATCATTCACTGAGTTGCATAAGTTACTCTGAAACAGCTCTTAGGTCCTCCTACTTCTTTCCGCCTCTACACCACCAACCTAGCCTTGGCCATCATTAGAGATCACACCAAGATAACCGTAATAGCCTCTTAACAGGTCTCCCATATCTATTCTTGTTCTCTCCAATCCATGTCCCAAAAGGAAGCCAGAGAGGTCTTTAAAAACCAAAGTTTGATTAACTCATTCACCTATTTAAATACTTTAATAATAATTTCCTTTTGCCCTAAGACAATATTGGAAAAATCCTAATAGGCTAGTATGCTGCTGATAAGAGATTTTAGTGTTTCTTCAGGTGACGGTTTGTGGGGGGCTGTTGGAAGCCATGAAAGACAAAAATTGTTTTGCTGGTTTGAATCACCTATTAGTAGGATTTGTTAAAATCTTGTGTTCCAAGCCAGCTGGAGGCTGATCCTCTGAGCCGCTGACTATTTGGATACTTGGAGAGTTTTCACTACTCAAGGAAAGGTCATATCACTTACCCTTTAAAACCTGAGTAAGTCAATGCCACTAGCTTTGTGTGCCATTTCTTCCCAACCTCTCTTTATTTTATGGAGAGAGGTTAGGAAACAAAGGATCTGCCTAAAGGGAAGCATGCAAGAATCTCTGGTTAAGATCAAATTATGAGTGAAAATAACCCAAATGTCCATCAACTGACAAATGCAGAAACAAAATGTAGTATATTCATATAATGGAATATTATTCAGCCGTCATAAGGAATAGAGTTCTGATAAGTGCAACATGGATGAAACTTGAAAACATTATGCTAAGTGAAATAAGCCAGACACAAAAGGCCACATATTATGATTCCATTTATATGAAATGTTTAGAACAGGCAAATTAGAGACAGAAAGCAGATTCATGTTTCCCTAGGGCTGGGGAGATGGGAGGAATGGTCAGTGATTGCTAATGGGTACAGGTTATTTTTGATGATGAAAATGTTCTGGAATTAAATAATGGTGATAATTGAACAACCCTGTTGCTACATCAAAACCCACTGAATTGGGCTTCCCCGGTGGCACAGTGGTTGTGAGTCCGCCTGCCGATGCAGGGTACATGGGTTCGTGCCCCAGTCCGGGAGGATCCCACATGCCGTGGAGTGGCTGGGCCCGTGGGCCATGGCCGCTGGGCCTGCGCGTCTGGAGCCTGTGCTCCGCAGCAGGAGAGGCCACAACAGTGAGAGGCCCGTGTACCGCAAAAAAAACAAAACAAAACAAAACCAAACCACTGAATTGCACACTTTAAAAGGGTGGATTTTATGATATGTTACTTGTATCTCATAAAAAGAGAAAAGCTAGCTGTGGCCCAACTAATGTAACCACTGCCCTTTCTAAAACCCCAGTGTTAAACATAGCTTACAAGGCCTTCATGACCTGGTCCCTGCCTGTGCCTCCTAAACAAACACGTAAAATGTATAGGATGTCAGATAGTGGTAAGTTCTATGGAGAAACAACAAAAGGCAGAGCAAGGGATGTGGCAGTTCTGGTGGCAGCGGTTTGTTATTTAAATAACGTGGCCAAGAAAGGCCTTCCAGGCAGCGTGACAGTAGAGGCCTGAGTCAAGGGAATGAGCAACATAAATATTTCCTAGTGCTTGGTCTGCATTTTGCTTCCTCTACTCCAGCCAAGTTAGCCTTCTCTCTGAACCACAGGGTTCTTTCTTCCCTCTGGATCTTGACCTGGGTTCCTTCTACCTGACACGTTTTTAGCCCCCAGTATTCTGGTTAACTTCTACTCCTTCAGTGCCTGGAACCAGCAGGAACACATGTGGAGTGAAGAAGTGATCCGCATCCTTCAGGGCGCAGTTTAGAGGTCACTTCCTCAGCTTTCCCTGACACTGCCCCCGGCCCTCCCCCGAAACTTCCTTTCAAAAAAGATCTCCGCGTAATGTACCTTCCAGTACTTGTTTCGACTGTAATTAAATGTTTGGATTATGGGTCATTTTAAACGTCTGATTTCCTCCAGACATGCTCTGGGAGGGCAGGGTCCGCCCGACGTATCCCCCAGCGCCTAGCACCGCGCCTGGCACATAATAGGGTGGGTGGGGTGGGAGCCCTGGATTCGAAGCCTGGCTCAACACAAGTAACTGCACACTGGAGGTGAGCCTACTGTGATTTCTGTGGGACTGACCGACGGGCAGTGAGGACTGCAATCTCTCTCAGGGCGGCCTCGGCGCGGAGTCCCCGGCCTCACACACTTATGACCCCGTAGCGGGGCTCAGGATCACTGGACCTCCGGCCCCCAGTCCCCAACGGCGCACTTCCAACCCCGAGGCCCAACCTGCAGGTTCCGGGTGATAAGGTGCAGCTTCTCTTCAGGGCTCAGAGCGTCCCCCATGGCTCTGTCCCCTCCGTCTCCCGCCCTGAGCCCAGCACTCGCGCCCCTTTCTCGGTCGCCGCCGCCGCCGCCGCCGCCGCGTGCCGGGAACTGTCACGCAGGTCCAGTTAGGTTGCATCAGCTGAACTCGTCGCTCGGCTTGCTCGGCCTGGACCCTTGTCCTCCTACCAGCAGCCAGGAAAGAGTCAGGAGCAGCGAAAAGTCGAGCCGGTCGATGAGACGAAAAGGGGTGGAGCCAGTAGGTGGGGTAAGCGGTGCGGAGGGCGGAGCTGCGGCGCCTGCGCGGGGCACAACCTTCTGAGAGGCGGGGCGGTTTCCTGCCAATCACTGCCTGTTTGCCCTCCCCCTGGCGCTGGCCCGGCAGCCTCGCGGTGGGGGAGGTCGGGGAGGGGGCGATAAAATGGCGCAGGGGGCGGAGTGAGGTGCAGTCGTTCACCTAGGCTTGGGCCCGGCTTCTGGAGGTGAACAGCTGAGGGACGAGGGGGTCGGCGTACCTCGGCTGGGAGGGGGATGGGGTCGCCTGTTGCTTCTCCAGAGGGCCGCGCAAGCCGTCCGCCCCGTTGAGGGGTTGAGAGGCCCTCACCCTGGCGGGAGAAGGGCTTGTTGTCGTTTCTGAGGTGATGGCGGTGGGGGGGGGGGAGTGTCTCTGCCCCCCACCTCCACGTCGGCGGGCGATAGATGCCCCTCACCCTGCCGAGGCAAAGGGAGGCCGTCTGGTTACCCGAGAGGGGGAGTGAGGTCCGTTCTCCCTACCCGGGGGGGCGGGGGGGCTGGAGGTGGAGATGGAGGGAGTGCTTCTGCCCTCTACCCCACGGGGCCGGGAGGGTGTCGGTAGGCAGAAGATCGCGGTCTTTCTGTCCGCGCCTTGCGAGCGGGGGGCTGGGGGGTGGAGAGGCTGAGCCGCCCCAGGGGGGAGCGGAGGCCCGGGTCCAGCTGAGGTGTGGGGTGGGCAGCCATCGCAGGGTGGGGGTGCACTGCGCTGGCCTGCTGGCGGGCCGCTTTTGCTCCTGCTGGGGGAGGGGTGGGCAGCAAGCCCCGCGCTTCTCCCGCCTTTCCCGGGAGGCGGGAACTCTTGGTCTTTTGGGAGGAGGGGAGCCGGAGGCGGGAAGTGCGAAGGCCCAGCCCCGAGGGCGATGCAGTGTCGCAGCGCTTCTGAGGGAGAGCTGGGGGCGGACAAGCCGTATCCTACGAAGGGTGAACTGCGATTCCCCTTCCTCCTAGCGCTGTAGGACTGGAGGCGGCACCGGTTCCTTCCTGGGCTGGAGGGCGGGCAGTTGGCACTGCAGGGTGGGCCCCGGAGAGGAAGTGATTGAGTTGCGTTCCTGCTGCCCCAACCTGACCTCGTTTCCTGTGGATTTGTTAGAGGCTTCGAGCTTTAGCAAACCTATCTAAATCATTTAAAAGACATTTTCTTTTTAAAAAGAAACCTGTTGCTGCAGCTGGGAAGTATTTTGTCTTTATGCCCATGTGGGATGATGTCCTGGCACCCTTATCTAAGCGAAACGTTACCTCAAGCAGAGATTTCCAGTCCTGGGTCGTTTTTCTGTCCTGCAGTGTTTACGGCAAAGGGCATTGCAGAATTCTCAGATAATTTCAGTTCAGTTTGATTTTGATTAAACTTTATGGCCGTTTTATGGAGTGATAAAGCCTACTGAGTGCCTTTAGTGCTGTATGTCTCACATGTATTGCATGTAGGAAAGGTTGGAAATTAAAGGTCATTGGGGAAGTCCGGTCTCTTGGAAATAATCCTTTCCCTTGGCCATACCTGTCAGATCCAGCTTGGTAATGGTCTTGGCTTTAGAGCCTTGAAAGAGGGATGTGGGGTTGTGTCTGGTGTTGCAGTTTTCGTGGCCTTAATAAAATAAGGCTTTGTGCTTTAAGGCAGTAGGTTTTCTTAGGTACGATAAAAATAGAAAGGGAGCCAGTTTCTGAAGTTGCAACCAGGAGGTTAGAGAACAGAGGGAGGGGGTGGTAAACTGAAGTGTGAAGAGGGGGGTGGACAGGTGAGAGAGACATGGAAGGACAGAATAGGGTCACAGAAGGGATGGGGAGCAGAGAATTAAGAGATAGATTTGGGAGATGGTGAAAATATTTTTCCTTTAAAAATAAGGAGATCCTCATATTTCAGATCACTACAAAGCAAGTGCCAAGAAAGGCAGGTGATGGTGGAATGGCAGACAGGGAAGTACTAAGGCTGTCTTGTGGAACTTCACTTTAGAACTTCAGTTTTATCCGGGATTATTTTTCCTCCCTTGCAGATTCATTAAATATCAACTTTCATTAGTATAAGGCTTTTAGGTTTAGAATGCTTTCATAAACATCCCCTCATTTGATCCTCATGATAATCTGTGTTTGAAGTTAACAGTGACTAATTATCCCCCATTTTTCAGAATGGTGTTCTCATCTGTATTGAGGTTCAGAGACTTCAAGTGAAATACAGAGGTCTCTGAATTTTAGTCCAGTGTCTCACTTCAGTGACCGTTAATTTGCAGAATTTGCCTGATATTTCAAATGTCCATACGGCCTCATCTTTAACCAATTTATTGTGACAGTGTGGTTGACAAGATGCTGGGTTAAATTAGAAGGGATTAGAGCATACTGAATAATTTCTTAACAAGCAGGGACCAGGGGAAGTTTCCTATCGGTTTAACAATCTTTTCCTACCATTACTGTGCTTATCTTAAGACTGACTGACTCTTCAGGGGTCAGGGAGATGATGATGGTGGGGTAAAATAATAACCAGCCACTACTAATTTAACTTTTACGTTGTGCCTGTAGTATGCTAAGTACTTTGATGTTCATGATCTCATTAATTCTTGCAACAGCCTTATGAGGTAGGTACTGTGATGGTCCCTATTTTACAAGGGAGGACATTTGAAACTTCAGAATATAATCATTGTATCTTTCCCCACTGACTTCTTAATTTTAAAATGTTTTTATTATTAAATATTTCAAGCATATAAAAATTATAGTTATACCATGTAACAATAACGAATACTGTTATACCCACCACCTAGCTTTATTGTTTTAGGTCTTTTCTTATTAATGTTTTTTAAAGAAATAAAACATTACAGATAGAATTGAACCTACTCACACCCCCTTGCCATTCCTCTTCCCTCCCCACCACCAGAGGTAGTCACTATCCTGAACTTGGTGTTCCTTATTTCTATTTAATGATGTATATATATGTATCCATACACAATTTATGTTATTGTTTAACAAATAAATTGTAAGAAAAAAAAGATGGGAATCTGTAGATTAAAAAACTCACAAGACCTATCAGCCGATTGCAATATATGGCCTTTATTTGGATACTGGTTTTTTTTAATCTTAAAAAATATGACATTTATAAAATAGCTGGAAATATGAACTGGATATTTTATGATGAGGAATTCTTGTTATTTACAGATGAAATGATGTGATTCCTGGGACTTGCTTCAAAATAATCTGGTAAAGGGGGAAGTGGATGGGGCAAGGTTAGTTATGGGTCGATAGTTGTTGGAGCTGTATGATGCGTATGTGGGAATTCATTATACTATTACGCTGTTTTTGTATATGTTTTAAATTATAATAAAAAGTATTTTTTAAAATGAGGAAATAAAATTGTGAAGAGAATGATTTGTGAAAGTTAAATGTTATACATATATGGTATTCTGCATGCTTTTGCTCCTAGACCTATTGGAACATTCTATGAGAGAAGCTCAGAAGAGCCAGCTCTGTGCCTGTGGATGTCATGTGGCATAGGAATTGATGCTTTCAGTGGTTATGAAGAATAGTGGTCCTTTGTGTGCACAGTAAAGTTTGCAAGTAGTGATGTTTTTCTTCCAATGAGGTTTGGCCACATTCACAGTTATTTCTCATGTTATTCCATTCCACTTAGGAAATCAAGGGAAGCCTGTGCAAAATAAGGTGGCTTAAATTATTTTTGCCAAGGGACCAAAAGCCCTCTTTGATGTCTGCATCCTTCGTAGTATATTAGAGAGTGTACTGAATGTAGAAGGCTCTGCCATTTGCTTACTGATCCAGGGCAAGTCTATCACAAGGGTGGTAGAAAAAAACAAGAAAAAACATTGTCTTTGGCATTAGACTTGGGTTTGGATCCTTGTTCTAGCATATTAGCTCTGTATACTTGGTATACTAAATGCCTCTGAACTTTAGTTTCCCAAAAGTGAAAATGTATTGAACTCTTCATTTGATTAAGCAAGTGCTTGGACTAGACCTTTTGTTTGTTTGTTTCATTTTTCTTTTTGGCGGCACCATGCTGCATTTGGGATCCCGTGCCCCCTGCAGTGGAAGTGCGGAATCATAACCACTGGACTGCCTGGGAACTCCCAGGACTAGACCTTTTGGAAAGAGTTGGAGAGTGGGGGTGGTGGCTCAGAAAGAGCTTCTCTCGGAAATGTGGCTGCTTAACCCCTGTGCCTGTGATACTTGTGCTTGACACCCACAAACTTCGTTAAGTAAAAGAAAAAGTTTTCCAAAAGTAAACTTTTTTCTTAACTGCTGCCTAAAGAAATAACTTCACTCTATAATATAACCCAGTCACTGGGCAGAGAAATTACTTTTCATAGAGACACCTGCTTCAGTGCCTAGAACTGTCTCCCAATTGCTGAAATATTGGTAAAATAAGATAAAAAGCCATGGCAACTCTTAAGTTTAATTATAACAGCTTAGTTTCTTTGATAAGATCTGTGTTATAGAGTTATATTGAGGGGTTAGAGTTGTAAAATGTGTCTCACAGTGCGTAGTTTATAACAGGTGCTTAATATTTCTTCCCTTTTTGTCCCATCTCATCTCTAAGATGGACAAGCCTTTTTCTTTTTTTTTTTTTTTTTTTGTTTGTTTGTTTTTGAGGTACGCGGGCCTCTCACTGTCATGGCCTCTCCCGTTGCGGAGCACAGGCTCCGGACGTGCAGGCTCAGCGGCCATGGCTCACGGGCCCAGCCGCTCTGTGGCACATGGGATCTTCCCGGACCGGGGCACGAACCCGCGCCCCCTGCATCGGCAGGCGGACTCTCAACCACTGCGCCACCAGGGAAGCCCGGACAAGCCTTTTTCTTTAACTTGTTTTTCCCCCAGTTTTTTTGAGATATAATTGCCATATAACATTGTATTAGTTTAAGTTATACAACGTGATTTGATATATGTACATAATGCAAGATGGTTGCCACAATAAGTTTAGTTAACATACATTACCTCACACAGGAATTTTTTTTTCTAATGATAAGAACTTTTAAGATCTCTCTTAGCAACTTTAAAATAAAAAAATACACTATTGTTAACTATAGTCACCATGCTATACATTACATAGGTCCCTTCTAATTCTAAAATTCTATAATCCTTCCCATTTCCTTCTAACTTTCTCTAGTACTTCCCCCCACCCCGCTCCACCCCGCTGTGCTGCGCCCCGCCCCGCGGCTTGTTGTATCTTAGTTTCCCGACCAGGGATTGAAACTGGGCCTTAGGCAGTGAGAGTATGGAGTCCTAACCACTGGACCACCAGGGAATTCCCTCTTTCTATAGTACTTTATTGTCCATAGCATTTTGTATTTTCTCATATTGGTACGTAACTTTCAGTGTTGTCTCTGTAGGAAGATTATACATTCCTTGAGGGTGGAAATCATATCTTTATTTCTTAGAAAACTTATAGAGACAAATTAGCTCAGTGCTGTGTGAGGATAGTAGCTCAGAAAATGTTTCCTGAAAGAGTGCATGAACCAAAACTAAAATTCAGGGAGGGAAGTGGGGTGGGGGAGAATTCACAGTTAAAAGGCTACAAGAATTTTCCAAATTATTGAGTTTGGTGATTAAGTGTTTCTTATAGCTTCTTAGCTGTTGACATGTGATATGTAAATATCAGCTTTCTATCACCTTTGCCATCTAGAAAATAATTAGAGATTAGGTCCGTCATTAGCTATTTAAGAACTAGGTTTTAATTATACAAGTAATATATAAATATTCAAGTAAAAAAGTAAAATACTAAAGTCTCCCCTTGTCCTCTCAGGATTCCCCCGCAGGTTATGACAGTCATCAGTTTTGCATTGTATTTTTCCAGACCTGTTCTTTGTGTTTATATATGTATTGAAAATGTATGGTCATAATTATATATGTATATATGTATGGTCATAATACATATATCGTATGTATTATGTATGGTCATAATTATAGCTTTTATATGTATGGTCATAATAATAACTTTTAGATCTTGGGGGAATCTTAGACATCACCTAATCCCTGTTCTCCATCCCTTCCCTATTTTGTAAATGAGGAAACAAGTCCCTGGTTAAGTGGCTTGCCCAAATTATCACAGCTGGTTATTGACAGAACCAGGACAACAACCCAGGTCTTTGGACTCAAGACAGTACTCATCTTACTAGAGCAAATGATATTCTTAAGAAAGTATTGTTGGGAGGAGGAAAATTAGTTCCTTAGTTGCATAATTTTTCCTCTAAAGGTTTTTCTTTGATGTTCTTGACTCGAAATCCAACTTTGTGGTATTTAAAAAAAATCAAGATCAAAATTAATAGATGGAGCACCTTAAAGCATAATGCAGTTGACTTTGTAATTAGCAGAGTTGAAAGTGATGAGAAGATCCTCTAATTTTCTTTGTGCCTGCAGGAAGGTGGGAGTCAATCATTTTGACAAGTCTCCTGAAAAGAACAGCTAGCAGGAGCTGAACCCTTTTTCCATTTGGTCTCGTGGCAAAGGCAGAGATCACACCAGCAGCTCCACACAGTATGAAAGACAATTCTTTATCTTATTGTATGCTTAAAGTTTTTTTTGTTTTTCATTTTCAGAAGTAATACATGTTTGCTTTCTAAAAAGTGTAAACTGTGAAAATCCAAACATTTTACATACATATTTATTTTGTTTGTATGTTATAGATATTATTCCATGATAGTATATACAGATCCACTTCATTGTGTTTTTAAATAATTGTAAAGTATATACAGATCCACTTCATTGTGTTTTTAAATAATTGTAAAGTATTCTATAACATGAGTGTACCATGATTTTACTGAACAGTTCTGGTGATGGACATTCAGGTTGTTTCCAATACTTGGATGTTTTGAATAATGCTGCTTTGAACATCTTTGTAAATGTATCTGTGTGCCTTTGTACAGGTACTTCTGCAAGATAAATTTCCAGAAGTGAAATTGCTGGGTCAAATGCTGTTGCCAAATTTCTCTCCACAAAATATTGTACTGACTTATACTGTCACTGATAGTGTGTGAGGATCCTTGTTTCTCACATTCTCACCAAACTAGATTACTGTGTCATCTTAATTTTTGCCATTTTGATAGGAAAAAAAGTATCTCATTGTTCTGATATATATTTCCATGATTCTGGTAAGCTTAAATATCTTAAAACTTTCTCATGTTACAAGTCATAGTGCAAAGAATTTGAAATACTAAGACACCACCACTCTCTAGAGCAGATTGGAATTGATATAAGGGTATTTCCTGTTCCTCAGCGAAACTGCCTTTTATTTCTCCAGATATGCCGTGCTCACTAGTGCCCTCTGAACAGTCTTCTGGTACCTCTCTTTTGCCTAAAGACAATGCCCCATTTTCTTGGGATTCCTTGGATGAGGACGGATTGGATGACTCCTTGCTGGAGCTGTCTGATGGGGAAGATGATGGCCATTTCAGTTTCACGGAGGAAGAGATTCAGGAACTCTTGAAGGATGATGACCTATCAAATGAGCACTTTTCTTGGGGAGGAGGCTTGCCTAACCATGACAGCAGGAATGTTGAGAAGGGAGGGAAAGAGAGTCAAATTCCACTTGATACTCCCCAAGAGAAAAATTCGTTGTACAGCTTGGGACCAGAAGCTGAGACCACTAGCCTCTTCAAACTACCTCAACTAAATACATCAGTTGGTCATGGACCAACTCCTCCTAAACCATTGAACAGACGCTTTGCACTAGAAAAGAATCTTATAAAAGTTACAGTTGCACCATTTGATCCAACAGTTTGTAATGTTGTACTTGATAAGGACAAGACTGATACATCCAAAGTTACTGAAAAACCCTCCTCCCTTGGAGAAGAGATGAGAGAAGATGGTCTTAGCCTAAATGAGAGCACAATTTGCACAGAATCTGAAGGGATCAGCCTCAGTAACTCTGCCTATGATGGGTCCCCACTCCCTTTTTCAAACAGTAACTTTCAACAAACTGTCTCTGATAAAAATATGTCTGACAGTAAGAAACCTACACCTGTATTCTCTCAGATCTTGGACCATTCAGAAACTCCTAATACAGGGTCAGCCTGGAGAAATGGATCACATAAATCAAGTTTTGAAATGAGGTTTCCGGTTGTTTCCAGTTCATCAAACAAAGTAAGTATATTTTTCAAGGTGAAGAGCAGAATGAAATTATTTTCATTCAGAAGCTGTATAGCAGAGCTTTGTATTCAAATAAATTGGGGTTTGAATCCTGACTAGCACTGTGACCCTGGGCAAATTATTTAGCTTCTCTGTTTCCTCACAATTTCTTATCTATAAATTGGAGTAAATGATACTTTACAGTATAGTAAAGATTAATTAAATAATTTATTGACAGTAACTGGTACATAGTACTAAATTAACCATTTACTGAATAGACTAAGATGATGATGATTTTATTATTTCTCCTTTCTTTGGGTTTCAGCCTAAGCCTCAATCTTTGGTTGCCATGCTGTATATATTAGATAAAACAGCTCTGAGTCAGCCACTGAAGAGCTGAAAAATCTTGGACAATTTACCTAACCTCTTTGAGCCTGATTCCCTATCTGTCAAATGGGTGTAACAGTCCATACCGCTTAGGGTTTTTTTTTTTTTTTCTTGAGAGTACTGTCATTATCTCATTTAAAGCACCTCCCTTAGTGCCCAGTACACACTAGGGTTCACGAGTATGCCTATGTAGCCATTAGTTCAAGAATATTTCCATAAATGATGTTTTGTTATAACTAAGGGCCATCTTTGCTTCTTCATTCTTTCTGCTCTGAAAAAACGCAGGATGTTCTTGACAAGGATTCTGGAAAGCTGAAGGTCCATGAAAAAAGACTAGGCAAAGTCATTCCTGTTCTGCAAACCAAAACAAGGTAATGGTATAGTGAAGTATTCTGGTTTCTGTTGGTTCTCTTCATTTGCTTTCTTCCTCTCCTGAGTTTCTCCTTAGTGTGGGGAAAAAGCCCTGCACCAGAAGTAAGCATACTTGAAGTTCTGGGACTACCAATGACTGTGTGACCTTGAACAAGTCAAATATTCTCTGACCTTGGTTTCTTTGTCAATAAAATGAGGCTAATGATGCCTTCCCTGCTGCCTCACAGGGTTATTTTGAAGAGAAAAAAAGACATATTAGTGAAAGCACTGTATAAATGTAAGATTTCTTTCCCTGCGTGTGGAGAAACTTGGTCACAGATATAGGAAGTTAGAATAATTTTTACAAAAATGTTAAGATATAACTATGTAGAAAATCATTTAGCCATCTCTCCCAACTTGCATATAACTGTCCTTGGGGAGAAAATTTTATAGAGTTTGCAGATCTGGGTCACCTTTTCAATCTGTTCTCTTGTTGCCAGGAGATGGCAGTATCTCTACATGGGCCTTTTCAATTAGCAAAGCTGTTTTTTTAGGTTGACTCAGATTGGCTTCCTTACAACGAGATTCTTTTAAAATTTTTGATTACACAGATACTAAATTTATTCCTACCACCCCTAATCCCAGTTTTCTGGGTTTTTTTTCTTGTTTTGCTTTGGTGACTTGAAGGAACTTTGTGAATTGTATACAGTGGAAATTAAGGCTACTTGGAGCAGTCATAAACTCACTATCTCATCCACAGACTCCTTAGTACAGTGTAATCAGCATGAGTGAGGGCCAGAAATTGTTCTTGCCAAGGTCACCAATGTTTTAATTGCCAGGTCCAGCTGGTTCTTTTTGGTCTTTATCTTATTCAGTTTTTCTGTGGCTCTATGAAGTTAACTATTTCCTGACTAACCTTGAATTACTCAACAAATGCTTTCTGTCTCTATGGAGTAGGCAGTCTTTGCTTTGCTATGCCTTGTTTTGGTTTTTTAATTAATTAATTATTTATTTTTGGCTGCGTTGGGTCTTCGTTGCCGTGCGCGGGATTTCTCTAGTTGTAGTGAGTGGGGGCTATTCATTGTTGCGGTGCATGGGCTTCTCATTGGGGTGGCTTCTCTTGTTGCGGAGCTCGGGCTCTAGGCGCGCGGGCTTCAGTAGTTGTGGCACGCGGGCTCAGTAGTTGTGGCGCACGGTCTTAGTTGCACTGCAGCATGCGGGATCTTCCCAGACCAGGGCTTAAACCCCTGTCCCCTGCACTGGCAAGCAGATTCTTAACCACTGCACCACCAAGGAAGTCCCTATGCCTTGTTAACAGGAGGTTATATCTATTTTTTTTCTCTCAACTCCATACTTGGTTGCAGCTTCATATTACGTGACTAACACTGTCTTTTGTCATTGGATCTTAGAGAGTGTTTTGAGAGTTAGTTGTTCTAATCCATCAGCTGTATATGTCTTCTCTGTACAAAGCACTATATTCATGGTTCTAACTGATTGTTTTTCCTCCTGGTTTGCTTTGTTCAAGGACTAATATTCCGACGTTTTCACCATCAGATCTAGAAAAGCAGAAGCAAAGTTATCTCAGGAATGTCATTGCTCATATAGAAGACCCAGTGGACTCTAACCAAGGTAACACAGTAATCAAAGGATGGCATATAAAAAATGTGATGAGACTTTTTTTTTTCCAGTGTAATATAGCTTAAACTGAGAGCTTGTCTTGAATTTTTGTAAATTGGTGAGAAAGATAACTTCTTTTCCAAAGATTTTTACTTCAAGGGATTGCCTAACCAGATAATCCTCAAAGTGGTTTGGCTAACCAGTATTAGAGAGGGGTCCAAGGAGACTCATACCAGTACATGAAAAGTGTCTCCCCCATGGCTGAGGGCTGTAACCAGACCTTTTTTGCTAGGGATTTTTTTGCTTCGGATTTTTTGGTCTAAAAATTAGTAGAAAAAAAATAATAAAAAATAAAAATTAGTAGTGGACGACCAGGCACTGCTTGGTAATCATTGGTTTTTTATTTGGAATTATTTTCCCTGTTGCCTTCAGCATTTAAATGTAAAAAGCAGGCATTTCAAATACCATCTTGCATCTTGGCATCTGAATAAAAGCTCTTGAAAGGCTTTGACTATCTTCCAGATCCTTCAGTCTGAGTTCTCCCTAGTTCATTAAAAGCTGTTGCAAACCAAAACGGCTGAATTCTTTCTCCAGCCCTCAAGAGACTATAGTCCATGTTTTCATTCATTCATCCTAAACTATTGGCTGATGGGGAAATTCCTAAAGTGAAGCTTGTGAACTGTACTGAAGGTGTAGATATTAGAAAATACTGGTAAAACAGTTCCTTCTTATAAAGATCACTCCATATTCTATCATCTTTAGCTTTTTTCTCTATTCATTCAGCACACCTTTCTTGAGTACTTTCAGTGGTGCTCAGTTTGAAGATTAGGGATTGGAAATGTAAAGACTAAGATAGGGTCTCAGACCTCTGGGAATTGATAATCCAGAGAGGAAAAGATAATTACACTGCAGTATTGATTAGTGCTCTAGTAGAATTATGTATAAAATGCAGTAGGAGCAGGGAAGGAGCCCTTCTGTTTGTGCTTGGGCAGAGCGGAAGATGGGGAAGGAGGATGCCCTTGGTAGGCTCCACAGAGAAGATGATGTAGTTCAGTTACTCTAAGATCTATTGTAAATCAGTAGGGAGGGTTTTAGAAGAATTTTTGGCTGAAGATCAAAGGAGAACTCCCCTTTCTTTGACAAATCTTGAATTACTTAGTAGTTTTTTTTTCTTTTTATAAGGCTGTGAGTGAAAGGTTTAGAACTCTGAGACATCAGCCAGAAGAATTTTATATTCCGGGGTCCTTTTATTTTTTACCCAGAGATTTCATTAAGCAGTCAAATACTGCTCATACTGATTACTTGGCCTTACGTGTGAGATCACTTTGCTTGAACTCAAGGACTTGTGGAACTAGAGACATCCCCACTCCCACCCCCCGCTGTCACTAGAGGGGCAAATTAAAAGAAGTTCGTCTATATTCAACCTCTGTGGAAGAGACTTGATCATTGCTTTCCCTCTATGAGGTGACTTACTTTCTTTTGTATCCTAGGCAGTTGACAATGATGATATCCAATCACATTTTTCTTTCTCATTTGGGGCATTTAGAAAAGAAAATTTCACAAGAAGAGCAGTGAGCAGCTGCTCATATTATTGCATCTTTTCCAGTCTCTTCCTCATTCAGCAGTCCCTCTTCCACTTTATCACAACAATCTATATGCCATAAGGAACGGCTAGAATAACTAGAATAGAGAAAAGTCAGCCTGCTTTAGTGGTCGGGAAAACAAAGTCTGGGCTAGAGTTAACTTCTGGGTTCATATCCTTGCACCACTGCTTACTGGCTTTGTGACCTTGAGCCAGTAAAAACTCAGTTTTCTCATTTATAAAATGGAGATAACAATGAGGCTTAGTTTATGGAAAAATTATACGTGAAAGTAGTAGTATAATGCGTAGAACAGTACCTAGCCATAGCAACTAACATTTATTAAATATTTAGTATTATTAGCAAGGAAGTGTATCTTCTCATACTGAAGTTTTTATAGGTAAAAATAGTGTGATGTCAGGTGTTTGCTTTTAAATCTAAAAACAAAACAATGAAAAAACTCAACCTGAAAGATTAGAGAAAACAGCCTTACAAAAATGTTGATAAATGAAGCTGAGTGATTGGGGGGGGGGAGGCTTATTATACTATTCTCTACTTTTGTGTATATTTGAAATTTTCCATAATAAAAGGTTGGTTTTTGTTTGGTTGGTTGGTTGGTTTTTTAAGTGCATCTTTTGGGGGATTTCTTTTTTACATCTAAGAATTTTCAACATTACCAGTTACTCTAAAACCTTCATAGGCCTCCAGTGCTTGCTTCTGCCTTTCAGGAACCGAATGTGATACTAAATGCTGTGTCACTTTCCACTGCCTAATAGTCATACATCCAACATTTAAAGATTTTATAAACCATATTGCAGGGGGGGTGTGGGCATATTCTTTCTCTCCTCTCTTTATGTATGAATTACTGGGCAGCTAGAAGCAAAAGAAGGAGCAGAGCGTCTCCTGCCCTTCTTCTTTGAGATGTTTAGTGCTATTTCACTATTTCACTTCAGGTTCCTTATTAGACACAGAGAAATTAATAGGGGGCAGGTTCAAAATTAGTTCCTATCAATTCAGTTCGAATCCTCTCCATTAGGTTAATCAATCATCTTCTTTTACTTTATCAATAATGTATATATTATTGATAACAGAATAGAATAATGTAAATCATTCTTCAACTCTATTATTGTAATATAGGTATAATCTCTTTTTAGTTTAGTGCCACATGGGTCTTTAATAGCATTTATAAAGAAATACCAACCACTTCCTTTCTGACATCCCAGCTAATGGATAACTTTATATGGGATTATAAATTCTTAGAGTAGGAAAGGACCATTAAGATCTCCTTAATCTCCTAACATATAAATCTGTTCTGTATTATCTTTGCCAAGTGACCCTTCAGCCTTTGCTTAGAGTCTAATAGTGCAGAACTCATCACCTCATGAAGCAGGCCATTCATTGCTTAGAAAATTCTTTTTTTTTTTTAATTACAGTATAGTTGATTTACAATGTTGTATTACTTTCAGGTGTACAGCAAAGTGATTCACTTATACATACACATATGTTCATTCTTTTTTAGATTCTTTTCAGAAAATTCTAATTGTTAGAAAATTAGTCCTTACATTGAGCCAAACTGTGCTTCCTTATAATTTCCAATGGTAGTTCCTAGTTCTGCCCTCTAAGATCCCAAAATATAACTACTCTCTTCCATTTACTTAATGTATTAGGGACCTTTCCATGTTAAATATCTCAAATTAAGATTTTTTAATGATTATGAAGTATCATTTATTATTCCATCTTGATAATTAGCTTATGTCCATTTTCATTAGTAATGCTGCAGTGAAC
The DNA here is from genome assembly GCF_011762595.2 of Tursiops truncatus. Taxonomy (NCBI): domain Eukaryota; kingdom Metazoa; phylum Chordata; class Mammalia; order Artiodactyla; family Delphinidae; genus Tursiops; species Tursiops truncatus. Next base: position 158,081,899 of record NC_047034.1, on the reverse strand, counting down.
ATTCTGGTTCATAAATGTTTATGTACAACTCTTATTTCTATAGGATGAATGCCTAGAAGTGGAATTGCTGGGTAAAGTATATAAACATTTTTAAAACTTTCATTACATGTTACCAGATTGTCCTGCCCAAAAAAATTGTATTAATTTTTGTCACCAATTTGACAGGTAAATTTTAACATTTTTTTTAATAATTAATGAGGTTAAACATTTTTCACATGTTTCTTGGCAATTTATATTTAATCATAATTTCTTAAAATTATCTAATATCTAGTCCATATTCCAGTTTCCCCTGTTTTCCCAAAAATGTCTTCTTGTAAATTGTTCAAACAAGATCTAATCAAGGTTCATGTGTTTAGTTATTGTCTCTTTAGTCTCTCTTAATCTAGGTCACTTGGTTTGTAGTTTGTCCCACCTTCTGAATTGCGTCTGATTGTTTCCTCCTGGCGTTGTTTAACTTGTTCCTCCATCCCCTATATTTCCTGTAAACTGGAAGTTGGGTCTAGAGGAGGGATTAGATTCAGACTAAGCGTTTAAAATAAGCTGGAATAATTCATAGGTACCATTGTGTGTTCATCCCATATCAGATAAGGAGGCACCACCTAATGACAGATTGTTCTACTAATAGTGATGCTAAGTTTGATCACTTTGTTAAAGTGTTAACTGCCCTATCTTTCCATTCTAAGGTACATTTTCCCCTTTGTAATTAGTAAGTCATCTGTGGGGTGATTCCTTGGTACCATTTGAATATCCTGTTCCACAACAATTGTTCACCTAATGGTTTGAGCATTCATTGGTGATCTCTGCTGGAATCAGCTACTACACAGAGTTGCATAGAAAATGTTTGTTTTCTAAATATATCGTTTCTTCTACAAGTACTAGCTAGCATACTTGTATGAAGATTTCAATTTTTTTTTTAGTATCACTATTATCTCATGAATTAAAAAAAATCAATGTCTTCTAATCAATTATAGTCAGTATTCTTTTTGATGCTCAATTTGTCCCAGTTTTGACCAATGAGAAATCCTTCAAGCGGGCTCATGTGTTTTCTGACATGACCCGTTAGTCTTTTTTTTTTAATTGTGGTAAAAAAAAGTAACATAAAATTTACCATCTTAACCATTTTTAAGTGTATAGTTTAGTAGTGTTAAGTTTATTCACATTGTTGTAAAACAGATCTCTAGAACTTTTTTATCTTGCAAATCTCAAACTCTATACCCGTTAAAAAATAACTAGCCTTCCCCTGCCACTCCCCCAAAGCCCCTGGTAATCACCATTCTACTTTTTTTTGAAAAATAAATTTATTTATTTAATTTATTTTTGGCTGCATTGGGTCTTCATTGCTGTGTGCGGGCTTTCTCTAGTTGTGGTGAGTGGGGGCTACTCTTCGTTGTGGTGCGCGGGCTTCTCACTGCGGTGGCTTCTCTTGTTGCAGAGCATGGGCTCTAGGCTCGCGGGCTTCAGTAGTTGTGGCACACAGGCTCTAGAGCACAGGCTCAGTAGTTGTGGCGCACGGGCTTAGTTGCTCTGCAGCATGTGGGATCGTCCCAGACCAGGGCTGGAACCCGTGTCCCCTGCATTGGCAGAGGGATTCTTAACCACTGCACCACCAGGAAGTCCTCAGTGGGCCTTTTTAATTTGGATATATATTTCTCAGTTCTGAGAATTTCTTATATTTCTTTGATAATTGTTTCTTCTCTGTATAATCTACTCTCACTTTAAGAAATTCCTAATAGTTAGATATTGAACTTCCAAGGATTGATCTTCTATGTCTCTTACTTTTTCTTTCCCTTTTCTGTCTCTGTCTCTTTATTCTATTTTCTGGGATATTTTCTATTCTTATTAACTTCTTTATTTTTACATTCACATTTATGACTTCTAAGAATTCTTTCCTGTTTTGTTTTTTTTTTTATGTTCTTATTTTATGAATTTCTTACCTCTCTCAAGATATTTTTTCTCTCTTGAGTTTTAATTGAAATACAATAAACTGCACAAACTTAAAGTATACAGTTTGTTGAATTTTGACATATGTAAACACCCATGAAACTATCACTGCAATCAAGAAAAACATACTGTAACACCCCAAAATTTCTTCGTGCCCTTTTGTGATTCCTTCATCCTGCCTTTCCTTGCTCCCTCCACTCCCCAGGCAACTGCTGAGCTGCTGTCACTGTATACTCTTTTTTGAGCCTGGCTTCTTTCTTAAAACATAATTATTTTGCAGTTAATCATTTTCTTGGTAGTTTATTCCTTTTTATTGCTGAGTAGTATTCCATTATATAGATATACCACAGTTTGTTTATCCATTCATCTAATGATGGGCATTTGGATTGTTTCCAATTTTTGGCTATTTAAATAAAGCTGTTATAAACATTCATGTACAAATCTTTGTATGGATATGCTTTCAAATGACTGGGTCATACAGTAGGTATGTTTAACTTTTTGAGAACCTACCAAACTGTTTTCCAAAGTGGTACCATTTTATATACCCACCAGCAGTGTATGAATTCCAGTTACTCCCATCTTTACCAAGATTGTTGCTAGTATATGGAAATTCAGTTGATATTTGTACATTTTTATTAGAAACAGGTATTGGGTTTTATTAAATACTTTCTCTGCATCTACTGAGATAATCATATAATGTTAGAGAATTGTATTATTTGATTTTCCAGTATTAAACCAATCTTGCATTCCTGGTCTTAAGCATTCTGCACTTGGTCTTAAAGTATTATCCTTGTACTAATAGTGTTGGGTTGATTTGCTAAAATTTTGTTATGAATCTATCTTCATAAGGGATATGGTCTGTACTTTTCTTGTAATTTCTTTGTGTCGTCTTGGTAGCAGAGTAATGGTGGCCTCACAGAGTGAATTGGGAAGTATTTCCACCTCTTCAATTTTTTGGAAGAATTTGTATAATAGAAGAACTGGTATCTCTTTTTGGGTGAGCTTTGGTAGTCTTTCAAGGAATTTGTTTATTTCATCTAAGTTATTAAATTTATTGGCATTAAGGTTAATAATACTCTGTTATTAACCTTTTATATAGTATCTAGTGATACCATCTTTCCCATTTTTAGTATTGGTCATTTGTGTTTTCTCTCTTCCAATCAGTCTGGCTAAAACTTTATCAACATTATTATTTTTCTTTTTTAAAAAAACAGCTTTTTCATTGATTTTTCTCTGTTTTTCTGTTTCATTAATTTCCATTCTGTTATATTTTTTTGTGTGTGGTACGTGGGCCTCTCACCACTGTGACCTCTCCCGTTGTGGAGCACAGGCTCCGGACGTGCAGGCTCAGCGGCCATGGCTCACAGGCCTAGCTGCTCCACGTCATGTGGGCTATTCCCGGGTGGGGGCACGAACCTGTGTCCCCTGCATCAGCAGGCGGACTCCCAACCACTGTGCCACCAGGGAAGCCCCCATTCTGATATTTATTACTTCCCTTTTTCTGCTTACTCAGAGTTTCATTTGCTCTTCTTTTTCTAGTTTCTGTAGACGGTTGCTAAGATCATTCATTTGAGACCTTTCTTTTCCAATTTAGTGAGGGATGTTAGGAGCAAGAAGAGATAAACTCATGCAGTCAACCTGTTATATTTATCTGGAAGTATGCATTAACTTTTTTTCTTTTTTTAAATCAACTTTAATGTGGTATGTTTTACATGCAATAAAATGTACCCATTTTAAGTGTACTTGGTGAGTTTTGACAGAACTATGCACTTGTGAGATCATCACAGCAATCAAGCTTGATAGAACATTCCCACCACCCTAAAAATTTCCCTTGTGTTCCATCCCAGTCAATCTGTCCCTGCCTCCACTTCAGCTCTAGGAAAGCACTGATTTCTTTTTGGTCATTATAGATTAGATTTGTCTTTTCTAGAGTTACATATAAATGGAATCATGCAGTATGTGCTCTTTTGTGTTTGGTTTCTTTTAACTTGGAGTAGTTTTTTAAAACAACAAGAAACAACTCCATGTTGTTGCATGTATGTTCTATACATCCACTGCTGAATTTTTCCTTGTATGAATATACCACAGTTTAATCATTTGTTGATGGACATTTCTGTTTCTAGCTTTTGATTATTATGAATAAAGCATCTATAAACATTCATATATGGGTTTTTTGTGTGAACATGTGTTCATTTCTCTAGGGAAAATAATTAGGAGTGAAATTGCTGAGTCATTTAGTATGTGTTTTTTTAACTGTATTGGAAACTTCCAAACTGTTTTCCAAAGTGATTATACTATTTTATGGCTTTTTTAAGGCAAAGGTTAGGTTCTTTTTTTTTAATATGAATATCTAAGTGTTCTAATACCATTTATTGAAAAAATTATTCTTTCCATGTGTTTATTTCTGACTTCTCTATTCTGTTCCATTAATATATGTGTATTTTCTTATGTCAATATTACACTGTCTTGATTACTGTAACTTTATAGTAAGTCTTAAAATTGTTTGGTCCTTTGGATTTCCATAATTTTTTAAAATCAATTTCATCTTGTCAATTTGTTAAAAAAAATACCTGTTGGGTATTTCACTGGGATTGTGTTGAATCTGTAGAACAATTTGGGGAAAGTTGATATCATAACAATATTGAGCCTTCCAGTCCATGAACAGGATATAGTTCTCAATTTATTTATGTCTTTAATTTCTCAGCAGTTTTTTGTACAGGTCTTGTACATATTTTGTTAAATTAATTCATAAGTATCTTATGCTTTTTTATGGTATTGTAAGTGATACTTTTTAATTTTCAATTTCTAGCTGGTCATTGCTAGCATATAGATATACAGTTGATTTTTTATGTTGACCTTGTGTCCTACAACCATGCTAAGTTTTTCTATTACTTTTGGTAACTTTTTAATAGACCCCTTAGAAGTTTCTTTGTTAACATGACTTTATCTGCAAATAAGGACAGTGTATTTCTTCCTTTCCAATCTATAAGCCTTTTTTATTTCTTGCCTTACAGCACTGACTAGGATCTCTAGTACATTAAGTATGATATTAGATGTAGATTCATCATAGATGCTCTTTATCAGGTGAGGAAGTTCCCCTTCTATTTGTAGTTTGGTGGGAGTTTTTATCATGAATGAATGATGAACTTTGTCAAATGAATTTTCTGCATTTATTTGGATCATATTGTGTTTCTCCTTTATTTTGTAACACAGTGTACTACATTTATTACTTTTTTTTGACTGTTAGGCCAACTTGCATTCCTGGGGTAAAGTCACTGGGTCTTGATGAATTATCCTTTAGTCAATTTGCTAGTATTTTTAAGGGTTTTTATGTCTTGTTTATGAGGAATATTGGTCTTCAATTTTTCTTGTATGTACTGTCTTCCTCTGGTTTAAGTATCATGGTGATGCTGGCTTCATAAATTTAGTTGGGAGTTGTTTTCTCCTCAGTTTCTCAGTTTGTGCAGGATTGGTATTGTTTCTTCCTTTAAATGTTTGGTAGAATTTACCAATAAAGCCTGGAGTTTTCTTTTTGGCAAGGTTTGTAACTACAGATGTAATAGATACCGGGCTTTTCAGAATTTCTTTATCTTGGTAATTTGTGTCTTACAAGGAATTTGTCCATTTTATCTAAGTTGATGAATTTATTGGCATAAAATTATTCATTAAAAATTTCCTTATTATTCCTTTAATTACTGTAAGATCTGTAGTGATGTTCACTGTTTCATTTCTAATATTGGTAATTTGTCTTTTTTTCCTTAAACAAATCTAGTTAAAGGTTTATCAATTTTACTAATTTTTTCCCCAAAGTAAGTTTTTAGTTTCATATTTCTATGTTGTTGGCTATTTTCTTTTCTTCTCTTTATTATTTCTTTCCCATTTACTTTGGCTTTAATTTGTTCTTGTTCTCTAGATTTTTTTTTTTTTTGTGGTATGCGGGCCTCTCACTGTTGTGGCCTCTCCTGTTGCGGAGCACAGGCTCCAGACACGCAGGCTCAGCAGCCATGGCTCACAGGCACAGCCGCTCCGTGGCATGTGGGATCCTCCCGGACCTGGGCACGAACCCACGTCCCCTGCATCGGCAGGCGGACTCTCAACCACGGCGCCACCAGGGAAGCCCCTCTCTAGATTTTTAATGTGGAAACTTATGTCATTGATTTGAGACCTTTCTAAGTCTCAAGTTTCCCTTTAAGTGCTACTTAGGTGCATGTCACAAATTTGATGTGTTTTCATTTTCATTTGGTTCAAAGCAATTTCTAATTTCCCTTGTGATTTCTTGTTTGACCTGTGGGTTATTTAGAAGTGTGTTGCTTAATTTCCAAATATTTAGGAGTTTTCGGCTATCTTCCTATTATTAATTTCTAGTTTAATTCTGTTGTGGTTAGAGAATATACTTGGTGTGATTTCAATCCTTTTAAATATACTGGGGCTTACTTTATAGGCCAGCATATGGTCTATCTTGGTGAATGGTCCATGTGTACTTGAAAATGTATATTCTGATGTTGGTAGAGTGTTCTATAAATTTCAATAAGGTTTTGTTGGTTGATGGTAGTTATCAATTCTATATCTTTACAGATTTTCTCATTAAAAGAAGAGTTCATATCTTCAACCCTAGTTGTGGATGTTTTTGTTCCTCCTTTCAGTTCTGTCATTTTTGCCTCATGTATTTTGAAACGCTGCCATTAGATGCATATACATTTAGCAATACTATGTCCTCGTGAAGAATTGACCCCTTTATCATTATGAACTGTCTCTTTTTACTCTTAGTAATATTCCTTGTTTTAGAGTTTAATTTGTCTGATTTAAATAGCCATTCAAGCTTTCTTTTGACTAGTGTTTGCATGATATGTTTTTTTCATCCTTTTACTTTTAAACTATCTATATGTTTAAAGTGGATGTCTTGTAGACAGCATATAGTTGAGTCTTGTTTCCCCCTGGTCTCACAATCTGTCTTTTAATTCAAGTGTTAGTCCAGTCACATTTAATGTAATTATCGGTTGGATTTAAATCTACCATCTTACTACTTGTTTTCTATTTGTCTATATGTTCGTTGTTTCTTCTTTCATCTTTTCCTGGTTTTTTTTTTTTTGAGTATTTTTTAGTATTCTGTTTTATCTCCATGCTTGACTTATTACCTATACCTCTTTGTTTTATTTTCAGTGGTTGTTCTAGGGTAGTAGTTCTCACAGTTTCTGGTCTCAGGACTTGTTTACACTCTTCCAGATCATTCATACTCTTAAAAATTGAGGACCCCAAAATGTTTTTGTTTGTTTGCATTGTATCTATCTATGTGCAACCATATTAAAAGTTATAACTGGTAAATTGTTAAAATATTTATTAATATATTTTAAGATAATTCATTGCATGTTAACAATGTTTTTATTAAAAATAACTATAATTTTCAAAACAAAACCAAAAGTTTAGGGAGAAGAATGCATTGATTTACATTTTTGCAGATTTTTTTTAACATCTAGCTTAATAGAAAACTACCAGATTCTCATATGTGAATCTGCATTCCATATCATGTTGTGTAGCCTCTTGAAAACTCCCCAGTACACTTTTGAGAGATTGCAAGTAGTAAAAACAAATAACATCTTAGTGCTGTTATGAAAATAATTTTGATCTTGTGAAGCCTCAGAAGGGTGTTGAGGACTCCCACAGATCCTGGGACATACTTTGAGAACTGTTGCTCTATAGTTTACAATACAGATCTTTAACTTTAATCAGTCTACCTTCAAATAATATACCACTTAACATATCCTGTAAGGCCCTAACAATAGTACCCTTACAAATCTCCATTTTTTGTTACTGTTTTTATACATATATTATAAACTCTTCAATACATTATTGCTTTTACTTTATTTTTTTGTTTTCTTAAAATATTTATTTATCGATTTTGGCTGCTCCAGGTCTTAGTTGTGGCACGTGGGATCTTCACTGCGGCATGCAGACTCTTAGTTGCAGCATGCAGACTCTTAGTTGCGGCATACACGTGGGATCTAGTTCCCTGACCAGGGATCGAACCCGGGCCCCCTGCATTGGGGGCACGGAACCTTACCCACTGGAACACCAGGGCAGTCCCTGATTATTGCTTTTACTTTAAACAGTTATCTTTTAAAGACACTTTTTAAATGAGAAAAGGGCTTTTGTATTTACTCACATATTTACCATTTCCAGTGCTCTTGATTCCTTTCCATCTCATATTTTCTTTTTTCCTGATGAACTCCTTTTAGTGTCTTATAGTGCAGGTCTGCTGTTGTGAAGCCTCTCTGCTTTTGTTTACTTATTTTATATTTGTTTTGCCTTCATTAAAAAAAAACTTTTTATTTTGAAAAATTATAAACTCATAGACTCATAAGAAGTTTTGAGTCTCACCTCAATTGTTTCCTTTCCCTTAGGGATTACAGTTCTGAGCAGTCTGAATATAGTTGTTTCATACATTTTGCCCAGTCTCTAGTTGCTTACAGTGGAGGTATGCCCATTCATTATGATTAGAAGTGGAAGTCTGCTTTGATTTTTACTGAAGACCATAAGCAGCAGTGATTATGTAAATTCTGTTTCTACATTTGCCATTACTGTTGAGAACATTCATACATTGTTCAATATCCCCCGTACAATACAACACTGCAGAAATGAGTTATATAATAATTCCTGTTTCTTTCTTTTGTTTTTTGCCTTGTATGCATGGAAAAAATCAGTCAAGATTTGTACTAGATCATCACACTTTTGTTGGCCTGGATGTTTGCATTCTGGCTTTCTACTTAATCTTTTTTTCCTTTTTTTTTGACCACACTATGCGACTTGTGGGATGTGGGATCTTAGTTCCCCGACCAGATATTGAACCCGGCCCATCAGCAGTGAGAGCATGGAGACCTAACCACTGGGCAGCCAGGGAATTCCCTATTCCTATTCTATTAATCTTTTTGTAAAAGCAATAGCCTATACCCCTGTAGCACATTTTTTTTTCTTTCCTTCCCTCTTCATTCCCTCCCCTGTATTAGGTAGTTTTTTGATTGCATTGAATAAAGACATTGTGATTGCCTTTAAGTAACTGAGTTTAAGGATTTACAGGAAAAGATGAAGATTAGAGGCTCAGCTACATAGCTTGGCCTCATAATAAAAAGAATCAACCATAGAGCCAGGCCCCTTCAGAAATGGATGCCTTTGTTTCCTTTTCAATAGGTTTTCCCTGCTGAGTTAGTGATTCTGGTACTTCTAATCTTATCTATCTCTATGACTAGTGCTTCTGCTGCTCTCTATTAGCTATCTCAAGTGTCTGTCCTCTCCTAGAGCCCTACCTCTGTGTGCTGTTCTCTCTCTTGTTCTCATTATTAAAGCTCACATTCACATTCCAAGGGAGAGTATCTGATTGATTCACTTAATGACCTGTTGGTGCCAGGCCAGATCTTAGGTCATTAGCCAGCAGAGAGAGTCTCTGTTCTTGGTCATGTGGTACAAAGTATGGTGATGTATAAGACCTGTCAGAAGGGCCATTGGCATAGCAAGCATTCAGCATTATTATTACTCCTCCTTTATAACAGCTGCATATTTATAGATTGTTTCGGTGAACCGCTGATCTCATCTCTGAAATGTTGAGGTTTTTTCCTCCTAATTTCATTCTTAGATGAATTTCATTCTTCGCCACAAAACAAAGGACAGTCTTCACCACCTTTTAGCCACAACTTAAAATAAACCCATCGTACTGATTGTTGATCCAAGAAAGCCCATCTGTTGGAAACTATGAAAAGAGAAAATTTAAATGTTTCTATTCTTGTTAGCATCTCTAAATTTGGAGGAAGAAGAGATTGAAGCTGTGAGCTGAAATAAGGTTTTTGGATTAATAGCCCCACATGGGTTTGAATCCTGGCTTTCCCATTTACTAGATGATAGATGAGTATCTTTTCTAAGCTTCAGTTTATTCATGAATAAAATGGAGATAATGGTATTTGCCTCATGTGGTTGTTAGGATTAAGTGATAAGATACATGGAAAGCAGTTAGCAAAGTGCCTGGCACATAATAAATGCTTGATAAATATTAGCTCCCATTATCTCTAGATCATTAACCCTTATTAATAATAAAGGTTACCCTGGTACATCAGTTAAGTTCTTAGTGCTAATGAAAACTAACATTTCTTGGTACATAAGCCGAGACAATAGTTATTGAGCCTTTGTTTACTCAGCGCTGTGCTGAGGTACCAACTGGATATACAAGACATATTGCAATGTGATTCTTGCTTTCTAATCCCCACAGTGAAATGTCAGTCCTAGAAAATTTTTCAGGAAACTCAACCCTATGATGGTATTCTGTTATTGGAATTTGGGCTCTGTCACTAGCTGTGTAACCTTGGACCAATTACTTCTCTGTGCCTCTTCATCTGTAAATTGGGGGAAATACCTCATAGGATTATTGTAAGGAATAAATATGTTAATATATGTAAAGCACATAGGATACTGCCTGATACATGGTAAATGCTGTATGTAAGTTGCTGCTGCTAGATTATGACGCCTAGCAGTTGAATACTTGAAGCCTCATTGGGCCTAATTGATCAGTCTTTTTCTTCTTTTAGTTTAAAGTGAATAGGTTTCTTTGTAGGAGGTTTATAGGTATATCTTTAGTCTCCATCGTCAGGACAGTTTTATAGAGTCTACGTGGTAAGAGATGAGTAAGCTGAAGGACATGGTCTACAGATAATCTTGTCGCATTTGAGACTGGACACCAGACTTTCCATATCTTGCCAGCCCTCCTTTGGTGATGCTTTGGCAAGAAAAATGTATCTTGAAATTCTTGGAAAGCTGATTTCTCACCATTGAAATGTCCTTTTTGTGGGGGCTAGAGGGAGGGGGATGCTAGTGATATGAAAGTATGGTAAAGGAAAAGCAATTTGAGTAGAGACCTTTGATTTTAGCTTAACAAATCAAACAGGCAAGGGATTTTCTAATCAAAAGCTACTTCTCTCTTAAAGGGAAAACTCATTTCTTTCTTTCTTTTTTTTTTTTTGTGGTACGCGGGCCTCTCACTGTTGTGGCCTCTCCCGCTGCGGAGCACAGGCTCCGGACGCGCAGGCTCAGCGGCCATGGCTCACGGGCCCAGCCGCTCCGCGGCATGTGGGATCTTCCCGCACCAAGGCACGAACCCGTGTCCCCTGCATCGGCAGGCGGACTTTCAACTACTGCACCACCAGGGAAGCCCAGGAAAACCCATTTCTGATTTGTATTTCCTTTTCAAGAAGTGAGATAATATGTTTTATTTCCATATTAGTGAGATTGAGCATCTTTTCATTACGTTTATTGATTACTTGTATTAGTTTTGAGAATTACCTATTCATGTCCTTGACCTCTTTTGTTTTGTTTGATGAGGAGACTTATCTTTGCAGAATAAGGACAGTAAACCCTTGCAAATACGTTTCAGGTACATTTTTCATTTTGTCAGTTGTCTTCTTTTACCCTTGGTTGTGCTTTTTTATTTTAACTGCATAGAAACATTTAATGTAATGAATCTATAAATTTTTGCTGAAAAGTATCATCTCATTATGGTTAGAGAATTTCTGCTGAGTGTTATAAAGCATGTCATAGTTTATATGTAGACTGATCCACTTAATAAGCATTTTTTCCTTATAAATAGGTGATTGATTGTCACAGGCTTTGAAGAGTCTTTGCAAACTAACATAGTCCCGAGGCTGTAACACCATAATAATAATAGCTACCACTTACTGCACACTGCCTGAGTGCCAGAAGATATGCTAGGTCTTTTATGTACTATATCCCTAATATTTAAGTTCAAGCAAAATATTATTATTGTCCACATTTCATAGATAAGAGGAATGATTTACCCAGGGTTACAGAGCTAGTTAGTGGCTGGATTGGAATTTTAACTCAAGTCTGCCTAAACTCCAAAGTATATACTTTTTCTACAGAGTTGGGCTTCTTGAGGCTTCAAATAAATTATACTGGTCCTAAAAGTTAAGTAAGTATCTTCTACCAGAACATGAAAAGATGGTCTGTCGCCTAGTTTGACAGCTCTTGGTTCCTGAGAGCAGGGTAGATACGATAATGAGAAGTATGTAAACCAGCTGAAAGAAGGGTCTCCACTGTCTAGGGCAGAGGTTTTCAAAATGTGGTTCCCAGACCAGCAGCAGCAGTAGCATCACTTGGGCATTTGTTACAAAAGCAAATTCCCATGTCCCACTCCAGACCTACAGAATCAGAAACTGGGGTTGGGGCCCAGCAACCTGTTTTATATTTGCAGCTGATTATGATGCATGTTAAAATTTGAGAGCCACTGGTCTAGGGGAATTATTCTCTCTAACCATAATTTTTGGCTTTGTGAGCTTCAGCCGAATTCTCAGCCCTTAAGTGCAAAATAAGCATTATCAAATAGTGGCAAAAGTATGGAATCTAAAAAGAGCCAGTTTTTAGTCCAGTTTAATAATCATTTAAGGCAAGTTCACCTCCCTGAGCCATAGTTTCCCATCTCTAAAATGATTTTAATAAAAATCTATCTCCCGGGCTTCCCTGGTGGCGCAGTGGTTGAGAGTCTACCTGCCGATGCAGGGGACATGGGTTCGTGCCCTGGTCTGGGAAGATCCCACATGCCGCGGAGCGGCTGGGCCCATGAGCCATGGCCGCTGAGCCTGCGCGTCCGGAGCCTGTGCTCCGCAGCGGGAGAGGCCACAACAGTGAGAGGCCCGTGTACCGCAAAAAAAAAAAAAAAAAAAAAAAAAAAAAAAAATCTATCTCCCTACAAGATATTTTTTTCAGAATTAGTAAGATAACATGTATAGTGCCTAGCACCTTGCCTGGCTCCCAGGTGTTTGAGAAATTGCCTCCAGTTATTTTTCTTGCTAAGCAAAAAGCCCCTACCCGCCTTCTATTCTCAACTTCTCTTGTTTCTTGAATGTATTTTGCTGTCTTGTGTCTCTGGGCCTTTCTATTAGCTATTTCTACTGGATATCCCTACCTCCCACCCCTCCCACTAACGTCTATACATCCTTTAGATCCCTGCTTATAATTTACTTCCCCTGGAGGGGACTTTCTCTAACCCCCACTCCCCAGTCTCTGTACTCATAGCAGCATGTATTTCTCCTGTCACTACATATCAAAGTTTTTGGAAACTGATTTTTGCCCAGTTTTGCAAAGTTTTTGCCCGTCTTCTGTATAAACTTCATTGGGCAGGTCCAGTGTCTTGTCTGTACCATATTCTAGGACCCAGTAAAGTTTCTCACACATTATAGGAGCTAATAAATTAATGTTGAATGAATGAATGGTGGCTGTCATTATTGCTGCTTCTTCATCATCATATCATCCAAGAGCAAGCTCTCTTCTCTGGCTTATAGTTTCTGTGCTGACTGCTTGTGATAATCATAAATAGATAGTATTAGGACCAGTGCCTGTTTTCTCCTTCCCTGAAAGTACATGTTTTGACCTAGGCTGACACGGTAGTTCACTGAGCTGCTTCCTAACCACTGATCTCTCTGTATCACAGGTACCTTGGGGGAGCTGTGTGCCTTGATGGGTCAAGTTCATCACATGCAGAACCCAAAATGGCAGCATCCTTCGGACCTCACCAGGCGGTGAGTGGGTGTTTAGAAGAAGGAAGAAAAGGGTAGAATTTTGCTACAGGAGAAATGTGGTAGGGCTTTGGTAGGGCTGTAATTATTGTTTAATTCCAGAGGTAGAAAAAGAAGTGATATAGTATAATAGAATAAGAATTGGACTGAAATTCAGGAAACCTGGGATCTAATACTGGCTTTGCACTTTTTAACTAGCTATGTGATTTTGATCAAATCACTTCATTTCTCTGGTCCTCACGACAGTAAAATTAAGATATTGGACTAATTGATGTCAAAGAGCCTTTCTAGTCCTGAAATCTTCTGGTTTCTTGATGTAGTGTGGTTTTACAGATTTATTCAGTTACTTGATCCAATTATTCAGAGACCTTGGAGTCATCTGTGATTCCTTTCTCTCTTATTCCATAGTCAGTGCATTAGCAAATTCTATAAGCTCTACGTATAATATATCCAAAACCTGATCATTTCTCAATCATTTTCACTTGGATTGTTGCAAGTCTCCTAAATGGTCTCCCTACTTCTGCCCTTGCCTGTCTACTGTTCTCAACTCAAGCAGCCAGAGAAATTCTTTGAAAGCATAAGTCAGATTCTCTTTTCTTTGCACAGAGTTTTCCAGTGGCTTCCCATCTCCATGATCACAAGTGCCTCTATGTTTTGGTCTAGGCTGACTTGGTTAGCTCACCACCCTCATCTCCTCTACTATTCACTTTGCTCACTCTGCTCTAGTCACACTGGATTCCTTGCTATTTCTGTTTTTCATACTGTTTAGTTTATTTATTTATTTATTTTTGGCTGCATTGGGTCTTCGTTGCTGTGCGCGGGCTTTCTCTAGTTGCAGCGAGCGGGGGCTACTCTTCATTGCGATGCTTGGGCTTCTCATTGCGGTGGCTTCTCTTGTCATGGTGCACAGGCTCTAGGCGCACGGGCTTCAGTAGTTGTGGCTCACGGGCTCTAGAGCGCAGGCTCAATAGTTGTGGTGCACAGGCTTAGTTGCTCTGCAGCATGTGGGATCTTCCTGGACCAGGGATCGAACCGGTGTCCCCTGCATTGGCAGGTGGATTCTTAACCACTGCGCCACCAGGGAAGTCTCTCCTTGCTATTTTTCAAGTATGTCAGACGTACTCCCACATCAGGGCCTTTAAACTTAGTGTTTTCTTTATAGTTGCCAAAATGACAGCAGTACTCGGAAAGGCAGTGTTGTGTAATAGTTATTAAATTCTGCAGTCAGATGTGAATTCAAATCCAGGCTCTTCTTCTTACTCCACTCTACGACCTTGGGGAAGTTATTTTACCTGAGGCTTAGTTTCCTATCCTGTATAAGGAGTTAATGAGAGTACTTTTCTGGTAGGATTGTCATTAGGATTAAATGGTGTGAGATGTTTAAAGAATTCAGCAAGTATTTGCATATAGGGCTAGATAAATACCAAGTACTGTTAAAATTATTTTCAACCTGGGCTATTCCCCATAATCACCTATGGAGATGTCTAAAAATACAGATGTCCAGGGCTTGACTCAAGGGATTCTAAATTATTAAGTCTAAGGGTGGAGAGAGGGGCCAAGAATCTATATCTTTACATTAAAGCTTCCCAGGTGGTTATTAGGACAAGCTGGAGTTGAGAATGGGGTGAAATTATCTCAGAGGGTCCTGCTCAGAACCCCAGCCCAGTACACAACTAAAGGAGGCTCTCAAGAAACTTTGAGTCTGTTCAGTTTCTAAACTTGCAGTGTGATTCTCACGTGATGCTTACCTTCTCTGGGAATTTTATTCTAATTTTAACTGCTGTGTCCTGAGCAACCTTGAGCTGTGTCAGACAGTGAAGTCCTGTTGGAGGTACAGGTCTGATGCAAGCAATAAAATATAGATCCTGTTCTAAATGTTTCCAGAGGGAGAAAATGGGTTTTTCCTGCTTAAACATTATTATACATTATACATTGGGTTTTCTTAGAACATTCATGTATATGGACCATATCACCATAATACCTGTATGGGAATTAGGTGGCTTTGGAAATTGGAAGGAAATAGAACTTATAGTGTGACTTTCATATAAGGAAAATAATATAAAATTTCTAAAATTATGAGAATCGAAATATAAAATGAATATCCAATTTCCAAAAGTAACAGTATTCTTTAAATAGTTTTCTTGGCCTTTTTTGTGTACAAATAACCATTCCAGCTGAAACCCTCATCTGTCCTCTTTTTATTTTCCCTTTCTGCTGATAGAAACTACGCCCGGTTCCGACAGAAGTCTCTGCAAAGATACAGTCTGACTCAGTGGGTTGACCAGAACATGCGAAGCCACCATCGGTTCCAGCGTCTACCAGATTTCCCGTACAGTCCATTTGTCTCCTCCCATCAGCAGTGAAGGTCCCTATCCAGGGTCCTGTCCAGAGCAGCGTCTCATCTTCTGCTGTTTTGTGCTTTGTAGATTTTGAAATTTATTTTTCACAACATTTTAATTTAAAGAACTCGTCACCTTTTGGAAATGCCCATTGCTGACTTGAAATTTTTTGTATAAGGTCCTTCCTGTTTATGTGTGTGTATGCATTTAAGCAGTGTTGAGTTGATAATAGTTTTAATTTTTTAATTTAAATTGAAGGTGGCTGCCGCCTGAAAGCCGGCATTAAGTCAAAACACCCAGGATCAAGCAAAACACCCACCTCTATGCAGAGGTGAAGTCTACTTCTGGTGCCCAAAAGAAATCATCTTTTAATCTCCTATGAGGAAGAGATTCTTTATCAGGCTGCAAGCCAGTGTTAATTATTGCTGATGACTTATAAATGGATACAAGTCACTTTTAACAACGCCTCTTACCTTTTTTATTTGAATCTCCGAATACCTGTCAGTATTTTAAAGTTGGTAATCCAGGACATCTGAAGTAGTTGAAAGGACAAATTAGAAGTGTAAATCTTTTCTTCTTTTTGTACCTACTAGCTGCCTTTATTTTTTGGCTTTTTTTTTCATTCTTCATTAAATTTATTTTGCACAATAGTGTTTACAAATCTTGTACATCTTAACTCTAACAGAAGACTGGTGACTAACAACCCCTGTTGATTTGTGATCTTGTGACTGTCTGCCTTCTCTGCCTTTCTTCAAGGATATTCCTTCTTTTTTCCCCAGTGAACTTAGGGCTCTACTGGCATATTCCTGTATCCTGTTAGACATAGATATGCCTCTTAAGAACAGCCTTACTGTGCTTTTTATTGAAGAGCCACCCACCCAGAGTCTTGACTCTAGGACAGGCCAGAAAGCAGTGCTATTGAGAGGTGTCAGTTGGTCTTCAGTTTCATCTGCTGAACTCCAGTTCAAGTATGAGTTGACGTGTTAGTGAGCTTCCATCCTGTGGGAGAGACTTTGGAGAAGCTGTCTTTTGTCTCCATTATTAGTTAATAAGAGGTGCCTTTTGATCCAGGATCTCCTTACTTGGTCAAACCTCTGATGTACAGTTTTACAAAACTACTAAAGTGAATCTAAAATAGTTTTGATTAAGCCTGTGCACAAAGCATTACCGGATCTTAAGGGTAATGCTATATGCAGTTATCTTAATGGATGTCTTAGTAGTTTGTTATTCTCTTTACAGACAGCTCTAGACATCTATTGGGAGATTTTGCAGTCTGGCATTTGTGCTGTTGTTCACTCTGTGTGACGGTTGTACCTAGTTGCTATAGCACACAGCCTGTGATACTGGGCTCATTGCCTCTGTCTGGTTTTGTTGTTCCATCAGCCCCATCTTTGTATGCAAGTAACCCATCTTAAACATCCTACCCTGCTTTAGAAACTGATTTGGGAGAAACTTGGTCATAGTTACCAGTAAACTTAGATGGATATCCCTAAGTGTTAACTATTTCTATCCAGTCAAGGATTCTCTTTTCCTTCGACATCTGGTTTAGAGTCTGGGACCAAAATGCAAAGGAGAAGTTCTGTTCAAAGGCAAGAGTCAAAATCTGTTATTTCAGTTGGCATTTCCTATATCAGTCACTTCTCCAGGTTTCCGTAAATTAGTATGATGGAGTGGGACAAACATCCACCTTTGGAACTATAGCATAGTTAGAATTAATTGTTGCTGGAATAATTAGCATTGCAGCTGTCTTGTTCCCCACAGATAGCCAAGGAGTAAAGGGACAGCCTTTTGCTTAGGCAAAAGTCTAAGACTCATGTTCCTGCCTCCCTGGTACAGGAGGGTTTAAGACTGATGTGTAATGGGAGCATCGCCTTTGCCAAATCAAATGAGTGATGGGTTAACGAGAAAATGTGACAATCACATTTCCTCTTTGCTCAGATAATTCTGTTTTTCAAGCTTTAGCAGCTTAATTAAATCTGTTGGACTGGGGGAGGAGAGAACTGTTCCCTAGCGGTTAACATGGTATTCTTTAAGAAGAAAAACAAAGCCAAAGAAAACTCATTATCAGGCATGTTCGCCTTAAAGACGGTAGTGGGTAGAATCTGGAGTTTTAATCTGTTTTTAAAAGCTACATATCTCACATTTAGTGTTGGCCTCTAAGTCTAATTTTCATGTAGAATTCTTGCCGTGTTTTATTTACATAAGCGTTGTGTGCATTTAACTGCCTACCTAGCTTTCTTTATCTGTGATGACATTCTCGCCACGGGGGTCTTGACAATGCAGAGTAGGAATGTGCTGTTTACATAGTTTACTTGTATATAAAGAGCCTGAAATAACCTTAGTTTTGCATCTAATGCAGGCCCCAGTTTACTTTGGTTGTTGTCAGGATCAATTATGAAAGTGAAGTTTGGTGCCTCCTCTTTATCATGTATTTCTCCTTGTAGCAGTTGTATTTAATGTCATTGCAAAGAAATAAAAGTTCTTGTCGGTGGCTTATGTACCGTGGCCGTCTATTGCGGGCTCTGAAGGAGGGCTTCTTCCTTCTTTGTGCAGGTAGGTTAGTGGGGTGTGGGAGGGGCGGCAGTTAGTAGAATGTGGTACCGGGGAGGCGAGGGTGTGTGCTCCCTGTTCTTTTGAGGGTAAATTACAGTGTTAAGAAAGGCGTTCCAGCAGTTAAGAAATGTTGAAATTGATTGGGATTAGCAGCTACATATAGTGCACATCAGGAGCGTGACATAGGGAGAGCCTTAAATATCACTGTGCTTCTGTTTTTGCAGAGGGGGAAAATGGCTCAGCCCCATCACACAGACACTGCCTCGCATTCCTTCCTGTGGCTGATGGCTGACCCCTGTGTCTCTCTGCCTCTCCAGAGCCAGCACTGATAAGGAAGAAACTGAGCTACCTGGGGCATTCTCCCTTTGAAAGGGATGTGAGAAACCAGAATTGATAGTTGTTCTTAACCCAACTTCTCCAGAAATTGTTCCTAGAACCTGGGGTGAAGGTTGGATAAGTGTGGGTAGATGTGGGAGACAGCGTTAGATCACTTTTGTGAACCGAAGCTTCTTAGACTCACCCCAGGAGCAAAGATGAAAAGGAAGGCAGTAAGAGCTTGTCACCTGTATTAGCCAATGCTTTACAGTCTCAGCTTGTGCTGAGACATTAAGTAGCAACATACTTGGATAGGCTTCTCTGTCCTGCTGTCCTGTAAGTTTTGTGGGGTTTTTTTGCGGTACGCGGGCCTCTCACTTTTGTGGCCTCTCCCTTTGCGGGGCACAGGCTCCGGACGCGCAGGCTCAGCGGCCATGGCTCACGGGCCCAGCCGCTCCGCGGCATGTGGGACCCTCCCAGACCAGGGCACGAACCCGTGTCCCCTGCATCGGCAGGCGGACTCTCAACCACTGCGCCACCAGGGAAGCCCTGTCCTGTAAGTTTTTAACATGTAGCCTACAGTCCAGGTGAAAGCCTCAATATAAATTTTCTAAATACTCAGCTGTTTAATATTCTTGTCTGAATCCGAGGGTCCCTTGACCTATACATACACATATCCATTTTGTCCTCTCAGGTGTAGGTGTTCCTTTGTCCAGTAATTGCTTATTTCCTTTTTAGCAATGTGTTATTGTAGGCCTCAAAGGTTTCAGAGACTAGGCTGGATTCTCTGAGCTGGTGGCGTCCTTTACCCTCAGTTCGTTTTATGTTGTGGAGAAGTGAGGAGGAGGAGAAATGGACCTTCTCTAAAAGCTCATTCTCTAAACAGCCTGTTGTGAACTTTTACGGGAAGAAAAAGTCCCAACCACCTAAAACTAGAAAGCAGAGTTTCCTGCTTTTCTAAGAGAAAACAATTATTCCTAAGCTGATTCTAGGGTATGCTTGTTTTGTAGGCCAGAGCACCTGTCAGGAAAAAAATGTCCACTTGTCACAGGAAGTATCAACTGGCCAACGGTGGAATTCCTTAATTAAAAGCTCCCGCCCTGTCACTCCTCCCCACCTGTCTTCCCCCTATGACAACTGGAACATGCCACAGACAGAAAAATCTGACCCTCCCAGCACCCATTGGGAAGCGGTGGAATGTAATCTTTTGGACAACCTTTAAAGCCATCTAGTCCTGAAATGCTGTATCACTAAGGAATTATTTGTATACAAAGATCTCCTTCAATTCGGCTTCAAATAACATTTGAGGGTTTGGGAGTATTGTACCGATGGAGCTTGGGGGGTGGGATGTCCCATTTACAAAAGCATTTTGTTCTTGGAGGCTACTTTTTAAAAGCAAAATCCAAAATCTGTCAAATAGGTTTATAGAGGGTGAGAAAGTAGAAGTCTGAAACATTACGTGACTGGGGTGGTGAGATGTTAAATATTTCTGTAAAGGGTTGAACTAGAGATCATACAAGTGGGTTCGAAAGGAGGCCTACGCTGAAAAGCTGGGGTTGAGGGGACGACTGGAGAGAGGAAAGACTCGTGCCTCATAGAAACACCAGTCCTCCTTCCTTTCCGTAGACCCCGGGGTCTGTCTCCTGTCCCATAAGGAAACCCTTTGGCTCCTACTCTAGGTGGTGGGTGGGGTCTGGGAATCCTCTGTTCTTACCCCTTGGTTTTTGACAGATAAGGAGCCCAGGGCCCCATCAGAGAAGTAACTGGCCTGAGGGTCTCCTGCCTCAGTCCACCGTTCCTCCCACAGACCTGCTGTGGTCTTGCAGGGCAGGTCTCTCAGTCTCAGACAACTTGCCTGAGCCCTTCCCAAGCTGTGGGGAATCTGCAGATCTAAGTGAGGGGTGAAGAAAGGACCACAGCCCAAGTCACAGCCGTAGGCTTCCACTGTGTCACTAGTTGATTCGGGAAGAGTTCAGTTGTAGAACTTGGGGGTTTAGGGAGGTGATTAAAGGGAATGGTGTTTAGTGAGGCGTGTTGTTCACTCCACTCCCCTCATTCCCTAAGATGATGTGCTACAGGCACAGATAAGGTAAAGACAGCAAACTCCCATTAGCGGCACTCCCTGGACCCCACTGACAGCTGTTTACACCTGATGCTGACTTGGAGTTTCTCCATCATCTGGCACTAAACAGGCACAGAGGACCTGGGAAGTACCTCTCTGAGGTTTGGCTGGCAGTTCTGCGTGCTAATCGATTACCCACTCTCCCACCCAGCCTGTAAGACCTGCTCCCCTCTGCTCTCAGAACCTTCCAGAACAGCCTACCCTAAGCCCCACTCACCTGACATTTCCTAAGCTCCTCCCGGCTCTGGACAGAAATGTTCAAGGTGCCCCATTTACTGGTTTGCTCATTGGCTAATGGCATCATTCCTCTACCTTTCAGCCTGCTGCGGGATCAGAGTGATGTTCCTTTAACATCCCCGAACAGCATGCTGTGAATCCTGAGCTGCAGCAGGCAGCTTCTGCAGTCCCGCTTTACTTCCCCTTCATGCTGGGAGAAGCAGGACTGCATTCCCTTTGGCCAGGAAAAGCACCAACCCTATCCAGAGGGGAAAACCCTTTGTTTTAAAAACTGAGCTCCAGCCTGCATACCTATGCGGTGAGGCAGCCCAAGCTCGGTTTTGGGGGGGGGGGGGGGGCTCAGTAATGGGATGATAGAGCAACTATTTTCTCCTCTTACACGTGCACCCCCATCTGTTAGAGATTTCCCTTCCAACTCCAGCTTGGCTGGCAGGCTTGTCCCTAAGAAGCTGCAGGCCAAAATGGAGAGAACTGACTCCCTCCTCCACACGTCCTGATTTGCTGCCAACTGCCAGAAAAAGAGGGCAACACTTGGGCATTTACCAGAAGACGAGGATGTGCCTTTTCATATGTCTTTTTATTTTACATTTAAAAAGTGGTTATTGCTCTAACTGGATCAGAGGTAAGGACCTCTCCCCTAAGGAGCCTTGGCCTTGCAGCCCCATTCAGCAGGGATGGAAGTCACAAGACAATGAGTGGAGCCTCATGCCCTCCCATGAGGAAGCCCTTAGTGTTGCTGACATCTGCCTTTCACCCTGTCTCTCCTCCCTCTCTGTGCTCCACACTCGGGCAAAGCAGAGTGGCAGCTGCCCCAGCCCCGAGAGCTCTTGTAGACCGCAAAGCAGGGGCGGTCACTGGGGAATGGCTTTCAGCTCTCTGGCTTGGGGGTCACCGCGCTTCTCATTCAGTTCAGCAGGTACTCACTGGGCGCCGACTGCGTGCCAGGCTTGTGCCAAGCGCAGTCGCCCACACTGTCGTCCTTAGCCACGAATGGAAGACGCAGAGGTCCGTCTCTTCCTATGCAGGCATTCAGCAGCCGCAACTTGTCAGTCCTAGGGAAGGATCTGCCTTCCTTAGCAAGCACCATTTGTTTTTTAAACCAGAAAGAGGCAGTGGAGGGAGAGACCTGTCACCTCACACCACTCAGGCTCTAGGGAAGGACATGAGGACCCTGGGTAGCTTTCACGAACCCTGGATGAGATGGCAAGATATGGAGACCCCAGAGGTCAGGACTGCTCTGACTGTCCATGGTGAATGGCTCGGGCCCGCCTTCCAGCAGCGTCCACCCCAGAGGGGGTGATTTAGCAGCCCCCAGGTTGTCCCAGGTGGATGTACCTTTTCAGTTGTGCAAGCCAGCACTGTTGCAACTCCAAGAGACTTTTCCTAAAGAAATGGGGCCAGTACCTTCCAGGTCTCTTTCCCACTTTGTCTCCTTCAGACCCCAGACTGATGATCTTACAGTCAAAATAAGGGCCAAAGAAGACAAAGGACACAGGCAACCAGCTCGGGGAATCCCTCTGCCCTCTGGAGTGAAGCCCTTCGGTTGTGTTTTCCAAAAGAGACAGAACAGATAACATCTTACACACTCGCAAAGTTGTGCATCGCGCCACAAACAAGTCCCTGATGGCTGGATCCAGCAAAGGCTTGATGGCCGCCAGGCCCCTGCCCGGCAGGCAGCCCCACAGCTTCCCTGAAAGACACAGCTTCTGTCAGTCTAGGTGCTTGTCATCTCCCAGGAGCTTTGTGCATTTTCTCAAAGAGGAAGCCAGTCCAGGAGAGGCGAGGAGGCAGAAAGACGGCTGTGTCTCACGCAGCTTTGCCTTTTCCAGGACAGGGCCAGGCCTTTTAGTTTTGTGGCTTATTTTTTGCAGAATTGGGGTTTGCAGTTCAGCCTTCTTCACCAGACTAGGATGGGGGGGCAGAGGGAGAACTGTGCAGCTAGCTGTGCCTCCCCCCATGGTAGTCCTCTTTCTCCCTGTGCCCATGGACCTGGGGACCAGCAGAGAAGAAAAATGAAATCCTTCTCCCTGCAGACAGGCAGTCATGCTTCGATGATGTTCACCGAGGGCTTGTTTGGAAACTGGGAGGAAAAAAAAATGAGAGAAGTGGCCAGGGCTAAATTGAACAGACTTCTTGCAAGGATGGAAACAGGGAGAAGACACCAGAAGGAAGGGAGCAGCAGGGCTGCAGCCTAAAAGCCAGGCTCTTGTTCTCAGGTGGAAGGAAAGGAGGAGCCCTGCCTGGATGTCTTATCTCTCTGCCTCTCAAACCCAGCCTTCAGCTTCACTCAGCTGAGTGGCCAGGACTGGGTCCGGGGCCCTAGCCGAGCATCCCGCTGGCTGGTTCTCTCACATCCTGCAGATCTGCCTCTGAGCGTAGCCTCAGCCACTGACATTGCTGAGGTGCTTCTGGAGATGGTGGATTAATAAGAGGCTTCAGGAGAGTGCCAGAGAGAAGCCAAGAGAGAGGACAGTAAGCCAGAGGGTGTAAGGAGATGGAGGAAGGAGGAAATGTAGAGAGAGCCAGATGTTTGTTTGTTGGATAATCATCGTCAGAACCATGAGATTCTCTTCCGTTCTCTATGTCTCTCTTCTGAGCTGCTCAAAGCAAGCACTGAAAAGGTTTTCATATCTGTTTTACAGAAGAGGAAATGAAGGTACAAAGAGGTGAAGTACATGCCCAAGGTCATACAGCACAGCAGGAGCATGAATGAGCCCAGAACCCCTACTCTTGCTGTCCCGCACCTACTGGGAGCTCTGCCCTCCCCACTCACTGCCCTCTTTTTAAACCCCTACTGGCTCCTGGCACCCTGCAAAAGGAGAGGATCCAAAATCAATTTGCAGTGTCCCCTGTGTCACACGGGCAGCGGCCAAGCTTGGCTCTGTCCAGCTGCAGCCATGCCAGGCCCCATTGGTAGTCCCCAAGCTGACCCCTTCTGCAGCCCAGGGACTACCAGGGTGCCAGCCACGGGGCCCCCATCCAGGCCCAGGTTTTGCCCTCACCTTGCTGCGGAGAAGGCCCCCACTTTGGTGCTCTGGTGTGCTGGTTTCTGATGCGCTCTTGGTTTTTTCCTTGTTGTTATTGGGTTCATTGTCCTTGATAATGTCATACTGGCGGCAGAAGAGGGCGATGACGCCTGCAGGGGACAAAGGAGAGCAGTCAGAGGCCAGAGCCCCAGTCCTTGCCCCTCCACTTCATGCCCACTAGACCAGGCTGAGCTCCTGTGGGTACCGGGCTCCAGATGGCCTCTCACCATCTGGAGCCCAGTACTACTGCAAGAGGCTGCCTCTGGCCTCTGGCTTCTGTGTCCACCTGTCCCCTTCCCCACCAGCCCCTTCACTGCTGCTGGGCTGATCTTCTTACAACATGCTTCTGATCGTGTCTCCTCCCTTTCCTTCTTTTAAACCTCAGAGGGCTCCCCTTTCCTTTAGGGCAAAGAGAAACAATAGCATTTGTCTAGCATGTGCCAGGCCCTGTGCTGGGCCCTGACATTCCATCTCACTGAGCCCTCATAGCTCTCTGAGAGCACTGGTTATTACCATCCCCAGGTTACGAGGGAGGGCAGTGATGAAGAGCTTAGATAACTCACTCAAGGTCACACGGTGGAATGGGGGTGTGCACTCCAGGGCCTGCACTCTCCTAAATGTTTATCGCTATCAAACTAATATTTTTTGCAAGTCCTATAGTATTAAGGCAACCACCTCCAACTCTCGTAGGTGTTTTCCTCATTTTTACCTCTATACTTGATTTATAGTGCTATTTCTTTTCTGTCTGCGCCACACGGCTCGCAGGATCTTAGTTCCCCGACCAGGGATTGAACCCGGGCCACAGCAGTGAAAGCCCAGAATCTTAACCACTAGGCAACAGGAAACTCTATAGTGCTATTACCTGATCTGTTTTAGAGATTATCTGTTGACGTCTCACCATGGCATATAGAGCCTAACCACTCCCTCCTCTACTACCTTCCTCATCATCCTAGCAGAATTACCTCACAATTTCGAGTTAATTCACTATTCTATATTGTTACAATGATGTGAATACTGTCTGTGCCAAGACTAATAATGCGCCATAAGCAAACCTCCCCTTTTGTACAATCCTTTGTTTTTCCAGCTTTGTTTTTCAAGTGTCTGCTTTTCTTTGTGTCTACGGAACCTATTTTTCCATATGCTTCTAAAACAGAGGCTGTCCTCTCAACCACGATGCTCATATAACTTCGACATGGTGTTTAATTCCCTCAAGAAGGACTCCAGTCCACTTGACAGCCTCAACATCCTTTACCCCTCACTTTCTATCTTCTCTCTTGGGTCGCAGCTGCAGAGTCAGACTGAGCTTAACTTCCTTCTTGAACACACCATGCCCAGAATACCCTTCCTTTTTTGGCTGCCTGGTGAACTCCTACTCATCCTTCAAAGCTCAATCCCCATTTACCTCCTCTCTGTGTTTTTCTTGATTTCTACTCCTAGCCCCAGAATTAATTCATTCCCCGTCCTCTGCTCCCATACATGGTGCTATTAGAGCACCCATCACGTTGAATTATTGTTAAGTACGGGCCTGGCGTCTCCCAGACTTCTTACAAGCACATGGCTCTTCTTAGTCACGACTGTAGCACTACTCTCTGGAATGGAGTGGCTGTTCAGTAAATTCTGGTTGAGTTGAGTACAAAGGTGATGGTCTTTATCCCCAGGGAGCTCACAGACAAGTGGGAAAAGAGAAAGACAGGAACCCAACTAACTTAGCTAAGAAGGGCTAAATTTAGAGAGGAGCACACAGGGTGCCGCGGGAGCATCGAGGCAGGAGAACATTCTAATGGATGGGTTGGGGAGGTTTCACGCAGGCGGTCTCCGAGTTGTGTCAAGAAGGATGAGTGGGTTAAGAGGGTGTCCCAAGCCTGAGCTGCCCAGGCCTGAAGCACCTGGAGGCACAGCAACCCGGAAGAATACGGAGAGGCTGCTGCAGCCAGGGCTGGAAGGCCAGGGGCTTTGGCCATTCATTAGGGAGGGCACTCACTCATATAATCCTACGAGGCAGCTACTGAACTGCTATTTTTTTGGTGAGAGGTCAGTTAGAGAAGGGATCCGATCTGGCCCCCAGAGCAGAACTTAGGCTCCTAAGTCCTCTCACTGCCTCCAAGCCCCTCACCCTTCGTTTCTGCGAGTAAAGGGTCTGGTGAGGGTCCTCCACTTCCCCGAGGTGAAGTGAAGAAGGGCTTGGGGCCAGACTCACCGGCCCACATGAACAGGACCACGACGATGATCAGCACCTCGCCCGTCCGCAGCTGTTGGTTCCTCCCCATCTCCTTCATGGTCACCTCATCTGTGTGGAGAGAGACACTATAGCTCCAGGACTCCCTGGGCCCCTGCCAGCCACATTTCTAGGGCCAAGTGCAAAATATTAAGGGCTTATTTCTACAGGTGCCCACACACCTAACAAAAAGAGATTCTAGAACATGCTGATGGCTACTTGGGTGGCACCGACTAGACTTAATCCAGAGCTGAAAGTTTGTATCCCATAGCTTGGGGGACCAGAGTGGGCCTCCCTCTCTCAGGGGCTGCTTGGCTAGGCAGCAGGGGCTGGGGGAGGATGGGGGGCTCACGCTCTCCTCCAGCCGCCCGCCGCGCTAGCCCTGACCGCCCCTCCCCGCACCCCCTCCCTTGCTAACGGTGGCCCGGGCCTGCCTTTGTTCTTCGAGGCCATCTTCTCAGCCTCCCGTGGCGTCTTAAAGAGCACGGGCTCGCTCGCCGGACTCTGGCCCTGAATGGAGATGGCCTGCACGTGCACGATGTACTCGGTGTCCTCCTCCAGGTCCCAGAGCGCGCACGAGCGGGTGGTGGTGTTCACCTCCTGGATGAAGCGCAGCATCCGCACGTCCTTCTTCTGTGGAGCAAAAGCCGGGCCCCAGGTTTCAGTGCCCAGGCC
Organism: Tursiops truncatus; assembly: GCF_011762595.2. Classification (NCBI taxonomy): domain Eukaryota; kingdom Metazoa; phylum Chordata; class Mammalia; order Artiodactyla; family Delphinidae; genus Tursiops; species Tursiops truncatus. The sequence continues at coordinate 158,054,909 of NC_047034.1, read as the reverse complement.
CCCACCCCACGTCTGTCCACCTCTCCGGCGGTGATAAGGCCTCACCTGGCTACCATGTTAAACCCCGGACATCCACAATCTGACTCAAGCATCCCATCACCTCTGCAGGTAGGTATTGATATCTTCATTTTACAGGTAAGGAGACAGGTTCACAGAAGTTAGGGAAATTGCCCAAGGCCATACAACTAGCAAGAACTGGAGCAAGGTCCTAAACTCAGATCTGTTTAAGATCAAAATCATGCCCTTAATTCCCAGATTCCAACCAAAGGATTCCCTTCTGGGGCCTCCCTTCCCAGCCACGTGTGCAGCTTTCTGGCCATCTCTCTTGCTCCTCGTTCCTTTTTCCTTTCTCTTTCGGCACCCCTTCCTCCCCCGTCCACCACTTCTATCTTGATGTGTTCTTCCCTCCCAGGGACCCTCAAGGGTTACCTGCTGAGAGATGGCAAATCCAATGACGACCTCATCCTCCAGGACGTCCCAGCTCACCACTGCAGAGTTGGCCTTGAGGTGCCTGACGGTGACATTCACTGGGGCCGAGGGGCTATCTGGGGGTGGGGAGGCACCTGAGCCTGAGCACCCCCTGTCGTGAGGCCCAGGCCCATGGTCTCGTCAGTATGACAAGATAACCTGGGAATGGCCATGAGGTGGGAAGGAAGAAACCCAGGCCTTCCAGTGGGATTGGCACCTGGGTCTCAGTTCCTTAGTGGTTGAAGAGCCAGGCCTGAGAGGCCCCAGGCTCCTTGTAAACAGGGTGGGAACCCCTGCTGGCCACAACTGGCCCCACTAGGTTTCAAGCTAAAATTGATGAGCCCGGGCCAGGGCCAGGTCTAAAGGAGGAGGAATGAGAGGTGAGGAGACAGGCATGGAGGAGACATAGGTGGCCGGGCTGCAGGAGCTCAAGGTTAGTCTGGTGCAAAGCAATCAGAAGGCTCCCCAGTCCAGTGCTCTTTCTACAGAACTGCACTGTCAAGTGAGTGACCTTGAGGGAAGGAGAAAGACCCAGAGGTCGAGAAGAGCCTAGCTGGGTGAGCCCTGGGATGGGAGTGAGGACCAAGAAAAGAAGCCCCAGTACTGTGGAGACCCAGGCAGGATGAAGCCTGGGGAAAGGCCTCTTCTCCACACCCCTCCAGCCCCAAGAGGCAGGTGGGAAGGCGGCAGAGGAAGATGGGGTCACTCAGAGCACGGCCCCTCAGTGGAGTCAAGAGAACAGGGTAGGGCCTCTTGGATGGGAGGAGAGGACAAAGGGGACCAGATGAGAGGAGGGTGATGAGGATGGTGGGGGTCAGGGAAGGAAGAACTTTCTAGGAGAGGGGCAGCGGACTCACACAGCTTCTGTATCCCCCAAGAGGCAGGCACTTAAAGGGGAAGAAGACCTAAGCCTGAGCCTCACCCCTCACCTCATAGGTCTGGGGCCTGGGGAGACAAAGACAGACGTGGAGGCAGAGAGAGACAGAGGGTCACAGACAGGGGCAGCAGACACAGAACCAGAGAACAGACAAGTGGGGTATCAGAGACAGACACAGGACAGAAGCAGGGAGACAGCACTGAGCAGCCAAGGAGAGCTGGGTCGGAGGAGAGATGAGCAAGGTGGCAGCAGCCAGAAGGGACAGGGACAGGGCGTCAGGAGGGGCGGGGTGAGGAGGAGGCCAGGCCCCAGGGGGCAGGCCAGACTCCAGGCTCGGGGTCCACCCCACCTGTCCCCGTGCCCTCGGGTGCCGGTCCCCATCCCCCTCACACAGTGGGACCCCATCCCGCTCGACCTGCAGAGTTGGCCTGCAGGGCTTTGGGTCAAGGAGGGAGGCCCAAGGTGGGGGGACCGGTGTCCTCAGCTGCTCCCTGGGCCAGAGAAAGGAGCTAGGGCTCCTGAAGGAAAGGCCTGGGGTCAGGGCAATGGGATGAGGGGGCTGGGGAATCCCAAGACCGTGGATCCCAGGGCAGTGGTGGTGGGAAGGGGTTTGAGAGCTGGAGGTCGGGTCTGGGGGTCAAGCAGGCAGGAAAGGGGCTGGGGCGTGGGGCGAGGGGAGCAGTGAGCGGGCCTGCGACGGGGTCCCCAGGGAGCAAGCAAGGGACCCGAGGATGCCCGCCCGCGCCCCGCGCCCGGACCCCCTTACCCGCCTGCACCAGAGCGAGGCAGACGCAGCCCAGCCACAGGCGGAGCGCGGCGCGGGGCGGCCCGGGGTGCATGGCGGCGGCTCCGGCGTGCGGCAGCCGCTCGCGCTGGCGCTCCGGCCCGCGGCCCGCCCGGCCCGGCCGCCCCGTGCCGCCCCGCGCCGCCTGCATGTCGGCTCCGCGGACAGCGACTCCCGCGCGGCGGCGGCGGCGGCGGCGGCGGCCGCGTCCACGTCGGGCGCCCGAGGGGCGGGGCGCCCCCGCTGCGGGGAGAGGCGCGGGGGCGGGGTGAGGGGCGGAGGGCGCCCCCTCGCCGCCCCCACCCCCGATGACCCGGCCCGCGCGGCTTCGCCGACCCGCGCTGCCACCCTCTCGCCTGTGCCGGAGCCCGAGCGGGGTTCTCCGTGCCCCACTGTGCTCAGCCCCAGGCTCGCACGCAGCCTCTCTCCCCGCCGCGCAGCCCTGACCCGGCCGCCACCGCTGCCCTTTCCCGAGGGAGAGGGAGGACAAGTGCCACGGAGACTCTCCTCTGGGCTCCCATCGCACCCGCCCCAAAGCTGACCTGCCCTCCCGCGCCTGGGGGTCCCCACCCCTCTCCCCTCCCCAGCCCCAGACCCGAGGCCTTGCAGGCTGGGACAGGAGTGAGCAGAGGGGAGCAATCCTAGTAGGGATGGGGGTGACTATAGAGTGCTCCGTAGGTGCTGGGGTGCAGACAGTAGGTGCTCAGCGTTTGCCATGGGGCTGAGAAGAGGGTGCTCTGACTCACTGGAGGGCCTAACTCTGTGACCCCAGGCCAGTCCTTCCCTTCTTGACATCCATTTTTCCCTCCATAATGAGAGCAACAGCATCTCATAGGTGCCAGCTGCGCGCTGGGGGCTTTACTTGCATCATGTCGACTGCTTCTCACTGCAACCCTGTAAGGGCCCGCTCTGTTGTCCGCATTTTCCACAGGAGGAGACTGCAGCTAGGAGAGGTTACTTGACTCCCCCAAGGACCCACAGCAGAGCCAGGATTTGAACAGAGGCTGATTTGACTCCCCATCATGTGCTTGACTGGACTGCCTCCCACCTTGGGATCCCTGAGATCCTAAAACTTGCCCGTGCCAGCTTCTCCCCAGCCAGAGAACAATCTGGAACAATCTCTTCCCAAGAGCAGGGTGAGGGAGGAATGGCTCCAGCCCCCCTGCCCCCACCCTTCTGGACTGGTTGAAGGATGTGAGCAGTGAATGAGCTAATGACTCTGAAGTGCAGGGGACTTTGGAGACGTGGCCAGCAGCCACAGTTCAAAAAGGGCTCGGGTGACCCCTCCCTCATTACCCTGGGGACATCCATAAGCCTACCACTGTCCCTACCTTGGTGCCACACACCCTGCTGCCTAATCCACTCTTTTTCTGATCTTGGAGTGGCAGAGAAATACCCTCACCCTGCGCCCACCACCCTCTCCCTAATGAGAGGACCTCTGGAGCACCAGACACCTGGGGAAGCTCCCACCCACCACCCTGTGTCACTCTCCACCATGAGTCCCAGTCAGGGAAACTAGGTTGAGGAGAGAGGCACAGACCAGGGCCTCAGGGCCCCTGACATGGAGGGACCACCCATCTTTCTAAATGACCCCCTCCCTGCACTGCCTGAAATTCCACCACTAAGGGCGCATCCCTTTGGGTCTTAAAAGCCTTCTGGGGCTTCCCTGGTGGCGCAGTGGTTGGGAGTCCGCCTGCCGATGCAGGGTACATGGGTTCGTGCCCCTGTCCGGGAAGATCCCACATGCCGCGGAGCGGCTAAGCCCGTGAGCCATGGCCGCTGAACCTGCGCGTCCGGAGCCTGCGCGTCCGGAGCCTGTGCTCCGCAACGGGAGAGGCCGCAACAGTGAGAGGCCCGAGTACCGCAAAAAAAAAAAAAAAAAAAAAAAAAAAAAAAAAAAGCCTTCTGGTCTTCAGAAGCCCCTGAAAGAACGAATTCTTTTTGAAAAAGGGACACCTTGCAAAGTTATCCCACAAAACATCTTCAAGAGCCCCCGGCCTCTGCCTCCATTTTAGATTAAGAAACTGAGGTTCAGAGACGGGAAGAGCTTGGTGCAAATTCACGTATCGAGTCCAGAACAGCAATAGAGCCTTTGCCTCCTAATGCCCACCCCTCGACTCCTGTACTGCCCCCCAAGTCTCTATTTGGTCACCTTGGGAGGGGTGAGATGGGAGGGGGCTCAGGGGTTCTTGCTGAGCAGCAGAGCAGGCCTAGGGGTACTGAGGGGCTAGCGGGTTAGGTTCTGGCCCCTTCTGCTTCCTCAGCCACATACCTTATCCTGGGGCGAGCCTCAGCTGGGACCTCCACCTGCTTGGGATAGGAGCCAGGGAACCAGAGCACCTCTCCCTCCCGCTCCTTCTTCTCTTCTCTCTCTTTTTCTTTCTCTCACCCGGCAGCTGCTTTCAGCCTCACCCCGCCCAGCCCCGCCCCACCAGCTGCATCTTGGCCCCGGGGACCCCCCCCCTCACCCACCAGGCAGGAAAAGACAACCCGGGGCCTGCAGGAGCAACTGGAGTCTCCTCAGGCCTCATCGCAGGAGCCAGCAGGAAAGAGAGGGGTCAGTTAGAGGTCACAGAGTCCGCTCCTGTCCGTGCTGGGGAGAAAATGAGGGAGGGACAGGGTCCTGGTGGGGTGTGGAGTCCAGTCCAGGGCTGGGGAAAGGGGAGTCTCAGCGCCACCCGCTGGCCACGTTGGGTATAACCCCAGGTAGATGTAGGGCACTGGGTGGGCGGAGATGGCTGTGTCTGAGGCTTTTAGAGGGATGGGGAAGCGTGGCTGGAGGACGGGGCATGAAAGACAGAGAGGATTTGGAGAGTTGTGGCTGCAGGTGTGCAGCCTTCCCAGGCCCCATGATGCATGGGATGCTTGGGCATTACCTCGATTCTGGGAAAAGTCCTGATGCCTGGAGCTTGGCAACCAGTGGAAGCTGGCTCTGGAGTGGGAAGAGCTGGGAGGATTTAGAGCCCCCCTGGGTGATCTTGGGAGAGAGCTGTCAGGACCAGTTCCTCTGTGTGCACCATCTGTACACCATCTCTTAGCACAGGGCTAAGAGCAGTAGACAATAAGTGTGTTGAACATAAAAACTTGTTCTTACAACATATATTTATTGAGACCTATTATGTACCAGGCTCTGTGCAACCTTCTGGAAATACAGCAGTGGAAGAATGATTAAATGCATGAACGGGGATCTGGGTGGGGGGCGTGAGGGGTGGGCCTCTGTCCTCCAAAGATGATCTGCATTTGGAGGACCCCACAGACACCTCCTAGGGGGCTGACTGGTCACTTACACTTTGGCACCTGGTGGGGTCACCAGCATTTGGAGCCTCCTGAGTGTCCAGAGCTGTCCAGAGTCCCAGCCCCTAACCCAGGCTGCAGGTTAGCATTTAGAATGGGGAGGTTCCTCTTTGCCACCTAGAATGGTCATGGCCCTGTCTAGGGGGTCCCCTAGATACACAAACCCCAAATCACAGGAAGAATTAGGAGAAGGGAAGGAGATTGCTTTGAGGACCAGTAATCAAGCGCCTACCCAGACTTGGCTTTTTGTCCATGTTATTTTGAGTCTTTGGCTGATAAGTGTTATTAGCTCCTGTTCCAGATCAGGAAGCTGAGGCTCAGAGAGGTGTGAGGACTCACACTGGGTAACACAGCCAGTGAATTATGGAGCCATGTCTTAAATTCAGTGATGCGGCTTCAAGTTCAGGGCTTGATCCAGTCTGCCTATATCTTCCCTTCAGCTCTGAGGGCTCCTCAGAGGTCCTGGGCCCAGGGCTCACTAGACGATAGACATTTTCCTCCCCTGAAGGGCTTGAGGGGGCTGGCTGCTCCCAGAGGCAGTTGCTAAGCCCAGGCCCAAGTCCATACTGGAAAAGGGACCCACCACTCACCTAACACTTTCCACATGCCAGAGCACTACATACACTAGAGAAGTTTCTCTCGAATCCTCACAACCCTAAGAAGTTGGGAATGTTATACTCATTTTACAGATGAGGAAACTGAGTCTTAAAGAGAGGAAGTAGTTTGCCATGGGTCATACAGCTGGGAGACACTGGTCTGGTCTAATCCCCCAAAGTCCCCATCACAGCAATGATGAGGCCAGCCCAGATCAATGTTTCTTGAATGCCTGTGCCAGGCAGTCTGGGCTGGGTGCCAAAGACATCGTGATGAACCAGATTGGTCCAAGTTCTTGAGGAGCTCCTTAAGGAGAGAGATATTCTTAATATACAAGGAGAGGACTGCCTTACGGACCAGGAGGGACCAAGGATCTTCAGGGGCCAGGAGAGAGTATTAACTTAAAAGGAAAGCAGGGAAGGCTTCTGGGAGGAGGTGACACCTGAGTTAATTAGTATTGACAGTCAGGTGGGAATTAGTCAAATGAGGCAAAAAGGACAGAGGGAAAAAGGAATCATTGGCCTGAGGCCTGGGAGAGCATATTGTCTATGTGGAGGAGAAGGAAGGGAGGCAGAGTAGGGTGGCAGGGAGGGATGGGAGGGGTTGCTACAAGCTCTGGGCTGTGACAGTGGGAGCAGGAAAAATAGGATTGGATTTGAAAGACTGCTCTGAGCATGCAAAAGAAGTCAGAGCTGCGGAGGGCTTTCTGCATTCAACAAACACATATTGAGCATCTACTAACTGCCAGGTCCTATGCTAGGTCCTGGGGACACAGCTGTGGACAGGATGACAAGGTCCCTCCCCTATGGATCTCATGTTCCAGTGGGAGAGACGGGCAAGAAACAAGGGAGCTAACGACAGTACAATATCTTCGGAGACTCACATGGCTCTGGCAAAAATGGGGGAATATGGTTGAGAATGGCTGAGTGGGAAAATGTTAGGTAGTGTGGTCTGAGGGGGCGACATCTGAACTAAGAAGGAAAGGGGGGCAGGCACAACACACATCCCAGGAAGGGTGCTCCAGCCACAGGAGCGGCAAGTGCAAAGGCCCTGGAGCAGAAGCAGGCTTGGCATGGTCAGGAAACTTAAAGAAGCCAGTGAGACTGGGGCTTCATGGGGAAGAAAGAGGAAATAAAGGTGACTAGGATCAATAGCACAGGGCCTGAGGGAGTGGAATGGAGCTTAGATTTATTCCATTTGCAGTGGAAACTTTCAAAAAGAGATGTGATATGATCTGATTTACATTTTAAAAGGGTCACTTCACCTGCTCCAGTGTGTAAGCCAGACTGCAGAAAACCAGGCCGAGTGACCTGTGAGGAAGCAAGGAGGCTGCTGCAGTCACCAGCCCAGAAAAGATGGGTCTTGGCCTGGGTAGTGGCAAGGGACAAGGAGAGAAGTTGATGGAGGGTTTGGGGAAAGTTTTGTAGGAGGAGCTGATGGATGAGATGTGATGAGTGAGGAGAGAGGAGGTGAAGAGGGAACAGGGGAGGGGTCAGCTCACCAAAGTCTGGATTCTAAACCAAAACACCTGGCTGGGTGTCGCTGGGCCAGTTACTCCACCTCTCTGAGCCTCAAATGCCTCCTCTTGAAAAGAAAGATAATATCCACACCACAGAGTGGTGGACGAGATAGTGGGGAGTGGAGAAGAGGAGCAAGAGAGAAAGAAGGGGGGGAGGGAGGAGGAGGGGGAAAGGAGGGGAGGAGGGAAGAGGTAGAGGAGAGGTCTGAGTAAAGACCTTCTAAATGGGTAAAAGAGACCTCCTCCAATTTCTTCAGTTCTTCAGAGTCTACAAAGGAACTGACTCCCATCTGACAGTGCTCAGAGAGGTTGAGAATCTTGCCCAATGTCACACAGCTAGTCAGTAGCATCTCTATGCCTCAAATTACCTCAAATCGTGGACCCCAGATTTGCCTTTGGAGACAGATTCTCAGCTACAAACCACAGTCACTAAGATCCCTCAGGAGCAGTGGGGCTAGAGGCTCTGTTTTAGGGGGTCCAGATGCAGGGAGGGGGTGGAGGATGCGAAGGCTGCTGGAGTAAAACTCCTTCCCCACCAGGGAGGGGTGGAAGGACGGGAGGCTGAGAATCAGACAACGCTTAGGTTCAAACCTTAGCTCAGTCCCTGACTGGCTGGGTGACCTCAGGTACCACCATCTAATGTGAGGGTCTAGGTTCAAGAGCCCACCCACCTCCCACATCCCAGGGTCTCCCTCAGCCTGAAAACAACATGGCTCTGCAGAACCAGAGCATGGCCAGCAGAGGGCGCCCACCTGGGCCATAGTGCTGCCCAGAACAGGAAAGGCTCCGGGACTGGGGGGACCCAGAGCCCTAGCTGGGGAGGCCGCCCTGCCTCCCGCTTTGGTCCCTCTGCCTGGGTGCCAGGAGGCCAACTCCCAGGTGAGCAGATCACAGACGCAGCAGCCAGGCAGAGTCTGAATCTTGCTGCCGTGCCTCTCTGAGCCTCAGTTTCCTCATCCATAAATGGGCCTAACGATAGTGCCTGCCTCACAGGGTTCTGTGAGGAGTCAATGATGATCAAGCGCAAAAGGGCTGAGTACACAGGAGCTGCTATTTTTATTAGCACTGGTGGCAGTTGTATCTTAAAGTGCCTGACACAAAGGGTATCTAATCAGTGCTGCTATGACGGCAGTGATGAGGAGAACGATGCAGCACTCAGTCACTGGTTATCTTGAATTTCCTAAACGGGGAGCATCCAGTGCCTACCAACTTGGGATGCCTCCAGTGACAGGGAGCTCACTCCCTCCCCAGCAGCCCATTTTCACTGTCACATCATCTTTTTGCTGAAAGCTGCCTCCTGCAAGACAGCCCACCTCCCAGCTTCCTATTCAGGATGATTCAGTTGGCCCAGCCTCCAGCCTCAGGCCCCCTCATTTCCCCAAGTTTTGCCTGAGAGGCCCGAGAGGTCGAGAAGCCAGGACCCTGGCAGCTGGATTTCTGTCTCCGGAGGAAGGGCAGGGAGCTCACAAGTGAACCCAGATGGCTTTACCAGCAGGAAATTCCCAGTGGGTCTTTCTCTGGCTGTTCAAAGTTCCTTTTCTGCTGACTGGGAGAAATCAGTGGAAGGAAAGCCCTCGCGGTCCTCTGGGCTTCCCTTCACTCCTCAGTCTCAAGAATGGCTGGAGGCCAGAGAGGGAACCCAGTGCCCAGAGCCACAAGTCCAGGAACCCTGGCATCCTAGCTGGGAGGCCTCAGCTCTGGCTCTACCTGCTGCCAGGCACCCCCATCTGTATTTGTGGGTCCCGGGGTGAGTGCTCTTGAGTCTGGCACCAAGGGATCTGTCGTGGAGGGCAGGAGCCAAACAGTCCTCGGCTCAAATCTTGGCTACTGTGTGACCTCAGGCAAATCACTCTACCTCTCTGAGCCTGTTTCCTCACCAGGCATCTCTCTCAGAGTGGTGTGGGGAGTATAGGAGATGTTATATGTGAAAAGGAAAATGCAGTACTGGGCACATAGTAAGTATCTATAGATGTATTATTATAAAGTGGAAGTCATTCATTTCCCCAAAACCCTCCCCCTGCCTGAGTGGGCCAGGGTTGCTGTGAGAGTGGATCGTGTCAGGCAGGGTGATGTCCTGACCCACTTCTCGGCTAGTGGGCACATTGTACATGTGCCTTCATGTGCAAGGGGGAGTGGGTGTGCACACACATGCACTGGGTGTGCATGCATGTGCAAGGGTGTGCGTGGGTATGCGTGCGCGTACCTCAGGCTGTCCATCCCAGGGATTCCCAGGGTACATGCATACCTGCCAGTACCTGTGCGGTATCCCTGCACTGATTCAGGAGGCCCCCCTGTTCGCTGTTACTATGGAAACAAAGAGGCAATCCCCAGCTTCGGGAAGAGCCTAAGGTGCCAGAAACGAGAGCTGACCCAGTCCTCCCAGCAAGAAAGACAGATCCAGAGCATGAGGGCCTTGGGATGTGGCAACCTCAGCCTCTGGGGGTTGGGTTCTGGGACTCTGCGTCCCTCTGAATCCTCTAGGAAGTTCTCACTTCTCTAAGGCATCCCAGCCCACTGGAAAGAGCTCAGGACATGGAGCCGGGTCTCATCTTGAATCTGGCTCTAACCCCACGCACAGGCTCAGGCAGCGAACTCGATCTCTTGTGCCTGTTTCCTCTTCTATAAAATGGGGATAATCGCAGGTGCCCGCGGAATCCTTGAGCTGGAATGTTACCTTTCCTCTTGATGGGGCCCTGCCCTCAAGGCTGTATGAGTGTAGACCCCAGAGCCCTGGAGTGTCACAGAGTAGCCTCCCTCATGGGCACGACCCTCCCAGTGTCTCATGGGCTGCTCACAGCAACTCTGGGAGGGAAGCTTTTCCCAGTAGTAGAACCGGGGCTCTAGGAGGACAAAGCTGGCCAGTGGTGGGGTCAGGTCTGCTGGGAGGAGAGTCACACTGGCCACGGGTGCTGGGTGCAGTCTTCAGCCTGGGCAACCCCCTAGGGCAGAGCTGGGCTGCTGGAAGACTTCTGGGAAGCAGATCCCAGAGGAGGAAGAACCATCTTTTAAAAATCTTGACTCTTGGGACTTCCCTGGTGGTCCAGTGGTTAGGATTCCTCACTTCCAAAGCAGGGGTCCCGGGTTCGATCCCTGGCTGGGGAACTGAGATCCCACATGCCATGCGGCACAGCCAAAACTTTTTGAAAAAATAATTAATTAATTAAAAAAAGAAATCTTGACTCTTTAGATTTTGACTCAAATGTCCTGCATGCAGGTTGTAATACATCCAGGCAGAATTGCTTATGAAGTCACAAGTGAACACTCAGCCTCTTGCCCTTAATTCCACTTCCAAGAGTGACCATTCTATTTGCTGTGAACCCAGCAACAAATTTCAGACAGTCAGAGATGGACCAGGAGAAGCGAACCAGCAATGGAAATGAGTGAGAAAGATCTGAATGCTTATCTGTCAGGAAAGCTGCCACAGAAGGAGTCACTTATGACTTGGGGAGGGGACAAAAGGGTGCCCTGGCAGGGTGACCTCAAGCAAGTGACTGTTTCTCCCTGGCTGAGCCGGAGGCCCTTCCAGCTAGGAGTTGCTTTAACCAGCAGAGGGATTATTGTGCAGACAAGGGTTGGCTGGTACGTGATCCCAGCTGCCTGCTTCACTTCACCCCACCCCCAACTAGGTTAAAACCCATATGCAGCGTTATGGGGGTCGGGGAGCAGGGAGCCCCCTTTCCCCAGCCTTTACTCTGGATCTCTTCTCTTGGTGTAGGAGATCCCAGCAGTCTGGTAGAGGATTGCTGGCTGGTGGGGAGTTGTTGAAGGAAGGTGGACGGGAAGAGCTGAGATGGGAAGCTAGGGTTGGGGTCTGCATGGAGAGCCTGGAATGTCCACTTACTTTGGTAGGCAGTGGAGAGCCATGGAAGGTTATTAAGCAGGGAGGAAGGGGATTAGATTTAAAGAAACTGAAGGCAGGCGCTGTAAAAGGGCCGGAGCCGTCACACAGGGCCAATCCGATGAGGACGTGGGGAAGGGGAGGCGGCAAGGAGAGCGGAGGTCGGGCCTGAGAGATGCACCCAGTAGACACGCTGACTTGGAAAGGAAGCAGGTGTGGGGATGAGGAGAAGGGAGGGGTCCTGGATGGTGGATCTCGGGCCTGTTTGGTGATGGAGGGGGGCCCAGGCACAGGGCAGGCTGTGGTGGAAGGTGATGACTTGGATACTGACTGGCTTGAGTCTGAGGTGTCTGTGGGTTTGTGGGAGCAAGTCCAGAAAGCAGCTGGAAATGCAAGTTTTGCAGAGAAGGAGCCAGAGGGTCAGAGGGGTTGTTGTTGCCAACTTTCCCAAGTCTGGGAAGGGACCACATCAAGGTCTGAGCCTGGGTCTATTGCCCTCCGAAGTCCGTTCCTTCATAGTGAGGGACCGGCAAAGACACGCCCCTTTCTCTCTCCCCGGGGGTCCTGGATTCTGGGCTGGGCAGAGTCATCAGCTGCTGTTACTCGGGAGGGAGGTGGTGCTCTTCAGCTGCTTTCACCCAGGAGGATCCCCCTGCTGCAGAGCCCGGCAGCCTCAGGGGCTCTTGCGGCGGGATCTCCAAGCCCTGACTGCTGCTCTGGAGAGGGACACTGTCCAACCAGCCCCGGCCTTCCTGATCCTCCTACAGCAGGGAGGCCCTATTAGCAGCCTGGAGTGCCCAGGGCCCTGAACTTTACAGGCTCCATCTCACTTAATCCTCACAAGCCCCTTCCAGGGAGGTGCTAATATTATAGTTTCCATTTCACAGATGGAGAAACCGACCAGACCTTCTGCAAGTGAAGGGCCTTGCCCCCCTCCACCATGGGGGTGGGTGGTGGGACAGGATTCGGCCCTGCTCAGTGGGAGCTGAGCCCCATCTGTAAAGTGAGGCTTGCTCTGAGGGATGCCAGCCCCACCGCAACACGCCCATGCCCGCCACTGACTTCAGGTCTGCGTTCCCAGCTCCCAGGACTTACCCACCCTCCCCACCCTCCCCTCTTTCTGTTCCTCTCAGCCCAGCTCCCTCGGGAACAGCCAGGCCCACCCCCTCCCCCTCCCGGCTGTGCTCCTGGCAGCTCTGCCGCCCTGGGCTCTGGTCCGGGGGTGGTCCCCGGCAGTGAGGGAGGTGAGCAGAAGCTGGGATCAGTTGGGCTAAGACGCTGGGCATTCAGAGACCCCCAGGTCTCCACCTCTGGGTCCATTGTGCTACAGGCTGGGGTGGGCAGGGCCCTTTGGAAAGGGGTGGCTTGAGGTTTTAATCACTTTATCAATGTTTGTTTGTGTAATTCAGCCCTGAGATGCTTTTCCCTCCATCTGTCCCCACCATCTGCTCCCATCAGGATTTTCCAAACCATTTGGGACCTAAGAGGGAGGCTGGGGGCTGTGCCTCTGAGGGGGATGGGGAGGGGCTATGTCCACCTACCTCACTGAGAGGTTCCAGAGAGGGGCCTGGGCTCCTGAGTCACATGGAACTGGGTTCAAATTCTGGCTCTGTCACTCTCTTGCTGTATTACCTCAGACAGGTGACTTCACTTCTCTGGGCCTCAGTCTTCACATCTGTAAAATGGCATTCACATTACTGCCTCCTCAGGATTAGTTTGGATCAAAGGAGGTGACATAGGCAAAGCACTCTGCACACAGTAGGTGCTCAAGAGCTATGCAGTCCCCTCACCACTCATCCCTCGCTTGATTCTCTCAATAACTCGCTTCTGCATTTCTCTCCCTCCTAGACATGCCTCAGTCTGGGTTGCCGGTGGGGGGGGGGGGCGCTGAGTATCATCAGCAAGGGCACCCCTCACCTCCACCCCTGCAACAGGCCTTCACAGAATCCAAATCTGCACGGCTCCGGGGCCACTGGGATCTCATCTATGTAAAACTCACGTCCCCACACTCCCCCAGGGGCCAGTGAGGCAGTAAGTGAGGCCTGTCTTGTCTGTGCTCTGGTTAGGGTTTTTGATAGGGGATGTCAGAGCACCCAGGTCACCTGTCTAACCTTTCTCCTCACAAAGGGGAAGAGACTTGCTCCAGGTCGTTCAAAGTGAGGGACCCAGGCCTCCTGACAACTGCCCTGTGCCCCCCTTTTCTGGGCTATACCTCGTGGGCCAATGGCCTTGGGGTACAGTATGGGGAGGCCCAAGCCTTCCCCTTTGGCTCAGCGTGGCTCCCAGTACTTCTTAGGCCCCCAGGAGAGGAGAGGTGGCTGATGGGAAGTAATCAGCAGAGCTCCCAGAGCCAAAACTCTGCCCTGTCCCCGCCATCCACCCTCCTCATCTGAGGTATGGAAAGTCAAAGGGATGTGGGGTACCCAGGGTGAGGGTAAGACATAGCCTTGTCTTCAGAAGCCCCATCTATTGGGGAGACAGAAATGCAGACTGGGGGTCCTGAGGGCAGGGCATCAGAGTCACTGGCACAGAGAAGAAGAACAGTGGGGTGGGGGAAGTAGGCTCCCCTGAGGCTGAACCAAGGAGTCAGCCCACAGGAGGTGAAGCTGGCGGGGGAGGGGGGAAAGCAGGAGGAAGCAGAGTGGCTGAGCAGTCCCCAGTGAGGGAAAACTGAGACCCCACAAGGATGGAGAGGAGGATCCAGATCTGGCTGGGAAGATTCTCAGGCTGCTGGCAGCGTGTAGAGGAAAGAGGAAGAGGGTGAGGAGGACCCAAGGGCAGGTCCCTCTCCCAGCCCCAAGCCGAGCCGGCCTTCCAAACCTGGGGGGAGAGGGGCGGGAGCTTGTCACTCAAGGGGCCTGAGCGGCAAGTCTCTCCCCACCCCCAGGTCCTCTTGCAAGAGGCAGCTGGGAACCACCCACACACGTCTGGCGCCTCCCTAGGGGTCCCAAAACCAGAGCCAAGGTACAGAGAGGAACTAATGTTCTGGAGGGTCCAGCTGCCCTCACCCACAACGGCCTGGCTCCCCAGTTCCTCCAGTTGAGACTCCCCGCTTGTCCTCTAGCAGGAGAGACTAAGGCTAGATTTGGACTACCTGAGAGGCTTGGTCTGAGAACCTGGAGGTCTGAGCCCTAGGGAGTCATAAGGGTCCTAGCTGCTGCCAAGGAAGTGGGAGGAACTGTCCAGTCAGATGACAAGTTCTGTCAGCTCACCTTCAAAGCAAGTCCAGAAACCAGACCCATCTCTGCCACCCTGGTCATCTCTTATCCTGAGATGGCCCCCTGATCCCATCCTGGACCCCACTCCTCAAAGTCAGTTGAGGACAGAATATCTGAGTAAGCTTCCAGTCTGCTCAAAGCCCCAAGAGCTTCCCTTCTCACCTGGAATAAAATCTAAAGTCCTTGGCATGGTCCTAAGCACTGCCACTATCCCAACCTCTGCACACTGATCTCAACTTTTCCCAAAACACTTATCTAATACACTACAGAACTGACTTGTATATTATATTCATGCCTTACTGTCCACTCCTGTAACTCCACTGCCTAGAACAGTGCTGGGCACAGAACTAATGCTTGATAAACGTTTGTGCAATGAATGGATGAGGAGACATGGGTTCAAGTCCAAGCCCTCTCGCTCGCTGTCAGACATTGGAAAAATCATTTAACCCCTCTGAACCTCAGTTTTCTCATCTGTGAAGTGGGGACAATAAGGATCAACCCCCCCCCCCCGGAAATACAGAAAGAGCAAAATTCGAGCCCAGAGGTCGGGATTGTTGCTGAGGCTGTGGGAAGGAGGATGCAGCCCCCATCCTGGCAGGAGAAGCTTTGATAGAGTTCAGCGACTCTGGAAAGGGGCTGTCCTGTCTGCAGGCAGGGGGCTTACACACCTCAGAACGCCCCAGGTGGAGATGCTCCCCAGCCCTCACTTATCGCAATCCAGTACAGGCACTGGGGAGGCTGGGGAGGGAGGGAGAGGGCTTCTTGACTGGGGTCGGGGGCAATGGGAAGAGCAATTTAGATCCACGTTAAGAGGTGGAATTCATTGAGAGAGGTCCTGGGCACGAGACCCGGTGTGGCGGGCGGGAAAAGGGGGTGGGGCTCTCTAAGGCAGAGGCGGGGTAGGGGGCGTGTCTGCCCCCCAAGACCTCAGGGACTGGAGGAGTGGGCGCTGCCCCCTCTCTGAAGAGCTCAGTTAGATCCGGAGTTGAGGCGCAGGTGCAGGGAGGGTACATATCGAGGCGCCCAGGATCCGATTTCCGCCCTCGTTGTGACTTGCGGCTCCAAGCCCAGGTAGGGATGGGGGAGGCAGGCGGGTGGAGCTGTCGGGGGTTGTCCCCGGCTTAGGAAAGAGGTGTCTGGGCACTGACTATCCCTACCGTCCACCGTATTCGGGCTACCTGAGTCGAGAGGTTGAGGAGATGGGGACCTCTGCCTTTCTCCCCAGGCGGGGTGCTCCCTCGGGATGGGGGCCGGAGAGGTGAGGGCGTCCCCTTCCCTCTCCCGGGCAGGGGCGGGGGCGGAGCCTAACCCTTTGCTCCACGCACTATCAGGGCTCTAGGGCAGAGGGAGGAACGGGGACCCCCCCCAGAGGAGGGGCACCGGGCTAACGCTGCGGGGCGTCTCCCTCGCAGTCCCGCCCCCCGCCCCCCGCCCGCCCCTCCGGCCGCCTCTGCCGCCGCGCGCTGCAGCAGCGCCGCCTTCCCTGCGCAGTCGGTGTCTCCGCGTCGCTGGGTGAGTGGGGGCTGCTCGGCCGGGGCCAGGGGGTGCGAGGAAGGGGCATCCCGGAGGTAGGGGGCCACGTCCAGGGCTCCCCAGCCCCGCCGCTCCCGGGCCTCCCAGGAATTTTCCCTCCGGGGACTCAGGGAGTGGGGCTCCCGCCGGGAAACGCCTGGCGCTCTCCAGGGTCCTGACCGCCGAGTGGCCAGCCTGGGGAGTCGCGTTCCGGCCGCCTCCGGACGCCCCCTCCAGGAAGGGCCACGAGCCTGGCGCTCCCCGAGTGCTGAAAGGGTTGAGGCGGGGGCCAGGGCGAGAGCTGGGGAGAGGACTGGAGAGGGTCCCCGAGGCGGGTTTCTCAGACCGAGCTTAGGTCCTTCCCATTTTGGGGACGGGGTCTTTGCGGAGACAGCAGAATCTATTACCGCCCTCGTTTCCAGTTCTTCCAACTGGGGGCAGGGGGACGGACTCAGAGGGTGGCAGGGGGGAGGGGGCACTAGAAGATCTTTCCTGCCCAGCGCGTCTCTCTGCCTCCGCCCAGATGACCCAGTTCCTTGGACCTTGAGGAGGGGACTAAGGGACACATTCGGCCACCCCGGCTCCAGGCATTTCCTCAGTGCCCTCCCACACACTTGTTCAGTGGATCCTCAGCCTGGGGCAAAAAAGGTTGATTTAGAAAGAAAGGGAACCAACTTACAGAAACATGCATGTGACACACTGCTGAGGACACACACAGGTCCCCCAAATGGCCACACAGGTACATGCCCCTCACACTGTAATGGGTGCATACCTAGTCACACGCACATATATGCACATGCACAGATATAAATTGAAATACATGGGGAGACAAATGCAAGGCAGAAGCCAGGGACACACACGCATACATGAGCACATGCACTTACACACGCTTACCCACATGTGCACATGCACGCACAAGGAATAACCCCCTCACTCTGTCTCACAGCTGGGGGGAGATTCACCTACACACATCCCTACATCCCTGTCCAGAACCACCTGGCTGTCTCCTTTCCAATACCTTCCCCTCAGCCCTCCACAGTCTAACCTCCTGCACTGAGGGGACCTTTCTGAACTAGATGAAAGGTAAGTGTTGGGGGAGGGTTGACTGGCTAGAGGTCTCCCTGGAAGAGGGGGCTGTCATAAGCCTGAGAAGGGCTGCAGCTCCCTCTCTTGGCACCTGGCAGCACCCCTGGGTAAAGAAAGAAAGATGGCAAAGGTGTCTGAGGGTCCCACGTGCAGCTGGCCATGTGAGAGGTGTAGGCATGGGAGCTGGCTTGTGATGGCATGTGTGAGACATGTGGGGCTGTGGGCTGGTGTGTCTCGATGCACAGGGTATGGGAGTTGTGCGTGCATGGTGCTGTGTCAGTACATGTGAGTTGTGGAACAGAGGGAATGTTGTCGTGTGTGCAGGCACGGTGACCCTGGGTGGGTGTGTGCTGGTATGTGAGTGGCATGGGATCCATGTGTGGATTTGGTGAGCTGTGTAGCATAACATGTGTCAGTATGTATTCATTTGTTTACTGTTGGCATCTGGACACATGTAAATCTTTTAAATTTGTTTAACACTTAGGTAGCACTTATATGTGCAGGCATCTTTCTAAGTGCTTCATATGTATTAACTAATTTAATCCTCACAACAATAATGAGGTAGGTACTATTACCCCCACTTTACAGATGAGGCAGAGAGAGTTTAAGGAACTTGCCCAAGGTCACATAGCTGGTAAGAAGCAGAGCTGGGATTCAAACCCATGTGATCTGGCTCTGGAGCCCAGGCTAACACCTACCTTATTCTGCCTCTTGTCAAGCACACATGGTGGGAGGGAGAACAGGTCAGTGTTTGGATTGCAGGTGTATTTTGTGTGAGCAGGTGTATGTGAGGCAGTAAGGGGGCAGGGGGTAGGAGGGAGGAAGACCAGAGGGCCTTTCTGCACTTCCCTTGGCAACTCTGGGAGTTAGCCCTGCCACTTCATGGCTATGTGACCTGAAGCAGGTCACCTCAGTTCCTTGAGCCTACCTTTTCATCTGTAAAATGGGCTAATTCTCAGGCTTCACTTTGTGAGGGTGAAATGGTATACCCTGGGAAGGCTCAGTGGCTGGCACTGAGAAGGGCCTCAGTAAAGGTGAGCCCCCTTCTCTTCCTCTGTCTCCAGGTCTGTTCCCTGGGGAAGTAGAAGGTCTGGGGAAATGGTGTGGAGCTGACACAGTGGCAGGGTGCCTGGGTATATGTAAGCTGTGTGATCTTGGGCCAGCTCCTCTCTCTCACTGGGTCAAAAGAGAGGCTGGAGTGGCCGGTGTCTGGAGTGTTGTCAAGGGGCCAGGAGTGCCTGACCACTCCTCTTTGTCCCTTGACCCCCTCGGGGACCCAGGTGGGACTTGGCTCGGTGGCCATGGGCAAGCAGAACAGCAAGCTGCGGCCCGAGATGCTGCAGGACCTGCGGGAGAATACAGAGTTCTCAGAGCTGGAGCTGCAGGAGTGGTACAAGGGCTTCCTCAAGGACTGCCCCACGGGCATCCTCAACGTGGATGAATTCAAGAAGATCTACGCCAACTTCTTCCCCTACGGTGACGCCTCCAAGTTCGCAGAGCATGTCTTCCGCACCTTTGACACCAACAGCGATGGCACCATCGACTTCCGGGAGTTCATCATCGCGCTGAGTGTGACCTCACGTGGCCGCCTGGAGCAGAAGCTCATGTGGGCCTTCAGCATGTACGACCTGGATGGCAACGGCTATATCAGCCGTGAGGAGATGCTGGAGATCGTGCAGGTGGGCCCCTGGGCCCCTCAGAATGGCAGGCACAGGGCCCAGCAGCTTGCACCTGCTAGCCCTCTTTACCCTCCCAACAGCCCTTGTGGGTAGGCAGTGGCAGGTGCTATTCTTACGACCCATTTAAAGAAGTCTTTAATAGGAAGTAATTTCCAATTTAAAGTTGAGAAAACTTCCACATACCCTTTACCCATCTTCACCAATGAACATTTTACCACATTTGCTTTATCATCGTGTGTGTGTGTGTGTGTGTGTGTGTGTATGTAATGTTTTGTTGTTCTGAACATGACCCTCTGCCCCTGAATACATCAGGACAGATTTCCTAAGAACAAGGACATTCTCTTACATAACCCGCCCCGGATTATCAAAGTCAGGACATTTAACATAGAAACAATGCTATTATCTAACTTACAGACCATATTGAATTCTGCCAACTGTCTCAATAATGTTCTTTATAGCGTTTTTTGCCCTGGTCTAGGATCACACATTGCATTTAGTCATCCTATCCTCTTTAGACCACTTTAACCTGTAACAGTTCCTTAGTCTTTCTTTGTCTTTCAAGACTTGACATTTCTGCAGAGTACAGGCCAGTTATGTTTCACTGATCCTCATTTACTCATGAGGAAACGGATGCTCAGAAAGGTAAAGACACTTGCCCGACATCACACAGCCTGTGAATGGGCCACCTGGCTCTGTCACCCACATTCCATCTGGATACCCAGCCACCTTCCAACTAATTGATTGAGAGCCCACTAAGAGCCTAGTACTGTGAGACGCTTATACCCATGAGCTCAGTGCATCCTTACAACAACCCCATAAGGCTCAGAGAGGTGAAGTGGCTTGCCCAAGGTCACACAGCATCTAAGTGGAGTCAGGTTCAACTTGGTCAACACTCAGAGCTGTCTCTTAAAAGGGGTCTGACTTCCAGTTCTGGAGTTGGCTTCAACTCCTCGGTTGCTCATCTGTCAAAACGGGGATGGTGAGGCTGATCTCACAGGGAGACTTAAGAACCTGATAGGAATGTCCTTTCTTAGAACAAATTTAAGCATAGTACGTTGGCTTTATCTCAGAAACCTTCCAGAGTGCCCATCCCCTCAGCAGCATTGAGGTCCATCAGGGATCTGGTCCTATTTTACCTACCAGTTCCTTGTTCACTTTTTTCCTAAGCCTTTGTTTCTTCACCTATAAAGTGAGGGTGTTAACCCCTTCTTCTTCCAAGGCTATTGTGGGTGTAAAGCAGGATAAAGACTCTAGTAGATGGCCTGGCATATAACTGGCGCTCAGTAAACATTAGTGATTGTCAGTTATTATTTTCTCCTCTGCACATTCTCTGCTCCAGCCAGAATGGCCTTTTCAACATCCTCGGAATGTGCCACTTTGTACAGGCTCTTGCTCCCTTTCCTTCTGCCTCTCTGAATTCTTTCCCTTCTGGTCCCTCAGCTCTGCTGTCTGCTCCCCCTCCCAACTCATCCAGCCACTAGTGGACTCTTGACTTTGGCTTCTGGGTCTGCTCTCTCCAGCTAGAGTAGAATGGGCTGCCTTAGGATGTGGTGCTCTCCCTATGTCTATCACTAGGGAAAAGACTTAATGATTATCAATGGCTCCCATGGGCCAGGCCTTAACTCTCTAGTTGATGGATAGTGGGGGTTTCTGGGGGTGCTGGTGGAAGGGTTGGGGTAGCCAGGGTAGTGGAAGATCACTCAGGGATTGGGCAGCAGCTGGATACCAACTAATCTGTATGGATGTTCATGTTTACCACTTAAGTGTGGTTGCCTGGTGTATACTGGTAAATGTCAGCCTTGCTGGAAGCTCCAAACCCAGGGCATTGGTCAAGCCAGTACCATTCTTTGGGCATCCTTGGGACCCCTGCCTGGCTGGCCTCTGCTGTCTAAGCACTGGGTTCCTTTACAGCAACCCAGAGGCTCCAAACGACCGGTGCAGACAGAACTCTGCAAACCCTAGTGACCGATTAATTACAAGTCGGCTCCACTGAAACAATGAGCGAGCAGTAATTCCAGACAATTAATTAGGAGGCCCAGGAGAAGGGCTGTCACAGGGGAGCAGTCACTCTCTAAGCCACTTGCTCAGTCCTTCTCAGGATGGAGCCCTGTGCCAGGTGGTGGGCACACTGGAAGGGAAGAGACCTCACCTCAGCCTCTTGGAGCTCCCACTCTGCTGGGAGAGACAATTGTGCAGGCCACACTGACCAGCTCGGTGACAGGGGTGTAAAGGTGACATCTGGGAGTCCAGGGGATTGAAGGGCAGGGAAGACCTGAGGCTGTGGTGGTTGAGTAATGGTTATACTATGATTATGTTTACTGACCACTTACTCTAGCCAGCTATACACAGTATCTCATTTAATACTCTAGACAGTCCAAATGAGGAAGATATGATTACCCCCATTTTACAGATGAGGAAACTGAGGTTAAGTACTTGTCCAAGGCTACAGAACAAGTGATTAGTGGAACCAGGCCACCTTACTTCGTATACCCTGCTTTGAGGGGTCATTAGCACTCCACAAGCATCTATCCAGTGGCTAAGAGGCAGCAATTTCTAATCTGGTGTCTGCCATCAATTTCCTTTCTGAGCCTCAATTTATTATCTGGAAAATGGGGATCTCAGTACCTGCTTTTCAGGGCTATTGCAAGGGTGAGAATAATGTATGTAAAGGACCTTGCACATAGTGGGTGTCTGTAAATGGTAGTTAGTATTATTGTTCCAGGCAGAGGCTGTAAACACTGGGAGACCTGAAAGGCACAGGGGTATTTGGTTATGGCAGAATCACCTACTAGGGGAGGCCTGATGGTGGAGAGATCAGCAGGGACCAGAGTGTGAAATGCCTTGAATGCCAAGGGCCAAATGTTTGGACTTGATAACAGAGGGCAGTGGGAGGTGCCAGTGGCTTTTAAACAGGGGAGTCCCTGTCAGATTCCAGGCACTGTGCTAAATTCTGTGGATCTGGGCACTAGCTAGATGTCCATGGTCCTTATCTGTATGCTGGGACCGAGGAGCAATCCTACAAATGCATAATTACTTCCGGAGAGTTGCCCCCAAAGGAGGCTTTGGGGCAGCATATGGGCCCTGACCCAGCCTGGATCAGAGAAGGTCTCCCTAAGAATGCGCCATGTAAGCTGAGCACCAAGGAGGAGTGGGAGGCAGCAGAAGGAGCGTGGGGCAGCATCCAGAAGGAGCTGGGTGCACGGCAGGCCCGGAGGGAGGCCTGTGTATGTTGGGAACGAGGGGGCGGCCCCTGGGCTGGGGACGTGGCGGTGGAGATCTGTGTTTGTAAAGAGGTCTCAGAGGCAGCGTTGGGGACAAAACCTAGAGAGGCCGGAAGAGACCACTGCGGAGGCCAAAGCCGGATCTGAGGCTAGGGAAGTTTATGGGATGGGAGAAGGAAGGCTTTTTGAAGGAGGTGTCAGTAGCAAAAAGCTGGCAGATTGAGGCGACGGGTCTGGTCCTTGAGCTCCGGGGCGCCGGAACCCAGCCCACAGGCCAAGTCCTTTGTGCTCTGTGTACGCTTAGCGCATAAACCCTCCTTCGAGTCGCCTCCGAAGCTCTTGCATCTGGCAGCAGCCGTCCTCGGCCCAGCACAGCCGAGGCTGTCCCCGCCCCGGGCAGGTACTCACGTGCGTTTATTTGCATAATATCCCCCGCCCCCTGTGGACCCAGCTGCCTCACTCCCTCCAGCTCTCAGGGCAGCTCTACGCCCCCTGCCGGCCACAGTAGCATCGCAGCCCAGTGTCATCCCCTTCGCCCAGCGTCCCCTGTCGGTCATCGAGGGCGGGCCGCCCGGAGCCCCGAAGTTTCTGAGAAGCAGCTCTTTCAACCTGGGACTTAACTGGGAACCTGGGGCGTCCGGCACAAGCTCCTTGGCCGGGCGTTTCAGGCCCTTCTCCCTCTGGGCCCCGATGTCCTCCAACATCTCTTCTGACGCCCTGCATTCAGCCATCCCTAAGTTCTCGGCGTCCACTCAGGGCTGCCCGCTCTGGGGCCTTTGTACATGCAGATCCTTCTGCCTGCAATTCCTTTCCCACCGAGCGCTCCAAGGGAACTTGTTCAGGGCTCTCTCCAATAGCCCCCTCTTCTGGAAACCTTCTCAGTCTCAGAACTTCCCAGTTCCCCCATTCCTCCGTCACACCCTCTCCGCCTCACCTTGGCGGGAGCGGCGATCGTCAGCGCACCTGGGGGCGTTTTTGGAAAGTTGGGGGTGGAGGGATCAGGCAGGCTCCCCCTCACTTCCTCCCCACCCGCCCCCCAGGCCATTTACAAGATGGTTTCGTCCGTGATGAAGATGCCGGAGGACGAGTCGACCCCGGAAAAGAGGACTGAGAAGATCTTCCGCCAAATGGACACAAACAACGACGGTGAGGAGGCAGGGGCGGGGCGGGGCGGGGCGGGACGGGGCGGGAGCTACTCCCCCTCCCTCTCCCGCGGCTCGGTTCTGCAGCCCCCTCGCTTTGCTGCCGTCTTCTCCTCCGTCACTGTTCCCCTCACCCCGCAGGCAAGCTGTCCTTGGAGGAGTTCATCCGCGGGGCCAAAAGCGACCCGTCCATCGTGCGTCTGCTGCAGTGCGACCCCAGCAGCGCCTCCCAGTTCTGAGCGAGGAGCCAGGTTTCCCCTCCCTGCCTTCACTGGCCCTCTCCCGGCTCTCAGCTTCCTCGCCCTTGTGTCTGTCCAGGCTGGGGGTCAGATTGCCACCCCCAGGGTCTGCACTCTGAGGGGCCTATGGAGAAAGGAACCCTGCAGCCCCCCCCCCACCCCACCAAGGCCCAAGCCAGCAAGTCGTTGGCACTCCCCATCCGGGAGGCAATATCTCCCTTCGGCAATGATAAAGACACAGGCTCTGGCTTGGTCTGCCTCTCAGTCAGCCCTCCCTTACCTAGCTATCAGAACGTCAGCCATTCCCCCTCCCCCACCCCCGCACACACCCAGCCACGAGGCCAGACTTCCCTCCGCCAACCACGGGGCAAGCTTCCCTGCCTCCACCCCAACCCTTGTAGATCTCAGCCTTGGTGGAGTTGGGAATCATGCCTGTCTTTTTATTTGGAGCGGAGAGAAGGATTCCAGAGGTTTGGGGGCTTGAGGAGAAACCTTCCTTGAGCCATCCTTCCCTGCAGGAGGGCCTCAACCTTGCCTGTTCCTGCCCTTGTTGTCCCGGAGGCCATGATGCAAAAGGAAAACCTCCTGCTTCCAGCCCCCCAGCTGTGAGTCCCATGAACCCCCGCCTGCGTTTCAGCATTTTGATGAACACAGACCCACGGACCCCTCTGTGTGTCTTGTCTCTCTCAGATACACACACAGGCCCACAGACAGATGGGCAGACACACCTAGAGCGCCACCCACAGTGTCCTGTGTGGGAGAGCAGCACAGGCCCCCGGCCGAGTCCCCTCCCCCGCTGCATGCATCCACGTGGAGCATCTCTGTTCTTTTTAATATCTTCAGAATAAAGTCTCGTTTCAGTGCAGCGGGCTGGGTGGCTGGAGGAGAGGGGTGAAAGACCCACCCGGGTCCTGGAGTGGCATTGAGCCCTCTTGGCTGGCTCCAGGAATCCTGGCCTGATCACGGTGCAGACTTGGCTGGAGGGCCCCAGTGGCCACGGGGCTTGGGTGAGGCAACAGCTGTCAAAGGGTCATCAGCCCAGAGCTAGTGCAGCTCTGCAGGTCGTGGTCCTCCACAGGCTCTGGGCTCTCCCGCATCTGTGGAGATGTCAGAGGCTGCCAGCCCACTGGGTCTGGGTCTTCTCCTCCAGGACATCCAGAAAGTGGGAGGAGTCGGGGGCTGGGGTGATCTTTGGGTGAAGGGACATCATTACTCTCCACTAAGCAAGAGTCAGGCCATACCCTTGGAGTGCCCCCAATTCCAGCCCAGATACCTCTCCCCCTCCCCAAGACTCATCCTGGGCCTTGGGAGAGCCAAGTGTCAGCTGTATGACTTAGCTGGGAGATCTGAGTTCTCTGAGCCTCCAAGTCTCTCCTTTTGGTCCTGGGGAGAACACTATTGCCCCAGGTTTCAAGGTGGGGGCCCTTTACAGAGGGGTGGGGACAGATCAGCCTGAGCTCCCCAGCAGGGGCTCCCAGGAAGTATGAAGAGTCAGGGCTTGGGGGATGGCAGGCCTTACCATGTGATGGCTGCTCTTCCCCAACCAGGGCCTCAGTTCCAGCAACTGGTGGGTGATCTGGGCGCTGCGGACAGCAAACACACTCTCTGCCATGCAGAACAGTAACGAGATGCCCCAGAGACACAGGCTGGAGCTCTGTAGGGGGACAGGGGGCAGTGATGGCTGCCTGGGGTTGGGGAGTGGAGGGCAGGACTCCAAGAACCCTTCCCACCTCTGATGAGCACCTCGCTGCCCTCCCACCCCATCCCAGGCCTAAGCACTTACGTAAATGCGAGTGGGGTCGAAGGGACAGTCGGGCGCCAGTGCCAGTAGTTCGGGGTCCCCAAAAGTACAGGCGGCCAGCAGTGCGTGGCCCTGGGTGGCAAAGGTCACAGCAATCGAGGCCAAGAGGCCGAGAGCACAGGTCAGAGAGAGAAGAGCACAGGCCACACTCGAGCTAAACACCGTCCAGCGCTGGATGGAGGAGGCCACTGGTCAGTGGACATCAGGCTCGGCCCCATGGGCAGCTCTGGCCCCCATGGGGTCAGCCTCACCCCCTCCAAGCAGGTCAGGCCTTTGGGGGTGGCTGCTGCCCCTATCCGCACAGCCCCATCCCAGGAGGTACCACATACCAGAGGGATGCTGGGGAGGTAGCGTGATAACACGATGACTGCAATGCCTGAGGTGATGACCTGTGGAGGAGGCTCAAGTCAGCTCTGACCCCCTACTGGAGGAGAGTGGGCAGGGAGTCAGGGCCACTCTCCAGCAAAGATTCCACCAACACCAACTCTAGCCCTCCAAACCCACACCCCCTGCTTAGCTTTGGTTTCATTACCTCCATCTGCATGGGGACACTGCCTCTTCATGGTCCAGCCCTGAAGTGACGTTTCTAAAACACAGTCACTCCCTGCCTACAACCTTCCATGACTCCCCACTGCCTACAGCTGCATTTCTCAAGCAGGGACCTGTGTATCCCAGGGCCACAGAGCCATGTCACAGGATATATATGAAATGTTTCCCTGGAGTGGAAAAGATTTTGGAAGAAACTCAGTAACTCAACTGGCGAGAAACTAAAAACAAAATTGTTACTTTAAAATAAACCAGGATACTTTATGGAGTAGAATTCAAAATCCCTAGGAGTATTTTTAACTATCGCAGGCTCTCAGTGACCTGGCCCCTGTCCCATCAGTTTCTCAACTCCACCCTGGGCCAGGCTCTTTCCTCATCGCCCTGGATACGGACACCCACACAGAGCCTGGGCTTGATGCCGCCTACACAGCGCCTTCTCAGGAAGGCCTTTCCTGTTCCTCTTTACCTGCGTGGGTTCTCCCTCCTGCAGGCCCCCCTAACCACCCCCAGCCCCAAGAGGCGGGCCCACCTCACTGTTAAGCCCACCAGCTGCCCTCTGGATCTTCTGGGCTCCACTCAGGTGGGCTCCCTCCTTCAGTTCCCTCACTTTACCAGGCACGGGCTGGACCCGCGGGAGGCAGGTGAGATGATAGGGGGCCCAGCAATGTCTGTAATTCACTGTGTAGCCACTAGTTAAGTAACTCAAATTCTCTGGGCTAAGCCCGCTCAGCAGGAATGAGCTCAGGGAAAGGACACTGGCTTTGGTGTCAGCCACAGATTGTTTCACATCCAGGTTGGCTTCTTTGTATCAGCAAGAGGTTGGGTGAATCCCTGAGTCAGTTTCCCCCTCTGTAAAGTGGGGAAAATCATGGTCCCGTGTTGCAGGGAGCTGTGGGGATTAACTGAGGAAATAAGAGCACAGCTGAAGTGGTCCAGCCCAGAGCCCATCCGTGGTGGACCTCCTAACCCCAAGCTCACTGCCTTGCCTGCCTTCCTCACAAGGTTGGTGAGACGAATAAACAACAATAATAGTAACCCTAAGGGACACTGCACATATCTGTACAGCCTAGCTCTGTCCCACTCACTGAGGCTCTCCTACTTGCCGGGGCCCATGATCCTTGCTTTAGGGCCAGCAGGCTGTCTGAGCTTCATTTTGCAGGGGAGGGAACAGGCTTAGAGAGAGAAAGAAATCCCTCAGCCAGGCGGTGGCAGGGATGGAACTCAGACACTGATGTGCAGATGTTCCCCAAAGGCTGTAGCCATCTCTTCTGACAGTTGGGAAAGGGCTTTACGAACTTGAGAATACCAGGCCCCTTCTTCATGTATTCATCAAACAGGTACTGACATCCAGCCATAACCATGTCTACCATTTATTGAGCACTTATAGTCCGGGCCTAATGCTAAACTCCTGCCAAATTGTTTTTTTTTGTGTGTGTGTGTGGTACGCGGGCCTCTCACTGTTGTGGCCTCTCCCACTGCGGAGCACAGGCTCCGGACGCGCAGGCTCAGCGGCCATGGCTCACGGGCCCAGTTGCTCCGCGGCATGTGGGATCTTCCCAGACCGGGGCACGAACCCGCGTCCCCTGCATTGGCAGGCGGACTCTCAACCACTGCGCCACCAGGGAAGCCCCCAAATTGTTTTTTTCAGTGTCTCCAGAGCAGACCTTATCCATTCCCACCTCCACACCTTTGCATTTGCCATTCTCCGTACTTGAAAGCCATCCCAGCTTCCTCTCCTACCAGCTGGCCCCAGCAGGCTTCATACCCAGGTTATGGTAATTGCAGCCTATCTCTGAACTCCTATTCATCCATCAATACCCACCTCTGGGGCCTCCACCTCTGTGAACCCTCCCAAGCTGAGCTGATGCTCCTTCCTTCTGGCCAACAGTGCCTTGACTATTTCCCTATTGTAATGATAATCCAAGCTCACAATAGTGAGTTAACCACGTGCTAGGCACTGTGCTTAGCACTTTATGTGGATGATCTCATTCAGTACTCATCAGGATCTTCTCAGATGGACACTGTTACCGTCCCCATTTTATAGATGAGGAAGCTGAGGCAAAGGGAGGTTGGGTGACTGGTGCCGTTGGTAAGTGGCGGAACAGGGGTTAGTACTTGGGGCTCTCTGCCTGCCCACCCCAGGCTGTGGGTGGGGACTCATCGAAGACCCTTCCAGCCCCTTCCAGCCCCCTGTTGCCAGCCACCCTCCCAGCCTGGCCATACCACGATGGCGGAAGTGACAGAGAGGATGTTGACCACAGAGTAATGCAGAGCCACAGCATCGTTGGGGGCTGCCACATAGCGCAGCACCGTGCCGTGGAGGAGAGCGGCTGCGATGAAGCTCACGTGGCCCAGCACCACCAGCACCAGCCCCGTCTTCATCAGCACCTTCCGGAAGTCACCCACACTCAGGCCACCTGTGAGGGACAGCCATGTCAGGGCCATGGGTAGGGCTTATCCTGCTGGGCAGAGGAGAAAACTGAGGCCCCTGCAGGAGTGATGGACATTGGGTTCTAAATCTATTTCTGGATAACTCAAGGCCAGTAACTTGCCTTCTCTGTGCCTCAGTTTCCTCATCAGGAAAGGGGGTTCACAGTGCTTTCATGAGAGTCCTTGGATCTCTAAGGTTGGAAAAGCATACAGGTGGTACTTAATAAAGGGTAGTAGTCCTTGTTAGTGTTCAAGGTCATGCGTGGCACAGTTAGGATTTGAACCCAGGTCTCTAGCTCTAGACCCATGATCCTTCCACTAAGCTTTGCATCCACTGATTTTTTTCATCCATACATTTGTTACATCAATGTTCACTGAGTGCCTGCTCCATGCCAGGCCCTGAGGTACCACAGAGAGCTTGATGGGCACTGCCCAGGCCCCAAGGAGCCCCTAGTTCACTGGGCAGGGATCAGGTTCTATTTAGGATTCAGTTTGGTGTAAAGGGCCTGGCACACAGTAGATATTCAACTCACAATTGCTGAACTGACTCCAGCAAAATACTCAAACTTCTGAGTCTTCATTTCCCCATCTGTAAAATGGGAAGAATAACCCTTGTTTCCCAGTGGGGAAGGAGGGTCCCATGAGGACATGGATGGGAAAGTGGGGCATACCCGGGGGGTGCTGGGAAAAGTGAGCTCTTGGTGCAGGGCCACTAGGCAGGGACACGGCAAGGTGCGGGAGGCTGAGGTCAAAAGAACATCAGGGACTCATACGCAAATCCTCTCCGAGTGTCCAAGCGGCTACTCGGCCCCTATCTGCACACCCCCAGGATCGGGAGCCCTCCTTCCGGCTGTTCCAGATCTGCTCTTTGGAATGTCCCCTTTGGGTCCTGGCTCTGCACCATGCTGGCCCCTTAGGCCCACCAGCCCCCTCACTCTAGCCAGCTCTGTGAGACTGGAAGACTGGCCTGGTGCCTAGAACTAAACAGCCCCCCCTTCTTCCTTTAGCTGCTCCTTGTGGGACCTGTGAGTCCCTTCCTAGACCTCAGCGTCCCCATCTGTGGCAGCAAGAATTGGGTCATATTTCATATATGGGAGTTTTGCAGCCAGAGAGAAAGAGAGAGAGAAAGGAAGGAATCCCTAGACGGATGTCCCTGGGGGCGCTGCGCCCAGAGGAAGCCCCCGGGAGCAGAGAGGGCTGGGGCTACTCAGTCACACAGACCCTCTGTGCGACTTTGCACCAGCCTCTCTCCTTTTTGGGCCCCGGCTTCCCCATATGTAAAATGGGAAGGGGTTGGTCTAGCCGGTCTCTGAGATCCTCGGAGCCTTCAGGAGCCTCTGGAGCTGTACCAGATGGAGGAGAAGCAGAGGGCAGACGATGGGCTGGACAGGCACCGTGGGACTGGATGGCATCATGAAGATTAACAGCTGGCCAAACAGGAAGGGGCATGGCAGCTTTGTCCCACGGGCCTGACCCACTTCACCCCATCCACCCACCTACCTGGCCACCCAGACACCACTCAGCTCAGGGCTGGGCTCATGAACAACAGCCTCCCAGGACCAAGACTTTGGTCAAACTGGAGGTACAGTGGCAGCGTGGGGCTGTGCCTGGAGCACTGGACAGAGTCTCAGGGCAGTCCCTGGCTCAGGATGGTTCTAGGCCGTGGTGCTCCCTCGCCACTTTACAGATGAGGAAACCGAGGCTCACAAGTTCTCTTGGCTAGAGGGTAGGGACTCCCCAGGTCTGTCTGATGCCCAAGAGCAGCATCATTGTGTCCAGGAAGTGAGAGGAAGGGGCACATCAGTCCCACTCCTCTGTCTGGATCATGTTTGCCAGTGGCCCTTCTCACTTGGCTCGGTTTGGGGGAGTGGAGGGTATGGGAGCCGGAGCCCTTTGGGAGGCTGAGGAAGCCGAGGGCAAGCAGCCTCTGGTTCGCAATGCCCTCCCTGTGCTCTCCCTTCTGCGGGATGTGGAGGTTGGCTGCTCTCCTCCCACCTGGGGGTCCCTCCTCCGCAAGAAAGGAGAGTGGGGGGCAGTGGGGACGGGCGAGAGGCCGTGGTGCTACCCCACATCGGAAGATACCAGAAGCCCTCCTCTCGCCAGCTCAGTGCTGAGGAAACTGAGGCCCAGAGCAGAAAGTGAAGGCGGCCTGGACCCCGGGGTTCCGGGCGCCCACGACAGTGCTCCGCCCCTGCCAGAGGATCTGGGGCGGGTTCGGGCCTCCCGGGCCGTCCCCCCGCGGCTCACCCAGGCGCAGACACATCTCGGCTCCCGGGCGGGGTCTCCGCGGCGGCTTCAGCGGGGCTCCAGACGCTGCGGGCGGCCGGTCGGCCCCACTCCCATACTGGTCCGCAGCCGCCGAGCGCCCAGCAGAGCCCGCGCCGCGCCCACTTCCCGCCTCGAGCCCGGAGCGCCCGGCCGGCCTCCCTTCCCGTCACCCCCTGGGCGGCCCGGCCCCGTGAGGGCCCCGGCGGCTCGTTTGCATCCCGGGCCGGTCCGACCGGCTGGGCAGCCCTTCCTGGCCCGCCCGGCTGAGTCACAGCGCTGGCCTCACCCACCCGCCTCGATGCCGGCCGGCACCCGGCCAGCAACCCCCCGCAGCCCACCCCGCTCCAGTGATGCCCATTTTACAGATAGAAACTGAGGCCTAGAGGAGCTGCGATCTTCCGGGCTAGGGAGTGAGACGGGGGGCCTGATGCGTGGTTGTCACGACCTGGTGGGCAGCTGGACAGGAAAGCCCCGGGGTGAGAGCTGGGAATCCACTTCTTTCTAGAGAATGGGGAAGTGCAACAGTGGGTGGTGAAAGAGCACTACCTAGGGAGCCAGGCTCTGTCCTTGACCTGCGCCGTGACCTCAGGTTTCCTCCCAGCCGTGGCCTGAGGGTCTTCGGCCGCAGGCTGAGCAAGGTGCTTTACTTGTGGGGGTGGGGATGGGGGGGTGTCTCTGTTCCCTTCTCAGAAAATCAGGGATAATAATTCCTGTCCCCTAAAGTCATGGTGAGATACAAAAATGAGGTAAGAAAATGCTTTGAAAACCCTCTAGAGTATCTTTGCAAAGTGCAGACTTAGCAGGAACACGTAACAAGAGCTTTTCTATTCCTGGCTATTGGTTACTGTGCCCCTTTAATGTGCCAGAATGACCCTTTGTTTCATCCTCAACATGTAGAAATGGACTCACACAAGAGTGTCCAGCGGAAGGAGTGGAGTACGGGTCTCAGTGCCCTTTCTCTAATGTGGCCGTGCTGTGGCTGCCAGCCTGGGCTCTTGGCCCTCAGGCAGGACTCTGGGAGGCACTTCCGTGGTATCTGGGCAGCATCAATTCACAGTCTGCACCCCCTACCCCACTGGTCAGTGGCCTTGAGGGTAGGGGCTGGCTTGATGCATCTAACACCAGCTGTCCACTGAATGCGTGTGCCTTGTGTGTGGGGCACACAACTTACTGATGACCAAGTCCACCTCCCAAGGGCTGCCCTGGAGAGCACGTGTGGTCACTGCAAAGCCAATGTCAAATCTCATGCATGTGCGTGCACGTGGCTTCTTTATCAGTGTCAGGCTGTCCCCTTGACACTGACCCCAACCAGGGCAGTCTGGAATTATGCTGGGGACCCAGACCTTTTAAATGTCTTTGCTTTCAGATGAATAAATGAGGGTTCTCTCTTTCTATCTTTAGAAAAATACTGAGAGTTAAAGATTATTACCCCATTTTACAGATGAGAAAATGGAGGCCCAGAAAGGTAAAGGAGCTTTTTAAAGAGCACACAGCATGTATCATTGGTAGAGCTGAGACTTGAATCCAGATCTGTTTAACTGTGAAGGCTGCTCCTGAGTGTGCTGGGCGACAGGGGAGCCATAGTCTTCAGGGAGTGGGCCTACTCTCTGGGGCCTCTGAGGAGGGAATGGCCCACCTGTTTCTCTTCTGACACAGTTTCCCGGCCATGGCCCAGCCTAAGCGCCCTGAAGTTATTGCCATTTCTCTTTGCTTATTGCCAAGTGACCAAAGTCCATTCTTCTGAGTTGTCCAGTGTCCCTTGCCTGCGCCTCACTCTTCTGCACACTGGCTAGGGTTCTGGGGTTCTGGAAAGAACCCCAGGCTACAGCACTAGCTCCTTGTGCTCTACCAACACACTGTGACACCCTGGCAGCTCACAGCCCTTCTCCAGACCTCAGTTTCCCCATCTGTCAAATGGAGATAGTGATCGCCTTCCCAGATTTCTGAGCCATAAAAAGACTTGAGAGATGTGAGAGTTGGCTGAAACCTAGCCAGAGAAATACAAATAGAAATTCTCTCTCTTCCTGGAACACTTAACAACCAGGTGTGGTCCAGTACACTTAAATTGGACTCTGGGTCTTCCCAGGGCATGGCCTCCCCGCCGGGCTGCTCATCTGGGAAGGAGGTTCAGGCTTCCAGTCCTTGTGCAAGTCCTCTTCACCTGAGAAAGGCTTTTTCCTCCCTGACTATTAGGATACTTCCTCCCTCTAAGTAGAACAATCACACACGGACCCTACCATATTCAATTTTGTGTCTTTCCATACACATACATAAAACGAAAGGCCAAGTGATCATGCTGAGAGGAGGAGGTGGTTGAAGGGGACTTAGGCATATTTACAATGACAAATTCTACATGGTGTGAATGGGGAGTTTGTTATTCTTTGTATATTTTCTATCTTTTACATTTCTTTCTTTCTTAAGTATAGAGAAGAAATCAGAACTACTCATAATCCTCCCTATCCCCACGGATAATCAGCATTCACATCTTGGAGGGTTTTTTCCTATGTGCGTATGTAATTTTCTCCTCTGAGACTCTTGACTCCCGGCTTTACGCTGCCACCCCTTCTCATCACCTTGATCTGTTGCCCTCTCTGCCATCCCCTTCCATCTATCAAGGACTTGGGTTTCCAGATTTTGGTGAGGCAGTCATTCCAAATTGTCCTGCTCATCCATGTGAAGGACCCTCCAATACTCTTCCTTGACCTTCTCAGTGACCTTCATCATGACCCCAGCCATCCTGTCTGGGTTCATGCCTTGAACGGTCCCCTCTGAAATCCCACCCTTGAGCATCCCACAAAGACTTCTCTTGCACCATGCTGGTGTTTTGACTCCCATGGCCTCATCCTCTGACTTCCCAGAGGCCGCCAGCCCATTCTCCTTTCTTCTGTTCAGTTAACCCCCTCCTGGCTTCTTTACCACCAAGCCTACATCACAAGGTTGAGCATCTGAAGGCCAGCTCACTTGTCCAGGTGAGAAATGAGAAATGTAGGGGACTTGGACCAGGATGGTGGCTATGAAGATGGAAAGAAGAGGGGAGATTTGAGATATGTGATTAGTATGCATGTTAAAATTTGGAAAGCACTGTTCTAAATCCACTCACCTTGCTCTCTCTCCCAGTCACTCCTACAGCTCCACATGGACCACACTTCATTCCTCACCCTCTTCCTTTCTGCCAAGTCTTTCCCATCAGCCTATAAACATACCCAAGTCTCTTCTATCCTAAAAAAACACACCTTCCCTTGGCTCCCTTTACATTTCTACTTACTGCTTTTGTACTTCCTTTCCCTTCCCCTCCAAACTTCTGAAATGAATTATCTTTACATGCTGTTTCCATCTTCTCAACTACCACCCCCTCCACACTCCACAGCAGTGCGGTTCAGCCCTCCGCTGGAAGAGCCCTCTTCTAGGTCACCAGTGACTTCTGACCACACTGAATCCAATGAAGCATTTCAGTTCCTAACTTATTATTATCAGCCACTCTCTCCGTACTCCCGTAACACACCTCCTTCCTGGTTTTCCTCCTGCCTCTGGCTGTTCCTTCTCAGTCTCCATTGTAGACTTTTTGTCAACAGCTCAACCTTTAAATATTGGTATTCCTCTGTATCCTTGCTGCTGCCTTTATGGGTCCCATTGGTTAATTCATGTAGTCTCATGGCCCCCCTTTCATATGATGATTCTCCCAGACTAGACAGCTCCCCTGAGGATCAGACTTAAATATCCAATGATCTTACCTCTCCACCTGGGTGTCCAGTCACCTCAAGCTCAACATGTACCAACTTTTACCCCCTACTGCTTCTTGTGTATTTTCTATCTCAGTGGGTTGGCATCATGAGGTACCCAAGCCAAAAACCTGGGAGTCATTCTTTCCTCTTTCCTCTCTTTCTACATAAAGTCAATCATCAAGTCCTGCCGATTTACATCATATTCCTGTAGCTAGTGCTTCCTCTTTGTCTCTGTGACTATTGTCCTTGTTCATGCAGCATCTCTTTCCCCCAATTGGTTTTTCATACTACTGAGTAATCTTCCTAAAGTATAAATCAGATCACATCACTCTTCTGCTTAAAATCAGTAACATAAAAGAAATTTAAGAAGACATAACTAAATGGAAAGACATCCTGTGTTCATGGATTGTAAGCCTTAATATTGTTAGGATGGCAATTCTCCCCAAAATCCAAGCTGCCTTTTTTTTTTTTTGGCAGAAATTGACAAGCTGATCATAAAATTCATATGGAAGTGCAAAAGACTCAGAATAAGCCAAAACAATCTTGAAAAAGAAACAGGGACTTCCCTGGTGGTACGGTGGTTAAGAATCCACCTGCCAATGCAGGGGACATGGGTTCGATCCCCTGTCCGGGAAGATCCCACATGCCATGGAGCAACTAAGCCCTGGCACCACAACTACTGAGCCTGCACTCTAGAGCCTGCGAGCCACAACTACTGAGCCCGTGCACTGCAACTACTGAAGCCCGCACGCCTAGAGCCTCTGCTCCGCAAGGGGAAGCCGCTACAATGAGAAGCCCACGGTCTGCAACGAAGAGTAGCCCCCACTGGCCGCAACTAGAGAAAGCCCGCACACAGCAATGAAGACTCAACACAGTGGGTCTTTCTGAGGCACTTGTCCGTGTTCCAGGCTCTCAGTGCTTTATGCATATTAACTCATTTAATCTTCACAATAACAATAGTACCATTGTTATTCCTCATTTTACATCTGAGGAACTGAGGCACGGAAGAATTTGCCCAAGATCACAAAGCTAGACAGGGTTAGAGCTATGACTTGAATCCAGGCAACATGACCTCTGAGCTTATGTATTTACAGCTTTGCTAAGAGAGATAGCCTGTAGCCAGCAATCCAAGCTGATGCAGAGTCTGACGGTCACATGCTTTGCAAGATTGAAAAAGCTCATCTATTCACGTCAAAGCTAAAGTGAGTGGGAATAAAGGCAGGGAGGTAGGAAGCACAACCCCTCCCAAACACTTCCTACCTGTTCCCACTAAGAGGACAGTGACCCTATGTAAAGAACCTTCCACTGGGATGCAGCCTAGAGGTCAGGAACAGCCAGCTGTGCCTTCCCCCCATGCCTGGTGTTCACAATTGCCTCAAGGCAGAGGTGAAGCTGGAGGCCCTGAGCTGAGGACTGGGAGGTCCTGCTGCTAAGATCATGCATGGTAGTTTTCAACTACCCATTCTAAGGTCAAACCCTTGATCTTGTCATCTTCAGTAACTATACTACGTCTAAGACCTTACATTTCAGCACCCTACTCCCTGACACCTATCTCCTATCTTTCCAGATTACTTTCTCTATTACCTTCTCAATTCTTCAGCTTCTTAAGAGCCTTCCACTCTCTTGATGCTTCATGATGGCATGCCTAAGAATTCGGGCAAACGTCTTTTTTCCATCTGCACCCTCTTTCTGAGTGATTTCATCCAGTCTCTTGGCTTTTATACTATCAACATGTCAATGATAATGTCAGTAACAACAATATATATCTCCAGCTCTGACCACTCGCTAAGTGCCAAACTTGTGTACCCAAATGCTTCCTTGTCATCTAATGGCCATCTAAACTGAATATACCCAAGAAGAGCCCTTACTTCCACTCCCCTTAATTCATTCTTCCTCCAGTCTTCCCCATCTCAATAAATGGCATCATCATCTACCTAGCTGCTCAAGCCAAAAGCATAAAACACATTTCTGATTCCTCCCTTTTTCTCATTCTCCATATTCTCTCCATCAACAAGTCCTGTCGTCCTATCTCCAAAATATATCTTAAAAAGCCTCTTTCCATCTCCACAGTCACTCCCTGCATCTAGTAGCCTCCTAACTGGCCCCTCTAATCTACCCCTAAAATCTATTTTCTACATTGCAAAGAGAGTGATCTTTCAAAAACATAAATCAGGTCATATCAACACCTCCCTGGGAATTCCCTGGTGGTGCTCTCACTGCCAAGGGCCTGGGTTCAATCCCTGGGCAGGGAACTAAGATCCTGCAAGTCATGCAGCGTGGCCAAAAATAAATTAACAACAAAACAAAATGAACACCTCCCTTTAGTGGCCTATGTAGGGCTTCACCACAGCTTACAATGTCCAACATGCCAAGGTCCCCACTCATCTCTCTGATACCACATCCTACCACTCTCCTCTCAATCCCTGCACTTCAGCCACCTGCTCTTCTTCCTTTTCTTTCAAGGCACTAAAGTAGATCTTTGCTCTTGCTGGTCCCTCTGCCTTCAACACTCTGTCCTCAAATCTTTTCTCTGTCTCACTGTCTAAATCAGTGCTGTCTACTAGAACTTTCTGTAATCATGGAAATGCTCTATACCTGCACGGTCCAATAGGGTGGCCACTAGCCACATGTGGTTACTGAACACTTAAAATGTGGCTAGTATGACTGAGAAACTGAGTTATTTAATTTACATAATTAAAATTTAAAGTTAAATAGGCACAGGGTTTAGTAGACACCATATTGAACCGTGAATGTAAATTACCCCAAAGACTCTTTCTATTAAATTATCCAGTTTTCTTTTCTTTTTTCCCCTAAGTTTTATTGAGAAATAATTGACATTCATTACTATATAATGTTCAAGGAGTACAGAGTTTTATTTTTCCAAGGTACTTTTCTCTAGGTGAAATAACCTTTGTTCATTTATATATTAATTCTCTGCTCTGTCTACAAGAATGTAGGTCATATGACAGCAGAGAGGCCTTAAGTATCTCATATAAAACTCACTACTCAAAACTCAGAGCCTGGAATGGTGTTAGTTAGGGACATGGTAGATGCATGATACATATTTGTTAACTGATGAATAAAGCATTGGTAGTGGTTCTCCAAGTGTGGTCTGCAAACCTCTGAGGATCCCCAAGACTTTATTGGGGAGTCTGTGAAGTCAAAACTATTTTTATCATAATTCTAAGATGTTATTTATTTTCCAGTTTTTTTTTTTTTTTTTTTTTTTTTTGCAGTACGCGGGCCTCTCACTGCTGTGGCCTCTCCCGTTGCGGAGCACAGGCTCCGGACGCGCA
Organism: Tursiops truncatus; assembly: GCF_011762595.2. NCBI lineage: Eukaryota > Metazoa > Chordata > Mammalia > Artiodactyla > Delphinidae > Tursiops > Tursiops truncatus. Next base: position 158,017,375 of record NC_047034.1, on the reverse strand, counting down.
GGCTCAGCGGCCATGGCTCACGGGCCCAGCCGCTCCGCGGCATGTGGGATCTTCCCGGACCAGGACACGAACCCGTGTCCCCTGCATCGGCAGGCGGACTCTCAACCACTGCGCCACCAGGGAAGCCCTATTTTCCAGTTTTGATGGTAGAAAAGCAATGGTGGGTCAAACAGCTGTCCCCTTAGCACTACGAAAAGTAGGGACTCCAGGACACCCTTGTAGTCATTGTATCCGTCACTGCTGTGCACGCACAACAAAAAAAATAAATATACCAGATTCATTTAAGAATGACTTGATGAAACAGTAAAAATTATTAACTTTATTAACTCTCTACGAGTATACTTCTTTTAAATATTTTGACAGAATGGGAAGAATTCTGCTGTCTGCCTAAGTACCATGGTTGTCTCCAGAGAAAGCAATTGTGCAATTGTTTGAGTTGTATGATGAACTAGCTGCTTTTTTTCATAAGCACCATTTCTACTTGAAAGAAGGATTGAAAGACATACTGTGGTTATGGAAATGTAGGTTTTTTTGCAGGCATTTTCTCTAAAATGAAGGAAGTGAGCCTGTCAATTCAAGGGAAAAAATTGACAATATTTGCTGCCAAAGATAAAATTTGAGCTTTTGAGTGAAAATTAGGTGTTTGGAAAATTGGTATGCACTGCCGTGAGCTTAGCAGCTTCCCAATATTAAAGACTTTTAGTGCTGACATTAACATATATGACTTTTATATTGTATAATGAAATGTGTCAACATTTGGAAGATCTGTAAAACTCAGTGAACCAATCAATACTTTCCAAGTGACCAACACATGCCTGTACAAAATCATGCACAGGTTAAGGATGAATTCAAAGTGCAAGACAGACCAATATATTTTAATGTAATGGAAAATTGACAGATATGGTTTCAGATTCCACATTGAAACTAAATTTTACAAAACTGTGACTTGTCAAGTTTAGGTAGAGTATCAAAGAGGAATATCCACAATTATCTGAGAATCCTTTTAACATACTCCTCCTTTTCCCAGTTATATACCTGTGTGAGGCTGAATTTTCTTTATGTACTTCAGCCAAAACGACATATCTCAACATATTGAATAAAGAAGCAGATATGGGAATTCTAGCTGCCTTTTATTAAGTCAGACATTAAAGAGATTTGCAAAAATGTCAAACAATGTCATTCTTTTCACTCATTTTTTTGATTTGTAAAATGTAATTATTTTTCATTGAAAAGGGTATTATTTACTTTAACATTGATGGGTTTATTATTTTTTAATAAATAATTATTTTTAATTCTTAATTTTAGTTTATAATATTGCAAATATCAATAATGTAATCCACATAAACAAAAGCTCTTTCAGGTCTTCAATTTTTCAGAGTGTACAGGGATCCTGAGACCAAAAACTTTGGGAAACGCTGCTACAGATAAACAAAGTTAATCAGCCCCTAATACCTTGGTGCATTGATGAAGGGAACACAAGGTAATTATAAATAAGCAATCCCATTTTGAACAGGAGAGGAGGGGAAAAATCACCCAGTGGTCCGTGGTGTGTATTGTATCCTTCAGAGTGAGAACAGCAAGGATTCCCTGCTTTGATAAAATGAGGCCAGTCTGGCTGCTCTGCCAGGTTGGGGGAATCTCATCTAACCATTGTAACTGTGGCCACATCTTAGAAGAATTTTGAGGATTTCCGATTGGTATTGTTTGGGGCCAAGACATTGCCCCTGGGGTTGATCAATTACAGGATTCCACATGCCAGGATTGGGGTTTCTCTCACAGAACCACTCCCTTAAAAGCTGTGTAAGTTTTCTGGCTATTCACATTTGGATAACTCCATGAATTAATAACCAAGTCAGCAGAATGATGAATTATGGTCCCTAAATCTAGACCTTGAGCTTGGTATGCAGGGTCTTAGCAACAGGACCTCCCAGTCCTCAGCTCAGGGCCTCCAGCTTCACCTCTGCCTTGAGGCAATTGTGAACACCAGGCATGGGGGGAAGGCACAGCTGGCTGTCCCTGACCTTTAGGCTGCATCCCAGTGGAAGGCTCTTTACATAGGGTCACTGTCCTCTTAGTGGGAACAGGTAGGAAGTGTTTGGGAGGGGTTGTGCTTCCTACCTCCCTGCCTTTATTCCCACTCACTTTAGCTTTGACGTGAATAGATGAGCTTTTTCAATCTTGCAAAGCATGTGACCGTCAGACTCTGCATCAGCTTGGATTGCTGGCTACAGGCTATCTCTCTTAGCAAAGCTGTAAATACATAAGCTCAGAGGTCATGTTGCCTGGATTCAAGTCATAGCTCTAACCCTGTCTAGCTTTGTGTTCTTGGGCAAATTCGTTCACGCCTCAGTTCCTCAAATGTAAAATGGGGAATAACAACGGTACCCATTTCTTTGTGTTATTGTGAAGATTAAATGAGTTAATATGCATAAAGCACTGAGAGCCTGGCACATGATGTGTGCCTCAGAAATGTTAGCTTTTATTCTTCATTATTCTTTCTGCAAAATTTATGCCTTTGACTCTGAAATCAAGGCTTGGGAAAATAGCCAACACATACAACCCCCTGACAAATTTTTATCAAGCCCCCTAATCATCCCACCTATGTCAGGTACATGGTCTGAGCTTCAGGAGACCCTGGCCTTGAAGCTGCATCTCAGGGAATGCTGACCTCCTAGCCTCCTGGGAATGGAAAATCCCAGGATTTTCCCAACAGTTGGAAAATCCTCACTGTTCTGTACCTCACCTCAACTCAGCCATTTCCACGTGCTAGGGACATCACTGGCAACACTCCACTTCTCATAGTGGTCAGAACTTCAGTTGCAGGTGACAGAATCCTAACAGAAATGGGCTTTGGGTAGCGGGAAGGAATTTGTTGGATGATGTTCTGGGAAAGTTTGGGGGCCTTAGGCGTGGTTAGCTCTTGGCATTAATGTCACATAGGGAGTTCCCTGGTGGTCTAGTGGTTAGGATTCGGTGCTTTCACTGCTGTGGCCCTGGTTCAATCCCTGGTCGGGGAACTGAGATTCCGCCAGCCACGTGGCGTGGCCAAACTACAACAACAACAACAACAATAACAAAAAAAAAAACCCAATGTCATTTGGTATGCTCAAATGTGCCTCTGTCTCTTGTCTTCTCTCCATTTCTCAGCTCTGCCTTTGTCTGTGCTGGTTTCAGTATCAGGCAGTCTCTGTCCATGTAGTGGAAGATCCATGCTTACAACTTCCCAGCTTTGGAACCTCAGGAGAAAGCAGCCTCTACTCCCCTGGAATTCCAGAAAAGCTTGGGATTGCCTTTAATTTCTCCAGCTGGAGCTGTGTTCTTTAGCCTTGAAACATTCCAGAGTGACGTCACATGTGGCCTCAGGGGACTGAAACTACACCGCCAGGGAAGGGAGGAAAGGCTTGGTATTTATCAACCATCTGTTCTGTGGCAGGCATTTTATATCTTCTCATGGTGAAGATTATCCCTTTTGGGGAAGGAGACTAGATCTCATGGTGGTCTCCAACTCCCTCCAAGCTGAGAGCAGAGGGGGTCCTTCTCATGTCCACAGTCAACCCCTCTGCCTGTGCCCTTGATCCCATCCCTCTATCTTCCTAAAGACAAAGCACCATCTAATAGCTTCCTTTCTCTTATATTGTCACGCTCTCCATTTCTACCCTATTTTCTCCTGAGCCGCCAAACATGCTTGAATCTCTTGTACTTAAAAAAAAAAAACAACAAACTCCTCTTCTTAGCAGTACCTCCTTACTTTTCACTCACACCTCAACTAAACGAAATCAGTTTTCTATTGCTGCCATCTTTTGAAACTGCTCTTTCCAGAGTTACCAGTTACTTCCCCTGTGACAAATCCAGCTCTTGGCCAGCCTGACCTGTCTCACATGTTAGCTAACCCTGCTTTCCTTCCTGAAATCCTCACCCCATCATTTCCTTCATTCCCGGTTCTCCTTCTCCGTTTCCTGGCTGCTCCTTTCCTGCACTCACTGGTTAAAGGTTTATGAAAAGAGAAGGCCAATTTCCCTTTCATTCACATCTATGATTTCAAGAAGTGTTTTTTTCATTGGTGATTTTCCATCTCCAGGGCCTGGGTCTGTCTCCGGGTGTCAGTTTCTGTGCCCTGACACAGAGCCTGAACAGAGCAGCTGTCCACATATGGTGGGCAATGAGTGGATTTCCTCAAAGGCTGGTGCCTAAGGAATGACAAAGCAGTATCCAGAGCTGGAACTATATTCCAAGCCACTCACAAAGGCAGACGCACAAAAGTAAGAGGAGGGGTGGTTATCCTGCCCTTGCTGGATCCTTGTGATGACAACTCAGGCCTGATAATTCAGCCACAAAGAACCAGCAGTCTTCTCTCTATGTCACCCTCCACTCATGAAGCCCTCTCCCTCATGTCTGCATGAGGGACAGCCATATTGGAGTGGGAAGAGCACGAATTCCAGATCTGGGTTTGCGGCCTGCTTCTTTTTTGACCAGGCTTCGATCTCCAGAAAATCAGTGGCCATGGCTGGGTATGTTCCTAGCTTCCTCAGGTGCTCAGACGACTTTCAGGAATGGGGGCGAATGGTACGGACTCAGAGGATGTGGGGTACCAGGGGAAGCCATCTCAGGGGCCCCAAGCAGGTCCCTGGAGAACAGGAACAATGTTCTGGCAACATGCTCTGGATGTGCTCCTAGCACTTAGGTCTCTCATACCAGACGGCCTCACACGGGTGCGTGGCCTCCATCACATCCATGTTGTTCACAGCAGCATTTGGCCTGGGCTGGCCTCATTGGATTTACGTGACCTAGATCCCGCTGATTTTATGAAGCAAGATCAGCTCAGGTCTGCTGGCCCTGGGAGATGGGAGAGGGAGGTGCAGGTCCTCAGCTTCATGGTTTTTGTGTCTTCCTCACTGTGTCTCCATTTCCTTCCTTCATTTGAGAAATGAAGGGATTGGCACAAAGGTGTGTCCAAATTTGACTTTCCAGGAATTTATTATTATAGTTGGGCTGCACATCAGCTCTAGCAAAATGACATGTCACATCCTTGCTCGAAGTTTTCAAGTTGTGCTGTCTACTAGTCAGGGATCAGTTGCAGGAAACAGAAACCACTCTATTTTAAGCAGAAAAGGATTTGATACAGGGAATCAGAGGTTTAAACAAAATAGTTGGGAGGGCTGGAGGAGTGGGCTCCAGGAATGACTTCCAGAAGAAGACCCCAGAATAGCTGCTAACTGGCACAATCATGAAGGTGATGAGTCAGGAGGCTGCTACGAGAATTCTTGCATTAAAGAACACACCAAGTAAAAAGACAACCCATGGAATGCGAGAAAGTATTTGCAAATCATATATCTGTTAAGGAACTTATAACCAGAATCTATAAAGAAGTCTTTATAACTCAACCATAAAAAAGGCAACCCAAGTTAAAAATGAGCAAAGGATTTGACTAGATATTTCTTCAAAGAAGATATACAAATAGCCAAAGAGTACATGAAAATGATGCTCAACATAATTAGTCATTAGGGAAATGTAAATCAAAGCCACAATGAGGTACCACTTTATGCCCAGTAGCATGACTATAATGAAAAAGACACAATAGCAAGTGTTGACAAGGATGTGGAGAAATTGGTACCCTTGTGTATTGCTGGTAGGTAAAATGGTATAGCCTCTATGGAAAGAGGATGGTAGTTCCTCAAAAAATTAAACATAAAATTTCCATATGATCCAGTAACTCTGCTTCTGGGGTATATACCCAAAAGAACTGAAACCAGGGACTTGAAGATATCTGTATACCAATATTCATAGCAGCATTAATCACAATAGCCAAAAAGTAGAAACAATCTAAATATCCATCAACTGACGGATGGATAAACAAAATGTAATATATCCATACAAAATCCTTACAATATTCAATGGAATATTATGCATCCAAAAAAAAGGAATGAAGTACTGATACATGCTACAACGTGGATGAACCTTGAAAACCTTATGCCGAGTGAAAGAGGTCATATACAAAAGTCATTTTGTATGATTATACAAAATGTCCAGAATAGGTAAATTCCATAGAGAAAGTAGATTAGTGGTTGTCAGGGCTGGAGGGAGGGGGGAAATGCGACTGACTGATAATAGGTTTCTTTCAGGGGGTGATGGCAATCATTTGGAATTAGAGAGTAGTGATAGTTGCACAACTTTGTGAATATATCTAAAATCTACTGAGTTGCACACTTTAAAATGGTGAATTTCAGGACTTCCCTAGCAGTCCAGTGGTTAAGACTCTGCACTTCCACTGCATGGGGGCACAGGTTCGATCCCTGGTCAGGGAAGTAAGATCCTGCATGCCTCACGGTGCATCCAAAAAAAAAAGTAAAATGGTGAATTTCACGTTATGTGAGTTATATCTCCATAAAGAAATAAGATGGTTAGAAAACACACACACCATGTGGCTGCAGTCTAAGGACCAGGGATCAGAAATCTACCTCTGCTGCTGCCACCACTGCTTTTCAACCTCATGAAACTAGTGCTTGGACATTGGAATGCTGCTGAAGTAACTCAAGGTTGCCACAAACATGAAGCAACAACCACACAGCTGGAAGATGGCCTTTGCCTTATTTTCTCCTCCCAACTCTTATATAAACGGATGCAATTTATAAACCCTAATTTGCATGCAGAATGTTAACTGCAAGGGATTCTGGGAAGTGTAGCATTTAACTCTGGCCTTGGCACTATGAGAAAGAGATTGGAATGGATGCTGACAAGCAATTCACCACATCTACACAATTTCACCCTCCCTAAAAGGAGAGATCCAAAATCTCATTAGTCATGTATCCAGCTCTGGGTGATACTCATTCCAGTTCAGTTACGATCCTGTCTCAACAACCTGTAACCTAATGATTAACTGATCAACTTACCAACACACCTTATGATACTAGGGAAAATGTGGGAGGGGAAGAAATGGGATGATATCTATAAATATATACATACCAGAGCAAGGGAAAAATATGAAACGCTAATATAGTCCTCATCTCTCCACCTTTCAGGAATTACTTATATTCATAAATATCTTTCTCTACTACTTATGAAGTTCATTTTCACAGCCAGTATCTCAGCCGGATGAGGCTCTTTATCTGGTGTGGTGACCCAACTCTTCATTCCTAAAGGAATTAAGCCTTCCCTGGAATAGCCTTTTATCCTTGACTCCTGCATACAGCAGTACTAGAAGTAGCCCTTTAAGCCCTTTAAGTTCCAGGCACATTCCTTCCTGCCCCCACTGAGCAACAACAAACCTATCTCCCTTGATAATCAGGATCAATCTCTCCATCTAACACAACTGCCCCCTTTTAGGCTATTGGTTCAGTGGATGAGGAGCCAAAATTGGCCAAAAAGCTTCCAGTTCAGTGGACTCATTGTTATGTGCCCTGGTGGAAGTACTTCTCCTCTGGGTATTGAGACTTCTAAACTAACAAAGACCAAAGTCACAGGGGCAAGAAGCAAAACTTTTGTGAATGGGTTATATATATATAGGTCACTGTTTCAGAACATACCTCATCCTATAGGACAGAACATCACTGCATGAGATGCTGTCTTCCAATAGCTTCCAATTTGACTGTTGGGTGAGGCCAGCTGCTTTGGATGATCCCATGGGTCTTAGCCCATTGCCTCACTTGATGAGAGGCAGTGTTGTGTGGAATACTACATGATGAATAGACATTCAGTAAGTTCATGGATAGTAACAATGATGATGATGATGAGCATAATAATAAATGAAAAGGACGATGCTAGCTAATACATATAGCTCTTATTACAGGCCAGGCACTGTCATATGTATTCACTTAATCTTCATAGTCCCAAATGAAGAAACGGAGACAGAAAGGTTAAATAATTTGCCCAAGGTCATAAGCTACTTAAATAAATGGTGGAGTTAGAATTCCTACTCAGGCATTCTGGCTCTGTTGTCTGTCCTCTTAACCACTATGCTTCTCAAAGTGAACATATAGTCAAATTTAGAATAATGGGGGGATGGATGTCTTTGCCCTGATAATTGTTATTTTTCTCATTTAAAGTTTATTCTTTATGAATATTTTAGGCTTGGCATACATGGAAACAATTCATATCTCGAGTGTCTTTTCCAGTGAGGACAAATCCCTGCCTTCTCTGTGATGGGAGGGCTCTGATCTGATATTAAGTGCCCAGCTGGTCCCTCCAGAGCATGGAGCAGGGCTCAGCTGTAAGCCAACATCAGCTTCTCAAAAGAATTGCCACTGCCAAAAATATCCTGGCTTGACTCTGAAATCTGATGGCCCTGTGCTGTGTTTCTCTTATGGATGTTTGCCACAGTGTGTGTACAGTAGCCTCAGTTGCCAAGGGATTTTGCACACCACTGGATCTGCTAGGTCATAAAATTCTAACTGCTTACATTGCAGCCTGTACCAACTGGTGACCATTCTCTTTCTCTGGGCCCATCAAAGCTAGTAGCCCTTGTGGGTTACTTGGAAAACGGGTCAGTGCAGCATAATCAAACGGGGTATGCTACCTCCCAAATCAAGAAATCCACCAAATGCTCAGGATTTTTCTTAGTGGTGGGGGGTATACAGTGCAACAGCTCATCGATCACTTTAGATAAACTGCCATCCTCCAGACTCCTGCTCTGGATCCCGAAAAATTTTATGGAGCTGAAAGTTCCCTTAAGCTTCCGCAGGGACTATCCCCTATCCTCCAGAACACATGTATTTTACCAAGGCATTTAGATACCTGCTACTTCTTGCTTATTATGTCCAAAAACATGCCATCACATACAGAGTGATGTTCTGGGAAATATGAAATGATTGAAGTGCCTGCACATTAGATTTCAGCAGAGCTGGAGAAGTGATACCACCCAGAGGGAGGACAGTAAGCGGTACTGTTGACCTCGACAGGTAAAAGTAATCTGCTTTTCATGTTTTCTGCTATTTGGGCTAGAGAAAAAAAGCATATTCCAGGCCAGTAGTTGCATGGCTGCAGGTGCTGGGGCAGGTGTTGACTTGCTTCAAAGTGATTATATCTGAAATAACAGCTACATGGCAAGTCTTCTACCGCGCAAATAATTTAAATGTAGATATGATAGGGATCACCACTGTGGAACTTCTCAGTCTTGGATGGTGGCGGTAATATTTATCATGCCCTCAGGGATGCACTATTTCTTCTGGCTTATGATTCTGGTGTAGGACTGCGCAAGGGGCTTTCCTCTGCTCTTCTTACAATAGCTTTCACTCTACCGGTCAATGTGAAGATTCTGCCAGGTGCCAAATACATCTATTACAATTGTGCTTACAGGAACTGGGAAATAACCACACACAGGATGAATATGTGAGATAGATACAGGCCAAGATTCCTTTTAAGTTACATGATCCCTGTGTATTAGTTTGCTAGGTGTGCCATAACAAAGTACCGCAAATTGGCTGGCTTAAGCATTACAAATTTATTGTCTCACAGTTCTGGAGACTAGAAGTCCAAGATCAAGGTGTTGACAGGGTTGGTTCCTGCTGAGGGCTGTAAGGGAGAACCTGTTCCATGCCTCTCCCCTAGCTTCTGATGGTTTGCTGGCAATCTTTGGCATTCATTGGCTTCTGCTGCATCATCCCGATCTCTGCCTTCATCTTCACATGGCATTCTCCCTGTATGAGTGACTCTTTGTCTAAATTTCCCCTTTTTATATGGCACCAATCATATTGGATTAGGGGCCCACCCTACTCTGGTATAACCTCATCTTAATTACATCTGCAACAACCCAATTTCCAAATAAGGTAACATTCTGAGGTATTGGGGATTAGGACTCCAACATATGAATTTTCAACCCATAACACCCCAAAGGCTTTTTTTTTTTTTTTTTTTTTTTTTTGCGGTACGCGGGCCTCTCACTATCGTGGCCTCTCCCGTTGCGAAGCCCAGGCTCCAGACGCGCAGGCTCAGCGGCCATGGCTCATGGGCCCAGCTGCTCCGCAGCATGTGGGATCTTCCCGGACCGGGGCACGAACCCATGTTCTCTGCATCGGCAGGCAAACTCTCAACCACTGTGCCACCAGGGAAGCCCCGAAGGCTTCTATTTTTAACTAGTGGTCCACAAAGACCTTTTAGGTCCCTTGAGATTAGTACTGGCTTAGGGTCGGTTTCCAAGTATTCGCTAAAGGCCTGGGTGTTTCCATTTCCCTAAGCACAGGAACATAGTTAATTGACTTAAGATTCCTTTGGGGAAGATTAGAAAACTTACAATTTAGTTATGGTAATATTGCTGGGTGCTTTCTCCAGGGTACTCAGCATTCCTTTATTCAAGGGCTTTGGGTCTGAGAATTTAGTGAGTGTCCATAACTCTCCATTTTGGTGACTTAAAACAGGCCTCTCTTTGCCAGACCTGCAGTTTTGCTTTGTATATACAAACCAAGTATTCCTGCTCTGTTGCCTTGGTACTGCCCCTTGGCCCCTGCCACTCCAGGATCTCCGTCATACCTACTGATATCAGGGATTCCATTTCAATGGCAGCATCTCTTAGCTTCACTTCCGACTATAGAGAATTTACATTACAGCACTTTCAAAGTAAGGTGTTCCCTTTATCTATGTACTTTCCAATTCCTTTGTGAAAGGAATGTCCTCTGAGCAATTTTAGAGGGCAAAATTAGGAGATGAGTAGGTCACACGTATGATAAATCTATACCGACACTTCTATCTTCATGTTTCTGGATTCATCTTCTAATGCTATACTAAGGAATTTTTAGCATTTCAATTTGAGTGTAGACCACTGTTAAGTCCAGCTTTCATCCAACCAACCAGCTAAGAGCTACTCTTAGCTGCTAAAGTCAGTATACTGATTCCAGAATCTCTAGAATGCCCATATTAATAAGTTCAACCCAAATGAAAATAAAATTGTTCTTTTCTTCCTGGTCTAATACCTTTAGAATCCAGTCCACACACATTCCTCAGGTTTCTGCTGATTCAAATTAGCAAAATCTCACAATTCTGTAACCTTTCTTTCTCTCAGGTCAGATTTTGTGGTTGCCTTTCTGAAGCATACTGGGATCTGACTCTAGTCACAGATTTGGTAGCAATAAGGGGTAGTGGGTGGGACATGAGAAGTACATGAGAAGGGACACAAAAGCCTTCCCTTTCAAGGCAACTACCGCAGGTAAGTTGCCCTATCAACGGGGGAAGACAGGACCAGCCCTATCAACGGGGGGGAGGACAGGACCAGCCCTATCAACGGGGGGAGGAGAGAGGAGGGCTGCTTCTGCTGGTAAGAGAAGTTAAGTGGAGTCTGTGGGTTCAGAACACTAGGATTTACCCAAATCTACTCACATGTCCCCATTTCACATCTTACTCTTTCCTAAACAACATCCTAACTTTTATATAAGAGACCTGGTAAGCTAAGAATTTAACTTATGTCGTAATTCAACAACCCAGAATCCCTCCTTGATTTTCATGTACATCAGCCTTGTGGCTACAAGAGACAGCTTTGAGCTGAAAATTTTAAACTCTTGAGGCTTTCATTTTCTTTCTTTAATCTCTCTAGCATAAGCCACCCCCATTTAAGTCTTCATTTCTTACACGATGGTCTGTTGTGGCTGCCACTTGGTCTATCAAAGTCTTTTATCCAAAAGACAATTCATTTAATGTGACCACAGATGTAAGTCATCTTTGCCTACTACCTTACCATTTTCAATGGCAACTAGATTCTCATTTCCTTCAAATCCAACTTAGTCATAACTAATCAAGAATCCCATCTTTGAGGGACTATTGTCTATAACCAAATTTGGAACCAAATACTGTATCAGTTAGGGTTCAGTAACTGCAGAAAACAAAACCCTTCCACCTATTTTAAGCAGAAAAGAATTCAATACACATAAATTAGGTGCTTACAAAGGAGTTGGAAAGCTGGGCAAGTGGGCTCTAGGCTGGACCTCCAGGAAAGACTCCCAGATCGGTCCAGTATGGGAGCCACTACCTCTGCCACCATCAGGAAGATGAAGAACCAGGAGGCCAGCATAGGCTGACTACAAGAACATGTATTACTGACGGTTATTTGTGGATCAGGAGTCCCTTCAACATCCACACAACTATTGATGGATATTAGAATACCACTGGAGGGAAACCTAAGGGCTTTATACTTTTGCAAGAACAACAAAGTTGCTGAAGATGACCCCTGAATCACTTCCTCCTTCCATATCCTTGTTTGTGCATCTGGCAAAATAAATTACATTTACAACCTTGGTTTCAAGGAAGTGTGAGACATGTAGTTTTAACTTTCCAGCCTCTAGAGTATAAGACAGTACATTAGAAAGAGGTCAGAATGAATAAGTACCCATTTAGCACTTCCACAAATTTCTTTCCATTGGCCCATCTAAGTAGGACTGGTGACCAGACATGTCTTCTCCCAGTTTTAGCCACTTTTAAATTTGAACACAACACCCCATCTGCCTGGCTTTGAAGATTACCTCTCTTCCTGGCCTCAGAGTAACCTAAAATGTCATTGTCTTCAGAGTTGTTTTGATAATCTACACAATCTTGTCCTCAGCCACCTCTTCAACCTGATCTACTACTCTCCTCCTTGGTCCACTCTGTTCTAGCCATTTAGGCCTCTATGCTGTGTGTGTGTTTAAACAGACTAAGGATGCTCCACCAAAGGACCTTCATACTTTATTTTTCATGTCTGGTATGTTCTTGCCCTAGAAATCCACATGGTTCTTTCTCACTCCATCAAGACTCTAATAAAATGTACCTTTAACTCCATCAAGACTCTAGTAAAATGTATCTTTATCAGAGAGGCCCATAGTACCCACCTAAAGCAGCTCTCTTTTCCACTTTCCCTGCTTTTCTTCATCACACTTATCCTCATCCAGATTATACATCTGATCGTCTTTTCCCACTAGAGTGTGACTTTCACAGGAACAAGAATTTTGTGTTTTCCTTATTGCTGCATCCTGTACCTGAAACGTAGTAGGTATTTCAGAATGAATGAACGCTGTACAAGTAAGAAATTAAACTTTCCCCATTTTCTAAATTGAGAATCAACTTTTCCCATGCATTACTCATCTTCTCCTCCAGGTGGTGCTGACGGGCCTTTTCATCTAATGTCTAGGAGATACAACCGTGTTGCAAGGGATTAGAATAAGCTTAGTTTTTTCATAGCCTCTGGTCTAGAGCTCTGGGCTTTTTTTAGATGGCACCCATAATATCCCTTAACTTATTTCTTCTTATTCCTGCAGGAGAAAAAAAAATATGGGCCTTTAACAAAAGCGTTTTCAGTACGCCATCTCACTTAATCTTTACAACTCCATAATTAGGATTATGATCCCCATTTTGGCTAAGTGTAAACACACTCAGAGTACGTAGCCCAACTCTCGCAGCAGTAAGAACTGGAGCCTAGATAAAAATACAGGTTTGGCTGCAAACTCCTGCCCCTCCAAAAGACTTCCTTGATTTTATCCAAGTTAATTGCTCTCTTCATGCTTCTTCAAGAGAAATACAAGTCTTGAGTTGATAATTTGCATTTCAGAGATTTCCATACAGTCTGCCCCTTTTCCCAACAAGTTCCCTTTTTCACACAAAGACACCCTCTTGGTCATTCTTCTAGAGACCCAAAGTCCACTAACAGCACCTCCTGTCCCAGGTGCAGGGTAATGTGCTAAGTCTGGTTGCAGTGCCCAAGAGATAAGAATCTTCCAAGATGGCTGTTGTCCAGACTCATCATCCTCATCGTAGTAAAGCACAGGTCAGGAAGACAAAGAGCAGGTGCATCTGTGAAAGGAAACAGAAAGCCATCTGGTCCTCAGGGAAAGGATGTTTTCAATTCTTCCTCTGGGCCCAGGGTTAAAGTGACACAGAAGTTTGGCACTGGAAGCTCCTTAAATACTGTCTGAGAGTTGGGGATATTAGCGGCATGAGAGAGTAACTGACTCACACAGTCACAGAGTAAATTACTGCCAGATTTGGAATCTCAGATCAGGTTTCATAAATCTTTTAATTTTTCTGCTATACTATGTATGAGCTTTGATTTCTAAGGCCATTATTCTAGACAGAGCCAAAACCCCAAGTAGCACTAACTTAGCTCAATTCTGACAAAATTATAAGATCAGATAAAATTAAATATGTTGTGATTTTGATGACATGCCTCCTCTCTCCTTTCATTACAAATCCTAGTCAGATTCCTTAGTCCCTCTTACTTAAACTAGATTGGCAAAACTAGAGAGTTTTTTGGAACAGGGAATGTATACACGGGAGCATAACAAACACCTAGGATATTGCTTGGTGATTATGCAGAATAGGTACATTTCTTTATCCAGTAAGAATACTCTGTTCCCCAACTTATAACCATGCAACATTCACTGGGATTTCTGAAGAGCCACTGGAACTGATACCCCTTCCCTCCTCTGAAGCACGTTTCTAATAGTGACTATAATGCAGAAAGGGGTAAATAAAGCTTTAATAGGAAAACTGCACAGCTGCCTCTAGAGGGCAAACAAGGCTCATTTTAATCTCCAGCTTCTCTATCTGGCTGACTCAGCTAATTCTTCAGTCTGACTACACAGTCCAAGTCAAGCTTGGCTTTGCTTCCTGTCATACTAGGAGTCATTGGTTTACAGATGACTCCACTGCAGTCTGGTTAGAATACCATCCTTCTTCCCTGGGATTAGGAAAGCTTAGATCTAGAGACTGTTAAAGATGTAGTGGTCTGTTTCAAACACTTGGCTCTGGAGAACTATCCAAGCCAAGGAAAATGAGAGGAGTTGAATTACGACAGAAATCTTTATTAAAATGTGTCCTGCAGTAATATGTTAGCATACATACAATATACACACATACATCTGTACACTCTTTGACACACCTCACAGATTGCCACCATCAGTTTAACCAATAAATTAAAACTAAAAAAGGGGGGGGGGCAAAGGGGATGGGGGGTGGAACCAAGGGCAAAGTTTCCATGTTTCCTCTGTTAAGAAATTGCAAATTTCTCAGAATTTCCCTGGGGAAAACCTGTGACCAGAAAATCTTTGAAATACAATATGTAAATCCCTGCCCCCCCCAAAAAGATTCCAAAAGATGCAGTTACAAGTGTGCTTCTCAGAACAGGAGCATTTATTCCACTTCATACTCTGGCTTCTGCATCTTCCGGCTTCAAGACAGTCGTCCCCTCAGCTGGGGCAGAGAGGTTCATATGGGCACTTGGGCTCGGTGCACCTGGGGCTCTGGGTGTTGAGGGGCAGGCTGCGGCTTGGGAGTGAGGGGAGCCACACTCATCCGAGGTGATGTCTGGCACATCGTCGGACTGCGTATCAGAGCTCTCCAGGTCACTGCGGATGCTCTCGGGCTGGGCCAGGCTGATGTCCCAAGGTCTGCTGGCCTGGCAGTCTTTCTGTTCACAGTTTTGGTGTTTGCAGGGGGGATCCTCTTCATTGCTGCCACCGCCACCACCACCTTCTTCTTCATTCTCCACCATCTGTGAGTGAACATGGAGTGAGTCCTCCGTGCTGCTTCCACTCACCAGCTGATAGTGGCTTGGTTTGGCTTCAATGTCCACTTGGATTTCCATATTGTTGCATTCTCTGTGGAGACAAAATCCACTTTGCTGAATCATGCATGGGTCATGCTATACCTGTTGGTAAAAGCAGTTTGTGGGTTCAGGATTAGAAAGTCCGAAAATATAGGTAAATAGTAGAATAGAGCTCACTTTTAGAGAAAATAAAATTTAACCTAACACTCAAATAAGATGGAGAAGAACAATTAGATCTTTTTGTTGATTTAAAATACGCACACAAACATCTCTGCCAATTTCTGTATTTCTTTATATTTTAACTTTCATTGGATTATAGTTGATTTACAATGTTGTGTTAGTTTCTGCTGTACAGCAAAATGAAATCAGTTATACATATGTATACATATATCACTCTTTTTTAGATTCTTTTCCCATATAGGTCATTACAGAGTATTGAGAAGAGTTCCCTGTGCTATACAGTAGGTCCTTATTAGTTATTCTGCCAATTTCTTTAAACAACTAAAAATGAGCTTCCAAAATTCAACTAAGGTTCGGAGCCTCACACTATCTAACTCAAAATATGAAAGTGAAAGAAGAGTCACAGCTTTTCACTTCTCTGCCACAATTAGAAGAAACCAGAATCTCTCCAGTAGGGAGTGCTGCAGTCACACCATACCAGATACACTAGCTTCTCAAATATAAAGAGAAATAGGCTACAGAAGCCACATCAAGCAAAGAGCAACATGAGAGCAGAAACCATAGAGCTACATACATACATCAATGGACACCAATCTAGCTCTTCAGTTCCATGTGAATAATTACACTGTTGCAATAGCCAAGAAAAGAAAAGGAAATAGAAAAGGAAGAAAGAACCTCTAAAAATCAAGTGCTAACAAGAAAAATCAATCAAGAGATGCCAAATACTCCCATACCAAGAACTTGCTCAATGAATTTACAGGGTATACACACTATGTATCACACTAGATGGTACACAGAGCCCTAACATGAGGCATTGAGCTTCTAAGGCCAAAACCCAACCAAAAAAATGCAACCTCTCCTAGGCTTCTGACTGTTCACATACCTGTCCTGTGGGTTGTAGGAACTGATTATGGAACCGGCCATAGCACGAGTGCTTGCGTTGTCACTAATTGCACCAAGACTGGCTGTGTCTTTGGGGAAAATTTCCTTTTGGACATCGGCTTGGACTTCTAACCTGTGTAAAGAGGGGACGTTTAAGTTAATGCGAGACCTGGGTATTCCGAGACAGTCTGCTTCCTGGCACATACCTCTTCCATTATTCTCTTGCAAATTGAGTTGATCTGATCTTCTCCAAATGTCAAATAGCTCAAACAGATGCCCACACATCTTCTCTCTTAAATTTATCTACTGAAATCGTCCCCTCCTTTCCATCCCCACTGCTACTGTTTAACTTCAGGCCCTCAACAGCTCCCGAGTGGGTAACTGCAATTGGGTTCTCTTTCCAGTAGCCCTAAGTCCAAGTCAAACAACTTCCAGATCAGTGCCAATGTGGACAAAAACCTGATCACTCTAACAGCCCTCTCTTGGCTCCCTCTTGCCAACAGGCATTTAAGGTCTACTGATTTGCCTCCAAGCTCTCTCTCCAGTTCCATCTCTCACCATAGGTCCTAAATCATAATCACACTGAATTTTTTTCTTTCCTTACGCACCTATACACATTTTATACCTCTATGACTTTGCATATGCTAGTCCCTCTCTCTGGAAGTTTCCTTTCTCTATGTGACAAACTCATACTCAGTCCTTAACAACAAAGGAAGTATCATCTCCCTTCATTCTTCTATCAAACCAGTCACTTCCTGCTAAGTGCTCCCACAGCACCTACCTATTTATTAAATCAATTTATGCATCTCTTTCCCAGTCATCTGTGAGCTCCAAAAAAGGAGAGACCACACCTCATTCACGCTTTACCCTCCATGTCTTGCACATACTAGGAACTTAAACATTTAGCAATCAAATTACCCCCAGCCTACGAGCTTAAAGGACATAATAAGAGTCAACCTCTGACAAGAGCAGCAAAGTTTCCCAATGGTGTCTCAGAGGACCCATAGCTTTTCCTTTCTTGACTCCAATATCATTTGGTTGCACACTTAAGTATTTCCTCATAATGGGTTTCACAGTCAAACCCATCTGACTCATTCACTTCCTATAAAAGGCTTTCACAGTACTGGAACAGCTGGACTGCCTAAGTTGCAGTTTCAGCAAGTCAGTCTCCAATTATGTCTGCTTATTTACAGGGGTGTTGGTTTTAAGAAAGCACAACAGTGAATTCTCCAGCATGTGTGGGCAGGATCCCCTAACAAGAGACAACCAGAGTCATGAAACGCAGACAGGTCAGCAGCAGCCTGCAGCTGCACATTCAATCAACCTCCATCCTGCTGCCTGAGTCTTTGCTCTGCTGCTCCAGCCTTAGATGCCCTTCAAAAATGTGCCATGGCTCAGGAAAATGAGGCAGTGCAATGGAAAGTACATTGAGTCAGAGACCTGGGTCCTAGTTTCAGCTCTGCCATAGAATCACAGTTAGAATTGGAAGAGGCCTTTCACAAAGGCCATCTATCACCTTAGGTGTTTCGCAGATGCTAGTCTGTGCAATGGCTATGCTAAAATCACCTGGGGAACCTTTTCAAAACACAGATCCCTAGGAGATTAGGAGAGAATCTGGGAGATTTTAATTTATTAATTCTGGGATAGGGTGCTGACATCTATTTTGAAAAGGCTCCCAGGTAACTGACAAGCACTCAGGTGTGGGATCCAGTCCATCTGCCATCTGTTGCTTGACTCCTTCTAAGAGCCAAATGGCCCTCTGGTCTCACTTTATAAACACTTCCAGGGATAGACGTAATCCATCCCTTCTTTGGACTTTATATAGATTTTTCCTATAGTCTCTATAATGAAACAAAATTAGTTTCCCTCTAGCTTCTGCCAAATCGTCTTAATCTATCCCTTGGCATAAGGCAGAACTCTTAATCCTTTTTTCCAGTTCAAGGCCCTTCAGATATCTGAAGGCAAGCATCTCCCCTACCTCCCTACCTTGTTTTGTACCACCTTTACCCCTCCCCAGGGCTCTCTTCTCCAGTGCGTTCAAATAACTGCTTCTCATGTAACATCTGCTATGCTCCTCTGAATATGTTCTGTTTTTTCTAACTGGTAAAACGACCAACCAAGTCATAACCTTTTTAGTCATAAAGCTTTACATATTCTCAACACAAGTTTATAGAATTGATTTACCTTATCTATCAAATGGGAATCAGAATTAGGAAGGTTTTAAGAATAACAGCACCAATAAGCCACAAGATATAGTATAAATGCTGTTCAACTAAAAGCCAGTGATAAGCCTAATGGAGGACACAGTCTTGGGAATTCTACAAAAATGCATGCTTCCCCTTCCTGATGGAGGCAGCCTAACGTAGTAGAGGGAGGATCTGAAGTCAAGATTATCCTTTATTGGGACTTCCCTAGTGGTCCAGTGGCTAAGACTCTGTGCTCCCAATGCAGGGGGCCCAGGTTCGATCCCTGGTCAGGGAACTAGATCCCACACGCATGCCGCAACTAAGAGTTCACATGCTGCAACTAAAGATCCCGTGTGCTGCAGCTAAGACCTGGCGCAGCCAAAATAAATAAATAAATATTAAAAAAAAAAACAGAGAGAGAGATTTGGCCAGGAACACAGGATTATTGTGTTTAAAAAAAAAAATTATTCTTTATATGGAGCCACTATGGTGCAGTGGGAAAAAACACAGAACTTTTAAGTTGCTTAACCTTTCTAGCCTATTTTCTAATTGTAAAAGTTAAAACAAAACAAAACAAAAAAACACCATTGATGATTAAATCAAAATGATATGCTATACGAGACATGCCTGGCACAGAGAAATGGCTCAATATGATATGTTACTTCTTATAATTCCAACTGGTTCTGTCAGAAATTGCTTACCTGCTGTACTTTCCCTTGCCACTGGAAAGAATGCCACCACTCAGTGTGCCCCCTGAGAGGGCTGCAAAGCTGGCTGTTTCGCTGTATGGACCTTGCATAACACTGAGTCCATCTGTAGGGCTTCCACTGGTGCTCAATACGCTAGTTAGACCTTCAATGCTACTTTCCCCAATGCTGGGATTCTTGAGGGCTCGCCAGGCATCTGCCACTGGGGATGGAACCAAACATCTCAATTAATGATAGCACAGCATCAAAACAGAGTCTGGCATTTTCCTGCAATGACTCTTCAGAGCAGAGAATATTCATGTAGAAAAATACTCATTTATTCACTTAATGAATAGCTACTACAGGCAGCCACCACATATCCGGTGTTTTAACATATGCTCACATGTAATCTTCCCAGTAACTAGGAACTAATAGCCCCAATTTTAGGTGAGGAAACAAAAGCTTAGAACTAAATGCCTTGTCTGTGGCTAGTCACACAAAACTACAATCTGATTCTAAGTCTCCTATTCTTTGCATTACACTATAGATGTCATCTAATTAAACATGAAAATTTCAAGATACACTTAGGTCGTGTGCTGACTGTAGTAGGAAGTTTGAAAGACCTTTGGGGATCTCTGTGTCCCAGGTTAGTTAATATGGTAAAGTGAAAACAACATCAAAGTATAAGTCAGAAGACTTGCTATAGTTCCAGCTCTGCAGAAGCTCTTAAACACATTTAACAGATGTTGAGACAAAGGCTTAAATAAGTTCCCTTTAATTGGGGATAATAACAGCCCTGGCCCTCTCTCTTCAGAGCTGTTATAAAAGCCAAGTGAAAATAACAACTGTGTAAGTCCTGAAAATTATAAAGTACCATGCAGATATAAGACTTTATTATAATTATAATTATGTAATTTACTATTACCAGCATACTTAGAGTTACTTGGAGTCCTACTAGTTTGTACCTTGGAGTCCTACTAGTTTGTACTTTGCCACACAGAGGCAAGTACCAGGGGAATTAACCTAATAACTCTGGAAAAAAGAAATGAAAAGCTAAAAATACTTTACCTCCTATAAAGCTCATTAGCCAATGTAATCCAATGTCAATCTCTCTGTAAAATGTGCTGAATTTTACTGACTTTTATCTTGTGTTCCAAAAATTCAAAGGGAAATTAAAATTCTCCTTTTACCTGTGATTGGGCCATCATCTTCATCAAACTCAATTTTCACTCCCTTTCCATTGGCCGTACTAACTCCACAGCCACCTCCACGACAGAGAGAAATGGGCACAACCCCATAAACATAAGCCAGCATAATAGGGACACCAATACCTGGGGAAGATAAGGAAACATGTCAGCAGGCCATCAGGTTGCAGTTGCCCTGAATTCTCCTTCCCAGGGCTGAACACAGACAAACCACTTTATAAAGGGCCAAGGAAAGACAGAAGATAGCTATGCTAAAGAGGTAGACTGGTCCAACAGAATGATGACTGGACTTGGAATCAGAAAGGCCTGGATTAGAATCCTGTCTCCAATTTACCAGCTGTTATAACCTTGGACATATCTTCCTAGGGTTGCCAATGATCAATGTATATACAGTGCTCAGCACAGTAAATATATGTTGCTTTCATTTTCCTCCTTCCATTCACTGCTGAAGTGCTAATCCAAGAACCAATCAATAATCAAACATTAAATAAGTGACTCCTAGGGTTTAGGATCCCCCCAGAGTGTTAATTCCAAAATCTTGCTGCTGTGGAAGGCAGAATGGCTTAGTTGTTAAAGGCCCAGACTCTGAAGTCAGACTGCCTTAATTCATGTCCCAGCTAAGTGACCTTGGGCAAATTACTGCACCTTTCTGTTACAACTGGGCTGCCGTGAGGATTAAATAAATTAATACAGGCAAAACACTCAGACCTGCTCCTGGCACATGGAGAGTCTCAGAAAATATTATATTATTATTATTCTAAAACAGACCCTCATGCCTTCCAAAATACTGTGAGGCATTAAGCAAATCAAAAGTAATTTTGTTTTGTGGGTTCTGTGGCAAATGAAGAAGGAAGAGAAAAGGTGAAAAACTAGGCCTTAAAGTAATATTTTTTAATTCAATCTTTTTAATGTGCCAGATGGAGTTCTAGGCACTAACTTACGAATGAAAGATCCCAAACTCTGATACTTTAGTGTGGCTGATAATAATAACAGTGCCTAATAAACTCCCAAGGTGGGTCTGACATAAAATGTAGGAGCATCCAGGGTGAAACATCTGGCCGGCTGGCTAAACTGCGAGGCCAGAAAGCTAATGGGAGTGGGTCGTGTAAGGGGAGGAGTCATGGTCCTGGCTAGCTTCTTACCAACACTAACTGCAGCAATAACTGGGGATGCAATGACCGACAGAGTCACTCCTCCTGTGATAGCCAAATTCCTCTTATGTTTGGAGGTTTTCCTTCCCTCATACCTGCTATGAATCTAAGAATAAGAAAGAAAATTCAGGTCAGCAGGTTAGGACATCAATCTTTTTGCTAGGGAGAAAAAGGATAAGTGAATATTCTCTTTTAAGTTATCTATATTAAAACATATTCCCCCATGTCAAAGAGACATCTTTCTCACATTTTAATCTAACTCAGACCAGGACGATATAAACTAATACAGAAAAAGTTAATATAAGAAGAGACAAAGTAACTCAGGGGAGTGAAGTAAGCATTTTATCTTTAAGTCACTGAGACAAACCAGGCCCAGGATGTTAATAAGAACTTTCAGATCTCTTGGGAATTTATGAAAAATCCATTTAAAAAATTAGTTTTACTTAAGAACCAGCTGGTTTTCAGGCAGCTCTGAAACATAAGCTCCTCCCCATTTCCTTCAAACCTTTACCAACAAACCTGAAGATGGAACATGCACAGAACTCAACATATCTTACCTTCCTGCCAACATAAACAGGAATGCCAATGACCATGGCAGGAATGGCAATGCCAGCAATGAGGGATATCCCCACCGGAGCACCAATCAATGTGCCCAGCTGCCAAAGAATTTTCTTCTTACGGCTCCATGGTTTCTTGCCCCAGAATGTACAGCCAGAGGGGCTACAGAGGAAACATGCTGAAGTTAATGTCAATATTACAAATGCAGCTATTGTCATCAGAGAGCTTGATAAGAGCAAGAGCATTCTTTTCTATAGGAGTGATTAACAGTTACAAGAGATTACAAGAAATGAATTTATTACATGAGGGGGAGCAAAGGACAAGGTCAGACTATTAGAGTTCTGGCTCTTTACTTTTTTTTTCTTTTTTCGTAAAGGCAGGCCTCCAGACTTGAAACGAAACCTCTTTTCCATTCTTTTCTGCTGCACTCTGTCCTCTCTAACCCACCAAAACGAACCTACTTCTTTGAGTGATACTACGTGGGATCCTGCATAGTCTATGCACTTGACATCTCATCCATACATACTGTGTCCTGCAGCTAATGAACTCTCTCTGATTTGCATAGTTTTCTTGGCATATGTAGATACTGCAAACCATCTTCCTGGGATAGGATATAAAAAGACTTCATCATACCCTTTATGACAGTTTCATACTCTGAGTTTGGCTACTTTTACACTCAGCCCTTCTGAGTCCAACCACTTTTGTCCACTCCCTTTGTACTGTCTTCTCTACTAGATAAGAGTAAGTAATTTTGAAAGTAGGGATCATGTCTTACGCACCCCTGTGTCCCCAATAATTGGTATACTGTAAGTAATCAAATGTTTGCTAAATTGGAAATGAAAATGTTTCATCCACACGATGAATGTTAAGTTTGTAAATATTAACTCCTTCAGGACAATATTTTAATGACTACTATATCCAAGGAACTGTAAAAAGGTAATACTGGCCTGAAGACTCTTAATATAGTTTAACAAAATTAGACACGTAAATGAAGTAATTAAAAGTCATGATGACGTTTATAGAACATTTAAAGAATGTCAGTAAAGAAGAATGAGGCAGAAAAAACTGGGGGAAGGCATCAGAGATGGAATGACATTTAAAGTGGCCATTGAAGGCTGAATAAGAACTGAACAGCTGAGATAAAAGGGGGTTGCTGGGGGGTGAGGTGATTATAAAGCATTCCAGGTGAAGGAAAGAACATGAAGAAGTATGGAGGTAAGATAACACAGAAGAAACACAGATAATCTGGGACATAGCATTTATGAAAGCAAAATGGAAAAAGGTATATTGGGGCCAGACTGCAGAAAACCTTAAAAGTCATGATAGGGAAACTGAACTATATCTGGAAGGTAATGGAAAACAGTCACTGGAAGTTGCTGAGCTGGAGAAAAACATGATTGGAAGGGTGTTTCAGAGGAACTTTTTTACAGCATAAGCTTCCTTATGCTGTAATGAGAGGACAGACAACGATGGTTCTTTGACATCCTTTCCCTACATCAGTAAGAGAACAAGACTATAAAAACAACAGACACTTTCTCATCTCACCTGAGGTAATGCAAGTCTGAGATCTCCTTCATACAAAGCCAACAGAATTCACAGCCACACACTGCACAGGTCATATGATTACAGCTTCCATCATTCATCTTGATAATGTAAGCACTGCATCGTGGGCATGGCTTGATGTCATCTGCTAAGTGGGGGAGAAAGAATGGGTAGAAAAATATCCCTAGTTAAACCTCGTTTGATTTTATTATTCCTAGGAGTATGCACAAGAAATGAAGAGGCAGTCAAGAATTCTTGACTGAGGATTCCAAATTGTGCAACCCACTTCACTGGAAGGCTGGCTATGTCTAGACCTCAGGAAATTTCATAAAATGGATCCTGTCTCATACTGAGCTGCCTATCCCCCAATCTGGCATCTTACACAGCACTAGAGCCACACTCTGAGCAAGGAGACTTCCCTAGAGAGAAAGATGGTTCCAAGAAAAATGGAATTTCAGCAGCCAATAGGCTGGCAGAATTAAAAGCACAGTCCTACAGGAAGAATAGTCTGCAGCCTGCATTTGGCTTTAAACTCATTTCTCAGGTACAAGTATCACTGTGATTTGCTGTTAACATAATTCACAGTCCCTTCCCATGATACTTTAAAATTCAAAACCTACAAACAATTGAGTATGCTATATAGCATACACCTGGTAATTTTCACAGCAAGCTAGGAACTATCCTATTACAAAGAGAATTTAGGAGATTATACTGTGCCAGGAAAAAGTGAATGGTAAAATCTTTCCTACTAGCTTCTCTCAAATGACATCAGTGAAATAAAGCACACTTATAAAAGGCAATAAACCCACTGACATTTTAAAAGAGGTTCACTCTGACATGTCAAGGTTGGAACTGAATGTGTGATAGTCCTCCTTTTAAGGTTAATCATTAATCCATACTAATATTATTTCCTTTCCTTAAATCTGTACCCTACTTCCAAAACCAGTGATGTATTTAAAGCTAGTAGGAAAACAGTAGTTTTAATACTAAACGTCTTTCTGCTCACAGTGAAAGTTCTGAAAAAGCCCCTAGCTAAAGGACCCAACTGCTCTCCAATCTGAGACACATTACTAAGAAGGTAGAAAGTACAGAATTCAGTTTTGCTTTATTCCAATTTCACCTGGGTTGGACAACCTATAAATGGTCAGAGAGACAAGCTACATACCAAATACAGTGTTGAAAATATTACCAAATAGTTTCTGCACTTGGGACTTCCCTGGTGGCGCAGTGGTTAAGAATCCGCCTGCCAGTGCAGGGGATACAGGTTCAAGCCCTGGTACGGGAAGATCCCACATGCCGCGGAGCAACTAAGCCTGTGCACCACAAATACTGAGCCTGCGCTCTAGAACCCGTAAGCCACAACTACTGAGCCCATGTGCCATAACTACTGAAGCCCACGTGCCTAGAGCCTGTGCTCCACAACAAGAGAAGCCACTGAAATGAAAAGGCCGTGCACCGCAACGAAGAGTAGCCCCCGCTCGCCGCAACTAGAGAAAGCCCGAGTGCAGCAACGAAGACCTAATGCAGCCAAAAATAAATAATATAAATAAAAATAAATTTATAAAAACAAACAAAAAACAAATAGTCTCTGCTCTCTAATCCTTGAGTTATACAGGAAGGTAATCTCTCCCAGCTTTGGGCTCACATTATGAAATATCAATAAAGAGACAAATGAGACAATGCCAACTCATACCTGGTCCAGATTCTTGCCCATAACTGAGACCTGAAGTGTGCTTGGTCCGAACTCGCAATGTCTGCGCCCTCTGCTGACGGGCCATATCGCATGTCTGATTTGGATGCCATATTTGCTTGCAGTGGTAACAGAACTCAGTCTGGCAGCCTTCCCTCTCACAGGTCAGCTTTGGGCAGCTGGCACAGCCATAGGCAATAACAGCATACCTGAGTAAGGAAATAGGAAGAGATATAAGTAAGTTAAGACATGCATCAGTCCCAGTGGGGTAACACTGTGTGGTACCCCCACCACTTCATACGATGCAGAGGAAAGAACACACATATAACAAATAACACATGCACGAGCACACCTAACAAACTTTAAAACATTCTGTGTGAGAAAGTAAATTGTTTCTTGAGATTCTAAAAACTCATATCATTTATCTCCTGAAAAAGTAGGGGAAAATATCATACTTAGCCTGAATTTTTTTTTTTTTTTTGGCCACACTGCATGCCATGCAGGATCTTAGTTCCCCGATCAGGGTTCGAACCTGTGCCCCCTGCAGTGGAAGTGTGGAGTCTTAACCATTGGACTTCCAGGGAAGTCCAGCCTGAATTTCTAGCATGTATTCAGTCATAGTTTAAGCTGCTTTAGGAGCAGTTTGTCCCAGTAAGTTTCATAAATAAGGGTACAAAACTATTTCCTTTTGATGATTTGATACACTTAAGAGAAAACAGAATTTGTTTATAAAGGATAGAACATTTGTAAAATAAAGTACAACAGCAAAAACTAAAGCAAGTATACTTTTTTAAAATTGCAATTTAGTTGATGTACATTATATAAGTTTCAGGTGTACAACACAGTGATTCACAATTTTTAATGGTTATATTCCATTTATAGTTATAAAATATTGGCTATATTCCCTCTGTTGTACTATATATCCTTGTAACTTATTTATTTTATACATAGTAGTTTGTACCTCTTAATCCCCTACCCCTATCCTGTCCCTTACTCCTTCCCTTGCCCCACTGGTAACTGCTAATTTGTTCTCTATTTCTGTGTGTCTGTTTCTTTTTTATTATATTCACTAGCTTGTTTTATTTTTTAGATTCCACATATAAGTGATATCATCCAGTATTTTTTTTTTTCTCTGTCTGACTTATTTCACTGAGCATAATACCCTCCAGGTTCATCCATGTTGCTGCAAATGGAAAAATACTTTTTATGGCTGAGTAGTATTCCATTGTGTATATATACCATATCTTTTTAATCCATTCATCTGTTGATGGACATTTAAGGTTGTTTCCATATCTTGGCAATTGTAAATAATGCTGCCATTGGGGTGCATGTATCTTTTCGAATTTGTGTTGGTCTTTTTTTTCTTTTTTCAGATAAATACCCAAGAGTGGAATTGCTGGGTCATAGGGTAGTTCTATTTTTAATTTTTTGAGAAACCTCTATACTGTTTTTCATAATGGCTGTACCAATTTACATTGCCACCAATGGTGTACGAGGGCTCCCTTTTCTCCTCATCCTTGCCAACATTTGTTACTTGTGGACTTTTTGATGATAGCCATTCTGATAGGTGTGAGGTGATGTCTCACTGTGGTTTTAATTTGCATTTCTCTGATGATTAATGATGTTGAGCATCTTTTCATGTGCCTGTTGGCCATCTGTATGTCTTCTTTGGAGAAATGTCTATTCAGGTCTTCTGCCCATTTTTCAATTGGATCATTTAAAAAATTTTTTGATGTTGATTTGTATGAGCTGCTTATATATTTTGTTTTTGTTTTTTATTTTTAATTTTTTTTAACATCTTTATTGTAGTATAATTGCTTTACAATGTTGTGTTAGTTTCTGCTGTATAACAAAGTGAATCAGCTATACATATATGTCCCCATATCCCCTCCCTCTTGCGCCTCCCTCCCACCCTCCCTATCCCACCCCTCTAGGTGGTCACAAAGCACTGAGCTCATCTCCCTGTGCTATGCAACTGCTTCCCACTAGCTATCTATTTTACATTTGGTAGTGTATATATGTCATCGCTACTCTTTCACTTCATCCCAGCTTACCCTTCCCCCTCCCCGTGTCCTCCAGTCCATTCTGTACGTCTGCATCTTTATTCCGCCTGTCCTGCCCCTAGGTTCATCAGAACCATTTTTTTTGAGATTCCATATATATGTGTTAGCATACAGTATTTGTTTTTCTCTTTCTGACTTACTTCACTCTATATGACAGACTCTAGGTACATCCACCTCACTACAAATAACTCAGTTTCGTTTCTTTTTATGGCCGAGTAATATTCCATTGTATATATGTGCCACATCTTCTTTATCCATTCATCTGTCGATGGACACTTAGGTTGCTTCCATGTCCTGGCTATCGTAAACAGTGCTGCAATGAACCGTTGTGGTACATGTCTCTCTCTCTCTTTTTTTTTAATTACCTTTTTTAAAAATTTTAATTTTTTTAAACATCTTTATTGGAGTATAATTGCTTTACAATGGTGTGCTAGTTTCTGCTTTATAACAAAGTGAATCAGCTATACATATACATATATCCCATATCTCTTCCCTCTTGCATCTCCCTCCCACCCTTCCTATCCCACCCCTCTAGGTGGTCACAGAGCACCCAGCTGATCTCCCTGTGCTATGTGGCTGCTTCCCACTAGCTATCGATTTTACATTTGGTAGTATATATAAGTCCATGCCACTCTCTCACTTCGTCCCAGCTTACCCTTCTCCCTCCCTGTGTTCTCAAGTCCATTCTCTACGTCTGCATCTTTATTTCTGTCCTGCCCCTAGGTTCTTCATAACCATTTTTTTTTTTTAGATTCCATATATATGTGTTAGCATACGGTATTTGTTTTTCTCTTTCTGACTTACTTCACTCTGTATGACAGACTCTAGGTACAGTCACCTCACTACAAATAACTCAGTTTCGTTTCTTTTTATGGCCGAGTAATAATATTCCATTGTATATATGTGCCACACCTTCTTTATCCATTCATCTGTCGATGGACACTTAGGTTGCTTCCATGTCCTGGCAGTGCTGCAATGAACCGTTGTGGTACATGTCTCTTTTTGAATTATGGTTTTCTCAGGGTATATGCCCAGTAGTGGGATTACTAGGTCATATGGTAGTTCTATTTTTAGTTTTTAGTTTTTTTCTTTTTGGCTGCATTGGGTCATCATTGCTGCGTATGGGCTTTCTCTAGTTGCGGCGAGCGGGTGCTACTCTTCGTTGCAGTGCGCGGGCTTACTGCGGTGGCTTCTCTTGTTGCAGAGAAGCACGCGGGCTTCAGTAGTTGCAGCATGCGGGCTCAGCAGTTGTGGCTCACGGGCTCTAGAGTGCAGGCTCAGTAGTTGTGGCACATGGGCTTAGTTGCTCCGCGGCATGTGGGATCTTCCCGGACCAGGACTCGAACCCGTGTCCCCTGTGTTGGCAGGCGGACTCTTAACCACTGTGCCACCAGGGAAGTCCTGTTTTTAGTTTTTTAAGGAACCTCCATACTGTCCTCCATAGTGGCTGTATCAATTTACATTCCCACCAACAGTGCAAGAGGGTTCCCTTTTCTCCACACCCTCTCCCGCTTATATATTCTGGATATTAACCCCTTATCAGTCGTATCATTAGCAAATATTTTCCCTCATTCAGTAGTTTGTCTCTTGCTTTGTCAATGGTTTGCTTTGCTGTGCAAAAGCATTTAAGTTTAATTAGGTCCCATTTAGTTTTGCTTTTATTTCCTCTGCTTTAGGAGACAGATCAAAAAAATATTGCTATGATTTCTGTCAAAGAGTGTTCTGCGTATGTTTTCTTTTAGGAGTTTTATGATTTCAATACTTTTTCATTTTTAAGTTTCATAGTGAAGCTGGTCTGATGGCAGACTGAGAGACAATGAACATAGATGGGTTCGTGATCAACTTATATTGAAAGCTCATTTTATCTTTCCAAAAAATTATTTTCCCCAATTTGAATGTATACCTTGAAATCTCTTTTCTTGACAGGTTCCAGAATCGAAGAATACCACTCATCTATCTTATGAATTAACATAGAATATGGCCATATCTTCCCCCAATCCCTTCTGACACATATTCTTAGTAAAGATGGACAATTCAGAATCTATCAGCACCAGTATCAACTGCTTCTTATAATTCATGTTTATTTACCAAGAATTACTTTCCTACAAGCAATCCAATATATTTACAGGGCTTCCCTGGTGGCGCAGTGCTTGAGAGTCCACCTGCCGATGCAGGGGACACAGGTTCGTGCCCCGGTCCGGGAAGATCCCACATGCCACGGAGCGGCTGGGCCCGTGAGCCATGGCCACTGGGCCTGTGCGTCCAGAGTCTGTGCTCCGCAACGGGAGAGGCCACAACAGTGAGAGGCCTGCGTACCGCAAAAAAAAAACAAAAACAAAAACAAAAATATTTACAAACTATTAGCCTTTCTGACTAATTCTAAAAATGTCAACTAAATGCACAGACTAACAAGTAGACACCTGTTTAAAATAACTCTTTTTTTCAAAAAAAAGTAATTTAAACAAACAAATGAAAAATGGAGGACAGCAGTTGTGAAAGTTCAAACAAATTTTAGACAGGTCAATGAGTTCAGGCTTAGGTGTTGCCATCGGGGCTTTGTCACCTATTCCATGTTCTACTCCAATAGTCAAAGACCTCAAACAGCTTAAACAAAAGACTAATAACATTTTCTTAGATTTATTCTATGGTTTGTTTGCTTATTTGATTGTGCATTAGATGTTCACGATAGCAACTTAAGTTCTCAGGTTCATCATAGATTCTGCAAGCTGATTTGAGAATGACACTGAAATTACCGATGACAAGGTATCATCTATGTTACATAATACAGGGTGTATTAAAACTCTTCTCAGAAAGAGCAAAGTGAGAAGAGGTCAATGTATGAATGCAAATGATTCATACCCTGTAGGAGTTCTGAGCAAATTTATTCCACCTAGTTGTAAAATAACTACTAAAGATAAAAAACGTTTCTCCTGAAGAAAGTGACTTGCTTGCTATTTTGTGTTAAATGAGAAAGGTATTGGATGATCTCAGAAAATTATTAAGTCAACTTCTGACAATACATATTAGATAGACTGCCAGTCAGGAAGCCTTGAGCATTTCATGATCCATTCCTACCTCACATGGTGGGAGTAAATATTTATTAACAGATACTTCTTTTTTTTCAAAGAACATTTGATAGTATTGACAATGTCAATTTTGGGTGTGGAATTTGGTTCCAAGGAAGTAAAATAACCCCAAATACTCAAGACCCCCAGCAACCTATTACCATGACACAGAATTACTCAGGGCACGAGACTTGGCATTCCTGTTTTTGGGTGCCTGGTCTGGGCTCCTTACCCCTGACTCATACTGCATGACACTGAGCTAATTAAAATCTCCAAACTTTAGATTCTATCCCTAAAATGGTAGTATAGGTGCTTGCAGCCTTCGAGTTTTAAAACTAAACATGTTTTAAGTCTAAACATGTTTTAAGTCTAAACATGTTTTGGGACTTCCCTGGTGGTGCAGTGGTTAAGAATCCGCCTGCCAATGCAGGGGACACGAGTTTGAGCCCTGGTCTGGGAAGATCCCACATGCCGCAGAGCAACTAAACCCGTGTGCCACAACTACTGAGCCCGACTGCCGCAACTACTGAAGCCCGCGCGCCTAGAGCCCGTGCTCCACAACAAGAGAAGCCACCGCAATGAGAAGCCTGTGCACCGCAACAAAGAGTAGCCCCCACTCGTCGCAACTAGAGAAAGCCCGTGCACAGCAACGAAGACCCAATGCAGCCAAAAATAAATGAATAAAATAAATAAATAAATAATAAAAAATAAATTTCTATTAAAAAAACCCAAAACTAAACATATTTTAAAACTGCAGTTGAGGACTTCCCTGGTGGTGCAGTGGTTAAGAATCTGCCTGCCAGTGCAGGGGACACGGGTTTGAGCCCTGGTCTGGGAAGATCCCACATGCCATGGAGCAACTGAGCCTGCGTGCCACAACTACTGAGCCTGCGCGCCATAACTACTGAAGCCCGCATGCCTAGAGCCGTGCTCCGCAACAAGAGAAGCCATCGCAATGAGAAGTCCATGCACTGCAGCAGAGTATCCCCTGCTCGCCGCAGCTGGAGAGAGCTGCATGCAGCAACGAAGACCCAACACAGCCATAAATAAATAAATATATTAAAAAAAACAAACAAACTGCATTTGAGATCTTGTCCCAAAAGTTATGGTATAGATAAACAGCGTGTTTTGTCCTACTTCTTGGCCTTTGCATATTCTATTCCTTTCAGCCTCGAAACGCCCTCTCCTTACTTCTTGTCCTGGCAAATACTTAGCCATTTAAGAACCAGCTCAAATGTCATCCTCTCTATAAAATCCACTTAACCTCTCCAGGCAGTTGGTTGCCCACTTTGTGTCTGTGCATAATTACTTTACAATACTTAACACATTATATTGTAATTATCTGTTTATATGTATGCTTCCCCAACCAGACTAGAGAAGGAAAAGTATCAACCATCTTTTAATCTCCAGGGTCTAGCACACTGATTCATGCTTAAAATACCTGTGTTGAATGAATGATAGAGACCCTCTCCTGTTTGGGTTTTTTACTTTCCCCAGGTCATTTAGCTCTTCTCCTGGGCCATTACTTTTCCCTAAAGCAATCTTTTAAACTTATCCATGTATCTATTGGCTTTCTTTATGTCAAGTACTATAACTTAATCCTAAAATTCTGTTTAAGCCCCTTTTCGGAGCAAACTCCTAAATTCTGAATAGGGCAATCTTCTACCCCAGGCAGTCAAGAAAAACCCTTCATCCTTGAGACCAAAACTGCCTTGACTATCTTGTTCCCTCTCTTCCATGTCCTACACGGGAGCCTCCTACTCTGCTTTCTTAGTTGAACAGAGCATTCAGGTCTGCTAATTAGAAGCTAAATGGAAGGTGTACGAAATTGCATGATGCTAAGAACACAGAAGCATCCTTTCCTCCCCCCATTAAGTTCATACAACTTTTATTAATTTCCTAACTTGAGAAACATTATAATGTGTGACAAGCCAGACCACAGCATTACCTTACTCCAGCCCTGGGGGAAAAATTCCCAATAGTATGAATTTGATTATGCTCCAACAAACCCTGGGAGTTAAAGGAATGTGTTCCTATATTATGTCTGTACTTCACCGTTCCAGGCCATATAACCATTTACAAACAGACCCTGAGCATATATAAGGGTGGAAAACATGGGCCAAGTTGTCACAGTGAGCCATACTCTTACTATCTTCCTTTTTACTGCGCTAGTTCAAACCCATGTCATCTCTTGACCAGACAACTGCAAGAGACTGCAGTCTCTTTATTCCCTACTCCAATCCAAATTCCAGTTCCAAAAGTTTATCTTTCATGATGTTACTCTTTTGCTTAAAATCCTTCAACAAAAAAGAAAAAAGTCCTTCAAACTTACACTTCTTTGCATGGCATAGATAGACCTATAAATTTGAATCCAATCTACCTTTTCAGATGGATCTCAAGTCACTTCCCAGATCATGTTCCCCATATTGTATATCCAGAGGCTAACCAAACGAGACTCCAGACTTAGTCTTGAATTCTTATACCTCCATGCATTTGCTCATAACATTCTGGTTTAAGACACCTTTTTCTCTACCCTCATCTTTGTTTGTCTGGTATAAATTTCTACTCATATTCTTCAAGCCCTGATCAAATATCACCTCCTCCACGAAGTCTTTATTGACACCATCATGCAAAACCTTTCATCCATCTTCTAAGAACACTTGTATTTTCTTTAGTATATATTACATTGCATTTATAATTATCTTCCTACTTACCTATCTGTCTCCTCTACCAGGCCAAACTCCCTGTCAAGAGGCCCATGTCTAAGTCCTTTTTGTAATACCCAATACTCACCTAAGTTTCAACACCATATGATTTTGAAAAGTGTCTGTTTAATGATTACTTGTCTGTCCTTTCTTGCACACCCTCCTCTTAACTGTTTCTCCTCTCAAAAGTGTGGTGTTTGTATTCTTTATCCCCCGTATCAAAAATTTAACTATTCATCCCATTCTTCTGGGACCTAATCGAAAGATTTTGTTCAGAGTTGTAGAAAAAGTTGGAATATAGATATCCTAGTCTAGAGGAGCTCTCAATTTACTCAGAGCACAAGATTTAGTGTTAAATAAGGACAGTAACAGAAGGCAGGACATAATAACTATTAAAGGAGTTTAGAGAACTGCAAATAGGGAAAGTTTCAGGTATGCTTTAAAGATGTCATGGAAACGAAACAAAACAAAACATGTTTCCTGGTGATCTCAGTTTACGGAAATTATACCAGACTGAAGATTTGCATATTAGCATTAACAAGATTTACAGTGTATATTAGTATTTTTTAAAGGGTCTAAGGAGCTCAGAAATAGAGTTGCTTTATTTTGTTCAATCCAACATTTCCCAAGCTTATTCAATCATAAAACATTTTTCTTTTCAATAGTAATGCCTATACCTTGGGAAATATTGATGTTGGTGAAAAATAGAAAACAAGATCAAAAGATGGTTGGAGACCATAAAGGGTCTTAAATCATAAGGATAGATCATATAAAGAATAAGTTCTTCAAGACATAAGAAGTCATCTTGTAGGTCAGGTATGAGCAGTTTTAAGCAGGGCAATGATATAAAATGTTCCACTTTAGAATGAGTACTCTGGCAAATATGAGAAAGACATATTGGGCTGTAGGATGATGTAAATGGCGAGGGGCGTTGTAGGGGGAATAAAGAGTTATGAAAATGAAGGTACAGAGCTAAATTAAGAAGAGGTCCAGGGGACTCCCCTGGTGGTCCAGTGGGTAAGACTCCATGCTCCCAATGCAGGGGGCCCGGGTTCGATCCCTGGTTGGGGAACTAGATCCCGCATGCATGCCGTAACTAAGAGTTCGCATGGTGCAACTAAGAGAGTCTGCATGCCGCAACTAAGAAGTCTGCATGTCGCAACGAAGAAACCTGCATGCTGCAACGAAGATCCCGCGTGCTGCAACTAAGACCTGGAGCATCCAAAATAAATAAATAAATAAACATTGTTTTTAAAAGCTCCCCATCTCCACCTTTAGGGCCTCCCTGGTGGCGCAGTGGTTGAGAGTCCGCCTGCCGATGCAGGGGACACGGGTTCATGCCCTGGTCCGGGAGGATCCCACATGCTGTGGAGCAGCTGGGCCTGTGAACCATGGCTGCTAAGCCTGAGCGTCCGGAGCCTGTGCTCCGCAACGGGAGAGGCCACAACAGTGAGAGGCCCGCGTACCGCAAAAAAAAAAAAAAAAAAAAAAGCTCCCCATCTCCACCTTTAAAAAATAAATTAATTAATTATATTTTTTAAAAGAAAGAGAGAGAGAAGAGGTTCAGGAAGGCTTCAGAAAGTGAAAATCCTCCCTCACTGATTGAGAAATCTGTCTTGTTCAGGGAGCGTGCTCTTCCCTCATAAAAGTGTTACGAGACAAACAGAAGCTTCCTGCTTATGGGATAATCCAGTCCAGTTATCTAGGATGGCCAATAAGTGATACTACCTTCTGGGGTCAGGTGGGATGGGGGTCTCTGCAGGAGACAGAGGCAGCAATGAGAGGCTGGAGTGGTGGACCTGCACAAAGAATTTAGGTCAAGACAGCCTTATCTCCTGTTCTTCTGTAAAGAAGATCTGCCCCCTGTATGCCAGGAAATATTCTGTCATCTCTTTTGCTCACCCCTCAGTCTTCTAGAGATTCTGAAGGGGTTTAAAGATAGGCAACAGGGCACTTGAGAGGAAAACATTACATGTTTACATGATTTGGAGGTTTCTGAAAAGACCTTGTGCTTAAGTAGAGACTCTAAGGGGTAGCATATCAACTGTACCATTTATCAGCTGTGAGACACTGGGTCCCACACTTAAACTTTTCTGAACTGGCTTCTCTTTTATAAAATGAGTTTACCACCATCTACCTGTATGAAACTAAAATGAAATTATTTCTGAATGAAGTTACAGTCTGAAGATTATAAAGGACTATAAAAATGTCAGTTATCTGTATTCTGAGTTAATTTTATCTCATTTGAAAGTATGTTTTAAAGATTACACTTGGTGGGAATTCCCTGGGAATCCAGTGATTAAGACTCGGCACTTTCACTGCCGTGGGCCCGGGTTCCATCCCTGGTCTGGGAACTAAGATCCCACAGTCTCGCACAGCAAAAAAAAAAAAAAAATTGCACTTGGTAATATTGTACTTAATAATACTAATAATAATGTGAATGTTTTCCCATAGAAATCAGTTCCCTTATTTATGAATAAAATAAAATTGTATTTAAGTATGAAAAAAGAAAAATTCAAGATTCTTTTCTCTGTTCCACAAATATCTTATAAACAAATAATGAATCGTTTAACATGTAGTGTTCTTATTATCGTGAGTGATCACAGTAAAACTAACGATCAGATCACTTATATGCTCCCCT
The DNA here is from genome assembly GCF_011762595.2 of Tursiops truncatus. Classification (NCBI taxonomy): domain Eukaryota; kingdom Metazoa; phylum Chordata; class Mammalia; order Artiodactyla; family Delphinidae; genus Tursiops; species Tursiops truncatus. The sequence continues at coordinate 157,981,328 of NC_047034.1, read as the reverse complement.
CACCCTGCCAAATACACACATATACACACAGAGAGCAAAAAGGAACTTGATAAATTTGGCTGGCAGAAACTTAATCTGCAGGCAGTAAAGATGGTCAGGTATGAGAAGACACAATTGGGGTCTTAGGCTTCTCTTCTAGTTCTCATCCATGATTTCTACCTGACCCAGAAGAATAGAACAGTTTGATTAAAACGAAACAAGTTATTTTTCTCATGACATTAAAAAGAGGTGGCAAAACCACTGGCCATATCCCCACCTATTTGGGAAGTGACAGAAATTTAAAGTTACTCCCTGTTTATCTCCCTGTTTATCTAACACCTTCAACTGAATTCTCAAAACACTCTGAAAATATCAATTAGGCCTCTCAAGTAAGGAAAGGATTAGGCCTATTTCAGGTAAGAAAAATAAAGTAGGTAATAGGCTGTTAACAATAAGAATCAGAAGAGAAACCAGATTCTAGCATTTTTGGCTCTCTCAACATTGTCCTTAGGCCACACTTGATGAAATGACCCAAACAGTAGCATCCCCAATAATGTTGATAAGCCTATGGTTTTTTAAAGCTTTTTATGCTTTGAGAGAAAAGAATACTGGCCTTGGTTGGAGTTAAGACCAGTGTTCCAAGCCTGATTCCACCACCCACTAGTTATATGACCCTAAACAAGTCACTCAACTCATTTAAACTTCAGTTTCCTTATCTGTAAAACAAGATCAAATCTATCTTACAATGTTGCAGGGATCAAATTAAATTATGTATGCCTGACACATAGATACTCAGATGCTAGCTTGCTTGCTTTTCCCAGACTTCACCTTCTTTAAACCCACAGATAACACATTTAAAGATTATATTAAAATTGTTAGTTTTTTAACTAATTTAAAAAAACCTCTGGATGGTAGTAATCCAATACTTGGCTAAAATAAGAAATGGCCTAATTTTTTAATAACTTCCAAATCAGTAATGGTTTAGAGTTGTCATCAAGATTGTAAATTAATTCCTGTTCATTTTTATTGACGTGAGCAAAGACAGAGATTGATTTCAGAGAAATAAAAACAAAAAGAGAACTTTTCCAGAAATATAATGAGTGATGCCACATTTCTCAGTTAAAATTCAAGGAAATTCACATCTGAAAAAGGAGTTAATATATTATTCCAAAGTTAACCAAGCAGTGTTCTCTTAAGTAAATATTCCTTTGGTTCAGAAAATAGATCAATAGTGTCTGTAAAACTTCAATACCATGTAAATTAACCCCTTAAGGCTAGGAAGATCACCAGATGTCCAGATATAAGCAAACTTTTCCAAGAGCCTACGAGGTTCTTTCTGATACTTATTAACTGAAAGTGAAAGTGACCTACCATAGTTAAATGCCCCAACCTTTGACCACAACACTTCAAAGTAATTTAGAAACCCCAACTCAGTGAGCTTAAATAACACATCCATCTCTAAACAAGTTTGTCAGAACAGAAAAATAGAATAACTCATCTTACTCCCCTAGATACTCTAAGTCGGCTTCTTTTGAAGGAGACAAATAGCAGAATCATGGAAATCTTAAAAGCCTTGATATATAGGCTACAATTAAGAGCCTTTCTTAACTCCTCTGAAAGAAACGAACACTCAGCTTTTTACTAGGAGTCCCTAGCATCTTTTTGTCCTCAAAACATGACACACAAGAATAAAATGATCTGTCCAAGGTCGCAGAGCAGGTAATGGCACAGTCTGACGCCCCTCTTTGCTGCATGCAATCGTTCATGGGATGTACTGACAGTAACACACAATCAGATTTTAAAAGGTAAGGGTCGGGGGTGGGGGGTGGGGGTCGGGGGCGGTGTCCACTGAATGCTCCAGATAGTGAAATCTGGTAGTATTATGTCTCTGCATCTACTGCCTATTTTCTCACTGACCTTAAAAAGTCGGCATACATGGTGCATCGTCAAGAACTCAAGATCAGAGGAGCTGGGAAACACATTTTCTCCTACCATGTCAACCTCTGGGCACCCTTTTCAGTGCCCCGTTGCTTCTCTGGACAAAGAAAGGGTCTGTCCACTCTGCACCCTGCCCAAGACAGCAGTGTAAGAACCACAGGGGGCCCCCCAATAGCTTGGCACAGAAGACACACCACAATGCCCAGGGTGCCCCCAGAGCGCTGCCTGGGAGCTGTCCTTTCCCGTTAGTGCCATTTCAGTCACCTGCATTCCAACTTTCAGCCGTGGTGGGCAGAAAGAACACCCCTTCTCCTGAAACGCTGCAAAGTATGCCCCTAGCCAAATGGACACACCCCTCCAAAGCGCTGCCCCCTCAGAATGATATTCTCATTCCATCCTTTGCCAGATATCCCCTCCCCATCCTCATTAAGACATATTCCCTACCTCTGGACAGAGGGGCATTCACCCGACCAAAAACGGCCTCTCCCTGCCTCCTGACTTGATGGACAGCTCCCTTCTCACCGACTGCTCAGCCCCCACTTCAAGCCTTCGGGCAGTGGTGGGGTGTTGGGTGCGTTTACCCTACTCTTCTGGGCGTGCGGATGGTTAGCGGTTACCGGCTCTCCGCAGTTGCCGCCTGGCCCTCCCTCCCCCTGGTCATCCCTCACCTCTCCCTCCACGCTGGGACACACACACACACACACACGGTGCGCAAAGGACGGCCCCTGGGGCCGGTCACACGCGGTGACCAGCCCCAGGCCCCAGGTTCCCTCCGCCGCGGCCACCGCCCCCGGGCCACGCCCCCGCTCTCACCCGCAGTCCGGGGCCGGGCACCAGCGACAGTCGGGGTCCGAGGCCAGGTAGCGGCGCAGCATGAACTCCTCGTACTTGTGCATGAGCGGTGGGTCGGCGAGCAGCAGGCGGATGTCGTGCGGGTTCAGTCGCTCGCTGCACTCGGGGCAGCTGATGGGGACCCGGCTCTCGCTGATCTCCAGGCGCAGGTAGTGGCGGAGGCAGTCCCGGCACGAGCGGTGCGGACAACTGAGGAGGCGCGGGGCCCGCTCGGGCGGCAGCCGCACCAGGCACAGAGGACACTCCACCTCCTCCGGGCCCGAGCCGCCGCCCTCCGCCGCCTCCTCATCGTCTAACCCGGGCCCCGCCGTCGCCGCGGCCTCCGCCTCGGCCTCGGCGGCCGGCTCAGCGGGCAGCGCCTCAGGCGGCGGGGCCTGGGCCGCGGCAGGGGCCGGGGCGGGCGGCGGCGGCGCGGCCGGGGGTGGCGGCTCGGCCTGCGGCTTGGCCCGGGCGTGGCGACCGCGGGCCGAGGCGGAGAAGACGCTGTGGAAGGTGAGGCGCCGGCGCCGGCCGCCGCTGCGGCACTTGGGGTCGGGCGCAGCCGCGTGTAGGGATGTAGACCGCGGCGACTCGGAGTCTTTCTCGGAGCCCATGGCCCCCAGAGGCCGAGGAGCGAGGGGCGCCCAGCGCCGCCACAGCTCACGCCTCAGCGCTCCTCAGTCGGCGTCCCGACCGCCGCCGCCTCAGCCGCCCTCCCAGAGATAGAAACCGAACGGCAGCGACTAAGTGGTTATAAAGCCTCCGCCCCGCGCGCCGCTGCCCACTGCGCAGGCGCCTCGCTAAGACACCTCACAACCCGCGCCGCCCCGCCCGGGTGGGGGCGCTGGGCGGGGCCGAGCGGGGGTGGGGCGTGCTGGGCGTGCTAGAGCGGAGCTCCGCCTCCTCGGGGGTCAGGTGATTCCAGGACCTCCATCTTGAGGAGACGGTAACCCAACTGCTTTTTAGACCTCCTGCTACAATACCTTCTCCCCGACCCCCGTCATCCATAAGGTGGAGTTTTCGGTTTGCCTTTCCTCAAGGATGGGCCGATTGCCACTTGCAGCAAATGATACTTCAGTTACTCCATCTGTAAAAAGCAGATAAGGGTAAATCAGATGGTGACTCCAAGCTGGTCCACCTTCCAACACTTCTTTTGTTGTTGTTTATTAAGCTTTAATTAATAAAGAGTATATTCATTGAGCATCTGTTAAGTGGAGGCATTACTAGATAAGACAGACGGGGTCCCCCTATCTGCAAGAGAATTATAGAACAAAGTCCAAATCCCTTAATCTAACATTCAGTGGTCTCTGTGAGCTAATAAACTATTGCTAGGCCCACCTCCCATTCTTACCTCCCGGTAGCTTCGTTACTTACAATTTGTAGAAGGAAGCCCAGCATTTTTCTGCCTGAAAGTGCCTTTCTTTTGCTGGTTCCCCACTGCTCTGACCGGGGGAAGATCTGGATTCAGACTTACAAATGCGAGGCAAGCAAGCCACTTTAACAGCAATGGGAATGTATCAGTTAGGATTATACTCAGTTGCAAATAACAAAAGAAAAAAAATGACTTACGATAGAAATTTATTTCTCTCTTTGTGAAAACTAAGTCGCAAAGTAGGCAGTTCAAGGCTGCTCTACCATCCTCAGCACTTGGTTTCTAATCGTAAGATCACCTCATTATGGTCCACATTCCAGACAGTGGGGAGGGAAAAGAGAAGAAAGGTACACTATTTTCCTTTTAAGAAGACTACCTGGAAAGTCTGGCACGTTTGTGTTTACATCTCATTAGCCAAAGCATCGTCACATGGCCAAACTGGGACATGTAGTTTTCTAACTGGGCACAATGTGCCCCTAAAAATAGGTGCTCTGTTATTTTTTGTTTTGTTTTTGTTTTGCGGTACGCAGGCCTCTCACTGTTGTGGCCTCTCTCGTTGCGGAGCACAGGCTCCGGGTGCACAGGCTCAGCGGCCATGGCTCACGGGCCCAGCCGCTCCGCGGCATGTGGGATCTTCCCGGACCGGGGCATGAACCAATGTCCCCTGCATCGGCAGGCGGACTCTCAACCACTGCACCACCAGGGAAGCCCGGTGCTCTGTTGTTAAAAAGAACGGTGGAATGAGTACTGGAAGGTAACCAGCTGTCTTTTTCATGGGTGGTATTTAAAACCATGAGAAAGGTCCCCAGGAACAAACCCTGAGAAAGTTCAGACTCATGAGGTAAAACAGTGGAAGAGGAGCCAGCAAAGGAAACTGAGAAGCAGGGGTTGTGAGACAGGAGAAAACTCAAGCCGGCATGATGTCACAGACACCTAGATAAAATGTTTCCAGGGGGGAGTGGTCAATTGTGACAAATCCCGCTGAGAAATGAAGAAAGATAAGAACAGAAATGACCGCTGGATTTGGCAATACCAAAGAGTCCCATAAGGAGGAGAAATGTTTCTCCTCAAGGAGGAAGGAGATTTGATGCTGGATGGCTAAACAACAATTAACTTCTGTATATTGGACAGAGTAGGCTAGGTTTTGCTGTGGTAACAACTCATATCTCAATGCCTTAACACATTGATATATTTTCCCCACTCATACAAAGCCTGCTATGAGGCAAGGCAGTCTCTGGGTCACTCAGAAGTCTGGGCTGTACCACCTCAACCCAAGGCTTTCAGGATTGCCTCAATAGGGGAAAGAGAGCTGGAGGGTTGTGCACCATCAATTCAATACTTCAGCCTGGAAATGACAGCCTGCCTAGTAGTCTGTTACTTCCACTCACAGACTACTAGGCAGAAAATGTCATACAGGCCCAGTTTAATTGCAAAGGAGGCTGGGAAATGTAGAGGGGGGTGAGGCATGGACTATTTAGTAAGTGATGTTATCTCAGCCACAGTTCCCTATAATCACTGTTGACTTTGTTCTCAGTGCCCAATGTCCTGAGCGGTTGCAGAGCCCCCTTCGAGGAGCTGTGTGCCTGTGATATGGATGAAAGATGGGGGAGAAGTCTGCCTTGTTCCTTGGGTGAGATTATGCTGAAGGAGATGGGGACCCCTGATTCCAGGCAGACCCAGCTGGCTTTGAGATGCCTCCTCTTGTGCAGCTGACAGAAACAGCTGTCAGAATCCTAGCTTGCTGAAAAGCTCAATGTACCGAATGTTTGCTTTTCTTGGCTCTGGTTCCCAAACAAACTCTGCCTCAGCTCAAAGCTGCCACCATCAGTGCTTTGGCAGAAAACTGACCTCTCATAAATGCCACTGGACTTTGCTATGGCCCCATTTCTCCTGGGTTTTGTCTCCTGAATCCATCACCCGTGAATCAAGGGACTAAAGCAATTCCTCCCACTTTTTCCTCTGTGTCTCCACTTGATACAAGCTGAGCAGTGACTCAGGGAGATGACATGAGAGAGAAGGATTCTCACTTATCTATTCACTCATTCAGTAAACATTTATTATACTTACTTTGTGGAAGGCTCTTTGCCAGGCACTATGGTCATAGAGATGAAGCACAGTCCAATAGGGGTTGCAGACAAGAAAGCAGGTCATTGGGATACTAAGTGATAAGGTCATGTACAAAAAGCTGTGACAGGCCAGAGGAGGGCATGGTAAGCCTTGCTGAGGGTGGTGAGGGATGGCTGTTCTGAAGAAGAGCCCTTTGGATTGGGTCTCAAAGGATGAGTTAGAGTTGACAAGTTGTAAGAAAGAGAAAGGACATTCCTAACTGAGGGAGCCTGAAAGAAAGGCATAGCGGTACAAAGGCTGGATCAGCCTGAGGAATAGAGAATGTTTGAAAGCCTGTGTGAGAGAAGAGAAAATGGAAAGGTTCTGTATTATGACTCCATTGGATGCAAGGAAAAGCAGCGCAACGTAAACTAGCCTAGGCCAAAAAAGTGATTTGGGGCTCATGTAACCCTTTGAGACAAGTACTACAGCTACTGAGCCCTTGGCCATGGGGGATGGGATGCCATGATTGGAACGTATAGCTGGACCAGGGGAAAGGGCAATTCTTATGTTTTCACAAGAAGGGAGGGGTCAAACATGAGCAGGTAAAATATGAAGTGTTCACCAGAGGTAGGCTGGGGCCAGGTCACCAGGAGCCTTGAATGCCAGCCTGAGAACTCCAGCCTTTATTCTGTTCAGCAGTAGGGCGCTGTGGAGACATTCTGATCAAGGAGAGCCATGTGTACAATGGAGGTGGTCTGGAAAGCCTGCTCTTTCTTTCCTTGAGGCTCTACTTTTAGGCTTTCTCTTGCCTTTCCAGGTTGCTTTGAAAGCTAATTTTGATCAGATGTCACCTGAATACTGCTGGGCCCCAGCTCCTTCCTCTGGCCTCAGGAGTGATCTACCTGTTGTTACCCCTAATTATTCCCTCTGGATCAGAATGGTGAATGCCACTGGCCTAGTCAGTCTGATCTGGGTGGCCTCCTATCTCCTAGGTTTCCTGGCCCTTCCCCCTCCCTACCTGCCTCAGTGAATGGCCTCCCCATCCACCTGGAAGTCCTCCTGCCTCTGACCTGTCCTCCAAGCCCCATATCCAAGTCTTATTTACTCCAAAGTGCTTATGGAACCTCACTCTGGTTCAGGCCTCAACATCTCTCTTGCCCGGACTTTGGCCCCAGCTCCCCTCAATTGGTGTCTTTTGTGAAATCATCTGCTCATGTCAACCCCTCCACAAAAAACTTTCTACAGTTCCCACTGCCAGCCTCATCTCCTTCCATGCATCTTGCTTCTTTGCAAATGCTAGTCCCTCTGCTTGTAATCCCATGCATAATTCCAGGTTCATTTCCATGGTCACCACCTCCCTTTCTACTTTCAGACTCACCTCCCTCCCTCTCTTGTGTCCCCAGGGCATGATGTAGATAACACCAGTGTCACACCTATTACTAGGATGACCACATGATTTACTGTCCAAACCCAGGACACTTTTGAGAATGAAAGAGAATGCTATTATCAATTGCCCTGGTTCAACAGGTGTCGATCAGTCTGTTCCGGGCAAACGAGAAGGTACGGTTATCCACCTACACCCAACATTGTCATAAAACCTGGCACGTGGTGCTTTCATATCTCTCAGCCCAAGAATGTTATCCCCATTTTTAAGATAAGGAGGTGAAGCCTCAGAGAGAGAAGAGACTTGTGGTCACACAGCCAGAAGGCAGCAAAGCTGGCCCTGGAGGTCAATCATATTTCAAATCCTGAACTCTGCTGACTCTAGAGGTTGGTATGGGCCACCACCCCTGACTCCCCAGTACCTCAGAGTCTTACTGTCTAGGTTAGTCATGTGTGGTCCCCCCTCCCCAGATGTAGGGGGAAGGTAGAAATGCAGTCTTACTCATCTTGTGCACTGGTCCCCCCCAGCACCTGGTGTAGAGAAGGTCTCAGGGTGGGTTTGTTGGATAGATGACTTCTTGAGGCTAGAGCTGTGTGTTTCATCTTAAAATCTGAGCCCCTTTTCCACACCTAGTACAGTACTTGCTGTGCATCTGTTCCTTCAGTTAACACTTATTAAGCACCTACTATGTGCCTGGTACGGTGCTGGTGATACAGCAATGAGCAGAACAGATAAGGTCCCTGTTCTCATGGAGCTCACTTACAGTCCAGTGGAAAAAACTGTACAAAAACAATCACAAATAAACATAGTTACAAATCAGGAAAAACACTGGGTACTGAGTTTTAAGAACTATTTTGGAGGTAAATTTAATAGGTTTTTGTCATAGATTTGATGGAGGACAGTGAGACAGATGGCTTTTGGGCTTCTTGCCTGAAACAGAGATGAAGACAAAAAGAAGGCACAGTTTGGAGAGAGAAAAATGTCGGTTTGGATTTGTGGAGGCTGGAAGTGTCTGTGGGAATTGTTTTAATCTTTGCCGCCTGGTTAATTGATTTACCCCAAATTGCAACATTGCGGCCAGTAACAGAAACCTGTTTCAGCCAGTCTAAACAAAGCTGGCCTCCAGCTAGCATGGTAGTAAGAGGAGCAGATGTGGGAAGGCGGGAGAGAAGCAGAGAAGGGATGTGCTCACGGAGACAATAATCAGACCTCCCAAGATGCAGTGAGGACCGTGGCGACCAGCCAGGCAGCAGGCTGCGTTACACCCCGCGGAGGGAGCAGCATCCCCACCCTACCCTCCTCCGCAAGAGACCAGCACACCCCGGAGCCCTCGAACGAGGGGAGGGCGCTGCTTCGTGCCTGGAAACCCAAGCAGCCCGGGTGGCTCCGCTGCGGGACCTGCCAATCGGACTGTGCCTAGTGGCGGCACCACGTGACCAGCCTCCCCATCTCCTCCCCTCCTCGCCTTCTGGGGGAGACTGGCATCCCCACCATCCTGCCACCCCCGCTTTCCCGCCCCCGGCCCTCGCGTGCCGCAGCCGCGCGGGAGTGGGCTCCGGCGAGGGGCCGGGATTCCGCCGCAGTCCGCTGCGGCGCGGGGGAGGGGCGGGGAGGCGAGTGAGCTGCAGCCGCAGCGCACGCAGTGTTTTCCGTCAAGGTCAAGCATACCCACTCCAGGGCAAGGCTGCCTCCGGAATCCGTCCCAGCCATTACTACTGCCGCTGCCACGCAGTCAGGCCACAGCATCCCTGGCCCTCCTGGACCACTGCCCCAGCCTGTCGCTGGGCTTCCTGCAGGGACAGCGGGGGACAGGAGGGTTTCAATCTATCCTGCCCCACGAGCTTCCCAGCCACTTTTGTCTTACGGCACACCTCATGATGTGTCGCCCTGCTTTAAACCCCACACTGGCTCCCAATAGCCCTATAGGAGAGCATTAAGGCCCTTCATAACCAAGCCCCAGCTTAACCCTTTCCAGTCCCACTGCTCTCTTGCACCAGAGACCCAGTCCCTCTGGACCTCTTGCCCATCCAGGAACAGCCATCACTTTCATACTCGTGACTATACTTGCTGTACTTTTTGCCTAGAGTGCCCTTTGCGAACCTAGCACATTAATAGACCCAACTTTATTATAATAAAATTCGATGGGGGGTGGGAACTGCTGCTGAAATGCTTTTCAGCAAAGGTCACAAATTTGAAAGATTACAGGGGTCAAACAGGAGAAATAAATAGGGCCAGTGGGCAGGGGCATAAGAAGAACCTAGCTAGAGGGCAGGGACTCTGCTGTCCATTGAGGCCAGCATGCTTCTTGCGGGGACTGTGGGTCCTATGACGCCAGATATTGTGAGTGTACAGGAAAAGCCACAAATCCAGATTTTTATGTGTAATTGCTCACTTTTTAAATATTGATTTGATTTTTTAAACATCCTGTGGACCAGATGCAGCTCATAGACCCTCAGTGTGTGACCTCTTCTCTTTAGGAAAGAGGATGGCTTTCACTGGGAAAATACTTTGAAAAATTATTTAAGGTGAAGGTGTGGTCTTGAAGCTCCCAGAGGCAGCTGTTGTGGAGGCAAAAAAGAAGAGGAATTGGATTTGAATTTGTTCTTAAAACAACTCTAGATGTTTTAAGCTACTGAGGACTCAGAGAATCTACCAGAAACTGGAGGCCTGGGTTTGGGAAATGGGTAGGAACCGACGCGGGGGGAGGGCAGAGGCAGCAGAAAGCCAGCCAGGACACCTACCCACCAGCATCAACTGCTATGAATGATGGCAAACATTTCCTCATTCATGGGGTCTACATGAAGGCCAGGGAGGGGCCCTGTTGTGCTTGGACTTGCAGGGGGTGAGGGAGAGTGTGAGGGGGTGACTGGAGATGGGAGGGGAAGCCAGCCCCCCAACCCCTAAGGCTTCACACAGTGGGATAATGCCTGGAAGGGAAATTGGAGAGCTCCTTAGGAAGAGAGAGTAGAGACAGTAGCCATATGGCAGATATCCATGGCCAGGAGACAGGAGCTGGCCACAGCTGAGGGGGTGGGAACAGTGTAGAGGGAAGCAGAAGAGCTGCTGATGCTGTCTTGGGAACCAGAGTATTTTTAGTTCACCCTGAGGTCTTTTGTAATTGTGATGTGGTCTCTTCCTCTGTCTCCCATTCCTGGAAATCTTCAAAAAAGTCTTCTATACTCACTGAAGCTGCCCCGACTGGGGTGTTTGTGAAAATGGCTGAAGGGGCCAAGCTTTACATCTGTTTTGGCATAGTGCTGATCAAAGACAGTACAGGCTGAATCAGGAGCTGGACCACGAGATATCAAATCTCCCAAGAATTGGGGCTTCCCTGGTGGCGCAGTGGTTGGGAGTCCGCCTGCCGATGCAGGGGACACGGGTTCGTGCCCCGGTCCGGGGAGATCCCACATGTCGCAGAGCTGCTAGGCCCGTGAGCCATGGCCGCTGAGCCTGCGCGTCCGGAGCCTGTGCTCCGCAACAGGAGAGCCCACAACATTGAGAAGCCAGCGTACTGCAAAAAAAAAAAAAAAAAAAAAAAAAAAAAAAAACCTCCCAAGAATTCACAGTAATTTTGGTGAGGGTTTTGGAATGAGTGCTTGGGCTCATCCCATGATCTCAAGGGGTCAGGAGGCCCCTGGCTGACATCTAGGTTACAGTAATAAAGAACCAGCTATAATTTACTAAGTGCTTACTTGTGCCAGACATTGTGCAAATACATACATTACCTCTGTTATCCCCACAGTGATTGTATGAGAGAGATATTATTATCATAATCCCCATTTTACAGATGAAGCAATTAAAGCCCAGAGAGGTGCAGTAACTTGCCCAAAGCCACAGAGATAGAAAATAGTGGACTGGACTCACCCTCCAGCCGATTGCCCCCAGCAGAAGAAATAATCATCTTCTCTGGAGTTTTCCTGGACAGCACTTACTATGTAGAGTTATAATTATTAACTTGCATGTCTGTCCTTCCCACTCATCTATAAGGGGACAGGAGCCAAGCTGCTAATTTCAAGTGCCTGGCACACAGTGGGTATTGAGTACCTGTTAAATCAATTAGTTTAAGGAAGGCCAAAAGCAGCACCTCAAGTCTCAAGTCTTTGCGCCCTTGGACAAGTCATTCACCCTCTCTAGGCCTCAGTTTTCTTGTCTGTGGAATGGGAATTATAGATCTCACAGGATTATTGTGAGATTTAAATGAGACCAGGTCATGGAATTTCTGTAAATTTCCATTCAACCAGCAGCTGTTGTTGCTGCTATAAAGATGATGATGATGATGACGACAATGACATGATGATGCCTGAGAAAGGAGCAGGGGAAAGAAACCAGGATCCAGAAATTCCAGAACTGTATCAGTTCAAACAGGGAGGCCCAGCCAGTGTGCAGCATTTCCAAGACTACTGTGTGTTCATTCATTCATCATTGCTGGAACACCTACTACGTGCCATCGCTTGATCATTCAAAACTGTGCAGAACAGAAACTCAAATTATCCTCATTTTTCAAGTGAAAACAATGAGGTAAGATATATGACGTGACTTCCTCAAAGGGAACACAGCGACAGTGGCAGAGGCAGCATTTGAACCTAGATCTGTGTGGTTCTAAAATCCTTGATCTTTCTGCTTTCGATTCCACAGCTTCTTCAATCTTCACTCAATTCACCAGAACATTTATCAAGCATCAGCTAAGTGCTAGGCCTTCTGCATGGGTAGGGGATACAAGGCCCAGACTGAAAGCCATTTCTAGGTCAAGCTGGTGAGGCAGACAACTCAGCGGACATTTCCAATTCAGTGTGATAAGCTCTGTGCTGTGTGAAGTGTGGGTGATACGAGAGTGTGCCATTGCCTTAGACTTGCCTTTCTCTTTGGTCTGTGGACCCCAGGTACATCTCAAACTTGCCAAGTGGTTCCCTTCAAGTCCACCTCTCTGGGGTGGAGGGGATTTTTCAGTGGGGACCAAACAATAACCAACAGTCCTCTCCATAAGAAACCCTCCCAGGGCTTCCCTGATGGTGCAGTGGTTAAGAATCTGCCTGCCAATGCTGGGGACATGGGTTCGAGCCCTGGCCCAGGAAGATCCTACATGCCGCGGAGCAACTAAGCCCATGTGCCACAACTACTGAGCTTGTGCTCTAGAGCCCTCGAGCCACAACTACTGAGTCTGCATGCTGCAACTACTGAAGCCTGTGCGCCTAGAGCCCGTACTCTGCAACAAGAGAAGCCAGTGCAGTGAGAAGCCCGTGCACTGCAACGAAGAGTAGCCCCGACTCACCGCAACTAGAGAAAGCCCGTGCGCAGCAACAAAGACCCAACGCAGCTAAAAAAATAAATCAATAAAATAAATACATTAAAAATTTAAGAAAAAAGAAAAGAAATCCCTTCCAACCAGCCTCTCCTCTCTCTTCATCTCTGTCTCTGTTTCTCTCACAGACACACACACACTCCATGATGACCGGAGGTGGGTGATGGGGTAATGCTGGTAGAACTGGTTTCTCCATCCTTTGGCATGCTCTGCCTGGGTGGTCCATGGTTCATGGCATTTGTTATCTGCCAAAACAACAGGGACATCCTGTTACACATTCATTAAAAAGAAATCAGGGAGGAAAGTCACCCAATCAATAGTGATTATCTCTGGGTGGTGAAGTTATGTGTAATATCTATTTCCTTCTTTTTACTTATTTGCTTAAAATTTTTTTTCTAGCATGGATTTATTACTTTTGTAATCAGTAAAACTATTTTAACAGTTATTTGTGGCCTCATAGATGTGGGAGAAGGTCTATGAGAAGCAGTCTCAGAAGGGGCTTTGTCCTGAGCACAGCAGGACTGGACAAGGCAACACACAGGAGAGGTGAGGAAGTGAGAGGTCATCGAGGATTAAAAACAAAAGCCACCATTCCTGAAGGCTTGCTCTTAGCCTAGGTCCTTCCTGGCCTTGATGTGTGTTTCTCAGTTAACCCTCAAAACCAGTTTAGGAGATAAGCTATTATTTCACAGCTGAGGAAACCAAGGGCCCATTTTATAGAAAAAGAAACCAAGACTCAGAGAGGGTCCATTACATGTCTAGGAACGCACAGCTAGAAAGTGATGGAGGCAGGATTTGAATCCAGGTCTGTGTATTTTTAACTTATGGACTTAGTGGCCATTCCAAGGCCTCCCGGTTGCACAGGGCTTACGTATTCCCAGCTCCTCACACATACTCATTGATAGTAGTACAATGCAGAGGGGCAGGTGAGATAAAGATCGTTGTCCCATTTTCCAAAATGAGAAAATTAAGACCACAGAGGAGATTTGCTCAGCATGGAGCTGAGAAGTGGTAGCACTCCTAGAATCCTCCTTTCTCTCTTCTGCTACCTTCTTCTGCCTACTGCAGGGGCTTCCTTTGTGAAACAAATGACTCAATGTAAAGTGCTGGCTGGACTTCCCCTTTCTCAAAACACAGGAAGTCTGTGTTGTTTGCCTTTATGAGAGAATAATTTCAGGTCAGTTACAATACAGGCCACATAGAGGATTGGGTCCTGGGGTGGGGGTGGCAGGCAAGGTTCCCTGCGACCTGGGCTGCCTGGAGACACCTGTATTTTTTCCTTCCTGAGGTTCATGTCAGTGTGTCTGCCCAGGCTTGAAGTCACACCCCAGATAGCTGACAGAACTATTATGGAATTTAGAAAAATGAGCCCATGAGGAGAGAAGGGGGGGACCCTTCAATAACAATAATAGTAAGAGTGATGATGATGACGGCAGCCCACATTTATGGTACAATAACCTTTGTACCAGGCACTGTGCTCAGTGGCTTACACATGTGAACTCATCTGAGCCTCGTTAACAGCCCTAGGAAGAAGATTCTATAGCTTTGGAACCAAATAAAATTGAATTCTAATCACAGCCATGCTGCTTCCCAGCTGTGTGACCTCAGGAACATTATGGACATTCATTCAACGAATATTTTTGAGCCCCTACTATGTGCCATACTTTGTTCAGTGAACAGAACAAAGATCCGCGCTCTCACGGTGCTTAACGAGGGAAAGCAGACAACTTGTAAACATAATAAGTAAGTTATGTGGGAAGGTGATAAGGGCTAAGCAGGGTAAGGAGGTCAGGGAGTGCTGAAGGTGGAGGAGGAGAAGAAGGATGCAGCGGTTAAGCGGTGGTGTCAGGGAAGCGAGCCTGCAGAGCATCCCTGGTGCGTGCTGCCCTATCCGTGCCGTGTACTTGCACTCTGGGGGTGTTGTTTTTCGCTGTATAGCCTCTCAGCCTGATTCTCTGGCCCTTTTCTGCAAGGTGACCTTTGCAATTGAGAAAGCTAACTGATCCAGGGCTGAGTGCCCACTTCTAGGCCTGGTACTTTACATTCATTTTTTCATTTGCTCCTTATCCAGACCTGAGAGGTAGAAATGATGAATCCCACTTTACAGATGAGGCAACCAACTCAGAGAGGTGGAGTGACCTAAGGTCACATAGCCAATGAGTGGCAGAGCCAGGGTTTGGGCCCAGGTGTGTCTCCAGATTACTCTCTTAAGGTGCCTCTCAGTGGTGATGAAAAGGCCCCGGCAGGCTTTTCTCCTCCAGCACTTGCTGCTGTGTGTGCTGACAGCCCACAGCTCAGCTCTGCCTAGAGAGAAGGAGTCATGTAAATCTGTCCCTAAGCTAGAAAGATAGACAAGTTTGGGCTGCCTGGGAGGACCTCTAGGACCTGGAAGGGAACTGACTGTGCCTCGCCTGGGTCAGTGCTTCAGAAGGAGAAGCCTTTCTCCCTACCGCCCCATAAGCCAGAGACTTTTCTCTCTGAGGTCTGAGCCCAGTTGTCACTGGGTGGCCTGATTCCCATGGAAGTGTGGAGATAGAAAACATCTGGGGCTGCTGCAGTTGCCAGGCAACAACCAACTACTCACTCACTTGAACAAGTCTTGGATCTGCGTCATTTTTTCATTTGCTCCTTATCCAGACCTGAGAGGTAGATATGATGAACCCCATTTTACAGATGAGGGAACCAACTCAGAGAGGTGGAGTGACCTGACTAAGCTCACATAGCCTTAGAGATTCTTGGATGCTGTCAGAGATTCTTGGATCTGAGACCTGGAGACTTCAATTCTGGTTCTGATTTTCTGTGTGATCTTGGGCAAGTCCTTACCCCTTTCTGGGACTCAGTTTCCTATCCCTTGTATCAAGAGCAGTCAGACTGTCTAAGCTGCAATATGAATAGACACCAGGTGGTCAGAATCAAAGTGGGGCAGGGCCAGAGGCTCAGGGGCTGGTCATAGGTGAGGGAAGACTCAGTCCTCCTCCTTTCCATCCTGTCCCAGCCTGTCCTGGCCCTGGTTACCAGCTGAGGGCAAGGGACATTTCCCTTCCCACCCTGAACTATTTCAGGCTACCCAGACTCCATCCCAGGCCTACTCCTGCAGCTCAGTCTGGGAATCATCTTTGTACTCACAAGTTAGTGCAGCCACCGCCCACCCGTCATAACTCCCTGTGGGGAGTTTCCTCAGTTCCTGCCAAATGCAGCCACCCAGTTCTGGGTGTTTCCCTGAACACCCATCAGAGGACCTTCTGATGCTGTTTGCCGAGATTGCACTGGTGGTAAACCCTGAGGGTGGTGCATTCTGCAGAAATCAGCAGAGTTAACTCGTTCCACTTCACAACCATAACAAAAAATGACCACAGCTGCAACAGCAACAAATGCTTTATGTCCCTGATCTCATTTAATCCTCGTACAATCCACAGGGATGGGAACAAAGGCCTCATCTGTAAAACAGTTGAGGAAATGGAGCCTGAGAGAGGTGAAATGACTTGCCCCAGGTCCCAGTAAATGGTGGAGTCAGGACTCCCACTCAGAGCTGGTGCCAGTCTGGGATTTCAAACCACTGTAGGGCGCTATTTCTCCATAGTCCCAGAGGGACTGTGTCAGGGCTGGAAGGGCTCAACCCACTTTACAGATGGACAGATCAAGGCCCAGAGAGACCTGACTTGTCCAAGATCACACAGCAAGTTGATGTCAGAACAGATTCTAGGACCACTCCCTGCAAAGCTTCACCACACTGTTCCAGAAAACAAAAAGTGCCCCAGGCATGAACAAGAAACCCCAAATCTTAAGAAATCCCCAGCATTTTCTAGGAAGTAGAACTGTGCCTAGGGTTCACAGACAAGAACCTCTTAAAGGTCTCAGCGTTAGGGCAGAGAGTCCCAGGGTATCTTTGGGCAGCAAGGGGACTGTGGGTGTCACTCTCTTGGGTCTACAGAGGAGGTCTCAACTCTAGCCACTTACTGAGGTAGTTTGCATGCCTGGAATATTCTCCCGGTCAGTCCTCTTTGCTGGTTAATGTTCACCTGTCCCCCTGTCCTGCAGGTGTCAGTTCAATGTCACTTCCTCTGGGAAGACCTCCATGGGACCCCGTGTTCTTCCAACCGTAGTTTCTCATGGGTTCAGCTCTTTTCCATAATAATACTGCCCACAGTTTGCCCTGTGGATTCATATCCGAGGCATATTTAAATAATACGACCTTATCCTCCAACCACTGACCTCCAAAGATGCAGCTCCAGAATTTGTATTATCCTCATAAAAACAAACTAATCTTTGAACATGCACTAAGATGATACATGCGTAATATAAAAGCAGACTGGAATCACCCTGCAGGTGCCAGGAGCACTCCCAAATTCTCTGCCCAACCTCAATTCATCCCTAGAGATGGGGTCTTTTTCTTAAAGGCAGAGCAGCTTCAACGTACAGATATCTCAAGACAGCCTTTCCTTTAGTTATTCCCTTCAGCTGAGTTCTCAGACCCAAGCATGCAAAAGAATTATTGTGCATTATAGGTAATTTAAGGGCTTTCAAATGTAATTTTGAATGATATATCCTTTCCTCCTGGGTGCTGACTTTAGAACTGAACCCCCTTCTGAGACACCCACACTATAATTATGAATTATGGTCCCACCCCCAGACCAGAAGCCCCATGAAGATCCATTTGGCTTACCTTTCATACCCATGTCTGGCACCAAGCTGGGCCCAGAGCAGGTACTCAGTAAATGTTTATTGAGGAAATGAATCACCTTTGCTTACTTGTGGAAGTAAGCCCAGAAGTGGTCTGGGTGGGTCTAGGTGGCTCCAGGTACTCTCACTCTTTGAGGCCGGATGCCACTGAGGCCACCGTATGCACCTGCTCCCGGATGCCACTGAGGCCACCGTATGCACCTCTCACAAGGCAGAAGCAGTGTGAGTGTGAACGTGGATGTGTGTGTATTTATTGGCTCACACACTTATGGAACAACTAGAGGCAGTTTTCTATTTTTGGCACATATTCATACCAGTTTCCTATAGCTTCTGTAACAAATTACAATAAATTTAGTGGCTTAAAACAAGACAATTTTATTATCTTATAGTTGGAGGTCAGAAGTCCAAAATGGGTCTTGCGGGGCTAAAATGGGTCTTGCAGGGGTTAAAATCAAGGTGTTGGCAGGGCTTGCATTTCTTCTGGAGGCTTTAGGAAAGAATCTGTTTCCTTGCTTTTTCAGCTTCTAAAGCTGCATCCCTTGGCTTGTGGCCCTTCCTCCATCTTCAAAGGTAGCAGCGAAGCATCTTCCAATCTCTCTCTCTGTGCTTGCCTTCTCTCTTATAAGGACCCTTGTGACTATATTGGGCCCACCCTGATAACCCAGGATGATCTCCCCATTTTAAGTTTCTTGATGTAGACACATCTGTGAAATCCCTTTTGCCATATAAGGTAACATTCACAGGTCCTGGGGATTAGGACCTGGTATCATTGGGTGGCCATTATTCAGCCTACCCTGCTCTATCGAACAAGATGCTCAATACGTGTTTGGTCAATTGCATCCTAAGAAAGGGAAGAACGACTGCCCCAGCAGAGAGCCCCCAACACGAGATCCTGAAGCTGTAAGAACTGAGAAATGCTGGGCAAGGTATAATCCAAAGCCCCTCCCACATGGAGGGAAGAACTGAATCATCACTCCCGCCTCCCCCGCAAGGCTTTGCTTTTTCTCGTCTCTGGAATACTGGTGACTCCTGCCCAGCCTCTTCCAGGATCAAAATTTTTATTTCTTTAATAACTTGAAGGAAAAATTTACAGGTTTGCTACCAACTAAGAAAATCTTTTTTAAAAAATGTTATTGAAGTATAGTTGATTTACAATGTTATGTTAATTTCAAACAATAGAATCTTGATTTCTATTTATTAGTTACCTGAAAAAAAGAACTGATTGTTTTGGTTAAGTCTGAAATTTGGAGTCAGAAAAACCTGGATTCAAATCTAGGCTCTGCCACTTGCTAGCTGTAAGCAGTAACTTTACCTCCGTGAGGAACATCGGATGTGTCTTGTTTTGTTTGTTTTTTGATCTGTAAAATGGGGCTGATAACAGAACCTCTACTGTAAGGCGGTTGTGACAAATGTATATTGTGGTTCTCAAAGTGTGGTTCCCAGACCAGCTGCGTTTAATCACCTGTGAATTAGCCCCACCCCTGACATACTGAATCAGAAACTCTTGGGGTGGGACCCAGCAATCTGTGTGGCAAGAGGCCTTCCAGAGGATTCTAGTGTAGCTAAAATTTGAAAGTCACTGGTATATATATCACCAGGCTCTTTATGCCTAACTCTCTCTCTCTCTCTCTCTCTATATATATATAGTTATATTATAAACATTATATTTTATATTATATAATTATATAACACACCATATATAATAACTGACATAATTTATATTATATACTGTATATAATTACATGTATTACAATATATATTACATATAATGTGCTAGGCATAAAGAGCCTGGCACACAATAGGCACTCAACAAACAATTCTCATTATTGTTATCACTATTGTTTACTATTGATAGTTCCAGCGTATTCCCTCTGAGATGTTGAGTTGGGGATGTATCTCTCTCCCGTCATATCTGACTAACATTGTACATATTAGGGAGGTCTCCTAATGCGATCTATCACCCACACAGCTACCCTTTAATGAGGTGGTCTTCCAGCCTCTCCTTGTTCACTATTTCTCCAGACAAGTTAAGCCCCCTGGTTGCCCTGCTCATACCTGCACGCCAATTGTGTGTGTATTGTGAAGACCTCTCCCCAGGTGCCTCTTCTCCAAGATCCCTCAACTGTGCTTAGGTCTCTCCCCAGCTGCAGGGCAGCTCTCCAGCTTGCCTGAGGCTCAGATGAGGTCTGACCAGCCCTGAGGCGGCAGGGGAGGTTTCCTTCTCCAATCTGGGGCCCCCATTTCTACTTGTCTGCCCAGTGTTTGGCAGTTACTTCACTGAGATGACTCACTCTTGTCTGAGGTCAACCAATACCCCCAAGCCTTTTTCTCAGGAACTGCCTGAGCTCTGGTGGTTCAGGTCATTGAGTCCTTGACGAGTGCAATTCATTTCTTAAAAATAGCATTTACTTTCGAATTACAAAGGTAATTCATGCTTGATGCAGTAAGTTAGGAAAACACAGAGGGAAAATAATCACTGAAAATGGTTATTTTTAAAAGGACTGATTTTCAAAAAATGATACTATATTTTTGTAATCAAGGAAGAAAAAAACCCCCACAGTCAAGCAATTTCCGTTTCTGGGGGAAGAAAAAGAATAGGAAAAAACAAAACTAATCTGCCATAGGGAAATTTTGAATTCTAACATATACAGACATCTCGTATCATACATAATTCAAATGCATAACGATGTAAACTCACCTCCCAGAGACTACCTTTGCTAATATTTTGGGTATAGCCTCCAGGCCTTTATAGGTAACATTTGGTATTTTTAAACTTAAATCTAGGTCTAAACTTGGAGATAGACCTGGTTCAGATTCTGGCTTTTTAAAAATTTATTGGTTGTATCACTTTGGACAATTTATGTAAACTCTTGAAGCCTCAGTCTCCTCATGTGTAAAATGAAGGTGATAATATCTACTTCCCAAGACTGTAGTAAAGATGAAAAGTAATGGAAATAAAACCGACAGTAAGAACCTGCGAAGAGCTTATATTTGGGTTGTTACTATTATTAACTTCACCTGGCCATCTGTTGCTCCTTTCCTGATCCAGGTCAGATGCCACTCCCCTTTGTAGCCTTGCCTGGCTGCTCACACTTGAGGCTCCCTCCCCGTCTTGTTGCTGTCCTGCGCCCATCCTTCTGTTATAGCATCAGACACACGCTGCTGTGCCCCTTACACTCTTTTTTTTTCTTTTAAATTAATTTATTTATTTTTGGCTGTCTTGGGTGTTCATGCTCCGCAAGGGCTTTCTCTAGTTGTGGTCAGCGGCGCCTACTCTTCGTTGCGGTGCGCGGACTTCTCATTGCAGCTTCTCGTTGTGGAGCACGGGCTCTAGGCAGGCGGGCCTCAGTAGTTGTGGCGCAGGGGCCCAGTTGCTCTGCGGCATGTGGGGTCTTCCCGTACCAGGGATCGACCCCATGACCCCTGCATTGGCAGGTGGATTCTTAACCACTGCACCATCAGGGAAGTCCCTCCTTACACTCTTAAACTCCTCCAGCGCAGAGACCATGTCCACCTTGTTCATTTCTGTGTCCCCAGAGTCCAGCAAAAGGCGTGACCCAGTGTGGCTGTCCGGAGAAGTCTAGTGAGAGAATTAGAAGGTTCTGGGATAAGAATTTGCTGATGGAGTGCACGAATGAACATCAGGGAGGTTGAATGCATGAATGGATGAGTGTATGAATGAGTCAGTAGCAGCAGGCATTGCCCACCAGCCAGACCCTCTTTCTCCTATGAGGAGCGAACCTTTCACCTCCCAAGGTGGGCCTCCTCAGGTAGAGGGGCGGGGCTCCCGCCTGGCCCCGCTGGGACGAGAGGCTCTGCCCCTTACACCTGGCGCACCGCTGGGGGCGGAGCCTTTCAAGTCCTCTGGTGCTTGGGGTACAGGGGGCGGGGCGGGGTCAGGGCTGGAGGGGTCAGGGAAGCTAGAGGGGGCTGAAGGAACTGCCCGCGCCAAAGGGGGCGGGGCGAGAATCTCTGCAGATGAAAAGGTTTCCGCAGGCACAGCTCCCACAGTCTGCGGCGCCACCGGAAGCATGAGCTCTGGAAGGGCTCCCCGCCTAGAGAGCCGAGAAGCTGAGGCCTTAAGGGATGGGAGGTGGCAGCCCTGGTGTCAGGGTGCAAGCCTGGCAGGTGCTTCCCGCCGCCAAGTCTGACCCCAGCCAGTTAGTTAGTTCGCTTGCCGTGTGACCTTCCCTAAGTCAGGTCTCCTTTCCCGCTACGGTTTCCCCAACCCCGGAGGACCCTTCCGCTTTGGCGCTCTGCGAAGCTTAACTCTTTCCCAGGCAACCTCCAAAATAACCTCCGAAAGCTAAACAAACTCAGAACGTGATACTCGACACTACTGAGCAGACCCTTAGGAGGAGAAGGTTGCTCAGTCAGAGGGAAAAGTCGTTACTCAGAGCTCTTTCCTGCTTTCAGTTTCCTTACCTGTAAAAGGGCCGTTGATAATAACTGTTCCCACCCGCATGGGATGGCTGTGAGGATTAAGTGAGCTGTTGTGTGTGATGTCTGATGGCTTTGCAACAATGGGAGCGTGTTAGTCTGAGGCTAACCCAGCACACACCCTCAGTTGTGGCAGTAGCAGAGGCAAGGGGGCCTCCTGGGACATTCCTGAGCCTGGTGTGGCTACAGCTAGAGCAGCTAGTCTGGGTCCTCCATGTTGACAGCCTGGCTGGCCTCAGAGCCTGTGGCGAAGGGAGTTTTTAGAGAAGGAAATGGTTGTGGTGAGACAGGGTGATAGAGCAACTTCTCTCAGAGATCTGGGTGGAAAGCCCCTCGCTCCTGGTGTGCTTTCATGGTGGGATGTGGGGCAGGCACTGGGGCCCAGCCCATCCTCCATCACCGCCAGAAAGTACCTGGTGTTCGCCAAGTGGCGTGATAGGGTAGCAACATGTCTTAGCTCGTGGAGCCTCAGGCCAGCCCCTTGCCATCTCCGGGCCTCAGAACCTTCCTCTCCACAGAGAGGTTTCCCATGGTCGCCCAGAGGCTGGTCCCACCACCAGTCGAGCCTCTATTATGCCAGTCCAAGGGACAGCCCAGGGAAATAGTTGGAGTTAGATCCTGATTTTCTGGGTGACATGGGAGGTTGTTCCTCCTCCCTGGATCTCAGTACGGAGGGTAAGATTGCATCTGGCTCCGCAGTGGCATTATCTAGAACCGAAGATATAGTGGCCAAGACAAATATTTTGTAAACTCTGGGCTTGGGGACCTTAGAAAGGCCCAGTTCTGTGGAGAGATGAGAAAATACCTAGGACAGTTGGAGGGCTTGACCACTATTTACTGAACAGCTTGGAGAAGACCCAACCTTCCTGTGTTTCTACTTCTTCATGGGCAAAATGGGGATATTCCCCTCTGGGCCTCTCGTTCTTTCTCTGTAAAGTAGGAGGGGGATGGGCTCCAAGTGATTCTCTTCCCAGCTGTGACCCTGGGCACACACCTCACCTCTCAGCGTCTTAGTTTCTCATCTGCCCAATGTGCATTTACCCCTCCCCACTCTCAGGGTTGCGGAGCTCAAATGAGGTGAATGGGGAAGAAAGTGGATGCTGATGTGGGCACAGCCTGGCTTCATCTCCCCCTACTCCCTGAGGAATCTGAGGGTGCTATTCCCATGGTGCTTGCTGGAAGTGCCCTTTGGAATCATCTCTCCAAGGATCTGCTTACCGACCTTCAGTGGCCCTCCACTGCCCCGAGGGAATCAAGGACTAACCTCATCCTCCATTCAAAACCCTCTACCACTCATACCTAATTCTTGCCGCTCTCCAAGACACACCAACAGCCTTCCCCAAACAAGCCTCTTACTTTTCCTTCTCCAGAACTTTACTCATGAGTTCAAGGTCCCAACTGTTCTTGTCATCTTCCCTCTAGATCTGCACTTCTTCCAACTGTCCTTAAAATTAGAGAAGGATACCCCCATGTACCCAGAAGCTGAAGCCTGGAACCTGCGATGTATTATCCTCAACCCCTTGACTCTTACCACCCACATTTATACTAGCCTCATGTAGCTTCTGTTCTCTGTGTCTCTCACAGGTACCTCAGGACCTTGTGGAACATGTGGGGACACTACTGAATAGCCCCACACCTTCTCTACGCTAGGCCCTGTACTCACACTGGAGGCCCAGAGGTGGATCCATTTTTATTCCTTAGAGGCTCCAGGCTGGTGGGGAAAGTGTCACGTAAGCACACTCCTGGACTTGCCTATCCAGTCCCTTTACCATTTAAGCCCCTGCACAATAGAAAACAGTGAGACGTATAAACATGGGTTGACAAGAACTGGGTTCGCTGAGTAGGAAAGCCCTTTGGACCTCTGTTTTGCCATCTTCATAATGGTGTGGAATTGATTTGAAGAAGGGAAGTTTGGGGGCTTTTCCAGTTCCAGCAATCTTGAAAACAATGACTCTCCAGGCCAGGGAGCGGGGCGGGGGGTGGGGGTGCTGGGGACGGGAGACCGAGGAGGCATAGCTGCTCAGATGCCTGACTAGGGCGGAGCAGGTTCTGCTCCAGCTGGGCAGTTTCTCTGAAGCCCCAACCCCCTTGTCCTCACCTTGCCTCCCAAGAGGGTGTAAAACCCTTTGTAAAGCCTTGCCTGAAACAGAGAGGCTGTTGTTTAGTCCTTCCTTCCCCAAGTCCTGCTGGGTTATCTGACTGGCCCACGGCCTAACCTGGCTGGTGACTGGCTGCTTCCTTCCAGCTGGCGTGGGGCTGGAGACCAGGCTGGGGAAGCAGAGCCCTGGATCTCTGCCCAGAGGCTGCCGCAGCCACGGGTTCTCGAGTCAGATAGTCCTGGGATGGAACCCCAGCTCTACCACTATTTAGCTGTGAGGCTGTGATAATTTTGTGTGTCAAATTGACTGCTCACAGAGTGTCCAGATAGCTTCAGACTCGGACTGGAACTAAACCATCCACTCTCCTGGGCCTCCAGTTTGCCGACTCACCCTGCAGATCCTGGGGCTCGCTGGCCTCCATAACGCATAAGCCAATTCTTTATAAAAAAATCTCTTTTATATACATGTGTGTATATATTATATATGTATATTTATTATACATATATGTATAATAAATCTTTTATAGGTATAATATAAATATATATAAAATATAAGTGCATACATACATATAAGTATGGAGATATACATCGCTCCTATTAGTTCTGTTTTCCTGACGAATACAGGGGCTTTGGGCAATTTGCTTGCTCACGCTGAGCCTCTATTTTGAAATTTGTAAAAAAAAACCGAATAACCGTTTCTTGCATAAGTACCACTTGCCTGCTTTAGAAGTCCCATTATTTACTGGAAAGGACTCCAAATCTTCTTGGTAAGCACTGCAGCGCTCTTTTTTGCCCCACCCTGGCCGGCCTTGCCAAGGCTCCTTTGCCCCATCGCTGACTGCACTCTCCGGCTCTAGCTGGACACCGTCGTTCCCTCTCCAGGCCCCCCTGCCTTTGCACCAGCTGTTCCTGTCTTTGCAATGCATGTCTTCCCTTTTGTCTACTTGGTAAACTCTCACACATCCCTCAGGGCCCATCTCCAAGGTGTCCTCCGCTCAGGGCCTTCCCCTTCTTCCTTAGGAGTTGTCCGTGCCCTCACAGTGCCCGGCACATCCCTTGGCCGGCACACTAGTCATGCCATGTTGAGGTTGTGGGCCTGTGTGTCTGTGTAGCCAGACCGTGAGCCCCTCAGAGGCACGACTCCAAACCACCCATCTCTGTACGGAGCAGAGTGGTGATTTCCCCTTCTTTGTGTTGGTTCAACATTTTTCAGTTTACGAAGCACTTTCAGATCCATGATTTCACTTAAACTCACCGCAATGCAGGGAAGGAGGCAGAGCCAGGATTAAGGTCTCCGGTTCATCCTATCTCCCCAGACAAGGCTTTTTCAGAGAGGAGAACTCAGGTGGGGAGTGGGGATTGGTTCTTTGGCTTCTAAGGCCTGCAGCTCAGCAGAGGCTGGAAAGGCAAGGCCAGCTGGCTTGGGGGAGGGTGGGCGGAGGATGGGCAGAGGGTGCAAGGGCAGATGGAGGCCACAGGAGAGGGTCAGGTCTGATTCTCGATGTGTCCCTCTCTGTGGGGATTTCGTCAGCTCTTTTTATTTCTCCATCTTCAATCTCTTTTGCTCCATAAGATGAAGCTCTTAGGGCCAATGTGGAACACATAAGATAATCAACGAGTGAGTGCTCTGGGAATGAAAGGGACTGAAGCAACTCCATAGATACACAGCAAATATATACACACAAATATATTCAAACCCTCAACTGTTCCCATGTTTCTGACAAGTGATCTGTTATTGTTTGAACCCCCTCCCCGGGGTCCACAGTATCCAAAGACCCCTCATTAGAACCCCCAAAAGATATTCTCCGTAATGACCTACAGGTCTTCACACTGGGACCCAGAGTCCCCTGAATGGGAATGAGACCCCCTTGGGGTCCAAAGATACCCATCCCACTTCAGGGCTTGAGGGCCCAGTGCTCAAGGGCTTAGAGCTTCCTACAGTTCACAGGTCTTTCTGAGGGTGGTGTCCACATCCCCTAGAGGCCTGTCCAGCCCTTGCTTATGCTCCATTTCATTCAAAAGCAGTCTGTTTGCAACATCAAGGGCAGAAAGAACCATGGTCTGAGTGTTTGCTCTGAGCTCTGGGCTACCAGTAAGGGGTTCCTGGGCATCCTCTTGGGCAGCTCTCATGTCCCTCAGGGAAGTTGTTTCCCAGGAAAGTCCCTTGGGTGTCTGTCATCCCGGGGATGGTCTGGTCCAAGGCAATGCTGGGAAAGACAGCAGTGATTTTCCTCCATGATCTCACCGGGTATCTCAGAGCCCAGACATGTGGGTTCTTGTCCTAGCTCTGACTCGCTGTGTGGAAGTGGGTGAGTCATTTGGACTTCCTAGGTTTCAGTTTGCCTCTAAATGGGCAGGTGGGCCCTACCTCAGGGAGGATCCAGCAAGATCAAAGATATGGAAATTCTTTGCTGCTGACATTTGAATAATGTGAGAAAAATACTGATGGGAGGGGACTGTGAGACGCTGGGCCTGGAGTCAGATCCCCCTTGTGGCCAGACGACCTGGGACAAGTCATCTGGGACTTGGTAACATTCTTCCCCTGATGCTTCACTGAGTAAACCAGCAACTCTGCATCCTCAGGCTCGGATTGCGACATCACTTCCTCAGGAATGCCTTCTCTGTCTCCCAGAGAGGTCAGCTCCCTATAAAGTTCTCCAGCTACGTATATTTTTCTAAACAACCCAAACAACGGTAAATCATTAATTAGTGGCATTGTTAGTGGCCACTGTGGCACTGTTTAGCATTAGTGGCGCCTGTTTAGCATTTGTCCTCCCAGCCAGACTGTAGGCTCCTTGCAGGCATCCTGTCTGGCCTGTTCTCTAGAGGTCAACATGGTGACTGACCCACAGGTGCTCAGTAACTGTTTCTGCATCGCCTGGAGGCTGGCTTCTTTGAGTCTCAGCTACCTCACTGGACTACTGGAGAAACTCAGCAGCTAGAGGATGAAGCGCACAAGGATGAGGTGTTTGGGATGAATGGGCAGCTCTGTGAAGGGCTTTATCTCAGACTGGAGGGGATGGAGTGCCCCGAACAGGAAGGCAGGATGGCCTTTGGCCTCGGGAAGGGAGGAGGTGGTATGGGCCACCTGGGACTCCAGAGGCTCCTGGCCCTCCCAGCTGCCCACAAAGCCTGTGTGTGGGCCCTGCTCTTCCTGGCTGAGGAGACTTCAGCTGTGCCTTGGCAATTTGGTGCTCAGTGCGGCCCCTTGCTGCCTCCCACCTGCCCGTTCAGCCCCATTCCTCGAACACATACACACTGCCCTCTCCACTGCCTGCCACATGGCTCTCACCCTTTCCTCAACAGACCCAGGCTTTTCTGCCTCCAGGTCTTTGCATAGGTTGTTCCCTCAACAGGAACGCACCACCCCTGCTTCTCCACCTGGAAGATGCAAGACACAGTCCAGCTCCGTGGACTTCCTACCTGGAGGCCTTCCAGGTCATTGCAGGCAGAGTCAGTTGCTTCCTCCTTGGAGCCCCACAGACCCCTCCATGGGTACCCTTCTCTCTATGCAGTGCAGTACCTACCACACTGGGCTGTGATTGGTTTTCCTGTCTGTGCCCCAACCCCACAACTGACTGGGAACTACTTGGAGGCAGGGATCAGCTCAGCCCTGCTCTGTGGCTCAGGTACACAGCACAGGGCCCGGCACCAAGGAGAGATCCTAAATAACGTGGGGCCTGGCTTTCCTGGAAGGAGAGATGACTTTGCGGTACTCCCAGTGCCCTGCCCATCACAGGCCATATAAGGAAGGAAGGTCAAGGACAGGGGCAAGCTTATTCATTCACCCTCCAGGAAACTGAGGCCCATGGAGGGGTAGGGATTTGCCCAAGATCCCACAACACATCAGTGGCCAAGCTGGGCCCAAACCCAGGGGTCCTGATGCCTGGTCCCCATTTATGGGTTGTAGCAGCCTTGCACAGTGTCCTGGCTTTAAGCCAGGGCGCCTGGAGGCCCCTGGGGCCCAGGCCCTGCAGCTGCCCACTCCACACTGGCTCAGCCCTTCTGGCTGGGCTCTCAGCCAACTGCAGCACGAGGCTCCGGATGCCTCTGCCAAAGGTCGCTGTCAGCAATTTGGGGAGGTGGCCAGGTCCTCTGAGTGGCTAAGTCACAGCAAGGCCTGGACTATGGGCTCTGGGGATGGCCTTCCAGCTGGACAGTGTCCTCCTTGCCAACCTGATTAGAACTTGATTAAACCTGAGGTAAGAGTCCGAAGGGCACAGAGCAGAGCCTGGCACTGAATATGCACTCAACAAACACTCGTTAGCATAGCATTATTATTATTACTATGATGATAGTGAGAACCCATATAGCACAGAAACTAAAAGCACGGGCCCTGAAGTGTGCCAGCCAGGGTGCAAATCCAGGCTTCACCACTTACCAAGTAAAGCAAGGTACTTAACTTCTTTATGCCTCAGTTTTTCGATCTTTAAAATAGGGTCCTTGGAGAATTAAATCAGTTGACTTGTATGAGGTAATTAGAATGGGGCCCATACAGAGTGATCACTGAGTGTTAACCATTGTTATTAAGTGGCCCAAATCCCTGGACTAACAGAGCAGCCTCCTCTCTGGCCTCTCTATCGCTTCTCCCCTCTACATTAAAATTCAAACTGACCACATCATTCCGTTCCTGTTTGAAAATCTTCAATAACTGGATCTAGGACATGTATGTGTACAAACTCCCTGGCATGAAGGTAAGGTGTGCTGCTCCTCGGCCCCTGCCTGCTCCCCTTGCCCCATCTCCCAGCCCCCGGCCATTCCTCCCAGGCCCCAGCCATGACCAATACTTGCTGTCCCTGGAGCATGCTGTGTGTTTTCATGCCTCTGTGCCTTGTATAATTTTTTTTCTTCTTTCACCACCCAGCAAATTCCTTCTCCACTTCCAAGGCCCAGGTCCAAGTTGACTCCCACAAACCTTCCCCAGTGCACCCAAAGTTACAGGTATCCCCTGCTTTACACCACTTTGCTTTTTACAAAAGACCTACATTACATTAGTACCTGTTTTTGCTAACCAGGAGAAATCCGTAGGGGATTTTTGCTTTTACAAAACAAGGCAAAAAGCGAAAATAGCATTCAGCGTTTTTGTTTGTTTTTTTTTTAACATCTTTATTGGAGTATAATTGCTTTACAATGGTGTGTTAGTTTCTGCTTTACAACAAAATGAATCAGTTATATATATACATATGTTCCCATATCTCTTCCCTCTTGTGTCCCCCTCCCCCACACTCTCCCTATCCCACCCCTCCAGGCAGTCACAAAGCACCCAGCTATCTCCCTGTGCTATGCGGCTGCTTCCCACTAGCTATCTACCTTACGTTTGGCAGTGTATATATGTCCATGCCACTCTCTCGCTTTGTCACAGCTTACCCTTCCCCCTCCCCATATCCTCAAGTCCATTCTCTAGTAGGTCTGTGTCTTTATTCCTGTCTTACCCCTAGGTTCTTCATGACATTTTTTTTCTTAAATTCCATATATATGTGTTAGCATACGGTATTTGTCTCTCTCTTTCTGACTTACTTCACTCTGTATGATAGACTCTAGGTCTATCCACCTCATTACAAATAGCTCAATTTCGTTTCTTTTTATGGCTGAGTAATATTCCATTGTATATATGTGCCACATCTTCTTTATCCATTCATCCGATGATGGGCACTTAGGTTGTTTCCATCTCCGGGCTATTGTAAATAGAGCTGCAATGAACATTTTGGTACATGACTCTTTTTGAATTATGGTTTTCTCAGGGTATATGCCCAGTAGTGGGATTGCTGGGTCATATGGTAGTTCTAGTTGTAGTTTTTTTAAGGAACCTCCATACTGTTCTCCACAGTGGCTGTATCAATTTACATTCCCACCAGCAGTGCAAGAGGGTTCCCTTTTCTCCACACCCTCTCCAGCATTTATTGTTTCTAGATTTTTTGATGATGGCCATTCTGACTGGTGTGAGATGATATCTCATTGTAGTTTTGATTTGCATTTCTCTAATGATTAGTGATGTTGGAAAACTGGACATGTACATGTAAAAGTATGAGGTTAGATCACTCCCTAACACCATACACAAAAATAAACTCAAAATGGATTAAAGACCTAAATGTAAGGCCAGACACTATCAAACTCTTAGAGGAAAACATAGGCAGAACACTCTATGACATAAACCACAGCAAGATCCTTTTTGACCCACCTCCTAGAGAAATGGAAATAAAAACAAAAATAAACAAATGGGACCTAATGAAACTTCAAAGCTTTTGCACAGCAAAGGAAACCATAAACAAGATGAAAAGACAACCCTCAGAATGCGAGAAAATATTTGCAAATGAAGCAACTGACAAAGGATTAATCTCCAAAATTTATAAGCAGCTCATGCAGCTTAATAACAAAAAAACAAACAACCCAATCCAAAAATGGGCAGAAGACCTAAATAGACATTTCTCCAAAGGAGATATACAGACTGCCAGCGTTTGTTTTGCATCCAGCTGTAGAGGCAGCGTGCATCCTGAGCAGAGCAGTGGAAGTGGCGCTGCCAAGCTCCTTCCCTGGGAACTACACTCAGCATCTCAGCATCAATCCGCCATAGCTTTGAACTGTGTCTGTGAGCATCTGTGCTTTATGTTGATTTATCCTGTGCATCCTTGTGTCCTAAGGTAATTGCTTCTTTACCTTATGCCGTTGTAGCTTATGAAAGGTTGCAGTGGAATGCTCTGCTTTCGGATAGCTGGGGAAACCTACAGTTGCTCTCATCTGTGTTCCCACCATGTCACCTAACACTGTAATTACCTGTTGACACGTGTTTCTCCCTGGACTGTACCCTATACTTCTTGTATCCTCTATGCCTTGCTCAGCACCAGCAGGCCAGAGGCAGGAGCCCAGTGTTTGCTGAAAAAGTGACTTTGAACCATCCATCCAGAAATGCAGCTCTGGATCAATCCCCGTGCTAGGCATTGGGGGAGCAGAGGAGACTGAGACCTACTTTTTGTCCTTGAAGAGGGCCCAGTCATTTGGGGAGGTAGGATGAGTCCATGTATTTATAAATAAAAAGGTGCCTAGGTGGCTTCTGGGCCCAATCACGTTTCCAGGAGATGAACTGGAGGTTGCCAGGTGGGTGTGGAGAGAGAGGAGAAATAGGGTGGTGCTGATTTCAGGGACCTCTAAGTGGTTCTGTTGTGCCAGAGCGTGAAATACAAGGGGAAGATGAAGGTGCACGGGCCTCTGTGTGGCAGGCTGGTGAGTCTAGACTCTGCCCTGCAGGTGATATGCCTCCCCTGCCCCTTGTGCTAGGAACTCTTGACCTGGAGATGAGTTTCTAGGGCATTTCTTTGTTTCCCCTGTGAGCAAGGTGGGCTGAGGTAGGAGCTAGTAGGGAAAGGCAGCCCAAATAATAAAACACATTTGACACAAGACCTGTCCCCAGTGGCTGCATGGCAAATTTCTACTCACCTTTCAAGGTGTGACTCAGATGTCCCCTCCTCTGAGGGCTTCCCCAATCCACCTGAGCTAAGCTGGTTGCTCCCTGCTGTGTTCTTACTGCTCCCGCCATGTGTCTCTGATTTTACATTTGTCTCCCCTACTAGACTGTGAGGTCCTTGAAGGCAAGCAGTCTCATTCATCTTTGTTTCTTGGTCCCCAGAGCCCAGTACAGACAAGAGTAAATTTGTCGAATCAATGAATGTGTCTATTTTGCAGATGAGGAAACTGAGGCTCATAAAATGTGAATGATACATAAAGGCTGCCTAGTAAGGGGCAGAACCAGGACCAAGCCCAGGTGTTGGGAGTCCATCCGGTGGGGACGGAAGGCATGACTTCAGACAGCCATGGTCAGAACTTGGCAAACTTTCAAAGGAACCATGCCTTGGTTCTGATCCCTGCTGCCCTGGCAATGGCACAGCTGAGAGAGGAGAAGAGAAACGTATATTGAGCATCCACTGTGTGAAGACCTATCAAGGGACGCTCTCACATATGGGATTCTATTAATTCTGAAGAAGGCATCATTATCCCCGTGGTACAGGGGAGGAAGCGCACAGGAGTGAAATGACTTGTCTACCATCCCCCAGGCAGGGAGAAGCAGAACCTGGGGGGTCAGGGGCTCATATGCGCAGGAGCAGGGGTTGGGTGGGGACTCTCAAAGGGGATTACCTGGTATGTCTTTTGGATGGGAGCGGGGGTGGTCCAGTCCTGGGATTGTACTCTCTGGCCCTGGGAGCACCTCCACCCCAGAGACAAAGGACCTCGCATTCTGGGTGTCTGCCCAGTGCTGTCATTCCTATTGTCCTGCTGGTCTGGAGCACAGCATGTGAGGGACCACACTGCTGCTGCTGCAGGCTGCGACTCTGGTCCGGCTCCAGCCCAAGCCCGCCCAGCTCTGCAGCTTCCCCACACCTGTGCCAGCCTGAGGCCAAAGCAGCGGAGGCTCAGGGCCTGGCTTTGGTGGCCTCAGGCCAGTGAGGCAGCAAGGGGCAGGGGAGGGCTCTGACCTACAAGGGAGTCATAGTAGCCCAAGCCAGCATCCCAAGGCGGGGGACTCTGGCCCACCCCCACCCCAAAGTTAGAGCAACTTCCTTTTTGTCTCTCAGCTGCTCTGAAGGGAAGACGTGTGGACTAGGATGTGGAAGAGGAAAGAACTCCAAAGGCCCTGCTGGGTGGGGTTGGTGTCACCATGTCTCATAACTCCTATAACAAAAGCCCTCAGTTCCTGCAGAGCCATCGTGTGCTGGAAACTCTATTAGGGCTGTCTAATTTATTTCTCACAACAGCCCTGGGAGGTAGGCTCCATTACAACCCCACTACACAGCTGAGAGAAATGAAGCTCAGAGAGGTAAAGTGACCTGCCCAGGTCACACAGCCTGGGCACAGAGAAGCTGGGATTTGAGCTCAGTCTGGCTCCAGAGCTAACAATGTTCTTCAAGTCATATCATTTTGGAATCCCAGACTCCTGGGTCCTATACTCAACTGCTTCCTTGGGCAAGTCCCAACCTCTCTGGCCTGTTTCTCTCCCTATAAAGTGAGAGGATTAGATAAGGCAAATCTGAGAGCTCCATCATTCTGTGTCTATGATGTCTCTCCAGCCCTCAGAGGAGGTCACCATGGCAACTGTAAAGGGCAGTTCACTGTGTCCAGCCTCCCCAAAACGAAGATGAAGTGCAGTTTTTGTGAGGAGCTCACAGAAGGCTAGTGGGAAGACAGTCTCATGCAATTCACACAGCTAGGCATTATCATATATTATGGGGCTCAGGCCTTGAACTGGGCCACGAAGAAGTAGGATTTGAAAAGGTAGGTGGAGAAGGAATTCCAGGTAGAGGAGACAGCATGAACACAGGCTGGGAGACGAGACTCTGGAGCCTAGCTTTACACTCTTCACTACCTTTGAGGTCAGGCCACTCCACTAGTGCACAGGGTTCTCAGGTGACTTGGTCCTTTTCACTCACTTGTATCACGGCTCCAGAGCCAGACAAGCTGGGTCCAAGTCCCAACTTCAACACTTACTGTGTGTCCTCTGGGCTTCAGCTTCTCATCTGTAAAATGGAGATGATGAAGACACTAACCTTGCACGTCGCTGTGGGGATTAATTGAGATAATGCCTACAGAGGATTTAGCATGAAGTCTGGCACATGGAAAGGCTCATCACATCTTCATGGGAGGTCCTTCCCTCCTCTTCACCCACCCCATTACTCCCCATTGCCTAAATCGTTCATCTCAGGGTTTAGTTCCGTCTCTTCTCCTCCTCGGTGAAGGCTCCCTTCTCTGGTTGCTGCAACCCTCACTCACTGCCCTCTCTTAACTTCTGCAGCCCTTGTCTATGCCACACAATTCAGCGATTGAGTCAGATTCCTGTTTGTTACATCTCCAGGATCTAGACTGCTTTCCCTTTCTCCAAAGTCTCAATACCCACTGGGAATACATATGGTTTCAGGGAAGCTGATTCTACTCCCTCCTGCCCCCCATTCTAAGGGTAAGGCACACGATCTAAGCTAAGCCAATAAATAACCCCTGCCCGTAATGGCCGATTCACAAGTGGGCCGATTACCTTATTCAGTCCACAGTGAATCTTGCTGGAAATTCTGGGATACAGATGCTCTCTCTGGCTCCAGATGGTATAGAGCATAGATGTGAGGTCTGGAAGTACTGCAGCCATTTTGCTGTCATGAGAGAAGCCAGCCTGAGGATGATACTGAGAGTACAGAGCTAGGGGACTAGCAGAGAAATAGAGTCCTGATCAAATCATGCCCGTCACGCTCCACTAGAATTTTCAGTTGCACGAAACAAATTTCCTTTTTAAAGCCAGTTTTCTGTTATTTGCAACTACAATCATCCTGATTCAAACACCATCTAGTTGAACAATTTTGTTTACTGAGAGATGTATTTATTCACTTACATATTGATTAGGTCCCTGCTACATACCAAGTGCTATGCTAGCTGTTAGGGATTTAGCAATGAACAGTACTGATGTGGACCTACCCTCAAGTTTATAGTCTGGTGGAAGGAATCAGGGATTTGAATGACTGCTTTGGGAGCTGACTCTGATGTTGTATTTAACCTGCTTAGCATCCATCGCCACTCCTTTGGATCGTAGAACTCTGACTTTTCTTTGGACACCATCTAAAGGGCTGATCAACTGACCTAGGCCTGGCTGATTGGTATATTCCATGCCCCTGGCCACAGCGATTCATTCAGTAATGGGCACGAGAGTCAACTCTGGGACTGCAAACTTTAAAAAAAGGTCCAGTACTTCTGCCAGGGGTCACTTAACTGGAGAAACATAAGCCTGGGATTTCCTTGAGTTGAGAGTGCTAAGACTAGTTGTGAGAGCTGGTAGCAATAAACTTCTCTGACTTTACTCATTCATTCAACCAGAATTCAGTAATTCAGTGCCTCCACCCGTGCTTCAAGATGGGGAAAGGGGGATGAAGCAGACACGACCCCTCCTTTTGAGGTCAGTCTGAAGAGAAGGACGAATGAACAAATAATCACAACACAGCACAGCCATACTAGGAGTAATCGGAGAGGGCACCAGCTCAGCCTGAAGGCATTTTTAGTTTTTGTTAAGTATGCGATACATTAAACACAGAAATATGAGAAGACCCAAGAAAAAATTTAGAAAAACTCCTTAGTTCCAACACTCAGCTATGATCACAGTTAAAATATTTTCATCTATAACCTTCCAGATGCTTTTTCTATGTGTATAAACTTAAGAACAAAAAACACCTAAATGCAATGTGGTATATTGGGTTGGATCCTGAAACAGAAAAAAAAAGAACACTAGTGGAAGAACTGGTGAAAACCAAATAAAGTCAGAGTCTAATAATGTACCAATGTTAATCTCTTAGCTTTGACAAATGTGCCATAGTTATGTAAGATGGTAACATTAAAAAAAAAAAAGATGTTATTACGGGAAGCTAGGTGAAGCGTATGCACAAACGTTCTGTACTATTGTTGGAACCTTTCTGTAAACTTAAAATTATTCCTAAATAAAATGTTTACTTAAAAAAAATGGACCCATTCTCTATTGTTTAATAACCTTTGTTTATTCACTCAATAGTTTATCATGAAATTTTTCTGTCTTGGAATGATTTCACGATCGCATACTATTTCATCCCATGAATGAATCATAGCCTATCCCCCCTGTTGCTGGAAATTTAGGTTGTTTCCAATTCTTACCCTGTCATACAAACGCTGCACATATTTAGTCATTTCCTTAGGATGTTTAACAAAGTGGAACTGCTGAGCCAGAGCCAGCTAGGGAACAGATACTGAGCACACAGGCCCTCAATGTTCTAAAGCCCCTGATATACGTGAACCTGTTTGATCGTGCCAACCACGATGCTGAGGTACTGCTCTCATTCCTTTAGGGCAATTTTCAGCCCAGTCCGGCACCTCCCTGGTGCCCCTGCCTTGGAAGCACACAGATCTCTCCCATCATGCTCTTTTGCACTCCCTCTCATTTTGCCTTCAAGGGCAGTTCCTGCAGGCAGCCATCGAGTGGTCTGTAGAATAAGAACAGGTATGGCCAGCCCAAGAGGTGGTTTCAGCAAACACTGCAGTGAAAAGCAGCCTGTCCTGGTTTGGTGCAGTAGCCAAGGGGGATGGAGGCAGCAGTGGGGAATAGGAACGGGTGAAGTAGGCATTCTGAAACACCTGGTAGCTACGGTAAGGTCCTTTTATCCTCAGCAAGCGGCCATGGGAAAGCAGGAAAAAAAGGGTCATTTATTGGGCAGCCGCTATTTTTCAATTCACATTGACTCTGCCCACCCACAGATGGATGCTATGATCCTCATTTTATAGATGGGTTCGTTGAGGCTTCACAATTAAGCGTCTCCCCAAGGTACACAAGTGAGCTACAGTCAGTGCCAAGATCTAACTACAGGTCATCTTTGTCATCCCCAAACCCATGTCCACACCACTAGGCACATGACTGAACACTGAGCTGACAGTAAAACTGAGGGACTTCCTCCACTTCAGTCCCACAGCAAAAGGATCACCCAATTCATGGTCAAAGCACCAATGCGGAGAGTTTGGGAGAAGAGGGAAGAAGGATGGCATGTGGGCTAAGCTTACGGTGGGCTCTCAACCCTATGTGTACATGTCCTTGTTTCCTGCTCTTCTGTGTTCTCGACATTCTTCTTCTTCTTCATATTTATTTATTTGGCTGCGCTGGGTCTTAGTTGCGGCATGCGGGATCTTCATTGCCGCGTGCAGGATCTTTAGTTGCGGCATGCCAACTCTTAGTTGTGGCATGTGGGATCTAGTTCCCTGACCAGGGATCGAACCCAGGCCCCCTGCATTGGGAGCATGGAGTCTTAGCCACTGGACCACCAGGGAAGTCCCTCGACACTACTCTTGAGCTGAAAAACTTCCCTTCTGTGGTCCCTATGCTTGGTTTGAAAAACACTATTTCCAACCAGTTGTAGATTTCCCAAGAATTCTAGGGACTCACTAGGTAAAAGCTGCCAGTGAGCACCAGTGGTCTCTGTACCTTCCCTCGGGCCGTGCCCTCTGCCTGGAACGCCCATCCTCCCTCCACCAAGCCACCCTGATCCACCTCCTCCACAAAGCTACCCTCTTCTCTGCAGTCTGACCTCCTACGCCACATAATTAGCCCTTTCTCCACTCCCCACTTCTTTTCCAAAATAGACTCAAGGCAGTTTGCAACACACATCCGCGCACAAAAACACTAAAATTACAACAGCGGAGTTCGGATGAGGTGGAGTAAGAATTTTGTTAAGAAACCATGGCAGAGGAAAGCATAGCAAGTGAACATAAGGCGAGCTTCCTCACAGCCAGGGCAGAAAGGAAACAGTAGAAAATGAAGCATTTCTTACCTAGTAGAAGAATGCAGACCTGCTAAATAGGAAGCAAAATTATCTCCTAGCTCTAAACTCAAGAGCGACTTGTCTCAAAAGTCTTTAAGGGACACCGTACAATGTAATAACTTGCTCTACAGAGATTTTACCCCCAAAGTGCAGATCTATTCAGCCTGAGTTACCGGCACAGTATCGGAGCTTAAGTCTTGTCTTGCCCTTGCCCTCTGACACCTTGTCTTTCTCCTCCCTTCTGCTCTCTGCTGGGGGCAGCTCATCCAGACTGGGCACCTGAAAGAGGCCATTCTGTGAGAGCAGCTCACCATCACATTGCCCTGGATGACTCTAAACACAGAGCTGCCACATTCCCAAGACGTCAGGAGCGCAGCACTCCCTCTGGGGTTATGAATAACGCAAAGCCATTAGACGTATGAAGCTGCAGCCTGAGAGGGACGACCGTGAGGCAGAGCCTCCTGTTGCCACCCTTTCCAGAACCGGGGTGGGGGGGAACTGACTCCTCTCTCCCACAGTAACTCGTCCTTCTGGACCAGGGGTGGTTCTACGAGCTTTGCAAATCCAGTCCGTTGGTGCTTTCACACCCATAGCAAGGAAGCAAGAAAGAAAAACGACACAGAAAACGGTCTTACCCTGAGGCAGCACTCCTGACCCAGGCCCTTCACTGTGACAGAGCAAACCTACTCGAATTCTGCTCTGTTCATTCAGGCTGCTCCATATCGCACGAGTGCCTTGAGAATCTTTCCCTTCTCCCAGCAAAGTGTCAAAACAATTGGTGCGGTGGCAGGAGGCTGAGGTGTGGAGCCACGGACCAGGCTCAGCCATTCACAGGTGTATGAGCCTCAAAGTGCATAGACATAAGATGGAGATAATAATAGTACTTACTTCCACATGGTTATTGAGAAGAATAAATAAGATAATGTATGTGGAACCTAATTATGAAAATACAAAAACAAGAATTCTGCATACAATTTCAGAGGTCCACAGACTTCTAGGAGATCTTCAGGTTAAGAATCCTTACGGGGCTTCCCTGGTGGCGCAGTGGTTGAGAGTCCACCTGCCGATGCAGGGGACACGGATTCGTGCCCCGGTCCGGGAAGATCCCACATGCCGAGGAGCGGCTAGACCCGTGAGCCATTTGCCGCTGAGCCTGTGCGTCCGGAGCCTGTGCTCTGCAATGGGAGAGGCCACAACAGTGAGAGGCCCGTGTACCGCAAAAAAAAAAAAAAAAAAAAAAAGAATCCTTACAACCTAAATGTCAAACGACAGATGAATGGATAAAGATGTGGTATACATATGTACAATGGAATACTACTCAGCCATAAAAAAAGAATGAAATAATGCCATTTGCAGCAACATGGATGCAACCAGAGATTATCATACTAAGTGAAGTAAGTCAGAAAGAGAAAGACAAGTACCATATCATATCGCTTATACATGGAACCTAAAATATGGCACAGGGGACTTCCCTGGTGGTGCAGTGGTTAAGAATCTGCCTGCCAATGCAGGGGACATGGGTTCCGGCCCTGGTCCAGGAAGATCCCACATGCCGCGGAGCAACTAAGCCCATGGGCCACAACTACTGAGCCTGTGCTCTAGAGCCTGTGAGCCACAACTACTGACCCCACATGCCGCAACTACTGAAGCCCAGGTGCCTAGAGCCCGGGCCCTGCAACATGAGAAGCCACCGCAATGAGAAGCCTGCGCACCGCAAGGAAGAGTAGCCCCCGCTTGCTGCAACTAAAGAAAGCCTGCATGCGGCAACAAAGACCCAACACAGCCAAAAATAAATAAGTAAATAAATTAATTAAAAAAAATAAAGAGGGCTTCCCTGGTGGTGCAGTGGTTGGGAGTCCGCCTGCCGATGCAGGGGACATGGGGTCGTGCCCCAGTCCGGGAGGATCCCACATGCCATAGAGTGGCTGGGCCCGTGAGCCATGGCCGCTGAGCCTGCGTGTCCAGAGCCTGTGCTCGCAATGGGAGAGGCCACAACAGTGAGAGGCCCGTGTACTGCAAAAATAAAAAATAAAAATAAAATAAAATACGGCACAAATAAACCTATCTACAAAACAGAAACAGACTTGCAGACATAGAGAACAGACTTGTGGTTGCCAAGGGGGAGGGGGAGGGGGGAGAGGGAGAGGGATGGACTGGAAGTTTGGGGTTGGTAGATGCAAGCTATTACATTTAGAATGGATAAACAACAAGGTCCTACTGTAGAGCACAGGGAACTATATCCAGTCTCCTGGGATAAACCATAATGGAAAAGGATATAAAACAAGAAAGTCTCTCTGTGTATAACTGAGTCACTTTTCTGTATAGCAGAGACTGGCACAACATGTAAATCAAGTATACCTAAATTAAAAAAAAAAAAAAAAAAAGAATCCTTAACCTAGCCTGGTTCCTGAGTCAGGAAGACAACAGCTCTTGCCAACACACACATCTTCTCTCTGAACCCCATCAGCATACACTGAGCACCTGCTGTGTGCCGGGCATCCTGGCCCGCGTGAATGTCTTGGTCACCAGTGTTGTCAGCACATCTGAGGGGTGGGGATCATTCCCATTCAACTGATGAGGTGCCGTAACTTGCCAGAGGGCTGGTGGTGGAGGAGTTGCTGCTGAAATCTGTCTTCTGACTCATTCAGCTGTCTTTCTGAGAAAAGGCTGGCGAGGCTTCCTGAGGACCAAGGCTGCTCTTCACCCTGCTCTGTCCTGTCTGTGACATTTCATGCACACAAAATCCCAAGCACACACCTTGGGTCCTCAGACTGGCGATGATTTCCCCCAAATCAGCTCTGGGGGTGTGGGCGTCCGTGAAAAAAAACCCATCTGGAGGAGCCCTTTCCGCTGCAGCAGTGCCAAGTCACTCGATCACTTCAGCAACAAGGTCAAGGGGAGACTCCGGTGT
The DNA here is from genome assembly GCF_011762595.2 of Tursiops truncatus. Classification (NCBI taxonomy): domain Eukaryota; kingdom Metazoa; phylum Chordata; class Mammalia; order Artiodactyla; family Delphinidae; genus Tursiops; species Tursiops truncatus. The sequence continues at coordinate 157,941,049 of NC_047034.1, read as the reverse complement.
CAGAGACTGAGTTCTGACTCGGCTTCTTATGGTGCCCTCAGGAATGTGACCACCACTCCGAGGCTAGGCTTCCTCGAGTGTGATAGGAGAAGACACCTCCAACTGCCTAGGGTGCTTTGTGGGGTTGTAGGTGTGAGGCCACTGCGCAGTAGCTGGCGTGTCAGCCCTCCCTGCATGGTGGCGACTCTTACCTCAGCCTATCTCGGTTTCCAGATGAGGAAACCAAGCCCAAAGAAGTGAGTGAATAACAGCTCACCCGGTCTTCTTTCAATTTATCCTTTTCAACCATACTATGCATGCTCCCAGGTTGCTCTGACAAAGATTTCCCCATTTGTTGCATGATGATCACGGAAGGGAAGAAAATTTTCATGGAGCATTTAAATACCTCAGGGGATGAAAAGGTCAGGACAAATAAGTCATGCTGACACCTGAAAATGACTCTGTAGAGGTGGGGGAAGCGGTGGAACAGAAGAGGGAGGAGTTGGAAGAGGGGGCAGGATTTCATATGCCAGGGACAGCCCTGCCTCTCTCCAGGGCAAGAGCACCTGCCTGGAGAAGGACAGCGCTTCCAGCCCAGCTTCCTCTGTTTTCAGGACAGCTGTCATTTTTCAGAAACCTCACTAGCAAAGGCAGCCCTTCCAAACAGCATGAGAGCTTCAGTTTGGACAAATGATTTAAGCTCATTTTTGCAGGGGAAGAAATGGATTTACAAAGCAACCAAGAATATTAAAGAGGCAGCTGAAAAGGCAGCCAAGAATCTGGCTTAGGGATTAGAAGCACTGGCTTTCTAGGCTGCGGACAACTGTCTGCTCAATAATCATCCAGCCTGGCAAGAAGCAGATATTTTTTCTGTGTATCCTCGGTTCCAACTAGCATTTATCCAGTGTCTGTTGTGTGCCAGGCACCAAGCAAAAAGCTTCTTCTTGTAAATTTCATTTATTGCCAATGAGTCCGAGAAGGTGGCATCACCAGTCTCTTTTTCACATGGGAAACAGGAGCAGAGTAAATGATTGGCTGGGATTTGTCGTACATCCCCTGAACTCCAAGCACAGTTCTGGTCTCCACTAGACCAAGCTGCCTTGTCCTTGGGCTCAAGAAAATCCTGCAAATCAGCTGAAGGTCAAGAGGGTGCAGGCTCTTCTGACGAACATACGCTTGGACCTTCCTGCCTTCTCACGACTTCCAGTGACCACAAGATCCAGAATTCAATGTCAGATCCAGAATTCAGTCATTTTACTGGCCCACATTCCCTTAAAAAAATGCCACAACAGGGGATACAAACATTTAACACACTTTATTCATATAGGGGCTGAACAAGGCAGCATTTGGACAGTTAAGAAAGGCACCTCATTGAAAATAATACATCACAGTGTTGTTGAGTGATCCCAGTCACAGGATTTGAGGATGGAAAGGACAATCTTTGGATAAGGTCGCTTAGGACACTTGCTCATTTATTAAAAAGGGTCCTTTCACACGACATGGATGGAGGAAGGCAAGAGTGTGGGACTGTGGCATATGCTGGGTGGCTGTCGAGGGCTTAACCACGAGAGCCGGCGGGCTGGTACATCAGTGGTAAGTTGGGAAGGGAGTGAGACCAGCCTGCTCCACCTGCCTCATGACTCCAGTAAACCTGATTTGCTGAGCCACTACCCCCATGAACATACTCTATATCTCTTTCAAATGGGGAGATGACTTTTTGATCTCATGGTATGGGGAACCAGGGTTAGTAGTCAACTCCTGCCCTGTTCCAAGCTACAGGACAGACAGGACAACAGTGTGATTTCCAGCATTCCTGGGCTGGCATGAGGTTCTGATAAAAGCTGAGGTCTTAGGGCACTGGCTTTAAAAAATATCGTCACCAGTCTGGAGTAAATGACAACGTGATTCCTTAGAAATAATACTGCATCTCCCTGTTTCTATTTATACCCTCCAATCAGTGTTCTAAAAAATCAATTTTTCCCTTTGCTTATACTTTTTAAGGCTCCTACTCCATGGAAAAGAAGTTGCTTCACTACAGCACTGCTGCTCTTCCCATTCTCCTCTTGAGCTCTCACCACTCCGCCCTCTCCATCCTTACCCTGACCACCCCTCCCCTCTGCCCAGCACCTAAGAGCAGGGATCACGCCGCAGGGTGATGAGCAGTGGTGCAGTCTCGCCTGGCCTTCTGTTACTAGGCTGAAATAGAGAGGAAACAAGAGAGAACAAAATGGGTTTTTAAAAACCAAGTAAATATCAGAGAAGCTTGGCATGCACGCCCCGGCAACCAAATGCATTAAACACCGGACATTTCTCTGCCAGGTGAAAGCTCTCATGCCTGCTGAGGTTAAGGTTCTGGAATTAAACGAAGCAAAAATTGAATCGTACCTACCCCCAAAAGGGCATATGCAACCCCGACGATCTTCCAGTTTTCACTGATAGCCCAAAAATCACACGCACGTGTGTGCACACGTGAATGCATATAGACGGATGACAAATATCTGAGTAAGGATCACGCACACTCTATCAGCAAACATTCAAGGACCTCACCTTTGAGGCCAAATGCCTGCAACTGTCCCTACTCGAAGAGGAATCGACTCCAAGATTCACGAGGCCACCCTCACCCAGAGAAGGAGCCCAGATCCCCACAGACAGAGCTGACAGTTTTGGTTTCACTGCCCTTCCTTGTCCATTCCCAGAAGTCATGTGCTTCCCAGAAACACCCCATGCCAGATTGGGTTTCCGCTGAGAATGGATGGAGTTAGTTTACAGCCAGGGAAACAAGGCAGAGCAGAGTCAGCAGACACTCACTTGAAGCAGACAAAGAGGGACACGAGATGGCCACTCTGTCCACCTGCAAGCTGTACCCATAGCCAGCTTCCAGGTGGACAGAGGACAAAACCTCTGGCGGGCCCACAGACAGCAGGAGAACTCACGTCAGATGGGGACTGGACACTTTATAGTCCACTAAACTGAGTCAGCAGATTACACTGGGCAGGTGGCATTATTTATTGGACCTGCCACTGATTTTTTTCATGGTTTTTTTCCAGAGGCTGCTGTTTTTGTGGTCCCTCACAGCAGTCTATTAATTCATCTGTTTGCCCCAAATCAAACCAGAGACCAAAAGGCACAGCACGGACCTCAGGAAATGTTTAATAGCTGGGAGCTGAGGTTAAGAATAAAAGCTGGTTACTGCCATAGGTGATCTTATTTTTGGGGTGATCCTTTCTTGGGGAGACTGGCCACCACCATCATGACGTAAGGGGTGAAGGATTGGATCTGGAAGGGAGATGGTTTGAGTGTAAAAGGGATACATCTGATTTGGGTTTCACATCCTGCAGAGAGACTGGGTTTGAATAAATTCTAATCAAAACGATCCCAAAATGATCCTCAAATCACTGTTTTGTTCATACTTGGAAACAGAGGCGAACATTAAAAATAAAAACAAACCTACCCTGGTCTCTCTTTGGGGAAGTGGACTGGCTGCCCTCAGATGCCCAGCCTGGATGTTCAGAAGACTGTCTAAATTCAAAAGGACCTTTCACCTGGTTTAATTCTTTGGCAACAATTCAGTATTCAACACAGGTCCCGGATGATTCCTACTTTACAGAACCATGGTGCAGTTCACAGAAATATTCCAGCTTGGCCTGGCTCTTTCTATGCTGATACCCTCTCCCAGTTAATTTCTGGAATCTATAATGTAAGCGCCTTTTCCTTCCTGTTTAGGGGGAAAAAATTAATGATCCCTTTCCACACACTGACTCATTTGGCTTTTCATTACGGGTGAGAAAACAAATGGAATTTCTGGCCAACAGTCTGCCACTAGGAACTGTGGCCCTGCCTGACTTCATGTGACCCAGGACTTCTAATTAGCTGTTGGAGATGGGAAAAATACTAGGGAACTGGAATGCCTGGTAGATACCTGAGTTAGTTTATTTTGGTCAAAAAATAAAACCTAGAGTATGGCTAAAGAAATAAACAGCTAGTAAAGCAATCTTGCCTATAACTTAGAAAGTAGGAGAGTGTACACATACTTATACCAACACACTCATGCGCACACGCACACACGCCCACACACACAGATGAGATGAGAGTTGCACACACGCCAAAGATACATGAAGCAAGTGCTTTTTTAATCAGTACATCAAACGATACTCTTGCTGGCCTGAAGCAGCTTCCCTCTGCCTGCTCTGCCATTCCCGCCCACTCCTTCAACAGGGGTAGGAAGAAGAAAGAAGCTCCTTTCTGGACCCAACATTATATAAACATAACCAAGTCTTTACATGTGGCTTTGGAGAAGGCTGCTAGGATGCTTGCAAACACAACGTCAGGGGTCTGGGAGGCATCGATGGCAGAGTGGATCCCCCGTTTACTGTAGTACTCCACCAGCGGGGCAGTCTGAGTGTGATAGGCCTCCAGGCGGATTTTCAAGGCCTTCTCATTATCATCTGATCGGCGGACCAAGGGTTCCCCGGTGATCTGAGAACAGGAAGAGGGTAATGAAAGGCCAGGACTCAGCAAGTTCTCCTAATCCAATGCTGGATGCAGATCTGAGAGGCCGTCTGATCCCAAAGTCCGTCAGAGGGAAAGACAAGACAGTCTAGACCCCCTCCAATAAAGAACTATAAAGAACTTCACTATTCCCAGCAAGTTGGTCCCAGGAGCAGACGACTTGGTCCAGAGAAATCAGGGAGCCTGAAACAGCAACTGTGAGGAAAGGGCTGAGACAGGGGGACAGACAAGGTCTTTCTCTCATGGCTTGTGCTCAGGCTGTTCAGCTTCCAAGACAAACACTTCTAGGGTGAGAAACAAGAAAGACAGAGGCCCCTGAGACCAGGAGAATACATCAAAATCACAGATGCGGTAGCAATTAGGATCTTAGCTGCATAAGTATTCAGTGTTTTCACTGGGGTGCCGGCCTTCAACATTCTGAAAGTGGCAAGTGACAGGGAACACTGAGTGACAGAACTGCCAACTCTGTGAAACGTGACTAAGTTGCCAGATAGCTTTGGAACCTGTATGACCTGATGAACTTGTCTCATATGACAAAGGTAAATCCAGGAAATTCTTACTGTTGCCTGCGTGTTCTAAAACAGACAAGGTGAACTATTTATGGCAAATATTACAGTGTGAGACCCCCCTTTTACATCTGCAAACAATTAAAGACTGTCATAGGAACCTGGCAGTGTTAACCTGGCCAAGCTCTTCTGAATCTGTAGGGCACAGTACAGTCACTAGAGAGAGAAGATATTCTTCTGAAGCAGGACTGGTCAACAAACATCTCTTCAGTACTGTCCTTCCAACCGTGGCTCTAATCCGGGGCTTCCAAGCAGCCTTCTCCCGATTAGTTCACCATTTAGGTTGCCATGATGCCAGGAAGGGGCTGCTCTGGACAAAAGACAGGTACAAACTGGGCACTGGGAAGTGGCTGGCACTGGTGGCTACCTCAAGGTCAAGCAATAAACCACTTGGAGGGACACTCTAAAGATGAGCCACAGCCCATGTGATTTACGTGACAGCAATATTTCTCATGGTTAAGTTCGTAATATTGGTAGGAATAAGGGGAAAATGGGAAGAACAAAGGGAAGAAAGAAAAAAGAAAAAAAAGCGAAGTAAGAGAGAGGAAGGAAAGAAAAGGAAACTCCCCGTCCTGAATTTACATACATCATCTTTCATGGGCTCCTTTGGGGGGTTGAACTCCTCGTGGTAGGAACGGCCACTCTCGGGGTGAATCAGTCTGAAAGACAGCAAATGAACAGGAATCAGGCTGCCGGAACCCCAGGGGTCTCCAAGATGACAAGCACAGACAGAGAAGCTGGATGCAAGGACTTTAATCCAGCAGAGAACCTCGTTATAGGAATCTCTTGCTTAGGAAAATAACTGGGCATATGCCAGAGGGAGTATGTTTTCTCTCTTTTCTCTCTCTCTTTTTTTTTTTTGTGGTACGCGGGCCTCTCACTGTTATGGCCTCTCCCGTTGCAGAGCACAGGCTCCGGACGCGCAGGCTCAGCAGCCATGGCTCACGGGCCCAGCCGCTCCGCGGCATGTGGGATCTTCCCGGACCCGGGCACAAACCCGCATCTCCTGCATCGGCAGGCGGACTCTCAACCACTGTGCCACCAGGGAAGCCCTGTTTTCTCTTTTGACCCAACATTAAAATACGTGTCTGGCTGAAGAGGCTGGTATAATGACAGCCTAATTCGACTGTGTGAGACCATTCCGATTCAGGCCTTAAGCTGAATTCAGGGGCTACAGAGCAACGAGTCACGATCCCTGCTCACAAACAGTGATTAATTTAGAGGGGGAGACAAATGTGGAAATAAATAACTACAATAAATTTGGTAATCCTTTAAGAGATTTGGACAAAGTGCCATGGGGGACAGAGGACAGAGAAACTAACCTTATTTTCTAAACTAGTTTGGTTATAAAACCAGAAAGGTGCTATAGGAAAAACATGTGCTATGGATGCAGACATCAGCAGACAATGCTGAACAGCTCTGCGACCACACAGACACAGAAAGCCCAGCCATCAGAGGGAAATATTCAAGGCATCAGGGAAAACAACATATTAAGTCATAGAATAAAGAGCTCAAGAAGAAGCATTTACTTGGCACAGAATATGTAGCTGGCAGCTGCATCTCTGCCGTGTCCCCTTAAGCAACAAGCCCACGCTCCTGACTGGGAGTGGTCACACCACAGGAGCCCCGAAACCTAAGAAGGAAAGGAGGCAGGCCAAACACTGCTCGGCAGCTGGTGCCCACAGCTTCGCGTGGCTTCCCAATTCTATGCCAACCAAGGTCTGCTTATTTACCTGATGGCTACTCTCCTCATGAAGGTCTGTTAGGCCAGAGCTTCCCAACATTTTCCACCTCTTGGCATACACAGAAAGTACTCAGCGTGCTTGCTCTGGTGGCTGAGGGGGTCAATATCTCAGCACATCAGTTGGGAAAGTCTGGGTTAGACTATCGAAGCCACATGTTTGTAAAATGTGATACTGTGTTTTAATGACAGCATATTTTGGGGGGCCAAGTGGTCCATTTATAGAATGAGGTGGTCCATTTACAGCATGGGGGACAAGTTGATAGCAGAGTGAGTAAGTTACACTGAGTGGGCCTGTGACTGCAATCATGTAACACGAGGTTGGGCCCTCCTTTATTTGAGTTGCTGGAGGGGTTCCTCTGGTGCATCCACTGGGAAATGACACCCACTAGGAGACCCAAGGAGAGGAAGAGCAGAAGCTGCGGGGCTCAGCTACAGCTTTCCTTTGGGAAAGGCTGGGGGCATGAAGTTTCTATTTTTTTGGCCACGCTGTGCAGCATGCAGGATCTTAGCTCCCCAACCAGCACTGAACCCATGCCCCCTGCGGTGGAAGTGTGGAGTCTTAACCACTGGACCACCAGGGAAGTCCCTGGACCTTGTTTCTTCACCTTCTGGAAAGCACAGGGCACACAGCAGCCAGGCTGCAACAAACACAATTCTCTCCTCTCCATGTCTCTACATCAGCTCTTGCGCATTCCCAGATTCCCTCAGCCCTCCAGTTACATATAACACTGCTCCTTCCCCACTTCCAAGTATCATTTTAAGAAGAAGGCAAGATTCATTCCCTAGAAGGGAAAAGAAACCAATCTCCAAGTTCTTAAAATGGGACTGGTCTTAAGTACCAACCAAAACAGCTTTACAAGCCACTGAGCCTGGCCTGGATGCGGAGGTGAAGATGTGGAGGGATCGGGCTGGGATGCTACAGCCACTGCTACCTTGGGTGTGATACTTCAGACACCTGTTTTCTCATCCACAAAATGGGGATGGTACAAGACATTAGGCTAATGATACCAGAAAGCCAACAATGAATAGGTTAAAATCAAAACCCACCAGCCATACTTACGGCAAGAAATAAAATAATAACCCATAGAAGTGAGGTCAGAGCCAATTCTGAAGACATTTACAGTGGGGTCCTTATCATGTCAGATTTAAATAAGATCCATATTAAACTGGCTAGTTCCTGACTCTTTTTCTTGCAATGATCAGCATAGTGGATGAGGAGGCAGAAAGCAGGTTTTTGGTGCTAGTTCTGCCACTGACACGCAGTGGGCTTTGGAAAAACACCTTTACACAGTCTGACCTGTTCTGTTTCCTCCCCTGTAAGGGAGAGGGCCACACTACACCACTCACTTCCAAACCGAGAGACCGAGTCTTGCCTCTTTCGCCCTCTACAATTCTGGAGTTTGTTCTTCAGAAACTCTCAGTGCCCCACCAGCCAACCCCAGTCTCCATCACTTCACCGGTGGATCACATCAGGCTCCTCCAAGTAGGGTCCTTGTCTGTTTCTTATTTCCCTCAATTTAGCCTGTATACCAGGACCAAGCTAATGTTCTCAAAATGCTGTATCTGCCACAACGCCTAGTGGCTTAAGAACATCCCATGATTCCTGACTCAGTCATGTCTACCGTCTCTTCCTTGGCAGACCGTCCCCAGCCAGGCTCCCATTCCACCTTCCCAACCGCACTCATTCTACCACCCAGCCTCCCAGGCCATTTCTCCAGCGCTGGACAGACATTTTGCCAGAAGCCTTAGCTAGAGCCTCTCCCTCAATGCATACTCATTCTTGCCTCTACTCCCTTATGGGAAAGCCTCAGCAAAATCCTCTCTATCCAGGAAGGTCAAGTCAGACTTTACACCTGTCCTAGCCAGACTTCCCTCCCTGCCCCCAGGCTGTCTTCCTGGACCCCTACTGCACTAAACAGCCCAGGTTTCATGTAGGGATTGTAGACGCTCTGAGGTCAGACATGGGCACCAGCATATTGTTCTATATTCTCTACTGGTCCCCTGCTCCCAGAGCTGTGCCTGCACAAAGCAGGCACTTAGGAAGCTGAGCTGATCAGATCAAAGGCCCCTCGTGTCACCTAGTACTATTAACATCTGCTTTGCAATGTCCGGGACCCCAGCCCTGGTCATGTCCCTTCTTGTCAACCCTACTGCTTCTTGGACTACATCAACTTTGCTTGCCTACTCTGTGCCAGAGCAAAGAAACAAAATTCCTGCACTGAAGAAGCCTATGCAATAGCTGGAAACATGAAACCTGGACATTTGAAAAGAAAATTAATATAAGGTGGATCCCACTGTATCTAACACAGCCTTCCAGGAGAACACCTCTAACACTTACTCTGCTGCCTCTCTCCTTAAAGATATGGACTGCAGACACATGGAGAAAAATGTTCAACCTCATTAGGAAATCAAAGTAATAACATTTATAATCAGAAAACACTGCCCCCTTAATTTAAAAACTTACATGTCCTATGATGGCCAAAGCATGAATTTAACAATGGAAAACTGGAAGAACACAAATGTACAACAATCGGGGAACAATTAAGTAAATGATGGTTCATGTACTGTGAAATATCATGCAGCAATTAAAAATAATGGTCATGGAAGTCTGGTTCAGGATGGTAGGCTGACCACCTTCCTGAGGCTCCATTAAAGTGACTAAGGGGGCTTCCCTGGTGGTGCAGTGGTTAAGAATCCGCCTGCCCATGCAGGGGACACGGGTTCGAGCCCTGGCCTGGGAAGATCCCACATGCTGCGGAGCAACTAAGCTCGTGGGCCACAACTACTGAGCCTGCGCTCTAGAGCCCACGAGCCACAACTACTGAGTCCCAGTGCTACAACTACTGAAGCCCGCGTGCCTAGAGCCCGTGCTCTGCAACAAGAGAAGCCACCGCAATGAGAAGCCCGCACACCGCAACGAAGAGTAGCACCCGCTCACCACAACTAGAGAGAGCCCACGCACAGCAACGAAGACCCAACACAGCCAAAAATAAAAACAAATAAATAAATAAATTTTTAAAAAGTGACTGAGGGATTAAAAAAAAGCTATATAGCCCATAATAAGGACAAGAATGGGAGGGTCTGTTAGTGGTTGAGAGCTTCCCACATATTTTTGGAAGGCATAAAGCAGATGGTAGCGCGGTAGTGAAAGAGGGCTGAGGAAACTGTAGCCTAAAGCAGTGGCACTTTTTAGGAGCAAACTCATCAGAAGCAGAAGCATTTCTGTGTTCAACGTTAACTACTATAGTGAAATAAGCACTTTAAAACAAAACACGCAAAAAAATTATAGAGTTATTCGCTAAGCTGGCTGTACCATGAGCAAGTTTTTCCTCAATTTTCTAAACTGTATAGATGGTCCTATTATTTTTATAATAAAAAGCCTACAGCAAGGTATGGCAACTTCAACTGAAATCGGACTTAAAAAGCACTAAAATGGAGATACAGATGTAAGAAATTTCGTATTTCTTTTTTTTTTTTTTGCGGTATGCGGGCCTCTCACTGCTGTGGCCTCTCCCACTGCGGAGCACAGGCTCCAGACGTGCAGGCTCAGCGGCCATGGCTCATGGGCTCAGCCACTCCGTGGCATGTGGGATCTTCCCAGACCGGGGCACGAACCCGTGTCCCCTGCATTGGCAGGCGGACTCTCAACCACTGCGCCACCAGGGAAGCCCAGGAATTTAGTACTTCTTAAGCACCCAGGTAAGCAAGGCTCTGAAATATGCACAACATGCTATCTACCATGCACGATGGGTCCTCGAAGCAGGTACTATTACTTCCTCTCTACATATGAGGAAACAGCCTTAGGGAGGTTAAGAAACTTGCCTAGGGTTCAGAGTTAAAAGATGACAGGACTGAGTTGCTGCTGGACTTCAGATCCCTTGCTCTTCCTTCCATATCCCCATCCCATGTCACCACATAAGGTCAATCCATGTGGAAACGGCACTAAGCTTCATGGCTGGGATTAGGCCGGAGCAGTTCCTGTCGTCTGACAAAGCTCTGAGGAAGCATGAAAAGAAGGGACCTTCAGGGGACAAATACCTTCCTGTGATTCTCCGGATCAGCAGAGAGTCTGGGATGCTGAATTCAATCACAGAATCAAGCTTCTCTTTCCTCTTCTCCATGAGGTCATCAAGCTGTAAAAAAGCGTGTGGCCCACCTAAGCTACCAGAGCTTGATAAGACCCATTTCCCTCAAAGGAATAAAGAGATAGAGGGCCAGGATTTGCTTTCATGCAATGGTCATACAAAACCAAGCCACTCACCATTTCTGCCTGCCTCACAGTCCGAGGGAAGCCATCTAAAAGAAAACCATTTTTGCATGGAGGCGTCTCCAAATTCTTCTCAATGAGCTCCACGACCATTTCATCGCTCACCTGGAAGTCAAGAACAAAACAATCTTGGGGTTAAATCCATTAACTAGGTGGCATTAGCCCAACTCCAGGGTCATAAGTTTATGTCTGTATAACCTGATTACTAAACAGGTTCTTGACCCCAAAGAAGCAAAAATCAGAGCAAATATGGAGTGGCTGCATTTGGAAGATTCAGTTTCATGATTATTTCTGTGGTTGCCATATACACATTCTCTTCCCTTGAGATTCTCCTGTGTCCCAGTAATCTGGGTGAGGGAACAGGAATGCCTATCACCCCACCAGGAGACCCCCATTTCTTAGGTCCTGAAGGCCCCTCTGGCCATTAGTCAGAGTCCTAGCAATCAGATAACAGCTCCTCAGCAATCAGCTGTCTTCAAGACGTAAGTGAGGACATATGGCTGAGAGACCACCTGAGGAGGGCTCTAGGAGAGAATGGGGGTTGACCAGAATTGTAGAAAGGCACCAACTTTTCCTGTTTCACAATTTTGATTGGGCTAGCAGTAAAGCAACCCAGGCGGTCTCAGACAGGAAGCAACAGAGAAGTTCACTGACCTTGGCAAGACTGGTTCAGAACCAAGGAACCAAGAAGCCAGCCCAACACTCCTCTGAGCCCCTCTAAAAACCCCAACAAGGATCCTTCCTAGCTTCCAAAAACCAATTTTCCTCCTGGGCTTTCACTGCAAGAAAAGTTCCCTGCCAGTATTAGAGTGAAGGCTGCCCATTTTGGTAGCTAATGCTCTTATCTCCTGGGACCAGCTGTGAACTTGGGGACAAAGTATAAGCTCTGCGACTAAGTGAAGGCTGGAGATAAGTAATCTCATTGCCACAACCCAAATTTTCTCAGTATGGGATCTTCCACCAAGACCCAAAGTCCAAAATATCTAGCTTTATGGCTTGACTTACGGCCTCATTAACATGAAGGGAAAGCTAGAAGTAAAGGGGCAGCTGGGCGCACAGGCAGGGCTACCCCAGGTCCAGAATCTCAAAGCCTGACGGGAGGCCCAGCACCCGCCCCAACCAACATTCTAAGATACGTAAAGACCAGAGAGCCAAGCACAAAATGACTTCTTCCCAAGGCCAAGTCCCAGAATAACTCAGTTACTATTAAGCTCTGGCACTAATCAAAAAACATTTAGTAGGTAATAAATTGTACTTCTCCAATCAGATCAACTGGACTAAAAACAAGAGGAAATGCTATTATATTCACCAAATAAGAAGGATTACTTTTGTCAACTGCCAAGCAACCCCTCTGTTAAAAGACACAGAACAGAATCACAAAAGTAGATTAAAAACACTTCTGAGACTTCCTGAGTCCTCTCTTGAATCACCCTTGAGTTAGGGCCTAGGGATGGCAGTTTCATTCTTGGTCTTAAAACTGGGTATTTTTAAAAAAAAAAAAGTAAAAAACAAACAAACAAACAAAAAAAGCTGGGTATATTACAAAATGTGCCGGCACAAAGGAACTTCAAGAGTACCGTGAATAAAATAAGTGTCATAAATTCAGAATGAACCAAGTAACTTGCTACTGTAAAAGTTCATATAATGTGCCAGTTTGTTAAAACACCCCGCAGCACAGGGCTGTCCAACAGAACTTTCTACAATGATTAAAATGTTTTATATCTGTGCGGGCTAGCAACAACTTGGAATGTGGCAAGTGAAACTGAGGAAGTTAATTTTAAATTAAATTAAATTAAAATTAATTTCAGTAGTTACATGTAGCTGGTGCTCACCCTATTAAGCAGGGCAGATCTAGACTCTGAGGAATATCAACATTCACTGGTACCACCAAACCTACCAGTTTCCCGGCATCCATAGTGGCCTTCAGCTTTTTTCCCAGCTCTGAGCCAGAAGCCACCATGGCTCTCAGCATGTCCCCAGTAGCCAAATGGCAGACACAGAAGTTTTCAGCCAACTTGGGTGCCTATGAAGGGGAAGACAAAAAACAAGATATGGTTAACAGTGCAGGCCTTGGAGTTAGACTGCCTGGGTGTGAACCTGGCCCTGCCACTTACTGGCTATGTGAACTCTGACAAATGCCTATTTCCTTACCTGTAACTGGGATAAAAGTACCTTACATTATATTCTAACATATGACTATAGGGTTGTAGTTAAGAATTACATGAGATAATACATAGGCACTTAAAACAGTGCACCTAGCACAGGAAGCCATCATAAATATCAGCTATTATCACTACTTCCACTAGACACACTAGTGACACATAAGCCTCAGTTTCCCCATTATAAATGGGAAAAACAGAAACAGCAGTACCAACACTTCACACGGTTGCTCGGAAGTTTAAAAGAGTTCATGTATATAAAGCACCCGGCACAATGCCTGGCATGTAACGTGCTGAATGAATATTCGCCAGAGGGATGGACGTGTGGCTGTCAAGTACTGTGGTCACCAGTGTGGGAGGCAGCTGGAGCCAGGCGCGGAAGTCTCCCTCAGGCAGACTCGGTTCTTCCCTTCCCTGTCTCTAGGGTACCTGCATTATCTGGGCCAAATCACTTAACCTCTCAAGAGGCTCAGTTTTCTCATTTGTCTAAAATGAAGGCAAAAAGTCTCTGTCTCAGAAGGTAGCTGTGAGGATCAGATGAGATATATACATGAAGAGCACCTGGCAAACAGTAAGTGCTTAGCAGCTTTAGGGAGCAGTATAGCCTTTTGGCTAAGAGCATGGGCTTGAGAGTCAAACGCCTGGGTTTCAGACACCAGGTTCACCAATGGCTGGTTATGTGACGTGAGAAGAATTATATCACTTTTCTAAATTTTAAATTTCCTCTAGGTATAATGGAGATGGTAATAGTACCTATATCACTGGGTTCATGAGATTATATAGAATTCCACATATGCAGGGCCAGGCACTTTGTAAGTGCTCAGTGAACATCAGCTGTTACTGTAATCCCTGTCTTAATTCCATATTCATTCATACAGAAAGAAAATAGTAATACTTCGAAGATGCCTCTTCTAAGAACCTTGCTGGGTACCAGGGAAACAGATGAATAGGAGACGCAGACTCTGTCCTCCATGAGTTCATAGTTTGGTGACTATACCACAGAATGAAGACTAGAAGAGAAGAGACGCTGGAGAGTCCGACATTGGTTTTGTAGTGGCAAAAAAGAATGCAGAATTCATGAGGAATAGAATCAGTTCAAGGAGCTTAACACTTTGCTTTCTGGTTCAATTGTTTTGGGAAAGAAGTAGGGTGGGAACCTTGCTCAAACCAGTTCATTGGGAGCTTTCTTAGGTGCACATGGTAAAGGCTAAATAGATAGGGCTCAGGGCAACAGTGCTGGTTTGTGACTCATGGACTGATTCAGCTCAGAGAACTGACTTCATAGCAAAATGGAACCCAGATGAGGTATTTAAAACCGCACTTGGGAAACCAGTGAAGGTCAGGACGCTCTGGTGATGGAAAATCTTCTGGTCCTTCAGGCTGGCACAGTGGCCACAAACCCAGAGAGCTGTGCTTTTCTGCCGATCTTTCTCCTTGGTTGCTGAAATTAACTTGGGTGAAAAATTGGGAGGTCAGGCTTGTTCCAGGGGAAAGAGTAACCAAAACACCAGAGAAGAGCTGTTAGCACCTAACCTCCCAATTTTTACCACTCTAAACCATAGGACTCTTCTGTGCTATTTCAGGTGACTAGATTCTACAGCTGTGTGGAAGCACACTCCCAGAGGGAAGACGCGGCATGGCGGAAGACTAACTCCTTCTTTTCTTGCTGGCTGCACGGAAGTCAATGGGGTGGGCTGCAAAGAGCATGAAATTTGGAGTCAGACAGATTTGCACATGACCCCTGGCTGCCCTCAATAGCTTTATGACCTTTGGCTAGTTACTTAATTTCTCAGAATCTCAGTTCCCTTACCAGTCAAATAGGGATAATGTCTACTCCATAGGGCTGTTGTGAGGATAAAATGAAATAAATATATGAGACACACCGTAGGCATTCAGTAAATAAAAGACCTCCTTTCAAGGTCTTTCTTTTTTGCATTACTCTTTACTTGCAAACTACAGAAGAAGCCTGATGAAATAGCTGTATTTCATTCCCCTTACACTTCACGCTTATACTTTTTTTAGAGGAATGCTTCTCCTACTCCAAACCACCTGAGGGTACTGCTAAAATGCAGATTCTGATTCTACAGGGTGGGCCCTGAGCATCTGCATTTTAAACAAGCTTCCAGGCCTGGCTGTGCTGCAGACCCCTGGACCACACTCAGCTGCTGCTGAGGCCCTGAGACACATGTGTCTCACTAGCCATGGGCTACTGTTGAGCCCAAGAAATAGGCCCCCCATCTGTAGGAGAAACCTGTGGTTTGGGAAGGGCGTGTGGTTCAGAATGGCTAAAACCACTAGGGAGGCAGCATGGTGAGGTTAGTGTTCTCAAACATCAGTGTATTATCACAATCACCTGGGGCACTTGCTAAAAATACAAAGCCAGGCCCGCCCTTGAAATGTATGATTGAGTGGTTTTCCGGTAGCATGGTGGGATTCTGACGCACACAGATTGTGAAGCCCTGGGGCAGGGGTGTAAGACTGGGTTTTACAGTGGTACAGATCCGGGATTTACAGTTTACTCACTGTGTCACCTTGAACAAGATATATAGGCTTAAGGCCTTGGTTTCTTCATCTCTAGAGTACAGTAAGTCCCCTACATATGAACCTTCAAGCTGCAAACTTTCAAAGATGCAAACGTGCGTTCACATGTCCAATCATGTAAGTTTACGTGTCTGGCATACATTGTCACGTGCGTGCATCCTCTACAAGTGGCTGCGCTTTTGTGTACTTTACCGTACAGTACTGTATAGAGTACAGAAGTAAAGTGTCTTTATTTCAAGCCCAGAGTGTCCTGAAACAAGTGTAAAAGCAGCGGTGATGTAGCTGGTACTGCTAAGAAGCGCCAGGAACTGGAGGCCCAGAGAAAGGACGGAGACAGACAAGAGGAAGAAGTAACTGCAGAACCGAAGAGATTCACGACGCAGGAAATGGCAACGGGATTTTCTTTATTTGAGGAGGCACTGTTAGTTTTTGAGGCACAGCACCTGAAAGTAGAATGGTACACGAAGATTGCAGCAGCCGTTCAGAATGCAATCCAGAGGTACTGTACCATCTATGACGAGAAAAAAAGAGGTACTACCCAGACATCACTGGATCATTTTTTCAAGAGGGTAGATAGAGTTGAATCCAGCAAGGAACCAGAACCTGTGCCATCGACGTCAGGCGTGAGTGAAACTGCAGCTCGCCCTCCATCTCCTATAGCTGACGATCCTTCAGCTCTACCATTTCCCACCTCCTCTCCCTCCTCCAGTCAGTAACTCTTCTTGCCTGTTCACCCTATGACACTGTATGCCAGCTGTTTGTACTGTACCACTGTACTTTTCAAGGTACTGTACTGTATGATTAAAAATGTCTTCTTTGTTTTATTTTTATGTATTACTGGTGTGAAAAGTATTATAAACCTATTACAGCACAGTACTATATAGCTGATTGTGTTAGTTGGGTACCTAGGCTAACTTTGTTGGACTTACGAACAAATTTGACTTACCAACGCGCTCTCGGAATGGAGCTCATTCGTATGTAGGGGACTTACTGTACAGACAACAATGTCTACTTTCAGAGCTGTTATGGGGATTTGGCAAAATCATATACGCAAAAGAATCCAGCATAGTGCCTGGCATTTAGGGAAATAAAGGGAAAATGTCAGTCTTTAAGATTTGATTTAATCAAGCTCACTTGTTTTCTTACCTCGAAATCATCTTTCTACTGCTGTCTTTCCCACTTCCACCTCCAATGCTTCTGTACATGCAGCTGCAATCATCTCCTAAAATACTGCTGGACATACTACCCACCCCCCAACAAACATACATTCAGAAGCCTCAACGTTCCCCCAGGGCAACAGGGGAGAAGTCCCCATACCTTAGTCCAGCACTCAGTGTCGTCCACAACCAACTTCCTATACCTCCCAATCTACTCAAATTTGCCTCCACAAGTCCCCTACCAGGATGCCCCGCACAACGGCAAACAGCTGCTCCATATATGCTTTCCAATTACATAACATAAGCCTCTCCATGGACCTCGGCTCAAGATCCTCTCTATGCAAGAATGCCCTCTCCCTTCCTCCTACTGGTCCAAGCTCTACCCTCCTCTGTAGTCAAATTCTGAGCATATCTCTCCCACCAAAAACCCTCCCCAACTACCCTTTCTTTCTCCAAGAAGGAATCATATCAACATCAGTTAACTGGGTGTTTGCAAGATGCCAAGCAATTTTTCCATGCATTGTTTTACAGTATTTAATATGTATAATACATAACAAATATGTTAGGTAGTAACTATTTTTATGTGCATTTTACAAATGAAATTCAGAGGCTAAGTTGCCCAAGATCACAAAGCTAGTAACAGCAGATCTGGCAACTGGCCTCGAGACTGTCGAGCCCTAGCTCTTATCCATGACACCACATGGCTTTACTAACACCCCCACCCCCCCGCCAGAGCCTTAGTGGCTGTCCTTGGGGAAGTGTGTGTATATGTGTGGAAGGGAGCACAAGGCCTTCACAGTGCTGGCAATGTTCTGTTTCTTCATATGGGTATAAGCTACACAAGTGTGTTCACATGTGAAAATTCATCAAGCTGCCCACCTAGGATATCTGTACCTTTCTCTATGTATATTATACTTCAATTAAAAAGTTTTTTAGGGCTTCCCTGGTGGCGCAGTGGTTGAGAGTCCGCCTGCTGAGGCAGGGGACGTGGGTTCGTGCCCCGGTCTGGGAAGATCCCACATACCACGGAGCGGCTGGGCCCGTGAGCCATGGCCGCTGGGCTTGCGCGTCCAGAGCCTGTGCCCCGCAATGGGAAAGGCCGCAGCAGTGAGACGCCCACGTACCACAAAAAAAAAAAAAAAAAAAAAAAAAAGTTTCTTAAAAGCACAGAAACTTGTGTTTGAATTTCAGCTCTGCCTGTTAACTGACCATGTAACCTCAGGCCAGAGATCCTTTAATCACTATAAATTGGATATATTAGTACCAACATCACTGGGTGTGTAGGAGGAAGAATGGAAGATTCTCAACAAATTATAGTTCTTTTCTAACCCTGAACTGTCCTAGCATTTGTCAGTCATTCATCTCACACTTCCCATATGGTACTCTGCACTAGTAAGGACTGCTTGCATGCATGTTCATTTCCGCCCCTACACCTAGACTGATAGCAAAGATAAGATGGTAATGCTGTTCAAGCATCAGTCACGAATTCAAATCCTATCTTTGCTACTTTACGTATGTCCTGGGGCAAGATACACACTGGGCCTCAGTTTACCAGGCAAAGGCAAAGATAACAACAGGACCTTCCTCCTAGGGCTGCAGGATTAAATCAGATGATACCTGTAACATCTTTGGCTGTGGGGGGTAGGGTCTGTCACATAACCCAGCAAAGGGTGACTATTTTGCAATATTAAACCCTCTTGAGGGCAAGGGCTGCCCTGCATCTCTAGCATGGAACTTATCCAACAAAACATGCATAGGGCAAGAGACAAATCTAACCCAGGGCAGCAGATAGCAGCAGAAAGAGCAGGAGCTTTGAAGTCATTCAGATGCAAGATCAGCCAATTACTTGCCCTGTAACCTAGAGCACAAGCTCTTTGAGCTTTAGTTTCTCTACCTGTAAAAGGGGGTGTAAGAGCATGGGTCTCACAGAGTTGTTTTTGCACTGTGAGCGTCAGTGCACTGACATAACTGACAGAGCCTGACCTGCAAGATGGCAGCTGACGGCCTAAGTGTGCTGGCCTTGAAGAACTGGTGTCAGCTGGACACATGGAAGAAACTATGAAAGGGGCTGGCAGAAGAAACAGAAAACATACCCGTTTTGGCCACACCATAGGAACATCTAACCCTAAAAGGGAGACAGGGAAGTAAGGTTATTTAAACAAAACAACAAATCCAGTGTTCCAGGTGTTTTAGACATTATTATGTTGATGCAAAAGCAGGTAGTTTAAAAATGTTTAACTATTTTAGTTAAAAATAAAAAGTTGTAAAAGGAAACAGATTATTTCAGTCATGCCAACATTAAATACCTAAAATACTGAGTTATGCAGGTATAAAAGGAAGCACTAGTGGGAAGAAAACAAACATTACTGAGCAGGCACTAGGCACTAACCCAGGTTAGGATTTTACATCAAAGATCACAAACATTTACCAGGCAGGCAACACAAATGAAGTGGGTCAAATAAAGCAACAGGCAGCGAAGAGGGCTATGCAGGGGACAGGAGAGCACATGGACCACCCAAAGTGGCATCCCCACTCAACTGCGTGCCACGCTGGAATGGAGGCCCAGAACCACCAGATCTGACTTCTCAAGAGAAACGAGAGCTCTGGATTTTTAAGTGAAATTTCACAACTGAAACCACTGTGTGGTCAACTTATTATTTTGAAAGCTGACAAATTATAGGAATAAATCAAGCACTTAACCTACCCTTACTGTACAAACCATACCAAATAGTAGGTGAGAAGTTTCTCTTTATTGAAATATTTCAGCTAATAAATGAAAAGGGAATGATATAAGTAGAACATCACCATTTTGCCACGCACAGTGAATTCCTGGACCCGGGCACTGAACACTAGAGATAAGCAGACACAGTATGCCTCCTAATGGACAGCACACCACCACCTGTGATGTAGTTGGGTCAAAAATTGAACCCAGATCTGGTTGTTTTTTTTACAGGAAAGAAAGAGGAAGATGTTAAGTATGGCATGGGGATACAATAAAAAAATTCTCAGAAAGAGGGATACTCCCAGAATAAACAACTTCCACAAAAAAGCTGCAAGGAAAAAAAAGGGGGGGAAACCTGTAAATTAAAAGGGACTTGAAATGATCATATTTGTGAGACAAATGAATGGAAATGTAAACATTTGCTGTTATTATTGTTTTTAGGGGATAGTGTGCTTGTTTACAAAAAAGAATTCGTCTTTTAGAAATACACATTGAAATATTTACAAATGAAGTGTTACAATGTCTGGGAGCTGCTCTAAAATAATCTGTGAAGGGAGAGTGGATGGGGAAGGAATGGCCACCAGCTGATGGTAGCTGGGCTGGATAATGGGTACATGGGGGCTCATTACACAATCCTGTCTTCTTCTGTGTATTCAAACTCTTCATAATAAAAAGCTGGGGTGTGTCTGCAGGCTAAATTCTGCTGCAGGCTGCCACTTTGCAACCTCTGATTTAGGAACACTGTTCTTTAAAACTCCATTAAAACTACAACCACCAGTATTCCTATTGTTTCAGTTATGGAGAGAAAGGTGTACAGAGGTTAAGTGACTTGTGTAAATCTTACCCTTAAGTCCCAGCCCTAATCACATCTCCTCGACTTCTACAAGGCCTTCTCTGACCAACTCCCATCATACATACACCCTTATAAATCAGCTCATAGGATAATTTTCTTCAAAACTTCCTGAAAACATTACCCTTTACACCGAGATACAGCTGAGTTGGGGGGTGGGGGGATGTGTTACTAAGATAGGGAGTCAATAATTAGTGAACATCTAGTATGTGCCAGGTTGTCAGCTAGGTGTGCTTTACACACATATATAACATAATTTTCCAGTATCCTTGTTAACTTTTGGTCTAGAGGGGCAAGGACCTTATCAGTTTTCTTTACTGCTCTGTCTCCAATGTTCGGTGCTCATGACATGTTGAATGAGTAAGGTTAAGTATTAGCCCCATTTTTCAGGTGAGAGCAGTGAGGCTCAGAAGTTACAAAGCTTGCTAAACTATAAAGCCCTTGTCTCAGCACAGGGATGGGTTGTCCATTTCACAACTACTGAAATTATTAACTTCAATATGAACTAAGAGAAAACAACTGATGCATTTGAGCTACCTCGTTTATCTCGGTCACTCCGCAAAAGTCCGTAGAGTTTGGGATTAAACATTCCTAAACTGCAGGTTACCTAATAACTGAGGGTGGTAGCAACAGGAAAGAGGAGCATTCAATGTTACTGAGGACAAGGGGGTTGGGTAACAATGACCCTCAAGGGCAAATCGGCTCTGGCTATAGAGAGAAAAGGGGAAGTGGTCTTTCTTCACCTAGTAGACACAGCCAAAAAGCGAAGTCACAGGAATGAACTGAATCTCTAAGACTCCCCTTCTCCTCATCACCCACATGAATCTGTGTTCATCCATTTCCAGTAACCTCATCAAATAATGTGCTGGGTGTCACAGGAGCCCCAAGAATGAGTAAGACAAATGATCTGTCTGTCAGGACTTTGCAATCTTTGCAAGGGCTCAGAAGAGGGGGCATAGAGCAGCACCCAGAACCCCATTCCCTTAGCAGATCAGACTTTCAGGAATTCCCTCTTTAGACCCTAACAGCAAGGAAAAACTTGAGGGCGGGGGGGGGGGCAATGCCAGACCCCAGGCAGGAGGAGGATATTGATAATCCAACCTATGGGCTTCGAAATCCTAAGTGAGATCATAAATCCCAACCTTGATCTATGGGCCCATTATGTCCCAGGTGCCAAGTGAGGCCCCACGGTCAGCAGAAGGTAACTTCAGACTCCAATCACTCAGAGCCCTGAGGTTCCAGGCTCCATGAAGTCAATTTTGCTAACCTGAGAAAGCCGCCTGACCTCTCTGAGCCTGTTTTCTCACCTGTATATTGAGGTACTCTCTCCCATCCCCCCAACTTAACTGTCTCAGGCAGGTCATACCTCATTTCTCTTAGCAGTACTCCTAACCAGCACAGGCCAGCTCCCGCTTTCCCCCATGAGTGGGAGACGCTACTCCACCTTCAGGCATTAGTCATTACCAGAAACGTCCCCCTACCCCGAGTGCCTGGAACGTAACCCTCGACAACCCACTACCAAATCGCAGGCAATCTGGGGTCCCTGCGTCCACTCGGGTTGTGTAACCTACATGCCTCAGCCCAGGGCGCACCTTACCCTTCAAATCTTCCCAGCTTCTAAACCCTTAAGGGATCTAATCAGTCCTTAGGATCACCTAACACGGCACCTCAAACCTGGGTCCCTCAAGAACTCTAACTCAGACTCCCTCGACCTCCAATGTGGACCCTCCCCCAAATACCTGCTAGAACCCCAGACTCCAGCCAGGGTACCCCTCCAGGCTTCAGCCAGCGGCCCGGCTCAGGGGCGACCCAGACCTCTGGCAGCCCTGACCTTGGAGTCCCACGGGCTCTGCCGACAAGCCCGGCTCAGCAACTCACCTGGGTACCCTTGCCGGCTCCGGGCGGCCCCAGAAGCACGGCCCGGATGCCTTCAGGAGACTCTCTAGCCGGTTCGGCCATGGGAACGTTGGGAGCCATGGCCGCCGAAACCTCTGGCTGCTCAACCAGCCGGCAGTCCTCCCAAGTCCACCGCTTCCAGGCCAGCGCGCCACGCACGCCACGCACGCCCCGCTCGCCGTTCACACTGGCCCGTCGACACGTCCATCAGCCCACTCCGCCCACCCCTGAGAGCGACGGAAACTTCCTCTTACCAACCACTCAGCGATACTGGGGAAGGCTGCTTTTGATTGGACAGAATCGGTAACGGAGTAAGGAAGGGGAGGGCCATCACGGACGCGGGTGTGGGGCGCGCGGCGGGTATGCGGAGTGGGCGGGAAAACATGAAGCAAACCTAGAGGCCCGGCTGGGAGTTCTAGGTTGGCTTTTGACAGTTAGTGACACCGGCAACCCCAGTGAAGTCCTATAAAATTGCCCGTGGGAGTACAAATGGGTGAAATCAGTCTTAGAAGACAAATTGGCAAATATGTATCAAATATCCTTTGGTCCAGCAATTCCACTTCCAGGAACTCAAAGGACATAATCTACGATATACGTGAAGATCTGTCTCACAAAGATACTAATTGAAGCACTTATAACAGCCCCAAAGTCCAAAACAAGTAAACAAAAAAACAAAAACAAAGGCAATATGCTAAATGTTCAACAATAAGAGCTTAGTTAAATAAGTTGCAACAAATTTGTATACTGGAATCCCCCCCACCCAATGCATAAAATATTTAATTGCATGGGAAAATGTTCACCAAATGGGATACAAAACTACAGTTGCAACAAAATCCCAATTTGTTTGATAGTTACAAGTGATGATCTATGTATAGTGTGATTACAGGAGCTTCTCCCCTTCTTTATGCATATTTATATTTTCAAAAAATTCTATAATGAATTCTGTAATAAACAGGAGAAGGTAGTTTTTCTCAAAAGAGATGACCTTCTCTTGGACAGATTTGGTGTGTGAAAGTTTCATCCACACCCCCCATGAAGCAACCCCTGAGGTCCTGGCAAGACCTTTAGTCCAGAGAGTGATTGTAAAACAATTATGTTTCCCCACAGGCTTATTGCAACTAATTTCCTCTCTTTTTTTTTTTTCCTGCCGTGCCACGTGGCATGCAGGATCTTAATTCCCCGATCAGGGATCAAAACCCATGACCCCTGCAGTGGAAGTGTGGAGTCTTAACTACTGGACCGCCAGGGAAGTCCCGGAACTCATTTTCTGTATCCTGGAAATAAATTTTCTATCTTTTCAGCTTGGTCTCTTCTATTTTACCTCACAAAAGAAGTTAACATTCATTCCTCATGCCCGCACTGGACTTCCACAAGGTTCCTGATCTTAAAGGATGCAGGGATTTTTATGCCCATTTTTCAGGAAGATATGCAGTGACCAGCCCAAAGTCACACAGTTAGCAGAGTCACAATTAACACTGAGAATGGCAAGCTGGTACCCTAGAGAGCACAAGATTCATGGGCGTGAGGGTGGGGAGCAAGCATATTTTCTCTGGTGGAAGCCTCTATGCGCCCCAAATTCACCTCAGTCCAAGAAGACCAGAGTTTATCAAGGTTTCATGTGCCCGAGGCACCAGACAAGAGGGAATAAGAACAGCCTTTCCGTTCTACCATCACTCCCGGCAGTGATCCTGACCAGGCATGGAGCCCCCGGGAGACAAAGCAGCTAAGATTACACAGAAATACAAAAAACGTCAGGTTTATTCATTCAATTTTTTTTTTTGGGTTCACGGGCCTCTCACTGTTGTGGCCTCTCCCATTGCGGAGCACAGGCTCCGCATGCGCAGGCTCAGCGGCCATGGCTCACGGGCCCAGCCGCTCCGCGGCATGTGGGATCTTCCCAGACCGGGGCACGAACCCGTGTCCCCTGCATCGGCAGGCGGACTCTCAACCACTGCGCCACCAGGAAAGCCCTTCATTCAAGTTTTTTAAATGTCCTAGTTTGGGGCCATACTAAGGATCATAAAGGGAATATTGATAGCCCAGGGAAAGGAGAGAGTACTCCATTCATTTATTCACTCAACTATTAAATTTAAAAAATATATATTTTATTTACTTATTTATGTAGTTACTTGGCTGCGCCAGGTCTTAGTTGCAGCACGCGGGATCTTCGTTGTGGTGTGCGGGATCTTTAGTTGCGGCATGCATGTGGGATCTAGTTCCCTGACCAGGGATCCAACCTGGGCCCCCTGCATTGGGAGCACAGAGTCTTATCCACTGGACCAGCAGGGAAGTCCCCCAACTATTAAATTTTAATAATAACTGCTATCATCTACTTGTTATTGGGTACTGTGTGCCAGCACTGTGCTCAGCACTTTATATGCATTGTTTCATTTAATTCTCACAACAAAATATAAATGAGGTAACTACTTTATTATCTGCATTTTTTAATTAAAAAAATTTAAAAGAGTTCTTTATTATTATTTATTTATTTTACTTATTTTTGGCTGTGTTGGGTCTTAGCTGTGGCATGCAGGACATTTTCGTTGCGGCGTGCGGGCTTGTCTCTAATTGTGGCGTGTGGGTTTTCTCTTCTCTAGTTGAGATGCGTGAGCTCAGTAGTTGTGGCATGCGGCCTTAGTTGCCCCGCAGCATGTGAGATCTTAGTACCCTGACCAGGGATCAAACCTGCATTCCCTGCATTGTAAGGCGGATTCTTTACCACTGGACCATGAGGGAAGTCCCTACATTTTTTAAATAGAGGAAACAAAGGCACAGAAAGTTAGGTCTGTCTGACTGGCTGGTACCCAGTACTGCCAGGTGACAAGACAGTTTCTGCAGATGTGGGACTCATGGTGCAGTTGCTTTCCAGCCAGAGGGATCATGGAGGTTTCTGTGAGAGGGACCTTGAAGGTTACAGAGGATTTGGCTTTGGGGTGGGGGAGCATTTCAGGCTGAGAGGAAGTTTGGAGCAAGAGTCGGGTGTGTTATGGGGTTTATTCAATGGGCTTTGGGGAATCAGGAAGTTTCTTAGGTAGGATCGTCATGACTAGATTCACATTTTATAAAGATCACTTGCAGGACAGACTGCAGAGGAAAGAAATGAACGCAAGACAAGCTAAGAAATCTTTCTGTTAGTGTTTTGTGGTAGACAAAATAATGCCCCCCAAGGCTTCCCTGGTGGCGCAGTGGTTGAGAGTCCTCCTGCCGATGCAGGGGACACGGGTTCGTGCTCCGGTCCGGGAAGATCCCACATGCTGCGGAGCGGCTGGGCCCGTGAGCCATGTCCGCTGAGTCTGGGCGTCCGCAGCCTATGCTCCACAACGGGAGAGGCTGCGGCAGTGAGAGGCCCGTGAACCACACACACAAAAAAATAATAATAATGCTCCCCAAAGACGTTCACATCCTAATCCTGGAATTTATGATCATTTTACCATACTCAGCAAAACGGACTTTGCAGATGTGATTAAGTTAAGGATTTTGAGATGGAAAGATTATCCTGGATTATCTGGATGGGCCCAATATAATCACAAAGGTCCTCATAAGGATAAAAGGGAGGCAAGAGAGCCAGAGAAGATGTGATGACACAAGCAGAGGTCAGAGTGGTGTGATTGCTGGCTGGGGACCACAAGTCAAGGAATGATGGCAGCCTCTGAAGCTGGAAAGGCAGGAAACAGTCTCCCCTAGAGCCTCCAGAAGGAGCACAGTTTCTGCTGACACCTTGATTTTAGCCCCATAAGACCCATTTTGGACTTCTGACCTCCATAATCGGAAAATAATACATTTGTGTTGTTCTAAGCCACCAAATTTGTTAACAGCAGCAATAGGAATGAATGCATGTTCCTGGGGTGCAAGCAACAGAAACAGACTCTGGCTACATTAAGCAAGAAAGAAGTTAATTGGGAGGATACAGCTGTACAACTCCCAGCCCCAGGAATGAGAGGAGCCAGAGCTGCTTTGGGTAATCTACAATAGATTTCAGGAACAAGGGCACAATACTGAGGGGAATGTTTATTTCTTCCTCCAGCTTTTTTCCATGTGGAGGGACCCCTTTTAGAGTAATACTCTTGCTTCCTGCTGCACCCCCTCATCCATCTATCCTCCCCAGAGGAGGAGGAGGAAGAGTGACTTATCTGATTGGTAAGTTTAGGGAGAAGGAATGGAGCTCAACTCAGCTCTTCCTCCTTCTTTCTCTTTCAGATCCACCTCCCACAAGAACCATGTTTTTTGCTCTCTTCCTCAATGTTCTAAGCTTCCCAGGGTCTGGCCTTCACAGGAAAGACCACAATTTTCCAGCACTGCCTAAGACTGGGTGGAGAAGATTAATTTGGGGGTTCAGTATTAGTAAACCCGCTTGTCAATCGGACTGAAAGGGACATCCCCAACAACTTTGTCAGTAATAAAGCTGATATTCTGATCTCCCTCTGCCCTACTTCTGTAGCTATCTCTCTTTTGGTTCTAAACTTGGGTGAGGCTACCCCCAAACAAACAATTTCTCATGGATGCTATGACTGGAATGACTCAGCTCAACTGTTTTCTGCATCTGTGCCATTCCATTCAACAGTGAAAGTCCTGGCTTGGCTTGGGTCTCATGTTCGCCCCTTGGCAAAGGTGGAGAGTACCTTGACTGACGGTCCCCTCAAGACTTCAAGAAGGGAGAAGTAATTCCCCCAAAGCAGATGATGACAGTTTCCAAAATAAAGAAGGAAGAACTGTTGGACATGACAGCTGTCAAGACACAGGTAGCTATTGCAAAGGTCCAGGAGAGAGGTAATGAGGAACTGGACTATTCTATGGGGGTAGAATTAATGCGACTTGACACCAGACCAGATGGGGATGAGAATGTCCCAGTCTTGGGCCAGGTGAATAGGGGGATGCTGGTGCCATTAATATTCATCTCATTCATTCTTCAGTTGGTTGATTCAATATACACTTAGTGAGCATATATTATGTGCCCAGTATTGTGCTTCGTGCTAGGGATCCAGTGGTGGACGAGAAGGGTAGGATATCTACCCTCATAGAACTTGCAGTCAAGTGGGGAAAAAAGACAAGATGGTGAATTTCAGTACAGTGACGGAGGCTATGCTGGGGAAAGAACGGGCTGCAGCAGGAGCACAATGGAGTGGCACCTAGCCCGGATTTGAGGGGACGTGACATCTAAGAGAGATGAAATCTCAAGAATGAGGAGGATCTGCCTAGAGAGGAGGGAGGAGACAAAGGGAACAGTGTGTGCAAAAGTCTGGAGGCAAGAGAGACTATGGCAATTTGAGGGAACTGTGGTACTCAGCAGAAGAACGCCTCTCTTACGCCATGGAAATTCTATGCCGCAAAGGGCTTGGGGAGAAAAGAGCCACGGCTCACCTACAGAAACTGAAAGTGTGGAACCTTGCTTGCCTCCCTGGCAACTGGGGAATGAGCACATGACCAGGCCTGAGCAGTGGGATGTTCCTGCCCAGGACTTTGGCCTTTGAGAGAGAGAGAGGAAGTGGCAGAGCCTGTTCTTGGTGGGAGGGGAGAGTCCCACAGCAGCTGGTGGTCAATGGCTAGTAGTGGCCGTCCAACCAGGCTTTTCCTGTGCCATGTCTTTGCCTGTGTTCTTAGCCTAACTGCTTTTGGTTCCTATCCACGTTTAGAATTCATAAACACCCCATGTTATTCAATCAATTCCTTCACTGTTTGGGTTAGGCACCAAAACCCTGATTGGTACAGAGCTGAGAGAGGGTCAACCTGACTGAAGCTACAACTTGAGAGGGTAAGAGAAGAAAGAAGAGGGTGGGGAGGAAGGGACTCACAGGAATTTTCCTAGGGGCTTCTATGGAAGGTTTTCTTCTCCAGTAAAAAGAGAGATGCCCAGGAGGAACATATCCCTTCCTGCTTGCTTTTGGATGTGGAGGGAGGATGCAATGCTTAGTTTAACAGCCATCCTGGGACCATGAGGGAGGAACCAAGAGACTCAGAGAAGCTGACCCAGAGTCTGACATTACTAGCTGCTCAATTAAACAATCTAGTAGCACCACCTTCCTCTAAGTTTCTTGTGATGGGAGATAAATCCCTCGTGTTCAAACCACATTCATTTGGGTACTCTGGTACCTGCTGCTGAAGGCACCATATGGGACTTGGGCAAGTTACCTAACCTCTCTGGGCCTCAGTTTCTCTTTGCAGAGTGAGGATGATCATACCTGCCGCATAGGATCGTGGTGAGTATTGAATTAGCTGATGGATATAAAGTATTTAGCGCAGTGCCTTAACTATTACTACCTGCATCAAAACCATGGAGCAGATGCATTTGTCTCGGGAGAGGAGAAGGGGAATGAAGCCTAAATAAGGGGACCCAGAACTTAAGGGGAAAGAGGTAGCCAGCAAAAGAATCGGGGAATGATTAGAGAGTTAAGAGGAAAACTTGAAATTTCATTCTACCCACCATAAGTTTTTTCATCTGGAAAACTCCTACTTTTCCTTTAAAGCCCAGTTTACTTATTCCCTTCTCTGTGAAGTCTTCCTGGTCACCTGACCCACAGCCTCACACTCTGAGTTAGTTGTCCTGATGCTCTGGCTCCCAGAGCACACCCTCCTTTTCTTGCACTTGTCATGATTTATTGTAATTTTCTGCTTTTATTGTGATTCCTGCCTCAGACTGCAAATAAACTCCCTGAGAGCAGGGGTGCCCTGACTGGAAATTTTGCTCCTAGTGTGGGGCCTCGTGGCCAGGGGTAATAATACAAGCTAACATTTAATGATTGATTACCCTGTGCCAGGCACTGTGCTAAGTGCTTTGCAAATATTTAATAATTTAATCCTCATGACAACTTTATAAGGTAGGTGCTAATATTAGTCCCATTCTTCAGATGAAGAAATGGAAGGACTAAGAGGTTAAGTAATTTACCCAAGTCATGGCTAGTCTATGGCAGAGCTGAGCTGGACGACAAACTCAGGTGGCCTGGCTCCCTAGCCTGTACTGTTAACCGTGTGCCACATTGTCTCCCATATGCCATGGGCACTGATAAATGTTTGTTGATTGAAATGATAAGAAGGAGTGTTACCAAAGCCAAAGAAAGAGTTTCAGGGAGTGCATTAGTCAGCTTCAGCTCAGTCATGCTGCAGTGACAAGTAACCCCAAAATATTAACTTACAGAAAAGGGTACATGTCAGTTGCAGGTCAGCTGTGGTTTTGTTATACGTCGGGGATGGTGGCTGAGCAGTCCCTATCGAGAACAATGCTGTTCTCAGGGGAGGGACAAAAGGTATACAGCTGTGTTAGAGATGGCTTGTACTAGTGACAGCTGATAGCGTGAATATCTTCCCAAGTCCATGCTCAGTGATGTCACATCAGTAGCTTGAAATCAGTCATAGTGGGAGCATTTATACTATAGAAATTGGCAAATATTTTTTCCCCTTAGAGAGCCTGTTGTTAAACATTTACCAGCCCAGCACTAAAAAAGGACAATGATGTTGGGTCTTAAAGCTTCTGCCCAGAAATGGCACAGGTCACATGCACTCACATTCTACTTGCCAAAGCAAGTCTCATGGCCATACTGCAGGCAATGAGGACAGGAATATACTTCTCCCACTGGGAGGACCCCAGTAGAAGGAGCAGTGACTATTCATGAACAATAATATAATCTGCCTCGTGAAGGAGTCAGAATGAGGACTGAGAAAAGCTCCTTGGAACTGGCCTCAGAGAGTTTGTCCATTGCCTTTAACAAGGGAGCAGTTTCAGTTAGAGTTTGGGGTGGAGGGTAGATTGAGGTGGGGGAGGTGTGAGTCGAGATTCCACATCCTTGAGGCTGGGCAGGGAAAGGACAGAGGCAGTGGGGAGCTGATAACCTGAGGAGTAGCCAAGTGGAAGGCAAGGTGTCTTCTAGAAAGAGGCAGGCTCTTTATCAGCCTGTCATTTTTAGTATCAACCAATCTCTTTCTGCAACTATGGTTTTTCTACCTTTATGCTTCATGCCGGGGATGACACTAGGTAAGGCAAAGAATGAAAGAAAGAGTCTCATTTGAGGATGCTAAAAGTTGAGGTCCTGGCCTAAGGAAAAAGAAAAACAGAAGAGACAGAATTCGTTCCCCACTGCCAGAACCAAGCATTTTCATAAATATGGGGGACCCTGGGGGTAGGTGGTGTGGGGAGTGGCAATGATAGGATTCCCAGACAGGTGTGGGAAATCCTAGAGCAGATGAGGATCTATCACTTTTCTGGGGGCAGGATTGTGGGGTGAGAGGAGGGCAAAGAAAGCATAGGATCTCAGAGTCCCACCCCTGCCCCCAATTCAGGGCAAGACCAGGGACCTGAGACACCCTCATGGGCCCCCTCCTGACCCAGTATGCTGCAGGGCATCAGAATGTGTAGTTGCCCATTGTGGGTTGGGGAGCGGTGGGCATGGGTGACCAGTGGACTAGAAGAGGCCTTGAGGGGGTTACAAGGAGCTCGCAGTAGGGACCTCTGTGGACTGATGACTGGAAAGCAAATGGGGACAAGGACAGCCCTGCATGCCCTCTTAGGAGGAGCCTAGTGTGGTGGTGAGCTGCCGCCACTGCTATTTTAACAGGCTCACAGTCCCTTATCTAAAACCAGATGTGATTCAGAACTTGGAGTTCTTTGGGACTTTAGACAAAGGTGACACGGGGCACAGAAGTGCGTGATGTAACACTGTTAGTGTGGTCTGGGGCAGCCCCACGTAATGAAATACATTAATATTTCTTCAGTAAAATGTATGGGATGCCTAAAGATTACAGAGTCTCATATCCTTCAAACCAGACTGTCTTTCAGGTCAGATTTTGCTGTCAAGTTACTTTTGGTGCCAAATTTTCAAAGTCTTTCCTAGAGCAGTCCTGGAAGTCGGCCTGACTCCTTCCTTTCCCTCCTCCCCCTCCCCCAGATCCAAGTGGTCGGCAAGTTGCATCTGTCCTATCTCCTTAACACCTCTCGCGTCTGTCTCCTTCCTTTCATCTCTCCTTCTACCTCCTGGCTCAGGCCACCTTCCCCTCTCACCAGGATTATTGCAGCTACCCCCCTGGCTGACCTCCTACAACCTCCAGTTTCTCTCCCATATTGCCCTCAGAGGAGCTGCTGTAGAATGCAAACTTTTGGCCTGGCTGGGGTGTTCCATCAGGAGAGTGAAATGATTAATGAAAAATACCAGCAGAGGGCTTCCCTGGTGGCGCAGTGGTTGAGAGTCCGCCTGCCAATGCAGGGGATACGGGTTCGTGCCCCGGTCTGGGAAAATCCCACATGCCGCAGAGCGGCTGGGCCCGTGAGCCGTGGCAGCTGAGCCGGCGCGTCCGGAGCCTGTGCTCCGCAACGGGAGAGGCCACAACGGTGAGAGGCCCACGTAGCAAAAAAAAAAACACAAAAAAAAACAAAACCCAGCAGAACTAAAGAATGTCAACTTTTCTTTAATGGCCCTGGGTACGGAAACATCTGTTTTTTGTTTTAAGTCTTTACTGAATTTGTTACAATATTGCCTCCGTTTTTTGTTTTTGGTTTTTTGGCGGAGGGGCATGTGGGATTCCAGCTGCCCGACCAGGGATTGAACCCGAACCCCCTGCATTGGAAGGTGAAGTCTTAACCACTGGACTGCCAGGGAAGTCCCTCGAAATATCTGTTTGGAGTCCACTAAGCAGGAGACGACGTGCATGTTCCCAGATAGAGGTACGGGTAGCTCAGGACTCCCAAAGTCCCACATTAAGTTGTAAGCTGCAGTTGCTGCACAGAAAGAGGGTTCTTCTAGGTGTGAGAAGCTCCCATCTCCCATTCTCAGGAGTCTGGTTCCCTCCTGGCTCCTCCTGACTGCTCAGGCAGGAGCTGGTTATGTGCCTACCTGGTATAAGCAACTGGTACAAAACACACATCTCCCACCTGCCAGACTGCACCCCTTCTTCTGTGCCCTTCTGGGGCTCCATAACCTCTCCTGACCTGGCACCACTTCCCAATCTCTGCAGCATGCTTGCTGTCCCTTTGCCACCCAAACCACAATGCTGAGATGTGGTTGTCTAAAGAACTGGCTAAGCCCAAGAGACCTAAACAAGCAAAGCCTTTCAGCTCACAGTGTTTTGAGGTCACTGTGGCCAAATGCTAATTTCCATAAACGCTGCAAGCCTCCCAAGAAAAGGCTTATGTTGTTAACAGCAACAAATACATGCTTTGGGGGGAATGCTGCACATTGGACACTGCCTGTGAGGAAACCCTTGTGGAATTAGCCAGAAGTTCTATTGGAAAATGATGACACAGAGCAGAGGGCACTGGGTGAGAAGTACTCCTAGAACAACAATTATTGAGCACCTATTATTTCTGGCGGTCAGAACTCTGTGGTCCCTGTGTCAGGGACCTCAGGTGATGGTGGACACAGACAAGAGAGTGAGCACAGGGACCTCAGGTGATGGTGGACACAGACAAGAGAGTGAGCAAGAGAGTGATAGTACAGTGTGATAAATGAGGTGGGTTGGCTAATTTAGTCATTCATTCATCTGATGCGTACTTATTGTGCTCTCCTGATATGCTAAGGACTGGGCATTTAGTGTAGACCAGGCAGGGATTCTCACTGCCCTGCTGAAGTTTATAGTCTACCAGACATGAGAGATATACACAATGTACTAAGGAAGCATTTAGTAGAGGTGAATAAACTAATCTGGGATGGGGATGGGGGTTCTGGGATAACTTTACAAAGGACATGACTCCGGAACTGAGTCCTGAAGGATGAGCAGGAAGGAGGCAGCAAAGAAGAAGCAGGAAGGGTGTTCCAGGCAGAGGGAACTGTTTAAGCAAAGGCCTCGAAGCATGAATCAGCTTAGTGCATTTGGTAAGTGCAAGTAGTTTGGTATGACTAACACACAGAGTTTAAACTAAAGAGGGGCAAGAGATAAGGTGAGAAGCTAGTCTGACAGGCACTATTTAATCTCAAAGGGTCCTGAGTTCTGGGTTCACTTGCTTGGACTTAGCCTGAAGATAGTAGGAGATACTGGAAGAGTTTTGAGTTGGAGTGTTTATTAGTTAGGAAACAGGCTCAGCTACTATAACAAAGGCTCCAAAATAACATTGGCTTAAACAAGGTAGAAGCTTGCTTGTCACTTATGTAAAAACCCGGGTAGGTAAGCCAGAGTGGGCATGGTGGCTTCACAATCCTCATGGACCCTGGCTCCTTCCCGCCCACTGCCCGGGCATCCTTTAATATACAGCTTCCTTCTAGTGGTCCAAGAGGGCGGCTCCAGCTCCTACCATCACATCTGCATTTCAGCCAGCAGGGAAGAGTAAAGGGGCTGTGGAAGACACACTCCTTCCCTTGAAAGGCATAACCTAGAACTTTCACACATCACTGTCATTCACATTGCTCCATCCAGAATGTAGTCACGTGGCCACCACTGGCAGCCAGGGTGCTGGGAAACATAGTTTTTATTCTGGACAGACATGTACTTATCTAAAATGTAGAGGCTTTGTTACTAAAGGAAGGATGGATGCTGGGGAAAAACTAGCTGTCTTCAACAGGGAGTGTTAATCCTATTTGCCATTTGGAAAGGTGTCTCATGGGTGGAGAATGGACTAGATGGTAAGAGGTCAGAGCCAAGTGTATAATCCAAATGGTAGCTACTGAGGCTTGAACCAAGGCAGACATCTGGGGTGTGGGAGGTGGACAAAAAAGGCCTAGGGGATATTTGGAAGTTGAATGGACAGGATCTGGTGACCAGTTGACTATACTTTTAATTTACTGTACTTAAGATAGTACTGTGCCTAGCACAGTGCCTGGCACACAGTAAGTGCTTATGAGTGAATGAATATATGAGGTGAAAGGGGAGTGAATGAGTGAGTGAATGAATGAGGTGAAATAGGAGGAGTCAAGAACAACAGTAATAATAATGGCTTCAGGAACTAGTTTGAGGAATATCAATACTTAAAGGTAAATATCAAACAGTTTAAAAAATAACATACCAGTTGTAATCTGTCACTCCCCCTTTCCTGATGGGCACTCCGCCCCCCCCCACCGTGATGTCTCCAGCTGGTTCCAAAACTTTCAGTCATTTTTAGTTTTTAGTGCAGTTTCTCTCTCTCTCTCTTTTTTCCCTCTTTTTTTTGGCCGCCCCTCATGGCATGCGGGATCCCAGTCCTCCAACCAGGGATCGAACCCGCGCCCCCTGCAGTGGAAGCGTGCAGTCCTAACCACTGGAGCGCCAGGGAATTTCCTAGTTTTTAGTGCAGTCTCTTGTTTGGGGGCATTAACTTGGTTTTTCCTTTTTCAAGGTCAATCTCTGTTGGATTCAAAGTCGCAGCAGGCAGGACTGGTGGCGGGAGAGGAGATGGGCGTGCTGTGTTCTCTCTTCCTCCCTGCCCTCCGGTGGAGGAACAAGAAGGAAAAAAAGACTTGTTTCCTTTGGTGCCCCCAGCTGGCCCTGGCTGACCCCTCCGTGACTGCTTATAGCCAAGCCATGCTGCTAAAGGGCTCTGTGTCAAACAGCTTTCTCTGCCGGCAGCCTCGGGCTCCCGCCTCACGGCTCACCTCGTAGCCCCCGCCGGCCTGCTGCCCGCGGAGCTTCTACCCTCTGCAGCCCCAATCCCGGGGCCCGTGGACATGCGCAGAATCAGTCTTTCTTCCTCTTCTTGCCCAGTTGCCACCCGGTCACCTCCTTGGCCTTGTCTCTCCAGTGCCCTTTCCCTTATCTCGGTAGCACCAGGGCGGGTCGGCAGGTGCGGGGCTGAGCTGACAACTACGGGGAATGAGCGGTGAGACGCCCTCTGGTGGCACTCCGAAACGGATGAATAATTCCCTTGGCTCTGTTCTCATTATCTACCACTGTGTAATAAAGCACCCCAAACTTCACGGCATAAGCAATCAGCCCTTGATCATGCTCATGGATTCTGTGGGTCAGGAATTTAACAGGGCACCTGGGGTGCGGGGGGAAATGCTTGGGCTCTGCTTGCTATAGGCAGCCTCCAAGATGATTCCCAATGACCCCTGCCTCTGGGTCCGCAGACCCTTGTGTAGTCCCCTCCCACTTTGCATCAGGTTGGTCTGTGTGCCCAATAGCATATGGCAGAAGTGATATATGTCACTTTGGAATCTAGGTTATAAAAGATACTGTGGTTTCTGCCTCTCTCTCTTTTAAATTAATTAATTAAATTTATTTTTTATTTTTAGCCGCGTTGGGTCTTCGTTGCTGTGCGCCGGCTTTCTCTAGTTGCGTCGAGCGGGGGCTACTCTTCGTTGCGGTGCGCAGACTTCTCATTGCGGTGGCTTCTCTTGTTCCGGAGCACAGGCTCCAGGTGCACAGGCTTCAGTAGCTGTGGCTTGCCGGCTCTAGAGCTCAGGATCAATAGTTGTGCCACATGGGCTTAGTTGCTCCGCGGCATGTGGGATCTTCCCGGACCAGGGCTCGAACCCGTGTCCCCCGCATTGGCAGGCAGATTCTTAACCACTGCGCCACCGCCAGGGAAGTCTCTCCCTCTCTCCCTCTCTCCCTCTCTCCCTCTCTCCCTCTCTCCCTCTCTCCCTCTCTCCCTCTCTCCCTCTCTCCCTCTCTCCCTCTCTCCCTCTCTCCCTCTCTCCCTCTCTCCCTCTCTCCCTCCCTCCCTCTCCCTCCCTCTCCCTCCCTCTCCCTCTGTCCCTCTCTCTCTCTCCCTCCCCCCTCTCTCTCCCTCCCTCCTCCCCTCCCTCCTCCCCTCCCTCCCTCCCTTTCTCTCTCTTTTTAAAAAATTTTGATTGACCTTTTCCCAGATTTAAAAATCTCAAGTAAAAATCATACTATTTCCCCCAATGAATTATAATACAGAGCATTTCTCAGCACATCCCAATAAGGCCAACAGAAATTACTTTGAACTTGGCACACTTTTCTCCCTGGGGAAACCTGGTAATAGTGTTGAAAACACTCTGAGGCTCGGCCTCTCTTTTGGATCACTCACTCTGGGGGAAGCCAGCTGCCACGTTATGACGACACTCATATATGGAGAGGCCCATCTGGAGAGGAACTGAGGCCTCCGGCTAGCCCCAGAGGAAGACTTAGATGACTGCAGTCCTAGGCAGACCGCTTGACTGCAACTTCATGAGAGACCCTGAGTCAGAGCCGCCCAGAGGGGCTGCTCTCGGATTCCTAACTGTCAGAAACTGTGTGAGATGATAAATGTTTGTTGTTTTAAGCTGTTACACTTTGGGGGTAATTTGTTATACAGTGATAGATAACTAATACATTGCTCCATGATGTCTGGGCCCTTAGCTGGGAAGACTCAAATAGCTGTGGGCTGGAATCACGTGAAGGCTGCTTCATTCACCGGCTGGTGCCTGAGCTGGGATGACTTGAAGGCTCAGCTGGCATTGTCACCTGGAGGGCCGACCTGTGGTCTGTCCAAATGGCTTGGCTTCTCACAACAAAGTAGCTGGGCTCCGAGAGGGAATGTCTCAAGAGGGAGAGTCTACAGAGTGAGCTTTCCAAGAGACTATGGAAGAAGTTGCAAGGTTCTTTTTGGCCTCGTCTCAGAAGTCACATGGGTCACCTTCTGCTGCATTCTGTTGTTACAAGTGAGTCACCAAGACCAGCCCACATTCAAGGGGAGGGGATGTGGCTGGTCCTCCTGATGGAGGAGTGATCAGATTACACTGCAGAAGACCAAGTGGGACAACGGATACTATGGTGGCCATAGTTGGACATAGCAGCCCGAGAGGAAACAATCCATCGATCCCTGCTCTGCCCCTCAGGGAGAGAGAGACACAGCCTGTGTCCTGTGAATAGTGCTGGCTCTGCTTAAAAGGCGCTTCCTACCGAGCCCTGAGGGGAGCCAGCAATCCTCTGAGCTTGGAAGGTGGAGTACTTCCAGCCTTTTGTTCTCATCTCTGGATTCTGGTGTTAATTCTATCTTTCTGGATAAACAGAGAAGGTCCCACCTGGCACCTTGTCCCACCAAGTTGCACTACCCTTTCTTTGCCAGCCACTGCAATTAGCATTTTTTTAAAAAATATTCATTTATTTGTTTATTTGGCTGCACAGGGTCTTAGTTGCGGCATGCAGGATCTTTTTTTTTTTTTTTTTACTTGAGTCATGTGGGATCTAGTTCCTTGACCAGGGATCGAACCCCGGCCCGCTGCATTGGGAGCATGGAGTCTTAGCCCCTGGACCACCAGGGAAGTCCCTGCACTTAGCATTTTGCCTCAGTCTACCCCACACTCATCCTACTAGCTATGACCGCATTTTACAGAGGAGGGATTCATCTGGCCAAGGTCATGTAGCTGGAGGGTGGTAGAGCAGGGACTCAGTACCCTGACCCCTAAGTCCCTGCTCTAGGGACCCTGGGATTCCAAAAAGCTTACTGGGTGTTGGAGCCTTAGCTCCTGGTCTCCTCAGGGCCCTGCCAAGGATGAGGCAGGTGTGCGCAGTGTGAGACGGAAGGGTTGCCGGGAGGTGTTCAGAGAGACTTGGCTTCAAACCCCTGCCTGAGGGTGGGGGCTAGTTGTCAGGTGCACTGTTTGGATGAAAAGGGAGGAAAAGAGAGAAGGAGAATCGGCTTTTACTTTCTTCTTGGGCCTGTCCTCGGCCAGTGAGCTTTTTAGTGGCCAGAGGTGACAGCCCTGGCCTAAGACCCCTCTGTGTTTGTTGGACAAGAAGCCCCTCTCTGTCCTGGAACCTCTGGGTGGAGATCCTTCTGAGCTCATGGGGCCTGTGGATTCTGGGTCTTGGAGTGATTTCTGGCCTCGGTGAACAGGTCTCCCGCCAGTGTCCAGCCTGCCCTACCCCGCCACTTTGCTCCCTGCCGACCCCTACTTCCCATTATGCCCCACTTCCAAGTCCCCGGATGTGACAGTTCCCCGCACTTACTGCCTGCCAGGCACTGAGCTCATGTTGGGGACCCAAAGATAAACGAGATACAGCTTCTGTCCTTGGGCAGGTCAGAGTCCAGTAGAAGGAGAAACATGCAGAGTTAACTGGCAGATGTCAGGTGTCAACTGAAAAACAAAGCACACCCTAAAAATTGAGAATTATGTTTTATTCAGTGGACATACTGAGGACTAAAGCCCAGGAGACAGCCTCTCAGACAGCCCTGAGGGACTGTTTTGAAGAGGTAAGGGAGGAGACAAGATATATAGGAGTTTTGAAAAAAAAAAAACCCAGGTAGTCAGAATGTCAGAAGATTACTATTCTTTTTTTTTTTTTTAATATCTATTTATTTATTTGGCTGTGCCGGGTCTTAGTTGCAGCATGCGGGATCTAGTTACCTGACCGGGGATCGAACCCCGGCACGCTGCATTGGGAGCATGGAGTCTTAGCCCCTGGACCACCAGGGAAGTCCCAAGATTACTGTTAATTAAAGAAAAACCAGACATCTCAAGTTAATGAATTTAACACTTTTCTCTGCATGGGAAGAGACAAGAGTCTGGGCTTATTGGCATCATCCTCGTGATATGCCTCTTAGCTATCTAGGGCCAGGATCCTGTTTTTCTCCATCCTGAATCCCCTCAGGGTACGTGGTTGGGGCAGTTGCAGTGGCCGATGGCTTGATGGCCACAACATCCTTTGTTTATTGGAATGGCAGGTGACATTCTTTGTCCACACAGTTTGCAGGGCACACTGAAAAAGGGTAAGACTCATACCGAGGTGAGACTGCTTCACTCAGCAATAAAAAGGAACGAAATATTGATACACACAACAGGGATGCGTCGCACAATCATGTGGAACACAAGAAGCCAGACACAGAGTACAGACTGCCCGATTCCATGTCATGAAGTTCTAGACCAGACACAACTGTGGATTATGTGTTGATAGAAATAAGATCAGCAGTTGCGAGGAGGGGGGATCGACTGGGAAGAGGCATGGGGCGATGGCTGTTCTGAGGAATGTTCTGAGGACGAGGAATGAGGGTGAGGGGCAATGTGCGGTGATGGAAATGTTTTACACCTTGATAGGAGTGTGAGTTTCATGAGAATATTCGATTGTTAAAACTGATCAAACCTAAGACCTGTGAGTTTCATTATATGGAAATTATACCTGTGAGGAGCAGCCTTCAAAATAGCTCCCAGTGACCCCCACCTTGGGTATGCACACAACCTGCCACATTGTAGCAGGTTGGTCTGTGTGGTGAATAGAATATGGCAGAAGTGATGACGTGCCACTTTTGAGATTAGATTACAAAGTATGCTAAGATTCTGTTTGGGGCTCTGTCCCTATAATCACTTCATCTGCCAAGTGTTGAGCATCCCTGTGGAGAAATGCACAAGGCAAGGAGCCAAAGCTTCCTGGCTCTGTGAGTGGATTTTTCAGCCTTGGTTAAAGCCTTCAGATATCCGCAGCCTTGGCTGACCACAAACTCATGAAAGACCCTGAGCCAGGCCACCTAGCTAGGCTGCCTCCTGATTCCTGACCCTCAGAAACTGTGTGAAATAATAAATGCTTGTTGTTTGAAACCATTATGTTTTGGGAGTTTTTTGTTTTGCAGCTGTAAATGACAAATACGATATTTTGATACACTAAGCGTGGGGAAAACATCTTCTAAGGGCGCCTGACCCAGATGGCTTTCCCAGAGACCTTCAAGTGCTTGCTGTGACTCAGACTTCTGGGCTCCATCTCCACGATGGGGAAATGAGAGGGCTGAGCTCTGTCTAGACGTCAGGAACTGGCGTCTCCGAAATAGCCACAGCCTCCACCCATGCCCACAGCAGGAGCCAGCTGCACACAGCGCCCAGGCCCACACATGCAGAGCAGAGAGGACTCCAGAAATGCTCCCCCCACCCCGCCGATGTGCACCTACCTGCAGGAATCCACTCGGGGCTCAGAAGCTAATAACAGCTACAATTTTTAGAACACTTCGTATGTGTCAGGTGATGTGCAAAGCATTTTGTGTGCATCTTTTAACTTACTCTTCCCAACAACCATCTGAAGAAGATATTACTAAACCTATTTTACAGTGGCGAAAACGGAGGTTCAGAACACTCAAGCAAATTGCCAGGGTCATAGAGCTACTAGGGTGTGACAGCTCTAGATTTAACTCCAGATTTGTCTAGTTCCCAAACTGGGAGGCGGGGAAGCAGCAGCCCCCGACCTGAAAATACTTTTCTCATCTATTGCCTGTAAGAACAAGCCACACATTCTTCCATCAGACAAAAGAGCACAATCTCAACCCAGATTCCCCAGGGCAATGATGTCAAGAGACTGCGGAGGATATCTGAGTCACCAAGAGTCTCAGAGGTCATGGGAGTCACAGAGGAGGGAATGGAGACCCAGAGAGGAAAGTGACTTTTCCAAGGGCTCCTGCCCAGTGCTCTTTTTTTAAAAAAAATAAATTTATTTTATTTATTTATTTTGGCTGCGATGGGTCTTTGTTGCTGCCCTCAGGTTTTCTCTAGTTGTGGTGAGCGGGAGCTAGTCTTCGTTGCGGTGCCCGGGCTTCTCACTGAGGTGGCTTCTCTTGTTGTGGAGCACGGGCTCTAGGCACGTGGGCTTCAGTAGTTGCAGCACACAGGCTCAGTAGTTGTGGCTAGCGGGCTCTAGAGCGCAGGCTCAGTAGTTGTGGTGCACAGGCTTAGTCGCTCTGCGGCATGTGGGATCTTCCCGGACCAGGGCTTGAACCCGTGTCCCCTGCATTGGCAGGCAGATTCTTAACCACTGCACCACCAGGGAAACCCACTGCCCAGTGCTCTTTGCACCAAACTGCCCTGTCCCTGCCACACAGGAGGGGAATGGTTGCCACATGGGGGAAGCACATTGGGGTAAAGTGTAGCTTTGGGGTGGGGGAAGGAGAGAAAAAGGGAAGCCAAGGTAACAACAACAAAATGGAGATGTCATAATTTTGTCTTGGGTCATCCCCACCGTGGCTAGGGTCTACATTAACCAGAATCACAGATGGACTCATTGAAAGTCTAGGCAGCCCCTGAAGACATCACAGAAAAGCTCCAAGAACAGGGCCTGGACCGTGGCAGCACCTGATGAAAAGCACTGCGCCATCATTTGCTGTGACCCCGAGTCGCCTCATTCACTCATTCAATAAATATTTATCGACTATCTGCTTTGGGCTAAGTTCTGTTTTAGGAGCTTGGGATATTTCAGTGAACACGAGATCCTTGCCCTTATGAAGCTTAAAGTACACAGATTTAATATATAAATTCTAAAGTATATTCTAGAAAGTGAAAGGTGTGTAAAAGAAGAAAAAGTAAGGAGGGGTAAGAGGACCAAGAGTGACAACAGTGTGTGTGGAGGGGGTGGGGTGAAATCTTTAAAAGGGTGATCAGGGAGGCCTCCTTGAGAAGGCTTCATCTGAACTTTCAAAAACGTGAAGGGGGTGAGGGTGTGCCACACCCAGAGTGGACCATCTGGATATCGGGAGGAAACGCGTTCCAGGCGGAATACGCCCTGATGTATTTGGGGTGAAGGGGAATCATGTCTGCAACTTAAGACAGTTCCAAGAAAATAAATTATATGGATAGATAGAAATAGATATATAATATGTATGTGTGTATTTACATATGTAAATATAGTTGTATTTAGAGAAAAAGAATGATAAAGCAGTGTTAAAATGTTAACATTTGGGGAATCTGGGTGAAGAGGATATACAATTTTTAGAAATTTTCTGTATGAAATTCCAAAATAAAATATATTTTTAAAGAGATTTATATTATTTAAAGAGGAAAAAAAAAGCATTCCAGGCAGAGGGAGCAGCTTGTGCAAAAAGATCCTTAGATGAGGGCTTCCCTGGTGGCGCAGTGGTTAAGAGTCCGCCTGCCGATGCAGGGGGCGCGGGTTCGTGCCTGGTGTGGGAGGATCCCACATGCCGCGGAGCGGCTGGGCCCGTGAGCCATGGCCGCTGAGCCTGCGCGTCCGGAGCCTGTGCTCCGCAACGGGAGAGGCCACAACAGTGAGAGGCCCGCGTACCACAACAAAAAAACAAACAAAAAAGACCCTTAGATGAGAGGGTGCCTGGTTTGTGAAGGAGACACTCAGGGCACTGGCAAAGGAAATACAGATGGAACCCAGCTTATGATGGTTCGACTTACAATTTTTCAAATTTATGGTGGTGTGAGAGCGATACGCATTCAGTAGCAACGGTACTTTGAATTTTGATCTTTTCCCAGGCTATCAATGTGCGGTACAATACTCTCTTGTGATGCTGGGCAGTGGCAGCTGCAGCTCCAGGTCAGCCACGTGGTCCCCAGGGTAAACCATACATACACTTACCGCCATTCTGTACCCACACAATCATTCTGTTTTTCACTGTC
Source organism: Tursiops truncatus (assembly GCF_011762595.2). Lineage (NCBI taxonomy): Eukaryota > Metazoa > Chordata > Mammalia > Artiodactyla > Delphinidae > Tursiops > Tursiops truncatus. The sequence goes on along the minus strand of NC_047034.1, from coordinate 157,898,485 downwards.
AGTACAGTGTTCAATAAATTGCATGAGGTATTCAACACTTGTGTTAGATGGTTTTGCCCAACTGTAGGCTAATGTCAGTGTTCTGAGCATGTTAAAGTAGGCTGGGCTAAACTATGATGTTTGGTGGGTTGGGTGTATTAAATGCATTTTCAGCTTATGATATTTTCAACTTATGATGGGTTTATTGGAATGTAACCCATCCTAAGTTGAGGAAGAGCTGTAAAGGGAATGCATCGGTGTTTATTACTTGCCTAGAATGCATCCTCATTCTTCAGGTAATAACACCCACTTTTCCTTTGAGGAACTTCCCCTTCCCCACTCTCCTTCTGTACTCATCCCATCTCCCAACTTGGCTGGAGATGCAGGTCCGGCCGATCAGAGAAGTGCACATCAAGCAACAGGGCCAAGGAGACAGAGTCCCGGGGTCCAGGGCTGGCGGATGTGGTGAGAGCCTGCCTGAGGAGGAAGCCAACTCCATGGAAGGCCCAGCTGAGACTTGAAGCAAAGTCAGAGTCTCAACTTTTACCCCTTGGTGGCTTAGTTACATGAGGCAACAAATTCCCTTCTTGCTTGAGCCAGTTTGAGTTCGATTTTCTCTTAATCGCAACAAAAAACGTGTTGACTGATCCCAAGTGTTAAGGTCAGCCTCTCTGAGGAATGGACATTTAGGCAGAGACCTGAAGGATGAGCAGCAGTTGGTCGGATGAAGAGGCAGGGAAAGCATTCCAGGAAGCGGGACCGGCAAATGCAAAGGCCCCAGGAAAGGAAAGGGCAGTGAAGGTTTGAGGAGCTGCAGAAAGGTCCAGATGGTGGTGGCAGGTAGAGTGAGGAACCTGGAACTTGGTCCCTGATGGAGGGTCTCACAGGTTTTGTTAAGGATCTGGGACGTTCTCCCAAGAGCCATGGGAAGCCATTGCAGAGTTTAAAATGGGGATTGACTTAACTTGCATTTGACATTGTTTGTATTTTAATAAGAACACTGGTGGCAGTGTGGGACTAGATTGGCAGGAGGTAAAAGTAATGAAGGGGGATCCCTTAGAAAATTATTGCAGACCTCCAGGCTAGAGATGATGACAATTTAGAGTGGGGCTACGGCTATACAGAGATTGGTTGGATTTTGTGGTGCTAGGCCCCAAAGATGCCCCCCAATGAACCGTGCCTCCCAATAGTCATGCCTTGTGTAGTCTCATCCCACATTGACTCTGGGACAGCTCTGTGACCCACTTTGACCAGTAGAATGCAGAGGAAGTGACACTGTGCCTTTCAAAGGCAGGAGGTCTCCTGTCCATGCTATAGAGGACTCTGCTATGTGGTCTCTGTGAAGGGGTTTAGCCAAAGGACACAGGGCCTCTCACGGACACCAGGCAGGGCAGGAACCCTCAGAGACAGAGGCAAACACTCTCTGCCTCCCTCTGGAGAAGATTCCACTGACCCTGGCTCTGACCGGTCACCTGACCACAGTCTCTGTGTCTCTGACTGGTCAGTTAACTGGAGGCCTATGGACGCTGTGTGGTTCTATTGGCAGTGGGGCAGGGGAGCAGGATCCCTGAGGTACAGACACGGCTGCCTGTCTCTACTCCACCCTGGGGTGAGTGAGCAGTTTTCAAAGGGAGAACATGACACTACAGCAGTTTAGAAAGAGGCCCAGCTTGGGGCAGGCTTCCATGACTCAGTGCTCAGCACACTGGCTCTGCCCCCGTGAAATCCCCTGGGGTTGGAATGGAATTCCACCACCCATCCCCTCACACTGCATGCACTCTCTTCCTGAGCCTCTGCCTCCTGCTGGGTGTTCCTCAGCTCAGGTCCCAAAACCTCCCTGTGGGGCTGCTTCTCCCATCCTGTCCCAGCAGTATCACTCTGACACATTTCTGAATTCTCTCCTCTGGGCCCCTGCACCCCCAGCTCAGGGTCATAATACTAGCAGCTACTACTTAGAATGCATTTACTAATGTGACGTGCCAGGCACCAGGCAAGAGCTTTTACATGCTCATGAATTCCTTACACCAATTCTAGGAAGTAGGTACTCTTACTATGTCCATTTTACAGATGAATAAAGTGAGGCTCACACGAGATAAGTAACTTTGCCAAGGTCACACAGCCGGTGAGTGTGGCCCCAGAAGATGGAGTAAAGCTTATATACCCATGAAATTTGTTCTCTTGTTATCTAGAAACTGTACAGCCATTCGGCTAGCCCAGGTTGGTTTTTGCCCCGCCCTACTTCCCTGCCAGAGAGGGGATGGGGGTAAGAGCCTGATGCCCTTTTTCAAGGGTACACAGCTTTGACCTCTTTACCTGCTGTGCTTCAAGTTCGTTTAGGGCAAGGGTTCTCAAAGTGGGGTTCCTGGGCCAGAGCATCAGCATCACCTGGGAACTTGTCAGAATGCATATTCTCAGGCCTACCCAGACTTACTGAATCAGAAACTCTAGGGTGGGGTCCGGAGATCTGTCATTTAGCAAGCCTTCCAGGTGCTTCTGATGCACACTCATTTGAGAATCATTGGAGAAAGCAGAAGATCAACACGTTTTTCCATTCTACGCCCAGGTGGCTCTGGCGACAGCAGCTGGCCAAGGTGAGAATTTTCATTCGAGTATTTTTTATTTTTTTATTCGGTTGTTGTTGTTGTTGTTTTCTCAACACATTTGTCAGAGATGACTCAGGGTTGGCGAGAGATAGTGTGTGAATTCCTTAATTGTCACACCTTATTATTATTTTTTCACATATGTGTTCGGCCTAAAAGAGAGTGAAAATAAATATAAAGAAATCCAAAGTACCAAATGCAGTATCTTAGCATCCTGTCTGTCTAGGGAATGGTTGCAACCATAATTCCACACTCAGTCGACACACTCAAGCTTTGCCTTCTTGGTGCCCGGTCCCGGGCTGGGCTCTGAGGCACAGACTGGGCCTCTGTCCTGCCTGCTTCTGTGTCAGGGGACACAGACACCTCACTAATAACTAGAATTGGGGGGTTCCAAGGGCTGTGGTTCAGGGTCTGCTCCAACACGACTCTGGACTGCAGCATTTCAAGTTCCTCACCAGCACACAGCCCTGAGTTTGGGTCTAGGCTCTACCACCTACCAGCTGTGTGACCTTAGGCAAATCACTCAGCCTCCCTGGGCCTCAGGTTCTTCCACTGTGAGACGAGAGTAATAATTCCCACCTTGCAGGCTTGCTGTGAGGTTGGAGGAAATGTATGTAGCATAATGGTGCCCCTCACTAGCTGTGTAACCTTGAGCAGGTGTGTTAGTCTCTCTACCTTGCTTCCTGCTCTGTAATACCAATAGCACGAATCTCATAGGGTTGTTGTGAGGTTAAAGGTTATATAAATCAAGGCTGCCAAATAGTAAATACTCTGGCAATGTTAGCTGCTCTTGTTATTATTAAGCACACAATACAGTGCCTGGAGCACAGTAGATGCTCAGTAAATGGTGGCTGCTGTTAGTGCTTACTTTCCATCTTAATGTGAAGACAGGTCTAACCTAACAGTGCCTAATGCTGCTTTCACCTTCTGGTTTCTGGTTACTTCAGGGTCTCCATCTCACTGACGCCTTCAGGGAGTTTGCAGTGCTGACTTGGGGTTGGTGCCTTTTCTGCCAATCCATCTTGTGTCTGACTCTGAATTCCAGCCTCTCTCAGGTCTTCCTGCTGTTTGCACTTGGCTTGATCTTGAGGTAGGAGGTAGATGGGCTCCAGGCTAGACATTTACAACTGGCCTCCTGTTCACACTACCTGGGAAGAGAAGAAGATGGGCTCCAGGCTAGACATTCACTACCAGCCCCCTGTTTACATTTCCTGAAGCAAGAGACAAACGGGCTCCAGGACTACGTATTTATGACCAGACTCGTGTCCGTATTTCAAGATCTGCACCTCGATATAAAACCAGCCACAGAAATAGGGTAAATAACCAGACGGGACATTTTTATGGCAGGGACAGAGTGGGACTAAACCCTGTTAAAAGATCAATAGGTCATACATTTCCCACCCTTGGGCCAAGGGAAACATTGCACATGCACAGAAAGGCTCCTTGGGGGTCAAAAAGGAGGGGCCACCACCCCATAACCTGTGACGCTAAGGCCATCCCATAGGCCTCTGGGCTGTAATCCATCTTGGAAAAAAGCTGCGCACACATGTTGGAGAGGGTCCTAAGGCAAGTCAGGTGTGGAAAACGAAACCAGATAATTGGCCAAAGGTAAACAAAGACCCGGAAGATCTGCCCTATATAAAAGACTTCACCGCCTCCTTACTGCACTCCTCCCCATTAGGGAGGACGCCCACACCCTTGCTCTCCGGGTGTGCATCTCTGCCTTGCTTCTGTCGTAACTAAACAAACTGTGCTCTCCCACTTTTTGTTGCGCTATGTGTCTAATGATAAACTTTGTACCTGTTTTTACAGTTTTTGCCTCCGTGAGAAATGCATTTTTCACTGGGTGCAAGAGCCATGACGTGTGGTGGCTAGGATTCCTGCTTTCCATCCAGGCTACCCAGGTTCAATTCCTGGGCAGGGAATTAAGATCTTGCTTCATGCCACCACTCACTGCTGCCTCTCTGAGATCAATCTCAGCATTCTTTGTTCTGGAGTCATGCCCTCTTCCTGGGACCCATCTCAAAAGCATAATGTCAGTCAGACGTTAGTTAAGTTAAGTCCCAGCTCTGTTACTCACCAGACAAAGGATTTAATCACAATTTTCTCATCTGTAAAATGGGACTAATGATGCCTATCTTGCAGGGTTGTCTAAAGATTAATTGCAATCATGCATTCAGCATGATGCCTGTCATACAGTGGGTGGTCAAAAAATGTTTGTTTACTTCTCTGTCACCTCTCCCTATGGAGTAAATCCCATAATCCTTCTGAACTGGTTTCTTTACTTTCTTCTTTACTATTTTGACTTTATTGGGGGTGGGAGGAAGCAACAATGTACCAGACTAAAGACATCTTCCTGTCTCCTTTGCAGCTAGGTGGCGCCATGTATCTATGTTTTGGCCAATGATATGAAAGGAAGTATTGGGTGCTGGTATGGTGTGAATTGTGTCCCCCCAAAAGATGAGTTGAAGTTCTAACCCCCAGTATCACAGACTATGACTCTATTTGGAAATAAGGTCTTTATGCAAGTAATCTGGTTAAAATGAGATCATTCGGGTGGGCCCTAATCCAATACGACTGAAGTCCTTATTAAAAGGGGTAATTTGGTCACAGAGACCGACATGTATACATAGAAGATGATGTGAAGACACAGGGAGAAGAAGATGGCCGTGTGACCGGAATGATACATCTACAAGCTAAGGAATGTCAAGGATTGCCAGTGGACACCAGAAGCTAGAAGGGGCAAGGAAGGATTCTCCCCTAGAATTATCAGAGAGAGCATGGCACTGCCAACACCTTGATTTTGGAATTCTAGCCTCCAGCACTGTGAGACAATATATTATTTTAAGCCACCCAGTGTTTGGTACTTTGTTATGGCAACCCTGGGAAATTAACACGTGTGGAATCTGGGGGTGGCTGCTTTCTCCTCCCTGGAACGTGCAGGGTTGGTGTTTAAAATATTTAGCAATCAGTATGAAGATGGGCACTGATCAATCAGAAAGGACGCTGGCCGTGAACAATTTTTCTGGTCACACTTGTGTGTACTGGTTAAATATTAGCTCTAAGAATGTGGCTGGAGCTCTTGCAGCCATTTTGGACTATGAGGCTAGAAGCCAGTCAGTGAGGATGGCAGAGTTGAAAGAGAGGAGGCACCTTGGTTCCTGATGACCTTGTGGAGCTGCCATACCAGATTTGGACAGCCTCCCTCCAGTGTTATACTACATACATAGCAGAGTAAACCTGTTTGTTTATGGCTCTATTACTTTTGACTTTTCTGTTTTCCTCAGCCAAACCTAAATTTAACAGATATCCAATCTTGCAAAGTACTGTGAAGCCCAAATAAATGATGAACAGGAAAGTATTTTACAAACCCTCCAGTTCTATGCACACGTAAGGCATTTTTGTTATTGCAGTGTTTGTGGCTACACTTATGATTAATTTAAGAATAGGTTGGGGCTTCCCTGGTGGCACAGTGGTTGAGAGTCTGCCTGCCTATGCAGGGGACACGGTTCGTGCCCCGGTCCGGGAAGATCCCACATGCCGTGGAGCGGCTGGGCCCGTGAGCCATGGCCACTGAGTCTGTGCGTCCAGAGCCTGTGCTCCGCAACGGGAGAGGCCACAACAGTGAGAGGCCCGCGTAACGCAAAAAAAAAAAAAAAAAAAAAAGAATAGGTTGAAATTGACAGATATGATCCTGGTCAAAGATCAAAGGCTCTTTGTCCTGCTTCAGCAACATGTTTTTGAGGGCTCTGCATGGCATCCATCGATAACAGTGGCATGAGAGACCAGCAGGAGAGGGGCCACCAGACTTTGGGCTGGATGCCAACAGGATGACTTTTTTTGAGCTGGGGCCTGAATGCGCAGCTACTGGTTGGCAGTTAAGCATGAAGGTTAAGGGTCAGGACAGATGGGTTTAAATCTGAGCTCCACCCTTACTTGCTGTGTGACCCTGGGTAAGGTACTGAACTTCTCTGAATCTCAGATTCCTTATCTGTAAAATGGGGATAATTATAGCCCTATGACATAGGGTTGTCATGGAGTTTCAGTGACATCACATACCCAGTAGGGAAAAAGATAAATCCACAGCTTATTTGTATCCAGTCCAGGAGACAGATTTTTCTGCTCTGACTACCAACCCTTGACAAATTACAAATGGACAGATTGGATGATGGTTTGTTTCTTTTTACCTTTATCGATTCATTCAGTTAGCATACTGAATGTGCCTATTATGTGCCTACTATGTACCAGGTAATGAAAAGAGCTAGTGAGGCAGACTTAGACCATGGCATCCAAATAAAGGCAGCTCAAAGAATGACTTAAAGAAAAGTATAGCCAGTTTGTTTGGGTGCCTCTCCCATCCTCTTACTATCATCTTTTCTTGAGGGCTCCCTTTGAGGTTTCTGCCATGGCCATCCTTATCTACCCCCTCCCATTCAGTAGATGCTTATTCTTAGGAGGACTTCAGTCATTAATTCACACTATGGTGCAAATGACTACAGATCTCTCAAAGAATGGATCTCAAATGACACCTCCTGTGAAGGTGACTGCCTACTGAAAGTCTGTTCCTAGCATAGAAGAAGAGCCCAGAGAAATCATTCAGTCTGAGCCCTCTCAGTTCACAGGTGGAAATCAGGCCAGGCAGATGTGACCCTGGTCTCAGCAGGATGATCCAACAAAGGACTTCCAGCAGTTATGTGGCCAGGCTGGGTGGGGAGCAGAAAATGGCTCTTGCAGACTCCATGGTCACTGCTCTATACCATCTGTGTGCTAAAGATGCTTTGATTAGGTTGTGCAGGGTGCCCTAGGGAGATACTGATGCAGAACAAGAAGTGCCTCTGGCTTTCAAGAAGCCTACAGCCTGACAGGGGACATGAGCACATATGTAAGGCCAAAAGCTCTTTGGTCCCACTGGTTTGAAATGCTGCCTTCATTGTGACCAAATTCTCCAATATGCACAAGACTGTTCTAAACTCTGTTCTGTTCTAGCACTGTCTTTTCCTGCACCAGCACCATGATGTTTTAAAGACCATAGCTTTATAAAATATCTTGATGTATTGTAGAAGACGTCCTCTTCTTTTTCAAGAATGTCTTGGCTGTTCTTGTACAATTACTGTTTCAGATGAACTTTTGTATTAGCTTTTGAGTAGCATAGATATTGAATCTTCCTCAGCACTCTTTTTTAAAAAAATAATAAATTTATTTATTTATTTATTTTTGGCTGCGTTGGGTCTTCGTTGCTGCGTGAGGTCTTTCTCTAGTTGCGGCGAGCAGGGGCTACTCTTCGTTGTGGTGCACAGGCTTATCATTGGGTGGCTTCTCTTGTTGCAGAGCATGGGCTCTAGGCACGTGGCCTTCAGTAGTTGTGGCATGAGGACTGAGTAGTTGTGGCATGCGGGCTGAGTAGTTGTGGCATGCGGGCTTACTTGCTCAGCGGTATGGGATCTTCCGGGACCAGGGCTCGAACCCATGTCCCCTGCATTGGCAGGCAGATTCTTAACCACTGCGCCACCAGAGAAGTCCCAGTACTCTTGTTTATGCCAGGCCCTGGGTGTTCTGAGGAGCCAGGCACTCAGTTGCTGCCCTTGGGAGCTCAGACTAGCTGGGAAGTGTAACCAAACAAGAAGTGTAAAGCAACAACAGGAATCTCAAGCTACGGGTAACAAAAGCCAAAAGAGTGAGGAGTCCACACAGATGTAAGTGCTGTGAGTTCCATTGTTCCTCTGGCTAGGGAAGTCATGGGAAGCTCAACAGGGGAGATGACATACTGGACTTTGATGAATGTGCAGGAGCAGGAGTTCAATAGGTATAAAAGAGAAGAAACGCTTTGAGTTGAGGAAGTCAGAGAACGCTTCTTGGAGAGGGAGACATTTTATTTGAGAGGTAAGAGTTTGCCAGATCCAGAAGATGGGATGAAGGGAGGGATTGCCCTGAGCTGGGAAAGTCACAAGAAGGATCTTTGAAGACACTTCATCTGGGTTTTGAGTTGGAGGATGCTGGAAGAGGCAATTAAATAAAAATGATTTTATTAGAAAAGTAAAACAAGGAGATGACATTTGACCTGGGCTTCCTGGGATGAGTGGGCAATTCACCAGATCAGAGAGGAGAGGCACCGTCGAGCTGAGGTAGTCACAGAAAAGGCTTCCCAGAGCAAATAAAAAACCTCCTGGCTTCCTGCCCATTCTCCAAGATCTAATATCCAGGAGCTAAGCGTCCCACCGCGTAGACGCTCGGGGTTCTGAGCTAGCAGGCCTGCAGTTGAGATTTCCCAGCGTAGGGTAGCGGCAGAGGCGTCTCTGTAGGACTGAGGATCACGTTTGCGGAGCCGGCTAGCAGGGTTGAATGCTTTATGTCGGAATCGACCAATGGGATGGTGGCACCCAGTTGCCAGGGCTACGGAGGGGGGGCCGAGCGGAGGAGGGGCCTGAGCGCCAGGGGCGGGGTCTGGGGGGGCTTATATAAGTGAGCGCCGGGCGAAAGGCGGGGCGTGGCGTCGGTGGCTGCCGGGCGGGAGGGCGGTAGGCCGCGGGGCCCAAGCCGGAGGAAGCTAGCGAGCGGAGGCGCGGAGGTGCCGTTTCACTCGCTGGGGGGACCTATGGGTCGAAGCCGTGTAAATGCGTTTTAAGGCGAGTGCGGGGGAGAGGCTTGGGGAGCCTCGGGAGCGGTAGTTCTGGGCTCCAGTGCTGACCTGCTCCCTGGCCCCTCTTGTCTCCTCTCAGCAGGGGCCTCGGCTCCGCAGCTGCCACTCCTCCTCGGGGTGCTGCACAAGTTTCGAGGTCACCGGCGACCCCCCCTAGCAGCGTGCCTGACTCTGGCCCCGCGAAGGAGCACGGGGCTTGGTAAGGGGGTTTGGGGGGGCGGCACCTCGGCCCTGCACTCAGGAGGGCTCACCCGGACAGAACCTCAGCCTTCAGTTCTTGCCCGGGAGCCCTCGGCCATCACCCACCACGTGGAGCCCCCACGCACGCTTACCGTCCTAGCACGTCAGGACCAGCCCGGCCCCTCTTTACAAACGGTTAAACTGAGGCTCCGAGAGGGGACGGGGCGTACCCAGGGTCACGCAGCAGAGAGCGGACTCGAACCTCAGCTCTCAGGCTGAGACTCCTTGGTGGGACCACCTGCAGCCACTTCAGGTGGGCGTGGTCAGGATGGGGGGGGGTCACCTGGAAACTTCCCCACTCGGCTTTCCTGCTCTTTCTCTCTCATTCTTTCCCTTTAAACCCAAACCCTAATTTCAGAACTGGAAAGGGTCTCCAAAACAATGCATCCATTTTACAGATGGGGAAACTGAGGCTCGGAGAGGCAGTGACATCTAGGCAGATAATGCCTTGTCCCAGTCCAGGATTCCTGATCGTCCTTCTCCTTCACTCCTCCCAGTGAACCTAAGCTCCCCAGGCTTGTGCTGGGGGCAGGGTGTGACAGGAGTGGGCGCCCTGGCCTGGGGAGGTGAGGGGTGCAGCTGACACCAGCCCCCCAGCGGCCCCCTCACTCTCCTCCAGCAGTGTGTTGCATACTTTCTAAGGCGCCGGAGGCAGCGGCAGCTCCATCCAGCCCATCGGCTCCTCCTCGGCATGGCTGGCTGCCTGAGTGAAGCGGACTTCGTGATGGTGGAGGAGGGCTTCAGCACCCGAGACCTGCTGGAGCAGCTCACTCTGGGCACCTCACAGGCCACCACGGTGAGGGCCTGGGAGTGGGGATGGGTCTTCTGTTCTCCCAGCAGGCTCAGCTGCCTCCTAGGGCCCACATCTGATTCTTTCACTTATTTGGTATTCATTCCTTTCTGTTTGTGAGAGACGTCTCATTTTTTCTCCAAATTCCTGGTCCTTGCTCCCATACCTGCCCCTCCTGTGTTCCCTGCCTTCATGAACAACACTACCATCATCTACACAGGCCTCTAGGTCAGAAACCTGGGAGTCCTCACTGCCCCTCCCACACCTGGGCACCCCCAAACTCTGTGAATGCAGCCTCCTTGAATTACCCTTCAGTACGTTCTTCTGGGACCTCACCGTGTAGTTTAGGCCTCATCTCTCTAAAACTCTCCTAACCTTTTCCCTGCCTCATCCCACCCCTTCCAACTCTATCACAGCCCTGCTCAAAATCAGAACTCTTCGGCAGTTTCCCCCTCCCTACAGGGTCCAGGCCCCTCTGCCTTCACAGCCCCCTTCCTGGCTTTTCCCACGGTGTGTATTATGCCCCATCAGAGCTGAACTACTCTGCTCGTATTTCCCGAAGATTCCATGGGCTCCATTATCACTCCTTTGCCCAGGCTGTTCCCGCTTCCCTTCTCCCAGCCTCTCTTGCCTCTTACCTATTTCTGCTCATTACTTATTACTCATCCGTGTCACCTTTTCCTGACTGCCCCAGGCAGATTTTGTACTTTTCTTCTCCATGGCCCCCTCTGCATTTTGTAGAAACTCCTGCTTAGCATTGATTGAATGGGCTTGTAATTGCTTAAGGGGTTCTTTTGCAGGCCCAAGCATACTTAGCATACTTGCATAGGTATGCTTGGTCAGACACCAGGGGGGCATCAGTAAAAAAGTGTTGCATAAAAGGGAAACTGAGTCCCAGAAAAGGTTTAATTAATGTGGTCTCACCAATGGCCTCATATGTGTTCAACCCTCAGTAAACAGCTGTCCTCAGGCATGGGTTGCAGTAGCAGTGGGACTACTTCAAGTCTTCTTTGAACACCTAAATGCGAAAGGCAGTGGCTGTAGGCTGTGGGTCTTCAAGGAATTTATCTTTTTTTCTGGAGAAAACAGTTGTCTATATACACAGAGTTCTGATACTTTGGAAGCATGTGCAAAACGCAGTGGGAGCATTAAAGGCGGAGTTGCCTTATTGGTTTGGGGGAAGGTGGCATTTCAGCTGGAACTTGAAGGTGGATTAGGAACTTGCCAGATACATGTGGGGGAAGGATATTCTGTATGGAGGACATGGTGGGAATAAAGGCTGGGAGGTGGAAAATGATCTAGGATAGAGCTGGAGTTTGAGCTGAAGTGAGGGAAGGGACTGGAGCTGGATCACAGAGCCTCGAATGTCCTGTAGGCTTGGGGATCCCCAGAGAATTTTAGAGCAGGGTACTTGGGAGGACCGTGAATGGCACGCACTAGGAGGAAGCTGGGTGGGGTCTCATATTCACCCTTCTTGTTGTGCAGGAAGAGGTCGCTGCCTTCTTTGTGGCCGACCTGGGAGCTGTAGTGCGAAAGCACTTCTGCTTTCTGAAGTGCCTGCCGCGAGTCCGACCCTTTTACGCTGTCAAGTGCAACAACAGCCCAGGTGTGCTGAAGGTCCTGGCCGAGCTAGGACTGGGCTTCAGCTGTGCCAACAAGGTGAGCCCCTGCCCCCCACCTGCACACTGACCCTCACTGCCTACTGAACACCCACATGGCCCGGCTGCAGCTGCTGTGGGTGGACCTGGGGAAGCAGGAGTGACCTGTAATTGGCCCCTGCCCTCTGGGAAGGGCCACCACATGCAAGGGGTGTAAGGGATGAGGGTGGAATTTGCCAGCCTTGAAGTTCCACATTGGAACCACGTGTGACCCTGGGTAGGTGGGTCACCTTTTTAATGGAGATTTTCAAACTTCTTGGCATAGAGCTATATGTGATATTCTTCTAATTAAAACAAAACAAAAACACCATTTTATCATTGGTTTTATTTTTTTCTTTTATAATATTAATAACGTGTGACTGTACATTTTCTTAACTAATCCTTATAGAATTTTGTTGTTGCCAGTTCTGCTGCCTTTCTGATTTGATTAATGCTGTTGTCTTAATTCCCTCCTGCTCTCTTTAGATTTGTTTATTACTGTCATTCTCTATTCATTGAACTCCTGCAGACACTAGACAGTGTGCTAGACACTGTTCTAGGTAGGGCTGGCAATACAGTGTTGAGTAAAACAGACTCTGTTGTCCTTGAGTTGAATGCACGGCTCATCTATTTCCATTCTGTTCTTACTTGATAAGTCTTTTAGCTATAAAGGTTCCTCAGAGTACAGCTTTGGACATAGTTATTCATTCAGCAACATTTATTGAGCACCTACTGGGGGGTCAAGTACTTTTCTAGGTGGGGATTTAGCAAGTGAACAAAACAAAAGAAGTCCCTTCGTGGAGCTTGCTTTCTAAAGAACAAACAAGTGAAACAATGAAAGTCTATGGTATTTTAGATGGTAAATGCTGTGGAGAAAATTAAAGAGGGAAAGGGAAGTAGAGAAGAGACATGGATGTCGGGAAAGAGGATTGTACTTTTAGATGGTTTGGCCAGGGAAAGCGTCACTGAAATTTGAACAGAGATCTGAAGGAAGCAAAGGATCCAGGCCAGGTGGATAACCAGGGGAAGAGCATTCCAGGCAGAGGGACCAGCAAGTGCAAAGGTCCTGAGGTGGGAGCAAGCCTGTGGGCATTGGTTTGTGATATTGTTATTACAGTTATTTAAAAATGTTTAGTATGATTGTTTTGAGGGGGAATCCCTTTTAAACCCTGGTCAGCAATATAGCTGGGTGTTGTGCGGAGGATTCTAGAAAGGGATCTGGAGGAGACAGGAGGAGAGCTCATCTGGGTAGGAGGCTGGAGGGATTCCAGGTGGGAGAGAGGTGCACACCATGGTGGACGGTTGGAACGAGCAGGTTCACCTTTATCAGAGACGCATGTTAGTGTCCTTATTTGTAGGTGAGTCTCCCTCATGTCACCCGTGAAGCCCCTTTGCATCAGCTCTTGTTCTGCACACCTGGTTTCATGCATGCCCCACATAAAGCCCCGTGGAGTGCCTAGGAGAAGAGATTGCCATTTTGCAGTTGAGGAACTGGGGGTCAGCTTCACACAGCTTGCTGGTAGCAGAGCCAAGATTGCCCCCTGCAGCATGCCGGGTCTCTGCTCTGACCGAGGAGGAAGGGGACCCTTTTCCATAACCCTTGGCCTAGGGGTGAAGAACAGGACCCAACCTCACTGACTAGAGTCCTCTGCTTCCAGAAACCCAGAGGTGGGGCCCTGTGCTGGCCCTCAAGCCTCAGGACTGGCCTCCAAAGGGCAGAGTTGTGGCGTGTAGGGCTTGAAGTCGGGGGGGCGGACGTTTGCTGAGGGCTCCTGTTGTGTCATGTGCTTCGCCAAGCGTTTTCTGTACATGATCTCATTTGACTCTTGAAACAACGCTGTGAGGTAATTATTATCACCGTGATTTTGACAACAGCCCCATGAGGAAGCAGTTAGTGTATGAGGCAAGGAGGCACAGAGGTTTGAGGGATGCCCTGGGAAGGGGCCGCTTGAGTATGGCAAGGGGTCTCTGACTTTATCACTGCTGTCTTTGCCAAGATCCCTGGGGAGGGGATGGCAGAGCTGAGACCCCACCCGGTAGGTGGGATCATGTGGCCCTTGGGTGCATTTCCTGAGAGGTGGCACAGCTTTTCTTGGAAGGCCAAGGCTGCCCTCTTCTGGTTGGTTGGAGCTGGTGGCCACGCTGTACAGCACCATGCTTTGGCGGCCACTAACCTAGGGTCAGGCATGAGCTGGGACTCGGTGTACAGATATGCATCAGACAGGCTCCAGGGTCAAGAGCACCAGCCACGCCTTACACGGGGCTCTGGTCCACCCACCCACCTTCCCAACGACCTTATGTCACCTCTCCTACCCCATCCCTTGCCCTCTCTGGCTGTCTCCCTCAGCATCCTCCCATCTTAAAATGCCTTCTCTGGACACCACATCGTCCCCCAGCCCAATCCCTCGCTCCCCCTTCGTGGCCAAACTGAGTTGTCTACACTTGCCTGTCTGCAGTCACTTGTCTCTTTCCCTTAGCACCCAGTCCTTAAGCCACTGCTTCCCGACCTCCACTCATCATTCCAAGGAATCTCCTCTTGCCAACGTCCCCAGCAATCTCCAGGATCCAGTGAGCACTAGACATTCATTTTGAATTATTCAAATAATACGTTGATTCATCTGCAAAAAAAAAGTAGAACGTCAGCTTTATGTCTCCAGAGATAATCAACATTCTGAGTTCGGTGGCCACATGGTATTTGAAAAATACTTACAAATATGATCCATAGGAAACATACAAAATATCTTGTGATTTTGTAACAAAATATAAGCTGTTCATGTGGTAGGTGTTGTGCCACATAGCTTTATTTTTATTTTTTAAAATAAATTTATTTATTTATTTATTGGCTGCGTTTGGTATTCATTGCTGCACGTGGGCTTTCTCTAGTTGTGGCGAGTGGGGCTACTCTTTGTTGCAGTGCGCGGGCTTCTCCTTGGGGTGGCTTCTCTTGTTGCGGAGCACGAGCTCTAGGAGCACAGGCTTCAGTAGTTGTGGCACGTGGGCTGTAGAGCGCACGCTCAGTAGTTGTGATGCACTGCATGGGCTTAGTTGCTCCACGGCATGTGGGATCTTCCCAGACCAGGGCTCGAACCCATGTCCCTTGTATTGGCAGGTGGATTCTTAACCACTGCGCCACCAGGGAAGTCCCTTACAGTAGCTTTAAGCTCAGCAGGTTTTGGAGATGTGTCCATGTTGATGCTTTTAGACCTTGTAGGGGACACTCCTGGTTCTCCTAGCTTTTGATCTCACCATGAAAAAGTGTGTGTGTCTGTGTGTGTCTGTGTGTGTGTGTGTGTGGTGGGAACACTTAAAGTGAGATCTACCCTCACAAATTTTTAAGTGTTTAATAAGGAATTGTTAAGTATAGGCAACATGTTGTACAGCACATCTCTAGAACTGATTCCTATTGCAGAACTGACACTTTATACCCATTGAGTAGCGACTCCTCATTTGAAACATTCTTTTTTTTTTTAGTATTTTTTAATTTTTTTTTTTAATTTTTATTTATTTTATTTTTGGCTGCGTTGGATCTTTGTTGCTGCGTACGGGCTTTCTCCAGTTGCAGAGAGCGGGGGCTACTCTTCGTTGCGGTGTGCGGGCTTCTCATTGTGGTGGCTTCTCTTGTTGTGGAGCACGGGCTCTAGGCGCGCAGGCTTCAGTAGTTGTGGCGCACGGGCTTAGTTGCTCTGCAGCATGTGGGATCTTCCCAGACCAGGGCTTGAACCCGTGTCCCCTGCATTGGCAGGCGGATTCTTAACCACTGCGCCACCAGGGAAACCCTAAATTTATTTTTTTAATTTATTTTTTATTGAAGTATAGTTGAATTACAATTTTGTGTTAATTACTGTTGAACAGCAAAGTGACTCAGTTATACATATATATATTCTTCTTCATATTCTTTTCCATTATGATTTATCACAGGATACTGAATAGAGTTCCTGTGCTATACAGCAGGACCTTGTTTATCCATTCTACATATGCCAGTTTCCATCTGCTAATCCCAAACTCCCAGTCCATCCCTCTCCTCCCCCTCCCCCTTGGCAACCACCAGTCTATTCTCTATGTCCCTGATTCTATTTCTGTTTCATAGATAGGTTCATTTGTGTCATATTTTAGATTCCACATGTAAGTGATTATCATATGGCATTTGTCTTTCTCTTTCTTACTTCACTTGGTATGATAATCTCTAGTTGCATCCATTGAAACACATTCTTTTTTTTTTTTTTTTTTGCGGTACACGGGCCTCTCACTGTTGTGGCCTCTCCCGTGGTGGAGCACAGGCTCTGGACGTGCAGTCTCAGTGGCTGTGTCTCACGGGCCCAGCCGCTCCGTGGGATGTGGGATCTTCCCAGACCGGGGCACGAACCCGTGTCCCCTGCATCGGCAGGCGGACTCTCAACCACTGCACCACCAGGGAAGCCCTGAAACACATTCTTTTTAAAAACACAGGCCTAGCCTAGGATATTATGGGTTGGGTTCCAGACCACTACAGTAAAGTGAAGATCACAATAAAGTGAGTCACACAATTTTGTTGGTTTCCCGGCGCATATAAAAGTTATGCTTACACTATACTGTAGTCTATTAAGTGTGCAATAGCATTATGTCTAAAAAAATACTTGAAGTAAAATGTACATACCTTAAGTAAAAAATATTTTCTTGCTAAAAAATGCTGACCATCATCTGAGCCATCAGCGAGTCGTAATCATTTTGCTGGTGGAGGGTCTTGCCTCCATGTTGATGGCTGCCAACTGCTCAGGGCGGTGGTTGCTGAAGTGTGGGGTGGCAGTTTCTTAAGAGAAGACTCTTCCTTTCACTTGAATACCTAGAGGTCATTGTAGGGTTATTAACTGGCCTAATTTCGATATGGTTGGGTTGTTGTATGTCAGGGAATAGGGAGGCCCAAAGAGCGGGAGGGAGATGGGGAGTGGCTGAGGGGTGGAGCAGTCAGAACAGACATTTATCCATTAAGTTCACGGTACGGGCATATGGGCGTGGTTCGTGGCACCCCAAAACAACGACAATAGTAACATCAAACATCACTGATCACAGATCACCGAAACAAATACTAACACTGAAAACATCTGAAATATCACAAGAATTACCAAAATGTGACACAGAGACATGAAGTGAGCAAACACTGCTGGAAAAATGGTGCCAATAGACTTGCTTGATGCAGGGTTGCCACAAACCTTCAATTTGTAAACATCGCGATATCTGCAAAGCACAAGAGAGTGAGGCGAAATAAAATGAGGTATGCTTGTACTCAACAACACGTGCTCTTGGTTTTAAGGACTTTAGAAACATATCCAGTGAAAGTGGACGCTGCTGGGAGCCTGCTCCACCCTCCTGGGGTGCCTCTGACAGTGGAGAGGTCTCCTTCTGCACAGATGTGAATTGCAAGACAGGGTTTGCTTTGACAGGAATGGCATAAGAACCTCTGCGTTGTTCTGCCTCTTCTGGGGACGCTCTCTCCTCCCCTCGGTCCTGTACCGGCTCTTCCTGCTCTCTAGCTGGGAGAGCTCCTCTGGATTCTGGCTCAGGCTCTCTTCTCTTATAAACTCTCTGTCTTCGTAGGGGATTTCATCTCCTCCCATGGCTTCAAATACCCCTAATATGCCACCACCTCCCCTGTTTTGATCTCCAGCCCAGACCCTGTGTATCCAGGTGCTGACTTGTTGCTACACGATGCCTGGAACCCAGTGTGTTCAAATGCACTCATGATCTTCCCCTCGAGAGGGCCCCTGGGTCTGCTGGGCGAGGAGTCCCCCCCAGACATCTAACCCCACATCCCCATGTGCAGTCCCTCACCAAGCTTGCCAGCCATGCCTACAGATGTCACCACCCCCCTTTCTCTGCAGCCTGTCCTGTTTCCCAGGGAGGTTGTGACTGTCTCCCAGAATTCTCCTAGGCCCTTCCTTGGTCCATTTTCACACGGTAGCCAGAGTGACATGCATTTAGACCTTGCATTCAAAATGCCCATCTGATCATGTCCTTTTCCCTCTTGAGACCCCTCAAACTGTTTCCCACCACTGGCAGGGTCAGATATAAATCACATCAGCCTTCTTGGTCTCCCTGTTGGCTCTGCCTGCATCCCTCCAAGCTCATCGTCCCCCACCGTGGGCACCCTGCCCAGGCCACCCCAGCGTTCTCTGTTCCTCCCTCAGGCTGAGTACATTCTTGCCTCAGAACCTCTGCACAGGCCACTTCTCCTACCAGAAACATTCTTTCCTTCCCTTTCAGCCTGGCCCAGGCCTCCTATGGGGCTCAGCTTAAATTTCTTTTTTTTTTTTTAAGTTGAAGTATAGTTGATTTACAGTACTGTGTTAGCTTCAGGTGTACAGCAAAGTGGTTCAGTTATATATGTATATATTATATTCTTTTTTCAATTCTTTTCTATTATAGTTTATTATAAGATACTGAATATAGTTCCCTGTGCTATACAGTAAATCCTTGTTGTTTACCTGTTTTATATGCAGAAGTATGCATCTGTCAATCCCATCCTCCCAGTTTATTCCTCCCTCCCTTCCTTCCCCTTTGGAAGCCATAAGTTTGTTTTCTACCTCTGTGAGTCTGTTTCTGTTTTGTAAATAAACTCATTTGTATCATATTTTAGATTCTACATATAAGTGATATCATATGGTATTTGTCTTTCTCTGACTTATTTCACTTAGTATGATAATCTCTAGGTCCATTCACATTGCTGCAAATGAAAGAATTTCATTTTTATGGCTGAGTAATATTCCATTGTGTGTGTGTGTTTGTATATATATATATATATATATACACCACATCTTCTTTATCCATTCATCTGTTGATAGACACTTAGGTTGCTTCCATGTCTTGGCTATTGTAATGGTGCTGCTATGAACATTGGGGTACATGTATCTTTTCAAATTAGAGCTTTTGTCCTTTCCAGATATATGCCCAGGAGTGAGATTGCTAGATCATATGGTGACTCTATTTCCAGTTTGTTAAGGAACCTCCATACTGTTTTCCGTAGTGGCTGCACCAATTTACATTCCCACCAAAAGTGTAGGAGGGTTCCGTTTTCTCCACACCTCCTCCTCAGCTTAAATTTCTGACCTTCAGAAAACTGTCCGTCACCCCCTCACATCCAGGTTTCCCCATCCCACATTCTCTAGTATCCCGTACTTTTTCTCCATGGCTCTTATCCATTTGTAATCCTATTATTATTCAGTGTTCATTCATTCCTCCCCTTCTTTCCCATCTGCCTGAAACCTCCACAGGGTCAGAGACCCTGTCTGCTTTACTCACCACTTGTTTTCATCAGCACCTGTCTCAAAGCCTGGCAACTCAGTAGATGCTCGAGATACACTTGCCAATTCAACATCAAGGTGTCTTCTCCACTGAAGTGCTGTGGTTAAGAGCTGGTGTGCTAACGTCGGACGGTCCTGGGTTAGAATTATAGCAGTGCCACTTGTAAGCCGTGTGACTTTGGACAAGTCACTTAAGGCCTCTCTGAGCCTCTGTTTCCTGCCTCATAAGATTAATATGGCGATGAAATGAGAATGTCTATAAAATATTTAATGCAATGGCTGGCATACAGTAATCCTTTAATGAATGACAATGGTTATTATTTAAATAATTTTAATGAAAGCTAAACCACAGGTCCCCAAAGTGTTACCATTGCTGCTTCCTCTCACCTCTTGGGTGAAGCAGGGAGTGAAACCACATTTTCATAACTGCTCAGACGTGGGGTCTTTGGAAGCAAGCTGTGATGACAGCAGTTCCAGCTCTGGAGGTGGACCTTTGTGTCTCCCTCTGCTACTCACTGGCTGTGTCACCAAGGCAAGTGGGTTTCTTTGAACTCAATTTGTCCTCTGTAAAATGTGGCCGATAAATATTTCATAGGATAGTTATAGGCATTGCATGCGATAATGCACATAAATACCTCGTGCTGAAAAGTTGCTACGTTAAAATTGCAGTCTTGTTACAAACTTGGGATGGCTGAAGATGGCCCTGTGTCTCCTACCGTGCTTCCAAACTGCCACCTTCTTAATCATGGAGGGTCAGGCTTGAATTTGAAAGTTGGTTCTGCCTCCTACTTGCTCCATAGCCTCTCTGAGCATGTTTCCTTCTCTATAGAATGGAGCTAATACCATCTGGTGGCATATTGTAAGGAGTAAATAAAAGAGTGAGCCTAAAGCAAGGGTTGGAGACTTCCCTGGCGGTCCAGTGGCTAGGACCCTGTGCTTCCACTGCAGGGGGCACAGGTTTGATCCCTGGTCGGGGAGCTAAGATCCCGCAAGGTGCGCGGCGAGGCCAAATAAATAAAAATACATACATACACACATAAATAAGTAAAGCAAGGGTTGGCAAACAATGGATGGTGGGGCTTGTAGAGTTTTATTGGACCACAGCCATGCTCATTCACTTATGCATTACCTGTGGCTGCTTTGGTGCCACAAAGACATTTGAGTAGTTGTACAGAAACTATACGGCCCACAAAGCCTAAAGTATTTACTCTCTGGCCCTTCATGGAAAAAGTTTGCCAACACCTGATGTGAAGCCTCTCATTCAGTGCCTGCTTGTGGTAGGCGCTCTGTGAGCACGGTTGCTTTCGCCATCATCATCATCGTCTGGATCATTAATGCAGCAGTCAGGTGGAGCACCGTTCTGGAAAGGTGAGGAAGAGGAGGCCCTGTGGGGAGGGCCTTGCTGGAGCCGCCCAGCACCATGCCATGCACAGAGCAGGTGTCTGG
Source organism: Tursiops truncatus (assembly GCF_011762595.2). Classification (NCBI taxonomy): domain Eukaryota; kingdom Metazoa; phylum Chordata; class Mammalia; order Artiodactyla; family Delphinidae; genus Tursiops; species Tursiops truncatus. The sequence goes on along the minus strand of NC_047034.1, from coordinate 157,877,882 downwards.
ATGTTGGATGTCCTGTGTCAAAAAGACTATTGGTCTGGTGAACTTTCTAATACATCAAGTGATAGTCTCTAAACATTTAAATCTGCCAGGAAAATGTGTCAGAAACCTGTTTTCAGGGCTACCATGAATCTGTAGAGTGCCTTTGTGTGAATTAGAAAATGTATCCCTTCCTTAAGACACTTAATTGTTGTAAATAAATGTACTGATTTTGTTAGGGCAAGATGCTTTACTGTTAGGAAGTCATAATAAACATACAAATCTACCATGTATTCTCTGAACAGGACCCCTCCCTCCCTAGGATTGTGCAGTAAACCACCCACACAGCTGTACATGGCAGCCCTGCCTGTCAGTGGTGAACCAGCGTGCGTACTGACTTTTGTATACCTGTTGTCTAAAAGTGAGGCCCACTTTTTATGGACCTCCCCAGGCACAGTTATGACTTTGCCCCTCATCTGTGCTTCCTTGGCCTCCGTGGGCCCAGCAGGCTCTGGTGCTTCCTCACCACCACCTTTGGGATCCCACAGGCAGAGATGGAGTTGGTCCAGCATATTGGTGTCCCCGCCAGTAAGATCATCTACGCCAACCCCTGTAAGCAAATTGCACACATCAAGTATGCTGCCAAGCATGGCGTCCGGCTGCTGAGCTTTGACAACGAGATGGAGCTGGCAAAGGTGGTAAAAAGCCACCCCAGTGCCAAGTAAGCTGAGAAGCACTCATGTGGGAGGCTGGGCTGCGTGTGAGGGCAGAGGGAGTGGGAGGAATGGGGCCGGGGCTGAGGACCCTGCCTTGGACCCGGCCAGAGTCACAGGAGGTTGGGGCAGGCACTCCTGGACTGGACCCAGGATGCAGAGCCTGAGTAGGACAGAGGTAGAAATGATGGATTACAGGCCAGGCAGAGCAAAGCCCACGGTACTACGGAGGTCAAAGTCACGGCAGAGGAAGCAAGAGGGGGTGGTGGTTTCACAGAGGAGGTGGCATTTAAGGAGGGCCTTGAGGGGTGACCAGCATCTGGGGAGGGCATAAACAGGGTGTCAGAGTGAACTGCGTGAGCAAACGCATGGAGGCCAGAAGCAGCATGGGGCATTTGAGGGATAAGCAGAAATTTGATGTGGCTGGAACATACCATGTGCAAGGGGGGAAGGAGAAGTGAATGATGCTTGTCACGGGGCAGGGACCCCAGTGCACGTGGGCTTTGGGAGGGGTCAGGGCTGGACATCTTGCTCAGGCTGTGCCTCTCACCTGGTCACTGGACACCCTGGGGAGCCAGGTGGCGGGCCACTCTAGTTCACCCAAAGCAGCTTCCATTTTGTCTGTTTTACATATTGGGGATATCGGGGTTCTCAATAAGACTGTGTTTAAAAAATGGTCCCCCCGATACAAGAGAAGTTGGAAAAGCCTGGCTGGTGTTAAGGCTGATTCGGAGAAGTGGGGCTGCCCAGAGGAGAACTGGTGAGGTTGGGACCAGGGCAGGGGCCCCAGGGAAGGGCCCAGGGACATTTAGGGAATGGATTGGACAGGACTCAGAGGCTGACTGGCTGTGCAGGGAGAGGAAGGGGTCCAGGGGCTTGTGGGGTTGGGTAGCTCTGAGCCATGAGGGTTCACGCCTCTTGACTTAGAGAAGGCTTGGTCGGGGGTGGGGTGGGGGAGTGAGGCATGGCGCCCCCTGCAGAGGTGCCGCGTGTCTCCTCAGGATGGTTCTGTGCATTGCCACCGATGACTCCCACTCCCGGAGCCGCCTGAGCCTCAAGTTCGGAGTGTCGCTGAAATCGTGCAGACAACTGCTTGAAGATGCCAAGAGGAACCACGTAGAGGTGGTGGGTGTGAGGTGAGTGCCCAGAAGCCCCGCCATCGCCACCCACGCCCACTGCCCACTGCCTGTTTTCCCAGGACTTAATCAACTCTGTGTGAGACCTCCCTCAGGGTCTCCAAGGAGGGCCTGTCCCTGGGCCTAGAATTCTGCCATTTGAGAGCTTCCTCCCTTTGGAAAGAAGTTTTGGAGTGTCCCACTGCCCCAACCCCACAGTCTGCAGAAGGTCCTGTCCCAGGAGGTTCCAGGAGGGACCTGGCTTTGCAGGAGTTTTCCCAGCCTGAGGCCAAAGGTCATCCTGGCACACCTTGGCTGTGCCTCTTTTCTGGTAGGGGATATGGAAGAAGCAAGAACTATGACCTAACAATATAGCTTTCCTTTTTTTGGACTTAGGATGGCCAGACACTCTGCTAAATGCTTCATGGACACTGTCCCATAACTGTGGGATCTTATCCCCACTTTATAGATGGGGAAACTGAAGCACAGCTTGTCAGACTGCTGAGTGAGATGTACATCAGATCTGGCTGAATCTGGGGCCCTAGCCCTCACCCCAGAAGGCTCAGACCCAGGGGCAGCATGGAGGGATGGGGGGGGCGCCAAGTGCCAAGGGACCTTGGATCTAGTCTCCTGTCCACTCCTCACTTGCCACATGGCCCTTGGCAGCCCATTTAACCTGTTATGCCCACAGTCACTACATCTGGAAAATGGGCACAGCATCCAGTGTGCTCGGCCAAGTTGCTCCTGGCTGGGACTGAGGTGGTGGTACTTGGGCCCCTGTGTGTAAGCCGAGGCTCTTCCTCCCTTCCCAGTTTTCACATTGGCAGTGGCTGTCCTGACCCTCAGGCCTACGCTCGGTCTATCGCAGACGCCCGGCTTGTGTTTGAAATGGGTGCTGAGCTGGGCCACAGGATGCACATCCTGGACCTTGGCGGCGGCTTCCCTGGAGTGGAGGGGGCCAAAGTGAGATTCGAAGAGGTAACCCTGGGATCGCAAGTGTCACACTGGGCTGGGTGGGGGTGGGGATGGGGCAGGGAGGGTTATAATGATCCCAGGAAGCTCACTGTGAGTGGGTCCCATGTGCTACGTGCTGTGCTTAGTGCTTTACCTGGATTATTTTATTATTAACCCTGTGTTACAGCTGAGCAAACTGAGGCTCGCAGACGTTAACTTCACTTCCTGAGTCCATGGAAGAGCTGGCTGCGCACCCAGCTCTGCCTGACTCCGTCCATGCACCTATTTGAGGCTTAACCAGGCCATATTTGCATAAGTCATAAGGCTTTCTGAGGGTCTGGGTGTGCCCTATTCACCCTCCGGCGGACTGATGAGAAGTCAAGTGGGCAGGGGAAGGAAAAGCCAACCTTCTGTCCACTCCTAGTCCGTCTGTCTCCTTCCCATCTGGAAGGTGAAATCAGGAAAAACGTGTCATTGCAATCTCAACTTTAACCACTAGGGGTCGCTTTTTCTTAGTAAGTGCCTGGTCCTGGAATATTCACATCTTGGAACTGAATTTAAGAAAATAATACGTGATGGACACTAAGAATTAGCTTCAAAGATGAGCATTGCAGCATTCTTCATAACAGAAGTCCAGTGGACTTCCTTGGTCCCTATAGCACTCATGGATTGGTTAAATTATGGTATATTCTTATGGTGAAAACATTTACACACATGGGGAGGTCATTCAGTTTATTGAGTGAAACAGTTTATAAAAACATATATACTTATAGCCCTAACATGTTTATAATAAAAAAATCAGGTTTTTAGGTTTGTATAAAAAAGGAACTAAAGGAGCTACTCCAAACAGTTAACACTGATTAGGTTAATCTGGGTAATAGAATTAGGGGTGACGTTGACCTTCTTTTTCCTTCTCTGTAGTTTCTATTTAAAAAATGTGTTATTTAGCATATTGGTTATTTAGGAAAGAAAAATCCACGTCAGGGCTTCTGGAATCTGAGTACCAAGTCTTAGATTAAGAGTGTCTTTTCCCATTGTAGGGTCATTGAAGGGTGATTTACACAAGTGTGAAGGTCTTGACCCAACTCTGTCTCTGCCTACCTTCTTGTCCAGCTGTCCGTGGTTACCAGCTGGGGTAACCTGAAATCAAAGAAGCTTTCAAGAAATAGACTTGGAGCTGCAGCAAGTCTTCAGCATAAACCCCACATTTCAAACATGTAATTGTCCCCCATCCTCTCAGATTTCTTCTGTGGTCAACTCAGCCTTGGACCTGTACTTCCCGGAGGGCTGTGGTGTGGACATCCTTGCCAAGCTGGGGCGCTACTATGTGACCTCGGCCTTCACCTTGGCAGTCAGCATCATCGCCAAGAAGGAGGTTCTTCTGGAACAGCCTGGCAGGGAGGGTAGGTACCAGGTGGGCAGCGGAGCCCCATTCTTCCCTAAAGCCAGGGACAGTGGCTGGCTGAGCCGGGTCTGTTTTTAAGGGGTGGGGGAAGCTGGAAAATGGGTCCTTGCTCTAGGGAAGTTTACAATCAAGTATTCTCACCCCAAGACACTCTTTAGCATCTTTTTTTTCCTATGCATGTTTATATTTTATGAAGATTGAGATCAAAGCAACCTTAGGGAGAATAGATGCTTTATTAACCCTATTGTACAAATGAAGAAATTGAGAACCAGAGAGAATACAAGTGAATTGCTTAATTGCTAGTAAGTGGTAAAGCCTGCATTTCACCCCTTGTTTGTCTTCTCTCCAAAGTACAGGCTCTTACTCACCCTACTGCTTCTCACAACATATTGAAAGTAATTAATGACAACTTATATTTGTCTAAGCCCACTTTATAGACGACAGAATGTAGGCATGGAGAGGTTGAGTCACTAGCCCAAGGTCACACAGCTGATAAGGGGCAGTGCCAGGATTCAAGTCCAGGCTGGGCTGACTCAAGGCTTCTCTGTCCACACTGCCAACATCAGCGCTCTTCCCTGACCTTCCAGATAGATCAGTCGTCCCAGCAGCCTCTTGAGTGAGAGGTCTGACTCTGATCTTGGGGCTTTTTTCTCTGCTCTGGGACCCCCAGGCACGAGAGCCTGAGGTCAGTGTGCTCTTCCTCGGAGAGGGGTGGTGGGCTCCAGGTGGAAGGTCTTCTGTGTGTGTGTGTGTACGGATGGAATTCTGGCCTCCTTTACACATCTGGGGGATTATACTTTCTAGTCCAGCCGGGAGACCTGGCTTCTCATTCCAGCTCATGCGCTGCCCCATCGTGTGCCTCTGAGCAGGTGGCTTAACCTCTTGGGGTCTTGAGTTCGGGTGGGCTGCTCTTCTGCCTTTGCTGGGGCATTGAGGGGCTCAGATGCAGTCGGGGAGTGTGTCCTGGGCAGGGTTGCTCAGCTGCAAGGTGTTTCCAACACAGTAGTGAACCTCCTCTCACAGGAGGAGGCTGGCAACCTCATAGCTGAGGAAGGGGCAGCCCTCTTGCTTCAGTAGCTTGTCCCCTTGCTGAGCCTGCCACAGTTCCAACCCCTCATGTGCTGCTTGTGCTGCCCCGCCCCCTCCCCTCCCTGCAGAGGAAAACGGCTCCGCCCCCAAGACCATCCTGTACCAACTCAGTGAGGGCGAGTATGGAATCTTCAACTCAGTCCTGTTTGACAACACCTGCCCTACCCCCATCCTGCCGAAGGTGAGCCTACCCCACTGGGCCTGTTTTCAATTGGGTGGGTGCATTTAAATAACATTTGTGTGTGTGTATTGTTATCTAATTTAAAAAAACTAAAACATTCATTGTGGAAAACAGACAATAGGAATAAAGAACGTTATCACCCATAATTCCACCACAGAGACTCTTTGAACATTAGATTTCTTTTCAATCTTTTAAAAAATGTATTATACTTTTTTCCCATAAAGTTGGGATCATATCAATTTGTAACCTGATTTTTTTCCCACTTAATATGGGGTGTAGCTCTTTGCATGCCATTAACCAATCTTTGACAACACGCCTCTTGATGACTACATAATATTTTAGCCAATCTAACTCTAGTGATTGTCCATTTGGTTTCCTGATTTTGAGCTTTGTGGGTCTATCTTGACATCCATCTCTGATCACTGCTCTGGGATAAATTCCTAGAAGTAAAAATTCATCTTTAATGAGTTTTCCATGTTAACAAGGGAATAGGAATAGACAGAATCCTAGCCTCTGCAGAATCCAGCCCAGGGCCTCTGGCAGCTTTAGCGGGCCTTGTTAAGAGGGGAAAGGAAATCAGACACACTTGTAAGATTTTCGCATCTCCAGGCCTTTGTGTGGTCTTGCTTTGGGAAGGAAACGTAAGTGCCTAACTAGTACCTAGACCATCGTGAGCTTTCAATGTGTTTTTGTTTTTCTTTCCGTTTCCATGCTGACTAGTTTTTCCAGAGGCAATCAGATGTTAGCTCCTCTTTGTAGCTCTTCCTGCCCCTCCTCTACGGCTGGCAGAGGGAGCCCCTCTCTCCTCCAGGCGCCCCTACCCCACCCGCGACTTGATGGATATTCATTCCATAGCTGCCTAGTCTGAGTAAGCCTTCCCGACGACGTGCTCAGGAATTCAGTTTTCTACAGTGATGCACTGGCATTCCCTGCATTCCTGTGGTCTCCCACATCCTACCACACAGAGGAAGCACCAGGCCTAGGCCAGCCAAGCCCCAGGCTACACAGCAGGCAGCAGCTGCTTCCCAGTTACTCTCCCTTCCAGTCGCCCTCCCAGTCCCGGTTCTGCTCCCTTCTTTCTGTTGCAGGTGGTCCCTGGCCCAGTCCCCATTCCCTTCTCAGCTCCTCAGACGAGCAGGCAGGGCTGTAGTCCCAGCCCAGCCCCATACCTGCTCCAGGAGCTCTGGCTGACCAGTCTCTAGTTGGTGTTCCTGACTTGGGCACCAGGATGGTACTGACCCTCTCGGTGGTCTGTGCTGCTCCTCCTCTGGTGGGTGCTGAGGTTTCTTCTTCAGGCTGTCAACCGCTTAGGAGTCCTGCCACGTGACCATACCCAGGGTGGGGCCCGCGGTGTTGCCCGCGGTGTGGCCGCGGAGACAGACACCGTGTAGGTGACAGCACACATAGTCAGTTAGCTACAGTTGTGCTGGGAGTGTGTCAGAGGGACCCAGCCTGGCCAGGGGTATCTGCACTTTCTTCCCCAAGGACGGTGCCCCTCACTAGCCAGGATGGCAGCTTTGTACCCTGCTCTTCATGCCCAGGCACTTTGTTTTTGGACCTCAGGGAGAAAAACTCATATTAAACATAATCCTTGCTTCAGGGTTTTCTTCTCATCATTGGAATATGCATGGCTCCTTTTTGTTTCTTTTCTTTTCTTTTTTAAAAATTCAACAAATATTTGAGTACCCTCCACATGCAAGGCATTGTGCCGAGGTCTGCAGAAGACAGCAGGTGAGGAATAATTGCCTGTGTCTTTGAAATACAATCCTGCTGGGCAGAAACACGTGTGTGTGTGTGTGTGTGTGTGTGTGTGTGTGTGTGTGTGTGTGTGTGTGTGTGTGTGTGAGAGAGAGAGAGAGAGAGGGAGAGAGAGAGAGGGAGAGAGAGAGTAGTACACAAACTACAACCGTGTCATGAGAAAAGTACAAAAACTACAGAACAAATGTTATTGAACTTTTTTCAAAAATATTTTAGTAGTTGTCACTAAAAGATAAGGACTTAAAAAAAGAACACAGTAACATCACCAAACTAACAAATGAGCAGTTCCATAGTATCCCCTGTCGTCTAGTTAGTGTTCAGATCTCCCCTCATAAATGGTTTATATAGTTGATTTTACAGGTGAGAAAACTGAGACATAGGGTGGTGAAGCAACTGACTCAAAACTCACACAGTTGATAAAGGAATAAACTGTAGACCGTTGGGGGCAGAGTTCCTATCTTATTCATCTTTGATTACCTGTCTGCTGCCAAAGAACAAGCTCTTGACTATTGATACTTTCCTATAAAATGATGGCCTCTCTATAAAATCACCGCCTCCTTGTAAAATCTCGCCACTGTTGGGCATTTGGGCATTGCTAATTTTTGTTTATTCTTATTCATGTTTCTATGAGTACTCCCTCTGCCTAGAATGCTCTTTGTTAGTCTCTTTGTATGCTGGCTTAATGCACATGCTTAAAGTATATTCCCTTTTAAAAACTATTTTCTTTTCTTTTTTTATACATCTTTATTGGAGTATAATTGCTTCACAATGCTGTGTTAGTTTCTGTTGTACAATAAAGTGAATCAGCCATATGCATACATATATCCCCATATCCCCTCCCCCTTGAGCTTCCCTCCCACTCTCCCTATCCCACCCCTCTAGGTCGTTGCAAAGCACTGAGCTGATCTTCCTGTGCTATGCGGCTGCTTCCCACTAGCCATCCATTTAACACTTGGTAGTGTATATATGTCTATGCTTCTCTCACTTTGCCCCAGCTTCCCCCTCCCCCACCCCCGTCTCTGGAATAGGACTACCGGGTAAAATGATTTGAGCATTTTTATGCCTCTTGATACATATTGTCAGATTGTTTTCCTCAAAGCTTGGACCAATATTTATTGTTACCATTTGTACCATTTCACAATAAGCTCACCAGCATTATGTGCTGTGACCATTTTCTTTTTATTTAAAAAATTAAAAAAGTTTTTGGCTGTGTTGGGTCTTTGTTGCCGTGCGGGCTTTCTCTAGTTGCAGCGAGCGGGGGCTGCTCTTCGTTGCGGTGCCCGGGTTTCTCATTGCAGTGGCTTCTCTTGTTGTGGAGCACGGGCTCTAGGCGCGCAGGCTTCAGTAGTTGCAGCACTTGGGCTCAGTAGTTGCAGCGCGTGGGCTCTAGGGCACGCGGGCTTCAGTAGTTGTGGTGCGTGGGCTCGGTAGCTGTGGCTTGTGGGCTCTAGAGCGCAGGCTCAGTAGTTGTTGTGCACGGACTTGGTTGCTTCATGGCATGTGAGATCTTCCCGGACCAGGGATCGAACCCGAGTCCCCTGCATTGGCAGGCGGATTCTTAAGCACTGCGCCACCAGGGAAGTCCATGACCTTTTTCTTGTTGGCTAATTTATCTGAAATGGTATACCTCAATATTTCTTTCATTCTTGTTTCTTTGACAAGGATAAAACTTTTTTTTTTTGGTTTATTTTATTTCCTTTGATGTCAATGTCTTTTTTTTTTTAAGTGATCCTTTTTTTAAGAAATAAATAAGTTTATCTATTTACTTTTGGCTGTGTTGGGTCTTCCTTGCTGCGTGGGCTTTCTCTAGTTGCGGCGAGCGGGGAGTACTCTTGGTTGCGGCGTGTGAGCTTCTCATTGTGGTGGCTTCTTTTGTTGCAGAGCGTGGGCCCTAGGCACGCAGGCTTCAGTAGTTGTGGCACACGGGCTCAGTAGTTGTGGCTTGCAGGCTCTAGAGCGCAGGCTCAGTAGTTGTGGCACACGGACTTAGTTGCTCCGCGGCATGTGGGAGCTTCCCAGACCAGGGATTGAACCCATGTCCCCTGCATTGGCAGGCGGATTCTTAACCACTGCACCACCAGGGAAGTCCCATCAATATATTTTTATATTCTCTGTTCGCCTAATTTGGGAGGTCTTAAATTTTTTTTTTCTTGCAAATGAAGATGAGCCTGCATATGCATGTGTGTATGTATTTAATATAATATTTGATACATATATTTTTTCTTAATCTGATGGTTTATTATTTTAGTTTTGTGATTCTTTGTTATTCTTTCATAGAAGTTTCAACACACTATCATATATCTTAACTAAGTGTGCTGCAATTAATAGTAAGGAAATTTGTCTCTAACTGCTCTGCGGTTTATAGATTACCATATATATGGTGTATATATATAACAAATAGAACATTTATTGGAGAAAAATTTAGCACAAACAGTAAAATAAAATAACCCACTAATCCCACCATTCAGAGACAACTATTGTTAAAATTTACTTTCATTCCTGTTTTTTTAAGTGTCATAGTGCACATTGTTTTTAACTTAAAAAAAATTATATACTATGAGATATGGTTTTCTTTACTGATATGTTAGATGGACTCTTTATTTATAAACATTTTAAATGTTCAGTGAGTGGTCTAAAACGACATATATTTAGGGTATAAAGATGCAATTCAATAAATGGGTATTAGCACTTCATAAATGCAAGGTATAGTTAGGTGTGGGGAGGTACCCAGAGGGGGCAAGTACCATGGGAGTTTTACGAGAATCTTGGGAAGCAAAATTCAGGGTACAAGCTCTAGTTGCCCCACTCTGTACAGAGACACCCCCTCCCTTGAAAAGATTGGGCTTTCTTACTTGTCATTGTATTTTATTCTAATTATTTATGGTTTAAAAAGTGTGAATCCGTATGGAATATATTGCAGTAGTATTTGTCAGGTCTGAATCTGGTTAGTTCTTGCCTTAACAATTCTTAAGTAATGATTTCTAACCCTTTTTTATTTCTGCTTTGCCATACTGTACATTAATTTCATTTTTTTTCAATGATCTCTAGTTTTTATCCCATTCTTTTGACAACAGCTTTGTGCTATGTTTAGAAAACTGGTAGGGTGCCTTCTATCTCCAGCAATGTGGTAGACTAGATACCCCAAACAGCCTCCCCACTGACAACAAAGAAAACTGTGTCCTGACTTAAGAGATAGCAGGGAATCTTCAGAGGTCAAAAAATAAGTGAAAGTAGGAATCTCCATTTCACTTAGAGTAAATGCCAGTCAACTCACCAGCCTGAGGGATCCTTTTTAAATGTAAGTCAAATCATGTCTCTTTTCTACCTAAAACCCTTCTTTGGCTCCTGTCTCACTCCATATTAAAGCCAGAGCCCTTACAGTAGCTCCCGCAGCCCTTTGTGATCTGACCCTGTTTCCTCTCTGACCACCTCCCCCACCCTCTTCGCCTTGCTCACCCCACTCTAATCATATCAGCCTCCTTGCAGTTCCTTGAACTCACCCAGCATGTTCCTGCCTCAGCATCTTTGCACCAGCTTTCCCCTCTGCCTGGATCACTTTTCTAGGTACCACACTGGTTCACTCCTCACCTCCTTTAGGTCCTTGCCCTAAAGGAGGCCTACCCTGACACCTTACACCTTATTTAATATTACACCTGTACCCCCCACCTGGTCTTTTGTTTTTTAATTACTTTGTAACACAGTATATAACTTCTTTATTTTGTTTTCCTCCCTCCTGCTAGACTATAAACTCCATGAGGACAAGGATCTTTGTCTATTTTGTTCACTAGTGTGTCCCAAGCACATACAACAGTGACTGTTCAAATATGCGTTAAGTGAATTAATTAATCCAGAGAGAAAACCTAACTCTGAAACTGGCTTTCTCTCTGGGAGGTGTATACTGAATCCTTTTAGCACTGATCTTCAGTTTTCATAGTTGTGTGTGTTCCTAGGGACTAGTCAAGATAGAGAATATGATAGGATCCCTCACATAAAGCTGGGAACCCTGAAAAAGTACATAATCATTAGTGTAAGAGAATATTAGGAAAAACTCCCACAGAGGAGGACAGCAAGAAAACTTGTCTGTTTTGATCTTATTAGTAGTTGGAAGAGAGCAAAAAAATGAGAATTTGAAACCACAAGCCGGCCTTTTCTTCGGTTTGTTGCCCAAATTCATATTAACTGTGTGGTCTGAAAAACATCAAGCCTAGAATTCATTTTATCTTGCAGAAGCAAACACAAATTCTCTCTGGAGGAGGAGTTCTCAACCTAGGCTTTTAAAAATTCTCACAGATAAATTTCCAAGGTACATGAGATCACAATAAAAAATCACAAAACACAAAGAAACAAGTCACCATGAGGGGGAACCAGCAGAAGCAATAGACAGCAGATTCAAACCTGCAATTACTACATGTACTGGAATTATCTGATGCTAAAAATAAAAATATTTACAATATTTAAAGAAATAAAAATTGAAAATATGACCCAAAAGTAAGCAAATATAAAAACATGAACTAGCAGATTTTTAAAAGAACTAAATAGAACTTCTAGAAATGAAATATATGAAAATTGAACTTATGCACAGGGTAAGAAAGATTTTAGAGACAGTTGAAGAGAGAATTAGGGAATGGGAAGATAGAGCTGAAGAAACTATGCAAATGTAGCACAAAGAGACAGAGATAGGAAAGAAAATAAGAAAGGCAAAGGAAGTGGTAGATAGAATGAGAAGGCATAATGTCTAATCATAGTTTCAGGAAGAGGTTGTATCAGGATACAGAAATGAGACAAGTAATTTGAACAGGGGAATTTTAATATAAAGAATTGCTAACTTTAGAGATGGTTAATTACTAAAAAGGATAAAAGCAGTTACTACCCCTGGTAAGGGAGAGTGAAAAAGGAAGAAACTTAGAGGAGGGCTTCTCCCTCCAAGGCTGAGATTGAAACCTTTAAAGAGAGACTGTGGCTGTTACAAGGATGTGCAGCCTACCAGTGGCAAAGAAACTTTCAGAGGGTTCCCAACACAACTGCATCACAGAAGCAGCCTGCTGCGGAGTGGAGGGAAGCTTGTTGGACTGTGCAGGCCAAAGTTGAACTGTGGGGGCCACTGAAGTGAATGCAACCAGACCCTCATACCCTGAACCAGAGGTGGCCACACAGAAAACATCAGGCTAAAAGGAGGAAAGTCCTTTCTTCCTGATCTGTTCTTGCAGTGTCTTTCCAGCAACTTCTATTGACAAAGCCTAACATAGAGATGGATAGTAAAGAAGAAATGTCTTACTCCAGCATCACAAACCAGGGCAAAGAAGGGTGGATTTGGAGCTGAGAGGCAAAATAAATAAATTAAAATTAAAAAAATTAATAGCTGGCAGAGAGTTAATAAAATGTAAGAGAGGAACACTTATTCTTAGATTTGGGAAATCCAACAAATTCCAAGTATGTTACCTAAAAATAAATCCATACCTAGACAACATATTAGTGAAACAATACCAAAGACAAGGAGAAGATCATAAAACTAGTGAGAGAAATGAGACAGATAGAAGAATACCTGTAGAAGAATGTTAATTAGACTGACAGCTTATTTTTCTCCTGTAACAATGGAAGGCAGAAGATAGTGGAATAGCAGCTTCAATCTATCAACCTAGAATTTTATATCCAGCAAAATTGTTTTTCAAGAATGAGTATGAAACAAAGGCATTTTCCGACAAGCAAATACTGAGAGATAGATCTTCACTAAAGGAAATTCTAAAGGATATATTTCAGACATAAGGAAAATTATCCAGATGGATGGTCTGAGTTGCAGGAAGGAATGATGAGCAAAGGTAGGTAAATATGCGGGTATATTTAAAGGATCACTGACTGGCACCAGCATCACCACCAACAACAATTATGTGACTAGAACAAGACCCTGAAGTTTATTTTACTCTTATGCAACTGTCTGGATGCAGGCAATTCAGAGTTGGTATAGTGGTTTCATATTCACATGGAACCATATGGCTTTCAGCTGTACCTGTTTCTAGGTGTTGCCCCCATCTTGGTAGGTGCATTTTGAAGCTCCAGCCATTATAGGAAATAAGAGAAGTCCCTCTGCCAGTTGTCTTTCAAGGAAATTTCCTGAAAGTACTTATGCTTTTATCTTATGGCCATAACTACCTGCAAGGGAAGTTGAGAAATATAGTCTTTATTCTGGGTGGACATGTGCCCAGCAAACATTGAAGATTGGAATTGCTGGGGGTAGGCAACTAGCAGTCTCTGTCACAAACAAGATAGACTAAAACACTGGATAGCAATAGAATGTATGTTGGGAGGTAGAGTGACCAAGCTGGTCTTCTAAGATTTTGAATTGTTTGAGCAGAAGGTAAAGATATCGATTAATTTTAGACTTTATGTTAGGTATGCATGTTAAAATGTAAATGTCTACAGTAACCACTAAAATAATAGAAGTTTATTAAAATAGTTTGGTTTGGAGAGTGGCATAAAAACATAGACCAGCAAAACATAGTTGAGAGCACAAAAAAGATCCACATATATCTGGAAACTTGATTTGACAGCACTTGCAAAGCATATCATTGGGAATTGTTTAATATATGATGCTAGACCACCTGATTGTCCATATGCAAAAAATGAAACTGGATCCCTATCTTACACCATACATATATATAAATTCCAGAGACCAATATAGGAGAGTATCTGTTTGGCCTTGAAATAGGAAAAAACAGTGAAGAATATCTTTAAAACCAAAAAGGAAGACTGATGTTTGTCTACATTAAAATGAAGAGCTTCTGCTCATCTGTTAGTGAAAGGAAGGAGGCAATCATAAAGTGGGAGAAAAATACTGAAACACATATAATTGATAAGGGATTAGTAGAGAGAATATATGAAGGATTCTTAAAAAGGAAACAGAGACAAATAAGAATCTTATGAAAATAAGGGGAAAAAAGTGAAGCAGAAAGCAATAGAAATAGGGGCAAAAGACTTTAACAGGCAGTTCACAGAAGAGGAAAGCCAAATAGAAAATGCAAAGGTGCTCAACCTCATTGGTAATCAAGAAAATGCAAAGTAAAAGGAAAACAAGATACATCTTCTACCAACTAGATTAGAAAAAAGTGTAAAGCATGACAATATCAAGTGTTGGTGGCATATAGAGTTGGATCTCTTAGATACTGCTAGGTGGAGTTGGTATTTCTACTTTGGGAAACAAGTTGGCATTATTTAGGTAAAGTTAGACATGTGTACACTCTCCCAGCAAGTTCCTAGGTATATATTGCATAGAAACTCTGGGCATGTGTATTTGAAGAGATGTCAGAATGTTCACAGGAGCAATTTCTATAATACAAAACGTTGGAAACAAGCTTAATGTTGTCTTGATGCTGGGTAATAATCAAATAAATTACAGTGTATTCCATACAATGAATTCTATGCAGCTTATTGTGAATTATATCTACATGCATCAGTTGGATGAATCTTGGGAATGTAAGTTTCAAATAAACAAAAAAGCAAGTTGCAGAGATTACATACCCTATATTTCCAATCATATACATTTTAAAAAGTGCAAAATCAAATTCTAAATTGTTTAGGGTTAGGTATACTCATGGAAAAAAGTAAAGCAAAAGAATAATGAAAACAAAATTCTGGATAATGGTTACCTCTGGAGGAGTTTGGGAAGGGACATGTCATTGGGATGGGGATTTCAAAGATAGAGGAAATGTTCTATTTCTTTAGCTGGGCAGTGGGTACACAGATATTCATTTTATCATTATTCTTTTTATTTTACACACGATACAAATGTCCTTTTGTATGAATTAAACATTTAACAAAAAATTGAGTCTGTCACTGCTACTTATTAATATTCTGTGATAGGCTCATGTTTATTTTTTGTCATATTGTTTCTAATGTTTAGAAAGATATCCTGGGAGTTTTAATTAGTCGTAGCATATTTAATCTATTAAACTGGAGAGAATTCTTTTTTGCTTTACTCAGCTTTTCTAGCTAGGAGAGGGTAGAGCTCTTGTATTTTATCTCTCCTTTTAAGGTTTTATTATTTTCTTTGAATAAGTATTATTGTGGCCCAAGTACATCCCTGAGTTTAGTAATGCTTTCATTACTGTTGTGAGTGAAGACGGTCCCCTGTGTGTTTGAGCTGAGACACTGGCTTGCATGCTGAAACTCACTGAGCTCTTCTAGTAACTACCTCTCTCCCCTTTGTTTGCCAGGTGGGCAAGTGTTATCTGCAATGTGATATTTTATTTCTTCACTTTCTCTGTATTGTTTATTTTTTCCCTGCTAGCTATTGCCAGCATTTCTCATGACAGAAAGCTTCAGACTTGGAGCCAGAAGATGTGGGTCTTAGTCCTGGCTCTGCCATATAGTAGCTGAGTAACATTAGGCAAATTACTTAACCTCTCTGGGCCCTGTTTCTCTCATTTCTTCATCTGGAAAATGAGGGGGCTTAACTTTAATTACTAAGGTTGCTTCTAGTTCTGAAATGAAGCCATTCTAGTGTATCTCCATTAAGTTAAGAGTTGGCTCCTTATTTTAAATAGTTTCTCTTCGTTGTGGGGTTTAGTTTTGTCTGTAGTTTTAATCAAGAAGAGATGCTATAGGCTATTGAATGCCATGTTGACACGTATTGGGAAAATTTAATTTGAATTGTAGATCTATATTTTCCATATTATGATGAAGCCAGTGATTGCCTTGCTCATATCATCCCTGCCTTCCATTTAGAGACAAATTATCTGATCATTGAAAGTGATTCTTTGAATATGAGTGTGGATTTGATTAGCTAGGGATTCATTTTGGATTTTTGCCTATATGTTCACGAGTGAGATTTTGATCATAGGCTTTTATTCTGTTTCCTCTTTTTCCTTTTTTGTGTGCAGCCCTTGCTCATGCCATTTTTTTCCCTTTGAAAATATTTCTGTATACTTTATGCAGTATAGGAGTTAATTGATTTATTGTTTAAAAGTTGGGGAACTATTTAGGGATTCCATCAAAGCCATGTGCCATTCTAAATGTTTCACCTTGTTTCATCTGTGGATCTGCTCACCTATTGGGTCTCTTTGAGGAAAGCAGCCATTCAGGTGCAGCTAGGAGGCACCTTGTCTGGGACCACCTGGAGTTCTGCTGCTAACCCCCTCTACTGAAGCAGGTCATTTCTTCTAAGTTTTCTCATCTGTAACATGGGAATTGCAACTGCCTCCCAGATGAGGTGTGAAGTAGTGGTGGGCATGCTTTGTAAAGTAGGAACCCTCTGACCTCTCTCTCAGAGGGGGCCCTAGTAGCAGACTGGGCATCTTATATTTTTACAGGTGCCTGTCCATTTCCATTCAGTTTTCCGACTCATAAACAGAGCTGAGACTTACAAGCCTGTCCCCACATGCTTTTGGAACATTTATTTTGCATATTCCTTTTTTGTTTCCTTTTTTTTTTTAAAGGTTTTAAATGATAATTGCATTATTTCCTGTGAAGTTTTAAAATCTTTCTTTTCCACCCATTTTTAATTTATACCACTACTAAGAAATGAGAGAACTCTGATTATAACTCAAGGGTTCCTTTTTATCTTATTGTGGAAGAATCTTTGGAACCTATTTTCTTAAGGATCCTCATGGATACAATTATATAGCATTTCCTCTCACAATTCTTTAAAGGTTAGCTTATTGTTTTTTTTTGTTTTTTTGTTTTAAGTCTTTTTAAAATTATTTATTTATTTGGCTGCGTTTGGTCTTCGTTGCTGCGCGTGGGCGAGCAGGGGCCAGTCTTTGTTGTGGTGCGTGGGCTTCTCATTGCGGTGGCTTCTCTTGTTGCGGAGCACAGGCTCTAGGCGCGCGGGCTTCAGTAGTTGTGGCATGCGGGCTCAGTAGTTGTGGCTCGCGGGCTTAGTTGCTCTGCGGCATGTGGGATCTTCCCAGACCAGGGCTCGAACCCGTGTCCCCTGCATTGGCAGGTGGATTCTTAACCACTGCACCACCAGGGAAGTCCCTAGCTTATTGTTTTTTAAGAACTGGAGCTAAGGGAAATAATTCAGAGCAACTAAGATGAATTTTACTCATTAACAAGAAGCTTGTGAACAAGCTCGTTAAGTTATATGAACAAGGATGTATTGGTTTATCTCGCTTTCCTAGAATGTGAGCTTCATGAGCACAGGAACTTTGTTTTTTTGTGTGTGTGTTCACTGATGCGTCTGCAGCTCCTAGATCAGAGCCTGGCATATAGTAGGTGCTTAATAAGTATCTATTGAATGAATTAATGAGTATAGGATAGTTCTCATGTTTGATTTTAATAACGTGCATGTTTTTCTTTATTAATGAGACAGTGGCTTATGCATTACCCTTTTGTCAACTATGAGTATTATTTCTGCTTATGGCACCCATGACTCTTCTCAGTCTGACTCATTCCTGCTCCTGGCTGAGGTACTGAAACACCTTTCCTTCATCCTGCATTGGTTTCCTCCACTGCCTCCTTCTAGGCTCTTTGATGGCTTCCATTCGTACCTTCTTTTTCTTTCTTTTTGGCTCTTCCTCTTTCTCATCACTCATGTATTCTCTATTCATTTATTCATTCATTCACTTAAGAAATATTATTGACAAAAGCACCTACTGTATGCCAGACTGCTAGGCTTGGAGGAGATGGGGGTAAACAAGACTGTCGTGATCTCTGGACTCATGGAATTTATAGTCTGACAGGGAAGACAGGCCTGGGTGATACATTTCATAAATATCTAATCATAAATCATAGTACGTGCTATGATGACAAAGCTTGGGGAGCCTTAGGAAAGCTTCCATGAGGAAGCTGAGATCTAAAGGAAAATTAGGAATTGGTAGGTTTGGAGCCTCAGGGAGTAGCATGGGGATGGCTGGGGCTGGGGGAAGGGAAGCAGGGTTTACCTGGGGAGCCTAGAGCAGCTGGACTAACTGGAACGAGGGG
The DNA here is from genome assembly GCF_011762595.2 of Tursiops truncatus. Classification (NCBI taxonomy): domain Eukaryota; kingdom Metazoa; phylum Chordata; class Mammalia; order Artiodactyla; family Delphinidae; genus Tursiops; species Tursiops truncatus. The sequence continues at coordinate 157,859,774 of NC_047034.1, read as the reverse complement.
CTTTCAAGGGCATGATTCAGCCAGGATTCGCTTCTGTCCCTCTTTCAGTCATGACTCCTCCTCTAGGACCTGCCTGGCAGGATCCCTACACTGTGACAAACTGCAGTGATATCTTGGTTGTCCGCAAATGGCCTATGTTACAGATTTCTTTCTTGGATTTGGAAGTCACTTAAAAAAAAAAAAAATTTTATGTCATTGTTAGTTGTGTCTTTGGGTAAGTCACTTAACCTCTCAGAACCTTAGTTTCCCTGAAATGGGAGTAATTCTATCTACCCTGTGAGGTCCTCTGTGACCTCTGGCAGGTCACCCTGTGACTGTCTGTGGGAGGCCCGTCTTCCTCACCAGACTGAGAGCCCGAGGGAGGGAGGGAGGGTCGGTCTAACTCACTGGTGTGCTTCTAGCTCCTGTTACCAGGCCTAGCATGGAAGGAGGGGATCGTGGAGGCCTGCATAGAAGAAGGAGCCCCAGGGCTGGGTCCAGAGGACAATCTCTGATTTGAGGGAGGGGGTAGGGCTGCAGAGGGGGGGACTCACCCAGGGTCTGGAAAGTGGCAGACACACCAGTGAAGGCCCAAGCCGGGAGCTGACAGCAACACCAACAATAATAAAGATAGTGCTAACTTACTGGGCCCTTGCCATGTGCCAGACACTGTTCTACATGCTCTACCTGTAGTCATTTATCCTTTCGGTAGCCCTGTGAGGTAGGTACTGTTATTATTCCCATTTTACAAATGAGCAAACTGAGGCACAGAGGGATAAAGTATCTTGCCCAAGGTCACACAACTAGCAAGTATTGGAGTCTGGATGTAAGACCAGGCACTATGGCTTCAGAGTGTAGGAAGCAATGAATGCAGAGAAGTGGGAGGGCCTTAACTGCAGGCTTAGAGGCCCATCAAGTCTTTATTCTATTGGCTCTGGGAGCCATGCAGGCTTCGGAGGGAGGGGGTGCTCAGGCTGTGCACGTATGCCCAGGAAAGCTGACCGTTGTCATCCTTCTCTCCTGCAGAAACCATCCACGGAGCAGCCCCTGTACAGCAGCAGCCTATGGGGCCCAGTGATCGATGGCTGTGACTGCATAGCTGAGGGCCTGTGGCTGCCGCAACTACATGTAGGGGACTGGCTGGTCTTTGAGAACATGGGCGCCTACACCGTGGGCATGGGTTCCCTCCTCGGGGGCGCCCAGACCTGCCGTATCACCTATGCCATGTCCCGGGTGGCCTGGTAAGGGGGCCCTGCTGGGAAATGGAGTGGGGGGAGAAGGGAGCAGCCTGGGCAGAAGCAATAAGGGGAACCCCAGGTCTGGGTCCCTGCTCCTGTGTAACCCAATGTGACAAGTAGCTGTTGGCTGCTGATTCCAAGTGAGGCCTGTGCTTGGCTGTGGCCATGAATGAGACTGAGCTTCCCTTGAGGAGCTCAGAGTCCCATGAGAGACACAGAAGCAGACAGACACTCCTGATAATGCAGTGCTGGAGGGAGAGGGGCAGGCTCTGGAGGCTTAGAGCCCAGCTCCCAACCCAAGGCCCAGATCTCCCTCCCTGAGGAAGGAAGGATGAAGCCAAAGCCTGGTGGACGAGTGGGAGTTAGGTGGCAGGAGGGGTGGGAAGCAGGTTCCAGGCAGAAGGAACAGGGAGCGAGCATAACTTCAGGAAACTACACGAGGTTGGTCGGGGCTGGAGAAGGAGCAGGGTTGGATCTGGGAAGGAACTTGAAGGAAGTTGAGAGCTGGTTTGAAGCCTGAAAGACCGCTCTGACTACTGGGTGGATTAAGAGAAGACGAGGGCAGATGTAGATAGGGCTGATCACTTGGGTGGCTGCTTTGTGACCTGGGAAAGACAAAGACTCGCCTGCTCACTGAGCTCGCCCACGGCAGGCCAGCAGTGGGATCCAGTGAGGCCAGATGGAAAGAAAACTAACTCTAACCCTAACCCTAACCCTAACCCTAACCCTGAACCGTTGAAACTTTCTGTCAGGCCCTACATTAGGCACCTTTTGACGATTTCCTTTTACCCACACAAACAGAGGTCACTTGCTTGAGGTCACACAGCTGGTCAGTGATGAAGAGGCCCCCTCTTTGGGGGCTGGGGTAGTTGGGAGGGGCTTTCATAATAGGCCCTCAGGAATGAGTGCAGCCTGCGTCCCCAGGGACATGCTGGGTTCCTGAGCCTCTTCCCTGCACCCCCCACCCCCGCCCACCCCCACCGGAACAGTGCTACCAAATGCCAGGCCTGACGGGGCTCAGTATCAAAGTTGCATGTCATTTATCCAGTCAACAAACCTGTTGTTTCTACTCCCTGCAGGGGCACAGGATAGGCTGATGCCACCGTTTTGACATCAGGGGTCTGTTTTGACAAGGCCTAAAAAACAAAAGTAAAAAAACAATAATCACACAGACTTCCTTATCCCATCCTGGCACCGTCACCAGCAAGCACAGTTGGATGAGGCTGCAGGGAGTCAGATGCGCTCATTACTTAGGGACACAAAATTCTGATGTATTGAAATGGCCATGTCAAAAAATTCCCCATATTAAAGGGGCCTCATCAAAATGTCCTACTTTAGAGTCTGGCTCTGTGCTGGGTCCTGGCGGGTAAAAGAGCATCTGAGAACGTGGCGAGCCAAGGCGCAGACCTGCATACACAGACCCTGGCATAGAGAGTGCCAAGGTCACTAGGGAGGGAGGGCCAGCAGGCTGGGGAGGTGGTCAGGGCTGCTTCTCAGGAGGCCTGATGGGTGAGGAGGGCCAGGCAAGCTGACAGGAGGGTCGTCTGGGCCAGGAGGGGTAGGGGCTTCAGAGTCTAGTCCATCCAAGGAGTTTTTAGTAGCTCTGGCTGGCTGGAGTGGACTGTGGGGAAGAATAGATCAAGAAGCAGCTTGGAGGCCCAGGTTGGACTTGATCTTGAAGGCAGTAGGGAGCCAGTGAGGGGTTCTAAGAAACTTATCTTTCAAAACCCATTTTGAAAGATAAGGCGACAGAGGCTCAGACAGAGGGTGCTTGGCCCAGAGGACCTCCCACCTGGAAGGGAACGGCCTGACTGGACTCCGCAAAGATACTGACTACTGATTTGCTGCTGAATTGCACATATCGGCAAAGAGGGAGGCCTTCCTGCAGGTGGGGGACTAGAATAACCTGGAAGTATGAAGGGAGGGAAGGGAAGATGTAGGTGGAAGAGAGAGGGTTTTGTGGGGAAGCAGAACTTGGCAGAAGTAAAGGACAGGCTGTCCTGCTGCCCCTACCCCCAGGCCTCTTGACATTGAACCCAGTACTCTTTCCCTGTCCTCCTACCCAGCGTCCACCCCTCCTCACCAAGTGTTTACCATGTACCAGCCTGCTGTTGGGGCCACTAGGCAGTGAGTAACTCAGACATATCCCCTGCCCTGCTATAGTTGGAGGAATGTCAGGGAAGCAGGCATTGAACCCTTGTTGCTATGAAGGAGTACACTGGGCTGTGGGACTCAGCGAACGGTTGATGATGCAGGCAGAGGCCGGATGTGCACAGGCCTAGGATGAGACGTGAGCCCAAAAGATGGCTGCTGTGGCTGGCAACCAGGCAGCACTGTTGTGTGTGATGGGAGAGGCTGGCAGGGCCCAGATCTTGTGGGGCCTGAGAGTGGAAGCAAACTGCTGGCGACTCAAGAGCAGGGGTTTGCGTTTTGGGAAGATGAACCTGGGTCAGAATTGTCCAGAGGGGGCAAGAGCAGATCAGGGAGACTGCACTTTCCCGGCTAGAGATGGTGGTCTCAGCGGGAATGGAGAGAAGCAGGTACCTTTGAGGATGCTCAGGAACTAGGCTCAGCAGGGATCTACTGGGTGTGGGAAGAAGACAACGTGTGGCAAGAGCACGAGCCGTTTATTAACGTGGGGATGTAGGAGAAACAGCTTGTAGAGTTTTTGAGGGGAGGCAGATGATTCTTTTAAAGTACTAAGCTTGGGATATGAAGAACGTGGGCACTGAAGTGAGCATTGGGTTGAGTCCTAGTTCTACCACCTTCTAGGGTAGAAGATGTGACCTTGGGCAGGTAACTTCTGAGTCTCAATTTCCTCAGAGTAAAATGGGGTCGATAACGTCACCCTTACAGGGTTTTGGGAGGATACTAGATACTGTAAGCAAAGTGCCTGGCCCAATAGTGGGCACATCAATGAACGTGGGTTCCTCTCCCTTGTGGGGGTAGACTATGGGGGAGAAGGGAGCAGCAGAGGAAGAAGGGGCAGCAGGCCTTCCCCTGCCCCTGGGTTCTGCGGCCCCAGTGGCGCCAGGTCTTCCAGTGCATCGGCCAGCAGTGCCTGGCCTGCGGGCCCCGTGCTGGCTGCCTCCAGGGACCCCCTCTCACTTGCAGGGAAGCCCTGCGAGGGCAGCTGCTGCCTGCAGAACAGGATGAGGACGCCGAGGGCACGTGCAGGCCTCTGTCCTGTGGCTGGGAGATCACAGACACCTTGTGCATGGGCCCTGTCTTCACCCCGGCGAGCATCATGTGAGCGGGACCTGTCCCCCCGCCCCCGGAGAACCCCAGCGGGGCCGCAGAGACGCCTCTGGGAGCGGAGGGGAAGGTGGCGATTAGGAGCACCCTCTGGCCAGGACTCTGGCGCTCACTCTGCCGGCCCCACGCTCCCCCTGCAGTGTTTCTGCCCTGTAAATAGGACCAGTCTTGCGCTCCCTGTAGTTCAAGTACGCAACATAAATCCTGTGCCTCCCAGTTGTGTCTGCCTCCTCTGCAGCGCCAGGGGCCTGGTCAGCCAGGTATGGGGGTGTTCTTGGGGTCTCCCTTGGTCTGCTTCCTACCTTTGTAAATATGAAGCAAATAAATATTTAGGTTGTTTAATACGCCAGTGGAACCCAGCAGTTCAGTCAACGAAGCAGCCTGGGTGAGGCCAGGGCCGAGACTTCCCCACCCTACTATGATAACCCCATGCCCTCTGCTTCGGTCCTGACCCGCTGCAGTGTGGGTACCTCCCACTGGCACCCAGCTTCTCTAACTCATCTCTCTCGTCTTCACAAGTTTCCATGCCTGGCTTTGTGAGGAAGGGGGAGCTGTCAGGGTCTGGGGTCGGGGTCACGGTTGTCTCTGTGCGGCACCGGGGCTGCAGCTCATGGCTGGTGAGGGGCTTCTGTGTGAACCCAACAGCCAGCTTAAGTCCCGGCCCAAAGTGGGGAAAACTGAATATTTGACACCGCTTTTGGAAATTCATACCAAAGATAAAGAGCAAAGAGGTGGGTCCCTGGGAGGTTCTGAGGAGACTCTGTACCCTTCCTCTCCTTGCAGGTCAGCAAGGCAATCAGAGTAATGCAAATACGTGCTGGTTGGTTTTGCTTATTCAGGCAGTAATTGTTAGAACATGGTTGGCCACAGACTACTGCCACATCCAGTGCCAACGGCTCTGATGCTCACGTCTCCTCAGACACTGGCAGTTCCCTTCAGGACTTCACATTGCTAGGGTCTCAAGCTATGCAACTGGGGTGTGTGAGCCGCTTAGCAAAGGAGTTCAGATTTTAGAGTTCCCCCAGCTGCTACTGGTGACCCTAAAGATTTTTCTTCTGCAATTAAAAAAAAATTGAGATATAATTCACATGCCTTAAAATTCACCCTTTCAAAGTGTAGAATTTGGTGGTTTTTAGTATATTCACAGAGTTTCTGCAACCATCACCACTACCTAATTCTAGAACATGTTAATTACCTCAGTAAGAAACCCCATATCCACTAGCAGTCACTCCCCATTCTCCCCTCCCCCAGCCCTGGCACCCACGAATCTATTTTCCATCTCTGTGGACTTGTCTGGTCTAGACATTTCATTGCGATTGTTTTTATATCTTCACTTGAGCTTCTCACTGGGTAAGCCTAGTACAATGTGTGTTTTTTTTTTCCCACACCACCAAGCAATTCTCAGACACCAGCCGGGCGTCCTACAACTCCACTCAATTCTGACACTACCTACCTAAGAGATAGAATCAGCTCCCACAGGTTAAGGGCTCAGTCCTACAAATCGAACAACAGAGCAAGGAGTCTGAACTTAATTCTGCAGGCAGCAGGCAGCCCTAAATGCTTCTGGAACAGAAGCATGACAGGGCCTTTGAGAGGATAATTGAAAGTGTATTCAAAAGGGGCCGAAGAAGACCTAGTGGGCTGGTGGTAGCATGCACTTCACCCTCCTTCACCCCCCAGCCTGTTTAAGGCAGGTCCAGCCAGGGAGCCTGATGGGGGTCCAAGTTGTCATCTCTGTCCACCCCTGCTCAGGAGGGGGATGGTGGCTCTCTGGGTGTCCCCGGGTGTCCCCCGCCCCCACCCCCGGCCACTCATTCCAGCTGTAAAGGGACCATACGGAAGGCAACAGGATGTGAGTTCCCAGTCAACCCTTTGCTCCATTTTAAACCCTCTTCCTGGCACCTAGGGGATGAGTAGCTAAGCCCGTGTAAACTTAACCTACAAAATTATCTGATATAGGTTCCTAACAGTCAGAGGGATCTTTTTGAAACACGAATCCGATCTTGTCAATCCTCTGCTGAAAATCCTCCGGTGGATTCCTACTGTGATGCCAATGAAAGTTAAATTGCTTGAGATCTCCGTCCACTTTCCAACCTCATCTCCTGCCACTCTTCTCACCATGCACCGGCCTACTGGCCTCTTTTCAGTTCCTCACGTCTACTGAGTTCTTTCCTGCTTCCAGACCTTTGCCCTTGCTGTTCCCTCTGCCTAAATAGCTCTTCTTCCAGCTTCTCCAGGGCTGACTCATCCTTATCTTAAAGGGCTCACGTTAAGTGTCACGTTCTCAGAAAGGCCTTTTCTGTACACCCTATTTAAAGTGGCCCCCCCCCAGCTAATTATGTGGAGTCACATTTTACAGAAATTAGATTCTAAAGGCAGTATTGAAGGCAAGAAACACACTGTCAAAGTTGTCACTGAAAATCCCTGAGAAAGCTATCATACTGGAGGCAGTACATCATTCCTCTCTTTGTGTTCCTCTAACACACCAGGCACATTTCCTTATAACCCCAAATAGCTCCATGATCTTTCCCCCTCACACCTTCAGATCTTTGCTCACGTTACCTTCTCAGTGAGGCCCTCCTCACCACGCTCTTTAAAACTGTGATACTCGCACCCCAGTATCCCATGATCCCCTCCGTAGCCTCACCTTTTACTTCTGCACCCCACAGCTCATCATCTGACATGCATTTTACTTAGACTTAGGCTCTTCAGGGCAGAGAGATGTTTGTTTACTGCCGTGTTCCTAGTGCCTAAAGCACTGCCCACAAACAAATATTCAACAAATAAGCTGAATGAACCTTTCAAGCCTCAGCTTGCGTATCTCCCTTTTCTCTTACTCTCTGCCTGGATATTGCACCTCTGTGCTTTCACAGCTTGCTGCATTTACCCGTATTAAAGAACTGTTGATCGCAATGTAATGTCTACTCGTCTCCCCGCAAATCTAAGTCCACAAAGAGAGGGAATATTTCTCCTACTTGCCAATGTCATCTGGAGCCTGGGTTTGTGCTTAGCACAGAGTAAGTGCTTAGTGTCTTCGAATAAACTAGTCTTGGAGGATGGTGGCGGGGGGTGGGGCTTACCCCTGAACCTCGAGGCAGGGGTATCTGGCCCCTTCTCCTCAGCTCCTGAACAGCAGCCTAGATCCTGCGAAGGGCAGGCCACTAACTGGAACGAGTTGGGGTCGCTAAAGGCTTCCAGGGTTACACCCAGGAGGGGTGCGGGTCCAGAAGGGGCATGGGTCCACACACTAGTGAGCCTTAGGTGGGGAGGCATACAGGATGTCTCAAAAGCTCTTTCTGCTCTTCCACTCAGCTAGATGACCGTGAGGTAGGACTGCCATACAAAATATGGGACGCCCAGTTAAATCTGAATTCAGAAAGCGACGGCTACTTTTTCAGTAAACGTATGACCCACGACTATTAGGGGTATCCTTATACTAAAACACTGTTGTTCCCCTGAACTTCAACTTTAACTGGGCGTCCTGCATTTTAGCTGCTAAATCCGGCAACCCTATCCTGCAAGTCCCTGTCTCTCTCTGGGTTCGTTTACCCCATCTGTGCAATGCGGGTATTCCTGTGACACTTGCCTCAGGGACTCCTCAGGCGGAGCAAACCACCCCAAGGCCGTTCCTCCGCTAAAAGGAGTCGTGTGCGAAGCGCGCTGGTCTCGGGAGAGGTTCTCGCTGGGTAAATATGAACAAGCCCCTGTCTCCAGGAGCTCACTTTTCTCATCTGAGCCTCCGAGCCTAACCGGCGTAGAAACGATGCCCTTAAACACCTCCTAACGTAACCTTACACGCTCGGCTTTCAGCCGCTTCAACTACCCGTCACACCCTGGAGTCCCGGCGGACGCGGATTTCCGGCGGCGTGACGTCACTTCCGTGTCAGAGAGCCTCCCAGGCTTCGAGGCCCGTCTTCTGGCGCCCTCTGCTTGAGCGGAGGAGGACTTTACCAAACAGCGAGAAGAGACAGCCGAGTCCGTTGGCTGAAGGACGGACAGACGCCGCCCGCAGCCTCCACCAGTGGAAAATCAAACCTTCGCCGAGGGCGGGCCCCCACGAGCAAGGGGCCCTGTTGGCACGCAGGAGGCAGGCAAGGGGGCTACCGGGCCCCTGCCCGGCTAGAAAGGCCCGCAGTAACACCGGAACTGGGCTTTTGCCCACCAGCTACTTCCGCTTCCCCTTACAAAGTAGGAGCATCCCTGAGTAACGGAGACAGAGAGGTGTATCGGTATTGGGAGGCTCGTACCCGGTGTCCTCCTCACTCATCCATTTCATTCCCTACAGGAGACACCCGATGAATTCACGCAGAAAATCATGGGCTTTGAAAGAATTCTTGCAGGCCAAGGTGTTTCACGTTTTAAAATAATAAAGAGTACTCACTGTGTGCCATGCCCTGCCTTTGACCTTGATTCGCACTTTTTCGTTTAATCCGCACTAACCTGTGAAGTGGATATTATGACACAGACTCCGACTCCTCAGTGCCTGTGTTGGAATCCTGGCTCTGCCAGTTATTACCTGTGTTTTCTGTGCCACAGTTTCTGCATCTGTAAAATGGAGTAATACACCTACCGCATATCCTAATTCTAAGGATTAAATAAATTAACATATTTAAAGTGCTCAGAATAGCAGCTGATCTGTGGTCACCATAGGAACCACTTAGGTTATTTCCATTTATAAATTAGGAAACTGAGGCTTAGATATGATGTAACTTGTCTAGAATAGATAGTAACTAGTGGAGGCAGGTTGGGAAGCATCTCTGCCTACTCGGAAGAATCTCTCAGTCATACTCACCCAGCCCTCTTCCTATGGAAGCCTGTGGGGACCAGAATTGCCTTTAGAGCAGCACATGTATTTATTTAGTAGGACACTATTACCAAATGACTGCTCTCTGGGCATTTAATAATGCCAGTTAAGATGGTGAGATTCTATAACTAGTTCTATACATCTCCATTGAAGATGGTGAGGCTGCAAGATCCATCTCCTGCTAAATTTCATTGATATAAAAATCAGCAGAAACGAACTTCTGAACATGTCGACTTTGAGATCCAAGTGGAGATCATTATAATTTGGTGTGCTAAGTGGTGTGTTAGTGGAAAGCACAGGGTGCCAAGGGAAGTCTGATTAGGGATAGACGTAACTGCCTGCTAGAAGTTAGGATGGACTTGGCAGAAGCAATGGATGGAAGCAGAAACCTTGATGGGTGAGTAGGAGTTGGCCAGGTAGAGAAGTCTGGGGAGGTGGAGGGAAGCATTCCACACCAGGGAAGTGGTGTGTAAAGGGATAGAAGTGCGATAATTCAGAGCTATTTCTTAGGAACTGGAGTACAGGATGGAAGATGAGAATGAAATAGTGATTGAGGAATATTATGAAAGGGTTATGTCCTAGTATGAGCAAGTTAACAGAAGTTTCTGAGAAAGGGAGAGAAGAGATCAGCTTTGCACTTTAGGTGGTTCACTAGGAGGCAGTGATGAGGTTGTGGTAGGCAGGCTCTAAGATGTCCCCAGTGATCCCAAACCATAGTGTTCACATACTGATATGACTCTCTCTCCTTGAGTATGGACTGGGCTTATTGATTCCATTCTAATGAATAGAATATGTTAGAAGTGATGGGTTACCATTTCTGAGATTAGATTACAGAAAGACCGTAACTTCTGTCTTTGGCACCTTCTCTTCCTTGCTCACGTGCTCTTAGGGAAGACATCTGCCATGTTGCAAGCTTCCCTATGGAGAGGTTTAGGTGTCCAGGAACTGATGTTTCTGTCCGCTAGCAAGGACTTGAGGACTTCTGATAGCCACCTAAGTGAGCTTGGAGGTAGATCCTCCTCCAGGTGAGCGTTGGCATGACTGTAGCCCTGGCCAACACTTGGTGGCAGCCATGTGAGAGACCCTGAGCCAGAGGCACCCCTAAGCCATGCCCAGATTCCTGACCCACAGAAACTTTGAGGTAATAAATATTTGTGGTTTTAATTTTTAACAAAAATTTAAGGTAATTTTAATGCAGCAATAGTTAACTAGCTAATAGAGAGGGCTTAGAAGCAAAGAGAAATCAGGGGGGATTAGGAAGGAACACTTGTTCTAGGTCAGGGAAGAGATGATGAGAATCTGGATTGGGGCAGCAGCTGTGGGGGTAAAGAGCAGGGAACGGATTTAAGATAGGTCTGGAAACAAAGGAAAGACATTTGGCAATGGAACTGGATGTGGGAATGATGGAGGAGGCAGAGGAGAGAGCAACACCAGTGTTTGCTAACACGGGGGGTGGTGTTAGCTAGAGTTGCCATCATGCAGACCACTGGGGATGAGTTTAAAAAGTAGCTCCTTGAGATTTCTGGCAACAACAAGATAGATCAACAAGCAGACTCTAGGTTGGACAAAGAGAAGAGTCACTCTGGTCTGGGGAAAAAGTACTGCAGAAAAATAGAATCAAGGGAGTAAGAACTGGAAGGAACTCTCTTCCCTGAATTAGGTTTTCTTGTCAAAGTGTATGGTATACTACTCTCCCCTTCATCCGGTCATTCATTCAGCAAATATGTATTAAGTGCCTTCTCTGGACCAGGCACTATCCCAGGCACTGGGGATGTAAAAGTGAGCACGAAAGTCTCTGCCTTCATGGCATTCCTATCTTCATTGCAGAAAGAGAAACAAGATTTTTGGCTTCTGGTTCTTGCTCTCTCCAACATTGCTTCTGTCTTAATCTTTGACGATTTCAGTATACACAGAGATGATCCAACATTGTTCTCTCAGTTCCTTGCTTCAGAGATCTTGTCCTCTCTGTACCTCAGGCACTCACTTCATGGTCATACCCTAGACCTTATCATGAATCTAATGTTCTAAACAATACCCCATGTCTTTCCAACTATTCTCCCTCCTGTTCTGACCCCATCAATCCTTCCATGGCAGGAAGTGAAATCTATTAATCCTACATTTTGCATTCTCTCTCTCCCTGTTAATGTCCTCTCCTCCAGTTATATCAGTCAGGATAGGCTAGGTACTGCTGCAGTAACAAATACTCCCAATATTTCAGGCTTATATTTAAGGCTTACATTTTAAGCTTTAATACAACGAAGAAAGATTTCTTTCTTTCTTGCACAACTTGAACATCGTGGGTCAACAGAAGGCTCTGCTTTTCATAGTCAGAAACCCAGGGTGATGGAAAAGCCACCATCTCTAATAATGTTGGTCACTATGGGAGAAGGAAAAGAGAACTCTGGAGGGTCATGTTGGCAATTAACTGCTCCATCTAGAATCTGTAATCTGATTGGCCAGAACCAGTCACGTGGCCATACCTAGCCTCAAGTGGACCGGAAAGTGCATTTCTACCCAAAGTCCAGAAGCAAGTGGTGGGGTTGGAGAACTTGAATATTTGTGAATAGCAGTTAGAGTTTCCCATGCCAGCTGAAATTCCATGGTTAATCTTTATCATCACTCCCTTGCATTCACCCTCTACTTCCTTGCCTCTTTTTCATTTGTTGTATGTGTACTCTCTTAGCAAAACCACAACTCTGGTTAAATATAACTTTCCACCTTCACCCATGAAGCTGAAAGCTCCTCTTAGAGTTGCCAGAAACTTCTCAGGACAGGACCTCCAGCTTACCCTAGATTGGGCCAATATTCCTGTCTTTCATACTTCAGGATTGGAGGTGAGGTGTGGGCAGGAGCATTCAGAGAAGACTTCATTGAGGGAGGAAAGAAACATTTGTGAATTGATCTCCTACTGTGGACCACTGTGTATGCATAACTACCCTGGACTATGCCTTAAAGATTGGGGAGGATTTGCCTCTTTGGTCGCCAGAGAGGAAATGAGGAAGATATGTGGGATGGAGTGATGGGGAGGAGATACACAAAGATGTGCAGGTGGGAAGTAGATTTAGTGTGTAGGGGCAGCAATGAGGATGAGACATGTTGCTCCTGCCTCCTAAGCCTCTCTTGAGTTCAACTGTATCTTAATATTCCTGCTGCTGCTGCCAGTCTATCATCATAATCTTTACCTCTCCTCTCTCTTCAACTCCTCCTAGCCGATCTCCCTAACTCTAGCCTCAATTCCTGTCCAGTCCATTCTTTAAGTGGAAGTTAGAGTGATCTTCCTAAAATTATCTATCTATCTATCTATCTATATCTATCTATATCTATCTATCTATCTATCTATCTATCTATCTATCTATCTATCATCTATCTATCTATATCTTATCATGTTACTTCCTGGCTTGAATCTCTTCAGGGGATGCCCACTGCTTTCAGAATGAAGCCAGGACTTCTTAGCAGGTCCTTTGCTGCCTTGAAGGTTCTAATCTGTGCTGTCCATTATGTGCTGTCCTCATGTGGCTATGGAGTACTCAGAATGTGGCTAGTCTGATTTGAGATGTGCCATAAATGTAAAATACACCCCAGATTTCAAAGACATAGTTCAAAGAGAAGAATGTAAACATCTCATTAGCAATTTTAAAATATTGACTATATACTGAAATGATAATATTTGCCTATATTGGGTGAAATAAAATATTATTAAAATTAATTTCACCAATTTCTTTTTTACTTTTTAAAATGTAGCTACTAGAAAATGTAAAAGTACATGTGTGGCTCATATTATACATATAGTGGACCATGCTGACTGTATACCCCACCGGTTTCATCTCTCTGCACTATGTTAATTTTAGTTAAAGTTTTTTCATTAAAATGAACAGAAACTGAAAGAAATGAAAATTAAAAGTTTGGGGAATTGATTGCAAGGGGCTTCAGAATCAAAGGGATTATTGATGAATGGGTCTGGAAAGGAGCAGGGCAGCTCTAAGGGCCTCAGCAGCAGAGGTTCACAGACCTTGATGTAACTCAGCTCCTTTTCCGGGTCTCACAATCCACATTTCAAATTCCTAGGAAGAGAGAATCTGATTAGATCAGTTTAAATCAGGTGTGTCTACTCCTGGATCAATCCACTGTGGCTGAGGAAAGAAGGACTCATTGTGAGCTGACTACTGCACAGTTCCCACCCTCAACCCTCCAGCTACTATGTTCCTAAAAGGCAGTATAAGCACTCTAACCTCTAGGAGTCAGCAAGCTTTTTCTGTCAAGGGCCAGATAGTAAATGCTTTATGCTTTGTGAGCCATAGCGTCTCTTTGACAACTATTCCACTCTGCTGTGTAGAGCGAAAGCAGTCAGAGACAATATGAAAGTGAATAGACATGACTATATCTCAATATAACTTTATTTATAAAGCTAGACAGTGGTCCATAGTTTGCCAGCACCTTACCTTGTACTTTCTGTCCCCTCTGCCGGTACTGTCCTTTCCCCCCTTCCTTCCAGCAAGCACCTAGTCATCCTTCAGTTGTCAGTTTAGATACCACTTCTTGGAAACTTTCCTTAACCCTCCTCCCCTGGCTAGTGGTCTCTTCTTTATGCTCCCCCAGACTCCTGTACCCCATCCAAGCGCTTCTCATACTCTGTTGTCATTGTTCTGTTACGGCCACTAGATTATTAGTCTGGGTCTCATTTGTTGTTATAAACCCAGCACCTGGCATGCCCGGCACATGGTACACACCTGAGTGTCACTGGATGAACGGAAGAAGCCGTGAACCTGTGGCTGGCAGACAGAGCAGATATCCTGAGATCTTAGGGCAGTGGTGAGAATTCTGGGCTTTTGTGTTAGCTGCATGAAACCCATTTCCTCACTTTGTTGCTCCTCTGAATCCCAGGGCTCAGGCGGTAGACAGGGAGAGAGGAGGCTCCAGGCCGGGCAGGGGTCCAGGGATCAGGCAATTTCCATGCCATCCAAGCCTTGCCTGTCAGGGGCCTTAGGGCTGTGTTCCCCCTAAGAACCATGTAATAAGCTGAAACACCATGACCTCAGGAAAGCACTGGTGATGGGAGTGTTTAAAAATATGAGAAGTGGAAAGTTCTAAGGACTGCAAGCCTCGGATAATATGATAAGCCACACCCCAACTGGGTGAAACCGGGAGTGCTCTCATCCAGTCCCTGGAGGAGGACTTCCTGCTCCTTGGTCAGGTTCCCTGTGGAGGCCCCATGAGGCAGCGGGCATCACAGGGAACTAGGGGGGCAGCGTGTGGCCAAGGGTAGCCTTGGTCTCATAGTTAGCAAAGGCCACAGTTCCTTGACCTGAGAGTTTGATGAGTAATTTCCAGCAGAACCTGGACAAGGGTACAGGAGACTATGAGGCCCCACACGTGGTTGTGGCCTCTGTGAGGCGTCTTCCAGCTCAGCACATCATCCCTTGTTGCCTCAAAAGAGTAAGGAGAGTTTCTCCTCTTAAGGAAGACAAAGAATAAAGCTGAAATAGAACCTCTCTGTCCTTATGGTCCTTGAGTGACTTACCTGGGACCCTCATGTGGATGGCAGGCTGGGGTGGGTGACCCGAGACCACCGACGGCAGGTCTTCCATAAGATGCAGCTTATGACCAGCAGAGCGGACGAGGAGACCAGGGTTGGGATGATGATCACTGCAGCCTGCAAGCCACCCACGTCTGGCCGAAGGGATGGAGGCGTCAGGGCAGTGGTAGTAGACTGCTCCCCAGGGGCAGGCTGTGCCCCTGCCCTCAGTAGCTGTGACCCACACAATACTGGGCTCCCAGGTCTGGAGGAGGCATGGTACAGAGCAAGAACAGGCTTGGAGGCAAAGATTGAGTGACCTGAGACAAGTAGCCAAAAGTACTTTTCCCAGTGTTTGGCACTTGTTGCTTGGTACGTGTTTGTGGACTAAAAGGGAGAGAAGGGATGCTAATAACACCAGGTGCTTCATGTACCTTGACTTATACAGGTTGGCAAGATGCTATTCCCATTTACCAGATGGAGAAGGTGAGATGCAGGGGCTGCCCCTTTGCCTCATATTCAACCCTTAACCACATGACCTCATTTCCGGACTCCTATCCCTAGCACATGCTGTTCCCTCTTCCTGGAACTTTCCCCAGCTGTTACTCATGCTGCAGGTTTCAGCTTCTGTGGTACCTCCTGCAGCAGGCCCCTCTTCTCTGAGTTCCTGCACCTCCCCTATTGTTCCAGCCCAGCCCTCCGCACGTGTGCTGTGACTGCCTGGTCACTGATGGCTCTTTGCTGGAGACCTGAGATGCACCTGTCCTTGCTCATCTCAGTGCTAGCACATCGTAGGCACTAAGTAGGGATTTGTTAGGTAAGTGATTGAATGGGAGAGTGAGGGAGTGGAGAGGACAGTGGGACTCTCTAGGAGGAGAGCGGGGATGGGGCTCCTCTGGCCCAGCCCTCCCCCACCCACAGGTAATTCTACCTTTTCTCCTTGGGGACCTGCCCAAAGTCAACACTTCCTGGATGGAGCTGGGGGAGGGTGGACCCAGGCTGGGCTGAACAAACATGGCCTTCCCCACCTGACTGCCCCACCCCCAATCAGTTCTGGGCATTTGACTCCAGTCCAAGGGCTGTTTCTCGTTCACTAGCTTCCCTCTGTGAAAACTGGTCAGTGCTATGTAGGAGGTGAGGGTGGGCTGGGAGGCACAAAGCCTGGATTCACCTAGCTCTGCCATGAACATGCTGTGTGACCTTGAGGAATTCACCTCCCCTCTCTGGCCTCAGTTTCCTCAACTGTAGCTAGGGAAGAATGATCCCTGCACACATCACAGTGGTATGGGTATGGGAGGATAATAACAAGTATGGGTTTGGGAGTCACACAGCCCTGGGTTCAAATCTGAGCTTTACCACTTAATTGGAATATCATCTTAACTCTCTGGACTTAGTGTTCTCATCTGTAAAATGGGAATAAAATGGTACCTCCTCTCAGGCTTGTTGTAAGGATTACACGAGATGACAGCTAATAATATGCATTCTGTTAATGAGCCCTCAAGGTCTGGCGTACAATTAGATTTAACAAATCATAAGGGTGTTGGAGGCTTCAGGGGCTGTTCAGGGGCTTGGAGAGAAAAGAGAGCATTTGGAAACATGGGTTCGAACTGGGTTACAGAATTTCAGAGCTGGGAATGTGCCTTAGGAACCTTGTGGTATGTCAGTGAGGAGACTGAGACCCACCCCTAAACTTCCCCCAGAGTGGAGGAGTCTTGTCCAAGATCACACTTAATTTTACACTATTTGGCTGGTAAATTCCTGGGGCAGAGAATGGGCTTGGGTTGGGAAATTGGGTATTTGCTTTGGAAAACTTTCAAGTGGCTCAGCTCCTTCCCCCATCCTCCCCCCACCTCGATCTGCCCCTGTTCCTCCCCCAATCTGGTCAGTATGCAAGAAAGCTGGCTGAAGAGCTGGCTGAAGTGCAATGGCAAGTGGCACTCCTCCCCTCACCCCCCACTTGATTCCAGGAGCCCTTCTCCACCTCAAGGTCAGGATCACCCAAGTCCCCTACGCCCCAGGATTGGAGGATCCAAGGGTCCAGGAAAGCAGCCGAGGAAAGGGCAAGGCAGGTATCTACTTACTGCACCGGTGGGCAGCAGTGGAGAAGTTACAGGGGGGCTCTGAGCCCATCAGTGAGGTGTTGGGGCCTTCGCTCAGGAGGGGTGGAGGCAGCAGGTGCTCAAGGCCTTCCTGGGCCTTCCCTTCCTGAAAGTAGGGGCAGGCCAAGGTTACACCCTGGAGCGACAGGTTCTGGCCCACTGTTGTAGCAGGCTCCCTACTCAGAATAGGGCTTAGAAAGAGCAGGTTTCTAGGCGGGCCCTCAAGGTCAAACAACCTGACTGTATTAAACTGATGCTGTAGAAGACTATTTAACAGCATGGAAAAAAATAAGTGGAGAAAAAAATAGGCTATGGAACAATAGGAGAGTGTGTTCGATTTTGGTAAATAATACTCACACGGAAAATAAAAACTGCAGACCTTATCACCCAAACGCTAGCTGTTCAGAGTGGTTATCTCTGAACAGTGGTTGATGGGTAATATTTACTCTGTGTGTCTTGACTGTATTTTCCAAATTTTCTACAATGAACATGTTATAAGAAAAAAATTTACTTAGGAAAGCAACACGTTTCAAATGAGCAAGTCTTTTGACCAACAAATTCTATTTGTAGGAATTTACAGAACTCATAGGAAATAAAGAGTGAACATATTTTTGTAAAAGAAAATTCTATTTTTGTTTATGCATAAGGAAGAATGCCTGGAAGGACCTGCACCAAACTGTAAACAGCTGTTGACTCCTGGGAGTGGGATGAGGGGACTTTCTGTTTTATGGTCTTACGTCTATTTGAATTTTTTGCAATAAGCAGAAGTTATTTTATAATTGAAAAAAAAAAAGACAAACAATCAAACAATGTCCCTAGTCATTGTCGGCTCTTCCTGGTTCTTTCTGTGCACAATCTGGCTGGGGGTGGTCAGTGTGCTCACCCTGGGCGTCTTTAGGGAGGAGCCATCCCTGGTCTCTAAGCTCTCTCCCAACTTGGAGATGGAGTGCTTTTCGTGATTCCAGCTTGGGCACTAACAAGTTCCAGCCAGCAAATATTTTCTGAGACACTCTCTGCACCCATGTCCCCGGGGAACATGATCCCTGCTTCGGGATGCTCATGGTCTAGTGGTAGTGGAAGACCCAAAGTGCTACAAGGGTCCAGAGCATTGAGTTCTGCCGGATCTGAACGACCAGGGCAGCTTCACCTTGAATGGGACCTGAAGGATGAGTAAGATTTCAACAGGAAGGGAAAGGAGGGCAAGGGCATTCTAGGAGGCGGATGGGTATTACAAAAGTGGAGGTGTTAAGGACCAGAATCTGCTTAACATTTTCCATTTGGGATCCTAACATTCTGAGTGCTCTGATTCTAACATTATATGCACCATTTTTTTCTCCTCCACCGTGAGACCCCCAAAACAGAAAGGCAGTTGTTGTGTCACCATTAGCCTGCTGGGTATTGGTGAGGGGGAATGAGGGCTGAAAGCTTGGCCAAGAGTAGGACTTGGATCGGTTCGGTGCATGGGAACCACGGTCATTTCTGGCTGGGTCTCTGTCCACACAGTAACAGCTGCTGTGGTGCTGCCCATGTGGAGTCGTAAGAGTTCTCCTCTGCCTTCCTATCCCTACTATTATCTTTCTCCCACCTGCTTGGTGTGGTGCCTGAAATCTCACCACTATCTACTCTTTAAGAGAGGTTTCTGGGACTTCCCTGGAGGCGCAGTGGTTAAGAATCCACCTGCCAATGCAGGGGACACGGGTTGGAGCCCTGGTCCAGGAAGATCCCACATGCCGCAGAGCAACTAAGCCCGTGAGCCGCAACTACTGAGCCTGCGCTCTAGAGCCCGCGAGCCACAACTACTGAGCCTGTGTGCCACAACTACTGAAGCCCGCGCCTAGAGCCCATGCTCCACAACAAGAGAAGATACCACAATGAGAAACCCGCGTGCTGCAATGAAGAGCAGCCCCCGTTCACTGCAACTAGAGAAAGCCCGCACACAGCAACAGACCCAATGCAGCCATAAATAAATAAATAAATAAATTTATTTATTTATATTTAAAAAAGAGGGTTCTCTTATAAATGTGCATGGGTCAGGGAGGGAGGCATTGCAAACCATAAGTCAGTTACCCCGAGGAACACAGGAGGGTAAGTTTTGTTGGAGGAACGAAAGGGATGGAGGAATGCATTCCAGAAGTGTGACAGAGGGAGGCCCTTAAAGAAGAAGGGGTGGTGGTGAAGGGGGTGGGCACTGCTGGACAAACTCCATGAGGCTGCCTCAAGTTAGAACCTTAGAACCGGGGGCTGCCCCATAGCCCAGGGCCACCCTTCTCTCTTGTTGAACCAACAAGGAGTGGGCACCCATAAGGTGGCAGTGCCAGGAGCTGTCCAGGGTCACTGGTGAGTCAGGCACCAAGTCAGGGCCCCCTCCCAATTTAGCAGGTTTGCCCAGATCTCCACCCTCAGTCTGCATCTGTGGGACGCACACACCTCCAGCTGGTCTCTGCTTTTTCTGGGACCTCCTGGGGCCCTTATCTGCTTTTCCCTTCCCCCAGTGGCAGAGGAGAGCTGCTGGGCCCCAGGGCCCCATTCCTGGCTTGTAGATCTGGTAGCTTAGTCATGGAGGGGCTTTGCCTGGGGTGTGCAGTGGGCAGAGGAAGCAGGCCCAGGGGCTCAGCCTACAGGGAGTGAGGGAAAGCCCCTTCTCCGGGGAAAAAGATTTCCAAATCCCCGACCACCTGGGGTAGCGGGGCTGACACTAGTGCCATGGAATCAGGGGATGCCCTCGGGTCAGTGCCCTCACTTACCTGTGACTCCCCGTGGCTCCAGTAGCTGCCCAGGTGGCTTTGTCCCTGCTGTGGCTGGTTCTGGCTCTGGCTCTGCTGCCAGAAAGGGAGGTACCAGGTGTGGGTAGGCACCGACTGACTCTGCCCTGGAGGAGGGGCTATGGAGGCCCAGGCCAATTCTCCATTCTCTTCGCGGAGGAAGATGGAGCAAGGTACCCACTGTTGGTGCCTGGAGCTGCAGGGACACAAGCCACTCCCCTTCTCCTTCTGCTCTGATGCCAGGTTCCCAGAGGGTGGGAGGAGGCATCAGCATCCACAGTGGGGAGATTAAAGGTTGTGTGGAAAGAGCCGATGGCTGTGAGTCTGCAGACCTGGGTCTGGGCCTGGCTCTTCCTCACGGGCTGGTGACTTTCCTTTTGGGCCTCGGTTTTCTTACCTGTGAAATGACGGCCATCGTGGAATCTGTGATGCTGGCTAGCACGCTCAGCTGGGCTAACTCCACCCCAGAGAGGACTTCCTGGCTCTGCTTTGCTCCTCTTCCTCGCCGAGGAGCTAGAGCCACCACTCTGAGGGCACCCGTACCCCCCGCTGACCTTTTAGGTATGGGGCCCCTTCTCCTCCAAGCACCACCCACCTCAGCCCTGCCCCCGCCCCCTCCCAGCTGGCCGTCTGTGCTCCTTTCTCTTTCCTGGGTGGGAGGCCCTCTCAGCTGGCCATTCTCCCTCCTCAGGGACTGGGGGCCAGGACACCTGGGTTCTGGCCTTGGCTCTACCATGTGCTCTATGACCTTGAGCTAGAAACCAACTCTCTCTGGGCCTCCGGATTGGGCTGGAGGAGCCCCAAATCCTCCAGCATTCAGACTCGATCACATCATGGCCCACAGTTTTGGGGAGCTCACCAGGGCCTGGGCTTTGTGCCCCTGGCTCCAGCCTCTCGAAAGGCCCTCCCTTGTCATGACATCAGAGTAGGAAGCCCCTGGTCCTCTGGTCCAAAGTGTCCACTCTTCCCCTAGTTCACTGAATTCCTAGGGTGAATGGGGGGTATTTTGTAATAGAAATATGATAGAACTGTCAAAATTTTGAAAGAAGATGGAAGACTGTTCTTTTCTCTATCTAGGGTAAACAAAAATCCACATAATTTAATCCAGATAGAAAAGAAAAACAAAGGAAAATGAGCATATTTCAGAATAAAAGTATCCCCCCCCCCGCTATTTTTTGGAGGCTGTGCTTCCTGAATGCATCTCTACTTCTCTCTCCTTCCCTCCTCCTCCCCCCTCACTCCCTCTACTTCTGATTTCTGCTCTGCTTCCCATCACCCCTTGTTCCCCCGAGACACTGGCTAGAATTGTAGGTGTCCCAGAGTAAGGAGAAATCATCATGCCCTGGTGGCCAATGACAATTCAGCACCTTGGCCAGCACACCACCCCTCCCCCGACCTCACCACTCCTGGCCACCTGCATTTAAGCCTGTGACATGGTCCTTTGTGATGGACATTCTGGTGGAGCATTTGAGGATAGTGAACAGGGCAAGACTCAGGCAGGAGGGGAAGAAGCCAGGAATTCTGCCCAGGTGTGAACAGTCAGCCTCCCAGGATGTCCTCTCTGGCAGGAGGGAAGGCCCATCCCTAGAGCCCCTGAGCTGAGACTGTGCTGTCAAGAGACCTTATTTCCTCTCTCCATCTTCTTCTCCTTCTCTCTCTCTCTCTTTTCCCCCACCCCACGTTGGGCCCTCTCCCCCTCTCCCTTTCAAAGCTGAGCTAACGGGAGACTGTTTAACTTCACTGTTTCTATAGGAGCCGGTTGTAGTTTAACTCCTGCACACCAGTAGCTGAGGTGAACAAAGGAGAGACTCGAGGTCCAACTATTCATCCTTTCTTTGCACTTTAAAAAAAAAGAAAAAAACACACAAAAAAGAGACCTTATCTCTGTTTTTTGTTCCTGCTGCCTGCTGCCACCCCAGAGAGAAAGACCCAGAGCTAATGGCCTTGTTAGGTGCTGAGCAGGCCAAGCCCTGGGGCCAACATTAGACTTAGAGAATCCTGGATCATTAGAGCTAGTAGCTTGGCAATCAGTTAACTAGATCCCTAGCCCCTCTCTAATAGAGATGGAGAAACAGAGGTCGAGGAAGGGAGAGGGACCCGCTCAGGGTCACATAGTGCCTTCATGAGTCCACCTCTGGCCTGGGAAGTACATGAGGCGGAGCCTGCAGATGAGACTTGACTCACAATTGTGTAATTCTTTTTTTTTTTTTTTTTTTGTGGTACGTGGGCCTCTCACTGTTGTGGCCTCTCCCGTTGCGGAGCACAGGCTCCGGACGCGCAGGCTCAGCGGCCATGGCTCACGGGCCCAGCCGCTCCGTGGCATGTGGGATCTTCCCGGACCAGGGCATGAACCCACGTCCCCTGCATCGGTAGGCGGACTCCCAACCACTGCGCCACCAGGGAAGCCCCCATGAGCAATCTTTAAAGCTATATTAGTCTTAGGCTCTGCCTCCATTATTCATAATTAAAATGATGAGCAAGATCTTCAAAAAATAGGAGGCCCATTTAAAGCTCTGCCTTTTACTAAATCTTTGCTGAATATTGGAAGTCTAGCACCAACAGGCATACCATTCTCGACAGGCTTCTATTATGAAAAAAGGACAACGGAAGTAAGGCCAATCTTTCGAAAGTTCTTTACATTAAATAGATGAAGTAATCTTAATCGAAATAATAAACACTAGCTCTGCTCCCATATGGGCTTGTTAAGGTAGCAGAGCCTGGTACAATTGCACAATTCAATGGTGTGCAGCCTGGGTTAAGCTCCCATCTTGAATCCACGGGGATCACAGTTCTGGTGGCTGCTGCCTGTCACTGAAGCGGTCCTCGAAGTTGAAAGGCATTTCCAGGGAGGTAAGTGAAGAACTGGGCTTCAGCTTTGGACAGGCCTGGGTCTGATTTCCAGCTCTGCTGAGTACTGGCTGCGGGTTCCCCGGCAAGTAGTGTTTCCCAGCTCAAACACTGAGATAATGATACAACCTCATGGGCTTGTCTTGGTGTTAGAGAAGGTGCAAAAAGTACCAGCGCTTTGCTTGCTGACCACAAACAGGGATGCAAATGGGGGTTTCTGTCATTCTATCAATTCTTTCCTGCCCTGGGGAAGATCTTTCCTGATCCCTCCTTCCTCTCCAATGCTGTGCTGCCTTTACCTCCCCTCTTTGCTTACCTGTTCCATGTGGGGTTCCTGGTATTAGCCTGATAATCCCAGATTCTTTCATTCAGGATTTCTCTGGACACTTCATACCTCTTAGAGGTACCCTGATTTCCCAGAGTTCCCAGTTGTGTGTTCAGATTAGGTCCCTACAGTTACTCCCAGACACTTGGAAACTGGGAGTGAAGACTGGGCAGCGACCAGCCTTTCTTGGACCTGGTGCTGAGACTGAGTGGGGGAAGGCGAAGGAAGGAGCATGGATGGGGTGCTTCTCCTCCAGAGGACAGATCCACTGAGCAAAAATAGAGGGGTGTGGCTTTGGGGGAGTCACAGGGATCTGAGAGCATGGAGCTGGGGGGTGGAGATACTCTAGTTCCAGTATCAACTCCTACAACTTCTCTGTAAACTGGGGTGTTCTCCATCAGCCAATCAGAGACCTCTCCCTCTGCCCTTGCCAAGGGCCCCTCCTCCTCCTTGTTCATGTCCCTCTTCTTAGAACTGCAAACAAATCATGACTGGGGTTGTTCCCTCTCTCCCCTTCCCCGCCTCCTTGTATAGGTGAAGGTCCACCTCAGAGAGCATCCAGTATAACCTCCCTCATTCTGCAGGTGAGGAGACTGTGGAAAGGACCCTCACGGTACAAAATGAATCAGCACAGAACAAAAACTAGGCCCAGGAGTCCTGTTTCCAAGGCTGCTGCAGTGCACAACTGCAGGGGGTCCCAGTGGCCTTCCTACTTACAGTGTGAACAGCCTTTGTGTCCACATACAGGGCCCTGTCTCCTGGCCAGGCTGCTTCCCCATGAGTCAGAGGTGGGATGGACCTCCTTCAACACAGCAGACCTGGGGACCTTCCTGGCCTAGGTGGTCCCACACCCCTCACAAGGCACAAGGAAGAAGATAGACTGCTTAGGGGCAGAGCCAGCCCAGAGGTTCAGAAAACCCACACAGTTCCAGGCACTGATTCTGGGTGGCAGCTGGTGTGAGGGGCAGGTCCTCCCTAAATGCACTGCACTTTGCAGCTTCTCCTCCAGAGGACAGAGCCGCTGAGCAAAAATTATGCGAGATTGGTGTGATTATCCCCATTTTCCATGTAAGAAAACTGAGGTCCAGAGAGGTTAAGTCATTTCTCTAAAGGCATCCGGTGACGGAGCCTGGATTTAAGCCTACGTCTGCGGGGTTCCAGTGACTAGGCTCTTGCCGCTGTCTCATAATCTCCCCTCTGTCTGCTCCCAAGGCTACCACCACGCCCTCCTCCAGGCAAAGACTGACAGTCTTCCCTGGCTGGTAAGTTCTGACGTGAGTGCCTTGGGCTCACTCAGTTCTAAACTCACTTACCAGGTGTGCGACATGGGACTGTAGGCAAGTCATGTCCTCTCTATGAACCTCATTTTTCCTCCTCTGTAAAATGGGCATAATACTATCTACCTGGTAGGGTTGCTTTGTGGTTTAGCCATGCTGATGTATGTATGCTGCCTGCGCCAGGATAGATGGGCCTCTGTGTGTGTCAAAATGAATGGAACTGACCGCTCACAGCCTGTAACTTTAATTTAATATAAATTCATCATAACTCACAAAATGGGCAACATTTAAAATAAAAATACTGCTGGGGGTGGCCCAGATTCTGGTAGCTGAATGGTTGGGGTGAGACTGAGGATTCCTCCCACCCAAGGGAGGCCCCAGTGGGCAGCAGTTGTGAGGTGGGAGCACCCCCAAGTTCAGCTAGTCTGGCTCCTTTGAGATGGGGGTGGTCAGAGACGCCAAGTTCAGAATCTAGGCCCCAGGACTAGAAAGAAAAGCTAAGGCCTGGGAGACATTTCAGCTTGGTCCTGCAGGCCCGCTCCTGGGGCTCCTGTCCTGGACAAGGACAAAGCCACGGAGCAGGACAACTAGAGGCTCTGCTGCTTCAAAGCCAAGGCCTAGAGGTGGATTCCAATGGCGAAAACTGAAGGTGGGCTTGTTCAACAACCATTCTAACTTTCTCCTATTGTGCCTTTTTGTACGGATGAGGCTGGAAAGAAGAAAAGTACATTTCCCAGATTCCCTTGCAGCCCAGGTTCTGGATCTGACTTAAGTTTCCCCACACAGAATCCCTCGTAGACATTTGTTTTTTGTTTTTTTGCAGTACGCGGGCCTCTCACTGTTGTGGCCTCTCCCGTTGCGGAGCACAGGCTCCGGACGCGCAGGCTCAGCGGCCATGGCTCACAGGCCCAGCCGCTCCGCGGCACGTGGGATCTTCCCGGACCGGGGCACGAACCCGCATCCCCTGCATCGGCAGGCGGACTCTCAACCACTGCGCCACCAGGAAAGCCCCCCCTCGTAGACATTTGGATCTGGAAATTGAATTGAATGGGGGGAGGCGGCCCTCAGGACATCCACTGACTGGCGCGGACAGTAGCAGAGTCAGCGCAGTTCTGCAGCCAGCGGCTTCTTCATGCAGGGGCTTCCTGCAGATGCGAGCAGTGTTCCTGGTCTCAACAGACATGATGAATTTGGCGGCTGGGAGCTGTTCCTGGAAATTCAGCAGAGTCTGCTCCTCCAGCCCTTCCAATGATTTTACAAAGCCACTAGGGACCTGGTAATAAATCCTTGTCTAAAGCTAAAGCAGCTCTTGTTTTCTGCAACAGGATCCCAACTGAGACACATGCCAAGATTGATGAGGGGGGCCCAGCTGACACCCACCCCAGTGCTCAGGGCCTGACTAAAACACTGCTCCCCACAGCCTCGCTACACCCTAGCCTGGTCACAGAGGCCTGGCTGGACCCTTGTTTGGAGCTGCTGGGGACCTCCACCATCCAGTGATGCTTGTCCTACGTCCGGGTGTGCCATTATCTGGCCTTAAGACCTGTGGGCAGGAAGGTGGTGGCACAGTGACCGTAACATGTGGGCTTAACTACTGACAGTCTTCCCTGGCTGGTAAGTTCTGACGTGAGTGCCTTGGGCTCACACGGCCTGTGCCTGTGGCTTCCACAGGCCACAACATCATTTCTACCCACAGAGAAGTGGGAAAATCATGAAGCTCTTGGTACAGGGATGGAAGGAGAAGGTGGTTCTCAGGCAACCCTGGGACTAGCTACCGCCTGTGTCCACTGTGGGCTGGGATTGAGGTTAAAAAGGCCCATCACTAGCTTGATCAGGGGCAAGTCTTAGGCCTGGAAGCATAAGAGGGTTCTGTGTCTCTTTCAGGCAGACAACTGCTGGCAACCACTGACACATCCTGAGCTTAGGGCATGTGGGCAGGAGGGAGACAGAGGGACGCAGTCCCCTGCCCCTGAGAGGAGGGGCATGAGGGTTGGGCAGGGGCTGCCCTGAGGAGAAGCCACGTCACACCCTTGGACCAAAGCTGCATCCCCAGTAAGGTCAGAGCTACAGACATCAATGCT
Source organism: Tursiops truncatus (assembly GCF_011762595.2). Lineage (NCBI taxonomy): Eukaryota > Metazoa > Chordata > Mammalia > Artiodactyla > Delphinidae > Tursiops > Tursiops truncatus. The sequence goes on along the minus strand of NC_047034.1, from coordinate 157,833,595 downwards.
GGAAGAGCTTCGGAATCGTGGAGCACAACCTCCATTTTACAGGGAAATGAGGGTAAACAACAGGCCTGAGATATCAGGTTGGCCCGGCTGGGCTGGAGTCCCGGCCTCCGCTCTCCGGGGCAAGGCTCTCGCTGGTGGCCATGCTCAGGCCTGCGGTCTCCCTCCGCGGCACTAGATGCGGACCGTGTTGATCCGCAGCGGCTGCACGTTCTTGCCATTGGCGTGGCTCTGCCCGGGGCTGAAGTAGGAGCAGAGCTTGCCGGGGAACTTCTCGCGGAAGGTGTACAGCCAGGACATGTCATCGGCGTTATAGAAGATGAGCAGGCCTTGGTCGTAGTCCAGGAAGACGCCCACCTTGTCGAGCTTGTCGCGGACATTGAGCCGCGTCCAGGGCTCGGTGCAGGCGCTGTACTGGTTGCCGTCGTGCATGACGATGCAGTAGAAGCCACGGCTGGGCTGGATCTGGATGCTGCCCTTACGGCTCGCGGCTTCGTGCGCCAGCCCGATCACCCACTGGGTCTTCTCCGCCACCACCACCTCCCAGTAGTGGACGCCGCCACTGAAGGCCTCAGAGCCCAGCACCGACACCTCCACATCGAAGCGCTTCGGTGAGTCCTGCAGCGGCTGTGGGTGCAGGTTGCCGTAGGCCACGATGGTGCAGTCGTCGGACAGGATGAGGCGCTGGTGGGCGGTGCCCGGGTCCAGGGTCAGGGCGGCTGGCACTGCCAGGGATGGAGGAGGAAGAGAAGATGAGTGGAGAGAAGGTGGTGGACCCACTCTATGGTTCCTCCCTGAGGACAGGTTCTGGTTGGCCCCCAGGAGGCTGTGTGATGCTGAATCTGAATACAAGCCTGCCCTCCCCGGGCCTCAGCTTCCTCCTCTGTAACATGGAAGGGTGACAGCTAAGGTCCTTTCAGATTTTAACCTGGCTGCAGGGGACAGGAGCTATGGCTGCTTGCTCACTGATGGTGTCCTGGGGCAAGGCACACAGGGGGCACTCCACAAAATTTGTTGAATAAATCTGAATGCGGTCCAGAATTGGGTAACTTCAGAGCTGGGAGGGAGCTTAAAGATTATTCGGGGGTTGGATAATCACCCTATGGGGTGCTTTGGAAATTTGTTGGGGTGTTTGGGTCGTCTCAGTAGGTGGGATCCAGGGATGCTAAATGCCCTGTATGAAATGCTCAGGGCGGTCCCATGCCCCCACCGATGAGTTTCAGATGCTCCACCAGATATTCGTGTGGATGAAAACTCTTCACAATGACCTGAAGCTACAGCTTAACTCCATTTTACATATAAACATGAAATAATTTTTGTACAGTTTTAATATACACTGAACGTTTTGAAATGCAATTACCATATAAACTGGGGGAAGACTGAATTTGTTTTGTCTGGAACGTCACTGAGAATTCTTCACTTTTTTGGAAAATACATCTCTAAGAAGAACACTGTTGACCAATAAAACCTACCTATTTAAGACTGCCTTTGAGGCAGAATGATATTTTAGCTATGGTGTGAGCACCTGACTCGTTCACTATGTTTTCCAGGGTGGTTGTGAGTGAGCATCTACATACTGACATATACAATGTTTTATTATACATAATTTCCTTCTATTTTTCCTTTATATCATAGAGTATATACACACATATACATATATATGTATATGTGTATATATACTTGAAATTGTGAAAAGGTCATACTATCTTTGAGACATTACAAATTATTTGTTATGAAAAGTAGATGATGGGTCTGAAAAAGTTGAAAACCACTGATTCTAGGCCAACTCTCCCATTTGACAGATGGGGAAACTGAGACCCAGAGAGGAGATGTGACTAGTCTCAGGTCACCAGGCAAACACTGGCAGAGCCAGGTCTAATCAAGACCATGGGCAATCCAGCCCCAGCCCTCTCTTCCTGCCTACCTCTCACTCAACACCCACCACCCCACTCAGGCCCAAAGCCTTCGCCCAGACTGTTCCCTCCACCGCCTCATCTCTGCTTGTTGTAATCACACCCCATGAGGCTCAGTTCCAGGGCCCATCCTCAGGGAAGCCTTCCTGGTTGCCCAGCAGGTATGCTCACTCCTTACTCTGAAATTCCTTAACTTTGTTTGTGCCCCTCTCCTGATACGTGGGGTAGTCTTCTGTGCCCATTTCTTACCCCCATGTACACCAGGAGGGCAAGGACTGTGTACTCTCCTACCAGGCCCTCCCTGGTGGGCCCAGTGCCCAGCACACGGCCTGGCATGCGGAATGTTTCCAGAAAGGCTCACCAACCCCGCTTGTGTTGGTCTTTGGGCAGGCAGCACAGGCTGGGGCACCCGGTTCTGGGCCGGCCACACTGGCTTAGCAGGTCTGGCTCTCAAAGTCTCATGAACTCTTTCAAGGACTCTGTTTACTCTTGCCTCCCTGAGGGAGCTGATGCTCAGCCGGAAGGAGGAACCTAGAATTGGCTCTCATTAGCCTGGATGAGCATTTCCAGGGCAGAGTAAGGCAGAGGGGAGAAAAGGAGAAGGAATCCTGTCACTAGTTCCTTGGAGCAAAGAAAGGACTCCTCCAGCCGGCTCTCTGGTGCTTTCCTTATCTGGCGGAGCGGAGGCATGACTATACGTGGCAGGAGCATCATCAGCTCCTACTGGAGCCACCTCTGCTGGCTGCATACACACAGAGAAGTAAAATGCCTCGATGACGGCAATCATCTCTAACAGGGGGTGACAGCCCGTCCCTGAACTGTGCTCCTGTTCACAGTCCACTGACAAAACTGGCCATTGACTTGCAGCAAGCTCATTCCATGAGCTCTGTCAGGAGTAAATTTAGTCTTGAGTTTTACACTCTTCTTTCCTGTTCTTAGAAGTCAGAGGGCTGTATGGAAACAATTAGCCCTGTGACTAGAGGGGTCAATGCAAACACAATTTTCTATCCAGGGACATAGAAGAGGGGAGCCATGAGAAGGAGCTCATACACTGAGTCAGCGTATGAACGTTTCGCCCTGTCATCTGGTCACAGCGCAGCCTGTCGGACCAGAAGGCTCCTGCCATGTGGAATGTGGGTGTTCCCACAGTGGGATCCAGAGGTAGGAGGTGGAAGGGATGTAGGAAGTATGTGTGAGGGGGAGCTCGGGAGAGAAGAATCATCTAAACAGACACACATGGGGCCACTCCTACTGGCTGTGGAATGTGGGTCATACTCAGGTGTCTATGGCAGAGGGGCAAGAGGGACAGAGCGGGCACATTGCCAAGGTGTGGGCAGCTGTGGTTGAGTGCCTCACGGGAAACTGGGCCTTATGTCTCAGGTGCCCAGGATGATTTGAGGAGACCAGCGACAGGCAGAAACCGAGGTTAGAAGGACCAGTGGGGAGACTAGCACGCAGGCAGGAGGGCTCAGCCCCATACTCTTAAGCCTAACTAGGGCAACGTGGGCCCTTCCAGTGCCACTGATGAGTGGGGAGGACACCCTAGGAGGCAGGCAAGTGGGCTTTCAGTGGTTCTGAGATTGGGCCTGTAGGACGGAGGAAATCCTCACTGCACTGAGGGCTAACTCCTTGGCATGGACCCACAGGCTTGAAGCCCGAGGGACTTACCGGAGATAGGACCTGCCACTCATTGGGTGTGCTTAGGGGCGGGGTCTGCCGTTCATTGGTCAGTTCTGGCAATAGAGGCAGGGCTGGGGGGGCGGGACCCGATCCACAGGGGGCAGGGCCCAACAGCCCATAGGGTGAGGCTAAGGGCAGGGCCTGGCATTCTTCTGAGGCAAAGGGTGTGGCCTGATGCTTAGGAGGCTTTTACACCCCAAAGGGTGGGCTGAGGTCCACCTCCTCATAAACAGAGTTCCTGTCTTCGGGCCTCTCTCAAGTCCTCCCAGGGGCTAGGGCTGACAGGCGTTAACAGCCTTTAGGCCAGAGAGGTGCCCAGCTGGGGACATGGCAATACCTTTCCCCCTCTGAGAAGTCAGTCCCTGTGCGGGGACTGGCAATCCCTCCACCCATCCTTTATTCTCAGGAGAGGTGACAGACTCGTCAGACAGACGCAAAACAAATCCCGTCCCCTGGGGTTCACAATTTTACAGGTCAGAGCTCTTTTCTAGGTCCTGGGACACTTTTATAAAAACAGAAAGCAGGCACTGAGGCAGTCCATCTGGTCTCCAGGTGTGTTCTCCATCCATTTAAGCCTCTCTGAGACCTCCAGGTCAAAAGGCAAGGAGCGTGGACTGCGGGGGGCCCAGGAACTGTCTCCTGGCCACTATCAGCCACATACCGCAGTGGCCCAAGCGGCAGAGGAACCCCAAAGTCCAGCACCATCACCTGGCAGCGAGTGGCTTGTGCCTCTTTGTTCTCGAGGACAATCAGCTCTTTCCTCTGGCCAGGCCTTTAAGAAGTCTGGCCCCTCAGTCCTCCTGCCTTCTCAGGCCCTCAGCGGCACAGTACGGGCATTCGAAAAACATTTTCACACCTTCTAGCTCATGGGACCAGTACAGCAGCTCCAGGAGCACAAATTACTATACCCATTTTTCAGAAGAGGAAACTGAGGCTCCAGGGAGATTTCTCTGAGTTAAGTGGCTTGCTCAAGTTGCCACTTTGGGTGGAAGCAGAGCTGGAACTTGAGCTAATATCTTTCACACCATGTCCTTTCCTTTATGTGGCCCTAGAAAGCCTGTTCAGCAAGACTGAGGAACCATCTGATGATTCATGATAATCATAAGAAACAGGTATCAAGCATTTACTAAGTTCCAGGATTATTATCACAAATAAATAATCTTATTTAATTCTCCTACCTACCCTGGGAGACAAATCACACCTTCCGCATCCCTGTTTTACAGATGAGGAAACAGGCTCAGAGAAGGCAGACGTCTGCCCTGCGTCACACAGCTAGGCAGTGAACATACTGGAACCCAAAATGATTGGATTCAGATAAGCAGGAGGAGGAGAGAGCAGCCCAGGAGAGGGAGGTGGCCGGAGCAAAGGAAGTAGTGTCTGGTGTCCTCTGGACAATGGCCACCTGGCCTGGGTGGGGAGGAAGTTTGTGCCTGGCAGCTGGGGCAATCAGGCCAGGCAGTTGGAGGAGAGTTTCCAATGTCAGCTGAGAGGTAGGGCAGGGGTGTGGGTAGTGGTGGAGAGTGGAGGTTCCAGATCACGGGAGTGACAGGTGTTCTATGGAGTTCTCAGGTGACCCAATAGGAAGGCTGAACTGGAAGAGGGGCAGGCAGGAAGCTGCTAGAATCCAGGGCTAGGTCCCTGGGGGCACCTGCCCCTCCCAACTGGACAAAAAGAACCTTGGTTTTGGTAGAGGAACCAGAGTGACTTCACAGGTCCTACAGACAAAGGAAGGGGCCCAGCTAACCAGGTCACTGTTCTCTGAACCCCCAGGGGCCGCTGTCCTTGGCAGGATGTTCAGGGCACACCCTACTGCTCCCTCAGCCCCTCTCCTACAGGCAGCTTTCCCTGGGGCAGCGGTTCTTAACTGGGGCTGATTTGCCCCATAGGGGACATTGGGCAATGTCTGGAGACGAATTTGGTTGTCACAGCTGGAGGGGGTGTGTGTGCGGCATCTAGTTGGGTAGAGACCAGGGATGCTGTTAAACGTCCTACCATGCACGGGACAGCCCCCAAGACAAGGAAGTATCCAGCCCCAAATGTCAATAGTGCTGGGGCTGAGAAACCCTGCCCTGGGGCAATCAGCAAATTCCCACATCCATTTGTTCACTTGTGAGGGAGTCAAGGAGGGAACACTAGCACCCTTATAATACAGAGGAGGAAACTGAGGTTCAGAGGGAGGAAGTGACTTGTCCAAGGATGTGCAGCAAGTTCCTTCATTCAACAAATAATTATTGAGCACATACTTAATGCCAGGCCCTATTCTATTGGGTTGGCCAAAAAGTTCATTCAGATTTTTCCATATGTAAAGGACAAACCTGAACGAACATTTTGGCCAACCCAATAGTAACAGAACTGAGAGCAGGACTCATTCATTTCTTTATTCATTCATCCACAAACATTTACTGTGCTGGCTGCTGGGGATGTATAGTGATGAATCAGACTCAGCCCCTGACCCCTCAGAGCTCACGGTCTAGTAAGAGAGACAGCCATGCAGACATTAACAAAACAGTGAGACCAGGAAAGCCCAGGGCTACCTGGAGAAATCCAGGAAGGCTTCCCAGAGGAGGTGTTTATAAACTAAGATGTGAAGGAGAGTAGCAGTTAGTCATCAAAGATTAAGGTTTGTGTCGAGTGTTCTTGGCAAAGGGAAGAGCATGTGCAAAAGTGTGGAGGAGAGGGAATATGGCTCATGTAAAACCTGAAGATGGTTCAGTGTGGCTGACTGTGATACAGAGGGGAGAATGAGAGAATGGCTGGGCCCAGATCTCATAGGGCCTTGACTGTCAGGCTGAGGTGCCTGGATTGCCTCTCTGAGCTGTGGCAGCTGAGATAAATAGAGCTCCTGAGACCATCTGCCTGAGGGGCCTCCCTGGGTCAGGGGAGGGGACAGGACCCTTGGAGGGGCTTCTTGCCTGCTTCAGTTATGCTGCTTCACCCATGTGTGGCCCTCACCCTGCTGGGTCCCAGTGTGCAGGTCTCTCCAAGGCTGGGAGCACACAGAGACCCACAACTCCAGGAGGAGAGCCAAGAGACCCACCCAGTCAGCTGGAAAGTGGGCCCTTCGCCCAACTACTGCCCCCTTTGTCAATGAGGGCACAGATCCAGATTTAAGGGCTCTAGGAGATGTCCCTTCACTTTTGTGCAATTGGTCATGATGCATCCATCCAATGAGGTCTTCAGTCACCGGGAGGGGAGCCCCATCCCTGTTCAGCATTCACACCCTCAGTGATTGTCCTCAGTCCTTCTCCATCTGTACCTGAAGGCCAATCGTGAACATCCTGGGATCATTCATGCCCCTGCCCTCCCCACCGCCTTTGCCTACACAGTTCCCAATGCCGGGGATTGTCCGAGGCACCTCCAGGCCCCACCCTTTCCTGAGTGGGAAAGCCCTCAGTTTTCAGCGCTCAGTTCAAACATCATCTACTCAGTGTTCCCCCGGCTCCTCCCTCGCCCCATCCAGAGCCTCCTGTTGTCCCTCTGGGCTCCCATGACCCCATGTAAGTCCCTCATCATGGTCCTGGTCCCACCGGACTATCAGGCTCTGTCGTCCCATCTGTCTCCCCTGATTCTGAAAGTGCCTCGAAGGACTTTCAGTGTTTGTAGATCAAAAGAATGAATCCAGATAGGTGGAAAGAGCACTGATTGCTGTGTGACCTTGGGAAATCAGTGAGCCTCTCTGAGCCTCAGTCTCCCCAGCAGTCTTCCTGGGTTGGTAGTATGAGGCCAGAGAATGCCTGGTTAGTTTAGTAGGTAAGGGCACAGGCTCTGGCATCTGACGTGTCTGGGTTTAAATCCTGGCTATACCATTTACAGGTTGTGACCACGACAAGTTCCTAACAGCTCTGTGCCTCAGTTTCCTCATCGAAAAAATGATAATAACAGTGTCTACCTCTTAGGGAGAAGTCTCCTCTATATCCTTGTCTCACCTCTAAAGGACATTGCGCCTGACTCAGGAACACAGAAGGTTCCCTGCTGCCAATAGGTTCCACTCTGATGCCCTTGTGGGTTGTGTGATTTCGGGAAGGTGTTGACCTCCCAGTCCCAGGGTCTACTAACTCTACTAGAAACCCATTTCAGACTTTCTCCTCTCTCGGCAGATTTCCCATGACCTCCTCTAGCCCATCCTCATCTCAGCGGAGGACCTTGCTTCCTGCCTTACTGGGAGAGGTGAAGAGAATTCCCGGGAGCCCCCACCACTGCCCGCTCTGCTTCGGGGCCCATTCATTCTACCTTCTCCTGGCTCCCAGCAAAGGCAGAGGCAGGTCCCACTCGTGGCGGTCACCCCAGCACCTCTCCCTCCTTCACCCTCAATTCTGCCTTCTGCTACTGGATCTTTTCCGTGCCCCCCACCCCTCCCATATATGCTACCATTTCTTCTACCTTAAACAAATAGCCACGGTCACATTCTCTCTCCTTCCCTTAAATAAGACTCATTGAAAGCACTGTCTCCACTTCCTCTCTCATTTTCTCTTGGACGGTCTCCAGTCAGGCTTTTGCCTCTATTGCTCCACCAAAGCAGCTCTTGTCAAGGTCACCAAGACCCGGAGAACAGTCAGTTCTGATCCTCCCACACTTGGGGTCACAGCTTTGCCACCACTATCCACTCTCTCCTCCTCGAAACACTTTCTCCACTTGGCTTCCAGGACAGACGCAGGTCTTCCTCCTATTCTCTAGCTGTTCCTTCTCGGTCTCCTTGGCTGGGTCCCCCTCCTGTCCTTGACTTCTAGGAGCGGCCTAGGGCTCCATGTGTTAGAGTGGCCCTCTCTCTTTTCTCTCTACCCCCACTTCCCAGGTGACCTCATCCCGGCTCATTCAATACCGTCCACAGGTAGACAACGCCAGCCCTAACCCTCCTCCCGTACTGCAGACGTGTCATTCCCACTACCTTCTCCATGTCTGCACTGAGACTTCTAACTGGCATCGCGAACCTCACATGATTACAACTTCATCTTCCCAGTCACCTCAGCCAAAATCGTTGTAGTCTTCCTTGTCATTTTTTTTCTGAGATCCAATCCATTAGCAAATCCTGTTGGCTCTCTGTTCAAAATAGATCCAAATCCGATCACTTCTCACCACCTCCACTGCCACCACCCTGCTCCAGGCCACCATTGTCTCTCACTTGCATTGTTGCAGTGGTCTCCTAACCTCTACCCTTTACCCCCTGCAGTCTATTCTCAAGCCAGCACCCAGAGGGATACTTTAAAAACTTAAGCCGGCTTATGTCACTTCACTGCCCCAAACCTTCCAATGGCTCCCATCTCACTCAGCATAAAATTTAAAGTTTTCATATGGGCCTCCAGGCTCTCATGGTCTGGCTACTGCTACTGACCTGACCTCCTCACCTCCACCCTCCCTCTCACTCATTCCACTCCAGCCACGCGAGTCTCCTTACTGTCCCTTGAACATGCCAGGCTTGCTCCTGCCTCAGGGCCTTTGCACTTCCTATTCCCACTGCCAGGAACACTCTTTCCTCAGATACCTACATGGCTCATTCTTCTCTTTCCTCCCTCAGGTCTTTACTCTACTGCTTCCTTCTCAGGGAGGTCTTCTAACTGGATCCCCTACTAAACATTCAATCCTACCTCAACATCCCTTAGCCCCTTTCCTTATCTTTTATCATTATCTAAAAAACTATCTATTTTACTTATTTAATTTTGTTTTCTTTCTCTCTCACACCCTAGGATGTAAGTAAGATGCACGAGGTAGGGATTTTTGCCTGTTTTGCTCACTGCTATATCTCCAGTATCTAGAATAGTGCCTGGTGTGAGGTAGGTGCTTGATATAGCCTGTACCCATAGAGTGAATGAGTGAACCACCCAGGGCCTCAGTCTCTTCATCTAGAGAATGGGTACACTAGTAGAACCTACCTCCTCTTGTGCTGGTGCCCAGCACAGGCCCTGGAACATAGTAGGTGCTCAGCAAGGCACTCTTCTCATCCCTCTGCCCTGCCCCCATGTCATGTGTAGAGCAAGGGGTGGGCTGGGCCGGGCCCCATCTAGCTCCAACCCATGATAATCCTTGCCTCTTCCTGAGCCCTACTGGAGAGTGGCAGGAAGGGCCTTACCTGGGTGGATGTCCTGGAACAGGGACTTCCAGATGGTGTACTGCAGGGGGCCTGTGTACTTGGAGGTTGGGAAGTCTTCGTAGGTCAGATTGGTCTCATGGATTTTCCCTTTGAGCCTGGAAGGAGAGCAAGAGAGCAGGCCACATTGGGGGCTGGATTCCTGTCCCAGCACCTCAGGGAAGCTGGCATAGGGCGAGGTCATGTGTGGGAAGTCTGCTGGACCCAAGCGCCGACTCAAGTGCCTGCTTGTGCCACTTCCTAATTCTCTAGCTATTGCCCTCAGTTTCCTCATCTTTAAAATGGGTACTATGATAACACCTGCTTCCTAGGCTTGTGAGGATTACATGGCATAATGTATGTAAAATGCTTAGCATGGTACTTGGCTCAAGGTCAACACTGAATACATGATGTTAGCTATCAGTATTGGTCATTAATGAACCAATAATTAAGTGTTATTATTATTAAAGGCAGCTATGGAACTAGAGAGACCTGGGCTTGAATCCTGGCTCCCCCACATACCAGACGAAGGGTCTTGGCCAATTGCTGTAGCTTCTTTGTGTCTCAGTTTCTACATGTGTGAAATGGAGATGGCAGTGGTAACTACCCCCAAGGGGCTATTAGGATTATAATAATTTACATATTATTATTTATTATATATAGTATCAATGTTATTATAAATAATAATGTAAAACACATATTTGTAATATAATATAAAGCACAGAAAACAATATCCTATATGATTATAAGTATTATATATAAAATAATATGAACACATAAAGCTTTTGCCCTAGGCTCTGGCACATAGCAGATGTCCTGCGTATTTGATGGAGATTTGAATGAATGAATTCTCTGCTAACCACCCCATCTGCCTCCAATCCCAGCATCCCACAAGGGCCAGGGAGGGGATACCCCCTGGAGAAGACCCACAGCAGGGGGGTACTTACCGCTCAGACAGCGAGGCCACCCCGGCCAGGAAGGTGTGCCGGTCAGTTTCAGCCAGCCGCTCCTGCAGGATCTGGGCCCCCTCCTGCACCTTGCGCAGCTGCTGGCTGTAGCGCTGGACTTTCTGCTCAATGTCAGTCAGTGTGCGGGCCGTGTCTGCCTCTAGCTCCTCCAGCATGGCCTTCTGCCGTTCCCGCAGCAGCCGGTGCAGCCGCTCAAAGACCTCCCCAATGGTGGTCCGCAGGCTTTTGGTGGAAGACTGTGGAGACAGTCATCAGGGGTCAGTCAGGGAGAGTGGATGGGGTGATCTCTGGGTGAGAGGAGGAAACCGAGCGTCTTGGCACGCACAGAGGAAAGGGCGGGAAAGGCATGTCGGTGAGGGGATGGCACATGCAAAAGCACGGTGGCAGGAGAGAACTGGCATAGCAGGGACAGCAGATAATTGTTCTCCGTTAGGAAACTAATGAAATGGTCCAGGTGAGACAATGAGGCTTGAACTAGGGGAGCAGCAGATGGACACGGCTTGAAAGACATTTGTAGGAGAGCCTCTTTGACCCTGGTGACCAACTGGCTGGCTGTAGGGGTACAGGAGAGACAGGTGTAAGGATGATGTCCAGATTTCTGGCTTGCGGTGGGAGGGATGGGGAAGCTGGCAGGAGACGTGGGGGGCAGGGAGAGGATGCTGAGTTCAGTCTGGAAGACGGTGAAAATTTTATTTATTTATTTATGTGGCTGCGCCACATGGCTTGTGGGATCTTAGTTCCCCAACCAGGGATCGAACTTGGGCCCACGGCAGTGAAAGCACAGAGTCCTAACCACCGGACTGCCAGGCAATTCTCTTAAATTTTTATTTTTAAAAAAATCACTCATGGGGCCCAAGCAAAGACGACAAGATCACAGATGTTAAAGAGCTTTATAAATGGCAATGGGCTGGGCAAAGCTTGGTGGTCACTCGCCCTGTCCCGCCACCCCGAGACCCTCTGGGAACAAGAGCTGGGGGGTTAAAGCCATCGTCACAGGAGACAAGCATGGACTTTCGTGTTTCTCTCTGCCCCCAAGGGCACTGCCAGGCCCAGGAAGGGTTGAGTGGTAAAGGGCACAGCTTCCGTGCCCAATGGCTCTGGGTCTCCAGCTGTGGCAACCTTAGTTGCCTGATATCTCTGAACCTTGGTTTTCTTATCTGGGTAAAGGGTATACAACGACATTGCAGGGCTATCTATGGTAAGTGAGGGAACATTCACAAAGTGCATGGTATTGTTTGAGGTGCAGACCCAGAGCCTGATTATTAAAACACTGGAACAGGCACATCCTAGAAGTCTTCGTGGAGAGATGACTTCTGAGCTGGGGCCTGAACGACGGGCAGGATGTCAGTTGGGCGGTGCGGGCAGCGGGCCGAGGGGACAGCACGAGGCAGGATGACACTGGGTACACAAGTGCAGCTCGGCTGCAGCAGCAGCGTGTGGGGCCTGCCTCTGCAATTTGACTTTGTGGGATCCTGGCTGGGAGTTCACGGAGTCAGAGACCCTGCTGTGTTCAGTGCCCAGGGCTCTGTGGGAGGCTCCACAAAGGCTCAATTAGGGCCTGTTCCCTCCCAGTCGTCGCGGCTGGCTGCGGGCTGCCTGCGGCAGGAAGAGCTGCTGGCAGTGGGCCAGCCTCCCTGCGCATGCCCACCCAGTATGCAGGGCAGACAAAGGGGGTGGCCGAGAGGCTGGGGATAAAGGGCCAGGCTGCCTGTGGCCTCCGGGAGCCCCCTCACCCAGGGAGGGCCAAGGCTCCGGCAGCAGCAGGTCACGGTGGGGAAGCTGGGGCCTGCCCTCCCTGCACCGTCCGCCACTGCTCTCCAAAGAGCCCCAGATCTCATGGCCACCCCTTCCGGCTGCTCTTCGGCCAATCTGCAGCAGCGTTTGGACCAAGGGCCCCCCTCTACTAATAGAAACTTCTGGTTTGCCTCCCACCTCTGTGGCTGCTCCCTCCCTGCCACCCCTGTTCCTGAGGACTCGTCCAGGCTGGCTCCTTTGTTCACACCCCACGACTCCCACTGCTTCGAGGATGGCTTCCAAGTCCATTTCGAAGGTCTTACACGTCTCTTGAGCGCCACATTCATCTCTCCACCTGCCTCCTCCACGCATGCCCCTGGGTCCCACCAACTCACTGGTTCCATGTGTCAACTCCACATCTTTGTCAACAAACTTGCTGCCAGAGTGATCCTTCTAACTAGCAAACTGGGACACAGCCTACCTCGTCTTTAGGAAACCTTCTTGGCTCCTTGATGACTAGTACAGTGCTAAATTTCTTAGCCTGGAATTCAAAGTCCTTAATCTGATCCCTGCTTACCTCTCTAGTGCTGCTGCATCATAATTCCACCTGCCTAGAGTGGACCCCTCCCCCAGCAAATGCTTTATTCAACTGACAAACTCCTACTCATCCTGCAAGACTCAGATCAAAAGCCACCTTCTCTGTGATACCTTCCTTAACTTTTCCAGGCAGTTAAATAGCTAAATGTTCCCAGAGCATTTTGTAAATATTCTGAATATACTGCCCCACATTTTATGTGGCTTCCCAGTTAGTGGATGAACCCCTCCCGGTAGGAATGACATCTTCCTTAGCCCTGCATCCCAGAGCCTGGCACAAGGCTGATGGTCAGGACCTGCTTGAGAGGTAAAGGAGGGAGGGGTCTTGCCCAAGATTGCTCTGTAGAGGTGGGTGCAGACTCCATCTTCTCTCTCAGGTAGGGGTCCAGTGTCCCCAGGACAAGAGGAGAGAAAGAGGCTGGGAGAGGGCAGCTCAGAAGTGGAATATCAGCCCGAAATATGTCCCTGATGGGTTCTCCAGGCCTACCCGGCTTGCAGCCCACAAAGCCAGAGATCTCGCTGAGGACATTCCAGCATGAGGCTGGAATATGCACTAGGCTCAGACAGAACTGGACAGTAAGGTCTCAATTAGCTCCTTATTAGCTGTGGGGCCTTAGGCCTGTCCCTCAACCTCTCTGGGCCTCAGTTTCCTTGGCAATAAAATGGAGACAACAACTATTCCTACCTCAAAAGGTGTATCTTTTCCCCCCACTCATTTGTTCCACAACTATTTACTGTGTGCTAGACACCGTGTAGGTTCTGGGGAATCCTGCAGTCATGGAGGGGACATTCTGTGCGGTTCGGCGAGACAATGAATGGGGAACACAGTTCCCAGCACAGAGAAAGGTTCAGCTAAACCGGTGTGTCCCATTTACTCCAGTTTTTTCTAGGGCAGAGCCAGCCCCGCCCCACTCCCAATCCCTTCAGTCACAACTGGGAGAGCAGCTCCCACCCTGACCCACCACATCCCTGGGAACACACTGGGGCCTGGAAGAGCTGGGGCCATTTCAGAACGACACACTGCCAAGAATGCGTCACTCGGTCAGGGCCGACCAAGGAAAACACTGGGCTGGGGGAGGGAGCTCAGACAGGCCCTCAGGCCGGGCCACTGGAGGGGCAGGCGCCACAGGAAAGCCGAGTCAGGCACCAGGTGAAATATGACCCCCAAAGCATCCATAGGCATTTCTTGTATAAACATCCCAGTCCAGACAGGAAGCAGGGCTGGGGGAACTGGAGGGGAAGGTGGCCCCAGAGGACACCCCAGAGGTAGACAGATGGACAGGAAGGCAGGGGAGGAAAAGGTCAGCGGAGAAAAACAATGCGGGTGGGGAGTGGAGAGAACAGAATGCTGGGGAGAAGAAACAGACCATAATATTCCCCTCTCATCCAGACAGAGGCTTCCATTTGCTTCTCTTCACCTGAGAGGTGTGGGATCACCAGGCAGGTGGGGAAAATGAAGCTGTGAGAAGCAAAGAGGCCAGAGTCCTGTGACTGCTTCCCAGCTGATGCCCACTGAGGGTCCTGCCTGGAGGCACTCCAGAGTGTTCTCTGAAGAGATGTTCATCATGACCTCCCTAAGACCCCACAGTGGGTTGGTGGCCAAGGTGGGGCACAGGTCTGGACCTCCAATGGCCTCTCCAGGCCTCAGGGGGCCCTCTGGAGGCCCAGAGCATTCCAAAGGCTCTGCTTCAGCTGCTGCTGGCAGTGGCACCCCTGCAAATGGAGTGGAGCCACACTGAAATCACCCAAGAGCTTAGCAGTCAGTGGGTCCCCAGTGCTTGGTTCCAGAAGGACAGCAGAAATCAGAGCAAGCCTTGCCCAGTTAGGGGTGTCTGTGGGGGACTTGGAGGGAGCCCCTTGGAAGTGTGCTAGGATCCAGAAGATCACAGCTGGAAGGAGCCTGGCAGAGTCCCTACAGCACGGATGGGAAGACTAGGGGCCCAGATAAGTATGCAGTTTACCCAAAGTCACACAGCACGGTAGTGGCTGGATCAGAACCCAGGGCCTTCCTCTCAGGTCAAGAAAAAAGGCTTTTCTTTTCAAACCACTGTGGCCAGAGCCTGCAGGGTTTGACGCTACTTTTCAGAGTCTATATCTCCAGTCAGAGTTGAAGAGGGGAGCTGATACCAGGGCTGAGCCACAAATCATCAGGAGGGCTTCGAAGGAACATTCTCAGGATTGGTTCCTTGGGCAATGGGTGTGTTTAGCAACGGGAGAAAAAAAAAAAAAAGAGACTAGGTACATTCTTCCAGCCCCGCAGGACGCCAGGGTTTTCCAAAGAGTCCCTGGTCCCACCTCAACTTTCACCCAAAGCAGGAAGGGAGAAAGGATCCCACTTGCCCTCAGTCATCTTGGAGTGGGTCCCCGCCCCATTTACCTTCAGGGAAGCCCCAGCCTCTGCCCCACCCCCATGCCCCGGCCTAACACCTGGAGTTTGGACCCTCAAAGCCCCTCCCCCACAGCAGGCCCAAAGCCACGCCCCTCAACTTCCCAACTGGCCCTGCCCCCACGAAGCCCCGCCCCCACGTCCAGGCCTGGCTCACCTTGGTCTCCGCCAGCTGCCTCTTGAGCAGCTGCAGCGCCTCCGTGTGCTCCCGCTCACTGTCCTGAAGGGCCTGAAGCTGCTCCTTCAGCTCCCTCTGGAACACAGACAAGATCGGGATGGGGGCGCGGGTCAGATCCGGCCCGGGTATTCCGTGGTGATGCAGAGCCCAGGCCTGTCTGCTGCGGGCACTGGAGGCTATCCTGGCCCCGTCTGTCTCCTGCCCCAGCACCCGCCTCCCTTCACAGTTTAACAACCACCACGTTCCGCAGTCTGTCTCCTAACTATCTCCAGAGTCTGTTCCCATCTTCCATCTGGAGTTTTGCAACAGCCTCCTCTCTGGCCATCCTAGGGGCTCTGGTCTCCCTGTTTCCAATCTACCTCCACATACTTTCTGACCCACCCTGATTTGCTGGCCAAGACTCCTTGCTTAGAATCCTCTGGCAGGAACCAAGCCTGTACTGCTGTCCAGGGCTATGACTGACTGCCAACATCCCCTGAGCGCTTCCGGTGGGCTAGGCACTGTTCTTAGACCTTGGCTTGTCATTTAATCCTCTCAATAACCCTGAGCTGGCACTATTATCAGCCCCCTTTTCCGATGGAAACACTGGCCCCGAGGCATACAGCTAAGCATGCAGGGGTAGTGCCAGAAATGGAACTCAGGAAGTCTGGTTCTGGAAACCATGATCGTGACACCAGGTGACATGTTTTCTATAGTGATGACACCCGTGATGAACAACAACAAAAATCCATGATAGACAACAGGTCAAATTTTTAAATAAGGACAGGATCGGTATTGCTCATTTTTCCTTTGCATCTGGTTCCTATACGGCTCAGCATGACACTGCTAGTCATCTTGTCTTTATTTAAAAATATGATATTTTGTTCATCATGGGGGTTTTGGCATTAATTTTGATTTTTAAAAATTGCATTAGATATTATCTTGATTACTGAGTTTTGGGGCGCCTGCTTCAATTTTGCACCTGAAGCAAGTGCCTCAGTCCCCTGTCCCTAGTCCCACCTCTGTCTTCACCATCCTTCCGCCATCACTCCCAACCGGCCAAAGCCGTCTTCTTCCTGTGCCTCACGCTGGGCTTGTTTCAGCCTTATGACTTTGCACTTGCTGCTTCCTCTGCCTGGCGCACTTCACACTCAGATTTTCTCCCTGTGATTCCTTTGGAGCATTAACGTATCAACTCAGATGCTGCCTCCTCGGAGAGGTCTTGCCTGACCAGCCCATGCACAGCAGCATCCCTTCCACCCTCCTGTTTAGTGGTCTCCATAGCACCTCCTGCTGTCCATGATCTTGCATATTTATTTGACATTGTGTTTACTGTTCATCTCCTCCATTGGCATGTGAGTTTTATGAGGGCAAGAATCTTGTCTGGCTTGTCCACTGTTCCATCCCCAATGCTTAGAATAGTGTCCAGCACACAGTAGGGTCTCAATAAGTATTTGCCAAATGAATGAATGGGGTATGGAGGCTGGTGGCCCCCAGTACTTCTGGACTTTTAGCCCATTGTATCACAGCTCGTTGTTCTTCTGGCTGTCCATTATCCATCCCCACGCAGGACAGGTCCTCCCTACTGTTTTCTCTCTATATCCCCCGTACCCATCAATGGCCTGGCACTGAGATGGGGCTCAAGGAAGTTTGCTTTGGGAGTGAATTTCCAAGGAAAGAGCCTCTGAGCAGGGCCCGGGCTCCCTAGTCAGCCTGGGCTGTGAGTGATGCCAGGGAGCTGACTTCCCTGTTCACACTCACCTCCTGCCCACTCATCCCGTCAGAGCAGGGAGGGCCGTCAGAAAACATCTAGTCCAACTAATTCTACAGACTAAATAGCAACATGAGAAAATGGTCATGATGACACACTAAGGGAAGCATGTAGAAAACAAAATGATCTGTGCTTACTATCCCTTATTCACTCAACAAGTATTTACTGAGCAATTATGATGTACCAGGCACTGTTGAGGCACTCGGGACACAGCAGAGAACCAGACAGATGCAGTCCCTACTAATAGGGATCTTCCCTATTAGTAGTAGTCCCTATATAGTAGTAGTAGTAGTCCCTATACAAGTCCCTATATAGTAGTAGTCCCTATAACAAGGAAAATAATAAAAGAATCAGAGAGCTACCCATTATGGTCTATGCTCTAGAGAAAATAAAGCTGAACGGGATGGGTGGTGAATTTAGGTAGCGTGTCAGGGAAGGCTTCTCTGTGGAGGTCACACTTGAGATGACAGCTGAAGGATGAAGAGGAGGCAGCCTTGAAAATACGAGTGAGATAGAAAAATTGGAATAGCTGGTTTTGCGGGAGTAGAGAGCTTACACAGACATAATGACTGGAACTCTGGTAGCCATCTCAGGCTCTAAGGCAGCCAGAAAGATGGATGTGGCAGGCTGAAACCAGAGAAATAGAAGGAAGATGCAGCCGGGGTCCCTGATGGGGTAGCCACACCATCACTGCACTCAGTGATATGCTAGGAAGCTTGCCCTCTGGAAAAAAGAAAAACAGCCCCAATTTATAGTGTTGGCCAATTTCCTTGGTGTAAAGGCTCCCCACAAAGCCAATTTGAAGCTCTCCATGTGAGGTCACCGGATGCAGAGCTGGGAAGAGATTTGCACAACTAGTTCTCAGGAACTGGGACAAGCTGGCTCTGGCACACCACTGCCTGGGGTCCTGTCCTATAGACCTGTTTTACGTGGGAGAGAAATACACCCCTATCTAATTTCAGCTACTCTGGGCAGCTCTCTATTACTAACAGCTGGAAGTCATTCCTAATAGATTCATGTGCATCAGAGCCACTGGAACAGACGGATCGCTTTCACCTAAGACTACTCCTCTCTGACTGCCTGGGGTCTGTCCAGCTTGGGACATAGTCTGCTAGAGACACAGATTTTGAGGAGATGAATCAAATGCTACAACCCTTCCCCTTGGTGGTCCTCATAGACCCAGCCACCCAGGCAGCTCTTCAGAGTCTCTGAGAAAACTGCCCTGGAGGCCACGTTCCTCATATCACTCAGGGCACCCCAGGCACACGGTCAAATTCCTCCCTGCTTTCAAGGCCAGGGAACAACGGGATCCCGGGAGTAATGGAACACTCATTCGTCCATTCCGCAAACATGTGCTGAATGAGGCCTCCTTGGGCCCCACGTGCTGCTGTGTCAGCGACAGGGAGAGGGATGGGTATGAGTCTCAACCCATGATGCCTCAGGAAGTGTGCAGATGGGCTGGGGGGAGACAGGGACATAGACACTCAATCACAGTGGATGCTGGAACAGTAGTACAGGACCCCAAAACTGCCCCTCCTCCACGTTCCCCATCACAGTGAAGGGCACCCCCCACCCCTGCTGCCATCCAAGCCAGAAATCTGGGGGTCACCCTTGACATGGCCCACGCCCCCAATCCAATCAGTCATCAAGCTTGCCCTGGAATTTGTTCTCTCCTCTCTATACCCACCACCCTGGTTCAGTTTTCATCACTTCTTTTCTGGACTGTGGCCCCAGGCTCCTCCCTGCCCCACAGAGCAGCTGGGGTAATCGTTTGACAGGACAGATGTGTCCCTGCCTCTCCTCCCCAGGCCACTGCAGGGTTTCTACATTGTCTGGGAAGGAAGAAGGGCACGAAGCCTGAGTGTGGCATTCAAGCCCCTTCACTACTGGCCCCAAATTTCTTCTCCAGCCTTTTCTTTTCATCCAGACCTGTACTGTTCAATACAGTAGCCACTAGCCACATGCGGCTATTGAAATTCAAATGAATTTAAATGAAATACAATTGAAATTCCGTTCCTCGGTTATACCAGTTGCACCAGGTTGCACATTTCAAGTGCTCAATAGCTCCAGGTGACCAGTGGCTACGGTATCAGCACAGATGCAGAACACTTCCATTATCCCAGAAAGTTCTACTGGACAGCGCAGCTCTAGACGCACTAAACAACTTGCAGTGCTCTCCACCAGGCCTTTGCACATGCTGTTCCCTCTGTCTGGAATGCTCACCCACATGGTTTTCCCCACTTGTCAGGCTCGTGCTCATCTCGTAAGATCTAGATCAGACATCACCTCCAATGAGAAGCCATACCCCAAACTCCATTCTGTCCCCAGACAATCCTCTGTGTACAGAGCCTTCCCTCATACTATCTGGCACACACTGTATCTTAACAGCAAGGTGACCTGTCAGTTTTCTCCATGAGATATGGGCTCTTAGGCCAGGGACTGTGTCAGATAGATTTTCACACTATCAGTACCTAGGACAGGGCCAGGCACAGAGTTTACGGAATGAATCTGCCCACAGAAGAGTCTGGGCTGGGTCAGAGCTCACCTCCAAAAGGGTAGGAGGAGATCCCAGGGAGACAGCTCTCCTCAGGTGGGCTACTGAGCCTGAGGGAACAGCTAACTTAGGAAAAACAAAACCTAGAACCCACAGAGCAAGACTAGGAGGCAGCCTGCACTTTGTCACCCCCTCTGCCTTCCCTCCTTCCAGGCCTGGGACCAGACCTGATTCCCTGGGTTAGGAGACTGGCTTTGCCACCCACTAGCTGTGTGACGTTGGGCAGGTACTCTAACCTCTCTGTGCCCCAGTCCCTCGTCTGTGAAATGGGGATAATAATACCTCCCAGGGTTGGGAGGGTGAAATGAGATAACAGTAAGAAGTGTTTAACCACAGTGGAGAGCCTGGCCACACTGGCTGCTCGGGAGACAGAGAGGTCACCGTGTCCCACATGAGGCTCCCGGGTCACTTCTCCACGTCCCCATCGTTCACTATGTCCTGGCCCCTTCTTTCCTCCTCAGATGGCCAGAGCAGGAAGGAGCCCCAGGGACCATCTGGTCCAACAATCTGGATTTCTAGAACAAGAAACTGAGGTCCAAGAAAAGTGACTGAGTGGCCCATGGCCACACAGCTTTACAGAGAACCAACTGGAAAATTTCCTCCCAGCAAAGATCAGACAGGAAACAGGAAGCTGTTGATAAACTCCTAAGCAATAGAGCTAACTGTGAGGAAGGACACTGGCCATGCCGGAGGCTCAGAACCATGTCTGGAGGTGGTATGGTTTCGGTTTGAACTTCACAGGCATCATGTCACTTAATTCTCACAACAGCCTCATGAGGTTAGTGCCTTTATCACCTCAGTCTCACAGAGAGGGAAATGGAGGCTCAGAGAGGTCAGGCAGGTTGCCTAAGGTCACACAGCCCATAAGAGTCAGAAGTGGGAATTTGAGTGACTCCAAAATCCATGCTGGAAACCGCTCGGCCTCTCTGCCTCCCGCTCAGTTCAATACAGCCATCACGTCCGGGCACCCACGGTCAGGCGGAGTGCCAGCTGCTCCGAGTCTGCAGGTTCTAGGGGAGGCAGAAATGCGGATAGGTAGACTGTAAGGGAGAGCAGGACAACGCAGAGGGAACACCAGGAAGCCGGCTGTGTGTGTGACACCCTCCCTCCCACCTCAGCTTCCAAACCTGTGAAGTGCAGCTAATGACAGTGCCAGCTCTGTGGTTGCTGTGAGGATTAGGTGACTTAATACCTGACCTGAAGTGAGGCACAGGAAATGCTCAGTCACTCGTAGTTATTGTCATTATCATCACGATAATTATAATTGTATGTGAGGGCTTCCCTGGTGGCGCAGTGGTTAAGGATCCGCCTGCCAATGCAGGGGACGCGGGTTCGAGCCCTGGTCCGGGAAGATCCCACATGCCGCAGAGCCACTAAGCCCGTGTGCCACAACTGCTGAGCCTGAGCTCTACAGCCTGCGAGCCACAACTACTGAGGCCCGCGTGCCACAACTACTGAAGCCCGCGCGCCTAGAGCCTTAGGCGCGCAACAAGCTCCGCAACAAGGGAAGCCACCGCAGTGAGAAGCCCCTGCACCTCAACGAAGAGTAGCCCCTGCTCGCCACAACTAGAGAAACCTCGCGGGCAGCAACGAAGACACAACGCAGACAAAAACAAAAAATTTAAAAAAAAATTGTATGTGCAATAGAGACTCAGAACTGTGGGAGTTTCTTGGTGAGAGTTTATTTCTGATGGGAGGATCAGGGAAGATGGATGGATGGATGGATGGATGGATGGGCAGGGTCACTTCAAGTCTCCAGGGCAGGGCCAGAGCATTCCAGGTGGAGAGAACAGGAAGTGGGGGGGGGGGGGGGCCCGCAGTTGGGGATGGTGGGAGCCAGGTGTGTGGGTGGAGTTACAAGCTGGAAAGGCCAGTGGGGCTAGCAGGGGTGAGGGCAGTGTGGGTGGGGTGGAGGATGCCTTGGAGGTCAGCCTGGGGAAGCTGGACACAGCAGGCCCCATCAACTCTGGGGCAGGGCAGGAATCAGGGATGGGAGGAGGGCCCTTCTGAGGGCAGAACCATAGCTCTGTACCCCTCCCTCTGGAGAGAGGTCAGACTCAGGGTTGGTGCAGACCTAAGCACACAATTATGCAAATACGTCAGCTGAGAGGCTCTGGGGCTCGGGCAGCCACTGAGGGGGAGAACAGAGAGCCAGGGCTCACATGCCCCAAAGGCCAGACCTCCCCTCCTACAAGGCCATCCCTCTCCCGGCCCAGAGGAAAAAGCTGTTGCTGGAAGCCATCTCCCCTGGCTTCAGGGACCGACACCCTCTCCCCCCGACCCCCGGTCACTAAGCAGTGCTGCCCAGTGGAAATAGCATAAACTTGGGTGTCAGAAAAACCTGGGTTTGAATCCTGCCTGCGTGCCCTTGGGTAGATCATTTCCTCCCCTCTCAGTGTCCACCTCTCAGAGCCTTATCTATAAAATGAGGACCGGAGTCACTCGCGGGGGTGCGATGAGGATTAAATGAGATGACACCCTTGAAGGGCCCAGCATGACGTGGCGCACAGTAGGTGCTCAAGGCCCCCTCCCCTTCTCCGTGCCCAGTTACTGCCTTCTCTTCCCCTCTCTGCCCCAAGGGGACGCCAAATCTTCACATGGCAAACTGAACTTGCCCCTTTTCTCCTTTCCCCCAATCTCTCTTCTACTCGCAGCCCTCTGATGTCCTGGTCCTCCCGACAGACCTGAACTCTCATACATCTTCTCTGCCTCCGAGCCCCAACCCTGTCCACTCTGAGCCTCGCGGTCTCTGGCAGGCAGCACCTCATGGCTGCTCCCCTTCCTCCAGGCTGCTCCCACCTGTCCCACCTGCACGCTGCCCCTCAGTGCACACCGACCAGGCCAGCCTCGCCTGCTCCAACATGTTCCTGGCTCCCCCGAATCTCCAGGATCAAGTCCAAGCTCCTTGGGTAGGGGTGGCACCTTCGAGGCCCTTCATGAGCTGGTCAAGCCTCACTTTCCCATCCCTTCCCCTGCAGCTACAATGAATCACTGGCTTCCCTCCATGCCTGCCCCTGGCTGACTCAGATCATCTGAGTCTGAGTTCTAGCTTCAGCGACACTTATTGGGTATGTGGTCTTAGGCACAGTTTCTGAGCCTCAGTTTCCTTATGTATAAAAAGGGGCAATGAGGGGCTTCCCTGGTGGCGCAGTGGTTGAGAGTCCGCCTGCCGATGCAGGGGACGCGGGTTTGTGCCCCGGTCTGGGAAGATCCCACACGCCGCGGAGCGGCTGGGCCCGTGAGCCATGGCCGCTGAGCCTGCACGTCCGGAGCCTGTGCTCTGCAACGCGAGGGGCCACAACAGTGAGAGGCCCGCGTACCGTAAAAAAAAAAAAAAAAATAAGGGGCAATGAGACCCACCTCCTAGGGCTGCTGTGAGGATTAAACGAGAAAGGGTGCCTGCCCCCGGCACTCTCTGCACCCAGGCAGTGGGGCTGTGGATGTTGTTACTCCCTCTGTCTGTAACGTCTCCTTTCTCTGCTCTCAGGATTCAGCTCAGTTGTCAGCTCCAGGGGGACCTGGGCAACCCTGACGTATGGCCAGAGGAGCCTAGGACATGACCTTGAGGCTTCTGGGCCTATCCCCCAAGAACCACTGCAGGGTCAAGCTTGTCCTGCTCTCTTCTGGGCCCGGGACCTGGCCCTCAGTTAGCTACAGCAGAAGTGTTGACTGAAGAAATTATTGAATGAATCCCTGAATCCAAGATAGAACCATCTCCAAATCCTCCACACCTGCCCCAGTGTTCAAGCAGAATTCAAGGTCCGCAAGGTAAATGATGCTGTGAAAATAGCACTGGACTGAGATTCCAGGGAGCTGGGCTCTGGACCAACCTCGGGCAAGTCAGTTTCCCCATCTGTAAAGTGGGGAGAGGATGGAAGTGGATGGTTTCTGAGGTACCTCCCCATTTGGATGCTCCCTGAGGCAGTTAGGGTTTTGGTGAGGAGGTTGAGTTCTGAGCCAGACAGACCCGAGTCTGAATCCCAGCTCTGCCTCCTGCTCACAGTGTGGCCTTCGGCAAGTTACTGAGCCTCTCAGCCTCAACGTTTTCTTCTGTGAAATGGGGCTGATCCTAGCCCCACTGGGGGAGTAGGGAAAGGGAAAACGGCTGCTGTGAGGATTCAATGCCCGTAACAGCACCTGGCACATAACAAGGGTCCAATACCCTCTGACTAGAGTTTTTTTTAGGGTTGTTACTGTTTCTGTTGTCACTTCCTACCTGATCCTTTTCTCTCTAGAAAATAAACATCCTGGGGCCCCAACTTCAATTCTGAGTTTTGACACCGTGGCCTGTGCTTAGCCAAGGTGTCCTGGATGAACAGGCTTTCCTGGCTGCTGACTGACAGACACCTGTGAAGAGGGAAGTAGAGATGCTAACAGCAGCCCAGGGTCTGACCCATTGCCAGCCTCGCCCCCATGGAGGCTGCTCTTTGCACACAAATCCTGCCCTCTCTTGGGAAAAGTAACATCAGAGGCCACTTCCCCAGGACACAGACAACCTGGCTGCCTCCCTGTCCACAGCACAAAATAAAGCACCTTCACATCAGTTGTCTCTGGATAGGCAGCAACTCCCTCTCCCTCTTTATACATTAAGTGGACAGTTTTGTTCTTATTTCCACTTCCCAAGCTGGGAAACGGTGCAGAGAAGGCAGCACCTTCCACTCAGCTGGAAGAAGCCAGCACCAGGATTTGAATCCAGTCCCCCAGCTCTGTTCTTTCCCCGTGTGGCTGCCTCAGCATCTCTGAATCCCTATGCCCAACTCCTCAGGGCTCCCATCCCAGGCTGATCCACTGCTGTCTCCCTTGGCACGAAGGAGGCCTTGGGAAGGGCTCCAGTGGTCACATGAGACCTGGAGAGGGTGGCTGGGACTGCATCCAATCCCTCCTCTGGAGGTTAGGAAGCTGAGAAGGCCAGAGAGCCGGATGCCATGCCTGAGCAAGATGACAGCCAGCACCTGCCCTCGGTGCATCAGCTGGCACGGGCAGACTGTGTCCTTAGCCTGACCCTGTGCTGAGTACACTTGAAATACAAAGACAGACAGGGTGCGGGGGAGACAACTACCCAGCCCTCAGAGGCAGCTCCGAGGCCATGTGTGGCCAGTTAGCTAAGCTTCAGATCCTGTCCCTGCCATTTACCATCTGGGTGACCAAACAAGTCACTGAATTCCTCTGAGCCTCTGTTTTCTTATCTGTAAAAAGAATAAATTACAGTACCCACTCGACAGGGTGTTATGAAGATTACATGAGGCAATATCAGAAAAGCGCTTAGTATAGTCCCAGGCAGTGGGCTAGGGCTCAGTAAGCATTGGCCGAGAAGCCCCCAAACCCTTCTGAGATGGGGCTCCTTCCATCCTCTTTGCTCTATGGTCCAGTGCTCAGCAGTGAAAAAAAAAGGGAAGGTACATGCACACATGCACACACACACACACACACACTCACACACACACAAAAAACATGCTCACATGCCGTTTACACAACAAAAATTCTGTAGAACTATAAAGCAAATCTTTGAGAAAAAGACCATGTTTTTCCAAGGGGTAGAATTATGGGGGATTTAAACTTTTACATTATATAGCTCTGTTTATTATGTTAATTTTATAATCAGAAAAAATAAAAATATTTAAAAATTGTCGTGTGCTGTGTGCCAGGCACAGCATCAGGCACTTTTGATACAGCCTCCCTCACCCCTACAGCACCCTTCCCAGGAAGGTCATGTTATCCCCACGTTCTAGATGAGCCGGTGGAGGCTTAGAGAAGTGAAGTGATCTGACCAAGGGCACACAGATTACCAGTGACGATGCCAGGATCTGACCCCAGTACTGGAATCTGGGGTACAAAGCGATTCTGCCTGGCAGGTCAGGGGAAGCTTCATGAAGGAGGTGATATCTGCGCTGAGCCTGGAAAGCTGAGTAGGATTTCTGTAGGCCTGGGTTCTCAGCCAGGGGTGATGTTGACGCTGGAGGACATTTGATGAAGCCTGGAGACGTTCTCGGTTGTCAGAGCTTGGGGTGGGTGGTGCTACTGGCATCCAGTGGGTGGAGGCCAGGGATGGTGCGAAACATCCTACGGTGCATAGGACTGCCTTGCATCACAAAGACTTATCTGGCCCCAAATGTCAATAGTGCCAAATATGATGTAACATACTAGAGCTGTCATTTATCCAGTGCTTACTATGTGTCAAGTTCTGTACCAAGTTCTTGCAAATGTTGTCTTACTTATTTCAACCCCATTATTCCCATGCTGTGAACGAGGGACCTGCGGCTCAGAGATGATAAGGAACTTCCCAGAGGTCACACAGCCAGAAAATAGGAGTGCAAGATTCGAGCTGCCTGAATACAAAGCCAGAGCCTTTCACCTTTCTGCTCTGCCGCCTCCAGGATTTATAATAAATGAAAAAAGCTCCAGGCCAACTGCTAAGCAGCCGGGTGTGAGGAGGAGTAGCCTCCTCTGGCCTCAAGGCCTTGGGAAAGGTCCCCCCTACCCCGGGGCATTTCCCCATCTGTCAAATGAAGTTTGCATCAGGCGATCTCCAAGGCCCTGCCGGCTCTGAGTCTGTTATTCTCCAGGAGAGGGGTCCAAGGCTCCAGGAGCCCTGGGGACAAACCACCAGCTGCTGGGAGAGGAAGGAGTGTGATGGGCAGGCTCAGCCTCATTTCCAGTGCATAACTAGCTAATGAGCCCCACTTCCCCATGAAGAGAGGGGGTGGGGTGGGGTGGGTGGGGAGTGGCTTGAACCTCACCCAGGAACTTACTTCTCCAGGGGGAGGCATGTTTCTCTGCTACTTTCTTGCCAAGCCCAAAGGAGGCACCAAAGCAAGGCCTCCTGCTCAAGTGAGAGGCAGCTCTGGGCATTTGCCCAGCTGGGCACATGAGTTCTCAGAGGTAGAAGGAGAAAGAATGGGAGCACTTGCCGATCCAGCCCCTACCAAGTGCCAGGCATCTCAACACAGGTTCATCTCAGGTCAGCCTCATGAAAATCCTGGTAGGAAAGAATCACCCTGACCCCGGTTTACAGGCGAGAGAATCAAGGCTTCCATGTGCTGATTACACAGACAGTGCTAAAGGAAGGTTTGGAACCCAGGTGTGACTGACCCCAGGACAGTACACTAGCGGGTAAGTGAGTGGCAGTCCTTTTTTTCTTTTCACCCAAGAATGACAGTGTTTCAATAACGTTTGGGGAAAATATATGTTCATTTTCTCCTGCCTGCCCCAGATCATGGAATGGACTGAAAAAAACCACAACACAATAATTTGGATTTCCTGGTTTGCGGACAGGGGAACCAAGCCTTGGAACACAGAGTTCTCTCCAGCTAGCAAGTCAGACAGGGAGAGGAGGGGGTGAGCAGGAGGGGTGGGATCCAGCCAGGGTCAGGCTGAGCTTTCCCGGCCGGTGCTCTCACTGTCTGGCAGTCTGGCTTTGGGTAAGTCACATCACCTCTCTGGACCTCAGTCTGCACATCTACATAATGAAGAGGTTGGGCAGATGGTTTCAGACGAGTCCCTTCAAACTCACGACCTGCACCTAGTCCTGTCCAAGCTTCTCTCCTCTTCCCTGTTTATGTGATTTCATAGACGGGGAGATGGGGATACCAGTGCCTGACCCTGATTTACAAGGGGCTCTGGGGGTGGACGGTCAATGCCAATCTTGTGCAAGCTCCCAGAGCCACCAACTCTTGCTCTCCATCCTCAAACAGCCAAACTTGAAGAGAGTCAGTGGTGGTTGGGGATTAAAGGGACAAGGAGCGGGTGAGGTGAACATGGAGTCATTTCTCCTAATAGGGCCAGGGCATCTGCTGGTGCAGGCTGGCTCACAGAGACTCATGTATAAGTTGGGGGGGGGGGTGACCCCCTACAACAGGGAAAATAGTTATTTCGCTCCTGCTTAAGGAGTCAAAAACCTTCTTCTTCTGAAGGCTTCACAGCCTGGGCCAGCTCAGGTCAGGACTAGTCATTCATTCAGCCTTTACTGATGTTCACTGTGGGCCAGGCCTTGTGGCAGGATTTGGGGCCATAGATATGATGACTAAGAGACTTCTCTTGGGGACTGTGTGCTAGCCTGGTATCCCAAGGCCAAACACACGGGGCTACTAGATTTAAATGGTTTAGCTTGAGAAAAAGATTCCAGGCTCAAATAACCTTGGGAATCATTTTATTAAACACAGCAAAATGGGTTTCTTTGCTACAAGATTTCTCCAAGCCTTTAATATGCAAATGTACATTGAGAATCCTCCAAGGAGGGTATAGAGAATATACTATATATCCCAAATGTAGCTAATCTTGGAACACTGTTTTTTTTAAAAAACATTATACTTATTAACAAAGATTGGGAAGATGTAGCTCTAATGCTATTGTTTTGGCCAGTGGAGCTTAGAGAAGGCTTACACAGAGAGGGCATTTGAGCAGGGCTTTGAGAGTTGAGTAGGAGTTAGTCCGTGAGGACAGGAAGGCTTAAGGGAGACCAATCACAGTCCTAGGCTGACTATGTTCAGGTTACCCTGCATGTACTGTTTCATTTAGTCCTCAAGGTCCTGATGCTGGTGACAGAGCTAAGGAGGTCACCAAAAGTCCCTGGAGACTTCTAGAGGTCCACCTCCCTCGCTTTTCTTGAATCACCTCACCTCGGGGCCTTATTCTCCAAATCTTGAGTCTTTAAGTCCTGTCCTCACTCTCAACTTGGCCTCTACTGTGATTTAAACCCAGAATGGTCTTTACAGTATCTGAACTTGATCCCAGCCGTAGCCCCTCATACACCTTGGCCTAGCCCCTGGCACCAAACCTGCTCTCTCAGCAGTTTGCTGACACTCATTTAGACCCTCTCTTAGATTTAACCCTGACCTGCCCAGAGCGATCTAGCCCACGTACTGCTCCCCAGGCCCTGATGCATACCTGATTGAACCCCGGGTCATCATGCCCCAAAGCCTGCAGCTCAGCTACTCCGTATAGTCCAGACTCATCCTCGGATGGCGGCCCCACCTCCTGTCTAGCCCCGACTTTGTCCCATTCCCCATCTGTGTCTTTGTCTCCAACTCAGTCCTGAACCCTTCTTACGTGGGTCCTGTCTCCAGGTCCAGCCCCATGACCCCTTACAGTGGCCCTGCCCTTGCCCAGCTCTGATTCGGCTCCGTCCCTAACCTTGTCCAGGCGGTACCTGGTTCAGCTCTGATTTCATCTGTCCCTGCCGTTCTACTCCATTAGTGATCTCTCCCCAACTATGGACCCACCCGCCCCCCACTTCAGGTCTCTCTGAGACCCCGCCTGGTGAGCACTGCCCAAGGCCCCACCCTCAACACCGCCTCCTCGCCGCGGCCCCGCCCCGTCCTAATTCTGATAGGGCCCTGACCCTGCCGGCGGCCCCGCCCCATGGCAATTCTGACTGGGCCCTGCCTGCGGTCCAACCCTGACCCCGCCCCCGGGCCGGCCCCGCCCCCGCCCCAGGCCCGCCAAGCGGCTCACCTGCAACTCCTCGAAGGCGTCATCGATGCCCGTGACCTGGTGCTGCTCATGCAGCGCGGGTTCATCGCAGAAAAAGCAAAGCAGCGCGCGGTCCGTGAGGCAGAAGAGCTTGACCTTGTCGTGTGCCTGGCAGGGTCGCGCGGCACGGCGTGCACTGAGGATGGCGTCCAGCGGGAAGGCGCTGTAGCGCTCCACGATGTTGGCCAGCTTGAGGCTGGGCGCGAGCGCGGGCTCGGCAAACGTGCGCCGGCACTCGGGGCAGTCGCGGGCGCCCTGAGCCTCCTGCCTCACCCAGTGCTCGGTGATGCAGCGGCGGCAGAAGTAGTGCTCGCAGCCCAGGCTCACCGGGTCCTGGTAGATGCTCAGACAGATAGAGCAGAGCAGCTCGTCCTTGAGGCTGCACGCCATGGCGCCGGGGACGGCGGAGAGGGTCCCCCGAGATGCAGGGGGCCGGCTGGAGAGCGCGACGCTGTCGGGGACAGCACCTAGGGATGGGTGCGGGGAGCAGGCCCGGAGAAGCAGGAGCTACAGGAGAAGGAATGGGTGCTGTCTCGGAGTGGGGTAACGCGAGTAAGAGGTGTGGGGTAGAGACTACCCGGGAAGCGAGCCCAGGAAGGTGGTCTCGAGGCAGAGGGTGACCCGGAGCGATGGGTGCTGGAGGGAGGGAGCCGTAGGTGTCTGAGGGAAGGTGCACCTAGCAAGAAGCTTCTCGGGAAAGGGGCAGTCAGAAGGGATGTGTGCTGGGAGAAGGGGCTCTAGGAGGGGGGCGGAGGCCTTGGGGGGCTGCAATACCGGTATGGGTGCGGTGGGGGGAGGGGGAGAAGCTGGGGATGGGGAATTCAGGGGGAGGGGAAGCCCGGCAGAGCCTCACCTCGGCTGTGCCTGGCAGAGGAGAGGAGGGCTGTGAGCACGCTCAGCTGCCCGATCCAGGCCCCAAGACCCGGCCCCGCGCGGCCCCTTACCCCCGCCGGCTCAGCGGCCACTGCTCCGGTCCGAGCGCAGCCTCTCAACCCGGAACCAGCCGAGCCTGAGTAGCCGGCGGAGGCGGCTCCCTCCCCGCCCCCGGGGGCGGGGCCTCAGCGACTCCACCCCCGCAGCGGGCGGGGGAGAGGAGGGGCGTGGCCCGGCCTGCAGCCAGCTGACCCCCTCCCCGCCCCCACCATTCTCCAGCTCCCGGGGGTGCGAAACCCAGCTGTTCCTTCAGGGTGTGCACTTGGAACAACATCCAGGTCTCGCTTGGGGTCCCTGCGGCGGATGGGGGCTGGGGAACAGCTAATTTGAGAGGATAACGAATAAAGGAGGCATATCTTGTTGGATCATCAATGTGAAGATTTGGGAAAAATATTTTGTATTAAAACAAACACGGATATGTTGTTTAATCTGCATAGAATACAACTTTTGCATAAGATATAAAGATAAAACTCGAGAAATACCCTGCTTGCTTAGAGCAATTTCAAGTCCCTCACACTCCGAAGCCCTGGGGTCCCATTTCCTCTTCACTTTCTTAAGGAGTGCTAGCTGGAGAAGTTGGAGAGCCCTGGCCCTGACTAATGTCTGACCCAAGGAGTTGTCTCCACTCAGCAGACATTTCTGGAGTGCTATATTGTGTGCGTGGGGGTGGAGGTGGAAGGGGGAGGAGGGAGAAGGGGAGAGGGAGGAAGAGTAATAGGAGACCTTGACTTGTATGCCAGATGGAGAGGGGATAAGGGATTTCTAGGCAGAGGGGGCAACATGTGCAAGAGCATGGAGGCGTGAAAGGGGAAGGCACATTTGGGGAAGTGCAAGTGGTTCTCTACTGTTGGGGGTGGGGTGGGAAAGGGGCTAGGGTGAGGTGGAGGACATTGAGGGTCATGGTGATGGATTTCCTGAAAGCATTGGGCTTTCAAGCAGGGGAATGAACTGGTCTGATGTGGGTTTCAGGAAGCAAGGAGATGCTCATTATCCCACCAGCAAGATGAAGGCGGGGACGCTTTCTGATGTGTCTGCATATGTGCAGCGCTCTTTGAACAGTGAAGGTATGTCACCGAATAACAGTAGCAAAGATGTGGATTTCAGGAAGAGAGACTGGGCATCAGTAGATTACCATTGTCATAGTGCCTGCGGGAGATGAGACCTGAACTGGGGCCGTGAGAGTGCATAAGGAGAGAAAACCAGGGCACTGAAAATATAGACACTACGAAATTTTGTAATGGATTGAATACGGGGTGAGAAGGAAGGAGGCATGAGGGTGGCTCCCCCAGGTTTCTGGCTCCTCCAGCAATATCTTCACTGGAGTTAAACTTTATTAAGGCACAATTTAAGAAAAAGCTTGAGGTTTATGCCTCTGCTGTTTATGTGTCCTCCATCACATCATCGTCTGGTTCCATGTCTCCATCATTGCCAGAAACAAGTTGGTAGCTCATGCAGCAACCGTTCATTGACTTTTCCTTGCAGTCAGAGCCTTGATTTTGTTCAGGTGGCCCCCTTCCCCACGTGACAAAGGAATGGCTGACCTCAGCCCAGCTCTAGCGGTAAATCCCGTTTGGTCCAAGTCTGTCATGGTGGTTGCATTCCTCTTACCAGTGATGATTTTTTTTTTTTGAAATTGGGTAAATTGTAATAGATTTGTATCCTAAGAGACCATTAATTAGCATGAGTTAATCATTTTTCTTTAAATCTTTTTTTTTTTAACATCTTTATTGGGGTATAATTGCTTTACAATGGTGTGTTAGTTTCTGCTTTATAACAAAGTGAATCAGTTATACATATACATATGTTCCCATATCTCTTCCCTCTTGCATCTCCCTCCCTCCCACCCTCCCTATCCTACCCCTCCAGGCGGTCACAAAGCACCTAGCTGATCTCCGTGTGCTATGCGGCTGCTTCCCACTAGCTATCTACCTTACATTTGGTAGTGTATATATGTCCATGCCTCTCTCTCACTTTGTCACAGCTCACCCTTCCCTCTCCCCATATCCTCAAGTCCGTTCTCCTGTAGGTCTGTGTCTTTATTCCTGTCTTACCCCTAGGTTCTTCATGACATTTTTTTTCTTAAATTCCATATATATGTGTTAGCATACGGTATTTGTCTTTCTCTTTCTGACTTACTTCACTCTGTATGACAGACTCTATGTCTATCCACCTCATTACAAATAGCTCAATTTCATTTCTTTTTATGGCTGAGTAATATTCCATTGTATATATGTGCCACATCTTCTTTATCCATTCGTCCGATGATGGGCACTTAGGTTGTTTCCATCTCCGGGCCCTTGTAAATAGAGCTGCAATGAACATTTTGGTACATGACTCTTTTTGAATTACGGTTTTCTCAGGGTATATGCCCAGTAGTGGGATTGCTGGGTCATATGGTAGTAAATTTACAAGCAGCTCATGCAGCTCAATAACAAAAAAACAAACAACCCAATCCCAAAATGGGCAGAAGACCTAAACAGACATTTCTCCAAAGAAGATATACAGACTGCCAACAAACACATGAAAGAATGCTCAACATCATTAATCATTAGAGAAATGCAAATCAAAACTACAATGAGATATCATCTCACACCAGTCAGAATGGCCATCATCAAAAAATCTAGAAACAGTAAATGCTGGAGAGGGTGTGGAGAAAAGGGAACACTCCTGCACTGCTGGTGGGAATGTGAATTGGTTCAGCCACTATGGAGAACAGTATGGAGTTTCCTTAAAAAACTACAAATAGAACCAGTGATGATTTGCGTTTAGACCTGTGATGCAAGTCTGGCCTGAAAAACCAGAGGGGAAGCCTGTGGCAGGGAGGTGGCTTTTGCAAAGGGTCTCTTCCCTTTCAAAAACAGTCTGCCCCCTTGGCTGGATGTGGATGTGTTTGGTGGTGATACTTGGAATTGCTCCCAGTCTGAGGATGCAGCCAACACGTGACAGAGGTGGGGAGAATCCTGGGAAAGAGGAGCTAGTGCACTGATGCAGAGCCTAGACTTTTGGATATATGAGATGGTCCATCTTATTGCTTAAGCAGGTTTAATAGCAGTGTGCTGTCTCTTGGCAAACATAAGAATCCCAAATGATGCACTGATATGCACGTCCAATTTTTTTTTTGTAAAGAAGGCAGGGTCTAAATTATTGCAGCCTTTGAAATGAAATGAAAAAAGGCTTGATGATGGATGAAACAGTGGGTTTCATTTAATTCAACATGTAATCCACCCTCCTCTTCTATAGCAATATAATACCTGGAGAACTGGCTAGTCCACCAGACACTGCATTTTCCAGCTGCTCTTGCAGTTCAGTGTGGCTTTGTGACTAAATCCTTTCCAATAAAAAGTAAATAGAAATAGTCCTAAGGCTTTTGCTCTTCTGTGTTCCATTTCCTCTTGCCTCGAGTTGAAACACAGATGTGTAAGGAACCCAGCTTCAGTAATGCTTCAAAGAGGCTGACAGAGCAAAGATAAGGAAGGAACCTGGGTTCCTGAATGACTGCATGGAGTGGAGCCACCCACCAACGTGGACTAGAGAATGAGAAATAAACTTCCATTTTCTAGAAGCCATTGTATTTTCGGGCTCTGTTGCAGCAGCTTAGTCTACCCCATGCTACTCTACAGCTGTTTTTAGAAGAGGCTTTGGTACTATTTTATGCTATTGTCTAAATCCTTTCAGTAGCTAAGTTCCTCTTAATATCCAGCACCAATATCTTCTGAAGTGTAAAGAGCATTGTTTTGTTTTTTTTGTTTTTTTTGTTTTTGCGGTACGCGGGCCTCTCACTGCTGTGGCCTCTCCCATTGCAGAGCACAGGCTCCGGAGCGCAGGCTCAGTGGCCATGGCTTACGGGCCCAGCTGCTCCGTGGCATGTGGGATCTTCCCGGACCGGGGCACGAACCTGTGTCCCCTGCATCGGCAGGCGGACTCTCAACCACTGCGCCACCAGGGAAGCCCAACAGCACGGTTTTCTCTGGCTGAAAGTCACAGTCTCTTGGGCCCTTCACAATACTTTCCAGCTTTTAGTCTTTTCACCCTTCTAGCTGTTGTTCTTCTAAACTTACCCCATCTCCATTAAGATGCTGAACACTACACTCCCGCAGACTACTGGTTATACTTAAGTGTGGCAAGTCATTGACCTTTCTGGATCTGTGTCCCCAACCTGATGTGGTTGAGGGGTCTGAACCAAGACTTCCTGATCCTGACTGCAGTGTATGCCACCCACTTCTATTCATCTCTAAAAAAAACCTCAGGAGTTTAAAAAAAGTTTTTTTCACAGCTATCCAAGAGATGTTGTCGAGTGAAAAGAAAAAGGGAGACCCAAATACACACAGATACACAGACATGGACACACGCAGTCCTACCCATGCTCACAGGCATTATTGTGCATAGCAAAAACCTGTAGAACACTACAGCAATCCTAACCGTGTTTATCTGTGGGCTAGGGTAGGGGGAGGACTTTAATTATGACACTGCATAGTTCTGTTTATTATTTAATTTTATAATCAGAAAAAATATTTGCTGTACAGCAGAGACTGGCATAACATTGTAAATCAACTATACTTCAATTAAAAAAAAAGAAAAAAGAAAGACACATTTGATTCTCATTATTCATGGACTCTGTATTTGCAAGTTTGCCCACCCCTCAAATTTACGTGGAACCCCCAATCAATACTTGAGGTGTTTTCACTGTCACCTGTGGACATACACAGGCCCAGGGTGGCAAAAATTTAGATTGCCCAACACGCATGTTCCCAGGAGAGGTGGAACCAGGGGACATTCTGCCTTCTTCTTTCAGCTCTCATTGTCAACTTTTTGTGGTCTATTCCATGCCACGTTTTTCTCACTTTGGGGCTTTTTGTTGATTTTTCTGTCTTAAAATAAGTCCCAAGGGCTTCTGTGGTGGCGCAGTGGTTGAGAGTCCACCTGCCGATGCAGGGGACACGGGTTCGTGCCCCGGTCTGGGAGGATCCCACATGCCATGGAGCGGCTGGGCCCGTGGGCCATGGCCGCTGAGCCTGTGCGTCCGGAGCCTGTGCTCCGCAATGGGAGAGGCCACAACAGTGAGAGGCCCGTGTACCGCAAAAAAAAAAAAAAAAAAAGTCCCAAGCGCGGCACTGAAGGGCTGTCTAGTGTTCCCAAGTGCACGAAGGCTGTGATGGGCATTGGGGAGAAAATACGTGTGTTTGATAAGCTTCATTCAGGCGTGAGTTATAGTGCTTTTGGCCATGAGTTCGACGTTAATGAAACAACAACATATATTAAATAAGGCGTCTTTAAACAGAAACACACATAAAACAAGGTTATGTATTGATCGGTTGATGAAAATGTGGCCAGAGGCTCGCAGGAACCTAACGCTGTATTTCCTCAAGGGGCAATGATTCAATATTCCCTATTTCAGTCTCTGCAGCAACTTAGTAGAACATAACTACATGAATGTCGAGAGTCACCTGTATTTAAAGTTGTGTCTAACAGCAGCCATCAATGTGAGGTACCAACCCCCATGCCTCCTTCTGTCCAGGTAACATTGATTCAGTCCCGTCCAAGGGGGAGGGGCAAGAGAATGAACATGGATTGAGCCACTCCTGTGCACCAGATACTGCACTAGGTGCTTGGTGTCCGTGGCTTTATTTAACCCTCACAGCAGCCCTCCAGACTTGTCATTTTTCTCCCCCTTTGCAGATGAGGAAACCGCAGCTCAGAGGAGTGACGTGACTTGCCTCAAGCCACAGCAAGTAAGAGGCCCGGGCTTCTCCACTCCCAGCTGCTGGAGAAGATTCCACAGTTGTGGACCTTGGAGCTGGGCCAAATCTGGGCCCTTGGCTCCATCCAATGGTCTTTATAAACCATCCATAACCCCCCTTCCTCTGTCCCTTCCCCATCATGCCAAACCTTTGCCTGTCTCCTCAAGCCCTACAGACACACCACTGCTTCTTTCTCAGTGGGGGACCTTGTGTCCCACACCAGGAAGAAAGTCCCTCCAAGGGGACTTCTCAATGGCCACTCCCTTTCAACCTGTCAATCCTTTGTGAAATGACGCTGAGTGTAAAATAAACAAATGGATGAAGTCAGTGCATTTATGACTTTATCCCTCCTCACCTCCCTTCCTCTGGTTTGACTTCTGTTCAAAACGAATTCCTCCACCTGGGTCTGGGTCTAATCCTCTCAGGCCTCCTCTGGGACCTGACTTCTCGAGCTCTCCCCCTCTCCACTCTGTATTTTTGTTTCCTTCCTTGGCATTGGCTACTTGCCCTCAGCCTATAAACAGCCTCGAGTTTCTCCTAAAACAGCCCTCCCTCCACTTCCCCCCACTTCAGCGACCACCTCATTGCCTTTCTCTAGCCCAGCCTCTTGAAAGAATCGTCTACACACCCTCCCCTGCCATTCATCAACCACAGCAGCCTGGCCCTGCTCCCCACCACTCCGCTGAACTCATTAGTAATCTCCTAATTGCCAATTAAATATAGCAGCTAATACATAGTGGTCGCTGCAGAAAAACAAAACACAGAGACAAATTAAAAGGAACTTTGAAATATTCATGATTGCACCACCCAGAAAGAACTGGTGTTAATACTTGGTTTATATCCTTATAGGCCCTTTTCACGTATTATCCATGCTTGTGCGCGCGTGTCACACACACAGGGGAGGAGGGGAGAAGGGAGGGGGAGGAGGGAAGGGGGGGAGGAGGGGATGAAGGGAGGGGGAGGAGGGAAGGAGAGGGGGGGAGGAGGGGAGAAGGGAGGGGGAGGAGGGAGGGGGAGGAGGGGGAGAAGGAGAGGAACACGCAGAGGGAGAGGGAGAGAGATTTTTTAAAAATAGAAATGAGGGCTTCCCTGATGGCGCAGTGGTTGAGAGTCCGCCTGCCGATGCAGGGGACACGGGTTCGTGCCCCGGTCCGGGAGGATCACACATGCCATGGAGCAGCTGGGCCCGTGAGCCATGGCCGCTGAGCCTGCGCGTCCGGGAGAGGCCACAACAGTGAGAGGCCCACGTACCGCAAAAAAAAAAAAAAAAAAAAAGAAATGAGTTCACTCTCTAAATCATTGCTTCTTTTGAACCACATGTGTCCTTAGCATAGGTCCTTCCAGGAGATGACCTGGAGAAAATAGCGTATTTGGGAGGTATAAGCAACACGGCAGAGAAGTGGGAAAGTGATACAGGGAAGGGGGAGGCAGCCCCCTAAGGCTGCACTATTAAGCCAGCTAGCACAGAGGGCACGTGAAGATTTCTCCCATAGGGAAGCCCTAGGAAGTGGGATAAAACACATGCCTCAGAAGGATCCCAGCCAAAGGACAAGGGAATGGGCATTTATACATCACCTCTGAGTGTTGAGGCTGCTCCCCGGCACTTGTGACCTGTGATGTATGCAGTCAGCTTCCTGCAGTCCTGGGGAAAAGATGCCTCAGCCATGATGCAGGTGCTGGCAGCTGGAAGTCTTGGGGGCACACTGATGGGTTTGAAGGATAAGGGCAGGGCAATGACAGTATCTGTTTCAGTCCTCCCTTGTACCTGCTCTGATCAACTTGCACCCCACATTGAGTTTCATGTCCTTCCACTGCTTCTTCAAGGTGGTGGCCTGTCACTATATTTTAAAAAGGAAGACAATAGTAGGGTTAGTGGAACAAGCCAAAATGCCACTGCTGTAGTTGGTCCTGAGACTAAGTGATGTGCACCATCTTCCTTCTCTACCACCCATTCTAGATGCCCCTCACCTGGGCCAGCCGGGATCACTTACCCTTGCCAGTTCTGTAACCCCTTTCTATGCCTGCTGGTCTCCTGGCATGAGAAGCTCAAAGTTGCCAGGAGGCACATATACTTTTAGATTTAGTAAAACCATTACTGTGTCCTCTGGTAGCAGTGTTCTCCCCTTACCCTCTGGGAACTAGGATCTCTAGTCTAACAGAGCCTAAGGATTTGGGGAGAGGAAGCATAAATTTACCAAGTGGGACACTGGGATTAATGGCAAGAAGGGCCACTTCTATGGTTCCCAGAGCTGTATAGTCTACTGATCATGAATACAGCTTGTATATATATATAATGGCTATTGGCTGAAGGTATATAAGTATATCTTAAGGACAGCACCTCGACCTTACCTTCTAGCTGATGCCTTAGTTATACTTTCAAGTGATTATTCCAAGATTTTCTCAGGATGGCAGCTTCTGGTTGATATGTCATATAGGAGGACCGGTGGATAATATGGTCATGCCCACTTCCTCCATGGTTGTATTATTGGGGGAATCCCATGACGAGAAATTAGACACTCTGAAAGCCTTCAGATAGTAGTGCTAGCCAAGACATTATGAATTGAGAAGACAAACCTGTATCAATCCCATGAAGTCATAGAAGAATCATGGCCCCTCTGGAATGGTTGGGTTCTTTGTAATCAACCTGTCACCCTGTGGTTCGGTGCTCTCCTTCAGGGGTGGTACCGTATCAAGAGCTCGGCATCAGTCTTCGCTCTTACAGACTGGACTCTGAGTAGTAGTAATACCTAGATCACCTTTAGTGAGGGGAGCCTATGCGGTTGGGCCATGCATGGCTTCCATCCTTGCCGCCATGGCTGCTTGGTCCACTGGCCCATTGCGCATGCTCTGAGAGGAGAGGATGGCTCATTTCCACGGGATGAATCATGCTATCTAACTGGCTATTCGGTGCCTCCTCTGCAGTGAGCACTGTCTGGTAGACATTGAAATGAGACCGAGATCCACACACTTTGTACCTACCCTCAGAGGTCAATCCACAAGCTTCTTCTCCAGATTTCCTTAACTCCAAGTTCTCAGTCTTGCCCTTTGCAGGTTCCTGATTAATCAACCAAACCACCACCACTGCCCAGAAGTGTCCTTTACTCGGGCCACTTCTCATTTTGAACAAAGATCAGAACTCCAAGGTTTATTAGCGAAGCTTCAGATCCGTGGGTAAAGGTCCTTTGGTAGACTTTCCATCCACCTTGCCTCTGATGGTTAAGTGCTGCCGCCTGGCCTCTGCAGTTCTGGAATCCCACTGTCACACCATTAACAGACACGAGGGGGTCCATGCGCAGAGCAGCCTCCCCTACTATCCTCTTAGCTTAGAAAGGACAGCCACCACTGGGCTGGTCAATGATGCCTTCACACACTCATTTCTTATTGCTCCAGTGAAAGGAGCTTGCTGAGAACATCTCAGCTGGGGGGTCCTCTGGTTTTAGGTAATACTTTTCCTCTAGAGAGTCGACTTCTCTGAACCTTTTGAGTGCTTCCTCCAGTCCTGGCAGTTCATGTGTTGCTACATCATTGTTTGTAGCGATTCTTTCTGTCAGTTGTTAAGCTATTGCCTAAGCTCTACCCTGTTGTTTAGTGCTGGAGCCAGGACTCAGAAAATCATATTTCAGCATCTCCAGTTGCTCCCCATTATGTCCTGCCAATAAGGAGTGCAGAAGGGCGTTGATAAGGCTAAAGCACGAAGGAGGGACTTGCTTCTTCCTATTGGCTTCCCGTCGGCTTCCTGTTCCCACGAGCATCACCCTAGCGAAGCTTCTCCACCCTGGCACAGAAGTGACTTCCCTTCATGGCAGCTGAATCCGTTTTGCAGTTTTCCCAGTACTCTGCAGCACCAGTTTCCAACACTTTGGTGCCCCTCCTCAGAGATCGGAGTTTTAGTTTCTTGGAATCCCTCCTCTAAGCTTTTCAATTTTGGTAATTCCACCCTCTTACCTTATTTCACCAGCCCTGGGTATGGCATCTGCTCCTGTAATTGCTGCCTTTGTGATAACTTAGCAATCACTCTTTTTACCTTTTCAGTTACCTAGTTAATATCGTTGATACCTACTTAATACTTTACATTAGATTCTATTTAAATTAGTATTGTGGATTCTGTCTCCTGACTGAACCCTGATCTTGCTTTTTTTTCCTCCAAGTTTCAAGGAGTCATCCCAGCTCCAGGTACCCTTGCCGGAATGATAAATCGAGAGACCCAGGAAAGTACCTCCATCTCAACAAACTTCTCTAATCCAGCCCCATGTTCCATTCCTCTCCTCACTCAACACCCTCAATATCCATTCCCAGGTATGTTCTCTAGATTTCTCTTGCTACTTATTAGTCAGATCCTGCGGTTCCTTTTGTAAAAATCCAATTTCTCTAAGCAGAGATATTACCTCCTCAGGGGTGCCATGCTGGGACTTGACCTTAGGGATTAGTCTAGAAGTCACAAGAGAACGTAGTAGCAGGCCTTGAAGAGAGCAAGTGTCCTCTCACAAGGTATCTGCCTTAGGTGAGGCCTCTGCCTGTTCTCCAGGCAAGGAGGGGGAGCCTCTTACCCTCCAACAAAGGTGAGTGGGACACTTCTGCCACTCTAATCGTTGGGTCCTGGACCTGGTTGTCAGCCCTTTCTTCCCTCCAGCTGCAGAAGATTAGGAGATTTTTAAATGCTGTCATAGAAGTTTGCTTTTCATGCCATGACCTAGATTGGTAGTTGGCTAGTTAGTTACAGTGTATCATTTTCTTCATTCACCACATTAATGGTACTTAACAACAACAAATAAACACCACAAGGTCTTTTAAGTACCATTGCCTCCGTATCTCTCAGATGTTAGAGAGGCTATATAAACCATCACATCCCCTTACACTTGTATCCTAACCCCCATTCACCACAAGTGTCCTTATAACAGAGCTTCTACGACACGTCAAGGACTGTCAACAATGGGGTCTTTCTGTCATTGACTGGCAAGTGACCCCACTCTAGAATTCCATCGTAAGGACCTGCTTCCTAACACCACTTCTGGTACAACCTGTCCAGATTTGACAAGGATTTGAATTCACTTCGTTTATTTGAGAAGTGTCAGTTACTTTGGGAGAGAAGTGGGAGGTGATGAAGGAAAGGAAGACAACCAGGGAGAGTGTACTATTAAGCCAGCTACCGGGACTTCCCTGGTGGCGCAGTGGTTAAGAATCAGCCTGCCAATGCAGGGGACATGTGTTCGAGCCCTGGTCCGGGAAGATCCACATGCCACAGAGCAACTAAGCCCGTGCGCCACAACTACTGAGCCCACGCGCTGCAACTACTGAAGCTCATGCACCTAGAGCCTGTGTTCCGCAAGAAGAGAAGCCACTGCAATGAGAAGCCCGCCCGCTGCAACGAAGAGTAGCCCCTGCTAGCCGCAATTAGAGAAAGTCCACGCGCAGCAACAAAGACACAATGCAGCCAAAAAACAAACAAAAACAAAAACAAAAAACAAAAAAAACCCAGCTACCACAGTTGGTTATCAAAGCTTCATCCATCAGGGAATCTCTAGGAAATGGTACCAAACACATGCTTCAGAAATAACCCATGTGAGAGCTGAGGGAGCTGGGGTGTTTATATACCAACTCTGAGCATCATTGGTTAGGTGTGGAACTGACAGCATCATCTGAGCCACCTGATTACTTGTTTAAAATGCAGATTCCTGATTGGGGGAAACTATGAAGAGCATATGTAACTTCTCTGCAACTTCCTGAGAATCTATAATTATTTCAAAATTAAAAGTTAAAAAGATAGATAGGATGACCAGAGAAACCAGTTATATGGAAAACCAGTTATATTCAATTAACAGACTACATCATATACTTAATGTGTGTTTTGGGATTTCCTTTCGGTAAGCATGGGATACTATGGTGAAGAAGAAGCCCCTTTCGTATCCCACTGTAAATAAATAGATATGGTGGATAAAATATAACAAATGTCTTTTTAAATATATAGCTGAGATCAAAAGCTATAGGTAGAAAAGAGTCACCTGAGCATAATTGTAATCACAGTTTGTAATAATGTGGGTATGAGGGTTAAGTTTGTAATAAAAATGCAATGGTGGTGGTGGTGGTGTTTGGGAGAAACCTTAGCCAAGAAACTGAAAGAAAATTTGTCATGGAACAGGTTAAGCGAATGGAGCTTCTTGTGAAACTACCCATGGCACTCCTCTGCAGTTTAGGGCCCACGGGGCTTCTCTAGAAACAACTCTCACTAGTAAAATATTACAAAGAATGAGAAGAGAAAGACTCCTAGGAGATAAAGTCAGAAGATGAAACAACTTGGATAATTCACATGTTGTATTAGTTGGGTCCTCCAGAAAATACATGCAGGGATGGAGTTAGGAGTGCAAGGGGTGTATTGAGGGGTAATGCTTGTGAAGGATAAGACAGGAGGAAGCAAGATTGGGCAGTGAGAGCCTTGGACGTGATGCAGATCTGACCAAGTCTTAGCTAACCCAAAGGGGAATTACAGAGCAAATACTGCCCATTAGAGAAGTCCCATGTTGGGCAAAAATGGCGAGACTCTAGTACCCCGTTCGTAACCAGTCATTGCTTGGAGACTGTCAAGGAAGAGCATGGCCTCAACTCAAAAGCCAAGGCAGATCCTGAAGGTACTAACATCCCTAGGTTGTCAGCTAACTGCACCCCTTGTGGCTGGATGGCAAGTTTTTTAATGAAGGGAGATCTGAATGGTGCACAAGCCAAAAATTAGGGTAACAGAATAATCTTAAAGACTTTAATAGAAGTATGTTTAAAGAGATAGAATTAGGAATAGAAGGCATATGGCTTATGAAAAAAAGAACCAAATAGACATAGTAGAAATAAACTATCAGAAACTCATTTGATGTTTTGAGAAGTAGACTAGAGAGTAGAAATAAACTATCAAAATCTCATTGGATGTTTTGAAAAGTAGACTAGGCATAGGCTGGAGTGAGAATTAATAAACTCAAGTTGGTCTGAAGACATCACCCATATTGCAGCACATAGAGCAACACAAAAAGATGAAATTATGACAGCTAGTATAGAATATTAGCGGAGTGCATGGGCTCTGAAGCCACGCACCCAGGATTAAATTTCAACTCTATTACTTACTAGTTATAAGGCCTTAGGCGTGTGTGTGTTGTTTTTTGTTTTGTTTTGTTTTTTTGCGGTACGCGGGCCTCTCACTGCTGTGGCCTCTCCCATTGCGGAGCACAGGCTCCGGACGCGCAGGCTCAGCGGCCATTGCTCACGGGCCCAGCCGCTCCGCGGCATGTGGGATCCTCCCGGACCGGGGCACGAACCCGTGTCCCCTGCATCAGCAGGCGGACTCTCAACCTCTGCACCACCAGGGAAGTCCATTAGGTGTGTTTTTAAACCTCTCTGGGTCTCAGTTTTTCCAAAGGTAAAATGAAGATATACTAGTACCTACCTCATGGTATTGCCATTAGGATTAAATGAGTTTATAGTTCCTATCAACAAGTTATAGTTCTTATAGCACATAGTAAGTACTCAGTAAACATTATCAAATATTATAGAGGAATGGAAAATATGAAAGATAAATTAAAAGTCACGGTGGAGAAAACGAGAAGTTCCAACATTTATCTAATCAGTCCCAGAAGGAGACAGTAAGGAAGAAGCAGCATTTGAACAAATGATGGTGGAGAATTTTCTATACATGAAGAAAAATGAGCCCCTAAACTGAAAAACACTAAGTTCTGAGTAGGTTTTTAAAATGTCATCCCTAGAGATGTTGTAGGGAAATTAAAAAATCATAAAGATAAAGAAATAAATCTGAAAAGCTGCTATAGGGGAAACAGATTATCCACAAATGAATGACATTTGCCTGAAGCCAATTTCTCATCAGCAACAATAGATGCCAACGGAATAATAGCCTCAGAGTGATCAGAAAAACAATCCTACATCCAGCTAACCAGCATGTAGGCATGGGTGTAAAATAAAGAAATATTCAGATATACACAGACTGAGAGATAAGGGAATCTTATCTCAGACTTTTGCTCCAAAAATGTATGAAGGATGAACTTCAGCAAGAAGAAAATTAAACTCAGAGGAAAAGACTCCTCTACCAGTTAAGGTGGAATAACAAGAACCAGACTTACGTTCCTACCTGGAACAACTTGAAAAGAAAAGAAAAGAAAAAGGACAAAATATACGAAACAGTGGTTCTCAAGGCATTGGACATCAGACAACAAAGGGCAGTGATCTCTGAGAGATGGGAAACAAACAAAGTGAGCCCTACAATTGCTCTAGCTTACTGCCTAGAGAAAGTTTCCAGGTCACAGTGCAGGGAGAGGGAACTCAGACAGACCCTGCAGGTCTTCCTGAGATAAGGAGACAGAGCTGGGAGTCCAAGGAGGCCAAAGAAGTTAGAGTTCGCAGGACAAATTACCAGGTGGGGAAGAGATGCACAGTACTGCATATGAGGAAATGACCCAAGGCTGGGGAGAGAACCTCCCAGAAGGATTAGAGGAAAAAATTCTCAGAGTTCACATATAGCCAGGAACTGTGCCATTCCCACCAGCTAGAGTGGAAAATATCATTGAGTAGAGTAGTCAAAAGGGTTTTGCCTCAGTAGTGGGGAAAATTATCTCTAGACTAAATGCTACTCTAGTCCTGTCAAACAAGTTTAAAAGCAAGACTTTTGAAAGAGTCAAATTAGTCCCAAGTAACTTAACCATATCCAGAGCAAAGCTAAAGAATATTTATAGGAATACAAAAATTATTCAGCATCCAACAAGGTAAAATTCACAATGTCTGACATCCAATAAGAAAGTACCAGGCGTGTAAATAAACAGGGAAATACTACTTATAAGGAAGAGAAAAATCAACCAAAACCACCCAGAAGGACTT
This sequence comes from Tursiops truncatus, assembly GCF_011762595.2. Lineage (NCBI taxonomy): Eukaryota > Metazoa > Chordata > Mammalia > Artiodactyla > Delphinidae > Tursiops > Tursiops truncatus. Next base: position 157,788,779 of record NC_047034.1, on the reverse strand, counting down.
CCCTGGTGGTCCAGTGGTTAAGACTCCACACTTTCAGTGCAGGGGTTGCAGGTTTGATCTCTGGTTGGGGAGCTAAGATCCCACAAGCCATGCGGTGAGGCCAAAAAAAACAAAAACAAAACCACCCAGAAACGACACATGATGGAAATAAGAGACAAAGACATTAAAACACCTACTATAACTGAATCCCCTATGTTCAAGAAGCTAGGAGAAAGATTAAGCATGTTAAGTAGAGTCATGGAAGTTATAAAAAAGACCCAAATGGAATTTCAAGAGATGAGTACTATATGTCAATTATATCTCGATAAAACTGGAAGAAAAAAACGTTTCTAGAGATGAAAATTACGAAGTTTGGGTTGAAAAATACACTGAATGGGATTAATGACAGTTTTGATGTTGCAGAAGGAAAGATTTGTGAACTTAAAGACATAGCTATAGAAACTAACCAAAATAAAACATAGAAAGAAAAAAAAAGGACTGTAACGAATGAAATGAGCATCAATAAGCTGTGGGATAACTTTAAAGCAGCCTAAGATATGTACATTAAGAGGGAAAAGAGAGGAGGAGGGACAGAAAACAATTTGAAGAAATGTCTGAAAAGTTTCCAAATCTGATGAAAACTATAAACTCACAGATCCAAGAAACTCAATAAAACACAAACATAAGGACCGTAAAGAAAAATACACCAAGACACATCATATCAAACTGCTTAAGACAAGCGATAAAGAGAAAATCTTAATAGCCGCCAGAGTAAGAAGACGCACTGCATGCAGAGGAAGAAGAAGAATGACAGCCAGTTTTGTATTTGGAAACAATGCAAGTTAAAAGGCAACGGATCTTCAAAGACATGTAAGGTACTGAAAGAAAACTCTGCCAATCTAAGTTTGATAACGTAGATAAAATGGACAAATTCTTTGAAAGATATAAACTACCAAAGTCCATTCAAGAAGTAATAGATAGTCTGAACAACTCTACAAGTTTTAAATAAATGGAATTTGTAGTTAAAAACCTTTCCACAAAGAAAACTCCAGATCCAAATGGCTTCATTGAGGGATTCTTCCAAACATATAAAGAAGAAATAATACAAATTCTACACAAAATCTTCCATAATACTGAAGAGGAGGGAATACTTCCCGATTCATTTTATGAGGCCAGCAAATTGAATTCAACAATATATAAACAGGATACTACATGATGGTCAAAAGAATAATACATCCCAGCAGTGTAATCCACATAATTCATCATATTAACAGACTGAGAAAGAAAAGCCGTGTGATCATCTTAATATGCAGAAAAAAAAAACATTTTACAAAAGCCAACATCCTTTCTTTTTTTTTTTTTGAAGAAAAATTATGTCTTATGTATTTTTAAAACCAAACCACTAGGAAAATATATCACAGTCTTGAAACAGCAAACAGACAGGCTATATTATCATTTCAAGTAATAAGTTGGTAAAAACACAAGGTCCTTAATAAAACGATAAGGTGCCAGAACTGGGGCAGAACAATGCATGCTGCAAAAGTAGTATTTGGTAACGGAGGGCTGTCCTGTTTTTTGCTCTAAAGGAGTCACAGCTTGCCCCTGAGTTGCTTACTTTTTCTCCTTTGACCTTCGTGTTGCCAAGGGATTGTTTCAACAGAGCTCTGTTATCACAGGGGGCAAAGTAAGCAATCCTGGGTTTAGGCTTTCATTCTATTTTGTTTTATGAAAACCAGATTTTTCCAAAGCCAGTACTTCATAAGTCTCTTAATTAAGCAGCTAACAATTCCTCTTTCACTGTTCATTCTTGAATACTGGCATATAGCACAATCAAAATGCCCTTTCCCTTCAAGGGTGAGTGTCACTGCAAGATTGTCTTGTCACTCGCTGACTGTGCTGCCGACAGCCTCAGGGCTCATCATGGCTGCTAGTCAGAGGGAAGGTTTGCTTCCCCTACCAGTGTGATAGCGCTTCTTATAATTTGCAGGGTCTCCAGGCTGAAAGATGTCATGTGTGAGAATTTTAAGAAATGCACCTCCACATCCTGACGGCCAGAAATGAATATCTGCAAGGACCCTTTCAAAGTTTTTATCCAAACTACCTCTCCCAACTCTACATCTTAAAAGTAACTTCATGCCCTTGTATGTAAAACAAAACCACGCAAAACAAATCCCCAGAGGCCCCCTTTCCCCTTCTAAATTAGTGACCTCATGGATTTTGTTTTATTTCCAGTTTGTGGGAAATGTTGTAGTGATCCTTCTGGTAAACAGGAGGTTGGCAACAAACAGAAACACTTCTCCTCACACTCCACCAGCTCATAAGCAGGTCAGATGAACCTGCCAGCCTGTTGGTATCTTTGTACTAAGAGAATCTGGTACCTTGGAGGGCTCTGGTTTGGTACAAGGGAGGCTCCCTGTTGCCAGGAAAAGCACTTGCCACGTGAAATTCAGGCTCATAAAAACTCTCCTGTGCTATCTCTGACCCAAAGTTTAGCACCAGTTTTTTTCACTTTCTAGGATTCAAACACAAAGGAACCAGTGTCCAGAGGCAAGTGATATAGGGCTTAAACTTGCTGCCATCCTTAATTTCCTCATTCATAAACTTTCCTTAGAAAACCCAAATCCCCATTTCTCTTTTTAAATAGACTCCTGCCTTCAGCCCCGATGGCCAATAGCAGACATCTATTTCCCAATGGATGAAAGAGACTCCTTCATCTTCTTTTGTCATGGTTGGGATGAGGTTCTTGTGGTCATCTACACACGTGGTCACGCAACTCTCCAGCTGCCGCTTCACCTGAAGCTCTTTACTCCCCGCATCAATTGAATCTTTGGCTTTGTCGTTGCAATGCATAGTGCACCGGGCCAGGCGGTCCTGGAACTTCTCCAACTCGCTGGTCACCAGGGCCTGGGCTTGAGCCAGAGGGGCATGGCAGCGCTCAATGCACTGGTGCACTTGCTGCATGGACGCCTGGCTGTCCTCACAACAGCCGGCGCTGCACCGGAACATGAGACCCTGCATCTTCCGGATATTCTCTCTCTCCAGACTCTTCACCATAGAGTCCACTGCCTCCCGCACCCGGAGCTGCTGCAGCTCCGCCTTGGTGACACGGCGCTGCTCCGTGCCGCGCCAGCGCCCACATGGACTCCCGGGCACGAGCCCGCCCCCTCGCCGCCTCTTCCCCCAACATCCATTCTTGATTAAAACTCTCAATGCTCTAGAAATAGTAGTTCCTCAACTTGATAAAGGGCATTTATGAAAAACCTACAATTTCTATCATACTTCATGGTAAAAGATTGAATTCTTTCCCTTAAGATCAGAATCAAAGTAGAGATGTTTGCACGCATCACTTTTATTGAACATTATACTAGAGATTCTTGCCAGTGCTACTGGAAAAAACAACTGAGTTTAGTAAGGTTTGACACAAGGTTAATATGAAAGAATCCATTTTATTTCTGTTTATTAGCAACAAATAATCAGAAATTAAAACTTAAAACATTATTTACAATATAATATAATATATTAAATACTTGGAGATGAATCTGACAAAAGATGCGTAAGACCTATACACTGAATGCTGCAATGCATTGCTAAGAGGAATTAAAGAAGACCTAAATAAATGGGAAGTTATGTCATGGTCTTAGATTACAGGACTCAATATTGTTAAATGTCAATTCACCCAAAATTCATCTATAGACTCAACACAATCCTAATGAAAAGCCTAGCAGGTTGTGTGTGTGTGTGTGTGTGTGTGTGTGTGTGTGTAGAAATTGACAAGATAATTCTGAAGTTTATATAAAAATACAGAGGACATAAACTAGCAAAAACAACTTTGAAAAAGAAGAGGAATGTTGGAGGATTTACTATAAAGCTACAGTAAACTAGACAGTGTGGTATTGGTTTCAAGAGAGACAAATAGATCAGTGGGACAGAATAGAGATTCCAGAAATAGAGCCACACTTAGACAATTGGTTTTTGAAAAGATATGAAGGCAATTCAGTTGAGAAAGGATTATCTTTTCAAGAAATAATACTAGAACAACTGGATGTCCATAGGCAAAAAACAAGAACAAAAATAAGACTCAAAATGAATCACAGACTTAAATATAAGACATAAAACTATAAAATTTCTAGAAGAAAACATAGAAGAAATATTTTGTGTGTCTTGGATTAGGCAATGATTTCCTGTATACAATACTGAAATTTTTAAAGATTGGATATAACACACAAGAAAAAATTGGTAAATTGGATTTCATCAACATTAAGAAAAATCTGTTCTTTGAAATACACTGTTACAATAATGAAAAGACAAGCCACAGACTGGGAGAAAGTATCTGCAAATCACATATCTAATAAAGGACTTTTTTTTTTTTTTTTTTTGCGGTACGCGGGCCTCTCACCGTTGCGGCCTCTCCGGTTGCGGAGCACAGGCTCTGGACGCGCAGGCTCAGCGGCCATGGCTCACGGGCCCAGCCACTCCGCGGCATGTGGGATCTTCCCGGACCGGGGCTCGAACCCGTGTCCCCTGCATCGGCAGGCGGACTCTCGACCACTGCGCCACCAGGGAAGCCTCTAATAAAGAACTTTTATCCAGAATATAAAGAACTCTGAAAACTCAATAATAATAAAAAAAAACCCATAGCTCCCCACCAAATGGGTAAAAGATTTGCACAGACACTTCACCAAAGAATACATGTGGTTGGCCAGCAAGCATGTACAAGCATGTAAAAAGATGTTCGACATCGTTAGTCGTCATTAAAATGCAAATTAAAACCACAGTAAGATACTATAGTGCACCTATTGTAACATCTAAGGCCATTCAGAGTGCTGGTGAGGATGTGGAGCAAGTAAACCTTTCTTATGCTGCTGGGGAAATTGTCAAATGTACAACTATTTTGGAAAACAGTTTAGCAGTTTCTTAAAAAGTTAAACATACACCTACGACGTAACTCAGCCATTCCACTCCAAGGTACTTAAGAGAAATAAAACCATCGTTGCATAAGGATTTGTACACACATGTTCATTGCTGCTTTATTTATAATATCCCAAATTGGAAATAACTCAAATGTCCCAAATCAACAAGTAAATGGATAAACAAAATGTAGTATATCTCTACAATGGAATATTACTCAGCAATAAAAAGAAGAAGCTATTTATATATGCAGCAACACAGCTGAATCTCAGAATAACTATGCTGAGTGAAAGAAGATAGACAAAGAGTACTTACTGTTATGATTCCACTCAAATAAAATTCTAGAAAATGAAACTAATCTATAGTGACAGAAAGCAGGTCAGTGCTTTCCTGAGGATGAGGTGGGGCAGGGAGTGGAGGGAAGGAGGGAGAAATTACAAAGAGGCACAGGGAAACTTTTGGGGTGATGTTCATTATCTGGACAGTGGTGATGATTTCACAGGTGTATATATATGTCAAAACTTATCAAAGTTGCTCACTTTAATTTTTTTTATATAAATTTATTTATTTTTGGCTGTATTGGGTCTTCGTTGCTGCGCGCGGGCTTTCTCTAGTTGCGACTAGTGCGAGCTACTCTTCGTTGTGGTGCGTGGGCTTCTCATTGTGGTGGCTTCTCTTGTTGCGGAGCTTGGGCTCTAGACGCGCGGACTTCAGTAGCTGTGGCACGTGGGATCTAGAGCACAGGCTCAGTAGTTGTGGCGCACGGGCTTAGTTGCTCCGCAGCACGTAGGATCTTCCGGGACCAGGGCTCGAACCCATGTCCCCTGCATCGGCAGGCGGATTCTTAACCACTGCATCACCAAGGAAACCCCAAATTGCTCACTTTAAACACGAGCGGTTTATTACATGCCACTTATACTTCGATAAAGCTGTTAAAAAGAATCCCAGAAGAAAAGTGTGGGAAGCGAGAGGTGATGATGAACAAAGAAATTGGCAAACGTGTTAGTGAATCTAAATGAGCAATAATGATAATAATTATAAAATGGATTGAAAACATCTGATTTTGTATTGGTTGGTAGAAGTAAGGCAAGGGATTTTTACTCAACTCTCAATTTTAAGTGTGCATTATGTATACTTCACTTCCATGCTAGTGGAGAGAACAAAGAAAGGGGATTTTTGAAAAATCAATTCAAAAGAAGATGTGAAATAAGAAAAATGAAGTAAAGAAAAAGTAGGAAGTGACTGAAGTCACAGGAAAGGAGGTAGGAATAGTTTAATGCACTTCCTTAAAAATTCTTGTGGGAGTCCAGGAAGGCTTCCTGGAAAAGGGGACATTTATTTAAGATGGTGTTTTAAAGAATGAGCAGAAATATTATAATACATAGAGGGGGTTGCATAGCAAATGCACAGGGAGGTAAAAAGACATTCTAGAGGGACTAAAAAAAAAAAAAAAAAAAAAAATTCTAGAGTCAGCACATAGGCTGTGACCCCGGGGGAGGGCTGGAGGGGATGGGCAGGAGGCTGCAAACATGGTTTGGGGCCACTCACTGAGGGCCTTGAATGAGGGCAGTGAGGGACCACAGAAAGATTTTCCAATCAGAGGTGACTCTGGTTGGAGGGGTGTTTTTGATGCATCCGTTGAGGGCGGTATAGAAAATGAACTATCGCGGCAGTACTGGAGGCAGGGAGGGTGGTGAGGACGGTTGAGGGGAGACCATGGGGACAGAGGGAAGAGGTCATTTCTCGTTCCCCTACAACTCAGCTTCCTGGTCACCATCAGTGACAGGCCTTTCAGTACAAAGATGTCTCCAGGGAGCTGTGACTTCCAGGCTCACAGATGAGACTACGTTGAAGAGGATTGTTCTCCCAGCAAATCAGTGGCAGCACCATATCTGTGGAAACATGCTGTTTGAAAAGTGACCTAACTTCTGGGAATTCCCTGGCGGTCCAGTGGTTAGGACTCAGCGCTTTCACTGCTGTGGCCTGGGTTCAATCCCTTGTCAGGGAAATAAGATCTCACAAGCCATGTGGTGTGGCCAGAAAAAAAGTGACCTAAATTCTGACCTCCAGATCTGCCTTATGAAGTGAGCACAGCCAGCAAAGAGTCCTGGCCTTGAGTCTGAAGGCCTGCATTCTGGTGTCTGAGTCAGCACTGGCTCACTGTCTAACCTCGGCCAAGTCCCTTGCCCTCTCTGAACACCACCTAATCGATCAACTCCTGCCTCAAAGTGAGGGTGTTAGACCAGCAGGCCCTCCTTTGACCTTCACAATGGGCCAGCAGATCTGGCCCCGGTTCTATCTCTCCTTAATGTCCCAGCCCAGTAGCATGCGCTCCTAGTAGGGTCATACCCAATCCCACCACTGGGTTCTACCTCTTGGAGAAGGAAGACCCTCTGATTTCTTCCTTTCCTAAAATGAAAATAGCATTACTCTTTTCATTATAACAATGACATGGGTTCATTGTTTAAAATTTAAGCCATAAGAGAAGTATAAAGGAGAAAGTAAAATTCAAGTGCAATTCTATTACACAAAGGTAGTCACCATTAAGATTTTGACAGCAATCTTCCAGACAATTCCCTCTGTTCACACACACACACACACACACACACACACACACACACACACACACACATACACTTTAAATACCCACACACATAACTATGTGTAAATGAGCTCATAGTATTGATATTTTAACTATGCTGCAATCTAATCTAAAAAATCTAATTTTTTTCATTTAATAATATGTCTTGGAATCTATGTAAAAAATATTGTTATTAAAGTTTTTAAAAATGTTGATTACATACTCACATACAAATATACCATTATATTTATGCAAATGCATAAATGTGCTCAGCCGGAACATGGGCAAACCCTAGTCACCTCTTTAGTTTTTGTGAATCCCTATTTTTCTCTGTCAACGAATGGACCATGAACGCTACTACAATGAACATCTTTAAACATATGCCCTTTTGCATTTTTAGGAGAAATATTCAGATGTGGAATTGTTGGGTCCAAAATGTGAACATTAAAGTTTTTTACGTATATTGCTCATCTATCCTCCAAAAATTAGTACCAGTTCTCTCTTCTCCCAACAATATGAGTGCCCATTTCTCAACACGCATCTTTTTTTGGTAGGTGGCAGTTTTCGTAAGCAATGGAACTTACATACGAGGCTTGCCTTGGTCAAAAACCTTTTTTAACAGAAGGCATTATCCATTTCTAATCTAATAGGTGAACATGTCACTTCATTGTTTTTATTTTCATGCCTTGGGTTATTAGTGAAGTTGATCATCTGCTTATTAACTAGTTGGATGGTTTGTTTTGTGAAATGACCTGTTTATGTCCTTTATCCATTTTTCTGTTGGGTTTGTCTTTTATTGTTTTTTAAGAGCTCTTTGTATATTAGGGATTTAACCTCAGACCACCTGGTTTTTCAGGGTCCCTAGAGTTGGGCAACATGGTCCCCTGCAGTCAGATTCCCAAGAGACTGGAGCAATTCTGCCTCTGGTCAGCGGAGGGCAGCAGTGGGCAAGATTCACTTCCAGTCTGGACACACACACACACACACACACACACACACACACACACGCGCGCGCGCGCTCTCACACACCACGAAGACCCTTCCAGAGAGCTTCTTGGTCCACTGACTCTTAAGGGCCCCCCAACACAGATTATTTCCCCTCAGTCTCTGGAGACAGCTGTGAACACGGAAGAGAATCAGGCTGTAAAGACTGGAGTTCCAAATCCATCTCTGTCACCTCCCAGCTGTAGGTTGGGTGCAGACTTTGCAACCTCCCTACCTCGGTTTCCTCATCTGTAAAATGGGTCCAGTGATACCCACCTTCCCAGGGTGTGGTGAAGGAACAGTGAACAGAGGAATGTTGTAGTCTGGCACGCGTAGGTGCTGGGAGATTAGAGCCCAGCCCACCCAGCCCACTCCCCCCACTCCCCCCACCCCCACGCCGGGCCCATTCACTCTCTGGCTGAACAAAGGGAATCACTGCCTCCTGCTTCTTCCCAAGCCTGCCCCATGTTTGATCAGTTCTGTGTCTAAGGAAGATGCCCTGTGGGCTGGCTGTGTGGAGACAGACTGTAGGAGAGGAGACCAGTGAGGAGGGGGAGAGCTAATGAGGACCCACCCCAGGGCAGTGGGGAAAGACTTGTGGGCAGGAGGGACCAGTGAGAGAGAGGCAGAAAAGGTCAGCGCCTGGCAACCCGTGAGATGCGCTGGCCAGAGGAGGGGTGGGGTGGTGGCTCCCAGGTGTTCTACCTGAGGGACTGCAGCGACGGCTGGGGGAGGTACGGTTTGGTCATAGAGGAGAAGAGTTTGGCTTGCATTGTGCTGAGTTTGAGGTGCTAGAGAGACTTCCAGGACCACCCCCTCAAGCAGTGGGAAATCATGGCTCTAGCCTCTCCCCTCCTCCCTGCCTTACCTCCCGACCCCTCAGGCCTGCAAAATCTGGGTTCATCCCTGTTCTAGATCTAATTCAGGCCAAGGGAGGGAATCATCTCCTTCCTTGCTTCCTTTCCCGTCTCTCCCCTCCCCTTGCTCTCCCAGCTCCCTCTAGGTCCCAGGTGTGGGGAGAGGGACAAGAGGGAGACCTTTATTTGACCCAGGGTCCCGTACCACTCCCTTATGCTAGGAACAAGGCAGGGCCCAAGGGGCCCCCGACTCAGGAGGGGAAACCAGAAAAATGGGTTTCTGATGGGAACAACTGTGGCCTGGAGCTGGGATGAATCATCAGAGTCATTAGGCAGAGAAGGCAGTGAGCTGGAGAGGGCTGGACCCAGGCCCCTAAGCGGCAGGCTTCTGGGGGAGGAGAGGTGGGCAGGTAAGAGGCAATGAGGTCCTGGGACTCTACAAGGGCGGCAGGGTTAGAGGGGGTCTCTTCAATCTCCAGCCTGGTCCCACGGCTGAGGCAGGAATTACAGACTCTTATTCCTTTGTTTCTATTAATGATGATGGCAATAGCATCATTTATAGATTGCTTACTATGTGCCCAGCCTCCTTAAACTCTTTACAGACGTTATTTTATTTAATCCTTGCTTACCTTATTGTCAATCTCCGTTTTACAGATGAGGTCACCGGAGCTCAGAGAGGTTAAACCGTTTGCCCCAGGTCACAAGTGCAGAGTCAGGGAGTTAGCGCACAGCCCTCTGTTTGACCCCAGAGGCAAAGAACTCCTCTCCTCTTTCCCCACCACCCTCCATAGTGATGGCTGGACTGTGTCCTGCACCCATCAAGATCAGTGGGTTCCCACCTGGGTCCCAGGCACGCAGAGTCCTCGGAGCTATCATCAAGGTGAAGATGCCCAGAGGGTGATGGATACGTTTGTCCACCATTAGGTCACACTAGGCACGGTTTCCCTAAAGCCAAAGGATTTTGAGCATGTTTTTAAAATATGTGGACTTGGCGCGGAGGAAAGGATGAAGCTGGTTGGTGCTACCTGGGGAATGTGGTGAGGCCCCCCACAAGATTGGCAGGGCCAGGGTCATCTGAAGAAGGGTGCTGGGGGCTCTTTGGGGCTCCTTAAAGCTGCACTGTCTGTGGTTCTGGGAGGAAGGGGCAGGGGCGTGTGCATGTGGAGGGGGGTCCTGGCCGGCAGCCCCTGCTATGTGGAGGGGGAAGGCCTGTGCTCCTCTCCTCTCCAGCCTGAAGTAGGCAGTGGGTGGTGGGCGTGGCTTCCAGAATCCTATCAATGCCTCAGGAATGCATGTGGCTTTAGCAAACCCCAGCCGCAGGCAGAGGAGTGGGGTACAAGCCAGGGCTTGTCCTGGCTTAGGGTGGGGACCCTGGAGAGTGTCCCCACCAGGCAGGCTTGGCCTGAGGCCAGGTTTGGGGTGGGGCTGACCAAGCAAGCTGTGCAGTGAACATCAGGCATCCCTGCCTGCTGCCCCCAGCTGGCTTCCCTCCCCTGCTGCCAGGCTCCACTCCAGCTTCACATCTCCCCACCCATTTCTCTAAAATCAAACCCAGGGTGGGTGCTACAGCCTTTGCTATGTCCTCATTTATCAAACCACAGAGTACCTGAACTGTACCAGGCATTTCTCTTCAAGATCTTATTTAATCCTCCTAACCTATCCAATTATACGTTTTTAATCATTAGATGAGGAAAAATAAGCCTCAGAGAGGTTAAGTGACTTGTCCAAGGCCATACAGCTACTAAATGTCAGAGCCTTGTGGCGTCCAGGTGTCTGACTCCAAAGCCGATTCACTTTTCATTTTACTAACCTAGGGGTTCAGAGGGAATAGAAGGTGGTCCTTACCCTTGAGGGGTGTCTAGTTGGTTCCTAGAGGGATGAACAGATAGGTAAGTAATCTCACACAGTGCGAGCGATCAGGCAGTAGAATACAGCGGTAGGAGCACAGGCGGTGTGATGGCTGCATTTTCTCCTGCTGTAGACAGTTTCCTCGGTGAGAGGGGCATGGCTGCAGTCACTCAAAGCTTAAAGCATCCCTCAAAAGGAGGGGGAGGAAAAGGGAGAGAAGGAGGAGGAGGAAGGAATAGAAAGATAGAAAGTGTGTGTGTGTGGTGATGACAGAGTGTCTGGATCCAGCTGTTCATGAGGGTATGTTTCCCAAGAGGGTCAGCCAACGATTTCCTATTTTTGCCTAAGCCAGTTTGATACTTGCAACCAAAAGACATCAACTTAATACCACTTGTATAGCATGTAAATGGCTTCAAAATGGAACTCTTGACTTTTATCCCCCAAACCTATGCCTTTCCTGTACTTCCCCATCTTGGTATATGGTACCACCATCCACCCTAGCCCTTGTCCTCCCACCCCATACCTAACCCAGCAACAAGCCCTGTCAATCCTACCTCCAACATATATCTCAAGTCCATCTATTTCTCTTTATTTGCACTGCCACCCTAGTCCAGGCCACCATCATCTGTCACTTGGATCACTGCAAATAGTCTTAACAGTGGTCTCTCTGCTTCAGTTCTTGTTCCCTCATAAATAGCAGCCAGGGTGATCTTTCAAAAACATGAATGATCATGTCACTCCCTTGTGTAAAACTCTTCAATAATCTCCCATTGCACTTGGAATGAAATCCACGCTCTTTGCCAGGGCTGCTAATATCTGACACGTATCTACCTTGTAATGTCATCCTGTCTTCTTTCTATTTCACAAAGCTGCCAAATTCATTTCTGTCTCAGGGAACTTGCATTTGCTTCTCACTCCATCTGGAAGGACCTACATCTTCACGTGGCTGTTTCCTTCTCATCATTCAGGTTGGGCCTCAGTATCACCTCTCACAGAGGCCTTCCTTGAGCACCCTAGCTAAGGAAACATCTACTTCTCACTCCAATCCCAAATTGCTCTCTATCATTCAGTTTACCTCCTTCATGTCATTTTTCATGTAATTTTGAGTGAATCAGAAATAGACTAGCCATCATAAGCACTGTAGACCAGCTTTGGGTAAGCTCAATCGCTGATTGCATTAAGGTGATCTGCCTCTACTACTTGTCAAAATTGAAAGTATATTCTTTCTTGAGAAAGGCAACATGAGCCAGAGCTTCAAATTATCTTTACATATTTTATACATGATGCCAATTTTAATAAAAAGTTTCCAAACATACAAAGAGATATAAATTGACCAACAAAATCAAGAGAAAAAAATGTATATTAGAAAGAGACCCACAGGAGACCCAGTTATTAGCATTATCAGACTTTTCAATAACAGTGATTAATATGATCAACAAATTAAATGAAAAGATATATTCAGCAGAGAAATGGAAAATTATTAAAAATAAATTCTATAACTTAAAAATATAAAAATTGAAATTGAGAACTCAACAGATGGGTTTGACAGCAGATTAGATGCAACTGAAGTGAGAATTAGTGGGCTAGAAATAGGCAAAAAGAAAACATCCAGACTAAAGTAAGGAGAGGCTAAAGGATGAAAAAATACAGAAAAGAATGTAAGAGACATATGAAACACAGTGAAAATGTCTAAGTTATGTGTAATTAAAATCTCATGAAAGGAAAGAGAAAATAGGTCAGATGCAATATTCAAAGAAATGATGGTTGAGAATTCCCAAAACCAAAGAAAGACATCAAGTCATAGGATGCATGAAGCACTATGAACTCTAGACAGAATTAATACAAAGAAAACTGAATTCAGACACATAATAGCAAAACTTCTGAAAACTAAAGACAAAGAGAGAATGTTAAAAACAACCAGAGGAAAAAAATATCTTATCTTCAAAGAATATGCAATAAGACTTATAGCAGACTTCTACACAGAAACTATGGAAGCTGGAAGACAGTGAAATGAATGAGAATCTCAAATTGCTGAAGGAAAAAGCTGCCAATCTAGAATTCTATATCCATTACTACTATGACCTCATCTTCTACTCTCCCCTGTACTTATTTAGTTCCAGTCATACTGGCTTCTTTGTTATTCCTTGTATATTCCAGACATGTTCACACCACAGATTCTTTCCATTGGCTGTTTCCTCTACTTGAGTCATTCTTCCATTAGATATTCATATGGCTATTGCCCTTATCACTTTCAAGTCTTTTCTCAAATATCACCATTTCAATGAGGCCTACCTTGAACACCCTATTTAAAACTGTAATCCACTTATTCCTGATCTTTCTTCCCTGAACTATTTTCTCTATATATTATTATCTTCTGATAGATTATATGCTTTATTTATGATTTTTTGTCTCCCTTGACTTAAATATAAGCTGACAAATGTAACTGATTGGTTTAAAAATATATTTAAAATAGCTCCAGTTTTTTTAAAATCAGGAGGGTCATTAAGGATATTTAGTATGCCATGATGTCAGAAACAGAAGTCTCCCTTCATTGCTTGTTTACCCTTGTTCTGATTTTTCCATGTGTCTTTTATTATAAGATAAGACTAATCCTCTCTGGAAGTAGATGGGAGAGATAGATAGACAGATGGATTGAAACTGATAGGTGTTTAAGTATGGATTTTTTCAGTTGCATGTTACAGGAAACCTAGCTAAAGTGACCTTAAAGAAAAAGGATATTTATTATCTTACACAAGAAGTCATCCAGAGGCCAGCCTTCTCCTGTGTCAGTTCAAGACTGACATCAATTTGCTTTCCATTTTCACATTTGATCACACTCAGCAGGCTGGTTGCTACAGTTTCACAAGAAGACATGAAAATATCTTGCTAAAGAGGGATAGTTTCTTCTTCTCCATCTCTTTTTAAGGGCTAAGAAACTCATCTTCTGCAGGACTCCCAGCGGGCCTCTTTCCTGTTTCATTGACCAGGACTGCATCACTAGGCCATTCCAAAACCATTTACAGGGAAGGACAATGAATTATTGTGATTGGCTTAGACTGATCATGATTTGTCTGCTATGGTAGGAGGGGTCCAGACTCATGAGGCAGATGGCTGCTTTGATACCTGATGAAAATCAAGGTTCTGTCACCAAGGAAGGGAGTGCAGTTGGATGGGCAACCCATAGGATTCCTTACAGAGCATCCCTCAGATTGTCATTTTAATAGTCACTTTACATCCTTGTGCTCACTCATCCTCACCGGTCCAGGGGTATTTTATCGTTGTATTTTTCAGGTGAAGGTCACAGATGTTGGGTGACTTGCTGAAGATCATAAAGCTAAGACATGTCAAGATCCTGTTTGGGGTCCACCCGTGGATGTCCTGTCTGTGGGTCTGTGATGGTTTAAAAAATTGGCCACAAAACTCATAAATGAATGTTCACGGCAGTATTATGCATAAGAGTCAAAGGTAGAAACGAACTAAATGTCCATCAGCTGATAAAAGGATAAACAAAATATGGTATATACATATAATGAAATATCATTTGGTCATAAAAAGAAATGAAGTTCTGATACATACTGCAACACAGATGAACCTTGAAAACATTATGCTAAGTAAAAGATGTAAGTCACAAAACAGAACATATGTGATTCCACTTATGTGAAATGTCCAGAAAAAGCAAATCCACTGAGACAGGAAGTAGATTAGTGGTTGCCAGGGGCTGGGTAGAGGGGTGGGAATATTGGGTAAAGTGAAAACTGAAGGATATAGGGTTTATTTTTGCAGTGATGAAAATGTTCTAAAATTGGTTGTGGTGATGGGTTGAACATATACTAAAAGCCAATGAATTTTATACTTTAAATGAGTAAATTGTATGACATGTGAATTTTATCTCAAACTATTACTAAAGAAATTGGCTGCAAATTGTTTGAAAAATCTTCCTATGGAAAGGTGGGGTCTATGTCACCTACCCTTGTGACTGCTTTGACCGATAGAGCACGAGGGAAATGACAACACGTGACTTCTGAGGCTCCACCTTGTAGCAGTTTCCACCTGGCTCTCTCTAGACACTGGTTCTTGAGATGTTCCCTCTCAGAACCCACCTGTCATGCTGTGAGAAGCCCAAGTCACATATAAGCCCTCCAGGTGGCATTCCCAGTTAAGCCCAGCCTTCAGCCATCCAAGGCCAGGAGCCAGACATGTGAGTGGAGGAGCCTCCAAATGATTCCAGTCCCCAGCCACTGAGTCTCCCCAGTTGAGGCCTCAGACATCCTGGAGCAGGGACAAACCCTTCCCACTTGCTCTGTCCAAATTCCTGCCCCCGGAATCCATTAGCGTAATAAACGTGGTTTTATCCTACAGAGTCGGGGTGGTTTATTATGCAGCAATAGAAAACCAGAGAGACACCTTCCTCCTCCCAACTCTACAAGCCCCATCTCTGTCCCATCTGATTCCTTCTAGGTCCCTCAAGAGTCCCTCATTCAGGTGTCCTGGAGAAGCAGATGGTGCTCAGAACTGGGGAGGGCAAGGGTCCTTCTCTTCCCCGCACCCCGTTCTTTCCTGAGAGCGTTTCCCTCACATTATGTATGGTTGACGGCTTCACCTGTGGGTTCAAATTCCTGTTTTGACCCCCGGAACACCTGCATTGACACCTGTTTGCCCTGGCTCTGGGAATTGGGGAAAGGGCTCAGGTTTGTATAGATTTGCATTATTTTAATGTAAATTTGCTGGGCTTCAGTTCCGCTCTGTCTCTGGCCCAGACTCTCTCCTGAGCTCATGACCTCAAGACCCGACTAGCTGCCAGGCCACTCCCTGCTCCTCGTGATGTCCTAGAGCCACTCAGAATCTGTGTCCATAGAGAACACATCGTCTTCCCTTCAAAATCTGTTCCTCCTCCCGTGTTCTCCATCTCTGAAAAAGGAAAACCATCCATCCAGCAACCCAAGCCTGAAACCCAGTAATCACCTTCTCTATACTCACTCTTGAACCTTCTCATCCAGTACTTGGGCTTTAAACGTCACCTGCACACTGACAACTCCTAAATTTCTGCCTCCAGCCCTGACCTCTCCTCTGAACTTCTTTCCAGCATGTTCACCTGTCTCCTTGACATCTCCACATGGATGTCTGAAAGGTATCACAAACTTAATGTGTCCAACAGCTGCTCCTGGTTTGCCTTCCACAAAACGGGTTCTCTGGCAATGTCAACTCTATTCTCTCAATTGCATGGGCCACAAATTTGGGCTTAACCTTGACTCCTCTTCTGCACCGCACATCCAGTAAGTCAGGAAATGCTGTTGGCTCTAATCAAAGCATATTCGGAATCCAACGCTGCTCAGTGTGGCTCTACCACCCTAGAAGCCAAGGTTATCTCTCCTCTGGATTATTGCAAAGGCGTCCTAACCAGGTCCCCTGCTTCCAACTTTGCCGACATCCATTTCCCACATAGCCGCCTCCTGATCCTCCTGATGAAGGCCAAGCCTGTCACTCCTCTCCTGGAAACTTCCACAGGCTTCCCGTCTCACTCAGAATAAAAGTCCAAGTCCTGAGGGTCGCTGACATCATTTGGGCCCCTTAGCTCTCCCTCCCATCGCCTACTACTGTTTTCCTCCCTCTTTCCAGCCACCCTGGCCTCCTTGCTTTTCCATGACACCCAAGACGCTCTTGTCACCAAGTCTTTGTGACTGCTGCTCCCTGTGCAAGAATGGGTTTCCTCAAGATATGTGTAAGGCTTCTTCTCTCATTTTTCTTTCATTTCTGCTCAACTGTTTCTAAAAGAGAATCCTTCCCTAGCTGCCCCACACCCCACCTTGGCACTCTCTGTTCCCCTCGCCTGGCTTTGCTTTTCTCGGTAACACTTAACACCTGACTTCTCAGGCCCTGCTTGTTTATTACCTTCCTTCTCACAGTTGAACAGAAGCTCCGTGAGCTTAGGGTTTTATCTGTCCTGCGCAAGCTGGTTCCTAGAACAGCACGTAGATCACTAGTAGGCGCCTTAATAGTCGTCTGTGGGATGAAGGAATGATCCCACCAGCTCCCTCACCCATGTCCAGTCAGCCACAAAGTCGTTTCTATCCCCCTGGACCCACCGTTTCCTTCACACCCCTGAGTCAATGCCCTGGTTCTCCCCCGTCAACTATTGTAACTGTCTACTAACCAGTGTCCTTCCCTCTGCTCCCATCCATTCAGGCTCTTGCCGCAGCCGCTTAAAACATTTTGATTATTTCCCCCCAGTATAAAAATAATACATGTTGCCAATGGAAAACTTAGAAGACACAGATCAACGAAAAAAGAGGGGAAAAACCCCACCCATATCCCTACCATTTAGAGATAAGCACTATTTACATTTTGAAGTGTTTTCCTGCCAGTCTTTTTTGGCGGGCACAAGCGATTACATTTTGGACATATAGCTGTGCTTCTGCTGATTCTTCAGATTAATGCTCTACTTTGAAAAAACCTATCATCATGGCAGCTAATTTAAATTTATTGTGTAACTTTAAGCATGTTATTTCACCTTTCTATGCCTCAGTTTCCTCACCTGTAAAATGGGAATGATATTAATCCCTACCTTCTTGGTGGGTTGTGAGGATTAAAGCTGGAAAGTGAAACTGGTAAGTGCTCAGTAAGCATTAGCTCTTATTATTGCTGCTGTTTCTGAGTGCTTATGCTGGACTAGGCACCTTTCCAAACATGCTGCAGGCACAAACTCATATAATCCTTACTCTCACCCTATGAAGTAGGTGTGGTTATAACATAACACAATTAACTAAAGAGGCTTCAGTGGCTTCACAAAGGGAAGGGAAAACAAAGATGGTGAGGGCTCTCTCCAGCTTACAGGAAAGTCTGATGCTCCCACCATCTGGAGGGTATGTAATATCAAAAACAATAGCTGGCGTTCCCTGAACAGTTAACGTCCATTGGGCCCAGTGCTGAGTGTTTGCACGAGCAAGCATTCCTCCACAGCGCTGGTTTTCATAACCTGAGCTGCGCGTAGCTTGGTGGATCAATTAGGGAACACAATTTGCATCCCGCGGCTTGCGATTGGTTACACACCACTGCAAGCTGGAAGCAGCCCGGAAGCTGCAGCTGCATCTGGCTGCCGGCTGGGTCTTGCTTTGTTTATCCTAACAATGGTTGCTTCTCAAGGTGTGTTACTGATGGTGCTGGAGGTGATAGAAATAGGAAGGCCAGTACTCAGGAGGAATATCGAGATGTAATCAAACCCACAGATGCTCAGGGATGTTTAACATTCACAGCCGTACACATACTGCTAGGACAAACACCTTTATCATTAAAATATCAGTAAGAAAAATGACTTTGCATTGCTAGACTGAAAATCTCTAATCCGTCCATGCTTTCACATTCGTTTTTATGAGTAATTTCAAAACAACAGCACAATAATAATAATGATAATAATAACCTTCATCAATATTTCTTGAGCTTACTATGTGCCAGGCCCTGTGCTAAGAGCTTTCTATACATGATCTATTTAATCTTTACAACAACTCTATTTGTTATTGCTATTTTCCAGATGGGGAAACTGAGGCACAGAGAGATGTGGCAGTTGCTCAATGTCACACGACTAGAAGAAGGAGGCAGAGCCGTGTTCAAACACGTGCGGTCTGAACTGAGCTGGAAGACTCAAGCACTGCTGTACTGCCGGCTAGTTGAGAGCATGAGGTTTCTGCATTATTGCTTGATGGTCAAAAAAGCCCACAGCATCCCATTTAGTTTTCCTACCCATCCCAGAGGATGGTTACCATTATTTCTGCTATTTCCCAATGAGGACCAAGGCCTAGGGATGTTAAGCAAATTGCCTTTGAAAGTCACACTGCCAGTAAGTGGCTGAGCCTGGGCTCAAAATGACACCAGCTGAATCCAAAGCCCTTGACCTCCCTGCCTGGGTCAGGTCCTCCTGCTCTTTCCTCTCTAGCATCATGTGCCTGAAACAGCTCACAACTGGATCATGGTTGTCATTTTACACACACCTGTGCGGTTATTTGATTGTCTCCCCATCTA
This sequence comes from Tursiops truncatus, assembly GCF_011762595.2. NCBI lineage: Eukaryota > Metazoa > Chordata > Mammalia > Artiodactyla > Delphinidae > Tursiops > Tursiops truncatus. The sequence continues at coordinate 157,769,609 of NC_047034.1, read as the reverse complement.
GACCCTCTGCAAGGGCAGGGTCTGTATTGAGTTTTGTTCATTATTTGTCCCACCACAAAGCAGGTGCCCAATTAATATTGGTGTATTGAATGAATGAGTGATGGATTCTGGAAGAGGCACTGAGCTGGATGCAGGAGGCACAGACCCACTGAGGCTGTTTCTAAGACTCAGGGCATTGGACTCAGCGTGTCCTGACTTCAGGAGTCATAAAATGATCTCGGCATCTGAGCCCACCAGCACGTGTGGCCTGGAATTACTTTTTGGCCCAGAGCTTGGACCCAGGTCCTTGGAGTCATGTTAACGCTCATGGCCTAGCCAAAACCATCCCTACTTCTTTCTTGCTGGAAAGGCCTGTTTTGTTTGGGTGCCACTCTCTTGAGGCCAAGCACTCAGGAGACAGGCCCCTCCTCAGCCCTGGGGCATGAATCATGATTGGCCTAAGCCAGTCATGGTGATTATATTCCCTTTGCCAGTATTGGCTTAATGAAAATTATGTGATCTAACCCTGGCCAATGGGAACTGAGGGGAAGTCTAATGGGGGCCTTCAAATAAAGGTTTTCTTCTTTTAAAAATGCATAGGAGGAAACATCTTGTTCATCTAACACTGTCATGTCTGCAGATGATGACAGGCACTGCTGCATCCATTTTGCAACCATGAGGCAAGCCATTGCCAACAGGGGAAGGAGGCTGATGCACCTTTGAAGGCATCACTGAGCCACTGAATTTCCAAACTCTAGAATGTCTCTCCCTTGTTATGTAAGAAAATGAACTCCTATGGCTTAAATCATATTTAGTTGGACATTCTGTTCCTTGCTGTTCAAAGCCTCCTGATTGGCACTCAGGGAGCCTCTGGATCCTGTGGCATTTGCCTAGTTGTTCAGCTGCATGTCTGCACATTGAGTCCTCATTTAGGGGGTGGAAACTAACATTTTTGAGGTTCCTACGACAAATGCATTGTCTCATTTATTCCATTGCAAAGTAGATTCTTTTACTTCTAACTTACTGATAAGGAAACTGAACGGCTGTCTGGTAAAATGACTTGTCCAGGACCACACAGCCAGGCTCCCTACTGCCCATGGGATAAAACACAAACTTCTTACCCTGGCATTCAGTGCCCGTCAGGATCCTTGGTCCCTCCACCCTCTTCAGCTTCAAGTCTCACTATTCCGCACTCCCCACCTCCCTCCAAACTCTAGCAAGCCGGACATCCTTTAGTTTCCCTGCTGTGCCCTTTGCCCATTTTGCTCCATCTGCCCAGGATAATCTATTTCCTTTCTGCATGATTCTTTACTCTCTGGGCATTAGTTTTGCTGTCAGAAGCCCCTCTTGACCACCTGAACTGGCTTTGGCCTGCCCTTTCTCTGCCCTCTCTTCACACTTTATAGAATTGCCTGGAGTCATGTTTGTCTTCCCATGAGACTGTGAGCTTCTAGAGGATTAACAGGGCAGTGCTGTGCAATTGTCATGAGCACTGACTTGGGCACCCGAGTTTGACTGCCAGCTCCATCACTTCCTAGTTATGGGACTCTGGTACATCCCTTCATCTCTCTGTGCTTTAATTTCATTCCCCATAAGATGGGGATATTTAATAGATTCTACCTTGCACAATTGTGAGGATTAAATGAGTTCATTCACGTAAAATACTTAGAACAGTGCCTGGCACATAGCAAGTTCCCAATAAATCTTGTCTATTTTCATTACCTCTGTACTCAAAGCACTTGGCACCTATCAGACATTCTGCAAGTATTTGTTAGATGAACGAATGGAGCAGTTGTGATGGTGTTTTGTGTCAGCTTGACTAGGGATGCCCAGGTATATATTTAGACAATATTTCTGAGTGTGCCTGTGAGGGTGTTTCCAGAAGAGATTAGCGTTTGAATCAGTAGACTGAGTAAAGCAGATTACCCTCCCGAGTGTTGGTGGGCATCACCCAATCTGAGGAGGACCTGAAAAAAAAAAACAAAAAAGGCAGAGGAAGAAGCAAATTTGCTCTCAGCCTGAATGCTTGAGCTGGAACTGCGGTCTTCTCCTGCACTCAGGCTAGGACTGATGTGATTGGCCCTCCTGGATCTTGGGCCTTTGGGCTTGGACTGGAAATGCACTATCAGCTTTCCTGGGTCTTCAGCCTACTGGGGAACTTCTCAGCCTCCATAATCCCATAATGAGCCAACTCCTTATAATAAATATCATCTGTCTACTATCTATCTATCTACCAGTTCTGTTCCTCTAGAGAACCCTAATACAGAGGTGAAACTCAGGATACCCAGAACACAACCCTTTGGGCACTGATGTGGCCTGAAGTTAAACACTGCTAAGGCTCTTTCGTCAGATGCACTTGGGCTCCAATCCTAGCTGTGTGACCTCAAGCAAGTTACTTCACCTCTCTGGGCTCCATGTCCTCATCTGTAAAATGAGGAAACCAATCCTTACCTTGAAAGGCTGTTATGTCTATGAAAGATTTGCCTGGCACAGAGCCCAGAATATAGTGGTGGCTCAAATACCTGAAGTTTCCTTGCCTCCACCCCATGTCATAACTTTTGCCAAGGGCCACATCAGAAGAAAGGATGTTAGGAAGTTGGCTCCGGGCCACTCAAAATCTCAGAGGATACAGTAGTCTTTGTGACTTAAAGACCCACTCCCCACCCTGTGCTGTCCAGGCCCCCCCAGCACCACTCCAGGAGCCTTTGAACTTACTCAGCTTTGACGGGAAATGGACGCCCACAGCAAAGAGACTGGAAAGAGCAGGCCCTCCCTGCCTGCTTCCCGCTGAGCTAGAGGAAGCAGGAGGAGCTTTGACGGGCTGAGGCCGCCCTGGGTGAGCACTGTGTGACCTTGACCAGGGCCTGCACCTCTCAGGGCTCCACTGGACCCATCTGTCCAATGGGGTTGGGCTCCGTGACCTCTGAGGTCCCTTCCAGATCAGGCATTCTGGGACGCAGGAAGTGGGACCCCTCGGCTGCCAGGGAGATCAAAGGGTGGCTCTCCAGAGGAGGTCTCCCAGCTGCCTGCCCTCTGGAGCAGCTCCTGGCTTCCTGCTCTGCACGGAGCCTGCAGTGCAGCCCTGGGAACTGCGGAGGCCTCTGCCCGAATATTGGGCTTCCTCCCGCCCTCCCCCCTCCAGTCTTGAGTCATGGGTTTGAGATGCTTGACTCCATTTTCCTCTGTTAGCCGCCTGTGATGGAGGCATCATGCTGTGTACTCTTCAAGTATAATTCACAGGAAACGTCTGTCTGTTCCTTAGGACAACTTCCCACTTCACCCTTTCAGAACCTCCCAAGACTCTGCATGGGTAATGGATCCCATCCACACCCCTCATCTGGCCTTTGAGGCCCGTGACACCTGCCGTGCCTGGCCTCCCGTCCTCTGGTTCCGGCTGGTTGATGTCACCTTACTCTGCTCAGTGTCACCTCTGTACCTTTACAGATGCTGTCCCTGTCCTGCACCACCCCATACCTCCCTCCCCAGGTACTCACAGCTAAACACAGGATTGGTGCTTTCCTAGGTCACCTCATTTCTTCCTGGCAAAAGCCTCTGAGGGAGACATCATTGCCATCTTTGTTTTCCAGTAGGACGCAACAGGGACTCAGGAAGGTGAAATGCCCTGCTGAAGGTCTCTGGGCAGCTCCAGGCTGAGCCCAGTCTAGGACCCCACCTCCTTTCTCCACGTCCAGCGCTGTGTCCATGCTTTCTCCTATCTGCTTCCATTGGTCAGGGCTCTTGGCTTTGCATAGCACCGAAATCCAACTTGAAGAAGCTTAAGCCAAAAGGGAAGTCATCAGCTTATCAGAAGGATATTAGGGGAATTCCCTGGCCGTCCAGTAGTTAGGGCCCCACGCTTCTACTGCAGGGGGCATGGGCTCGATCCTTGGTTGGGGAACTAGGATCCCGCATGCCGTGTGGTGCGGCCAAATAATAAAATAAAAATTTAAAAAGAAAGAAGGATATGAAGGTACATTTTAGAGTGAGACCAGGAGCCAAACTAAGTGGGTACAAATATTGACTCTGCCACTTCCTAACAATGCAGCCTACAGCAAGTGAGGTCACTTCTTGGCGCTCCCGTTTCCCCATCTATAGGATGGAGCTTATAATAATACCTCCTTCAATGGGTTGTTGTGAAGGGTCAATGAATTAGAGGAGTAGTTAGAGTGCAACCCACAGTAAGAAAGATATTTTATATCGTGACCCAGTACACACATACTATGAAACAAGTCTGTAAAACAATATTTTCTGTTGTAGTTTAGTCTAGTTCCAGCTCTAGTTTAGTCTAGTCTATTTTGTTTATTGAAAAAATATTGGTACCAACTCCTTAAAATGATTTCATGACTCCTCCCCTTGCCATGGGTTGTGGTTTGAGTTTGAAAATTATTAACATCTATTAAGAACTTAGCAAAACATCTGGCACATAATAAGGCCTCAATAAATGTTAGCTTCCTATTATTGTTGTTATTCATTGCAGACGAGCAAGACTGGAGAAGGACAGGTTTGACTGCAGCCGCACGTTAGTACAATCAGGGCTCTCTCTCTGGCCTCTGTCTCTCACCTTGGCTCCTCTTCCTGTGTGTCGGCATCTCTTCCTCACTCTGGCTTTCCCATTCGGTAGGAGCCGTGGTTGCAGCTGCTCTAAGATGCCATCAGTGTGGCTTTACTACAAGTAATCATAGCTGACATTTATTGAGTGCTTTTGAGAGTCAGACACTGTTCTAAGTCTTTAAGGTTTTCTCTAACTCAATCCTTATCATAACCTGGAGTCCAGAGCAGAGATTGGCTGGATGCTCATCAGATCCAGTTTCTCTTCCTTGACCCACAAGTGAACTACGTTTCCCAGAACCCCTGCATCTAGGTGGGGCCACATGACTAGTTCTTGCCAATGGAATATTAGTAGAAGTGACCTGTGGTCCAAGGCAGTTAAGAGTGAACACTCTTCTGTGCTCTCTCTTCCTTTAATCGGCCAGCTGACTGAAGACAGGGCAGCGTTGACGCCATGTTAAAGATGGTGGGACCACATGGTAGAATGAGTGTGGGTCTCCGAATGACTTCACAGAGCAGAGCTGATACTCACTGTGCCACCCGTCTCTGACCAACAGCAGTGGACTATGAACAGCTTAAGAAATAACTCCTTTGTTGTGCTAAACCACTGAGATCCTGGGGTTGTTTATTACAGCAGCTGGCATTGCCCAGTCTGATTAATACAAAATTGTGTTTTTTTGTTCCATATTTTACAGATGAGGAAACTGATACACCAAGATGATAAATAATATACATATTTTTGCAAAGATAGCAGATGATGAAGTCAGGATTTGAACGAAGAAACCACATCACGAGCCCACATTTTATCCATCATTCTATGCCGTAGGTCAGAAGTCAGCAAACTCCAGCCGACCATGGGCCAAATCCAGCCAGGACTGTTCCTCTACATATTGTCTTTGGCTGCTTTCAGCTGCAAGGACAGGGTTTAGCACAGATTTAATAGTTCTGAAAGCGACCATATCTCCCTTTCCCCCAAAGCTGAAATATTTACTACCTAGTCTTTTATTTAAAAATCAGGATCCCAGATCCAAATTGTAAAATAAATTCCCGTGGAGAGCCAGTTTGAGTCACGTGCCTATGGATGGACCAATCATCATAGCTGAGGAGAACAAGGCACTGTGATTGGCCGAGCTTGGATCAGGTGCTTGCCCCTCAGCCAGTTGATGCAGCCAGGAAGGCAGGGTTGTATCAAAAGTTATATAGCCAGAGCACAAGGAGGTGTTATGGACTGAAATGTGTCCCCCTAAAATTCACATGTCGAAATTCTAACCCCCTGTGTGACTGCTTTTGGAGATAGGGCCTTTAAAGAGGTAATTAAGGTTAAGTAAGGACATATGGGTGGGGCCCTAATTCCATAGAACTGATCCTTACAAGAGGAAGAGATAATAGAACTCACTCTCTCTTTCCATATGAAGTCACAGTGAGAAGGTGCTGTCTGCAAACTGAGGAGAGAGGTCTCACCAGAAGGCAAACCTTCTGGCACCTTGATCTTGGACTTCCATCTAGCCTCCTGAAGCAGGAGAAAATAAATTTCTGCTGTGTAAGCCACCCAGTCTTTTTTGTTGTTTTGCTGTGGTAGTCTGAGTAGACAAATACAGAAGGAGTGGTTTTCCAAATGGTGTGTGTTGGTTGGGGGCTTGGGAACACAAACATGGTGAATTAGCACTGGGAGAACCATTGTGAGCCAAGTAACACCCACGCCATCCCCCAGTCTGTATCTGTTGCATTATTATCAAATACTATTAACAATAGAGTATTATAAATGGTGGATAATTATACCACTGGACAGAACAATGGCAGCAAACTCATTCTGGTGCGGACTTGCAGAAAAAAATCGAAAGGAGATCTCAGATTTGCTCTCTCCTCCTCCAATATCCTTGGCAGGACCCAAGTGGGGGTCCCCAACATTCTCTCCGGAGCCCCTTAGGTCATTTTCCTAACACTCATACACATATTGGTACATAGACACCTAATGGTAGACATACACATATTGACATGCATTATACATATTGTTACACAGAAAGTAAGGAAGTGCTACAAAGAATGAGGAGACATATCAAAAAGGACACAGGAGCTAACTTGAAGAGGTTCCCACTGGCCAAATCAGGGACAATCTGAAAATCAAAATAATAAATGATAGTAATGGATTATACATCATTGACTAAAATAGCAATCTATGAGTCTCTATTGATATAAATGAATGAATGGATGAATGAATGAATGGGAAGGAAAAATTTTTTCTTGTCCAGAATGTCAACTACTAAATATAGAAAGAATGAGAGTTAGAAAATCATCAAGGGATGGTAGAACTAGCGGGTGAAAGCCTGATGAGGAACAGGAAACTAAACTAATGGGGTCTCGGAGTATTTCCCCCATGTTATTTATTAGTTACAAAAGGAAACATGGTAACTTTACAGTGGCCTCTGTCTTCACCTAGTGATTGAGGTAAACTTCACCAATATTGGGATAAGATGACATAGTATATTTTCTGATATGATGCCCTGGATCAGTGGTGTACCAAGGGTGGGGCTGTGTGGTGGAGAGTCAACTGCCCTGGGTGCAGGCAATAAAGGAATGAACTGTATTTCTAAAGAATTTAAAAATAGGAAAACTGATTAAAATTGATTCGCTCTTTGTGATGACCACGTGCCAGCAATTTGGTGATGAAACACCTGAAAATACCTAAGCTATTGCTGCCATTACTTTTGAGTTTTAATTATATATTTAGCACACACACACACACACACACACACACACACACACACATATACACACGGGTTTCATGTGAGCATATTTTAATTACTAATCTTTTAATAAATGTTGGGTTCAAAGCAGAAGCGTATTTGGAGAATTTCCGGTTATACAGTTGACCCTGGCCTATGCGGCCTCTGAAAAATGTGGGGTTTTTTCCACTTTTCTTTTTTTAGCGTAAGTCAATATCAGTTCTTAACCATTCAAGCTAACTTTGGAGCAGTTTGTGCCTCCAACCTCTATATTTCCCTCTTTTTAAATAGTAGACTCAGAATAAGCAATAACAGAGTGATGGCAAAGAAAAATGTGTGACATTTTTTTTGAACTTTAGAAAAAAATGTAGTCATCCTTTTCAAGCTCACTTCACTGATGGAAAACGCTGCAGAATGAGGAACAGTGAAAAGGTTTTCCCAAACAAAAACGATTGCTCCACATGAAGCTATGCATGCAGTAGAAACAACGATGGAAAAGTTAACCTCAACCTTTGAAGAACTGCGCGATCCAAAGGAGAACCAGTTCAGATTTTGCTCTCTGCTATGTGTGACAATTTTCCCCTGAGTTATCTTTGATCAATGTGAAGTTTTCGATGAGGTCCATCAGACACAAAAATACTTTAATCAGCTGGAATCAGCTTTCATCCCTGTATAGTAAAACACCAAGCTTTAAAATTGCGTCTTGAAGGTTGGTGGACAGAAATTGTGGAGAAACTCATTAACAATGTAACAACAAATGTAAGGAAGTGAACATTTACATAGAAATTATCATCAGATTTCTAAAAAGAGAGCGGGAGGAACAACAGAAGATCTTCTTACCCTACCAGAAGTTATAAAAGGGAAATGTTTGAATGCTGCAATTGTTTTCACCAAGAATTGCATAGTTTTGAAAAACAATGGATCATATAATGTCAATTTTCAGCCGCTTTGTTTTTGCGAAAGAAGAAAAACTTTGGAAGCTTTTTTTTTTTTAATCAAGTATAATAGAAATATTTGATGAATTTTCTGGTGAATGTATTTCAGTGGAAATTTTTTTGACTGTGGAACTTTTAGAATCAGTATCAATCTGAAAGAAACAAAGCCACGAGCAGCAGTGACATTTCTTGGATTTATTGTGAAAGGGGATTTTTATGAGTGTCTTCAAAACTTCGCCGTTTTTCTATTTATTTATTTGTTTGTTTATTTACCTTATTTTTTGGCTGCGTCGGGTCTTAGTTGCAGCACATAGGATCTTCCTTGAGGCGTACGGTCTCTTTGTTGTAGCGCTCCGGCTTCTATCTAGTTGTGGCGCACGGGCTCCTGGGTGCTGGGCTCTGTAATTTGCGGCACGCGGGCTCTCTTGTTGAGGCACGCGAGCTCAATAGTTGTGGTGTGCGGGCTTAGTTGCCCCGCGGCATGTGGGATCTCAGTTCCCCCACCAGGGATCAAGCCTGAGTCCCTTGCACTGGAAGGCGTATCCTCTACCACTGGACTGCCAGGGAAGTCCCACCCCCACCCCCCGCCTCGCACCCCCGTTTTTCTGTTTATTTGTTGATTTGTATGAAAGAAAATTTTCTAAATTAAAGTTAATAAAAACGATTCTTGGAGCAACTATAAGGACAGATTTATAAATCTAGTTATGCTTTCCATTAAGCATGAAAATATGAATAAGATCAATTCTGATGAAGACATGAGAAATTTACAGCAGTTGAGACACAAAAACATAAAGTTATTATGCATTTCAGTGACAGACCAATATGTAGGTATATGTTTTACTCCTTTCTTCTAAAAACTATACCAGTGTAATTAAAAATCATTAATCCATTAATTCTTTTGTCCTAGAACATTTTTATTTCCTCATATTTTCACTGGCATTTCTATGTTTCTTTTCTGGGCCATTATTATCATTCATACCATTTCATGAGTATTTCTGAAAAGAATGGTATCATATACAGGAGGAGAGCCTGTTCTGGGTCTTGGATGCCCTAAGTAGGACTCTGAGAAGGATACAACCTTCAGTAGTATTCCTGCCCAAAATGTATAATCTGATTCTGATCATGAGGAAACATCAGACAAACAGAAACTGAAGCCATTTTACAAAATAACTGGTCCATGGAATCTATAAAAATGTCAGGCTCAAGAAAAACAAAGAAAGGCTCAGGAATTATTTCAGAGTGAAAGAGACTTAAGAGATATGACAGTTAAATGCAATGTGCCACTGTGGACTGGATCTTGGACTAGGAAAGAATAGTTATAAAGGACATTAATGGAATAGTTGACAAAATTTGAACATGGACCGTGGACTAGACAACAGCATTGTATCAGTACTCAATTTCCTGGACTGTGGGCTAGACAACAGCGTTGTATCAGTACTCAATTTCCTGGACCATGGGCTAGGCAACAGCGTTGTATCAGTACTCAATTTCCTGGACCGTGGGCTAGGCAACAGCGTTGTATCAGTACTCAATTTCCTGGACCGTGGGCTAGGCAACAGCGTTGTATCAGTACTCAATTTCCTGGACCGTGGGCTAGGCAACAGCGTTGTATCAGTACTCAATTTCCTGGACCGTGGGCTAGACAACAGCGTTGTATCAGTACTCAGTTTCCTGGTTTTGATGATTGTATTATTGTTCTTTAAGAGACTGTTTTTGTTCTTCGGAAATATACTCTGAAATATTTCGTGGAAAGGGGGCAGGATGTCACTATATGAGTGATGTGTGTGTGTGTGTGTGTGTGTGTGTGTGTGTGTGTGTAGATATATGTACAGAGAGATCGATATAGAAAGAGATAGAAAAACAGAGTGAATGAGGCAAAGTGCAAACAACTGGCGAACCTGGCTAAAGGATATTTGGGAGTTTCTTGTACTATTGTTGTAACTTTTTTATAAATTTGAAATTATTTCAAAATTAAAATTTACCCCCCACACCAAACCAATAAAACCTAAACAGGTTGAGCTGGACTCAGTGGTACGTGGCGTAAAGAAAAGCCAATGACACTGAGCCACCTATTATGGGTGAATAGAAAGAGAGAGAGAGAAAGACAGGGGGTGGAATATATCAATTCAGCAAGAAGAATTGGGGGAAGGTGGTAAGGAGGCTGTGGACCGGTGGAAGCTCAGACTCCTGAAGGATAATCAGGGAAGGATAGAGCAAGCTGCTGGATATGTGGTCCTGGTGCTGGAGGGACCTATCAGGGTGGAAGAAGTAACCTTGTGCAAGTCCTGGGAAGATGGAAAAAATTACACGGAGAAGAGAGAACTGGGGACGAACCCTAAGGAGACCAAGATTTAAGAGCTGGCAGAGGAAGAGAGGTCAGCAAAATAAATAGGAAAGGAGTGATCAGAGAGGTAAAGGGAGAGTTAAATGGCAGAGGAGTCACAGAAGTCAAGGGAGGTGAGAATGTCAAGCAGGAGAAAGTGGTCACTGGGGACAAATGTCATGAAAAGTCAAACAGGATAAGGACAGACTTTTACAGCAGATTCCAACAAGCAGTTACCGATACACTCACGAGCATACCTATGAAAACTCAGGAAAGGACAAAAGTTCATTAAGACATCAAAAACCAGGATTGGAAATCAAGCCATGATTGGAATCAAGACTTCCTACTTATTAGAAAGTGATGGAGGTGGACTTCCCTGGTGGAGCAGTGGTTAAGAATCTGCCTGCCAATGCAGCGGACAGGGTTTCGATCCCTGGTCTGGGAAGATCCCACGTGCTGCGGAGCAACTAAGCCTGTGGGCCACAACTACTGAGTCTGTGCTCTAGAGCCCGCGAGCCACAACTACTGAAGCCTGCACGCCTAGAGCCCATGCTCCGCAATAAGAAAAGCCACCGCAATGAGAAGCCCGCACACTGCAACGAAGAGTAGCCACGGCTTGCTGCAACTAGAGAAAGTCCACACGCAGCAACAAAGACCCAACGCAGCCAACAATAAGTAAATAAAATAAATAAATTTATTTTAAAAAAAAGAAAGTGAGCTTCCCTGGTGGTGCAGTGGTTGGAGTCCGCCTGCCGATGCAGGGGATGCGGGTTCGAGCCCTGGTCTGGGAGGATCCCACATGGCGTGGAGCAATTGAGCCCATGTGCCACAACTACAGAGCCTGCATTCTGAAGCCCGTGAGCCACAACTACTGAAGCCCACGTGCCTACAGCCCATGCTCCGCAGCAGGAGGGGCCGCCGCAGTGAGAGGCCCGCGCACTGCGACCAAGAGTGGCCCCCGCTAGCCGCAACTAGAGAAAGCCCGTGCACAGCAATGAAGACCCAGTGTAGCCAAAAAAATACATACATAAAATAAATAAGTTCAAAAAATAAGTAAATAAAAATAAATTAAAAAAAAAAAGAAAGTGACGGAGATGGATTAAGAAGTGGAATTCGCAAGCCACAAGTGATATTTGATAGGAAAAGGTAAACTGTAAATATCCTTCCCTCGGGCTTCCCTGGTGGCGCAGTGGTTGAGAGTCCGCCTGCCGATGCAGGGGACACGGGTTCGTGCCCCGGTCCGGGAAGATCCCACATGCCCCGGAGCGGCTGGGCCCGTGAGCCATGGGCGCTGAGCCTGCGCGTCCAGAGCCTGTGCTCCGCAACGGGAGAGGCCACACAGTGAGAGGCCCAAGTACTGGAAAAAAAAAAAAAAATCCTTCCCTCTCTGTCCCTGGGTCAGACACTTAAGGTATGTCGCAACAAGAAAAAAGGGGCAGCTGTGTTTCTAAGGCATGAATGCTGCTTTTGGGGGAGCCGGAGTGCTTCTCCCCTCCTCCAAATCAGTCCTTTAAAACAAATCCATACAAAAACTGCAAGTCCTAGAAAATGACCAAGTAGGAAGTGGAGGGAGGGACTGGGAGTGCATTGTATCTTGAATTGGGGGATTCTAGTTAATACTTTTCTTCTTTCTCTTTTTCTTTATGTGCTAATTTTAGTCATGTATTATAATAAGAAAAGAGAGATATTAAAAATACTTATACGTAAGTTTGGTAAAACGCCTTTGTGAAAATGCCTGGGCAAAAAAAGATTGGAGGAACATACATCAAAATATTAGTTATCAAAGGAGATTTTTCCCCTCTTCCTTCGACTTTTATGTAGATTCAAATGTTTCTATCATAAACATGCATTGCTTTTATAATGGAATGAAATAAGCATAAATTTTTAAAAGGAGAAGGAAGTTTAAAAGTGTCTATGAATTTGGAGATTGGTGAAAGAATTGTTAGTCAAGGGATAGGATGGGGGAAGCAGAAGTGTAGTTCCTATGAATAATCGCTGACATTTCTAGAGCACTTTCTGTTTTGCAAAGTGTTTTTACAAACGTTATCTCATTTTGTAGACTGTGCTGGCTGGCTGCGCCCCGGGTCAACTCCATCACTGCCGCACATGGGAGACCTCCCTTGGGGTCTGCAGCGGGTGCTGCAGTGGGTCTGGCCCGGCTCACGTATTGATAATGATAACCACTAAAGTGGCAGAAGTGCCTGGTACTCAGCTCATCCTCACACAAGTCCTATGAAGTGGGACATATTATTAAGTCATCTTCACATTATGGATGAGGAAAGCGTGGCACAGAGAGGTTAGGGAACTCGCCCGATGTCACACAGAACAAGGATTTGGGCTCAGAGAGTGTGGCTCCATAGCTCCTCTGCACTCCGTGGATGCTCTAAGCCTCAGTAAGGCCTGCATCCCAGCACCTTCCCAACCTCCCCATCCTCCCAGACCCTCCCAGCCCTGCTCTATTCCCGGGTTGTGCAGTGGTAGCCCTGAGGCTCTATTTCGTCCCCACCTGCACCACGCAGGGCACCAGGAACACTGGGGTTGCACACGTGCCTCAGTTCTCAGATCCCAAGAGCTCTCTGGGGTTCCCTTCTCGGGGGTCCTTCGCTTTCTAAGCTTTGTTTTTGCTGCCCCTCTCTGTCTCCTCTCCCTCCCCTCCTTTCCGGGGTGGTGGGTACAGCAGGGATTATCACACGTTCTCTTAAATCTTTGGTCTTAGGTCTGGACCTAGGGTTTTGACACAAAAGTCCAGAACTTAAGTCCTTGTTATCCCTGTTATCATGTCATCCCCTCCCAGAGGCACTAACCACAGGAGTGCCCTAGCTAACTGAATTATTAAGCGCAACAAATATTTATCTAGTGCCAGCTATGTGTCAGGCACTGTTTTAGGCACCAGGCATACAACTGTGGATCAAAATCTGATGGAGGAAGGACAGAGGGCACAAGGGCATTTTGGTGGGGGAAAAACCTTCAGTTAATGCTTCATAATGCTATCCCAGGACCTCCGTGGTGGTGCAGTGGTTAAGAATCTGCCTGCCAGTGCAGGGGACACGGGTTTGAGCCCTGGTCCGGGAAGATCCCACACATCGCGGAGCAACTAAGCCCGTGCGCCACTGCTACGGAGCCTGCGCTCTAGAGCCTGCGAGCCACAACTACTGAGCCCGCGTGCCACAACTACTGAAGCCCACGTGCCTAAAGCCCGTGCTCTGCAACAAGAGAAGCCACCCAATGAGAAGCCTGCGAACTGCAACGAAGAGTAGCCCCCGCTCGCCACAACTAGAGAAAGCCCGTGTGCAGCAACAAAGACCTAAGGCAGCCAAAAATAAAAATAAAAAAATTAAAAAAAAAAAAAAGAATGCTATCCCACCCTGCTTCTAAGCACCCCATGCCACTGTGTGTGGTGGGAAGAGATAGGCAGAGCTAATGGAGTCAGACCAGGCCCCACCATTCACTTGCTGTGTGGCCTTGGCCACTGACTTCATCTCTCTGAGCCTCAGCAACTTTGTTCGTAAAATGGGGATCACCAAAGCTGCCTCATGGGATTATGGTGAGGATTAAAAGGGGTGGGGGGTGGGTCAATGGCCTGAGTGTGGAGCCTGGCTCGGAGGAGGCACTCAGTAGGGAACAGCTACCAATGTTGTGTTTTCCTTATCTCTGGGATTTCCCCCTGTGGCTGCAAACCTCATTTAATCGGCCTTCGGATTCCTGTCCTTCTACAAGGCTGACGGGCTTGGCAAGAGACTCTAGCCCTCAGCTCTGCAGGAGCAGAGATTGGATTTTGTCAGGTCCTGGGGGTCATACTCTTGGGACCCTGATGGATAAGCCAGGTGTTGGGCTTCCCTGGTGGCGCAGCGGTTAAGAATCCGCCTGCCAGTGCAGGGCATACAGGTTTGAGCCCTTGTCCGGGAAGATCCCACATGCCGCAGAGCAGCTAAACCCCTGCGCCACAACTACTGAGCCCACGTGCCACAACTACTGAGCCTGCACACCTAGAGCCCGTGCTCTGCAACAAGAGAAGCCACTGCAATGAGAAGCCCGTGCACTGCAACGAAGAGTAGCCCCTGCTCACCGCAACTAGAGAAAGCCCGCACACAGCAACGAAGACCCAACACAGCCCCCAATAAATATATAAATAAATAAAATAACCAGGTGTCAAGTGCCTCCTCCTTTGTGGTGACCTGCATACCCTGTCCACCAACAGGCCTGAGGAGACAAGCTCATGTGGAGTGTTAACTGTGGGGCCGGGTCTTGCCTGTGTCACTTCAATCCTCTCAGCCTCCCTGTGGACAGACAGATGGCCCCAGGTTTACAAGCAGAAAACAAACACTGAGGCTCTGAGAGGGATCACACTCCTCAAAGGCCTTGGAATCAGTTTTTAAAGTGTTGTTCAGAGTCCAGGACCAGAGCAAAGGGAGGAGGACTGATCCATGGCTCACCTGAGGCACGTATGAGTGAGGGTTCTTTTGGTTACAAGGACATAGGCCTGCTGTAATGGGTGAAATGGTAGCATGCCCAAAAGATAGGTCCCTGTCTGAATCCCCAGAACCTGTGAATGCCATCATTTGGAAAAAGGGTCATTGCAGATGTAATAAATTTAAGAATTTGAGATAAGATCATTCTGGAGTACCTGGAAGGGCCCTAAATCCAATGACAAGTGTCCCTATGAGAGACAAAAGGGAAAGAAGGTCATGTGAAGACAAAGACAAAGACTGGACACCTGTAGCCACAAGCCAAGGGATGCCTGGAGCCATCGGAAGGTGGAAGAGGCCAGGAAGAGTTCTTCCCTAGAAGCTGAGGAGGGGGTGTGGCCCTGCCCACATCTTGATTTGAGACTTCTGACCTCCAGAACAGTGAGAGGATGAATTCCTGTTTAAGCCACCAAGTTGGTGATCACTTTTTACAACAGCTCTGCAAAACGGATACACCTGCCCAAGGGGAATTTGGCTCATTGTAGCCAAACCAAGGGAGGGGCTTGCAGTTAGGCCACACTTTGGGATGGCTTGGTGGAGGCAGGAGGGCGCTGCCAGCACCTTCTTCTCTGCACTCTGCCCCTCTCAGCATGGGATTTCTATTCTCTCAGATGGCTTCTTCTGGGGCCACGGCTTTAGGTGCCCAAGGATAGCCCAGGAGAAGGCTTCTGATTGGCCTGGTTCGGGTTGTGTGACCCTCCCGTCCCCACTGGAACCACCTGGTTGGAATAAGACGCACAGCAATTCCCCCAAAGAAGGAAGCTGTTGTCGCCTGTAGAAGGTAAAGGCCTAGCAGGAAGCATGAACTGATGTCCACGCACAGGTATTTCATCCAGGCCATTGAGAAGCCTGGAAGCTGCTTCTCCCCTGGTGGGTCAAGTGTCCAGATAGGACTGGGTACCCAGCTCAGCGGGCTGGGGTCTGAAATCAAGCCTGTAAGTTCTCCCCACCCCGCCCCGCCTCTAGTATTTCTGCATTCTTGGGGATTTATACCACTGCTTTGGTTTAATGACATTCCTCCCCTTTCAGTCTTCTACAGGCCATGTGCAGGGATTTTTGTTTTTATTGAATGACCATGATTTTACTTGCCTAGTGCCCCCTACTTCTCCCCAGGGCAACTTGCCCCTTCTCTTACTGGCTCTCTAATGCTCCCCTGGGATGCTATAGATGCCGACTTACTGGCTGCAGTTGATTGGTCCAAAGGTGGCCACCTGACTCAAGTAGGGCCAATGACAGCAGACTCCCTTAGGAGGATGAAGCTCTGATCTGCAGGTTGGGGTAGCTGCTGGTGCCCTTGCACTCTGGAGAAAGATTAACGCTTATTTGAGGGAAGCAGAAAGGAGGGAGGCCTGAGGTATTCTAGCCCCTGGTTTGATTGTTCCTGGGACCTCTGCTTCTTGTACAGCTTGGCTGTTCAAACTTGCCTTGGATTCTGTGAGCCAGTAACCCCCTTTTCCTGCTTATTTGCTAGCCTGAGGTGGAGTTCTCTTTCTTGCCAGCCGAAGTGTGCAAAAATAAGTGCTCCATATTATATATGAACAGAATAAAGCCTAGAACAATAGACTCACATCAGGTCACGTGTTGACTCTGTCTCATTTTACCTATGGAACAACTGAAGCCCAGAGAGGGAAGTTAGCTACCCACAGCAACAAAGCATGTGAGCAGTGGAGCCAGGATCTCAAATACAAGCCCCCAGTTGTCTGCCACTCTGAGTCTCTTCTTTAAGGACTTTTCCATGACTCTGGCACCCTGATTTGTGTGTGGCTTAGAGTGGCTGGCCTTATTCCTTTCTTTGCCTCAATTTCCCCATCCCACACAATTCCTGGCAGAAGAGAAGGGAATCAGATGTTATCCACGTGGGCTGCTTTGTGTTCTCAGGGCCTGCAAAAGACTATTATTATTTAATTTACTACAAATGCTAATTATAAGGGAAGGTAATTGTCTGCCCTTTCATTATGACACTTCTGCCCTTTCCCCCTGGCAGCCCCTGGGTCAGTCATAAAAAAGACCTGTGTCCAGATCTGCTGTGACAGCCCACCTCTGGAGGTTTCTGGAGACCAGCTAGGAGGAAGGACTGAAAGTAGTAGCTGCCGTCACTTTCTGAAGGTGATCTGTGAATGAGAAGGCCCTTCCATATCCATGAACTCCTTAGGTCCTGTAGGGATGGGGGCATTAACACTCCCTGAGCCCCTGCCAGGTCCTGGACACGGTGTTGCATGCCCTGCCTTCTCCATGTGAGATCATGCCTATAAAAAAAACCCAGCAAGATGCCTCACTTATAGTAATGCTCGGTAAATGGTGGTGTATACAATTTCCAATCCTGACACACAGCCCTGTGAAATAAGGATTAGTATCCTCCGTTGATAAAGGAGTAGGCTGAGATGCCCTCAGGTCCTAAAGCTCCTGGGAGCCAGTATTTGAACCTTGTGTGTCTGATCTCAAAGCACTCATGCTTTTCACTTACAACTTGCCCCAGGCACTGTTGACCCATTTCACAGTTGAAGAAATTGAGGCCCAGAGCTGCCATGTGGCTTACCCAAGCTCACTGAGGTTAGTAACAGAGTCAGGACGAGGATCCACATGTCCTGCCCTGCCTGGTTGGGGCTCTGACTTGCTTCTGGCTCTGCTCTCCCCGCCCCCACCACCCCTACTTTTCCTTCTGCCACTTCCCTCTATCCCACAACCCCCAGCTCACTACTGATGGTAGAGACACATAGACGACTAAGTCACAGTCTTGACCTCTGGCTAAGCAAGCGCTAAACTCAATTGCGGACCTGGAAACTCCTGAATAAGGCTGGCCCTGCCTATGACAGTCATTACTAATGAGTCACAACATTCTTCCTGTTTAGGGGCCAGATTCCTGATCCTTTGAGATTTAAATAAAAATCGACTGGAATTTCCTACCTCACATTTGGTGGAAATCCAATGATGTCCCCAAGGTTTCTTTGCATTCCAGTGACTTACAGAGTCCTGGTCATTTCCAGCTCCGACTTTCTCCTCCCAGTGCACCTTCAAGCTCTCTCCTCTGCCTGTCTTTCCTCTCTGCTCTGTGCCAGTCCAGGTAACCCAGAGCCAACCTACCATTCAGTATGCATCTCATCTTACTAAAGGCTTAAAGAAACAGAATGGGGGTTGCATCATAGAGATGCAAAGAGCAGAAAGTTGAACAATAGCTATCACTGCTTTTACAAGAAAGCCCGTGTGCAGCAACGAAGACCCAACGTGCGGCCAAAAATAAATAAATTAAATAAAAAACAAACAAAAAAACTTGCCTAAAACCACCAGCCTATCAGATACAAAGTTGAGGTTCAAACCTAGCTCTGTTGAACTCTTAAACCTAATCTGTTAACTCTAAACTCTACAGCCATCTTGAGAGAAATAAAATAGGCAAAGGTAAACAGAGTGAATGGGCAAAGAACTCACATGCTCATTCATTCATTCATTCACTCAGCTAACACCACATAGCGCCCACCAGGCCCTGCAGCAAACAGAGCTCTGGACCAGGAGTTGGAGGACCTCAGCTGAAAACCTGGCTCCAAACTTAGCCAACCATTTTCCTTCTTTGGGCTTCAGTTTTCCCACCTGTGAAGTGGGGTATAACATCCCTGCCATCCGTCCTCCCAGGAATCCTGTCGGGGTGCAATTAGAAAGTACATGTGTTGATGCTCGAGGTTGTTTTTACTTCTGATAGGAGGTACACCCCAGTCTGTGGGATGAAGAGGCAGCTAGCTTCAGCTGAGGGCAAGGAGAGAAGATGGAAATCTCTTGGCATCAAGATCCCACTGTGAACAGGCTGGGGATGCAAGGCTATGAAGCCAGCCTTGTGCTTGCCATGATGGGGCGGCGGCACCTGGGAACTGCCTGGACACCTCTTGTTTCTTCACTCCCCACATCTATTTGTCACCACATTCTGGTGACACGGAGTCCTTACTATGTCACACATTTGTCCAGTTCTTTCCACTTCTGCTAGTGCCACCCTGGTCCAATCCATCACCATTGTTCACTTGGCAGACTTTGAAAATCTTCCTCCTGTCCTCCCTGCTTTCCTACTTTGCCCCATTCCAGTCCATTCTCTCCCCAGAAGTCACAGGGACCTTTTGAAAAGGAATCTGACCACTTCTCTGCTTAATGTCTGCCTCTCCATGACTCCCTCTTGCTCTTAAGCTAAAATCCTAAATCCCTGCCAGAGCCTGCCTGGGACTTCTGGCCCTCAGCGTCACTTTGCAACCCCCCTCATTCCATTTGAGCTCCACTGTCGTTTTGGCCTTGCAATACAGCAAGCTCCTCTTTGCCTCAGAACCTCACGTACTGTTCTCTCTGCCAGAAATGCTCTTCTCTCTCTTCTCTGGTCTTGGCTTACGTGGCCCTTCCTCTGGGAAGTTCTCCTTGATTTTCTCTTACCCCCTCCCCAAACACCTCCAACCTCCCCTTTGAAGCTCTTATGAGATGAATTACTTATTCGCTTGGTTATATGTTAAATTCTGTCTCCTGGAACAGACGGTGGGAGAGCTCACTAAGGTCCACTTCTCTTTGCCTTCCAGAGGAACACTGCTTCCCAGCCTCCCTTGCAGTTGGGCAGGACCATGTGACTAGTGTTGGCCAATGGATGGAGAGCCTCTAGCCTCTCTTCTCCTGTCATGGTAACTGAGAAAGCCACATGTTCCAGTGGGTGCAGCTTCAAGATGGTAGGGACTCCTCAGCCTAGGTCTCCAAGTGACTAGAGCAGAGGACCCAGGATAAGCATGTGGCACACAGGAGAAATAAACAACTCGTGTTATGTCACTGAGGTTTTGTGATATGTCACTGGAGTTCTTTGTTACTGCAGCATAGCCTGGTTTAATGCTCTAATGCTCTAACAGAGCAGGGCCTGGGTCTTGTTCACTGCCTCTCCAGAGTCTGGACCCTAGTGGCAACATAGAAGTAGGTGCTTTGTAAATACTTGTTGAATGAGTGAAAATGTAGAACATGTAAGACATGGTTTCTTCCTCAAAGCATTTACTCTAACTCAAGAGACAGATACTCATATACACAACAGTTAGAATATAATCCGGGGCTAAATTGTAAAAATTAAAGAAGAAGGAGGGCAGTTAACTGCATTAACAGCAGTT
Organism: Tursiops truncatus; assembly: GCF_011762595.2. Taxonomy (NCBI): domain Eukaryota; kingdom Metazoa; phylum Chordata; class Mammalia; order Artiodactyla; family Delphinidae; genus Tursiops; species Tursiops truncatus. Next base: position 157,749,527 of record NC_047034.1, on the reverse strand, counting down.
AATGGGTTGGAGTGGTCATGGAGGGCTTCCTGGAGGAGAATAAGGAGGATTTGAAGAACTGGAGAGGGTAAGAGTGGGTTGCTGTTCACCCGATCATTTGTCCATCCATTCAGCAAACATTTATTCTAATGCAACATGATAAGTACTTTGCCAGCAGTGTGGCCAGAGGACTGTGGTGCTCTTGGAAACCAGAGGAAAGTGCCTCTCCCCACACAGAGGACCTTGAATAGCCTCACAGAGGAGGTGATGTTTGAGCTGAACTTTGATAAGTAGGTGTTCACTAGAGAGATAAAAGACGGGTGGAAAAGAACTGAGGATCCCAGGCAGAGGGAACAGCGTGAGCAGAGGCCTGGAGGCATGAAGGTGCACAGCGTGTTCAGGGAAGGGGCAATGTCCAGCGTGCTTGGATTTGGGGTAGAGGGGTCTGGATGGCAGTGGCAAAGAGATGAGTTCAATTTCTTCACCTCTGGCTTCTTGCATCTCAGCCCACACCAATTCCATTCAGACCATATTAAAAGCCTCTTAGATGCTCCCAAAAGACTTTTTAGAGAACAGTTAAGACCTGAAGGATGAGTTAAAAGTGACCAGGAAAGGTGGGATGAAAGGACAAGGAAGGGTATTCCAGGTAGAGGGAACAGCATGTGCCTTGGAAGGTAAAGAGCCAGGCCTGAGACAGCAGCTCACTTAGTCTGACAGAAGCATAGCTTTCCAGGTGCTTAGACAGGTGGCTGGTGAGGCAGGGACAGATCATGTTACCCTCCCCCATAAATCCCTTATAAAGATTCCAGCTCAGCAGCAGTCAAAGCCTTCAGGATTCTGTCTCCCATCTCCCTCTCCACCCTAAACTCCAGTGCCTTTGCATGTGCTATTCTAAGTACTTAGAATTGCAATGATGATGATAATAATAACATAATAACACTCGTCGGGCCATTAAAATGTGTTAGGTGCTATGTCAAGCTCTATTTCATTGAACAACAATGATATCAACGATCACATGGGTTGGTGAATTTTTTAAGTATTTTTTTTCCTATTAGACTTTATTATTATTATTTTTTTTTTTGCTGTACGCGGGCCTCTCACCGTTGTGGCCTCTCCCGTTGTGGAGCACAGGCTCCGGACGCGCAGGCTCAGCGGCCATGGCTCATGGGCCCAGCCACTCTGCGGCATGTGGGATCTTCCCAGACCAGGGCACGAACCCGTGTCCCCTGCATCGGCAGGCAGACTCTCAACCACTGCACCACCAGGGAAGCCCCTAGACTTTATTTTTTATTTATTTTATTTTTTTTTAATATTTATCTTTTTAAAAGTATTTATTTATTGGCTGCATCAGGTCTTAGTTGCAGCACGAGGGATCTTTCGTTGCAGCGCAGGCTTCTCTCTAGTTGTGGTGCGGGCTTAGTTGCCTCGTGGCCTGTGGGATCTTATTTCCCCAACCAGGGATCGAACTGGCGTCCCCTGCATTGCAAGATAGATTTTTAACCACTGGACCACTAGGGAAGTCCCTAGACTTTATTTCTTAGAACAGTTTTAGGTTTATAAAAAAATTGAGAAGATATTACAGAGTTCCCATATGTTCCCCCACCCTCCCATTCAGTTTTCCCTATTAGTAACATGTTAGTATGTTATATTTTTTTAATTTGTTGCAATTATTGATGAAAACTTTTATTGATTTATTACTGTTAACTAAAGTCCATTGTTTATTAAGATTTCCTTAGTTTTTAGCCTAACATCTTTTTTCTGTTCTGGGATCCTGTCTGGGATACCACATTACATTTAGTTGTTATGTCTCTTTAGGCTTCTCTGGGCTGTGACAGTTTCTCAGACTTTCCTAGTTTTTGATGACCATGACAGTTTTGAGGAGTACTAGTTAGGTATTTTTTTCGGACGCCCTACTGTTCTATTTGGCCTGATGTTTTTCTCATGTCAAGACTGAAATTATAGGTTATTGGGAGGAAGACCAGAGAGGTAAAGTGTCATTTTCATCACATACTGTCAAATGTACGTACTGTCAATGTGACTTGTGACTGTTGATGTTGGCGTTGGTCACCCGGCTGAGGTAGCTGGTGTCAGGTTTCTCTGCTGTGAAGTTACTCCTCTTTCCCTCCTTTTTCATACTGCACACTTTGGAAGGAAGTCACTCTATGCAGCCCACCCCCAAAGAGCGGACAGTTATGCTCCACCTCCTTGGCTATCTGCAGAAATTATTTCAAATTCTTCTGCATGAGACATTTGTCTCCTCTCCCATTTATTAATTTATCATTTCACTGAACTTCTCAACAATGGGTTGCTATTTACCACCCCCATTTTCCTGGAAACTGGAAACCCCTCCCTTCTTCCCAACCCGGCTCACCCCAGAACTAATTTCTGAAGAGCTTCTCCACCTTCCTGAGGGAAAAAAAAAATGGCCTCCTCTGTGTCATCTACATCCTCTTCCCCTTTATAATTCCACCTAATTCCCACTACACATATGTATTGTGCTCTGCTCGGTGCCAGGCACTGTGCTTAGGGCTCGAACACAAATGGTACACGTGGGCGCTGTCCTCCAGTTGCTCAGCCCTGACATCCTGTGCTAGACTGGAATCTCCAGGAGGGCAGGGATTTTGTCCAACTTGCTCATGGCTGTGTTTCCAGCCAACCAGCACAGCGTCTGATAGGAGGTCCTTAAATCACTATTTAACGAATTGGGAAATGCTTCCCAGAGGAAGGCAAACACTGGCAGGTGATTGCTTATGTGTGTGTCCTTCCCCGGGGGACTGGGTGCTTCCTGAGGGCAGGGCCAGCCTTGATTCATCGTGGCCTAGAGGCCAGCTGGCAGTAAGTGAGTGTCACAGGAGGTCTGAGCCCGGTGAAAGGACCCAGGGACTGGCCGCCTCCTCAGGTAGAAGTGAAGTTTGGAAGCTGACACAGCCCGGGAGGCCGAATCCGGAGGACTTGGTGACTGATTGGCTGGGGAGGGTGAAGCGGGAGGAGGAGTCACACACAGATGGCTCTGAGGTCTGGAGCTGGGGGACAGCCGGTGCCACCTCTGAGAGACTCGGCGAGGACAGCCACTGACAACCTCCGGCGGCCCCACCCTTTGGGGGCTCGGGCCTAGGGCCAGGGAGCGCCGGAGCTTACTGAGGGAGGGGGTGGCCTGGCCTGTACAAACTTCTCCCCCTCCCCCCATCCCCGTGTCCTCGACTTAAAAACAAAAATCTCAGCCTGGATTTTGAGCACGATCGTTGGTTATCAGGTGTGGGAGCCCATCCTGGGGGTCCCCTCCTGCCTGCCGTCTGCGGGGGAGACCCCCAGGCACGGCCTGGCCCCGCGCGGGCTCGGCCTGGTCGGGGCCGCGGCCCGCCAGGCCCAGGTCCCCAGTCCGCCGTCGCCGGGGAGGGGGCCTGGGCGGGACAATGGCCGCGGCAGCCGGGGCCCCGGGAGCCCCCGTGCTGGGGAAGGGGCTGGCCTAGGGCCGGGCGCCGGTGCCCTCCCCGCGCGGCTCGGGCGGGCGGAGGGGGGCGAGGAGTTCCTTTGTGGCTCTGCCTCCGGCGCGGCGCGGGCGGGGGGCGCCGCGCAACTTTGAGAGGCGGCAGCGGCGGCGGCGGCGGCGGCGGCGAGCGCGAGACGAGGCCCCGGGGCCCAAGCGGGGCCCCCAGCGCGCGGCCCGCCCCCGCCCCCCGCCCGGCCCCCTCCTCTCCCGCGCCGTCGCCCGCGCCCGGCGCTGCCCACTCGCGGGAGCCCCCGGGGCCGGACGGGCTGCGCAGCCGGAGAGGCGGGGGCCCAACGCGGCCCCCCCCGGAGCCGGGCGCCTGGCGCGGGGGCTCGCCGAGCGCACGGGGGGCCGCGCGGCGCTGCAGACCCAGCCTCCCGCCGCCGCCGCCGCCGCCGCCTCGGCGCTTGCAGAACCCAGAAGTGAACAGCAGGCGACCCGGAAGGTTTGCGCGCGGCTCCGCACCGAGCCGGAGCCGGAGCCCGGAGCCGGAGCCCCAGCCCGGCCCTACTCGGGCCGCCGGGCGCGGGGCTGCGGCCGCGTCCCGGAGCCGCCGCCAGCACAGCCAGGTCCGTGCGGGCCCGGAGCGCGGGGAGCGGGCCCGGCGGCGGCGGGCGCCCGCCCGCGGGAAAGTTGCGCCGAGTTGCGGGCGGGGGGCCGGCCGCGCGGGCCGGGGCGCTCAGAGGGCCCGGGGCCGCCTGCACCTCGGGCCCGGCCCGGAGCGGCGGCGGTAGCGGCGCGCGGGGTAGGAAGTGTCTCCGGCGGTGTGTCTGGTCTGCTCTCCGAGTGTGCGTGTGCGTGTGTGTGTGTGTGTGTGTGCGCGCGCGTGTGTGTGTTTTCTTAAGCCGGGCTATTCAAACCTGCTGCAATTCTCCGGTAAACAATGATTCATGGGGCTTAATGCAAATAAACGGATTGCAAACGACGCGGTTCGCGCACTTTGCAGCCGGCCGGGTGGAGCGGCCAGTGCCGGATTTCTCCCTTTTTTTGCAGATCTGCAGAATATGGCGTCCCTGTCCTGTTTTAAAAATAAGCCAGGCTGCCATTTTTGTTTTTCTTTTGTCTGAAAATTTTAATAAAACTGTCTGAGAATGTGGGAGAGGCGGCTGGAAGCAGAGGGGGCACCCGAAGGGTTGGCTTTTTTCCTTTTCTTTGGCGAGAGCCGCGAGCCTTTCGGGGAGGTGAGACACAATGCAATTGCACTTTAAAGAGAAAAAAAAAAAAAAGGAAGCCGCTGGGCGATTTTGGGGGGAGGGTTGGGAATTTAAAGTTAACTCCGAAAGTTTTCTCTCTTTTTTTAGTTTTTTTTTTTTTTTTTTTCTTTTGGAAGGCGGTGAAATGCCGCGAAAGGATCTCGGGGCTCATTTCTCCCCCCAGCCAGCTGCCTCTGCGGGATTTTTGGGAAAAAGTTAACTGCCGATTTCCCCAGAGCTGCGGGGGGGATGTGGAGGATTGGGGACGGGGGTTTCGGGGGACTAGGAAATGTATTTTGGAAGAGGCCGCGTAAGACGGCATTGTAAGGAACTATATTCTCAGATTTGGAGGAGAGGGTTGGCAATAGGGGCTCTGAGTGGGCCCTGGGTTTCCAACTAAGATCCTCGGCATGAGGAAGTAATCCTGCTCTCCCCCACCCAGCCCTGGAGCAGTGTGGAACCCTCAGAGCTCTGAGCTGGGGGTGGGGTGGGCCTGTCTCCTTCATGGGTGGCCGGGGCCCCATTGTAGGCGGAAATCCTGCCCTGGGTGCTGCGGTAGCTCCCTGAGCCCTTGGGCAAGTGTGCTCGGCAGTTGGAGAGCCCCTTCCCCGACCTGGTGGGCCTCCTGGCCCTGGTAGGTGGCTTCTGGTGGTAAATGCCCCCAGGTGGTTGGCTCTTGGCTGGGTGCAGGCCGGCAGCCCCAGGGGGACCTGTCTGAGGGGAGGGGCCGGGAGAGGTTGTCCGGTGGTGGTCGTCTGAGCCTCTTCCCTGCGGTGTGCTCTTACCCACTCTGCCGCCCCTGCCCTGCCCTGGAGGCTCCCTGTTGGAGGCAGTTTGGACTTGGGTGAAGTTCCTGAAGTATTTCTCTGGACAGGTCAGGGCTTGCTGGCTTTGAGGCTACAGAAGTGTTCTGAAGGCCAGGCCCACGAGGTCTGGGGTGGCTGGCGCTGTCCAAGTCACCTGGGCAGCCTTGGTTGGGTGTGGTCTTTCCCTTTTGGGAGAGTTTGTCTGTCCTGGGAGGACCCTAAGCCTGTCTAACCCCTTCCCCAAGGTCTCCTGGAGGGGAGACCCCTCCAGTCACTCCTGGTCTGTGACTCCACAGGGCAGGGTGAGCTCACTTCGGGCAGAGCCAGGGGTTGAAGCCTGGGGCTTAGGGATTCAGGGCTGCAGAACTTGGCATGTCTGAGCCAGAGGGTACTAAGCCAGGCATTTTTCTGATGGAGAAACTGAAGTCTAGAGAGGGGAAGTGATTGTCCCAAAGTCACATTGCCAGTTAGATGGAGAGCTGAGACAGGGACTCAGATTTCAGGTTTTTACATCTGGGCTCTCTCCACTGTTCTCTGTTGGGGGTCTGACCCCTGGAAGAGTCATTTTGGACAGAACTGGACTGGAATGGGACAGCATGTCCACCTTCACTCCTTCCCCTGCCCACCGCCATCATAATCCTGCCTGAGTGAAGGGAACTTTACAGTTTGCACAGTGTAGTGCATGACTGTTACCACATCAGGTTCTCCCAGAAACTCAGGTGAAATTGTCAAGGTGGGGGATACTTAACCCCATTTTAAAATTTAGGAAACTGAGGCTTGGAGAGGTTAAGCAGTGATAGAGGAGGGCTTAAACTCAAGCTTCCGGACTCCTTGTCCAGGGAGCGTTTTCCTGGGTGGACTTTGGTACTTGTGGACAGGTGTCTTTCCCAACTTCTAGTTTTTGATCTTTCAAATTCTTCTGCTTACCCCAGTGACTGTGTAAAAAATCTAGAAGCCCACCCCTTAAAGAATGTCAGAGCTGAAAAGGCCCTGAGAGGTCATCTCAGCTCAGAGAGGGGCAGCCACGTGCTTGAAGTCACCCAGCAGTTTGGGTCCCAGCTAGGAGCGGAGCCTGTCTCCTGTCTCCTTTTGTCTGTGAGACACTCAGAGGGGGAGTGAAGCACTCTACCTCCCACCAGATTCCACTGCTTGCTGGTGGTTATGGTGATGGGGCCACGGGCACTATAATGGCCAGCACCTGGCAGAGGCATGGCTTTGTCCCGGGGGCTAAGGAATAGGCTGTTTGTGGTCTGGGGGATGGGGGCAAGATGGCCGCTGGTGAGGTGTGGACTGGGTCTGAAGCTAGCCTGGCCCCAGCCCTTCCCTGGGCAGACACTTCCCTGCCTCTGTAAAGTGAGAGTCCTTCCTTCCTTCCTTCCTTCCTTCCTTCCTTCATCCATTAGTTCATTCATTAGTTTGCTAGATGCTTTTATTCTTTCATTGTACATTCATTAGTTTATTGGTTAGTCATTTCAGTAGTCATCCATCTGCCCTCCCATCCATCCATCCATACATACGTTCATCTGTCCAGCCAGCCAGTCCCTAGCTTACCTGCCCAGGTTGGACAGCCATGTGAAATACAAGGACAGTCCTTCAGGGCTCCAAAGCTAACAGGGTGCAGAAAGCACTAGCTAGGGCAGTATCCATGGGTGCCTACATGAGTCCTCAGGGAAGGTCTCTTGGAGAAGCAGGGGCTTGAAAATACCACTACCATGATGGTGAATCTGGGTCCTGGGACCAAGATCCATTTGTCTTTACGGTTTGTACAGTGTGGTGTATGGCTCGTGTGACTCTGGGCACATTCTTCCCCTCTCTGAGCCTCGATTTCTTGATCTTTAAAATGCGGTAATCTCTATGACTCTCTCATGGCTTGTTGGGAACGAACACAAGAGTGTCTGTGATGTCTCCCCGCCGTGGCCAGGCATGTAGCAGGAGCTCAGTGTACACCAACTGAATTAGAAGGCTTGTTGATTACCACCTCAGGCCCTACCTTGATTTTGAAAACCATCGTGCTGGTTTCAGAATGAGCCCAATGATCATGACCTGGGGACCCCGAAAGCCTTGTTTAGCCTTGTCATTCCCCTGCTGAAACTCTTTCAATATTTCCTAGGCATTTTGAAGAACAAGAATGCAAAGTCCTTTAGGGGCCTACAAGGCCCTTTATGGTCTGGGCCTGCCCACCCCTCCACCTCAGCTTCCCCTCTACCCCCCAGTCTCACCACTTCCAGCCACACCAGCTTCTTTCTGCACCTCGAATTTACAAAGCCTGTTGGCAGGGCCTTTGCACATCCACCCCCGACCTGGAATGCTTGCACGGCTGGCGCCTTTTTGTTTTACAGGTTTCGGCTCAGCTGGGGCTTCCCTGGCCACCTGCTCTGTGATAGCTTCCCACTGTCACTCTCGGTCACATCAGCCCTTGCAGCTCTCATCAGTATCCGAAACTTCCTCTTGTATTTGTTTATTTGCACTAAGCCTTGCCTGTCCGCACAGCTGTCACATGCTTAAACCCCACGCAGGCGAGTGGGCAGGTGGGTCCAGGACGGGGTGGCTGTGGCTTTGGTGGACGTGAGGAGATGCCGCCCCGGCTGCGGGGCAGCCCCTGGGAGATGAAGTGACACCAGGCTCTGCCCTCTCCTCCCCTGGGAGGCTCCGGGCTGTTGTCAGGAAGTAATGAGATGATTAAATCATGGGATCTAAGAATCCTAGTCTCTTTCAATCTCAGAACCTTAGCATCTAAGAAGATTTCTGCCTCAGAGCCTTTGACACCAGAGTCTGTGCTTGATCCAATCTGGGACTTAGACCCTTTACAAAGAGCTCTCACTGCCTGACTTATTTAGTGGCCCAGAGCGCTTACACTGCGCCAGGCCGTGTTCCAAGAGGCTTTATAAATGTTGACATATTTAATCCTCATTGTTACTACCCCCATTTTACAGCCAAGGAAATGGAGGCACAGATTAGGGAACTTGCCCAAGTTCACAGAGCTCAACAGGCACATCGTGCGATTTGAACCCAGCACCCTGGGACTCTGCCTTAGAATCCCACAGCTGGTGAGGGGAAGCCCAGCCTCACCTGATCCCTGCACAGAGCGGGAACTCCCTTCCCACATCCTTGACAAGAGGGCCTCTGATCTCCGCTAGAGTGGCAGGGAGTTCCCTCCTCACAGGCCCCCTAGCCTCCCTTTGTCAGACAGTTGTCATTGCTGGAAAGGTCTACTTTACATAGTGTGAAGTGCTGCACCTCCCCCTGTGAATAACACTTGGGAAGTGATGTTAGTGTTACGGTTTCCCAGTGCTTTGGACCTTATAGTTTGATGACTTCAGTAGCTTCTCTCTCCCCACTGGGTTGTGAGCTCCCTGAGGGCAGGCCTCCTTGGTGCTCGGTGTTGAATGTGTGACCGGGCACCGAGCGTACATGCATCCCGAGCTCCTCCTGTCTCTGTAGCACCGTGCTAGGCCCTTGTCCAGGGTATTGGAAAGGCTTGGTGTACTGGGGGAAAGAGGACAGTTATCTTTCCATGTAGCCGCATGTATACCCAATTCGTGGGGAACCATTTGAGATCTAAAGTCACACACTAATTGAGGAGAGATGGACCTCACAGATTATCCAGCCAAACCTCATTCTGTCCATTGGGGAAACTACAGCGGGAAAGGAGAGGAGTAGGCCTTGTCCACACATCCCGACGCTTTGCCTGATGGGCTTTCCTCTCCTCAGGTGCCAACAGGCTGCCGCAATATGTGCCTTGGGATTCAAAGGCAACGACAGCCCTGGTTGGGGAGCTGCTCCCTCTGTTGGCATCGGCCTCCTCATCTTCACAATGGGGGTAACACTCCTCGAGGTGCAGGGCTGCAGAGGGCCCAGCGCCCCACCTGGACTTGGGTGGGATTGAGAGGTGGGTGGAGTGGAAGTGGGTTGGGGGCTGTGGGTTTGGCTTCGTGGAACCAGGGCTGGCGCTGGGCTTTGGAGGCTGGTAGGATTCGGGGACGGGGCGGAGTGGTGTGTTGAATGGATAAGGTGTGTGGGGAAGGCCAAGGGATTTGGCTCTGGGGCCCAAAGCGTCCTCCCTTGTCCCTGCATCATCTGTGTGGCAGGATATCCTTGGGGGGCGGTTCCTACTGTTTGGGTCCTTCTCTGAGCTTTGGGCAAAGGCTTCATGTTCCTTGAGGGGACAGTTTAGCCATTTCAGGTTCTGGGGTTCAATGGGAGGACACCTGGCTGAGACGGGCACACCCCCCCCGACACACTCAAATATACACACTTGCACATATTCATACTATCAGCCATTCCGCTTCCACCTTTGACCCTGCTCCCCTCGCCCCACTTTTGCCAATTCGAGGTGCTCCCCTGCTATTTCAGAAACACCACCAGAGGTGCCCCAAACTGGGCCTATAGGAGCCAGGAGTTCAGGAGACAAGTCCACACACGTGATACACACACGTCACACAGAAGCACGTTTATGCACTCCTGCCACCCACAGCTTACACACATGTTCATATACCCGTGTGCACCTGCCAGGAAGCAACACACAGCTGCCTGCTTGCCCCTCGTGTACTTCCACACTCTTGTACACGCCATATTTATCACCTGCACACAGGCGTGCTCATGCACGTGTGTGTTTTACACGGAGGTGCCTCTTACACCAGCCTCACGTTCTGGCCTTGCACACAGTGTCTCCTGCACACCCGTGCAGCTGTGTGTGCCCACACCCTGCCCGGACCTGCCTGCAGCCTGCCTGGACCTCCCACCTTCACCCGGCAGGACTTCTTGAGCATTTACCATATACCAGGGCCCATGCTCCATGCTGGGGACAGAGGTGGGGAAAACTCATACCGTTCCTGCCCTGGTCGGGGAGACATTAGACAAACACAAATGATGATATGATTACAGACTCTGGTAACTGCTGGAAAGGAACCACTTTCCTATGATGAGGAAAGTGGTACTTTTAGATTTACTGTAACCAGTGACGATAATCGTGTGTGTGGGGGAGAGGGGCTTCTGGGAGGAAGTGATAGCTGAACTGGCTTGAAGTTTTCCAGGTGAGGGCATTCCAGGCAGAGGGAACAGCTGGAGCAAAGGCCCCGAGGTGGGAAACCAAGGAACATGGAGAAGGCGGTAGCCCTGCGACCTGGGGGAGGTGGGCCTGGCCTGCCAGAGCCTGTAGTAGGTCTTCCCTGGCCTCGACCCCGACCCACATGTCCACCTCAGGCCCTCTCCATCCCTCTCTCTGACCAGCCCAACCTTCCCTTTGCTGCCTTGTCCTGCTCAGGGCCCACTCTACCTGCTGGCCTCCACCCCGGGCCTGAGCCCTGTCTGCCCTGCCCCACAGGCTGCCCACCCCAGGGGTCCTGAGATACAGCGTGAGGACAGGCTCTGACCACCTGCTGGGGGTTCCCGGCCTGGGACCCCTAGGACCTGTCTAGAAAGCTCCTGGGAGCCAGGCCACAGCTGGGGTTCAGCAGCTGGCTCTCTTGCTTTGCGTAATCCCAGACTTGGCTCTCCAGGGGTCTGCCAAGCAGCCCCTGTGGGGTCTGAAGGGCTCCCCGAGCTGCTGCATCCACTGCCCCCCAGCCCAGGTGATGTCTCTGGTTGGTCACATTTCCATGTGGGTCTTTGAAATGTTGGGAAAGTCTCCCGAGTGCCTCGGAGAACCTAATGACAAAACAGCAACGACCAACACTGAATTCTTACTGTGTACCAGGCACTGTTCTAAAGACTTGTTATGTATTCACTTATCAAATCCTCACAAAGACCCTGAGGCCATACCTTTATCATCCCAGTTTGGTAACAGTCTCTGGGGCTTTGACCCAGGTTGTCTTGTTCCAGAATCTTTACTTTTAACCCGTCAGTGGCCACATCGCCCCTCAGAGGGTCCAAGAATCCAGGCTGTGATTTAGTTGAATCTCTTTGTTTTATAGAGGAAGGAACAAAGGCCCAGAGAGGAAATGGACTTGCGAAAGGTCACACAGCGAGCAGATGGCAGAGGCATCCAACTCCTTACTCCTTCTGCCCTCACCAGCCGCACGACCTTGGGCAGGTTACATCTTCTCTGAGCCTCATTCCTGACCCCAAGCAAGGGAGGGATTGCCCTGGAAGCCAGCAGGGTGGGACCTTTGGGGGATGCGAGGACCGCAGTCGAGAAGGGACACGGGTGGGGGCTTTTGGGCCCCCTGGACGTGTGCTTGGTAATAAGTCATTGAGCTGCTCATTTTTGTTCCAGGCATCTTTCTGAATGTGTGTTATATTTCGAACTGTTCACAGCATCCACCTCACAGGGTCGTCGTTAGGAGCCTGAGTGAGAAATACTTGTAAGGCCCCTAATAGTGCCTGATATGGAGGAAGTGCTCAGTGATGTATTATCATTGTCATTTCACCCTGGCAGGAGTTCCCTGTGGGGATGGGAGCTGGGGGACCCAAGGGGAAATGGAAGCAGAGAAAGGCATGTGTTCAAAGCCTGCAGAATGTCCTCTCAGCCCTGAGAAGGCGGTCATGGCCCGTTCCCTGGTGAGGGCACTGGGGCTCCCAGAGAGGGTCACCTCCCTGGGTGTCTCCGAGTGGCTGGTGGTAGGAGAGGGGAGGGGCAAGGAGGGGAAGGGACAGCATCCCAGCTCCCACTGACCACGGTGCACACAGGAGCCCCCTCCCGCTCTGATCAGCCCCGTCATCACAATGAAAATGGCCCTTCGCAGCCCTGCAGGGCTGTGGCAAGCCAGCCTAATTGGATCCAGGACCCTCAGGAGCCTAGTTCCTCACAGGAAGTTCCCAGGAACAAGTTTCCGAGGCTGGCCTGGGTCCTGGGGGTGGGGTGGGGGGCAGCAGCTGGGACTCAGGGCTCTGGCTATGTGGAGTTGGGGCCACATGGAGGGCAGAGGGGTCATGGGAGGAAAACTGAGCACATGGGGTCTCAGAGCGCTGGGAAGGTGGGAAACCTCAGCTTCCCTCTCCTAGACCATCTCCTGCTTGTCCCTTCCAGGCCATCCTTCTGGGCCCCTGATGACCTGTCTGTTGAAAACCTTGACCATGGCCTTTCCTGGTTCAGGGACCCCTGAACGTGGCCCCACGTGGCCTTTCATCCAAGTGCCTTCTCCTGGAACTCTGGCCCCTTATGAACTGCCCCGGCAACTTTTCCCTCCTTCCCCTGTGAATTCCTGCACTGGGCCCACACCAGACCAAACACGAGTCCACATGCTTTCCTGCCTCGGGGCCTTTGCACGTGCGTTTTTTCCCCACCCGGCCTGCCCTTCCCTGGCATCTCTCTCTTGACATCTCCCCTTCCTGCCATCAGTAAGTCCCACCTTCATGCAGTCTGTGTTCATCCCTCAATGGGATGAGCTCGTCTTCCCAGGAGCGCCCCCGCCTCTAGCTCAGCCACGCCCCAGCAGTACCTTGTTGCCCCTCCCTGGGGCAGGGGCCATTTTTGAGAAAGCTTTTCTGTCCTAGGAAGCTAGCAGCTTTCCATGTCTTTGCACACATGCCCCTCTGCTCTCTCTCTCCCCTCTTGCTCTCCTGGCAGACTTCCCCATCTTCAAGACCCGCATGGACAGACCCCCTCCTCCCATGGGTTCCCTCAGTGAACTTTATCAAGCAGCTAGGGTACTAGGCTCTGGGGCTGCATCAGCAGCCCTGTCCTTGAGGGTCATGGCTGGAGGCAGTGTTTAGAGGCGTGCTACAGAGGTGGGGTAGGGGGAATGCAGGGGGCCACAGGGTCAGAGCTGAGACCTGAAGGAAGAGCTGGGTGAGCTGTGCCACTGAGTCTGGATATAGGGTTGTAACCAAGCCCTGACCTCACTGACACCTGGGGGATTGGACAGATAAGTTATCAGGCTATTCTAGGGTAGGGGGATGCGTGCTTAGGTTAAGGGGAGCCCAGGAGGCTGTGGGAGCTCAGGGGAGAGGCTGCAAATATAGCCAAGGATGGGGCTGGCGATCAGGAAGGTTTCCTCTAGGCAATGACACCTCAGCTGACTTCTGATGGCCGATGGGCATCTGACAAGGTTCCAACTGGATGATGGTCCCCCACGTGGAAGGGCATAGCCTGTGCAAAGAAAGGCAAGGTGGCATGAGAGCAACTTGTTTTGGGAACCTGCAGGCCGTTTAGTGAGGCTGGAGGGAGAGATGCATGTGGCCAGCAAGGCCTCCTTAGCAAAGGCCCTGGGCCACCCTGGGGAGTTTGAACTACACCCCAAAAGTTATGGCAACCCAATAGGGATTTTAAGCAGGAGAGTGAGTGAGTGGGCAGGCTTTCCTTTGTTTGGCTTTGGCTCCCCAAGTCCCCAGATAGGCAGGGGAGTCCCCCTCTGACTGCACTCCTGGCTGGGGTCTGGGGTAGGGCTCGAGGCTCACTGTGGGACTTTGAGCAAACCCCTGACTCTCTCTGAGCCCCTGTCTCCTCCTGGGTACACCTGCAGGGCCTGAGGCCAGGATCCTAGTGGGGCCGTAGGCAGAGGCTGGGGTGTCTTTCTTGGCCAAAGCTGGCCGAACCTTTAGTTTTATTAAAAATATTCCTTAAAAAGTCATGTAGCCACGCTTCAGAAAAGTCGGAGAATAGGGAAATGAAATAAACCAAAACCCACCCCCATTTCTGTTCCCACCCCGAGCCCGAAACACACCACTGCTAGCATTTTGGTGTTTCCTTACTGTCTTTTCCCTCAGCACCCGGTTTTTAGATAGATGTCATTGCTCTATCTATACAAATAATTTTAAACTCTTCCCTTCCCCCCCCCCAACTAATGTTGTATCATGAGTGTTTCCTAAATGACTGCAGGGTGGTTTTAATCCCTCTTTTTAATGGATGTGGTGTCAGGGTGGAAAACATGGGCTCCGGAGCCCGACTTTCTGAGTTCAAATCGTATACACACTGCTTGACTTTGGGCAAGTTACCTAATTTCTCTGTGCCTCAGTTCCGTGTAAGGTTGATATGAATGTTAAATGAGTCATTGCAATGCCAGTAAACATTGGCTATTATCAACGACTGTAGACTATCACTGTGTAACATGATTTACAGAGCCATCCCCCTGTTGTTTAAAATTTTGGCTGTTCCAGGTTTCTGCTACTGTAAAAAAACCACTGAAGCAAACAGCTTTGTGCATAAAACTTTGTCTATATTTGGGGTATTTCCTAGGGACAGATGACCAAGAATAGGATCGCTAGGCCAGGAAGTCTGAAAATTTTTACAGAGCTCATGCAACGTTATTGCCAGATTGTTTTCGGAAATGTTTGTTCCAGTTTACACTCCCAGAAATAATGCATGGGAGTGCCATTTCACCATACCCTCACCAGCATTGAGTATTATCATTTTCTTATTGGGAAGAAAATGGGAAGCAGAACCATTTTCTGTGTTTATTAGCTGTTAACAACTTTTTTGGTCTGCTAGTCTCTACAGCACACAGCCTCTTCTCAGATCAATTAAGAAGATAGGGCTTAGATACAGAAAATAGGGAAGAATATAACACAGGGGACAACGTAGTGCCAGAGTGGCGGGAGGGGACTCAGGAGGGGGAGGGGACTTTCCTCTATCTAGGCCATGACACTTTCAGTTCCTTCTACCTAGACTATTCATTCATTCAAACATTTATCAGGTACTTTTTGGCTTAAAGGTAAATGACTCAGCCTTGATTGTGCCCTGACAGACAGCATGGATGAGAAAACAGGCAGAAAATGGACTGCCAAGGGTCTGATGATGAACATGCAGGGCACAAAGGGAGCAGAGAGGAGAGGCACCCAACATAGCATAGCAGTCCTGGAAGGCTTCCAGGAGGAAGTGGCCTGTAAACTGGGGCCTGAGGAATAAGTTGTAGTTAACCAGTGAAATGGGGAGGCAGAGGGTTCCAGGGAGAGGTGAGGAAGTGAGAAGGGAAGTGGAGCAGTGGGGCAGCGCTCGGTCTGGCTGGGCAGAGTGGAAGGCAGAAATAAACACTGAGGCCAAAGAGGTCGGCAAGGGCCAGGCATGGAAGGCCTAAGGAATCCAGACCTTGTCTGGAGGGAAGGAGGGAGCCATCAAAGGTTTTCAGTAGGGGAATGTTGTGATCTGATTTGTATTTTAGAAATATCACAGTGACTGCAGTAGGAGAATGGAATGGGTCGTGTGGGTAGAGGTGAGGGACCCTGGGAGGAGGCTCTTGGAATAGCTGAGGCCAGAGCAGAAAGGGGCCCGGACCAGGGCAGGGAAGGTGTGGAGATAATCCCTGTGGAACCCTGACCGGCTTCAAAGTGCCAATGGAATTTCACCTCAGCCAGACAGCCCTTGCGGACATCTGCCATGACCCACCAGGTCATGTGTGCCTGGAGGATGGGTGGCATGCGACGGTCAGTTGAGTGCCCACCATCCCTGACCCTGATCCCCCCTGCTCCTCCCTGCCTCCAGACCCTCCATCTGTTACCCCTGCCCCCTTGGCTACCAACGACTTTCTCTTTTTTTAAGAATAAATTTATTGTTTTCATTATAAAAGCAACAACAACATTGCAGAGTAGCTGGAAATTAGAGAAACGGAGACAAAAAACCAGATCAGCCCCAGCCGCCTCCCCTAGCGCTCCCAGCCTCCCTCTGGGCGTGGTTCCCTGCAGCTTTTTCTGACGCAGGTTTTTATTTTTGCCTCCTTGTAATCATAGTATCCGGACAGTTTTGGGTCCTGCTCTCTCCCATTTGCTTTGTTGGGAGCTAGTTCCCCTGTGGCCATGGGGTCTGGGCAGATCTCATTTTTTAATGTCTCTGGGCTGGCCTGGGGATGGGGTAGGTGGGACAGAAGTTGCTGTCCTGCAGCGGGCAAGGTTAATCACATTCCCCCTTGGGCTGTCCATTTTCTTTTGTGTCTGTTTGTCTAGGCCTGAACCTCCCCAGGTGGCAGGGCCTGGCACCTGGTGTGCCCCTTCCTCAGTGCCCCTGCCCCTTCTGCCCCTTGGTGGAGCTTGCTAGGTTGGCCTCAGAGGCCACTGTCCTGGGAAAGGGTGATGGATAGACCTGGTTTCCAATCCAGACTCAGTTCTGTGACCTCAGGCAAGTTACTTAACCTCTCTGGACCTCAGTTTCCTCATATGTATAATGGGTCTATTGCAACAATAAAATAACGGCTGTAAAATGCCCTGCTACCACCATTCCTGGCCTATTTTAGGTGTTCGGGAAAAGGTAGTCGGTATTATTGTGCTTTTTCATTCTACAAAGAGTTTCTGAAACCCCCTCGGACTAGATGCTGGAATGGCAGAGGTGAATGAGCACCACTTCTACCTGTGAAGACCTCACAGTCTGGTGGGCAAGTCACCCAGGGAAACATGACCGCACCAGGGTGTGATCAGCCTGTAGTGCTTCACCAGATCTGGGTGGCATCCTAACTCCATCACTTGCTAGCTGTGTGACTTTGGGCAAGTTGGTCAACCTCTCTGAGCTGCAGTTTCCTCTTCTGTTAAATGTACGTCTCACAGGGCCATTGGGAAAATTCAGTGACATGATGCGTGTAACATACTCAGCATAGTGCCTGGCAAGTAGTAGGTGCTGAAACCAGTGGTAGCTGCCATTTATTATTATTATTGTTATTG
The DNA here is from genome assembly GCF_011762595.2 of Tursiops truncatus. NCBI lineage: Eukaryota > Metazoa > Chordata > Mammalia > Artiodactyla > Delphinidae > Tursiops > Tursiops truncatus. Next base: position 157,732,536 of record NC_047034.1, on the reverse strand, counting down.
TTATTCCCATATACAAGGTGCTGTTGGGAACACAGAGGAAGTGACTGACTGGGGGTTCAGGGAAAGCTCCGTAGAAGAGGGAACACTTGAGCTGGGTCTTGAAGGATGAGTAGAAGTTCACCAAGTGGGAAAGGACACTCTAGGTAAGGAGCCTGTGATTCCAGGTTGAAATCTGTCAATGAGGGGTTTGTTCTTTGGGGGAATAAGGCAATTGTGTTCATCCCAACTTCCCCGAGTGCCCCTCACTGCCTCCTTCCGGGTCTGCCTGGGGGCTGTGTGCGCTCACCCTCCTGTAATAGCATCCACCTGTGACTCTGTCCTGGTGGCTGTGGGGTCCTGCCCATGGGAGTTGCCATGTCCCCATCTGTCCATGTTTGGGACCACAGATCTGGCCTGTCGGAGTTTGGTGCTGTCTGTCTGCATGTTCCTGTGACTCTGTCTGTCTGCGTCGGTGTCCAGAGGACCTCCTGGGCCACACCTTGGAGGGCAACCTGCATGCTTCCTTGGCCTCCAGCTCTAACCAAATAGCCAGGCCTCCTTGGTCACCCTTTTCCCTGGCCCAGGGTAGCCCCCGCCTCTCATCTCCGTTCCATTCCCTGGGGGCCTTCGACCAGTTCCCTCTCACTGCCTCCTCTCCTGGCTTCTCCAGGCCCGCCTACACTCAGCAGTCAGAGGGGCCTTTCTAAACCACAGATCTGTCCCGTCACCTACTGCTTCAAGTCCAGACTCCAGGCCTCAGATTCTGGAACCGCCTTTCTAGGTCTGACCCTGGCCGTTGGCTCGAGCCTCATGTCCTGTCTCCCGGTCTACACCGATCGCTTTAGCTCGCCTCATGCACTGTGTTGCTTCTCACCCCTGGGCCTTTACGCAGGCTGCTGCTTTTGCCAGGAATGCTCCCCACTCCTTCTTTGCCCGGCTAACTCCCACTCATCCTTTAAGACCTAAAGCACGTATCACCTCCGCTGGGAAGTCCTCCCTGATCCTTTCTTTCCATCCTGTGCTCTGGGCTGCTCATCCCTGACTTGGGGGGCAAGAGCAAGTGACTTGCCCAAGATCACACAGCTGGTGTTTTGGAGCAAAGATTTGAACCTGGGTGCACTGGGCTCCAAATAAAGCAGGTTGTTCCGTGGTCCAGGTGAGCGGATAGTAGCTAGGACTTGTGAAGATGATGGAGTGGATTAGAGAGAGAGTTTGGAAATGGAATCCCGAAGACGTGGCTGCTGGTGTATCTGAGCTGGGAGGGGAGGGAGGGGACGTGCTGTGGATGAGTGTCCGTGGCAGGAGCGTCTGGGCAGATGGCGATGCCCCGCTCAGAGGGGATCGCTAGAGAAGTACATATCCTAGGGGAAGACCAAGTCCAGCTCAGACCTGCTGAGTCTGAGCAGCCCGTGAGTGGTCAGGGAGGTAACTGGAAGGTGGGCCTGGAGCTCCAGGGGGCAGCCTGGTCTGGGGGTGGAGACCGGGGGGTTGGCTGGTATTTAAAGTCCTAGAGTGGATGGGCCACCCAAGGACTGAGGCTAGTGGAAGAGAGGAGCTCCCGCCCACCCTGAGGAGCCCAGGCTGTGTGGGGTGGGAGCTGGGAAAGAGACTGAGAAGATGAGGAACCCAGGGCTCACGGCACCCAGGTCTTCTCAAAGGGCCCAGGTGGCCGGGAGGCCCTGAAGGACGGGACTGGAAGGTAGCCCTTCGGCTTTGACTGCATGGAGGTCCCTGGTGGCATGTGGCAGGCCTCACAGGCAAAAGTTCTTTTTTTGCAGAAGCTTGCGGGTCACGTGTCTGCTTCCTTCCTTAGCTCAGGGCTCCCAGAGGGCAGGGCTCTTCTCTTTGCCTTCGGTTCCCCAGCACCGGTCCCCCGTTTGGCCCAGAGGATGTATCCAGAATGAATGGATGGGCAGATGGGTGGGTGGGCGGCTCTAGGAGGTGTTTCATTCATTGACCCATCCAACCTTTTTCACCTTTTAGAGCAAGAAAAACAAAATGACACCTTGCTCGCCCTACTGCAAGGATCAGGGCTGTGAGTCTCGAGGCTCAAAGCACAGTCTTGGCTTCTGTCTGGGGCATGAAGCCCAGTCTGCATGGCCTCCCCAGCCTCCAGGGGATGGGGTAGGTGGGACACTCAGCCCAGCCAGCCTGGCTCCTCTGCCCCAGGCGCTGTCCTCAGGCTCCTCCCTCCAACCGCGGTCCTCCAAGCTTCAGGCCCCCTGGCTTGCACACTGCCTGAGGCCTCCTCACCAGCAGCATTCAAGGCCCTGCTGGCTGGCCTGTCCCTCACCACTCTCCAGCTCTCTTTGGTGTCAGTGGGTGGCTGCCCACTGTCCCAAACCTGCCTTGTACTTTCATACCTCCATGTCTGCTCAAACTGTTGCCTCTGCCTGGATGCCCTTCTGCCTTGTCCATCTGTCCTAAACAGACACTGACCAGTCTCTCTCCTGCTTAAAATCTCTCCCTCCACACAAGGTCTGCGTGGCTTAGCCCGGCCCCGGCCACCCTGTCACGCGAGTCCCAGGGCTGCACAGGTGCACACCTACCTAGAAGGCTTGTTGGGGGCTCACGTGAGATGCTCTTGATGCACACCTGGCAATGTGCCTGACACTCAGTAAGGGCTCAGCAGACGCCCCCCCCGCCCCCCCCCCTGCCCCCCCCGCCTTCCCTGCGCTGACACAGGGTAGATGCACACCAGTACCTGGGTCACTGAGCAAATCATTAAGTAACTTAAGCCCAGCCAGAGAAGGACACAGAGAGATGAAGCAGAGGCTGTGTGGATTAGATTACGTGACCCAGGGCAGACCCTTCCCCTCTGTGTGCCTGCTTCCCCAACCAGGGTTAGGGGTGGTCCCTGGCTGACCAGGGGCCTGATAAGTGGCAGAGAGGATGCTCTATCCCGGCTATGGGACCCCATACCTCCCTGACCAGGGTGGAGTTTGGGGAAGCCTTGACTTGGCATTGAACTGAAGGGGAGGAGAGGACAGCTCCCCCAGAACTGTCTGAGGAACAGTCGGGTACAGTGGGCAGAATCCTGGGCCAGGGCAGGAATGAAGCAGAGTGGCCTGTTTCAATCCCATTTTACAGATGAGGAAAACGGAGGCTCAGAGAGCCGATGCCCAACACTGCAGCACAGCGCTCCCTCCTGTTTCCCCATCCATGTGGCCAGGAGCAAGTGCTTCCCCCCTGGTGCCCTACCTTCTTCCTCTGTGAAATGGGGGTGAAGATTTTCCCTGCTTCCTGGGGCCCTGGTGAGAATGCTGCTGGATACTGAGGGCTTTGTACACTGTCAGCAGTGCTAGATAACTGTGTGGGACTGTCTTTAAAATAATTCTGATTATTTATTTCTTCATTTATTCATTCTGTCACACAACTCATGTTGTTGATCACCTTCTGGGCCTGGGTGCCGGGGATGCCAAGCTGGACGAGACAGATGTATCCAATTCCCAGGCCTCTCTGAGGCAGCTCCCCAGCTCGTCTTCCCCTCAGCCCTGGAGCCTCCTCACCCTGGCATTAGAGCTCAGACCCCTTCACGTTTTCCCCAGTGGACAACAGCAAGGGAGGGACAGGTCTGAGGCTGCTGGGTGGATGGGCAGTGGGTGCTGTGCCATCCTAAGACAGGACATATTCACAATCCTACAGTCAGCATGCTTTGTCGTTCCCCCTGAACAGCTAAGGGACTGGTGAGCTGGACTTTGGAGTCAGGCAGATGAGAATGGGAATCTCAGCTCTCTGCTTACTTGCTGTGTGACCTTGACCAAGTCACTCCACCTCTCTGAACTGCAGTTTCCTTAGTAGTAAAAAGGGGATGATAAGAGTACCTGCCTCTTGGTGTCAGTATGCCTGGCACAAGGTGGGTACTTAGTAAATGGCAGCCTTCTCACTATTTTTATTGTGTTGAGGTCCTTCTTTGAAAGGAGAAGTTCCAGGGATCTGGAGCAGTCAGGGAGAACTCCAGGCAGGAAGTGCTTCTGGTATTGGGTTGTGAAGGATGGGCAGGGTTGGACGGGTGGAGAGAAGGGCAGCTTGGTCTCTGTGGGTGGCGGGAGAAGGAGGGCTTTTAGAGCTGCCCCAGCCACCCAGAGGAGGATACTCTTGAGTGTTCTGATTAGGTTGTATCCTTATTGAGGGCTTTTTCCTGAAACCCTCTGCCTGCGATTCCAGTAGGGGCTTCTCCCACTTGTAGGGCCAGGAAAAAAGGTTAAAGGCACTTCATTTCAGCCTTGCCTATCATAAGAAACAGTTGCATTTAAGCAACCAATACCAGTACGTATTTAGTTATAGTAATTTCTGTAAGAGAGAGATAAATAAGAGAAATCTGATAGGGAGCAAGACTTAATGGAATGCCTCTGTCCAGCATGGTCCCTATAAGTCACTTCTTGACTTACTCTAGGGTCACAGAAAGACTTGAACCCTATGGAAGACAAAGATAGCTTTGAAGGCCCACCCTTCTTACTGCCCTGGTTGAAAAGCCCTTTTAACTGCACAGGAACTTGCCAGAGGTGAGGGCCACCAGATGGATTTTCACATACTTCTACTGAAGAGCCCCAAACTGCCCTAGCCTCAGGCCTCCTCAACGCCCTCCTTAAGCACAGTGTTCCGACACATCCTTGTAGGGAAAATGTTTGTTTCTGGCCATGCTTGTTTCTTGAGGATAACTTTCCAGAGGTACGGTTTCTTTGGTCAAAAGGCAATACTGTAATCATCTGGGTTCCCGTAAATCATCCTGCCAAATTGCCCTTCAGAAAGGCTGTATCTGATGACCCAAGTTGCCCCCTGTGTTTTAATGGGGCCAGGGGTCAGAGGGCAGGGATCAGGGAGGGGCAGTTGCCTCTGCTCTGTGGCGATTTACAAAGTTGCCCTAGGACCTCTCAGTTTGTCTCTGGACAGCAGGTTTCTGTGTGGAATCCATAGGGTTGGCTCTGCAGCCCAGGGCCCTCGGGCGGGGGAATAGGGATTGGTTTGCGGGCATCACGGTGATGGGAGCTGGGTGAGATGGGGGGGGGCGGGGGGGAGGAGCTGGGAGTACTCTGTTTTGGATATGACCTTTGCTCTCTGGGGCCCACCGTGGGACACCTGAATTCCAGACTTTTCAGCCTGGAGATGTGGTTCTCTGGGCCTGGTAGGAGGCCTGCTCCGCTGCGAGGTGAGGGTCCCACGGGGGCAGGGATCCCAGACACTGGCCCAGATTGAGTGGGTGTAGCTGATGGGGGCTCGCCCCTGGCCGGTGGGGAGGGCCCTCTTCCCTGTGACAGTCGCTCTCTCCCCGCAGGATGGCCGAGCCTCGATTTAACAACCCCTACTTCTGGCCCCCTCCTCCAACCATGCCCAGCCAGGTAAGACGGAGCGTCGCCCCTCCCGCCACCCTCCCCGTCTCGGAGCTGCTTTGATTTGCCCCGGGCTTTGGCTGCGGGGTGAGGGGTTCGCGGGTGGCCCGGCGGCCCAAGCCCCTTCAGTACCTCTCCTCTCCCGCCCGCAGCTGGACAACCTGGTCCTGATTAACAAGATCAAGGAGCAGCTGATGGCGGAGAAGATCCGGCCGCCTCACCTGCCGCCCACGTCGGCCTCGTCGCAGCAGCCGCTCCTCGTGCCGCCGGCGCCGGCCGACAGCAGCCAGGCCGTCATGTCGCTGCCCAAGCTGCAGCAGGTGCCGGGGCTGCACCCGCAGGCCGTGCCGCAGCCTGACGTGGCGCTGCACGCGCGGCCGGCCACCAGCACGGTCACAGGTACCGCGGGGCCGGGTCGGGGGTACTGGTGAGGGCTGGGCGGAGACTACCTGGGAGGGGCGTGGCCAGGATACCCTGCGGCTGGGCGGGGCGGGGCGGGCCGGCAGGGCCTGGGGCGGGGGTGGAGCTTCCAGACTTCCTTCCGTCCTGTACCCTGACGTAGCGCCCAGCTAAGCCACCTGGATGGGACGAGGTTGGGTCACTGCCCGTCGGGGGATCACCAAGGAAGCCAAATCCACGTAGCTATTTCAGGAATCCAGGAGAGCCCTAACCAGACTTGGGGGGTGAGGGGTGAGGGAAGACTTCCTTGGAGGAGTCCCTATGCAAGGAAGGGTTGGTGGTTGACTAGGGACATGGAGCAGGAGGAGGAAATAACATGTGCAGAGCGAGTAGAAAGCAAGAGTAGGACAGTGTCCGGGTAGGGAAGATCAAAAGATGATGATAACAGTCATAATACGGCAGTTAACTCCAGGTGAGCACCTGTATATGTTCACCAGTATTCATGTTATTACTCCCAGCCGTTCTGTGAGGTGGCTACTGTTAGGTTGACTTAAAGAAACAGTTGCATGTGGTTCACCCTAACGTTTCCATTGAACCCATGAGCAAACTGAGGCCCAGTTTCACAGCCAGTAAGAGGCAGAGGCAGGCAGTGTGGTTCCAGAGCCCATGTGTGAACCCTTTTGCTCTACTGGTTCTGCTGAGGCTGGAAAAGAAGCAGGCACCAGACTGGGAAGGGCCCTGGGGGCCACTTGTGCAGCTTGGATTTCACCCTCGGGCAGTGGGAGCGTGGAAGGTTTTTAAGTAGGCAAGGGAAATGCTCAGATTTGGGTGAGAAAGCTGGGGCTGGCTATAAGGTGGAGACTGGCTCGGTGGCAGGGAGAGCTGCAGGAGAGGGTGGTGGCCTGGACAAGGCAGCCGCAGAGGGATGGAGAGAAGGGGACAGATGTGAGGTATGTTGAGGAGGGAGAGTGGACAGGGCTTGGTGCTGGGCTGGGTGTAGGGGTGAAGAGTGGGAGGGGGCAAGGGAGACTCCCAGTCACTGCCAGTGAGATGGAGTCATAGGAGGGGGAGCGGGGTGGGGGAAAGATGTGAGCCCAGTCTTGGATAGATTGAGGCTGGGGGCTGGGGGGACATGTGTCATGAGGCTGGGCTGCCTGGTGCCCACCTCAGAGCCTGGTGGACAGGCTTTCTCCAGTGGCAACTGTATCTGGGCTGTTGTTCCTCCTCTGGCTGGCCCCACCGCCAGCCAGATGCCTGTGCCTCTCTCCCCCTCTCCCTCCTGCCTCTCGGAGATGCCCAAGAGCCATGGGGCCCCGTGAGCCTCCCCCCAGGCCGCAGCCACCCTCTGCACATTCCCTCCTTATTATGACGTTATTAAATTTATTTTTTCATTATAAAAGTAATATTAAAAAAGTAATATAAGCATATTAAGGGAAATTTGGAAAAAAGAGAAACTAAGAAAAAAGAAAATCACTCATAATCCCCAGCTCATAACCCAGCAGCTTAGAGAGCCTTTTAGTCCATTTCCTTCCTTTTCCATCTTTTTTGTTTTGTTTTTTAATATTTGGGCGTGTTCTGATGAGCTTGTGGTAGGGCTGTACCCATGACTTGAACTCTCTTTTCCTACTCACCATTCTATCGTAAACATATTTAGTGCATTTTTTATTATAAAGGTAACTCGTAGTCATCATAGAAAATTTAGAAATTGCAGACAAGCTAAAAGGAGAAAAAAAAATTAACCCTCGTCCTACTGTTGTTAGCATTTTCATATGTTTTCTCTATAATTTATTTTATTTTATCCTTTAATCACAGATGTAAAAAATGGATGAATTCACCAGGTAAAAAATTCAAATAATATGGAAGCAGATAAAGTATGAATATCTCCTTTTACCAACAAATTCTTCTCCCTCCCCACAGGGAACCACAATTTATACACAGTTTACTTTGGTGTGTCTCTTCTCTGATCTATTCCTGTGCTTTCACACACAGCTACATTACCTGTATATACATGTGTAGTTTGGATGCGTGCTTTTTTAAATAGGTGGGTTCATACTGTGTGTGTGGTTGATTACTTTTTCACCTGGCAGCATGTTTTGGCATTCTCTCTACGTCACTGCACATCTATCTTGTTTTCATGGCTTCCCTGTTCTCCGTATTGAGGATGGACCACATCTCTTTACATAGCCCCTGCTGAGAATAGCAGGTTGTGTCCAGTTTTGTCTGATCACAGTTTTGTATGGAAGGTCCAAGTACGCAGATCTGTGTGCTCATGTGCAAATAAATATCTATGGGTGATTTCTAGAATTAGAATTGCTTCGTCAAAAGTTTTGTACCTTTGAAATTTTAATAAACTCTTGCCAAACCACCCTCCATTAAGGTGGATAAATGTACACTCCCAGCATGTATGACACACACACTGTTGTCAACTCTGGATATTATCTTTTTCAATGCACAAATTTTGGGTTTCTTTTTTTTAAAAAGCATAGTCTTAATCATGTGATAGATATCATTTTCATCTTTTTGTGTACTTTACCTGATGTTGTAAATGTTTCTAGTCCCCTCGTTTTTAAAAGAATAACTTTTATTACAGAAATTTTAAAAAAAGGAAAAAGTTCGTTGTCAAAGAATTAGAAAGTACAGTTAAGCCAAAAAAATTGTTTTAAAATTACTCCTAATTCTACCATCCATATCACATGTTGGTGCATCTCCATCTCCTACTTAACTTTTTCTGTGGCTTAAGATTTTCCTTTTTTTACAAACATAATCTCCTTTTTAATGGGCAGTTAATGTTCAGTAGAGGAGATTGATCACAATTTATTAAGCCCTTCCCTAATATTGCATACTTCAGTTGTCTCTAATTTTCGCTATTATAAATAACACAGTAGTGGACATCTTTGCGCCTCAGTTTTGTTTTTGTTTTTTTGGGGGGGGGATGATTTCCAAAGTGCCCCCGTTACAGATAATAGGACTCAGTTTAGTCCTTAGGTATCTAAGGAATCTTACACATACACAGTTCTCATTTGTACCCCTGAGTAATAATTTACAAAGGGAAGGGGAGGCTCAGAAAGGCTGGTGACCTGCCAGAGTCACACAGCTGGGTGGTGGGGACTGAGCCGGCCTCTGCAGCTGCCTCCACCCCCGTGTCTTCGCAGGTCTGGGGCTCTCCTCCCGGACCCCGGCTGTGAGCACATCTGAGTCGAGTGTGGGCACGGGTACCAGCACCCCATCCACACCCACCACCACCAGCCAGAGCCGCCTCATCGCCTCGTCCCCCACCCTCATCTCAGGGATCACCAGCCCCCCCCTCCTGGACTCCATCAAGACAATCCAGGGCCACGGCCTGCTTGGCCCCCCCAAGTCCGAGCGCGGCCGAAAAAAGATCAAAGCGGAGAATCCAGGGGGGCCGCCTGTCCTCGTAGTCCCCTACCCCATCCTGGCCTCGGGCGAGACTGCCAAGGAGGGCAAGACGTACAGGTGGGGGTCTCGGTGGGAGGGCATCCACCTCGGTGGGCTTGGGTTAGAGGCCAGTGCCTCGGGCTGCAGCAGGGGCCCATCAGTGGGGCACTGCAAAGAGGGGCCCCGGAGGCGGAGGGCGAGGGCTACGGTCCAGAGGGGCGGGGTCTCCTGGCTTACCCCGCCCACAACCCTTCAGAGGTGGTCTCTGTCTGGGGCCGCCCTCACCACAGCCTGGGATATCGAGAGAGTCTGTTTCCTACACTCTTCAAGCAGTGTTCTGAACGCTCAACGTTTAGAATCATCTGGAGAACTTTCCAAAAATGCCAGTGCTGGGGCGCACCCCCAGAAGTTCCGATTTAACTTGCTGGGGGGAGACATGCGGAGGCCCCCAGGTCAGGCTTTCTTGAAAGCTCCCCAGAAGATTCTGAAGTACAGCCAGGGTGGAGAACCTCTCACCAGGAGTGCTGGAGCCCTTCCCCCAGAACCATGAGTCACTAGCCTCTCTTCCCTGTGAGGTGTAAGCCTGCTCCCCAGCCTGCTGTAAATCTGTCTCCAGGGGGAGGACCTTTGGCCTCCAGGTTGGAGGGTGCCCAGGCTGGGGGCCTGCCCGTGCCCCCTGGACCCTCCCAGGAGAGCTCTGTCCCTGGTGCAAGGTCTCTCTGACGTAGAAGGTCTCCCCTGAGATGTCCAGGCACTGGGCTGGGGGTGGGGGCGGGAATCTTCCTGGTATGAACCTGCCTCTTGCCCACAGGTGTAAGGTATGCCCGCTGACCTTTTTCACCAAGTCTGAGATGCAGATCCACTCCAAGTCGCACACAGAGGCCAAGCCCCACAAGTGCCCGCACTGCTCCAAATCCTTTGCCAACGCCTCCTACCTGGCCCAGCACCTGCGCATCCACCTGGGCGTCAAGCCCTACCACTGCTCCTACTGTGATAAGTCCTTCCGACAGCTCTCCCACCTCCAACAGCATACCAGGTGAGTGGCCAGCCTCGTGCTGCCCCGATGCAGCCAGTTTTAGCTCAGCACCTGCACCTGGTGCATGGACCTGGTGCAAGGAGGGACAAGGACCTTCTCTAGGTGTCCGTTGCCCTCAGGGTCAAGAGCAAACTGTTTTGCTTGTCATTCGAGGCCTTTTATGATATGGCCTTTGTGGACATCACTTCCCACTGTTGCTCACCTGTAAGGTCTTTGCACGTGCTGTGTCCTTTACCTGAAACATCCTCCCCCTCCTTTATCCTGTTTTTCTGGCCCTCTCCTATCTATCTCTCAGTAAAGCTTCCTCCAGGAAGTCCTCCCTGGCCCCCCTGAGCTGGTTCCACAGGCCCTGGGCTTCCCCATCCCAGCAGGGGTAGACTGTCTTCTACTTGCCTGGTTATTTGCCCACCACCCCCAATATATTGAGGGTTCTTGAAGGCGAGGGCTTGGTCTCCTCCGTGTCCACATCCCCAGTGGGTGGCACATAATAAACATTGAGGCATATGTTTAATATTTGTGGAATAAATAGAACTGGCTTTTACAGGGCATATGATTCATCCATTTAACAAGTATGTACAAGAGGTGAATTGTAAATATGTACGCCAGACGCGCCCCTAGGTGCCGGGGATACAGCACTGAACAAAACAGACACAGATTCCTGCCCTCTTAGGGTGTACAGTCTAGTCGAAAGCATGAACGGGGGATTCAGAGATAGACATGCTTTAAGGAAAGAGGTTTTTGCAGGGGAGTACAGACATCAGAAAGACTGGCTCGCCAAATAAAAATACCATAGGTATTTAAATAAAGTAAAGGTTATCAGATTACAGTTCATCTCTTCAGAGGGGAAGAAACACAGCAGTTTTCTCACATGATGGTTCTCGTGTCTATAAGCACGGCTGTGTGTCTGCCAGTATCAGCACTGGCAGGGATAAAATTGTTTTTGCTGTGGAGTCTGTAACGCACAGAAGGCGCTCAAGGTTTTCTTTATATTGGGCACTAAGGCTAGACACAGGGACCTTGGGTTTTGTTTTGTGGTGGTGTTATTTATTCATTTCTCTCCATTGTCTTTGTTTGCTTTATCCCAGGGGGCAAGATGTTTTGTCTGTTTCTCTGACTCTGGGGCATGATCAGTAGGTTTGATAGTAAGGAACAAATGACAGGATAGCGGGCAGGGTGGCATCAGTCTGCTCTTCTCGTCCCCATGCCTCCTGAGGCGTGGATTTGACCACGTAGATTTGTTTCAGAAATTTTCTGATCTTGTCATGAATGTATTTTTTGACGTTTGGCTAGTTTTATGGACATAGGTGTGTGTAATGAGGTGCTGCTCAATAAACAGTGTCCTCCTGGTTGTATGGTTACTAAAATTAGAGCATGCGACCCCAGGGTTTGAGAGTTAACTCCTGTCAGGAGATTTTGTAAAGCCCCCAGGTCATAATTTTAATCTGTGTATGTGTGAAAAAAAATTTTCTTATCATATTATCTAATCTAAGATCTATCTAAGTTACTATCTAAGATCCATCCAATTCACCTCTTGTCAGGTTGTGCTTGTACAACCTGTAACGGGAAGGGTACCGTCTTTTTGGAGAATCCCAAGTTTGTCAGCGTTTCTGGGCTAGCGGGAATGACTTTTCCCATAACCTTAAAGGTAAGGATTCCACAAGCCATGGAGTAGATTCAGTTCAGTTTCCTGGAAGCCTGGGGAAGGCTACATTCCCACTTACAAAGTACAGGCCTTGTTTCTTACTATCAGGCTTGGCATGCCTAATTAAATCAAATTTGTCATTAAATGTGACATTTCTGGCATGGTCATGGTTACAAATTTGATTTACCCAATTATATCCTGTTAGGAAGGAGGACAGATTCTTAGTGAACCTATTTACAGAAACTAATGGTCATAAAAAGGAAAAGGTCTCAGTAAAGGCACTTTGAGTATTTTTTAGCAATTGTTCTGAGTAGTTTTGTAGACAAGACCAATAGTGTTTTTTCAATAGGACCGTTATTTTAAAATTTCCTTGATAATTCATTAGTTTATATCTATGTTAAATCTGTATAGTCCTCCTGCCGTGCCCGCCCCCCCCAAATTCTAAAGGGTTAGCTGGAGCAAGACACCATTTAAGGAATATCCTATTCCAGTTTGTTCAAATATAGCCTCCTAAATTGAAGATTAGGGATAGATCAAAGAAAAAAAAAAGGGGGGGTTTCTCACATGCCCGTTAGAAAATAGAACATTAACCACAATTAAATCACTTTCATGCAGTCCTAGGTCATAATTCCTGTTCCCCAGTCTTGGGGAAGTTAGTCCGCTCTGCAAAGTTGTCTGCTTCTGGACTAAAGACTTGGTTCCTGCTTTGGCCTTGCACAGTGTCTGGTCATGGTGATGGGTCATCTTGGAAGCTTGTGCCCCATGTCTCTTCCCAAAGTGTAAAGAGCCAGGTGCACTGGTACAGTCCTCTACTGAGGCCGTCAACTCTTGATGTTTCTTTCAGAAGACTCAATCTCTGACTTGAAGCACAGGCCTTGAGGCAAGTGTGAGGGAGGGAACCAGACCTGTTGAGAAGACTAAATGACTCTGGGCCATTTATTATATAACCAACAGTATCAGAATGGAGAATAGAGGCCTCTATTAAGGTATAATGTATGATCAGTTGTTCAGATTCAGAGCATATTATAGGCAGCAGGGGTGTTGACACATTGTCACGGTCTTTTAATTGATCTCATAAAGCATGTGTTATGATTGGCACTAAAAAGCATAGTTAAATCTAGAAAAAAAAATCTTTTTAAAGACATTTCTCTGTGGATATTAATGGTACTAGTCTCTGTACATGAAAACAAGTTGTTAGGTTTTTTCCATCCATCTTAAAAAGTACACATATATATATTATATGTAATTATATATTATATATGATATTACTCTATATTATATATATGTGAATTATATGTAATTACATATATACACACACATAAAATTAACTCAGGGAGATTGAGCTTCTTTTCTCTTGATCTGCCAACTTTCTTATGCTAGACACTTCAAAGGCCGGCTCTCATTCTAGTGTTTGGCTAATTCAAATGTGGAGAATACAAAACATCCCTCACTGGGAGCTTTTATAAAGCAGGGGAGCAAATCTTTGGTGTTGCCCAGTGGCCAGCTGGAAACTCCAAGCACATCTCGGTGTAAAAGTTACCTTGATATTTTATTATTCTGAAGGTGGGGCCTGGGTTTGAGAAAGGCTATAGCACAAAGTTGGTAGAGTAGGCAGAACAGGAGCGTCAGTCTGGTAGGTAATAAACACAGTAGCAAGTAATAATTAGTAAGAAGCCCAGCGTTTTCAGAAGTAGACATTTGTTTGAAAATATTATTTAAGACCATGACCAAAGAAGCAAGAAAAAATTAACAGGCCCTTGAGGGGAGAGTGTTTTTAAATTTATTTATTTAATTTATGTATTATTTTTGGCTGTGTTGGATCTTCGTTGCTGTGCGCGGGCTTTCTCTAGTTGCAGCAAGTGGGGCTTCTCTTGTTGCGGAGCACGGGGTCTAGGCACGCAGGCTTCAGTAGTTGTGGCACGCGTGCTCAGTAGTTGTGGCGCACAGGCTTAGTTGCTGCGAGGCACGTGGGATCTTTCCGGGCTAGGGCGTAAACCCGTGTCCCCTGCATTGGCAGGCGGATTCCTAATCACTGCGCCACCAGGGAAGCCCAAGGGGAGAGTGTTTTGTCAGAATGTTCCTTGTTCAGGGGTTGCTCTCTGTTCCTGAGGGCACCATTTTTTTCTCCCTCTATTTTTTTCTTTTGAGTGATTTGAGTTCATAGCGGTTGGAAACCAAACAAGCAACATAAGAGGGTCCTATCAACATTTAGAGACAAATTATTAGTCATTATGCAGTGGCGTATATAATTAAACCAGCGTGTCCTAACCCAGTGACAAAGAAGCTGGTGTCCCTAGTGCCCGCAAGTCCCAGAATCCTTAAGACAAACAAACCAAAAGAAGCCAAACATAAAGAAGCAACCAGATTCCAGGTTGCTTTTCTCCCATTCCACAGAGACTCCTGTTCTTTGCCCCTTGATGGAGAACCAGACAGGGCATATAATCAAATCCATCTTCTCAACGTTCTGCCAATAATAAAGGGGGTAAAAGAAGATCATGTCAAAACAGAACCAGCCCCGGTCAAGTAATAAAAATAGAGCTAGAAGCAGGTTGAGCAGGATCCCGCCTGGGAGTTGAGACAGATGTGCCTGGGAGCACGTGACGGTTCATGTAGTTGAACGGCGCTGGCAGCTCTGGAGCATCTTGGTGGGACCTCTGTCTGTGAACGGAAGGCAACAAGACAAGAAAAGCAGGTGACTTGCAAAGTGCTTGCAGAAATCCAGACTTCAGAAGGATCGGCCCTGTAAATTATAAATACATGTATTTAAGGGGAAAAGTAACAGGAATTTGTAGTGAGTCTGTTCACGGTAGAGATACAGCAGTAGTCTCGTGCAGTTAGCATCTGGATAAGATCACACATCTGTAGATATCACGAGGCCGAAGTCAGGGGATAACCCTGTTTTATGAAGGAGTTAGTAAGGTATAAGAAAGGGCTCAACGTTTTACCTGTTTGGGGAACGTATGTTAGACAAAGTGACCCTGGATTTGTTTGTTTATTCAGTGGTTTTTGCCTGTGTTTTCCTTCTCCTGGCTGTGCGATGTTGTGTACATGTGTGGTGATAATTGTGACGGGGTAGGTTTTCTCAAGTGTGATGATAGTGATGGTGATAACATCCTAGCAACAACTGTTCCTTGTCAGAGAGCTCCTAAGTGCCCAGCCCTGCATAAGATATTTACATATGAGGTGTCCATAAAGTCCTTACAAATCTGAAAAGTGCCACGGAGAGACAGCCACCTTGAGGAAGGTCCACTGTCACTGTATCGTTTTAGTTACAAAGCACAGTGGGACTGAAGCCATTCAATATAACGTGCCGCTTATTACCTGGAAAATAAAGGATAAATGATAACTAATGAATCCTCGATAATCTTATTTAAACATTGAATAAATTCCCCCTTCGTGTTTTTCATAAATTGTTTGTCTTAAAGAGACATGAGTGTATTAAAAACTAACACTGGGGGGACTTCTCTGGCGGTCCAGTGGTTAGGTCTCCGCGCTTTCACTACTGAGGGTGCGGGTTCGATCTCTGGTCGGGAAATTAAGATCCCGCGAGCCGTGCGTTGTGGCCAAAAAAAACCAAAACAAAACAAAACTAACACTGTGCAACTGTCTTAGGAACGCCCTTTCAGTAAGTTACAGTCCTTACAGTCCTTATTATTATCCCCGTTTTAGAGGTGAGGAAACTGGGGCTCGGGAGGCACAGTTGCTTGGCCAAGGCCACACCACTAAGAGGAGGCAGAAGCGAGATGTGAGCCAGAGCGCCGAGGAGCAGCCCTGCCTTGGAGGAGGGAGGGGGCTGGGATGTTGGCTGCAGAAGAAACTCAGGTGGGAGCGAGGTCCAGGCAGGAGAGCAGGGCTAGTCTTCGGGGCCCCGGGGTGGGGCTGGGACAGTGGGGGTGAAGGAGCAGCCCAGGAGCCCCGATTTCAGCTCAGCTTCCCTGCGCCTGGAATTGGTGGGGAGCTCCCCATCACTACAGATGCGGGAGTGAGGCCTGGGTGCCCGCCTAGTGGGGAGATGCCCTGCAAAGAGAGGACTCTGATGTTGGGGTTGAGGGCTTAGCCTTGACTTGAAATTCAGGGGTGAAGAACTCAGGGGCCAGTTATCAGGGGGAAACTTTGCTCCCTGAAGCCCTTCTGAGGCCCAGTGCTGGCTGCCATGCATGACAGATCAGTGGTCAGAGGCTGGCTCTGGGCCAAAGGAACTCCCACCATGCACCGGGAGGCTGGTGGATGTGAAAACTTCCGTGAAAGGGGGAGGTATGTAATGGAGGTTGGGGAGGATAATCGGAGTCAAGGATTGAAGGGTCCATAGTCCTCTCTCATGAGAGATGGGAATGGTGTTCCCAGCAGGAGGAACGGCACGAGCAAAGGCTCAGAGACTTGCTGGGGGTGTGGATTTGGATTCTGTCCTGGAGAAGGGGGAGACAGTAGGGGAGACCATGACAAGGTCAGGTCCCTGCGCTGCTGCTGTGGTGGAGGGGAGAGGCTGAGGCCGGGAGTCCAAGAAGGAGCCTGGGCAGCTGTGGCACTTGGGGAGCAGGCCAGAGGAGCAAGGTCCTGAGGTAGGGCCTGATGTCCCTGTAGAACCATCCATCAGTCAGTCAACAAACACTTGTGAAATACCCTTGAGGAATGGGCGTTGTTGATTATGTGGAACATATTACTATTGTCAGTAACTGACTTCAGGAGGAAAGAACTCACCTTCCTATGTACCAAGTCCTCTCTACTGAGCCTGTGCCAGGCCCTGGGATGATGGTGGTGAACGAGACCAAGGGCATCTTGCTCTCAAGGAGGGAGGCAGCTTAGAAAACAGTGACTAGACATTAACAAAATACGTGCCTACACATAGACTTCTGCTCAGGGGTGGGCTGCAGGGGCCAGGTCTAGTCTGGAGGGTCAGGAAAGGCTGCCACGATCAAGGGGCTTTTATACTGAGAACAGGAGTCTGGGTTTTAGCTAGGCATTAGCTGGGGGAAGAGTGTGCCTGGGAGAGGATCAGCCTGGATACCAGATGGAAGGTAGGAAGGGACTTGGAATGCTGGGGCGGGGGGCGTGGAGGGAGGTGGTGGGCCTGGAGCCTTGGGGCAGGGAAGAGGCATGACTTGGGCAGCAGTGGGAGGCGAGGGTTCTGGGGTGGGCGTTGTGGAATTTAAAACAAAATCAGCACATGTCCTGGGGTCCCTCGGTCCCCTCTGCCACCGAGTTCCACAGCCCTGGAGGGGAATGAGGATGGGATGAAATGGAGGGATTCTGGCGGCAGGCGGAGCCGGTCCAGATGACCCTTCAGGTCCTACTGTTGTAGAGATGGGGTGCAGTAGCCTGGGATGATGTCCCCAAACACGTGACACCCCCAAATGTGCAGGTAGAATAGGGGTCCTCAGAACTGGGCCAGCACATTTCCACCTGGCCTGTCTCCGTGCAGCCTGAGATGAGCCGTCTCTGCCTTTGGGGTTCTCCGTCTAGTAGAGGAGACAGAGGAGGGGCGGCCTCGCTGCTGAGGATGCAGCCAGGGCACAGGGGTGGCGGGCAGAAGCATCAATCAGCCGTGGTTGCCAGATGAGAAATGGTCCTCTGACCAGGACGCAGGGTGCAGGAGCAGGGAGGTGAGGCCGAACCACACGTGAAGGGCTTCGAATGGCACACTAGGGAATTCAGACTGTCACTGTTCATAGTGGGCAGTCAAGGTCGTGGGCTTACTTACGGCAGGGAGTGTTCTTTATTCCAGCCTGGCCAGCATGGGGGCCTGCCCTGGGGGACCTTAGTTTGTCTGACGAGTCTGTTGATGGGCGGAGCAAACCCAGGGCGGGCTGTGGCTTTAGGGAAGGAGCCAGACCGGGTGGTCAGAGCTGGATTCTCCCTCCACCTAATGCTGATCGGCAGCTTAGGCAAAAGAGGTTCAGGTCCAGTCTGCATTTCATTACCTACCTGCTTGGCACAGGGTTTGCCAGAGCAGGTGACTGAAGACAAGCCTAGGAGAGCAGGGAGGGCCTCCCGTCCCGGTGTGTGCGCCTCGCTCCCCAGCCCCGTTTCCATACCCCATCCCGGTCCTCCTCCATCCTCACCCGGCTGCTGGACCAGCACAAGCCGCAACAGCCAGCAGAAAGCCCGGCCATCAGCCTGCAAGTCACTGCTCCCAAGTCTCCTTCTCAGTGAGGACCCCGACCACCCTATTTAACATTGTACCCTCCCCATGCACTCACGACCCCCCTCACCTGCTCTGCTTCTTCTCACAGCACTTATTACCTTCTACACGCACTTTACTTACTTATTTCATGCTCATTGTTTCCACAAGGCAGTGGGTTTTTTCTGTTTTGTTCACAGATATGTTCCAAGCACCCAGGGTGGTGCCTGGCACACGGGTGCCTGATATAACAATTGTTAAATGAATGAATAATAGTAATACTGGCAAGTGGTGACGGAGCCCTGACTCTGTGCCAGTACTTAGCTAAGCCCCTTCCACATATTATCTAATGGAATCTTCACAAAGCCCAGTGAAGTAGGGACTGTATTTTTATACCCATTTTGCAGATGAGGAAACCGAGGCTCAGTGATTTGACCAAGGCCACCCAGCTAGTAAATGGTAGAGCCAGTGTGAGGACAAAAAGGGGCTCACAGGAAGGACACAGAGGCTGACTTTCAGGGCCACCCTGTCCTGCATTCTCTCAGTAGCTGGGGTGACCAGGTAGCCATTTGGGGAAGAGGCAGGAAATAGAAATGGGGGGCCAATTAGAGGGTGATGTCTCCTGAGAGAAAGAGGCAGGGTGGGCAGCGAAGGTCCTGGCAAAGCTGTGAATCTGCCCTTTTCAGTGGGTGGTCTGCAGGTGGCTTTTTTAGAAGAGGGGCAGAATGCCATCAAAGCAAGACTGCCATGATTAGCCGGGGGCCTGGGCGGGCTGTCTGAGTGGGTGCTGGTGGAGGGCCGGGTTCAGCGGGGCCCTGTGGGGAGCGTGGAGGCTCTGGTCACAGAATGGCTGTGGGAGGCCAGAGAAGAAAGGACGCGGGTAGCCTTTGAAGACCCAGCTCTTGCCTGGGGCTCACTCTGGGGAGAGTGTGTGGAGCGGGGAGCCTGGGAGGCTTGGGGGCCACAGGGGTGTGCAGGCTAGCCGAGGGCTTGAGGGCTGGAGCTGGCCTGGGGGACCTGTCAGGGATGCCACCTCACTGGGCTGCCTGTTGCAGAATCCACACAGGCGACAGACCCTACAAGTGCCCACATCCTGGCTGCGAAAAGGCTTTCACTCAGCTCTCCAACCTCCAGGTGAGTGCCGGCCTGCCTCCGCCAGGTGCACAGCCCCTCCTCCCCAGGGGAGCCTAAGGAGGGGGTGGGGCTGGGGGAGTCCAGCCAGCTCCCGACCCCTGCTGTGCTCCCCGCAGTCTCACCAGCGCCAGCACAACAAGGACAAGCCCTACAAGTGTCCCAACTGCTACCGGGCCTACTCGGACTCCGCCTCCCTGCAGATCCACCTCTCGGCCCATGCCATCAAGCATGCCAAGGCCTACTGCTGCAGCATGTGCGGGCGGGCCTACACCTCGGTGAGTGCGGGGCCCCCGGGAGCCTCTCCCTCTCCCCGCCCTCCTCAGACCTGTACTGACGCTCCCATTTTCCAGACGAGGAAACTGAGGCCGAGAGAAGGGCAGTGACTTCCCAAGATCACAGTGAGTGGCAGAGCCAGGGCTTCTGCTTTCCACTTCTGTTTTCGGCTGCCTCAGGCCGAGCTCTCCCCAGGCAGCCTTTCGCCTGGCTTCTGGAGATGTGGTTTCTTCCAGGCAGTGTGGGGTGGTGGGCGGGGAGGCGCTGGCAACCTGCTCCCCAGAGCCAGGGAGGGAGAAGGACCTTTCCCCACTGGGGAAGCTGCAACGCCCGTCATGCCCACAAGGGGGCACAGTGACCTGGCCCAGAGCCACCGTCATCTCCCAGGAAAGGCCCACACAGGGCCAGAAAGGTGCCAGTCCTCCATCCCTGGATGGGAATTTTCCTAAACAAGGGCCTTTCACACCCAAGAGAGGGAGTCCAAGTGAGTCACTTTTGTGTGTCCTTCTGGCTATGTGTGTCCAAATATTCTGGTTAACAGATGCCCACGTGTACCCAGACTGATCACCAAGCCTCAGTTTCCTCATCTGTAAAATGGAAGAGGTAATAGTTCTTAACTTCTAGGGCTGTTGGCTGGCAGAGTCAGCGCCTGACAGACCTTAGCTAACACAATGATTTATTCACCCAGTGTTTGCTGAACACTTGTGCCAGGCACTTGGGAATCAGGATGAATCAAACAGACATATTCTTTGCCCCCAGGCAGGTTAGAGTCCACTGCTGGAGACAGACATTAAACAAGTAACCACACAAGTGGATATGTAATGACAAATCGTGGTAACTGCTCTAAGCAGGCTTTCTCAACCTCAGCCCGTGTTGACATCTTTGCCGAGGGGGTGCTGTCCTGTGCGTTATAGGATGTTTAGCAACATCCTTGGCCTCTACCCACTAGCAACCCCTCCCTGAAAATGCCTCCAGACTTTGCCAAATGTCCCTGGGCTGGGGGTGGGGGGGAATTGCCTCTGATTGAGAACCACTGCTGTAAAGGAAAAAAGGGAAATGTATGTTTTGAAAGGCAGCTGCAGGGGGGACAAATTGGAGTTGGGGAAGGGAGATGGGTTGGGATAGGTGTATGAGGAAGTATCATTTAGAGGAAGCCTTGAAGGTAATTGGCCAGGTGAGGACGAGTGGAGCGGGAAGGACTTCCCATGCAGGGGAACAGGGAATGCAAACACCCCCGACGTGGAACAGTCGCGGTGTGTTCCAGGAACTGAAGGAAAATTAGGTCACACGAGGCTGTCGGTCCCTGTTAGGGAGCCTGGATGTTTTTCCTGGTGGAGTGGGGACCCATGGGGAGGGGACTGTCCAGGAAGGTAGTTCTGAAAGTTCACTTTGGCTAGAGAGGGGCGCATGGATTGCACCTTCCTATATGCGTCCCCTCTTAGAGGAGGGGCCGCCAGTGGTCACAGCCATGGTTCTTAGAGGGGATATGAACTCTGGGGGGAAGGGGCTGTCACATCTCACCTGGCTTGAGGCCCCACAGAACAAGAATAATTACCTTTTTTTAAAAAAAACATATTAATGGATTGACTTTTAAACTACTTTAATACATAAAAGAAACATTTTAGAAAAGTGAACCCTCGTGTTCCCATCAGCCCCCAGAGCCTGGCATCAGTCTATCCTGCCTTATCCATATCCCTGTTTTTTGAAGTAAAACTGACATCACATTGTTCCATCTGAAAATTTTTCACTTTGTGTCTTTAAACATAAAGACTGCTTTTTTGAACTTAGCCACAGTACCTTTATGATACCTTAAAATGATTCTCCGTAGTCCTTAATATCGTCAAATACCCAGGCGGTATTCACATTTTCATTTGTCTCATGGATGCCATAATTTATAATTTTATTTACTTATAAATTTTATTTTTTAATCAAGATCCAAATAAAATTCTTACATTGCACTGGGTCAATATATCTTTAAACTATTGGTCCTCCACCCCACCTCAACACCACTGCCTTTTTTTTTCTTTGCAATTTACTCATTGAAGAATAGTTTCCTAGTTTGGATTTTGCTGATGACTGCCCTTCGCTGTTGTTTGATAGCGCTTTGCCACCACATTTGAGGGCTTCCTCTGCCGGATTCTGAGCAAGCTGAGGTATGAGGCCAAGGAGTGGCAGGTGGGAACCAGAGCACCACCTTAGTGTGAAAGCCTGTGGGCCTGCAGGTGAGCCTTGGGTCACCTCGCCTACCCAGTCTTGGGTGCCTCAGGTCAGACTTAGCAGAGTCTGTGGCAGTGCTCACGGGATGAGGTGAGCATGCCCAGTTTAAGCTTCCCAAAGTCACCAGTCAGATCCGGCCCCACTTCTTCCCAAAGGAGGATGGAGCATGGGGGTGCAGAGGCTGGGGCTCCCATCACCACCTAGAACGAAATGTAGAGACTAGGGAAGCAGTGGTCCCCTCAACCCTAACTGCTAAGAGCTTTACCCACATCACCATAGCAACCCTTTGAGGTTGTTCCTTCCCCATCCCTGCCTGCAGAGGAGGAAACTGAGGCTTGGAGGGCTAAGATGACTTGTCCAACATTCCACTGCTGAGAAATGGCAGAGCCATGGTCAACTGAGGCCTACCGCTTCGCCCCCACTGGGAGAACCAGCCATATGGGGGCAGCTATGCTCAATCGGACAGGACTCCACTGCAGCCAGTTGGTAGACAGCAGCTGGCCTGGCCCTAGGGAGTTTTAGGTGGGCACTGCTGCGGGGTGAGCCTGGTGCCTGCCAGCTCTCTAGTCAGCACACTGTGGGCTCGGACTCTGGTAAATAAGCCAGCCCCCACTGCTGGCAGAGATGCGGCATCCCTAGAACCAATGCTGATGCCCGTCTGACCCCCCAAAGCTGTGGCTGTCCATCACTAGCCGGCCCACCTACCAAGGAGCCCTCCAGTGGCCGCTTGTGGGAACTGCAGCTCCCCCTGCACCCCTTGCCAGCAGTTGGTTGTAAGTTCTGAATCTCACCCCGCCCACAGGAGACCTACCTGATGAAGCACATGTCCAAACACACGGTGGTGGAGCACCTGGTGAGCCATCACTCGCCCCAGAGGACGGAGTCCCCCGGCATCCCGGTGCGAATTTCCCTCATCTGAGCCGAGGCAAGGCGCCGCCCCGCCCTGCCCACTGGCAGACACAGACCCAGGCAGCACCAGGCCCCGACTCCCTCCAGGGGCCCTCCAGGAACAGCCGAGCTCTCTCACGACCTTCCTGACCTTCCAGAAAGCCTGGGCCGCAGAAGCCCTGCCCGGTCCAGCTCCGGGGGCGGCCAGGCCAACTGCAAGATTCTGGACTGTTCTGGTGGCATCCAAAGACGATCTCAGAGCACTTTGAACCTCTCTGCTGGGTTTTCCTTTTGTTCCCCACCCTTCACTTGCTTCACTGTTCTTTTTTTTTTTTTTTTTTAAGTTTGTTTTGGAAATAACAAAAAAGATATTTATTGGCCAAGAAGTTGGTGCTGCTAAGACCGAGAAATTAAAAGAACCGGACAGATGGACACAGAGAACCAGAGGGCAGCGTGGGACCTTATCTTGCCACGGCCTCAGGTCTTGAGGGGAAGGCTCAAGCCTGGGTTTCTGGACTGCAAAGGGGGCCCCCAGGTGGGAGGGGCAGGAGGCAGCTGGAGTGAGCCGCTTGCCCCTGGGTGCCAGCTCGAGCCTCCAGAGCTGCGCCCTGGGCATCACTGAGCAGAGGGATGTGGCAGCTACCAGGGCTACCCAGTCTTCAGGAGATGAAATGAGAGGGGCCGGGAGGTCCACAGGACCAAAGGGTGCAGTGTTGGCTGGGCTGGGTGCAGGCCCAGGGAAACGGGGTGGGGTGGGCTGGGTAAGACCTGGCACCCCTGCTGCCCTGAAGACCACCCCAGTCTACCTCGGTGCTGGCCAAGAAACCTATTGGCTACCTCTCCCACCATCCCAGACTGTGGGCAGGGGGAGGGAGTGGGCCTGGGGCAAGGACCCCCCTCTCCAGAATTTCCTCCAGATGGGGCAGTGCCCGAGGAGGGGTTACTTGTCTTCCCTGCCATGGAGGGGAATCCCCAGCCCAGGCCCTAAGCCCCTGGGCAGGGAAGGGATCCTCGGGGAGGAGGGTCCCGGGAACAGACCCTGCCCTCAGCTCCCACAGACACACCCCAATCTGAAAGCCATGCGTGTCCGTGTATATAGGAACTATGTACAGAGCCCGGAGAAGCCCCCCTACATCCCCTGGGGAAAAAAAAAAAGAAAACTAGACAGAAACTCATCTATATATTCTGTATCTGGAGTTCCGTTTTGAATATTAACTGTGTTATTTTTATACACTTTTTAAGCCTTAACTCGCCATTGATTTACCAGTTTAACGTCTCCTGGGGTTTCTTTTCCCACGGGGTTCTCTGCCCCGCCCCCACCCCTTTGTTTGACTGGCGTCGTCTGATACTCAGTATTGTAGCTTTTTGTCCGCATGTTACTACCCTGTAAATACGCTGTTATACATACTGTTAACACCCCTTTGCTTTTTTCTATGGGACCTCCAGGCCACCATATTTAGAACTAGTTACCTTATTAAAAAAGAGAAAACAGTCTGTTGGCTTCTCAGTCTGCATCGTGGTGGCAGGGAGGTGAGGGCAGGTGCCCCTCAAGGCTTCAGGAACGAAGTATGCGTTTTATTGAAGGAAAGGGGTGGGGAGCAAAAGAAGTCAAACGTGGGGGAAGACACTAAAGGGGGCAAGAAACAAAGGAATTCCAAACCCTCTGCTCTTTGTATTTCTCTGTTGTGAAGAATAAACTGTACCTGCAGCCGGGTGGTGGCGGTGTGTGGCGTGCTCTGTGCGAGGGTGGGGCTGGGGGGCACCTTTCCACTGCTCCTCTCCCCTCCCCCGCCCTCCCCCAAGACTCGGGGAAGAAGGGAAATGCCCCTTCCTGCGTCCATCACTCGCAGCCAAGGACCATGAGGGCTCAGAGGAGTGAGTTCCCAGTGGTGGCTCATGGCTGAGTCACTTTCTCTCCCACGAGGCGGTTAGCACAGGGCCAGCCTTGATAAACTCTGGGGGAGTTCCTGCATCTCCGTCCTAGGCAATCAAAACAGTGACCCCCTTGGGGAAGATGTGTGTGCAGGGGACTTCTTGGTCTCCTCGATCACTGGACTAGCTGGAGGCTGTGAGGCTGGAGCTGCTGCTGCTGCAGGAGCCCGAGGATGAAGCTGAGTCTGAACAAAGCCAGGTGGAGAGCCGGAGACACATCATTGAGCCCTGAAGCTGTCTTGACCCCAGCACCGTCCTGTTACGTAAGCCAGTAGATCCTCGTTAGGGTTGATCTTTCGTTTTCCTCAGAGTCAGTTGCTAAACGTTTACCACAACACCACTGGCTGACTCTCCAATCAGATTCCTCATTCAGTGAGTTAGGAACAAGTTAGGCGATGGTGGGCACCTGAACGGGAAAATCCTGTATGTGTGTGTGGGGGGGTGGGGGGGGATGCACGGGGTGCTGTGTTGGGCCAGACACAAGCAGAAGGACAAAGGAGGCAGAGAGAAGCGGAGACGGACAGAGGAGACTGAGGGCCAGCCAGTGGCAACCTTAGCTCCTGACTTTGTCTCCACCTTCTGGCCCACTCTAATTTCCTGCTTGTTCTCACATCAGTGAATTTATTTATAAGTTACCGTGTGGCATCGGGTAAGTTAATTAACCTCTCTGTGCCCGATTTTCTCATAGGTAAAATGAGGGAAATAATAGTAACCAATTGATAGGGTGCATATGAGGATTAAATGAACCAATAGATATCTAAGGCTTAGAACTGTGCCTGGTACATAGTAAGTACCCAATAAATGTAATTGTTATTATTTGATGTAGCCCTGATGGATCTATGTCCTTTATGATCAAGGAACCCTGACTAGACAGCTGGTGATGTTTGGGAATTTTGGGGGGTGACATCCGAGCTGGCATGGTAGGTGGGATGGCTGGACAGGTGAAGATTTTGCATGTAGCAGTGACACTCGGGGGACTGGGAGTCTGATTTTCACCGGCTCACCTGGAAGCCCTCAGGAGCTTACCCGGTCCCTGAGGGTCCCAGCGTGGGTGCCGAGGATACTGTTGATTAACAGGGACACTGATGGAAGCAGCGGCAGGAGCTTATCCCCTGTTTTTCCTGCTGCTGCCCTGAGCCTCTCTACACCTGAGCCTGCCCCACCCCCACCCTGGGGCTCTGGGCAAGACAAAGGAGGTCCTCCACTCTATTCTGCTGTTTACCCCTCCCCCTCCTCAGGAAGGTCTCCACCCACAGCATGAGGCTCCCCTAGCCCAGCACCTGGAAACCCCTGACTCGAGCCATCACTTCCTCTTTAAAACAGGAAATGGCTGTCCTTTGGCGACTCCTTTGCTCTCCACGAACTTTTTCTGCAGCATCACAACCCCTGCCAGGAGGGTGATTGGCATCCCCACTTTACATATGAGAAAACTGAGACTCAGCAAGGGTAAGGAACTAGTCCACAGCCACACACAGAGTCAGAAGAGGAGCAGATTTCCATCCAGATCTTACTGGCCTGAGCTCAGGTCTCTGCTGGCCCAGGGCTCAGTGTGTGTGGCCCTTGGTGAATGATGCAGGCAGTGTAAGGTGGAGGACAGTCTCCCACCAGAGGAAGGGATGTCAGCCTATAGCCATCAAGCAATAACCTGTTCTTAGGCACACCTAGCCTGTTCTTAGCTCTAACCCAGAGTCCAAAGGGTCTTCTGGGTTCTGCTAATCTAGTTTAGTTAGGCAGGAGACACTGGGACCTTGGAACTGCTTGGGAGAGGGGAGATATCTCTTACATTAGCAACAACTGGAAGTGTTTGTAAAAACTGTTACTATGTGAAAACCATCACAGTTGGCTTATAGCCAGAATTGCTGCCCTACCTGAAAATAGTGGAGCCTGTTAAAAATGCAAGGTCTATGAGAACACTACACAAACGGGTCAGAAGACCTGGAGGTAAGTCCCACCCTCTCCGGGCCTCCGTTTTTCAACTGTCAGACAATATCTCAGGGACTTCCAGCAGATAACTTCCCCGCAGCTATTTCCCGGAGGGAACCACCTTTCCTGGAGAGCCTGATGACTTCAGGCTTCTGTTCAGAACGTTGTGTCTTTCCCTATTGAGGATGAAGAGTCTGGACAGCAGCCACGGATGAGGAAATTTATTTCCCAGACACCGTGGCCAAACAGCCATATGGGTCCCATGGCGAGGAAATGTCATTTTTATGGACTTGGATTCTCTAGGAGAAAGGGCCATAGGACACTTGGGAATAATGTATTTTATTATCATATTACTTAAATATGTACACACTTTGCTGAGGGCGGCGGAGGTGAACCGGATGCCACTGTGTTTCTCTATCTGGGGCTCCTGCCCAGTGGCAGCTCTATTGGACCTGAGGGCCAGTCCTTGCTTTCCAGCTGCTGACCTCACAGACTGACTCACAGATTCTCTGGGTCCTTACGTAGTTATGTTCCCTTTGTGAGCCTCAGTCCCATTAAAAAAAGTGGGGGGATATGGGGAAGGGGCTAAAACGTCTCTTCGGGGGCCTCCACTGAACTCAGTAAGGTCAGAGGTGACAGGTTTCCAGGCAGCTGGCAGTATCTGGGTCGCTGTGAAAAGTCAGGGAAGGGATGGATCGCCCGCCTCGGGGAGGCGCTCTCCAAAGGCCGGGCCTCCTCCTGCCACCCCGGGCGGTGGGGGGTAGTATTCACGCAGTCTTCCCGCCACCCCACCCCACCCCCCGCCGTGCCACGCTGCTTCCAGAAGGGCCCCCGCCGGCGTTCGGGCCTCCAGGCCGAGGGCGTCTCTAGCCGCGCAGCAGGGCGTACTCCTTGGGCGCCCAGAGCAGTTGGGGGCGGCGAATCTCGGCCCGGTGGCCGACGTCGGAGCTCCAGCAGAACTCAGGCGACAGCAGCTTGGCGGGCTTGTGCAGCCAGAAGGACTTGTTGAGGTGGCTCTCGTCGTGCCAGCGCGCCTCCAGGCCGCGCGCGCGCGGTCCCGTCGCAGGCCCCGCACGCAGTAGGCCGTCAGCTGCCGCAGAGCCGCCACGCTGCCCCCGAACACGGCCGCGTGGTAGCAGAAGTCGCCCTCGCTCGGGCCCAGCGCGGCGGCCGAGCGCGCGTCCCGCTCGAAGGGCAGCAGCCGCCTCCGCCAACGGTAGTGTCAGACGAGCAGCTGCGCCACCGACTCGGCCAGTGCCTCGGACCCGAAAGTCCCGCTGAAGTGCTGGTCCACGTCCGCGCAGCGCAAGCAACGCGCCTCGGGGCCCAGCCGCCCGCCCAGCGCCGCGTGCAGCGCGCGCATGCGCAACATGGACACGTTCTGCCAGCGCAGCCGGCGGCCCGGGCCCAGCCGTACGCGGGGCACGGCGGCCGGGCCCTCGGTGAACACGTAGTACACCACGCGCTGGCCCACCATGAAGTGCTGCTCAGCCGTCTTCAGGAAGTGCGCCAGGTACTTCTCCAGGTATCTGTCGGGCGGGGCGGGGCCGTCTTGAGTAAGCCGGGCCTCAGCGCACTCCGCCATCCGCGGAGACGTCTGGCTTCTGAGGCCTCACTCGTCCGTACTTGTGCCCCTGCAACCCCAATCCCTGGAACTCCAAAACTGTCCAGCCCTGGAATCGTCCGAGGTGGATTAAAAATAATTACCCATTGTTTGCCACCCCTGCCCGGAGAGGCCCTTTGTTCCCCGCTTGAAGGCGGCTCTCTCCCTGACCGCTTCGATCAATAGAGTCCCGAGGAAGGGATGCTGTGCTGGCCCTTGGGAGGACCGGCTCGTTAGCCTTTGTCTCTTTAGAGCTCTGACCCTTCGCTTAAGAAGTCCCAGAGCTCAGGGCTTCCCTGGTGGCACAGTGGTTAGGAGTCCGCCTGCCAATGGAGGGCACACAGGTTCGAGCCTTGGTCCGGGATGATACCACATGCCCCGGAGCAACTAAGGCCGTGCGCCACGACTACTGAGCCTGCGCTCTAGAGCCCGCGAGCCGCAACTACTGAGCCCGAGCGCCGCAACTAAACCCCACGCGCCTAGAGCTCGTGCTCTGCAACAAGAGAAGCCACTGCAATGAGAAGCCTGCGCACTGCAACGAATCGCGGCAACTAGAGAAAGCCTGTGGGCAGCAACGAACACCCAACGCAGCCAAAAATAAATAAAAATAAGTAAATTAAAAAAAAAAAGTATCAGAACTCAGATGCTGCCACGAAGTGAGGGAGACCAGCCTAGCCACGGAGAGAGGCGCCCGCCAGTCATCCACAGGACTTTTGGGAGCAGGGAGGGGCCCCCTGCTACTGAGCCCTGTCAGAATTCCTGAGCCACAAAATCACGAGCTGTGGTAGTAATGGACTGTTTTCAGTCACTGAGTTTGTGGTGATTCCTTACATAGGTAACCGGGACGTTCAGAATACTGGAAACTTTGTGTGAACAGGCCTTGGGATCCCAGGCTTCTAAAATAATCGAACTAATGCCTGATATTTTGGAACATTTGTCATGTGGCAGATAGTGTTCAAAGTAACGTGCATTATCTCATTTAATCCTCACCATTATTAGCTCCATCTCTCAGGTGAGGAAACTGAATCTCAAAGAGCTTCAGTAACTTGTGCAAGCAAGCATGCACATAGCTGGTAAGTGAAAGCCAGGATTTGAACCCAGCTTGGCACTGGAGCCTGTACTTTTACCTGCGCTTGCTCTATTCCGGGTGGAACTGTGAGAAACTGGAATCAGAGACCTTGGAAGCCTCAGCATCCCAGGGTGTTGGACTCATAGATCCTTGGAACTCAGGACCTCAGGACCCTGGAATTTCTGGACTCAAGAGACTCTGACCCCTAGGGCTGGTGCAGGAACACCCTACTCAGCATTCAGAGCAGAAGTGGGAGCGCCAAGGCCCTGGAGAGGCCAGCAGTCCTGTTTGACCCCAGCCTCTCAGGGGCCCTCCTGGCTTTCCCTCCCTTCTAGAGTGAAAGGGACGGAGTTGGAGGAGCCCTGAGCAGTTGCCTGGGGCACAGGTCCCCAACCCCCCGGGCAGCGGACCAGGCCTCACAGCAGGAGGTGAGCGTCAGATGAGTGAGCAAAGCTTCATCTGCCCCCATCGCTTGCATTACCACCTGAACCATCCCCTCCCCCCTCTCCCAACCCCTGGTCCGTGGAAAAATTGTCTTCCATGAAGCTGGTCCCTGGTGCCAAAAAGGTTGGTGACCGCTGGTCTGGGGTCTCTGAAGACAGAATTCCTTCCCCAGGCTTTTGGATATCTTTTCCTGGAGGCAGAGCTCTCAGTGCCTTCCCAAAGCAGCCTGTTCCATTATTAGAAACTCTTCCTTAAGTTGCCTTGAACTCTATCTCTCTGTACCTTAGGATTGTAGGATCTGATTGCCACTCTAAGCCAGGAGTCCCATTTGCATCACTACTGGAAAGTGAATACCAGTTTGGACACCCTGACATCCATAATGGGGAGATGGGCAGGTCAGCCCCCTGAGGTTTCTTCTCCACCTCCCACTCTGGGTTCCTTGTCCATACCTGGGGGCCCCTTAGTTCCTCGATTGGCCTCCTCTCCTGTCGTGATTCTGTCTTCCCCGCTCCTCAGTCACTTGCCCCCATGGCCTCTCCCTCGACTTGGTCATCATCAGTCTGCCCCCCACCCCAAGTTGCGGCTTCACCCGTCCCACTGTCTGAGCCCCCGTCCTTCCAGCCCACTTCCTGTGATATCACCCCCAACAGTACTTCCTCACTGACTCCTCTGGTCTGCTGACCCTACCACTCTCCGCATCCTCCTTTCTTCACATCCCTCTTTATCCAGCCCAGATTCTCTCCCTCGCAAAAGCCCTCAGCTCCCCAGCCCCTCTTCCGCCTTCAGACTTTCTTGGCGAACCTCCCCCCGCCCCGCCCTTTCTGTGTGCCTGCACCTGAGCCGCTGACCTCCACAGACGCTTCTGCAGCTGGGCCATCCCCTCTGTTTACCCAGGTCTCACCTCCTCTCACCTGAAAGACGCCATCATTTTCTCACCGCAAACCCAAGCCCTCCAGGTGATCAGCCCCAGGCCCTGGGCAGGTTCCTTCCAGGTTGTGATGCTGAGCCCTTGGCTGCCTGGGCTGGGTGGACTCCGGGGAGGAGGGGAAGGGAAAGGATGGTCCTGCCCTCATGCTGGGAGTCTGGGACAAGGGGTGTTGTCTTTGCTTCTCGCTTTATCCTGGGATCCTAAAGCCCAGGAGAATGGGGTGCTCCACCCCTACATCACGTGCACACCCCCTCCCACTCCCTGCTTGGATAGCACCGCTCCCCTCCCCGGGCCTTACCTGCCTACAGCAAAGACAGTCAGACCAATGGTGAGGTTCTGTACAGCCTCTTGCTGGGCCACATCTGGGTCAAAGGTGCCATCCCAAATAATGGGGGCCCCCCAGCAGGTACAGGTCAGGACTTCAGGCCGGGCCCTGGCCAGGGCAGGGATGGAGAGAGAGGTCCATTCATCTTCCTGCTTGCTGCATGGTCACCGCCACCTCCGCAGTCCTGGGCCCTAGGGACCCACAGATGGGTCACACCCAGGCCCTGCCCCTAGAAATCTCTTCCCAGATCCAGCAGAGTAGGGGGAGATGTGTTACCTGATGGGGCCCCTGGGTAGAGTGCCTAGCCCTGCCAGGGTGGGGGATGTGAGGAGGGCAGGAACGCTGGGGCAGAGCTCTGTAGGGTGTGTGGGTGTCCTCGGAATGGGCGAGATGGCAGCTCCTTACCAAGGATGCAGGGGACCTGTGAAGTTGTCTCTCAGCAGGGGCATTCTGGCCAAAGGGCAGATCCCCATGGGTGTGAGGACTCCCAGGTGCCTGTGGGGTGGGAGCATCAGTGAGGGGCATGCTGGCCTGCCCAGGAGCCCTGTCGCTTTGCTCCTTACAAGGAAGGAGAGCCCGCAAGGACGCTTGTGCGGGCCATGACAGGTGCCACTCTCCATCCCTCAAGGAGGCACTTGGAAAGAACCACTTCAACCCTGCCCTGCTGGTCCCATCGCAAGTGCTGGGGGAAGGGGGTTGTACCTGACTACAGGGAGCCCGTGCAGGAGCAGCCCTAAGAGGCCAAGTGCAGATAGGATCAGAAGATTCTCTTCCAGGCCCTGGGGGGTGGGGAGGGGGGGTCAGCAACTCATTTCTGCATATATTTTTATACACACACACACATATATATGAAAAATGAGGTAATTCAGTGTTCCATTTATTTGTTCGCTTTAATATGAATGTATTATTCTGTTCACTTGGCACAGACATTCAGAGGTACAAAAGAGTATAGACAGTGCAGTCCTTCCTGTTCCCAGCCACGGCCACCCAGTTCCCCTGCAAGGGGATAGTTTATGCACATACAGGCAAATATAAATATGGTAGCAAATTCTCCCTCCTTTCCCTCTGTCCCTTCCTCTGATTTTCTCCCACAAATGGTAGCACAGTGATACGCTGTTCTCCACCTTGCATTTTCCGCTGACCATTATGTCCTTGAGGTTGTTCCACCTCAGTACGTGAAGCGCTTCCTCGCCCTTTTTTCCAGCTGCCTAATATGCCATTGACTGGAGGTGGCATCATTTACTTGACCAGGTCCCTTGTGATGAGCATTTAGATGTATAACATTTTGCTTTTCCTGGCAGCAAACCTGGGGGACAGTAAGTTAGGGGTTGGGGCACTTAGCCTGGGTAGGATTGACCTCGGACAGGGGAGAGTCTGGGAGGGGATGCAGGGAGGTTTGTGGCTCGGTGGCTGGGATTTGAGAGCGTCTGGGGCTTAGGGATGAGTTGCTGGGCTGCCCGGAGGGCCGGCTGTGGTCAGGGACCACGTGTCTATGGCGGCTCCAGTCACAGGGCCGGGTCCCTCCAGCAGAGCTCAGCGACCCCACTGCTGGCTCAGAGGAGGTGGACTTTGGGATTTGTGCCTGGTTGCTTGTTTTCCAGAAGGGCCCTACAAGTTGAGAATTTTAATAAGCTCCTCTCGGGGGGTCTCCTCCAACTCTCCTCAGCCCTTCTGGGTGCTGGTGTCTCTAGACAGACAGGACCCATATGGTGAAAGCCTGGCCACTGGGGCCAGACCCCCAGGTTCGAATCCCAGGCCACCACTTCTTAGCTGTCTGACCTTGGGCAAGGTTCTGGGCCTCTGCACTTTAGTCTCCTTGTCTAGAAATGCAGATAATAAGAATACATACCTTAGAGAGCTGCGATGGATATTGAGTTAATACCTATAAGTGATTAGAACAAGGCCTTGCACACAGGAAAAGGTCAGTAAGCTTTAGCTATTGTTGATTATCATTAGTAGTAGTATTCCTAAACAAGCCCTCAGGATTCTCTGCACAGCCTCCCAGCTCCCCTCCCTGCCCCTATGAGTCCTTCCAAAATCTGCCTCCTCTGGTCTCTTTCAAGAAGCCTGCCTGATCAGACCCTCCCGCCCCTGCCTTTTCTGCTACCCCAGCTCACCGTTCCTCAGCAGGCGTATCCGGTAAATAGCTCAGAGGGGCACCTTGCGGTTGTGTGTGTACGTATCTGCCTGTGCATCTCAGGGTAGACACCCCTTCTGTTCAGCTGGTGAAACCTGGGTGCACTGACCCCTCCCTCTGCCTCGCCCACTGTCAGTCCCCAGGAGTGGGTGGTTGGCTTGGCCTCCTTGATCTCCGCCCCCCTCTGCCCCTCCTATTTCTCCGGCCCCCACAGTGATCCTGCCTGCTCATCCCCCACCAGGACCATTGCAGCAGCGACCTCCCTGCTCCCAGTCACTCCTGACACAGCCCCCAGAGTCAGCTCATAAAATACCACCTGCCTTAACTGTCCATGTCACATGAACAGGGAAATCCTCGAAGGGGAAATGCATTTAGTAGGCAAACATATGGAAAACTGTTCACCCTCACCAGTAATCAAAGACTTATAGATTAGAACTAGGTGGGATGTTTTGCCTATAAAATGAGCACTTTTTAAAAAGAAAGAAATGAAAATAGCCACACTGGGAGAATACAGCGAGACAGGCACTCTTACACCTGCTGGTGGGATGTAAATTGCTGCAGCTTTTTTGGAAAGCTACTTAGCTGTGGGAATTGAAGCTTTCAATAGTCATCCCATTTAATCCAATCACTGCAACTTCTGGGAATCTGTTCAAAGGAGATCATCTTCAGCATGGGAAAAGTTTATGCATCAAGATGTTCACCAGCTTCTGCTCATTCATGCGTTCAGCCTGTACTTATTGGTCACAAGCTCAGAATCAAGCACTGTGCTAGGTCAAGGATTCAGAGGTGAGCGAGACACAGACCTTGTCTTTAAGGGAGCCGGGTCAGGAAGATATGGGTGGCCAGGAAGGGAGGGGAATGGGGTCACATGACAGACTGCAAACAGATGAATGGAACACAGCACAGCAAGGCTGTGATTCGTGTAAATACAAGATACCATTATCTTGCAAATGGCAAGATACCATTGGGGAGAAGTCAGGGAGGCTTCCTGGAGGAGGTGACCCTTAAGCTAGGAGCTGAAGAACTAAAAGTTATCCACACAAAGAAGGCAGTGGGGCTTCCCTGGTGGCGCAGTGGTTGAGAATCCGCCTGCCGATGCAAAAAAAGAAGGCAGTGGAGGGGAAAGGGAGGTCCATGAAAAAGAAACAGCACTGTGTAAAAGTGACGAGGTGAGAGTGCTTGGAAAATACGGGGAACTGCAGGCCTGCCGCAGGGGCGGGGTATAGGGTGTGGATAGGAAGTGATAAGAGTTGAGGCTGGAGATAAGCCTGAGCCAGGTAACCCAGGGCCCACATTCCAGGATAAGGGGTTTGGACTTCATCTTGAAGGCCGTGGGGAGCCCTGAAAGCTCTTTCCTTCAGGGAGTGATGCTGTCACATTTTTACTTGGAAGATACTCCAGCTGAACTGTTGAGCCTGGACATGGGGCAGGGACCAGGTGGAGGCAGGAAGACAGGTGAGTGTTGGCAGTGGGTTGGGGAGGAGTAGGTGATGACTGGCTGTCAAGGAGGTTGATGGGCAGGACTTGGTCACTGATGAGAGGGACAGGGCTGGGGGACCAGGAAAGGAGATGGTGGCTGATAGTCCGGTTGGGGGTAAGAAGCTGGAGCTCAGAAGGCAGGCAGGCTTGGGAGAGAGTTCTGGGATTCAGCAGGAGGGCAGGGACGCTGTGGAAGAGGGAGAGAGCAGAGGAAGGAGAGCCAGGGCCCAGGCACCCACCGAGGACACGGTTGGGGACGGGCAGGGGACTGAGTGAGCAGAGGAGGCAGTGGAGGCTGGGGTGGTGGTGGTGGAAGCGGCTCTTTCCGGAAGTTTGGCTGTAAAAGGAAAGGGAGAGGATGGTCACTGGAGGAGCTGAGGGCCTGGGATTGATGGCGGTGCGTGTGTTTCTTTCACACAGGGAGACTTGAGCTTGGTTGAACGTGGGCTGGAGGGCACCAGTGGAGAAGGCATTGTGCTGCCTTCTCAGATGCAACTGAAAAAGGCCCCAGCGTCCAGCCGAAGGGACTGGCTAAATAAACTTTTTATGAAGAGTCTGCAGTCACATGGAAAAAACTTGCACAAGAACCGTGAATGAAGAAAGCAGGATCTAAAATTGATGGGCACTGTGGTTACAATCTAGCAATGAAAACATGCCCGAGCGAATAAGACTGGAAGGAAAAACTTAAGTGACTGTGTAATAAGTTACGGGAGGGCTGTTCCCCTTTATTTGTGCCCCCAGTTGTCCGTAATGTGCTTTTATTGCTTTTTTAATGAAGGAAAAATACAGAGTTAGCCATTTAGGAAAAACAAGTGTTTTTAAGCCTTTCTAGTGACTGCAAGGTGAAGTCCACCTCTCTTAGCCCTGCCTGAGGAGCCTGCAAAATCATTTCAAGCACTCACACCAGACCCAACTTTCCCACCTCTAGAAACGGAGACTTCACAGTGGGCAGGCCAAGGATGCTCTCCTAGCATTGCTGGAAAAAGCAAATGGAGATAAACAACCCCACTGTTCGTCCTTAGGGAGTTGGATGAATGAATTATGCATTTCTATACAATGGAAAGCAGCGTGGCCACTGAAAAGGATGAGTAGATTTATATGTGCTCTCGGGAAAAGGGCCTAAAGAATCAAGTGGAAGAGGAAGTAACAACTGTACATAGAGGCTGGCTGCGCTTCTGTGAGGGGGGAAGCCCCTCTACCTGTGTACCTGTGCATTTACAGACGTGTTTCTATGTTGTTTTATAAAAACGTAGGAAAGAATCTGAACAGCATTGCGCAATAGAAATATAATGTGAGCCAGGAACGTAAATTAAAATTTTCTAGTAGTAGCCATGTTAAAAAAGTGAAAAGAAACAACCGAAATTTTTAGTATTTTATTTTAACCTAATAGATCATTTCAATATGTAACCCCAAATATCATTTCAATATGTAATCGATATAAAAATTATTGAGATATTTTACAGTTGCTCCTGGAAGCGAGACTGCCCCCCCGGAGGGACGGCATGGGAGGTGCTGGGGCAGGAGAAGGCTGCAGCGGAGCTCTCTCTGCCCTCCCTGCCATCTGACCCTCTTAGCCGGCCCCTCACAACTAGGGCAGCCATGCAGAGTTGTCCCCAAGTGGTCCAGGTGGGCTCCAGCTGTCAGTCCTGGGAGGGTGCTGACACCCAGGCCTGCAACAGGCTCCTGCCGCCCCCTCCCATGGCCCAGCCAGGGAGCCCCTAGTCCACAGAGGCACCTGCCTGACCCATTCCTTCCAGTTCCTTGCTCTGATATTTTCAAAAGGGTCCCCTCCCCTCCACCCCGCTTCCACCTGCAGAAGGTGGTCCCACAAGGTGGCCTCATGTCCTGCTCCTGTACTCTCCTTGCTTTCAGGAAGAGGTTGAAGATCAGTCATTAGTTCCTAAGTGGGAACAAGTTTGCAATCCTGGACAGTCAATCCCAGTTGGAATAGAGGGCTCACAGTTGCAGTGGAAGGTGCGCCCCAAAGTCTGTTCTCTGCTCACCGAGGGGGCTCAGAGTTTAGGGCAGCAGGAGGAGTCGCCGAGCTCTTCACGGGCACGAGATCTCCCAGGATGCAGCCTCCCCCCACCCCACCACCCATTCCTTGGACCGTCTGTACCCCTTGGGCGATGTCCTCCAGTCACCTTCTCCCAGGACCTATATGGCTCAGCTGGTTCTCAGCAGGCCAGCCTTGGTGCCTCCTCCTTGACTGTTCTGGCCACCAGGCTGGACTCCTCTCGGGACAGCTGTCCCGCCTCATCTTCCCCCTGCTACTGGCAGCGTCCCCCCCCTCACCTGAGTCCTTGCCATGACAGGAAGCTGGTGGGACAGCCTGCCAAGAACCTTCTCAGCTCAGAGCCAGGGAAGAAATGACCCATTCTTGGTGACTGGGGCCAAGCAGTTTCAAGCCATCTGCCAGAAACCACAGCCACAGGAGCAAGCAGGGATGAACTACCCGGAGAGGAGCCCCCTGGGGCCAATCACCTGGAAGAGGGTGGATGGAAGGCCAGCTCTGGTTGGCCAGAGGTGCTGAGACATTCTGTACTGACTCTTCCTCCCCAGGGCTCCTCGTGCCCCTCTTCAGTGTCGTGGTCCTCGGGCCAGACTGTGGTGTTTGCCACCCAGGGAGAACCTTGTTCTGCGCGGACCTTCAGCCAGATCTCAAGGGCGCCGGTCACCTGAGTGTGACCTTGGACAGTTCACCTTGAGGAGCCCTTGATCTCTTCAGTAAAACAGGTACGTGCACCAGTCACCCAGGACAGGGTAAGAGCCACACAAGGTAGTTACATGGAAAAGTTCTGGAAAGCTTGCACTAGGCAGGGTTTTTTTAAAGTGCAGGTTATGATCTATTAGAGGGCCATGAAATCAATCTTATGGATCATGACTGAGATTTTAAAAATATGAACAGGAAGGGAATTGAAAATATCAGAATGTATTGTACATCAGGGTAGGTATTGTTTTGTGATTGTTTTGTTTCAGTTATATATATTCAAGTACATACATGAGGGTGGGAAAATTTTTTTAAACTGTCGGTCATGATCAAAAAAGTTTTGCAAAATTCTGTGTAAGGTGTAACTCTCAGGAGCAAACGCGTGTTGAAGGAGGCATCCTTCAAACTGGGGCCTTTCACCCCGAGTGAAGAAACGGCACTGATACTCACCTGTGTCAGTCAGCCCTGCAAATCCACCATATCCTCTTTCAGGGCTTTTAGTTCCCTTCTCCACCACACACATAAGGACAAACTCAGTTTGGGCCCGACATTGTCCTCCAGTAAGGGAAAGTGGAGGTCCAGCGTGGACTCGCTGAGCTGCACGGGCCACGGTGGGCCGGCCCGCCTGGCCTGGAGAGGGGAGGGCAGCGCAGGGGGCTCCCTAGGCGCCCTCTCCACCAGGCACCTTCCCCGACTTCCCCGAGGTTCTGAGGTCCTTGCCCCCTGCCACTCCCCCTCGGCCCAGGGTCCTGCACTGGCCTCTGTCCTGTCGCCATTCCCGACCTCCGGGACCACCAGACTTTCCAGTCCTGGCTCCACCCTCTGAGTCGGCCACTAACCAGTTTTGTTTCTCCTCTTCCTCCGGGTAGTGGCTACATTTTAAAAGGCCTTCCAGAGAGTTCTCGTCCAGATATGGGTACTGGCTCTTAAAAGGTCCCTGCTTATCTCCCCGGGCCCTGCCGTTACAGCATGTCACAGACTGAGTGAACGGTGAGCGGTCTGCGCCTGGAAGGCCCTTCTTCTTTATTCGAGGCTTAGGCGTCACCTCCTTGAGGCAGAGACTCTCCTAATAGTTTGCTATTGCAGCATCCAGAAAGCGCTGAGGGGTCGAGTGAGCCAAAGCCACCTCAAGGGCAGTTCTGGATGGGGCGCTGCAGCCAGCCACCACAGGTGTCTGCGGCGGAGGGAAGGGTCTGGGCTCTGCCTCAGGTGTGCCAGATATCCCTGGCCCAACAGCATCGTGTCTCCCTGGTGGCAGTGCTGGGTAGGGGGGCTCAGAGTTGAAGGGGCCCTGGACCTCGCACTCCAGGGGACACCCATGTGAAGAACAGAGGTGGGATCTGCTTTTCTCATGTGGACTGGGACCAAGGGCACCCTCAAAGGACCCAGCCCCAGCGAAGCGTGGAGGATATGCTATCCAGTTAAGGTGGTCATCCCTCCCCCAACCCAGGGACCCACCCCTCTCCTGACAGATGAAAAGTAGCTATTCAGGACCACAGAAGGCATCCCCAGGGGAGAAAGGCACAGAAGGAACAGATTTTATGGATTTATTTTTAAAAAACAAAAAGGTTAAAAAAGTCCTTCATTTCCAACCCTGCCTGGGGGTGTGAGTGTGTGAGTGGGGAATAGAACAAGCTCAGAAGGGCACCCACCCTTCCCCCAGGGAGAGTCCCACTCCCCCCAGGAGTCTGCAGAGGCCCGGGCAAGTCAGAGGCAGGCCCTCGCCCTTCCTGCCCCGCCTCCTCCACGGGCAGCTCAGACCACTGCCAGCAAGTTCCAGAGGCAGAGAAGCGTGGGACCCGAGGCCGAAGGCTGCCTTCTTCACCTCAGCGGTGGTCACTCCAGCTCTTCTGCCCTTGGATGTTCCCAGGGCCCCACCGCTGGGCTCCCAGGGCGGGCGGGCGGGCAGACGGGGAGGCGCGGCCTGGCCCAGCCCACCAGCAGCTTCCTCAGTGCCGCCTGTGACACAGCAGGGCAGTCAGGGGGACGTCACAGTGCGGGAAGGGGCTGCAGAGACACCTCGGCCATCTGGAAAGGAAAATCTCCCACTACTCTTCATCGCTTTCTGATCGTGCCTCTCTGTGCTGAGGCGGCCCTTCTTTGCTATTCCCCATCCTGAGGCTGAGTGGAGTCCAGGACAAAGCACTAAGTGGCTGTTTGCTACAAAACACCTGGAGATACCAGAGGGTGGCTCTCGGCCTGTCAGTCCAGGCTCCCACACGGTCACACAGTCACACACACAGCGTTAAGGCGTCTGTGCCAGCAGGCGTGGCCAAACTGGGCCCAGCTTCTCTCCCTCCACCTGTAGAGGGTGAGGGGGGAGAACCCTTCTGGCTGCTTCAGAAACAGGCTGCAGTGGGAGAAGCTGGCAGCGGGAAGAGTTAGCTGGGCCCGGAGAAATAAGTGGAGGAAGGCAGGCAAGGGCTTCCGAGGCCTCTAGGCAGGCCTGACGGCTGCCCTTGGAAGTAACCCAACTCAGGTTGGGAGCCCTGACCGTATACCCCCTGGAAAATGGGGGACAGAGGGAGGGGAAGAGAGCGGGGCTAGCGCAGTGGGACTTCGGAGGAAGCAGTGCTATCAATATGTACAAGCATAAAGCCCCGTCTTCCGCGCCGCCCGCCTCTCCGCCCCTCCCACAGAAAGGCCCCTGAGGGCCAGAGGAGGGCCCCCAGGAGTGTCCGCTGGCTCTGCTCAGTCGGGAGGAAGAGCCCGGGGCCCGGCCAGCCCTAGGAGTCCTTGAGCATGCTGATGCGCGCGTAGATCTTGAGGGCGGGCCCCAGCTTGATGTTCATGGCGCTCATCAGGTGGTCCTCCTTGAGCAGCAGCAGAGCTTGCCCGTCGATTTCCTGGGCACGGAATTCCTCTGCTATCTCCTGGCAGCCTGAGGGGACATGACCAAAGACAGTATCAATGAGAGCTACCAGCGGTCACGCTTGGCAGTCACTGCCTTCAGATGCATCATCTCACTTGATCCTCGTGACCACACCTCGAGGGAGGTGTTGCTGTTCTTATTCTACAGCTTGAGAGAGGCTGAGTGACTTACCCAAGGTAGCCAGACTCTAAGGCGGTCCTGTGACCCGACACCTCCTTGTTCAACCCCCCCACCCCCCGCCAGTGAACTGGGCCGACCCCGGAGATCAGTACAGGGTTGTGGAAGTGACAGCATGGGATTTCCCAGGCTGGATCACAAAGGGCGCGGCAGCCTCACCTTGGTCTTCTGGATAATTTATTTTGGAACATGCCAACCACCGTGTCGTGAGGACACTCAAGCAGCCCTCTGGAGCAGCCCACTTGGAGAGGAACTGAGGCCTCTTGCCCAGAGCCAGCTCCCCGTTGCCATGTGAGCGCAGCACCTTGGAAGGGGGTCCTCCAGCTCCAAGCCCTCAGAAACTGCAGCTCTGGCTGCTATCGTGACTGAGCCCTTGAAAGATAACTCCGTGCCCAGCTAAGCCGCTCCACAGAACTCTCGAGGTAAGAAGTGATTACTGTTTGAAGCCACTAGTCTTGGAGTAATCTGTTTCACAGCAGTACGTAACCAATGCAGATCTGGGTACTTGGAAGATGGGTGCTGCCATCACCACACCTTCACCACGCGGGCGTGGCCTTGGACTTGGCAGCAGGCCGGAGCTGGAGGGACTTTGAGGAGAGCGGCAGTGAAGGTCTAAGGTTCCCTGAGAGACGGGAGTGAGAAGCCTGATGGTCTTGGAGGAAACTGCTGGAGAGGCTTAAAGGAACGTGAGGAAACTTGCTGGAAATTGGAAGAAAAGGGATCCTTGTTATGAAATAGTAGAAAATTTAGCAACACTGTTGCTGGTGGTAACCCCGTGGGCATGAGACGCCTACTGAACGTTGCTTGGGCTCAGGAGACCTCAGGCAGACTGCTGCAGGTGCCACCTGGCCTCCCACCGCGGCCGTGGGAAACGCGAGGAGGGACGAGGTCGAGGAAAACGAGAACAGGAAGGAGCCTGGATTTGCTGATTTTGAAACTCCTAAGCCTCTCCAGATGGCAAATGATGCTAAAATTAAGAAATGGTTTCTAGGCAAAGACCAAATCCAGGACACAGTCAAAAAGACACAGTCTAAAGACAAAACTGCGGGGGTGACTTAAATCTTTTGTTAAGACCGCAGAAAGCTCTAAGGTGCCGCCTCAGAGAACTGTTGGATCAAACGCTCTCTCAGGATTTTATGGGCGTGCCTCACAGAGCCTCTCCATTCAACGGCCCAGCTCCTCAGACTGTTAAGGGCACTGTCCCTCGGCTTCAGAAGAAACCTAATGTGGAGTAAGGCTTGTCTTGAAGACATTGTTGGATAACATTCATAAAAAGCCCACAAAGAGTAAGAGAGAATCGTCTGGCAGAAACACTGCTCACATGGACGGAAAGGATCAGAGGTAATGTGAAATAAAAGCAGCAGGAAGCAGGCTGAGAAAACAACTCCACAGGCTGCCTTTCATGGGAAAGGAAGGATGACTCAGGGTGGAACCAAGAGCGAAAGAGAATCACTCCGGGCTTTGAGTCCTAACCAAGGAAATGCCAACACATGCACTGGTATGGACTGGTGACTCCTGTAGCCTCCTGTGTTCTCCCTTCTTGAACGGGGCATCCTGAATGGGCACGTCTACCGTGGTTACCCGATGCCCATCCCACCATATCCTAGGTTTGTGGAGGGAAGTGGATAACCCGTTCCTCGTTCCCAGGTCTGCAGATTGAGAGGAATCATCCCTGAGGAGCTGGACCCAGTGAGCCTCATCCGTGCCTGGACCTGTGTTAGATGCTGAGATCCTGGACCTCGAACCTCCGCTGTAATGGGATGAGACTTGTGGGGCCTCGGGTAGGGGTGAGGGTATTTTGCATGAGGGAGGAACATGAATCACTGGGGTGAACTATGGGAGTAGCCGGCCTCCAAGTAGCTCCCAATAATCCTTGCTTCCCTTTCATGCTTTCATGAGTCCCTCACAATGAATGGGGTGACCTGTGTGGTCAGCAAGATATTGTTGAAGTGACAGAATGTGATTTCTGAGGCTAGATCGTAAAGGGCACGGTGGGTGGCTTCCACCTTGCTCTCTTGGATCACCCCCTGGGGGGACAACTGGCTGCCACGTCACGAGAACACTCAAGCGTGAGCGTTCTGAAGAGACCCGTGGGAGAGTGATCGAGGCCTCCTGCCAGCAGCCACACGCTCCCTGGGAAGCGTGTGAGTGAGGCACCCTGGCAGATCTGACAGCCCCAGGTGACCCTTCACATGGCCTTGGCTGGCCTTGGCCGACATCCTCATCACAACCTGCTAAGAATCCCTGTGGCAGAACTGCCCGCCTAAACCGCTCCTGAATTCCTTATCCACATGACCTGTGCCATAACAAATCTGGGGGATGCAGCAATAGATAATACGCTGGGTTAAGCGGCAGAGCCAGGATTTGAGCCCAGTTCTGTTTAACTCCGAAGCCTGCTCTTAACCACTATATCCCACTTTGGTCTCTGAGTGAACGGGCTCATGGTCACCACTGCCTGACCTGGTCAGTGGCTGGGTGAGACTGGCAGAAGAAACAGTGGAGAAGCTCTGGTCCCGACGAGTGCAGCCGTGCAGATGGGAGGTCTTTCAAGCTTCATTTCTAGATCCTACCTTCGAGACCACCGGCACTGCACACCCAGGGTCACGTGCAGCTACCGGCTCCTTTACATGCTTGCGTGTCTCTGCTTAGGCTGCTCCCCGATGCCGTCTCTCCATCCGGCACAGGCCTGCTTGTCCACCGTCACTCAGTGTAAACGTTCTTCGTTCTAACGTTCTCCTTGACCGATTTCCTCCACTCCCACTTGACACGCCTCCCAACTCATCCCGGAGACACACAGGGTTGGTCACGTCATCACCTTCACACAGGCCCCTCACCGAGCCCACAGATAACGGCAGATTACAGCCACGGAACATTACAGTCGGCGCTCCATGCTAGAATGTGAGCTCTTACCGGCAGGCACCTCCTCCTACTCATCTCTGCCCCCCACCCCGCACCCCGTTCCTGAACCCAAGCCTCTCCTTGAACTGCCCGGTCTCTCCTGGTGGCGGCAGGTGAGGTCTCTCACACCCTTGCTTTCCTTGCTACTCCAGGCAGGCGTGGAACTTCCAAGGACCTTACCTGGCAGAGAGCGGATGAATTCGTAGACATCTTCCACATTCCATTTGGTGGGCTCGCTTGGCAGGAAGTGGTGCCCCATGCCCACCAGGTCCCGCATGTGCACGTCAGGGAGCTCCAGGTCCCGCTGGCCTTGTCGCCGGCGGGAGGTGGATGAGCTGGCTGAGATGGGTGACAGGGGCTCCTCGTAGCTTGAGTTGTCGGAGCAACGGCTGGAGTCTTCCTGGCTGTGTGTTAGCTGCAGTGCGGCAGCAACCGAGAGGGGTACAGTGCCTGCTGGCTGGGAGCACAGAGAAACGGTTTTCTTCAGGATGGGGGCATAAAGCACCTCTAACAGAGCGCTGGGCAAAGGCAGGTATATTCTCCCTTTTCTACGTGGTCTGCTACTATGTATCTGAATTCGAGATCAAAAAGCATCTTTTGCCACGTCCCCTCTCTGATCCTAAGCAGAGTCAGTGCCAGTACTGGAGCATGTACCACACTATGCTGCAATGATCTGATTCTACGTCTATTCTTTCTTCTAGATGTGGGGTTTTTAACCAGGGCTCTATGGGTTTAGGGGGATGGTCTGTAAACCACCTGAAATAGCATGTAAATTTTCTTGTGTGTGTCTATATTGGACTGTAGCTTTCATCAGATTCTTAAAGAGGTTTATGGCCAAAACAATAACAATAAACAGCAAAATACACATAAGGTCTGAAGCATCATACTAGGCTCTGAGTTCCTGGAGCGCAACTTAAGAGATTTAGTGCCTAACAGCTCCTGACGTACAGCCAGTGCTAAAACATACTGAATGAACAAACACCCACGTTCCTGGTAGAGACCTTCAAGGACTCAGTGCTCTGATGTTCAGAGAGGCAACAAGGAGGGGAAGTAAAGGGTGTCGGCTGCCTCTCACCTAGCCCTCCTCGGAAGGCAGGTGCTACCTGGGACAGCCTGTCTCTTCAGGCAGGGGAGCCCCGGAAGTCAAGGATGGAGGCAAACTGGAAGAAAGGGGTGAAGTCGGGGCAAGGTCACGGAGGAGGGAAAGTTGAAGCACCCATGGGTCTACATGAAGGGACCTATGAAGGGACACGGGGAGACGGCTTGACCTGACAGATCATGAGAGATGAGAACGTGACGCAGCACTGATGCCAGCAGCGGAAAAGGACGGCGGGCGTCCCGGGTCGTGTCAGGAAGGGAAGTTGGTGGGGACCCGAGAGCACGAGCTGCAGGCTCCGCCAGCCTCTCACCTGCTTCTTGGTATCCTTGGTAAGTGTTGGCAGACTGGCTTTGCTGGCCCGACGGCGGTTGTGGGTTGCGGCTCCCGCCTTCTGCAGCTTGCTCCGGTCCGAGTGGAAAAGGCCCACTCGTTTGGTGCATCCCACATTGTACCTGCCAGAGCCGGGGAACAAGGGCGGTCAGGGCAGTCGCAGGGCGAATGGCCCAGGAGGAGAAGAGCAGCCAAGATACTTGGCAAAAGCTGCGTCTGCCTCCTCGTCCCAGTCCTAAGTCCATCACTCAGTACTAGCTGTGTGGATCTGGGCAAGTCACTTAGCCCCTCAGTTTCCTTATCTAGCGCTGGGGAGGAGACCACTCACTTTCTGTA
Source organism: Tursiops truncatus (assembly GCF_011762595.2). NCBI lineage: Eukaryota > Metazoa > Chordata > Mammalia > Artiodactyla > Delphinidae > Tursiops > Tursiops truncatus. The sequence goes on along the minus strand of NC_047034.1, from coordinate 157,687,862 downwards.
ACTGGTCTGGCAATTAACATAAGCTAACGTGTGCAAAGTGCCTGGCACAACTCGGATCACGGTAAGAACTCAGGGCTGCCACATTCCACTCCACGTATCACCGGGGCCGGGAAACTAGTGTCCTCCGTCCTGACAGAGAACAGCTTGGCAGAGTTGGCAGAGGTGCGGGAGGCCCTCCAGCGCAGCCTGTGGGGAGGGAGGGCTGCGGACAGCCCTACTCCAGCTGGTGTGCAGGGCGTCTCTGCCTGGGGCCTAGAGAGCTCCTCTCTTCTGGGGGCTCAGGCCTCTTCCCTCTCGGCACAAGGATCACTCTGGGCTTAGAGTCAGCAAGTCTAGATCCCCAGCTCGAAGGCTTTAGGCGCAATTACTTCTCCTTGTGCCTCAGTTTCCTAACATGTATAAAGGGCACGATAGCAATACCTGCCCCACAGTATTACTTTGAAGATCAGATGACATGATGCATATTAACACCCAGCACAGAGACTCACACACAGCCGGTCCACAGTAAACAACGCTGGTGTTTACTGTGATCATCTGTCTTCTAAGCTGCGCAAACGCTCGCAAAGGAAACGTCTGTAGCCAGCGCAGTGGCTCTGGGCAAAGCTTCCGGTGGAGGCTTCGGTAAACCCTAAGGAGATGGGAGCTGCCAAGGGCGGGTGCCAGTGGGACCCAGGAGGGCCCGACAAGCTACATGCTGCTTCCTTCCCTTGGACCCTTGCCGCCTGCCCTGCTCTGCTCATGGGAGTTCTTTGCTGCTTCCAGGCAGGTCACGGAAATAAGGAGCTGGGTACCAAGGCGCAATCCCAAGAAAAGGGAAGGGGCTGAGGCTCTCACCTTTTTGCACAAGCCATGGAGCAGAAGCGCTTGGAACGCTTGAACTTGTAGGCAAAGTCCACCCGGCCACAGAGCTCACACTTGAGTTTAAGGGGAGTACCCTCCTCTTTGGATTCTGAAAAGCATGAAAATCGGTAAGCGCGGACAAGGAGTAGTCCCCACAGGACTGCCCACAGCCCCACCCCGGGCCACTCTGCTCTGTCCTGCCTGCAGCAGCGGCTTGGAGAGTGCCAAACTGCTTTGTCGCTATTTTTGGAAGGGCTGTGGTTTCACCCCTGGAAAGTATCCGAAGGTGTCCAAAGATGGCCCCTGGACACCCGGCAGTTTCTGCTTCTAAGGACTATGAGACAAAGCACGGGTGGGGAAGAACCAGCGCCCCTCTTTATGACCCTGGAAGAGAGCAGGCGCTCACAGGGAAAGCTTCAATGCTGTCACCACTGATCTGGAACTACCCCGCCCTTCCCTTGAGGTATCCAGTTGGCTGCCGGCCTGGGTAACAGAGCCCAGGAGTTCTGCAGCCTACGTGGGCGTCCCGTCCCGCCTCCACTTAGTCGGTGGCTCGTGCGGCAAGTGCAGCCCTTGCTGGCCCCCGTCCCGAGTGCAGGCTCCCGAGGCGGTAGAGGAAGGGCACGAGACACCTGGGGCTGCTCCTGCAGGCCTACAACTGGCGAGTGACTCACGCGGGCAAAGCCGCTCTTGGAATCCTGGGGCTGGCAGGAGTGGGGCTGGAGACAGGCAGGGCACACTCAGTTCCCCAGGGGCAGGAACTGCCGTCCGTTTTCTAGGGACAGGGCTGAGCGGGCACAGGACAGGGCAGTCTGGTCAGCTGACATGTTCACACGCTCCCCGGCTCAGAGCCCCTCCGTGGATACTGGGAAAGGACCTTCCAGCCTTGCTGAGTCCTGTTCAGCCCCGCCAGAAGCCCCGGCATCCAGGGTCTGAGACGCTACCTTGCAGATAGGGCTCCTCCATCTCTGAGTCAGTGGTGGTGGTATGGTCCTGCTGCGGAAGTTTCTCAGGCAAGAACCCCTGTGCATACTTCTTCTTGAGATTCCCCACCAGCAGGGATGAGCGTCCCACCTAGGGGACAAGGCAACATGGAGGCCATGAGGGTCAGGTGGGCATGCTTCCTTGCCATCCAGCCTCATCAAAATTACATGTATAAAGCACCCAGGCACAGATGCCCGCCCCTGTATCACCATCCAGGTACACCCTGCTCAAGGCCTGTTTTGCTGTTTAGCTCAAGAGGCAAGATGCCGATGACCACCAAAGCACAGGGATGGAAATGGCTTCAACCCAGGACCAATGGATGGCTTAGGAGGTCAGGAGAATATCTACTTTTCCAAGCGTCTAGGGGACAGAGATGGAGGCAGGGATCAGGTTTCCCGCAGCACCAGGACAAGGGCCGGGCCCCAGCACTCACGCGTCACGGGGCAGGAACACAGCTGAGGCTGTGTGTGACTGTATGTGTGACACACAGACCCAGCCGCCATTCCTGGATGCCTTACTGTTCTCTCCCTTACCACTGCCCTACCCGAGCCAGAGGGACAGGCAGCCACGGAGGAGAAGAGGAAAACGTGGATGCTGGGCCACACCGGAAAGCAAAGGCCCTCGGTGGTGCCAGGATCCCAGACTAGCTGATTCACTCTTTGGTGCACTCCCTTTGTTGCCTTTTGTGCAGGCAGCCTGGTTGCCAGATCTCCTGGGCGATGCTGGGGCTGCTGTCCAATCAGCATCAATCCTGTGAGATCAGCTGGGTTCTGGAGCTTCTCTAGGGGGCCAAAGGGAGGACCTAGTCTAATGAGGGAAGGTATGTGACAGGGCTAGAGCTACTTATAGCTAAGGTGCCCCAGGCCTTGACCGACCTCCAGAGGGAAAGAGGACAAGAACCTGTCTTGGCATTTTTGTCTTTTGGCATTTTAGAAGGGCAGTCCACCCATCTCAGTTCATCAAGCCCAGAGGCTTCGGCTGACTATTCACACCACTCGTGGATCCAAAGAATGTGCAAAAGATAGATGGCCTCCCATGAAGATGTTGTGTCTCTAACAGCCAGTTAAGTTTATCACGAGAGAGGCTGGAGTGCACCTGGCGCTGGGCTCCTCCCACCTAGAGAGCAGGCCACCTGTCTCACCAATTCACACTGTGCACTGCTGGCTCTGGGTGCTGTTCTAATGAGCCATGTTCTTGATTCTTCTGTGTTTCCCCTTGGTCTTATGCTTTAATTGGAGACACCTGATGACGTGCCCCTTTCTAGAGTGCCCCTCATTCACTCCCCTTTCAAGGCTCTGTCCCCAGAAAAGAAGCTTCAGGCTGTAACTCTGTTCACTTGTCTTCCATTCAGATAGATCTTGAGAATTCTCTTCTACACAGCTTCCTTTTGCTCTCTAACCAGCCAACGTGTTGCCATTTGGGGGGGCATTCAAACCCGAATGCCAAAGTCCATCACCCTGCAGCACCAAATACCCCAATGTGAACCCCTTCTAACCAAGGGGTTCGCACTTCACCAGGCAGGGACACGGCTGAGTCTGTGTGGCAACTTCCAACCAAGGGGTCTTGCCAATTATTCTTAATCACTGACCCCTTCTGGACCTTAGGAAGACACTCAATCCTAGAAAGCAAATGGCTCTGATATTCCTTTGGGGGAAAATTAGCAAGGAAAGAGCAAATTTTTCACATTTTCAGAAATTTTACATGGAAATGTAAAGCTATTCTAATACACATCCAAAGTATACTTATTAAAAAAAAAAAAAAAAAGAGGGGAAAAGAAGTAGTCCGTACCGGGAAAGGCTCCGCCCCCTCCTGGATCACAAACCCTTCGATAACATGCGTCAGGATTTGGGGTTTCACAATGGCCTGTGGTGGTTTATTCTCACCATTCTGGGGGGCAGTGCCGGTGATGCTGGAGGCAGAGTTTCCGTTCCCTGAGGTCATGCCGGGGCTGCTGAGGTCGGTCAGTGCATGAACAATGCCCTGCCCTGTCTCTGTACAAGGGAAAGCAGGAAAACACAAGCGGGAGGCGGGGGTCAGAACCAGGTCTAGGCCAGTAGCAGAGCAGGGACTCAACACTGCCCGACGATGCAAACCAAGCAGTCCCCTCCCCCAGTGACCCATTCAAAAGTGGTACAGTCTCAGTGGACCCACCACCAAGTGAGACTACAGTGTGTTCTGCAACAATGCAGCTCATCCGCCAGCAGTGTTTTCTTAATTTCCCAACTGTGCTTAGTCCAACCAGGTTACACAGGCAAGAATTCTGCCTCTGAGGAGTTAAGACCTTGGTCAATATTGATCTGGACAAACAAGTTAACATTCTGCTCAAGGGAGAAAATGTATTCAAGGTGACATCTAAAACCAAGATGAAAAGCTGAACTAGGTATAGGGCTTGGGGCATGAGGGGGTTTGGGGCAGAGAGGAAATGAACCTTCTATGAGGTTCCTCAGGAAAGGGTTAGATTTTAAGCGTGCTGTGAAATGTCAAAGTACTGAACCCCACGTGAACATTTTAACACAGATCCGCCTCATCGGAGACTGGTTATTTGGGATCACTGCATTAAGACATGCGTGTATTCTGTTTCTCCACCGAGGAAGCCCCTAAGCAGAGCTGAGGTTTTCTATGCTGTTCCTGCAGGTCTCCTGCCCCAATCAAGCCTCTTGTCCAGTTCTCAGCTCCACATCCAATCTGATTCTCGGCCAACCACAGACTCCTTCCCTCCAAGGAGAGCCTTGCTTAAGATTTCCTCTCCACGGGGCTGCCAGCCTTTCTCTGAAGAGCCTGACAGAGCTCCAGTAAGTATGATGAGGTGCCTTTACAGAACCACACCACAAGGGACCCCCTTTCCTCCACTCCAAACAGTACCTCTCCTGAGTTGCTTCACTGTTTTAGAAGCAACTTTCCTCTCTTCACTTTTTTAACTCTTTCCCCACCCCCCCTTCCCAGGGCCATTCTCTACCACCGCCAACTGTGTGAAGCTGAGGTTGCCTTTAACCTGGAACTTCCTAAAAAAGAAAAAAAAGAAAGAAGAAAAGAAAGAAAAAGCCATTTCTTTATTGCAACAAGCCTACTGACAGTAAGCATAACCCAGTGTGAATGTACGTATTACACACTTTAAAAAGAATTTCAGTATATTTATTAGCTAAGTAATTTTTGCACAAAATTTATATGAAGATGCTCTTATTTCATGTTAAAGATCTAAAAATCCCACCACAGAACAGGAATTCACGATGCCTAATTATGTGGCATGGAGAAATCAAAATAAACTCATTTTAGAAAAGGTTTATAACCGGCTCATTTTCTTACTAGTAGTCCTAATGTGCAGTAAACGGGGATAAATCTTTTTTGTTAAAAAAACAGTTGGCCATGACACATGTCTTCAGTACTCAGACCTCTGTAATTCAACTATAATAAATTTCAGAGCTTAGCAGGAGTTACCTAAGAGATGTGATTAATGAGATTTTTTAAAAATTAATTTTTTTGGAGACAGTCATACCAGCAAGTTAGAAAAATTCGTTTACGTGTTTATAGTCCTTTGAAAAAAATTGTTTGACATTTTTGACCTTTCTATAGGGATGGAAAATTTCTCCGTTAGAATCAGTCTTTCTAAAATTGTAAAGGTGTTTGGGAACTAGAAAAAAAAAATCTTTCCTTAACAATCCATGAATAACTAGGAGGACTGAGTTAATTATACAATCAATCAAATTAAGTTTCTTTGCTTTTAAATTTTAAATATTTCAGTCTATATTTACATAATTACATTTTTGCTTGTATATTTTAAAGTATTTTAAATATGCAAAGAAACAATCTATTTTATTTAAAATAATGAATAAATGTTAAAATAGAAAGCTTACTATGTAAGTTAAAATCCTATTTTTAGATGATGGCTATTCCCCTCTGATTAGAGCCTAGTAAAATATTCCCTGGCTTCGCTAATGAGCTACTGTACAGATTATAGAGTCACAAGATTAGAAAGTCTGGTTCAACCCCTTACCAATGCTTGACCCTTCCCTATAATAGCCCCACCCAGTGATTTTCTGGCATTTGTTTGAATACCTCTAATGACAAAGGAACTCACTACCTCTGAAGTAGTCTGTTCCCAACTTGGGCAGTTCAATTAATAAGTTCTTCCTTATAATGAGCCAAAAATCTATCTTCTGTTAATTTCTGTCCACTTACCCTGGTTCTATTTCTTAGACCACACAGAACAAGGCTAATCTTATTTGTATAATGGGCAAAAACACAGGCTTAGACCTGGCTTAGAGACTGGTCTCTATCACTCAAGTGGATTAGGGACAAGTCCTCTTCTGTCTCTGACCCTTGGTTTCTCCAGCTATAAAATACAGACAATAATAAGACCTACCCTTTAGTGTTGCTACAAGGACTAAGTGAGAAAATGAATAGCAATGAAGCGCTAGCACACTGGGAAACACTCAAGAAATGTTCTTGGTGTCATGAAGGATGTCACTTATGAGCCCAGTTTACGTTCTCTCCTCCAGGCCACACTCCCTCTGCTCCTTTGACGACTTCTTATATAAAAGGTTGCAAATTCATCATCACCCTAGGTCTTCTTTGCCAGCATCTTTTAAAGTCAGGTACTCCGTCAATAGTAACATAATATATCAAGTGTATTGATCCAAGAGATCCTGTTGGTAAGAGTTTTGTTTTGTTTCTTTCAAACACAATCTCGTTCCTCGCTGAGAGCACAGATGGAGGGCAATGAGTGACTGCCTTGTTTTAGTTTATCATACTTCTATGGAATTAATCCATTCTCCTCTGAATTCTGGGATCCTGCCCACCTCCCTCTTTTCACTGATATTTATCACCAAACAGCTGCTGATACCCTGTCTCCTTTTATGGGATCTCTCCAACCTTGTTCGACTCTTCTCCTTACCCCCTCTACCCCCTTCCCTCCTGTCTCTCAGATCTGTGCCTACTAACGTACACTGCAAGACGAGGCAGGCGGGGGCTCCTGAGGTCAGAGTCCTTCCTCGTGCCAAATACAGGAGCCAACAGAGACATTCACGAGCTCAGAGGCTACAGAGCCAATACTTAACTCTGGGAGGAAAAAGACTTTTTGGGAATCTAAGTTTTTAAAAAAGGATCTTATTAAGCAAGAGAACAAACTAATAAACCCCTTCACCACAACATTATAAGCTATCACTCTCCACTATACCTCTGGGCCAGGTTACAGGAGACACAGAATCCAAGGGACGGAAGGGAGAGCGTTTTACGACTGTACAAAGGTTTGCAGCTATTTCGCTTTGCAGTCATCTTGTAGGCAATACCTTATCATGTGCTTTAGTCACAGAGGAGTCTGGGCTATTTCTGGAATGACCATATACAATCTCACCCCCTGCCAAGCTCAGCACACTGAGATTAATTTAATCTGCTTCCCGTTCTCCCAGACTGCTTTGCAGCCTGCTTAAGGGAAAGCCGCTTAAACTTGCAGAAACCTGCCCTGTTGGCCCTGAGGCCAGATGGAAGACAGAGACAAAGAAATTCTCTATCTTTGGAATTCTTCCTTACTCAATTCCCTTGACCAGTCCCGAGGCTGTAAGTGCTGCCGGGTTTCCCACAGGTCTCAAATGCCTTCATACAGAGTTAGCTACCTGGAACTGAAAGGTGGAGGCCAGGACACCCTGAGTAGGAGAGGCTGCAGGAAGGAAATAAAGCCAAGCTTCAGTGGCGGTGGTGGAAGGGGGAAGTAGAATCTAGCCTTCAATTGAAGCTGACCACAAAGGGCTAAGTATTTGGATCAGAATGAACAAAACAATGTGTTCTGGGGGAGTTGTTACATAACATAGGCCTCAACCTTGTAGGTCGCTTCTCAATCTGGTCTCACAGGCGCTGGCAGAAACAGCCCTTATAGGGACTGGATTAAAATAGGAAGGACCCCCCCAGTGGCCCAGTTTGTGAAATTATCTGCTACAGGGCCGGTCTCCTCTGCTAGGCAAAGCAGGTGCCGTTAGGTGGGGGCTGTCTCGGTCTCATCTGTATCTTCAGGGCTAACCCAGCCTCCAATATATAATAGCCATTTAACGGCTGCTGAGCTGGAGCACGGGGAACCCGTGGGCTCCGTCTTCACTCTTGACCAGCGTACAGATCTCCTTACTCTTCCGACAGCAACCGGTCACCAGCTGAGACTGGCACATCACTTTCTAGGTGATAATGACGAGAGGGAGCAGCCGGGCTGGTGCCTGCCTATGGGGGTGGCACTTCTGGGTACCTGGCTATAAAGAAGAATGAGAGCTATTCCTTAGCCCAGTTCTTCCTGTTTGAGTGAGGATTTCCTCAGCAGAAGGGAGATACAGCATTAAATTGGCCCCAAAGGCTGCAGCTCTGGGTTCCCTGGTCCCTTTGAAACACTGATGCTGGCTCCAGGCATTTGGAAAGGCATGATGACCTCTAGAGGCAGAGGCCCGAGACGCCTATAAAAACGGCCCCACCCCCGGGGCCAGGAGGTAGGTGCCCAGAGAGGCCGAGCTTTCCTGCCCACTGAGGACAGAGGTCAGGCTGGCTCCAGCCACGCACCATCTGGGCCACTTCGGAACCAGTTATGGTGCTCTTTATAAGCACAAGTAAGGCAAAAATCGTCAGTTATGCTGAAATATCGTTCAGTACTAACATTTATTGTGGGTATTTCAGATGACCTGGCCACTCATTCTATTTGCCCCTAAAATAAGTCCCCTTGAAGACCTGACTTCAGAGGAAATGAAGGGCAAGCAGAGCCTCTCCCTCTACCCTTCAGCGTGGCCAGTAGCTATTTCCACTTTCTCCAGACCTGAGGAGAAAGGGGTATTTTAATTTACAAGACTTCTAACTACCCTTGCTTGGCAGCAGCAGGAGAAAGACAAAGCTAATGAAGTTAATACAGGATTCAAGGAAGCAGAATAGGTGATAACATGGATCATTTGCCTGCAACAAATTCTGCTCGACAAATGGCAAAACAAGGTCGCTTATACAACACAGAGCGTTCTCTCCAGGCCCCTGGCTCTGAAGTCCGGCTCACTGTGCCTGAGCTTAGCAGGCCAGTCACGTGGCCAGGAGGGGTGACAGCAGGATTCCTAAACAACTGCCTGCTCTAGAGAGACCCTGAGGGGAGCACCTGCAAAGTGACGCCCAGGGAAGCCACATCCCAGACAGGGAGCAGCTGACACAGACCAGATGCACCTGGTGCTAACAGAGCACGGCAAGCTGAGGGCTGAGCCCTCTGGAAAGGCTGTGGCCTCCCTTTACAATCTCATTAGTTATATTTGGGCCCCTAAAGAAATCAGTGCTGCTCTGAAAGTGAGGGAGGTAAGATATCTCATTAAGCACCAATTTGTTGAAAGAAAGAGAGACAGAGGGAAAGAGAGAGAGAGGGGAGGGGAGGGGAGGGGGAGGGGAGAGGGAGGGGGGAGAGAGGGAAGAGAGAGGCAAGGAGGAATGGCGGCTCTGTCCTGGGACCCTGACAGAGTATTCCATTAAAGAGATTCATTTGGTTAACAACCTGCTTTAAAATGCAAATATACACCTGTGGCCATTCACACCTGGCTGTGAATCACTTAGAGAAGCAGATAGCTTTCCTCCCAATTTAGGGATGAGGTTTGCTGGGCGGACTGGGGCATGAAGAGTGGACGTTTTGGATCAGGGGCACTAGATCACAGAGGACCGGAGTTAGAAGGGCCTTGGGTCTAACATCTTAATTTCCCAGAGGAGGAAAAGGGTGCATAGTTAAAAGTGTGCATTTTAGAATCAAGGCAAGAGTGGGTACCACCTAATTTGGAAGAGAGTACCTTCTAAAACAAGCACAAAAGAAGCCCTTAGAGAGCTGGGAAAATTGTAGGCCCCTTCCCACCCAGGGTCCCTCCTGAGAACCAGAAGGCTGGAGGTACCAATGCCAGATGCTTGGAGCATTTGCAATTCTGCCAAGGACCGAATTACTGTCAGACCCACGAAAAGCCCCTGGCTCCCAGACGCACAGCAGGCCGCGGCTGTCTCACACAGGTGCCCTCATCACCCTGCCCCTCGGAGCACTTCTGCTCTTAGGGGCCTCTCCCGAGAGGGAAGAAAGGGCTGTGACAGGAGGATCCCTTTGGGGCGCTTTGCCGAGTCACAGGAGGGCAAGGCCCTGGCTCCATACCTGGTGCCTGCCAGGGAGGTGGCGGCCCAATGAAAGGGAAGCTGGGCCAGGTTGCCTCAGACGCGCCTCGGTGTCACTGCGGAGCGACCTTGTTGAGTCTGGGTTAAGAGGACTGGAGAGCAGACAGGCTTCCTGGATCCTAAGCATCTGGGTCTGGCAGGGGGGGCTCCTCCTCCTCCCTGGCGGCCATTACCATACAGCTGACTCTCAGGCTGTCTCTTAGGACACCGGCAGAGAGAGCGGGCCTTCTGACTCACCCACACTCCCCAGCTAAAGTGTACATAAGCTGAATTGTAAACAGCTGAACGTTTTCCAAGCTGCCACCCCCAGCTCTGGAGGAAAAAAATCAATGGAGCGACAGCCAGCCGCCCCCGCGTGGCTCGGATGGGAGCCAGGGGGGATTTCCAAACAGCTGCAGCACTGCTGCCCGGCCCAGGCTGAAGACCAGGTCCCACTCAGCAGCAGCACCTGCGCTGGTCAACGTGCGATGGCTCACTAGCCGCAGGGAGCCAGGGACAGAGTTCAAAAAAAGCTCTGCAGCCCTACGGTCTCCAGGGCTGCGGTCAAGGGCTCCCAGATATCCTAACATCACAGTTCTCTAGCAGACGCTGTGATTTCACAAGGCAAAAGGTCTGGAACCAACAGGAGAGGCTCTCCGCTAGAGACATCAGGATCACAGGAGACAAGAGGAAAAATGGCAGAGTGGAAAGGCCACCAGCACTGGGGCAGACCTGGGTTCATACTCTGGTTCCATCTTTGATTACCTGTGTAGCTTCAAGCACTTGGTACCTGCTCTGCACCTTAGTTTCTCCGTCTATAAAAATGACAATCATGCTGCTTACCTTGCAGGGTTACAGGGAATGTTAGAGTTTATATATGTAAAATGCCTGGCACTGATTACATTTAGAAGCTGTGCTACCCAGCAGTTAAGACTGGGATCAGAAAGACCCTATGCTTAAATCCTAGTCTGTAATCCCAGGCAAGTTACTCTAGGCCTCAGTTTCCTCATCTGTAAAATGGGGTACTCATCTCTGTCCCACATGGCTGTGGTAAGGATTAAATAAGACACTGCAGTTACGACACAGTGGAAGAGGCCTGACATGGCTATTGGAGAGCTCCCATCACTGAGACTCGAGAGATTAGGAAACTGCCCCAGTCTCACGCACACTGAGCCTGGCCTCTGGCAGCCCCAGAGCAGAGCTGTTCTTTCACTGGTCCAAACTCAGGCATCATTCATGTTCCTCAGGTGCTCTGGCCTACTCAGTGTGCTGTCCTTGCACTCCTGAAGTAAGGCTTCGGGAAGAAATCTTACTTCCACTTTGACAATGACTGCAACACAAGGGAAATGCACCTGCCCTTTGGGGCAGACCACACGTCCCAATTCACCTTCAACAGTCGTTAACCCAAAGGACATGACAACCGCCAGATTCCCTCCCTTCCTATGCATTTCTTTCATAAAGAGTCCCAGGGTATTACACAAAAGAACCCCAGGAACCAGAAAAGAAAGAACTCAGGAACAAATAAAGAACCACTTTTCCTAGTGGTTCTTATAATGCCAGGAGGCGGTTTAGCCTGTGAAAAGAAATTACTTTAAAAGGCTGAAGAGAAAATCATGGAAGATGGATTTATAACAGTTAAAAAACCAACTAGAAATGTTTAGAAAATTCTCTTATTTACCAACTGCAGAAGCACTAATATTCTTAGAGAAATGGGAGAGGGAGGGAGGGAGGGAGGGAGGGAGGGGGGGGGGAGGGGGGGAGAGAGAGAGAGAGAGAGAGAGAGAGAGAGAGAGAGAGAGAGCACGCGCGAGCATGAGCGCACACGCACGTGCTAGAGAAAGCCAAACCTCAGTTGTCCTTGTCTATATAATGGGATAGATAATACTTACCTTGCAAATCAAACTTCTTGATCATTTCTGCCCCCCTTCCTTTAATAACCATTGTCTAAGTTTTCAATCACGCTACTTTGCTACCAATCAGCTGACAGAAGAGATTAATACTGATTACTGGAGGCCTGGAAATGTGGACTTAACCAATTTTTAAAAAAACGGTAGTTGATTCACATTAATTTTGTTTTAATTTACAGTGTCAGTTGCTTTGATTGTTTAAAAATGTCTTAATATAGCTGTGTGGATTTAGGCCACATATGGATGGTTTCAAATAGGCTAAAGATATCAGTAACTAGGGATAATTATACAGTATTTGAGACATAATAGCCATGCAACAAGAGCTTTAAAAATAACTCCCAGCAGTCATGAACTCTCATTTTCTTGCCAACGGTCTCAATATTCAGCATCAGGCCTGCTTCTCCTAATCTACTGGAGAAGAGTTGGTTATGACACGGCAGCTAACAGTCATCTTTTCTTAAGAGAAGCTATGACAAATTTCACTGCTAAGAAGAAAATCATCCAAGAAACAGGTTTTTGCTTTCAAGAGAGTCTAACAGCAAACGGGGACTCTCTTCAACATCTGGATTCATCTTAGAACACTGGAAATCCCTATTTAATAGCAATCATTTCTTTGGCAGATGTAGAAAGAATGTTCTCTTTTGGATTTAACTAAAAAAATCATTTGGAAATTTCAAGTATAGGAAAGCACATCCCTTTTCACTAACTATAAATAAATTTGGAAGGGGAAGGAAAAAGAACAACAAACCATTAAGTTTATTATGCTGGCCTAGATGGTCTTACAATGAATCACATAGCAACAATTTATTATTTAAATTATATGCTATGTTTCTTACTATATTTTATACCTTCAAAAACTAATCACTCTTAACTGTATAACTCGATTAACTATAAAAGAGCCCATCTCGGGACTTCCCTGGCGGCCCAGTGGTTGAGACGCGGAGCTTCCAATGCAGGGGGCGCATGTTCAATTCCTGGCTGGGGAACTAAGATCCCGCATGTCTTGGGGCGGGGCCGAAAAAAACCACAACCATTTCTTGACCATGGCAATTATATTCTACTTTTGTTATTGATGGGGGAAAAAAGCCCTGAATCTGTAAGACTGTTGTCTTGGATAAATAAATGGTTGATTATTTTCCTAACAATTCCAAAATGTCATAAAGTTGAATTAAAGATGGTTTGTTTCAGAGTTTCTTTGCAAGCATCAAATCAGTGTTCTGATGTAGCTAAACTCAAATTGAAATTTTTAAATAAGTCAATGCTTAAAATGAAACCTGCATCTATTTGAATTGTGAATAAGTAATTCAAGTTATCTTGAACAGGCCTACTTTAAACATTTTAACAGAACACATACTCAGAGTCTTTTTAACTGGTGACTCACACTGTAGTTTAAAGCATGCCATAAAAACACTGAAAACATAAATCAGTATATGTTCATACCTCTACCTTGAGGGGTAGTCCCAGCTTTGATTTCCACCAGACAAGGTGCTAAGTCACTGCAGACAGTCATTTCTGTTACTGGTACAAAGGCCTCATGAGAGTAGATTGCATAAGGCAGCCAGTCCTCACCCTGCTTTTCCACGGGGGTGGAAAACACAAAAGAATCTCTACAACCACTTTTGTGAGATTCCTCCGGACCACAGAAAATCATCATCTTCATCTTCCAGTTGCAAAATGGTACAAAAGAAAGGGAATAAAAGAGAAGCTATGCTTCTATGAAGGTGTCTCATTTCCCTACTCTCAACTCTAGTAGATGTATCTTTTCAGGAGAGAATCTTTTTCAGGATGGGACCAAATCTGTCTGGAGAGTAAACGGCACTGCACAGCTGGGAGAACTTTAATATAAACTTGGACTGACCGAGAGGAAGAAAAAACCCTCGGTGAGTGTCACACTAACACCGAGCAGCGTTACCAGAAAGGGAGCCACCATCCTACTCCCTAGTTTTTTCAACTTAAATTTTATGTTGGTTTACTGATCCATGCTAGCTCAAAGTGAAGGACTTTGATAGGAAGGGGGTGAACTTAATTCAGCAAATAGTTACCGAATGCCTAGTGTGAGGCCTAAAGCCCAAAGGAGGGCAGAGACTTAGAGGAAGCGTCTAAGGCAGTTGAGTCATCCTCTTCACACATTCACAAAGAGATAAAAAGACACTCAAAACCTCAGGTAAAGGTTCTTAATTCTGAGATAGCAGTCATTTTTTTCCCCCCTAAAACAAGAAAACCTAGGGAGGGGATGGCCTAAGTTAGAGCATGCAAGGCCAGAGGCAAGAACAGGTCAATTTTATAAAATCGTCTATCTATTCCTCTTTTTCTCTTTCCCACTGAAAGATCCAAGGGATCCAAAGTATCTGAGACAGGAAATGAGTAAGGCAGGAAAAAGGATGTGGTCTGAAAAAGAGTGGATCCTGGGGCTGAGCCAGAGCAAGGCACAGGCACAGGGTCACAGATGGGGGAAGGGGCCTTGGTAGCAGGAAGAGAAGTCTCAGGGTCAATCAGCTTAGACTAGAAGGTCAGTGACAGAGGAGGTATGTCTGGAGAGGCAAGCATAACAACACCTTCCTAAAAGGTTATCCTCCATTGAAATGCAGAGGAACAATGGCTGAAGAGACCTACAGCCAGGAGAATCATTACTGGGACAGAAGGAAGAAGAGCTGGAGTTTCCTCCTTACTTTGAGGAAGTGGAAATAATATATGTTGAGTGCATCTGACAAAGGTAAATTCGAAAGTAAGCCAGGACCTGGAAGAGAAGTGGACAGGGCTGGGAGGTGAGTGCATGATAAAATACCAACATTCATTACGTACCTATGTGCCACCTATTAATAAAACAACAGCTTAAAAGGGGTGGGGGGGAGGAGAAGGCGATGAAAACAGGAGCTACCTCTCACAAAAATGCAGTTGGACAACTGAGAAAGCCAACTCAAGAACAACAGAAAAGTGGCAAGATTAACGCTGGAGAAAAAAGGCATCTATTCTTCCCGATGTGTATGGACAAGCCTGGTAACAGATCTTGGGTGGGCTGAGAGGCAGAGCTCACGTGATAAGAGTGCCTGGAAAGGGCAGGTGCCACACGAGCACCACTACCCATCTGCTGGGCCCTCTGAAGAAGCCAGCCCTTGTGAAGGAGCCAAGCCAGAGGCTCTGGTTCCCGCCTTGCCAGGGCTGGAACTTAGGTAAAGAAACAGTGGGACACACTGCATCAGCTGATTCAAAAATGTGGCTATTTCGAGATATAGATCCAGATGTTGGGGGCTAAGTGAAAAAATCACTTTTACATTCTCCACAGTGCCTAGGATGATGCTTTACACGAGGCAGGAGCCTAATGAAGGTGTGTGAAATCTGAGCGGAACCAAAACTACTTAGCTGTGCAGGTATCTTAAGATCCAAGACAGAATCTCCTGCCCTGTAACCAACACAGTAAGTTTCTTTCTTTCTATTCTGGAGTCAACATGATATGAAGCCCTGCATCCCATGTGACCTCAACTTAAGCCCTAATCAATAGACGCTGCCACAGGTCTGAGGCCCTCTACCGGAATAAAAAATGGGGAGGGCAGCGGGGGCAGACATATAGGAGCAAGAAGGAATTTCCTTGCCTCATTAGCCTGCAATTTTCAGACTCATCTAGAAATCCTAGCAGTTCCAACATTTGGGTTGACTCGGGGGTGGGGGGGGGGATGAAAAATCCCAGGTGAATGATAATTGGATTACCCAGTTATGCCCCAGAGCCAAATGGCTGGAAAAGGCCAGGACAGCAGGGCCTGATATGGTGAAAATGACATTATTTTCTAAACCAAAAATCGAGACACTTGGTTGATAGACAACGTGATAGAATATTTTAAATTGGGGTTGTCCTAGAAAAATTGGGGACATATGGTGGATTTAGGTCGGTAGCTTATTTCACAACAAGGGATCCTCTGGGTCCAATATGCTAATGGAAGGGGATTAAAGATCTAGGATGGGAGATATCTAAGGGGAGAGCTGTCACTAAGTTGTTTAGCAGGAAAAAGAATAAAAGAACGTGTCTCTGTAGGCAGCATGGGAAGAAAGTCAACATTCTAGGTATGGAGCAGGAAGGAAAGGAAAGTTGATCAGAACTGAAAGTATGTCAGTGAAATGTGTTCAGGTCGAAAAGGCAGCCTTGCGGGAGGGATGGGGAGGACTGGGACGGCCGGGGTATCACTGGCACAAACTGGTATCCAACAATACAGGAGCTGGGGACTACGAGTTCACACTGTAGGTTCACCATTGGTTTGCAACTTGATCTTGGGCAAATTATTTCCCTCTCTCTGGACTTCAATTTAAATAAAGAATCTCACAAGTCCCGATTTTAATGTAAAGAATCAACAATACAATATGCCTTCATTTGGCACGGGAAGGAGAGAAAACGCTCTTCTAAAAATGGAAGAGAGGATAGACACAGAACAGCTTGTCCCTTTCCATCCAATTAAAAGCTTCGTGAGACTGAACTAGATTAAAAACAAAACTCTCCAGCTAAGCCGCAGGCCTCCAAGATAGGCAGTCCCCTACCCAGAGGGTACAGCGGATGCCAACAGCCCTGTCCCTAAGCGGACCGTCCATCCCCGGTAAAGCGCCGCCCCGGAGGCCCGAGGCCGGGGTGGGGGTGTGCGGGGACACACGGAAGCGTCTGGCACGCCGAAGGTGACACAGCGGCTGCCGGGGAAGTGCGGGGCAGGCAGGGTCCCCGACGAGGGGGGAGGCGCAGGACACCTCCCCGGCGTCGGGAGGGCGAGAATCGCGGGCTGGCACGGCCTGGCAGCCGAGTAGGCCCGGGCCGGGAGTGGCACCGGAGGGCGGTGCCCGGTGTCCAGTGCGACGAGAGCGGGCCGCGGTACCCCTCCTGGCGAGAACCCCTCCCCCGCCACGGGCACTGACCTGTCCAGGGCCCGGCTGGGCCTGGCCGGGCGGGGCCTACGCAACCCCTCGGCCGGGCGCCGCCTCGCGCGGGGTCCCGGGCCCGGGCGGGCCGCCTCCTCTCCGCCGCGAGCCTCCGAGCCGGGGCCCGGGGCTGCCGCGGCGCATCCGACCGTACCGGCCGGGCCGGCGTCCACAAAGGGCGGCGGGGGCGCGAGGCCGGGGCGGGGGTGCGGGCGGCGGCGGATTGCGCGCGCGCGGCGGGCGCTCGAGGGCTGCAGCCGCCGCGGAGACAATGCGGCGCGTCCCGGCAGGGCTCCCGCGGCCGCCTCCGCCGGGGGCGGGGCGAGGCGGGGGCGGGGCATGGGCGCGCGGGGCGGGGCCTCAGGGAGGCGGGGCGCCGGCGCGGAAGCCGGGCCGCGCGCTTCCTTTGTGCGGCCGCGCCGGCCCCGCCCCGCGCCCTTTGGAAGGCGCGGGGGGGGCTGGCGGCCGGTTAGGTACGTAAGGGTTCTGTTTAAGGAGGCGGGCGCCGCGCCACGCCAATGTCCGCTCTCGCCCCGTCAAAAGTCCCCCGTGCGGTGGTGGACTCCCGCCTGGCCAAGTCGGAGGCAGGAAGAATAACGACTAGCAGTAATTGAGTGTTGAATATGTGTCAAGCCGTACATGCACGCACTTCCTCTCAGTGTTCACAATAACCCCACAAGTAGTCGTTATCCTCCCCACTGGGAACTGAGGATCAGAGAAGTTAAGTAATGACCAAAGTGACCCAGTTACACCTCCATAAACGGGGCTAATGCCGTCTCTTTAGGTTTACTGTGCAGGCTAACTGAGAGCATTTATACAAATTGCCTGCAGTGCCCGGCACACGGAGCCCAATAAATGTTACTTCTCTTCCTAAACCACGCTGGATTAAACTGAATTGTCGGGAAAGCACCTTCATTCAGTAGATATACTAGAGCTTGTGAGACTCACAAGTCTCACTGCACCCCCATCCCCCAGGCTTTATGCCGAATACTTGCCCCGAATTTCTCTCTCCATGCTTGACTTCTATTTCCAACATTTTCTCATATTCTTACCTTTCTTAGCATTCATATCCCCAGCCCTTTCCCCTCAGGCCTCATCCCTTTACCTTTGTTTCCACATTTTACATTTATTTTATATTCCCCGATCGTTTAGTTTGCTCCCTTTCTCTTTCCCTCGTTCCCCCCACCCCATTTTTCAAATTTTCAAAGCCTTCTTTCATTAATATGCACATTTCCTCCCCCTTTCCGCCTTTGCATTTCTTACACTTACATTTTGTTCTATGAATGCTCGGCCTCTCTGTCCCCCAAACATGCCTACACTCCTGCCTCCCTTCCTTTACTTCACCAGTCCCTTCTCCCCAATGCCACATGTCCAGGTCCTACCCATCCTTCATGGTCTAGACCCAAGAACAGTGGCTGGCAAACTTTTTCTATAAAAGACCAGATAGTAAATATTTTAGACTTGGCAGGCCATGTGGTCTCTGTTGCAACTACTCAACTCTGCTGTTGCAGCAGGAAAGCAGCCACAGACGACACTACCTGAATGAATGTGGCTGTGTGCCAATAAAACTTTATTTATGGACACAGAAATTCGGATTTCGTATAATTTTCTTGTATCACAAAATATTCTTCTTTTTTTGAGTCTTAAAAAATTTTTTTAATGTAAAAACCATTATTAGCTTGTGGGCTGTACAGAAACTGGTGATGTGATGAATTTGGCCCTCAGGATGTAGTTTGCCAACCCTCGCTCTAGAACAATGCCACTTCCTCCCTGCAATCTATCCTGATAATCTCTACTTGGCAGTAACTTTTCTCTCTTACCTTTTAAAGCATTTACCCATAATCGTTCTATGCCATTTATCATATCTTAGTTTTTACTGTATTTTTTTCCTGTGCACTTCTCATCTTTCCCAGAGGACTTTAAGCTCCTTGAAGGTAGGGTACAGACCTTATTTCTCTATGCATTTACTACCTTCCACCCCACAGTACTTTGCACAGAGCAGGCATTCAAACATATACAGAATGAATATTTAAATCTTGGGTGGTTGACAATTGTTTCCACTGTGCAAAACTTACTTTTCTCATGAGATAGAACCTCAGGAGCAAGATGCTTTGTTATATGTGTATCATCTAGATTAGATTTCAGAAAGAGATTTTTGAGAGCTTTCTAGACAAGATGAAGAAAGGGAGGCAAATGTCAGTTCATTCAGAGGTTGTTGGATAACAAATACTTGAACAAAGGCTGTTGATTATCACCAACCTGCAGACAGGGGATATGTCTTCAGTCAGGTCCTATTCAATATTTCGATCAGCAAATTGGTTAAAGACAAAGAAAACACGCTATATAATTTACGGATGGCAAAGTTAAGCAGAGGAGTTAGTATAATGAGTGACAAAATTCAGATATAAAACATTCCTGCCCCACCACTTATTCTTGCTGTGCCTCAGTTTTCTTATCTTTAAAATGGGCATGATAAAAGTTCCTGCTTCAGAGGGTTACTGTCAGGATTAAATGAGGAAATGCATGTAAAGCTGGTAGAGAGGACTCATTAAATGTTAGCTGTTAAGCATTACCATTTTCTGGCTAGCCTGGAACTGTGGGCTAAATTCACAAGATAACGTTTAACAGATATAATTAATCATGTTTTGGCTCACAATATAAATTGTACAAGTTTGAGATGGAAGAGACCTGAAGTGATAGCAATCCATGTAAAAAGAAACCACAAAAACAAAGACAGAAACAAAAACCAAACCCAACCCCTCTGGAATTCAGGTGACACAGTGCTCGGTGAACTAAGGGTATCATTCCCCTGGGTCAGGGGAGTTAAAGTGGGGCCATAGGTGCAATGTCGTGCTGAAGGCAGGTAAGGGAATTACCCCTGGAGCCAGAATCATGGTGCTGCCCTTTCATAGCTCTGTGAACTGGAGCCTCTTCAAGCTTTTGTTTCCTCCTCTAAATAATGGGGCCAATAATATTTATCTCTCAGGGTTATCATGAATGAGTAAAGGAAAACTTAGAGCAGAACTTGGCACATAGGTGTTCAACGAATTTTAGCTCCTCTCTACCATACCATGCAGATCTGTCCCTTGAAGGGTTATAAAGCTAAGTCCAGGTGCCAACCTAGGGTGACTGCGCCTTTTTGTATTTGGAATTAATGTGCTTCATTTTGGGGATCACATTTTAAGGGAATTAGTGGAGAGGTAGAATGTAGCTAGACAAGAATGATCAGCATGGTGGGAATGGGAGGTCTGGATGTGTGATAGGTAGAAAATGAAATAAATCTCAGATATTTAGCCTGGAGATTTTCTCTTTTTTTAATGGGGGAGAGGAAAGAGACATGATAACTGTCTATACACACTGTAGGAGATGGACAATCCACAGGACAGAATCACAGCCAGTGGTGGGAGTTCCACAAGAGCAGATTTTGGCTTAATTTGAAGAGCAACTTTCTGATAATTAGAGCAATCCTACAATGGAATGGGCTGCTTTTCAAAATGGTGAGCTCCTTATCATTGCAAGTTTGCCAAGAGAATGCTGACCTCCTTGCTGTCTTTTAATTTTTCTAATGGTTTTTTCTTCATATTCCTTTGCTTTCCTTTTCCTTGAGTCCACCCTCCATTCCTTATAGGACATTTATAACTACTTTGTCCCAAAGTACTTTTCTTCTCACTCCTCCTTCTTCTGTTTTCCAAACCCCTTTTCTCTTGGTTCTCCCCACCCCACTCCCAGCACACATTTAGTCCAATGATGGAACTGCCTCCCTGAGTTGTAGGCAGCCCATGGCCCAGAATGTCTCTGAGATCTGGGCCAAGATTGCTGTGCACACTGGCAGAGAAGGAAAGGAAAGCGAAGGGATCACTGTGGAGGCAGAGGTACTGCTGTGATTCTCTCGTCAGGGTAGAGGGGTCAGCAGAGTCTCCTAAAACCCAGGTCTAGGAGAAGCCCGCCTGTCCCTGAGCACTCACAGACAGAAGGTGGGGATCCCAGAGCTGAGCACCGTTCCTTCAAAGGTGATTTCCGTGAGCTGAATCCCCTCCTAGTTCCCCCTAAGCATTTCCCTCATCTCTGCACTACACAGCCACCTTGTCATATTGCCAAATTCAAGAACGCACTCTCATACCAAGCAGAGCAGAGGATTGAGACAACTGGATCCCTGGGGGAACTCTCAACCCGGCATACGGATATGCAGGTACATCTGACAGCAATGACAGGCAAGCCTCATCTAGAACTTTCAATTCTCCTTTTCTTTCTCCTTTATGCCTTCTGGGTCCCCTTTCTTTGTCCTTGCGTCATCTTCTCAATCCTCTCTCTGTTTCCACCTACCCAGCTTCTTTCTTGCTTCTTGGGGCTTGGAGTAGTTTCCCTCCCATTCTAGATGCCCAAGTGAGATGTGCCAGGGGGTGGCAAGGAAGACAATGCTCTCCCCTCCCCCGAGGGCCCCGCTACACTTCATACCATGAGCTGGGGACTGCTGGATGTTCGGGCTCTTGGGTACAGGCAGGCCACCTGGCATGGCAGTGACGATGGCTTGCTGATGCGGTGGTGGGCCAGACCGAGTCTCAGGCCCACTCTTCTCTCTAGGTACCACTTCCTTCCAGTCATCGGGGGTGCACTGCTGGGGCTGTTAAAGGACAGGACAGAGATGATCTTCTCGTGAATTGCCTCTACATTCCTGGACACGTCCCCCGTTTCCATGGAGCTTGGGTAGAAGGCAAGGACATTAAGATTCAGCTAGCCCCAAATTAGGGAGAGGCCCCTTTTCTTTCTTGGACTACTCAGAGAGGACTTCGACACTCAGCCCACCCAGACACACATCCAAATGGGGGCCGCGGGATTGCCTGAGCCGTGTCCTCCCGCTTTGTTCTCTGGACCTCGGGCTCAGCTTACTCACCACTGGCGAAGCAGGTTGCAGTTGTAAGATGACAGCCGAGGCATGCTGGAACCTGTGTTGAGGGGTGTGAGACAGGCCCTCAGGGTATCCATTGTGAGGCTCGACATCTGGCATGGGAGGGTGGCACTGCTGAGTGCTGCCAGGCTTGTGCAGGTTGGCAGCGGGACACTGGAGAGGCAGGGTGGATGGGACTGGGCCTAGCGGCATGGCATGGGCTTCGGGGCCGGGCTGCAGGGCCAGGCTTGGAGGGACCGAGGCCAGCTGGGGGTGGGACGGGGCTTGGAGCGCTGGCCGTGATGCCTGGGGCGGCGGCGGCTGTTGTGATGCTTGCTGTTGCTGCTGCTGGATCCCAAACTGGGGCTGCAGGTGCTTTGAGGACGGCTGGGAGAGGAGCTGGTGTGGCTGCAGCTGAGCATAGGCTGAAGAGGGGGAGGCCAGGTTAGGTGGCATGGCTCGGTCTCACCTTCTGCTGTGCCCCCTCCCACATCCACATAAAGAAGGCTTTCCAAACTCGGTGTTCTTGCTTTCATCTCTTTCCTCTTTCACCTAGAGCCTGGCTGGACCATTGCCATGGCCTGGCCTTCTCTCTCTGTTTTCTTGCTTTCTTCCTATGCCGAAACATTGGGCCCTTGGCTGTCCCTCAAAGGCCAATGCAAAGCTCACCTCCTCTGTGAAGCCTTCTTTGATCATTCCAGCGGCTGAGAGAAACACTGGATTCTGCAGTGTGCTATGTTCTCTCTCCTCCACGCCCTTCACTCGCTTTTCTCTGGGCCTGCGACAGGTGCAGGCTCCCATCGCCCAGCCCAGCTCTGTAAGGCTGGATCTTATTCACCCTACTGCTGCTCAGTCTGGGCCCCTTCCAGGGAGTGCCAGTTGCACACACGGTCCTCAGGCTCTGTGGGGAAGCAGCCTGGGATGGACCACTGGTTCCTTCTGTTACCCAGTGGGGGACCTTGGGCTAGCTGCTTAACCTCTCTAGGCCTCAGCTGCCTTGTCTGAGAACCAGAAACAAAAATAGTTCTTGCCCAGAAAGTTGTAAGGATGAAAGAAGAAAAATGCTGTGCGACTAAAACGAGAAAAAAATGACATAATGTGCACAGCACAGTGCCTGGCCCACGGTCATCGTCAGTCATTTAATTCATATATTCAATCACATAAGTAAAATGATTATTTCAGCCTTGGCTTAGGTTCTGAGCATCCTGGGCTCACCTCTACCATAATGACGTGTCTCGCAATGCATTATAATTGTTTCTTGGCTGTCTTCCCTTCCAGATCGTGAACCCCTCATGATCAGAAATGATCACATATCTCTTTATCCAGAACCTTGCATGATGCCTAATATTAGATGGGGGCTAAATAAATAAACAAACAGGGCTTTCCTGGTGGCGCAGTGGTTGACAGTCCGCCTGCCAATGCAGGGGACACGGGTTCGTGCCCCGGTCCGGGAAGATCCCACATGCTACACAGAGCGTCTGGGCCTGTGAGCCATGGCCGCTGAGCCTGTGCATCCGGAGCCTGTGCTCCACCACGGGAGAGGCCACAGCAGTGAGAGGCCCGCGTACCGCAAAAAATATATATATATATATATAATAAATAAATAAATAAACATATTGTCCTGAACTGGAATTCATGTGTGTCATGCCTTATAGACAGAAGGGGCTCAGGAAATTCAGCTCAGAGACTGACTGTCCTCAAGCCGCTCACTCTCTGCCTAGTGGCATCCAGGCCCGCTTAGCATGAGGATTGCTCAGCTGAATCTGTCCTGCCTAAAAGCTGTCCTCTGCAGGGACTCCCACAGCTGGAGAGCCGGCAGAGAGATGTTGTGCCGTGCCAAAGCACAGAGGGCCACAGCTGGAAGCTCACAAATGGATTTTTACAACCAAAGGCTCCCAGCCAATGAGGGGAATGCAAATTCTGGGTCCTGAGCTAACACTTAAAAAGGATCCTGTGACACAGGTGCAAAGTAAGCAGATTTCAAACAGAGTTAGGGGAGGTACCTTTTTTCTTGAATTCTGTCCATTTACAAGCAAGTTTCCAACTATCTCATCACAACCCAACACAGAGTTCCAAGCAGAATGCCAATAAGAATGGAAAGGAGAGGACAGAAATGAGGTGGTAAGGAGAAACAAAATGGTCCTTGGTGACTGACTGCTGTAGGCAGAGGAGGGAGTATGGTTGGCCCACGGGCTGTAACCTGGATGACAGGGAAAGATGGGAGGGGGAAACACGGACGGCCATGACGTTTTGAGAGACATGTGTGGGGCTTGAGGTGATGGTAGAATGTCCAAATGGGAATTGCCGGCAGGCATTTGGTGATTACGAATCGCCCCTGACCTCACCCTGAGCCTTGTCCCCTAATTTCACCTTGAATAGCTCAAACTTAACAATCAGGCCAAGATTGCTGGTCAGGCAAACTTAATAATCAGGGATTTTTAAGATGGCCGTTGTTAGGACACTGGAGAGATACCGCAGATGCCACGAAGTGCCTGGCTAGTCTCCAGAGGCTAAAAAGTTCTGCAGAATGATGGGCAGCGTCACTGAAGACACAAGTAAAACTTGTTCTCCCTTATTACAAAACCATTCATTCCTGCCGGGGGAACAGAGTCCCTCTAGGGGATGCCGGTCTGAGCTGAGAGCTGGAGATGGTGCAGCTCAGAGAGGCTAGGAGAGTCAGAGGCTTGTCCCGCTATCCACTGGCTGTGTGGCCTGAGACGGGTCCTTTTCCTTCCCAGGGCTTCGGGGTTTTAACTGTGAGACAAGAGGTTTGGACTAGCGATTATACAATCTGATGGGGGTGGCTACCATAGGAAAAGAGTTTAAAATTCAGGATTTATAAGGTGGAAAAGGGAAGGTTAGAGAAGAAGGGTCTAGATCTATAGACCATAAAGAGTGTAGTTAAGCGCAGTACACCTTTGTTTACCAAGATTGGGAGAGGCAACTGTTGGCTTCGCGGCCCTCGATCCTGGGGCCTCCTCTCTGTCCCACTCTCTCCCCGACCCCGTGCTGCATGTGGAAACCCTAAGGCCATTGTTTTAGAACAAATGATGCTAGTATATGCCAAGGCTGGAAACAAAGTTCATGACGGCTTCGATAAGTTCACAGATCAAAGACCCCAGGGTATTTTGAGGGGAGTGTACATCCTTAACCTTTCAAGGTTAATAAAAAGCCAAGACCATGATTTAACTCAGACATTATCCTGGGTCAAATTCCTTTCATTTAAAGTGTTGTAATAGCTTTCTACTTGGTCTAATTCCTGTTTCTTCTCTCTATAATCCACATTGTAGATAGATCACAAATGAATCTTCCTAGTGCACAGATCTGATCCCTGATTAAAAGCCATCAGGGACTCTCCTTTATCTGAGGTTACCTAAAGATCCTGACATTCAAGATCTTCTCACAACATAAACTAACCTTTCAATTTTTATTATTTCTTTGATCCAAGCAATCTTTTCTGTCCACTGTCCCCTGGACGGAAGTTTGTGCCTTGTCTCATACTGTCTAGAGGGCCATAAATCAAATTCTCATCGTCCCTGTCCTCCTGTGGGAGGCTGGGCAAGTCACTGGACCTCCCTGAACCTCTGTGCCATCAGCTTTAAAGTGGGAGTAACGATGATACCTATACCTCATAGTTATCTCAGTAAATGACTTATCTCCCCTTGATAGGCGGAAGTTAGGATTTGTTTCCTCCAAAGTGCCTGGAATTTAGTAGACGCTCAATCAGTGTTGCTGAATGAATGAATGACAACACGGTGGGACTCCAGCTTGCTTGTCCCGCAGAACTTTTCCTCTTCAAAGTCAGAATATGGATGAAATGTGGGTAACCCCACAGGCCATTTTGTTTTTTTTGTGGTACGCGGGCCTCTCAGTGTTGTGGCCTTTCCCGTTGCGGAGCACTGGCTCCGGATGCGCAGGCTCAGCGGCCATGGCTCACGGGTCTAGCCACTCCGCGGCATGTGGGATCTCCCCGGACCGGGGCACGAACCCGTGTCCCCTGCACTGGCAGGCGGACCCCCAACCACTGCGCCACCAGGGAAGCCCGGCCATTTTGGGTTTATCAGCACTCTGGTTTATTGAAGGCTCTCCTCCTGTCCAACCTCTGCTCACCACCTTCCTGCCCTCACCTTCACCCACCCTAACTTCTCTGCTCATCGTCTGTACAACATCACTCCCCTCGTGCCTTTTTGGCTTTGATTTCAGTGCTTCCGTTTTCTGGAATGCCCTCCTTCCACTTCAGTGATCTCAGTAAAGCATAAGTTTCTTTGGCCCAGGCTCAGCTCGTGTTTTCTCTCTTTGCCTTAACCCTCCATTATGGGTTTTCCCTCAGAAGTCCTGAACACTTTGTTTCTTTGATTCATTTGTGATTTAACATGTACTATCTTGTATATGTATTTCATTGATTCTTAAAGATCGATTCTTAGCCCCCCACCTCCACTTTAACATCTTTTGAGTTGGGATGCATATTACAGTTGATGATGTTGGTTTAATTGGTAGTGCTTTTCTTTCTTAGAGTTAAAAAAATAATGGTGTGTCTTACCATCAGTGGTGTCTTAAACTGGAATACTTTTATGCTCTTATGAGTTTATTTCCTATCTATCCGACCAGACTAGATGCTTTTTGAGTTAAAGACTTGTTTTACGTTTTTTTTTAAACTTAAAAGATGTGCTTTAATTGAACTAGGTTTTTAATGTTTCTTTTCCCTTCCACATTGTCCAACATAATCATCTACGTCTGTGGATGCATAGCAACTGTCTGCTGCTGATCCTGGTGAGATCGATGGATTCTCCTCCCTCTCCCACGCCCTCCCGGCTCAGCGTGGGGTGGTGAAGGTGGGCACTTCCCACTGAAGCCACAATACCAGAGGAGGCCACATCCCTCTTCACTACAGCTAGGATGGGGCATATCGGTTTATGAAATATGAATGCACAGAAATCACTCTGGACCTTTATTTTTTCCTACAGTCCAGTAGCTTCATTTCTCGCTTGTATCTATTTTGGCTCCCCATCCCCTGCAGCTGGAAAGCTCACTGCTTCTAAGGAACAAAGGGTTGGTTCCATGGGACCTCAGCCACGGCTTTGGAAGGCCTCATCAACCCTTTCTGTCAGGGAGCAGAGGAGGAGCAGGCCTAGGGCCTCAAGAAATTAGGGCCCAGTTAAAAAGGAGAGACTCCAGGCAATGCTCATCTTCCCATCTGGTGCTCTAACCTTGACGGCCTCCTTAGAATCTGAAGAGACCAATTCACTGTTCCCCAAACAGTTGGTTGTTAGCAACAAGAGGATTAAGGCCCCCATGCAGGAGGGCTGGCTGTGACGGCTTACTGGCACGCCCCCTTCGCTGCATCCGCTGCCAGAACTTGTGATCAGTAATGGATCTCGGTTGATCCCAAGTCCTCACAGATGCAGGAAGCAGCTCACTGTCCAGAAATGCTGGGACTCTTGTCTCAAAGTACATGGGAGCTGCAAGCATCCCAGTTGTAGGCTGGAAGTTTGCTCAAACACTTATTTTTCTCTGATCTGCAATACTTGACTAGAGTTTGGAGTTACCTGGACCATGGGTGAGAGGAGGGTGCCTGTGAGAGAGGAATGGCATAACTTTTTACAACCCACTACTCTTCAAGGTTTAGAGAGTTAAGTGAAGAGATACTTTCAACCATTCATTCACTCAACAAACATTACTAAGTACCTACTATAGACCAAATACCATGTTTGGCACTGGCTAAAACATGGTCCCTAGAATAGGTTACAGTTTGGTCAAAGAGAGAGCTGGAAAACAGTATTGGTATAACCTGGTAAATGTTATGACAGGAGATAAGTACAGACTACGGAGAATACAGAAAAGGGGATTCAGCTTGGGAAGGAAAGCAGAGAAGGCTTCCCAGAGGAAGTAAGTGTTTAGCATGACTCAGAGTTCAGGAGATGCTGAAAGGAAGAGCATGTGGGAAGACTTGGAGGCATTGTATACCCCGGTGCTTTCAAGGACCCACAGGGCATCCTGTACAGCTGAACCCGGGACGACTATGCAGGAGCAGCCAGAGAAGAGGCAAAATGATGGGTGGGTCTAAATGATGCCAGCGCTCTCCAGAGGCTGCTCATCTCCAAAGATGTCTCATGTGATCAGGCCTCGGGGAGGGACTGAGATTGAGGATGACTCTAGAGGTCAGAGTCCCACATACATAAGTAGACAAGAAAGCTCCTTTTAGGAAAACGGAAAGCAATAGCCACGTGAATCTTCCTGGATGCAGTCCTTCCAGGCTGAGGGGTAGGAGGAATAGGAGAGGGGAAATAGAGCTAAGGGAATTTCCCCATAAGAGGAAACAAGTTTACAAAAACAGGGTTGCTGACCTCAGGGGCACTCTATGGTGGGCTGTCTATGGCTTAATGTCTTCAGACCTGCTCTGCAACTACCTGGCAAAACCACCAAATATCCTCTGTGAGCAGGATTCCTTATAAGGCAGCTTGCAGCATTAGAAAAGAAACTATCCGGGCTTCCCCAGTGGCGCAGTGGTTGACAGTCCGCCTGCCGATGCAGGGGACGCGGGTTCGTGCCCCAGTCCGGGAAGATCCCACATGCCGGAGCGGCTGGGCCTGTGAGCCATGGCTGCTGAGCCTGTGCGTCCGGAGCCTGTGCTCCGCAACGGGAGAGGCCACAACAGTGAGAGGTCCGCGTACCGCAAAATAACAAAAAAAAAAAAAAAAAAAAGAAAAGAAAAGAAACTACCCATCCTTGGTAGAGGGATGAGAATACAGCATAAGTGGCTAAAGGTGTTGGTTTTAGAGTCAGACAGATCTGGTTTGAATCTTGGTTCTGCCACCTGTAGGCTGTGCAACTTAAGACAAATTGTTTAACCTCTCTGAATCTTGACTTCCTGTTCTGCAAATGGTGATATATACTTCATAGAGTAGTCGTTAGTATCAAATGGAATATTATGCTTCAACCACAAAGAGGAGAGGTTCCCTGCCTTTGTTCATACTGAGAAGATGCACAATAAATGGTGGCTATTCTTAAAATACTACCTGCCATTTGTATATTGTTTTGAACTTCTCAAAGCATTCTCATAATTTGAGTCTCATTTATTCTTTACAATAAGCCTCTGAGGCAAATGGGCGGTATTCCCACTTTACAAGCAAGGAGAGAGTTGTTTCTGAGAGACTTCCACAGTGCAGCAAGTTCCGGGGAAGTTGGCTTCAACTGACAGATGAGGCATGGTGCTTTGTATCTCACAAATGCTCAAAAAATGCTGACGGGTGAGTGAATGGAGCAGTCAGCGAGCTCAAGTTGAAACGGCAAGCCTTCAAGTCTTAGCTGGGGGCTGTTGAGAACTTTGGAGGTAATCTTGGAGGAGTGGACGACGAAGGGGGAGTGTTATGCCAGAAGGTGGGGACGTAGAAGGTCCGTGCGGGTCAAGTAAGTTACAAAGGTGGGCGGGGGGTAGTGGGGAAGGGTCTATGTGAGGAAGCTGGGAGCGATGAGAGTGGTTCAAGGGGCAACTGGGGGGTCTTGAAGGCTCCCACCCCAGAGTCAGAGTCAGTCGGTCAGAAGTCATTAATGTGCTAATGGTTGGATCCCTCCTGTGACTGACAGAGTAGGAAATAAATACCCAGCGAAGGTTTCTAAACAAGAAAGGAGTCTCTGAGGAAGGTGATGCTGGCAGCTATGAGCAGGATGTTCTCGTGGTCAGTTAAGCCTCGTATGGTCAGCAGGCCTTAAGCAAAGCCGGGAGCCGACACGTAGGAAATATGGTCAGAACCTGGTGATAAACTGGGCGGTGATGGAGGGTGGGAATAAGCAGGGAAAGGGAACGGATATCTACTGTGAGCCTACTCGGTAGATATCTGATCACTTCTGCAGGCCATCTCATCCATTTTTACAGTCTGTTGTAAATATAACCATTTTTGTTTTACAGATGAAGAAATCGAGATTTACAGAGATTAAGTAACTTGATGACAGTCATAAAACTAGTTAAGTGATGAAGCTGGGGTCTGAAACCACATCTAACTCCGAAGTCTATGCTTTTCCCATTATAACACCCTGCCTCTCCGATGAAGGAAAATGAAGTCAAAACAACCCTGAGATTGTAAGTCTGAGTCTAGGAATACCTGATGATTGTGGACAGCAGCCAGGAGCTGGGAAAGAAGGCCCTTTCTGAAGAGGAAGACTTCCGGGTTTTTGTTTTTGTTTTATTTATGAATCTCCAAATTTTAAAAATGTGTATGCTGGTGGGGTGATATCCACGTGGGCATATCCTATAGACAGTTGGAAATCTCTGGGGAGAGGGGAGGGCAGGGACGGACACGCATTGAGAAGTCATCTGTGGACAGGTGGCAGGTGTCTGAAAACGTAGGTGTCGAAGTCAAACACAAGGGGGATGGACAGAATGTTTTGGGAGCCCCACAGCTAATGGCAGTGGGGCCAGGGAAAAGCAAGGGGCAGCAGGGCCACCTACACACACAGATGGTCACAGGCACACGTGGCCGCCCTGGGCATAGTGCCTCCCAGTGCCAGCTGAGATAATCCCCCTTCAGTTCTGTTCTGGAAATGTACTCATTTTTCAAGGCACGACTCAAATTTCCATAACCCCTCTTTAGACTATACACTTGTTCAACTCTAACGCCCATATGGTTGGCATCACGTTTGGCACCTAATAGGTGCTAAATGAATACTTGTTGAGCTGAATTGAACAATTAAAGAGAGAAAAGCTATATGGAAATGGTAGTTAATTATTTTTTTCTGAGCCATATCTTCTTCATTTGTGAGATGAATAATTACTGCTAGGATTAAATGAGGTATGTAGGTTAGGCATTTAGTACAGTGCCTGGAACATGGTTGTTCATTAACTGGTAATAATAATTATTACTGGCAGCAACCATGGAAGTAACATAATAGGAGCTTAGCGTGAAGGATTTCAGGAAAGAAGGGATGCTCAACAGTTCCAAGGAACACAGTCTGCTGCTTCTCTCTCTCTCTCTCTCTCTCTCTCACCCCCCACACACACCCATAGTGAGAAATGTTCAGCAAAATATAAAAATCCTCCTCTGATATTTGCTGGCTTTCCCCCCCCCCCCGTAGTATAAGGAGGAGATGGTTAGTACTCTAAATCTGATCCTACAGTGGATAAATGAAATGACTTTCATGGCTGGTTGCATGATTTGAACATCAAAATTGTAGGGGATCTGATTCCAGCTAGATAACAGGCCCACATGCGTGTTTTGGTTTCTGCGGGATTCTCTAAGTAAAAGTGCATCTACCCTACAGTTGGGCACCTGCTTTGCGAGGGAGATATGGTACCCAGGAGTCCTGGAATCAGCACACATCACATTGTCCCACCTATCACAGACAGGATCACCACTCCCTGACACAAAACCCTCTCTGTGATAAAACAAAGCTGCTGTGTGGCAGGCCTTCCCAACAATGAATTCTCTCTCCTTCCAGAGACCTGAGGAGGGATGAAGAGACACAACAAAGACCTGGCATCTGGAGCACAATTGTGTGAAAAGGGCCCAGGCTTTTCAATGACGGGACAGTTCTCTTTTATCGCAGCATCTCCCTCCTGGCAGCCACTTTCCCCTCACCTTTGAGCCTGCATGTGCATCCAGGGCCTTGAGTTTAGCCACTAGAACGAGGACTCCAAGGACCAAGCCTCCTATCAGGAGCTGTGGCCCAGCTCCCCCAGGTCTTGGCGCCTCTGGAAGCCAGGCCCATGGGACCTTGCAGCCTGCGCCTCTTCTGCCCTCCTGGTTGGGTCCTCAGATCACCGAGAAGCCCAACCTCTCTGCTCTGCTCTCCGCCTCCTATTCCCCTCCCCCACCCACCAACCCATGCCTTTTCAGGGCATAAGGGACCTTTTCTATTTGCGGAGCCTAAAGAAGCCCGTTGCCAAGGTGACAGGAGCAGGAACAGCAGGGAGCTTGCCATGGGGGAGGGGCTTTGCCCCCAAACAGCTGTCAGTGGGAGCAGTCCCAGCTGGGACTAGAGCGTTTGCCTGCTCCGGGAGGAAACAGCCCCCAGGAGAACGCATTCCTCTCTGCTCTCCTCCCCGCACTGCCTCCGCCACAAGTCTCCACTGGTTACTCTCCCTGGGGGCAACCAGCCAGCCGGCTACAAAAATGCTCCAATAGCAAAAACCTGCCACTCTGCTCCCCATCTCTCTTTCTCTCTCTCTCTCCCTCTATCACACACCCACCCACCCACCCACACACACACGCATGCGCACGTACTCTGATCCCTCCGTTCATTCGCAGTCCCAGGCTCCTCCTGGGCAGGAGGCCAGAAGTTACCTCCTCGCTGGGGAACTGTGGCACCCAAGGCAGGTGCTGCTCCAGGCCGCCCCCCATCAGGTCAGGAGGATCATTTCAGTCTTTTTTTGTTCTAGAGGCCCTGAGAGGGTCTGCAGCATCTTAAACGTCCCTGCTGCCTTCCGTTTGGGCGTGAGGAGTGGGCTCATGGAGAGGAAGGGGTGGGAGAGGAAGGGAAGAATAGGAGGGGACAGTGGGAGACAGGAACAATGCAAAGCCTACTGATTCGTCTCACTGGGGAGACGGTCTTTGTGGTCTGCAGCTCACAGCTGCTCCATAGAAAGTTCTGGGGAACCACTGGTCTCTGTACTGCCTATAGCCACATGCTGTTAAGTCTCAGGCCACACCTGGGGCCCTGGAGCTCAGTCTGTAACTCACGGGCCTTCCCCTTTATCAGGCTCAAGAGAAGAGAGCCCTCCACTAGACTCTGTAAAACCCAGAACAGTCTTAGAACTGTCAGGCTCTTCGAGCTTTGGGTCAGGAATAAGAAAGGCCTAGGAAGCCCCACTGTAAGAACTGAGAGAGGCAAATATGGCTTGATGATTAAGAACATAGGATCTGACTCAGCCAGATGAGGAATTGGTTTCCAGTTCTGCCATGTAATACTGATGTGACTCTGAGTGACACTTATAGTAAGTTCTTGGGCAAGCGCTTTGAGCTTCAGTTTTCTCATCTGTTAAATGGATGAAAGCATCTACCTTATAGGGTTCTTTTGAAGGTCAAAAGAGGTGAGGTACATAAAAAAGCCCAGCATATTACCTAGTCTACATCAGAGGTTTTTATCCGGGCTTGTCCCCTTTCTGTCCAGTTTTCTTGAGGCCCCAGGGTTGCCTAGGAGCTTAGGAAGAACCCTAAGGACTGGTTTTTCCTTTGAAGGGTCCTTAGAATCTGGGGGGCTGGCTTAGATCTAAGGAGAGGTTACATTTTGGCCTGGGCAGAAATGGGGTTCTCAGGAAGTCCTGAAGCCCGGATGTTGCTCAAGGGTTTGTAGGTTGCATGAGAAGGTAGAAGAAATGTTAAGTTGGGCTCCTTGCTCTAGTCTCAGCTGCTATCAGCTCAGGGTAAGACCCTCCAGACTTTACCCTCTGAGCCTCAGTTTCTTTCTTCATAAAAGGAAGCAGCTAGACTAGTCTCTGGAGAAAGGAATGCCGGACAGGGAGAAACGCCTGGAGCCACAGGGCAGTCAGGCCTCTGCAGGGAGGTACCTGCTTCAGCTCAGAGTGACCACTGGAGGCTAAGACCACATCTGTCCTTGAAGCCCCAAAAGGGTGAATAAAGGACTTGAATTCAGATTCTCCCCAGCTCGCCTCCCACTGTCTGTCTAGAATACCTTCCCCTCCTCTGTCTGTTGGGGAAATGACTCCTACTTCAATACTCAGTGCCATTTCCTTGGAGGGACAGCATCTCTGACCCCTCCTGTCTGGCACTGAGGTGCCCGCCTGGGCCCACACTTACCTCATACTCCTACAATGGTATTTATGAAATCGAATGGATTTGCTTATATATCTGGCTCCCTCCTTTTGACTGCACACTCCTTTAGGTAAGAAATCACATTTTGACCATCTTGGTTAGTCTAGTAACAAGCATAAAGTAGGCTCTCAAGAAAAAAAAATGCAGGTTAGATTGGATGGTAAAATAGTCTGGATGAGGACAGAGGGTTAGTGGTTATTTCAGGGATGTGACCAGGGTGAGTGTCTCTTTAAGGCAAAGCCATGTGGTCCACCACTCCATTTCTGTGCTGTGACAGCTTGGTCTTATTCCTGAGACTGATAAGTCTGGCTTCTGGGGCTCCTGGCAGATTTTCTCATTAAAGATTGCCTACAATAGGCAGCACTGGGAGAATGTTAGCAGGCAGGGAGTTTAGCCCCAGGGAATACTGATTCATCCCCTTCACAGAATCTGCCTCACAAGTAATCTGCTGGATTATTACTTTTTTAATCTGCAAGATTTATTCTCAAGTGTCACCGTCACCAGCAAGCCTTTCTCAGCTCCTGTCCGCCAGGCTATATAGTGCCTCTGTGCTCACATCTATTATAGTACTTATCACCCTATATTGCATTGTACTTGTCTGTCTCTCCAGACTGTGTCCTCCTGGGAGGGCAGGGCCCACGTCTTATTTATCTCTGCACACCCAGAACTGGCAACATAACTGGCGAATATTAGTCAACGAATGTCTGTTGAATGATGAGAAAATAAGATTCCCACTTCTTCATCTCCCTGTGGGATTCTTACATGCCTCTGGCTAGCCCCTGTCCTTTTTGCTGACCCTTAGAGAATTTCAAAATAGTCTAACTGCCAAACCTCCACTCTCAAAGTGAAGAGCTATGATTGTGTACCCTGAGAATCACCATGATGCCCATTGTGAAGAAGGTCTCATTTATTCCCACTGATGTGGCTTCCTTCTTTAAAGCTAGGCTAGAAGCCTAAAACAGAATCTGGAGCTGTAGGAGGGGAAAGAGAGACACAGGGCTGACATCTTAGCATGTCCATGGGAGAAAGGAAAGTTTGAAAGTTTCCCCCGACCCATAGTCCTTCTGAGTTTTCTGGGATAGGATCCTTCTTCCTGGAGCCCTTACCTGGTGCAATGAGGGGGTGGGTTGCCACAGCAGGTACCATTCGGCTGAGCCCAGCCCGACCCTCCAAGCTCCCTGGCACACTGCTGTTGCCATCTCCTTTCTTGAGTGGCTCCGTCACACTGTCAGTTACGGCAGGCTTGCCACCTGCAGGGGAACCCTGAGCAGTGTTTCTGCCTTGTGATGGGGTAGGCAGAGGCTGGCTACCACCCGGCGTGGGCTTCAGGGCCAAGCTGGGCAGGACAGGCTGAGTGGGGGTAGGGCCCGAGGCTGCTGCAGTTGGTGTCTGCTGTGTTCGGAGGGTCAGGTTCTGTACCTGGAAAAGAGGGGTCTGTAGGAGTCCAGAGAATGTGGGTAGGAGCAATGCCAACACACAATTCGTACAGGGAAGGAGTTAGGGATGGATCCACGAATGGCTGAACAGGAGAGTGGGTTGTTAAAATCAGAAAGAAAGAGAGAGAGAGAGAATGAGACAGGGGCTGAAAGAGGAACCCGGAGCAGAGTTTCTAAAGGAGACAGAAAGACTGCTAACGATTGGATTCATCAGCAGAAGAAGCTAAATTCTGAGCAGGGATGTCTGCCCCTCCTGGGGCAGGCCCAGGCAGGGAGGCCGGGCTGTCTCTCCCTTCTGTTACCTCCCCTCCTCCCCCAAACTATCAGGATGGGCTGCACACCACTTAGAAAGAATTCCCAGATACAGGGTGGGCACGGGGCTTCCCACACTGGAAAAGGCCAGGGCAAAAGTGAAAGTTAATCGACCAGCAAGGTCCCCCAGGCCAAGGATTATCCTGTCCTCAGAATCAGGTTTACGCCGGGATGACCATGCTTACTCAACCTGGTTCCTGGTGCCCTCTGCTGGACACACGGAGGCTGTACCAGACTCACATCTGACAAATCTGATAATCTTGCTACCAGGTGGGTCCTCCCGTTCTGTAGCTGGGGATGGTTCCCCTCCCCTGCAGCCCACAGAATCTTTACAGCCACCGCAGTGTCTGGGTACTCCCAGCAGAAGGAAGGGACCCAGGACTCATCTTTGCTCCCTCTTCCATGCAATTTTTGCTGATTCCTAGAGGTGCTAGCATGTGTAACCAGAGTGGAATTTTCCTCTTAAAAGGCAACAACAACAGAGATTATCCTGGGGAGGGTGTAAGGTAAAAAGGTAGAGATGACCACCGTTGTTGGCAATCACGGCATGCTGCTGACTCCTGCTCTGTGTTCGGGGCTCGAAACAGAGTCAAGAGTGGCCGAAGCCTTCTCAGCGGTGAATTAAGGAGCAAGTCTAGGAGCGTTGGGACGCCCTGTCTCCCACCTGTTTTCCCAGAACATCCCAAACTTTCCAGACATTCAGAGCTCCTCCAGGGCTTGGGCCCATACCCATTATCAGTGCCCCTCTGTGGGGGTGCCCACCCCCCTGCCCTCCCACAAGCATGGAATCCTCACCTGGGCGGGGGTGGGGGGCCGGGCGGGGGAGCCAGTGCCGAGCTCAGGCTGCACAGTAGCGACGGTGGCCGTGGGCGTGAAGATGAGCTGAGGGGACAAAGGAACAGTGCCGCCTAGGCTCCTAGCTACCTGCACCAGGTTACCTGGCTGGGCCTGGAATCACAGGAAACGAGCCGCCTTTTACCTGCCCAATGTGGGCTCAGCCACAGGACACACAGTTTAGCCAGGGAGTGGACTGGGGAAGCGGGGAGGCTCGAAAGGGAAAGAGTCCAGGGGGATCTCCCGAAACTCTCAAGAGGCTCGGCGTGGTCTGACCCAGGCCGGGCAGTGAAGGGCCACGGGTGGGGGGCCATTCTGGGGCTGCACCCAAGTCAAGTTTACTTCAGAAGGATCTGCGAAGAGCTCACCCCAGAGGGACCAACAATCGCAGGACACCCTCAAGTCCCTCTCTGCAGCGTCCCGGGGAGCAGGGCCCCTGTGCTGCGACAGATGCCCTGGGACCATGTTCTGAATCTAACCTGCTCTGGACTCCAGGTCTGGGTCAGAACAGGACTCTCCACCAGAAGAGATCAAATTAGATGCATTCTTTTGGCCATTTTTTTAGTCAAATTCAGATTAGGCTGTGTGTGTGTGTGTATTTATGTGCTTGTGTGTGTATGTGTGTGTATGTGTTTGTGTGTGTGTTTGTGTGTGTGTTTATGTG
Source organism: Tursiops truncatus (assembly GCF_011762595.2). Classification (NCBI taxonomy): domain Eukaryota; kingdom Metazoa; phylum Chordata; class Mammalia; order Artiodactyla; family Delphinidae; genus Tursiops; species Tursiops truncatus. The sequence continues at coordinate 157,651,221 of NC_047034.1, read as the reverse complement.
TTTGTGTGTGTGTATTTATGTTTGTGTATGTGTGTATTTATGTGTTTGTGTATTTATGTGTGTGTGTATTTATGTGTTTGTGTGTATGTGTGTGATTTATGTGTTTGTGTATTTATGTGTGTGTTTATGTGCTTGTGTGTGTATTTATGTGTTTGTGTGTGTATGTGTGTGTGTGTACGTGCGTGCCCAGAGACAACAGCGGTAGAGGAACCAGAGCCCCCAGAGCCGTACTCGTGTCTGCATCTCCTTCCGTGGAGTGCAGGGACTGAGGGTCTCTGCATGACACCCCCGCCCCTGCGAGACTAGCTCAGTGTCCGAGGGGACATGCGGTGTCTGACAGCGTGTCTGCTCCTCTGAGCACGAGTACCCCACTTTGGGCAGGGACCTGGCCAGGCTGCAAGGCTCCAGTGGGGGCAGTTAAGTAGGACAAGGGTCAGGGTAAACTGAAGACAGAGCAGGTTTGGGCGGTGTCACATGGGCTGCCCGGCCCCCTGGAGAAGTGGAAGTCTAGTCCACACGTGTGTCTAATGGGCTGTTTCCTGGGAGTAGAGCTGCACCTCAATGAGCTCAGAGTCAAGGACGGAAGTGCTGGAGCAGGACCCAGAAAAGCTCCCAGTGTCAAGTTCTGACTGTAGGAGCCGAGGGAGGGATGGGACTGTACAGTCTTTAGGATAGTGTGTCGAGGAGCTGGAGGGAGAACTCTTCAGAATGGGGGCGGGGAGGCTGGACTCACGGTGATCTGAGTCCCGCGTAGAGCTAGATGTTCCTGCCTCCTAGGGTGAATGCTGCTGCTTTCACGGGAAATTCTGCTAAATCTTAGGAACCTCTGAGCTTCCTATGGGCCTTTGCACCTTAGGGACAGGTGTAAAGGGGGGACTCTAGCATGCGTGTGCAGGGCTGATGCCGTCCTGAGTCCATTCGGCCCAAGCGAGCCCGCCTGATGAACGGCTGACAGGGTGACCCTGATGGGAATGGGGGCCCAGCTGGGAAGGCAGGGGAGCAGCCGCATGTCCCGGAGCTGGCTGCCACCTTCACCACCTGGGCTGGAACGCACTTTTGACCCTGAACTACCGGTGGCCAGTCCCTGCAAGGACTGTCCCGGGGGGGTAAGACCCCACTCCTGTAAGGGTACTTGGATGTTTGCGTGCTTGTTTATCTTACGTGTCTGAGTGTACAGACCGCCTGGGCACAGATCCCTGCATTCTCTACCCTAATTAATTTTGGGGAGTGGTTTCTGCTAAGAAGAGGATAGTTCTGTTTCACTCTAGGAGGGGAGGGAAAGAAGCCATCATGGGTAACTTTATTTCAGCCTGGAACCCCACCTTCCCTTGAGTCATGGAGCTTGTACCAAGCTCCTGCTCAGCCTTCCAGGCCGCCTTCTTTACGCCACCCCTTCTTTCCTGCCAACTGTCCCCCTAGTGCTTCTTCCCCACCCTTCTCTAATCCCCATGCTTCTCTAACTGCCCAGCTCCCAACTTCTCTGCCTCCGTCCTCCCGGCCCACCTGAGCCGTGGCCCAGGCTGGGGACTCACCATCTGTGCCCGCAGATACATCTGTGCTTGGCTTGCAGTCAGGGCTGGAGAAGACGTGTTGCCCAAGAGGACAGCCTGCTGGGCGATGCCTGAGGCTGCTGCTGAGTTGACACTCTGAGCCCGGTTGATGAGCTGGGCTGCTGCCGGGGAGGCTGCCAGATTGATCTGAGGAGGGAGACACGCCAAGTAGGAAACAGGAGGTTCTGTGGTTAACTCTGCCCCGCTTCATCCATTTCTTTCTCTCTGCCTCTTCTGTCCCTTGGTGGATTCAGCCTTCTTTAGGACCAGCTCTGATCTGTGGGCCCTGGATCTTCCCCCAGCACTGCTGCATCTCTGGCTTACGTGCAGAGCTGCAGGGAGGATCTGATGGGGAGAGGACTGAGCTATGAACAGAGAGCCTTGACATTGGAAAGATGACGAGGAGTTATTAAAAGAAGTTAGAAAGCGGCATGCACTTTTTCTTTCTGGTAAGAGTAACAGGTTCCAGCCGTGGTTCTACACGGCTAAGGAGTCACCACAATTGGGTCTGGAAGCCCAAGAGAATTTTGGGCAAAGAGGAAGGAGCCGGTCCTGGAGCTGTGGTTCTCCATCCTACTGTTCTCCATCCTACTCACCGAGGATGACTGGGCGGGGGTCTGTGCAGACACACTGCTGCCTGAAGTGCTCCCCTGTCTGCTGGCCACCAGGCTTGCCTAGGAAAGGAGAATTCTCATCACTAGAGGCCCAGACCTCCTCCAGTCATCCCCCCCGGCTCTCACCTGCCGCAGGGTGCACTATAGGGCAGTGGTAAGGAGTCAAACCCTTATTCTGGCTCATCCATGTGACCTCAAGCAAGTGCCTCAGTTTCCTCTTGTATAAGGTGGCGTAACCACAGTGTCTACCTTGTAGGATTGCTGAAAGGATTACACGAGGCGGAGCATTTACATATAAGCGCTCGAACCGTCAGCTGTGACTGTTACCAATGTTTCCAGCTCTCTTCAGCTCCCACCCCACCGCACCCACTCTATCATACCCGGCTCACCGGCCCCCACGTGGAGCGCTGGGCACGTACTGTCTGGAACATCCAGCCTGCGTCCTCCCCGTGGCCAGCTTCTCATCCTGCAGTGTCGGCTTCACTGTTCCTCCAGCAGACAGGCTCCCCCCTCCCCACCAGCTGTACCCACCGTAAGGTGGGCCTCCTTGTTACTCAGCCACAGCAGGCTGCTCTGTTCTTCTGCAGAGCTTATCAGCACTCTGGTAGCTTGCTACTTTGTCTCCTCGTCTATCTGTGTTTCTGACTACTTGCTGTCTCTGTGTTTCTGACTACTTGCTGTCTCCCCACCACAAGCTGCAAGAGGACAGGGTCCACGGCGTGCTCGGTGCCCGACATGAACTCTGGCAGCAGGCGCATAAAGACTCTGTCGAATGCATGTCTGGGCTCTTCTCGGCCACTGAGGCAGACAGGCAAGCTGAATGGGCAATGGCCTTCTCCTGTGGACACCTCCTCGCACCCTCAGCCCGCTCCCTGCAGTGTAGTGAGGCGGAGAGGCAGGCCCCCGCCAGTCCCTCCTTGGGCGAGGCAGGCGGAGAGGTCCAGCTGCCCTGCTTGAGAGCTGTGTGGCCTCGGGCGAGGCGCTTAGCCTCTCAAAACCTCTTTCCTCATCTGTCAGAGGACTCGGGATGACGATCACACCCACTTCGCAGTGGTTCTGTGAGGACGCTAAGAGAACGCATGGGTACACGCGTGCAGTGCTTGCTTTTCCTGCCCCTTCCTTCGGGGGCATCTGCGGTGCTCCTGTGACGTCATCTTACCTGCTGCACGGCCGCGAGGCTCTGGAGCTGGGCGCTGCTGAGGTGCTGCTGCTGCAGGGCCGCCGTCTGCAGCATGAGGTGCTGCTGCTGGGCCGCGTACATCTGCTGCAGGTACTGGGCCGCCGTGCTGGGCTGCCGGTGCAGGGCTTGCTGGATCACCTGCAGAGGGCGGGGGGCGGGGTGGGGGGGAAGAGCCCACGCTGCGGCCAAGCCTGCTCAACACCCTCTCTCCCTAGCTGCTCAGATAAGGACCAGGCCTGCGAACCCCACTCGCCAGGGAACCAGGGAGACAACTGTGTGCAAAGCTCCACCCGTTCCTGCCTTGCCCATCTAGCAGCTCTCCTCAGCACACATGCTCCCTGCTCCTCCCCGATATGGGCTACACACGCCACTACCACCAACTCTCGGGGCAGTGGGAGCTCAGGAGACAGGAGTCCTTTAAGCCTCCGGTGACACTGGGTCCCACGCCAGGCTTGTTAGGTACCCCCTTCCCCGCCATTCTGCAGCCTCAGATGAGTCTAACTGGACTGCGGGGATGATGATGACAGAGGGAACCGAAGTTCAACAAGGCTGAGAGGAGGAAAGGGGTGGGAAGAAAGAGACAAGTCCGAAGCGCAGCCTATTCGAGCTTTGAACACACAGCCAGCCAAACTCAAACCTGCTCAAGGTCAACACCCTTCCGGCAGGGGCTGCCCCCAGCTGCTTGGGACGTCCTATCGGTCCCTCAGAAGATGGTCCCCCTGGCCTTGCACAGCAGGGATGCTGCAGCTACAGGGATGCTGCCTTCCTCTTTTACTCTTTCCCTCCTTCTATCACTCTCTTTTGAGCCACCATCTCCCATTCCCTGGCCTTACTGCTATTCCCTCTTTCCTGACGGGACTGGCTGAGCCACAGTCTCTGGGAGATGACAAAAGGCTGCTCTTTGATCCCTTCCCACCCTCCCATCCCTCAAAACCTCTTCTCCACCCTCAGGAACAAGGAAAAGCAAATGCCTTTCCTCCAGCCCTGAGACCCTCTACCTTCTTCTCCTTAGCCCTGTACATTTCTCCTCCCTTCTCACCTGGTCACCTTCCTGCTGTCTTCCCATGCGGTGCCCTACATGGGCCCTCGCTAGGCTCTGGCCCACTTCCCACCCTTCGCTCTGCTGCTCTGGCTCCAGGGCTGTTCTACCCCAGGCAAGTGAGCCTCTAGTCTAGCTCTCTCCAGCTTAACATGACTTCTAGGGGCTGGCGGCTCTCGGACAAAAAAACCTCTGGGCTCAGATTTGGGGTTCTGTAAAAACAGCCTGATATCACAGATTCTCCATGGGCTCTGGAGTCTCCCCAGATACCCCCACCCCATCCCAACTCCTCCACCCACTTCCTTCAGTGTACTTTCCCCTCTGAGGGTCCTAGTTTACATGAGCTCAGTTCTTTTTATTCCTTGTTCTCCCCCGAATTTTTTCTTCTTATTCCCTTTATCTAGGCCTCTTTATTTTCCTTAGACCCCTAAAAGCACCCCCAAGCATCCAGACAGCAGTAGTAGAGATGGACTTTTTCTCACTGGAGGATGTCAAGGAACAGAAATAGGAGGCACCCCAATGGTTCTGCTTGGGTGCGGAACACAACTTTGGGTCACTCCGTTTGCCAGAGCAGAAACCTCAAATCCCTTTTGCCTAGAACTGTGGTGCAGGGCAGGAGGGCACATCCTAACGTCAGCTGCTAGAAATTGGTGCTAAAATACTCATGTGCAGAGGGGCCAGAGGAGGAGGCTGGGGGAGGCGGCAAGGATGGAAGCATGGTTTTATTAAGTGTGAGGCAGAGAGAGCTGGGCGAGGGAGGACTCCAGAGTAACTGACGGGGTCTCCTTTAACTAGACTTTTCAGGCTCTCTCACCATCTGCTGTGGCTTCTCCTCCATCCCCTAATCCGGGCCTAGGGCCAGAGAAGGATGCGCTCACTCATCTAGTACATCCAAACTGCAATAGCAAAGCTATTAGAATAAACGCTTCTAGGCTGTGGTCTCTCTTTTCTCCCTAGTTTATCCAGGAGCCTCAATCAGACATCGTAGTGAATAAGAACACAGGTTTGGGGGGAATCAGGTTCAGCTTTTTTGTCTTTACCTGGTGACCCTGGATAAGTCACTACCTTCTCTGAGCCTCAGTTTTCTCAATTACAGAATTGTGCCTAATAATAACCACCCTCACAGCTGGAGAAGAAGATAAATAAGCAAAATGCTTCGGACAGTGCGGGGCACATGGCAGACGGCAAAACATGGTCATGACTGCATTTTGGAAGAGTGTGTAGTCACCCGGAAGGCCTCATAGATGACACTTTGCAAACCGCTGCTTTGGGGAAGAAGGCAAAAAGCTGTAAAGACAAAGGATTGTTTGGGGTTCTATTTTGGTCCTCCGTATGTAAGAAACTTAGATTTGGTACAAGGAAGTGGTCACTTAGGTAGGGGATCTAGGTTGTGGCTGAGCAGATTCTAGTCATTTTTTCTCTTTGCTCTTTTCACTTGTGTGTCCTTTATGATTTCACATGTTTATCCTCCCCAAACGGCACTGTGGGATCTGAGTCACCAGATAAGAAAGGAAATTTTGGATCTGCTAAGTATTCCCACTCTCCCCAACCTTCCCTGACTGAATCCATGTAGTATCACTACTCCTCGAATGCTGCACACATAGTTACCCACTGACACACGCCCTTATGCCCATTCTAGATTTAGCACCCCGGTTGTCCTACCAGACCATGCCAACACGTCCTCCTGGCTAGCCCTGAGATGATTAATCAGGTGGCGTCTCACCTGCACAGTCTGCCGGTCAGGAATGCCACCGTACACAGAAATCTGGGGCCCCGTGGGGCGGCCACTGCCACCGCTGCTGCTATTGTTGCCGCCACTGCTGCTACTGACGCCGCTGGTACTGCTGGCGACACTCGCGCTGCTAGACGTATGGGGGACGGGCAGCTCGTTCTCCATGGCCTACAGGATGGCACAGTCAGGGCGCTCAGGTGGCAGATGAGCAGGCAGGTGCTGGGAGGGAAGAAGCAGGAGGGAAATGCTTAACAAACGCATTCTGGAGAATACACACGTGGGTATCCGCTCTCTACCAGCCTGTGTGGGACTACTTCTGAACTGAGGTCTGCAGCCACCCCTGCCATCAGGACAGGGCTAGGCTTGGCTCACTAGGCGAGGTGTGAAATCAGGTCAGCCTGAATCTAAATTTTACGACTTATTCTGCTAGAGGAGATGAAAAACAGCCTAGGAGGATCCCCTACGATGGGCTTCCTAGCAGTGATCTTAGGGACCATTCCTCACACCATCAAACTTTTCATCACTGGGGTAGAGAAACTGGACATCAGAGAAATTATTATTTGTCCATATTTATATAGGCAGTTCTTGAAAGAAATGGGATCCAAAATCTAGAGAGAACAGAATGAGAGAAAGAGGCAATAAAATAAAATGCAGTGATTATTTTGTTTTGTTTTCCAACCAGAAGAGCTCTGAGTGTGTTTGGAGTCTGTTTCCTTCCTGAAGTACTCACTGAGTGCTCTCTGATCCAATGCTGAGCAGGGCACCACATTGAGCAATTTGGTGAAAATCACAGGTTTTGGAGTCAGAAAGACTTAGGTTTGAGTCCTGGCTCCGCCACTTACCAGCTGGGAAACCTTGGCAAGTCACACTTCTCTAACCTCCTGTCTTAATCTGGCAGACACAAGAGCGTATGGATTGATGGGAGGATAAAGTAAATGAACAATACAAAGCGCTTAGTAGGGTGTCGAGCATATATTGAGTGTTCCTTAGGCATTGGCTGTTGTTGTGGTTATTAAAACTGTCCCCAGCCTGTTTCCCACTGTCCGGTTCCAGTAGATCAATCCTCTTCCAAGGTGGAACTGGCAGAGCCTCCTGGAACTTCTATCCCAGTCACTAAGGGTAGAAGTGCTAGAAATTCCTTGAGGGACCAGCCGATGATTGGGATTCAGAACTGGAAGCTGCGCATCCCCTTGAGGCAAGGAGTGGAGAAGGGCTGGGAGAGAAGGGAGGAGTGGTGGGAAGGTCATGCCCGTGTCCTAGGTCAAGTTCCTCTCTTTTTCTTCTTTCATGCTATTCCTAAAATCCTAATTTATATATATATATATATACATGTTTTTCCTTCTACCCATTCCTTCTTACACCTAAAAACAACACTTCTTTGTCATCCCATCATAGACATTCAGTTCTCTTCTTGCAGAAGATTATGCCAACTTAATAAATGAAGAAAATAATACGATTTTTTCACAGTATTGAGAACATTAGTGCAAAGAACTAAAATAGTCATTAACGTCCCGCCGTCCTCCTCCCAATGTGCTCCCTCTGGAGGTTGTCAGCATTCCTCAGGATGCCTGCCTCAGCCTGGGTGAGTTTTTACCATGGGCTGCAAAAAGTGTAGATGAAGGTTCAAAGACAGGAATGTTGGGGGTGAGGAAGTCCAGGTTACTCCCAGTGGGCAGGCAGCAAGTTGAAGTTCAGAGGCCTATGGCTTCCAAGGCAAAGCAAACAGCACTCATGACCTGGATCCTTAAGCAGTGATTTCCCCTAATTTTTATATGTCTGCTTTGACTGCCACAGGGCAAGGCCATCCTCCATGAATTCTCTTTGTCCTGAACTGCACTCAGCCCTGGGCCTCATTTTGGCTACGCACTTGTTAAAGATGCTTATGATGATGCTGGTGGTGCAGGTTGATGAAACAGCGAAGTCTACAAGTCTTTCCTGTGCCCTGCTCAGTTGGAATCTACCTCATCTTACGCTCCATGGAAGGAAGCATTGGCTGGACAGAAAGCAGTAGAAGGCATAATTCTGATCTTGCAGAAACTGACAACCTAGTTGTCGAGATGAGGCTCCGCTGGGATTTTGAGGCTCACCAAGCAACAGACCAGTAAATGGGAGTTAGATTCAAGCTTGGAATATCCCACAGAATCCCAAAGTCTCTTCTTAGTTCAATGGCCCACCTCCCTTTCCCAAACTGTTGATCAGAATTGGGTTTCAGTTCTTGCTTTGCATCCCACCCTAGGAAATCTCAACGGAAGTATTAGTCCTTATAACCATAAACAAATAAAATAAAACAAGGCAGCAGCCACAGCAAGTTAAGGAGAGGGCAGTCTACATCCTGGATGATCAAGCCTCAGCTCTATTTTTTTTTTTTTTTCTTTTGCAGCAGCTAGGGCAGATCTTGGGCACAGTGTATACTCAATCCTTGATGAGAAATAAAACAAGACAACATTCTAAAGAAAGTGTGGCATTTGTTTATGGAAAAACTGCACAGGCAAGACAGCAACTGCGAGAGAGAGAGAGAGAGAGAGAGAGAGAGAGAGAGAGAGAGAGAGAGACAGAGACAGAGACAGACAGACAGACAGACAGACAGACAGACTGACCTTAGTAACGTGGGGACAATATGTTTCCTGAGGTCTCTTGCCCGCCTGCCCCCTTCCTTCTGCTAACAAGCATGCCTTTCCCTCCTGTCTTCATCACCTCGTTCTTGGCTTCTGCATACCCTCTTCCGCTTTCCCCCTCTTCTGTCTTGTTAATTTCTGCCCCCAGCCCCTGGTTTTCCCATTCTTGCTGCTGCCTCCTCAGCCCTATCCTCTCTCACTCCTGTGCTCACGCCTGCCCTCCCTTTCCCCACCCTCCTGTGTGCTCACACTCACCTCGCTGTCTGATTCTCTTGGACACGTGCATATACCCCCGCCCTCTAGCCCTCATTCCATTGACCCTGGCGGGCTGCTCTGGTTACTCAGATGAGCTCTCTCCCCACTCCTGCCCTCTTTTCTCTCTCTCAGACCCTCTCCCAGTTGCAGCCGGCTCACTCTGGGCCCCATTCCCTGGCTCCAGCTCCCTCCCCATTCTCTCTCATGGTCCCCCTGCCTGGCCATCTCACTCCCCCAGGCCTGATGAGGCACGTCCTCTCTTTCATTCCCATGCACATGCCCTTACTCTCCGGACAGCGCATGCTCCCTCTCCCTCCCCTTCTCGCTGGCTGGCCAGTTCTCTGGGTTCCAGCTCCCACTTTTGATGGCTACAGCTGTCTCTCCAGTGCACACACACTCTCTCTCTCTGGCTCCCTCTCAGTCTCTCCTGCAAAGCACACAGGAGGGAAGGACAGACTCTGCCTAAGAAACTAGGGACCGCTTCAAAGGAGAAGTAACATTTGAGCTACCTGAACCCACGCTTTCTCCGCTTTCACAGCATAAAGCTGCCCTGTCCCACCTTCCACTCCTTGTCAACCACCTCTAGAACGTTCCCGAATAAACACGCTCCTAGTTTTTCGCAACCTGAACATCTACCGCATGTGGGGTATGTTTGCTAAGTACTGGAAATTGAAAAGAGGTAGATGACATGGATCCTCCTTTTCGGGTTCATAACTTTTTTTTTTTTTTTTTTTTTTTTTTGCTGTACGCGGGCCTCTCACTGTTGTGGCCTCTCCTGTTGCGGAGCACAGGCTCCGGACGCGCAGGCTCAGCGGCCATGGCTCACGGGCCCAGCAGCTCCGCGGCATGTGGGATCTTCCCGGACTGGGGCACGAACCCGTGTTCCCTGCATCGGCAGGCGGACTCTCAACCACTGCGCCACCAGGGAAGCCCTCGGGTTCATAACTTTTGAAGGCATATTAGAAACAGTAAAACCTAAGGCCTCTTGCCCAGGAAAAAACGCACAGATGTATAAAAAAATGTACTTACAATTGTAGAGGTTCCTGAATCCTTTGAAGCCTGTTCCTTACCTCTGGACTCTGTTTCTTAGTTGGTAGGGACGGGGCACGAAGTACAAAGTTAAAGATACAAATAATATTGCTGACCCTCTGCCAAATGAGCGATGAGACCACACCTGCTGGCGTTCAGAAGAGTGGGGTGTTGAGCAGCATGTGTGGTGTGACAGAGGGAAAGTGGAGGAGGTTACTGTAGGCTTTGTGAGTGCCGAGATTGACACTTCTGCTGGGTAGCCACTGCTGTAGGGGAACAGATGGCCAGCCCTTCCCTCTGCCCATTCTCTGGTCTCTCAATCTTCCCAAGAGAGGCAAAGTGCTGAAGGAGACAGCATGGAGTCAGGCAATCCTAGCTCTGGGAATGCTAGCTCTGCTGTGACTAGTTGTATGGCCTTGGGCAATGCAGTTTACCTCTCTTAGTTTTAGTTTCCTAATCTGCAAAACTGGGTAATAAGAATACCTATTTGGGGGGTGGTATATGTGGGTTAGGATTAATCTCTTAGCTTCATCCCACTTTTCTAACCTTATATTCTACAATGTGAGTCCACTGCTCTGGTTTGGTAGATCTGCTTTTTTTCTCCCAAAGACCACATACCCATGTGCTCGTGATTACCTCCTCCGCTCTTCAATTTTGATGAAGTCCAATTTAACTTTTTCTTTATGGTTGCTGTCATATCTAAGAGGCCATTGCCTAATCCAATGTTTTGAAGGTTTACACCTAGGTTCTTCTCAAAGAGTTTTATAGTTTTAATTTTTCCATGTAAGTCTTTGATCCATTTTGAATTAATTATTGTATATGGTGTGAGGTAGAGGTACACCTTCATTATTTCTTAACTTTTTTATCCTGGTAAAATATATATAACATAAAACTTGCCCGTTCATAATGTTGTGAAACCATTACCACTATCTATTTCCAGAATTTTCACCACCCCAAAGAGAAACTCTGTCATCATTCAGCAATAACTCCCCATTCCTCTCTCCCCCCCCAGCCCAGCCCCTGGTAAATTCTCATCTACTTTCTGTCTCCATGAATGTCTACTCTAGAAATCTCATATAAGTGAAATCATGTAATATTTGTCCTTTTGTGTCTGGCTTATTTCATTTAGCATAATGTTTTCAAGGTTCATCCACGTTGTAGCATGTATCAAAATCTCATTCCTCTTTATGGCTGAATAATGTTCCATTGTATATATATATCACACTTTGTTTATCCATTCATCCGCTGATGCACACTTGGGTTGTTTCCATATTCTGACCATTGTGAATAACACTACCTTGAGCATTGGTATACAAGTATCTGTTTGAGACCTTGCTTTCAGTTCTTTTGGGTATATACTTAAGAGTGGAAGTGCTGGACCATATGGGAGTTCAATGTTTAGCTTTTTGAGGAACCACCAAACTGGCTATTTCCTACCTCTGTGGTTTTACTCATGTTGTTCCCTTCCCCTGAAATGCCTGCCTTCCATTTTTCACTTAACCAGCTCCCTAGATCATCAGAACAACTTGTGTCTCTTCTGTGAAACCTTCACTGAATGCAGCGTCCTCTAACGCTTCTCTTGCTTCACACTGGGTCCTAATTTCTTTCTTAAAGCCATCCAGTTGGTTGACTTACCCCAAGACACTTTGTGCTTACCTCTCTCCTAGCACTTGTCATCACAAGAAAGTGATTTACTTATGTGTCTGTCTTCCCCACTAGACTCTGAACTCCTGGAGAGTAGGGATCGTATCCTGTTTTCCCGTATATACCTAGCGTTTCATTCCATAAATGTTTATTGAACAAAATTGCTTGAAACACGCCGTACTCCATCCTACTTCTCACTGGAAAGCTCTGCTTCCTTTCTACCTCATCTTCAGAATTCTTGCCAACTACTTTAAAACATATAGCGCTGGTGATTTAATTTCAGTACCTTCCATCAACAGTATCTACACTAATAATATTGATTATTTATTAAGCACCTATTATGTGTCAAGCACTATAGTGAGTGCTTTATATATACACATGACCTCCCTCATGGGGTAGGTATTATGCCAATTTTGTCAATGAAGGACTTACCAAAGTAACTTATCTAAGGTCATCACAAAACTAGGATGCAAAACCAAGTCTGACGCCAAAGCCAGAGCTCTTCCCACACTACACCCTCTGAGACCTCACCCATGATCTCACCTTGAGCAATTATTTCAATGACATTGGCCAAAGTCTATATTGGAGCATACTAGATTTTCAGAGGTGTTAAGGAATTGCGATTGCTGAATTTAATCCCTAATTATTAATTAATGTCTATTAAATGTTGTATATTACAAAATAACCTCTCTCTATATATAATATACAAAGGATAATACACAAGTGTACCCACCAGTCAATTTAAGAAACCGAACATTACCACAATCTAAGAAACCGAACATTACCACAATCTCCCTTGTTTTTCCTATGCAAAAACTGAACCCTAGTTTTTGGGGAAGTGAGTCACTCAAGGAGAGAGGGCTCCGCTGACTGTCCTGCAGCAGCATGAACACGGAGGCACCCCCAGAAAACCGGCTGGACTCATGGTGGAGATTTGCTCAACCAGAGGGCTGGAGTTTGCCCTAAGGGGAAATCTGAAGCTAGGGTCCTGCCATATGTCACTTTCTCACTGGTCTCCTGGTGGAAGGGAACTTCTGTTGGAAAGAAACAGAATTAATTAGGAAGCGTGGAACAATACAGCAGCTTTCAAACTTTTTCTACTATAGTTCCCCTCTTTGAACCCAAGTTTTTAAGGCCTTCTGCCTCGAAGCTCTGCTCTGTGGGCTCAAAGCTCTGAAGGCTCAGTGAGGGCCACCGAGGCACATGTGGAGTCTCCTAACACTCCAAACTGGGGCCCCACGTTAGAAAATCTGAACACTTAAACTCGCTCGGCATTAAGCATTTTACACACCCCTATTCAATTTCCTTTTAATTCCTACCCTTATTCCTCCTTCTAAGCAGTTCCTTACTTCTCCCCCCAAGGCCACCCATCCCTGTGGACTCCTACTATGAACCCAGGCCAAATCTGATTAATGGCTATAATGTCTAGAACTGAGAGTCTCTTTTTCTCTGGGTTCCAACTCACTGTGTGGTTTTGTGTGAGCCGGAGCTCGGAAGGCTGTGATTCATACGTACTTTAGTCAGTTTTCCCCTCCCAACCGCGAGGGACCACTTTGAGTGATGTGCTGACTGTAACCAGCTCCAGACAGCGATCTGATTACAGGTCTCTGCTGCCCAGAGGGCCTGAGACCGGCAGCTGGAGAAACGCTGATGCTTCTGCCCTCCCAGGAGCCACCGAGTCTGGAGAACACTAGGCCTTTGTCCCGAGGGTCAGGGAAATCCATTTGCTGCGGATTACAGCTGTGACCGAGGTTCCAGGGAAGTAGAGGGGAAAGAAACTGAAAACGAAGCCCTCCAAATGGAGCTTAAAGCCCTGGGGCAGAGTGGGGTGGGCTTCTCCTATGGAAGCGGAGACTGACGGGCGATGAGCGGTCTAGTCTCCCCCCCAGAGGCTGCTGCTGTTATCACCCCTGTAGTGGCTCGGGGGACAGAGAGTTTGAAGAGGCAGGCGACGCTGTTCTTTGCTATGGCTCTGCCTCTCCTCTGGCTGCCTCTCTGTCCAGGAATAAGTCAGTATTGGCAAAGCGTTCAGGCTCTCTAGACTCAGGGGCCCGAGGGGAGGTCTCCTTATGCCTCCCTAAGTTACTGCATCAACCTAAGTGTCCTGATTTGCACTGATCTGATTATGTCTCTGGCAGCTGTCTGAGGTTACTGATACGCTGGAAGCAGTCCAAATGGATTCAGCTCAAACCACCGCAGAAAGTTCCCTCTCTCTCCCCAGTCCTCTGCATGTTGTCTCCTTTAGTGTCTCTAGAAACCCAAGCAAATAAATGAGGGCTCACAAAGCAGAAATGAAGGATGAGACGTTAAAACTGACCACACAGTCCCAGCCATCAAAGTCAAACAATTTCATTGTGAAACAGAACCCAACACATAAATTTTAAGAAAGCCCTGGGATGCATTTATTTATTTTACTTTGTACTCTGAAATAATTTTAGACTTACAGAAAAGTTGGGAAAATAGCCAAGAGTTCCTATGTACTCTATGAACCACAGTATAATGATTAAAACCAGGAATGTCACATAGATACACTATTATTAAACAAATTACAGACCTTATTTGGTCCTTCTTCTGGTCCAGGATATCACATAGCATTTGGTTGTCATGCCTCCTTAGTCTCCTCCAATCTGTGACAGTTTAGTCTTGTCCTGTCTTTCATGCCATTGACATTTTTGACGAGTACTGGTCAATTATTCTCTAGACTGCCCCTCAATTTGAGTTTGTTTGGTGTATTTTTTTTTTCTCATGATTAGAACGAGGTTAGCCTTTTTTGGGGAAAAATACCACAGAAGTGATGTCGTGTCCTTCCCAGCGCCTCATCTCAAGGGATACATGTTATCGATAGGTCTATCATTGGTGATGTTAACCACAGTTACCTGGTTAAGGTCAGAACCTCATACATTTAAATGAACAAACTTTTTCCAAAAGCTCATTGTTTTCTTTATAATTTATCAAGTGTTTCCATAACAAGCTGGTGCTGGTTGGCGGAAGAATGTGAAGAGGAACAAGAAGGATTTGGTCTCTTGTGGACGGAACATACAGTTAACGCCAGGTTATGGAAACACTGAGTGTTTGCAGTGGAGGCGCTTTAGTCTCACTGCTCTGAGACGGGGCAGCCGTGCAGCCTGCCTCGCCTACGGCAGCCGTGCAGCCTCTGCCTCGCCTACGGCAGGGCCTGGCACTTCTGTAACGGCCTGAGAGCAAATAGTTTAGGCTCTGCTGTGACCACGCAACTCTGCTGGGCGAAAGCAGCCACAGACAAGTCCTAAGTGGAGTGGGGCTGTGTTCCAATACAATATTAGTTACAAAAAGGGAGGTGGGCCGGGTTCGGCCTGCAGGCTGTAGTTTCCAGGGCCCCTGATCTGTGCCCACCCACATGGCTGACCGTGTACCTGCAGCAGGTTGGCTAACAGCATGGGCTTTGGTGTTAGAAAGACCTGGGTTCAAATTCTAACCAGGCCACACATTAGCCGTGTGTGCTTGAGCAAGTTAAGTCACCTTTGGGGCCTCAATTTCTTCAGGAGTGAAATGAGACCCCATTTCCCTCATGGGCTGGTTAAATGCGATGTCTGTAAAGCACTGAGGACCATACTTAGCAAAGAGTAAGCATGTGATGAATGGCAAGGCTGTGAGCCTGATTTGGGATTTGGAAAATGATCCCTTTAAGCATGTTACATAGTGAGGATCCCATAAGTTATTTTTATCATCGGCCACAGTCACGCTCAAGTCTGTTTATAAAAAACCATGGTCTGTTTTACCTGTTTAAGTGTTTGTCTCTTTTGTAAAGGGCACTTTTCCAGAAGGCTCTTTAGGAACATAAGATTTAAAGGCAGCCCATCTCTATATTGAGCAAGGATGTGTGCTCTGGAGCCGGCCTGCCTGGGCTCAACCTTCAGCTTCCCAGTTTGACTCCGAGCAAATTAGAAAGCCGCTCTAGGCTTCAGTCTCCTTACCTGTAAAACTGGGACAACAATGCCACCTGGTAGGGTTATCTGGAGTATTCGATAGGTTAACACATAGACAGCAGTTAGAACTGTAACTGGTACTTAGTGAACACTTAAAAAATGTTAGCTGCTCTTGTCATGATATGATGAATTATTATTATTATTGACATTATTAAAGGTTCTTCAGTCTTAACTCCAGGGTTTAAAGCGGGACGTTATTCTACTGGTTTCCCAGAAGACAAACTTGGATCCAGTCATTATGTTAAGTTGGTGCCTAACGTTAGGACATCCATCTCTTTAATTTCCCAGCTAGCCATCGTATACTGTATCCACGTCCTTTTTTTCTCTCACTTCAAATATTGCCTGTTATGGGTTGAACTGTGTGCCCTCAAAAAGATGTTCGGTTCCTAACCCCCAATGTGTCAGAATGTGGCCTCATTTGGAAACAGGGTCATTGTAGATGTACTTAGTTAAGATGAGGTCATACTGGCCCAGGGTAGGCCCCTAATCCAATCTGACTGGTGTCCTTATAAAAGAATGCAATGTGAAGAGGCAGACATACACAAGGAGGAAACAGCCACGTGAAGATGGAGGCAGAGATTGGAGTTATGTTTTCATAAGCCAAGGGATACCCAGGGCCACCAGAAGCTGGGAAGAGACGAGGAAGTATGTCAGAGGGAACGTGGCCCTACTGACCTGGATTAAGACCTTGATGTTAGACTTCTAATCTCCAGAACTATGGGACGGTGCCTTTCTGTTGTTTGAAGCCACCTAGATTATGGCACAGAAAGAGAGTAGGTTGGGGTAGGGTAAAAGAAGACTGTTTCTTGAGAGAAAGATACTTTAATTTCCATCAATAACCTCAAACTTAGAAAAATCTTCTTTTGTGTGTCTGGTGACAAAGTAACTTCTTCATGCTATGGTTTTAGTCAATTCTTCCTTGTTTAGATTTAGTAGAGCTCTGCATTCCTGGGATTTACAGAGAGAAATCTCAGGAGTCAAGGCTATAAAAAGACCTCTATAAAAAGCCTCTCCTTACTAAGTTTCTCCACAGAGCACACATGCACACCTCCCTCCCCCATTTCCAGAGCATGCCATTTTCTGCTCCTCCATCTCAGCCTTGAACTGGCCCGATGCTGGGTTAAACCATGGTAGGCTAGTCTTTCTGCCACTGCTACTTCTTGACAAGCACAACTAAGCCAGGACACGGATCATGGGAAACAGCCAGGCTTTCAAAGTAATTGTTCAAGGGCATGGAAATTTATCTATGAAGTCTTCACCAGCCTTTTTTTCTCTTCTTCTTGTCCTACCCTCCAAACTGGATATACCTCAGACCTACCCAGGGTTCTACAGGTATCTCTTGACTCTTTGTAGCAGTTGAGGTTAAGAAGTTAGCTCACTCTGTGAACACCAGGGTTAAGAGCACCTTGGAGAAGCGGGGGCTATACTGGGGTGCTGCCACCTGAGCATGCTCCCCCCAGAGCTTATTCCAAGAGTGTAGCCTTCCTCCTTTAGAGTTTCCTTTTACATCCCCTATGAGGAGATTAGGAAATGGGACTTTGATAGATTACAGAGAGATAGGTTCCCTGGGATGGAAGTGGTACCTCCTGTCACGAAGACTCTTGGTCTGTATGTGAATGATCCTTTATCCACTAGGAGGCCAGTGGCCTTAGGCCTGGTGCTGGTAACCGATAATTCTTGCCATTCTGGGGGTACTTGCTCAGGGACAGCAGCTTTATATGCATGGTTTCATTTATTCCTCACAACAAACCTATGACACAGGGATTATGTCTTCATTTTTCCCACAAGAAAACTGTGGTTCAGAGCGGTCCAATAACTTATGTGAGGCCATGGAGCTTGCAAATGGCGGGCGCAGGATCTGAAACCAGGGTTGCAAGTCCACACACAAGAGGCAGAATGACTTGTGCTCCCTCCAGTCTAGGCCTCTCTGGGCCAGTGAGTTCTCATCAGTTTAACTTGGCTCCTATTGCCTTCCTGCTAGACTGTCTCACAGGCGATATCTCAAGCAGCGGGTCAGTCCACGGCCGGCCTGTCAACTGTAACTCTTCCAGGGCTTGCCTCGTACTCCAGAAATCACACCTGGAGTGATAACTGGGGCGTGTTTAACCTTTGTAGGTCTTTCCTGTTCCTATTTTCAGATATATTATCTTACTTAGATATAAGCCTGGCCCTGTTGGCGGTGTTTACAAAATCATTTGCACAATCTAATTGAAAAGTAATGCAAAACAAAAACATCTGCCCCACAGTCCTTTGGGGAGTAGGGATGAAGGAAACCTACCTTTCCCGAAAGCCCACTATGTGCCAGGCACAGGCTCAGGGAGGCAGCTCGATTTAGAAGAAAAAAGGAGCTCCACATTCAGAGAAAGCTGCCTTGATTTCTGCCGCTGCTCTAGCTAGGAAACCTTAGACAGGTTACTTAGCATCCACAAGCCTCAGTTTCCTCATCTGTAAACAGTGCTAATGATACAGATTTTCAAGAGTTATTGGGAGAAGTGAATAATAAAATGCAAGCAAGACACCTAGCCCAGTGAGTGGCACTGAAGAGGCATTTAATAATTATTAGCCTCCCTCTGCCTGCTTACTCTTTCTGGCATCGTTTTGGAGTAGTAATTACTGCTGAGGAAGCAGGCGCTGAGTGGTCAAGTGACTCGTCCAAGATCACAAAGCTATTAAGTGGCATAAACCAGAAGAGTCTGAGAATAGAACTCAAGTCTGAACTGTAAATATGGGAGGCGACTTGAACGTGGAGAAGGGAAAACGCTCGAAAATCTTATTCCAGGCTTGATTATAAGTTCTTCCCCAGGGTCCAAAAAGCCCCATTCTAACTTTAGGAATTTCCTTTCTAAGAAAAGTGGGGTGGCGGAGGGGAAGGAAAAAAAAACCCCACCCCACCTACAGGTGAAACTGGAAGAAGTAGTAACCAGGTAGACTTAACCATGGTGTGTGTATGAGAGGGGCGTGTTCACGCATGTGCACTCATGCACATGTGTGCTGGGAAGGAAGGGGGAAAGCGAGAGCCTAGAAGCTTATTAGCGTCTGCTATTTCTAGGTTAAGTGCCTCACACAGCTCCAAGCTCTGTGCGGTAAGAGTGCTTCAGAAATCCAGAGAGTAAGTGATCAATAAACACTGTTCTTGGAGCTACTCTTCATGCAGTGATTGGTTTGTCAGTTTGCAAGGAGTCTGGACTAGTACTAAGCCTACATTACATTGTAAACAGGTGTACAACTTGAGATTTTAGCCTCCTTCCTCCACCCCTCTCTTCCCATCTTCTTTGGGACAGTCCCCTCCTTAGGCCCTCACTGCTTCAGCCCAGCCCACCAGTTAAAGGACTTGGCCATTCCTAAGAGGCTTTCTCTTGCTGTGCTTCTGCCCCAGCAACTTGTCCTGGCAGCTGTTTCATAGCTTTGGGATCACAAAGCAATTGCAGAGTAACCCCCACACTAGACACCCCCCCACCCCCCTGCCCCGGCCCAGCTCGGGGCCTCCTTTCCCTCCTTTGTCCCAAATAATAGCCTCTAATTGCTATTAACATTCCTCTCTAGCACATACATAAGGCATGTCTGTGGTCAGCCTGTGATCTACTGTCACCACCAGTCTTTTGTTTCCTATTGTACTTGGAATGTTATGTTCTATCCCATTTTACACCCATGCGTTTGCTTTTCTTCCCTTGGCATACCTGCTGCCTTTTAGCTTCTTGTATTTCTAAACCATCTCACTACTGTTTGTAGAAGAAAACTATCTAAATGGGGTAGATCCCCTCAATCTTCTACTCTTTCCAGTCAAGTATACGTTTACCCTACTTTATTCCTCATATTTATAAAACTTAGGTAGCTAATTTTGATAGCTAGAATAGGACTGCAGAGTGGAAACTGTAAGGAGATAGATTTCAACTCAACAGAAAAAAGTGCTTACTAACGGTTGGAGTTGCTAAAAGTGGAGCGGGCTGGTTTGTGAAGAAGTGAGTTTCCGGTCGGCGGAGGCAGTCAAGCAGAGGGTGAGTCATGGCAGGTGTGATCCATGCAGCGTTTGCCTCTAGGATCTCTTTTAACTCTGGTAGTGTATAACCATGAAAATATTTTACTGGACACCAGAAATCCAAGGGAAAATGTAAGTTGTTGCTTATTTTTATAGTACTTCCATTTATGAACGTTCTAAATGCTAGTCCTGTTTTTCAAGAGGCAGGTCAGCTCCTCACTGGTTTTCATCATTCCAGTTACCAACAAAAAGAATAAACTCCATTAGTGTGAACTTCCTGATTCTCATCATCTACTCAGATGAGAAACTATTGTTCTTATTTCATGGATGGGGCAGCCACAAAATGGCTAAGTACAGAAGCTGATCATTTCTTTTGTTGGACTTTCAGGACACTGGTGAAACACAAAACTAGCTCACCCAACCAACATCCATCCTTCCCATGTTTGTTGAACAATTATTATGTGCTTGGTACTGAATGAAATACAAAAATGATTCAGATATTGACTCTGGAGTTAAAGTTTATGAGGAGGAATAAGAAAAGTACATAAATAAATATAACAGGAATTGGCAAACTTTTTCTGTAATGGGCCAGTTAGTAAATAGGTCAGGCTCTGAGGACCGCACACGGTCCCTGTTGCATACTCTTCTTTGATCCCCGTCCCCCAACCATTCCTACTTTGCTGATCCCTGAAATGTAATAAGATGTAAAGTGATAACCTTATTACATTTTGAATTAGCTAGAAGTTTCATTTGGGGTGGGCTTGCAAAGATGGGTTTGATTGGGACTTTGGAAGTAGGGTGGGGGCATTCTAGTTGGAAGGAGATCCTTCCCATTACACGCTGTCCTCCATTTTCTATTCTTACAGCAGAGGTTTTCAAAGAGTGGTCGGTATCATCTGGGAACTTATTAAAAATGCAAAATTTCAGGCCCACAGTGGTTCCCAAACTTTAGCATACCTGAGAATCCACCTGGAGAGTTTGTCAAAACAGACTACAGGCCCCACCTGCAGATCTGTGATACTGCCGGTCCAGGGACCACTGTCTTGGAGAGCATCTGTCACATCTGTACAGAGGGTGTTGACGTTGCCCTGCACCAGGTTCGTGCCATCTAGTGCACGTACTCAGAAAGGGGCTTTGAGCCACTGTAAATTCAGGATGACTTTTCCCTCTGGGGCAGGGGCTTGGAATCTTGTTAGGCTCACCCACTGGAGGTAGTCACTGTGGAGGGCTGTCTGCTTGGGAGCCTGTGTTCCCTTCTGCACTTGCTTATTGGCACACATTCTGTCTTGCTCCTGTTACATTTGTGTATTTGTATCGCTGTTACAAAATGGTCCCCTCCCACTGGGCAGGGGACCACCTCCACTGATCAGGCCAAAAAAAAAAAAAAGACAGTGCTTCTATTTTTGCATTTAAATTAAATGACTTCTAAAAACTCAGCTGTCAAGCTCAGAGAGACTGAGCTGAGGAGGCGGGTAGAAGGGAAAGACAAGCCAGAGAGAGGACCCAGAGGAATCTCAGAGGAGGCTGTGGGCAACCAGACACAGGAGGAGTCATTAATCTGGCAGGCATTGAATGGTACAAGGCAATTAGCTTGCCTGGGGTCGTAGCCAGCCAATGAAGTATGCAGCACGGCAATGGAGGGTCTAGTGTAAGGGCAGGGTCATTGCTAGGGAACTCAAAAGGAGGACAAGATAAGGGAGGTTAGAGGTGGGAAAGCCATCTGGGACTAGCGGGAAGGGAAAGGAAAGTACTCATGGTCTCTATGGATATTCATTACCCCGTGGAAGTGTCCAGGTGTAACTGTACACTTGTCAGGGCTTGCCATGCTGCTATTCGAGTATACAGTCTTGAAAATGATCTAAATGCTCCCAAGTGCATGCGTGTGCACGTGTGTCCACTTGCGCATGTGTACACACACACACTCGCTCGCACACACACACAAATGCTCTCTTCATGTTACTCTTCATTCACCTGCCGAGTCCAACCAGGCAGAAGGGTAGGCTGAGGACTGCCTGGCTGAAAAACAGTAGGACCACATGCCTAAACGCTGGTGGAGTCACAACAGACACAATCCCAAACTTCAGTTTATGGGGCTTCCTTCCACATTTGAAAGCATGCTTGGATTTCCTCTGTCACACGCCTCATTCACATGTACATTCTCAGGTCTGTTCTTTGCAGGCATTCTCCAGCCACGCGAATGGGGTCTTATCTTCCTACACACACTCTCCAGACACATTCATTTATTCATCGTCCCTTGGAGTCACTCTCATATATTAAGCACTATCTCCTGCTTCTAAAAATCACTTCAAATGTCAGAGTTGCTTCCATAGCTCCTGTTCCTGCTGTCTGTGGGAACTGCTAGCTTTGTCATACTTATAAGAAAGGAAAATGTACCAATATTGGCTTGACTGAGTAAAGAGCCCAACCCAAAGCAGATTGTCCTACCGTGGGATGCAGGTTTGTGGCTGTGGTGTCCCCGCCTTCAAGACCATCTCATTCATCTCTCTTTGTTCCACTCCCTCTCTCTTCCTGCACAACGCTGCAACCACACACTCCGGGTTGGGAAAAAAAAAAAAGACAGCCTAATTTCCTGATGATTATGTTGTTACCTAGCAACAGCCAATGGGGGGCTGGGCTTTTTGCCTGCAGTATTTCATGCAAATAGTTTGGAGAAATTGCAGGGTAATCCAGGCTGCTTAGTCTGTCTTCTCAGGGGACGTATTACAAAATAAAACCAACCCAAAAGGGGACTACTGAAGCCAGGCACATGCTTCAGATAGCAGGCCATCTGATCTCTTTTCCTCACCCCCTCTGCCCTGCACCCCCTGACAAAAGAACGCGGGTCCCACAGACAGACACTCAGGGAGGCCAAAAAGTTGAAAAGAGGGGCTCATTAGCAGCCATCCTTTACCCTGGATTTCTGTTCTGATAAATGGAGCCCAGAGCAACCTCTGATACTCTGGAAACCCTACTTCCCCGGGAAGGCCAGAACACTGCATTCTCAGTAGTTGTCTGTGGAGGACATGAAGTAGGAGGCTCCACAGCCCTCCTGTTCAGAAAGGAGCTAAAACGTGGCACTTCTAGCCTGATTTAAGATCCTCATCTATGCCCACTCTGGCCTGTCTCACATGGGAAAACCTGTTATTCACAATTGCATTCTTCCTGGTGCCCACTGGCAAATCCTTACTCAAATGGTTGAACAATGAGAGAAGCCACATCACTCAGAAGACCCCTTAAAGAGGTTTTTGTTGTTGCTGTTTTCCCAACAAGGATTGAGCATTTGATATAAAACATTGTCAGGAGTCACATAAACCAGCTTTCTGTAAGGCTTAGGGGCCAGTTCACTCAGATCTGAACTGGTGTCATAAAAGGTGAACTCAGAAGACAGTGTCCAGGTCTGTCTCCCCTGGGGAAGTGGGCCAGGCTTCAGATGGTAGGGATCAGATTTCAGTGGTTTGTTTTGTTGTAGTTGTTGACTCAATGCTCAGTAATCAGCTGCTGGATAGCTCCTCCCTGTTGTCTTAACACCGCCTCCAGCCAGCAGTCTTGCAAAGGTGTGTTGTTGGTTACATGGTGAATAGCTAGAGCAGCCCAAGTTACCACTGGGATGGAAAACCGACTCAAAATCCTTATCCTACTCACTTGTGCCTTTTACGTATTTGTAAGACAAGAGATAATTACACTTCAATCATTATAGGGAGGTGGTGACAGCTCTTCAACCTCTGACATTCACAGCCTTGCCATCCATTAAGGAACCAAAGAAAAGAACTGTCAATCTGCCCTTGTTCAGAAAGGCAGAGTTAAGGAATCCCACTCACCCGGGGGGTTGGAAACTCTCTTCCCACCCCAATCCTATGGTGAATTTCAGAAAATTCTTTGAGTCAGGCACATTTATCCTCATAACCTTGGAAATCTTACAATAAGCCCCATTTTATAGAAGAGGAAACTGACGAGTAACTTGGCCAAGTGATACAAGGTGGAAAACTGGGATCAGAAAGCTGGTCTTTTTACTCCAAAGTCTGCATTGTGACATCCAGGTCATCCTAGACCATACCCAAGTCTTTACAGCAGTAAAAATAAAGGAAAAAAGGGAACAGCAACAGAAAGCCACTTTTCAAAGTAAAGAAACAAAAAAACACTAAACATTTTGCATTTAATATAGTGAAATATATCTTCAGTGATTCTTACCTCTGGTTGCACATTAGAACCACCAGATGATTATGTCAGAAACAATTACACCTGGGCCACAATCCAAACTAATTAATTAATTATTTAAGAATTTCTGGGGATAAGGGGGAGGCATGGTGTTTTAAAAGCTCCTCAAGCTGCTGTGGAAAATGGTCTGGCAGTTTCGTATAAAAATAAACATACACCTACCCTATTACTCAGAAATTCCATTCTTAGGAATTTATTCAAGGAAAATGAAAACATCTGTCCATAAAAAGTCTAATACAAACATGTTCCTGGCAGCCTTGTTCATATTAGCTAAAAAACTGTGGTACATCCATATGGTGGAATACTAGTCAGCAATAGAAAGGAACGAACTATCCATCCATACAGGCAACACCATGGATGTATCTCAGAAATGCTATGCTGGATGAAGGAAACCTTACACAAGAGTGCAACCTGTATGGTTCCACTTACATGAAGTTGTAGGAGTAGGAAAACTTAATCTAGGGTGGGAAATATCAGAGTGGTGATTACCTCTGGAAGTGGGGGGATGGGGGATAACTGGAAGCGGGCATGAGGGGACTTCCGGGGTGATGGCAATGTTCTATATGGTGATAGGGGGTGGTTTACATTAATGTATATTATATGTATACATATACATAATATATGTATCTGTCAAAACTTACAGAATGGTGTACTTCAGGTCTGTACATTTCATTGTACACAAATTTTACCTCAAAAGAAAAAAGAAACAAATATTGAACTCCAGTTAATGATATGCATGCTGAAGTGTTTAGGGGTGAAGCATTCTGATGCCTGCAACTTACTTTGAAACTGCATAAAAAAGAAGCTAGACTCATGAATGGATAGAGGGATGGATAGTTGGATAGATACGTGATAGGGCAAGTATGGTAAAATGCTAACTGTAGAATCTAGAAGAATATACATATATAATATTCCCTGTATAATTCTTTCAACATTTTCATAGGCTAAGAATTTTCATAAATAAATAAATTTTTGGGGAAAAAGCTCCCCAGGTGATACCAGTGAGCAGACATTGGGATAAAAGACACATTTTAATTGTCTTAGTTGAAAAGTACGAAATGAATAATGCTGTGTCCCTAATCTCCAGAGATGACTGCAATCACCCCCTCAACACACACACACACACACACACACACACACACACACAGAGAAAAGAAAAAAAAATCTGAAACCCTGGAATAAATGAATAAATGGTCAAGTTGAAATAAGACTTCCTAGAGTCAGGCTAGATCTTATGAGGACATTATGGCCTACTTCACACTGGACTTAAATAGGACACATCATTTGACATATGGTCTGATGAGACAAAATGTTTGAAATGAGGACAGCTCTGGAAAATCTAGGCAATACAGTGGCTATACTTAAGCTCTAGAACTGGAAACCCTTAAACCATGCTCAGCAAGTATGAGAGTGAAGTGCTATTCACTACTCAGCATTTGGCTTAAAAGCTCCTATTCAGCCCCTGATTCTCCTCCAGGGCTTGTACGTCTAGGCTTCTCAGAGTGTAATTTTCCCTCCTCCATTTTCTCCCGGTTGGACCACAAATCCATAGGGATCATGCAGGGTTGGGCATTAGAGAGGGAGAAGCTGGTGTGGGGTGCTCCAAAGGATCGGCATGGACAGTTGATTTCAACGGGGTGGGGAAAGGGTGAGGGGAGGAGCAATGGGGGAAATAATGCAGTCAAGTGCAATATGGAGCCCCTATTCCCTGAGCTGCCCCATTTATTCTGTGTAATTGCTTCATTTCCACCGGCGGTGCATCTCAAAATGAATTTCATTACTGGTGCCTTGGATATCATATTGATTACCAGTTTCATCGATTCTTATCTTGCTAATTAGCATATAAATTAGCCATTTGGGGGAGGCATTAGGCAAAATTGAATTTTCTCCTTAATCTTCTTTCAGAAGGTAAATGAAAATGGATGTGGCCTGTTAAGGCCCATGGCCTTCCCATGACAGATCTAAGTGCCGTTCACAGCCAAGGAACCCTTTCCTTGGGGCGAGAGAAGGTTCATGGGAGCAGCCTTCCTACCCCACCCATTGGATGATACTGCTGCCGTCAGAACCCCTTCAGAGGTATCACGAAAATTTGAGGCAGAGGGTAGATCTGCAAGCAGAGACATGTTCCCTTGGAGGAGACATTCTGCGCCAATGGACAACAGTGTCTGCTTCCACATACACATGATGCAGTGGTGTTTACTTCCAAGGCTGGAACCGAGAACGCCATTCTGCTCTTCGGTTCAGCAGTAAGATCAAGGCTCTGGAATCAGATAATCTGGGTTGGAATGCCTGCTCTGCCCCTTACCAGCTATGTAATCTTGAGCACTTTATCCTCTCGAAGGCTTGCACTGTCCTCATCTGTACAATGGGGACAATCACAGCACTGCCTTCATTGGGTAGCTGTGAGGATGAAGAGAGAGAATGTATTTGGAGCACTCAGCACAGAGCCCGGCACCCAGCAGAGCTCACAGAACGTCAGCGTTCTTCAGCAGAGAAGAATCTTAGGAAACCAGGTGCCAGGGTTCTCCAGAGGGAGCTCTCAGCTTCAAAGGAAATGTTACTCTGAACTCCCAGGTGCTTAATCCCTAGAACAGGTCATGGGCCATTAGTCAGGCCAGCTTGGTTCCTGCTACTCAAGACCTGAGCCTCAGACCAGTAGATGACATCACCTGGGAGCAGGCTTAAAACAAAGACTCTTAGGCCCCATCCTAGATCAGCTGAATCAGAATCTGCATTGTAGCAAGATTTCTGGGTGATTCACATGCATATTAAAACTTGAGAAGTACTGTTTTAAGTTATCCCCTGTTATGGATTGAATGTTTGTGTCCCCCCAAAATACGTATGTTGAATCCCTACTCCCTCAGTGTGATGGCATTAGGAGGTGAGGCCTTTGGGAGGTAATTAGGATTAGATGAGGTCATGAGGGTGGAGCCTTCATGAATGGGATTAGTGCCCTTATAAGAGCTACCAGAGAGCTTGCTTCCTCTGCTCTGCTCTCTGCCATGTGAGGATATAAGAAGTCAGCCATCTGCAACTCAGAAGAGGGCTCTCATCAGAAGCCTATGATGCTGGCACCCTGATTTTGGACTTCCAGCCTCCAATGCTGTGAGAAATACATGTCTGCTGTTTATAAGTCACCAGTTTATGGTATTTTGTTATAGCAGCCCAAGCTAAGACATTCTCTTAATTAATCTTCCATGGTTAGAGAAGAAAGGGACTTGGAGATCACCTAGCTAAAACGGGCATCTCAGAAAGATGAGGTAACTTGCCTAGAGCCAGTCCAGGGCAGAGCCCAGACGAGGCTTTCAGCCTTCTGACGCTGAGACTGGTCCGGGGTCAGC
This sequence comes from Tursiops truncatus, assembly GCF_011762595.2. Lineage (NCBI taxonomy): Eukaryota > Metazoa > Chordata > Mammalia > Artiodactyla > Delphinidae > Tursiops > Tursiops truncatus. Next base: position 157,624,066 of record NC_047034.1, on the reverse strand, counting down.
AGTGCCTCCAGTGGCACAGAAGGTGGCAGTTTTGACCCTGCCTCGAGATACAGCCACAGGGGACTTTGGAAGAGGGAGATTCTGTTTCGTTTGGAATATTGTCGAGGGCTTTGCATCCCAGTTATTCGGATGACCTCAGCAGAGGATACAGATGTGATAGAGGAAAATACAGAAGCGCATTCTTCTCACCCTTGATCACCTCTGCACGCCCCTGCCCTTTGAACTCAGAATGCTTCAGGTGAGGACACACGAGAACTGCTAACAGGGATGCTCCGGAGAAGGTGACTGAGTGGCAGAGGAACATGAGGGATGAGAGATAGGGTGGGGGGCTGTTTTCACTGTATACCCTTTATAGCTTTTAAATTTTTTCCCTATGCATGTAAAACATATTCAGAAGTTAGTCAATAATAATTTCAAAAAGAACGCCTCAGACAGATATGCAGTTAAAAACAATATCCCATCTGGCCCCGACATTTGATCATCTAGCCCTACTTACAACTGTACTTTTTCTCTCTCTCCTCCTGAAACCTGAAACTTTAAAGCATTTGTGGAAAGATGGAATAAATAGTGGTGGAACGATTCTCAGGCTGGCATAAAGATATAAACACTGATCTTGCCTCTGCGCTATGAGTCAGACTAAGTTTTTTCCTCATTAGGATGTGAAATGCTTTACTAACTTTTAAATGGCATTAAATAAGTATAATTATGATCTAACCCCATCTCACCCACTAAATCACAGCGAGAGGGAGGAGAGGACTTTTCTCTAACAGGGCTTCCTCTAGATTTGGAATAACCAGTAAAAATGGAAGGGGATGAAGCAGGTTACAAACATAACATGCATAATATAATTCATTTTTGTGAATTCCACGTTACTGAATATACAGCTAGCTGGGAGGACATGTACCAAAATGTTAATAGTAGTTGCTTGGGGTGGTATGGTTACTGCTGATTCTCATCTTCTTATTTGTGCCTTTATTTATTTTCCAAATTGCCTATATTTCTAAAAGTAACTGGGCTTAAACACCACAATATTCTTAGCACAAAACATAGTGAAAAATGAAAATGTCAGGGAAAGAATGTTCATTCTCCATCTGAACAAGTCCTGGCCATTCAGAAGCTGGGGGTGCAGTAGGTGCAGACACCTGCTGACCAGGGCTGGGGGTAGTCCTCGCTTCCTAAGTACACATTCCAGTGGACCCAGGGACTGTTGGGTGGGTGTCAGAGCTAGGAAGCACAGGAAGATGGGAGGTAGTAGCCTCCTGGGATCGTCTCCCATTAGAAAGTGCAACTCCTGACCCAGACACTGACCCTGAAGTGTTCCTGGGCAGGTCACTCAATCCAGTTCACCTCGTCAGCCTAACTTAGCGCTGCTTGGATGGTAGGTGGAAAAGACACAGTTCCTGCCTGTAAGGACTTTGACAATATTGTAAGGAAAATAGAAATATATACAGGGAACTACAACACAAGGCACAAAGTGGAGAATCCTACCATGGACATACAAAGTGAAGAGTGGAACAAAGCAGTGTGGGGTAGTGGCTTTGGGGTTACCCAGGCCTGGGATGGGATACACCTGTCACCTACTACCAGTGTGACTGAGGACAAGGTGCCGTACCTCACTGAGTCATTATTTCCTCATCTGTAAAATGGAATAACCACCTTTGAAGGGACACTGTGAGGGGCAGACAGGATCCCTGTACAACTTCTAGAACAGCACTCACACACAGTAGGCGCTCACAGAAGCTACTGCAGTTGTTATTACTTTGGACGATAAGCTGACCAGGGCCACGAGGGCCACATTACAGAACATTATGATCACCACGGTCCCCATTTAGAAAAAGTTCTATGGAGTCATACAATTATAGGTGAACGGATACCAAAAAGCTCAGTCACTGGTGCCAAGGTTTCCTGGCTGATGCCACACAAACAGGCCAGTCTTTTTATTTGCTGTAATAGACTTGGAGATATGTAAGGAGTCTGCTTCGCCTCTGGACAACCTCCTGCTTCCCAGGCCGTACATGACCCAGTGAGTGGTTTACATCCTAGAGTTGTGACTTGGTCCACGTTTTTGAAATTTCTGTAGCAAGCCTCCTCTCCCAGTCATTGAATTTGGCAAAGAAGCTGGTGCTACTGGGGAACGGGGACAGGAGAGAATAAAGGAATAGAAGTCACAACCCTGACCCCAAGAACTTTTAGGTGGGAATGATCAGGATACGTGTGGGGGAGGGGAGGTGGGGAAGAGGGTAGCTTTAAAATATTTATAAGATAATACTAAGTGGATGGAACTAATTCATAATTATGCCTAATTTTCCCAGTAACTATGTTTCTGAAAATTGATGTGTTAATATTTGTGTTTACAAGGCCCTGGGGGCCCATAGAAATCAGTAAGAGGATTGGGCCACATACTTTTTTTTTTTTTGCGGTACGCGGGCCTCTCACTGTTGTGGCCTCTCCCGCTGAGGAGCACAGGCTCCGGACGCACAGGCTTAGCGGCCACGCATGGCTCATGGGCCCAGCCGCTCCGCGGCATGTGGGATCTTCCCGGACCGGGGCACGAACCCGTGTCCCCTGCATCGGCAGGCGGACTCTCAACCACTGCGCCACCAGGGAAGCCCCCAGATACTTTTTTGATGTAGCATTGGAATAAACCCTGCTCTTGAGAGCCCACTGTTGGCATCTCTTCTGAACTCTGCGTTCTATGACATCATGTTGGTAGCTCGAAACTGGTCATGGTGGGAGTATTTAAACCCCACCAGAAATCAGCAAATGCTACAAATCAGGGCTTTTTTGAGTGTATGGGAGAGGAGAGAGAGGAGCTGGTTGCTAAACATTTATCAGCACATCACTGAATGAAACCAAAGAGGGATTCCCAGAACAAATCCACACATTTATGAACACTTGCTATCTGACAGATGGGTATGTCAGATCAATAGAGAAGGGATGGATATTTCTTTAAACAGTGCTGGGAAAATCAGGTATCTACATGGAAGAAAATGAAAAAATGAATTTGGTGTGGATATCCCATTCCACACCAAATTAATTTTTAAGTGGAAATATTAAATATTTAAGTGGAAAATACAGACATATAAGACTTCTAGAAGAAAATCATAATGACTTCAGTGTAGGAAAGGGTTTTTTAAACAAGAAAAGATTGAAAAATTTGACTATATTAAAATTAAAATCTTCTATTTATTAAAAGGCATCATAAAGAAAGTGAAATTCAAACCTTACACTGATAAAAATATTTTCGACACACATCATCAAAAAAGAATTTGCATCCAAAATATTAAAGAATACCTATGAACCAATGAGAAAAAAGGTACAACAGAAAAATGGACAATAGACTTGATTGGATTTTCTCTTTTGTGAAATACTACATGGCCAATAAGCATACAAAAAACATTCACCGGTCAGAATGGCCATAATTAAAAAGTTTACAAATAACAAATGCTGGAGAGGGTGTAGAGAAAAGGGAACCCTCCTACACTGTTGGTGGGAATGTAAGTTGGTGCAGCCACTGTGGAACACAGTATGGTGGTTCCTCAGAAAACTAAAAATAGACTTACCATATGATCCAGCAATCCCACTCCTGGGCATATATCCAGATAAAACTATAACTCAAAAAGATACATGCACCCCAATGCTCATAGCAGTACTATTCACAATAGCTAAGACATGGAAACAACCCAAATGTCCATTGACAGATGAATGGATAAATAAGATGTGGTACATATATACAATGGAATACTACTCAGCCATAAAAAAGAATGAAATAATGTCATTTGCAGCAACATGGATGCAACTAGAGATTATCATACTAAGTGAAGTAAGTCAGAAAGAGAAAGAAAAATCCCATATGATATCACTTATATGTGAAATCTAACATATGACACAAATGAACCTATCTATGAAACAGAAACAGAATCAGGGACATAGAGAATAGACTGATGGTTGCCAAGGGGGAGGGGGGTGGGAGAGGGATGGACTGGGAGTTTGGGATTAGCAGATGCAAACTGGTATGTATAGAATGGATAAACAACAAGGTCCTGCTATATAGCACAAGGAGCTGTATTCACTATCCTGGATAAGCCATAATGGAAAAGAATATGAAAAAGAACATATATGTGTATAACTGAGTCACTGTGCTATACAGCAGTAATTAACACAATATTGTAAATCAACTATACTTCAATTAAAAAAAGTTTGCCTTATTAATAATGAGAAAAATGCAAATTAAAACCACAATGAGATAAAATTTCACAGCCATCAGGCAGGCAGCAATTTTAGAGTTTGACAATGTCAAACACTGGGGAGGATCTAGGGCAGTGGTTACTCTCACACAGAAAGAGTAGGAATGTAAATTGACACACCACTTTAGGGAACAGCTGAACATATCCATAAGACCCAGCAATTCCATTCCTATGTATACATCCATCCTAGAAACACTCTTACACAAGTTCATAAGGCAGCACATATGGTGATATTCATGATGGTGTTGCTGGTTACAGCAAAAATGGGAAGTGACCCAAATGTCCATCAAAAGCAGAATGTCAGAGTAAATGGTGGTATATTTATTCAACAGAATACTATATATAACAGTGAAAACAAACGACATACAGTCTCATCATCACCCCAGACAGATCAGAAAAACATAATGTTGGGCAACAGAAGCAAGACCCAGAAGAGTGGATACAGTATGATTCCATTTACACAGAATTCAAAACAGTCAAAACTAAAAAGTATATTGTAAAAAAAAAAAACCAGCGTATTGTTTAGGGAACCATTCATACGTGGTAAAACTATAAAGAAAAGCAAGGGGATACTTATCCCTTAAGTACTGGCAGAGTGGTATCTCTGGGCGGAGAAGAAGATGCTAGCAGGGAGGGGCAGACAGGTGTCTTCTAAGATTCTCTCAACTTGGGTGATCAGTAAATGTTGTTCACTTTATAATTATTCTTTAAATTCTGCATATACATATTATACATATTCCTGCATTACTAAACATTTCACAGTAAAATGAACAAATATATCCAGTGTCTACCCTATGCAAAGGCACCGGGGATGCAAAGCTAAGACTGACTCAGATTCTACACTGCTCTGCTAAAACGACTTTCACTGAGGTCACGGGCTTCAATGTCACTAAATCTAATAATCATTTTCATTCCTTGTTCTCCTTGATGTCTCAGCAGCATTCAACACTGCTGACCCTCCTCTCTCCTTGGAAAGGTGTCTAACTTTGGCTTTCATGAAACCACATTCTCCTAGCCATTCCTCTCAATCTCCTGCAGAGGCTGGTTTCCCACCACCTAACCATTACACGCTGGAGTTGCTCAAGGTTCAGCCCTGGAACCTCGTTTTTTTCGTACTTTATTCTCTCTCTCTCTAGACATTCACATCCACCCCCATGGCTTCAATTACCTTGTGTACATCAAAGAGTTAGAGCTCCAGCTCAGACCTCTCCCCTGAGACCCAGGCTGATGTATCCCATTATCTAGTCAACATCTCTCTCTACTTGGATGTTTCAAAAGCCTCTAAGTCTTAACCTGTTCAAAATGAAACTTATGATTTCCCTCCAAAATGAGTTTTCTTGTATTCTCTCTCAGTGAATGGCACTACCAGTAATCCTGGACAAATATTACACCATGAAGGCGAAGAGCCTTTTGTTTTTCCTCCTATAAGATGAAAGAACTTGCTCTTTTCTTCCTAGGAAAGAGTTGAAAACAAAGAAAATTATTTTGGTTACAGCTCTAAGTAGAAATGAAATCTTTCAAAAAACATCATCTGGCAATTTAGGCTTCCTCCACAGAGGGAGCTCAACAAAGTTAGTTTCTTTCCCTCTAATTAAAAGAGCTTTTCTGAAACACAACAGTACTACTATATGATTAAAGTGTTTCCCCCCCCTCCTCCTTTCAACCCATTGTGCACATTTTCTTGTCCCTTCTTTCCCTTTTTAAAAAACACTATAGTTTTGTACACAATAGGTTCTTAAATAGTTTGATTTTTTCTTCATTTTCTGTTTCTACTTTTTTCCTATTTCCCCTAGCCTACCTCTCCCGGACTGAATGAGATGGTATTTCAATCAACATACATCTATTGAGCACCTACTGTGTGCACTCTGGTGAGCAAGGTAAGATTCCTACTCTCATGGGTTTTATATCTGGGGCAGGGAGGAAATAATTAAGACATCAGATAATAACATGTGCTAATTAGGGAATTAAAATTGGGTCATGTAATGGGGAATGACTAGTGGCTACATTAGGCTGGTGGTCAGGAAAGGCCTTGCTGAGGAGGTTATGGTTAAAATTGAGATCAAACTACAAGGAGACAGCCATTGTGTCCCAGAAAAAGTGACGAGTTAGAGCAAAGTCCCTATGATAGAAACAGACTTAGCATGATTGATGGCTGCACAGTAGACTTAAGAGCCAGTGACATAAAATGAGAGGATCTAATCTAAATGATCAGATCACACAGGGCTGTGTACACCCAGGCTAAGAAGCTGGAGTTCATTCTTTTAGAAATACACTTTTTTTATGCCTGTAGGTTCTATAGGGATGTTCTCATTTTCATTCTTCTTTTTTTCCCGCCACGTGGTAGGCGGGATCTTAGTTCCCTGACCAGGGATCAAACCTGTGCCCCCTGAAGTAGAAGCAGAGAGTCTTAACCACTGGACCACCAGGGAAGTCCCTCATTCTTGAAATTGGTAATCTTTGTATTTTTTTTCTTCACCAGTCTTTATAAGGATTTTGAATCTTATTAGTCTTTACAAAGAACCAATTTTTGGTTTTGCTGATCCTGTCTATGAATGTTTTCTCTTTCACTAATTTCTGTTCTTGTCTTATTTCCTTCCTTCTACTTTTTTTGGGTTTAATTTGCTGTTTTTTTCCCCTAACTTCTTGAGATGGGTGAGTTTAAAGCTATAAAAAACCCTTTAACTCAGCTTTATTTACACCCCAGGAGTTTTGTTATATATGGTATTTTTCATTATCATTCAGTTCTAACTTCTACTGTGATTTGTTCTTTGACCCATGGGTTACATAGAAGTGTACTGCTTAGGTTTGAAATATTTGGGGCACAGTGTGTGTCTCCAGTCACCTTTTTCTTATTGTTCTTAATGATACCAATGTCAGAGAGCAGAGTTATGTGCAATTTTAATCTTTTGGAATGTGTTGAACTAGCTGTATGTCTAGTATATATATGGTCAACTTGGATAAATGATCCATGTGTGCTCTTGAAGAGAATATGTATTCCATAGTTAAGTACGGGATTCTATAAATGCCCATCAGTGAAATTAGCTGTTATTCAAATCTTATATATCCTGTTTTTTTTGACTGCTTGTTATATCAAATACCATGAGAGAAATGTAAACATAAAACACCTCAATTGTGAATTTGTTTTTGTCTTGCAAATTCTTGCTTTATGCATTTTGAGGCCATTTTATTGGGTAATTATAAATTTAAAATTCTTATATCTTTCTGATAAATGGAAATTTTATTCTTTTGAAGTAATACCTTTTATCTCTAGAAATGTTTTCTGACTTAAGATAGCTTTGCCTATCATTAATATAGCTGTTATTGGCTTCCTTTTGTTGTATATTTTCATGGTGTATCATTTTTCCATTTTTTAATTCTTCAAATTTTCTGTTTATTTATATCAGAGTTTCTCAACCTTGGCACTGCTGACCCTCTGGGCCAGATAATTCTTTGTTGTAAGGGGGCAGTCCTGTGCACTGTAGTTTAGCAGCATCCCAGGCTACTGCTTGTCAATAGTACACGCCCTCCTGCCAGTTATGACAACAAAAAAAATCTCCAGACATTGTCAAATGTCCCTTTGGGGACAAAAATCACCCTCAGTTGAGAAATACTGTCTGATATTTTAGGTAGTCTTCTGTAAATAGTAGACAACTGATTTATAATCCAGTGTGACAATCTTTGTCTTTTAATGGGAACATTTAGTCTATTCACATTTAATGTAATAGTAGTAAACTCTCAGTTTTTGTTTGCCTCAAAATACCTCTAATTTTCCAGAGCTGTCTTTCTCTGCCTGGGTCCACTGAAAGGAAGAATGTGTAGCTTCAAAACTAGAAGAGGCACATGAAGTTATTTTACTTTCTTCTGCAGAACCCCTGCTAGCTCCTCTGGTGATTTACACAAGTTAAAACAGGGTACCTCCTGTGGGTAGATGCTGCCCCACTGGCACATGGCTTGGCAAGTGGAAGATATCTTTGTGAGAATTAGAAAAATGCACCCCTTTCTCTGGGCAGAAGCAGCTCAGAGCGAGGCACAGGTTCTGGTGACTGGAATGAGGACTAGAATTTTGCCTCCACTAACTTGTTGGCAGGAGGTCCTTGGAAAGCAAACAATCTGCAGAAAGAATTATGGAAGCCTTGGTCTTCTGGCTTCCATTGTTGATGCTGAGAAATTAGCCATCAGCCTAACTGCTACTTCTCTGATGATAATCTATTTATTTATCACAGATTTGTCTCTGGTTATCTGCAGGTTTACAATGATGTATTTTAAGTGTGTATTTCTTTTCATTTGCTAGCTTGAGACTCATTAGGCTTCTTGAATCTATGGATTGGTGTTTTACGTCAGTTTGAGAAAATTCGCAGCCATCATCTCTTCAAATATGCCTCTGTCCCAAACTGCTTCTCCTCACCATCTGGGATTCTCATTAAAAGCATGTTAGGGCTTATTCTATCCTTTATGTCTCTTATCCTATCTTGTATATGTTCTATCATTTTATCTCCTCTCGCATTCTGGTTACGTCCTTTAGATCTACTGTTCAGTTCTCTCCTCAGCTGTGTATAATCTGTTGATTAATATGTTCACTGAGTTCTTAATTTCGGTTATTGTATTTTTCAGTTTTGGAAGTTCTATTTAGTTCTTTTTCCAATCTTTTACAACATGTTTTATAGATTTCTGTTCCTGCAGATATTTTCAAGCTCATTAACAAAACCCTTTAAATGTAGTCAACACAGTTGTTTTAGAGTCTGCCTAATAACTGCAATATCTGAAGTTTTTTTTTTTTTTTTTTTTTTTTTTTCGGTACGCGGGCCTCTCACTGTTGTGGCCTCTCCCGTTGCGGAGCACAGGCTCCGGATGCGCAGGCTCAGCGGCCATGGCTCATGGGCCCAGCCGCTCCGCGGCATGTGGGATCCTCCCGGACCGGGGCACGAACCTGTGTCCCCTGCATCGGCAGGCGGACTCTCAACCACTGCGCCACCAGGGAACCCCTACCTGAAGTTTTTGTGGGACTTTGTGTTGTCTGCTCTCTCTATTGGTTATTACTCAGGGTAGCCTGTTATTTTTTGGAACTAATTATCTTCGACTACTGGTCATTATACTTGGAAAAAAAATCATTTTTGAGATTGAGTCCTTAAGATAATGGCACAATCCTCCAGAAAGGATTTTCCTTTGCTTCTGCCAGGCACCAGGGGACATGACTAGTATTCATTCTGGTCTGAGTTAATAAAAGTTTGAGGTTCTCTGGACCACCTGTGTCAACAAGTCTGAACTGCTCCAGGGCTGGTTTACTTTCACTTTACTCTTACTCTGAAGGTATAGCTCTTCATGGTCCCAGCTTACAAAGGGGAGGGCTTATTAGATTTCTTACCTAGGTTTTGATTCTTGCCCTGTAAGGCTACCAACAACCCAGTTTGATTTCACAGATATTTCTTCCAGATTAGCAAATGTCTTTAGAGAAAAGGAGGCTTTGAGTGCTCAGCTTACATCTCTGGGTCCTTGCTTTACCCTAGATTTTGACTCAGGTCTACAAATCTTGCTCTTTTGTTAGCTCTTCAATACATTTAAGAAAATTAAAAAGAATATTTCTCTCAACCTTTAGAGCTGTCCTCAGTGGTTCTAACTATCTAGCCCACCACTACCAGAGATGAAAATTCCTAGATTAAGAGGGATGAGAAGCCACTAGAGTACTTTTAAACAGAGGAGCAAGGTAATCAACTAGTTTATTTTGGTCACATTCTGTCAGACTCTGTTTATAAGCTGAAGGGATAACATATTTAAAACATTAACCGAAAAAGAAAATAACAGTTTGAATTGTGTGGATTTGGTATTTGCACAACGTCTGCTTTACAGGGATGTGTGTAATGAAAACGACTTTACATCAAGTTTGAGGATTTAATCAGAGTGCAAGGATGCATGAGTAGGTAAATACAAATACGGAGTCTGATACTGTTCAGCGATGTCCAGCTTACAAGTCAGACCTCCCTCATGTACTCGCTGAAGGATCTAAAATAAAACGTTAACGGCATCACTTTGGGGTGGTGGGATAGCAGGGGTTTTTCCCTTGGCTTTGCTTATCCACACCACCCCCTACCCCAGCACCAATCTTCTAGAATGAAAATATATTCTTTTTATAATAAGAAAAAATTGATTGATATAAAATAGAGTTCCTTTCCCTTATGGATACGTCTAATCCACCACCTCACACCAGCCGTTTCTAGGTCCAGTCCATCTAATTAGCAGAGACGTCTACAGTCTCCTAATTCCATCTTTTTGTCATGCTCAGTTCATACACAGCTTTTCTCGCCGCCCAGCATAAAGAGTAACATTTAGCCATCAGCAGTGGGTAGGTGGCTCACAATACATGTATTTGTTGAACTGAAAACAGATTGCTAAAATCCAGAAATGTACCCACATAACAGTAACAAAATATCACATATTTCAAATGTGATTATTTTCTACCAAATAATCTTTTTTTTTTTTTTTTTTTTTTTTGCGGTACGTGGGCCTCTCACTGCTGTGGCCTCTCCAGTTGCGGAGCACAGGCTCCGGACGTGCAGGCTCAGCGGCCATGGCCCACGGGCCCAGCCGCTCCACAGCATGTGGGATCTTCCTGGACCGGGGCGCGAACCCGTGTCCCCTGCATCAGCAGGCGGACTCTTAACCACTGTGCCACCAGGGAAACCTCCAAATAATCTGCATTTTAAACTATCCTTATGGCATTATATTATCTCTTATACCCAAACTAAATAAAAATATTTTGTGAGAATACCCAAGGGGAAAGTTACTGTTATGATGACTTCATGTATTGTTCCTAGAAGGCTGGTCTGTTCTATACTTAGTAATTCTGTGCAGTGCTGCTCAATAAGGCTTATTTGCCTCTCCTGCCTGGAGGGAATCATACCTGCCCTCGCTCCTTTACAGAGAAAACAAATGCCTGGAACAAGCTGGAATTTCCAGGAAAAACATCCAAGCTCAGTTCAAGCCCCTGTGGGATGACTGCACTGATGCCATCTTCAATGTGTCTTCCTTTCCCCCTCTGGCTGGCATGGCTCCTTGTCTGCTGCCTTACTGACTGCAGCTTTGCCTTGGAGAGCAGACTGTCTTTGTGAATGACTCGCTCAGGGAGCATGTGCAGGAGGAGCCCAGAGCCTCCCTCCATGGGAACGTGAGAGGAGAAGCTGAAGAATGGGCTGAGAGCAGCAGCTGAATGGAACGGGTCATGCTGCTTCTTGAGGCTGAAAAGGCCAATCCTGTAAAGGAGTCGATGAGAGCACCTCATCGGGTTTCACCCCACGGGCCCTGTGTGTGCAGAGAGGGCTGGGAAACACTGCTCTGCACGTGAGCGGGGGCAGTGAGACTCCGGGGCTGCTCTCCAGACACACTTATTCACTCATCTGTTTCATTCAATTTTATTTGTACAAAAGGTCGGTTGAGGCAACGGCAGACTAAGCCTTTAGAGACCATGGGCTATGCAAATAGAACCTTAATGGAAGATTAAATCAGCCAAGGTCCCCCTCAGTGCTTTTCCATTTGTGGGACTGGAACTGGCAGTAGGAGGGGATGAATCACTCTTATTATATTTGAATGGCTTCTTTACAAAAATAGCAGGCACTATAATAAAGCAGCCCCAGAAATACCTAGTAACAAACAATAAAAATACCTTCCTATAAAGAGAATGAACATGATATTATGGTCATGGTTAAAAAGCAAGCATGATAAATCAAGGCACCAACTATGGGGGTCCTCTTTTTTTTTATCACCTAATGGAGAACCAAGACTTTCTTTACTTGGAAACTTCTGTTTACTATGATTACTACTCCAAAATAATTTCTAAATATGCAGTAAACTACTTCTCAACAATTATGTATTACCCAGCTAGCTTCATTATCTAGTATATTCATTTCTTTAAAAAATAAGATCTCAAAAGAGTTAAGATTATTTTTCTGTGGATTATGGGAGAAGTTAATGATCAGGAAGTCAGCATAAATACTATATTATCCTTACACTGATTCAGATTTCACTAAAATATATTTAAATCATCAATCAGGAAGACTCAATATAATCGTTTGTTTACCCCTCAAAAGGTGTATTACTGTTGATTATTATGTCTTTAACATATAGCTTTATAATTGAGAGACAACTAGGGAATAAGCCTAGAGATTTTAAATTACCTTAAGATATTGCCAGTTCCCCCCAAAATGCACAGAAATATGTATGGAATATCTCTATTTCCTTGTTTTTACATTAAGAAAAAATTTAACATTCAAAAATCAATCAGTGGAAATCACCAGATTAATACAATAAAGATGATCATATGATGATCACTATAGATGAAGATAAAGCATTTGACAAAATTCAATACCCAATCACGACAACTGTAAGCAAACTAGGAATAGAAGAAAACTTCCCCAATTTGATAAAGGACACGTAACAAAAACCTACAGCTAACATCATATTTATTTAGTGAAAGACCAAATGTGTTCTCCCTAAGACCGGTAACGATAATTCAATTGTCTATTCAATATTATACTGGAGGTTCTAGATAAATCAGGAAAAAAGGCATAGAGATTGGAAAGGAAGAAGTAATATTGTATTTATTTGAAGACAACATGATTGTATTTGTAGAAAGTCCTAAGGAGTCTACCAAAAAACCCTATTAGCACTAAAGTGAATTTATCAAAGTCACAGGATACAACGACAGAAAGAGGTAAAGTAACTTGACCAAAGTGACTCAAATAGTAACAGAGGAGCCAGAATTCAAACCCAGGTAGTCTGGCCCTGGAGCGTTCCTCTAAACTATTACTTATACGGTCACTTAATAATCAAGGTGTTACTATACACAGATACCCAAACACTAACGTCATTTCTCTTCTTCTATTCGATTACCAGTAGCTTCACCCTAAATTTTCGTGAAGGGGTAGAAAAAAATAAGATGTGAATTCTAGTCCTCACTCTCTCTATAAAAAGCATGAATGCTGATTGTCTAATAAAATCAAAGCTGTAGATCTAATCCTTATACAGGCTAGTGCATTTCACACTGCAAAGAACCTCGCTAATACAGCTCAGATATATGTACCCTACCCAGCCCCGACCCAGATAAGTTGCACATGCTCAAGTTCAGTGCAGCTTATCTCTAGTAGTAGAAAACGAAACTCGAAAGAGTACTATGATGCATCAGGACCATCATTCTTGTATGTGAAGGACAGCATGTTCACTGACAAATTCAAAAACAGAATTTTAAAAACTGGTGTAGACTTCAAAAGTAAGGCACCGATATCCATAAGACAAAGTAAAGACTGGTAGCATTTATGTCTTTAAAGAAGAAGCTTGGGTTATCATCAGGGACTTTACATATGGAGTTTTAAGTAGTTATAATCAAAGTTGTACCAGAAATAGCAAGAATAATAGGATAACTAGCATTGCTAAATTACAAGTATTTATTGAACCTACTATCAAATACTGAAGTCTTGAAATACAGCCAGTCTACCAACACTGGAGAGGGCATAGGCAGAGAAAACTACAGCAGGAGACTGAGGTAGCTTCGTCATGAGCTAAATCAAGGAAGCTGCCAGCAAAGCAGATAAAATTATATGAACTTGGTGTAGCTGGAAAACAACCACAGAAAAACCACTCCATGACAGCAATCTCAAATATGAAGCCTCTTTATGAAGATCATAAGTTTAAAAGACAGAGTTGCAAACACTGCCAGGCTTTGCTAATAGTGACTACAACCTCAAACTAAAAGGTCTGTCTTTGAGTGACAGGTGGTATGGTATTACGAATGTATCACGCTTTTTCGGTTAAATTGGCCTATATGGAAAATAATATACTGTCCTTATTGCCTTATTGTTGTTTTGTTCTACTCTACGTAAATTATGAACTTTAAATTCTTTTTCTAATGAAAGATACCGATTATCCATCCAACTCTGTCTTACAATGCCTCTTGTGGCCCAGAGTACATGATTGCAACATGAATGGCCCAAGGCTGTGTTTATGGCCTACTGACAACAGAATTATGGTGCTACTGAGGGGAATACAGTATGGCATTGCGAGAAGTAGCATGGTGTGGTGGAAAAACTTGAACAAGTCATTTGGTATCTCTGGATCTCAGCTTTTTCACTGAATACCTAATATGTAATACCTAAAACCCAAACTTATAGGGTTATTGTGAAGATTAAATAAGATGCCTGGCACATGTAAGATGCTAAATAAATATGTCAGCATGTATATTTGCACATGTATTACCCCCACCCCTGCCACCATGTTCGCTAGCGTGCTCTCTCTCTCTCTCTCTCTCTCTCTCTCACACACACACACACACACACACACACACACACACAAGGAAGGTTAATAGTTGAGCTTGATTTATTGCCCATAACCTGGCCCAAGGCTAGACTGTTGTAATTGGCTTCACTTATTTTCAGTGTGGGCAGCAAGGACTTCGAGAAAAATATTAATTCTGGGTCAGTAGTTGGTGGAGGGTTCCACAGTTTAAACACTATTAGCGTTTTCTTTGTCTGACCTTCTCACTGTAGTTTTGATCTTTACCTCAATGGTTCCAACTGTTTTACTCCTTGTTTGAACATTCGGATGAGGCATGAAACTGAACATTTAAACACTGAAGACCATCGATAAAGAAGGAATTTAAACAGATAGTAGGGCAGTTAAAGGGCTTATTAAAGCCAAGACTGAGCTGGTTACAGCTCTGTACAACCATGGAACCTCAGTAAATCACCATCTGGGCAGCCTCAGCCCTATTTGGAAATTCCTTTTTGACTCCCTGCCATTCTAATAACAATGAATTAGTCTCTAAATCCCCTAAACACTATTTTGATTTATCTAGATGTATGACTTTGTTACTTTAAATACAGATCTGCTTTTTAACTATCCAAAAACCGTGTCTGAAGTGACAGTGTTTCTTTAAAGAAAGGAACCTACAATCAATATGTAAAGTCCCTAGAAAAGATGTTAGAGACTTTCACTTAAAAACTGGAGAAACAGGGACCCTCCTGCCTCAAAAAACTAAAAAACTGGACAAAATACATAAAGCAATGTCTTTCGGACGCTGGTTGACAGACAATACAGACCTGTGATCTAAGAAAAAAGAAACAAAGTGAGCCCTGAGATTGTGTCAGCTTACTGCCTGGAGGAGTTTCCAGGATGCATCGCAGGGACAGGGAACCCAAACAGAGCTCAGTGGTCTCACTGGGCTGAAGAGACTGAGATGAGAGATCCAGGAGGTCAAAATGGCTAGAATTTGTGAAACAGAGAACCACAGAGAAGGGTGCTGAACAGAGAGAAGGAGAAAGAGACAGAGAGGCACACATTCCACAGTTATATTTATAGACAGGCCTCCTTGGAATCTTTGGTCGAGTACAAATTTTCACACTCATGAGAGGAAACTACTCAACACTACTATAAAGGAGTTAGGAGAACAATTCCCAGAGTTCACACAGGGCTGGGAATAGTTGTGTGTTCACATCAGTCAGAGTAGAAAGACCTTGTAACATTTAAGGAATTAGATAGAATCTTCAGAAGGGTATTGTCATAGCAGTGGGAGCTATATTAGTCCTAGAATAAAGACTGCTTTGGACCTACCATAACGAAGCTTTAAAAGCAATCCCTGAAAGGATCCAGCTGATTCCAGGTAACTTAACTACGTTCCAAAGCAAAATATAGCAACCAAGAATATAAAATTAACCATGTCCAGTATCCAATAAAAAATTACCAGGCAGGAAAAGAAACTCATTAACCAGGAGAAAACAATATAAATAAAAACATACCCAGAAATGACAAGGATGGAAGAACTAGCAGACAGGGATATTAAAACACCTTTAATAAATATGTTCCACACAAAGTAGAGGAAAACAAACATGAGGACAAGAGAAAGGAAATGTAAAAAAACTTAAACATCTGGAGACTAAACTATAACATCTGAAATTACAAATACACTGAATTAGATTAACAATAGAATAGGAACTTCAGAAGAAAAGATCAGTAAACTTAAAGACACCATATTAGAAAGTATCCAAAATGAAGCACAGATAGACATTAGACAGAATAAAAATGAACAAAGCATCAGTGGTCTGTGGGACAATATCAAGCAATATAACATTCATGAATTTGGAGTTTTTGAAAGAAAAGAGATCTGGAGAGGAAGGGGACAGAAAAAAAATTTGAAGAAATAATGGCTACAATTTTTCCAAATTTGATGAAAATTATAAACCCATAGATCCAAGGAGCTCAAATCCAAGCAGAATAAATATGAAGAAAACAATTCCAAGGAACATCATAATCAAATTGCCAAAATGATAAAAAGAAAATCTTAAAAGCAGCCAGAGAAAAAAGACACATTACAGAGGACCAAAGATAAGAATTAAAGCATATTTCTTATCATAAAGTATTCAAGCCAGTGGGCAATGAATAGACATCTTTAAAGCCCTAGAGGAAAAAAACCCGTCAACTGAGAATTCTTTACTCAGCAAAAATCTCTCTCAAAATGAAGGTAAAATAGAACTTTTAAAACAGAAAAACACTGAAAGAATTAATTCTGGCATACCTGAACTACCAAATATATTAAAAGAAGTTCTTTAGGCTAAAGGAAATTGATAAAAGATGGAAACACAAAGGAAAAAAAAAGGGTGTCCAAACAATAAATAAGTGGATAAATAAAAAAGTCATGTTTTCTTATTTTGAAAAGTTAACTGATTATTTAACACAAAAATAACATATTAAATAAAATATATAATAATAGTGCGAAAGACAGGAGGGGATAAATGGAAGTATATAGTTTTAAAGTTCTACCCTATACATAAAGTGATATAATATTATTTGAGGATAAACAAGGATCAGTTAAAGATGTATATCATAAACACGAAAGCAACTACTAAAAAAGATAAAACAAAGACATAGGCAATAAACCGATCATAAAGATACAATGAAGTCATAAATAAGAAATGTGAATAATCCAAACTTGGGCAAAAAAGAGAAAAAAGGAACAAAGAACAGATGGGATAAATAGAAAACAAACAGCAAGATGGTCAATTTAAACCCAAACATATCAATAATTATAATAAATGTAAATTGTTTAAACATCCCAATTAAAAGGCAGAACTTTTCATACTGGATTAGAAAGGAAGACCCAACTAAATGCTTTCTAAAGGAAACCCACTTTAAAAGTAAAGAGATATAGGTTGCTTCCATGACCTGGCTATTGTAAATAGTGCTGCAATGAACACTGGGGCGCATGTGTCTTTTTGAGTTATGGTTTTCTCTGGGTATATGTCCAGTAGTGGGATTGCTGGGTTATATGGTAATTCTATTTTTAGCTTTTTAAGGATTGCTGGGTCATATGGTAATTCTATTTTTAGTTTTTTAAGGAACCTCCATACTGTTCTCCATAGTGGCTGTATCAATTCACATTCCCACCAACAGTGCAAGAGGGTCCTCTTTTCTCCACACCCTCTCCAGCATTTATTGTTTGTAGATTTTTTGATGATGGCCATTCGACAGACGAATGGATAAAGAAGCTGTGGTACATATATACAATGGAATATTACTCAGCCATAAAAGGAACGAAATTGGGTCATTTGTAGAGACGTGGATGGACCTAGAGACTGTCACACAGAGTGAAGTACGTCAGAAAAACAAATATCGTATATTAATGCATAAATGTGGAATCTAGAAAAATGGTACAGATGAACCCATTTGCAAGGCAGAAATAGAGACACAGACGTAGAGAACAAATGTATGGACACCAAGTGGGGAAAGGAGGGGGTTGGATAAGTTGGGACATTAGGATTGACAAACATATACTAACTAATATGTATGAAATAGATAACTAATGAGAATCTGCTGTATAGCACAGGGAACTCCACTGTACAGTAGAAACTAACACAACATTGTAAAACAACTATACCCCAATTAAAAAAAAAGACATATATATACTTATATATATATTTACACACACACACACACACACACACACACACACACACACACATAGGTTAAAAGTAAAAGGGCGGGGTTTCCCTGGTGGCGCAGTGGTTGAGAGTCTGCCTGCCGATGCAGGGGGCACGGGTTTGTGACCCGGTCCGGGAGGATCGCGCGTGCCGCGGAGGGGCTGGGCCCGTGAGCCATGGCCACTGGGCCTGCGCGTCCGGAGCCTGTGCTCTGCAACAGGAGACACCGCAGCAGTGAGAGGCCCGCGTACCACACACACACACACACACACACACACACACAAAGTAAAAGGGTGGAAAAGATATATCATGTAAACAAAAACCATAGGAAAGCTGCAGTGACCAAATCAATATTGGGCAATGTAGACTTCAGAACAAAGAATATTACCAGGGAAAAAGAAGATTATTTTAAAGTGATTTCATCAAGAGGACCTACGATCCTAAATGTGTACACACTCAGCGTCAGAATTTCAAAACACATGATGCTAAAACTGATAGAACTAAAAAGAGGAAAAGAAAAATTTACACTTTTAGAAATTTCAATTCTCCTGTCCTAGTACTTGGTAAAACAAGTAGTCAGAAAAATTAATAAAGATATAGAAGTCTTGAACAAGAATTATATTGGAAATCAATAATAGAAAGCTATTAAGAAAATCTTATTATTTGGAAACAAAACAACACATTTCAAAGTAATCCATGGGTCAAAGGAGAAATCACAAGGGAAATTAGAAAATATTTTGAACCAAATGAAATGAAAAACATTTCATATCAAAATGTATAGGATATAGCTAAAGTATTACTCAGAAGAAATTTTAGAGCATTAAACATCTATATTAGAAAAGATCTCAAATTATTAATTTCAGTTTCTACATTAACTAGAGTGGAAATCAATGAAATAGAAAGCAGAAAAACTATAGAGAAAAAAATCAACAAAATGAAAAGCTTGTTCTTTGAAAAGATCAATAAAATGGATAAACCTCTAGTCAGACTGAGGAGAAAAATAAAAGAGAGAAGGCACATTATCAATAATAGGAATGAAAGAGATTCTGCAGACATTAGAAGGATAATAAGGTAATATCATGAACTTCGTGACAGTAAAGTAAACAACTTAGGGGAAATGGACAAATAACTTGAAAGACACAAGCTATTAGAGCTCACTCAAGAAAAAACAGATAACCTAAAGAGCCCTTTATTTAGCAAAGAGCCTGAATCCTTGGTTAAAACCTTTCCACAAAGCAAACTCCAGGACCAGATGGTTTTATTGGTGAATTCTACTAAAGATTCAAGAAAGAAAGAATACCAATTCTATACAAACTCTTCCAGAAAATAGAAAAAGGAAACTCTTACCTACTCTTTTAGGAGACCTGAAGTACTCTAATACCAAAACCACACAGGGATATTTTTTAAAAAAGAAAAGATATTAAAGATAAAGGACATGGAGGAAGACAAACAACACAAAAATGCAGTGAACACAGCAGAAAACATGGAGAGGAAGCGGCCAGAGGCTTGAAAAGGCTTTAGACATTGTCCCAGTGTCCTTTGTTGAATGCCTCCCAAGTGCAAAGTGGACTTTTGGAGCTAGAGTGCCTGAGTTCAGGTCCTAGACCCACTGCTTACTAGTTATATAACTTTGGTCAAGTTACCTAACTTTTCTGTGCTTCAAAGCTCCCATTTATAAATGGAGATAATGATAGAAACCCCCTCATGTGGTTGTTATGAAGACTGAATGAGTAAATACATTTAAATGCTTATAATAGTGCCTCGCACATAGTAAGCACTACACAAGTTTTTGCTGAAATAATTATTATCATACACATTATATTAGTTGGTTGTCACCTTTATTAAGTCATGATATTTGCCCTCAAAATGAACTAAGTAGTACAAGAGGTAACTATTCCCCTTATATTAATTCCCTGTGGCTGGCCTAACAAATTACCACTCTGTGGCTTAAAACAACAGAAATTCATTGTCTCATAGTCCTGGAAGCCATAAGTTCAATATCAGTTTTACTGGGATAAAATCAAGGGGTTGGCAAGGCCACACCACTGGAAAATCTCAGGGAGAATCCATTCCTGGACGCTTCCACTTTCTAGTGGCTGACAGCTTTCCTTTGCTTGTGGTCGCATCACTCTAATCTCTGCTTCTGTGGTTATGTTATCTCCTGTGTGTGTCAACTCTCCCTCTGCTTCTCTCTTATAAGGACATGTGTGATTGCATTTAGGGACCATTCAGATATCCAGAATAATCCGTCCATGTCAAGATCATTAACTTAATCACACTTGCAAAGACCCTTTTTCCTTACAAGTATTGTTTATAGGTTCCAGGGATTAGGACCTAATTATCTTTGGGTAGCCATCATTCAGCCTGCTACACTCATCACCAGGGGTAGCCAGGGGTAGATTGATCTTGTGTGGAAATACAACATAAACAACATTTTTTTTTTTTTTTTTTTTGCGGTACGCGGGCCTCTCACTGCTGTGGCCTCTCCCGTTGCGGAGCACAGGCTCCAGACGCACAGGCTCAGCGGCCACGGCTCACGGGCCCAGCCACTCCGCGGCATGTGGGATCTTCCCAGACCAGGGCACGAACCCGTGTCCCCTGCATCGGCAGGCGGACTCTCAACCACTGCGTCACCAGGGAAGCCCATAAACAACATTGTTAATCAACTATACTACAATAAAAATTAAAAAAAATTTTTTAGGAAGGACATTTAGTTCTCTCTACAACAAACCTGTTAGGATATGCAAATATATTCCAAGGCACAATCTATCCACCTGGAGGTAGGTCCCAAAACTGTCAGCACAGCATCCACAGTGAACTATAACACCTCTATAACATAACATGCAAACTCAAACCTTTAAAATTATGATAAACATTACAGACTTTTTGCGGAGGGGCGAATGTTACTAGAAACTTATTGTGCTGTTTTGTGATCCAAATAAAATAGCTTATTAAAATGACTATTAAAATCAAGAAAATTGGGAGAAACTACATTTGATGATGATAGTTATAACTAAAGGAAGGTTGAAAATAATTGGCTCACTCTAATGACCGTGGGTACCCCCTCTCAGACCCTGCAGGTTTACCCTGCACTACACAGTAGTGAAGAACTTCGCTTCTGGAATCAGACAGGCCTGAGTTCGAGACCTGCCTGTATTAGTGATATGACAGTGGACGAATCATTTCACCCCTTGGAGCCAGTTTCTTCACCTGTAAAATGGGAGTAATAAGAGTACCTGCCTCCTACAGTTGCTGTGAGGATTAAATAAGAACTCACATAATATCCTAGCATGGAAATTAGCATATGTAATAAGTACTCGGTAAATTATAATCATAATTTATTATTATGTAATAAATACTACTCTTTCTCATAAAACTCTATCTTCTATTCTATTACAAATAGAAATATCGTCTCATCTTCAATTTATTAATTTTCAGGGGTAGAGGAGTTTTCCCTTTAGGGACTGTGATCTCATGGGTGAAAGGCCCTAACACCACAAAGAAAAAGCAAAGTCAATAATGCAATCTGCAATTCTGGTATGTACATCTTTGAGGAAACAAGAAAAGAAGAATGAAGAAAGTAAGGATTTTATAAGCCAGTAAAGGACAGGAAGTAGGGTCCAAAGAGTTTAATGTGTGACCAAGGGTGCTAACATACAGCACTTGAGGTTTGGGGGAAACAAGAGAAAGTTAAGAATTTAAATAGCGAAGTCTACAGTCTAATAGATTCATTTTCTACAGGAATTCATTAAATGATTGGAATTTTGTGCTCTGGAGAGATGAGACGATTGAGAGGAAGGAGGTGTGATGGGGACAGTAAATGATGAAGAGTACAGACAAGATAAACACACACCAACTCCTTTTTACACCCCAGACACCAGCACTGGGACTGAGATGAAGTAGAAGATAGACCAGGAAAGCTCAAAACTCAAGAAAGCTTTGGTTCAGGACAAAGAAAACACTGCAGGCCATTCCAAGATACGGATGGTTGTGGATCTTACATCCCTAGCAGTTAGCCCAGTACCCTGCATGTCATCAATAAATCTGGGCTGAAGGAACAAATGTATATGTACATATGCAATAGTAAAAATACTGGCAGCAGAGGAGAAGCTGAGCTAGGGGTTCCCTTCTCAGCCCAGGGTTCTGTCTCCTGTCTCACTCCTGTCCAAACCAGCCTCCACACTGGCGATGTGAGGCTCTGAAAAGAATCTGATCACGTTTCTCCTGAAACGCTTCAACAGCTGCCCATGGCCTCTGACACGAAGTCCCAATTCCTTAGCCTGGAAACCAGCCTTCTGTGTTTGACGCCGACCTACTTTTCAGCCTGTTTCTGCCCCTGCCCGAGTCATACGTCATGCTCCCGTCATGTAGGGTTCCTGGAACCCCCCATGTGTACTACGCTCTCACACACACGCCCCACCTTTGCACATGCCGCCCCTCCTCTCTGAGGTGCTCTGTCTGCCTGAGGGACTCCTCATCTCAAATGTATCTTTCTCCAGAAGGTGACACTTCTAAGCAGAGCTGGGTGATCCCCCCTCTAAGCTTTCAAAACACCTTGTCTATACTTCTATTATGGCACTAAGTACGATACCATAATCGATATTTCCATGTCTGTCTTCCCTCATAAACTTCTGGACTGCCAGGATTGGGTTCGAGTCTTCTTCATATCCCTAGCTATTAGTATGTGGGTACAGAAGCTTTAAAAGTGTGCGTGGAAAAAACGAACAGATTTTAAAGACCAAAAGTAGAAATAAAGCTTAAATACTTGGGTGAACAAGACATGGCAGGATACTAAAAGACACTTAGGGATGGGTAGGTCCATCCCTATAATTAGAAGGTTTTATCTTGATGGCAGCTACAATACTCCCCTCTAATTGTCCCTTGTTACCATGATCAGAGACAGATTTTGAGGCTGGATATACTACAGGTCTGATCCAGTATGATATTCCCTATCTTATATTATTCCCAACCATTTCTCACACTCATTGTGCCTTTGAGAAAGCAATTTCATCTTCATACACTTTAGTGTCACCATCTTCTGTGAAGTAACCCCTACTTCAAAATGCCCCAAAAGCCAAGTTCCTCTTTCATGCTCTAATTCTCATTTTCTCTGTCTCTTACTACGTAGAATGGGAATTTTCAGTGCTAAATTAAGGATGAAAATCATCTGAGCCCAAATTTAGTGTACAACTTTTGGGAAGTTATCATACCTTTCTGTATCTCAACAGTCTCCTCCTTGAAATGCAATCGACCCTACATCCAGGAGGTCACAGGAAATAGTAAAAGGTACTTACTATGCACCTCACACGTATTAACTTGTTTAATTCTACAATCCTTCCAGGCAGGTACTATTATTATCTCCATATACACAAGAAGATGGAGCACAAAGAGGGTGAAGATTTGAAGGGCTGTGAAGATCACAGCTAATGAGGGGTAGCACAGGGCGGGCTCTCCTGTCTGTGCTGTTAATCATGACCCTCTACTGCTTCTCTGCAGCCCAGTGAAAGGCACCGTGTACAGTACAAAACTCCAGTATATTCAAGTATAAAAAGAGACACTGAACAGTAGGCCTCGGGTATGGGGCAGTGTTGCACATTTCAATCCAAATGCATTTTACAGCCAAGAGTAGACCTTAAACCACCCACCGTTTTTAGCTAAAATCAGAAGGTTCTCTTGTGATCTGGGCCATCAAGGAGATGGATTTGTGGAGATGGATCTGTCCTTCACTGTACGACACCTACAATTTAGAGGACACTGTCACTAGATGACATCCACCTTGGGGTGTGGCTTTATGGATCAACGAGTTAGGTTCTTCTCAGGAGTGATCATCCGGGAATAGAGATGCGGCAGAAGATACAATTGTGTTTATGCTTTTTCTACAGAAATTTATGCTTTAAAAAAGCATTAAATATTTAAGTCCATATCACCCTCCACTCAAAAAATTAATTTAGACAAAATTTAAGGAACATCCACTAGGTGCAGTACAATAACCTCATATTGTTCTCCAACTCTTATAGGCATATTCCCTGCTGGATAAATATTTGTTGAATGAATGAAAACTATTTCACAGACAGCTTCAGAGAAGCTCCGCATTTCCAGATGTTTCCTCAGAAGGAACGGGTGCCTTATAATAGTCACCTTTCCCCTAGAGAAAATATTCAGTCCCGCTTCAAGAGGGAGAACTTAACCCCTCAAGTCTCTAGAAAAGCCTAAAGCCACCTTTATCTGTACCCATGGTTTCTATGTCCTTCTCTTCCCCCATCAGAAAGAGAACACAGAAAGGTCAGGTTACATTGGTTTCTTGGGCCTGCACAAATTCCTGTGAGGTTCCCTCTTCTGTCAGGAAAAGTTTCCCTGGTAACCATACTTACACACTCACTTAATTCCCTCCCCTCCCTTGATTTGCCGGTTGGTATAAAAACTAATTTGCATTGAACTGCTGAAGCTTACAAGTTAATCAGTTGAACAGACTTACAAAATCTTGGAACTCGGCTTTTGGCCAAAACTGAATGTAATTCTCTTCAGTTCAAAAATTTTAAAACACATCAAATATGCATGCTGGATATTTCTGGCTATAGGTAAGGAAAAGAAGATTCTCCTAAAGGGCATCTGGCCAATATTATTAGATAGGAAGATCAAGAGAGGAAGAGGTACCTTACTTAGTTCTGAGTTAAGCAAGATCAGCTGTGGTAAGGTGCAGGAAGAGATAAGTCAAGGACCAACACAGAAAGTCTGAGCCCTGTGAAATGATGAACTCGGGCCTAAGATTCTGGGTGATCAGAGCTCAGGACCTGGGTGAAGGAATGGGATATGAATATTGAGAATGGAGCATCATTAATTCATTCGCCAAGTATTTATTGAGCATCTAACAGTGCTTGGTGCTGGGAATATAGCAGTGGATAAGTCAGACCCAGATCCTGCTTACATAAAGATATTTAGCTAGCGAACCAATGTTGGCTTCGTTATTGAATCAAGTATCTTTGGGCTAGGGGCTCATTATATAATTTCCTACAAGGGCCAGAATTGGTTTCAGAGTATGGATGGAGCAGGGACTTACAGACAGAAACAAGCTCAAGAAGTCCTCCTTGGAGAAGGTAAGCTGGCAAGTCAAGAAGGCTTTGACTTCTACGATGTTTTCTTTACCCCTTCAACAACCATGATACATGAGCTTCTAGATAGGGAGATGAAGGCTGTATTTATCGTAGGGCATAAAGCCAGTTACTTCACAGTATACATATATTTTCTAAAGAATAAAAAGTATATAAAGGTACAAGCCATTCTTAAGTATATTCAACAACCATTTATTGAGTATCTGCTATGTTCAAAGAACAGTTTTAGGAATTGAAGCTATGGATAGGAAAAGACAGAGTCCTTAGCAATTACAACAATGTGGTAAGTGCTATAATGAGATGTTAAAGCGTAGCAGAAGATCAGAGAGGAAGGATACTAATTCATTAAAAGTGAGTTGGGAAATGCTTCGGAGATGTAACACTTGAACCTTTTCTTTTTTAATTTATTTATCTTTTTATTTTATTTTTGGCTGCATTGCGTCTTTGTTGCGGTGCGCGGGCTTCTCATCGCGGTGGCTTCTCTTGTTGCAGGGCAGGGGCTCTAGGCGCGTGGGCTTCAGTAGTTGTGGCACTTGGGCTCAGTAGTTGTGGCTCACAGGCTCTAGAGTGCAGGCTCAGTAGTTGTGGCGCACGGGCTTAGTTGCTCCGCGGCATGTGGGATCTTCCTGGACCAGAGCTCGAACCCGAGTCCCCTGCATTGACAGGTGGACTCTCAACCACTGGGCCACCAGGGAAGCCCCACAATACTTGAATCTTAAAAGACACAGAAGTCTGTTGTTTTAAGCTGATAAATTTGATAATTTTTCCATAGCAATGACTACTACAGAGCCTTATGGAGGCTCTGCCAGCAGCACAACTAGGAGACCACAGAGAACACCTGGCTGCTTAGACGCTTTCATGATGTACACCATAGGGCATACTCTAAATTTCTTCATATTTTTATTTTATTTATTTATTTATTTTTGCGGTACACGGGCCTCTCACTGTTGTGGCCTCTCCCGCCGCGGAGCACAGGCTCTGGACGCGCAGGCTCAGTGGCCACGGCTCACGGGCCTAGCCGCTCCGCGGCATGTGGGATCTTCCCAGACCGGGGCACGAACCCGTGTCCCCTGCATCGGCAGGCAGACTCTCAACCACTGCGTCACCAGGGAAGCCCTCTTCATATTTTTAATCTCACATATTCTTAGGCTCACCTGATCCATGATGGGGACAGAAAGTGAGAGTAAGCACTCTTATTCTGGGATGTGAATGACGCTGGTGATGGCAACAAAAACTCAATCTTGCCTGATAACCTATGCAAAGGAATCTAGGTGTTAGGACTTGGTCATGTGGTCAGCTAGTATCAAGTGGTGTCAGGACTTGGTCAGCACCTGGTCAAATGATTACTCAGAGAGACCCGGAGTGGGAGGAGCCTGGGGATGAGTAAATGCTATTTTTGAGAGAGCAATAACCATGAAAACCAGAAAAACTTAGTTTGTTGTCAGTTCCAAGTAGTGATTATAAAGCAAAAGTGAGAGACAATATGGAGAATTAAGCGCTTCTCGTTTTCATGATCCATACAGGTAGATGAAGGAACAGAATGGGCCAAAAAGGGAAGAGTGGGACATGAACATTCAAGGCAAATGTGGTGAACAGAGCCACATGGTTCAAACCTGCTGGACAGTCCCTGGTATGGGCACCAGTCTGGCTAAAAAGGCATCAGATCAGGGCAATTTGTATTATACCTGTTCAACCCCAATTTCTGTTTCAGTAGGTTGAGAAATGGTCTTCCTAGCTTCCTACCAATTGGGAACATGTGACTACCCAAGAAATAGAAATTAACCATTTCTTATTTAAATTGGGAGTAACAACACAATCAGGACAGTAACTCTATCCAATAATTCTCTCATGATATGATGGGTGAGTTTCCAGAAGCCATTCTGGGTAAATAATTCCTTGCCTCTTTATTCTCTACTCTTCACACTGGCTCTATACTTGAAATTCCAAATATCCCCCTTTTGCCCTTTATACCAGGAGTCCAAAATGAGAAGACAGGAAAATGTGATCATGTACTATGACGCAGCAAGGACTTTAGGCTATGCAAACAAAAGGAATTACACAGCACAAAATGTTTTCCCAGCTTTAGGAGGGAATATTGATACCTTCGGGTAGAACTGGTTCCATAATTTGTGGGGCCCAGTGCAAAACGAAACAGCAGGTCCCCTTGTTAAAAAATTATTAAGAATTTCAAGACAGCAACAACAGAGCATTAAACTGAGTGTGGAGCCCTTATAAATGCAGGGCCCTGGGAGGCGACACAGGTCACATACCCATGAAGTTGGCCCTGCCTTCAGGGACAGCATAGTATGGTCCTTTCGTTGAGCTTGAGAGTCAGAGCTGGGTCCAAATTCCATCTTTGCCCCTCATTACTTATGTGAGCAGGGACTTCCCTGGTGGTGCAGTGGTTAAGAATCTGCCTGTCAATGCAGGGGACACAGGTTTGATCCCCAGTCTGGGAAGATCCCACACGACGCGGAGCAACTAAGCCCATGTGCCACAACTACTGAGCCTGTGCCCTAGAGCCCGCGAGCCACAACTACTGAAGCCTGTGTGCCACAACTACTGAAGCCCGCGCGCCTAGAGCCCAAGCTCCGCAACAAGAGAAGCCACCGCAATGGGAAGCCCGCGCACCACAATGAAGAGTAGTCCCCGCTCGCTGCAACTAGAGAAAGCCCGTGTGCAGCAACGAAGACCCAATGCAGCCAAAAATAAATAAATAAATTTATTTAAAAAATTATGCAATCATAGGCAGTTTATTTAGCCGCTCCATGTTTCCAAGAGGTTGTATGGCTGTAATCCTGTACTGTGAGGATTAAATGGGATAATGAATAGAATGTATACAAAGTGCTTAACACACAGTAAGCACTCCATAAATGGTAGCTATCTTATTATTGTTAAATGAAACGTGCAGGTAAATCTCAAAGCAGTAAGTTTAAGAAATGAATTGCTGAACTGCTATCAAGGATATGAAAGAATGAGAATGATATATTAGGGCAACTAAATTAATGAAGCAGGTAGGGAACAGCAAATCTTTTGCTTGACTGTTCCGCCTTCTCTAACCTCTTTCTTATTTCTCTCTTTTCCTTTTACTGCCAAACATACAAAGGGTGATCTACATGCTGTCTCCATTTCTTACCCACATCTCATGACCCCATCCTCTTTAATCTGGCATTTAATATCCCTATGGCCATCCCCCATGGAATTGAAGCTATTATTTTCAAAAAGTCACCAATGATCCCTGTTGGGATATAATGGACATTTCCCAACTTTTTCTGTAACATTTCATACTGCTGACCAATCCCTCCAGCTCGAAACCCTCTCTTTGCTTCACTTCTGCGATACTATACCCTCACGGCTAAGAGCATGTCTAATAGGCCTTGCATCTATCAGGTACATAAATAAATGATCGTGAAGAGAATTCATTCGTTGGGTGAATAAATGAGATGGTTCTTCTGCTTCTCTGATATTCCTTATTTTTCACCATACTGACCCCATTTCTTCTTCCTACCTCCCTGCATGTGGGCAACCTCCACTTTCCAGCCTTGGTCCTCTACACCTCTATTTCTATGCTGTTATACCGCTAACAACTAAGTGGGAACTAAGCTAATCTCATGGCTTCAATTATCACCTACGTATAAGACTCTCTGACTTCTCTCTTTTGAACACTAGGCCCCCCCACCAGTTCCAAATATTTTGGGGATCCATCCACTTATAAATTCCAGTATCACCTCAAGAGATCTAGCACTTGGCTTTTCCTCTTCTCTCCCGAACTGCCTTTTCTTTCTGTCTGTCCTATTTCTGTTGATCTTGTCACCTATGTTCAAGGCTACATTTGATTCTTCCTAATTTCTTGTCCTCCATATCTATCAGTCAGAGTCCTTTCATGTTTCCTTTATAATACTCATTGAACCTATCTCTTTCTATTTTCACTGCCATCACCCGAATTCAACCCCTTATCCCCCTCATATCTAAACTATTCAAATAACCTGCTAATTGGTTGCACAGTTCTTTCTATCCCTACTAAAGTTTATTCTCCACATTGTTGTTGAGAATCTTCATAAAATACTACTTTTATAAGCACACACTTCCCTAACCAAACATCTTCAGACTTTCCATCATACGGGATAAAGTTCTAACTCCTTAGTTCAGCATTAATGCCTGTTAAAATCTGGCTTCAAGCAACCCTTCCAATCTTACAACTTCTTTAGTTAAACCTTCTGATCTTGCCACATTGGTCAGTTTTATCAACTGACCCCTGAAAACTTTCTTCCATATTCCGGTCCTGTGTTTTATGAACATTTTTTTCCCCATCTAGAAATCCCTCCCACTTTCCTTCTCTATATAACAAAATCCACCATGTCTCTGAAAAAAGCCTTCCTGGATAATCATAGTCCACAATGATCTTTCTCTTTTTTCAACTCCTATAATATCATACCTTTAGCACTTTGAAAATTTACAGAAGAATTGCTTTACGCTGAATCCTCACAAGTATACGAAGTAGGTGGCATTATTACAGATAAAGAAACAAAGTCAAATAACATGTCCAAGTCACACAGCAAGTAACTGATAGAACTGGGATCTGAATCCTTGTTTAGCTGAGAATAATCCCCGGACTACACTATCCCTCTCATTTTCCTATCTCTTCCAAAGCACAAATACAGCACAGTATTTACACACAAGCAGGTGCTCAGTAAACATGCTGATTGAGAAGACTGCTTAAATAGCACCCGTGATTCTCCAGCACTTAGGAATTGTCAATCTCAGCAGACCACATTAGGCATATCCCCCCAGTGTCACGTTCTTTATGAGGCTTGATCTGTAATTGAGTTCAAGATGGGGTATTTGCCAAAAATTCACCATGATCCATTCTAAAAATAAATTTTGGTTCAAGCAAAGCTAAAAGGCTGTTATCTGAATCAAACATTAGGTGAGTTTTGGGGATGAGGTCTACTTTACCACGTCTGGGCCCATCCTTGCTCTGTTTCCAAATGGTCAGGAAGTAAAAATAGGCTGGCTAAATTGATGGCTTATGAGGTAAAATGGACTATTTATAGTTCTAGAAGTGGAGGCTAAGGCAGCAGAACAGGATTTTCTTTGCTCTGGTAGCTAAGACCTTAGTAAAAGAAGCCTAGTAAAAGTGAGTCACGAGTGGAAACTGGATCAAAAGACGATAATAGTAAGGAGGGAAAGAGAACAGAAAGAAGGGAGTACTGGAAATAGTCTATAGAAGAGATGGTGCTGTCCTTTTCTGCAGTTGCTTTAAGCTGTCAGATCCAGCCCCCGCTCTCCAGGGCTGGCACCACTAACAGCAAGTTCTATCACCTCTGCATGATTCATGGTCTCAGTCCCAAACTGCTTGTCCTGACCCATATCACAGTCCAGATCCTTCCAGCTTCTGATCTGCTTACTCATTTCCCAAGGTCTCACAAATCTGACCTCACAGATTTGACATTCAGCATGGCTTCCCTGGGTATGACCCATGTTACTCCCTTATTGTATGGTTTAGATTTGCCCTCCTGGGATGATGCCTCTAGCGCCATACCTATGCCCAGTTTTCCACCCCTCTACCTTGGAGCTACAGCCGCATTTTCACTGGAAAATGTGGTGGGAATTAGAAATTCTAGGTTACTTTATCGAGAAAGGAAAAAGGCCATGGCTGCACTATAAAGCCATTGCCTAGAGATACCATGCTCCTTAAGTGTCTGTATTCACAGTTTCCTCTGCTTTGGCTGCCCTTCCTGTTCTTCCCAATATTCTCTGCAAGGCAAACTCCTATTCATCCTTCAAGACCTTAAACATGTTTTTCTCTGGAAAGCCTTCCTGGATCCTCTCAGACAGTTAATTGTTCCCTCCTCTGTGCTTCTTCATGTACACATCTATTATGCTGTTATCACTTTTACTGGCAATTTTATTTCTGTTTCTCCCACTGTTTCTTTGAGGACAAGGACTAATTATCTTATTTATCTTTGCATCCCCAAGACATAGCAGAGTGCCTGGCAAACAGCAAGAGTTTGTTGTTGTGTGATAAAAGACATCAAGAGCAACATGAAAGTGCAATTTGCACTTCACTTGCAAAAATCAAATTGGTTCCTGGTACTTTGCATGTGTAACCACATTCTTCCTTGATTTAGAAGAAAGGACTTTAGCCTCATAAAGGAAATTCTACTGATATCACTGGCACATTAGCCAGTTTTTCCTCTGCACTGGTGATAGAAACATCCCCCCTCCCACACACACACACTTCCGAGAAGCTCCCGGGGCAAGCTTAATATTAGTGGCACATGGCCCATCCTACCATTTCTATTGTAGTGAAAGCTAATTACACTGTAAGCCTAATGCTGCCACCAATCTTAGTGAATTGGTGGTGAGGGGGGTGGGTAATTAAAAGAACACACTTCTGTAGCAGACCTCGGAGGAGGATGAGGGAGAAAGACGAATTTAATCCTGGCCTTATAAAAAATTTGTTAGAAACTCACGCAAAACAGCCGCTTCCTCTGGACATGACAGACCCGATCCAGGTGTCCAGCAGTGACCTTTTCCCATGAGTGTCAGGTCATCACCCAGCACAGAAAACAAGGGGCCAGTGCCTTTCTTGGGCATCCCTCCTTCTGAAACCTGGCAAATCGTGGGGCCTGCCTTTCCTTTAGGGGATTGTCCGCTCCTCCCTGCACCGACAATCCCCAGGTCCCTTGGCTGGTGGCCCCCAAGCACCACTCTTGCCTTCGTCCCACCGGGGCCCCAGCTTGACTCCGGGTCAAAAGTGCCGGCGGCTGGACTGTCAGGTCGCGGCTGGGGAGGGGGCGCCGAGGTCAGGCCCCACCCCTGGGTCTCCTCGCACTCTGCGGGATGCGCGGAGGAGACGCAGGCCGCGCAAGGCCACGGGCTGCTGAGGCTCGGGCCTCTGCGCGGGAGGGGCTCAACGACCCGAGAAACAGCGCGAGTGCCGGTACTTCAGCAGCTACCCCGCAGCCTCCCGCAAGCCCTGGCCTCGGAGCTGCCCCGCAGCCCTAGCCTCGGCTGCGTCTCGGCCCCCGGGCGCGGTGCGGCCGGTCGATCCGCCGGTCTGGGCTGCTCGGCCTCCACCGCGGATCCCGGGTCGGGCCGCCGCCGCCTGCCGGCCGGTGCCCACGGCAATGCCCCGCCCCGCGCGGCCCGGCCCGGCCGTGACAGCTGGGTGCCCAAAGGGTTAAGCCGGCAGAGCTGCGGCCCAAGTGCCCCGCGCGCTGCAAGTCCGCCGCGAGCCGGCCCCAGCGCGCACGCGCCCGCCCGTTACCTGCGGTCGCGTTCGCGCTCCTCCTCCACCTGGCCGCTCTCTCCCGGGGGCCGCCCCTCAGCCCGCCCCCTCGGCTCGGCGCCGCGCACCCTGCTGGCTACTCGGCCAAGGCCCGGGGAGGAGGGGCGTGGGGGCGATTACCATATATTAGCATACCAGCGTGCATCACGTGGCGTCTCCAGCCAATGGTCATTCTGGAAAGGCGGGGATTGGGCTGAACACGCCCAGGTGCTGCTCCGGGCCTGAACCGGTGGCCACGGCAACGGCTGGGAGGGCGGGGGAGTGGGGAGGCACAGAGCATCTCCCCTACCTGAGCTCCTTGTGGAGGCATCCGCACGTTTCCCACCCCGCGGAAGGAGAGGGACTGAATTTGGCTCCTCTCAGAAGGATTCAGATTCAGCAGACATTTATCGTGCATTTACCACGTGCCTAACACTTTTCTGCAGAATGTGATTCTCGGGATAACCCTGTGATGTCGGGACTATTAACCCCACTTGATAGAAGGGAAAGAGGAGGCTCAGGGACGGTAGGTCACTCACCCAAAGTCACACAGCCACACTGAATGACAGAACTGGAGATCTGAGCCCATTTCTGACTTCAGGCCCCCAGACTCTCCTCAGTTATTTTCTCCAGCAGGGGTCTCCCAGCACCTCCTCACAATTCCAGGTGTACCAAGTAGCTGAGAAAATCCTTGTAGAAACTTTGTACAGTGTTTTAGTGTTTCCTTACAATGACCTTTGAGGTTAGTAGGCAGAACAATTACGGCTAAATAGCAGATGAGGAGAAATGAGGCCCAGAGAGGTGATGGTGACCTGTCTTTGGTCAAACAGCTATTAAGAACTACTGCGTAATTACTATGATTTACACTCAAGCTTGCTACTTTATAAACTTTTAAATTCAGTCTTCTCAACATGATGGTATTGCTATGACCATTTTACACTTTGAGAAACTGAGGCTTTGGGAAGTTAAGCAAATTGCCCAAGGTTACACAGCTAGGAAGTAGAAGATGAGGGTTCAAATCCAGGTTTATCTGGCTCCAAAGCTAGTCTCGTCGAGTCTCATTGTACCAGGTTCATTTAATTTAGACTTGGACTTTAGAACCCCTTCTCTAACAGAACTTTCTCTCCTCTCCTCTTAAGATGTGTCCATGTTCTCTCTTAATCCTGTAAAATATCACATGACAGGTGATACGTGTTAAGGTCACAGAGGCTAAATATTAAAAGAAAATAGAGTCACCCCCGCAAGTGGGTTAAGGACACTATAATTCTCAGCTCTTCATTTTACCCCTAGGGATTTGATCGTTCGCCTAAGACTGAATTGTTTAAAAGCATAGGCATCTGCATTTAGACTTTCCTTCTGCTCCTTCCTTTAGTTTAGCTCAGTGGTTCTCTAATTATTGGACAAAATAATAATGCCTCAAACCAAATATACTAAACTTTATAGGCATTTTAAGGGATTAACAAATGTAATTTTTGCATATATGTACATGTCACCTTACTGGGCTGACTTAAAACCCAATTTCCTCCTACGTTGTGTTGTTGGATGTTCAAGAGCCCAAACTTGGAGGCAGACCTAAATAGGCTAAAAACCTGACTTGGCTAACTGTGTGAACTTGGGCAGGTTACATCTCTGTGCCT
Source organism: Tursiops truncatus (assembly GCF_011762595.2). Classification (NCBI taxonomy): domain Eukaryota; kingdom Metazoa; phylum Chordata; class Mammalia; order Artiodactyla; family Delphinidae; genus Tursiops; species Tursiops truncatus. Next base: position 157,589,845 of record NC_047034.1, on the reverse strand, counting down.
CAATGTCCTCATTTGTAAAATAGGATAGGAATGGTGTGAGAATTAAATGGATTAGTATGTAAAAATTACTTAGCACAAGCCCTGGCTCAGAGGTAAAACCTCCATAATTGTTAGCTGTTGTTGACACATAGGAACAGACAACCCATGCACAGAATTTCTCAAGGTTTCCTAGCTGGCTTTGGAATTCAGGAGCTGTCTCTCATCCCTTGTGGCATATTAAACAGCCTGTTGTGCTGTGAAGGCTTGTTATCTCTCCAAATGACATCCTCTCTTCTTAGGATCATAAATAATTCCTTGACTCAAAGGAGCTGGTTTCTCCTGCATATCTCCTAGCACCAAATTACCGGAGTGGCTCCTTGCAGAAGGGATCTTGACAAACAGCGGAGCCATAAGTCAGGCTTCTTGAAACACTTTTATGAGCGCCTTAATGAGGGAGATGAGTGTCATCAGGAACTCGTCCCGTCCTTCCTGGCCACAGGAAATGAGCTCTTTGTGCTCAAAGGGTTTCCAAAGCTGAGACGCAAAGTGTTTTCAGGAAGTGGGCCAGAGATGAGAAGCTGTTGACTGAGAGAATCCCAGGGCTAAACAGCACCATCCTGCCATTCACCTTATATTGTCAAATTACTCAGGGCTTATTGCAGCAATAGCACCAAAGGGTGGCATGTGAGGGCGGGTGTTAATCCTCTCCCCTTTCTCCCATCCACACACTTCAACAGCCATTCTACCACCACCCTGAAAGGGCAGTGTAGACAGTGGTTAAAAGCATTGTCTCTGGAGCCGAAGAAGCAAGTGTGAACCCTGCTTCCACTATTCTCTAGCTGTGTGACCTTGGGAAATTTGCTTAACCTCTCTGTGTCTCAATTTCCACATCTGTAAAATGGGAATAATACAGTGCCCACCTTATAGGCTCTTGTGAGGATAAATGAGTTACTAACATAGGGTGCTTAGAACACCCAATAGGAAGCCCTAGAGATATATTTGCTAATTAAACAAAATAAACATATAAGCCCAATACAGACAACATACTTTCTATAGAGGCAACCATAGCCTTAAGTGAAGTGCTTTGGGCCCTCTCCCAACTATATGCTGCCCCTTACCCACTCTGACTTGCAATAGGAAGAATAAGTGCTTGGGAGCTCTAGTTTGAATGTGGACTCTGCCACGTTCCCTGTTCTGTGAACTTTGCCAAGTTATTTTACATTCCCAAACCAGAGTGACATTATTTGTAAAATGAGACTAACTTCCTCCTGGAGTTGTTCTGAGCATTCAATCAGATAGTATCTGGTAAGAGGTGATGAGGGCCTGAACTGGACAGAGGTCCTGCTTGATCATAAGCGCTTTACCTTTTACTGAGCTATTTCTGGTGAACATCTTTACTTTCCAACAATGAAAACAACTGATATGTATTGAGCACTTACTCTGGCCCTGTGCTATATATACATCATCTAACTTAATACAGTAAAATGAAGACCCACAGGGATTAAGTAGCTTGTCCAAGATCACAATGGAAGTCAGTGGTGGAACCAGGATTCAAGCCTGGACCGTCTGATTCCCAAGTCCATGCTAATTACCCACTATGCCCCAGGCCTCCCGCTCCAGCTTGGCTCAGAGAGCTCAGGGAATGAGTGTTCTATTTCTTTAGCATTCCTCCCCCATCCATACACACATACTCTCCACTGGTACCCAGCAGTGCCCAGCACAGTAAGTGCTCCACATGTGTTTACTGAATGAGTGAAAGTAAATGACTTGACATCCTCTTATAGTGATGAAAGCCCCCTTTTTTCTTGGGCTGTCCCCAGTGGGGAAGAAAAGCAGCTGTCAACCCTCCTCCCCACACTCTAGCATCCTCTTCCTGCTGAATAATCATGTGGAAGGACTTCTTCCTTCCCCCATGGGGGAGTCAGGCTGATGCTGTTTTTTTTTTTTTCTTCAGAGATCCACAAGAGACACAATGATGACTCATCTTTAGTGAACATTTGGAGAGATGTCAGGGCCACTGGTGCCTTTTAGGGCTCTGTTAACATCCATCTGTGGGATGATTTCCAAATAATGGCCATCTTAGTTTCCAAGGGCTGCTGTAACAAAACATCACAAACCAGATGGCTTAAAACAACACGAGTTTACTCTCACAATTCGGGAAGCCAGGAGTCTAAAACCGAGGTGTCAGCAGGATGTGTTCCTTCCTGTGGGCTCAGAGGGAAAATCTACTCAGTGCCTCTCTCCTAGCTTCTGGCGGTTGCCAGCAATCCTTGGCTTGGGAGTGCATCACTCCCGTCTCTGCCCCCGTCATCAGATGGCATTCTCCCTGTGTGCCTGTGTCCAAATTTCCCTCTTCTTATAAGGACACCAATCCTTTCCGAGTAGGGGCCACTCTAATCCAGTATGACCTCATCTTAACTTGATTATATCTACAAAGACCCTAGGTTTTAAAAAGGTGTCTGTGTTCCGAGGCTCATTACCAGCTCCTCCAAGCTTCCATAGGCTGGTCCAGTATTTGAGGTATTTTGGAACCTTAGACAAAATCTAGAACCATCCCCTCTCTGAACTGCCATCCTGCAGCCTTTCTTCAGCCCAGTTCACTGGCTAATCTTGGAAGCATCATCTTCTCTGAATCCCACAGCAGAACTGAGCATAAGGGAACTCCCTGTGGGCAGACACAATGTCTTGCTCATCCTTTTTGCCCCCAGTGTTAACACAGAAACCATCATGGAATTGGCTTTCAGTAACCATTTGTTTAACGAATGAAAAAACCTTGTGCCAGTTAGTACCAAGGGCTGCTTATTTCTTATTTTTTCTACATCTCATGCTCACTGACAGTTGCAGAGTTGGTTTGAGATACCTGAATTCCACTCTGAAAGTCACAGTTCTTTCGACATGAATATTCCATTTGTCACTACATTATTAGAAGAGATGGTAGCTTGCTCCCATTACTGATGGCTGATACGAATATTGTCCTGCCTCGAGCTGTTGTCATGTGAGCTCGCAGCCTGGAGCAGTGAGGCTGAAAACTGGGGCAGGCCAGGGTCAGAGATGGGGTCAACCCAGCAGGAGTTGTCAGATCAGAGCAGGGGTGAGAAGGAGGTCAGAGGGGAGATCAAAGTCCAGGAACTAGGCAGGTACACAGGCGATCCCAGCTCTCCCGAGGATGGTGGCCTGTGGCTGGACCCCCTTTGGAAAATGTTTCATAGGCAGGTCCCCTGAGCTGGCCTTCTGCTCTCAGGTCCCTGGAGGGTTCTTTGTAATTGATCTGGGTTTGGGTTCCCTCCTCACAAAGGGGATACTATCAGTCAACGTTATTTGGCAAGCCTCATGTCCATATGATCAGATAAACTTTGAAAGCCTGGCGGCAGCCTTGTTTGTTTCAATCACATGGCCCCAGGCTTACTGCTAATTTTCAGATTTACAGTTTTAGGTCTAATTCTGGCTGTGCATCAGAATCAGCTGTAAAAGCTGTTCAAATACAGATCCCCAGGTCCCGCCCCCAGAGATTCTGATTCCCTAAGTCTGGGTGGGCTGCTGACACCTTGAGAGGCTGTGTGTCGCTGTGGTTGAGCGCGGAGGCTCTGGAGCCTGCCTGCTCGGATCTGCAATGGTTCTGCCACTAACCCAGTGAACACCGGTGAACGTCTTCACCTTTCTGAGCTTCAGTATCTTACCTATAAAAGGGAGTAGAATAAAAGAGAATAATAATATTCAGCTACTTGATTGGCTATGAAGATTAATGATTTAATACAAGCAAAGTCTTAGAATACTAAGTGCTCAATACATATTACTTATGATTGTGATCTTTCTTTGCACCAAGCTCTAGAACTGATTTAGAAGCACAGTCCCTTCCTTCCTCCCTCCCTTCCTTCCTTCCTTCCTTCCTTCTTTCCGTAAATAATTACCAAGGACTCCTACATGCCAGGACCCATGCTAGACACACACAGTCCTCCCCAGTTTATAGTCTAGAAGGGAATCCAGGATTGGGAAGCACTGTTCTACTCACTGACTTCAGCTCTCTGAACCCTTATTGGAGTCTGAGGCTCTGGGCTTCACCTCTGGTGTTCCCCCACCCTGGGGCACAAGGACCTTCATTTCATAACCCTAAAATGGAGCAGAATGGAAGGAACACAGGAGTCTTTGAACCCAGTGTGCCGTTTTCTAGCTAAGTGACATCGGCTAAATCACATGTAGAGGGTACCTTCTGTCTACTCTCTGCCCAGTATCCCGGTTCTAGCAATGGCCCCGCCCCTTCTGTGTCCACAGGGCGGGGGAAAACAGCCAAACATACCTGTGATTCCGCCCCTCACCCAAGCCACCAATGATTGGTCAGGGCAGGCACCTGACCCAAACTGGGCCAATCACATCCCATCTCCAGAACCCTGGAATGGCACCGAAGCCGTGCTGCCTTGCCTGAAGCTGGCTGCTCTCATGAATGAAGGTGCTGTAAACGAAGGAGCTGTAGGCGGTGGGCATTTTTCACCATGCATACCAGGAAAAAGGGGCAGTCAGGCTGCCGTTGGAAAGAAAAGCAAAGCCAATGCTTGGATTTCTCAGGGCGCTGAAGTTCCTGATTGCATCCCTACCGCAGTCCTCAGCTTTGGATTCTGCAACACAAACTCTATCCTGAAAATTCCTCTTTATGTTGAGGTCAGATGTAGGGCATCTCTCGTTTTCACCTGGAAGGCAGGCTCTATCCCCAGCAGCTGGTCTCCCATGCTCAAGAAGTCCATTTCCCAAGGGCTGCTCAAAAGAGAGAAGCAAGTTCAAGGGTCCTGGCCTGGATGAGACCAAAGACCTCCTAGCTCAGCTCTGCAGCCTCTGCCTCTACTTTGAATGAGCTTTTGGGTCAGAGAACTTTAGAAGCACAGAGAGGAGGAAAGGGCCTTGCATCCAGAACACTAGTGGGGGCCTGGCCAGGTCTTTCATGGAGGGACCCTGATTTCTATCTTTCCTTAGTTAAGGAGGAAACTCCTGGAGAGCCACAGTCTCTCCTGCCACCTAGTCCTGTTCTGTTCTTTCATATTTGCTATTCCTCAGACACTGGCACTATTGGCAGATGGAGCTGGATTCCCCCCAACACTTGTCATTGGTTATTAGGATTTGTCTGTTTCTTGGGGCTGGAGGTTGGGGTGGGGAGCAGGAAGGTGAAGGCAGCCGTTTCCGTCCTAGTGTTTCCTAAGCTTCTGGTGTTCTCTTTGCCTCAGGCCTGCCTCTCCTAGCACGTCACAGAGCTGATGGCTGTTACCTCTCCCGGCACCCCTTTGATCAGCTGGGTATCAGTTCTTCCATTTCACAGACAGGGGTAACATCTAGCTGGTTTGTACCAGTGCAGCTCAAATGCTTGCTAATTTAGTGAAATGTTTGTATCGATTGCTGCTCCAAGTCCTCTAAGTGCCCCTCCAGCTTCCCATCACCTCACTTTCTCCCCTGGGATCCCCCAGACATCTGTACCATCCAGCAACTGAAAGGTTAATACCTGACACAGCAGGGACCTCTGACATACTCACTGCTCTAGAACTTTGGCTTAAACACTTGGCATGCTTTCTTTTTCTGTTTCAAAATATATCTGTATTTTTATTTTATTTTTTAAAATTTTATTTTATTGAAGTATAGTTGATTTACAATGTTGCGTTAATTTCTTCCGTACAGCAAAGTGATTCAGTTATATATATATATATATATATATATATATATATATATATATATATATATATATTCTCATATTCTTTTCCATTATGGTTTATCACAGGATACTGAATATAGTTCCCTGTGTTATACAGCAGGACTTTGTTGTTTGGCATGCTTTCTTATATGTTCCTGTCCCCCACCTTACTCATTAGATATTCTAAATACCCTCCTTGTTCATAGTGAAGTTTAGAGACGTTAACTAATGTAACTCATTCTTTTACTCATTTATCCATTCACTGAACACATGTTTATTGAACGGTAGCTTTATACCAGGCCTGGGCTCAGTGCTGAACAAAACTAACATGGGGTGTCCAGGTTAGTGCAGAGACAGATGAAAAATTAGGAGGGAAGTGGATAAGCATATAATAAAAGCCTGACTCGTGCTGTAAAAAGAAAGATTAGGGTGCTGTGGGAGAGAATCACGCAGAGACCCACTTTTATCTGGGAGGCCTCTGAAAGATTTCAGGCATTAAACAAAAGAGGGAACTGTTCGGGCACAGAAGGCGCAGTGTGAGTGAAGAATGTGGCATTAGGTGAACTTGGCGTCAGGTCAAGGTCACTCAGCTGAGAAGGGACAGGGCTGGGTTCTGGGTTCTTCAGACTCTGAAGCCTATGTTCTTTCCCTTTTTTTTTTTTTTGCGGGACGCGGGCCTCTCACTGTCGTGGCCTCTCCCGTTGCAGAGCACAGGCTCCGGACGCGCAGGCTCAGTGGCCATGGCTCACGGGCCCAGCCGCTCCACGGCATGTGGGATCTTCCCGGACCGGGGCACGAACCCGTGTCCCCTGCATCGGCAGGCGGACTCTCAACCACTGTGCCACCAGGGAAGCCCTATGTTCTTTCTTCTCTCCTGGATTGTCTTGCCCTTTTTCCTCCAGCCACATTTCCTAGGTCCTTAGGTGTGAACCTTGGGTCTCCCGTAAACCACTGATGTCTATCGCACAAAATGATGCCCTTGTCATACAGGGCACAGCCTCAGCCAGGGACCTCTTGTTCCCCAGTAAGTGTATCTTTCACCAAACTGGGTCATCTCATCGCAAGAGGTACAGGAGCATCAGAGACGTAGACATGGATGGTGGTGGTGGTGACACAGCCATTAGGAATGTACTTAGTGCCATTGCACGGTACACTTAAAAATGGTTAAGATGATATATCTTATGTTATGTGTATTTTACCACAATAAGAATATTCTTTTTAAAAAGGAATGTTAGAAAAACGGGGTAAGGGGAGCTTCCTACAGGCTAAACTCAGTGGTAGGGGTGGGGAAAGGCTTTCACTCAGCTGCCCGTGGTGTCTGCCTCTGGTACCTCTGAAGGCAGCTCTATGCCGGATCCCCATCCAGCCCCTCTACCCCTGGGCAGAGCTGAGTAACCCAAGTGTGGGCACGTGGCCCCAGGGCAGGCAACCTCGAGTAAGGAAGGGGCAAGAATACGTGAGCTGCCGTTATGAATTAGAACCAAGGAGGACTTCTTACAGAGCTGAAGGTGAGGAAAATACTGAGGAGTGAGAGGAAAAGGCAGCAGAGACACCAAGAAACCATGACCCAACTGTGGCAGAGTCTGCTGATTGCCTCCCAGTATCCATTACTCCCAGTGTTGGCAAATGTTTAATAATGGGCTCTTCTGGAAGATTGGGATGGCAGGGTGGGGGGTATACAGATTTGTAGTGTTTGCCAGTTTCTGTGGTGTCAGTACTCCCACTAAGGCTGGTTTCAAATCATGTCAATGAATATGGAATTGGGGGAAAATTACATGCAACTGGCTCTCGTGAGCCTCTGTGAGCCAGCTCCAGAATACCACCGAACTATCCCCTTCTTCCCTTTCCTAATAGGAAGATCCACTTGCATTTCATCAGAGCATAAGGCCACGTGGTTAGAAACTACTTTCGCAGCCTCCTTATACTGGCTATGGCCAAGTAAGTAAGATCTGATCAATAGACGGAGAGCAGTACCTCCTATGAATGAATACAGATCATCCTTGCTCTCTCTTTCCTCCTTCCTGCAGGCTGGAAGGTGGTCATGGGGCAGATGAGGATAACACAATACACACAGCAGGAGCAGTGAGTTGGAAGGAACCTGGACCTCTGGGCAAGTTCATGGAGCAGAACTGCCTAACAACCCTGGGTCAGCCACTTACCTCTGCACTGTTTTATGAGAGAGGCCAGTGTCAACGTGTATCTGATTCAAGACTTGTATTTTGGAGTCTCTTTATTATGGCAGCTTACCCTGATCACTAATTAATACTTAACCCTAGGACTACCTGGGATTTGATTCATTTTACAGTTATCTCTACCACAGCCTCCCTTTTAAGATGTCCCCAGTGACACTATTTACAATAGCCAAGACGTGGGGACAACCTAAATGTCCATCAACAGATGGATGGATAAAGATGATATGAGATATATGTATATATATATAATGGAATATAATGGACTACTACTCAGCCATAAAAAGAATAAAATAATGCCATTTGCAGCAACATGGATGGACCTAGAAATTATCATACTAAATGCAGTAAGTCAGACAGAGAAAGATAAATATCATATGATATCCCTAATATGTGGAATCTAAAAAATAGTGATACAGATGAACTTATTTACAAAACAGAAACAGACTCACTGACACAGAAAATAAACTTATGGTTACCAAAGGGGAAAGGAGGGATAAATTAGGAATTTGGGAGTAACATAGACACATTACTATATATAAAATAGATAAACAACAAGGACCTACTGCATAGCACAAGGAACTATACTCAACATTTTGTAGTAATCTATTTGGAAAAGAATCTGAAAAAGAATATATATATACACACACACACACATATATCTATATCTGAATCTCTGTGCTGTGTATCTGAAACTAACACAACATTGTAAATCGGTTATACTTCAATAAAAAATAAATTAGTTAATTTTAAAAAATGTCCCAATGAGTCTGTCTATATTTTAAGCAAAAGATTATTAGTTGGCATTGGCTGGGCTATGCAGCAGAAACCACCCCATAATCTCAATGTCTGACAAGAGCAAAGGTTGATTTCTCATGTTACATGACAGCTGCAGGGCAGTTAGGTTCTGTTCTATGTGTCTTCACATTCTGTGTCTCAGACTGAAGGAGCAGGTCCTATAGTAGTCTAGAGACAGAAGGAAAAAATGCTGCGATTGAACCTTGCAATGGCTCTTAAAGCTTCTGCTGGGATGTGGCATACATCACTTCTACTCATGTTCCATTGGCCAAAGGAAGCCAATGGCCCAGGCTGACACCAAGGGGACAGTGAGGTATCCTCCCCCCACCCCCCTCCCAGAAAGGCATTGCAAGTCTCATTGCAATGGGCAGACACGGATAATCCTCTTACTGAGAGTCCAGCAAATAACTGGGAATAGTAATACAACTTATCACAAGAGCCTAAAGTGAAAAACATGCATTTATGTCAGGGCAGGTGCTGTCATTGCTCCCATTTTGCAGATGAGAAAACCGAGGCTTAGAGAGGATAGGGGCCCCACAGTCATATAGTCTTATACTTGCTCTTAGAACTAGAAATTTCTGAGAAGCTTATCTCAGTTTTTCTTCTATGGGTCACATTGTTGTTAATAGAACCTGGTAGTTAGTCTAGCATATCCTCTGCCTGCTATAGTCTATTTTGGGAAGCCAAGCTTAGGAGTCTGTGAAGAGCTCTCTGAAGCTCAGCATGTAGAAAGAGAAGAAAAGGCTGCGGATTATAAAGTTAGGAGATTTGGGGGCTAGTCCAGGGCTCTGCTACTAAATCACTGTTCAACTCCAGAAAGTTATTTAACCTCTCTGGGTCTCAGTCACCTGTACACGGAAGAGCTCAGAGTGTGCAATTAATAAGGTTAATCGAACTCTCAGATGCTAATATCTAATTCCACTATTCCCGGTAGAACTTCAGTGGTCCCTCTTAAGAAGCCCTGATCTTTATTTAGAAACTACCTTGGAAGATTCTCATCTATGTTCATTCATTTATTCATCCATCCATCCATTCATTCACTCATTCATTCATCAAAGGTTTAGGGCATATCCTCTGTGCCAGGCTCTGCTCTATGCTGTGGAGGTGCAAAGACGAATCAGATCTAGTCTTTTGTCTCTGGGAGTTCACAGTCTATTAGAGGAGACAGATGGAGATACACATAAGGGTAAAACCTGCAGCAAGTGGTCCTTATTACAAAACAGGGTGGTCAGAGGTGTACAAAGCCGCTGCACCAGCCCAGGGAGGAAGGGGCTTCCTCAGCCTAGGAGTGGTGCCCACGTGGGCGGAGAAGAGCAGCAGAGAGGTGAACGTGATGCGTTCAGATGGGGGCCTGTGGGACACGTGGGAAGGGGCGTCCAGCAGGCCATCGGATAGCTGAGTCTGAGGCTGGAGGAGCTGTAGGGTCAGGATGAGGATGGCGGGGGGGGCATTCACAAGTAGCTGGTCACTGAAGCCATATGAGATCGTGATTTTCCTTTTGTACACAGTCCCTGAACTCCCGGTGGCCTGACCTCACAGGGTGGCCGCACACACCAACATTTCCTGGGGAGGGTCCTGCAGGGGGTTGACCTAAGCTGGGTGCAACTGTACAAGTCGGCCCTGATAGCAACAAACGTGCTGCGCCGATTCCTTTTTATGGCCTTGTCTGATGCCGGAACACGTAGAGGGGGCACCAGGTCATCCTCGGTGCAGCAGGGACATAAATCAGGCAGCACCCTGCTTCCTGAGGCCCCAGCCTGAAGACGGGGCCTGCCGATCTCTAGCTGGGATCAATTACAGGCCATTCCTCTGCCTGCCCGAGCTCACGTCCACAGACCCGTGCAGGCCTGACCAAGGAGGCCTTGGCGGGACACAGCTCTTAGGTTGTGTCCGTGATAAGACACAGAGCTCTGACCTGGACAGGGCACAGGATGGAGAGCTATTTGCCTAAGTGAAGAAGGTAACAGTGATGAGAACAGAACAACGGTCTCCAGCTTCAGTGAACGCCATGCACTATGCCAAGCATTTTATATGCATTCTGTCATTTTCACCTCACAACAACCTTCTGAGGTAGGTTCTGTTGCTGACCTTATTTTACAGATGAGGAAACTGAGGCTCAGTGATTGAATGACTTGATCAGTAAGATTGAAGGCTTGGCTTGCACTTAGGAGGTGGTGGAGCCCCAACTTTAAACCCAAGTCTGTCTGCCTCCAGAATATGTGTTCTAAAGAATGGCAGAGACAGCAGGCCTAGGCAGCCTGTCCTTTGAAGTCAAATAGGGTTGGATTCAAAGTTTGGCTCTGCCGTGTCTTAACTGTGTGATATGAAGCAAGTTACTAAACTTCTGTAGCCTGGGTTTCCTCATCTGTAAAATAAGGAAATAGAACCTACCTTGTGACATTGTTATAGAGATTGAGAATTACATATGTAAAGTATATACAAAAGTTTCAGGGGGCTTCCCTGGTGGCGCAGTGGTTGAGAGTCCGCCTGCCGATGCAGGGGACACAGGTTCGTGCCCCGGTCCGGGAAGATCCCACATGCCGCGGAGCGGCTGGGCCCATGAGCCATGGCTGCTGAGCCTGCGTGTCCGGAGCCTGTGCTCCGCAACGGGAGAGGTCACAACAGTGAGAGGCCCGCGTACCGCAAAAAAAAAAAAAAAAGTTTTATAAGCGGTAGTGTTGGTCTTATCATCATCATCCTCATCCTTGCCTTTTACCTTTGCTCACCACGTTCAGGCAGATGGAAGAGTGTGCGCAGAGGCCTGGAGGCGTGAGACAAGCAGCACCCTTAGAGACCTGAAAGTGATCTGATATGGCTGAAAGTGAAGGGAGGAGTGAAGGAACTGATAATTGAGGTTCAAAAAGTAGCTGGAGGCTGGATCATGCAAGGTTGCCTTTGAAACCATAATAAGAACTTAGGGCTTTATTCTGAGGTCAGTTAGGAACCACTGAAGAATTATATGCAGGTAGAGAGGTGACATAGCTGATTTTGTTTCTCAGAGAGATGCTTTAGGCTGTCTTTAGGGAGATACTTTATTCTCCCTAGTACCCCAGTGCCTACAACAGTGCCTAGGACAGAGTAGGTATTCAAAAATATTTGTTGAATAGAGAGCAGACTTGTGGTTGCCAAGGGGAAAGTGGGGTCGAGGAGGGATGGATTGGGAGTTTGGGATTAGCAGGTGCAAACTATTATATATATGTATAAGTGAATCACTTTGCTGTATACCAGAAACTAACACAAGGTTGTAAATCAACTATATTTCAATGAAATAAATTTTAAAAATTTGTTGAATAAGTTTACTCAGAGTTACTATTTTATCCAGGTCTGCCTGAATACGAGAAAGAGGTGTACACTCTTGCTAGCCCTGGGAAAGACGATGGATTTTAGGGATAATTGTAGTTGCTGTCTATGCAAAGCCAAGAGCAGAGACTGGAATGGGAAGATAATCCTGGATCCAAGTGGCTGTGTGTCGTCAGCAGACAGGAAGAAGGGGTCCTCACCGGTGCACTCTGCCTGCACCGCACATACCGGCTCCTCTCCTACCTGCCGCATCTCTCATTCTGAGTTTTGGCACATGGTCCATTGTAGCCTCACTGGCTCCCTCTACACTGTGAACTTTCCATCTTACATCCTTTTAATAAGTGGCTCATGATTTGTTTCTTAGTTCAAAAGCTAAGAGAGAGAATGCGATTGGTCTAAGCTCATCTTTTCATGCAGCATGAGGCCGAATGAGGGAAGTGTGAATACCTGAATAAAATTAGGATCCTGTGAGATAAAAAGAAGGGAAGGGAGATAGTTGCTGGAAAGGCAGTCAATAATGACCCCCACATTACACAAACAATGATTTAACCACAAGTCGTGATAAGTGCTTTGAAGGAGAAGGACAGGGTGCTATAAGAGAGACTTAAATTAGATTGGGGGTGAGGTAGGTTTTAGGAGGTCCGTGGATTGCCTGCTCTTGAGTCGATGCTATATTACTTCGAGTACAGGCTAAGCTGCTATAACAAAAACTTCCAAAATACAACAGCTTAAATGAGATGTATATTTACTTTTACTTACATGAAAAGCCCAGATCTGAGTAGTCCATGGCTGGTAAGACCAGATCTGTCCCAAGGAGTCATCTGGGACCGAGGTTGATGGGTGGATGCTACTATCTTTAAAATGAGGCTCTCATTTCTGGGTCCACAGCGCCAAGGGTAAGACCAAGAAGTTGTTGCATCACTTCTGCTCACATCCTGGTGACAAGAACTCATAATGCGACCCCTAGCCGTGGGGTGAGGGGGCTGCTGGGGAGTGGAGAGTCCAGCGGGGCAGGCTTGCTCTCTGTTACAACTCTGGGGGATGTTAAAAAAAAAAGAAAGAAGGAAAGGAGCTCACTGGGGCAACTCAGAGTCTCTGCTTCAGGTACCCTGTGCTTGAGGGAGGAAATGGAGGCCTCAAATGGTACTAAATAGTTAAATGCAGTAGGGAAGGCCAGTAAGATGAGGACAGAAGATACACACTGGATTTGGCATTTGAGAACTTTGTATGGTCCCAGAAGGGCAGGGTTGAGGATGAGAAGTGAGGTTATGGAGTTAAAAGTATAAGACAACCCTTTTGAATAACTTGGAGGAGAAGGAAAGAAAAGAGAGGCAGAAACACATCCGGCCGGCCGTATCCCCTAGTTCTGCGTCCACAGATACAGAGGAACAACTGAATCACACCATTTTACGTTAAGAACTTGAGCATTCCCACAGTTTGGTATCTGCTGGTTGGGGGAGGGTCCTGAAACCAATCCCCTCTGGATATCAAGGGATGACTGTAGCCAAATCTAAAACAAAGAACTGTTTGTTGTTTGTTTTTAAGTTGGGAGAACTTTGATAATATTTACAAGCAGAAAATATTTTAAATAGTAGAGGAGAGTTTGAAGATGTGGGAAAGAGGAGTTAGCACCCTGTATTAGGTAAGAGGCAGCTCTCAGAGCAGACAGGAGGGGCTGGGACTGAGAGCAAAGATGCTGAGATGAGCCTTGAGCAGAAAGAAAAACATTTCTTCTGAGATGAGCAGAAGGCGGTGAGGATGAACGGTGAAGTGGTTATACTGGGGGATATGGGGTGGGGGTCGAGTCCACAGCTCCTGCCCCTCTGGCTCCATTTCCTCAGCAAACCAAGGGGAAGGTATTCCTGGGGCAGAGGAGGTGTTGGAAACAAAACAACAGTCTCTCTAATGGGCCATCTCAGGACTCCAGAAGTCCTGCTGTGATTTCCCCTCTAAGGGAACAGAGCACCATGGAGGGGGTCAGTGTCTCTCTCCTTTCAAGAGTGAAAAGGCAAGGCTCAGTGTGAGAGGCCCAGGCATTGACCAGCAGTCCAGCAGATCATTAAAGGGTGGTCAGAGGCAGGCCCTGCAATGCGAGCGTCTGCCCAAGTGATGTCCAGGGCAGAGCAGAGGAGGCAGCCTGAGTGGCAGCCTTGACCGATGCAGAAGCATGCCTGAGACAATGCTGGGACTCTCAGTGATGCCAAGGACAAAGTAATCTTGTGATAATTCTGAGCCTGGCAGTCATCCGGGTTAGGAACGGCACAGTACTGAGCTAGCAAAACTTGTGTCCAAATGACATTGTGTCCTCCTTCGTCCTTGCAAGCTGGTGAGGCCCTTGGGTGTCCAGGTTATGCTTATAACACAAAGGGAAGAGACCATTCTCCCCTGTTCTTCTTCCCACCACTACATATTATCTAGGGAGCTCAGGGAACTGCTGGGTTTGAGAGGTCACAGGAAGGTCCAGGCACCAGATCAAAACATAAGAAGTAGACAAAAGCCCAACTGCTTTCATTTATTCACCCAGCGAATGACAGCCAGCAGTCAAGCAGAGGGCAGTGGCATTCCTCAGGCTCCGGGCAGCATGGCTGCAGGCATCATAGACAACAGCTGGTAAATCTGGATCGGAAGGATAGGTCAGCTCGGCAGAGGAGTGTGGCAAGGGCCGAAGTCAGCAAGATTGCAGGGCTGCCGTGGGAATACTCATTCCTGAACGTAAGTGAGGTGTGTCCTGGGAACCAGTAGAACTTGGCGGGGATGCTCTGCAGGGATCTGGAGGTGTTCTGATCACTCAAAACCACTTGCACAAATGCACACAGACTCTCGCCTCTCTTCCCCTCCGTTGGCAGCTGGGTTCCAGCAGCCGGTAGAGGCATCCTTCCATCTCACTCTTCCATCTTCTGGGACTTCATTGCCCAAGGGAGTGGGTCCTACGTATTTCTAGGAAGTGACCTCCACATCTCAACAGGGAAGTGGGAAGAAGCTCTTCCTCACAGGAAGGTTTTGGATAAGATCGGGTGAAGTAAGCCCCTTAAAAAGGGAAGGAGGCATCTGGGAGACAAGGTTCCTGGGATCCAGAGAGAAGAAGGTAGTTCAGACAGAGGAACAGTATGAGAAAGTGCACAGAGGCATGGTTGGAGATAGCACGTTGAAGGAGTTCCATGGGGTGGTAGCGGAAGAGGCACCTGGTGGAGGATGGGGCTGGAGAGGAGGCCAGGGACCAGATTACGCTGCAAGATGTCACGTGTGGGGCTAGTTGCTGCTGGAAGGAGTCAGAGCCTGGCCCGAGATGACACCCACCTCAGAAGGACTTGTCACTGGAGTCATGAGACGCGTTGTAGCTTGGGATGTCTGCTGACTAATGATCCACTTCTGTAGATGGCTTTCCAGCATACACAATGCTTGCACGATTTCCTAGTGTTGTAACTATCTACTGCTGCAAAACATACCAACCCCAAATAGCAACATTGGTTTTGTTCACAGACGTGCAGTTTGGGCAGGGCTCGGCAGGACCAGCTCTCTCTGCTCCACTTGGCATCAGCTGGGTCACCTGGGAGCCTCTGAAGGCTCTGTCACTCACGGCTCTGGCAGTGGATGCTGGGACCTCAGTGGAGACTGTGAGTTGGAACCTCTCTGTGACCTCGCCTTGTGGCCTGGGAGTTTTCACAACATCGTGTCTGGGTTCCAAGGGTGAGTGTCCTCAGAGTCAAGCAGAAACTTTGCTAACTTCACCTTGGGAGTCAGATTCCAATACTTCTTCTGCACTCTACTTGTTAGCAACTGGGTACTAAGGTCTGCCCAAGTGCAAAGGGAGAGGAATGAGACTCCATCTTTGGTTAGGAGGAGTGTCAAAAAATTGTGGACATGTTTTAAAAATATTGGTTTGGCCAAAAAGTTCGTTCAGGTTTCCCCATGATCTCTTACAGAAAAACTCAGACGAACATGTTGGCCAACCCAATACCACACCCTGGAAGTAGGTCTGATTAGGTCTACATTCCAGAAACTCTGGTGACTCGCCAAGACCACACAGCCACCAAGAGACAGAACCAGGTTTAACCGTGTCATACTTGCACACATAAATCGAGTGCCTTCTACACCTAGCACTTTACATCATTTGACATCGTCACCAGGATATATAATAGTCATTTTTAAAAATAGATCTTTATTGGAGTATAACTGCTTCACAATACTGCACTAGCCTCTGTCGCACAACAAAATGAATCAGCCATATGCATACATACATCCCCATGTCCCCTCCCTCTTGAGCCTCCCTCCCACCCTCCCTATCCTACCCCTCTAGGTTGTCACAAAGCACCGACCTGATCTCCCTGTGCTAAGCTGCTGCTTCCCACTAGCTATCTATTTTACATTTGGTAGTATATATATGTCGCTGCTACTCTTACTTTGCCCCAGCTTCCCCTTCCCCCCACCCACGTGTCCTCAAGTCCATTCTCTATGTCTACATCTTTATTCCTGCCCTGCCACCAGGTTCATCAGTACCTTTTTTTTTTTTTTTAGATTCCATATACATGCATATGGTATTTTTCTCTTTCTGACTTACTTCACTCTGTGTGACAGACTCTAGGTCCATCCACCTCAGTGCAAATAACTCAATTTCATTTCTTTTTATGGCTGAGTAATATTCCATTGTATATATGTGCCACGTCTTCTTTATCCATTCATCTGTCGACGGACACTTAGGTTGCTTCCACGTCCTGGCTATTGTAAATAGTGCTGCAGTGAACATTGTGGTACATGTCTCTTTTTGAATTATGGATTTTTCAGGGTATATGCCCAGTAGTGGGATTGCTGGGTCATTTTTTAGTCTTTTAGTTTTTTAAGGAACCTCCATACTGTTTTCCATAGTGGCTGTATCAATTTACATTCCCACCAACAGTGTAGGAGGGTTCCCTTTTCACCACACCGTTTCCAGCATTTATTGTTTCTAGATTTTTTCTAGATGGCCATTCTGACTGGTGTGAGGTGATACCTCATTGCAGTTTTGATTTGCATTTCTCTAATAATTAGTGATATTGAGCATCTTTTCATGTGCCTCATGGCCATCTGTATGTCTTCTTTGGTGAAATGTCTATTTAGGTCTTCTGACCCCTTTTTAATTGGATTGTTCATTTTTTCCATATTGAGCTCCACGAGCTGTTTGTATATTTTGGAGATTAATCCTTTGTCCGTTGTTTCATTTGCAAATATTTTCTCCCATTCTGAGGGTTGTATTTTTGTCTTGTTTATGGTTTCCTTTGCTGTGCAAAAGCTTTTAAGTTT
The DNA here is from genome assembly GCF_011762595.2 of Tursiops truncatus. Lineage (NCBI taxonomy): Eukaryota > Metazoa > Chordata > Mammalia > Artiodactyla > Delphinidae > Tursiops > Tursiops truncatus. The sequence continues at coordinate 157,572,634 of NC_047034.1, read as the reverse complement.
CATTAGGTCCCATTTGTTTATTTTTGTTTTTATTTTCATTACTCTAGGAGGTGGGTCAAAAAAGATCTTGTTGTGGTTTATGTCAAAGAGTGTTTTTCCTATGTTTTCCTCTGAGAGTTTTATACTGTCTGGTCTTACATTTAGGTCTTTAATCCATTTTGAGCTTATTTTTATGTATGGTGTTAGGGAGTGTTCTAATTTCATTCTCTTACATGTAGCTGTCCAGTTTTCCTAGCACCACTTATTGAAGAGGCTGTCTTTTCTCCATTGTATGTTCTTGCCTCCTTTGTCATAAATTAGGTGTCCATATGTGTGTGGGTTTATCTCTGGGCTTTCTATCCTCTTCCATTGATCTATATTTCTGTTCTTGTGCCAGTACCATACTGTCTTGATTACTGTAGCTTGATAGTATAGTTTGAAGATTGGGAGCCTGATTCCTCCAGCTCTGTTTTTCTTTCTCAAGATTGCTTTGGCTATACCGGGTCTTTTGTGTTTCCACATGAATTATAAAATTTTTTTGTTCTAATTCTGTGAAGAATGCCATTGGCAATTTGATAGGGATTTCACTGAATCTGTAGATTGCTTTGGGTGGTATAGTCATTTTCACAATATTGACTCTTCCAATCCGAGAACATGGTATATTTTTGCTTCTGTTTATGTCATCTTTGATTTCTTTCATCAGTGTTTTATAGTTTTCTGAGCACAATTCTTTCGCCTCCTTAGGTAGGTTTATTCCTAGGTATTTTATTCTTTTTGTTGTGATGGTAAATGGGATTGTTTCCTTAATTTCTCTGATTTTTCATTGTTACTGTATAGCAATGCCAGAGATTCCTGTGCATTAATTTTGTGTCCTGCAACCTTACCAAATTCATTGATTAGTTCTAGTAGTTTTCTGGTGGTATCTTTAGGATTCTCTATGTATAGTATCATGTCATCTGCAAACAATGACAGTTTTACTTCTTCTTTTCCAATTTGTATTCCTTTTATTTCTTTTTCTTCTCTGATTGCTGTGCCTAGGATTTCCAAAACTATGCTGAATAAGAATGGCAAGAGTGGACATCCTTGTCTTGTTCCTGATCTTAGTGGAAATGTTTTCAGTTTTTCACCATTGAGAACGATGTTTGCTGTGGGTTTGTCATATGTGGCTTTTATTATGTTGAGGTAGGTTCCCTCTATGCCCATTTTCTGGAGAGTTTTTACCATAAATGGGTGTTGAATTTTGTCAAAAGCTTTTCCTGCATCTATTGAGATGATCATATGATTTTTTCCCTTAATTTGTTAATATGGTGTATCACATTGATTGATTTACATATGTTGAAGAATTCTTCCATCCCTGGGATAAATCCCACTTGATCATGGTGTATGATCCTTTTAATATATTGTTGGATTCTGTTTGCTAGGATTTTGTTCAGGATTTTTGCATATGTTCATCAGTGATATTGGTCTATAATTTTCTTTTTTGTGATATCTTTTTCTGGTTTTGGTATCAGGGTGATGGTGGCTTCGTAGAATGAGTTTGGAAGTGTTCCTCCCTCTGCAATTTTTTGGAAGAGTTTGAGAAGGATGGGTGTTACCTCTTCTCTAAATATTTGATAGAATTCGTGTGTGAAGGCATCTGGTCCTGGACTTTTGTTTGTTGGAAGATTTTTAATTACAGTTTCAACTTCATTACTGTAATAGGTCTGTTTATATTTTCTAATTCTTCCTGGTTCAGTCTTGGAAAATTGTACATTTCCAAGAATTTGTCCATTTGTTTGTGGTTGTCCATTTTCTTGGCATATAGTTGTTTGTAGTAGTCTCTTATAATCCTTTATATTTCTGTGATGTCAGTTGTGATTTCTCCTTTTTCATTTCTAATTTTATTGATTTGAGTCCTCTCCCTTTTGTTCTTGATGAGTCTGGCTAAGGGTTTATCAATTTTGTTTATCTTCTTAAAGAACAGCTTTTAGTTTTGTTGATCTTTGCTACTGTTTATTTCATTTCTATTTCATTTATTTCTGCTCTGATCTTTATGATTTCTTTCCTTCTACTGACTTTGGGTTTTCTTTGTTCTTTCTCTAGTTGCTTTAGATGGAGGGTTAGATTGTTTATTTGAGTTTTTCTTGTTTCTTGAGGTGAGATTGAATTGTTATAAACTTCCCTCTCAGAACTGCTTTTGCTGCATCCCATAGGTTTTGGGTTGTCGTGTTTTCATTGTCATTTGTTTCTATGTAGTTTTTAAATTTCTTCTTTGATTTCTTCAGTGATCTCTTGGTTATTTAGTAGTGCACTGTTTAGCCTCCATGTATTAATGCTTTTTTACAGCTTTTTTTTTTTCCTGTAATTGATTTCCAGTCTCATAGTGTTGTGGTCAGAAAAGATGCTTGATACGATTTCAATTTTCTTAAATTTTCTGAGGCTTGATTTGTGATCCAAGATGTGATCTATCTTGGAGAATGTTCCGTGTGCCCTTGAGAAGAAAGTGTATTCTGCCATTTCTGGGTGGAATGCTCTATAAATATCAATTAAATCTATCTGGTGTACTGTGTCATTTAAAGCTCGTGTTTCCTTATTTATTTTCTGTTTAGGTGATCTGTCCATTGGTGTAAGTGAGGTGTTAAAGTCCCCTACTATTATTGTGTTACTGTCGATTTCCCCTTTCATGGTTGTTAGCATTTGCCTTATGTATTGAGGTGCTCCTATGTTGGGTGCATAAACATTTATAACTGTTATATCTTCTTCTTGGATTGATCCCTTGATCATTATGTAGTGTCCTTCCTTATCTCTTGTAACAGTCTTTATTTAAAAGTCTATTTTATCTGATATGAGTATTGCTACTCCAGCTTTCTTTTGATTTCCATTTGCACAGAATATCTTTTTCCATTCCTTCACTTTCAGCCTGTATGTGCCCTAGATCTGAAGTGGGTCTCTTGTAGACAGCATATATATGGGTGTTGTTTTTGTATCCATTTAGCCAGTCTGTGTCCTTTGGCTGGGGCATTTAATCCATTTATGTTCAACGTTATTATAGATGTGTATGTTCCTATTACTATTTTATTAATTGTTTGGGGTTTGTTTTTGTGGGTCTTTTTCTTCTCTTGTGTTTCCCACCTAAAGAAGTTTCTTTAGCATTTGTTGTGCTGGTTTGGTGGTGCTGAATTCTCTTAGCTTTTGCTCGTCTGAAAAGCTTTTGATTTCTCCATCAAATCTGAATGAGATCCTTGCTGGGTAGAGTAATCTTGGTTGTAGGTTTTTCTCTTTCATCACTTTAAGTATAACCTGCCACTCCCTTATGGCCTGCAGAGTTTCTGCTGAAAAGTCAGCTGATAACCTTATGGGATTTCCTTTGTATGTTATTTTTTGTTTTTCCCTTGCTTTTAATGTTTTTTCTTTGAATTTAATTTTGGTTAGTTTGATTAATACGTGTCTTGGTGTGTTTCTCCTGGTGTTTATCCTGGATTGGAGTCTCTGTGCTTCCTGGACTTGGGTACCATTTTTTTTTTTTTTTTTTTTGCAGTTTGTGGGCCTCTCACTGCTGTGGCCTCTTCCGTTGTGGCGCACAGTCTCCAGATGTGCAGGCTCAGCGGCCATGTCTCACGGGCCCAGCCGCTCCGTGGCATGTGGGATCTTCCCAGACCGGGGCACAAACCCATGTCCCCTGCATCGGCAGGCAGACTCTCAACCACTGTGCCCCCAGGGAAGCCCCTTGGGTACTATTTTCTTTCCCATGTTAGGGAAGTTTTCCACTATAATCTCTTCAAGTATTTTCTCAGACCCTTTCTTTTTCTCTTCTTCTTCTGGGACCACTATAATTTGGATGTTGGTGTGTTTAATGTCATCCCAGAGGTCTCTGAGATCATCTTCAATTCTTTTCATTCTTTTTTCTTTATTCTGCTCCTCAGCAGTTATTTCCACCATTCTATCTTCCAGCTCATTTATTCATTCTTCTGCCTCAGTTATTCTGTTTTTGATTCCTTCTAGTGTATATTTCATTTCAGTTACTGTGTTGTTCATTTCTGTTTGTTCTTTAGTTCTTCTAGATCTTTGCTAAACATTTCTTGTATTTTCTCAACCTGTGCCCACATTCTATTTCTGAGATTCTGGATCATCTTTAGTATCATTATTATGAATTATTTTCAGGTAGATTGCTTATTTCCTCCTCATTTATTTGGTCTTGTAGGTTTTTACCTTGCTCCTTCATCTGTGACATATTCTTTTGTTGTCTCTTTTTTTTTTTTTTTTTTTATAAGTGGGATTGTGTTCCTGTCTTACTGATTGTTTGGCCTGAGGCTTCCAACACTGGAGTTTGTAGGCTGTTGGGTAGAGCTGGGTCTTGGTGCTGGGATGAGGACCTCCGGGAGACCTCATTCCGATGAATATTCCCTGGGGTCTGAGGTTCTCTGTTAGTCCTGTGGTTCGGACTCGGAGCTCCCACTGCAGGAGCTTCGGCCCGACCCCCAGCTCATGAACCAAGATCCTGCAAGCTGCGTGGAGCAGCAGAAAGAAAAAAGGGGAGAACAATAACAAAGTAAAAAATAAAATTAGACTAGGAAACTAACAGATATGTTAGAAAGAATATAAAAATATAGACGAAACAACAACCAGAAGGTGAAACAGAACCACAATAGTAAAAAAGAGGAGGAGAAAAAAAATGGTGGAAAAGACCTTGGTTATGGAGGGCAAGGCCTAAGCAGGAGTGGGGGTTGGGTGGTGGGCGGGGTCTAACCCACAGGGCTGGAAGAGGCTCTGGGGGGTGTGGTGGGTGGGGCTTAGGCTCAATGGAACAGACGGGGCCCAGGCCTGCCTCCCACCTCTGGTCTCAGAGGGCAGGGGACCCCAAGTGGGAGCTCAGTAGGTTTCCTGGGCTCGAGTAGGCAGGGTCAATGCCCTCTGCTTCTTTCCTGCCTGCTCCTCTGTTCCTGGAGGGACCCTCCTATTCTCCCCCACCCCGCCTCCCTCCTATGGCCCCAGGACCCACGCAGCCCAGAGGGGGCCTCTGAAGGCATAGGACCTGGCCCGAGAGCTGGGCAGACTTTTCTGCTGATTGGGTAGGGGATACGCTGGGCATGCTCCTCCTTGATTTGAGCCCCCAAGGGTCCATGCAGGTGTGGGAACACCTCCCACCTCTCAGCTGCCCCTCAGGGGCGCCAGTACCGTCTGGCCTCTACTTCTCCTTCCCCTCAGTCCCCCCACGTCCTACCAGTTCACTTGGGAGTTCCTCCCATCACCTTGGGCGTTGAAGTCCCCCACCAGCGTCCCATGGGTGCCCTAGTTGTGGAGAGACGTGAACTTCACGTCTTCCCACACCACCATCTTGACTCTGTCCCTATAATAGTCATTTTAAACTTAACATTTCCAAAGTCAAATTCCTAATTTTCCTAAATCCATTCTCCCACAGTCTTGGCATCATCCTTGATTTCTCTTTCTCCCACATCCCACATGAAACTCATAAGTTAATGTTTTAAGTTCTGTCTTCAAAATACATCAGAATCTACCCATGTTTTTCCCCATGGTGGTCCAAGCCAACATGACCACTCACCTGAGTTACTACAATATCTCCTTGCTTGTTTTTATGCTCTGGTCTCACCCGCTGAGAGCCCTAGCCATTCTGGTCTCAACATAGCAGCCTCAATGATTCTTTAATAGTATAAGTCAGATTATGTCACTCTTCTTATGAAAACCCTGTAATGACCCTGCATCTCACTCAGAGTAGCCAAAGTCCTTACAACGACCTCTCTGACCTCATCTTCTACAAACTCTCCTGGCTTTCCCCACCTCAGTCTCCTTGGCTCCCTGCTTTTCTTCTAACAGGCCAGGCAAGCTCCCACTCCAGGGCCTTTGCACTTGCTCTTCCTTCTGCCTACAGTGCCCTTCTCCAGGGAGCTGCATATGCAAATGTGCTCAAATATCACCTCCTTGGAGAGGTCTTCCTGGTCCACCCTATTTAAAATTGCAGCTCCCTCCCCACCCCTGCTTCTCTCTAATCCCCTTTATTGCTTTATTTTTCTCCCTAGAACTCATTATTATAATACATACTATATATTTACTTTAAAAAGTGTCTTTTCTCTCCACAGCTCAGGGGTTTTATGTTTTGTTCACTGCTTATTCCCTAACACTTAGAATGATTATTCTTATTCTCTAACACTTATTCCCTAACAGTTTAGCACATAGTAGGCTATCACTTGTTGGATGAATAAATGAAAACTACCATTGTGCTTCTGCCAACTTCTCTTTATCTTTGTAAAAGCTATGTTTGGTGTGTTTTGTTGCTCTAGTAATATAGCTTTTATTGTTTCAACATAATCTTGTTTAATCTCACTTAATAATTTGGTCTCAAATGCTATTTTTTTTTCTCCTCCTCTTCCACCTCCTTTTTGTTCTTCTTCTTACCAAGTTATGGTCTTTTCTCCCCCCCATTGTTGGAAAGACTTCAAAGTGTTTCTTTTTGTTTTAGGTTCCAAGTCATATTATCTGCTAAGAAAATAAGATGGGAGAACAGAGCTTCTAGGTGGCCTAGGAAAATTGTTTTGTCTCAGGCAAAAATTCCTATGGTGGTGACTCATATGTAAAGTGATTAGTATTGGATTAGTATTGTAGCATTAACTTATGATTAGTAAAAATACACACACACACATACACACACACACACACACACACACACACACACACACACACACACACCCCTTCCGAGGTGGGGTAGAGCATACTAGGCAAAGGGAACAGTTATTGCAAAAGCCCTTGGGTAGAGGTGGGCCTGGCCCTTCTGATGAACAGAGAGAAGGCCAAGTGTGGCTGAAAGAGAGAGAGAAAGAGGAAGAAAGACAGTTGTGTGTGCGATACCTGAGGATGGCGGTGAGGCAGGCAGGGCCAGCTCAGGGAGGACATTGTAGGTCAGAGTAAGACATTAAATTTTTATTCTATATGTGATGGGAAGCCATGGAAGGGCTTAAGCAGGAGAGTGATGTGACAGGTTTGTATTTTTAAAAGCTCACTCTGGATTCTGTGTGGAAACTAGATTGCAGGGGGCAGGAGTGAAAGCAGAGAGGCAAGTCAGGATGCCATTGCCATCATCTAGGCGAGAGACAATGGCCACGTGTTCTAGGAGCCTAGCGATGGAGATGGAGAGAAGCAGGCAGATTCAGGATGGGTTCTGATGTGGCTTCCACAGGGCTAGCTGTGGGGGGCGGTGGGGGAGCAAAGAGAAGAATCAGGAATGATTTTCAGGTTTGTAGATTGAACAACTAAGTGGATGGTGTCCTGCTATGTACTGAAACATCGCCTGAAATGGAGATACTTGGAGGGGAGCTGGTTTGGGGGCCGGCAGAGCAGGGCAGGAAATTAAGAGTTTGTTTTGGCTAAGTTGTTTCAATTGCCTGTTTGACCTCCAAGTGAAGATGACAAATAGGCAATTGGATACAAGAGTCTGGAGCTGGGGAGAGACGTCAGCGGTGGTGATAGAGATTTGTAAACTCATCGGCAAATAGATGATATTTAAAAACCGTAAGACTGGATGAAATCACGTAGGGAGAGAGTACAGAGGAGAGAAGGGAGCTTGGGAGTCCCTGGGAACAAGCCCTCGTTAGACAAACAGGAGCCTGGGGAGAGCAGGTCTCCCAGGGCTGCGGCTCCAGATTGGGGGTCCAGTGGAGCAGACAAAGGTGATAAGTGACAACCATATGAATTGGTGGAATATGTAAGAATTCTCAGAGATCCTTGGGAAAGGGAACTCTGTAAGAGACCGGATTTCCTGAAGTCTTGCAGACTGAGGGTTCAGTTTATTGCTGCTTATGCATTAAAAGGAAGTGTGACCTGCTAGCAGGAGAAACAAGAGGACGTCTGGATCACTCCTCTTTTCATGGGCTTGTCACTCCCACCTACCATGAGCCTCCCAAGGGCAGGTGCCCTGACTCCTTTGCCTCTGTACCCTGTGCCCTGCTCAGAATAGCTGCTGCTTGAATGAGGGAATAGAATGAACGTCTAACAGGCCTTGTACAAATTGTCTAAAAAGGAGACTGTCTAAATAATGAGATCTGCAAGCCAACAGGAGAGGGGACGCTGAGAAACCAGGACCAATGGCTCCTTACAGCCCAGCCTGCAAGCCCTCTTCGGCCATGGAACAGTGGCGCTCTTTGCTGCTCCTCCTGAGCAAGAGAATACTTGCTTCCCTCTCCAGAACGGTGGAGAAACCCATCCATCCCCAAGCAGAGCACCCTGCAGGCTCACAACACAGACAGGAAACATAAGGAGCAGGATTTCTCAGAAGTCCCCAAGGAAGGAAGATGGTGGTTTCTCCGCCCTCTGAGCTCCCTCAGCGGATCCTGGTGGATGGGCAGGGGGAGCATCAAAACCAGTAGTGGGGGGACCCGGGCTGAAAAGCAGATTTTAAAAGCAGTTTCTCTTCAAATCATCTTTCATACCACCTGATAAGCATCTTGATTCACCATGGCATTGGCAGCAGTAAAATGGGCTATATCAAGCAGAACTATCTTGAAACATTTATTTCCAATTCAAAATGGAGCCTTATATCGTGCTTGTCATAAAACTATGTATCCTTCTCTTCCAGATGACTATAATTACAAAGTAGAGCTTGCTTTGACATCTGATGGCAGGACAATAGTATGCTATCACCCTTCTGTGGACATTCCGTATGAGCACACAAAACTATCCCTCGGCCAGATCCTGTGCAGAATAATGAAGAAACACATGATTTAGTGCTGAAAACCAGATTAGAAGAAAAAGGTGAACACTTAGAGCAAGGACCCATGATAGAACAACTTACCAAAATGTTCTTTACTACTAAGCACCGTTGGTATCCTCGTGGACAGTATCATAGACGTCGTAGGAAACTGAATCCTCCAAAAGACAGATGATATTGAGGTTTTCAGGAATCAAAGAGAAATGTTATCCTGCGTCTCATTTGCCATTTGAGAAAATACAATTGGGTATATTCACTAATATGTTATATAGTAAAATAATAAAATGTCTTCTCATATTAAAAAAAACAAAAAAAACAGTACTGGGAAGGGAACTTGAGCAGATGTGGTTGGTGGTGGGAGTGGTGGGATGGGGTAAACTAGAGCTTCTGCCCCCTCCAAAGCTGACCTTTGGTTTAGTTCAGCCGGGAGTTCCCTTGGGATGCAGTGGCCTCGTCAGCCATGAGAGCATAGAAGCAGAGATATCTGTTTAGGAGGAAGAGGAAAGTTGAAGTAGAGATGAGAGAGAAACTTCTGGAAGTTCTCTGATGGCTTCACTTCCTGACTTCAGGCTTTCCCCAGGCCCAGCTGATTTAGGGTTCAATGAGATACCCCTACATCCTCCCAACAAATTGTGCCTGGGGTAGTCTGAGATGATTTTTGTTCCTGAACGCAAACAGAACCTCCACCAAGACAACAGAGTAGCCCAGGACACTCTTGGCCTGGCCTCTTTCACTTTCCCAGAAGGGCTGGTGCTACAGCAGTACTACAGGGAGCTCTTCTCCAAAAGTTCTGTACAGCTGCCCCTGGCTGGATTCCCATTTGTTCTGTGTATCAGTGAAAATATCTCCTCATCCTGTAACCCTTGTTTAGACTCCACTGTCTGTCCTTGTGATGTTTGGAATAACAGGAAACAAGGGCATCCTTCACTCAAGGCTGTCTGGGAATTACACCTGAAAACACCAAAGCCACAAAGGCAATTACAACAAAGGAACACACAGCCAAACCCCAACTGTCCCCTGGAAACCCAAATGGGGAAGTAGTAACTAGGACATTCTCACCTTTGACAGAGGAAGAAACTAACTACCCTAGGGACCTTGGACGGGCCACTGAACTTCCTTGGCCCACAGTTCTCCATCTGGAGAATGTTGGTGGGGTTGGGAAAGCACACACAAACTAGGTCATGAGGATGAAAAGAGAGCGTAGTGTCTGGCACATAGTATGTTCTCAATAAATGTTAATTCTTCTTATTATTAAAAGAGATTCTGGATAGGCAAAAAAAGGGGATTCTGGGAAATAAAATACTTCCAGGTTTGTATTGCTTGAAGTGCTTCTCAGTATGCCTGGCATATAGGAAGGTGTAAAAAATGGTAGCTATCTGTTTAATGTCAGGACAAGAACCGAAGCAAATTCAGGCGAGCCAAAGCCATTTGATTTGGTGGTGGTGGAGCTGGGGGTCAACTCTTTCTTCTTTCTGTTTAGAATTCTAGTGATGTTACCTGAATGTGGTTATGCGATAAAATCGCTGAAAATTTGTTTGATTAAACATTATATTTGCTGACCAGTTAACAACCCATAGAGAAGGCAATCACCTGGGTTTGTCAGAAGTCCATCCTGCAGGAGGACAGGAGTGCCTAGGCAGGGGTGGGGAGGAAAAGGAGGTGGTGGAGATGTGATCGAGGGAAAGTATGGGGAGTAAGGGTCTGCTGAGCTTGGAGGCAGGAGAGATGGGTGAATGGAGAGAGAAAGGAGAAAGTCCCTCCAGAAAGTGGCCCCCTGTTGAAGGCAAAGGCATCTATTTTATTTTACGCCATGTCACATTATTTCATTTCATTTATTTATTTGCAAAGCTGGTTTCTCAGCTCTTTTTATTTCCAGAGCACTTCTCTGGGCAAGTACTAGCCAAACCACAGCATGAGAACTGAGGTCTGACTTCAGGCTCCTTCCATAAACTCCTCACATCCCAGCCCAGGGAAGGGAAGCTGAGATCCCTGTCCTAAATGTGTGTTTGGTACAGTGGGCCAGGAGGATGGCAGGAGGGGTCTTCTAGGCTCCAAGAGCTTCACTTCACTTCCCTTGGTTGGGAGTGAAGGCTGCTTGTTGTCACTAACACTCCATCCTCACCTGGCTCGACCATGACCCTGGGTGCTGATCCCAGCTCTGCCATCTGCCCTCTGTTTGGCCCTGGAAAATCCCCTTCTTCTTTCTGGGTCTCAGTTTCCCCATCTGAAAGGGGAAGTGTTGGACTGAATGAACTCAGAGGGCCTCTCCAGCTCAGTCTGTAAATCTCTGAGGTGCTCGAATGACTAGGGAAAGGAAAGAGACAGGGGCAGGAATCCCAGAGCTTCTGATCAGATGCTGGCCCTCCACCCCCCACTTGGGGAATTAGGGTAAAGCAAGTTAATCTGGTTACTGTAACAAAGGGAAACTGAAGCAGTCTCATTCTAATAGTTCCTTTTTACCTGACTGCAAATTTTACTCTTCTTACTTTTAAATAGGAAAAGCCAGGTGGACAATCACCTAAAGGGTACAGTCTATAGTTTTGCATTCTAAAGGCTCTGGAGTATGAGTGTCCTAAGGAGTGACACAGTCAAACGTTGACCCAGGGGTCATGGTGTATTATAATGATCTGCTATGTATCCCTCTCCCACTAGAGTGAGAGCCCTCCAGGGGCAGAGGCTAGGTCACATTTAGCTGCAAAACAGTAAAAAATATTAGTGGGTTGAGGGGCCTCCTTTTCATCCCTGACTCATGAACCAGTTGAGAAGAATGCCAAAGAATAAACTTTCATCTTTCCTACTGTAGAGCTGTTATTGGAGACTATGTCTTAGAGCTACAGACATAATAGTGAACACTAGTTTTATCCATCCATTTATAGACATTGCAAGGAATATGCACATCTCCCCATGTGACGTCTGTTCTTATAAAACTTGGTGCACAAAGCAGATGTGAATGTGTACTCCCAAAGGGAAAGGAGAGAGGAAGGCACAGAGCTCCACACACTCGTGTTCTCTCCCAAACTCATGAATAATGTAAGTTGTATTTCTTCCTCCAGGAGGTGTGAAGGGGGGGAGACCCAGGAGAGTTATACTAATGGATTTCTCTACAAGGAAGAAGGAGTGGGTAAGAAGCATTCTCCCCTAAGCACTCCGTTCTAGGCATGTATCATGAACTCAGTATGTTCACATAGGGCAGTGGATGTTTATCATCTTTTTGGCTGTCCAGTATCCAAGCCTCTTTCTATGTTTCTTTTTAGGGGAGAAAGTTCATCCAACCACAGAGAGGTAGAGCCTGCTTCTCACTATAGAAGATAAAAAATACCAGAGCTTGCATCTCAACCTCCCTTGAACTGTAGTGTAGACTCATGGACTATTATTTACCAATCTGATAAAACTGATTTTAAATCATAAGATAAGTGACATTAAAAAGTAGGGACCAAGAGATTGGTTCAAGATGGCAGAGTAGAAGGACGTGCTCTCACTCCCTCTTGCAAGGAAACCAAAATCACAACTAACTGCTGAACAATCATCGACAGGAAGACACTGGAACTCACCAAAAAAGATACCCCACATCCAAAGACAAAGGAGAAGCCTCAATGAGATGGTAGGAGGGGCGGCAATCACAAAATTAAATCCCATAACTGCTGGGTGGGTGACTCACAAACTGGAGAACACTTATACCACAGAACCCCACCCACTGGAGTGAAGGTTCTGAGCCCCATGTCAGGATTCTGACCCTGGGGGTCTGGCAACGGGAGGAGGAATTCCTAGAAAATCAGACTTTGAAGGATAGTGGGATTTGATTGCAGGACTTTGACAAGACTGGGGGAAACAGAGACTACACTCTTGGAGGGCACACACAAAGTAGTGTGCACATCGGGACCCAGGGGAAGGAGCAGTGACCCCATAGGAGACTGAACCAGACCTACCTGCTAGCATTGGAGGGTCTCCTGCAGAGGTGGGGGCTGGCTGTGTCTTACCATGAGGACAAGGACACTGGCAGCAGAAGTTCTGGGAAGTATTCCTTGGCTTGAGCCCTCCCAGAGTCTGCCATTAGACCCACCAAAGAGACCGGGTAGGCTCCAGTGTTGGGTCACATCAGGCCAAACAACCAACAGAGAGGGAACCCAGCCCCACCCATCAGCAGACAAGTGGATTAAATTTTTACTGAGCTCTGCCCACCAAAGCAACAGCCAGCTCACCCACCACCAGTCTCTCCCATCAGGAAACTTGCACAAGCCTCTTAGATAGCCTCATCCACCAGAGGGCAGACAGCAGAAGCAAGAAGAACAACAAACCTGCAGCCTGTGGAACAAAAACCACATTCACAGAAAGATAGACGAGATGAAAAGGCAGAGGGTTATGTACCAGATGAAGGAACAAGATAAAACCACAGAAAAACAACTAAGTGAAGTGAAGATAGGCAACCTTCCAGAAAAAGAATTCAGAATAATGATAGTGAAGATGATCCAGCACCCCGGAAAAAGAATGGAGGCAAAGATCAAGAAGATGCAAGAAATGTTTAACAAAGACCTAGAAGAATTAAAGAACAAACAGAGATGAACAATACAATAACTGAAATGAAAAATACACTAGAAGGCATCCATAGCAGAATGACTGAGGCAGAAGAACAGATAAGTGACCCAGAAGACAGAATGCTGGAATTCACTGCTGTGGAACAGAATAAAGAAAAAAAAAAGAAAAGAAATGAAGACAGCCTAAGAGACCTCTGGGATAACATTAAACGCAACAACATTTGCATTATAGGGGTCCCAGAAGGAGAAGAGAGAGAGAAAGGACCTGAAAAAATATTTGAATAGATTATAGTCGAAAACTTCCCTAACACGGGAAAGGAAATAGCCACCCAAGTCCAGGAAGCTCAGAGAGTCCCAGGTAGGATAAACCCAAGGAGAAACACACCGAGACACATAGTAATCAAATTGGCAAAAATTAAAGACAGAAAAATTATTGAAAGCAGCAAGGGAAAAACAACAAATAACATACAAGGGAACACCCATAAAGTTAACAGCTGATTTCTCAGCAGAAACTCTACAAGACAGAAGGGAGTGGCATGACATACTTAAAGTGATGAAAGGGAAGAAACTAGAACCAAGATTACTCTACCTGGCAAGGATCTCGTTCAGATTCGATGGAGAAATTAAAAGCTTTACAGACAAGCAAAAGCTAAGATAATTCAACACCACCAAACCAGCTCTGTAACAAAGGCTAAAGGAACTTCTCTAAGTGGGTAACACAAGAGAAGAAAAGGACCTACAAAAACAAACCCAAAACATTTAAGAAAATGGTAATAGGAACATACATATTGATAATTGCCTTAAACGTGAATGGATCAAATGCTCCAACCAAAAGACACATGCTCCCTGAATAGATACAAAAACAAGACCCATATACATGCTGTCTACAAGAGACCCACTTCAGACCTAGGGACACATTCAGACTGAAAGTGAGGGGATGGAAAAAGATAGTCCATGCAAATGGAAATCCAAAGAAAGCTGGAGTAGCAATACTCATATCAGATAAAATAGACTGTAAAATAAAGAACATTACAAGAGACAAAGAAGGACACTACATAATGATCAAGGGATCAATCCAAGAAGAAGATATAACAATTATAAATATATATGCACCCAACATAGAAGCACCTCAATACATAAGGTAACTGCTAACACCTATAAAAGAGGAAATCGACAATAACACAATAATAGTGGGGGAATTTAACACCTCACTTACACCAATGGACAGATCATCCAAACAGAAAATTAATAAGGAAACAAGAGCTTTAAATGACACAATAGACCAGATAGATTTAATTGATATTTATAGGACATTGCATCCAAAAACAGCAGATTACACTTTCTTCTCAAGTGCACATGGAACATTCTCCAGGACTGATCACATCTTGGGTCACAAATCAAGCCTCAGTAAATGTAAGAAAATTGAAATCATATCAAGCATCTTTTCTGACCACAATGCAATGACATTAGAAATGAATTACAGGGACAAAAATGTAAAAAACACAAACACATGAAGGCTAAACAATACATTACTAAATAACCAAGAGATCATTGAAGAAATCAAAGAATAAATCAAAAAATACCTAGAGACAAATGACAATGAAAACATGACTATCCAAAACCTATGGGATGCAGCAAAATCAGTTCTAAGAGGGAAGTTTATAGCTATACAAGCCTACCTGAAGAAACAAGAAAAATCTCAAATAATCTAATCTTACACCTAAAGGAACTAGAGAAAGAAGAACAAACAAAACCCAAAGTTAGCAGAAGGAAAGAAATCATAAAGATCAGAGCAGAAATAAATGAAATAGGAGCAAAGGAAACAATAGCAAAGATCAATAAAACTAAAAGCTGGTTCTTTGAGAAGATAAACAAAATTGATAAACCATTAGCCAGACTCATCAAGAAAAAGAGGGAGAGCTTCCCTGGTGGTGCAGTGGTTGAGAGTCCGCCTGTCAATGCAGGGGACGTGGGTTCGTGCCCGGGTCCGGGAAGATGCCACATGCCGCTGAGCGGCTGGGCCCGTGAGCCATGGCCACTGAGCCTGTGCATCCAGAGCCTGTGCTCTGCAACGGGAGAGGCCACAGCAGTGAGAGGCCCGTGTACCACACAAAAAAAAAAAAAAAAAAAAAAAAAAAAAAGAAAAAAGAAAAAGAGGGAAAGGACTCAAATCAATAAAATTAGAAATGATAAAGGAGAAGTTACAACAGACACCGCAGAAATACAAAGCATCCTAAGACACTACTACAAGAAGCTCTATGCCAATAAAATGGACAACATAGAAGAAATGGACAAATTCTTAGAAAGGTATAACCTTCCAAGACTGAACCAGGAAGAAATAGAAAATATGAACAGACCAATCACAAGTAATGAAATTGAACCTGTGATTTAAAATCTTCCAACAAACAAAAGTCCAGGACCAGATGGCTTCACAGGTGAATTCTATCAAACATTTAGAGAAGAGCTAACACCCATCCTTCTCAAACTCTTCCAAAATATTGCAGAGGAAGGAACACTCCCAAACTCACTCTATGGGGCCACCATCACCCTGACACCAAAACCAGAGAAAGATATCACAAATAAAGAAAATTACAGACCAATATCACTGATGAATATAGATGCAAAAATCCTCAACAAAATACTAGCAAACAGAATCCAACAACACATTAAAAGGATCATACACCATGATCAAGTGGGATTTATCCCAGGGATGCAAGGATTCTTCAGTATATGCAAATCAATCAATGTGATACACCATAGTAACAAATTGAAGAATAAAAACCATATGATCATCTTAATAGATGAAAAAGCTTTTGACAAAATTCAACACTGATTTATGATAAAAACTCTCCAGAAAGTGGGCATAGAGGGAACCTACCTCAACATAATAAAGGCCATATACGACAAACCCACAGCAAACATCATTCTCAATGGTGAAAAACTGAAAGCATTTCCGCTAAGATCAGGAACAAGACAAGGATGTCCACTCTTGCCACTATTATTCAACATAGTTTTGGAAGTCTTAGCCATTGCAATCAGAGAAGAAAAAGAAATAAAAGGAATACAAATTGGAAAAGAAGAAGTACAACTGTCACTGTTTGCAGATGAGATGATACTATACCTAGAGAATCCTAAAGATGCCACCAGAAAACTACTAGAGCTAATCAATGAACTTGGTAAAGTTGCAGGATACAAAATTAATGCACAGAAATCTCTTGCATTCCTATACACTAATGATGAAAAATCTGAAAGAGAAATTAAGGAAATACTCCCATTTACCACTGCAACAAAAAGAAGAAAATACCTAGGAATAAACCTACCTAGGGAGACAAAAGACCTGTGTGCAGAAAACTATAAGACACTCTTGAAAAAAATTAAAGATGATTCCAACAGATGGAGAGATATGCCATGTTCTTGGATTGGAAGAATCAATATTGTGAAAATGACTATACTACCCAAAGCAATCTACAGATTCAATGCAATCCCTATCAAATAAGCAATGGCATTTTTTACAGAACTAGAACAAAAAGTCTTAAAATTTGTATAGAGACACAAAAGACCCCGAATAGCCAAAGCAGTCTTGAGGGAAAAAACGGAGCTGGAGGAATCAGGCTCTTGGACTTCAGACTATACAACAAAGCTACAGTAACCAAGACAATACGGTACCGGCACAAAAACAGAAATATAGATCAATAGAACAGGATAGAAAGCCCAGAGATAAAACCATGTACCTATGGTCAACTAATCTATGACAAAGGAGGCAAGGATATACAATGGCGAAAAGACAGTCTCTTCAATAAGTGGTGCTGGGAAAACTGTACAGCTACATGTAAAAGAATGAAATTAGAACACTCCCTAACACCATACGCAAATATAAACTCAAAATGGATTAGAGACCTAAATGTAAGACCGGACACTATAAAACTCTTAGAGGAAAACATAGGAGGAACACTCTTTGACATAAATCACAGCAAGATCTTTTTTCATCCACCTCCTAGAGTAATGGAAATAAAAACAAAAATAAACAAATGGGACCTAATGAAAGTTAAAAGTGTTTGCAAAGCAAAGGAAACTACAAACAAGACAAAATGACAACCCTCAGAATGGGAGAAAATGTTTGCAAATGAATCAACGGACAACGGATTAATCTCCAAAATATATAAACAGCTCATGCAGCTCAATATTAAAAAAACAAACAACCCAATCCAAAAATGGGCAGAAGACCTAAGTAGACATTTCTCCAAAGAAGAAATACAGTTGGCCAAGAAGCACATGAAAAGCTGCTCAACATCACTAATTATTTGGGAAATGCAAATCAAAACTACAATGAGTTATCACCTCACACCAGTTCGAATGGGCATCATCAGAAAATCTACAAACAACAAATGCTGGAGAGGGTGTGGAGAAAAGGGAACCCTCTTGCACTGCTGGTGGGAATGTAAATTGATACAGCTACTAAGGAGAACAGTATGGAGGTTCCTTAAAAAACTAAAAATGGAATTACCATATGACCCAGCAATCCCACTACTGGGTATATACCCAGAGAAAACTGTAATTCAAAAAGACACATGCACCCCAATGTTCATTGCAACACTATTTACAATAGCCTGGTCATGGAAGCAACCTTAATGCCCATTGACAGATGAATGGATAAAGAAGATATGGTATCTATATACAATGGAATATTACTCAACCATAAAAAGGAACGAAATTGGGTCATTTGTAGAGACGTGGATGAATGTAGAGAATGTCATACAGAGTGAAGTAAGTCAGAAAGAGAAAAACAAATATCGCATATTAATGCATATATGTGGAACTTAGAAAAATGGTACAGATGAACCGGTTTGCAGGGCAGAAATTGAGACACAGATGTAGAGAACAAACGTATGGACACCAAGGGGGGAAAGCAGTGGCAGGTGGGAGTGGTCGTGTGATGAATTTGGAGATTGGGATTGACATGTATACACTGATGTGTATAAAATGGATGACTAATAAGAACCTCTTCTATAAAAAAATAAATAAAATAAAATTCAAGAAAAATGTAGGGACCAAACAGAATCCCTTTTTGGTAAAGGGGTGGCCATAAGTCTGGTTCTCAATCCCCCACCCCCTAAAGAATCCATGAGCTACCCCAAATCCTTTCCATAAGCTTCTTTTCTGCTTTGATCAACTAAAGTCAGTCTCTGTTGCATATAATTAAACCCTGACTGATGCAGAGGTGTGTACAGGGAGTGGGTGTAAACAACAGACCCTCAGGAAAAGAAGAAGAATCTGAAGATTGGTTAGTGGGCCTGTTGGGATCAAGGGCAGTGAAAATCCAGCTTTAAACAATGGGACTCTGACAGATCAGACATACAATGGTGAAAGAGTCAGTTAAATGAAAACTTCCAGTCACATAAAATGAAGTGCCCATTGAAAGCAAGGCTCTAAGAGGCTGAGTGGCTATTCTATAGAACAATGAGGGGCATATAGACTTCAAGCTCCTATACTAATTACTCAGCTCAAGTGTCCACCTAAAAACTAAGGACTTTTTATGACTGTGATGGAAGAATCTCACCTTTCTTGCAGAGGCAGGAACAGGGGAAGAGGTGTATTACTTGGGCCAACCAGGTCCATCAGTGGGAAGCCAGAACTATAGCAGGTCTGCTCTACTGGAGTTGGAATCATGGAAGTGTTGTAGCTGGTGGTGGTGGTTCTACCAAAGCAGAGAAGGAGGGGGAAAAATATCTCAGCTTCTCCCTTTCTCTTGCCCTCCAACCTCTTAACTCACACAGAAGTCAGAAAACATGACTTACTTATATCAGTTTACCTGTGATATGGAACAGAGGAGGGGAAGGAGAAGAATGGACATGAGAAACAGATTCAGACATGATACAAATGGAAGGTCATCTTTTCCACAGTCTAGAGATATATAACTACTGTCAGATTCCAGTGTACCTAGAAGGCAATTACAAAGTCAAACCCAATAGGAGAGGCAAATAAGGGTAAATTTTTTTTTTGATTTGTATTGGCAAAATCTAAAGCATACATGTTAAAATAGACCCTGAGAGTGCTTGCTAGACCAAGGAGGGAGCAAAATAATTTTAGATTATACTGAATTTATTTGTATGGATCCTTTACCAGAGGTCCTTCAATAGGCTAGCTTGAGTAGCCAGAAGAGTTCCAATTATTTGTTTGTTTGTTTGGCTGAATCTCGGACTAAAGAGTGGTCTACTAAACAAAGTTAAAGGTCATAAATTCCTTGGTATAAAATAGAGTTTGGAGAAGGGATAGAGAGGGGAGATTGGAATACTGAGGACACTTCCATGTTCAATGTTTTCTCCACCCACTAACTGAATTTCTAGAATCGTTCCAGAAGACAATCCTTTATTGAAAGTGTTGAGAAATACATTAGTGAGGGAAACACTGTCATCTTTGAAAAATACTATCATGGCTATTCTCTGTTTAGGCCGAGGATTGTCATAGGATGCTGCAGTTGAAATGGGCTCCCTGATTTCAATAGGGCTACCAGGATCCTAGGGTGGCAGACTCCAAGCAGTAGCACTAAAGGCAAGGTGGACATGGTTACCAAATAGGCACAAGAAAATAATTCAGATGCTAGATGAATAATAAATGCTCACTACTATCTACCTCTTTGCCTGTCCATTGACATAACTCCTTTTCCTAATACTTACACTTCAAAATAAAGCTTCCACCAACTATAACACAACCAACCATTAAAAAACAAAACCAAACCCGGTAATGTATTCCAATTATCTTCAAAAGATTCAATCTAAATCTCACCAGTAACTGCATGTCTACAGTCTGTGGGTGATGGTCACCCCTCTGATAACTGCTATTTTGTCTAAAAATTCTATAATCTGAGCAATAAATTGTAAAATTAACCACCACCACCACCACACTATCAATAATGAAGGAAAGAAGAGAAAAATTATTTTAAAATAGATAAATTGCTGCATTTTATTGAATCTAAGAATCAGTTGTAAAATAACCTCTTATTTTATGTACCATTAAGGAAAATGATCCATTAAATGACGACACAATACTTTCTCATCACTTATAATTTAGAGCTATTTTATAATTATTTAATGTAGATATAGATTTTTATCTTATATAACTTTATGCATACAAAAATTAAAATATAAGAAGAATATATTGATTATGGCATTCCTCAGACTTCTTCATATTTATAGTCCTACCCTGAATTCCTCCCACATTATTTCTCCAACAAAGATTACTTGCCCTACTGCTTTCTTTCCATGCTTTTTTTTTCTGAACATAGAATAACTTTTCATTTCAATGTGGAATTGTACTGCAATATTTTAGAAGGCATTTTAAAGGACAATTAAACTAAAATGAGTATTATCAACAATATCCATAACTCAAATGCAGTTATAATAATGTGAACTGCCATGACCAAGTAAGCATATGTGCATGTAGTAACTATACCATGAATGTTGACTGGTTACCAGCAATAGTGAGATAATCAATTTTAGGATGCAGCCTTATTTCAAAGGTGTTGAAACGTGAAAAAAATGAGCATCTTAGAACTGATGAAACACAATAGTTAATGTAAAACACACATGACACTACAAGGAAGAAAATACAGATCTGTAGTTATAGTTCTTTCTTTCCTGGTGGTATATTTTACTTCTGTTCTCCATTAACCCTTTCATGTTCTATTTAGCTTAATCCAGCACCTCAACTGCTGTTGTTTGTTTGTTTGTTTGTTTGTTTTATCCAGTAGGGTAACCAAAATCTTCATTCTTGAGGATTTTGAGTCATTGGTGGCTATACCAACATAGGGTTACTGTAATGGCAATTCTTGTCTTTTTTCCTGCTTTTGTAATGGGTCACTTTATGTAATTTTCCTTTAGCTACCCATAAGATTTTCTTTTTATCAATTATTTTCAACATTTTGACACTCTTATTGTGGTTTTCTTTGTGTTCATTATCTTTAGGTTTTCTTGAAATTCATGGCATAATGGGTTTATAGTTTTCATTAAATTTGGAAAAATTTTGGTTATTTCTTCACACTCCCCCTCCCCTTTTTCCCCTTGGGACTCCAATTACACATATGTTAGACTGTTTGGTGTTTTCCTACAGGTCATTGAGGTTTTGTTCCTTTTCTCCTCACTTTATCTTTCTGTATTTCACTTAGGATAGTTTCTATTTCTAGGTCTTCAAGTTCACTATTTTCTTCTTGGTGTGGAATATGCTATTAATCCTATCTCATGGACTTTTCATTACAGATTTTGAAATTTTCAGTTCCAGAACTTCCTTCCTTCCTGTGAGGTCCTCTCATGTTGGATTTTTGACTCGATTGAATGTCATTGTTTCTCTCAAGGCAGCTGACCCTATAAGACTCTCTCTCCTTCCAGGTTCTGGTAACTTCTCCCAGTCCTTACCCCTTCAGTTCTAGCAGTGTTGATAGCTTCTATGATTGCTAGCCCCGGGTTCCTACACTACCCCTTGTAGTATTCCTAAGCACTGCTAACACCTTGTGATTAGGCTCTTTGCATACAAACCTCTTAGAAGAATCCTCATTTAAGGTGCTGTTTCCTGTTGAGACCCTGACTAATGCACTGGTGTGTTAGAAAGTTTTTAAAGTATCTAGTTTCCAGTATCTTTGCTAAACATACTTTAGTTTTAATAGTTTATTTCTAGAAATTCTTGAATTTCCTATGTAGACAATCATAGCATCTTATAAATGGTGACCCTTTTGTTTTTTTAAAATACTTATGATTTTGTAATTTTATTTTCTGTTCTTTTTCTTTCTTATTTTTCTAGCTAAAACCTCCATAACTATAGTTGTCTCATTCCTGTAATGTGATGCAGGTGATGGTTCACCATTAATAATTATACTTATTATAGATCTGGGGTAGATACCCTTTTATAAGTCAAGGAATTTTTCTTCTCTTTGAATTTATTATTTTAAAAAGTCATGATCAGGTATTGCATTGTATTGAATGGTTTACGGCATTGTTTGAAATAATCGTAAAGCTCCTTTCTTTTCCTTGTTCTGCTCTCCCTTGGGGTCTTGCCTCCATTCTGGTAGTGGCAAATCAAGGTCAAGGACTCAGAGACTGTTCTTCTTAGCTCCAGCCTGGAAGGGCAGGAATGGAGCCCTATGGGTCCTCTTGGGTAAATTTTGGGCTTCTTGGAATCTTCCGGGTGGAGCATTACAAGATGCCCATGAAGGCCTCATTTTGATGTATTATTTTGCTTACAAAACAACTGCTTAAAAAAAATCCTGATTTATTCAAAACCTCCTTTCTGTTGGAGTTAGGAGAGGAATTAGTAAAGAGAGTGTTGAGGAGAGAAACCCGTATGTATATTGCAGCAATCTTATGAAGTAGGTTATCTGTATGCTTGGCTCACAGGTGAGGAAACTGAAGCCCAGAGAGGGGACATGCACTGCTCAGGACAATGGCAGAGATCCTGGACCTCTGATGCCATACCTTTTGCTCACAAACACTGCTTGCTTCCTCACAACAGGGAAGTGAGATGTAGGTCTCACCTCCCACAAGTGTGCTTCTGTCTTTCCCTGACCCTTGGATCCTCAGCTCTGAGCATCTCTGAGTCTAGCCCCACCCTCCCAGCAGTTCTTCAGTTTGGAAGCATTGTGGCCTTCCGACCCTGCTTCCAGACCCTCCTGGGGTTCTGTGTATCCTGTCAGTGTTATGAGTGTTGTGTATGTATGTGTGCAGGGAGGGGATAGGGTCTGGGTTCCTCTCTGGAAAAGGGATGGGAGCAGAGAGGGGGGTTCTGATTCTGTTTTCTCTGTGGACCAGGCTTGGTGCTGAGATGGGACGGGCACTTGCTGTTGCCTGGTCTGCTCCTATCCCTTCTGTGACCGCAGGCTGGACAGCTTCCAACTGCCTGGTGACTGAAGACTCCCGGCTGCTTCTGGTCTCCCTCTTCTTCCTGACCTGCCCTTTGGACTCCAGCCTGCCCCTCCTTGTGGCATGCTCCTCAGTGACCAACCTGACACAGACCCTGGAGGCTGTGCCCCAGAGTGAGGAGGGGCTCTGTCTCTCTGGTTCCACTTCTGTTCTGTGCCTGGATGACTTCTCCCATTCCCTGGGCTCAAGGTCCTGGGGCTGAGTCTGCATCTCACCCAGCTCCTGCCAGGAGCTCTTGGCAGCTTGGAACAGCTGCAGCAGCTCTTCTTCACAGGCCCCTATACAGTTTACCTCTTCCTACCCCTGATGGCAACCTAAGCTCCCTCCAGGCCTCGCTTTCTTGGGCCCCTGCCTGGATGGGAACACGGGTGTCCAGTTTTCTCCCGGTCTACGGTGGCTGAGTGTCAAGTATAGTTGCCTTCAGAATGTGGGGGAGCTGGCGGACATCTTCCAAGACCCAGTGCATGGCCCCTCCTTTGGCGATGCCTGGCTTCTGGAGATCTGGACCTGTCATTCAACAGTCAGCTGAAGATGGCCAGTCCCGGGGCCCTCCAGGGGCTCAAGCTGGGGACCACACAAAGATGAAGGCAGCTGCAGTGGTGGGACTGGGGCTGCAGAGCCTGGACACCCTGTCTGTGATCAATGACGACACGGCCCAGCTGCCTGCTGGGGCAGTTGCACACTTCGAGCTGCAGGAGCTGAATTTGGCATCCACTCTTGTAGGGCACATAGCTCTGGAGGCCCTGGCTTCCTGCCACAGCCTGAAGAGCTTGGGTCTTAAGAGCAGTGGCCTGATGACTAACCTGCTACCAGGTTTCCTGGAGGCCATGCCCAGCCTTCAGAAACTGAACTTGAGTAGGAACCAACTGCAAGTACCATGCTGGGCACGAACGAGACAGGGGTTGTATCAAGACTGCGGGCCCTGGATCTGTCCAACAATGGACTGCACACCCTGTCCCCAGTCGCCTTCTCATGCTGCCCCAGCTGTGGGAGCTGCTCCTTCAGGGAAACCAGCTGATTTGTCTGCAGGGCCAGGCATTCCAGGGCTTAAGGAGGCTGGGGAAGTTGGACTTGGCCAAGAATCCACTGGGAGACCTGGGCAAGGGCTGGTTGGCTCTGCTGCCTGCAGTAACCGCCCTAAGCCTGCTGGATACCCGCACGGTGCTGAGCTCAGCCTTGGGCTTCCAGGGCGTCTGCATACCTTGAACCTGCAGCTCCCCTCTGGCCCTTCTGAGGTAGTGTTATCCCTGCCCATGAGCTTGACCAGCTTGGAGTTTCATGCGGTCTCAGGCAGGAAGCCTGGGATGCTGGCTTCTAATGTCTTTCCAGTCTTGCAGACCTTGACTCTAAAAGGCTGGGGATTGCAGCTGGGGACCTGGAATGTCACCGAGATCTTCCCTGCCCTTTGCCAACTCTCCCTGCTTAGTGATAGCTTGCTTGCAGGCCCTCTGCTCCCAGGACACCTCCAACCTTTTCCTCCGGCAGCTCTCCAGGCTCTGGTATCAGAAGGTAAGGGGGGACGGGCACAGCCCCAAGCCCTGCTGCATCACGGGGCTGTCCAGCCTATGGGAGCGGAAGCCGCAGGCACTTCAGTCCCACGCCCGGCCCTGCTCAGTGCTGCTTGAGGAGCTGCTGGGTGAGCTGCCCAGGGCAGGTGTTGCATCTGGTCAAAATGGGGTTAGAGACACTGTCTGCTGCTGCTTTCCAGGTCCTAGTGGTAGACTGGGAGGCAGGCCTCACGCTAGATGGCAGCCTCCAGGAGCAAAGTCCCCAGATACCCCAATACAGTAAGTCCCCTACATACAAACAAGTTCTGTCCCGAGAGCATGTTTGTAAGTCCAATTTGTTCCTAAGTCCAACAAAGTTAGCCTAGATACCAAACTAACACAACTGGCTACGTAGTACTGTACTGTAATAGGTTTATAATGCTTTTCACACAAGTAATACATAAAAAACAAACACAAAAAATAAAGAAGACATTTTTAATCATACAGTACAGTACCTTGAAAAGTACAGTGGTACAGTACAACAGCTGGTGTACAGCGGCATCGGGTGAACAGGCAAGAAGAGTTACTGACTGGAGGAGGGAGAGGAGGTGGGAGATGGTAGAGCTGAAGGATCGTCAGCTATAGGAGACGGAGGGCGAGCTGCAGTTTCACTCACGCCTGACGCTGATGGCACAGGTTCTGGTTCCTTGCTGGATTCAATTCTATCTATCCTCTTGAAAAAATGATCCAGTGATGTCTGGGTAGTAGCTTTTTTTTCTCATCATAGATGACACGGTAGTACTGGATTGCATTCTGAATGGCTGCTGCAACCTTCGTGTACCGTCCTACGTTCAGGAGCTGTGCCTCAAAAACTAACAGTGCCTCCTGAAATAAAGAAAATCCCCTTGCCATTTCCTGCGTCGTGAATCTTTTCGGTTCTTCAGTCACTTCTTCTTCCTCTTGTGTCTCTTCGTCCTTTCTCTGGGCCTCCAATTCCAACACGTCTGCATTAGTAAGCTCCTCGTGTTGCACAGCTGCTTCTGCTGATCTCCTTGCCCTTCTTACAGGAAGCCAGGAACTCCTGGATCCTCCTTCTTGTTCAGGGCTTGGCTTCAGGGTCCGAGGAGTCAGAGGGGTGAGGGCAGGAGGTTCCTTTATGATGTGTTTGTGTCCCACTGAAGGCAAGACCAGAGCTGGGTGACTGGGGAGCTGCTGCCTACTCTGGAGGGCCGCCCTCTGATGGGCCGGGGGCTGTGCTTCTGTCTCCTTGAGTGGGATTTTGAGCCAGGCAAGGATGTGGATGACAAGGTGGCAGATGGCATGGCAGGGAGCTGGGTCACGCTCTGTGTGCTGAGTCGCCAGGCCCTGCACACCCCACGCTGCTGCCTGGACCTCTGCCTGGCTGCCTTCCTCCTGCTGGCTGCCCCCCACCCCCCAGGGCTGCTGCTGGTCTTCCTGGAGCTGGTCTCCCGCCACCAGCTCCCTTGTTGCTCTAGGCTGTCCTGGCTGCTCTGCAGAGGAGACTACTGCCTGTGGCCCAAGGAAGATGAAAGAAAGGACGAGTTCTGGGCTTGGTTGGGGAGGTTGGGGCAGCCTGGGTTGGGCTAGAGTGGGTGCATGTGCGTTGGAGGTCGGGGGAGAGGAAAAGCAAGCCAGCCTAGCAGGGAGAGAGTGGGTACGTGTGGGTGTGTGAGCCTGCCTCGGCTTCTGGCAGGAGGTCAGGGTGCTGTGTGTGTAGGGAGGATCAACTGGTGGCTTTGGGGACACAGGCTTTGGAAAGGCTCCGGAGGCTTTCCAAATGAATGAGAAAATTTGGGAGATGGCAAGTGGCAGTGCAGTATGTGATGTGATCTCAAAATCTCCAAGTCCTCAGTAAACCTACTAAATCCATGAAGTTCTTGGCTTAATTGGACTTTTTGTTTTTGATGGAAACCCACATGAGTGAGAGGGCAAAGGGGTTGGGGTCATGGAAACTGTAGCCCAGAGGAAATAAAGTTGGGAATTGATGGAGAGTATGGGGACGGAAGGAGGGCTCTGAGCACTCTTAAGCTGTGGAATGGGGTCCAGGCCAAGTTCAACTAGATCTTCAAGGGGCAAAGGGGCCCCTTGGCTTATAGAGGAATTGGCAGCTGAGGACCAAAAAGCTGGGATACTGTCCAGGAGGCAGCATATTGATTGCCTGTTCCCTCAATAAGAACACAAAGGCACGGTCATTTCTATCATCTTGTTTGAGCCTCATAGCAGCACTGGGAGGGGAACCCGCCCCCTTGACACTCTGTGCTCTAGCCGTGCTAAACTACTTGTACTCCCAGAACACCATGTGCTCTTGCCTCTGGGCCTTTGCACATGCTGCTCCTTCACCCAAGAACACCCTTTCCCCCAATTTCTTTCCTCTGGGGAGAAAAGTATCCTTTAAGTATCCTTTAAGATTCAGCTCAGCCATGACCGGAAGCCATCCTGTTCTCCCAGCCTGGGTAAGCTGCTGCCTCTGGGTTCCCACAATCTCCTGCACTTCCCTTTCTCAAAGTACTGATCACACTGTACTGGCCTTCACAGGTCTGGGAGACTTTTTTTTTTTTTAATAAATTTATTTAGTTTTGGCTGTGTTGGGTCTTCGTTGCTGTGCACGGGCTTTGTCTAGTCGTGGCGAGCAGGGGCTACTCTTCGTTGCGGTGTGCAGGCTTCTCATTGTGGTGGCTTCTCTTGTTGTGGAGCACGGGCTCTAGGCACATGGGCTTTGGTAGTTGTGACACGTGGGCTCAGTAGTTGTGGCTTGCAGGCTCTAGAGTGCAGGCTCAGTAGTTGTGGTACATGGGCTCAGTTGCTCTGCAGCATGTGGGATCTTCCCAGACCAGGGCATGAACCTGTGTCCCCTGCACTGGCAGGCGGATTTTAAACCACTGTGCTATCAGGAAAGCCCCTGGAAGACTCCTGAGCAGTGGTTTTCAAAGGGGGGTGCACAAGGTGAGCCACTGGAGTTTAGGAAGAAAGTGTTAAAACTTCTATTTCTATTTTGTTTCTAATCTCACTTTATTCTGAAGCTAGACTGCTTGCTTTTTAGCCATATGGCTTGAGTAATATGGAATAGTATTAGACACTCTATCAAAGGACTTTGAGAGGTTAAATGACTTAATACATATAAAGTACTGAGAGCAGGACCTAATACTGCATTGTAAATGTTCAATAAAAGTTAGCTTTTCATGTAATTATATACGTACATGTATATCGTTTATAAGTAGATAAATACACATATATTGGGCGTGTGTGCTTAAAACTGTTTTTGCTAATAGGGAACGTTGCTAATTTACTAACAGGAAACTCGATTGGGCAAGTTTAGAGATCAGGCTCTGAGGACAGGGACCAGGTTTGATTCATCTCTGCATCCTTAGAGCCTAATGCTAGCCCAGTGCAGAGAGGGTCTTGATAGACAACTGTGGACAGAAAAAAATGTTGGTGGATGCTGGAGCAGAGAACTGGGATCTAGTTCAGGCTCTGTTGTTTATTTCTGTATGACACTGGGCAGGGTGCTTGGCCTCCTGGGGCCTTAGTTTTCCTCTCCTGTAAAATGCCAGGCATTAATTAGAGGCTGAGGGAAAGCATGGAAAAATTCCAGGCTGGATTTAGGGTGAGGGGCGCCCTCTTGCGTCCTAATGGTGTCCTCTCCCTGTGCATCCTCACCTCCATTCCTCCCCTTCAGGGCAGGTGAACCTGAAGACGACGTTCTTACCTGACCCTGCAAAGCTGCCTTTCCAGCTTCAGAGTCTGACGCTCTGAGTCTTAAATGTCTCCAGTTCTCCTAGCACCTCACACCGCTGCACCGTCTCTCTCCCCACTCAGCACCCTGCTCCACCCGTGATCTTTTCCTTATGCAGGTATGGGGCCGAGAAGAAACCTTTGGAGTTATATGCCCCGAAGTTCAAATCCCAGCCCTGGCTCATATTAGCTATTTGATCTCAAGCAGGTCACTTCACCTGTCTAAGCCCTCATTTCCCCCTTTTAAATTGGGGATAATAATACCCACCTCATAGGGTTGTTGTGAGGTTTCAACAACAATGAGTGCTTGTAGGTTGCTGTTACTGAGTAAAATCACATGAGTTATTACTACCAATGAGTTGGAACATATTTCACAGGGGACAAGCGCTTTGAATTGGGTCTTTAAAATTAAGATATAGAATTCCCTTAATTTTAACAATAGCTAACATGTGTTGAGCATTTGCTATATGCTAGGTACTGTCAATTTCCCCCAAATCTCCTAACTATTAGTAAAAATAATAATAGCTAATGATTATTAAACTCCTTCTGCCAGACACGTACCAAGGTCTTTACCTATTTTTCCCCATTTATTCCTCTCACAAACCCTAGCAGGTAGATGCCATTATTATAATTCCCATTTTATAGATAAGAACACTGAGGCATAAAGAGGTTAAGTAATTTGCCCAAGGTTTCACAACTGGTGAGTGGAAAGGCCTACATCCTGAATTTGAAAGTAAGACGTTTCAAACACAAGCACCTTGACTTCAGAGACCATGCTTTACCTGCATTAACTCATCTAATCTTCACAATACCCTGCAATGTAGGTTCTGTTATATCACCTGCATTTTACCGAGGAAAAATCTGAAGACAAAAGAGACGCGATAATTCGTTCAAGGACACACAGCTATTAGGTCGTTGGGCTGGGATTTGAATCCGTTTCTGACTACAAAACCCACATTCTCAAACCCATTATTAGATTGCTCATACTCCAAAGTATTCACAACGGAACAAAGCAACTGCATTTATATTAAAATTGTTGTGATTATTATTCTAATAACGATTAACATTCTTCCAACACCCAGGAAGTGCCAAGTTCCATACTAACTGATTTACATAATAATAGCTAATATTCGCTGTTAGGACCCAAGTTCTGAGCTAACGTTTTAGGTGTATTATCCCAGTAAGCTTCACAAAAACCCAGCGACATGGATGCTATTATTATCCTCACTTCACAGGTGAAGAAAGCGAGGTTCTCAATTGATCCAAAGTTACGCAGCTTAACTGTGAGCTGGAAATTGAACCTACAATTGTTCAACTCTCTCCCGCCCACCAGTCTGGTCACCTCTAGTCACCCTCTCTCCCTTATTTCTTACTGTTTCTGCTTTGATCTCTCCAGGGCCTCGGGCTCTCGCTTCGCCCCTTCAATACACCCCGCCCCTTCTCCTTGAATGCCCTCCCACTGGGCGGTGATGTTACCCCGGAGCTTGTGGAAAGGACCGGGATCACAACAGGCCCCACCCTCACGCTTAGACTCTGTTCCGATTTGTTCCGGTGCCGGGGACCCGGAGGAGTGACGCATCTATTGGCTGACGGCATCTGAAAGGCGGCAAGCGGTGGGTGCCGCCCACCGGCGCTCCCGCTGTGCCTTCTGGGAGTTGTAGTCCCAGTTGCTCCATTCCCGGGGTGGCGCCGCTCGGACTCCGCGTCCCAGCATTCCCTGCGCGAGCCCTGGAACACTTCCGCCCTGTTGTGAAGTGGGTGTCTCGGTGGGTGAGTCCGGGTGGCGGGGCGGGGGCAGTTGAGACTCAAGGCTCTAGGCTGGAGACTTAGGAGTTGGTGGTGTCACGGGGGGCCGGGGAAGGTGAGAGGGGAGAAGGAAGCTTTTATGTGGGGTGGGGGTGAGGGGCGGTCAGAGGATGAAGCGTCCGGAGATGG
This sequence comes from Tursiops truncatus, assembly GCF_011762595.2. NCBI lineage: Eukaryota > Metazoa > Chordata > Mammalia > Artiodactyla > Delphinidae > Tursiops > Tursiops truncatus. Next base: position 157,542,348 of record NC_047034.1, on the reverse strand, counting down.
AAAGGGTCATAGAGGGGTCGGGGATGCGGAGGGAGATAGAAGGCCCTGGCAGTGGAGGTTCTTAGAAGGGTGTGTAGGTGAGGGGACCGGGGGAGGTTCTGAAGGTGGAAGGGTCTGGAGACCTTATAGGGAAGGATAGAGGATTCTGGGGCCCTACAAGAAGTGAAGGTGAGTGGGCCTGAGCATGAAGCCGGACCTTAAAAATAGTGTTCCAGCCCCTACCTGCTCATCTAAAACAAACATCAGAGTTGATACCCCCGTACACTTTCTTTAATGGTCTTGACCTCTGGAACTCAGTGGGTGGGACTGGCTGTTGTGTTCCTCCCCAAACCTGCACCTCTCCTTCTGCCTGATGGAAGTGAATGGTACCAACATCCACTTTACCAGGCGCCCTCTGATTCCTCTTGCATTCTTCCACATCCAGGAATATTCAGATCTTTCAGTTTCCTTAATGTATCTTGAGACATTTCTTTGTCAGGGTTTTTGCTGAAGCTTACACCTTTTCACCTCCACAGTTTGGACAAACACATTGTAACTACCGTGATCTATTGAACCCAAATCAGATTTGGCCTTCTACTTAAAAAGCTTCATTAACTCCCATCACCTATGGAATTAAGTCTGAACACCTTAGCCTGACATTCAAGACCCTTAATGAACTCCCTTTCCAGCCTGATCTTCGTGTTGTCAAGGTTATCCCCATATCTCGGGGAGGCTGTTTGGTTTTCCACCATTATACATGCTGGTCTGTCTGCTGAGAATACACTCCCCCATCCCCCCCATTCTCTGCTAAGAGAACCATTCTTTGTTCTAGAACCAACTCAAAGGTTACTTTGTTTAAGTCACCCCCCACCCCAGCTCCCACAGACCTCTTTTATTGCATTTACCACATTTGATCATAATTATCTGTGGGGTTTTTTTTTCTCCTTTTTTGTCTCTTCCACTGTACTGTGTGCATCTCCAGGACAGGAACAGTTTCTGCATCACCTCCATTTCCCCACTGCCCAGCCCAGAGTAGTAAGTACTTGATGTAAATCAAATAAGTCAGTAAATCCTTGATGAATATGTCAATAAAGACCATCCAGGGTGAGCTTTGCTATACCAGGCTTGAAAACTGCTTCGTCCAGTGGATTTCCATGGGTGTGAGCTTTAGTCTTCTCCTGCCTGTCAGGGCCGTCTTTGCTGGAAGCTGATTCAGTGCCTATGGGAGTTTAAGCCAGGGGTGGCAAATACACGGAGTGTGTGCTGTTACTCCCCCTCCTGTGTCTGGAAGTCACAACTCATTGGTCACAACACATACTCACATGGGATTCAGAATCCTTAGCACAGTTGACTGAAGTTGGTGCCTTGAATGAAACCTATTTGCTCTCCCTGGTTTAAGCCCTTAAGTGTAAGGTCTGGCTGCTTTAAGCAGTAGCCTGGACTGTCAGCCAAGTGAGCTTGATAGCCTTCGGGAACTCCCAGTTTCTTTCTTTTTGCAGGTCACAGACTAGTCTTGACCTTTCCCATGGGACTGGGGCAGAGCTTCTATTCCAGCCCACTGTTCGCTGGCGCCCCACTAACCATGTCCACATCCACAGGAGCCAGGATGCCCCTCAGCTTCCCTGGGTTTATGAAGGGATCCTGGCTTTACTGGCAGATCCCTCATTGCTGAGAGGAATCTGTACCCTTTCTAGGTCTTCCTGGCTATTGGAAGAGACCTTTGAGATCATTTAGCTGAAAGGTGGCAAAGTGACAGCCCATGCTGAGTGAAGCCTACCATCATCCTCTATTTAATCCTTATGGTGTTTGAAACAATTTTGAGTTGGTTGCCAACGTTTAGAATTGCAGAGTTCTAGCTTCTCTGGGAAAAGTTGGAAGGCCTGGGAACACTGGGCCAATGTACGTCCTGGTGCTCTGTAGTTGGCTGCAGTCCCCACTCCACTCGTGTACTCACTTACATTGCCTGACCCATAGCCATTTAAATTTGTAACCGTTGATTCTAGTCTCCCTGTTTCTTTGCTGTGTTCCCGTCTCACTAATTGGGGAGCCTGGGGCAGCTGCTGAGTAGAGTCTGGCTGTTAGCTGCAGTCTAGATAGGCAGCTGCCGAGGCTACATGACCTGTGCAAAGTCACACAGCTGGTAAAAGGCAGGAGCGGAACTGGAACCCTGATCTGCTCCCTCTTGCCTTCATGTTCTTTGCACTCTCCATACCATCTTCTCAGGGGTTTGGAATACTGGCCAACCTAGAGGAGGCTCTGTGTGATGGTTAAGAAAAATGACTGGAGAAAACTGGGCTTAGATCCCAACTCTACCACATGCTGGTTGTGGAACCTCACATGAATCTTCTTCACAGAAGCTCAGTTCCCTATATGTGAATTGGGGACGTAGTGAAGTCATACCTTACGGGCTAATCATATTCTAACGTCAGCACAGAAGGTGAAAATCGCATTTAGCCAAAAATCACAGTCAGCTTGAAAATCCTTTGGCTAGGAGCCATTTAGAAACCAACGTGCCGTCTTTTAATAAGCTAATAGCACAGCTGGGGTTTATTGGTTGAACGTTAGATGAAAGAGCTGGCTTGTGTTTAGTGACCACAATGTATGAAAGACACTCTGCTCACTCTCAGTGGAAAGAGGCTGGGGGGAGCTGAATCAGTCTGGGGACCAGCAGAGTCATGGGTATCATCACCACGTGCTCTGGAATAGACACATAGTGAATGGAACTGGCTGCACTATTTAAATTATGTCCTTTCCTTCTCTTTCTGGTGTTTGTACATAATTTAGTATGTGTAAGTTACAGATCAGTGTAAGTCAGCTCAACACTAATGACTCCTCAGCCGCTTGCCTGGAAGATTCAGTGAGATCATGAATGTAGAACACTTAGCGCCAAGCCTGGCACCCCGTGGGCACTCAATAAATGGATACTCTTTGAGGTTGCTGATCCTCGTGAGCCCCCATATTTCTGGTAGTCTCAGGACTGAGGAATGCCGTTGTCCATTTTTCCTCTGTCAGCTCTGTGTGAAGTCTGCTTTGCTGACTGTGTTGACCTCCCTCTGTGGCTAGACTGCTATTCATATTTGTCTAAGAGAGTAGCAGAAAAATCTTTCAGATTGTATTTGAAACTGACCTTTGCAACTTTCAAGTATTCCCAGAAGAAAATGCCTATTATCTGAGACTCTTTGGGCCTGGTGGGGCTACTAATCGCCTGTTTTTGTTAGTGTCCACTCTGTGCCAGAGCATACACCTCTTTGCTTGCTTTCTTGACTGTCTCTCTCATTAGACTGTAACTTTGATGAAGGTGGAGACTGTTTGTCTTACTCACTGTTGACGCTTTAGCTCCCAGTACAGTGCAGGATCCATAGTGGGACTCTGCAGATGACGGGCGAATTAGTCTTCGTGTGAGACAGTGATGCAAATGTGTTTGGACTGGTGCATGATTAAGGTGTGGTTAAAAAAGAAATTTCATGAAAGGTTAATTCTTTAGCTCAATGTAAGTTATGAACCTTCCATAGCCCATTAGGCTTTTGATGTATCCGATTTACCATTTTAATAAAAGCCAAAATTTCCGATGGCCCTGCTATTTATCAGACACTGGGTTGGGCACTGTGGATGCAGAAATGGGTAAGATACAGTAGTGGCTCTAGCAATACAATCTAATGGGACTGTCAGATGTAAGAACAGGTAACTACAATAGTGTCAGGTAACACCTATGTTAGAGGTACGTGCCAAGTGCTTTGGGCACACAGGATGAGGGGAGGTGATTTTTGGAGAGTGGGGATGGGAGCTGGGCATGACAAGGGCACGTCAAGAAACTCTTAACAGGTGAGGTGACATTGAGCTGGTAGCTGAAGGACAAGCAGGAAGTTGCCAGGTGGTCCTGAGTTGTGTTCCTAGCCTCTCCCTATGTGTGTGGAGGTCCTTAGGACAAGCCTTTATTTTTCATCACCCTTGCCTGTTTGCAGACAGTCCAGTCAGATGGCCTAAAATCGAAATATCACCCTCCCTCCATTCTCAATTCAGCTGTGTCATTCCCACTTGGAGGCAGCTAGCAGCCTCCTGTGAGTGGGTGTTTTTAATGTTATCTATATCTGTTGGGAGTGACGCAGAGAGCTCATTTTTCCAGATAACCCAGCGTGAGTGTCCTCAGAGTCTTCATTGTGTAAAAGAAGCAACCCCCAGGCGTTCACTCAACAAGCGTTTACTGAGAGCCTCCTGTGTTTACTGCACCTTGCTTATTGCGGGGTGGCGGAGGGGAGGGGTGTGAAAAAAAAGAGTGAGCTATATTCCTTGCCCTCAGTGAGGCTGTAATCTTTCTGGGGACACACATGTGTACACACAGCCCTCTAGTACAATGTAGAACATGGGAAGTGTCACAGAGATGGAAATAAAGAGGAGAAAAGAATTCCTTTTGACATCAGCAAGAAGGTCATTCTCTGTTTTTTAATCTAGAACGTGATTAATTATAAGCCTTGCTTCATGACGCATCGCCGTTATCAGTTGGCCATTATTTCACTGTTATTGCTTCCTCTGTGTGCTGAGTGCTGTGCTAGGTCCCGTAGGAAGCGTACGATCTAGTGGGTAAGAAAATTACAATAAAGTATGTTGAGGGTAATGGTAGAGAACACCTGAGGTGGCATGGGAGCATGTGGCTGAGGATTGAATCTTGTTTCAGGGCACAGGGAGGGCTGCTTGGAAAAAGTACAATTTCAGCTAACAGCTGCATGAAGGAAGGGACGAGACTGTTCCCAAAGGAGACGGTGGCGTGTGGGAGGGTTCAGCGGGCAGCCTGTTGCAGGAGCCACGAGCCGTGCCTGAAACACCCTGCCAAGTGGGAGCGTGGTCAAGAGATGAGGTGGAGACTTGGGCAAGGTTTGCCCTTTATCCTGAGGGCAATGGGAGGCCAGTGGAGGGTGTTTAGCAGGGAAGTGACATGGTCAGATTTTGATCTCATCTGGTTGTGTGAAGAATGAATCAGGGGTTGGGGTGAGGGGAGTGAAGGCAGGGACATGAGTTAGGGGGCTGATCAAGTGAAAGCATGTTTTTTTGGACAAGGAGGTGACACTGGCTGGGGATGGAGATGCTGAGAAGGCCAAGAAGACCCAGCTTGGTGATGAATGGATGTGGGAAATTTGGAAAAATATGATGACCATGTTTCTGGCATGGGTACCTTGATGGAAGGTGGTGCCTTCACTGGATGGAGAGCTCCAGAAGAGGGAAAGGCTTTCAAGAGAAAATGATGAATTCAGTTTTTGACCCATTGAGTTGGAGGTGCCTAAGAAAGAGTCAAGTGGAAATGCCTTGTAGGTGGTGGGACTTTGGAGTCTGGAGACAGGTCTCGGCTGGAGTTTTGGGAGTCATCAGTTTAGAGATGGTGAAAAATGGCAAATGGGTGGGATGACCAAGGGAGAGTGTAGAGTGAGGGATTTTGCAGGGAGAGCACTCTTAGAGGAAAGCTTAAGGCCCAGGAAGAAAGACCTTATGGAGGGGGCGACATTTGGAAAGCAACTTGAGGGAAGGTCAGACTTGGGACACATGTAGAGGGAGGAGGGCTGGGCTGGGACCAATCATGGCAGCCTTGATGCCCAGCTCAGGCGTTTAGGGTGTCCCGGAGGATTTAATACTGTGCTATCTTCCTCCAAGGTGTGCCGGAGGCTGGTTTGGTGGTAGATTGTGGACTAACTTCCTGCTTACGGGAAAGGGCGTTTCTTAGCAGTCCCACCCCACGCAGAGCAGTGGAAGGTGTGTGGGGAGTGGGGAAGGTGAGGCTGCTGGTCCTATTGTTCACACTGTCCCTTGTCTTTCTGCCTTCAGGGGCTGGGGGAGCATTTCCTCTCCCAGGAGCCCCTTGAGGACACACTACAGATGCAGGAAGACGCTGGACAAGGACGGCCAGCTGAAAGGAGGCATCCAGGAGAGACCATGGCTGTAGCCCTGGAAGCCCGGGCCCAGGCCTCCCCGCTACCAGAGCCTGAAGAACTCTTGATTGTCAAGTTGGAGGAGGACTCGTGGAGACCAGACTCCCAACCCCGGGAGAAGGACCATGACCCTGTCCCTGGCCCCGAGGCCTCCCGCCAGCGCTTCAGGCAGTTCCGGTACAGGGATGCGGCGGGACCCCACGAGGCCTTCAGCCAGCTCTGGGCACTCTGCTGTCACTGGCTGAGGCCGGAGATCCGCCTCAAAGAGCAGATACTGGAGTTGCTGGTGCTGGAGCAGTTCCTGACTATCTTACCCAGGGAGGTCCAGGCCTGGGTACAGGCGCGCCACCCTGAGAGTGGCGAGGAGGCAGTGGCCCTGGTGGAGGATTGGCACCGAGAGGCGCGGGCCGCGGGACAGCGGGTGAGGCAAATAGTCTGTTCTCAAAGGAACAGGTCGGGCAAGGTAGTGGGGCTGCAGCTAGGTTGATAATTGCCAAAACCACAATAATAATATTATCAAGCATCTGACATTTATTGAACAGTACCATGTACCAGGCACTGTACTAAGTGCTTTCCATGTATTAACTCATTTAATCCTGTCACCAGTTAAATGAGATAGATACCGTTAGCCTAATTTTACCCATGAGGAGACTGAAGCAAGGGAGAGAGAAAGGTAGTTGGCTCAAGGTCACTGGCTACTAGATGGTAGAGGCAGGATTTGAATTCAGGCAGTCTGATTCTGAAGCCAGGATTTGTAACCACTGCTCTAAGCCGCCTCTCAGTACCATATTCACAGTACATTTAATTTGTATTGTGTTTTATACTTAACAGAATCTTTTTACATATGTGATCGCTTTGGATGCCTACAGCAGTAATGTAGGTAGACAGAAATACAGACCATGTTTATGTTAGGCTTCACTCTGGGTGCTGTGCCTTCTATGGATGTGGACAAATGTGTAACGGCCTGTGTCCACCATTATAGTATTGTACAGAATAGTTTCACTGCCCTAAAAATCGTCTGTGCTCCACCTCTTCATCCCTCCTTTCCCCCTAATTTCTGGCAACCACAAAGCCACAGATCTTTTTACTATCTTCATAGTTTTGCCTTTTCCAGAATGTCATATAGTTGGACTCATACAGTGTATAGCCTTTTCAGATTGGCTTTTTTCAATTTGTAATGTGCGTTAAGGTTCCTCCATGCCTTTTCATGGCCTGATAGCTCATTTCTTCTCAGTGCTGAATAATATTCCATTGTCTGGATGTACCGTGGTTTATTTGTCTATTCACCTACTCAAGGACCTCTTGGTTGCTTCCAAGTTTTGGCAGTTGTGAATAAAGTGGCTGTACACATCCATGTGCAGGTTTTAGTGTGGTGCACAGGCATTTTTGATGGATTTTTTTTTTTTTATTGAAGTACAGTTGATTTACAATGTTGTGTTAATTTCTGCTCTACAGCAAAGTGACTCAGTTATACATATATATACATTCTTTTTTATATTATTTTCCATTATGGTTTATCACAGGATACTGAATATAGTTCCCTGTGCTATACCATAGGACCTTGTTGTTTTTCCATTCTATATATAATAGTCTGCATCTGCTGACCCCAAACTCCCAATCCATCTCTCCCCTGACCCCCCTCCCTTTGGCAACCACAAGTCTGTTCTTTATGTCTGTGAGTCTGTTTCTGCTTCATAGATAGGTTCATTTATGTCATATTTTAGATTCCATATATAAGTAATATAGTATGGTATTTGTCTCTTTCTGACTTACTTCACTTAGTGTGATAATCTCTAGTTGCATCCATGTTGCTGCAGATGGCATTATTTCATTCTTTTTTATGGCTGAGTAGTATTCCATTGTATATAAGTACCACATTTGATGGATTCTTAATTCACCTTACCCCAACCAATATCCTACTGAATTTTTGCCTCCTGATTGTCACTTGAATCTACTTCTTTCTGTGTCTACAATGACCATCCATAGAATGAGAATCTTTGCTTAGGTGTAGTAGTAGTTGGAGGAGCTAGGGCTGGGAGTGAGGATTATTGTTGAGTCTAGTCCACAGTACTTCTGTGGGTTATAAGATTGTAACTATAACAAAGTTATTTTTATCTTGAACACAAAGTTATTATTTTCTTAAAATGTTGATAAACAGGTGTTTTCTCTCTGTGAACCACACAGGACATTGTTGGGTCCCCTCACTGGGAATGGCTTTTGATGATCATGGCCCATTCTTATATATCTTCTCAAAGATAAAGTTCCTCTCTGTGAGAGCGGATTTGAGTTCTCAGATTGGCCAAAAGATTTTTGGAGTGAAGTTTGGCAAACTCAATAATAAAGTTTGATGAAGATGGATATTATTTTGGGTAAAAATAATAAGGTTCAGGGCAATGTATATATATATAGTTGCTATCTTTTGTGTAAAAATGGGGAAAATAAGAAAATATATTTACAGTTGTGTGTATATAAAGAAACTTGAAAGGATGCAGAAGAACCGTGTTTACCTGTGGTGAGGAGTCCAGGAAGATACTGGGCAGGTGGAATGGAGACAGGTGGGGATGGGGTATTTTCACTGATTATATCCTTGTGTATATTTTCTATTTTTGAACGATGTGAGTATTGAAAATGCCTATTGAAAAAATTGTAATACTTTTTTTAAAGTTAGGTGTTTCTGTGACACAATGAGATTGTTCTATTGTTGGGGCTTTAGGGCCAGGAAATAACATCTCAACCACTACCTCTGAATTTGGAACCAATTGAGAGAGAGATAAGAAATTAGCTTTATGATTGATAGAGCTGAATTGGGTAATGTTATCTCTTAATTGAGTATTTCCTTTTATTATATGTATATTCTCCATATCTCTGAGTACTTTTTTGCCTAAACTTCTACATTGAAATTAAAATTGCCACTTCTGTTTTCTTTTTGAGTTACAGTGCCTTATCCCTGCGTATCTTTCTGTTTTGAGATCAGATGTGCCTTTCTGAAACAGCACATTCTTTCATTTCATTTTAAGATTCCATCAACAATTCTTTGAATTTTCTTTGCCTTTCAGCAGGAATATTTAGAGCAATTACATTTAGAGTTATAGTTGTATCTGCTTTTATGCTTCCTTTTGCCTTTTAACATATACCTGGTTAACTTTTATCTTTATTTTAATGTCACAAAAATTTTACATAATTTATCTTGTTATGATTCAAAAATGTTTTGAGTAATAGTGGCCTCATTTAGACACTTGCATAGCCTTTCTGTGTTGAATAGAAGGTACTCATTTGGTGGTATAAATGCTGGTATGTTTACTGAAATTAGTCTGATGGCTTTGTCGTCAAACGTTAAGCCATCTTTGGTTTTTAAAAAGAGCCTGTTAACCTCTGAACCACAGCTGTACTCAAAAGAACATGCCCTGCCCTACCAGTTATTGAACTTACGGTTGGGAATTTTGGCTGTCTGTGTGTAGGAACTGGAACTGTGTGCAGAAGAGACCAGGTCCTTAAAGACAGTGAAGGAATCTCAGAGCTTCCAGCTGTGGACAGCAGATCACTGGCCCGAGGGACAGTCCCAGAAGCAGTGGGTGAAGAATCCATGTCCTGACCTTCCCCAGCGTCTAGACACCAAGATGGCACTACAGCCCTTGAAAGAGAGTGGTGAGTACCAAGAGTCAGGGACAGTAGTGTCTGATGGACACCCTGAGAAGTAAGAAGATGAAGCTCCCAATGGTGTTAGCATACCCCACTGTAGCTGAATCACGTAGCAGGTTCAGGCTGGGCCTGGGGCAGGCTGGTGATCGTAGGAGTTCAGGGCTGACATCTCACACATGGCAGCTTAGGAGCTAGATACTCTAGAAGGAAAGAAAGTGGAAGTCTGCGCTGGCTACAGGAATAGTCTCAGTTTGATCCAAGCAAGGGTTTAGGAAAGCTGGACCTGAGAGGGAGGTGGTGTTTTGAGAACCAGAGCTTGGGTTTCAGAGATATTTTCTCCTCCTCAGCTGTCCTCACTCCCCGAGTCCCTACTCTACCAAAGATGGGAAGCGTTGGAGATTGGGAGGTGACAGTGGAGTCTCAGGTAAGCTGCTGTTTGTTCCTCCTTTCCTGTCATTACTTCTCCTGTGCCCTTGCCCTGCTCCTCTCTTCTCTCTCTGCCCTGCTGTCGGGTGCAGGGTGCGAGCCTCTGCCCCTCATCCCCCGTCCACTGGGCCTCTCCTGGGTCAAGCTGCTCCTTAGGATGCTAGCCTCACACATGGTGTCGCTGTGTCCATTATATTTCCTGGGGCCTGGTGGGACTCCCAGGCTGTTTTGAAGGGTCAGTGACATTTGACGTCCTTCTGTTGTACATCCCGCAGGAAGCCCTGGGTCCCGTCAGACACGCTGAGAAGGAGTTCTGCAAGGACCCCCCAGGAGACAGCTGTGGGAACGGCCTGCCCCTGGGTAAGGAAACAGTGCCCTCTGGATAAGATACGCTCGGGTTTCCAGTACACTCAGTTCCCAAGGAGTGTTTCATCACTCCCTAAGACTCATGGCTCTGTGAAGTCTCTGGAATTTCAGACCTAGGGGGAAGACGTGCTCTTTGTGGCCAGCACTGTGGCAGCAGGGACGGGGTGTGGGGCGTGGTTTTCTGGGCCGGCAGGCTGGCTGCCAAGAGCCTGCCCTCTCAGCGCTCATTATCTTTTATTTCCTTAGTACATTCACCACCGTCCCAGGGCTGCGCCCAGCCTGCTGGCCCAGAAACCCAGTCTTTTCAGCATCAAACAAGGTCCATCTCTCGGGGCAGAGTCAAGTGAACTAAGCCCAGGAGACTGACGTGTTTAAACCACAATGAGAAATAAATATCACAGGGCTCAAAATACTTGAAGCCCTTATGACCAGCACAGACCCCTTTCTCTTTAGGCACATTTTCACAGGAAGTCAAACAATAATGAACATTTCCCCATGGAGCCTGGGATCAGTAAGAGGAGAGTTAGACGTGAGAGTGGGATAAGGTGGAGAGACAGTGGCAGGTCTGACTCACGGCAGTAAAGTAAGACACTAGGAGCTGTTGGCTACTTGCTGGGCACTGTATCCTTTTTACACATGATGAAAAGTGTGCCCTTTTTACACATGATATCTGGGGAAAATAGTGTTCAAAGGAACAACCTTTGGGAAATGCTGAACTACAGAATCCTTAAGCCTCTTTTAGCTCTAAACTCTTTCATCTAGTTTTCTTCAAATATCTATTTTAATTAAAGCCTTCCTATTTGCTGTGGTTGGGAGCTATTTGGACATTTGTCCTTTAAACACAGCTAAGTGTTTTGAGAAATATCGAAATTTATTTTCTCACAGTATTGGAAGTCCAGAGGAGGGTATGCTCCAACCACAGTACATATTGGCTCAGCAACTTCACAGCGGACCTGGGTTCTTTCTTTCTGTCTGCTCTGCCATTCTTTGTGTCAGCTTCATATTAAAGGTATTTTTTGTCATAGGCAGAAGGTGGATGCCAATGGCATTTGAGACCTCAAGTTCCTAGCAAGAGAGACTCACACCACACATAACCTTTCCTCCAACTGTTAAATTTATTCTGATTTGACTAATTTAGGGCATGTGCCCATCTGTGAACCAGTAACAGTGACTCTTTTGCATGATGTATTTCATAACACCAACCAAAAAGCAAATGAACAAAGCATACAGGTCAATATATTTCTGATGAGATTACCTCTAGTTACCTCTCCCTTTCTTTCCAGACTTCTTAAGGGATTAGCTTGGGAATTTCTCTTTAGTTTCTTGCAGGCAAATGTTTCAAGGACTTCTTAGACAAACGCCTTGCTCAACAGATCATTTCTACTTAATCATGTCTCTTCTTCCTTTTGTATAGGAGTTCCAGTTTCAAAACCAACCATCATCTCCCAGCAAGAGCAAGGACCAGAATTTTGGGGTCCAAGATTTGTAAATTCTGGACAAAAGAACCCTGAAGATTACAGCTGGGATACTGAGCAGACAAAACCAGCTCAGGCATTGGCCTGGAGGGATTCCAAGGCCTGGGAAGAACGATATCAGTGGGACGTGGAGGATGTGAAAGTATCAGGTGTGCACTGGAGCTATGAGGAGACTAAGACTTTCCTGGCAATTTTGAGTGAGTCTCCTTTTTCTGAAAAACTCCGGACTTGTCACCAGAACCGCCAGGTGTACCGGGCCATTGCAGAGAGGCTGAGGGCACAGGGCTTCCTGCGGACCCTGGAGCAGTGTCGCTACAGAGTCAAAAATCTCCTACGGAATTACCGGAAAGCCAAGAGCAGCCACCCACCGGGGACCTGCCCCTTCTATGAGGAGCTGGAGGCCCTGGTGAGGGCTCGGACGGCCATCAGAGCCTCAGATGGCCCAGGAGAGGCTGTGGCTCTCCCCAGGCTGGGGGACAGTGACATGGAGGTGGATGAGCAGGAGGAAGGGGGCTGGGAGCCTGAGGAAACAACGGACGACTGTAATGGTGATGACAGTCACCTGGCCACTGAAGAGTTCGTCCACAGACCCAGGATTCCAGGGGGCCCAGCTCTGCTCCAGAGTCGTATTGGTAAGAACATTGGGGCTTAATCGGATCCAGATTCCAACCCTCTCACCAACCAAACCTCTGCTCTGTAGTTCAGGGCACAGTCTGGAGTGATGCTGCTAGAGTAGGTCATCCTCAAGCTCCTGTTCTCTCTCCTATGATCAGTTCTGCTTGTTTGAGTTTTCTTAGTTATAGAAGCAAACACTTAAATTTTTTTTTAAATTTTTTTACAATTTTTAAAGGTTACTTTCCATTTAAAGTTATTACAAAATTATTGGCTATATTCCCCATGTTGTGCAATACATCCTTGAGCTTATCTTACGCCTAATAGTTCGTACCTCCCATTCCCCACCCCTATATTTGCCCCTCCCCACTGGTAACTACTAGTTTGCTCTCTTATATCTGTGAGTCTGCTTCTTTTTTGTTATATTCACCAGTTTGTTCTATTTTTTAGATTCCACATATAAGTGATAACATACAGTATTTATCTTTCTCTGTCTGAACTTATTTCACTTAGCATAATGCTCTCCAAATCCATTCACGTTGCTGCAAATGGCAAAATTTTGTTCATTTTTATGGCTGAATAGTATTCCATTGTATATATATATTCCACATCTTCTTTACCCATTCATCTGTTGACAGACATTTAGGTCGTTTCCATGTCTTTGCAATTATAAATAGTTCTGCTATGAGTATTGGGGTGTATGTATCTTTTCAAATTAGTTTCTTTGTTTTTTTGGATATATACCCAGGAGTGGAATTGCTGGGTCACATGGTAGTTCTATTTTTAGTTTTTTGAGACACCTCCATACTGTTTTCCACAGTGGCTGCACCAATCTACATTCCCACAAACAGTGTACACTAGGGTTCCCTTATTTCCACATCCTCGCCAATATTTGTTATTTGTAGACTATTTGATACCAGCCATTCTGACAGGTGTGAGGTGATATCTCATTATACCTTTGATTTGCATTTCCCTGATGATTAGCGATATTGAGCATCTTTTCATGTGCATGTTGGCCACCTGCATTTCTTCTTTGGAAAAATGTCTATTCAGTTCTTCTGCACATTTTTTAAATTGTTTGCTATTTTGACCTATGCTTTTTTGTATATGTTGGATATTAATCCCTTATTGGTCATATCATTTGCAAATATTTTCTCGCATTCAGTAGTTTGTCTTTTCCTTTTGTTAGTGGTTTACTTTGCTGTGCAAAAAGAAGCAAACACTTTTAAAACCTTAAGCGACCTTAAAGAGCTAATTCAGTATTTCCCAGAGTGTGTCACTGGTAGTATGGGGATGATCATAAGTGTTACCTGAGTGAACTTTTAATTTTAATGTGTATGAGCATATCAACAGGTGATTTCACAAATAGTAAATTTAGGCAAAGAAAGATGTTGAGTGAAATATTTAATAGATAGAGCAGAAATCATGACAGTATATACTTGAACAACTGATGCTAGGGAAACACCCAGTCCCTGTAAAACTGGAAATACAGAAGCCCAAGCTGTGAAGTGTCAAGACCAGAGCCCAGGGATCCCACCTCCGATTTTATTTGGTTTTCCCTCCACGATGCTGCCTCCCTGGCTGCATCATTTAGATGCAGAGGAAATGAAAATAGACCACCTCCTTTTCCTTCTTCCACAAAAGAGGAAAGGGATCTCAGTTGGACTCTATTGTAAGATTATCTGGAGTCCACTTATGTCTTTAGGGATTCTCAGTTCCCATGTTTGTTAAAAAGGCAATTCATAAAGTAAGTAGAGAGTAAACTTATACAAGCCTCTTAGATAGCCTAATCCACGAGCGGGCAGAAAACAGAAGCAAGAAGAACTACAGTCCTTCAGCCTGTGGAACAAAGACCACATTCATAGAAAGATAGACAAGATGAAAAGACAGAGGGTTATGTACCAGATGAAGGAACCAGATAAAACCCGAGAAAAACAACTAAATGAAGTGGAAATGGGCAACCTTCCAGAAAAAGAATTCATACTAATGATAGTGAAGATGATCCAGGACCTCAGAAAAAGAATGGAGGCAAAGATTGAGAAGATGCAAGAAATGTTTAACAAAGACCTAGAAGAATTAAAGAACAAACAAACAGAGATGAACAATACAAAAACTGAAATGAAAAATACACTAGGAGGAACCAGTAGCAGAATAACTGAGGCAGAAGAACGGATAAGTGACTTGGAAGACAGAGTGGTGGAATTCACTGCTGTGGAACAGAATAAAGAAAAAAGAATGAAAAGAAATGAAACAGCCTAAGAGACCTCTGGGACATTAAACACAACAACATTCACATTATAGGGGTCCCAGAAGGAGAAGAGAGAGAGAAAGGACCCGAGAAAATATTTGAAGAGATTATACTCAAAAACTTCCCTAACATGGGAAGGGAAATAGCCCTCCAAGTCTAGGAAACACAGAGAGTCCCATACAGGATAAACCCAAGGAGAAACACGCCAAGACACATAGTAATCAAATTTGCAAAAATTAAAGACAAAAATTATTGAAAGCAGCAAGGGAAAAACGACAAATAACATACAAGGGAACTCCCATAAAGTTAACAGCTGATTTCTCAGCAGAAACTCTACAAGCCAGAAGGGAGTGGCATGACATTCTTAAAGTGATGAAAGGGAAGAACTTAGAACCAAGATTACTCTACCTGGCAAGGATCTCATTCAGATTCGATGGAGAAATCAAAAGCTTTACAGACAAGCAAAAGCTAAGAATCAAAAGCTTTACAGACAAGTGAAAGCTAAGAGAATTCAGCACCACCAAACCAGCTCTACAACAAATGCTAAATGAACTTCTCTAAGTGGGAAACACAAGAGAAGAAAAGGGCCTATAAAAACAAACCCCAAACAATTATGAAAATGGTAATAGGAACATACATATCGATAATTACCTTAAGCGTGAATGGATTAAATGCTCCCACCAAAAGACACAGGCTCGCTGAATGGATACAAAAACAAGACCCATATACATGCTGTCTACCAATGACCCATTTCAGACCTAGGGACACATACAGACTGAAAGTGAGGGGATGGGAAAAAGATATTCCATGCAAATGGAAATCCAAAGAAAGCTGGAGTGGCAATACTCGTATCAGACAAAATAGACTAAAGTAAAGAATGTTACAAGAGACAAAGAAGGACACTACATAATGATCAAGGGATCAATCCAAGAAGAAGATATAAAAATTATAAATATAAATGCACCCAACATTGGAACACCTCAATACATAAGGTAACTGCTAACAGCTATAAAACAGGAAATTGACAATAACACAATAACAGTGGGGGAATTTAACACCTCACTTACACCAATGGACAGATCATCCAAACAAAAAATTAATAAGGAAACAAGAGCTTTAAATGACACAATAGACCAGATAGATTTAATTGATATTAATAGGACATTGCATCCAAAACCAGGAGATTACACTTTCTTCTCAAGTGCACATGGAACATTCTCCAGGATTGATCACATCTTGGGTCACAAATCAAGCCTCAGTAAATGTAAGAAAATTGAAATCATATCAGGCATCTTTTCTGACCACAACGTTATGAGATCAGAAATCAATTAAGGGAAATAAACATAAAAAACACAAATGGATGAAGGCTAAACAATACGTTACTAAATAACCAAGAAATCAAAGAGGAAATCAAAAAATACCTAGAAACAAATGACAATGAAAATACGACAATCCAAAACCTATGTGATGCAGCAAAAGCAGTTCTAAGAGGGAAGTTTATAGCAATACAATCCTACCTCAAGAGTCAGCAAACATCTCAAATAAACAATCTAACCTTCCACCTAAAGAACTAGAGAAAGAAGAACAAACAAAACCCAAAGTTAGCAGAAGGAAAGAAATCATAAAGATCAGAACAGAAATAAATGAAATAGAAACCAAGAAAACAATAGCAAAGATCAATAAAACTAAAAGCTGGTTCTTTGAGAAGAAAAACAAAATTGATAAACCATTAGTCAGACTCATCAAGAAAAAGAGCGAGAGGACTCAAATCATTAAAATTAGAAATGAAAAAAGAGGAGTTACAACAGACACCGCAGAAATACAAAGCATCCTAAGAGATTACTACAAGCAACTCTATGCCAATAAAATGGACAACCTGGAAGAAATGGACAAAATTCTTAGAAGGGTATAACCTTCCAAGACTGAACCAGGAAGAAATAGAAAATATGAACAGACCAATCACAAGTAATGAAATTAAACCTGTTATTAAAAACCTTACAACAAACAAAAGTCCAGGACCAGATGGCTTCACAGGTGAATTCTGTCAAACATTTAGAGAATAGCTAACACCCATCCTTCTCAAACTCTTCCAAAAAATTGCAGAGGAAGGAACACTCCCAAACTCATTCTATGAGGCCACCATCACCCTGATACCCAAACCAGAGAAAGATATCACAAATAAAGAAAATTACAGACCAAAATCACTGATGAATATAGATGCAAAAATCCTCAACTAGCAAACAGAATACTAGCAAACAGAATCCAACAACACATTAAAAGGATCATACACCATGATCAAGTGGGATTTATCCCAGGGATGCATGGATTCTTCAATATATGCAAATCAATGTGATACACCACATTAACAAATTGAAAAAGAAAAACCGTATGATCATCTTAATAGATGCAGAAAAAGCTTTTGACAAAATTCAACACCGATTTATAATAAAAATTCTCCAGAAAGTGGGCATAGAGGGAACCTACCTCAACATAATAAAGGCCATATACGACAAACCCACAGCAAACGTCATTCTCAATGGTGAAAAACTGAAACCATTTCCTCTAAGATCAGGAACAAGACAAGGATATCCACTCTCACCACTATTCAACATAGTTTTGGAAGTCCTAGCCATTGCAGTCAGAGAAGAAAAAGAAATAAAAGGAATACAAATTGGAAAAGAAGAAGTAAAACTGTCACTGTTTGCAGATGACATGATACTATACATAAAGAATCCTAAAGATGCCACCAGAAAACTACTAGAGCTAATCAACGAATTGGTAAAGTCACAGGATACAAAATTAATGCAGAAAAATCTCTTGCATTCCTGTACACTAATGATGAAAAATGTGAAAGAGAAATTAAGGAAGCACTCCCATTTACAATTGTAACAAAAAGAATAAAATACCTAGGAATAAACCTACCTAGGGAGACAAAAGACCTGTATACAGAAAACTATAAGACACTGTTGAAAGAAATTAAAGATGATACAAACAGACGGAGAGATATGCCATGTTCTTGGATTGGAAGAATCAGTATTGTGAAAATGACTATACTACTCAAATCAATCTACAGATTCAATGCAATCCCTATCAAATTACCAAGGGCATTTTTTACAGAACTAGAACAAAAACTCTTAAAATTTGTATGGAGACACAAAAGACCCTGAATAGCCAAAGCGGTCTTGGAGGAAAAAAAACGGAGCTGGAGGAATCAGGCTCTTGGACTTCAGACTATACAACAAAGCTACAGTAATCAAGACAATATGGTACTGGCACAAAAAACAGAAATATAGATCAATAGAACAGGATAGAAAGCCCAGGGATAAAACCATGCACCTGTGGTCAACTAAAATATGACAAAGGAGGCAAGGGTATACAATGGCGAAAAGACAGTCTTTTCAATGAGTGGTGCTGGGAAAAGTGTACAGCTACATGTAAAAGAATGAAATTAGAACACTCCCTAACACCATACACAAAAATAAACTCAATATGGATTAGAGACCTAAATGTAAGACCGGACACTATAAAACTCTTAGAGGAAAGCATAGGAAGAACACTCTTTGACATAAATCACAGCAAGATCTTTTTTCATCCACCTCCTAGAATAATGGAAATAAAACCAAAAATAGACAGATGGGACCTAATGAAAGTTAAAAGTTTTTGCAAAGCAAAGGATACTACATACAAGATGAAAAGACAGCCCTCAGAATGGGAGAAAATATTTGCAAATGAATCAATGGACAAAGGATTAATCTCCAAAATATATAAACAGCTCATTCAGCTCAATATTACAAAAACAAACAACCCAATCCAAAAATGGGCAGAAGATCTAAATAGACATTTCTCCAAAGAAGACATACAGATGGCCAAGAAGCACAGGAAAAGCTGCTCAGCATCACTGATTATTAGGGAAATGCAAATCAAAACTACAATGAGGTATCACCTCACACCAGTTAGAATGGGCATCATCAGAAAATCTACAAACAACAAATGCTGGAGAGGGTATGGAGAAAAGGGAACCCTCTTGCCCTGTTGGTGGGAATATAAATTGATACAGCCACTATGGAGAACAGTATGGAGGTTCCTTAAAAAACTAAAAATGGAATTACCATATGACCCAGCAGTCCCACTACTGGGCATATACCCAGAGAAAACCATAATTCAAAAAGACACATGCACCCCAATGTTCATTGCAACACTATTTACAATAGCCAGGACATGGAAGCAACCTAAATGCCCATCTACAGATGAAGAAGATGTGGTACATATATACAATGGAATATTACTCAACCATAAAAAGGAATGAAATTGGGTCATTTGTAGAAATATGGATGGATCTAGAGACTGTCATACAGAGTGAAGTAAGTCAGAAAGAGAAAAACAAATATGGTATATTAATGCATATATGTGGAACCTAGAAAAATGGTACAGATGAACTGGTTTGCAGGGCAGAAATTGAGACGCAGATGCAGGGAACAAACGTATGGACACGAAGAGGGGAAAGTGGTGGTGTTGGGGGGTGGTGGTGGGATGAATTGGGAGATTGGGATTGACATGTATACACTAATATGTATAAAATGGATAACTAATAAGAATCTGGTGTATAAAAAAATAAATAAAATTTTTAAAAACCAAAAAAACCCCCAATAAATAAATAAATAAAGTAGAGCACATGTATTGAATGGGTACAGAGACAGTGTCTTGTATCTCAGTTACAGGCCTTTCCCTGAACCAATCAGCTGAAGCCAGGAACGTGGGTCAACTGGTATAATATGGCCACTTAAATCCTCCCCTTTAGCCAAGACTCTTAAATGTTAATAGAGTCTCTTAGAAGGGGGTGGGGATGGGAAGCCCTGGCACAGCCTTGAGAAACAAGGGTATATTCTTTGCTGGTGTGCCAGGCACCTGGACGATTTCCAAAGTGCCTAGGTGTTTAGCAGGGCAGGTGACCCCAATCCCCGATGACCTAGGCAAATCTCATCAAGTCTCTCAATTCTGAACTCTTCACTCCTGACAGCAGGTGTGCACTGGGGCTACGAGGAGACCAAGGCCTTCCTGACCATTCTCAGTGAGTCCCCATTCTCTGAGAAGCTTCGCACTTGTCACCAGAACAGCCAGGTGTACCGGGCCATTGCAGAGCGGCTGTGTGCACAGGGCTTCCTGCGGACCCTGGAGCAGTGTCGCTACAGATTCAAAAACCTCCTTCGAAGCTACCGAAAAGCCAAGAGCAGCCACCCACCTGGGACCTGCCCCTTCTATGAGGAGCTGGACTCGCTGATGAGGGCTCGGACTGCGGTTAGAGACATGGGGGCCAGCAAGGAGGCAGTGGGTCTTCCTACTTCTGGAGAGAGTGGTACCCAGGTTGTCAACCAGGAGGCCTGGGATGAAATGGCAGGTGAAGATGCCATCAGATCTCCAACCCCAGGTCCTAAAACCCCAGACACTGGTAAGCTTGGAGTAATTAGATGTCCACAAAATCTGCAAGCATGCAGAGAGAGTGTGGAAGCCAGGCACATTTCTTTTCTCTGAACTAAAAGAGAGAATGAAATTGAATAAGTTAAGGATTTGTGCTTCGCTGAGATTATCCAGTCTCTAGCTTAGTGTAATCCCCTAAATAAGAAAAGTAGTCAGTCTAGATTTTACTTGGATTCATCTGGGAAGTTATAGAGTTTATTCAATCTCATATGACATAGGCCGTACTGAATGTACCAGAAGAAAGTGTTCATTGTTCAGTAGTGGGATAGGGTAGCTGGCCAGGGAGACTGACAGCTGGCTGCTTGGGCTGGGGCTTACGGCTCCCTTGGTGGAGTTAGCATGTCCCAAACTCTGTTCCTAAGCTTTACAGGTCAGAAATGCATGTGTGCGCTGAAACTTGATCATTTTCATGTTAGTCACATTTATAAGCTGTGAGATATAAAATATAAGTACAAATTCATGTTAGCCAAATTCACAAGACACAAGATCCATATGTATAGATAGACACTAACTAATGAATGCATTTCTGTCCATTCTTTCAGGTTTTGAGATGAGGCATGAGGATGAAGACCAGATTTCAGAGCAAGACATCTTTGAAGATTTGCCTGGAGCCTTATCAAAGTGTACTGCAGAGGATGATTGCTACCCTCATGATTGGGGGGAAGACAGTGAAAATGAAAACGAAGGTAAAGGGCAGTGGGGAAATCCATCCCAGGATCAGTGGGAAGAATGTTCTTCTGAAGAGGACTTAGAAAAACTCATCGATCATCAAGGCCTGTACCTTGCAGAGAAACCCTTCAAGTGTGACACGTGCGTGAAAAGGTTCAGCCGGAATTCGCAGTTAATCGCCCACCAGCGGATACACACAGGTGAGAGGCCCTACAAATGCCTTGAATGTGGGAAAAGCTTTAGTGACCGCTCCAACTTCAATACCCATCAGAGAATCCACACTGGAGAGAAGCCCTACAAATGCCTTGAATGTGGGAAAAGCTTTAGTGACCACTCCAATCTCATCACCCACCAGAGAACGCACACGAGGGTGAAACCCTATAAATGTGGGGAATGTTGGGAAGGCTTCACCCAGAGCTCAAACCTTCTGAAACATCAGAGAATCCACTTGGGAGGAAATCCTGATCACTGTGGTGAGCCTGGGAAAAACTCTGGCCAGAGCCCATCCTTTAGTGCTCACTGGAGGAACTCAGCAGAGGAGACATCTCTGGAACAAACTCAGAGTGCCAGTAAGAACTTGAATTCTCCTGGACTGCAAAGCACCAACTCAGGGGATAAACTTTATCAGTGTTCCGAATGTGGAAGAAGCTTCTCCAAGAGTTCTGCCCTCATCAGTCACCAAAGAATCCACACGGGAGAGA
Source organism: Tursiops truncatus (assembly GCF_011762595.2). Classification (NCBI taxonomy): domain Eukaryota; kingdom Metazoa; phylum Chordata; class Mammalia; order Artiodactyla; family Delphinidae; genus Tursiops; species Tursiops truncatus. The sequence continues at coordinate 157,520,843 of NC_047034.1, read as the reverse complement.
AACCATATGGATGTGCCGAATGTGGGAAAAGCTTCAGTAAGAGCTCCACTCTGGCCAACCACCAGCGAACCCACACTGGGGAGAAGCCGTATGAGTGTGCGGACTGTGGGAAATGCTTCGGGGAGCGTTCCAAGCTCATCACACACCAGAGGGTGCACACAGGAGAGAAGCCCTACAGATGCCTCGAGTGTGGGAAGTTCTTCCGTGACCGTTCCAACCTCATTACCCACCAGAGAATCCACACAGGAGAGAAACCTTATAAGTGCAGAGAGTGTGGGAAATGCTTTAACCAGAGCTCCAGTCTTATTATTCACCAGAGAATCCACACCGGGGAGAAACCCTACAAGTGTATGGAGTGTGGCAAAGATTTCAACAACAGCTCCCACTTCAGTGCCCACAGGAGAACCCATGCAGGAGGGAAGGTGTCATAGGAGACAAAAGAGAAAAACGTATATTTAAATCTCCCAAGATCCTAAGATGTATGCTAGAAAGAAACTGTCCCAATTTTTAAGATTAGCGTGTACCTGGGGAACTTACCTTGGTACAGTCCAGGTAATTCGGAAGTGAATTACAAATGCTAACGATCCAGATTTGAAGGCACTTTTCTTAAGTGTAATGTGTTTTTTCTCCTGCAAAAAAACCCACACAATCCTCAGGCTGCCCTTATATTTGCTGTCATGTAAGAGCTTTATCAGTGTTTGAGCCAGACTGGTAACTGAGGGGATTAGAGGTAAATCAGTGATCCTGAGCAGTGATTCTAGACCTTGCTGTGCCTTCACACCGTCCACATGTACACACGCCCCATCAGTGTGCATTGGCAAATTCTCATACGTGGCCATTTTCCGTTGGGGCGTAACCTCCTGGGAGAACTTTGAGACTCTCCAGTGATGGGGGCATAATTGAGAATCAGTGGCCTAGAGCAGCCACCATGAGCTTATCAAAGGGTTGAAACAACAGTGACATCATTACTAGATCATTACTAATAATAGCAAAAGTAGCCAGCATCTATCGAGCTCTTCAGCAGGCTCTGTGCTGAGCACTTTGTATACATCATCTCCTTTACTCCTCACAGCAGCCCCAGGAGGTACTAATATTTTCCCCATTTCCCAGAAGAGAGAAGTGACTTGCTTGGGTCACACATCTGAAAATGGCAGAGGCAGGATTCAACCAGCTCTGTCTCTAGGGCCTGAGGTGCTTTCACTGCTTCACTGAATCCCCTTTCACATTGGGGCAGGTAACTCAGGTGCCAAAGCACTTTGTAGACCACATTTTCTGTTAAAATTCCCTATGAGTTCTGTTTTTAACATATATGGACATTGAGAATCCCAGAAGATTGAAGGACTAGGGATGTTCACAGTTGGCAATGTGCTTTGAGCAAGGCTGAACTCATCAAAGCACTTGATGTGAATTTCCATCTTCACAATAATATGGGTGAGAGACAGAGGTGAGTTGAGATTGGGAACAATAATGTAGCCAAAGTGATGTTTCTTCCAATGAGATACAGTTTGGCTAAGGAAATGGGGTTTTTAAGAATTTCCCTTATTCTCAGGGGGTCAGCCCTGCTTCCTGTTAGACTTGGCTGGGTCGTAGGTTGACCCTTAAGAAACCTGGGCTTGCTGGCCAGTGCTCACTCACCCTGGTGTGTTGGCCCCCTGGCCCTTTCCCTCCAGGCACAGCAGAAGCTTTGCGCCAAGGCTGAGGCAGAAGTGGGGTGGAAGGGGTGGTGTGTGTGGAGTGCCGCGGAGGGGGCTTTGAAGGCTGTTGCTTAATCCAGGTTCATGGTGCACTCTTACTCTGAGCCATCTTGGCCCAGACCTACCCAGTGCTGTCGAAATGTTGGCCGTAAAGACCTGCGTCCAGCTCCAACAGGCTCAATCAGAAAGGTTCACACAGGATGGTTTCCTAGTTCGCAGCGCTTTGGCCTCCAGGATTTCTCCTCAGGAGGGTTAAACAATGTTGGCCAAGGACTATGGTTTCCAAAGGATTTTAAAGGAGCATCCCTCTCCTGACATCCGCCTATGATACTGGGAATGCCGTTCATACCCTGGCTCGTTCATCAACTTGGGAAGTACTATTAGATAGTAGATGTGAGGGAACCTTGAAGAGTGGAACTCTGCATGTGAAGCAGTCAGTGGGGAGATTGGCGCTCCCACCGATGTTATCACACCTTAGTCCCTTCCTTGGCTTCCCAAGAACCTGCTTACCTCGGATCACTGCCTGTCACCCCCTTCCTGGTTTACCTCTTCTGGCTCACCTTACCTCTGAGGAGCAGGGCCCGTGAGTGAGCCCTGGCTTTCAACCACCAGGTGTCAGTAACTGCAACAGTAGGATGGTGGGTAGGGAACCACCTGAGCCAAGAGGAAGGATCCTGGAGGAAGGGAAGGGAGGTCCAGGGAAAGACCAAGTGGTATGAAATAGCATGGCTTCAGGGTGGGGCTGGGACCATAACTTCTTAGCTCTATTGGGGTGTAAATGGGAGATGAGGAGTGTTAGCTCAGATTAGAAGGGTGCGGGGGTGGGTCATGGAGGACGCGTGGCTGCTGAGGGGGACATGGTCAGATGCGCGGTGTTGAAACCTAATAGCTGAACAGAACCTGGCTATGCTGCAGTTAGGACAGCCTGTTGGGACACTGTTGCAATATTCCAGGTAAACGTGAGGGTCCGAACTAGAGCAGGGGTAACGTTGAAGAGGAGGGGATGATTCGAGAGGTTGCACAGGTAGAATTGAGGACAGCAGAGGAGAGCCAGGATGCCTGGGTGGCTGGTGGAGCCTGCTGTCATTCAGAACTGGGATCACAGGAGGAGGTGGAGATAGGGCAGGAGGGCAGAAGATCAGAAGTTTAATTTGGGCCATTTTGGTTAGGGACATCCAAGAGGCGATACACTACGAAGGAGGCATTTGGATATCTGGGCCTGAAGCTGCGGGGAGGTTAGGACTAGACAGTTATCTGTATGCTTGGGAGTTACCTTCATGTTCAAGTCACAGAAAGGCTGGGCCCGGGACAGAACTGGAGAAGCACTACGTGTAGAGGAAGATGCCCCTCAGAGGAGATCTAGACTACCCCCCAGTCCCACCACCTCCTGCGCACTCCAGCCAACTTTCGGACACTGCCTCAATCGCTGCTGACACTGGAATTGTCAATGTAGTTCTGAATTTCCTGGAACCTTCCCTGTAGAAGCCAAGCTGAGCTCTGTGTAGAAGTGAGATAATGGCCCTCTCTCCTCCCAAGCATCACCCGTTCCCCTGCTCTTGGAAGTGTGCTGGTGTCTCATGTTCTCAAGTGAACAGTTTTGATGTTTATTACCTATTGGTCCTTTCTCGTAACTCAGGTTCAGCCATGAAATCGAGGGCATTGTGGGCCAGGAGAGAAAGTGGCCCAGGAGGACCTTCTCTCCTTGTGTACCTGACTCTTCCTTTGGAAGAAGTTCCCTTTCAGGTGGCTTCCATGTTTGGGGCCCGACCCATCACTCTGCCAGGGCACCCAGACATCCTCCAACAGGTCTTTGCTGCTCAAATAAACCGACATCTGGTTTGACACACCCCGAGCCTTGTTACTGTCAGTCTGCTCTTGGGAAGTAGATTCACTCTGCAGAATGGGTGGTTTCTCAGCCTGCGTGGCCACAGGTGAGACCCTGGTCATGGGAGACAGAAGCGGCACCTGCCTCCCTGGGAAGGTGTTTTGTGTGAGCTGCATCTCCTTCCTTGATTTCTGTACCCTCCACCCCAGGAAGGGCATTGGCTCCTTGGAGGTGACTAAAGGGTACCACCAAGACTCTCATTCCACAGACCCAGCAGGCAGCAGACCCTAAGGTAGCGGCAGGGAAAGGCGGGACCAGGCTGCTTTAGGTACCTGTTTCTGTTCTTGCGCCTTGGCCCCAGCAGCTGAAGGCACGATCCTGGCTGCCTCAACTTTAACGTGTCCCCCAGCCCCCAGCCTGAAGGAGTGTCAGGCAGCTCGGTCCTCCTGTGCTGGAAAATGTAGCAGCCAGGTACCCTGGGTTCTCCCTGCCTCATCCTGTCTGGGGCCCGCAGTGGGGATGGCTCTCCGCCTTCGGGCTGCAGAAAAGACTCCCTTTAGTCAGTCTGTGGAGAAGAGTGATACCCTTTGGGGCCGGGGGTGCGGAGGCTTTGAAGTATGAATGCAGTGATGTCCGGGGTGCGTGTGGGTGGCGGGAGGTCTCGTCCCCCAGGCCGCCCTGGGTCTCTGTAGCCCAGCCTTGGGGCCCAGCCCTTCTCCATTCGCTCCGTTCACTCCGTTCCATTTGCATGTTTACTGCTGTGTGGATGCTGATAACTTCCGGGTGGCCTGGTGGCCAGCCCTGTGCAGGCCCCTCCTGGGCCCTCCAGCCCCGTGTCCACCGGCTGCTGCCTCCGGCCTCTTGGTCCACCGCTCAGCACTGGCGTTCACGTGCACACTTGGGCTCACAGAAAGCCGCCTTCGCCCAGCAAGACGTGCACATCCAGACGTGGCCCCCCAGACACACGCTGTCCCTTTTAAGGGCATTTTCCAGTTGGGCTGTGGTTGTCCAGCGGCTGAGGAAGTCTTTTTCTGAACAGACTCAGAATTAATCAAGTGAAACATCACCTGACCTCAATTTTGATCCCACCCTTCCTTTGGATGTCCCTTAGCCTCTGCCTCTTAGCAGCAAACGCCCATCTTAAGCCCCTGTCACCGCCTACAAGAGGTTAGTTCTGCCTGTAGTGGGAGGTCAGGAAGGCTTTGCCAGTGAGGTGGGGTTCAGGCTGGGCTTTGGGGTCGAGGATGACAGACGTTTGTCTTCTCCCCCCGCCCGTGGCTGGTTCTCTCTGCACACTCCCAACATCAGCATTACCACCACCTTATCTTTAGCACCACTTCCCGCCTCACTCTGGTTTTAGGCAAATCTGGAATTACTTCCAAATGCAGTTTTTTTGGGTGTCGAGTTTCTCACCTCACTGTGACTTCCCCCAGCTAACCCTGTGGCAGAAAGATAACCTCATCTCCCTCTGGGGCCTCGCTTCCCTGGTCCTTGTCATGAACCCTAGTGACCCCAGCCTATGCTGCTGGGAGGAAAGGCAGAGAGCTCAAGAGCCCCTCTTCTTCTCAGCGTGCGGCCAGTTCTCCCACTTCTCAAGGCAGAGAGCTGCTTTGTCCTGGGAGCCACTAGGTTAAGTCAAGGCCAGGATCCAATGAGACCATTTTGCCGAAACTCACTAGGGATCGATTTCCTAGTCCGGGCATGGCTAGTGATTCTCTTTGCATGTGAAGATGATTCTGATCTGGTCTGCCGTTACACTGTGCTGCTTTCTACAGTCACGTTTATTTTTCACATTTTCATTGTAGGAAAATACTCCATAATCTTGCCATCCAGAGGGTGAGGGCCATGGGAGGGGAGATGAAGAAAACAGGTCTACTGCTAAGGCTGCTTCTGGATCAGCCTTATGGGTCCATCTGAGCTCAAGCAGGAGAGGAGCCGCGGGCACGGGTTGACGGAGCTGTGGTCATTGGAATCTCTTGAGAGTCACTGGGGGTCAGGGAGCCCTACTTTGGTGCCAGACGACCAGTGTGACACAGAGGGGAAAGAGGTCTTCTCCCTCCTTCTGCACAGAACACGGCTTGGCTGTAGTGCTTTGGAGAATTCATAGACCACAGAGTCGCTTCTGTGTAGTTAGAGGCGGTAGAGACCAGCAGGAGGTGGGTCAAGGGGCTGCTCTGGAGGCGGTGGTAAGGAGCTCTGCATGCAGACTGCACCCAGGGTGCCAGGCCAGGAGCACCCTCTATGGACAGCACCCGGTAAGGGCTTGTTCAGGATCACCTACGAAGTCCCTAACCCAACCCCACTCCTTGAAGTTGCCCAGAAATAGTCGGAGGAGGTGAGGCTACCTTGGCTGAAGGTCACGCTAAACCCATCTGGCGTGTCTTGGTGGGGGGAAGAGAAAACACCGGTGTTATCTCAGGGACCTTTCTTGAGCAACTAATTTCTTAGACATTTGTGATTGATTTTCATTCCCCGTTAGTGACTATGGCATTAAAATGGATTAAATTTTGGCCACTAGGAGGCGCAGAGATGTAAGGTCCAAGCCTAAAAACAGAACAGGCTCTTTTGATTTTCCATTTGTGCATCAACCCCTGCCTTCATTTTTTTTTTTTTTTTTTTTTTTTTTTTTTTTTTGCGGTACGCGGGCCTCTCACTGTTGTGGCCTCTCCCGTTGCGGAGCACAGGCTCCGGACGCGCAGGCTCAGCGGCCATGGCTCACGGGCCCAGCCGCTCCGCGGCATGTGGGATCTTCCCGGACCGGGTCACGAACCCGTTTCCCCTGCATCGGGAGGCGGACTCTCAACCACTGCGCCACCAGGGAAGCCCCCTGCCTTCATTTTATTTGGCTTTGTTTTCACTTCCCGATCCTTTATTATTTTCTTCTTCCTGTGATATTATGTACATCTCTTAAAACGAGTCAAATCCTATTTTGGGATGAAATGACCTGATAAATTAATAAATTATATTAATTGAACTGCAAACCACAAAAAAGAACTTGTCTTGGGTTCTTCTGGCATCTTGCTGGTTACACTAAAAGCATGGAGCAAAGGAGGAGGTGGGAAATCAGGGGGACACAATGAGACCGTCAGGGAGGACTGGGGCCCAAGATCTCACGCCCCTTGTGGTGGACTGCCATCTTTCACTGTTTTCTGTGGCTCTTCAGCCATGCGTGGATGTATGCAACGCAGGAGTCTGCTTTTTGTCCATGACGGATTGCTTCTTGGTCTGCTGGCCTTCTTCACACATCTACTTTGCTGTGTGCCCCAGGGTCTCTGTGCTGGGGAATCTGAGGTGTCTGGGACCTAAATAACATGAGGGTGATGATGGATGAAAAGAAAGGAAGGCGTTCCCAGAGGACTGAATCTTATCTGATTCCCAGTTTGCTTCCTTGTTCAGGACCAGAGCTGACACACTTCATGCTTGAGAAAGAGGGAAGAGCTGGAGGGTTTTTAGGGGGGTTCTTTCCCCTCCTTCCTCCACCCATTCCACTTCTGGTAACGTCCAGAAGACATTGTAGTTTAAGGTTGAGGTTTCCTTTGTAAACTTTTACTCTTTCATCCTGAACGGGGTATAGGCAACCCTTTGCCTTTTAGACTCTGTTATCCTTGAATTCTGGTCGTGAATTAGAGAAAGAGTGATATTTCAGAGTTTGACGTGACTTTGATCAGAATCCACAGGAAACTGTTTCTTCCTGTAGGAGTCAGAATGTCAAGTGTAGGTTTAGTAGTGGTTGGAATGCACTGATGTCGTGTACATCTTGGGACAAAGATGAGACCTGGGAGAAAATGAGTCATGGTCTCCCTGGAGGAGAAGTTCTAGCTCTTGTTTACAGGTTTTCATGGAACTTCTTTTCAGCAGTTGCTCCAACAGTGACCAGAGCCACAGGGCTCGCCTTCCCGGAGACAGGACAGAGGCCATAGATAACTCGTTGTCATTCTCTTGCCGTTAGCAGGGCCCAGAGATCAGTTACAAACGTTGGGGTCCACTAAGGCTGACCAGCCCACCGGGGCGGGGACAGGAACTCTTTTATTGATCTTGACAGAGAGCTGGCCAGGGCCGGCACTACTGAGAATGTACTACTAGGAGAGAAACCCTGCCTGAGGGGATGCCTGTGGGCTGGACCGGCTCTCTGTTGGCCTCACGTCCACAGGCTGCTGGGTGCTCCTGTTGCCAGAAGTTCTAGGCTGAACCAGGAATCGGACTGGCAGGGCACCTGGTCCCCAGCTAAGCAGTGGGAATCACCAGGTGAGGTCCGGGCATCCTTGCGGTTGAGGTCTGAAGAGGAGGCATGTGGGATCCGATGGTTACAAGGCTCAAGCAGCTTGAGGAAGGAGCCAGGTCAAGGTCAAAGGAAGGACTGAGGGTGGAGGGAGCAAGTTGGAAAGGATGGTGGGTGTACGGGGAGGGCGGAGAAACAGAAAGGGAAGAGGGGCAAAGGGGCAGGCAGGGGAGGAGGCAACCAAGACTGGGAGAGAGGAAGGGTAAGAGGTAGAAGCGGGGGTGGGCTATCCTGGGTGTCCAGTGAGTGAGGTGGGGGATGGGCAGGCAGAACTGAACAGGGAGGAGCCGGAATTGCAGCAGGTGAGGGGCAGGCAAGCAGGGAAACGGGAGGCAGCTTCTTCATGGTTCCCAAGTTAGAAATGGAGGGCTGGGCTGCTTGGGTCCATAAGCTCTATCCTTCCCCTGTTCCATCCTCCTGTGATCCAGGCTCCATAGTCACTGAGATCGAGCGTTCTCGGCTGCGCTGCCCTGTATGGTAGCCACCTGGACACGTGCTCCTGGACACGTGCTGTTGAGCCCTCCACATGTGGCTAGTCTGGACTGAGATGTGTTGAGATGTGTAATACATACACCAGATTTTGAGTACTTATGTGAAAAAATGCAGACTCTCTCAAAATTTTTAATTTTGGTTATATCTTGAACTGATATTTAGGATATATTGGGTCAAATAAAATATATTATTAAAATTAATTTCACCTGTTTCTTTTTGCTTTTATATATGGCTACTAGAAAAATTTAAAGTGCTCATGCAGCTTGCATTTATGGCTTGTGCTATATTTCTATTACATAGCATGGTTCTAGGGCATTTGAACTAGAAAAGACCCCTGAAAGCCTCATTATATAGGTAAGGAAATCAGATCCCAGAGGCTTGTACATGGTCACCAGGCAAATGTAGCAGCACTTGGACTAGGATCCAGATTTGTTGATCCCCGTCAGTGTGGGGTCTTCTCCATAAGGTCAAGCTGGTTAGGCACAGCCAGGCTTGTGCACAGGCATGAGGTCACCCCCCAGGTATCACGTGAGAAGCATGAAAGGCATACCTGTTGCCCCTCTATCTACCTCTTTTGCGAGCCCAGGGCCTTAAATGGCCCCATTATTGCTCTTGTCAGGAAGGCCGCTGAATGACGGGCCGTGTGCCCCAGATGAAAACAGTAGCACACCTGACCTCCTCAGTGGGCTGCAACTGAGCAAAGCTGAGTCTGGGTGCTGGTAACCGGGAAGAAGCTTCTGAAGCTGGAATAGGTTGAAGGAGAGAAGTCAAAGTCACAGTTTCAGCCTATATGTCACAACTCAGGTTTCAAAATCTTCTTGGAGTTTATCCCATTGAAATCTACTCATGTGAAGATTTCAAGAGAAGATGTTATGCTCATTTTCCAGGTAAGGAACCTAAGGCTCAGAACAGACACTTGTCCAGAAGTCTCCGATCCAATGAACAACAAGGTAGAATAGCAGATGCCTTTCAAGCAGGCTTCCTCGTGTTGCTTCAGTGCTCGCTCTACTTAATAGCCAAAAGGCAGGTGGCTAGGACACAGGGCATGAAAAGGAAGGCCACTGGCCGCTGGTGAGCGCCTTTCCCACTCCCTTGGCCCCAGTGAAGATAAAGACTCTTGGGCATTTCCAGCAGACACTTTCCAATGCTGATTTACTCTTGGTGTCTGTGGGATTCTGGGATGTGGGAGGAGGATTTCACTGGCTGCTCCACATGCACAGGGCCAAAGTCCACACAGCGCTGCCCATCCCAGGGTGCCGCCTGACCCGACTCAGCTCTCTTGTTCCTCGCCCTCTGCTGTGTGCGCTTCTCAGGCGGCTACTGCTCCACAGCCTCTCCTGGACCTCCTCTCGCTGCCCGTAGAATAGAAATAACCGTAGCTGAATTCTCTGAGGCTAAAGTGCCCAGGGCCAGGGCCACCTCTGCCAGGCCCCTTCTCACATCGCTGACTTTACTGATCAACCTCTCTACGCCCTGGGCGGCTGCTGCCTCCTTGAGCCAACCTCTTCAGACATTTGCTCTCCCCCAACCTGTCCATCCAGCCCTTTAGAAATCCTGGTCTGCACTGACCAACCCCTAGAGCCTCCACCCCCTCTTCACCTAGCCCTTGCTGCACCGCCCACCTTGTGCAAGCCCGCCGTTCTCAGGGGACCCTGCCCCCTCATCCCTCTCAGGCAGTCTGCTCGCCTGCTCACAGAGTTCCTCTTGCTCGGGAGGTAGGGCTGCTGTCCTCCTCATTCCTTCCTGCTGCCTCCAGATCATCACTTCTGTTTCTCCCTTATGCATGTGACCAGTCACTGAGAACTAATAGCTCTAAAGGCTCACATCTGTCCAGTACCCAAGAGCTAGGCACTCGGCTAAGGACCGTGGGTGATGTAATTTCAGCTTCATCACAATTCCAGGAGATCATGTTATCATGCCTGTTTGGGGGCCAGAGGCAAATTCACAACTTGCCTTGGGTCACACACACAACTAGTTAAGTGGGAAAGTCCAGAGTCCAAATCCAGTAGTTTGGCTCCCAGGCCTGCACTCTTAACCTTGGGGTCCTTTGAAGCTTGCTTCTTTGATGTGAATCCCATTCGCCTGGATCACCTGGTAACCTCTCCCTGCCTGTGCCAGCCCCAGCCCCTGGACATGCTCCCGCACTCACTGAAGACTCCCTCCTCTGCCTGGCGTCTTCTTCTGCACCCCAGCTCTTGCCATCGTCCTGGGTGACTCAAACATCCCCAGGAGGGCCACGTAGGCCACGCCAGCTCAGCCACGTTTGTCCTTGAACCCACCACCTCTGATGTCATCAATCTGACTTATCGGGACACTAAGCTCTCTCCTGAGCTCCAGGTGCGCATACCTCATTGCTTGGCCTCTGCTCTGGGCCGATTCCCCCAACCTTGCTCCTCCAGCCTCCACCCCTTTCTTTTTCATCCCAGGAAAGAGTATCATGATCCATCCAGCTGCTCAGGCCAGACATCTGAGAGTCACCCTTGAATCTTCTCTCTCCTTTGCCTCTATAACCAATCATTGAGTCATGGGAATAACTCTCCAAAAGATATCTTGAATTCACCCATTTCTCTCCACTCCCATTGCTACTGCCTTCGTCCTGGCTACCATCACCCCCGCCTGGTTGACTGCTAACCTGCTGTCTTCTAACCTGCACTCCTACTTCTGCTCTTTTTTTTTTAACATCTTTATTGGAGTGTAATTGCTTTACAATGGTGTGTTAGTTTCTGCTTTATAACAAAGTCAATCAGTTATACATATACATGTGTTCCCATATCTCTTCTCTCTTGCATCTCCCTCCCTCCCATCCTCCCTATTCCACCCCTCTAGGTGGTCACAAACCACCGAGCTGACCTCCCTGTGCTATGCAGCTGCTTCCCACTGGCTATCTATTTTACGTTTGGTAGCGTATATATGTCCATGCCACTCTCTCACTTTGTCACACCTTACCCTTCCCCCTCCCCATATCCTCAAGTCCACTCTCTAGTAGGTCTGCATCTTTATTCCTGTCCTGCCCCTAGGTTCATCAGAACCTTTTTTTTTTTTTCAAATTCCACATGTATGTGTTACTATAGGTATTTGTTTTTCTCTTTCTGACTTACTTCACTCTGTATGACAGACTCTAGGTCCATCCACCTCACTACAAATAACTCAATTTCGTTTCTTTTTAAGGCTGAGTAATATTCCATTGCATATATGTGCCACATCTTCTTTATCCATTCATCGGTCAATGGACACTTAGGTTGCATCCATGTCCTGGCTATTGTAAATAGCGCTTCAATGAACATTGTGATACATGACTCTTTTTGAATTATGTTGTTCTCAGGGTATATGCCCAGTAGTGGGATTACTGGGTCATATGGTACTTCTATTTTTAGTTTTTTAAAGAACCTCCATACTGTTCTCCATAGTGGCTGTATCAATTTACATTTCCACCAACAGTGCAAGAGGGTTCCCTTTTTTCCACACCCTCTCCAGCATTTATTGTTTGTAGATTTTTTGATGATGGCCGTTCTGACTGGTGTGGGGTGATACCTCACTGTAGTTTTGATTTGCATTTCTCTGATGATTAGTGATGTTGAGCATCCTTTCATGTGTTTGTTTGCAATCTGTATATCTTCTTTGGAGAAATGTTTGTTTAGGGTTTCTGCCCATTTTTGGATTGGGTTGTTTGTTTTTCTGATATTGAGCTGCATGAGCTGCTTGTATATTTTGGAGATTAATCCTCTGTCAGTTGCTTCATTTGCAAATATTTTCTCCCATTCTGAGGGTTGTTCTTTTGGTCTTGTTTATGGTTTCCTTTGCTGTGCAAAAGCTTTGAAGTTTCATTAGGTCCCATTTGTTTATTTTTGTTTTTATTTCCATTTCTCTAGGAGGTGGGTCAAAAAGGATCTTGCTGTGATTTATGTCAAAGAGTGTTCTTCCTATGTTTTCCTCTAAGAGTTTGATAGTTTCTGGACTTACATTTAGGTCTTTAATCCATTTTGAGTTTATTTTTGTGTATGGTGTTAAGAAGTGTTCTAATTTCATTCTTTTACATGTAGCTGTCAAGTTTTCCCAGCACCACTTATCGAAGAGGCTGTCTTTTCTCCATTGTATATTCTTGCCTCCTTTATCAAAGATAAGATGACCATATGTGTGTGGGTTTATCTCTGGGCTTTCTATCCTGTTCCATTGATCTATCTTTTTGTTTTTGTGCCAGTATCATACTGTCTTGATTACTGTAGCTTTGTGGTATAGTTTGAAGTCAGGGAGCCTGATTCCTCTAGCTCCGTTTTTCTCTCTCAACATTGCTTTGGCTATTTGGGTTTTTTTGTGTTTCCATACAAATTGTGAATTTTTTTGTTCTAGTTCTGTGAAAAATGCCATCGGTAGTTTGATAGGGACTGCATTGAATCTGTAGATTGCTTTGGGTAGTATAGTCATTTTCACAGTGTTGATTCTTCCAATCCAAGAACATGGTATATGTCTCCATCTGTTTGTATCATCTTTAATTTCTTTCATCAGTGTCTTATAGTTTTCTGCATACAGATCTTTTGTCTCCTTAGGTAGGTTTATTCTTGGGTATTTTATTCTTTTTGTTGCAATGGTAAATGGGAGTGTTTCCTTAATTACTCTTTCAGATATTTCATCATTAGTATATAGGAATGCCAGAGATTTCTGTGCATTAATTTTGTATCCTACTATTTACCAAATTCATTGATTAGCTCTAGTAGTTTTCTGGTAGCATCTTTTGGATTCTATATGTATAGTATCATGTCATCTGCAAACAGTGACAGCTTTACTTCTTATTTTCCAATTTGGATTCCTTTTGTTTCTTTTTCTTCTCTGATTGCTGTGGCTAAAACTTCCAAAACTATGTTGAATAATAGTGGTGAGAGTGGGTATCCTTGTCTTGTTCCTGATTTTAGATGAAATGGTGAAAACAGTTAATTTTTTGCAGTTCATTTTGTCTTTAGTTCTATCCTGCTAAGGATGTACAGTTAATTTACTGTATTTATAAAATCATTTGAAATAGTGCCTTTCTTGTGATCATTCCAACTCCATAAGAATGTGTATTTATTTCATTTTGCTTTCAATTTGTAAATTTAGTCCCCTTCTTTATCATACAAGAGTACCAAAATATACTCTTCTGCCCTTAGTCTTTTGTTTTTGTTTTTGTTTTTGCGATACGCGGGCCTCTCACTGTTGTGGCCTCTCCCGTTGCGGAGCACAGGCTCCGGACGTGCAGGCTCAGCGACCATGGCTCATGGGCCCAGCTGCTCCGTGGCACGTGGGATCTTCCTGGACTGGGGCACGAACCCATGTCCCCTGCATCAGCAGGCGGACTCTCAACCACTGCGCCACCAGGGAAGCCCTGCCCTTAGTCTTTTTAATGTAATATTATATCTTGAGAATCATTCCATATTAGTTCTTGACCAGCTTCCTCATTATTTTTAACAGTTGTGTAATACTTCATTACATGGATGTACCGTGGTTTATGCACAGATCTCATACTAATATACATTGAGGTTGTTTCTAGTCTTTTGCTTTTATAAATAATGCTGCTGTGAGTAACCTTGTATATATGTTATTTCATATTTGAGGAGGTATATCTTCAGAAAAATTCCTACAAGTGGGATTGCTGGGTCAAAGGGTAAATAATTATGAAGTTTGATATACATTGTCAAATTCTCCTTCGTGAGAGTTGGACCAGCAGAGCCTGAGAGTGTGTTTTCCCCCACATCTCTGTCAGCAGAGCCTGTTGTCCAGCTTTTGGATCTTTGCTGATCTAATAGGTGAGAAACGGTATGTCTGAGAAGTGAAACTGAGCATCTTTTCATATATTTAAGGGTCTTTGCTTATCTTTCTTTTCATTGTTTTTGACTATTTGCCCATGGTAGTACCTTTAGTCTTTTTTTCTCAATTATGAGGGCTATTTGCATGAATGTGTCACACCTACTTTAAAAAGAAATATATTCTCTAATATTGGGTTGCAGAGTTGGACACACAACTCTGTTACAAACTCGAGCCCTTGGACACTTTAATCAATAGAACTTGATAAGAGGTGAGACTAGGAATTCAGGCAAGGCTTTACTGGGACTCATGATGCAGCAGGAGGGAATGAAAACAAGTAATAGGTTCCCTTGTTTGCTCTCTGAGGAGGGCCAGCTGGTTCCTTAAATGGGGTGAGGGTAGGGGCAGATCAGTGGGTCAGACCAGAGTGGGGCTTAGGTGGTCTTCCCATCCCCTTGGTTGTGCTGTGTGGAGGGATCATGCACAGTACTCTGCTTTTGCTCCCAGCGCTCAGTAGTGGCAGTTGGTTTGTGGCCTTTTTCTATCTTATTGCTCATAATTGCCCCAACTGAGCATGCATGCAGTTATTTTTAGTCTCTTGTAGTTTCTTTGTATTCTGTTGCTCAAGGGGACTTTGTCTAGGGGCAAGCCCTCCAGTAAAGGGTCCCAGGTCCCAGCCTATTTCATATTCACAAAAACTTCCTTATGATTATTTTGTTTCAGTCTTCAACAACATTACTCTTTTTTGTTGTTAACTTGATCTATTGTGTTCAGAGTGATGAGTTAAAGCTCCTTTTATTGGTGTGTCTCTATTTCTCTTTGCATTTCCTAGATTCTGCTTTGTGGGAAAAAAACACAGTGGCTGCTTCTTATTTGGTGAGTAGTTATGTCTTCATTGTGAATTGTGTCCTCTAGTGTCATTCTTTGTTGTGTTTAATGCCTTTGGGCCTGAATTCACTTTTCTGATACCAAGATGGTGATCCCTGGTTTCTTGTTTGCACATGCTTGCTGTCCCTTTGCCCATTGCTTTGTTGTTGTTGATTCTCCCCTTTGAAAGACTAACAGTAATAACTGTAGCAGCTAAGCTTCCTTATGTTAGCACCAAGCCATGCCTCAGGTAAGGAAGTGTCCACTTGGCTCTAGTTCTCAGGGTGCCCATATCTGGCCCCAAAGTGTGGATGTGAGAGCCCCTCCTTCCTCACCCCTCCCCCACTAAAAGTTTAGGTTTCCAGAATGTGTAAATGTCTTGGACCACGCAGAAGGTGTGCCTCTTCATTTGTTTTTAGCTATTTTGAGTCACTTTATTTTAGGTCTGCCTCTTATGACAGCATAGAGTTGAGCTTTACTTTGTGAGCTAATCTGAAAATCTGTTTATTTTATTAGGTGAATTAAACCTAATTACATTTCATGATACAAGGACTATGTTTGTTTTCAGATCTGTCATATTATTTTATGTTGTATTTACTTTGTGTATTTGTCATATTTACTAGTTCTTTCACAATGTGATATTTTGGGTACATTAAAAATGCATGTATTAATAGTTAACAATATAAATATTTTTATTTTAGCAATTTCATTTATACTAATATACTTATGTAGTGCCCTTAGCCCTCTTTTTCTCTACTTATGTCCTTGCTATTTTATTAGCTTTGTATCAGTGGTTCTCAATGGAGGGAGAGTGTGTGCGCATGTGTGTGTGTGTCTGTGTGAGTGTCAGTTTTGCTCCCCAGAAGATATCTGGCAATGTCTGGAAACATTTTAGGTTGTTTCACAGCTTAGGGAAGAGAGGTACAAGCATCTAGTGGGTAGAGACCAGGGATGCTACTACATGTCCTATAATGCAGAGGACAGCCAAGACCAGCAACAAAAAAGCATTCGGCCCAAAATTTCAATATTTCCAAGTTTGAGAGATCCCTCTTTATACCGTCATTTAACGCCCACCTATTACTTATGTCACAATCAATGACTCATTTTACTTTCCCCCTTTCTCTCCCTTCTCTTCCTGTTAACAAAGTATGTTATTTCCACTTTGTCAGAAATATGGCATTTACATACTATTCTTTATCTCCATCTTCATTTTAGATTTTGATATAAACAATTCTCAGTCCCAGTCATACCAGTCCTTTTGCTGAAGTTTCCCAATTATCACTTGGTTGGATGCAACTCGTCCTCCCATTAGATTTTTTTTTTTTTGCGGTACGCGGGCCTCTCACTGCGGTGGCCTCTCCCGTTACGGAGCATAGGCTCCGGACGCGCAGGCTCAGCGGCCATGGCTCACGGGCCCAGCCACTCCGCGGCATGTGGGATCTTCCCAGACCGGGGCACGAACCCGCGTCCCCTGCATCGGCAGGTGGACTTTCAACCACTGCGCCACCAGGGAAGCCCCTCCCATTAGATTTTTGAGAAGGGCTCTTGAGTAAAATATTTCTTAGTTCTTGAATTTTTAATACTGTGTTTTCATAGTCTTGATGCTTAATAATCGCTGTATATACAACCCTTGGCTTATACTTTCTTTCCTTCAGTTTGTTGAAAATGTTGCTTTACTCGTTTCACTTTGTGTGTTGCTATTAAGAAATCTGATGACAACTTGATTTTCTTTCCTTGCAACTGACTTAATTTTTAACCTGGAGGCCCAGAGAAAGTTTTCTTTTTCTTTAAAATAGAGTTTTACTGGGATATGTCTCAGAGTTGGCTATTCCAGGATAATTTCCCCTGGAACATGGTAGGACTTTCAATATATAAGTTAAAGATTTTTAGTTCTAGAAGTTTTTCTTAGAGTGCTATAAATGTCAATTCTGTTCCATTTATTTATATTTCCTTCTTCAGGGACTCCTATTGCACATAGATTATCTTTGTTTGTGTTCCATGCTTATCCTTTTATTTTATTTTTTTTAAATCTAATTTTTATTTTATATTGGAGTATAGTTGATTTCCAACATTGTGTTAGTTTCAAGTGTACAGCAAAGTGATTCAGTTATCCATATCCATATATATATCCATTCCTTTTCAGATTCTTTTCCATATAAGTTATTACAGAATATTGAATAGAGTTCCCTGTGCTATACAGTAGGTCCGTGTTGATTATCTATTTTATATATAGTGGTGTGTATATGTTAATCCCAAACTCCTAATTTATCCCTCATCCTCTTTACTTCTTTATTTGATTTTTATTTTCTTGAGTGCTTTAATTTTCTTTCTGTATGTCTTTATTATACTTTCTTTCTGTGTCTATTATCTCTAGGACACTTTGCAGGTTGGTCTTAATTTCTAAACTATTGCTTTTTTTGGTAAGCTCTCATTTTACTTCTTCCTGTTATATGTCCATTTGTAGTTTGAGTTTTTTAACTTATTTGTGTTGCACTGTAATATTTGCAATTGCCTGTTTAATTATGGTTAATTAATGTTGGAATGCTTTTAAAAATGATTCTTGTCCTTTATTTCTTAAGGGAGTATTTTCATTAGCTAAAACGTTTTACTACTTATTTTCTGTTTTGTTCTTATAGAAACATTGTAGGTATGTTGAGTGCCCCTTTTCTGTCCATGATAAAATAAATGTAGAGGATTTTCTTAGACCAGGAATAACAGGTGATCCTATTGGAGTGAGGGATGGAGTAATCTGGGTTCTTATTTGATTTCTTAGTTCAAAGGCATGCTCTTCTTTTGGTGTTGGGTGATCTTACAGGCACTGTCTCACAGGCACTGTCCCTCTGTGTCCTTAGGCTTATGAAAGCCTGTCCTAGCATAAGGTTTGGGAGTGTTCCTCACTCTAAGGGGTGTCTAGAAATTGTATGCAATTTATTATAAAGTGTTTCTATGCTGGGTGAATTTATATTTGGAACTTAGATTTAATACTTGCTACTTTGCCCTCCCAGCTCCTAATCCACCAGTTGCCTGTGTTTTACAACAGTCCAATTCCTGACCTTGAATCCAGCCAAGGTACTGACATCCCTGATGGGAGGGCTGGCTCTACACAGATGGTTCTCTGTGGCCAGGAGGTAAATACAAGACATTATGTCCCAGATGAAATGCGATTTTTAAAACTGGGAACGTTCATATAAATCAGGTTACTGAGGTGACTGGGGGACAATGGGATCCAGGATGCAGTGCAAAAGTGAAGGACAGCGGGAGTTGGGAACCCGAAGGTAGTCTGGATGAAATTTCCATGAAAATGATGACTTCTAATATATATATGCATTTAGAGAAGGAGACTCCTAGTTCCTGCCAGTCTTTCCTTCCCTTCCTCACCTCTCCTTTAGCAGCCTTTGCTCCTGGATGACCCTCCTGATTTGGCCTTTTTCTGCTATAGATTCCTTCTGCTTAAGCCACCTGCCCTTTAGACTGCAGTCCTTAGACCCTGACCTCCTCAGTTCAGGCCAGACCCCATCCTGAAGGGGAGCACCTTCTTTGTCCCCAGGATTCTGTCCTGAGCCGACCTGGGCATCACTATAATTAAAAAATTTATTATTATTATTTATGCCATTGTGTGTATATATACACACACACACATTATATATACATTATATATACATGTATATATACACAGACACATTTTCTTTATCCGTTCATCCATTGACGGACACAAGTTATTTCCATACCTTGGTTATTGTGAATAACGCTGCAATGAACATGGGAGAACAGATACCTCTTCGAGATAGTGATTTCATTTTCTTTGGATATACAGAAGTGGAATTGCTGGATCATATGGTGGTTCTATTTTCAATTTTTTGAGGAACCTCCACACTGTTTTCCATAGTGGCTGCATCATTTTACATTCCCAGCAACAGTGCACAAGGATTCCAATTTCCCTACATCCTTACCAACACCTGTTATTTTCTGTTTTTTGTTTTGTTTTTTTCATGTTTTTTATAGTAGTTATCCTAATGGATGTTAGGTGGCTCTCACTGAGGTTTTGATTTGCATTTCCCTAATGATTAGTGATGTTGAGCATCTTCTCAGGTGCTTGTTGGCCATTTTATATCTTCTTTGGAGAAATGTCTGTTCAAGTCACTTGCCCATTTTTAAATCAGGTTATTTGTTTGTTTGTTTGTTTTCCCTGTTGAATAGTAGGAACTCTTTATATATTCTGGATATTAATCCCTTATCAGATATATGATTTGCAAATATTTTCTCCTGCTCCATAGGTTGCCTTTTCACTCTGTTGTGTCCTTTAATGTACAGAAGTTTTAAATTTTTATGAAGCCCAATTCATCTATTTTACGAAATCATTGCCAAGTCTAAAGTTACAAAGCTTTCCCATGTTTTCTTGTAAACATTTTATAGTTTTAGGTCTTTTGTTTAGGAATTTGATCCATTTTGAGTTAATTTTTGCATATGGTGCCTCCACTATCACTTTTGTTGGGAGTTCCCAACATGTACTGGAGGCAACACAAAGCCATTTAAGAAAGGGATTTCCACATTTCCACTTGACTTTTAGTCCCAAATATCTTTCCTCCCCTTCCCCAACAAACACTTGCCCCTAGCCATGAAAAAGGCCATAAAAAAGGTAAGAAAACCAATGCAAAATTTATATTTTATTTGAATTCAAAAATTTTAAAATTGCTTTCAAATTCAGGAAAGTACCATAATGCAGGACCCCAGGGGGTAGCCTCATATACAGAGACAGATAAATTAAATGTATATACTGCAGACAAGCCAAGGAGGTGTGTAGATTACATATTTACAGCACTTGATGTTTTCTGAAAACCATATTTATACATTTTATTACATTTACAAAAAGGCTTCCACTACCATTTACCTACAATAATGAAAAAAAATTTACACCTTGTTTTTCTTTCTTTTTTGGTACTGTACAAACTTTGTATAATAAAAATATATCTCTGTACAAAAGATTTTTTTGTTGTTTTTGTTTTACTGTTTTTTGTTTTTTTTGTTTTTTTTTGTTTTTGCCTCATGGGATGGCGGCGGGTATATGGTGTGAATTGTGGGTGAAGGGCCTAGTTTGCCCTGGTCGCTTCCAAGCCTCTGGAGGTGGAGAGAAAATGCCAGAGGTGGGAAAGGGTAATGCACAGCAGAGTGCTGGGCGCCGCACCAGCATGTGCTCCTTGGGCATCTCCTGGGACTTCACAAGGGGAGGGGTGGAGGCAGGGCTGGAGGAGGAGTCCACTGGTTGGTCTCAGAGGAGTGTAAGAAGTGGGGAAGGGAGCAGCCAATGAGCTTCCCGCATTTGCTTCCAGAGAAAGAGACAGATGAGCATGTGAGTGCGTTTGTCTGGACTGGTCCTCTCCTGCCAAGCCCAGGGATGCTGTGACCCAGAGCAGGTGTGGGCAGCTGGGCTCCTGCCATTGCCAGTTGCATCTGCTGGAAATTGACACTCTCACTTCAGTCCATCGTCACATGAGTCAGATCTCATGGTTTCAACTCAGAATCTGCTTACAAACGAGTGTCCCTGCCACTCCACTCCTGTATGTTTCTATCTGTCATTCCAATACGTGATCTGAACATCTGAGGCCAGCATGTCACACATGCACAGGGGCTTAAGCCCACAGGGACCTTCCTGAGGACAGAGAAAGGGGCTCTAAATGCCACAGTTTGATTCCCAAACTCATTAGCTTCTCAGCAATACTTAAATGGAATTCATCAATGACCCAAACACGATGAAACTCTAAATTAATCAAACCTAGTTGCAAGGAGCTGGAGAGAATGTGCCTTATTCACTCCATTCTTTTGATTCAGAAGTTCCTAGGGCCTCTGTCTGCTATGGCGAGGGGCTGCTGGGAGCCGAGGGACCAGCACCAGCTCCAGGAAGCCTGGGGTAACGGGTCCTTTCCCTGATGCTGCCAGGGTGGAGAGAACAGGACCCAGATAGGATACGTGGGTCCCCTGCCTGGCCCACCAGCCTTGGCCACAGTCCTACTTAGAGATTCACCTACTCCTCCCCCTTCTATACCCAGATTGCAGCTGGTGTAGTGGACTTTGGAGTCAGACCCACACTTACTAACTGGGTGGCTTCCATCTCTTCACCTTTCTGCCTTCTCATCCATCTGGAATACTATTTCCTATGTTCTGGGGTTGCTGTAAGGTCTAGAAATGAACCACCTAAAGTGTCAGGCACAGAGGAGAAACTCAGTCCACGGTAGCCATTATTTTTGGACCCTGGGGTTGTCTTGCTGTCCTGTCCCTTCCAGCACCTCTCTGATGCCTGCAGACTTGGTGTCCCTGTCTGGGCCACATACCTGTTTCTCTTCTCTTTGTCAGTTAACAGCAAGACTTGACCTTGGGCTCATGGCCAGCTTCCTGCCCTTACCTCCCCTGACGTGCCCTACTTCTTCAGTGTTGCTTTCAACCTAGGAGGACTTTTTATTTTTTATTTTTTAATTTTTTGCAGTGCGCGGGCCTCTCACTGTTGTGGCCTCTCCCGTTGCGGAGCACAGGCTCCAGACGCGCAGGCTCAGCGGCCATGGCTCACGGGCCCAGCCACTCCGCAGCATGTGGGATATTCCCGGACCGGGGCACAAACCCGTGTCCCCTGCGTCGGCAGGCAGACTTTCAACCACTGCGCCACCAGGGAGGCCCTAGGAGGACTTTTTAAATTCACTGGGTTTAGAGCTCAGTAAAATTATGTTAGAAAAAATAGAAACTGATTTCCAAACGATTTCTTAAGATTGTTTTCAGCCCTTGGGGTTATCCTTGCTGTCGTTCTGCGGCTGGGACCGTCCACTTGCAGATGGCTGGTCTCTGCGTACCGACCGCCATGGGATGTATCTGCTAACACATCCACTGCGTCTTCTTTACCTCTTCTCTGTGTTTGTGGGGAGCAGGGCACGGGGCATCTTTCACACACATTTCGCTTTTTTAAGCTTCTGTGGTCTCTTCTGTAGGACTCAACTGAAGGAGAGGTGTGTGTTTGTGTGTGTTCAGGCCCACACACACACGTGCACACCCACAAAATCCTTTGCTGTCTTCAATCCATAATGTCCTTCCTCTGACGGCAGCCAGCCCCTCTTCCTTTAGGGCCCCGAGTCGGGGTGGGGTGGGTGTCCTCTCCAGGGTGATGGGGGTGGATGGTGGCAGGGCAAGGACCCAAGTCCCAGTAGTAGCAGACACGGGCGGAGAGACAGACGAAGATGGGCACTGGGCACTGTGCCAGGGGAGCTTACTTCCTGTCCCCTGGAGAACTGGGAACAAACGGATCACACCAGAGTTTGTAAAACAATAGGGGCAGTGGGTGAGGGGTGGGAGCAAAAGAAGGCAAGAGGAAAGAGGCAAAGCGAGGAAGGCATAAGGGGAAAGAATGAACGAAAAGCAGTTGCCGTGATCTTTCCCTTTGCGTTTTAATCCTCCCGAACTAAGGGTGGAGGTGTAGGTAGGAAATATACACAGCAGAATATATATTTTCCTCGTGTCCTTTTCTTCCCCCGGGGAAGGCCAACTTACCTGTCAGCCACAGGAGCCCCAGCGCCTAGGGGCGGCTACACTTTTAGGGCCCAGGAAAGTGTTTTTAGTTTCTTTCAAAATCAGAAAGAAAAAAGTGAATATAATAATAATGGCCATGTAATAATGAATCCAGCCTGCATTATATTCATCTTTATAACGACATAGTTGTAAAGTACCATTTTTAATTTTAAACAGAGGAAAGGGTCCATGAAAGTCGTAACACAGCCCTGCCCCTTGCTCTCTACTTGCTGACCCCGCAGGCCTCGATGACTTCCCCGTGTGGGGTTTATTTTAACTTCAGCCATTCCTGTGAGGCATCATTTGAATTTATCACCTCGTCACTCATTTTAAATGTATGTGCGTCTATTCAGGGTGGTTTTTCATGCATCGCCTTCCTACGTCAAGCAACACCTTCCCTGCTCCAGCTCCGGGAGGGCCGGAAGAGAGCAGGGCCTTCGCGGAGAGCCGTGTGCTGGGCGGGATGCTCCGAGGCCTTGGATGCTGGCGAGGGGCAGTGCGAGGGCTGCCTAGACCTGAAGCAACCAACCCCAGGTGACCCAGAGGTGAAACCTCGTGCACACAGGCACCTGGGACCCAGCGGAGCCCCAGACGTGGAGTGGCAGTGAGGGTGTGTGTGCAGGTCTTGGGACATTCTTGTTTCTTTCCTCTACTGTTCAATAATTCTGCAACTCAAAGTTTGGAGTCACTACAGATCACCTGTAAGGCCTGATTTATGTCATCAGAGGGGATTCTTCTTTTTTCATTTTTGCTTTCTATTTGTATGAGTAGGAAAAAGTAAAGATGGAGCAGAAAGGTGAAACCTCAGAACTAATTTGGACATGTTAAAATGACCCCACTGGAAGAATTTCTCCTCCTTCTTTAAGTATTTGTTTTGGTGCAGAAAAACTCAATCAATTACTTATTTGTATTCAATAGTTGCCTTTATATATTCTGAAGATAATTTTTATTTCTTTATGTATAAATTATCTTAGTACCTACCATTTTAAGCTTAGAGTTATGCAAGAGAGATGATCTAGAGAAAAAAAGTGGACCCAAAGACGGGATGGGAGGGGAAGATGGGGGGCAGCCCGGCAGAGTGCTTAAAGCTGGGATGTTTGAGGGCTGGGCGTATGGTCTGAGACTCAGGCTGAAGTGGTGAAAATCCCCCTGGAGTTGTTGTGAGGATGAAAGGAAGCAACGCATGCCAGGGACCGGGCAGTCAGTGCTGGTTAGTGGTTTTACAATCCCTTTCTCTCTCCTGGCATTTACCGGTTCCGCATTTCCCGCCAGCCCACCCCTCACACAGCCTGCTCCCTCCAGGAGCTGCATGCGTATCGGGCCGGGACTGCCCATCGCGTGCGCGCAGGAGCATGGAAGGAGCGCTGTCCCTGCTTAGGGTCTGGCTGATGACTCCCTTGCCCTGTTGGAACCCCCCCTCTCTGGGCACTGGGATGCTTCTCCCCAGAGCCGGGCTCACTAAGGTCCGGGAGACACCTGAGAGAGGGCACCTGCATTCCCCAGAAAGTGGGGTGTGCGGGAGACAATACGGTTCTCAGAAGGGTGTGGCTTGCACACCTTGTGGGGACAGTTCCTGCGGGTTCCCAGGCCCCAGAAGGAGGCCTATCAGTGAGGAAGGACACAGTGGGGAGTGGCCGTGCCTTCTAGACTTGTCAGCTCCTCCTGGCAGGCCTGTGTGTGTGTGTGAGAGAGGGTGTCCAGTGGACCCATGGGAGCCTCCGTGTGCATCTGGCCCTCTGTCTGTGTGACGGGGGCCCCTCCTGTCTTGCCCAATGCCAGGGATTGCAACTGCCCATCTATTACGCTCTAGGTGATGGGTAGTTTTATATGTCAACTGCCTAGGCTCTGGTGCCTAGTTGTTTGGTCAAACACCAGTCTAGATGTTGCAGTGAAGGAATTTTTTAGATGTGATTAACATTTAAATCCTTAGACTCTGAATAAAGCGGATTACTCTCCATAATGTAGGTGGGCCTCACCAATCAGTGGAAGGCCTGAAGAGAAAGGACTGAGGTCCCCCTTGAGAGGAAGGAATTCACCTCCAGACAGCCTTCGGGTTCCAGATTACAACCTCAGCTCCTGATGGAATTTCCAGCCTGCAGGCCTGCCCTGTGGACTCCAGACTTGCCAGCCTCACAATCCTGTGAGCTAATTCCTTAAAATAAATCTCTCTTCCTCTATATCTATATATACAATACAAACATACACACAATATGTACATATATCTCTCTAGAGAGTTTATATATATATGTACATATATATACGTATGCATATATTGATGTATCTCTCTCTCTCTGGAGAGTTCTGACTAATACACCTACTTGGGTATCTTGCTGAGCCTAGTGGCTAAGAGCACAGCCTCTGGAGCTGCCTGCCTGGGATTGGATTCTGATCCTGCTTCTTATTAGCTGTGTGATCTTGGCCAAGTTAATTCCTTTCTCTGTGCCTCAGTTTTCCCATCTGTAAAAAGGGTGACAACAGTCTCCGACCCAGGTGTACGGAGGTGTCTGCCTCAGTGGCCAGCACAGGGCAGCACTGGGCACTCAGTCCCTCTCACACTGGACGTGTCTGTAGGGGTGTGTGTCTCACCAGCTGCCGGAGGTGGGGCTCTCAGTGGCGGTGACGAAGGCAGCCTGGCCTGGAGGCTATACCGCTGTACACACCGTGCTGACTGTGAGCTCCGCCTCGGTGGCCATGATGTCTGTGGGCTGGATGTTGCGGTCGTACATCGGGTTCTCAAACGTGGCCCGCACATTGGTGTTCTCGTGGCCAGCGTAGCCGTTGAACGGAACTTTGGGTCTTCTCCTGGGAATGAGAGAGCGTGACCAAGACGTCAAGAGAGGAGACTCGGGGCCCTAAGAGGAGAGGGAGGCTCTGTGTTCCCTTCAGAAGGTCACAGCTCGCCTGAGCCAGGAGGGCTCTGGGTGGGTCAGGGAAAGGGAGAGGGCCTGGCACCCGTCGTGCGACCCTCCTGTCCCTTCCCCGTACCTGTGCTTGTAGAGATAGAGCACAAAGCCCGCGATGATGAGCGCGATGAACGGCACCAGGATCGCGGCCGCCACCGAGCTGCTGTTGGAAGCAAAGTGGCGGCCGATGGACTCGGGGTCTGATTCCAGCAGCCTGAGGTCTGCAAAATCCCAGAGCAGAAACCTCAGGTCACAGACACAGCGGCCACCGTGGTGGGGCTTGGGGTGCTGGTCGGGGCCCCCCAGCTGCCTCCCCCATGCACTGGGCCATCCTCCCTGGAGAAGGGTGGTCAGTCCACACGAGCTGGTCAGGCCTGGGGAAGCCAGTCTGCGGGAGAACCTGAAACCGTGTCCCAGAATAAAACCTTAAAAGAGAGCAGCCCTTTAGAAGCTTCCAAACTTCTTTCGGCCATAGAAAGTTTATCCCATGAAACCTTACAAGGCAGCCGAAATATAAAGCACGTGCAGGTGGACCTGCTCTGGAGGGCGTGGTAGCGGTGCTGAAGCTCCGGCCTCCGAGGGTCTCCCCTCCTCCCCCTCCCCCCTCGCCCCAGACTGGGAGCGCTCAGAAGACCACGGTGAGAGCCTCTGCCCCTGTCAGCGAACCGAGGGGGTGAGGCTCCGCCGGGCACACCGGCAGTCAGCCGTGAAGCCAGAAGAAGAACTGGGTTTCCTGAGGTCTCTCTGGTGTGTAAGGGGCCAGGGAACTGCCTTCAAGTCTTCGAAGGGCTGCCGTGTGGAGGAGGGAGTGCTTTTAGTCCAGGCAGCTAAGAGGATAGAGCTAGGAATAACTCCAGGGCAGGAGCAGGGCGGAGTGGGAAGCACAGGGAAGCGGGTTTCCGCTTACGCCAAGGAGGAGCTTTCTGAAGGTCAGAGCTGGGAGAAAACGCAGTGCACTGCCTCGGTAGACAGGGGGTCCCGGGGGACAGGGCAGTCAGCACCTGGGGTGTATCGAGCTGCCCATCAGACACCCGGGCCTGCCTCCTGTCTCCCCCTGAACTGCTTCCCAGAAGCCAGGACCCCTCCCCACATTAGAGGCTCTGAGTCAAGGCCGGTCTCTGAAGTGAGGATGCCTGACACTGAGGATGCTTGGTCCAGGGTAAAGATGCCGGGGAGGAACTAGGGAAGGAAGCCTCCTTGATGCTTGGTTTTCCCATCTGTAAAATGAGGATAGCAATACCACCGTTCCGGGACTGAGACTGCCCTGAGAGCCCCACGTCGTAATGCTCAGGGGGTCCCGGGGATGCCCGAGGGCTGGCCAGATACTATTGTGGGACGCATCTGAGACCCAATGTCCCTTAAGCTGGGGGCTTTCAACTCCAGGGCTGAGCATGAAACTGTTTGGCAAAAGTTGAGGGTATTATGTATTGCGCTTCCTTCTGGGGAGATATTACACAGCTTTTATCAAAATCTCAAAGGCGTCCCTGATCCAAAAGAGGCTAAGAGCCCCTCTTGGACTGTTGAACATCACCAACCCCCTGCCCTCCATGCCAACATACAAGTTTCTCCGCCACCCGCACAAGCATACACTCCAGGGACAAATGCTAGTTACCAAGTCTTTGAAAGCCGAACTGCCCAAAGCCTTGGCCCTTAACAGCGCCTTGGTAAATGAAGGTGCCTCCGGAGAACTCTGGGGAGACCTGTGAGGGAGGGAGCAGAGAAAGTGAGATGGGAGGCACGCCGGAGGGAGCTAGAGGTCCGGCCGGCTGGCCGGAGACACGCCCACAGGCACACGGTGCCCACAGGCACACGGTGCCCACAGCTGGGCTCACCTGCCTGCCTGTCATCTCCACTGACATGGGCTCTCTGCCCACCCCCAGGCAATGGCGAGGTGCTGGGGATGGGGCAGGGGCTCCAACTGCTGGTAGGAGGGAGGGAGACATTTTTGTTTCTACTGGTCGAATCACTTAATCTGTCGGTGCCTCAGTTCCTCATTTTAAAATGGGAACAAAAACAGTACTTATGTCATAGGGTTGCTCTGAAGCTTTATATGAGAGAATATAGGTAAAGCACTTAGAACACTTAATAGGCCCTGAGTAAATGTTAGCTATTATTATTGTGATGAAAAACTGAGTTTTAGAGCACCGCGGAGCAAACCAAACCATGATTAAAATGCATCTAGCAGATTGAACGTACTTTGGAAAGTTCGTCCCGGTTCCAATAGCTATTAATTTGGGGGCGGGTAGTTGGGGACATAACTCCTCCTGGCTGTCTCTGTACTTGCCTCTGTGATGCTCGTGTACCAGACACAGACACGCAAACTTGTGGGCTGGGGACTGCTCGGCCGAGGGCGTGCTTGCTTTGAGGATGCTTCTGCTACTGGGGTTCCTTCTGACTCATGCTCCATCCCCAGGTGCAGCTCTCTTGTCTGTTGTGCTCTAGGCTGACCCCCTCCCTGCTGCCCCCCCAAACACACCCTGGGTGACAGAGAAGTGGGCCCGATTGCTGGCTGTAGTCCCAGGTAGCCCTTCCGGCTGTTCCTGGCCCTCCAGAGCGCCATTTACACGTAGCCCTTGGCCCGCACTCCAAGCTCTCAACTTTACCCTTGTTCTCTCCCCTCTGGCCATCCTCCCAGGACAATGGAGTCTGTTGTCCTGGCACAGCTTTTGGACTACTACTATTGACGCCAGCCAGGACCAGGATACACAAGGGGATCCGTAGAATACTCTCAAGAATCCCGAGGAACTAATCCCATGTACCAGCCCCTGGAGAAGCCACTTGCTTCTCATGTGATTATCAGCAAAGTCACTCAACCCACAGCCCTCTACCAGCCAGTTTTGTCCGTGAGGATCCACCTTGACCCCTCAGCTCTCTGCTCCTCTGGCCCCATGACCTCTTCCTCCTTCCCACCCCTCCGCTTCTAGCTTCAATAATCCAAGACAGGGAAGCTGAGGATGTGACAGATGACTGCTCCACTACCCTGCCTGTGAGATTGGAAGGTATGGGCAGAGGAGAATCACTGCAGAACTTCCACCTGAAGAACGCCCTTGCATGGAACAAGTCTTTCCCACAAGAGAATGCAAGAGAGTTGTCTCCTTTCCCCCAGCTCCTGGTGTCTCAAGCTGTGCTAAGTCACCCACAACAGGCATCCTCAAACGTGAGAAGACGCTCAGGGTGCATCTGGGACTCACCACCTTCTCCCAGCTCCCACCACCACGTCGTGACCTTCAACTTGCTTGAATTTACTCATGTACTGCCAGCCTCCAATCTCTTGCTTCCTGCTTACACATCAGAACCTACTTCATCTCACTCAGATGCACTGACCTTTAGACTCTCAGCCTCCTGGCCCTTGCTATGTTTTCCTGTGCCCACTTCACTAGCAGATGAGGACTCCCTTGCTCCCAGTCCTGGCCCCAAAGAAACCCTCCTCCCAAGTTTCCATGTTGATCCAAAGAGTTTCCACCAACTTCTCCCCTCGTCCTCCCTACCAGTGATCTGGGAATCAGGGATGGGGCAAGGGCACAGGGAGGTCAAGGACTGAGTGAGGTTTTGCTGAACTTACATGCCCATCTAAGGCCCAGTGATCACCTTTGAACTTATTCACAAAGACCTCCACAGGCCCTGTAACCTGGTAAACTTGGAGGAGGAGATGGGAATCTTCTTTCTTGTAAATTCCTGGGAAAAGAAAGTTCAGAGGGTACACTTGAAAGATCCAGGAAGATTTCAAAACCCAAGTCTGTGGGTATGTGGGCGTGAGTGTCTGAGTGGGATTCCATGTGTAGATGTTGGTATCTAGATCCCATGTATAACTGGCGTTAGGTAAGTGTAGTGTGTCCTGTGAGTTTGTGCAGGCTGAGTGTGAGGATACACGAGAATGTACATATGTGTGTTAATAATCAACTGGATTATGACCTGTGGTTGTGCTCCTGTTTATACATGCATGTGTGAGAATAAAGGGAATTGGATTTTGTATATGTTACGGGGTCAGTTAATGCGTGGGTGTGTTTACAACTCAGTGGGTACAGGAATACATGAGGGCGTGTATATGGGAGTGTGTTTAGGACTATGGCTTAGAGCCACTGAGTGAACATGAACGTTAGTTGTGTCTGTGTGTGTGTGCATGAATGAGTGGCTGTGACTACACGTGGGGTTGTGTATTCATGTGTACGGTCATTCACTCATGCATCCATCGTTCTACCCATCTATTCGAATAAACACTTGCTTTCTAAGATATTCAGTTTTTCTGATTATAGAAAATTTGAAAATCGGGGAAATTTTGGAAAATGCAGAGATGCATGAAGAAAGAAAATTCACTCCTGATCTCACTTCTGAGAAATAACCATTGTTAATATTTTGGTGTAATTACTTCCAATTTCCTTTCTTATGAATATAATTTTTTCCTTCAAAAACTGGAGTCCCATTTTAAATGCATTGTAGTAGGTGTATTTTCTCCCAGACTGGCATAATATTTTATCTGGCAGACATACTATAATTAATATATCCATTTCTTTTGAGACAATTTTGTATTCCCAGGTTTTATGTTATGGAAATAGCCCTGTAATGTGAACATTCTTTATTGGTAAATGTTTGATTCCCTCTATAACTATTTCTTATGATAAAATTTCGTAGAAGTGTAATTAATGGGGTCAGTCATTTTCACGGCTCTTGATACAAGTTGCCAAATTATTTTCTAGAACTATACTATTTTATACTTTGACCAGCACTGCCTTAGTACCTTCACTGGGCTGGCACCAGAGTTTATTGCTTAATAAAATCTTAGTGGGATAAGTGGAAAGTGACATTTTATGTTTACCGTTTTTTGATTATTGCGAAAAATGTTTTTTCCATTTGTTTATCAACTGTCTGTACTTTGGCTTCTGGGAGTTCTCTGCCCCTATTTTTGGTTCAGTTTTTAGGGATATACATCTCCTTTTTCTTTATTTGTAAGAGTTCTTTGTATGTTCAATTTATTAATGTTTGTCATCTAACCATTTCTCTTTAGTCTGTGGTGCTTTTATCATGTAAACAAAGATGAATAGACACTTCCTCTTCCCCTGCCTACCAGACTAGCCCTGCAAGATAGTACAAGGAAGTGACAGTAGACTCGTTCTTGGGAAGAGCGTGTGCCCATCACCCACACCACCCACAGGCTTCCCCAGAGCTGGCCTGCCCCTTACCAGCCAAGTGCAGCTCCACGCCGCTGTGGTCAATCATGGTGGCGTTGACCTTGCTGTTGATGACCTGGAAACCGGTCACTCTGAGCATGGCTGGCTGCTTCTTCCCCTGGTACTCATAGGTCCCTTTCCATAGGGAATTCTTTGCAAAAACATCCCCAGGAACTAGAGGAATTGAGAAACAGATGTGAGAGGGGCTTTCACGTGTGCTGGTGGAATTGAGCCCACCTGATGACTGACCCCAGTTCACTCCCTGAGATTGTTTTCCCCAACATCAAACACGCAGGAGGTGGTGGAGTGTTCTGGCCTCCTTGTGATGCTCTGTGTCTCAGAGTGGATGGGTGGAGGGAAAGAGAGAGAGAGAGAAAGTGGATAAAGAAAAAAGAGAACATGAGGGGATGGGGGAATGAACTAGAAGAAAGAGGAAAATAAAAGGAGGGAAGGGGTTGAAAAGATGGAGAAAGAGAAAAAGAGAGGAGAGAAAACCAATGTCATAAAATAGGAACATGGACTAATGGGGTCAGGCAGATCTGGAGTCTCATTTTGGCTACCAATGATCAGTTGTTTGATTACATACAAGAGTCTCCACTTTCTCACCTGTGTAGGCCACATCTGTACTTCTGTAAATGGGGCTGTCCTGCTTATCTTGTCAGGGGCTAAATGATTGTATGTCACATGATGTTGGGCACATAATGAACGATAGCAACCCAAATTGTTATTTATCCTTATAATAATTTTCTAAGGAGAGTATTATGAGCCTTATTTTAACAAAAGGTAAACTGAAGCTCCAGAGGTGAAGTTTCTTTGTCCAAGGACACAGCTGGTCAGTGACCAAAATGGAACTTTAATTGAGTTTGATGTCAAATCTAGTTTTCTTTCTTGTATAACACACATGCTAATATGGTAAATAAAAGTATAAGGTTCAAAAAAGGATATGATAGTCTAGAATAATTTTGCATTGGTCAGGCCATACCTCAGTTCTGTGCCCAGTTCTGGACATCACACTTTGAAAGACACAATACCTGTCTTAAAAATGTAACCATTTCCAGCAGGCTCCCTAGGCAGGACCTGGGTGTATGTGTCTGACCACACACTGGCCAGCTCTGTGCCAGAAGAGGTTGGCTCCAGAGCTTGAAGCTCTGGACATGTTTCTAGAAGGCTTTGGCTCTCAATTCCGGATGCAGTTCCTGCTTCCTTCAAGCTCACTTCCTCCTGAGGTCTGCCTGGGGTTGGGAGGTGGGTGGGGAAATCTGTTCGGCTCTATAGACTGTTTTCACACCCCCCTATTGGGTACACAGAAACTCATGTGCATGTTTCTGGGTAAGTAGGTGAAGGAAGCTATACCAGTTTCTTGAGCCAAAGATCTAGAGCATACCTACCTGAAGCTTGAGTGAGCGGAGGCTCCCGGGCAGTGTTGATGGGTCTCCCACTGGGCCGGACCTCTGCTGGGGAAAGAGGATGGAAGAAAACAGGTTCACCCTCTGGTCTATGTTCTATTGGAAAAATAACGGTCAGCTCTCTGACATTAGGTCAGTGGGTTCTTTGAGATCTTGCTTTGGACTTATCCTCTTAGACCCGGAGGTGGGCTACTTTGTCTGGTGAGATGTAAAGAGTTTAAAGGAAATCCATTTACCAATTATAGTCATTGAAATATTAAGCAAAAAGTTAGAATATAGCTATATATGTGATTTTTTATTACTGCATTAAAAACAGGACCTAGTAGTAGGTCCAGTAACTATTCTAATCTTGAAGTAGTCAGGAACATAAACAACATTTCTTTCTTTTTTTTGTCCATGCCACACGGCATGCAGGATCTTAGTTCCCTGATCAGGGATTGAACCTGTGTCCCCTGCAGTGGAAGCGCAGAGTCCTACCTACTGTACCGCCAGGGAATTCCCAACAACATTTCGTGACATCCATAACTATTGTAGTGTAATGTGGAAATCTCTGCAGTTTCTACTGGTGACAAATTTATAGGTATTGCTAACACTACTACAAGTTTTTGTCTATATCCTAAATTAAAGAAATGCTAAATTTCAGTAAGAGGTAAAGGAAAACAAAGATGTCTATTTCCCATCCTAGCACACAGATCTGCTGAATGCCACTACTGAGGACCCTTGGTTGAAGGGCCTCTGCTTTCCTCCCAGAGGTCTGGCACAAAGGACGGCCTTCCGCCAGTCAAGAGTGAAGTGCCTAAGTTCTAGTAAGGGTCTCAGTGGAGTGCTTCCCTCCCCTGGAGTCACGATATGAAGACAGGGAAGCCCTCACAGGCAAAGGCAAAGGAGAAGGCTTTGGGCCTGAGACCGACAGCCTAGGTTCCGGTCCCAGCAGTGCTACTTAGTGATTGTGTGACCTCAACTAGTCACGTCACCACTCAGAGTCTTGTCTCCTCATCTGAAACATGGGAAAATACTGAAACATATCTCACAGGTTTATGCTGAATAAATGTGGTTATGAACGTGAAAGTCACAGTCAATAAATATTAATGTCTTTTCTTCTTTTGCAGAGAAACAACAGAAATATCTGTCTTGTTGCTAAGTAAAGGGGGGGACTCCCCCTACTGTCTCCAACTCTGAGGTCAGCTTATGTTCGGGTGTACAGAAGGCTGTGGACATATTTTCCAAGTGACTCCATGAAGGCACACCTCTGAACAAAAGGCCTTTATTGTCTTAGGTTTTATAAGATGAAGGGAGCAAAGAGGGAGAAAGCATTTTATGTGCCAGACACTGTGCTAGGCACTTTATTCATGTCATTTCATTTACTCCTTCTCTCAGAACTGTGAGGTAGACATTGTTGTCTTCATTTAATAGAAGAGAAACTTGTTAGAGGCAGAGAGGTGAAGGGACTTACCCAGGGTCTTATAGTAAGGGGTTGAGTTGAGATTCAACTGCATCTAAAGCATTTTGTATTTTTAAATGCAAGTACCTATTATAGCTTAAAAAATACTTAAGAATAAATGTAAACAAGAAAGTGCAAGACTGTACATTGAAAATTACAAACCGTCACTGAAAGAAATTAAAGATCTAAATAAATGGAAAGATATCCCATGCTCATGGCTTGGAAGACAATATTGTTCAAATGGCAATACTCCCCAGATGGACCTACAGATTCAACACCACCCTTATCAAAATCCCAGCTGCCTGTCTGCAGAAACTGACAAGCCATTCCTAAAATTCATATAGAAATAAAAGAGGCCCAGAATAGCCAAAACAATCTTGCAAAAGAGGAGCAAAAAGGAGGACTTAGACTTCCCAACTTCAAAACTTGCTGCAAAGCTACAGTAATCAGAACTGGGTGGTAATGGTATAAGGACAGTCATACGGATCAGTGGAATAAAACTGAGGATCCTAATGTAAGCTCACACATTTGTGGTCAAATGGTCTTTGAAAAGGGTGCCAAGACAATCCAAAGAGGGGAGAATAGTCTTTTCAACAAATGGTGCTGGGACAATTGGATATCCGCATGCAATAGCATGAATTTGGACCCCAAAACTCTTAGAAGAAAACACAGGTACAAATCTTTGTGACCTTGGATTAGGCAATGGTTTCTTTCTTTTTTTTTTTTTTTTGCGGTACGCGGGCCTCTCACTGTTGTGGCCTCTCCCGTTGCGGAGCACAGGCTCCGGACGCGCAGGCTCAGCGGCCATGGCTCAGGGGCCCAGCTGCTCCGCGGCACGTGGGATCTTCCCAGACCGGGGCACGAACCCGTGTCCCCTGCATCGGCAGGTGGACTCTCAACCACTGCGCCACCAGGGAAGCCCCAGGCAATGGTTTCTTAAATATGATAGTAAAAGCACAAGTAAACCTACAAAATATAGATAAATTGGAGTTCATCAAAATTAAAAGCTTCTGTGTTTAAAAGGACACCAACAGGAAAGTGTAAAGATCCAAACTCATCAAATCGCATACATTAAATATGTGCAGTTTTTGTATATCAATTATATCTCAATAGGGCTGTAAAAAAATCCACACCTGAAAAAAAAAAAAGAAAAAAATTAACACAGGATAAAATGGAGCTTAAATTTTAGGTGATGAATGAAATAAAAAAGAAAGTACTGTAAATTAAAAAAAAAAGGCAGTGAAAAGACAACCCACAGAATGGGGGAAATATTTGAAAATCATGCCTCTGATAAGGG
Organism: Tursiops truncatus; assembly: GCF_011762595.2. Lineage (NCBI taxonomy): Eukaryota > Metazoa > Chordata > Mammalia > Artiodactyla > Delphinidae > Tursiops > Tursiops truncatus. The sequence goes on along the minus strand of NC_047034.1, from coordinate 157,486,157 downwards.
TCTTTTTTTTTTTTTTTTTTTTTTTTTGCGGTATGCGGGCCTCTCACTGCTGTGGCTCTCCCGTTGCGCAGCACAGGCTCCGGATGCGCAGGCTCAGCGGCCATGGCTCACGTGCCCAGCCGCTCCGCGGCATGCGGGATCTTCCTGGACCGGGTCATGAACCCGTGTCCCCTGCATCGGCAGGCGGGCTCTCAACCACTGCACCACCAGGGAAGCCCTGATAAGGGTCTTATATTCTAGATATATAAAGAACAGTTGAAGGGACTCTGGACCAAGGTGGCAACATAGGAGGCTCCTGAATTCCCCTCCTCCCACGGATACACTGAAGAAATGCAGAAGAAAACACATCAACTCTCTCCGAGAGAAATCCAGAAACTAGCTGACTGACACCTACACATTGGGTGACTGAGAAAATACCCACATCAAAACAGGTAGGAAAGGCTGAGACACATTCTTGAAATAAACCCCACACCTGGCACGGCACCATACAATCAGGAGGGACTCCCAACTCCCAGCTTTTCCCTGAGAGTGTTGAGTTTGTACCACACGTCTAGCACCCTGACTTTTAAGGATGCCATCTGAGGGATGGGTGCCCAAATCACCTAGCTCTGAAGGCCAATGGGGCTTGGGGCTTGTGTTCATGAGTTCCACAGGACTACAGCAAACAAGGAAGCAGTTTTTATAATGGACACCGTAGAAACCCCTGTGCCTATATATATACCTGGTCTCACACTGAGGGAGCAGGTAAAAATGCACATCTCCCAGTTTCTCCCTGGAAGGGGTCTGACTGCATACTTTTCCAACTGTTGCCTGAGAGTCTGCTTCTAACCAGCCTGCATCTAGGTGCTGACCTCTGTGGGACACTGATGGGTCTTGGTACACCCTCAACTACTGGGAGCCACTAGGAATAAAGACGACAGCTTGGACAATCACAAAGGTTTGGGAGGCACCAGGAGATTGGGCTGCACTGACTGGTGAGCTTCATTGCCTAAACGAGGCCGGTCGGTCTGTGAAGACTGGGTGGGAGAGCTGCCTGTTTTATCTAATGAGTAGAAACCAACACAGAGAATCAGGGAAAGTGAATCAACAAGGGAAAATGTTCCAAACCAAATAATAAGATAAATCTCCAGAAACGGATCCTAATGAAACAGTGGTAAGTGACTGACCCAATAGAGAGTTCAAAATAATGGTCATAAAGATGCTCACTGAGGTCAGGAAAGCAATGCACAAAGCAAGAATTTCAACAAAGAGAAAATATTTTAAAAGTACCAGATGGAAACCATAGAGCTGAAAATGTAATAATTGACCTGGAAAATCCAATACAGGGGTTAAACAGCAGGGGTTTAAGTGGAAGTGAAAATCTAACATAAAAACACATGAAAGTATAAAACTCACTGGTAAAGATAAATATATGATTAAATTCAGAATACTCTAATATTGTAATGTTAGTGGGTAAATCACTTGTAACTCTAGTATAAAGGTTAAGAGACAAAAATGGTAACTATAGCTACAATAATTTTTAATGGATATACAATATAAAAGATGTAAATTGTGACATCAAACACAAAATGTGGGGGACTGTAAAAACACGGAGCTTTTGTATGCATTCCAAGTTAGGTTGCTATCAGCTTAAAAAAAGACTGTTGTAAATATGTGTTATGTAAGCTTCGTGAAAAACACAAAGCATAACCTACAGTAGATATACAAAATATAAAGTGTGAGGAATCAAAACATTGCCCTTGTACCAAAGTCAGACAAGGACACTTCAAGAAAAGGCAATTCCAAGCCTGTATCCCTGATGAACATACACGCAAACCTCCTCAAGAAAATATTAGCAAACCAAATGAACTGTACATTAAGAGGATCATACACCGTGATCAAGTGGGATTTATTCCTGGGATGAAAGGATGGTTCAATATACACAAACCGATAAATGTGATACTTGCGCACTGTTCGTAGGAATGTAACAGTGTGGCGGTTCCTTCAAGAATTAAAAATAGATAGTGTAATCATAAATGTAAAGGATCAATAGTCAAATCTAATGTATAATTATGTAAAGGAATAATACGAAATTTTTAAAAGCTGGACTGCTGTTAGAGGAGCAGACATGAATAGTAGATATTCTCTGTAATGAAGAAAATAATAATGTAAACCAGTACAAGGATATTTTTATTCTACAAAAAAAAGAATTAAAAATAGAAATACCATATGATCCAGCAATTCCATTTCTATATATCCAAAGGAAGTGAAATCTCTGTCTTGAAGAGATGTTCACTGCAGCATTATTCACAATAGCCAAACTATGGAAACAAACGAAGTGTCCATTGATGGATGAGTGGATAAAGAAAATGTGGTGTATACATACAATGGAATATTACTCAGCCTTAAAAAGAAGGAAATCCTGCCATCTGTGATAACATGGATGAATTTGGAGGACATTATGCCAAGTGAAATAAGCGAGACAGAGAAAGACAAATATTGCATGCTACTACTTACATGTGGAATCTAAAAGTCAAATTTATAAAAAGAGAGTAGAATAGTGGTTGTCAGGGGCTGGGGGGAGGGGGAGATAGGGAGAGGCTGGTAAAAGGATGCAAGCTCTCAGTTATAAGATGTATAACATGGTAACTATAGTAGATAATACTGCATTGTATAATTGAAATTTGCTGAGAGAGTAGAACTCGTGTGCTCTCATCAAAAAAAAAAAGATAAATACGTGAGGTGATGGATGTGTTAACTTGATAGTGGGAATCCTTTCACAATGTATATCAAATTATCATGTTGTATACTTTAAATATATTTCAATTTGTTTGTCAATTATACCTCAATAAAGCTGGAAAAAAGAAATCAACAGGACATAAAGGAGTTCTTACAACTCAACAATAAAAAGACAAATAGCCCAATTAAAAAATGGGCAAAGGATCTGCATAGACTTTTCTCCAAGGAAGATACACAAACGGCCAATAAATAAATGAAAAGATGCTCCACATTATTCGTCATTAGGGAAATGTAAATGAAAACCACAATGTAATACTACTTTATACCCACTTAGGATGGCTATACTCAAAAAGCTGGACAAGGGCTTCCCTGGTGGCACAGTGGTTGAGAGTCTGCCTGCCGATGCAGGGGACACGGGTTCGTGCCCCGGTCCGGGAAGATCCCACATGCCGCGGAGAGGCTGGGCCCGTGAGCCATGGCCGCTGAGCCTGCGCTTCCGGAGCCTGTGCTCTGCAGCGGGAGAGGCCACAGCAGTGAGAGGCCCGCGTACCGCAAAAAAAAAAAAAAAAAAAGCTGGACAATAACAAGTGCTGGCAAGGATCATGTAGAGAAATTAGACCCCTGGTGCATTGCTGGTGGGAATGTAAAGTAAATGTAAAGGCACTTTGCAAAATGGTTCCTTACACTGTTAAACATTGAGTTATTCTATTCCTGGATATATACCTAAGAGAACTGAAAACATATATCCAAACAGAACATGTACATTTATGTTCAAAGTAGCATTATCCATAATGGCCCCAAAGTGGAAACAACTGAAATGTTCATCAATGAACAAATGGATAAACAAAAGGTGGTATATCCATCAATAGAATATTATTCAGGCATAAAAAAGAATGAAGTAATAACACGTTACAACATGGATGAACCTCGAAAAACTTATGCTAAGTGAAATAATCCAGACACAAAAGGACAGATATCATGTGATTCCACTAACATGAGGTACCTAGAATCAGCAAATTCATAGATATAGGAAATACAATAGAGGTTATTAGGAGCTGGAGAGTAAGGGGAATGGAAAGTTATTGTTTAATGGGTACAAGTTCTTGTTTGGGACGATGAGAAGATTCTGGAAATGGATAGTGGTGATGGTTGCACATATTGTGAATGTACTTAATGCCATTGAATTGCACACTTTAAAATGGTTAAAATGGTAACTATTATGTTTTGTATATTTTACCACAATTAAAAGTTAAATGTACTCTAAACAAGAAAAATTATACCACTACCATTTGTGGAACACAAATATTACTTTCCCTAAGTAAAAGAAATTTACAACAATTCATACAATGAAAATACATCATTAAATTCTAGCTCTGATAAAGGCTCTGAACCTGAAGCCTTCTCTCTCTGAGGGGCAGGACAGCAGAGTACTTAAGAGCATGGATTCTGAAGTTAGACCTGCAGGGTTTGAATCTCAGCTCTCTCCCTTTACCAGCTGGTGACCTTGGGGCAGTTACTTAACCTCTCTGTGTGTCAGTTTCCTCATATATTAAATGAGGATACGAGTAACACCTGCCTCATAGGATGACTGCAAGGATTGAGTTAGTACACGAAGTACTTAGAACAATACCCGGAATGTGGTGAGGTGAGGTCAGCACCCGCAAGAGACATCTTACTGAATGCCATCCTAGCACCAAACCCATCCTTTATCCTTGCTGGATTCTTTACTTAAGACTGGACTCAGATTACCTTCTCCAGGAAGCCTTCTCTGATTCTCCCCTCCCCCTTAGGCTGAATTAGTGCCTTTTCCAGCATCCCCACAGCATTCAGTGCATCTCTGTGTTCCTGAAGGTACTGTTATATCTGATAATGTGTGTGTCTTCCACAGCTGAATGTGAGCTCCTTTAGGGCAGGGTTTGTGTCTTTCACCTCCCCATCCCCCATGCCCAGCACAGCCACGCACAGTGATAATGCTCAATAAATTAGAGAAGGAATGAATGAAGAAGAGGGGGAGGGAGGTGTAAGACGTTGCGGTAACCCGGAGGGATCTGTGAGTGGGTACTGTTTTATCAGGGTTATGATAGGCATATATGCATAACGTGTTATTCCCGTTTAGTGGGACACAGAGCTTTTCTCCGTCTGACGATTAAGTGTAATCCTTAGACTACCGTATCCTTAGCGCTGGGCAGAGTGTTTAAGCTCATGTAGAAGGTAGCAAGGTGAAACTTGGGATGGCGTCACCCTGTGCTCCTTAGACTACTCTGGTTTTATCTCCTAGACTCAACACCTCAGAAGACCAGAAGCAGCCTCCAGCTTCCGGAAATTACATTTCTTTCTTCTCTTTGGCCCTCTTTCACTCAAGCTCAGCTGTCCCCTTTGGCCCCCCACCCTGGAGAAGCTCACCGAGGGGGCACACTCACCCAGGCAGACGGGTGGTTTGCCTGTCCAGCTGCCATCTGCTTTGCATGTGCGGTGCTCGGAGCCGCCCCTGAGGGAGAAGCCCTCCTGGCAGGAATAGATGAGCGTGTAGCCCATGGAGGGCAAGTCCAGGGCCCCAACGTTGGCATGGGTCGGCATCTCTGGCTGCTTGCAGTGGTGGGCTGGATGACAGGGAAGACGCTGCTGGGAGATGAGGGTCTCCAGGAGGCCTCTCCACCACTCCCCTGCTCCTTGATGGGCTACCCGCTTCCTTTCTCTTATGGGCCCCTTTCAGGTCCAGCATCCCCTTCCCAGCCCCAGCCCCACCCCAGCTTTGATGTCTATACGAGAGGCCAAGATGGAGATCGTGGGGATATTGGCTCAGTCAACCCTGGGGGAACCTAAACCTGCAGTAATTTTCCTGAGCGAAAAGGAGTAATTATGGTCAAAAGCCTGAAACCTTCCATCCTGAGGGCAGGCCTTGTAGTTGTTAGTATTTGCTGCCATGGGAAACTTCTTTTTTTTTCTTTGAGAAGGTATAGGAATTGCCTTCTAATATCAGAAAGGCTTCTGTGTGTAAATATCTTCTGTGGGGCTCCAAGGGGTAAGGAGTACAAAGAGACCAATACTGGTCCCAATGAGGAGTTGTGAGCTCTCTGTCATTCAGAGCACTCAAGCATCTCCTAGATGCCCAGCTGGGGGAGATTATGAGTTGCCAGGAGGAGTTGTCTGGGCTGTAGGCGAAATTTCCACTCACAGACACAGTCGGGCGGGGTTCCGCTCCAGGTCAGGTTGGGAAGACAGGTCCTGGTGGTGGAGCCCTGGAGCAGGTAACCTTTCTGACAACGGAAGAGCACGGTGCTTCCAACCTGCGGCCAGGACGAAGTTCCCACAATCACCTTCCATCCAGCGACGCTTCACACTTGTCATCTGACTGCTTACTTTCCCACGACATTACTCCTACCCACCCTTCTGTTTCTCTGCCTGATTAAATCTTATTTATCCCTTGAGGCAGCTTACGTTATGCCTCTTCCACAAGGCCTCACCCAATTCCCTGGGCCAGATCAACACTCTCATGGGATATATCATATTCTGCTGCGGGGGGCTGAGTGTCTGACCCAGAATCAGAAGACCCTGGGTGTGAGTTCTGGTATCTACACTTACTCACTGGATGCCAGGCTGCACGAAACTCTCTACACCTTAGCCTTCCTGTGTAGAGTTGAGATGAGCAGCCCTGCCACACTACACTGGAATGTCGCGACACTGAAATGTGAGGGTAGATTTGAAAGCATTTTATGAAATGTGAAGAACTGTGCAAAGTAGAATATTACTGTGTGTGTCTCTTCCCTCCATGAATCTATAAATTCTTTTAGGACATGTCCCCTATAAAATCTGGAGCTATGCTTTGTAAAAAATCTCTTGAGCAGAATTGCTACCCTCCCTGCATCCCTCCCTCTGCTCCACTGGCCCCTCACCGTCTGACCTGACATTCCCTGCAGCCACCAGCTCCATCTCTCCATCTCTAATCCGTGCGGCACCATGCTGCCAGATGAGCTTCCGAAACTGCAACTCGGATCACACTATTTCCCAGCTCAAAACACTCACGTGTCTCTACTACCTCTGGGAGCAAACTGAAACGCAAGGTGAAACCTAATTTCCACTCCCTTCCTCCACGCCCATCACCTCGTTCAGCAAATGGTATCCCTATCCACCCAGTTGTGCAAGTCAAAAACTTCAAGTCGTCCTCGATTCCTCCCTTTCCTTCAACCCCTCCATTCAATCCTTCAAGAAGTCTTCTTGGTTCTACCAACAAAATACCTCCCGACCCCTTCACGTCTCTCTATGTCCACTGTCGCTACCCTGGCTCAGTCCCACCCTCATCTTTCTCTCAAGATGCTGCAATAATATCCTATTTGTCTAAGTGCTTCCATTCTTAACCCCTATTGTTCATCCTCTCCTCAGGGTCCTGAGTGATAGTTCAAATGATGGATCAGATTAAGTCACCTTCAAATGGTTTTCTATGGCATTTAGAATACAATCCAAAATGCTTATCATGGTCTCAAGGCCCTATATGACCCGGTCCATGCCGTTCTCTTTTCAAAATTCATTATGTGATATTAGGTGCATAGAAAAGAATATAGGGCACATATACAGACGTGAATCATCATAATAAACTGGACACCTTCAGTGGAGCCCACCACTCAACCTAAGGGTTAGAACGTCATTGACATGTTTGTCATCTGCGTGCTCCTTCCCTGCCCTGTTCCTCAGCTCCCCTCGGTGAAAACCAGTCTCTTGAATTTTGTGGGTTCCCCCCCCCTGGTTCCCCCCCCCCCCCCCCCCCCCCCCGGTACGCGGGCCTCTCACTGTTGTGGCCTCTCCCGTTGCAGAGCAACAGGCTCCGGACGCGCAGGCTCAGCGGCCATGGCTCAGGGGCCCAGCCGCTCCGAGGCACGTGGGATCTTCCCAGACTGGGGCACGAACCCGTGTCCCCCGCATCGGCAGGCAGACTCTCAACCACTGCGCCACCAGGGAAGCCCAAATTTTGTGTTTTTCATTTCCTTGCTTGGCTAAAAAATAATTCTATCACATATGCCTACATATATCTCTAAACAATATAAATTTTTCTTGGTTTTAATCTTTCTAGAAATAGTATCCTACCACTTTTGACGTTCAACACTATGTTTCTAACAGTCATCCGGAGCTATAGTTCCTTAATTGTCACTGCTGTGTGATGAACCATCCTGAGACTACACCAGGATTTTTCTCCTTTCTTGGTAACACGGACGAGAGCGTCTCTGGGGTTGCTTACTCTGGGTCATAGGATGTGTGGATATTTAACTTCACGAGGCAGTGGCAGCCTAGCTCTTTGGCTTCACGTCCTTCTCCTCTCTCTTTATGTTCCCGACCCGCTGGCTGGCCAGCTTTCCAGTCCTGCAACCTGCCAAGTTCCCTGCCTGAGCACTCCTCTGCCCTGGCCGTTGCCTCTGCTGGGAACGCCCACCCAGCTCTGCACAGGGCTGGCCCTTCCCACCATGGGCGCCACAGTCCAAGTTTAGGAGGCCTCTTCCCTCACTCCGCTAAACAGCAACCCCCCCACCCGTCACACCCTTTTATATTATGCCGTGTGTAGTGCCTATCGCTCCCAGAAGTGATCTTGTTTATTTATTGTCACCAGCCAGGGAACTCCCATAGAGCAGGCACTCGGCCTGTCTTGTTCCCGCTGTATTCCTAGCGCCTAGAATAGTTCACGGCAGTAAATATTTGATAAATCCCATTGCTAGGTAAGATCCCAACCCGCCATTTCCGGCTTAGTCCCTGATATCCCCCAGCACACTGGCGGCTTCAGTTCATTGTCCTGCCTTGAACACACCCATACTCTCCCGCTTCCTTCTGCTCAGAGGGTCCCATCCAGGCTGTCCATATCCTTTCCTTTTGAAGCGCATTCTGAGATGTGTCCCTGGAGCCTGTATCCTGCTGGGACGGGCCTACTGGGCAGGAGACTGTCTCCCGTGTGGCACTCGCTGGCTCCCGCCACCCTGTCTGAGCCCCGTAGGGTATGGGTGCCCTGGGGACAGAAGGTCCATCTGTCTCTCTCATTTCTGTCCCTGCCCCAGTCATAAGGGGCTGCCGGGAAGTGCCTGTGGAGCTACACGCGAGTCTGTTCTTCCACATCAGCTTCTCGGGTTGGTGTAAACGCCTGCCTGTTTCTGAGGGGGCATCCTGTGCAGCCTGGCTTGAAGAAGCAGGCTGCTTTCTCTCTCCAGCTTCCAAGGTCTCATGCCCCCTAGTGCTGTCCTGAGTCCTCTGAGACTGATGACAGTGACAAGGACAGAAGGCAGAAAGGCCTGATCTCGGTTGACCTCGTTACCTGGTAGCCCTGGGAATTGTTCTGTATCCCAAACTGTGGCACGCCAGGGTCCGCACACGTGGTCAGCGTGGGGTCTGGATGGCAAAACAAGGAAACAGACCATGGTCAGGGAAGCCTTCATCGCCCCTGCTCACTCTGAGAAACAGATGCGGGATCGAGGATGGAGTCACACCCTGACCTCCCTGCCCTTGGGAATCTCCCCCCGAGTCATGCCCCGGCTGACAATGATTTCTGGCAGCACATGAGCTGTGGCCACTTCACCTCCTGTTCTAAGTAGCTTAGGGGAGCGCTCGCCCCTTTTCGCAGATGAGATCGATGAAGACAGGGAAGAAAATTCATCATCTCGGGCCCCAAAGAAGGATGCCCACCAGCTGGGACACTCTGCTCCCGGTCACCTCTCACCTATGCAGCTGGGCTGGGTGCCACTCCATGTCCCATCTGACTGGCAGAACCTCCGTGGAGAGCCCACCAGCACCAGAGGGGGCTGGCAGGAGAAGAAGACAGAAGACCTGTAGGAGAAGCCTCGGTCCTCTCTCCTGCCACGGGCCGGGACGCCAGGATCTCCGCAGAACACAGCTGGGAAGACGAGGGAGAAGGGCAGGTCCAAGTTGCTTTCTATACCTCAGTCTGCTCGCCCCCCTTAACCCCCACCCAGCCTTTGGTCCTTGTACTGCTTTCCTCTTGGTTCCACTTGAACTCTGGCTGTGGGGCAGCCCTGGGTCAATGATTACACCTGCCTCAGCGCTGCTGTGTGTTTCCTCTCCTTTCCACATTCAAATGCTTATTAATAACCATATCCATGTAATAGAGTAACATTACAGGAAGCCTAGAACATGGAGAAAAAATAAACTATCATCGTACTACCCAAAATATTTTGTTCATTTTTGTGCTCGTTCCCTTCTAGCGTTTGTTCAGTTGCATGGAAACTTGTGCATGGCTGCAAACCTGATGTCCAGGTGCTGTCACCCTTGCTTTGTTCACTTGACGTTCTGTACACATTTCCCGTGTTTATGACATCAATATCACTTATTGGCTATGTAAATTTGCAATGAGATGGTGTAACATGATTATCCTAACCCTCACGTTAGGCATTTTCTATTATTGTAAAGTTACTTATGGCTTTTCTTTAACTTGTATTATTTTCTTAGGGGAATTTTCTAGGAGTGAACTTCCCATCCTTAAGGGTTTGAGTGTGTTCGCAGCTCTTGATGCGTATTGCCAAATGTCTTTCCGTGGACTGTGTATTTACCCTGCAGTGAGCAGTATCTGAGTGTGCCCATTTCATTCGGATCAGCAGAGAGTATCTTTAAAAACTGACTGTGGAAGGCCAAGTTCCCCAAGACATCACTTCAAGCGTGAGGAACCTTCTTTATGCTATGGTGTGTGTGTATGTCTTTACATAGAGTCATGAGGTTCACAGTCAGATGCGAGATCAGATGGAAGCCTGGCCCTGGAAGCTGCGGAGTCTGGATGGAGCAATCAGAAGTCAGTTAAAGGCTGAGCCAATTGGAAGTCACCACACCCAGGAAGAGGCAACTCAATAAGAAATACGAGTGGATGACACAGAGCAGCTCAGTTTGGCTAAGAAGCAATGTGATGCCAATTAAAACAATGAGATATCTTTTAAAACTCCTCAGGCTGGTAAATATTAAGAATATTGGCAAAAATCAACTGGTAGTGAGGGTGTGAGTCAAGAAATCTTCTCATCAACTGCTGGTGGGAGCGTAAACTGGGACACCGTTTCTAGAAGACAGTTTGGCAACATGCGTCAAAATGTATAGCGTGCACACCAGTTGGCCCAGAATCATCACTCCTAGGACTTCAACACAGGCATAAAGAAATGCTACGATCGAGGCTATATATTGCAGAACTGCTTCTAACATGATTAAGTTGGAGAAACCCAACTTCATCACCAGTAGGAGAAGATTAAACCAGTTATGGCATATATAACAAGGGAATTCTTTAAAGCCATTAAAAATGATGATGTATAGATTAGTATGTATTGATAGAGCAAGGGGCTGATGGCCTGTGAATGAATACAAATTGTGAAGAGCACGATTCAATACCATTTATAGAAAATTGCATACATACTGCTATACATGCAAACATGCATAGTGATTGTGTGGAAGTATGACAAGCCTAACTATGGCTATCTTTGGGAAGTGAGGGTTCAATGAGGGTTCATTCTTCTTTGTATTTTTGGACATAGTACAGTTTTGGGTTTTTTTTTAACAATAACCATAATTCATTGTTAGAAAGCAATCCAGCTATTTCTCAAGACAAAAAGCAAGGTTTCTGAGTCCAGACCCAACCTGGAGCCTTGCTCTCTTCCTAATATTTCCCTGGAGGAATACGAAGGTCTAAGGGGTTAACCACACACCACATGCTGCCTTTCCTGTGTCCACTTTCACTGGCCCTTGTCTCTGCTGAAATTTCCCAAACTGAAGTAAATTTTCAGAGGTCCCCAAACAGTGTCATGTGTAGTTGATAGTTTTCTGCAGCATTAGATAAATGCCAAGTAGAAAGAAAAAATAGGTCCTACTGTTTGTCCAAGTTCCAGAGCCAGATTATGGGGTAAGGCAAGAAAAAGTGACCTGGAACCTGCTTCTCTGGGGGACTCGGTAAGAAATGAGCCCTGGCGTGGACTTGAGGCTCTTTGAGACACAATCGGGCCAGGTAGGTCAGAAATAACTCTCTCACCAGAAAATCACAAGGGCCCCAGCATCTCTTCTGTGCAGGGTATTTTCCTTGAAGACAGGCATGTTTCTAGCACTGCCCTGCTTTCCTGTCTATCACCCCAGTTTTGGGTTCTAGCTCATCCAGTTAACAACCTTTCAGGTTAAGAAACACCTCCCTTATCTCTGGCTTAATTTCCTTCCACTGTGACTCCACACGGTGAGAGGAGCCAGGGCTCAATTAAGATAGTCTCATATTCTTCCTTTAAAATCCCTTCCTTCTTTAATAGTGTCTTTGACAAAGCTCCTCCCTGATTTGGGGCCGGGAACCTCCATTCTAGGCCTCCTAGCAGCAGAGCTCTGGAAGCAGAGCAGCAGAGGAGGGAAGAGGATGGAGCCAGCAGATGGGATGCCTCGGAGGCCCCCGTGAGCGACTTACGGAAACACTGAGGCAGCTCTCCAGTCCAGGACCCGTTTCCCTCGCAGGTGAGCACCGCAGGCAGGGAGAGCTGGTACCCCTCCAGGCAGGCATACGTCACGCTTGAGCCCCACATGAAGTCGGACCCCACCACTTTCCCATTGGGGATGAGCTGAGGCGGTTTGCACATGATAGCTGGGGGAGACCAAAGCAGGCTGAGTGCTGGGGCTGCCCCGGGGGAAACGAGGCCCTGATGGCCGCCGGCACTGACATCACTGGCTCCCTGTGCCTGCTGGGAGTCTGGGCTAAGCGGCAGGAAGCAGGAACGCCCCCTCTTCCTTTGGGAGCTTGTTCTTTTTGCACCTTAGGACAACCCACTCCTCTCTGCACGGCCCTGTCCTCAATGTTCAAGGCCCAGGACCTTCCCGCTCCCTCCCTGCAGATGTTCAGGGACCACTCCTCACCGTGCACACCCCCCCGATAAGATGTTAGGGCTCTGCCTCATCACACCCTCCCTTCTGGATGTTCAAGACTTTTGTACCTTCTCTGCCCCTGTGTCCGCATCCGAAGCCCCCAGACACACCTTTGCAGACCGGCTTGGTGCCGTTCCACGTCCGGTCCTTGGTGCAGCTCAGCACGGACACCCTATGTGACTCCATCATGTAGCCAGGGATGCACTGGTAGGTCACAGTTTTGTTGTACCTGAAGTCACTGCCCAGCCGGAGGCCATTGGCTGGAATCCCAGGGTCGCCACAGTTTATGACTAGGATGAGGAGATAGAGCATTGTTCACTCTGAGCACAGGCCCCCCCTCCCCAGCACCCCAACGCCATCCCTATCACTCCCTGCACGTGTCTGGGAAGGAAAGCTGTCAGGGTAGGGGTGTCCTGTCCCCTCCCCGGTTCCTAGTCGGGCACCATCCATTCTAAGTCCCCGCAGCCAAGTCTGCTTGCAAAGGCTGTCCTACACCCCCCATCCTTGCCCGCACCATCCTTACGCACCCCAGCAACCTGGGCTGGGAAACCCATCTTTTTCATTTAAAGCCCACACCTCTAAGAGGAAGTATCCAGACGGCTCGCTTCATAAATGAGGCTGGGGTCCGAGGAGAGGGACGTTTCCAGGCTGAAGAGCTTAAGATGTGCGGACGGACCACATAAGACAATTTGTCGCTGGAAGGGGCATCTTACTGCCTGCTCTTCTGCCCAGGAGACCTCTGTGGGTCCAGTGGCCTAGGAGCAGGGTCTTGTGACCGATGCAGTGGTCATACCGATGTTATGGTATCAAGTGAGGGTGGGGTTTGGTGAGCTCTGGCCTCAGAACAAAAGTGAACTTGACAGGGGATTTCAAATGGAGCCTGAAATCACAGCTAGGATTTTGAAAGGGAGAATGTTGTCAGATTCCCTTATCTTATCACTTCCTTCCATCTGGGCCCCACAGTGATTTGCTTTTCAAGGAAAAGGGTCTGGAGCTGCCCTTAAGAGAAGCAAGAAAGGGGAGCCAGGCTGGGGTGGGGATGGGTCCAAGGGAGAGAAGGAACTAACAAAGATGGTAGATGGCAGCAGCTTTAAGGTGGAAAGAGAATCAGGCTGAACACTGGGGGTTTGCCCTAAAAGAGAAAAAGAAAGCCCAAGGAACTGGCTAGAGTCTGAGAGATAGCAAATAATTATATATTCTCAACCTCTCTGAGCTTCAGTTGTCTCATACATGAAGTAGAGCTAACAGTACCTACTTCATGGGGTTGTGGTGAGAATCAGAAGATGTGATGCATGTGAAACAAAGCACTGAGCTCAGTGGCTGTCGCATACCATGTGCCCAGTAAGTGGAGGCTATTTGTATGATTCTCATTCAGGGTCAAGTCCCACCATGTCAGCCAGCCTTCCCAGTCTCCTCCAGACAGCCTTCTTCTTTGGCACGGAGAAGCCCGATTGCCTTGGCCACCATTTGCCATGGAGCCCAGAGGTTCTCACCTATGCACTCCGGGTCGCTGCCTGTCCAGGTGCCATTGACCGAGCAGTGCCGGCTGAGCAGGCCTGTGGCGTAGTAGCCTTCCCGACACTCATAGACGATGGAGCTGGAGAAAACCAGGCCATCGCTGAACATGACTCGGGCATTGCTTGGAGTCCCGGGGTTCCCACAAGAGATCACTAGGAAGCCGAAAGGACACATTATTCATCAGAACAAGAGCAGGCATCCTCTGGGGGGCTGGGCCCTGCCCAGACTGGAGACCTCGTGCTATGTAAGGACCCTGTGGATTGAAATGCCTCTTGGGATGCTTTCATGTCGGATCATCTCCCCCTTAGAAGGGGAGGAGAGACCTGTAGGGATTTTTTTATGATTTCTAAAAATGAAAGACTATATCTGTTTTATTATCACACCTGAAATTTTAAACAATTCCTTAATATCACCAAATGTCAAATCAGTGCTTAGCGTTTCTGTCTCTTTTTCACAGTTGATTTGTTTGAATCACGATCCAAATACAGTCCACACGTGACATTTGGATGGCATGTCTCTAAGACTCTGAATCCAGAGATTACTGGATTACCCTCTCCTACAACTTATCTGTTACACAAATCAGGGCCTTTATCCGGTAGAATCTCCCACTTTCTGGATTTTACTAACTGCACCAACGAGGCATTGTTCAGCATATTCCTCTGTCCCCTGTACTTACTGTAGTCAAGTTCTACTCTTTGGCAAAGGTACTTTTCAAAGGTTTTGTGTTTTTCTTATCACATCGCATCGGGAGGCACAGAATGTCTGGCTGTTTCCTTGTTAGTGATGTTGAGGCTGACCAGTGGGTCGGGTCTGCCTGCCTCATCTGGCATTATAAAATTCCTGTTACTTGTCACTTAATGGTTTTACCAGAAATTAAATATTGTTGACCAGATTGGTTATTTCATTAGGGGATAGAAATGGTGACATTCTAATTCTATAATTCTTTCTGCTTTAGCTAGTGTTTAAGAACTTGTCCATCATCAAATATTTGCTTACCCAGAAATAGAGTTCATGTAGGACGGCTGGATTAATGCTTGATTTCTTTTTTTTTAAGTCAGACGTGAGAACAATGAGTTGGTTCCCTAGCAAGCTCCAAAGGACAATATTTGAATTCACAGATTCGAATTTATTTGTTATGTTTCCATCTGTTGCCTCTTTTATTCTTATTGACGCTCAAATTATCCCATCTTTGACTAGTGGGAACCCCTTCAAGTTGGCTCCTGAGTTCCTTTGACATGACCCACTTGTGTTTGGTACATTCCTTGTTGTGATGACAAGATTTTCTATGTTCACCTTGCATATATCCTGCCCCAGTCCTGGAATCAGCCATTTCTCTAAAGAGCTCTGGTTCCTTTGAATGGGCAATGGATTTAAAAACTACAATCTGGGCATTAAGGGTACTCATCGCTACTGAGCTGGTCATTGATTCTAGACTTTTAGGCTGGGAAAATAACTTTTCAAATTGAAAATACATTATGACTTTATGCTGATATTACCAAGCCAAGTTTAGAATTGAGTTTTTCCTTAAAATTTTGATTTTTCTATGCTATCCCTTTTATGTTGAAAATCTTGGTTCTTTTTTTTTTTTTTTTTGAAATTTTTTTTATTTTTTGCGGTATGCGGGCCTCTCACTGTTGTGGCCTCTCCCGTTGTGGAGCACAGTCTCCGGACGCGCAGGCTCAGCCGCCATGGCTCACGGGCCCAGCTGCTCTGCGGCATGTGGGATCTTCCCGGACCGGGGCACGAACCCGTGTCCCCTGCATCGGCAGGCGGACTCTCAACCACTGCGCCACCGGGGAAGCCCCAAAATCTTGGTTCTTAATGACAATAAATATTTTTAACTTGTTTTATCCATATATATTATGGTATTATATACATAATAGTTTCAGAATAGTAATACCAGTTTTATTACTAGCAATATGATTGCAAAAAACAGTTTAAGATTTCATTGTAGTTCTTTGTCCTCAGGATATATGTATCATAGTCAGATTTCATTTTTTCAAGTCAATTGAAATAATTCTCTGGGTTATTAAATCACCAACTTGATACATAGTTAAGTTCATTTGTTTCCATTTTGATTTGATATTCGGAGAGTACTTGTTTCTAATCTTTCATTTAATTTTATTTTGTAAGTGTGTACAACATTTACATAGTCCCAGAGTCAGATCTACAAAATGATTCCTGTGTAATTAGCACAACAGATAGACCCTATCATCCATCCACTCAACAAGTATTTGTGCTGCCTAGGTGCTGGATATGCAGTGGTGACCAAGCCATGTCCCCGGCCCTTGAGGAGCCCAGTTTATCTTAAGAACCTACCTATAAACAGATGAGTTAAAATATGATGTAATAAGTGCTACACTTGAAGGAAAAAAAGCATTAAAAAGAGAGCAGTTTATTGGGGCTGGAGATAAGAATTTGAGTAGAGCCTTAAAAGATAAGTGGGCGCTTGCCAAGGGAAGTCACAAAGAGCTGTGTACATGTTACACATACACTCACTCAACAAATATTTGCTTCCAGGTCCAAACTCTCAGCTGCCCACTTTCTGTTCCCTGAACACTCCTGACATTGATGGCTGACTCCATCCTGGGACCTGAGTGGCAAGAAAGGGAACCTGGGTCACAGTGGATATTTGAGAATATACTAAATTCTCCCCCTGCCAAAACGCTCTCTCAGTACCACAAAACCTCTCTTACTATGCCTAGGAAATCCTATAAAAACTAACTTTGCACACCCACAAAGGCAGGACTTTGGAAAGACAAGTGGGCGAAGGCACTGACTCCATTTCTATCATTGGTGTCCCCTGATCACGGGACAGAGCATCTCCCCTTGCTCTTCAGGACTATGCCACAATCTCAATTTCATGCAGCCCATTCTCTAACCACTGCCGTTTTTATTTTATTTTATTATTATTATTTGTGGTATGCGGGCCTCTCACTGTTGTGGCCTCTCCCGTTGCGGAGCACAGGCTCCGGACGCGCAGGTTCAGCGGACATGGCTCACAGGCCCAGCCGCTCCGTGGCATGTGGGATCTTCCCGGACCGGGGCATGAACCCGTGTCCCCTGCATTGGCAGGCGGACTCTCAACCACTGCACCACAAGGGAAGCCCATGCCTCTTATTTCTTTAGCTCGTTCCCTCTGGAATTTGTCCTCTGGTGATTGGGACCTATGATCCACTGATCCTACCACCTTTTCACAGCCTCTTACTCCACTCATAAACCCGTCCCCTCCTTACCCAGCTTAGATGCTAAGATTTATCATAATCACTGCTTTGTGTATACCCTCATCTTCCTTGCCACTTTCTTTCAATGTCTTAGTTGCCTAATAAAACCCCAACCCTACACCTAATGCTTCACCCACCCTGTGCCTGAAACTATGTAGCTAAATGTGTTTGAACAAAAACCCAGACCAATGCTGACTACTGTCACTTTATGTCAATGGCTCTTACCTTAATGAGCCCTCGGTGCTGCCTGGCAAGTATACATTTCCCTATTCCATTCCCACTCCTCTCTTGCTAGATGACGATTTCATATTGCGTCCTTCCTCTTCCAACACCTCAGTCAATCTTACTGTTAAACTGCTTCCTAACTAGCAGAGTGCTATGCAAGTTGTATTTTAGAGAGGGGGGGAGAGAGAGGGAGAGACAGAGAGAGAGAGAGAGAGAGGGAGAGAGGGAGGGAGAAATTTGGGGAGCAGGTACAAAACATTGGACGTTAGGGAGAGAGGTTTTAAAAAAGAGTTTTGTTTTTTTTTCCAGAAATTTAGGAGTGCGTGGAGAAATATATTTTCCCTACTGGGCCTACCTCAGGAACCATCATTAAGAGCTTATATTACTTTTAAAGGATTTTTAAAAGCTGGATCTGTATTTCTTTTGGCACTTCGGATGCTATTTAAACACAGTGTTTTCCCTTAAACTGTAAGCTCCAAGAGGGCAAGGTGGGTCTGTCTCCATCACCATTGTGTCTCTAGCCTATACTACAGTATTTGGCACACAGCTGTTGAATGAAACTGTATGGAAATAAATACACAAATGTGCTTAACTTAGTTTATCCTGGTGTCTTCCCTTCTTAGGTAAGTGGGGAATATGTTTGCCTTTGGATTACTAATGAGATGAACATGAACTCTTTGTTGATGCCCACTATTCACCAGGCCAAGGGTTCAAATGGGGCCCTGCATTTTATCTGTGTATGTGAGGGCAGGTGCTAGGGCGTAGGAAAACGGGGGAAGATCCTGGGGCCAGCAGAGGGGAGAAGCAGAATGGTCACATACATTACCTCCACACTCAGGCTGCGTGCCACTCCACGAGCCGTTGGCTTGACAAGTTCGCTCCGACGATCCCCGGAGCATGTGGCCAGCTTCACAGCTGAAGCGCATCAGGCTGCCCGGGGCAAAGCTATCTCCCAAACGGATGCCATGGGCTGGGATGCCAGGGTCACCACAGATTCCCATGCTGGTTCCTATGGACCAGAACCAAAAAACCCGTTGTTTTTAGCATGGCAGGAAAGGCAGTGGAGGACTTGGAGAGAGAAAGATGCTGGGCTGATGCTAAGGAAGGGCAGTGGGCCCTAAGAACGAGGGCGGTGAAACTGACCATGTGCCTAGCCTGAGTCACCAGGACAGGCTCCTGCCTTAGCGCTCAGTGATCAAAGGACACAGAGGGCTGAGGTCATGTGTGGGTCCCTGGGGACCATGAGGCAAGGGAAGAAAGAAGGCAGAGGGAAAGCTTTGTGGAGGAAGTCATGCCTTTTTGTTCTTTGGCTTGTGCCAGCGTGGGATGCCCGTGGTCCAAGCTGGCCTTCTCCCTTTCACCTCTTCTCCACCATCTGTTGATCTGGTACCCTCTCCATTACCAGTTCCACTGTCTTAGCTCAGATGTGCAACGTCTCTCTCCTGAACTACATTGCCGGAGCCTCCTAACTAATGTCCCTTCCTCTCAAACTCTCCCTCTAGTCTATCTTCACTTTATCCTTAAATCTTAGCAATGAACAACCACAACCACAATCTGATTTTGGTTCTTTCCTGCTGAATTAGCTCCACTGGCTTCCCACTGCTGAGAGAAAAAAGTTCCAACTTTTTAGCAGAGTTTCTGCTCAACAGCCCAGCTTGAACCTTGATCCTGGGCCTTTAATTGAGGATTTTCTATTCACAAATTGCGCAATACAGGTGAGCTCTAGATTACATATCTTAGATCCCTCATTTCATCCTTTCTTTGCCCCATGCCTCCTGCCATATTTCTGCATTTATCTGGCTTATTGTGCAAACCCGACCCAGGAGAGTTTTAAGGACCCAAGAGGTGGGGGAAAGTGGAGAACAGGAGATAAAGCTACAAGACCTAGTGCCTGTGCGAACCAGCGCATCTCAGAATACGGAGATGCACGGGAGACACCACTGGATCAGCCTAGGCCATGGTAAGCTTGAGGAAGGAGGAAGAAAATGAAGGAATGGCAACTCCATGAGAAAATAAAGTTTCCCATTGATGTGGAATGCACCTCCTCGTGGATCCACGTGTATAGGCATCGATAGTAACATCTTGACCACAGGTGGCTTAAGCCATGTGTACCCCACCATCCACTGCTGATGTATCTTCCTCTCAGTTTGGGGACTATTTCCTTTTCCAGTCTAGTCTCAGAATATGAGAACACTATACAACCCCATGTTCCCCATTCTGCTCCTTACCATGGGAGGGGGATTCATTCAGCCTTCAACTCCAACACTTGAAAAAACAAAGCCTATAACGTTTGGCCAGGTTTTCTTATCTTTTGACGTTTTCCAGGTTGTAGCTCATGCAACAGGCAGGACAGGGTCCCCTTGAAGGCAGCCCAGATGGTGAGTCGCTCGCTCTCCCTCACTGGCTAGCTGGCCTCAGCACTATTACACAACAGGCCTGAGGGTGGACTCCCGGGTCCTGGGCATTATCGGACAGAACAGTCCCCACTGCTGTGTTTGGCCTCTGTTTCAACGATATAAGGAAGTCTGGGACAGAACACTGTACCATGGGGGCATACTGTTGACTCTTTACTGAAGAGGTACATCAGCAAGATGATGACACTGCAGAGGTAGGCAATGAACTTCCTGAAGCGTGTCTCAAATGCCAGAAATCTCTGCAATGTCCTTTATGGCCCAGGGACTTACGACTCCTGTTATGCACCATCTGGGTGCACTGACTGTACAGAATGAGGTTTGAACATCTGACCCGGGAACTCCTGAATGTGTATCTTTTAAGGCTGACGGGAGATGACGTTGCAAAAGATGATATCTGTATCACTGGTGGAATTATATCCCACTCACTAGTACAGATCTAGCGTTACTTCCTAATCACCTATTTTTTTCCACCTTCACTTCCTTATCTAAGGTATTTAAGATTCATTCATTCCTCAGCCTTAGTATTTATGGAATCCCTTCTACTCCTGTCCTCAGAGGTCTCCAGAAAGCTCTGCCCATGATACTGTTCTCCTAAGTGTCTGTCATCCTTGAAGAAGACACGGGAGAAGTAAGATTGCAAACTATTCTTCAGAATATTCAGGATTGGGGATCAAACAGCTTAACGCAACATATCCCCTAATGAGTGAGGTCCATGTCTTCTGAAGGTTCTTTTCTGCTTCTTACTTTTTCATGTTCCCAAGGTGTCAGCGTGTTTCTAGTCTCCCCTTGACCTTTGATGTGGCCAAGGAAGGGTCTTTGCTTCCACATGCAGAACCAAGACTTAGGTAGTCACAAAATTATGAAATCTCAGGGTTGAAAAGGTTTTAGAGGTTTTCTAGCTTCGTTACCTATAAGAATTGTTTCTGGAATATTTCCGGTATGTCATTTCACAGCCTTCACCAAAACAACTTCAGAGAAGGAAAATCACAGTTTGGGAGAAAAGACTTCGGATTCTGTGCTTCTGGGCCAGGAGACACACTGTGTGGTTGGGTTACATATGCTAATGGGTAGGAGACGCCGAAGCCTTTCTTTCTGATTTCTTCCTCCCCTACCTTGCACTTCCTTTTCCCATGGAGAACAAAGATCCCCCAATACATAAAACAGACCTTAAGAACACCATTAGTCCCACGTCCTAGAGAAACGTCTAGAGGGAGGACTTTATGCAAAAGGGACTGGTCACCAAAGAGACGGGGGCAAATGCACGCTTGGATGGGCATCTGGATGCGAAACGCATGCCTTTCTTCTGTGGAATACTTCTTCCTCCTGGAACTTGCTCTGTGGACAACTCTGGAGGCCTCGATATACATGATCCTTGTCGTCCCCATGCCAGCCTCCCCAAGACACTTCCAATACAAGTCCAAACAGACAGGAGTCTGGGGCCCAGCTAATAAGCTAAAGGAGTCCCAGTGGCTCATACCTAGTCCTGCCGGTTCATGAACTGGGTGATTAATGAGATTAATGAGGGTGAGAGGCCAAAGCCTGGGGTGTTAACAGAGTGATGTGTCTGGGATTGTCCTGGGCAGCCCACCACCCTTTGCAGCAGTGGCCAGTGCTTCGGGAATTTCCTTCTTAGGAGCCCTAACTAATATCTGGTGGGTATTCCGGCCGTGCCCTACATTTTGGAAGACAGGCTCATCTGGGAACTTCAAACTGCAAGAGCAGCTGCACATCTTGTGGGTGAAGTCCCACTTTGAGGAGAAGGCTTCTTTCTATATTAGGAGGAGGTCAGGATCCTTACCTCTAGAGGGCATCTGGCATGGGAAGGCATAGGGGTTAATTTCAGTGCCATGGTAGGTCCCCTGAGGAACGGCAAGCTACATGAACAGCTGCCCGCAACATCCCATGTGGCATCCCTTCTTGGGGCCAGGCAGGCTCACCCCAAAGAAAAGAAAGCTGTGGTGTGCTAACTTTTTTCCTTAGTGGTTTCTTCATTGGTGGGACAATTCAATTTCAAATATTTTGTTCTTTTATGACATTACAGATGAATATCTGGAAATATGGACACTTCCCTACATGTGCTGTGTTGATAACATCTCTCCGCGTCCCCATAGAGATTAAGAGGAAAACAAACTCATTCATAGGAAACGTCTAGGGGCTGGTGTGTTAGTGCTAAAGGGAAGAACTGTATTCACTGGGCAGTCAGGACACAGGACAAATGGGAGAGGTGGTGATACAGAAAGGGAAGCAGGCTGGGGCCCAGCAGTCCATAACAGGGAAGAAGAGAACACAGGAGGGGGTTTGGACCTGGGCCGAACAACAGGAAGGCTAGGACTATTCCTGGGACCTCATGGTAATAAGGTCTGGACAGGACTCTGGCCATAGGGTGACCTCACAAACTGCGTCTTCACTAGTTTTGCAATCTCTTGGCTGTATGGGCTTGGCCAGCGCTGACTGAGGGCATGAAGCTGGGCTCAGACCACCAAGGGCTGAAGTCCAGTTGGGATCTCTGATAGCCGTGCTCTCTGCCTGGGAGGGATGCGATGAGGGCTCCAAAGGGCTGCTTCCCTCCCGTCCATCTGTCACACTCACACCCTCGGGAGCTCGCTCGCCTCCCAGCCAGGTGTTCCTTTGGACCCCCTTCTCCCACACCAGAGCCCATACCTGAGCAGTGGGGGAGGGAGCCAGTCCAGTGTCCATCCAGCCCACACATTCGGGTGGCATTTCCCACGAGAGTCCGCTTGCTGGTGCAGCTGTAACGCACAACCGCCCCTGCGGTATAGTTGTCCCCGGACATCTGGGAATGGGGCGGGGAGCCTGGATGGCCACAGGACACCACTGTGGGGAAGAGCAAACATCTCTCAGCAACTCTGCACCAGGATGGATCATCACAGGACACGTGCTAGGCTTTTCATGGCGACAGGCGGAGAAGAAGAGAAGCTGGGGTATCTACTGAAGCAAACTTCCTGCTGGCACAGCCACTCAGCATCAGCAGACAATGCCTACCCACCTCGCTGTCCAGCTTCCGTATCTGTGAACTGCAGAGCGATATCTGTTGTTTTAAGAGCTGAATGAGATAATACATGTGAAACTGCTCAGCACACAGTAGGGACACAGTAATATCCGTTTCTTCTCTTTCTTGCCTCTTGTGCTCACCTCTCCCTATTTCCTCACTGCCATACGACATACCAAGAGGTCTCTGGCAGAAAGGCGGTACATATAGTGTACCTATAACTACATATAAGTCAGACAGAGAAAGAAAAATGTCATATGATACCGCTTATATGTGGAATCTTAAAAAATGGTACAAATGAACCTATTTACAAAACAGAAATTGAGTCACAGATGTAGAAAACAAACATGGTTACCAAGGGGGAAAGGAGGGGATAAACAGGGAGACTGGGACTGATATATACACACTACTGTATACAAAATCGATGACTAATAAGAACCTACTGTATAGCACAGGGAACTCTATTCGGTGCTCTGTAATGACCTACGTGGGGTGGAGTCTAGAAGACAGTGGATATATGTATATATATAACTGATTCACTTTGCTGTACACCTGAAACTAACACAACATCGTAAATCAACTATAATAAAAAATTAATTAAAAAAAGGACAAAGGGGTGATCTGTCACCCTGAGACTGTCGGCATTGGCGACAGGATCCAGAATGAGGGCCAGTTAGAGTCCTCGCCAAAGGCATCGCACAGCTGCCCACATCAGTTGTCTCCAACTTGTCCTCTTCTGTTGCAAGTTCCCTTTCCTGAGACACCAAAGTGTAACTGTGGAAACCAGTGATGGGGTTAGAGTGCAGAGTTGAGACGTACGGGCCACGGCAGGACAGTGCTGTCGATGTCGCTGGGTCTGCCTTGCCGTTGTTCTTGCCACGGTTGATCCCAGGCTCTTTCATTTGCTCAACACATGTGTATTGGGTGCGAGGCAATGTTATACGTGTTTGGGAGAACAAAGTCCATGCTCTCATGGAGGTTATGTTCTAGTGAGGATGAGAGACCATGAATAAGAAAACAGGTAATTCTAGGGGTTGCTATGAAGGAAAATAAAGCTGCATCAGGAAAGGGGTGCTCAGGGTGGGTGAGCAGCTGATTTTGAGTAGGATGGTGATGGTCAGGGAAGATCTCTCTGAGGCAACATTTGAGCAGTGATCTGAGTGATGTGAAAAGGCCAGCCATGTGAGATCTGGGGGAAGAGCATTCTGAGGGAAGGGACATCTAGTGGAAAAGCCCAGAGGCCGGAATGAGCCTGGGGTGTTCGCGAAACATTAAGAAAGCCAGGGTTGCTGGAATAGAACAAACAAGGAAAGAACTGAAGGAGACAAGGGTGGAGAGGTTACTGGGAGCCAGATTATGGCATAGAATTTGGACTTTATTACAAGCATGATAGGACCCCACTGGAGTGATGTGATCTGATTTACATTTTAACAAGATCATTCTGGCTACTGTGTGGAGAACATTCTACGGCGGGGCAAGAAAAGAGGGGGCTGATGCAGTAGTTCAAGAAGAGATGCTGGTGATTTGGACAGACTAAACCTTGGGGTCTGGCATGCAACTGGGAAGGATATGTACTCTGGTGGCCAAAGGGCTGTCTGTCTGCGAAGACAGCCACCACAACTCATCCTGGCACAGGCCTACCACTCTTCCCACTCCCAGATGTAGAGTCTCTTATTTCCTCCCTCCTTGAACCTGGGTTGGCCTGGGACTTGCTTTGATCAACAGAATGTCGTTTTAGGAATTCTGAGCTCTGGCTTAAGAGATCCTTTAACTTCCTCTTTTTCTCTAGGAACCCAGCCTCCAAGTAAAGAAGACCACGTGTCATCCTGCTGGAGAGAGTGGCCACGTGGAGAACAGCCAGCCACGAGTCCTCAAACATGTAGGCGGGGTCATTTTGGATCCATTTTGGATCCTCCAGTCCTAACTGAACCACGCTGGGTGCAGATGAGCCAGCCCTGCTGGGACGGTTCATTTAATGTATCAACTTGACTAGGCCACAGGATGCCCAGATAGTTGGTCCAACATTATTCTGTGTGTATCTGTGAGGGTTTCTGAATGAGATTAACATTCGAATTGGTAGACTAGACTGAATAAAGCAGATTGCCCTCCCCAGTGTGGGTGGGCCTCATCCAATCACATGAAGGCCTGAATAGAACAAAAAGGTGGGGTAAGAGAGAATTCTCTCTGCCTGTCTTTGAGCTGGGACATCAATATTCTCCTGCCTTTGGACTCAGACTTGGACTGGAATTTATACCGTTGGCTCTATCTAGTTCTCAGGCCTTCAGACTCAGACTGGAACTCTGCCATCTGCTCTCCTGTGTCACCAGCTTGTGCACTACAGATCTGGGGCCTTTTTGGCCTCCAAAACTGTATGAGCCAATTCCTTATTATCTATCTATCTATCTATATTTATATCTCTATCTATATCTATAAGGAATTGGCTCATATAATTTTAATATATATTATATATTATATTTAGAGGCAGATATATAGATGGCTTATGGTTTCTATAGGTACAGATATATAGGTAAAATCATATATCTAAATCTATATAGATATAGATCTTATTACATATCTATATATACTATATATTCTATCTATCTATAAAATATATGTAAAAAATATATATATATCCTATTGGTTTTTGATTCTGTTTCTCTGGAGAACCCAGATTAATATATCTGCTAAGCTTCACCTAAATTCCTGACCTTTAGAATTGTGAGAAAACAAAAATAGATGCTATTTTAAGTTTTGAGATGGCTTACTACATAGCAATAGGTAACTAATACAGTGAGTTCCAAGGATTACACTATCTATTCCTCAAGACAACCCTTTGAGGTAGGCACTGTTTTAATCTCCACCTTCCTGATGAAGAAAATGAGGCATGGCGAGGCAGAGTAACTTCTGCAAGGTCACAGGCCTGTTCAGCAGTAGAATTAGTTCTTGAAACCTGGCAGATTGACTCCAGAGGGCACACTCTCAAGCACTGTAACTGACTCCCTTCTGCAGTACTGCTTTAATACTGCTGATGAATTCTCTCATTCTGGAAGGAATGGAGTCCCCAATTATAATTTAAATGATTCTATGAGTGTTTACTAGAAATTTCTGGACTTCCAGAAATTGTCCAATTTTAACTCTGAAATGATTTTTCAAAAAAATTCTTTTTTAATGGAAATGCAACATACATATAGAAAACACAATAACCATAAAAACAGAGCTTAATGAATTGTCACAAAGTGAATACACTACCCAGATCAAGAAAAGCATATCACCAGTGCCTCAGAAGCCCCTTCACGCCCTCTCTATCACTATCTCTCTTCTTCCCTCCTCAAATTAAACTACTATCTTGACTTCATACACCATTAATTAGTTTGCCTGTTCTTGAATTTTATTTAAATGGAACCATATAGTATATATTCTTTTGTGTTGGCTTCTTTCACTCAACTTTATGTCTGTGACATTCGTCTACGCTGTATATAACAGTAGGTCATTATCATTGCTGTATACCAGGGTCAGCAAACATTTTCTTTAATTACTGTCCAGACAGTAATTATTTTAGGTTTTGAGGCTACATACAGTCTATGTTGCATATTCTTCTGTTTCTTTTTTTTTGTACAATATTTTAAAAGTATTAAAAATAAAAACTCTTCTAAGCTCAAGGGCCATACAGAAATAGGTCATAGGCTAGATTTAGCCCAGGAGCCAAAGTTTGCTGACTTCTGCTATATAGTTTACCATTTGTGTTAGTTACCTCTTCCTGTGTAACAAATTGCCCCAAAGCTTAGACAACAATAAATGCATTACTGATCATGGTTTCTGTGGGTCAGGAATTTGGGAGTGGCTTGGCAGGTGGCTCTGACTCAGACTCCCTCATAAGTTGCAGCCAGGATGTTGACTGTGGCTGCATTCATCTGAAGGCTCGACTGGCTTCCCCCAGAGTGACTGATCCAAGAAAGCCAGGTGGAGGTGGGATAGCTCTTATAACCTAGCTTTGCAAGTCACATCACTTTACACAGACCAACCCTGGTACAATGTAGGCATATGCTACATAAAGGTATGAATAGGTTGACTGTCACACCACTGTGGGAATATACCACCTTTATCATCCATTTCCTATTGATGGATGTTGGGGTTGTTTCTGGTTTTGGACTCATGAATAATGCTGATAAGAACATTTCTGTTCATGTCTATTAGTGTACATATGTACACATTTATGTTGGTTACCCGTAATGATTTCTGTGACAGCAGCTGGTTGTTTTTTCTGATGTTCTTATTTGGCTTTAAAATGTTTCTTTGGGGAATTTGAGGGTAGTGTTCAATTATGGTAATATCTAATAATCTCTAAAAATGTATATGCAATGCCAGAAATTATTTTTTCATTACTGGCTTGATCTAGCTACTTGGGTGTCTGTAAAATTAACAACTACAGTATACTTTATTGTTTTATTCCCTTCCTGTGGTTTGTTTTTTTAAAGGAGGAAAAAGTCAACAATAATGATGCTTGTGACAAAAGAAAAATTAATGACAATACAATCTGCCTGCTATGGATAAGGAGAAACAAGAAAAGGACATATGATAACAATAAAGAGAAACAACTTGCATTCATTGCATGTTTGCATAAAAATCTAGAAGGCGAAGAACAAAGACAAGGTGAATAGCTGTTGCTGCATTTCTCAATCTGTCGATATAAAAGATTAATGTTTTTAATGTTCATGCCCATGTCCAAATGGGATCTCTTTGGATCATTCCAGTTTCTGCAGTGGCTCTCTAGCTGCTAACTATGTATTAAGCTTAAATGTGTACATAAAAATCAGCAAGATAGGTATTTAGCACTCCTAATAGTAGCAGATTTTCTTGCATTACACAGGATACACATATAACAGGGGATTGAGAAAGTATAAAATTGTAATTAAGCAAAAAACAATAATATAGGGCTTCCCTGGTGGCACAGTGGTTGAGAGTCCACCTGCCGATGCAGGGGACATGGGTTCGTGCCCCAGTCTGGGAAGATCCCACATGCTGTGGAGCAGCTGGGCCCGTGAGCCATGGCCGCTGAGCCTGCGCTCCAAGGCCACAGCAGTGAGAGGCCCACGTACCATAAAAAAAAAAAAAAGAACAATAATATAAATCAGCAATTCATGATTGGGTGCGGACTATGCTGAGTCCGATGGCAAAATGAAAAAGCCCCGCACCCTGGTTCCTAAACCATAAGTATGAGAGTTGGACTAATGGCCAGCCACCTCCAGAGCTTCCACTGTTTCTTAAAGCACTTTAGCAGGGAAGCGGCATATAACATAGATACGGATCATGCATTTTCCTTGGTCCCTGCATGTCCACACTAATTAAAGCAGTTTGCCTTCACCTGGAAGGAACAGCTGACTGACATGGTTGACTAGGGGATATGTACAGTCATCTTCAATTTGTCACAATCCTATTCACAGGTAATGGGATCTTCTAGGAGTAGAAATGCAATTAGTCCACTAAAATAATATCATGATAACCATGAAACATCAGTGAAAATTATTTTACTGGGAGTCACCCGGGACCTAGAGACTTACAGCCAGTGGAAGTTCCTCAGGGCTGGTGTTTTTGAAATAGTCTCACCAAATCTCAGGGAAAACGTCTATGTTTTCCCCCTTCAACAAGTGAATAGGCTAATTGGATTCTGATGCTAGTATATCCCTTTTATGGGAATCTTGCTGAAGTTCATATTTAGAGGAAGTAATAAACATTGCTGTCTTTGAATGGGGTCTGCTTTGGGAAAATCTACTCCAAAAAGAACTGGTCGGTCCTTTGGTTTCTGTGTCTCTAATAAAAACTAATGTGGTGGTGTCAGTGATTACTATAAGCAGAGTTTGGCACCATGTAAAACCCAAAGAGAAAAAGAAGTGACCGCTGGCTTTCTGTAGTAAAAAATACCAGCAATTGTTGAGCATTAGCCACTTTTTTTTTTTTTTTGAGAGAGAGAGAGAATGCCTAGCCTGTTTTTAGGCATTGGCTTCTACCAGACTGAGAGCTTGGTTCCTGATTCCCACAGATTAAGATCAGTCAAACAAAAGATCATAATGTAAACATAATAAAACAATGAGAAACAAGTCACCAAGAGTGAGAAGCAGCAGAAATGACAGTAGCAGAACTAGACTTGAAAAGACGCTGATATTGGAAGTATCAGATATAGAATACATAGTAAGTATATTTAATATGTTAAATATAAAAAAAGAACACGTTTACATAGGAACAATACACTATGGAAATAATTAAGCAAATTTGAAAAACAAATATTGCCTTGATTTCTCAAATGCCAAATAAATAATTGGAAATAGGAACTCAATGAACAGTTAAACCTCAGCTTAACTAAAAAGATAATTATTGAATGGTAAAACATTCAATAATTATCTAGCTAAGAAAAATAAATCTCCATAAATTTTAAAAGACAGAAATCATACAAAGTATGTTCTCCAACCAAAATGCAATGAAACTAGAAACCAATAACAGAAGGAAATTTGGAAAATCCACAAATATATGGAAATTAAACAACACTCTCCTAAATAATCAGTAGGTCAAAGAAGAAATCAGGGGAGTGATTAGAAAATACTTGAGGTGAACAAAAACGAAAACATAGCATACCAAAACTTATGAGATACAGTGAAAGCAGTGCTCAGAGGGAAATTTATAACTGTAATTGCCTACATTAAAAAGAGGAAAGGTCTCAAACCAACAACCTAACCTTCCCCTCTAATAAACTAGGAAAAAGAAGAGCAAAGCAAATGGAAGAAAAGAAATAAAAAAGGTTAGAGCAGAGATAAATGAAATAGAAAAACAATAGAGAAAATAAACAAAATTAAAAGTTGGTCCTTTGAAGAGGTCAGAAAATTGACAAATGTTCTAGTCTGATGAGAGAGAGAGAGAGCCAGAGAGAGAGGGAGGGAGAGAGAGATAGATACGGGGGGAGAGAGAGGATTCAAATTCTAAAATCAGGAATGAAAGTGGAGACATTACTACCAACTGAGTTTACAGAAGTAAAAACTTCTGTAAGTTTTTACTTACAGAACATGAACAGTTGTATACCAATAAATTAGATAACCTAGATGAAATGGAAAAATTACTAGAAACACACAAACTACCAAAAGTGACTCAAGAAGAAATGAAATATCTGAAGAGAATTATAACAAATAAGTAGAAACAATCAATAATCAAAAAATTTTAACAAAGAAAAGCCCAGGACCGGATGAATTCTACCAAAATTTTAAAGAAGAAATAATACCAGTCTTTCTCAAACTATTCCTAAAAATAGAAGAAGACGGACAATTGCCAACTCATTCTATGAGGCCAGCATTGTCCTGATACCAAAGCAAAAGATATCATAAAGAAAGAAAACTACAGACCAATATTCCTTATGAATGCAGTTGCAAAAATCCTCAACAAAATACTAGCAAACCAAATCCAGTAGCATATTAAGATGAATTTTACCGTGACCAAGAGTGATTTGTTCCAAGAACACAAGAGTTGTTCAACATATGAAAATCAATCAATGTAATACACCATATTAATAGAATGAGGAAAAAAAAGCCCCACATGATCATCTCAATAGACGCAGAAAAATCATTTGAAAAAATCCAATACCCTTTCGTGGTAAAAATGTTCAACAAACTAGGAGTAGAAGAGAACTTCCTCAATCTGATAAAGGGAATTTGCAAAAATCCCACAGCTAACATCATACTTAACGGTGAAAGACTGAAGACTTTACTCCAAAGACTAGAAACAAGACAAGAATGTCTGTTTTGCCACTTCTATTCAACATTGTACTGAAGGTTCTAGCCGGGCAATTATGTAAGAAAAAGAAATAAAAGGCATCAGGTTGGAAAGAAAGCAGTAAAATTATGTTTTTTCACAGATGACATGATATTGGATTATGATATGACATTGGATTAGGCAGTGGTTTCTTAAATATTCCTTCAAAAGCACAAGCAACAGAAGAGAAAATAGATAACTCAGACTTCATTAAAATTCAATACTTTCATGCATCAAAGGACATCATCCAGAATTACCTTTGGGAGAAAAGTTTGCAAATTATATGCCTGACAGAGGTGTAGTATTCAGAATATATAAAGAACAGTTAAATCAAAAGATATTAAGACAAACAACCCAATTAAAAAATGCGCAAAGAATAGACATTTCTCTAAAGAAGAGATGCAAATGGCCAATAAGCACATAAAAAGATGTTCAACATCATTAGTCATTAGGGACATGCAAATCAAAACCACAATGAGATACCACTTCACACCTGCTAGAATGGCTGTAATAAAAAAGATGGACAATAACAAGTGTACATGAGGCTATGGAGAAACTGGAACCTTCATACAGTGCCCATGGGAATGTAAAATGGTGCAGCCACTTTAGAAAACAGTGAACCTTAAAAAATTAAACACAGAGTTACCATATGACCCAGCAATTTCATCCTAGGTATATATTCAAGAGAACTGACAACATATGGTCACACAAAAACTTGTACATAAGTGTTCACAGCAGCATTGCTCATAATATCCAAAAAGTGGAAACAACCCAGATGTCCATCAACTGATGAATGGATGAACAAAATGCAGTGTATCCATACAATGGAATAATATTTGGCCATAAAAAGGAATGAAGTAAACGATACATGCTACAACATGGATGAACTTTGAAAACCTTATGCTAAGTGGAAGAAGTCAGACACAAAAGGCCACACACATAATTTCACTTATATAAAATGTCCAGAATAGGCAAAGTCACAGATGGAAAGTATGGTTACCGGGGGATAGAGTGGTGGTGGGCAATGGGAAGTGACTGCTAAAGGGTGTCCTCCTGGGGTGATGAAAACGCTCTGGAATTAGATAGTGGTGATGGTTGTATAATTTTGTGAATATATTAAAATCACCGAATAATATACTCTAAAAGTGAATTTTCTGGTATGTGAATTATATTTCTCTACAAAAAAAAGGAAGAAAAATGGAAGTGGATTAAATCCTCCTAAGGAAATGATTATAGATAATATTGATGTAATGATATATTAATTATATCAATATTAACATCAGATAAAATAAGCTTTGGGGCAAAAAATTAACATAGATAGGGTCACTTGATTATGATAAAAGCCTCATTTTACCAGAAGATACAGCAATTTGAAACCACCATGCACTCTGAATCTCAGCTGTCACCACTGTACTCAGGTGGCTGTCCATTTCCAACCCCAGATGACTTGTCAGTCATAAACGGGGCTGGATGGCCAGGTTGGGGTCCTCAAGCAAGCGAAATATGGGCAGGTGAGTAGCTGTACCAGACTCCTATCATACCTAGAGGCACAAGGGCATAACGAGATGGAGTCATCCAGACTGGGGGGCCTACAAAATATGTATGACCCACCACAGATAAGAGGACTACTGAATGGTACCAGCTCAATGCCCATCAGTCCCTCGGGACTGCATCTTCACCTCTACTACTGGGAAGAGAGGGGAGAGAGTAACCCACAGGGTTCATCATTAGCAACAAGAGAAGAGATCAGGAGCCCAGGGAACGGATTTTCTCTTCAGGATGTGTGAGGCTAGCCACCAGGTGTCAGGGTTCTGAGTGCCTCCCCTATCCTTTTTTTCCCCACATGGTGTCCCCATATTTTTTCCTAATTACAGTTAAAGCAGTTATTGTTTATTGAGTAGCTACTATATACCAGACATATTGTACTAGGCACTTTTAATGGATGTTCTCACTTAATCCTCTAATAACCCTATGGAAGAGGCATTAGCATCATTGTTACAGATGAAGAAATGGAGGATCTGAGAGGTTAATGGACTTCTTTCAAACCACACAGCATGTTTAGTGGCAGAGCCAGAATTCAAATCCAGGTCGGTCTGCCTCCAGGGTCCGTGGCATTTCTGCTTCAGTCTTTCAAGAGAAAGAGGTTCATGTGTTTTCTTTCTGGAAAAGCAAGGAGGGTGTAACATGGGAGACAGTGTCCCGCTATGCAGCCGGGACCCCTGAAGGAAGGGAACCCTGGAGGCTGAAGAGGTTGGTGGCAGCACTAGAGAGGAAAGAGAATAAGCCTGTAGCCAGGAACAAAGCGTGAGAATTGGTGTGGCAACTAACCCAACAGGGCCCAAGATGCTCTGTGACATCCGTAGAGCAGACACAGTGACTGTCATCGTGAACACACACACACACACACACACACACACACAGAGGAGGGCTGTTCTTTGATATGGACCATCCTGTCAGAAGGCACGGGTGATCATTGTGAGTAGATAACATCAACTTACAGAGACACTGGGGGCGGGGACGGTCCCAT
This sequence comes from Tursiops truncatus, assembly GCF_011762595.2. Taxonomy (NCBI): domain Eukaryota; kingdom Metazoa; phylum Chordata; class Mammalia; order Artiodactyla; family Delphinidae; genus Tursiops; species Tursiops truncatus. The sequence continues at coordinate 157,452,875 of NC_047034.1, read as the reverse complement.
GTGCCATCTCCCTGGCAGCTGAGCACCGGGGTGCCCAGGAGGTAGAAGCCGTGGTTGCACTGGTAAGACACGGTGGTGCCGTAGCTGAACGTGTGCGGGCCGCTGGCGTGGATTTGACGAACGCTGTTTTCTTGGTGCCCAGGATCTGTACAGTTGATGACTGCAATGGAACGGGATGATTAGATGTAGAGACCTGGACGTGAGGATTTTCCTACGCTTTTTTTTTTTTTAAACTTATTTTATTTATTTATTTATTGGCTGTGTCAGGTTTTTGTTGCTGCGCGCGGGCTTCGTTGCGGTGTGCGGGCTTCTCATTGCGGGGGCTTCTCTTGTTGCGGAGCACGGGCTCTAGGCGCACGGGCTTCAGCAGTTGTGGCTCGCGGGCTCTAGAGCGCAGGCTCAGTAGCTATGGTGCACGGGCTTAGTTGTTCCGCGGCATGTGGGATCTTCCTGGACCAGGGCTCGAACACATGCTCCCTGCATTGGCAGGAGGATTCTTAACCACTGCACCACCAGGGAAGTCCCTTCCTACGCTTTTAAATGAGAATTCCGAAGTCCAAACAGGCACGTATTTCCAGTACAGCAAAATTTCCAGACCAAGACAGGCTACACAAAGGAGATCCTGCCTGGGAAGGTGAGCTTGTCCTGAGGCTGCTGTACTTCTCCCCTCACCTTGATCACCTGGTTAAGGAATTCATTCTTCCATGTCCAGCTAGACATCACCTCCCTGCAGAAGCCCTCCCACCTCCTCCCAGACTGGTTAACCTCTCCCTCCTCAGTGCTCCCGGTACAAACCTGGATCGCTCCATTGTGACTTGTTTGAATACAAGAATCCCTTGAGGGCAGGGATGCCTCCTCTCTGTGAGCAGATCCCTGATACAATGTCTCCCTCAGCAAAGCTGTGGAAGCGGGGTGGGCTCTTCTGGAAACTGTTTTAACCACGTTTATGAGTATTTCAGGGGGAGATTAATCCTGAGGGATAAATTTGACTTTTAAATCCTGAAGTGTTTCCAAAGCAGCTCAACTCAAAATCGAGTGAGATTTGAGAATAATGACCATATTATTCATAACCCATGATGTGTACTTTAAAAAAAAAGTAAATAATTTATTTTTGGCTGCATTGGGTCTTTGTTGCTGCACGTGGGCTTTCTCTAGTTGCGGTGAGCGGGGGCTTCTCTTGCTGCGGAGCACAGGCTCCAGGTGCGTGGGCTTCAGTAGTTCTGGCTCACGGGCTCTAGAGTGCAGGCTCAGTAGTTGTGGCTCACGGGTCCTGCTGCTCTGCGGCATGTGGCATCCTCCCGGATCAGGGCTCAAACCCGTGTCTCCTGCATTGGCAGGCAGACTCCTAACCACTGTGCCACCAGCGAAGCCCGATGATCTGTACTTTTGCTTTCAAAACACTTTCACATCCATCATTTTACCTGAATCTCATATGCATCATAAGGGGGCAGGGCCAGTACTTAAAATCTTTGATAAGCTTTTCAGGTGTGAGCTGTTTTAACTTCTGATGAACCTCTCTGAGGCTCAGAGCAGTTGGAGTCACAAAACAGGTAAGTAGCCTTTATTCATTCATGTTGTTTATCGTGATATACTGAGTGCCAAGCATTGTGCTGGGCAGTGAGGATATGACAGAACTTACAGTCTGGAGTAGGGTTTCTCTACCTTGGTATGAAGGATATCTTGGGTTGATAATTATTTATTGAGGGGGCAGTCCTGTGCATTGTAGGATGTTTAACAGCATCCCTGGCCTCTGTCCACTAGATGCCGATAGAAACCCTCCAGTTGTGACAACCAAAAATGTCTTCCGACATCTGTCCCCTGTTGGGACAGGGGAGCAGGTACAATCATCCCCAGTTGAGAACTACTGGTCTAGAGAGAAAGGGACAAATGAACAATCATCCTGTTTGATAAGTGCTCTGATAGGGACAGCAGAGAATGTTCCGCAGCACAAAGCAGAGCATCTAGCCGCGCGTAGGGGGTGGAGCAGGAAAGGCTTCCCAGAAGGAGGCTCTTGATGACTGGGTAGAAATCACCCAGACAAAGAGAAGGCGGGAGGGGACAGAGAAGAATGCATTGGAGGAAACTGTGTCTGGTGCCCCGGGGGGTTTATGGGCACAGGGCACTGTGTGAGGACTCCGGAAGAGGTTCAGTGTGGCTGGGACCCAATGCAGAGCTGAGGCTGGGGGTGGACGAAGTGGAGAAGAGTGGGCTGGACAGGAGGCTGGGCCAGGTCTGTGGGCCCCGTTAAACCAGCAGAGGAGACTTTTATTATCTTAAGGGCAGTGGGAAGTCTCGGGAGGTGTTTTAAACATGGAGTGACTTGATCAGATTTGCATTTCAGGCAGGTCACTCTGTCAGAGTAGAGAATAGGCCGGTGGGGAGAAGGAGCAGAGGCCATCATTTCTAAGGATTTTACCCCAGCCGTCTGTTTCCAAGATCGGCCCTTGAGTACAGCACCCCCGGAAGGGGCTGGGACCGGGGGAGCTGAAGTTACAGGACAGGACCTTGTGTTGCGGAGACAGAGCACAGTTCTTGAGGAGAAGGGGGTAATGGGATAACAACACCCCAAAGCATCAGTTCTCAGCTCCTTCCTGCCTGGATAGGTGATGGAAGGAAGGTCAACTCAAGGTCATGACAATTTCCCCTGTGTTCCCTAGAACCTTGTCTCACTCAAAATGGCACCTTGAAATGTTGAGAGGAATGTTATTTTAAGGTTAGCTGTGAATGTATCTTTAATGATTTTAAAATATCATTTGAAAAATTTGGTTCTTTAATATCAGTTACAAATGACTTGTGACACGCTGCACAGCCAATCGCCGTGCACCCCCAAACACCACGAGGAGGAGCTGTCATCTGAGGGAGTCTCAGTCCTCACACCTTACAGCTGTGAAGACTTGATCAACCTCCAGACCAGGGCTGGCCTCACTCACAGTTCACTCTGTCTGACTCTCCTGAACCTCAGCTAGCCTGCCAGGCCACTCTTGGGTGGAGGCAGACAGCTCCACTGCCCTTCATTGCTGTGAGCAGCCTTTAAAAGTTTTAGAAGCTATTTCCTAAATAGACCGAATGGGGCTGGAATATCCTCTACGCAGAGTCTGCCTCCTGAGTCCGTGGTTTCATTTCTTCCCTCCTCCTTCATCCCAACCCCTAGACTGCTGGCTTTTTAGTTTTCATTTGAACCCTTGTGGTTGTTTTTCTTTCATCAAGAATGGGGCTCGATATGATAATGGTGAATTATTGGGTCTACGAAATGTAAACAGAAGATGGTTTTCCATTTCTAGTTTGAAAGATGAACGTCCTTTGCTTTCTTTACATAACCAGTGAAGAAATTTGACGTGGCTGTATCTAGGGGTTGAGAAAGCCCCCATTTATGGTTCTTTTCTGTCCCAAGTCTTCCCCATTTGGTCAAAGTAGCACCACAATGGAATCCACTGGCTTCCGCTTGTGGGTCACAGACCAGAGATGGCAGAGGTACTGGGGGTGGGGGAGGGGAGAAGAAGGGTGACTCACTTCGGCAGGTGGGCAGCACGTCGCTCCACTGCCCGCTGGCCAGGCACTGGGACCGAGCAGCCCCCTCAGCCACATACCCAGGGTTGCAAACAAACTTGACCACATCGTTGAGGTTGAACTGGTTGCCCTGGGTGAGGCCGTTCATTGGGTTGCCTGGGTGTCCACAGGTAATCGCTGTAATCAGAACAGAAGAGAGGTAAGCCCTCCTGTTATTCCATATCCCCCAAAGTCCATCCTCTCCTCACCTGGCGTTTCTCATACCCATCAGTGAAGTTCAGCCTTAGGTCTAACTTTAGGCTCTTTTGCTGCAAAATTCTGCTTCCCTGAAATCAGCATGTGGACATTCCCTTTTCTTTGAAGGCATGTCCACCGCTTGGACAACACGAGAGAAGTCATTCTTGGACTTCCACAGGGTGTTAGGTTCACAGCGTCGTTCTCTGTCCCTCCCGCCTCGTTTCCTCTCCCTTATCCCCTGGCTCCCCAACTCCACTCTTCTTCGCCAGATACACTGGTGACTACCCCTCATGTCATGCAGACCCAGCCTAGTTCCTGGGCCAATCTGGATGGAGCCAGAGTCAATACTAACCATGCCTGCGTGGAGGGACTGGTCACTCTGACAGACCAGTGGGAACCAGAGCTCTTAGTGGGGGCACAACCCTTCCCCCACTCCTTCCACGTGAAGGGAGTTCAATTCATGTAATTCCTGGCCTTTCTCTCTGCTCTCTTCCTTACTCTGCCCCGGGTAACGTGGAGCGGCCCATCGTGCAATTTGGGAAGAATAAAGGCTCAGCCCTGCCTTTCTCCTCTTGGGACCCGGCGGCCCGTGGGCAGCGCTGCTCTGCCCCACTCCTCCAGAGACAGGCTCTCTGCAGCAATGGAGCGATGCCCGCCCCAGTGCAGTGCTGCCTCTGACTGTGTGTGAATCCACCCCGTTCTGGGGTTTATTGAGCAGATTCCACTTGGCTCTCACATTAAGCTATGGGTTCCAACTTAGTCTTTATCAGGAATAAAAGTGATATTTTGTCTTCCACCTATGACTCTGTTTCCTTCTGTAATTTGTTCAACCCTGGGCAGGGAAGGAAGAGTGTTCTGGTGCTTGTAGGGTTCAGGCTTTCCCCGCTTCCTCCCAGCAGTGGAGTTCACTCCACCCAGTGGCGCTGGTCTCTTCGAGTTTTCTTGAACCAGCAAGTTCCTGCCCCAGAGCCTATGTACTTGCTTCCCTCTTGGCTGGAACATCCCTTGGTTTCTGCACTCATATCCTCCGGGGCCCCCTCAGATGTCACTAGCAGAGAGGCCTTCCCTTACGACCAGATAAACAACCTCCCCAGTACTGCCCAGCCCCCTAGCCCAGCCCTGCTTTTCTCCATAGCAGTTGGCACACTCTGCATGTACTTCTTCATGTGTTCATTGCCTGTCTCCCGCTACCTGAATGGAAGCTCCTTGGGACAGGGACTCTGTTTCGCTCCTTGCTGTATCTTTCGGGTATGTATCAGTGCCTGACACACAGGAAGAGCTTGATAAATATTTGCTGAGTGAATGAACAAATGAGTGAGCCATGAATGGATGGATGCCTGACTTCTGCTCTGCTCCCTCATCCCTAGTTCTGTTGAGTGCCTGCCTGGTACCTAGTCTCTTTGGGTTGAACTCCCACTTGATGGCTTTGAGGCCTCTCCCTTGGTTCTGGATTTTTAGCTGTGAGCGGTTGAGGAGCCATGAGGAATGCTTTCTTATCCCAACACTTGGATTTATGAGGACCCCACCCCAGACCCAAATGGTATGGACGGAGGTCGGGGAACAAGGCCAAGTAGGACCCGCTTTTGGCTGTGGCCACGTCTGCTGTCTTTCTGGGCCCGTTCTCTTATGGAAATCCCAACAGTAGCATCCCTGACTCTAGCAGAGAGAGCTGGGCAGAGGCATGCTGTTATAACGGACTACAGGTGTTCAAGACTGCCCGGTGTGGCGGGACGAGAATGCACTAGGAGGCCAGCAGCCCAGGGTTTATAGTTCAGCTCTGTCTTTTCCTTCCTTTGGACAACTCACTCTACACCTCAGCTCCTATATCTGTAAAGTAAGCATTTCAATATGCATTAACAGGGTTGCTTTAAAAACAGATTCATGCATTTGCTCTTCATTAAATGTTTACCGCGCACTAAGTGCGAGACACTCTGCTACATACTGATGATATACAAGGAGCTCAGGGGGCTCACTTCTCAGCCTAGTAGGAGAGCAGGCAGGGATGCAGGCCGTCACAACACCACGGCTGGTGCCGAGACAGGCCGGTGCCCAGGAGGGGCACCTATCCTCTGCTAGGGAGGGAGTGGTTAAGGAGGGTCCACAGAGGGCATGGCGTACCCTATGAGCTGGGTCTCAAGGCTGAGCAGGACTTTGCCAGGTTAGTGAAGTGGTGGGGGAATGGAGGTAAGCTTCGTAGGGTCTGTGAATCCCCCGAAATTATATGCAAAATATTGGGTGTTTGCGATCAGCTTGGGAGAGGATCCATTTTCTCACCAGACTCACAAAGGGTCATGACCCCAAAGGCTAAAATAACCACTTGTATAGAGTGAGAGAAGAGGGCTGAGGAGTAAAACCTTTGGGAGGAGTACCAGCGTCTGAGCTGCAGATTGACCGAAATGCCCGCAAAGGACACGGAGGTGGTCAGCAAAGCAGTAAGTCAAGCTCACAGGAGGTGGGAGTGTCACAGACCCATGGGGAGAGTTCAAGACTCGTCAGATGGCCCAGAGGGCTCTGTTTCTCTGGAGAGCCCTGACGAATACAGGCGCGAAGGGAGAAGGAGAACACACCACTGGGAAGGAAAAGAGGAGTTCTGCTGGACTGGGGCTTAACTGGACGTCAACCACATGCACCACTGGACCCAGATTTCCTGAGGGCCGAGACTACGGCACATTCAATTCATCTTTACCCACAACACCTAACACAGCACCTGGCACAAAGTAGGTACTAAGGAAAGGTTTCTTGAATTCGGTCTTACAGGCTGAGGGAAATTAATAGAAATGGAAGGTCCACAGTTCAGAGGAGAGAAGTAAAAACAGACTAAGCTTACTAGGAAGGCAGAAGGGAAGGAGGTCCTGAGACCCATGGAGGGATTAGCCTTGGGCCTCCTTCTAGAGAGGAGGGAAGTGACAAGGACAGACGTGCGAGCCAGGGAAGCAGGAATTGGATATTACCTGATGGCTTCTATTTTCTCTGCACAGTAGAAAGTGAGATTACATGATTAGCTAATAATTATTGGGGTCTATATGCATTATTTCATTTAATCCTGACAACCCCCTGAGGTAGGCACCATCGTTATCCTCATAGGAAAAGAGAGTTTCAGAGGAGTCTGGGGACTTGTTCAAGAGGCACAGTTTCTAAGTGGCTTGTCTGAGTTCTAAACCTAGCTTCTCTGCTTTCAGGACATCTTCACTATTTGCTATTTGCTGACAAACAGAATACGGGTGTTCAGAAAGGAGGTGAAATTGTGAATCAGCTGTGAAATTGTGCAGAATGGACAAGGGAGCTGACTGAGGAAATGTAGATGGGCGGCTGGAAAGTTCTGAGAGTCTGGTTGATATCGTAAACCTTGAGTCCATAGGTGATGGCAGCTAACACAGTACCTGCCACAGAGCAATCACTTGTTCTATTCCTCTTGCCGTCCTACTCCAGATACTTCCTAAAACTCTGTGCTCCGGGAGAGAATGGAGCTTGGTACAAGAGATCCTGGATTCTGTGATGTGACAGGGCGGTGGCATCACTGCCACCACCACACTATCATCACAACAGCAACAGCAGCTTCTGACCGTTTCACGTTATTGATTAATCCTCGCAATAGTCTCTGGGGTACCTGCTTTTCATAGATGAGGAAAGAGACCTAGTGAGATAAGCTAACTTGCCTAAAGCCACATGCTACGTAGTGGTAGATCTGGAACTTGAACCCAGGCAATCTAGGTCCAGGGTCCAAGTGTCCAAATGCTTTACTATACTGCCTTTCAGTAAGGACCAGGTGCAAAATTAAGTATCTTAGGTTCGGCAGACATCCTCCATTTTTTCAGACTCCAACATTCCCTATTATTGGTAACCCAAACCTTTTCACACATATTCTGCGTCAATTTCTTAAAGGCATTTGAATTTGCATTTCCTGGATTAAACCAAACTTGTTTTGTTTAGACACATCTAGAAGGCTGACTGAATATAGATAGGTCTTCCTTTCTGTAAACCTTCTTTTCTGTGAAGCATTTCTTAATACTTAAGAAACTATCAAGACTAGTTTTCATGCATTGCTTGTTAAGGCTCATTATTTCATTGTTCCATCTCATATATGAAAAACCAAATGAAAAAGAATTAAAAACAAAAACCTGCCTTACAAAAATTAAGAACAAAACCTGCACTTTATATAAAAGCTCACTTTATGGAACTTTAGAAAGTGAAAATTTTTCCAAATTACTTCCAGGCAACTGAGAATAAACAGTGGCCATCTAAATTCCCAAAATGCAGACTAACAAGAAGAAGAAATAAAACTGTAGAAAGTGCAGGCCTGCAGCATAACTAGAAGACAGACAATGCTGTAAACTTTTAAGTTACGTGTAAGTAGAAAAATAAACACTAAACCCAGGGAGAACTATTTCTCATGCTTCTGTCACAAGCCTTTGTAGAGAGCAAGGCTGTATGGAGAGGAGAGGAGAGGAGGGGAGCAGGGGAGTATTGATCTAAAGTCACTGCTAGAAAGAGAAAGTCTATCTTAAATGTGAACATATTGAAAAAGGATCCTGGTATGTCAATGCACTGATTACAGGAAAGGGACATACAAGTTAACAACCTTTCCTAAATATCAAACGAAAAAAGAAAAAAAGCAAAGCAAAGAAAGCAAAGAGAACACATCATACAGAGAAAGAAAGAAAGAAATATGTGTATTATATTTTACACATAATTAAACATGACAGAATTAAAACCAAACATATAAGTTATAACAATATATGTGAATGAATTTGACTAACCTATTAAAAGAAAAAGATCTTCAAACTGGCTCAGAAGGCAAGGCCCAACTCTATGATGTATATAACAGACACATCTAATTTAAGTGATTCAGAAAGTCTAAAATAAAGGGTGGTTAAAGGTATACCAGGCAAATGGGCAAAGGATGAGAGCAGCGGGCATAAGCCTAATAGCATTAGACACAGTACAATTCAAACTAGAAAATACTAAAAGTGATAATGAAGATATTTTTAAAGGCTAAAACCACAATTTGCAATGTAGGTATAATAGTTATGAATATCTATGTACCAAATAAAGCAATTACTGTTACATAACAGAAACTACGGGAAATGTAAGAAAAAATAGAAGAACACTGATGAAAGAAAACTTTGAAACACAAATTTCAGAACAAAACAGGTCAGGTGGACAAAAATCGAAGTGAGCATACAGAAGAAATAAACAACAAAATCAATAAGGCACGTCTTGCGATTATACATAGAACTTAACACACTAATACACTTTCTTCTCAAATGCACATGCAACATTCATAACAACTGATCAAATATTAGGCCACAAAGGAAGCCTCAGTAAATTCCATGAAGTAGAAATATTATATACAGTGCAATCAATTAGAAATGAATATCAATGTAAAAATCCAAAAGGTCCTTCCATCTGGAAATAAAAACCACACACTCTTTTATTAAAAAAAACTTCTAGGCAAAAGGGGGAATTAATATCAAAATTACAGAATTTCTGAGAAATAACAAAACCCTAATTTTTATAATCTGTGGGGTATGATTAGAGCAGTGATCAGAAGAAATTTTATAGCTTTAAACACTTACGTCCATAATAATCAATAAAAACGAAAGACTGAAAATAAATGAACTAAATTCCTAATTCAAAAGCAAGAAAATGAACAAAGAAGTTAATCACAAGGAAGAAAAAAATAAAGGTGAAAGCAATAGTTAATGATGCAGAAAACTGAAAACAACAGATGTAATTACTGTCTTTGAAAAACATTAACAAAACGTACAAAAACCTCTAGCTAACCTAATCAAGACAACACAAGAGAAAGTCCACGTTGCACCTGAGCCCGTGACTAGGGAGAGTGGGTACCATACTTACGCACACAGAAAGGGGTCTTGCCTGACCAGTGATGATCCTGCTGGCAGATGCGCACAGACATGCCGATCAGGCGGAAGCCGGCGTTGCACTGGTACACCACGCTGCCCCGGTAGTTGTAGTTCTCCCCATTGATTTGCCCGTTGACGATGGGCTCAGGGGTCCCGCAGTGTCCAGCTTTGGTGGGATGTGGGAAAAGAGAGTAAATTGAAGAGGAGCTTATAGAAAATAAGGTGGGACTTGGTCAAATGAGGGGAGGGGGAGACATGGACGGTGGGGAAAAGGACCACCCATCGTTTTTCCCACCTCCCCCTGACTGCAGCCTCCAGGAATGACTTCAGGAATCCTAGACCTGATAGAAGTGGTGTTGAAGACTTGGCAACCCCAAATCCCAAGGTTGCATTCCAAATGGCTACCCATCTCTGAGCTTTAGTTTCTGTGTCTGTACATGGGTAAGAAACGATCACTGTTACTGCCCTGCCTCTGGGAACGTCCCCCTCTTTTTCTCATCAGCCAGCATTTCCAGAGCATCGACTGCATGGGGGGCACCGTGGTCTCATTAAGGCAGTCAAAGCCTAGCTGTGAATGAGCTTATTTACAAAACAGAAACAGACTTACAGACTGACAGAACGGACTTATGGCTACCAGCGGGGACCCGGGAATGGGGTGGGGGTGGGGGGATAGTTAGGGAGTTTGGGATTGATGTGTACACACTGCTATATTCTAAATGGATAACCAACAAGGACCTACTGTATAGCACAGGGACCTCTGCTCAATATTACGTAACAACCTAAATGGGAAAAGAATTTGAAAAGGAATAAAAAAAATCTGGTCGTGTTGAAAATAACCATGTAAGACCAGGTGGCTCAGCTAAATTCATCCTTCTTTCTTGAGCGGCAAGGAACACAGCTAATATAAACCTAGGTGAGTTATTTTTTTTAAATGGGGTTTAGGTAGAGTGAATTTCTCGTGTTTCCACTAGCATTTTTGGGCTCTGTTTGGAAATAACTCATGACTGTGTCTCTAACAGAGGCCTGAGACAGAGGGAGGGCAGTACTGTACACTCTGGAACAGACCGTCCAGTCTATGCTGTTGGGTCTGTGTAGCTGGGACCCTCCTTTGGAGTTGAGGGGTCCAAGAAAGGTGTGAGAGAAGAGAGAACTTTAGTATCTAATGTTTAGGCAGGGACTGGATTAACCATGGGGGAAATGATAACTCTGTCCTCCGTAAGCCAGGTTGCTTCTTATGCTTTTGTCATACACTGACATATTTTTGTCATAAAACAAGCTAATGACAAAAATATTTATTTATTATATAATATAGTACATATAATATTGTATTTTTGTATACATATGTATGTAAAATTTGCTGATATATATTGGGTTTGTCAAAAAGTTCCTCTGGGTTTTCCCCTAAGATCTTATGGAAAAACCAATAATATAAATGGTATTTTAGGTGTGCTGCAGGAATGTGTCTCTGTAAAGTGTCCCTGGAGGCGGAGACTGGGGCTTCACCCATCATACAAGGGCCAATAAGAAGGGGGTGTCTTTTTGATCAGAATGAGAGCCCCTCAAAGGTTTGTCTCCTCAGACTTGAAGTTCCTCTCATTCGTTTGGGTGCTCCAGGGGAAGCTTGTTCAGGGTTTTGCTTATGGTAGATGCCAATAGCTGTTTGGATTAAGCATTTTATGACAGTAGGTAAAACAGTTCAGTTCAAAGATTGGAATGCAGCTTTGGAAAGATCTAACCTGTCCTGAGGAGGGGAAAAGGGACAGGAGAGGTCCAGGGAGGTCACTTACCGAGGCAGCGGACTTCGGAGCCACTCCAGAGCCCGTTGGCCATGCACTCTCGCACCCTGGAGCCCACCAGCGTGTACCCGGAGTTGCAGGAGAAGATGGCCGTCGCTCCGTAGACGGACAGGGTTCCGATGCGGTGCCCATTGGGCGGGATGGGGAGCTCTCCACAGGAGATGACTATAAAGACCACAAAATGCTCAGGAAGCCAGCCCTGAGAGACGGCCACAGAAGCCCTGCTGCTTCTGATTAGCAAGAATAATGACAAAAATAAGATCCGTTTAACCTACTCTAATGGGACTCTTGACCAGAATACGGGTCGCCACCGTGACTGCTGTGCTGTTACGCTGGGCCCGTGATCCTTAACTGGAGGTGTCGCCAGAAGCACCCGAGGAGCTTTAAAAATGTCCAGGCTGCACTCTGGACCCACGATTCACAATCTCTGGAGATATGGCCCAAGCGTGTGTATTAAAGAAAACCAAAACTCCTCAGGGGTTTTGGATGTGCACCCTTGTTAGGAACCACGGCGCCAGAGAGATGGCGACTCTGTGGTGTGCCCCTCGGCGTCCAGGGCAGACACTGCCAGGCACTGCCCTTGTGCTCTCTGCCGAGCCCAGCAGCAGCCCTACACTCGTTCTCCACGGAGCACTGTGGACGGCCCCTGGCTGCACTGAGACGTGAGCGCCTTCATTGTAAGGAAGCTATGCCACGCTCGTGACTCCTACTCTGTCACATACATGGTTCCACTTCGGAGTCTGGACTTGGATGAACAAAGGTAACAGTGTCTTGGGTCATAGGTGTTGGGAAGATACCACTCCTCCTACCCAGTCTCAAATGTCCCCCTGTGCCCTGATAAGTGATCTCCTTCTGTCCCTTCACAAACACTTACTTCCTCTATCACATCTTTACTGATTCAGTAAATAGCATCAGAATATCCCTACTGGTGGATGCTGTGCTGACCCACTCAGACCCCCTTTTAGGACTGAAGGACTTCTTCCCCCAGCTGCTGGCAAACAACCCCTTGCTGCGAGCCCTCTTCAGACTGCCTTGGTTAAAGAGTCCTCCCACCTAAGGTCATGCTCTCTTCCTGGGGCAGCCTGCACCCAGTGTTTGGTCAGTATGGAAGTATAAAGGCCTCCTGCCCTAACCTGTGACAATTCTGAAGGGCCACCAAGATTCAGGGCTCTTTGCAGGGTCAGCTGAGGCCTTCTCTGATACTGCATCAGAGATCACCTTCTCCATCTTCCCAGCCCCACCTCTTCTCCTCCTCTTGCCTCCCCTCCCTCTCCCCTCCCCTTCCCTTCCCCAGGTGGTGATCCCAAGGGCATTCCCGAACAAACCTCCATCTCAGAGGTGCTTCCCAGGGACCCTGGCCTTTGAAACTATCTTAAAGAACCAAAGAAAAACAGCTTACAGTGGGGAAGAGGCAGGCGCACATAGGTGGCCTGGTCCCTTGCGCTATATTCATTCCCCCTAACCACACGCCCATTATAGGTCTTATCACACTTTGTTATCCTTGCTTCTTTATTTGTCTGCCTCTCCAGTAGACTCTCAGCTCCTTGTAGGCAGGAACCACAACCTTTTCTCCTCATACCTCTACAATACTTGGTATGAATGTGGAGTAAATGAATCAGTGGATGCTCACCTGGACAGAGGTAGCTTTTTAATAAGATGACAAGATGCTGAGAAGTGCTTCCTTAAAGGAATAGGCCTCTCCCCAGCTCCTGGTTCTAGGTGAGTGATCAGAAGGAGGGTCACTGCAGTCCCTGGCTACACTCCTCTTCTCCCCCCCCACCCCCAATTCAGCCCAGGTATGAGACGGCTCAGGGTGTAGGCACTGTGCCAAACTGGCCCACCCTGCCCTCCTGGGCTTACTTTGGCAGGTGGGCATAGAGTTGCCGAGGCTCCACTTGCCATTGGCCTGACAGCGGATGACCCTCTGGCCAGTGTAGTAGTAGCCAGGGTCACAGATGAGCATCAGCTGCGCCTGGAACTGGTACTGCGTCTCAAAGATGAGCCTCCATCGGCCGTGTTCCACACTGATGCTGCTGACGTCGGGACAGGTCACAGCTGGGGAGATAAAAAGCAGAGAGGATTAATAAATTAATTATGGAAGACGCTGACAACCCAGAGCTGGGGACTGGGAGACCGTAACGCAGTAATGATGAATCCAAGAGCCGTTCGTCCCCAGGCAGGTGCGGTCAATGAGTGAAGTGAGCCGGGTGGGGAATCAGCAAGCTGGGGTGGGCAGATCTGCCAAATTAAAAAAGAAAGGGAGGGCTTCCCTGGTGGCGCAGTGGTTGAGAGTCCGCCTGCCGATGCAGGGGACATGGGTTCGTGCCCTGGCCTGGGAAGATCTCACTGTGCCGCAGAGCGGCTGAGCCCGTGAGCCATAGCCGCTGAGCCTGTGTGTCCGGAGCCTGTGCTCCGCAACGGCAGAGGCCACAACAGTGAGAGGCCCACATACAACCAAAAAAAGAAAAAAAAAAAAAAAAGAAAGGGAGGTGGCACTCAGTCAGTGTTGACTGTGGATGTGAGACTGCAAATTCCAATTGGTCAGATCTGCCTTTTTCAAGAGAAGCTAGAAATACGAATTTTTATGTAAAATTTTCTGATTTTAAAATGTTGGGAAGAAATTCAAAAATTTTTAATAAAGCACTGCATAGGCCAAAGAACCAAAGCAAAACAAAAACAAAAACACAAAACCTTGTATCTTCAGACTAGATATAGCCCATGAGGCTGCCAGTGTGTGACTTTGGCCTTAAAACCGAAGTATATCTCTGTTATTTTGGAGTTCCGTGATCAAAGGACATTCATGCCAACTTTCTGACAGTTTTTCCATCTAAAAGGAAGTGGACCAGTCATTCCTACATTCTGTGATGGTTTATGGAAACATCTCAGGGAGCAGTGGTCTATCAGTGCTTTGAAACAGTTTCAAATGGGAAAGCAGGTTGGTAGATGGCAGTACCCACTTGTCTCAGCTCTCTGAGTCCCCAGCTTGCATGGCCATGTCTTTTCCCATTGCTGGATTTTTAGCTCGCTCCTTGCAGGAATCTTTTCAGCTGCTTATCCAGCCCTTTGACACACCCCCTCCCCTACCCAAGGACTCACGGACACACTGTGCGGGGACATTGTGGTTGCTCCATAGGCCTGTCTCCAGACATTCTGCTGTGGCCTCGGCACCTGCCTGGAGGTGGTAGCCTTCGCTGCAGCTGTACACAGCCTTGGTCCCCACCGTGTACTCTTTGCCAAACACCATTCCGTTCTTGGGGGCCTCAGGAAGCCCACAGGAAAGAGCTAGTGGAGGAAAAAAATGTCATGAGCATGTCTGCTTCAAGGATGGTGTTCTGAGAACATATTTTTATCTTTCGTCTCCCTTGAGGCCCTAATAAAATGATAGTAAAGACTAATAAGAGGGAAAAGCCTCATAACAAAAAAGAAAATGGGAAGATCAGTAGAGGAGATGAAATAAAAAAGCTTTGGAAGATGAAATGCACATAGAAGTGTGTTGATGGATTAAATGGAGTTGAGAAGCTGCAGCACAAAATATACAGGAGGGAGCTATGGAGTGAGACCAGTTCTCCATCCCTTCCCGCAAACACGGTGTAGAGACATTCAGGCGGCCATTCTCCAAACTAAACAGAGAGGGTTTTCTTACCCACTGAAGGAAAAAAAAGAAAAAAAAAAAAAGGAAAGAACTCCCTTGAGAGAATTAGGGATGCTATGGTAGAAGGAGGCATCCTGGAATAAAGCTCTTTTAATCCTTAAATATAAAGGCTCTCAGCCTAAAGCCTGCCCCTCTGTCTGCTTATCTCTGCCACATACTCAACTCAACTTCTTATTCATGGGAGAGACCTAGTGGGCAATGATAGCTACATATAATAACAGCAGAGGTAACCCACATCTGTTACCTGGAAGAATCAACCTAGCCTTTACTTTGAAATATGAACAATTAAAGATCACTATACAAATGAAAAACACCAGCAGCATGAAAGTGATAAAGATACGATTAAAAATAGAAAGAAAAGTCTCCTTTAGGAAACAGAACTAACTCAGGTAACAGAAAACATATAACTTTAAACTTCTTATCTTGAGAAAGTCAAGGTGACATATAATAAAATGAGAAGAGAGGGCTTTGAAAAGAGAACAACAAAAAGTGAACAAGGAAGGGCTCTGTTAAGTTAAAAATAGGATCACCAAAATACGCATTAAATAGAAGGGGTGGAAATTGTAGACAAAGATATGGCTGCCTGCCATTTCAGCAAACAAAGGATATTGCAGCCATCTCAGCCCTACAGCCACCCCCAACGGTGAGCGCTAAGGGAGCTCAGGATGGAGACAATAGGCTGCCCCCTCAGCCACAGCAGCGGCCCTGACAGTGCATCCTGAGGGGATTCAGGAATGGAAAGAACAGGATGCTGGCCCTAGATAGCTAAGGTGCATTTCAAAGGAATGATTTCAATGAGCCCTGACTCTGGCATCTTGTATGGAGAAAAGCGCTAAACTCATTAACCTGAGAGGTCTGGTTTTCTTTAATTAACAGTAATCTTTTGATGTCCTGACCACCTGGTTTTTGTTGCAAAAACTCCTATACATCCTGGCTCTTCCCTTGCCACTTCGGAGCAGTCCCTCAGAGCTATCTGAGAGGCTGTCTTCTGGGCTTAAGTCTGTTGAATAAAAACACAATTTTCAACTTTTAGGCTGTGAAATAAAATTCATATTTTATGCAAGACAAGAAAAACTTAAACAAAAAATTTTCTGCCTAGTATGCATGGTGTATCTGCCTTATGTCTCGACAAAACCTCCCCCATTGTCAGACATACCTGCTCCACCATAAAGAGCTACATTCTCCTACCATCAACAAGGCAACCCCTTAAAAGATAACATTCCTCTTGATCTTGTAAGGGGCCACGATGACATTTAGGTCTGGTTTGTGTAAACTGTCAATAATACGTCATTTAACGTAGAGCCCTCTGCTCCAAAAAACTTATATAACTCTGACATCTAACGGGTGGAACAGTTCTCAGAGCTTTCTGAGATGCTGTTTCTGGGTTATAATCCTCTCATTTGGCTCGAATAAAATTTTCCACTTCTTTCATTGATTGACTATCAATTTTTGTCGACAAGGTTGTGCATTTTTTTTCAGTCGACAGTTTCGGTGACTGACGAAGGGACCTAGAGCAGACTTCTCTCCTTCACCTGAACTCTACAAGGGTCTGGAATCTGCACCAGCAGAGGCCTCTGGCGCCCATCTGCCTCCTCGGAGAATCCAGACAAATTCGGGTGAATCTCTCCTGGTTCTTGGAGCTCCTGATTATTGGTTGAAGATCCTGAGTTTTATTTGGTGGTGTCTAACAGGTACCTGCCTCCGCATTTGAAAGATACTAAGAGAGCCCAGTTGAAAGACACTGGGATTTGCTCAGTCGAAAGATGCTGAGCGGTCTGGGCTGAGTGGTCAGGGAGGAGGCTGGGCTGAGTGATCAGGGAGGAGGCTGACCTGACGTTTTCCCTCAAATCAGCTGCCTATGCGAGAACGTGTTGGGATAAAAGTGCAACATGAGAGCTTTTAGCTCCGAAGAAGGGACATCTCCTCCTGGCCGAGAAGGGCTTTCTCAGGCAACTGAGAAACCTGCGGGAGTGGTGGAGGCAAGTCCTCACACTGTGCAGTGGTCCCACGGGGATGCGACAGGGAAGAGCCAATTTTGACTGCATGTTGGATCTGTTTCTTTGACTTTAGCCTCTGCTTTTCATTACTTTCTTTCTTTTTTTTTTTTTTTGCGGTACGCGGGTCTCTCACTGTTGTGGCCTCTCCCGTTGCGGAGCACAGGCTCTGGACGCGCAGGCTCAGCGGCCATGGCTCACGGGCCCAGCCGCTCCGCGGCATGTGGGATCTTCCCGGACCAGGGCACGAACCCATGTCCCCTGCATCGGCAGGCGGACTCTCAGTCACTGCGCCACCAGCGAAGCCCTGCTTTCGTTCTTATAATCATACATCATGGCCTCTCCCAGGGAACCCTGCCCACCTGTGAATGGCTGCAAGAAAGAAGAAATTAACACTTCCCCTCCCCAAGGTTGGCCATTCCAGGAGATGTTTTGCAAGACTGATGGCCCTTCTTACTTTACTTCCTCCCCGCCTCTCCCTCTCTATTCTGCCTTTTTACTTTACTTCCCTCTCTCATTCTATAAAAGAAATTGACATCCAGACTCTGATAAGATGGCTTTTTGGGGACCCTAGTCCTCCATCTTCTCGGTCTGCCGCCTTTCTGAATAAAGTCGTATTCCTTGCCTCAGCCCCTCGTCTCCCGATTTATCGGCCAGTTGTGCGGTGAGCAGAGTGAGCTTGGACTCGGTAACAAATCTGGCTGAGCCAGCTGGGAACCTTGCTGCTCGTGGCTAGCAGGTCCCCGTTGGGGAATATCGGGGCGAGGCCCTAGCAGCTGCCAGGATCATTTGTCCTGAGGCTCTTCCCTTCAAAGTTCCCTGAAGCAGCACCGGCTACCCCAGCACTGGGCAGTTGAAGCAAGGAACCGACAAACTTCTACGAGTCGACGGACTCGATTTTGGAGGGTAAGTCGCTCTGGCGTGCACACAGGGAACACATTCCCCCCTCTGTTTGGGCTTTTCCTTTATGGGACAAGCCAATTTGGTTGGGGTACCCTGGTGGAGAGGGGAATTGTTGTTGGACTCGACCTGATTTGGGGAACTGGTCCGTTGGGAACTAGTTCGTTGGTTTTGGTCTTGGTTTTGTTTTGGTTTTGTGTGCACTGATGCTAGAATTTGTTTGTGCCTTTTGTGTTGTAATTTGCGTCTTTTGTGTTTTGGTGTTATCAAACTTATAAAAATGGGAAATACTCCATCTATCCCGAGAGAGAGCCCTTTGAGGAGTGTATTAGATAAATGGGCAAAACATAGCCGTGAGCCTATGACTAAGAAAGACATGATATACTCTTGTAATAGGGTGCGGACCCAATATATGTTAGGATCAGAAGAACGATGGCCCCTGAATGGCTCACTCAGTTATACGATCTCGCAGTTAGGAGTGTTTTGCAAAAGAGCAGGGAAAAGAGATGAGATTCCGTATGTAGAAGCATTTATGTTATTGGATCAGGAAGAAAAGGAGTCCGAGGGCTGCCACTTTATGGTGCAGCGATCTGAAAGAAAACCTAAGAAGGAACGTATTCTACAGGGGGAAGAGGGAAAAAATTAGAGTGGGGACATGTTATTTCAAAACGTAACCCCCCCTCCAGCCTATCCAGCTCCCCCAGTGGCTGAGCAGGCTTCACCAGGAGGTGTTCCACCTGCACCCCCCTGCTGCCAACATATTCACCACCTCCTGGTTCCCCTACCCATGGGGATCAAATAGCAGTTTCTATAGTAACCCCTGGAGCACAGGAACCTGGTTTAGTATCACCATCTAAGACCCAATAGAGCAACCAATTTGGACCGGGAGCCACTTCTGCAGCAGAGCAATTTCCCTTGCGCCGATATCCTGTAAGAGGCCAGGGGACTCCCTTAGACTTGAGGCGTCCAATTCTAATGTCCCCTCAGGAGCCCCGGGTAACTTTGACAGTGGGGAACAAGTTGACTGACTTTCTAATAGATATGGGTGCCACATATTCTGTGGTAAACACCAAGGTGGCACAGAAAACTTCTCAGCCTATCCCGGTCAAGGGAGTTTCTGGAGAAGTACAAAACCGTTCGTTCTTACAACCTCAGAATGCCAACTAGGGGACCTCACCCTACAGGGCCATGGGTCCCGAACATATGTGGATCCCTCCTACCCCAAGGTACTGGACCTTTTGGCTATGCATTTCATGGCCCAGTCTGCCCCAGACATCAGGAGCAAAATTCAGAAAGCAACTGCTGGTCCTCAGACTCCAATGAACGATTTGTTCCAATGGGCTTATTTGGTTTTCAATAATAGGGATACAGCCGAAAAGGCTGAACGTAAGTACCCACAGAAATATGAAAAAGGCCCGAAAGATTGTAATGGCTTTGTCTGCTCAGAGACCAACAAAGGGGAAACAAAGTCATCCTAGGAGAAACTTGCCTGTATCTTTGAGATGCAAATGTCCTATCTGGTCTTCTCAGGAACCCTTAACTCTGCCATCTTTTTAAAATGCAAATTTTGAAAAAGAGGGTAAAGTAATTTAGAACCTGTTTTCCATAAATATTAGTAAAAAGGGTTTAGCCATCTAGACAAGTGAGGTTGATTTGTTCCATCTGCCAGAAACCCAATTTTAATCCAACCTCTTTTGTAAATTGATGGGTTTTACCTTGCTGTACCCGACTCAGGGCTGAAATTTTGAAATGAGAGCTATGATATCTCTCTGTTTGTGTGTCTGTATGTGTCTTTGTCTTTGGATAACATTGCTGCGGTTAATCTGTAAATGATCTCTATTTAATTAGCTTAAAGAAAAGTAAGTGCTTACAAACCAAACAATTCTAAATACAAGAGAAATTAAGATAAATGAATTTTCAGGTTCACGTGAACTGGGAAATATTTAGTATTAAATTAATACCTGGTATTAATGTTTGTTTGTTGATCTAATTAATATAGGCATGTCTTTAGAGCCATCAACATTAAGTATAATACTTTCACTGCACCTAGGTTTAATAGAAGTTAAATAAAATCTTGTTATACCTGTTGCAAATTTGTCAGCAAGAGAAATAACTTGATATGATGAAACTTTAAAGTAAATGGAAACGAGATAAGAGCTTTTAGGTAAACTCTATAAGAATAATTATGTTCTAAAAATCATCTAAAATACTCTCTCCAGATTTTGGTAACTATTACTTATCTCTTGATTTTCACTAGAAATTAAGGTTTTTAAGAGTCGGGGATTCTAATTTAAATATGTAATTAAAGCTATTGAAAATAATAAAACATTTCAGTATGGTAGAATGTGTGCTTTCAGTTAAGAAGGTATGAGGAATGGAATTACATTTTACTGAGAAAGTTTTATACAAGGTCAGGATTAACTAAATTTAGATTGAAGTTAACTAAGTAAATGGATTCTGTTAAGTAAGCTAATACAAGACGAATTTGATCTCTCTCTCTGTTAGAAGTGATCCTTTTTGATAACAGATTGTATGAGTCTCTGTGCCCTTAGGTGATCCGTATTTGTTTTCTTTTAATCATTTTGTGACTTTGGTTAAATGAATAAGTTGTTTCACAGTGACCTATGATCCTGTTGTGTTTTTTTGTTTGTTTGTTTGTTTTTTGTTTTTGTTTTTGCGGTACGCGGGCCTCTCACTGTTGTGGCCTCTCCCGTTGCGGAGCACAGGCTTCGGATGCGCAGGCTCAGCGGCCATGGCTCACGGGCCCAGCCGCTCCGCGGCATGTGGGATCCTCCCGGACCGGGGCACGAACCCGTGTCCCCTGCATCGGCAGGTGGACTCTCAACCACTGCACCACCAGGGAAGCCCTCCTGTTGTGTTTTAAAACATTTTTGATATTTTTAACAAACTTCCCAAATATCAAAATCTGACTAAAGCCTTTTAGCCTCCAGCTGACTCTGGAATACTTTGAAACAGCATCTCTGAGACATCTCAGAGAGGAATGTCAAACTAAGTTTATTTGGTATGTTAAATTACTTCAGAAACATTGTCAAGTGATTGGAGATGAACCTTAGGTTATAGAATATTTAATATAGATATTCCAAAATTTATACAGAATCCTTAACAGCTAATATGATGTCCTGATATGTTATCAATTATAATTCTAGTTATTCTAAAATGTTATATGTCACAGAAATATCAGTTTCCTGCTATTTGCATTGTACTCAAATCTTTAACCATGCTATTTTAAGTTTTGTCCTGATGCTTTAACAAAATGAAGATTTTCAAGAAGACTCATAAAAAGGAACTTTTTGATAAATATAAGTTTCTGATAGCCTTCAGATAATATCACTGGATTGGGTGACAAATGACAAAACTAATGGAAAACCTGATAACTTCAACTGGATCAACAGGAATTAATCAATGAACTAGTAAATATGGGACTGAATGAACTGGTAAATATGATTTATAACTTTATGACTTTGGGAAATATACTGGCTTTAATCTTTGTTTTTCAGAAAAAAACCTTTTCTCTTATGCTATGACCTACAACAAGTTGATAAAGTATGCCTTTGTAAACAAAGATGAAACATTTATCTTTTTCTCTCTACCGGGTTGATCCTGCCAGTAGCATATGCTTATCTCAAAGATTAAGCCATGCATGTCTAAGTATGCATGGCCAGTACAGTGAAACTGTGGATGGCTCATTAAATCAGTTATGGTTCCTTTGGTCACTCGTTATTGGAACTGGAATTACAACTAGTAATATATATCGTATATACTTATACATATATCGTATATACTTATACGATTATACTAATCGTTTTAATTTGTTCTTTGTTTCCAAATTTTTTGTGCTTTGTGTGTCCCTGCTGCACTATGTCTTTGTCAGTGTTACTAGCTGCATTACTTATATCCTGTCTATTTCATAAGACTGTTGTCTCTTACAGTGCCTAGTGTGTAACCAGGCCCCCAGCAAAACTTCTCACATTTATAACATAAAATAGTTGTAATAGTGATTCTACGTATGGGAAGAAGCAACAAGGGAAAATGTCTCCTGATCATAATTAGACAGAGGATCCAGAGAATCTTTAATTATCAATAGGGCCTGATCCAAAAATTAGCACCCGGAGTGGCATATCAACAATTTTCGCCTGACCTGGGATGAGCCTCCCAGCACTGTGGGACAAAATTTGATCAAGACATGTCTCCCAAATATTGGTCAAATTCCCCTCCAACGTCAGCCGGGGAACCCTGAGGAAACTCAGGAAGGAGAAGAATACCTGCCATCTAGCAGGCATCAGACTGCAGCCATTTCCTATGGTGAGCCGTGAAGAAACTCAGAATGTGAAAACACAGGATACAGACCCCAGATGGCTGTGGTACATATCAAAGGAAAGATTTCAGTGAGCCCAGACACTTGCATCTTCTCCTACATAGAAAAACGCTAAATTTTTTAACTTGAGATGTGGCCTCCCAGGCTTGAAGACCTCAAAATTCCCGATAACTCTCAACTTGCTAGGTTGTGAATATTTTTTAAGTCTACAGGTGTAAAGCAGACACTTCCAAAGAGGAACAAAAGAAGACAAATCTCATCATTTGGATCACTGGCACCAATGGCGGACACTCCCAGAAAGATCCATCTGACTGAGCAGTTAGAATGGTGGTCACCCCTTTCCCACAAGATTGTGGAATGCACATTCACAGTGGGGAACTGTAACAGGGAAGAGCCAATTTTGACTCCATGTTGGATCTGTTTCTTGGACTTCAGCCTTTATAATCGTACATCATGCCCTGCCTCAGGGAACCCTGCCCACCTGTGAATGGCTGCAAGAAAGAAGAAATTAACACTTCCCCTCCCCGAGGCTGGCCATTCCAGGAGATGTTTTGCAAGACTGATGGCCCTTTTTACTTTACTTCCCTCTCTGATTCTATAAAAGGAACTGGCATCCAGACCCCATAAGATGGTGTTTTGGAGACCCTGGTCCAACATCTCCTCAGGCTGCCAAACTTCCGAATAAAGTCGTATTGTTGCCTCAGCACCTCGTCTCCTGATTTATTGGCCTGTCGTGGGGCAAGCAGAGCGAGCTTGGACTTGCTAACAGGGAAACCAACTCATTTTAATTAAACAACTTTCTCTGCACGAATAAGAACCGGCCGTTCCGTGATCTGAGCACCCACAGTGCTCGGGAGGGAGAATCCGAGACATGAAGAGGAGCTGAAACAACTCTAGGGTAGAAACCTAGAGGCATTAATATCATAAGCAGCACATTGGCCCACCACACAATTCCACTAGGAACTTTTATCCTCAACAAATTCAACTTTAAAGTGGGAAATAGAGTCTCTCAAACAGAAAAAACGAGGGGCATCAGAAAGCCAAACTCCAGCTAACACCCCAGCCAGATTCATGTCTTATACTTGCAAGTACCTAATTAATCGGGAAAATTATATCAAAGGAGATCTCAACCTAAAATGGCCAATATAGGGCTCTTTTATTGCGTATGCCGTTAAATTAAAAAAAAGCCGGCTTGATAAAACATCTTTTCAGAATTCTGACCTTAAAAAAACAAAAGCTTGGGGCTTCCCTGGTGGCTCAGTGGTTGAGAGTCCGCCTGCCGATGCAGGGGGCACGGGTTCGTGCCCCAGTCCGGGAAGATCCCACATTCTGCGGAGCGGCTGGGCCCGTGAGCCATGGCCACTGAGCCTGTGCGTCCAGAGCCTGTGCTCCGCAACGGGAGAGGCCACAACAGTGAGAGGCCCGCGTACCGCAAAAAAACACAAACAAACAAAAAAAACCCCAAAACCCAAAAGCTCTTCTAGGGGGAACTTGCATTTCTCTTCCTGTGTCTTTGAGGTGTAAATCTTCTACCTGATCTTCTTAGGTGTTGTGTGTGTGTGTGTGTGTTTTCAAAAATTGGTCTCTGCCATGTGAGAGGTGCACATATGATACACATCTGGCAATCAAGTAGACTGGGATTCTGAGCCGTCTTCTGTCTGACTGTGCCGACTCTCGGCGGCTTTTGCCGTCTTCACCTGTGTTGCATCAGCCTGTACAGTGAAGACCTTTACTTAGACTGTTTTGGGGAGTAAACTTTCTAGATCTTGTGAAGGCTGCATCCTTCACACTTTCTTATGGGGATGCCTCTTGCGTCTTATTGATTTGAATCCACTATTCACATATATCTCATTAATGGCCAGATTATGGATCCTTTAAATTGGAGGAACTTCTAAACTGATCAATGTTTAGAGAACTTTCATTATGAAGCGCTGTTTTATTGGTACCTTTGGGGGTGGGGGAAACAAATTAGAAGGTGGAAAAATATATAATGGTTAACCTAAGAACTCCTTTAATTTAAAACAGACAAACAAAAACTGGTCTGGGAAGCCTTATTTCTGGTCTCTGATTCCCCTCAATGGGTCTAACAGATGCTAATAAAAACATTAGAATAACTGAGAGGCTATCTTCCGGGCTTAATTCTGCCAAATAAAACATAATTCTCAACTTTTAGGCTGTGCATTTTTTTTCAGTCGACAAAATGAAAAGTAAATGAAATTTCCCAGAATATAGACCAAAAAGACAGAGACTGAAAATGAGAGAGAAAAGGACTGGAAACACAGGGAATCAGCCCAGGAGGTCCAGCAGGTCTGGGCTGCAGGAAAAGAGAACAGAGAAAGTGGAGGGGGTGGAATGATCATAGATGGGAGTTTCCCAGAGCTGGAGAGAGACAGTGTTCAGATTGAAAGGTGCCAAAGGCAGCTCATCTCACTGCCCCTCCCTGGCCCTTCTCTCTTGGATAACTGAGAGGACAGAAGGTAACCTCTTAGCCTGAGAGACTACCAGGCTGTCTAGTGATCTCCATCACACACCACAGTCCCCCAAACCCAGAGGGACACCTCCTGTGGGTAGGAGAGGAGGGGGGAGAATCACAAAGTACCTGAAAGCTTGTGGTGGAATGAGGCCTCTGAGGGAGAGAACGCGTAGTGAGAGAACGGGCAGGGGAAGGAGAGAGAAAGCATTAGGATGCATAGACTCTCCAATGTGCTGTGTTTGTCAGTGGAGAAGTATGGTTTGGAAAGCAGCAGCAGGGAAAGGGAAGCATGCCAGGCCTTTCGCCCTGGGTTCTGTGGGAAATAGGAGATGAGCCCCCTCCCCTGAAAGGGCCACAGCATCTGTGTTCTCAGATGAGAGCCACAGTCTCCGTGGAGGAAGGAAGTGAAGAGAACCTTCTGGGCAGTGACTAAGGGTTTATACTTGTTAGCCATGGAACCAGGATTCCAGAGAGCACGGAGGGAATGGCAGAGAGGGAGGGCATCGGAGAGGAACGGGGGCTGGGGCTGGGGATGGAGAGGAGCAGCACAGAGCAGTGTGGGGATGAGTGGACAGAGCTTGGTTTCGGGAAGTGACAAAAGATAGAGGTGACAGGCCTGGTTGCTTCCAACTAGAACTTTGGGAAAAAGACTTGTCTGTGTGGATACAGTCAGAAAAATGGAAACTGAAGCCAAAAGACGTTTGCCACTTGTGGACAATCAGTTCTCTGTGAACGTTGCTTAAAGCATTAAAGAGAATATCAATGATGCACTGCTTCTGTTCTTTGAGAAAGCTCAGGCACAGGCCCGAGAAGGTTGTGAGGGTCAGAGATGACAGACGTCATTAAAAAAGTACGTCACCATGCTGGGAACCAAAACACAAGAACCTCAACCTTAAGTGATTTCTTGTTTTTGTCTATATAATTGGTAAATTTTTTCTTTCTTTTTTAAAATGCAGTATATGTTGAGAATCTGGGAGGAAAGACAACAAGCTGCTGGTGGAGGTAAAGTGAAGACAAACTTTTTGGACGGCAACCAGTATCAAAAGCTGTAGACTCTGTATACGTATGATTCAATAATCTCATTTCTGGGAATTTATTTTAAGGAAATAAATATGGATGATCCCAAAGACGGAATTATAAGGATTTTAACAGCAGCATTGTTTATAGTAGCAAAAAATACAGAAAGTCAAATGACCAACAATAGGATGATACTTGAATAAATGAGTTTTTCTATAATGCTACACAACCATTGCAAATATTGATGACTAAGTGTATTTAATCACGTGATAGACGCTAACAAAATATGAATAGATTTGTACACCAATAATGCCATTTTTATAAACAATATATGAACGACCAAAGGAAATGTTAACAGCAGTGATTTCAGCTGATGGGGTTATAGGTCATTTTCACTTTTTCTTTGGCATTATCTATAGTTTCTTTTTTCTTCTTCAGATTTCTAGTCTGAATGTATATTACTTTAAGGAAAATAAAATCCCATAAATGATCAAAAGCAACACATGCAAACTTCCTGGTATATATCACGTGCTTGATCGCTGATGACTGCGTAGGTGACGGTCACTGTTCACCCTGCTTCCCTCTGCCCCTCGTCTCCTCCCACCGGACCTGGTACTTCTGCCAGCCCCAATTGCTTTGCATATTTTGTGATCTCTCTCAGAGTCTGTGGTTTTGCAAACGCTTTTGCTGTTGCCTAGAATGTTTTCCTTGCCAATGCCTGGCCCCAACTTTCCTTGTTCTATGAACCCAAGCAACCCCTCTTCTGGAAGCCCCCTAGCTGTATAGGAGCAGGTAGGTCCCCTCTTAACCTTGGGCTCCCACAGTACTGTTTGCGCTCCTGATACAGCACTTCCTTCCTCTGTCATTTGGCATTTTTGTGGCTACATAGCCATCTCCCTCCCTTCCCTGAAAACACTGACGCTGTGTTTTACACACCTGTGTATCCCCAGGACTTCAGATATTACGGATCCTCAGTATATGTTTGCTGAAAGAATGAATTAATTATCTAGGAGGAAGCCCACATTTGGAAGTGATTGGTCCTGGGACAAGCCCAAGTTGCGGGTAGGACCCAAGCCATCTGTCACCTCTTTCCCACCTGCTTCTCACCTTGACAGAGAGGAATGGCCTCGCTCCACAGGTGGTAGCCCTGGGGGTGCCGGGTGCAAATGGCCATGCTGTGTCCCACCAACCGGTAGCCCGCGTTGCAGCCAAAGTGGATGGAGCCTCCAGGCTGGGTGGTGGTCTGGCCCAGAAGGAAGCCATGGAGCGGAGCCCTGGGCAGGCTGCAGTAGGGAGCTGGATAACGAGATGAGGGTCAGGGGACCACACACAGCGGGAAGACAGAGGTGGTCCTTCATGCAGGCCCCATCCCCTTGCTTCTCCCTCTCTGTCCCTATCTTCAGCACTGCCAGGTCCACTGCTAGTGAGGAGGTTGATACTGAAAAGCAGCCAGTTTAGGAAAGCCAAAGAAAAGAAGAGGAAAGAAAGGAAAAGAAAGGAAAGGAAAGGAGAGAAGGGAAGGATAAGAAAGGAAAAACAGGAAAGGAAAGAGAAGAAAACAAGAAAAAAACAGCTCCATGAAGCACTGGGTCCCCTTTGCACCTGGAGGCAGCACTAGTTGTGCAGCTGAGTTCAGGCTCTCGAATCCCACCATATCCCAAAGGGACACAGAAAATAGAACCCCATGGGGTTGGTTCCAGAAGGGTGTGACCGCAGGGGCGAGGCCTCTGGAGTCAGGGCTGTGCTCAAGTCCCATTTCCCACCTTTCCACAGTTCTGTGACTTGGGACAAATCACTGAGGCGCTTCCAGGTCCATTTTCCTCACCTGTGTATTGCGACTGGCAATGCCTCCCTCATAGGTTTGGGGACAATTTAAATGGGATCGTGTCTGTAAAACCCCCAGCCCAGTGCAGGGCACTCAGTGCTCAGTAAATGGTCCCTGTCCTGCTTTCTGCTGTGTGTGGAGGATGGGGGCAGAGAGAGCTGTGGCAACCCAGGGCATCAAACCCACAGTCCTGA
Organism: Tursiops truncatus; assembly: GCF_011762595.2. Lineage (NCBI taxonomy): Eukaryota > Metazoa > Chordata > Mammalia > Artiodactyla > Delphinidae > Tursiops > Tursiops truncatus. The sequence goes on along the minus strand of NC_047034.1, from coordinate 157,425,077 downwards.
TTCCCCCTCGACATCTGGCTTCAACTTATTTCATTCATTTATTCAACAGACAGATAGCGAGTGTCTATTATATGCTAGGTGCTGTTCTAAGTGCTGGGAATACAACAGTGAAGAGAACAGACAAAAACCCCAGCCTTAGAGAACTTGGCAATAAAAACCTCTGCCAGGGATGTTCGGGGGAAGTTCTGTGAGGCCGGGAAAGAGGGATGACCAAAGGAGCACAGAGAGCAAGCCTGTTCATCTGCTCTAAGAGTCCCTGGCATGGGATCAAGGTAGGATGAAGATGACAGGACCCTTCCTGCATCCTCCCCACAGTATGGTCCTCTGGCCTCTTACGTGATCACATCCCTCTGCTGGTGAAATGGATGTGTTAAACACCTCCTTTCCAAGCCAGAAACGCTTCCTTACTTCTGCTTTGCCACCTGTGTCCTGTTTATGTGGTATCTACAAGTCTACCTCGGTCAAGAACAAGAATCTCAGTTATAAAATATACTTAGTCACAGTGATAGAGGCATGTGCAAAGTACACGACTCTACTGTATTTCCATTAAGGACTCATTGTTTCACCATGTAATTAATTCACTTTCTATGTGGCGTATGTATTGTAATTATAACTGACTCATTACCCACAAATAGGTGATTAATCTTTAAAAACATCAAGGGAAGCACAACTCCTTAATGGCTTTTAGTTCAGAGTTTAGCAACTAGCATAGTGAAATGCTCCTAAATTGCTTTATTTCTCTTTTGTGTTAGTAGCTTCTAGGAACTCAGCCTGAACCTCCCTGACAGATGGCTTAAGGTCTCTTTTCCATCATGAGGAAACCGAGGCCTGAAGAGGTTGAGTGACAGAGCCGACTGCCGACCCTGGGGGGCGTGAAGGTACCCTCCTTCTTGTGTGCATGGGGGAAAGGAATTTGGGGTCCACTTTGCAGAGGAAATGGACGCTGAGATAGTAAAGCTCCTTCTCCTCCCAGGCTCCCCTCAGCTTCATCTGGCTGGTCCCCCCCACCCCCAAAGCCATACCTAAGAGTTTCTTAAGACTTCGATAGCCCGCTAAGTTTGGGTTGGCCTTCCAAGTCGGCAGCCCATGAGAAGAGATGGATTGAGACAAGGGGCAACTCAGGCTATAATATGTATATCTGACATCCTTCTAACCAATATTCTTTGAAAATTTGTCCAACGTTTGTTTGGAACTCAGGCTAAATGCAGCCAGGGGAAAGAGTGCTGCAGGGGGACTGGTGCCTGGTGGAACTCGCCATGGTCTTAAGTAATTCATTTCTGCTCCCAAGCTCACAGAGCCAGCCAGCAGTTCAACGGACCCACCGCCCTGCAAAATGGGCAGCAAACAGCTTTTCAAATTTTCTTTCCAGCGACAGAGAGTAATCCCCGTGATGGGAGTTCAGATAACGTTGATTTTCTCCATCTCATTTTATTTTCAAGGATATTTTTGTGTTCCTTGTAGATGGCTGGCTGGCTGTTCAGCTATCCAGTTGGATTGGCCCTCGATCTGACACTGCCTATGAGATATGGCTTGCAGAGCAGAAGAGAGGCTCCTGGACTTGGAATATAACCCATCGTTTGCTGCTTGTCTAATATTTGCCAGTTGGGGACCCACATCTTAGGGTTTTTTGGTTTAAAGGACCTTCTATTAACATTTCAACAGTGTTAGGGACGGGACCACCTATAGGCCTTATCAGGTCATATACAATAAATTTATCCAAAAGACACAGGCTGGCAGTATGAGCAGAAAGAGGAAAGAGCTTAAAAGTGGGGAGAGGTATAGAAAAAGGGGAGGTGGGAAAATGTCAAGGACACTGTGCAGCTAGAGGTGAGAGTGCCTACGAGGAGGAGAAAGGCTGCCAGTCCCCAGGCGCGTGGAGGAGCTCGGCCAGGCACGAGGACATGGCCCATGGCTTATTCTTCTGGGTGAGAAATGTAAGGGGCTCGGGGGTTGTGGCCCTTCTCATGAGTCTTTATGTTTTACTCACCTGCATACCGAATCTTAAAGCCCTTCCGATTGTAGGCATGGTCGGACGACCAGCGCAGGTACACAGAGTTGCTTGAGCTGGTGACAATCAGGGGAGCTGAGTAGTTCCCACTGAGGGCTTTCAGCAGAGGACTTTGTCCTGAGGGACCTGGGAGGAGAGTGTGGACACAGGATTACAGACTATCACAGCTATCAGAGATAGTAGATGTGATACCTTTAATGTAACCACCTCCGATTTTCCCCTCCTCAAGTGAAGACGTGAAGATTTGGGATGGTAACTCAGCACCATCACTGGTCCATCTGCTCCTCTCTCAGTATCCACAGGCTTTGCTCTAGGTGCTCTCCCCTCCTGAGCCCTAAAGCAGGGATCCAAGAAGTCCCTGACAACACATAGCCGTTGGCAGGTGAGATGACATCTATTTGCCATCCTGGGACTTGCCCACAGTCAAGCAGCGGGTTAAAAGAGCTGGTTTTCAACCTGGGAACATTTTCTATCTCACCATCCTACTTGTGCATACTAAAAACAGTTCAGTCCCTGCCACATAGAAAAAATATTTATGAATGAATAGATAGCAATAAAGCTAGAGGAAAACATGATCATGTCTCAATGTCATAAATAACATAGCTCCCCAATGGTCCCTTCCAAGGCTCTTCCAGAAAGGCCTCCCTGTTCTTTCTCTCCTCCTTAGATGCCTGGAAGTGCATCCCAAGGGTGCTGATTCAAGGGAGGCAGAGTACAAAGCTAGATAATCCAAAACACAGGATTTATTATCCTGGAAAGAGCCCTAAGTGATGGTTCTCATATGCTGCCAAGACAGCTCTTGGGAGCTTGGCAGAAGTAATAGACCACATTAAACAAAGGAGAGCCATCAGAACTGCTGTGACAAACTATGAAGGAAGAGGTCAAATGGCTCAGAGGAATGGCATGCTGGGATAGGTCTGCTGTATTAGACCAGAACCTTGACCTTCAGGAGGATCTGGGGGACACACCAGTTCCTAAAGCAATAAGGAATGCACTGCTGAGGGGGTGAGGACGAACATCAACAACCTGAGAATTGGCTGTCCTCTGTAGGCGGAAACTGATGGGAGGAGAGGCTGTCACCAAGCTGGGCTTCCTAGTATTGATGGGGAGGAAAGGAGCCTAAATACAGAGGCCAGGCAGAAGCACTGGTTGGCATAGTTACTAAAATGGGCAGCAAGGTTGGGATGGCAGCCAGGAGGGCCTGACCTGCAGGACCTATGGAGATGGCTGACACAACATGATATTCCTAAGGGCAAGATAGATGGGCGGCCAAAAAAAATGAACATATGAAGAAAACAGTTCATGAATATATAACTAAAAGGGTGTAGAAAGTTCCAATCCCTGGAGTTATTTGGAGACTTGAGCCAGGTTTCGTTTCTTACTCCAGAATACTTTGGCTGAAGGAGGGGCTGAGTCCTTATGAAAAAGGACCCTGCAAAATAACAACAGTTGGATACGGTAGTGATTCCCGAGTCCTTATCCCAAAAGACCCACCACTATTAATTCAGGTAACTGAACATTGGGGAAAAGGGAATGCCTGGATATTTGGAAGACTTTTGTATACAGAGTGTGTGAATTGATGCTGATACCTGGGACCCAAAGCACTATTATGGCTCCTTTGTTACAACAGGGTTATATGAGGGATGGGATTGGTAAGAAATGGAGTCTTGTCCCCAAAAGTTAACCCAGTAGTAGCCTCAACTGCAGTAGCTATGCCAGATGTAGTATATTCATTAGAGTAGATTATCATAGCTTTGGTTATAGGAAATGCAGTTATTGATCTAGCAATGCATTCTTTTCTATACCCACCAGAAAGGAGGATTGTAAGCAATTTGCATTTACATGAGAGAGACAACAGTATACATCCATGGTCTTGCTCCAGAGCTATGTTAATTCTCCTGCTCTGTCATAATGTAGTATGAAGAGATGTGGACCATCTGGACACCCTGCAGAATACAGCTTATTGATTTACTATATTGATGACATTGTATTAATTGGATCTGATGTGCCAGAAGGGACAATTAGTGTAGATGCCTTTGCAAGACACACGCTCCAAAGGGTAAGAGGAAGCCTACAAAGAGTCAGGTGAAGTTTTTAGGGTCCTGTGGTCTGGGGCATGCTGAGACATATCCTCCAAATTAAAGGGCAGGTTATTGCACCTTTCCCCTCCTACCAAAGAGAAAAAAAAGCATAGTGTTTGGTAGACCTCTTTGGGTTTTGGAAGCAGCATACTCTTCACTTGGGAGTACTGTTATGACCCATTTATTGGTTGACATTCAAGGGGCTAGCTTTGAGTGGTGGCTAGATTAAAGAAAGGGTGCTGTAGCAGGTCTAGGCTGTAACATGAGCAGGCCTGCTCATACAACTCATCAGCTTCCATGGTACTGGAGTTTCTGTGGTAGGGAAAGACCTTGTGTGGAAATCTGGAAAGTCCTAATTGGGAGGTTGCATCATAGACTCCTGGGGTTTTGAAGCCAGTCTGTGCTATCTTTAGCAGGGCACAATTTGATTTACTTACCATCAAAGATCTCAAACTCATCATACTGCTTCTCACTGAGAAAGTACTCCACTGTGAGAGTGATGTTATATGCGGGCTCCACTCTCACCAGCCAAGAGCAGGTCTGGAACTGGGGATAGCTTCCCGGGTAGCTCTGACTCAGGATCACACCTGTGGAGTCTGTCAGAAGCTCATTCGTTGGGCAGTGCACTTGGAGAAAGAAAGAGAAATACCAGGTACATGGGATGGAGATGGAACGAGTGCCAACACATTGGCTTTTCCCTGGTGAAGAAGACAACCATTGGAAAACCAGATGGCATCTGAGCACATTCAAGCAAGACTCCAATACCCATCATTTTACTGATCCGTGGCATGAGTTGGTCTCAGATTCTGTGTCAACGTTACTATATTGCTGAGACTCAGGCTTGGTCAGTTGGTTGGAATCACTTCTTAGCTCAGATATGGGCTTTGGAGCAGGTGGGGATGATACGTACATACAGATAACTGTAAGGCATCCTCAAATCCAAGAGCTAAATGAGTGATTTGTACAAGGAGAGTATAGGGCAGAGGTAAGCCCATGGGATTTTGAGTCAAACACACCTGGATTTATAGTCCACCTCTGTCACTTACTACCTGTGTGGTCTTGAACAAATTATTTCCTTTCTGTGCAATAGCTTCACCATCTCCAACCCAAAATGATAACACCTACCTTACAGGGCTGTTGTATTACACAAAATGTTATATAATTATATATTATTTTAAGGTCTCTTTTTCCTTAAAATAATCTTTTAAGGAAAGATTATTTTAATCTTTAATATTTTAAAGATTAAAAGATTAAAGATTATTCTTTAATCTTTAAAGATTAAAAGATTAAAGATTCTTTAATCTTTAAAGATTATTTTAATCTTAATAAAGATTATTTTATTATAATATATAATCTTAATAAGATTAAGATTATATATTATAATATATTACCATATTATACTAAATAATATATGTATGGCATGCCTCCATAAATTATAGAGATGATGATGACAATTACACCAGGAACAGAAGGAAACAGCAGAGCATGACTGTGACCTGATTAGTAGTACTAAGATATCTAGAAAGAAATTGAAGATGAAACAAATAAATGGAAAGATATTCTGTGTTCATGGGCTGGAAGAATTACTATTATTAAAATGTCCATACTACCTAAAGCAATCTACAGATTCAATGCAATCCTTATCAAAATACCCATGGCATTTTTCACAGAACTAGAACAAATAACTTCAAAATTTGTATGGAAGCACAAAAGACCCTGAATAGCCAAAGCAATCTTGAGAAAGAACAACAAAGCTGGAGTTATCATGCTTCCTGACTTCAAACTATACTACAAAGCTACAGTAATCAAAACAGTATAGTACTGGCACAAAAAGTGACACATAGATCAATGGAACAGAATAGAGAAAAATAAGTCCACACATATATGGGCAATTAATCTATCCTAAAAGAGGCAAGAATACACAATGGGGAAAAGACAGTCTCTTCAAGGAGTGGTATTGGGAAAACTGGACAGCTACATGTAAAAGAATAAAACTAGACCATTTTCCCACATCATATACAAAAATAAACTCAAACTGGATTAAAGACTTAAATCTAAGACCTGAAACCATAAAACTCCTAGAAGAAAACATAGGTAGTATACACTTTGAAATCAGTCTTAGCAATATGTTTTTGGATCTGTCTCCTCAGGCGAGGGCAACAAAAGCAAAAATAAGCAAATGGGACCATATCAAACTAAAAAGTTTTGGCACAGCAAAGGAAACCATCAACAAAAATGAAAGGGCAGGCATTTCCTCTTGGTTAGTAAGCTGAAAGTCTTTAACATTTGGAGATGATTCCTGGTGACTTTGCCTGAGCTCCCAGAGCCGTGTGGCTGACAGGGTCTTGGTGCTCTGGCCCAGTGTCAGGCCTGATTCTCTGAGGTGGCAGAGCCGAGTTCAGGACATTGGACCACCAGAGACCTCGTGGCCCCATGTAATATCAATCAGTGGGAGCTCTCCCAGAGATCTCCATCTCAATGCTAAGACCCAGATCCCCCCAACAGCCAGCAAGCTCCAGTGTTGGATGCCCCATGCCAAGCAACTAACAAGACAGGAACACAAACCCACCCATTAGCACACAGGCTGCCTAAAGTCATACTAAGTTCACAGACATGCCAAAACACACCACCAGACGCGGCCCTGCCCATGAGAAAGAAAAGATCCAACCCCACCCACCAGAAGACAGGCAGCAGTCCCCTCCACCAGGAAGCCTACACAAGCCACTGAACCAAACTCACCCACTGGGGGCACACACCAAAAACAACAGGAACTACGAACCTGCAGCCTGTGAAAAGGAGACCCCAAACACAGTAAGTTAAACAAAATGAGAAGACAGAGAAACATGCAGCAGATGAAGGAGCAAGGTACAAACCCACCAGACCAAACAAATGAAGAGGAAATGGGCATTCTGCCTGAGAAAGAATTCAGAATAATGATAGTAAAGATATCCAAAATCTTGGAAATAGAATGGAGAAAATACAAGAAATGTTTAACAAGGACCTAGAAGAACTAAAGAGCAAACAAACAATGATGAACAACACAATAAATGAACTTAAAACTTCTCTAGAAGGGATAAATAGCAGAATAACTGAGGCAGAAGAATGGATTAGTGACCTGGAAGATAAAATAGTGGAAATAACTGCTGCAGAGCACAATAAAGAAAAAAGAATGAAAAGAATTGAGGACAGTCTCAGAGACCTCTGGGACAACATTAAATGCACCAACATTCGAATTATAGGGGTTGCAGAAGAAGAAGAGAAAGAGAAAGGGTCTGAGAAAATATTTTAAGTGATTATAGTTGAAAACTCCCCTAATATGGGAAAGGAAGTAGTCAATCAAGTCCAGGAAGTGCAGAGAGTCCCATACAGGATAAATCCAAGGAGAAACACGCCAAGACGCATATTAATCAAGCTATCAAAAATTAAATACAAGGAAAAAATATTAAAAGCAGCAAGGGAAAAGCAACAAATAACACACAAGGGAATCCCCATAAGGTTAACAGCTAATCTTTCAGCAGAAACTCTGCAAGCCAGAAGGGAATGGCAGGACATATTTAAAGTGATGAAAGGGAAAAACCTAAAACCAAGATTACTCCACCCAGCAAGGATCTCATTCAGATTTGATGGAGAAATTAAAACCCTTACAGACAAGCAACAGTTAAGAGAATTCAGCACCACCAAACCAGCTTTACAACAAATGCTAAAGGAACTTCTCTAGGCAGGAAACACAAGAGAAGAAAAAGACCTACAAAAACAAACCCAAAACAATTATGAAAATGGTAATAGGAACATATATATCGATAATTACCTTAAATGTAAATGTATTAAGTGATCCAACCAAAAGACACAGACTGGCTGAATGGATACAAAAACAAGACCCATATATATGTTGTCTACAAGAAACCCACGTCAGACCTAGGGACACACACAGACTGAAAGTGAGGGGATGGAAAAAGATATTCCACATATGGAAATCAAAAGAAAGTTGGAGTAGCAATTCTCATATCAGACAAAATAGACTTTAAAATAAAGACTATTACAAGAGACAAAGAAGGACACAACATAATGATCAAGGGATCAATCCAAGAAGAAGATAAAATGATTGTAAATATTTATGCACCCAACGTAGGAGCACCTCAATACATAAAGCATTTAAATATTAACAGCCATAAAAGGGGAAATCGACAGTAACACAATAATAGTAGGGGACTTTAACACCCCACTTTCACCAATGGACAGATCATCCAAATTGAAAATAAATAAGGAAACACCAGCTTTAAATGACCCATTAAACAAGATGGACTTAATTGATATTTATAAGACATTCCATCCAAAAGTAACAGAATACACTTTCTTCTCAAGTGCTTATGGAATATTCTCTAGGATAGATCATATCTTGAGTCACAAATCAAGGCTTGGCAAATTTAAGAAAATTGAAATTGTATCAAGTATCTTTTCCAACCACAAATCTATGAGATTAGATATCAATTATAGGAAAAAACTGTAAAAAGTGCAAACACATGGAGACTAAACAATATGCTACTAAACAACCAAGAGATCACTGAAGAAATCAAAGAGGAAATCAAAAAATACCTAGAAACAAATGACAATGAAAACACGACGATCCAAAACCTATGGGATGCAGCAAAAGCAGTTCTAAGAGGGAAGTTTTCAGCAATAGAATCCTACCACAAGAAACAAGAAACATCTCAAATAAACGACCTAACCTTACACCTAAAGCAATTAGAGAAAGAAGAACAAAAATCCCCCGAAGTTAGCAGAAGGAAAGAAATCATAAACATCAGAACAGAAATAAATGAAAAACAAATGAAGGAAATGATCGCAAAGATCAATAAAACTAAAAGCTGGTTCTTTGAGAAGATAAACAAAATTGATAGACCATTAGCCAGACTCATCAAGAAAAAAAGGGAGAAGACTCAAATCAACAGAACTAGAAATGCAAAAGGAGAAGTAACAACTGACACTGCAGAAATACAAAGGATCATGAGAGATTACTACCAGCAACTATATGCCAATAAAATGGACAACCTGGAAGAAATGGACAAATTCTTAGAAAAGCACAACCATCCGAGACTGAACCAGGAAGAAATAGAAAATATGAACAGACCAGTCACAAGCACTGAAATTGAGACTGTGATTAAAAATCTTCCAATGAAAAAAAGCCCAGAACCAGATGGGTTCACAGGCGAATCCTATCAAACATTTAGAGAAGAGCTAACACCTATCTTCTCAAAGTCTTCCAAAATATAGCAGAGGGAGGAACACTCCCAAACTCATTCTACGAGGCCACCATCACCCTAATTCCAAAACCAAAGATGTCACAAAAAAAGAAAACTACAGGCCAATATCACTGATGAATATAGATGTAAAAATCCTCAACAAAATACTAGCAAACAGAATCCAACAGCACATTAAAAGGATCATACACCATGATCAAGTGGGGTTTACCCCAGGAATGCAAGCATTCTTCAATATACGCAAATCAATCAATGTGATATACCATATTAACAAATTGAAGGTTAAAAACCATATGATCATCTCAATAGATGCAGAAAAAGCTGACAAAATTCAACACACATTTATGATAAAAACTCTCCAGAAAGCGGGCATAGAGAGAACCTACCTCAACATAATAAAGGCCATATATGACAAACCCACAGCCAACATTGTTCTCAATGGTGAAAAACTGAAACCGTTTTTTCTAAGATCAGGAAAAAGACAATGTTGCCCACTGTCACAGCTATTATTCAATATAGTTTTGGAAGTTTTTTAGCCACAGCAGTCAGCAAGGAAAAAGAAATAAAAGGAATCCAAATCGGAAAAGAAGACATAAAACTGTCAGATTTTGCAGATGACATGATACTATACATAGAGAATCCTAAAGATGCTACCAGAAAACTACAGGAGCTAATCAATGAATTTGATAAAGTAGCAGGATACAAAATTAATGCACAGAAATCTTTTGCATTCCTAAACACTAACGATGAAAAAACTGAAAGAGAAATTAAAGAAAAACTCCCATTTCCCACTGCAACAAAAAGAATAAGATACCTAGGAATAAACCTACCTAAGGAGACAAAAGACCTGTAGGCAGAAAACGATAAGACACTGATGAAAAAAATTAAAGATGATACAAACAGATGGAGAGATATACCATGTTCTTGGATTGGAAAAATCAACATTGTGAAAATGACTATACTACCCAAAGCAATCTACAGATTCAATGCAATCCCTGTCAAACTACCACTGGCAATTTTCACAGAACTAGAACAAAAAACTTCACAATTTGTATGGAAACACAAAAGACCCCAAATAGCCAAAGCAATCTTGAGAAAGAAAAACAGAGCTGGAGGAATCAGGCTCCCTGACTTCAGACTATACTACAAAGCTACAGTAATCAAGACAGTACGGTACTGGCACAAAAACAGAAATATAGATCAATGGAAAAGGATAGAGAGCCCAGAGATAAACCCACGCACATATGGTCACCTTATGTTTGATAAAGGAGGCAAGAATATACAATGGAGAAAAGACAGCCTCTTCAATAAGTGGTTCTGGGAAAACTGGACAGCTACTTGTAAAAGAATGAAATTAGAACACTCCCTAACACCATACACAAAAATAAACTCCGAATGGATTAAAGACCTCAATGTAAGGCCAGACACTATAAAACTCTTAAGAGGAAAACATAGGCAGAACACTCTATGACATAAATCACAGCAAGACCCTTTTTGACCTACCTCCTAGAGAAATGGAAATAAAAACAAAAATAAACAAATGGGACCTAATGAAACTTAAAAGCTTTTGCACAGCAAAGGAACCCATAAAGAAGACGAAAAGACAACCCTCAGAATGGGAGAAAATATTTGCAAACGAAGCAATGACAAAGGATTAATCTCCAAAATATACAAGCGGCTCATGTAGCTCAATATCAAAAAAAGAAACAACCCAATCCAAAAATGGGCAGAAGCCCTAAACAGACATTTCTCCAAAGATGATATACAGATTGCAAACAAACACGTGAAAGGATGTTCAACATCACTAATCATCAGAGAAATGCAAAGCAAAACTACAGTGAGGTATCACCTCACACCGGTCAGAATGGCCATCATCAAAAAATCTACAAACAATAAATGCTGGAGAGGGTGTGGAGAAACGGGAACCCTCTTGCACTGTTCGTGGGAATGTAAATTGACACAGCCACTATGGAGAACAGTATGGAGGTTCCTTAAGAAACTTAAAAATAGAAGTACCATATGACCCAGCAATCCCACTATTGGGCATATACCCTGAGTAAACCATAATTCAAAAAGAGTCATGTACCCCAATGTTCATTGCAGCACTCTTTAAAACAGCCGGAACATGGAAGCAACCTAAGTGTCCATCGACAGATGAACGGATAAAGAAGATGTGGCGCATATATACACAATGTAATATTACTCAGCCATAAAAAAAAATGAAATTGAGTTATTTGTAGTGAGGTGGATGGACCTAGAGTCTGTCATACAGAGTGAAGTAAGTCAGAAAGAGAAAACAAATACTGTATGCTAACACATATATATGGAATCTAAAAAAAAAATGGTTCTGACAAACCTAGCAGTAGGACAGGAATAAAGATGCAGACATAGAGAATGGACTTGTGGACAAGTGGAAGGGGGATGGTAAGCTGGGATGAACTGAGAGAGTAGCATTGACATATGTACACTACCAAATGTAAAATAGATAGCTAGCGGGAAGCAGCCGCATCGCACAGGGAGATCAGCTTGTTGCTTTGTGACCACTTAGAGGGGTGGGATAGGGAGTGTGGGAGGGAGATGCAAGAGGGATGGAATATGGGGATACATGTATACATATAGCTGATTCAGTTTGTTGTATACCAGAAACTAACTCAACATTGTAAAGCAATTATAATCCAATAAAGATGTTAAAAAAAAATGAAAGGGCAACGTACTGAATGGGTGAAGATATTTACAAATGATATACCTGATAAGGGGTTAATATCCAAAATATGTAAAGTACTCATACAACTTAATAGCAGAAAAAACAAACAATCTGATTAAAAATGGGCAGAGGACCTGAACAGACATTTTTCCAAAGAAGACATACAGATGGCCAATAGGCACATGAAAAGATGCTCAACATCACTAATTATTAGAGAAATGCAAACCAAAACCACAGTTAGATACCACCTCACACTTGTCACGATGGCAATCATCAAAAAGACAAGAAATAACAAGTGTTGGTGAGGATGTGAAGAAAAGGGAACCCTTGTGCACTGTTGGTGAGAATGTAAATTGGTGCAGCCACTATGGAAAACAGCATGGAGTTCCCTCAAAAAATTAAAAATAAAACTACCATATGATCCAGAAATTCCACTTCTGGGTATTTAGCTGAAGAAAATGAAAACACTAATTCGAAAAGACATATGCATCCCAATGTTCATTGCAGCATTACTTACAATAACCAAGATATAGAAGCAACCTTAGTGTCCATCGATAGGTGAATGGATAAAGAAGAAGAGGTATGTATACACAATGGAATATTACTCAGCCATAAAAAAGAATGAAATCTTGCCAATTGCAACAACATGGATGGACCTGGATGGTATTATGCTAAGTGAAATAAATCAGACAGTTAAAGAAAAATACTGTATGATTTCACTTACATATGAAATCTGAAAAGCAAAACAAACTAACAAATATAACAAAACAGAAACAGACAACAAATACAGAGAACAAAGTGGTGGTTGCCAGAGAACAGAGGGATGGGGAGTTGGGAAAACCGCTGAAGGTGATTAAGAGGTACAGACTGCCAGTTAGGAAATAGAGAAGGCCCAGGGATGTGATATACAGCATGGGGAATATAGTCAATAATATTATAATAACTGTATGGTGCATAATCTATAAAAAGATCAAACCACTATGCTGTGTACCTGAAACTAATGTAATATTGTAAGTCAATTATAATTTGATTAAAGGAAAAGATATCTAAAGATAAACATATCACCCTAAGGAAGATGGTCAGTGTGGGACTTAGAAGAAATGGAGAAGCAACATTGGAATTATATAAGAATGGCTCCTAAGGAGGAAACCAGCCTGGCTTTTGAAATGTTCCAGATTTCACTAACCTGACAGCCAGCACAGGTCCCTGAGGTGTGGTGATAATTAAGTTCCCCAGGCCTTATGCTCTGCTCCTTCCAGTAGCAGGTCTCTTTCAAGCTTTTTACCTTCTACTTGAATCTGCCTCCATGAGGGGGAAACAGGGCATGCTCTCTCAAATGAGACGGGTCCATAGGTTTGTCTTTTTGTGTGCAACGTTATCAGGTTTAGGCATTAGTGTTTACAGGTTTTTTTGTTTTTTGTTTTTCCTATGCTTGAGATATCTGGCCTTTGAAGATTTAGCAGTATTCTTCCGTGAAACCATCTAGTCTTGATGTTTTTGGTGGGGCTTCCTCTGAAACCATTCTCCCCATCTTTTTAAAGAGAATATTGAAAGTATAAACTTTCTCTCTCTACTGGGGTCAATTTTATTAAATTATAGCTTCCTAGAAATTCATTCATATCATTAATTTTTTGGCATAGATATGTCCAAAATAGTCTCATAATTTAAAAATTTCCTTGGTTCAACGGTTATATTCCACTCTTCCTTTTTTATTTTTGTAAGCGCCTGCTTTCTCCCTTTGTTTAACTTACCTAATGGTTTGATTATTTTGCTACTCTTTATTTCAGGTACTTCTTTTTACTTTACCAGTAAGCCTGTTTTTCTGCTTATAACTCATGAATTTCTTTTTAAAATTCAAAAACTTAGAGATATAATTTATGTACAATAAAATGCACACATTTTAGGGACACAATTTAATGAGTTTTGGCTAATGTATATATCTGTGTGACCACTACCACAGTCAGGATATAGATTATTTCCGTTGCCCCAGAAAATTCTCTTATGCCCCTTTGCAATCAGTATGACCTGCCCCAATGCTCCAGGAAAGCAATGATGCTATTTCTATAAGCATTAGTTTTGCGTACCAGAGCTTCATGTAGTTGGAATCATATATGCATTATTTTTGTGTCTGGTTTCTTTTGCTAAACATAATTTTTGTAAGAGTCAACTCATGCTGTTTTATGTATCACTATTTCCTTTGTTTTTATTATTCTGTAGCAATCATAGGACAATTTGCTTATTTATTCTCCTAGTGATGAACATTTGGGTTGTTTCCAGTTTGGGATTATTACAAAATTCATATAACAGTCTTTTTATGCATATGGGTTTTCGCTTCTCTTTGATAAATAACTAGGAGTAGAATTGTCAGGTGATAGTGTAGGGGAATTTATCTTTAAAAGAAACTTCCAATCGGTTTTCCAAAGTGATTGTATGATTTTTCCATCCCAACCAGCAATATATGAAAATTCTATTTGTTCCACATCCTTTTTAACACTTTGTATGGTTAGTCTTAAATTTAAGCTATTCTAGGGGGTGCATAGTAATATTTCATTATGGTTTAATTTGCATTTGCCTTATGACTAATGATGTTGAGCATGTTTTCATATACTTATTGGCCATTCATACCTTATTTTACAAAGTGTTCAAGTCTCTTGTACATATTTTCATTGGATTATTTTATTACTGAGTTGTAAAAGTTCTTTACATAGTCTAGGTACAGGGCCTTTTAAAAAATATACATACTCTGAATATCTTCTCTTATTCTGTAGTTTGTCTTTACTTTTTACATTCAGTTCTGTTGATTTTTCCTTCATGTGTTTTGAATCTCTTTTATCATCTGCATATACACTTGTATATCTTTTTTAATGTAGTTAGCTTATTTGTCATTTCTAAATATCTCTATTTTTGGTAATACTCCTTGATTGCAGTATTATTTGAAATTTCTTTATGTTTCTTATGTTTACCATTTGTATGGCATATCTTTTTCTCTTCTTTCCCTTGCAATCTATCTGGTACTTATATTTAAAGTACAACTTTTGTAGAAAATAAATAATTACTGTTTAAAGCCTCTAAATTTTGGCATGGTGTTTTTGCAACAAAAGTTCAGTAATATAACTATATTTTGCAAATAGTTTATGTTAACTACTTATTCTTGGTCTGTCATTGAAAGAGATGTGTTGAAGTCTACCACTGTAATTGTGAATTTGTCCCTGTCTCCCTGTAATTCTATGAATTTTCCCTTTATACATTTCAATACTATTCTTAGGTGCACAGAAGTTTATGACTATTATATATTCTTGGTAGATTATGTTTACCAGCATGAAATATCCCTCTTTATGTCTTTTAATGCTTTCTGCCTTAAATTCTATTTAGTCTGTTATTAGCTTTGCTACACCAGATTTTAGAGGTTAGTACTTGCTATCTATTTTTTTTTAACATTTTGCTTCATACCAGGGATGAGTGACACCTTTCTAGCTATGACCTTAGAGAGGCAAATGAATATATTCAATTCTAAGTTCATGGAAAGCTTATAATTAGACTTTTAAAATTTAACCAATCTGAAAATCTCTGACCTTTAATTAGCAGTTGGATTCAATTATATTTATCACGGTTGCACATATATTTGCACATGGTTTTTTTTTTAAATAAATAAATGTATTAAACATTGTCATCGTTGCTGTGCATGGGCTTTCTCTAGTTGTGGTGAGCGGGGGCTACTCTTTGTTGCGGTGCGCGGGCTTCTCATTGCGGTGGCTCCTCTTGTTGCGGAGCATGGGCTTTAGGCACACGGGCTTCAGTAGTTGTGGCATGTGGCTTTAGTAGTTGTGGCTCGTAGGCTCTAGAGCGCAGGCTCAGTAGTTGTGGTGCACGAGTTCAGTTGCTCTGCGGCATGTGGGATCTTCCTGGACCTAGGGCTCAAACCCGTGTCCTCGTCATTGGTGGGCAGATTCTTAACCATTGTGCCACCAGGGAAGCCCTTGCACTTAGTTTTGCTACCTCATTTTGTATTTTCTGTTTACCATGACTTAAAATATATTTTTCTCCTTCAATGTTTCCCATTTGATTAACCAAATTTACTTTATTCTCTTTATTTTTGGTTATGAATTTAGAACTTACACATACTATGGACATAAAGAATTTAAGAAAACTATGCAGAAATTTAAACATTGTATTTAAAGGTATATATTTTTAATAATGTACATGGTTAATCAATATCTATGGCTTTCCTCAAAGGGTCCTCAGCTCTTTTTCTTTCTTTAAAATAGGTTCTCCAATGTCATTTATTTCTCAAATTGTCTTCAGATATTTTATTTTCTAGTCAATATATTTTAGATTTACTACCATATTTTACTGATTTCTTAGCTTATTGTTAATTTTGGTATCTGAATCATTCTACCTGTATTCATCTTTTTCTTGCTGAATGTGGTAGATATTTCTGGTGTTTACCAGTACCAGACTTTCTTTTATTTCCTGAGCATATAAAAAACTTCACTTTCCATCCATGTGCCTATTTCTGGCCAGTTAGATGTGAGTAGAATAATGTGTGTCACTTTGGGGCTGAGGAAGTGCAAAGCCCTTATGTGAATGTCCATTCTCTTTCTTCCTCTGCTGCAATGGAGGATGGAGGCAGGGGCCTAGTTTTCAGATGGCAGCACAAGATTGAAGCAGCCTGGATCACTGAGTTATCAGCTCTATAGAGTTACCTGGACTACAGAAAGTTTTGCCTGAAGAAGATATAAACTTTTGTTATGTTAAGCCACTGAGATGTGGGGATTGCTTGTTATTGCAGCATATGCCTATCCTATCCTGACTAATGCACTGAAGTGTATCCTTTAATTATGCTTTTAGTAAGATAGTAACTTAGTCCTTGTGTGTCTGAAGATTTCATTAATTCATTCTCACTCTTAATTGATAATTTGGCAGGGTTTAGAAGTTCAGTTTACAATTATTTTTCCTGCTGCATTTTATCTTTTGATAGGTATTATTGTTGCTGCAATAATGCTATAAGTCTGATTTATCTTTTCTCCATGATGGTTTTAACATTTTATCTTATCCTTGATGTTCTATAATTGCACTGTGATGTTTTTAGGTTTGAATTTCACCAAATTTTCTATGTTGCTATAGCAAGCTTCTGAGCTGATAGAAAAATGTCTGATCTTTGTCATAGGAGACTAGGACATCATTGGACAAGGCATTAGCTGAAGCAGAAAAGAGAAGAAAAAGCCAAAATGTAAAAGAAAGTTGTACACTGAAGAGGTTATGAATGGAAAAACATCCTATATTCATGGATTGGAAGACCTAATATTGTTAAGATGGTAGTGAGACCCAGACTGGTCTATGGATTCAACTCAATCTCTACAAAAATCCCAGTTGGTTTCTTTGTAGATATTGATAAGTTGATCTTAAAATTCATATGGAAATTCAGCAGATCCAGCATATCCAAAATAATCTGGAAAAAGAAGAACAAAGCTGGAGGACTCACACTTCCTGATTTCAAAACATATGACCAAGCTACAGTAATCAAGATAGTGTGGTACTGGCTAAGGATAGACTTATAGACCAAGAAAATAGAATTGAGGATGAAGAAATAAAACCCCAAATTTATAGTCAATAGATTTCAACAGGGTACCAAAACAATTCAATGGGGAAAGAACAGTCTTTCCAGTAAGTGATGCCAGGACCACTGGATATCCATATTCAAAATAATGAAGTTGGACCCCTACCTCACACTATATATAAAAATTAACTCAAAGTAGATACAGTCCTAAATGTAAGAGCTAAAATTATAAACTCTTAGAGGAAAACATAGATGTAAATCTTCTTGACCTTGGATTAGGCAATAGTTTCTCAGCTATGACACCAAAAGCACAAGCACCAAAAAAATATATATATAAATTGGACATCATCGAAATTAAAAACTTTTGTGCTTCTGAGAACACCATCAAGAAAGTGAAAAGACAACCCATAAAATGGGAAAAAGTTTTGAAAATCACACATCTGATAAAGGACTTGCATCTAGAATATATATAAAAAAACTCCTACAACTCAATAATTAAACAGATAAATAACTTAAAGATGGGCAAAGGATCCAAATAGACATTTCTTCATGCAAATCAACAAGAAGCACATGAAAAAATGCTCAACATCTTAGCCATCAGGAAGATAACAAATCAAAACAACAATGAGATACCCATTATATACACTAGGATGGCTATAATTAAAAAGACAGTTAATAATAACAGAGAGGATGTGGAAAGATTGAAACCCTCATACACTGCTGGTGGGAACAGAAAATGGTTCAGCTGCTGTGGAGAATACTCTGGCAGTTCCTCAAAAGTTTAAATATAGAGTTACCATATGACCCAGCAATTCCACTCTTAGATACATACCTAAAAGAAATGAAAACATATGTTTCATCCAATAACTTGTGCATGAATGCTCATAGCAGCATTGTTCATAATAGCTAGAAGTAGAAACAACTCAAGTGTCCATCAATGATAAGTGGATAAACAAAATGTGCTATAGGTACAATGGAATATTATTTTCAACAAAAAGGAATGAAGTGCTGATACATGCTACAACATGAATGAACCTATAAAACATTGTGCTATGTGAAAGAAATCACAAAAAACCACACATCATAGGGTTCTATTTATATGAAATACCCAGGATAGGCAAATTCATAGAGACAGAAGGTCGTTTGGTGGTTGCCTAGAATTGAGGGGGCTGGAAAGAAATGGGAACTGACTGCTAAAGGTTACAGGATTTCTTTTGGGGGTGATTAAAATGTTTTAAAATTGATTGTGATAATGGCTGCAAAACTCTGAATATACTAAAAACCACTGAAGTATACACTTCAAGCGGATGAGTTGCATGGTATATGAATTATATCCCGATCAAGCTGCTATTATAGAAAAGACTATGAAGGGTCACACCTTGGGAAGCCCAAGTATGACACCAAGTCCCAGAGGAAAGCACAAGGCTGAGAATGGGGAGTGAAGCCAGGAAGACTGGAGCCATGTAGACATAGAAACGGAGCCAGAGATGATGAGAAACTTGGGCTGGAGCAAATTAAGGAGATTCTGGAGCAGAGGAAGGTGAAAGTTCACTTTTATTGGGGACTGGTCATTTGGTATGTGGGTGGGTCAGCTCAACTGAAATAAATACTGTATTTCTCAGTGTATCAGCAGCCTAATTCTGGGGCTTGTAGCCCCTCTCTTCCTCGTCAATAATCCATAATGCAGATTCTCCCTACTCTTGATTTCTTAGAGATGGAGGAGAAGCTGATCTGTTTCTCCATAGGCTACTAAATATCTGTTGGTAGCAACAGCACTAGAAGCAGTAGTAAAGCTAATAACAATAATAATAGCCCACACTGAACAGTTACTATGTGCCAGGCATAGTTTTCCAAAGTGCTTTACATTACTGACCCATTTAATTCCTCATAACAAGCCCATGGCATAAGTAATATCATTATCCTTATTTTACAGATGAGAAAACTGAGGCATAGCACAGTTAGGTATCTTGCCCCAGGTCAGATGCCTCGTGAATGGAAAGAATTGTTTCTGGTCTTAGTTGGGATAACTTGGTGAAGCACATTCATTTTCATCAAGGCATCACACTGGATTGAAGACAACTGTGGTTTCTCGGTTGCCTAGTTCAGCACATAGGGTTTTGGACGCACCTGCACGCCAGTAAGGCAAGGTTGGTGTGTGAGTCCCAACTCCCACCAAGGTCCCACAACCTCCTGCCATTTCCAGGGAAAGTCAGTTAGAAAAAAGGGAGACAGAAATAAATGTGGCCACTACAGCCAAATCACAGCCCCGGACCTAGGAGCAGAGCAGAGAACCCATCTAGAGCACTTGTTCACTCACTCACTCAAACATTTACCAAGTGACTTCTTGCTTCATGGGCAGGGACTGGGAATATATAGAGAGAAGGAAAACAGGGGAGATGTTTTGGAGGAACTCCAAGGCATGGCTCGGTGTGATTACCTTCACATATTGGGGGCGGCCCTTCAAACTGCAGGTAAGTTCCAAGTTTGCAGGTCAGGATTTCATTCCCAACTAAGGTAAAGCCAGGGAGGCACCTGTAGCGTACGATGTCACCTGTCAAGGAGAGACCAGTGTGGGGATTCCCTGGAGAAGTCTGGGCAGGGCTGGCTGGCGCCCCTTAGTAGCTTGAACCCACTTCCCGGCAAGACGATCAGTGGCGGGTTGTGCTCTGTTCAGACTAAATTACTAGCTCAACTCCAGTCAAGTGACCCAGATGACTGGCTCCCCTCTCACAGCTCAGCCTTGCTGAGCCTAACAGCGTTGCACATTCTAGGAACTTTTTACAGTGTCTTGCATGGACTTATTTCTCAACACATCCTGACTTGAATCATGGAAGAAAACTGCTTTCCTAGCTCCTCTGGCTACGTATGGCTAAAAACAAAAGTGATTGTATTTGGGGTGAAACTCAGTTGACAGAATATCAACCGTCTTGCACTGGGCCTATTGTTTCTCTCCAAGGGCAGGAGGCAGAGATAAGCCCCACGGGCCAGGCCCCACCCCTCCCCGCCCCTCCTCGCCAGCCCCATCCTTGCTGGTTTGGGAGGTCTAACCTATGTTGAATTCTTCATTCTCTGTGACGACTTCAGCATTGGGGAGGATGGTGGGAGGAGGGCATTTGGTGAGCGGATAAGCTGAAAAGACAAAAGCAGACAAGTCGGTGTAAGAGCATCATTCTTGGGGCACGTGGTCATTCATTTGTTCAGTGCTTCACGTTCTCACTCATCTATCCACACAGCAGATATTAACGAGTACTTATCTGTACATAGGGCAAGATTAGCAAAGCACTATTTTGCTTATCTGCTGCCATCTGTTTTTATTTGCTTTTGATGCAAAAACCAGGAACCATATAACAAGAGTAACAATAAAGGAGAGGATCTAAGAAGGCAGTGATGGTGCCTAGCGCTGAAGGGAGGGGAGAGAAGCATTTACTGAACACCTACTATATGCCAAGCATTTTCACACGCTGTCACCTTGAATTCTCACAATAGCTGATCCCCCTGAGAGATGTTCCCACTCTACTTATGAGGAAGCTAAGATTCAGAAAGCTTCAGTTACCTCTCTAAGTTCACACAGGAAGTAAGTGGCACAGACAGGATTTGAATCCAGGTCTGGCTGCTCTCAAATCCCATATTCTTTCCACTACTCAGCATCTAAATGCTGTGTGTGGCTTACATGGGGGACCAGCAAAGACAGCTTGTTTCTCTTCTGACCTTTGGCTAAACACTCTGGCTTCAGTGGATTTTCTAAATCAGAAGCCGTCCCTCTGGGCAGAGACTGGCCTGTATGGGGAGGGTGTTACCGAGGCAAAGTTCAGGGTGGGCTCATAACTTGGCTTTCTTTCATTATCTGGTACGTGGTTGAGTGCTGGATGTGTTAGCTGCTGTTGCCACTGCTGTTGCTGTTATTATTTCCAAAGTCACTTCAACCCTTGCTATGTTTTTTGAAGTAGCATTTTTTTTAAAATTTACAAATGTAACACATTATCATTAAAGAAAACCTGAGATTTTCTATGAGAAGAGTAAGAGGAAAATTAAACTCATCCATTGCCTTCTCAGCGATAACCTGTTAACCCTTTACTGTAAATTCTTAGGGTGTATATTTTCTGCACATAGATTTTTCTTTTACAAAATTTGCACCATGTGACATACTTTGTGTTGGTCCTTGTGCACTTACTATTATATTGCAAGAATTTTCCCATGTCATCACATTCCTTCAAAAGTATGATTGAAATGACTTCATAGGATTTAATCATATAATCTACTAAAATTTATTTAACAGATACTCTATTGTTAACTATTTAGATTTCCAAAGTTTTGTAATTTAAAATGAAACTATGATGAACATCCTTCTATATATGCATCTTTTATGAAGTTTTTTCTTTTTATAAAACTAGGAATGATTAGAGTGTATGACTTTTTTTTTTTTTTTTGTGGTACACGGGCCTCTCACTGTTGTGGCCTCTCCTGTCGCGGAGCACAGGCTCCGGATGCGCAGGCTCAGTGGCCATGGCTCACGGGCCCAGCCGCTCCACGGTACATGGGATCCTCCCGGACCGGGGCACGAACCCGTGTCCCCTGCATCGGCAGGCGGACTCTCAACCACTGCGCCACCAGGGAAGCCCGAGTGTATGACTTTTTTAAACTACAGGCATCTCTCACTGAACATCAATAATCCATTTGCTGGAAATCAGACATTCTGTGTCAAGATGCTACTAGGAGCCTACTTCCCATTACTTTAAATGGGAAAAAATTATAATGCATAACCCAAGACCCAAAAAGTACTGAAAACTACAAAATACCTATATATATGCAACAAACCACTATGCTAGAAGGTGAATACTTACAGCATCACTTCATGATCACCCAATGATTAGTACATTTGTAACAAAACAGCAGTTCTATGCATTGCATATTGCACCATGAACACTGCAGACTTTTCAGCTTGAGACAGAAACCTTAGGCAGAAACAGGCTAAATACGAAAGGCACGGCGAGAACGTGTTTGGGACGGCGCTGGGTGGTGGACGCTTCACACTGAACATCACCACTCTGGGATAACCTCAGAGCCAGTGGCACCTGAAACACCTGTTCCAAATGTTCATGTGGCATTCTGACATTTTACCAATCGTATCTGGAATGTAACTTAAGACTCCTCCTGCATGTAGTTTTATTTAAAATGTCGTATTATGTTTTGAGGATTTAACTTTAATTTTTTCTACAGATGTGTCCACTGAAACACGTCATATTGAGTGACACATAGCTTTATGAAGCCCTCTTGGGGGAACCAGACAGGTTTAATCTTGATTTAACATAAACCAGGGAGGACCAGGCCTGTGTTTGATACATACTTCCATTTTTCTTTCTAGGAAATTTGCTCCAACAGATACTGTCCACAGAACGACAGTTTCTCCAACCCTGGGTGCTTTCATTCTTCTTTCATCTGATCCTTTTAATGATTATCTATTGGGGGTTTGCCCTGGGTCAGGCACTGTGTTAGGTGTGGATGATGCAAGAGTAAAGAGACACAGTCCTTGCCTCACAGAACTTAGAGCCATCAGGGGAAACAGTCATCAATTTTAATCTTTGTCAACTTGATAGACAGCAAACAGAGTACCACTTCTTTTCTTTTCTTGGCATTTGACAACCAGTTAGGCTAAATATTTTTTTCATATGTTACTAGACTCTTTGCATTTTTCTTTTCTTTTTTTTTAACATCTTTATTGGAGTATAATTGCTTTACGATGGTGTGTTAGTTTCTGCTTTATAAAAAAGTGAATCAGTTATACATATACATATGTTCCCATATCTCTTCCCTCTGTGTCTCCCTCCCTCTCACATTTTTCTTTTTAACTCTATTCATGTCCTTTGCCTCTATTTTTCCTATAAATTTGAAAAACTCTATGTACAATATATTTAAGATTGATCTTTGCCTATTATTCCCCAATTTATCATTTGCTCCCATCTATTTATGACACTCTTTTGACTTGTACAAGCATTAAATGTTTATTTAGCCAATTCTCAATGTTTTCCTTTATAGAGCTTAAAAAAGTTTGATTCCTTCCATTCTCAGCCTCGTGCTTACCTTTAAAACATACCTTCTAGAACCTTCTAGGACACACTTAACTTTCCCAGAAAAAAAATCAATAAAAGAAATCTCCACCTAAACACCGTGAGGACACTTTACAGTTTGTGGTTATTAGTGTGATCGGGTGATTTCCCATTACATCTTTAAAATTAACTTTAAAAAAATTACAAATTTCTGCTCAATGCAGAAAGCTGGTGGAGTACTGAAAAGCAATAAAACAAAATTCCCCAAGTCCCACCACCTGGGCACAGCCATTGCTAGCATTTTGGTGTATGACTTTTGATATTTTACAGATAACTCCCCTCCCCTCCCCACCCCCAAACACACACTGCATCTACCATGTTATTGCTGCAGAACTCTAGGGCAGGGGGCCATTCAGGACTCCTGTTTCCTTTTGTCTCCATCTCCCTTGTTCCCCTGGGGGGTGAGGCACTGATACAGCTTTGACTCCATTATGTGTTAACATGCTAACTAGTGGGCAGGGCTCATTTGCTTAAGTCATCCAAGTTTTACCACTTGTCTCAATAAAGTCTTTAATAGCAAACGCATCCAGTTCAGAACCATACGTTGCATTTCGTTGTCATGTTTCTTAGTCTCCTTTAGTCTGCAACAGTTCTAAAGTCTTTCCTTGACCTTCCTGACTTTTACACTTTTGAAAATTATATGCAGTTAATTTCTAGTATGTAACACTGTATTACATACATTACCCTCAATTTAGGTTTGTCTGATTCCTCATGATTAGATTCAGGTTGTACATCTTTGATGGGACGATTACAGAAGTGATGCTGGGTCCTTCTCACTGCATCCTATCAGGTGGGGTATGATTTCCCCTTTTATTAATCTCTCAGCCAGATAGCTCTTATTTGGAGTCCATGTTACCTAGACTCTCACGCTGGAAGCAGATGCTTCCCAAAATTTCCTTCTATTTCCTAAACTATAAGTTTCCAAGGGCATTTTTCTCTGCAATTCTAATCCTATTTTGTCACTAAAAAAAAATACTGTAGAATATTGCCATAAGTCTCCTTAAGGTATTTTTCTTCTTTTTGGTTCTCATACGAAAGGAAATTTATTTAGGGCTAATGTTTGGCTATAAAAAGGCAAACATTCTTTCCCCCATCCCATTCCCAATCCCTGCTCTTTGCAAGTCGGCCTCCTTCTTTTTCTTCAGTTCTAGTCTCAAATACCAACTCTTAAGACACATTTTCCCCAATTATTCTACATGAAGTAGATCCTCTGCCTTTTCATTTGCTATCTTACTTGTTTCTTTCATAGCACATATTACAAGTTGCAAAGATTTTATTTGTCTACTTACTTGTTTGTTATCTCTTCTTGGGGGAAGAAAGCTGTATGGGGAGCAGGCAGTTCACAGAGCAGGAAGCAATAAAACATACTTATTCTTTAATGATAATGAATAGATAATGAAGATATGAAAGGATGCTAATCCTCATCTTCATCATAAAAGTGAAATGCTATCCACCAGGTTGGCAAAAATTTAAAAATCCAATAAAGCCCAGCGTTTGCAAGGATGTAGTGCAACAGAAGCTCTACCTCTGTTGCTAGGAAGAGTGTAAACTGTTATAACTACTTCGTGTGATCAGTTTGGCATTACCTAGTAAAACTGAATATGTGAATACTCACAACCTCACAATTCCACACAGGCATGTACCCTAGAGAAACTCTTGTCCACAAGAAGGAATGTACAGCAATGCTCAGATTGTTTGAAATAAAATAACTTGAATGCCTATTAAGAGTAGACTAGATAAATCACTATTTTCACTCAATGGAATACTAGACGGCATTGAAAAATGAACTAAATCTAGTCACATGCATCTGCATGAATTTCAAAAGCTTAATTTTGAGTGAAAAAAGCAGGTCACAGAAGAACACTTATTGAACAATTCTATTCACATAACAGAAGTAACATGTGAAATGAAACAGTATATATTTTTGGGGACATACACTTAGGAGGTAAAATTATAATGTAAAGCAATGAATGGTCAACAGAAAATTCAGGACCGTGGTTAACTCTGGGGGTCGGGCAGGGGGAACGTGTTGGGGGCGGTGCACAGGGGCTTCAAAGGCACTGGTGTTCCTTTTCTTAGGCTCAGCGATGGGTGTTCATCTTATTCTTCTTTAAACGGCACATGTACGTTACCCACAATTTTTACACATTGCTATATTCCACAATTTATCAAAAGCCCTATGAGTGGGTGGAAGGGGCCTTCATGCTCACTCGGCCCCTTGCAAAGAGCCTGTCCCACCCAAGACCGTTGGCCTGGGTCTAGCAGTAGATCCTCTCGCCCAGGCCCATGTCTGCTCTCTGGTCAATGAGGCCTTGGACCATGGTCTGAGCAAGCACCTAAGGGTCTCATGTCTCATCTGAGGGCATCAGGGGCACAGTGGCCAGGACACACACAGAAGCAAGTGCTCTCCTGGGCAGACTTACTCAGGAGAACTCAGGAACAAGGATGCCCCAGGGCAGGGCTGGGCCTCCTTCACCTGGTCCTGGCGCAGGTGAATGCTGAAGAGCAGGGACCAGAGACCTGGCCTAGGACTGAGGTGATTTCCTATGGATTCTGTTAATCTCTAAATATAATAATAATGATGATCATGATAGTGATGATTATTAACACTGCCATTTATTGAGTACCTTTTATACTCTGTGCCTAGAGCTAGGCATTCCCATGCATGATTTCATTTAACTCTGTGAGGTTAGGTACTGATATGATTCCCATTTTGTGGATAATGAAATCGAGCCTCAGAAAGGTAAATGACAGACCCACAGTCACACAGCTAATATGTGGCAGAGATTTGAACCCAGGTCTGTGTGACTCTGGAGTCCACACTCTATCACTCTGTGGGCAAGTCACATGGAGTCAGAATGACATAGCCTTCAAGACCTGGGTCCCATTAATGGGGTGTGCCCGACAAGAGGGGTGTGGGTACCAAGGCAGATTGAGATGGTGGGTTTCTCATCCCCATATCATGCTCACCTGGGCCCAAGCTCCTTGGGGACAGCGGCTGGAGCCGCCGATGCTCTCAGCAATGTTGTTTCTGTCTTTCTGTCTCGATATCACTAACTCTCCCATGGACTTAAGGCTGAATGCTTTCATATTTCTATAAATGCACGTGTGAGGCAGAAACACCCTGCGGTCCCACTGGAGCAGTCAGTGCAGAGCTACAAGGACTGGGTTCTCCTCCCAATTATAGCCATGCAATTTTGGGCAGGCTCTCCTGCCTTCCTTGGCCCTCATTTCCTCATCTGTAAATTGGGGGTAATAATAGCTGCTTCACTACCTCACAGAATTCTTAGAGGTCACAAACTCCAAGCCCCTCATTCCGCAGGTGAAGAAACTGAGCTCTCAAGCTGGGGAGAGACCTACACAAGGTCAGACATTGACTTGAGGTGGAGCCAGGAATAAAGTCAAGCCTTCCTGATTTCCAGTCCAAATAGATGCAATGTTCTGCAAATTGTAAACAAGGGAGGTTATTTCATGGCTGGGCACAAGCCCACGGAGAACCTTTTATAAGTTTTTCTATGCTGTGTCCACTATAACAAAAATGAGGAAATACCTGGGTCCATAACCTTGGACTTTTAGAAGAAAGTAGGCTGTCGATAAGGACAGATGCACCCTGAATTGATCATGCTCCTCTATTTGAATTCTCCCTGATTTTGTCTGGGCACAGTAGTTCCTGTGGAGTCGACAGAGGCCCTGGATTCCTTTGGAGTGGACAACCCTCTAGAATGTGCTGAGGGGCAGGGTGGGGCACAGGTAAAGGGATAACCCAGCCAGGGAGCTGGTGTGAACGACGGATAAGAAAGAAGCCTCACCCTGCTGCCTCTGAACTTGAACTTGGTGCCAAGGATCAGCGTCACGGGCCTCTCCTCCCTACTAGTGTGGAGGGGAAGGAAGAGAGCTCCGGTGCTGAGAGCTCTCACATACCCTACACAATGAACTCTCATAACCCTGAGGAGACCAAGGCAGAGAAGCTATGTTACTCTTCCAAGTCCCACAGCTGGCAAATGCGGGAGCCAGGAGTCAAGCCCAGCACTTGAAAGTCTGCACCCCCCGCCCCCCCCCGACAGGCTTCCATACTGACCGGAGAAAGCTATGGCGAAGATCCCACCCGCAGCTGCATCACGGTGGAACTTGAGCAGGACCTGGTTGGATGAGCTGTGTATTGTCTTCTTGGCCAAGCTGTGGCTGAAGGTTCCGAGCTGTGGGGCTGTCTGCTGCGGCCCATCCCTGCAACAGGAAAGAAGGTCCTGCATGTCACGGGTCACCATGCCTACCTGTTCCACCTGGTGTGTCAGAGGCCTTCAGTGAGCAAAGAGACATCCCTGTGTTGCCTTCCCTGGAACCTTATCCAGTCCCTCCCATTTGTTCTTAGCTGTTGTCTGGAAACTAAATGAGAAATCAATCCAGGGCAGTCAGGTGACAGTTATCCAGCCCTGGAAATTTTGAGAAGAAATCCCACTATCTTCTGCTGATTCCCAGAACCTCCAAACAAAGAAATTTTTAAATTATATCTTTGTTCAAAGATTCAGTGGTTTGGAAAAAAAGCTGTCTAGGAAACTGCACTTATCAACTAATAATTCACATTCCCATTTTAAAATTACTCAAGATATGCTAACTACATAACTCAGAGCTGAGCTGTCCAGTTTGGTAACCGCTAGGCTACATGGGACTATTTACTTTTAAGTTATTTAAACTTTAATAAAGTTTAAAAATCAGCTCCTCAGTCACTCTAGTCACATTCAAGTGCTCAATGGCTACATGTAGAGTGGCTGCCATATTGGACCTCACAGATATGAACTATTTCTCTCACTGTGGACAGTTCTGTGGTCAGCACTGGCTCAGCATGACGTGACCAGTGGGATTTCACAAAATTCCACTCCAAAGCTCTTTCACTAGTTCAGGTAGCTTATCTTAGGTAAATGTAGAATTTTGGTTTGGGCTCTGGAAATACTGAGAAAAGTCAGCTCATCTACGCCCTTTCCCATTCCCACACCCGTTAGTACTTTGACCCCCAGCAGGACTCCAGGTTGGGAACCACTGTCTTGCCATTCCTTTCCCTCCAAGGAGTCAAAAAGGCTAATTGAAGCTGAGTCCTCATTCCACTATGTTTATTTGAGACCCAAGAGGCTGACAGCCATTTAAAACCATTCTGCTCGTGGTATTCTGGACAAATAGATGGGTGACCCAGTTTACAGCCCAGTTAGTGCCCTTTTCTCATTGGCTGCTGACATGGCAGCTGGTCCTACCAGACGGTGATGAAGTCTCCAGAGGGCTCCGTCTGTAGTAGGCTGATGTTGAGGCGGATGCCGTGACCAATGGGTACGGTGATCAGCCAGACACAGTCCTGGGAGCTGGAGTAGGGACTGGGAAAGCCCGGGGAGTACACAGTGCCATTGAAAGAGGTGACGTTCCCGCCACAGGGCACTGCCAGGGAGAGGATACAAACACAGATGAGTGCTGGAGATCACCTCCCCCCTGAGAATTCAGATGACTTCCTGATGCAGTCCCAGCCCCCAGCACGAACCATCCTGCTCCATGAGGCTGGGCGGGATGGGGAGAGGAGATGGGGCTGAGGGAGGGCCAGGCCTGGCGTTCCCTGCTGTTCCCAACACACCACAGCTCTAGTGGCCCTCCATCTTCAGTGCAGGTCCTCTGTGGGCCTGCCTCAGCCCCTGGCCCCCCTCTTTCTCTTTCTTGTGGAAGAGACCTGTCCAGAAGGAAGGACACACCAAAGCTACCCCCTCTCCTTTCCTAGGAATACTAGTATCAGGGCTTCAGTACTGTTGCTGGGAAGAGGTAAGAAATTATGATAGTATCTCTTTCTTTCTCTTTTTATTCTGAGATTCTTGGAGTCGGACTTTTGGTCTTGACTTAAGAGTTGTGGATTCTTGTGGTGAGGCTATGGTTGGGTTCAAATTATGGCTAAACCATTAATTGACTAGATAATTGACTAGGTAAGTGTAGCCTCTCTTTCTTCACCTAGAAAATGGGACTAAGACTTCGCTCCTCATAGGATCGTGGTGGCAATCAGATGAACTGCTCCGTGTAAAATGCTCAGCCAGTGCTAGTTCACGGAGGGGGCATCTGCTACACAGACATGATCCTCTCTCCCTATCTTCCTGTCTCCCCAGAGCACACTTACACTTAGACTCACTCTGATCTAGGCTTTAGGCAGGGGTATAAAGAGTCCTGGAAGTCTCCATGGTATTTGGATTTAATCACCATGGAGGAGAATAAAAAGAGGTTCTGGGCAAAATAAAACCCCCCAAAACAAAAAAAACCCTGGTCCAGAATAATAAGTGTATTGGTTGGCATGGGTCATCACACAGAGATATGGATGGGGCCGGACCAGGCTGAGAAGAAAGAGTCCCAATGCCTCCAAGCGGCGGCCAGGGTTCCTGCGAATGTGAACGCATCCTGAAGCTGGTGCACATGGGCATGCCATCCCTCCTCCGTGTACTGAACCTCCATCCGGTGCCAGGCATGGCCAGGGGAGGCAAAGGACAGCAAGGATACCACGGCACGTGATTCTGATCTGTGAGTGTGTCCCAGGGGACTGTGAGTGCCCTGGGACACAGCTAAGCGTACCGGCATCTCCAGTCCAGGGTGGAGCACGCCATCAACATGGAATGCCACAGAACATTTAGGGGGGGCCTTCATCTGGTCCTGTGAGGGGGTGAGGGAGTCCTGGCAGAATTCACATTTAGACTCAGACCTGAGGGATGACAAGGGCCAAACAGGTAAGACAGGAGAGAAAAGCAATGTTCTATAAGGAGGGACCAGCATGTGCTCAGAACCAGGGGCCAGAGAGGACGGCACATGGTGAAATGGAAAGTATTTCAGCTGAGCTGGAGCGTAAAGTCTGAGAGAGTGGAGAACAGGGGGAGGTAAGTGGGGACCAGGCCCTGAGGCACACCGTGTGCTACCCCAAGGGGGTTGGACGTTACCCCAAGGGAGATGGGGACGCCTTACTAGCTTCTGAGCAGGGCAGTGTCTGGAGTACATGAATGGTGTCAAAGGCTCACCCTCACTACACTGTGAAAGGTGGATTGAGGAACACAGACTGAAGGCTGGGCGCCCAGTGACGAGCCTCAGCTAAGTGGCCTGGATTAAGGTGGAGGCAGCACACAGCGAGAAGTGGATGCACTTGAAGGGCAATTAGGATGTAGAATTAGCAAGACTTGGTGACTAGGTCGGATAAGGGAGAGGGAGCCTGCCCAAACTGAAGGCGGAATAACCAGGGGACTAGAGGCACCCTTCACTAGATGAGGATCTCAATGTAAAGGCAGAAAGACGATGACTTCCATTTTGAACACGCTGGGATTTAGATGCCTCTGGATAGGAGAAGATATTCAGTAAGGAGTTGGATGTACAGGTGAAGAACTCAGGAAAGAGACAAAGGTTGCAGATACAGATGGCATTTGGAGATGTGAGGGAAAGAAGACAGTCTGGGAAAAAAATTCAAAGGACAGCAACACTTAAGGGACAAAGAAATAGATGAGCAAAAAAGTTGGCACAGGCAGAAAGGTAATTGGAAAAGCAAGAGAAGATGGCGTCTAAGAAGCTAAGGGAAGAGGGCTTCCTTGGTGGTGCAGTGATTAAGAATCCGCCTGCCAATGCAGGGGACACGGGTTTGAGCCCTGGTCCGGGAAGATCCCACATGCCGTGGAGCAACTAAGTCCGTGCGCTACAACTGCTGAGCCTGCGCTCTAGAGCCCGCATGCCACAACTACTGAAGCCCACGCACCTAGAGCCCATGCTCCACAACAAGAGAAGCCACCCTAATGAGAAGCCCATGCACCGCAACAAAGAGTAGCCCCCGCTCACCACAACTAGAGAAAGCCTGTGCACAGCAATGAAGACCCAATGCAGCCAAAAACAAACAAACAAATAAATAAAAAGCTAAGGGAAGAACTTTCTTAGGAGGGAGAAGGGATTGTGGCTCAAGATGTCTGATGGAGGAAGCACTGCTCGTTCCTCTCTCCTGTGATGCCATATAAAGGAGTAAAAAGGAAACAAAAGTCCACAATGAAGCTTGTCATATAGCAGGTGACCAGCCAACAATTCCAGAATGATGGACTGGTTATACACGAGGATGGTTCTGAAAATCTGAAAAACGAACTGGAAGTTGAATAGTTTTAGAGATTATGATCTTATATTCCAACACCAGAACAGCTCAGTTGTGCAAACAAGGTCTCTTTATCTATGGAGAGTTAATACTTCCAGCTCATCGTTTCTGGGCCAGTTACTGCGCTGGGAGCTTTACATGAGCCATCTTGCAACCCTCACAGCTCTTACGAAGCAGAGGTGAGAAGCTCCATTGTACTAAGGAAGAAACTGGAGGTCAGAGAGGTGAAGTGGTTCAGAGATGAAGCCCAGGGCGGTCTGATTCTGGAACTGGGGTGCTTTCCCCTGGACTATACTGTCCTCCTGCCATATTTTCCCCTTTTAAGACAAATCCCAGCTTCTCCTCCAGGAAAAGGAAGGAAAATGGAACTGAGGTGTGCAAACAGGGGTAGGGACAGCATGACCTCCTGGTCCTTCTCCATCCTGGTTCTGGTTAATGAAGACCGAGGAAAGTACCACCTCTAGCTCCCTGATATCATCAACTCAGATCTCTCTAGGCTCGTGTAGGAGAGGGAGAATAAGCTGGGAGGTGTGAAGAGAGGAACAAGAACTTCCTAGAAAGATGCTTTCTTCTCTCCTCCCTTTAGGAAAGTGTCGTGATTACCTCTCTCTACCCCTCAGCATATCAGTGTCTTCCCTTCTGACTGCGGACATCTAACCCACGAGGTTGGCTATTCCCAAGGGCTGAGTATGTATTGCTTTGGCTGCGACCCACATCTCTTCCAGGTCCTCCCTAGTGCTGGCCCAGAACTCTGTCCCAGGACCCTCTTCCTGGATAGGCTTGGTCTCATCTCTATGGAAACAGGATGGACAAAGTTTGCCAGGACCTCCCAGCATGGGTGATCCCACGGGGCGGGCACGTGGAGGCGGGGACTACTCTGGATCAGTGTCCCTAAAAAGAATCATCAGGGATGAGGGAGGGACATACCTTCACACCTGGGCAGCGGGTGGTCCCAGTTCCGGTTGGTGCCGTGTTGACATGTGAGGACAGGGTGGCCCATCAGTTGATACCCTGGGAGGCACTCGAAGGTCACCGACTGCCCAACATTGTAGCCAGCTCCCCGCACAATGCCATTCGCAAAGGGCTCGGGGTCTGGGCACTCTTGAAGTTCATAGGCTGGAAAAGATCATGAGAGAAGGTTACTTTCTCCTCTCTGGGCATTTTCTCCCTGACCAGAATATAGGCGTACCAGGGAGTTAGCATAATGGTGGAGAACCAAGACATGGACTCAGATGGGTCTTCCTCATTTTCTAGCTATTGGCTTTGGGCAAATGATTTAAGTTCTCTATGCCTTTGTTTTCTTATTTAGAAAATGGTTATTGTGAGAATCCAGTAGGATCAAATATACACAGCTCTTTGCACAGTCCTGGCACATGGTGAGAACGTAATCAATGCTATCTGTTATTATTGTTTCCATGGGAATAGGGGACCCAAGGAAGACAAGGCTAGATTGAACCATTCTTCTTCTTTTTTTTTTTTTAACATCTTTACTGGAGTATAATTGCTTTACAATGTTGTGTTAGTTTCTGCAGTATAACAAAGTGAATCAGCTATTCGTATACATATATCCCCTCCCTCTTGCGTCTCCCTCCCACCCTCCCTATCCCACCCCTCTAGGTGGTCACAAAGCACCGAGTTGATCTCCCCGTGCGATGCAGCTGCTTCCTACTAGCTATCTGTTTCACATTTGTGAACCATTATTCTTTGAGCACCTCACTGGGGCTCAGCATTGACCTCTGCTCTTTCCTGTTGCTGATCTCATTCAACCACCAAGGTCACAAACACGGGAAGTAGTCAGGTGAGGACATGAGTGGGGCCCTTCTAACTCTGAGAAATGAGAGCCCATCAGGAAGGAAGAAAGGGGTGGGAGGAAGCCAAACCTGCGGCAAAGGACAGAATAGCTGGGGTAAAAGTCCCTCTAAAGTACAAGGAAGTTGCTTCCCTGAGTATGAGTGTACCTGCCTCACACTCCTTAATGGGAGTGGCTGAGTCCTGGCCCACCAGGAGAAGTCGTTGAGGGATTTGCTGAGCACGTCACAGAGCAGAGCCTTCACTTAATTGGACAGTAACTGGGCTCACCAGACAGAAAGTCAGCCATGGGAGTAGAGGGAGCGTTCCAATAGTGGAAATTCTCAGGGGGAATAGCTGAGACCCAGTGAGTGCTCCATGCAAGCCGGTGCACGCACCACGTGCAATAACGACACGAATTACAGTCCTCATGAGAGTGCCATTACTGAAGTTCTCCCTCTGTGAGGGTGGCTATTATGGATTTCCTTTCAGGATCGTGCAGGGAGGTCTCTGTGGGAAGAACTGGGCAGGTTTCACTGGACATCATCAAGTAGTTGGCTGTGTTGAAAAATCGAGCAGTTCCAGAGAGAGTGGGTGGGCTGGTCAGCCAAAGGGAACGTGGCTCTGTTAGCAGCGGAGGGTTTGGACGACCTGGCAGATAAAGTCTTAGTAGAAGTAGGGAGCCTGTAGCTCAGGGAGGTGACTGAATGGATGAATTGGGCTTGTTTTTTTTTTTTTTTTTGGTAAAATATTTAATTAATTAATTAATTTATTTATGGCTGCGTTGGGTCTTCATTGCTGTGTGCAGGCTTTCTCTAGCTGAGGCGAATGGGGGCTACTCTTCGTTGCAGTAAGCGGGCTTCTCATTGTGGTGGCTTCTCTTGTTGTGGAGCACGGGGTTCTAGGCACATGGGCTTCAGTAGTTGCGGCACGTGGGCTCAGTAGTTGTGGCTCGCGGGCTCTAGAGCGCAGGCTCAGTAGGTGTGGTGCACCAGCTTAGTTGCTCCGTGGCATGTGGGATCTTCCTGGACCAGGGCTCAAACCCATGTCCCCTGCATTGGCAGGCGGATTCTTAACCACTGCGCCACCAGGGAATTCCGAGCTGGGCTTTTAAAGAGAAGCCTCGGTGGGAACAGGGGGACCCAATGATGGGGAGGAGCCTGAAGACCGAGGCCTCATGAGAAACCAGAAGCAGCCTGGAGGAGAGAAGCTGGGTCTTTATAACAGGAATTGTCTCCAGTGGAAGGAGCTGGGCTTTTCACAAAGAGAGACCCTGAAGTGAGGGTACCAGGACTGCTTTCACAGGGAGAGAAGTCTCAGAGCCCGTTCCACCAGAGGAAGCTTCAAAGGGAGAGGTTGATGAACTAGAGACTGTCATATAGAGTGAAGTAAGTCAGAAAGAGAAAAACAAATAGCGTATAATATTGCTTATATATGAAATCTAGAAAAGTGATACAAATGAACTTATCTGCAAAGCAGAAATAGAGACACAGATGTAGAGAACAAATGTATTGATACCAAGGGGGGAAAGGGGGAGTGGGATGAATTGGGAGATTGGTATTGACATAGACACAGTATGTATAAAATAGATAACTAATGAGAACCTACTGCATAGCACAGGGACCTCTACTCAATGCTCTGTGGTGACCTAAATGGGAAGGAAATCCAAAAAAGAGGGGATATATATATATATAGCTGATTCACTTTGCTGTACTGTACAGTAGAAAGTAACACAACACACTGTAAAGCAACTATACTCCAATAAAAATTAATTAAAAAATGAAAAAAAAAAAAGGGGGAGAGGTTGGGCCTAGAGGGCAGACGTGACCCCTAAGAGGTGGACTCATTAACTTTCCCAGGAAAGGGCTCCTTAGGGAGACTAGTAGTAGATGCTCCAGTGGGAACAGATACAATTTCAAACAAAGCACCATATTAAAAACACTAATAATGATGACGTCTAACATTCTGGAACAATGTCATCATTTTGCTAAGTTCTTGTGTTTTTACAATCTCCTGAGAAATTTTAGTGGAATAAGTTAAGCCTGTCAGACTAGGAGACCTGGGTAGGCATAGCTTATGCTGTTACTGAAAACTTTATGGGAATATTTACCTGAAGAAGGGAAAGGAGAACCCCAGCCGAGGATGTTCAGAGTGTCTAACAGGAGGGATTCTGAGGAAAAGTAAGGATTTGGATTTCTTCCAAAGAAAGTCAAGGGACCACAGAGAGCTAGGCCTGCTCTATAGAAATGGCGGCTGTGGTGACAGGTGGCTCTTTCATGAAGCAGGTCTTTTCATAAAGGAAAAACCTGGGGTGAGTGGTCGGGCTAAAGAATGTGGGTCTATGGGGCAGGGAGGATTATTTGGGCCTGACACATTGGGAGGCCTTGGTGGGAGCGCCTGGGCCTCCGGCACTAGAGACAACCTAGTTGGGAGGTTGGGGTCATCATACACGAGAAGGCTTAATGGAAGCTGAGGTCAGGTCTGAGGGGGGCAGCTGCCCTGACACCAAGAGTGGCTCTGCAGGGGCCGTCAGGACTGGGGCAGTGGGCAGGTGCTGAGGAAAGAGCTGGGCCTGTGACCCAAGGGAAGCCTCAAGGGGAACAGCCAGGCAAATGCTGGGGTACAATGTGAGTGAGGGGAGCTGGGCTACCACAGAGTGGAAACCCCAGTGGATGTCGCTGGGCCCCTCACACAGTTGGGCCAACTCAGGTGAAGGTGCTGGTCCTCTGAAGGCAAACTTACCACCCCTCCTCCCTGCTTCCACCCCTGCCCCCCGCGACACACACAGCGAGCATCCTCAAGAAACCAGCTTCCTCTCAACATGTGGAGCCTCGGTGTGTGTGGCGCTAACCCAGAGTGCCGGCCTGTGTCTGGAAGCCTTAGTGCAGGGCCCGTGTGCAGAGGAGCCTCAGGTGAAGCTCCTCAGAGGTGAGGGCTTGGTGAGCATGGGAGGGGCTGAGACCAGGGCTCCGTGGGGATAGTTAGGTCTCTTCTACAGGGAGGGAGTCTGCAGGACTCAGAGGGCAGCTCTGACAAGGACAAAGTGGACTTAACACGTGGGGAATGCAGTGTGAGTGTCTAGTCCCACCACGCAAGCTTGGCGGGCAGGGTTATGCCCGTCACAGGGGTGAAGGCACAGGGCACGGGTGGGCCCCAGAGCGGCTGTCCCTGTCACAATGGTGGCGTAATCAGACCTTGCATTTATCCAAGAGGAGGAGCCTCAGGGAGAGCCCTTGGGCCTGAAAGAGGAGGTTACAAGTTGAATTGTGTCCTCTGCAAATTCACATGTTGAAGTCCTAACCCACCCCTGTGTCTCAGAACGTGACCTTATTTGGAAACAGCGTCTTCGCCTGCCTTTACCTAAATTAAAATGAGCCCGTTAGGGTGGGCTCTATTCCAATATGACTGGTGTCCTTATAAAAAGGGGAAATTTGGAGGCAGACAGACAGGGAAAAGAACATGTGAAGATGAAGCCAGAGATGGGGGTGATGCTTCCACAAGCCAAGGAATGCCAGACGGCCAGCAACCCACTAGGAGCCAGGAGAGAGGCGTGGAGTATATTCCTCCTCACAGCTCCCAGAAGGAACCAGCCCTGTCCACACCTTGATCTTGGGACTTCCAGGCTCCAAGACTGTGAGAGATTAACTCTGTTGTTTAAGCCACCCAGTCTGCGGTACTTTGATAGAGCAGCCCTAGGAGACTAATAACTAGGAAGCCGGAGAGAGGCATGCGTCTGTCCCAGAGAGGCACCCTGACCTTGTATTTGGGCCTGAGTCTCTCTTGGGACAGCCTGTGGCTGCGGGACGCATCATGACCCACTGGGCAGGGCTCACGGCCCACCGAGGCTGTGTACACTTCACAGGCACAGGCTCCTTTAGTTAGGGTTGGCCTCTGCGATGCGCCCACATACAGCCCCTCTGGGTGGGCAGCTGTGTTACCGCCGACGAAGTGGCACTTTCTGGGAAAGAGGCTCAGCTTCTCGCTGCTGCTGCCTTGGTATGAGGGTCCCAGCTCCTCCTCCTGAGGCTTCCCAGGTGGTAACAACTCTGACCATACTCAGGGACGGTCCCCAGAGGGGGCAGCACCCATATAACTGGCCCAACGGTGGGGTACCCTTTAAGGCTTTCCCTCAGTGACAAGCCCAAATCCTTGGTCAGTATTCACCTCCGACAAGGGATAAAAAAGCCAAATGTCAGAATGGTATGTATATAGAAATTCTATATTACCATAGAAAACACAACCAAAAAAATCGTGACGTATTACATATTCTTCACAAGAAACATGTAACTAGGTGTGGGAAAAGATCTGGAAAGATCTCATCAAAACAATAGTGGTTATTTCTGGGGAATAATTCTGGGTTTGGAGGCTGTAGACAAAGAAAGCTCAGCCTTACCTGTAATGTTTTAATTTCTTAATTCCTCCCTCCCTCCCCTCCTTTCCCTCCTTCCCTCCCTCCTTCTTTCCTTTCCTCTTTCTCCCTCCCCCTTTCTTTTTTAACACGGTAGGTGTGTTTATAGACTGTCTGTGTAATTAAAAACTAACTTAAAAAAAGCAGATTGCAAAACAGTATCTATAGTGATCCAATTTTGGTTAAAAATATAGTTACATCAGTATATGTACAGAAAAAATGGGAAAAGCAAACTGTTACAAGTTGATATCTCTGCATAAGGCAGGGTTATGGGAGAATTTTGACTTTCTGTGATGCGCTCACAAAAACTTCTGTGATGTTTTAATTTTTTGACGAGCATGTACTAGCCTTGGAAAAAAGTCTAAACACATGAAAAAAAATTCAGTGGAAGAATCTGGGCAAAGAGGTTAGAACAAATGGTTCAGTCAGTCACACTAGGAAAGCCCCCGAGGGAGACGTGGGGTCCGATCAGGGCCCGTGTACCGCTGCACAGGTGGGCACAGCTGCACGGGCACAGGTAACAGCTCCTCCACAGGGGAAGCCTGAGCTGGAGTGGATGGAGCTTTTCAGGAGGAGAGGGCCGGTCACAGGACTGCAGCTCAGGATGGGGGAGCTGCGGTGAGCGTGGTCCGGCCTCACACAGGGAAACCCTCAGCGGGAGTAAACGCACCTGTCTCATCCTTAAGGCTCAGTGGGCCCTTCTGGGCTTGTTACAAGAATTGTTACCCATCATGTCAGAGGAGGAGCTTTGCCGAGCATAACGGACACACAGGGGAGGACCCAGAGGAGGAAGCGAGCCTCTCAAGGCCAAGGGGCAGTGGCTGGTTGGACACTCAGGGATGCCTGAGCGGGACTGATGGGTCACTTGCTCAGGGGAAGCTGCTGGCTGTTGGGTGAGGATGGGGATGGAGGCTGAGAAGGCGCTTTGGGGCTGCCGCCCTGGGAAGGGCTTGTCGAAGGGGTTCAACAGCCTCTGTGGGCCAGAGAGACATGTCACGGTGGTCGGGCCTGCCCCCACCTCCCCGCCCTTCCTGGGTTCCCTCCTCCGCTACGCAGAAGGCTGGGAAGACGGGTGGTTGTAAGAGGTGGGGATGGACGGGCCTTTCCTTTCCTCACCCTGATACTCCAGCTTGAATCCCGGCCGGTTCTGTGAGTGGTCGCTGTGGAAATACACGGTGGTCTCGTGGGATGTGGAGAGCAAAGCGCCGGGAAGCTCACTTCCACTGAATCTGCCCATCATGCGGCTGGTCTCATAGGGGCCATTCCGGATTTCTATGAAGTCATGGTTGGGCTCGGTGGAGAAGTTCAGGAACTGGATGTGAGCTCCTGGGAACAAGACAGGCAGACAGTGCCCAAAGCAATACAGTCCCGCACCCCATGTGCCGCCTCATGAAAGCATCACCAGCCAGAGCCCACGGGTCCCCTCTACGGACTGCCCACCCAGTTAGGGTCCCCAGACCACATGTGGGGAGTCACCAGTCCAGCCCAGTCTCTCGTCTTCAGGCAGGACTGAACTTAAAAGTATTTCTATTATTCATTCGAAATGAAAGGCAGCAGTCATTTCAGAGTGCCGTCTTGAGTCTGTTTTATTTTATGGAAAACGATGTTCAGCGTTAACACCTGATTAAATTTAGGATTCATATGTGTAGTATCAGTATAAAGATAGCTTTGTTAAAATAAACTTTTTACTTAACAATACCACCACTTAAACATAACTACACCCAAACAAAAGACATGAACTTCAATACTGGTATTTTCCAGAGCACTTATGATGATTCAGAAATTAGAAGAATACATCGTCCTATTGGTTCTATTAAGATGCCAAGTGAAGTTTATACTTTGGGGTCTTATTGGATTAATCAAGGTCTCCTAGCAACCCAACAGGTTAAATGGATCTCATTAACATCTTAACTTACATATTAATATATTCTTTGAAGAATAAAGGTGGGACTACTGATGTTTATTTATTGATAAGATCTCTCAAAATTAGATTACTATTATTGAAGAAATATATTTCTAAGCATAGAAAGAAGTCTGCAATGTTAATTATGAAAATCTGACTGCAAAGCAGTATGTAGCATACAGTTCTAATTTTTGTATTAAAAAACTGGAGGACTATTTATTGATTCACTAACAGCATTTATTGAGCTCTTGCCATGCATCAGGGCTGTGCTAGGTGGGCACTGCATGGGGAGGAGCGAGATCTACAAGGCCCTTGTCTTCATGAAGGTCACACTTTGATGGTGAGGACTAAGCTGTGAGTGATTATTTCTGCATGGTGGGATTACAGATAAATTGGAATTTTTATAATTTGCTCATCTGTACTTTATAATTTGCTTAGAATGAGCACATAGGCGTGAATTTTTTTTTTTTTTTTTTTTTGCGGTACGCGGGCCTCTCACTGTTGTGGCCTCTCCCGTTGCGGAGCACAGGCTCTGGACACGCAGACTCAGCGGCCATGGCTCACGGGCCCAGCCGCTCCGCGGCATGTGGGATCTCTCCGGACCGGGGCATGAACCCGCGTCCCCTGCATCGGCAGGCAGACTCCCAACCACTGCGCCACCAGGGAAGCCCAGGTGTGAATTTTTTGCATCTGACTATTTAAATAAAATAAAGACTTGGCGTATACTGTTGAAGACCCTTCATGTCTCCTGCCCTCTCCCACTGTCCTCTCCACAGAGGCAGTCACTTCCATGAATTTGGAAGATAGCCGTCCAGTTCATGTTTTTAGATTCTTAAATACATATCTGGTTTGTTTTAAACATTTGCATGAATCTTATTATACTGTATATAGAGTTTTGTAAACTTTTAAATTTAGCATGTGTTTTTCAAGGTCTGTCCTTGTTGATATGTAAAGATACAGTTCATTGATTTTAACTACATATTAATTAATTCCATTTAATGAATTATCCAGCCACACTATTCACTCTCCTATTACTTAACATGTATATTGTCTCCAAATTACAGATAATTTTACATTGAGCACCTTTGTACTTATCTGCGGAACCTATGCTTTCCAGCCCACCGCCCATGCGTCATCCCAACTCCGGGGCTGCACGTCCAGGAAAGGGGCTCTTCAAGGATCGCAGAATTTCTGAACTGAGCTGCCTGACTGCTGCCATCTAGTGGCAGAAGTTTGTAAATGCAACGGTTTTTAAACACAAAGCAGGTGCCATTAGGGCCTGTTTGGAGTCCAACACTAACTTGAAAGCAAGGGATCTGGTCTTCTGTGACT
Source organism: Tursiops truncatus (assembly GCF_011762595.2). Classification (NCBI taxonomy): domain Eukaryota; kingdom Metazoa; phylum Chordata; class Mammalia; order Artiodactyla; family Delphinidae; genus Tursiops; species Tursiops truncatus. The sequence continues at coordinate 157,383,809 of NC_047034.1, read as the reverse complement.
GGTCCCTGCAAGAGGATGACTTCCTGGAGGACTTAAAGATAGAGGTCTCTGGTGGCTGAACATCAAGACATACAAAGAAAGTGACGCACCTCCCACTTAAACTTCTGTTTTCCTCTGGATGTAGCCCTCCCTCCAGCCCTTCATCATCTGAGCTTCTTCTGACTCATGCCTGGATGCAGAGCTACAGGGTCTCCCAGTTCCTCTTTCCTCAGTGTCTCAAAATCTGGAGTTTCCCAAGGCTGCCAAAGTCATCATCATTTTGTACCCTGATCGTCCATCCCCAGTTTCCTTCAGGAGATGGTACTTAATATGACTCCATTTTCTGGGGGTCACAACCTCTCTCCTCCCCTCAGGGAAGATTTAGATCTTTAGTTAGATCACTTTCTCTTAAAAGCCTCTTCTCCATCAGAAGACCCACTCTAGGATGAAAAATAAAGGACAAAAGAGGTGGTCTTCACTCCTGAGGTCACAGACTGGGGGTTCACGGGCCTGCTCAGCAGTGATCTCCTCGGGACATTTCATTTGTAGGAGCAGAGAAATGACTTGGGCAAGATGACCTATGTGTACAGCCTATAAATTCCATTCAACATAAGTCCTTTATCTCTTCAACAGAAATACTGGGGGTTAGATTACATTCCCAGTACGCAACACATGAATCTCCACTAATGTAATTTTGTACCCAGATTAGTGTCCTCTACACCACGTCAACCCCTGTGTCTACACACACACACACACACACACACACACACACACACAAAGACACTGCCCAACCTCTAAGGCCAGCTAGAAGGTGAGCATAAAGAACGCAAACTCAATTTCACGTTGACCTTGGCTCAGTTTAATTAGGATGAGAAATTAGATACTGGAATTAAAAGAACAGGCTGAAGTCCAGTCTCAGTAAAATAGATTGTTTTTTTCTTTTTTAACCAGCCCTGAGTAATTTCTCATTCCGCCTTTTAGCCCACTGCTCAAATGATAAAAATAATAATGGCAATCCCTGAAGTTTTTTCCCTATTTTATGTCCCCAAAGCCCGTTCATCTCTACCATTCCTAATTGATCCTCACGCTTGCACAAGAGGTCGACAGTTGAGGAAGCAGAGAGGCCGAGAGCTAAATGGACTCAGCTGAGGTTAGTGACAGCCGCAGACAGCCGCTTTAAGCCAGAGGCCTGGGCGTGAAGACTTACCAAAGCCCACGGGCAGTGCTATTTGCCAGGAGCAGTCCGTGTTGCTGGGGTAGCTGCCCGGGAAGCCGGGGCTCAAGATCACTCCGTCCATATCTTTCACTGCTCCTCCACACTGCGCTGTGACCGTGAGACCAGACAGAGCGTTAGGACTGCAGTGAGGTCAGTACGGGGCCATGCAGCATTTGGACTTTCCCAAGTCAATTTCCCTTTGAGAACCCAAAGGAACCTATAATTCATCTCCCTAAAAAACTGCAGACAAGGGCCAAACTGAGCATGTAAATCCAGGAAGGGAAGCATCTCCTAGGTCTGCCCAGCCGTCCACAAACCCAAGTTATGGATGCTTGACCTTAAGCATGCCCTTCAAAGTCAGTTTCCTTAGCGAGGTCATGCAGCACAAGCGGTCTGCCCCAGGAGACGTGTGACCATCTCCTACACTATCCCCCAAATCTCCCTCTCCTCACTGTCCAGTCAACTCTTCCAGGACTGAAAGATAGGAAAGAAGGGGACGGGGATGCATTGGCACGCGGCCAGGCTCTTTACAAATACATATTCCATGGGACTGGGGGGTCAACAGAAGAGCCCCACCACGAGCCCACCCTCAGAGCGTTGACACACGCCCTGAGCCAAAGTGACTGTGATTATTTCAGCCCAGGAGGGGTTGGGGCATCTGAATCTCCAATCGAGGTGACTTCAGTCACAGTCACCTGAAGATGCAGGGCTGGGGCACGACTGCAGCCTGGTCAGTTGACGTCGATTCTTTCCTTTTACATCTTATTAGGAAAAGGCTGTGTGAGCAGAAAGGGGTTAGCTTGTCATGGGAGGCCACAGAAAGGAGTGGAGGGGAGGCCATGTGCCGTGTGTACGCAAACGCCTTCTGGGGAGAGGACTACTCGAGCACACAGACCCGAAGGGATCAGTGCCCGGGTGCAAAGCGGGGACCTGGGCGTTGACCACTGGGGTCACAATCCCAATGCTCCCACTTCCTGAGTGACTTTGGGCCAGCTCTAACTCCCTCCACCCCAAACCCCCAAACCTCAGTTTCCCCCACCCAGCACTTGTGTCACAGGGTGGTGATGAGGTTACAACAGAAAGGACTTCGCCTGGCTTGGAACAGCGGCTGGCACACACAGTACACCCTCAGCCACAGCAGCTGCTGTTCTATGAGCAGTTCCCCGGGCAAGACCTTTGTGATACAGGATGGGGAAAGGGCCCTGGGCTGACCAGTCCCATTTCTGACTGCTCTGCAGACGACCAGGTCTGTATCCTGGTGAAATCACTGAAGGGAAATCTCATACGCTCCAGTGACACGCCCTTCGCTCACCTTGCTTCCCACCCGAAGGTTAGCCTAGATTTGCACTTGACAGTTGGCGGGGAAACCTAGGTTTCCATTCCCAACTTTGCCACTTTCTTCTGAATCCTAAAAGCCTTAGTTTTCCTGTTGGCAAAAATGAGGGTGATGACAGCTGCCCTGAAGAGCTGTGGTGAGGAGACACGTAGCTCCGTGCCCGGCATGTGGCAGACCTTCAATAAAGGGATGTTCCCCCTGCCCCAAGCTGACTAGAAGCTTCTGAGGGTGGAGATCCTGTCTTTTCTTGTATCCAATGATCTCTTCATCACTACTCGGCACAGAAACCAAACCAAGTCCTCGTTTCACAGGGAACCCTCAGCCTTCCTCTATCAGTGGATTCCATCTGTCTGTCCCACGAGAAGTCACAGGGGAAAGCCCAAAGTGCCCAGAGGTTCCATTTGGGGTTTGGTCGATTATCTGGAATCAGAATGGTCATCATCAGGTTTTCGAATGGGCAAGCCTCCTGTCATGTTTCATTTGGTGGGTGAAGGTATCCAGAAGTCAGGAAAATCTTGAGAGTTAAAGCTTACAAAAACCTCAGTCTAAAGTACTGTCTGTGAGCAGCCCCGGAATACCAAACTTCCTTTGGAGTCGAACTTGATCCCAGCGATATGTCACTGAACTCAAAGCCCTGGTAGAAATGGATTTGAATGACCTGGAAAAGTGGGGACTCTCTTACCAATACAGAGCGGAGGAGGGTAGTTCCAGCGCCGCACGGTCCCGGGCATGCAGGAGATGTGGGCGTGGCCCTGGAGGAATCAAGAACAGCGTGGGCTAGCTGCCCCCACGGGCACAATTGCATGTACAACCTGGAGCAGGGGGCTTGTTCTGGGGCCTTGGGTCAAGGAACAAGACACATGGATCCACTGTGGAATGGGGAGTGAGGCAGAGGGAGAGAGATCTGGGGAAGGATGCTTACTAGCGGCTATTGCTAAAGAATTCTCATTTCTAAAGGTTCCTTGCGAGACTCCTTTAATTACTAGAGTCCCTCACTGCCTTCAAAGGAAGATTCAATTTTCCTAAAGTCTAATCAAACCGAAACTTTGCAGGAACACATTCAAAGCTGGCTTGTGCCAAATGGCTAAAGTCAGCACTTTGTCTTTTTCATGAACAGCTCCAGGAGGGCATAACAGTGCCTGGGGGATCTGGGGGGCTTCTCTCTGTTCTTTGGTGACTGCAGCTCTGCTGGGGGAAGGCCGGCTGACCCCAGCTCAGGGGACATCTTTCTGGCCCTGGGGGTCAACGGGAGGTACCTGGAGGGCATATCCCGGTTCACACTGGAAAGAGACCACATCGTTCACCAAGTAGCGCTCGCCAGTCTTCACCCCGTTACTGGGCACAGCAGGTTCTGGACAACTGCTCAGGCCCACCGCTAGACCAGACAGAGACAGACAACAGGAGAATGGACAAGCCCATCAGGTGGGTGTAAGAGCAGGCCGAGGGCATGGCTGGCAGCAGGGAGGAGCAGCTGCCTCCAAGCTGTGTCTTCTCTGCTTTCTCTCCTCCCAACCTCTAAGCCTTTCACCTCCCAGCACATGAGAAAATCAGAATGTTCACACGGCACAGAGGCTCAACAGACCAAAGCCTCCTGGGGCAGGCGGGTATCATCTGGGGACTCTGGCTGTCCAGAGGCCCTCGGGCTCAAAACTATACAACATTGCTATCACCCCAAGAAGTTCCATCATGCTCTTCCCAAGCAACTTTTGTCCTACATGTGCTTTTAAGAAGTGGATGTCGTGCTTGGAAATGGAAGATGTTTGGGCCTAAATCCACAAATCCCAGCATCTGGGCCAAAAGACTCCAAGGACAATATTAAAACAATCATCAAACTGAACTGAAAGTACTTCATCTCAACTGTCATCTTGTCTCTTTTTGCCCCACTCTTCCCTGCAGTCCAAGTAGAAGGCAACTCAGTATTTAGTGGGGTGATCAGAACTTAGTAACCTGACACCTGCTTACTGGAATGGCAGTGGTAGACAGAAGGAGGAGGAGGGGCAGAGAGAAAGAGAAAACAAGAGCAAAAGAGTGTGGTGGGAGAAGAATGCAATGGGGAGAGAGGTGAGGACAGAGAGAGGAAGACAGAAGGACACAGAGAAAAGTCCATTCTAATTTCTTTACATTGCATAGCTTGATTTATTTAAGCCATGCTTACAACAAAGGAAGACTTAAAAAAATCATATGCAATTTATTACTTCTGAAAGCACATTGTTTCATTTCCATTTCAATTAAATAAATATTAAATACACAGCAGTAGACAAGACTTTTCAGTACCCTTCAAAACCATTTGCCTCTACAATAGCAGTTAATTCTCCCCTTCTGTACCCTCTTTGTAGATTATCTACAAAACAAACACAACTACAGGGTACTGGGTCCTAGGAATTTCAGTCTCCAAATACTAATGGAGACCTCTGTTTTCCCCTAGTTCTTTCCACTGTGAGAGGACAGTGCATGATAAACACCAGCTACTGAGAAAACTACCCATTCCTTTGAACAATAGCAACAGAAAAAAAAATTCAGAAAGGTGAATTTTTCCTGGGAATGAGGCAGTAGAATGGCAAAAAGATTTAGGAAAGTTCTATCTTTGGAACATGTAAGAAAAGAGAAGATTCTAGGGAACATTTAAGAACTCAAATTTAAATATTGGATAAGGAAACAAAACTGGAGAGAACAGAGACGAGAGGGTGAAAGGAAAAGTACAAATTATTCAAGAGCCAGGATACTTCACCCTGCTGGGTGAGTGAGGCCTGAGAGGTCTGTGGGAGGAAGGTCTTGGAGGTCCCTGTCCTATCCTCCACCCTGCAGGTTCTTGGCTTCCAGCTGCCCCAGGGCTTTCTGACCAGCTGCCCATTTCAGTTCTTCCAGGCGATGAACATCCTGGGATCCAGCTAGTCCTCTCCCAACTACCTGGACAAAGCTCGTTCATTTTGAGACCAGCTGGGTAATGCTGACCCTATCAGGCCTCTAGCAGCAAGTGGGTCTTCCATCTGCCCATCCTGTCCAAGATGGTCCAGCCAACCACACCTTCTTCCATTTCTTACTTCTCATTCCAAATCTAACTCAGGTTAGACTGTAAAGTCTCACGTGGCCAGGGTTAGCTCCCCTCTTCTGTACACCCTTAGCATATCAGGTTGAACTACAATCACTGTTTCCATGTCCATCTCTCCCCCTAGACTTTGTGCTTTGTGCCTTATTCATCTTTGTTCCGTGGGCACTTAGCACAGGGCGTGCCACATTGCAGGTGTCCAGTGTTTCTTCATGACATTCACTTCTCCACCAGCCTCTGGGAGAAGTGACTGTTCTATCCTTTGAACCACCGCTGTACCTCCTGGCGACACCCCTGTGAGCACCTGGAATGCTGTCATGTCCTGTTCTGTCCACGTGTCTGCCTCTCTCCCCTGGACTCAGAGGGGACTCACCCATCTTGATCTTACCCAACCCCAGCATGGCACCTGGCACATTGTAAATACCCTATAAGTAATTGCTGAATGAATGCGTGGCAAACACTGCTGCCAACATATTTTTTCCTGTACCCAGTGGGGATGGGGATGGGCAGGCCGTCTCAGGATGAGAGCAGCTACCCCAGCAACCTCTGTCTTTGTCGCCCCACAAGGCACATCTGCAGCCCTTTTCCTTTTTTTAAAAATTAAAATTAATACAATTTTTTTTTTTTTTTTTTGTGGTACGCGGGCCTCTCACTGTTGTGGCCTCTCCCGTTGCAGAGCACAGGCTCCGGATGCGCAGGCTCAGTGGCCATGGCTCACGGGCTCAGCCGCTCTGCAGCATGTGGGATCTTCCTGGACCGGGGCACGAACCCACGTCCCCTGCATCGGCAGGCGGAATCTCAACCACTGCGCCACCAGGGAAGCCCTAATACAATTTTTAAAGGTTACTTTCCACTTACAGTTTTTATAAAATATTGGCTATATTCCCCGTGTTGTACAATACATCCTTGAGCCTATCTTATGCCCAGGAGTTTGTACCTCTCCCTCCCCCTGCAACGCTTTTTCTTTAAGAGTTTTTAGTTGTGACCACTTAGGGATGCTGGAAGCCAGGATGTAAGGTTTTGAGAGTGGGAGAGAAGTGAAGTTTGCAATGAGGAGAAGAACTTCAAGGACAGTTGCATCATTGACCAGGGTTTGGAGAAGTCAGTTTTTAGGACTGGAGGAGGAGAGAACCTCCATTGTCTCACACCCCAAATAATTTACTGGGCCCAAGCCGGTGACCTGGCCCCCCTCCCACTCCTGTGTGGACACAGAGGAAGCACACAGGCTTTTGAGGAACAGACCCTTGGGTGAGAACCCTGGCTCCACCACTTCCTGGCTGTGTGTCTTGAGGAGGTTTCAGACCTTCTCTGAGCTTACGCATCCTCACCTAGCTTGGCGTAAGGCTTCAGTGGGGTGGAGAATATATAGCCCCAGGATAACCCCCGCTCCTTGTGGGAACTTAGGCCCTGTCAGTTCCCACCCTGAACCCTGCAAGCAGCTGACACTAGGGATTCTCACTTTTGTACTCCAAGTGGAAGCCCGCTGCAGACACGCTGATGTCGGAGTAGAAATGCAGGTAGAGCTGGTTGGAGGTGCTGTTCAGCAGGGCAGGCACGGTCGTACCTGGCGAGGAAATGGGGACCAATCAGACTTAGCCTCTCCTCACCCCTGCGAGCCCCCCCATTTCGCCGGCTGTTGCTACCTGCTGACGTTCTGCTCCCAAGGCCCCCAGATGTCCCCAGTTATCAAACTCACTGAATGACAAATTAGCTCGCCTTAGTGTGCTGGGTCTCCAACGGCTGAGGGAGGAGAGACTCCAAACAACTTCCTTCAAAAAAGCAGTGGCAGAGCCACGTGCCAGCAGCAGGGCGACTTCCCTCAGGTGGCCTATGAGTTTGGTCCCCTTCCAGGCGTCTTCAAAGTGACTCTGACGTGGATAATTCTCTAGGCCATTCAGGCAGTGTAGACAGTTTATCTGGGGCACATGACGCCTCTTAGGTCTTGGCAGCATGAAGTTCTGGAGTCTATAAGACCCAGATAATTGCCCTGACCTTTGGGCAAAATCATACACCACACTTAGAAGTCCACTGCTGGAATGGGAAGTGGTGTGGCCACTCTGCTGACAGTCCCTCAAAAGAGTTACATATAGAATCACATATGACCCAGGAATTCCACTCCTAGGTGTATACCCAAGAGACCTGAAAACATGTTCCCATGGAAACTTGTACGTGAATGTCCACAGCAACATTATTCAAAATTAGCCAACAAATTGGAAACAACCAAATGTCCATCAACTGATGAATGGATGAATGAAATGTGGTCTGTCCACACGGTGAAGTGCTGATGTGTGCCGTACATCGTGACCCTTGAAAACGTTACACTGAGTGAAAGAAGGCAGACCCAGAAGGCCATATATTGTAGGACTCCATTTATACGAAATGTCTGGAATGAGCAAATCCATAGAGATGGAAAGTAGCTTAGTGATTGCCAGGGGGTGCGGGGGTGCGGGACAATGGGGAGTGTGTACAGATGGGTACCTGGTTTCTTTTTGGGGTGATGAAAATGATCTGGGATTGGACAGCGGTGATGGTTGTAGAAGCTTGTGAATATACTAAAACCTGCTAAATTGTACGCTTTAAAATGGCAAATTTTATGGCATGTGAATTACATTTCAATAATAATAATAAAAGTCCACTACTGCCCTCAGAGTCCAGGTCCCTAGAAGCCCCGCCTCACCTGAGAAACTCCCCAGCATGGTTACAGTGTTGTCTGCACCATCAAACACTTCCAGGGAGTCCCAGTTCTGCTCTGTGACAAAACTGACGACTTGAATCTGGAAAGGCAGGGGGATTGCACCATGGGTTAGGCAGCCCTCCCTCTTCTCCTCCCTTCCCATCTACGTGAAGGGAGGAGCACCTAGTCTGGACCCGACACTGTGCTAGGAACTCTGATAAAAGTAAGATGCAGCCCCTGTCCCCCAGCAGTTCATCGTCCAGTGGCGGAGAGAGGTATGAGATGCTTGCATGGCAGTGGGGTACTCTGTCAGGTAGAGAACGGGGAAAGGAAAGTCCAGGCTACTTCGGTCCAGCTGGCCTCCCCCTCACTTCTCCAACACTCCTTGGGTTTCCTCACTTTCCTGTCTCGACTGCACCAGACAGGATGTCTGCTGTGAGCCAGTAACCCGTGCCTGGCTGGACCTGTCCACCTTGAGTCCCTGCGGCTCCCCTCTGTTGGCCTTGCCCGCCCCGGGCCCTCCTCCCGGCCGCTGCAGCTGTCCTGGGCCTCCTCCAACTGGCTGTCACCCCCGGGCACCAGTATGGTCCCGATTCCACTGCAGCCTCAGGTTGCAGGTGCGACCCCCCAGGTGTGCGCCGGGTGCTGTCCCTGCTTCATCTGTGCTTGCCGGCTTGCCCCCTTCCCCTCACCTGCAATGCCACCTCTTCCATCCCCCCACACTCTGAAGAACAGAACCCTTCAAGCCGTTTGAGAAACATCTACGATTCCTCCCCAGCCTTCACACTCCAGCTCCGGGCCCACCTCCTTCTTCTGGCTTCCCTGATGGCCGAGCCAGCACCCACCCCTTGTCCTTCCTGAGCCGGGACCTGTTGTGTTTTTCTGTTTGTGGGCCTCCCCCGCACACCTGGCCTGAGGGGCAGGGACAGGCTGCTGTGTCTGCCCCCGGCACCCCCTTGGCCCTCACCTGGATGCCAGCGCCTTCGGGGACCATGATCTTCCACACGCAGTTGAGGCTGTTGAGGTACGGCTCGGGGAAGCCGGGGGACAGGATGGTGCCCCTGCGCTCCGTGAGGTTGCCGCCACAGGGCACTGGGAAGGAGGCCGCTCTGGTCTCTGTGGGTCCCCAGGGGAGCCTCCCCGGCAGACCCCTCCCAGGGCCCCTGGCCTCGCTGTGACTCCACCCCCGGCTGGCTTCCCCATGCTGGGCCCCAGCCCCGCCCCCTCCTGTGGCTCCTCCCCATACGACTCCTGAGGGACCTGGTTCCCGCTCCCCCGGCCCCATGTCCCTCCCCCAGCAGCCCCCACTGCTCCTCCTCGCTGTCTTCACGCCGACCCACAGGACGAGGGCTTGGCTGGAAGGGGTCCCCCTCTGAAGTCACTCTGGCCGGCGGGGCTGCTGTGTGTCTTGCTGTGTGTTGGCCGGCCACCCTCGCCCCCAAGTCCTGGTTGTCTAGGACTCACCCACACACGTTGGGGCTGAGACATTCCACTGGGCCAAGGCCCCGGGAACAGGGAGGCACTCGATTTCTGGGGAGCCCTGCAGGGCGTAGCCGGAGTTGCATTCGAAGCGGACGGTGGCGCCCACCGAGAAGTCACTGCCCAGCCTCCTACCATAGCGGGGTTCCGGCACCGAGCTGCACTGCGTGGCGCTGGTCCGGGGCACCGCTGCAGGGGACAAGGGCGCTGAGGGGCAGGCCGCACCCCTCTAGAAACTGGTCCGGGGATGGGCACACCGGGGGGCTGGAACTGGGTGGGGACCTTGACAGGCTCTGGGCGCTTTCCCTCAGAGCGAGGGTAGGAGGCTTTCTAGGATGAGGCCCACCTCACTGAAACATAGCTAGACACACAATGTTGTAGCACAGCTTCTGGAAACCATGGGAGGCACTGTGAGGCCCCTGGGCCCAGACTTTAGGCCCAGTTGTGCTCTCCGCCTTCCCAATGAAGGCCCGTGCCCAGTAGGGTCCCGTGTCCCCTAACAGGGAGAATGGCCCTTCCTTCTCCCCTGACCCTGCTTTGCCCTCTTCACCCCATGTGCCTGAAGACCCTGCCCAGGGCCCTGCTCTCATGACCTGAATCTCCCTTCCTCCTACCTACAGGGGCTAATAGGACCTTTGAACCCAGGCCCCAGGGAGGGTGTCCCAGGGGCAGGATTACCCCTGCACAAGGCAATACAGCTCATCCTGGGCGGTGGAATGAACAGGACCATTTTTGGAGCCTGAGCCCTAGAAGAGTGGACGTTCTGCTGGACAGAGGGAGGCTGGGGCCTCCAGGTGGAGGCCAGGGCGCTCCAAGACTTGGCCTTTCCGGGCTCGTAAGGAAGGGAACGGACACTGATTAGCTGCTTCATGCCAGCTACTCTGTGAACTCTTTTAACGCCATCAGTGAGGTAATATGATCACCCTCATTTTACAGGTGAACAAACCGCGGCTCCAAGAGGAGGAGGAGCTGGTGCCCAGTTAGAAAGTGACAGAGCTGGGACCCAAATCCATGTCCAACTCACTCCAAAGCCTGTGTTTTCCCCGCACCTTTACTGGGTCTTGCAGACAAAACCAGGTAAGAGACCTGGGCTGGTCTTCCCAATGCCATCAGGACTGTGCCGGACAATGGGCAGTGGGGGTGTGTGTGCAAATTAGCTTCCCTTCTATGATTTCTTCCCTTATCCAGCATGGAGTTTGGTAAGAATTGTCTGTTGGGTACATGAATGTATAAAATTCAACTGAATTTCAGGGAACTGCCCCACAAACCCGTAACTGCCCCCAAACAGCCTAAGAATGAGGCTCAGACTAGGGGGTCAAAGGTCCCTGTTTTCTCTGAAGAACTGAGACTGCCTTCACACCTCCCATGTCCACGTACTGCATACCTTGGTAGACAAAGTGGAAGCCTCTGGCTGGAACTTGGCCTTTGGCACTGAACTTAATGAGGACTTGATTGGAGGTGGCCAAGGGCAGAGATTCTCCTGCAGAGATAAGGGGCAAGGAGGAGAGGAAGACTGTGAGTCCAGCAGTCGGGCCTGGCGGGTAAAATCCTGGCCAGGATGGAGGGGCTGCCCACACTCCACACAGCAGCCCCTTCCACCTCCCAGGTCTTCCTAAAATGAAACCTCACATTTTTACTGCAAGTTACAGTTTAAAGTTTACAGAACGCTTTCACATCCGTGGTCTTAATGTTGACCCATGTCAGTGTGAGGTTGTCATTCAGTACCTGCAGTTTATAGATCAAGAAAGATAGGTTCAGATCAAATGACCTGCTTGGAAAGGAGAAAGTTTCTGAAGATGTGTTGACCCACATGGATGGGGGAGAATGGCCGTTACCAAACTGACTGGTGGTTTACTTGGAAAACTGATATCAATCTGATAAAAACAAACAAACAAAAAAGGCACCAAGCTCTGGAAAGGAGGGTGATGTAATCACTGGAGAGTAACTGGCTTTTCCCAGATGCCCTGTGAAATGATTGACAACCAGAGTGATCATATAATTTATTGCTCATACTAGGACACTTCCGAGGGTCAAAGGGCATGCTATTAATAATTATGCTGGGACAACCAAGTGAAAGCTGGGACTATCCCAGGCAAAGCAGGGTGTATTGTCACCCAACCAATAACACAATGAAGTGGGGAAAGTCCGCACAGACACAGGAAGCTAAGGAAGCCCAATAGCTTCTATATCAGAAGATAAAGATATATCTTCTGTTTGATGTGGTGCAGACAGACCTGCAGCCGTGAGGTGGAGTCCTGCTCACCATCGCCTTCCTGTGGAAGCTGAGGGAGAATGTGGGATGATGGGCAGTGGCATGACCACTCTGCGTGCTGCCCCTCCATAGCCTTAGGGACCCCTGGGAATGTCTGCTGACCCCACCGTCAGAAGGAAAGTAGGTGTTCCAGAAAGCCAGGCTACATCACTTCAGGGAGGCTTGGGGTTGGAACCACCCAAGGAGCCATTGGGAGGCACATCTGGGGTCCACCAGTGCTTCCAAAAAGCCCATGTGATGCTACTGGTCATGGGGATCAGAGAGCCTTTTTCACAACACACTTAGGTTTACATAGATCCCAGGTGGCTGAGCCCAGGAGTCACTGCCCAGCTAAATTCTGGCTGCCAAAGCAAAAAGAAACTCATGAAGAAAAGCTTTTCTTGATTTTCACCACCATCTCTAGTTCCTCCTCTCAATAAATGTGAGCAGAACAAACTCAACTTTTCCATTTTTCCATCATCTGGCCGGATACATGTGGAGTAGGACCCCCCGTAATCTCTCACAGGACCCATTTCAGCTTCCAGTGCTGGACGTATGCAGCTCTCCCTCTCCAGGAATAAACACACAGTAAAATCACTGGACGTAAGAAAAGATTCCAAAGTTTTAAGGTAGGAGACCTCTCAGAAGTCAAAGCAAGTATCTTTATGTGAACTACAACAAAGAACAGGTAAAAATCTCAGAAGATTTTTAATAGCAGTTGTCACAAGATTAAATTTAGCATTGCGTCTCTGAAATTAGAGGAAGATGTGTCAAAGAACAGATCTGAGATCAATAAAAGCTACAAAGAGATGAGAAACTCTAGCACATGGAGCTGGATTCTGCAGAAATTGAACAGCAAAGTGGAGATTAAATTTGGGAAATTCTTCCAGAATCCACAGAAAAAGGATAAAGAGATTAAACTAATGAGAGAAACGACAAGCGACATGGAAGACAGGCAGAAAAAAAATCCAATATGCATATATCAAGAATTCTAGAGAGAGAAGACAAGAGAAATTGAACGAGAAAAAATAATTTAAGAAGGAAGACAACTTTCGAAGCTTGAGAAAGGCTTGAGGTTTTTGAATGAGATTGTTCACAAAGTGCCGGATCTAATTAATGAAAAGAGATTTCCACCACAACAATCCTCGTGGGCTTTTCCATTTTAAAAATAAAGACAAAAATGTGAACGGTTTTTAAAAGAGAAAAGCGTGGGTTGCCTACAAGGACAAAGAATCAGGTTGAATTTCAACTCATCTATAATATTAACTATTGGAATAAAGTAACCACTGCAGCTTTGAAATGTTTGTGGCCCATAATTTGATTTATAATCAGGTTGTCATTTATAGGATACATCAAAGGAAAGGCATTCTCATACATGCAAGGTGACAGAAAGTACTGCAGTGAGGAGCCCTACTTTTAAAAAACGAACCAAAGTAGGGAAATCAAAAACCATCAGGGATAAAGAAAACTAGGAAAATATAGTTAAACCCAATTAATTATTGTTAAAGAGGGAACAAAACTAAACGCAAATGGAAAAACTTGTTCTTGGGGAAGAAGTCCATAATTATAAAATAATTACTAATAACATTGATAAAGTCCAAATGTATCAGCAAAGCTTGGAAATTAGAGATGGGTCAGGTATGAATGGAAACGTGAAGAAGCAAAAGCAAAACAAAACAAACAAAACCCCAGAACGAACAAAACAAGGTGACAGATAGCAGGCCACATGTTTCACTTATAAGTAAACTTCCTCTTAAAAGAAAAAGACTCTCAAAGAAAATGAGAAAAGATAAATCAGGCAAACACAGATACAAAATTGTTAGAAACACAGGGAGACAACGAAATATCACAATTGTGCTGGCAGACACTTTCACACAACATTCTCACTGATACATAAATAGAAAAACAAAATGAAGACTGTTGAGTTGTGGTCTTCAAGCTTTTCTTTTTCTCCCCCAGCCCAGCCTCAGGGACAGGGACACAGTTCACTCCCATCAGCACCAAAGGCTCATCATCAGTGTTTCTCTATATGAGGAATAAGAGATGATCTGAGGATATTGATATTAATGTATATAGGTCCTATACTTCTATTTCTCTATCCATCTATCTATCTATCCATCTATCTATCCATCCATCCATCCACCTATCAGTCATCTATCTCTATCCCTATTTGTTTCTATTTCTATTGGTCATTTACATTTCTATCTATCCCTATACCTATACCCATATGTATATCTACAGGTCCTAAGTGTATACCTATCTCTCTACCTGTACCTATGCTTATGCTTCTATATCTATGGATATACTTATATCTATCTATCTATCAAGAGATTTTGAAAAAGCACCTTACCCTCCAAAATCCTGATTTACACTCTTGGATGAGTGTGTATTTGTGGGGTGTTCCATTTCATTGAGAACCACTGATATAATGGGTTTGAATAATAAAAATGAGTAAGCCTTGGACTTCCCTGGTGGCACAGTGGTTGAGAGTCCGCCTGCCGATGCAGGGGACACGGGTTCGTGCCCCGGTCTGGGAAGATCCCACGTGCCGCGGAGCGGCTAGGCCCGTGAGCCATGGCCGCTGAGCCTGCGCGTCCGGAGCCTGTGCTCCGCAACGGGAGAGGCCACAACAGTGAGAGGCCCGCATACCACAAAAAAAAAAAAAAAAAAAAAAGAGTAAGCCTTATCTAATGGCTATTACAAAGCTTACTGAATCCTAACAGTAAATCTAGGAGGTAGAAGTTTTACTTTTTGCACTTTGCACATGAGGAAACTGAAGCTCGGAGTGGCCAAGGGTTGTGACGGCAAGCACCTAGCATGCAAGTTGGAGAGTTGAGATTAGAGACCAGGCAGTGTGACCACAGGGCCTGAGCTCACCCCTTCTCTCTACGTGGACTCTCTACGCAACAGAGAACACACATTCTTCTCAGATAATTAAGGAATTTAAAAAAATGTCCTTGGCTACTGAGAGGACCTCATTGAATCCCCAAAGTAGAAATGGCACAGGCCGCATTCTCTAACTACCTGGCAATAAAAATAGAGATTAACACAAATGTTTAAATGTAACGGGAACAAAATCCAGGTTCTTGGGGAAAAAGAAGAGACATCCTTAAACAACTCTTGGGCAGAAAGAGTAAATCATGATCATGGATTATTTAGAAAGTAATGATGATGAAAATAGTACATATCAAAATTTATGGCATGAAGCCAAAACTATGCTTAGAGGTGAATATATATATGCTGTAAACATGCTTCTTTATTACACAGAGATAATAAACAAAACTCTCAATTCAAAAAGTTACAACAAGAAGAATAAAATAATCTGAAAAAAAGGGGAGACGTTATGAAACAAAAGCAGCGTTCAGTTACTTATAAAACAATAACAAAGTCTACAGAAGAATTGATAAGTTGAATATAAAACAGAATGAAGCCAACACAATGAAACAAACTAAACAATATAAAACCTCTGGTCCAGCTGAGAAGGGCAACTATGAATATACCATTCAGTCTGTGGAGCTTGTTATTATTTTCTAATTAATTAACCTCTGCTTTTGTTTCATGACATCTCTCCTATTTTTCTTCAGATTATTTTGTTCTTCATGTGTATAACCACTAATACAAAAGAAATTAAACATCATCATAGGATATTACGTAAGCGATGGTGTTACATTTAAAAGAATCACAAAATAGATTTTTTTACTGACATAAAATATTAACATTGATGTTAAGGTAATATACCTGACTAGACCAATAACCATGGAAGAAAGTAAAAGAAAAACTACTGAAAAGAGATAAAATAATGAGACAAATTTATTTTCAGATGATATTGCTTCTTGCCTAGAGGACCCAGGAGAATCAGTTGGCAGTGTTAGCATTATTATGGAGGATTCGATGACTTTACAAGATGAATATACCCCAAATATCAGTCTTCTAATATACTAGCAAAGACCACTTAGAAAATATAATGGTGGGGCCGGCAGGTGATGCTGGGGGCAGACTCATTTACAGTAGCAGCAACAAAAATTCCACAAAATATCTAGAAATAAAGTTAACAGAAAATGGATACTGCCTAAATGAAAATTATAGCACCTTTCCAAAGGTGATTTTTGTTTGTTTCTTTCAAAAGATAATAGAGAGACATACCATATTCCTAATGGGAAATAGAGTTACTATTATAAACATGTGAGTTCTCCCCCAATTAATCTATAAGTTTAATGGAATTCCAATGAAGATTCCAATGCAATTTTTTTAAACTTGATATAATATTTCTAAAAGTTATTTGGAAGCAAAATTAAGCAAGAATAATCAATAAAAAATTCAAAATCAAGAATGACAATGGGGGGCTTCCCTGGTGGCACAGTGGTTGAGAGTCTGCCTGCTGATGCAGGGGACACGGGTTCGTGCCCCAGTCCGGGAAGATCCCACATGCCGCGGAGAGGCTGGGCCCGTGAGCCATGGCCGCTGAGCCTGTGTGTCCGGAGCCTGTGCTCTGCGGCGGGAGAGCCCACAACAGTGAGAGGCCCGTGTACCGCAAAAAAAAAAAAAAAAAAAAAAAAAAAAAAGAATGGCAATGGGGACTTACAGAACCATATATTTAAAATTATTATAGTGTTAAACATTATTATAATGTTACACTAGTTAAAGCTTTTTGATACTGATACAAGAATAAACAGAGGAGTCTAGAAACATACCTTTAACTTTATAAAAACTTAATATATGTGAATCTGGCAATTTGAAAATTTCATTAGAACAGCTGATTAACTAAATTTGCAAGATGTTGGTTAGGTGTTCCCTAGTTCAAATAATAAATCAAAATAAATTCCAAAGGTATTAAAAGAAAAAATGAAACTAAAAAAGAAGTAAAGGAAAACCCAGAGGAGTATTTATTTAGTCAGCAGAAAAGTAGAGGAGAAAACTATAGCAGAAAACATTGATAGATTTAATATCATGGGAAACTTAGATTTTCTGACATTAAAACATGACCTGAAGAAAATTAAATGGCAAACGACAAACTATAGGGGAAGGTTTTTCATAGCATATACTATAGATAAGAGGTTTTTATGGCATGTAATATATATAGCTTCTAATAATATGGAGCTCTACTAAATACATACAAAAATAATTTACAAGTAAATTCACAAATAAAAAATTCATGGGCCAATAATTACATTATACAAGGTTAACCTAAGTTGTAATAAAAAAAGGCAAATTAAAAAATGAGATACTGTTTTCACTTTTCAAACTGATGATGTTTTTGTTTTCTTAATTACCTAGTTTTTGTGAGAATAAAACATGCCCTCTTTCTTTTTTAAAAATATCTTTATTGGAGTATAATTGCTTTACAATATTGTGTGAGTTTCTGCTGTACAACAAAGTGAATCAGCTATATGTATACATATACCCCCATATCCCCTCCCTCTTGAGCCTCCCTCCCACCCTCCCTATCCCACCCCTCTAGGTGGTCACAAAGCACCGAGCTGATCTCCCTGTGCCATGCAGCAGCTTCCCACTAGACATCCATTTTACATTTGGTAGTGTATATATGTCTGTGGCACTCTCTCACTTTGTCCCAGCTTCCCCTTCCCCTACTGTGTCCTCAAGTCTGTTCTCTGTGTCTGCGTCTTTATTCCTGCCCTCCCACTAGGTTCATCAGTATGGGTTCTTTAGATTCCATATATGTGCGTTAGCATAAGGTACTTGTTTTTCTCTTTCTGACTTACTTCACCTTGTATGACAGACTCTAGGTCCATCCACCTCATTACAAGTAACTCAGTTTCATTCCTTTTTATGGCCAAGTAATACTCCATTGTATATATGTGCCACATCTTCTTTATCCATTCATCTGTCGATGGACATTTAGGTTGCTTCCATGTCCCAGCTATTGTAAATAGTGCTGCAATGAATACTGTGGTACATGCATCTTTTTGAATTATGGTTTTCTTAGGGTACATGCCCAGTAGTGGGATTGCTGGGTCATATGGTAGTTTTATTTTTAGTTTTTTAAGGAACCTCCATACTGTTCTCCATAGTGGCTGTATCAATTTACATTCCCACCAACAGTGCAAGAAGGTTCCCTTTTCTCTACACTCTCTCCAGCATTTATTGTTTCTAGATTTTTTGATAATGGCCATTCTGACTGGTGTGAGGTGATACCTCATTGTGGTTTTGATTTGCATTTCTCTAATGATTAGTGATGTTGAGCATCTTTTCATGTGTTTGCTGGCAATCTGTATGTCTACTTTGGAGAAATGTCTGTTTAGGTCTTCTGCCCATTTTTGGATTGGGTTGTTTGTTCTTTTGTTATTGAGCTGCAAAAACATGTCCTCTTATTTGTTGGTGAACAAAATGGTAAGAACTTTCTGGAGCGATATTTGACAATCATTATAAAAAGCCTTAAAGATCACACATTTCCTTTAACTTAGCAATTCTACTTCTAGATATTCTAAGGTAATAGAGATGTATACAAAGATATATGTATACTATATTGAATTACTATTCATGAGAGTGAAAAATAAGAAAACAATCTAAATGTTCAATAATAGAGAATTCATTACATAAATTTTAAATAACTATATGATAGACTTTTATGCAGCATTTAAAAATCCTATTACAGAGGAAAATAAAAAAAGAAATGCTCACAATGAACATTTTAATAAAAATATGTATATTGTTGTGTTCAATAAAAAATGTAAAAGATTAAGTCCAAGTAGATATAAAGACTGGAAGGAAATACATTCCACCTTTTCAGTGGTTCTTTCGGGGTGGTTTTTATTTTAATTCTCTACACAATTAATTTGTCTTGCCGCTAAGTTTTCTACAATGAAAGTGCAACGTGTTTATCATTAGAAAAACAGGTTGGGTCTCAATATCAACCCACAGGGGAATGTATACCACTTGGGGGGGTGTAGACCCAGCTTGGGGTGAGGGTAGCCTCTGAAGCTTCCTTCTATGTGGTGTCATCAGGAGCTGACAGCAGCGTAGGACAAACACAAAGGTGTGGCTCCACCCGTGGCCACGCCCTGCTCACAGGACCTCCCTCCTCCTTCCCCTCGACGCCCCGCCCACCACCCTCACCGTGCTGGCCCAGCCCTGGGTACCTGTGTGGGAGCCTGAGAGGGAGCCGAGGAGCTGAGAGTGCGGGTTGTGGCCGTCATGCACCTCCACCACGTCGTTGAGGGCCGTGTAGAAGAAGGCAAACTGTCCAAACACCACTGCGGAGGAGACACGGTGCAGAGAGCTCAGGGGCAAGGCTGGGCGGCCGTGCTGGGGGGGAGCCCTGGACAGCTGGAGGAGCAGGGCGACCTCAGAGGAGGTTGTCGGTTCATGGGGCTAAGTGCTTGCTGAGCCTTTCCACTGGCTGATTAGACACTGGGCACAGGGATGCGGGGACCTGGGAAGGGTCGGGCTGGCATTCTCCACACAGGTCAAGATGACATTGCGGACTGCACGAGCAGCCAGGCTAACCCTAGTCCTTTCTCAAGTTGCAGTGGCAGTAGCTACTCTAGGAAACCGAAGAGCTTTCCGTAAGTTCCCCTGTGTTCCATGTTGATCTCAGGACCCTGTATTTTCCTTCACTTTTTCTTCAAAGATCCAGCCAATGAGGGCATCCCCTGGATACAAGATCCCACACATTTAAGAGGCATGAGGGTGCAGAGTAGCAGCCTTCTCCTGAGGAAGGAGCGACTGTCCATGGAAGAGGCAAACATCTCTACCTCACTTCCCTCTGGCTAATCCAAGGACAGAGGCAAAATGACATGTATTGAACACCTACTCTGTGCTGGGTACCATGCTTGCCATGCACGTCATCTTCTTCAATGCTGACTCTTCCAGATATCTGATTTTATAGACAAAGAAACTGAAGCTCAGAGGTTGAGTTCCCCAAGGCCACTCAACTAGCTCATGCGGAGGGGGTTGAAAAACTGGTGGACCATGACCTCGAGGAGTCCCCTTTCAGACAAGACCTAAGGGCCCTGCCCTTTGATGGCTATCACAGGGTCTTTCCTCAACTGTCCCATCTCTGCCAGTCACTGCTGGAGGGGCTGGGGTTACTGACCCTGCGGGGCCATGGGGGGCACAGCTCCATTTCAGACCCTGATACATTCTGCCTGCCCCAGTCTCCCATTTGGCTGGGTGCATCTGAAAGCAAGTACCAGGGTAAGCCCTTCTCTATTTTGGCTTAAGCCTTGAGCATGTAGGAAGTCGGATGTGCATGCATGTGCATGTGTGTGCGTGTGCGTGTGTGTGTGTGTGTGTGTGTGTGTGTGTGTGTGTGTTGAGGCTGGGAGGGACTTAGGCCACGGAGTTGACTGCCTGCGGAAAGAAAGCATTTGCAACGATGAGTATAGTAGTGAGTGGAGTGAGAGCTTTTTAGCTCTCAACTCACGGGCAGAGGAGAAGGAGGGAGAGCCTGTTTTGGTGCCTTGAAAATGGGCGCTGAGTGAGGGGTGGTGGCAGGGATATTTCCACACTCTCCCCTACAGAGGTGAACAGGATGGGCAAGGTTCCTGATTTCACACAGTGTGCATTCTAGTGGGAAGAGACAGTCCAAAGTGAAAAAAAAAAAACACTTAAGCAAATAGATAAACAAAATAATTTCAGATAGTGTTAAATTTTAGAGGCAGTGAGAGAAAAGTGATAAGGCAAGGCAGTCCACTTCAGATAGGGGATCAAAGAAAGATCTATGAGGAGAGGGTGTTAAGGCTGAGACACAGGCTGGGGACAAGTATTTCCGACCTGAGGCAAAAATCTGCACCTAAATCCCTGGGCTCAGCATCAGTAAGAAAGAGAAGATGCTTGGGACAGATCACGACCCCTCCTAGAATCAGCTCTCCACATACAGGTTCCAGCTCAGTGAAACCGCCCAGCCTCGGGGCTGGCGGCCTGCAAAGGCGTGAGCTCTTTATTACTGGAGGAATTAAGTACAATATGCAGCCCAGCTATCGAGGACTCGGCTCTGGGTGGCAGGTGGGACTGGACAACCTTTCAGTACTTTTCTAACTGTGATCCTACAGGTCCAAAGCTCCCGCCACATGCATGTGCCGGGGAGCGTGTGCCAACGCACACGAGTGTGCAGGTGCTGGTGTGGGAGTGGTGCCCGACGGCAAGAGCTGTGGGTAAAGATGAGGCTGGGAATTTACAGAGGGCAGAAAACACGTCTCTCTCATCTTTGCAGCTCTGGTTCCCAGCGGAGTGCGAGGTCCCTAGGAGGTGCTTAATAAATGTTCGGTGAATGTTCAGGCCTTGCCCCATGCTCGGTCCATCCTATCTCTGGGGAAAAGGCAGCCGGTTCTCTGCAGGCTGCCCCATCTCAGATGGCCAGAATATATACACATGACCTTTACCCCACTAACGCCAACTCTGTTTAGAAATAGTTGTTCCTCTTCCTACAAAGAGGAGATCCAGGGAGAAAGCGGCCCGGCCAGTCACTGATTGCCTGGGTACAACCAGCCTGTGACCCTCAGGAACTTCCTGAATCTTCCAGAGCTGCCAGGGCTCTTACCCGTCCCACTGCTAACCAGGTGACAAGGCTGGCTTCTCTTTGCCGGGGCCTCTTGGAATCTGGAGGTTTCTCTGCCTTTCCAGGGCCCTGACCTGCTG
Organism: Tursiops truncatus; assembly: GCF_011762595.2. Classification (NCBI taxonomy): domain Eukaryota; kingdom Metazoa; phylum Chordata; class Mammalia; order Artiodactyla; family Delphinidae; genus Tursiops; species Tursiops truncatus. The sequence goes on along the minus strand of NC_047034.1, from coordinate 157,362,231 downwards.
CTCTCTTTTTTTCTTGCTCATCCTACCAATTGCTGCTGGACCAGGCTCCCGCTCACAGACGGAACAGTGGAATGATGGGGCGCCCAGTTCCCTCACCTGTACGTTCAAGTCCAGCTCAGTCCCACTCCTTTCCTTCTTCCTGGCCCTCCGCCACCCTCCCCTGGGTTCCCAGTCGGCCTGGGTCTGCAGCACCTCTCTGCAGACCCGGGCTGGGCTAGGGAGCCCCCGGTGCACCCTGCCTTCCCTCTGTCCCGGCTGGTCCCTCCCTAATCACCCCACCCTTGGTTCCAGCAGGTCTCACTGGTCCCTTCCTCCCGTGTGTATCAGGAGTGAACTCTACAGCCCACTGCAGAGCAACGGCACGCAGCTGTCCTCTGAGGGAGACTGCTCGGCCCATTGGCACGACAGGAGTGGAAACAATTTGGAGTGGAATTGGAAGGTGCCGGAAAACATAAACAAATATACACAAAATCCATACCGTAGTCCTTGGGCACGGTGACAAAATACAGGCAGATCTGTCCACTGGTGTAGTTCTGGGGGTAGTTAGGGGACAAGACCACTCCATCTGAACCCACATACTGTCCCCCACAGGGGGCTGAAAAAGAAATCAGGTAGAGGGCCAGGTGACCTCATGGGCCTCTCATCAGCTGTCCACCCTCCGTCTCTGCTCTCTCTCAGCCTGACCTTCTGGCCCTGGTGGGGTTGTTCTGAGGTCTGAAGCCACTAATGTGGAGGAGGGGAATTCTGGGGACATGCCCTGCCCTGCCCCGCCCTGCCCAAAGACATCCATCCCTGGCCTGGCACGTGGCCTGAAACCCCCCACCACCCCCGATGCTATCAAGGGCCCTCCTGGGTGCCGGCCAGTCCTTGGCTTCTAACTAGTGACACTGGTATTGGTCCCTGGAGGCCCAGCCTTGGGGAGCACTTTAGGAACCTCTTCTGCCTACAGGTGGGACCCGGAGATAGTCTGCCACCCCACGGCTGATGTCTGCACCTGGACACTTAGTGTCTGCACGACTAAGGAGCAGAGGTTTGCCCAGAATAGCCCGCTGGGAGCAGACAGCTCACGCGACCCAGCCATGGTCCCAGTCCCACGAGGGGTGGACCTCAGAGCCAGCCTCTCCCACCTGGGCAAAGGGGCCTCTTTACTTTTCAACTTAGGTGGCCGCCATGCTCCTGAAGTTCCGGCACTCCATCCGATCCCTTTTGTCAAGACCCCATGGCTAACCCAGCTGCCCTTGGAGTCAGCCCACCCTGCTGGTCTTAGTTTTATACATCTGAACCCTCAGTGATTTCCCCTAGGACTGGGAACAATCTCAGGGTCACTTTTAGATTCCCCTCTCCATGGTGTGGGCTGCTGGCATGCCTCAGGCCACCGCTGAGGACATCTGTTGGAGTGGGGGTGAGGACACTATGTGATCTGAGAGATATGACACATTGACGGGGACTGGTACACCTGGGGAATTTAGAGAGAGGAATGAGACTGGGACTGGTACACCTGGGGAATTTCCAGCCCTTCTCATTCATGGCGAACCCAAGGAGCCCTCCTGTGAGGCCCATGTCCTGCCTGCCCCTTCCCCTAGCCTCCAGCCCCTTCTGCCTCTGGCATTCCCTAGTTCCCCCCACCACAGCCCTGGGCTCCACCACCTGTGCACACTGGCTGGGGATGATTCCACACAGGCTTCCCATCAGGCCCCAGGATGCAGCTCAGGGTGGAGAAGCCCTCCACCTCATAGCCCCCCTGGCAGTAGTAGGTGATGGAGGAGCCCAGCTTCAGGTCGGACCCCACTCGCGTGCCGTTCTTGATGGGACCAGGATCGAAACATGACTCCCGTGGGTTTTCTGGAAAAAACAAACACACACGTATATACACACACAGACACATATACACAGAGAGCTCATAAGTGGCCTAATCCCAGGGCACAGCACCTATGGGGAGACCCTGACTCTGATTAGCCACAGAGCGCATGGGGATTTGGGGCCGATGGGTGTATTCTCTTCAGGTCTGGAAACGTCTCTAAATTTGGTTACAGACTAGGGCTGGAGAATGAAATAGTGCCATTTGCAGCACCATGGGTGGACTTAGAGATTTTCATACTAAGTGAAGTAAGTCAGACAAAGACAAATATCGTATGATATTACTTACATGTGGGATCTTAAAAATTATACAAATGAGCTTATTTACAAAACAGAAACAGACTCACAGACTTTGAAAACAAACTTATGGTTACCAAATGGGAAAGGTTCGGGGTGAGGGGATAAATTAGGAGTTTGGGATTAACAGATACACACTATTACATGTAAAATAGATCATCTACAAGGACCTGCTGTATAGCACAGGGAACTCCACTCAATACTCTGTAATAATCTATATGGGAAAAGAATCTGAAAAAGAATGGATATATGTATATGTATAACTGAATCACTTTGCTGTACACCTGAAGCTAACACAACATTGTAGATCAACTCTACTCCAATACAAAATAAAAATTAAATTAAAAATTAAAAAAAAAAAGAAAGAAACTAGGGCTGGAAGTCATCTTGGAGAGTGCAATCTCCGTTCTTCTCCCCACATTCTTGCCCTGACGCACAAAGGAGGGAGTTGCGGCTACACCTTTGAGGCTGTCCTTCACCCCTGATTCACTCCTCCTGCCGGGAGGCACGTGCTGCTCTGACCGGTGGGAGATGACAGTCCTAGGATCGTGTCTCAGTAGTGACGGGTCCCTGTCGTGAAGGTCAGGGCGTAGGCACAGTCCACCTTTGCTCAGCTTTGATCCTGCACCCTCAACATGGCGGCCTCCTGGTTTTCCGTCTGTGTGGGACACCCTCAACATGGCGGCCTCCTGGTTTTCCGTCTGTGTGGGACACCCTCAACATGGCGGCCTCCTGGTTTTCCGTCTGTGTGGGACACCCTCAACATGGCGGCCTCCTGGTTTTCCGTCTGTGTGGGACACCCTCAACATGGCGGCCTCTTGGTTTTCTGTCTGTGTGGGAAGCAGGGACGCTTTGGGAGATGCTTTCTCTTCTCTTTCTTTTGCTGAGAGCGGTGTTGCTGCTGGGTAGGTAGGTGGAGCTGATACCAGCTTCGCAGGCTGTTACAGCCGTACCTTGCATGCACTTCTGACTCTATGGGTACTGATACTTAGATTTAGGAAGAAAGTAGGAAACCCCATTTTAGCCTCTGGGATGAGTCCAGATCTCCAATGCAGTTTTCCAGGGCTTTGCATTGGGGTGCTGAGCGTTTGCCAGCTTATTAAAACAGCAGTATTTTTCCGTTTGACTACTGATGCTTATGTGTCTTCCCAATCAGGCATACCATGGCTGCACCTACGCTGCATCCACTCTGTCCCTGGGCACTGGACAACAGTGAACTTGATGCTGCCTGAGCCACTGAGAGTATTAGCTGGGGCTCCAAGTCTCTGGAGAAGGACACTCACTGCACAGCCTCCCTCCCCAGCAGCTGGAAATCCCGGACAGCTCTTGGGAGCCAATGTTCACATCCATCCACTGCTGCCTTTCCTCATCCTCCTTGTTCCCGAACCACTGATGGTCAAGAGGCCTGTCGTCAGGGCTGGGCAGTGTCAGGAGAATGCAAGAGAGTATCAGGATACCATCGAAACCCTGGAGGCTACGCTGCAGAAGGGTCTAGAGATGGGGATTCACAAAGAGGTGCCGACAGCCCTTGCAGAAGGAACCAGAAATTCAAAGAGCAGATTTAAGGAGGAAAGACCCAGAACACAAGGGATCAGAGTCCAGAGATGAACAGGTGAGGAGGAATTTTGCTGAGGTCTGTCCTTGTCACCTGGGTACCTTTAAGCTGCGTGTATAAGAGGCAGTCATAGCCGTGAGGGTGTTGCTCAGCTGCCGATCAGCCCGTTGACTGATGGGATGGGACTCTGAGTCTGTGATTCCGTCAAGTCTAGACACCTGCATTTGCGCCCTGATGGTGGGATGGCCCTGCTCTTTGCTTTTGCCTAGAGCTTATTTAGGATGGAGCAGTCCTGGATACATTACTAAATTTAAACTCAAGTGGGACCCAGAAAATGGCTCCTCACCTAACAGAGGACCCCTCAGTGGTTTCCTCATGTGCCCTGTGATGTATCACCTTGTCCCCCACATCAAATCTGTCCTGCCCCAAAGCGTAGTGGCTCTGGCCAGAATGCAACTGACCATTGGGTGGCCCATTTGTGAATTGCAGAGATACAGGGAAGTGTCACCAGGTCTTCTATTTCATCTGTCTTTTTTATAAATTCAGAGTGGGTCAGATCTTATTTGAAGGTCAGAAAAATTAAGTAACTTGGAACCAAGTTCACATAGCTCATAAGAGGCAGAACAAGCTGTGGCCCTCAATATCCATCCCCCCACTTCATCCTTATAATGGAACCCAGGTTTTTATCCAGAGTATCAAAGCCCCAGCTAAGATAGATACCTTCCAGCCCCCCAGGCAGCTAGATCTGGCCAAAGAGAAGTAAACACAGTCAGGTCAGGTCATTGCCTTCCATCTCACTTAGAGTAAAAGCCCAAATCCTTACAAGTCTACAAGGCCCTGTACCTTCTGCCCCAGTCCTCCCCTCTATGACCTTGATTCCTATTGTCCCTTTGCTAGCTTTGCTCCAATCACATTGACCTCTGTGTACAGAACATTTCCCCATCCGCACGGCTCCCCTGTTACCTCTTTTAGGACTCAGCTCAATGACCCTTCCCTGATCAGCTCTTCACAGCTGTGATGTTCCTCTCCCCAACACTCCCCATCACCCTTCTCTGTTTTATTTCTCTGCACTGAGGTCAATATTATCTCCTGCACCAGATAGCTACCTTATTTTCTCTATCTCCCTCCACTAGAATGTAGGTTCCATGAAGGCACTTTTCCAGTCTTGTTCATTGCTGTGGTCCAGTGCCGGGCATATGATTGGCACTCAATAAATATTTCTTAAATGGATACGTGTGGGACTTCTAGAAAGGCTGCTTAAGGGAAGGTGACTCAGGTGAGAGAATGCTCAATGAGCCTTCCTTCTTTCCTCCCTTCCTCCTTCCCACAGTTTGGAACTCAGACATGATGGCTGGACCTCCAGCCACCACCTTGGATGCTGAGATAACCCTGGGGATGGGAACCACGCAGCAGGGTAGAGCAGAAAGACAAGGGGAGCCTAGGCGGGGCCACTTCGACAGCCCTGGATGACAATACCCAGATTTCTTTTACAGGAAGAATAGACTTCGACCTCATATAAACAACTGTGCTTTTGGGTACCTGGCACACTAGCGTACCCAGCTGGGTATGACTGCCCCGAACTTTACACTGTGTCAGAAAGTCCTTTCCTCCCTTCTCTGTGTGGCAAACTCCTACACTTTTCAGTGCCACCCTCTCCTGAGCCAGTGTCCCGAACGTTGCCTTCTCTCTGGCAGAATTCCATTTCTCTTTTTTTGATTATCTTGGTAGGTTGTCTAAGGGTATTTCTTTCTAGTGGGTTCTGAACTCCTGGAGGACAGAAATCAATCATCTATTCTTCTCATGACCCTGGCAACTAGCACAGAACTTGGCACTAGGGCTCTATCTGGCACATAATAGGGGCTTAATAAATGGATGCTGAGTTGATTGGCTGAACAACTCCGGGCTTAGAAAATCAACAACCACATCAATGATCCGACTACAGATTCTATTCTACCATGGCTCACATGTCAGAGCAAGAAGAGCTCATCATTCCAAGCATCATCACATTAATAATAACGACAAGGCTAATGATAATGATGATAGCCCCTTACACAGGAATATCACTTCGTAATTTTCAAAGCACTTTCCAATCTGTTATCTTATTTGTGTCTCACAATAGCCTTTGAAGCAGGCAGGGCCAGGTATGCTTCTGTTCCGGTTATAGATGAGGAATGTGGTGATCAGAGAGGCTAAATGAGTTTTCCAAGCCATTCAACTATTAAGAGGTAGAATTAAAACCAAAATCAGGTCTTCAGGCTGCCAAACCGGGGCTCAGCTGTGAATGATAAAACTAAATGACTAAAACAGCATGATGGTAATAATAAATAAGCCCCAAGCCCTCCAAAATGGGAAAATAAAAAGAACTAGATTCTTTCTGTCCTAATAGATAAGGCCCATTTCCAAACACCGTAACAGCAGAATACTGAAAATAACAACCCAAACAGTAAGGAACTTGTTACAAAGGTTGGATTAGAGCCATCCACTGAAATATAAGCCACCTTTGAAAAGAATAGCAAACGTCTTTGACTACTAATATGGAAAGATGCCCAAGATCTATTGCTGGGCAAAACCCAAGACAAAGCAAAAAAAAAAAAAAAAAAAAAAAGCCAACCCAGGTTACAGATTAGTATATATGGTGTGATCCCCATTCATATAGAACAGGGATCTGCAAACTACTGTCCACTGACTCGCTGCCTGTTTTTGTAAATAAAGTGTTACTGGAACGCAACCATACCCGTTTGTTTAACGTATCGTCTATGTCTGCTTTAGCATTACAACAGCAGAATTGATAGCAACACAGACCATCTGGTCTGCTAAGCTAAAAATATTTACTCTCTGGTCCTTCACAGAAAAAGTTTGCCAACCTCTGGTATAGAATGTACGTTATTTATATGTATATAAAACATCTGGAATGAGGTAACAAACCATTAACACTGGTACTTCAGGGGATGGTAGTATTGGGAGATGTTAAGTTTTTAGAGCACGGTTTATATGCTTCTGTATTATTTGAATTTTTCCAACAAACATGTGTTACTTTGAAATAAGCATAAATGAAGAGATCTTGAATTTAGAAAGACAGACCATGGGAGGGCTGGGTGGTGGGAGTAGTCATGGCAGGAGCAGATGTGGAAAGCCGGTGGTAATTCCTCGGCCTACAGTGTTACTTCCAAGGGCTTGAAAGAGAAAATAGGTACCTTTTAGTACCTTTCAGTAAAAGTCGACTCATCTTGGCCTCTCCTGAGTTATTTCAGATTCTCTGACACTTGCTTTGAGCTCTTCATCCCTCTGTCTGAAACCCTCCCCACTCTTGCCCTTACACAGGGGGCTTCTTCTCAAGCTTTAGGTCTCTGTTCACGTGTTACCTGCTTGGCGAGGCCTTCGCCATTCTGAAGTGGGCTCCCCATTTCTCTTTCTTAGGATAGTTTGCTCTTTCCTAACTTACGCTTCTCGCTTCTTGTTCGTCTCCTTATTTACTGTCTGCTTCCCTCACTCACCTTTACATTCCCCTCGGGTGGGGACCCTGACACTTTTGTTCACCTCTGTGTCCTCTGAATCCAGCACAGGGCATGGCATGAAGTAGGAGCTTAATAAGCATTTGTTGAATGAATGAATGGTTACCAGACACGTGTATGGATGTCCTAGCCTGCCCCTCCCTCCCCAAGAGGAGGCTACCACACCTGCTGCAAGATAAGACTAAAGGTCCCTCCCACCCATCCTATTGGTTTCTCTGGCCTGAAAAAAGACACTAAACTTCCCTGGGACTCATTTTTAATAACTGTGTTCAAAAGACAGGATCCTCCTCCTTCCCTTTGCATCCTTCTAGCAGAGGGTAAAACTACCCAGGAGGCTGCATTCAGATGAGAAGTGTGCCAGAGCATGGTGTAATAGAAATCCACAGCTGACATGACTGCATTCAGAATCATCTCTTAGAAGGCCTGCCCAGAGATGACTAACACAGCACAGCCACCTTCCAGGAGCAACGGAACAGAGACATCTACAAATCCACCCCACCCACCCATCTTTGCCTTGTAATCAGGTGGGCTTCCAACATCCCATTTGTAGTAGAAATGCCTGTCGGTCTAGGATGTGAACTCCATGGAGGCCGGGACTTTGTTTTGTTCCCTGCTCTGTTCTTAGCCCCTATAACAGTGTCTGGCACATAGTAGGTGCTCAGTAAATATTATTGCGTGAACAAATGAATCAAAATGCCTGATCTGCCTTTGCCCCTTATGCAAAAGCCTAATCCACCACCTAATCCACCTAATGACACCACTCAGTGGATACCTGACTTAAGCTTGTCAATCTGATGGTCCTTTGGGATCTGGAGTTGCGCTACAAACTGGGAAGTAATTCAAAGCCAAGAGTGAGGCAGCCCTACTGTCCTAGGAGAATGGAGAAGCAATGAAAATTGACCTGCAGAGAAAGGCGAATGTAGCATGTACTCAGAAAGGAGCAGGGAGGAGACGGAGTGGCCCTGGAGATGGAGGAGGGTGATTTCAACCTCCGATTTTCCCATCCTGATTGTAATCCCCTTGGGAGGTCATGCTTCCTGTCCTTGGGCTCTTGTATTCTAAAAATGTATTCCCTTTCGGTGTTAAGTGAGAGTGAGTGTTTATCATCTGTATTGTTAAAATACAGAACGCTCTTTAGCTTAAATCAGTTTGGCTGTTAGTTGTTTTCTTATAATAAAGTCTTCTTTTTGTCTCAACTTGGTTTAAGTGTTTCTGTTTTTCACATTTTTTTATAATAAGTTGCTCCTTTTTCTGCTTAAGTTGGTCTGAGTGAGTTTCTTGATATGAACTAAGTGATCCCTCACTAAGATGGGATGAAACTCTTTCTGCTTCCCCCTTGGGAAGCTGGTGGGAAATGGGGAAAGGCTCCTGGTCTGTTCACCTTGGGTCAAAGGAGGAGTTGACCTGGGTCAGAGAGTGGTTTTCACTGGGCTAAGCCCAGCTGAGTCTGGCAACACCTCTCCAAGTCGGTCCTCAAACGCCTCCCAGAGCAGAACCCTTGAAGCCACAGCTCCCAGGAGACCCAGATCCTCAGCGGTAGTGGAACCCTGGATCTCTCTGCCTTTGGACAGAAGATGGCTTCTAGATAGAGGAGGTCAATTCTTCTTTTCCTAAGAATCCACACCTGCCTCAGTGTGCAAGTCCTCCATGGGCTACCGTCTCAATCCAGGGTGTTCTATGGACTCGCAGGGAGTACAGTGTCTAAATTCTTTGCCATGGATTGGAGAAGTATACAGGACACACATACACACACATATGGATTAGAGAAGTATACAGGACACACATACACACACATCACGAATATTCATATATTTCCCACACTCATATATATATATACGTATATATATAAATCCCACACTCCCATATATATATATGTGTGTGTGTACAAAACATCATATTCATACTTTATATCTTCAATAAACAGAAAAGAAAATCTACTTCAGTCTACTGGGCTAGCCCCATGAAGAGAGGTTTTCCCTTCCAAACAAGGGCAGAACGAATGAAGTAGCCATCACCCAGGAAAAAAAGGCAATGGAACGGAAGAAGTTGGATCAAAGTATGTGACAAGTACCTACTGGTATGGGGCACGCTGCTAGGTGCTGTGCCTATTGACCAGTCCTCACAACAACCCCTTCCTATAGTGTCACCGTCCCTCTTTGACAGACAAGGAAGGGATGTCAGGGACGTTAAGTAACTTGTTTAAGGCCGCACAGGTGATAAGTGATGGCAGTTTCCCCTATACAGATAATTGAACGTGAATATCGTCTAGGCCTTGGGATCCAGTAGCAGAGTAGACCCATTCCAGGAATCCAGGGATCCTGTGATATGGAGAAGGAGACCACGGGGTAAGACAGGGTGTCCCTGGGCTCCATCAAATGGGCTACCTGACCAGAGGCTAGGGACATAGTAGAGGGATCACCCATGTTAGGAGAAGGAAGGAAGGAGGGCAGCTCCAGTTCTCAGCAGGTACCTCCCACCCCAAGCAGACACATTTATTTGGCACGTGTACCACAGATCCTCATAAGGTGGTAGAGGGTGCGTGGGGGGGTTGTGCCTCTCCCTCCCCTCTCCCCAGTAATTGGCCTCCTTCAGCTGCTTGCCTGGTTCAGATGGCAGCCCGGAAGGCTTTATTCTCTGGAGCTGTGTGTTGGATCTGAGGAGCCCTCTAGAGATGGTCTTGGGCCAACAGCTGAACGTGGAAGGGGCTTCTTTGGGAAAGAGGACCTAGAAGTGTAGCTCTAGCACATGGATTCATGGAGAAGACTTGGGGGAGAGGTGGCCACAGCCAGTTTGCCAGGAACAAGGTGACCAGGGAGGAAGCTGAGGGAGTTTCTGCCCAGTGGCCACTGTAACCAGGGATGATGAAATGCAGTCATCTTGTAAGAGGCTGGAAGTGGTGACATCTGGGGTAAAAGAGATGTAGAAGACCCAGGTGGGACGAGTCAGGTGTGGCTCTGGTCATTGCTAAGGCCTGGCTGGGGTTAAAGGATATCACTTGTGGTGGCTCCAAGTGCCACGTTTGTGCGACTGCTGGCTGTGTTCAGCCACTTGAGTGTGCATTGAATAAAAGACGCAGTTGTGCAAGGTTTAGGCATTGGAAGGATCGGGGGGCAGGAAAATTGAGGGGAGATGAGAGCGTGATTAAAGAGATGAATAATAATAAAATGATGATGATACAGCAGTAGGGACGGTGGTGGGCGGAGCAATGGGGTTCCCAGGCTGAGTCTAAGTCATGCCTTCGGATAGAATCCCACAACTCGTGACTGTGTTTGTTCTGACATCAGCGTGTGGAGATTGAGTACAGGAGGTTTATCGAATCGCAGGTGTCTGAGGAAGAGAGGATGGCAAAGTAGCCACTTCCCAGGCCAGCCCCTGAGAAAAGATGGCCACAGGCAAAACATTCTCTAACTTGCACACCAAGCATCTTCTAGAACTGTATCTGACACACAGCAAGCGATGGAGAGTGACGAGGATTTCGGTGAGTTGATGGATGTGAACTGCTCAGGACAGTGCTGGCAGCTGGCAGGCGCTAAGTTAACTACCATTATGACTGGGATTGTTTGTGAGCTCGTGTGAGATATTCCCAGGAGTTGCCACAAATATTTAATTAAGGGACACTTTAAAAGGTTGCTGAGGTCCCACATTATGCAAGTGGGGGACATGAGCCGGGAGCTTTTTAATTTTAACTGGTACTGTGACCCCATTTGTACACACAGGCTGATGAGGCCTGGGTGAACCTGGGTTACAGTAGCAATAATAAAATCGATCATCTCAACAGGATCTAGAGTGTTTTAGTCCATATCGGGCATTATCCTCACACATTTCATTTATACGTATAACATACCTTCTGCAATGTAACTATTATTACCACCATTTTATAGACGGAGAAATGGGTTCCAAGAGATAATAATTTGCCAAGATCACCAATCAAGCCAACAATGGAGCTGGGATTTGGATAACGGGGCCTGGGCTCGTTAGAGAAGAAGAAAAGGTCTAAGAGAGAATGGCAGAGTAGAAGAAAGCGGAGCGCTCGAGAGCCTGGAATACTCCTGCTGCTGCTACCATGTGAACATTACAAAATGTCTGGAAGGTGCCGGAGCCCAGACCAAGGGCTTTAATGCGTGGACTCATCGATTATGTTTCTGTGCTGTAGGAATTATTCGACCATTATCTTACGGATGAAGAGATGGCGTTTCGGAGCCGTTAAATAACTTGCTCCAGGCCACACAACAAACGCGAGCTGTGCACCCAGTTGATGTGTCCATGCTCTTGACTGGGCAGGACCAAGACCTGTTTCTGTAAGCAAATTGTTATTAGAACACAGCCACGCCCGTTGCTTTCTGTTCAGCCTTTGGGTGCTTTCCTGCTACAAGGGCAGTGCTGAGGAACCGAGACAGACCGCATGGCTCGCAAACCTGAACTATTTGCTGCCTGGCCCTTTAAGAAAAAATTTGGCACCCTCGGCTCTCGACCCCACACTCTTCCTCTTGCCTTCATTAATCTAAAAGCAGAATGAGAATAAAAGGATGGGATAGCTGGAGGGATGAGAAAATGTGATCAGGAAGTATCAGAAAGTGTCCAGTCTACGACAAGGAGCTAGAGGATAGCCGAGGCATAGCCTTGGGACAAAGGTCCAGGCACTGTGCCCCCAGGAGCTGGATGGGCTGTCCACATGGGTGCTGAAGTTATCCAGGAGGGTGGGATGCTTTGGGGTAGAGGGGAGGACTGAGCCTCATATCAGAACCCTCAGCAAATGCAGGGGCGTGGCAACGAAGATGTCAGCTGATGGCATGAGCTGAGGTTCTGAGACTCAAAGAAGACCTAGGCATGATCCTCATAGAACAAGGAGCGAAGGGGAGTAGTGACGTGGAAGCAGAAATGAGGTGTAAGGAGAACATGAGGCCCCTTTTCTCCCAGGCCTGGGACACCTGGGTGTGAGGGACTAAGCCACCCAGAGGGCCGCAGAGAGGCGGGGGCTCTGCAGGTGGCAGCGGGCTCCCCGTGATCCCGTCCAACGCTCTCCTCGCCACACTACACCTTCCCCATCCCTGGCCAGGTTTGGCCAGCCCTGCTCTCAGTCACCTCTCTCTGCTCCCAGGGCCTTCGTCATCTCTGCTCCCAGGGCCCTCGTCATCTCTGCTCCCAGGGCCCTCGTCACCTCTGCTCCCAGGGCCTTCGTCACCTCTGCTCCCAGGGCCCTCGTCACCTCTGCTCCCAGGGCCCTCGTCACCTCTGCTCCCAGGGCCCTCACCTGTGTAGTCGATGACGAAGCCGGCGTTGCTCACTGACGCATCGCTGCGGAAGGCGAGGAAGAGGCTGTTGCTGCTGCTCTCGATGCGGCCTGGGAGCTGGGAGCCGTAGAAGCTTCCTATGAGGGGGCTGAGAGAGTCCCGTCCATCGTAGATATGGAGGAAGTCATAGCCAGGCTCCAAGTTAAAGCTGGGGAACAAAAACATCCCGCCCCCATCCCACTAAGGTCAAATAAAGACGGTACTGGCCTCGGGTTCGACCGAAGGACAGGGCCTCCATCCCCCCAGCGCCCAACCCAAGACCTACTGGTGGGGAGGGGGAGGATGAAGCCCCCGTGACCTCCCAATAGGGAGAGAAGGTGGATAAGGCAGCCTCGGGCGGAGGAACCAGATTCTAGCATCGGTGTCCAGAAAGCTGGAGTTGAAAACCTATTTTAGCTGGAGCTAAAATATTTTAAAAAATCGCAATATATTTGACATGGCACGTAAATTTGAGGCACACAACATGTTGATTGGATACATTTGTCCATTGTTATATGATTGCTACTGTAGCAATAATCAGCACCTCTGACACATCACATAATTATCGTTTCTTTTTAGTGGTTGGAATGATTAAGATCTAGCCTATTAGCGAGTTTGATGATGATAACACAATACTGTTGTCTATATTTACTACACTGTGCACAGAAGGGAAAATCAGTTACCAGCTCTACACACAGAGTGGTCAGAACCCAGGTCTCTTACCTGCCTCTAATGTCTTTATACTGTCCACGTTGCACCCCCTTTTCTGAGGGGAAAGAGCCACGCCACGAGCCATTCCCAGGCAGGAAGGGGCCTATTCTGATGAAGGACCCTCACTTTACTCCTTCACCCTGGGGCTGGTTCTCAGCTCTCCTCAGGATCTGCTCCCATCCCACTCCTGGCTCTCACAGGTGTGCCTCTTTCTCAGCAATCCTGACCTTAGTCTAGGAAAAAACTCATTTTACAAACTGTCTCAGCTTAGCAAATTGAATATTAGAGTTTTTGAGTGTAATTTGCCCTATTGGAATGGTTAGCATGAAAATGATGGAAAACACCAAGGACTGGCAAGAACGCGGAGCCACTGGAACGCTCATATCCCACTGGTGGGAGTGTAAATTGGTTCAACCACTTGGGAAAACTGTTTTGCAGTATCTACTAGACCTGAACATATGCGTGCCCTACGATGCAGCGGTGCCGCTCTTGGGTGTACATCCAACAAAGGCAATTGGTGCCAATCAAGGGTGTAAAGATGGAAACAACAGAAGTAAATGAGTTTGCAGAGAATAGAGTTCTGATGCAAACTGGTTCATAGCCCAACCAAGGGCTAGGATACTCAGACACTCCACTTGGCAGGACTGAGAACAAAATGGCGGTTCTACCCTTTAGCTAAGACATGGCAGAGAGATGAGGCCATGAAATATCAAGGACAAAAGGGGTAGGGCTGCAGAGAGACAGGATGGGGATCTGGGAGGACTGGAGGTGGAGCCAGGTGTGCACTGGCCTCGCTCCTACACAGCACCCTCTCACACTGGTGTCAGCTGCAGGGTCACCCCACCATTGCTGGGTCTATGGTCTTCTGGCTCCCATAGCTCAGCCGCTTCATTGACTCTTTCAAAGGGCACCAGGGAAGGGTTTGGGAGTGGGTCAATTTGGGTCACAAATTATGACTCCATCACTTCCAAAATGCCTTCCATCTGCCCCTGCCCTCCATCAATCATCAGGTTTTATCTGAGCACCCTCAGTACGCTAGGCACTGTGCAAGGTGCCTAGGATACAGGAATGCATCCTTTCTTCAAGATGGTGACGGATCTGAAGGAAATGACAGACGTGAGGACAGCAAAGTCTAAAGTCTGTACAGGCATGTGGGAACACAGCACCAGGTTTGTGGGGGAGGATGGGAACGAAGCTTGTCTTGGGCATTAAAAGACCCTCAGCGATTGGACAAGGAGGGAAAAGGAAGTCGCTATGAAGGGAGAAGCAGAAGCAAAGTCACGAGGCGTGAAATGATTTTGGAGACTGTGAGTAGTTCGGTCTGAAGCCCAGGGGTTAGACGGGGTGGGGTTAGGACTGGGTGGGGGAACTGAGGGGAGAGGTAGGCAGGGGCCACATGGCTTGGAATGAAACTCAAAAGACTGGACCAAAAAAAAATCCCAAAACAGAACAAGCAAAAGGTTTGGAACCTTAATTTATAGAGAAGAAGGAGCCATTATAGGATTCAGAAATAAAGGATACATTTGTTTCTTTGTTTTTGAATGGAGGTATAATTTATACACCATGAAATAATCAGCTCTAAAGTAAATCATTCTCAGTTTTGACACATGGATATCAAGATCCAGAGGTTTCCACCATCCTCCAAATTTCCCAGGTGCCCCTTCCCATCCCCGCCCCCAGAAGACACCACTGAACTGATTTTTATCACCTCGATTCGTTTTGCTGATCCTAAAATTTCATATTAGTGGAATCATACATTATGTACTCTGGTGTGTCTTGTATCAGTCAGCGGGAGATTTTGAGATTCATCCACGTTGTTGCATGTGTCAGTAGTTCGTTTCTTTTTACTGCTGAGTCGTATATTACCGTATGTTAAAATGGAAAGTGAGGCGCATATTTCAGCGTTTTCCAGGGTCAACATCACACTGACAGCTAGCTAAAGACGAGATTGGCACGGGAGGCAAAGATGGGGAGGAACCCGTTAGGAGCCTATGGCAGTAATTCAGACAGAAAGCAATAAGGGCTTCAACCAAGCCAGCAGCCGGGGGAATGCAGAAGAAGGGAAAATCTGAGGTTAAGGCAGCAGAGGCTCATGCCTCGGCCTCTAACAGAAGGAGCAGTGAAGGTGGATGACGGGGCTGCTCCCCCAGTTTCAGAATAGAGCTCATCTGTGGGGAGAAGCAGGAGGCTTAGTATTGTATGTGTTGTAATTGAGGAGCCTGTAGGCATCAGACAGAGACCATCCAACAGCTGGCTATGGAGGCTGCAGCCCACAAGAGAGTTTGGGCGGGTGGTAGAGGGGAGTCTCCAGTTTACAAGAGGAGAGTGAAGCATCGGAGAGGATGAGCTTGTCCAGGAAGGAGGTGTGGCGAGAAGACAAGGAATCTGTGACAGAGCCTGGCAAAGGGCATGAAAAAGAAGCCACAAAGTCCCAGAAGGAGCTGGAGGGCCAGTGGGGAGTAAGTCCACAAAACCAAGGGGAGAAGCAGAGGAAGGATGGAGGGAGTGATGAAAAGGATAAAGCATGGGAAGTGCTATTTGCTTTGGCAGCCAGGAGTGCGTGGGAGTTTCAGAGGAGTTTCCAGTGGAACCGTGGAGGAAGAAACCAGATGTCAGTGATGTGAAAGTGAACAACAGGCGAGGAAGGAGAGAAAAGCAGAGACAATTCTTTTGAAGAGTTTGCTTTTAAAAGAAACCAAGGAGATGGTGGCGGAGCTTGAAGCGGGAGCAGCTGAGAGACACCTGGGCTGTTCCTACACTGGGGAAGCAGATGGGAGGAGCCGGTGAGAGCAGAGGAGGAGAATTCAGAAGGGCAGGGGAGAAAGGACCCAGCAGTGCCCTACTTTCTGCATCTTAGCATCATCAGAGGTTAAAAAAAAGAAAGGAAGAAAGAAAGAAATAATAATAGCTACTTCATAAATTATCCTAAGGATTAAATAAGACAATAATATGTGTGAAGCCATGGAGCACAGTGCTGGGCACACAGGAGATGTTCAATAAATGCTGGTTTCTCTCCTTTTCTGGACTCCTTCACCCCCCTGGGATGAAACCCCGCTCACAGCAGACCTATGTATACTCACCCAGAGACCCGGGTTTGCACCCCTCGCTGCTCTGAACCCTCCATCTCCCACCGGGGGGAAAGGTACATACATGTTAAATACCAGGGCGATGACGTAGTCTGGAGAGACGGTCACCTTCCAGTCGCACTCCTTGCCTGGTGGGTAGGGTTCTGGGTAATTTGGTGACAGGATGACTCCCGATGGTCCCGTCAGGTCTCCCCCGCAGGGAGCTGAAGAGAGAGGAAGATGAGGGTGAGACTGTCCCCTTCACCTGGTCACCTTTCAATGGGTATTGGTAGAGGAGGGACTGAGTCTGATACACCTAAATTAGAACTTGGCTCCAGGGGCCCAGGGGAGGGTGGATTGCAATGGGCATGAGGTTTCACCTTCAAGTGATGGAGATGTTTGGAACAGGATAGAGGAGGTGCTTGTACAACATTGTCAATGTACTAAATGTCACTGAACTGTTCATTTTTCAATGGTTAATTTTATGATATGGGAATTGCACCATGCTGTTATTAAAAAGCAAAACCAAAGTACCTGGCTCTGCCACTTCCTGGCTGTGTGACCTTAGGGAATTTACCTAACCTCTCTGGACCTCAGTGTCCTTCCTCTATTGCACAGATAATACCTCTTTCATGGGGGTAGTTGTAAAGGTTTTAGAGATGTCTGTTAAAGCACTTGGCATACCGTACGTAGTCAATATATAGAGCCATCACTAGGCTTTTAGATATGAAATACACGGTCTCCTTCCAGGGCCTCACATCCTGTCTCTGGGCGAGCTTTGTGGGTATTCACCACGAGTCCCAGCGCACTTAATGTCAGGAGGAGCGGAAAGCAATCGTGTACCTGCCAAGTGTGCCTGGCCTCCTACACTGCCAGTGCTCTTAGGGCTGTAGATACCTTCCAATTTTCTCAAAGGCCTTTGTCCAAGAGATCACGTGTTCCTCTGTTGTACGGAGATATTACAAAACCCCAATTAGTCCACAGTGGTCCCCCTCCCCTGAGATGACGGGCCTTTCTAGGGGCAGGGAGTGGGGAGGTGGCCAGGGATACAGCAAGCGATTCATCCGGAGCCCTCTGGGGGTACTTCCCAGATCCTGAATCAGGGTCTCCCCCAAATGGCTGGGTTATTGCTCCATAGCATGAGGGTCTGATAAAGTAGAGGCTGGGGGTGTATGGGGCCGCTAACAGGAAAAGATGGCTGACACTCTAAACATGGCTTGGTCTGAAAACCTCAGGGCAGCAATGGAGGTTGGCGGTACTTTAGGCAAATGGTGAGCCCACAGGAATGGACATGGAGGTGGGAGCCAAGGGTACATCCAGGACTGAACTTCAGAGTGGCCATTTGCTCGTCCCAGGGCTGAGCTTTATTGCCTCAGTGTAGCTTTTACTCGGGGTGAGGTTAAAGGGCTGGATCAATCCCCAGCAGGGTCTCTTTACAAGATGGTAGGTCTTCAGACCAGGCCATTAAAGCCCTAACGTGGCTGAACACAAAACCCGAGGCGTCCTGAGTAGTGTGGGGTTTTTTCTGTGGAGAATATATCTCAAGTACCAACTTGAGTACCAGAAACACTCAAGTGGACACACCTATTAAATGTCAGACACATGTACAGCATTTCAGATCCATTATCTCATTTCTGTCTCATAACAACTTGCTGAGCCATGGATTATTCTTCCTGACTCAGAAAGGAGGAAACTGAGGCTCAGAGAGGTTAAGGAACTTGCCCAGAGGCACTCTGAGACTCAGACCCACATCTTCCTGGTCCCAAAGTCCGTCACTTCCCCATTCTTCTGCACTGCCTCGGAATCGTTGGCAGCAGTGGGAGGGGAGAGGGCTGTCCCTCCCTGCAAGCTGGCAGGGGCGGGGCCCCAGGTGAAGAGATTCTAGGAGCGAGGATGGTCCCTCGAGTCTGGTCTGCCTTGTATCTCACTCACTTCTTCTCCACTGAACCCTCTCTAGACAAGATGGTTTGGATGGATGGGACAGACTAGAGGCCTGCCTGATAAGGATAAAACATTGGACTTAACAAAGCAAGACCACACAGCGCAGTCCACAGAGTGGCCCTACCGAGTCTGGGCTAGAAACACAGTGACGCAGCCAGTGAGAGTAGGAAGCCCAGTCATGGCAGCAGTTCCAGCTACTGTGGCATCTTCCCAATGATGCCTCCATTCGGGCAAGGGCTGCTAGGCACGACCTGCCTTTACAGCCCAGGGGTTCCTTCCCTTAAGCTGCCACAGGTGGGGTGAATCTGGGTGTTTCAAAACTGCTCTCGTTATTCTTCCGCCAACCCCCAAAGTGCCCTCAGTGTGTTTGGGTTCGTGGCCCTGCCCTGGCCCAGCTCCCTGCCAGATGCTCCCCAGTATCGGACAGTCAGGCATCCGCTTCCCACTCAGGACCCCGGCGTGGGCCTCACCGCCCTCTGCCAGTTGTCTTCAAGGCCCTGGCTGGACTCCTGGGCTGCTTCACCCACAGGACAGACAGGTCCCACTGCTTGGGCGGGGCTGGCAGAGGGGCACAAAGTCCCCCTTCCCCTTCTAGGCCCAGGCACTGGCCAGCAGGACAACTGAGCTGTAGGAGACTAAATGAGGCCTTGGTGACATCCCAGTGGCACCCCATCCTTTCAGCGGGTACTCAACCAAGCTGGACCAGAAGCCAGGGCTCTCTTCCAATCCTGGGCACTGGCGCCCCCTCGCCCCACCGTCAGGCCCGGTCTGCTCCCCACTGAGTTAGAAGGAGAAGGCAGGCTCCATCCTCAGGCCCAGGCTTGACCTTACAAACCACGTTGCCCAGGTTGGAATGGGAACAGGTGATCATTCCAGGCGGCTAAAAAGCGGGCAGGCTGTGCCGACAGGTGAGAGTTGTGAAAAAGACCAACGATTTTGACGTTACACAGTCCTGGTTTCCAATTTTGACCCGGCTACCTCCTAACTGTGAGTCTGCGCAAGACCATCCCACCTCTCTGAGCCTCTGTTATCTAATCTATAAAATAAAAAAAAAAGAGAAAAAATAATGACGATAATGGCCTCTAACATACACAATGTTTACTATGAACGAGGCATGGTTCTAAGTGCTTTACAGCATTATCTTATTCAATTCTCAAAACAACCCCATGTGGGCTTCCCTGGTGGTGCAGTGGTTGAGAGTCTGCCTGCTAATGCAGAGGACACGGGCTCGAGCCCTGGTCCGGGAAGATCCCACATGCCGCGGAGCAACTAGGCCCGTGAGCCATGGCCGCTGGGCCTGCACGTCTGGATCCTGTGCTCCGCAACGGGAGAGGCTGTGATAGTGAGAGGCCCGCGCACCGCGATGAAGAGTGGCCCCCACTTGCCGCAACTAGAGAAAGCCCTCGCACAGAAACGAAGACCCAACACAGCCATAAATAAATAAAATAAAATTAAAAAGTGTACAGGTTTTAATTTAAACAAACAAACAAACAAAACAAACAAAAAAAACAAAAAACAACCCCATGAGATAGGTACTATTACCTTCCCTGTTTTACAGGGCAGGAAAATGAGGCACAGGGAGATGATTTGTCTAAGGCTACACAGTTTGTCATGGTGAAGCGGGACTCGAACCCAGGCAGTTGGAATCCAGAACCCAAGCTCTAAACTTACGCACGGTGATTTCACTTGTGAATACGTAGGTACAACGTCTATCCCAGCACCTGTCATGGGGATGACACTCCATGAACATTTGTTATCGCCCTTTGCTTCCTCCCTATAATGAAGGGGGATGAAGACCAGCCAGACCGTCCTGGCAGACTGCCAAGGGAGCTGGAAATTAGGGGCTTGTCACTGGGATTTCCAGACCGTTTGAGAGGACAGGCAGGTGTTCACTTAGTTGCGAGGAACATTTCCCCACGCCGAGCGCAGAAGAGTGGGTAACGAAAGCTGAATTAACCTCTCCGCTCTGCTGGCTGCCCGTTTACTGGGTCAGAGAGTTGAAGCAATTTCCCCAAGGCTACTGAACTAGTAAATGGCAGAGCCAGGAACTGAACCTGGATCTGTCTTCTTCAATATCCTATACTCTCTCAACGTAGCACAACACATAGTTGAGAACTGAGATTGCTCTGAAACCCAGGTCTCGCCTTCCTGTCTGCAGTACGTTCACGGAGATCCAACCACACATACCCATGTGACTCCTCATTGCCACCGAGGGACAGGACTTAGTGTCAACACCAGGCCTCAGAGCATGCCCAGCAAAGGCCAGTCCTCAGATGCCTGGACAGCGCCTCCCCTGAGTCTGTGTGCAAAGAGGTGCAGGGCGTCGCCGGGGTGGGCAATGCTGGGGTGCATCTCAGGAAGTCCCCTGAGCCCATCTCCGGGGTGGGAATCAGGGTGGGAGGTAGGAAAATGAAAAGCTTTGCATTCAGACTGATGTGGGTGTGACTCTTGACTCTGCCAAATCCCGGCTCTGGGATTTGAGGCAAGATACTCAAAGTCGCCTAAGCTTCAGTCTCCTCTACTGTGAAATGAGGGAACGGTACTCATTACAGAGAGCTGCAGGGAAAGTTAAGTGAGGGTGTGTAAGTAAATGTCCAGTTGTACACAGTAAGGACTCCACGACTACTGGTCTCTTCTAAGAGCCATCGCCGATACAGCAGAGAACTGCACTCAGTATTTTGCCTGAGGAAAAGAGCCATGTGGACGTGAGCCCCTGGAACGTTTGTTTCCATCAATTTCTCTTTCTTTCCTGTCCTCCTCTCCCTTCAAGTTCCTTCCTCCTCCCAGCCTTAAGGAACTGGGGAGCAGGATCGATTCCTCAGGCACCAACCCTTACGAGCTACATGACCTTGGACACATCACAGAGCCTCCACTGCTTCATCTGGCAAATGGGGAGATTTAAGGACTAAGGACAGATCTGGAGAACCAAAATCCAGGCAACCAATAATTTCCTTGCCAAGAGGAAAAGCAAAGGTCTTTCCTTTACCTCCAGGTCTGTGGGTGCCCTTCCAGCGCTTCAGGTAATAGAAGAGTCATTTCAGAACCTGAAGACCCTTGCTACCCGCAGTCCTCCTTCCAATCTATATGGTCTGGGTCAGGAGAAGAGGGACAGGCACATCTGGCTTAAAAATCTTTGGGACCATTTTGGAGAGTGAAGGATTCATAGTGTGTAGAGTGTGGGTGTGTGAATGCGAGTGAGTGTGTGTACACATAGACACGTGAAGCAGAGTAGACTCTGAGTTTTCTGCAACCTGCAGCTCTTCTGACTCTCCTGGCCAGGCTCAAGATGCAGCTGCCACTTAAGGGGGTAGGAGGTCTGGAGCACACAAGTGGTGGGACCAGAGGGGAGGGTTCACACTGCAGCTGCTTTGTACCGATGCACGTTGGTGGGCTGGGCTGCCAGAAGAATCTGTTCTCGATCTTCACACAGCTGATCTCTGCACTTCCCTGCAGCGCATAGCCGGGGTCACACTGGAACACCGTGGAGTCACCGGCTTCCCAACTGTCGCCACTCCGGCTCCCATTCTGGGGGACCCCAGGGTCATTGCAGGATGTTGCTGTGGACACTGGGATAAGAAAACAGAGGAGGAAGTGGGGTTGCCTAAGTGTCTGCCAGACAGCGAGGCTCCTGGCTCACCACCCTCACTGACATCACCACGTCCATCACCAGGGCCACTGCTGGAATCTCCATTACCTCCCGCCGGTGTAACAGCGGGAGCAACAGCGCCACCATCTCCG
Source organism: Tursiops truncatus (assembly GCF_011762595.2). NCBI lineage: Eukaryota > Metazoa > Chordata > Mammalia > Artiodactyla > Delphinidae > Tursiops > Tursiops truncatus. Next base: position 157,340,285 of record NC_047034.1, on the reverse strand, counting down.
TTCTCACACCCATTACTGTCACCACCTCCACCACTACTCGTGACCATCACTTATTCTACTGGTACCCTCACCATTACCATCATCCACCTGTCCTGGGATACTATACTATGAGTTAAGCATGACTGCACCGCTATGACTGTAGGACTGAGTTCAACTTGTTATAACGATACAAGCCTTATTACAAAGATTAGCTTTGCAATTTTGCAAAATGTAGCTAACATGATCCGTATGAGGGAGTGACAAGGTAATTAAGCATAAACTCCAATATTCAACCAGAAAGGTCTGCAAAGGAGTTTGGGAGTTGTCCTGCCTGAATGCTGAGCAGTGGTTGAGAAGATGCTTGGAGTTACTAAGGTCGGGTGAAGGTCATGTTCTCCCTTGTATGGCAAACCACCAACAACTCATCAGACTGAAACCCGAGAGAATTCTGGTGTTTGTAGCAAGTGGCGAAGTAGAGTTCAAAATAAGTATAAATAGTTGGGGTGTATTAAAAATTCTAAAAACTCAGGAATTTGGGAGATGTTTGTAGTCTAATACCAGACAGCATAATACAGAGAAGGTGTTTTAAGAGCAAACATCAAATGAATGATGGAAGGGAGGAATAAATAATCAAAGCACAACTGAGGGAACAAATGGACAAAATGCAGCATGAGAAAACACACCAAAGGAAATGGTACAACAGGAACTCCAGAGAAAAGATTCTGAGGCAGCTGCCTCCGCGGCCCCCGCCTGTGTCATCATTCACAGACTGTGGTTGGCAGGCCCCAGGGACAGGAGGTTCTGGAGGACCCATAATGTTCATTGGCTTGTTTTTCTCAGAAATTCTGGCAGTTTTTCTCAGAAATTCTGGGAAAAATAACTTTTACACTAAGACAAATGAATTTATTATGGAGTAGAATGTAAGATTCACATTAGTTCTTAAGCAAACCAGGAAGCCTCAAAGAGATTTTATGCTTCCTACATCCCTCAGATCTCCTGGGGATATACATTCACTCTCCTCTGCTTTTAGGATGACTTCGGTGGAAAAGCCCAGGGCAACTGTATACACTAATAGCACTAATTATACCATCTAGGATTGCACGGACGAGTCGGGAGTTGGAGTATCTAATACCTTACATCCAGTAACGGCTAAGACAGTATGCAACAAACCGAGGCCCACAGCCAAATCTGGCTCTGTGCCTGTTCTTACAAATAAAGTTTTATTGGAACACAGGCATGCTCACTTGTTTACATATTGTCTACAGCTGCTTTCATGCTCCGACAGCAGAGTGGAGTTGTTATGACAGAGATCATGTGGTCCACAAAGCCTGGACTTGCACAGAAAAAGATTTACCACCTGTACTTTCACGGAAAAAGCTTACCCACCCCTGGTTTATGGTCTCTCACACTCTCCTCTTTTGAGATCACATTTTAAACCTACCCTTTGCTTTGATCCAGCTTTAAATCATTAACACCCTCAATGATCTGCTATCACTATGCTCCAGGCACACTGGTAAAATCTCCTTCCAATACAGCCAGCTTAGCCCCCTCCATCTTCCCCCATCCCTGCGCCCAGGGGCCTTTGCACCTGCTGGCCCTTCTGCCTGGAATGCTCTTGCCATGCATCTTCCCATGCCAGCTCCATCCTGTCATTTAGTTTTCAGCTCCAATATCCTCTTCTCATACAGGCCTCTTTGGTCACCTTCTGGGCTCATCCCTTAACCCCCTTCCATCAAATTTGTCACATTATCCTGTTTTGTTCTCTTCATAACACCATCTGTAATCATCTTGCTAGTTCATGTGTTTGCCTCTTACTTGTGCATCTCTACAGGAATAGAGACCTTGGCTGTTTTGATCTCAACTGTATCTCCAGGGCCTAGAGTGGTACCTGGCACACAGTGGTGTTTGGTAAATATTTCTTGGGTGAATAAATAAATGAACAAACTAGCACCATCAGATACTTACTGAATTTATAAAATCAAACAAGAATCAATCTTCTTACCACCCAATTAAAAACAGACTTAGCTTTCATCTCTAGCTTTACAGCGTACACACGTAAACGATTCCCTGGGAGAAAAATAGCTCACTGTTGTGACCACACTCAGAAAGATTATTTATAGGGGAGGCAGTGGGGTGCGATGATTAAGGGCCTAGGTCTGGGAATCAGACACAGGTGTTTTGACCCAGGCTCTGCTACTTACTAACTAGATGACCTTGAATGAGAAACCTTTCTGGGCCTCAGAGCCCACATCTGCAACATGGATTAATGATGATGCCTGTACTTTGTGGTTTTTGTGAAAATTATAAGAGATAACGTTGTAGAGAGTTTAGGGTGGTGTCGGCTCTATAGATGGCAGTGGTTACGCCTTCCTCTCCTTCTTTGCTCCCGCTCACCTTTCTTCGTTCTCACTTTCTCCCTTTAAAGCTACTGAATGTGAGCTGCTTGGCAAAGCCTCCAGGGAGAGGCCGGATCCGCGTAGTACACACAGGATGTTAGATGTTACACAGTCATGTTTACTCAATAAAGCCAAGCCTGCACTAACCGTCCCTGGCATTTCTGTACAATCCCCCGTCAAACACACACTATAATGTTAACATGGGGTGAGCCGTTCTCTCTTCCCTAGGGTAGTGCTGGTATTTGCTAAGCGATGACAGCAACAGGGAAGGTGACCTTTTCCAAACCTCGGGTACACCAGCACACCAGGCCAGGTAGTTTTGCCCACTCCCCTGTCTGTAGGCCTAAGTGATGTTCAGGGTGGCTTGCCCAAAGCAACTCTTGTGTTAGAGAAAAACACCCTTTCATTTGTTCAAGCCTTCCTGTGCCCAGTGGTCCAGTAAGCGGTGAGTGAGCTCCTGCTGCATACACACGCTGTGCGGGAGTCTGATGGGCATGAGGTGGCCCCTCCCCTCTAAGAGCTTCCTGTGAGCTGGCAAATAGGTGGCCAGCTCCCAGGCGAGGCCAGGTGCCTGGAACTGGCAACGTGCTGAAGAAATAGAAGTTGAGTGCTGGGGGTGCTATCGGCGACAGCAGTTTGTTCTGAATGGGGAGCTTAGGAAGAAGTGGCATCTGAGATGAACCCTGAAGGACGACAGGGCTTCTACAAGTTGGGCAATGCATGAGAAAGCAGCTGAAGCTGCTGGGCGAAGGCCCGGCTCACCAGAGCGCCCAGGGACTCTGTCCCACGTGGCAACTGCAAGGACACATTGGAGGTCAGATAATGCAAATCCACGGGAGAATTTGCCGGTACGATGATGGGCTCTTCTTTTTTTTTTTTTCCTTTTTTAAAAGCCATACCCATCAGCTTGAGCACAGAGAAAATACGTGTCTCGCTTAATTATTCCCAATTCTCCTCCCGCAGCGAGTGGACTGAGCTGTCTCTTCAGCGTTCTACTCTCCTTACTGCTGGGAGAGCCTTCTATTGCTTATCCCAGCCGTCTCCAAAGTTTGTTCCATGAAATGCTAGTCTCTTGAGAGGGCCTAGAAAAAAAGTCATCCATGATGAAATATGTTTGAGAATTGTGACCTACCAGACCCCTTCCTAATGCGTCTGCATTAGCAGAACAAATGTTCTCGGAGGCTCCGAACGACAGATAACCTCTTCAGGTCTGCCTCAACCTAAGCACCTTCCTGACATGACGTGACCACACAGACTTCCTTTTCCTTTAAATACCGATTAATTGTCCATGGAACTCCTGGGAACAGATGTTGGGAAATGCTTATCTAAAATGACTCTCTTGTCGCCCCGCAGTGGGACCCTAACCTTAGGTGAGTTCAATGTTACTCACTGGTTCCCGGGGACCCTCTCCATGGGTGAATGGGTGCGGGGATTTCCAGTCAGAAGACTCCCAATGAACTCCACAAGGAGCTATTCCTCGAGAGGCCAGCAGCCTGCATGAGCGTTAAGTGGGCAAGTTCATGAGTACACAGGAACATGATCCTGGAGACCCTCATTTGCCACACATGCTGCTAAATGCTCGTCTCCATGGGGAAGACAGAGGCAGGAAAGAGCTAGAAGTAGGCTCTGTAATGCCACTGCAGCCTTCCTGGTGCTGGAGCTATACCCAACCACCCTTAGCTGACACACCTACCAGGTGAGAGTGTGGAGGCAAAGCCATGGCCCAGGTGCCACACAGCCTCGCTCTGGCATCACCATGGAAACCCCCCTCTCACATACACACAGTGGAGTAAGGAGATGGTAATGAAGACAGCTGCTGTATAATAAACATAAGCATAGACCGAGGCAGAGTCACTCGTGCAGGGAGATGAGTGATGGAAGAGGCACTTCAGAGGAGATGAGATGATGCATCGCAGGGAGAGGCAGGACCAATCATAGAAACGAGCCAGTACTGGGACTTGGATGTTTGAGCATTGCCCATTTTTGGTAGCCCGCTGTCACGCTGCTCCATAGCTGGCTACCGCAGCACTTAATTAATTGAATTTAGATGACTCGTATTTGGCTTCCGGTCCTTCCTGAGACGTGCACCAGACTAAGAACAAGAGTGTGTGACATGTCAGCTCAGCTCTTCTGTGACTGTGCTCCAAGCCAGTGTCAGCTGTCCCTCCCCTGCCTCCCTCCCCACTCTCCACGTTTCAGCCACAGTGGACAACCCTCCACTTCCAGAGCCCGTTATCCTGCCTCTCACACATTCACACGCTCGTTGCACCCAGGATGCCCTTCTCTCTCTTTCTCATCTAATAAGGACCCACGAATCCTCCAAGTCCAACTCCATGGCAACTCGAAATCCACGTCACAGTTGACTGTGCCCTCCTTGAAATACTGTCTTTTCTCCTGTAACTTCTACTCGCCCTTCCGGTTGGAGCTTGGGCATCACCTTTCCTGGAACATCTTCCTTGATGCTCCAAGGTGACCATTATAGCTCACGTTTCTCCCTCCAGATACTTGCTGATTTGTATGTCAGTGTTTATTCACCTACCTGTCTCCCCTCCCCTCAGAGTAAGCTCGGCGCAGATATCGGAACAAGCACTACCCACGGACCAGGCACAGAGCACATGCTCAACAAATATCTTTACCCGAGTGGAGAGATGGAGGAAAGAAGGGACTTGCGGGAGGAGGAAGGGGGGTTACGGCAGGATTGATGGATGGAGGCTGGCGGAAGGTGGGCACAGACCTGAGAACTGAATGGCAAAACCCTGCTTGCTGGTGAAGAAGTCGGTGCTGAACTGCAGAACGACCAAGCTGAAGGTGCTGTGCAGGTCCTTGGGCAGGGCCGGGCCGCTGAGCTCCTTCAGCAGAACCCCATTCTCCACAGGCCCATCCCAGATGCGCAACACGTCGTGCAGCTCCTCTGTGTCAAAGACCAGGAAGTGGAGTCTGAACGGAGAGAAGAAGCAGGTGGTCACTCGGGGCTCAGCCCCTTCTTTCCAGGGGCTTCCGGTCAGGCAAAGTCATACACCTAAGACAGACTTGCAGGAAGGAAGAGGATTCGAGAGAATTATCCTCTCAATTTCCATCCAGCCTGCTCCACCCATTGGAGGTCACTAGAAAATGGGAACAAGGGTGAGGGAGGGTAGATTTTGGGCATCCTGTTTATTATCGTGGAGTTTCCTGTTGCCACTGTAAAACCCCGCCCATCTCCTCAACTCTACACGGCAGTCCCCAGGCCTCACTCCTGAGCCCCTATCCCTATCATTCTAGCTGGACGGGGATGCTGAGAAGGCAGGATCTGGGGATAAAGGATAGAGGTAAAAAAACAAATACTCGGTCCAAAGCCCAGCAAGGTATTTTGTGGATATTGACAGACTGACTCTAAAGTTTCTATGGAGAGGCAAGAGATCTAGAAGAGCCAGCACAACACTGAAGAAGAACACATCTGGAGAACTGACACTACCTAATGTCAAGACTCACTATAAAGCTATAGTAATCAAGATAGTGTGATATCAGTGAAATAACACAAATAAATCAAAAGTCCAGAAATGGACTCATATTAATATAGTCAATTGATCTTTAACAAAGGAGCAAAGATAGTCTTTTCAACAAATGGTGCTGAAACTACTGGACATCCACATGCAGAAATGAATCTAGACACAGACTTTATACCCTTCACAAAAATTAACTCGAAACAGATCGCAGACCTAAATGTAAACGTAAAACTATAAAACTCCTAGAAGATCACATAAGGGAAAACTCAGATGCCCTTGGGTATAGTGATAACTTATTAGATACAATACCAAAGGTACAATCCATGAAGAAAACAGGTGATAAGCTGGACTTCATTAAAAAGAAACATTGCTGCTCTGCAAAAGATAACAAGATACCAAAATCTGAGGGTGCTCAAATTCCTCATACAGAATGGCCTGGTATCTGCAAAGAACACCCTCCTGTATGCTTTAAATAATTTTTAGATTACTTATAATACTTAATACAATGTTAATGCTATGTAAATAGTTGTAAATATAATGTAAATGCTATGTAGATAGTTGCCTGTGCATGGCCAATTCAAGTTTGCTCTTTGGAACTTTGTGGATTGTTTTCAAATATTTTCCATCTGAGGTAGGTTGAATCGGTGGATCCTGAACGTGCAGATATGGAGAGCCAATTCTACACAAAGAATTCTCAAAACTCAACAGTAAGAAAACAAATAACATGATTAAAAAATGGGCTAACATTTACCAGATACCTCACTAAAGAAGATATGCAAATGACACATAAGCATGTGAAAAGGCGTCCCACATCATATGTCATCGAGGAAATGCAAATGAAAAAAGCAGTAAGATACCAGTGTACACTCATTAGAATGGCTAGAATTCAGAACAGCACCAAATGCGGATGACGATGTGGAGCAACAGGGACTCTCATCACTGCTGGTGCGAACGCAAGATGGTCCAGCCACTTGCGAACACAGTTAGGCAGTTTCTCACAAAACTAAACACACTCTTACCATACGATCCAGAAACTGTGCTCGTCGGTATTTACCCAAAGGAGTTGAAAACTGATTTCCACGCAAAACCCTGCACACAGATGTTTATAGCTGCTTTACTCATAATTGCCAAAACTTGGAAGCAACCAGGATGTCCTTCAGTAGATGAATGGATAAATAAACTGTGGTACATCCAACAATGGAATATTATTCAGTGCTAAAAAGATATGAACTATCAAGCCTTGAAAAGACATAGAGGAACCTTAAATCCATATTACTAAGTGATAGAAGCCATTCTGAAAAGGCTACATACTGTATGATTCCAAGTATGTAACATTCTGAAAAAGGCAAAACTATGGAAATAGTAAAAAGGTCAGTGATTGCCAGAGGCTAGATCAGGGAGAGGGGATAAACTGGTAGAGCACACAGGATTTTTAGGGGAGTGGAAATACTCTTATGATACTGTAATAATGGATACATGTCATTCCACATTTGTTCAAACCTATAGAATATGGGCACGAAGAGCAAACCCTAATATAAACGATGGCTTCTTGGTGATAATGATGTGTCAATGAATGTAGATTCATCAGGTCTAACAAATGTACCAATCTGATGGGAGATGCTTATAATGGGGGAAGCTGTGCAGGTGTGGGGCAAGGGGGTGAATGGGAAATCTCTGTACTTTCAGCTTTGCTGTGAACGTAAGCCTGCTCTAAAAATTTAAGTCTTAAAAAAGGTGTGTGTGTGGGAAATAAAGGTCAGGGGTTATGGCAGGATCTTCGGGAAACTGGTCCAGCTGCAGTGGGGGCAAGGGTGAGCCTACACCTCCACTTCCCAGAGCAGAACTTGGATACCAGCCTGTCTCTCTGTCTCTCTCTCTCCTAATCAATTTTTTATTTCAGATTAATTTTAGGCTTACAGAAACGTTGCAAAGATAATACAGAGAATTCTTATAGACCCCTGACCACTTCTGCCATTGTCAATGCCTTCCATTTCCCTGGTACATTTGTCACAACTAAGAAACCAACATGGTACATTACTATGAACTCAACTCCCGTTGATTTGGATTTCACCAGTGTTTCCACTGATGCCCTTTTTCTGTTCCAGGATCCAATCCATTTATCACTATATCCTTTTAAAAATGTCTTTTAAAATTATAAAAATAAGATATGCTCAAGGCAGAAAAAGGCTAACAATATACAGATGTCCTGAATTTTTAAGAAGTCTCTCTCACACAAACCAATCTGTTCTCTAGAACTTTCCACTTGATATTAGGTTTGGTGCAAATACTTCCAGATTTTTTTCAATGTGCACACATACATTCCCCCCCGCCTCCGCCATGGGACTATATTTTACATAGTTTTATGTAACTTTCTTCACTTAATACTATATAATGGAGATATACATCTACTTCATTTTTTTCCTGTAGAAATGTACAGGAAATATTGCTATATTTCACTATTTCACATATGACTGCAAGGAACATTCCCATCTTTATGCAGTGTTTCACATTTATGTTAATATTTCAGTTGGCTTGTAGGAATACTTTGGTCGGGGGGACGGGTATACAATATATTTAAAGTTGTTGATAAATCCTGCTCAGTTATTCTCTTAAGTGATTGTGTCAATTTACATTCCCCCTGAACAGTATTCATATGACTGTTCTCTTTAAACTTCACCTTACCAACATCAGATATTACAATGTAAATATATTCTATATTAAAATACTTGCCCGTCTGCTAAACCGAAATGGAATCTCACTAGTGTTTTAAATTTAGATAATTCAGTAAGGTTGCGTATCTCTGCATATATTTATTGGTCATTTGTATATCTTCACATCCTTTACCCAGCTTGAGTTATTTGTCTTTTTAAATTCTGTTCACACATTATAATTTTTATTTATTATCTTTATATATTTTTATTTCTCTTTTACATATTTGTTGCTGACATTTTCTCCCAGCAGCTGGTATCTCTTTTTCCTTGAAATTTTGTTTATGGTGTCTTTTTTGGTATAGAAGTTACTCATTCTATGTAATCAAATGTTAATATTTTCCTTTAAGGATATTGGATGTCATGGTACGCTTGGGCAAACCCTCTTCTTCCTATATGATTAAAAAGCAAAGCTTTAGGGCTTCCCTGGTGGCGCAGTGGTTGAGAGTCCGCCTGCCGATGCAGGGGACACGGGTTCGTGCCCCGGTCTGGGAAGATCCCACATGCTGCGGAGTGGTTGGGCCCGTGAGCCATGGCCACTGAGCCTGCGTGTCTGGAGCCTGTGCTCCGCAATGGAAGAGGCCACTACAGTGAGAGGCCCGCGTACCGCAAAAAAAAAAAAAAAAAAAAAGCAAAACTTTAATATTTTCTCAGCAGTTGTGTAGTTTCATTTGTTGGGTTTATTGGTTCATTATTTTTTCCAAATGGACCCTCAATTATCCCGCCACCTACCTAAAGTAGCCTCTTCCATGTTCTATCAAAATGCTCTGCTTCTTTCTTCCTTAGCATTTATTACAGTCTATACTTTATTTATTTGTTTACTACTCCTCTCCCCAGCTAGAACATGACTTTCATGAGCATGGGGGCAGGTCCTCTTCACTCTGGTAGCCCCACTGCCTGGGCCATGCCTGACCCTTCTCATAGAGCTCATAAGTACCTGAATGAAGATGCCTGTGCCTGGATAACCCAGGCTCTGTCTCTCAACGGGTCTGAAACCTCGGCCATGGGTCTGAGTCTAGACTCTCCTCTGTTCCAGGGCTTCCTCCTTTGCCGTGACGGGATTCTAAATACTTGTGGTACCAGGAGCTCAGCTACTCGGCTGATTTCAGTTTTCAGTCTCATATTTTGATATTCTTACAGGGCAAGCTCCCCTTCGTATTTTCCCCCAAAATTTCTTAGCTAATTTCCCAAATTTATCCTTTCAAATTCCTCCAAATCCCGTGGATACTATGATTGAAATTGCACACTTATTTATTTATTTTAAATTTATTTATTTATTTATTTATGGCTGCGTTGGGTCTTTGTTGCTTTGTGCGGGCTTTCTCCAGTTGCGGAGAGCGGGGGTTACTCTTTGTTGTGGTGCGCGGGCTTTTCATTGCAGTGGCTTCTTTTATAGCAGAGCACGGGCTCTAGGCGTGTGGGCTTCAGTAGTTGTAGTTTTCAGGCTCTAGAGCGCAGGCTCAGTAGTTGTGGCGCATAGGTTTAGTTGCTCCGCAGCATGTGGGATCTTCCCGGACCAGGGCTCGAACCCGTGTCCCCTACATTGGCAGGCGGATTCTTAACCACTGCACCACCAGGGAAGCCCTGCACACACTTACTGATTGATTCGGGCAAATTGATATCTTTACGTTACTTATTTTCCCCAGCCAGGAACACTGTAGATGTTGTAACTTATTTAGGGGTTAGTTTAGGTACTTTGGTAAAGTTTTATGGTTTTCCTCTTTGCATTTTTCCTCTTAAATTCAATTTTTGGCTTTTAGCTCCATTGTGAGTGGGATTTAATTATTAGTTACATATTTATTGTTGGATATATATATGTATATGTGTGTGTGTGCATGTATTTCTTATTTTCAGTCACTAGTTAAGTTCTAACAGGCTTCAAGTTAAGCTCTTGGATTTCCTAGGTAGACCCTTTTATAGATACAGGTGGAGCTTCCTCAGTACCAGAGCTGTGTGGGTTTCCTCAATGGTTGTATTCTCATCCCCCTGGCAGGGCCTCTCCTCCAGGGACTTCTGATGAGTGAAAACAGGCTTCTCTTCAAGGCGTTTAGGAGGGAACAGACTGGGGCCCTACACGTGGTTGGAAGGGGAGAAGGAGCTCCGCAGGAAAAGTGGAGCAAACAAGCATCCTCCCTGCTGTGCTAAGCTGCCCCTGGCTTCTCTGCTTCCTCCATGGTCCGTGAGGCACTGGGAAATCGGCAGCCTCCTGCAGGCGCAGACCAAGCGGTAGCTGTGTGGTGCTGCCGGATGTGCTCTCAGGGAAGAGAGGTTCTCGTGGGCCAGGCTTGTCAGGGAAGGCAGGAGGAGATGAGGCTAGAAGTTTGGGTGGCGTGAAAGGGAGCGTGTTTTCTTTTTTCTTTTTTTTTCTTTTTTTTTGCAGTACGCAGGCCTCTCACTGTTGTGGCCTCTCCCGTTGCGGAGCACAGGCTCCGGACGCGCAGGCTCAGCGGCCATGGCTTACGGGCCCAGCCGCTCCGCGGCATGTGGGATCTTCCCGGACTGGGGCACGAACCCGTGTCCCCTGCATCGGCAGGCGGACTCTCAACCACTGCGCCACCAGGGAAGCCCAGAGGGTGCTTTGTTTGGATGTACTAACACAAGACAAGACCCAGAGGCAGGGGAGAGGTTAAGGTACCTGGGAAGACAGGCGATGCCCACACTGGAGTTCAGGTGGCATGAGTATGTCATGGGGACAGAGCTGGATTGAGAGAGGGACATCAGTATTTGCTAGCAGAGTTGGGGTTTTATCCTCTTCTGGTTAGAGACCGACTGAGGTCCCTGAGGGTGAATAATGGAATGGATGAGTGAGTGAATTGAAGAATGAACAAATGAAATCCCAGAAGGACCAGACCGATGGGAAGTGTGAAAAGAGAATATGTACACTAGGTAGAAATGAAAGAAAACATATTTATACAACCCCTGTGTACAAGGCAATTTCACCTTATCCCATTTAGTCCTCACAAGCAACTTTATTTTGTAGGTAGCACCATTCCCCTCTTTAAAAATGAGAATACTGAGGCTCAGAGAGGTTAAGTAACTTGCTCAAGGTCAAGGGCTGGTCAGAGAGCGACACAGAATTACATTATATAATTCCAGTCCAGGTCAGACTTTGGCGCTTCCTCTCTCTCCCCTGACAACACTGCCTGCACCTCCAGAAGGAAGAGGCTGTGGCCGAGAGCCAGGCCTGCTCCAGAGAGGCCCCATCAGTAATCAATAGTTTGCATGTCAATCATACACAAGGTTAAAGGGCTGAGATTTAAGACCCTTAATTAAAAGTGCCAATTCACTGCATTCAGCTTAACTGATCTGTTAGTCAGACAAAGTCAAAGGCTTGGCATTGATGAGGTCAACTGAGGTGGGAGGACGAGGCCGGAGGAGGGAGCCTGAGGTCCTGTGCATGCAGAAACCATGCAGCTTGGCAGTGGAAAGGAGAGAAGCTGAAGTTCCGGACCTCTTACTGCCTTCGTTTATGTAAATGCCTTCTGTGTGCTAGGTGCTGGGAGATAATGGCGAAGATGACAGACAGGGTGTCATTTTCCAGCTGTTTCTGGAGACGGGCAATACTCCTGCACACACAACCCCATCAGAAGCCTACCAGCTGTGGGCAAATGCGATGAAGGAAACGGCAGAGCGCTGAGATGGAGCCGCTGGGTTATACAGACGGGCCAGGAAGGCCTCTCCACGGAGGCGACATGTAAGGAAGAGGAGAGGCTTAGAGGGAGCCAGGCACCAGGGCAGGGCAAGAGGTGGGAGGACGTTTTCTGTGGATAAAGGGCAGCATGAGCAAAGGCCCCGAGAGGGAAGCAGCTCGGAGCATCAGAGCAACAGAAAGGCCACTGAGGCTGTCCCTGGGCCAAGAGAGGTAGGCAGAGGCCAGGTCTCGTGGGGCCCGGTGGGTCGGGGAAAATTTTGGATTTTATTCTATGGGCTAAGGGACGTCACTGAAGGATTTTAAGCTGAGGCTTACAAGATCCAATTTTCATTTGAAGATCACTCCTGCTGCCCGGATAAGAACAGCCTGGCAAGGGCAACGTCGGATGCAGGGAAATTAGCTAGGGGGCTACTACAGGTGCTAGTGACCTCTTTCATGATAAATCCTTGATGCTAGCCAGTGAAGCTTTGCCAATCCGACCACGTGGATTAAGAGTCTTACTGAAGACGTTTTTCATCCCATAGAAATCAAAGTCTATAAAATGCTAATTAGAGGTTCTCATTGATAGGGATAACTCTGGGCCCAAGCAGACATTTGGGTTTGCCTGAGCAGCTCCCCTGCAGGTGACCATCCGGTCTCCTTCTGGCTTTTGAAATACTGAAAACCATTTGAGGATCCTGCGCCCAGCATGCTGTGAGAAGGTGATCCTTCGTCTTGACGCCTCACCCGTTTGCGCTCTTGTTTCTCTGGGCCACAGACACAACGATAGCCCCGGAAGAGGGAGGGGGCCTGATGTGCATCGCACTCTGTGCTGAGAGCTGCCGGAACGTGGAAGGCTGTGTCTTTGCCCTGGGGGCTGCTGCTGCTTATTGAAAGAGACCCACACAACACAGTAATACGTGCAGGAGGTGCTGAACGCGTGGGATAAATAAAGCGCTATCGAAATAACTGGACGAAGAAGAGAACTAATCATTTGTTGGAAATCTACGTGCCAAGTGCTTCATGTATATTGTCTAATATCCTCATAACAAGCCTGTAAGTTGGAGCCTATTTTTGCCATCTTGCTGATGTGGAAACTGAAGTCCCGGGGGTTAATTGGGGAGACTTGCTGAGGGTGAGGGGGGGGGGCGTCAAACAGCTTGTCAGGATCAGAGGGTGTATTCAAACCACGTCTGTCTGGGACCAAAGGCCTTTCTTTTACATAGTCATCTTCTTCTAATTGAGAGAGGCAAGGAAAACTTCAAGGAGGAGATGTCTTTGAAGCAGGTTTGGAGAAATAAAAGCGAAGCACAAGGAAAGTGAGAGAGGAAGGTGACTGCAAGAGAGAGAGCAGGGGCTTCCCTGGTGGTGCCGTGGTTGAGAATCTGCCTGCTAATGCAGGGGACACAGGTTCGAGCCCTGGTCTGGGAGGATCCCACATGCCACGGATCGACTAAGCCCGTGCGCCACAACTACTGAGCCTGCGCGTCTGGAGACTGTGCTCCGCAACAAGAGAAGCCGCCACAATGAGAGGCCCGCGCACCGCGATGAAGAGTGGCCCCCGCTCGCCACAACTAGAGAAAGCCCTCGCACAGAAACGAAGACCCAACACAGCAAAAATAAATAAATTAATTAATAAACTCCTACCCCCAACAACTTCTTTAAAAAAAAAAAAAAAGAGAGAGAGAGAACAGCATTACAGAGGCACACAGAGTGTGCACCCAAACTCCCCCTCACCTTTTCAATCCACCTTTCCCACCAGGGCCAGCTGACCTTTCTGAACCACGTATCTGACCAGTCATTCCCTTTTCCCTACAGAATAAAGTCAGGCTTCCTAGGGGACGCTCCAAGCCCTCCACGAATAGCCCCAACTGCCTCCTCTTCCTCTCACTCTTTACCCATTTTCTTCTCTTTCTCTGGCTTCAGGGACTTCCCTCTGCCTGGATGTTTCCAACCCCTACACGTGCCCTCACACCACCTGTAGTGGCCTCAATGGTCTCCCCCAAGAGATACGTTCAAGTCCTTACACTCGGTCCCCGTGAATGTAACCCTTACTTGGAAATAGGGTCTTTGTAGATGTCATCAAGTTAAGATAAGGACGTACTGGAGTGGGGTGGGTCCTGAGTCCAATGACTGATGTCTTTCTAAGAGAAAGGAAAGGGAGATTTGGATGCAGAGGCACCGTGGAGACGCAGGGAAGGGGACCGTGTGAAGATGGAGGCAGAGACTGGAGTGATGCACCCACAAGCCAAGGAAGGCCAAGGAGTGCTGGCAACTCCCAGAAGCTGGGAAATGAAGCTGATTCTTCCCTAGAGCCTTCAGAGGGAGCGTGACCCTACTCGCTCCCCGATTTTGGACTTCTAGGCTCTAGAAGTGTGAGAAAATAAATTTTTGTTAAGTCATTCGGTTTGTTACAGCAGCCCTAGTAAACTCATACACCACCTGAATACCATGTCCCAGTAGATCCCCACCTCCAGTTGGTAAGCTTTTCCATGGGCTTTTCCATGCCCTCCCCATGGCCCCAATCTCGTGAGATGCTCCTCTGTGTGCTCTGTGTATCAGAGTCGTCCATTGAATAACCTGTCTCACTGAGTTCCTTAACTGTTGTGTTTGTGTCTCCTTCGTGTTTGTATCTTTGGTACCCAGCGCCAGGCCTGACCCACACTAAGCTCCCGGTTTGGTTGAGCTGATGAGTACGTGAATGGCTCATCGGCTTTCGGGGACGCCCATAGTTCAGTCCGTGCCGTGTGTGCCACTTGGTGACGGGCAACTTAAATCCTATGTGCTAAGGAAGATACTTCCTATTTCACTGGAGGTTCTGACATCTCTCTTTACTGCCCACATCCCGCCCCTTGAATCTATGTCTTTGGCATCCTATCGCCACCATAGAGATAGGACCTAGCTGCACAGACCCTGGGCCAGAGATGGCTGCCTAGTTTAAAGCCAGAAGACAGGGGGATGCTGCAGCCATGGTCTCACACTCTCCAAATACAGCTCTACAAGTCTTCTGACCAATATTCACACATCCAATCAATGAATAGTAGGCAGTGGGTGCAGATATCACACCAGTCACTGGTGATACAGACAAGAACATGGCTTGTTTCTGCCCCTAGCTGTGGTGTGATAAGTACTATGGTACAGATACGCACAGAGAAGGTCCCACCTCAGGCCAAGGGGTGAGGCAAGGTCCCCAGAGGAGAGAACAACTAAGCTGAGTCTTAAGAGGTGAACAGGATTTTCCAGATGAAGGGGGTGGCGAGGAGTGTGAGAAGGAAGGGGAATGCCGGGCAGAGAAAAGAGGTTGTGCAAAGACACGGATGGGATGGAGAGACGGGCACCCCCAGGACAGTACAGGTTCTTCAGGAGGACGAGAGCATGGGTGCAGGTGGGTGAGACCTGAAGCCATGTGTTTGGACAAGCCCACCCAATGAGTATCAGTGTGGGCAGCACACAGAGAAGGGTGTCCTGGAGATCCATGGCATTAAGGATGAGCAGGGGAAGGAGACTAAGAATGAGGAGTGGAGGAGGTAGAAGGTAAACCAGAAAAAGGTGCAGCCCAAGGAGTCAAGAGAGGAGAGGGGCTTCCCTGGTGGCGCAGTGGTTAAGAGTCTGCCTGCCAATGCAGGGGAGACGGGTTCGAGCCCTGGTCCTGGAAGATCCCATGTGCCGCGGAGCAGCTAAGTCCATGCGCCACAACCACTGAGCCCGCATGCCACAACTACTGAAGCCCACGCGCCTAAAGCCCATGCTCCACAACGAGAAGCGACCGCAATGAGAAGCCCATGCACTGCAACGAAGAGTAGCCCCCCGCTCGCCCCAACTAGAGAGAAAGCAACAAAGATTCAACGCAGCCAAAAATAAATAAATAAATAAAAAAGAGAGAGAAGAGAGACTCAGCAGGGCAATGATGTCCAACTGTGGAAGAAGGCAAGGCAGGCATGGCCTCTTCGGTCCTTTCCATGGTGCTGGGTCAGGCTGGGGGCAGAGATGGGGGAGCCCCGTTTCCAAAAAGGAGGGGCCTTGAGTTGGTCTCAGTGTCCTAAATCTGCCTGGGGTACAGCCTGGGCTTTCACTACTGACAAGTATGCCAGCTCAGCTAATGAGCCCCGCTGGTCTCTGGTCCTCTTTCCCATTCCCCTGGGGGCTGCCCGGAACCTCTGCTTGCTCTCTCTGGAGCTGGGTCTTCATGTCAGATTGGCTGCCACTCCCTTTAACTGCAGGGCACCGCGACCGTGGGGCCATCCCTGTTCCGGGATCTCTGTACACCTTTTCATCATGGTGTTTCCACAGAGTCCCACCTTCCACCACAATGTCCCAACAGCAGCTCCCCAGGTGAGGGAGCCCTCACCTGGCCCTCACTCCCTTACCTCTGCCCACCAGCCCACCACTAAGAGTCCCCCCAGGCTTTGCGGTTAAGGTTCATGACACTCAGCTTCAACCACAGGAAGAGATTTACTGCCAGAACTTCCATCTAAAAGCTAGGAGAGCATCAAATTGTCATTGTAGGGGGCTGCACCCCTTAAGTGCTGTCCATAGACAAACTCGAGTCTGGGACTATGGTTTTCAGCTCTCACTCTGAAGGAAACTTTAACACATCGGGTGTTTCTCGGGTACTGCCCACTTCCACACTTAGAAGTGGTTCATCTGTATCTGTCACACATTAGAAAAATGCAAAAACTAGAAAGGAAAAAAATCACAGCATCTTTATATGTTGATTTCACTTGCCTTCTGACTGGGCCCGAGAATATGAAAAGGCTTTGGGTGCTTCGAAGCAACTGTCACCACTGCGTGAACACATGGCTACTGCACCGGGAAGAGTGTTAACAGCGGATCTTTACATCAGGGGAAAATGGCATGTGAACCAACAGCTGCTGTAGCAGGGGGAGGGGTCAGAAATCACTCCTGTCCCCAAGTGAGAACGCAGCTTAAATTATCCTCAGTGACTTTGGAAATGACAATAAGAAAATAATACTTGCTTCACAAAATGCCCCCCTCTGAGCCACGGTGCAGCAAACCAACAATTAAACCATGATTATAATAGCAGACAATAATAATTAAAGCATTGTGTCATCCAAAGAGCAAAAACTGAGAAGACAGACCAAAGCTCAAAGCAAGTATTGGTGTCTAGAGCAAAAATAGAGGGTGTCCTTTCCTGGTGCCAGCTGGTATTGGGAAGACAGAAAGATTCTTCTTGTGTTATTTTCCTAAGTGAAAGAATAAACCTGGGCTTCAGTCACTGAAGAAGCTGCAGTGACTGGTGTTCTGGGAGGCTGGGCAGTGTACAGATGCAGCACTGAAGCTACTGCCCTGTGTTTCACTCTTCCTTGCCGAGTAACCTTGCACCACTTGTTTTCTCATTACCATCGCCCTGTAAATGAAGGCTCTGTGACTGCCTATTGTTCACCAGAACCTGCCCTGCAGGTGTCAGGGACTCTGTGAGGGGCAGAGGTGTTTTTATCCTTTTTGGAAGAAATGTTTTCCATGAAATGAAGCTCTGCCTCCCGAAGAGGCTATTTAACAAAATGGCTACAGGGTCAAAGACTTGGGTTCAAATACTCATTCTTGATAACTGAGTGACCTGAAAGAGCCTCAGTTTACTCTTCTGTAGAATGGCAGTAACATCATCTGTCCAGCAGTGTGGCCAAGAGGATTACTGTAAATGCAATCACATATAAAGTACCTAGCACTGAGCCTGACACATAATATCAAATCAAAAGATGGTCAAATCACCTAAAACAAATTACAGTTTAGTTCTATTTTTTTACAGTAAGTCCCCTACATATGCACCTTCAAGTTGTGAACTTTCAAAGATGTGAATGTGCATTTGTGTGTCCAGTCACATTAGTTCACGTGTCTGGTGTACATTGTCACGTGCGTGCATCCACTACAAGTGGTTGTGCTATTGTGTACTTTACTGTACAACACTGTATAGAGTACAGTAGTACAGTACCATCTCCCACCTCCTCTCCCTCCTCTGGTCAGTAACTCTTGCCTGTTTACTCGATGCCAGCCCCTGGATGCCAGCTGTTGTACTGTACTACTGTACTTTTCAAGGCACTGTACTGTAAGATTAAAAATGTTTTCTTTATTTTTTGTGTTTGTTTTTTATGTATTATTTGTGTGAAAAGTATTATAAACCTACTACAGTACAGTACTCTATAGCCGATTGTGTTAGTTGGGTACCTAGGCTAACTTTGCTGGACTGACGAACAATGGGACTTAACGAATGAGCTCTGAGAACGGAACTTGTTTATATGTAGAAGACTTAACTGTATTTGTTTTACTCCATTAAGAGAGATACATTAAAGTCTCCTATGGCTGTCAAGTTCTTCTTGTTTTTCCGACAGATTTTGCTTTAAGTTTTCTTGTTAGGTTATTTGGTGCATAAAGATTCATGACTGTTGACACACTTGTGGACTAAGCATTTAATCATTAATAAATAATTCCCTCTGTCCCTTTTAATATGTATATATATATTTTAACCTTGAATTTTACCTTTATTTAGAAAAGCAGGGGGGAATCGGGAAGATGGCGGGGGGGGGGGAGTCGGGAAGATGGCGGAAGAGTAAGACACGGAGATCACCTTCCTCCCCACATATACACCAGAAATACATCTACACGTGGAACAACTCCTACAGAACACCTACTGAACGCTGGCAGAAGACCTCAGACCTCCCAAAAGACAAGAAACTCCCCACGTACCTGGGTAGGGCAAAAGAAAAAAGAATAAACAGAGACAAAAGAATAGGGACGGGACCTGCACCAGTGGCAGGGAGCTGGGAAGGAGGAAAGGTTTCCACACACTAGGAAGCCCCTTCGTGGGCGGAGACTGCAGGTGGCGGAGTGGGGAGCTTCGGAGCCGCGGTGGAGAACGCACCCACTGGGGTGCGGAAGGCAAAGCAGAGAGATTCCTGCACAGAGGATCCATGCCGACCGGCACTCACCAGCCCCGAGAGGCTTGTCGGCTCATCCGCCGGGGCGGGCGAGGTGGGAGCTGAGGCTCGGGCTTCAGTCTGAGCGCAGGGAGAGGACTGGGGTTGGCGGCGTGAACACAGCCTGCAGGGGGTTAGTGCACCACGGCAAGCCGGGAGGGAGTCCGGGGAAAAGTCTGGACCTGCCGAAGAGGCAAGAGACTTTTTCTTCTCTCTTCGTTTCCTGGTGCGCGAGGAGAGGGTATTAAGAGCGCTGCTTAAAGGAGCTCCAGAGACGGGTGCAAGCCGCGGCTAAAAGCGCGGACCCCAGAGACGGGCATGAAATGCTAAGGCTGCTGCTGCCACCACCAAGAAGCCTGAGTGCGAGCACAGGTCACTATCCACACCCCCCTTCCGGGGAGCCAGTGCAGCCCGCCACTGCCACGGTCCCGGGATCCAGGGACAACTTCCCCAGGAGAACGCACGGCGCGCCTCAGGCTGGTGCAACGTCACGCTGGCCTCTGCCGCCGCAGGCTCGCCCTGCATCCGTACCCCTACCTCCCCCTGGCCTGAGTGAGCCAGAGTCCCCGAAGCAGCTGCTCCTTTAACCCCGTCCTGTCTGAGCGAAGAACAGATGCCCTCCGGCGACCTACATGCAGAGGT
Source organism: Tursiops truncatus (assembly GCF_011762595.2). Taxonomy (NCBI): domain Eukaryota; kingdom Metazoa; phylum Chordata; class Mammalia; order Artiodactyla; family Delphinidae; genus Tursiops; species Tursiops truncatus. The sequence continues at coordinate 157,320,512 of NC_047034.1, read as the reverse complement.
GGGGCCAAATCCAAAGCTGAGCCCCTGTGAGCTGTGTGAACAAAGAAGAGAAAGGGAAATCTCTCCCAGCAGCCTCAGAAGCAGCGGATTAAAGCTCCACAATCAACTTGATGTACACTGCATCTGTGGAATACGTGAATAGACAATGAATCATCCCAAATTGAGGAGGTGGACTTTGAGAGCAAGATTATTTTTTTCCCCTTTTCCTCTTTTTGTGAGTGTGTATGTGTATGCTTCTGTGTGAGATTTTGTCTATATAGCTTTGCTTTCACCATTTATCCTAGGGTTCTATCCGTCATTTATTTTTTTCTTAAAAAAAATTTTTTTTCTTAATAATTATTTTTTATTTTAATAATTTAATTTTATCTTACTTTATTTTCTTTTATCCTCCTTTCTTTCTTTCTTTCTTTCCCTTCCTTCCTTCCCCTCCCTCCCTCCCTCTCTCTCTCTCTCTCTCTTTCTTTCTTCTCCCTTTTATTCTGAGCTGTGTGGATGTGCCTCTGAGGTGGGAGAGCCAAATTCAGGACACTGGTCCACAAGAGACCTCCCAGCTCCACATAATATCAAATAGCGAAAATCTCCCAAAGATCTCCGTCTCAACACCAGCACCCAGCTTCACTCAACGACCAGCAAGCTACAGTGCTGGACATCCTATGCCAAACAACTAGCAAGACAGGAACACAACCCCACCCATTAGCAGAGAGGCTGCCTAAAATCATAATAAGGCCACAGACACCCCAAAACACACCACCAGACATGGACCTGCCCACCAGAAAGACAAGATCCAGCCTCATCCACCAGAACACAGGCACTAGTCCCCTCCACCAGGAAGCCTACACAACCCACTGAACCAACTTTAGTCATTGGGGACAGACACGGGAGCTACAAACCTGCAGCCTGCAAAAAGGAGACCCCAAACACAGTAAGATAAGCAAAATGAGAAGATAGAAAAACATACAGCAGATGAAGGAGCAAGATAAAAACCCACCAGACCTAACAAATGAAGAGGAAATAGGCAGTCTACCTGAAAAAGAATTCAGAATAATGATAATAAAGATGATCCAAAATCTTGGAAATAGAATAGAGAAAATGCAAGAAACATTTAACAAGGACCTAGAAGAACTAAAGATGAAACAAGCAATGATGAACAACACAATAAATGAGATTAAAAATACTCTAGATGGGATCAATAGCAGAATAACTGAGGCAGAAGAATGGATAAGTGACCTGGAAGATAAAATAGTGGAAATAACTGCAGCAGAGCAGAATAAAGAAAAAAGAATGAAAAGAACTGAGGACAGCCTCAGAGACCTCTGGGACAACATTAAATGCACCAACATTCGAATTATAGGGGTTCCAGAAGAAGAAGAGAAAAAGAAAGGGACTGAGAAAATATCTGAAGAGATTATAGTTGAAAACTTCCCTAATATGGGAAAGGAAATAGTTAATCAAGTCCAGGAAGCACAGAGACTCCCATACAGGATAAATCCAAGGAGAAACACACCAAGACACATATTAATCAAGCTGTCAAAAGTTAAATACAAAGAAATCATATTAAAAGTGGCAAGGGAAAAACTACAAATAACACACAAGGGAATTCCCATAAGGTTAACAGCTGATCTTTCAGCAGAAACTCTGCAAGCCAGAAGGCACTGGTAGGACATATTTAAAGTGATGAAGGAGAAAAACCTACAACCAAGATTATCCTACACAGCAAGGATCTCATTCAGATTTGATGGAGAAATTAAAAGCTTTACAGACAAGCAAAAGCTGAGAGAGTTCAGCACCACCAAACCAGCTTTACAACAAATGCTAAAGAACCTTCTCTAGGCAAGAAACACAAGAGAAGGAAAAGACCTACAATAACAAACCCAAAACAATTAAGAAAGTGGGAATAGGAACATACATATCGATAATTATCTTAAATGTAAATGGATTAAATGCTCCCACCAAAAGACAAAGACTGGCTGAATGGATACAAAAACAAGACCCATATATATGCTGTCTACAAGAGACCCACTTCAGACCTAGAGACACATACAGGCTGAAAGTGAGGGGACGGCAAAAGATATTCCATGCAAATGGAAACCAAAAGAAAGCTGAAGTAGCAATTCTCATATCAGACAAAATAGACTTTAAAATAAAGACTTTTACAAGAGACAAAGAAGGACACTACATAATGATCAAGGGATTGATCCAAGAAGAAGACATAAAAATTGTAAATATTTATGCACCCAACATAGAGGCACCAAAATACATAAGGCAAATACTAACAGCCATAAAAGGGGAAATCAACAGTAACACATTCATAGTAGGGGACTTTAACACCCCACTTTCAACAATGGACAGATCATCCAAAATGAAAATAAATAAGGAAACACAGGCTTTAAATGATACATTAAACAAGATGGACTTAATTGATATTTATAGGATATTCCATCCAAAAACAACAGAATACACATTTTTCTCAAGTGCTCATGGAACATTCTCCAGGATAGATCATATCTTGGATCACAAATCAAGCCTTGGTAAATTTAAGAAAATTGAAGTTGTATCAAGTATCTTTTCTGACCATAATGCTATGAGACTAGATATCAATTACAGGAAAAGATCTGTAAAAAATACAAACACATGGAGGCTAAACAATACACTATTTAATAACGAATTAATCACTGAAGAAATCAAAGAAGAAATAAAAAAATACCTAGAAACAAATGACAATGGAGACACGATGACCCAAAACCTATGGGATGCAGCAAAAGCAGTTCTAAGAGGGAAGTTTATACCAATACAATCCTACCTTAAGAAACAGGAAACATCTCGAATAAACAACTTAACCTTGCACCTAAAGCAATTAGAGAAAGAAGAAAAAAAAACCCCAAAGTTAGCAGAAGAAAGAAAACATAGAGATCAGATCAGAAATAAATGAAAAAGGAATGAAGGGAACGAGGGCAAAGGTCAATAAAACTAAAAGCTGGTTCTTTGAGATGATAAACAAAATTGATAAACCATTAGCCAGACTCATCAAGAAAAAAAAGGGAGAAGACTCAAATCAATAGAATTAGATATAAAAAAGGAGAAGTAACAATTGACACTGCAGAAATACAAAAGATCATGACAGATTACTACAAGCAACTCTATGCCAATAAAATGGACAACCTGGAAGAAATGGACAAATTCTTAGAAAAGTAAAACCTGCCAAGACTGAATCAGGAAGAAATAGAAAATATGAACAGACAAATCACAAGCACTGAAATTGAAACTGTGATTAAAAATCTTCCAACAAACAAAAGCGCAGGACCAGATAGCTTCACAGGCGAATTCTAGCAAACATTTAGAGAAGAGCTAACACCTATTCTTCTCAAACTCTTGCAAAATACAGCAGAGGGAGGAACACACCCAAACTCATTCTACAAGGCCACCATCACCCTGATACCAAAACCAGACAAGGATGTCACAAAGAAAGAAAACTATAGGCCAATATCACTGATGAACATAGATGCAAAAATCCTCAACAAAATACTAGCAAACAGAATCCAACAGCACATTAAAAGGATCATACACCATGAACAAGTTGGGTTTATTCCGGAAATGCAAGGATTCTTCAATATATGCAAATCAATCAATGTGATACACCATACTAACAAATTGAAGGAGAAAAACCATATGATCATCTCAATAAATGCAGAGAAAGCTTTCGACAAAATTCAACACCCTTTTATGATAAAAACCCTGCAGAAAGTAGGCATACAGGGAACTTTCCTCAACATAATAAAGGCCATATATGACAAACCCACAGCCAACATTGTCCTCAATGGTGAAAAAATGAAAGCATTTCCACTAAGATCAGGAAAAAGACAAGGTTGCCCACTCTCACCACTCTTTTTCAACATAGTTTTGGAAATTTTAGCCACAGCAATCAGAGAAGAAAAGGAAATAAAAGGAATCCAAATTGGAGAAAAAGAAATAAAGCTGTCACTGTTTGCAGATGACATGATACTATACATAGAGAATCCTAAAGATGCTACCAGAAAACGACGACAGCTAATCAATGAATTTGGTAAAGTAGCAGGATACAAAATTAATGCACAGAAATCTCTGGCATTCCTATACACTAATGATGAAAAACCTGAAAGTGAAATCAAGAAAACACTCCCATTTACCATTGCAACAGAAAAAATAAAATATCTAGGAATAAACCTACTTAAGGAGACAAAAGACCTGTATACAGAAAATTATAAGACACTGATGAAAGAAATTAAAGATGATACAAATAGATGGAGAGATATACCATGTTCTTGGATTGGAAGAATCAACATTGTGAAAATGACTCTACTACCCAAAGCAATCTACAGATTCAATGCAATCCCTATCAAACGACCAGTGGCATTTTTCACAGAACTAGAACAAAAAATTTCACAATTTGTATGGAAACACAAAGACCCTGAATAGCCAAAGCAATCTTGAGAACGAAAGACGGAGCTGGAGGAATCAGGCTCTCAGACTTCAGACTATACTACAAAGCTACAGTAATCAAGACAGTATGGTACTGGCACAGAAACAGAAATATAGATCAATGGAACAGGATAGAAAGCCCAGAGATAAACCCACGCACATATGATCACCTTGTCTTTGATAAAGGAGGTAGGAATGTACAGTGGAGAAAGGACAGCCTCTTCAATTAGTGGTGCTAGGATAACTGGACCGGTACATGTTAAAGTATGAGATTAGTTCACTCCCTAACACCATACACAAAAATAAACTCAAAATGGATTAAAGACCTAAATGTAAGGCCAGAAACTACCAAACTCTTAGAGGAAAACATAGGCAGAACACTCTATGACATAAATCCCAGCAAGATCCTTTTTGACCCACCGCCCAGAGAAATGGAAATAAAAACAAAACTAAACAAATGGGACCTAATGAAACTTCAAAGCTTTTGCACAGCAAAGGAAACCATAAACAAGACCAAAAGACAACTCTCAGAATGGGAGAAAATATTTGCAAATGAAGCAACTGACAAAGGATTAATCTCCAAAATTTAGAAGCAGCTCATGCAGCTCAATAACAAAACAACAAACAACCCAATCCAAAAATGGGCAGAAGACCTAAATAGACATTTCTCCAAAGAAGATATACAGACTGACAACAAACACATGAAAGAATGCTCAACATCATTAATCATTAGAGAAATGAAAATCAAAACTACAATGAGATATCATCTCACACCGGTCAGAATGGCCATCATCAAAAAATCTAGAAACAATAAATGCCAGAGAGGGTGTGGAGAAAAGGAAACACTCTTGCACTGCTGGTGGGAATGTGAATTGGTACAGCCACTACGGAGAACAGTATGGAGGTTCCTGAAAAAACTACAAATAGAACTACCATATGACCCAGCAATCCCACTACTGGGCATATACCCTGAGAAAACCATAATTCAAAGAGTCATGTACCAAAATGTTCATTGCAGCTCTATTTACAATAGCCAGGAGATGGAAACAACCTAAGTGTCCATCATCAGATGAATGGATAAAGAAGATGTGGCACATATATACAGTGGAATATTACTCAGCCATAAAAAGAAATGAAATTGAGCTATTTGTAATGAGGTGATGGACCTAGAGTTTGTCATACAGAGTGAAGTAAGTCAGAAAGAGAAAGAGAAATTCCATATGCTAACACATATATATGGAATTTAAGAAAATAAATGTCATGAAGAACCTAGGGGTAAGACAGGAATAAAGACACAGACCTACTAGAGAATGGACTTGAGGATATGGGGAGGGGTAAGGGTGAGCTGTGACAAAGCGAGAGAGAGGCATGGACATATATACACTACCAAACGTAAGATAGAGAGCTAATGGGAAGCAGCCGCATAGCACGGGAGATCAGCTCCATGCTTTGTGACCACCTAGAGGGGTGGGATAGGGAGGGTGGGAGGGAGCGAGACGCAAGAGGGAAGAGATATGGGAACACATGTATATGTATAACTGATTCACTTTGTTATAAAGCAGAAACTAGCACACCATCGTAAAGCAATTATACTCCAATAAAGATGTAAAACAAAAAAAAAAAAAAAAAAAAGAAAAGCAATATTGTGACCCCTGTTTTTATTTATATATGTTCTCATGCTATTCCTTTGTGTCAACTTTTTAATATTCTATTGTTCTTAGCAGCATATTTTTTTTCCTTTACCGAACTTGAGACTCTTTTGCTTGCAATATGGAAATTTAACTTGTGTGCACCAGCTCATATCTCCTTACAGCTCCCTCCCTACCCACAGGTTGGTCAGTGAAAGCTCCACACGTAACAGTAGAGTCCTCCTTTTCCTGTGTGCCCTCATCTCGGGGCCTCCCGCTGGGATGCTCACACATCATTCTGCCCACTCCTTTTGCAGACTCTTAGCTCAGCATTTTAGTCTTGCACTCTGCTCTCCCACTTGACCTTAGTTCTTGGCTGATCCCTCAATCCTCCCCCAGCCATCCTGAGCTCCTGCAACCCTGGCTTGCTCCAGGGACCACCTCTTCTCCTCTTATTTTCTTCTACCTTGCACTGTGGAGTGGCCAGACAAAAGTGAATTTATACTCATTTCAGAATTGATACGTTTGTTCTTGAAGCAGCGATGATGTTATGTGTTCACAAACTCTTGTTTCTTCTTCCACCTAGGCACAACCTCCCTTATAATTAGGTGAGCTGGGAAATGTGTTCTGGTCAGTGGGATGAGGAGGAAGACCTGACTCTTAAAACAAGTTTTGTTCTACTCTCTGATGCCTTCTCTTTCCCTTCTCAGCTGGCCAAATTTGAGGACACACTGGAGGACTGTGAGGGTCTCACGTGAAAGGAGCCTAATATAGGGAGACTAATAGAAGCTTATCTCCATCAACCTGTTTTATGCTTTTTGTTTATTATGTTTTCTTGCTATTTCCTTTTTCTTTGTAACATGTCTTAATTTTCACATTTCCTTCAGTGATTTGCAAAGTATACATTTTTGTTTTTTCATTCTACTTTAGGCATTTTTAAACATTTTCAAAAATATTCCTAAATGGGTATTTTCTCTAATTATCAACTTTAAGAAAAATAATAAGCACAGGGAGATCAGCTCAGTGTTTTGTGATGACCTAGATGGGTGGGATAGGGAGGGTGGGAGGGAGATGCAAGAGGGAGGAGATATGGGGATACATGTATTTGTATAGCTGATTCACTTTGTTATAAAGCAGAAACTAACACACCATTGTAAAGCAATTATACTCCAATAAAGATGTTAAAAAAAGAAAAAGAAAAAGAATATAGCATTTCACTCTCCTTTGTGTAAGACAGAAAAGCTAAAAAGATTTTACTTTCCCCTCTGCCTTCCGCCAACTATCAAAACACTGACAATACAAGCAGGGACTACAGACTCAAATTAAATATCGTCTTTCATGGTCATCAATTCTTTATATAGTTTTTTCCTAAACATCTCAGTAGGCTGAAAATTATGTCTATTTTAGTTTCCTGTGGCTGCTGTGACAAAGTACCACAAATGTGGTGACTTAAAACAACAGAACTTTATTCTTTTGAAGTTCTGGAGGCCGGAAGTCTGAAATCAGTATTGCTATGTGGAAATCAAGGTGTCAGCAGGGCTGCACTGCCTCCAGAGCCCCTAGGGGAGAATCTATTCTTTGCCTCTTCCAGTTTCTGGTGACTGTTGGCATTCCTTGGCTTGAGGCCTCATCATTCCAATCTTGGTGTCTGTCTTCACATCACCTTTTCCTCTGTGTATATAAAATCTCCCTCTGCTTCCTTCTTATAAGGATATATATGATTGCATTTAGAGCCCATCCAGATAATCCACAATAATCTCCTCATCTCAGAATCCATGGTTTGACCACATCTGCAAAGATCCTTTTACCAAATGAGGTAATGTTTACAGGTTCCAGGCTTTAGGACCTGATAACTTTGGGGGCCCTCTCTATGCAAGTTCTTCAAAAAGGGGCCCCTTTTTGCTGCCCTCTCTATGCAAGTTCTTCAACAAGCCCGGGCGGGCAATTTTCTGTGGCTCTTGTGCATATTATATCCTGGCTGAATCAATGATTCTCCAAAGTCTTTGGTCTTTGATGTTACAGAGAAGAAACTTCAGGAGGGTTTGATTAGTTGTGATTGTTTATCGGAAATGGCTGTTTTATTTGCTGAGGGCTGACTGTGTGCTTACCTGTGTGTGTTTTGTCAAATGCTTATAGGGATTTTTTTGTTCTCCATGGAACTGTTTCATTTTTCATCAAGTTGTATCTTATTCATTTTGCCTGGAACTTGGTGAGTCCTTTCAATTCACCAGGGATAAGAAGAGTTTGCCATCATGTGTTTTATTGTACCTTTTGTTAATTGTTCCATTTATTAATTGTTCTTCTTCATTTATGCCGCCTGGATTGCTGCTCTGTCTTCCACATTTGGCAACTTTTCTTTCATTACTTCTCCACCTTCACACCTTTTCTCTTCGGTCTCAGAGAGATTCTCCAGCTTGTCTGCTATTTCAATGTTTTTATTTCTTACAAGACAACTACTGTGATTGTAATTTTCCTTCTGTATTTAGTTTCTTTTCATTCTTCACTTGTCTCTGTCACTGTGTTTCTAGTTCAGGAGCTCTCTTCCTCCATTTCACCATCCATTTTCTGCTATTTCTCATCCCTATTTCTTATATTTAAATGAGAATATTATCTATATACCCATTTAAAATTTCCTCTGCCTACTATGGTAAAATCTTTTCAGGAAATTGTTTCTATTTCTTTAGGAAAATGGTTCTCTTTTTTTAAGAATGGTATGTTTTAAGTAGCATCACAAGTTTTTCATTTAATTTAGTTTAATTTTTGCTTATTTGTTTACTTATTTTTTGAAAGGGAGAGATTTATAGTGGTCCAATGTGGCCAACCAACAAGGTTTGCATTTCTTTGGTTGAACTGTTTATTTTCTTCCTAAGAGATGTTGGAATTCATTTCTGGGATTGTAAACTGGCAGTCAAATTGATGTATTCTGGCCAATTCAGCTATCCATTGTAGCTCGGCTAGATTATTATTCTTGGATAATTTGAAGTAGTTTTTCTTTTTCTAGAGTTAACCTATGAAAAGCTAAAGTGCCAGAGTGCACCACCACTCTTAAAGCTACATTTATACCTACAAGGTTACCTACATCCTCTCCTTCAAACACTTCTGCGCTCCTTTTTGTTGGTTTGTTGAAATTGTAAATCTGACAAAGCCATACCCATTGTGTTTGTGCTTATCTGTTCAGTTCCTTCAGGAGGTCAGTTCTTGTGGTATGAGTACATGGACCTTCTCTGTTTAAGGTCTGACTTGCTGTCACTGCAAGAAAATAAACCTTCTGGAAGCTGCTAAACCTGAAGCCACAATTCCTGGCAAGAGCTATGAACAGAAGCTTTACTTCTGGTGCCTCCTCTGGGCCAGCTGCCTGCTTGCTGGGTAAAGGGAAGCCTCACTGACCTCAGTGGGGAATTGCTGCCCTCTGATTGATATGAAACTGCAGCGGGGCCATCTGGGCTTCAGGCACAGCCAGATGTTTTGTCTAGTCCGGCATCCTCCCAGGAAGACAAGTTCCACTGGGCAGGGGTTCTGGTTAATCAAAACCATGGCCCCCTCTCTCAGCAATCCTACTGCATCTTAACCAACAGCCAAGAACAGAGTTCCCAGGTTGCCCTCGTGTTAATCATTAAGAAGCATCTCCACAGTTAAAAATCAACAAACTAGGACTATTAGCCAAACATGAACTTTATAACTAAATGGGCATTAGGAGCAGAAATCAGAGCTTCCAGGAACAATAAGTTCTCCATTCTCCAAGTGCCCTAGATCTCTTCATGGAAAGCCTACCAGCAAAGCACTGTGTCTTATCCCTTTCCCCCTTCCCTTCTTTATAGCCAGCCACATACAGCTCTCAACCTCCATCTAATTTGTACTCAGTTCTTCTGAGTGTAACCAGGACCCCTCAAACAGTTATACTCAATTCCTCCTTGGTTTCCCAGTGAACTTATCCTCTGCATTGCTGCCACTGAACTTCCTGAAGTGGAGACATCATCATGACATACCAGATAATGAGCTCTTTCAGAAGCAGCTACCCACCCCTTCCTCTCTTTTACATGCCTGGAAGGTCTTTACCTCCACTCTGCATGGTGAACTACTACTGTTCGGTAAAGTGTAGCTAGACTAGCACTTCCTGTCTGTAACACCCTGCCCCTCAGCTGCCACCTAAAATTATGAACTGGCCTTGCAAATGCTTTCTATTGTGTTTTGTACATACTTCTACTATAGCATTTATTTCGTTATATAAGAATCTAGGTAGGCACTATAGGTAGGCTTCTCTGTACTCCATTTCCAAACCTCTCATCTGTCTCTACTATTGAAACTGTAAAGCAAAACAAAACTGATCTCTCACTTTCCCTCAGCCAGTCATGGCAAGTTCAGACTAATGGAATGTAGGAAGATGTCTGTGAGGATGGTGGTTCTTCCTCAATAAATATGTAAACCCTCCCTAGAAGAAAGCTCTGCTCGCTTCCCTCTTCCCTCTTCTTTGAGACTGGAACACAGACACAATGCCTGGAGCTGCAGCAGCTGACTAGGTAACTATGAGGATGAAAGCCTAAGGATGGCAGAACAAGAAGAAAAGCAATGGTATCCTGAGCAGCTGCAGGTCTGGATGGGATCTTCAGATTCTTTTTCCAGGAGAAAAAGTGAACCCCCATCTGCTGAAGCCAGCTTTAGTCAGTTTGTTTTATTTTCATTCCTAATGGATAAAATTTCTACCTGTAAGACTGAGACCTTCAAGGGAAAAGACTGTTTCTTATTTATATTTATACCCTCAGTGACTGGCAGAATGCCTGGCACTAAGTGCTCCAAGTTTTTAAATGAACTGAATGTCGTTACTGTCTTCAAATTATTCCAGTGGCTGCTCGTTATCCTGAGGAATCCATGTAGAGTTCTCATCTTGGCATTCAGGGTCCCGCAGAGACCCGTCTCTACCCATGCAACCTTGTCCCCACACATCCAGCCACATCAAGTGACTGCTTGTTCCTCCTTTGTGGACAGACCCTATACTTTCCCCTAGGTTCATGCCTTCACTCTCCTTCCCCTCAATTGGCATGCTTCCCCTCTACACTTCCAGGTAGAACTTGTCTTTCTCTTCCCCATTTCTGAACTTGGCTTGCACTTATTGTCTTGGGGGTACCTGTTTATTTGCCTATTTCCCACTAGAATATGAGCCCCTGGCAGACAAGGACTGGCTGTAGTCTGACCTTTGTGTTTCCCACCACAGAGCATCACACAGTCTCTGGCACATAGAAGGTGTTCAATGGAACTAAACTAGGGTCAGAAGAGTAAACTGGGGCCAGACAGAATGGGCTTGAAATCTGTATCACTGGGTAATTGTGAGACATTCATCCTTTCTGGGCCTCAATGATCCCATCTATAAAATGGGGACAATAATAACTGATCTAGAACTGGTATGCTGTAGAGACTGGATAAACACTAAGTAGAGGGGAGGCCCAAGAGCAAAAGGCTTTGCCTCCCGCTCTTCCCCAGTTGTCATCTGAGCTGGTCCACTGATTATCAAAAGGAAAACTCAGACCCAACATCGGAAACTGAGAAGAGGTCCCACCCATGTGGGCTGAAACTTCCATGTTCTATGAACTGACAACATAGTTAGGGGTGACATGAAGGGCACAGTTCCCTGGTCTGTTCTCCTGCTGTTAGCTGCCAGGCCTGGACAGAGTTCATCAGTCAGCCTGTCCCATTCTTGGCCCTCAGGGAGAAACACTTGCCAAATGCTGTAGGCCGCCCCCGCCCCCATGTTCAAGGGCAGGGTCTCACAGCCAGCCCACCCTTGTTGTGCACACCCAGGAAGGGCCCGCTTTTCTACATGGGCCCCACCCAGGGGTCAGCCTGAACGTGAATCCCTGCAGCCACCCACTGTCCCCCCGGGCACTCCTGGAAAGGGACTCTCTTTGCCCAGCTTGCTGGGGTGAGGCAACCACGGATCCCTCCCGTTGCCTCCAATGCTTCGTCGAGGCTGAGCAGGGTGCTGGGAGGCATCTGCAAGCCTTCTGTCTGCGCCCCCGGGGACAGTCTCATGGACTGGCCTGTGGGCTGTCGCACATCCCCTCCCGGCTGGCACACCCAAGGGAAAGACCTGCTTGACACCTGCCCCCACCAACAGCACGGCACCACCATCTGTGATCTAAGGGGTGACCTATCACCTGCTGTGCTCCGGGATGCCCATCTGGGTCAAATGAACAACCACCTACAGCTCGTGGAGGGGGTTCTCCACATTTGGGAATTACGTCCCAGGCACTGTTCTAAGTGTTCGGATATGTTAGCTCACTTCATCCTCACGGCAGCCTCAAGCGGTAGGTACCATTTTAATCACCGTGTTACAGGGAAGAGAACTGAGGCACAGGGTGCCTGCTTGAAGAGCTTCCCAAGCTACAGAGAGAATAAGAGTGGTAGGTAGTGTGGTGGCCGAGTCTGGCTCTCAGCTGCAACTTGATACTGAATGAATGACAACTGGGAGGACAACTGGGACACAAAGATAGTCAGCTCTTCAAATGATCAGCCCAAATGGCCCAACTGCAGGACGCAGTCGATGCGGGGTGGGGTGGGGTGGGGTGGGGAACAGGAGCTGTTGTAAAACAAAACATAAATACTGTCCTCAGAGAGATGCAAGATGGTAATGCATTGATAAAAACAAAAGTAAGCTGTCAAGAGAAATCTGAAAACAAAAAGTGCAGTTTTCTTGAAATAAAAACGAAAACCAAAACAAGATTTCCGAAATAAAGAGGGAGGAATCACAGAATAAATACTGTTGAAAACAGAATTAGTGAAAACACAAGACCATTGGCAGAATGCAAATGGGATACGGATCTTTCAAACCACCAGAGGAGAAACAGAGCAAATTAAATCAAATCAACTAAAAATTGGAAGAGTTAAAAATAAAAAAAAGCAATAAAAAGCATAATATATTTTGTTTGAAAGAAAGCATAATACATTGGATGTAAAAGAAATGTATAAATCCCTGAACTCTTTCCCCTTTCTTCAAATATACATAGAACATAAGTAAGAAAAAATTCAAAAAGTAACAAGGGCACAATGCAGTAAAAGTGGAACTGATTTAAAAATCATACAAAATATATAACTTAGTAACTTTTAAGACATTCTTAAATACTCAGGTTGAAAAGAAATCTAACCTCAAATTACAGACTAGAAATAAACCCAGCTGAACAGTCTATATGAGAAAAAATAAACTCCCCCATAGAAAAATATACAAAGAGCTTGAAGCAGCAAAGGCAATTAAATACCATCTTGCCCATCAAACGGGTTAACACTGCCAGGATTGACAACATAAAGTGATGCTGGGTAGGGAAGCAGGCTTTTGGTAGATGTGTAAATTGCTGCAATAGCTAGAGGGAAATTTGAGGTCATGTATCAAAATTTGCCTTCTAAGAACATATCCTAAGGAACTCACTGGACAACTGTTTAAAGATTCATGTGTAAGGATGTTTACTCGGGCGAAAAACTGAAAATATTCACTTTATCCATAGGGAAGTAGTTAAATAAATTATGGTTGTACAGACAACAGAATTCCCTGTAACCATTAACCAGGATGAGGCTGATCTATATAGACTGAGAGGATAAGATGATGATATATGAGTAAAGGGTAAAACACAAAGCAAGTTACCGAGCCACTCAAAGAGGTGATCTCGTTTTAGCAAGCATGCTTATTGCATTTGCTTTCTGTAGACGCTGGCATACAAAATACCTAAAAGAGGAAGCTGAACAAATGGATATCAGTGGCTATCTTATGTAGGGTGTGCAGAGGAGAACAGAGTAAGACGATGGGGACTTTTGATTTCTACTTTATAAACTTCTTTATGGTTTGTACTCTAAATTTTTAAAAATGAGTATCTCCTTTTTATAAAGAAAAATTCCGTACAGAAATTCTCACTTAAAAAATAATAACTAAGTCTTACTCTGAATAAGGGCAGAAACACAAAAGGGGCTTTTTTGTGTTTGTCTGAATTCTATCTGATTACAAATTCCCTTAACTTTGTGGCCGGTGATTCCAGGGAGGGGTGGCGGGATATGGGGGGCGGTGAGGGAGAGAGAGGAGAGAGGGAGAGAACACGCTAGAGTACAGATGTGCACGAGGACACTGCAGACGCTAGCTGGCACGGCAGCCTGGGGTGGAGGGATCGCAGGAGGAAGGCGAAAGTGTCCCATCACTCCATCCCCATCTTTTGGCCACTCTCCGTGCAGCCTCTGCTCATGTGCATCAGCTCCTTGGAGGTTGTGTGACTCCAAGAAACCTTCCCAATGGAGGGCTGAGGTCACTTGCATCCTCTCCCCGCCACTCCCCACCTCAGGGTCCTCACACACACAGCCAGCAGGCCCCCCCTATAGTTCTTTCTCTCTCTGGAGAGAATATTTCCTCTATTTGTCTCGATCCTCTCTTCCTGAGGGCTAGGAAGGGATGCTCTGCTCTCCCCTCCAGCCCACCCCACACCCATCATTCCTGTAAGTGATAACAGTCCTCACGTCTGCCCAGAAATGCCATCACTGAATTCTTGTGCTCTCCCTGTCAGCCGCGCTGAGATCTCTCGGCTCTCCTCCCACCCTTCTCCTAAACCTGAATTCCCAGGGACTGATGGCGCATGTCATGGGTGTGCTAAGGTTACTATGTCATGGAGGAGATGCACGCCCAAGTACTTAGGCAAGAAGTATCAGGATGTCTACAGTTACCTTTGTGGGATTCAGCCAAAAAAGAAAAAAAAAAAAAAGGGACAGAGAGAAAAAAAAGAAAGAGGGCAAATATTCACAGTAGTTGAGTCTAGGTGGGAGGGAAGCAGGTGCTCGGCATACTGCTCGACTTTTCTATTGTACATATTGTATGTTGCACAACAAAAAAATAGGGAAACAGAAGAAATCTGTTTCCACATTTCTTGAGGCGAGTGAGACCGGCTGGTGTGACTCCTTAAATGTCTCCTGAACTCATCCCTTCTTCTCCATCCTTCTTCTCCATCCTTCTTCTCCATCCCATCGCCACTGGCAGGGTTCAGGTCTCCTCATCCCGACGACACTCTGGAGACGGCCTCCTCCTCACTGGGGTCCCAGACCCCATCTGTCCGCTTCTCCACAAGGCTGCCACGACAGGGCCAAACTCAGCATCACGGCCGCCACGGTTCTCTGTGCTCTGGCTGCACGCAGCCCGCTCCACCAGTTTCATCCCTCACCATGGCCCATCCCTCCACCAGATCTCAGGTGATGCTCCAGCCACGGCGACCAGCTCCTTGAGCCCGCACACCCTGCATCACCTCTTCTGCCTAGTAGGCCCTTCTGTCCTGCCAACCTTCTTCCTTGGCTACCTGGCAACTCCTCTCCATCCTGCACGACTTACTCTAGTGTTTTCATTTCCAGGATAGCCTCTCTGGTCTCCTGTCCAACTGTTCAGTCCCCTGCCCCCTCCTTCCACCACCTCGCTCTGTGTACACGCACATCTCCTCTTTGCCAACAGCGGCCGTGGTCTTATTCATCTGGGCAACGCCAGTGTCTCCCACAGGCACTGCCATGTATTCAGCAGACAGCTATTACATGGAGGAACGAATGAATGAATGAGTAACGTGCAAGGTGGGAACATGGGAAAACCTCCTGATTTGTATATGGAGACACCTGTGACGAATTCATTGTTCATTTACTATTTACTGAGGGACCTTCGTGGATCTGCTAGTCATAAATCTACCTTTATATCTGGGTCCTGCTTGCTTCATTCATTCATTCATTCAACACTTGACACTTGTTAAGCCTCTGCCACTGTGCTGAGAGCCAGGAGACTTGTGAAGATGAATCGGGCAGAGAGCGTGGCTCTGGCTGGGGAGCTAAAGCAGGAGCATAAATGGAGGAGAGGAGTGGTCAGTGTCACAAGGGAAATACAGGCCATGGGCAATGGGAACGCAGAAGCGGAGAAAGGACTCCTAGGAGTCTCCTGCGAGTGGACTGGGGGAGACTTCCTGGGTGAGCTGACATGTGCACTTGACTTTGAGGGAGCGAGAGTTGTAGACTTAAGTCTTTGGAGGGAGGGGGGCATTCCGGGGAGGGCAGAGTGGAAACCAAGGCACTGAGCACGGCCGTGAGTACATGTACAGGGGCCACTAGCAATTCAGCTTTGTCATTGAAGAGAAGTGGTGGGAAATAAGGTTGGGAGGTGGGTTGAAGTCCTGACAGCCTTGAAAACCAGGATAAGATGTTCAGCTCCTGTGAGCATGGGTGCCACGCAAGGGTTCTAGTTAGAGTGTGAGTTGACCAGGCATGCTTCCAGAAAGTGATTCCAGAAGCAGTGTGGGATGAAGTTTTGTATTTAACACAAAACCCCCAAGAGCTCTGCTGACCTCATTTTGCACAGGGCCGAGCTCAAAAACTTGCACGTGGCAAACACTTCATACATTTCTTTAACTGGACTGGGTCTAAGACCATGTGTACATCAGCGAATGTGCAAACAGCTGTATCTCTGGCAGCAACACACCCGTTCAGCCAGTTCCCCTTCACGGAGACCTCGCCAGGGCAGGGAACCTCTCCTAGCCACACTTCTGCCTCTTGTCTTGACTCCCCACTCTTCCAAAGTCTCAACAGTTCATCCCTGGATTACTGCGACAGACTTTTGACTGGTTTTCTTCCCATGAGCTCCCTCCACTGTAAATAACCCTGCTTAGGAACCTTCCACGGCGCCCTCTTGCTTACTGGCATTTAGCATCCTCCGTCAGCAGGCTGCTTCCTAACCCAGTCTGTCTCCCATTCCTTTCCGCATGCATTCCCCACGCCAGCCAGACCATTCCCGCTCCAACTGCCTGGTTCAATTCTCTAGCCATACCTCATCCATCCTGCCACGCCAACCTCCTCTTTTCCTCACAGCTCCTCTGAACCCAGTTTGCCAGCAGCATCATCTGGTGCGAAGATTCAGAAAGACCTGGATCCACGCCCCAGGCTTTCTGCTTCACTGTGTGAGCTTAGACACACTATGAATTCTCCTGGAATCTCAGTTCTCTCATCTATAAAATGGGAGTAATAAGAATGTCTATTTATTTTTAGGGCTTACTATTCGTATTACCAGGGCTACTGTGAAGAGTTAATAAGACGTTACGTGTGCCAGGCCCTGTGCTCAATAAATGGTAAAGCTCTTTTCTTCTCTGACTCTTTGGAACTCCAAAAAGTACTTCCTGTTAGTCAAGCACGTACGTGGAAAAGAAGTTACATTTTGAGGGAATATGTACACAGTACCTGACAGTATGCTGGGCTTTTCTGACTATTGCTTCCACAACTCTAAATCACAAGCATTTTTGTTCTCATTTTACAGACGTAGAAACTCAGACTGAGAAAGGGAAGCAATCTGGGGTCATACAGTTCTAAACTGACCTTTACTACCATCAGAGAAACAACCACCGAACCATGAATAAATATTTCCTATGTTTCAAGCACTGTGCTGAGTACATTACCTGCAGTGTCTCGGTTAGATGCTTTATCCCGAGAAGCCAACATTATAACTCATACGCCACAGATGGAGAGGAGAAGAAACTTACCCAAAGTCCTACAAATGGCAAACGGCTGGGCTGGGATTCACGCCTATGCCCTCAGCTGCTGTGCGGACACCGTACCGCCTAGGCCAGTGAATTGTCTGAACTTGGATTGCAGCCCTGTGATGCCGAGGCTGGCCTTTTCAGGTTTTCCATGGGCCCCGGCCTGAGCCCGGGGTCATAGCAACCACTGTTGCTCACCAGGGCCTCCAGGTGAGGTGGGCAGGGCCAGCCACTGGCTGGTGGACTGGTGATGACTCCCCTGAACAGCTGGCAACGGTTCCTCTGCTGGCCCTGGCACTTACCCGATGGTGCAGCCGGCACTGGCCTCGATGGTCCAGATGCAGTTGAGGTTGTGCTCGTAGGGAGCTGGATACCCGGGTGACAGCACCTGCCCCGACTCCTCTCCTTTCACCGTCCCGCCACACTCGGCTGAAAGAAATCCCAGAAGAGTGAGCTTCAGGGGGTGACCTGTGCTCACAGCGGCCACCCACTGGCTCCTCTGGCCTGTGTGCCAGGGTCCCTCTCGTTCATGCCAGGTGGCTGAGTGCGGCATAGAGAAAGGCCCTTGGACGAGACTTGTATCCAGGATCTACAAAAGCCCTTACAGCTCAACAATGAAAAGACAGAGTTCAGTTAAAAAATTGGCAAAGCCTTTGAACAGACATTTCTGCAAAGAAAGTATACAAATGGCCAAGAAGCACAAGAAAAGATGTGTAACATCATTAGTCATTAGGGAAATGTAAATCAAAACCACAGTGAGATCCCACTTCATAACCTCTAGGACGGTCATAATCAAAAAGACAGACTAACGTGTAGGTGGGGATGTGGAGAAACTGGAACCCTCAGACATCGCTGGTGGGAGTGCAAAATGGTGCAGCTACTCTGGAAGACAGTTTCCTATACAGGTCCTCAAAATGTTGCCCTATGACCCCAGCAATTTTGCTCTTGGATACATACTCAAGAGAAACGAAAACGTATGTTCAGATGAAAACTTGTACACGAATGACCACGGCAGCATTATTCATAATATCCCCAAAAGGGAAATGACCCAAATGTCCATCAGCTGTTGAACAGATTCACAAATGTGGTATACCCGTACCATGGAATATTACCTGATCGTAAAAAAGAATGAGGTACTGACGCACGATACAACGTGGATGAACGTAATGCTGAAAACGTTATGCTGTGTTAGAGAAGCCAGGCGCAAAAAGCCTCATATTGTGTGTTTCTATTTATATAAAATATCTAGAACAGACAAATCTACAGAGACAGAAAGTACATTTGTAGTTGCCAAGGCCTGACGAGGAGCGGCAGTGGGAGGGATTGCGAATGGGTATAGGGTTCCTTCTGGGGAGACAAGATGTTCAAAAATTAGATTGTGGTGATGGTTGCACCACCCTGTGACTACACTGGAAAGCAGTGAGTGGTACACTTTAAAGGGGCCAACTGTATGGTACGTGAAGTCTATCTCATTAAAGCTATTACAAAAACGGCCCCTGGGGGTAGGGCTGATGGCCCACTCTGTGACCAGATCTTTGAGGTCTCCTGAGAAGGCACAGACATGTGAACCTGGTCACTGACAGGAACTGGGCCTGTGTCACGTGGCCGGAGCACAAGGCGTGGCGTCCTTCCCCCGGAGACCTGGAGGAAGAGGCGGCCACAGTGTGTGCCCTGCGCCCTGACAGACGCACATCCACGGCAAGTGGCAGCACAGAGGACGAGGTGATCGGTTTCCTCCAGCGCAGGGCAGGGAGAGGCGGGCGGGTGGGTGGGAGGCGTAGGCTGGGGAGGCCGACAGGGAAGAGTACTGCGAACCTCCTTGGGGGTGGGAAACAGCATGGCAGCTTGGGGGACGGGGTATGAGATGGGGCCTGGAGGGAGGCAGGGCTGGAAAGCTGGGCGAGCATCTTTCATCGGAGGGCACCGCACAGAACTGCAGTGTTTATGCACGAGAGTAAATTGATCACTTTACACACTAGTGCCCTTTACACATTAGAGAGAATGCTCCTGTGGCAGTGTGAAGGGGCGCAGAGGGGTGGACCTAGAGGCAGGGCACCAGTGAAGAGGTCCATCTCCCCGTGAGAGCAGCCCTCCAGGTCACAGGCTGGCCTTCTTCCTCCCCACGTCTAATCTGCCTCTGAGCCCCAGGGCTCAGGTGCTTTTCACACCTGCCCCCCCTCTGCCCCCACTGTTAGAGTCGTGGCTCAGGCCCTTACCATCTCTAGGGTGGCAGAGTTGCGTCCCCCGCAGCAGTGCCACCAGAAGGGCCTTTCTAAAATACAAAACTGGCCATATCACTGCTTGCTTTCCTCCTTCCCAGAGTGAAGTCCAAGCTCCTTAGGAGAGCCCATCAAGTCCCCCCGGAGAGGCTCCCTTTGGCCTTTTCTGGCCCCGTCCTGGCACCCCTTGGTCCAGCCAAGTGTGATAAACTCCACAAGCCCAGGCACACTGGGCCTCTTCAGGCCTCTCCTTGGACTGACAAGTCGGCCAACATCTTCCCCATGCAATCTTTTGTGACACCCTCCCCTCCTCACATCGAGTTGGCACTATCCTCCTTTGCGTCTCCATTATAACATGAACTGGTTTTTATCACAGACGTGTAACCGGTTATCAAAATCTACCTCCTTCACTCCTCAGCAGCAGGAACCTTGTCTTACTTATATTTGTACATCAAGTGCCTAGCATGGTGTTTGGCACGTCACAGATGCTTTAACAAGGGTTTATCGAATGAACAGGTGGGTGGATGATCAAATGAACGAGAGAAGCTTACTGCTTCCCAGGCGAGTTACTATGAAGGGTCTGAATCAAGGGAGCGTGAGAGAAGATGAAGAGATTTGTTGCAAAGCTTTTTAGGAAAGATCTGATTAAGCAAGATCTTAGAAGTAGGAGATGAGGGGATCAAAGTCACACTGGGAGACTGACCTTCATCTGTTGCTACAAAGGACCCATCAAGCGTCTCTTGGGCCCCCTGGCTTGCCCCGGGCCCACTAAGGCAGGGCGGGAGAGGGGCCCTCTACAGTGAGCCCGCGCACGAGACCGGGCCCTTTCTTCCCGCGTAACTACCCCCGTGTTGACGTTGGGGTGGGAGATGCCAACCTGAATGAGAGATGTCGGGCTGCACAGGCCGGCAGCAGGGAGCAGGGTGTGGATAGGAGGATGAGCTGTAAGTTGTGGGGAGGAAGGCTTTCTGGCTCCACAAATAGCAGAGGCAGCTAGAAACGGGCCAGGACATTATCCCTGCCCCTGCGCTGTAGCCTCCTTCCGTATTCCCGATGCGACAGTCCCTTCTGCTTCCCAGAGGCAAGTGTTTGGAGGCAGGGGCACCAGCAGCATTTCCTCGGGGACACGACTGCTCCTTCCTCAGGGGTCACTTTATCTGGGGACGGACAGGGGGGCAGGGGGAGCCAGGTGGCTGGCATGCAGCAGATTTACCAACAAGACCCTAAGACTCTCGTCTTTCTGGTCTTCTCCCTTATGCCCATCCTACAGCCCTGGCTGCTTCGTTTGGGCTGTAGCATCCACTCATCCACAAAGAAAACAGCTGGATGTTGACCACGATCAAGTCCATCACAACATGACATGTGTAAAACTATACACACGTAATCCCAAACACACAGCCTCCCTTCCCTTCGTGGGGCCTGAGGGAGTCTCGGTGGGGAAGCCCTCAGAGGTTCAAAGTGTAAGTACCCTCACTAACACTGCTTGAGTGGATTCTCTAAGTTTGGTCCAACTGGCAGGTTAGATACTCAGAAGGACCTTACGGTGGAGCTTTTTGCAAAGTAAATAAGTGTCTTGCAGTGTGAACCATCACCTCCTTCACATTTCGTTTGCTTTGGCTTTCCTATGGCATCATACTGTTGTCTGTTTATGCCTGTGTCTCCCTCACTGGCCTGGGATCTGCTTTTCCCTGTATCCCCAGTGCCTGGCAGAGGGCCTGGCACATGAATGAAACAAGGGGACAAAAACAGGGAAGCAGGGAGGAAGGGATGGGGCATGCCTGTGGACGAGGTCTACTTGAGCAGACGGAGGAAGATTCTAGAGGCCACTATCCTGATCTATCCACAGCCAGGTTTGAAATCCTCACCGTTAGACCCTCTGTTGGGTAGCAATGTCGAAGGTCCTGTTAACATGCAGTTGCCTGGGGTAAAAGAACATCGCTCTTACCTCCCCGCCTGTGGGTGATGTCTACCCATCCTTTCAAGTCTCAATTGAAATATCACCTCCTAGGCACAACTTTCTCGAATTCCCTCAACGCTTTGGTACTTACTCTTTTTACAGTGCTTATCTTGTATTACAATGACCTGTTTATGTGTCTCTTCTCCTTGCCGGGGTATGGACTCCCCAAGGGCAGGAAGAATGCTTTATTCTTTCCTTTTTATTTCTCCGCCTCTGTACATACCCAAACATGCACCTGCGAGGACTCTGGCAGGTGGCGCTTAGTAGGCACTTAAACGTTCTCCCGGTGGATGGTTTGTCCTTGTAAGATTAACCAGAGCTGCACAGCCATGCTGAGGTTGTGAGCCATGGGGCAGGAGATGGAGAGAGGGAAAGGTGTGGTGTTTGGGGCTGGGGATACAGGACAAAGCAGCGTGGTGGAATCCTGGTCAGCAGGGAGGGTCACACGCACAGTGAGGCGGGGGGTGAGAGGTGGAAAGGCCACACAGACAGACGGACGGGTGTTGCCTATTTCCCACCTCTGCCTTGAACCAGGCTTCTCTTGTCCTGTGACACAGGATGAAGCTTCCAGAGAGCCTGTGCTGACATGCTGGAAGCACCACAGGCTTAAGAAGGTGCTAGTTCATTATCTTATTCTTTCTTAAGTGTGAGATAGATGCTAGCTCATGATCTGACTCTTTCTCAAGAACAAGACAGATGTTAGTTCATGACCTGACTCTTTCAACATTCCGGAAAAGGAAGCATGAGCCCCATTTTGCCTATGGGGAAACTGAGGCCAGAGTGAGCTGGAGACTCATCTGAGACTTGGCGTTGAAGGAACCCCTGGAACCAGGCAAAAAGTCCACCTCTTCCTTCAAACTGACCCTCCCACCTCTCCGCCAGGAGAGGATTACGATTCTGAGGGCATGACCTGGCTCTGGTCCCGCTTGCTAAATGTATGACAGCGGCAAGCCACCGCCTGGCCTTGCTGTCGTGCGGGTGTAATAAGGTGTGAGAGTGAGGACATGCGGAAGGGTGGGCAGGGCCAGCCAGGACTCCGGTGAACAGGACGGTTCAGACGGCCTCAAGGCCCTGGAGTGTGAGGGCCAACGGGAGACCCTTAATGAGACCAGAGCTGGGTACTCGGGGTTAGGGGACACCCGAGGGGGGTCACCTGAAGAGCAAGAGGCCTCCTACCGACACAAGTGGGGAGCGGCCGGTCCCAGGTCCTGCGCTCCCCGCTCAGACACAGCAGCGCCTCACTGCCCCGCAGGCTGTACCCAGGGTCACAGCCGAAGGACACAGAGCTCCCTGCGAAATGGCCTCCATCGCGAACCTTGTAGCCAAACTGGGGGGTTCCTGGGTCTTCACATTTGATGAGTTCGAAACCTGGGGATGAGAGAAGAGATAAGGGTGATCAAGAGGTGTCATGGTACACACCACACCCCGCCCTCCCCACCCCCCACCAAGAGCACGCATCCTTAAGAAAGCCCCCCAGCACAGGCCCCTGGGTCCTGATGGAGACGCCCCTCGGGGTGTCACATGGCTGTGCTCAGGTAAGGGTCTGTTACGGAGTGTTCGTTCTCCCTGTTGCTATATGTAAATGACTTCACTTATTTCTCCCAGGACAGCTTTTAATAGTTTTCAGGTATAGAGTCCGGATTTCCTATTTTTTTTGTTGGTTTGACCCCATAGCATTTTGGTAGCGGGAGCTGCTCTTCCCATCTTGTTAACTGAGACAGTCTGATGGGAGAGTGTACTATGGAAAAGTCACTCTAAATGTATGTTTCAAAGCTCAATTTTGTCCTGCTTAAATACACTCTATTGAACGAGCCTGGAGAAGGAGACCTCTGTGAGCTTACACAGGGCTCCTAGGGCACGGTGGCCACCTGTGTCAGCTCTCACTTGTTATTCACAGGTCTTACCGGGAGGGGTAACTGCATTGCACAGCTGAGAATATTGACTCGGGAAGGTCACACAAATTGTTCCAAAGTCACACAATCTCAGATGACAGAAACGGCATTTGAATATGACTCCGTTTAATCCTCCTCCACTGATGGGCCTGCTGTAACAGCACAGACCCTACACACCCAGGCAAGAGGAATCTTGAGTGCACTCATCGGTTTTCTTATTTTAACAGCTTTATTGAGACATAACTTACATACTAAACGCTCCCCCAACTAAAGTATATCATTCAGTGTCTTTTCGTTTATCCACAGAGTTGTGCAACTAACATTGCAATCGACTTTAGGACATTTTCATCACCTCAAAGAGAAGGTGATTTCCCCTCAACTCCCTCATCCCCAGGCAACTAACACATGTCCTTCTGTCTCTATGGAACTGCCTCTTCTGGACAGTTCATATAAACGGTTCATGCAATACACGTGTCTACATGTACTGTGACAGGCTTCTTTCACTTCTCATCATGTGGCCAAGGGTCACCCACATTGCAGCATGGATCAGAACTGGATCCTTTTCTATGGCCAAATAATAGCCCATTGTATGGAGGGACACGTCCCATTTTACTTCCATTTATCAGCTGATGGATATTCACTGGCTTTTAAAATAGGCTACAAAAGCACATTTCTTTGTAGCCACTGGGCAAGTAGAAGCTCAAATAGATGAATAAAATAGCTGTGAAGCCGAAGTATGGAGATGTCATCCCAAGTACTCTGCGGCTGTGTACACACCTCGGTGCTTTCTGTTTTTGAAATCTCAGGAGTAAAGGAGAAAGTTAAAATCAGGAAAAAAGGGAAAGAATCAAGCCTCGACTCTTCAGGGAGTAGTAAAAAAGAGCATAATTATACATTAGTGCTTGCATTTTTTACATCTGACTGTAGCTGAACATTAGTTTATAAATGTCACCATGAGGAAAGGCTATCTTTGGTTGCTTTAATTCAAAGGCTCAGCGCTTATTGTTTTTAGTGAGTAAATGGTGATTAGTGAGTCAAAGGTGTGCTGTGACTCTCAGCTAAGTTACTCACAGGTGTAACCATGGAGCTGTACGCCAAGTGGCAGCTTATCCAAATCACGGGCACAATGCCTTAGGGGAAACAGTCAGCTAAACACACATCAGTTAGAGAAAATCAAACCCACTAACTGAGGAGTGATGTCCCAGAGCCCAGCCTCTCTGTGTGTGGAACCGGGGAAAGCCCGATTTCACTGTCCACTCAGATGAGAAAAAGACTTACTGGAAAACTGCAGCTCAAAGCCCTTGCTGGTGTTCTCAGCATCAGAAATGAAATCAAGCCACAGACTGCTGGACGTGCTGTTCAATGTCACCCCCAGCATCTCAGAGCGGCTGAACACCCCCAGCAAACGGGCGGAGTTGTTGTTGCCATCGTAGACCTGGACACGGGAGAGACCCCAACCCCACATCAGCATGGCCTTATCTTGAACAAGGGTTTCCCACCCAACAGCCCACATTCCCAGAGTTTAGCACTGATAACAACTGTTAGAGGGACAGTCAGTCATCAGGTGCAAGGAAGACAGCAGAGTGGAGTTGCCACCGGGTGAGTTACCAGCCCCGCTAGCCTACTTGGTACCAGTTCTGTGCCCAGCCCATCTCGGTGTGAATCATACCCCTAGGAACTGGTTGCTGTTCTAACCTTTCCAGAGGAGATCCGGTCTTAGTTCCCCCACCCCCAGATGGTACCAGCTTACTCTTCAGCAGCTTGGGGAGACCAGGTTGGGGCTGCCTGAGTGCCCAAACCATCTGTTTCTGCAGACAGGCAGGCTGCAAGCATTTGACTTTTCTGCATTGCTAAACACTCCATCCTGCCCTTCCAGGAGATGAGACAATCGTCCTCCTCCCTAATCCCACCCCACTGTGGCAGTGGCCTCAGTCTCACACTCTGCTGGACATGACCCCTAGGATCCAGCAGGATGGAGTTAAAATGTCCAGCGTGTCAGGTGTCATGGTATCTTCCCCTTCCCCAAGCTCGGTCTCTGCCCCTTCCCTCCTAAAATGAGGGCTCCAACGAGGGCTGGAGCAAGCCAGGGGTGGAATCGTGCAGGCATCTGGCTTGCCTGACTCCCGTCTGTCCCCTGAACTGCTGAGCACCAGCAAAGCCAAGAATCGTCAGAATAATGAACTGGCTCCCCAGGTTCCGAGGTTGCTGCTCCTTTCCAGATAACTGTGCAAATAACAACAGAATTTGTGATTGAGTGAAGGACGCCCTGTTGCTTTGGTAAACATCAACGATGGGATCTATGGGTGGGCAATGAATATTTGTGCGTGGCACAGGATGTGGTACCAGCTGCCAGCAAATTGGAACAATATTTCCATTCTTTCTACTATTCATGAAGCAAAGCTTTCTAAAAGAAGCCACCCTTCAAGCTAACAGTGCTGTATATCAGAGATTTGTTTAGGCCCCTGGGAGCTTCAAAAATCTGTTTCCAGATCCTATGTGCAATTGTTTTATATCGCTGATAGACTGGGAGAATTCCAGAGTGCCAGCAGACATAGACATGACACCAGTTCAAAGAGTTCAGCCCACTGCTGCATCCAGATTGTTATAAAAAGAGTTTTATCCATTAAAACATATATTTTGGGGGGCTTCCCTGGTGGCGCAGTGGTTGGGAGTCCGCCTGCCGATGCAGGGGACGCGGGTTCGTGCCCCGGTCCGGGAGGATCCCACATGCCGTGGAGCGGCTGGGCCCGTGAGCCATGGCCGCTGAGCCTGTGCGTCTGGAGCCTGTGCTCCGCAACGGGAGAGGCCACAACAGTGAGAGGCCCGCGTACCGCAAAAAACAAAAAAAACATATATTTTCTAATTAACTGATCAAGGCATTAATCATCAACACTTGCTAACATCACAATAAGAGAGACAACCAGACATCATGTGCTTGTTAATGGAAAACACACCAATACCTATGGTGTCATTTTGCCAAAAAAACATCAAACCTGAATCAGATCAAGCCACTGGATCCAATTTCCAACTTATAGGAAATATGGAGGACAGAGGGACATATGAAATGAATACATTACAAATAAACAAGTTACAAATAAATTACAAGGGAGTAAAAAAGAAGAGATGGAGGTAAAACCTAAAGACTAAAAAAATACTTGAGGCAACTAATCCAATATGTACAAGTTATTTGGATCCTGATTCAAATAAACTGTAAATTTAAAAAATATTACATTTATGAGATAATTGGAAATTTGAACACTCACTGGATATATTATGGTATTAAGAAATTGTTGTTAATCAATAAAAGTATAATGGAAATAGGATTTTTTCCTTAATTTCAAAGCATAATTCATCTTAATTCATTAAGACTATTTTTGTTCTTAATATGTCATTACGATAAAATATTCATTGCAGGCAATTTATAACACAGAAAAGCACGAAGAAACTGAAGGCAACTTTCAGCACTCATGACATTTTGGTGACTATCTTTCTAGGCTTCGTTCTATGTATATCTTTCCTTATATAGTTTTTAAATTCATTGTTTTATAAAAGCAAGATCAAACTATAGATACTATATGGTAACCTGCTCTTTCACTTAATATAATGTGTATATTTTTCAAATCATTAAATATTTTTTCCACAACAGCACTTAAACAGCTGTAGAAATTACCATCATAAAATTAACCCAACCCACAATATAATCATTCACATATCACTGTCCAGAATATGGGGAATATGTGCCCTGGCACATAAGACGCACTCAACAAATGTACGATAAATAAATAAACCGATATTTTCTTTCAGTAATTTTGTTCGCAAATCCACCTGGAATTTTGGCATATGGTATAAGATATATTTTCTTCCTGGTTGATTAGCCATTTTTAACAAAACCCTGTTTGTAAATATTCCACCCATCACCAACTTTAAATCCAACTTTATCACATATATAGTTATATAAATTTTTTTGTTCAACTTTCTATTCTACTGCAGTTATCTATTTGCCTATTCCTGTGCATGATCTAAACTGTTTTAATTATTGTAGCTTTGTAATATATTTAAATATTTGGTAGGATGAGTCCCCTCACATTTGTCTTCTTTTAATTTAAAAAATTGTCTTCCCATGTTTATTCTCTTAGATAAACTCAAGAAGAATTTTCTCAATTTAAGAGAAACAACTACCCCCAATCCCTCCAAAAGACCCAAAACAACTTGTATAATTCTGACTGATTAATATTAAATGCCTGGATTGATAAGAAAGAAAACATATCTATATGATAGTAAATCTTCCTATCCATATACATGACATCTGGCTCCATTTTAATCAAGTTGTCTTTTATATCTCTCAGTAAAATTCTGTACTTATTCCTGGGCATTTTTATATTTTTTATTGATACTGGGAATTGGGCCCTTGTATACATTTATTTCCTAACAGAATATTGCTTGTCCGTAAGGAAATTGCTTTGATGGTCCAGTTCATCATTATATACAGGTGATGGATTTATCCCTGACAAATCCAAGAGAATCTATACACACCCATTACATCTAACCTTCTTTCTTTCTTTTTATCTATTATAGGTTTCCCCTTTTTTCAGCTTTATTGAAGTGTAACAGATGAATAAAAATTCCATATATTTAAGGTGTACAAATCAAATTTATTTATTTATTTATTTATTTATGGTTGAGTTGGGTCTTCATTGCTGCGCACAGGCTTTCTGTAGTTGTGGCACGCAGGGCCTACTCTTCGTTGCGGTGTGCGGGCTTCTCACTGCGGTGGCCTCTCCTGTTGCGGAGCACAGTCTCCAGGCATGCAGGCTTCAGTAGTTGTGGCGCACAGGCTCAGTAGTTGTGGCTCATGGGCTCTAGAGCGCAGGCTCAGTAGTTGAGGCGCACAGGCTTAGTTGCTCCGCGGCATCCCTCCCGGACCAGGGATCGAACCCGTGTCCCCTGCATTGGCAGGCGGATTCTTAACCACTGCGCCACCAGGGAAGTCCCATACAACTTGATTTTTGATATGCACATACCACTACATCTAATAAGACAGTTCAGCAAGATGGCTGCCTTCAAAATGAATATGCTAAATGGATAGCTTTTAACACACAGTTTCAATGTAACATTCCTATGAACAATGCTACATGCATGTCTGCTTACACACAGGTGCTCAAGTTTCTCTAGGGCATATATCTAGAACTAAAACAGCGAAGAGAAGCAGGTTGAACATGGAAGGCACATCTTCAACTTTGTTAGATGTTGTCAGTCTGCTCTCCAAAGACTAATACCAATTTAATCTCTCACTAGCAACGTATGACAGCTTTCATTGCTTTATATCTTCACCAACACTTGATATTTTCAGGCACTCTAAAATTTTCCAATATGATGGGTGTGAAATGGTATCCCATTTGAATTTGTATGTCCCTGATTATCACTAAAGTGGAATATCTTTTTGTATGTTTATCAATTCTACTTTCCTATTCTGTGAATTGCCTATTCATAGCCTTTGCTCAGCCCTGAATATGAAACCTCCCTGCATTTATTTTAGTTTTATGTCCTTCAGTATAAAGTTTTATAATTTCCTCAGTAAAGATTATACACATTTTCATTAGGCTTATTCCTAGGTGTCTTATAGTTTTTGTTTCTATTATGAGACCTTCTCCCCACCTCTGAATACATGTTTGAATTGGTTGTAGAAACACCAGCAGCTTTGCTAAATTGTCTTATTGGTCTGATAGGTTATCAACTGGTTGTTTTATATTTTCCAAATAAGAGACAATTTGGATATTCTCTTCTAATTGTTATAGTTTCTTTGTTCTTTTCTTTGTATAATTGCAGTGGCTTGGATCTGAATACTATTGGTGGTAGCAGAACTGGTGTTGTTCCTGACTTTACTGGGAATCCTTAGGAAGTTTTGTCATTAAGTATAATGTTTGCTATACGTGTTGGCAGAAAATTTTTATTAGATTAAGAAAGTTCTGTCCATAGCTTTATGAGATATTTTTAAAAATCATGAATCAGTACTGAATTTCATCACACGATGTTTCGGGACACTTTGGCAGGATCATGTATTTTTCTCTCCTAATCTGTTTATAGGATGAAATTGCTGATATTGGACTGCTCTTGACCTACAAAAATGACAATTTCATATGGGTTGCCCAATAAAGACAATTAGGAGCTTTTGTAATGTTGACACATCCTTACGTTCCTGGAATCCATCCTATTGGTCATTTTTGTTTTAATGCACAGCTAGATTCAACATGATACTGTATTTAGGATTTTCTGTTGTTGTTGTTGTTGTGGTACGGGGGCCTCTCACTGCTGTGGCCTCTCCCATTGTGGAGCACAGGCTCTGGACACGCAGGCTCAGCGGCCATGGCTCATGGGCCCAGCCGCTCCGCAGCATGTGGGATCTTCCCGGACCGGGGCACGAACCCGTGTGCCCTGCATTGGCAGGCGGACTCTCAACCACTGCACCACCAGGGAAGCCCTGTATTTAGGATTTTTAGATCTATGGTCATAAGTGAAACTGGCCTAATACTTTATGCTGCCCTTATTCAGTTTGATATCAATATTTCTACTTGTCCTATTTAAATAAAGTGAGCGGGGAGATGGATACTAATTTTTCTCTTTTCTGACAGAGTTTGATTATTGCAGGGATTAATTGTTTCTTGAAGTTTGTGAGTTTACCTGTACAATAGGCTAGGTCTGGGGACTTTGAGAGAGAATACGGGAGAATTCCAATGTTTTAAATGGTTATTGGTTTATTCAGATTTGTATTTCTTCTTGATATTAGTACTTATTATCTATAAAAATTTCCATTTCATTTAAGCTTTCAGATTTTTTGTCTTATGCTTTTTCCTAAACATTTTCTTATTGTTTTCATAATCTCTACCTTATCTATGACTATGTTCCTTTTTCATTCTTAAAATTACATATTTGTGGCTTCTTTATTCCTTGATCAGTCCCGTAAATTTTGTCTGTTTTACTATTTTTCAAAGAACCAGTTGGTTTTGTTGATAATTGCTATTTTTTAAAGTTATCTTTTTTCAGTCACTTTTGCTTTTATCTTTAAAAGTATTTCTTCCACTCTCTTTGGATTTATTCTGTTATATTATTCAAGCTACCTAAATCCTTATTTATTTTTAACCTAGGTGATACGTCAGAGACTAACAGAGGTATATTAAATCTTCCACAATGACTGTGACCTTATTAAAATTTTTTACATTTCTAGCAATTTTTATTTAATTTATTCATGCTATGTTATTTGGCACATAAAGTTTTACTGTGAATTCATTGTGCATTTTATTAATATAAGAGAATTCTCTTTTTCATTTCATTATGAGATGTGAGAGAAGTTCTCACATTTATCTTATAATAAAGTGATTTCATTTTTCTGTGGTTTACCATCTTCTGTTCATTGCGTCCATTCCATTTTTTAATTGGGTGATTATGTTTTTCATCTCTTCAGTCTTCCCTCATCTCAGATTGCTCTGTTTTCATTATTGCCTATTTTTGTGTCATAAATATAATATTCTCTCAAATCCTGTTAAGAATACAAATTAGACGTTTTTAAAGTGTTTTTTTTTCTTTGTTGCTTGCAGAGGGGCAATTAACTCTGACTCCTCAGACGGGTCCCCTTCTTCTGATCTACTGAATATTCACACATATCCAGTTCATTTTCCGGTTGGCACACCATGACAGATGGAAAATAAAAATGGATAATGGAAAGACCCAGTAGCTCCCCTAAGGGGGAGCAGAAGAGTTAAGCCAGAAGAGGCCATAGTAGGAGCTTCTCCTGCTCCTGGTACTAAAGCATGTGTGTGTGAGGGAGAGTGCATATATGTGTATGTGTGTGTACATGTGCATGTGTGTGTGTGTATGATTGTGGCAGCCTCTTCTCAAATGAGCTTGCCCACTCTTGTTAGGTGCCAGCCATGGCATTACTCTGCTTTATCCAGCTTGCCAACAACAGCCAAACAGAATCCAGAAAGTCATGCTGAGAGGGAACTGTGGCCCTGTGTGGTTTCTCAGACCCTGTACGCTTCCAGAAGAGCTAGTTGGATTGAGATCCGGCCCCTGCCAACAGCCCCATGGTGTGTCCTTGGCTCCAGGCTCTGCTGCTCTGAGTTAGGTGGTCTTAGATGCATTCTTTCCTTGAGGTTTCTAGCACTTAATCCACTGGCAGGATTTCAATTCACTTATGTGAATTACACTTTGATTAGGCTCTTTCTCAAAATGGACCCCTTCTGGGGGATATTCCATTTGGCAAATATTCCTTTAAGTTGTATGTGAAAGGCACCCTTGCCTAACTTCCCGTTTTCATGTCCCTTTAGTCATTTCCGTGGGAACCATAGAGGATGTAGTTATATACGTGGGCTTCGTGTGCCGTCTTGAGCTGGGAGCTGTTGTCTTTCCACACTATTGCATTTAGAGGACCTTCTGTCTTGCAGATGACAGAGGTCGAAATTTTGGTGGAGGCCAAAACAGAAGAAATCAGGTAGTTCTAGGAGACAAGCTGGAGTATGTGTAGGGGTGAGGTCTAAGAAATTTTCAGTTATTAAATGTAAGGAAAAGATTGAGAGTCACAAATGCAAGAAAACAGTCATTTCATGGGTCAGAAATCCAAGAGTGCATGGAAGGTTTGGAGGGTTGGTCAGACGCAAGTGTGGAGGAAGTGGCGGGTCTCGCTGGGCAGGAAGGAGTCCAGGTATGCACTGGGGTTCTTGGGAGGGACAGGTATATCCTCAGGATTGGAAATACATCAGTGTTCTGGCAGATGGGCCAGTTACACCAGGGCAAGGGCAGGGTGCTCCTGGAGGTGACTCTGGGTGCCACCTTCTTTGTGTCCAGGTAGACCGGAGTGACAGGTGTAAAGAGCATTGCCACTGCAGCTGACAGTGGCTGCAGGGTGGAAACTATAACCGTGCATTTCTTTTCACTCCAAAATAATTCGTGTCCCAGGTTCTCCCTCGGGAGGGCAAGGGTCCTGAGGGGAAGAGTTAGAACAGGAAACTACGTGATCTCCCTGGATGCCTTGCCCTCCCTTCCCCAGACCCCCGACTATGGAAGCTCTGGTGGTTACAGGATCGTGTGGATGGCCTTTCGGCCAGGTCAGCACCACAGCCCAACCTTCTGAGGAGGACACTACAGAGGCCTAGAAAGGGAGGAAGAGGCTTTTCGGCAAGAAGGTGGAGCCCAGTGTTAGAAGGCTGGTAGCAGGGCCAGCCGGGCAGGCGGCTGCAGAGACCAAGTCTGAAGTCTGGGAAGATCCCTCAAAGAAACACAGGAAATCACCTCCCTCTCCCTACAGCCCTGCAGGGTCACCTGAGGTCCTGATCCCTGACCTCTGACCTGGGGATGGTGCCCCAGGTCCCTCCCTTCTTACCCTGAGCGCCTCCAAAAGTCTCTCTTCTGTCTCAACCCTGAGGCAGAACCTTGATAGTGCAGTGGGGTATGCACACCTGCTGACTATGTCTTAGGTGCTACTCTGAGTCCAGACCACCCTAGAGAGGAGGCTTGGGCACCAGCCACGCTCCATGTGGCCTCCAGCAACCAAGGCAGGAGGCCTTCTGCTGGTCCCATCAGGCCACATGCACAGAACTGCACACACTCCCCTCAAAACCCGAAAACTGTGTCTCCAAAACGCCTTTTTCTGCAGGGTTAACAGCATCCTTCCTCCAAGAACGTCTCTGCATTGTCCAGCTTTCCTCAATTCCACCTGCAGCACTAGAGCACGGAAGTCCCTCTGGCCTTGTTGGCCCTGGGTGTGTCCTCTGAGGCTCTGTTGTTGATGATGAACAAATGGATGGAGAGAACTGAGGTCAAGGGAGACGCCTGAAGACATGGCCCTTGGAAAGTACGAAGTCCTGTCTATTGTTCACTTATAGGGAGATGCACACTGCATTTCTCTGTATGGGGAGCTTAGAGGTTGAAAAGTAGAGCTTAAGGAGCCAGATAGGAACCCACTCCCTCCTGGGCCACTTTGCCATATTCTGTTCTGTTTCAGGCATATCCGGTCCCAACTGGTCATCCCATGGTACTTCCTCTTGGGTTCAAGAGTAATTGGGTAAGAGTGAGAAATGCCTTCCAAACACACACACACACACACACACACACACACACATGCCCCAGAGGGTGGGTCAAGAGTATCATCTTTGCATAAAAAGCACAGTGTACTCATCATATCTACAGAGAGTCCTAATGGATGGGGATTATTTAATGGTTTCTCTTTGGATTGTCTAGAGTGGTGACTTTTGGTTGTTTCTAATGTCTAGACTTCTCTGGCTACAGGGAATAAAACTATATTAGAATAAGATAAAAAAGTTTCTTGGCCTAGGATGAAAATGGACCTACTCAGTATGAGATTTTCCTTATAATCCTTTTAAATAAGGCAGCTCTTTGATAAGTTCTCCAGAGTCAACTCTTTGATTACACACTCACGATGTGTTATTGGAGGTACAAATCACACACACAAAGAAACACAGTCATAGTGTGTTCAATGTCTTAACAAGTCCCTCTCTATAACCCTTTCTTTAGTCCAAGTCCTTTCACTTCTTTCTCTTATGTAGATCTTGAATCCACTTTCTTCAACCCCACTGCTACATGCAGGCCATCACCATGGTACACTGAAGCTACTGAAACAGCCCACCGGTCACTGAAACATAAACTCAAAACATACACAAATGCACACACACAGAACACGAGTATGTACAGACACAGATCACCCCAACCAAATACAGACACAGACACAGATGCACACACATGTGGAAACATACATATAAACATATCTGTAGCCACACATATCTACACAAATGCACATATTCTATGAACTCTTCCTCATCTAGGTTGATGGTGAGAGTTCACAATGGAGAACCTGATCCACTGGCCATTCCAACTGAGTTTATTATGGTGATTTACTATCCAGACAACCCCTACTCAATCACATACATACTTGAGCGCAGTCAGCTCCTGAGCAAACTCTAAAGCCACATTCTTTAGAATACACTCGCCTACACTTCTGTCTTAGATTCTCACTTCTCCCAGATGCGTGAGGACATCTTGGGACTCAGGAGGGAAGAAGAAAGGTTGGGTCATTCACACAGAGATAAATGAGTGTGGTGACCATACTCTTGCATCCCGTAACATACATACTCTATGAAATCTATCAGTGTTACCTTGAGGACATCTCCTTCAGAGAGTTCAAATGCCCTGGCTTTGAGCTGAATCCCCTTCCCCGGCTGGGTCTGGATGGAGTAGATGCATTCGTGGTTGTTACTGTAGTTCACAGGAAAGTTGGGGGACAGCAGAGTGCCCTGAGTGCCCGTGACTGAATTCCCACACTCAGCTGGAAAGAGAATCACAATAATCACAGATTAACGCCCATCAGCTACATCCGGAAAACAAACAACTCTCAGCGCTGGAGGACCTTACAAAGATGACAAGTTGCTTGCCTCTCTACCTGCCAGAGTGCCTGTTTATCTGTCCATTTGTCTGCCTGTGTATAGGAATGCTTATCTAAGTTTTTGTTTGTTTGTTTGTTTTTAACACCTGCCCACCTGTAGTTCTGTTACGTTCCTTTATTTCTCTCCTTCGATTTGTCTGTTTTTCTTCCGCAGAAATAGAAATAAACCCACCAGGCACCCTTTACTTTTACAGTGTTATGAAGCAGCCATTCTCCCTCCCACCTGTTCATATAGTATCATAGCAACAGAAATGACCAAGGAGGGCGTCAGGGGACGATGGGGGCAGCCAAGTGAGGAGGGATGAAGCCTTTCAGTATCAGAGGATACAAACGAAGAGGGGACAAGATTGAATAATAATTGCTAGCATCTCCCAAGCTTTACACGGATCATTTCAGCCATTAGCCACAGCAACCGATCCCCACAAGGCAGGCACAATGAGCATCCCTGTTTTCAAGATAAAGACCCTGGTACTTAGCAATTTAGATCAAGTCTCTCAATTCAAGGAGGTGGGGGGGCCAACAACTCAGCCCTCTTGGTCCTGGAATTTAGGGCCTCTGAGGCTCTGAAGAAAGTTTTGGCACAGACACATGGAAACCCTGTTTAATTCAACAGCTAATGAATTCACACCTTCCTCTCAAAATCTGTTCCTGCTCCTCCAGAATTAGTCATTCTTTCCCCATTGTTCCTATACCTCTATTTATAGCGGTCATCAAATTTTTTTTTTTTTTTTGCGATACGCGGGCCTCTCACTGTTGCGGTCTCTCCCGTTGCAGAGCACAGGCTCCGGACGTGCAGGCTCAGCGGCCATGGCTCACAGGCCTAGCCGCTCTGCGGCATGTGGGATCTTCCCGGACTGGGGCACGAACCCGCGTCCCCTGCATCGGCAGGCGGACTCTCAACCGCTGCGCCACCAGGGAAGCCCGGTCATCACATTTTACTTGACTTATTTGTTAACATTTCTATCTCCTCCACTGCCCTGTGGGTGCTTTAGGGCTTGGTCATATTTCTGTATCTCCAGCACCCACTGGCTCTGCTCCATGCCTGGGCAGGACAGCAGCAGCGATGAAAGGGGTAGCTCAGTGCAGGGCATGTGCTGAAGGACGCTGCAGTTGGCTCTCTAGGGTCTTTGGTAACTGTGAAGCCTCTTGCTGGGCTTCCCCGTGGCAGAGCATCTACCAGATCGCACCCTGACGGCTTGTTTCTTGTCTGCACCCCCTACCCAAACTGTGCGTTACTTGAAGGTATAAGGGTCATGCTTAACGAATCCATGAATTTCCAAGGCTTAGCCCAGACTGTCTGTAAAATAAATATTTGCCAAATGAATGAATGGATAAATATGGAGGACGCTGACCTCAGAGGATGGCCAGCTCTAAAAGTGATTAGGTTCTGGAAGGATATAAATACAAGTCAGATGGCAGGCCCATTATTTGTCTGGACATATGGGGAGTTCGAAGCATATGTAGAATCTCTGAGGTTGGTGGTAGCACATCTGCTTTCCCCGAACCATTCCTCAGTGTCCCTATTCTAGGCACAGTCATTGGCTGGAAGGACCCTGAGGTCACCACATATTCAGCTTTAATTGCCCTGAGCCTGGAGTGTCCTAGGCCACAGCAGTGTGGAGGGAGCATGTGATACAGGAACATTCAGAGCTGAGTCCCTAGTGGGCTTAGTTGTACCTCTGTGTGTTCTCTTGTCCCCAAGGCTGCTCCTTAGAACTTTGAAGATAGTGACCATGTCCCACCAATCAGTCCTCTGATTGGTGGGACAAGCCCTCCTCCCTGGGTCCTTTCCAGTTCAGGACCAGCTTCAGGTTCCTAAGACGTCACATAAGTCATTACTATGGACAGCATGTCTGTGTCCCTCTGACAAATTCTTGTGCTGAAGCCCTGATTCCCCAGTGTGATGCTATTTGGAGGTGGGGCCTTTGGGAGGTAATTAGGTCTAGATGAGGTCACGAGGGGAGAGTCTCCATGATGGGATTAGTGCCCTTAGCAGAGGGATTGACCAGAGCCTGCAATCTGTCTGCTGTGTGATGGTACAGCAAGAAGGCTGCCATCTGGAAACCAGGGAGAGGGCCTTTACCAGACACTGAATCCACTGGCACCTTGATCTTGGACTTGCCAGCCTCCGGAACTGTGAGAAATAAATGCTTGTTGTTGAAGCCACCCACTTTATGGTATTTTCTTATAGCAGCTCAAACTGAACAGGACAGCCATCATTTGTCTTGGAGGAGAAATCTCGCTTTGCAGTACTTTAAACAGCCTGTTTGCAGAGTGTCCGAGCGCGCGTGATGAATGTGCGGAGCTGGGGCATGAAACTAAAGGGCGGGTGGTGGACGGGCACCCTGGCGGCTGCTGACGCTTTAGGTAGATATGTTTCTGAAGTGTGTAAGGATTCTGGGGGCCCTCTGATGAAGGGGGGCATTTGGGGAGGGGGTGCTGAGGGCTGTGCATATCTAGACATCTATTACTCAGTCACGTCACGTGGGCGGCCCCCTGAAGCAGCTCTCCATCATCTCTGGGCATCACACAGTATTCTCTTCCGTCTAGGGAACGACATGTGGTGCAGTGAGATGAGCATGGATTTTAGACTCAGACAGACCAGTTATATCAACTCTCTGAACCTCGGTCTCCTCATCTGCCTCCATCTGGACAATGACAGCACCCACATAAAACTAGAGAGAATACGTACATGAAATTTTATGATGAAAGAGGTGAACATATAGGGAGTGGCTAGCACCTAGTAGGCCCTCAACAAGCGTTACTCCTTTCTCTCCCCATCTAACCTGATGAATCTGCACAGCTTATCTGCTTCTATTTGGAGCCCTAACTGCCCAGGCTCCGGGAATGGCCGAAGGCCCAAGAAGCTTCTCGGGAAGCACGTGTTAGCTGCCTGACGTTCACAGCGCCCTCACTGTTCCTGATACCTCTTGCTCTCTGCCTAGTTCCTAAAAGGTGGTTTACCTTAAACGTGGGCTTTGACATATTTTTGCACCTCCTTCCTACCCTGGCTTGCTACACAATAGCTATAGGCCATCTCTGCCCCAGCATGACCCTCTCCTCTTTCCCACATGCCCGACACCTTTATGGGGAGGGGAAGGGAGCTGACAGCTTCAGATGGGGCCAGTCCTTGGCCCCTACCGAGGCCTTTTTCCAGGCACCAGCGAGTGCACAGGAGGTAGC
The DNA here is from genome assembly GCF_011762595.2 of Tursiops truncatus. Lineage (NCBI taxonomy): Eukaryota > Metazoa > Chordata > Mammalia > Artiodactyla > Delphinidae > Tursiops > Tursiops truncatus. Next base: position 157,282,213 of record NC_047034.1, on the reverse strand, counting down.
GGGACCTGGCACTTGATTTTGGGAGAGTTTCCAAGTATCGGGGCAGGTGAGCAGATGCACGGAAAAGCCAAACACGAGCATAAATGGAAAAATAAATGTTCCAGAGAAACAAACAGTCATCTGCACCGGAAAGTGCTGCGGCTAATTCGGGCATCTATGACTTCTGTCATCCCCATCAGAAGAGGTCTCGTTAAGGGCAGGGGCTGTGTCTTGTCCATCAGCCTGGGGCTCCCGAGGCAGAGAGGTAGGTCTGCTCCATCATGCGGGGCTCCCAAGGGCAGGGTCATGACTCTTGGCGCAGAATGGGGTCCTCTGGGATCAGGGCTGTCTCTTCCACATCCAGCTCAGGGGACCCTGAGGTCAGGGGCTGTGTCGCCCTGTCACACAATGAATTAGAGCCCAGGACCGTTCATCTCCTTCTCAGTAGGGAATGTTCCTGGTAAGTTATTCAATTTACACCTCCAGTGCGTATGGCGACTGGGAGCATCTCCCGGGTGGGCATTCCCGTGATACCTCCAGCCTGAGGTTCTGTTGCGGGCTGGTGGTAATTAGAGGTGATTATAATTGCTATGCGTTATGAATACATACAAAACAGAAGACAAATGTAATAATGAAAATATTGTGAGGCGCCATGAACAAACAGTAATTGGAATAATAAGTTAAAGAATGAGTTTATGTAATGAGATCAATGAGGCAGAACGTAGGGCGTGTGCGTATCTGTGGTCCTGGATAATCCCATTCAGGAAAAATTCCCCTCAGGGCCACTTAGCTGAAGACATTTCTCCAGAGCAGAAAGGAGCTGCCAGCAGCCACATCGAAACTGAACCTACGCAGTGGGAGTTACATGTGTGTCTGAACGTGTGTCCAGGTCAGGGTGGGTGGAGGCTCTGAGGGATGGTTGCAGGAAAAAGGATAAACTTTGAGATTAGTTAATTGATCAAAAATGGAATTCTGCATCTACTTGTCTTAATGTTTCCCCTCTGAGATCGCAAAGGGTTATTGGTTGTTGGTCATGTCATCGATAAATAATGATAAAAAGGTTATTGGCAAAATGATAATAACATAGCACCCCATTGGTGTATGTAAATTACGTCATCTAATCTGGAATAAAGCGTGTGAATTGGATGTTGTTATCTCTGTTTTATAAGCGAGGAAGCTGGAGCTGCTGGGGTCTGGTGGCTTGCCCAAGATATAACAGCCGGTAAGTGGCAGAGCAGAGACTCACCTTTGGGCCCAGGTGACCCCACAGCCTACGCCCAGCCCATCTTGCCATCCTATTTATGACTGTCCTCTGCAGAGACCCGGGGCTCCGTGTGGCTGTCTTGGGCAAGGCTGACCTCAAGGGCTCTCAAGACGCTGGCACCTGTTTCAGTCAGTGCAGTGCTGCTTTGATCTGTTTGGTATATTGGGGTTTTCTGTAATATTTAGCACTAGCGGAGAGCAGTGAGCACGGAAGGTACTCCACTGATCCAGCCTGTGTTCCATCTAGCCCCATGGTGTGAGCATCGAGCAGGCAGAGCCGTGAACCTTAGAAATGAGGGACAGCCAGCACCTGTCCCCAGTCCTTGGGATATCGCCCCACTTCTCTCCACCCTCTGGGCCTGAAGCTCTGAAAAGTCTGCTCCAGCACGCTGGCAAGGAGGCCGGCAGGACCCTGGGTCACAGGGCTCCTGGTCCCAACTCCATCAGCTGCCTCTTTAACCTCACCACCCACTGCTCTCCCCCTCGCTCGCTCCAGACTGGCCTCCAAGCTATTCCTCAAATACCGAGCGTCCTCGTGGCTTGGGGCCTTGGTACTCTGCTCCCTCTTCTCCCATGAATTAGCTCCTTGAATCCCTTCAGATCTCTACTAAAATGTCAGCTCATCAGAGAAGACTTTCCTGACTACTTGTTATAAAAACCTCCAGCACTTTCTAAGCTGACCATCTTTCTCTGTAACCCTCAACACTGCCCGACACACTACACATCCATGCGTTTACAGCCTATCTCCCCCCACCAAAATGTGAGACCAGGAGTGGAGAGACCTTCTCTGTATTGTTCACCTTTGTATTCTCAGCGTCCAGAAGCATGCCTGACCTGCAATGGGTGCTCCATAAATGAACCCAACTCCTGCTTCTCTCTCTCTTCCCCAGCGGAATGGAGGAAGTCTTTCTAGAGATTCTCAAAAGCTATCGGACCCTCACTGGACAAGTAAAATCAGCCCTCTCCTCAACCAGATGGGGATTCTCCATGGGCAAAGGTCATACCTCCTTCCTATAGGTGCACCCACACACCCCACCCAGATTTCTCCGCAAGAGGCATCAATTAGCCATGGGAATGTGTGTTAAGGGTGGGAGGTAACAGCACAGAAATTGATTTCATGTGAGTGCCTACTGTGGACCCGCTTTGTAAAGGGCAGTTGAGGCTACAGAACAGCTCATGAAGCAGGCATTGCCGTCTCTCCTGCACCGATAAGGAGGTTGGCGTGGAAGGAGGGTAGGCCACCCACCCAAGGTAACCGCGTGCTAAGACAGTCCTTAAACCCAGTCCTGTCGGCCTCTTGGCCCAGGTGCGTTCCACCACCTCCCAGCAATTGACTAAAGTCCGGCCAACCCCATTAGTGAAGCAAAATGAAAGCACGTGACCACCTACCAACACACCTTGGCAGAGGCGAGCTCCACAGGCGCCGTCTGCCCCCCAGGCACGTGATGCGGGCCGTGCCCTCCAGACGGTACCCGGGGAAGCAGGAGAAGGTCAAGGTGTCGCCTACACCAAACTGCAAGCCCTTCCGGATGCTGTAGGCTGGGACCTCGGGCTCCTCACAGGGCTCCAAGTCATACTCTGCAAAGGCAGCAGGAGAGCTGGGGTCACACATGGAGGATGGGAACACACAGACAAAGACACCATGGAGAAGAGGACGAGAGAGGAAGACAGAGGTACACGATACACACCGATGCACGAAAAGTCATATTCTGGAAAGGCAGCAGGAGAGCTGGGGTCACACACGGAGGATGGGAACACACAGACAAAGACACCACGGAGAAGAGGAAAGGCAGCAGGAGAGCTGGGGTCACACACGGAGGATGGGAACACACAGACAAAGACACACGGAGAAGAGGACGAGAGAGGAAGACAGAGGTACACGATACACACAGATGCACGAAAAGGAAGGAGAGAAGGAGAGAGAGCCCGAGAGGGACAGAGACAGGCAAGAACAGGCAGGTGTGTTCCGGGCGGTCTGAGTGCCTCCAGACCACGAGCAGTGGGAGAGAGCACCGCCTTCCTGGAAACATCGTTCCCAGGAGTACTTCTGAGGCTGACCTTTCCCTCCTCTGTCCCTTCATCTCCACATGAACCCCAGCCTCAGGCTTGTGCACTCTCCTGCCTCTTTCTCCCCGGGCACCAAGCCAGATCAGTTCAATCAGCCTGGTTCTAGAGGTTCAGAATGCATGACCCAGCCTAGGGCAACTTACATTGGGAAAAAGAATGCAAGTGCTTCAGCTGAGGCTGTGTCTTGGTAACACTGGCACTTGAGGCAGATGGCATGTGTGACGGAGTGGCATTTATGCACCAGGGACCTGCCTCTAGTGACTTTTATACCTCTAGTGATGATACAGAAGTACCTTTTCCCTCATCCCCAAGGGCATCTCCCGTCTGGGACACAGTACCCCGGGGCTCTGTGTGGTGGGGAGAAAGAGCCTGGATGAGGCAGACTGGCTGGATATGTCCCATCAGCCAGGACATGGCAGGTGGCATCTGCTGGAGGGACACTGTGAGGCTAAGCTCGGCCATGTCCCATTTCCTAGAGGTCAGATATCTCTCAGCCATCCTGGGGAAATCCATCTGCTGTCTCTGCTCCCGGCTGATGGTGGGAGGGGGGTGGTCTGGGAGCAATAGTCTGAGAGCAGCAGGAGGACTTGGTACTAGAGGAGTGAAGGGTCCTCTTTTCTCCCCGAATGCACATTAAAGAGCTTTCTTTTCAGGATTCCTAAACACAGAGATAAATGCCCATCGCTACTCAATTCGCATTGCTGAAGCAGCCCCCACAAGAGGCCAAAACACTCCAAAATGGGAGTTTCAGTCTCCCTTCTTTTCCTTTTCGTTTTTTTTTTTTTAGAAATTGCTGTGGTTGTGAAGTAGTGGAAGTGGAATCAGAAGAAGAATCTGGAATTACTAGGGCAGGATGGCACTCCTGAGGTCCTCTAGTTCAATCAGTTGGGTTGGTCATGTTCAGAGTGAAGCCTAAATACCTTCACAGAAGGAGATTCCCCAACAGACCTGCTAACTCCTTCCAAGCCCACTATAAGGAAGTTCGTCCTTGTGTCTAACCCGACTATCTTCTGCTGCAGCAGTGAGATCCCTCTCCCAGAGGCTGGGGAGGGGACCGAGAGCCATCTACTGGGAAGACCAGAGGCCGGCAGCAGGGTGGGGGGGTGGGAGGGACAGAGTACTCAGCCATCACTTACCCCGAGGGACCCTCACATGCTTTACCTGAGAAGGTGATGTTGAAGCCTTCGTAGGACATGGAGAAGTCGGAAATGAAGCGGACCTGGGCAGTGAAGTTGCCGTAGAGTCCAGCGCTGATGGGCGCTGGCAACCGGGAACCGCTCAGCTGCCTCAGGGGCTGAGTGAAACTGCCATTCTCCGTGATGAGGAGGTAGTCGTGGCTGCTCTCCAGGTGGAAGGTGTGGAAAGTGAAGAACACACCTGCCAGGAGACCAGAGGGTCAGGGTGATGACAGTGAGCGGCCTGAAGGGGCTCAGCTGCACGATGGGGTCTGCACAAACGTTTCCCGTTTGCAAGCGTCTATCGGTGTGCAGAACCTCAAGCTTGAGCAACACACACCAGCCAACCTGAATGAAGGAAGCCAGGTGAACCGCACACGCCCCTGCCCTGAGGTCCAGTCAGGGAGAAGGATGCTGCTTTCTGGTTGTCCCAATTTGAAAGGGAGATTTATGGCTAGGTCATTCATTCAGTCAACAAGTATTTGTACATTTATTGGGTACTTCCTATGGGCCAGGATCCAGGGCTGCGTGGGTGCAAGGGGATATAGCTACAGTACAGAGTGACAAATGCTGGAACCAATGTAGATCAGACTGCGCTGGGGGGCAGAAGGGAAAGAGGGGAGGGTAGGATGCCCTCACTAAAGAGTGAGCATTTGATTGAGGTCTTAAAAGGAGGCTTAGGAATTAACCGGGTAAGAAGGGAAAGGGCACCCCAGGCAGGGCACCGGAGACAGAGCTGCTGTGTATTCCAGGGCTCTGAGAGCGGCACAGTGCGGCTGGACACACTAAGCAGGAAGCATCTGGAAGAGGGGCTGGAAATGTAGGCTGGGGCTGGACTGGATATTTTTCTGGAGGCATTGAGAAGCCATCCTATCCAGAGTGTATCTGATTTCAGGTTAGCAAGATGTTGGTGGCTGTGAGGAGGACGAAGTGGAGGGAGAGAGAACAGTTAGAAGGATGTCAGCCATGCACTGTGGGAAAGTGGATGGGGGCTGGCAGAGGGGGTGAGAGCAGGAAAGAGACATGAGACTCAGGAGGTGAAATGGACAGGGATCAGAGGCAACAGATGCAAAGGAGGAGTTAAGGGGTGACGTGGAAGATTTTTTTTAATTTTAACAATTTTTTAAAAAACATCTTTATTGGAGTATAATTGCTTTACAATGGTATGTTAGTTTCTGCTTTATAACAAAGTGAATCAGCTATACATATACATATATCCCCATACCCCCTCCCTCTTGCGTCTCCCTCCCACCCACCCTACCCCACCCCTCTACGTGGTCACAAAGCACCAAGCTGATCTCCCTGTGCTATGTGGCTGCTTCCCACTAGCTATCTATTTTACGTTTGGTAGTATATATATGTCCAAACCACTCTCTCATGTCATCCCAGCTTACTCTTCCCCCTCCCCATGTCCTCAAGTCCATTCGCTATGTCTGCATCTTTATTCCTGTCCTTTCCTTACGTTCTTCAGAACCTTTTTTTTTTTTTTTTTAGATTCCATATATATGTGTTAGCATATGGTATTTGTTTTTCTCTTTCTGACTTACTTCACTCTGTATGACAGACTCTAGGTCCATCCACCTCACTACAAATAACTGAATTCGTTTCGTTTTATGGCTGAGTAATATTCCATTGTATATATGTGCCACGTCTTCTTTATCCATTCATCTGTCGATGGACACTTAGGTTGCTTCCATGTCCTGGCTATTGTGAACAGAGCTGCAATGAACATTGTGGTACATGACTCTTTTTGAATTATGGTTTTCTAAGGGGATATGCCCAGTAGTGGGATTGCTGGGTCATATGGTAGTTCTATTTTTAGTTTTTTAAGGAACCTCCACACTGTTCTCCATAGTGGGTGTATCAACTTACATTCCCACCAACAGTGCAAGAGGGTTCCCCTTTCTCCACACCCTCTCCAGCATTTGTTGTTTGTAGATTTTTTGATGATGGCCATTCTGACTGGTGTGAGGTGATACCTCATTGTAGTTTTGATTTGCATTTCTCTAATGATTAGTGATGTTCAGTATTCTTACATATGTTTGTTGGCAAGCTGTATATCTTCTTTGGAGAAATATCTCTTTAGGTCTTCTGCCCATTTGTAAATTGGGTTGTTTGTTTTTTTGATATTGAGCTGCATGAGTTGCTTGTAAATTTTGGAGATTAATCCTTTGTCAGTTGCTTCATTTGCAAATATTTTCTCCCATTCTGAGGGTTGTCTTTTGGTCTTGTTTATGGTTTCCTTTGCTGTGCAAAAGCTTTTAAGTTTCATTAGGTCCCATTTGTTTAATTTTGTTTTTATTTCCATTTCTCTGGGAGGTGGGTCAAAAAGGATCTTGCTGGGATTAATGTCATAGAGTGTTCTGCCTATGTTTTCCTCTAAGAGTTTGATAGTGTCTGGCCTTACATTTAGGTCTTTAATCCATTTTGAGTTTATTTCTGTGTATGGTGTTAGGGAGTGTTCTGATTTCATTCTTTTACATGTAGTCCAGTTTTTCTGGCACCACTTATTGAAGAGGCTGTCTTTTCTCCATTGTATATTCTTGCCTCCTTTATCAAAAATAAGGTGACCATATGTGTGTGGGTTTATCTCTGGGCTTTCTATCCTATTCCATTGATCTATATTTCTGTTTTTGTGCCAGTACCATACTGTCTTGATTACTGTAGCTTTGTAGTATAGTCTGAAGTCAGGGAGCCTGATTCCTCCAGCTCCATTTTTCTTTCTCAAGATTGCTTTGGCTATTTGGGGTCTTTGGTGTTTCCACACAAATTGTGAAATTTTTTGTTCTAGTTCTGTGAAAAATGCCATTGGTAGTTTGATAGGGATTGCATTGAATCTGTTGATTGTTTGGGGTAGCATAGTCATTTTCACAATGTTGATTCTTCCAATCCAAGAACATGGTATATCTCTCCATCTGTTTGTATCATCTTTAATTTCTTTCATCAGTGTCTTATAGTTTTCTGCATACAGGTCTTTTGTCTCCTTAGGTAGGTTTACTCCTAAGTATTTTATTCTTTTTGTTGCAGTGGTAAATGACAGTGTTTCCTTAATTTCTTTTTCAGATTTTTCATCATTAGTGTATAGGAATGCAAGAGATTTCTGTGCATTAATTTTGTATCCTGCTACTTTGCCAAATTCATTGATTAGCTCTAGTAGTTTTCTGGTAGCATCTTTAGGATTCGCTATGTATATTATCATGTCATCTGCAAACAGTGACAGCTTTACTTCTTCTTTTCTGATTTGGATTCCTTTTATTTCTTTTTCTTCTCTGCTTGCTGTGGCTAGAGCTTCCAAAACTATTCTGAATTAATAGTGGTGAGAGTGAGCAACCTTGTCTTGTTCCTGATCTTAGTGGAAATGGTTTCAGTTTTTCACCATTGAGAATGATGTTGGCTGTGGGTTTGTCATATATGGCCTTTATTATGTTGAGGTAAGTTCCCTCTATGCCTACTATCTGGAGGGTTTTTATCATAAATGGGTGTTGAATTTTGTCAAAAGCTTTTTCTGCATCTATTGAGATGATCATACGGTTTTTCTTCTTCAGTGTGCTAATATGGTTTATCACACTGATTGCTTTGAGTATATTGAAAAATCCTTGCATTCCTGGGATAAACTCCACTTGTTCATGGTGTAAGACCCTTTTAATGTGGTGTTGGATTCTGTTTGCTAGTATTTTGTTGAGGATTTTTGCATCTATGTTCATCAGTGATGTTGGCCTGTAGTTTCCTTTCTTTGTGACATCTTTGTCTGGTTTTGGTATCAGGGCGATGGTGGCCTTGTAGAATGAGTTTGGGAGTGTTCCTTCTTCTGCTATGTTTTCGAAGAGTTTGAGAAGGATAGGTGTTAGATCTTCTCTAAATGTTTCATAGAATTCGCCTGTGAAGCCAACTGGTCCTGCGTTTTTGTTTGCTTGAAGATTTTTAATCACAGTCTCAATTTCAGTGCTTGTGATTGTCTGTTCATATTTTCTATTTCTTCCTGGTTCAGTCTCAGGTTGTGCTTTTCTAAAAATTTTTCCATTTCTTCCAGGTTGTTCATTTTATTGGCATATAGTTGCTTGTAGTAATCTCTCATGATCCTTTGTATTTCTGCAGTGTCAGTTGTTACTTCTCCGTTTTCTTTTCTAATTCTATTGATTTGAGTCTTCTCCCTTTTTTTCTTGATGAGTCTGGCTAATGGTTTATCTTCTCAAAGAACCAGCTTTAGTTTTATTGATCCTGGCTATTGTTTCCTTCATTTATTTTTCATTGCTTTTTTTTTTAAAGGTAACACGTGTTTATTGCAAAAAAGCTTTAGAAGTAGAGAAATGTGTAAAGAGAAACATTTTTTTTTAACATCTCTTTGGAGTATAATTGCTTTACAATGGTGTGTTAGTTTCTGCTTTATAACAAAGTAAATCAGTTGTACATATACATATGTTCCCATATCTCTTCCCTCTTGCATCTCCCTACCTCCCACCCACCTTATCCCACCCCTCTAGGTGGTCACAAACCACGTAGCTGATCTCCCTGTGCTATGCGGCTGCTTCCCACTAGCTATCTATTTTACGTTTGGTGGTGTATATATGTCCATGCCACTCTCTCACTTTGTCACAGCTTACCCTTACCCCACCCCATATCCTCAAGTCCATGCTCTAGTAGGTCTGTGTCTTTATTCCCGTCTTACCCCTAGGTACTTCATGACCTTTTTTTTTTTTCTTAGATTCCATATATATGTGTTAGCATACAGTATTTGTTTTTCTCTTTCTGACTTACTTCACTCTGTTTGATAGACTCTAGGTCCATCCACCTCACTACAAATATCTCAATTTTGTTTCCTTTTATGGCTGAGTAATATTCCATTGTATATATGTGCCACATCTTCTTTACCCATTCATCTGTTGATGGACACTTAGGTTGCTTCCATGTCCTGGCTATTGTAAATAGAGCTTCAATGAATATTTTGGTACATGACTATTTTTGAATTATGGTTTTCTCAGGGTATATGCCCAGTAGTGGGATTGCTGGGTCATATGGTAGTTCTATTTTTAGTTTTTTAAGGAACCTCCATACTGTTCTCCATAGTGGCTGTATCAATTTACATTCCCACCAACAGTGTAAGAGTGTTCCCTTTTCTCCACACCCTCTCCAGCATTTATTGTTTCTAGATGTTTTGATGATGGCCATTCTGACCGGTGTGAGATGATATCTCATTGTAGATTTGATTTGCATTTCTCTAATGGTTAATGATGTTGAGCATACTTTCATGTGTTTGTTGGCAATCTGTATATCTTCTTTGGAGAAATGTCTATTTAGGTCTTCTGACCATTTTTGGATTGGGTTGTTTGTTTTTTTGTTATTGAGCTGCATGAGCTGCTTGTAAATTTTGGAGATTAATCCTTTGTCAGTTGCTTCATTTGCAAATATTTTCTCCCATTCTGAGGGTTGTCTTTTGGTCTTGTTTATGGTTTCCTTTGCTGTGCAAAAGCTTTGAAGTTTCATTAGGTCCCATTTGTTTATTTTTGTTTTTATTTCCATTTCTCTGGGAGGTGGGTCAAAAAGGATCTTGCTGTGATTTATGTCATAGAGTGTTCTGCCTATGTTTTCCTCTAAGAGTTTGATAGTGTCTGGCCTTACATTTAGGTCTTTAATCCATTTTGAGTTTATTTCTGTGTATGATCTATCCTGGAGAATGTTCCATGAGCGCTTGAGAAGAAAGTGTATTCTGTTGTTTTTGGATGGAATGTCCTATAAATATCAATTAAGTCCACCTTGTTTAATGTATCATTTAAACCTTGTGTTTCCTTATTTATTTTCATTTTGGATGATCTGTTCATTGGTGAAAGTGGGGTGTTAAAGTCCCCTACTATGATTGTGTTACTGTCAATTTCCCCTTTTATGGCTGTTAGCATTTGCCTTATGTATTGAGGTGCTCCTATGTTGGGTGTATAAATATTTACAATTGTTATATCTTCTTCTTGGATTGATCCCTTGATCATTATGTAGTGTCCTTCTTTGCCTCTTGTAAGAGTCTTTATTTTAAAGTCAATGTTTTTCTGATATGAGAATTGCTACTCAATCTTTCTTTTGATTTCCCTTTGCATGGAATATCTTTTTCCATCCCCTCACTTTCAGTCTGTATGTGTCCCTAGGTCTAAAGTGGGTCTCTTGTAGACAGCATCTATACGGGTCTTGTTTTTGTATCCATTCAGCCAGTCTATGTCTTTTGGTGGGAGCATGTAATCCATTTACATTTAAGATAATTATCGATATGTATGTTCCTATTATCATTTTCTTAATTGTTTTGAGTTTGTTATTGTAGGTCTTTTCCTTCTCTTGTGTGTCCTGCCTAGAGAAGTTCCTTTAGCATTTGTTGTAAAGCTGGGTTTGTGGTGCTGAATTGTCTTAGCTTTTGCTTGTCTGTAAAGGTTTTAGTTTCTCTGTCAAATCTGAATGAGATCCTTGCTGGGTAGAGTAATCTGATTGTAGGTTTTTCCCTTTCATCACTTTAAATATGTCCTGCCACTCCCTTCTGGCTTGCAGAGTTTCTGCTGAAAGATCAGCTGTTAACCTTATGGGGATTCCCTTGTATGTTATTTGTTTCTTTTCCCTTACTGCTTTTAATATTTTTTCTTTGTACTTAATTTTTGATAGTTTGATTAATATGTGTCTTGGCGTGTTTCTCCTTGGATTTATCCTGTATGGGAGTCTCTGTGCTTCCTAGACTTGATTGACTATTTCCTTTCCCATATTAGGGAAGTTTTCAACTATAATCTCTTCAAATATTTTCTCAGTCCCTTCTTTTTTCTCTTCTTCTTCTGGGACCCCTATAATTAGAATGTTGGTGCATTTAATGTTGTTCCAGAGGTCTCCAAGACTGTCCTCAATTCTTTTCTTTGTTTTTTCTTTATTCTGCTCTGCAGTAGCTATTTCCACTATTTTATCTTCCAGGTTACTTATCTGATCTTCTGCCTCAGTTATTCTGCTATTGATTCATTTTAGAGCATTTTTAAGTTCATTTATTGTGTTGTTCATCATTGTTTGTTTTCTCTTTAATTCTTCTAGGTCCTTGTTAAACGTTTCCTGTATTTTCTCCATTCTATTTCTAAGAACATGGATCATCTGTACTATTATTACTCTGAATTGTTTTTCAGGTAGACTGCCTATTTTCTCTTCATTTGTTTGGTCTGGTGGGTTTTTACCTTGCTCCTTCATCTGCTGTGTGTTTCTCTGTCTTCTCATTTTGCTTATCTTATTGTGTTTGGGGTCTCCTTTTTGCAGGCTGCAGGTTCGTAGTTCCTGTTGTTTTTGGTGTCTGCCCCCAGTGGTTAAGGTTGGTTCAGTGGGTTGTGTAGGCTTCCTGGTGGAGGGGGCTAGTGCCTGTGTTCTGGTGGATGAGGCTGGATCTTGTCTTTCTGGTGGGCAGGACCGCAGCTGGTGGTGTGTTTTGTGGTGTCTGTGGCCTTATTATGATTTTAGGCAGCTTCTCTGCTAATGGGTGGGGTTGTGTTCCTGTCTTGCTAGTTGTTTGGCATAGGGTGTCCAGCACTCTAGCTTGCTGGTATTTGAGTGGAGCTGGATCTTAGTGTTGAGATGGAGATCTCTGGGAGAGCTTTTGCTGTTTGATATTACGTGGAGCCAGGAGGTCTCTGGTGGACCAATGTCCTAAACTCAGCTCTCCCATCTCAGAGGCACAGGTCTGACACCTGGCCGGAGCACCAAGACCCTGTCAGCCACATAGCCAGGTACGTGGGCAGTTTCTTGCCTTTTGGGAAGCCTGAGGTCTTCTGCCAGCGTTCAGTAGGTGTTCTGTAGGAGTTGTTCCATATGTAGATGTATTTCTGATGTATTTGTGGGGCAGAAGGTGATCTCCAAGTCTTACTCCTCTGCCATCTTGAAGGTCTCCCCAGATGACGGGGAAGATCTTGACCTGAAGGACAGTGATGTCTTTTGTGACCCGGGGTCGGATGCATAGGAAGAAGAGGAGTAGGTGGTAGAAGGGTAATGGCCTTGAATACCCTGCATGTTTGACATTCAAGCAGCATGAGCTAGTGGGAACTGGAAGTACAGACTTAGAGTTCAGGACCAAGGTCAGACTACAGCAGTAGATCTGGGACACCTGCTACCTGAATCCACAAGCATGAAGAGGACCAGAGCAGGGAAGGGTGGCCATCAGAGGAGGGGCAGATTGGAAGCCTGGGGTAGGAGGGGCATCAAACAGAAGACAGGGAGGAGGGGGATTGGTGGGGGAGGGGACAGGCAGCCATCCCATCTGAGATGGGAAAAAGGGAGGGGACCTCCACTGAGGGGGAGGGGCTAAGAGCACTCAATAAAGACAGTAACATTCAGCACTAAGTATGTGTGTCACTGTCCTGAGTTGCTCTTTAGTTGGCCCCTATCAATCAGAAGGGAAGATACGAAAACATTTACAAGTTCTACAAGTTCCAGCTAGTAGGTGGGAGAGCCGAGATCTGAGCTGAGACAATCTGGTGGCGGAGGCTGTGCAATAAACCACCTCATGAGGCATCTTCTCTCACTATGGAAAGAGAGCCCGTGGTAGGAGGGGCCAGGTCGCCGCAGGGTTCGGGGCTAAGTTATGGAGCAGCAGGATCTTAACACCCAGGGCAACTCTTGAACTTGTCCAGATGGCAGTTGTGCTTGTGTGGGCAGATGTGTAATGCACGTCCACCCACGGGTGAGTGTGCCCATGGGAATACATGCCATGGATGTACCAGGGCAGGAACTTGGGTAGGCGAGGAACCCTGCACCCAAGTGCTGTTCAAAGTCCACGGACCTCAGCATCTGGGGCATTGTCTGGAAGCTTGTTGGAAATGCAGAATCTTGGCCTCCACCACAGACCTCCTGAATCAGAATCTGCATGCCAACAAGATCCCCCAAGAGATGTGTAGGCACATACGAGTGTGAGGAATACTTCTCTAATTACTGACACGTTTTTGATAAACGATGGTTAGATCCAAGGTCTTAATGTTTAAGCATTTTAGATGTTTTTGGTTGTTTTGCCTCTCTGTTGATAGAAACTGGTGATCTGGAGTATTTGGGATTATACAGGTGGCGGTTGGGGGAACAGAACCCAGTAGAGGTGGGACCAGGGAAGCAGCTTGTGAATGCCCTGTGCCCGGGCAGCTGACATGCATCCATTTACCTATTTACTCAAAGACATAGACCCTGAGTGCCTACTAAGTGTCAGGCCTGTGCTAAGCACCGAGAAAGATCTCCCAGTCTAGAGGAGGAGACAGGCACATGAGCAGTGAGAATACAGAGTGGGGACACAGAGGGAGAGTGGACAACTATGTCTCCGGGGTTGGGAAGGCTTCACAGGGGTCACAGTCTGTGACACGAGGGGTGTAAGCATGCTTGGAACCCCACGGGTATGTATGCCCGTACATATCCTGTACTGCCGACACATAAACACGTGTGCAACTGAGAAAACTGTTCTCAGTCTGCAGAGCTTGGGAAGAGGCTCGGTGGAATAGATGTCTTTCCCTCCTCGCTGGAACACAGGGCTGGGTGGAGGATGAGTCAGACACAGTAACAGGCGGAAACGAAGGTGAATTAAGCACTGTGCCTTTACTCTGTTTTTCCAGCATGCAAATACAGCCCCTCCAAAGGAATAACCATTTGGCAGGGATTCTAAGGATGAGTAAACAACCGAGGTGAAACTCCTGGGTTTCCCAGCTATGCTGATTGCTTGGGGCTCTTTTGGCCATTGTGTGAAAATGAAGACATTGTCACAGAAATAGAGAGGCCCTGTGCTGGAGTTTGAATCCAGATTTGGTGTGACAGATGCACACACAAGCGAAGACTCCACTGGAGTGAACCATGCAGAGTCGTGCAAAGCACATTAACACCACACTGGAGCGGAGAGAGCAGGGCCATGGGAAAGGAGGGGATTTGGAGGGAGGTAGACCTGGGTCAAAAGCCCGTCTACCAGCGAAAGTGTCTGGGCCAAAGCTGCTCTGCGCCTTTAGGTGACATTTAATCCTTGGGGAGAGGAACACCTGGGGCAGCACATGCAAAGCCCATGGCACAGTGCCTGGCACACAGTAGGCGTTCTTAGTACTCAGTTCATCTAACTCCCAGACAGCCTTGTGGGTTAAAAGATGTCAGGCCTGGGGTCTTAGCAAGGGCATGTTATCTGGACTCCTGAAATGGCTACTCCCTTGGGCTGGGCATGTGGTAAGTTGAACAATTCTGAATTTCACAGAGCTTTCAGTTTTCCCAGCTGGACTTCTACCTGGTAGGGCGCAATCGGAGTCAGCAGCCTCCATAGGTCTGTTAACCCGAGATACTGTTACAAGCAGAGCCTGAGGGGTGCCCTCTGGAGAAGGGTGTGAGTTCACTTTAATTCAATTCATATAGACATTTCTGGAGTTTCTTATGTGCCAGGCATGAAGCCAGCAGCTGAGGAAACTGCAGGAAGCAAGGCAGACATTTCTCTGAAAGAGCTTGGAGTTGGTCCGGGGGACAGATGACGAGGATGCCAAGTTCCATACAGTGGGGAGAAGTCTGGGATTGGGAAGGTACAGGGTCACACAGGAGCCTGTGGAGGGGGGCCCCACCCAGACCCAGTGCTGGGGGCAGGGGGATGGGAAGGTTCGGTAGAGGAAGTGAATTCAGAAGGATGAGCAGCTGGCCAGGCAAGGGGAATGGTGGAGACGATGCGGGGACAGGAAGTGTTCCAGGAGAAGAAAATTGTCCCATTGTGCAAAGCTCTAGAGGACAACGAAAGCCTAAGAAGTTCTAGGAACTGAAAGAAGTTCAGTGCAACTAGGACTTAGTGCTTAGAGGGCTCAGAAGGAGGCTGAGAAAGGTAATAAGCCAGGGCTGTAAGGCCATGCTAGCTGGTTTACAATTTGGGGCTCAATGCTTAGGGTCTGGTGAAGCCTTTCAATGGTTCTAAGGAAGAAGTGACCTGGTTATACATCAGTGACCTCTTGATTCTCTGCCTGGAACACCTCTCATCCTGGCTAATTCCTGTTCATCCTTGAAGACTGGCCTAAGTCTCAACTCCCCACCTGTGTCTGCTCTATCCCAGAATTGACCATGGTACATTGCGAGGTCTCTTTAGGCTGGATCTCTACCGCTAGACTACAAGGCAGGCAGCGCCAGAGGGTCTGTTCCCCTGTGTTTGCCTAGCACCTACAGCAAGCCCAAGTATCAGATAAGCATTTGTTAAAAATTTGTTGAACTGCATTGACTTCTAAGGAAAGACACGGGTAGAAAGGCAAAGAGGAACATACACCCCTATAATTACAGACGTCAGATGCAGAGAGAATCATGACTATGGGGGGTCGTTACTCTAGGGGTCACAGGGGGCTGCCTTTCTTTCCCTCTTGATGCCAGAGTAGCTTCTGGCCCTGGCAATGGCCAACTCTGGACCAGGCTTGGTGGAAACAGCTCTGCAGGATGAACAAGGACGCTGCCTCCGTCCCTCCTCTCCTCGGGAACAATACTGTGGGAAAAAGGGGCCAGCCCCGCATTGCCCTGACTTGCCGGAGGGTCCCGTCTTGCCCAAGGCTGTCCTAATCCCGGCTAAATACCAGGCCTATTAAAGGCAACAGTGACAGTGCTTAAATACATGAGGTGGGATTATAAGTGACTTTTCTTTCAAATTTTCTTTTTTTATACAAATAGTATACTTTACATGGAATACATATTTAGTGCTCAAAATTAGGAAAAAGTCAAAAGATGAAAATAAGAGACAACTAGTATTAACCTTTGGGGGCATAGCTCTTCAGACTGTTTTCTATGCACATATCCTTGCTTAATATTTTAATAAATAAATTAAATTAATTAATTAATTTATTTTTGGCTGTGTTGGGTCTTCGTTGCTGCACGCGGGCTTTCTCTAGTTGTGGCGACTGGGTGCTACTCTTTGTTGCGGTGTGCGGGCTGCTCATTGCGGTGGCTTCTCTTGTTGCTGAGCATGGGCTCTAGGCACGTGGGCTTCAGTAGTTGTGGCTTGTGGGATCTAGAGCACAGGCTCAGTAGTTGTAGCGCACAGGCTTAGTTGCTCCGCGGCATGTGGGATCTTCCTGGACCAGGGCTTGAACCTGTGTCCCCTGCACTGGCAGGCAGATTCTTAACCACTGCGCCACCAGGGAAGCCTCCTTGCTTAATTTTTATAAACTGAATATATTACTTTGGCAAACTTCTTTTTTAGTCAACAGTGTATTGCAACCATCTGTGTAGGGCTTTAAATATTCTTTCACATTACTCCTTTCAGTAGCTGCATGGTAATATTGAATATTTCGTTATTTGGCTATACCATACATTTAGTTAACATTTCCTGATCGATGGACATGGGAATAGTTACTAGTTTTTCAATTAATAAAGTGTTTTAGGGGACAATCTTGTAGCTAAATCTTGATGTACAGTTTATTTATTTTCTTCAGATAAATTCCAAGAAGTAGAACTGCTGGGTCCAGAGGCACATATATTCTTTTTTTTGTTTTTTAATTAATTAATTTATTTATTTTTGGCTGTGTTGGGTCTTCGTTGCTGTGTGTGGGCTTTGTCTAGTTGCGGCGAGCGGGGGCTACACTTCGTTGCGGTGCGCGGGCTTCTCATTGCGGTGGCTTCTCTTGTTGTGGAGCACGGGCTCTAGGAGCACGGGCTTCAGTAGTTGTGGCTCGCGGGTTCTAGAACACAAGCTCAGTAGTTGTGGTGCATGGGCTTAGTTGCCCCACAGCATGTGGGATATTCCTGGACCAGGGATCAAGCATTGGCAGGTGGATTCTTAACCACTGCGCCACCAGGGAAGTACCGGAGGCACGTATATTCTTAAGACTTTTGATTCATTGTTGAATCATCCTCTGGAAAGTTTGAGCAGTTTCGCACAACGGCAGCATGGAAGAATAGTATTCGTGTCTCTACGCTGTCCCCCACACTGTTACACTGTTGTGATGTTCTCTGCTGACTTGAAAAGGGAAATGGCATTTCATTTACTGGGTGAATATGCATTTTTAAAATTGTTAGGGGCGGTCGAGGTCTTTTCATTTGTATCTCCTCTATTACAAAGTGTTTATAGTTTTGCTTACTTTATAGCCCTGTAGACCAGGCATATTTTTCTAAAAAAATTTTAAGAGCTTTTTATGCATCAGTTTCTTGGTCCTTAGATGATTACATAGGTTGCAAATATTTTTGTCCATTAACTATTTGAATATTTTACATGAATATTTTGAATATTTATATATTTATTTAAAAAACCCATAATCCATTCAAAGTATTATTTAATCAAATCTAACAGTCTTTGCCTTTATGGATTCTACTTTTGGTGTTACTCTTTAAGTAAGTCCCACCTGAGGTTAGACTTTCATATCCTTCTAGTACTAGAATTTGTGGATAAATGCGTGAGGTATGATTTGGTTTTTTCTTTTTCCCAAATGGTTAAGCCCACTGTTTTAAAACCATTTATTAAATAATCCATCCTCTCTTTAATGGATTGGAAATGACACTTTAATCATATACTAAAGACTGTCTCTCTCTCTCGCACACACATATACACACACACTCTCTCTCTCTCTCTCTCTCACACACACACACACACACACACACACACACACACAGAGGGGAACCTATTTCTGGATCTTTATTTTCCCCCACTGATTTGTGTGTCCACTCCTATACTCATACCACATCATTAAAATTATTTTATCCCATAATAACATTTTAATATCTGGAAGGGTTACTCTTCCCTTTGAAGTTTTTCTTGGCTTTTCTACACGTTCATTCTTCTAGATCAGAGGTTCTTATTTAAAGGCACGCATCACAGTTACTAGTGAAGTGTTCTAAAAACATAGTTGCCTGGTTTCCACCACCAACATAGAAAATCTAAGCCTCTACTGTAGGGGTCTAACATTAGAGTATTTGCCAAACTGCTTTAAGAACCTTGACTCTAGATGAACTTCGGAGCAAGCTTCTGAGGGTAGAAGCCATCTCTGCCTGGTTACTGTGTATTCCCAGCCCCAGGGTCTGCCACACAGGTGGAGTTCAATCAATATTTGTGGAGTGAAAGAGTATATTAGTTAATGTTTATTTGTAGTTAGCGCCCTTACTTTGAACTTGGGACTCCCAAAGGTCATTTATGCCAGGGAAGGTAGGGCAAGAATCCAGCCTGGTGAGGAATATGAAAACACTCCTCTGAGGAACAGTGTGAGTTCTGTGAGAAGAGGATTGCCACGTACAATATCTGAAGGCTGGATGTGAGGAACAGGGAGCAGAGGCAGCCTATGTTCCTCCAGGACTCAGTACAAGGAACTCAGTCTCAGGTTATTAGGAGGGGTCAGACCTAGCAGAAAATGAGAATAGGTGCCCCTTTGTTGAGTGGATTGGTCACCTCTCCACCACGGGGGGTGTTTAGACAGAAGGTGTGCTGCCGTCTTGTGCGGAGTGATTGGGAGAAGATTCCCGACCGAATTAAGTAGGTTTGAGAGCTGGTAATCTCTAAGATCTCTTCTAGAATGGAGATTTTAGGTTTGAACAATATTTGTTGAATGAGTTCTGTGATTCAAAGAGATAGGAATGTTCTGGGAGTTTTCTGGTTGGTGAGAAAAATTCAGACTAAGCCCAGAGGTCACTAGAGAGGGAGATCCCCACTGAGGTGATCTTGACCTGGGGACCTTGGGGCCCTGACCATGTTGCATCCCGATACCTGCCCTGGGCCTAAACACTTACCCTTGCCATGTGATGTTTCGATAATCCAGGTGCAGTTCAAGTTGTTGGGGTAGAAATCAGGGAACCCCGGTGACAAGATGGTCCCACTGGAGCCTTGAATGAAGCCACCACAGAGAGCTGGAGAGGAGGGAAGCAGGCACTGAAAGACTGGAGTGGCCCAGAGAGCTTCCCTCACAGTCCCCCTGGGATCCCAGCCCCCATCTCGTCCAAACCTCCAACCCTCACTGACAGGGTCAGGGGGTCAGTGCCTGTATTTTCAGGGCAGGAAAGGAGTCCTCTACTTTAGCGCCCCCTGCTGGTATGTCTCACCTTCACAGCTGGGCAGGGCCCGGCTCCACTGGAAGTTGGGCTCACACTCCAGGGGCTCCCCGTCGCTTAGTGTGTAGCCCGAGTCACAGCTGAAGGTCACCAGGGCGCCCACGTAGAAGTCATTCCCATGACGCTGCCCATTGACGGGGATCCCTGGATCCAGACAGTGGTCTGACTGCAGTGTTATAGCTGGAATAGAGAGCCCACAGCTGGAACAGCTCACTGTGAGCATAGAGGGCACCCAGCTGACTCACAAAGGGAGGGGGGACAGAGCCCTGATAGAGAGAAGGCTGGAGTTGTCATCTGCCCCCTCCTCAGATGTGGCTGTCAGTATCTGCTGAGGGTATCTGAAGACCCATCTGTCAGGGAGAACAACCTGTCTTCATCATTTGTTCGTTCATCATTCATTCAGTAACCATCAGTGAGGTGTCCCCTATGGCTTAGAAGCCATGCTAAGGGTTATGGATACGAACACGGGTAAGAAAACGACCCTCTTCTCATGGTGCTCTTGGCCCTAAGTTACTAGAGCGGTCTGCAAAGAATTGAATCAACAAGCTCTTTCAATCGAGGCACCAGCGATGAATGCAGGTGATGAGAGAGGGTGAGGGAGCGGGAGATGGCATCTCACTCCCATGTCACCATCTGTCCCCAGAGTGCCCAGCACGGTGGCGCCCAATCATCTGCACACAGAGGGGGACCTTCCATTCTTTCTAAAGTTGAGCTCTGAGAGATGCTGAGAACAGGAAGCACCTCCCGAGGAGCACAGCCTAACTGAGAACGTCGTGGCGATGCGGCCGAGCGGGGCCTCCTGGTGGAGCTCAGCCCTTGGTCCTTTCCCCACACGGCCGACCCTGTCACTGACGCCCCGACACTCACTCTCATAGCGGAGCTGGAAGCCGATGTCCGAGTGACTCTTGTCGGTAGAGAAGAGGAGGTAGAGGTAGTTGCTGGTGCTGATGAGGAACTGGGGGACCTGGGTCCCGTGGTAAACTCCGATCAAGGGCGCCGAGTACGTCCGTCCATCTCGCACTTCCAGAGTGTCATAGTTGACCTCAGTTTTAAATCTGCCAAAGATGGAAGTGAAGACGTCTTGAGAAACTTCATTAATTTGCAAATGACAAAAGGCCCTGCCTGACCTGGGCTTCAGAACAAGTGGATTTTGGCAGGCTGGGAGATTTTAGTATAATCTGCATACATTTACTGGAGATGTGGGAGGACCTTCCCTCCTGTGTTGAACCCTCCTCCTCCTGTGGTTGGATGCGGCTTTCCCAGTCCTCTCTGTGGCCTGGGCTGTGACCCATCTTCCGACCTAGAGGCACAGTGACTAGCCTCATGGGGGTCAGAATGTTCTAGGCCAGGGGTCAGTAAACTACAGCCCCAGGGCCAGTTCTGGTCTAGAGTCTGTTCTTGGATGGCCTAAGGGCTAAGAATGGTTTTTACGTTTATAAAGCAGTATTTTTTTTTTTAAAAGCAAAGACTATGCAACAGATATCAGCAAGTGTCCCATGAAACCTAAAGTATTTACTACCTGGCCCTTCACAGAAAAGTTTGCAACAGCTATTCTACGCCACGAACGCTTCGTCTAGAAGAAGTTTGTGTTCATACTTGGGTGGCTACTTCCCCCACCCGAGGGGCACAGCCAGGGTGGGAGTTAGAAGTGGGGCATATGAGCACGATTCGGGTCAGAGGTGAGAAGACCGCCTTCCCACACTGGAAATGCTCCTCAGATACTAACAGTCCCCTAAACATCACAGACCCCGCTACTGAGATGGAACCAAGGCCAAGGGCAAAGCCAGTGCAGCCTGTCCCCACCCCACCCAGGGCAGCCACTCGAGTGTTCTCTGACCTTGTTGACATTCCAGCATCGGTGCTGGTCCGTCACCCACCCCAGCTTCCCTCCCACACCACCGCAGAGATATCATTCTTCACCCCC
Organism: Tursiops truncatus; assembly: GCF_011762595.2. Taxonomy (NCBI): domain Eukaryota; kingdom Metazoa; phylum Chordata; class Mammalia; order Artiodactyla; family Delphinidae; genus Tursiops; species Tursiops truncatus. The sequence goes on along the minus strand of NC_047034.1, from coordinate 157,260,811 downwards.
ACCCCCAGGTTGTGGTTACAAGCACCTGTCGAAGGTGATTTTGATGGGGTAGCCTGGCTGGGCTTCAATCACCCAGGCACAGCTCAGGGCATCCTTGTAGAAGCCAGGCCAGCCCGGAGACAGGATGGTGCCGCTGGGCGAAGTCAGATGACCGCCGCAGGGAGCTGGGGGGACAGAAGGGAGAGAAGCAGGCTTCTTGGGGGGACAGATAAACAAACAAAAAAATCTCTCTATAAAACGTGTCTGCCAGCAAGTACTGTTTTTGTTTTTATGGAGAATTACATAAACTGTATAAACTGTGAGCTCTGTCTTTTGGGTCCTTTACGGATATGTCCAGTTATAGCACTTGGAGTTTGATGAAGGGCCAGAGGGTAGGAATGAAAAGAATCCTTTAAGCAAAGTCCTTTGCCATTCTAGTGGTGTTGAAGCACAACTAATATTTGGGTCACACTGGTTCTCTCTTTGCTCCTGACTCCATCATCAGGCCTCTGGCAGAGGCATAAGCCCGGCCCACCCTGGCACAGCTGGCAACCGGTGCTCTGGCCCAGGAGCCCACAGCCCGCTCCACTGCGAGCTCCCTGAGCGCAGGGGCCGTATAATTTGTCTTACGCAACTCGGAACCCCCAGCCCTTAGCCTAGTGCTTGGCACACGGGTGTCCCTCAGTGACCACTGCTTGAATGAATAAATGAGTGGATGGAAGGATGAGCGTAGTCACGGCAGGTAAAGCCACAAGACCCTCAGCGTTCAGGCACCCCTCACGCTGGCTCTGAGCTTGCAAACCCTGTTAGCTCAGTCCTTTGGCCTGTCTCTGCCCATGTTTCCATCCCTCAGTTTCCCATTCCATTCTCTCCCATCTTTCCCATCACTCCTGCCCCTTCCTGCAGCCAGTCCCTTGGCCCTGTGGTGGTCATTAGAGCTGCTCCAGTGCTCTGCCGTCAGCCCACGTGGCTGGATCTCATCGTCCCCCCTTTTGTGTCCATGTAGGCAAGGCCACGTGACTGCCTTGACCAAGCCATCGAGGGGGGAAGTGATGCGTGTCCCACCCACATGGGAACACGAAGAGCCAGCGTGGGACCTGCAGCTTGTGACTGTGAGAGTCTAGAAGGAAGTACCATCAGCCTGGGCCTCTAAGTGACCCCGAGGAGAAGAGCCCCGTGACCCAGGTTACACATGTAGCCTGAGTAGTCTGTGTGAGAGCGAAACTCCCGTGTTTAAGCCACTGAGATTCTGGGGTTGTTTGTTAGTCTAACCTCGCCCACTCCCTCCCCTCACCACGAGCACCAAAGCCGCTGCCGCTGTCACCACCACGGCCGTGGACTGAGAGCCCGCTCCCGTCACACACCGAGCTTCACGTGTCTCTCATGTTTGATCTTCACAAAACACACACCCTGTGAGGAGGGTGCTATTATTCACTCCATTTTACAGCTAAGAAAGTGGAGCCTTATGGGGAATCAGTAACTGGCCCTTGCTACCTAGGGTTGGCAAGCGGTAGAACTGGGATTCAGACCTAGGAAGACAGCATCAGACCAGAGATCGTACCCTAAGCAGCATCCCAGTTTTAAAAGAAACCCTGCTTCCTGGGGATCCCCTTACTGCGGTGCCACCAGATACCCAGAATGCGCTGAACAAGACTGGAAAGGCAAGGGGATGAGGAGCTCCCAACACTCCTATCTCTGCAAAATTTTGGCAAATTTCCCCAAGGAATCAGTCTCATAAAACACAGCCAAATGTACCACACCTTTCCTCTCTCAATTCTGGAACCTTCCTGAAAATATCTAAAATAATTGTCAAGCATTCTTAATAGTAAATTCTATTAGAAAGTTTAACTAACAAAGAAGACAAAAGAATAATAATGATGTTAATAGTAGACAACTCATACCGATGACTTACGATGCTACCTGCTTTACACGTGTTATCTCATTAAAAAAAAAAATTTTTATTGTGGTAGAAGTCACACAATATAAACCACACTATTTTAACCATATTTAACTGTTCAGTTCAGTGGCACTAAGTATATTCACACTGTTGTGCAACTCTCACCATCGTCCATCTCCTGAATTTTTCACCTTCCTAAACTGAAACTCTGTCCCCATGAAACACTAACCCCCCATTCCTCCTCCCCACACCCCCCACCCTCCCGCCCCTGGCATCTACCAAGGTATTTTCTGTCTCTATGACTTTGACTATTCTAGGTACTTCGTATAAGTGGAATCAAACAGTATTTGTCTGCACCTAATATATGGTGGAATGCATTTTTAAGGTTAACTTAGTATTTGTCCTGCAAACAGACTGTACCTTCTTTTTTTTCCCCTGTGCTGTACAGTAGGCCCTCACCAGCCATCTACTTCATACACAGTAGTGTACATACGTCAATCCCAGTCTTCCAGTCCATCCCACCCAATCCATCCCATGTGTTATCTCATTTAAATGTGCACCACATTTATGAAGTTATCCCCATTTTACAGAGGAGAAAACTGAGGCTAAGTAGGCTGATAGACTAGATCAAGAGCTAATAAAGTTAGAGCAGAGCTTTAACCTCAAGACCTCTGTCTCCAAATCCCCCTGCAGCACATAATAGCACGACAACCACAGCTGATAGGTGTGAACTCACTGCTAGTGAGTTTACTATGTGTTGGGCTTAACGTGGATTATCCTTGTGACAACAGCAACATTAAAAGGTATATAACCATTATTATCCTGATTTTATAGGCGGGGATTATTATCCCATTTTCAGTAAGTTGAGGCTTGGAGAAACTGAGAAATTACATAGCACCTCTATCAAACACTGAAAGCATAAATTGCCTATAGGTATTGTTATCTCCTGAGTAACCTGTTTTCAAAACCCATCCATCCATGGCACTGAAACTACTAATACTTTGCTCTACTCTTCCAATGGACTTGTGAGACCTTGGAGGTGGGGAGGGCATGCCTGCTGCCATGTGCCTGGGTCCCCAGGCAGGCGCAGAGCCTCAGAAGAGAGTGGGGACTCTCTCGTGGCTCCCATTCAGCACAGGCCCAGCCTCTTTGGTTGCTGGACTGTGATGTTGTCACTCACTTTGCAGGAAGCCATAGATCACAGAGTCACTGTTGCCTGACAAGGCTACTCTCTATTCAGTCATATACATCAACAAAGCCCTATCTAAACTTTCCAGAGAAGGAAACTCAAATCCTTCCTCTGGTGGCCACCATTTTGTTTTCTTTCTCTGCTGTATCGTTTTATCACTATGGCTAGTTCCTCTCGTCTCTGCTCAGGTGATTGGCAAACAACCTCTCCATTCATTGAATCTTTCACTCTCTCTAGTTAATCTTCATATCCCAGGGTGGTGGTTTCCAGGCAGGGAGAAGGAGGGGAGGATTCCTAAGTGCAGTGTCTCTTTAACATGTGAGACGATGCTCAACCTCCCTCTTACTGAGAAAATAAATACAAATCAAAACTCTACTGAGAAATTATTTCTCATCCATCAGGTAGGGAAAAATGCAAAAAGTCTGATGACTCGTGAAGCTGAGGGAAAGCAGGAATTCTAGTACTTTCCTGCTGGACATGCAGAAGAGCACAAACCCTACGCAGGGAAATTTGGTAACATCCAGCAAAATTCATAGGCATTTATTCCCTCACCCAGCAACTCTACTTCTAGAACTCTATCCCAAAGATACACTGGCAAAAATACGCAAAGACATATATATGTACCAGGCTACATAACGCAGTACTATTTATAACAGCCAAAGAATGGAAACAGCCAGAATGCTCAGCAATAGGGAGCTGACTAAATGAATTGGGGTAATCAACAACAGGGACTATTTATGCAGCTATAAAACAAGAATAAGGAACGTTCTATATAATGTCATGGAGTGGTCCCCAGAATATTTTATTAAGTGAATAAAAGCAAGATACAGCAGCAAAAGCAAGGGTAATGATTCCATTTATCTAAGAAAAGGGTGGGAGACACACACATATTTTCTCATATCAACAATCAATGAAAGGGCAAACTCAAAATGCAAAAGATTACCTATGGATGGGGGGAGGGGCCAGGGTAGAGAGGATAGAGATACAAGTTAGACTTTCTCAGAATAAACCTTCTTTTAGAGGTTTAGCTTTGGAACTATGTAAATATTTTACATAATGAAAAAAGATTTAAATTTGATAAGCAATTTCTCAAATCTTAAAAGCAGTGTAAAATAAATGAATATAATACTGTATCAGCTGGTAGCATAAACACACATGAAGAAACTAAAGAGATTTTAAAACACAGCAATTTGATAGTCCATCCCTAGTAGGATGTACAGACAAGAAGAATTGAAAGGAAAAACACACAAATGATTTTCAGTAATCGTATTGCTGTTGGTAGTATTGATATTACAATTTGAGACTCCTGGGTGTATATTAAGGAATATGGGAAATTATGTTGGCGTTGAGAACCTGGATTACCAGCAAGAGTGAAAGAAGATACCGATACGACATCAAGGAAGTTCAGTGAAAAAGAAAAAATGTTCCTACACTGGAAATGAAATGAACCCATGATGCATTTTATCTTTCAAAAAGTACTTCTTAGCTCCGTTCATTGTAAAGGTTTAGAAATGAGGACCTACTCAATAGTAATAAGCAGAGCCAGTGCCCAGATTCCGAATATTATTTCTCACTAAAAGGAACCAGGACTCCTTGGAGAAACAGCTGATTTTAGGTCAGGGACAGAAAATGTACAAGATGAGGTTGGGCCAATTTCAAAAGGCTCCCGCCGGTCAATGGGACGATTTGAGCGTTGACTACAGTAATAACTGCAATGGATTTAAATGCATAAAATATGTTTCAGTCCTTTGGATTGTAATGATATTAAAAAAAATGTTCAACTTTGGAAGACGTTAGAGTCAACCCATTCATACGAAAACTGGTAAATAAAGGAAAATAATTAAGTATTTCTCCTGTCTTTCCTGTATGAACTATACCACAGGGTAACCAAATAGTTGATCAGGGCAAGTTTTCCATAAGTATTCCAGCTTGTAAAAGAAGAGATGGAATGTTACCATTTTGTAATCTCTAGGCTATGATCACTGATGGCTCCTAACATCACCCAAAGAGAAACAACTAGACATTACATGCATCTGACAGAGGCATAGAGCCCTGCCTATAAAATATTCTGGCCAAACACCAGAACCTGAATCTGATTAGGCTTCTAGACCTTACTGCCAATTAAAGGAAATATAAGAGAGAGAGGATCATGTTAAACAACCTCCTAGGGATGTAATCGCCAAAATTCAGACTGCAGGAGACTCCTCAGGATAAACAACCTGGCTTCCTCAACAAAAATACCTCAAGAGGGTGGGAAGACACCTACAGATTAAGAAGGACTTGAGACATACAGCCTCACTAGGGCTCTGACTTCTTAAAAACTACTATGAAAGGAAGGGTTAGATAGATAATCATGGAAACTTGGTTGTATTAAGTAATTATTTTCATAATTTTAAGATAATAGCATGGTGGTTCTGTTTTAAGGAGTTTCTTTTCATCCATTAGAAATATACACTAAAATGTTGTGCATGAAATATTATGCCTGAAATTTGCTTCACAATAATCCCAGAGCAGGGCAATGGTGGAAGATACTGGTAATGCAGAGGCTATGAATGAAATGAAATAGGCCATGAGTTTATAATTGTTGAAGCCAGGTGATGGGTACATGGGGTTCGCTATACTATTCTCTCTGAAATTTTCCATTAAAATTGTTAGAGTGAAAAGAAGGATATACACAGACACACACACACACACACACACACACACACACACACACACACGGAAAAGACAAAAAAAGAGGAGAGGGTCCTGCCTTGAACAGAGAGAAGAATTCAGCAATAAGACAAAAGAGGTACCCAGTGCCTTATCCCAGTGCCTGGCACAGAGTAGGTGCTCAATAAATAATTTGTGGAAGGAAAGAAATACTGCATTGTGTGCCCCCTCAAATTCATAGGTTGAAACCTTAACTCCCATGTGACTGGCTTTGGAGATGGGCCTTTAAGGACATAACAACGGTGAAATGAGGGCATAAGGGTGGGATCTAATCCAAAAGAACCGGTGTCCTTACAAGAAGAAGAAACATCAGGAGTGCACATACACAGAGAAAAAGGCCATGTGAGGACACAGCCAGAAGATGGCCATCTGCTAGCTAAGGAGAGAGGTGTCGGGAGAAAGCAACCCTGCCGGCTCCTTGATCTTGGACTCCAGCATTCAGAACCATGAGAAAACACATTTCTGTTGTTTATGTCACCCAGTTTGTGATATGCTGTTACGGCAGCACGAGATGGCTAATGCGCTGGGCTTCTGATGAGGGGCTGGTGTCCCCTGTGAGGGAGGATCCACCTCTCCTGACCTTGGATGCTAGAGTTGTACGAGGCAAAGGGCAGTTGGGGCTGGTGATGGGATAGAGTGATGCCGGGAACCCATGCTCCCTGAGCCCTCACAGGCCGCATGTGTGCTTCTGCTTTTCCTGTATGTTCACCCTCACAGCAAACTTTAAGGTGGGTACTGGTGTTAGCCTCATTTCCTAGTTGAGGAAACGGGTACAGAGGGCTTAGGTAACTGGTCCAGAAACACACAGCAGGGAAGCAGCAGGGCCAGGATTTAAACCCAGGCAGTCTGGCTCCAGAGCCTCCATTTCTAACCTCTACGGGTGGACGTGGGAATGCACCCCCTCCCACCCCCACCCCCCCACCCCGACTACTGCCCTCAAAGGGGTCTCAGTGTGAATATCTAGAAGCAGTGGAAGCTTTTCCCTTGACTCCCTCCAGCGCTGCCTCCCCACTACCGCCCCCCGCCCCCCCATACCCCTCACCACCTATCCTCCACCATTCTGTGCATTCTGAGCAAAAGGAGAATGAACTTTGGAGTCAGACCGCATTTGGTGGTTCAAAGTGATCGTTTGGTATCAAAATATCTGGATTTGAATCCGGACTCTCCCGTTCACTTAGCTGTGTGATCTTGGTCAAGTTACTTAACCACTCTGTGCTTCAGTTTCCTTATCTGTGAAGTGAGGATCATAACAGTACCTTCCCTGTAGGGTCATCATGAAGATGTACTATGACAGTGCATGTAAAGCAGTTGGCCTAGTATTTAGCACATAGTAAGTGCTCAATTATTACTAGCTGGGTAATCGCAGGCAAGTCAGTTCACCTTGCTGGTTTGCAGATTTCTCATGCATAGAGCATAATCATCTTTCTCACAAGAGTGACAAGAAGATTAAATGAAATAATGTTAGAAACTCAGTAACTACCCTTCTTCCTCAGAGGCCTAAATGAACTACCACCATCACTTAGACTCCTCTTGGGGGAGTGGGGAGAACTGACCTTTCTTTTTTGGAAGACTTTTTTAAAAAATTATAAAAATAACGCATTTATTTTACATACAGAGAGAAAAAAATGTGGACGTGTCCACACCAAAGCGTTAGGCCATTTTTCTCTGGGGAGTGGGATTAGGAAATGAATATTTCCACTTTAACTTTATTGCACTTGTGTATTGCTTACATTTTTTACAACTACCAAGTATTACTTTAAAAATGAAAATACATACTCACTGTAGATAATTTATCTCCTTTTTTCCCATGTATTTCTTTTAAACAGCATATTTTTTTAAACCCAGTTTGAGAGTCTTTGTCTTCTAATAGGGAATGTAATTACCTTTATTATCATAACTGATACGTTTGTCTTACTGCTGTCATTTTGTTTTATGCTGTCCATTTCTGATGCTTCCACGTGATGTCCTGTTTCCTTTGTCTTTTGTGACAGGCAATATGTTTCCTTTGGTTTTAATTCTCTACTGGGATATGGACAGTAGAAAACCTGCTTGTCATCCTATTTGTGGAGGCTTTTAAGTCTTTTACAAATATGTTTGAAATTATATTCTCTCTAGTGATATAATTCAAGAAAAATACAGTAACGGGGTAGCCAAGAGCCTGGGTTTGGATTCTGGTTCTGTCACTTACAAGCTGGGAGGACCCTGGGCAAGTGACTTAGCTTCTCTGTGCTTTCATGGGACAATAACAACACCTGCTACCTAGACTAGTACCTGGCTGAAATGAGGTGACACCTGTAAACCACCTACCGTAGTGATGTATAATTAGTTCGTTCTTCCTTAAAAGAGACAAGGAAGAGATGAATGCGGGGGTGAGAACCATGCGTTCCTTTGTAGCTGTTTCACTACTTGGAAGTCTTTCTTAGGAAATTTCTGATTTTAAACATATGGATCTCTTATGTCCTCTGTTCTGTAGATCAGGGGACAGCAAACTACAGCCCGGGGGCCAAATCCGACCCATTCATTTCTGTTTGGTCAAAGCTGTTTTTGCATAACGATGGCAGAGTTGAAGGGAGATCTTAGGGCCCTCAAAGCTGAAAGCACTTCCTAGCTAGCCCTTTAAGAAAAAGTTTGCCGACTTCTGCTTTAGATCAGCTAGATGATCATCCTTCTTTCTAAATTTAGGAGAAGAAGCCCTTTTCTCCCTTGTCCTCTTATAGCCTCTCAAAAGCTAAGAGGCTTTTAGCATATATTAAAAGACTTTTTAAAAGACCATTAGCTTCCACATTTAATTGTCCACAAGGTGGGGATACTTAATCAAAAACAAAACTAGAAAAAATGGAAAGACAAAGATGCTGATTACAAAACAGGGTTCTTCCAAGGCTCAACCCAGGAGGGAAAGGGGCCAAGGAGGGGCCAGATGCCAGGAGCTTCTTACCCTGTCTGCTCTACGGTTTCAAGTCCAGAACTGGCCACCCTAGGTGGCGTCCGGCTCTCACTCTGGCTCTCTAACCTGCTGCTCCCCAGGTCTCCGGAAACCAGGTTGGTATCAAATGCCCATCATTCTAAGAAGACTGAGCAGACTCCCCTTGTGCTAAGTCAGCATCTCTCCAACAGGCTGCCCCCTTATTTCTGGTTGTCCACTGTCCCCCAACCTAAGCATTTTCCCCTCCAGGGACAGAACGAATGAGACGGCTCTAATTTCAAAATTAAGACTCAGCTTATGAAGCAGTGAACCGCTTTAAGGTCCTTTAATGAAGGTCGAGTTCTCTGGCACATTCACTCATGGTCTGGAGTGGTTCACTGCACCGGCAGAACTATGGTCTAGGAGCACCTGATTCAGAAAAGTGGAGGAGGGTTCTGTAGTTACCAAGTCGTGATCCCTCTCAGGGGGGTCACCTGCACTGGGACTGAGCCCCCGCAGGCTCAGGGGCACTGTGGTCTGGGCTTCTGCCCCCGGAAGTCCTATAGTGTTGGTTGGGAGATAGGGCCAAGAATCATGGACCTGGTAAAGAAAAATGTAGCCATGGTGAGACCAAATATCCGATAGGGTGGTCCGGCGGTGGCCCATAGAGCAAGGGATCCAGGAGGAAGGAGAGATCAGGTGAGTGGGAGACAGCAGGGAAGATGTCCTGGATGAGACGGACCACGAGGAAAACCAAAGAAGTCAGAGGAGGTTGACGAGCATGAGGGAGAATGGGGGGCCCAGCTTGTAGGAAAGGTGAGACCACTGACCGACAAGCCCCCAGACCCTGGGCTCTGCCTCACCCCCAAACAACCCCATCAGACACGAGTGGTTATGCCCCTGCTGCCGACAAGGGAGCTACCCAACCCATCGGGTCCACAACTGGGAGGGGGCAGAGACAGGAGTTTCATGGTTCCCCGACACCAAAGCTTATGCTGTTTCCAAAAGTGCTCGCTCTGCTGGGTAAAAACAGCAGAGGAGGTTGTGTGGACGTGGTTGTGTGACCGTGGAGGGCAGGAAGACGCCTGTTTGTGTCACGAGTGGAGCAGGCACCTGGAAGGATGAACCCACCCCATGATCCCCCGAAGTGGACCAATATGCATCTGATGGTGTCAGGAATGGTTAAAATCAGGTGAATATCGTGCTCACAGCCAACACTGAGTGAGCGCTGCCCCTCTGCCAGGCGCTGCTCCAGGAGCGATGCTTGCTCACGACCACCCTGTGAGGGGGCTCCCATTACAAACTGCACTTTACAGATGGGGCAGCTGAGGCACAGAGAAGTCAAGTCACTTGGCCCCGGCGACTCAGCGGGTAAGTTTCAGGGAGGAGACAAAATGCAGTCTGGTGAGAGTCAGGGCTCTGGAGGCCATGAGGGAGGCTCTAACCTAGTTAAAAAGTCATTCATTCATTCATTCATTCATTCAGTGATTGATCAACCAGTATTGACTGAGCATCTAGCAGGCATCAAGCAATATGCCAGCTGTGGGGGTACGAGCCCAAGGAAGATTCCCTAACCTCACGGAGCTTACACACCAGCAACAGCATGGCTAACACTTATGCTAGGAACTCACTCTCTGCCAGGAAGTGTCCTTTACATGTGCATTTTATTATCATCTCCCCACTTGTTTTTTAGCTGAAGAAAAACAAACCAACCAGAGGCTCAGAGGGAAAAAGGCGACTCGCCAGGATTCCAGCCCAGGTCCCTCTGACTCGACGGCCCACCTTGACGCCACCCTCTCTGCCTTGGACCCTGTGCCCTTGGTGGTCTCTCCTCCCTGCTCCCCCTGCCTGTCAGCTCTGGGGCAGCGGTCGCCCCGAGGCACGCCCCCCTCGCTGCTCTGCTCTCCTGTCCTTCCCCCTTGCTGGCCGGGGTGCTTGGATTTGGGTCTGGGGACTGCGTATGGAGAGGTCCCTTAGGTCGCTACCCTCTGTCCATCACGCGAGGTAAGAGGAAGGCGCTTTCTGGGTCCCAGAAGCAGGGAACTGCAGCCCTGGCCTCCACTGTCACTGCCTTCAAGGGGTCTGTGGGAGACTCACTTTCCACCCATTATTCACAAGTATTTATCGAGGGCCTGTTCTGTGCCAGGCATTGTGCTTGGTGCACAAGTTTTACATAATTCCTGCCCTTAAGAAGCTTAATTTGTGTTTTCCATGCCTGCAGTTGGGGGGACCAGATGGCTAGCCTCTGAAACTGAGTCAAAACCTGTCTACGTGGCAAGGCAGGACCGAGGAGACACCACAACAACCCCTGTGCTTGCTTCAAGCTGTGTCTTTTTTCTGGCTGGTCTGCCCCTGGTCTCCTGGAGATTCACTGCAAGGATTATCAAGGCAGCATTTAACAGGGACACCAAGGCCAAGCCTGGGAGATGTCCCAGGGAATCGGGGTAAATTAGCATGTGGAGAAGGAAAGAGTGGCAGGCAGCTTGAAAGACACGCAGACTCACAGCTCTGCCAACACCGCTTCAGGCTGATGGAGCTCCCCTGTGCAGGAGCTGGGAGCGGGGCTCCTAGTGGCTGTGATACTGAGAGCGTTCCCAGTTGAAAGAAGAGTGTTTTTGATGCCTGACAGTCTAGAACCAGCGTTTCTCCTGTTTAATCTCTGGTTATAATTCAAATTTCTGTGCATTGTGGTTCTATAAAGCCCCGGCCATTCCAGCGTGATGGTGAGAGGGTGGTCCCATGTCCTGGGAGAAGAGGACGACTGGGGTTTGGGCCACTCGGTCCCCCTCCTCGGCCTCTCTGGCTGACAGCCCCGGCCCCCGGCCCGGCAGGCACGCACCTTCACACCGCAGCACGGCACTGTTCCAGACCACGCTGCCCTCCTTCAGGATGCAGGTGATGGTCTCTGAACCCTGAGTCCCGAGGAAGCCTTCATCGCAGAGGAAGGAGATGGAGCTTCCCAGCTGGAGGCTGTCACCAAACCGTTTGCCGTTTACTGGAACGCCCGGATCTGGACACTCATTGTGTCGAAAAGCTGTGTGGATACGGGTCAAGGATGGGATTAGACAGAGCTGGCGTGCAGATGGACCCCCAAAGAAAATAAGCTTCATTATCATGGTCTATCCTAGACCTCCTCCACTTCCCCAAGAGCCTGGCATGCTGCGGGGAGAGCTACATATCCTAGAACCACACTGGGCACAAAGCAGGTACTTGTTAAACTTATCTCCTGCCTTCCTGAGCACCTAATCCAACTTCATTCTAAAGCATATTTATAGATCAGGCAGCGGGCTGTTTCTCCTGCTGGCTCATTTACACCAAATAATGATTCTGTGACGTAGGTATTATTACCCCAGTTTACAAATGAGGAAACTGACGCTCAACGTGGTTAAGGAGCAGATCTGTGTCCTTAATGTCAAATCCATTCCATGCGTCCCCACCTTCAGATAGCTATGGGATCATTTATGCTGCAGGAAAACCGGGCTCTAAATCCTGTGACACTAATAGATACCAAGCACCATAAAGTAGGTGCCCTGGAATTAACCCTGTCTGAAGCCATTCCCTTCATTTCCTCGCCCCTTGTCAGGCTGCCTCTCACTCTGCCCAGACAATTGCTAATACCATGGTGGTGGGGGAGGTGGGGGGTGGGAGGAAAGAGTCAGAACACTTGTGGGTTTAATCAAGCTCTGCCTCTTATTAGTTACATGGTTCTGGGCAACTTATGTAATCTTGCTGAGCCTCTGTTTCCTAACCTATAAAATGGGCCGTTCTGAGATAGGAATAACATGAAAGGTGATTTGAATTTGCAAGTGGTGAATGCTTGGTAAGCGCCTGACGGGTGGTCAGTGCCCCTTAAGTCTGTGCTCCCTTCCTTCTTCCTGTTCCCAACCTTCCTCCAACAGGGGTGCCCAGTTCTCACACTCGAGTCTGAGGCCACGCCCTATTTGCATCCCTGCTGTTTTAAGGACGGTGGCTTCCCAGTGGAGACCAGGCTCCACGGCTGCAAGGGCATGGGCCATTTTAGAGGCCTCTGAGATTCCCTAGTGACCGAAACACTTGCACAGTCAGAAACAGAAGCAGCCCTGGAGGTGTCAGGTCATCTTGCTGGAAGCAAACCTGGTGATCCTTCCTACTGAAGCTGGGCTGAGGGAGCATCTGACACAGAGCTGAGCCCTGACCCCCTGCCCTCTGAAAGGCAATCTTAAGTCAGCCCAGACATCAGTCTCCCAACCTTTCCTCATTAGGAACTTATGACCATGAGCTTGCCCTCACATTTAGAAACACTCGGTGGGAAGAAAAGTGGCACTTGGGGCCCATAAGTCCAGGCGTTTGTCCATTCAAAACCCTGTCAGTCACACAGACACACACACACACACACACACACACACGTGTACACACTGAGCAGGGATATGCAGCTATTTCCAATACCTTGAAGCAAATGCTCTAAGTCAAGGATTTAAACGCTGCCCAGTTCTACCTGTGTACCTTTTCAATCTGTTTCCTGGCAGGTGAAAGGGGACAGACCTTAGCTTAGGAAGTTTCTGTTGCGGGGTTGGCAGTGATGCCCGCAGGATGCCCCCACAGTAGGTGCTGAGTAAACAGCAGCTACTCTCATCTTTGTCCAAAATACTCACATGGAAGAAGGTTTCCTCCAAGGAGCTCTGGAGGTGGAAACAGGATCCCTGAGCCTTGTTACAGGGACACAGATTTCAGGTCATCATGAGGGGAAGCCCCGAGTGTTCTCTAACTGTGGAGAGAGCTGTCTTGGGGGCAGGGGGATGTGAGCTCCCTGACATTGGGCAAATTCCAGCTCTTCCCAGACAATCGTCAGTTGGGACGTGACTGAGGAGATGCACGTCCTGCGGGGGAGACTACACTAGTTCCCAAACACCTGCCCGTGGACTGTGGTTCACTAGCTACATCAGAATCACCCCAGAAGCCTGTAAAAAAGGTAGATTCTAGGGCCTCCCTCCTTAGAGATTTTGATTCATCAGGTCTAGGACGGGGCTCAGATTTTTAAAAGTTATTGCTACCTATCCATCCCACTCTATCTGTATTAATGCACAGAAAATTACCTGTAACGTCTGTAATAGTGTTCACCAAATATTGGCAAGGATCAGCTCTGGGTGGGGGGATCTAGGGTGGTAGTCAGCATTTCTTCCTTGGCCTGCCCCTGGTTTTTGATTACTGGCGTATTGGATGGGTATCGTTTTTACAGTGGTCGAGGAACCTTCGAGAGGGATGCTGGGTAAGAGCTTGATCACCAGGTCGGGTTTGCCGCTTTCTGTCTCTTCCTCCTGAGGATCTGGCATTTGCTCCTCTCCTGGAAAGTGGGGACCTACTAGGCTATGGTTTTCCTCGGAGACTATGAGTATTTGGTTCTGACCCAGGTCCTCCACCGGTGTATCCACACCTGCTTTGAACCTGTGGAGTCCTCGGCCCACCCCATCCTGGATCAGTGGGCTTCCCTGGGACAGCGCTCACCCTTCTCCTTCCCACTCCCACCAGGAGGAAGAAAGAGAGTTTAGCCATTCATGGATCTTTCCATTCAATAAATATTTATGGATCCTCACCATGTACCAGACCCTGCACTGGGCAGAGGGCATAGAAAGGTAAGTAATACATACCCCCATCCTTCCAGAGCTCATGACCTCATGGGAAAGTAGGGATGAGGACAGATAAACTAAAAGCCAGGGCTGCAGTGCTAGACTGGGAAGATCAGGGAAGACAGAACTGGGCTCTGCTTCCTCCTGCCCACAGATGATGGGAAGAGGAGTGCCCGGGAGGAGGCATCCCCGGGAAGATGGATTGCTTCTATCAAGTCCGGCATCCCGAAGAAGGTGTTGGTGTTCCAAGGGCTTTAGCTTGGAATCTGGGGTCCCCAATGACCCCTGTTTGGCACTTACTGTCTTCAGCTCGACTAGACCCTGGGGACAGATGGGACAAGGAAGCAAGACGTCTCTGCCAAGGGTGGGAGGGGGGCTGGGCGGAGATCAGTTCTATCAGAAAGTGCGGGAGGGACAAGCGCTGCGTGTGTGCTGTGTTCGTGGGGCGGAGCTCGAACTGGGGACTTGCATTTCACAAACAGCCTCTGGGAAAGGATCTGGTTAATCTGCTCAGACGGGCCCAGCCTCGGCTGGCTCTGAAGATTTGCCATTGGCCACGTTCACCGGGTCTGTAGCTGGTTCCGCCCTGAACAGCACCTCTCGCTACCTTTGCCGCTTGCAGTTTCTACTCTCCAAGCTTCTGCCCCGCCCAACCACCGAGACACAGAAACGACAGTAATCACTGCTGAGCTTCAGTCTGCTTCTAGAGAAGGGGCCAAGGGCTAAAACTGGAGGTGACGACTTTGGGACTGGGCCTGAGAGGGGCCATGAGGAAATGCCCCAAGAGTTGGCTCTAATGAGTCTCAGAGCCAAACGGAAACACTGTTCTAGATTTCTGTTTCTGATTTGCCTACGGGAGTGGGAACTAGCAAAGTGTGAGCAGCCCCACGGGGAATACATGAAGTTGGCAGTGAGTAGGCGTCCAAGGACTTGGGGGAGCACATCAGAGAGGCGTCGGTAGCTAGAAGAGGATGGGGAAGGCTTGCTCTCCCTTGGGCCCTTCCTGGTTCTAGCTGGGCCTTCTAGGAGGGGGAGGGTGGGAGGGAGAAGTGAGGCCCCAGGCTCCTTTCACATTACGTGGCACATCCATAGGAAATAAATGCTCAAAAGCGAGTGACGCCACAGAAAAGAACTCTTTCCGCTTTTCCCTTCATGCTGGAGCCCCATGCCTGGCTCTGCAGCCTCACAAGGCTTTTGGAACTCGTCCACCCACATCAACACTCCTCTGCTGGAGCCCCCTCCACTGGACATCCCCAGAGGGACGCTCAGCTGAGGACACAGGGTGGACTCACTAGTAAAGGTGATGTTGAAGCCCCTCTTCCCCGTGGAGTGGTCGGTCTGGAACTCAAGACGGGCCACGTGGCCACTGCTTGTGATGGAGGAAGGGAGTTGGTTTCCCGAGAAGGTGCCCAGGACTGGGGCCTCAGCCGTGGCCCCATCCTTAATGACCAGGAAGTCAAACTGAGGCTCCACATCAATGTCATTGAAGGCCAGGTGGATGCGGCTCTCGGGCCGCGCGAGGATAAGCCAGACGCAGTGGAGGTGGTTGCCGTAGTCTTCCGGGTAGTTAGGTGACAGGACGACCCCAGAGGGGCTGGTGAAGTTGAAGAAGCAGGAAACTGCAAGAGAAGAGCCGTGGAGGTCAGTGAGCATCCCTGGTATTGTGCCTGGGCCACTGAGGGCTGGCGGGGGAGCATTTCTTAGTCTAAGAGCAATAGAGAGAAAGGGTGACACGAGGGTTGGGCCAGACTGGCTGGACTCTGAGCTCTAGGTGGGAGACATGCTGGGTTCCATGCCACACGTGGTGTTGGGAAGGGTCCCTCTGGCAAATCACAGACAAGGTGGAGCTGGTCTTCTCCTGGCCCTCTCTCCGTTTTGGTGAGCCCACCCCAGGCAGGGTCTGCATGCTTCTCGGTCCCTTGCGTTGGGGAAAAAAACCCACCATTCAAGCTTAAATGTAGTCCCAGTGCCTGGCTCCTTTTAGCTGGTGGTGGTCCCCTGGGTGGTAACCAGGGTGGAGATATTCCAAGTCCATTTCTATCTTTTAAACATTTTTAGTGGGGAAATGATAGGCGTGCCCCTGGGGATTCTGCCAGCCTCGAAGCTACAAAACTATGCTAAGGAGGCGCTAGGTAGGCACCATCTTTCAGAGCCCAAAGCTTTGGAAGAGACTGGGGGAGAGAGGTGACAGCGCCTTATCTTGAGGCCCTGCATGCGTTCCAAGGATCTTCTGAAAATCTTTATTTTCAACCCTTTCCATGCCAGTAACTAACAGACCCTGGAAAAAGGCTGAGGCATAGCAAAGCGCTATAAATGGAAAAACAAACAAACACTAAACCAAAATTAAAAAGAAAAATAACAGAATAAAAAAATTGCAACAAATATGCCAAAGGACAGCTATCAATATTGAATTAGAGCTTTTATAATTGTATAAGAACGTCACCAAGATGAGCAAACTGTATGCTCAGGGGATTCATATGAGAGAAAATAAGATTAATATGAAAACACAGTCCATTTCACTAGAAAAAAAATAAAAATAAACAACCCATACTGTTGAGGCTTCATGAAAACTCATATGTATTTATGGCCAGTTACACAGTAAAGCTGATATAATCCTTTTGGAAGGGAGTGTATGCATTCTAACCAGCAGCCACAACACTCTACAAATATTCTGACTCAGTAATCTCTAGGAATTAATTCAAAAGAAAAAGAGCCACGTGGACAAAGATGTTTACAGGGACATAATTTTATTACAGAGGAAAAACTGGGAACAACCTACATGCCAGCCCAATAATGCGAGGTAAATTATAGCCTTTAATGTGGTGCGGTTTGAACACAATCATTAAAGTGATAAATATGACCCTGTAGAAAGAAGAATGTTAAACATTTTAAAGTAAAACTGTACCTCATAAGATTATATGCATGCTTGGATTAGAGCTATTAAATATTTACTTATATATGGGTAAAGACTGGACAGGAGCCCCCAAATAAAAATTGTATTAGAGTAAAAGGTTTGGGGGTGATAGTTTTTCAAAATGAAAGCAACATTTAATTTTTCTGACTGCAAAAATGATATAGGCTCATTGAAACACTTTTTAATATATAAAAGTGTAAAGAAGGTAGAAACGAATATGGACAAATATTTAAGTGCCTTTATAACATTTATAGTGATGTTTGGTATTAATTATATTGAAATTAAAGTATAATATTTGACTTATTAATTATAATGAAGCTAAGGTGAAAAATAATAATAAAATCATGTTTGCAAAAGAAAAAAATAAAAACACAAAACAAAGGGATTGGTGATTCCTTCGTTGAGTGTCTCTTTCCTCTGCCTGACTCTACCCACCTTCCCCTTTTCTGCATTAGGTATTACTTTTTCAATCTGCTACTCAAAGCCCTCCCATCAAATTCAGCAAAGTGAACCCGGTCCCGAGGACACAATCAGTCTCATCCCTATAATCTCTGTATTTTATAAGTATTGAAAGTTTGAGTCAAGGGGAGAGAAGGACATGAAAAAGCTTTTACGCAACACAAGGTATAGTTAATAGTAATTACCATTGTATATTATTGGGCGTTTACTAAGTACAGGCACTGTTCTAAGCACTTTCATCAATTACTCAATTTAACTGTCACAAAAACGGCATGAGGTAGGTACCGTTATTAACCCCATTTAAAAATGAAGACACTGCGGCACACAGAGATTAAGTAGCTTGCTAGGGCTGCGCGGCCGGTAGATGTTAGCAGCAAGTTCAAATCCACGCAAATCCATGCAAATTCAAATCCACCTGACTCCACGGGCCAAGCCCTTAGCCACCCAGCAACACCGTCTCCCAGTATGAGAACAGTATTGCTCACAAAGTCTAATAGTGGAGTCCTTGGCGGTGTTCTTAGAATCTGTTAAAGATTCATCTGTTAACCCCAAGCATTATAACAGCCCTGAACTGGAGGTTCTAGGCTGGACACAGATGCCCCCACACAGCTATCCCATCTATGGCTTTGTGGTAGTCCAGCTGGGAGCATAATACAAATAATGAGGAATCTGAAACCAACAAAGACCACTACCTTGAAGACAGAAGGGGAAAAACCACATGGCCTGTCTACCAGCAGAACAACACCAAGGCGGACCAAAGACAAAGAAAAGCTCTATGATTTCAAAGGCACTGAAAGCATGAGAACAAATGGATTTACTGCAGAGAATTTAATTAACATCACCTGAGTCCCCACCCTGACTCCATCACTCTGTCACATTTTTTTCTTTATACCCTTTATCCAGAGTTGCCATGTTGTAAAGCTCCAGGGGCAACATTTTGAGTAGCTATACATGGCAGATCTACCTATCACTCTCTAAAATTACCTTGTTCACTGGCTTGTTTATGGTCTGTCCCTCCCTCTCCCCAGCACACACACATGTAATCCACGAGGGCAGAAATCTTGTCTGTTTGATTTCTCTGAATCCCTATGGCTCCCACAATGCCTGGTACATTGTTGGTGCTCAATCAATATTTGCTGAATGAATCAATGAGCATTTAATGGTTGATACCATCTGAAGAGATGGTGACGTGGATACGCGTGCCTCACATCCCCATCCCATTCCAAGCCCCAACCAAAAGAACTGACCAAAGTCTGTGTTAGCTCTGGAAACATGGAAAAAATACTATGCTGTGATCCTCAATGTATGTCTCTTAGACACAGTACAGATCGGTCCCTAAATAATTTAGAGTAGAAAAGCATATGACCCAGCCAAACTGTCAAAGAACAAAGACAACAGAAACCTCTTCCAGTATCAAAGACCTCAAAAAGTATATTATCCATACAACACTAAAGAAATACTCCAAGATGTTATCAACCCAACCAAGAGATGAATCAAAATGCAGAACTCAAGTATGAGAAAGTTATGCTTAATAAAAAATGAAAAAAGATTGGTGATAAGCAAATAAACAATATAGTAAAGAATCTAAATAATTGCTGTAAACATAGTTAGAAAACAGACTGCAAGTGTAACAAATATTTGTTGGAAGAGAAGATAAAAGATATCACTCCTGCCTAAATCCCAGGTAAAATATTGCAGATTATTCTGATGTAAAGTATAAAGTTGAAGCAAGGAGATATGCTAATTTTCCTCATTTTGTAAGAAATTCTGTTATATAGTTTCTGTGGTCAATTAGAGAAATATAGGTTAGAGTGTGTCTTTAAAGATGTTAAGTATAATTAGTAATAGACTATAAAGTAGCTTATCTTCAAAATTACCAAAGGGGAAAAAGCAAAAGCAGTCAATTTAGAAAAAAAATGGAATTCAAAGGAAACAACAAGGAATCAAAAAGAGGGGAAACGTAAAGTAAGATGCTAAAAAAGGGGGAAAAAGACAAAACATCATTTATGATAGCAAATGTATACAGGTTTATCTGTCTTAGAAAAATATAACCCTCATTTTGGGAAAAGACACACAACTTAAAGTGACTCAGAATAGTCACGAATAACGAAATGGGCCAAGATAGCTCAGACTTCAGATTAGAAGAGTGTTACAATTTACCAATGCCCAGGCCCCAAAGATTCCTATTTATTTGGTGGAGTACACCCAGGGCATCAGAGGTTCTAAAAGCTTCTGGGTGATCCCAGTGTGCAGCCAGGGTTTGAGAGCTACTGGTGAAGGCAAATGCAAACCACAAAAAAAAGGAGTTTTAATACTAATATCAGATCCTTGGATGTTATAATATCACAGCAGACTCTTGATGATTCTTTTTTTTTCAGTACAAGAGTCCTCTGGACTGCTACCAAGAGACATTTCCTCTTGCACCTGGAAAGAGATGGAGCTGATAAACTGACACTAATAGAACAGAAATGTGGCCCTGTAAAGCTCAGTTTTCTATCCCAAGGTATAATTCAGACTTGTTACAATGAGGGCAGGAAAAGGGAGTGTGCCTTGTCCAACAAAGGTCTAATCTCTCTCACTCTGGAAAATTAGGTTTACATATTACAGTAGAATGTTTCTGTTGGAGAATAGAATTTGCTTCGCAGCGTCCCAAATGAGGATAACAAAACGTATTGTGATTGGATCTCATCACTATCAACCACCCAGGTGAAAGAGAAAGATGAGGTACCCTCTCCCTTTGGAAGCTCTTACCACACTGTGCTCATGGATCTTGACCTTGGATAAGCCTTTAAATGGTTCAGACTTTTGAAAAATAATAAAAGTGGAAACCTCATTACCAAATGGATGTATCATTACTGTGTATAATATTGGATTATTATTCAATAGGACCTTGAGTAAGAAACAAAAGTTTTGTTGAAAAACCCTCTTTTACTATCTTTTCCTCAGGTGTTGTCACTGCTAGTTTTAGTGCTTTCAAAATGCTAATTCAGTTACTAGGGACCCAATGAGACAAAACAAAATCTCAAATCCAAAGATGACATTTAAAAAATGGATGACATGCACATTCCAAAATGAAGATATGACAGTTATGATACATTTGGCCCCAAAGCACTGAAACAGACAAAATAAACTAATTTTAGCACAGTGGTTAAGAATTCACCTGCCAATGCAGGGGACACGGGTTTGAGCCCTGGTCCAGGAAGATCCCACATGCCGCGGAGCAACTAAGCCCATGCACCACAACTACTAAGCTTGTGCTCTAGAGCCCGTGAGCCACTACTACTGAAGCCCGTGCACCTAGAGCCCATGCTCTGCAACAAGAGAAGCCACCAAAATGAGAAGTCCATGCACTGCAACGAAGAGTAGTCCCAGCTCGCCGCAACTAGAGAAAGCCCACGTGCAACAACGAAGACCCAATGCAGCCAAAAATAAATAAATAAAATTAAAAAACCCCCAAAAACATAAGAGTTGGAGAAAAATATAATAATCTGAAGTCAAAAGTAAATAAAGTGGATCTGTAAAATACTATGAGTGTGTATATGTTATATGAAACTCTGTAACCTTCAAACAAGGAACAGCACCTTCTTCACAAGTGCCCTTGGAATATTACAGAAATGGACCCTATATTGGTCTACGATGAATTCTCCATGAACTCCTCCACAAAGCAAAAACTGTTGGGACACATTTTCTATTCACAGTGCAACTAAACTACAAATCAATAATAAAAGAATGACTACGAACCTGCAGCCTGTGAAAAGGAGATGCCAAACACAGTAAGTTAAACAAAATGAGAAGACAGAGAACTATGCAACAGATGAAGGAGCAAGGTAAAAACCCACCAGACCTAACAAATGAAGAGGAAATAGCCAGTCTACCTGAAAAAGATTTCAGAGTAATGATAGTAAAGATGATTCAAAATCTTGGAAACAGAAGGGAGAAAATACAAGAAACATTTAACAAGGACGTAGAAGAACTAAAGAGCAAACAAACAATGATGAACAACACAATAAATGAAATTAAAAATTCTCTAGAAGGAATCAATAGCAGAATAACTGAGGCAGAAGAATGGATAAGTGACCTGGAAGATAAAATAGTGGAAATAAATACCACAGAGCACAATAAAGAATGAAAAGAATTGAGGACAGTCTCAGAGACCTCTGGGACAACATTAAATGCACCAACATTCAAATTATAGGGATCCCAGAAGAAGAAGAGAAAAAGAAAAGGACTGAGAAAACATTTGAAGAGATTCTAGTTGAAAACTTCCCTAATATGGGAAAGGAAATAGACAATCAAGTCTAGGAAGTGCAGAGAGTCCCACACAGGATAAATCCAAGGAGAAACACGCCAAGACACATATTAATCAAACTATCAAAAATTAAATACAAAGAAAAAATATTAAAAGCACTAAGGGAAAAGAAACACATAACATAAAAGGGAATCCCCATAAGGTTAACAGCTGATCTTTCAGCAGAAACTCTGCAAGCCAGAAGGGAGCGGCAGAACATATTTAAAGTGATGAAAGGGAAAAACCTACAACAAAGATTACTCTACCTAGCAAGGATCTCATTTAGATTTGACAGAGAAATTAAAACCTTTACAGACAAGAAAAAGCTAAGAGAATTCAGCACCACCAAACCAGCTTTACAACAAATGCTAAAGGAACTTCTCTAGGAAGGAAACACAAGAGAAGGAAAAGAGCTACAATAACAAACCCAAACAATTAAGAAAATGGTAA
Organism: Tursiops truncatus; assembly: GCF_011762595.2. Taxonomy (NCBI): domain Eukaryota; kingdom Metazoa; phylum Chordata; class Mammalia; order Artiodactyla; family Delphinidae; genus Tursiops; species Tursiops truncatus. The sequence goes on along the minus strand of NC_047034.1, from coordinate 157,238,418 downwards.
TAGGAACATACATATCGATAATTATCTTAAATGTAAATGGACTAAATGCTCCCACCAAAAGACATAGACTGGCTGAATGGGTACAAAAACAAGACCCGTATAGATGCTGTCTACAAGAGACCCACTTTAGACCTAGGGACACATACAGACTGAAAGTGAGGGGATGGAAAAAGATATTCCATACAAATGGAAATCAAAAGAAAGCTTGAGCAACAATTCTCATATCAGACAAAATAGACTTTAAAATAAAGACTATTACAAGAGACAAAGGACACTACATAATGATCAAGGGATCAATAAAAGAAGAAGATATAGCAATTGTAAATATTTATGCCCCCGACATAGGAGTACCTCAATACATAAGGCAAATGCTAACAGCCATAAAAGGGGAAATCAACAGTAACACAATCACAGTAGGGGACTTGAACACCCCACTTTCACCAATGGACAGATCAACCAAAATGAAAATAAATAAGGAAACACAAGCTTTAAATGACACATTAAGCAAGATGGACTTAATTGATATTTATAGGACATTCCATCCAAAAACAACAGAATACACATTCTTCTCAAGTGCTCATGGAACATTCTCCAGGATAGATCATATCTTGGGTCATAAATCAAGCCTTGGCAAATTTAAGAAAATTGAAATGGTAGCAAGTATCTTTTCTGAACACATGCTATGAGACTAGATATCAATTAAAGGAAAAAAATTGTAAGAAATACAAACACATGGAGGCTAAAGAATACACTACTAAATAACCAAGAGATTACTGAAGAAATCAAAGAGGAAATTAAAAAATACGTAGAAACAAATGACAATGAAAACACGATGACCCAAAACCTATGGGATGTAGCAAAAGCAATTACAAGAGGGAAGTTTATAGCAATACAATCCTACCTCAAGAAAAAAGAAACATCTCAAATAAACAACCTAACCTTACACCTAAAGCAATTAGAGAAAGAACAAAAAAACCTCAAAGTTACTGGAAGGAAAGAAATCATAGAGATCAGATGAGAAATAAATGAAAAAGAAATGAAGGAAACAATAGCAAAGATCAAGAACTAAAAGCTGGTTCTTTGAGAAGATAAACAAAATTGATAAACCATTAGCCAGACTCATCAAGAAAAAGAGGTAGAGGATTCAAATCCATAAAATTAGAAATGAAAATGGAGAGGTAACAAAGGACACTGCAGAAATACAAAGGATCATTAGAGATTACTACAGGCAACTATATGCCAATAAAATGGACAACCTGGAAGAAATGGACAAATTCTTAGAAAAGCACAACCTTCCAAGACTGAACCAGGAAGAAATAGAAAATATAAACAGACAAATCACAAGCACTGAAATTGAAACTGTGATTAAAAATCTTCCAACAAACAGACGCCCAGGACCAGATGGCTTCACAGATGAACTCTATCAAACATTTAGAGAAGAGCTAACACCTATCCTTCTCAAAGTCTTCCAAAATACAGCAGAGGGAGGAACACTCCCAAACAATTCTACGAGGCCACCACCACCCTGATACCAAAACCAGACAAGGATGTCACAAAGAAAGAAAACTACAGGCCAATATCACTGATGAACATAGATGCAAAAATCCTCAACAAAATACTAGCAAACAGAATCCAACAGCACATTAAACGGATCATACACCATGATCAAGTGGGGTTTATCACCGGAATGCAAGGATTCTTCAATACACGCAAATCAATCATTGTGATACACCATATTAACAAACTGAAGGGGAAAAACCATATGATAATCTCAATAGATGAAGAAAAAGCTTTCAACAAAATTCAACACCCATTTATGATAAAAACTCTCAAGAAAGTAGGCATAGAGGGAACTTACCTCAACATAATGAAGGCCATATATGACAAACCCACAGCCAACATCATTCTCAATGATGAAAAACTGAAACTATGTCCACTAAGATCAGGAACAAGACAAGGTTGCCCACTCTTACCACTATTATTCAACATAGTTTTGGAAGTTTTAGCCACAGCAATCAGAGAAGAAAAAGAAATAAAAGGAATCCAAATCAGAAAAGAAGTAAAATTGTCACTGTTTGCAGATGACATGATACTATACATAGAGAATCCTAAAGAGGCTACCAGAAAACTACTAGAGCTAATCAATGAATTTGGTAAAGTAGCAGGATACCAAATTAATGCACAGAAATCTCTGGTATCCCTATACACTAATGATGAAAAATCTGAAAGAGAAATTAAGGAAACACTGTCATTTACCACTGCAACAAAAAGAATAAAATACCCAGGAATAAACCTACCTAAGGAGACAAAAGACCTGTATGCAGAAAACTATAAGACACTGATGAAAGAAATTAAAGATGATACAAACAGATGGAGAGATATACCATGTTCTTGGATTGGAGGAATCAACATTGTGAAAATGACTCTACTACCCAAAGCAATCTACAGATTCAAAGCAATTCCTATCAAACTACCAATGGCATTTTTCACAGAACTAGAACAAAAAATTTCACAATTTGTATGGAAACAGAAAAGACCCCAAATAGCCAAAGCAATCTTGAGAAAGAAAAATGGAGCTGAAGGAATCAGCCTCCCTGACTTCAGACTATACTACAAACTACAGTAATCAAGACAGTATGGTAGTGGCACAAAAAGAGAAACATAGAGCAATGGAACAGGATAGAAAGCCCAGAGATAAACCCACGCACATATGGTCACCTTATTTTTGATAAAGGAGGCAAGAATATACAGTGGAGAAAAGACAGCCTCTCCAATAAGTGGTGCTTGGAAAATTGGACAGCTACATGTAAAAGAATGAAATTAGGAACACTCCCTAACACCATACACAAAAATAAACTCAAAATGGATTAAAGACCTAAATGTAAGGTTAGACACTATAAAACTCTTAGGGGAAAACATAGGCAGAACACTCTACGACATAAATCACAGCAAGATCCTTTTTGATTCACCTCCTAGAGAAATGGAAATAAAATCAAAAATAAACAAATGGGACCTAATGAAACTTAAAAGCTTTTGCACAGCAAAGGAAACCATAAACAAGACCAAAAGACAACCCTCAGAATGGGAGAAAATATTTGCAAATACGCAAAGAACTGACGAAGGATTAATCTCCAAAATATACAAGCAGTTCATGCAGCTCAGTATCAAAATAACAAACAATCCAATCCAAAAATGGCAGAAGACTAGATAGACTTTTCTCCAAAGAAGATATACAGACTGCCAACAAACACATGAAAGGATGCTCAATATCACTAATCATTAGAGAAATGCAAATCAGAACTACAATGAGGTATCACCTCATACCAATCAGAATGGCCATCATCAAAAAATCTACGAACAATAAATGCTGGAGAGGGTGTGGAGGAAAGGGAACCCTCTTGCACTGTTGGTGGGAATGTAAGTTAATACAATCACTATGGAGAACAGTATGGAGGTTCCTTAAAAAACTAAAAATAGCACTACCATATGCCCCAGCAATCCGACTACTGGGCATATACCCTGAGAAAACCATAATTCAAAAAGAGACATGTACCACAATGTTCATTGCAGCTCTATTTACAATAGCCAGGACATGGAAGCAACCTAAGTGTCCATCGACAGATGAATGGGTAAAGAAGACGTGGCACATATATACAATGGAATATTACTCAGCCATAAAAAGCAATGAAATTGAGTTATTTGTAGTGAGGTGGATGGACCTAGATTCTGTCATACAGAGTTAAGTAAGTCAGAAAGAGAAAGACAAATACCGTATGCTAACACACATATGTGGAATCTAAAAAAAAATGGTTCTGATGAATGTAGGGTCAGGACAGGAATAAAGATGCAGATGTAGAGTTGTACCTCAGGACATGGGGACAGGGAAGGGCAAGCTGGGGCGAAGTGAGAGAGGAGCATTGACATATATACACTACCAAATGTAAAATAGATAGCTAGTGGGAAGCAGCTGCATAGCACATGGAGATCAACTTAGAGCTCTGTGACCACCTAGAGGGGCGGGATAGGGAGGGTGGGAGGGAGGTGCAAGAGGGAGGGGATATGGTGATATATGTATACATACAGCTGATTCACTTTGTTATACAGAAGAAAGTAACACAACATTGTAAAGCAATTTTACTCCAATAAAGATGTTACAAAAATAATAAAAGAATGAAGAAAACCCCTAATCACCCAAAAAGTTATTCAACCCTTTCCTAAATAAGTTCTTGAGTTTAAAGACGAAACAAAGGCTGTCAGTACAGACTACTTATAATAACGATGATGATACTAGGCCAAAGCTGTATTTGAGGGAAAATTAATAGCCTTATTCATTATTAAGTAAAAAAGAAATAAGTGAAATGAGCATTTATACTAAGAAAGTGACAAAGAGAATAACTAAAGAAAATTAAGGAGAAAAGGGAGAATAAACTTAATAAAGATAAAAGCAGAAAAAATTAACTGAAGAGACCAGCAGAAGAGAAACTTCTCATTGGTCTACTCAAGAAGTAAAGAGGAAAGATATATACATAGAGACAGGATAATAAAATTAAGGAGATGAGCCAATTATAAAAGAATAGTATGTATAACATACTAATAAAATTGAAATATTCACAAAATGGAGAATTTCCCAGGAAATTTTAAATTACAAAAATTGTGTGAAGAGAAAAACCAGAGAAGACAGGAAAACATCTAGGGAATAGGTATTTTTAGGGCCAGAGCTTTTAAATTTTAAGCAAGCTATAGTAGCTATGCTATTTAATTAGTCTTGATACAAATATTCCCGTAAGATAGTATGATTGATACACATATTCACACTCATCTACTCACACATCAATACACCCACAGTGTAAAAAAATCTTATTTGTAAAGTGCTACCAAGTCAAATTCAGCCCTAAAACAATAAGTAAACAAGACCTATAAAATAAAATCAACAAAACTTTATTGATAGGCAGAAAATTGAAAAATGAGAGACACACTTTTTTCCTAGATGATGAGTTCATATTGTTAAGATAACAATTATCTTCATATCATTGTATAAATTTAACGTAATTCCAGGCAAAATTTAATGTAATTCCAGACAAGGCCCACACTGATTTTTTTTTTTTTTTCTGGAGCTTAAAACAACTATAAGATTGATCTGTTGAGAGAGACAAGGAAAAACAGCATATGAGGTGGTGCTAGCTGGCATTGCAAGACATCATATGTCTTAACCCATTAACCCTCACAGTAGCCCTCTGAGGTGGATACTATTATTATCCCCATTTTACAGATGCAGATGCTGAGTCTGGGTGTTCAAGTAACGTGCCCACAGTCACAAGGCATGTAAGTGATGGGGCTGGGATGTGAACGCAGTCAAGCTGGTTCCAAAGCCCAAGCTCTCAACCACAATACTGATTTTCTCCAGTGGCAGGGAGGCTTACCAACTCAGCTATTAAAACATATTATAAAGCTGCAATAATAAAATCTGTAATGTATCAACTTCAAAGAAGAGATCAATGGAACCAAAAAAGAAAGTTCAGAAAAGGATACAGACATCCAAAAATGTAGTATATGATGAAGGGGGCTTTTTAAATTAGCAGGGTAAAGTTGATTGATCAATAAGGGATGCTTGGACAAATGGCTACCATTTGGACCTGGAATGGAGAAATTAGATCCACGTTTCACTCAGTATACCATGGAAGTACATAGAAGAAAATATAAGGAATATTTGTATAATCTCAGAGGTGGGGAAGGACTCAGCATTATACTAAGGTTAGAATCATAAAGGAAACAGTATTTTAAGTTACAGAAATGAAAAACTTTGGGATTTCAAATATCACCATAAAAGGCAAATAGCGAGGACCAAATGAAATATTTGCGAGATATTACAATTAAATATTTACTATGTTTAACATATGAAGAATTACAATTCCACAAAAAGATAAACACTCAAAATAGAAGTATGGGCCAAGGTAATTAAGAGGCAACTAACAAGTGAATAAAGTTGGTCAATAAAGATTGGGGAAATGTACAATATTATAAGAAAACAAAAACTTCAAACAATAGGGCTGTCAAGTTGGCAAAGAAAAAACAGACAGCATGGAACTTTGCAAGAGGATGGAGAGAAGCTGGCAGGGTAGATGGAGACAAAGCAGATGAAGGTAGGAGGAAAAACAAGAGAGTGGTTTCCAGAAGGAGGGAAGGGCTACCTGTCCGGAAATAGAGTGGAGCATCTGGGTAAAACCCTTTGGGTTTTAGCAACAGGAGGCTCATTGGTGACCTCGGTGAGAGCAGTTTCCAGGTGTGGTGGACAAGAGGTCAGAACGGATGGGGTGAGAAGGGACTGGGAAGTAAGGAGTGGTCACAGCAAGGAAAGACATCCCGTCAAAGGAGTCTGGACGCGAAGGAGAGTATTCAAGAACGGGCAGGATGTGGGAGGTGTGAAGAAAGAGTTTTACTTTTAAGAGAAGAGGGACCTGGGGAAATTTAAATGGTGATGGGAAGGACGTAGCAGAAGGGGGAGGCTGAGACAGACAAAAGAGGATGAATTACATGAGGCATAGATTCCTGAGAAGGTGAGAGGCGAGGGGGAATCTATAGGAAAATTTTTGAAACAGTGACTCTTTGTGAAAGCAATGTGGTGGGTCATGGGCTGGATGCTAAAATAAAAGAAAAAAAACAAAAACAAAAGGAAGAGAATGGGAAATAACTGAGTGCACGATAGGGATAAAGGTAAGTACTGTTTGTGAATCTGTTTCAATCATGGGTGAGTGTGTGCTGCACTGCATTTCTTACTGTTAGTTTAAAGGTGTTTGAAGGTACCTGATCTAAAGCCAAAATGGGATGCAGAAGCTACAGGGGGATTGGTTTTTGATGGGAGAGAGGAGTGAGTGAGCATCTCTGGTATTAAAGGTGGGAAGGTGAGAGGAAGGATGGGGATGGTGATGATCTGCAGGCTTGGTGTCTTTGGAATTTGGAAGTTGAGGACATCGTCTGCCAGGTGGGAGACAAGGTCATTCTCCAGGGTAAGGTGAGGAGGGGCGCTGTTCCCAGGATGGGGTGGGGGAAGTGGAGAATGCTCGGCATAGCTTCCATGGGGAAGAGGAGATCAGACTGACTTAAGACACACAGATGGAGGCTGGGCACTGTGGCAGGCTTGATTGAGACTGGTGACCTTGAACTTGTAGCAGCACCAATTTGCCTGGCTGGGCGATTTTCTCCAGCAGTGCTCACCCAAGCAGGAGAGGCCCGATCACATTGTTGTTGCTTCACTGTGCCTCTCTGAACCAGCAAACTGAGGTAGCTCTGCTGATGAATGCTAGAACTGAGTTGGAGCCAGAGGCTTTACAAAGCCACTAATGAATTCCTTTCACCTCTTTCTGCTCAGAAGCTCAGAGTACAGTAGTTTTCATCTGAGGTTTTTCAACATCTCTGGCACTGGAGCTGGTGAGAGTTATTGTTTAACTTCCTTGGGCCTGAGGAAGCTGGATGAGGTTTTCAAAGTCACATGCATGAAGCTGAAACTGGTCATCCAGCCGGGCTCATCCTTATCATAAACAAGATTAAGTTAATGCTGGGTTCTCTTTGAGGAGAACTGAGGATGCCTTCCAGAAACTCATACACATTCCAAAAGGAGTATCAGGCATAAACAGATGACGCTGTCCACATATTTCCTGAGCAAGGAACATGTCCTCTTCAATTCATATTTGATGTAATTTGATTGAAAAGCCATGAATTGTGTCAAGTTTTTGTGTTTCTTTGTTTTGTTCCATCCCCACCTCGCAGGCAGGCAAAAGCGCAGGCCCCCTGCGTTAGGTGAGCAGGGCATTCGACAGCTGAGCCCTCCCCCATTCCTGAAACACTTCCTTTCTGTCTCCTGTGCAGGCCCCTTTGCATGGCCTTGGAATGTCTCCACCTAGCTGGAGTACTAATGGAGCATCTGCTGTGCGACAAACACTAATCTAGATATGGGAGGCAACCAACCAGACAGATCAGCAAGTCCTCAGCTGGCATGAAGTTTACATTCTAACAGGTGGCAAAGAACATAAGACAGAGTGAAGGGAAAAGAGTGAATGGGGGGGGGTGCTTGCTTTCAATAAGGTGGTCAGTGATGGCCCGTCTGAGGAGGCATCTTCTGGGATGTGGCCAGCAGTCCTAAGGGAAGATCATTCCAGGTGGAGGGAACTGCAAGTGCAAAGGCCCTGAGGTGGGAGCGAGCTTGGTGTATGTGAGGGACAGAAGGGAAGCCAATAGAGCAGGAGCAAGGTGAACCATGGAGCTAGGAACATGACATGAGTAGGAGAGGACAGCAAAGATCTTTTAGACTCAGAAGGAGTCTGGATTTTATCAGAGCAAATTAAATGAAAAATGGCCAAAACTGATCTCCTAGTCTTTTTTCCCAAACGGTTCTCCTAGACTCTTGCATCTGGAACATTCCCCGGCATGAGGGAATGATTCAGCTCTGCCGTCACCCAGTTATGGGCTTTCCCTTGGCCCCTTCCCGCTTCCCACCACTCTTCCTTATGCCCTTGCCTCCTAAATGATACTGGTAGCCCAGACCCTCCCACACATTCATACTTGGTATGCAACTGTCTGATGTACATCTCTACTGGAGATCCCACCAGCACCCTGAATGCATGTCCAAAATTGATCTCTTTATCTATTTTCCTAAGCCTCCTTCATTCCTTATCTCCATGAATGACAATACCCAGTTGCCTAAGCAAAATATATCAACTTCTTTTCCCTTGCTCCCGAATCCAGTCTGTGACTAACTTCTGCTGATTCTATCTCTTCAGTGTCTCTTGTACTTGTCACAGCCCCACCACACCCTGTTAAGTGAAGGTCCTCTTCCTACTGCAATAGCCTATCTGGTTTTCTGTCTTTAAATCTCATTCCTTTTGAATCCATCCTACCTATTGGCTCCAGAATGAATTTTGTAAATCACAAATTCTCATGGTATTTCATCTTTGCTTGGAACTCTTTAAATAAAGACCCCCTGTTGCACAGAAGATAAAGCCTAAACTTCTCAAAAGAGCACAAAAGGACCCTCGAAGACTGAAGGCCCTTGCCAAGCTCTTTTATCTTTATTTTTCCACTCCCCAACTCGCCCTGACATTCCAGCTACATTAGATTCCTGCAGCCCTACAAATGTGCAAGGCTAACGCCAAGTCTTGCTCTATTTTCTTTCTAGAATGTTCTCTCCTTTCCACCTGGAAAACTCTGTTATGCATCATTTCTGTAGAAATGATGTGTCCCCCCTGCCCATTTATCCTTCCTAGCTGCAGCCATAGAGTCTGTACACCAGGCTCATCCCACTCAGTGCCTGCTGAGGTCTGAATGTTTGTGTTCCCCCAAATTCATATGTTGAAATCCTAATGCCCAAAGGTGATGGTACTAGTAGGTGGGGCCTTTGGGGGCTCCTTAAATAATGAGGGTGGAGCCCTCATGAGTGGGATCAGTGCTTTATAAAAGAGGCTCCAGAGAGATCTGCTCCCCTCCTGCCATGTGAGGATACAAGGACTGCGACCTGGAAGAGGACCTTTACCAACAAGGCTGGCACCCTGAACTCAGACTTCTAGCCTCCAGAACTGTGAGCAATACATTTCTGTGGTTTGTAAGTTACCCAGTCTGTGGCATTTTACTACAGTAGCCCGAATGGACTAAGGCAGTACCCTAGCCACCCTTGGCTATAACCCCACCAGCCTGAGAGCTGAAGAATGAAACCCTGCATTAGTAGGCTCTGGGTTGCCAAGTGTCTTCCAAACCAGAGGCTCTCCCATCCCTACCATGCTGGCTTTGTCTACCTAATAACTCCAACACTAATATGATTAGTAATAACTATAACAAAACTAGGAAACCGGTACTTACTAAAAATTGGCACCGTAGATACAATAGTGAACAAGACATATACTGTTTTGCCCTCAGGAAATTTACAGTCTAGGAGGGCACCAGACAATCAACAAATGACATAAGCATAGCTTATCGTGCTAGAATGTATTATGCATTCACAACCATTCCTTCCGCCCTGCCCTCGCCTTGCTTCCTTTCAGGCAGAGCCCTCCTGACCGCCCCACTGACTTTGCGCTTGGCCTTGTGACTTGCTTTACCCCATGGAAGGTGAGTGGACACGGCATAGGACATGTGCATAGCAGGCACGTCTAGAATAAGAGGCTATGTAGAGCTCCCCTGAGCCCTGCAGAGCTGCGGCTGACCTACAGCCCTCATGCGACGCGAGTAAGTAATAAATATTTGTTGTTGCAAGTCATTGAGATTTTTGCACTGTTGATGCTACAGCAAAAGTTGACTAACATGTTTATGAAATGGGATATGGAGAAATCAGAAAGTGAAGGATAGCTCTTTTGGATAGGGTAGCTAGAGAAGGCCTCTCTGGGGAGGTGACAGCTTTAGGGGTGATGAGAAGGATCCAGCCTCCTGAGGAACATTCCAACATGGTGAACCTCAAGTCAAAGGCATTGAGGTAGGAGAGTTTAGTGTATCTGAAGGTCTGAAAGAGGGCCTGTGTGTCTGGGAAAAGTAAGCAAGTGGAGAGGGGCACAGGATGACGGGAGAGGGAGGAAGGGGTCCATTACAGCACCTCTTAGATCTTTGGCTCAGAGATCACCCTCAGTGATCACGGGTCATGGTTGGGCAGGCCACGTAATATAATGCCCAAATTGGGACACTTTTGAGAATGAAAGATGGTACCACTAATAAGTACCTTAGGACAAAAGATGTAAACAGGGAGGGTCCCAAGCAAGTATGGATGTATGGTCACTCCACACGTGGTCTTCTTATTTCCCTTCCACAAAAGTATCCTTTATCCTGAGAAAGTAGCTTCTGCCTCAAGTTCCTCATTCACAATCCAATCCCCTTCTGGAATGGAATCTTCAATCAAAGCTCACGGGGAGGGGCCTAACAATTGCTAAATTCTCGTCTCCTGCGATTGGACCCTGATCCCTGAACCCCCTTAGAGGCTTGCTAGGTTCTTGGCATAAACTGACTGCTTATCGGCAAAGGCCAACGTCGGGGAATTACCCGCTGCCTGGAATTACCCTGCGGTCGTGATTGACTTTTGCCACACCTCTGGAATAATGCCCACCCAAACCACGCCTGGCGCTTACCCTAGGCTTTAGACCCTCTTCAGACCTGCTCAGAGGTCCTGGCCCAGGCCAGGCTCTGGGCTGGGGTCTTATGTACTCCGTAGCTGCTGGCTAAGAATCTCCTGCCACCGGCTCGAAGGACAGTTTTGGTCCCTTATGGAACAAAGCACGAAGAAAAATCCCTGCTCTCCGCTCCTGGGCAGGAACTGAGTCTACACTCCTGGGGCTCCGCTTTTACCTTGAAAACAGGCTGTGAATTCTTCGGAAAGTACATGTAGGCAAACCAAGCCACCACCCCAGACCTGGAGCAAATGTGAATCCTGGAAAATTTGGGTTTGCCTGTTGTTTTGAGCGGGGGGGTGGGGGGAAGCCTTCTGTACCTTGCTTTCTACTTCCACATGCAGAAAAATTAGATCGACAACTTCTAAATCACAGCTTTGTTGTGACAATTCATTGTGCTGAAGCTTCTGAAGGCATGGGGTGTGGCCCCATGCCTGGGCACGCGGGCGTTATACGTTCGATCTGTGTTGAATTTGCAATGAGAGGCATGTGTCAGTGCTGCTGCCGGAGGCCACGTCTCCACACAGGCCTCTGCTTGGCATGCCTCCAAGTCTCAACCAGCCTGAGGAGGCAGCCAGAGCGGGGTCCCCTCACCTCTCCCCAGCATAGCCCATTCCTCAACCAAGCAAGACTCCAGATCGAAAGGTTTGCACTCTGGTCCTCAGTCCCTCTTCTCAGCGGATGAGCAGATAACTCCAAACCCAGAGGATTCTGACAAAACTCCTCCTTTGTGGGAATGAATGCTTGGCTGCTAAGACTCCGTGTGTCACCTTCTCTGGGCAGACTGACTTAGGGAAGGAGATGTATTCTGTCAGCTGCACGGAGGTGCCTGGAGCTGAACAGCTTGACACTTGAGTGTTGGCTATTCTGTCAGACTTGAGTTCTGTCTGGGATTCCAAGGTGCTGTGCCCTGTGGGGTGAGGAATGGATGCCCTGACGACCGGTCTTTCCACGTGCCAAGCAAAGGCTTCTCAAAAGCGCTTCTCACTGCTGTGAGGTCCTACAGCTGCCTGGGCTCAGCCCCCAGGATCTCTGAGTGATACTCGTGGGGACTCTCCTTGCCACGGGGCAGACCTCAGTGGACCTCTGTGCCCCCTGCTGGGGTTAGCTTCAACTGTTCTTAATTAACTTCATCAGCCAGACACAGGTATTAGCTGGCGAGAAAAGTATGCGGGCACGACGTAGCCCAAGAACCCAAGCCTTCCTATTAGCCAGGGGAATTCAAGAAAGGGTGTAGACTACATCCCCCAAAGCTCAGAAGGTGCTTCTGGGACCCCTCGGAGAGCCCCACCGTCTCCTCTGAGGCTGTCTCAGCAGAGCATCTTCACTCAGGCATTCTAGTGCTATCCATGGTCCTGGCCACCCTAAGCCCGGTCATAACCACAGACCAGCAGCCACTGCAGAATGGACAAGAACACTTAGTGGCCGTTCCCCTGGATTGTAAGGGAGTATGTTTGGATTCCTTCCAGGGGAATCCACGATGATCCAGGGGAGTTCACAGTTAGCCTGAGAGAGCTACCTTCAAGACCAGGAGCTTGACCTGACTCCCTGAGTAAGATGGGAGTTAACCAGGTAGCCAAGGGGAGCAGTCCTGTACTCAGCCCATCTCCTGAGACCCCTAGATTGCCTCTGTACATAGGACTGGAGGAAGGGTCTTTGTTCCCCCAAGAGAGGTAGCCCAAGGCTCTCCTTGAAAGCCAACCCCTAGAAAAGGCGAGCAGTGTCTTCCCCAGGAACCACAGAGCCTGAGGGCACCCACAACACCCAGCACTGATGGGGATGTACTTCTGGCCACGTGAGATGACAGGTTCATCCAGAGGCTCACAGGACGGGGGAGGGTACTGGGACAGCTTTGAGTCCCAGCCCCTGAGCCAGCAGCTGTGAAAACAGACCCTGACTAGAGAGGCTGTGTCTCCCGCATAGCTCTCTTAGCAGACACTGCAGAGCACCATGGAGAAGGCACGGTCTGTGCTGCTGCATGGGGAATGCACTTGGCATACACATAACTTTGAAAATTTTATAAAGGGAAAAGAACCTGTTTGCTCTGATTCCAAAGCTGAAAGCTGAAGTGAGAATGGTAGGTATACCCATTCCCCACCGGCCCTCAAGCAGAGGTCACAGTCCAGGATAAGACCCCTAAAACTTGGTCAGTTTTTCCAGCCCCCAGTCCACCCAGGTGGCTGTGGTCCCCAGGTACCTTGGACCAGGACTCTTAGCTGTAGGAATATGGCCTTCAGACTGTTTCTGCAGCTTGGTTCTGGATATATCCCTGGGTTGGACTGGGCTGAAATTTTGCCCATGATCCTCCAAGAAATCTGAGAATCTTCCAACTGGAATAAATTTTTCTTCCTTACATACTGGTAGCACTTTATGGCCACATCTATAAATTGCAGTAATTCAAAGATTGCTTTATAATAAAAGTATGTGCTTGTCACACTCACTAGACCATGAGCTCTTGGCAGACAAGAACCACGTTAGAATTATGCCCATCCCTTCCCCGGTTCCCTTTTCCGATTGTCGGGTGTATAGCAGCCCCTCCCCTCCACATTTTGCTGCATTCAGAGAAGTGAAAGGCAGGCAGTCGCAACATCGAGTTGTAACGTCACAGTACTGAACTTTGCGTCCCATGCCTCACTAGGATATCAATACTGAGGTCAACATTCCTTGGACCCCAGAAGGCCACCATCATCGTAACCACCTGAGTTATGGCAGTCTCAGCCTGGCCAGCCTCATAGCAACAACATATGATCACAACATATGACCACATACATCCCAGCCCCATGCCTCAAGAGGCTGCCATCTTGTCAGGGGACCAAGCCCCTCAGGAATGATCCCAAACACCCCTGCAAGCAATGGGCACACAGTAGGTATTCCCTATTAGCGGGGTTCACTAATATGATCTAGAACACTTAGGAAGGCTTTAGAACAATCATTCCTGGGCCCCATCCCAGACCTGCTGAATCAGAATTTCTGGGGATGAGACCACGATTCTGTATTTTAAAAAGCCTATGAGTGATTCTCACGATCAGCTGGGTTGGGTCTATTCTGTATTGGGCAGGGCCATCAAAGATACCTCCTTCCCCCATAATGTATCCATTTAAAAATAAAGGTAACAAGTGCTGTTTGTGACCCACACTGGTGTGGTAGGAAAAGCGTTGACTCTGCTTCCTTGGATGTGCTGGGAGCCTCCTTTGTGAGCCATCCCTTCACATCCAGTCTTTGCCTGATGAGACCCTACCCAGGTACACTGAACACTTTTATTCCACAGACTCACTTCTTACAGCCAGATCCTGAGCCCAGCCCAGCCACGCCTGACAGTCATGGGGAAGTCCTGTCGCCTCAAACCAGTGGGCTGAGATGTGAGTCTGGTTTCATACAGTCAGCATCTGGTGGGCTTGCGAGGAACCCAGCACACCCACAGGCCCACAGAGTTTCAGGACCCTCCCCACCTGCCACCCCTGCCCCACCATGTGTGCCCCAGCTCAGGGACTGGGCTTCTGTTCTGGTTCTTGGTTTCCTATCCAGTCCCTGCTGTGAGTAAAGCTCTTAATGAAACTGCAGCCTCCTGCTGGGTCTGGGATACCCTGCACAGGTAGACCCTGTTCCCCTGGGTGAGGACCTGATTCAACCCAGAAGCCACCTTCACCCATCAAGTATCTGCCTATTTAAGAATAAGGGTAACAAGTGATGTATGACCCACACTGGCCTGGTAGGACAAGTGTTGGCTCTACTTCCTTGGATATTCTGATTGGAAGTGCTGGCAGGCCCCTTTGTGAGCTATCCCTTCATTCAGGGTTAGTTCTCCGAGCCTCGGCCTCCCTCGACTCTGGGTTACCTTTCCCAGGCTGCCCCTGTGGTCCTGGTAGGCTTTGCAGCCATGACTGCAGTGTCCATTCCCCACTGCAGGAGCAGACAGAGATGCTTCCCAGCTCTTGCCATCATCAGGACTTTCTGCTCAAGGAACTGACACTTTTGGAATACTGGGGTCCTTCTACAGAGCAGGCGCCCCCAGCTCTGCCCATCACTAGGACAGTGAGACCACACGTCTTCAGTGTCCAGGTGCTGGGGGCCTGGGTAATGGAGGAAGGGGGCCCAGAACTACACACGCTGGTTTTCAATTTCCAGGAATGGACCTGAAATTGACAAACTCGGACCAAAGCAACCCCCAGGTTCCCTGCTTCTCTCCCGGGGCCACGTGTGTGTTCACGGGACCTTTAAGGCAGCCCAGAGAAATGAGGAGAACACTACATCAGCGGAGGAAGTTCACAGCACCCTTCTGATCGCAGCCCCTGCCCCAATCACAAGCAGTTCCCAGGAATATTATCGCTCACACCGAGGCTGACGTTTTCAGACTTCAGCCGATCCCAGTTCTAGCTCTGAACATTTGAAAGAGGCAATTTCCAAGGACTCTGGCCATTGCGATCATATTTTCTGGGACAAAGGAAAGGATGCTTGAAATTGCACTTGTCCTGGAAAATCTGGGATTATATATTTAGGGGGAACGCCAGGATTCAGCCACAGAGAGGAGGGAAAACGGGACTTGCTTCATGTGTGCACAGGGCATTGCGGTCGAGGTGGGAGGGGAGTGAAAAAGCACCTGCCTGTTTAAAAATACAGCTAGCAAGAGACGTACGTGACCTATGTGAAGAAAATCACAAAGCTGTTATATTTAGAGAAATGAAAGTAGATGAACAAAGAGAGTGACACACCATGTTTCTGGATGGGAAGGCTGTGTAGTATAAAAACGCCTATTTCCCTCAAGTTAATTTATAGTTTAATAGGAGCACACATACAAAATCCCAATTGGATTTTTTTTTACTATGACAAAATGATTCTAAAATTAATCTTGAACAGCAAACAGATGAGAATAACAATGAATATTCTGAAAGAGAAAATAATTAAGGGAGGAGGGAGTAGTTTCCAGCTCTGCCAGATATTAGAACATATTATAAAACAACAATTAAAATTATTCAACACCGGTGCTGAGATAGAAATGAGCAGCACAACAAAGTGGTGAGTCAAGAAACAGACTTAACTACATTTGAGGATTCAGAATGTGACAGAACAATTCATTTCTCTCAAATCAAAAGGGAAATGAATTACTCAATAAATCGTGTTGGAAAACTGTGTAATAGTTTGGACAATATCATGCATTCATCTAAATAAACTCCAGATGGAATAACAAATTATATTTTTTAAAAAAAAATCAAATTACTGACAAATAAGTAAAAATACAACAAGCTGTTTCTCAGATCTGTGGCAGAATGACAACTTTGTCAGCTTTGAAAAGAAATCACAAATATCAAGGATGTTTCTATATAAAAATGTAAAAGAACTGTACAATGTAAAATAACAAAACAAAAAGAAAGAAAAAAGAAAGCTAGAGATTGGGAAGATATGTGTATCAAGTAGAAAGATCCTTCAAATTGGAAAGGAAAATACCAACATGATACTCTCGCAGCCACACGTCAGGACAGACAATTGTTACATGGGGGTCACAAATAGCAAATGCCCCATGTCCTTGCTGGGCAGGACTGGACCCAGGCCAGCTGGAGAAAGGCCAGGACTGGAGTCTCTGTCCAGGGTCCTGTAATGGACATCCTGACACCACTTTCATACCTCTTGTTCCAACAGGGGCATGCTTCCAGCCATGGGTACCAACCAGTCTCTCCAGACCCTACTCCCACGGACCCCACCTCTCTTCTTTCGCTCACCCACGGTTGGCAGCAGCCGAGCCCTTTAGGAACCACTGCAAATCAAGTACGCAGACTGTGCACATGTGTGTGCACACGCATGTGTGTGTGTGTGTGTATGTGTGTCAATGTATCCAATGAACATCCTCCTTTTGTAGAGGTCCAGACACCCTGGCTTTTCTCAGAACCCAGTACTGCCACTAGGGTAGCTCCCTTCCCAGCAGGGCTTCAAATCTGTCCTCCCCTCTTTGAGCCCCAACTATTCTAATAGCGATGACCTAAGTCTATGCTGTAAGAGCAGAGGGGCTGTTGCTTCCCTGTTCCACACCCACTACGATGCCTGCCCCATCGCTGGCCCCCAATGAATATGTGTTAAATAAAAGAATGAATCTTCATGGGGCAGGTTCTAAATGCATCTGATTCACCAATGCTTTCTAGTTGAAAAGCTAAATTTTGAACCACAAGAGCCCACTTTAATTTACATAATTATGTCTATCTTCATGTTAGAGCGAGCTCTTTGAAGTCAAGGGCTGTGCTCAATTCGTCTCTACATTCGCAGCACTTATCATAACATTTGGCACTTGGCGGAAGTTGACAAGGGTGTGCTGGAGGGATGTAGTCAACGTATACCTATTAAATTAGCAATTTTTAAAAGGCCGCACAAATACTTGAGGTTTGGCGATGCTGGTAGAGGTTACAAGAGATATATGTGACCTATATGAAGGAAACCACAAAGTTGTTATATTTAGAAGAGGGGAAGTAGACGAACACAAGAGAAATCTACGCCATATTTCTGGATGGGAAGGACATGTATTATACGAATCTTATTTTTAACCTTAAAGCTTTCGCCGTTGACATTACGACCCGGCACAACGTTTTGGGGGAGAAACATAGGCGTATACAACAAGAGCTATGTTTAAATGTTCCTACTCTGGCCCAACAACGTCACTCCTGGAAACTTATCTTAAGAAAATAATTCAAGAGAAGAAAAAAAAAAAAAGGCCATACACTTGAGGATGTTCATTATCGCCGTGTATAAAAATAATTGAACATAATTGGTAGCCTAAGTTATGGTCCACTCACTAGACAGAATATTCCAGAGGTATGAAGAATGATAACTACAAAAGACACGTAGTAGCATGGCAAGATATGCAATACAATGTGAACTTGAAGAGACAGACTGCGAGACGGTATGTTCACTTTGATTAAAACCATACGAAATATGTGTGTACACGCATAAGAATCAAAAAGGAATAGCCAAACTTGAAAATGATTAAGGAAATGAATTAAGAGCATCTTATTCATTTAAACTTTTAAAATACTAGAATATACCAAAAGCCTGTGTTGAGTAGTGGCCCTTAAGCCCCAGATACTTACTGAAAGAGTTAACGGCACATTATATAGGACACGGCACTACGCGATCACCACTTCAAGCGGAGCAGCAGCATCCCCAGAGGCCCTCCAGTTTAGAATCTTTCCAGGAAAAGCCACACCCTCTTATGCAGCTGACTCTGTATATAGCAGGTGCTCAATAAATCAAAATGGATGGATAAATGGATGGGTAGAAGGAATGAGAAAAAGTAAAGATGAGGAAATGCCTTGACACCAGTATACTGCATATTGGGGTGCGAATACTGATGCAGTCCCAACAAGGGACTACACGGATCTAGCCTTCATGAACCTGTTTCACTCTCGTCAATCTCTGCTACTTCATGGGGGGTAACACAGACAACAGCTTGTTTCTGTAGTCTGGACGAATTTTGTTGTCCTAAGACTTCCCTGTTCCTCCTGCTGCAGATGACCCCTTGGGTTCTGGATGTCTGGTGCCATGGACAGAGTACAGGATATGGAGTAGAAGCCTGCGCTGTCAGTCAATAGTTTAAATTCCAGCCCATCATTTAATGGTTCTATAACCTCTGAGCCTATGTACCTTGTCTCCTTGAGCTTTGTTTTCATCTGTAAAAATGAGAGAATAAATATTCCATCACGTTGTAGGGAAGACGCCGATCTTCCCAATGACACAAAACATGTAATAAATGCTGGCATGTTCCCTTACCCCGTGCTTCCTCACTGTCACTATTCTATAGATTTTAATCACGATCTAACACAAAATGCAAGTATACAGATTTCATTGTATTTAGAATTTGACAAGACTAGGCTATCCTAGACTGGTGGTTCTCCATCCTGGGTGGCTTTTGCCCCCAGAGGACGTATGGCGATGTCTGGAGACAGTTTTGGCTGTCACGACTGGCAGCGGGAGGTGGGTGTGTGTGCTACTGGCTTCTAGCAGGTAGAGAACGAGGCTGCTGCTAAAACGTCCTGCAATGCACAAGACTGCCCCCGACAAAAAAGAATCATCTGGCCCCAAATGTCAGTAGCGCTGAGGTTGAGGATCCTGATGGCCCTAGGACTCAATCCATTTCTCTGTCCAGCAAGGGACAGGAGGGCACTCGGAGAGGACCATTCCCCGTAGCATCCCTGTGTGGAGCGCCCTCCGTTACCTCCCAACCCTTCAAGCCCCAGCTCCAGCCCTGTATCATCTGTGACATTTTCTTTGAGCCCCAGAGGACCCACTTCTCCCTCCCTTGGTCTCTCAAGGTTCGGCTGCTGGTTTGTAACTCGCACTGTATACATCTCAGTATATTCCCATTTCACGCCTATGCTATATACATTGGGCACTTGAGCAATTAGGATTCACACCTTCTCGTGGTGGTTTACAAAATGGCGAAGGGAAGCTGGCATTTGTGCAGTCTTGGCGTTTCTCTGGTGAAGGCTGTTTTGAAACTTCTTCTGCGAGTGGCTGTTAATGGACCGATAATTGGTTTCCTGACTTCCTTATGAAGTGTGAAGTATTCTGCTAGCCTGTCAACAAAGCATCAAGTGTTGTGCAAACCACCATCAGAGTTATTTGTATCTTCCTTCCCTTATATCTCTTGTCGTGGAGGAATAAGTGGACAGGCTCTCGATGTTCCTGTGAGGGAGGTGAGGAGTGTGTGTAACCTGCGGGGAGCTTTCTCGCCAGGACCCCAGGTTGAGCATGTTTCCCAGGCAGAGCCCAAAGAGCTCTGACTCCAATGCCTGGCGCTTGGCACGGGGCAGACACACAGTAAATACTGTTGAATGGATGGAAAGTGGCACTGGTGCCACCTGATTTGGAGCAGCGATCCCTGGAGATGTGAATGAGCCAAGGAAGAAGAGAGGGTAAGAGGAGAGGAGCTGGCTCCATCTTTTCTTTCAAAATGCTTTTCACTGCGAGAAACATCATCTTTAAAACTGAGTGAAAAAAAGACCGTCTATTGAGCATCTACTGCTGTGAGGACAGATCGAAAGCCAACGAAATGATTCTGAAGTCTCTGCTTGCTACAGAAAATGTTTTGGAACATGAAGGCAACAGTGTACTTGTGTAGTCTCGGCAGGCAATTCCCGAGTAAGGAACTCTTTTGAAGAAAATGTTTCAAGAGAAGAACAATGCACTGCTGTGCACTTTTCGGACAAATGTTCAAAGAAATTTGAGCCATCGAAACATCCCCCCAATCCTCTTCTCAACCCTCAGAAGGAAAGAACAGCACTGTTTGCTACATATTGTGTTAATGTTTATTGTGACTAATGTGTGCTAAGATTTAGGACACTTAAGCTAACGTTTGCTAGAGGTGCTTTTCTATGTAATTTCTGACCACATTATAAAACACAGAGGCTGACTGTACTATTCTATATTTTTATAAATGCTTACAGATGTTGTCCCTTTTCCGCAGATCACACGCTATGATATATTTGATCTGGGATCAGGCAGAACGCCAAAGTTTAACTTTATCCCTTGAAGCATGAGCTGCTCTGTAAATGACCCAGTTTAGAGAGTGGTTTCCAAGTATTCACGATGGAAAATGTGAGGACTGTCCATGTCACACGTTGTCTTCTTCTATAAATACGATCACAGAGGCTAAGAATTTGGGGAGTGCCACCCCATCGGATAGATTAGTAAACCAAACTCCAGAGAGAAGTTGCCCTGGACATAGTCACAAAGCTGAGCCGGGACTAAGATACAGGTCTCCACACGTTGAATCCAAAGTTCTCTCAGAGCACCCGGATTTTCTTAGTACCATCTTTCACCACCTGAGGGCAAAGCCCAGGACCTAGGGATGCATCAGCTTAGGGGCTGGGTACTCAGTAGAGAGCGGACAGATGGCACTCATTCGTGACCTTGCTTGTGGTGCAAAGGCCTGGGGCCAGCTGGCTCTCCCTGGCCTCCTCCACTGAAGCCAGCACCCCTGAGACTCAAGCTGTGTTTCTTCCACCCAAATGACCAGAAAAGCCCTAGTAATGGGAGTACCTTGGGGAAACCATCCCCCACCTCCCAGAATCATTCAGAAGAAGAAATGCCATCCTAGCCCCCCAGAGTGCCTGCTTCACAGTTCTCATCAGTAAGCCTGGGGCTCCTCTTCCTTATTTTATTGTTATTATTTTATTTTTTGCGGTACGCGGGCCTCTGACTGTTGTGGCCTCTCCCGTTGCGGAGCACAGGCTCCGGACGCGCAGGCTCAGCGGCCATGGCTCACGGGCCCAGCCGCTCCGCGGCATATGGGATCTTCCCAGACCGGGGCACGAAACCGTGTCCCCTGCATCAGCAGGCGGACTCTCAACCACTGCGCCACCAGGGAAGCCCCTCTTCCTTATTTTAAACCACAGAGAGCACCGCCCCATATCTTCCAGGACTGCTCTGCCCTCATCTCTTCTCAGGTGATTGTAAGCAGTACCTAGCATCCTGTCAGCTTTCCTCCTGGCAACGAGAGGCCTGCTGAGCAGCACTTACAAAAGGTTCTAGAAACATTTCCTGAAACTACTTCTAAGAGCCAAAGGGTCAAGTAAATTCCGGGAGGGCTTGAGTGACAGACCCCCCCCCCCCCCCCCCCGCTCCCCTGGTAGCGTTCTGCTCCCCGCGTATCTCAGCTTGTGAGGCAGGGAACTTTATCCTGGTTCCAAGTGGCTGGCTGGCTCTGCTACACACTTCCCTCCTGCCAGCTCTCTGCCCCAGAGACCTGACCCTTTCCAGTTCTCCCTGCCTTGTCTCACCTAGATGGATTTCAGAGATGGAACACCCATGCTAGCTGGGACTCCCACAGTTTGGACCTTTGCCTTCTGAGGTCCTGCCTCCGACCCACCCTGGGGAACTCCATTCCACCCACCCACTCTGCCCTGGCCTCGTTTCTAGACTGTCAGGCCCTTTGTTCCTGCCTGCCTGGAGCTGCCCCCTGCTAACCTCCCCTGCCCCTCTGGTCCCCTTGGCTTTCAGGGTACACATATCTAACCACACTGGGCCAGAGATGGGCAGCCCATTTCATGCAATTTTATTTGTTTCAATAAGGGTGATTTGCTTAATGTGTATCTAAGAACGATTTGATCTTTAAACCTCGGCAAGAATTCTTACATAAGCTCGCAAGTCATCAAAAATGCTTTGTCAACTACACAAAGTGATTTTTTTGTTTGAAAAGTAGAATCACCGTGGTATGACCCAACTCACCAACTCACATGCCAAACTCTCTGTCATCGCAGATACTCCCTTACAGTCTCCCATGTCATTCCTCTGCCCGGCCCCAAGGGGCAACCACTCTCCATGAGGCAGCCCTCCAAGGCCCTGAGAAGCCCACTGAGATGGCAAGAAAGATGAGAGGGTCAGTCTGTCTGCCCTTCCCCGAGGGAAGCAGATTGTAAGAGATGGAGAGGGGCAGTGGCAAGGGCTGGGAGAAGAGGTGACAGCCCCGAGAGGTGGAACCTATGATTTCTCAACAAAGACCAAGCCTGCTCCTCTATACACAGTCCCCTTACACTTGCCAATTTCCCTGGGAGCCAGGACTTAAAGTATTCTTTGCGCCGGAAAGTGAGGTCAGACCATCCCAGAGAAAGGAAGAAAGGATTCCTTGTTATCTCCGGAGAACAGAGCACTCAACTCCAACCCTTTCTCTGAAAGATCAACAATTCAAAGACAGCTTGATCCCCAACCCTCCCTAAATCCAATGCAAGAGGAAGCAATCTGATGAAACTTTGTATATATCCCCACAAGGCCACGGTGTCTCGTGGTACCCCAAGGCTGGCACAGAGTCTACCGTCTCACGAAATCATCGCCAGCACCTTCTGCCCTGGCTCGACTATATGGCGTCAATGACAGCAAGAAGGGTGAGGAGGAAATGTCGGGGTCTGACGTTGCTCTCAAGGGTCACCAGGGAGAGGAAGACGGTGTTGAAGAAGGCCCCCAAAAGTCAAGAGCAATCATTCTCAGTGCTACGATCCACGTCACTGCCAGCAACGAGGACTCAGCCGGCAACGTTTTGAGAAGGAGAAGAAACCAACCAGAGTGAAGCTACGGTTACGACCTACGAGGTTCCCAAGGATGGGGTCCGCATTAGCTAGGAAGTGGGCCCCTGGCCTCTCGGTGGAGAGCCCGCAGCGGCGCCTTCCCCGCTCACTTACACACGCAGCCTGGCTTCTTAGCCGACCACTGGTTATTCTTTTGGCACGTGATTGCCTTCTGCCCCACCAGCTCAAAGGCCGGCTGGCACTCAAACTGGAGTGTATCACCGTGGCGAAACCAGGAGCCTTCCCTCCAGCCGTAGGCAGGTATGCCAGGATCTCCACAACTGCCCTGCTCGATCTCTGCAAGACAGGAAAAGAGAAAACAGAGACACAGGGTGACTCCATGCCTCTCGGAGCTGGAAGGCCATGCTGCACCTCCGCCACGAGGCTGGGCTCGGAGGGACCCAGGTGGGCTTTTGATGAGAAACCCTGCAAGGTCGTGTTTAAAACAGCATCTCGGGAGGATGAGGCCCTCCTGTTCTCCAATGCCTGGGCTCTATGTCCACACAGAGTGTTGCAGGTGCTTGGATATTTTCATTCAGGGAAGGTGGGGCTACGTGCTTTGTGAGACACCTGTCCTAGGAATTCACAAGCTCACGGTTCGGAGCGATCTTTACTGACTTGACTCGCATTCAGATTACTCACGTCACTTGATAGATTTTCAGCTCAGTCCCTTCCTGAGCCGTCCAGGCAAGCGCAAGATGAGAAGGTGGCTGATGGTTTGCTGCTTGCCTTTCCCCCAACCAGAGACTAAGTGAGAATCAATATTCACTGGCTTCTGATACAGAAGCACTTGCACGAAGATACATTTTTAATTCAATTTAAGACGGGAGCAGGTAAGTTGAAACCCATGACTCATTAAGTATGCCTTTAAATTTTCATTTGATCCAACAGTGGTGAATCAGACAGGGAGTGGGTTCCCTGAGACGGCTCTGAGGGTCTGGGCTCTGGGGACATGATGGGCTGGCTGCCTCGTGGCAGAGTCAATCAGGACCCCGACGTTCCAGGAAAGGAGTCTGTCCTGGCCAAGTCCCTGGAGTTTCCCCCGGAGCTGCCCCCGCCTCCACCAGCCCCGTGCTTGGTGCTGTGAGAGATGAAGGGCAGGGAGGCGGGGAGAAAGAAGCAGGAGAGAGGGCGGGGGAGGAGCTCTGCTCCCAGAGAGAAAGGCACCCTGCAGGAAGGACGCGAGGCA
The DNA here is from genome assembly GCF_011762595.2 of Tursiops truncatus. Classification (NCBI taxonomy): domain Eukaryota; kingdom Metazoa; phylum Chordata; class Mammalia; order Artiodactyla; family Delphinidae; genus Tursiops; species Tursiops truncatus. The sequence goes on along the minus strand of NC_047034.1, from coordinate 157,214,050 downwards.
TGGCTGATGTGACAGATGGTGAGATGAGGACGGCAGGAGTCCTATGATTCGGGAGAGAGGCGGCTGGAGTAAGGGGAAGTGTTTGGACACCTTCCCAGGACTGTCAGACCAAAGGGACCCTGCGCTGTCCGTAGGCACCATTGTGGGCTGCCAGGAGCCATAGTCCCCGAAGTTGCTGTGCGTGGCCCTGACACGGGTGATTCTGCAAAAGCTTTCTTACCACAGCTGTTGGGCCCTGTGGGCTGGTCAGGTGAGCCCCGAGTACTGCTGCCTTACATGGATGGGCTGTTGACCGTCACATTCATGGTTCCCTACTACTGGCAGAACAAGGCATTCTTTGGCTGGGATTGTGGGACTGTGTGTGTGTGTGTGTGTGTGTGTGTGTGTGTGTGTGTGAGAGAGAGAGACCTAAGTCAAACAGCAAGAGTCCTTGGGTTCAGGGGAGAAGAGGGGTCTGTGTGAGCAGACATCAGACCTGAGAACTCAAGGGCGGGTCAGCTCACCCGCCTCTCATCTCACACGTGCCCCTGGCCTGTCCCTCTACACACAGCCTGAAAGCACACCTCAACCCTCCTCTGAAGCTGGCTCTTCTGCCAGGGCTGGGAGAAGGCAGCCACTGAGGCATTCCCAGGAAGGTGGCCCCTTGGTTCCAGGTCCCAGAGCCCCAGGGGATCGGAGGAACGGAAGACGGGCCCCGGGACAAGTCAGCCTGCAGGAGTGAGCAGCAAGGCCCTCTTTCTTCCGGAGTCTCCAAACATGTTCTCTCTGGGGCGTGAGGCCCTGGCGAGGACTGTCACTGCGGGCACCCTGAGACCTGGAAGAAGGTACCCAGTGTCTGAAGACAGAGCTGGGGCTCACTGCCTGGGACAGGACCCAGGTTTAAGGTGTCCTGGTGAGGCCCCAACATGCTGTAGAAGATGTAAATGTGGGGTCCACCTGCCTGCATCTTAGACCACAGCAGCTACCCTGAAGGTGTGATCAGCTCCAGAGAACAAGCATCCTGAGCGGGAGGAAGAAGCTGCCCAGCCCTCTCCACGGTGCAGGCCTGGCTGTTTCCACACCCATCCGGTTTCTCCTGCCGTCAGTGCGATCAGAAGCATATAATGAGCACCTACTGTGTGCCAGTCCCTGTGCCAGACACTTGAGACCTGGACGTGGGCTCTGGTCTCGAGGACTGAACGATCCTGACAAGGAAGCGAGTGTTTACGACACAGGGTGCTTTGTGCCATGGATGCGCCCAGGAGGAGCAGCACAACTCAAACTTGGAGGGCGGGGCTGGAAACAGGTGCGGGAAGTGATGCACTAACCTTGCGCACAAAACTGTAGGGAGCGCAGAAACTCAGCCATCTAGACAAATACGATCTTAGTGCAATAGTATGATTTTAGAAAATCAAAATTGATGCCTATAAATCAAATCCAACATGAAGAAAAACACCAGAACTTAATAAAAAGACCAGCTCCGACCCAGCACTTGCACAGCTCACCTCACTTGTCCCACCCTAGTCCTGGCCATCAGAGCCTGTCATTATTGAAATGCTATTTTTCAATCATGGATATTTTGCATTAATCTTGGTTTTTAAAAAATACTACATTAAAATATTATTTAATTACTGAGTTCTTTGGTGCCTCCCTTAAAATTATGCCCAAGGTGAGTGTCTCTCTCATCTCAGCCCTATCCCAACCCTGGCATCAGGGAAGGCTTCCTGGAGGAGGCCTTCTTGGAGGATGTTTAAGCTGAGGCCTGAAGTCTGTGTAGGAGCCAGCAGGTGAAAGGAGTATGTGGGATTCATTGCAGCATTATTTACTAACAGCCAAGCCATGGAAACAACTTACATGTCCACTGATGGAGGGACAGGTAAAGAAAACGTGGCACACACATACAATGGAATATTTCTCAGCCACAAACAAGAAGGAAATCCTGCCATTTGTGACATGGGTGAAACTTGAGGGCATTATGCTAAGTGAAATAAGTTGTACAGAGAAAGACAAATACCGTATGATCTCACTTATATGTGGAATCTAAAAAAAATGAACTCATAGAAACAGAGAGTAGAATGGTGGTTGACAAGAGTGGGGTGGGGGAAATAGATGCAGGTGGTAAAAGGATACAAAGTTCCAGTTATAAGATGAGTAAGTCGGGGGAGATGATGTACAGCATGGAGACTCTGGTTAACGACAGTGTATGGTATATTTGGAAGTTGCTAAGAGGGTAGGTCTTAAAAGTTCTCAACACATACACACACACAAACTGTAAGGTGAGGTGATGGGTGTGTTAACTAACCTTACTGTGGTAATCATTTCACAATATATACATATATCAAATCAACACGTTGTACACCTTAAATTTACACAATGTTATATGTTAATTACATCTCAGTAAAGCTGGGAAGAAGAGAAAGGCATTAGTGGGAGGGAGAGGAGAGGAAGGACCCTTCAGGTGGGGGAGGAGCCCACGCAGAGTCTCAGAGGCTGTTTGCAGGACTGCAACGATAGCAGTGATGATAACTAACTAATCGTTACGATCATAACGAACTTTTAGTTATAGAACTAATCACTCTAGCGCTATGTGCTGGCAGCCACTCTGAGAATTTTACATATAGTGAATCATTTCATCCTTACAGTACACTGTGACCTAGGTACTATTATCTCCATGTTAAAGGTGAGGAGACTGAGGCACAGAGAGGTGATGTAATTATCCAAGGTCACAGAGCCAGGAAATGGTGAATCTGAGGTCCAAACCCAGGTTGTATGGTTCCAGGGCTCTTCACCACCATGCCACATTGCCTTTCCACAAGCATGAGTACTTTCCACCAGGTTATGAGAGATGGGGCTGGAAGAGGCAGGCAGGGCCAACCCACAAAAGGGCCTGTTCGACCTGCTAACGAGACTGGACTTCAGAGTGTAGGCAATGCGGGCTCAGGAAAGGGTTTCATTCCACTTGGCATTTCATAGTGTGGATTTTAAAACGTCACGCTGACTGCTGCCTGGAGAACAGTCTGGGGGCAGCAATTCTGGAGGCAGGGAGATCGTTCATTCATTCAACAAACATTTGAGTGTCTCCTTAGCATGAGCCACTGTGCTGGGTACTGTGGGTGAGACAGAGAACAAGGCAGACACAGGCCCTGCCGCCATGGAGGTTCCGTTCTAGAGGGAGGCTTCCAACGATCTGGGAGCTGTTTTTTTTGTTTTTTGTTTTTTTTTTTTGCGGTACGCGGGCCTCTCACTGTTGTGGCCTCTCCTGTTGTGGAGCACAGGCTCCGGACGCGCAGGCTCAGCAGCCATGGCTCACGAGCCCAGCCGTTCCGCGGCATGTGGGATCTTCCTGGACCGGGGCGTGAACCTGTGTCCCCTGCATCGGCAGGCGGACTCTCAACCACTGCGCCACCAGGGAAGCCCATGGGAGCTGTTCAGACAGCATCCTGGACTGGGCACAGGCAGAGGGGATGGGGAGAGGCAGAAAGACTTGGGAGGTCCAAAGCAGGAAGAAGCCACAGGCCACAATGAGATTGAGCAGACAGGGCATAACGGGGAGGCAGGGGCTACGCTGACTGCAGGGCTTGGCCTGGGTACTGGGTTGCTTTCATCTTCACCAGATGTGGAGGGAGCAGGGCTGGAGGGTCACTTGGCACCTCCACGGGGACAAACCTAGTAGAAAGGGGCTACGTGGGTCTTATGCCCACGAGGAAAATCTGGTCTAGAAATACAGAATTTGGATTCAGCTCATAGAGGGTCATGAGAAGAATGAGACCACCCAAGGGGAGACATCAGTCCGGACAGAACAGCTAGGGACACTGCAGGGACCAGCAGAAGGCTAGTCTGAGATCCTGCAGGGAGCGGAGCCCCGGAAGCTTAGAGGAGAATGAGTTTCAGGAAGGAGACCAACAGCATCGAACGTGGCAGGGAAGTGTAGAAAGGACTGGAAAGCAGGTCAGTGAAAGGAGCTCACTGGATACTGGCAGGAGACTGAGTGTGATGATGGGGCCGGCCCGGCACTGACGGGAGAAGAGGAAGACGATCCGGGAAGAGTAGGTGACTCACAAAGAAGGCATTTCTTGGAAGTGAAGCAATAGGGAGAATTCAGGTGGCAACTTACGAGGAATATGGCCTTGAGGGGGCAGCTGAAAAGGCTTTTTAAGGTCGAAGAAACTTGACCATAATTAAATGCTAGGGGAGGGCAGAGAGAGAGAGAATATGAATGGATATAACTGAATGAGAGACACTGGTTAGCTGAAATGGGCAGTGACAGCACGAGGCTATGGAGAAGCAGGAGCCCGGGGCCCAGCGCACGCCGGGAGGCTCACCTTAGAGACCAGGAAGCTCCCCTTCCCTCGTGATGCGGGGCAGAGGGAAGAGGTGATCACAGAGAGCTTTCAGGTAGGAGAGCGGGAGGTTGAAGAAGATCTTGTGATGACACAGGCTCTACTTTCCTAGCGGAGGAGGACGAAGTGTCATGATGTTTGCTGAAGGTGAGGGACGGGTTGTGGGGAAAAGGATGCGACGTTGACAAGAACGTCTGCAACAGTCACCTGGAGAAGAGGAATCATGGCTGGAAGGACTGCCATGCACCCTGGGTTCCACGGAGGGTGGAGACAGCTCATTTACAGGGGTGCTGCCACCGAGCAGGGCTGTGTGGCTTGTCCCAGATCCCTCAGAACCTGGAAAAACGGCAGGGCGGTGGGCAGGGAGTCAAGGATACTGTTCAAGGAATGGCTGATGTGTGATGCAAGGGTCTCAGGCTGAAGGAGGAAGGAATTGAACAGAGGAGGAGCAGGGGAGGGGATGGGGATGTAGAGGCCAAGAGAAGGATGGTGAATGGAGTAGAGGGAGGAACCGGTGGGGGAGAGGAAGGGACAAGGGGCCCCAGAGCAGGTGGGTGGAGTGAAGGCTTCAGAGGTGCCAGAGAGCAAGGTCCGCACTGACAGGATGGGAGAAGGCTGAGAAACGAGAGGCAAGGTGACGGCAAGACCCAGAGTGGAGAGGAAGAGGCTGGTGACATCCATGAGGAGGGTAGCGAGTGGCAGAGGTGGAGACAGTCTAGGTCAACGGGAAGGGTTTGCACAGAGGTGGAACAGCAATGGAGAGTGAGCGCACGAGCCCACGGCTCAAATGTGAAGCTCACGGGGCCTGTGGACAGGAGCTGCTAGTGCTGGAGAGGGCTCCTGGGTAAGGGTGACCTCGGCGAAGTCAGGTTTAAGGGTGCACTTGGCAAAGAGGGCCAAGGCGTTGGAGAGGGGCATGTGCAGACCATGGAATCAGGACCAGGTCGGGGGAGAGGAAGAACAGAGCAGGATTGGGCTTCCCTGGTGGCGCGGTGGTTGAGAGTCCGCCTGCCGATGCAGGGGACATGGGTTCGTGCCCCGGTCCGGGAAGATCCCACATGCCGCAGAGCGGCTGGGCCCGTGAGCCATGGCCGCTGAGCCTGCGCGTCCGGAGCCTGTGCTCCGCAACGGGAGAGGCCACAACAGTGAGAGGCCCGTGTGCCACACACAAAGAAAAGAACAGAGCAGGATGGTTCGAGACTTTGAGAGCTCCTTTCAGGAAGCCAGCGGGGCTGGGGGCTGGCCCTCAGACACCCTTGTCCCGGTCTGGATCTTCCCTCCAAGCCCAGCGCCAACCCCTGCTGGGGACACATGGGAACCAAGTCCCCTTGCCCTCCTGCAAGGGGACTCCCTGGGCTCCACAGCCCTGCCTGAAAAGGCATGTGACCTTGACCCTCCTGGCCACCCAAAACTGCAAATCCATAAGCCAAATTCTGACTTGGAGGAAATCACGCGTGCAGCTTCCTGTTATCTGGCCTAACAGAATTCCCCTCTGTAAGTGTTCATCTTTCCCTCTCCCTCCTTCTGCTGACCAGAAGCAAGGCGAACACAAGATGCGTGCTTCAAAGACCCTCAGAATTCCATCACGACTGGGCTCTGCATACTCGCTTTCCCCTTTCTCCGCTGTTTTATTCCTATCATCTGTGATCAACCTTACTGTCTTCTCCCCAGGTTTTTCAATTTGTGATACCAAATTGGAATCCTCTTTTATGACAATGTCTGTAGAGAAGGAACTGCTTCTCGTGTCTGTATAAATTCACCACTGGATGTGCTCCAAGAAGAGCAGCGCCGTGTAGAGGGAGAGGAGGGTCTGACCGTGGGCTACGATTTGCTGCCTTTCCAACCGGGTGGGACTTCATTTGTTCCTTCACTGATTCACTGTTCCCTCAGCCTGGGCTGCAGCTTCCTCTCCTCCCCAATGTCACATGGCCGACTGCTCACGCCCCAGACTTTAGCTTAAGACGTCACCTCCTCAAGGTGCTTTCCCTGACCTCTCTTCTTAGATGTTTCCCTTTTCCTTTGCTCTCTTGACACCCTGGTCTTTTTCTTTGTAGCACCGATTGTAAGTATTCCTCTATTCATTTCATTAGCTCCTGTTCTAGACACTGCATGTATAGCGGTGGAAATAAGGGCAAAAATCTCCTCTCTCCTGGAGCCTACTGTCTGTTGGGGCATCAGGGACAACCTGGTTCACCATCTCAGCCCCCACTGGTGCCCTGCCGGCTGCCAGGTGGCTTCCTCGTTTCTCATCTCCCCACCCACTGGAAGGGAAGCGCTATGGAGGCAGGCGTCAGTTATGTGTTGGTGATCACTTAGCACAGTGTCTGGAGCACAGGGACCATGCTGCTCAGTGTGTGAGCACAGCTGATATGTGTTGCACGGGCAGTGTGTCCAATGCCACGCTCAGTGCTAATGATACAGAGCTGCCTGACACGGGGCCCTGACCTTGGACAACTCCCAGTCAGGTGGCTCTAGAGACAGTTACAGAGTAAATGATGCGGGCCGGGACGGGGTGTGTACCTGACCACACAACCTCTGGGGGCGAAGGGGAGGCAGCTCCGGTCTCGGGCTGCGGCTGGGGGAGGCAAGAGGCTTCATGGAGGTTGTCCAGGCAGACACAGGAATCAGCCTGGGTTCTGCCCTCCCCTCCCCGTCACAGCCCTCGCTAACCACCTCCTGGCGGTTCCTCCTCCGGGACATCCCTGCACCCTCTGCTCTCCATTCTTCCCCTCACCGCCCAAGTCCACCCCTCTCAATTCCTCACCTGGGCATGGCGTTAGGCAAGAGCTGTTCCCCTGCCCCTTCCCTCTACTCTGTCGTATTCTGCAAAGCAGCACGAGATCGCTCAGGAACAAACATCTGATCATTAGTGTGCCCTGCTCATCGATTCTTCCACGGCTTCCCCAAAATCCACGGATGAAAACCCCAACTCCTTGGCGTGGCAGGACCTTTGCCTGCCCCTCCCGCCCCAGCCTCCTATTTGTCCATCTCCGACCTTGAGGTTCACCACAAAACGGAGCCACGGGCAGGGGGCAAAACAGCGTGAAGGTGAGGACTCTGAGCAAGTCCCGGATCTGTATCCTGGCTCTGACACTAAGTAGTAGACCTTGGGTACCTTTCATACCCTCTCTGAGTCTTAGTTTTGTCACTTGTAATACAGAAATGGTAATAAGAACAGCAACCTTGCAGGGTTGTTTTCAGGATTAAATGAGTTTATGTATATAAGACAACTGTCCAAATGTCCAGCACGTGGCATGTAACCAGGAATCAGGAGGTGTTTCCTCAAGGTCATTATTGGCCCATTGCTGGCAGAGCCCAGCCGGCTCTCAGGTGGCTCTAACTTGGTACCTGCTGTCCTTTCTTCCTAATAAACACCCTCCACTTGTCAACTAGACAAAGAATCATCTCTCAGTGTCAGCTCAAGTGCTTCCTTGGGGCTGTACCCTTGAGTCACCCAGGCAGCCTTAGGAGCTCTCTCTCTCTCTCTCTCTCTCTCACTCCCAGCCCCCTTGGACAATTATTTATTTCTTTATTTTAATTCTGGAGAATAGTTAGAAGTTCAGTGTGGAAGGATGTGATGATGAAAGGAGATGAGGCTGGAGAGATGGTCTGGGAGACCGTGAAGAGCCGGGATCAGCTCCTTACAGACGGGGGCCCCACCCCTACTGCTCTTTGTACCTCCAGAACCAAGCGCCGTGCCTTATGCATCCTGAGCCCTCCAGACCAATTGCTCAACCAGCACAGACTCCTAATGAGTGACCAGGACAACTTCGGTGCATTAAGACGACCTCTGGGCATGCCTGGATCTCATGGATTTCCTGGGAACCACATCCCACTGTACGTTTCTACTGATGATGGGAAGGGCACAAGCAGGCAGGAGACAGAGGGCAGCTGTACGTGTATCTCTGGGAAGCTGTGCATCGTTCTCTGCACACAATTTTCATGAATGGGATGGAGATGTGGGTGGAGGAAGTGGGTGACATTCGTCCCTCCCATCTCTTTCCTCCCTCCCATCCCTTTCCTCCACCACACTGTCATGGGTGTGTCACAGACTGAAGGAGGTTGGGAAACAGGGGTGAATATGGTGAATATGGGGTGAAGACAAACATGCAGAACATCCAGGTGCCCCAGGCTGTCTGTATCAGCTCCAAACTGGAGCTTGCCGTTTGCAAAAGCCCATGTATTTAAAGAGCATATCTCATTGACAGATGACTTCCTGCCAAATTTTAAAGGTGCAGCATCCTTCGCTGCTTAGCACCCCTGGCCTCCCGGGGGCCAAGAAAGACTCGTGTGTAGCGTGGGTCCCACTGGGCCTTCCTGAGAGGGGCAGCTGCTGCCTGTGTCTAGCAAACCTCTAGGTCCCAGTGCCTGAGGAAGCTTTAAGGGTATCATGGAAACTCAGTGAACATCTTAGAAACATGCCTGGTGTCATTCCTGGTTGAAGATGGAAAGTTTGGGCCTCTGAGCTTATGGGGATAAAGTAAGAAGAGACAGAGGTCCTGAAAATTGCAGACTGGAGGCTGAAAATGGCCATGTGCTTAACGCTCTGATTGGAGGAAAGGCAGGGTCCAAAAAGGAGCAGAGTCAGGATGCTGGGCTGCTGCCCTTGGTCTCCTTTCAAGCTCAGCTCTAACACCATCTGTTTCAGGAGGCCTCCTGGTGCCACCAGAGTTCAGTTCTGGAGAAGGGGAGGCAGGCACCGCCTGCAGAAGGCTAGACTTGGCCATCTTCCCCCTACTTGCTCTCAAACTTCATTCTGTGGAAGGTTTAGCTTCAACCCTAGGCAACCCTAGGGGATCAGGCTTTCTAAGTCAACCTGTTCTCTCTGGGATGTTGACCAACTCCTTTCCATCCTATAAACGAGTCTTAGCTTCAGACACCAGCTCCTCCAGGGAGCCTTCCCTGATGCCCTCAAGTAAGGTTAGCTGCCCCTCCTTGATATTTCCCCATTTTCTCATACTTCCTGGACTCTAATGAAGACAGACTAAGACTTGGGTGAAGGCACAGATTGTCTTGTTATCCTTGTATCCCGCTGTGGTCTGAACAGTGTCTGTAACATATAATAGGGGCCTAGATGATGTTGGATACACAGGGGACCTTATTTCCAACACGAGTCCCCTGGACTACTGGGCATCCTTTCTGCGTGATCTCTACGGCCCTGCTTCTCCATATCTCCAGGGTGAGGGTCCCAGCTCCTTCCTCCCTTAGGCCGGCCTCCGAGATCTAGCATTAGGCTTCCAGATTCCAGGCTCCAAGTCAGGAAGTGAAGCGACTCCGAGATTGATGCTAAAACTTGTTAGCAAGTTGTATGTAATTTTATAATGTTTCTGGTAAGTGCTAATTGCCTGTTCCTTAAATATTTCTTATTCTGCTGGGAAGCAAAGCAATTGCAAATATGAATGCTTTCCTACAGCTGGCTGCCCTCATGGAGGGGGCCTGAGTTTCTAGGTGCCAAAGACTCAGATATTGACAGAGCTGGAGGCCCCTCCCCCACCCTGACCTGGGATTGTGACAAGCATGATGAGAAGTATTTCTGGGAAATAAATCCCTCAACTTTTCCCACCCAGGACCTCAAACTTTTAATGGGTGGTGGGGGGTGGTGGTGATGATACTGCAGTGCCACCTGCCTGCTCTAAGGAAGTTTTTCTCTACCTGAACAGCGGCAGATGGGGTATTGATGCTGATGGGGCCAGGTATGCCTGGGGGTTTCTGCCTTCAAATGCCTCATGCCACCTGTGGAACACATGCATCCCGGCCACCCTCCCATCCCTGAGCCAAGATGTCTGTCCTGCATGGAATTCCCCAGGAGCTGGGCTAAAAGAAGGGCTAAGATGGGGGTGGAGATAATTCTGAAGCTTTGGGCCATGAGTGCAGGTTAGAAGAGCTGCAGGACTAGGGAAGCAGGGGAGGGGATCAGGCTTTTAAACCGAGTGTGCCATGCCCCAAGCTGGAGGCTTCACTGCACGGAATCCTGGCAAGGCCCCTGTGAGATGAATGTTTATCAGCCCTTCTTCACAGATGAGAAAACTCAGGCTCAGGGATGTGGAGGGATTGGCTGAAGATCACACACAGAGCCAATGGCAGAACTCGGTTACAAAGTGGGTCTGTCTGACCCGAGTCTATGGGGACAGTGAAGAATGCGGGCTCTTGGCACCTGAGTGCCGGGAGGTGGTAAAGCGGGATGAAAGGGGATTGAGAGGATGTAGAGGAAGGGTGCCCGATGGTGCCAGGCACTGGGCTACGCCCTGTAGGACCAGATAGATCAATAAACTGCAATCTGCCTAGAATGGGTTCATAGGAGCCAGCATTTGGCTTGGAATTACCATCATTGAGGGCCTTGGATGCCACACGAATGACGACGCTTTATCCTGAAAGCAGTGAGAAGCTGTCATTAAAGTTTTGTGGTTTTTTTGTTTTTTTTAAGTAGCAGGGAACTGTGCCAGATTTGGATTCTAGGAAGATCACTGAGCTGCGAGAGGCAGATGGGTGGGGCTGGGGGAGGGGCCTGGAGTCAGGGATGCTGGGGATGCTGGGTAGGAGGACTGTGTGGTCATCAGGTGAGAGGCGATGAGGGCCTAGCCACGTCAATGACAGAGGAGCTGGGGCGCCGCAGAGGGAGAACTGGCAGAATCTGGGGACTGAGTCAGAGGTGGGAGAGGGAGGAGGAGGTGGAGATTAGGCTGAGTGATGGTGTGGATGGTGGTGCTGTTCACTGGGATGGGGACACGGGAGCAGGGGGTGTGGGAGTGGAGACGGAGAGTTTGGTTTGAGATGGTGTTAATGCACTGAACGTTTGTGTCTCCCCCAGATTCAGATGTTGAAGTCCTAACCCCCAGTGTGGCTGTATTTGGAGATGGGGCCTCTAAGGAAGTAATAAAGGTTAAACAAAGTCCTAGGGTGGGGCCCTGATCTGATAGGATTAGTGTCCTTATAAGAACAGACAACGCACTCGCACTCTTCTTCTCCCTCCACCTGCACACACCGAGAAAAGGTCACGTGAGAACACAGTGAGAGGACAGCAATCTGCAAGCCAGAAAGACATCTGGCAGCCATCTGAAGCCAGCCTGGACCAGAAACCAAATCAGCCAGAACCCTGATCTTGAACTTCTAACCTTCAGAATCGTGAGAAAATAAATTCCTGTTATTCAGGCGTCCCAGTCTACGGTATTTTGTTATAGCAGCCAGAATAGGCCTAAGACAGACGGGGTGGGCTTGAGATGTCCGAGGGGGAAGCTATGTAAGATGTGTCGCAGCTAGACATGCAAGTGGGGAGTAGATCTGAAAGTCACCAGGGTTCAGGCTGAGGTTGAAGTCATGGGAGTAGATGTGATCAATGGTGGAAGGTTCTAGAAAAAGAGGATGAAAGCTGAGAGCCTGAGAAGTGCGTGCGCTGAGGGGGCAGTGGGGAGCCATGCAAGAGCTTAGGGGGAGTAGCTAGGAGGGTGGAGGGGACCTAGAAGGCTGCAGGGAGAGAAGTCCAGAGCAGATGGGAAAGGGCACAGTCATATCGGGGCCTCAGGGAACTCGACCACCCACTTCTTCCACAGAAGAGGGCATCTCGCCATGAAGGTGTGAGACCCATGGGTGTCACCCTCAACAAAGGTCAAAGGTGGAAGGACAAGAAGGGAAAGGCAGGCCCATCCTGACATTTAACCCTTCCCAGGCTCTTCTTCCCGCTGAACAAAGTGCTAACTCCTTACGAGGCCTTGAGGCCCTTGGTGACCAGGGTCTGTCTTCTGCCACGTCTGCCTTCACACTTTACACAGTGGCCACCATGAAACACCTCCTTTCCCAGCCAGTCTGGGGAGTGAGGGTGAGGCAGGGGCCTAGGACCGGGGCTATCAGAGCAACCACGGGCCACCTGGGGGACAGGCATGGAGCCACGTGGCCCACAGAGGAGGGCAGAGCCCGGAGTGGAGGGCAGTGGTCATCACGGAACTTTCTCAGCTCCCAGGGGACAGCACCTCTGTGCCAGGCACTGTGCCAAGAGCCTTCGTGATCTCATTTCATAACACTGCACAGCGATGCCATATAGTCAGCATTATTACCTCCATTTTATGAGTGGGGAAACTGAGGTTCAGAGAGACCGTATAACTTGCCTAAGGTCACACAGCTGGGGCCAAGCTGGGATTCACCAGCTCTGGTCCAATTCCAGAGTCTGTTCTATCTTCACAGAAGCTGCTGCCTCTGTGCACAGAACCCGTGTAGCCCCTGTGGGTTAGTGAGGGGTCTAAACGTCCAGACTCTCTTCTCTCTTCCTATTTTGTCACGGTTCCGAGGAGAAGTCCGGCCCACACCTAGTCTGTGACCGGCAGTCACACAGCGTATGTTTTTAGGCCAAGTCTATGTTGTCTTCTATTGTCGCCACAGTACCTAGCCTCGTTCTGGTCACATAACAGGAGCTTAATCAATACTGGCTGAGTGAAATGGCCAACCTAATCCCAATCTCTAGGAACAAGGAACCCAGGCTCACGACTTATTTGACTGGGCTCATGGCCCACTTGACTGGGGCAAAGCTTCGGCTTCTATAAAGATTTGATAAGGAATTGAAATTTTGTAACTTTGGGACGCTCCCAGTATAAGAGAAAATCATGGGCCTTCAAGCTACAGAGACCCAGCGTCGAATCTTGACTCTGCCAGGTCCCACATTTCTGTGTGGCCCTGGGCAGGTCACTTACCCTCTGAGGCTCTGATTCCTCTTCTACAGAAGAGCAGCCATCGTCACATAGCTGTGAGCACTGCATGGGATGCAGCGGTACTATTCAAACTCGTGCTTAGCTACAAATCCCCTCTTAGAAGAAGGTGTACAGGAGGAGATGGAGGCAGGGTCAGAGGCCTCCCTGCTGGGCATCCCCTATCCCACCACCTTGGTGGTCACCGAGGGTAGCCCAGGTCTTTGTGTGACAGTTTGAAAACCCTGAGACAATGAACACACAGCTTCTGGCACATAATAGGCTCTCAACAAACGATATGTCCCTTTCTTTTCCAATGAAATCACACCAAACAAGCCTAACTCCTCTTCCCCATAGAACAGCCCTTCAAATATTTGGACACAGCTCTCAAGTCTCCCCTGAGTCCACTTTCCCCCGAATAAACATTCAGGGGGCTGTTAACCTTGCTCACTGGGCTTGACTTTAAGTCCTCTCCTTATCCATCTCAAGCTGAGGTCCCCACGTCTATGCCCAGTTCTCTGACGCCTGATCAGAAGAGAATAAAGCAACACTCACTCCCTGGGATAAATTCTAGTAGCTGATATTTTTGAAACTTCAAACGACTTGATATTTATTCCCACTTCATCTTATCCTGGTAATTGAGCCAATACTCCACTCCATCCAGATCTTTCTGCACGCTGTTTGCTGACTGCTGTACCATCAGCCCTCTCAAGCTCATGTGACTCTTGTCTTATCCAAGCCATGAACAAGATATGGAAAGATTAGGGATGTGGATGGCACAGAATCATTCCTCCCCACTTCTGGAAACATTCACTGCTGAACATCCGTAGAAGCTCTGAAATGGGGAAACCTTAGAAACCTTTTGAGTCTAAACCCATTCCCATTTCCAGAGTAGTGAGGGCCAGGGCTTGGGCCAGAATCAAGGTCTCCTGATTTCTCGTCTGGGTCTCTTTCCATTGCCTCACAGCTGCGTACATATAACGATGTGCCAGAAGAGCCCATTCACTTAACTACCTATGTACTCACTCACTACTCACCTTGTAATTTGCAACATTTTAATTTTCACATTCTTTATCTAAACTTAATCTTCACAGAAGCCCTGTGCCCGAAGGTGTATTATGATGTCCATTTCACAGATGAAGAAACAGAGCCCCAGACAGGCTCCCTGACTCACCATGGAGCTGGAAAGTGACAGAACCAGGATTTGAACTCAGCACGTTGTCACCCAATAGGTGTTCTCTGTCTGCTGTCCTGTCTCACTTAGATGCATGTTTCCTACTCTTCAAACAGTACATCCATCATCCTTACCCCAGTGGGCCTATCATGGTTTGACAGTGTTCCTGCAGGAAATGAGGGCTAGCCTCCCGTTATGAGTTGAATCGTATTCTCCAAGAAGATGTGCTGAATCCTCACCCCTGGTCCCTGTGCATGTGACCTTATTTGGAAATAGGGTCCTTGCAGACGAAATCAAGTTAAGATGGCGAGCCCTTAATCCAACATGACTGGTGTCCTATGAGAAGAGGAGAGACACACGGGGACGTGTGACCACAGAGGCAGAGATGAGAATGATGCAGCTATAAGCTAAGGATTGCTGGCCACCAGCAGGAGCTAGAAAGAAGCAAGGAAGGAGTCTACCCAGAGTGCCGGAGGGAGCGTGGCCCTCCTGACACCTTGAGTTCAGACTTCTAGCCTCCAGAACTGGGAGAGAATAAACTTCTGTTGTTAAAGCCATCCAGTTTGTGGTGCTTTGCTAGGGCAGCCCTAGGACACTAATACATGTCCTGTGTACCCAGTTTGGTGACAGAATCCAGGTCCTGGTATAGGAAGAGCCTTTGGTCCACTGGGGGTGTGAGTCACACTGAGCAGAGCGAGAGTCCTTTGGACCCTAAATAGTCCCGTGTAGAATGATCACGTCTCCAAATGGGGTGGAGAAGGACGCTTTCTCTCCCCCTCCACTGCCTCCTGTCTCTCTAGTCATTTAAAAGACTTAAAGCTCCATTTCTCGATAAAGCTTTTCCCGATGCCCCAGAAAGGACGGCTGCCCCTTCTCTGTGCTCCCATTGGTTCTGTTTGCTGCAATTATCTTGCTTTAGTAATAGCTCGTTTGTTTTCTCCTGTCTTACCATGATAGCGCAGGCCCCTTGCAGCGAGGGCCTAGATCCGATGCATCTGTTCCCGCAGTGCTGGTCTAGGGGCGGATACCCAACAGGGCCTTCACAAATGCTCGGGGGATGGTCTCTGCTCCACCTTCTGTGGGGATCTGCACTAGCAGTCATCAGGAGGCTTGGCAGTGCATGGAGGGGTGATGGTAAAGGTATCTCCTGGACCCCAGACTTTGCCGTTCCCTTAATGCCTGTTCCCACCAAGAGATGCAGGTCACCCGCGTCTGTACCCTCCTCAGGTCACCAACGGTGTGTGTCTGTCCCTAGCCCTGTGCACATAGTCACTCATCACTATGACACCCAAACAGGGTAGCTTGGGAAGCTACTGTCTCCAGTCTGAAGATATTATAAAATAAGCAAGGCTCAGAAAGTTTATGGGGCTTTTCAAAGGTCTACATAAGCCAGGTATGAACCCAGGATGGAACTGGTGTGTGTGACTGATCCCAGATAATCCTCAAAACAGCCCAGGAGACCCACTGGACAAAGAAGGAGGCTGGGACTCAGAGAAGTTGAATAACATGCCTAAGGAGAGGAAGCTAGTGCAGGGCGGAGCCGGGATTCGAACCCAGGGCTTGTTGACTCCAAACCAGACCCCAAGCGTCTGACTCATTGGCTCCCCAACAGCAGTTACCTTCGTAAGAAGCCTTGAAGCCCAGGGAGCTGCCACTGCTGTCGGTCTGGAAGAGGAGCCACATTTGATGGTTGGTGCTGACAATGAGGTCTGGGACCGACGTACCTGTCAGGCTGTCAGGAGAGAGAGATTCAGAGGCGTGCACCCCACTGTGGCACCCCAAGAGAATGACGGTGTGACTGATGGCATCTAAAGGAATATCTAGGTGCCAGGCCCACTCGGGCAGGTACTGAGCCCCACAGTGTTTCTGGCACTGAGCCCGGCAGCACGTGCTCACGTGCTGGGAGACTCAGGACCACTCCCCTCCGGCCACAGGCAGAGCTTGCATCTCAGCCACGACTCCCCTGCCCAGACTCCAGGGCTTGGAAGAGAGGTCTGTGTCCTCACTTGCACAGGGGAGGGATGGCTGGAGCCAGATCTAATCAAGGGGGTGTCTACACCCCTGCAACCTCCTGTCTTTCGTGTGAACTGTATTGCAGAAAAGACACAGACAGAAACCCATTTCCCCAGTCGGAACCCAGCCAGTCCTTTTAATGAGGCACCTCTTTCCACTCCAGCATGAGAAGTGAGGCTTAAAGCGCAGCCACCACCCTGGGCAACGCTCTTTCTGAAGAAGAGAGTGTAGGCACGGAGAGGACTCTGATTCAACTCACATCTACCAGGCACCTACTCAAGCCAGACCATGTCCCTTTCATGATCTTATTTAATGTCCCCAGTAGCCCAGTGAGGTAGAGGTTGTGTTATCCCCACTGTACAGATGAGAAGACAGAGGTGCAAAATGGGCAGTGGCTTTCCCAAGGTCAGCCTGCTGGAGTGGCAGAGTCAGAGTC
The DNA here is from genome assembly GCF_011762595.2 of Tursiops truncatus. Taxonomy (NCBI): domain Eukaryota; kingdom Metazoa; phylum Chordata; class Mammalia; order Artiodactyla; family Delphinidae; genus Tursiops; species Tursiops truncatus. The sequence continues at coordinate 157,197,436 of NC_047034.1, read as the reverse complement.
CACGGCACAGCCTGGGGCTCCTAGAAGAAACCTGGCTTCCTTTTTCTGCTGGGACCAGACAAACTGTCAGCACAGATGGGGTGTGGGGGGTTGTGAGGGGGTGGTGGGATTAACGGACCCTAATCCCTGCTCTACCCTGGGGTCTCAAAGCTTGAGGAGGGCTGTTGAGTTGGCCGCAGAGAGGGGATCGGTACTCTGTGAGCACCGTGCCGGTGGAGCGGGGAGAGACCACCTGGGGTACAGCAGTCTGGTGCGTGTGACATCCCTGGGCTGGGGGCTCTGACATTCTGTAATGAGTAAGGATGGACTCCAGGGTGGTGGTGAGCAAGGGTGAAGACCAAGGCCTCTGCTCTTCCTCTGTGTGACCCACTTATGACAACTAAGGAACCCAAGGATTCTGCATGTGTTTCCCTGAAGTTTTGATATTGATGTTGGCCTAAAGAGATCTGAGGGTGGTGGGAGAGCCCCTGGGCTGCTACAGAACTTGTTGGGATCTCACTCAAACTAGACTGGTCCAGAGACCTGGGTACAAGCCCTGGATCTGCCATTCATTTGCTGTGAGATCTTGAGCAAATGGTCGAGCCTCTCTGAGCTTTTTCACTCCATATAAATGAGGGGTTGAAATGTATGATCCCCCAGAGTCTTTTCAGCTCTGCTGTTCTGCGGTTCTCTCTATGACAGAGCACAATGGGGTCATGGGGCAGACAGAGTGGGATCCTGGCCTCTTGGACACATCGAGCTGATGTACCACACAGGTCAGCATGCCAGGGCAGGTGAGTGATGGGGATGCACAGAGAGGAGGGGAGGGGCTGAGTATGATGGGTAATTCATGTGTCAACCTGAGTGGGCCACAAAGTGCCCAGATATCTGACCGAGCATAATTCTGGGTGTTTCTGTGAGGGTGTTTCTGGATGAGATTAACATTTAAATTGGAAGACTGAGTAAAACAGATTGCCCTCCCCAATGAAGGTGGACCTCATCCAATCAGTTGAAGAACTGAATAGAACAGAAAGGCTGACTCTCTCCCAAGTAAAAGAGAATTCTTCCTGCCTGCGTGACTTCCAGCTAGGGCAGTGCTTTTTTCCCACCCTGAACTTGAACTGAACATCAGCTCTTTCTGGGTCTTGAGCCTGCTGGCCTTTGCTCTAGAACTACATCATCAGCTCTCCTGGGTCCATCCCCAGCTCGCTGACTCAGCCTGCAGATCTTGGGACTTGTCAGTCCCCATTACCACACAAAATGATTCCTTATCATAAATCCCTTTTTTTAGATACACATCCTATTGGTTGTTTCTTTGGAGAACCCTGATTAATACAGTGGAGAGTAGGCAGCAGGGAGGATGCCCTTCAGGCTGACATTCCACTCCTTTCTCTTGAGAGCCCAAGTCCCAGCCATGTCACCTGACATGGTAGGGAATGTTATTCAACTGCCCTAACAGGATATTCCAGGTAGATGTGAGGAAGGTATGAGAAGCACCCAGAACAGAACAGCTCCTGGACGAGTCAGCTATTACAGAATGGCCCTTTTTTTATTTAGCATTAAGACCAGAGGGTGTTAGTGTGGTTGGGAGGGGGTGTGGCATGGGATGCTGTCCTTGATGGAAATCAAAAGACATGAATTCAAGTGCTGGTTCTGCCACCAACCATCTTTGTACCCTTTGGGCCTCAGTTTTCCCACCTGTTAAATGGGTGTAATAGCACCTTCCTCACAGGGCTGCTGTGGGAATTAAATGAGATAACTGATGTGACAGTTCCCATCACAGTGCCTGGGCACACAGCAGGTGCCCAACATATGTGAAATCTCCCCTCCTTCTTCGCAGGGGAGGTGGATGAGGTCAGGCCTGTCTATCTCTCTAACGCTGGGCCACACGCCCTGAACGGGAGCATTCTTCTGCTTTCGTGTCAGGCTAATCATGATGGGTGAAGGAGGAGCCAAATGGCCCCCAGGAGCTGAGACCCAGTGTAATGGAACCCAGGACAGCCCGACATCATCCTCTCCCGTGACTAGATCATGTCAAACCAGCCCTTCTGGCCTCAGAAAATGTGGTCCCAATTCCCTGAAACTATCCTTTTCCCAGACAGTTATGAGCATGGAGGGAAATGAGCAAAACATTTCCATTGTCTCTGTCTGAAGTTAGACCACCACACGTGTACGTGGCCTTGAGGAAAAACTCCTGGGGGAGAAGCAGGGTCTGCACAGACGCAGGCAGTCCAGTGGAATGCTCCAGGCGCACACAGCAAACCTCTACTCCCCCTGCTCCCTGAGAGGCTGTTCATTCTGTATAATTTCCCTGTGACTTCCTAGCGAGACTCCGGCCCAGTGCTCTGTTTTCCTTGGTAGGAGCAGAGGGAGACGGAAGGATTGTGGCTGAGACAGTGCTGCAGGACACCTTTCCTTGTCACAGCATGGTGGCGAGGGGTAGGGTCAGGGGGACCAAGCAGGACTCGACAAGCCCATCCCCCGTCCCCAGCCAAGGTACCCGAGCTCCTGCCCTGCCCACCACGTGCTCCGCTTCACTCACATGTAGAGAACCGTCTTCTGGTCTCCGTCCTGACCGCCGTCCCCGACCGTCAGGGTGTCGTAACCCCTCTCCAGGTCAAACTCCTCGAAGGCCAGCTTGATCACCTAGGGAGGGAGCAGGGGTTAGGGAGAGGGCAGGGGCTGCCGGGAGAGACTCCCACGGCCTTGAAGACAGCAAGGATCTTCACGTCGCCATGCCCAGAGCGCCCGCGACACCACCCCACACAGCCCTCAATCCAAACTGAGTGTTTCCATGCCACCTTTTTGAGTGTCAACTTTTTCTCTCTGGGGCCATACAGTCTCTGGGGTCCCCTGACGTTTTCCAAAGACGATCATGGTACATCTGGCCAATTCTGGAGGCTGTCATGGCAACACCAGGCACATCTGGCCAGCTGTGAGAGGATGAGACTCTTCCTTCATGCTTTAATGCACAGAAATCCTCGCGGAACTGGAGGCAGATTTTCAGGCCACATGTGGACTCTGAGCTATGCGGTCCTCAGGGACCTGCAGACACTTCCCTCCGCCTCTCCTCTGCCTGCTTTTCTCCATCCACTTTGTTTATTTGTCGAATAAATGAACGTTCCAGGAACGGGCTTTCGACAAGATTCTTTTATCTTGTTTTCTCCCTGCCTGCTACAAATACTCACTAAGCACTCACACCACGTGCCAGCCTAGGAGGTAGGGTTTCAATGGTGAGCATGGCACGGTCCCTGCCCTGGGTGAGCGGGGAAACAGAACAGTAAACTGATAACCAGAACCCCAGGTGACAGACGCTAGCCTATGGTGGGGGGAGGCGGGGAGGCTGCTTGTGATTGGTGGGGGGAGGCGGGAAGGCTGCTTGTGATTGGCGGGGGGAGGCGGGGAAGCTGCTTGTGATTGGCGGGGGGAGGCGGGGAGGCTGCTTGTGATTGGCGGGGGTTGGGGGTGGGTGGTCTGAGAGTTCTGAAGGTTCTGGAAGATTGTCGGGGTCAGAAGGGGATGACGGGAGAGGCAGGGGTCTAGGGCGCAAGGCCCGAGCTGTGGCAGAGATGGAACATTCTGGAGTGGTCAGTGTCTATCAATGCAGGTCCACAAACCGAGCAGAGCCGTCAGCTGCCTCATTCTGGGGGACAATGTGGTTGGGCCTTCTGTGCAAGGTGGTGGCTCCAGGAGGTCCAGAACTTGAGACATCTGCCTGCAGCGAGGTCCAAAGGGCCTCATAGCCTCCCCTGCCCCGAAGAGCTGGGCTTTATCCTGAGGGAGGAGCGGCAGGAGAGTTTTAAACAGTGGGTGACGGGGACAGTTAGGTGTTGGAGAAGAACATGGGTCTGGCTGCTCGTGTGGAAACTGACATGGCAGGAGAGAGGCCAGAGCCGGTGGGGCTGATTCGAGGCTTCAGTGGCAGTTAGGTGAGCGATGCAGGAGGGCCACACAGTGGAGACGCAAGAGAGAGACGGCCCTGCAGTCTTTAGGGCTTTGTGACTGGATGGATGTGGGGACTGAGGGAGAGAGGGAGTCTGGGAAGACCTGCAGCTTCCCGGCTTGGGCAGTTGGGTGGTGGGTGACAGTGCCGTTCGTGAAGACAGAACACAGAGTCCCGTCCCCTAACATCTCGTCTGGGCCTCTTTTTGCCTGTTTCAGGCTGGTTTCAATCTGATAAGGATCTTCAGTCTCCCAGTAGGGAGGCTGCAAGTGCTTCTTTGTTTTCTATTCTGCTACTCAAGGAGTAGAGAATTCCCATGGATAGCTTTTCCTAGTGGTGCAGGCTTCCTCTGTCCAAACCAAGCAGCCCAGCAGAGCCTCAGCCCAGGGTGCCTTCAGGTGCCTCGGAAGGAAACTGCTGCTGCACTTGTGGCTGAGCCCCGTACCGCCTGTGCAGTGCCCTCTGCCTGGGCACGGGACTCACGGCGAGAAGCCGTGAGCGTGGACAGACAGGACAGGGAGGACGGGTGCCGTTGGCTAGAAGGAGGCTGGAAGAGGCTTCCTGGAGGAAATGAAGCCCAGGCTGAGTTTGGGAGATGGACTGGGGTCCGATAAATGGAGAAGGAAAGGAAAGTGATCCAGGCAGAGGGAGAAGCAGGTGCTGGGGCAGAGAGGTGGGGTGAGTCAATCTAGAGTTGTATGACTGAGAGGGAAGCAGAGGGTGGTGATGCCAGAGAAGTGGGAGGAGCCAGGTTAGGAAGGGCTGTCTGTCATGCTAAGCATTTAGGCTTTGTCCTGAAGACAAGGGGGAATCATGGAAGCGTTGTAAGTAAATGTACCGCATGAGACTTTTGTTTTAGGAGCAATAGCATTGAGGGCTGGTGGAAAACAGACCGATGTCTGGGCTGTGCAACAGTGTGGGTGAGGGAGGTTGTGGGCCCTTAGCAGGCAGCAGTTGGGGCCTGTTAGAAAACAGGGGATGGAGGAACTGGGGGTACTGACCTTGGAGAAGAGAGACTCAGGGGCAGAGGCAGGAGCAGCGGTAACCCTAGCTGTCTCCAAGGGCAAACGTGGAGATGACAAGGCACTGAGACCCAACTCTGTGACTGTCAGAACTGTCCCACAATGAAAAGGAGTGCATTCAGAGGTAGTGAGCAGCCCATCGCCGGTGGTATGCAAGAAGAGTGAGGAAAGCATTCCTGCTTGGGGCTCTCAGATAGTTTCGACAAAAATACTAGACCCTACTGATAAAAATCCTTGTTGGCTACATAGACACATATTACAGTGAGCAACCTACAGCGAGTGGGGAAGCCTTAGCCCCTCTGGTTTTCCCGCCGAGCAGGCAAGCTCGCCTCCATGTTCCCTGATGACCCATCATCACCATCTGCTTAGGCTGGAATCGCCTTCCCATCTCTTACCCTCCCCAGTCCTGCCCTGCAGAACGATGTTGCCATTTCCCAGCCCAGTACGCAAGGAGGGGCCCTCGGCACCTGCTCCCCTCTGCCCTCCCACCACAGGACCTGTGTGGTCTCCCCTCACATCGGCCCATTCACGACCCTGGTTTGCACAGTCCCCTCCCCCACCCGCAGTTTCCCTAGCAACGTCTCCGCATCCTTGAGCTCTTGTCCAAGTGCTCCCTGATTGCCCTTCCTCTCCTCTCCGTGTCAGGACTTACCTGCTGTACTGCGACTGATCTGTTTACCTGGTCTTCCACTACACCATGAACTTTCTGGAGGGCAGGGGCCAGGTCTCATGGCCTCTGAACCCCCAGCACCTGTCGGTGTGCCAGGCACATGCCACGGGCTCAGACAATGCTGAATGCGAGAACGCTTTCCAAACGTTTCCTGACTCCCCAGCATGGACTTATCGCCAGGCTCCTGGACCCCTCACAGGAGCTATCGTCAAGAACAAAGGTGGGCAGACTATTCCTGTAAAGGGCCAGGGGGTAAATATTTGCCCCTGTGCATCCCATATGATGTCTGTTGCAACAACCCGCCTTTGCTGTCGCAGCAGGAATGCAGCCACACATCCATGTAGCCATGATCCATGTACATTGATCTGTATACGAATGGGCAGGGCTGTGTTCCAATAAAACTTAGTTTACGGAAACAAACAATGAACTGGATTTGGCCCAAAGGTGGGAGTTTGCCGACCTCTGGTCTAGGAGATTCTTTGAGACACTTAATCCCAGTTTTTGATCTTCTCTTGAGAGATTTTGTCACTACAAGAGCTGACACCTATAATGTACTCGACTCTGTTCTGAGCGCTTTACGTATCTCAACTCATGTAAGACAACAGCGACTATGAATACCTCCATGTTACGAATGGGAAAGCCCAGGCACAGAGACATTAGGCGACTCGCCTAAGATCACACAGCTAAGTGGTAGAACTGGGACTCATCAGGCAGCCAGAGGCCAGGCCCTTACCACTGTGCTCGACTGCCTCACAGCATCCCAGGGAGGTCTCCGGTCCACAAGGCAGGGACCACGACTTATGCTCTCAGTCTTCCCTAAGCTCTTTTTCTGTATCCCAGCAGCTCAGCTAACACTTGCTCATAAAATACTCCAAGGCCAGTTGTGCCTTCTGCAGACCGAGGGGCCTGGCCTCTGCAGGGAGTCAGGGTCCTGCCTGTACATTCTCACCACCGTCACCCCTTCCAGCCAGCCCCCACTCACGAAGCCACTGCCAAAAGACAGAGCACGTGATTACTATGTCTATGATGGGAAAACATTGCTCTGAAGGCCAGAACCAGAGCCATAAAGTGATTCACATCACTGAGTAGAGCACCGCTGACGTGAGCTGCATTTTAGAGTGTCTGACCCTAACGTGGGAGCTAATTACACCAGGCAGACAGCACAACATACACAACGTTGACGCTTTGGGATGCGCCCCCAGGGCCCAGTGTACTGGTGCTTTCATTTATTTTTCGCTCTTCTCTTTGGCCTTTCTTTAAAGACAGGATCCTATAATGATTCATTAACTAACATGCAGGTAAATCAAGCTGGCAAGGTGTCTTTCTAAGGCAGGAGAGTGGCAGCACATGAAACAGGCATGATTAAGAGGCACATGTGTACACAGCTCAGACGCCCAATTTGCACCCATTAGGTAAATGAACAAACAAACCCTGCACTAGGACATCATTACTGAGCGCCTGCCCTGTGCCAAGCACCGAGCTAGCTGCTTCCCATAAGTTATCTCACTTGTCCTACAATCTACAGCAGAACCTAAATGCCAAGTGCACGGTGCAGATGGTGAGTATTGGAGGATGGCAAAGGAGGGAGAGATGAAAGGTGGCCGCATGGGGGAGGTGGGTGTGCAGGGACCTGCAGGATGGAGGAGGGTGTGGGCTCCGTCCCGGAGATGCTCTGAGCAGTGAACAGGGAAACAAGGAGCCAGGAGGGCAGCCGAGGGGTCAGCGGGGAGGGGAGAGCAGCATGGCTGAGTCTGCATTTTGTCTGGCAGGCCAGAGCAAGCAGTCTGGATTTGAGGGTGAAGATGGGGGGGAAGCTCTAACTCGGCATGGAGGGAGGGCTGGAGGCAGACAGACCTGCCAGGAGGCTGGTCCAGGGCCCAGCAGTGGGACGAGGGCTTAGGGGAGCCTGAGTCTGTGTTCATTGCAGAGAGCGGGTGGGGGAGGGAATCCTGGAGACTGTACCCCTCAGCACACAGCTGCCTTTCCGGAGAATTGTGGGCAATGGGAGTGGGACCCTGGAGGGTGCCCACCCTGGGCCCAGAGGACATTCCTTGCTTCCTGAGCACCGTCCAGGACCAGCCGAAGGACAGGGATCCCAGTCCTGCCAGCCCGTGCCCAAGGTCTCAGCGAGGCTCCAGAGGACCTGACAGCTCTCAGGCATATTTTGGGAAGCTGGAGTCCCAAGAGATCTAGACTGAGATTGTTCTGTCCAGTGACTGCATTTCTATAACTGCCTCCTAGCTGGGCTCTGGCCTCTGCTGCCCATCCTTCACTCTGTACCAAAAACCCTGTGCCCCACGACCCCTTAGAGCTGGGGTTGGATAACTATGGTCCTTGGGCCAAATCAGGCCCGTGGCCTATTTTTGTTTGGCCCCTTGAGTTAAGAAGTGTTCTCACTTTTTTTAAAGGGTTAAAAAATACATAAACCACTACAAAGAAGAATGTGCAACAAAAACCTCACGTGGTCCTCAAAGCTGAAAATATTTATGGTCTGGCTCTTTACAGAAAGTTTGCTGACCTCTGGCCCAGAGCAATGGTTTTCAAATTGAGTTCCCAGGCACCCCGGGGTTCTACAAAGGCTCTAAGGGGGCACAAACAGAGGTGGGAAAAGAGCCAGAGTGGGCAGGGCCTTGCTCCAACCAAAGCAGTTCCTTCTGATCTAGTTCATGATTGGGACTCTGTGACAGACATAGTGGTTCACTCAATGTTCCTCCCACCATTTACACATCTTAATAGAACGCTGGCTTTGTTTGGAGCATGGCAATATATGTGGCTAACCTCAGAGCTAAGGATAGTGAAGTGACAGGATTCTGGGCAATGAGACATGAGCTGAGGAGCCCTCGGGGCATTTTCCCACCTTTCTCCTTGCTTTCCTGGAATACAAATGTGAGGACAGAGGTGAAGCAGCCTTCTTGTGATCATGAGGACAAGAGCCACAAGCAAAGCATGGCAGAGGTGCTCAAGACACTGAGAAAACTACTAAACCAGCCCTGGAGTCTTCACTTCTGGACCTTTGGGTTATGGAGAAAATAATCAGTGTTTCGTTTAAGCTTCTGTGGAGGAGTTTTCTGCAACTCACAGCCAATCAGAACCTAATGACTATGGGTTCTGAAGAAAGGCTTTCATCACCACAGAAAAGTTTATCAACTCTTGAGCCTCAGGAGAAAGTTCCGCTTCTTGGCATGGAAACCCTAGGCTTTCCATGGCCTGCCCCTGCCCCTTCCCTGTGAGTCAGAGCTCCCTCCACAACCCTCGGCTCCAGGCCTGCTTCCCTATTTCTCCTCAGAGCGCTTCTCTGAGCTCCTGAGGGCTGACCTTGGCTTCCCCCAACCCCTCCCGCCTCAGGATGCTAATGCTTTGAACAGCCTATTAGCGCCATGAAAGGAAGGGAACTCCCTTTCCCTGGGCACGGCCTGCATGGTGACTCCTGCCTGGGTCTTGCTGAGGGCCCAGGGCAGGGCTGGAGAACTGGCTCCTGGGGTGGGGTGGAGGGGAGTCTGGTGGAAGGGCTGCTCTGAACCCTCAGGAGTTCTAGCAGAGAGGCCTCCAGCACCTTTTTGTTTGTTTGTTTTGTTTTTTTTTTTTGTTTTACTCGGGCCTTTCATTGTTGTGGCCTCTCCCGTTGTGGAGCACAGGCTCCGGATGCGCAGGCTCAGCGGCCATGGCTCACGGGCCCAGCCGCTCCGCGGCATGTGGGATCTTCCCGGACCGGGGCACGAACCCGTGTCCCCTGCATCGGCAGGTGGACTCTCAACCACTGCGCCACCAGGGAAGCCCCAGCCCCTTTAAGGAAGGTTTTCGAGGAGGCTGGGAAAGAAAGCCCAGGGGCAGAGACTGAGAACTTTCAGAGGTTGTGGAACCTTGGTCACTATCTCAGGTTTAACTTTGCTGGCTCTGAGAGTAGTAAGCCCGTCATCCATTCATTCACTCATTGGTTGATGGATTCATTCATTCAATTATTCACTCAACAGTTAATACGTCCTTGCCAGGTGCTGGGCTTTGGAGAGGCAATAGAGGAAGACAAACATGGCCAATGCCCTGAGACCTCACAGTCTAGAAGGGGAGACACACGAGTATATGCGAAACACAGCGCAGTGTGATGAGTGCTGAAATCAGAGGAACACGGGGATGGGGCAAACGCTAGGGGCACAAAATCCTGGCTGGAGGAGGGAGCAGGCTTTGTCTTCACGAATAGAGGAGAGTGTGTGGGAACAGGCCACGGCCAGCTCTAGGGGAAGAGGAATGCCAAAATACACCGGGAACTGAAAACAACTGTAAAAAGGAAAGGGATCAGGGTCAGGACCGGAGGAGGCCATGGAAGGGTCCCTCTAGAGCCGCCCAGTCGTGAGGAATGAGCTGTGGGGGAATTTAGGGAAAACCTCTCTCATCACCAGCCAGCATCTGCGCGGGGCGCAGCACAGAGAGTGTGAGAGTGAATGTTTGCTCAGTGAATAAGTAAGTGAACAAAAGGGCCAACACGTGGGTTCCTGACATTTGCACGAGAGTCATTGCTGGCTGGACAGTTATTTCTCTGTTCTTCAGATCTACAAAGGGAAGAGTGACACTGATAATCCCCAAGGAGCGAATAATCAAAACGCTGTTATCTTTGGCTTTGAAGTTCATAAAATGCGCTTTCCTCTCCCTCTCCCTTCCAGGCCCGCTCCTGCTCCTTTGCGTCCTCATCCCTCTGCCTCCCGTATCTCTCTTTCTCTCCTGCCTGCCTTTTACTTCTTTTCTAGCACAGGTGGATTAACTGTCCTGATCAAATCCAGCGAGGATCATATGCAAATTGACTCCTATGTCTTGAGTTCATACTGAGAAGCTGTGAAGGAAAGGCCGATGGGCGCCAGTAGGGGGCACCGACTCAGGTCTGGGTTTCAGTCCTGACCATGGAAATTTCATCAGCCACATCCTTCCTGAGGCTGAGCTGAAAGGTCCTAACAGGAGGAGGCTCTGGGGCCCAGCATGGGCGGGGCCATACCTGAGGAGCTACCTGACCCAGAGACAGGTCTCTTCCGTCAGTTGTTAACGTATTCAAACATCTGCTGAGCTCCTCCTCTGTGCCGGGCACTGTGCTAACTGCAGGAGAGATAAACAACATGCCACTCCTGCTTTGGGGGCTCTCATGAGCTATGGAGGAAAGAGATTCCCAACACAGTGCAATGCAACATGCATGCAAACGGAAGGGGCTGATGAAGTGCTGGAGGAACAGAGGCAGGACTAAGACCTGGTGGCGTTAGGAAGGCTTCTCTGAAGAGCAGGGATCTGAACTGTGTCTCAAAGTTGGGTAGGGATTTGCCCGGAGGAGAAGGGAAGGCACACTGGGATAGGATGTGCTGGATGGAGTTCTTAAAGGGCCAGCTGTGTCTGAACCAGGAGTTCAGTGTGGCTGAAGCCAGGGCTGCCTGAGGGGAGGTGGGCAGGAGGGCCTTGTGTGCTTTGCTGGGAGGGAAGGGGGTTGTTATTTATCACATACGCCAGGTTGGTCAGAACCACCAGGATGCTCTTTAAAAATGTAGGTTCCAGGTTCCCCTCTCAGACCCACTGAATCAGATCTTTGAGGAAAGAGCTTTGGAATGTGTGTCTTTAAACTTTCTCCAGCTGTTTCTGATGATTGACCAAATTTGGGAAATGTTACTGTGGGCAGAATGACTACAAAAACTAAGATAGCCCATCTGGCCAAGGCGGGGCTCGCATTTCTCCAGACCATCCCAGTCAAAGGGAGAATGCAGAGCTGTGTACCTAGTAGGCCAGCAGCACTTGCTCTGAGCCGCCTTTTCTCTTTTCCCTGAATCTGCCCAGCTTCCGGGAGGATGCTTCCGGGAGGATGGACCGAGGTGGTTTTAATTGTTTTATTCTTAGTTTATCGAGGAGAGACATACCCTTCACCTGCCTCTGCTATGAGACTATCAGTTCTTGTTCCCACAGTGCAGAGCAGCACAGACGATGGCGCTCAAGCAAGGCTGGCATCTTGACATAGGTTCTTGGCCATTCCCACGTCAGACCATTTTGGGGCCTTGTTTGGACCTTCCAATTGCCCTTGGAGGTGGCCGTAGTCACTGAAACATTCCCATCTCCCTCTCAAGCTCAACCAGGAGAGGTCCTACAAGGGGGATGAAATGGCAGGAAGGGTCCTCATGCCCACACACATACAGGTACCAGGGATGTGTAATCATTCCATGATTATAAGGAGACCTACTCCGCACTCCTGCGGGCAAAACTCTCACCTCCTTCTCATGACAGCAATTTTCTTCACCTGCTCATTGTGAAAGGAGCTCCTGCAGTCTCAGTCCAATTTGCCTCTCACTCGCTCCAGATCCTTCACTCACCATCCTCTTTCTCCTACATCTTCATTCTCTTTCTCTGTGCTTGTTTTGCCCACAGCCTACAAACGGGCTCAAAATCCCAATATCCTAAACAAACACCCTAAGTAGCCCAAAGCTTTCTGTCCACCCGACCTCCCTCATGTGCCCTTTCTCCTTCCCTCACTTCACAATGAAGTCAAAAAGGCTGTCTACATGTCTGGCCTCTTGAGCATCCCCCCGTCCCCATCCATTCACTCCCCATCCCACTGCTGTTTCTGCCCCCCCGAAGCTCCACGGCAAGGTCTTCTTCCAAGACCAAAGCCGACAGTCTCTTTCCAGTCCTTTTCCAACAAGACGCTTCTCAGCGTTGCCATTATTAGACACATCCTGGTTGGAAACTCTTCCTGCTTTTGAACCTTGATTTCCCTCCTACCACGCTGACTGCTCCTCCTCTGTTTCTTTCACTGGATCTCCTTCATCTGTAAGGACTGTGTTCCCAGATCCATTCTATGTCTTTTCATTCTCTTTGCTCTCTCCAAGAAGGGTTATCCATTCCTTACGCTTCTGTTCCCAACTGTGTGTTGACGAAATGCCCCCCAAATCTCTCTCTTGAACCCAGATTTATCCAGTCTCCAACCAGTGTATCCAAATGGCATTGGATGAAATGCAGACACTTCAAATGCACATGCTTCCCTCTTGACTGCTGCCAAGCTTGTTCCTCTTCTTGTATTTCCTTTTAAAGCCACCGATTGGTCCACGTCAGAAAACACTGAGTCATCATCTATTTGTTCATTGAATAAATGTTTACTGAGTGCCTACTATATACCAGGCACTATGGTGGTCGCTTGGGACACAACGTTGAATGAGACCTCTCCTTCTCCCTCCATCTCACGCCCAATCAGCCGTCAAGTCCCATCCCATTCCCTAAGCTCCTCTTAAATCTGTCTCTCCTCTTCATGCTTCCAAAGCCTTGGCTGACGACCCCAGATTTCTTACTTGGGTAACTGCTTCAGCCTCCTAACTGGTCTCACTCTCCCCAGTTTCCCTCTCTAATAGCTCTACTGATGTCAGAGTAATCTTTCAAAAATTCAGACCTTCCTCCTATTGCTCTGGTTCAGAAGAAAGAATGGCCCTCATCCTTCCCAAGGCTGATCCCAGTGCTACCAGTCCCAACCCCTCCCATCTATTCTGAGACCTTGTTCCATCCAGTAGCACAGCATAGCTGCTGAAGTTCATGGGCAATAGACCCAGGAAGACTGGGCTTAAATCTCAGTGCCGCCACTTATTTCCCGGTTATGTGCTATGAGTAAGTTTCTTAACCTTCAACCTGTCCACGATTCAGTTTTTTCATCCATCAAATGGGTCTTTTTAAAACCTACTTAATTATGCTATGAAGAGAATGAAAGAAATTCATTTACACAGAAGGCCTAGCTCAGTTCTTGGCACATGACAGGCATACAGTAAGAGATAGCTATTATTGTTATTACCAACAGTCTAACACTTCTACCCTTAAAAATCCGTTTCAGGATAAAACTCAAGCCTTTCTACCAAGCATGTGTGTTCACCATGATCTAAATCTTGCTGACCTTTCCAGCCTCATCTTGATATAGGCATGTTGAATTATTTTCAGTTCTAAGAGACTGTTCCAAACGTTGGTGCCTCTGCACACGTATCCACTCTGAAATACTGATTTCTAAGCCTACTTATCCTTCAAGACCCTGTTCAAATGTCACCTCCTCTGAGAAAAGTTCTCTGACCTTCCAGGTAGTGGCTCCTTCCTAGATTTTCCCATCGCACTCTAGACTCATCTCCATTAGCACTTATCCAAACTCTAGCTTTACATTTACTTACATGACTTCTCTCCTATGTGCACGCTCCTGTGCAGGACAGAGAGCATATCATGGTTTGATCATGGTTTGATCACAATTATTGTGAACTTGGAGAGGCTGTGATTTTTGCTGAAGGAGATGTTCCCAAAGTGACCAGACAAGCAGTCCTTGGACACACTTGTATCTCTCCTGTGGGCCAGTGAACAGGGGTAGGAAAACACTATGCATTTTCCCTGCTATTGGCAGGAAGACAGCTCCGAGTCTTCAGTCTAAGACTTCGAGTTTCTACTCTTACACCCTCCTTTCGGCATTGTATGCTCTCTGGCTGTCTTCCTGGGTGGTGTCAATGAGGAACTCCCTTCAGCCTTTCTGGGCTCCCCTAGCACTACCTGAAGCCCGGTAAGAACCCACGAAGCTGCTAAGAACACCCTTCTGAACAACTTGACTCTGAGGGAGTGTCCTTCAGAGGGGCTGGCTTCAGGAACCCAGGTTGGAGTGACCTCCTGCAGGGCATGTGGGGTAGTGACCAATATGGGGCCATTGACCTCCACACACCAGCCAAGGCTAGGCCTTCTGAGGGCAAATCAAATTGTTTCTCAGAAAATTCTCACGCCTTACCTACACTTCCTCCTGTACCCCACCTTCAGATTCAAAAGCAAACAGAGATAAGCATTTTTAACAATGCCCGAGAAAGAGTCCTCTAGTCAGCAACTTAACAACTTCATGGTAGTAGGTCCTTCTTCTGGTTTAGCCTCCATTTCCACCCTCATGGGGCTGAAACTTCCTTCTCCATTGACTAGGTTCATCATCAAATGGTTTGATAAAATATGAATCTTTCTTTGTAAAATGTCTTGCAGAGGAAATCTGTTTCCAGTGTTCCAAGTATTACGGTCCTAGGCACTCTTGAGCAAACAATTTTAAAATGTTGAGTAAAATTTAAAAAGAAAAAAAAAAGCTTTTTACAAGTTAGTAAGTGTTATGAACTGAATTATATCCCCTTAAAATTCATATGTTGAAATCCAAACCCTCAATGTGATGGTATTTGGAGATGGGGCCTTTAGGAAGGTGATTAGGGTTAAATGAAGTAATAAGGGTGGGGCCTTAATCCAATGGGTTTGGTGTCCTCAAAAGAAGGGAGGAGATACCAGAAAGTTTCTTTCTGAATGTGCACAGAGGAAAGGCCATGTGAGGACACAGTGAGAAGGAGGCTGTCTATGAGCTGGGAAGAATCCTCACCAGAAACCAAACCTGCTGGCATCTTGATCACAGACGTCTAGCCTCTATAACTGTGAGAAAATAATTGTCCCTTGTTAAAGCCACCCAGTCTATTATATTTTGTTATGGAAGCCTGAGAAGACTAGTATAGTAAGAATTCTCAGAGTCTAAAACCCAGTCAATGTAGAGATACAAAATGTGATTCAGAGCATGAAGCTGGCTTTGGCCTTGGGTGCATTTTTAAAAACTGGTGAAGTAGAGCTTTGGTTTTCAGGGCCTTGTGGAGAAGAGGGAGAAGGAGACAAAGGTCAGGGTCCACCAAAGTTAGGGACTCTCGATGACACCCCTGAACAAAGCTGAGCTAGTTAAGGCTGCACCTTTAGTGTGAGGATGAGCTAGAAATAAGCCTACCTTCCTTCTCATACAGCACTGCTACCCTCTGGGTAGATCTCGAGGCTGATTGTTTATCTCAGACCTTGACACTGAGTGAACAGCAAACAGAAAACTTCCCCTGAGACTCCATCATGCTAAATCTGTCTTCACATGGGTTTTCAGCCTTCAGATTACTTGGGTGGTTTGAAACCTTCATACTGAGAATTTAGTCTGAAGCGGTTTCTGGCTGGTAATGCCCCCAGGCACTGAGCAGAAGCAAACACACCAGCTTCTACCCAGGTCTCAAGGAATTCCCACAGACAAAGTTTATGATTCTAACCACACAGTCAAAAATTACAAAACAAAGAAAGAAACATGGATCTGGGGGCAACAGGTGAGAAACAACAGGCAACAGAGCGAAACTTGTGAAGATTTCATATACTGAGATTCATAGACACAGAATATAAAATAAATGTGTTTAACTTATTTAAATAACTTAAATATATGTAAGGAGCAAGAGATTATAAAATTAGCTCAAAAAGCACCTGAAAAAAAAACTAAATAGGACTTCATAAACTAAAAATAATGATATTTGAAATTAAAATAAATCTCCAGTGAATGACTTCAACAGAGTTAGACATAACTGAACAGAGAATTATTGAACAGAATGAGAGAAAACGATAGAAGTCTGCCTTGTCAGACTTCCAGAAGCAGAAAAGAGAGAGAATAAAGGAGAGACAACAGTCAAAATGACAGTGGCTAAAAATTTCCCCAAACTGATGAAAGATGCAATCCATAGATTCAAGAAGCTTAATGAAATCAAATAGGATGAATACAAAAATATCCACAACTAGACATATGACAGTGAAATTGTAGAACACCAGAAACAAAGGTAGGATAGAAAGAGGAAAAACTCCAAATCATTTTATGAGGTTAAAAATATTTTGACACAGAGATCTGGCAGGCGTGTGTGTGTATGCATGTGTATGTATGTATGTATGTATGTGTGTGTGTGTGTGTGTGTATAATATATTCTATTTTGTTATATATATAATACATAACAAAATAGAAGCAAATTCACTATGCAAAATGTTAGTAAATCAAATATAGGCATGTTTAAAAATGATAATACTAAATGACCAGGTTGGGTTTATCTCAGGAATACAAGGTTGGTCTAACATCAGAAAAATCAACCAGTGGAATTCACCACACAGGATAATAAAGGAGAAAATCATATGATTATATCAATAGATATAGAAAGATGCTTAATAAAAGTCAACATTCATTCACAATAAAAGCTCTTAGCAAACTAGGACTAGAAAGGAACTATAAGAAAAAGACTTCAGCAAACGTCATACTTAATGGTGAGGAAGTAAAAGATTGTGTTTAACACTGAACCATGGCAAAAGTGCCTACCATCATCACAATGGTTTGGCATTACACTGGAGATTCTAGGCAGAACATTGGAGCAAGAAAAGGTTGAAGAAAACGTATAAGATTGAAAAGGAAGAAACAAAACCATCATTCCTTGCAGATGATAACTGTCTTATGTATAAAACTCCAAAGAATTCACAGATAAATTATTATGGAATAGCTGCTATATACAAAAATCAAAGTATAAAAATTAATTGCATTTCTAACCACCATGCAAGAAAAAGGTAGAAAATAAAATCTTAAAAGACATGATTTATAAAAGCAACATCAAATATATCTAGGAATAAATATATTAAGAATTGTACAAGATTTACAATGGAAAAATGACACAAGTTTACTGAAAGCCCTTAAAGAAGCCCTAAGTAAATATAGATATAGCATATTAATGGACTGGAAGACTTGGTCTCATAAAGATATCAGTTCTCCAATTTACCTGTAGTTTTGGTATAATTAAAATAAAGATTGCAACAGGTCATTTTGTGGATCTTGGCAAGATACTTATAAAATTTATTAGAGAACAAAGGGCACTTCACAGGAAAAAAAGCACTAACTCGGAAATAAAGATGTGAAAAGATGTATATAGCAGTGCAAAATGATACATGACAACACAGATAAATCTTAAGGACATAATTTTGAGTGAACTTGATTAACACTATATACAACATGATTATATTTATATGAAGTTCAAATGCTGGCAAACTAAATATTTTTATGGATACATACTTATGTGCTAACTATAAAGAAGAGCAGAGGAAAAATAAAGCACACAATCGAGGTAATGGTGACCCGAGGGATAGGGAACGGAATGAGGTTAGTGAGGGACACACGTCACTAAGATATCTGTGTGTGTGTGTGTGTGTATGTTTTTTTTCTTGAGTGGGGAGATGGCTACACAGGTGTTTGTTGTATTGATGTTCTTTATATCTTATATTTTACAAGTATGCTTTTTATCTACTTGGTATATAGTAAAAAGAATTTTTAATAATTGTCTGCAGAGAATCTACCACAACCAAGTTCTGGGTTTGAAATCCCTGGTAGAACAACTGTCCTCAATCCAGTCCTGCCCATAGGACGCTCCCCATCCTCCCCAAGAGCCTTACCTTGGCGGGGTTGAGTGCTGTGATGATCCACACACAGTGTGCGTTGTTGTCATACTGAATGGGGAAATTAGGGGAGGTGATGATGCCTGAGGGGCCTCGAAGGTGGGCATCACACATACGGGCTGCAGGGAGGAGATGGAAGACAAGCATTTTAGTTTAGGTTAGGATGAGTTCCCATCCCCACCTCCCACTCCCAGCCCAGAAGACACTGAAGTTTGTACATCCCACCCCAGATATAACTTCCTACTTCCTGTTTCCTTCCCCCATGGTTCTTAGCGGGCTCAAAGGAAGTCACAGTTCCCCAAACACTGGGGGAGGAGTAGGCCCCACATGCCTTGACCCGCTGCTCTCTAGGCAACGATGAACTTCCACCGTCAGGCTAAGCAAGCCCCCTACCCTGACTCCACTGTTACCGAGCAGCACATCTCTACCAAGAGGGTGTGGGCTACTACACACCTTGACCTCAAGCTAGGTGGACCCCATGCCCCTATGGGCCTGCTAAACTGCTCTCCTCCTGCTCTGCTGACTTTTCTGCATTCCCCCATTTGCTCTCAGGCCTCCTGAAGTAGAATCTCAGGGTGTCCTTGTCAAGGCCACCCCACTAGGTATCAGAATGTCTGAGCCCAAGGACTCTGCCGGGGCCTCTGGCTCAGCCCGGTGCCAGGCACCTAGAGTGATTTCAGGGACAATAAAGTACTTCCCCACACTTAGCACGTGCCTGAAATAGGCTTTTGACTAGAAGCATAAAGATTCAAGGTAAATTAGAAGTGCTCTCCTCAAGTAGATATAAAGTGTTATCAATCACAACTTAATCTAATTAAGCTCTTTAAAATAGCTTCTAAACTAATTAGATTAAGTAGTGATTGATACCAGTTAAGGTACTACATTGTATCTAGGTGTTTGCCTTCTTTAAAAACGTGTTCTTTAGTTCCAACCACTTCATTCTTCAATGTTAGCGCTCAGCTATTTTAATAAAGGTTCTACGAGTCTGTTCTGTTGCTGCCCACATGGCAATTTATCTTAATTGTAGGCAAAGTGCCTAACGGTAAAGAAATAGTGAGCCTAAGTATATAAAATGAAAGTGGTGTCAAACCTGGTTTCCTCTGATGGGACAAAATATCCTAGAACTCGTCTCCGCGTGTGGACAGGGCTGTGATAAACCTTTCCCAGGAAACCCTTCCTAGGAGGGCCTGGGGAAGCAGGCTCTCCAGCTCTGGACATAATTAATCTCTTCTCATTTCACACACTCATTCCTGTGCTCATTCATTCCCACATATACTGAGAGCCTATTAACAGGCCAGGCAGAGTGTGGGGAGAGAAAAGTGTCTAAGACACAATCCCTCTTCTCTGAAGGGCCACCAGCAAGTGGAGGGAACAGATGTGAAAAACAGTTACAACTGAGTGGAGCGAGTGTTGTCAGGGGTTACGCGCAAGAGACCCGGGGTCAGAATTGCTGGCTCTCCCAAGTCCTGCACCTGAAGGATCTTCTCATCCTGACCTCAAATGTTGAATCAAGTTTGACCAAAGCCCTAGGGGAACCCTCTCCCGCACTCCCCTCCCGCACATCTGATTGCTCCTGTAATTCTGTGCTGAGAAACACTGACAATCACTGATTCCACTTGATACAACTGGGCCTGAAGGCGGCACCGCATGGGGAGGAGAGAGCAGGCTGTGGGGTTTACCAGCTTGGCATTCTGGGTTTGAAGTCCACTTGTTGTGTGTTTAAGTCTGGTAAGTTAGAAAACCTCTCTGATTCTACTTCATCTGTAAAATGGGACTCGTGATATTGCCCCACCGAGGCACGGCGAGGATGAAATTTTATGAGATTTTGGATAGAAGGCTCACCAGGATCCGGGACATCGTCAATATTTAACAAAGTGGGGGCTGGGACTGTCAGACTCTGATATTATGTTCATTCCATCTCACTATCCCCAAGATTTCTCAAGGCCAGGGATCTTTATTCTACCTTTCCTGAAGTTTCTTTATAGGATTTTTTTTTCCCATGACCACACTGGAGACTGACCACATCACTAAACAAATTAGAATAAGGTCGTCAAAACCGAAACCCTGATCCCAGCCCACCTTTGCAAAGAGGACCTGTGGATTCCGCCTGCTAGGCCTGCGGGGGATCCTGAGAAATGTCTACCAGCACGACCTTTACACCTGTTCGGGAGACAGGTTTTGCTGCCAAAAGCCCTCAGCTTCAGACTTAATTTATCCTGTACTTGTTTCCAAAAATTAGATGGTATTTGCAGTTTGTTGAAATGTGCTGAAGATAAATTAGACAGAACAGGTCAAAAAGGCATTTACCACTTTAAGGGCTTAGAGGGGTTTAATTAAAATATTACAATCTGCAGCTAGTTAGCATGGAGCACCTAAAAATAGGTTCAGAATGGAGCATCAGCTCCCTTTTTCCCTCTGCTGTCTGGGTAAGGTCAGGGGGTCTGCAGACAGACAGACTTCTCCCTGAGCAGCCGGCAGCTGGGATCCCACCAACAGATGGATAGCTCATCGCCGTGACCCACAAGGGCTGGCGAGATGGCTGATGCTCAGACAGTGACTGAATAAATGAATAAACACATATTTATGTTTCTCTATCTGCCTTTTCCCATCAAATGCCTTGCTGGATAGCTTTCAGGAGACTTTTCCAGGACCTTCCATGCCCAAGCTCTGCTGCAAAGTCCCATTCTTCCTCTGAACATCACTACACCATATAACAGGGGCAGTATTCCAGGGGGCTTTAGGGAGATATCATTTAGACCCACAGCCAGTTCTGGCATCAAAACAACTTGGTACCAAAAAGGGAACTGCTCCAGGTGAAGTGCCTCTGGTCTTCTATCTTCTCCCCACATCTTATTCCCACCCTGCTCCATGCTGGCTTCCCTCACTTTTCCTACTACTGACCTCCCTCCTCATCCTTTCTTTTCCACAGTTCTCTCTCTAGAACCACCTCCTGACCACCAATTCTAAGGCAAACAAACTCTGACTTGTAGCTGCAACATCTTTCAGAACTGCCTCCTCCAACTCCTGCCGTGAGAGAAGCCCATCTCCCCCTCCTGGGTCCGCAGCACTCTGCAGTGGAGAGCTTTCTCCTCCCCGCCAGTGTTTTGTTCCACAAACAGTTGCTAACCCCCCGGAGGAAGTCTTCTCTGACCTTCATCTGTATCTCACTCCACTGACACCAACTTTCTCTCCACCATCAGCTCCCTGTCTTCTCGTCCATCCTTACCCAACTTAGACCCCATGGTCCACCATTATGATCATTTTCTTGCAAATTCACCTAAGTCCCTCGCTCCTTTTTCCTTTAAATGATTGCCCGAAAGACATCAACTGTGGATGAACTTCTCCACCTACATTCTCTAGCCCTGCCCCCATGCAGTAGAGCTTTGCTGGAGAAAAATCACATGAGTAGGAAGATTGGTGTCATTATAAATTCATGATCACCCCCCTCAGAAAGTCCTGGATATTGTCCAGCAACTCTGCCATTTAGCCCTATTAAGCTCACTCTCCCACTCTGCTCAAAGACCCTTTCACGCCTCCTGCACGTCCCTCGGACCTCTCACCTTTCCCCTTGCCTCCCCTTACTCTCAGGTGATGACCTTGCTTCAGTCTTTGTGGGTGGAACAGAGGACATTTGGCAGGCGTGCCCTCTCTCTCACCCCCCCAAGTCTGCAATCCCGTCTGCTTATGTGCCCATCTTCTTCCTTTCGCTTCCAACAGAGGGATGGCTCCTTCGCCTTTCAGAGGTCAGCGCCTCCTCCTGAGATCAGGTGCCCCTGCCCAAGGTCAACCATGTCCGTGGCCACACCCAGGGCCTGTTGTTCTGGGACCCAGGAGAGTCCATCTGTGAGATCTTAAACTCCATCACCCCGTTCCTTTCCCCACTGCCTACGCATCCAGCAGAGTGACTTTGGTCTCCATGCACCACCTGCTGTCCTAAACCCTAGGTCTCTCCAGACCCCTGGCTCCCTCATTTCTCGCCATCTCTCCATCCCCTCCTGACCCTTCTTCTCTCACTACCTAGTCTGGACCTCAAGACCCTCACCAGCAGCTCCTGTGACACTCTCCTATCTGCCTTTGATTAACCATCTCTATTCCTAATCCTGGGTGCCCGGGGGCTGCCAGGAGAACCATGGCATCACCACAGACTTGTGCTTTGCCATTGTAATGGAAGCTTTGGCCCAAATCAGTCCTCTCTCTTGTCTTTGCTCCATTTCCTTGACAGTTCCTTACAGGGGCAATTTCAAACATCCACCCCTTAGTTGAGCCACTTAACCCCAGGGGCTGCTCTCCACTCTTTGTTGTACTCGACCTCTCTAAAGTGTCTGACCCTGCTGACCCTTCTCTCTCTGTGAAACTCACATTCACTGGCTTCCATGATGCCTCTGGCTCTTCTCCTACCTCTGCGACTGATCCAGCTTATCCATTAACTCCCTAAAAGTAGTTGTTTAAATGTGGGCAAAGAACATACAATACTTTGCACAGTTCCTGCCAATTTTCTGTGAGTTCACAATTAGATCAAAATAAATGTTACCAAAAAGTGGGGGTAAGGGGGAGGAGAGCCTGTTCTATGAGGTTCCATCTAGTGTATTTACTCCAAATTGGTGTCCAGGTGCAATTTTCAAGTAGAATTAGGACAGAGCCTTTGGACTGCGGTGGAATCCCAGTTCAAAAGATTAGCTTTGGGCCTTTGGGCAAGTTGGCGGACTACTCCAAGCTTTAGCTAAACATAAAACATGGATATTGTCTCTTTCCTTGTAAAGAAATTATAAAAAATGTTACTGTACTGCTTTATACAAGTATAAATAGCTTAATAAATGGGAGTTTTATCATTAGTACATACGTGTAGGTAAGGGGCTCAGGGAGCAATGGGGCATGTATTCTAGTGAAGTCAGTACATCACCCAGGGGAGAATAACTACAGAGGAGAGGAGAGGAAGGCGGGGGTAGCATGGGGGAGGGATGGGGGCAGGGGTGAGGGGGTGGAGAAAAGAGGAGGGGAGGGAGATGAAGACAGAACTCTGAACAACATTAGTGTTTAAGGGGGAGGCCCAGGGAGCTGCCCCAAGACGGGAGACAGCCACCTGTAATTTTCACGGCATTAAATTAAACTTTTTTGTGCAATATTTCCCACATTTCACTCCCACCTTAGGAGAATGAGCGAGAAGATTCAGAGCATTTCAGTAACTTGCCCTGTGCCATATGGTATGTTACTAGCAAGGCTGGAAGTTGAACTTAGGTCTCTGGGTCCTGAGTCTGGTGTTCTATTTACCACAAAAGCTCTTATTCTAGGAAGAAAAATAATGTACGACTTTCTGTTGATGACCTACTCTGTGACTCAGTAACTGTATTTCGTCTGGGGCTGGTACTCCATCCCTATCTTCTGTCAACACCAATTTGTGGTCACAGGAAACCAGATCTCCTGGTTGTCAATTTGGTCCTCTTCACTCCATCAGTGGTTTACAAACCGTGTTCCCCAGAACCTCAGGGCTTCCCTGGAGGTGGCTTCGCGGCTGCTGGAAGTGGTGAGAAGGGGGCAACTCCAAATCCCCCGCCCCTACTTCATTGAGAGAAGCTCCACGGCATCTATTTCATTTATGGGGCCTCTGCAAACGCTTTTTTTAAAAATATTGGGCTCCCTATGTGAAATAAGTTTGACAAGCCCTATATTATACTGCCTGTATCTGGGCCTGAATAGAATTAGTTTATCAGGATAACAATGTTTCATGTTGTCCTCAATTCCAAAATCAAAATTTTCTAGTAGTTAAATGAGAAGCTTGTTTCTTCTGGTGGGAAGGGAAGAAAGAAAAGGCCTGTGAATATCTAATTTCAAATTCCCAAATGAGGGCACGTCCCCCAATTGTTCATTCATTTCAATCACTGATTCACTCAGGTTGTCCTCAAACACTTGTTGAAAACCTATCATTTGCCGGGTCCCATGTTTTGGTAGAATTAATTGTGTGGAAAATGAATGTTTAAAATCAAATCATATTTTAAAGGCATTAGAGGAAAAATAATACCACTGTGTGTGGCGGTGAATCCTTCTCAGACTGTGATCTTTTGGTAACCTGCTTATTAGGGGAGCTATCGTGGAATTCAAAGAGTTGTGTCCCTTTCTATTTTTAAAGTGGGTTTCATTTAAACTCTCTGTTAAGAAATCACAATTAGAATAGTAATTCTGACTAATTAAAAATAAGAGATTTTAAAAGGAAAACTTTCAAAACTGCCAAAATTAAACAACCCCCCCCCCCCCCCCATGAATTTAATATCTAACTCAGCCCTTGGCCTTCAGGGAAGTGCAGGACAGATCATCCAAGCCCAAACCCAGCAACCTTTGCTTTTCTCTTCCTCCCTCACAATGACCTTGGGAGAGGGAAAAAGAGGGAGAGAGTGGCAGGAAGGTGAACCTGCCCTAGAGCCCCCTCTCAACCACAGCTAGTGCTGGCCACTTTCTATAAAATGGCTTGTTTCAATTTGGCAGTCACTAGGCACTGGAGGTTTTGTTTTCCCAGTTCACAAATGAGGGCCCTGTGGCTGAAAAAGAGGAAGGAAGCCGCCCAGGGCCAGCAAGCCAGCAGGAGGTAGAGTCGGTCTCTAGATCAAAGTCTGTGGGCCTCCCAAGGTGTGTGATTGCAACAGGACTGGACAGGACAGTGAGGAAACGGGCTTCTAAAAGATCTGGGGCCACTAGAGGCTGAGGGTGCGCTCTGAGGCGCGGGGAAGCTATATCCTGACAGGCCTTAGTTGTTTAGTTTAACCTAAACACGCTGCACACGAGCCTCACAGATACGCTGGGGTCACTTCTAAGTGAGGCCTTTCATGTCCACTGTCTCCTCTAGTTCTCGCAGTAATGTCATAAAGCAATGCTCTATAATCACTGCCTTTTATCAAAAGAAAAGAGATTCACAGAGGTGAAAAGACACCCGGCTAAAAAGTGGTAATGCTTGGATTTGTACTCAATTCTGTCTGGCTATGTTTTCCATGATTTCCCCTCCACTTCCCAGGGGCAGAGGATGGGATGAAAATGGATGTGAAAAAGCTCGGCTCGATGCTTAGTCAATAGTGTGGCAGAGAATGCAGAGTCCAGTGGGTCAAAGTCATTGGAGGGACTTGGCTGGGGCACACAACATGTCTGGAGAAAAAGACGAGCACATCACTTGACTGTGCACTTTCTTCTGAAACACCAGCCCTTCCCCACCCTGGGCTTATTCATGTAAACAACCACCATTACTAAGAGAACAAGCTGCCTCCAATGAAAAGGTCTTGCGGAGAGATCAGATCCCACCACCTCCTGAAGGCATCCTTGTTCTGGCTCCTCAAAAGGAATTTTGAAATGACAGACAGGCAACGGGAGCCTTGCTCCTCAGACTTGATAATTCTGTGCCTGTCTACTCAGCTGGTGCCTTGGTTCCCCAGAAATGGAGTGTTGCGCTATTCAATTATTCACTTATTAAATCTTCCGTTCAACACACGCCATTGAGCACCTACTGTGTGCCTGGCCCTATTCAAGGCAGTGAACGAAACAGACGTCCTTGCCCTGTAGAGCTTATATTCTGGCACAAGGATGTTTGCTCTCTTGTCCAGCACGTCCCAATTCATAAAGTGTTTCCATATCTACAACTCCATTTGACCCGCACATTAACACAAGATGGGTAGGGTAGGAGCCATGACCTACATCTACCAGTAAGAAAATAAGCCCAGGGAAGATAGGGGCTTTGCCAAATTACCCATGGCCAGCTGGTGGCAAAGCTGAGAGTAATACCCAAGAATTCTTCTTTCATTTGATTTTTTTTTTTTTTTTTTTTTTTTTTTGTGGTACACGGGCCTCTCACTGTTGTGGCCTCTCCCATTGCGGAGCACAGGCTCCGGATGCGCAGGCTCAGCGGCCATGGCTCACGGGCCCAGCCACTCTGCAGCATGTGGGATCTTCCCGGACCGGGGCACGAACCCGTGTCCCCTGCATCGGCAGGCGGACTCTCAACCACTGCACCACCAGGGAAGCCCTTTTGTTTGATTTTTTAGACAAATATTAGTTAAGTGGAATCTTTGAAATAATATAACTAAAATCAGTGGGGATGCAAAGCACATTATTAATTGTGGATCGTGGCCACCTCAAAGTTGAGTGAGAATGAATTAATCTAAGGCTTATTTGAGAGAGATTTTCATGACCCTCTTCCAGAGCGCTTATCAACACAGTAAAAAAAGGGAGTGGGTCTCAGCTCCCACTTGCCCCTTCCTCAGTGCAGCAGTGATCTCAGTTATTCACCCTGGACGCATCTTACTCTGCATGAATTTCATCTCGATGCTTGTGCCTGGAGAGAGACAAAGAATCTCCTTCTTAAACTGGAAGGATCTGGACGTAACTTTAGTGGGCAGCACACTTTCTCTTCCAAAGGGTCACTCAAAAGGGCAACTGCTGTCTTTGTTTACAAACTCTAGAGTGATTCCTTACTTTTGTACCAAGAACTCTTGAGTCCCGGTCATGTGTGCAAACAATGGAAAAAGAGAGATGAATGCAGTATAGGACATGAAAAGCTGTCTAGTGGTGCCCTGCGAGATGAGGCCAGGGGCTTCTCTACCATAGAAGCAGCTGCTGTCCTGTCCCAAAGAAAAAATACACGCAGGTCTCATATTTTAAGATTATTTGGGGGATGGGGACTTGGCCAGCCCAGCCTTGGTTCTTGTGAAACCTGGGATGGCAGGGCCCCCGAGAATAAGACGTCCAGGTGTGAGGTTAGAGGAATCCCACAGAGAGGCCTTTTGAGGTCATGGTCCCTGTTACTCCTGCATAGCTCAGAGCATTCTTTCAGAAGTGACAGGTCTGTTTATTGCTGAGTATGTGGAAAGACACAAGGGCATTGAGATGGAGGGTTTGGGATGTCTGTGTGCTATAATGGAAGGATTCAAGGTGACATGATACAAAGTGACTTCCCTTCCCACCCTTCCCATCTAGGTGCAGCTGTAATATCTTGGTGCAGTGGGCCAGAAACCTGCTCACGTGTGACTCCCTGACTAGACTGTCAGGTGCAGGCAGGGCAGGGACCGTGCCTCTCTTCCCCATCTCTGTTACCTGTTATCTCTGCTATCTCCTGCTCCTGGATAGGCCTGGATACAGAGGAGGTGCTAAATAAACGTGTTGGGTTCATTAGTAAATGGATGCAGAATCTGAGGTGTGGGGAGCAGCGAGAATGAGGTGAGCCAGTCTGGATGAGAGCGTGGACTCAGGCATCAGAAGCTGGGCTCCGTCCTCCATGCCCAGCCCAGCTTGCTGGCCAGCCTCCCTTTCCAGGGGCACCCTCACCTCGGCAGACCGGCCTGTGGTCACTCCAGGCTGCAAACATGTCGCTGACTTTCATACAGGTGATCCGCTTGGACCCTTGCAGGTCATAGCCCTCGTTGCAGGTGAACTGGACGCTGGATCCTAACCTGGGAGACAAGGCGTATCTGTGAGCTCCACCCCTGGGCCTGCCAGGCCCCCCCTGAGTCCTTCCTAGGTCCACAAGGAAGCACCATGCCGAACTTTATTTCTCCTCTGGCCCTTAATCTCCGCTCCACCGTTTATCACTTAAAACCTCCATTGGAAGGAACACCTGCTCTTCATCTTCTTTTTTGGACCGTTTAATGGTTTTAGGATTGAGTTAAAAGGTGACTTTGTGTGCGAAACAGCAATCTTCTGAGATAAGTATTAGGACAATTGGGACAGCTAAGAGTGGGTGGATGATACCCATAAACTTTCATGAAAGTGGAGGATTATGAGAAGATGCCTCGATTAGAAAAGCTAGAAACTTTACAAAATGCACTGTCTCGGGGCCCTAGGGTGTCCTAGACTATCGGAGGTGTGAGCTGCCTGCTGGCACGTCATTCCTGATGATGGGAGCCCTTTGTACCCTGGGTACAGGTCTGCTGGGTGACACTGGCAGTCTACAGCCCTCCCTTCCCCCTTAAGGTGTGGGTACTAGTCCCAGGACTGGACCAAGAGAGAATGTCAAAGGCCAAAGCTCTTCTCCAGGAAGCGATTCTGTGCCCACACGGTCCTCTCCACTCTACCTCCGGGAAGGCCAGTCCCTGTCTTCCCCCCAACCAGGCCATCGCACCCTTCTTGTAATAGAACATTCCCAAACAGGTCTTACCTGAAGTCTGAGCCTAGTCTCTTGCCCCTTTCAGGTATGCCAGGGTCTGGACACATATTATGCCCTTGGGACACACCAACCTGAGTTACTACAAGGCAAAAAACAGCACAGACAGAGATGGATAATCACAGGAAGAAACCAGTCGGGGCAGTGTCGCAGGGTGGGAGGTGGACGCAGAGACAGAAAGAGGCCCTGCTCTGCTGGGGCCTGTGGGGTTGCTGGGATCTACTGGGCTCGGGTTTCCCAAGTGTGCAGAGGGGGAGCTGCTTTTGACAAATTCCTTTGGGAGCAAAGTCCAAGTGAAATTCATCAAGAGCGTGTGGGCTCAGAGGCACCCCAAACCAACAGCCATCCCATTCGTTCCCTTATCCCGCACCAGCGGCCAGAGGGGGACAGTCCACAGCCCCCGGTGACCTCCCCACCCTTCCAATCTGCTGATGGCGGCTCTAGATGGGATGAGCCCCCCAACCTCAGCCCCCAATGGAGACATGACTCAAAGAAAGTTAAATAAAAGGTGGATGTGTGGTCAGAAACGGTAAAGAATGTAAGAGAAAGCTGCAGTCTGAAGTTCAAAGCAGGGACTTGAGCTCAAACACGGATATTTCTGCTGAGAAACCTCTTCCCACCGGACAGTTCTCAATGCAGAGTAAGCGGTAACCAGAGCATCCCCCGCCCATGCCACTGGCCGAGGGCACCGAGGTAGCACCTGCGGTAGTTCTGGCAGGTGCTGTGATGCCCTCACGTTCGCCAACACCAGAGTCCTGTTTTTAAAAGCCACGTGCACAGTCCTCTAGGTTAAAGGAGAAGCTTGGTCAAAGGGCGGCGGATACACACAAAGTCAGTTTTCTCCCGTCTCCAGTGGAGAAGGTGGAAACCCTTCGGCCCCTGCAGTTCATTGTTCTTGAGATGCTGTGAGGCTAGAACTCCCTTACACCTCTGGAGTCCTGGCCTTGGCAACGACCAGGAGCCAGAGTTCCACTCAAGCCCTCACCAACCCCACAGTCCCACCTCTAGACGAGGGATGACGGGGAGTCTGGAGCAACGTTCCCTGAGTTGGCCCATTTCCCTCTCACCCAGTCAAAGTCCCACAATATGAGCAACGTGCTCCATCACTCACTCACTCACCCACTCATTCCTGCACATGATACACAACAGGCATTAATTGAACACCTACTGTATACAAGACTCTATTTGGATACAGTGGGAAATGCCAATGTCAGGTATAAGATATGACCACTCCACTGTCCTCAAGGAGTTACATGAACTATGGAAAGAAACTACAGAACCACAACGGGGAGGTGATGAAAGATACAGCTACAGGGAGGTTCAGAGAGAGGACCCATCTCATATTGCTGAGAGAAGCATGGAAGGCTGCCTGGAGGAGGCAGCATTTGACATGGATCTACTGAGATAGTGGGATTTAGATACATGATAACAGAGAAATGGCATTTCAGGCAGACAGATGGGCCCGGGGAGCAAGGTGGAGACACGGAAACCGAACTGTAAGTTGTTCGGTGTGCCAGAACAGGAGGAAGGGTATGAGTGACATGGAGGAGTGAAGGTGAAGTGTCAGAGGTCAGACTTTGAAGGGTCTCAAGTCTGATCCTAAAGATGATGGGAAGAGTCCTGAGTGGGGAAGGGCACTGTAAGATCTGGATTGCTCAGAGGGAGGCCAGTTACTGTGAAATGGGTTAGAAAGTTTTGTGTTCATTCAGGTAGAGGACAACAAGAGCCTGGTAGTGGGGACAGACATGAAGTGACGGGAATGGACGTGGCAAAGAAAGAGTCATCAGGGCTTGTGGAAGAGCAGGGCATGGGAAGAGGGGGCAGGGGACTTCCCGGCCCAGGGACCTGTGAGGATGCAGTGAGTTGATGGAAGTGCAGCAGTGGGGAATCCCATTTTTGACTCAGTTAGTCTCATTTCAGACCTGAGTTTGAAGCTCATTCCTACTGTTAGAAACCTGTCCAAATCTCCAGGGAGCCCCGGGTGTGGCTGGCCAAGGGAACCTGGGTATTTGGACAGACTGAGCGCTCAAGCCAGAGACCGGTTACCCTCTTGGTTGTGTGGTGACGAGTACAAGGCCTCTTGGGCAGCCTCCTTTTCTCCAACATTCCACAGTGCCAGGTTCAAGCCAGTCGCTCCCACTGGACGCTCGTCCCCTACTCCCATCCCCTTCCTTGCCAAACCTCTATTTCTGAAACTTTCACATCCTCAACTAAGCTACGTCAACATTCCCCCAGTCCAGGACCCTTCAGGCTCGGCTAATAAGACAGAAGCACCATCTCCAAAAGCAGAGCAAGCCCCTGCCTCCTGGGGCCTCGGTGTTTTGCGAGCAGCGGGGAGGAAAGAGAAAACTGGGGCTTCCAGGATCCCCAGGGGCAGGAGGGAGAGAGGACCCCTGAGCTGTATCTGCGGGTCCATCTGTTGGCAAGCCAGCCTCACCGTGATCCACCCCTACTGAGGGTTTCTGAGCTAAGCGCCCACCTTCTTTAGGCCCTGCCTACTCAACCCTGTGCACCGACCACCCCCATCCAAAGGCCCTGCTGACCACCACATGGGAACCACACACCACCTTGCAGCATGTTAAGAATGCACAGCGGATTCTTGCCTCCTTCTCTCGCCCTCTCGTTCAGAGCTGACACTGCTCAGCGTAGCACAGAGGAAGGCTGACCAATGAGGATGTGGCTGGACGGGAGAGCTGAGGCCGTGGCGAAGCCCACCCACCGAACCGCAGCCCCTGACATGTATGGCAAACCTTGCTGCGTCCCCTTTAATCAGCCAGCTCGAAATGAGGCCCAGGCGCCATCCAGGAAGTTGCAAGCCCAGCGGTGAGCAGCTCATACCCCGCCAGTGCCCTCTCTTCCTGGGAGGACCGAACAGGTGACGGCATCCCCGAATGAGCCTTCAAGGCTCCCCGGAAACAAGCAAACTCAAATCCCAGTGAACCGTTTACTGTTGGAGTTACGGAGGCAAAAGGCTTTTCCCCTTTCTTTCCCGAGTTCCAGCCTCCTCTGCCTGTTCAAGACCAGCCGCTTGTGCTCGTAGCATGAATTTGCTCTTGGCTGCAGAGGGAAGAGACTGGAAGGTGATCCTTGCCCCGGTCCCCATGGTGAGGAAGAAGCCGCCACACACTCAGAAAGACAATGCCTTCTACCCAAAGCGAAGGGAGCCACAGGCACATGGGTGGTCAGAGCCAATGGCCGGGGGCCGATGGTGCCCACAGACTGGTAAAGGCAGCAAGTAGGATCCAGGAGATGTAAGTGTGGCCCACTGCTCCCCTGAAGTTCAGGACATCTGTCCACAGGGAATCTGGGCAGAACCCAACGGGCCAGACCCCTGCAGACATTTGGTGACCTGCCCCCGAGGCAGCTTGAGTCACACCCATTCCTCCCTGAAGGAATCTCAGAAAGGAGACCAGTACCTTGTTGTAGAGAAATGTATATTTTTTCAAAGAGGTTTTGAATTTTTTTTATTCAAATAGGGTTTCTTCATCTTTCTGAGGGAGTTTTTGGTACCTCTGAGAACTAATGAAAACCATAGACCCTTCCCTTCCACCCCAAAATGCACCCACAACATCACATGTGATTTTCTAGCGAGTTCAAGGACCTCCTGAAGTCCTAGGTCAAGAAGGCCCATCTCAGATCCAAAGGAGAAAGGGAGGATAAGGTTTTGCATCCCCATTCTACAGATGGGGAAACCGAGGTGTTAGGGCCTGGGGTAACACAGTTACCTAAGGACACAACTGGGAAAGAAACGTGCTCTCCCAAGTCAGAGCAGTTTCCTTAACGTTTGCCTGTGGCCCCAGGGCAAGCTCTGAAGTTGAATCGTGCCTGCCTCGGCGCCTCTGGTTTCCTGCGGCTGCAGAAAGAAAGAGCCTGGGAGGGCCCGGGCCATGTCTTGAGCCTTCCCTGCAGACTCCTGACCTAACCCTCTGCTCCTTCCTTTGGCTCCCTAGTCAAGCACAGAAGCAGGGCCTTCTGGCTGCCCTCTGCCATCCAGGCCACTTGTGGCAGGGTGACCAGACAATGGTCCCCAGAGGCAAGGAGTGGTACCTGTCTCCAATTGGAGGACTTGAAAGAGCAGAGAAAACCCACAGCCAGGCTCAGTTTCGTCACGGCCTTGGGACCAAACTGCCTCTCCCCGCGCTGCTCCCTGCCACCCAGGCATGGAGCTGTGGACCCACCCATGGCCTCTCTCCAGCAATTACTTCCAGCACCTCAGCAGAAGGGAGCACATGGAGGTGAAAGAGGAAAGGAGAGGGTCAGCAGGGAGCAGAGACAGAGAGAAAAAGAGGGGGAAGCAGATAGGGTGAGGGAGGAGGAAGGAGAGGAAAGTGGAAAGAGGGAGGACGAGTGGAAGGAGACAGAGAAGGGCGTGAGAAGCAGAGGGCAAAGGGAGGCAGAAGGTAGACCAGAAGGCCAGGTGTTTGGGGGACCAAGGGAGGCTCCCTGCTGCCACCTCCAGAATGAAAATGGAGTGTTTCTTGGAAAAATCTGCTCTGCTTTCAAGTCCAGCCTCCTGGAGTGGCCCAGAACCTTTGGGAAATCCTTCCTATGCTCTAGCTCAAAAGCCCCTTAGCACAGGCTCTGATCAGGTGCTTCTGGAGTGACATTCCAGACAACTGCCCAGCATTGGACATTCTCCTTTTGATCTTTCAAACATCAATGGCAGGAACACGTTTCCATGGACAGAATCTGCCCCATGTCCAAGCAGGGAGCCCCCGGCACTCCGCTATCAGCTCAAGAAGAAGGATCCCCACTGCTTCTAGTCCACGTTTTGCCCAGCCAGGCCCATGGACCCTGGTGGAAGGTTCTAGGCATTCCCCTCTCTCCCCTTCCCCCAATCTTGCCTTGGGAGTTGGAATCAGGGACTTGAAGCCTCCAAAATCCCAGCTGGAGTTTACTGACTCCTAGACGAGCCAGAAAAAGGATTGTCTTAGCAGGTGGAAGTGATTCAAAAGGAAAAATAAAGAAAGAAATGTAGCAGTAATGACTCCCTGGACTGCAGTTAGAATGGGAAGTGAGGGAGAAAGAAGAGGCAGGAGGGGAATGGGAGGAGGAACACGAGAAGACAGAGGGCAGGCCCCGGGGCTGCTCACTGGGCACCAGGTTAGTGTGTGCGTGCGCAGACCCGGGCGGAGGGAAGCCGGGCTGAAGGGACATCAGCACAGCATCATCTGGCTTCCCCGCGGTCACAGCGCTAGCGGTTCTGGCCTCGAGCGAGAGGCCTGGCGGGGCGGACACTTACACACAGACGTCTTCTGGCTGTTATCTTTGCTGGGCATCAGCTTCACGCCTCGAGACTTCAACTCAATTTGCTTCTTGACTAGAGAAGAGGTGAAAGGAAAATCAGGCTTAGTTGTCATATGGGACTGGGGATGGGTCCCTCTAGAATGATCCCTCTCTTAGCTTGGGACATTCCGTGGTGAGTCAAAGCCAGAAGCCCCTCTGGGCAGGGATATACTAAGGGTAGCGCTCAAGTGCAACAGGGTCTCAAACACGGAGAAAGAGCTGCTATCAAGGCTGGCTCTCTGGGGTGATCTCCCTGCAAACTGGTAGTGAGTGTCCACATGCGAGGCCCCGCGGCCCACCCTCTGCAGCTCTGCTCTCCTCCCGATCCAGTTCTGGCCAATTTCTGGACCAGCCCTGGCCAGGTGTGTCGCATTGCATTAGGGCCCCAAGTTGTCACCCTCGCTGTAACCACAGCTGTTGCAATGAAATGTGACTGTAGTCCTTCCGGTTAAAGAGGTGGAGTATATTTCCTCACTCCTTGACTTTGGGTTTGGTCACTATGGAGGCCTTGACATGTCCAAAGCCTTGAAAAGCGCCTGCCAGATTAGGCTTGCCCACTTGAATCTCTGCCATCTTTGGGAGAAGACATGGCTGGTCCTGGGAGGATGAGAACATGAGGAGCAGAGCCCACCATCCTAGCCGAGCCCAGCCCACACCAGCTGACCTCCTGTGAGCAGGGGCAGTCGAGTCTGGGAGGTCACTGGGGGATGGTCTGATGGATTGAACTGGGTTTTGATCCCAACACTAAGTCCAGTCCATAGCTCATCAGGACTTGGCCAAATACCATACAAAGGGCCCCAGAGCCAGAACTCCACGATTCCAAAGGCTATTCCTCTGAATCCATCAACCTCCTTTGGGTCTGAGTACCCCTGTGCTCCAAAGCATTCTGCTGGTTGCCAAGGGCTTCATCCTGTCCCTGGTTATATGGCTTGGTTTATCTGTCCAACCCCAGAACCCCCTGCCGGGTGGCTCAGCCCCACTCTTACTGGAACCAGCAGCGGTAACAACTGTGACCAGCACTTCCTACGTGCCAAGCCCCGGGCTGAGGGCCTTACACGTTCTTTACTTAAATCAGCATCACTGACCCCTTTCTTTCTCTCACACCCACACACGATCTATCAGTAAACCCTCCCAAGTTTATCCCCAATGCAGTTTCTACATCTGTATCTCTGGTCCAAATCTCCAAGACTTCTCCCTTTGTTGCCATGGCCTTCCATCTTCCACACTTGCCCCCATCTAATCTGTTCTCAACACGAGATCCAGAAGGATCTTGTTAAAACACAAGTCAGACCAAATTACATCTCTCCTCAAAACTCTTCAGGGGCAACCCAACTCTCCTATAGTAAAAGCCAAAGTCTTTAAAAGGGCCTGCCCGGACCAATTGGCCCTCTCTGTGATCTCTCTGACTCCATCTTTGACCTCAGTCACTCTTCTCCAGCCACATGGGCCTCCCTCATGTTCCAACAATACACCAGGCATGCCCACTTCAGCCTGCCAGTTCCCTAGAAGGCTCTTTCCCAGATATCTTCATTACTTGCTCCCTTTTCTCCTTGAAGCCTTTGTGAGAACATCACTTCCTACGGCAGGCCTTCTCTGACCACTCCACTTAAAACTATACCTCCAACCCCAGCTCTCCCTAACCCCTACCCACTTTATCCCTAACTCTCTCGTATGCATATAATTTTCTTAGTGATTTTTGGCATCCTACGTTGCAACGTAAGCTCCACGAGGACAGAAATTTTTGTCTGTTTTGTTCGTTGCTCTGTCCTCAATGCCTAGAATAGTGCCTGGTTCATAGCGGGTCCTCAACAATCATTTCATTTGGTCCTTATATATGTTCAACAACCTTGACCGGTAGTTATTATACCTACTTGATCGATAATAAAATTGGGGCTTACGATGGTTTAAGTGACTTATTGTAGGTCACACGGCCAGGAGGCAGCTGTGCTCTTGGTGGGACCTCAGCACCTTCTCTTGTGACCTGTCCCCAAAGTTATCCCAAGGGCATGGTCAACCTTCTTCAGCATCTGTCCCCTCCCCAGCTCAGCCCCTGGAGACTCAGAGATTCACTCTGCACTTGAGATAACATGTCAACCCCAGAACTAAAGCCCACAGTGATCAGATGTGCAAAGGGAACCAAGTCCGAGTATTCCCCCACCCCCTGTCCATCCCTGCTCTGCCTATATCAAAAAGCTCCCCAGGGCTTCCCTGGTGGCACAGTGGTTGAGAGTCCGCCTGCCGATGCAGGGGACACGGGTTCGTGCCCCGGTCCGGGAAGATCCCACATGCCTTGGAGCGGCTAGGCCCGTGAGCCATGGCCGCTGAGCCTGCGCGTCCGGAGCCTGTGCTCCGCAACGGGAGAGGCCACAACAGTGAGAGGCCCGCGTACCGCAAAAAAAAAAAAAAAAAAAGCTCCCCGAAGGTTGGTCCCCCAGCAAGCTGCTGTCTAAGCTGAATGCCTGACAAAATTCAGTTACTTCCACGGAGTCCCCACTTCCCTCGTGCATCCAAATCCCTTTTATAAACGTGCATTACTCTCCATGTGTATCCAGCAGGAAAATTTCCAATGAACACTAATGTGGGCCCATTATCAAACAGAGGGTATTCATAGGGAAACATGCATTATTCAAACCTAGCTAATAACGGTGAGGCGGGGGAAGAAGCGTCCTCTGATTCAACACCCCTAAGAGAACAGGAATGGTCCCAGCACCGTGAGAACAATTCCAGCTCTTCTCCTGGGTGCCCCACCAATGGGCAAGGATCAGGAGAGGGGCCTCTAGGACCCAGTGCAGCCCACCTGAGGGCAGGTCTGGGAAGATGGCTCAGGGCATCCGGAGAAGGAGATGAGTCAGAGTCTTCCCAAGCCCCTTGTTCAGGTTCTCGTGTCCTCTGGGGGGAGGGGGTGAGGAAGGGGGGTCAGTGCCCCGTGGATGCCATTCCCAGGGGCAAACACTGCTTGGGTTTTCGTTGTAGCTGCTGAAGGGGGACCGGGAGATGCAGGTGGGTATGAGGGGGTGGTTAAGAGGAAGCCCTCTTCCTCTCTTCTCAAGGTTGCACTGAGAAAGAGGCTCCTGCCCCTCCCCCATCTCCAGGCCCCAGAGGCAATCCTTCCAATCCTGTCTACTCGGTCCTCTCCACGAAGGACTGTCTAACCTGACTCATCAGTGCTTAATAGTCACTGGATGACGTCATGCTGCCTCCCAGCAGGAGCTAATTCCGCTCTTCCTCTTTTGCACCCTGCTACTCACCACAGGATGGAGTTTGTTAAGGTGATGAGAAGAACTGGTTAAGAAGGAACCTGAAAAGCTAGAGGGGGCTCCTTAACTTAGATGCAAACTTTGGGACTGTTTACCCCTCTGAGCCAGGTCTGAGAGGCTGTGTCACCCACGCTGTTGGTGGGTCCCCACATTAGCTTGGGAAACGCGGGGGCCACAGCTCTGTGGGCAGGGGTTCCTCACACCAATAACACAACCTCTCAAAAAACATATGTCCAGGCCCAGGTGGCCTATGCCATCCCCAGAACTGATGAATGGGTCAGAAAGCGACCTGGCTAGGGGGGTACCCACCTGGCAATATCCACATCGCCAGGGATCTTAGTGTCCAGAAACCACCTCCACATACCGGCGTCGCAGTAGTTTGGCAATCCCAGGGAAGCGCTCGCACGCTGAATTACACACAGCTAAGTTGTCTTCGTCTGACCAAGTGTGTGGTGGGTGACCATGGAAGATGGAGCACCATGGGAAATCAGCCTTGAAATAAGCTCGTAGAAGAACTAGCTGGACAGACCAGGGCAGACCTGGTGTGAAGGGTCAGAGGACAAGGGCACTTCTCTCTCTAGGTCTCCACAGCGCACTGCTAACAGAACTAAGCAGAAAGCAAGGGCAAAACAGCAAGGACCTGGAGAATTTCTGAGGTGTATTTGTTCTTGTTTGAACATTCATTCACGGAGCGCCCACTAGCGTAGCACCTATGTTATTACACTGAAGCGCTGGTCTCTAAAAAGGATTCTGTAACTACTGGCGCCGTGGAGAAAAAGTGGAGCCTGGGGCTGGCTCCTCGGTCCCGGCTACACTTGAATGCACACCCCCGGTGCACATATGCATGCCACACATCCATGCACGCGTGCACATCCGTGTCTACAACCAGTGCACCCACAAGAACACATTTACGTCCCTGTGTATGTATGGCTACAAACCTTTACCTACAAATATAATTCACACTTATACATGTGTTTGTACTGTATGTGAACAAAGTCAGGACTCCCAAGAGAAAAGTGCTGGCTTTATCTGGTTGACGGAAATCTAAGTAGGTACACTCATCTCCTCCGAATGATAATGACTAACAGAGACTGCCAGGCTGCTCCGTTCATCCTTTATATTCTGGTTAATTACAAGACATTTCCCCACTGTTGTAAAGGTTAGCGGAACACACGGTACACGTTTAGCTGGAAGAATCTGGCGATACAAATGCCTCTCTGGTCTGCAGCACCAGTTATTGGGCCGAGCTAGTGGGAGACAAGGACCTGTTAGTGGAGGAGACAGGAGAGGGAGGCCTAACCTGCCTCCATGGCTCTGTGGACCAAGAAGTGCATGGAACCTATGGCTTCTTCTCATCCCAGTGGATTCAGACTTCCCTCCACAACAGTGAGCCCCTGCTCTCAGCCTGATCACTCGCCTTTCCCCATCACCTGGCTGTCC
The DNA here is from genome assembly GCF_011762595.2 of Tursiops truncatus. NCBI lineage: Eukaryota > Metazoa > Chordata > Mammalia > Artiodactyla > Delphinidae > Tursiops > Tursiops truncatus. The sequence continues at coordinate 157,159,449 of NC_047034.1, read as the reverse complement.
TGCTGGCTGGACCATCCCTTCATGTCCTCCCACATCCACATCCACACCAAATCCAGTTCATTCAGCCTCAGAAAATTTCTCCAGTGTGTATCCTTCTTTCAGTGTTCTAAGCCGTTCCTGCCCTAAACTCATCCTGTTTTTTGCTTGGTTTTGGTTCACCGATTCACTGTCTCTGGCCCATCTTAAAAAATGTTGCAGACAGTCATCTTTTAAAAACGGCAATCTGATTGCCACTTCGCAAACTTGGGTTTGCATCCTGCACTCTGCCCTTCCCTTGTCATTGAGGACCTGCCTCGCTGCCTTGGTCACCAGCCCTGCAGAAAGGCTTTTATTACTCACTGCCTTTTGCTGGACAAAGCCAGGTTCTGGCGCACTGGATCCTCATCTCACTGAGATTCATGCCAAAGATATAAAATTCGGTGCAGATGCCTAAGACCCAATGCTTCAAGCTGTAGACCTTCTAGCAGATGGGGAAGCTCTTACTACGGAGAAGAACAGTGGGAAGAACAGTGATTACAGAACAGAGCTGAAGATGCCTCAGAGTAACAAAAGATGAGGTATCTGTTGCCAGGTCAACTGACTTAAAGGATAAATATAAAACTATCACACCAGACTAGATCGGGATGCTGCCAACACAAATGAAGAGGCTGGAGTGGCACCACCACTGCGACTGCACTGGCACTCTTGATTGCCATGGAAGGCTTCAAGAAGATTAGCAAAGGTGCTAATCCGGCGGAAACCAGGAATGGTGCGAGGCTGCGTGTTGACGCTATAACTGCTGAACTAAGGAAGCAGCCCAAACCTGTGCTAAACCCCGAAGAGACTGCTCAGTTCGCCACAATGTCTAAAAATGGAGACAGAAATCAGCGACATCATTTCTGATGTAACCACAAAGATGCAAATGGTGTGCTTACAATAGAGGACAGGAAAACACTGTATGATGAATCAGGAACTGAAGGCACAAAAGGTGACTAAGATTACATATCTCTCTGCTTGAATAATACATCAAAAGTGCAGAAACGGGGATTCCAGGATACTGGTAGTTTCTGGTATCCACTCTTGAAATTGCCAATGCCCAGTGAAAGTCTTTGGTTATAATTGTTGAAAATGCCCTCGGTACACTCGATTGGAGTAGGATGAAAATTGGCTTTTGGGTTATAAGAGCCCGAGCTCCAGGTTTTGGTGTCACAGAATGAACCCAACAAGGTTGATGCTACTGATGGTGTGGTATTTGGAAAAGTGAGTTGGACCCTCAATCTTTAAGGGGTTTTGCTTCATGACCTAGGAAAAACTGGAGAGGTTATTGTGACCAAAGGTGATGCCACATTCTTGCAAGGAAAAGGTGACAATATTGAAATTGAGAAACATAGTTAAGAAATCACTGAGCAGTTAGAATGTTACTGTTAGTGACCATGAAAAAGAAAAACTAAATGAACATCTGGCAAAACTTCAGATGGAGTAACTCTGCTGAAGATTGCTAGGACAGGTGACGTGGAAGACGATGAAAAAAAAATAGTCCCAGATGCTCTGAATGTCACAAGAGCTGCTGTTGACAAAAGAGTCACCTGGATGCTTTGCTTCAGTGTGTTCCAGGCTTGGATTCACTGATCCAGCTAAATGAAGAGCAAAAAATTGGTACAGAAATCATTAAAAGAACACTCAAAACTCTGGCAATGACCGTTGCTAAGAATGCAGGTGTTGAAGGATAACGGATAGTTGAGAAATTTTTGCAAACTTCCTCTGAAGCTGGTTATGCACCATGCTGGGCAATTTTTAAAATATGGTGGCAAAAGGAATCGTCAGCCCAACTCAGATGGTAAGTAGTGCTCTGCTGGGAGATGCTGGTGCAGTTTTTTGGTTAACCACAGCATAACTCGCTGTGCCGCTGGAATTGCTAAAGGAGAGGAGGACCCTGGCATGGTAGATGGGGGGCGGTGTAGGGGGTGGCTCATGTTCTAATTCCTAGGAGCTATTTTTTAAAAAATTTATTTTATAGTGGAATATAGTTGATTAACAATGTTGTGTTAGTTTCAGGTATACTGCACACTGATTCCGTTATAACCCTAACCCTAACCCTACTGTATAGCACAGGGAACTCTGCTCAACACTCTGGAATAACCTAAATGGGAAAAGAATTTGAGAAAGAATAGAGACATGCTTTGCTATTAATAATGGGCTGTGCAGCGGTCTTCACGAACAACTTCCCAGAGGTCAGCTGGAGGAGACGACTGGAAGAAAGATGTTTAAGGGAATCACTATGGCCATCAGTTATTGGTTTCAGTTGCCTTTGCAACACTTTCCTCTCTCCATGGAACATCCTTTCTCCTCTTTTCTGCTTGGCTACTCTTGTTGGAAGGCCTCACTCAGAGGTTACTTCTTCTCTGCCTCTCTGTCTACGTCTCAGGGAGTAGCCAGTGCCCTCTCCAGGCTTCATCCAGACCTCTGCTGAAGCCCTCATTACACAGGAACAGCAGGTCTGCTTCTAGCCATTTGCCTCATGAGCTCCTAGGTCTGCATCCCGGGACTGACACAGAGCCAGGCACATAGAAGGTTCCCAATAAGGGTTTGATGACTGAGTGGATGAATGACCCACTGTTACAGAATATGTGCTTTGAATTAATTTCTGGCAAAAGGAAGGGGTTACACTGGAAGCCTGGTGAGGTGAGGGGCATCACATATGTGTTCACGCTCACTTTGCAGTTCAGGCCCACTCTTTTTTTTTTTTAAGATTTTTTTTTTTGATGTGTACCATTTTTTTTTAAGTTTTTATTGAATTTGTTACAATATTGCTTCTGTTTTACGTGTTGGTTTTCTGGCCGTGAGGCATGTGGGATCTTAGCTCCTCGACCAGGGATCGAACCCACACCCCCTGCATTGGAAGGCGAAGTCTTAACCACTGGACCGCCAGGGAAGTCCAGGCTCCCTCTTGATTGAATTCAGGAGCTTGGCTCTGTAGGTAGCTGGCTCTGGGCTCCTGAGACTTGTGCTGAGGCCCCCAGAGGACCAAATGAGGCTGGTAAGGGTCTGGCAGCTCAGAGGGCTGCCAAGAATAGGACAGATGAGTCAGAGCTTGAGCCATGGGATGCCTGAGGCATTTCTGTTCTGGCCCAGGACTGTGGATCAGTCGCAAGTAAGAACGCAACATGTTCATGTGAAAAACAGAAGCATCAGCTTGTTACCGTAAAAAGCCTCAAGCATCTCAGTAAGTGCAAATTGTTCTCAAATGGAAAAGTTTATTTGGCAGACAACTGAGACTCAGCACAGGACTTCTAGAAAGCAGAATATCTTCCAGTCTCCTGGTCACCAGGGTTGACTTGACAAGAGAGGCAGTGAGAAGGGACAGCGGGGCCAGGCTGGGATCTGGCTGAAGGGAGGGACGGACACTAGAGGATGATCATGAGGTCAGAGTGGCAGCAAAGGGAACACGTGTGAGAAGGAGCCAGAGCAGGCAGCTCTCTCTCACTGCACAAGGGTTTCCCATATAACAAACAGAGGGTCAAGGTGACTGATGGGGTAGGAAGCTTCAAGTTTCCATTTCTTGAGTGACTGCCACGTGTCCAATATTTTACCAGGAGCTCCTTTAATTTCCAGTAGCCCCGTGGGGTTAATATTATTCCCTCTACAGACGAGGAAAGCAATAGTGAGGGGTGCTATCCTCCCTGCCGGGGAAGCCCCTCACCCTTTGTGATCATTGGCCACTGTGGGTGTTTAAAAAAAGGCTCTTCTCACTGTCATCCCTTTAGGCTTAAAAAAATAAAAACAGAACAACCAAGAAAGCAATTAACACTCTGAGAAGGACTGGAAATATTCCTCGCCTGGAGACGGAGGGATTGATTATATAACCTCAGTGGCCTTCCCAAACTGGAAGGAACCTTACAGAACCTCAAGTCCTGGGGTTGCCAGGTACAGGAACCTCTTTTAATCTGCTTAGGTAAATGCCTGCTACAAATAGGTCAAAGAGAGAATTCTCTGGTTGAAGCTGGGGTGGAAATCCCGCCTGCTCAGCCCCTAGCAAAACAGCTGCTGGGAGAAGCCCTTGGCCTCCAAGGAACCCACTTTAAAAGCCCACTGTCTTGGGCCCATATCACACACATGGGGAGGACTCGTGCCCTAAGAGGGGACTGGCGGCCTCAGCCTCTACTTTGCCTTTATCTCTAGACTAGACCTTTCTTCTCTGAGCTACAGATGGACAGAATAGCCAAGTACTTATTCGATAGCCTCTCAACCCCTGATATCCCAGAATCAGTGTGTCTCAAGCCAAATCCATCCCCCACCTCCCTGTGCCAGAGGCTACCTTGGTGAATAGTACTTTTTTTTTTTTTTTTTTTACTCACTTACTCAAGCTAGAAACCTAAGATTCACCCCTGACGCATTCTTCTGCTTTCCCCATCCCCCCTCACTCCCAAATCTGACGAGTCCTGAGTCCAGGGTGGTTTGCCATGGAAAGGTCGCTTCTGGTCTGTCTCCCCCTCTCCCTCTCCCCTGCCTCTGCCTAAACCCTGGATCCTCATCATCGTCTCATTCCCCACTAGTTTCATTCTACAGCAAAGATTTTTCTAGAATGAAAACATGATCACACCTTCCCTCTTGTTAAAACTTCTGATCACCTCTCATCACCACGGAACCAAGCCCGGCTTTCCTGCAGCTTTTTACGATGAGACCCCCCACCTCTCTTTCTGGCCTCATGACCCGCTACCCCTCACTGCTTTGTTTTTTGTTGTTGTTTGTTTGTTTGTTTTTGCTGTACATGGGCCTCTCACTGTTGTGGCCTCTCCCGTTGTGGGAGCACAGGCTCCGGACGCGCAGGCTCAGCGGCCATGGCTCACGGGCCCAGCCGCTCCGCGGCATGTGGGATCCTCCCAGACCGGGGCACGAACCCGTGTCCCCTGCATCGGCAGGCGGACTCTCAACCACTGCGCCACCAGGGAAGCCCCCTCACTGCTTTGGACTGCAGACTTCGCTCTAGGTCGGCAAATGTTTTCTGTAAAAGGTCTGTGAGTAAATACACTAGGCTGTGGCCCATCGTCTCAGTTGCAAACTATCCAACTCTGGTAGCACTGAAGCAGTTGTAGACAATCTGTCTATGAATGAGTGTAACTGAGTTCCGAGAAATCTTTACTTATGGACACTGAAATTTGAATTTCATGTAATTTTTATGTGCTATGAAATATTCTTCTTCTTCTGATTTTTTTCCTCCAACTATTTAAACATGTAAAACCCACTTTTAGCTCAAGAACCATATGAAGACAGACAGAGCGCTAGGTCTGGCCTGCAGGCTATAGTTTGCTGACCTGTGCTGCAGACACACACACAGATTTGTGGTTCCTTAGACTTAGCACTTTCAAGCTCCCTTGCTTCAGCTCTACCTGGAATGCTTCTTTCCATCGTCTGTCTGGCATCTTTCTGAGACTCACACTGAAGTCACTGCCCTTTTTCGGCTCTCCTTAAGTGTGCCCAGCAAAACGAAGTGCTTCTTTATCTCCAGTCCTAGAACCCTTCATCAGGCCTCAACTATAGCTCTTCTCACGTGGCAGAGAAGTTGTAGATTCATGTCTGTTCCTCTCTTGAACGTGCTCTCCTTGAGAGCAGAGACTGGCCTCGTTGTGTTCATCTTTCTGTGCTGTCCCGTGGTAGTGTCACATGGGACACGCTTGTTAAATGAAATACAATTGCCCACCTTCCGACAGCCAGCTCCAGGCAAAGCAAGCCTAGAACTCAGATCCCCTGATACCATGTGGTATTGGTTAAAATTGTGTCTAGCTATGAACAGCCCTAAATTCAGATTGGATTGAGACAGGAATGGAATGTGTTGTGTTGTAGGTTAGTTAGATTTATTTTATTTTATTTATTTTAGTTTTATTTTTTGTTTCTCCGGGACAAAACATCCATCGATATAATCGGGAGCTGGTAATTGTTGGCTCTGAAGTGCCCTGCGTCCCTTGAGACTCTAATGCCATAAAGCTGAGTGCGGGTGAAGCTGAGCCCGTGCTGACGACTCCCCAGGCCCATTCTTTAAACTTCTCCCCCCTGCTCTGTGCCCCCAGAGCCAGACCCCTGTGGACAGCTACGGAACAAGGGGGCCCACTGGTCAAACTGGTCAGTTTCCCAGGGCATAGAGCAGACTGTTCTCTTGTTGCTGGTTTCCTATTGGGTTGGCAGATGGGAGGCACAGCAGATGTGAGGGAGGGAGAAGGGCAAGATCTGGTTACAGATTCCTGGGGCCCCCTCCTCCTGCACTGGTTACTGATTCCCAGGCCCCCTCCTCTTGCACTGGTGACAGATTCCTGGGCCCCCTCCTCCTGCACGGGTTACTGACTCCCAGGCCCCCTCCTCTTGCACTGGTTACTGATTCCCAGGCCCCTTCTTCTGCACTGGTTACTGATTCCCAGGCCCCTCCTCTTGCACTGGTGACAGATTCCTGGGCCTCCTTCTCCTGAACTGGTTACTGACTCCTGGGCCCCACTCCTGCACTGGTTACTGATTCCCAGGCCCCCTCTTCTGCACTGGTTACTGACTCCCAGGCCCCCTCCTTCTGCACTGGTGATACTTCCAGGTCCCTCTTCCTGCACTGGTTACTGATTCCCAGGCCCCCTCCTCTTGCACTGGTGACAGATTCCCGGGCCCCCTTCTCCTGTACTGGTTACTGATTCCCAGGCCCCCTCCTCTTGCACTGGTTACTGACTCCCAGGCCCCCTCCTTCTGCACTGGTGATATTTCCAGGTCCCTCTTCCTGCACTGGTGACAGATTCCTGGGCCCCCTCCTGCACTGTAGGTTGGCAGTGGTCAGGCTCCTCAGCTGTGCCGGGCGGCCCCCCTTCAACGGCTCCGGCTCTTGTTCCTCTGTCCCCTGGCCCTTTCTCTGCTGTGGTAACGGTCTCTCTGTCGTTCATTCTCTGGGTAATCTCATTAAAAAGAAACCCTCTGGGGTTTCCTTTAATCTCACCTTTACCTCTGTAATTGGACCCTTCACTAAACCTTCTTCAGTTAAAGCCATGCAATAAGTATGCTCCTGTCTCCTACTAGACCCCTGACTGAAAGCTCTCTCTGCTACTCTTTGGGACTGAACTTGCAAGTAGCAAAACTTAGAATGGTCTTTTGTGGTTCCAAAGTTTTCCCTCCTTTAGAGCAATGGTTCTCATTCGGGGGTGATTTTGCACTCAGGGGACATTTGGCAAAGTCTAGAGACTTTTTGGTTGTCGTGTGTGTGTGTGTGTGTGTGTGTGTGTGTGTGTGTGTGTTGCTGGCATCTAGCATCTAGTGGGTAGAGGCCAGGGATGCCACTAAACATCCTGCAGTGCGTGGGGCAGGTTCCCACAACAGAGGATCATCCAGGCCACGATGTCAATTGTGCTGAAGCTGAGAAACCTGCATTATAAAGCTACCAATTGAGTTTCCAAACGATTATTGTAGACCCTTGCACTATATACCCTCAGTCTGGAAAACACGAGAGAAAGTTCACAGGGGAGAATCATGTAGGAACACAATCAGTTTACAGCGCAGTATATTAGGATGCCAGACCCAGATGAACACGGCTGGGGTTCACACTCAGACTCCGACATTCTATCGAGGAGACCTTGAGCCAGATACCTACCCTCTCTGCAACTCTCGCTCCTCATCTGTAAAATGGGGCTAGTAGTAGTACCTGCTTTACACAGTTGCTGTTAGGTCTGAATGAAGTAATAAATGCCAAGTTCTTGAAACCCAGAGAGAAACGCTGGCACACACCAGTGTGCAAATCCTGTTCTGGGCTGTCTTGGGCGGAGTCAGAGAGAGAATAAGAAAGGGCCTGCTTTGGAGAAGTTCATAACTAAAACCGCTTTTCAGATTGTGGGTTGTTCCCTGCTACAGACTTTGAAATTGATTTCGAGGTTGCAACTAACATTAAAAATTGGAAAAGAAATTTTCAGGGTGCCTCACCCTTACGAAGGGTAAATACCACTTGGTGACATTTTCCTTTTAGTTCTGCAGATATATATGTGTCCTGGGTTGCGATGGAAAATGTATTTTTTTATGGTGAGGTGAGATTAACAAAACAAAGTTTTAAAGATACCAGTCAAATAGGAAAAGCGAGGCACCCAAAGCACCGTGAGAAGGCCCTGTGATTTTGCAGAAAAACTCACATAGGCCTGCGAATGAATTCGAGCTTCACCATGTATAGGCTGTGTGACCTGTGCGTGTTGGGCAAGTTACACAACCTCTCTGAACCTCAGCTTCCTCCACTGAAATACGGAAATTAAAAACATATTCGCCACTGCACTGTGGGGAGGATCGAATGGGGCAACGCGCACACACTGCCTAGTACAGGGCCTGGGGCACAGTAGGTGTGCAATGGATGTGTGCTCCTGACCTAGAGGCTGCCTGGCCTGGGTCCTCATTGGCAGAAAACCCTAATGTATGACCGTGACAAATGGGCCCTCAGAAACGTGAAATATTAGAAACACCTGGCACCTACTTAATCAGATGAAACAATAACATTCATCTCTTCTTTCCTAGTTTGGAAAACACAACAGAAAGATCCAGAGAGGTGCTTCACTCCCACAAAGCCCCAACCTCAGCGGCGGAAGAAATGTATCCAGGAAAGTTCTCGGAGCCAAGCTCGTCAGACCAGGTTGGTTTCCTGTTTATTTTTAAACATATTTCAAGGGACTCCTGCTACCCAAGGCTAAGGAGATGAGGTTATTCATAAAAGATTCAGATTTTACAGGTAATGCTTCTACTCTCAGTGCTGCTTTTATCCCAGTGTCCAGCCTGAAAGCCTGGCCCTGGGGGGCCCCGCTCTGCCGGTGCCACCTCCCGGGTGGGCAGTGTGCTCAGAGCCTCCGAGGTGAGGCTTGGAGGGACGAGCTGCCAGGATCTCCTCCACTGGAGTCACTGCTCCCTCCTGACCCTCGGCGGTGAGGTGGTGATCACAGCTCACTCTTCCATCAGGCCTCTGTCCTACGCACACCAATATACCACACTCTCTCACTCACAACACAGCCCACTCTATTCCCCAGGGTCTTATATAGGGCCTTCTGCTTAATGGGTGTGCAATACAGGTTCACACTGAATCAACTAGAACCAACCTCCGTTTGTAATTGGTGATGGTAATGGCTTAATGAGCAACTCTGAAGCCAACCCTTGGTGTTTATCTCTGTGGATAAATTTTGTGTACTTTGAACAAACTCAAGGTTGAAAAGGAATGCTGTCATCTACTCCCACCCAACCATTGGATTTGGGGATCTCCTCTAGGCGTGGAGAGCTCCCTGCCTCGGGGTCAACCCACTCATTTTTATGGGCGGCTCTCGGGGTTAGGAAATTCTTCACGATTGGAGCAGAAATCTGCTTACCTGCAGTTTCCACCTGCCATTCTCGGTCTGATCTCTTGCCACCAGACAGCTCTTCACAGATCTGAGCACCTAAGCTAGAGAGCTCCCTAGAGCTGTTTTGCCTATCGTTTGTCAAACGTCTGTGTTCTACGTGAAATGAACAAGAGCTGAAATGCGGGCAGCTCTCCCACTTTATACCAGGGTAGGCTAAACTCTGCCGGTTAAGTGGGTGGGCTCTGGATTCAAAAGGCAGGAGTTCAGATGGTCTTGGGAAACTGCCTTCATTTCTCTGGGCCTCAGCTCTCCCGTCCATCAAATGGGGATGGTGATGGTATTTACTTCACAGGGTAATGATGAAGATTAAGTGAGATGACGCTGACCAAGTGCCTAGCAGAGTGCCCGGCTCTCAGGAGGCCCTTGGCATAAACCAGTATGATTTGCCTGGCCTGAAGACGGGCAGCTCAGGGTACACCATTCTGCACAATTTGAGAAGCGTCCTCCCTTGGACAACAGACCGCAATGGCAGATGTAGACACGCAGATATGCAGACCTCTGAGTCTGCAGATGAGAGCAGGACAGCAGAGGCAAGTGTACCCTGAAGACACACCGGACCCAGTCCGGGGACAAGACGGCCCCAGGCATCATCTCTGCCGCCCCCCGCCCCCCGAGGAAGCAGGGCAGCCCGGCCCCGCCTACCTTGGTACTGGGCACTGAAGCCGCGCTGCCGGTGGTTGCCGTCCGACGTGAAGTGCAGCCGTAGCCAGTTTTTGCTGCTGATGACGGGGGCCGGGAGGCTGGCTCCGGTGAACCTGTGGGGACAGGAAGACGGGGTCAGGGACCACAGCTGCCTGAGACCGGGCACCCGGGAGTCTCCCCACTGCCCATGCGTGCTGGGGCCTCCTCCCAGACCTGGCAGAAGGGAAGGCCGTGCTGGCCCGGCCGCCCACCAGTAGCCTGCAGCCTGGGCTGCTGGAGCTGGTTCCCCCAGGGGCTCTTCCCACTGCTGAGTTGCTGAGAGGAGGGGGCGATCCTTCAGGCCTGGAACAGAGGCCTATTTCTCCACCTTCAGCAGAGGTCTAGCTGCCCAGGAGAGAGGTCCAGCCCCCCCAGCAGAGGCCCGTCACCCCAGCAGATGTCCACATACCCACCCCCAGCAGAGATCCAGATTCCCCGGAAAGGTCCAGCCCAAGCAGAGGACCAGCCCAGCTCTCCGGCAGAGGTTCAGCCCCCGACTCCCGGGCAGAGGTTCAGCTACCCCGAGCCAGCCCCTCAGGGCCGCGAAGGAGTCAGGAGAAAGGGCTCAGGCAGCCACTACAGGCAGCACAGCCCTTCCCAGGTGTGAGAGCCTGTTTTGGGGTCACTAACTAGGCGCTGGGTCTTCTCTGGCTCCTGCCCCTGTCTCTGCTCCTCCACAGGAGGCCAGCCCCTACTGCTGGGCCACCTCTCTGCCCTTAGATTAGCCTTGTCTGCTTTCAGCCAGTCTGGCTCAGTGGCTGGGAAACCCGGATATCCCCGACCGTTGCCAGGCACTGCCCCAGCCTCTCGACCAGCTGTGTCCTGAGCCAGCTTTCAGGTCAATCAGATCTTTCCTCCTAGAGTTGCTCAGAGCTCAAGAACCTTCCATGGCTCCCCGGTGCCCACGCAAGACTGGCTTTCCAAACTTTCCGCACTGTCCCCTGCTTGAACGGGCCTCCGCTCAGTGCTGGCCCCTCCGCCACACCCAGGCGAAGCCCCGGATGCCCCTCGTCACTCTGCTCACTGTCCTGCACCCCAGGAGCCCTTCGCCCTTCTCTCCTCAACCCCACAGCCTCCAGCGGGCCGATGCCCAGTGTCTCTCCGCTCCTCCTACCTGCGTCTGAATCAGGGACCAAACCTCCTGATGTATCCCCTTTGGCACCATCACTCCCACGCCGCCTGGACACCCTGCTTACATCGAAGCATTCCAAGCTTTCTCCTTTTCTATGCCTTTGCCTTTTCCGCCTGGAATGTACCCGCGCGTAACCCTCTCTCCTGCACCAGCCGTATCACTCGAGACACTTCGGGACGCCCTCAGATACCATGCCCCCAGGAAGGCCTTTCCTATTCTCCTCGGCTCTGAGGCCACACGGACTTGGGTTCAGATCCAGGCTTCACCCCTTCCTACCAGTGTGACCTGGGACCAGTTAGTTGATCTTTCTGAAAATGGAGGAAAAACACTGGCCCGGAGAGTCTGTGGGAATACGTGAGAGGCCTTACGGGCAAAGAACCTAGCCCAGTATCGGACACATATTAGCTCAATAAACATAATTTTCCTTTCCCCTCCTCTGTGATGCCACAGCACGTTATTAAAATTATAATTCATTTATCTAGGTGTGCGTGTCCCTAGGATAATGCCGTAAAGAGGGCAGCGCAGACTGCTGGGTGGGTGGGGGAGGGGAGAAGCTGGGACTCTAGAGGGATCGGCTGTGTTATCTTATGAAAATTACTTAAATTCTCTGTAACTTCATCTGTAAAATGAAGATAATAATCCCTCTCTCAAAGGGCTGCCGGGATTGAATGAGATAATACACAGAAAAGACTTTAGCGCGGTCTCTGGAAAATAGAAAGCCCTTGGTAACTGGCAGCTGGTCTGTTCTTCTCCATCATCTTTATTCTTCATCTCTGTGCTAAGCACCTAACACAATGCTCGATGCAAAGCAGGTGTGTCAGGATTCCAGCAGAAAACAGATGGCTCGGCCATATGAGAATAATTCCAGTTGAATGAATGGCCTCGTCACCACCAGGGATGGGGTGATATCCTGAGACTATTAACAGGGGTCTGGTTTCCACTCACAGGCCTGGAGAGGACATGGTTATCCCCGAAGGAGAGGGTAGCATAGAAAGGGCCACCCTGCAGGACCCAGATCTTCAGTCAGTGGAGACGACAGCCAGTTTGTGAAAATCCCACAAGGAGGGAGAAAGACACACTCTCCTCCCTCCCCTCCCCTCCTCCAATCTACTGCTGATGCTTCTGTTGATGGAGCCCAATTGGAAGCCAGAGGGCAAGGGAGCATATGGATGTAGTCTCACAAGTAAGTCTTCCTAAGCATGGAACAGGGTAGACAAGGGAGGGGCGATGATCTGGAGGGGTGAAAGGAAGAGATCCAGCACGGTGGGTCTCCATAAATGCATATTAGACAAAGGAACTAACCAAGGAGCTTCTCACCCTGCAAAACTGAGTTTTTACTATAATGCAAATGCTGACATACACCAACCTCCAGGAATATCACCCACATTGCTATGGTAAGAGCTATTACAGAAACCAATTACTGTATTTCACCAGACCCCATTTAAGATACTTTATTACAGGCAGAGTCATTTAAGTTTTCTAAGGAGCCACAAACAGTATTGTGGGTTTTTGCTTCCCCAGGCCAAATTCAATTCTATCTCCATGACAAAGCCTGGAGGCTATTTACATAAGGGAAGTAGAACTAGGGAGAAGTTACCTGAATAATTCAGAACCAAAGGCTGTTCACTGCAAAATGGAATGAGGGGAGGATGCTGGCGTCCCAAGAGCAGGAGGAGAGTAATGATCAAGGCTGTAACCGCAAGTCAGAAAGCCGGTATCCTCCAGCCCTGGGATCCGCATTAACCCCCAACGCTACAGGCTGGAGGAGCCCGAAGGGACATCCCCTGCCTCCCATTTCTCCCACACCTTCACCTGCTCCCAGGAATCCTGACGATGATTGTTCATTCCCAAGGCTTAAACTCAGGGCCCTGTGCATCTTTACTCCGCACTACCCCTGCCTCCTTGGACATAAATGCACATTGGAGAGTTTTCTTGGCATCTGTCAGAGAATGGGAGGCTTAAATGTTGGAATCATCACATTCCAACTATCGCATGCCACTGCGATAGTATCATGCCTCACGCGAAACTCTCCAATAAAAAGAACAAACGACCGATGCATACAACGACATGAATGATTCTCAGAAGCATTATGCTGAGTGATAGAAGAGTATATACTGTGTGCATCCCTTTATATGAAACTATGGAAAAGACCCATCTACAGTGAGAGAGAGCACAGGGGCTGCCAACGCTGGGGGTGAGAGGTACAGGTGGGGATTGCCCGGGAAGGAGTACGAGGGAGCCTTCTGGGCTGATGAAAATGTTCTGTATCTTAAATGAGATGGTGATGATATGGCCTATACACATTTGTCAAAGCCCCCAGAACTGTACATTTAAAACGGGTAATTTTAGGGACTTCCCTGGTGGTGCAATGGTTAAGAATCCGCCTGCCAATGCAGGGGACACGGGTTTGAGCCCTGATCTGGGAAGATCCCACATGCCGTGGAACAACTAAGCCCGCGCACCACAACTACTGAGCCTGCGCTCTGGAGCCCGCGTGCCACAACTACTGAAGCCCGCACGCCACAACTACTGAAGCCCGCACGCCTAGAGCCCGAGCTCTGCAACAACAGAAGCCACCGCAATGATAAGCCCGCGTGCCACAATGAAGAGTAGCCCCCGCTCGCCTGTGCGCAGCAGACAAGACCCAACGCAGAAAAAGAAATAAATAAAAAAAATAAATAAAATGGGTAATTTTATTTTATGTAAATTATACCTTAATAGAGTTAATTAAAAACAAATCTTCAGTGGCTCTAATCCTTAGAGTCAAAGACCATACCAGGGTCTACAAGCCTTAAAAAAGCCAGTGTGTCTTCATCTCTCATGTCTCCTCCTCTACTTATGCTTTACGCTCCAGCCACATGGGTCTCCATGCTGTTCAAAACTGGCCAGGGCCGGGCTTCCCTGGGGGCGCAGTGGTTGAGAGTCCGCCTGCCGATGCAGGGGACACGGGTTCGTGCCCCGGTCCGGGAAGATCCCACATGCCGCGGAGCGGCTGGGCCCCTGAGCCATGGCCGCCGAGCCTGCGCGTCCAGAGTCTGTGCTCCGCAACGGGAGAGGCCACAGCAGTGAGAGGCCTGTATACCGCAAAAAAATCCCCAAAAAACTGGCCAGGACCGCTCCTGCCTCGGGGCCTTTGCACTTGACAGTTTCTTTGCCTGCTGGCTGGGTCTTCTCCCAGACTGCTACCTGGTTCACCCTCTCACTTCCTCAAAGGCTTTGGTCAAATGCCACCTTCCCAGTGAAGCCTTCCTGGTCTGACTTTTGCCTGCTTTCCCTCTCTGAGCACGTCACACTTGCAGACAGACAGACACACACATACCCCATTCTCTAGTCAAAGAGAAGACCTATGTGAACTGGAACACACACTGCTTTTTAGTGCTTCTCTGCCTTTGCATGCTCATAATGCCTTTTCCCCTTGCACCACCTGGCTGCACAGAGAGGTTAAGAAACTTGCACAAGGTCACACAGCTATTAAGTGGCAGAAGTGGGATTCAAACCCAAACCATCCCACTCATGCTAGATAGAGCCTCTGTACTCGGGGAAGGCAGTGGAACAGTTTCGGCTGAATTCCATCCTGTTCCTTTACTTTCCCTCCCTCCGCCTCCTCCCAGGATCCTCTTTAATTTTGCTCCCTGTTAGAATCATAATTAAAGAAGAGAAACACAAAGAGAGATTCTCCCCTTCAAATATTTCTGTCCATATTAACTTCACTATGGGGGGTCTGGGGAATTCCAAGTTCACCCAGGAAATTGCTACCGCAGTACAACATAAAATGTATTTAAGCAATTATGCTCGATTCTTTTTTCTTTTTGGTAAATTGACTTCCGTTAAATGGGGCTTCCTTAATGGAATCTGGCTTGGGGAGAATTAAAAAAAAAAATCACTCTCTTTAATGCATGTAGTTGATTATGGAAAAAGTGGCTTTGAGTTCCTCTGCAGAAAGCTCTAAGCTCTGCTTTCAGTAATAGGAGAGCTCAGAGTGGACTGTGTGGATAGCATTTCTTCTTAAGAAGCTTCTCGTACAGTCAGGATGTTGGGGTGCTGAGAGACACGCCCCACAAGACGACAATAGTGATCTGCAAGGAATTGCTTCCTAATCTTAAACTGAGAGGAAGTAATATGAGGAGATCTTGGTTTAAATCTCAGCATCCCTGAAAACGTACATCCTCAGGGGAACTTTCATCCATTCATTTACTCACCAAGCACATACTCTGTACAAGGTACTCTGCCTGCCGGTGGCTACCACGCCCACTGTGGTTCCCTAGATACAACAGTTTCTGCAAAGCCTGTCATCTACAGGGTTCGGCTTCACCGTCTCCTTCTCTGTGCAGCTTCTCGGTCGATAGCCTCTGGTTTCTGTGCTCCCAGAACACCTTCTGTGGGCTTTATCTCTTAACCAAGTTATGTGCACAGCCTGGATCTGATTCAGGCTTGAAGAATCTTCAGGGCCAAGCATAAACCACCACTCCACCCCCGACCCACCCGGCCGGGGAGAAGGTGACATACAGGAGGTGCTGGCCACCCCACTCCCAAGCCCTCTGCCCTTCCCACCTGCTGTCTGCTCTCCCCGCTGGGGAATGGAGAGAACACCATGATGCAACCAGGGGAAGCCTTCTGGAAATGTCTTGGTGGTGGCAGCAAAGGACACCGAGGCCCTTGCTGGAGGCTGACTCCTGTTCCCCCTCCCAAGCTTCCTCTCACCCCTGAAGTGAGCCTTTATTGACTCAGCCCTGACACCCAGTCTCATCACAAATGATTTCCATATCAGTTTTTCTTTAGCCAAACGCCTAGGACTCTTGTTCTATTGAGGAAAACCCTTTTCCCAAGACAAACCTGTGATGTTACATATTTTCCAGGAACTGGGTAAACGTCTGGGGTGAGTGCAAGTCCCTTTTGGCTGTGGGCTGCTGGAGCGCCCCAGCCTCTAGACTTATCTTCGGAAAGAGGCCCTTTGGCTTCCCGAGGTTCTGGTTCCCAGCAGTGCCTGCCCACCCCAGGTACTGAGGCAGTTCTGAGAGGTCTGAGCTACCCTACAAAGATTCAACTCGTGGCTACCTAACTGTATGTGCTGGGGGTTGTTTTCTATGCTCTGAACAAACCAAAGCTTCCCCTCTTCTTCTTCTGGAACCCCTATAATTCGAATGTTGGTGCGTTTAATGTTGTCCCAGAGGTCTCTGAGACTGTCCTCAGTTCTTTTCATTCTTTTCTCTTTATTCTGCTCTGCATTAGTTTATTTCCACTATTTTATCTTCCAGGTCACTTATCCATTCTTCTGCCTCAGTTATTCTGCTATTGATCCCACCTAGAGTATTTTTCATTTCATTTATTGTGTTGTTCATCGTTGCTTGTTTCCTCTTTAGTTCTTCTAGGTCCTTGTTAAATGTTTCTTGCATTTTGTCTATTCTATTTCCAAGATTTTGGATCATGTTTACTATCATTATTCTGAATTCTTTTTCAGGTAGACTGGCTATTTCCTCTTCATTTGTTAGGTCTGGTGGATTTTTATCTTGCTCCTTCATCTGCTGTGTGTTTTTCTGTCTTCTCATTTTGCTTATCTTACTGTGTTTGAGGTCTCCTTTTTGCAGGCTGCAGGTTCGTAGTTCCCGTTGTTTTTGGTGTCTGTCCCCAGTGGCTAAGTTGGTTCAGTGGGTTGTGTAGGATTCCTGGTGGAAGGGACTAGTGCCTGTGTTGTGGTGGATGAGGCTGGATCTTGTCTTTCTGGTGGGCAGGTCCACGTCTGGTGGTGTGTTTTGGGGTGTCTGTGGCCTTATTATGATTTTAGGCAGCCTCTCTGCTAATGGGTGGGGATGTGTTCCTGTCTTGCTAGTTGTTTGGCAAAGGGTGTCCAGCACTGTAGCTTGCTGGTTGTTGAGTGAAGCTGGGTGCTGGTGTTGAGATGGAGATCTCTGGGAGATTTTCGCCATTTGATATTTTGTGGATCTGGGAGGTCTCTTGTGGACCAGTGTCCTGAAGTTGGCTCTCCCACCTCAGAGGCACAGCACTGACTCCTGGCTGCAGCACCAAGAGCCTTTCATCCACATGGCTCAGAATAAAAGGGAGAAAAAGAAGAAAGAAAAGAAAAGAAAAGAAAAGAACAGAAAGAAAGGAAGGAAGGAAGGAAGGAAGGAAGGAAGGAAGGAAGAAAGGAAGAGGATAAAAGAAAATAAAATAAAGTAAGGTAAAATGGCACATATATACAATGGAATATTACTCAGCCATAAAAGGAAATGAAATTGAGCTATTTGTAATGAGGTGGATAGACCTAGAGTCTGTCATACAGAGTGAAGTAAGTCTGAGAGAGAAAGACAAATACCGTATGCTAACACATATATATGGAATTTAAGAAAAAAAAAGTCATGAAGAACCTAGGGGTAAGACAGGAATAAAGACACAGACCTACTAGAGAATGGGCTTGAGGATATGGGGAGGGGGAAGGGTGAGCTGTGACAAAGCGAGAGAGAGGCATGGACATATATACACTACCAGACGTAAGGTAGATAGCTAGTGGGAAGCAGCCGCATAGCACAGGGAGATCAGCTCGGTGCTTTGTGACTGCCTGGAGGGGTGGGATAGGGAGGGTGGGAGGGAGGGAGACGCAAGCGGGAAGAGATATGGGAACATATGTATATGTATAACTGATTCACTTTGTTATAAAGCAGAAACTAACACATCATTGTAAAGCAATTATACTCCAATAAAGATGTAAAAAAAAAAAAGCTTCCCCTCCCCCATCATTCCTGCTCGTCAGCGTTCTCTCTCCCCATGATGTGCGCCCTTCTCCCAGCCACCACACCAAGGCATCATCCTTAACTCCTTCCATTCCTTCGCTCCCATGGCCAACTGTGGCCACATGGTCTTTACCGCACGACCGCATCGTTCCTCACCTGCACCACAGAGACAGCCTTCTGATCTGCCCTCGGCCTCCATCCATCTTCCATACTCTGTGCGGGCATTTGCTCAAGTCATTGCCTTGCTGGAAACCCAGCAGCAAAGGACCACTGGCTCCAGGATAAAGTCTAAGCTTTTTCATGTCTTCCCTGTTCAGTGACACCCACTTTGAGCTCCAGGCCCTTTCATGGCTCCACGCCTTTGCATATGCTATTCCCTCTGCCTGGAATGCCTTTTCCTGCCGCCCGACCTGGCTACCTGGGAAAATATCACTGATTCCACGAACCTAACAAAATGCCTCCTTTCCTCCAGCTGTCCCTCTCCCTGCCTCTGTGGGAGGAGCAGTGCCCTCCACGTGTCCACTCTGCACCTTGGACATGCCCCACTACTGTATTGAGCACAGTAAACTGTAATCGTCTTTTGACCTGACGACCACCTCCCTGACTCGAAGGCGAGCTCCATACACACGGGGACAGAATTTTCTTTGTCTCTGTGTGTCCAGCAACACAGCACAGTGCCTGGCACACAGAACCAATCAGTTCCATAGAGCCGGGCTTGGCAAACCACAGTGTGCTGTCTCTTTTGTCAGTAAAGTTTCACTGGGTCACCACCGTGCTCATTCATTTACATATTGTCTGCTTTCAGGTTACAAAGGCGGAGCTGAGTAGTTGTGACAGTAACTATAACCTGCAAAGCTGAAAATCTTTACCTTCCCCTTTACAGACGCCAAACGTAGAAGCCTTTCCCATGATGCAGTCAGTTGGTAAAAAATAATTTCTAAGTGGGGAATGATAAAAGAATACACTCATAGCTTAAATACTTCATTATAATGTAAAAACACTTGGAGGGACATGTTTTTGTTTTTGGCCAGTCCATGTAACTCAGGAGCCAGGTCTTTCCTTTGACCGCAGGTTTCTTCTCTGCATTGTCTATCTTGCATAAATTCCACCGATAATGCATCGCTCACCATTTCCAATTCTGCCACAGCTCCTCCAGTCAACAGATGATTATGGAGCACCTGCGATGTGCCAAGCATTGTGCTAGGCACTGGGGATGCAGCAGTGGGCAAGACAGACCTGGCCCCCGCCCAGAGGGAAACAGCTCAGTGGCATGCCATTCTCTCACTCACTCACACCTAATATTTAGGAAGCAATTCTTTTCAGAGCATCTCCTTCATGGAACCATGTCAAAGCATTCAATTTAGTTTCCAGACATGCAACTATACTTCCTTTCACACTCATATTTCATCAGTTTATGTGATGTTTAATAAGTCACATAATTATAATACCAAGTATGACTGGTATTGAGAGAGTTGGCAATGAACCCATCTGATTCTCAGAAAGTGCAAGGCTCAGCTGGTGGGAGGACGGAGTGCACAGGCATTGGGGGTGGGGGAAGGAGACAGCCCGCAGGCTGCCAGCGCTGAGTGCCACAGGGCCTCGGGCAGGAGGATCCATCAAGCCTGGGAGCGCCAGCTACTCCAGGGAGCTGCGTGGGGGGAGACGGTTAAAGCACTTTTATGACACATGCTTTGTGAATGAATGAATGAATGAATGAATGAGCGAACATGCAAATGACAGTGTCTTGCTTTCAACAGTGGGGCATCTTTTCTAATGCTATCCCCTTTGAGATCGGAAGAGTGGGAAACAGCCAGTCTTAACATCATACTTGAGAATTTCAGAGGCTTTCCAGGTCTGCTGCCTGGCTCTGCACGAATCCCAGCTCCAGCATTATGGACACATGGTCAGTCAAGGTGTGTTCTGAATGTTTCTGAAGATCAAGAACTCACCTCCCAGCCAAACTCTCCCTGTCCACTTTGACCCACCCCACCCTTCTTCTAGCGACTTCCTTTTCATCCATCCTGTGTCGTCTCACAGCCACTGGATCCCGGAAGCCAGGTGGGCTTCTCCCTGGTACCTCCTTTTCTCTTGCAAAGAGTCCTTACACTTGGTCCATCCCAGTGCTTGTCTCATCACGCATCGCGCAGGGATGTGCTTCCCCACCAAACCGCGAGCTCCCTGAAGACCGGAGCTGTTCCTTTCTTGTTTGGTTCTTCCCTCAGTACCTTGTGAGTGTCTGACACATGGGAAAGGCTCGAGAAATACTGCTCACGGGAAGAAGGAACACTGAAATAAATGAACGGATGAATGAGGTCCTGCGGGAGGAAGCAGAGGGCATACGTGGGGAGAGCAGAGGAAAAGGCAGGTGAGCAGGGAAGCCTGGGGGACAGCGGGGAGGGGCTCGGAGGCCACACGGGGCTCCATCCCGGCCTCCCGTGAAGACGTGCGGCCCCAGCCCCTTGGGCCCTCAGCCCTCACTCTGTTCCCCATGTTCTGGGCGGCTGCTGGCACCTTCTGGGGAAACTCTTCTCAGGGTGACGTGGCCTCAGTGCAGCAACGGTGGAGTCTGATAATCAACGTGGGCAAATGTTCCCTCTGTCCCAGAAGCAACTCAATAAACTCGACAAATTATCATCGTTCTTCCCTGCTCGGCTAATTGAGAGCTCCAGGGAACCCACACAAACTACATCAGGTACATGCTTGTCCTCCAGACGCACTGCTCCCCGGAGGGTGTGTGTCTGAGCCCGGGAGGGCTGGGGGACGGAGCTCCTGGCTGTGTTTGCTGTCGGGATGAGAGTGTTACCACGATGTCCTGGGGCTGTGAGTTGGGGGAAACACAGTGGGAAGGTCTGGGGAGTGGCTTGGGGCGCGTTGGTTCCTTCCACTCCCAGCTCAGCTTCTCAGCGGGCAGGGCTGCTGGGTGAGGGGTGTCCTGCCTCTGTGGAGAGACCGTGCCCATGATGCTAAAGGGAATGGGGTTGGGTCTGGAGATGGGCACTGGCGCTGGGGGCCAAGCTCTGGGCAGGGAGGGGGCTTGTGGTGGCTTCCCCACAGCCTTTCAGGGGATGCCCAACTCTCTCCTCTTCTGTCTCCAGGTCTAACTATCAGGCAGTTCTACTCTTTTCTGAGTGCTAGAAGCCTCTGAAGATCAGTCTCCCTCCCTCGACACACAGCTCTGGGAAGGGGCAGCCTCGTGACACTAGGCCACAGCTGAATGGAGTGGGGCGGCCATGTGACCCAAGCTGGGCCAATCACCTAACGAGACCGTGCACGCACAGTGACTGACAGAAGGCCTCACAGGCCTAGCTCTCCCACGGAAGATTTGGGAAAAGGGTGTCCCAGCATCATCTCTCCCACCTCTGTTCCTGCCCCCCACCCCATCACTCTTATAAGATCCATCCTCCTCCAGGTCCCGCTCCAGTCTGACTGGGACAGAATCTAAGAGCAGTCTGGGTCCCGACCAGCTGCTGGGCCCTCAGCTGGCCGTTCCCTGCCCCCAGCCCGAGTCTCTGTTGCCATAGATTAGACCTGAGATCCAGCCTGCAGACCTGATGGTCCCCATGCCTGAAGATGTCAAAGCCCACCCCCACCAGGCTTCACCCGGGAACAGGGTGCTGGCCTCAGGAGTCTCGTGACCAAGGTGTGCTCACACGCCACCTGGACACTCTTCCCTTACTGGCTCAGGTCTCTGTCTAGGTGGAGACACCACCTGCCTGGTTCATCACCTGTCTTGTTCTCCTACAGAGGCAATAGGCTTAAGAAGGTCAGGGTTAAAGGCCAGGTCTCTAAAATCAGACAGGCCTGTATTTGAATCTGGGCTTGACTGTTATCTAGTTGTGAAATGTGGGCATGTACTACGAATTCTCTGGGCCTCGGTTTCTTCATCTGTGCAATGGGATTCTGTGCTCTTGCACATAACGCATCCAGGCCTGTGCCTGACACGTTAGGTATCTCACAAATGTGAACTATTTTACTCCCTTGCTTAGGTCTGAGAAGAGAGGAGATGGGATCTTATCAGTGCCTTGAACCCTAGCCTCCAGAGAACACAGGGATTAAGGAGACCCCAGACTAGTGTGGCCTCATTTCCCTGGGGAAATAAGGATGCCTGCATCCGCTCTGGTGAGAGCATAGTGCAGGGGTGAAAGGGCAGGGCACCCTGCGGCACCAGCACAGCCAGCACACTGGGCAGCCACCTTCCTTCCCGCCCTCAGGCAGCCCCAGCCTGGCCTCCACGGGCTCGTGCTTACTCAGCCTTGCCCAGTTTCCGACTGTCACTGTAACAAGAATCGGAGAAGGGACCTGCCCCCATTCCAGGGAGGGTGGCAATGTACGCCTTGCAGAGGCCTCTGGGGATTAAATCTGGATAATACTTCTTATCCAGAGGAAATGTTTGCAGATGGCTTATCGAGGAGCCTCCCACGCCAGCCTTTGCCTGCCACTCCATTGCCATTCTGAGTTTGAGCATCCTCAACGTTCCCCCTCCCCCTCCCCCTCCAGGAGGCAGCTAGCCGGCCCTGCCTGACGGTTCAGCAGCTCTGAAGCCCTGGTTGAGGAAGTGAACCTCCCAGGCGGCTGGAGAATGAATGGGTTAAACCGTCTCAGGGATCGGGGTTGCTAAGGTCAGTGAGGAAGCTATCGTACAGTCAGATGGAGCCGGATTCCCATCCTGCCTCCACATCCATGGGCTCTGTGACCTGGGGAGGCTGCTTTCCCTCTCTGAGCCTCTCTCGCCCCAGGGTGCATCTCATAGTGTGACTATGATGATTCAAGGTGCTGCAGGGATGCTCATAAACTCCTGCCGAGGCTTTAAGACACAGCAGCCATCATTCCTGGTCATGTCAGAGCTCCGTGCAGCAAGGGAAACTCGTGGGCAAAGGATCTAACCTTTACTGAATCCAAAGCAGTCTGGGGCAGAGATTAAGCACATGGGCCCTGGAAGGCACCTGCCTAGGTGCAAGTCTTGGCTCTACACTTCCCAGCTGTCTAACTTTGGGCAGGTAACTGGCCTGCTTTGCACCTCGGTCTCCCCACGTATTTAATATGGGTAACAACAGCACGCGCCTCATAGAACTCTAGGAGGTTTACGCGAGATAGTGGGTTTACAAGCTCTGAGCACAGGGCTTGGCACATAGCAAGTGCTCAAGAAGCATTCGCTGTCCTGGAGGGCCCACCACGTGCCAGTGCTGTCTGTACGCTACCTGAACAACACACCAGAGACCCCGCCGTTAGCACGGTGGAGCCAACACAAGCAGAGGGGAGAGGAGAGAGACAGGAAGGAAGACTTGGAAATGGGGGAGGGGAGAGTTCCTGTCTTATATCACTCACCCCCAGCACATCTAAGTTAACGTCTTATATTCGTGGTTTCAAGTGGCGGAAACCCTGATTAAATCGGCGTGGAGTAGAGAAGAAATTACCTGCTGCCACAGTCACGATGCAGCTGCCCGGGGATGACTAAACCCAGGGACTCAGATGCCGCAGGCCCGTCTCTGGGTCCGTCTGTGCTGTGCTCTGTCTCTGGTTCATCCTCGCTACTGCAGATGGTGCCGCTAGAGGCTGGGACTGTGGCCATACTTAGCAGCTCCCTGATTCACTCTCCCAGCTTCACCCCCAGAGAGAAAGCGAAGATCTCTTCCCTTGGGTTCAATTAGGAAAAGCTCGCTGGGAGCCTCTGATTAGTCTAGCTGGGGTTGTGTCCACACCTGGGGCCGAGGGCATGGGCCCCTACTAGAGCTCCATGACTGGTTCTGGGGACAGTTCTCCCAAAGAAGGAATGGGCTCGAAAGAAGGGAGGGGTGCCAGGCAGATAAAAGATGTCCACTGTGGTTGAAAGAGGCAGGGGTTTGGACAGAAAGATCAGGGGCCACTCTTCCTAGTCTGTGGTGTCAGGGAGGGGCTTTGTCAAGGCCCGTGAGGGGTACCCACAGCTGGCTGTGGGGGTTATCTTCTCAGAGGTGGTCTTGCTCTAGCTCTCATCCTCTCCCCCTCTGCCAAAGGTAAACCTGCCAAAGGTAAACACGTATGCCTGGTCCCCCGCATGCTGACCCCATTCTTACACCTGATCATCTGTCCCATTTCCTGTCCACCTGTTCACTAGCCCACTGGGCTAGGTGCTGACCCCGTACTTGGCTTCGGCTAGCCTCTGCCCATGAGCGTGGACCCAGGCTCCGTGTGTACCTGCCGAGGGGTTCAGTGGGCCATCCGGGTCAGTCTACATGCTGAACTCGGGGCATCTTATGACCTGGGGATAACTTCACCAGATGCATCTGGAATCAGGATCAACCCAGATGGGAAAAGTCTCCCCAGAACCCGGTAAGTGTTGAGATTCAGACACCTTCTCTCTTTCCACCTGCTCTCCTCCTGCAGTATTTGGCCTTGTTCCTTGCCAGCTTCCCCTTCTCCTTGGCCCCAAGGGAGTTCCTAGACGCTCAGTAGAGGTTAAACACATAGACTTTGGAGTCAAACCAACCTGAGTTTGAGGCCTGGCTCTGCCACTCATTGCTGTGAAATGAGAACAGAGTTGCAAAGACAGTACAGAAATTTCCTGTATACCCCTCCCCCAGCTTCCCCTAATATTAGCATCTAACATGACCATGGTCCATGTATCAAAACTAAGAAATCAACATTGGTACTGTACCATTAGCTCAATGGAAGACTTTATTCACATTTCCCCAGTTTTTCTGCTAACGTTCCCTAGTTTTTGTTCCAGGATCCAATCCAGCGTTTCTCATCTGCCCTGGACATATTAATCTCTCTCTCTCTAGGCTTCTGGAGGTGATCTACCTAAAGCATTAACATCATTTGTATTAAACTACCATGGTCACATCTGACTAACATTTCTTGGCATGAGGTCCATGCCAAAGAGCCTAACCCTGCTCATGACCATGTCTTCCCCACCGGTCTGGCTTCCAGGAAATTTCAGATGCCTCCTACCACCACCAATCCTGAGACGTATCCATCCCTCCAACACGGCTTACCGATGGCCATTAAAGCAGCAACCGCAATGCTCCAGCAACTCAGCTACTGGTTGAAATGTGTGTGTGTGCGGGAGCACACGTGTGCACATGAGTGATGAGTGAGCGAGTGAATGAACTGAAAGTATAAAAGAGTGAATTAACTGGTAAGCCAGTGAGCGAATCAGTGACTTAATGAGTCAGCGAGAGAGTGAAGTGTGTAAAATTGACTAGGTCGTCCTCCCGACCCCCTCCAGTAATCCATTAAGCGGCGGCATACATTCCTCATCGCTGTTAACACAAGCAGGGGTTAAGAACTGCACAGGAATAGTTACAGACCACCAGTTGGATACCGTGTTCCTTTCTTATTGCTGCTTTCACAAATGACTGCAAATGTAGTGGCTTAAAACAACACAGATTAATTATCTGACAGTTCTGGAGGCCAGAAGTCCCAAATGGGTGTCACTGCGCCAAGGTCAAGGTGTCTGTGGGGCTGTACTCTCTCCGGAGGCTCTAGGGGTGAATCCGTTGGCTTGCCTTTCCTGGCTTCTAGTGGTTACCTTCCTTTCTTGGCCTGTGGTCTCTTTCTGTATCTTCAAAGCCAACCGTGTAGCATCTTCAAATCTCTCTCTGACTCTGACCCTCTGCATCTGTCATCATATCTCCATCTCTAACTCTGAAACTCCTGCCTTTCTCTGATATTGACCCATGTGATTACATCAGCCCCACTCAGACAGTCCAGGATAATCTTCCCAACCCCAAATCTTTAACATAATCATATCTGCGAAGTTCCTTTTGCCATGTAAGGTAACATATTCATGGGCTTTGGGGCCTAGGATGTGGACATCTTCGTGGAGCCATTCTTCTACGTGCCACAGATGCTTTGCTCTGAGGTCAAGTGCAGCACTGATTCCCACCCTAAAGGAGAAAGGGCAGCAGGGGGATGGAGAGAGCATCACGGCGTGTATCACGTGCCCCTGCCATGTACTTCTTCTCCTCATGTTGTTGCTGTTATGGCCTGGGATTTAAAAAATTTCCCCAAATTTGATGCTTGCCCCCAAACTTGAGAAACACTGTGACAGATGATATGCCAGGAGCATATGCTGCTACAATTGAGGATAAAATTTGCCCTAGGATTCCTGGAGAAGGATTAGAAGTGGGGTGCCTCAACCCTGGGTGCACACTCCCATCAGCTGGGGAGATTAAAAAAAACTTATTTTGAAATGAGCATGGAATTGCAAAGACAGTATAGAAATTTCCTGTATACCCCTCCCCTAGCTTCCCTTAATATTAGCATCTTACATAACCATGATCCATGTAGCAAAACTAAGAAACCGCACCGGTACATTAATATTGGCTCGATGGAAGACTTTATCGCATCTCCCCAGGTTTCCCACTAGGGCTCCTTTTTGCTCCAGGATCCAGTCCAGCATTTCTCTTGCATGGGGGCACCATGTCTACAGAGTCTCCTCCAGTCTGTCGGCTTCTCAGGCTTTCCTTGTTTTCTCAAGACCTTGAGACTTTTGTACTGGTCAAGTATTTTGTAGACTGACCTTTAATTCGGGTTGGTCTAATATTTTCTCACGATTAGACCAGGGTTATGGATTTGGGGGAAGAATACCACTGGGTGAGATGCTCTTATTATCGCATCATCGAAGGGGGTGTGTGATATCAGCGGGGCCTATTACTGATAGTCTTTGCTTTGATCCCTTGGTTACAGTGGTATCTGCCCCCTTCCTCCACTATAAGGAGTTGGTGTTACCGCTGCCGAGAAAGAGGCTCTCACCACCTCCAAGGTGTGTGTGGGGGGGTCCATCCCAACCCGCCTAAACAGTGTTTTCCAAATCCACCCATGGATTGTGACCCATTTGCAGGTCATAAGCTCAGACCGTGGGGTGCATTTTAAAGAAAAAAATAAAATAGAGGAGACTATGACAGCATAGAATGGAGAAGAAAAGAGGACGTCACACACATAGTAGGTATAGTTTCGTAAAACTTCTGTTTCTGCAAACTTTATGTGCTCAGAGACCTCATCTTTACAATGGGGATAAAAGTAGCATGCCCTGACTCGCACCCCACACACAGGGCTGTCACGAGGATTAGATGGGCTGATGTGGGTGAAGTGCTTAGAACAGAGGCACACGTTAGGCACTGTATCAATTATTATTATGAAGTGTGCATGTGCATAAATGGGTTACGGTGTAAAATTCGTTTCTTCTTGTAGACTGCAATCCAAAAGTCTGCAAATACTGAACTCACATCTCTAGACCGGGGTGGGCAGGCTTACGAGCCCCAACCCAACGCCTGTGTTTGTGAAGTTTCACTGGTGCACAGCCACTCGTTCGTTTACGTGTTGTCTTTTGAGCTATGATGGCAGAGCCGAGAACTTGCAACAGAAAATGCACGGCCCACAAAGCCTGCACTGTTTACTACCTGGACCTCCAGAGCAGCACCCCTGCCTGCAGGTCATCTCATGGTACAAAGGACATTAGACACTTCTTCCTAAGCCACGTGGCCTTGTCCTGCCACCGCCCGGCAGGCACACCGGCCCCTGCAGGCCCCTCTGGGCCGTGTGACTGCCCAGCGCTCAGGCCTCCAGAAGCTCGATACCCTTCTGCTTTGGATGGATGCCCACACTTGCTTTATTTATCCACCTCCGCTGTGAAACCTCCGCTGTTCACGCTGGAAGGTTAGAAACACAGCACACTGGTCGGGGTCCCAGCAGGAAACAGATGGCCACTCGAATTAGAATAATCTGAGGAGTGTTTAACAAAGAGGCTATTTACAGAGGGATGGGCAAGGTGTTGGAAAGCCACAAGGGAGAGCTGAATCCTCAGAGGCTAGTAAAGGTGGAGCTCTTACCACCCTCAGCAGGGGCGACAAGGAGAGGGAACCTGGAAGGAGAGTCATTTCCAGAGGATGCCTTAAGAGGAGATGGGGCTTTCAGCCTCCCTGGGGCTGGGGAGCCAGTTCCAGGCAATCCCGCGGGGAGGGAGCCAGAGAGTAACTGCCTTGACCTCACCTCCCTCCCTCCCTCCCTGATGTCCTGTTGGGGTCCCCATTGGTCAAACTGAAGTGGAAGCCGGAGAGCATAGGAGCCACTGATGTGGTCCACATGGGTCAGCTTCCCAGGACAGGGAGCATGCTGGGGAAGGATGGAAAGGAGCAAACCTCAGATGCCAGCGCACACAGCATCGATTTAGAAAGTCTGGTGTATTTACTTCTCCCGCAGCTCCACTAGACAAAGGGGTGCCCCGCTTCACCCCGCCAAGTCGGGAATGTGGCCCCAACACCAAAGGACTGTCATAGGTTTCACCTTAACTGTCTTCCCTTCCTAGATCTGCTAGGCTCCGGGTGGCTCTCATGGAGTTAATGTTCCTGGACCTTATCGTCCTAAGAGGGGGCAGAAGGTTGTGAACAGAGGCACAGAGAAGCTGCTGGGCGTTTTGTGAGTCTGAGCTAAAGCTGATTATCACGTCTGGATGTTACGCAAGTTCCTCCTCACAACCCAGCCTTCTAGCCCAGGAAGGAGCTGTGTCTCATTCATCTTGTTAGCCCAGCTCAAGTCCAACAGACAGACGAGCCAACCTCTGGCCACCGTGGGACAAAGAACCCTAGCGGCAAAAAGCTCCCTAGGCTGAGAAGTGTCCCCAGATTAAACTGTTCCCACTGGCCAGACCTCTCTGCCCCCACCGCTGGCCCGGACACCCTGACCTGGCATCTGGTATCTCACGGGCTCCCCAGTCCGGCCACGGAACTACATCATGTCACCGCGAGGGTCTTTCCTGGCCCGTGGAACACTGATTCCACATCACTGATTTCATAGATGAAACATCATAGGCTTACAGGAAGGAAGGGACTGGCTTGGGTAGCCCAGCCGCCTCGTGGCGAGCTGGGACTAGAATTCAGGCTTGGAGACTCTAGTCAATATCCATCTTTCTTTTATGTAAGATGGAAGGTGAAATCGGTTGTGGAGCCTTGGAAATGGCCTTGGCCAAAATTCAAAATGTGGTCTAGCCTCAGGCAAGTTTCAGTGTCAGACTCAGCTCAGCTGCTGAGGCCACGCACCCGGACCCTAGGCCCCCCAGGCAGCTGTTCTGTGCAGGTGGCATGAAGCAGAGGCTCCGGTCCGGCAAATCGGTTCAAATCCAGATCCAACCTGTTAGTGGCTGTTTTACCTGAAACAGGTTAATTTTATGTTAATGAGACTCAGTGTTCCAGTCCTGTAAACCTGGCTCTGTCATCAAGCACTGAGTGGTATCAACTCCACGACCAGGTAAGCAAGGACTTCGCAATGTCCAAAGGTCCATAAATGACACTTTTCTTTTCTTTTCCCTCCAGCTGGAAGACTGACGGAACATTTGCAACTTTTTTCTCAAAAAGCCAGAGGCCGACTCGTTTGAGTGAAGCTGCTAGGGCTCTGTGCTCTAGCCCCAAGAAAGGGGGACCCCCGGGATAAAGGCAGGGGGGCCTCCTGATAGGCCAAGGATTCTGCCTCATTTTCATGTACTCAGGCGTAATTAGTAAAATCTTAAGGTTCTCCTCCCGTCTTCCCTAACCTCCGCCCCACCCCCAATTTCCTCAGAGAAATGAAGAGTTCAGATGTATAGGCCAAGTGCTTGGGTTTTAAATTAGACGACTTTGTCCTGACAGGAACCGAGTCACAGCTGCCACACCTGATTATTTTTAGAGTTACTACTAAACTCTTTGTACAGGATGAGCTGCCACTGTTCAAGGCAAACAGAAAGACTTCACATTTCATCATGACAGCTCTGGAGCCATCCACCTCCTCGTGTTCATTATTTCCAACCTGTCTTTGGAAGGGATGAGGCGGCATCTTGACAATCGTACGGCGGGGATGGCAGACCCCGTGGCTTGTTACTACATCCGAGGGATGGAAAGCTCCCCAACTGAGCAAAGCCCACTGCCTCCAGGAAACCAAGGAGAAACATTCCGGGGGGGCGGGTACCGCTCCAGAGCCTTCTCTGCATGAACCATTATCTTTAACGAGAAGCAAAATGTGATCGCCAAGTAGCCAACCAGTAAGAGCACCTGTATGCAAATGCCACCAGCACTGGCCTGGAGTGGCCAGCTTGTGAGTGATGTCACAATCCCCTCTGACCCAACAATGCCACCACCACTGAAAAGGGGACCCCTGCCTGCAGCTCTTACAGAGAGAAACATTCACCACCAGCAGAGCACCTTCTAATTGCTCCTGGAGTGTGGCAGACAAAAGTCTCTGCCGTCTGAGTTACTAGATGCAGAAAATAAAATGATCTTACGAACATGGGAAGAGAAGTCCAGCTAAGGCCCAAGGCAAATGTCTCTTCTTATATCCACTTTTTGCTGGATTACAGAAACAAGTTCATGGAGCAGAAGCCAAACACCCACCTTGGCTTTAAAGAGTTCTCTAGAAAGTGTTCGGAGAAATGGAGGTCTATCTCAAAGCACGAAAAGGCCAAATATGAAGCCCTGGCTAAGCTCGACAAAGCCCGATACCAGGAGGAGATGATGAATTACCCTGGCAGGAAGAAGAAGAGAAAGCGGGACCCCGGCGCACCCAGACGACCTCCATCGTCCTTCCTACTCTTCTGCCAAGACCACTACGCCCAGCTCAAGTGGGAGAATCCAAACTGGTCAGTAGTGCAGGTGGCAAAGGCCTCGGGGAAGATGTGGTCAGCAATGACAGCCTACGACAAGCAGCCCTATGAACAAAGGGCAGCTTTCCTGAGAGCAAAGTACCAAGAGGAACTGGGCATCTACCGTAAGGCCAGGAAGAAGAGCCTCCAAAGGTCGGCTAAGAACCGGCGCAGACGGTTCAAAGAAACTGTCAGACGCAACTGATGGATCCAATTAGAAATAAAATGCCATTCTCCGGTACTGCCTGTCCCTGGTCTCTTGTGTAGCGTTAGGGGGGCCATTGCTGCCGCTTTGGGCAACAAGTGAGTGGCATGGTGGAGCTGAGATCAGGGTTTGGAAACTGATCCCAGGAGGGGCTGGCTTTGGGACAAGAGTCTGAAGAGTGTGTGGTCCGTACTTACCGGGCTCGGCTTGCGCAGGCAGGGTGGGGTGGGGATCTCCAGGTGTAAAGAAGCTAGGAGTCCTGGGGGTGGGAGCATCCTGGTCCCAAGTGGTTCTCCAGGGTGGAGGACCCTACTCAGAGTGAAGTGAGCAAACGCCAGCCCTGCCACCCTCCTCGCCAGGAGGGCAAAAGGCCTGGAGTCCAGGTCAGGCTCCCAATTCAGGCCCCAGCAGAGGCTGGGAAACGAGTTGAGGTGGGCCTTAGGGGACTCAGTGTCTCCAGGGATTCCAGAACTGGTCCTCCAGCAAGGCTTAGATACTATTAGTGGGTCAGGATGAGACTCCAGTGGTGGTCACTAGGATGAAGCATGGGGCTGATTTTATAAAAAGAGGCATCTGACTCTGCCCCAAGTACTGTAACTTGGAGAGAACCCTTTTCTTGACATTTTGGTGAGCATCTCCCCGGTCATTTTTCTGTGGACGTAAGCACAACACAGAGTGGACATTTGCTGCCTGTATGACCACCGCAGCATCCATTCCTTTTCTCCTGCTCACAGAACACCGACTCCATCCTGACCAAGGCTGGATCAGATGGAATCCCCCTGGCTACAGTGATTGGCTCAGTGACGGTCATGTGACCCAAGTTGGTCCAATCAGAGTAGACCTCAGGACTGGTGTAAGGAATCCTAGGGGAGGATGCGGCCCTGGGGGCTGTTGGCAGCCATCTGCCTCATTCTCAGGCCAAAATGTTAGTCCCTTTGGCATCCCGGACTTTTCATTGAAGATAAGCCCACACGTTTTGGATTTTGTCTAAGATAGTTTGAGTTCGGTTTTCTGTCACTTAAAATGAGTCAAAACTTGTCATTTGATACAAATGGGATTGTTCCATCTACTATGACTGTATTTTTCAGGCAATAATACACTGTGGGCAATGTTTCACACCAATCTAGATTGATATGGAATATTCTGAAATGGCCCTTGACTTCTGATATCAAAGAGACTGGGCCCAAATGCAAAATTTTTGGTCACCACGTTCTGCATGCAAAAGACTTCCTCAATTCCAGCTCTAAACCCCTATTCCCTGAGGGATCTGCATCTCTGTAGCCTGCTGTGGTTTCAAATTTTACTTTTGGAACAAAAATAAAAATATGTAGTTTTGAATAGCCTTTTAGAACTTGGTCAGCCTTTAGGGGGTGAGAGGTAATAGCGTGGAGTGATTTAGAAATTCAGGGTCTGGAACCAAGGCCATTTACGAAGGGCTCCCACGCGCCAGACCCTGTGCTGGGTACCAGGAGGCCCAATGTGGTCTACTGTTAGGTTCCTGCCCTGACGAGAGGGATGGACACGGGCACGAACCACAGTCCTACAAGGCCTGAGGAGAGTGTAGACTGCACAAAGAGCTGGGGGTGGGAGCGAATACCACCTACCAAGGCAACTGCTGAAGTCTTCATGGAGGAAGCAGCTTTACGCTCCTCGGCAACCTTGTACTTATGTTGGCCGGATTCCTGTTCCCCCTCTCCCATTCCCCACAGGTGCTGTTCCAACTTGTCTCTGCTTCCCCTCCAGCCCAACCTCCAATCTCTCAGGAGACACCCTCATTTCCTGCTTCATTGAGAATACAGAGATCATCAAACGAAGCACTGTCGGTTTTCTTCCTTCTCAACGTGTCATCCACAGCCATCTTCCCTCCTGGTCTCACGCCTCATAGCCAGAACCCTCTCACTATCCTCTTCCCCACCAACCTCGGGCCCTTGCTCCTCCTGTAAAGATGCTGACCCTCCAGCCTGTAAGCTTGCTGTCCTGACACAAGTGGTTCTGATCACTGGCAGGACCTTGGGCAAGTAAGTTCTCGTTCCTCTGTCTCAGGTTTCTCATCTGTGCAAAGGGGATGATGCCTGCCCCTCAGGTTGTTTTAGTGATTAAATGATGTAACACACGCAAAAGCATTTGGCACGGTCCTTAGCACATAAAAGGTACTGTGGTTGACCTTCTAGGGCGGCTGTCCTATGATTTCCCCCTCCTGGTGTTCACACCCTGGTACGACCCCCCTCCCATTAAATGTGGGCAGAATCTGTGACTTCCCTTGTTTTTTTCCTTTTTTGGCCGCACCACACGGCATGCGGGATCTTAGTTCCCCGACCAGGGGTCGAACCTGCGCCCCCTGTAGTGGAAGCATGGAGTCTTAACCACTGGACCACCAGGGAAGTTCCCCTGTGACTTGCCTTTAACCAACAGAATAGGGCAGGGGAGATGGGACGTGATTTCCTCTGTGATTACACCATGGTATATAAAACTCTATCTTGCTGGTGGATTTGCTCTATAGAGATTCTTCCTGCTGGCTTGATGAAGTAAGTGGCCAAGCTGGGAAAGCCCACGTGGCAAGGAACTGTGGGGAATCTCTAGGAGTTGAAGGTGCCTCGGACCAAGAGCCAGGAAAAAACCAAAGCTCTCAGTCCTACAGACACAAGAAACTAAGTGCTGCAGCAACCACGTGAGCAGGGAAGTGTATCCTTCCCCAGCTGAGCCTCCACATGAGAACTCAGCCCTGGTTGACACCTTGACTGCAGCCTTGTGAGACCTCAAGTGGTGGACCCAGCTAAGCTGTTACCGGATTCGGACCCAGAGAAATGAGGAGATAATGAACATGTGTTGTTTTAAGCCAACAAGTTTGTGGTAATGGGCTACACAGCAATAGATAACTAATACAGTACTCAATAAATGCCGGCTTCCTTGTCATCTTAAAATAAACCATCTTTAACTTTCTTTCTCCCTCCAGCCTCTACCCCACCTGTTTAATTTCTTTTCCTTTGCTACCAACCTCTGGAAGGTGGCGGATGCCCCCCAGTGCTAATTAGATCCTGACTTGTACTCTGCAGTGGTTCCAGGGAGGCTGTCTTGTTTCCAGCCTGGCTCTTGGTGGGCAGCGGCTGTGTGTTACATGACAGTCCCCTCTGGGAAGAGGGCCCCCACACAGCTGGACCCCAGCCCTCATGCCACTCTTTTCTGGATTCCTCTGTGATTAATTACGTGAATGTGGGTGGCTAAGTCAGAGTTTTGACAACAGTTTGCAGCGCCCCCGCTGAAAACTAACTCTATTAACAGTCCTTTATGAAAAAGCCAACAGGAGGCTGTGAATCTGCTGGCTTCTGATGACTGTAATGTAATGACAGTGAAGGGGGAAGGAGGGGAGGAGGAGAAGTAGGGGGAGCCTGGGTCTAAGATAATGGGCGAGAGGAAAAGCAGGCAGAAAACCTGGTGCGGTACCAGCATTCCACGCAGACCCACTCGGCTGGGCTCAGGGGCCCCTGCCCTGGGGAAGAAGGAGGCTGAGTCTTTGGGCCCATGGCTGTCTTAATGCCTGAATCACTCCACTCTGACCCTTCTCTCCCAGAGCCTTTTCCTGTGTTCATTTATTCAGCAAATATTCATGTCAATCTTAAGCCTGCAACGTACCAGAAACTGTTCTACTACCAGGGAGGCAGCGAGGCCCCTGATCTCTTATAAATAAACAAGTCAACAAATAAACACACCAGGTCATTTTTTGATAGTGTCAAGTGCTCTGAAGAAAATAAACCGGGCTAATGAGATAAACAATGACAAGTGGGGTTGAGGGCGCTTTAAATGGGTGGTCAGGGAAGATGACATTTGGGTTTTGATTTAAAGGACGAGAAGGAGCCAGGCCTTCCAAGGCCTTAGGGAAGAGTTGTTCAAGTAGTAGGACAGCAAGTGCAAAGGTCCTGAGGCAGGAGTGAGCTTGGCATATTACACAGAGGGAGGCTAGAATGACTGGAGGGGTGAGTGAGTGGCTGAGATGCAGTTGGAGAGGACAGGCCTTGGCAAGGAGTTTATTTTGAAACCTAAGGGCTATGGGAGCCAAAGAGGCTTTTCTGCAGGGGATCCATGTGCTTCCATTTCCACTTCTGGTTAATGGTCATTCTAGCGTCTTCAAAGACTACCAAGGCCAATAAGGGGATGCTAGCGCCTCCCAGGTCTGCAAGAGAAAGAGCAAGGCTAGCGAATACCAAATCCATGACCTTCTTCCCTTTTGGAGGGGAGATAATCAGGAAGCTCCACTTGGTCCTCCTGGGAGCAGCTGTAAGCTAAAAGTCAAATGTGGAAGCTGTGAAACGTCTCTCCCTGTGATCTGTTTTCCCAGAGATGGGGGGAAGGACAGGCACGGGTGGCAAAATATTCCAGGAGCGCACTGCTTCCCAGGCCTCAGATTTCCATGTGGAGCAGCTCCCACAGTGGTTCTCAACTTTGAGGCTGCATTAGAAACACCTCAGACCTTATTAAGATACAGAATGCTGGGCCCCACCCCTGGAGTTTGATTCAATTCTTCTGGGAGTTGGGCCTAATTTGCATTAGGATAATAATCTGCATTTCTAAAAGTTCCCAGGTGGTACTGATGCTGCTGGTCCCAGGACCACAGAGGAGTCCTTTCTCCTCGCGCAGCCCTGGCATTTACTCTGAAGAGGAGGCATCACTGATCTGCCTAGTAGGTTGAGAGAGAGGAAGCGCTGGCCTGCTCTTCCCTCCTCCCCCAGCCAATCCCAGCTGCAAAGTGTGCCCAGGTCTGCTCTCCAACCAGTTCATCAGCGATAAAGGTGAAAGGTTCATCCTCATCAGTCTTTCTCTTTCATCTGCCAACTGATTCTGAACTTGACAAAGGAGTATTTATTTGTCTGTTTGTTTATTGATTTGGGGGGGCTTCCCCCAAATCCCAACGGAGGAGTCGATCCCAGTTGCAAACAATCGATTAGCATCTGGGCCACACAGCATCACTGGGATCTTAGAGTTGATTTCAGCCTCCACTAAAGCATGTTTGGGGACAAAAAGGTCCAGTTTCTGGGCCTATAAGACTGAGGACCAGGCCCCTGGCCAGGGTGAGGTCACCAGGGTGAAGTCACAAAGCCCTGGCACCTTTGTGTCTCGTCATGCACCTCTAATCACATGCCCACAAACAATACCTGCCCTCCAGGTGTGCGGGATGATAAACGAAATGTCTGGGACATCCTTGTAAATGAAGTCTGATGTGTCAGAAGTGCCCAGCAGATAGGGGTGCCTGCCCTGGTCTCTAAGGGATGCTTCAAAGGAGGAGAGAACAACACACACAAAGGCAGTTCAAGCAGGAGAAAGAGCCTGGCCAGAGGCCAAAAGGGGGTCATGTGACCCTGCAGACCGGCCTTGACCTCTGGGTGGATCAGCAGTGAGGTACTGAGCGTCCCCCTGCGGCCACCCCCTTGTAACAGTTGCCTTGCAACAGCTCCCCCTACTTGTTGCTCCCTTTCCAGTCCTTTCTCTGCTCCAGCTGGCTGAGCGATATGTGAAGACTCCTCCCCGTCAGCAGTGAAACATTTCAGTGGTTGCCCCTCACTACGGGAGTCTGACACAGGATAATCAGGCCACTGCTGCCTCACGAGTTGCACTGTCGCCCACACTCAGCTTCTGAAATGGCTCCCAGTGAACCAGGCCTTCTGGGATTCACACCCTTGTGTGATTCCTCCCTTTGAGTGTGGGCTGGACCTAATGACTTCCTTCTAATGCACAGAATAGGGCCGAAGTGACAGGATGTCTCTGCTTCGGAAGGGACTAGGCTACGAAAGTCTCTCTCTTGCTCTGTCTCTTTCTCGCTTTTGCTCAGAGCAAACCGACATGTTGAAAGCCACCCTGTAGAGAGGCCCACATGGCAAGGAATTGAGGGTGGCTTCTGGTCAATGCCCAGCAAGGAACTGAGGCCCTCAAACAGCTGGCAAGGATCTGAATCCTGCCAGCAACCGTGAGTAAGCCTGGAAGCAGACACTTTTATTGCAACTTTATGACAGGCCCGGCTAAGCCGTACCTGATTCCTGCCCCGTAGCAACTAAGGTGATAGATGTGGTTTCATGGCACTGAGGTTTGGGATAATTTGTTACAAACTGAAATAGATAATGGATACAGATTTTGGTATCAAGAGGGGAATAGTGCCATGAAAAATATCTAAAAAAGTGAGATGTCTTTGGAACCAGGCTGTGGGTAGAGGCTGGGAGTATTCTGAAGACCTTGTTAGAGAAGCCTGGACTTTGAGGATGTTGCTGGTGAAGGTTCAAAAGGAAGTGAGAACATGTTACTGGAAACTGGAAGAAAGGGATCCTTGTTATGCAGTGGAAGAAAGTTTAGCGACAATGTCGTCTGCAGGGATATGGAAGGCAGGACATGCCCCGAATCAACTTTGTGATCTAGCTAAGGAGGTGTCCAAGCAAAGGGTTGAAGGTACTGGCTGGTTTCTTCTTGCTGCTTATGTGAGAAGAGAGATAAATTGAGGGAAAGGTGGTTGAAAAGGAGCCAGACTTCATAGTTTGGAAAGTTCTCAGCCTCCCAAGACAGCAAAGGATGCTAAAATTAAGAGATGGCTTTGAGCAGTGTTGAGAAAAGGTGGTCTGGAGATAAAGCCGAGGGTGTGACTGTGCAGCCTTTGGCTAAGACCTAGGAAAGATCAAAGGACTGTAGTATTATTCAGCCACATAAAGGCCCTTTAGAGAGATTAGGGTGGGCCTTACAGATCCCCAAGATCAAACAATAGGGCCTCTGGGAAGCATATGAGCATCGTCCCTTGACCTTCTTAGCGGAAGCCCAAGGTAGAGAAGTTTAGTTCAAAGAAATCTGTGGTTGTGGCTTTTGTGTAAGAGAGCGGCTCTCGATGAAATTTACAGAAGACCCACAAAGTTTTGGAGAAAACTATTATCAGAAGAAACACTGTCAGCTTGGACTAAAAAGGACAGAGACAGTACAAAACAAAAAAGGTCACTGGCCTCCCAAAATTCTCAGCAGGAAGCAGGCTGAAGAAAAGTCAGCTTCAAACATGTACTTCCTTTCATGAAGAAAAAAAAAAAGGAAGACTCAGAGGGAGAAACCAAGAACTCAGAAGGTGCAGTTAAATATTCCCAGATTTTAAAACTAATCAAGAAACTTCCAATATATTCCTGGATGGATTTCAGAATTGTTATGGACCAGGGACTTTTTTCTGCCCCACATTGTCCCCCATTTTGAGTAAGAATGTCTAGAGCCATTACCCTGTACCTATCCCACCACTGTATGTCAGGTGAGTGGGGACAGAGAACTTGTCTGTCTAGTTTTGCAGAGCTACCGATCCAGAGTTACAGCACTCTAGGACCTGTACTCAAGGAACTACACCCAAGAGCCTCAACCACACTTGAACTTGATTTAGATGGTGAGATTCTGGACTTTGTGCTGATGCTTTCACGGGATGAGGCTTTTGGGGGCCTTGGGAAGGGGTAACTGTGTGTCGCATGTGGCAAGGACATGAATCATTGGGGGTTGGAGGGCAGCTGGCGGTAGGCAGCTTCAGAAGTGACTAAACGGTCTTTGTCTCCTGGCATTCACACCCTTGTACAGCCCCCTCCCCTGGTGTGTGGGCTGGACCTAGTGACTTCCAACACAGGGAATACAGCAAAAGTGACGGGCTGCCGCTTCTGAGATTAGCTTATAGAAGACTGTGGCTCCTGTCTTCCTCTCTCTCGGAGTCACCCTGACGAAGCCAGAAGCCATGTTGAAAGCTACCCTATGGAAAGGAACGGAGGTAGCTCTGGTCAACAGCACTGAGGAACTCAAAATCCTTCAAGGCACCCTGGGAATAAGCTTGGAGCAAATCCTTTTCCCCAGCTGAGCTTTGAGATGATCACAGCCCTGGAATACTCCTTGATGGCGGCCCTGTGAGAAACTAAGCCTGGAGAAGAACCCAGCTGAGCCACACCCAGATTCCTAACATGCAGACAAGGTGATAAACGTTGCTTCAAACCATAAGTTTTGGGATGATTTGTTAAACAGGAATAGATGCTTAATACACCCACCCTAAGGTCCTGCCCTGCAGTATTTCTCCCAGAAACACTACACTCTCCTCGGGGCCTTTGCACATGCTACTCCAGGGTGAACTCATCCTACCTTTTAGGTCTGGTAAACTTCCGCCTTCAGACAAGACTCAGGTCAAGTGTCCCTTCCTCCAGGAAGCCCTCTTGGACCCTCCCACCCTCTTCTGTGCTCCCATATCACATCACCATCTCATTCATATCACATCTTAACTAGTGTTTGTCTTGACTAGTGAAGGAGGGCAGGTGCCTTGTCTTATTCATCCTGGTACCCTTAAAATCTAACACAATGCTTGACATGCAGTAAAATAATAATAGAAAACTGTTATTTACGTAGCTATGCCATGCCTGGTAGTGTTTGAGGCAATTTACATGTACCGATCTTATTTACTAATAAACTGAATGAGGCAGAAACTTTAAACACCCCCATTTTGCAGATGAGGAACTGAGACTCTAGGCGAGGCGCTTGGTGCTGGAAAATGAGCAATGGAACCTGGAGAGGCTCCTCCCGTCCCGGGCTTGGCAGTGTCAGTTCCCTCCTCTCTCTCGGGAACTCTACACAGGCAGAGTTGGGCCAGGAGGCCCAGACACACACTCTGTGTTTGGCATTTCCGGAGAAATACCTGGATCTTTCCCTTGGCGCCTCCGAGGCAGGGCTTGGCTGTCACCCAGAGAATTTGTTGGGCACCAGAAATCACACCTCCAGCTCTCTGCTCACAGCTGTGCCTCTGGCCCGCAGGCAGGATAAGCGTTTCCCCGCCCTCACACCCTGTCATTACAAACCATGTAAATTCCTCGATACTCATGTTGAAATGAACAGATGCGGCTCTGTATTTTTAATGCATTATCTGCAATTAGCAGCAGTGGGCATGAAAGAGCTCTGCGGTCCCTGGGGCTGCCCCTGGTGGATGCAGCTGCGAGTACATTTGCGCTGAGGAATCCAGCCCGGCTCCTCTGGCCCACGCGGCTCTGGCGAGTGGGTGAGGGAGCGTCCATTTGCACAGCGTCTGCTCTGCCAGGAAGCAGAAGGGGGCCTGCCAACACCTGATGGTCACTCCACTGCCGACCTGGCCCTCCTGCCATCCCCCCCAATGCTGTCTAAACACCCTGAGAGGATGTCCTCCACCCGCATGTCACGGGTGATAAAGGTTTTTTACGGGCTTGGGGTCTGCAGTGTGGAGTAAAGGTCTGTGAGAAAATGCAAAAGGGTGTGCTGTCGTGCCCAGGGCAAACGTAAGGGGGTGTCTGCATGGATTTCAGAGAAGAAGGTGCTGGTTGGTGAGAGGTACCTGTGCACACCAGCTCCGTCCGAAGGAGGAAGATATTTTTGGTAATACATATAATGCTAATAACCAGCATGTATTGGGCACTTACTGTGTTCCAGGACCTGATTTAATGCTCGCCGGGCATCAGCAGAAGGCAGTGTCAATTCCCCCTGCCCCTGCCACCTTCAACCACAGACCACAGCCAAAGACCACCGGGAATCCACCCGTAGTTGAACAAAGGGGACTTTTGGCTCTTTGCCGAGAGAGGGAGAACACACAGCCCTGGGAACTGTGGGGCATCTCAGTAACAGGAGGTTGGAAAGAACTTACTGTAGGAATTAGGTTTGCGTTAGGTGATTTGGGGGAGGTTCAAAGAAGTGGAGCTTTGCTCTGGATTGGATGCTGTCAGGAAGTCAATATACTTCTACCATTGGGTACTTAATAAATTTTATCTAGAAGGTGGGAGGAATGAAGCAAGACTAAAGTTGGAATTGGTAAAGGAGCAGCTGTCACTCATGTTAGCCAAGAGGGAGGAGGATGGTCGGTCACTTTAGTTTTTCCGTAATGTCCTTGTTTGTGTCTGAGTTCAGATGTGGTTACGAAGTAGTCTTGTTTTTGTCTTAATCCATCACGGTCGTGTAGCGCTCACATGCCA
Source organism: Tursiops truncatus (assembly GCF_011762595.2). Lineage (NCBI taxonomy): Eukaryota > Metazoa > Chordata > Mammalia > Artiodactyla > Delphinidae > Tursiops > Tursiops truncatus. The sequence goes on along the minus strand of NC_047034.1, from coordinate 157,118,790 downwards.
AAGTCTAGGTGTGGGGTACAGGCCAGCTCCCAGCACCAGGCCAGTCTCTGGTCCTCAGGGGCTGCTGTTCCCTTTCCCAACAGGCCCTGTTATTGTGCCAGTTTACAGAAAAAAGAAATTGAGGCTCAGAGAGTTGCCAAAGCTAAGAAGTGGTGCTGTGATTCCAGCATCACTGAAACTGTAGTGGGTGCGGAGGGACTCAGGGGACAGGAGGGGAAGGGGTATGACTACGGGAAGCCAGGCTGACCATGAAGGGGACTGGCTACGACGGTGAAATAGAGAGCTGGAGATCTTCACTTTCGAAATCTGTCCCTGCCACTTACTAGCTACCCGGCCCTGGGCCATTTTCTGAACATCTTAGATCCAATTTCTTCTTACGCATAATGGGAATATAAAAGTCTGTTTCCCACAGTTATTGTGAGAAAAAAAAAATGGAAGAGACACAGTGTAAGGCACCTATGCAACACTGGGGGACAGAAGAGTCCCCTCCGAGCACTTCCTGTGTGCCAGCCACTGTTCTGAGTATCTCACATGTACAGACTCATCTAACACAGCCGCCCCGTGAGGCAGGTTCTATTAGAGTCCCTGCTTTGCAGGAGAGAAGATGGAGGTACAGAGAGGTTAAGCAACTTCTCTGAGGTCACACAGCTATCAAGGAGCAGAACTCAGGCATGCTGGCTCCAGCACCCTCACTCTACTCCCTCATGGTAGCTGTTGGATCACAGCCCCTTCCCTTCCCTTGCTGCAAGGACTTCAACCTCAACAAGTCTAGTCACATTTTGATGGTGATTGCGTACTCTGGAACTCCCCTGGTCCCAGACTTTTGCTCATGGAAGGGTCTAAGCTGCTCGCTTGGCTCTGGTTCAGAGAGCACTTGTTTCCTTTTGGAAGGTCAAAACACTCTCGGCATGACAAATACTATAGATTCAGCTCACCGCAGTGGATAGATCAAATAAAACATAGTATTGCCTTATTGGTATTCCTGTGCCTTTCGGTAAGTAGTAAAACCAGAGAGAAAAACACTGAGAAATGAGTAAAAACTAAAAGGGGCCCAGGGCGGGGTCGGAGGGAAAGACTCAGTGCTGCAGCCAAAGCCCTCCCGTGCCACGGCTGATGTGTGGGCAGAAGGCTGCCCGAGAGGAAAGGGGTCAGAAGTGGCCAGTGGGGCCCCTCCCATCCCACAGCAGCAGGCGGCTGTTCAGAGTGGCCTCAGCGCCACAGCCCAAGGCTGAATCAGCTCTCGTTAGTCCTAAGCGGTTGGGCAGGTTTGTAGTTTGTGTCCCCAGTTCTGGAAGACTGGGAGGCAAGGACTCCTGGGCCCAGGGACGCCAGTAATCAAGGTCCTTCCTGCCTCCAACCCCCTCCAGGCCGCGTTCCACCACCACTTGAGGGAGATGAAGTCCTCGAACTCCCATCAACATTCCCTCTGCTGTTTCATGCAATCCCACATCACTGTCATCAACCTTCTTGAGGCTCATCTGTTCTTAATTATATCTCTAAATCCCGAGGCATTACAACTGTGCGAATTGGGGGAATTTAGCTGCTTAGAGGATTCACAGTAATCACAGTAATCTCTGGTATTTACAGAGCTTCCCTTTGTAGACTGTGAAAGCCAGACAGACAACATTGTAGTGGTGAGGGCCCCGTGAAATTGCTCTCAAGTTCTCTTCGCAGAGTGCCAGGCCCTTAGTCGGTCTGATTTTGTTTTGCTCGAGGAGGTAGATGAGAAAAGTAGTTTTCTCCGTTACCTCCTGAGGGAGACCGAGGAGAAGCTGGAACGGTGAAACCCACGTAGAAGATATGCCTTGGATTGCGTGCCCAGCCCAAGCCCTCTGCTCAGGGCTGCCGTGCTGCCCGCTCCTCAGCTCGCCGCGGAAGGGGTGGGCTCCTTCCCGCAGCTACGTCTGTTCCAGTTAAGCACCCCCCTTCTTGGGATCAGCTGATTGGATAAGAAGTTGACACTCGACTAATGAGCTGGGCCAACCAGATCCTCTCTCTTGCTAATTCAAGGCAACAGATGTGGAAACTGGGAGTCAGTCAGTTGGTCCCTAAAGCTAGAAGGTCAGGCAGACTCAGGGATGGGAGTGACCAGCGGGGACTGTGTGTACTGCTTAACAATCAGGGCGAAGGGGAGTAGACTACGACACCTGAGAGAGCTGCTCTCCAGCACTTTCTGTCCCATGTATTTAGTCAGTAAACCCTTTGGATTCCATCCAGGAGCCATCCCCACGAGGCCATTACCGCATGAAGGTGAGGCATTGGAAACAACCTGAAGCTCCTGCATTGCTTTCTGACACTCCATGCCTTCCCTTCAGCTTCAGTGGAAGACGAGGCCAGGTCCCGTTGGTACATGAGATGGGAGCAGCCGGTACCACAGGTGAGTGGGAGCCGCCCATGGCCCATTCCAGAGACCCCTGCTGACCTGTATCAGAAGCCAACATGGGCCTCCCCAGAGTGCTGGGGTGTGAGGCACGGCTGCCCTTGGACTCCACAGCTTGAAGGAAAAGGACTGAGAAGAGTCCCTGCAAAGAAGCCATTGTTATGACACAGCACAGCCATCTGGTCCCCACATTGATCTGACAGCGGCAGCAGGGGTGGAACGCAGCAGACGCGGAGGCCCTGGGAGCACAATGCAATGCAGAGCCCTCATTGATCCGTGTACCTGCCTGAGGACTGGCCAGACTCTCTGTGTTTAAAAGGCACTCACGGAAGGTCAGGGCTGGAAGGGCACCTTAGGGAGCCCCAGGACAGCCCAGCGTTGTCACAAATGGGAAAAACAAGCCCCAAAGACACTACTGAGATGTGACCTTTCCATTTCAATCAAGGGAGTTCAAATAGCATTCGCTGTTTATTGGGCAGTTTTGCGGGAAAAGGGGGGCGGGTATTGTTGTGCTTTGTAGCCCTATGCTGCCCTCCCACAGGGAGAAAAGCAAAGAGAATATATATTTATGTGGAGTCTGTAGGACTGAATCTTAAGTACTTGGCCTAAAAAAAAAAGAAAAAAGAAAAAAAGCACATAGTTACCACCAAGGTAAGCAATGTGTTGTCACTAATTCAGAAGTCCCATTCTCCCCCAGCCCCCACCCCCACCCCGCCACCCTGCTCCATGGGACACAGAGCAGCAAATCACAGATTTATCTCAGCCGGAGGTTCAAATAGAGTATGTGAGACAGTGGCTTCTGTGATGCCCACCTTTACTTAGCCACATATTCTGTTTCAACCTGCCCTGTCCCAGTGCCAGTGAGTCTCTAGCAGAAAATTCATCATGAGGCCCTTGTCCTCGAGTCAAGTGGATTCTGGAAATAGTCTGTTCTCCTCCCGCATACTCCCCACCCCAATCCAAGATGCCATGGGTTCTGTGGGGTTCAGCCCCCAGAGCCCCTGCAGACTCTGTAGTTAACCATACCACTGACTTGTGGCCTGTCCGCCTAACTGGCCTGCTGTAGTCTCTGGTCCCCACTCCTGCTTCCTCATGGGCTAGGAGGCTGGTGAAACCTTCTGGCATTTCTGGGGTTTGGCCCCATTCTCCTGAGTGCTAGGATTTATCCTTCCCTTCTCCATCAGCCCACAAGTGTCCCTGACCTAAAATTCACACAAGCACCTAGGCCATGTGGCTACCCACTCTCTCAGAATTTTCCTTTTCAAAAATATGCAGGCCCACATGAGGGCAGAATTTGCCTTTTTCCCCGGTTGTTAATGTGGACAGTTGGTCTGTTTTCAAGTCCTGCTCTAATCAGCATCATCATAGTTATAAGCATTGGCTTTAGAGTGAAAAGAGTCGGCCCTGAACTCTGTCCACACTACCGACCAAAGGTATGAACTTGGGTGACTAATTCTTCCAACTCCATTCTTCTGAGCCTCATTTTCCTCACCTGTGTAAAGTGGTTGTTAAACCCTATCCCACATTACCGGTACAGAGTAAGTGAGAGCATACATGAAATAATGGATAGAAAGAACATAGCATAATGTGACACATAATACTAACATGTAACATTCACTGAGAGCTTTGATATGCTTTGTCCCATGAGCGGGGCGGGGCAGGTATTGTTGTGCTTTGTAGCCGTGGGCAAAGCGCTTTGCAAACATTAAGTTAGTTAATTTGCACAGTAATCTTGTGAGATCCTATTTTCCCAAATTTTTAAATGAGAGCTTTGTGCCTTGAAAGGTTAAGTAAATTGCCCAAGGTCAACAGTGGGGTAGTGGTCGAGCAAGCACCGATTGTGACCGCGTGGAGACCAAAGATTATGATTTATCTCATTCAGTGTCTTAGTACAATGCCTAATATATAGTAGGCGCTTGAAAAATCTGTGTTGAATTAATGCATGGCTCCCAACGCAGTGCTCCTTCGCATAACTGGGTTGAGAGCTCAGCTTTATCAATTTATTTTTTCTCTCTGTCTTTCTTTTTTTTTTTTTTTGCAACTGGGGACACTAAGCTGTTCATTTGTGTTTTATTTCTGCCAGTATTTGTGTTCTTATCCTTAGTATGGCTATTACTGGATTTTTAATACATTCAAACCTTCTATCTGAATGGATGCATAATTTCCATACCACTTACTCTTAATCAGAGAGTACCCACAGATTCAGCACTTTGGACAGAGCTGGGGTTTTTTAGCTAATGGCTGTTGGTATTGTATTTGCATTTAAAAACTATTTCCAATAAGTGTGCGACCCACATATGAGAAAATACTGCATTCCCCACTCAGTGGTTCTGGCTCTCTCTTCCTTTTCATAGTCTATCAGATGAGAAAAGATTGCCATAAAGATTTTATGAGTCCAAGAGAAACATTACTCAAACAGGATTTATTTCGAAGGCATCATTCTGAAACCATGCCATGTTGTCTAAAAGGGAATCAAAGCTCATATTGGTGAAATTTTTATACTCAAATGAAGTCCAAATGTTGCATAAGATCCTCTTAATGTCTACCAAGTGAGCGACTTCTTCAATTTGGTTCAAATCAGCAGACAATTTATAGAGTATGTATTTTCAGCATCTCTGGGCCCATACTTGAAACCAGTGATAAGAGACAAGAATACGATCTTTGTCCATGTGCACTCACACAAGGAGAAAGGTAATTACGGGTTTGGTACTTTCAGCCCTTCATACTCTGGGACAAAAAATGTCTTTACGATGCCCAGTATATGTCAGGCACTCTGCTGAACACTGCAAGGAAAACAAGGCACATTTTCTACCTTCAAGGACCTACTGTCTGATTGGGGAGATACACATATCCTTAGGCAGCACACTCTGTAGTGAGATAAGGGTTATGCTAGAAATAGGTACAAGAGCTTGTCAGCTGGGAGCTGGTTCTAGAATTGTGTGAGATGTCTATCATCCTTTGTCCAGCTGACAAACTCCTATTCATTCTTCAAGAACCCAAATCAAACATCTTCTCCTCTGAATGCTTTCCTCACTGTCCAAGACAGAATTGGCCTTCCCTCTTTGGGGTTCCCACAAAATCTTGAATAAAGGGAAAGTGGGGGTGACAGACACTAAATAAGTAACTATTAAAAATATCTATGTCTATATCTATATCTATACACACACACACACACATTTCTGCAGGGGTAAAGAGCAGGAAATAATTAACTATCAAGGAAGAGGTAGAGATACTTGAATTGATTCTGGAAAAATGTGGAGAAGGTCATTCCAGATGGAGAATGCAGGAAGGATAAAGGCATGACAGGATGCAGGGTCATGATGTATTTACAGAATGGCAAGTAGCTACAGTGGCTGAAGCAAGGCAAGGGAGTGGTGGGAGGAGCTGGCGGTAGTGGGGAGAAGTGGCAGAAGAGGAAGCTGCTGTTTTAGGATGGGGTCAGATTATGAAAATCCTCTGCTAAGAAGTTTGTTCCTCATCCTGCAGATGGTAGAAACTATCAAAATGTATTTTAACTTTTACTGATTTTTCTGCATCCAGAAAGTAACATATGCTTGTTGTAAAACTTTAAGAGAACACAAAAGAACATTAAAAAATACATTAGCACCCCATTCTGAGCTCATGGTGTTACTACTTTTCTTGTCTTCTTTCTTTAGTGACTATTATATATGGATGTGTGTAAAAATGTTAGTTCATACTATATACACTGTTTCGTATGTTGATTTTTTTCACATAACATCATATTAAGCGTTTTCCAATTTCTTTGAACATTCTTTGAAATTAATTGCTACACGTTTTATCAGCCACATGTACCACAGTTAATGGAACCATTAATGCTGGAAATATACTGTTGCCTTTTCCCCACTATAATAAATATCACTGCAAGGAACATCCTTGTGTATCCATTTTACAAAGACCTCTCACTATTTCCTCAAGATAAAGTCCTAAAAGTGGCATGCATTTTTTTACATTTTAATCATTATGTACTGTCAAACTACCTTCTCAGAAAACGTTCTGCTAATTTATAATACCACCAACTGGGCATGAGGCTCAAAGAGGTTAAATGACTTGCCTAAGATTAAACAGCTGGGGAGTGGAGGGTTGGAAATCAAATGTGGGCACCGGTACCCACAGGGCTACGGCAGAGCTTGGTGAGGAGACGGAGGATGGGGTGGCCAGAGGTAATTGAGTCTGTAGCACTGAAACTGACTTGGGTGAAGATGGATGGTCTAATGAGACAGCTTCAGAAGACAGGCTGTTCAACGGACAACACTTGCAATTTCATACTCTCTGTAAAGCTGCCTATGTCACGACTCTTCCCACTTGAGAGTGTTCAGACCAAAGAGGAATAAAACACATCTCCCTTTCTCTTGACTGTTACTCCTTTGGAGACCCAGGCCTTGGACTGGCATTAGTGCACATGGCACGTGTGAAAACTTGCCTGGTCCTCTGAAGTGTGATTCAAGGAGGATTCCTCCTTCAGGCCTGAACAAGTCTACACTAGGCATACCCTTCGTTAAGCCATAAGGAAATCAGGCACCCATCTCTCTGGGCATACAGCATGTTTTCTCAGTTGTCTCATAACTAAGAAATGACTTGATGAGGGATAAAAGATTCAGGATCCCAGCTCTTTCAGTCCTCGTACCTTGATCTACTAGCTGACTTCTTTCTCCCCTCCCTCTCACTCCTTCCCTGCACAGCCATAAATGCAGTAATATAAGTCTAGGCAGAACATGAGGACCAAACTCGGGAAGTCATCTCATCAGAGTACTGTATCTTAGACACTACAGGCTTGGAAGGGATTCAGAGTTGCACTGAAGCTGAATCCATAAATCCCCCCATGACACCTCCAACTTGTGTTTGTCCAGCACATACTTAACTCCGACAGTCCTCCCGCAGAAAGCTGTTCTCTTCTAACTACTAGATCTCGCACCAAGTCAAGGTTTGACTCTTGCAACTACCCATCGTTTCAGTTTCTGCCAATTAGCTAAACTTTCTTCCCTATGATGGACACTTAACTACCTGAAAATAGGTACCATTTTCCTCTCAGTGTGCTGGAGGTGCTGCAGCAGAAACGTCTAAGGCTTTGGAGTCGTACAGACCTGGCGTTCCGCTTCTGACTCTAGTAAACAGCTGTGCTTCTTAGGGCAAGTTGCTAAACATCTCCAAGTCTCCAGTTATTTCCTGGACCAAAAATAATGATGCACTTACCTCACTGGAGAGTAGTGAGGACTGAGTGAAATGTCAATAGTGCGGCAAGTGGTGGGTGGTTGATAGATGCTGGGTCCCCTCACAATTGTCTCTTTCTAAATCAGTATTTCTCAAAGGTGCTCTCTGACTTGTTGCATCGAGATGGCCTAGGGTGGGTATTTAAAATGTAGATGTCTGGGTCATAGCCCTAATCCACTGAGTCACATTCAGTGGGAGTGGGATCTGGGAACTTCTATCTGTTTAGTTCGGGCAGTATCCATGTGCCGAGAAGTTGGAAGGCCTTAAGACCTTTGGGAAGTCTCCAAAGCTACTCAGGGGTCCACACTCAAGTGCTGGTCTGTCTGATCCCTGAGTGAGACCCCACAGAGGACACTTGCCTCTGAACTGGGAAGCAAGGCCTTGTTTACAGGGAGTCTCACTCTTTTCTCACTCAGAGGCCTTCCCTCTGTATTCTGGGATCTGGAATGTGGAAGGGGGAGGGGATTGGGAAAGGTGCTGCTATGTAGATCAGGGCTTACGCTATTTTGATAATCTTCATATTGCCCAAGGGAGAGGATCAGCCTTCAGAGGGACAGAAGCAGGGCAGGGGCCCAGGGGTCAGCCAAGCAGATTGATATTGAGGGCACACTCCAGGCCAGGCTGGGAGCTGGAGGGCCAACACCGTCGAGCAGTGGATGACAGAACGCCCTGGCCTTTCCCGAACACGCTGCATATCTGTGCAACCAAGTCCAGACCTGCCGTCTGGTGGAGTGGGGCCCCCAGTGAGTCCTCACACTTGGAACAGTTTACGTACTTACCCTCACGTGCCCCCTCGTCATCTCGGCTCCACTCTCTTTCCCTGCTGTGAGTTCTCCTAGGTGTGAGCTCTCTCCTTGTATGCAATTTTGTGCTGACGGCTCCCAAAAGTCTATTTACAACCCCCGCCCCTCCCCCAAACTTCAGAACCTTACATCCATCTACCTTAGATGGCCCGTAGGCATCCAGTGCTTAACATGCCAGCACTCCCTTCACCACCTCTTGCACCCACCTGCCACGCAAACCAAGAGCGGGAGCCACCTCTATTCCTCCTCCTAATTAGTCCCCTGGGTTCACTGGATCACTAACCAAGTGACGATGCTGTATGTGTGGTCTTCCAGTCTCTTAAATCCACCCCTCCATACCGTCTCCACGGTTACCACCTGTGTTTATTCAGGCCTCATCATTTCTCACCTGGGCTACTGCAACAATGGGCAGCTTGTGTCTGAGCCTGGATCTGTCCCTGCATCCGTCCCTCCATCCTGTTCTCCAGCAGCCACCAGAGTGGTCTTTCAAAAAGGCAAAGCTGATCACGTCATTCGCCTGCTCTAAACCTTTCAGTGCCTCCCTACTGTCCCCAGAATAAAATGCAAAGAATCCGGCCTCCCTCTACCTCGTTAGGCTCATCCCCTCTCCGTTTTCCCACATCCTTCAGCTACATTTCCAGGCATGGAACCTGGGAACTCCTCCTCCTTCCAGGGCCCCTCGGCTGACCAGTCTCCCTGAAGACCAGGCTTCTGACTACCTGCCTCTGCCTTTCCCCTACTGTCGCTGCCCCCAATCCACGTCACTATCCAACTCAGCACAGACAGGAGAAATGGGGAGAAAAGAACAGTTATTGTAATTATTATCAAAACCTGTGCGCCCTTGTTACGCAGCACTGCGCACAGTAAGTGCTTTACATTCAATTTCTCATTTTAAGCCTCACAAGATTCCCACGGGACAGAGACAGATGAGGAACCAGAGGCTCAGAGAGGTTAAGTAACTTGCCCAAGGTCATGCAGCAGTACAAGTGGTGCAGATGATTCTTCAGCCCAGGTTGTCTGACTTCTGAGACGTATCAGAAAACGACATCAAAGAACACAACTCGATCTATTTCCAATGGTCTATGCAGAAAAGTCTACCCTGCCCAAACAGAGATCCCTTAAGATATACTATCCTCAAACACCCAAGTGCTTCGCGTGGCTTACGTAAAAGGCAGTGTTACTCTACCACAGGATGATTAGGACAGCAAAGAACTTAAATCCCAGCCACTGCTGGAGAAGATCTGCTTCTGAATTCAGCTTGGTTCAATTCAATCCAATTTAATTCAGTGCGGTTATCAAGTGCCCACCATTCACCCTGTAAGGGCTGGCTATGGAAGGTCCAGAGAGAAAGACAGAGATCCCTCTTGGGAAGTTATAACTAGCCAGGGCATGGCGCACCACGTGAGGAGGCAGGAATTGGGGTGTTGGAACCAGGCAGGCATCTTGTGGTCAGTCCTGCAGCGCTCAGGAGGTCGAGAATTTGCCGGCTTCTTATGCTAGCCCCTGGTCAGTGGCAAGTTTTGTAATTTTGCTAATTATTTCTTATAAAATATGAGTATAGAGAAGATACCACCAGTTTAGTCTAATAGGAAGTCTCAGGTATAAAACATATGAAAGAAACTGGGATTTTCTTTCTTTCATATGAGGGCGGGGGCTCCAGTGACAGAGAACTTAGCTCTACTACTTACTAGCGGAGGCACCTTGGGCAGCCTATGTTAACTTTCTGAGCCTCAGTTTCCTCATCTGTAAAAGGGGAATGAAAGTAATCCTGTCTCATAGGGTTACGGAAAGGGTTAAAAGAGATTATGCATATAAAGTGCTTATTAGCACAGCACCAGGTGCCTGTAAGGAGTGTGAAAAGTGTTAGCCCATTCAATAAACAAACGCACGAGTGGGATGCACATCTCAGGAGTGCTGGCCAGCTGGAAGGGCCCTGGATGAAGAGCTCAGAGTTTGAACTATACTCTGTGGGGTAACAGCAACCACTGAAGGTTTGCAGCAAGGAAATGGCAAGGCCAGATAGGACCACACTGGCCAGAAGAGAGGACAGATGGGAGGGGGAGATACTGGAGACTAGTGGGAGGCTGCCTCAGTGTTCCAGGTGCGAGAGCACCTGAGTGAGGTTGGGATCTTGGTGTTGCAATAAAAGGGACAAACTGGAAAGACATTTAGGAGGTAGAACTGGCAGGACCTGGCAACCAAGAGATGTCAGCAGATGACAGCTGCCCCGCTGCCGAGCAGACTCAACGCCCATGAAAGAGAGGATCCAGTTAGGGACTCAGGGGAGAAGCGATGCCCTCCCCAGAAGCCCCTGGCCACTGTTTCCGTTGGGAACGCTGGCCTTGCTGCTCCTCCTCATCCCCAGGTTCATGAGGCTCGTGAATGGTCCATCCACAGAGTGGGGCACAGTGGGCAGCCCATAGGAAGTTCTTTTACAGAAGAGGTGGTGGGGCTTACAGCGGGGGCCAGCGGCCTGCAGCAGGAAAGGACTGCCCTCTTGGCAGATGGAAAGGGACAGAAGTCATCCTAATTGCAGCCTGTTTTGCAGGGGAAGCCTCCAAAGCTGGTTAGAAAAGAAAAACCTCTCAAAATAGTCCAAAGAAAGGGAAAAGGACTCTCACATGTTTATAGCTACTTTGAGCCAAGCACCACCACCTATTTCTTCTCATTCAACCTTCAGCACGGCTTCAGAAAGGATTAGCTGCCTATTTTACAGATAGGGAAACTGAGGCTCACAGAGCTTTTCCTATAGTGTATACTTGTAACTTACATAATATTGTACATGAACTATACTTCAATAAAAATGTAAATAAATCAAATCAAAACAAAACAAAAAAAGATAGCAAATATAAAAAACATCTAACCCAGTTTGTCAATGGTGGAACTGGATTCAAACCCAGCTCTCTGACTCCACAGCACATTCTCTTTCCTCTACGACATATTTCATAAACTTTAATTTTAAAAGTCCCATTTCTTCAGACATTCACATAAGGCTGTTGGCAGTGCAAAATGATCGAATGCTTTTAGAAAGCAATTTGGCAATGAGAATCAAGAGACTTAAAAAAATATTCATTCTGGGAATTGCTCCTAAAGAAATCATCATAAATTCAGAAGAAGAAAAAAAAAGCTTTACACACTACAACATTCTTCACAGCAATATTTATAACATGAACAATTGGAGACGATCTAAATGTTCACAGAAAGAATGGTTGTGAAGATCCATTTAATGGAATATTTGGGGGTCGAGGGTTTATAATAATAAGGAAAATACCAACATTACAAGTGGAACGTCATCAGGATGCAAAATTACACACAGCATCATCTAGCGATGGTGCCAGAGAGCCAGGCGGGGCTCCATCTTTTGGCACTTCCTCCTCCGATCTCCATCAGCCCCTTCTAAATCACTCTAGATTTTAAAAATTAATAACATTACTCAATATGGAATAATGCATGATTGATCAACCTTATACAAAGTGGGAGTATAATCATCTTTAGAAATTTTGCTGTTTTTGTTGATCTGTAATAAAGAGTTTAGAAAAAATTATGCGTGCCTTTAAGTGTCTCCTATGCAGAAATAGGTTTGGGGCTGCCAAACCTACCATTCTTCTCGAATACAGTTCTGGAGGGATTAGCCATGTAAGAAGCCAGGGCAACAAAAAGCATACATATTGCAAAGGAAGAAGCAAAATCACATTACTTGCAGCTAATATGATTTTCTAACCTAGAAAATCTGAAATAATCAACTTGAAAACTATTAGAGCTAATGCGAGAGTTCAATAAGATGGTTGATTACAAAAGAAATGTACAAAAATCAATGGTTCTCTTATTTACAAGCAATAAACAATTAGAAAATGCAATGGCAAAATGGTACTCTTCACAATAACAATAAAAGCTATAAAACTACCTAGGAATAAACCTAACAAGAAAGTCCCTAGGCCTAAATGATGAAAACTATAAAATTTTATTAAATAATGTAAACGAAGATCTGAAAAATGGGAGACATACCATGGTGCTGTACAGGAATATTCACTATTGTAAAAATGTCAGTTCTTTCCAAATTAACCTGCAAATTCAGTGAAATTCTAACCAAAATCGCAATGGAATTTCTTGCGAGAAATCTGAAAATCTTATTCTAAAATTTACCTGGAAAAGTAAATGCACAAAAATTGCCAATAAAATGTTTTAAAACGAATAGTGAGGGAGAACTTTTCCTACTAGAAAAAAAAATTACTATATAACTATGGTAATTGAAACTATGTGATTCTGGCACATAAGTAGAAAAACAGATAAATGAAATAGAAGAAAAAATCCAGACATAGACCATGGATAGACATGAACTTAGCTTATGATAAAAGGGCCATTTCAACTCAGAAAGGACAGGTTTGGAACAATTCATTATTCATTTGGAACTAAAAGTTAGATCTATATCTCACACCTGGCACAAAATATAATTCTGGCAGATTAAAGAGCTGACTGCAAAATATAAAAGTCTGAGAGTTCTAGAAGAAATAGAGAAAATGTCTGCTATGAGGAAGAATAAAATAAAGCTGAAAGACAAGTTACTTACTGAGGAAAACTTTACAACATATAGGACAAACTGGTGTAGACTGAATGTCTGTGTCCCCCCCAAATTCATATGTTGAAACCTAACCCCCAATGTCATGTTATTTGGAGGTGGGGTCCTTGATAGTTCATAAGTTCATGAGGGTGGAGCCCTCACAACTGGGATCAGTGGTCTTATAAAAGAGGCCGCAGAGAGCTCCCTTGCCCCTTCCGCCACGTGAGGACACGGCAAGGAGATGGCCAACTATGAATCAGGAAGCAAGCGTTTACCAGACAAAGTCTGCTGGCACTTTGATCTTGGACTTCTCAGCCTCCAGAACTGTAAGAAATAAATTTCTGTTTATACGCCACCGGTCTGTGGCATTTTTGTGATAGCAGCCTGAACAGACTAAGGTATAGACATAGTTTTAATATTCAAAATATACAAAGAGCTCCTAAAAATCAATAGGAAAAACACATACTATCCAATAGAAAAATGGATAAAGAATATAAATAGGTAGTTCAGAAAATAAAATAGAAATGACCAAAAACAATTGAAAAGGTGATCAATTACTAATAATTAAAGGAACGGAAATCAAAAGAATGAAGTGTTATTTTTCAACCATCAAGAAGGATAAAAATAACAAAATTTTAATTTGGGAAGGATGTAGGGAAATAGCCAGTCTCATACATGGTTGATGGAAATATTAAGTTGGCACAGCTTTGGGGGGGGTATACTTAGGCAGAAACTAAATTAAAAAGACACACACTTTGACTCAGAAATCCCACTTTAAGGAAGTTATCCTATAAATGCTCCAAGATGTGCACTGAGATATATGCATGAAGGTGTTAACTGTAGCACTGTTTGAAATGATGAAAAATGGTTAATTATTAGCCAATTGTTTAAAAAATAATGAGGTAGATATAGGTACTGACATGGAAAAATATCTAATATGTGCACTTAAGAGAACAGAAACAAGTTGTAGGATAACATGTTTAATTCCCTGTCCCGTGTGTGTGTGTAAATGCATAGAGACAGGTCTACATAGCTACACACCAAATTTGTTAAAACGTTTGCCTCTGGGGAGGAGAGGAGACTTCGGGTAGGGGGTTGACAAACAAGACTCGAATATTTTATTCTGTACCCTTGGGTATGTTTTGCATTTTCCACAATAAGCATGAATTGCTTTGGTAAATAACAAAAAAGGATAGATACATAAACTCCCAGAACACAGATCTTTAAATGCAAAACAAAACAAAGCCATGCCTAGAAAAAAAAAATAGAAGGAAATACATCAACATGTTCATGCAGGGACTTCCCTGGTGGCACAGTGGTTAAGAATCCGCCTGCCAATGCAGGGGAAATGGGTTCAAGCCCTGGTCCAGAAAGATCCCACATGCTGCGGAGCAACTGAGCCCATGTGCCACAACTGCTGAGCCTGTGCTCTAGAGCCCGCGAGCCACAACTACTGAAGCCCGTGCGCCTAGAGCCCATGCTTGGCAACAAGAGAAGCCACCGCAATGAGAAGCCCACACACCACAACGAAGAGTAGCCCCCGCTTGCCACAACTAGAGAAAGCCTGCGCACAGCAATGAAGACCCAACGCAGCCAAAAATAAGTAAGTAAATAAATAAATTTATTTTAAAAAATGTTCATGCATGAGTTTCTTTATTTATCAAATTTTCTCTATTTTCTAACTTTTCTTTAATGACCACGTTTTACGTTTATAATGGAAACAAAAAAAACTAATGGTCTGTATTCTTTTAAAGCTGTTTTCCTTTTGCTGGAAACCAGCAAAATAATTGCGCCTTTACTCTTTTCCACAGAGAGTCGCTGGGTGATTTTGAAGCAGAAAGTGGGGATTTGGAATCTCTGGGCCCCAAGCACAGACTTCAGAGCATTTGTAGGAGGTGAATGACCAAGTGCAGACAGGAATCAGAGAAAATGGGATGGTGAAGGCTTATGTCAATCTCTTAAAAATGATTAATGGAATGTTCCTAGTATAGCAGTAGGTGTGCAATAAGTTGGTGATGCCTTATTATGACTTGAGTGGATCATCACACTAGCCATCCAGCCGCTCCCCACATCAACAGAAACACCTGGGTCACATCTCTGCTTGGTACAACCTGGATGACTGAGCCAGGAAGAACAGGAATTAAAGCAAAGAGAGAATTAAAATTACTTATAAGGAAGGAAGTGGGGTGGAAGGTAGCGCTTACTGAGCATCTACTATGTTCCACTTGTCTCTTGAGCACCATTTTTGACCGTATTACACCCACTTGGCAGAAGGGAACATTGAGAGATTAGTCCCTGCCCAAGGTTGCCCAGTAGAACTCCGTTTATCTGACTCTAAGTCCTGGGCTCTGTCCAGCAGCCTCCCAGCCAGAGGGTGGGAGGGGAGGAAGGATGGGGAAGCAAAGCACGAAGGAGATCTCTCCCACATACTTTAGAAGACTAAATGGGTCATGGATGTGTTTGAACTCTGGGCCCTTTTCCTGCTCTCCAGGCTGAGTTCTGAAACTTCTCATGGTACTTCCAGAAATGATGAAGTGAATGCTGGGGGAGTGTCTAAATAAAGCCCCCACGTGGGCGTCCCTGCTCAACTATGCATGAGCTCTTTGTGACTTCACCCCTGGTGCCTCCAACTTGTGGAATAAGCACGACTTCACTCAAAAAAAAAAAAGTGCAGCCAGGAAAAAGCAAAACTTTCCAAAAATATTTGAATGTTGACAGCAGATTCTCGCATCCCAGTGAATAACTGGTTTGTATAAATGTGTATGTGTATGTGACCTAAATTCACAGGACTTACAATTCTGTGACCCCAAAATAGGTTTCATGTGCCTGATTTTCCAAATGTCGATGGCTAAGTGCCAAGCCAGCAGGCAGCCTAGCCTTTCCCAGGACCCTCGGGTGGTTGACACTGGTCCCTGAAAGGGTCCTCTTACTTGCTGGCTGCAGCCTGCTGGAAGGGCAGGAGATCCAAACACACCCTGATATGGGGTCTCCCCCTCCTCCTGTCCTGGGAGGTCTCCAGCACTGTTGTCTGACAGTGGTGGGGGGTTAGTGTCACAGCAGTGGGGCTACTTGGATAATGGGGTCCTGCTGTCCCCTGTAGCTGCTCACCAGAGCCTCTGTCTCCTCTGCAGATTTCTGTGGATTTGCCCAAGTCTCAGTGGTTTCTCAAGGCTTAAGGGAAGATGCTCCTTCCCCAAGGTCATGCCCAGTGAGCTGGGTCCCACCACAAAACTGCCTAAGCACCAAGTGTTTCAGCTCTTTCAGTTCACCTCTACCAATAACAGCAGGTGCTGTTAGTGTCTGGCCAATAATCCTGGGTCTTTCAGAGTGGGCCAGCTGACTGCCAACTGCCAGCATAGGTACCCCTGTGCCCAAGGGCATCCTTCCCCATCTAAGGCCACTTTGTCCATGTGCACAGTAGGCTGGAAGGACCAGGCACTACTAAACCCCCAGGAGCAGCCCTCATTCAATGACTTTGGGGAATTGGTGTATAAATACCCCAGCTCCCTTGCTCCTTGGGTGGGATAATTCTAAGACCTGGGTTCAGCAGATCTGGGTTTCCCAGAGTATCCTTGTGGGATTATGCCCCAGATCCCTACTGTGATAGCTGGTGTGATCACATACCCCTTATAGGCTGCCGTCCCTTCCCCTATCATGTCCACCTCCTCGACGGGTGTTATCTGCACCTCTCAATAAACTACTTGCCCTTGAGCCTTTGTCTCAGGTCTGCTTTTGGGAAAAACCAAACTGGGTCAATCCCCTGATTCCAGGGGCATAAGAGTCCCAGCATCAGACACAGATGTGCCAAGCAGTGGCCTTCCACTGCTGGGACCGCCATCTTGTTGGGGTGTCCAGGTCATTGACTGGGTCCCCATCTCCTACAGGGCAGGTCTCCTCTTGGGAACTCCCATCTTCTGCAGGGTCCCAAATCCTTTTCTCCCAAAGGCTCCAGGTACTTCTGTGGAGAAGAGGTGCTGCCTTGCTCCCCTCCACCACATCCCGACCTCAACACCTTTGAGCTTCCATTTCCACATCAGAAAAGTGGGAGTATCTGTCCACCTCAGTCAGCAGCTATAAAAATGAATAATAATAACAGCTACTAGTCAGTCGAGTGTTATCTACATGCCAGACATGCTGCTTAGTGCTAATATGAAATTCACAACGGCCCTAGGCAGCATCAGTTATTATTGCTGACAGCCCTATTTTAAAATTAAAGAAATAGAGGCTCAGAGAGGTGAACTCCCTTTCCCAAATCCTGGAGCTGAGGTGTGAATCCATGTCTGACTCTAGGCAAACAGCGTCTCATGAAATGGGTGGCCACAGCACCTGGCAGGAGACACTGTGGGGTCGGGGTGGGCCTATGGGTTTGTGGGTCAGGGATGAGGGTGGTGGAGACAGGCAGGCTGGCCTTACCTGGGGGTATGAGGCACAGTCTGAGTCCAAGGAAGCAGGAGCAAAACTGGTACAGTCTGGGCCCCCAGCAGAATCTGGTAGGGGAGGGGCGGGGATGCATGGCGGGCAAGGCGAAAGAGGCTGGGATCGAGATCTTAAACGGAAGGCGTCTCAGATATGACAAGACTGAGCGGCAGCAGGGCCTGCTCCAGGGGCTGGGGCTGTGGAAGGGAGGCTCAAGGCTGCTGGTTGAGCCTGAGCCTGCCCTCCGGAGAGGCTTGGGGACGTGGTACCGGGATCAGGCTTAGATGGCCTTGGATGAAAGTTGGCTGGGCACACTGGCTGTCCCTCCAGAAAGGCTCAGAGGGGGCTGCTGCATCTCCCCCAGGTTCCCAGACATGGGGTGTGGGCTATTCCCAGCCCCTACAGATCTGTGGGCCCGTGAATGTTGAACAACTTTGCAGCCAGGGCTCTCTGGGTGATGAGACCTTGGGCCTGAGGCTGCAGTGCTCTGCATTCCAGGGCCTGACCCTGGGCAGCCAGCACCCTCTCGGCTGAGGTGCCTGCTGGCACCTTGACCCAGGCCCCGATAAGCTCCTTGCACCGTCCCCAGGGTGGAGTCGGCAGCATCTCCGGCACTCCCCAGAACCCCACAGGCTGCGAGCCATGCGGGCTCCTAAAACCAAGCTGGATTTTCTCTTGTTAAGTCACAGGATAAAGCACTTTACATATTAATCAGGTTAGGAATCTGAGAGCACGTATCAGGGGACTGAAATATGTAGATTTTGATGATGAATTCACGCTCATCAGAAAACCAATGAATCATCTTAACTTCATTATCAGGAATTATCTGATGGGGGAATTGGCAGGGGGGGATAGGGGAACGAGGAGGGGAGTGCCATGGGGGAGAGGATTTCTTGATTCTCAGCCCAGACTGTGTTCTCTTCTAGCAACGCATTTCTACAGCAGGATGGTTTGTTTCCAGGATGTGTGTCCTGAACGGGGCTGCCTCTTGGAGGCCTCAGTGCGGCTCAAGGGCATCACTTAGTGAAGTCAGACCCTGAGGACCCGGGCAAAGCACGTAGACAGACGCAAATAACCCTGAGAGCACGACTACCTTTACAGTTGCTTTAAGATCAACCAGCAAGTCACTCCTGTGACACGATCTCCCTCGGTGACCTGGAGTAAAGCCACCTGCCACCTCTCTGTGCCTCAGTTTCCTCCCCTGGAGAATGAGGATGATGCCTGTTAAGTATCAGAGCTTCCAGGGATGGAACCAAGGGCTGGAACCCCCAAATGCCAGCCCTCTTTAAGGTGTGGGGATCCAGCTGAGAAAAAAACAGACACTGAAAAATAGAAAAGGCACTTGTAATTTTTAAATAGGTGGTCGGGAAGTCCTCACCGAGAATGTGACCTTAGAGGTGACACCTGAAAGCGGTGAGGAAGTGAGGTGACGTCTGGGAGGAAGAGCATTCCAGGTGGAAAGGACAGTATGTGCAAAGGCCCTGCGATAGGAAGAGCATGTCTGGTGTCTAGGGAACAGCAAGGAAGCCAATGTGGCTACCGGAGCGGACAAGAGAGAGAGTAGGAAGAGGTAAGGGCAGAGGGGTCATGGTGGAAGGAGTGGGGTCAGAGGGTGCAGGGACTTTAAAAGGGGGCGTTGAGATCAAGAGAATATTAAGGAAAGGTGAGAAGAGGACACAAAGGATAAAGTGGCTCCTCTATGGGGTAACCTGAGGCACTGGGTGGGGCACAGCAATGAGTCAGGACAGGCAGACGGAGAGGAACATGGTGGGAAGTCTGGCAAACGCTGGTCCAGTGGTAGGGAGCCTGGAAATAGCAAAGGTGGTAGAAATAGGGCTGGATCAGACTTGGAGAGTCTGGATTCCACCCTGGCTCTGGCATGTGCTTGCTGAGCGATGCTGGGACTGTGTCCTTATCCATGGAATGAAGCAGGAGGGCAACAGCATGCTTTCTACAGAACTTTCTGGAAGCCTCAGATTCTCTTATTCCTCCTAGTCTTCTCTTCCCTGGAAAAACAGGCTGTGGCTGCTCTCTTCAACAATGCAAATAAAATATCTGTGGGGGTTACACGGAGCGTGTCCACATCATATGGTCAGGTGGACTTTGGGCATTGGGTCCCAGGCTGGGAGTAAAGCAGGGCGACCACTGAGGTGAAGAGGTGACCCCTCTCCTGTCTGAACTGCTTCCTTTGGGAGCCACAAAGTATCAGCCCCGGTGTACTTTAGAACCACCTGGGGAACTTAACACCCAAGCCCCACCCAGGACAAAAAGAGCTCCATTTCTTCCCGGTGGGGAGAAGGAACAGCTCTTCCCAGGGATCCTCACTGGGCTTTTTTTTTTTTTTTTTTTGCCGTACCCGGGCCTCTCACTGTTGTGGCCTCTCCCATTGCGGAGCACAGGCTCCGGACGCGCAGGCTCAGCGGCCATGGCTCACGGGCCCAGCCGCTCCGCGGCATGTGGGATCTTCCCGGACCAGGGCACAAACCCGCGTCCCCTGCATCGGCAGGCGGACTCTCAACCACTGCGCCACCAGGAAAACCCACTGGACTTCTTTGAGGGAAATACAAAATGGGTTGATTCAGGTTTGAGAAACATGTATTAAGCGCCCTCCATAGGCAGGGTGCCTTCACCTATTCTCATTTAATCCTCCCAGAGCCTTGGAGGAGGGATTTCTCTCCCATTTTGCAGATGAGGAAACCAAGGCTCAGAGAGGTGGACTGGTCCAGGGACTCCTGGCTTGTACATGTGATGAAAGGTCATCCCAGTCAAGAGCTGGTTCTTAGTCTCTTTATTATATTGCACCAATTTACTCCTAACCCTCTCCGTGGCCCTGGGAGATAGATTCAGAGAGGAGACTGAAGTTCAGAGAGGTTAAATGCCTGGCCCAAGGTCGCAGGGACAGAATGCAGCAGAGCCGGCATTTCCTGCCAGCCCGCGAATTGGGTTGCTAAAAAAAACGCTGTTTCTCTTGCAGCCATCCTAACCAAACGTCCCCACTCCCCAAATACCCATCTGGGGCCGTGGTTCTTGCTAAAGGGATATAGTGGGGTCATTACTAGACTCTGAGGAGATAAAGCATTGCAAATTGAATGAGAACATCTATTTTCACATCCTGATGAAGACATAACTGACACTGAAAGAGTGAATTGTTTTAGAGGAAAACACAGCCCCTGGTTTTCTCCTTTTCTTTTTTTAAACTTGGAGTTATGGCTTTAGCAAAATAGAAGCAGCTGACTATCACAGATAAAAATGCCCTTTTGCCTAATTGGATCTTTCATAAGGAATCCTAATTAATTCCCCTGAACAGAGAATTTTTACACTGGTGTTATCTCAGCCCTGGGCTGATGGGCCTGGTTATTTCCAGATACAGAATAATGAATCTTTCCCAGCCGGGCTAGGAGTCGCCAGAGACTTGTCAACTTCCCTGTGAAAGCAATTACTTGCCAAGGCACTGGCATGGGGTGGGGGGTAGAGGGGAGCCGGGGGAGGGGCTGGGGGAGGATAATTACAAGAAGAGGGATTGGGGGGATTAGGGGAGCTTAGAAGGGCATCGTGGGGCAAGGGTTGGGAGAAGATGGGCAACTGTGAAGGAAATCGCTGGTGGAAGGATGGAGGTCACATCAGCATTCGGGATGCCATCCCCAGCTCAGAGCGTGGCCTAGGGGACATTTGCCTTTATGTGAAAAATGTCACCTGATGGAGCTTGACAGATTCAGACAATTATGAGAGCCTAACAGGCAGCACACAGAAGCCAGGAAGCAGGCCTGCCTGCGTCTCCTCTTGGTTGGGGCAATGGCTAGGCTGTCATTGCCCAGGGACCTTTGTGGCATCCGTAAAGACAACATCAAATGAAAAGAGTTATCTGGACAACTCAGGCCACAGACCAGCAATGGGGAGGATATGGCTGGATGACACGGGCCATTTGTCTGCAGTGACAGGGCTCTCCTGCAGGGGAAGGCTGCCGGCAGTCTGTCCTGTGCTCATGGGGTGTCCGCTAGGGAGCTGGTAGCACGCGGCAGTTGAGGCCTCGGTGAGCAGGGAAGCCTGTCCAAAGCTCCTACCAAGTACAGCTCAAAAGACAAGGACTGGGCTTCCCTGGTGGCGCAGTGGTTGAGAGTCCGCCTGCCGATGCAGGGGACACGGGTTCGTGCCCCGGTCCGGGAAGATCCCACATGCCGCCGAGAGGCTGGGCCCGTGAGCCATGGCCACTGAACCTGCGCGTCTGGAGCCTGTGCTCCGCAACGGGAAAGGCCACAGCAGTGAGAGGCCCGCCCGCGTACCGAAAAAAAAAAAGACAAGGACCAAACCAGGGGAAGGAGAGCGAGCTGAGGCTGTAGGCCTGGGGGCATCCTTCCAGGACACCCAGAGTCTCTTCCTGGTTGGAATTCCCACCCCAATCCAGAGGGGCACAAAGACCAAGAGGCTGGAAGGCAAAGGGCCCTGGCTTCAGTCTGTGACTTGCCAGCTCTGTGACCTTGGCCACATGACCTTGCTCAGTCTCAGTTTCTCACAGTTACTTGAACATGCGAAGGAAATAATGAGTGTAGATGCCTGCAACGTAGTTGACACTCTACCAAGAACACTTGTCTTTTCTTCAAACCCTCCCAGTTCCAGAGAAATCACTGTAGGGGGCGGCTCCTGCTGGAGGGGAGTCTGTGGTGCTGCGTTTATACGTGAAAAGCTAGAAAGTCTCTGTGCACAAGCCGCAGGTTCCCAGCGGGCTGCGGGGGAGAAGGGGGACCCGCCACCTGCCTTATAAAACTGGGGCCGCTGAAGTTCAGAAAGCTGAGCACCCGGCGCAGAGGGAGAAGCCAAAGCCATATTGTTCATTCCTGTGTGTCTCTGCGTGCCCTTGAGGGTCCTGCCAAATGGCCCTGGGACCTCAGCTGCCTGGCCCAGAGGGTCATGAAAACCTCCTGCTGTGGCCTCCCGCCGGGGGCCAGCCTGCAGCTGCCACCCTGACCAATCAGCTGCAGAGGCTGAGACCCACAACACCTTGGAATCTCTGAAGGGAGCCTGTGCAGCTGTCTGCTTGGAGCACCTGCTGGGAGGCTCCAGGAGTGGGGGAGAGGGAGGGAGGCCCTTCCAGGTACTTCAGCCATGCAAGGTCAGAGGAAAGACACAAGCAGGATTTAAAGGCTGGGAAGCTGGGCCTGTTCAGTCTTTCTTGCCAAATGTTTCTTGTAACTCTGTGCAAGGCCCCCAGAGCGGAAGTTAACTGAGGTCACGTGGTTTATTGGCAGCAGAGCTGGTATTTGAACCCAACACTGACTCCTAAATCCCTGATCTTTCTCTTGCTCAACTCTGCCTTTCTTGAGGTTCAGGGGTGAGCAGGGAGTCCTGGAGATCTCTCCCAGACTGCTGAAGGGGAGACCCTGATACATGGTCCCTCTCTCAGCCAGGTCTGCAGATCTGGGCTCGGGGACCAGAACTGGAGGTAGAACAGGCTGAGCCCTTGCTACCTCCCGACTTGGGCCACGGACACCTGGAGCTGTGGCATCACGGGGGAAGGGCAACAGGTATCCAAGTAGGAGGATCAAGCGTAATTGGGGACCCAGCACCCAGCTTGGGACTTAGCAGCCCACACGCCCTTTGGCCAAGCATTCTCCAGGCGACCTGCCACAAACATCCTCCAAGGAGGTTTCACATCTCCTTCATGGAGCTGGCAGTATAGAATGCAGGAGGGAAAACTGGGAGAGGGGAGAAGCATTGGGCAGAAGTCACGTTACCCTTACCTTCTCCATGGGAAGCAGCCTGTACGTCTCAATGGCCTGTCTTAGGAACAGAGCAAGACTCCCGTGTAATTCTAGGGAAAACTCAATGCTTAGCTCAAGAGCCAGGGACTTGCTGCAACTGGGACTATCCTGGGACGTGAGGAGAACTGAGCAGGAGATGCAATCCTGGGGGCATCAGCAGTGCACAGTGGATAGGGGCCTCCCTCTGCTGGCTGGGACCCAGGACTGACTCTACAGGCCTGTAGAGGGAGGAAAGAGAGGACCCAAGACTCAAAAAGAGAGACCCCAAAAGCCACTTGAATGATGGGATCAGAGCAGAAAATGCATCAGCGTTCAAGGAGCAGGAGAGACGGGCAGTAGACCAGAATTTAGAGTGGCATGGGCGGCGTCCAACTCCTGTCCCAGCTGCTCACTAGCTGTATGACTGTTGACAGGTGTCTTAACCTCTTGGAGTCTTAGTTTTACCACCTGAAAAATAGGGATGATGGTCCATTCTTTACAAGAGTTTCATAGGGATAGAATGAGATAATGCATGTGAAAGCCTTGGTACACTGCCTGACACCCTGTAGCTCTTAAAGATCATTACACCCCTGAAGGTATATTAAGGCAGGAGGGAGCAGATAATCAGAGACTCGAAAGGGCCAGACAGAGAGCACCAGAGCCTGCTCTAAGGGCAAGGCATTATCCCAAGAGTGGTGTGCACAGAGAATGGCAAGGGAAGAACCCAGATGGAGAGGAGAGCGTGTGGGGAGAGGCTGCGGAGCCTCCGAGGCTCAATGTCTTCTTCTGCAAGATGTGATACCTAACTTGTAGATGCTGATAAGATTCACCGAGACAACATATGTGACGTCATTCAGCACAGGAACCTACTGGCTCATTGAGGCGAACAAGAGATATCTGCCTGCTGACTTATGGTGATATCTGTCCCGTTGCCAAAGACTCTGAGACCAGGTAGGTGGGACAAAGTGCTACCTGCCTTTCTTTCTGGTGGGGTGAGACGGGGATTTGAGGAGGGTGCTGAGATTCTAAGATGTCAGAGGCTCTATTTATTCAACAAACTGTCAGCAAACCTTGATGCCTGCCTGTTGCCAGGATTTTGGCTGAGCACTGAGGATTCAGGGATGCTGGGGCAAGTTCGTGCTCTTCAAGAGTTCATGTTGGGAGAAGGACGCTAGAGAAGAAGTGGCCGGTGCCAGTACAGCAGGAGTCCAGGGCGGGTGGGTGGGGAGGGAAGGCAGAGATGCTATCACGTCTCAGGATTTCACACACAAAGGAGACAGTTTTTCTGTGGGCCTCCACCAGGCAGATAAGAAGGTGAGGCTCGACTTCAAAGCCAGAGAGTTGAGACGTTCTAGTTCAGCATTGTAACCACAGGGCTTATCACAGAACCCAGCACAGAGCAGGCGGGCAAAAACATTTGTTAAATAAATTCATAAAGTTGGTTAGGAGTCAGTGTGCTTTGTTTTAGGTAACAGATGTGCCCGCCTGGCCTTCTGCATAAACCATAACCAAACATGTAAGTCAAACATAACCCAGGAGGGGCTTCCCTGGTGGCGCAGTGGTTAAGAATCCGCCTGCCAATGCAGGGGACACGGGCTCGAGCCCTGGTCCGGGAAGATCCCACATGCTGCGGAGCAACTAAGCCCATGCGCCACAAATACTGAGCCTGCGCTCTATGCTCTGCAACAAGAGAAGCCACCGCAATGAGAAGCCCTCACACTGCAACGAAGAGTAGCCCCCGCTCACCGCAACTAGAGAAAGCCCGCGTGCAGCAATGAAGACCCAACGCAGCCAAAAATAAACAAATAAAATAAATAAATTTATTTAAAATGTATATATATGGAAATTCCCGGGTGTGTGTATATATATATATATATACGTATATATATATATCTGGGGATTTCCATGCCAAGAAATTCGATAACGGAGCCATTCATAAGAAGATGGAGCGTTTCTTAATGGGCAGAAATCCACCCACACCCTATTATTGCCCTGGCAAGAGTTCTGTTTAGGCCCAGCGTGGCCCTCAAACTTTCATCTACTTCAAAACACCTGAGAAAATAGTTACAAATACTGAATTTGGGCTCAATCCTCAGAAATTTTGGAGTTAGTAGTCTGGGGTAGGACTTGGGAATCTGCATTCCCGAACGCCTTCTAGGCAAGTTTTTTGATTCAGGGAGTTGGTTGGTGCATCACAATTTGGGAAACAAGGGGTGCGTTCTAGAGGGTATTTTTTTTTAATCGGGGGTAGAACTGAGAGAGATCAGGAGCTCTGGGGCTCCTGGAAGCTGCTGTGTCTTGCCACCTCTTCTCCCCTGCCCATCACAAGACAGACAGATGTCCCTCTATTTCTGGGGAAGACAGTCAACTCCTGATCAGCCCATTTCCTACTTCATTCTTTGATGTCCTTCGTAACCTCTTTCCCCAAAGCTTCCTACCCTCCACCCGTTTGTGGTCCCCCACTTTAGTGCACATGGGGATCCCATGGGAGCTTTACAAATACTGATGCCCAGCTCCCACTCCTGGGCATTCTTTATTTTTTGCGGTACGCGGGCCTCTCTCTGTTGTGGCCTCTCCCATTGCGGAGCACAGGCTACGGACGCGCAGGCTCAGCGGCCACGGCTCACGGGCCCAGCTGCTCCGCGGCATGTGGGATCTTCCCGGACCGGGGCACAAACCCGTGTCCCCTGCATCGGCAGGCGGACTCTCAACCACTGCGCCACCAGGGAAGCCTCCACCCCCTGGGCATTCTGACTTAGTTAATCTGGGTGTTGGTTCTAACGGGCATCGGGATTGCACTAACTGCTCTAAATCCTATATCCCTGGCTTTCCTCTGGCCCAGAGAGCAACGTCAACGGATCGCTCTGCTTTCTCTGAATCTCCCCCTTGGCCATAGGACCAGTGACCAGAAGAGGAATCTGGAGGAGAAAGATGGAGCCACACGCAAGACATGCAGGACCAGCCTTGGGAGGCTGCAGACTGAGGATAAAAGGGGTCCCCGGCGGTCACCGGGTTCACTCCTGCAGTGGGGAACCTGTTCATCACCCTGATTGCCTTTTTTCCTGTCTCCCTGGGGTTTGTAGGCAGGAGGCAAAGAGCACAAGAAGGACTCCTGGTGCGACAGGTTGCCGGCAAATTGATTCTGCCCCAACCGAGGCAGGCGGAGAGAGCAGTGCTCATCAAACCTCTCTCCTCCTTCCTGCCAGGCCCAGTGTGCTGCGGGTCAGAGGAAGTGAAGGGATAGCTGAAACTGACGTGGCTTCAGAAATTGACATCAGGTGCCAGACAGGCATCTGCTTAACAAACTGGCTAATTTTAACCTCTGTCTCCCAGACCCAAACGCTTTTGAAGGGAAGGAACAAAAAAGAGTGATATTTAGCACATTTCTATTTCTGTGCTCCAGTCTCTCTCTGAGGTGGCAAGTTTGAGCCTAATTGATTTCTTAGTCAAAAGGAAAAAAAAAAAAGACAAAAAGGGAGAACAACAACTGAGAAAACTTAACCTCACTCACGTTGCAATCAAACCTCTTCAGTTCTGCCGACTGCTGAGCTTTTTATTTTTTTAAGACTGGCCAAGTGACTTGCATAATTTAAGATCCTTTCTAGCACTGATCAACCTGCCCTGGCCGAGCAGTTTGCTGATTAATTATTAATCAGACCGAGTTTAGGATGAGTAATCAGCAAGAGTCAGGGCTAATTTGCAAATGTCCCCCAGGAAGGTTATTACTTAAAATACTTGGTGGAGAGGCTCCACGTTAACCTTTGCAATTAGCCCCAGGACACTGTTACTGGTGAGGCGGAAGCAAGTTTCTCCTCCCAACAAGCCGGTCTTGGACACCTACTAAGTGCCAAGCCCCGCCTTTACAGCTTTTCAGGGTTCTGCAGGCAGTGGCGGGGGAAGGGAGGGAACAGAAAAAAGACAAATCCATAAGTAAGCCACAAAACATCAGGGACTGACAAATACCTAAAATAAAACAAGATGTTGTGTTAGTGAGGGATTCCTTTAGGTTGCATGGACAGGGTAAGCCTTTTTGAGGAGGGGAAATTTAAATGGAACTCTGCATTTCAAAACAGCCAGGTCTTTTTTGTGTTTTTTTTTTTGTTGTTGTTATTGTTGTTTGTTTGTTTTTGACCTATGAAGGAAGAGGATCTTAAACCCTGGGAACAGCTAGTGCAGGCCCCAGGAGGGAATCTGCTTAGCCCATCCAAGGGGCAGGAGGGAGGCAAGTGGAGCTGGGGTGCAGTGCGTGGGTGTGGGTGATAGGATGGAAGTCAAAGAGGTGGGCAGTAAACCCACAGTCTTGTAGGATTTTATTCTAAGTATGATGGGAAGGCATTGGCAAGCCTTAAACAGGGGAGACATGATGTGATGTGTAAATGTCAGGCACTCCAGCTGCTTTATGGAGAATGGACTACAGCAGGGGTAGAAGCTGGGAGACAAGGCCCTTGAGCAGCCAGATGCCGGTGGCATAGAATGGGCAGAGCAGCTTCTTCTGGGGAGTAGACAGAGGTGGAGAAGGCTGGGAGAGGAGAGAGTAGGGGGAGAAGGGCATGTCCTATGTCCATGGACAGATGAATGAATAAACAAAATGTGGTATATACAGACCGTGGAATATTATTCAGCCTTAAAAGGGAATGAAATTCTGATACATGCTATCGTGTGGATGAACCTTGAAAACATTATGCTACCACAAAAAGAACAAGTATTGTATGACTTGTAGTCAAATTCATAGAGATAGAAAGTAGAATGGTGGTTACCAGAGGATGGGAGTGGACGGGGAGTTATTGTTTAATGAGTACTGAGCTTCGCTTTGGGAAGGCAAAAAAAGTTCTATAGATGGACAGTGGTGTTGGTTGCACAACAATGTGAATGTACTTAATGACACTGAATTGTACACTTAAACATGATTAAAATGGTCAGTTTTATATTACGCTTATTTTATCACAATTAAAAAAAAAGTCTGTTTCTAAGTGTTCATTTTGAGATCCTGTTGAGATTTTGAGATTCCTGTTCATATATATGGAGCCCAAAAGGTCCCTTAGGGCTGGACATTGAAATTGAGAGCCACTGGCGTATAGATGATTTTGAAAGCCAACCTGTGATTCATTGAGATTACCTGGGAGGGAGGGTAAATGGAGAAGAGGAGGGTCCCAGGGCCCCCTGGGCAGTCCACATGTAAAGGGTGGACAGGGGTTGAACTGTGGAGGAGACAGCAAACGAGACAGAGAAGGAATGGCCATAGACAGCTAGCTACGTGGTTTAAGCCAGCTAGGAGAAAGAACTAGTTTAAGGACAGATGGCCAGTGTTATGTTCCCAAGAAGGCAAGTCAGATGAAGATGGAGGAGTGACACTGGTCACCGGCAATCTTCCCAAGGCTGTAGCTGAATGGGGCTGAGAGGTGGAGGAGTCTGGTATGTGCTGTTTTTGTTTTGACTTCAGATGGTAGATGTTAGAACATGTCTCTATGTTCTTTAATATTAAGCAGTGTTTAAGAGGGAAGAGAAAAATGATGAGTGCAAGAAAGAGAAGATGTCTCTAGCAGGGAATCCTTGGAGAATATGAGAGCTGGAGCGTAAAGGGAGGGGCAGGAGCGAGGGCATCTGTCTACTGAAATGTGAGGTGTGGCAGAGATACTGGCTCACCCACCATTTCATCTGCTATCATGTTTCCAGGCCCCCTTATGGCTAGGCTGGACCATGTGACTACTTTTGGCCAATGAAACATGAGTGGGAGTGATACGTATCATATCTGGGCTGGGGCAGTGAAAAGCCCATGCTGGATTCTCTACTCTCTTTGATGGTGGAGCTATAAGATCCTAGAGCCTGGATACCAGCCTCCCCCCCACCGCCCGCCCCCGCATGACTATGTGGTTTGGAGCCACTCTCATGATAGTTGTGTAGCATGAGCGAGAAATAAAACCTTGTGGTGTTACACCAATGAGCGCTAGGGTTAATGAAGTTCAAAGAAGGAAGTGGCAGGAGACAGGACTGGGGTGGGAGGCAAGGGCTGGATCACGAAGGGCCTATGAAGGGCTGGAATTTTATTCTGTAGACAATGGAAGATGATTGAAAGCTTTTGCCTGGGGCTTAGCATGTCAGATCTGCATTTTAATTAAACCATTCTGGTAGCAGCGGGGAAGATGAATTGGAGAGCGACAAGAAGCTGAGCAATCAGCAAGGAGGCTATTACAACCCACAAAGAAGAAAAGATGATGGGCTGAGCTGGGGGAGTGGTAGGAAAGACGGCAAGATATGCTATAGGAGGTACATTGGGAGAATTTAGCAATTAATTGAATGTGGCTGGTGAGCGAGAGGGATTAGACGGGGATGATTCCCAGAGTTTGGGTGACTTGGTAGAGGGCGGTGCCGTAAACTAAGAAAGGAAACAAACCCTGTGACCATGTTAGTCGTCGATTATGAGTGAAGTTGGGACCTGTCGAGTTGGAGACACTGGGGGGACATCAAGGTGGAGCTGTCCAACAAGAGCTGGCTCCACAGTCTGATGCTCAGTGGGGAGGCCAGGCTAGGGAGCCAGAGTTGAGAGTTGTAAAGAGACAGGTGGTTTAGCTGAAGCCACGGGAACAGATAAGTTTACCCAGGAAGAATGTGTGGAATGGACAGAGCGGGAAGACAAGAGCAGGATCTTGGAGTCACCAAAGAAGACAGAGAAGGAGTGGTCAGAGGGGTCAAGAAGAGTCACAGACAGTAGCTCGAGAAAAAAAAAGAGAAAGGAAAGTTCCAAAGGGAGAAATAACCAACAACGTAAAGGAATGTAGAAGTATCCAGTAAGATGAGACCTAAAGACGATCGATCTTTAGGCGTTGACATCGGAAGTGGTAGTGTTTGGAGTGGGGGTTGGTTCTCTCATGATGATCTTAATAGGAATGGTTTCAGGGCAAGGCTGGGGGTAGAAGGCATGGTGAAGTAGGTGGGAATTATTGGCGACAGAAGAATTAGAGGCAGCCAAGATGGACCACTCTTCCAAGAACGTACATGAGAAGTTCTCAGGGACACTGGAGTTCTACTATTCCGTGAAGCCTCACCGTTTTTTTCAAACCAAGCCTGCCCTCTCCTTTCCCAAATGACGGAATCTGTTGAGCTCAACAGTGACCAGCTGCCATTTTATCAGACTGTCAAATGCTAGTTTTCTCTGTGAATACTGCTTCCCTGGTGAGGCTGTGGGTGTCACACACCAGCCACTGGATGAGGAGAAGCTGGGATTAAAAGAAATATAAGCTCAGGGTTACAACCAGGGAGGTAGGGCGGTCTTAGGAAGCCAGAAGAGACTGTAAGAGCAAGGGACAGGCAAAAGCCAGTGTGAAACATGGGCTAGGTGATGCCAAAAGTGAGTAGAACAAACATTTGTGGCCAGGTGCGAAGAAGAAGACCAGGACTGGGGCCTTGAACGTTGAGAACGAACTAACATCATTCTGGAAGGCAGATCATACCAGAATGACGGGCCTCTGGAAGGGGACAGCTCCTTCCTTCTGACTTAGCGGCACCATCAGGCATCTGGCAGCTCCTCAAGAGAGGGCAGCAAGCGCATCTTGCTGTCTGGTGCCCTTCACGGTCCTGGCACGGGCCGCCACGCAGACGCCGTACTTATTACCAACCTGTTGCATGCAGTCAGACCCACGGGGTACAGGCCAGCTGTCTGACCTCGGCTTCCCACACACAGAACTTGGCTGAATCGCCAGCTCTAGAGGAGCCGACGTGCCGACAGCGAACAGCCCTGGCTCACTTCCTGCCCCTTCCAGCTGCGGCTCGTGTTCTCTTCCTGAGAACAAGTTCTCAGTGATGCAAACAAGGAAGTCACGTTGATACCCTGTGGCATGTGCGGGAGCCCCAGCCTCACTCCCCAGCTCTCCAGGCCTGTTCTGCCAGCAGCACGCTGGGGCACTAATCCCTTCCCACTGCTCGGCTGCGGAGCCAGTAATGCTACTTCCATCTCTGATACGGGAGATGAGATTTTAAAGGGCTGGTTATTTATGGGCTGGCTCCTGATGGAGACAACAGATGCAATTTCATGGGCTCCATGAGAAGAAAACAGCTTCTTGGGCTGGCTTAAAGCATTGTGATGGGGCAGGAAAGGAGAGGGAAGCAAGGGTGTCACAGACCCACAGGAAGGCGGCAGGTTCTGAGTCTTGGCTGGAATAGGCCCATCCCCTTGCCAGCTCAGCTGCATCTCTGAGCATCTCTGCCACCCCGACACCTTGACCCTGCCTTGCTCCTGGCATTCAAACAGTCTGAAACCCCAGAGGACAGGCATAGGCCTACGCCACTTCCCTGTACGAAGTTCAAAGGAAAATAGGGCATTGTGACGATGGGCCTTTACATGTGCAATTCCCTCTGCCTGAAATGCTGATCCTGAGTTCCTCCCATGGTGGCTCCTTCTCAGTAGTCAGGTCTTAATCTTAGATCCTACCCCCTCAGAGAGGCCTCCCCTGACCCCTTTATCTTATTAATGTCTCCATCGCTATTATTCCCCATCCTGTTCACTTCCTTCATGGTGCTTATCACAAGTGTATTTTACATTTAGTTTGTGATTCTTTTATTAATGTCAGTTTCCCCCAAGTAGACCAGAAGTCCCACAAAGACAGGGGCTTTATCTGTCTCCTCCACCATTGTATTCCCAGTGCCAAGCTCAACGTCAGACAATAGAAGGGCTTAAGTAGTTTGTGTGAATGAATTATGATGGAAAAATGATGGCAGTAAAGATGGAGATGGTAAGGCTGACCGAGATGTTGAAGGAGACACTCTTGATGAAGATGATGCTGGTGCTGGTCCTGAAGATGACTTCTCAAGGCCCTGCCAGAGTATTTATTTAAGTACCGAACTTTTCAGCCATAGCTATTGATCGTCCCGTGACCATCTCCACTAGTCTTATCCCAAAGACTGTGTATCAGTAACCAAGGGCACCTGTGTCCCTGTATCTCCTTCCTTGCTATGGCCTTAACTTCTCTCTCTGTGCCCATTTCATGCTGGGGAAGCCAGCGAGCATCACCGTCCCTCAGTACTGCTCCTTCCACTGTGTTCCTCTGGTAAATGATCCCACCACAGTCATCTAGCCAGAAACTTGGGATTCACTCCACACTCCTCCCCTGCCTTCATTCCTCCTTTCCAATGAAGCCCCCAAAGCAGTTGATTCTATATCTGAGGTGTTTTCTGATGTCAGCTCCTCTGCTCCATCCCTTTACAACTGCCATAATTCAAGGCTGGATGATCTCTTGCCTGAGGGGTCACAGAGTTTTATAGCTGGTTTCTGAGGCTTCTAGTTGAACCCAATTAAGATTCAGTGTGATTACGTTACTTCTCTGCTTAAAATACTTCAATAGCTTTCTGCAGTCTGTGGAATCCTCTCCCAGCTTATGAACATGGGGACAAGGTTCTTCATGACCCATGCTCTTCCTGTGCTCATCTCAGGCCTCATATCCTGTCCTTGCTTTCTTGCACCCTGTACCCCCCACTTGCAAAGCTCCAAACACACCAAGGCCTTCCTGCTCCATGCCGGTGGCAAGCTTTTACTCACCCCTCGGTTCAACTCAAAAGTCATCCCCTCTGGGACTCATTTATCTGAGTCCTCCCAGCAGCCCCTCCATCGTGACGGAAGACTGAGACCTTTTTTTAGAGGATGTCCTTTGTTTCCATCTTCCCAGTGACCCTGTATTCCTTTGGTGACCCACCTCTTCTCCACTCCCAGTCAGAGGTGTGGGCAGGAAAGATAGTCATTTGACCTGGGAGTGGCCAATGAGAACATTCTCTAGCTATACTGATATTGAGGGTGGAGCACATGATCCAATCTGGTCCAATCAAAAATCATCTGAGGGCTTTTGTGGAACCATTAGGAAAGACACACTTCCTTTCTGCTAGGATTGCTACACCAGTAGGATGGAGGAAGCTGATGGCAGTCACCTCTGCTACTTCATGGGTAAAGCTTGCCTGAGACTGAAGCCAACCCACGGGAGAACAAAGCTGTGGGAGGGGGAGAAGCAACTGTGGACATCTGCAGTTGTGGATAGCTGCACGCCTTGATCCAGCAGTGCTTGTAGCCAGTCCCTGGACTTTTCAGTTACAGAAGACAACATATTCCCTTTCTAGCTTGAGTCAGCTGGAGGTGGGTTTCTATGTCTTGAACCAAAAGAATCCTAGCTATTACATTTCTTTTTTAGCCCCTATGGGAACTTCTGTATACCTCTTAGAAAAGTACCTAACACATGAGATTGTAAAGCACTTAATTATATGCTGCCTCTTCACCCTGACTGTGAGCTCCAGGGTCCTGTACAGTGCATGGCTATTACTTAAACATTTGTGGAGTAAATAAATAACTCCTTGGGGATGGGACTGTGTCTTTGTCTCCCTAGCACCTAGCAGAGCCTAGTTCATAGAAGGCTGGCAGTAAATGATTACCAAAAATAAACAGGGGAAAAGTAACAAAGAACCAAAATGATCTAAACCAATGGTTTGACAAAGTATATGTGAATGAATAAATAAGTGAGTAGTTATTATTAACAAATCCCCATTGGCATGCTGTTCTCATTCTAATTATATCTGAATCTAATGACTCCTGAATGAAATAGCTAGTTAAAAGTCATTGAGATCAAATGGTTCTAGTTGGCTCAAATTCCATGTGTAAAATGCTTAACAATTAAAACTCAGTCTTTCAAGAGGATAAAATGTTACTAGCAAAATTTTCAAACTGAATGTCTCTAAAGTAGATGGGAGTTTTTTGTATCCCTACCTATAAAAACAAAAGCAAACAAGTGAAGGGAAACAAGGTCAAGAAAACCCCTCAAAGTTGGAATTCAGAGAGTAGGTTGAACCTGCTTTCCAGGGAAGTTCTGTTTTCAAAAACAGCTGAAGTCTACTGGGTGGCCCTGGGGGCAGGACCTGGGAACTCCAGACAGTGGAGTCGACTTTCTTCTATTCTTCTCCAGGTGGAAGGGGCCACCAAGGCTCAGAGGTAGATGTCAGAGCCCCCGGGTGGGAGCACGGTGGAGAAAATCTTCACTAGAGAATCCCTGGGACCACTTCCTAGATCAGGGAAGGGAGCTCTTACATTGGCCAGGAGGCCCAGGCAGCAGTCCTAGAATGATGCCCACCCGCCCCTCATCTCCATCTCCCATATCAAAATGGTACCCACCCTTCAAGGCCCAACTCAACTGCAGGCCCCGCCTGGAGCCCCAGGACAATGTGCTCCTCTGAAGCCCTGCAGTGTGTTCTCCTTCCTTTTCCTACTTTACATGTTTGGTGGAGGCAAGTCTGTCACATAGAGGTCTGTGGGGAGCTTGGCTTGGGGGTGTGGGCACACAGAGAATGGGCAGCAGATCCCAAATGACTGGAGTGAAACAAAGAATGAAAATTGAAGTATATTGAAGGAAGCAAGGAAGAGAGGCTGGGAATCACAGCAGAGACTGACGCACAGAAGATGAGAGAGTGGTCCTGGGGTCTACACAGACATCCCAGGTGTGGGACGGAGCCATACGCATCCCCAACAAACACACGCCGGTGGCTGACACTTCTGCTGGCCCCCAGAAAAGGGTGGCTTCAATTCCGAGTGCAGGTCATGCCCTGCCCGCCCTCCCTGCCACAGGAGGAAATTGCCAAGGGGGTGGGGGCGGACAGCGGAAGGGGAGGAGCGAAGGAGGGAGGAAGGCCCTACAAACTGCATCTTCATCAATCAGAGACAGCGAGCGGGTCCCAGGCAGAGATGTTCCTCCCCTCTCTCTGCAGTGCTCTCCTGGATATCCTTTCCATACACTCTGCCCCTGCTCTCCAAATCTGCAGGCCGCTGAGGGCAGGGGCTGTGCCAGGCTCCGGGGGAGCGCCCCTGCTTCCAGTCCGGCACAGAATAGCCATTGGTAGCCGAATGAGTTGAACCTTCCTCCGCTTTTCTAAAAAGCAGCTAATTGGCCAGCCTGGGGCCGGGTCCAGGCAGAGAAGAGGTGACGCCGCCCGCAATGTGCTCACAGAGTGCAGCTCTGGGAAGACGGTTTCACCCTCCACCTTCTGACCTTTGCAAGGGCATCCTCTAGTCTGACCCAGGGGCTCTCTGCCAGTCTGCCTTACCTGGTTTCCAGGCAATTCCCCTGGGAGCTGGATCAGGCAGCGTGACCAGCCTGTGTGTGCCTTTCTGCCTGGTAAGATGCCACTGGTGGCAGGCTGGGAGATGGCCTCATGGGAGGCTCCGAGTGGCTGGAGATGCCTCTTCTTACCCTTTTCCCCTCAAAGAGTGAGCCCCTGCCTCTTGTCCCCATCCCAGGACTATTATTCCTACTATAAACCAGGCAGCAGTTTGCATGTGTATCCCTTTCCATATGCTTTGTAGGTTGGTAAAATGAGCCCCATTTTTCAGATGTGGAAACTGAGGTTCAGAGAGGTTAGTAAATATCCTGAGATTACACAGCTGTTAAGAAGTGGATCTTGGTTTTGAGCCCAAGTCCATCTGACTCCCGAGCTTGCTATCTCCCCAGTTAGATGCCAAGGTGCAGGCTTGACACCTAATCCTGGAGACGCTGTACAGACCTCACCCCTGTTCTTGGAGGAGTGTCTGGCTTCCTCTCCTTCCTTGTAGCCCAGAGGAAGCGTCTGGTGAGACTCCAACGGAGAGAGTCCAGCATGAGGCAGAGGGAGAAGGGGACAGATTCTGGGTGGACTTTAACTCACTGATTTTCTCCTTGACGGAGAGGCCGGCTCTGTAATGGGCTGACAATTATTTCTCCTCGTTACGATAACACGATCCTGATTCCCTCCAGGGACCCAGAACCCCGGGTTTTAAGAGTCTTCTGCATCCCTCAGCCCCAGCCCTCTGAAAATCCAGGGACCTCATGAGGAACTGGAGCAGCGGTGAGAGTATTTACCTAGAATTGGAGGGGAAGGAATGGGGCTCCCTGAAGGTCATTGCCAAGACTGGGTCAGAGCAGAAGAAAGACCACCACCTACCCCCGAGAAAGATGAGTGACAGAAAATCTGGCCCCTAAATTGAGTTCGGTGAACTAGAACTAGAAGTATGTGCGTGTCAGGGGGTTTGACCTGGTGATGCGTATATGGCGATGACGTGGAGGGGTGTGTGTCCTTTGGCTGTGTCTGTGTGTGTGTGCGTGTGTGTGTGTGTGTGTGTGTGTGTGTGTGTGTGTAGTGGGGGAGTAATACCAAATCTACTATGTGGATTTTAACTCTCAGGCAATTCAAACCCAGCTTTTGCTCCTGGTCAGTCGC
This sequence comes from Tursiops truncatus, assembly GCF_011762595.2. NCBI lineage: Eukaryota > Metazoa > Chordata > Mammalia > Artiodactyla > Delphinidae > Tursiops > Tursiops truncatus. The sequence continues at coordinate 157,082,454 of NC_047034.1, read as the reverse complement.
ACACACAAGAAGGCAATTAACTTTAGGGAGAGTAAGTCTAAGATGCTTGAGACCCTCTCAGCATGTCAGAGTTACAGGGTTCAGTGCTCACCATAGTAACAACCTTTTCCTGCTCAAAACGTGTATGGTGGGATTCCCAGAGGCCAGTGATGGACAAGCACAACAGGAATCAGCAATCCACTGATTGACGCATATACATCACAGGACTTTATAGTTACGGGCAAACGACGCTATTATGTACCCTCCTCCCACCTCGGTCTTTCATTATGTCAGTGCAATTGATTATATCCTGCTGTATTTTTGGCTTTGAATTGTCCTTTGTTTTATGGAATAATGTTCTGAGGAGTTGGCAGGTTTTCTTTTTTTTTCTCTCTAATATCCTTACTTGGCAAAATAAAAAATTATCAACCCTATACTTCCCCGATTGTTTGGAAATTTTACTAGTCCATGAAATCCAAACCAGAGGAAACCCTAATTTAAACTCTCCTATTTATATTCCCCCTTGGGGTAGGAGGACAGTGTGGAACCTGAGTCAGGGACAGTCTATGCCACCACCCTCTTCTGAATCAGCACGAATCTGCTACCCAATAAGGGAGATAGCGGACTTTTTTCTCTCAAAGGTGTCTCTGTTTTTCTCAATAGATAAAGGGATGCCCAGTTGTTCAAATTCATCTTTTCTAAGAAGATCTGCTGTCTTTCTATGCTTGGTGCATAGAGAACAGGCTCAAGAGAACAGCCTAAAATCGTAACGTATGCTGATAAAAGCAGTATACTTATAAACCAGGAGCATCACATTTTCACAGGAATCCTGGGATACATAAAGGAGAGGGGCTGGGGAAAGAGCAGGTTCTTTGCACATACGTCCTGAGCCTCCAACCTGAGCCTCCAAGTTTGCTTATCCGTAGTTGCTATGCAGGTATAAATTAGAACAACAAACGCAACCTGCCTGGCAATGCATCAACCCTGTAAATAATTATAATTTAATCTTAGAGCAAAGAGTTCTGAATGACTCCCTTAACGATTTCCTCTGCTAAATTCCTTCCCCACTGAGTGACTGAATAGGAAAAGGAATAATCTTTCAGATTTGCTTCACTCCAGAAGTTTGGACAACCGTGTAGACCCACACCTGGGGGGCAGAAGCTGTGGGAGACCATTTGGCCCGCAGACAAACAAGTGAGTGGAAGACGCTTTGGGGCTGGAAGAGAGGGAACCGGCAAGGATATTCATCTTCCTATCTGTTTACAGAAGTGAAAACTTGGAAACAATCTATCAAGAGATCTGATTGAGTACATTGTGTCAGTGTCACGAGGGAATGCCACACAGCCGACAATCCTTCACAAACATAGCATGATTCCTGTGTGGGCTGGCTAAGAAGATGGGCTTTCAAGTCCAACTAACCTGGGCTTGAATCTCAGCTCTGCCCCTTACTACCTGTGTGACTTCAAGCAAGTGACATAACCTCTCTGGGCCTCGTTTTCCTCATCTGTAAAAGGAGGAAGATTATGCTACCCACCTCATAGAAGACGAAATGAAATTATAGCTGTAAGAGCTTAGGATTAGCCTGCCAAATATTGATAACAAAAGCTCAATAAATACTGTTTATTTACGAAATAAATACTATTATCACACCTATTATACTTTGGGGACATCTGTCATGACACAAGGAAAAAATTTTCATGATATAATGTTAAGTTAAAAGTACATAACTACTGATATATTTTAAGTTCCTAATTTTGTAATATTAAAATATATATAAGTGGCCAGCTAGCTCGATCTAGGCAAAGCAAAAAGGCCAAAGGGGAATACATCAAAATGTTAATACTTGTTATTCATTTCCTTATACCTTTTAATATTTTCTGTGTTTTCTATAAGGAGCATATGTATTACATTTATGACCAGAAAAATAGGTATTTTACAAAAAGAGTCAGGGGGACAGAAGGTCTTCAGGCTGGGCAGGTCCCTGGGAGTGCAGTTCAGTGAAGAGTCATCTAGAGTTCCACCCCAACTCTGAGCACCAAATATCTAGCCCCTGGCCCTGGACCAGCCTCCACACAGCAATTAGTCATCAGCTCACTGACGTCCCTCTCAACACCCCATCCAGGGTAGCAAATGACCTGAAGTGGCCACGTTCACGCGACGAGCCGATGACACCAAGGTCTCCTGACTCCCAGGTCAGTGTGCCTTCCAGTACACCAGGAAATTTGAGTTTCCCGGTTCCCAAAGCTCTAAGTCCATATTTGGGAGGAGTCTGTTACCACTGTATCCCTCTCAAAGAGTCATACGTGGCTTCTGTTGTGGGTTTGTCTGACTGTCTCACCCTCAAAGGGCCACATGTCCTTCTCAACTGGCGTCTCTACAACATAGCACGAAACCTGGTACAAAAGAGGTATTCGATATCCGCGGACACCTGTTTTCTTCCTCTCCCACCCTTCCTCCCCGTCTCCGCCTGCGTCCCCAGCCCACTGACCACTGTGTCTGCCTTTCCGAGGCGCTATCTGCCCCTGCCTTTTGTAGCTACCACTTTCTGCTTCTCTCAGAGCCCTCGGTGACACCTCCTCTGCCTCCGTCCCAGGCACCGAGCCCTGCTTTCCCCAGCGCCGCGCAGCAACGAAGGCTACAAAGAAGCACACCTAAGTGCTCCTTCTCTTGGCTCCCGACGTGCTGACCCAGGTCCCGGTGGTGCCCTTATCCTGATAACAGAGCCACCAGGAGAATACGAAAACATGTTCTGAACGCCACACCACCACTCTCACAGCTTGTCACCCAAACAGGAAGCTAAACACTCCCAAAGTCGACCTCAGTCTGGGCACGTCTCTGGGAGACCACAAGCAACTAGGGCTGGTGAGCCCTCATCATCCTTCTCTTCCCAAACCTGCCAACACCAGGTCTCCATGGCAGCGGAGTACACATCCCAAAAGCCCCGCTTTGTGGTAAAGCCAGAATGATAGAGAGCAGGCTAGTCCTTCCCGCAGAAATCGCGACACAATGCCTGTCCCATCTCAGAGCCCTGGGGATGGGAAACGCAACCGCCACTCAGGGCTCTATTCCCTTTGTTGGATGCTTCCAGAAATGGAACAGTATTTCAAATCATTTCACTGAGACCCTGTCCATGTCCTGAGACCAGAACACTGTTAGTCTTACTGCAAGTCACTCGACCAAGGCCCATCCTGTAATTCTTCAGCAAGGACGTGCTTCAAATCAGATACGAAAATCACTGTAAAAATTTACCCCAGCTCTAAAAATACATAGTGATTTCTCATTATGATGAGAGGAAGGCTCTTCAGCAGTGGGTGGAGGAAGTGGCAAAGGGGCCTTCAGCTACAGGTCCAGGCGCTGAGGAGACCACATCCCAGTAAGCCACAGCTGCAGGGAACAGGGGAGGGGGCGGACAGGCACGCTTACCAGAGGGAGGAGCCTTCAGTCCCCGTGACTTCCAGAAAGTCGTAACCGTCCTCCAGCTGGAAGTCAATAAAGACCAGGGCGATGGTGTCCCCCAGCTCGGCCAGGATGGTCCAGGTGCAGTCGGCATTGTTGTGGTACTCCGAGGGGAAGTGCGGGCTGGAGATGATGCCGCTCTGGCCCCGCAGGGTTCCACCGCATGCGTCGTCCGCTGTGGACAGAGACAGGAGGCTCACCGTGAGTCGGTCAGGTTCCCAGGCCCTGGTACTCATCCTGCGCTTCACCCACGAGAGGCAGGGAGGGTCCTGGGACATGACGTGCAGAGAGGGTGCCCCGAGACCCTAGTCTGAGTTGGCCTCATAACAATGATACTAAGCACTTCCAAAGCTCTTATCACGTGCCAGACCCCGTTCTGAGAATTTTAGTTATCACTGCTCTCAATGGACAGATGAGGAAACCAAGGCACGGGGAGGTGATGTAACCTGCCTGAGGTCACACAGCCAACAAGCTAGGCTAACGAGTTGGGTGAACTGTGCCCTTTGGAGCACGTTTTTAACTACGATACCACACTGTTCTGCAACGACCAGGAAGGAAGGAGAAATCAGTTGTCACGTTTATTTCCACGGTCACGACTGTGGTGACCAGGATGTTTTTTCCCACCAGATCTTGGTACACCTCAGATGGGAGGGAACAAAACAAAAACTCAGCACAGCTCCCTTGGGCAAAACTCAAAGGGCATTCCAGGCCCGTCACAGATTGGCCGGACCTCTGCAATCTTCCCTCCTGCCCCTTGGGCCCAGGCCAGCTCTGTTCTAGTGCTGTGTGTGGTCAGACCTGCTGGGCTCTGTTCACATCGCTCCCTCTGCCTGGGATGCCCCTTGTCCACAGCAAGTCTTCTGATGCTTTGAGACCCAACTTCAAAGCCACGTCTCGGTAAAGCCTCGTTTCCCCAAGCTTTTAGTAATGGATCTCTCCTCTGTGCTCCTGGAGCAAAGTGTCCAACTTCAGACACGGTACTTGGCACTGTTTGAATGACCTGTCACATGTCTGTCTGCCACTCTAGGTTCTGAACTTGCTGGGAATCCCCAAGGGCTGGGACCACGTCTTACTCATCCCTGCAGCACATCCTGGTGGAGTGGCACTGCTCCAGCCTAAATCCCAGCTGAGACTTGATTTTCAGAAACAATGATCCAAGGAACATGCTCTGACATAAAGTAGTTAAGAGCACTGGTTTTTCAATTATTGCAGACTCAATGTGAATCCCTCCTCTAGGGCTTCCAGCTGGGTGACTTAGTGGACGTTATCCAAATTTCCTAAGCCTGCCCTCCTGGAGCTTGTATGCAAGTAAGTGATCGTAATCCACTTAGCATATCATGTATTAGACATACGGACTATGTTGTAAAGAAAGGAAAAATGCAGTATCAGGGTTCAAACGTGTATCAGAGGCAGCAGAGTAACAACAATCAAAGCTACTGCTTATTAAGCACTTCCACTGTGCCAGGCGCTATTCTAACTACTCTACATATTTCATGACCCTACGAAGTATTATTCCCATTTTACAGGTAAAGAAACCAAGGCACAAAGAGTTTCTGTTATTTGCCAAAGGCACAGCGTATAGTGATTAAAGGAGCTGGGATTTTTAAGCCCAACAGTCTGATTACAGGGCCTATGCTCTTAACCAACACATTCTTGTCTCCCAGGAGTATATTTGAGGACAGAGATAAAGCAGTACATTACTTTGCTTGGGTGAGTCAGTTTGGGAAAGCTTAATGCAGGAGGCGCCATTAGAGCTGGGTTTTGAAGGATGACTAGGAGATCATTAGAGAAGAAATGGAAAGGCATTTATGAGAAAAGAGAACCAAAGGTCATAAGCATGGAAGCCCCAAAGCACAAGGCATATCTAAGATAAGTAGTTCTAGATGGCCTAACACAGAGTGAACAGAGAGGAATGATGGGCGATGGTACTGGAAATGTAGAAGGAACCCCATGACAGAGAGTGCTGGGCCCAAAAAGATTGGAAGCAGCGGACCATATTGGAAAGAAAATGGATTTTAGGATGAGGAAGGTGAAGATTTGAATTCAGGTTCCACAGTTTGCCAACCATGGGACCTTGGCTGATTTATTTCTCTAAGCTTCATTCTGCTTCTCTGTAGAATGGCTTCTTATGACAACTGAATGGCATAATTGATGTGACAGTACCGAGCATTAGCCAGAGACTAGCACGTGTTAGATGCCCAACTGGTGCCAAGTTCTCCTTTTCTTTCCACTTCATCTTGAAGATCAAAGGCAGTGAGGAAACAGGATTAAATTTGCATCATAGAAAGACCACTGTGGCCGTGGCATAGACGAGGTCTGAGCTGGGGGAGCGGGCAGGATGCCCTTGATAGTGCAGAGTCACCAAAGTCAAGGTGAGGCCAGATGTGATCTGAGCTACGGCCCTGGGGGGGTGGGGGGAGGATCTGATTGAGAGATAGCTGGGAAGTAGAATCTACAGGACGAGTGGTCCAGAGGGATGAATTCCAGGCTTCAGCTACGAGCATCTGGATGGATGAAAGGTGCCGCTTCCTGCAGCAGGGAACCCAGGAGGGGGGCATCTTGTGGTGCGGAAGGCAACCAGGGTTCAGTTCTGGACACCAGGGCTGAGTGTGTGCGGGGGATGAACCAGTGGAGAGATGGAGCTGACAGTTGGATAAACAGAAGCAGTGTGGGATGGAGATAAAAGTGAGTTTATTCAGTGGCCCCGAACTATTCTTACGAATGTCGTTCTACAGGGTCACCGTCTATTTCAAGAGAGTGAGCCCATTTCTACATGCCAGCTCCCTGGTATGTATGAGCACAGAAATGAAGGCACGTCACTCAGTAGGGACTCATGAATGTTTCCCTCCCACACTCATTAAGTGAGCACCTACTGTGTGCCAGACACTGGGCCAGGACCAGCACTACCTCATGAAAAGCTTGATTTCATCCCTGCCCCAAGTGTTTCTCACACACAGTGGCTCCCCAGAATTGTTATAACCGAGGTGTCGAGGCACAGTGATAGCAGATGGGACTTAGGGAAGGCTTCACACAGGAGGCAACATTTGTGTTGAAACATTCATTCATTCAACAAATGTTTACTGAGTGCCTATTATGTGTCAGGCACTTTTCTAGGCGCTAGGGATTCGTCGGCAAATAAAACAAAAGAAAATCCCTACCCTCATGGAGCTTACATTCCAGTCAGAGGGAAACAGACAATACCCAAGATAAATAAGTAAACCCTATGGTAAGTGAGGTGGTGATAAATGCAGAACGGAGATGGGGAGTATTCTGCACTGGAAGTGGGGGTATGGACATTGCAGAAAGGTGGTCAGGGAAGGCCTCGCTGAGGAGCTGACATCTGAGCCAAGACCTGAAGGAGGGAGAGGGAAAGCCAGACAGTTATCTGGGGAAAGAGCAGTCCAGATGGAACAGCAAGTGCAAAGGCCATGGTGTGCAGAGGCCTGGCACTGTTGAAGGGCCCGGAGCACTGGAGTGAGGAGGAGAGTGGCAGGGACGAGGCCCCGTGGAGGACCTTTGAGGCCATTGTTAGGGCTTGGGCTTTAACTTGAGTGAGATGAGAAGCCAGCGGATGGTTCTGAGCAGATGACATGATCTGACTGGTGTATTAACAGGATCCCTTGAGGTGCTATGCAGACAACAGACCAAAGAGGAAGACGGCAGAAGCAAGAGCTTGTCGAGGCTATGGTGATGGTTCAGGAGAGAGATGATGGTGGCCTGGACCAGGTGGTACTAGTGAGAGGGAGTCAGTGACTGACTGCATTTTGAATGCTGAGCTAGCAGGATCCACTTCAACTGAGGGCTGACTGCCCGGTAGGATCAGGCGAAAGGGTGTCCTGGGCAGCGGAAAGGCAAGAGCAAGGCGGCTGCAGGGGTGAGAGCGTCATTTAGGGACTTGGTCAGGACTGTGTGAACTCAAAGAGCAAAGGCAGAAATGGTGGAGCTGGGCTGGGAGGGAGGCAAGGGCTGTGCTGTGAAGGGCCTCGGATGCCAAGGAAAGGAGCTGTGGGTCTATTCTCTCCCTCCTCCCTTTCTCTTTCACTACCTCCAATCCAGGTGCCCAGGCCCCGTGAAGGGAGGAGGGAGGGAGGGAAGGTAGGCAGATTGCCTTGCCTAGCTTTAAATCTAGTTTGTCGGTGCTATTTGTTTGTTGTATCAAATCACACGGTATTTCCACCCTGGGTATCTCTCTGGCAGGAGCCTATGAAGTTTGACATTCAAGGCAGGGTTTGTCTCCTTCTGATGTAAATCACTTCACTGTGACCACTACCAGGGAGGTAAGCTACAGAAGCCAGCCAGCAAGCGGGAATTTGTCAATGTCACTCCCAGCAAGCACTGGGCCTGCCGGCCCCAGTAGTCCCACATTGGCCCTGTCTACAGCAGGTGGAAGTGTCTACACCCCTAGCCACAGTGGCTTCATCTTGGCTGCACTGAAGGTTAGGAAAATCATGGTCAAAGAAGACACACTTAACCTGGACCTTGAAAAAGGAGTAGGAGTGTGCTGGAGGGAGAGAAAAATAAGGGGCTCCCGGCAGAGGAAACAGGGCATCTGGAGGTAAGGGGGTCCGAATGGGTGTGGTGTGCTTGGGGAGCGGTCGGCTTTCCTCCAGATGAAGGTGCAGGATGCAGAGGTGTGTGATGGGGTGGACGTGGAGAGGAAGGTAGCGGTCAGCTCAGAAAGGCCCTGGTGGTCTTGCTAAAGGGATGGATTCTACCCTGCAGGTGTCGGGTAGACGTGCCAGTTTGTCAGCAGGGAGTGAGAGCCCAGGTCTGCTTTAGAAAGATGACTCCCGGTCCCCACGTGATGGATGGATGATGTGGTTTTGGGGTGGCGAGTGTGCCCAGTGGGGAGAAAGCAGCGAGGAGAACGGTGAAGAGGCTGTGCCCGACGTCAGAGCCTGAACCCGTGGCCGTGGGAGGGAAGAGAAGGAACAGAAGAGATTCAAGAACGAGGCTGGGGGAGAAGCAAGAGGATGTGGCTTCCACCACCCAGGAGTGGGCTGTGAAGGGGAGGAGGGGAAGAGCATGCTGAGGTCTCTAACAGGGTAACAGTGCTGAGGATGACAGGGATGCGGGATGGTGATGACCCCTTCCCCGCCCCCACGCTGAATGTGAGTGCAAGAGGGATAGGCAGGTGGGCCTGGAGCCTAGAGACCAAGAGGCCAGGAGTGGGCGGGATGAAGAGGGAGCTGGCTCCACGGGAGCGAAGATGGCCAGGGGCAGAAGACATTTAACGGGCAGCAGGCAGAAGCAGAGGCTCCTGAAAGGAGCCTGAGAAGGAGCTCCCACAGGCCTGCAGTCCACACGGTCTGCGCGTCTAGATGATGACGCAGCAGCAGAAAGGCTGCAGCGGAAGCAGGTCTTGGGGGAGAGAGAACAACTCCTCAGCCTCCTGCCTGGTTCCTGGTTCTAGAAACCCTTCTAGGTATCCATCTTATGTCGTTCCCAACACACCCTGACCAAGACCGTCCTCATCCTCTCCTCCCACGACACTCAGCCTTCTTCCAGTTTCCTGTCTTGGAGGGGGGGTGTCAGCACTATTCACCCCATGCCTCATGGCAGAGCTGGGGGACATCCTCAACCCCTCCTGCCCCCCACACGCAACAGTGACCAAAGCCTGTCTGTCCTTCTAAGCGGCTCTTGATTCGGTCTCCTGTCTTCACTGCATCTGCTCTACCCTAAGCCACATCGTGGTCCAAGCCCAGCCATGAAGTCTCCCTTCTATGTCTAAGCATCCCTCCTGCCCCAGCACACCCACTCCTCACACAGAAGCCTGAGTGATCCCAAACAGTACAGACCTGATGACACCACGCCCTTCAGCAGGGACCTTCGACAACTGCACTGTCACTCAGAATATCCTATCCGGGGGCTGACATGGACCTCACAGGGCCTCGCCTCATACTAGCCTCTACCTGCCCACTTTCTGTAACCACACCGGCCTCCTCCCAGCTCTTCTGTTGCACCAAGCATCTCTCTGCCCAAGGACCTTTGAAAGTGCTACTTTCTCTTTCCGAAAACGTCTTCCCTACCTCCTTAGGCCTGGCTGGCCCCTGCTTAGCCTTTAGGTCCCAGTCTAAGTGTCGCTTCTCAAGGACCGTTCCAGAAACAGAATACCCCTTCTCCCCATCATATACTTTTAGAGCACCACATACTTTCCCATAATCAATTGATCAACTTAGTAATTTATTTAATGTCTAGACAGTAAAGTCCATGAGGGCAGGGGCCATGTCTGTTCTGTCCCCAGCAGCTACCACATTTCCTAGTGTATAGCAGGCACCCAATAAATATCTGTTGAACAAATAAATGATACAGGAAACTGAACCTCAGAAAGGTTCAGAAGGTAACTTTGAGAAGGTGATGCAGTACGTGGCCAACTTAGGATTCCAGCTGAGTCTCTCTGGACCAGGACTGTGGTCTCCTCCATTACATCACACTTCTTGAAACCAAGCAGGATCCTGTTGGATATTCCCAGGGACAGACCCTTCCCTTCCCACACCTAGTATCCCCCACCTCTTGTTTCTAAAATATCTTTAGCCTCCACGATCAGCCTCCTTTGGTATCAGCCTCCACCACGATACCAAAACCAGACAAAGATGTCACAAAGAAAGAAAACTACAGGTCAATATCACTGATGAACATAGATGCAAAAATCCTCAACAAAATACTAGCAAACAGAATCCAACAGCACATTAAAAGGATCATACACCATGATAAAGTGGGGTTTAGCCCAGGAATGCAAGGATTCTTCAATATATGCAAATCAATCAATGTGATAAACCACATTAACAAATTGAAGGACAAAAACCATGTGATTGTCTCAATAGATGCAGAAAAAGCTTTTGACAAAATTCAACACCCATTTATGATAAAAAACCTTCTAGAAAGTAGGCATACAGGGAACTTACCTCAACATAGAAAAGGCCATATATGACAAACCCACAGTCAACATCATTCTCAATGGTGAAAAACTGAAACCATTTCCTCTAAGATCAGGAAGAAGACAACGTTGTCCACTCTCACCACTATTATTCAACATAGTTTCCGAAGTTTTAGCCACAGCAATCAGAGAAGAAAAAGAAATAAAAGGAATCCAAATTGGAAAAGAAGAAGTAATACTGTTATTGTTTGCAGACGACATGATACTATACATAGAGAATCCTAAAGAGGCTACCAGAAAATTACTAGAGCTAATCAATGAATTTGGCAAAGTAGCAGGATACAAAATTAATGCATAGAAATCTCTTGCATTCCAATACATTAACGATGAAAAATCTGAAAGAGAAATTAAGGAAACACTCCCATTTGCCACTGCAACAAAAAGAATAAAATACCTAGGAATAAACCTACCTAAGGAGACAAAAGACCTGTATGAAGAAAACTATAGGGGCTTCCCTGGTGGCACAGTGGTTGAGAGTCCGCCTGCCGATGCAGCGGACACGGGTTCGTGCCCCGGTCCGGGAAGATCCTACATGCCGCGGAGCGGCTGGGCCCATGAGCCATGGCCACTGAGCCTGTGTGTCTGGAGCCTGTGCTCCTCAACGGGAGAGGCCACAACAGTGAGAGGCCTGTGTACCGCAAAAAAAAAAAAGAAAAAAAAAAAGAAAACTGTAACACACTGATGAAAGAAATTAAAGATGATACAAACAGATGGGGACAGAGACCATGTTCTTGGATTGGAAGAATCAACATTGTGAAAATGACTCTACTACCCAAAGCAATCTACAGATTCAATGCAATCCCTATCAAACTACCAATGGCATTTTTCACAGAAGTAGAACAAAAATTTTCACAATTTGTATGGAAACACAAAAGACCCCGAATAGCCAAAGCAATCTTGAGAAAGAAAAACGGAGCTGGAGGAATCAGGCTCCCTGACTTCAGACTATACCACAAAGCTATAGTAATCAAGACAGTATGGTACTGGCACAAAAACAGAAATTAGATCTATGGAACAGGATAGAAAGCCCAGAGATAAACCCACACATATATGGTCACCTTATCTTTGATAAAGGAGGCAAGAATATACAGTGGAGAAAAGAGAGCCTCTTCAATAAGTGATGCTGGGCAAACTGGACAGCTACATGTAAAAGAATGAAATTAGTACACTCCCTAACACCATACACAAAAATAAACTCAAAATGGATTAAAGACCTAAATGCAATACCAGACACTATAAAACTCTTAGAGGAAACCATAGGCAGAACACTCCATGACATAAATCAGAGCAAGATCCTTTTTGACCCACCTCCTAGAGAAATGGAAATAAAAACAAAAATAAAAAATGGGACCTAATGAAACAAAAGCTTCTGCACAGCAAAGGAAACCATAAACAAGACAAAAAGACAACCCTCAGAATGGGAGAAAATATTTGCAAACGAAGCAACTGACAAAGGATTAATCTCCAAAATTTACAAGCAGCTCATGCAGCTCAATATCAAAAAAACAAACAACCCAATCCAAAAATGTGCAGAAGACCTAAATAGACATTTCTCCAAAGAAGATACAGGATTGCCAAGAACACATGAAAGGATGCTCAGCATCACTAATCATTAGAGAAATGCAAATCAAAACTACAATGAGGTATCACCTCACACAGTCTGAATGGCCATCATCAAAAAATCTACAAACAATAAATGCTGGAGAGGGTGTGGAGGAAAGGGAACACTCTTGCACTGTTGGTGGGAATGTAATTGATACAGCCACTATGGAGAACAGTATGGAAGTTCCTCAAAAAACTAAAAATAGAACTACCATATGACCCAGCAATCCCACTACTGGGCATATACCCTGAGAAAACCATAATTCAAAAAGAGTCATGTACCACAATGTTCATTGCACCTCTATTTACAATATCCAGGACATGGAAGCAACCTAAATGTCCATCGACAGATGAATGGATAAAGAAGATGTGGCACATATATACAATTGAATACTACTCAGCCATAAAAAGAAATGAAATTGAGTTATTTGTAATGAGGGGGATGGACCTAGAGTCTGTCATACAGAGTGAAGTAAGTCAGAGAGAGAAAAACAAATACCATATGCTAACACGTATATATATGGAATCTAAAACAAAAACAAATGGTTTTGAAGAACCTAGGGGCAGGACAGGAATGAAGACACAGACATAGAGGATGGACTTGAGGACATGGGGAGGGGGAAGGGTAAGCTGGGATGAAGTGAGAGAGCAGAATGTACATATATACACTTCCAAATGTAAAATAGATGGCTAGCGGGAAGCAGCCGCATAGCACAGGGAGATCACCTTGGTGCTCTGTGACCACCTAGAGGGGTGGGATAGGTAGGGTGGGAGGGAGATGCAACAGGGAGGAGACATGGGGATGTAGGTATATGCATAGCTGATTCACTTTGCTATACAGCAGAAACTAACACACCATTGTAAAGTGATTATACTCCAATAAAGATGTTAAAAAAAAAAGTATATCTAGCTGAGAGCTAACTTAGCTAGTAAGGCTCAAAATGATTCAGTAAAAAAAAAAAAAAAAGCATGTACCACAATGTTCATTGCACCTCTATTTACAATAGCCAGAATATGGAAGCAACATAGGTGTCCATTGACAGATGAATGGATAACGATGTGGCACATACGTACAATGGAATATTACTCAGCCATAAAAAGAAATGAAACTGAGTTTTTGTAGTGAGGTCGATGGACCTAGAGTCTGTCATACAGAGTGAAGTAAGTCAGAAGGAGAAAAACAAATACCGTATGCTAACACATATATACGGAATCTAAAAAAAAAAAAAGTTTCTGAAGAACCTAGGGGCAGGAGAAGAATAAAGATGCAGATGTAGAGAATAGACTTGAGGACACGAGGAGGGGGAAGGGTAAGCTGGGACGAAGTGAGAGAGTGGCATGGACATATATACACTACCAAATGTAAAATAGATATCTAGTGGGAAGCAGCCGCATAGCACAGGGAGATCAGCTCGGTGCTTTGTGACCACCTAGAGGGGTGGGATATGGAGCATGGGAGGGAGATGCAAGAGGGAGGAGATATGGGGATATATGTATATGTATAGCTGGTTCACTTTGTTATAAAGCAGAAACTAACACACCATGGTAAAGCAATTATACTCCAATAAAGGTGTTAAAAAAAAGAAAAAGGTTTAGCGTTGTAGGCCTTCCCTGCATCCCAAAGAGTACATTTAATTAGAAAAGTGAAACAATGCAGAAACAAAGGAAAAGAGTCAAGCAAGACAAAATAACAAAAGTTTGGCCATAAAACAAAGTCAAGGGCCTTTAGTTCCGCCTCAAGGGCTATAGACAATATCCTGAGCCATATCCTTGTGTTGTTTTGCAGAGACTAAAACCCTCACCGGGTGAAAGAAGTTAACTGCATGCTGACCACCAGCATGTAGAACCCATATCTGTTGGAACCAGAAGGTTGATGATGTTGACTCCCAATTACCTCACCACCAACCAATCAGAAGAAATGTCCGCGAGCTGATCAGGCACCCCGTGACCCTCTCCCTCACCTCGCTTTTGAAAACCCTTGCGTGAATGCCATCAGGGAGTTCGGGTCTTTTAAACATGAGCTGCCCATTCTCTTTGCTTGGCCTTGCAATAAACACTGTACTTTCCTTCACCACAATCCTGTGTCAGTAGTTTGGCTCTGCTGTGCATCAGGTGAGCAGACCCAGGTTTGGTTCAGTAACACTCCCTGCTTGATAGCAGTTTGGGAAGCCATCCTGAGACAGTCAGACTTCCCAGTTTTAGTCAACGACTTCCAGACTGTGCTGGAACTGAGCACTCGGAGCTTAAGACCCTCTAGCCAGAGGCGCCTGTCTACTCTGAAGCTGGCACCTTTGCCGTTGGAGTCTTCCCTGCCTCTCAGGCTCCTTTGACACCCTTGTTCCTGCACCATTCTGTTTTGATTGAAGACGCTGTAAAAGTTGTTTGGAGGTTTTCTCACACTTTAAACAAGGTATCATATTTCATGGTTACAACTTCAGAATCATAAAATATAACCTTCAGCTGACACTACACTCCTAAAATATTAATTTACACTTTCTCCTTCTGTGGCGATGGGCATTCTCCATTGTTATTAAGTCATGTATATTCTAGGGTGCAGGTGTGTTATGCTGATAGCTGCCTTTCCAAGTTTATGACTTTATTTATGATTGTCTTTAAGTTCCACTGAAATTTCCTCAATTAACTATAATTTTAGAGAACTATCCCTCAGCTCCCTTTGATGTCTGTTAACTCTCCAGTGACTCACAAATTTCAGGTAGGAATGGAGGAACCTACATTGTATTCCTCCCCATCCCACCCCCACCATTTCAGGCCAATTCCAGGGCACAATCTTGGATGCCTAGAAGCTTTGGGGCCCTTGGCATTGGGGTTCTACCCGTATCCTCCCTCCCCAGGGCTACTCAGCCTCTGAGGAAAGGAAAATTCCAATAGGCCCCCTACTGGGGAGAAGCTACCATCTTACAACTCTAGTGCAAGGCTGAGAGAGCCAGGGCATCGTTGCCCCAAACCCACCAGCAGTGCTCCCCCTTTCCTTGTACTGTGCAGCTCAGTGTCCCTGCTCAACCTCATCAGTCCACTCTTCTGGGGCCTCAGGATTCTGCCCCTTTATCCTTGGCTTTATCAAGGACACCCCTTCTTAAATGCCAACTGCCCGAGAGCACTGTTATTTCCGCCACCCCCAGAATTCTTCGTAGATACTTCCCCCGAGGTGACCTTCTGAGAGGATGAATGTAAACAGGACATGGTATTCGGCTATGTACCTCTTCTTTGCTGCACTTTCATTACAGGCCAGGCATCGTGCTAAATGCTGTACCTGCATTTTCTCACTTAATCCTCAAACTGCTCAAAGAGACAGGTGTTATGTCACCCACAGTTTACAGATGAGGAAACTGAAGCTCAGAGAGTTTTTAAAACTTGCCCACAGTCACCTGGCTACTAAATGCTGGAGCCAGGATTCAAATCCATAACTCTCTGACTCCAGACCCACGCCAGTATCCACCTATTTCTCTGCCTCTCAGGCCTTGGTCACTGCAATGCCAGTCTTGACGTGGGCTTCCGGAAGCCCCAGATCCTGGAGGGGGCTTTTCCAGGTGGGAGAAGCCTCTTCCCACTCCCCCTCTTCTCTGCCTGAGGGGTCTGAGGCAGAGGCATTGTGCATTCTCCACAGCTAGGACCCCGCCACCTACGCTCAGGTAGAGGTGGGGGAGTCTTGGGTCAGGTTTCCTCATAAGAGACCCTGGTCCCCCAGACCCTGGCCTCCACCCCAAAGTGGCATCTGCCCAGCAGAACCGCCTCAGGCCCTTTCCCTGGGGCTTCTCTCCTAAAGAGCTCCTGGTACAAGTTAAAGAGGAAGGTCAAAGGGAAACCACAGCAGACGGGGCAGTCCTGGCCTGGTGGACCCGTGCAGGGGATGTACCTACGAGGGGACCAAGTTGTTGGGTCCCGGACCAAACTGCAGGAGCTCTGGAAGTAACGATGCCATCATGAGTCTCTTGCCATGGGTCACAGGCCATCGTCCTTGTCTACAGTAGACAAGGGTGGCCAAGATCGTGGCTGGCAGGCACATGGACTTGGGCAGAATCACCCTCTAGCTGTGCGACCACAGGCAAAGTACCTCACCTCACCAGGTCTCACTGTAAGATCTTAACCTCCTGGGGTTTTTGTAAGGATTAAATTAGATGAGACAAGGTCTGGCACATAGCTAGTGCTAGATAAACGCCGGCCAGTGATGGCCGTGGCTCTGAGAATCACGACAGCTAACTGTCATTGAGTCATTGCTGTGAACAAGGCCCTCTGCTGCGAGTGGAGCATTGATCGACTTGAGCCTCACTTCACCTTCTGAGTTAAGTACTACTGTTATTATAATTCACAGGTGAGAAAACCAGGGCACAGAGAAGGGCACTCACACCCACAATCACTCAGCTAGTGGGTGTGAGTGGCAAGGCCAGGATTTGAATCCAGGTGATAGGACTCCAGAGCCCACATTCTACGTGGTTCTGTGATAGTAACAGTAGTGATGGCAAAGGCGACAGGAGAAGGACTAGTGAGCCCAGCGGCAGTAGAGGGACCCCGTAGTTAGGAATGCCCTCTGGGAGCCATGGTCCCTGCCAAGTCCCTGTGCTTGGAATCACTCAATGTCCACACTGTCTGGCAGGGTATTTGGTGCTTTCTGTATGTTGTATAATTTGAACAGCACAAGGGGTCCCAGCATGCAGTCCCCAGACCCTCCTGGCTATCTCCATTGCCACGTAGGGTCTCTCACCCCTCTCCTGATCTCTTTCTAGCTTGGAACTGCCCCCAGCCACAGAACTGATACCCCCTACTTGGAGATCTCACAGGCATCTCAAACTTGACCCGGACAAAATGAGCTCTCTTGACTGCATTTAGGGCACGCACTTCCCACTCCCTGTTGCAGTCGCCCCCATCTTGGTCACTGGCATCCTCACCCTGCCAGCACTCCAGAAAGAGCCTAGGAGTCAACCCCGACCCTCTGTTCCATCAGCACCTACATGCCTTCCATCAGCAAGGCTGTTGGCTGTGCCCCTAAACCACGGCCCCAGTTGACCCCCTTCCCTCCACCTCTACCACGGCCACCCTTGACCGAGATGCATCGTCTCCAGCCTGCACACCTGCCATAGCTGCCTCCTGACTGGCCTCCCAGTTGTGCCTCTTGCCAGCTACAATCCCTCTCCCTTCTAGCACCCGGGGTGATCATTTTACACAATGCTGAAAAGCCTTTCCTGGCTCCCTCCTGAATTTAGAACCAAACCCACACTTCCGGTCCTGCTCCACCACAGCCCCACCCACTCCCCTCGCCTCCCCCCCAACTCTACGTTGCCCGCTGTGGGTCTGCTTTCTGTTCCTCTAACAAGCTCTCTCCCACCTCAGGGCCTTTACGCCTGCTGTTCCTTCTGTTGGGAATGCCCAGGTCATCACATAACAGGCTCCTTCTTGTCATTCAGGACTCAGTACAAATGCTGCCTCCTCAGAGTCCCCTCCTGACGGCTCCCTCTGAAGCAGCCTCCCTTATTACTAGTAACTTGATTTCCCTCATAGCTCCTATTACGATCTGAAATTTGTTTACTGGATTTCTTGCCTGTATTCTGCCTGAGGATGCTAAAACGTAAACGCCCTGAGATCACGGAACTTGGTCTGACTTATTCATCACTGCGATTCTCTGCATCTAGAACAATGTCTGGCACTTAATAAGGCAGTTAATAAATAAGGACTGAGTCAGTGACTGGCGGGCACATAGTAGGTACTCAACTAAAAGGTGTTAAATGCTGAGTGAATGAACAAGTAAGCAATCACCCTTTAAGGCCACTACTCATGTCCCCGCTTTAAAACTCAGAAGGGTTTAGCCGGTGACCCACAGCTCTGGGCTGGCATGGCTAGGGTTGAAGGTAGGCCTGTTTGAATCCATGCTCTTTCCATGCCTGACACTGCTTCTGTCTCAGATTTCACAGGTTCCTCTCCCTGGGGCCAAAAAATTTGGAATGCATCTGGGCACTGGCCGCCCAAGCTGCTGCAGACCGAATCCCTGTCTCCCTGGGTTTGGGGCCAGCCTGCAGTGTTAGGCTTGGACCTCAGGGGCCAAGTCTTTCTTGTTCAGGATGCTTTCTCTCTACCACCTGCCTCTCAGCGCTCAGAGCATCTGAACGTGATTCCTTCCCCATGCGGTCCTCTTTGATCCAGGGCCAATGTCCCTCACAAGTCAGGGGCCTGTTGCTGAAATCCACATGTTCTCCCTTCTTACGGATCAAAGAGGTTCCGCAAGGTTCAGGGCTCCCACGGACTTCCACCTTTGAAAAGGTGCCGAAAGTGACACAAAGTGAAGGGAGACCATGTGGTCTCTGCCACCTGTCACCTGTCTCACTGCAAAGCGTCTCCAGTCACCCCACCTCACAACACCCCACCCTTCCTCCTTCCCTCTGCCACCTGGGCCAAGCCTTGATGGGCTGGGCCTCCTTCGAGGTGAGACCTGCACCTGCTCTGCCCCTAGACCCTGGATGGCCCCCATTCCCTCTTGGTCTGGGCTGTGTCTCCAGACCGAGCTCACCTTTCAGCCAGGCGGGTGGCGTCTGCTGTTTGAGGCAGAGGCACCACCCTCCAAGCTGCTCTGTGAAGCCTGGAACTCAAGGAGCTCGTGTCACTCTGAGCGGCCGGGCAGGTTGGCGAACCCAGGCCAGTAATTTCCCTTTCGGGCTCATATGCCTACATAATCCTGGTGGGGAATTAGACCCATCCAGCCATCGGTTCACTCAGCAAGTATTTACAGACAGTATTTACGGACCACTGCCCAGTGGATGAGGTTTATTCACTTACAGATGCCAGCCCTCGAGAGTTCTACACGAGAGAAAGAAAGGCCAAGAGGCTTTAATCCTCCCTGAGTCTGAACCCATTAACCCCGGCATGACCACAGCTCCTGGTACCATGAGGCACACGAGGAGGACCCTTCTCTGTTCCTTTCAGCTCAGCCTACTAAGGAAGGGCAGTTTGGAAAATCACTTCCAGAAAATCACAGGCATTATTGAGGATGCTTCTCACGCTATTCTTGCAGCAGGTGGTGAATTAAACGAGAAATGGACCCGAATCGCAGGCAGTGGAGGGCCCTGGGGGCTCGGAGAGTGGGACAGGATTCTGTGCCCTCCCAGTTCTGAGCAGAGCTTTGTCTCGGGCCCCTCAGGCCCCGGGGAGTCTCCGGGGCTCGAAGCCCTTCTGAAAGCAGGATTTCACATGCTCGGCTGGCGTCCTTGGTGTGTGCATTCTGGAAGGGAGCATTTCTGCTGTGGCTAATTGCAAGCTACTTAGAGAGGACTTAGAAAAGTCGGCCTCGGCCTCCTTCCGGAAGGGCCTTGTGCTCCACGCTAAGGAATCTGAACTTGACCCTGTCAGTGATACAGAGTCACTGGCGGGAGTCTGAGCAACGTGTGATGCTGTCAGATCTGTGTCTTAGGAAGTTCACTCCTGCGGTGGAGAATGAATTGGGATGTGTGTGGTGGGGTGACTGGAGACGCTATGCAGTGAGACAGGTGAGAGCTGAGAGGGCCTGGGACCATCACCCCTGAAGAGCGGCAAGGGCGTGGAGGCCAGTGTCAGTGCAGAGACGGATTTGCCAGGTCGCGGTGACTAAGGGTACAGGGAAGGGTGAGGAGTGTAAAGATGCCACTGTGGTGTCTGGCTTGGCCACCTCGGATGGTGACACTCTTCACCGAGCTGGGGAAGGCAACAAAAAAAGCAGGTTTGGGAAAATAGAGAGTTAGGTTCTGGCCTGCTGCATGGGAAGCACCCTCCAGGGAGGGCTTCAGGTGAGTTTGATATCACTGTGGGCCTGAAGCTCAGGACAGAGGGAGGGCTGGAGGTAGAGACTGAAGAGTCGTCCCCAAGCAACAGTAGAAGCCTCGGAGTGGATGAGAAATTCCAAGAGAGGCAAGAAGTTCCCAGAGAAGAGGCCATGCTGGGCCCTCTGGCTTCAAGGGGAAAGAGGAGGAGAAAAGTCAGTGGAGAAGTGGGGAAAGAATCATTGTCATCTGAGAGGTTGAGAGAAAATCAGGAGCGACTTGGGAGAGAGCTGTGGCCCCAAAGGCTCTGCACACCCATGAATTACTGCTGTGATGTGAACACTGGGGGAGCACCCCAGCCCACTCTGCCCACTGAAAGGCCAGCCCTCACTGCCCCCATGCCAGGACGTGCAGACCCTGCACTGCGGGGCCATGGTCTGACCTGGCAAAGGAAGCCCTCCTTGAGGCAGCCCTCATCTTATCTTTGACTAGTGGGTTAACAAAAAAGATATTTTAACAGCCAGCCCCAGGGTTTCTTCCAAGTGAAAGCTCTCTATGTTAGAGACAATATCACCCTATACCTAAAGAGCTTGGGTCGGGGAGGGAGACATCAGCCTGTAAGGAGATGGCAAAGCCAAGGGCAACCGGGCTCTTGTGCCGAAGAAGTCGACAGAAGTCCTGAGACGGGGCCGAGGTCGAGAGGCAGCAAAGTGGAGGAGGCTGGAGTGAGACGAGAGGGGGCAACGCACATCACAGGGAAGCCGGGCCTTGCCAAGACAGAAGCTAGGGAGAAGCTTGGGGGGGGGGGGTGGCGAAAGGCTCTGGGGTTCCTGACTGCTCCAATTTTCATTTCAAGCCACTTGCATTGTTGAGGTGTGAAGTCCCTGCATTGCCACAAACCTCCAATAAAGGCTGTGCTGCGTGCAAACATGTTAATGGTTAATGGTTTTTTGTTAATGGTTTTGTTTTTGTTTGGGGCGGGGGTCAGGAAAAATGGGCCAAGTTTTCAACTTAGGTTGGCAGAGCAGAACCAAGACGGGTGAGGCATGGCAGTGAGTTCAAGGTTCAAAGGAAGCCAGAGCTGACAAAGATTCCTGAAAATACTTGGAGGGACTGTAGATTTCCACCTCATTAAGATGGGATACGGATGTGAATTGTACTTCAGAGGACAGGGTGACAGTCCCTCTGCCTCTGATATATGGGCTACATTTGTCTTTAGTTTCCATATTGATTAAAAAAGTATGATATTTATAGTTCTGTAAAAAGAACGAGAATTGTGTTTTCCGTTTCACAGCTTACATACTTAATTTCATTTACTATCATGTTTCACATTCTGTTACCATGTTACAACTCTGATGCCTCTCCTTGGAAGATCAGTGTGTTAAACCGTGACATCCTCTGGGCAGCACCTGATAGAGGTGCTATCAGGAAGAGTGGAAACAGCAGATTCAGACCACAGTTAGGCCACTCAGGGCCACACACTTGTGTGTAGGGGCCAAGGTCTCATGTGATTGGTTTGGACATTCCCGGTATCAATCACATGAAGAGAGATGTGTCCCAAGTTATCCCATGTTAGAAAGGGGGCCTGAGAGGAGGGGACTTAGGAAGGCGAGAAACGAGACTAGTTTCCCCAGGCTCCATCAAAAAGGACCAACAAGGCTGAGGCCAATTCTATTGGCTGAGGAGGGCTAAACAAACACAGAGTCAAGCAGCAACTCAGATTGATTGCTTGTGGCTTGCCTGTTGGAAAGGAATTCACAGTTGCCTCCAGACTCAAGCAGGAAGGGTACTATGATCAATTCATTATGCCTCCCATGGGAATGGTAGAAGAGAAAGGGATCTATGTGCCAAGTATTTTCCATTGCTAGTGTAGACAGGAAAATGGGTGTGAGCATATGGTGGAAGGAGGCAGCTGCTTCTCCTCGAGCTAGTCTCCTGATAGTAATTACAGAAAACCTTCCTCTAAACTTGAACCCAAGGAGAGCTACTTGTTCCAATCACTTCTCAACTCCTTGAAACAATCCTCCTAGACTTATACCTGGGTGTTCGGAGATCCATGGGATTTCAAGATGAGGGTTTCAAGAAGGAAAGAGTGGTCAAGAAGGCAAAAGCCTGTTGAGACATCAAGGAATATAAGGGCCAAAACAATTCCCATTTGACTTGGCAACGTGATGCAAAATATTTGCGGCAAAGGCCAGTTTGCAGGGGAGTAAGTGGGAGATGAGGATAGACAAGGCTGGGTGGAGCTTTCAAGATGCTGGGCATTGTTGGTGTCATGAGGAAACCCTTCTCATGATGTCACAGTTTATATAAGGTGGTTAAAAATATCTACATGTATTATAATCTCAATCATATATATATTCACAATATATGCATGTATGCAATATGTATTAGACAAAGCTGGAGGCATAACCCTCCCAGACTTCAGACAATACTATAAAGCTATAATAATCAAAACAGTATGGTATTGCACACAAAAACAGACGTATGGATCAATGGAACAGAATAGAGACCCCAGAAATAAACCCACAAGCCTACAGTCAATTAATCTTCAACAAAGGAGGCAGGAACATACAATGGAGAACAGTCTCTTCAGCAAATGGTGCTGGGAAAGCTGAACAGCCACATGTAAATCAATGAAGTTAGAACACTCCTTCACACCACACACAAAAATAAACTCAAAATGGCTTAAAGACTTAAATAAAAGACATGACACTGTAAAACTCCTAGAAGAGAACATAGGCAAACATTCTCAGATACAAATTGTACCAATGTTTTCTTCACTCAGTCTACCAAGACAAAAGAAATAAAAGCAAAAGTAAACAAATGGGACCTAATCAAACTTATAGGAAACCACCAACAAAATGAAAAGACAACCTACAGAATGGGAGAAAATATTTGCAAACAATGCGACCAACAAGGGCTTAAATCCCAAAATATACAAACAGCTCAATATCAAAAACACAACCCAATCCAAAAATGGGCAGAAGACCTAAATAGGCATTTTCCAAAGAAGACATACAGATGGCCAACAGGCACAGGAAAAGATGCTCAACATCACTAATTATTAGAGAACTGCAAATCAAAAGTACAATGAGGTACCACCTCACACCAATCAGAACGGCCATTAGCAAAAAGTCTACAAATAATAAATGCTGGAGAGGAGGGAAATGTGGAGATAAGGGAACCCTCCTGCACTGTTGGTGGGAATGTACATTGGTGCAGCCACTGTGGAGAACAGTATGGAGGTTCCTTAAAAAACTAAAAATAGAACTACCATATGACCCAGCAATCCTGCTCCTGGGCATATATCCAGAAAAGAGGAAAACTCTCACTCGAAAAGATACATGCACCCAGTGTTCACAACAGCAGTATTTACCATAGGCAAGACGTGGAAGCAACCTAAATGTGCATCAACAAATGAACAGATAAAGATATTACACACACACACACACACACACACACACACACACACACACACACACGATGGAATATTACTGAGCCATCAAAAAGAATGAAATAATGCCATCTGCAGCAACATGAATGGACCTAAAGATTATCACACTAAATGAAGTAAGTCAGAGAAGACAAATACCATACATCACTTACATGTAGAATCTTAAAAAAATGACGTAAATGAACTTATTTACAAAACAGAAGCAGATTCACAGACAAAGAAAACAAATTTATGGTTACCAAAGGGGAAGCCAGGGGCAGGAGGAGGATAAATTAGGAGCTTGGAATTAACAGATATATATACTATTATAAATAAAATAGTATATTTTAAAATATACTATTTTATATACAATAGCATATTTTATATACTATTGTATATAAAATAGATAAATAACAAGGTCCTACTGTATAGCACAGAGACCTATATTCAATATCTTGTAATAACCTATAATGGAAAATAATCTGAAAAAGAATATATATGTATATCTGTATCACATTGCTATACACCTGAAACTAACACAGCATTGTAAATCAATTATACTTCAATTTAAAAAAAAGAGGAAGAAGATGGGAAGGGAATATATGAAAATTGTGGTTAAAAATGGGTAAATTCTATTTCTTCTTTATTCTCTTCTGTATTTTCTAAGCTCACTTAAAATGATCATGTGCTATTTTTATCATCAGATAAGAGGCATGGGAAATTATTTTTGAAATAAGCTTGATTACTATACAGGGGCAATAAGAAATAGGCTGAAAAGGGGGTGACCAACTGTCTCGGTTTGCCTGGGACTGAGGGGGTTTCCAGGATGTGGGACTTTTGGAGCTAAGAAATGGGAAAGTACCAGGGAAACCAGGATAAGTTGGTTACCCTAGCTGGGAGGCTGGACCGATGCAGCACTGAAGGAAGTTGGGTTTTTCTGGGGGGCAGTGCAGGGGTAAAGAGGTTTTGAGCATATTTGAAGACTGGGAGGAGGACACCATTATATAGGGAGAGAGGTTGAATTTACAGAAAAGAGAGAAGAACTGCCGGCGTGAGATCAATAGGAAAACAGCTGGGAGACAGCTGTGCACAGGAGACACATCGGTAACAGGAAGAGAAATGATGTATCTTCCGAGATAGGAGGGCAGGAGGGAAGGGCAGGCAGACTAAAAATAAATTTGTTGATGCAGGGGAAGCAGGTTGAGGGAGTGCACACCTGAGGACTACGAGGTCCAGGGAGGCCTAAAAGCCCCTAGAATACCTGGGGACCCGGAGGACCCTTGGTGGCCCCCAGACATGGGCTCCCCATAATGGGTACCCCACCTCCTGCTGGAGTGGATGGAGACTGGGTCCCACTGGAAGCTGCAGCATCCCTCCAAGGTGCTGCCCACCCCTCAGGCCCTCCCTGGCCACCTACCTCTGCAGGAGGGCAGCGGGAAGTCCCACGTGGCACTGTTCTCAGAGCCAGCGTGGCAAGTAAGCACGGCGTGGCCCTCCAGGAAGAAGCCGGGGTTGCAGCTGTAGCGGACCTTGTCGCCGAGGTTGAAGGTTGAGCCCTGCTGGACGCCGTTGGGCAGCCGCCCGGGGTTCCCACACGTGTGGCTGGGGAGAGCTGTGAGCAAAAGGAGAGACACGCAGCCCGTGAGCAGGTCTCCAGCCCTGACACCTGGTCTCTGAGCAGCACCTCTCTGGGTGACCCTCCTCCCCGGACCTCCTTTCCTCGGTAGGACAGGGCTGCCCCTGAAGGCTGCCTGGTCCCTGAGTACTCGCAGGGCTCACACGTTCAGGAGGAGCCGCACACGCAACTTATACCTGGACATCCAGGTTTCCTGCCTTTTCTCATGTGCAGCCCTGGATGTGAAGTATGTCTGAACTGTGGGTAAGCATCAGTTAAATCCATTTCACCTGTATCCTGCCTTCACCAATCAAGGTCGTTTTAACTGTTGCTACAAAAGACTTGCATGTCCTCCAAGAGCCTGAACAATAAGATGTTTGCCTGAATTGTTTTCCAGGAACTTGTGTCTAGTTCAAATTAAGCCAGTTAAGACTAGCTCTAACTGGACATGCGCAAGTGTCTGCTTGTTGACTTTTGATGTCGGAGGGCCCCAAACTCCACCCTCAGATGGTGCTAAGCACGCCCAAAATGGAGGCCTGTAGCTTAGTTACGCCTGAGCAGATCGATGATTACTGCCCCTTTTTCCAACCACCTTTCCCCACGCTCCCCAAGCTCCCCACGCCTCAGACCACACTGCTTCTTTAGTCTCTATCCCACAGATACCCTAAGCCCCTTGCCTTTGGGAAGGCCGATTTGAGACTTGTTCTCCCATCTCCTCGCTTGGCTGCTTTGTGAATAAACACTCTCTTTGCTGCAAACCCCGGCGTCTCAGAGCTTTGGCTAAAACGAACCTGGTTCAGTAACACGTCCATCCCATCACTCGAGATGCCCCAGGGAAATCACTTTAATCTCTTGGGTTTGGTTGCTCTGATCTCAGACTCCACAGTCCTTCCCAATAAACACCATGGAAGGGACACAGACAGTGGCACGGAGTAGGTGCTCATTAAACCCGATGTCCTTTCTTTAACGATCTGCCCCAGCAGCCAGAGCTGTACTTTGGCCCAGCAGGTTTGGGGAAGTTGAAGGGGTCATTAGTGCTGGAGTAAGCAGTGAGGTAGGGAGACAAGAACCTGAGTTCTGATCAGACTGACCCGTTTCAAGGGGAAAATAGGGAGCCGGAGAATAAGATGTACAGTGTGCCACCTGAGCCAGAGCAATAACGCCAGCTGCCAGTGTGGACTCATTATCCAGAGGAAGTGGTCTTGGTGAGGGTGCGTGAGATCATGACCCGCCAGTCAGGAGGGAGAAAGGGAGGGCGCAGCTCCTCTGTGCCCGAGTCACTTGTTCAACCTGACTCAGCTCCCCCTTCCCTCTACCTTTCTTCCTAGAGTTGGAACTGCCTGTGTCCAGAAGGTCCCACCTCCTACCATTTCACACCTCCCCATAAGGCAAGGACAAGTGGTCACAGCCGTGTCCAGATTGCCATCCAAGTACCTCTCCATTAATTCATCTGGCGATGGTTTATTGAGGCCAACGCTGAGAGGCCGCAGAGCAGGGTGGTGGAAAGTACAGACCTGAGAGCCTCAGTGCTTGGGTTTGCATCACAGCCTGATGGATAACTACCTGTGGGACCTTGAGCTAGTCTCTTAACCTCTCTGTGCCTCAGTTTCCTCCTTTGTAAGAGGCGGTTCACAATAGTACCTTCCTCTGGGGTCACTGTGAGCATTATGTGAGTGGAGGTATGTAAAGCCTGGATACAGTGAGTACCACACAAGTGAATCTAAGTTCCCAGTCCATTGGGAGATGCATACGATTAAAGGTATGTTAAGTGTTATGATGAGATAGGGACCAGGCAGCGGAACGAACCCAGTCAGGGGGTAGTCAGGGCCGGCTTCTTGGAAGAGGTGATGTCTATGCTGAACCCTGAGAGATTAGTAAGAATTAGCTAGGTCAAAGTGTGTTCCAGGCAGAGGAAATATCATGTGCAAAGGCCCTGAGGCCAGAGACAACCTAAGAGATCAGAGAGCCTGGAATAAGAGGGTAGGGGTGGCAGTGATGAGGAATAAAGATGAAGAAGTGGAGACGGCCAGCCTGGATTCTAGAGAGCTTCCCAGGCCCTTGCCGTACCCTCTTCCAGCCCATATTTCTGTCTTCCAGGACCCTCTTTGCCAGCCTTGCTGATCTCAGAGCCCTCAGAAAGAAGGCTTTCTCTCCCACTTCTCCTCTCCTCCCAGGAGGAGACAGCTTGTTGTAGAGGGAAAGGGCGGACTTTGGTACTAGCTTGATCTGGTCTGAAGCCAGGTGCTGTCACTGTCTTACTCTGTGGCCTTGAGTCATGTGAGCTCTCTGAGCCTTAGTTTCCTCAACTGAGAAAGGAGGACAGTAACATCTAGTGGTTGATGAGGTTACTGATAATAACTGATGCATGGCTGGCACAGTGCCCAGCACAGAGTTGGTGCTCAAAAATGGCAGGTGTTATCCTTCCACTGTACTGTGGGGCCATGCAGTCCTTGGGTGTATCCTGGGAGCCTGACACTGTGTGTGACACTTGTAGGGACATATTTGAGTGTTCATCAATTAGTCATTTGGAAGGGTTACCCATTGATGCATCAATTCCTTCATACAACGGAAATATATTGTGGGCCTACTGCACTCTGTGCTGGTAGTACAGCAACGAACTAGACAAAAAGGGCCCCTGCCCTTATGTTTTTGTGGAAGAACTATCTTAAGGGATGAAGAGCTCCTCCAGGCCCGTTCTCTACCTCTGACAAGTGAGATAACCCAGGTGAAAGGATTGACTTCCGTCACCCTGTCTATTAGCCTAGCTTAGAATAGTCCTTGGGCTGCTGGATACCTTGGCATTTCCCATGATCCCACAGTGCTGGCTTCCTTGGCATTTCCCATGGTCCCATGACGCTGGCTACCTTGGCATTTCCCATGATCCCATGCTGCTGGCTTCCTTGGCATTTTCCATGATCCCACAGTGCTGTCTTCCTTGGCATTTCCCACGATCCCACAGTGCTGTCTTCCTTGGCATTTCCCACGATCCCATGCTACTGGCTTCCTTGGCATTCCCCACAATCCCGCTCTATTGGCTTCCTTGGTATTCCCTACGATTCCACAGTGCTGGCTTCCTTGGCATTTCCCATGGTCCCATGCTGCTGGCTACCTTGGCATTTCCCATGATCCCACAGTGCTGGCTTCCTTGGCATTTTCCATGATCCCACAGTGCTGTCTCCCTTGGCATTTCCCACGATCCCATGCTACTGGCTTCCTTGGCATTCCCCACGATCCCGCTCTGTTGGCTTCCTTGGTATTCCCTACGATCCCACAGTGCTGGCTTCCTTGGCATTTCCCATGGCCCCATGTTGCTGGCTACCTTGGCATTTCCCATGATCCCACAGTGCTGGCTTCCTTGGCATTTCCCATGATCCCACAGTGCTGGCTTCCTTGGCATTTCCCATGATCCCATGCTACTGGCTTCCTTGGCATTCCCCACGATCCCACTCTGTTGGCTTCCTTGGCATTTCCCATGATCCCATAGTGCTGGCTTCCTTGGCATTTCCCACGATCCCGCTCTGTTGGCTTCCTTGGCATTCCCCACGATCCCACAGTGCTGGCTTCCTTGGCATTCCCCACGATCCCGTGCTGCTGGCTTCCTTGGCATTTCCCATGATCCCACAGTGCTGTCTTCCTTGGCATTTCCCACGATCCCGTACCACTGGCCACAGTGGAGGCAGGAACTGCGATGTGTTTGTGAGTGTTGGGGGTGGGAGGGGCAGGTCAGGTAAACATTTGGAGAAGAAAGCAAACTAAGGTGAGGGGAGGGAGCCAACCTGGGAAATGGGCTGAGAACTGGTGTAGAACTAACGGTTCATTTTCCGCAACGAGAGGCAAAGACCCAATTTAATTAAATTACTAATGTCACATTTTTAACGAACCTGTTTCTGCTTTGGACTTTCTTCCTTTGAAATTAATGATTGGAACGTCACTATAAATAAAACCCGATTCTTTTTAAAAAGTCACTCTAACGCTCACTGCTTTTTACTTAATGAGCGCTCATAATCAGATCACTCTGACCTGGCACCGCCACTGGGACTTGGATGTGATGAGTCTCAGTTCCAACCCCGCCTCCTTTTTTATCTTTGCTCCCGAAAGGTCACACAGGGAACGAAGAGAGGGCAGACGCTGGGCTCAGAGAGGCCTGGATTCAAATCTCAGCTCGTCCACCTCTGGCTGAATGATCTTGAGCCATAAACCTTACCTCTCTGGACTTCAGTTCTTCATCTAAAAATGAGGATACTTTCTTTTTCTTCCTATGGGGTTAGAGGGTGAATTGTATTAGTTTCCTAGGGCTGCTGTAACAAAGCACCAAAACCCAGGTGGTTTCAAACAACAGATGTTTATTGTCTCACAGTTGTGGAGGCTGGAAGTCTAAAATCAACGTGTCGACAGGGTCGTGATCCCTCTGAAACTTGTAGGGGAAACCTTCCTTGTCCCTTCCTAGCCTCTGGTAGTTTTTTTTTTAGCAATCTTTCACGTTCCTTGCTTGTCTATGCATCCATCCAATCCTTCACCTTCACCTGGCATTCTCCCTCTGTGTCTCTATGTCCAAATTTCACCTTTTTATAAGGACACCAATCGTATTGGATTAGGACACACTCTAATGGCCTCATCTTAACTTCATCATTTGCAAAGGCCCTATCTCCAAATAAGGTCACATCCGCAAGTACTGGGGTTAGGTCTTCAACATATCTTTTTGGGACAGAATTCAACTCATAACAGCACTGTTGTACAGATTAAATAAAGCCAGATTTATAATACCCACCATTGAGTTCCTCGTATGTTTCAGGCCCTGGGCTACAAATTTATTTTACTTAATCCTCAAAGCAATCATGTGCGACAACTATTATCCTCATTTTACAGATGAAAAAAACGGAGGCACAGAGAGCTTAAGCAACTTCCCTAAGACCCCAGAGCTAGAAAACGGCAGAGCTAGGTTCTGAATCTAGGTCTTTCTGGCTCCATCATTCGGCACTCTTAATTCTGGAATACAATACTGCTTCTGACAGAGACAGTGCCCAGGATATAGTGGGTGCTTGATGACCAAGAGTTCCCCTCCTCCCTTCAATATTCTAGACACTGAGACAAAATGAAGGGGGATTACCTGATTGTCCAGATGTAATTGTCTGTCTTTTCTTCTCCAGTCTGATTTGCCAATCTTGTACTTTTTAAGAGTGTCAAGGGCAACATTTAAAGTTTGGTCTTTTGTATTGTGTCTGATGCCCAACTTTCTGGACAGACAGAGATCAGAGATGAGCCACAAAAGCCAGGCTTTCTAAGGCACAGCGTTCTTTGATTTCTGGATTCTGCCCATGTGTTTTTTTGGCACAGACCTTCTAACCGTTCATGCTCTCCCGTCTAGAAAATTTCCCTTTGATGGCTTACAAAATGAAGAGTGGGATATTTACATCCAAGGCAGCCCAGAACAATGTTATTAAAGCTGTACCTGACATTGAACAATTCCATTGTAGATTAGCTGTGGGGAATTTTGTCCCTTCTACAAAGCCCGGCTCTTGCCACTCAACAAGATATTCTCAGTGACTGTATGACAATGAATCTCCTTTGTGGCTGGAGTGCAGCAGAAGCTACATAATACCTTCTTTTATTTTTAATGTGAGACTTTATTTCCCATATTATAATGAAGAGTCACTTATGCTCTCTGGACAAGCACCCTCCATATGTTTTGATTTCTTACCTTCCATCAAGTAACTTGTTTCATGTCCATGGCCATACGGTTGATACAAAGTGGCAGGGTGGCTGGGAGAAAGGATGCAGGAAGAAAGATTTCTTCTTCCACAGCCCTCAACATGGAAAGGGGAGATGGCGTGTGTGTGTATGTGTGTGTGTGTGACTTGAGGGGTAGTGGGCATGGACAGGGGAGGGAAGAATAAGATCCATTATCTTTTGAGTAGCTACGCTGTGCTAGGCACTTCTGCATCACACATTATCTTAGTTAATCCTTAAAACTCCCTTGCTTTTAGCTGTTTGGCCTTGTAAACATAATTTATTGCACACTTACTATGTGCCATCCCCATTGTCAAGGGCTTTGCATATATTTCCACCCCAAAGAATTGTCTATACTTGTTGTCTCCACTTCCTCTCACATCTACATCTGACATAGTATATAGCTGATGCATTCATTTGTTTATTGTTTGTCCCACTCTGCTACAATATAAGCTCCATGAAGACAGACATTTTTTTTAAATCTCTTTTGTTCCCTTCTGTGTCCCAGTTTCTAGAACAGTGCCTGATGTCTAATAATACCTTGATAAGAGTTTATTGTGTGACTTAATGATTTTACTTAATCCTCCCAATAACCCCTTGAGAGAGGGGCTATTATCTCTCGTTGACATGAGTGTGATTGCCGGAGGGGTTGGAGCATTACCCAGGGCCCCACAGCTCACTGCGGGTAGAGCTGGGTGTCCACAGCACTTCCTGGCTACCGAGCCCATGTACTTTCCACCTGCGTTAGGCCATGCTTGCACTGACCGTTCCCCATAGAGTCCACGGTCACTAGTGTACCTTGAAACACCCTCACGGGGGACTCACACTCATTCCCCTTGTGGGGATGACTTGGGGTGACAACCAGACAAGTCAACCCTTAGCCTGGTCCTGTACATTTCCTGCTACTTGTCAATCAGACAAAGGCAGGGGTCCACGAGTCCACAGGGCCCTGTCCGGCCAAGCCTCCCCCTGCCCGTGTCTGGCGTAAGCTCTCCACTGTGAGCCTGTTCTCTTGGCTCACGTTTGCAATTTTGCAACCTTCAGCATCAGGGTCACGTGGGGAGTTTTATAAAAACACCAATGCCTAGACCTGTCCCCAAACCTATTGAATCAGAATTTCAGAGGGAGAGCCTAAGCTCCTCTGGGTGACCGTAGGCAGAAGTGAGACTGAGAAGCACTCACGGTAGCCTGTTCACGTAGGTTATTCCATTAGCCCGGTTGGGTTATCTCTCTGAGCTGTGAACTGTTCAATTTCCAGTGCCTTTCTTGTTACTGGGCTTTGACTTCTGGGAGCAGCAAGCCTGGCTTCTCCCTGGGATGCTGCTGTCCTCCGTAAGTCACTCTTGCCCTCTCCTTCCTTCTCATTTGAGGATCCTCATCATCTCTCTCCTGGACCTCTGCACCCAACTCTGATCTCCCTGCCGCTGGCCCTGCGCCCTCCAGCGCATTGTCTGTGCTGACGCTGGACTGAGCCTTCTACAATGGCAAATCCACCACGGTCCTGCCCTGTTCCACCCTCCGGAGCACACGTGCCAAAGCAGGTTCCCTGCCACCAAGGTGCATGGGAAAGACCTCTGGTCTTTCGCATGATGAATGTAAGACTAAATAATGACTTGAAAGGTCAACCACAATAAATAAAAGGGAAGAAAAAGAAAACCATGAGAACCCTCCTACTGCTGTCAGGATTAGTCCAGTCTTACGTTCATGCAGCCCCATCTTTCTATGATCCGACCCCTGCTGACATTTTCTGCCTCACCTCCTGCTCCCCCAATCTTTCCCCCACACCACTTCCTCTGTGACGCCCTCCTTGATACCCTTAGCGTCTTGTGTAAACTGGAAAACCCCAGGAGAAGACATCCTGATAGAATGTAAATTCAGGTATAATGTCATTGGCAACCAGCTCCCAGAATCCTGGCACTCCCAGCCCACTAACTACACAGGCTTGTTCTGCTCATGTGGTTAATTTTGCAATCTCACAGGCCCACATGTTACATGACAGGATTTTTTGGACCCACTTGCAGATTTAAGTCAGGGTTTTGCTTGCACTTCAATTCCTGCATTCGTCATACGACGTTACAATTCAATCATTCATTAATTTACAATACCCCAGCCTCCAAACGGGAGCTAAGTCTGCCTGTAATTGTTTGTTTAGGTGTCTATTTTCTTCTCAGGACTTCCCTGAGGGGCAGAAATGACATATTCTTTTTTTATCTAGTGTTTGCTTTAATGCCTGGCAGGGAGGGAGTACCCTGATGGAATGTGTTTTACACACACACACACACACACACACACATAGTTTATACTATGTGCATATAAAAATATGCATTATATATAGGAAACAACAGAGTAAAGCAGGGTTGGCAAACTTTTTCTGTAAAGAACCAGAGAGTAAATACTTCTGGCCTTGCCTAATGGTCTCTGTCCCAATGATCCAGCTTTTCTGTTCTGCTACAAAAGCAACCTTAGACAATACATGTTCCAACCAAGCTTTACTTACAAAACAGGCCCCCAGCCCGAGGGCCACAGTGTGGTGCCCCTGAATTCGTGTTTATTCAGTTACGTCCTTATCCCAGGTGTACAATCTCAGCAACCGCCCCCCATCTCCCACAGTAGAGAAAGAGAACTAAGAAAAGACCAGTTTTGCTGGGAGTCAAGGAAGGGAAGGGGCTGTGAGGGGAGTGGGCTGCACAGGTGAGAGTCCTGGACAGATGACTGGCAGCAAGAAAACAGGACGCTGGCACCTGAGGACTGAGACCAAACTTAAATTTCCTTTCCCCTTCAGTGTGGCCCTGGAGACAGGGGGCATTGTGGTGGCTGGCTGCAGGGAAGGGCTTGTGTGTGTATGTTCAGTCCACAATCTTTCCCATTAAAATAGAATTTATGCAAGTGCTCAGAGCTACTCTTTAGGTTGGTACTTATGAAGCCCATTTTACCCCAAAGAGCTGAATTTAGAGAGCTGAAGGGTCACGCAGCTAATTGCAATAATAATAACAGTCACCTTTCGGGTGTTTAACGTGAGCTTGGCACTCTGCTCAGTACTTTCTCTGGACTCTTCTATTTCATCGTACCCTGCCATGAGAGGCGCTCTAACTGTTCCCTTTTGGGGGCAGGGGAATGAGGAACAGTGAGGCTACTCTCACCCAGGGTCACACGGCTGGTTGGGATCAGGGCCGGGGTTGAAACTTGAGCTGTTTGACTTCAGTGCCTGTGTCCTTATCAGGCTGTAATCTTGACCTTCAAGGCCTGTGTTTCCCAGCATGGAGGCAGTGCTCTGGGCTTGCACACAGTCCCTCTCCTTGCCAGGCCTAGAGCACGCCTGACCTACACCCAGTCAGACCCTTCGTTGGCCCCATCCCCCCCATCTGGACAACCTGGGGCTGCACAGACATCCATCATCACACCAGGAGGGGCCACAGAGGGGCTTTCGGTGGGAGTTCTCCCTGATGCTTCATAACCACAGGGCCCCACCGCCTCCTCTCTCTCACCTGAGATTCTTTAGAAGCAAAACCGAAAAGGTTACATCCTCGGCCCCAGAACAGAGCTGCCAGTTAAAATCCAGGACACCCAGTTAAATCTGAATTTCAGAGAAACACACATTCTTTTTTAGTATAAGTATATCCCATGCAACATTTGGGATATACCTATACTAAAAGTATTTGTTATTTGAAATTCACATTTAACTGGGCATCCTGGATCTTCATTTGCTAATTTTATCAACTCTGCTCCAGAGGGGAGTATTCTCTACATCAATAACTTCAGCTTCTTAAGGAACTGGGGGTTTCTCTGGGGAAAAGGGGAAGAGGACAAGGAGAGAGATAGCCCAGCTTTAAGGAACTCAACACTGAACCAGAAGAGAGGCTGCAGAGAGGAAAGCTCAGAGCCCCCAGGGTGGGGCCTGCGGAAGTTTAGGGTCCAGCAGGATTACAGGGGAGCAGTGAGCTGGGCGGCCTCCTCCTTCCCCCATCAGGTCTCTAGGGGAAGCTCCGTGTGTTAGTTGCACCCACTTGTCCCTCTCCCGTTTCAGGAGACAGTGGTGTGCCTTAGCCCCTCTGAAGAACAGCGTTAGGCTGGCACAAGGTCCCCTCTGGTGACCTCTGCAGCCCTGAGCCCCGCTGTTCCCTGTTCAGCCTTCCCTGCCCCATCACACACTAGCACTGGGATTTTCCTTGTCGAGACAGGCCAATGCCTGGAGCATCAGTGGTACCCTACGGGGCAACACAGAAAAATACTGTCAGTGTCAGGCTTAGAAGAGCTAACCATGCAATCTGGGGCTAAATTTGATTAATTGCAGAATGACACCTAGAAATGTTTCCCAAAGTACATTCCATAAAACACAGGCTGAGAAATAAGTTCCACGAGAAAAGCATTCAGTGGGTCAAGGAACTTCGGAAAATGCTGCAGAAATTCTCTCCTCTGGAAGAAACAAATGCTTACGAATTTATCTCAGAGGTTCTGCAGGAGAGAAACCTATTAAACCTTGCTTCAACCAGAATCTCCACAACATTGACTATAGACTCTCTCCTCACACTTTTAAATTTTTTTTCCTCAGAAACACCTATGAGCTTCTGAATTGTTCTGTGGAACACACTTTGGGAATTGCTAGGTTCTAGATAAGATAAACCTGAGTTGCTTTGTTTTCCTTATTAATCACTATTATCGTAAAACAACAACAGCAACGATAGTTGACATTTATGCAGACCTTTCCAGGTTAACACGCATTGTTTTTACGAACGTGATCTCCCTTTGGCACATCTGGTTTTCTGTGGGCTGGGATGGTCAGTAGCTTTGGGGATCGTGATCAGTTCTTACCAAAGAAGCCAATATCACTTCCAGTTGAGAGCAGCCTATGTTACAGAAGGGCAAAGGCGTAGGTTCTTCCTTTTCATCTGACAACGTCTATAGCAGGGCACGGTTTCTGCTTGGCTGGGGCAGAATGATCCCTGACCTGCTGCAACTGGACTTCCAAAGGCTTGTGGCCAGGGCCAGCTGGCTTTGGTCCTCAGCCCTGTCCAGCTGCAGACAGGAAGTCATGAATCCTGAACCAATCCTAGCAAAGGGGCTCAAAGAGGAGGCAGTGACCTGGGTCAGCTGGGGGTCCTGTCGTGAGGCTGGGACTCCTAACCCTGGTAAGGCTGCCCATAAGAAAGGTCATCCTATCTCTTGCTAGGGCTACCCCACTGCTGCATAACTGGCTTGCTTTCCCCTTAACTTCCCTCAGACTCTGCAGCCCCCTCCCCAAGGCGGGGTGTTAGCCCCCCCCAAGGCTGGGTGTTAGCCCCTTATATTCCGCTGGCCAGCTGGGAAGTGCTGTCTCTGTGCGCCATTTGCGATGCCCATGGCGATACCCCACCCGCCAACTCCAGCCCTGTGGACATGGAGCCCCAGAGCCCCTGTTTCCTCCATGTGGTCCCCCGTCCAGGACCAGGAAGCCCCAGCATACCTCACACCCATCTCTCTTCTTAAGGCCAGAGACAGTTTAACTCGCATCCCATGGGAAGAAGCACAATTTTCCAAAGGCTCCGGACCCCTCGGCTTCCCGCTAAGAAACACTAGACAGAGGGGCCTACAGAGAAGCTGAGAAGTGAGGCTTCCAGACACCATCATCCACCTGTTTCTTGTACCTTATGCAAAGGATGGGGGATTCTGTGACTACAAAAGACGCTAAGTAAAAGGCGCATCTGAGTCCCCGTGGGATCTCTGTAAATCCTCCTCGCCCTCACTTCCTTCCTCTGCATGAGCCCCATCACTTACTGACTTGTATGGACTAACTCCTCGTTGAACCCTACCTCATTTAATGCCCATAACAACACTGTGAAGTGGGTACTATCCCCATTTTACAGATAACGAAACTGAGGCTCAGAGACGGTGAGCTTCTCCATTCACACGACTAGAGCTGGGGGAGCTGGGAGGCACGCCCAGTGGGACTGACTCTTGCACCTTCTTTCTTAGCTGCTGCATTCCAGCAAAGAGGGAAAGGAAGGGATGGTGAGGCTGAGAAGTTGGCTTCGAGGCTCCATTTCCTGCAGGTCCCCCAATGGGGCCAAAGATGGTGCCTGGTGTACACTTTGCAGCTTGAGAATCAGGAATGGGGGGAGACGAATGGCCTGGCTTCTTGCTTGGCCGCTTATTTTTACTCCTGTCTGAGCCCAACAACCTCTCCAAAGGCTTCGTGGAGGCCCCGGGTCCTCCAGGGTCAGGAGGCAGGAGGGAGGACAGGGTCTGCCCAGGGAGTTTCCTTACTTGGGGGTCCTCACACTCTCTCACACGGAAGCAGACACAACAACATACTTTCATAGCCAATATGCACAAATCCATCCATTCTGATACTCACCTTCCCATACACACGCCCGCATGTGCACACATGCATTTACGTCCTCATACACAAACATGCACGTGTAAAACCAGACCTCCAGAATGCATCTGTGTGAGCTCTCGCATTCACACATATGACAACAGACACGACACCTGCGCTCCCAGGTACCAGTAAGCAACCCATGTTATGTAGCCAAATGACGATCCCCTTCTGGAGAGCCTCTGTTGGGCTGTAGACTGGAGCCCACGGCTACACCCAGAGCACCTCTTGGAAGCCAGTGTCACTCCCCCCTACACTCAGGGGCCTGCCTGGCACCTGCACTTAAGGTCTCGTCATTCCAGGCACAGTATGAAATGCGGGGGTGGGGATGCAGAGCTGACCCTGGCGGGGCTCCACGCAGCTGTTGGCTCAAGCCGTGGTCTATGAGGTGGGCGGCAAAAGGCGTATCTGGATCCGGGAGGCACAGAGCGTCACGGGTCAAGAGAAGGGCTCCGGCATCCCACAGACGCGGGTTTGAATTCGCCCGCGCCCCTCCTAGGCGGGGGTTAGCAGTTGTGACATAAGAGGCAGCAGAGTGCCCTGGTTGGCAAAGGGGGCTCTGGAGACAGATGGCCCGGGTTCAAATCCCAACTCTGTTACCTCATGAGCAAGTTACCTTCACCTCCTGAACCTCAGTTTCCTCACCAGTAAAATGGGGGTCACAACTGCACCCAGCTCAGAGAGCTGTTGAGAGGATGAAGTAAGATAAACCAGGCAAAGGGCTTATCTCAGTGTCTGGCACAGAGTACGCGCTCGGTAAATTTGGGATATGATTGTATATGAGTCCCTAGAGCTCCCTGGGAGAAGATGCTGGAGCATTAAGAAGGAGAAGCAGCTCGGGGTAGCAGCTGGAGAGAGCAGATGGGCCCCTGGAGCTGGAACGCGGGAAGCCACCCAGGCAGGGGCATCGCTTGGACCCACACGGCTTTTACCGAGCCCGGCAGGGGCCTGCTGCTTCCTGCCTGAAAGGCCCCCCCTAGATCCTAATAAGAATAATTCGCAAATGGTCCTACTAAGCCCCAAAGCAACATGAGACTGGCAGGCGACACAGAGGCCCAGGAGGTGACAGATACCAGCCCAAGACCCTGCCCCTTCTCTGCCCCTCTCCTCACCGCCCTGTGCCGCCCTACCTGCCCTCGGCACCCAGCCTCAGACTAACTCAGAGCCATTTCCTGGAAGAGGCGCTCGGGGTGGTCTTGGCACAGAAGGGAGAGGGGCGGGCACACCCGCAGGAGCGCGCAGCCGCCGTGTGATTCAGGCTCTTGTCCCTTGTGTGACTGATCAGAGTCCCAGCCCGGACCCTCCTCCTGACCACAGACCCAAGGCCCAGCACCTCTGGGTGGCTCCCGTGGAAGCCTGACACGTGCCTGCAGCTGCCCACGGCCCACCGCAACCCCTGGCCTCGCCGCCAGCCGCCTGTCCCCTGGGCTCCCAGAGCCTGGCACTGACCTGGAGTCCGCCCGGCACACTCAGTCCCTCGAGTCGGCTTCCTTTCGTCCCTCCTATCTGACCCCCCTGCCCCAGTCCCGCTGCTAATGCCCAGGGCCACTCCCCCATCTCCCCTTCTTCTTGGGGACTTGCAGACTGTCCCCCCCTCCTCATTGTTCCCTCTTTAGACTCGCCCCAGTCAAACACGTCCTCTAAACGGCCCCTGCGACCACAGCGCTTCCCACTGGAAGCCCTGCGGTGGCTTTCCATCTCTTCCAGGTCAGTTCAAATCCCTGGAATGTCACTCAAGGTCCTCCACAAGCTGGCCCGGCCCCTGCCTCTATCTCCACCGTTTCCCCTCACACCCGCTGTTCCTGCAACACTGATTCCTCCAGCACGCTGTGTGTGCGTGCGTGTGTGTGTGTGTCTGTGTGTGCGTGTGTCACCAAGGCACGGGTTTCTGTAGCCGAGCTTTTGTGTTGCTGTTACATGTGCGTGCCCGTGTACCTGTGTGTGTGTGTACATGTGTGTATATATACATGCATCTACGTGTATTTATATGTCATGTGTAATTATGTGGAAGAGCCTGTTGGGGATGGGGCCCAATGGTTGGCACAGCTGGGCAAGACTAGATATTTACAGCAGAGCCAGGGCTGCTGATGGCCCCAGGGAACCAGGCCCTGGGAGTCAGGAGCTACCGGTCCCCCCCCCTCTCCACGTGGAATCAAGAGAGCCGCACCCCCTCCAGACCGGGCCTGGGGCGCAGGGCATGTGCGTGGAGACAGAGCCATGCCCCGGTCCCTCTGCACCACTCTGGGAAGGACGGAGGCAAGAGGCCCCGAGCGCCTGAACCACGCTCTGTCTCCCAAGAGCTGCTGTGGACCCGACAGCTCTGTCGCTGGGACTGCTCCCCAAAGACAGACGAGCTCTTAATTCTGGCTCCAACCGCTTAGAGCCTGGAGTCACCGCTTTACCCAGAGCCTCCAGTGTTTTTCTAGACACCTGAGGACTCCAACCTCTCCTTCTCCTTTGTCCTCTGTCTGAACTTACCCCACAGCCGCTCCAGCCTGTCTCTGACCTTCCCGCCCTCTTTTCCTTCGGCCAATTGGTTAGGGCTGCAGGAGGCTCCGGAAGCAGGCCTCGTCCTCTCTGCCCAGCCTCGAGCAAAGCGATAAGAATCTCTAAACGCTAGGGCCGCTGTCACTCCACACTCCTCTGCCCAGAAGGCCCCCTGGCTTACAGTAAGAGCTGCTCATTCGTTCATGTATTCAAGCACCATGCAGGGGTGGCGTGCTGGCGGTCCCACAAGGAGCCCCTTCCCAGCCCTCATTATGCTGACACTCTGGAGATGGTGCTCTTTTATTTAAGAAACTACCAGAGCCCACCCCAGACCACAGCCCCCATCAGGAGGCGAGGCAACGGCATTTGAGGGCCTGCTCTGTGCCAGCGCGCTATGCCGTACTTTACATGCCCGACAGCCAGGAAGAATGGATCTCGTTCCGGGCCTTCTGCTGCTGACCCACCCAGCCTCCCCTGAAGGTCCCCTGCCACCCCCACTGCCTCTCCAGTCCCCCACCCTGCTTCCACTGTCACCCGCCTAGAAGACAAATCCAGTCACCGTCCTTAAGCTTCCTGTGGCTCCTGGAGGAGCAAACTGGCAACTTCTCAGCAAGGCACTCAGGGCCCTTCCTAGTCAGGACCCAGCCATGTGTCCAGGCTTTGCTCCCACAGTTGCCATCCCTCACCCCCGTCAGCCATGCACACCCCGACCCCTTTGGAATTGTCACCTCTCCTTCCCTGACCTCTCCCTTAGGGACCTTCACACTCCAGGGCCTTTGCATTTGCTGTCCCCTCCTCTGAAGCATTCTTCTGTCCTTCCTATCTCATCCTACTCCACTTCTTAAGACTCAGTTCCAATGTCACCTCTTCTCAAATGTCCCTTTCTCCTCCATGGAGGCAAACAGTCCTGCATGCTTGGCACTGGCCTCTGTGAAGACACGCAGCACAAGCAGCTGGTGGGGAGGCCATGGTAGCAAAGGCAGAGAGAACAAGAAACTTGTATGAACAGGAATGGGTGGGCCAAGGGAGCCGTGGTGCCCAGGAGGATCTTGAGATGACAACATGGCCAGTAAAGCATGAAGTGCCCCTGAGAGCTCGAGGCAAAAGGAGAACAGACTGAGTCATTGAACTTGGCGGTCCAGTTACAGGAGAATTAAACAGAGGAACAGCAGTGGGACAGAGAGCTAGAGGTCTGAATAAGCGTGATCGGAGTGGCGGTGAATCCTCAAGCAGATCAAGCTCTTCTCTGCCCCAGGGCCTTTGCACAGCTTTCCCTGGCCCAGAGGTGCTCTGACCTCTGCCCTTTGCATGGCTCATTCATGTTCATCCATCAGAACTCAGCTCAGATGCCACCTCCTTGGAGAGGTCCTGACCCCTAACCCAGCCTCAATTATCTTCTGTCTCACCATCCTTTATGTGACCTTCAGAGCACTGGCTGCAATGTGTAATCTTACTACGTGTTCTCAATTGGTTTTTTCTCCCCACTTCCTACGGAAGTTCCGTGAGAACAGAGACCTTATCTGACATTTTCCATCTCTGTATCCCAGCATACAGCACAGTGACCAGCACAGAGCAGACACTCAGAAACTCTGCATTGAATGAATAACTCTAAGAATGAATGGAGGAATAAATGAGTGGATGGACGGCAACCTCCACGTGCCTGGTTTTCTGTGAGACTGTCTGCTGTACACTTATCATGAACCCCTCTTTACTGAGTTTGCTTCAGTGGGCTTCTGTTCCTTAAGGACTTCCTGAGGCAGCAGGCAGCAGAAAATGTGTATCAGATTGACTGCACGTGACCCAAAAAAGCTAGCTGCCCACCAAAACTCATTGTCCCTTCTCTGGTCGCACAGCTAGATGACACTCTCCAGACTTCCTTGCAGTTGGGTTCTCTCCAGTAGAATGTGGGCAAAGGTGATATATGACATTTCCAGGCTTGGCCCACAAAAACCTCCGCGGCCTCCTCCAGGCCCTTCCACGTTGGATGGATGCGGTTATCCAGACCACAGGGCATGCGGAGCCTCCAAGATGGACGAAGGCTTCATCCCTGAGTCACCACGTGGAGGAGGGCACCCCACCAAACTGAACACCTGCCCAGGACCGATACAGGAGTAGGAAACGGGCTTCTGTTCGCTGGCCATGGAAATCTGAGTGTCTCTCGGTTACCATGGCCTGGCTGACCGTTCTCAGTGCTCTGACCTGGTCACCCTTAAAGTCAGGACCAGCGTGTCCCACATGCCCTGGGTCCTGGCTGGTTCTGTCTGTCCTGTGGCCGTGGCCTGTGCTGCCTTGCCAGGTTTTCATGATGACTGCAGCCTGGCTGACCCAGGAGGTTGCCTCCTCTGAGCTTTCAGCATAACATCATCTCTGCTGCTCATAAACCTTAGAGCCTGTGGCCCCTTCTGGGATCCACGGGCTTAGAACCCGAGTGGGTCTTTACCACTCTGGGGTCAGGAATCTTTTGAGAAACGATGGAACACACGGATCCTCCTCTTCCCAGGATCATAGGATTCACAGGTCCCTGAGGTCAGGTATAGATCTCTAGTACTTTTGCCCAGCAGAGCAGACCTGTCAGCCTAGCCCCAAGTTCAAAATGTCCAAGCCAAATAATGGCCTTGCCTGATAGAGCCAACTCTGCTCCCTGGAGGAGACAGGTCGATTTCATCAACCCAGGAGCCAGCTATGGCCACGTCCAAACTTTATCGCACTGGTCCTCGTTCGCTGGCCACTTCCTGTGGGCTAGACCCTGTGCTAGATGCCAGGCACAGGAGGCAGGATAAGGCATCAGACAAGAGTGCAAGCCCAGAGCTCGGAATCCCAGCATCACCACTTACTGGCAAGGGCTTCACCTCCCCGAGACTCAGTTTCCTCACCTAGAAAGCAGATAACTTTATAGATAAAGTTACACTAACTTTAATTAAGGGGATAACTGCCACGTAGGGTAGTTGTGGGGTCAGATAATCCGTGCAGAGCACCAGCACAATGCCTGGCACAGAACAAGGGCTAGTACCATTTTCTGCAACCCCTCCTCTTAGCTGTGAAGTAGGTCCTACTATGATTCCAGCTCTATAGGTGAAGAAACTGAGGCCATAGACAATAAAAGAACTTGCCCGACGTCACCAACCTGGTAAGTAACACAGCCAGGACTCAAACCACTACACCTGACTGCCTTTCACAGCTGGTTGACATAGGGTTGCTATGGAAACCTGCAAGACCTGGGGTGAGATCTGGTGAGGCGAGGTGACGGGTACATGGGGGCACTGTGCAGGGTGGCAGTCCTGTGGGGGACACTGACTTAACCTGGCCACCTCAATACCCTGATTATACAGTTATGGTCAAGCCTAGGGTGGGAGAGGAGGAGGCATGTTCACAGCGGGATTATCCGTACTGGCCAAAAGGTGGAAATAACTCAAGTGTCCATCGATGGATGAATGGGTAAACCAAATGTGGTATATCCGTACAATGGAGTACTTCTCAGCCTTAAAAAGGAAGGAAATTCTGTAGCATGCTATAACATGGATGAACCTTGAGGACATCACGCTAAGTGAAACAAGCCAGTCAGAAAAAGACAAACGGTGCACATTCTACTGATACGAGGTCCCTAGAGTGGTCAAATTCACAGAGAAGGAAGGTGGAAGGGTGGCTGCCAGGGGCTGGGGGAGGGAGGAATGGGGATTAGTATTTTATGGGTACAGTTTCAGCTGGGGAAATGAACATATTCTAGGGATGGAATCTGGTGGTGGTTGTAGAACAACGTGAATATACTTGATGCCACTGATATGTACACTTGAAAATGGTGGACTTCGTTATGTCTATTTTATCATGATTAAACATAATAACTTTTTTAAAGGAAGAGGAGAAGGTGGCTGCTCACCCCCGCCGTAGACCCTGCCTCCCTCGCTGCCCCAGGAAGCAGAGAGGGTGATCCCAAGTGGAAACGGTCTGCCGAGCCGCTCTGCCCAGATCGCCATCCGCCTCCCTCCTGCCTCGTTTCCAATTCCAGACTATTTATCATCAAGGAGCTGCCAGAGATGGAATGCGAATTAGGAGCTCAGCTTAATTTCGTTTTATCTTATTTCCCCGTGAGGTGCTGTCTGAGTGGGGCGGGGCGGGTGTGGGCCCAGCCTTGTTGTGACTTGTCGCCAAGCAAAGGCGGTGTCAGCTTCCACGCGGGAGGCTGAGTATGGAGGATCCTGGGGCCTGTGCAGAAGACGCTCATTCTAGGAAATAATTATCTGTGTCCCTTCAAGTTGGCCCCAAAAATAGAACTCTGAGAAGCAGCACAGTTATA
Organism: Tursiops truncatus; assembly: GCF_011762595.2. Classification (NCBI taxonomy): domain Eukaryota; kingdom Metazoa; phylum Chordata; class Mammalia; order Artiodactyla; family Delphinidae; genus Tursiops; species Tursiops truncatus. The sequence continues at coordinate 157,038,833 of NC_047034.1, read as the reverse complement.
CCTTCTTAATTAGCCTCCTCATTTAACCTGGGCCCTTACTAGAAAGGCATCTGGAGACAGACAGGCCAAGCTTTGAATTTTCACTCCCACTGACTGGCAGGCAGCTTTGGGTGAGTCTCTTAATCTCATTTAGCCTCAGTCTTCTCATCTGTAGAATGGGATACTGAAAGTGCGCACATAGGTCACGGAGAGGATCGATAAAATGTTATATGGAAAATGCATGGCACACATATGTTCATGTGTGGGAGCTGACATTTTCATCATTTTGTTATTGTCATCGTCATCTTCATCACCACCAGCATCAGCATCACCGTTTCTAAATGGCTGCTTTGGAAAACACACACACACACACACACACACACACACACACACACACACACACACATGCACACAATTATTAGACAAAATGAAGTGTTGAGACTTGGTCTGTTTTCTGTTGTTCCCCTCGCCATTCAAACATCCACAGGTAGGCACTCAACCAGCCACAAGTAGGGCTGGCATCCTCGCCTGGTGCCCACACAAGGTGGGGTGACCCTCACCTTGGCGCTGGGGAGGTAGGTGAGCTCACACACAGGCTGGGGCCCTGTGCTCCCTGGGGGCAGTTCAACACACCAGATGTGGAGTTTGCTGGGCCCAGTTCAAAACCTGGCTTGACCTCCTACTAACAGTGTGATCCTGGGCCTGTTTTCCTTTTTTTGGAGATTGTGGAAAATACGCATAATATAAAATTACCATCTTTACCCTTTCTAAGGCACAGCTCAGCGGTATTCAGTGCATTCACCTTGTTGCGCTGCCCTCACCAGCACCCATCCACAGCACTCTTCATCTTGTGAAAAGAAAACTCCATAACCATTAAACACTAACCCTACCCGCTCTTCCCCTGGCCCCTGGCAACTGCCACTCTCTCCCTCTGTGAATTTGACTACTTCTTTTCTTTTCTTTTTAAATTTATTTATTTTTGACTACACTGGGGCTTTGTTGCTGCGTGCGGGCCTTCTCTGGTTGCGGTGAGCGGGGGCTACTGTGGGTTGTGGTGTGTGGGCTTCTCATTGCAGTGGCTTCTCTCGTTGCGGAGCACAGGCTGTAGGCGCGTGGGCTCAGTAGTTGTGGCGCACGGGCTTAGTTGCTCCGCGGCATGTGGGATCTTCCCGGACCAGGGCTCGAACCCCTGTCCCCTGCGTTGGCAGGCGGATTCTTAACCACTGCGCCACCAGGGAAGCCCCAATTTGACTACTTCTTGTCACTTAGTGTAATGTCCTCAAGGGTCATCCATGTTATAGCAGATGTCAGGTGATTGTGGGCCTGCTTTGTTAACTTATGAAATGCAGATAACAGTGTACCTTAGAGTCCTCGCGAGGATGGAATCTACCCTGCTGCTCACCCCCAAAGCCTAGGAGTAGTCCAGAAACCTTTTCTCCACCCCCATAGCCAAATCATCAGCTAGCGCTGCTGACCAAACCGGAATGCATGTCCTTCTCTCCCGCTGCAGTGCGGCCTCCACGGTCCAAGCCATCCGCATCCTTTCCCCGGTCCCCACAGACATCTACTAACTGGACCTCTGACTGCTCTCTCGTGCCCACACAGCCATTCTTCGAGGATCAGCCAGAGTGATCTCTTAAAACACAAGTTAGAGCATCTGCCTTGCTCAACATACCTCAAAGGCAGTTCATCTCCCTTCACATAAAACCCACACGCCTCACCTGAACCTACAAAGTCTCCTTGGCCAACCTCCGCTCCTGCCCTCTATTCCTTACTCTCCGCGTTCCACACACACCGGCCCTTCTTTCTGTTCCTCAGGCTCACCAAGCCAGTCCCTGCCTCAGGGCCTTTGCATCAGCTGTACCTTCTCCCTGGCACAGCCTTTTATTCTGATGTCTGCTTAACTTTCACCTCCTCAGAGAGGCCTCCTCTCACCACACAAATCAAAGAAGCCCCTGGGCCCTCCCTCCAACTATTCTATTTATTTATTTTAACCTTTTGTTTATTTTATTATTATTATTATTTTGGCCGTGCTGCACGGCCTGCGGGATCTTAGTTCCCTGACCAGGGATCGAACCTGTGCCCCCTGCAGTGGAAGCACGGAGTCCTAACCACTTGACGGCCAGGGAAGTCCCCAACACTGTTCTATTTGAATCCTTTTTGTGTCACTTACTGCAATGGGTCATTTTTCCCCTTTTGTTTATTGTCTGTCTCCCCGAACGAGAACATAAGCTCCAAGTCTCACCGTTTCGCACGTGTAGACCCAGAGCCTGGCACGGCCATTGCGCGATAAATATTTGTTGAATGAACTGACAAATGAGCAATGAGACACAATGGATACAAAGAACTTTGTGTGGGGCCTGGCAGAAGTCACACTAGCTGGCAGTCATTATGATCATAGTCGTCGACATAATTATTACCCTGGACCTCCTGCCTCCTCGGTCTGCTGGGCCAGCCCTCACTTCAAGATTTGGGACAAGATCAGTTAGTGTCCAGGCCTTTCTGTGTCGTGATGGGAGCTGAACTCCTCAAAGGAGTTTAGTGAGCAGCTTTGGAGCCTTCCTGAGTCCCTTGTCTGGGCTCGACTTCCATGAGTTCTACAGTGGCCTCACTCTCTCCCTGGTTGGGCCAGGGCACCAAGACTGCTGCTATGAGCCGCATGGCACAGGGAGATCAGCTCGGTGCTTTCTGGCCACCTGAAGGGGTGGGATAGAGAGGGTGGGAGGGAGATGCAAGAGGGAAGAGATATGGGGACATATGTATATGTATAACGGATTCACCTTGTTATAAAGCAGAAACTAACACACCATTGTAAAGCAATTATACTCCAATAAAGATGTTAAAAAACAAAAATTAAAAAAAAACAAAAAAAAAAACGACTGCTGCTATGAGAAGGCCCAGGAAGGACGTGGCCAGGATGGGGCCAGGAATGTAGGCCTGGTGGGAGGAGAGAAGGGAGCAACTGGGAGATGGCTCCCTCTGGGCGCACAGTCAGTGAAAACTAAGAGGACCTGAATGGTTCCCCAGTCCTGGGTCCCGCAACAGGGACGCTCACCAGGCCCTGATCACGCCAATGAGCATATTCCGTTATCAATGGACCTTCCGGACCTCCTGCCATGTGCCTGCCACTCGGCCCGTGAACTCAACCACGGTGTGTGTGTGTGTGTGTGTGTGTGTGTGTGTGTGTGTGTGTGTGTGTGTGTGTTGGTGCTGCTCCTATGTGCTTGCAGGTGCCACCCTGAAAAAATAATCGAACAGCTCTTTAAGGGATGGTTCATGCAGGGTTTCCATGGCAACGTTTTAGAAACAGCAATGGGAACTTTGGCGGGCTCCCTTCCCCTCCTCCTTCCCTGACTGCCAAAGGGATCCTGGCTCCAGGACACTGTGCTTTGCCAAAGCACCAGCTCCTCCTGAGGTCCTAGCTGTGGACCTCAGGCCTCTCACTCACCCTCTCTCTGCCTCACATTGCTAACTTGTAAACTGGGGCCAACAGTAGTATCCATCTCATAGGATCGTTCTGAGAATTAAACGAACTGATGTGTGTAAAGCACTTCCTACGTGGCTAGTATGGTGAGCAGAATTCTGAGTCCCACCTCCATGACGCCCTCCCCTTGGTGTGGGTGCGACCCATGAATATGATGGGATGTCATGCCCATGATTAGACAGAGTTATTTGGCAAAGGTGAAGGAAGATTTTTTTGCAGATATAATGAAAACCCAAAACAGCTGACTGTGAGTTAAAAAAACCCAAATCTTCTGGGTGGGTCTGACCAAATCAGGTGAGTCTGAGGCTTTGGTGGTCAGAGACCTGAAGCAGCAGCAATTCTTCTGCTGATCTTAAAGAAGCCAGCAGCCGTGGCTCTACAGCTGCAGGGAAATGGAATCTTCCCACGGTCACGTGAGCTGGAGCAAGGACCCCAAGCCTCTGATAAGACCCCGGCCTCAGCAGACACCTAGCTTCCAGCTTTGTGAGACCCTGAATAGAGAAAGCCACTGGAGCCATGCCCAAACGTCTGACCCAGGAAACTGTGAGATGACAAATGTGTTCTAAGTGGCTCTGTTTGTGCCAATTTGTGACATGGCAACGGGAAGCAGACACAGTCGGTGTTTAGTAGACGTTCACTGTTGCTGGTGTGACAGCTCTCCACTCACACAGCCACCACGGCCCTCACCAGGCTGCGCTGAAACTGTCCCCTTATCTCCACCTCCCAGCTGCCCTGTGCCCTTCCAACTCAGGTGTGCAAAGTGAGCCTGGATTTGATTTTCAGGTGACCTGGGCTGCAGCGTGAGATCAGATAACATGCTCTTCCTTCTCTGTAACAATGAAATGATGTCTGGAAATAACGTCCCGGTGATCTGGATGGGAAAGGAAAGCACCTACTCTGATCGCTACAGACGTTTTCCTTTGTTTATCTCAAGCTTAGCTGGAAAATGCCAAAGAGAAAACGTGTGGCGACAGTGACTTCACTGCCAGTGTGAGAGACCACAAAGGCCCCAAATCCGCGAAGGCAGGACTACGTGCACCCCACCCCCGCGCACTGTTCAGAGCAGCCCGGGGCGCACAGGACGCACTCAGAGGTACTTGTTACATCAAAAAGGAGTTGCTGTCTTCCATTCCCCTCAAACGCAGAATAAAACCCAAACCCCTCAGCGTGGCCTCAGAGGCAGCAGCCTTGCATGTTCCAGCCCCCACCCTCCTCTCTGGTTTCCTGTCCCACCTCTAGGTGACCAGCTCAGTCCCAGTTTGCCTGGGACCAGGTTTAGTACAGAAAGCCCCATGTCCCGGGAAAGCCTGGGTCAGGACACAGCAGCACAGTTGGTCACGTGCCCCCTCCCTCCCCACTGAGCCCCTGTCTCCTGCCACTGAGGCCTCCTGGCAGCTCCTCAAACGTGCCAAACTCAGAGCCACCCAAGCAGGTGCACTGGCATCACTCAGGTGTCTGCTCGAGCGTCAGCTCCTCGAGGAAGCCGTCTTGGACTGGTCCGTCCACAGTAATTCAACTCACCGCTCTCTTTCCCTGGCCCTGTTTCTGTGCACTGCTTATTCCACTCTGAAATTCAATTATTTACCTGTTGACCTGAATCCACACTAGAAGTCAACCTCCATAAGGGCAGCGACCATCTTTTCACTGCTGGGTCCTAGTGCCGAGGACACAAGTTGAATGAATTAATGAAGTCTTATCTTCTACCTGGACTTCCAGCCCCTCTCCAAATACTGGTCACCATAAGACGGCAGCCCTCTGGGTCTCAGGGTTCACCTACCTTGCCCCTGCCCCCTTCTGTGGTCCCTGGTGCTCCCAGCACCAGCATCTCCTGTCCACTTCCTCCATCTGAAGCTGTGCCCTCACCCTACCCTTTCCTCCTGATGAAGCCCCAGGAGGGGTCTCGACCTCACCCCCGCCTCCTGTGTACTGAAACTGTCTTTCATCTGTCAGGTCCGAGAAATCTCACACCTGCTCTGCCTCCGGCATCCCTCACTCAATTATTCAGCACACAAAACGCACAGGAGCCCGTTGCGCTCGCACAGACGTTATCAGACCACTGGCTCGGAACCTTGGAGCTCTCCGGCAGCCGCTTCTTCCTAATTATTCACTAATTTATTTTAGAACTCTATGGAGCAGCCTGTTCCAGGCATCAGGGACAGGGCGATGGATCAGACTCAGACCCCGCCTTCCAGGGGCTCGTGGCCTTGTCGGGGAGACAGATGTATAAGCAAATAATTACAGGAAGACGAGGCAGGGCTGGAGCAGAAGCCTGCACCGGGTGCTGGGGGAGCCCGGGGGCCACAAACACTTCGCACGGAAATGGGAACTTATCTGCCAACCGTTCTGAGCTGGAGAATCAGACGCTTCCTCTCCCAGCTAACAATCTTTCCGGAGAATGAGAGTTTTCCTGTTCTTTCTTGGTGTTTTGCAGAATCTACGCATAGGTGTTTAGAAGTTGCCCCCAGATTTGTCCCCAACCTGGTTTGAAGGCGACTCTGGAATTAGTAAGATATTGGGAGGCAGTGCTCCAGGGCGCATGCCCAGGGGGGACAGGGTCTGGAGTGGGCCATGTCGCTCATCCTTTCTCTGATCTCTGTGTTGGCTCAGACAAGCCTGGGTCAGGATTTCTGTCTCCATCTCCTGTCCTTCTCTCCCATTCCCGGCTAGCACTGGACCTTGAACTAAATCCAGCCCATCAATGTGACAGAGAGCATCACTGTCTGCCAACCCCTTGCTGGCCAGCTGGAGTCCTACTTTCAAAAGACAGAGTACCCAGAACTCTCTGGCTTGCAGCGCCCCTCTGCCTGGTCTCACCCACTGGATCAGACCCCTGCAGATAGGTCAGGGGATGTTTGGGGCTCTGCAGTTACGTTGCTGCACACCCTCATTACGATCAGCGGCTTGGCCCCCTCCCCCAGTTCAAGCCCAGCCTGGCCCCCACCCCCGCCCCTTCCCCACAGCCTGCCACCGATGTCCCATTATGCTGTGGAGGGCTGGACGGCTGTGTTCACTGGGAATCGGGTCTCCTGGCCTGGTGTGCCCTCTCCTGTTTGGAAAGCAGTGGCCGCCAATGTTTCAGTGACAGTTGGGACTAGTGGCTCCAAGCAGGCTTCTGGAGTCAGACAGATCCAGGCTCCAGCTGAGCTGTGTGACTTTGTGAAATCTACTGCACCTCTCTCATCCTCAGGTGCCTCATCTGTGAAATGAGAGTTATTAAGACTCAGGGGTGTTGAAAGAATTAAATGAGATAGATCATGTAAAGTACTTATCACAGATCCTGGCACATAGTAAGTGCCCAACAAATGGTACGTAGCTGTTTAGGCTGGGATGGAGAGCATTCAGCAAGTGCATGCGGGCTCACCTAGAGGGAGAATGTTCAGGCTCTTTTGTTCAGGAACTCTGACTTCCAGGGCCCAAGCCTCACTCTCATGATCCCATCTTCTTTGCATATTTCCTCCCCTCCTTGAAGGCTTCATACACTTTTTTTTTTTTTTAACATCTTTATTGGAGTGTAATTGCTTTACAATGGTGTGTTAGTTTCTGCTTTATAACAAAGTGAATCAGTTATACGTATACATATGTTCCCATCTCTCTTCCCTCTTGCATCTCGCTCCCTCCCACCCTCCCTATTCCACCTCTCTAGGTGGTCACAAAGCACCAAACTGATCTCCCTGTGCTACATGGCTGCTTCCCACTAGCTATCTATTTTAGGTTTGGTAGTGTATATATGTCCATGCCACTCTCTCGCTTTGTCACAGCTCACCCTTCCCCCTCGCCATATCCTCAAGTCCATTCTCTAGTAGGTCTGTGTCTTTATTCCTGTCTTACCCCTAGCTTCATCCACTTATAATGAGGGTGAGCTGATCTGCCTAGAAGCAGTCCCCGGGGCACGGAAGAGCGAGTGCTATAACTGGGCAGTATTGCTATTTGAGGGTCTGGTTCTCTCTCCCAGAAGGGTTGGCGGGGGCAGGGACATAAAGATTTAATTTGGTAAAAGCAGGACTCTGCAAATGCACCTGCTCTGTGGGAACCAGCCACCTCCAAGCAAGGACCGTTAGGTCAGCCTGGGTTCTCATAGGGGGTTTTTAAGCTGGATTCACTTGACAAACATCTGATTTACAAACAGCCCTGCAGTAATAAATTTATTACCGCTCCTTTGCTCGAATGCTCCAACAGCTTCCCTTCTCAGAGTAAATGCTGAAGTCCTTGGGAAGGCCTGCAAGGTCCCACACAAACTCTTCCTCATCTGCCCTCCTCTCTACTGCTCTACTCCCACCCCCCGCTCCTGCCTCAGGGCCTTTGCACTTGCAGTTCCCTCTGCCTGGAACCATCTTCCTCCCAAAGATCAGAAGGTTCACTCTCTCACCTCCAACAGCTGTTTCCTCAAATGTCAGCTTTTCTGTGAGCTCTTTCCTGACCATCCTATTTAAAATCGCAAGCCCCACACCTCGCCCCACCTCTCCTCATCTAACACATTCTGTGGTCATTTAACTTGATTGTTTATATTCTCTAGAATGTAAGCTCCTTGGGGAAGAGGTTTCTGATTCGTGCCTTCCTATTCTGAGCACTAGAGCAGTGCCGGGCACATAGCTGGCCCTCAGTAAATATCCACTGAATGAATGAATAAGTGAAGGAAGGAAGAAAGGGCAGGCACCACCCACCTGAGAGCCCAGATCCTGCTGTCACAGGGTGAGAGTCCAGATCCCGCCCTCCTGCCTTCCTCGCTGTGGCTCCCAGAGTGATCTCTCAAATGCATCCCTGACCACATCACTCTCTTCCTTAACACCCTTTATCGAGTCCCTCGCCCAATAATCTGTGCTGCACCCAAGCCTTCCCGGGAGAGGGAGAGCCACGTGTGGGAAAGGGTAGTGTCATCATTTGATGAACTTTTCCCTTATCCTCAAAGAGACCTTCAAGATAAAGGCCAAACTCCTCCGCAGGGCCTGTGTCCTGCCTCTGTGGCCTCTCCTACGTTCTTTGCTTTACAACCCCAAGCTGTAGGCGACGGACCACCAAGATGTTCCCGTTCAGACGCTGGTCTCTCCATCCTCTGTGCCTTTGACCTTGGAGCTGCCCATTTTGCCTGGACCACCTTCCCTGGCATCCTCCATCCTCCTTACCCTGGAAAACTCCTGTTCAGCCTTCTAAATGCCATTGCCTTGTGTGTGATCAGCTGTCACCTGGCTGAGACATTTCCCCTGACTGCGCCCAGGCTGGGTCTAGCAGTCCTGCTCTGAGCACGCCTCCTCGGAACACCTACCGTCCACTGCTGCGTGTTTTCCCACTGCATGGCACATCTGCAGCTCGGCACCGCATAAATATTTGCAATTTATCTTTTAATTTCTACACTTCTGGTGCCTAGTAAAACTTGCCTGGCACATGTCGGGCTCTCTGGACACGTCTGCTGGATGGAAAATTAAGCAACTGGAGTGGCGCAATGACAAAGGTTCTAGAATCCTCAAGGTGCTGAGGCTTTTTGAGATAATTCTGGGACTCACACCTCCCACTCCCAACAAGACTTCTGCTTTTCTGTTTCTATTCCTGAGGATGGGGACCCAAGCCTCCTCTCTCCTCTGGCCCTGCCCAGGGGGACTGATGTACGACCCTTTCCCCTCATATGAAAGCCCCTCCTCTGGACCCCAGAGGCCACTGATGTAGAACAGGGGAGGGGCCGTGAGTTGCGGCACGAGATAGGTCTGGGTTACAACCTTGCTTTGCCCCTAACAAGTTGGATGACCACGAACAGGTTATCAGATCTCTCTGGGATCCGTTTCCTCATTTAGAAAACAGCGACACTCCTAACACTTCCACCTGCACTGCCTCTGTCCCCCTTGATCACCTCTATTTAGCAACTGCTTGGTAAATCTCATAGGCTTGAATCAAAGTCACCCAGGATGGAATTAGAATTCTTCTCCCCACTCATCCTCTCCCCCTTGACCATGAAGCTCAGGCCTCCATGTTCCCCGCTTCCCCTACAAGTCCTCTTGGGACGAGGCCTGATAAAAAGGCCTATGGTTTTGCATCCTACCTGATTTGTGAGGCCTCATCAGAGCCCAGCATCCCTGGCTTTACTGCCATTTGGTTTTGAAATAATGCCAGAGGACAAATGCCTTCCATGCTTAGTGCCCGAAACACATGACCTTCAGGAGTAGGTCCAGGGTTCTCATTAAAGAGTCTCCTTGGGTGCCGGGAACCCTCTCCTTATTTTCAAATTGCCCCAGCCAAGGCCAGTGGGTAAAGGCCATTGGATGGATGCCCCTGTGCCTAGGCCGATGCTCGGTGCTGTCAGAAAGTGCTGGATAACTGTGGTCCCTGCCCTTAGGGATTCTCATCTAATGTCTAGGCATACCAACCCTCCAAAACCACTGCCTGGTCACCAGTGTATTACGCATGCACAAACAGCTACATAATGTGCGAAGCCCAGTGCAAAATACAGAGCCCCTTGTTCAAAGCATGGTTAAGAACTGCAAGATGGAAGACTGGTTCAAGATGGCGGAGTAGAAGGACGTGCGCTCACTCCCTCTTGCAAGAGCACCAGAGTCACAACTAACTGCTGAACAATCATCGACAGGAAGACACTGGAACTCACCAAAAAAGATACCCCATATCCAAAGACAAAGGAGAAGCTGCAAGGAGAAGGTAGGAGGGGTGCAATCACAATAAAGTCAAATCCCATAACCACTGGGTGGGTGACTCACAAACTGGAGAACACTTATACCACAGAAGTCCACCCACTGGACTGAAGGTTCTGAGCCCAATGTCAGGCTTCCCAACCTGGGGGTCTGGCAATGGAAGGAGGAATTCCTAGAGAATCAGACTTTGAAGCCTAGTGGGATTTGATTGCAGGACTTTGACAGCACTGGGGGAAACATAGATTCCACTCTTGGAGGGCACACACAAAGTAGTGTGCACATTGGGACCCAGGGGAAGGAGCAGGGACCTGATAGGAGACTGAACCAGGCCTACCTGCTAGTGTTGGAGGGTCTCCTGCAGAGGTGGGGGGTGGCTGTGGCTCACCGTGGGGACAAGGACACTGGCAGCAGACGTTCTGGGAAGTACTCCTTGGAGTGAGCCCTCCCAGAGTCTGCCATTAGCCCCACCAAAGAGTGGGGTAGGCTCCAGTGCTGGGTTGCCCAGGCCAAACAACCAACAGGGAGGGAACCCAGCCCCACCCATCAGCAGGCAAACAGATTAAAGTTTTACTGAGCTCTGCCCACCAGAGCAACAGCCAGCTCTACCCACCACCAGTCCCTCCCATCAGGAAGGTTGCAAAAGCCTCTTAGATAGCTTCATCCACCAGAGGGCAGACAGCAGAAGCAAGAAGAACTACAATTCTGCAGCCTGTGGAACGAAAACCACATTCATAAAAAGACAGACAAAATGAAAAGGCAGAGGACTATGTACCAGATGAAGGAACAAGATAAAACCCCAGAGAAACAACTAAATGAAGTGGAGACAGGCAACCTTCCAGAAAAAGAATTCAGAATAATGATAGTGAAGATGATCCAGGACCTCGGAAAGAGAATGAAGGCAAAGATCGAGAAGATGCAAGAAATGTTTAACAAAGACCTAGAAGAATTAAAGAACAAACAGAGATGAACAATACAATAACTGAAATGAAGAATACACTAGAAGGAATCAATAGCAGAATAACTGAGGCAGAAGAACGGATAAGTGAACTGGAAGACAGAATGGTGCAATTCACTGCCACAGAACAGAATAAGGAAAAAAGAATGAAAAGAAATGCAGACAGCCTAAGAGACCTCTGGGACAACATAAGACACACAAACATTCACATTATAGGGGTCCCAGAAGAAGAGAGAGAGAAAGGACCCCAGAAAATATTTGAAGAGATTATAGTTGAAAACTTCCCTAACATGGGAAAGGAAATAGCCACCAAAGTCCAGGAAAAACAGAACGTCCCAGGCAGGATAAACCCAAGGAGAAACATGCCAAGATACATAGTAATCAAACTGGCAAAAATTAAAGACAAAGAAAAATTATTAAAAGCAGCAAGGGAAAAATGACAAATGACACACAGAGGAACTCCCATAAGGTTAACAGCTGATTTCTCAGCAGAAACTCTACAAACCAGAAGGGAGTAGCATGACATACTTAAAGTGATGAAAGGGAAGAACCTACAACCAAGATTACTCTAGCCGGCAAGGATCTCATTCAGATTTGATGGAGAAATCAAAAGCTTTACAGACAAGCAAAAGCTAAGAGAATTCAGGACCACCAAACCAGCTCTAAAACAAGTGCTAAAGGAACTTGTCTAACTGGGAAATACAAGAGAAGAAAAGCACCTAGAAAAACAAACCCATGACAATTAAGAACATGTTAACAGGAACATTCATATTGATAATTACCTTAAACGTGAATGGATTAAATGCTCCAACCAAAAGACACAGGCTTGCTGAATGGATACAAAAACAAGACCCATATATATGCTGTCTACAAGAAACCCACTTCAGACCTAGGGACACATACAGACTGAAAGTGAGGGGATGGAAAAAGATATTCCATGCAAATGGAAATCAAAAGAAAGCTGGAGTAGCAATACTCATATCAGATAAAATAGACTTTAAAATAAAGAATGTTACAAGAGACAAGGAAGGACACTACATAATGATCAAGGGATCAATTCAAGAAGAAGATATAGCAATTATAAATATTTATGCACCCAACATAGGAGCACCTCAATACATAAGGCAAATGCTAATAGCTCTAAAAGAGGAAATCGACTGTAACACAGTAATAGTGGGGGACTTTAACACCTCACTTACACCAATGGACAGATCATCCAGACAGAAAATAAAGCAACACAAGCTTTAAATGACACAATAGACCAGATAGATTTAATTGATATTTAAAATTTATATTTTCATTCCATCCAAAAACAGCAGATTACACTTTCTTCTCAAGTGCACATGGAAAATTCTCCAGGATAAATCACATCTTGGGTCACAAATGAAGCCTTGGTAAATTTAAGAAAACTGAAATCATATCAAGTATCTTTTCTGACCACAACGTTATGAGATTAGAAATCAATTACAGGGGAAAATATGTAAAAAACACAAACACATGGAGACAAAACAATACATCACTAAAAAACAGAGAGATCACTGAAGAAATCAAAGGGGAAATCAAAAAATACCTAGAGACAAATGACAATTAAAAAAAGATGATTCAAAACCTATGGGATGCAGCAAAAGCAGTTCTGAGAGGGAAGTTTATAGCAATGTAATCCGACCTCAAGAAACAAATAAAGTCTCAAATAAACATTCTAAACTTACACTTAAAGGAACTAGAGATAGAAGAACAAACAAAACCCAAAGTTAGTGGAAGGAAAGAAATCATGAAGATCAGAGAAGAAATAAATGAAATAGAAACAAAGAAAACAATAGCAAAGATCAATAAAACTAAAAGCTGGTTATTTGAGAAGATAAACAAAATTGATAAACCTTTAGCAAGACTCATCAAGAAAAAGAGGGAGAGGACTCAAATCAATAAAATAAGAAATGGAAAAAGAGAAGTTACAACAGACACCGCAGAAATACAAAGCATCATAAGAGACTACTACAAGCAACTCTATGCCAATAAAATGGACAACCTGGAAGAAATGACAAATTCTTAGAAAGGTATAACCTTCCAAGACTGAACCAGGAAGAAGTAGAAAATATGAACAGAATAAACACAAGTAATGAAATTGAAACTGTGATTAAAAATCTTCCAACAAACAAAAGCCCAGGACCAGATGGCTTCACAGGTGAATTCTATCAAACATTTAGAGAAGAGCTAACACCCATCCTTCTCAAACTCTTCCAAAAACTTTCAGAAGAAGGAATACTCCCAAACTCATTCTATGAGGCCACCATCATCCTGGTATCAAAACCAGGCAGAGATACTACAAAAAAAGAAAATTACAGACCAATAGCACTGATGAAAATAGATGCAAAAATCCTCAACAAAATACTAGCAAACGGAATACAGCAACACATTAAAAGGACCATACACTATGATCAAGTGGGATTTATCCCAGGGATGCAAGGATTCTTCAATATACACAAATCAATCAATGTGATACACCGTATTAATAAATTGAAGAATAAAAACCATATGATCATCTCAATAGATGCAGAAAAATCTTCTGACAAAATTTAACACCCATTTATGAAAAAAACTCTCCAGAAAAAAAAAAAAAAAGGTCATGAAGTACCTAGGGGCAAGACGGGAATAAAGACACAGACCTACTAGAGAATGGACTTGAGGATATGGGGAGGGGGAAGGGTAAGCTGTGACAAAGTAAGAGAGAGGCATGGACATATATACACTACCAAATGTAAAATAGATAGCTAGTGGGAAGCAGCCGCATAGCACAGGGAGATCAGCTCGGTGCTTTGTGACCACCTAGAGGGGTGGGATAGTGAGGGTAGGAGGGAGGGAGACGCAAGAGGGAAGAGATATGGGAACATACGTATATGTATAACTGATTCACTTTGTTATAAAGCAGAAACTAGCACACCATTGTAAAGCAATTACACTCCAATAAAGATGTTAAAAAATAAATAAATAAAAAAGAAAATAAAAAACTTTTCAGAAACTAGGCATAGAGGGAACCCACCTCAACATAATAAAGGCCATATATGACAAACCCACAGCCAACATCATTGTCAATCGTGAAAAACTGAAAGCACTTCCTCTAAGAATAGGAACAAGACAAGCATGTCCACTATTGCCACTATTATTCAACATAGTTTTGGAAGTCCTAGCCACAGCAATCAGAGAAGAAAAAGAAAGAAAAGGAATACAAATTAGAAAAGAAGTAACACTGTCATTGTTTGCAGATGACATGAAACTATACATAGAGAATCCTAAAAATGCCACCAGAAAACTACTAGAGCTCATCAATGAATTTGTTAAAGTTGCAGAATACAAAAGTAATGCATGGAATTCTCTTGCATTCCTATCCACTAAGAATGCAAGATCAGAAAGAGAAATTAAGGTAACAATCCCATTCACCATTGCAACAAAAAGAATAAAATACCTAGGAATAAACCTACCAAAGGAGACAAAAGACCTGTACTCAGAAAACTATAAGACACTGATGAAAAAAACCAAAGATGACACAAACAGATGGAGAGATGTACCACGTTCTTGGATTGGAAGAATCAATATTGTGAAAATGATTATACTACCCAAAGCAACCTACAGATTCAATGCAATCCCTATCAGATTACCAATGGCATTTTTTACAGAAATAGAACAAAAAATCTTAAAAATTTTTGAGACAGCCAAAGCAATCTTGAGGGAAAAAAACGGAGCTGGAGGAATCAGACTCCCTGACTTCAGACTATACTACAAATCTACAGTAATCAACACAATATGGTATTGGCACAAAAACAGAAATATAGATCAATGGAAGAGGATAGAAAGCTCAGAGATAAACCCATGCACCTATGGTAAACCAATGTGTGACAAAGGAGGCAAGGATATACAATGGAGAAAAGACAGTCTCTTCAATAAGTGGTACTGGGAAAACTGGACAGCTACATATAAGAGAATGAAATTAGAACACTTTCTAACACCATACACAAAAATAAACTCCAAGTGGATTAAATACCTAAATGTAAGACCAGACACTGTAAAACTCTTAGAGGAAACCATAGGCAGAACACTCTATGACATAAATCACAGCAAAATCTTTTTTGGCCCATCTCCTAGAGTAATGGAAATAAAAACAAAAATAAACAAATGGGACTTAATGAAACTTAAAAGCTTCTGCACAGCAAAGGAAACCATAAACAAGACGAAAAGACAACCCTCCAAATGGGAGAAAATATTTGCAAACGAATCAACGGACAAAGGATTAATCTCTAAAATATATAAACAGCTCATGCAGCTCAATATTAAAAACACAAACAATCCAATCCAGAAATGGGCAGAAGACCTAAATAGACATCTCTCTAAAGAAGACATACAGATGGTCAAGAGGCACATGAAAAGATGCTCAACATCACTAATTATTAAAGAAATACAAATCAAAACCACAATGAGGGCTTCCCTGGTGGTGAAGTGGTTGAGAATCTTCCTGCTAATGCAGGGGACACGGGTTCGAGCCCTGGTCTGGGAGGATCCCACATGCCGTGGAGCAACTAGGCCCGTAAGCCACAGCTACTGAGCCTGCGCGTCTGGAGCCTGTGCTCCACAACAAGAGAGCCCACGATAGTGAGAGGCCCGCGCATCGCGATGAAGAGTGGCCCCCGCTTGCCACAACTAGAGAAAGCCCTCGCACAGAAACGAAACGAAGACCCAACACAGCAAAAAGATATAAAATAAATTAATAAATTCCTACCTCCAACATCTTCAAAAAAAGAAAAAGAGAAAAAAGAAATAGCAGAAAATTTCAAATTAGGCATGAGCGTGAATTAAAAAAAAACGACAATGAGGTGTAGTTTCTAACCAGTATCACCTCACACCGGTTAGAATGGGCATCATCAGAAAATCTACAAACAACAAATGCTGGAGAAGGTGTGGAGAAAAGGGAACTTTTGCACTGTTGCTGGAAATGTAAATTGATACAGCCACTATGGAGAACAGTATGGAGGTTCCTTAAAAAAACTAAAAATAGAATTACCATATGATCTAGCAATTCCACTACTGGGCATATACCCAGAGAAAACCATAATTTAAAAAGACACATGCAGATTCTGGGGTTCGTTTAGAGGTTTGAATTTTCTCGGAGAAAGACGGGCCGGCCGTGAGGAGAAAAGGAACAAGCCACAGCAACATCTAAGCCCTTGAAAGGATCCTGAGAGAGGGGGGAAAGGGAAAACAGCAGCCTCCAGCCCACCGCTTGTGTCTTCTGTCCCTTCCCACCTATCTTGCCCACCCCACCAGCCCACGCTGCCTGGGACTTGAAATCTGTGGCCGAAGGACCGTCACCAGATAACATCAAAAATAATCAACCACCCTCCCTTCCCAAACCCACCCAAATTCACTCATCCAGAGTTTACTTTTTTTAATCCACTCAGAACTTTTTTTCTACGACCCCCCTCCCTACATGGAGTTGGGTAGGGGGGAAATGAATACTGAGTTGGCCTTTACTTTTTTTAAGGAGACTTTTTGATCCAAGGAGGCCCCCCAAATAATTGAGTTTTGGGTCCTGGTTGGTTGTTTTATTTTTTTTCTCCAAAATTTTAACCCCCTCCCCCACTGAGCCCAAGGTGCTGACGTCACAAAAAAATTGGATAAACACCTCGATCATGGGTTCGGGTCCCATGGACCCCAAAGAGCTTCTCAAGGGCCTGGATAGCTTCCTTAACCGAGATGGGAAACTCAAGAGTGTGGATGGGATTTCGAAGATCTTCGGTCTGATAAAGGAAGCACGAAAGAGAGTGAGTCGATGCACTTACTTGAACATTCTCCTGCAGACCCGTTCACCAGAAATATTGGTCAAGTTTATTGATGTTGGTGGTTACAAGTTTCTTAACAATTGGCTGACATATTCAAAGACAACCAACAACATTTCCCTCTTGCAGCAAATTCTACTGACCCTGCAGCACCTACCACTCACTGTTGACCACCTCAAGCAGAGCTCCGGAAATTGGCCTCAGTCCTTGTCAGCGACTGGATGGCTGTGATCCGCTCCCAGAGCAGTACCCAGCCTGCTGAGAAAGATAAGAAGAAACGGAAAGAAGAGGGAAAGAGTCGAACCACCCCTCCTGAGCGACCGTTGACTGAGGTGAAGACTGAGACTTGGGCTAAGGAGGCCCCGGAGAAGAAGAGGGAGAAGCCCAAGTCCCTCCGAACCACGGCGCCCAGTCACGCCAAGTTCCGCTCTACCCGACTAGAGCTGGAGACCCCGTCTTTGGTGCCCGTGAAGAAGAATGCCTGTGCAGTGGTGGTTTCTGACAAGTACAACCTTAAACCCATCGTCCTCAAGCGTCAGAGTTCCACAGCTGCCCCAGGATATGCTGCGCTCCCTGCAGAGAAGAAATACAAGCCACTCAACACGACACCCAATGCCACCAAAGAGATCAAAGTGAAGATGATCCCGCCACAGCCTATGGAGGGCCTGGGCTTTCTGGATGCGCTCAATTCAGCCCCTGTTCCAGGCATCAAAATTAAGAAGAAGAAGAAGGTGCTATCACCCACAGTTGCCAAGCCAAGCCCATTTGAAGGGAAAACGAGCACAGAACCGAGCACAGCCAAACCTTCTTCCCCAGAGCCAGCACCTCCTTCTGAGGCTATGGACACAGAACGTCCAGGGACCCCAGTTCCCCCTGTTGAAGTCCCAGAGTTCATGGATACTGCCCCTTTGGAGCAGGAGCTCTGGAGGCAAAGCCAGTGGAGAGTCCCGGAGATCCTAGCCAGCTGACCCGGAAAGGCAGGAAGAGGAAAACTGTGACCTGGCCTGAGGAGGGCAAACTGAGAGTATTTCTATTTTGAACTGGATGAAACTGAACGAGTGAATGCGAATAAGATCAAGGACTTCGGCCAGGCAGCTAAGCGAGAGATACTGTCAGACCGACACGCGTTTGAGACGGCCCGGCGTCTGAGCCACGACAACATGGAGGAGAAGGTGCCCTGGGTGTGCCCCCGGCCCCTGGTGCTGCCCTCGCCTCCTGTCACCCCTGGAAGCAACAGCCAGGAGCGGTACATCCAGGCTGAGCGGGAGAAGGGGATCCTTCAGGAGCTCTTCCTGAACCAGGAAAGTCCTCACGAGCCTGGCCCTGAGCCCTATGAGCCTATCCCCCCAAAACTCATCCCCCTAGATGAGGAATGTTCCACGGATGAGACCCCATATGTTGAGACCCTGGAGCCTGGGGGGACCGGTGGCTCACCCAATGGGTCAGGCAGTTCCAAGTTGCCTCCTGTTCTGGCCAATCTTATGGGAAGCATGGGTGCCGGGAAGAGCCCCCAGGGTCCTGGAGGAGGAGGCATCGATGTGCCCGAGATCCTCACCTCCATCATGGGTAGCCCTAACATTCATCCCTCAGAGGAACTGCTGAAGCAACCAGACTATTCAGACAAGACCAAGCAGATGCTGGTGCCTCATGGACTCTTAGGCCCTGGTCCCATAGCCAATGGTTTCCCACCGGGAGGCCCTGGGGGTCCCAAGGGCATGCAGCACTCCCCGCCTGGGCCTGGCGGACCTATGCCAGGTCCCCATGGAGGCCCTGGGGGCCCTGGTGTGCCAGTGGGTCCCCATCTCCTGGGTCCCCCACCCCCTCCCCGGGGGTTGATCCCTTCTGGGATGGCCCAGGTGACCCCCTGCGGGGTGGCCCGACGCGTGGGGGACCAGGTCCGGGGCCATACCATAGAGGCTGTGGTGGCCGAGGCGGGAGTGAACCACCTTCTCCTCCTCCTCCATTCCGAGGGGCCAGAGGAGGTCGCTCTGGAAGAGGACCTCCAAATGGACAAGGGGGCCCCGGTGGGGGCATGGTCGGAGGTGGTGGGCATCATCCCCATGAAGGCCCTGGTGGGGGCATGAGCAGTGGCAGTGGACATCACCCCCATGAAGGCCCTGGCGGCGGCATGGGTGGTGGCAGTGGCCATCGTCCTCATGAAGGCCCTGGTGGAGGAATGGGTGCTGGTGGTGGGCATCGCCCCCATGA
This sequence comes from Tursiops truncatus, assembly GCF_011762595.2. Taxonomy (NCBI): domain Eukaryota; kingdom Metazoa; phylum Chordata; class Mammalia; order Artiodactyla; family Delphinidae; genus Tursiops; species Tursiops truncatus. Next base: position 157,019,750 of record NC_047034.1, on the reverse strand, counting down.
AGGCCCTGGACATGGGGGGCCCCATGGCCACCGGCCTCATGATGGCCCTGGTCACCAAGGCCACGACCATCAAGGGCCACCCCCTCATGAGCACCGTGGCCATGATGGCCCTGGCCATGGCAGAGGAGGCCACCGACGGCATGATGGAGGCCACAGCCGTGGAGGAGACATGTCAAATCGCCCTGTTTGTCGACATTTCATGATGAAGGGTAACTGCCACTATGAGAACAACTGTGCCTTCTACCACCCGGGTGTCAATGGGCACCCCCTGCCCTAGGGACCACCTGCCCACCCCGCCCACACCCCTGTGGACTGCAGCCTTGCTCCTTCCACCCTTTTATGGCTTCTGTGAGGCCCGTTTTCCCCTTTCCCCAGCTGATGAGGCACCGGCCCCCTCAGTGCCCACCTGCCTGGGTTCCTGGGGGTTTTCTGACGCCTGGTGCGCATTGATGTACATATTTTCCTCCAGTCTGAGGAGGAGAGAGACTGGACACATTCCGTACCCTGGGCGGCTGAAGAGGAGACCCAGCTGGCTTCACTTTTTGAGGAGATTTGCCCTTTATGCCAAGCGCCTCTCCGGTATTACCCTTTATGCCTGAGAACCTAAAGTTGGTTATCCTGGAGAACACCTCTCCTCTCCTCTTGTGGGTCCTCCACATGCACACAGAACTCTGACACGGGATCAGCTGCACTTATGAAATCATCCCAGCCAAGTTCATGCTTCCTCGTGGGGTGGGGAGATGGTAAAAGGGGTACTGTGGATCCCACTGCCCTGAGAGGACTCAGTCAGGCTGGATCTGAGCTCTGGAACACATCATCCCCACTCCGCCCCTGACACAGGCTTTACATTGAGTCCTTTCTCAAGTAAGACGTTGCAATCTCCCGTGAACACCCAAGTTTGCATCATGGGTCTGCCAGGTTCAATGATGGCAAATTCAGGTCGGCATCCGGTGAAAAGTTTTAGCTGGTATAGGTGAGGCCATTGGTGGTGGTCCACCCTTGCCTGCAGCTCATTCTGGAAATTAAAACACTTCAGTGAGACCAGCTTTTCATCAACTGAAGCCCAGCGTGCTGGACATGCCAGTCACACTACACGCACTGCCTCTGGGAGTTAGCGTGCTCCTGGCCCCCCCCGGAACCTTGTGGGTGTGAGGCCTCCAGCTCCCTTGCCCTGTCAGCCACCTCTGAATCCCCACCAGGTGCCTTCCTGGGTGGATTCGATAAGATGCCCTGCCCTCTCCCAGCCCTCTCCTTCACCTGTCTCAGCACAGTTGTTTTCTATGAAAACAGTGGATCGGTTGGGTTTTGTGCATGGTCTTGGGTTAGAGCCACAGTGGATTTGACGATGAGCATTTTCTTTTTTCTTTTGGTTTTGTATATTTTGTACATTAATAATAAACAGTGGAAAGAGAAGTATTTAATAATAAAAAAAAGAAAAGACACACGCACCCCGATGTTCATTGCAGCACTATTTACAATAGCTAGCTCATGGAAACAACCTAAATGCCCATCGAAAGACGAATGGATAAAGAAGATGTGGTACATATATACAATGGACTATTACTCAGGTATAAAAAGGAATGAAATTGGGTCATTTACGGAGACGTGGATGGACCTAGAGACTGTCATACAGAGTGAAGTAAGTCAGAAAGAGAAAAACAAATATCATATATTAACGCATATATGTGGAATCTAGAAAAATGGTACAGATTAACCAGTTTGCAAGGCAGAAATAGAGACCCAGATGTAGAGAACAAACGCATGGACACCAAGCGGGGAAGGTGGGTGGGGGGGAGATGAATTAGGAGATTGGGATTGACATGTATACACTAATATGTATAAAATAGATAACTAATAGAACCTGCTGTATAAAAAATAAATAAAATAAAATTCAAAAGAAAAATGAATTGCAAGATAGCAGCAGTGGAGCATGAAACCACGCAAGGGGCCCTGGTGCCCTGTGCGACCACACAGGCCTTACACCCCTGAAGCTGGTCCTGAGTGCAGGGAATTATGAAAAGGGCGCATCCTCTCCACGGGCCGAGAAGCAGCGAAATGAAGGTTGGGCTGAGGAGGATGGAGGAGAATTCTGGCCTTCAGGGGTTCACAGTCCCATGGGGGACGCAGAGAGAAGCCAGCAGGTAAGCCCAGCACAGAGCCCCAGGCCCGATGGCCGAGGCATAGCAGTAGCGGCAGGAACTTCAGGAAAGCAGCTACCCGGCTGTGCAGAGGCCAGGGGGCGGTCAGGGATGGCTTCCAGGAAGAAATGATTCAAGATCTGGATTTTATAGGACAGGAAACCTACGAGGGTCCCTGAACTCCCAGGGAGTCCCTGGTCCATTGAATTGGACCTTGGATCTCTCATCCTGACCCCAGACTCCAGCTAGCCCACTAGCCATGAAACCTTCAAGACCTCAGCTCCAGCCCAACCTTGGTCCCACCTGCGCATCTAAACCACAGTCATAGAGGTTTTCTGCCCTTAGGGCTGCAAATCCTTGAAGGCTCAGTCTCCATAGAGAGAACTTTGACCCAGGACACCATTCCTAATGATACCGAGGCTTAGATTTGAATCACATAGGAGGGAGACATTTGTCTAGTGGGCAGACCTGGCTGACGAGTGGACATCTCCGGTTCTCTGGGGTTCTCTTCTTGGGTGTATGCAGCGATTCCTGTGAAGTGATGAAAATCTTTATTTTATTGTGAAAAATCATTTCCCAAAATAAAGCCAACCGCCCAAGGTGGCAATGGAAGTGAAAAGTAAGTGAGGAGTCTAAGGAAGTGATGGGTTTTAGCTAGAAACTAGAAGCCATGGGGGAATTAAGGAGCGGATGTGGAATCTGACGGTGGCTCTGACTTGTGAGTGTTTGAAAACAAGGAAAAGATTTATGAAATCATTTCAGCAAGTGCTTCAGCCAGGGCAAAAATTGCTCACTGAGTGGGAATGAATACTTCGGTGACTGCTCAAAAGGCGGTTGAGTATTGTGAGAATTTGCCCAGGGAACCCAGGATTCTCCGTGGAAATGCTCTTGGAATACAGCTGGGAGCCCCATTAACATTTCCATAAAGCACTGGGTGGCAGAGGCAGTCGTGTGGCTATGGGCTGACTCTAAGCACAGGAAAGGTTTAAACGTTCTGCAAAGTGTCTTCCCTTTGCCACAAAAGTTAATAGGGGCGTGGCATTATCATTCATCATGACCTCCTTTCAGCTTAGAAGCTTTGCTTCAACTCTGCATGAATGCTGGTTGAGTAATGATAGGAGGCAATGGAGAGGGGAGTTTATTTTACTGGAGAATTAATTTTAATATTTTATAAATGGCTCTGGTCTTTAGTAATGGAATCATTAAAGATCTGAAGAGGTCATCAAAATACTTTTTTTTTCAAGTACACACTCTACTAATTTAAGGGGGGAAATGTCCTATAAAGATACTTGAGGATTTGGGAATGTCAACTTCTCAGGATATACCCTGCTTGAATTTCAAGGATCTACACACAAAAGGATGCTCACTCACCCTAGCGTGAACATACCCAGGTATACTCTTGCTTAATCAGGCAGCACACCTGCACTCACAAGTTCAAGCGTGCACACCCCCCTTTCCCTACATCAGGTAGATATCTCTACAGACTTCTTTCTCTTTCTATGTGATGCCGCTTCCTCCTCTTTCTACTCCTCAGGTCAGATCCTAGCCAAAGGTCCATAAACGTCACTCAACAGGTGTTCTAGTGGTATCCCGAGGAAAACACATGAGCTCTTTGTGATCACCCCCAACCGCCACCCCACCACAGGTACTAACCTGAGCTTCCAAGTTGGAAAAAACATCCCATAGGGCCTGCCCAGGGTTATTGGGGCCAACTGGCTTAGAGCAACCTGCTAAAAATGCCTCATTTGGGGCAATGGGTCACTGAGAAGATCCCAGGTCACACTCTGCTTCATTCCTGTTGTACTTTCAGACCTCCAGTCTGTGAACAAGAGCCTTGCAGCAGGACAAACACTCGAGATAGAGGAAGGAGGGCTGGTTTGAAGGGCTCCATCCTCTAGGATAACAGAAACTCAGGAGGATACCAAGTCTTCCCTGGATGGTTTTCTGCAAGGAGGACAGAAAACCACAGGTGAAGGACCACCCCGTTGGAGCACTCTTAGATGCTAAAGCACGGGAACCGTGCACACCTGTTATTTTCTCAACCCCTGGCCAACTGTAACAAGCAAGGTAAATGTGATGGGACATATTCTGAGGGCACCCACGCCGGTTCGGCACCTAGCTGTTCTCCAGCTATGAAATTAAGTCTTTGCTAAACTTTCTCTTAGGTGAATATAAAGAATAACAGCAGATGTAAGTGAGAGAGAGGCTGAGTTGCTCTGCATTGGCTTCAACCTGTGGCCAGCATGATAGACAGTGGAAGAGGGATGAGATGGAGAACCAGAAAATGTGGCTTCAAGGACCAGCCATGCAACTGGTCTGCGAGGTCATGTGATCACTCAGACTTTCAGCTTCCTCATTTCTCAAATGGGCATGATAATCCCTGCCTTGACTGTTGTTATCAAGATTCAGTGGGTCAGTGAGCATGGAAGTGTTCAGGAGACTACAAACCCCTCTGCACATGTTAGGAGTTATTACCTAGCTGTGGGCCTGGCTCTTCTTCCTGCTTCAACATAACTGTAATTCCTTTCAAGTTTATTGAGGGCAGGTCCTTACCTCCGGAGAGGCCACTTCTGGCTCCTTTCCCTACTCCCTTATTTTTTCCTCCTCAAGAAAAGAGGAGGAACACAACTGATTATTGAGAGCCCAATATTTATCAGGCCATATTTTCAAGAGCAAAAGGGCTGACTCTTGTGTTTGCTCTGATTTAATCCGCCTTCTAAAGGAAAGCACACCATTCTCTCCTTCTGGTCCACCTTTCCTGTGTGTGTCTGGGAGGGTAAATCTGGCCAGCCTTGCCCCTGGAGCCTGCCTATCTTTTCTTTGAGAGAAAGATGGGCAACTCCACCTTATTCTCCAGTCTAGCCCTCTCAGGTCCCCCACTTTGGGGAGCTTGTCCAGAACTTACTAAAGCTGGTTCTTTGACTCCTATTTGGCAAGTTATCTTTGCATCTCTTCTTTCTTTGACTTAAAATTTAAATGGGAAGAGGAGTGTCTTAAGCCCCTTGAACTCGTTACTCTTTACAGTTTTTCACAAATCCCATGTGGCAGATGGACCCCAAGGTGATCCCCCCAAATTCCCTGCCTTCTGATGTTCATATCTTTGTGTAATACCATCGCCTTAAGTGTGGGTAGAGCCTGTGACTTGCTTCCAACACTAGAACATGGAAAAGGTGACAGGATGTCACTCTCATGATTATGCCATATTAGCAGACTGGAGATAGAGACTCCCCTTGAAGTTTCATGAACGATAAAAGGCCACGCTGGAGAAGCCCATGTGACAAGGAATGGAGGTGGCCTCTAGGACCCAGGGCTTCCTCCGGAACCTGAGGGTGGCATCCAGCAGAAAGCTGAGGGTCCTCAGTAATTGAGCTGCTAGGAAACAAAATCTTCCAGCAACCTGAATGAGCTTGGAGGGGGATTCCTCCTCAGTCGAGCCTCCAGATGAGAGTGCAGCCCAGCAAATATTTGAGGGCAGCCTGTAAGACCCTGAGCAAGAGGATCCAGTTAGCCCACACCCAGGCTCCTGACCTATATGACAGCTGTGTTAGTATTATTAATTGTGAGTTAATGGAGGTGTGTTGTTTTAGGCTGCTAAGTTTATGACAATTTTGTGGTTAGGATAATCTATACTTGTGATCTTTGATATTTGTGATGACAACTATTTCACCCATTTTCCGTTAGGACTTTACCATGCTAAGGCTACTTTCTTAGGCCTCTGCTAACACTCACCCTTGTTGGTCGCGTGCCCCTCTTGGCATGTTCTGTGCACATCCTGTCTGTTCCCTGTCAGACTCTCCCATCATCATTCACTTAGAGGTGATAATTGAAACTGTGGGAGTCAGTGAGGTCATGTGAGACAGAACATGGAGAGGAAAGAACAGAACAGGACCACACCCTGGGGAATGTGCACATCTTGAGGCAGCTGGTCCAAGTCGAGATGTGCTATAATACAAAATACATGCCCAATCTCAGAGATTTGGTATGAAAGGGAAAATGTAAAATACATCATTGGTATGTTTTACAATGATTACATGCTTAAAGAATAATATTTTGGATATGTTAGCTTAAGTAAAATATGTTATTAGATTTAATTCACCTGTTTATTTTTATTGTTTTAAGACAGCTACTAGGAACTTAAAATTACATAAATGGCTCATATTTGAGGTTTACATTATATTTCTATTAGATCAATCGATTGATAGATGTTTTGGAATTATCTGGAATTATTTTCTGGTGCCAGGCATTGTGCTAATGATTTATGACACTATGTCATCTGATCCTCATGTAATACTGTATCATTTCTGTTTTACAAATGAGAAAGTTGAGGTTCTGAGAACTTAAGTGACTTTCCCAAGATTGCATGAAGAATTCATCAAGAGGCAGAAATTCAAAGCCAGGTCTCGTCGACTCAGAATTCTTTGCTGGTAACCACTATGCTCTGCTGACTCCTTAGATGAATGAATGAGTGAAGGAGTGAATGAATGAGCACGAGTGTATGTTTCTGATGGTGATGCAAGGTGGAATGATTGGCTCTTGCCACTAGGCTCTCTAGCCAAAGGCAAGCCTTGTTGCAGAGATGGCGCCCCGGACTCCCTTCCTCCTACCTCCCCTGTGTGAGGCTGCCACACAGCCTCCCTTGGGAATCCCTGTATCTGCCATCACTCGTCTGACCATCATTCCAGATCTCCCCCTGGCCTCTGCTCTCAGCAAGCGAACCCAGCTTTGCAGAATCGCAAGGCGACATCTGATGGCATCCGAGACTGAGCTCAGGCCTGGCACTTGGGCGTAGGCAGTTCTATGGAAGCGCCTTGGCACAATCCCAGTTCCTGCTGTGGCTGGCAGGGGAGAGCAGGTGTCCACTGGACAGAGCAGCCCTTCCTGCCAGCCCGGACCTTCCCAGGAGGGAGGTGGCTTCCCATGAAGCTCTTCCCTGCCTGTAGGGATGGAGCTCACATGTGTGGGTACAGGGCTGAGACCGCGGGGAGGTGGACCCATATGTGCTCACCCGCTTTCTCCTGCCTCCCTGAAACCCAGAGCCGGGAAGTGACTTCCCAGGCCACTTAACTGGTAAGCGGCAAACTCTGGATTCTAATCCATATGTGTTTAACTCCAAAAGGTTTGTTTCTTTTTCCATAACCCATGCTGCCTCCCTCCTGAGCTTTCCATCTGCATCATTCATGGTCTGCTAAGCCTCAGTTTCGTCATCAGTAAAATTGGGATGGTAATAATTGGGCTGCTGGGAGGATTCACTGGGATGAGGCATGTGAGGACCTTAGCACCGGGCTGGGCACAGCACAGACACTCTGGAAATGAGTGCAGTTATCAGCAGCAGGATGGCCATTATCACTATGGGGGCCCCTGGGGTGTCTGCAGGGACTTTGGGGAAGTGGCTGGCAGTTAAGAGCATCTCTTCAAGGCTTCTGGAGTGGCCTAAGGACGCCTTCCTGGACAGCATGACTCAAGATTAACATGCAGTGGATAAGCAGTGTTGGTCCTCCCTGGAGGCCCTGCCTGGGTCACATCCGTGGTGACTTCCCGAGTTCCCAAGGCCCCGGGTGCACCAGCAGCCTCATGGACACTCACGACGGACCTTCCTTCAGCCCCGTGGAGGCGGCAGCCGCCCAGCCAGCCCTGATGGGGCAGCTCCCGGATGGGAAGGCCTGCAGCCCCCGGAAGCAGCGTGCCTGTCTTGGGTCATTTGCTTGAACCCCATCACTTCAGCTTTTGGGTGACGCCAGACATATTCCGATGTCCTTTCTATCGTGTGCATGAGTGAGAGCGGGGCCACCAACTACCAGCAGCTCTGGGAGACACACCGTGTGAAATGTGAACAGAGCTGAGGTTTCCCAGTGGAACCCCGTGGCAGGGAGGCTGACTGCTCCTTTGCCGTTTCCGGAAACTTTGGGAAGGCCAAGTGGGATGTGCAAGTACCTTCAGCGGGATGGCTGGGCTCTACTCTGGGGGACGAGTGAGGGAGAGTGTCTCCAGGAGACCAGCTCTGACCCCCCTCACCTTCCTGTCTGGCTCCTCCTGGGCCCCGGGGAGCCTTCAGGGTCTGGTGCTAAGACCGGCTCCTGGAGGACTTCCAAAGAGGCAGAGTCTACTGTTCTCAGAGACGCCAAGGACTTTTTTTCAGAGGATTCAGGTGGGTTGGAGAGAGACAGCACAATTCACAAAATAAATCAGAGCCTGATACTGCCGTCAGCCCAGGAGACAAATATTTATACTATTTATCTTTATATCACTGACACTCCCTAGGGAAGCTGATCTGTATAGAATAACACGCCGCTTAGGAGGTAAAAACATTTTAAAGTTTCTGAGGGCCACGTTTATGGTTTGGCAACACTTATGGCTTCCCCAGCCAGGGACAGGGATGGGGGTAGGGGGTGGGAGTGGGGAGGGAAGGTGGAGGGGACGCGGATGGACGGAGGGTGGCTGCAGGAATGCGCTCCCTGGGGACTTCTGCATGTTAAACTGTGCGGTGAGAACCGACCTGCCTTGAGAAAAGGTGGGGGAATGTGGCCCAGCCCTCACTGTTCCCCCATTATACGTCTCACAGCACAGAGAGGGTAAGCCATCCACCCAAGGGTACACAGCTCTAAGTCAATCTTGGCGTCTGATCTCCAGTCTCAGCTCCCAGGCACCCATCCTGACCCAGGCCCTGTCCGCCTCTAACTCCCTCCTCAACCAGACTCCAGGCCAGGCCCAGCCAGAATCCAGCCCCACCGGGCCCCACTCTAGCCACACTGACTGCCTCCAGATTCTCCGGGCCAACTGCCGCACTCCCTTGCAAGGCCCCAGTCTTCACAGGCAAGGGCACCACTGTGTCTGCTGCACGAAGTGCTCTCAAGCCAGACAGGAAGCAGACCCAGAGAAGGGAGCAGAGCAGCCAACCAGGAGGGGGAACGTTCCTTCCCCCTCCTGGTTCCTTCCCCGGGGGCCGGCCAAGGGGGAGATTGGGTCTGGAATGGTTTGCGGGTCAGCAAGGAGGCTGAAGAAGAGCCTCATGATTCAGGCATTCCTGCGCTCTACCGACTGCCCCAGGCCCTGAGCGGGGATTGAATGAGACAAGCTTCCTGGCCACAGCGTCTCCCAGGTCAGCCAACAGAGGAGGCAGCTGGGAGAAGTGCAGTGAGGTGAGGAAAGGCTTGGCTGCCCGAAGGCAATTCCCCTCTGCCCTCAGCCAGCCCGATGCAGGTGGTGAACTGTGCTCCATGGAGTCGGAGGAAGCCTTACAGGAACGGCCCTGCACACTGCCCTCGCGGACTTAGGACCTGGCTCGAGAGACAGGACTCCCGCAGCGGGAGGGTCTGAGCCCCCAGGATGCCAGAGCCCAGGGCGGATGTTCCAGACAGAGGCACACAGTGCAAGGTCCTCTCTAGTTCAGGGAGGGGGAGTGACACGGACAGACCTCAAGAAAAAGGCTGGGTCTTCCACAGGAAAAACTTAGACCACCTGAGAGGCGCAAGGAGAGACAAGAGATGGCTCAGAAAAAGGTGCTGCTGCAGTTTTAGCGGGAACTGCCCCTGCCTGCACGTGGCCTCTGGTCCCCTTCCTCTGCCCCCGCCCCTGCGGAGCTGACAGCCCTGAACAATGGCTGGGATGCTGTAAGCACACGTCATTCATTTGCCTACCTTAAGGGAGGCCTGTAAGTCTTTCACTGTGTGTGTTTTCATCAAGAAGTAATCTTTACGACCACAAAAAATGTCCAATAACATTTCTCTCCCCTGGCAAGCATCCCCCGTATATCAAAGGCTCAAATACACAGTGTGAAAGCTTGCAGGGACAGGTGTTGGTGAGAGCTTTATAGCAGCCTGCAGGAGCTGTCTGAGCGTCACATGGGCTCACACAAATCTCACGTGGCTCCGGGAACGGACAACTGGCCCGCAGAAAGAGATTCCTCCCACGTGTGTTCGTTCTGCCTTTCTTCTGGAAACGCTTCTCCAGGCCAGGCACTGGGCCAGGCACAAGGGACACAGACATCACCAGGTCAGTCTGCTTGTCCCCGAGAAGCTGGTTTTGCCGCATGCTGTTCTACGTGCTTTGTATGTTGTAACTTCTTTAATCCTTGGAAAAGCCCCAGAAGGTACTCTGACATTCCCCATATTACAGATGGGGAAACTGAGCCCCAGGGCAGTTGAAGTAACTTGCCCAAGGTTACAGGGCTGGTCAGTGAAGGGGCTGCTTTGCTTGCATGTTTCATCTACCGGACTGTGAACATCCCAGGGTCAGGGCTGAGTGTTGTTCATCTTGGCACCGGGCTGAGCACAAAGGAGTCCTCCGGAAAATGCTGGCAAATGTATGAGCATGAACATGAGAGCCAGAAGGGAGCACAGGCCCGTCTAGAACCTAACTCCTACATTGCACGTGAAGCCACCGAACCCCAGAGAGCAGAGGGAGCTTCTCTAAGGAGTGACCTTCTTAGGACCAGAGTTTCCTGGCCCCTTCCACACCAGTGCACTTGGATGTCTGCACACTTTTTATCTGGGAATACCTCTAATAAGCAAAGGGAGGAAGACATTCTATGGATGAAGCAGCCATCGTGAGCCAGACACGACATCAGGCGCTTGATGTGTCCACCCAGCTCACCTCTCAAGTGAGGAGGGCAGATCGACCCAGCTTGGGGCACTCTGAAGTTGGGTGCTTTCCACTGCATGGAGCTCCACTCAGCCTGCCCCTCACTGGGCAGGCTCTACCCCTCCCTTCAGGGGCCTGGCACAGGGCTAGGTGCAGGAAGGAGGCTCAGGAGAGGTCCCTGTCTCTCTGGGGTCCACCCTCATGACCAGAGGACCTGGCTTGCAAAGGAAACCAGCTCACACCCAGACCTGTTCTGTAGGTGCAGTGGATCCAGGGACACAGTTCACATGGACTGGAATCTACTACTGTCTCTGCCAAGGGTTCCTGATAGTTTCAGGGTCATGCTTTTGTCTACAGACTATTGTCTATCCCTCTCCATTTTCCTTACCAAGCTCTATTCTTCATGACACAAAGACCCATCAAACAAGGTACTGTCATGTATTTGTTCTATACTATTGGATTTATTTATAGTTTATAGTAATTTATATTTTATACTCCTGGATTAGAACATCAACAAACTGTTCACTGCTATACCCCAAGTGCCTAGAACAATGCCAGGTACATATTAATTGCTTAATAAAACTTTTTTAAAATAAATAAATGACAACAAAAGAAAACACATCAACAAAAGACAAAAACCACATGATCGGGCTTCCCTGGTGGTGCAGTGGTTGAGAGTCCGCCTGCCGACGCGGGGGACACGGGTTCGTGCCCCAGTCCAGGAAGATCTCACATGCCGTGGAGAGGCTGGGCCGGTGAGCCATGGCCGCTGAGCCTGTGCGTCCGGAGCCTGTGCTCCGCAACGGGAGAGGCCACAACAGTGAGAGGCCCGCATACCGCAAAAACAAACAAACAAACAAAAAAACTCACATGATCATCTCAATAGATGTAGAAAAAGCATTAGATAAAATTCAACATCCATTCATGATAAAAATCTTACCAAAGTGGGTATAGAGGGAACACATCTCGACAAAATAAAAGCTATTTATGACAAACCCACAGTCAACATAATACTCAACAGTGAAAAGCTGAAAGCCTTCCCGCTAAAATCTGGAACAAGACAAGGATGCCCACTCTTACCACTTCCATTCAACATAGTATTGGAAGTCCTAGCCACAGCAATCAGATGAGAAAAAGAAGGAAAATATATCCAAGTTGGAAGGGAAGAGGTAAAATTGTCATTAAATTCAGATGACATAATACTATATATGGAAAATCCTAAAGACTGCACCAAAATTACTAGAACTGATAAATGAATTCAGCAAGGTACCATGATGCAAGATTAACATACAGAAACCTGTTGCATTTCTTTACACTAACAATGATATATCAGAAAGGGAAAGTAAAAAAAAAAAAATCCCTTTTAAAATCGCATCAAAAAAATAAAATACTTAGGAATAAACCTAACCAAGGAGGTGAAAGACTTATATGCTGAGAACTATAAAACATGGATAAAGCAAATTGAAGGTGATTCCAAGGAGTGGAAAGATATCTCACGCTCTTGGATTGGAAGAATTAATATTGTTAAAATGGCCATACCACCCAAAGAAAGCTACAGATTTAACGTGATCCCTATCAAATTACCTATGACACTATTCACAGAACTAGAACAAATAATCCTAAAATTTATATGGAACCATAAAAGACCCAGAATTGTCAAAGCAATACTGAGGAAAAAGAACAAAGCTGGAGGCATAACCCTCCCATACTTCAGACAATACTACAAAGCTACAGTAATCAAAACAGCATGCTAATGGCACAAAATCAAACATATGGATCAATGGAACAGAAGTGAGAGCCCAGAAATAAACCCATACATTTATGGTCAATTAATCTTTGACAAAGGAGGCAAGAATATACAGTGGGGAAAACACAGTCTCTTCAGTAAGTGGTGTTGGGAAAACTGGACAACCACATGTAAATCAGTGAAGTTAGAACATGCCTTCACATCATACACAAAAATAAACTCAAAATGGCTTAAAGACTTCAATAGAAGACTTGACACCATAAAACTACTGGAAGAGAACACAGGCAAAACATTCTCAGATATAAATCACTGTAATGTTTTCTTAGGTCAGTCTCTGAAGGCAATAGAAATAAAAGCAAAAAAAAAAAAAAATGCAGAGAAAGCTTTCGACAAAATTCAACACCCATTTATGATAAAAACTCTCAAGAAAGTAGGCATAGAGGGAACTCTCCTCAACATAGTAAAGGCCATATATGACAAACCCACAGCCAACATCGTCCTCAATGGTGAAAAACTGAAAACAGTTCCACTAAGATCAGGAACAAGGCAAGGTTGCCCACTCTCACCACTGTTATTCAACATAGTTTTGGAAGTTTTAGCCACAGCAATCAGAGAAGAAAAGGAAATAAAAAGAATCCAAGTCAGAAAAGAAGTAAAGCTGTCACTGTTCGCAGATGACATGATACTATACATAGAGAATCCTAAAGATGCTACCAGAAAACTACTAGAACTAATCAATGAATTTGGTAAAGTAGCAGGATACAAAATTAATGCACAGAAATCTCTTGCATTCCTATACATTAATGAGGAAAAATCTGAAAGTGAAATTAAGAAAACACTCCCACTAACCACTGCAACAAAAAGAAAAAAATATCTAGGAATAAACCTACCTAAGGAGACAAAAGACCTGTATGCAGAAAATTATAAGAAACTGATGAAAGAAAATAAAGATAATACAAATAAATGGAGAGATATACCATGTTCTTGGATTGGAAGAATCAACATTGTGAAAATGACTTTACTACCCAAAGCAATCTACAGATTCAATGCAATCCCTATCAAACTATCACTGGCATTTTTCACAGAACTAGAACAAAAAATTTCACAATTTGTATGGAAACACAAAAGACTCCAAATAGCCAAAGCAATCTTGAGAAAGAAAAACGGAGCTGGAGGAATCAGGCTTCCTGACTTCAGACAAAACTACAAAGCTACAGTAATCAAGACAGTATGGTACTGGCACAAAAACAGAAATATAGATCAATGGAACGGGATAGAAAGCCCAGAGATAAACCCACGCACATATGGTCACCTTATCTTTGATGAAGGAGGCAAGAATATACAGTGGAGAAAAAGCCTCTTCAATAAGTGGTGCTGGGAAAACTGGACAGCTACATGTAAAAGAAGGAAATTAGATCACTCCCTAACACCATACACAAAAGTAAACTCAAAATGGATTAAAGACCTAAATGTAAGGCCAGACACCATCAAACTCTTAGAGGAAACCATAGGCAGAACACTCTATGACATAAATCACAGCAAGATCCTTTTTGATCCACCTCCTAGAGAAATGGAAATAAAAACAAAAATAAACAAATGGGACCTAATGAAACCTAAAAGCTTTTGCACAGCAAAGGAAACCATAAACAAGACAAAAAGATAACCCTCAGAATGGGAGAAAATATTTGCAAATGAAGCAACTGACAAAGGATTAATCTCCAAAATTTACAAGCAGCTCACACAGCTCAATATCAAAAAAACAAACAACCCAATCCAAAAGTGGGCAGAAGACCTAAAGAGACATTTCTCCAAAGAAGATATACAGATTGCCAACAAACACATGAAAGAATGCTCAACATCATTAATCATTAGAGAAATGCAAATCAAAACTACAATGAGATATCATCTCACACCGGTCAGAATGGCCATCATCAAAAAATCTAGAAACAATAAATGCTGGAGAGGGTATGGAGAAAAGGGAACCCTCTTGCACTGTGAGTGGGAATGTAAATTGACACAGCCACTGTGGAGAACAGTATGGAGGTTCCTCAAAAAAACTAAAAATAGAACTACCATATGACCCAGCAATCCCACTACTGGGCATATACCCTGAGAAAACCATAATTGAAAACGAGTCATGTACCACAATGTTCATTGCAGCTCTATTTACAATAGCCAGGACATGGAAGTAACCTAAGTGTCCATCAACAGATGAATGGATAAAGAAGATGTGGCACATATATACAATGGAATATTACTCAGCCATAAAAAGAAATGAAATTGAGTTATTTGTAGTGAGGTGGATGGACCTGGAGTCTGTCATACAGAGTGAAGTAAGTCAGAAAGAGAAAAACAAATACCGTATGCTAACCCATATATATGGAATCTAAAAAAAATAAAATAAAAGGTCATGAAGAACATAAGAGGCAGACCTACTAGAGGATGGACTTGAGTATATGGGGAGGGGGAAGGGTAAGCTGGGACAAAGTGAGAGAGTGGCATGGACATATATACACTACCAAACGTAAGATAGAGAGCTAATGGGAAGCAGCTGCATAGCACAGGGAGATCAGCTCGGTGCTTTGTGACCACCTAGAGGGGTGGGATAGGGAGGTTGGGAGGGAGGGATACACAAGAGGGAAGAGATATGGGGACATATTTATATGTATAACTGATTCACTTTGTTATAAAGCAGAAACTAACACACCATTGTAAAGCAATTATACTCCAATAAAGATGTTTAAAAAAATGAAATAAAATAAACAAATGGGACCTAAGCAAACTTATAAGCTTTTGCACAGCAACGGAAACCATAAACAAAATGAAAAGACAACCTATGGAATGGGAGAAAATATTTGTAAGTAATGTGACTGACAAGGAATTAATTTCCAAAATATACAAATAGCTCATACAACTCAATAACAACAACAACAAAAAAACCCAGTCAAAAAATGGGCAGAAGATCTAAGTAGACATTTCTTCATAGAAGACATACAGAGCACCAAGAGGCACATGAAAAGATATTCAACACTGCTTATTATTAGGGAAAAGCAAATCAAAACTACAATGAGGTATCACCTCACACCAGTCAGAATGGCCATCATTAAGAAGTCTACAAATAATAAATGCTGGAGAGGGTGTGGAGAACAGAGAACCCTCCTATAGTGTTGGTGGGAATGTAAATTTGTGCAGCCACTATGGAAAACAGTATGGAGGTTTTCCAAAAAAACAAAAATATGGTTGCCATATGATCCAGCAATCCCACTCCTGGGCATATACCCAGAGAAAACTCTGATTGGAAAAGATACACGCACCTCAACATTCATTGCAGCATTATTTACAGTAGCCAAGACATGGAAGCAACCTAAATGTCCATCAACAAATTAACGGATAAACAAGATGTGGTATATATATATACAATGGAATACTACTCAGTCATAAAAAAGAACAAAATAATGCCATTTGCAGCAACATGGATGGACCTAGAAATTATCATACTAAATGAAGTAACTCAGGTAAGACAAATATCATAAGATATCACATATGTAGAATCTAAAAAAAATGGTATAGTAGCTCTATTTTTAGTTTCTTAAGGAACCGCCATACTGTTCTCCACGGTGACTATGCCAATTTACGTTCCCACCAACAGTTTGGGAGGGCTCCCTTTCCTCCACACCCTCTCCAGCATTTGTTGTTTGTAGATTTTTTGATGATGGCCATTCTGACAATCCCACTCCTGGGCCTATATCTGGAGAAAAACATTGTTTGAAAGAATATGCACCACAATGTTCATTGCAGCGTTGTTTACAATAGCCAAGACATGGAAGCAACCTAAACGGCCACTGACAGATGAATGCATAAAGAAGATGTGGTACATGTATACAATGGACTATTACTCAGCCATTAAAAAGAAATAAGTCAGACAGAGAAAGACAAATATCACATGATTATATGTGGAATCTAAAAAAATGATACAAATGAACGTATTTACAAAACAGAAACAGACTCATAGACTTAGAGAACGAATTTATGGTTACCAGAGGGTAAGGTTGGGCGGAGGGATAAATTGGGAATTTGAGGTTGACATGTACACACTGCTATATTTAAAATAGATCACCAACAAAGACCTACTGTATAGCACAGGAAACACTGCTCAATATTCTGTAATAACCTAAATGGGAAAAGAATTTGAAAAAAATAGATAAATGTGTATGTATAACTGAATCATTTTGCTGTACACTTAAACTAACACAACATTGTTAATCAACTATATTCCAATATAAAATAAAAAATAAAGTATTATTTCAACTATTATCAGTTGAAAAAAATTTTTAATGATATAAATGAACTTATTTATAAAACAGAAATAGACTCACAGACATAGAAAACAAACTTATGGTTACCGAAGGGGAAAGGGGGTGGGAGAGGGTAAATTAGGAGTTTGGGATTAGCAGATACAAACTACTATATATAAAATAGATAATAAAGTCCTACTGTATAGCACAGGGAATTATATTCAATATCCTATAATAAACCATAAAGGAAAAGAATATGAAATATATATATATGTATGTATATACAACTGAATTACTTTGCTGTGCACCAGAAACTAACACAACATTGTAATCAACTATACTTCAATTAAAGAAAATAGAAGACATTCTTAAGAACGTTTGGGGGCTTTCACAATAAAAAATTCTGCCATAAGAGAATTGACTAGAAAGGGGCATGAGGGTAATTTTGGGGGTGATAAAAATGTTCATTTCTTGTTTGGGGTGGTAGTTAAATGGGTGTATAGAATTGTCAAAACCTCATTGAATTGAACACTTAAGATTTGTTCATTTTATTGTAAAAAATTATACTTCAATTAAAAGAGAAAGAATAGCTATGGAAAAAAGAAAAGAATGGACCCCTTTGAGAATCTGAAGAAATTCAATAGATCTATGGATCCTGCCTCTCCCAACAGTACACACATGTACACACACACACACACACACACACACACACACACACACACTGCTACATAAATATCTGAAGGTCATGGGTTAGGGAATTCCCCACAATGTCTGGTCATCCAGGTTCCTCCCCTGGTAAAATTCCTGCCAGCCAAAATCTGATTTGCTCTAAGCAGAAACAATGCCACACAGGTGCCATCTTTAAGGGAGCAATCTGGGGGTCTCCCCTCTCAGTGGGACAAGGAGATTGTGAAGCCATTTGGATCTCCTTCCGATGCTCCACCATGGCCCCCGGAGATGCTCTCTCTGGGCCTATCCATGGCGCTGCCCAGGGGATGCTGAAGTGAGTCTCAGCTTTGTTTCCCTCCTAATAGGGAGAAACCTGGCTGTTGGAACCGATTTACTCTCTACGCCCTCTGCCGCAGCCTCTAAGCATGGCTAATGAGTACGCTTGACCTCACAGGCTCACCCCAGCAGCTCCGCAAATGTCACCCAAGATCTCTCCTGACATCCAAATGCAGAGGGCACAGTATTTTCAATTAAAAGTTATATCCTCCCATGTTTCGTTTCTCTACTCTTTCAAAAGCAACTTGCTGATAATTCCGGGCCCTTTGATGCCGAGCCAAGGGGCCAGGGCCGCTTTCTCACCTGAGTAGAATGTATTAATTTAACTTTCAGAGGAAGCTCAGGCTGTGGATGGCTCAGGGTTTCCACCAGCCGTGGTGAGGCCCAGAACAAAAGCGTATCTATCCTGGCCAAGGGCTGTGACTGGGGCATGGAGACATGCATAGGGGCAGGGGCTGGAGATGCCTGAGGACATGGTGACATGGATGCAAATGGAGGGGATGCTAAAAGGGGGTCTCGAGCCCATCAGAGCATCCCTGGCGTAAGGTGTAGCCTTAGCCCTGTGCTGCATCTCTGGGGTCCTGGCCTCTGGCCTCATTGCCACGCTGGCTCCAACACCACCTTTGCAGCTCTGCCTGAGTTAGATGCTCATCCTGTCTGGGGCACCCTCTGACCCAGGGGAGCTGATGGTCTACTCCAGGCTGAGACCAGGCCTGCTCTGACCCAAGGCAGAGGGAGAGGCATCACAGTGGGGACGTGATGGGAGTGATCTGGGAAGGTCTCCCTGCTCCAAAAGCTCTCTCCCACTGTCCCATCATAACACCTGAAGTTCCATCACTATAGACCCTTTCTTTGGATGAAACCTCTGGCTCTGCCATAAGGAGACATTGGGCAGCTTTGAACCGCTTTGACTCTTATTTATAAGATGGAGACACTAGTATCTACCTCCTTGGGTTGATTTAACAATTAAATGAAGTAATCCGTGTAAAGTTCCTAGTGTGGTTCTTGGCATAGAAAAGGTGTGCAGTTGACACTGGTTCTTTTAGCCCCTCCCTTTACCTTCTTCAAGCGTGTCTGAGTTCAGAACTTTTCTAACAAAGAGGTGGCAGATGATGGGATGAGGGGAGGGTGGGGAGGGGAAACAGGAGAGAAATCAGTTCACAGCCCAAGCCATTATTCAAGGAAAGAGGTAAAGAGGGAGGGAGGAAGGTAAGGAAGTGAGTTAGGAGGAAAGGAGTTAGGAAGTTAGTAAGAAAGAAAGAAAGGAAGAAGAAAGAAAACACCGCTACTTACCCTAGGCCAGGCCCCGTCCAGGGTGCTGAGGGTAAAGAGGCAGGAATGACCTGCCCTTAGAAGTACCCGTCTGGTAGTAGGGCTGGGTAGGGAGTGGGGCAGAGTAGCAAACAGGCCCACTTATTATGGGGTGGTGAGTGATGACTGCGGAAGCAGGAGACTCAACCAGGTTGTTCAAGACACCCCCATCATCACCCAGCAAACTCTCCTCTATGGCTCCCCTCCATCAGGGGACCCATGGTCAGCCATGACCCACCATAATTCCCCCAGTCAGTTCCCCACCCACCTCTCAGCCCCTTCCCCTGCTCCCCTGGCAGCAACAGGACCACTGAGCTGTGGGTCGTATTTACATGCTTCCCGGCCTCCAGGCCTTTGCTCCTGCTGGCTCTTCTGACTGAAACACCCTTCAACCCAACCCTCCAACATGGCTGACCCTATGGAAGAAGAGCTCAAGAAACAGAACCTATGATTATGGACCGGAAGTCTCAGCGCAGACATCCCCTCCTCCCCATGGCCTTCCTCTCGGCTGCGTTTCCTCTGCTGTGCTCCCCCAGCACCCTATCACCTGCCATTTATCCCATGTCTCGCTCACCACGGTACCCGCTGCAACTAGCTCACCGCCTAGCGGTGCACAGCAGGGGCTCAAGGAAAGTGTGTTGATGATGATGACCGGCTGAGCTCTGGGGTGAGTGAGCAGATCAGGCCTTGCCCTCAGGGGGCTCCCCACGAAGTCTAGTGGGAAGATAGACACTAATCAGATAAAAATGCTAATTCATTAATAATCACAAGTAATGATAAAGCTGATGGAGAACAGATTCTGGGAACCATGGGAATGGGCAGCAGGGGGACTGTACCTAGTCGTGGTGGTCTTGAGGGTGTCTCTGAGGTGTGACCTTTGAGCTCGCAGCAGGATGAGAGGAGACTACAGAAGGGGTGGCAGAGGCACAGGCCTCCAGGTGGAGGAAGCAGCATTACCAAGGCCCTAGGAGGCAGGGGGCATTCCAGAGACTTAGGGAAGGCCAGTGTGGCCAGGATGCAGAAAGCAGAGGGAGCATGGTGAGAGCGGGGGCTGAGAGCTGAGCACCAACCCTGTCTGCCGGACCTTGTCGGCCATGCCTGGCGTTTGCCCTTGATTCTGAGTCCTAACTATTGTAGGCGTGGCTTTGAGGCACACCTGCCCTCATGGGAACTGGTGCTACTTCCAGATCTGACCTGGGGAGGCATTCACGCCAGATTTTTGGGTGATTTGGGGGTGGAGAAGTTGCCAGATGTGAAGGAGGGCCGAGCTAGCTGCTGAAGGACTAGAGGACGAATCCAGCCCTGGGGAAGGGGCTGGTGAGAGCTATAGGACATTGGGACCCAGACAAGCAGGCTGAAGGAGACAGTTAGCCTCAGCCAGAAACCGGATGAATCAGGAAGTCCAGAGACAAAGACTGAGGTCAGACGGAGGGCCATGAGGCAAGGAGAGAGTGGCATGGCTCGCCCCCATCACCGCCCCCGCATCGGCATTTATTCACACGGCATCCAGCTGAGGACAACCCAGCCAGTCCGTGATCTGGTGGCTTTCAGCCTTCTCAGCCAGCCTGAGATACCCGAACAGGGCTGTCCTGGGCCGAGGTGGGGCTGAGAACTGGGCCACATCAGAAGCAAGAAGCCCAGCCACCCAGATGGGGCCCGGCAAGCCTTGTCCCACTGAGCAGGGCTTAAATTAGACACCCGGCCCTAACCAACAGGGCTTTCATTTCTCTTTTTTGAACCTTATACATTTTTTGTTTGCTTTTGGTTTGGACATAGAAGGATATCAACATTAAATTTGGAAAATCACAGCAGCTTCCACAACCTACTAAAACAGTAAACAGAAGAGGGAAAGGGACCCGCAGGGGCAGACACAATTCCCCATGTGGGCAGGGGGTGTTGGGTGGAACGTCTGGTCCAAGATGACTAAGGCTTACTCAGAGCTCATTCTAGGCCAGCCCTGTTCCAAGCAACTTTAGTATATTAGCTTGTTCATCTTCCCAACGACTCTTATTATTAACGGTTTGTGGATAAGGAACTTCAGGAAGAGAAAGGTTAAGTGACTTTCCCAAGGTCACGCAGCTACTAAGGAAGAATTCAGAGTCCACAGCCTCTGCTCTTGACCACATCACACTCAGCGTCTCAGTATGTCTTCAAGCTGCTAAGAGACGTGCCAAGTTGGTCTTCAAGAGTCACTCAGGTTTGATAGGACAAGATCTGATACGAGTGGTTCTTTCACTCATTTCCAACATACTTATTTAGCACTCACTGTAGGAACGAATCTAGAGAAGAACCGGGAAAGAGCGCTCAGGTGGAGGGAACAGCATATGCAAAGGCCAAGAGAGGGCAGCACGTCATCTAAGGAACTAAAGAAACTCAGGGTGGCTGGAGTAATACAAGGATGCTCACAGCCAGCCTTGCCCCTGGCACCGTCCCTTCTATCGCTCTTTTCCCAGCTGCATCCTCATCACCCTTCTTATTGCCATAATAAGCGCTAACATCCGTTGCGTGCTTAGGACGTACCCTCGTGACATGTACGTACCTGTTTTAGAAGCTCCCAGCCCTCGTCCCCACATTCCCATTGTCCTGTGCACCTGTCTGCCACGCTCCCACCCCTCCCGCTAGTTTGCTCTGCCCCCTCTAAGTCCTGGTCAGGTTTCCCCTGCCCAACAGTCCCCCCCGGTCCCCGCAGGTCAGATTCTGTGCCCGGCAGGACCCGGGCATCTCACAGCCGCCGGGTTCCCTCCCTTGCTGTGTCTGATGCAGGGTGGAGGAAAGGGTGGAGGGCGGTGCAGAGGGTCAGCAGACCGATTTTGGTTTTTTCCTAACACGTTTCCTAGGCATCTTTGAATTAATGGCGCAGAGATAAAGGAGGCATTTCGGCTACTCTCCAAAGCGGCTGTGAAGCCAGGCCAGGGACCCGCTGAGAAATAGCCCTACCCCTTCCCCCTACTGTGGGTACCCGTATCCAAGGGAACGGCAGGCTCAGTGCTTCTCGAGCCGCATTTGCAGCCTGGCTGGCAGAGAGACCGGGGAAGCCAAACCATCTGAGAGAGGAACCTACCGGTAACGAGAGCCCCTTTCCGGCTTTGTGCGGAGCTTCTAGCCAGCGGAGCCCCAGTGTGCTTCAGGAGAGGAAAGAGGAGGAAGGCGGGAGCCATTTTGTTGGCTTCTCTGAAAAAGCCTGTGTGTGTTTCACATGTGTGTGTACTTTTGTGAGCTGCTGTGTCTGGCAGTGGGGGTGTCTAGGTGTCTCAGACTATGATGCAGGTGTCAAGAGCAGGGGCTCTGGAGCTTACCTGCCTTATTCCAAAGCCCAGCACTGTTACTTACTATCTGTGTGACGTTGGGCAAGTTCCTTAGCCTCTCTGAGCTTCAGCTTAGCGTGTCTAGCTAGTGTTTTCATGGTTCAGTGTTGTTATTACTTAGGGTCTCTTAGTGGGTTTATGTGCCTGCTTTATGGATCTGTGGGATTCTTGTAGGCAACTCAGTGGATAGAAAATGTGGCCTGGAGCCAGGAGAGCTTTCACTGTGGATCCTTTCCTGGCCAAGGCCGTGGACATTGGTAGCCAGACTCTTTCACGTCTGGAGTCTGGGGGCCGAGACTCTTGGGAGGGCCTGGCTCGTTGTAGGATGAACATATAGGGAGCTCCCACAGAAATCAGTCCCCGACTCACACTATCACACCTGGTACAGTCCTCAGGGATCACCCAGGAGCCCAAATCCCTCTCTTAAAGATGGGGAAACTGAGGCCTAGGGTCCTTGGTTCCTTCCTTGCTGTGTCTGAAGCAGGGAGGGTGGCTGTCAGTGCAGACAGTCTTGGGCCTATTTTGTTCTTTCCCAACAGATTTCCTATCAGGCCAGGTCCTCAGTGAAGCAGTGGCCAAGACAAGGTGGGAACTGAGGGCTTCTGCCACCCTGGAGAAACACACAAGCATCCCCAGCCCCAACGAGAAGGGGACAACTTATCCCAGGGCTAAGTATACCGTAGGCACTCAATAAATAGCTTTTTTTTTGGCCCTGCCTTCAAGGATCTCTCCGGTGCCTCTCAGCCACCACTTCAGTCCCTCTACCCGTCCTTGCACCCATCTCAGAGTTAAGAGCACCTACTGTGTGCCAGGCTTGGGACTAGGTGGTGAGTACAGTCATGGCGTCTGCTCTCTAGAAGCTTATGGCCTAGTAGGGGGGATGGGCTTTAATCAGAGCACCCCACGGGTATATGCAAATGAAGGAAGAGTAATCACTGTTCTCACTGAGGAAGAAGAAATGAGGAAGGTGCAGAAGGAGAGCCCAATCCAGTCCTTCCGATAAAGTGATGTTGGAACTCAGATCTGAAGGATAGGGTGAGGGCCGCTCAGGGGAGGAACGGGCACCCGCCAAGTATCTGAGATGGCGGCATGCCTGGGGCACAGGAGTGGAAAGAAATAACTCACCCAGGTGATCAGACACAGACAGTGCACCAGAGTTGTTTGTAGGCTCACAAGAGACCCCCGTGGAGGCTCGGCCCCCTCTCTCAGGAGAGAGGAGGATGTGTGTGTGTGGGGACCGGGGTACTATTGGCAGATGGCAGATGGCAGGTGTGGGAGAGCAGGCCGCACCCACACGCATGCGTGCCTGTCCCCATGCTGCTCTGCTCCCCAGTTATTTGCAGCCTCCCCTCCAGCTGTTTGCAGCTCTTCCTCCCAGGCATTTGCAGTTCAACACTCCAGCTCTCTGCAGTCGCTCCCCGCTTCCTCGCAGGCCTCATCCTCAGGAGTGTGCAGTCACCGCCCCAGCTGTTCGCAGCTACCACCCTCGGCTCTTAACCATCCCTCTCCGCATGTTTGCAGCCACCGCCCCTGTGATTTGCAATTTGCACCTGCTCTGGGCATCAGGTAAGGCTTGCTCAAGATTAGTTCTAACAACAACAGCAGTTAGTATTAGCTAATAACTGGGTGCCTGTTTTATGCGAGGGGCTGTACCACGTGCTTTTATATGTACGCTCTGGTCTGATCTTACAGCAACCCCGTCATCTGTTCACGAACTGTCTCTGGCATGTCTACTAAACATCGGCTCTGCCAGGTGCTGTGTATAGAGTGAAGACCAGAACAGGTCACTGTCCTCCTGGAGCTTGTGGTCTCATGAAGGAGACAGGTGTTCATAAAGCAATGACACCCGTAAGTGTGTGATCATACAGCGAGGCGGTTCCACGCAGAAAGCAGAGGTACTTGAGATGAACAGGTGATCAGAAGAGGCCCCCCTGGGGCGATGAATCTTGAGTCGGGAGCTGGAGAATGAGCACGATTAGACATGGCCGGGGCGGGGGTGGGGTGAGGGATGAGAAGAGCCTCCAGGCAGATGGGGACCCACACTGAGTGACCTGGTCAGATCGGCTGTGAAACTGTTGCTCTATGTAAAGAATGACTTGTAGGGGTACAAGAGTGAAAGCACCAACCATCCAGGGGAGAGACGAGGGAGCCTTGGACTAGGGGGTGGCAGGCACTAGAGGGAGATTTTAGGAGGCAGACAGACAGGACCGGGTGATGGGGAGGGCAGAGGCCAAGATGGCTTCCAGGCTTCTGATCTGGGCTACTGGATGACCAGTGGTCCCATCCTCTGAGCTGGGAGCAGGGAGGAGGACCAGGGCAGGGGAAGGGGGAGCACGAGGGCAAGGGATAAGGAGCTGGATGACACTGGGAAGAGGCCTTTGCAACAGGGCTGCCCAGCGGCGGGCGCCCAAGCCTCGGGCTCTGAGACGGACTCTGTGTTCAAACCCTAGGCTTCCTCCTAGTTGTTTCTCCTGAGCAGGTTCGACTTCCTCATCAGTAACACGTAGGGGGCGGGGAGAGATTATCCCGAAGCCTATTGGTCTGTGAGTACTTTAAATGAGTTGTTGTCGTTTATACCCCAGACCGCAGCTTGGCGCATGGCACGTGGTAGGAACTCACTGAATTGTTGTTGAATAACTGAACGATGATGGACCAATGAGGTGGGGCCTGGGGTGAGTTGTAGGAGACTTGCTAGTGGGTGGGGAAAGGGTGTCCCTGGCGGAGGGAACAGCCGGTGCGCAAGCAGAGAGACGCGGAAGGGCGTGGTGCACTCAGGACACCAGACCTAAAGTATTCTAAGTGGAGCAGAGGACACGTGGAGGGTCAGGCAAAGGCTCAGGCTGGGGAAGCAGGCAGGGCCTAGGTCACAAGGCCCTGTAAGTTCTGCAGAGGCATTTGGACTAGACCCTGAGAGTCCAGGGGAGCCGCAGAGGACTCAGAGCAAGAAATGGCAGGGCCTGGGAGCCCTAAGAAGGATGAATTAAAGCAGGGGAGACTGGGGGCTGAGGGCTCATTAGAAGCCTTCTACAGCAATCCAGGTGAGGGATGGTCTTTTATTTTTATTTTTATTTTTTAATTCAGTGTTTTTGTGCACTTAGCAGGTACCGAGAACATGTTAGGGCTTCATCCTCCAGGATATGGCTAATCCAGTTTGATCACCTGTCTCTCCCCTCCCTTCCACCCACCTTGGGACATTCTCTCTCTCCCAGGGAACACTCTTCCCTGTAGGAAGGTCGGGCCAGGGCAGGAAAGAACCAGCATCAACACCTTGGTGAGTGGTTCTGGAGACCGTAATTAGGAAGGGTCATAATTAGATCTGGTCTGAGACCATGGCTCTCCTTTTGGGGACAGGCCTGGTCCCCAGAGTGTCCACTGTCTCAGTCCTTCTCTCCCTGCAGCTGAAGAATGTCTCCATGGTCAAGGCCAAAGTGAGAATGAGTGAAGTTGTGGGTCACAGGTGTGTCTTCCCCCAGGCTGAGCTTGTAGAGGCTGTCACCCATCCCACTGCCCCTGGGGTCAGGGACCTCAAGGGAGAGTGTCTCTGGGAGGAAAGAAAGGAGTTTTCATAGGAAAGCTTGTTTCTGTGTATTTGCTCGCCAGCCTGCCTTCCTGATGCTATTAGCAGAGCACGAACATTAGCATCTCTGGGGGCAGACTGAGGGCTTGCACCGTGGTCAGGATGCTCTGAAACATGCAGACTGCTTGGGCCCTGCCCTGGTTCTGAATCAGAATCTCATGAAGCCAGGCCAGGGAGTCTGCCTTTCACAAACTCCCCCAGTGAGTCTGACTTATGCTAAGGCAGTGCTTCTCAAACAGCAGAGGACTTACCTGTGGATCCTCTAAAGCCCAGGTTCTAATCCACTTGGTCTGGGATGGGGCCCGAGATTCTGCATTTTCACAAGCTCCCAAGTGAGGCCCAGGCTCCTGGTCCACGGACCACACCCTGAGCAGCAAGGCACTAAAGGCTGAAGCTTCTGATTTCCCAACTTTTGTTTCACGGAACAAATCCCCCTCAAGAGAAACCTTGCACCGTATCTCAGTGTATGAAACAGATGACATTAATATAAAACTATTATACACATACAAATGTGTGATGCTTACTTATTACAAAACCTGCCAATGAAACAAGGCAGTTTGGATGAGGACAGAAGTCTACTGTTGAAGGTTTCAACTGCTATTTCACACGGACCTCATCATCCATCATATTCGAGCCAAATATGTGCAGCAGCCCCAGCGCTACAGCCGTGAGGCTGCACCTGCAGGTGATGGAGGAGAGGCTGGCCTGACACCCCCTTCTCAGTGTGGGGATCAAGGCTGCATCCTTCGCTTTCCTTGCCCTCTCTATCCACCCCGTCCCACCCTGCCAAACAGCTGCTGTTAAATATAGCCTGAGGTGGCCAGGCTTTCTAGGGGAGGTGTGATTGGAGGAGAGCAATCGCTAGCGCGCACTGGAGTCCACGACGCCAGACCCACTAATTTGGCAGCTGGAGAGGACGGGGAAGGGCTGGGATTGGCCAGGCCCTGCGGCTGCCCCGGCTCTTCTGGAAGAAGGCAGGACTTCGCAGAAGCGTGGGAGTGGCTCATCTGTTGGGAAGGCACGAGGCTGGCAGGAGGGAGCATGTGGGGAAGATCAGGCCGGTGGAGCGGGAAGGACCCCAGTGGGAACCTTGGTGGTGCCACTTGTTCCCTGTGTAGCTCTAGGTAAGTTGTTTGACCTCTTTGGGCGTCAGATAAAAGAGGGATACATTAGGGATCCTCTGTGCATTAAGGGGTGATAAAGTGGGATAATGTTTGTGAAAGTCTCTGCTCCCCGTAGATCTTGTGTTCTTGTGTTTCCCCAGCTGGTGGTCAAGGTTCTCAGGGCACTGCCCAGCTCAGTCCTGCTGGGACAAACCCATGCTGCCTTTTCAGCATCCAGTTTATACAGTCTCTCTGACCGCACCGCACCCTTAGGGGAACACTGGGGTTTCAGTCCACCCACAGGCCGCCAGGCCATAGCAATCAATGCTGACAGAAGCAGGCAGAAGCAATCGCTCTTTCACCTGAGCTCTGTGGTCTTGGCCGCCCTCTTGATCATCACCTAACACCTTGAATGGAGATGCCCCATTACTTAGCCTGACTGTCCCATCACCAGGGAGCTCCTTGAGGGCAGAGGTGGCACCCCATTCACCCTGGCACCACCCAAGTCCAGCCCAAGGGCAAGTCCAGAGCTGGCACCAGGGAGGATTTATAGACTGACAGTAGCCAGTTCCTTCCCTCTTTATGTACGGATGCCTATTAACCCCTCCAATCATAGCGCCCTCCACACAGCTAATTCCAGGGCTGCAAGGCTCATACCCTTGAGCAACACCCTCCTCCCTCTGCTCTCCCAATCCACCTCCTTCCTTGTCTCCCAAATACTGCTAAAGGTTTGTCTTCTGTAGGACGTCTTCCCTCCCTGGGGAGGCAGGGCAAGGGACGGGAAACCTACAAGCAACCCCCATGGCACTGCACAGAGTTCTCACAGCAACCCTGGAAGGGCTGTATCAATGTCATACCCATTCTACAGTTGAGGAAACTGAGGCTCAGGGAGGTCGGGCATCTTGTGACAGAGCACGTAAGTAGAGCCAGGCTTCCAGCCCAGGTCTGCTGGCTCTCAGCGTCCTCCCCCGGGCTGGCTGCCTTCCTGCGTCCCCACTGGACCATGACTCAGGCGGCTCCTTAACCCTGTGGCTCCTGTCAGAACTCCTGGCCTCTATCTGTGCTTTATTTGCTAATAGCCTCAAGTCCTTCCAAGTCTGCTCTCTTGGCTGCAACCCCAGGCCACCAGGCTCTCTCAGCCAGGGCCCCTGATGAGCTCTCTTCTCCAAATGGGCCCCTGGAGCATAACGCAGGCCACTGGGCATGGAGAACAGACTTCCAGCAGCACGAACTCAAAGGCACCTCTCTCCCTCTGTTCTGAGGCTGAGGTAGGGGACACACAGCATCTGACTCAGACACAGCATCATAGGTACAAGAGGAACATCATGCCACAAAATGCCAAAGGTTGTCCAGCACCATGTGTGTGCATGTCCCGAGTGAATGGGCAGGGCTGTCAGAGCTAAGGGTGCTCAGAGGAGGAGGGCTCCTGGGACCTGGAGTGGGCAGGGAAGGCTTCCTGGGAGAGGAGGGAGGGATCTGGATTCCAAAGAGTAAGGGCAACGGGAGGAGGTAAGAGGCCTGCAGGCTGGTCTGCTGGGCTGTCGGCCATGCTGGGGTTGAGAAGAAGCTGGCAATGGCTGGTGGCACAGCAGTGATGAGCACTCAGCCAGGTGTCGGAACTCCTCTGCCCGGAGGAGCTGAGTTAGTCAAGAAGCCAAAGAATCCCCAGGTCTTTGTCCGCCATGGGAGACAGGCTTGCATGGTAGACTCTGGGACCATGCAGACCTGGGTTCAAATCCCGGTTCTTCCACTTCCTGATTCCATGACCTTGGTCATGAACCTGTCAGACCCTGGATTCCCCTATCTGTAACATAGGGAATGATAATCCCTATTTTATAGGTGTCCTGTGAGAATTAAAGGGCATTATAATTAACTAACATTTATCGATCACAAAGTAAACCACTAATCTAAGTGCTATACACATTCTCAATAATTCCATCCATGTAATACCCCCACAGGGTGAACTTATTATTACCACCCTCTTGTAGACAAGGAAGTGGAGGTATAGAGGCAGGAAGTGAGTTGGTGGTAAGTGGGAATGAGGTTTGGATGAAAGGAGTTGAGTGTCAGAACCCAATGTTTTAACCTCCGTACTGTGCGTTTAGCCATGTGCTGGGTGCACAGGCTGCCACAGAGCAAGTACTTATTTCGATGCCTCCTGGGAATATCGCATCCACCTCCGGCGTCAACCACGATCTCACCGCCGAGGCTTCACCTCCAGCCTAGACCTCCTTCTTGAGCTTTAGACCTTCAAGTGCAATGAAGCTCTAGACATTTCTACCAGGTGTGCCTCGCTCCCAGCAGGCCCCGAATGAGCTCATCACCCCAGCCACCCATTCCAAACCCCATCTTCCTCCTGGGTCCCCTCAGACAATCAATGGCACCACCAGCCCCCTTTGTTCAAGTCAGAGACCCGGAGTCTCCCTAGGGTCTTTCTCCCCGCCTCCATCTCCACTGCTTTAACTCGTACCTGCAGCACGGCCTGCCTGACCTATTGCAACACCTCCCAGGCTCAAGCCTACTAGGCTTCCATTTCCCTCCACCTCCAAAACCCCAAATCTGGTACCTGCACAGCAGCAAGAGCGGTCACTGGCTCAGCCGCTTCACGGGGCTCGCCTGGCTCCAGAGGACAGACCTAGCGCTCTCCGCACATTTAAGGCTCTTCTTCAACTGGCTCCTGCTGAAGCCGTGACTTGGGCCCACGCTCCAACCTTCTCTTTATTCGTTCATCTCTGTCTCCCCAGGGTTAAGCACAGGGCCAAGCTCACTTAGTGTACTTCATACACGGCCTTCGGTTACAGAAATGGATGGAGGAGTGAAATCTGCTAAGGTCAATCCCGGCAGACTGGGCAGCAGAGTCACTGCTTTAAGATGCAGCTTTGTGAGCGGTGGCTGGAGCAGCTGGGGCGTGGAAGAGGCCTGATGTAGCTTCTGATGGGACACAGGACTCTGCAGAGGGACCTAAGGGGGCTTCTGAGAAGCTGAGTGGGCAATGGAGGGGAGGGGCGTTTGAAAGGAGGCTTTTCTCTTAAATGCCCATCTGCAGAGTTCCCAGTCCCTGCTCCCTCCATCCTTTGAGCCTCTGTCTCACTCCAGCACGTCCTGCTGCTCTCTGTTTCCAAACCCTATTTTCTTTTTCTTTCTAGTACCTGGTTCGCTATTATTATTTTTGGTTAAATTGTTGACTGTCTCCTTCCGCTAGACTAGGACCCCCATGAGAGCAGGATCTTGTTCCACCTTGTTCACTGCTGATGCTCAGCACTTAAAACAATGCAAGAGGGCTTCCCTGGTGGCGCAGTGGTTGAGAGTGCACCTGCCGATGCAGGGGACACGGGTTCGTGCCCCGGTCCGGGAAGATCCCCACATGCCGCGGAGCGGCTGGGCCCGTGAGCCATGGCCGCTGAGCCTGCGCTCCGCAACGGGAGAGGCCACAACAGTGAGAGCCCCGTGTACCGCAAAAAAAAAAAAAAAAAAAAGCAAGAAACTCAACAGATGTTTGTTGATTGAAAAAAAAAGGGTGAAAAAATTAAAGGGCTGGTATGGAATTAATCATGTTGCATCTTAATTAAAAAATGATCTGATAGTTTTTTCAACCAATGGTGCTGGACAACTCTCTAGATATATTTATTATGCATTCTGTGTATTTATTATATATTTATACGTAGACACATATGTATATTTTTATATGTATGTATATGTGTTATGAATATATACATAAAGTCTTATGACTCACTCATAAGATGAACAGCTCAACAACTCAATTAAAACATGAGCAGAAGACTTGAACAGACAATATCCAAATGGCCAATAAACACATGAGAGGATGTTTATCATCACTGGCCATTGGGGAAGTGCAAATTAAAGCCTCAATGAGATACTACTACACACTTATTAGAATGGTTAAAATTCAAAGACTGAGAATGACAACTTTTAGCAAGATCATGTCCATCCCATGTGGCTGATGAGAATGTAAAACAGTACAACTACTTTGGGAAACCGTTGAGCAATTGTTTACGAAGCTAAACATACTCCTTCCAAGTGACCTAGCAATTTCATTCCTAGGTATTTACCCAAGAGAAATGAAAACATGCAAAGATTTCTATACAAATATTCATTCACAGTTATTTGTAATGGCTCAAAACTCAAACCAAATTGCAATCAACAGGTGAATGGGTAAAGAAATTACAGTATAATAATACAACTGTTTATCATTCAACAGTAAAAACGAATGAACTACCGATACAGGTAACAACACAGATTAATCTCAAAATCATTACACTGAAAGGAGCCAGACAAAAAGACTACGTATGTTGTGTGATTACACTGTCTCGTTCTCTTACGTGAAACTCCGGGAAAGACAAATCTAAGCTGAAGTGGCAGAAAGCAGGTCAGTTAGCTGGGGTGGGGGAGGGAGGAGAACGACTAAGAAGAGACACAGAGGAACTTTTCCTGCTGATGGAAACATCTGTGTCCTGCCTGTGGCGGTTAGTGAGGCCGATGCACAAACTTGTCAAAACTCATCCAATTGTACACTTAAGATTAGTGCATTTCACTGTAGGTTAATTATATCTCAATAAAGGTAATTTTTTAAAAAAAATTTAGAAAAACTATATTAAAAAAAGTGTAAAATATGTAAACATCAGAGGCCCAGAGATGCATACATGGGCTGTGAACTCACTTCTGGAAATGGAGTCAGAGCCAATTAAATACTTATTTAATTTGAATTGATGTGATTCACTCTGTTTAAGGTAATGAGAGTCTTGCAGAAACACACATTGCTCTCTCTCCATCAGTTCCCTCCATATTGTAATTGGTCTGTGTCTTCACACCTTGCTGCTCCTGGACCTTCTGTTGCCCTTCATGGTCACAGGTCATAAAGAGGAGGCTTGGCCTCCCCAAATTCAGGGCACGTGGGAAAAGTCCTGGGCTCTTCTCTCAGAAATGTCTGATCCAAATCCCAGCTCTGCCAAGTCACTTGATCCCTTTGTACCTTAAATTTCTAAATCTAAAAGTCAAAGACATTTAAAGTGTTGCCTTTTGCAAAACATTCTCTGACATAAATTGTACCAATGTTTTCTTAGGTCAGTCTCCGAAGGCAATAGAAATAAAAGCAAAAATAAACAAGTGGGACCTATTCAAACTTGTAAGCTTTTGCACAGCAAAGGAAACCATAAACAAAATGAAAAGACGACGTACGGAATGGGAGAAAATATTTACAAATGATGTGACCCACAAGGGATTAATTTCCAAAAGATACAAACAGTTCATACAACTCAATAACAAAAAACAAACAATGCAATAAAAAAAATGGGCAGAAGGCCTAAATAGACATTTCTGCAAAGAAGACATACAGATAGCCAACAGGCACATGAAAATATGCTCCACATCGTTTCTTATTAGAGAAATGCAAATCAGAACTACAATGAGGTACCACCTCACACTGGTCAGAATGGTCATCGTTAAAAAGTTTACAAATAACAAATGCTGGAGAGGGTGTGGAGAAAAGGGAACACTCCCACACTGTTGGTGGGAATGTAAATTGGTGCAGCTACTATGGAGAATAGTACGGAGGTTCCTTAAAAAACTAAAAACAGAGTTGCCATATGATCCAGCCATCCCACTCGTAGACATATATCTGGAGAAAACTAGAATTCGAAAAGATACATGCGCCCCATGTTCACAGCAGCAGCACTATTTACAATAGCCAAGACATAGAAGCAACCTATATGTCCATCAACAGATGAATGGATAAAGATGTGGTATATTAGAATATGACTCAGCCATAAAAAGAATGAAATAATGCCATTTGCAGCTACATGGATGGACCTAGAAGTTATCATACTAAGCGAAGTAAGTCAGAAAGAGAAAGACAAATACCATACGATATCAGAGCACAAATGAACCTATCTACAAAATAGAAACAGACTCACAGACATAGAGAACAGACTTGTGGTTGCCAAAGGTAAGGGCGGGGTGGGGGAGGGAAGGATTAGGAGTTTGGAGCTAGCAAAGGCAAACTATTATATATCGAATGGATAAACGACCATGTCCTACTGTATAGCACAGGGAACTATATGCAATATCCTGTAATAAAACGTAACGGAAAAAATATGAAAAAGAAAAAAAAGTGTCACCCTTTGGTTG
The DNA here is from genome assembly GCF_011762595.2 of Tursiops truncatus. Taxonomy (NCBI): domain Eukaryota; kingdom Metazoa; phylum Chordata; class Mammalia; order Artiodactyla; family Delphinidae; genus Tursiops; species Tursiops truncatus. The sequence continues at coordinate 156,986,548 of NC_047034.1, read as the reverse complement.
AGGCTAGCGGACAGGGAAGGGAGCCTGAGCATCGTCAGGTGCCCTGACCTTCCCCACCTCGTCCAGGTGAGGTTGCCACATAAAACACATGTCCCAGGTAAGTGTGACTTCAGATAAAAGGTGAATGGATGGGGGGTATAAGTAAATATTGTACGGCGCACACATGTACCAGGATATCACATGGGACACATACTAATAAAGCATGTGGTTTATCTGAAATCCAAACTTAACTGGGTGTCCTGTTATTTTTCTGTGTAAAATCTGGCAGCCCTATTCCAGGTGGCCTTGATACACTAACCTAGAACCTGTCGGGCTCCAACAGCTCCTAAGCCAATATGAGCTGTGGGCTGGTAAATCTCTTTAATTCTCCCATTGGGATATAGAAGGGAGATGAAGGAGGCGGAGTGGACCTGAGCAAGGACCACCACCATGGCTCTCTCCCGCTCATCCAGCTCTGCAGCTTGATAAACTTTATGTGTTCAACTTTACAAATCCTCCTGAATGGGAGCCAGGAGGACACAGCCTTGCTGTTCTGCAGAGGAATTCTGGACCTGGTGGAAGGAGTACTGGGAATCAGAAAACACTCTGGGCAAGTCATTTAAAATCCCTCTCTCTGGGCTTCCCTGGTGGTGCAGTGGTTGAGAGTCTGCCTGCTGATGCAGGGGACACGGGTTCGTGCCCCGGTCCGGGAAGATCTCCACATGCCGCGGAGCGGCTGGGCCCGTGAGCCATGGCCACTGAGCCTGCGCGTCCGGAACCTGTGCTCCACAACGGGAGAGGCCACAACAGTGAGAGGCCTGCATACCGCAAAAAAAAAAAAAAAATCTCTCTCTCTGATTCAGTTTCTTCATCTCTAAAATGGACCTCAAAAAAAGTTAAAATACAAGTTACAGAAAAATAGGAGAAAAAAGTCACAACGTGTATAATGGACAAAAGAGTTTTGCCCAGAATATATTAAATCTCCACAAAATAAGAAAAAGGCAAAAGTCCCAATGTGAAAAAAAATGGGCAGGAGATACAAGCAGGTAATTCACCAGGGAAAAAAATACAAATGGAGGATAAGCATATGAAAAGAGGCACCTGATTAATAACCAGGAAAATGCAAATCAAAACCACAATGAGACAGCACTATTTGACAATCAGATGGGCAGAATGAAAAAGACTGATAAAATCTAGTGTGGGGAGAAGGTAGGGAAATCAACGTAGGTCGCTGGTGGGAATGTAAATTAGAATGGCTTTGGGGAAGACAATGAAAGATATAAAAATGATAGCCTGCTGTCTCTTTGACCAGGCAATTCCACTTCTAGCTTTGTATCCGACAGATATTCTGACATATGCACAAAAACACGTGTAGACAATAGCCCTCCCTGCAACACTGCTTTTCACAGAGGTCACTGCGGCAACTTCAATGTCCATCAATAAAATAGATAACTCATGGCACAGAAATCCTGACAGCCGCCGAGAAGAATGAATATGAATGTAGAAAGAGCTCTAAAGACATATGTCATCTGAAAAAAAGAGCAAAGTTTCAGCATGGTACATTTTGTACTGTCCCATTTATATAAAAAAGTACAACTATATCTGTGTCTGTACATCTGTGCCTATGTAGACGTATAGATCTCTATCTAGATATATGTACAACGGCATAAGTGTTTAGAACAGATCTAGAAGATTACAGACCAAACTGCAAAATCGGCTGAGAGGCAAATCGGGGAGAGGGTTCTTTCTCCCTCGGAGACTTCTGCACTGTTTGAAAAATTTGCAGCAAAATATTATATCCACCTATTTACTTTTATCATTTAAGAACTTGGTTTGCAGAATTGGGTGGGGGGATTCTCCCTCCCTCACTCTGCTTCTGTCCATCACAGTGTCCCATACATGGCTGACTTCTGCTAGCCTCCTGTCTCGGAAAAAAGCCTCCCTGTCCCTGTCCATGCTGAGCCACTGGACCTGGGCCATCCACCCCATCTCGGCCACCTCTGTCCATCCTGCTTCTTCTGGGCCCTTCCCTGCCAGCCGGACACTCTTGCATCCTCAGCGTCCCCACCACCACTTCTTTCCTTCACTACTTCTGCTTCCTCCAGCTGCCATCTCACTTGCCCCTCTTACAGAGCAAACCTCTTGAAAGAGGACTCCCTCCCCTTGACTCACAATCCCATGTTATCTAGCTCTTATTCCTGACAAATAAGGCAACACTGCCCTGGACGTTCCCTTAAGTTGCCTTCTCTCGACCCTCATGCCCCTGCCCCCCCGCCTCCGGCAACATTTAACATCGCTCTTTGCAATGGCCTCCTCCACCAGCCCCTTATATCAGGAAACCCACCCCCTTCTTCCTAGTAAGTCCCGTGGCCTTCTCAGTGTCTAGCGCACAACCAACTTTCAATGATTAACAGAATAACAAACATGTTCTGCGAAGAAGGCTTTTGCCAATGGATGGAGGCAAATCCCTGCCTCCAGGATGTGTGAATAACTGAAGGGAGATGCTGGAGGACAGTACATCAGGAAGCAGGTCCTCAGAGGAAATCGGGGGAGAGATATAAAGTTGAATATAAAGTGCGGGAGCAGATGAAAAGGGGGTTAGATTCGAGGGACCGTTGGGAGGCAGAATAAACAGGATGTGTGACCAACTGGATACAGGAGACGTGCTTTGGGTTAAGGAAGCGGGCAGGTGAGCAGGAAGAAGGGGAGAATGAGTGATGGGAGGGTGTCATCACGGAGCTGGGAATGCCTGCCCTGCCCCGGCTGAACCCCATCTCCCTCCAGTCTGGGCTCATCCTTCTCCACCTCCCGCCAGGGCAGTTCTCCTGGCCCCCTGCTCGCAGCACCGGGGCTGTGCCTCGGTGGTCTTTCCCACAGTCGTCGTGTACATGTATTTATGAGTTCTTTGATTAATGTCTGATTTAAGATCAACCCAGAGAAGAATTGCACCTGTTTTTCTCTTTTATTATATCTCCAGAGCCCAACCCAGTAACCAACACATGGTAGGTATTCCGTAAATAGTCACCAGAAGAAAGGAATTTAGTTCGTTGTTCATTCAAACTCCCTTCACCCTGGAAGCTCTTCCCCAAAGCCCCTTCCACTCCTCACACCCTGATGCACCCAGGAATCTCACCTCACGGACTGGATACATCAACTGGCTGGTTTACGCACTTAAGAGATACTTCCAAGAGCTCCCATCAGTCCTGAACGCGATAGGTGCCTGGTAATGTGTTTCCCAATGATGAAGAGAACGAGGAAAAAAATTCTCTAATATGGCAAGTTCTCATCGTGGATCCAGGTGGACTTCTTCAAAATTCATACTTGGACTCCTCTGTGCTGTCCTGCCTTCTCACAGAATAAGCACCCCAAGCTGTACACATATGGCTGGGGGTGGGGGGTGGGTGGGTGGCTTTGGCGTTACCAAGGCTGGAATCGTCCATTTTAAACCCACATCTGCAGGACTGCTAGGTGGTCACCATCAGAGCTGCCAAGTGGCTGATTCAGGCAGAGCGACTGGGCTCCAGGACATGAGCCCTGGTCCTTTTGCATGTCGCTTCTTACTAGCCCGGCAATCTAGGACCAAGAGCCACTGCCCACCTCATGTTGTGGGATTTTGCTTCCGTAATTGGCCTCCTGATCTCAGGCCCATGTAGACCTTTTGTGTCCCCCAGAAGCTTAGCTTAAGGTGAAGCTTAGCTCTCAGGAAATAGGAAAGTGTGGCAGCTGTCTCACCAGTGCCCACTCCTGGATTATTCGCTAATCATTTTGTTCTCACTTGGTTCCCAGGTACAGCAGGACGGTGAGAGTTCACTCTGTCTCTGCTCCCTTGTCACCTGGGAAAGAAACTGACTTTTTTCCAAATAGGAAAAGCAGTGCTCTAAAAATTCCAAAGTCCAGGTGTGCTACTATCCAGTCACCTGGAGCAGCGCTGCATCTAGATTCTTCTGTTGATGTACACCCGACAGTTCTTATTCCCATGTGTGACCCCAACCGTCTGCAACTGCGCCCACCCCGGGGCCGGCGCGTGCCTCGCTGAGGTCATTGGAGGGATGTGCATGGTGAAAAATGCAATTGACCAAGTTAGGACGAGCAGTCAACTGGAAGAAAATATGCACGATGTACATAACAAACAAAGAATGAATGCCTGAATATTATTAAGAGCTCCTGCAAATTACTGAAAAAGGAAAAGGAATCCAAATGACCCAAGAAAACAGGCGAAGGAAACACACAGAAAATTCACAGGCAAAGGTATTACAAACAGCCCATAAACACAGACAGATGCTCAGGCCCAGTGATCATCAGAGCAGTGTGTAAGGACCACACCCTCTGGCTAGGTGGCCACCCTTCCCTCCCGCCTCCATCCAGACACACTCTGCCCACCAAAATGAAATTCAGCACAGAGGGATGAAAAAATGTCGACGGACGATAAGAAGCCACATTCTCTCAAGCTTTGAGTTCCTCTCCCCTAGCTGGTGGCTTTTCCACAAAAATCTCTTTGTCCACAGATCCTGGCACAGATGTGAGGATTCTGTACATATCAGCTGTCGGCGCACAACAGGTGGGGAGCAAACAGAATGTATTGGCAGTGGCTCCTAATGGTGCCGTAGCAACCGAGAGCTGGGCAGACAAGAGGGCTGAGCCCAGCACACCTCCCCTCCCTGAGAAGGGGGACAGAGAAGCTTGCAAAGACTGTTAGAAAAGGGGGTACCCGCTCTAGGGGCTGCTCCAGGCAGGCAGTTTCCAAAAGGCGCCCTCTCTGAGTGGGGGAGTTTGTGCACCTCCCCTGGACGATCGAATTAGAGAAATCGTGGAGTCGGTTTTATGAATCAACTTAGAAAACTGGAACCGATTCCATGAATCAGAAAAGAGAAAGGAAGCGAGAGAGGGAGGGAGGGAGGAAGGAAAGCATAGCTAAAATTTATTGCATCTGACACTGTGCTTTGCATATATAATCTCATTTAATTCACAGAACAACCTTTGGAAGAAGTTATCTTTAACACCTGCAGAAACGGAAGTCAGAGCGATCAAGTCACTCTCCCAAGGTCATGCAGTGGGCCAGTAACAGTGCCAGCTCATCAGACTCTGGGTCTTGCGCTCCGAACCCTCAGACCACGCTGCAATCTCTATAGCCCGGCCTGTGTGCAGCACTCAGCCCTAGGCATCAAGAGGGCAGTGAAGAAATTGGAGTTGCATTTCCTGCTCATCGGTGGCTTGGAAGCTGCCTGAGCAGACCAGACCCAATGGGAAGGCAAGGCAGGGATCAGTTGATGGATTTGGACCCAGCTGAATGGCTGGGTCATGACCCATCACCCAAAGATGACTTCCAGTCCAAGTCCAGTTACCATGCATCCCTGCGGGTGCCCATGTGTCCTTAGTAACGGCATTATTATTCTCCTCTTTCGGAGTCCAGTCTGATTAATCTAATTTGCACATGTGAACAAGAAACTGCTCTGATCCATTTAATATGTCGGGACCGCATCCCAGCTCATTTGCATGGTGGGTGTGGCCAGCAGGGGTATCTCCTGTTCCCTGCTTTCCTCCCCTCCCTCATCCCGCCCTCCCACCAGGCAAACTCTTGCTGAGCAGGCAAATGGTGATCCGTGCTGTTGCTTTTAAGTCTTAAAACCCATCAGGAGTGTATTAGCAGACGCGCTGAGAGCTCATTTGAGTAACAAAAATCTTTTTTTTGTTTGTCTGTGCAGCTAATAAAACAGAAGAAAGAAAAGAGAGAAAGGGAGACACTTGGATGGGGAGCGAGAGGGAGGCTGTCTTCCAGCCACTGTGAGGCAGGAATAATGGGATTTGTCTGCACCGATTATTAAAACTGGCTCCTTCACTTTGGTGCTGCTACTGGTGATGGGAGAAAAATGGAGTGAAAACCTAACGAACAACTTCTGTGCTAGCAGCCTCCTTCAGCAGGCTGTGGTCCGGGAAGGCAGAATAGGCATCTCACCTGCCCTGCTGGTGCAGCCCTGAGACCCACCCAGTGGTGCTCTTTGCGATACGACCACTTGCGGCTACAGGGCTCGAGGACTGTCACCTTGCCCAGGTGTTCCTCCATCTGCACAGCTGCATTAGCCTCGTTACTGCTCTCAAAGCCAGGTCGCAGGATTTGAAGACTCTCAGCCCAGCAGCTCTCAGATCCAGGTCTCTGCTGCTTCCTAGGACAGCCCACCCAGATGCAAGAGCTCGGTACTGTATCTGGCACATGAAGGACCAGCTACATAATCAGTGTCCAGTGCAAAGTGAAAACGCAGGGTCCCTTGTTCAAACATGATTAAGAATTTCAAGAGGGCAACAGCAGAGTATTCAACCAGACTCGGACCCTTCTCAGGGCTGTGCCCCCTGCAATGGACAGGTGGCATTCCTATGAAGCTGGCCCTGGGTACCTGTTAGGTGCTCAACTAGTTGTCATTTGCACATGAATGCCTCCAAAGAGTCGATCCTCAATTTAAGAAAGTCCAAATATCAGCATCACATAAACAGCCCAGACTCCCAGAATCTGCTGTTAACGAAGAGGCTTTGGAAGGCCCTCCCCAGGCCTGCCCCAGCCTCCCTGATTCTTCCTCTGGTTAGAGCCGGCCCCAGACGCTCCAGTCTCCCCTAATGGCCCATTAAGGCCCCATAAAACAAGATTTATCTAAGTCCTTTTGTGTGAATCCGGGAGAAAAACGGCACAGAAATCCTCTTACAGTTAATCCCTCTAAGAACAGGGGTTAAATCTACAAGAATGCGGAGCTGCAGGAGACAGTGAAATGTGAGAGGGCAGGCGGTGGGAAGGGTCTTTCCTGGATGAAAGGAGACACGGACTGTGGCAGGTGGACAGCTTCAAATGGGGGTCGCCCAGCTAGGCTTACATTCGCAGGTCCACTACTAACTAGATTTTTGCTCTTGGGCAAACCCCTTGCCCTCTCCGAGGCTTTCTCCCAGTTCTTTACAGTGGGATGAAGGCAAACGGACAGATATCCAAGGATATGCATCATGGCATTGTTTATATTCAAAGAAAAAAGAAAGAAGAAAAGGAAACATAAATGTCCTTCAACAGAGAACTGTAGTGAATTTAATGTTGCTAATTGGCAGAGTGGAATTCTGTGCAACCATTCAACGATGATGCCACAGAAGATTTCTTCTTAAAGATGTCAAGTAAAGCCATTTATTTCTCCTGAAATCCACTGACAATGACAACATAAAGGACGAAAAAAATAGGGGAGTAAAAGCTGCACCTTTGGCAATGAAACGGTCCCCAGCGCTAGCCATTAAGCATATGGGCAAATTCTGCAGAATTTTGACCTGAATGAGGGGGAGTGTTGACAGCAGCCTCAGACATTCAGCCAAATGCAGATTTCCCTAAAATCACGTACCTTAGCCCCCGAAAGGCTTCAATGAACTTTTTTTCTTTTTTTAACATCTTTATTGCAGTAAAATTGCTTTACAATGGTGTCTCAGTTTCTGCTTTATAGCAAACTGAATCAGCTATACTATACATATGTTCCCATATCTCTTCCCTCTTGCATCTCCCTCCCTCCCACCCTCCCTATCCCACCCCTCTAGGTGGTCACAAAGCACCGAGCTGATCTCCCTGTGCTATGCGGCTGCTTCCCACTAGCTGTCTATTTTACGGTTGGTAGTGTATATATGTCCATGCCTCTCTCTCACTTTGTCACAGCTTACACTTCCCCCACCCCATATCCTCAAGTCCATTCTCCAGTAGGTCTGTGTCTTTATTCCCGTCTTGCCCCTAGGTTCTTCAGGACCATTTTTTTTCTTAGATTCCACATATATGTGTTAGCACACGGTATTTGTTTTTTTCTTTCTGACTTACTTCACTCTGTATGACAGACTCCAGGTCCATCCACCTCGCTACAAATAGTTCAATATCCTTTCTTTTTATGGCTGAGTAATATTCCATTGTATATATGTGCCACATCTTCTTTATCCATTCATCTGATGATGGGCACTTAGGTTGCTTCCATGTCCTGGCTGTTGTAAATAGAGCTGCAATGAACATTTTGGTACATGACTCTTTTTGAATTATGGTCTTCTCAGGGTATAGGCCCAGTAGTGGGATTGCTGGGTCGTATGGTAGTTCTATTTGTAGTTTTTTTAAGGAACCTCCATACTGTTCTCCACAGTGGCTGTATCAATTTACATTCCCACCAACAGTGCAAGAGGGTTCCCTCTTCTCCACACCCTCTCCAGCATTTATTGATTCTAGATTTTTTGATGATGGCTATTCTGACCGGTGTGAGATGATATCTCATTGTAGTTTTGATTTGCATTTCTCTAACGATTAATGATGTTGAGCATTATTTCATGCGTTTGTTGGCAATCTGTATATCTTCCTTGGAGAAATGTCTCTTTAGGTCTTCTGCCCACTTTTGGACTGGATTGTTTGTTTTCTTGATATTGAGCTGCATGAGCTGCTTGTAAATTTTGGAGATTAATCCTTTGTCAGTTGCTGCATTGGCAAATACTTTCTCCCATTCTGAGGGTTGTCTTTTTGCCTTGTTTATGGTTTCCTTTGCTGTGCAAAAGCTTTGAAGTTTCATTAGGTCCCATTTGTTTATTTTTGTTTTTATTTCCATTTCTCTAGGAGGTGGGTCAAAAAGGATCTTGCTGTGATTTATGTCATTGAGTGTTCTGCCTATGTTTTCCTCTAAGAGTTTGATAGTGTCTGTTCTTATATTTAGGTGTTTAATCCATTTTGAGTTTATTTTTGTGTATGGTGTTAGGGAGTGTTCTAATTTCATTCTTTTACATGTAGCTGTTCAGTTTTCTAAGCACCACTTATTGAAAAGGCTGTCTTTTCTCCAGTGTATATTCTTGCCTACTTTTTCAAAGATAAGGTGACCATATGTTCATGGGTTTATCTCTGGGCTTTTTATCCTGTTCCATTGATCTATATTTCTGTTTTTGTGCCAGTACCGCACTGTCTTGATTACTGTAGATTTGTAGTATAGTCTGAAGTCAGGGAGCCTGATTCCTCCAGCTCCATTTTTCTTTCTCAAGATTGCTTTGGCTATTCAGGGTCTTTTGTGTTTCCAAATTGTGAAATTTTTTGTTCTAGTTCTGTGAAAAATGCCAGTGATAGTTTGATAGGGATTGCATTGAATCTGTAGATTGCTTTGGGTAGTGGAGTCATTTTCACAATGTTGATTCTTCCAATCTAAGAATATGGTATATCTCTGCATCTATTTGTATCATCTTTAATTTCTTTCATCAGTGTCTTATAATTTTCTGCATACAGGTCTTTTGTCTCCTTAGGTAGGTTTATTCCTAGGTATTTTATTCTTTTTGTTGCAATGGTAAATAGGAGTGTTTTCTTAATTTCACTTTCAGATTTTTCATCATTAATGTATAGGAATGCTAGAGATTTCTATGCATTAATTTTGTATCCTGCTACTTTACCAAGTTCATTGATTAGCTCTAGTAGTTTTCTGGTAGCGTCTTTAGGATTCTCTATGTATAGTATCATGTCATCTGCAAACAGTGACGGCTTTACTTCTTCTTTTCTGATTTGGATTCCTTTTATTGCTTTTTCTTCTCTGATTGCTGTGGCTAAAACTTCCAAAATTATGTTGAATAAGAGTGGTGAGAGTGGGCAACCTTGTCTTCTTCCTCATCTTAGTGGAAATGGTTTCAGTTTTTCACTGTTGAGGACGATGTTGGCTGCGGGTTTGTCATATATGGCCTTTATTATGTTGAGGAAAATTCCCTCTTTGCCTACTTTCTGGAGGGTTTTTATCATAAATGGGTGTTGAATTTTGCCGAAAGTTTTCTCTGCATCTATTGAGATCATATGGTTTTTCTCCTTCAATTTGTTAATATGATGTATCACATTGATTGATTTGAGTATACTGAAGAATCCTAGTATTCCTGGATCACGTGATCATGCTGTATGATCCTTCTAATGTGCTGTTGGATTTTGTTTGCTAGTATTTTGTTGAGGATTTTTGCATCTATGTTCATCAGTGATATTGGCCCGTAGTTTTCTTTCTTTGTGACATCCTTGTCTGGTTTTGGTACCAAGGTGATGGTGGCCTCGTAGAAGGAATTTGGGAGTGTTCCTCCCTCTGCTATATTTTGGAAGAGTTTGCGAAGGATAGGTGTTAGCTCTTCTCTAAATGTTTGATAGAATTCGCCTGTGAAGCCATCTGGTCCTGGGCTTTTGTTTCTTGGAAGATTTTTAATCACAGTTTCAATTTCAGTGCTTGTGATTGGTCTGTTCATATTTTCTATTTCTTCCTGATTCAGTCTTGGCAGGTTGTGCATTTCTAAGAATTTGTCCATTTCTTCCAGACTGTCCATTTTATTGGTATAGTTGCTTGTAGTAATCTCTCATGATCTTTTTTATTTCTGCAGTGACTGTTGTAACTTCTCCTTTTTCATTTCTAATTCTATTGATTTGAGGCTTCTCCCTTTTTTTCTTGGTGAGTCTGGCTAATGGTTTATCAATTTTGTTTTTCTTCTCAAAGAACCAGCTTTTAGTTTTATTGATCTTTGGTATCGTTTCCTTCATTTCTTTTTTATTTATTTCTGATCTGATCTTTATGATTTCTTTCCTTCTGCTAACTTTGGGTTTTTTTTTGTTCTTCTTTCTCTAATTGCTTTAGGTGTAAGGTTAGGTTCTTTATGTGAGATGTTTCTTGTTTCTTAAGGTAGAATTGTATTGCTATAAACTTCCCTCTTAGAACTGCTTTTGCTGCGTGCCATAGGTTTTGGGTCATAGTGTTTTCATTGTCATTTGTTTCTAGGTATTTTTTGGTTTCCTCTTTGATTTCTTCAGTGATCTGTTGGTTATTAAGTAGTGTATTGTTTAGCCTCCATGTGTTTGTATTTTTTACAGTTTTTTTCCTGTAATTGATATCTACTTTCATAGCATTGTGGTTGGAAAAGATACTTGATACAATTTCAATTTTCTTAAATTTACCAAGGCTTGATTTTTGACCCAAGATATGATCTATCCTGGAGAATGTTCCATGAGCACTTGAGAAGAATGTGTATTCTGTTGTTTTTGGATGGAATGTCCTATAAATATCAATTAAGTCCATCTTGTTTAATGTATCACTTAAAGCTTGTGTTTCCTTATTTATTTTCATTTTGGATGATCTGTCCAGTGGTGATAGTGGGGTGTTAAAGTCCCCTACTATGAATGTGTTACTGTCGATTTCCCCTTTTATGGCTGTTAGTATTTGCCTTAAATATTGAGGTGCTCCTATGTTGGGTGCATAAATATTTACAATTGTTATATCTTGGATCAATCCCTTGATCATTATGTAGTGTCCTTCTTTGTCTCTTTTAATAGTCTCTTTCAATGAACTTTTGATGAGAGTGGCAAGATGTCTGAATGTGGACTAGCCAGGAGAGAACTGGGAGTGTCCTGCAGAGAACCCCATCAGCACTAGAGGCAGGAAAGGAGGTGAGGGAGCTGAGGAAGAGACTACTGCCTTTCTGCTTAATGACCTATGGCCCCACCCCTGTCCTAGGGAGGCTGCAGAATGAGGCAGAGAATGAGCGAGGAATCTATCCCCAGACCAGACCACCACACAGAGAACTTTTGGCCCAGAGTCAGTAGAAATACTGGCTTTACTGAGAGGATATCTGAGCCACAAAACCTGACCTGCAGTGCAGAACTGATCAGTTCATAATCCCTCACTTCTCAGGCCCCAGAGTTCTGCACACTATTCTTCAGCAAATATTTGGTCCTATTCAAAACACAGAGATAATTAGTAGGGAACCGTCCAGAGAAGTACAGGTAGAAATCCCCAAATAAACAAGAAGGGAAGGAGTTAATGAAGTGAAAGGCTATGGAAAACATATACCTCAGAAGGAATTATCAAAAGAAACAATATGAGTTCAGAAAAGCAGGGTTCTCTAGTCTTAAATAATTATAGATTTTTTTAAAAAAAGGAATTCAATGAAGAGCTTCAAGTATCTAAAAGGGCAATTGTAAGATGAGCAAAAGGCGTGGAAGTGAGCATGCAGAGCAGGCTAAAGAAAAAGAAAGATTGCAATGAAAGCAATTGAAGACGAAGGAGTGGGAGGGGGAAGGAAAGGGGGAGGGGGAGGGGGAGCAGGGGAGGAAGAAGGGGGAAGGGGAGGGGGAAGGATCGATCAAGCATGTTTGAAAACCCAAATCAGGAACTTGGCAGGCAAGTTTGACAAAATTAAATAAATAAATGGCAGCACAGGAAACCATAAACAAAACAAAAAGACAAGCTACAGAATGGGAGAAAATATTTGCAAATGATGTGACGAACAAGGGATTAATTTCCAAAATATACAAACAGCTCATACAACTCAACAACAAAAAGACAAACAACCCAATCTAAAAATGGGCAGAAGACCTAAATAGACATTTCTCCAAAGAAGACATACAGAGGGCCAACGGGCACATGAAAAGATGCTCAACATCACTAATTATTAAAGAAATGCAAATAAAAGCTTTGATGACATACCACCTTACACCAGTCAGAATGGTCATCATTAAAATGTCTACAAATAACAAATGCTGGAGAGGGTGTGGAGAAAAGGGAACCCTCCTACACTGTCGGTGGGAATGTACATGGGAGCAGCCACTATGGAAAATAGTATGGAGGTTCCTCAAAAAACTAAAAATAGAGTTGCCATATGATCCTGCAATCCCACTCCTGGGCATATATCTGGAGAAAACTCTAATTTGAAAAGATACATGCATCCCTGTGTTCATAGCAGCGCTATTCACAATAGCCAATACACGGAAACAACCTAAATGTCCATCAACAGATAAATGGATAAAGAATATGTGGTACATATATACAATGCAATACTACTCAGCCATAAAAAAGAACAAAATAATGCCATTTGCAGCAACATGGACGGAACTAGAGATTATCATACTAAGTGAAGTAAGCCAGAAAGAGAAAGACAATAACCATATGATATCACTTATATATGAAATCTAAAATATGACACAAGTGAACCTATCTATGAAACAGAAACATCAGATTCACAGACACAGAGAACAGACTTGTGGCTCCCAAGGGGGAAGTGGTGGAGGGGTGGCCTGGGAGTTTGGGGTTAGCAGATTCAAACTATTACATATAGAGTGGATAAACAACAAGGCCCTACTGCATAGCACAGGGAACTCTATTCAATATCCTGAGATAAACCACAATGGGAAACAATATAAAAAAGAATGGGTGTATATATGTATAACTGCATCACTTTGTTGTACAGCAGAAATTAACACAACTTTGTAATTCAACTATACTTCAATTAAAAACATAAATAAATAAATGGAAAATATCAAATACATTAACATGATTATAGAGACTATCATAGATATGAAATAATGGCAAAAGTGGTCCAACATATCCATAGAGGAAAATATCCAAAGATATAATCAGTAAAAACATCCTGAAATAGAAAGAGCTGAATTTGAAGATCAAAGGGGCACATGATGTGTCCAAACTTTTATATATAGTAATCACCTGGTGAACTTACTCAATTTCAAGGAAAAATGATGAATCATACAGGCATCCAGGCAGAAAAACCAAGCCAAACCATAGAGAAGTAAGTCTGGTTAACCTTAGAGAAATCTAATTGAGCTCTGAGGAGACTCATGGCTTAAGAATGGTATACCCAGTGAACTTAACACCTAAGTATTTAGACAACAAGCAGACATTCTTGAGCATGCAGGAACTCAGAGACTAGAGCCACCCATGAGCCCTTCTTGGAAAAGGTACTTGACAGTGAACTTCAGCAAACCAAGAGACCAATCAGAATACAGAACTCTGGGATATAAAACAGGTGGTCAGAAGATGGGTGATGAGTGTTAAACCCTTTTATAAATATGGAGTGTTTATAAAGGTTTTGTGCAAAATCACACACTTGTGAGAGTGACTGTACAGAACAGAATATAAATGTTATAGACTTTGTCAGGTAAAATAATTTTTTAAGAAAACTGACCCAGGAGGTTGAAGAAACAAGAACAAGTATAAATGTGCTAACCTCCTCATTTTTCAAGGCAGGGGGTTAACAAATATTGCAAAAAGAATAATAATAAATAATAGTAAAATAATAATTAGTAAATAGTAAAATAATAATTAGTAATAAATAATAATTTATTAATAAATTATAATAAATTATAATAAATTTATAAATAAATTTATAAATAAATTATAATAAATTATAATTAAAAATTATAAATTATAAATAAATTATAATAAATAATAATAATAATAAATAATTAGTAAATAGTAAAATAATAATAGTAAAAATGACTGCCACATCTCAACGTGTTCTTTAATCTCTGTTCTTCACTTTAGAGGTCTATTTTAGGAACTAATGTCTATTTATTTGAAATTTAACAATTCCTTCCATTTTTCTTTAATTTTTCCCATCTGTTGAATTCAAGTAAAATTTTCAAAAAATAAAATGGAGAGACTGCAGCAATTTCATTTTTTTTTCTAAAATTCTTTCTTTCCAGCCATCTCATTAGCTGGTTTTCTCCCCAGGTAGCTGGATATCCATGATGATGCTCTCAAAATGTTAACAATGCTTTAGTTTCAGATTGTTGGAACTTTGTGCGATTACAAAATGCACAATTGATATGTATTCATAGTGTTGCTGTATCTCTTTGATGTTGATCACAGACATGAACCATGAACGTGCCTCCATGCCTGGCCCTGTCTTAGGGCAGCGGCGGGCACCCACTCTGAAGTCAGACTGTCTGGTTTCAACACTCTGCTAGTCTATTAATCTCTTGGTGCCTCAAATTCTTCATCAGTAAAATGGGATAACAATAGTCTATAGCACATATCACAGAGGACAGTTTGGAGAGGGAAGTAAGATAAAGATCATAACGTGCCAGGCAATGTAAGTGCTTAATAAATGTTCTATTCAGAGCAGCCTCAGAGTCTCCCTGCATGCTAATAAGAGGTGATCTGTATGCTTCCTTCTATCCTCCACACAAATTTAAAATGTCCCCATGTTCTTTGGGGAACAGTGGCTGTCTTTAGGTCTTCAACTGTTGCTAGGCAGAGCTGTTATTAAACAAATAATTAGCAAAGGACCTAATCTCACGCATGGGGACTTCGTAGCCAGTCTGAATTGCTATATGGGTATTGCCACATAAATATGTTCTTGCTAACTCTGTTAACTGAAAATATAACCATTTAAAAAATTGTTTTAAGTAGTTCTGAAACTGTCTATGTCACTAGATGGCAATGGGTAATGGGCCACAGTTTTGTCAAATGGGTCCAGGGTTCGCAGTGGGCGAAGTGAGGCAGCTGAAGGCAGGTGTGGCTGGGAAGGGGGTGAAAGGGAAGGGGAGTGGACAGGGTGGTACAGCCTCCCCAACCAAAGGAAACGGATTCCCGTAAACATCATCTCTGGTCTTTGCCCTGAGCCTGTAAAGGCAGAAAAACTGGAGCCAAGGCCTAAGTGGTCTCCAAGGGATGCTGCTGCCTCTGCACATCAACGCCCCCGCCCTTCTCCAGCTCCCATTCCCTCCAACCCACAGCCCCCAACCCCTCAGACACACACGCACAGCCTCCTGGGTGCTTAGGGGCTGGAGGAGAATTATCCTACACGCAACGCTGAGATCTATGGGAATTACATCCCCTCCTCCTGGACATCTCAACAGAAGAATTGGATTTAATCTCTGAGAACAGGTGCTCTTGTTTCCTAGTGGAAAACACAGAAGCTTTTGATTTCCATGAGGTAAGATTCCCTCTGTGGTAACATAGTTTTGTGCCTTTCTGTCATTGCTTTTTACAAGGTGACTAATAAATAATGCCCATTACACAAACACAGCCTACATCCATCATGCCCAGACTGCAGGTGCTGAGGGATGATCTCTAATGGGTAATAATAAT
Organism: Tursiops truncatus; assembly: GCF_011762595.2. Taxonomy (NCBI): domain Eukaryota; kingdom Metazoa; phylum Chordata; class Mammalia; order Artiodactyla; family Delphinidae; genus Tursiops; species Tursiops truncatus. The sequence goes on along the minus strand of NC_047034.1, from coordinate 156,970,709 downwards.
AGCTACCACTTATTGATTGAGTGCTGGGTACCAGGCACCCGGCTAAGCATCCTCATGCATTATCTTCACAGAAGACGCAATCTCCCCTCTACCTCTTCCTTCCTGTCGGCTCAGCTTAGGCTGCCCTAACCCTCTTCAGCTATTTTGTTTCTATATAGACACTCATGTCCCCTCTGTGGGGATGCGCCCAGTGGCAGCCCTGACCTGGGAGGACACGGAAGCAATGCCACCCTCTGCCTCTTCCTCTTCATGTCCTCTGTCACTCTGATGGGCTATTCCAGACTGGCCTTTTCTCAAACAGTGGTGTTAAGAGTCAAGACTTAGATGAAACTTGGGTGGAAGAGCTCTGGTGCTAGGCCCTCCGGCTGACCCAAGAGTAGACAGCAACAGCTTTTAGCCGACAAGCATTTCTCTCTTCCCACGGAGGAACTGCCCTTCTTCCATCCCAGGTGGCTCTGTGCAGACTGTCAGTCAAATCACAACACCCTGCCTGTCTTCTAGCCACACACGGCTCACCGGTATGGCATCTCATCCCCAGCCCACTGTGATTTCTCTTGGAGATGGTACATGACCCAAGCATGGCCAACAACACTTTTTCCATATAGATTCCATATGGATGTTGGGAGAAATAGGATCTCTCTCTTTCTCCAGGATCGTGTAAGCCCAAAGCTCCCCCAGGGCCATTTTGTCACCACATAAAAGACATAAAGCAGAGCTGAAAGAGGAAGAGGGTTGCAGTATCACTGGATCCAGCTATTCCTGAAGCCGTCCATCTTTTGGACTTCCTTGGAACCTAAGCCAATAGATTCCCTTTCGTGCTCAAGTTTCTTTGACTTGGCTTTGACCACTGAAAGAATCATGCAGTTAAGCTAGTTCAAGACAGTCTCATTGGAATCCAGCCAGCTTACAAGAGCATTTGGAACCACAGCTCTATCTAGTAACCAAGGCTCCTCTGCCAGCTTCATTCTTTGTATATATACCATAATTCCTTGATTCAAGCATGCCATCAGTAATGACATGAGCTGTCAATTTAATTAGAGCTTTTTTTTGGAAAAAGAAAAAAGAAAAATACAGCATGAGTTGCATGTGTTGATTGTTTTAAGGTTTGTTTTGATTTCAGAAGGGTTCAACTTTTGGGTGGAATGTAGAAAGGCAACATCTTAGAATCAAGGATAGAGCTTCCCTAGAGGATTTTTCAGGAAGGGATGGCCCAAGGTAGGTTCCAGGTAGTCCTGTGGCCTAGGCAAATACCATCTTAATTCCATTCGATTCTATTATTTCCAACTCTCTCCTGCACCTGGGAGCATGGTGTTGTTCTGAGGTGGGGTTTCCTGTCTGGCTCTGGACTCGACTCGCCAATCCTCACTCTCCCTCACTCCCCCTCCCTCTTCTACAGCAAACACTTCTGCCTCCATCCTTTCTGGGCTGGGCTGGGCAGCCCAGGTCCTGCTGCTGTTGGTCATTCGCCAATTACCACCGAAGACAGGGCACGTGGTGAGGCTGCCGAGGGAGCACAATCTCCTACCACTTTCCATCAATGGCTTTTCCCACTGACATGGGCAACACATGAGCCGAGTCCCCATTAGGGAAAAACGATCTCACGATACAGAAACTAATCAGAGCTGAGATGGAGAAATCTTCCCAGAAAAATACAACATGTCCAGACAGAAGCACTTGCAGCTAGGGGTGCCCTCTCTGCCTTGGCCAAGAGGCAGAGGGAGGGTAAGGGATCCACTTCCTGGACAGTGACGGGTCACGTGCTCATTTCCGGAGTGGACATATTATGGGACCACCTCTGATGGCGAAAATGTAGACAGTGCTTAGGACACAGGAGAGGATTTCACTGGGGAAGAAAAGGAGGCTTTTCAATGTTCCTAAAACCTCACTTGCCAGGACTCCTCCTAATTCCCCTCTGTACGGCTGATTCATGACATGTGTGTGATCAGATGTAACCCATGCAGGCCCTGCAGGCTCAGTCTTGCCCAAGCCCTGATTTAGTCCTGAATGGAGCAGGGAGGTCATTAGAAGGTAGAGTCCAAATTACATATATGGTCACAGGCCCAGTATCATAAGACGAGGGGAGCCCACTGAGCTGGAGCTTTCCTTGTCCTCAGCAGGCTGGCCTGGTTATGACTGGGCTCCTGCCTCAGTTTCCCTGACTGGTGCTTCGGCTCCCCTAAGACTGGAATCTTATTTGAATCTGGTCACCAAGGCTGGGACCTTGATGCTCTGCTAAGCTCAGACAATCTTTCTTCCATGGATGGCTCCCGCTCCTCTGCCACCTGGAATTTGTATTTCTGTGGGGCCTATGCAGCCCCCTTCCCAGGGACAAACATAAATCACGACACTGTCCTCTCTGGCATCCAGAAATATCTTCTGTGATGCCTGAAATCAGGGATGACGAAAATAGGATACACGTCACCATTCCTCCCATCCACTCCCATGCAGACATCACTAGCTGATCTCTGCACTTTTCTCAGTGAATCCAGATGTGGCCTCGATACATGGTCCTTGGCAGCTACCATGAATTGACTGATACTGGCATTCAAGGTGAGACCCATCTGCCCTCTCTGCCAGACCCTTCTGTCAGCCCATACGTGGCTCTTTGTCTTTTAGGCTCCAACCCATCTTGGTCCATCACTGAGCCCATCCTGATTCCCAGCCAAAGCAGACAACTTTGGGGCAGTCCTTCCAGGCCACCGGCACCTGATTCCCTAATATCCTGCTCCTAGGAGGGAAACCCTTTACACTGCACCTGGGGAATTCTGTGGCTGCCAGACCCTACTCACACCTGCTCTTATTATTCCAGGAGCTTCAGCCAAGGGCTGCCAATAGGTCAGCTGCATATCCCACCCATCCCACCCCAGTCCTCATTACCTGACTCTGGTTCACCATCCCACACTGGCTTCCGGAGGAACTGTTTTCTAAATTGCAAATAATGGATGAAGAAGATCGGTGAGCAGCCTGAGCCCCCAGAGCCTCAGGACCAGCTGCTCCGGGCTCACCATTCCTGCCCGTGTTTGTGAATGCTTGTTGCGAGCTTGTCTGTCTTACTTGGCTGTGAGCTCCTAGAGGCACCAAAGGACCCGGTCCTGTTCATTTTCATTTTTCTCCTACTATCAGCTCGAGGGATGGATAGATGAATGCGTCCCAGTTCATTCTTGGGTACCAACTCGGGAAGTTGCTACTCTTTGCCTCCTCTTCTCCCCTGGGCCTCCAGCCACATCCAGGGTGGACACATGACCATTCATAGGTGGAGCAGGGCACTGCCCCAGCTGTGGGAGAGTGGAAGCCCCCAAGGAATAACAAGAAAGCACTGAGGAAGAGGAGGGTGAGCATCCTCCAGGGAACCAGCCGGCCAGTCTCCCTCCTGCAAGGGCACTCTGAACACTCTGCAAGCCCACTGCCTCCAGAAGGTCTGCTTCTAGTCCGGAAAAAGCCAGGCTCCGTGAACAACAGAGCATTCTGGAGTATGGGTGGAGCCCCAAAGAGCATCCTACCACCTGAGCCCATGCAGAAGTACATCGAAGATGATATGCAGGGGACTGGCCGTCCCCCACCTGAAATGCTTTCTCTCTCTCTCCAGGACTCAGATGCCCCTGAGCATTATTACCCCATCAGGTCTGACCTCAGCCTCCTGGGAGTGCCCCACTCTGGGGCAAATGCACAGATGCACTGGCTCGGTCCTCAGGGAATGGGCGGCAGGCCCAGAGGCCCAGGCAGTGGCCATGAAACAACAAGCTCCTGAGAAACAGGAGCTCTGCTGCGATTCCTCCAGCTGTTGGGATACAGGCGACCCCTCAGGACTGGCCTCCTCTAACCCCTGTTGGTGAACCATCTTTTACATGTCAAATCGGTGAACCACTGTTTAAACATGTTAATACTCAGTGTTGGGGAGGGTGTGAGGACTTGGGTATACATTGCTGGCAAGAACATAAATCTTTCTGGAAAGCAATCTGAAACTGCCTACCAAAAGTCTCTGAAATGGCCATGCCCTTATGGATTTATTCTAAGGAGATAATCGGATTCACCCAATGATTTATGTACAAAAATTTTTCACTGCAGCAATATCTATCAGAGGGGAAAAGTGGAAACAATTTAAACACAAGGGACTGGTTAAATAATTATACCAATACCGCTATATTATATATATCAAAAATTCTAATTTTATGCTCACATATATACACAACGCCTGGAAGAATAAATACCAGCGTATTTACTGTGGTCCTATCTAGAGGGTCAGATCATAGTTACTTGTAATTTTCTTCGTGCTTTTGTGCATTCCCCCATTTTCTCCCATGAACATGTGATACTTTTATAATCTGTAAAAGCAAGACACGTGCTCTTGATAAAAAGACTAGCATCTCCAAGTCTGGCCGTCAAGCTGCAGTTTGAATAGAAATTGTTTGACTCTAAAAAAGCCTAGAGATCTCACTTAAACTAACAAATGATTACGCTTTACAAAGCGTGCAGAACCAAATCAGGGTTCTGAATCGTGCTGCAATTACCCTGCACTTACCAGTCGGTGGCTCAGACTCCAAGTGGGCACAGGTGAGAAGTAAAAACCACAGCTGTGCTCAGCCCTTGACGTTTTACCAGGTGTCTGCCCACAGGATCCCTGTTTAACCTTCCCAAGCACCGTGTGAAAAAGGCATGGCAGGTCTTAGTACTAACCCCACGTTCATACAGGAGGGAATGCAGGTCCTGAAAGGTTAACTGTTTCATTCAAACGTGTCGCTCTAGGGAGGAGCCAGGCTGGGGCTTTAATCCAGGTTTCCTGATGACTCCAGCTCCTATACTCGTGCTGCCTTTTGTCACCTGGAGCACCGTGGACGGGCAGAAGTTTCTGTGAGTCAAGACGGAGAAATGCCAGCACTAGGAAAATGACCTAGATTTAGTCAGGTGACTTTTATCCATCTGAAGGCAGTCTCTAGTGGTCTGCCACAGGGCTCTAGCATCGCCCTGGCCTGTTCAACAGGAGAACTAAGCAGAACAACAGGTTTAGGTACCAAAAAAATCCTTCTCAACTAACCACAGAGGATTTCATTCATCATCCCTTTCTCTCCCTTCCAGCAAGTTCCTTCTCAGTTTTCAAGCCCACTCTTGTCTCTCCTATAGTAAAAACAGACACAAACAGACTGAGAACCTCGCTTGGCTTGACATCTCCCCTGATCGTTCAAACGCCTCTCAAGAGGTGCCAGGACGCTCTCGTCTCTCCTTCCTCACCTCCCCTTCATGCTTCAGCTCCCTGCACTGGGGGTGGGGGAGCCCTGCACAGCTCACCCCGGAGCCACGTCCCGAGAGCCAGGTCCGGCAGACATTGTGCAATCCTGATCTTCCTGGACACTCGGCTGCACTGACCACTACTGCTTCCCCTTCTCCCGAATGCCCTGACCCCTTGGGATCCATGCACCTGACTCCCAGCTCTCCCAGGGCCTCAGCGATGTTGCCTCCATGTAAGCCTCTTCCTCTGCCTACCCTGGGTATCTCCCAGGGCTCCCAGCTCCGTCCCCTGCTCTCCCCACTGTGACTGCCTCCCCCAGGTGACCCCCATGCTCTTTCATGGTGCTGACTACCACACTGTGATGGTTAACTTTATGGGTCAACTTGACTGGTCATGGGGGTGCCCAGATTAAACATTATTTCTGGGTCTGTCTGTGAGGGTGTTTCTGGATTAGCATTTGAATTAGTGGACTCAGTAAGGTAGATTGCCCTCCCACTGTGGGCGGGCATCATGCAATCACTGAGGGCCTGAATACACCAAAAAGGTGGAGGAAGGAGGAATGAGCTTTTTTCCTGCCTCCCTGTTTGAGCTGGAACATCACATCTCAGACTGGGATTTATACCATCGGCTCCCCTGGTTCTCAGGCCTCAAGACTCAAACTGAATCACAGCACCATCTTTCCTGGGTCTCCAGCTTGCAGATGGCAGATCCTGGGACTTCTCAGCTTCCATAAGCACGTGAGCCAGTTTCTCATAAGAAATAGACAGCTATCTCCCATTGGTTTGGTATCTCCGGAAAACCCAGACTAACACACACATATAAACTCATTAACTCCTAAATCCATCTGGAGTGTCTTTCCTAAAACTGCTGGACCTCCTGGAATATTCTGGATCTTCCTTTTCTTTCATTGTCTCCCCGCGCCCCGCCCCCCACCAAACTTAACAAACATTAAGTCCTGCTGATTTCACTCCTCTCTGACTCAACTCCCACCCCTCCTCTCCATCCCTATCCTCCCAGCCATTATCCTAACTCAGGTCACATCATCTCGCACCTGGACCAATGGATTGTTTTCCTAGATGGACCCCCACTTCCTGTTTTGAACCCTTGCAACCCACCCCGTGTGATCTTTCAAAACATCTGATCATGCCTCTTCCTCCCTTCTAAGGGCTCTTCAATGGCTCGCCATTCTACGGGACAACATTCAGATCCTTCACGTTCAGACAGGCCTCTCTGCTCCCCACCCTGACTCTTTTTAACAGCATCATCTTACCTCCTTCCTTCCCTTCTAATTATTATTAATTCATTATTTTACCACATGGACTTTTTCACACTCACCATGCTGGCCTTGGCCTCCAAGTCTTGGCCCAGGCTGCCCCTTCTGCCTGGAATGCCTTCCTCTCCATGCCTTCACCCCTCCCCCACTCACTGGCGCGCGCGCGCGCGCGCTCTCTCTCTCTCTCTCTCTCTCTCTCTCTCTCTCTCTCAAGACTCAGCTACAATGACACCACCTCCAGGAAGCAGAGGCCGGGCCGGGAGTTGTGGTCCACCCTACCACACTGGATTACAATGATTATATATACCATCTAGTGAGCATTTGTAACGTAACATAAGCATCTTCCTGCGTTCTCCTATTATAGCCTCATAATAAGTCCATAAGGTAAGTTCTATTGTTATTCTCATCCTATAAATGAGGAAAGTGAGGCTTAGAGAGGTTCAATGACTTCCCCAAGGTCACAAAGGTCATGAGCAATGGAGCTGGACCTGAATCCAGGCTGATAACCGCCAGAGCCTGCCACATGACTCTCGTTGATTTGTCTACAAGTCTCCCTCTGCCCTGGGAAGGCCCGGCATCTCCTCGTCCTTTGGGTTTCTTCTTTCTCTAGGAGACATTCTCTAACCCACCCACCTTAAATCCAGCTCAACACCCATCCTCTACAGCCCCACAGATCCCTACCAACCCCATCACAGCCCCGGTCACTGTGCGTGACTACTGGCCTGTCCCCTGGCTGAGCTGGGAGCTCCATGAGGCTCAGGTGAAGGCTGCTTTGGATTGCCAGTGAATTCCCACCGCCTTGCACTATGCCAGTGATTCCTGATCAAATGACTACAGGCTTCACTTCTTTTCCCACTGGAGGCTGAGCCCTAGTCTAATAACTCCATCTAATAACCGTGAGATGTAAAGGTGGGTAGAGGTGAACTAAAGTCAAAACTCCAAAAGTCCAGCAACTAGCCTGGGAAACTGGGCGTCTGCTCTGGGGTGATGTTTTTGAATGCTTTCATCAGGATGGGAGATATAAACAGAGCTGATGAGCATCTTCTCATGAGAGTCCATCCTTCCCCTATCCTAGTTCTCTGGGCCACTCCACCAGTTTTGTGTATTGTTCATTTCTACTTGTGAATGAAATGTCTATAAACGTTTTCTGAATGACGAAATGAGTTGAGTGAAAAGGAGTAATCTGGATGTCAGGGGACCTGAGTGTGAGAATCAGGTCAGCTCCTGACAAAAAGACAATGGACAAACCACGTTGCCTGGCTGGGGTCGGTTTCCTCATCCGAGAAATTGGGAATTTAGCCGGCGAGGCTCAAAGTTTTCTTCTAGTTGTAAAACAGTTTATCAGGGACTATGGCATCTGTGGCCTCTCTGATTCTGCCTCCTATTCATCTCACGCCCACTCATCCCTTCCAGCCACCCATGACTCCTTGCTGTTCCCTGAACATGTCAGGCCTACACCAGGGCCTTTGCACTTGCTTTTCCTGCTGCCTGGAACACTCTCCCCAGATATCCCCCTGGCTCACTCCTTCCCCTCTTTCAGATTTTCACACAATTATCACCTTCTCAAGGAGGTTTCCTGGGTTACCCAGTCTAAAATTATAACCTCCCTACCCTGGACCTGTCCTATCTCCTTTCTCTTTTTAGTTTGCTTCGCACTCATTAATGTCTATATACTATATAGTTTACTCATCTAGTTTCTTCATTATCTGCTCCATATTCTAGAGTGTAAGCTCCAAAAGGGCATTTTTTTGTTCACTGCTCTAAGCCCAAAATTTCAAATTGTGCCTAGCACGTAGTCGGTGCTCAATACATGTTTGTTGAATGAATACATGATTCTCCATCAAAAATGCACAATCCCCATCAACGAAGCCGGTGAACCATTGCCAAACCCTAAACAGCTCTTTCATTACAGCTGTCAGGGCTTGGGAATAAAGGTGACACGGCTGCCTCTCTTGAGCTTGTGTGCATTTCATGGTAGCCAGGACTGGCCATTGCTTTCCTGGGGCCCCGACCTATGATGTGTCCCCAGCGCCTCACTTCTGTAAACCAATATTTAGACTTGAGAAAAAAGCCCAACACCAAGCCCAAGCCACAGCTTCGCTAATTATTCTCGGTGGGCTCACGCCAGCAAGTTGGCTGATCACTCAGGGACATCTCCAAAGGCACAGCTCCAGGAGCCCAGCTCAGATCGGCATTCCGGGGAGCGTGGCTTTGAGAGCAGACGTCACAGACTTCCTTTCAAGTGTTATCACTCACTGTCACGCCCGTTATAGATTTTTCAATCCAAAGTTCCCCAGGCAGCAGGTGCCCGCCAGGCAGAGATGAGCCTCTGCTCCCCGTGCTGCAGGAGATCCTCTGTTTTGTCCCCAGCACCCAGGCGCGCACGCAGCCTGCCTTGACTCTCAGGGGGGTGTCTTCTCAGCACCACAGGTGTCCTCTTGTTTGTCCCTGGACCTCAGGGTAGAGCCCACGAGCTCTCCCACTCTCCTGAGACCCTGCGTTCTCTGCTCAGCCAACATTTCCTGAGCTCCTGCTGGGTGCTGGGCACCTGCTTCTGGAAGATACAGAGCGTGTCAGTAAATCCCTCAGGGCGGGGACCAGCTGTCCTTTGCCCAGGCCAATACTGTCCTCGGTCCTCGGCGCTCTGCAAGCTGGCCTGCCCTCTCCTAGACCTCTGGGAGGAACTGAAGATACAGCCGCTGCAAGAACCGGGAAACGGACATAACTGGTTCTCAGAGGCACACCTGGGAAAAAGGGGTGAAGGGCCTTCTCTGAATATCACAGGCAAATACAGTTTTGGGGAGTAAAAAGAAGCTTCCGTTTTTATCTCCACTCCTTCTCGAAGTCATCTCCTCTAACCTCATGGCTTTAAATACTGTCTACATGCTGGGGAGGCTCCAAGTTACACCTGCAGACAGGCTGTCTCCATCCAGCTGCCTACCCACCAGGTCCTCCGCGTGCCAGGCAGGCATCTCCCACCTAACAGTCCCGGCAGAGCTCCCCACCTCTGCCCCTCCAAGCCCGTCCACCCATGCGCTTCTCTGTCTCGGTTAAGGGCAGCTCCACTCTGCCAGCGGCTCCGGCCCAAACCCTAGAGCCACGCTGATTTCTCCCTGACACCCCAAACCCAATCCGTCAACTGACTCTGTTGCCTCCACCTGCAAAATCTACCTGGCACTGGCCCACTTTTCACGCCCTCCACTGCTACTGCGCTTGTCTAGGGCCCCTCGTTTGTCACCTGCGTCGCCGCAGCCGACTCCTGCCAGTTTCCCTGCCCGCAGCCTCGCCCTCCTTTGTAGGTCAGATCAGACCAGCCTCTGCTCAGAGCCTGTCAGTGAGCCCCACCATGCTCAGGGTGAAAGCTGAGTCCTTCCCATCATGTAGGAGCTGTGCCTGACCCGGTCCCTTCTTCTCTCTGACTTTAGTAACTCTTACCTCTCCCCACCACTCGCTCTACTCTGGCCACACGGCCTCATCTCTGTTCTTCAGAGGCACCAGGCACACTCTCACCTTGGGGTGCGGGGAGGGAGGGCGCTGCTGACTCAGCCTGGACATTTGCCAGCAGGTGGTGGTATGCAACCACCTTGCGCCTAGGCAAGCAAGCACCGTGCCCCGGGCCCTCATCTCAGGCAGTGATCACACTGCATCACAGCTGTTTGATTTCTTATCTGTCTCCCCCACCTAGATCATGATTGGCCAAGGTCAAGGACTGGGTCTTGCCCACCTGTGTTTTCCCCAGCTACTCCATCCCTCTACGGATAGATGGATGGATGGATACCTAGATGAACCAAAAAGCTAGGTTTTCCATAACCTTTACACTATTGGGGACATTTTCTCCCTTTACACTGTTTGGTACATTTTCTCCTGTTTGTGCTTGATCACACAGTGAGAAACCAAGAAATATACTGTGTCCCAAGAAGCCTCAGGCAGAAGCCAACCAGACCACGTGCTGCCTCGCAGCAGAGTCCGCGCTGTTGTCCAAGACAGCTGAGTGTGCAGCCCAGAAAAGAGAATACTCTCCTCTGCTCATGAAGGGGGGAGTCACTGAACACACAGCCTCCCAGACATATTTCCCGAGACAGGAAAGAAATCTCCCCACATCTCACCCTCCATCTGAGATGGACAGGGAAGCTTAGAAGAGTCACATGTGGTCCCAGAACAAGAAAGGGCCTTGGAGGAGGAAGCAGACTCTACCCCCTTCAGGCTATGGACGAGCATGGCTGTTATCTCACTGCGCTCACGGATGCATTCCATTTGACAGATGAGGAAACTGAGGCTCTGAGATATTGGAAAGCATTCCCCAGGTAACACAGTGAACGGCAGATTAACCCAAGAAGTATTTGGTTCCAAGATGCAAGCTCATTCTACTGTTCTGTCTGCTTCCTGCTTTCCCCCTGCCTCCAGAAGCAGGTGGACTAGCTAGGTGAAAGGCATGAGCGGACACCATGGGCACTGGGTCTAGGCTTACCCGTGCCTCAGGAAGTTTCATGCCTTCTCAAGCCCCCCACAGCTCTGGGATCAAACAGGGCTGACGCAGTTCCACAGGTGCTGGAATGTGGGTCAGGAGGGGGTTGTGGGATGGGGGTGCTGGCCAAGCGCCTGTGTCACTGCAGTCTCAGCATCAGTGGGACTTGATTGGCAGGGCCAAGAACAATACTAGAGATTAGAAAATGCTTTGGAATCAAAGTCAATCGAATTAATGGATGGCGAGTTGTTGATTTCAAGTAGCGGGTTACAGAATCGCGGAGCCATTCAATTAGCGACTCTTAGATTTGTCAAGAATTTTAGAAGGCATCTGGGAAAACAACCTATCCAATTCAGCCAGGCTGCTCACACCAAAAAAATCCTCATCAGGAAAAGAACATGGGTGCATGCATCTGGGGACCAGGGACTCAAGCTAGTGTGCAGGCCACCATCAGGACCTGTCTCTGAAGTTTCCTGTGCATCTCACCATTGATGGACCATTACATTGATGAAATCCAGTACATACACTAGTTTGAGAAGTAAGCTAACAGCATCTCTGGCAGATCTTGATCAATCAGACCCTTGCTTGATCACCTCCAGAGGTGGGGAACTCATTCCCTCACAAGGCAGCCTACTCCAATGTATGATAATTAAGGCTACATAAAATTTCTTCTTGATTATTGGCTGAAATTCACCTACCCCTAAGATCTATGCATTGGACATTGCTCGGCTCTTTGGAGCAATCCAGAAAAAAACATTTATTTGTCTTTCCTGTGGCCAATTCTCAAGTCACATCCAGGTCTTCTCTTTAATTTTTCTTTGTGGGATCATCACTACTTCTCTCATTCATTCCTCCCAAACACCTACTCTCTGCTGGGTCTTATGGGAGATACAGTCCCTGCTCCTCAAAAACACCTTCTTCTGATCATTGCCTTATTAAACCGGGAATCCCTACTTCTCTTCCTCCAGCCACGTGGTATTGGCCTCACCTCACTCACAGCCAGCTGAAACCTCTATGTAGTTTTCACATAAGCCAGGACTTCACTGCTGTTGATTTTGGTTTACTCTTTGATTTTGGATTTTCTCCTATTTGCTCTTTATCACACAATCGACACTAGAGCAGCCATAAGGAGGAACTTTTTAAAAAAATCACCCACAATCTCACTGCCCTCCCATATCAATTGTTTCCTTTTTTATTTCCATCTAGTCCCTGTCCGCATAAGACCTAGTTTCCATGGTTGTAATAAATATGGGGAAACAATTTTGCATTCTGCTTTTTTCACTGAAAAATAATATCATAAACATCTTTCCATATTGCTAAATAATGCTATTATAATTGTAAATGGCTGCATAAATCCATTAGGTAGATATACCATAATTTTCCTAGTCATTCCCCTATTGTTGGACATTTTTACAGTTTCCAGTTTTTCATCATTATAAATAATTCTGAAATCAACACTTTCATGCATATAACTTTCTTCTTCTGTTGAATTATTTCCATAGGATATAATCCCAGGAGGGGAATCACTGGGTCAAACGACATGAGTACTTTATGACTCTTGACACGTGTTATCAAATTGGATTCCCAAAGGACTAATTTCCATTGCCACCAGCAACGTGTGAGCATGCCCGTTTCTCTGCAAATACCCCAGCACTGTATCGTGTCCTCACAAGGCTTTTAGAGCTAATTGACTAGGGATAAAGTGTAGTTTCATTGTTTTAATTGACATTCCTTTCATTACTAGCAAGACAGAATAGCTTTCCTGTGTATTTACTTGCTGACTCCATTTCCTCTGATGTGAACTCCAGATAGCTTTCTTACCACTTCAGATGGGCCGATTACATAATATCGAGATTAACCCCTTCCTGCCATATTTGGCATAAAATTATACAACAGTCAATTGTGTTTCTTTCCCTTTTTAGATGTTTTTTATTGTACAGAACTTTTACATTTGAATATAGCCAGATTTACGCATCGTTTCCTTTTGTTAGAGCCTTTAAAGTACAAACCTTGGCATTGCTCTCTACTGTAGTGGAATATTTTATTTTGATCCAGTAGTCCCAGCTGTGTGAAACTATTTTATTCTTTTTTTCAGGCTGAACTTGAAATGCCTGGCTTCAAACCCACATTCTGCCTCTTAACTAGCTGTGTGACCTCAAGCAAGTTACTTAACCTCTCTGTGCCTCATCAGCAAAATGGGGATAATAATAGTGCCTACCTCATAGGATTGTTGTGAGGATTAAATGCTAAAATGCAAGGCAAATGATAGTCGGAAAAGGCCAATTTGGAATGTTCTGACGTGGACTTCCCTTTTCGCAGGCAATGGAGTCCTGTGCTTTTATTCTCAAGAGTGGTATGCACCTCAACACTGCCCCTTGAAAAACCCCACATTTCTGGATTACATCCGGCCACGTTCCTGGACTTGTCGTTATGTGTTTTAGAAGCTTGGACTTTGTTTCCTTCCTTGACTGAAGATTGGGTATTCTACCTGATTTGGGTCCAGCATCTGTTTCCAGCCGTTACTGAAGTTATCTGTGTTATTTGGACCACTCCTGGCTTTACAGACGGCTCCCTCCATTACTAGGTCACCTGAAGCTGAGCTGTTAGAAGTTTCCTGGAAGCTTGTACACTTTTAAGCAGTTCTTAATTTTCTCCTTTTTGGGAGAAGGGAGACTTGTAGCTGATATAATGACAGATTTTTGCTGGGTCACATCAGCTTAAACCTCAGAAATTCTGTTTTGTTTCTTGATTGCATCTAATTAGAGACTAAACATCATGTTTTCTTGGCCACTGAATTAGCCAAAACATTGATGAAGAAATCATTCAAGTACCCCTGGCTTAGAAATGTTTTCATATGCATTGTTGGAATGTATGCTAATTAACCACGCAATTGGGAAAGAAAATAATGTGGAATGTTTTGCTATTTCTAGTAGAGAGAAAATATCTATTTTTCCAAAGATAATCTTGTTATATAACCTAATTTATATTTTTTTTAAAGTTCAGTTCTATTTTTATCTTGTTTTTGCTATACAGTGTAGGTCGTGAGATCTGTGAAGCAAAATTATCCCTTTCACCTTGAATTCTTGAGTTTGCATCCATAATATTATATATTGAGGGGGACAGAAGTAGGAAGGGAAAAAGAAGTGGCACAGGACAAAGAAAAATATTTCCTCTTTTAACTTCTAAAGTAATTTTTAAAAAGAACTTGCAGAATCAATAATGTGTTTAAATTATTTTATTGTGGAACTTATGTGGAAGATAACTTTTGTTGTTTAAACTTTCAGGTAATAACTTCTTTGAAGTTATTTAGAAGTAACCTTTGGTACAGTTATTTTATCTAATAAATACTGACATGAATTATTTTTCAGACTAGTAAGTCTGTTACATAAGTATTAATCACCACCACTAATATTAAAGGGAATATTAAAGATCCAGAGGGCTTCCCTGGTGGCGCAGTGGTTGAGAGTCTGCCTGCTAATGCAGGGGACACGGGTTCAAGCCCTGGTCTGGGAGGATCCCGCATGCCGCGGAGCGACTAGGTCCGTGAGCCACAACTACTGAGCCTGCGCGTCTGGAGCCTGTGCTCCGCAACAAGAGAGGCCACCATAGTGAGAGGCCCGCGCGCCGCGATGAAGAGTGGCCCCCGCTTGCCACAACTAGAGAAAGCCCTCGCACAGAAACGAAGACCCAACACAGCCAAAAATTAATTAATTAATTAATAAACTCCTACCCCCAACATCTTCTTTAAAAAAAAAAAAGATCCAGAAAAAAAAAATGCAAGGCACTTGGGACTTCCTTGGTGGTGCAGTGGTTAAGAATCCGCCTGCCGGGCTTCCCTGGTGGCGCAGTGGTTGGGAGTCCGCCTGCCGATGCAGGGGACACGGGTTCGTGCCCCAGTCCGGGAAGATCCCACATGCCGTGGAGTGGCTGGGCTTGTGAGCCATGGCCGCTGAGCCTGCGCGTCCGGAGCCTGTGCTCCGCAACAGGAGAGGCCACAACAGTGAGAGGCCCCCTTACCGCAAAAAAAAAAAAAAAAAAAAAAAAAGAATCCGCCTGCCAATGCAGGGAACCCGGGTTCGAGCCCTGGTCCGGGAAGATCCCACATGCCACGGAGCAACTAAGTCCGTGTGCCACACTACTGAGCCTGCGCTCTAGAGCCCGCGAGCCACACCTACTGAGCCCGTGTGCCACAGCTACTGAAGCCTGCGTGCCTAGAGCCCGTGCTCTGTAACAAGAGAAGCCACCGCAATGAGAAGCCCGCGCACCACAACAAAGAGTAGTCCCCGCTAGCCGCAACTAGAGAAAGCCTGAGCGCAGCAACGAAGATCCAACGCAGCCAAAAATAAATAAGTAAAATAAGTAATTTTTTTTTAAAAATGCAAGGCACTTATAAGAGTACGTGGCACCTGGTAAGAGCTGAAGTGATGTTCGCTTTCACTGTCATCCTTGCAGTCCTCATTGTGCAATGCATTTGCCCTTCCTCCCTGCTCTGAATCCTCTGCAAAATTTCCAAGTGTGATCTCAAGGGCTTCATCCACATCACTTATCACCAGAGACCCCAGCACTCGAACATTCACCTCTTCATCGGGACTCTTAAGGTGAGCTTGTTCAGTGGGTTACACTCACATCACAAATGTCCGTAGAACAGAAAAGAATATCATAAATATTTTTGTTTAAGCCACTGGGCAAGCCAAGCTGCTCCACGTGTGGGGCATTCTTTCTGTTCCAGCAGCTTAGATACCCATCCACAGGGAATGTGGGCAGTGTGGTGTGAGCCTGGGCTAGCTCTCCCCTTGTCCTGGCACCCTCCCCAGTGCTGACAAAGGTCCAGGCACATTCTGTGCTGGACAACGGTCCCCGCCTGTGACTGGCTCCCTTGCTTCCAGTCTACCCCCCTTCCCCCCTCACCATCTCTAAAGCAGAAATCTCACTGCATCACCTCCCTGCCTAAGATCCTTTGGTGATGGGCGGGCTCTGTGAATAAAGCCCAGATGCCTTCCGGGGTCTCCCAGGCCCCGCATGAGCTGACCCCCGACCCACATCCAGCTCAGCTCCAGCTGTTCCAGCTGCCCCCACTTCTCGGACTTTACATTTCCATCCCTTGGGATTTCTTGAAGGTGCTCAAATACATACATTCTTTCTTTCTTCTGGCCTTTGATTTCGTTCATTCATTCGTTCACCAGCTATTTATCAAGCACCTAATATGGGTCAGAACCTGTTCTAGGAACTGAAGATTCAGCAGAGAACAACAGTAACAATGCAAAAGAGACAAAGGCCCTGATCCCAGGAAACTCACATTCTGATAGCGGAGACAGACGATAAGCAAATAGACAAATAATTGTATTATATGTCGGGGTGGGGGTGACAGGGAGTGATGGGTGGGGCGGCTGTGTCATACAGTGTCATCAGGAAAGGTCTCTTTGATATGGAACGTTTAAGCAGAGAACTGAACAACATGACAGGGAGAGCTATGCGGCCACCAGGGCGGAGCAGTACAGGCAAAGGGAACAGAATGTACGGAGGCCCTGAGGCTGGAACGTGCTTGGCTTGCCCGTTCCTCTGCCCCCCTCCACTTCACAAGACTAACTCCTGGTAATTTAATGCATTACCAAGGCCAGTCTGCATTACTCCTAAACTGTGGCTGGATAAAGGTCTTGAGGGAGGGGCAGGACATGAAGAGCTGGAAGGAAGGTTGAAAAGCAGGGAAGGCAAGCCATCACCCACAGGACAGGGTCTTGGGCAGCAACAAGGTCCTCAGCAAGGCCAGGCTGGGGATGGCCAGATCTGGGAGGTGCTCCAGGGTCAAGGGCTGGCCCCCCGCCTCTCCACGGCCCCTCCTTTCTCTGGGCTTGGAGAACTATATGTAACTTACGTGGGGGGGCAGCACCTAGTGGAAAGAGGTGGGCTTTGGAACCAAACCGATTTTCAAACTGTGCACGACCCTTAGGTGCTGCGTAACCTCAGGCAAGGTAACTAACCTCTCTGGGCCTCCACTTCCTTCTCTGTACAGCGGGGATTCTTGAGGCCTTGCTCACCAGGCGGGATGTCAGTGTCTGCAAAGCTCCCACTGCATTGCTGGACATGTCATGCGGTGAGCTGGTCCCTTTGTTTCCTTCACCTCTGACGCCCTGGGCTCAGGGATCCAGGGTGTGTATGAGGATACAGAACTGGGAAACAGTGCCCATCATTCAACAGGGTGGAAAGGGGAAGGGTAGAGGTGATCTGTCCACCACCAGATCTCCAAATCAGAACCCCAACGTCCTAAATGCTTTTCTCTCCTGCTGTTCCAATGAAATGGCAATGGGTTCAACCCTCAATTATCCACACTAATGAAGGAAAGGGCTGGAAAGAATAATCCAAAACAGTGGCTAATCACACCCAAATTATCGATTAATAGGAAGAGGTGGGATGGGAATATCCAGTCTGATACTTCTACTTGGAAGCTTTCTCTCCCTGCTGATGCTCAGCTCATGGGTTGGGAGATAACTTCCCCCAAGGAAGACATGGTAGAAGGACTTGTGTCCCCTGAACCTCCAGGGTGGGGGTCAGTGGACGAAGCTCTAATGGGGTCACCTGACCCAGGTCCACAGGAAGGAGACAGGTGAGTGTGTCCAGCTACAGTCATGGCCAGAGCAGTGGCCGAAGGCTGACTCTCCCATCTCC
Organism: Tursiops truncatus; assembly: GCF_011762595.2. Lineage (NCBI taxonomy): Eukaryota > Metazoa > Chordata > Mammalia > Artiodactyla > Delphinidae > Tursiops > Tursiops truncatus. Next base: position 156,953,084 of record NC_047034.1, on the reverse strand, counting down.
CATCCAAGTGGGAGAAATCACATTCAGGTCCCCACCCAGTGGTATTCCTGGTGCCTTGGGAGCTATTATAGGAGGGGCTGGCAGGGGTCCTGAGGGACCCCTATTTGGGTTCTATGGGCTCCCTGCCTGGGGCACAGATACGAGAGACAGAATCAAAACTGGGGCGTCTTGCTGCCTCCCCCGACAAGGTCGTTTATCAGTTGAGACCTGTGCTAACAGGTGTTAAATAGAGTTCAATGCAGAAAATTGAAAAGTAATGAGACTTGGAGCCGAGAGAACGAATTAAGAGGTGATCACACGTCCAGCGAGAGCCACCACCTGAATGATGAAAAGGAGAAGCCCTGACAGTCAGAGAGCCCTGGGTTGGAGAAGAGGTCAGAGCGATAAGCCCACCCCAAACAAGGTGAGGGGTGGTCACGAGCAATTAAGCAGTTACCACACCTCGTCAGTTCTAGGGAGCACATTTTTCCATATTTTAATATCTCTGAAATTGGGATGTATCTTAAAATCGACGGCATGTCACACTTTAATCGGCAGCATTTTTTTTTTTTCTTAGTGGTACATCCAATAAAGCTGCATCTTTAACTGAGGACATCTTGGATTCAATGGAATATGGTCCCAGGTACCTTGAGCAAATGTCTTTCCATTACACTGGGTGAAATGATCCCTTATCCACTCACTTATTCAATCATTATTTACTGAGCATCTACCATGCGTCAGATCCTGGGCTAGGCGCAGCTGTGAACAGTCTGCTTTCTGAGTGTTTATTCCACACTAGGCAGCGTTAGGAACCCTTGACACGTGTTACCTCATTTGTTCCCGGTGATAATCCCACAGAACAGGGATTATTATTATTATTGTCCCTGTGACAGCTGAGGTCAGAGGAGGTTAAGTGACCTGCTCAAAGTCCCACACTGGCTACTAACTAGCCGAGCTGAGAGTCGATTTTTCCTCCAGACCCTGAGCTTTCGTCTTGGTTCTCTCCACTGTCTGGGAGCACATACCGGAGGAGAGAAGGCGAACAAGGAACAGGAGATACACGAGGGACGCATGTAATTGGAGGAGATGCCTGGGGAACTAAGAGGGAAAGTAAAGGGAGTATTGGGCACCAGGGGCAGCCTCTGGATTTGGTTTAAGCAGAGATTGGAAGGAAACAAAGAGGCAGAGAAGAGTGGCCAGGTGGGGGAGGAAGGTTCAGAAGAAGGGACTCAGCGTGTCTGAAGGATGGGTGGGGAGACAGAGTGTGGCGTATCTGAAGACCAGACAAAGGCCAGTGTGGCTGGAGGAGGAAGCGGGTGGAGGTGAGGCTGATGCCCAGTTTTGACGGCCAGGTGAGGAGTTTGTACTCCATCTGGGAAGTAATTAGAGGGTTTGGTTTTTTTTATAAATTTATTTATGTATTTATTTTTGGCTGCGTTGGGTCTTCGTTGCTGCCCGCAGGCTTTCTCTAGTTGTAGCGAGCGGGGGCTGCCCTTCGTTGCAGTAAGTGGGCTTCTCATTGCGGTGGCTTCTCTTGTTGCAGAGCACGGGCTCTAGGCGTGTGGGCTCAGTAGCTGTGGCTCGCAGGCTCTAGAGCACAGGCTCAGAGGCATGTGGGGATCTTCCCAGACCAGGGCTTGAACCCATGTCCCCTGCATTAGCAGGCGACTCTTAACCACTGCGCCACCAGGGAAGCTCCAATTAGAGGGTTTTAAGTGAAAGCACCCCAAGATCCTTGCACCCTGCCTCTAATGACTCACAGTGGGTGACTGTGGTTAAAACCCAGCCTCTACTCCATGCACTAAGGCAAAGGCTCACAGGGCTGTGTCCCCTCGGGGTGGCCACTTGTGCTAATTTGCACAAAAGCCCTATATGGACTAGCAAAGATCCAGGTCAGGAGGGGCAAGCACTGGCTAGTATTGCAGTGTCCCTACTGTGTACCAAGCCCTGGACTAAGGTACCTCAGTGACAGAAGAATCAAAAAATAGGTGACATTCCTTGCTCTTGGAGACCCACAAGCCTTGACCAAAGATTTTGTCATAGGAAAGAATTTTTTTTTTCATTCATACAAAACACACCTATTATAAAAGCTTCCTTTGACTGAGTGCCTACTATGTGTCAAAGGTCATGCTAGGTGCTTTCTGTACCTTACCACTAATGCTCGCTCCCCCCTTGAAAGGAAGAGATGATGATCCCATGTCCCAGAGGAGGGAGCTGAGAGGCTCAGTGCCTTGTTCACGGTCACACAGTGAGGACATGGCAGGGCTCAAACTTGATCTCCAGACACCCAGCCAGGCATGAGAGTAATTTTCTCCACGTGGTCGAGGAATGGGTGCTTCCTGACCAGAGACTCTGTACCAGGCACTTCCCAGCCACTAACTCTTCAGCCCTCATTACAAACCACTGAGCTGGGTGCTGCAGTTCCTCTTTTGCGCAAAATCAGCTCGGGGAGGTCGGGAGATGTGAAAGGTGTCATAGCTAGCCAGCGCTGAACCCACCTCTTCCTGGACCCCACTCCTCTGCTCCTACGCACTCCTCTCCAACAATTTTAGGTCTAAGAGCTCCTTGAAGCTGGAAGCCACTTATAATTCATTCATATGCCTCAAAGTCTACCTAGGGACCTGGAGTAGAGCAGGTGTGCAGTAAATATTTGTTGAGTGAATGAATGAATGAACAGGGCCAGAGAAGTAAAGCAGATGTACCCCTTACCCCCAGGTCATCCAGCCACCTGAAAATGCTCCTTTGCCTTCACCCTGTCTTCTGACACCCTGAGGTGAGGAGGGTCAGGGCACTAGAATTTGCTATGATATCATCTTCAAGCTATGTTAATATTCTTCCCCAAAGGGGGAAAATATCACTATGCATGATGAACTGTTTGTGGGATTATTGAGGACGTGATATGAAGTTCATCCTGATTCCCCACTTATGGAGAAGTGCTGCCCAGTTTGTCTCAAATGTCACATCTCTGTGTATTAATTTGCTACTCCACTGTACTGATTAAAAGGAATGTTCTCCAACTCCCAAGGCAGAGCCCTCGGAAATGCAGCAGGTTGATTCAGGAAGCACACACCATCCCTTCCCAGGCAGAGGAAATGGACATTCATCACCTCCCCCCTCCCCCAAAGGGGGCCTCGCCAGGCCTGCCATTCTGGCCTGAGTGGCCTGAATGGTGCAAATTGCATATTCAGTGTATATATGTATATGGTCAAAAAGCTTCCATTAGTCCAATTTTGAGATGTCTGCAGAATGTCCCTGAATTGGGGAACTCTTTCAAATTGAGGAAATTGTCTGAGAGGCCGGGAGAGGGAAATCAGCAGGTCTAATTACAGGAGGGAAAAAAACCAGAGGCGTCCATTTCTGGACCTCCATTTCCCTGCATGACATGATCACCTCTACCCTACTTCCCCCTCCAAAGGCCAGGAAAGTTCTGTCCCAAGCCTGCCTCTCCTGATAGAATGACAACAGGGAGCTCCATCTCTGTCCATCTGTCCCTCGCAGATGTGTCTGTCTGACGCTGTTCCACCATGCTCTGGTGCAGCGGCAGAGGTGACATTACTGACCTTGCACTGGGAGCAAAAACTCACCAAGATGTGGCACTGAATTGAGCTCTTCCTCCCCCGTTCTGTTCCCTTTGGGAGGGCAGGTGGGTAGGGGTAGAGGAGGAAATCATGATGGTGAGGATGGGACTTGGTTGAAACATCAGGCACTGCACCCAGTAGGCTCTCAATTATATCAGCTCAATGAATGAAAGAATCTCTACCACCCACTTAATGTGTGATCCCTGACTCTCTGGGCTCAGCTTTTCAGGTGGACTAGTGGTTCATGGGTGGGCTTCAGGGCATCTGAATTACATGAAAAACAACATGGAAAAGTGTTTGTGTGTGTGTGTGTGTGTGTGCGTGCGTGTGTGTGTGCGTGCACATGTGTGTGTGTGTGTGTGTGTGTATGTCTGGAGATAGTCACAGCTTTCAAGTCCATGACCCCCAAAGTCTAAGGTCTGCTGGACGTGTCACTAGCACCATTAGCCCTAAAGCCAACATCTCTGATACAAAGAGAAGAGGACATGAAAAGACTGAATTCCCGGCATTGGCCTCGTCAGCTCCAACCCACCAGGGGACACGGCCCACGACCTCATCCCCATGTGGTGGGCAGTCTCTCCAGCAGTGCTGGAGCTCACGAATATGGAGACACCTCTGCTCCTTCCCCACAGATGTTATGGTCTGTTTGTAAGCCCAGACATACCACGAACAACTGGGTTGAGAATTTTAAGCAGACTCAGGAGCCAGCGGGCTGGGGTGGGGATGGGATTGTGACCTATGGAGTAGACATATCTATTCTTCCATCTCCTGAAATAATCCCAGTCTGGTGAGGTTAGGAGGAGGGTGACTTCACTCATTAGCTGACATTTATCAAGCACTGACAGTCTGCCAGTCCCTCATGTGACTTGTGTGTTCTCTCCTTAATCTTCACAACTCTATGAAGTATTATTCTTACCCTGATTTTACAGATGCAAAGGCCAGAGCTCAGAGAAATGAAGTAACTTGCCCAAGGTCACACAGCAAGTGAGTGGCAAAGATGGGATTTGATTCCAGATCCGTTGGAACCCAGAACCTGGGGTCTTAATCATTGTACTGTGCAGCCTCTCCCCTTGTGGTGATGAGGGAGTTTGCAAAAATAAGCATTCCTCATGCTTCTAAATTCCACGTGGGGATAATAAGTGATTTTGATTTTTAAGGAAGCCTCTTATATTTTTGAGAGTGAGAACACAAGGTGACAGTTAGATTTAACTAAACAGAAATACCTGTTTTTAGATGTAGATGATTAAATAGATCTAATAGACTGAGACCCAGCAGTCAGAGATGGGCTCTCTTGCACGAAAGTGTCAGAGTGACTGCTCAGGATTGATGCGGCTAAAATGCAAAAGGTGCAGCCAGGATTAGGCATTAAAACCTGCAGAGACTCTTCTCTAGTTGATGTTTCTGATCTGCTTACAACTCTTGTTTACCTGCTGATCAACCTGTCAGAGACAGAAACAACCCATACAATCTCTGAGAGTCATGGGTGGAGAAGGCGTGAAGCCCAAGGGCTTGGGTGGGAGAAACAACGTCTAAACACAGCAAGGCTAGAAACATCAGGGAGAGACACAGTGCGGGGGCTGGGGAAGTAACAGGCTTCCACACATTGAAAGACAGACAGAAGGACACAGCGAATGTTGGAGAATCAGAGACAGGGCCACTGAAACCAAGACAAACATAGCTGAATTCCAGAGGGATTTAAAAGTGAAATGGAAAAATAAAATGCTAAAAGAATGAGAGGAATATCTAAATGACCAGCTGATCTTGGCATGGAAAAGGCCTTTCTAAGCATAACACCAAAGGTAGATTATCAAAGAAAAATTAATATTAAAAAATTTGTGACATTAAAATTACTGCACATCAAAAGGAAACTCGTAATATTCATAGCGTTAATATGCAAAATCACTTACAAAAGGGATAAGAAAAAAATACTAACACCCCAAAAGAAAAGTAGGCAGAGACAGGGACAGGCAACTTACAAAATGATCTACTAAAGGCCAGAAAGTGGTGACAGGTCCTCAACCTTCCTGATCATCAGAGAGATGCAAATTATAACCACAAATGAGATTTCATCTCACCCATTTTAATCAATGAAACTGACTTAAGACTCCCCAACGCGCAATGTAGGTAAAGGAGGGGAATGGGCCCTCTTACACCCTGCTGGTAGAGGTGTGCCCCACTAGAATCTGCCTAAAGACACCGTGGAATTATGTAATAAAATGAAAAATTGACACACTCTTTGACCCAGCAATTGCACTTCCAAGAATTCTAAGATAATTAGATGAGGGTTAAAGCTGTATGTACAGGGATGTCCTTCACTTAAATGTCCCCATGACTGGTTAAATAATTGTGGTAGAGGCAAACCACAGTGGCTCCCTCACTGATATTCCTCAGGAAGAACAAAGACGGGCTGCTTTTATTAACACAGAAAAACGTCAGCCTCGTCAACCAGACTACAGAATTACACACACAGTGTAACCCCAAGTGCCCATGGATCTGCGTCTCTCTGCAGGTGTGTGGGCGTTCAGAGAGCTGTCAAGTGGACACTCACTGGAAGGGCAGAGGTGAGCCTAGATCCTCTGTAGTGCGTGGGCAGCCCGAGCTGGGCAGAGCAGGACAGGGGCGGATCTGGGCATCCGGAAAAGGAGGAGGAAGAGTGAGTGGGGTCAGAGCTCCTGGGGATTCAGTGCTGGGAATGAGGATGCCAGCTGTAGCCAATAAAAATACAGGACGCGCCATTAAATTTGAATTTCAGACAAACAACAGGCAATTTTCTTTTAGTAAAAGTATGTCCCATGAAATATTTGGGCTATACTTACACTAAAGTTTTTTTCAAATTTTAAAGAATTGGAATAATTTAAAAATCAAATTAACTGGGCACCCTAGATTTTATCTGGCAACCCTAGCTGAGAGGCTGTGGACATACCTCTTATTGATTCCCTGAGATGACCCAAGTCATCCGGGAGGGGCGCTGAAGCCAAGGCAGGCTTCCTGTGTCCACCCTGCCTCTGACTTATTTCCAATCTACCTGCCCATGAGAGGGAGTCACCAGTCTCTACCTTCCTCCAGGAGTTCTGCAGGGTGTGCATTGCAGGAGAAGAGTACAGTCTTTAGAGCCAGAAAAGTCACGTTAAAACTCCTGGCCATCAAGTAGCCTTAATGCTGAACACAAAACTCCTGGGTTCCAGCTCTAGCATCTATCAGATGGAGACAGCAACGTCTGTCCACCAGGCTGTCTCGGGGATTAAATGAGATAATGTATGTAGAGTGCCTGGCGTACAGTCAGTGCTTAATACAAGTTGATGCCCTTCTCTCCTGTCCACGGCCGCAGCCCACACGCTTGCCCCCAGGGATTACAAATCACGCATCCTCTGTCATCTCGGGCTTTGACGATTGGCCTTTTTGATCTTTTCCGTGACGCGGTAGCAGCTCTGAGCTGACACCCTTCATCTGACTTCACCTTTCTCCACAATCCCTAGCAGCAGTCCAGTTCCTTATCTGCACTCTTCACTCTCCCAAGGAGGGTGGAGGAGGAGGAGACTCCCTTTGATAGCAGACTTTCAGGGACGTCAGCCAAGGGGAGCTACCAAGAGCGGGACCCTGACGGCATTGAGAAACAGGTCCTGTGACACCCAGAAGGCTGGACGCGAGGAGGCTGTCCTGACTAGGGTCAGCCCCGGCTGATGCGGGGCTGGGGGGAGGGGAGTTCTCTAGAGCCTGTCTGTCTGCTTGCTGTCCAGCCCCAGTGACTAAGGTGGGTTCTGCAATGGAGGGAGTGGCTGAGAGCCAAATCTTTATGGTCCTTTTGACCACCGGATCGCCCCTTCCCCCCAACAGAGGGCCCAGAGAGTTTGAAAAACTCTGCCCAAGGTCACCCAGCTACTCAGTTATAGGCCCAAGAGACTAGTATTTATCAGTAAATCCCTAAATGTGGGCTCATCCTGTGTCTTGTTGAGAAGTGCAGTGAGAGAGAGGGCCCAGGACCGCTGCGGATGTCGTCTATCACGTGGTTCATCCGCAGCAGTGGCTGCAGCTGCTGATTCCCTCCACCTGCCCTCCTTGCCCCTCCGCTGTGGGTGTCCCAAAAGTCAGTGCGACTCACACTTTTCCAGATGCACAAATTGCCCCGTGGTCCAGTCCTGAGCCAGATCGTCAGGGTTTGGTGACAGCCCCAGCCTTGGCTTCCCCGCACCTGCCTCTCCTGTGAGCCATTCTGCCAGGCAGCACAAAGAGCCACGAAGACCACGGAGCTGGCGGAAACCCTGCCCAGGTGACTACAGAGAGTCACTCAGCTATAGCAACCTGTTTGCACCATGCAGGGCCTGCCTGGGCCTTGCCTGGAGCCTTTCCCTTCTCAGTGCCGATGACTTAGAGACCTGACACCATGAAGTGGCTGACGGAGGGCGGGCCCTGCCTTCTGTCCCGTTGGTCCTTCTCCTGTTGGGGCTGCCACCCCCGGGCCAGGCAGCGGGGAGGAGGGACCCACTGGCCTCCACTTTATCTTAATGACTCGTGACCTCATGTGAATCGCAGCCCCTTCGTGAATCTGATGGAAGCCCGAGCTCAGCCCTGTCTAGAAGGATTTTCTGCAGTGACGAAATGTTCTCTGTCTGTGCTGCCCAGTATGGTAGCCACAAGCCACAGGTGGCTACTGAACACTTGATAGAGGCTGGTGCAAGTGAGAAATGAAATTTTAGATTTGACTGAGTTTTTATTCATATAAATATAAATAGTGGCATGTGGTTAAAGGCTAGTGTTATTGGATAGCACAGCTCTAGACCGGGGGTCATCAAACTTTTTCTGTAAAAGGCCAGATAGTAAGTAGTTTCGATTTTGCAGGCCGTGTGGTCTCTGTGGCAATAACTCAACTCTGAATTTGTAGTGCATGTAAAGAGTCATAGACAATGTCAGCAAATGGGCTTGGCTGTGTTCTAATAAAACTTTATTTATAAAAACAAGCCAGGAACTGGATTTGGCCAGGTGGGCCATAGTTTATTGATCCCTGATCTAGACCCTTTCAAGAAAAAAATACATATACCCTTATACATTCAGAATGTGGTTTCTAATTACAAGGCGTTTGCAGACCTTTGATGCCCTACTGTAGACCTCCCCATGGATTCCAGGCTAGAACCTCTGATTTTATAAGGCTCCATGAATGTACCTTCAGCTCTGCTCTGCCTGATGGAGAAGCACTTGGCATTGTTTCCCAGAGCAGGCAACGTGGTCAGGGATCAACAGGACACTTTTTTCCTAAAACCTCCTAAGAGTCCAGGCCTCAGACAACTATCCACAAAGACTGCTAAATGAGGACACCATTAGGGCCCAGCTGGGTCCCACTGTGTGTCAGCCCCTCCTGGGATCTCTGCAGCCACCAACTCTAGTGTCAACGACTCATTCCCCCCACCATCCCCAAACACAGCCAGTCCCCCCAAGGCCCACATATGGTGGAAGAAGCTTCTGAAGAGGCCTCTCTTACTTAATCAAGAGGTTGTAGCTCAGACTCAAAGAGACTTAGTTTGGGTTCAGAGCCAAAGGCTGAGGACAGAACCAGGATGACCAAGATCACAGGCTTGCTTTTGGGAGGAACTGATTGTTTTTTCCAAAGAAATTGGGTTATCCCAGGAGACTTCACTTTAAAGACAAATAGGTCTTTTCAGAAGCCCTCAGTTAAAGCAATCCGGAGTTATGTCAGAAGCCCCCAGTTAAAGGCATGTGAAACTTTCTCTGGAGCCTTCTTGGTACCTTTAGTTAAAAATAACTGAGACCTTCTCAGGAACTCGCAATCGCTTACGTTAAAGCACCAAACACCCCTTACCAACAGGCGTGAATTTTGCCGAGGGAGTTAGGATCTGCCCTCTTTCTGTGGTATCCTCCTAGCCAAGACAAAGGTGGTATCTATTTGTATATTGCTATAGCTCCATTCAAGAAAGCATCACTTATTCTTTAAGTTCTTAGAGGCAAGAGGAAGAAAGCTTTCAAATAACTGGCATGCTTTACTAGGGTGTTATGTCATTATTGTTATTAATTATCATTAACAGTCTTAAAATACGCCTATGAATGATCTCAACACAAAATAGCAGTGTGGGTCTTAGCCAAGAGCAGCATAATTACCTATTAATGAGATGTAAATTTCCCAGGAAAATGACAGCGATCTAGACGTACCACCTTCTGAACTAACATAATAAAGTTAATAATAATAATAGTGTATAATCTGAAGATATTAGTGTTAATTTGAATGCTAACACCATATTTAAACAGGCTGAGAGAAGCGGCAATTATTTGCGTAACTCAAACCAAGAAACCCTAATCTGTGCTATCAAGGAAAAATTGATTGTTCTTCTCTGAATGATATAAAGCTGACTCTTTGCAGTCACTACAGTGAGCAAAAAATGTTTTCAGCTACTTATTCTATGTCTTTTACTTAGGGTTTATATCTGCCTCATTTCCAAAACCAAGCCAAGGTACCTTATAACACAGTGAAGCCCAAGAGAAAACAGAATTAAAAAAATAAAAACACAACAAAACCCAGTTAAGGGGAGAGAAGAAGATGTTACCAGGCCCTCAAGATAAACGACGGCAGCTCAGCTCTGATTTCAAGTCTCAATTCCTGGAAACAACGCAGCAGGGGCAATTTAAGTAACTGAGTTACTGGTTAGTAACCAGCCTTGTTAGGACAGGCACAAGCTCTGAATCTGAAGAAGCCCTTCCCGGCAGCTAAGAGCAGCGCAGCCCTGCCTGCGGCTATTACAACCTCACACATACAGCTCCTGAGGCCAGGCCGAGGCACCTACCTTCATAGCTGGCATGGAAGCCCTGTGCGCTGACTGCGTAGTCACTGATGAGGCGTAGAGAGAGGGTGGTGGCCGCGCTGACGACGGTGGCCGGCAGCTGAAAGCCTGTGAGCCTGAAAGACAAAGAGATGAGATGGAGGGAGGATGACCCCCTTGGGAACTAAACATGCCTTAAGCATTTATTGAGCACCTGCTGGATGCACGGTGCTGATCTAGGCACAGGGAAGGATACGAAAGAAGTCGAACGCCAGGCATATGCAAGGTGTCCAAAGTTAAAGTAATTTCCAGCAAAGGTGATGGAGACCAATCACAGAAATATGGGGGGCTACTCCCCCGAAGCCATGGGCTACCCCCGACCTGGAGGCTCGCTCATTTATGGCTCTTCCCTTTCTCCTCCTCCAGTTTCTTCTCCTGATGTATCCAAGCAGGACCCTATGCGGCCTTCCCCAAACAGACTCACCCCACCCCATGTCCTCCACCTGCCTCTTGTCCATAGAAAACTGTAGCCTCCTAGGCCTTCTCTGAGTTCCAAAGAGTAAATTTAATCAGAGAAGTGAGAAAATGAAGAAAGAAAGGAAAACAGTCAAGATAGACAAAATAATAATAGCTTAGCCATTATACAAAGTCAAGGACCTTTAGTTCCTCCTCAGGGGCTACAGATAATATTCTGAGCCATGTCCTTTAAGCTGTTTTGCAGATGCTGAAAATCCCATCAGGTGAAAGAAGTTAACTGGATGCTGCCCACAGCACGTAGATCCCCAGACCAGTTGGAACCAGAAGGTTGAGGATGTTGACTCCTGATTACCTCACCACCAAACAATCAGAAGAATGTCCACAAGCTGATCACTTACCCCACAAGCCCCCTCCCTCACCCTGTCTTTACAAACCTTTCCCTGAAAGCCTTCAGGGAGTTTGGCATTCTAAGCAGTAGCCAGCTGGACTCCTTGCTTGGCACCCTGCAATAAACCCCAACCTGCTGTCAGTAGATTGCCTTTATTGCGTGTGGACAAGCGGACCCACATTTCGTTCAGTAACACTGACTCTTCCCCTTCTGGCTAAGGTCCTTTGAGGCTCTGGGTAGACTCTGCCACAAATTTACAATGAATAGTCACCAACAGACAATATTTATTCACACACAGAGGAAAATATATCCAACTCTAAGTAGCAGAACGCGGATGCTTCTTGTCATGGACATTATTCTTTAAAAGGAGTAGGTCTACTGCTTTTACAGAAATGGTAAGTGCTTATTATTTTTAAAAGATGAAACCAAAAAATAAAAACCCAGTACAGTCTAGAAATAATTGTTCTTGACAGTTGACATACAAAGAGATGGAAGGATGAGTAGTTCAGATCATATTCAGTGAAATAATTTCATACAAATGGGATCATATTGTACGTGCTTTTAAAATTAAAATGCTTACATTTTTTTTCCTGCGAGTTAAGTAAAGAAAAAGAAACAGGGGTGAAACAAAAGGAATTGTTGAACCTGAAATAATACGTTTTTAGCACAAGAGAGTCATTTTTAAAAGATTCTTCTAATTTTAAAAGGATAAAATAATGAAGCTTTCACTGAACACTTGGGAACATATTTTGGGAAAGGAGTTGTCCTCTGCTGGGTGTCCACACATGGTGGCCCCCACAGGTGACGTGATTGCGCACAAAGGTGGTGGCGGGGTGGCCAGGCTCCTGTCCACCTTTGTCGTTTGTCCCCTATCTGAGGCTTATCTACCGTCCCCCACCCCCGGCAGGGCTCAGGGAGGAATTCAAAGTGTACCTTTACCTCCATTTTTAAATTAAAAAAAAAAACTGTAAAAAAGATAAAGGGAAAAGTGAAAACTGGGAAGATTATGTATAATATATATGACAGGAAGAGGGTTAGTATTCATAATCTATAAAGAACACTTACAAACCAATATGAAAAAGGTAAACAGGGAAGGAGGAAAAGAGCAAAGGATACATACGAACAGAAACAGAAAGATGTTCCACCTAATGAATATCAAAAATATGAAAACTCAACCCACGAGACTCATTTTTCATCTTTCAGGTTGGCAAATATCCAGAGCTGGCAAAGGTTAGAGAAGACGAAGCCTGGAGTTATCAAAATGATACTAAGGAAATGCCACAAGTGACACACATACATCTGACAAACCAGATGAAATGGACCAGCTCCCTGAAAAACACAAACTACCATAATGTCCCAATATGAAATAAATCATTTGAAGAGCCGTATAGCTATTAAGGAAATGGAATTCATAATTTAAAAACTCCCCCAAAAGAAATACCCAGGCCCAGAAGGTTTCAATAGAGAATTCTACCAAATGTATAAAGAATTTACACCAATTCTTTACAATCTCTTCCAGAAAACAGAGAAAAAAGGAGCACTTCCAAACTCACTTTATGAGGTATTACCCTGATACCAAAACCAAAGGCAGTACAAATAAAGAAGACTAAAGACCAATATCCCACAGAATATAAATACAAAATGCCTTAACAAAATATTAGCAAAGAGAATTCAGCAAAATAATTTTGCTGAATAATTATACACCATATACACCACAAAAATACATACACCACAAAAATAATTATACACCATAACCAAGTGGGGTCTAATTCAAAGGATGCAAGGCTGGTTCAACATTTGAAAATCCATCAGTGTAATTCACTATATTGACAGGCCAAAAGTAGAAAAATCACATGACCATATCAACTGATGCAGAAAAAGCACTTGACAAAATTCAACACTCATCCCTGATTTAAACAAAAAATTTTCACAGACTCACAGACTTAGAGGGTGGGCTTGTGGTTGCCAAGGGGGAAAGGTGAGGGGGAGGGATGAATCGGGAGGTTGGGATTGGCATATACACACTACTATATGTAAAATAGGTAATTAACAAGTACCTACTGTATAGCACAGGGAACTGTACTCAACACTCTGTAATAACCTGTATGGGAAAAGAATCTGAAAAAGAATAAATATATGAATATGTATGAGTAATTCCCTTTCTGTGCACCTGAAACTAACACAACATTGTGAACCAACCATACTCCAATGTAAAATAAAAATAAAACTTTCATAAAACTAAGAATAGAAGGAAACTTCCTGACTTGATAAAGAGAATCTACAAAAATCCTATAGCTAACCTCACACTTAATGGCACAAGACTGAATGCTTTTCTCCTAAGACTGAGAACGAGGCAAGGATCTAACAATCCAATTCGAAAATAGGCAAAAGACATGAAAAGACATTTCACTAAGGGATATGTGGATGGCAAATAAGCACAAGAAGAATGCTCAACATCATTAGCCATTAGGGAAAGGAAAATTAAGACCATTATGAGACATTACTACACACCATTAGAACAGATAAAAATAAAAATAGTGACAACACCAAAGACTGACAACCCTACAGAGCAACTGGATCTTTCATACGTTGCTGGTAGGATGTAAAATGGTACCAACATTCTGGAAAATGGACAATTTCTTTTTAAAAAATACTACACACACACTAGTCATACAACTCAGCCATCACACGCCTGGGCATCTGTCCCAGAGAAATGAAAACTGGCGTCCACACAAAAACCTGCACATGACTGTTCAGAGCAGCTTTGCTTGTTTGTTTGTTTGTGGAATAGCCCCACATTGAAAACAACAAAAATGTCCTAAAATAGGTGAATAATTGAACCAACTGCAGTACATCCATGCCATGGAATACTACTCACTAATAAAAACGAATGGACTATCGATACATATAACAACTGGGCTGGATCTCTAGGTTATTATGCTGAGTGAAAAAAAGCACTTATCTCAAGAGATAACGTAGCAGATGATTCCATTTATATAACATTCTGGAAATGACAGTATTAAAGAGATGGCAAGCTGATGAGTGGTTGCCAGGGGTTAGGTTTGGTGAGAGGAAGGGGAGGGGGGTGATTCTGAAGGAGTAACACGAGGGAGAACCTTGTGGTGATGGAACAGTTCTGCATCGTGATTGCACTGGTGGTGACATGAATCCACACGTGATAAAATGACGTAGACGTACACACACACGTTGCACCAACGTCTATTTCCCGGTTTTGATGTTGTACTGTACTTACATTAGATGTACCCATTGGGGGAATCTGGGAGAAGGGTACATGGGACGTCTCTGTACGATCTTTACAACTTCCTGTGGATCTATAATTATTTCAAAATTAAAAGTTTTGAGAAATCGTATATGTGGCTCACATTATATTTTTATTGGACAGCACTTCCGTCCTCCATGAAATCTGACATAAGCTCAGTCCACCTAGATGGAGCCTTGAGCTGCTGCTTGGTTCTTGGCGGGTCCCTCTGTTCAGCCGCCTCCTGTTCATTTCAACCCCAACAATGTCCCCACCCACCACCAAACACACACACCTGCATCCTTGGCTGGGTCCTTGCTGGAAATGGCTGACCACCAGAACCACAACCCTGGCCCCCAGCCCACCGCCCTCTTGTTCACTGGTTTCCCACCAACTTGCTCGTGCACCAGACATCCTTCTCCACCCCCAGACAGTCATGTATGATAATGCCAGACTGCGGATCCCAGTGGACCCTGATATCAAAATACCAAATTATCCCCAAAGGGCTCAGACCTCTATCTGGAGCTGAACTTCAGGCCCCAACCCCTTTTTGTCTCTACCCCTAAGCGGGCCCAGTTCACAGCAGCTTCAACTTGCCTCTCACCCATGTGCACCAGCATTATGTCTTGGTGCCCTTCCCAGACACCCAACAACATACAGCTTCATGCAGAAGTTTCACACCTCACCAAGGCATGACCGCTTCTCCCCTGAAGTCATCTCTGGAAATGACATTCTTCCCAATGAGTAAAATTTGTTGATTTTATCCCCCTAGCTAGTTCCACGATATTTTTGAGCTGCCATTAAAGCGTCCTAGACCCTAGTTTCCTGGTACTATATGGACACAAGCTACAAAGAGCTAATGTACACTGTCAACAAACAATGACAGCTTTATCACTTGCAATACACGGAATTGCATCTTACTAGGCATTTTCTCTAACCAGATACTTACCACTGCTCTGCTCTTTCCCAGGCTTGGGAGATAAATTCTAACATGGAGGGTTCCTCAAAGGTGCTAAAGCTGGAGGGGGTGGGCAAGCTTGAGTCTCCCCATCTGGATACTTGAATCACTCCTCTGCCCTGCGGCCTGCTCTTCCCTGACCCACTCCTTATTGCTGAATTGATTTCAGACGAGTTGATGACCCCGCAAGCCAGGAGATACCACGTTGCATGTCGGAATAAGCAAATTAAACTTTCAGATTTTCACATCTTTTATCTGACAAGTCTAAATACTATATTGAAAGGAGTGAGGCATTGTTCAATAGTGCAATCCAGACTCATTAGCGAAATGGGGTAAAATGATAGCAGGAAAGGCAACAGGCTCCTATCGCTGTTGTCTGTCTTGTTGACTCTAAAATGTGCGGAGAACAGCTTTTGCAAACAGATGGCGTGGCCCCAGATGTAAGCTAATACTCTTCTTTCGCTTCACCAAGGCTTCTTGGATTTTCCACTTCCCCAGGAGCCTTTTTTTGGCTTGTCTCCCTGCCCAGAGGAGCCCAGAGTCTTGGAAACGGGTGATGCTCATGACCCCAAATTTCTCACTGTCCCAGTTCAGAATCCATCAATGGCTTCCAACTGTCCTTACGATTAAACCCAAAATCCCTAAGGAGGCCCGCAAAGCCTGCTTGGCTCCAGCCCCTCCAGTCTTCTTTGGTCAAGGGTGGGGGCAGCAGTCAGCCCGGAGTGCAGGCAATAAGGGGTGTATTTCCTGTGGACAACTTGAAAACAATAATAAAGCAGACTTGAAAAGTCTACTTATTATCACCATGAGTCTGCACCCGGAACAGTGTCAGTGATAAAATCCTCTTCCCCGCCTCTCCCACCCTCCTCCTTGATACACTGCTGGTTGCAGTTCCTTCAATTGGCCAAGCCCCCATCCTCAGGGCCTTTGCACACGCTGTTTCCTCTTCAGAACATTTTCTCACACCCCCTCCACTTCTTTGATTAACCCCTTCTCATCATTCAAGTCTCCTCACAAATGTCAACATTATTTTCAGAAAGGTACATTCCTGACCTCCCAGACTAGTCTATTTTGCATTCTTTTTTTTTTTTTTTTCTTTTTTTTGCGGTACGCGGACCTCTCACTGTTGTGTCCTCTCCCGTTGCGGAGCACAGGCTCCGGACGCGCAGGCTCAGAGGCCATGGCTCACGGGCCTAGCCGCTCCGCGGCATGTGGGATCTTCCCGGACCGGGGCACGAACCCGTGTCCCCTGCATCGGCAGGCGGACTCTCAACCACTGCGCCACCAGGGAAGCCCCTATTTTGCATTCTTGAAGGTCCCTGTGGAGGTCACTGCTACTCGTCACGTATCTCCAGCTTTCCTTCCAGACACTGGTAGAACGGTCCCTCCCCACCTTTGCTGAGCTCATGCCTGGCCATGGCACTGGCTTTGCCAAGGATGAATGGGTAGCAGCAAAGTGTGCTGTTTCAAGGAGGGAGCCTCGAGGACCCTGGGTTCCTTTCACGAAATTCCCCTCTTCCCTTTTCCTTGCTACAGTGACCCTGGGTCTCTGTCAGCGGAGGTGTCTGAGTGATTTCACTAAGCAGACTACCTCTGCACACCACCTTTGAGCATGTAGTATGGCAAGAAAGAAACTTCTAGTGAGTTAACCCTTGGAGATTTGAGGGTTGTTTGTTACCATAATGTTTCTAAGTGTAGATTTTTATTATTATTCAGGTATGGTGAGGGCAACAGATGAGGAGTAATTGCCATTGAAAAGATAGTTGGGGGCTTCCCTGGTGGCACAGTGGTTGAGAGTCCGCCTGTCGATGCAGGGGACATGGGTTCGTGCCCCGGTCCGGGAAGATCCCACATGCCGCGGAGCGGCTAGGCCCGTGAGCCATGGCTGCTGAGCCTGTGCGTCCAGAGCCTGTGCTCCGCAACTGGAGAGGCCACAACAGTGAGAGGCCCGTGTACCGAGAAAAAAAAAAGAAAGAAAAGATAGTTTGCCAAAGGTGGGGGAGGGAGCATGCCATGCCACACGGGGAAGCACCAGGGTTGGTCAGGACGTAGAAGGGATGGGAGGAAAATGTGAGCAAGAGCCCTAACTGGGGCTGCAGTAGGGGAAGGAAGGGGTGAGGCAGGGTAAGCAGGCGACCGCCCTTAGTTGTCTGACATCTGACCCTCGGGTGCTTAGGGCAGGGGGATGGTGGCTTAACAGCTAAGAGCTCAGTAAAGGAGGTAGGTGGGCTCTGAATTGGTTGGTTTGCATATAAAAGGCTCACTCCCAGAAGAGCAGTTTGCTGTGTCTTAGAATTGCTAACCCTGAGAGGGGCTGCCTCTCCTGGGTCAGCAAAGTCCCAAGATGTCAAAGCATCAGAAAATATTTGTATTATTTGTGTGATTAACACACACAGCCATACACGGCCCATCCTGACAATTACCCTTTTTTTTTTCATTGCTAGCATTTATCACATTTCCTAATAAGATGTATTTTGGGGTAAATATTTTTATTATTTTTGTGATTATTTTGTTCAGGTCTCCATGAAAGCAGTGGATATGTTTGCCTTCCCCATCCTTGTCCAGTTCACTGCATACAGTAAGTTCCCTACATATGAACAAGTTCTGTTCAGGGAGCGCTTTCGTAAGTCTAATTTGTACGTTAAGTCCAACAAGGTTAGCCTAGGTACCCAACTAACACAATCAGCTATATAGTACTGTACTGTAATACGTTTATAATACTTTTCACACAAATAATACATAAAAAACAAACAAACACAAAAAATAAAGCAAACGTTTTTAATCTTACAGTACAGTACCTTGAAAAGTACAGTGGTACAGTACAACAGCTGGCATACAGGGGCATAGGGTGAACAGGCAAGAAGAGTTACTGACTGGAGGAGGGAGAGGAGGTGGGAGATGGTAGAGCTGAAGGATCGTCAGCTATAGGAGATGGAGGGCGAGCTGCAGTTTCACTCACGCCTGATGCTGACGGCACAGGTGCTGGTTCCTTGCTGGATTCAATTATATCTACTCTCCTGAAAAAATGATCCAGTGATGTCTGGGTAGTACCTCTTTTTTTCTTGTCATAGATGGTACAGTACCGCTGGATTGCATTCTGAACGGCTGCTGCAACCTTCATGTACCGTTCAACGTTCAGGCGCTGTGCCTCAAAAACTAACAGTGCCTCCTCAAATAAAGAAAATCCCGTTGCCATTTCCTGCGTCGTGAATCTCTTCGGTTCTTCAGTTACTTCTTCCTCTTGTCTGTCTCCGTCCTTTCTCTGGGCCTCCAATTCCTGGCGCTTCTTAGCAGTACCAGCTACATCACCGCTGCTTTTATGCTTGTTTCAGGACATCCTGGGCTTGAAATAAAGACACTTTACTTCTGCACTCTATACAGTACTGTACGGTAAAGTACACAGAAGCGCAGCCATTTGTAGAGGATGCACGCACGTGACAATGTATGCCAGACACGTGAACTAACTTATGTTACTGGACATGCGAATGCACATTCGCGTCTGAAAGTTCACAACTTGAATGTTCGTATGTAGGGGACTTGTATTTATTTTTGAATGAATGAATGGAGGATTATCTGTCATTTCCAGGGTCAGCCACACAGTGTCACAGTTCATCGTGATGCTGCCAGGATAGACAACAGGAGGGGGAGACAGCTGGACATGGTATAAGTAACACTTACTGACTCTGGCCATCTCCCTACACCCACGAAACAGGGTGAGATACAAGGAAAAAGCAGCCTGTTCTGAACATCTCCAGGAAGAAGAGGGGCTTTTAATGGGGCTATCAGGAAGAAGGGACAGAGGGAAGTGGAGGGAGGGTGGAGAGGAAGCAGTGAGCCCAGGTGGGAAGGTGAGACTGCCCCAGGCTCAGAACTGCACCCTCCCTGCTTTGTGGAGACTGAGGAAGGGAAAGACCCTTAGAGGGGAATTGCTCCATGGGGCACCCGGCAAGGCTGGACTGTCCACAAAAGGGCTGGTACGTCCCCAGCCAAGTTTGGCCCAGATGCAGCTGAGTTGGTGCTGCCCACCTACAAGAAGCACTGAGGCCTTGAGCATATCAGCAGTGGCTAGTGTGGCCTGAAGACTGGGGGGACCCTCCTGAAATGCTGAAGTCTGTGAAAGACTTGCTTGGGGGAACCACAACAACGGCTGAAATGAGATTTCTCACCTTCATGAGTGGGGGCTCTAGGTCAAAATTTTTTTAAATGCAATGATATGATACTTTTTCCACCCAAGAGAAGCATTTGCATATTCCTACCTGTAAAAATAAAAGGTAGTCTTTTGACTCCAGGAGACAGTACCCATGTCTGAGAATTCCAAGGCTCTCAGTTGACTGACTACCGTCTTCCCAAGCTGGGGCCTCTGGGCTCTGAGGCACAAGGGTTGGGGTGAGACCTTGAAGGAACCCTGTCAGGTGAGGAACAGTTGAAGGAAGTGGGCATGGAAAGTAAAAGAGAATTGGTAAGGAGAGAACTGTCTTCAAATCCCTGAAAGTCCATGCCTGACACACCAACGTCCTCATGAAATGATGAGCGAGAACCAGGACCGCAAGGACGGAGGTTCTGGGGAAGCAACTTGGGTCCATCAACATACAGAAGAACACGGGCAGTCACACCTGCATGGGGAGGGAATAGGCTGCCTCTCAAGGTCAATCCGATTTTAATTCCTCATTTACTTATTGAGTGCCAACGGGTGTCAGCTGCTGAACCTCAGAGACGGGTCAGAGCCATGGGCTGAGCTCACCGGGACATGGCTTTGTTTCCACTAACCAGAGGACCCATGGGAAAGACCAGAATGAAACCCTTATCTCCACGAACTCTGATCTTAGAGTCCATTAGTACAGTGAAGTGACTCCATTACTGGAGTGTGTGTAAATCCTGATTCCTGATGTCTAGAGAAATAGGAGGACAGGACAGACGGAAGAGTAAGGCTTTATTCGAGCATCTTCCAGGCACATGGCGGCCTTCTGAGATGGGGACAGAACAATGAGTCGTCCCCGCGTGAGTACTGCTGTGGCCGGTGCTCTAGGCCTCAAGTGAAACCAGAGATCTGGTCAGCTCTAAGGGCAAGATGACTGGGAATGACAGAGACAGACCACGCCTTGGGTGATGTGGCTCAAGGCTTTGCCTTTGCCATACTTGGCCTACCTTTCTGCCTCTGCTCACATCTCTCTCCCCTTTGCTCTCTCCCTGCACCCACATGGGCCTTTACACTTGCCTTGAATGTGTCGTGTTTCTTCCCACCCCAGGGCCTTTTCATACGCTGCCCCCAGGGCTGTGTGCACTGCTCTCTCCCTTAGCCACCCAGGCTGCCACCACCTCACCTATCCATCTCCCACTAGCTTCTGGGGTCTCAGTTTGAATGTTACTTCCTCTGGGAAAGAGTTTGGAAATCCCTGATAAACCTCCTCCAATAACAGAGTATTTCTCCTTTATAATATGCATTCCAATCATAATGAATTGATTTTCTTATCGAATTACTTGTGATGTATCTGTCTTTCCTTCTTGATGGTAAGTCCCTCAAAGGTAAGGATGTTTAACTTCTTCTCTGCATCACTAGCACATATAAAATGGAATATTGTTACGGACTGCATATGTCCCCCCAAAATTCATATGTTGAAATCCAAACTCTCCCCAGAGTTAATGGTACTAGGAAGTGGGGCCTTTGGGAGGTAATTAGGAATCAAAGAGGTCAGGAGGGTGGACCCCTGTTGAATGGGATTAGTGCCCTTACGAGAGTCATGAGAAAGCTTGCTTCCTCTCTCCGCTCTCCATCCACCAGATGAGGATACGATGAGAAGGTGGCAGTCTGTGTGCGACCCGGAAGATAGCTCTCACCAGATCCTCACCGTGCTGGCACCCTGATCTTAGACTTTCAGCACCCAAACATGGGACATAAATCTCTGTGGTTTACAAGCCACCCAGTCTATGGAAATTTTGTTATAGCAGCCCCGAACTGATTAAGACAAATATGCAGAGAATGAATGAATGAATATTCAACCATTAGAGAGTTGACAGAAAACTTGTGCATGGGATGAAGTCCAGGGGGAGAAAGCAGTCACAAGCTTCCAAAAGACAGAAAAAGCCTTGACTGTTGTCCTTTGAAAGGCCGATTTGCCAGGTTGGCCCTTGGCTGGAATCTGGGGTCATGGATTCCCAGAACCATGGGGTCATCATTCCCAGAACCGATAAGAGTGTCCTAAAATATTTGTAGAAACATTATGGTTTATACTGAACACCTGCTTTCCCTCTGAATCTGCAACTTTAGTACAGGCCAGGCAGAGGGTGCCCATGCAACCTGCCACCAAGAAAAACCCTGGGCACTGAGTCTCCAATGAGCTTCCTTGGGTGGTAACATTTCACTTGTCACAGTTCACTGCTGCGGGGAAAGCGCATTCTGTGTGACTCAACTGGGAGAGGACTCTTCGAAGCTTGTGACTGGTTTCTCCCCCCGGACGTCATCCCATGCGCAATTTTCCTTGTTGTTTTGCTCTGTATCCTTTCATTTTAATAAATCATAGCCAGGAGTGCAGCTATATGCTGAATCCTGTGAGTCTTCCAGTCAATCATGGAACCTAAGCTAAGAGTGATCTTGGGGACATCCAACACAGAGGGTGACAAATAAACACAGCCCAGATTCTTCTGCAAAGTACAAATACTAGATTATTCTCTGAAGGATATTCTAGGTGTTCAGTGGTTAAACAGAAATGGGAAATGCTGGGTTAAACAAAGTGAAGCAAGGATTTTTCGAAAATAAACAAAAAACAAGGTGCTTATGGGAGCTTTTAATAAGCTAACAGCAAACTTCCAAGGCAGGAGTAGATTATGTAACAGTTCCCCGACACATCTGATCATAAACACTTTTATTCTTAAAGCAGCATATGGGCCAGTGTTGCATGGAACCCTCTCTAGGAAATGATATGCCCAGAGAAGGCAGGTCACAGCTTGGGCTATCGCGACGTTGGCCAGGAGGCTGCTGACGATCTGGGTGTCAGAAGCCCTGAGACCCATAGTGACACCAAAAGGCTGAAGAGCGCCCCAAGATCTAGAGATCCTTGTAAGACATCCCCATTTCTGAGGGTGACGCATGCATGTCTCTTGCTTACGCTCTTAAAAAGCCCAACAAATATAGAATTATCCAGAAATAAACAGTAATATAGCAAATTGGGCCTTTATTGAGTGGCTCTCATTTAAGGCTCTTAGCACTTCCAACAGTGATATTTAAAAAAAAGACATGTCAGCTGACCTTGGGAGTAAAGGAGTATATGTAAGCAACATCTGTCACACTGAGAGCCTTGGCAAATGGTGTTCTGCTTTGCCAGCAGCCCTACTCCAGACAGCAGCCACTAGTTAGTTACATAAACCATTAAGCTAAAAACAGAACTATCGTTACAGGCATCATCTAGTAATTCTCAGGTAATTGATGGACATTAGTCATAATCACACACAATACACAGACACACAGAGACACGCTTACAGACACATGTTCTCTTTGGTAATTCCCATTTGCATTTAATCAAGAGCTTCTAAAACTGGGAAACTTGGAAAAATCAGGCCTTCTCTGCTTTTAAGTATATATGATATATATATCATAAACCCTTTTTTTCTCAGAGCATCCTGTGGGCTGGGGTTCCATGAAACACTCTGGGAAATGAAATGCCCATGGCAGGCAGCTCATGGGGATCGCGCTGCTGCTACACTGGATATAAGAGCACTGACACTCCTGGTCTCAGAAGCCCTTGAAACCCACGGGAACCAAAAATCTGTAGAGATGGTTCTTGTGCTGCCCCAAGATCTGGGGATCTTTGTAATAAACCCTCATTTCTGAGAGCGACCTGGCATTAGCCAGATATCTGTTGAAAAACTCCAGCTTAAGTCCAAGGGATCTTCTCTCAAATGTTCCAGTCTATCCAGAGAACATTCACTGGCTGTACAAACCTCTCCTTTCAGCTGCCCATGTCCATTTATTTTTCGGAGGCCAGGATATCTTTCCTAAGTATCTGGTTGGATGGGAGCAATGGTAAGCCCCCAAATCACCATATATACTTTGTAGAATGCATGCAGGCTTTAGAAGCAAGGTCTGGTATCATAGCAGGCCCACCTGCTGAGGTCTAAAAATAGGGGAACAACACTGTATGTTCGAAATGCAAATCCTCTCAACACACTCTGTCCACACCCAGGAGTATTTCCCATAGGACTGTAGCTTCTGGTTCTGCAGCAGGGAGTTCTGGGTATTCCCTCTTTTTGCTCTCTGCCAACAGTTCCCAAAACACAATCCGTGGAATACCATCCAGTGTTATGTTAATAGGTTTGCCTAAGAACATGCGGAAATAATTCTGGAAAATGCTACACTCAGAGAAGCACCATAGTTCCCAAACTGTGTGCTGAGGTACCCTGGGGTGCTGCAGGGAATTTACAAGAGCACTGAGGGATATTTTAAATTTTCAAGGGAAACTGTGATATTCAATATCTACTGGACACACAAAGTATTAGCTAGAAGTAGCTCCAGTTTCAACTTGAAGCTACATTCCATTACATGACATCATTTCTTTTCAGACCTGGGTGTTTGGTGGTTGGTGTGAAATAAAGTAGGTGCTGTGTGACAATCAGTACAGAACAGGATGTGAGGGTAGTAGCGTCCAATCGGATTCCAAGGTTTGAGAAGCTGTGCAGAGCCCAACAAGTACACATATTCCATTAGTAAGTATTCGTGATTAGTTAAGGATGAAATAAAAATATGATATTTTCTTTCAATTTATATTATTTTTTCAAAGAGCTACAAAGTTGTTATGATATAAGTACTTATTCAGCTAGTCAGCCCTTACTACTTAATAAATGGAGCTGATAGGTATTTCTTTTATCCATGGAGCATGGTGGAAATATTACTGAAGCTCTTAACGCTATCTCAAACTAAGAAATGTTGGGATCCTGAGTATTACTGTATTAAAGGGTCTGCGAAGTCCTTCAGCAAGAAAGATAGAGTTTGAACCTTACACTTCTCGGTTCAGCACACCCCTGAACAGCCTTCTTTACAACATCATCTCAGGAAATCTAGGTGGATGTTACCCAGGATTTGCTCTATGATCTGACAGGTTCAAAAAAGAGACCAGAGTCTTACTTATTCCCACAATTAATATTTAAAAATTATTTCTCCTCAATCATCCATTTAAGAAATATTACTTGTGTGCCCTATTATACATCATGTACTATGCTTGGATCTAAGGATAAAAATTTATAAGACACGAACCTGGCCTTCAAGGAGTTCACCCTCAAAAGGAGGCATTCACGTTAATTTATCTGAAAATTCAGCCACTTCTCATCACCTTCATTACTGCCATCCATCCTTGTTTAGGGCACATCCATCTCTTGCCCCAGTTATTGCAATAACCTTCCAACTGGTCTCCCCATTTCCCCCTTGTCCTCCTACAGATCATTCTCAACAAGGCAGCGGCATGATTATTTTAAGTCCCATCATGTCATTTCTCTGCTTAGAACTCTTCTAAAAGTGCCCTAGTTGATTTCACAACAAGTTAAAGGCCTTGGGCAATCCTCTGACACCACTACCCACTCCCTCTTTCTGTATTACCAACTTGTCTCCCCCTGCTCACTCGCTCCAGCCATCGTGGCCTCTTGCTGTTCCTTGAACCCATCTGGCAAGTTTCTGCCTCAGGGCCTTTGCGCGTGCTGTTCCCTCAGCTTTCCCCAACTACCCCATCTCTTCCCCGACATGTCCATGGCTGGTTCCCTCATCTTCTTCAGGTTTTTGTGCACTTTTACACTGAGGCTTTCCCTGAACACTCCATCTAAAATTGCAACCCTCCCCACCACCACTTCATGGCTTCTGATCTTCGTCCAGCATTTTCTCCATAACACGAATCACCATCTGACGTATTATATATTTAATGAGGCCTTATTTATTAAGTCCACCTTTCCACACCAGCACGTGAATTCCACGACAGCGGAGAATTTCATTCATTTGATTCCCTGGACTATGCTCAGCATTAGAGAACAGAGCCAGCTACACAATAGGAGTTAATAACTCATTTTATTATCGTTGAAGACACAATGCTAATGCAACACAGTAAGTGCAGTGATAGAGATGTGCCCGGCGATTTCAACACCACCAGCCTGAGCTGATGGAAAAGATGAATTATTAGTCAGTCATGCAAAGGACACAGAGGGTAGTGGGAGGACAGGGAGGTCATTTGAAGCAAACGGGATGGCATGAGCGGAGGAAAGACAACGCCCAACTTTACGTGTAATTTATGAAATTGTTCTCCAACCAGTGTCAGGAGAACAAATGGAGACCACCAGCTGTTCCTCCTTCACAGGTTTGCCATGACTGCTTAATTACCAGTCTCCCTGAGAGAGGGGATTTTTCTGGAGGCTGCTCGGGTGCAGACTTTATTTGCTCCTACAGGATCCGGGAAAACCCTAACCCAGCTTGGTCTCCCATGACGGAGGCTGCAGCGCCCCGCACCATGGGTCAGGAGGGCGTGGTGGGATGGCAATGGGGAAGGGGGCCTTTGAGGAAGAGGGGCCACCGTGTTCCAGAAGGCTGCTGCTTCTGTAGCTACCCCCCGCCAAATCGGGCCAGTGACATCCCCCATTTGGGAAGGGAGGCTGTTCTCTCTCCGTCCACGCTGCCCTTAAAGGGGCTCCATGGAACAGCTGGGATCTGCCTAGGCCCTTAGACGGTACCATCCTAGGATGGGCATTACCCAGAAGAGCTCTGCATTTCCTGTTCCTCACATACCAGGGAGATACGAACAATGGTCCAGATATAAGTGAGTGGTCAGCAGTGTCTCTCCCTGGAGATTCTCCATCCTATGGACTTGTGCCCACCTAGCCTCTAGCAGCTGCTGAGGCCACTCTGGGAAGACAGCAGGTGGGGTCTCTGTGAGCTCTGGGTGGCTCAAGATGCTGAAAATATCTGCAAGAGGGCAGGGAGGCTGTACTGAGAGAACGGGGTGGCCCACCTGACCTGCTCCTGCACCACCGTGCCCTTCCTCTTGGCCATCAGAGCCTGTTCTGAGCATGGTACCTGGTATGAATCATCAAGGTCTCCACGTTAGAGACCGAACTTCCAGTGTGCAGCATCCGTACCCAGGAATGACAACTATCATCGTCACCAGCTGCGGCAAACCCTCCTCCAGCAGCTGCTGGATAGGAAGCCAAGAGCTCAGGCACCATCCCTGTGACCTGGGCAGTAATGCCCCTTGGACATGGTTGAGGGCAGGGCCAGGGCCAGGCCCAGGCCACACAGGGTACCATGCCCACTGTTTTCCCATGCTCCAGGGAACCAGGATGCACAGAAGCTTCCAGAACAATGGCCTTCAGGAGGCACTGTGCAGATTCCCTTCCAAGCAAGACAACTGACTGGGGCTCTGCTCAGTCTGGGTTCCTAGGCCAGGCTAGAATGTGGAAACAGGGCGAGCAGCACCCACAGCTGTGCAGCATGAAGCACAGCCCCGAAGGCCAGCTCGTAGGTGATGGGTGATGGCGGTGGTGAACAGCGGGGGGTCAACCTGACTTATCATATCCGAACAAGAGAGGTGTGTAGTTGATAGTAAAGAGCCCTTCCCTGTGCCCTTACCCGGAGACCTGAGAGGAAGAAGCCACAGGGGCAGTGAGACAGCTTGGTTACCTGGGATTTTTTTGCAGGGGGTTCGGGGAATCTCTCAGGCTCTATCTGCCAGTGTCTGTATGGTTCTCTAACTCCACGTGGCTTCCAGGGCCACCATGGAGCACAACTCCAAGGGGTACCATTCATATCACAGTCTATGGCCCTGGATTCGGAACTGTCGCCTTATCCCTGAATTTTGTCTCTTTGCCTGGAGGCTCAGACTTAGTCAACTGGCAGCCTAAATTTGGAAATGGGTTTTACCCCTGGATGCCACCATTTTGGTCATCTTTGGTGTCACACTTTGCAAAGCAGAGACTGATCCAGAGCAATCCCTTAATCCCCAAGATTCTGCCCAAGTCTACAGCGAGTGAGATGATACACAAGAAGGCATGGGTGGGATAGGGAGGGTGGGAGGGAGGGAGACGCAAGAGGGAAGAGATATGGGAACATATGTAAATGTATAACTGATTCACTTTGTTATAAAGCAGAAACTAACACACCATTGTAAAGCAATTATACTCCAATAAAGATGTTCAAAAAATAAAGAAATAAAAATAAAGAAGGCATGGGAGCCTGGAGACAGCGGCAGGATTTAAGGGAGTGACGTGCGAAAGTGATGGAGGTACCTCGTCCACAGAGAGGTTCCCACTGGCCTCGCCTCCCATGTGATCATCACCCTCCATCAGTCACTCCATCTATTTCCTCATAACCCTGAATGGCTTCTTGATATGTATTTATTTGTTAATTGCCTATCTTCTTCGGCTTGAATGTAAGTTTCATTTAGAGCAAGGACTTTGTCCGTCTTGGTTAACTTTATGTGTTCAGGGCCCAGCACAGTGCCTGGCTCAGAGTAGATGCTCAGTAAATCCATGTGAAATGGAATGAATGGGTGAGGAGTTGGTGGTGTCAGAGAAGCTAGAAAAAGAAAGTGTTCCAAGAAGAACGAGGTCAACAGGCAGCGAACACTTTTGAGGGGTCTGATGAGGGAGGATCAGAGGGCCGATGGATACGGCAATTAGGGCAGTGGTGAGTTTTCCCAGAGCAGTATGGTGGAGCGCTCAGACTGCAACTGGGTTACTGTGGGGAAGCCGCCCCTAGGAAGGGAGGAAGTGGGGACACTGATCTAGACGGCTCTCTCAAGCAGTGGGGTTGAAAGGAAGAGGGTCAATCAGAAGCTAGTTTTAAACAAAAGCCTTTTTTGCCCCCTAATCAGCAAATGCTCACTTCCACCTTCCTCTCCTGCCCGCCCCTTCCTGTGGCTCCTCTCTGGGCGCACACCATTAATCATCTTTCATTACTTTATTTTTTAATAGAATAAGCAAGTTCATGGGCCTTCGTTTCAGTCTAATAGTCATTGTCTTGGCAGGATAATAATTGATACCTTAAGTGACCTCATTAATCAGCAGGGACAATTAGAATGACATAAGGGGAGGATGATTTGCCATGTCGCCTGTCTAGGAAAGACGGAAAGGTCCCCACTACCTCTAGGTAAGAATGGGACACTTCCATGGGTGACTAACTCCTCATTAGTCCACCCTCTTGGGTCCCTTTGAGCAAAGCAGAGACAAGAAATCTCCAAGGAAGGTTAAAATGTAGTGGCACACGTAGGGTCACAACGGGCCCATTTTCATTGCTGGGCTCTGCCACCCTTGAAGCCCTTTTCCTATCTTTCTTCCTTGGGCAAGAAAGGTCTGCCTTGCTCTAGAGATTTCTGAAAAGGCCAATGAAAATACAGCTTTAGTAGATGAACTTCTCAAAGCGTGGCAAGAAAGCATGCCATTTCAAGGCAGCCTTGGATAAACCTTTTGGTCAAGTGGCATGCTCTCTCCAAGTGCATGCTCATCACTTTCATTCCTTTTGGAAAAGAATTACCAGGTGGGACACTCAGGAGAATGTGACAGGTATGGAGTACCCGCCTTTCAATAAGGCATCAACGCACAAGAAGAGGAAAGGTGGGCTAGACATCACCACAGTAATACAGATTCGTTACCTGCTCAACCACCATGCCCAGATGTCAGCTGGGAATAGGGCTTTGTAACAGAGTCCAGCCCTTGGTCCTGCCCTGTCCACCATAATTTTTAAATAAAGTCATACAGGAGTGATTTGAGGTTTATAGAAAAGTTGCAAAGAGAGTACAGAGAGTTCCCGTATACCTTTTATCCACTTTCTCCTCAAGTTAACATCTTCCATAACCATGGAATTGGCCAAAATGAAGAGATGAAAGATGGCATTTTACTAGGAATAAACTACAGCCTTTATTTGGGTTTCACCAGCGTTTCCACTTCTTCTGTTCCAAGATCCAATCCAGGGTACCACACTGCATTTAGTACCATCATTTTTAACGTCTTGTACGGGAACACAGCTGGCACCCTGGTCAACTTATGACTGGTATGATGGAGACCCAAATCCAAAAGGTCCCCCGAGGCTTAATATAGAGGACTTGCATTGAAGACAGGTAAGGGTAAATTCTTGTCCTTGACCCCTAGACCCAAACGTAAAAGCAGTTGCCAAACATTCCTGGAGCTCGAAGCTGACTCTGATTGCACGCTCTGGTCCTAAGGAAGCTTATGAGACCTTGGGATACCTTCCCAGGGCTAGAGTGTCGGAAGCGAGAGGGCGCCGATTCTGGTCCATCCGTGTGGGTCTGTTTACCTCCTAACTGCTTTTATTTTTCTAAATCGTATTTAAAAGTAAGAATCTTTCAGAAACACAAGAAAGTCCAGAGAAGAATATAATAAGCACCTTTGTGTTCAACACCCACTAAGGAAAAGAAGCACTGTAAACACAGTCGTAGCCCTGGGGAGCTCGCCCTCCCCCTGGCATGGCGACAGGACCCTCCATAATCCGGCTTCTGCCTCTTTTCCCATCAGTCATCGGCCCCCAACGCAAAGAACAATAACAATAAACAAATATGCAAAGTACCAACTCACCCCCAGCACTCCAGCCATACAGAAGGTCGAGCGATTCCCCAAATACAGCCGTGGTGTATACACGCTGGCCCCTTTGTACCCGCTATCCTCTCTGCCTGGACCGTTCCTGCACATTCATCCCCTGCCATTTCCCAATTCCAAGTTCTTCTCTAAGACTTGGTTCAAGCGGCACCTCCTTAGTCGTGCCTTCCTGATCCTTCCAGGTGCTCTGCCTCTCAACTCTCCTTGCTCTGGACACATCTCTCCACACTGCACTGACTTGTCTATTTCCTTTATGTTTCTGCTTTGAGCTCTCCAAGGTCAGGACCCGTGTCCAGTTCGTCTCTAGATCACACCATCCAAGCCTAAGGCCTGGAATAAAGAGGTGCTTGGGGAATATTTGAGAGGCTTGCAGTTTAGTGTGATAATTAGGAAAATAATCTCTAAAGCTAGCAGTGCTTGGGTTTGCATCCTGGCTCTGCTACTAACTAGCTGTGTGATCATGGTCAGGTGCCTTCACATCTCTGCGCCTCATTTTCCCCTTTGCCAAATGGGGATTAATAATGGTATCTCTCACACAGAGTGTTGAGACGATTCAATGAGTTAATATAGGTAAAATGTTTAGAATAGTGCTTGGCACACTGTAAGTGCCCAATAGCTATTATTATAATTATTTCTATCAAAGTTTTTAGCACCTGGTACCTAGAGTCACCTGGATCGGGTTTCCACAAAAGCAAGACCTAGCTTAAGCATTCATGTGCAAGTGAGTTTATTTGTGAGTTGATTCCAGGAAGCACAGTGAAGGAGAGGGGAAGTGAGTTGGAAAGGAAATGCATCCCATAAAGGGGTGCTAGTCACACAAGGTGTCATTGTGAGTCCCACTGGGGGATGCTGGGAGTAGGTGCAGAACAGGCAATTCAGTAGTCATACCTGCAGGGAGAGGAAGCTGGGGTATTGATCCACCAACTTTGTTGGTTGCTCCTGGAGACTTTAGCTCCCACCACTGAGCTACGGTCGGGGTCTCTACTGGCTCTGCTGCGTCTCCCTCCACTCCCATTGGATACTTAAGCACATGATCGGTGGGGAGGGTGGGGGGCAAATTCTCGAAAAGGACTTCTGATTGTGCCCCCGGCTGCCTGCCTTCCTGCCCTGCTCAGGTCTGTTGAGTGCTGCTGGCCCCCTGCCCCGTCTCTCCCCCTGACTCCACCCTGATCACAGCTTCCCAAGGGCTGGTACCACAGAGAGGCAACCGCACTGAAAACTGACCAGGGTAATGGGCCAGCGAGCCAGGCCATCCTCAGCGCCAGGCTGATGACTAGCAGAAAGCGCCCCTTCTCCCTCCCGTGACCCCTCATCCCTGGCCTTCCCTCCTCAGTCCCATTCTGACAGTTTTTTCTGCAGCTTTAGTAGCAGCTCCTGGCATTGGGGCAGGACCCGTAGCAACACATACGGCCCATTATGGTGATTTGTGGCCGGGTCCCCGCCCTCTCCCAGCAGGTGGCTCAGAGGCTGGGCCTGAGAGAGGTGGGCTGCGAGAGGACCCAGCTGCCCCCTCCTGCCTTCCGCCCCCCCCCCCCCCGCACCTCCTCCTCCCTGGCTGCCAGCTTCCCATTGCTCCCTTCCGTAACCCCCTCGCTTGTTTGTCCCTGGTGCCTGGTAATTAGGCTGTGTTTATTAAACCACGGGCTCTGGCTCTGCTCACCCGAGCTCTGTTTACCGTAGATTCTCCTGCTAGGACTGCAGAGATCGTAAAAACAACAACCCACCTTGTCTCTCAGGCTTATTTACTAACTTTGCCATAAATAATCAGGGCGATTTGCCGATTACTACTTGGCTTTTTATAGCACCACACATCTGAGCACTGGCAGGCGAGCTGGGAGCTGGGCAAGGAGGTGAGCCGCGCTCTAGGTTGGTGGTGACATTGGCCAGAGAGGCCTCTGGCTTCCTCCTTTAACCCAGACTGTCCAGCAGGCTTGGCTTCTCCTGGCCTGAAAGCAGAGGGGGACCCAGTGTAGAGGTGGGAGGAGGGGGGAGAAGGGGAAGCCAGGCATAGCCACCTGGTCAGGGGCAGAGGTGGGCACAGCTGTAGTGGGAAGGGAGAACTCCAAGGTGCCCCTTGGCAAAGGATGGCCTTTGTGCTGACGGCAGAAAGGCCCCCTCCCCAGCGTCCTCCATCACGTAGGAGCTGGTCCGAGCAGAGCACTTGCACACTTGAATCAGACCCTGGCTCTGTCATCTACTCACCGTGTGACCCTAGGCAGGTCACATCCCTTCTCTAATCCTCATTTCCTCACCTGCGAAATGGAGAGAATGTGGCACCTCCCTCAGAAGATCTTTGTGATGACTCAGTGAGTTAACATAGGGAAGGCGCTTAGCAGGATGCTGGCATAGACGAAGGGGTCGATATGATGCTGATAATGATATAAAAACAAGTCCTCTACATTCCTACAGCCATCAAACAGAATTTATGAAGAAAAATAAGCCAAGATATACTCTCAGGAAGGAGAAGGATTTAGCTGTCAGGCTACAGTCTGGATCAGGATGGAAAGATGTAAAGGGCCCGCAGCAGCAGAGGGACTCCCTACCCACCGAGGCCGCCGAGGGGGCAGGGAGAGGCCGGGCTCAGGGCTATAACTGGAGGTCAGCAGGCATCGGGGTGGGTGTCAGCCCTGAAGGGCCACATATGCCCGCTGGGCCACTCCGCCCTGGTTCCCAAGGCACACAACTGGCCTTCAGCCCTGCTCATCCTGCCGCACTAAGCTCTGGTCAGCCCCCTCCCCCGCAAGACAGGACCCTGCTCCCCACGCCCCAGCCCTGAATTGCATTCTTACTTCACCCCCTGCCAGATGGGAAGCGTGTTACAAACTGGACAGTACGTCCTTAGATCTTGACTTGTTCTGAAACTTGGCAGGGGAATCCCAGCCTGGACCAGCTTTAGAACCTTCTGCCTCTTGGGCACTGGTCAGTGAACATCCCAAGCAAGGCAACCCAGCTCCCCACCCCCACTGCCACCCCATCCCATATTTGAGGTTCCTGCAAATCTGGAGACTGGGCTCCTGGCTTACGTCCCATGGAACAGAAGCATGAAGGTCAGGCACGACACAAAGAAATGAGCGACAACCAGAGTATGTGCCTGACTGGGCCCTGGGTGAGTCACGAGGGCTCAAGTACTGGGTGACATTGTGGCCATCAGGTCGCTGCTACGCGTGAAAAAGGACGAAGCTGTCGGTATCACCAGGAGTCAAGGTGCTTCCAACGACCAGCGATGGCTATGCCCCAGTGGCTGGGATGGGCAAGTGGGCCTTTCAGGGCCTTTTGCCATGTGTGCCTCTACCTCGCACCCTCTCTCCTCTGCTCTGCCCGCCCTGCCCTTCAGATCCCTGGGGGTCCTTCTGTGAGAACTCACACCAGTGCCGCCCCTCCCCCGCCCAGGCACACTCTCTCTCTGCTAGCATCCTATTTATTTCTATCAGAAAGCTTACTGAAAGCTGTAATCCCTTTGTTTGTTTCTTTGTTTACTTAATAATCTCTCCTCCTACAGGCTAAATTTGAGCAAGATGGGAATCTGTGTGCTTTGTTCCCCCACTGTTTTCCCAATGCCTTGTTCACCCCTGCAGGGTGACCTCATGGCCCATTATAATTAACACATTACTCAGCGCCCTCGGTGCCTGGCCCCAGGAGGTGCTCAGTGACTTTGGGGAATGAATGAATGAATGAGTGAAGGCAGGCAGTGGGGGCAGTGGAAGCCATCACCATGGTGACCACAGCACACCCAGGTCTGGGGGGTGTCTCTTAACTGTGTTAGTTCACACGCCCACCCTTCCATCCCTCCACGGTGCTGCACCATTGGGCATCTTCAAGTCTTCACCTCCGGGCTGCTAGAAGCTACAGGCATGGCTGGCATGGACCCCTTGGGCTTCACCACCTCTGTGAGATGGAGAAGAGAGGGAAAGAAGAAAGGCAGGAGAGCACAGGGTGCCAGGAGCTGAGGGTGAGGGCCACACAGGCAGGCCCAACAGACGGGATACCTCAGAGGGCAGGGAGTGTGAGCTAAGACCCCGGGTCAGGTGCTTGAATATCTGCAAAGAGGCTGTGCAGGGGACGGGGTGCAGAGCTCAGAAACAAGACTTCAGGAGATGACACAGACATGGACAGAGAGAACGGAGACTTCTTAGGGGGCTGCTTAGAAGTGGAAGGAGCAGAGAATGAGGACATTTGGGAAGGAAGGCGCAGGTAGGTGTGCAAAAGATGGATTTTTTAATTTGCTTCTGAAGAATGGTAATAACCTAGCCTCTGTGCAGGCTGAAGTGAAGGAGCGGGAAAGGGGCGAATGAGAGTGCAGAGAGACAATCAGTGGGGAACGGTCCAAGTGGGACTGGCCCTGAGAGCCAGGGAGAAGGGTGGCCTCAGAGGAAGAGGGACCCATGGGAACCTGGCAGGTCTCTGAGGCAGAGGGACCTCCAAGAGGACCTCAGTAAAATGAGAAGTGACGCCTTCTACTGAGTGCAGGACCAGTCATGTAACACGTGGGGCCCCAAGCAAAATAAAAATGCAGGCCCTGGTTCAAACATGATCAGGAGTTTCAAAACAGTGACAACAGAAGGTTAAACCAATTGTGGGCCCTTTCCAAGCCCAGGTCACACACCATGAAGTGGGCGCTGGCTGTGCATCAAGATGAGAAGGGTGGAGGATGTCAAGAGACCAGAGGAGGTTTGGGGAGGCCAGCAAAGACATGTGATCCCGGATGCAGGATGGAGATAACCGAGGCCGTCTAGACCATAGGGAGGACCCAGGTAGCCACTGCAAACTGAAATGGAGGTGACCAGACACTGATGTGCCAAGAACCCCGGAGGCAGATGGTGGGAGTCATCCAGGAACTGTTCGTCCTCAACGCGCTCAGCAGGATAGAGTGCTTATTTCATGTAAGTTCCGAACCTCACTTCTCAAGATCCGTGCAAACCTGACTGGCTGGTCCCTCCCCCCAGCCACTGCTCACACTGTACCCTCTCCCTGGCATGCCCTGCCTTGTCCCGTCCTTCCAGCCAAATCAGATTGATTCTTCGAAGCCCAGCTTGGGTCCCTCCAGGAAGTCTTCAAGATAAGACACTGCCTTCTGACAATGCTCAGGCCATCAGTGGTCCTGTGTCCCTTTCCAGCCTGGGAGGGCTCAGGGGAGTTGGGGTGAGGCCGGGGGTATCTGGGGTGTTCTCATCCCTGTCTGTCCATGCAGCACTGAGCGCCGTGGAGTTCATCGCTGATAGGATGAGGGCAGGGGGACCCCAGAGAGGCTGGATTCCTCCCATTGGTCTAGGACAAATTAAATGGGGAAAAAAGAAAGCAGTTATAAAATAGGATATACAGTATGATCTAATTTTGGTCAACTCAACGTCTAAGTGTATGGGGGTGTTATCAGTGGTTCTTTTTGGGGTGGCAACGTGACAGCTGACTTTTTAAAAATTCTCCTTCATAATAGTCTGCATTTTCCAAGTTTTCTATAATTAGAATTTATTTATATAATGAAAGCCTATGTATCAAAGGAAGGGAAGGAGAAAGGCTGGGAGGCGGAGAATGGGGAGGTCTGGAGGGAGCTCTGACGGGGGGCTCCTGTCCCCTGCTCCCCGGTGGACGGACCCCACCCCTGGGTGCCCCAGAATTCCTTCTCATGGGAAGACACGCTGTTCAGCTCCCAGGCAACGAATGTAGGACTTGTGCAAGTCACAGGCTCCCTGTTTCTATTTTGTTCCTCTCTCTTCCACTCTGTATTTTGTAAGAAGCTAATTTTAAACTCTCCAGATGCCATATTTTTTATCTTTTCAATTGATTCTTTGCAGAAATGGAGTAACAGAAGTACCATGCATCTGGCTAAGGGGACAGGAAAAGAAGGCCAGGGAGGCCTGGGAAGCAGTCACTGTCCGGCCCGCATCTCAGCCAGGCCTCACCTTCGTGTCCCTGGCTTCCGCCTCGAAGCTGAGATGCACAGAGGCCCCACCCACCTGCATCCCCAGGGGCCCGAAAAGCGGCTTTTGGCCACGACGGCAGGCAGCTAATTGCACGAGAGACCATAACCTACAGGTATGGAAGAGACCTTGGGACAGAGAGAGAGCTCACTTTCTCTGACCCCTAGAGCAGTGGGCCTCAGCCAGGGGCAATTTTGTCCCCTCCAGGGACATCTGGCAATGTCTGAAGACATTGTTTGGCTTCTCTAATGGGGGAGGGGTGCTCCTAGCAGGAGAGGGGTGCCGCTAAATACCCTAACACGTGGAGGCCAACCCCCCGCAATGAAGAGTTACCCAGCCCCGAACATCAGTGGTGACACCGCGGAGAAAGGCTCCGTGAAGGCCCTTTCTTGTGCACCTTCTCACCCTGGCAGCAAGGCGGCCTCCGTCTCTGCCCCATCCTTGGGTTATCCAGACACACATCAAGGCTCTCACAGAGGAAGACAAGGCCCTGGGCTCTCCTGGGCACTGAGGGCCACCACTCACAGATTCTGTGCCGTCTCACTGTTAAGAGTGGGGCTCAGGGGCCGCCTGTGTTCAACTCCCGGCACCAGCACTTATGAGTCACTTAATGTCCCTGTGCCCCAGCTTCCTCATCTATAAAATGGGGACACCTGCTTCCTAGGGTTACTATAAGATGTAGAGTTAATACAAGCAGAGAGCTTACAGCGGCGCCTGGCACCCAGCCAGTGCTCAGTGAAGGGCAGCCTGGGGTGTAACTCAGGTGAGTGAAACTGGTCCCCGGGCACCATAACTCACCGTAGCCACACAGCGTCCCCATCACCCACACAGGAACACACACTCCGGCTCTGGTTCCCACAGACCTCCTGGAGGCCTTACAACCTGTTACTATGATTGCCATGCACATGCACAGCCCAAGTATTACCCCCATTTTCCCAGTAGGAGACTGTTGGCTCAGCTGGGTGAGGGGACTTGCTCTAGGCCTCTCCATATCTGGGTGTAGGATCCCCACAGCAGGGGCCAGGATCACACAAAACCCCCTTCTGGAGAATTTGCTGGCCTCCCTTCCAGTGTGGACTCAAGCAGGACAGATGTACCTCTTAGGACCCTCGACTCCTGACCTTGATGAATCTGAAATCAACCAGAGCACCTTCTAGCATGCCCTTTGACCTCACCGGGACCCAGGAGTTGGCCGTAGCTCAGGACTTGACCCAGAAAGCACCCATCAGGCCCTCCGAGGTTCTGCAATGGCATTTTTAGCCAGCGACGTTTGGACCCGGCCTAAAAATACACCCTAAACCCTTCAGCTATTTTTATTAACAAGTAATACCTGTCATTGGCATCTACCAAGGGTGTCTGTGGCACACATGCCTGGTGACAAGAGTGGCCTGTACATCTGACACCGTCACCTTAACGTGGGTGCTTTAAAATGTCTAAGCCAGGAAGTCCTGCTGGGGCCATGTTTCAGGATATATGTTTGAGGCGGCCTGAGCTAGCCATGCGGAAGACAGGGGACACAGAGCACAGGGAAGGTGGAGGAGGGGGCAGAGGGAGGGACGGTGGCGGCATGACCATGAGCATGAGAACAGAGAATCAGGACCCATCCCAGAGGGTGGGGCAGTGGGCACAGGAGGACAGCCAAGGGCAGCCTCTAAATCTCTGCTTTTGAACCTGCGGCCTGTCCTGCTTGACGGCCCCCAGTCCCACCCTTGCTTCTGCTGGTTTTTAAGACCCTTCTCTGACTCCACAACTGACAGCCAGTGGAAAAGCAAGGCAAAAAAATTGGCTGTAGAAACCAATTCCCCAGCCCTGCTCTGCAAGACGACGTTCCCCGCAACCCTCCCCTTTCCCATGACCCCCCTCTCTCCTCCCTCCTGATTTCCTTCCTCTGAGAGTGTCTTCTCGAGTTCCTGAAACAAACTTCCCTCCTCTCTCCAGTGCCCAGTTCTGCCTTGGGGTCCCCCAACTCTTTCCTTCTTTTTCTCCCACCGTCTTCCTGCGCTCAAAGATGGGGGTACTCTGCGGGATGTGCACAGAACCCAGCAGGTCTGTGCTGGGGTCAAAATCTCCAAGAAGCACCTGTTAGAAACCATCCCCCCAAATCTCCATTTCTCTCCTGCGGGTCTAGGTCAGCCTGGGTACAAGGGCACTGCCCAGCCCTCTGCAGGGCGGCTGCAGGGCGTACAGGGCACTGGCTTTGGAGTCAGCAGACTTGGGTTGAAGTCCATCTCTGGGGCTCACCAGCTGCTGGAGCTTGGGATGGTGACTCAGCCTCTCTATCTCAGTTTTCTTTACTGCATAATAGGGGTGAAAATTCTTCCTGGAATTATTATGGAGAGTAAAGGAGATAATTCCCAGAAAGCCTTTAGCACTGTGCCCAAAACATAGTAACTGCTCACAAAGTATCAATTTCTGTTATTATTATTGACATTCATGTGCACCGCCTCTAAAGCAGGAGTTCTGAACCTGGGGCTCAAAGGTGGGCCCCAAGGGGTTTATGTGTCCATCCATTAAATTAAATGCACATTGTTAAATGAGTGTGTATGCACCTGGGGGGAGAGGAGAATCCATTGCTATCACCAGGAGTTCAGAGGGGTCCATGACCCCCACCCTGCCAAAGCAGGAACTTGGGACAATATTGCATAGTGGTTAAGGCTATGAGCTCTGAAGTCTGACCACCTGGGTCCAAATCCTAGCTCTGTCACTTACTGGCCTACTCCACTCCTCCTCACTCCAATCTCCATCCATAATACAGGGATAATAATAATACCTCCCTCACGGGGCTGTTGAGAGCACGAAATGACATGCTGCTTGTCAGGCTTAGAAGAATGCCAGGCACATTATGTCCATGATCTGTGTGTGTTTTATACAGAATTATACAGATATAATTTTACTGTTATTTTTTACTATCAGGAACCACTGTCCCAAAGCCTGCTTTTGATTTTCCTACTCTCTTCCTTGCTTGTTCCCTCCTGCTTCCCACTCTCTGCCTTGGAGTTGCCTCTCCCTCCGCATTCCCTTCTTGTTGGCATCATAAAATACGCCCTAAATCAGTAGAGGGTAGGGACAGAGGATGGCAGGGGGCGGGGGAGAATCAAAGCTTGGGGTTCAGCAACCAGCCTGGTAGAGGGGGAAGCGCAGTGAGGCTGGAGGCTCGAGACCTGGTGGCTGGCAGGGCCCTGGGGACCCTGTCTTGACGTGGAGTCAGGAGTCCGGAGCAGAGTCCAGCTACTGGGACAAGTGGGCTAGTGAGAGTCAAGTGGAGTCCAGCCCCGGCCTAGGGAGCCAGGGCTCAGGCAGGCTGGGGCCCAGCAGGCATGGACGAGCCAGGGGGCCTGGTGCACCGCAGCAGAGCAGGTACTGGCGTGTCTGGGTCCCCAGATCCTGGGCCCAGGATGCTCAGCCCTGAGTCACCCCCTGGTAAGGATGGGGTCTCTCCACAGTCAGGTTGGGGCAGGATGGGTTGGGGTGTGGGGAACAGCACCACCTGCAGCTGAGCAGGCATGGGGCCGTGGATAATGATACGGAATGATCACGTTACAGACATCACAAATTCCTGGAAGCAGAGTGAAACGACTCCGCTCTGAGGGACCAGTGATCAGTGGTACTGGCAGGCCCATCAAGCCCAGGGAGATTCACGGAGAAAGTCATGCCGGCTCCGTCTGCCAGCAACGAAGGCACTTTGGAGGATGAGCAAAGCTCACCCCCACTGGGCGCATGGTGGGCAGCCAGGGAAGGCTGGCGTGAGGGGACGGGCTCCAGAAACAAGCCTGCCATCAGAGGGGAAAATATTGAGAAATGTATGTTGACTCAAATTCTACACTGGATCAGAGTGAAACACACATCCTTAGCCATAAAGGCAGGATTAAGACAACAGAGCATTATTTGCAAACACTCAGCAACCATCGGCACAGACATAAACATGTGCCGAAGATGCAAATCTGAGCGATGAATGCCTCGTTCTCCTGCTACTGAAACACAGTTCTTACGTCCTGCCTGGATTCATTCATGCCTGGGTCTTCGTTCTTATTCGGTTCCTCTCCATTTAACAGACTCTGTAAGGGATGGGCCCAAGACTCGTATGTAAGCAACCGATGTTCTGCCACTCCAGGGAGCCAGGGCCCCAGGGGCTGCTGGGAAGGGCTCAGAGACCCTCTTGAACAGGCCAGGAGCCAGGAGCACTGGCATCACCAGGATCCTAACTGGGAGATGCAGAATCTTGCCCTTCTCCGCCCCCCAGACCTGCAGACACTGAACAGGCACTTCCCCCAAACCCCAGGCGACTTCATGCACGTGAAAGTTTGTGAAGCACCCATCTGAACCACTGCGTGTCAGTCTTTGAAAACCTTGGGGCCCCTTGGGATCCACATAAAATGATCACTTCCTTCTTTAATGGGCTTTAAAATTTCAAAATAAAGTGAATACAAGCAAATCAAAGGAATGGTTATTGAAGATGCTTTTTAAACTGCATGTATACCTCCCCTCCGTCTCCTTTCTAGAATATCAGATGCAACACCACTGCCCCCACTCTAAGGGCCTGGGTTGGGGAGAGGCATGTCCCCAGGTGGGGCATCACTGATCTACAGAGCAATGGCCCCCAATGTACAGGTGAGGCATCTGTGGCCCAGAGAGAGGCAGCCCTAGAAGCCTCAGCTTCTGCACTGATTCTTGCAGAAGCTGGAAGTTCAGTGCCCCTTGAGGCAGGGAACCCCACTTCTAGATAGATACCAGTGTTCCAAGTGACCTGAAGTTTGCTCCCCCCGTCCCTTGCATGTCACAGCCTGAGTGCCACCATCTGGTGTCAGCTTTTGATTCCTTTCCCCAGGCCTTTGACAAGAGCCGTCATTTCCCTAAGAGCTTCTTCCTCCAAGTAAACACCTTGGAGTCCTTCAGCTTCCATCTTGCAATATAAACGACATCCCTCTTCATCTTTGGTCATTCTCCTTCGGACCTCCTTTGGTTTGTCACTACCCCTCTGTGGGTATGCATGGAGAGTAATAGAATCGTTTCCTTTTCTTCTACATTGAACTTTGTATTAATTGAAAATGCATTCTTACTATAAAAATAACACCACTACGTTACCAAAAAAATTAAAGATTACAAAATAATCTATAATCAAGCATCCTAATACCTATATTATTAGCATGCTGTTGTGTTTCCCTCCAATCATTCTCACCTGTGTATATGTTCTTACACAGTGATATATATATAATGCACAAGCAA
The DNA here is from genome assembly GCF_011762595.2 of Tursiops truncatus. NCBI lineage: Eukaryota > Metazoa > Chordata > Mammalia > Artiodactyla > Delphinidae > Tursiops > Tursiops truncatus. The sequence continues at coordinate 156,911,969 of NC_047034.1, read as the reverse complement.
GTCTAGAGCGGGCTTCGCTTTTTGAACTCCAACTTCTTTTTATGCTGCAACAATCGTGATCACCATCCTTAGCGTCCCCTCCCAGTGTGTAAAGGAGAAGTAAACTCAGTCTCCCAGCCTGGGCTGGCCAGTTCAGAAGAAAAGAACAGTTTCTCTCACTGATGCTCTCCAAAGGCAGCTCCCACCTCACTCTTCATACTGTGTCCAATGGGGACCAAGTCTCCTCAGGGTTTCATGAATGGTGCCCCCTCTTCTACCCTGTACTGGTGTCACCTATTTGGGGGGGGGGACTTAAATACACAGCGTATTCATTAATTCATTTGTCCACTGGACAGATATCTGTTGAGCCCCTCCATACACAAATAATGCACCAGGGTCTATTTTGCAATGGTGAGCAAGACGGCTCTGGTCTCCTGAGCTCACAGAGCTTCCGTGGTGGTACTTCAAAGAGGCAACAGAGCACAGGAAGGGGAAGGGTCTGACATTCAGTGACAGCCCATTACAGGCCAGGGCCTAGATATGCATGCGTCAGCTCATCTGTTCTGGTCAACAACTCTCCCGTTTTGCAGATGAGGAAGAAGAAAAGGTACTTACCCAAGGTCACAGGCTAGATTCAAACCCAGGGACCGTCTGACTTCAAAACCCCTTCTGAGTTCCCTAAATTCACACTGAGATGATGAGAGACTGTCTTTCTCTCCCGACCCTTCATGGGCTCCCGCAATCTCAAAAGGCCATTATGAGCCACTCCCAAATATGTGCTTCAATTATTTCACAAAAGAAAGACAAAAATAACAGAATATTGCCTGATCTCGGGGGCGTGATTACATTTGGAGAAAGGAGGGGAAAGGGAACTTTTCTACAGAAGCACATCAGCCAGGAGCACGATTTAGACAAAAATGCAATTTAGAGACCTTATTTTTTATCCAACTGGCTAGCAAACATTTGTGCAATTTAAACCTTTTCAGAATCCACTTTGACAACCAAGTATCCAGGGGTCGACTCAGTCTGCTTCTTATTGCCACCAGACTGAAAACTCTACTTCCCCCTTCATAATTACTCCAGGCAATCAGCACCAACTGATCAATCAAACAAAGAAAATTGCAGGTTTGAAGCTTTAATTAAATCTATCTGGCACTATCTAATTAAAGAAAATCTTTACACTTCTACATACTCCAAAGTAGAAGGAACCCGCTCCTTTGGGGTTCTACAAATAATTCGTCATGTCGAGGTCTTCACCCAGCTTATGCTGGAGAGAGAAGCACAGCAGAGAGAAGACAGTCATTCCATTCTTCTGTCCTTTTTACCCCAGTGCAGGTAAATTCTAATATTGGTGCGGGGCAGGGAGCTGTGGAAGAGGAATCACATCTCTGGTGGTTTCCCTCTCTTCCATCGAGGCCCTTGAGGATGGATGGCTCTGTGCTCAGGCTGCCTTTCTCCCATTCCCCATTGCGTCGCGGTCTAGATGGCTGGAGGACACCCACAAAGAGCAGGGATAAAAAAAGCTGAGAACTCGGCCACTTCTTGTTAACATGGCACTTATTTGCCATTCGGAACCTCAGCTTTCTCCTCCGCAAAATGGGGCCAGAAAAGACACTTTGGTGATTGTTGAGCGAAGTAAATAACACAATGTGTCTGGGAAGCTTAAACAACCAGCGTTGGGAGAAGCAATACTAGGCACCCAAAGGTGGATGATTCCAAACCTGCCTTGGTTTGCAAGAACGCCTCTGGTCTTCATTCCTCTACCTACTAAGGGCCTTGACAGCCTTCCGGCTTTCTGCATTTATCTGTGGACAGGGATGTATTCCTGTTATGATTGAAATACAGTTGGACTCTCGGAGCCAGAATCTGTCACCTTTCCCCTTTGCTGTGTAGGGGTTACATAAGCCTAAGATCCACCTTGTCTGTGATGTGTGGCTGCAGGACTTTGAAGAAGAGAGGAGTTGAGTGTGCCTCTGCCGATTGGCCAGGGGATCACAGAGCCCCCAGATCACTCACTGAGAGCCCTTTGGGATGAAATAATCAAATTGGAAAGGTGGAGCCAAAGGTATACACTTCCTTCCTTGATAAGGCTGCTTGATAAGACCACCACTGCTTAAGGGATGAGTGGCCATGGTCATGGGGAAGACCAAATCAGGAGGGGACAGGGAAGACCTTCCAAGTCGCAGAGGAGCCTGCTGATGTAAACCTTTGGGTGCGATCGAAGACACTGCCCTGCCAGCCTCCATGATGCTCAAGGGCAATGTGAGGTGCTATGACGTCACCAGCCAGACCAGTCTACACCGTCTTCACTGCCTTCATCACATTACCCTGGGAGCCTGAGTCAGTGCAGCTCTGGGAGACAGATACCATAATGTGTGCCTGGGTGTCTATCATGTCATCTGAAGCTACCAATGAATCTATGTTTCCACTCCCTTAAATCTCCATAATAAAGCCTGCTGGGCCCTGAGAAAGGAAACACAGGTAAGGCACACAACCCAACACAACAGGTGTCATAAAGCCAGCTGAAGATAGGTGGAGACACCAAACTCACCTTGTTTCAGGTTCTTTACTCCAAAGTCACCTTCTTAGTGACAGTCTCCTTGGCCATCCTATTGAAATCTCACCCCTTGCACTTCATTCTTTCCCTGATGTGTATTTTCTTCATAGTGCTTATCTAAGTAACTTTCCAGATGAGTGGCAACTGTAAGGCTAAAGGCAAAAACAACTGCACATGATCACTGTACCCTAGTTGAAAAGTTATTTTCCAAGGGGTACGGGTTAACAATTCTGATACCACTCTACATCCTGGAATTGAACAGTTCAGTCAATGGATGGCAGATGGTGGGAGCCAGGTGTCTCACTGTTGGAGTGGGCGTTTCCAGCTAAGTACGGGGAGGAGGCTAGAATGATCCATGTGGTACTGGATTAGAGTTGGAGACTTCAATATGAACTCGTGTTTAGCTGAACACAGATACACATACAAATATTTATAGATATGTGTATACACATGAGTTAGTATACATACACATATTTCCTTGCTCTGTCAGCTGAGAGGGCCTAGAAGCAATGATACCTCAATAGTAATGAGCACACCCAGGGCCAGATCTTGGTTTCTAACACCATTTCCCAATTAAAGGATGCAAAGCTCACTTCTCCAAAGAGCTCTGGTGAAACAATAACAGTCACAACAATAACATCAATGACAGAAGCTCACAGTGACGGGGAACTGTCAAAGGAAACAGGAGAAGCCAACCAAAAGAGTCCCCAGTGGCCAACTGAGCAACAAAATAAACAAACTAGTATTGAATTTTAACCCAAAGTATAAAATAAATATCCATGAATCCATTGATATAAATAAACTAATAAGCAGAGGTAAATAGATCTCTCCTACAGAAGAATTCCAAATAATTTACGTAGCTACTCTGCCCTCAAGATGAAGCACGACTCCCTACTCTGTAGGTGTGAGCTACACATAGGGACTTCCTTCCAAAGAGGACAGTATGGAGCGGGCAGTAACTTTACAGCGGAGAAGCCTGACGTACCTGAACTCAATCAGGTGCTCAAAGCCAACATCAGCAGAGACAAGTCATGGTGATGGTATGTAACCTTGAGATGATGTGACGAACATGTGACCTTCCTTCAAAAACATGACTCCAGTCTAATCATGAGAAGAACATCAGACAAATCCCAACTGAAGGACATTCAACACAACACCTGACCAGTACTCCTCAAAACTGTCAATCATCAAAAACAAGGGAAGCCTGCAAAACTGTCACAGCCAAAAGAGTCTAAGGAGGCAGAAGGACTAAACGTTATGTGGTTTCCTGGATGCGATCCTAGAACAGAACAAGAACGTTAGGTAAAAACTAATAACTGACTAATGAGGAAATCTGGATAAAATATGGACTTTAGTTAATAATAATAAATAAATATTCGTTCATTAATTGTGACAAAAGTACCATACAAATGTAAGATGTTAAGAATAGGGGAATCTCGGTGAGGGGTATTATATAGGAATTCTCTCACATCTTCATAACTTTTCTATAAATATCAAACTAGTTCTATTTATTTATTTATTTATTTATTTTTGGTATGCAGGCCTCTCACTGTTGTGGCCTCTCCCGTTGCGGAGCACAGGCTCCGGATGCACAGGCTCAGCAGCCATGGCTCACGGACCCAGCCGCTCCGCGGCACGTGGGATCTTCCCGGACCAGGGCACGAACCCGCGTCCCCTGCATCGGCAGGTAGACTCTCAACCACTGCGCCACCAGGGAAGCCCTCTAGTTCTATTTATTTTAAAAGATTATTCTTTAAAAAAGTGAAAAAAGAGAAGATCCTTCTTGCTCTGGTATGAAGGACAGACTGAAGGTGACAAAGGCAAGAGCAGGGAAACCAAGAAGAAGGCTGCTGTGATAATCAAGGCAAAAGATGATGGTAGCCTGGACCACAGTGGTGGCAGTGGAGGGAGTTGGAAGGGATGAGCTTTGGAGAGGAAGCAATGACAAGATGACTAACATTTACCCGGTGCTTACTGTGTGTCCAACATCTTCTACACACTTTATGCCTTGTAGGGTAGTTGAATCTTCACAACTTCCCTACAGGGTAGGTACTCCTCTAATCCCAAGTTCGTTGACAGAGAAACTGAGACTCAGAGACAAGTGACTTCCTCAGCATCACACAGCAAGTAGGAAGCAGAGGCAGGCTGACTCCAAAGCCCCTCTCTTAACCACCACCCCACACGTGTGCTCAGCCGGGGCAGCAGGAGACGTGAGACAGAGAAGGATCACAACCAGAACCACATTTTGTTGCCAAGGAGAATCCACCAAAAGTCAGGAGCACACACACACAAAAAAACGTTGCTTTAAAAAATATTGTACTTTATGGGTCAACCGCCTAATTTTTAGGCACCAGGGCCAGACTGTCCAGGAGCTTCACCTCCCCAAAAGCAAAGAAAAACAAGCGCCAAGTCTGGAAAGCTAATGGACTCTGCTATCTAGAATCCTCACCTACATCTAGGTCCTAAATGCCAAGACTCGGAGTTTGCAATAACCAAGGAAGCACTGGCTACAATGATAGACAAACCCTGGACTCTCAAAGGTCCAAGTGTGTACACAAGTTCAGGTCTCACTTATGTAAGATCCAGGCCATCTGCAGCAGTCGGGGGAGGGGGTGGCTTCTACTTCATATGGCCAACCAGGCATCCAGGCTTCTTATATCTCCTGTTTCCAGGGAAAGAGATGGAGCAGTTGCAAGAGAGCTTTTCTGGGCCATGCCTGGAAGGGGTGCACATGACTTCATTCACTTTATACTGACCACTAAGTCACGCGGCTCCACCTCGATGCAAAGGAGGCTGAGAAATATTGACCCAGGCTGGGCAGCTGCCTCCCACAGACAACGCTGCCCTGCGGAAGAGAAGCGAGAATGATGGTGGACAGTTAGCCTTCTCTGACACACTGCTTGACGGGCCACTGGGAGATAAACCCTTACGCGGAAGACAAATGGGGAAATTGTTGAAAAAGCCAAGAGCGGTTCCTGAATATGGCAGAAATAGTCCAAGAAGATGAGGAGTATGTGATAGCCCTTCTACATACACCTCCAGCAACACTTAATCACACAATTTCAGAGCCGGAAGAAGCTTTGGAGTTCTCCTAGATGTAAGTCCTCAATTTATAAATCAGGAAAATTCAGCTGGCCCTGAGAAGGGATGGGACTTGGTGACAGTCACAAGTACACCAGTGGCCACACTGGGCCAGAACCCAGGTCTCCCCGCCCCAGTCCTGTTTCCTGGCACCACATCTGGTGGCAGCTCAGACCCACCCAAGGAAGCAGTAACTTGGCTCTCTGTTCACTTAAAAGCTGAGGATTGGTTTTCTTTTATATTTACTTCAACTCTAAGGGAACGAGGAGCTCAGTACTTGGGAGGTGTTTATTCGGGTACCATTTCTGCTGACAAATGGAGTAAATGCTAAAATTACAGGTTCCATACGTGCCTCTACCCTGAGGACAACATCCCTGGGTTACCAGGGTCCCTTGAACCTTGATTTCTGCTGCCCCAAAGGTTCAGGGAATGAGTTGAGGATAAAGAAGGGGATACACTCCTATCTCAGCAACACACCTGTCGGCCACCACTTGCAAGAAAGGGGCACATGAGAGTCAAGGGGAAGCCAACTCCATTCTGGGGTAACGTCGCATCTTTGACAACACCGGGTGACACGGTGGGCAGGACCGATCATGGGGAGGGATGTAGGCAACACAGCCTCTTGGCGCAAGACTCGGGCTCCGTGGGGCCTTACATTTTGGCCGCTATTACATGGCAGACTTGGCAAATGAGCAATGTGAGGCTTTGCCACAAAAATTCACTTTGACCTTGAACCACAGGGTCCTACTGTGAAGGGAGAGGTTGCTCAGGACCCCGACACTGCTGCCCACCTGGCTTTGTATATCACCGGCTGCCAACCCCTGCCCCACCACGTCTGCCCAAACCCACCCTTTGGCATTAGATGATGGGGCACATGGCCACCCGTGGGTCACCGCAGTTGGCTTCCCGGGCCCCAAGCTGGGCAGACCCTGCTCCCTCCCTTCTGCAGCCCCCTTCAGACCTAGTGTGGTTGGGCCGACCTGTGTGAAAATGGGCATTTGAATACAGCTCGCCCAAAACGCGCAGCCTCTTGGAGTCTCAGTATTTTCTCACGATAAAGATGGAGGTGATAATTCTTATGTCTGGGAAAACTGTGAAGACTGAATGAGATGTGGGACATCAAACTCTTGGCACACAACAGGTAAATATTTATTCCAACCCCCTAACCCTCCCCTATGTCCATTTAAGTCATCAGAACTCATCATTCAGGGGATAAACAGAATGGTTCCCCCAAATGTCCTACAGTGTTTCTGGGCCCAGTATTGTCCCCAGATGCTCTGGGCCCATAGTAAGGGTCAGTGATCTCACTGGGGACCTATGCAGGTCTCCCAAAGCTTGCCTGGGGAAAGGTCATGAACAAAACCGACTACGGCCACCCAGAAAGACAGGCTGCTGCCCTGTCCCTGCAGCCCCGTCCAGCTACATCCGCAGGCCTTGGCCTCTGCACACTTCAGCTGACTCCTTATTAATCAGAGATCAATTTCCCGATTACATATGAAGCTCCTACCAACAGGTTTGCCTCCAGATGGCAAATGTGCCTGCATTTAGGATGAATCAAACGTATTTACTTTTCAGATGTTAGGGGTTTAATAAAATCCATAATGCCTTTGGCCTCAAGCCCTCTTCCTATTAATTATTAAACCCTTGTGTGTTTCGAGGGTAATTGAATCCATGTTTCTAATTAGTTTACACTTAATTCATCAGAACAATTTTTAAAGGGCTGATGGATGTCCCAATAAGCCTCATGGGCAGTTTAATGAATCTTTATTTAGGAAGAAATTGGACGCACACCAAACTGTTAGTTACCTCCAGGGAGCGGGATTGGAACAAGGGCCTGGGAAGGAGGCACTTGTGTTTTTTCACTCTATACATTGCTGCACTGCTTGACTTTTTAAAAAAATGCAGAGTTCCCATTACTTTCACCATTTTAAAGAAACAACTGGAAAAGGAAAATGGCATGAATTTTTTTAAAGGGAAATGGAGTGGATGCAAATGAGTCCCAAGCATTCCGAAGGCATTTCGGAGTGGAGAAGGAAGCCTGGTTTCTGGCTCTAGGAGACCCACGGTCTTCTCCTCCACGAGTCACTTAGTATCTAAGAGACCTCAGCCGCTTACTCAACCTCTGCAAAGAAAATTAATCCTACCCATCTCATGGGGCTGTTATTGAATTATTACATAACACGTGTTACTGCCTGTTTAGGACCTTTTGGTGTGTCCCCACTTCCCTTAAGATACGTGCGAGCTCCCCAGCATGGCATACAGGGCCCCTGGTGATCCGGCATGGACGGCCCCACCTCCCCACAGCACTCCACCACCAGTGAGCCCTCTGCACCTCGCCTTTCTCTCTCTTTTGCCCTGACCTGCACACACACTATTCTCCTGCCTTGAAACGCTCTCCCAGCCCCTCCTTCCACGCCCTATCAGGGATCCCTTCCTCCAGAGAGCATTCATTCATTCATTCCATAAATATTTTGTTGAGCGCCTCCTATGGGCCAGGCCCTGGAGATGCAGTGGAGAATAAAACAGTCAAGGAGCCTACAGTCTCGTGAGGGAGATGGGTAGAAATCCAAGAATCACACACACGCACACGTACAGCCACGAAGGACAGATGCACAGTAATCTCAGGGGTATCACAGGAGGGTGTGACCAGGTTGAGAAGTAGGGGTGTCTCAGAGGTTTCCCCGGGTGAGAAAGTGCAAGTGAGTTGACATATAAAAAATGAGGGAGCGGTAACTAAGCAAAGTGGCAGATGGAGGGACAGCATCCCAGGCCCATAGATCCACATCTACAAATATCTCCCCAAGAATAGGTCAGGTTCCTCAGTCATGCCTCCTGGACTACCTTCACCTGCTTACTTATGTCTCCCTAAAAAGATTGTAAGTTCCTTGAAAGCAGAGGCTGTCTTGTTAACTGCTGTATCCCCAACACCAGGCATTCAATAAACGTTGAATACATGACAATGAGTGAATGAATGAATGAATGAATGAATATGTCTAGTATGGTGGCTGGCCCACAAGAGGTGCTTGGTGTCATCATTTCTTTTTCCTTTCCACTATCCTCCCTCTGTTTCAATCATAAACAGGAATGCTCCCTCATCCCCATCGGTCCCTCCAGCCACCGCCTGACCACAACAGCACATTCTCAAGGTGCTCTGGGGAGAGGATCCTCCAAGGACAATCCTATTGATGTGTAAGGCACACTTTTTAAGGAATCCAACAAGCAGGTCCTTTAGGGGCCTCTGCTGCAATACAAAATCATAAGAAAACAGTAGAGTCTTTAGGCAGCCAATCTGCTGATGGGTGGGGCTGTGTCCCCACCCAGGTGGTTGTTCGGCCTGAGGCCTCTAGGGCCAGCACCTGCGCCTGGAGGCTGTTGGGTGGGGTCAGGTTTGGGTGCTCAAGGGCCAAGATATCAGTCACCAGGAGTGTTGGCACAGCTGAATATTCCCCAATATGGCCACCGCCGGCATCTGTGTTCTCCCTCACCCCACCCTGAGGTGAGGCACAGCTGCAGCCGCTGCCTCCCCAGGAGACCGTCCGTGTGGATGAAAGGCTCTTGGTGCTGCAACCAGGAGTCAGTGCTGTGCCTCTGAGGTGGGAGAGCCAACTTCAGGACACTGATCCACAAGAGACCTCCCAGATCCACGAAATATCAAATGGCGAAAATCTCCCAGAGATCTCCATCTCAACACCAGCACCCAGCTTCACTCAACGACCAACAAGCTACAGTGCTGGACACCCTATGCCAAACAGCTAGCAAGACAGGAACCCAACCCCACCCATTAGCAGAGAGGCTGCCTAAAATCATAATAAGGCCACAGACACCCCAAAACACACCACCAGACGTGAACATGCCCACTAGAGAGACAAGATCCAGCCTCATCCACCACAACACAGGCACTAGTCCCCTCCACCAGGAAGCCTACACAACCCACTGAACCAACCTTAGCCACTGGAGACAGACATCAAAAACAGCGGGAACTACGAACCTGCAGCCTGCAAAAAGGAGACCCCAAACACAGTAAGATAAACAAAATGAGAAGACAGAAAAACACACAGCAGATGAAGGAGCAAGATAAAAACCCACCAGACCTAACAAATGAAGAGGAAATAGGCAGTCTACTTGAAAAAGACTTCAGAATAATGATAGTAAAGATGATCCAAAATCTTGGAAATAGAATGGACAAAATGCAAGAAACATTTAACAAGGACCTAGAAGAACTAAAGATGAAACAAACAATGATGAACAACACAATAAATGAAATTAAAAATACTCTAGATGGGATCAATAGCAGAATAACTGAGGCAGAAGAACAGATAAGTGACCTGGAAGATACAATAGTGGAAATAACTACTGCAGAGCAGAATAAAGAAAAAAGAACGAAAAGAACTGAGGACAGTCTCAGAGACCTCTGGGACAACATTAAATGCACCAACATTCGAATTATAGGGGTTCCAGAAAGAGAAGAGAAAAAGAAAGGGACTGAAAAGATATTTGAAGAGATTATAGTTGAAAACTTCCCTAATATGGGAAAGGAAATAGTTAATCAAGTCCAGGAAGCACAGAGAGTCCCATACAGGATAAATCCAAGGAGAAATACGCCAAGACACATATTAATAAAACTGTCAAAAATTAAATACAAAGAAAACATATTAAAAGCAGCAAGGGAAAAACAACAAATAACACACAAGGGAATCCCCATAAGGTTAACAGCTGATCTCTCAGCAGAAACTCTGCAAGCCAGAAGGGACTGGCAGGACATATTTAAAGTGATGAAGGAGAAAAACCTGCAACCAAGATTACTCTACCCAGCAAAGATCTCATTCAGATTTGATGGAGAAATTAAAACCTTTACAGACAAGCAAAAGCTGAGAGAGTTCAGCACCACCAAACCAGCTTTACAACAACTGCTAAAGGAACTTCTCTAGGCAAAAAGCACAAGAGAAGGAAAAGACCTACAATAACGAACCCAAAACAATTAAGAAAATGGGAATAGAAACATACATATCGATAATTCCCTTAAATGTAAATGGACTAAATGCTCCCACCAAAAGACACAGATTGGCTGAATGGATACAAAAACAAGACCCATATATTTGCTGTCTACAAGAGACCCACTTCAGACCTAGAGACACATACAGACTGAAAGTAAGGGGATGGAAAAAGATATTTCATGCAAATGGAAACCAAAAGAAAGCTGGAGTAGCAATTCCCATATCAAACAAAATAGAATTTAAAATAAAGACTATTAGAAGAGACAAAGAAGGACACTACATAATGATCAAGGGATCGATCCAAGAAGAAGATATAACAATTGTAAATATTTATGCACCCAACATAGGAGCACCTCAATACATAAGGCAAATACTAACAGCCATAAAAGGGGAAATCGACAGTAACACATTCATAGTAGGGGACTTTAACACCCCACTTTCACCAACGGACAGATCATCCAAAATGATAATAAATAAGGAAACACAAGCTTTAAATGATACATTAAACAAGATGGACTTAATTGATATTTATAGGACATTCCATCCAAAAACAACAGAATACACATTTTTCACAAGTGGTCATGGAACATTATCCAGGATAGATCATATCGCAGGTCACAAGTCAAGACTTGGTAAATTTAAGAAAATTGAAATTGTTTCAAGTATCTTTTCCGACCACAATGCTATGAGACTATATATCAATTACAGGAAAAGATCTGTAAAAAATACAAACACATGGAGACTAAACAATACAGTACTTAATAACGAAGTGATCACTGAAGAAATCAAAGAGGAAATAAAAAAATACCTAGAAACAAATGACAATGGAGACACGATGACCAACAATCTATGGGATGCAGCAAAAGCAGTTCTAAGAGGGAAGTTTATAGCAATACAATCCTACCTTAAGAAACAGGAAACATCGCGAATAAACAACCTAACCTTGCACCTCAAGCAATTAGAGAAAGAAGAACAAAAAAACCCTAAAACTGGCAGAAGGAAAGAAATCATAAAAATCAGAACAGAAATAAATGAAAAAGAAATGAAGGCAACAATAGCAAAGATCATTAAAACTAAAAGCTGGTTCTTTGAGAAGATAAACAAAATGGACATAACCATTAGCCAGACTCATCAAGAAAAAAAGGGAGAAGACTCAAATCAATAGAATTAGAAATGAAAAAGGAGAAGTAACAACTGACACTGCAGAAACACAAAAGATCATGACAGATTACTACAAGCAACTCTATGCCAATAAAATGGACAATCTGGAAAAAATGGACAAATTCTTAGAAATGCACAACCTGCCAAGACTGAATCAGGAAGAAATAGAAAATATGAACAGACCAATCACAAGCACTGAAATTGAAACTGTGATTAAAAATCTTCCAACAAACAAAAGCCAGATGGCTTCACCAGCGAATTCTATCAAACATTTAGAGAAGAGCTAACACCTATCCTTCTCAAACTCTTCCAAAATATAGCAGAGGGAGGAACACTTCCAAACTCATTCTACGAGGCCACCATCACCTTGATACCAAAACCAGACAAGGATGTCACAAAGAAAGAAAACTACAGGCCAATATCACTGATGAACATAGATGCAAAAATCCTCAACAAAATACTAGCAAACAGAATCCAACAGCACATTAAAAGGATCATACACCATGATCAAGTGGGGTTCATCCCAGGAATGCAAGGATTCTTCAATATACGCAAATCAGTTAATGTGATAAACCATCTTAACAAACTGAAGGAGAAAAACCATATGATCATCTCAATAGACGCAGAGAAAGCTTTCGACAAAATTCAACACCCGTTTATGATAAAAACCCTGCAGAAAGTAGGCATACAGGGAACTTTCCTCAACATAATAAAGGCCATATATGACAAACCCACAGCCAACATCGTCCTCAATGGTGAAAAACTGAAACCATTTCCACTAAGACCAGGAACAAGACAAGGTTGCCCACTCTCACCACTCTTATTCAACATAGTTTTGGAAGTTTTACCCACAGCAATCAGAGAAGAAAAGGAAATAAAAAGAATCCAAGTCAGAAAAGAAGTAAAGCTGTCACTGTTTGCAGATGACATGATACTATACATAGAGAATCCTAAAGATGCTACCAGAAAACTACTAGAGCTAATCAATGAATTTGGTAAAGTAGCAGGATACAAAATTAATGCACAGAAATCTCTGGCATTCCTATACACTAATGATGAAAAATCTGAAAGAGAAATCAAGAAAACACTCCTATTTACCATTGCAACAAAAGAATAAAATATCTAGGAATAAACCTACCTAAGGAGACAAAAGACCTGTATGCAGAAAATTATAAGACACTGTTGAAAGAAATTAAAGATGATACAAATAGATGGAGAGATATACCATGCTCTTGGATTGGAAGAATCAACATTGTGAAAATGACTCTACTACCCAAAGCAATCTACAGATTTAATGCAATCCCTATCAAACTACCACTGGCATTTTTCACAGAACTAGAACAAAGAATTTGACAATTTGTATGGAAACACAAAAGACCCCGAATAGCCAAAGCAATCTTGAGAACGAAAAACAGAGCTGGAGGAATCAGGCTCTCAGACTTCAGACTATACTACAAAGCTACAGTAATCAAGACAGTATGGTACTGGCACAAAAACAGAAAGATAGATCAATGCAACAGGATAGAAAGCCCAGAGATAAACCCATGCACATATGGTCACCTTATCTTTGATAAAGGAGGCAGGAATGTACAGTGGAGAAAGGACAGCCTCTTCAATAAGTGGTGCTGGGAAAACTGGACAGGTACATGTGAAAGTATGAGATTAGATCACTCCCTAACACCATACAAAAAAATAAGCTCAAAATGGATTAAAGACCTAAATGTAAGGCCAGAAACTATCAAACTCTTAGAGGAAAACATAGGCAGAACACTCAATGACATAAATCACAGCAAGATCCTTTTTGACCCACCTCCTAGAGAAATGAAACCAAAAATAAACAAATGGGACCTAATGAAACTTTAAAGCTTTTGCACAGCAAAGGAAACCATAAACAAGACCAAAAGACAACCCTCAGAATGGGAGAAAATATTTGCAAATAAAGGATCTGAGAAAGGATTAATCTCCAGAATTTATAAGCAGCTCATGCAGCTCAATAACAAAAGAACAAACAACCCAATCCAAAACTGGGCAGAAGACCTAAATAGACATTTCTCCAAAGAAGATATACAGTCTGCCAACAAACACATGAAAGAATGCTCAACTTCATTAATCATTAGAGAAATGCAAATCAAAACTACGATATCATCTCACACCAGTCAGAATGGCCATCATCAAGAAATCTAGGGCTTCCCTGGTGGTGCAGTGGTTGAGGGTCTGCCTGCCGATGCAGGGGACACAGGTTCGTGCCCCAGTCTGGGGGGATCCCGCATGCCGCAGAGCGGCTGGGCCCGTGAGCCATGGTTGCTGAGCCTGCGCGTCTGGAGCCTGTGCTCCGCAATGGGAGAGGCCACAACTGTGAGAGGCCCGTGTACAGAAAAAAAAAAAAAAAATCTAGAAACAATAAATGCTGGAGAGGGTTTGGAGAAAAGGGAACCCTCTTGCACTGTTGGTGGGAATGTAAATTGATACAGCCACTGTGGAGAACAGTATGGAGGTTCCTTCAAACACTACAAATAGAACTACCATATGACCCAGCAATCCCACTACTGGGCATATACCCTGAGAAAATCATAATTCAAAAAGAGTCATGTACGAAAATGTTCATTGCAGCTCTATTTACAATAGCCCGGAGATGGAAACAACCTAAGAGCCCATCATCGGATGAATGGATAAAGAAGATGTGGCACATATATACAATGGAATATTACTCAGCCATAAAAAGAAACAAAATTGAGCTATTTGTAATGAGGTGGATAGACCTAGAGTCTGTCATACACAGGGAAGTAAGTTAGAAAGAGAAAGACAAATACCGTATGCTAACACATATATATGGAATTTAAGAAAAAAAATGTCATGAAGAACCGAGGGGTAAGACAGGAATAAAGACACAGACCTACTAGAGAATGGACTTGAGGATATGGGGAGGGGGAAGGGTAAGCTGTGACAAAGCGAGAGAGAGGCATGGACATATATACACTACCAAACATAAGGTAGATAGCTAGTGGGAAGCAGCCGCATAGCACAGGGAGATCAGCTCGGTGCTTTGTGACCACTTAGAGGGGTGGGATAGGGAGGGTTATTGGGGGGGAGACGCAAGAGGGAAGAGATATGGGAACATATGTATATGTATAACTGATTCACTTTGTTATAAAGCAGAAACTAAGACACCATTGTAAAGCAATTATACTCCAATAAGGATGTAAAAAAAAAAAAAGAAGACAGAAAATCTGACAAATTTGTAGATTTTTTACAACTTCCAAACAGGTGTCTAATGCCAGTTGAGTGGAATCTGCAACCAGCCCCAAATGACTAAAACTGCATTCCACCTTAGGCTGATGACAGAATGTGTGTTGCCAGCAATGGAGGGAACCACTTGCAGTGTTTCCCATAACTTGAGCCCAAATGTCTCAATTACGGGATGCTTAGCTGTGCTTAACTGGTGCAGTTATCACCAGTGCCCTATAAACCCTCCAGTACACAGTGATGTCGTTTATTAGCAGCATCGCCATAGCTTATGTTTGCTCGTGTTCCATTAGAAAACTTCATCCCACTTTAAAGTGCAATGCAATAGGATGTTTGCCAGCACGGAAAGGCCACCTAATTGTGCAAAAGCAGAGATGTGGGGATTGTTTCAGTAATTCATCCAGGCAGGGCTGACACTGCATTATCTGAGAGGCTCTTTGTTCTTTTCTTGCTAATTTCCAAACTCCTACAGGCTCCCCAGCCTTCAGGACCAGCTCCTACTCCCATCTCCCACCCGGATCCACTACGGGAAGAACCTGATCAGCCTCTATTTGTAAATTTAATTTCAAGCAGCCAGACGCTGCCTTCTGGCACCCTGGGATGTTGCTGCTTATGAATAGCTCTAGATGAAATGTGAGATGCTCTCGAGAAGGTGGCTGTGAACTCCTGGTGGAGAAAGGGAGTTGTTGGGAGATGAATGGCATCTGCATATAGAACAAGCTGTGTGCAGTGTGCCTACTGGTGCCTCTTCTTTAACGATGCCAGATGCAGCTGTCAGTACCTAGCATCACTGAGAGCTCCCCATTCTGCAGAGGAGGAAACTGAAGCTCAGATGGGTTGACTCACTTGTCCAAGGTCACTGACAGAAACAGGATTAGCACACAGGTGTGTCTGACGCTAAAGGCCTTCACTCCTCCTTAATCACCTGCCTCGGGATTTCTCAGCCTCAGCACCATTGGCATTTGTTGCAGCTGTCTTGTGCATGGCAGGACACTTCGCAGCATCCCTGGCCTTGATCCACTAGATGCCAGGGTCCCTCTCCAGTTGTGACAACCAAAAATGTCTCCAGACATTGCCAAATGTCCCCTTGGGGTCAAAATCACCTTCAGTTGAAAACTACTGTTCTACCTCATGTCATATAAATGTATTGGGTGTGTGTGTGTGTGTGTGGGTGTGTGTGGGTGTGTGTGTGTCTTTTTGCTTAACTGTGTTTTCTAATTTTTTTTCTACCAACATACAAGTATTTCTTTTGTTTATATCTCATTACAGTTCAAATCAGTTTGCACACACTATTTAATGTAATCCTTACCAACCAGCCTATGGGGTAGATACTGATACATCCACTTCATGGATGAAGATACTGAGGATAAGAGTCAAAGTGACCTGTCTACACCAAGCAGCTAGCGAGGTGCTGGAACTCACGTCTTGCAGGTGCAAGATGTGTATTTCACTGCATGTCTCAGCCACAGCCAAACGTGGTAGAAGGCTTGACTCCCAGCCTCAAGGAGCTTAGAAGGTAACTAGGAGGGAAGCCTGTTGCTCACAGCACCACCCATGACCTAGCAGCTGGAGAAAGATGAGTGGAAAGACGGCTGAGCACTGGGGTGGGGAGGTGACTCCAGCCTTTTGCTGGAATGCATCCATAAATAAATTGAAAAGGACTGAAGGTAAAGGGAGAAAAGAGAAATGCATTAAAATGCTCAAAGAGCAGAATTACAAAACTTACGCCTGTCAAGTCTGAGACGAAAGCCCCAAGTGATGCAGAGAGAACCCCACTGCAGGCTTCTTGTCAGTCCGGCCCCACTGCTGGGCTACCGTGGGATGAGCAATGCCACCCACAACGAATGACTTCCCCTGAGCCCGGTCTCTTCTTGGATGTCCGTCCTCCACATCTGCATCTCCCAGATCTAAAAAGTCTAATGGGCAGGCCACAGAGGAAGCGTCAAGACAGGCATAAAAGCGCTCCAGAGCAGAAGAGCAGAGGCCAGGGAAGATGCAAATAATGTTTATGGAGCAGCAGGGGATCCGAGGAGGTGGCTCATACACACAACCCTGTGAGGTGGGTCAGTGTCACCTCCATTTAATAGATGAGTCTCAGAGAAGCCAAACTTTGCGGAGGTCATGGCGCAAATAAATGTAGAAGCCAGCTGGGTATAAATCTTGGCCTGTCACCACCGTACCCTCCTGTCTCACGGGAAAACACTGTGAGAGGAGGTGACCTACCTGTTCTGCTAGACGAATGACGAGAAACATCAGTGCACAAAATACCCTGGGATGCCTCGAGAACGCATTTTCCTGGAGACTGGAATTCACGTCAGGCTGACCTAGCTTGTTTTCTGCTTCCAAGCCAGACAGTGTGGGGTCATCCTCCACCCCCTTCCTTTTTTCATACTCGCACTCTACAATCCCTATAAACCCACCCTTAATTCCAAGTACCGCACTGTCCCGTAACATCATACAAACCCACACCATCTTCTCTCTTCATTATTCTAGCTCAGGTTACCTCCGTCTCTAGCCTGGCCTGGCAGACACCAGCCTGGCCCCTACCCTAACGCATTTTCCACGCTGCAGCCAGACCACGCCAAAATTCTCTGCTTAAACACCTTCATTAGAAGGACATCTACCAAACACCTACAGCCAACATCACACTTAATGGTGAAAGACTGAGTATTTTAAGATCAAGAACAAGGTAAGGATGTCCACCCTCACCACTTCTATTCAATATTATATTGAATATTGAGTATAGTCAATATTCTATCCGCTGCAATTAAGCATAAATAAATAAATGGCATCAAGATTGAAAAAGGGGCTTCCCGGGTGGCGCAGTGGTTGAGAGTCCACCTGCTGATGCAGAGGACGCGAGTTCGCGCCCCGGTCCGGGAGGATCCCACATGCCGCGGAGCGGCTGGGGCCGTGAGCCATGGCCACTGAGCCTGCGCGTCCGGAGCCTGTGCTCCGCAACGGGGGAGACCACAACAGTGAAGACCACAACGGTGAGAGGCCCGCGTACCACAAAAAAAAAAAAAAAAAAGATTGAAAAAGAACAAAAACTTTTTTTATTCCCAGCTATTTTCAAAAAACTATCAGAACTATTAATAAGAAGCTCAGCCAGGTCATGGGATACAAGATCAATATACAAATATCAATTGTATTTCTACATATTAGCAGTGAATCATCCAAAAGTAAAATATAATGAAAAATAATTCTATTCATGACAGCAAATCAAAAAAGAACAAAAATCTTAAGAGAGATTTCCAGTTCAAGACGGAGAGCCAAGGCAACATGTTATACTCTCCTTCAACCTGACCTCCCAAGTTGTCATGGAAATAGTCTGAGGTATATAAAAAGAGAGACTATATATATCCATGTGGGAAACTAGGAAAAAGAGACAGACACCTACATGCTACAAACACTAAGGAATTTCTACAAAGATGCAGTGCTGGTGAGACCTGACTAAGAAAAAGGTTCACTAGACAGGATGCTGACAGAGAAATATAGCTGAAAATGTGTTCTCAAGAAGTAACTTTAACCACTAGCGGAATAAAAATCAGAGACGAGGCAAAGAACACTTGTGCTTAAAGATGGAGCAACGGAAATCATAGTAAGGAAGCTTCTTAAAAACAGAAAGTATTAAATATTATACAAGAACAAATACATCAGTTATCACCAAAAATTGTGAGTGAATTAAACCTTTCTGTTAAAGAGTAAAAACTCTCATGAAAGATTTAAAAACAAAACTCTAAAAGATACATAGAAAACAATGACATAGAAATATTAAAATAGAGAAATTAGCAAAGATAGGTGATAAATGCAAACCCAAAAGATAATAAAACTAGTATCAAAGTAGAATTTAAGGCAAAAAAGGGGGATAAATATAACTTCTACATTGGAAGAATTATAATTCACTCTGAAGATCTGATGTTTACAAATACTGACATACTGAAGAAATAACATCAACATATGTAAAGTAAAAACTTAGAAGTAAAGGGAGAAAATGATAAAAATAATAGTGAAAATGTGAAAACAGTAAGTTGCTTATCCTTGACAAAAATCACTTAGACAATAAACAAGAAATGAGAAAAATTAAACAATACTAATAACATGAATTTGTTCACCCTTCCACCACAGAATACGTGTTCTTTTCAAATACTCAGAACGTTTACCAAAAATGATCTCATACTGAGAAAAAAAGGCAACAACTTCTCCAAAATAGAAATCATAATCTGAACATAATGCAATACAACTAGATAATAACTTCTTAAGTATAAAAAAATACTACTTGGAAATTTTGAGGGAAAAAACCCTAGAGTCAAGGAAGGAACAAAACTGCAGTTAGAATTATTTATTCTAAAAATAATGACTATCATCAAAACGTATGCAATATGGTCAAGGTTGTACTTAGGGGAAAATGCCTCAATGATTTTAATATCCAACAAGAGGTAATGAAACTAATTCAGTTCATGAAAACAGCAAAAGAACACCACCAGCCCAAGGTAAGTGGGAGGGAAGAATGAATAAAGATAAAAGCAGAAGTCAACAAGTCAGGTAATAGGAAAGGGATAAAACTGATAGCCCTAGAGTTGGGACTCTTAAAAGACCAATAAAAGAGGCAAACTTCTGGCAAGACTAAGTAAGTAAAAAGAAAGAAAATGCAAATACGCGGGAGCAGATACAAGAAAGCGGACGTGATCCCAGATAGTGTGGAGGTAGAAATGCTGTATGGGAAAACCATATAATTCTGAAATGAACCAAAATGAGCACATCAGGCAGATGACAGGCATGAGGAGCCCGAGCAGGGATGACCTTGTGGAGGTGCAAAACCCAGGAGCCTTCTCCTCAAACACAGCTGGTTGGCCAGAGTGGGCTGTGCCCTGGCTGGGAATACATCCAGGGACCCCCTGCCAGGACCACCTCCTTAGGTCCCAGAACCCCCACCCTTCCCGGCCGGAGCCATCCCACCTCTGGGGGTCTTCCACACTTCACTCTCAGAACCAGAGAACTCAAATGGCAGAAGATAGAGCTTTGACCACACGTGCGTGGACCCTGCCTAAAGAGAAAAAAGAGCTGGAAGAACTTCAGGACGCAGAATAGGCCTCCAGTCATCTGCACCCCAACCAGCCGCCCCACTGGCCTGATCTGACTTTCTGTCTTTCAACATCCCTCAAGAGTCTGCGCCGGTGCCCCACCGATGGGGTCGCTGGAGCTCGACATCTGATGGTGACCTCGTCCAGTCTCCTGGTTTTAAGCACTAACCAGTCCTAGTCTCCCAACTTTATATCTCTAGCCCCGATGTCCTTGAACTCTAAACTCACATATTGAAGTCCAGGCCTGCCCCCTTCCCAATGAGCACGTCACGTCCTTGAAGACAGTAGCTTTGTTTTGCTCACTGCTGAGTCCCCAGCACCCAGGCCAGTGTCTGGAACATACTAGGTGCTCACGAAATATTTGTGGAATGAGTAAGTGAAGAGCACTCCAGTCCCTCCACCCAAGTTTCACTGAACACCTACTGTGTGCCAATTCCTGTGCAATGTCAAGGGCAGATGGACAAGCCTGGTCTTGTCGAAGAGGAACCACTAGTCAGGGGAGCCCCAGATGCCCATCCCAGCTGCAGACATGGCAGCTCACCTCTGCACTGCCCTGAGAGGGCAGGGAGCAAGCAAGAAGAGGGCTGGCTCAGTCCCGGGAATGTTGTCTGTGACTCTGATCCAAGAGCATCTTAAACAAAGCCTTGAGGACCCCGGGGTCCCCAGGGCTTGGCTGGTAAGCCATGAACCCTTTGTCTCCCTGGGAGCTCAAAGTGTATCTTGCAGGACCAGGACAAGTCTTGCAATGGAGGCACGGAAAGCCACCAAGTCAACAAAACCTGGACAGCTATGACCCTGGGGCCTTGATCTTTGCCCCCCCAAAGTCTGCTCTTCCTGCAGAGGTGGGAGGAGCCTTCCTCCGTGTCTCCCTCCTTGATGTAAACTCTCTCCTTGGGAGGTAGCTCAGAAGCACGGGAAAGCAGTCTCGTCCTCTCCATTGTTCCCTCTTCTATCGAGTGCGCTGCGGTTTAAAAGGTAGAAACTTCCCTAAATTCTCCATTCTGTACCCACAGCCAAAGCCATGCAAATGCAAGGCAAAATCCAACAAAGTATTGATGGTTTTCAAGTCGGGGATGTAAGACATAGTTGCTACTAGCCTTCAGTTCATATCTGCTGGGTCCAAGGGATATATTTCTGTGTGTGCAAAGAATATACACCCAAAGGTGTGCACACACACACACATATGCATGCGAAATCAGCTGTAACAGAAAGACTTGAATTGCTCTGTGTGTTTTCTCTCTAGTCTTCCCAATGGTCCTACAAAACCTCCTGCCTGCTGGGAACTCCTAAGCAGGAGAAAGGAATTGGGAAACATAAAGAAAGCAGAGGAGTTCAGGGCAGGCCTCATAAAAACAGAGGTCTTTCTTGATGACAATTCACCCTGCCTGGTTCTTCCTCTCAGCAAGCTTGGCTCAGGCCCAGCTGTTGGCCACGGGGAGGAGGGGGTGATACCTGATTCGCAGGTTCTCTGGCTGGGGTGGCCCATCAAACACCGACAGGACGTCAAAGTCCTCCTCCAGGGCGAAGGACTGGAACACAAGCTGGATCCGATGCTGGTCCTCCGCTGTGATGGTCCACGTGCAGTTGGCGTAATTGGGGTAGCCATACGGGAACCCTGGGCTCTCAACGGTGCCATTGGGACCCTGCAGTTGGAACGTGCAGTTCTGGCCTGGGAGAGAGAAAGGGGGCTGTTCAGTACGGCCAGAAGAACTCTGAGAATCTCCCAGAGAGATGGGAGCAGTGTGTTAGAGGCGCATGAACCCCCTCTTCCAAGTGTTTCCTCTGGACCAGCCCACGCTCAGTGCAGAGGGAAGGAAGGTGGGTGACTGACACACTGAGTGCCAGCTTGCTTGTGCCGTGAGCTGTCCAGGTGATAAAATGGGCATCGTTGTACTCAAGCCTTAGAACAACCCTTGAGGTAGGAAACAATGCTGAGTTTGAACTAAAAGGCCAGCAGACCAGGTGGAACTTCCTCTTTACAACGTTAAATGCCAGACTGATGATGTCAAATTTTCTCCATTGTCCACGGCCTCCTGACCCTCCAGGCTCCTCTTCTCAGCCCCAGCCCCCTCCTCCCATCTCCACAGAGAATAAAAGTCATCAGTGGGGATTCCGTTGTCTTCCCAATTCCAAATCCGTCTAGCCCGCCCCACACGGTCTTCCTTCCTCTTGCAGATCAACTAGCCTTCCTGCAATCTAAACATATCCCTTCTATGTGCCCTTTGGATCCCATCTTTGCCTAATCTTCAAGAACCTTATATACGTTTCTCTCTTATGTACGTCCCAAGTGTTCAATCATTTCCTCTCCACTGGAACTTTCCCATTTTAAATGTGTTCAAGACTCTCCTTAAAAACCCAACTGCCCAAAAAAAAAAAAAAAAAACCAACTCCCCATTCCACTTCTCTTCTCCCTCCAGCCTTGTCTCTCCCTTCCCCTTCTCAGCCAAAGTGTTAGAAAACACAACCTGTCTGTCCTTTCTGTCTCTATTTCCTTACTCCCAGCCCGTCAGTTCTGGCTTCTGGTCCTGTCAATCCACCCAAACAGGTCACCGATGGGTCCAGTGGATCTCGTTCAGCCCTCATTTTAACAGACCTCTCAGCTGCCTCTAACACTGTTGCCTCCTTTCTGGAATCACGCCTCCCAGGCCAGAGCATCTCAGACTATACACTGCACATGAGCAGCACCTGGGGACCTGGCTGGCATTTAGATTCCGATGTACAGCACCTGGGAGGGGCCAGAGAGCCTGCTTGTTTACCTGGTGCCCTGCAGATGCAATGATGCTTTGAGCAGCCTGGTCCCCGGCTTCCTCCCATACCGCTCACTCTCCATCCTTCCTCCCATGGCTGTTTCTCTGGCTCCTTTCCAGGCTCAGTGTTGGGGCCTCTCCTCCTCTCTGTCTGGTCTAGAGGACCTCCACTTGTGCACTGATGACTCACAACTTCACAGTCCGGGCCAGATCTCTCTCTGAGCTCCAGACCTGACACCTCCTTTGGGATGTTCAGGCTCGTGATGTCCTCCACCTACCCTTTCCTGACACTTTCCTCTCCTTCACAACCCCATGGACAACCGATCACCCTGTCTCTGTCTCTACTTCCCTCGACCCCACAGCATCTCTCCCCCAGACTGCCATAAAAACTACCTCCTAACTGGTCAACTGTGTTTACCCTGGTCCTTGCCAACACTACAGCTGGGGGTGTCTTTTCAAAACAGAAATCTGATCAGGTGACCTCCCCTTTCCTCCACCGACATCAAACCTCCCATAGCTCATCATTGCTCTTCAGTAAGGAAAAATCACTTGTAGACCTATGAGGGTCTCTGTATGGTTTGGCCCTTAGTGACCTCTTACCCTTGTGTCCACTAGCTTTCCAGCCAAACCCCACCCTTCTAAAGGACTTGAACAGACATTTTTCCAAAGAACATATATAAAAGGCCAACAGGTACATGAAAAGATGCTCAACATCGCTAGTCATTACGGAAATGCCAATTAAAAACACAATGAGATATAACCTCATGCCTGTTAGAATGGCCATCATCAAAACGACAAGAGATAACAAGTGCTGGCAGGGATGTAGAGAAAATGGAACTCTTGTGCACTGTTGGTGGGCTTGTAAATTGGGGCAGCCACTGCTGAAAACAGTATGGAGGATCCTCAAAAAATTAAGAATAGAACTATCACATGATCCAGCAATTCCACTTCTGGGAATATATTCAAATGTAACAAAAACACTAACTCGAAAAGATATCTGCACCTCCACGTTCATAGAAGCATTACTTACAATAAACAAGACATGGAAACAACCTAAGTGTCCATCGATAGACGAATGGATAAATTAGTTGTGAGATACATACACACACACAAATATTATTCAGCCATAAAAAAAAAAGGAAATCTTACCATTTGCAACACCATGAATGGACCTCGAAGGCATTATGCTACGTGAAATAAGTCAGAGAAAAAAAGATAAATACTGTATGATATCACTTACATGTGGAACCTGAACAAACAAACAAAAAAACCCAAAAAACCAAACTCATAGAAAAACAGATCAGACTTGTAGTTATCAGAGGCGGGGGGGTGGGGAAGGGGAATTGGAGGAAGGTGGTCAAAAGGTACAAAATCCCAATTGTAAAATAAATAAGTACTAGTGATGTAACGCACAACATGACGACTATCGCTAACACTGTTGTGTGATATCCAGGTAAGTTGTTTGGAGAGTAGATCCTAAGAGTTCTCATCACAAACAGAACATTTGTTCCTTTCTTTCTTCTTTTCTGTGTATTGTTTTTATATGAGATTATGGTGAGATAATGATTGTTAGCTGAGCCTACTGTGGTAATCATTTCACAATATACCAAAATCAAACCATCATGCTGTATGTCTTAAATTTACACGGTGATATGTGTCACAGATGTATATCTGTCAGAAAAAAACACCCCGCCCTTCTCAGTCCTTTGTACTGGCCACACTCTCACTGCACAGCCACAGGGCCTTTGGGTATGCTGTTCTCTCTTCCAGATGTCTAGTCAACTGTCTCTCCCTGACTAGTTCAAACCCCCTATTATATGCTCTCATGATACCATCACCTCTCCTTGGTAGCACTTATCACAGAAGCAAATGTCCATGCTTCCATGTGATTCATTCATAAGGATCTGTTTTCTTGCCAGGCTGTAAGCTCCATGAGAAGACAGACCATACTTGAGTTTTCCCGTCTTTGAATCCATAGCCCAAGCTCAGTACCAGACGCATGGTAAGTTCTCATTCATTTAATACAGTGCTTGTATTTAGTGAGTGTTTGGCTAGACACTCCTCTGAGAACTTCACATATATTAATTTGTTTAATCCTCACAACAGCCCTAGAAGGTGGATACTATTCATATCACCTCCATTTTACAGATGAAGAACTAAGGCAAAGAGAAATTGAGGAAGGGGTCCAAGCCACCCCGTTACTCAGAGATGGGATTCAAAAGTAAGCAGTCCACTTCAGATCCACCTTAACTATGATGCTGATAAACGGACTCAACACTAATTTTTTTAAAGCCCACTTTAGGGATTAACTGACAAGGACAGTTAATCTCTAAAATGACTTTAATATTGAAAAATCTCTTTTAACAGAAAAGAGGGATAACACAAAGTATCCCATTTAAAGAGGAAAAAAAAAGCTAAGGTCTTATGAATAAATGCTAAATGGGCATTTAATAAACTTAGACATGTAACCCTGATTGAAATAAGCATTTGGAAGTAGGAGAAAGAATATTTCCTTAGCATGATAGAGCAACCATTTTAAAACAATAACTTACATCCTACTTACGGTGAAATGCCTGATTAAGATCAGGAATGAGATAGAAATGCTACTATCACCTCTGAGATTTCATGCTTTATTGGAAGAGCTAATCCATGCGATGCAAGAAAAAGAAAGGAGAAAGGAGCAAGCAGAATTATGGTTTGCAGATGATATATTAATATACCCAGAAAACCCAGGAGAATCAATTAGGAAGCTATTAGAACTAATAAGAAATTTCAGTAAAGTAGCCAAACACAAAATAAGTATACAAAATCAATGACATTTTCCATATGCAAGTGACAGATAAAAATATAAAGAAAAAAGGTCTTATTTATGATAACTACAAAATGCGTATAATAAATGGAAATAAACTTAATAAGAAACAGGCAGTCACTGTATAAAAATAACATTTAGAGAAGGATAAAAAATTTGAATAATTGGAGAGACATATGTAATCTTGAGTGGAAGACAAACTTCTGAAAGGTTAATTTGGAATATTAACCTTTTGAAAAGTTAATTTATAAGCTTAGTGCAATTCTGATCAAAAGCCCAATAACCTGTTTTAAATTTGGTAAAAGCGTGCCTAAGTTTAACTGGAAGAAATAGACAGTCGCAGACAATGGATATTTTTTGAAAAGGTAGAAACTGTAGTATTCTCATTCTACAAGATACTAAACGGAATCACCGAATGATGCTTTGAAAATAGTGTGGAGGTGGCCCAAGGGTGGACAGGCAGAACATGACACAGTATTACAGCAATAGTTTTAAATAGACGTAAAAATTAAAATATATATAAGCATTAAAAATCAGTGAGAAAAGAAAAACATTTTGCAAGGTCAACTAATTAACTGTTTGAGAAAAGAATTAAGTTATCTTGTCAATTCACACCATATACTAAACTAAGTTTTTTAAAAAGTCAAAAAATAGAAGAACATATACACAAATAATTATCTGACTGTGATTTTCTGAATGTAAAAGCTGTGGAAGAGGGCTTCCCTGGTGGCGCAGTGGTTGAGAGTCCGCCTGCTGATGCAGGGGACACGGGTTCGTGCCCCGGTCCGGGAAGATCCCACATGCCACGGAGTGGCTGGGCCCGTGAGCCGTGGCCGCTGAGCCTGCGCTTACGGAGCCTGTGGTCCGCAACAGGAGAGGCCACAACAGTGAGAGGCCCGCGTACCGCAAAAAAAAAAAAAAAAAAAAAAAAAAAAAAAAAAAAAAAGCTGTGGAAGATACTACAAGACTGATAGTTTATACAGAAAGTATGTGTAGGTCAAAAATAGAAACAAAATCAAAAGGCACACAAAAAGGTTAGGTAGAAAAGTATCAATAAAACAGTTAATACAGAAAGAGCTATTAGTAACCAGTAGGAAAACAACAAGCACTATAATTAAAAAGCTGGACAGGGTCTTGAATAAGTTAGTTCCTAAAGGAAGACATAAATGGCTCAGAACCCAGAAAAAATATTCAACTACAGTAATAATGAAATAAAGCTCCTATCTCCACAACTTTTAGAGGAGCCCCCTGGTTCATGTTCCTGAATTTCACCCCACTGGCACTGGCACCAGATCTACTCAGCTCATGTCTCTGAAATCTGTCTGGTGATGTCATTGCACTATGTCATTCACTCACTCATTCATTCATTCCTCTAGGTTAGACCCTGTGATGGGCCTTGGGGCCTGGATCATAGACCCAGACATAAGCAAATACTTCCACATGGCAATACTGTGCTACAGGGCTGCACAGAATGATCCCGGAGTATAGACCCAACAGGGGTCACACCTTGAGGACCACCCTCATTCGTGTCCTGGTCAACCACTGATACCAACATTCACCACCATCCCCAGCACCCCATCTGTTGTGTGCGTCTGCAGTTTCTGATTCAGAACCTGGGTATGAACAGCATCTTGTTCAGGGGGGCTCTAAACAGAGACCCTGGGAACACTTTCCGTGTACAGGGACAAGAAAGGTGATAGAGTAGGAGGCAGGAAGGCAGGCATAACGGTGGGAGGAGAACCAGAGTGCAGCTCCGTACAGAAGAAGGTGACTCAGGGCATTGAGCACCACAGGGAGGCTAAGGTGAGGGTCTGGGATGAGGTCACTCGGTTTGATGTCTAAATGGTCCCTCTGGAGGTAAGGATGCTGAGAGTGGGAGCTCTGTCCTGGTTCCTGTTGCATCCCCAGTGCCGAGAATTCAATAAGTACTTGCAGAATGGATGCATGAACTTCAGCAAAGACAGGTGGCAGGTGACACGGTGGACAGAGGCCAGATTGTAAATAAGTAAAGGCAAGATTGGCTGATGAGAAGGGAGAGGCCATTATATTTTAAACAATAATGTATATATCTTCCTCCTTGCAGAAAATTTGGAAAATATAGGCAAGAATTTTAAAAAGAGGAAACACTACAATCTCGCCTTCCTCTCAGAGGCAACCGATGTTAATATTTTCTTTTTTTTCTAGATTTTTCCATGCATATTTCACATCGTTGAGATAATATTATATATATAATTTTGTGGGCTCTTTTTTCAGTCGATTATTCTTCAATTTTAAGTTGTAAAAGGCAATGTTACTTGTAATATACATGGCTATGCATACATGCAACACAAAGATGTATAAGGACAAACGGGTCGCCAATCTCTCTCCCTTCTACCCACTCCAAAGCTACCAAAGTTAACCGGCAGGTAACTCTCTCCTCTCCAACCTTCTCATCTCTCATGCAAACAAAGACACATTCCGGGAGAATTTTTATTATTTTTTTTTTAAATGAAATCGTAGTTGCACTCACTTCTCTGCAACCTGCTCTCTCATTTAACACTACATTGGGGACACCTTCCAGGTCAGTAGAGCCATATCTAACTGATTTTTTATATAAATGTGTGATATTCCACAGCCTGGATGTATCTCAATGTATTCAACCACTCCCCTGCTGATGGCCGTTCAGGTCATTTCTCGGTTTTCTTTTGCAACAATTCAGTAAACGTGACAACATGAACTCTCCCGCCCCAAGATACTGAACTCACAAACAGCATTTTAAATGGACGTGCCACGTTCTAGTATATGGTTATACTAGAATTTACTCAACCATTCTCCTTCTGTCAAGCATTTAAATTGTTTCTGGATATTTTTTTCTGCTATAAGTAAGACCTGGCCTCTTAGTAAAGTCTGGTGACAGCATGCTGGTCAGTGCGGTGGAAAATGCTTTTCCATGGCCAGAGTCCCAGACCGAGTGTTCACTTAAGTGGTAACTGCATCCAGCTTTGGTTTCTGGGGGGGTGTGCTGTCCATAGGAGGCTGGCTGATCTCTGTGGCAGGCGCTGTTGGAGAGGGTTGGACAGGGCTGGAACCCCGACTCATTTGGAAGTCTCCCGGGAATCAAACGTTGGTTAGTGAATTGAGAAAGTTATAACCCAGTATGGAGGTTCCTTAAAAAACTACAAATAGAACTACCATACGACCCAGCAATCCCACTACTGGGCATATACCCAGAGAAAACCATAATTCAAACAGACACATGCACCCCAATGTTCACTGCAGCACTATTGACAATAGCCAGGTCATGGAAGCAACCTAAATGCCCATCAACAGATGAAGGGATAAAGAAGATGCCCTCAATAATTTTAATTCCTCCCTTGAGGAACTATCTGATGAAATTCTGGGCTCATTTTCCACTGTGGTGTTTATGTTTTCTCACTGAGTTACATATTTACATCTTCTATGCATCACATGTGCGACACATACATTTGTAGTCGTTTTGGCCTTTTAATTTTATGATGACATACAAAGGTATCTAAATTTTATGTTCTTCAATATTCCATGAGTTCTTACTGTTTTTCTTATTAATTTGTGCTAACTCTTTAGAGAATCAGGATTTCACTCTTTTGTCATATTTGCTGAAAAGGTGGTTTTTCACCTGTTGTGTGCTTTTTGTTTCATTTAGTTTTTTCATGTAGAATGAAATGGTTGGTTTTTACAGGCAGCCATCTTTACCTGTCTTTTTCTTGGTAATATTTTTTTTCCTTTACTGACGTTTAGAAAGATTTCTCTCTGGCTTCTCATCCTACTCAACACAGCAGCCGAAGTCCTTGCCACATCTCAGAAGCCCTACTGAACGGACACCTCGCTGCCCCTGACCTTCTCTACTGTCATTCATCCCTTCATACCTGTGATGGGCCATGATACCTAAGCCCATCCCATGCCCACCTTGGGACCCTGCACTTGCTCGACCTCCAGCCCAGAAAGCTCTTCCCCAAGAGCTGTGTGACCCGATCCCTCACTTCCTTCAGCCTGAGTCAAGTAACATCACCTCACAGCCCATGAAATCCAAGCCTCCCTCCTGTCACGCCAGCCCTCCAGGTTCCTGCTTTATTTTTTCCACAGCACTGAGCATCCTCTGACATCTATTTTCTTGTTTATTTTCAGTGCCCCCCTACCCCGATAGAATGCCATCTCCATAAAAGCAGGGGAGCTATTTTGTTTCTACTCTCTCTCCAGCTCCCAGACCTGTACCTGGCACACAGCAGACGCTCCCACAAGAGTTGTTGGTTGAATGAATGATTCATGCATATTCACTGCCTACCCAGCTCTCTGTGCTTGGAATGCTCTCTCTCTAGTTCCCTCACCCAGCTGACTCCAGGCACACTAAGACTCGTTACCTCCTCCAGGGAGCCCTCTTGGAACCCTCGAGATAAATGGCAAGTATTCTTCCTTTGTTTGCTCACCCTTAGCGAATGAATTAGTGAACCAGTGAATATCACTGCTCTCACCAATGGTGACATAATGATATGTTTATGTGGCTTCTCTAGCCGTAGACTCTTTGAGATTTCATTCATAGTTTTATCTCTAGCACCTAGCTCAATACTTGCCCGTAGTAGTCACTCCATAGATATTTTTGGAATGAATGGATGAGTGAAATGAATTAACCTTTTTATAATACCCAGAAGACACCTACCAACCTACCATTTGTGTATGTATGGCGTATTCTGAAGGTGGCTTCGCGAAAAGGTTAAAAGCTTGGGTTTTGGAAACAAAAAGCCTTCGGTTCAAATTTCAGTTTTGCCACTTAATACTTTGTGGGCAATTTATGTAAACTCTTTAAACTCTCATTTCAACATCTTTAAAATTAACAACCACTTCTCGGATGGTTGTACAGATTAATGTGATAATATCTTCTAAATTGCTAAATACTCAGTATAGTACCTATGACACACTATAAGTAATCAATAAACACCAGCTAATCTTTCAGTAAAGGTTTGTACTGTTCTTTATATAGGTCTCAGTCACATCTTGTTAAGGTTATTCCTAGACGTTTTATGCCCTTTTTCTTGCTCTAGTGAATGACATTTTTTCCCATTATTTTTTTTCTAGCTGGTTATTACTGATATACAGAAAACCTATTGATTTTTATATAGTCATCTGGCATCCAACTGGGTCTCTGAACTCTTATTAATTCTAAAGATTTCTCAGTTGATTCCCTTGGGTGTTTTAGGTATACAATCATGTCTACAAATAATGATAATTTTGAGGAGATAACTCTTTTGAGAGGTTTGGCAGGAAAATTCAATCCAATTCTGCAAATACTTATTGACTGATATGGTCAGTTTTGGACAAACTTAGTTGGAGAAGCCTGTGGGACATCCAGACAGAGACGGCCAGAAAGCAATTAGGACCGTAGACTGGAATGCGGGAGTGCAATCTGGGTTGGAGAGATGGATTTGTGGAAACCATGCAATTAATGAGACTGCCCTAAGAGGAAACACAGAGGAGTGTGGTAGATGCCAGGTAAGCCATGCCCACCAGACATCTCACCTGCACACAGGCAGCCCACTGTATATCTCACTTCTACAATGGGACTCTGGCTTATCTCTGTGCCTGTCTTCTGCAGGGGCACCTTGTCTGGACAGGTGGGAGAAGCAGGGGCCAAACAGTATCTTTGGCCTCTGCAGTCACCCTTTAGTTGTGAACCAGAAGCCAGGGTCATAGAGATGCTGGCACTGGGCCTCATCTTAGCCCCTCTCTCCTGCACATTATGCTGGTCACACCAAATAGCTCATCATCTACAAACACCCCACGATCTTTCAGGCTGTACAATGCTTGGCCCATTGCCTGGAATGCCTTTCCCTTACCTTCTCGACCTAGGAAACCTTACTCACTGTTCCAGATTCAGTTCACACAGCACCTCCTCTGAGGAGCCTCCCCTCGTTTCCTGGGCAGTGACTAAGTTTTCTCTCTCTCTTTCTCCCTCTCTCTCTCTGTCACTGCAACAGCCATCCACCAAATTCCATGCCTCTTCCCTCCCAATCTGTCTCTTTCAAAAGAACAAACATACAAACAAAAATTGGCCTGCCATTCTTGCTTAAAAATCATCAATGGCTCCTCTGGGAAAAGCGCACAGTCCTAAACGTGGCACACAAGACGCCCCCTTGAGCCACCCACTGCTTCTCTCCCAGGCTTTGCTTCTTGCCACTCTTTGCCTTAAGTGACACTCCAGCCCAAGCCAGGCTCTCTCTGTTTGGTTCCTTTGATGCTCTGTGCTCTTTTGCTCCCTCTGTCTTCAAACATGCTGTTTCCTCTGATTGAAGCATCCTTTCTTCATCCTCTGATCTTGCCAACTCCTATTCATCTCTTAGGTCTCAACTGAAACTTCAGCACCCCCAGGAGACCTTACTGACCACTGCACTAAGGTGTACTCCCCTCACCCCAACGTACACACAAGCACACACCTCGCTGTGTGTCCCCACAGAGCCCTGCACCTCTGTCGTCACTCACAGCACACATCATGGCATCGCTTATTGTCTGTGTTCCCTGGGAGACGTGGATTCTGTCACATTCACACTGATCTGCAGCACCCAGCACGTTGCTTGGACAACAGGTGCCCCGTCGAGATCTGCATAATGGCTGCACCTTGCACGCAACCAACCCTGGGTCACACATCCTACTGAACTGCAGACCCAGAGCTCCTCCAGGGTCGTACTCCTCCCTGTAACCTTAGTGCCCAGTGCCTGGTGTATGTTGTAGATGTGCACACAGTGTTGGATGAGAGAATTATCACAGGTATTTCTAATGAAGACATGCATTGATTTTTTTTCCCTGGAAGTCTTAACAATCCGAGAAATTTCCATGAATGTGTCCAGGGTTTCTCAGCTCGGCACCATTGACATTTGGGGCAGGACAGCTCTTTGTTGGGAGGGCCGTCCTGTGCATTAGGACGTTTAGCAGCATCCCAGGCCTCTACCCCTGGGTGCCGAGTAGCACCTCTCAGTTGTGACAACCAAAAATGTCTTCAGACATTGCCAAATGTTCACTAAGAAGGAAAGTCACATACACATAAGAACCTAGCCTCCCACCTTTTCTCATTCATTTTAGGGGACCTGCAGGCCAAAGAAGCC
This sequence comes from Tursiops truncatus, assembly GCF_011762595.2. Taxonomy (NCBI): domain Eukaryota; kingdom Metazoa; phylum Chordata; class Mammalia; order Artiodactyla; family Delphinidae; genus Tursiops; species Tursiops truncatus. The sequence continues at coordinate 156,879,205 of NC_047034.1, read as the reverse complement.
CACCCATGGACCTCCTAGACCAGGGGTTCTTCACCTTTGTTGTGCCGCGGCCCCCTTTGGCAGCCCGGTGAAGCCTTCTCAAATGATCTTTTTAAATGCATACAACAAAATACACAGAATTACAAAGGAAGCCAATTATACTGAAATATAGTTTTCAGAATATTTCCAAAGTTTGTCATACAGTATTATAGATGTTCCTTTATTAATGCATTAGGAACAAGATCTAGCAGTGGGCCTGAAAAATACTGTAGTTCAAAGCACAAATGTTCTTTCTAGATAGCTGCAACTACTGTAATGTTCTATGAAAATACCTGTGATCTTATCAGCGACAAATTCACAGGTACTGCTAGCACTGCTGTACTTTGTTGCTTATATTCATGATTAATAGAGATGCTAGGTTTCAGTAGAAGATTAGTGAAAATAAAGATGCCACTTTCTCCATCCAAGTTAGAGATGCCCTGGATTCTACCCAGAGCCTCAGAGGTCCAAGCCAAGTTCAAGCTTTCATTCAGCAAGTCTGGGGAGGGCTGCTCAGTTCCAGGCTCTACGGATGTGGGCGTGGGTGTGTGCGGGTCTCAGGGGGTGGGATTGGGGGTTGGGAAATGGGAGGGGTGGATTGTGTATAATACGATTCATGCCCTCAAGGAGTTCACAGTGGAGTATAGAAGACAGAAAGACATGGCCCATCTTACTAACCGTGTCTCCACTTGCTGAGTGGTTTGAGGACACCTCACTGTTGGATCCCAGGGGCACAGCAGAGTACATACACACCCAGAAAGACGGGTGCTTTTGGGCAGGTCTAAGAAGGGGACCAACATGTATCCACGTGCTTCCCTAACATCATCCCCCTGAAGTTAGCAATGACCCTTTGAAATGGCTGTCATGCCCCCACCTCCACCACTTTATAGGCGAAGAAGCAAAGCTCCTCAAGGCTTAAGAACGTGCTCAAGGTCAAACAGGTAGCAGCTGAAGAGCTGGGATTCAAACACAGATCTGTGTGAAAGCAAAACTCAGGCCCCTCCCTCTGCCGGGCTACAAGATTCACACACCGCCTGGGGACACACTTCCAAAGCTATGGTGCTGTTTCCACTCTGCACCCAGCTCTAGCGGCAAAGCCTGGGATTTATTGAAAAGAGCTTAGCACGGTTGCTGTGCCGCAGGGACAAGGAAACAAAGCAGGGTCTCCTTCTTCCTCTCAAGCTGGGGATGCATGCAGCAAAGGCACAAAACAATGCGTAACAGACGGGGTAAGGCAGCAAACCTGTCCCTGTGCCACATCCAATTGCTCTGTGGGAATAATCCCGTGCTGTTCAGCTTCCTAATTCTAACTCCAGGCTCTCTGATTCTCCAGGACATGCTGAACACAGAAGCCACCACAGTGGACCAAATATGATTTTCCCTGCCTGGCGATACAGATGCAGCTCTTTTGTCATCATTTTGAGCCAGTACCAGCCAGGGGTTGTTTATCATGTTGACAGGGAATCCTGGACCAGCAGAGGTATCTTTGCATTGCTGATGGCAGAGCTCCTCACTCTTTGGGTTGTGCTGCATCCCTGGATCAGCACCAAGAGAAGAGGCCAGGTGTGTCTGGGAACAGGTGCCTCTGCCGGGCTGGTCGTGCTCCTGGCTGGGTCTTTCAGAGCAAATACAGGGAGATATCACTGAGTTCTCCTCAGCTGAGAAGACACTTGAGCTGCGGCTTTGGTTCAAGGGACGGGGCTGAGTACAGGGAATGACACACAGAAGTTCAGGTCTTAGCAAATTCATTCATTTATTCATTTAAAAACCAGTACTGAGCACTCACTATGTCCCAGGCACTATCCCTGTCCTTATGGACTTAGTCTAATGATAATAATCATTAAACACTGTTTCCTCTGCCAAGGGCTGTCTTATGTACTTTACATCTAATAACGCATTCCATCCCCACAACTGTATTAGACAGGTACTATTATGATTCCCATATCACAGGCAAGAAAACTGAGGCCCAGGAAGGTTAAGTAACCTGCCCAAGGTCAGACAGCTGCTAAATGGTGGAAACAGGATTCAACCCCAGGCAATCTTGTGTCATATCCTGTCTTCTTAACCACTACTCCATGGATGGGTGGATTGATTTGAGGGGGTGAGGGGAGTGGCTAGATGCCAACTTGGCCAATGTGATAAGCCATTTCTCTTTCTAGACCACTCTGATAGACAAAGAATGTTGCCTTGGGGAGCCCTTTTCTTAAGTATCAAGCATCTCAGCTCAAACTCCCAGGCTTCTGCCCTATTGCCTGCCTTTTGGGGGTTAAGCCCACTGTGGTGAGGCTCAGTGTGGCATCAGAAGAGAGGACACATGGGAAATTCTGTACACACTGGACTTCCCAGAAGGAAGAAAACATAACTTAGGAAATGGGAGTGAATTGTCAAAAGCAAGCCTGCGCTGTGAAATTGAGAAACCAAGCTTATGTCTCTGTCTCTACCACCAGGGCACCTCATGATGGCAAGGACCACATCTATTCACTATTAAATCTCCAGCACAGAATTTGGTATTTCATAGACACTCAGTTAATATTTGTTGAGTAAATAGATTAGCTTGCCCAGTTGTCATCTGTGCTTCTTTTGTTTTGTTTTGCTTTTCATTTGTTTCTTTATCCATCAAAAGCTCATGGCTGCTATTTCTTCTAATACACACACCCACGGTGGAACTGGCCTCATCTCTAAGGGACAGAGGTAACTTCAAGCCCTTTGGTCTCATGTGACCCAGATGTGAAAATTAATTTTAAAATGGTGGGGCGGGGGGGAACCTAACATGGTGAAATGGGAAGAATCTGAAAACCTGCGTTCTTAATTCTGCTTTGCCACTTCATAGCAAGGAATACGGTCAAGTCCCTTAGTCACTAAGGCTCCAACCCCTCCGTCTTATAAAGGGGGTCTCAAGGTCACCTTCACATAGATGCCCTGGGTCAGGTGACCCAAGTGAAAGGTTGGTGCTGCCTGGAGCAGAAGAGACCTATCCATGGTCCTGAACCATTAATGTCCTCAGGGACTGTTGTTTCTCCTGACCTTGGGCCACTGAGATGCCTGTCCAACCTCTCCCAGGATTTCTGCCCAAGATGAGAAAGGAAGAAAGGAGTTGGTGAGATGAAGAAGCAGAGGGAGAGAGGGACAGCTGGGGTAAGGGGCTGACGGGGCAGAGGTGAGGGCAGAGAGCACTGGGGCTCCACTCAGGTCCTGAATGCCTGACACAACGTCCTTCCAGCCTTAGGCCAGACAGAGCCAGAGGCCACACTAGAGATGGTCTGCCACAGGAGGCCTCGGGTGAGGGAAAGGGGGGTGGTCCCTTAGGAGTGTGTTCCTGAGATGTTCCTAACACTTAATCCTCAGCAACCAATAAGTAGGACAGGTGGGAGACTACGCCTCTGGAGATGAGGGGTGGGGAGACTTGAGCTACAGAGTAAGAAACAAAATCAGACATCCCAAAAGCCAGAGTAGGGGAAGGTGTGACATGTGGTCACCAGCAGTTGGGTACAGCCTCTTCTTCCTCTGTAGATGGCCTACCCCCCTCATTCCTCTGGCAGCTTCAGAATGGACATCTGCTGGGGATCCAAAAGGCTCGCTCATGGAGGATTTCGCAGCAGACTTTCCGTTAAATTAGGCTTTCAAAGGTCATCTGTAATTTCATTTTGTTTTCTCCCACTCTTCAGCAGATGTCCTGTTCTTCGTACATGCTAAGGAAAGGCCTTTGTGTTTTGATGCCCCCAACTGCACATTTGAATTTTATATGAGCTCTGTTTGGTGATTTGAAAATTGTTCCTATCCGAGAGCTTAAGTCAGCCCTCTCTATTCAAGAAAATTAGCGATGGGTTAGTTCTGGCCTGGCGCAGCTTGGACCAGCCTAGATGCCAGTAAAAATTCATTCATTCAACCAATACTCACTGTGCTTCTACCATCTGCCAGGCACAGGGTGGACACAATCTCTGTTCTCATAGAGATTCCCTGCCTTACTCACCCCTCCCCAACCATGCTTGCTTCCTTCCTGTTCCTCCCACAAGCTGCCATGCCTTTGCTTTTATTTCTTCTTGCAAAGTTCTTTACCCCAGATAGGGCAAACCCCTTCTCTTCCTTTAAGTCTTTGCTCAACATTCGCCTCTCAATGAGTCTACCCTGACTACTCTTTAGAAATTCATATCCCACTTCCCCACGTCCATCCCTAGCACCTCCAAGCTCCCTCACCTGTTCATATCATCTTTCTCCCATAGCATGTATCACTCTGTACCATCCTACTAGTTTACTTATATGCTGTGTTTATTGTTTATTGTCTACTTCCTCTTGCTAGAACATACACTTCACAAGAGCAAAGTCCCTGTTTTATTCACTGAGGCATCCTAAGTGCCTAGAACAGTGCCTGGCACAGAGTAAGGCAATGGATGTTCAATGAACGAATGAACTGCGATCCGTGCACTCACGAATGTACGGCTCATATAAACCCAACTCCCTAAAGGCTCAGGAAGCCAGACCAGCCGGTGCGGCTCTGTCTGGGGTGGAAGAGCCCACAGACCCAGCCCACAGTGGAATGAGAGCTGGGGATGGGATGCCATTGGCCTCCCAGGGGCCACTGCCCACTGCCGCCACGGTCACCTCCCCACCAGACTGAGCTCCTTGAGGGCAGAGAGCACAGTCTGCCTTTCTCGCCAACACATGCTTGAGGGCCCAGCCCAGGGCTGCCAAAGGAAGCAAATGTCAGTAAGCACCAGGTTGAAGGAATTTCAGCCATCGTTTATCAAGCACTGACCATGTGCCCCACACAATGCTGAGCTCCTTACTCACATTATTTCTTTCAAACCTCACCACATACCAGAGAGGTGGGTCTTATTTTTTACCTTGTTTAGCAAATGAGGTTTAGGTTAAGTAACTCACCCAAGTTCACATATACAGTAATAGATGATTAAGCGGGTTTTCAAACACAGGTTTGTCTGATTCCTGAGGTTGAGATCTGAAAGTATATGCTCTACCACTGCACTGGGATGAAAGAGAGGGAGAGAGAGAGAGAATGAGGAAGGGAGAGAGGGATGGAAGGAGGAAGGAAGGAAGAGGGAAAGATGGTGGGGCAGGCCATATGCCATATGCAACATGGAAGTCTAAAAGCGCTGACCAGAGCTAAGGAGTGGCTGGACACGACTCCATTACAGCCCTGTACCCTGCCCCCACCCCAGAGGAAGTACAGAGATGACACACCTTGTCCTAGAAGAGACTTTATTTTAATTAATTCTTTTATATCTTCTCTCTGTTTCTCTGAGCTTGAATAAACTGAGGGAGAAATATATCTGAGTGGGAGACAGATAATGTAAAAATTGTGTCAGGGAGTAATAGAGAAATGTACTTCCTCTTAAAATCTCTATAAAAGGGGGCTTCCCTGGTCACGCAGTGGGCGTGAGTCCGCCTGCCGATGCGGGGACGCAGGTTCGTGCCCCGGTCCGGGAAGATCCCACATGCTGCAGAGCGGCTGGGCCCGTGAGCCATGGCCACTAAGCCTGCACGTCTGGAGCCTGTGCTCCGCAATGGGAGAGGCCACAACAGTGAGAGGTCCGCGTACCACAAAAAAAAAAAAAAAAAAAAAAAAAAAAAAAATCTCTATAAAAGGAAATCACAGCTCCACTGTTGGTCCTCACCCACACACATGCAAACCATGATGAGGCTGGTCACGTGGAAGCATCTGATTCAGAACCCACCCCAGTGACCTCAGACTTCTGCTTAGAAGACATGGCTATGGCTGTTTCCCCAGATGCCCAGTGCTGGCCTTAGAGGTCTTCATTCACCCGGGGCCTCCTCCAACCTGGTCAGCCACAGCCCCGGCCTATATACCTGCCTGCTGTCCCAGTCGCATCCATGCTCCAGTGAAATCCCCATCCACAGACACACAGCACCTGAGGTCACTCAAAGAGTGTCCCGGAGGCCTGCTCTGCAGAGTTCTGTGGATGAGAGTCCTGGAGACAGTTTAGGGCCTCCAGAAATCCTGCCAGTGCTGTATCCCTTCTCCTGTGGACACACTAAAATGGTATCAGGAATTTCCAGGGCCATCCGCTGGGTGGCCTTGATAAAGATCAAAATTGTATGTTGAATGAGTGGATCGGCCTTCGAATAGAATCTGTAAGGCCCCTAGGAGATTCTGGAGGCCCCTGTCTGTAGGTAGGGGCCTCTAGAATCTACTTGGCCCCAGTGCTGGGGAGTTGTGGCAGGAAACACACGGGCCTGTGCAAAGAACAGGAGTCAAGCCAATTCAATGGATATTTACTAGCGCCTTATCCGAGACAGCCCGACCCTTCCCTGACGATGCTCTCGGTTGAGTGGCAGCTGGCAAGCAGATGTGTAACAGGGAAGGACAGAGAATTTATAGAAAGGAGAAAGAGAGGGACCTGGAGGTGGAGGCGGAAGCCAGCTTTGTCCTTACTGCTGTGAGCTAAGCTCTGCTCTGGCGGGCCCACCCCTTAGCTCCAGTCTCTCAGCAGAGGCTGGAGAACCTGTTCGGCCCCTGTTTCCTGTACCCTCCTGGTGACAGACACTTTCCTGCGGATTCTTAGGATCTAGAGGTACCCACCTCCTTGTGCCTCCCAAGAGGAACGTGTGACTCTGATCACGTGTGACTAGAAAGAAACCAGAAATGTCACATCGATTGGGGGTGGCGGAGCTGAGACTCAGGACCTCTGACCCCTGACAGATCCCACCAATACAACATCCTCTCAAGACACATCTGTCCCTGAAAAAGCTAAGAGCACATGTTCACCTGCAGTATGAAGACCATGCACACTGCACTTGGTCAGGAAAAGCAGAGACACTCGTGTATTCAACCATCATATGCCCCGTGATCAACTGCTGGGTGGGAGAGCATTTACTGTGGCACAGGGTGGCCTTTACAGGAGAAAGGTCCTGGTGCCCCCACACCCCTTACAGTCCAGTGGCCTTTGCTGGGGGCAGCGGGGGAGGGTGCCTGGAAGAGGTGCCATTAAAAAGAGGCTTAAGGAATGACATCAGCCAGACGGCAAACTAAGAAGCTCTGGACTTCACTTCCCCACAGAGATGCCAACTTAACAGCATGTGACCCAAAAACTCTTTATGAGAATTCCAGGAACCTGTTAAGAAGTCACAGTACCCCAGGCAAGTTCAAATTCAAGAACAGTCACATTGAAACAGGTGAGAAAAGCCATTTCACACCAACCACAACAGCCCCAAGCCAGCATAGCTAAGCAAGACTAAGATGAATAGCCCGACCAGCAGCTTTTCCCTTGGGAGGAAAGAGAAGAAGGGAACATAAGTCCAATGCTCCAGACTTTCAAAGAACTGCCCGAGGAGCTGGTTTCTGTCTTGTTTGACATGTAGTGCAGACAGGGAATCAGCATACTTTAGGTGCCTGGGAGCCACAGGGAACAAGAGAGCTTGGTACTTGTTGCAGCACCAGGGAAACTGCAGAGACACAGACAGATACCAGAGGGAGCAAGAAATTACCAGCTCTTGCAAAAGAAAATGGCAAGCCTCTCTGAGAAGCTACAGGAAAAAGCCCAGAGAAGACACATCCCTGGAGGTTTGAGTTGCCTCCAGAGGCTCTAGCCAGGCTAGTTGGAGGTCTTCCCCTGCATGAAGCCAGTCCATAAAGATGAGGATAGGTGATTATTTTTTCAAATCACAGCAAAAAATAAACAGGCACATGGAGAAACAGGGAAACATGGCTCAGTCAAAGGAACAAAATAAATCTCCAGAAACTGAGCTTGAAGAAGTAGAGATCCATGTACTACTGACAAAGAATTCAAAATAATCTTCTTAAAGAAGTCCAATGCACTACAAGAGAACACAGATAGGCAACTAAACGAACTCAGGAAAATGATGCATGAATAAAATAATATCAGCAAAGAGACAGAAAGTATTTTTTTAAAAAAGAACCAAAATTTCTGTAGTAAGAAGCTAAAGAATACAATAACTGAATTGAAAAATATACTAGAGGGTTTCAACAACAGACTTGGTCAAGCAGAAGAAATAATCAGTGAACTCAAAGACAGGTCATTTGCAATTATCAAGTCAGAGGAACAAAAAGAAAAAAATAAAGTGAAGAAGGCTGAAGGGACTTCGGGGACATCATCAACTGGACCAATATATGCATTATAGAAGTCCTAGAAGGAGAAGAGAGAAAGGGGGCAGGCAGCTTATTTGAAGAAATAATGGCTACAAATTCCCAACTCTGAGGAAGGAGATGGACATCCAAATTCAAGAAGCTCAAAAGACTCCAACTAGAATGAACCCAAAAAGGCCCACACTGAGATAGATTATAATCAAATTGTCAAAAGTCAAAGACAAAGAAAGAGAAAATCTTGAAAGCAACAAGACAAAAATCAACTTGTCACATACAATGGAGCTCATAAGATTATCAGTGGATTTCTCAGCAGAAACTTTGCAGGCCGGAAAGGAGTGGGAAGGTATAATCGAGGTGCTGAAAGAAAAAAAAAAACCTGCCAACTAAGAATACTATATCTGACAGAACTGTCTTTCAAAAATGAAGAAGAAATAAGAACCTTCCCAGATTAAAAAAAAAAAAAGCTGAAGGAGATCATCACCACTGCCTTACAAAAATTGCTAAAGGGAGTACTTCAAGTTGAAATGAAAGGACACTACACAGTAAATACACACACACAAAAAGGACAATACAAAGCAACACTACACAGCAGTGCAAAATTATAAAGCTCCAGACAAAGGTAAATATATAGAAAGTAAAGAATCCTGTAATATTGTAGTGGTGGTACAAAAATTCACTTTAAATTCTGGTATAGAATTTAAAAGATAAACATAAAAAAACTAAGTTAATGGATACAAAATGTAAATAAATATAAATTGTGACATTGATAACATAAAGTTGAAGAGAGAGATGTAAAGCAGTAGAGTTTTTGTATGTGACTGAAGTTAAGTTGTTATCAGTTTAAAATAAATTGTATTAACTATAAGATATTTTATGTTATCCCCATGGTAACTACCTACAAAAGATTCACAAAAGAAAATGAGAAAGGAATGAAAGCATATCACTGCAAATGAATTAATGAAACACAAAGAAGGCAGTAAGAGAGGAAAAGAGGGACAAAATAACTGCAGGACATACAGAAAACAATTAACAAAATGGTAACAGTAAGTCCTTCTCTATCAGCAATTACTTTAAATGTAAATGGATTAGACTCTCCAATCAAAAGATACAGAGTGGCTGAGAAGAAAACAAGATCCAACTATATGCTATCTAGGAGACTCACTTTAGATATAAAGACACACATATGCTGAAAATGAAACTATGGAAAAAGATATTCTATGCAAATGGTAACCAAAAAGAGCAGAAGTGACCATACTTATATCAGACAAAATAACCTTTAAGTGAAAGACTGTCACAAGACACACAAAAAAGGATATTATATAATGATAAAAGGGTCAATTCACCAGGAAGATATAATAATTATAAATATATATGCACCTACCAGCAGAGCACCCAAATACATGAAACAAACATTGAAAGAAGTGAAGGGAGAAATAGACAGTAATACAATAATAGTAGGAGATTTCAATACCTCACTTTCAATAAAGGATAGATCAACCAGAAAGAAGTTCAATAAGGAAAGTGTTCAATTACAACACTATAGACCAGTTAAGCCTAACAAACATATACTGAACACCACACCCAACAACAGCAGAATAAATATTCTTTGCAAGCACACACAGAACATTCTCCAGAATAGATCACGTTAGGCACAAAACAAGTCTTAACAAATTTAAGAAAACTGAAATCATACTGAGTACCTTTTCTGGCCACAGTGAAATGAAACTAGAAACCAACAGCAAGAGGAAAACTGGAAAATTCACAAATGTATGGAAATTAAACAACACACCACTGAACCAACAATGGGTCAAAGAAGAATCACAAGGAAAGTTAGAAAGCATCTTGAAACAAATGAGAATGAAAACACAACACATCAAAACTATGGGATGCAGCAAAAGCAGTATTAAGATGAGAGGGAAGTTTTTAGGAGTAAATGACTATGTTAAAAAAGAAGATGTCAAATCAACAAAATAACTTATATCCCAAGGCAATAGAAAAAGAATAACAGTTAAACTCAAGGTTAGCAGAAGGAGGAAATAATAAAGATTAAAACAAAATTAAACAAAATAGGAAATAGAAAAACAACAGAAAAAATTGACAAAACTAAGAGGTTTTTTTTGAAAAGGTCAGCAAAATTGTCAAACCTTTAGCTAGACTAAGAAAAAAGGGAGAAGACTCAAATAATATAAATCAGAAATGAAAGAGTAGACATTACAACTGATGCCACAGAAATAAAAAGGATCATAAGAAACTTCTATTAACAATTATATGTCAGCAAATTGGGTAACCTAGGAAAAAAAGGAATAAATTTCTAGAAACATACAGCTACCAAGACTGAATCATAAAGAAGTAAAAAGTCTAAACAGACCTATAACTAGTAAGGAGGTTGAATCAGTAATCAACAAACCTCTCAACAAAGAAAAGCCCAGACCCAGTGGCTTCACTGGAGAATTCTACCAAACACTCTTATCTACCAAATAAGAATTAACACCAGTCCTCCTCAAATTCTTCCAAAAAGAAGAGGGAATACTTCCAAACTCATTTTATGAGGCCCTATTATGATTTTGATCCAATATAAAAATCAGACAAATATACTACAGGAAAACTATAGACCTATATTCTTGCTCAATATTGATGCAAAAATGCTCAACAAAATACTAGCAAGCTGAATTCAACAACACATTAAAAGGTTTATATATCATGACCAAGTGGGAGTTATTTCTGGAAAACAAGGATGGTTGAACATGCAAAAATTGATCAAGGTAATACACCACATTAAGAGAACAAAGGTTAAAAAAAACCTGATCATCTCAATTAATGCAGAAAAAGCACTGACAAAATTCAATATTTCATAATAAAAACACACACATAACTAGGACTACATCAACACAATAAAAGGCATATATGAAAAACCCACAGCTAACATCGTACTCAATGGAGAAAAACTGAAAGCTTTCCCTCCAAGATCAGGAACAAGGCAAGGTACCCTCTCTTACCATTTCCATTCAACGTAGTACTGGAAATCCTAGCCAGAGCAATTAGGCAAGAAAATGAAATAAAAGGCATCCAAATTGGAAAGGAAGAAGTAAAATTATCTCTGTTCACAGATGACATAATCTTATATGTACCAAAGCCTAAAGCCTAAAGCCTTCAAACACACACAAACACACACACACACACACACACACACACAAGTTAGAACTAATAAATTCAGCAAAGTTGCAGGATACAAAATCAACACATGAAAATTAATTGTGTTTCTATACATTAAAAATAACAATTCAAAAAGGAAATTAAGAAAATAATTTCATTTACAATAACTCTATAAAATAAAATACTTAGGAATACACTTAACCAAAGAGGCAAAAGACTTACACGTTGAAAACTATAAAACATTGCTGAAAGAAATTAAAGAAAACACAATAAACAGAAAGACATCCTATGTTCATGAATTAGAAGACTTAATATTGTTAAAATGGCCACACTACTCAAAGCAATCCACAGATTCAATTCAATTCAATTCAAAATCCCAGTGTTTGTTTTTGTTTTTGTTTTTGCCAAAAATAGGGGGAAAAATCCTTAAACATATAGTATCTCAAAGGACTCCAAATACCCGCCCCCAAAATTGTGAGAAGTAAAAATAAAACTGGAAGTTTCACATCTCCTGATTTCAAACCTATTTCAAAGTTACAGTACTCAAATCAGTATGGTACTAGCATAAAGGCAGACATACAGACCAATGGAATAGAATAGGGAGCCCAAAAATCAACCCTCACATATACAGTCAAATGATTTTCAACAGGGGTGCCAAGGATACACAATGGGGAAAGGATAGTCTCTTCGACAAAAGGGTGCTGGGAAAACTGGATATCCTCATGTAAAAGATGATTTTGGACCCTAACCTTACACCATATACAAAAATTAACTCAATATGAATTAAAGATATAATGTAAGACCTGAAACTATAAAACTCCCAGAAGAAAATGCAGGGGAAAAGCTTTATGACACTGGATTTGGCTGTGATTTACTGGACATAACAAAAGCAAAAATAGACAAATGGGACAACATCAAATGTTAAAACTTCTGAACACCAAGGAAAACAATCAACAGAGTGAAATAGCAACCTACAGAATGGGAGAAAATACCTGCAAACCATGTATTTGACAAGGGATGATTATCCACAATATATAAAGAACTCCTACAACTCAGCAACCTAAAACCAAATAATCTCATTAAAAAAATGAGCAAAAGACTGGAATAGCCATTTCTCCAAAGATATACAAATTACCAATAAACATATGAAAAGATGCTCAACATCACTTATCATCAGGGAAGTACAAATCAGAACCACAGTAAGATAGCACCTCACACCATCAGCATGGCCACTAGGAAAAAAAAAGATAATAAGTGTTGGTGATGGTATGGAGAAATTGGAACTCTTGTGCAGTGTTGGTGAGAACACAAAGTGGTGCAGCTGCTATGGAAAACAGTATGGAGGTTCCTCAAAAAATTAAAAATAGAATTACCATATGATCCGGCAATCCTACTTTTGGGTAAGAACTGAAATCAGAATCTCAAAGAGATATTTGCACACCTATGTTCATTGGAGCATTATTCACAATAGCCAAGAAATGTCATCAACCTAAATGTCCAGCAAGAGACGAATGGATAAATAAAATGTGGTATATACATATAATGAGATATTATGCAGCCTTAAAAAGGAATTCCTGTAATATGCTACAATATGAATGAACCTTGAGAAAATTATACTAAGTGAAATAAGCCAGTCGCAAAAAGACAAATATTGCAAGACTTCACTTATGTGAGGTATCTAAATTAGTCAAACTCTTGAAAATGGTGGTTGCCAGGGGCTGGGGGAAGGGGGGAAAGGGAATTGCTGTTCAATGTGTACAGAGCTTCAGCTCTGGAAGATGAACAAGTTCAGAGATCTGCTGCATAACAAGGCGGTTAACACTACTGTACTGAACATTTTCCAGATGGTTACGATGGTAAATTTTATGCTATATGTTTTTTACCATAATAGAGAAAAGGTGGGGGGCTTGGGAGTTTGGGTAAGATTTATACGGACAGTGAGGAAGGCAGGACAGCCATCAATCGGTGACTAATTTCACCCCTTTCAACTAGAGAAAAAAAGGCAATGTCCTCCTCCTTCCATATGCTCAGAGAGGCCTTTCCAACCACCCTTCCCCTGCTTTATTTTTCTTCAGAGAGCTTATCCCCACTCAACCTAATGTTATATATTTACTTCGTATCTGTTTATTGCCTGCAAATAACCAGACAGGCAAGCTCCCTGTGGGCAGGAATTTTTTTTCTTTCTTTCTTGTTTATCACTGAATCCTCAGAGTCTAGAAGAGTATGTGGTTTATGGTAAATGAACGATGGCTATTTGATGGGTGAATGAATGAAAGAATGTGGAGATGGGGTCAGCGAGATGGGGCATCTGAAGCCTGAGGCATCTGTTCTGCATCCATCCATCTTCTTGGTAAAGAGAGAAAAGGAGAAGGAAGACAAGAACAGACTGGGATGAGCAGAATTCTTTTGCTTGGGCTTGTGGAGGCAGCCAGACCAGCTTCCAGTGTATGAGAGATGGGGAAGACCCATCCACTAAAGGGTCTGCTGCCCCTGGTCCCTTCTGGTTCAGCAAAAGAAAAAAGACTACGCCCACTAGCTCTTGCCAGTTTGATGTAACTGTTTTTCCTTAAAGGTGCTGAATCAATAGACTCCACCTGCCAGGCTGAAATGTCCTCAGTTTTCCCACTTTTCATACCCCAGGTCGGTGCTTCTCAAATTTTCATGTGTGTACGAACCACTCGGGCAATCAATAGGGCTGGGTGGGGCCTGAGGATCTGCATTTCTAACAAGCTTCCAGGTGATTCTGATGCAAAGCCTAGCTTACAGTGGCTGGTTCTCAACCTTGTGGCACTTGAGAAGCTTTGTAGACTCCTAATGAATGCCCAGGCCCCCCACCCAGACCATGTAAATTAGAACATCTGCAAGTGGGACCCCAGCAATGTGCGGCCAAGGCTGAGAACCAGAGCTCAAGGACCCTCCAAGGGCACTAACTCACATGGAAGCAGAGCCACTGCCCTGGACCCTGCAGTCCTCACCCAGCTGCTGTGCCCTCCCTTGACCGCCTTGGGGGCCACTGAAACTTCACTACTGCTGCTGAGGGTCTGCTGAGAGCCACGTGTTGACGCTGGCCCACCCTGCTCTGGGATGTGCAAGAGCATATGAACACTCGTAGGCAGCTGGAAGGAACCTTTCTATTTTTCCCACCTCCTGACTTCCCCTTCTCACTTCTCTTTCCAGCTGGGAGGGAGCTGTCATCCTCTAAAGGTCTAGTAAAACAGTGGTTCTCAGATGCTTGTGATTTTGCCTCCCAGGGGACATTTCGCAATGTCTGGAGACGTATTTGATTGTCCTTGATCCAGAACCCCTGCTTTCTCTTGACCCTCAAGCTATGGGTCCCTGTCTGGTCCCTTACTCATTCACAGTGAGTCTTCTCTCTGGTACCACTTTATCTAACCCAGCGCTTTAATATTCATGGAGCTCCCCACTTCCCACTGGACTGGGGTCTACATATCTCTAAACCCCATCTGTGCTCAGGATTCAAGTTCTTCCTCATGAAATTCCTAAACCCCAAGCAAACCAGAGTGGGGCCAGTCGCCCTAAAAGCTCCATGAGAGGTAAGGAGACATCTGAGCAGGGGACAGAGAGCCCCACTAGGAAGGGTACAGCCTGATTCCTAAATGCTTTTATATCTGAATCTCAGCTGTGACTCAGCCGAGATGCTCTATCACACATGTCCGGGGCACTTGCTATATGCCGGGCCCTGCTTTAAATGCTTTGCCTCATATAATCTTCCCAACGTCCCTGAGAAGTAGGTACCCCTGTTACCCCAGGTACACAGACGGGCAGGCTGAGGCACACAAACGAAGCTGCCCAAGGTCACACAGCCAGGAAGTAGCTGAGTGAGGATGTGAACGCAGGCGGTTTGAGTCCAGAGCCTATGAGTTTAACCACTACACACTATATGGCCCCTCGTGCATTTCACCTCAACAACAATCCAGGCAAGCTTGGATTCTGTTCTTGATATTATAGATGGAAACCAGCTTCTCAAAGGCAAAAGAACCTTCCAAAATCACTCACTCAATCACTCAGTGTGCAGGGGACCTAGGATTCAAATCTAAGACAGACTCAACATTCCGTGCTCAGGTCAGGGAAGGAAACAACATGCTATAGAAGACAGAACCACTCATTCATTCATTCACCCATTCACCCATCCATCCATTCATTCATCATGCACTCAGTACACATGTACTGATGCTTTTTGTGGTCACATGTTGCATGTCAAGGATCCGGAGAAAAATCAGCCATGAGCGCTCTGTTTGAAAGCTCATGTCAAGTTTGGAAGACACACTGCAGACTCGTGGGTGGATTGGGGAGGAAGGAGCGGGTACAGGAGGGCAGGGGAGTCCTCTGGGAGACTAAGCAGCTGTGGGGAGGAGGTCTGGGGAAGTCCAGGTGGGCACTGCTCATGTCCTCCGATGCAACCTGCGTCAGACGATCTGTGTGACACCCCTCCCCCAGCACACAGTCACCCACACACATTCACATGGCCTTATATCCTCCCCATCCATCCTCCCCTGGCTTGCTCAGAACTCCAAATTCATAAGCACAGAATGGGGAGAAACCCATAGGGGCTATATGCTCCCTCAATGGATCAATGCAGGCTTGGCATCCCAACTTATCATCCTGAGGTCCCAGAGAGAAACCAAATTGTAACTGTCAGGAACATGACAGAACTGTCAAAAGCAGACAAAATCAGCCCCGTAAATTGTGAAACCGAAGTCACAGTTCTATTTGTTCTGCGAGAGTGAACACCTCACATTTTTATTTTTTTGTCAGGATGGAAAATAAAAACAAAGACTAGGAGCCTTGCAAGTGTTTCATCTTTGTGGAAAAACCCACCACTACTACCTCTCAGTTTCCAGCCGTACTCCTCTCCCCATAAACCTGAATTCACTTCCATTCAGTGAACACTCAGGGAGCCTTGCTACGGGAGTGGGTGGGTGAATCATCAGAAATGGTTAGGACCCAATCCCTGCCTTTAACTAAATTATGGTCTGTTGCTCAAAGGGCAATTCTATCTTCAGCTAACAAACCTGAATATAGTGCCAGACCAGACACAGTAAAGCAGGAGAGGTCAGGGGGTGATTAACGCCACTACGGTGGAATCAGAGACGGCTTCTTGGAGGAGGTAACATCAGCTGGGCCTTAAGGGATGAATACAATTGCACCTGGAGGAAAAGGGAGGGAAGAAGACTCCAGAGGCAGGGGAAGGAAGATATGAGTGCAGAGGCTGGAGCAGGGTAGGGAAAGGGACAGAGAATCAGGAGATCCTTTGGAAGCTGAATTTCTACTCTGTGGCAACCAGGCTAGGAAGAGTCATCCTTGCCTGGGATTGTTGGGCCATCAGGCATCCAGGACTCCCTGGTTTGGAGAGGGGGTGCAGCCCTCCCAGGCACCCCCGGGCCCATGCACGTAGGCTGTGCCCAGGCGGGGCACGCACACTTCCCATCAGCCCCAGTCATGCACACACGTGTGTGCATGTGTGTGTAGGTGCTGGCGGCGATCTGGCAGGCCATCCTGCAAGAAGCCCTGCGGCACCATTGCTGCTTACCAAAACAGCATCGAGCAATTTAGGTCAGCAAGTAAGGACTGTGCTATCATTACTAGTTACTGGTGAAGTTATTTAATAAGAATGTCACGTCCAATTGAGACCATGGTGGGAACTGTCGGCAGGAAGAATGTAATTACGCTAAATGGAAGTGCCCCAGGCCCCCGCCGTTTGCACACCTCCACAGAGCCACACAGAGATGGACTCTCTCCTGGCCCCACTGCTGCCTGGAGGGCACTGCCTCCAGGAGGGCCACCGTGTCAGGCCCCAGAACAGCCAGACCTATGTTGCTCCTGTCCAGGCCCCAGGAGAGGCTCTTGAGGGGGCATCTCAGGACCCACTGGGATCCCCTTCATCTATGGCCCGACACCCTAGTGAAAGGTAGAAAGACAGAAAGACAATGACAAAGAAAACCAGAGACTCAAAGGGAAAACGGGCAGAAGAGAGACGGGCAGATGGAAAAAAAGACACAAAGGCAGACCCAGCGAGGGAGCGCGAGAAAGAGGGGGACAGAAGAGGAGAGAAAAAAACAAGAAAGGATGGAAGTGACAGAGACAGACAACGCACAGGGAGACCAAGTCAGGGGCAGAAAAGGCAACAATAAAGAGAGGGATGCTGGGCTTCCCTGGTGGCGCAGTGGTTGAGAGTCCGCCTGCCGATGCAGGGGACACGGGTTCGTGCCCAGGTCCGGGAAGATCCCACATGCCGCGGAGGGGCTGGACCCGTGAGCCATGGCCTCTGAGCCTGCGTGTCCGGAGCCTGTGCTCCGCAATGGGAGAGGCCGCAACAGTGAGAGGCCCGCGTACCGTAAAAAAAAAAAAAAAAAGAGAGAGGGATGTGGACTGGGAACCAAGAGGATCCACGTGTCCCCAGCCTCATGACAAAGGCTGTCAGCGTCACCAAACACGCAGGCCCCGCGCGAGGTAATTGGGAAGAGCTGGACAGTGACTGTGGCCACTGGGAGCAGCTTGGCCTTCCATGGGAGAAGGAGAGGGCAGTAGCCAGACGAGTTCAGGGCCCAGAGACAGCCCCCTTTTCATTTTGAACATATTTTAAAGAGTAAAGTCAGCGGAGAAGAAAAATAAAATGGGAGCAGTGAAGGGGAGAGAACAGCTGACTCCCAGAGGTGAGAGAGAGAGAAGGGTGGGATCACAGGTCTGGGAACTGGAGACGGCAGGAGCGACGCCCCTCTTCCCCAGGGAGTGGGGGGAGTGGGGGAGTGGCCGCAGGTGCAGGGGACAGGCAGGAAGGGTGGCAGGACTTGGCAGAAGCCCATCCTTGATGGTCTGTATGTTCTCAGCAGGGTACTGGCCGGGTCATCTTGTGTTGGACCCGGGAATTTGTGTCTTGGAACATCCACTCTCAGGACTCAGTCAGGAGCTCACAGGGCAGCCAGAAGAAGGAGGGCTAAGCCGGGCTGGGCTCAGGGCTTGGACGCAGTAGCAGCAGGATTTGCAGTCCGAGAAATGAAGTGTGCAACTCAGCCCGGGCCGAGTGTGTGCAGCAGGGGCAGCAGAGGACTAAAGGTTGAGGGTCTCGGGGGACCGTCATTCAAGGGCTGGACATGGAATGAAACGGGCTGCTGCAGAGCGGGAGGTCTCCAGCTTCTAAAGAGGCCCCGCAGGGCTGAGCGTTGCCATCGTTCCACCCACCCGCCGTGCCTCTGGTTCCCAGGCTCTCCTGTGCCCAGCCCTGCATGGCCGGCCGTTACCTCAGTTTGCCCTTGGCCGCGGTTCTTGGTTCGTCCCTCTGGGGAAGCGGCATGTTTTTACCACCTTCTCAGCAGCCGACCTCAGCCGCTCCCTAGCTTCACTTCTGCTCCACGCCAGGCTGTAGACATCCTTTCTCCCACACTGTCTTTGGACTCGGAGCTCACATGTTTCTACCACATGCACACGGCTCTTCAGTATACAGGTGCACACCCCACACCCTCAGGCTGTCTATCCACCATCTCAGATGGAGGGCTCAGGGGGCCCCCTCCCTCCACCAGAACACCCACAGCCTTCTGGAAGAATCTGTGTGTCTATTCCACCTGGCGCCGTGTTTGTGAGTGGCAGAGGGCTGTGTGTGTCTGGTGAAATTGTGTTTACACACATAGATGAGAGTACATGGATGGGGGAATTTAAAAGAGCCCATGACAGTTACAATTTTATCTGCACTGCCCCCCCACTATCACAGACACATACACAAGGCCACTCGAGCCCACTCCCTGCTCCCAGCACGCACACACCAAGCATCCCGCAGCACAGCGGTGAGGATGAGCTCAGCCTATGGGGTCAGACAGACCTGAATTCACAGCCCCACTCTATCACTTGCTGGCTGTGTGACACTGGGCACCCTGCTCAACCTCTCTGAGCCTCAGCTCCCTCACCTGTAAGGGAAGGATAATAATAGCTCCCTCACGGGCCTGCTGGGAAGATTAAATGAGATTATGGATGTGAAACACCAGGCACAGAGAGCTCAATAAACATTAATTACCACTCACTTTTTCCCTTCCACCCACCCTTGTGCCTTTCATTCACGCAATTGATAAGTGTTTATTGAGCGCTGTGTGTCAAGCCCGCTGTAGGCACTGGCGGTGCAAATTCCCCATGCGCGTCCTCACACAGGATGGAAGCAAGTAAGCAGTAAGCAAATGACAGAGCGAGCGTGATCAGAGCTATGAAGAAGGTGGTGGGGCGGAGCTTCATCTGCAGTGGTCCACCTCTGAGGGCATCACTCCAGGAGCAGAGACCCGAAGGCGGAGTAAGAGTGAGCCATGGCAGATCTGGGGTGAGAGCATTCCAGGCAGAAGGAAGAGCAGGCAGAAATGCCTGAAGACAGGAACAAGCTTGTTGTTTTCAACGTAACAGCACTCCTGGGTGGAGAGAAGGCAGCAGGAGTGGCGGGAGATGAGATGGGGTAGATCAAGGCCAGACCAAATCAGGATGGGTTTAACCGTGTGCACGTGGCGGGAGGGGTGACCTAGTCTGATCTGCATGTTTGCGGATGCTGTGTGAAGAATGAATACAGGTGCGCACAGTGGGGAAGCAGGCAGAGCAGCCAGGGAGCTCTTTTCCCTGGGGAGAGACAAAAAGGGTTTTAAGGACTCACGCTGCCCCACTTCTACCCCCAAAGCCCTTCCTGCCTCTGGACTATCTCCTACCTTCCCACCCATTCACAGGATCCTCTCTCAAGAGGCCTTCTCTGATGATTCCAGACTACAGAGGCCACATTCCAACTCTTAGTGAGCAATGTTTGCAAAGGCCACACCCCCAGGAGACCCACCCTGGGCCCCACCTCTGCATATCCACAGCGCTTGGTTCCCGGTGTAAAAGACAAACAAATGTCATCCTACCTCAGACTCAAGAACAGGCATGGTTTGATTCTCCTTTATGTACCTACCCACTAGATACAGCACACAGTAGGTGCTCAATAGATGCATATCTGAAATATGGCGCCTGTCCTTTTCTGCCCAGAGTTATGCACCCCTCCCCCAGCGTCCCCCTACCTCTGACCTCACCAGTGGATGCTCCGCTTCTGTTAACAAACTCTGTAAGCACTTGCATGTGCTGAGTCTTTCCAAGCTCACGTTCTCATTTCACCTTCCCAACTGTCCTATGAGACAGGGGCTATGATAACCCACTTTACAGATGAGGAAACTGAGGTGCAGAAAGAGTAAATAACTCGCCCTGGGTGACACAGCCAGCTGTGTGGTAGTGGCAGTACTTGACCCAGAATCAAAGTTCTGCCTGCTCCACTGGGGCAGTGGAGGGGGATGGGGGATGGGGGAGGTCATGTCTTAAATTTTTTTAAATAAACAAATGAGTGACTGTATCTTGCAAGTTATTTATACAGGTCAGCCTGGCCTGGGGATGTCTCCATCCTGCCCTCTCCAGGACTGCGCCTAGACTAGGCTTGGCCTCAGCATCCTGAACCTTCTCCCTCCACTCCACCTCCAGCACCCGGCTTGGAGGGGCCTGCCCACCACCAGGAACGGCAGAGAGTGAAGAGCAGGTGAAATCACAGACTCACTCGGCCCCCACCCCTAGCTGCCCGGCCCAGGCCTCCCTGTGTGCGAGCACAGCGCAGGGAAAAGTGGGTCCAGGAAGCCCACCATCACCAAGCTGCTCGTTCCCTTTCAGGCCTAAACTGTCCTTCTGATTTTCAGATGGGCCAGGGCGCACCTCTCAGTCTTTGCACAAGCTCTCTGTCAGCCCAGAATGCCCTTCCCCGATGTGACACAAGCATCAGGATTTTCTGACAACATCTCTGGGTGCTCACTTGGGGTCCCCTGAACCATGAGCTAGGTGGGACCAGGAGCACCCAAGCTCAGCTTCCCAAGGGACAAGGGGGACTCCAACTTCCCACAGGTTGCACATTTCCCAGGTGCAGGACAGCCGGCCTTCCTACACAAATCTTATAAACAGCCCACTCCCAAGCAGCTTGTCCCTTCACCGATAAGGTGGCTCACGTGCTTGACCTGCAAGGAGGAAGAGCAACAGACAAGGGTGGCCCCCTCCCCTGGAACACAGACCCCCACTGATGTCAGGCACAGCACTGTGGGCCCTCTTGCTGACCCTGACTCTGTCATCATTCCCTTTCCCCAATAAAGCCTATACCTTCACCCCTGCCACGTGACATTATAGAATTCACCCTGAGCCCTGCTGAGCAGGGG
Source organism: Tursiops truncatus (assembly GCF_011762595.2). Taxonomy (NCBI): domain Eukaryota; kingdom Metazoa; phylum Chordata; class Mammalia; order Artiodactyla; family Delphinidae; genus Tursiops; species Tursiops truncatus. The sequence goes on along the minus strand of NC_047034.1, from coordinate 156,857,749 downwards.
GTGGCACCCACAGAGACCCACCTTGCTTATTACCCACTTCTGTCTGTAACACTTCCTCCTGTTAAGACTCAAATATCTCCTCCTTTGTTACCTCCCCGGGCAGTTCTTTGCTCACTCCTCTCTGCCCCCAAACTTATTCATTCAGTCATCAAACACTGGTTGAGCCCCTACGTGTCAGGTGCTGTGCTAGGTCCTGGGACAGAATGATAGATAAGATGTGGTTCCTGCCTTTGTACAAGCTAGCACCTTCCATTAGCACCTCTCTCCCTTTTTACAAGTATCACTTGTGACCATGTCTAGCTGTCCACTAGGCTGCCAGTTCCTCTGAAGCTGGTACAGTGGCTGGCTAAGGATGTTGTCTCAGCATCCAGGACCTTGTTCCAAAACCCTGCATGTGAAGTTGTGTGAATAATAGAAAAGGCAATCCTTTCCAAATCACGATGGTTCCCTTAATTCAGTCAGCCCATGATTATCGATGCATACATTATTACAGGTTGTATAAAAGGCTATTTCACAATCCCTCATTCCCGATCCTCTTTTCCAATGGAAAGCCTTGCAGCTCAGTGGAAGAAGGCATGCCCGGGGACAGGAGTGTTTCACAGGAAAGCAGCCAGACTGTCAGAAGGGGAGGGAGATTTTGTTTGCTCTGCTACCTCATGCTTGCGGCCTCCATGGTTTTCTCTGCGCCTCCATCACTTTAGAAACATTTGTTTGTCTGAAAACAGCCTACACACTTTGCCCTCAAACTTCAAACTTTTTTTTTTAATCTCATCTCATCACAGCAATAGCCAAAAGAGGAGGAAATCATCAAATGGGAGTTTCTTTTCTCTCTTACAAACCCAAGGAATGAAGAGGCTGAAAAGATCCCTTCAGGTTAATTCAGAAATGTGAAGACTTCACATTTTCATTTTTAATTAAGTAATTACTACCCTGCCATAGTAACACTTGCTGCCCTATTTTAGATTAGAAGAAAACAAGCATTAACATGTATTCATTGTTAACTTTTATATAATCTTTAAGTGAGAAAGACCTTTCTCTAAGTATAACACAAAAGTAGAAAGCCAGAACATTGACAATCTGATTGCATAACAATGTAGAACCTCTATATGTACAAGGAAAGAAAGAAAAGAGAGGAAGGAGGAAAGGAAGGAGGGAGGGAAGGAAGGAAGGAAGGAAAGAATCACAGAACCTAAAAACAAACTCCAAACTGGGGAAAAGTCTTGCCACACTGTTACAGATAAAGAGCCAATGTCCTTCATATGCAAAAAGTTCTTATAAATCAATAAGAAAAAATATGAACAATGCCATAGAAAACTAGCAAGATGAGCAAAGTCCATGAACAGACAGTTCGTACAAAAAGAGATAAAGTAACTTAGAAACATGAAAAGATGAGCAATTTCATTTATAATTAAAGAAATATAATAATCAAATACCTGATATATATCAGATTGGCAAGTTTTTAAAAGTTGTTGGAAAGGTACAGAGCAGTACTTCCTGGACCAGCATATTAGCATCACCTGGGAACTTGTTGGAAATGCAAATTCTCAGTACTGTACCAGACATACTCCATCTCAGATCTACTGAATCAGAAAACTCTTGGGCCCAGAAATCTGTACTTTTACAAGCCCTCTAGCTGATTCTGATGCACTCTAAGATGTAGAGAAACCAAGAACTCTCCAATACTATTTGTAGTATTTAAATTAATGTCATTTAGCAGTTTTATCAGCATAAATTCATATATCTATTGAGGCACTAAATCCATTCTATAGACTAGCTCATTCATGTTGAAATCACTCTCTCTCTCTCTCTCACACACACACACAACTATTTTACTGTGGTGTTATTTGGGGGAGCCAAAAACTAGAAAAAGCCTAAATAATAAGGGACTGATTTAGTCATTTATGGTAATTTGTGAAATACTGTGCAATCATTAATAAGAATCAGATGAATTAATATATGCCTACCAAGAAAGATGTATGAGAGATATTGTCAAGAGAAAAAGCATGCTACAGGATAGTATATTTGCTATACCTAGAATGAACCCATTTGTTTGTGTCATAAACAGGTTCTCACAAAAGAGTTTGTGTCATATTTCTACTTATGAATTTGAAAATCTCTAGAATAAGTGGGACTAGGGGACCTGTGGTGGGGAGAAGACCTTTTTCACCAAATGCCCTTCTATGCTGTTTGAATTTTGGCCCTGAGGATACACTACTTTTATAGTGATTGAAAAGTAGTTATAACTAATTAAATTACAACAAAGAGAAAGAGCAAGTAAGCAGCATGGCTGGGAGAAGAGGAAAAGTAGATTATTTGGGTAACTGTATCCTAGAGACTATTCAGACCCCCAACTGAGAACTTGGGAGATCTCTTCTGTGTTTTATCTTTAGCCACCCAGCTTGCTTTGGTAAAGAACAACTAAAAACTCTGTTGCGCTGAACTGGTGGCCTTCGAAATAAATTACTTGTTTAACAAAGAATAAAAACCCCACATCCATTGAACAAGGCAAGGGCCCCTGGGCCACTTGATTTTCCTTCTTCTTGGCCCATCCCACCCAACTGGGTGTGCTGTGGACTGTTCGCCATTGAATCTCATTTGGTTTCCAGCAGAGAACAAACAGACCATCTCCATTACAAATTACATATGAGAGTAAACGCCAGTGTGGACATATCTCGTATTTGCATGTCAGAGTCAATAAAACTGTGTGTGTGCATTAGAAGAGACACAGAGGTATGTGAACACAGTCTGCGTTGGTGTTCTAGGCCCGATACAGAGTTTTCACTAAGGACGTCATGGGAATTGATAAGAGTGTGATGCAGAGGAGTCCAGATTCCTATCCCCAGGCGGTCCCTCTAAGAAGCCAAGATATTTTATTCTCCCGTCAGCCTTTATCTCCACCTTCAACCAGACAGTCCCCGAACAGGTTTGCTTGAACAATAAATTACAAAAACCCTGATCCAACCATTATCCAATCATCCTTCCATCCACACATCCTTGGGTCCTTTCTTTTATCCATTCATCTATCGAAACACTCATAAATCTTCCCATCCCATGAATCTACTCATCACCCATTCCCTCAATCTTTTCATTCAACCATCACATTTCATCTGTATAATCTGTCAAGTCAGTCCTTCCATTTAGTCATTCATCTTTCCATTTATTCATCCAATCCATTCACCCAGCCCATCTATCCCATCTATCCTTCCACCTTCCACTTTACCAGCCTATCAGTCAATCCTCATCTTTCCATCCTAGCCATCTATGCATTCATCCACCACCCCCATATAATAGCCCATCTCTCTATTCATCCATCCCAAATGCCCATCTATCCCATCTAGCTATCCACCTCATCCATCCATCCACCTACCATCACCTACCATCCTGTTCATCCATCCATTCATCCATCCACTCATCCATTCAACAACTGCATCCCTTCATTCCACTCCATAGCCTGGACCCGGTTATGCCTCTGGAGGTGTAGAGAATGGGTCGACCAAAGTCAAATGACTTTACAAGAAAAAAAAGTGATTGAAACCATGCTACTTTTCTCAAGGCCTGATAAGTTCTTTTCACCCAGGACATATCCGAGCACTCTCAACAGCAAGTCTTTATCCAAATGTCACATCCCTCCTCTTTCTTTCATGCCAGACTCTCTCACTGGTCTTTTATCAGCTGTGACCTCTAGGTACCAACAAAAGCAAAACTGTCAGACTCAAAACCTGCCTGCAACCTCTAGTGCCCAGGTAAACACATGTTCCTTTCCCTGCTACCCTGCACATCACTTTGAACTGTAGCCTGGGGTTCTAAAGCTCCAGCCATAATGTTTGTACTCCTGGCCCAGCTTACATCTTGCTCTGGCCTGGTCCAACCTGGCCTAAAACCATTCACAAAGCAGTGCCGCTCAGCAAGCTTTCAGCTGAAGAGTATACCTTCCAACTGGAAAGGCAAGCATCCTAACATTGAATAAACACCCTCTACAAGGCAGGAACTGTGTTAGGCCCTTGCTAGTTGACATCTAATTTCATCTTCACTGAAATTCTCTGAGTCAGGCAAAGAGGATCAAAGGAGAAACTGAGGCTCAGAGAGGTTAAATAATTTGTCTGGAATCACATAGCTGCTGAGCAGCAACACCAGAATTCAGACCCAGATCTGACTCCAAAGCTTTGACTATTTACACTCCCATGGGCTGCCACTAAGAGGACAATTTCCAAGCTAACCCAGAGAGAAGAAATTAGAAGGACAAGGAAGAAGAAGACCTAGTTTCCTACCTGCCTCTCTAACCAAGGAAAAATGATGACATGAATTACAAGTTAGAGTTTATAATGAGTGCTAACTCTGCGTCAGGTGCTGACTAAAGACTTTCTGTATATTATCTCGTTAAAAAGAAAGTGAAGGACTTCCCTGGTGGTGCAGTGGTTAAGAATCCACCTGCCAATACAGGGGACACGGGTTCGAGCCCTGGTCTGGGAAGATCCCACATACCATGGAGCAACTAAGCCGGTGCGCCACAACTACTGAGCCCGCATGCCACAACTACCAAAAAGCCTGTGCGCCTAGAGCCCATGCTCTGCCTCAAAGAGAAGCCACCACAGTGAGAAGCCCGCGCACCGCATCGAAGAGTAGCCTCTGCTCACCGCAAATAGAGAAACCTGCTCATAGCAACAAAGACCCAACGCGGCCAAAAATAAATAATAAATTTAAAAAAAGAAAGTGAAGCCACTTTGATGATCCTTCTGGGGGTCCCTCTACACGTTATGGTTGAACAGGTCCCAGCTCAAGATGTCAAGCGTTTGGAGCAATGAACTGTACAATTTCCTCCAGGGGAAGGACTTGAACAGCAGATATGCACCTTGTTGGCAAGCCTACTCATAAGGCAGGAATTCTCACGTTTTTGCAAATGCATAGGGGTTCGAATCCTGCTGCACCACGTACTGGCCGGTGACTAAGGCCAACTTGCTTCCCCTTCCTGAGCCTCTGTTTCTTCCATCTGTAAAATAGAGATGCTAAGAGTCGTCCTGTCTACAGGACTGTCATAAGACTGTAATTTAGTTTTTGACATAACATTCTGTTTCACCTTTCTCTTATTGTTGGCTACTTAGTTCATTCCCATTTTTCCCTCTCTTACCAAGAACGCTATGCATTTTACACATAAATGGTTGACTGCAACTCCGATTATTTCTTCAGGGTAAATTCTTGGAAGTCAAATACTGAGTCCAAACATATAAATATTTTTAAGGCTGTTGGTAATATATTGCCCAGTTGCTTTCCAGACAGTTTGTAACAATTTACACTCCCACCAGCAGTTTATGAAAGTGCCCACCATACTGCACCCTTGCCAGCATCTAGTGCTTTTTTCTTTCTGGAACAATTTTTCTATTTCTTTTTACATATGCATTCATATACAATCTCGCATGAATACCTAAGTACGATCTTATTATGCATACTGAGTTTTTAAGTGCAATTTTACTTTTTACTTTCCCTTTTTTCACTTGGCTTTTTCTCCCTCACTCGCCCACCTCACCCACTCAAACTACCCACTAGCCAAAACACACCGCTAGGTAACCCATATTAACAATCCAGTTTGCATCCTTCCATATTTTTACTCTTGTTCATAAAACCATGTGCAAACATAAACTTACATACTCCTGTACACACATTTACATATAGAGTGGGGGATGGACATTGTTTATCTTTTTTAAATTGGATCACATTATACACACTTCTCGGCATCTTGCTTTTCTCACCCAATAATAATGACGTTTCAATTAAATGAAGTAATGTCTACAGAGTACTTAGCATAGTGACTAGAGCGCTGAGTATGTGTTATTTATTATTGTTGTTGTTGTAAATTTTAAAAGAACTGGGATCCCTCCTAATGCTGCGAGGTTCACGGCTAAGGTGCCTCCCTCAGTCTTCCCAGTCTTGTTTGGGGAAGAACAGGATAAGAATAAGACAAGGTCGCTACAGTTGTGCGTGCCCCTTTCACCTTCCCTGAGTCATTCCTCATCTGAACCGAGAACCTACTATTTGCTAGGGACTGTCTATAGTCCAGAGATAAGCCAGACACAGTCCCTGCCCTCCTGAAGCCTACGGTCTATGAGGAGAGCGATAATAGTAAATTAATGACTATGATCAATGTATAATCATTACCTAAGATAAGCTGTCCAGGGGCAAGGAACACACTTCTATGAAAATGAGCTACATGGAGGGTCCAGGAGGAGGAAGTGAACCTTGAGCCAAGATGAGCCTCGGTTAGGGCTTCCCTGGTGGCACAGTGGTTGAGAACCTGCCTGCTAATGCAGGGGACACGGGTTCGAGCCCCGGTCTGGGAGGATCCCACATGCCGCGGAGCAACTAAGCCCATGCGCCACAACTACTGAGCCTGCGCGTCTGGAGCCTGTGCTCCGCGACGAGAGAGGCCGTGATAGTGAGAGGCCCGTCCACCACGATGAAGAGTGGCCCCCGCTTCTAGAGAAAGCCCTCGCACAGAAACGAAGACCCAACACAGCAAAAATAATTAATAAACTCCTACCCCCAACATCTTCTTTAAAAAAAAAAAGATGAGCCTCGGTTAATGAGGTGAAAGGCGGCAGGAAGAGTCCAGACAGAGGAGTCAGTATGTGCAAAGGCCCTGTGCAAAGGCCCAAAGGCAGGAGGGGGCATGGTCCTCTAAGGACTTAAAGGGAGGAGCGGGCTGGAGGACAGGGTCTCTGAGCGAAGGCGTGGGCCCTCACAGGTGAGCAAGTATCTGGAGAACACCTGAGGCCCACCAAGAGCTTAAAGAGCAAGTTTTCTCCCAACGCTCCTGATCCCACTGGATTCAGCAGGCTCGTTGCCTTGGCAACCATGACCAAGTGCCAGGCCAGGCCTAGGTAAGAGCTTCACATACATCATCTCACCGCATCGTTACAAAGGTTTGTGAATTAGGGACTATTGTTCTCATTTTAGAGATGGGAACTGAGGCCAAAAGAGATTATTCAGTCTCTTACGCAGGCTAGGACCAGGCAGGGCCAGGATTGAAGCCTAGGTCTCTCTGAAGCTCCAACTTGTGCTTCTGAGAACACCCCAGCACTGTGCTCTGAGATCCTGCGAGATGATTTAATAGCACCTCAAATGGTGATTTAAGAGATTTCCCTGCAGGGCTGGGATGTGAACCCAGCCAGACTGGCTCCAGAGTCCGGGCTCATAATCACTTCACAGGCAGCGGCCCCACTCTCCCCTCCTCTGCCACCTGCCCCGCTCCCGGCTCCCAGCTGGATGCGTGGCCTCAGCCACAGCACAAAGCGTCCTCCCTCCACAGGAGCTTCTCCTCCGCTCCTGTCAACAGCCAGCCCCTTGAGGTCCGGGGGCTTTTCCTGGGGTCGCATCCCCTCTTTCTTCCCCTGAAGATTGCCTGCTCCTCCTATATGTCCCACCTCCCATGTCACCTCACCCAATGACCCCCATCCACTCACCCATTGATGCCCCTACCAACCCACCCACACATGGAGTTGTTTGTTCCATCTTCTGGGCCTCTTTCAGCCTTGATTCTCTCTATATATATTCATTCATTCAATGCCCAATAGTCAGTGAGCCCTGACTACGTTTAAGACACTATTCTAGAGTTGGACAAAGTTGACAACCTCCTTGATCTCATGGAACTTACTTGTGGAGACAGACACTAAATGGGGGGGAAATGCATGTACAATATGTCAGGCAATTAAAAGGACTATGGGGCTTCCCTGATGGCGCAGTGGTTGAGAGTCCGCCTGCCGATGCAGGGGACACGGGTTCACGCCCCGGTCTGGGAAGATCCCACATGCCGCGGAGCGGCTGGGCCCGTGAGCCATGGCCGCTGAGCCTGCGCGTCCGGAGCCTGTGCTCCGCAACGGGAGAGGCCACAACAGTGAGAGGCCCGCGTACCGCAGAAAAAAAAAAAAAAAAAAAAAGACTATGAAGAATCCTAAGGCAGCGTAAGTAAAGGATAAGGGAATCAGGGAGGCTCTCCAAGGAGGTGACATCTGAGCAGGAGTTGATGAAAGCGATGGGCTGAGCCCTGTGGCTATCTGGAGATGTTGAGCCCAAGACCACTGAACCACGGCCAGTTTGTCTAACAAACGGCAGGGGAGCCACTGGCCAGAGCAGAGTAAACCGGGCAAGTGTCAGGGGAGATGAGGTCAGGGAGGAAGCCGGGACAAGAATGTGGGAAGGACTTTGACTTATTTCTGACCCTGATGGGAGCCACTGGAGGGTTCAGCACAGAGGAATGAATGATCCGATGACACTGTTCAAAGCGTCCCAGCTGTTGGGCTGGCAAGAGTCGAAGGAGGGAACCCGCAGAGGGGGCGCCTGCAGGAGTTCAGGCAAAGGAGAGGCCAGCTCGGACTCCGGGCTGTGATGGAAATGGTAGGAGGGGGTGGATCCTGGATGTATTTTGAAGGTGCAGCCAGCAGGGTTGGCTCATGGCTTGACTGTGGGGTGAAGGAAACAAGAAAGGGAGGCGTGGAGGATGCCTGCCGGGTTTCCGGGCATCACGCTGCACTGTGTGCTCCACGCGTGCCTCCCCACAGCGATGTGAGCTCCTCAAGGCTGGAACGGCATCCGACCACCTTGGTAACACTGCGCAGAGCCAGGCCCATTACTGTGAGCCCTGAAGTGTCCCCGAGCAGCCTCTCTGCACCTTCCTCGTGCTGCCGTGGCCTTTGGGGAAGAGACAGGGGTCATCCTGTCCCACCTGCCCCATCTGCCTCCAAAGATGTTCTTATCCTTCCACATCTGGTGTCCATGTCCAAGAAATGATGGATCTGAACAATCAGATCAGTCAGATCAGATCAGAGAACTCATCCCGGGGGCCGAGGCCCACAAGTGGCTCCTCTCGACGTCCCCAGTCTCTCCCCAGACAGACACCCAGCCCTCGGGAGATGAGCGCCCTGAACTTCAGCTACAAGCGTCTTACAGGTCCAATGAAATAGGCCTTTACAAGGCCCTGGTGAGCCTGCCACCATCTCTGTTCAAGGCAGGCAGGAATGACTGTCCCCTTAATATAGATGAGGAAACTGAGGCTTCGAAGTGACAGGAACATGTGCAGGGAGTGAAAATAAGACAACAACGGTCCCTTGCCTCCATTCTTGTGTGAAATTGCAGAGGGGGAAGTGAATAATGTGCTGCTCGACACCGTGTATCACCTTGAGCCATTAGTAACATCACCGAGCCTCAGTTTGCCCATCTGCAAAATGGGGGTAATAATGTCATTTATCTTACAAGCCTGTTGTTAGATGTATATTAGATGGTGTAAATAAAATGACTGGCACAGTGGCTCATAGTAGAAACTGCAGACATGAAGATAATGTTATCACCACTATTATAACAAAAACAGTTTGTGATGTGTGCCAGTGTAGGACTCTCTCCAGGGATCCTGGGTTGTGTGCTGTGTGGAAACAGCTGTAGAACCACTGTCAAGAGACTCTGCATGGGTGGCGCTATGTGGTAGCAATGGTCACAGCTCCATTCTCTACCCACTATATGATCTTTGGACAAGTAATTTCATTCCTCCAAACCTCAGTTTCTATTTCTATAAAATGGGAATAACTATACGACCTAGCTCAGTGGGGTCTTGCTGCCCACTGACTGTACAGCGATGTGCCCAACCCAGAATCAGAATCACACAGACATCCCACCCAGGCGACACACTATCACCCGCAACAAGTGGCCTCCGGCCCATGACCACCATCGCTACCAGGTCAAGAAGCCACAGGTTACTCTTCTCTGTCTTCCCTAGACCAACTCCCACTGGACCCTGTCGGCTCTACCTTCAACATCTATCCAGGAAGTTATCCCTAGTGGTCCCTGGTTGGATTCCTGCCCTTCCTCTGTCCTCCCATTACCCCCATCCCAGTCCCATGCTGAACTCTCTTGTGGTACTCATCACATCGCATTTAAGTTATGCTCAGTTATCTGTCCACCCCAGTGGTGATACATTAGAAAGAATGAAAGCTTAGGGGGTGGGGCTGGGGGGACAGAAACTATACATGTCATCACCTCTAGGTACCAGAACCCCACACAGAATCCAGAACAGTGTGGGAGCTCAACACAACATGGCTGAATGGAGGCACAGATGCATGGAAGGAAGGGAAAAAGACGGGAGGGAAGGGAGGGGAGGGAAGGAGAGGGGAGGGGAAGGGAGGATGAGAAAAGGAAAAAGTCTTGGTATTTCTACTGTTAGGCTAGTAACTTTCCCCATCATACCCCAACTGCTCCTCTTGCCTTGGACCTATTATTCCACTCAATTTTGGTCCTTCATCTGCAAAGCAAATGTATGGTGCCTGGCCCTAAACTGACATCAGTTTCTATCAAGAAGTTAACCAAGGAGAATCAGGTCTGGCTGCAGAGCAGAGGCCTTTGAAACAGCGGTCCCATTTCCTACAATTCACCTGGATGAAGCACATTCTCCATCTACTCTTCCAGGAGACGACGAAAGGCAAAGAAAAATGAACAATTTATTTTCTTATTTAAATATGTCACAGAGATAAGCGGGCCAGACGATCAATGTCTTAGTCAACATCTCCTCTAGGTCTGGGTAAGGGCTCTGAGAAATCTCCAAGGCTGGCTGGCATCCGTAGCTGCGCCCAAAGTGGATGGGGCTCCAACCATCCCTCCAGGGTGGGAGGGACAGGCATGTTTGCTCCCCGAAGCTGCAGGCAATGCTGACCTGCTCTGGCCCAGATCCAACACGGCCAGGTAGGAGAGTACGTGCTCACCCAAGCCCCAACTCCATAGAGGGGAGAAGGTTCCCACTCCATGCCCCAGAGGACAAAGTACCACACACGCATATTTCTCTGGTCTCCCTGACCCCTCACCCTCGCCCCCTGCAGGAGGGGAGTGACTTGTCTAAATAGTGAGTTGCGGGGGGAAGAGCTTGGCGAGCTCAGCTCAGCCCCACCCACCTCGCACCACCCTAAACTTAGTCCAGCAGGCTTGGCCCCTGTGAGGGAGGCCCCAGGTTGTCCCCTTTTGCCCCTGAATGGGTGGGTAAGTTTCTCCCATTCAAGAGTGATGTATTAACAAGCCACTTTGGCCACATATCCAACGCCACATTCTCCAACCAGCTCCATCAGTAATGAGCTGACATTTTGATCTCTCCATCTGACTCCTCTTGTTTTTCACTCTGTCTGGTTCCAAATTTGAGAGGGGAAGAAAGGCGTGGCAGCGAGGGTGCAGAGGAGGTACTGGACAAGATCACGGCCCTGCCTGGGGTTCCCAGACCCCTACGTGTCTTCAAAGGCAGTAATGAGAGTGTGTGAGCTACTTTCAATACTTCAAAGAGCCTAACAGAAACTGCATTTATCCACCATCAAAATGCACAGGCAAATAAATGCCAAGTGTCTGCTTCGGGCTGGAACTCGTCCCAGTCAGTGAGGTCACGCTGCCCTTTGTCCATTCTGATTGGTGGGATGGAGCCCACAGGCTTGACAATTAAGGGATGTTGTTTTCCCCAGCCTCTCTGCCTAGGGCCTCCTGAGAAACCTTAGCCCCTTGGCAGGACTGTCTGCTGCTTTGAAAGGAGAAATGCAATGAGGTGCATTTGGGAATGAATGGGAGTGTCTCAACCATAGATAAAGGGAGTAAGAGTGAGTTCCCAAGAAGACGCCTTTTCCCAGGGCGGAAGATCAGAACCACCCATGTTAGAAGTCAGGGCGTCAACTCAGACAGCGTGTGAGAAATGAAGGAAGACTGAGGCCACGAGAAGGTGGGAAGGAGCCTGGGGCTCTGGAACAGAGAGCTGAATGGTAGGAAGGAAGGGCTTTCCACAGGTTGGATGTGGCTTTGCCCACCTCCGTGTGAGGGCAGAACGGAAAGGAAGCCTGGGCCTCCTGCACTTGTTCTGACCCCGTGGCACAGTTTCCCTGTAACTGTTTCGGGGTGGGTGGGATGTGGGGAGAGAGCCGATCAGGGCCAACGGACCCGAAACAACTGGCAGTTACATATTTCTTTTAGGAGCAAAAATGGGGAAAAGAATCCATGCCCCTTTCGATAAATGCAGACTGCTGGAAACAGTGCCTTGATACACAAGTTTCTTGGTAGGAACTCGGAGAACAGGAGCGTGTCCTCAGTCATAACAAAGTTGGGCTGTGTTGGGAGAGGGAGGCGTTTAGGAGCCTGGTCCCCTGCCTCTCAGCACGCAGCCTCAGCCCACAGAGGAGGGGGGATCTCCCTTTCCCCCAGGGGGCAGGGGCACTGGACTAAAAGGCAAAGCATGTCCACCAGATGGCCCCCGTCCTACCTAAAACCCCTGCGTAGAGCAAGCCCATCATTCTCGTGCTGAGAGCCGGCTGGGAAAGGGGGCGCTGAGTGTACGCTGTACACCCTTTCCCAGTCCTGATTCTGTCAAGGATTCCAAGTGCTCAGTTCCCAAGATTTACCCTCACAGTGGGACGTGAAAAGCACCACGGGGGGGCTTCTGTGGTGGCGCAGTGGTTGAGAATCTGTCTGCTAATGCAGGGGACACGGGTTCAAGCCCTGGTCTGGGAGAATCCCACATGCCGTGGAGCAACTAGGCCCGTGAGCCACAACTACTGAGCCTGCGTGTCTGGAACCTGTGCTCTGCAACAAGAGAGGCCGCGATAGTGAGAGGCCCGCGCACCGCGATGAAGAGTGGCCCCCACTTGCCACAACTAAGGAAAGCCCTCGCACAGAAACGAAGACCCAACACAGCAAAAATAAATAAAATAAAAATTAATAAACTCCTACCCCCAACATCTTAAAAAAAAAAAAAAAAGCACCACGGGGCTCAGGCCTGAGCCATGCTCTCCAACATGATGGACCAAAAGCCAGCGCCTCGAGGGGTGTCAGGCACATGCCCAGCTATTAATAAATGAATCAGTACTTTCTCTTCCTCTCAACTGACACTCTTTGTCCTTACACCCCATCAGTCAGAACCCTGGAAGGGAGGGGGTGATAGGAACAGCTGTCCATGGCTCATCAGCTTAAACTCCTCTCAAGACCCACTCTTATCCCACGAGCTTCAGAGTCTTTGCTACTTCTTCAAGGGGTGCCAACATCTCACTGACCTTTGTCTTGTCCTTCCCCTTCCATCCAGAGAGTAAAGCCACTCTCCTGTGTCTCTCTTACCAAACCGTGCACCATCAACCGGAGGAAGACAAGAATGGCTGTGGGAGACCAAATGGTTGCCACTGTCAAGGCCAGAATGCCGGGTCCCAAGTGTCCAGGAGCAAAGATGGAGGCCTGCGCCTCAGCAGCGCTAGTGAGACTGTGGGGAAGCTGGAGAGCTATTGGGGAGGTAGAATCCACAAGACTGGATTAGTGGAAGGGAATGGGTAGGGGTGGAATTCAAGGACGATGCCCAGGCTTCTGGCTGAGGAAGATGCATGGAGGTGAGACACAAAAGAATGTGGGATGGTGAGACTGCTGGGGGTAAGGGGTGTGACGCAGGTGACAACAGAAAGGCAGAATTCAGTAGATGGCATGCTGAGTGCGGGGCCAAGGATCGGCCGCGTGGTATGCGGCTCTGGAGTTCAGGGGCAAGGTCTGCACCTAGATGTGGGATGTGGAGATTATCAGCATTTGGACAGTGGCACAAAGCCACAGGAAGAAATGAATGTAGAATAAAAAGAGAGGTCAGCTAAGGCCTGGGAACAATAATACGACAGCAAATTGTAAATGGGAGGAAATGAGGAGCAGTGTCAGATGCTGAAGAGGGGAGAAGGCAGATGGAAGGGCAAGAGGCAGGCTGTGGAAGGACTGAGAAAGGTCTAGAAGTGGAGAGAGAGGCTTGGATTTGGAAAATACGAAGTCATGTGGTGCCCTGGACTGGAGCAGTTCCGCCGGAGTGGGGCGTGTGGAAACCAGATGACAGGGGTTGAGAAGTACCTTGGCAGACACTCTCTCAGGAAGCCAGACCAGGAAAGGAAGGAGAGAGACAGGGTGACAGGCAAAAGCAGGTGCAGAGTCAAGGAAGGGGTGGTGTTTAGTGTGTTTTTAAGATGAAAACAAAGTGTGTTTCTGGGCTAATGGAAAGGAAACAGAGGAGGGAGGGGTTCGAGAAATGGGAAGCAGGGACGCCAATTAGCCAATTACAGCAGCAACGCTCCTGGGTAGCGCAGGGCACAGCATCCTGGGGGCTTTCCTACCCAAGTTCAGCAGCAAGGTTCATGCAGTTGTTTCCTTTAGTGTCAATTTTTCTGTGATGTAGGAAACAAGGTTGTTCGGGGGGATGAGTGGGTGAGGCTGCCCCAGAGATGAGAACAGTCCCAGACGGAGCCTGTGGTTCAGGGTGGCACAGAGCCAGAGGAAGGACACACCAGGACTGAGCTGAGTGGGAAAGGCCAACAACAGCCGGATCAAGAGAAAAGAGAGGGGGCTTCCCTGGTGGCACAGTGGTTGAGAGTCCGCCTGCCGGTGCAGGGGACGCGGGTCCGTGCCCCGGTCCGGGAGGATCCCACATGCCGTGGAGTGGCTGGGCCCGTGAGCCATGGCCGCTGAGCCTGCGCGTCCGGAGCCTGTGCTCCGCGGCGGGAGAGGCCACAACAGTGAGAAGCCCACGTACCGCAAAATAAAAAAAAGAGAGGAACAAGGTTGGGTCAGATTGACTCCTAGGTTCAAAATCTGAGGCCTGGGGACATTGGGTGGGTCCCGATACACACAAATTTACCCTTTACCACCTTATCTGACCCTAATCGCTCCAGACTGATCAGTTCATTTTTTTTACTAAGGTGTTAATAGCTAACACTTCTCAAAACATTGACTTTTAACAATGGCTTCCAACTCAAAGATTCCAGCCACATCAGGATGGTCCTGAAACACAGGCTGGCACAAAGCAGCTATCCCACTGCTCTGCATCAAAAGTTTCCACCACCCCCTCGCCCAAGCGTCTCAGCAATTCTTCACCTTAGGACATCAGCTGTATCTGATACAGCAACAGAAAACAGAAAGGAAATCTGCACTGTGTCTCTGCTGCTCAGAAAGCAGCTTCCAGGGTGTTCAGTTGGACCTGACAATCACCTGGTGAGCATTCATTCACTCAATCAACATTGACTGAGCGTCTCCCCTGCTCCAGGCACAGTCCTAGGTGCTAGGGACACAGCGGTGAATAAAAGAACCCAAACGCTTGTCAGTGGGGCACAGATTTATACGGACAAGGGGCAGGAAAGCTGCATGCTGAGAGCCAGGCAAGCATACACCTTTACAGGCAGGACAGCGAAGCTGCAATTCTATGAAGCTTCCTGACAAAGCCTTGGGCCACACATTGGAAACCAGAGGTCCAGTGATTCCCAAATTCATCTGATCATGAAATCTTTCTCTCTCAGGGCACTCATTTAATAGTCCCTACCCGACTTCCTGAAACCCAAGAAACACTTGGCCAAATGAATGAATGAATGAATGACCCCCTCTACCCGCTTCCCCCCAACCTCCCAGAGTCTCTGTACTTCTGTACTTCCTGTCTTAGCATCCCTATTTGCATAACTGGCCCTTTGCCTAGGTTTCTCTGCAGAGTCCCTGGCTCCTCACAGGGACAACAGACTCCCTAAATGTCCATCCACTGGGCTAGAGCCCCTCCCCTGGCAGCTGAGTCCTGCTCCAGCCAGGAACAAACCTGGACGCCTTGGCCTCACCCTTGGGAGCCCTCCCCGTCTGCCCTGACCACGACTGGCCGCCCCGCCTCAGCCTGCCTGTGTCGCCTCTGTCCGAAAATACAGCTGGCTCCCAGCAACAGGCCCCAGGAAAACGGCCCTTCAGCGCTTTGTGTCCGCTCTTCAAGTATTCAATCTGGAATAATAGGAGTTAGTACACAAGGAAGTTGAGGATAAGACTCCCCTGAGTGTCCTGCTTTCTCACCTAACAAACCAGGGGCCGGTGGAAGGACGTGGTAAATCAGGAGCTCAGAGCTGTCAGGCCCACCCGGACCAACAGGCCTCTGTTAGGTGTGCTAAGCAGTTCAGGTATGGGATGCAGGCCTGTGGGGCCAGTATGCTTCCCCAGCCTCTTCTTGGGGGCCACCGCATCTCAGCAGCACTAATCTGGTCCCCTCCGGGGTCCCAGCTCCACCAGGGCAGAGCTGAGAGGAAAGGAGTGGGGAGGGGAAGCAGGAAGCCCTTCCTCTGTTGACTCCTGGGTGAGGTCAAGGCCACGGTCATTGCAGAGGAGTGGATGGCTGAAGGCCCATCTCCTCTGGGCTCCACCTTCAGGCGTCGGGAGCTGTTTGCCTAAGAGGTTCCTAGACAGACTTAATGTGCATAACAGTAATAACAGGAATTTATTAGGGATGTAGTTTCCACACCCTGCTCCGAGATACTCCGATTCACAAGATCCAGGGAGGGCCTGGGAATCTACATTTGTAACTGAGAAACCTGGGTACAACAGCGGTTGTTAAGCCTGTGGGTGCCAGAATCAGACGAGGTTTAAATCCAGGCTCTCTCCCTCCCTGTTGTCTAGTCTTGGGCGAGTAACTTAATCTCCTTAATCACAGTTTCCTCAACTGCAAAATCATCACCTTCTTAGGAATGCCACAAGGTTTAGGGAGGGGAAAGTACAGCTCTCAGCATCTCCCGAGAGTTCCCTAAAGGACCGATGCCAGCTTCCATGATAATGATGCTGATGGAGGGGCATGCAAACTTGACATCTCCCGACACAGCTTCCTGCCTCAAGCCTTCGTCCAGGCCACTCCCTCTACCTAGGACCTCCTACCCTCATATTATCCTCCTCCAGACGCCTGCTCACTCTTGGAGAGCCTGCCTACACCCCTAGGTGAAGCTTGCCCTGCTGCCCCTCCCCCTCCTCTATTCTCACAGTTCCCTGGGCCTTTAGGAGCCTGTAACTGTCCTTGGGGAAGGCACTTGGTTTTAAATGGTATTTGTATCCCTGATCCCCAGGCCAGGGCCACTGCACTGGGAGCTCAGTGAATGTCCAAAGGACCCAGCCCCACTGGTCCTAAGCAGATGGGAGCAGCTAAAAGCCTTGAAAATCCTCCTTGCTGACAGAGCTGGTCGGCTGAAGCCTGGCTAAAGGAAAGGGCATGGAAAGGGCAGGTCCTAGGTGAGGAGGGGGTGGAGGCAACAAGGTCAAAGGTCAGGAGGAGGCTCAAATTGATGGTGAGGCTGGGGGTGGGAGGATGACTCTACAATGAGAATGAAGACTTTTGGTGTCAGGAAAATAACAGGACTGGGAAAAGGAGGGAGCAGGAAAGGAAAGGGGCAGGAGATAACTGGAGAGGTCAGAAGAGGAGAGGAGGTGGACCAGGGGGCGCAGACTGACCAAAATGTGGAGGGGCACACGCGACCTGGACAAGATAGAGTACAGCAGGTCTCCGCAGGAGATGGGATGTTGAAACGGCCTGTGGAGTCATCCCCGAGCAGGTAGATTAACTGTTCTAACTTTCTTTCTTGCAGAAAGTTGTGGGATGTTGTCACTGAGGCAGGATTAACAGAACTGTGATTTACAATCCACAAGTTATTACGTGGGTTTCATGGACTTTTGACAGTTGTTTTACCCTCTCTGGGAAGGTGGGGAACAGGGTAAAAAAAATGAGGAAGGAAGAGGATGCCCTCATATCCTCCTTGCTGACCTCTCCCCAAGGGGCACCAAGACCTGCCTTCCCCAGCAGTGCCCTGGTCCGCACCCTGCCCTCAACATCACCGCATTCCTTCAAGACCTGCACCAGCAAACCAAGCTGATGGGGCCACACCCCTGCTCCAAACCCTCTAGACTCTTCATGGCCCTTATTTGCCACACTGAGCTACTTCCAGACCTTGAACATGCCTCACTTCCACCCAACCATGAGCCTGTACGGGTATGTTTCCATTGTTGGAATCCTTCCCCCTGCTGCCTCTCTTCATCTGCTCTCTGCGATCTATCCTGCGAGTCTCAGCCTAAACATCACCTGCTCTAGGAGACCTTCCTGACCCCTGGAGTCTGGAGAGTTACCCCTCTTTTTTTCTAACTGTGGCAAAATATATATAACCTAAAAGTGACCACGTCAACCATTTTTAAGTGTACAGTTCAGTGGCGTTAAGGTGCTTCACATTGTTGTGCAACCATCAGCACCGTGCATCTCCAGAACTTTCCATCTTGCAAAACTGAGATTCTATCCATTAAGAAAACAACCCCCATTCCCTTCAAGCCCCCAACCCCCAGCCCCAGCGACCAGCGTTCTGCTTTCTGTCTCCGTGGACCTGACTACTCTACTTCATATAACTGGAACCATACGGTATTTGTTCTTTTGTGACTGGCTTAGTTCACTTAACATAATGTCTTCAAGGCTTATCCAAGTTGTAGAATGTAGAATCTCCTTCCTTTTTTTTTTTTTTTTTTATATACGCGGGGCTCTCACTGTTGTGGCCTCTCCCGTTGCGGAGCACAGGCTCTGGACGCGCAGGCTCAGCAGCCATGGCTCACGGGCCCAGCCGCTCCGCGGCATGTGGGATCTTCCCGGACCGGGGCACGAACCCGTGTCCCCTGCATCGGCAGGTGGACTCTCAACCACTGCGCCACCAGGGAAGCCCTCTCCTTCCTTTTTAAGGGTGAATAATATTACACTGCATGTAGATGCCACATTTTGTTTATCCATTTATCCATCAATAGACGCTTGGGTTATTTCCACCTTTTGGATACCATGACTAATGCTGCTATGAATATGCGGGCAGTTGTCTCTCTTATGTACCCTTATCTTTGAAACTTGTCTATGGTCCCCAATGCATCTGAGAGCTCAGGCCCAGCACAGGCCCTCTATAAATGCCTGCTGAAGGGCTAAGTAATCCCTCACATTCTCTAAGTGTGGCACCCATCCAGTAATTTATTTGTAGTTTAACTGGCACCTTCTAAAACACAGTGCCTTGAGCCAGAAGAAAGACCTCCTATAGGAACTGGGGCCCCAGTATGGACAGGAAGGCTCTGGGGCTGCTCAAAGCCCTCCATACAGAGCCACCCCTGTAGAAGGATGGACTCAGGTGGGCCTGGGAGCCCACCCTGCCCCTTAGCTCATCAGTGCAGCTGTGTATCCCAACTTCTGCCTTCCACAAAACATTGATGAATCTGACCTCCTCAAAATGAAGCATCTCTGTCCAAAGAAAGACATCATAAACACAATAGATGAAAGACTGGGAGAAGTTATCTGTAATCTCTAAAACTGACAGAGGGCAATATCTGGAATATAAAAGGAACTCCTGAAAATCAAACCCAGATTTTTCTAAATTAAGACAGGAAATCCAATTTAAAAATAGGAAAAGAGGGCTTCCCTGGTGGTGCAGTGGTTGAGAGTCCGCCTGCCGATGCAGGGGACGCGGGTTCGTGCCCCGGTCTGGGAGGATCCCACATGCCACGGAGCGTCTGGGCCCGTGAGCCATGGCCGCTGGGCCTGCGCGTCCGGAGCCTGTGCTCCACAGCGGGAGAGGCCACAACAGTGAGAGGCCCGCGTACCGGAAAAAAAAAGGAAAAGAATATGACTAGGCAATTCACAAAAAGAGAAGCTCAAATAGCCAACAAGCATATAAGAGACAGTCAAACTTACTAGTCATCAGAGCAATGCAAAACAAAACAAAACGACGAGATGGCGCTTTAAACTTTTTCAGAATGGAAAAAAATTATAAAGGTGGACAATATTAGTATTGGTAACGACATGGGGAGACAGAAACTCTAGTGCTCTCTTGGTGGAAATGAGCCCTAGCTCAGCTGCTCTGGAAAATATTATGGCATATCATAGAAAATCAACATGTTAACTCAGGAATCCCAATCGTCCACTCTGTATAGCCCAGAGTTATTCTTACACGGGGTCCCAAGAGAGAATGTACAAGGATGTTCTCCAGAGCTTCATGTGTAGTCAGGAGGAGTTACAGACAAGCCAGGGGTTTATTCCCAGGGGGAGTGGATATATACAATGTGATGGACGCACAGCTCATAGTGCAGTGAAGGACTAGACACATACAAGGAGCAGGGCTAGATCTATACAATATAGTGCTAAGTCAATAAAGCAAGACACTTGATGAAATTTATAGTTCACTATCATTTATGTAAATTTACATATGCACACAAAACAACCTTACATATTTTATAAGGATCCATGCATATTTCAAGATATATATCAAATATATTAGAGTGGGTACAGATGGGAGAAGGCAACAATTGCCTTGGGATAGGGCATAAAGGAAGGAAATTTTTTAAAATAAAACAAGAAAGGAGCCTTTCATAGATAGATGATCATGAAGTGTCATGATCTGAGGGTAGGTTAATTCCATGTCATGCTCAAAGAAAAAAGCAGAAACCAAAAAACACCCAGCAGTGCCTTCCACATGACCAGGAAAACTATCCTTGTTACATTTTCCTCTTTCCGTGTTTCTTGGAACAAAATGTCACAGGAGATGTGAGTCCCAGTGGTCCTCAAACACAGGAAATTTCCATCTTGCTAGAGTTAAAAGGCCTCGGGGCAAATCTTGTCCCCTGGATGGATGTCTTAGTGAATGTGAAGCCCTAGCAATCACCTCTCCCGGCCTGAGTTCGTGATGCTGCCCCGGGGTAGGCGGGTGGGTGGGAAGGGAGGAGGCTGCAGCAGATACCTGATGGGCGGTGGATGGGAACTGTTCATGTCCTCCCTTTCAATTTCTCAGGATCAGCCACTTGGAGGGTCAGAATGGATACGGGCCAGGAAGCTGAGTGAGTTCACCCTCCTCCATCCACTGCCCCTGCGCCCTGAGGCACAGCCAAGCAGGCTGTCTGCAAACGTGGTGAGATTCCCATCCCTGGCACGCCAAGCCGGCCTGGCCACGGGGCAGGATCTCCCATCGGATGGGGCTTACACTGGTGACCTACTCTAAAATCTCTGGGTCCTTTCTGTTTTGTTGATTAAATAATGCCCATTATCAGCATTACACAGACAAGGTGGGTATTATTATCTCCACTTTACAGGCAAGGAAGTCAGGCCCAGGAAGAAGAAATGAGATGCAGAGGCATGACCAAGGCTGGAAGACTAGTTTCCTGACGCTCAGGCCAAAGTTCAAGAAACATATCAAATATATCAGAACGTGTTCCTTTCAGCTATGAATCTGCCATGGCTCAACCCTTCTAGGACTGCACAAAAGACAAAGGCCAGGAGAGCAGGGCAACACGGGTCCCTGGGGGAGGGATGCCATCCTTGCAGGGCCAGTTTTCATGCTAGAAACATTTTATTTTATTTTTTCATTTTTATTTTATATTGGAGTACAGTTGATTAACAATGTTGTGTTAGTTTCAGGTGTACAGCAAAGTGATTCAGTTATTCATATACATGTATCTATTCTTTTTCAAGTTCTTTCCCATTTAGGTTATTATAGAATATTGAGCACAGTTCCTTGTGCTATACAGTAGGTCCTTGTTGGTCATGGATTGAAAATAAATCATTAAACTCTCACCTCCTTTTTGTTGCCAAGTAATGTGCCAGAAATCCCAGGCACCATCACCAAGCCTCACCCAGTCTCTGAGCCTCTCTCCACCTTTGACTCCTACCCGTGACACGGTGATGGAGGAGTGATGAGGGCAGGAGGTGGTAAGACTCAGGCTGGGGTGGGGAGTTAGGCAGCAACCCGCAGACAAACCTCCCGGGGCCTGAGTCGACTCTACCACCCTTGCTCATCTCAGAAAGGGTTATCAATCACCCTGCACAAAATGCCTAGGCAATCTCTGATAATTTGCTTGTATCTCAAATGGTCTATTTCAAAGTTTCTGCTTTCTCCCTTTCAAGTTGCAACTGTCACACCTGCTTACTTTCCATCAATGAATAGATGTAGCTACTTAATAATGGACCTTATTCTATTGCCTATTTGAAAACCAAGGACACATAATTTTTTGAGGTTTCTGGATTATAATTGCACTTGAGTATAAATGAGACATGGACAGGGAGGAAGGCTATTTGCGCCGCAATATGAGCCCTTATTTTCTGCTCCAGACCACGTGGGAGATTCTCAAATAAGTTTCTAAGAGTTATCTTGGTGCTGTCAGTGATTTAACTACACAGACATTATTTTTAGCACCACAAGAGTGCCTTATAACGATGATTTTCAAGGGCAGAATTGACATCTCCTTAGAGCTCAATTCAGTTTAAAATTTTCCAACAATAAGAAACAAATAGGTAGAAAGTGAAAGGCAGTTTCCAGTGGGGAAACTCCTCAAAAGAGGGGACCACAGAGGTGAACCCCTACACTATCCAGAACTTTGCTTTCTGTGGGTACAGCCACCCCGCTAGCTCCAGGGTGGGCACAGTGCCCTTCTCTGATGTTGGGCTTGACAAGGGCTGCACTGGGGCTCCTGCCTTGTGCCTGGCACATTTCTCTGCTAGGGTTCATGGTGGTGGCCACACAGGACTTCCAATTTCTCCCTGAAGAATGACCCCTAATAGCAGAGAGCGGAGCCATCAGCATTTTAGAATCGACACCAGTGTGGAACCAAGGGCTGATGGGGACTTTCTATCTGCTAGAAATTTCACAGTTCAGGCAAATGAGGAACTGAGGAGTTCTGGGGAGGAAGATGAAGATGCTACAATAAGGTGAAGCAGGTTAGGTTGTTTCTGGTACCCTCCTTAATTTCCCATTTCTTCACAGTGCCCACTCAATTGGTTATATAATCCCACTACATCTCCCGTATCCCCTCCCAATTCACCCAACCTAAGCCACCCCAATACATCCTAACTCACCCCCATCTCACCCCATCCCACCACAACTCATTCACTCCACTCTACCATATCCCGATCGTCCCACTCTACCCCAACTCAACTCCACCCATCCCATCTTATCCCACCCCATCCCATCCCATCCCAATCCATTCTGACCCAATCCTATCCCACTTCACTCCGTCCTATCCCAGTCAATCCCCCGAACACTCTGTATCTCCCAATTCCACCTCAAACCATCATATTTTACTCAATCCTATTCCATTTCATACCACCCATCTCAGTCCATCCCTATTCATTCTATCTGTTCTATCCCAATATACATCCCAACCCATGCTTGATCCTCCCCCAACTCACTCCTTCCTACTTCATCTCAATCCATCTCAAATTATCCTGTTTCTCCAATCCCACCCCATCATATTCCATTCCATCCACTCCCATCCCATCTCCTGCCCGCTCCCCTCCCATCTCCTGCTTGGCCAAAGTTCTCATTTTTTAATGTATACAGGGCATGACCATTCTTCATGTCCGGCGAAACTACATGAGAAAGCCAAAGGACCCCAGAGAGCTAAGAGTTAAGCGTGCATTGGGGTGGAAGAGGAGGGAAAAAAAGATACAGAATCTTATCTTTATTTTTTTTCAAACAACTTCCAAAATGCTTCATCTACTGATAGGGAATCAAAAGCGTGCTCTAAAGAGTATGTAATTCTTATTATGTCTTGAATTGGTACAGGCCCCCCCAAAAAGAATCTCATCTTTAAAGCTGGGGTATGAAAAGATAGCCCAGGGGGTTGAGCTCCCACATCCAGTATGAAAATAAATATGAGTTTCATGTTTCTCTTAACTTACAAGAACCAGGGAAGAGCTCTAAGAACCACACCACTATTTTCAGGTTGAGAAATCCACATTGCATAGCCTACCCTTTGCTTTCTGTGGGCCCAACGGGAAGCCGAATTCTATTCAGAGCCGCTGAATCCTGAGACAGTGTCTCTGTGAGGTGGAAAACTCTGAGGTAACCCTCCATTTTCAGGTTCACCCAGATGTTCCCCTGTTGTCGTGGAAAATCTCTGTAGCAGACGGAGAGGAGGGATTGGGAGGCCATATCCCACTCAGAGTGAAACCCAAGGAAGGCAGTGTCAGTGACATTCTCCAACCTCTAGAGGGAGCTAAAGGGTCCGCCCTCTTCACCCCTCCAGGAAGAGGTGTACTAACAAGGTCTGATACAGGTGGGTGAGCCGGCCAGGTTCCTAGGAGTGTGCTTTCAGTGGGAGGAGCAGAGGAAAGACTCTTGCTGATGCATCTGGTGGCATCTTAGAGTGGCAAAGGATGAGAACTGTTTCTCTTACAATTCCAAGAGGCTGGTGCAGAAAACATGTGGACAATGGTAGTAGCAGTAGAGGTAGTGGCAGCATTTAACATACACTGAATGCTAACAACAGGTCCGGCACTGTGACAGATGCTTTCCATGAATTAAAAGGATGGGCCCTAGAGTCAGGAAGCCCTGAGGTTCAATCCTGTCTCCTCTCCTATCTGCTCTATAATCTTGGCCAAATTGTTTAATTTCTGAGTCTCAGTCTCTTCAAATGTGATATTATAGTACCTGAATTGTTGTGAGAATTGAATAGGAACGTCTATAAAGCACTAAGCCAGCACTCAGTAAAGGAGAGCTATTGTTGGTAATATGTAGAGGGACATAGGGCCGCCTCCCACCTGGGGATGCCCCTTCATCACATCCCACTCCTCCAAGCCCCTTGCCTTGGGAATGTCCAAAAGGACTGTCATAGAGAAAGGGAACCCTGGGCTCCAGAGAACCTGCCTCTGATCCTTTCACCAGGTGTTTACTGAGTGTCTGCTATGTGCTGTGATCTGGGCTACGCTGCTCACCTGAGTTCACAGAGCCTTAGGGAAAGGCAGACATTGTCTCATTAAACAAGAAATCCCGATATGTCCTGATGAGTTTTACAATACGAGGAGTTTTACAACCTGGGTTGTGAGAGTTCACAGCAGAGTTCAGTCGAGACTGGTGCCTGGGACTAGAAGCAAATCAAGGACGGCTTGTAGTCACCCTCCAGGAGCTGTGGTGGAGATGGATGGACCATGGCTGCTTGAGGAGTTGGAAGGTTGAGACCCAGGCTCAAGTGCTAGAAGCATCACAGCATAGCTGATGGGCACAGCCCAGTGGGAAAAGCACGACAGACACAGGCAGCCTGTGTGGAAGGATTCCAGGGGTAGCTCCACTGGGTCCCCTTAGAAATCAGATAACAAGGTGGGTACCAGTAAAGGATTTGGAGTCAGGCAGGCCTGGGTTCAATCTCTGGCTGACTAGTGGTGTGGTTAAGTTATGCGTCCTCTCTGAACCTATTTCTTTGTGGATAAAATGGGGAGAATAATATTACTGGCCTCACTGGGTTGCTGTGAGGGTCGAATTAATACATGCAAGTGCTTGGGTTGCCATCAGCACATGGTGAGGACTCAACAGACATCAGCTGTTAGTGTCACTCCCCTGGGTACAGCTTTCTGAGCAGTGGAGGAGGATATTGGGAGGGTGCACAGACTTCCTGGCCGAGTCCTCTGTCCTCAGCGTTCCCGTTCCAACCCCATCTTGCATTCAATGGGCACAATCAATACGTATGTGCTGGGCCTGTTGCATCTCTGATTTCTAATCCCTTCCAGAACACAGGGATGCCTTGTCCCTTTTGCAGGCAGGCAGCCTGAGCCTTGGGGAGGTCTGAAGATCAGCTAGTTCTCCAACAACGAACATCTGGCTCTGCTGAGCCATCAGAGTCCCTAAATCCTGCTGGCATGACAATGATGATGAAACAGAGGCAGATGAGACACATGAGGCAAGTTGGTGTCGCTGAAGCCACCTGCTGGACTCTTCTGGACACACCCAAACCTTGCAGTGTCCGAGCCCTGGCAAGCTGGTTCTCCAGTGCCTTTCCACATCATTCTAGCCTCACCTTCAACAGAGCTACACTGTCACCAGTCCAAGATATGGTCAACACTCTCTGCTGTGGTCAGTTTCTCTTTTAAAACCATAAACGCACAGCTCAATTGCAAATGGAAGTTCAAATCCATACATTGATGCCTTTCCTGGGGGGGTGGGGGGGTGGGTAATGCTTAGGGCTTGTTCTTGCATTGGTTCTAGAACTTAAGGAGCTATCTTACCAATCTGTGACATTTGGTTCTGGAGGGAAAGCAACTGGGGATCAGGTGGCTTTGTTGTCGCATTACCTCTGCAAACCAACTGGCTTCTTTGATCCCTAAAACTCTTATTTTAGGCTTACCAGCCCCTAGTAAACTGTCCAAGAAAAAAATATTTTAAAAAATCATCTGCTGATTTAACAACCATCTATCAGCCACCAATTCTATGCCAGGTCCTGAGCTGGGTGCTGGGGAGGCCAAGAGAAATAAAGCACTGTCCCTGCCCTCAGGAAGCTCACACTTCAATACGTGAGGCAGATAAATAACTACTTTGAATACAATTCAGTTAGTAGTGTCATCAAACACTGGGTATGGTCAGTGCTCCAGTTTTTAAGAGGCCTCTGAAAACAAGCAAAGCAGGGAGAATTTTTTAAAAACTAATTTGATATTTGATTTCTTTTAAAGCAATGAAGTGGTTAGCATGGGAAAAATCAGAACTTTAAACCGTAAGTATAAAAACCCTTACGCTTTAATATTGCCTTTATTTTAAATTACTTATTAAGGAAATGGGAAGCATAACAGTTTTCAATGCTCAGAGCTGCTTAATTCGGAGAAAAGTAGCCAGGTTTGAGAACATTTGAGAGCATGAAACTGACAGAACTTGATGGCCACCTGATAAGGAAGGAGTTGAGGATGAGCCTGAGGTTCCCGGCTAGGTAACTGGGAAGCTGCCAGTCCCACCAGCCTGCATGGAGGACACTGGAGGTTAGGTGCAGAGCTAATGAGTTTGCTTTGGAAGAGAAACATCTATGTGAAGATGTCCAACAGTCAGCCGGTTCTACGGGCTGTCTAGATCCAGAGCTTCCGTGGGCTAGGAAGCCAATAGACATATATCGGGAGAAGCATCTTGGCAGGAGAGATCTGTCTGGAAGCTTCAGAGTGTGGTAGTGGAAGAAATGGGCCTGGATGAGCTCACCCAGGGAGGAGTGAAAGGAAATGAGGAAAAGCATAAGGAATGGAACACTGCAGGAAGCCAGACTTTCAAGAGGGGAATAAGTGCTACTATTAGAAACTGGGAAGGAACGGCCAAGAGGTAGGAGAAAAAATCAGCCAAGCACAGTGTGCCGGAAGCCCAGGGAAGAGAAATTTTAAAAGAAGTAATCCAAGGTGTTCACAGTTCAGAGAGGTAAAGAAAGAGAAAGCAGATGGGTTTGGCGATTAAGGGGGTCCCCAGTGATCTTTCCTAGAGAGTTCCAGTCCTGGGGACAGAAGCCAGTCAGCAGGGAGTGAATGGTTGCAGAGAAAGTGAGTTCAGGACTCGTCTGAAGAGAGTTAACTTGTAAACGAGAAGGAAAGATGGGATGGGAGCTACAAGGTCAATGGGGCCAAGAAGTCTGGTTGGCTTGTTTTATGTTAGAGATTAAGTTGTTTAGGGAAAACAAAAGACAGGAGAGTGATTGATCTATCGTCCAGGGGGAGGAGGTAACTGCTGGAAGGTCTCTAGGGAGGCTGGGGGTAGGGGAAGTGTGAGGGCACAGATGGAAGGGGTGAGTGTCCAAGTTGAAGGCAGGCTCAAATCCTATATTCATTTTATCCAGTCATCACCGGGCCAAGGAAGGGAGACGGCGCAGTCCTGAGCATGTTTTAAAGTCAACGGCATGAAGAGAACACAAAATAAATGTGCTTCCCCCTCTAATGTGCCAAATCCTGCCATCATCTGTCACCAAGTCCACTTCCAAATCTCTGCTGCTGGCAAGGTCAAACACCACATGTAAATGCGGGACGGGAAGGCAGAGCGCGCCCACCAGAGAGCAAGCACCCCTTCCCCCAAGCCGTTCAGCACTCCCACCCCCAACTTCTCTGCCAACCAAAGAGCTGCAAGCCAACCGATCTCTCCAAGGCAGGATTCCAACACAGTCCAGCAGTGTGCAAGCTCCGGTAGTCGGCCTTCTTTCCCTGGGGGGATGACATGCCCAAGGGGCAGAGACAAATCGAGCCAGAAACCCAGGTGGATCATATTAGGGGTAATCTCAGGTCTGCTAAGCCAGAGCAGGGGCCGCTCCTGGACACATGTCTGAGAGGCCTGACAGCCGGTACCAGCGGTACCCCCACCTCTCATGTGGCAAGTCTGGTGACCAGCGGCGTCGTTGTGAACTGTGCAGCCACCCAGTGGGTGTGGGTGTGCGCGAGGCCTGAGCTCCTAGGCGCGCGCACCGCGGGCGCCCCTCTCTGGGTGTCGGCCGCTATGACTCTTAGGGGAACCTGAGAAAGTCCGGTCAAGTAGGGATGGGAGAGGTAGGGCTGGCTCGGGGCGCCCTTCCCGACCAGCAGCCCTAACATTCCCGGCTAAGGAGCTGGCGACACGGTCTGCGGGCACTGGCTCACAAGATGCTGGAGCCCAGAGTGGACAGAAGAGCTCGCCAGGGAAGTGTCGCAGTTTCCAAAAAGGGACCACCTAGAGGCTCGGATGGCTGAGGCCAAGCCTTCAAAGGTTCAATCGGTGGTTTAAAAAAAACAAAATAAATAAGTAAATAAAAAACCCAACACAGCTCCAGGCCGGAGGTGCTCAGTCAAAGCCTGGGCAGCAGGTGTTACGGGTTTTCTCCCCCCGTGGGTGTCAGCTTCCAGGCTAAATAAAAATGCGGCCCCAGGCATCGCCCGTCGGACCCGTCCCCACCCGGGGACACAGAACTTTCTAGGCTGTGGCTAGAGCTGAGCCTCGGAGGGGTGCAGGGGGTAAAGCGAAAGGGCAGCAGTCGAGGCCAGTGGTTCCCAGTGGGGACTGGGTTCTCTCCAAGGTCCGCGTGCCTTCCCGGTCCGCAAGCTGCGGCCACACATCGGCGAAGTTCCGGGACTCGCCACACCCGCCAGGTCTGTCCGCCTCCCCGACTCAGTCGCCGGGAGCAGGTCCCGCCGCCCGCGCCGCCGCTGCCGCAGACCCGGCGCTCGGCTGCAGCAGGGCGCGGGAAAGGGCACTTTGGCGCGGAGTGGAAACCGAAGGCAATGTGGCGACGCGGAGCCTGGCGGCGACACTCCCTCCCCTGCCCCCGGGCGCAACCCCCGCCCCCGCCTGCCCGTTGCTCAGCACCCTCCAGCCCCCACCTGAGTCCTCCAGCTCGGCGTGCTCTGGACCCCCGCCCAGCTGACCCCCCTCCCAGCCCAGAGCGCCCAGGGAGGGGGACACTTGGGGAGGGGGTGGCGGCCGCAGTCTCCGGGCGGCTCCGGCGGGGGCGCGGGCTTCAGTTGCGAGAGAAATGGGCGGGGGCAGGGAAGGGCAGACCCTGCAGACGCGCAAATGGGGAGGGGGCGCGCCGTTCCGCTCCAGCCCCCAGGACGGGCGTGCCAACGAGGATCTGGAGGCGGGGAGGGCTCCAGGAAAGTTTATCTGGGAAAAGCCTAGCACCTTGGGGGCTGGGAGGCTGAAGAAACTGAAGCCACGGTTCGGGAGCCCCGCAACCCCGGGCGGGGATGGTCTGTCTCCCAGGCCCCCTGGCCGGATTCGGCCAAGTTGTGGCTGGGGGTGTGGGTAGCTGTGAGGGTGAGGATGGCGGGGAGGATGGGTGAGGGTGGGGGAAAAGGGGGGGGGGGCAGAGGCGAGGCTGAGCAGGAGGGTCGGCGTTTGAGAGGGCGGGAGGTTAAGGCTGAGGGCGGGGGGGAGGGACAGGGACCGGGTCGTGGATGGGTGGGCTCGGGGCTCGGGCGGGGCGCGCGGCGGCCGCCGGCTCCCCGGCGCGGCCGGACTTACCCGCGGCGGCCGAGGTGCTGAGCAGCCCCCAGCCCAGCAGCAGCAGCAGCGGCGGCGGCGGCGGCGGCGGTGTCGGCGGACGGCCCCAGCGGCTCCCGGCGCCCGGCACAAGCGCCGAAATCCCGGCTTCGGTGCGAGCCCTCCCCGCGGGGCAGCCGCAGCGCCCCTGCTTCCGTCCCCGCGAGCGCGGCATGGCGCGACCGGCAGCGCCGAGGGAGAGGCTCCCCTCGCAGTGGAGGAGAAAGGAGGTCAGGAGAGCTCTGGAGCTTTTTTCTGCTCGGAAAAAATCCCGGTACGCGGGAGCTCTGAGCTTCTGCGGCTGGAATGAACCAAGTGTCCGCCCGGCCGGGGAGAGGCGCGCTGCGCTCTCGGAAATGACTCGCTCCAATCCCGCTTCGGGGGGTTCGCGCCGGGGGGCGGGGGGGGGGGTGAATTATCCCCGGATTAATCACTCCGGAGCCGCTTCTCCGCCGCTCCAAATGCTGGGGGTGGAGGCGCAGCAAAGGAGAAAATATTGGGAGGGGGCGGGTGTTCCTCTTCAGCGCCACCTCCACCTCCAGAGAAACCACAGATTACATCTAAAGGGTTGTTTATTCCTGTTTGTTTTACAATTGACCAGTTTCTTTTAAGTTCAGTTCTCTCGTTTCCATTTATAAGATCACCCATAATACACCCCCCCATACACACACACACGCGCGCACACACACAGTGATACTGACACACAGGCGCGCGCGCGCACACACACACACACACACACACACACGTACACACACGCCTCTTCCACGTTTGGAAATTAGAATACTGTCTGGGAAAAGGTAACCAAAGAAGGACGCGGTTCCCCAAGTCACGGCTCTTACGAGCTGATCTTGGGTGGTGGCTTTGAACTTGCAATCTGCGGCGTGGGGCGATGCTTACCAGCCCCAGTGGCAGCAGCCTCCTACCCCATCCCAGGAGAAGGGTGTGTGTGCGTAGACCCAGGATTAAGAACTGGAGGGAAGGAGGGGCGGGGGTGGGGGAACCCGCGGGTTTGGCTCCGTTCCGTCCTTCCCTACCCTAAGGCAAAATCTCGGGATGGAGGGAGGCGTGCTTGTGTCCGTTGCGGTGGGGGAGGGGAAGTGAGGTTGGGAGAGGAACGGTGCAAGAGTTACTTGTGCAATTTATCCTCAAAATTAAATAACCGGACCCGGCTTCTTCTCATCCTTACCCTCCTCCTCCCAGCCCTGGCCCCAAACCAGACGAGTTTCCCCCAATGGCGTGAGCCCCTTCCCACTTCTTTCCCGCCGCCGCTGCCTCCAGGCCCCAAGGGCTCAGCGCCGGTCCCCACCCGATCCCCCACCCCCACTCGGTCGCAGTCTCTGTCTCGTCTCTCGTAGGCTCCTCCGTCAGTCACGATGGCTCCTTAGCTGTCTACGCCAAACTCTCCGCGAGAGGGAACAGACGCTACGGGGGGAAGCAGGAGGGGCAGGGCCTGGGGAGGAGGTCCCCCCGGCGCGCGGGGTGGAAAGGCACTAGCGGGGGAACACCCTCCGCCTTTGCCCGAGGCACCCGGGAGAGGCTGCGCTAGGGGCTTTGGGGGGCTGGCAAGCCGGAGCTCTAGTATCTGCGAGCCCAGGGGGCAATGGCCCGCGGTCGGTGGGAGTTTCCGGGAAAGAGAGTGGAAGGGGCTATGGGGCTGACGACCCGAGTGGGGAAGGCGGCGGACAGGGCCGGAGGAGTGGATGCTCGTCCTTGCCCCCCAAGAAAAACTTGCTGTGCGGAGCCGCGATCTCCCGATCTCGCAGCTCCCTTGATGCCCGGCTCCCTCCTCCACCTCAAGTTGTTCCGGTTTCCCAGTATGAGCTCATCCCGCAGCTGGGGAGCCAGCCCGGTAGCCCCGGGCCGGTGAGCGGCCTCAGAATCGCCGGGCCCCTTCCCCACCGCCAACAGGCTGGCTTTCTCGCCCCTCCCGACGCCGCCTCGCTGGGTGCCAAGAACCGACCAAAACGGCCAGAACTCCACAGTGAAAGGCCTGCTTTATGTCCCTGGAGCAGCGAGGAGGGGGCTTGTCGCTTCCCATTGTCCAAGCCCAGCCCCCAAAAGAGAGGGCCCAGCCAGCCAAGCCTTGGCCTTCCCGCCAGCGCTGGAGAGAAGGGAGGGACTGGCTGGGCCGTAGGTGGGTGGCAGCCTTGGGGGTGCTCTTGGTGGGATCTTCCCTGGGGGGAAAAGCCCTGGCTCCTAAGCTTGGGCCTCTCCCCTCTCCTGCCAGAGGGGTCCTCGAGCTCCAGTGGGCAGAGCCCTCCCTTGCAGCCCACAGCTGGGCAGGAGAGAGTCTGGGCTGCTCTATAATTCTGGGGCTCCAGGCCAGTGGGCTTCCCCCACTCCTTCCTCAGCCCCAGAACTTTGCTCTGTGGCCGCAACCCACAGCTGATGTTTACCCCAGAACCCTCCCTGGCAATGGGACATTTGTCATCCTTCTCCCTGGGGGCCATGGAGGGCAGGGACACCCTTTTAATTCCTGACACTGGCCCAGCTACTCACTTCCTCCACCATTCCTCGTCTCTCTGATCTATCTGTGCCCACATATACTTACTGAGGCCTCCTGAGTTCTGGGCCCTGTGCCAGGCTGTGCTGTGGGCAATGCAGAGATGCACAGTGTGCGGTCCTGCATGGGAGGATGCGGGGCACAGATGGAAACCCCCCCACAACCCAGGCAGTGCTAATCGCCAGGACAGAAAAAGGCATGTTACAGACAGTAACAAAGGCATATCAAGACCGTAAGCTTTTCTTGGACTTGGGGGATCATAAGGCCAATTTAAGGAGGGAAGTAGAATTGGGACTGGACCCTGAAGCCTGGATACGTTGACGAGGTGAAGATTGATTCACTCAACAAATAGTAATTGAGCATCATTACATGCCAGACACTGCGCTAGATATATACACCTGACTGAACTGTCCCTGGCTTGATGAAGGCAGGTGATAAATAAACAATTATATATAAAGGTACTAATTAAAGATGCTATAAAGAAAAAGTTCATAGTGGCTGTGAGAAGGACTACACGGGGCATACCTTAAATGGTGGTCTGGGAAGGCCTCTCTGAGGTGGTGACTTTGAAGGTGGGATTGAAAATTAAGATAAACAGCCATGCAAAGAGTTGGGAAAAGGAAGGGCAAGGCCCTGATAAGGGAGGGGGACTGGCAGCTGGGTCTGGGTCAAGGTGAATTAGAGGGGACACCTAAGAGATGAGGGAGGGGATGGGACCAGAACCAGATCGTGCAGGGTCTCTTAGGGGATGATGAGATCGGATTTTAGTCTTAAAAAGGGGGAAGTACAAGGTGTATTCATGTGCTAGGGCCGCCGCCGTAACAAATAACAAAGTACCACATACTGTGTGGCCGAAACAACAGAAATGTATTGTCTCAAGGTTCTGGAGGCTAGAAGTCCGAGATCAAGGTGTCTACAAGGTTGGCTCCTTCTGAGTTTGCTCTCCTTGACTTGTAGACGGCATGTCTTTTTCCTACATCTTTACTGTCTTCCCCCTGTGCGTGTCTGTGCCCACATTTCCTCTTCTTATAAGGACACCAGTCATACTGGGTTAGGCCTCACCTCACAGATTTAGTTTTAACTTAATTACCTCTTTAAAGCCCTGTCTCCAAATATAGTCACATTCTGAGGTCCTAGAGGTTAGGACTTCGACATAGGGAGGGACAGAATTCAGCACATAACAGGAGGAGAGGTCTTTACAGATGTAGGGAAGAGAGAGAAGAAATGCATGACAGTCAGAAAATAGATTTAAAGAGATGCCCATGAGGCTGCGTGGCGTGTGACTGCTTTATCAAGAAGTAGTCTGAGGGCTTCCATGGTGGCGCAGTGGTTGAGAGTCCACCTGCCGATGCAGGGGACACGGGTTCGTGCCCCAGTCCGGGAAGATCCCACATGCTGCGGAGCAGCTGGGCCCGTGAGCCATGGCCGCTGAGCCAGCAGGTCCGGAGCCTGTGCTCCGCAACGGGAGAGGCCACAACAGTGAGAGGCCCGCGTACCGCAAAAAAAAAAAAAAAAAGTAGTCTGAAAAGGTGCGCGGCTCTGAAGACTAAATATGGGGCCCCTGAACATTTGCAGGCCAAGAGAGAGGCAGGGGTCCAAGAGATAATAATAGCCCTCCCCTCTCTAGCCTAGGAGAGTGTGACTCAGCCCAGCCCCCACGGCTGGCTCCCTGCCTACCCACTCCTGTCTCCCCAGGAGCAAGAGGCAGCCATGGGTCAAGGCCTCTCCACGATATCACATTGAAAAAAGCCCAGTGTGGTGTGGTGACTCACCGAGATAAGCCTACTATCCAGATAAGATCAGAGTTGGTTTTAGAAGGAAAACAGGGCCTGGTGCTCTGGAGAACTTGGCCTGATTCAAGTAGGGGCTGCACTCTTGATGCCCTGAAAGTTTCATTCTGACCTAAGAAGAAAATAAAAGAACCTGCCGAAGCCGAGAGAGAGAAGATGAGCCAGCAAATGGATGCTCTAGTAACGAGGGCAGAAACGGAGGCTGAGGGCTGAGTAGGATGGCAGCGATGGGCTACAGAGCAAAGGCGAGGGCTCAGAGGAAAAGCCTGGGGTCTGAGTGGGGGGTGGAGACTTTAAAATGATGAACGCGATGGGACAGAAGCTAGTATTTCCCAAGAGCAATGGTTTTAACCGTAGAGATGACAGTGATGGGCTTCCCAAGGAAAGGTAACAGAGACGGTTCAGGAAGAAAAAGCCCAGGACAAACTTGGGAGAGGCTGTGGGAGCCCCACAACCAGGAGGGGGATGTGAGAAGGGCCCACAGTCTGGACCATTCCTCCAGTGCTACCAAATGCTGGGACCATCAAATTCTAGCATTTCCTGCAGAAAATCCTGTGTTTGTGAAACAAAGAAAGGGACAGAACACGAGTCAGTGGCAAAAGAGGTCAAATGTTTCCTCTGCTTGTCAGAGGACATAATCCACAGGAGAGGGGCTATGCTAGGCTCTCATCTCTACTTGAAGTTCCTCCAATCAGCTATGCTATTGTCGCCCCTATGCCTTCACTCTCGCTGCTTCCTCTGAGTGCAATACCATTGCTTCTCTCACTGTGCAGAGGAGATGATTCCTAATCACTCAGCTCAAGTGTCACCTCCTTCAGGTAACTTCTCCTAACCAGCACCCGCAACACACACCCTCTGCTTAGTTAGATGCCCTTTGCAGCATGGCCAGCTAGCTGGACATCAGAGCGGTACGCCTCCCCTTCCATTGTATCGAGCAATGGTTCTCCACCAGGGGTGATTTGGCCCCCAGGGGCCATTGGGCAGTGTCCACAGACATTTTTGGTTGTCACCACTGGAGGGTGCTACTGGCATCTAGGGGGTAGAGATGGTGCTAAACACCTTACATGCCCAGGGAAGCCCCCCTCCACCCCAAAGATTTA
Organism: Tursiops truncatus; assembly: GCF_011762595.2. NCBI lineage: Eukaryota > Metazoa > Chordata > Mammalia > Artiodactyla > Delphinidae > Tursiops > Tursiops truncatus. The sequence continues at coordinate 156,822,825 of NC_047034.1, read as the reverse complement.
TTTGGCCAAAAATGTCAATCGTGCCGATTTATCACTGAGAAGTGGCTGCCTAGCCAGGACTACACTTTGCAGCCCCCTTTGCCGTTGGGTGCAGTCATAAGACAAGGGTTCTAGCCCAAGGAATGTAAGCAGAAGCGGTGTGTGTGTCACTTCAAGGCTTACCCCATAAAATCCTCCCACCCTTATTCCTCCATTTGCTGGCTGGATACAGAGCATTTGGGGTCCCTAGGGGATGGCAGAGCCATGAGATGGAAGAAGCCTGGATCCCAAATCACCCTGTAGAGAAAAGTCACCCACCCGTTTGGGACACCTGAACTGGACTGTTAGGTGAGAAATGATCTTTAACAGCAAAATACACCAATATATCGAGGTGTGTTACAGCAGCTAGCAACACCCTCGTACACCCCTCCATGTTTTTTCTTCAGTATCATTTGCTTACTCCTCACTCATTCTTTTATTTGTGCAGCCACAAACATTAATCTGCACACCAGGCTCTGTGCTAGGTGCTGAGGAAACAGATATAAAGAAGAATAAGACATGACCATTGGTCCTCGCCTTCAGCCTATGGATAGTTTATTGGGAAAAGAGTTAAACAGCAGAGCATAATGACCCTGGGAGAATTACAGGATGTTACGGAAATGAGAAGGGCTTCTAGCTCAGCCTGGGGAGAGGGGCAGGTAAGAAGTGGTACCTTCCAGGGAGAAAGCAGAGTGGACAAATGCAGGGAGGTAGACCCAGCAAGAAGAACCTGCAGTGCTCACAGCGGTCCAGGGTGCTGGAGGGCAGGCAGGAGGGGCACCGTCCCTCTGCTCTGCGACTCCCCAGTCTCTCTGTAACTGACAGCTTTCTCTTTTGCTGCCCCCGCAGTGGACTGGGAGTTCCCTACGGCAGAATCTTCTGGAGGTCGCCTGAGTGTCTGGCGACCTCTGGCATCCTCTGCTCTTAGATGTCCTGCACGATGCTCTGCCCCAGCCTGCTCACAACTGAACTCACCTACTTCTGATCTTGCACCACAACCTGCCCCTCTGCTCGGTCCCCCATCTCAGGAACCAGCTTCCACGTCCACCCAGTTCCTGAGCCAGAAACCTGGGGGATCATTCTGGCCTCCCCTCTCACTCAGCCCCCACATCCAGGCAGCTCCCAAGTCCTCTAAATTCTGCCTCCTTAGCGTCTCCCAGGTCCTAGCCAGGTCTCCACATCTCTCTTGTGGGTTTCTGACAGCAGCCGCATAACAGGGTCCCCCAACCCCGCTCTTGTCCCATCCAACATGTCTTCCTTTGTGCCGCTTTTCTTTTAAAACACTAACCTGATTTCACAGCTTCCCTGCCTTCCCCGGATGTTTCTCCATGGCCTACAGGGTGAAATCCAAGTTCTCTGCTAGACCCTCCCTTCCTGCCCCTGGCTGCCCCTCTCTCCTGTGCCTCCTGTCTCCCTCCTGTCCACCCACCACGCTCGCTCCAGCCATTCTGAGGCCCCTGCGCTCCTGAAATGAGCCGTGCTCTCTCTCTTCCTTCCCTCTGGGCCTTTGTGCACGCTGCTCCCTCAGCCTGGAACGCTCTCCCCTCCTTCTGTGTCCTTCAAAACTCAGTCCAGCCATCAGCTCTTACAAGCAATCTTCACCAGTGCCATTCAGAGTGCCTGGTCACGGTGGGCCTTCAGTAGACGTTTGCTGGATGGATGGATGGATGGATGGTTGAGTAGGTGCTCGGTAATGTTTGTGGAATGGACCCAAAGGTGTCTCTCCTAGACTCCATTATCTGAATTCCTTAAAGAAATGCCTTCTCTGGGTTATGATTTAATGTTATGCTCTCTGTCTTCAGAGAACCCTGATGTGAGAAACTGACCAACTTAATGGCATTTCTGTCTTTATGAAAACAGAATTGAATATATTGCCCACTATGTCACTCAGTGTCCTTTATACAAGGACTCATGATAAATTCACACTTGGGGTTATTTCCAGGAAACATTTTGTTTCTGCAGATGAAGATGTGTATTTTCTGCTGTCAGAAAATAAAAACTCTGCCTTCCGACGTGTTTCTGTTTTTGCTTTAGCTGACAAATAGGGATACCCAGTTTTGTTACCTTATTACCTCATTGCATCCTGACCAATTCAGGGACCTGAAAGCAGCAACTCTTTCTGCTTTCTTTAGATGGAGTCAGTTCTTTTTTTTTTTTTAGATGTTGGGGGTAGGAGTTTATTAATTAATTTATTTATTTTTGCTGTGTTGGATCTTCGTTTCTGTGCGAGGGCTTCCTCTAGTTGTGGCAAGCGGGGGCCACTCTTCATCGCGGTGCGTGGGCCTCTCACTATCGCGGCCTCTCTTGTTGCGGAGCACAGGCTCCAGACGCGCAGGCTCAGTAGTTGTGGCTCACGGGCCTAGTTGCTCCGCAGCATGTGGGATCCTCCCAGACCAGGGCTCGAACCCGTGTCCCCTGCATTAGCAGGCAGATTCTCAACCACTGCGCCACCAGGGAAGCCCCAGGAGTCAGTTCTTGCTTTATCCTTCGATGCTGTAATGTTTACTTTTTAATCTGAAAGCTGCCTCAGATCATCTCTAGTATAAATCTTAAATAAATGCATACGGGTGACCAACGTCCAGGCCTGGAAGTTAGGGAAGGAAGGACAGAACACCAAGCTTCTAGTTGAGAGGGACCCCGTACAGAGCCTCTCCAGGGATTCCTGGGGCTCCTATCACGACAGGGGACTGGCAGGAAGGCCAAAGCAGAAGCGGAAGACCAACTGCTTTCCAAATCTGGTGCCACCTTACTGGGCCACCGCTGACAAGTCATATTCTTTTCCTCCACCAACTATGGCTTTCCTTTACCCTAACTTTAAATGGAGATCTCATCGGGCCCCATTTTTACATTAATAGCTAATAGCAACAACAAGAATCGGTATCTCTTATGGAGGGCACACCGTGCACCAGGCACTGTGCTGAGAACGTTCATAGATGTCCTTCTTTGAAACTCCCCCTCCATACCTGTCTAGTGTTTCCATCCCTTTGCAGATGATGAAATGCCAGAGAAGTTGAGCATGTGCAAAGCCACCCTTCAGTAAGTAGCAGAGCAGGAATTCAAATTCAAGTGTGTCTGCTGCCACCGCCCAAGCTCTTAACAATCTCCTCACAAATGGGCAAGGATTGGAGGCAATAATAAGGGATGAAATGCCCTGTGGAAACGGTAGGGATTGACGATGGTGCTGCCAGGAAAGAGGAATCCCAGAGCCACAGCTTTGCTTCTAGAATCCTCTGGTGTCCTTTCCAAAGTCCTGGAAAGGGCTGGCTACTCTAGTTTTTGTTTTGTTTTTTCTTTTTTGGCCTCGATGCTTGGCTTCCAGGATCTTAGTTCCCCAACCAGGTATCGAACCCAGGCCCCCGGCACTGAAAGCCCAGAATCCTAACCACTGGACCGCCAGGGAATTCCCAGGGCTGGCTGATCTGAAGTCAGGTTCAGTTCCTGGGACAACGTCCAGGGGAGGCCCATTCACGTGACAGATGGCTGCACCCTCCTCTCTTCCTCCTGTTCTGGGGTTTGTCCCTTAAGAAGCCTGCCTGCATTCTCCCTATGCATGGGGCCCCCTCTGGGCGGTTTGACCCTTTAGGCACAATCCACTCTAGGCAACATGGCGCTTTAGGCATCATGTCACTGTCCTTTTCAGGGTCCTACAAAAAGTCTGAGGCCTGAAAATGTTATTATTATTAGTTCCACAATACAAAGAAGAAAACTGCAACATTGAAATCAGTAAATATTTAATTAAATGCTAAATGTACCATTATGTCAACTTCATTAACTGTTGAATTTAGTAGTCATAAGAATTTCATTACATCTGATAACAATTGGTAGGTTGGAGTTTTCTTACTGCACAAGATCTCCCAGGTAGGCACCAAGATTGGTGAGAAATCATAGCTGAACATAAATTAAATAAATTATTCATGGCCAAAAATTTGCAAAAGCAAAATGGCAAAAAAAACCTTTCAATTTTCCTTTACATTTAAAAAGAGATATTTATGGTGAGAGCTGGGTGTTGAAACTATGTTAGAGGATGGACAGGGCCTCCGCGAGTAAGCTGTGAATCCCCAAAGAACGCAGGCCGTGCCCACCTTTCTGAGTTCTCCGTCCTAGCCGTGTTTGTGTCTGTGATGGAAGCCACGTGAGGAGAGGCTTCGGCTGGAGAATAGGTAGGGAGAGTTGTCTCCTCCTGAGTCTTTCCTGGTTTCAAATAGAAAAGCAAGAATCCCAGAATCATAAATAATGAGAGCTAACATTCATTGGGTACGATGCATATACCAGACTCACTATTCTAAGCACAGCTCGTGTATTATCTCAGTTGCCGCAAAACAACTCTATGAGGTCAGTGTTTTATTATCCCTATTTCACAGATGAGCAAACTGAGGCATAAAGAGGTGAAACAACCTGCTCAGGGTAATAGGGGTTCACAAGTTGAACCCACTGTTCAAGGTGCTGAAGGTAGAATAGTGAAACCTGGTTCCTGCCTAGTTTAGAGCTTGAAGCGAAGGAGTCAATGGTCCTGGACACCATTTCACATGCTGGGCACAGAGTATATCAGTTTTCCCCACACCTGCTGTGTAGCAGGCACTTCTGGAATGCTTTGCTCCCTTCCTGTGACAATGTGTAGGCTAGAGGTGTTATTCATCTCCTAGCCCTGTGCCTTGCACAATTTTGGCCATGGTTGGTGCTAAAAAACGGACAAAGCCTAGAAAGGCTTAGTTGATGATTTGAGTCCATTCCTCCATCACAAAGCAAATTTCCCCAGTACAGCTAAAGTTCTCCCTCCCTACGCATAGCACAGAAGCTGTTATTGAGAAACTCCAGTGGCATGCACTTCAATGTAATCAACAAGGAAACTAGTATACAGCACTTTTAGGTGTCTCTTGTGTGCCGGGTGTTGTTTTAGGGGTTTTCCGTTTGTTAAATAATTAAGTAGTAATAGGGCATTTACAATAATTCTACAAAATAGATATTCTTTATTGTCATCCCATTTTACAGATGAGGAGACCAAGTGTTATGAGCTGCATGGTGTCCCTCCAAATTCAGATGTTGAAGTCTTAACCCCTAGTGCCTCAGAATGTGAGGTACTATTTGGAGATAGGACATTTAAAGAGTGGTTAAGGTAAAAATCGGGTCTTTAGGGTGAGTCCTAACCCAACATGACTGGTGTTCTTATAAGAAGAGGAGATCAGGACATAGACATGCACAGAGCAAAGACCATATGAAGACACAGGGAGAAGATAGCCGTACACAAGCCGACAAGAGAACCTCAGGAGGAACCAACCCTGCCAACACCTTGATCTTGGACTTGTAGCCTCCAGAACTGTGAGGAAATAAATTTCTGTTGAGTAAGCCACCCAGTCTGTGGTACTTGGTTGTGGCAGCTCTAGAAAGCGAATACACCAAGGCATAGAGTAACTTGCCTAAGGATACATTGCCAGGAAACATGAACTCAGAATTTGAACCCAGGTAGTCTGGTTCTAGAGTCTATGTGTTTTTCAATAATGAAAGTGTTCTCTGTGCTGTCCATAATGGTAGCCGCAAGCCACACGTGGTTCTTGAAATGTGGCTAATGCAACTAAGGAACTGAAATTTTAATATTACTTACATTAAAATTAAAACAGCCACATGTGGCTAGTGGCTACCAGATTAGATGTGGTTTGCTTATACTGGCTCTAAGTACTCCACTTAAGTATTTTTTCATTAAAGCATAGTTGATGTATAATATTATATAAGTTACAAGTGTACAATATAGTGATTCCCAATTTTTAAAAGTTATACTACATTTATAGTTATTATAAAGTATTTGCTATATTCACTGTGTTGTATAATAGACCATTATAGCTTATTTTATACCTAATAGTTGGTATCTCTTAATCCTCTACCTCTATAATGCCCCTCCCCCCTTCCATCTCCCCACGGTAACCACTAGTTTGTTCTCTATATCTTTGAGTTTGCTTCTTTTTTTGTTATATTCAGTAGTTCATTGTATTTGTGCTTTTTAGATTCCACATATAAGAGATATCATACAGTATTTTTCTTTCTCTGTCTGACTTATTTCACTTAGCAAAATGCCTTCCAAGTCCATCCATGTTACTGCAAATGGCAAAATTTCATTCTTTTTTATGGCTGAGTAGTATTCCACTGTATATATATATATATATATATATATATATATATATATATATATATATCTTCTTTATCCATTCATCTGTTGATGGACACCTAGGATGCTTCCATATCTTGGCAATTGTAAATAATACTGCTATGAACATTAGGGTGCATGTATCTTTTTGAATTAGTGTTTTTGTGTTTTTGGATATATATCCAGGAGTGGAATTGCTGGGTCATATGGTAGTTCTACTTTTAGTTTTCTGAAACACCTCTATACTGTTTGCCACTTAAGTTTTTTGCAGACTCTTCTAGATACCTCAGCTCTGTGTTCTAAGAAACACACCCCTGTCTTTGTTCTCTATCCCTGGTGTATTTCGTGTTTTCTTTTGTTTTGTTTTGCAATCCTTGGCCCCTGTTGCCTAGTCTCCTGCCGAAGGGGAGAAAGAACAGAAGGAATGAGTGAGCTGGCTAACTTTCCAGAATCCTGTGGCCTGGGCAGCACAGGGTCATCGGTGTTCTGCTCTAAGCATAGGTGTTAGCCAACCAAATGCCAAGCAGCACAAACACTGAGTGACATTTTCAGAACTATTAATATTTCATCAGAAGTGATCACTTTGCCTTTAAATGCACTATCTTAAAAGGTTTTCTACATTCTTAACTATAATTTTATTCAGTCTAGGTCCTCAGAATTTTCCCCAAAGGAACACATCTTCAATTTTATAATGAAAATCAAAGGGGAATCAAGCTCGGATTTCAAAATTTAGAGTCAACATTTCCAGGAACTCAGGCCCTCTGTAAAGAGCAAGGTTGTGTATGGGGCACCTATGGTATGCCAGGCACTCCGTACAGTATGCCATGAATTCATCCAACACAGATTTATGAAGTGCCTACTATGTACCGGAAATGTGATCTTCCTAATAATTTTTAACACCATTTTACTAAAAAGGACCCCTCTCATCCTTCTGCTTCATCTCCAATGTTACCTTACCTACCCTAAGTGGCCTGCCTGCATGGTCATCTGATGCTGACTCCTCTTCTCTCCCCATTGCCTCACTTTGTTGGTTAGTTTCCATCAGAGCCCTTATTTCATCTGTAATTACTACTTACTTGCTCTGCTAGTTGGCGATCTATCTCCCTCCACGAGAGAATATAGGGTCCATGAGAACAGGGACCATGCCAGTTTCGTTCACCTTCATGCTTTCTCACTGTCCCGCAACTCACCAGCACAGATACTCATCAGTATCTGGGGAATGAATGAAGGATGGGAGAAGCGAAGCCAGTTGTTAGGGTCACACAGCTAGTAAGGGCAGTGTCAGGATTCAACCCTACATGTACAGGCTGCCATCTCGTCTATTCGCGTCCAGGCTTCTTCTTTCCCGTCCGTCCTCTTGCTCATCCTTTACTGGGGAAACATTGGAGGAACAACCATTGACTCCTGGGGCTAGAAAGCCCCGGGCAGACGGAGGTCCCATGTTGGTTCCGAGTTTAAGGAAGCCCCTCTAGTGTGGGGCGGAGCCCACTGAGCAGCAAACAGTTAGCTTAGACCTTCTCTCTGCACCTCCGCCCACCCTGGGGACCGCTGAGCCCAGCGCTGGAGAAACCAGTCTGTATCAGTAGCCTGGGGTGCCTGGGTTTGAACCCCAGCTCCCCGCTTCCTAGTGGGCCTTGGACACACCCCTCTAGGACTTTGAGACTCGGTTTCCTCAAATGTAGAACAGTAATACATAACGGTACTAAATTCAAGGCCGAGCGCTTGGCACATGGTAAGCGCCTGGTCAAAGGGCAGTTAGGGGTGAAATCAGTGATCCCCGGGCAGGGACCGGCAGGCGTCCAGGTGGGTACTGAGGAGCCCGCGGCGGGGCGAGCCGGGGCAAGGTGCCCTTGACCTCTAATGGGGGAAAACGCTCTGGGGTCCTCTGGCCCCCGCCCCCACCCCACCGGAGGGCCTGGGGCACAGAACGAACGCAGGGCGCCCCGCGCACCGAGCCGTTGAGTTTCAAACCCAGCGAGGAATTCCAGCGCTGGATGGGAAGGGGGTGGGAGCCACCGGCACTGCAAATCGGCCCCAGCCCCCCGCGGAGACAGCACCCTTTTAAGGCTTTGGGACCCTTCCCCAGTCCACCCCGCAGCCCAGGGAAGGGACCGTGGCAGGTGTCTGCTGGGGGCGCCGGGACGGGCGCTGGGCACTCGAGACTGTTCCTGTGGGCAGTGGAGCGGCCAGGAGAGGGGGACTGGAGGGGGCGTTGGGGCGAGCAAGGCGGGGCTCGGCCGGGCGGGGGCCGTTGGCCCTCGGTGGGCGCAGGGTCCCTGGGAAGGCCCAGTGAGAAACCGATGGCGGGATCCCGGATCCCGGTGCCTAGCAGTGTGCCAGGCCCTCACCAGGTCATCCCCCAGGCTTAGCCAGTGATGATGAGCTGAGCCCCGGGCGCTGCCAGGAGTCAGGGGCCGGTGGCAACGGGAGAGTGCCAGGGACTGTGGGGAGAGCCAGCCCTCCCCTTCCAGCTGTTCCCAGATGTCATTCTGCCTGCCCAGGGACCTGGCTCCTGAGCTCAGGGGGATTCCACGGTTACTAAACTACTGTATTTTATTGACTTTTAAATATTTTCTTCTAAGGGAGAAGGGGATGGGGGGCAAAAGTCAAGAAAGAGCAAATAAAAACAAATCAAAATAAGTACCCCCTCCCCAAAAGAAAGCTGTCCTCCATCCATCACTTACACACAAATCGAAGGCCTCTGAACACAGTCACCTTGCTGGACCAGCAGCTACACAGAACTGACCTCCTGCTGCCCCATCCTCATCTCCCTTTCTGGTGAATGAGGGGTGGTGGTAGACGGTCCCCCGTCTTCGAGCCCTGGGTGGACAAAGGGGCTTCTGAAAAGAGAGGAAGAGGATGGCCAGCGGGAATGGTCTGGCTTTGTCCTCAGCCCTGGTGGCCAAGCGCCCCTCCGCCCTGGGCCCGTTCCCCAGGTACATCTGGATCCACCAGGACACACCCCAAGACAGCTTAGACAAGACTTGCCATGAAATCTGGAAGAGAGTTCAGGCCCTGCCCGAGGCCTTGCAGCCCAGGACCTCCAAGGAGCAGCTCTCTGCCCCCATGGCTGGCACCCCAAGAGACAATGGCCTCAGCTTCCAAGAAGAGTGAGTGTCCCCTTACGTGACCCAAGGGAGGGGGGAGGAGATGAGGTCTAACCCTCTGGGGGAGTGTTTTGACCTGTTGTTCAGTCTGGTTAAACCCTAAAGGCTGTGTACTTTTCCTCCACCCACCATGGTCCTCTGTTCAATAGAGCGTTGACTGGGATGCTGAAGTTACCTGAGTGAAGGGCCAGACCAGGGCTGTATTTCTGCTGCCTCTGTACCAGCCCACTCAGGGGACATTTCTCGTCTAAAAGCATTGGCAACTCCAAGGTAGATCTGAGGACCTTGAAAAACCGCCCTAGCCAGGGCTGGAGGCTAGAAGTCCGTGTCTTTCCCCAGAGGCAACTAGAAGATCCTTCTCCCCCGCCGCCCTCAAAGGCTAGGCATTGGCACAGATGAGTCTGATGGTTTTAAACCACATCTGGGATTCCCTAATACAGGGAGCAGCTGTCCCATTCAGCCTGCATAGAAGCCGCTGCGAGAGCGCACATCAAAATATTTACTGGGAAGGCACTGACATATTCAGAGGACATAACAGAAAATTAAAGTGCAGGAAGATGGCTGTAAATAGCCCATTTCCTGGATGGGAAATCCTGTGTCTGGGAAACACAGAGCTAAAAGTTTCTCCCCCAGGGCAAAGTTGGGTAGATGTTGTTGGGGACGGATATTAGAAAGGAGACTGAGGAACAGAGAAGAAGAAAGGACCTCGTTAGGAAAAGCGAGTAAATCCAGCGAGTTACTAATGCCACCCTTGAGCGCTTGTTTACTGCTTTGCATCTTCAAAGTGGGCTGCAAACATTAATTAATCCTCCCAGAGTCCCTATGAGGCAGGTATTCGCGTCCCCATTTTACAGATGGATTAAGTGTTAATAATTAAGTGCTAATTAAAGACTAAGTGATAATTAAGTGTTGCCTCTTCCAACACATGCTCCAGCTCAGCTCAGAGATGCTCTGGAGTGGGGCAACCCTGCAGGCAATTATGAGCTGAGTCTGGTTTCAGGGATTTCTATGCAAGAGCTAAGAAAGGCAAAGCGTAACTGCTCCCCAGTTCTGCACTCCATGCTGACCCTTTTTGGGCTTATTTACTTGCTACACATGAAGGCGAAAGGCACTTTGGCTGTTATTGCCTCCCCTGCCCCCTGCTCAGCAGTGCACGGCTGGGATGGGAATGGCCTGTCTACAGCCAAAATCCTGCTGTCCTGCCCTCCGCTGGCACTGAGACCCTCTCCGCTGCCCACTGCCATCTGCTCTGGAACAGGGCCTTGGAGGGGGCCTGTGGGGCTCTGCTCAGCTCTCAATGGCCAAGGAGCTGATTGGCCGCTTTGTGGACCAAGGGTCAGTGGCAATTTCCAGTAGATTGCACCCTCTCTGCCAGGTCACACGGAGTTAATGGAAACAGACTCTACTTCCAGTCTGCACTTGGCCGAAAACTGAACTGGCACACCTTTGGCCAGTCGCTTAACTCCATTTGGCCTTAATTTTCTCATCTGCAAATGGAGGATGATATGCCCTGCCTTGTCCATCTCAGAGTTGATAATGAGGATCGAATACAATGGGGACAGGAAACTGAAAGCTACGTTATTCCAGTGAGACTGTCCCTAAATGCAATTCTCAGGGTTCAGGGGTTTTGGTTGCTGTTTTTGTTGCCTTCAATCTGGGGTTTTCACATGATGCTCACAGACCTTAGGGTGCTTCAGGGGCAACCTGGAGTCAAGTGTCCTGGTTGCTGGGTCCCGATCCCCACATCAGCCAGAGCTGTTCGGCTTTTATGGGTTTTTACTTACTGAAGTTCTGAGTAAAGGCTGCATTTGAAAAAAGGGTTCTGCTGTGAGAAAAGAGCTAGGAAACCATTGCCTTAGATGAATAAACGATATCATAATCGTGCAGATATCAACCAAGCAGAGCACAGTGAGCTGTTCTTGAAATAAAGGCAGCTGCAATGGTGGAATCAGATAACTCTGGTTGCACATCGCATTTCAGCCCTGGGCCAGCTGTGGGACTTGTTTAATTAACGTGAGCTTCAGTTTCCTCATCCGCCAAGTGGAGATGATTACTATGCATTTCATCGGGTTGTTGGGACGATTAAATGGGATAGTTAAACATTCCCGGTAATAACTAGGATTTGTAAAAATTCCTTGTAATAATGATGATGATGATTTCCTTAAGCCCTACAATTATTACATGAAGTGGGTACTATCTTAAACTCCCCCTCTTTTTACTGTTTGTTATGCAAATGTTCAAACACATAAAATAGTATAATGAATGTCTGTCAATCAGCTTCATTAATTATTGACTTTGGGCCATTCTGGTTTCAATTCCTCCCTCCCCTATTTTTCAATCAGATCCTTTTTACAGGTGAGGTAACAGGTTTGGTGGGGTTCATTTCTCTGTCCGAGGTCCTACAGTTAGGAAGTGGTGGAGTTTCAGGAAACAAACCCAGGACCATCTTAGCCACTACGTGATAGAGTTAGCTGCCTTCTCCTAGAAATGAAGGCATCTTTTTGAAGACTCAAAATATTCGGCAGTCCCATGGTCTGAGTGATCACACATAGATAACAGATTTCAAATCCGAGGAGCTGTCCAGCATATTTGTGGATGGCTTCAGGCCCACAAGATAACCTCTCAGCTAATCTGCCTACTGTTTAATTTTGTAAACCCAGTTTGGGTTTTGGAGATGCTAACTGCTATCAGGGCAGGTAGATAAGTAAGCTCTAGAACTCTTGTTAGCCAGATTTTTTTTTTTTTTTTACTTTGTCCCCATATGTCATAGAAACCCAGACATTTCAAGTTTGAAAGGGATCTTGAAGGCTATCTTCTGCTGCTTGAATCCCTTCCCCGACATCCTTGCCAAGTGGTTATCCACTTGTACGCTTTCTTAGATGCAGAGCTCACCACTTCCTAAGGTAGCTCCTTCCTTGGCTATGAACCCTGACTGTCAAAAAACCATTTTCTTCCTGTGCTGAAATCTGTCTCTATCAAACTAAGACCCATTGATCTGGAGTCTGCCCTTAGGGCTCCAAACCAAATCTATCCCCGCCTTCCTCTCAATAACCCTTTAGATATTAAAAGATGGCAACAACACTCCTCCTAGGATTTCTTGTTTTCACAAGCTGAATATCTCTGTTTTTCTAAGTTTCCCTTCATGTACCAACTTGGTCAGTTTCTTGCCCACACTGCTGGTCCCTGGGGCAGTGCAGCAACTGGAACCAAGTACAGTAATCCAGGTGTGATCCAATCCAAGCAGGTTGGATACTCCCCATCTATACTCTGTATTCCTGTTACTGGCAGTTAACACCACATTCACTTTTCTCCACAAGCCAACTTCAGCCTATGGACACATTTTGAGTCCATTCATTCATTCATTCACTTATTCATTCAACAAGTATTTATTAAGCATCTACTATGTGCCTGGCTCTGTGCTAAGAGCTAGTGGGATAGAGCTGTAAACCAGATGAGATCCTGCCTTCCTAGAGCTTACATTCAAGTAGGGGAGAGAAACAGAAAATAAGTAAATAAAAGAATATGATCACTGTAGAATGGGAAAAGAACTGGTATTCTAGTTGGAAGAAACCAATAATAAACACATAAAAATAAACCAAATAATTTCAGCTGGCAGAGAGTGCTCTGATGGAAATAAAACTGACTAAAGTACTAGGGGGACCTCCTTTAGACGGGGTGGTCAGGGAAGGACTCTCTGAGTAGAGGCGGTCATTTGAGCTGAGACCTGGACGCCAAGAAAGAGCCAGTCAGGTGAAGATCTAAGGAAGGATGTCCAGGCGGAAAGGAGAGAAACCACAGAGACTCTGAGATGTGAGTGGGCTCGGAGAGGGACAACGCGGCTGGGGTGTGGTGAGTGATGCGACGTGGCACAGGGTGACACCAGAGACAGTCAGGCAAGGTCTCAGAAGGCCTGGAGGACCACAGTAGGCAGTTCACATTTGATTCTCCATGCTAGGGGAGACCTTTGGAGGTTTTTAGGAAGGGGGTGTAACACGATCACATTCACTAGGTTTTAAAGATGTCTCCAGCTGCTGTGTGGAGATGGTTTGTTAGACAGGTGAGAGAGCAAGTTGGGAGACCTCTGGGAAGATGCTACAATAGTCCAGATGAGCACAATGGTGATGATGGCTAGACCAGAGTGATTGCAGTGAAAATGGAAAAAGTGGGGGATTCAGCATGCATTTTTTTTTTAAGTCAGGAGATGTCACATTAAAGTCTCCTTTTTTTAAAAAAAAATATTATTTATTTAATTTATTTTTGGTTGCGTCAGGTCTTAGCTGCAGCACGCGGACTCTCTAGTTGAGGCGCGCGAGCTCAGTAGTTGTGGTGCATGGGCTTAGTTGCCCTGCAGCATATGGAATCCTAGTTCCCTCACCAGTGATCGAACCCACGTCCCGTGCATTGGAAGGCGGATTCTTTGCCACTGGACCACCAGGGAAGTTCCTTGGCGTGTATTTTGAGAGGAGTCAAAAGAGCCTGCAGATGGTTTTGGGCACACAGATAGTGACATCACAGCTGAATTGAGGTTTTTGGCTTGAGCACTGGTTGGACGGTGGTGCATTTGTCGAGGTGGGGAAGAAATGGGGAGAAATGGGCTATGGGAGAGAAATCAGTAGTTCTGTCTAGTGTCAATTAAACTCCAGACTCTTGTTCAGTTATCTTTTACTTAGTCTTAAATTTGGGCTGAGAGAATTGTGGAAAGCCACTTACTGACTCACATTCTAGGATTACCTATTCATTCAATCCCCCTGTTGCTAAAACTTCACAGCCTTAGAATGGGGGTTTTGGATTTGCCGTTGACTCCATTGCCCTGACTGTGAAATGGCATTTGTTCATTCCCTCATTTATGGATTCATTCGACAAGCATTCACAGTTGCCTTCTGGGTGGCAGGTCCTGTGCTGGGTCCCAGGGATGCAGAGATAAGTAGGACAGAAGCCCATCTCTCTGAGAGCTCCCAGTCTAGTGGGTGGGACAGACACAGGTCCACGTGACAGCAATGATGTTCAACAAATATTTATTGTGCATGCCTGACAAAGTGTGAAAGCAATACAGTGGTGAAAAAGATGGGGACAGTCTCTGAGCTCCTACCTGGACCTTCGCTGTCTTGAGGAGGGCAGATCACGCATATTAGGTTAAAAGTCGGGAAGAAGTGCTAGTGCTGTGGGAGCACAACGAGGGGACGCGTGACCTGGGCTTGGAGCTCAGGGAAGGCTCTTTGGAGGAGGCTGGGGGAGGCGAGCTGGAAGGTCATCCTGAGCCAGACCCAAGTAGGAGGATGAGTCTACAGAAAGAAAGGAAATCTATTTAAGCATTTAAAAAACAGAAATGATTTCCTGACTGGCAGCCTTCTGAGGTATTATCGGTCGCGTGAAGGAAGAAGGCTGTTTTGCACTTGCTCCAGTAAATTTTCACTGTTTGCACCCATCGGCCAGCCCTCCAGGCAGGAGAGCCACTGGGACTTGGAACCCAACGTGCTGCCTTGTTTGAACTGTTCTCCCAACAAACCAGTCCTTTGTTGCTACAGTTATTAAAACAGTAAGAGAGCCACCTTTCCGCTCTCATCCACCCCCATGCGGTTTCCTATCATCCCAGGGAGCTTCCCGTCCTTCCCTGCGTTTACAGGACTCATTCTGGAGGCTTTCTTCTCAAGACTCAGCTCAGGAAAAATGGGACGAATCCTGCTTTTTTGGAAAAGTTGCTTGGACTACATCCCCACTTTTATTTATTAAAAAATTTATTTTTTAAAAAACTTGAAACCTAGTGATGGGAGTGATGAAGACAAGACTCACACGTGGAAACTCGGACTGATGCCCTAGAGCAGAAGCCAGTTCTGGAGACCCTTGGAGTCTAATGCTCACTCCAGGCTAGCATTTGCTCCCCTTGGAGGGGTCAAACCCCTCTTTGAGAATCTGAGGGAAGCTACCGTACACCCTTTTGCCTGAAACACATCCTCACATCCCTTGACATTTTAGAATGTCAGAAAACCCCAGGCCCCGGTTTGGAATGCTTTTCTCATGGACACTTAGGTGTCCCCTTCCCTTAAGCTTCCCAGGGCTGGGTCTCAGCAACTACTATGACCCCAATCACATTGACATCAATGCACCCTCCATCCTGGTTGTCAAGTGAATTAGTGCACAAATAGTGCTGCAGATAGAGGTTCAAGGCCCTTGACCCTTCTCTCCTGCAGTCTCCTTACACGTCTGTCAGTTGCCTTCATGACGGTTTTTGATTCCCTGCTTCCTTGCAGGTCTCTCTTCTGCCATTTTCAGATCGTCTCCTCTTACTGTGCCTGGTTCCTTTCCCTCTTGGATGTCCTTCGCCCTTTACCAGCTTCATCTCCCTGAAACACATCAACAGCACTGCTCAGCCATCTTCCACGGCTTCCTCATTGTCTTCTCAACCCCCTGACCTGGTCTTGAAAGAGTCTCTGCAGTTGGCCCTACCTACATCTCTTGGTGCACACCTGGCTGCTTTTCTCCAGACTCTCTGTAAACCAAGATGCGCCACAAGCAGGTGCACATTCCCTTACCTTTGCTCAGGTTATTTCACTCCTAGGAATGCCTTTCTTCCACCTCTCTCTGTCTACTGAAATCTTCCCCATCCTTAAAAACCTGGAATTAGTGTATCATTCTGTAAATTTTTCACTGCTCACCCCATTTAACATTTCTCCTTCCTCCCTCTTCCACGTTCCTTTTTTAAAATTTAAATAAACAATGATATCCCCTCCCTTTCCTAAGAGTTTAAAGGTGGCTCAGATAACAATAAAATATAGGAGTATCCCAGTATACTTCCTAGCTGTCACCAAGTTGCTCAAACTTTCTGTGCCCCATTCTCCTCACCTGAAAGATGAAAAAGTCCTAGTGACCAGCCTGAAGGACTACTGTGGAGGTTAATGAAAGAATGTGTGCAAAGTTCATACAGCACCTGGCAGAAAATAAGGACTTCAAGTTCATCATCTTCGTCATCACCCTATTATCATTACTATCAAGGACAAAATGGCAAGGGTTCAGTAATCAAGAATGGTATGGGGAGAGGAGACTTATGTACCAGAAAAGCTAAGCTAAGGAAAAGTATTCAGTGGAGGCCAGCGTGTTGCTTTGAGACTCTAGGCAGCTGGGGCAAAAAGTGGGAATATACCAGTTAGTTTCTGTAACTCATATCATCTGAGAAGAGAAAGCAGAAGAGGTCATCAGGAGAGATAAATCCTTCCTTAGCTCTGAGGACCCAATGGTAGGGGTCTTTATAGGTGGGTAATAGAAGGGAAGAGTCAGTTTATAACCAGCTCTTGTGTTGACCGTTGGCCAGAGGGGAGGACACAAAGTCCCAGTGGGATGTGTCAACGCCACTCTGGCATAGGGTTTCTGATGAGGTGGTCATCTGGCGTGTATTGTGCGCTGCCGGTGGCGACAGTCTTTCTTCCCCCACCTGACCACGGCTTCTTAAGGGCAAGGGCTATGTCTTACTCATCATTGTCTCCCCAGCGCCCAGCCGAGTTCCTGGCACTCAGTGGCAATGCAGTGTGTATGAATGAATGAGTAAGTGAATGATAGATGAACCATAAAAATGCCACTGCAAGGAGAGTGAGGCCCAGAGGTTGCCAGGATCCAAACCAGACGTCACAATCATCAGAGGAAGCATTGAGTGACGTAAGGACGGGATATCAGGAAGCTAAGACATTGCAAGGTCTTTTCCTCCTTCTGCCTTAAGCTTAAGAAGGCAACTAACATTGTCTTGAGCACCTAATATGTGCCAGGCTCTGTATTTCAATTTTCTGTTGATGGTCAATATTATTCCCATTTTACAGATGAGGAAGCTGGGGCTCAGAGAAGTTAGGCAACTTGCCCAGAGTCATCCAGCTTGGAGGGGGCAGAACAAGGATAGGGACCTGGTGAAGCTTTAAGACCAGAGCTCTTTCCCTACCCCAGGAGCCATTCAGAATAGCCCTTCCTCCTTTTGCTTAATACTGAGAGCCATGAGCAGTGAAGGGAAGATGAATCATGATTAACATCCCACGTCCCGTGTCCCCCTTTTTAATTTAATTTTATGGTTTTGGGAGCCGTGTCACAGGTTGTAGGAGCCTGCAGAGATGGGCCACCGGTGGTTTGGTTTAATCCCCTTTTTAATATCTTTGTTGCAACGTTCTTTCCAATTCAGCTCCCAAGTCACATTTAAAAAATACCTCTTCCTTAGGGTAAGCCTCCTCTTATTAAACAGATTCAAATGAAAAGTTTTCAAGATAATTTGAACAATAAAAATCACTCTGTAGCTCCTAACCGAAGCTCCTTTATTGCTGTATTTATTCCTCAGTATTTCTTGTCTCATTCCCCAGCTCACTGAATCCTTCATCCCCCAGACCTTCCAGTCCGAGGCTCAACCCCTGCCTGCCTCTGTGTACTCGTTTCTCTCCCCTCCAGACAGATGGAGGGTCAGGGAGGGGGCAGAGTGGGAGGTCTCACTTCCACCTGCCAATCTGTCTTAGAAGACTGTCCCACCTGCCCTGAGGGACAGGCGGGGGTGGGGAGGGGAGCTGAAGTGTCTGAAGGGAAATTCACACCTGCATGTGTGTCCTCAAGTGCATCATTTGTACCAGAACTGCAGGCCTTGGGGCAGAGGGTGGAGGAGGGATCCTGGCTCAGAATGCAGATGCCTGAGCCCCATTTTTGACCAACTGAACTGCCATTTCCCCAGGAGTGCCCAGAGAATCCGCATTTGAAACAAGCACCACAGGGGATTCCTGTGCATATTTGTAGGAAGTTCTCTGACACTTCGGGGGTCAAAGATGATGGAACCTTAGGCTTCAAAGGGACACCGCTTTGAGAAAGAGGTGTTCCAAAAAAAGCGTGAAGGAAGGAGATCAACCGTTTTTGTGCTCTAAGAGGATGCCAGGGACATTGTAAAAATGGACTCTACTCTGTGTGAAGGCCTTTGCTAAGAAATGAGATGAACTTCTAGCCCAGGCGTGGCATTCGGGCAGCTGAGGGATTTCACAGTGTCTTCTCCCTTAACCCCGGGCGATGTCAGCATCCCCACGGTGCAGGTGACCGCAGTTTCAGCCACTTCCCGGCTTCCCACCCCCAGCCGGCCAGGCCCTGGGCTGCGAAGGGTCAGCGGGCCTCTGGGCACCGCACATCTCTCCGTCAGAGCCGCTAACATTTGCATAGCGCCTGTTACAGTTTACCAAGCGCTTTCACATTCATCATCTCACTTAATCCTCACGCAGCCTGGAAAGCGGAGGAGGGAGGGGGTGGGAATCAGAGTTTTCTGAAGGCCCGCTGCCCACCACACCCCCACCAGAGAAGGGCCAGCAGGTGGAACTCAGTGGCTTTCCAGGTACCTTTGGGACACAGGTGCACAGTCGCCTGGGATGGCAACTGAATCTGCAGTTTCTCTCAACTGCCCCTCCCCCCTCCCCACCCCCCAGACTGAAAACAGTTGGCCCGGTCCCCTCAGGCTGTGAGATAGGGGAAGCCGCCCTCCTTCCCCCTTTCTTTCTTCCCGCTGGGTTTCTACAAAGCTATGGCGGTGGTGTGTGCCTGGGTGTATGTGCACGGTGGTGAGGTGTGTGGGCATGGCTATGGTGTGTTTGCGTGTGTGGGTGTGTGCACGTCTGTGGTATGTGTATGGGCATGGTTGTAGCATGTGTGTGTGTGTGCATGGCTGTGGCGTGTGCGTGGTTGTGTGTGTGTGCACACAGGTGTGTGTGGTTGTAGCACAGCTGTGTGCCTGGGTGTGTGTATGTGCGTTGGTGTGTGTGTGTACATGGCTGTGCTTTATGTGTGTATGCATATGCGTAAGTGTGTGTGTGTGCACAGCTGTGGTGTGGGTGTGTGTGTGCACATGTGGATTGGGATATGTGCATGTGCATGTCCGTGACTGCTGTGTGTGCACACATATGTTGGTGTGTACGTGTGTGCAGGGTATGGTGTGTATACCCAGGGCAGTTCAGTGAATCCTAGCTCTGGAGGAGAGGAAAGATGAAGACACCAGGTAGCTTTGACAGAGGTGGCTGTGTCCCTTCCCTCCACCTTGGGCAGGGACCATCCTGGGTGCTGTGACATAAGCTCCAGGGGCATTGAAGATGGGTCCCTGTTCCCCAACCAGACAGGAAGACCCAGAAATGTCCACCAGTCTTGGTCAAGTGAGGATGGGGGCCGATCGGGGGATGATGACTTTAGCTTCTTCATTTAAAAACTGTGATAACTGTATCTCTCTGTGCCCGTTAGCTTTTGATAAACAATAGTCCCTTGGTATCTACAGGGGATTGGTTTCAGAATGTCCATGGATATCAAAATCTGCGGCTGCTCAAGTCCCTTCCATAAAATGGCGTCGTATTGGCATATAACCTACACACACCCTCCCGTATACTTTAAACCATCTCCTGATTACTTATAATACCTCATACAATGTAAATGCTATGTAAAGAGTTGTACTATACAATGTAAATGCTATGTAAGTAGTTGCCAGTGTGCAGCAAATTCAAGTTTTGCTTTCTGGAACTTTCTGGAATTTTTTTCCCAGTATTTTCCATCCACAGTCGGTTGAAGCCACCAGTGTCGAACCTTTGCATACAAAGGGCCGACTGTGTAACAAACCACATCAAAGTTTAGCAGCTCAGCACCACAGCTTCCTACTTAGCTCCCATTTCCGTAGTTGAGCAGTCTGGGCTGGATTCTGCTGGGTGGTTCTTCTGGGAGAGGCTTGGGTGGGCTTGGCGGGACGTGCCTCGTGCCCACCCACACATCTGCAGTGTCTGTCGTCACCCAGGTCTGGCTAGTCAGCTGAGGACCTTGAGGTTTTTCTCCACGGGATGTGTTATCCTCCAGCAGACTTTCCTGGGTTCGTCTATGTGGAGGTTGCTGAGTCCCAAGAGAAACAAGAGGTTAAGCCCTAATGCCCAAGCACTTTCCAAATCTCTGCTTTGTTACTGGACCAAGGTGCATGGGAACCACCATAGGGTCAAAACTGTAATTGGTCCTCACACCACCCCACTGGGGCTGTTGCGGGAATTCAAATGAGAGTTTTGCATGGGGGGCGTTTTGCACAGTGCCTAGCTGGTTAGTTCATTCTCCATAGATGCTCATCCTTCCGATTTTGTGAACTAGAACCTGAGGTTTAGGCATATTAGACAGCTTGCTTGAGGGCTGGCCTCCGTTAAGCAGTGGGAATCCAGTTTCTGCCTCCTTGCAGGCACTGAGCTTTTTAGCCGCTCTGCTCTGCTGCCCCACCCACGCAGACACGTGAAGTCGGCCTCACCCCCAGCCAGGAGGTCAGCCTCCCGATGGAGCCAGAGCCCTTCCCTTGCTTCGGTCTTCAACCACCCATGTTGCCTGGGCACCGGGCCTGGGTACCGTGTTTGTCATCAATCTGAAATGCCATAGTGGGAAGAAAATAGTTGTTTTGGTGTCCTCTTCCAGCACTAACAATTTTCTGCTTGCATTTTTCTGTTGTTTGGCTCAGATGAATAGCAGTTTTCATCTTTGCTCTGTGTTATCATGAACACAGAACTGCTGTCGGGGAGCTAACAGCATGCTTGCTTAGTCATTATTCTGGGAAGGGGTGCCAGCTAGTCAATAGCCTTTATTTTTATACGACTCTATACACTGCAAATGCAGAAATGATGCGTGGGGCCCGTGTACAGAGTCGTCATCAGACACCTATCATCTCCGGAGGTGGGCAAAGCAGAGGTAGTGGCAGCAGCTGGAGCCCCAGCACCAAATCTGACTAGCTTCCTTTGTCAGCGCCCGGGAGTCGGGTTAACGGCCCCGAGTGATTCACTGTGATAGAGTCTGTGGCAGATTTTATGCTTTTTACCAACTCAAAGCAGAAAGCAAATAGCACGGGAGAGGTGCCAGCGTCGGCAAAACTTCTTAAGAAGAGAGGAAGGAAGATAGATACCAGGAAACGCGGGCGGGCAGGCTCGACGTGGAGCCCAGCAAAGTTGTTGGGAGAGGGAAAAATCTGTGAGCCCCAGAGTGGTCGCTAAGAGTTGGGCGGGGTCTGTGTGGGTTCTGCTGTGGGACTGACTTACAGGGGTTGAGAGTTCTTAGGACCTTGCCAAGCAGGCTGGTCAGTGTCATCCGGTCAGCTCACAGGGGTGCCAGGCCCAAGGTGGGACATGAGATGGAAGGCCAGAAATAGAATCAAATCCAGGCAGCTTGCAACCATTGAAGGAGTTGGGCAGTCTTTGGCCACACAACTCTCGATTTCAAGAGTTTCAAGAAAAGGACAAGGGTAAAGACAAGTTCGTGGGCCAGTTTATTCATTTATTCCACAAATCCTTACTGAGCTGGAGGTATGTGCCCAACACTGCTCGAGGTCCTGAGGCCTCCATGGTGAACAAGATACAGTCCCTGCCCTCAGGGAGGATGAGTTGTTGTAGGGAGTAAAGACATAAAAAAAGTACTATATGATGGTGATAAACACTAGGAAGAAAATAAACAGATTGATGGAGCATAGAGTGCCTAGTAAGAGTCAGTCAAGGGATGATCTAGCATCCAAAGGAGGTGCAAAGGCCCTGGGGTTGGAAAGAACTTGACATGCCAAGGCGTATTTATAAGACCAGAGTGGCCAGAAGAAGAGGAGTCAAAGCAGGAGGGGGTAACAGGGCCACTTTGTGGGGTGCCCTGGGGGGTCAGAAAGGAGTTTGGATTTTTAGTCGATGTGTAGTGAGAATTCACATAAGGGTTTAAGTGGGGGAATGGTTTGATCTAAGTTCTAAGAATGTCTTAGCTCTGCAGGCACGCAGTTTTCTAGAACAGAAAAGAGCAAACGAATCTTGTTTTCTTGGGGCTGGAGAGGGCAGTTAGGGGAGACCCTTGCCCAGAGACTTGTAATTGTGTGCATTACACACAATTACACACACACAGTGTAATTGTGTGCTGAATCTTGACTGCAGCAAGGTATTTGATAAAGGCTGTCTTGGAGAAGTGGAGATGGGATGATAGTGACTGGATTGATTTATTCCCCCAAAGTGTTGATCCAGGATTACTGGCAGACTGGGGGCGGGGGAGGTTTCCAGCAATGTCCCTAAGGCTCAGCCCTGGCCTCCCTCCCCTTCAACATTTCTATCCATAAATTGGTGGGGGACCCAGAAGGCGTGCTCATGAGACATGCAGCTGACACAGAGCTGTCAGGGACAGCTGATGCCACGGATGACAGGCTCAGGATTCACCGTGATGATCCTCCACAAGCTGGAGTGAGGGGATGATCCTAGCCATATCCCTGATTGCATTCAGATTGGGGAACAAAGCCCAGCCGCGGAGCAGGGGCCGGTGGACCTCACTGCAGAACCATCCCTGGAAAAGAAGCCGGGTTGGGGTAGGAGGAGGTCAGGAAATCAGCCGGACCCGGCAGCATCCTCACACCAGTCTCTTCACTTTCTCAGCGACAAGGTCCTTCGCCTCTTTCAGGCTCACTTTTCCCATCTGTAAAGGGAGAATGATATCGTCTATTGCCCAGGGACGTGGAGAGGATTAAATGCAAGCATATATGTGGATGCCTAGCTTCCAGTCTGGCCTGTAGTGGATTCATGGCAGATGCAAAGGAAATAGGAGTTTGTAGAGGCTGTCTCGGGGAGGGCCAGGTGCTCCGGGCCAGCCTTTCAGGGACACATGGGGGACCCACAGCCAGGGTGGGCCTCTCTGTTCTTAGCACTGCCCTGCCCCTTCTGGGAATGCCAGCTTCCTAAGAGGCCCATTGACCCCCATGATGTGTCCAGAGGAGAATGACCGGGGAATATGAACAGGGGTTCACACTCAGCCCCTGCTGGGTCCTCTCTGCCAGCCTGGCTCCCGGGTGGGGGAGGGGTAGGAGTATCCTCTCAGGTGCAGAGAAGGGACTGTCTGTGGGATGGCTTTTGGTACAGGGACCTCGGGCCCTGTGGGTCTTTTAGAAGCTGCTTTGACTTCTCCTTGGTGCTGATACTTTAAAGGATTCAGTGGTGAGACCTTTTGTGTGTACATCTATTATAGAACATTTTTATTTTAGGAAAAAAAACAACAACAAGAAACCAAACACAGGCAAAAATAGAACAACTGGTATGTGATGAACCCATGTACCCCTCACCCAGCCTTAGCCATGATCAACATAGGGCCAATCTTATTTTATCTATTCCCCCCGCCCCCATCTTTTCCCTCCCCTTGCTAGGTTAAGTTTAAAGCCAATCCCAGACATAATGTTACCTGTAAATACTTTAGTATGTATCTATAAGAGATAAGGACCCTTTTTGTTGTTGTTTAAATATAACCACAATACCATTATCCCAATTTAAAAAAATTAACATAGTTGAGGAATTCCCTGGCCGTCCAGCGGTTAGGACTGTGCGCTTTCACTGCTGAGCACCCGGGTTCGATCCCTGGTCAGGGAACTAAGATCCCGCAAGCCTGGCGTAGCATGGCCAAAAACAAAAAACAAAAAAATAACATAATTGTGGTGAGTCTTTCCAATTCAGAAGATCTGTTGGTACATAACTTGCTTTGCAAGTCTGGGGGCAGGCACGGGAGAGACAAAAACTGGTCCCTCAAGTATCTGGTTTCTGTGACTCGAGACTCCCCTGTTCCCTTTGAGGGTGATGATTGGCAGTCTCTTTATTCCAGGTGTTCCCAGGGACACGGCAGGAGAGGGGGGCCAATTTATAGACCGAGTCTAGAGTGAGAAGGAGGAAAGGATGGGAATAGGAGAGAGGCCAGGGAAAGAAGGGGAGAACAGAGTGGACCGCCTTGCCTCATACACGGCTTTGATGGCCTCCGAGATCTTCCAGGGCCAGGCTGCTCCCACTCTGCCGCTCACAGCCACCGTGTGCCCAGGGCTTCCCTGGTGCGTGTCCATGCTGAGCCTGCACAGGGGTTACTGCACCAAGCTCTCATCCCACCCAGCGTCTGGGCACTTGTAGTGTCATACCCATGTCACAGGTGTCATGCCCTCATCACAGGGGAGCCCCTGAGTTTCCAGGATTTGACGTGAAATACGCAGAGGTGCCCGATTCTGACCTCGGTCTGTTTGGCTGGAGTCTGCTTTTCCCGACACCTCTCTCAGCTGCCAGGCCTGGGGAGACCACATGGGGCGCTGGTGGTCAGGAGGCATTGCTTGCCTCGGTTGTTAGAATAGTGACAAACTCCCAAGTTTTAAACTCTTCCCTGTGCTTCCCAAGGGCCCTGGCTACCCAAAACCTTTTCCAGGACCCTCTGGGCTTCATCAGGACCCAGCAACTAAGGGGTTAATACCCAGCACAGTAGGCAGTGGCTGGTCGTCAGATGTGGAGACTGTCCCCGGTTCTATGTGTGATAACTGAGTCATTTTGTGCCTGCACTGCACGTGTGTGTGTGTGTGTGTGTGTGTGTGTGTGTGTGTGTCCACGTGCGTGTGCCCATACACAGAGCATTACCAGGAAGGACCGTCCCTGCTGGGCGCATTCCCCAGTCATGATTTTCGGGGCTGACTCCACCCACAGAATGGGCTGTCAGCGCAGGAATGTGCACAGGGCCTCCCCAAAGCTCCACTCACAGGGGGCTTTAGTTTTTCCCTCTGCCTCTTTTTTGCCACTTTCACCACCTTCTACCAGCGGTAGAGCATTGAGCAGTTTCCAGAATGCTCTGTGTAGGCCACCTCATCCACCCTTCACGGGAACCCATCCAGGAGGGATAGCAGATGGTTCTAAGCTGGGTGACCATGGTCCTCCTGGGAGTGCCAGGGAGGAAGTTTCCCCCTTGCCAAGGAGGCTGGCCACAGGCCAGGCCAGCAGGATTGCTACCCTGTCCCACACCTGGAGAGAGCCAGCAACCAGGAGGCTAGAGTCCACGGGACCATCAGGCCCCATCAGGCTGGTGCTGGCCGTCAAGGGTCCAGGCTGGAGCTCCCGGGGTCTGAGGTGCAGGTAGAGGCCTGTGTTTAGATACAGGGAGATGCTTGTGAACCTGTTCAGGGATCAAGAAATTGTCAGTGCTCCCAGGAAGCGGGCCCCAGTCTGTGGTCTGGTCAGAGGGCCATGCCAGCCAAGGTGGACGTGGGCGTCCACGGAGCCACTGTGGAGATTTCAGGACCAGGGGCCCAGCCAGGCCGACAGAAGTGTCGACATACTAGCTGACACTTGTATTGCCCTTACCGTGCCAGACATGGTCTGAAGTGTCTCTATGATATTCCTGTTCACCAAGAGAGGAGACCAAGGTGCTGAGCAAGGGGCCCAGGATCACACAGCTGGGAAGTGACAGAGCCGGGCTGTGAGCCCTGAGGTCCCCTGCTCTCACTCAACCATCCTGCAGTGCATCTGGGGGCTTCCCAAGACTCAGCCCCAGCACTCTGGATGCCACGCTCAGAGCTGTCGGCTCCGTCCTGTCCCCTTTGCTGCTGGTCTTTTATTGCTTCCGGTCCTGAGCATGACTGAACAGGGAGAGATGGACAGAAATTAAGGCTCAGCTCACTCAGCAAGATGTAGTATTGGGAGAGGACCCGGGCATCCCGATTCCCAGAACCAAGCTCTCGGTACTGTGCCCGCTGGTGTGGTGTAGAAACCCCTTGGAGTCCACTCATGGTCCATTTTCTCTCTTAAAAAAGCAATAGGCTCTCACACCCGGAGACGTGTTTCCTCCACCCCCTTTCCTTGGGGCCTGTGCCCTGCTGCACAGCCACCCTCAGGGAGCTGGCACTAAAGCCATCTGTCGTTCTGACCTGTTTGCAGACCTCCGGAACTCACCAGCGGCAGAGATGAGATCTCCTTGCTGGTGGAACAGGAGTTCTTGAGCCTCACCAAAGAGCACCTCATGCCGGTCACAGAGAGCTCCGGGGAGCTGAAGGCACCCGGCAGCTCCCTCGAGGGGCCCAGGCAGCCGGCTCCCTGCCTTCTTGTGCCTTCACTGGTGGCGGGCAGCAGTGAACGCCCAGCAGCCTCCATCACTGCCGGTTACAAGCTCCTGGAGCCAAAGGTGGCAGTGCCCGTTATCGGCAGCCGTCAGGACTGCAGTTCTACCATGTCTACGGTCACGGGCACCCTGCGTACTGCCAAGGTCAAGAGTGCCAAGGGGACAGAGGACAGGGGCAACAGCCTGGGGGCCTCCAACTCGGAGATCAGCAAGCTCCTGGCTCAGTTCCCACTGAAGTCCGCGGAAACGTCCAAGGCCCCCGACAACAAGACGGTGTTGGAGGAGAGCACGGCCATCAAGGACTTCCTGCAGAGCAGCATGTTCAGTGGCCCTGGACCCGGGGAGCCCGCGGAGCTGGGCCCATTCCTGCTGCCCACTCCCCTGCCTCCTCCAGCGCCTCCCGACAAGCTCGATAAGCCCCCCAGACTCCCTGCTCAGAGGAAGCAGCTGCCAGTGTTTGCCAAGATCTGCTCCAAGCCCGAGGCTGACCCTGCCATGGAGGGGCACAAACTGATGGGTGAGTGGGGCTGGGGTCAGGGCTAGGGAATGGGCCCGCAGGGGAAGAAACAACTTACCGGGCTGCGTCAGGCACATGCAACGTCTTTGCGCAAAGTAGGATGACGTGGCCTCGCTGGCGAGCACAGTGCCCCGGTACAGGCTGTTTTCAGTCCCCACAGGCCTCCTCTGTGGATGCCCGTATACAGGGCACAGCTCTTGTAAGCAGATACAGTGGCTCTGAATCCAATGTGGCTTGGGAAGAGGGAGAAGCCCATTTGGTAACTGACTGGGTTTTTAAATCCACAGGCACCCAGAGTACACGGAAGGAAACATTTACCCTCGCTGGGTCCAGGGTGAAAGTGCAGTGTGCGGACTTTAAGCTGGATAGGAGGGAAATTTGATTGGCTTCTCATGGAGGCTCCTGTTCCTCCAACCATGAGGCTTGGTCCCCTCTCTGTGGGGCAGGAGGGTGAATGTGTAAACTCTGCAGGTGCAGTGCAGACTGCTGGCCCTGGGATTTGTTCCCAGGTACTGCAGAGCTTTAGAAAAGTGCATTCCCACTCCTGAATTGAGGAGTTCACAGCCTCCGCAGGAAATCCAGCCGCCTCCCAAGTTTCCCCCACCCCACTCCCAGGATTCTGCCTTTTGTGCCTGTTCCGATCCAGCCACTCAGACTGGATGGTTCCAGGAAGGCAGACTGATGGCAGGGGCATTTGCCTGCTGTCAGCAGTCACTAGGAGAAAACCAAAAGAAAAATTCCCCCCAGGCTGTGAGCGTGGACGGGTAATGGAGAGATGCCTGTGTTGGGAGGGCCCAGATCCGTCTTCCTAAGAAAACGGGAACACAGTCACCCTAAAGAACATTCTGTGCTCTGGAGCATTGGAGGAAGGCCAAGGACTCTGAGCTGTGGACAGCACGCTGGACTCTGGGTCTTGGGCAGGCCTCTAGAAGCCCGAGGACTCTGGGGACGATGGGCTGTACATGCGAGAGGATAGAGGCCTACCTGGGGGAGGGGACGTTCCTTCCACCTCCTTCTGCAGGAGAGAGGCGTGGATGTCTCTCTGTTGGATGAGGCTGCTGGGCTGGAGGCCATCCTGTCCCCTCCACCCTCCCACCATTTGTGTGTGTATGTGTGTACAAGTGTGTGGGCAAAGGTGTGCCAAGGGGAGCTTTGCAGGTGTGAGCGTATCTGTTAGAGAAAATGCAGGGTGGGTGCATCTGATGGTGACCGTGTGTATGTGTTTGTGTGTGCCCATTCTCTGTGTGTAGTTGTGTGCACGTGTGAGTGAGCCAAAGGAACGACAGGCAGGAATGTGTGTGGGTCTGTGTACACAGACACTGGAAGAGGGAGCTTTGGAGATGAGAGAGGAGCATGTTTCAGGCAGCTGGGTATGTATGTGTGTGGTGGCGGGTGTGGGGCCTCTGGGGAGGGGACTGGGGACTACACTCACAACCAGACAAACTCTTGGAAGAGACTCTAGGGACATGTTTTGATAAAAATGGCATTTTCTCCTAAATTGGCTCAGGCTAGAGCAGCTCTTTCCTTTGCTGGGACGGCACTAGGAGGTCAGGCCTTGTCCTGTCCAGACTCAGCCCCAAGGCCAGTGGGCTAATGGGGCCAAGAGTGGGTGGGATGACATCCACTCCCAACAGGTAGTACTGGGCACAGGTCCTCTGGTCCTGCCGCTATCAGAAAGATCCGAGGTGCCTGCTGTGTGTCCAGTGCCATTTCCCAGCCAAGCTCCACGGAGACCAGGACCTCCTGGCTGGGGAAGGTGTGACGATGTTGAGGACAAGGCCCTCTTCCCTGCTTCAACCAAGCAATGCCTTAAAAAATTTATATATGTATATAGATTATATATGTGCAGTTATACACACACACACACACACACACACACACACACACACACACACATATGTATTTTCCCCCCATCATACTTAATTTTGTTGGAAGAAAGAGTTCCATTGCTCACAAGGAAATATGGGTGAAAACCACTGCTGTAGAGGATCCCATGATGGTCCAGACAGTGTCCTAGCTCTAGGGGGACACTCGGTCTGTTTGGAGAAAGATCTGAGCCTGGCACTGACCACATCCATTGCCTCACTGTGTCTCTCCGATGCTTCTGTGCCTTTGCCCACAGTCACCCACAGCCCCTGGTGTAAGGCCTTGCTGAAGACCCTCTTCCTTCTGGAAGCCCTCTGGTCCTCTCAGACAGAAGCTGTGTTAGCCACCTTCTTCTCCCACGGTGTCCCTCTGTCACCTCATGGTTCCCATCTGCCTTGTCCCAGAGCTATTTCTGGGTCTGTCTTTCTCTTCATCCTTGTTTTGAGCTCCTGCAGGGCCAAGTCTGGCTCTGACTCACCGCAGTGTCCCCAGGACTCAGGTCAGAGGCTGGCGCTGATGAGAGTGCTAAATTGCTATGACGATTTAGCAAGAGGAGAGTCCGTGAGGAGGGACCAGACGTGTGTTCTGTAGGAGTATGTGTCCCCCCACTAAGCCAGGTGCTCCCTGAAGGCAGGAACTGTGTCCAAGTCAGCTTTGTATCTGGGACCTTTGTATTCCAACCTATGGAGGGTTGGAAGGAAGGGAGGGAAAAAAGAGGGAGAAAGGAAAGAAAAACAGTAGAAATGAAGGAAAGGAAGGAAGAAGGGAGGGAGTCAGGGAAGGAGGGAGGAAGGAAGGAAAGAAAGAAAAGATAAGAAAAGAGAGGTAACTGGAAGGAAGGAGGTTTGAAAGGAAGGAAGGAAGAAAGGAATTATGGAAGGAAGGAAGAATGGGTAGAGGGCAGGGAGGATGAGTGGGTAGATGGAAGGCAAGAAGATAAGAATGGATGAATGCATGTGCATGTGTGCATGGGATGGGGAGACCATAATGGGCATTGGTCAGTGAAGCCTTCGGAGATTGAACTTGGGTTGAACTTGGCTGGGAGATAGAGCCCAGAGTGGTTGGGGCCTCAGATGTGCTCTGGAGGACGCATCACTTAGTCCACAAGACAGTGCTCCCCGCATCCAGCAGTTGGCCTTCCAGAGTCATTGACTCAGTTTCCCTTCTGCTGTAGAACGGAACCCTGGCGCCAAGGAGCTGACCAAGGGTCAAGAGAGCCTCTTTCTCAGTCAGTGGTCCCAGAGACGGAAGGACACCTGTGGTAAGGAGGGTGGCAGTGACCCCATGGGCTCTACGTCCGTGGCCCTGCCAGCCAAGAAGCCTGCCTGGCCGGCCAAGAAGAACCTGCTCTGTGAGTTCCTTGGGGCCACCAAGAACCCAAGCAGGCATCTGAAGCTTCGCAGCAAGGTGGAGGTGGACGGGCTGGAGCTGAAACGTAAGCTGACCCTGCCCAGAGGAAATCTGTAGAGGAAGGGATTTCAGAAACCCTCAGATGTCCCTGGAGTGGCTCTGTCAT
Organism: Tursiops truncatus; assembly: GCF_011762595.2. Taxonomy (NCBI): domain Eukaryota; kingdom Metazoa; phylum Chordata; class Mammalia; order Artiodactyla; family Delphinidae; genus Tursiops; species Tursiops truncatus. The sequence goes on along the minus strand of NC_047034.1, from coordinate 156,792,811 downwards.
CAAAGGGCTGTCCCATCCATGGGCAAGTTACTGTCTTTCCCTAGTCCCATAAAACGGGGGATATGACTTCCTGTGTCCCCTACAGGGAATACTATTGCTAGAGAAACGCAGTTGACGTTCAGGGGTCACATGGGCATCATCGGTGGTCAGTTGGAATATAGCCTTGACTCAGCCTGTCTTATATCCCCTCAAGTGGCCCAAACCAAAGAACAATCCGTTCTTTGAGATTATTTCTACATTGAGATTATTCATGTGCCGGCTTTCTCTCCCTTGTGCTTCTACAACTGTTTTAGTGTAACTGCCTTTCCCCCCGAAAATGTGCCAATAAGGGGAAACTGACACCCCAGCTCAGACTGTATAAGCCCACAGAGCATATTGTACAAGGAAGAAATCCAGGATCCATGTCCTAAAACAACTCAATCACACCTCATTCATTCAGACTAATTTTGGGTCCCATCATACTGAATTATGTGATATTTTAAAGTATTTTTTAAAAAATGATTCCAACATACATACAACAACCTGCACCAGGTCTTCACTGTTGCCAAGTACACGTCCTCAAGGGGTTGCTTTAATAATTTGATAAGAAAGACTTCCAATGGCATAGCAATTGTTTACACCAAACTGGATTTTTCTAAAGCACTTGAAAGAATGTAGTTTTGTAAGTCGGTGAGATACAGCCCCAGCAATCTGGTTTGTTGGGTCCTCTTGCTAAACTGCCTCCTTACTAGTCAATGACGGAGAGATGCTCCCTGCCAGGCCATGCTGGGATTTTCACCCCTTCCGAATTGGCAAGGTGTGAACTAACGATGTTTTCCTAGAGTTGGAAATTCATCCAAAAGTTGAAGAACCCTCTGGGAGCTTTTAAAAGACCTAACCCCTGAGAACATTAACCCCTCAGGCAGTCATGGGGCGGAGGGCGTCCTGGCCTCTCCCTTCCTCAATCACAGAAACGCTCTGCCTCTCCTGTGACTTACAGTTAACCCGCCTGTGACGGGGGCCGACAAGAACAACCTCGAGTACACAGGGAGTGTGTTCACCCCATGCTTTGCCACCACCTTGACCTCAGCGACCCTGAACCAGCCGCTCTGGCTCAACCTGAACTATCCACTTCTGCCCGTGTTCACGAATCCCTCCACCTTCCCCCAGTACCAGGTGAGTGAGCGGATCCTGGGCCTGGCTCCCCGGTGGCCGTCCACGGAGGAGCCTTGGTTCAGGAAGCCTAATTCACAAAGAGCCATAGACTCATTAGTTAATTTTTTCATCGGGGCCACATCAGACCGACCACCCGGTACACGTGTGCGCACGTGCACGTGCATGTGCGTGTATATTTCTCATTTTCCTTTGTCTGAATTTCAGTTCACTCTGTGCCGTGTCTTCCAGAGCTTGGCTAAGTTTGGGCCTGTGAAGTACTTGGGCTCCCAGGAGAGGATGATAGCATAGTCCTTGTTTCCCACCACCTCCTTTACAGTTGGATGACATGCGTCCTAGGTTACTTGGGACAGTCCCAGTTTAGGTCTTTTGTCCCAGCATAATTATTAATTGCACCCCCTTTCACTCTCAAGTGTTCCGGTGCAGATGACAAATTATGTGGCCATTTTATTTCAACTACAACCCGGCAATCTTAGCTTCTACCGGCTAAGATGGCTTGACACACATTCCTGGTCTTGGGCTCATAGCTAAGAGGGGCCAGACACAATGGGATGGAGAAACACTTGCAGGGTGGGAAATTTTACTCACAGACTTATTTATTCAGGGGAAGTGTAGTTTCTTTAGTTTGTCTGTTTAACTTAATCTCTCTCAAGAGCTGCCACCCACTGGGTAGATAGAAGAAAAAATCAAATAAATGTTCACTCTGGTTTAAACGATAGTCTAAACCAAGAGCTTAAATAGTCCCTTTGGGTCGGCTCGTTTCCTCCAGGAAAGGCACTCAGTGTCTAAGATTTCTCAGTGTTCTGTCTCCTCCGTGGCTCCTTTCCAGAATGGTGTGCAGGTGTATGAAAGGGCCAGGTTCCTGGGAACCTGCTACCCCAGCCTGGCCTGGCCAAGCCCGGAGAGGGCAGAGAGAAGGCAATTCACCTGAAAATCGACTCATCCTGTCTCTGTGCCCCTCCCCCTCCCCCCGATCCTCCGGTCCCACGTGTCACCTCCTCCTTTGCGACAGAGTGGCAAGCCTCACAGCTTAGACATCCTGCGCAGAAGGTGGATCTTCTCTGTCCCACGTACAGCCCCTCTAAGCTGGCGCACCAGGCTCAGCCCCTGATTCTTAAACAGGAACTAAAGTAAAGGAGTTTAGCGTGGTCTCTCTTTTCTTCTGCAAAGTTTTGTTTTCAAGCCTTTTCTCGTTTGCTAAACAGAGCAAGTGGCCACACTCTCCTCACACCCCACCACTGAGGTGAGACGGCATAAGGAAGCACGATCCATGGGAAAATCCAAGTGCGTCCCTCCCGTGTCTATGATACGTTGTCCTGGCAGAGGTCTCGAGAGAAGTGCCCTGTCCACGTCCTCATTGATTCACCGACTCTTTCACTGATGTTCCTCCACCCTTGCTCACTCACTGTGCAGTCGTTTATCACCTAGTCCCTGATGCACTCATTTGTATTTATTTATTTCCTCATTCGTTTAAGTAATTAAAAAAAAAAAAACAAAAAACCTTGCTTCACACTGAGTATAGGCCTTGACTCAGGTGAGGTGATTCCAAGATGACTAGGAAGCTCGGCGCCCAGCACAAGTCAGGGACAAATCCAAAGCCAGCATGGTGTGCCCCCCACCCCTGAGAGAGAAACAACTGCATAATTGTATTTGGTGTAAACCGATTCACTCTCAAATGCACCCACAGGGCTCACCATGGAAAGCTAATTTGCAATGGTCTGTTTTGTACCGAGGAGCTAGTTTCTCTCTGCTACGTGAACTTCTTCTGACTTGACTTTTGGAGTGGGTGAGATTTGGACGTATTTTTCCAGCATGAAGTCCTTTGTCTTTAGAGATGCTGGTGTGTGCATCACAGGGCTGACTCTGAGCTTCCTGGGCCTCTGGGCAGAAGGGCCCTGGCTGGTAGGGCCCCTGGGTCCTGTGCAGCAGTTTAGACACTGAATAGGCCCAGGTGAAGTTGGCTGTACACATGGACACTCCCAGGTGGTCACAAGGGACAGGGTAATTTACCTTCTCCCAGGTCCTCATGGTCTCATAATGCCATCAGGCTTCAAGTCGGCTGATCAAGAGGCCTGATATGATAAAAAGAAAGCAGGTTTTAGAATCGTCAGACTTGGGTTTAAGGGAATTGCGTTGCTTCCAAGCTGTGTGGTCTTGGGCAAGTTAGTCAAATGCTCTGAGCCCTGGTCTCCTCACCTATGAAGTGGCCTCGTAATAATTACAGCAGCGGCAGCAAACACTTGAGTCAGTTGTCAGGTTAAGGGAGTCCATGCATGGGAAAGGGCTTTGTAAAATCTCAAGTATGATGTAGATATTGGTTATGATCACTTTTCAGCCCTGATCTTCCTAGGAAACAGTGTCAGGGAGCTCAGCAGACCTTGAGAAGGCACAGAGGAGAAATGGGGAACAGTCTATCCTAGCCTCTTTTCCTGCTCAGTGTGAAGAATAAAAATGAGGTCCCAAATCCAATTTACTCAGAGCTCCACTGTGGACGGACGCAGAGCTGTGGAAGACTCAGTCCCCAGCACACGGGAGCTCCGGGGGCTCCTGGGCTGCTTGACACAAAGGAACTCTGCTCCCAATTAGGGAGGGAGGGCACGTAGGAAGAGGCCGTGGCCTCAAGCAAAGAGGAATGAATGTGTGTTTACCCTTGCTTGTGATTTTACAGAATTGCAATTTGAACAACTAGAAATCTCCTTCAGGTCATACAGTGTGCCTCGTACTGAAGAATATAGCATCATCTCCTGAAAATCTGCCCCAGGACAGAGCAGGGACAGGCGGGCCATGGATCCTAGGGGTAGCCTCACCTAGGCGGGCGTGAGGAGGACGGCACCCTGGGGGAGTTGGCTGTGGAAAGCAGAGCTAAGCGCTGATGGGGAGGGAGTGAAGCAGAGGAGGGACACTTAGAACACGGCCTTGGAGCCCACTGGGGGCTGGGAACAGGCAGGGCGGCTCCATCCGGCTGACACCTCTGTCCCAGTTCAGGCCACGCCTGGGGTCACAGGCTGGTCGTGGTGGTGAGTGGGGCTGCCCCAGCAGCCGGGCTTGGAGAAAAGGCGAGCAGGTGCACTGGTTTCAGGTGAAGGGGTTGGTGGATGTGGGAAAGGCCCGGCCACGGTCAAGTGCAGGTGCACAGGAGGAGAGAGCAAGGAGGGCCCTGAAAGGATGTGCTCTCTCGGGGACGTGGAGGATGGGCGCTGAGAGAGCTGGGGGCCTTCCCCAGGACCCCACATCAGGGATTCGGAGCCTTTTAGGAGGAGCCCATGGGCTCCGCGGAAGTCGTCAAGGGCAGCATCAGATTGGCACAAGCCGAGCCCAGGGTGGAGGCAGCATCTCGGGGCATGGAATCTTCTGGAAAGACATGCGGTCTGAGGGGGGGGTTGGGGTTTTGAACTGCATCTTAGGGGGTTCTTAGGGGTAACTCTGGATTGGCAGATGGAAGCAGCCTGGGACTGGAGGGGTCATGGGCTGACCCCATCCACAGTGGCAGTTCTGCTGTGTGTGTGTGTGTGTGTGTGTGTGTGTGTGTGTGTGTGTGTACACATGGACACTTAAGGCCACCCCAGACAGAGTTGTGAATAAAGTTTCTACTTCCCGTCGGGCTGAGCTGCCAGGCAGCCTCTTCAAGTGGTGGGAGTAGCAGGGGCCGAGGGTGACAGTGAGAGATGGTGGCAGAATCCTTACTACGTGCTGCACTGTTCTAAGCCCTTTAGATGGAGTAACTCGTCTATCTTCACGTCAGTCTTCATCATCAGGTACAGACACAGGTGTGCGTGTGGGCAGGTAGAGGCACAGAAGCAGACCAAAACTAATACACCCAGGTTCATAGTTGCACATTTGTACACAGAAACACACAGCTGCAGACACAATGGAAGCACACGTGCAGACGCGCTTAAATAAGCATGGAGGCAAGCTGGCACGCACGTGCACACAGACGCACGCGGGTACTTCACGTCTTGGGGCAGGAATGGGGTTTGGGGAAAGGCACTTAGGAAAGGGGTATAGACAGCAACAAAGATAATCTGGCCACCTTCACAGGCTCTGCAGGCTTGAACACCCATAATTTTAGAGACAAGGGAAAAGGGGCTCCGAGAGGTGAAGTGACTTGCCCAAGGTCACACAGACACTAAGGGGCAGATCTGGAATTCAAGAGGCAGGCGGGTTCCTAAAGCTCTTGCCTTAAATATTCACCAAAAAGGCTGTGAATCCTGCTAACCAGGGGCTTCCTGTGTGCTGTGAGGCGTGCTGCTGGCTCGACCTGACTCCAGCTGGACTAGGCAGCTGGTGGGTCTGGCCAGTAGTGTGGTGGGACGGACTTGAACGTGTCTGGAGGTCCAGGCAAGGGAGCTGGAAGCTGAGTTGAGTGGCTGCTGTTCTCTGGCTGGGAGCCCACCGCCCCACAGCACTGAGCCTCCCCCTTCTCTCCCCAGGGCCTGTACCCACAGCAGGCAGCCAGGATGCCCTACCAGCAGACCCTGCAACCCCAGCTGGGGTGTTACTCCCGACAGGTGAGTAGCTGACCTCCTCGCCTCTGTCTCAGCTCTGCAAAGGCCTTCAGGTCAGAAGGATGTCTGTTCCCTTGTCTTTGTCTAGCTGGTCACCAGCCACACTTTCCGGCCCATGCTTGACCCCAGAGTGCAGACAGAAACACCAGCATGCACGTGGACACAAACCAGTGTCCCCAGGTGATAATACCAGCTGGCACTTACAGAGCCCTTACTGTGTGCCAGGCCCTTCTCTAAGGGCCTTACCCGCATTAATTTAACCTTCAGAACTACCCTATAATCTACCTTATAGATTAGAGATGAGGAAACTGAGAGAGATTAAATAATTTGTCCAAAGTTATAAAGTTAACACATAAGTTAGCTTTTACTGTGGCAACAAATGGCCTCAATGTCTCAGAGGCTTCAGCAATAAAATATTTATTTTTTTACCCACGGGTCCGCAGGCTGGCTGAGCAGTACTGGGATTGGGTTCAGGCCTGTTTCACGTGTCCCCCTTTTGGGCCTGTGCTGAAGATACAGTCACTTTTGCTCCTGCCATGCTGGATGGCGGAAGGGCTGAGAAGAAACACCCAATGTGTCTGAGGGGCTCAGCTCAGAGCTGGGACATGGTAATGTACACCTGCCTTCCACGGGCCAAAGCAAATCACATGGCCTGCCCAGCATCAGTGGGGCTGGGAGTCATATCCCTTCCATGTCAGTTTGTCAGCTAAAATACCAGACACCTAGCTAAATTTAAATTTCAGATAAATGGTGAATAATGTTTTAGCAGAGCTATGTCCCAAATACTTCATGGACCATACTTATACTAAAAAAAAGAAAAACTTGCTGTTTTTCTGAAATTCAGATTTAACTGGGTGTTATATATTTTTGTTAGCTGAATCTGCACCCTCTACTCCCATGGATAGGCCGGGGGTCAATATCTACCTGACAGTAACACAATGGCAGATTGGGGGTTGACCTTGAGCCGCCTGGCTTCAGGGTCCACGTTCCCAATAACTGTGCCTTACTGCCTCATGTATACAGACACACAAAAATACGGTATCGAAATAAAGCAGCAGAGACAAAAATACAGACACAAACAAAGATGCAGTTATAGACATGCATGCCAAGCTGCATGCGTGTGGGCCCACGCACACACACGCAAAACACAAAACAACACTTCCAGAGGCTTTGAGGATCTAGGGGCAGGGATGGGGGCGTGAGGAAAGGAGCTGAGGACCGGCTACATTCTCAGGCTGGCCTTGCAACCCCACAATCAGGTGGACAGATCAAACCCACACTCAAACCCACAGACTCCTCCACCTCTCCTCCCTCCCCGGGGAGCCCTACCCTTTCTCTGCAAACTGCATCTCTGACCTCTGAAGGATGTTAGAATGTTCCAGAAGGTAGAGAAGGGCCCGTAAGTGTACGTTACTTTCTTACGTGGGCCAGGACTGCTCTTTCAGCAGTAGGAGTTTTTGCGTCCTGCGATGAGGTTGAGATGAGGCAGTCAGGCTCACAGAATCTCAGTCTCATCCCCTCCACCCCACGAGCAGTGATCCCATCCACCTAGCTCCAAAGTGAATGCTTTTCGACAAAGTTATGTAAATGCATATATTTGAAGCAGTGATATAAAAACCTGGTACACAATTTTTAAAATCTTAGAGGCAATCACTGTGATCGGTTTCTTAGGTATCCTTCCAGTGATATCTATTTATACGAGCGTTTTTATACAGATGTGGCACTCTGGGCACACTGCTCTGTCATTGCTTTTGTCAGCAAAGAGGATTTCTTGGAGATGGTTCCAGAGCCCTATACCCAGCTCTGTTTTATGTGTTTTATCAGTGACATGTAGTTAGGATACAGTTTTGCATAAAGCTTGCATAAGCTCTAGGACCCGTATCTTCTCTTTCATGTCAGTTTCCTCCCAGGTGCAGGACTGTCCCCTCACTGTGAAAACCAGGGGGTTTCTTTTTCTGCCACGCTGACCCTCTGGTGTCTGTCTTGGGAGGTGCCTTCCTGGGGTCTCTCTGTGAGCCCTTGGCACTTTCTGACCTTCAGCTCACCCTCTTGGGGATTTGGTGCCCATGTCCAGTGTCACCAGATCCTACCTGTCCACTGGGGGAAAGATGGGGAGGGCCAGGAGGGAGGGGCTCAGGCTTCCAGAGGGAGCAGGCATAGCGGTGCAGTCCAGGGCTGTGGGCTCTGGGCTTGCCACACTGGGGATTCCAACAAAACTCAGACGCTTGGAACACTTACTGAGCAAGTTGCTTAACTTCTCTGAACCTGTTTCCTCATCTCTAGAATGGGGATCCTAATGGTCCTACCTCACAGGGCTGTTTGGACTTTAAATGAGAGAATCCACATGAAGGGCCTGGCACACCCTTGTTATCACTTAATAAGCGCTAACCTTTGTCATCTTTTTAAATCAGATAAGGGTGTGCAGGGTGAGAAAGGGCAGTCAGTACGCCCAACCCCTGAGCAGCTTGGACTACAGACTTGCTATTAAAGTGGAAATCCAGAAATTTCCCGAGTTTTGACCAAAACACACAGGAGGATGGATGTCAGCTCCACACAAGACATTTGGAGCTGTCACTAGTGGAATACAGTGCTCGTGATGTAATGAGCTCCCTGTCATTTTAGATATTCAAGCTGACACTTAGCAGTCTCTTCTTTCCTCCCTCCTCCTCTCTCTCCCTCTTTCTTGCACTTATCCATTTAACATATATTTATCGAGCAGCTACTGTGTGACAGGCACCGTCTCAGGGCCAAGGATAAATCAGTAAATAAGACAGGTGGGCTTCCTGCCTCATCAGGGGCAACATAGGATGAGCCCTGCTTCTTGGTGGGGGTCTGATCCAGGTGGTCTCAAACCCAACGAGTTCCTACTTTTCTTAGGGTTTGAGCTCAATTGCAGTGCCCCCATTTGGCCTTTCTCCTCACTCACACCGCCCAGTACCATGACCACCAGCCACGTTTGGCTATTTACATTGAAATCAAAACGAAGTAAAATTTGAAATTCAGTCCCACTAGCCGCGTTTCAAGCGCTCAATAGCACACTGTGTCTGGTGGCTACCATATTGGGTGGTACAGACCCAGAAGATCTCCATCACCCGTCACAGGAATTTCCACTGGGCAGAGCTGTCTTGGACTTGGGGTCTGTTGAGGTCCTGAGCTAGAAGCCAGGGATGTATACATCCCAACAGCCTTTACTGAGATGGTACAAGACTTAAAAATGAACCAGGGGCTTTTGAGATGGTTATTGGCTGAGGGTAAGGCAGGGGACAGAGAAGAGAATGGAAATAATGGAAATAATATTCCTTTGCTATTTATTATGTGCCAGTCTCTCTACTTATTTCAGCTGACTCAGTCCCCATACAATGGAGGTAGCATTTGCCCATTTTATGGATAAGGAAACTGAGACACAGATAAATTAAATAACTTACCAGTCTCACATATAGAAGCTGAGCCCTGTGCCTCTTCCCCGTCCAACACATTGCCTTCTATGCACCCCACAGTGACTGAGGGGCACAGGGGCTGAGGGGTGGGGCCTCGGGTTAGGGTCAGGGCTGGGGGACTGTGATGTTTAGTGGCAGCGGGCTCTGCTGGACCTCTGTCCTCTCCTCCAGCCCCTGTCTCCTCTCTGCCATGCAGGTGATGCCGTACAACAACCCACAGCAGACGGGACAGCAGAGTTTCCACTCTTCCTACAACCCCCTGCTGAGCTACATCCCCTTCGTCCAGTCCAGCTATCCGTACCCTCAGAGGACACCTCAGAAGCTGGCCAGAAATCCCCGAGACCCTTCCCCCATGGCAGGAGATGGACTGCAGTACCCCTTCCCCGCGTATGGGTGAGTCCTCAGCCCACACTGGAAATTCACCTCGTATCCCGAAAGCTGCTGGAGAGGAGAGGTGGGCGCGCTGGGCCTCACTGCTGCTCTCTTGGTACATATGTTCCTTGGCTGTGGGGAGGGCAGACCCTGTGCCTTGCGGGTCCTGGGTGGAGCTGATGTGGAGGTGAGCCTGATCTGGGCCTGGGGGAGGGCCCTTTGGCAGGCCCAGTCGGGGCTGGGGTCCTCAGCTTGGTGCGGAAATACAGCTGCATGGCCAGTAGGGGATGAGCGCACCACCCATAGCAGGTGACAGGTAGTGGAGCGGGACGCATACGCCTTTCCCCACCTGCCTGGTTTCCAGCAGGCCACGGCCAGGTAATCTTACAGCTCTTTCCCCCACTTACTGCCTCCTGAGCTCCTTGCCAGGCTAATCCCTCCAACAGCCCAGTGAGTTCGCAACCGGCCCTGCTGAAGGGCCTCTCACTGCGTATCAGGCTGCTTACACTTTTCCCCCAAAATACCCCAAACAGCAGAGGAGAGGAGCTTAGCAGCCAACAGCCAACACAGACTCAACGTTTTAGCTGACAGTTCCATACAAACTTTTCATGCCTGTCAGTAAGGAATTGGTGTTTGTTGTTTTAATGTAACAACGCGCAGCTGCTCATTCCCACCCACCAAACCTTCACTGCTGATGCTCTGCAAGGCGGGTGGTGCCGGGTCAGCCCTGAGAATCCAGGTGTCCCAGGCGCATCCCGGGGAACGTGTGCTCCAGCTTGAGAACCTCCCTTTACAGGATTAGGACCAAACTCCCCAATCTGACATAGATTCCCTTCCTCCCCATCACAGCCCCCTCACTGTAGTGTCAGCCGGGTGTCCTGGACTCGGACCCTTTCAATCAGTGTTTCCCATGAATGTCCTGATAGAGGGATAAATGCTGGAAAGAGGTTTCCATAGTCAGATCTGTTTGGGAAAAGAAAGGTAGAAACAAAGATAAACAGATTTCTTAACTGTTGGAATTTGCAGATTATTTCATTTACTAGGGTTCATGGAGAACATTCAAGAAGCTGGTCGATAGTGTCATTTGAATATAAAACCCATGACCCCTTATTTCTTTTTTTCTCTTTTTCTTTCCCTTCCTCCCTCCCTCCCTCCCTCCCTCCCTTCTTTCCTTCCTTCCTTCCCTCCCTCCCTCCCTTTCTTCTTTCCTTCCTTCCTTCCCTCCCTCCCTCCCTTCCTCCCTCCCTCCCTCCTTCCTCTCCTTTTTCCCCTTTTCTTGTAGAGCATATCATGGTGTGTTCCGCCAATGCAGCCTGGAAAGCGCTGTGTCAGTTCACATAGTTACGGTGAATTTAGCCTGTGGGGGCACTGTCCATGAATAGGACATGGTTCATCCCTTCAGAGATGAGAGTGGATGAGAGGGGACACAATGATGTTAATGCCGTGACAAAGTGAAGGCCATCCAAGTGTCCCAAGGACAGAGGGAGGATCCCTGCTGGGTGCACAATGAGAGCTGCAGGATGGGGAGGGTCCAGTGAGCAGCGACTGGGGGAATTAGGCCCTCAGGTGGGAAGGTGTGTGGTGGGCTTGAGGCCTGCAGAATAAGGGCATCTGGTTGAGGTATTAGATTTATCCCTGAACAAGGTGGAAAATAGGAAAAGGGAGGCTGGACTTGGATTATTAAAGGCTCTGATTGGTAGGCCTGGGGACTCAATGCGGATTTGTGAACGTTGCAGTGAATTGATGGGCCGGAGGGGAGAGAAACAGGAGGGAGGAGAGGGCGTAGTCTGGAGGTGACTGCAGGGTCTGTAAGAGAGGTTCTCACCTCCCCGGAGGTGAGAGTAGATGAGACTGCAGAGGGAAGACAGCCTACCTGCAGGCCAGCAGACGTGCCCCTTGCACGCTGTGACTCTGGGCTCCAGGGAAGAGAGAGTTACTGCAGAAGCCAGAGCCTGCTGTCCTTGGGAGGCAGTGTGGTCCCAAGTTCTCACCACTCAGCGGTCAGGGAAGCACTGATTGGGAACAGTGAGAGCCGAGGGTTGGGACCTGGTCTCTGGCTGTCTTCAGAGGGGCAGGAGAGGAAAAGGAGTGAGCAGGAGACTGAGGAAGGAGCAGCCTTAGAAGTGGGAGAGAGCCTGCAGCCAGCTGGGGACACCGTGGGCGAAGGAGGAGAGTGACGGGGAGTAGCGGCAGTCAGCGCAGTGGAATGGTGGCCTGAGAGGGTGGAAAGACCGGGTAAGTGAGGTCGGAAAAACGAGGCGAGGAGTGCAGGTCTGTGTCCCCCAAAGGGACGATTCGTTCATTCAAAAAATGTTTGTTGCATCTTCTGTGTGCCCGGCACTGCTCTCGGCACTGGTTACTGGAGTGAACAAGACAAAGTGTTTACTTCCGTCATTCCAGGAGGGGAACTAGACAATACGGAAGTAAAGAAGCATCATACGCGTCAGGTGCAAGGGATAAGCGGGGAGGGAGTAAGGGACCTCTCTGCAGCTGAGATCTGAATAAAACGAGAGGATGAGCCGTGTGTATATATGGGTGATGAGCAGTCTGGGCAGAAAGAATTGGAAGTGCAGTGGCCGCGAGGTGGGAAATGTAGCTGGGGCACGATGAGTGGAGGAGGGAGAGCGGGCAGAATTGAAATCAGAGAGGTGGCAGGGCCTGGGAGGCGAGGGAAGGAAGAGCAGCGAGAGGCCATGAATGTCCTAATTCTCCGTGTAAGGAAGATGGTGTTGATCGACATACGAAGAGTGGGCTGGCTGGTGAGAGCTGATGGAGGGGACCAGGATGGGAGCCTTTTTAGCCAGCCAAGCAAGAGGTGCTGGTGGCGTAGACTAGGGCAGTGACCATGGGGAGGAGGTAAGAGAAAAGATGTGGAGCATTTATTTGCTTGGTAGAATTGATGGGAATTGACAATGGCTGGACGTGGAATGAGGAAAAGAGGGGAGTCAAGCGTGATTCCTAGGTTTTGGACTTGAGTGTCCAGAGGATTGGCAGTGCCAAAATTCTAGGGTCCAGATGACGATAACAAGGCTCTGTTGATCAGGAGTTTGGTTTTGCATATGTGAAATTTGAGACGCCTGTTAGACACTTGCGTGGAGCAGTTGATAGGCAGGTGGATGTCTGAGTCTGGGGCTCAGGGGAGAAGTGGTGGCTGATAATATAAATTGGGGAGTCATTAGCATATAAATGCTATTTAAAGGCGTGGGATGGGATGAGATCGCCCGGGAGCACATGTACATAGATCTCCAACATGGGTCTCCAGCATGTAGAGGGGTTGGGGAGATGGGGAGGCACCAGCAAAGGATCTAAAGGGTGTGAGGAAAAGCAGGAGAGTGTGGAGTCAGGGAGCCAGGAGAAGAGAGGGAGGATGACGGTATGGCAAGAAAACCTGGGCACTGTAGGATGGAATGTAGGCAGCACTGGGCACAGGGGTGGAGTTGAGGTTTACCAGCTGTGCTGGATGGAACAAGGTCCAGGAGAGGCTGCCTGGGTCAGGGAGGGGTACAAGGGCGTAGGTGGAGAGTTTAGTCTGGGAGACCAGGGGCCTCAGTGCTTCCTCTGGGTCAGGAACCAAGAGACTAAACTGTATGAGGTGGGAGAGGAAGGAGTCGGTGGCCTCCGTGTTCTCAGGAAAGGAGGAGGGGCCCCTTCCTGCCCTCTGCCAAGTCCGTTTGCATACATCCATCAGGGCAGGATAACAATACCATGTATCTTCCAAAGAACAATAAGTCTGAGAGTTAAAAAGAACACAAATGATAATTACACTGGAATTATTACTGGACATGTAGAAACTGTCCCAGGCAAACCAGGACCGTTCACCATGCTCGTGAGGCAGGTTAAGCCCCTCTTCTTCCTCCAGGAAGCCTTCCTGGATAACTATAGTCCACATGGATTACCTCTCTTCCTGGCCCTCTAGTTTACATCCTGTCTAGACCATGCCCTTGGCAGTTGATCTGATCAGAATTTCTCCTCATGAAGGGCTCAGATGTGTGGGGTGTGGCAATCAGATACAAGGTGTGTCATGAGTAATTTGTAACCGGTAATTATTAAATACCCGAGTATGGGTTACAGCCTTTATTTTATAAATCAGAGTAGAATTCAGAGTGTCCTTATGATAACATCACTTTTAATCGTTTCTTTTCCAATATGATTTTTGAAAAAGAGAAAAAGAGGTGGGGTTACCACAGACATTAATTGCTTATCGGGCACCTACCTGGTGCCAGGTCCTGGCCTGAGTGCTGAGTGTCAAATGGTGAACAGTCCAGACAGTGTCCCTGCTCTCATGAAATTTATTTTTGTGAGAAGGGACTCAAACAACCCAAAGCCTCGCTTGTCCCTGGCTGCTCACAGCGAGCAACAGATACACATACCAGCTGAGGCATTACAAATTAATGCACTGGTTTGTTCCCATCGCTTCTTCCCCTCCCCCCCGTTTTTGTTTCATCAATTCATGGGAGGGCGCCACGAATGTGAGCATCTTCTGTAATATGCTTCCGCCCAGGTGAAAAGTGACTGAGAATCCCTGGATTAGACTATATCTAGCTATCTGCTCTGCCGCAATTTGTCTTGAGCTCTGTTCCATTCATTCAGAGTATCCTAGCAGATGGGGAAAGAAATTGCAGTAGGATCCCAAGTGTGAGTAAATGATTCCATCTGGAGAGGTTGGGGAAGGCTGCACAGAGGAGACGGCTTTTGAACTCTCTTTTGAAGTATGAATTAGCAGTGTGCCAGGGAGAAAAAGCAGATGGGTGTGTTTTCCTGCTCTCGGAGGGTGAGGCCCAAGTCTTCTCGGCACTTCCTTCCCTGAGGGTCTAGCAGAGTCCCAGGCAGTCAGGGATGCCTCAGTGCTTACTTGCCAGATTGGTGTGAAATGCAGGGTCTGATCTAGCTTGGTGCTGAGAAGGGGATCAGGAACCCTGGGATTGTCCGGACTCTTGAGATCTCACCCTAGGACGTGGCCATGAGTTCTCTGATGTTGTGGAATTTCCTGAGGGACACACAGGGTCCTCTAAGGCAGGTAGAGGGGCTACAGGCCCACAGGTAAGGTGCTTAGATCCAGACAGGCTCCTTAGTCTTTGGTCTTGGATATGGAGAGAGCATAGGCTGGGTGGAAATAGCCCCTACAGGCTGCCAGGGCCTTCCTGACCTAAGGAAGTGGCAGAAGAAACTCTTTATTGTCCTCCAGTTGTATCATTTCAATATTTTATTTTCCCAGAGCCAAAACTTTTTACATTATTGCTAAAGCTTTCAGCTTCCAAGCCTGTCATGATCTTCCCAGTCTTTGACAGCCCCAAAATTAATATACTACTTTCCCTAATATCTCTGCCGACATCAGGAGTTCTATCACAACGTCATTTTCTTTCTCCTCCAGGTTCGGCTCGACATCCGGTGGGCCCCTGATGAACAGCCCCTATTTTCCCTCTAGTGGGAATGGCATACATTTTTAGATCTCCTTCTCATCTCCCTCCTCCTACCTTAGCCCTTGGAGCAGGGCTAAGGGCTCTGGAATTCTGGATTCTGCAGCAGCTTGGTATGAAGTTTGGAAAGCCAAGGTTCCGACCAGGTCACAGACAGAAAACAGCAAGGCCAGGCGCATCCATGGACCAACACTCACACACACACACACACACTCACACACACACACACACACACACACACACAGCTAGCCTTCACACACAGCACAGACTGCACACACACCCCTCAGATTCATACTCACTTGCTCGTCCACATATGCATCTGTATTTAGCTAGCATGAGTGATTTTTGTTTTTGCTGTTGTTGGTAAAATAGACGTAAGACACTTAATTTAGAAAGTTTGTATTTTCTGATAAAAGTATGAGCTGCTTGAAATGAAGTGTGCCTGTTACTTTCTGTAATGTTCTGCGTGATCTTCACTGCTCCTTTTTCCCCCATGAGGCTCAAAGTTTACTGAGGACATGAAGAGACACCACGGGCTACAGTCCTCCAAGTGCTGCTCTGTAAATAAGGGATCCCAGGGGTTATACACTTGAGGGCTGATCTCTTCTACTCTGTGATCCACTCACTTCTCAATAGCCCAGTTTATGCATCTCTGGAATTGATGTAAAGGAAGTGCATCCTGCTCTGCCCTATCCAGGTGGCGGTTACAGAAACAGTCTCTCTTGGACATGAGACGGGAAAAAGTGACCTGAAAATCAATTCTAAAAATAATCCTGAATGTGATAGACTATAGCCAGTCATTGTAGATCAATGCCAAGCTAGAGGTCAATCTCAGAACTGCCCCCAATGGCACTGTCCCTGGATCATTCTCAATCAGCTTTTATCAGTGACTTTAATGAGGACATTGAGAGCATCTTGATCACATTAATGGAGGACACAAATCTGGGAAGAGGAGATGGCCTGAGTCAGTGATACACAAATACCGTAATTCTCCTACACCCATGGCAGGCATCATTAAGCAGCTGATCCCCTGAGCCTGGACAAAGTCACAGAATCATTCTCCCTATGGTGGTCCCGGCAGCCATCACTGATCAGGGACAGTCTATGAAATGAAACTCACGTGCAATCCTCTGGCAAACAATCATAAGATGAAATTAAACAGAGGTTTAATGTAAGGACCTCCTCTTGGGTCTAAAAAATGAGCCATGCACATACAGATGGACCAACACTGTCAGTTCTAAGTTGCTGTATTACCAGTCCTGTTACTCACATGGAAGCTCGGGCCCACCCTGGCTGAGGCCAGTGACGGCTAGGTCTGGGGAACGTTAGCAGCCCCGTCCTGATTGCAGTGAGAGGCTAGGGCTCTGTACGTCACCAGTGTCTTGGGATGAGCTCAAGTCCAGGGCTCACGAGAGCATTTCTCTTGCCTTCACAGTGTGACACAATTGGCCTTTCTTCCTGGGTCCCTGGAAACCAGTTTCTCTCCCAAGTTCTCTTAGGACTTATGCCTTCTCCTTTCTCCATCGTCTAAGATTTCCCCCTGAGTTCTTCAGCCCCTTCCCCCAAGGCTCACCCCACTTCTAGCACATCGTGTTTCTTGTTGATATCCTCGGTTAACAGCCTAGACTCTCCACTGACTGAGAGACACTGGTTAGAAGTTCTCACCAATGCAGGAGCTCTTTTGTTCCCCAAAGGGTTTCCTCACATTGTACCTCTAGGTATTAACCCAGGCTGGGCCATAGTGAACCACCCTCTCTGGATCTCAGAGTGCTTGGGGGCAGGAGAGAATAAGGGAGTTGCCCTTGGCCAGACAAGGGATCTTAGCCACTTTCCAGCTCTGATGTTGGGCAGAGAATTTAACCTCTCTGAACCTCAGTTCTACTAATGGTAATGTTAATAGTTCTGAGGATTAAAGGATAATGTAGTCTTAATAGAGGCTTAATGTGTACTTCATGTACACTTGTGGTTTCAAGATGGTGAAGATGTTTCTGTCCCTTTTCTCTTGAAATTTACCCCCAAGTAAGAAGGAGAGTAAAAACATCTATACGGGGCTTCCCTGGTGGCGCAGTGGTTGAGAGTCCGCCTGCCGATGCAGGGGACGCGGGTTCGTGTCCCGGTCCGGGAAGATCCAACACGCCGCGGAGCGGCTGGGCCCGTGAGCCATGGCTGCTGAGCCTGCGCGTCCGGAGCCTGTGCTCCGCAATGGGAGAGGCCACAACAGTGAGAGGCCCGCGTACAGCCAAAAAAAAACAAAAACAAAACATCTATACGAACTCCATTCTCAATGAAATTAGGAGAAGCCAGCAATTTCATCTGCTACATAAAAGGGCAGAAGTGTGGTGGAGGAATGGTAACGCCTTAGCAGAGGAGGGGAAGATCACGTTGAAATGTCTGCCAATCAACAAGAAGCAAACCATTTTCCCCTGCAGAGCCTGAAGTTCTCAGGGGGTGCTGGATGCTGAGGATGGAAGATGGGACTGAAGCGAGATGAAAGCAAGGGGCTGTTATGAGAAGTAGCTCCTATCCTGGCCCCACAAAGCCAGGGGCCACAGACAGTTCTATAGGAGATAGGAGGTACTTTCTCTGGAGAAACATACAGACCATGCATAAGGATTGTGGAGATGAGGGTACTGATGGAAAATGGGCATTAAGTGAAATACACATCCACACCCAAGGCCAGCAGCTAGACTTTACACAAGAGGCAGGAATTTGGAGGGTTCGCTGAAGAAAATGAGACGCCCCAAAGGCACTTGGAGGTACCAATGAAAATTACCCTACGATTATGCCCTTTCACAAAGAGCTTCCAATCAACTTTTAAAGACTTAATGTTTAATGGAAATGGACAATCTCCAACAAGAAAGACACAGATCAAAACAGAGGTAAGGGAGTTCGATGGTTGCCTAATGGTTAGGATTCTGGACTTTCACTGCTGTGGCCTGGGTTCAGTCCCTGGCCAGGGAACTGAGATCCTGCAAAGCCCCGCAGCGTGGCCAAAAAACAAAAACAGAAAACAAACGTTAAAAAGAACTAAAAAGAGCGTAACATTCTCAGGGAGCTAAGAGAAGCCACTTTATTTTAAAAATAAGACAATATGCCTTATGATTATTTTTAAAAATCAGAACAGAAAAGTGCTTTTGAAATTAAACAGTGATAGCTGATTTAGTTTTTTTCAGTGGAAAGGGTTGGAAGCTAACATCAAAGAGATCTTCTAGAAAGGAGAATTTTAAAAAGACACAGAGATGGATTATAGGAGATAAAAGGTAAGAAAATGAGAAGCTCAGTCCAGGAGGCCAAATATCTGGCTAATAGGAGTTCTATGCAGAACAGTGAAAAGAGAGGGGAGGGAAGTATCAATAGAAAAACGTAAGAAAATTCCCCAGATTGAGTGGTCCAGACCAGTGCTCAGAGAAATGAATGAAAAAGATCTCCATCAAGGCATATCATTATGAAATTACAGCGTATCAGGGATAAAGGCAAGATTCTAAGGTTTTCAGAAAATCCCACTCAGATACAAGTGTTCATGAATGAGAATGGCATTAGATTTCTCAACAGTAACATTGGAACCTAGAAGATCCTGGGACAAAGCTGTCACAGCTTTGAGTGGAAATGGCTTTTAATGGAAAATTCAAAAACTAAACTCTTATCTGTGAAGGTAGAATGAAGATGTTTTCAGATGTGCAGAGTCTCAAAAAATTTGCCTCCTTTCTCAGGAAGCTCTGTGCCCCATGAAGACAAGAGGGTGAACCAAGACAGAAGACATGGAATATAGAAAATAGATATCATCAGTTGGGGGGAGGCCGAGGAAACTCTTGGGGTGATGAGAAAAGATCTTAGCTCAAGAACCATGAAGCAAAGCCTGAAAAGCCACGACCACCACGAGCCCAGAATAAAGCAGGAATTTGGAGACCTCAGATAGGAGGTGTCTGGGGGCGGGGGGTGGGGAGCGGCTAAAGAAAAAGAAAATGATAGATTATTCTGACAGAGTTGACTGTGTGGAAAACTGTGTTGAGAAGTGTTTTATAGTGGTTGGTGGGGGAGGGAAGATTTAGCTATAAATTCAAATAAGAAATGAAACAATTGTTATTAACTTGGCAGTGAACAATATTTATGTGATCATAATAGTAAAAAGCCTAAATATGGATTTGAATAGAGCTAAAATCCTTTTATCATAATAGAAAATCCGTAGGTGAAATCCCAAATGGATGGTTTGAGAGAGAGCAGAATTCCCATAATTATCTGGAATTCTGGAGGTTAATCCCAGAGTAAAAGGGCCAAGAAAGTTGAAAGAGTTATCGATGAGAAGCAAGGTTGGTGTGTGAGGGATGGAGGTGTGGGGTTCGCTGCCTTGTTTATGACTCTTTTAGCACTATTTGGCTTTTTTTTTTTGAAGTACAGTTGATTTACAATATTGTGCCAACCTCTGCTGTACAGCAAAGTGACTCAGTTATACACATATAGACATTCTTTTTTTTAACATTCTTTTTCATTATGGTTTATCACAGGATATTGAATATAGTTCCCTGTGCTCTACAGTAGGACCTTGTCATTTATCCATCCTATATAAGTTTGCATCTGCTAATCCCAAACTCCCAGTCCTTCCCTCCCCTACCTGCCTCCCCCTTGGCAACCACAAGCCTGATCTCTATGTCTGTGAGTCTGTTTCTGTTTTGCAGACAGGTTCATTTGTGCTATACTTTAGATTCCACACGAGTGATACGGTATTTGTCTTTCTCTTTCTGACTTACTGCACTTAGTATGATAATCTCTAGTTACATCCATTTTGCTGCAAATAGCTTAATTTCATTCTTTTTTATGGCTGAGTAGTATTCCATTGTATATATGTACCACATCTTCTTTATCCCTTCACCTGTGGATGGACATTTAGGTTGTTTCCATGTTTTGGCTATTGTGAATAGCACTATTTGGCTTTGAAAATGTGTGTGTATTACTTTAATAAAAATAAGCATTCATTTTAAAAATGAGAAAGGGCATGCAGAACACCATCTAGTATGGTGCCTGGCACATAGCGGGTGTCAAAAATGTTTGTTGAACTGTACTGAGCTGTATTCGGACACAGCTGGAGCTCACTGCCCAAGCCCCTGTCCCGGGATGTCTAAGAATCAGACTCTCAGAAGCCTCTATGGATTTTTTTCCCTAAGAAATTCCTTAGGAGGAAACTTAAGGGAGGGCTGGAGCTAAAGCCCCAAATCTTTTCAACACGTTGCACTTCCTGACTCTGTTCACCTCTCAGAGAATTCCAGAAACAGATAGAGGGTGGTGGGCACTGGGACTCAGAACTGGGATCTTGAAGCCTGGGAAGGGATTGAAAATCCCCATCTCTTCTCTGTGTTCCTTCCAACCAGCTCTCCCCTCCATTCAGCACACTCGCATTGGAACTCCTTCTTAGAGATACAGTAATGAGCAAGACAGACATAGCGCCTGCATTTTATGCTGAGACGTTAACTCATAGTTACTATGAAGGGTGAATTTATTAAGGGGATATGTGAGAGCAGGACACCCACCCCAGTTCAGACTGTCAGATGAATGACATCTGCTCTTTTAACTTCCCTGGACTCTGAAGCTAATTCTCATCTGATATGTTATCAAGTCCCACCCCCCACCCCCAGTCTCTTTCCTCAGAACATACTTTATTTGCAAATCTTAAAACTAATGATAGTCCATGCGTGGTTTAAGTGACAAAACTAAGGAGTAGCAAAATTTTGGGTCCCAGAAATACTTAATAAAATAAAAGCAGCTACTAGTCATCGAGCACTTATGCTGGAACAGGCACTGTGCTGTAAACATCACCTTTATTATCTAATGTAGGGGCAGGACAGGAATAAAGATGCAAACGTAGAGAATGGATTTGAGGACACAGGAAGGGGGAAGGGTAAGCTGGGACGAAGTGAGGGAGTGGCATGGACTTTATATATATATATATATATATATATATATATATATATACTACCAAATGTAAAATAGATAGCTAGTGGGAAGCAGCCGCATAGCGCAGGGAGATCAGCTCGGGGCTTTGTGACCACCTAGAGGGGTGGGATAGGGAGACGCAAGAGGGAGGAGTTGTGGGGATACATGTATATGTATGGCTGATTCATTTTGTTATAAAGCAGAAACTAACACACCATTGTAAAGCAGTTATACTCCAATAAAGATGTTAAAAAAATAATAACATTCATAATAATCCTGTGAGATATATATATATATATATATATATATATTTATTTATTTATTTATTACACATGCAGAAACTAAGGTTCAGAGTGATTAAGTAACTTATTTAAGGTCAGGTGGTAAGTGACTCAAAATCAATATTCTTACCCCTTTTTCCTCCCACTTCCCTGTTTCTAGTAACACGGCCCAGAGTGAATGAACTTTGTTGAAACACACGTCACATGGTTAATGACTATTAAGTTTTCAGGCGACTAAGACCTCTAGGTCATTTTTCCAGCATTAAGCCACGGTGGAAGAAGTGGGAGGGGAAGTAGCCCTACAGAAAATGGATGTCATCTGGAGCAACTCCTCCCGGACTTCAAGTTCTCCTCCAAGGCTCCCTCCTTCAGTTCTGTGTTGTTCATTCCTCACTATGACAGGGATTTCCAGTTGGCATCAAATATACATTTCTCCCTTTCCCCCCTTGTAATAGAACTCCCCTTTTCAGATTGGCACGTGACCACCCAGAATAGGCTACCTAGTTCTGGCCAGATGGGATGTAGGCAGAAGTGTTATGTGTGATTTCTGGAGATTGGAGCTACATTATGAAGTTGGTGGAGCAAACAAGAGAGAAAGCTGAGCCTCTGGTGACCATGGTGGTGCCAGGCCAGCCCCGGAGTTCCTGTCGCTGGACTTTGTTGACATGAGAGGAAAGTAAACGCCTTTGAAAAGCTACTGTTATTTTGGGTTTCTTTCACACATAACCAAACCTAATCCTATGTGACATGCTCAAAAATGAAATAACACCATTCCTTCAAGAAGACCTTCTTCTTTCTACTACTAGACGTTCTTGAGATTCGCTAACATCATCCTTCCATCTACCAATCCATTTATCCATCCATCCATTCATCATTCCTCATCCATCCACCCATCCATATTTCCATTTATTCATCACTTAGTAGACACTTATTGAATGCCTCTCTTGCACCAGGCATTGGATTAAGTCCTGAGTTACATAGTTGGACAATCTTATTCTCTGCCCTCACAGAGCTGCCTATAAAGAAAAGCTTTCAACAAGGAAGGTTTTCCTTCCATAACCATAGTGCCCAGCTGCTACTGAAAGAAAAGGAAAAAATTGGCTTAGTGGACTCAGTCTCACCCATGAAACATATTTACCACTCGCTTCACTTTACAGGGAGAGAAATAGGCCCAGAGAATGCAAGAGTGGCCTATCTACTTTTGGGGGATTGCATCTTTCTGTCAAATGAAAGGGGCCAAGTTCCCATTCTCAGTCAGGAGGAGACAGAACCACATTACTTACTTTAACAGAAATAATTTAATATAAATAAATCATTGTTAAATCTATATTGAAAAACTGAAAGGGGAAAAAGAAAATTCCAAGGGTAACACAGAAGTAGCAACTGCAAAAAGCTACCATCCAAAGAGAAGAGGGTGGAATTATTAAAATGTAGAGGCCTGGAGGAGGAGCCTCGAGGAGCTGAAGCTCAGACACGAGGATCTGGGGAACAGGAACTGTTTTATTGGTGTTGGTGTCTCTGGGCCCAGAAAAGGTGCTCCATGGGGGTAGCAGCCCAGACCTTTAAGAAGGAAGCATCAGACTACTGGTGTTGATATTCTAAGAAGGCACAGTGAGACTGGTTCTGCAAGTATTGGAAAAATAGTAAACTGACTGCAATCGCTGCTATTGAACAAAATTGTCATTGCTACAGAGATGCTGATCAGAATAGGAGCCAAACAGGCATGAACAAGTCCCTTCTTCCTCCTCCAGCCTTGGGTCTCCCTCCAGTGCCCCTTCTTGACAGAGCCAAACAGAGATCCAGCAGGCAAAGCAGAAATGTGGTTTGCAGAGTTTAAGGATTATTAGGAGTGGATTTGAAGCCAAGTAATGAAGGCCTAATAACTGGTACACACCTCCTGTTATGGACTGAATGTTTGTGTAACCACCCAATCCATATGTTGAATCCCTAGTCTTCAATGTGAAGGTATTTGGAGATGAGGCCTTTGGGAGGTAATTAGGGTTAGATGCGATCAAGAGGGTGGGGCTCTCATGTTGGGATTAGTGCCCTTAAAAGAAGAGACATCAGAGAGCTGGCTCTTCCTCTCCACATGCACACAAAAAAGAGGTCACGTGGTCATATGGCCAGATGGTGGCCCCCTACAAGACAGGAGAAGAGGCCTCAGAATGAAACCTACTTGGCTGGCACCTTGACCTTGGAGGTCCCTGACTCTAGAACCATGAGAAATAAATTTCTGTTGTTCAAGCCACCTAGTTTATGATTATTTGTTATGGCAGCCCCAGCAGACTAAGACATTCTGCAGTGACCTTGACATGGAAACTTTTCAAGGTTGGTGAAATGCTCTGAAGTTGTCAAATATGGAAGTGAGCCCATCAAGAGTTATCTTCTGAGACTCACCTCAACCAGTTCTCCAGCACCCCAAGTCTTAGAGAAGAATGTGAAGGTCATCCCAGAGATTAAGCTTCCTTGGACAAGACATTTTTGCACAACGTTTCTCCAAATCTTCATTCTTCAGAAATCACCCGTTGTCCTTCAGGAATCACCCCAGGAGGCAGGGGGGTTGGTTGGGGGTTGATCAGGAACTATTAATCAACAGTCAAGTCGTCTTCTTTCTGCTTCATAAAGTCTCAAGGCTTAGCTTTAGCAGTTTATTAAATTACCAGAACGCCAAGAAAAATAGCTTTAATAACACATTTCTGTCTATGTATTATTTTTTTATAAGCCAGAGTGGAGAATAAAAAGGCTCCCTACCATTTAAAAGAGCATTTTTAAAATTAAAATGAGCATGTTAGAGGGATTATTTTTTAACTCAAAAAATAAGTCATTGATTCAGGATGTGATTACTCTTAGCCGAAATTTTATAGCTAAATCTTTGTTTGGTGTAAAGGAAGGAGGAGAAATGGTTTTCCTTGAGAGGTTTAAAAGTATATTCCTTAGAACAGGTGGATGGGCAGTTCACTTTGTCCTCTAGTGTGGTTTAGTGTTACAAACACTGGTTTCAAGAATTATGATGTTAAAGAAGTTGAGATGGAATTGCCATCTAGGGGACCAGCTGGTCACCCAAATGGGGTCTCATGAGGGGCACAGCTATGGTGAAGAGCCCACAGTTCAGACTCTGATTCTGAGCTTTGCAAATTCAAGAACGTTATCAGGGCCCTTATATCTGACCAAATTCCTAGGTTGATGTATAAACCCAACTAAAATTTATTTCTAATGAGACACCCCTCAGTAATTTTTGACAATCACTTACTGAGCTCCAGATATGAGACAGGCACCATGCTATGAATCCTAGATAAAATGGTAAACTAATTACAGTCCCTGCCCAAGCAGAAAGAGCTTATGGTGTGGGTGACGGGGAGAGTGGAAGATATAAATAAATATAACACAAAATGTTTTTTATAAGAGTAGAACATAGTTGTGGAGATACAGAGGATCAAAGTATTCATTTCCTATTGCTATGCAACAAATTACTCCAAAATGTAGTGGCTTAAAACAAAACCACTTATTATCTCAGTTTCTGTGGGTCAGGAACGTGGGCATGGCTTAGTTGAGTCCTCTGCTTTAACATCTCTTATAGGCTAAAAGCCAAGCATCTGCTGGGGCTGCAATCTCACCAGAAGGCTCAGCTGGGGAGGATCCACCCTCAAAGTGAGCATTCATGAATTTGTTGGCAAGATTCAATTCCTTGCAGAGGTTTCCTTGGTTTCTTGCCACAGGGACCTTTCCATAGCGCATACCACAAAGACAGAAAGCAAGCAAGAAGGCAAGAAAGAGTGCCAGCAGGTGTCCACTTACCTAATCATGGAAGTGGCAGCCTGTAATTTTGCCATATTCTATTCATTAGAAGTGAGTTACAAGGTCCAGCCCACACTCAAGAGGAAGGGAGTACATGAAGGCTAGGGAGCTTCCTGGAACAATGAAGCCAGAAAACAGAGTCATTAGTAGCAGTTCTAGAATCATTTGAGTTGAATTCAAAGCCTGGATTCAAAACTCACAGTCTCTTCCTAAGTCTCTTCTCTAAAACGGACGTGTTTTATTCAACATACGTTTATTGAATACCTACCATGTGCCAAGACCTGTTGAGAGATATGAGGATCAGCAATGAACAAAACCAGGTCCCTGCTCTGATGGGGTTTGCAGCATAGTGAGGGAAGGAATGAACCTTATTACTCTTATCAGAGGCATCTGAGTGGAGGGCAGCAAGGGAGTAAGATGCAGAGACCTGGAGAACAGAGCTTTCCAGGCAGAAGGAATTATAAAGGCAAGGAACAGTAATAGTACATATTTCATATGGTTGTTGTCAAATTAAATAAAACACATGTTATAACCAGGGGTGATAAGGGCCATGCAGAAAAGTAAAACAGAGTAAGGGTTGAGGAGTGGGGAAGTGAGTTATTCTTATCCTATTTTCTTTTCTTTTGGTAAGCTTTATTTTAAAATTATTTCAAATATATAGAAGTTGCAAGAATAGCTGACAAGAAGCTCCAGTACACCTTTCCCTCAGGACTCCTCACTGTTAACCTTTTACCCTTTTATTTTATTTTATTATTTATTTTCAGAACCATTTGACAAGAAGTTGCAGATATGGAGTCCCTTTTACCCCTAAATACTTCAGTGTATCTATTCTAAGAGTAAAAGCACATTTTCTTCACACAGCCACACAAGACAATTATCGAAATCAGGAAATTAATACATTATCTTTTTTGCAGACCTTATTACATTTTTACCAGTTGTACCAATCATGTCCTTTATACTTAAAAAAAAAAAAAAAAAAAAAAAGCTGCTTTCTCTGGTCCAGGATCTAAATCCAGGATCACATGTTCCATTTAGTTGTCTTGTCTCTTTAACCTCCTGTAATTGGGAAGAGTTGCTCAGCTTTTCTTTGTCTTGACATTTTTGAAGAGTCCAGGCTAGTGATCCCTCCATTGGGGCCTATCTGGTAAGACAGGAAAACCATGGAAGTAACATATCCTTCTCAGTGCATCATGTTAAGAGGCATATGTGGTAGCATTATTCCACTGCTGGTGATATTAACTCTGATCATTTAGATAAGGTGGTGTTTCCCAGCTTTCTCCATCATAATGGCTCTAATTTTTCCTTTATAATTAATAAGTATTTTGTGGGGAGATACTTTGAGCCTATATAGCTATCCTGTTACTCAGCAAAATTTTATCCACTAATTTTAGCTCCACTGATGATTCTTGCCTGAATCAATAACTAATACGATGGTTGCCAAATGGTGATGTTCTCATTCCGTCATTCCTTCTGCATTTATTAGTTGGTACTCTACGATGAACTATTTTTAGGTAGAGCCATCAGGGAAGGCATCTCTGAGGAGGTGACATTTGAATGGAAACCAGAAAGGAGTAAAGGAATGAACATGAAGATTATCTGGAAGAGTGTGAGGCAGAGGAAACTCTAAATGCAGAGAATAAAAATAATATGTACTTCATGTGGCTGTTGTGAAAAGTCAATACAAAACTATATGTAAAGGGTGGTGTACAGATTTTAGAAATAATTCCATAAAAAGAAATGACTATTGTTATCAAATAGTGACATCTAAGCTAAGAGATCCAAAAGGGAAGAGGGCCGGGGTAGTAAAGTTGAAAGGGAGCTGGGGGAGTCCAACTGCAGTGGGCAGAATTCTAAGATGATTCCCAAAGAACCCCATCCTTGTATAATCCCCTCTATCTCGAGGTGGGAGGAGCCTGTTTATAGGACGGGATATTGCTTCCATGATTAGGTTATGTTACATGGCACAGTTGACTGAGAAAGGAAGCTTATCTTCAGTGAGCCTGACCTCATCACATGAGCCCTTCAAAGGGACAATGCTCTTCTTGAAGAAAGAGATCAAAGTCAGAGAGATTCGAAGCACATGAGGTGTTTGACGTGTGAGAAGTTCTCCATGGCTGGCTTTGAAGACAGAGTTGCCCATGTGACAGGAACAGGAGAGTGGCCTCTTGGAGCTGAGTGTGACACTCTGAGTGCATAGCCAACAAGGAACTGAGCTCCGATAACCACCTGAATGAGTTTGGAAGAAGACCCGTGAGGTCTGATGAGAATACAGCCATCTGACACTTGGATTTCAGACTCACGAGGACCTGAGCAGAGAGCCTGGACTTCTGACCTACGGAAATCATGAGATGATATAGGCGCCATCTTAAGTTGCTACGTGTGTATTAATTTGTGATGCATCAATAGGACACCAACACACCTAGGGAACAAGGTTAAGGAAGATCTTGAAGAGAAAGAGGGCATGAGAACCCCGAGGAAAGAAAATAGCTCAGCTCAGTCAAAACACAGAGCTGGAAAAAGGAGTGGGGCCATAGAGGTAGGCAGTCTGTTCAAGCAGCCCAGGTGTTCACATCACTCTGGTTCCGCATTTACTGAGGACCTTGGTGCCAGGTCTTGTGCCGAGACAGACTGGAGACCCAGAGATAAATAACACCCAATGTTGCTCTCAAGGAGCTCGCAGTCTGGTGGAGAAATCAACTCAGTGGGTCATCAGAGGCGTGGTGATTGGCTCTCTCACGGAAATTTTGCTCACTCAGGTAACTCAGTGCCTAGAACAGTGCCTTGTGCTTAGCTGGTGATAATAACTCTTTGTTGAGTTGAATGGAATTGAAATGATATTTCACCTCAGCAGGTGATTTTCAACCAGGGACCAATGTCTGTAGACATTTTTCGTTGCCACAACTAGGGAGGTGCTACTGGCGCCTAGTGGGAAGAGGTCAGGGATGCGGCTAAACACCCTGCAATGCACAGGACAGCCCTCCACAACTAAGAATTACCTGGTCCAAAACAGTGCCAAGGCTGAGAACCCATGATCTAAACAAGGGTGAGAGCTGATGAAACCTTTGCTCTTCCCAGCAGAAAACAATTCTCTAATGCTTGTTATTCTAATGCCTGTATCCTCTCGCTTGGACAAGATAGGATCAACAGTGAAATTCCCCTTTGCTGGATCGTCTCAGGGCTTTGTGAAGTTCAGCTCCCTTCTGAAGTTCAGCTTCCTTCCACTGGCGTTTCTTGCAATACTATCAATGTCATTGATTAGGATCCAGTGGACCTCTTGTGCTGTTATGCTCAATCCCCAGCTTTGATTTGGGAGGTACCAAGTGGTATACTGGTCAATATTTGACAACCAGCTCTCAAAAAGATACACATATACTGTACATATGTACATACATTTATTAAAATTCTACTGATATAAAGGATGTGTTTCACACAATTTGCAAATAATATACAACACTAGTTATCATAAATTCCATAGGGCCAGTTGATTCTCATAGAATGCTTTCATCGTTTTTGCTGAACACTTGTGTCTATAGCCAACCTAAGGAAGCTTTGGTGAATGGGTGTAGTTCTGACATGAATACTGGCTGATATTTTCTTTTACAGTAACGAGTGAGATGAAAGTGAAACCACAAAGGCATGCCGGAACACTATTCGTTCATCAACGATGTGAGCGACTGCTTTGCTGAACCAGATAATCATTTTCAAATACTGGAAGAATATGTCCTCAATTTTTATGCCATTCACAATGCAACATTTACAGACATGACAGGCTTTTAAGTTTAATCTGCATTATTGACATTTTCTTCATCACTTTCTTAAGTCCAATCAACAGAACAATAAATCAAGTCCTGATCTGTAGCATTTTCTGATTTACATGGGTATAAATACTCCCACCTTGGCCGATGTCAGGCCATCGACGTGATGTCACTGAATTGGGAGGAGATCGTAATCACACACCTTTATATGGTATTTCCATCATACATGTATAATAGAAGTAAGTAACTTTAAAAGAATAGATGGTAGTAAAATGCAAAATAATTGGGAAGTATATGAGTCCTGAGTATTTGTTATCTTTGTTTTTAATAAAATGTATTTAACTGTAGGTTTAGAGAATTGAATTTTTAACAATGTCTGTGCTTAACAACCGGTTCACAAAATTCCAGAAAATTTAACAGTTGGCTTTTGGAAGCTGGTACGGGCTGGTTCTAGCAACATCTCTGCTTTACCTAGTTAGGGCCCTGTGCTGATAGTAGAGCTTCCTCTCTAATGAACACTTTAAACAGATGCACTCATGAAGAGTTATCTTATGTCTGAGTTCTGGGGATCATACACTGACTATAAACACACAGTGTAAATGTAGTGACCACATAGGAGCCCATCCTGTCACCATTTCATGTCTGCCGGTCCTGTTGGCCTTATCAGCATAAGAAGAAGATATCTGACTTTTGTTTTAAACTGGTGGAGGCTCTTGGCTTTTCCTTGCCCGGCTTCCTGTGGGGTTCCCTTCCAGGCAGCAATAGTGGTGAGCAGGACAGAGGAGGAAATGTGGCTTCCCAAATCCTTAATATATTAACACTGGCTGCCACATTCTTGCAGGAGAAGCATGCAAGAAATTACCTCCTCAAGACAATTTCAAGGCTCAGTATATTCTTTTATTGATCACCCCTCAGTGTCATCCCCATATGCTGTCATGTTTCATCCTCTCCCTAAACCCCTCCTATTTCCACCCAATTCTTCTTCAGGGTGGAGCTAGCTTGATTTTTGTTGTAGCGGTCCCATCTGAAGGAGGATTTTCCATTTCTGTTGTAGTTAGCAGGAGGGGCAGAGCAAGTGGAGTAGTGGCCACATTGTTGAGCCTTTGCTTTGAGGTCCTCTTTTCTACTTATTTGGAATCCAGCCGTGTCTGCGGCTCACTTCACCCCTGTGGTATCAAGGAGGTAAACACAGCATCCTCTGAATTATCCTGCCTGTTTTGTCCAATGCCTTAGTGAACCCTTCATGTTTTCTTGAATTCCCTGTCTTAACAGATTTTAAAATTTTCCACCAGCTAAACACAAATCATCCCTAAACATATTTAGTCACATAATTATACCTTAACCACTACCAAACCTCTTACTAAATGTACTCAATACACTTAATGCTTAACCTACAAATTCTCTTCTTCTAATGCAATGCATTTCCCTCTTAGCCAATTTTAGACATTAAAGACATTATTTGCTTTATGGAAAGTATTTATTTATGCTTTTTAACAAACTTGAGTGAGTGCCAGGCTCTGGGCTAATGTTTGGGGATGTATCAGTGAATAAGAAATACAGACCTGTTCCCTCCTCTTATGGAGCTTTTAGTCTGATGGAGGAGAATGACATTAAGCAAACACACACACAAATATGTAGAGTTAAAGTGGTGAATAGTGCTTTAAGGGCAAAGAGTGGAGCCCTGTGATGAGGGGATATAGCTTGTACTGGGGGCTAGAGAAGGCATTCCCGAAGAATGAAAAGGAAACAGCGAGAGAAGTAGGGGCAGAGTGCAGGGAAGAGGCCTCCAGGGAGAGGGAACCTCTTATTCAGGACCTTAGGAAAAATGAGAAATCTCCAAAGCAGGGATGGAGGAGGTGAGGAGAATGACGTTAGCTGTGAGGTGGGCTCAGGTAAGCCTTGCTGCAGCTTTTATTCGAACCTCGATAAGCCGTTGAAGTCTTAAGGCAGGGGAGTGAGCGTTCCAGTCCACTTTCTAAAAAGGATGATAGGAAAGTGGATTGGGGAATTAGGGCAAAAGGAGAAGCAGAATGAGAGTTAGGAGGCGACTGTATTCATCCAGAATGGGGGTAATGGTGGTGTGAACTGTGGTGATGGCAGTGGGGAAGAACGGAAATGGGCAGATTTGAGGATATATTTAGGAGGTGGAAATGACTGAATATGTGGGGGAAGCTGTCAGGGGGAGGGGATGAGTGAACAGGAGGTGTACAGGATGGAGGCTGGCAGGAAGAGGGGTTGTTCATTGAAAAGACGGTGTAGGCACCAGCCGAGAAGGACAGTGTCTGACACAGAGGAGAGGCAGTTCTGCAGGAAGCAAGGAGAGAAACAAGATGACTTGAACGAATTCCTTTCATATCTCATTGGAAAGGACCAAGCAGACCAAGAGGTAATTTTCTGGTAATAAAATGTGCTGTTTTGCCTCTCAATCCCTCCACTAGCCAACTAGTCCTCAATCTCACTCTCTTTGGCCATTCATTCAACAATTTTGACCAAGTTCAAACACTCCAAGACAGGGCTGCTTAAAGCGTCAGGCAGGGAGCATTAGGCGTTTACCGGATGGTTGCAGGTAGCACGGAAAATGACTTTTCAATGCTACATGGCATCACATCACATTGAATCACAGAGTGAGAAAGTAATTTCCTTTTCAATGCTTTCTTAGGCTTTTTGATTACATCAGGGAGAAAGGCTCAGTTTGGTGTTAGTATGTCTTTACACCTCTCTAAGACTTGATAATCTCTCTTTTTAACAAAGAGAGAACAAGGCCACAATATCAAAGCATTTTAGCAGGCCACAGTCTCTCGTTGGAATTTAATAACATTGTTTTATTTTCACTGTAATAAAACGTTTAAGATTACCTCCTATTTATGGTAAGTAATACTCGTTTTTCATTTACAGCAGTGATATAAATAAATTTACTTTAAAATAAGGCTGAGAGTACAAAAAGGGAGTGGTGATAATGCAAGTTAAATAATAGCGCAAGTGGTACAGGAACATGGCAGGTATCAGGGAGGAGCACGGTGATCAAATTCTGGAAAACATGGCATGACAATGGAGTGACAATTTTTATTCCTGCATCTGCTTTCTCTTCTTAGGGCAGCAGTTCTTGATTTGCTTTGGTGAATCATCTCGCCCCTACTCTCAGACCACCATGCTGTCAGTAAAACTGATTTCATTCCTGGGTCCCAGGGAACAGGACTGGGTGTTCCATCACCTTGACCAGTTATTGGCTTAGAGACGGACACCTGACGCAAACCAGGCCAATCAGGCCCAGGGCTGGGATTTGAAACCAGGCAGTTTGGCTGCAGAGGTCATGCCCCAAACCACTGTACTCCCCTCTCTCCCATATACTGTGGCTTTTGAGCTGAGAGCTGAATGATGAATAGCAGAGTTAAAGATAGCAGATGAGGGAGGAGGGGACAATGTGATGAGGCTACAGATGTCCTCAGGGACCAGACTGCAGATGCCTTGTAGACTTTGGTAACAGCCCCATTTTGTAAGCTCAAAATGGATTAAAGACCTAAATGTAAGGCCAGAAACTTTCAAACTCTTAGAGGAAAACATAGGCAGAACACACTATGACATAAATCACAGCAAGATCCTTTTCGACCCACCTACTAGAGAAATGGAAATAAAAACAAAAATAAACAAATGGGACCTAATGAAACTTAAAAGTTTTTGCACAACAAAGGAAACCATAAACAAGACCAAAAGACAACCCACAGAATGGGAGAAAATATTTGCAAATGAAGCAACTGACAAAGGATTAATTTCCAAAATTTACAAGCAGCTCATTCAGCTCAATAACAAAAAAACAACCCAATCCAAAACTGGGCAGAAGACCTAAATAGACATTTCTCCAAAGAAGATATACAGACTGCCAACAAACGCATGAAAGAATGCTCAACATCACTAATCATTAGAGAAATGCAGATCAAAACTACAATGAGATATCATCTCACACCAGTCAGAATGGCCATCGTCAAAAAATCTAGAAGCAATAAATGCTGGAGAGGGTGTGGAGAAAAGGGAACACTCTTGCACTGCTGGTGGGAATGTGAATTGGTATAGCCGCTATGGAGAACAGTATGGAGGTTCCTTAAAAAACTACAACTAGAACTATCATATGACCCAGCAATCCCACTACTGGGCATATACCCCGAGAAAACCATAATTCAAAAAGAGTCATGTACCAAAATGTTCATTGCAGCTCTTTTTACAATAGCCCGGAGATGGAAACAACCTAAGTGCCCATCATTGGATGAATGGATAAAGAAGATGTGGCACATATATACAATGGAATATTACTCAGCCATAAAAAGAAACGAAATTGAGCTATTTGTAATGAGGTGGATAGACCTAGAGTCTGTCATACAGAGTGAAGTAAGTCAGAAAGAGAAAGACAAATACCGTATGCTAACACATATATATGGAATTTAAGAAAAAAAAAATGTCATGAAGAACCTAGGGGTAAGACAGGAATAAAGACACAGACCTACTAGAGAATGGACTTGAGGATATGGGGAGGGGGAAGGGTGAGCTGTGACAAAGCGAGAGAGAGTCATGGACATATATACACTACCAAACGTAAGGTAGATAGCTAGTGGGAAGCAGCCGCATAGCACGGGAGATCAGCTTGGTGCTTTGTGACCACCTAGAGGGGTGGGATAGGGAGGATGGGAGGGAGGGGGACGCAAGAGGGAAGAGATATGGGAACATATGTATATGTATAACTGATTCACTTTGTTATAAAGCTGAAACTAACACACCATTGTAAAGCAATTATACCCCAATAGATGTTTTAAAAAAAAAAGAAAAAAAAAGAACCCCATTTTGAACTCCATCCAAAGGGCAAAGGGAAATCCTTGACTGATTTTAAGGAGGAGGGTGGCAGGCCTAGGTTTGTGTTTTTAAAGACCACTGTGGTTTTTGCATAGCGCTTAGCATGGAGTCCAGCACCTAATAAATGTGAGTATTAAATTGGAGAATGCCCAGTATGTGCAGCAGGTACAAAACTGGGGCTCAGTAAGTGTGCACCTCCACCCCCTTTGCCCTCTGTTTGTTCCTGAGGCTGCTTCTATCAGAAGGAGCCTCCAGGGAAAGTGGAGTCTTACGTAGGACGTAGCCTTGCCCAAGGGCACTGAAGTTTAGATGGAGCCTGTTAGCTGAGGCCAAAGGCAGGAAGCAAAGGCGAGTGCTCTGTGTACTTTGAAACTTTCCTAGTCACTGAACTTTGACAGTTAAAAAAAAGAGGGACCGTGGAGTGAAGAGTTAATGAGGCAAATAAGAATTTTTAAAAAAAAAAGGAAAGAAAAAGCAAAACCGGTGACTGATGGTTAAGGCAGGAAGTCTGACTTAACACAGGTTACTAGACTCAGGAGCGCTCCTTTTCTGGGTCATGGCCAAAAGGCAGACAACATGATTCGCCCACAGGAAGCAAGGCTTGTCGGCTTGCCATCCCTGTCTGCACGTGGAAATGAATGCACAGCTACAGGAGGAAGATGAGAGTGTAATTTGGAGATAGAAGTAGTCAAAGGAATTCAACTGAGAAATAACATCCTGGCACAAACTTAAGACACAAAAATAAAATCAATTTCACAAGACCCAGAAAACCTGATTCTTGTGAAGTACCCTCACAGAATCTCAACAGGCTTAGGCATCTCCAGTCTCCTAACCCCTCCCACCACCATGCCTTTGCTCCAGCCTCTGTGGAAATCTGCAGTCTCTCCATCCCTCATCTGCCTTTGTCCAGGGTGGCCTGGGGCCATCAGTCCTGCTGCTGCCTCCTCCCCATCCTAGGCCCTCTGAGTCCAGAGGTCCACCAGACCCACCTCACTGAGTAAAGGCACCTCCCGTGTGCCACCTCACCCCTCCTGGCCTCTGACTGCCTGGAACTTGGACTGGCATCACCGTCTCCTCTGACACCTGGACTCTCTCCCGTGTCAGGGCAGTGCGGCTCAGTAGTTAAGCATAGCGTCTCAACCAGTATCTGGCATTGGTCAGACAGACCTAGCGTTTTGAGAAGTGGTCAAGAGAGCAAGCTTTGGTGCCAGGTTGCCGGGGTCTAATTCCTAGCTTCCCCCACTTACCACCATAAAAATAAAATCAGTGTGCTATCTTGGATAGGTTATCTCACATCTGTGAGCCTCAGTTTTCTCATCTGTAAAATGGGGATAAAAATGTTACCTACCTCTGGGAGCTGAGGGGTTTATGAAATGAATTCATACGTGTTAAGAACTGAGAACAGTTTTGGACACCTAGTAAGCGTTCCGTGTATGTTAGATACTCTTATTTGAATCCCCTCCCTACCAGGTGCCAGCTGTGAAACCTCGTGCACGTGATTTAGTCTAAGTTCCAGCTTCAACACTTACTTCCTTGTTCCCCTGCAGCCGCGCATTCATTCCCATGAGCAAACAGGAGTGGTTAACAGACAAGCCTTGTCCTCTAGGCTCAGAATGTTTTCTGTTGGTTGGGCCATGACCCAGATAATGACTGCTCACCTGTATGTAGTAACTTGTGTCATTCAGTCTCTTTTCTCCCTGAAGGATTTGTCAGGAGCTACACTTTTATACTTCATTCCTTTTGCCTCCTTCTGTCTCAAACTTTTGGTCAAGATTTCATGCCTGTTTTTTGGTTTTTTTTTTGAATGCAGAGTTTTGTGATTTCCAAATGCAAACCCAGGCCATCTCAAGAATGGGGTTAATCATAGGATTACAGGAGATATTGCAGGCAGCCTGGATGAATGGCCTCGGCAACTATCAGAGCTGCAAACTGGGAGCCATCCTGGACTCCTTCCTTTCCTTCACCTCCAACATCCAGCTGGTCACTAAGTTCCATCAATTTGGACTTTTAAACATTTATAATTTTTTAAGAAAAATTTTAAAAGCAGCAAAATTGCGAGGAAAGTACAAAGAGTTCTCATTTCCCCTCTACCCACTCTTCATTATTAATGTCTCCCATCAGAGTGGTGCATTTGTCACAATTGATGAACCTACATTGACACATTGTAATCACCTAAAGTTCACTCTTGATGTTGTACATTCTATGCACTTGGACAGATGTAGAACGACATGTACCCATCACTATGGTATCATTCAGAGAATTTTTACTGCCCTAAAAATCCTTGGTGCTCCACGTATCCATCCCTCCCCCAAACCCAAGTCTGACTTTTGAACGCCTCCTGAATATGCCTCTCTCTGCCATCTTCACCACCATCTGTCTAGTTCAGACCACCTGTATCTCTCATCCCATCACTGCAAAAGTCCCCAGAGACTGATGGCTCTGTCTCCAATGGGGCTTCCCTTCTGTAATCCATCCTGCCTCCGTGGTGGCCAATGTGACCTTTCCAAAACAGAAACCTGACTCTGTCCTTCCCCTACTTAAAACTGTCTCATTTCTCCTCATTGCCTCAGAGGATGCCCAGACTTCAATGAGGAGGATTACCACTCCCCACCTTTCACATCGAAAATGTTTCTAAACACCTCCCTGCACCTCAGCCCATGACAGAGATTGTACTTTTCGTCACTGTCAAAAGGGAAAATGCATAATGCCCAAACATACTAGGACCATTAAGTGCATCTGAATTATAAAAATCATGGCAATATTTATTTACGTCTAAAAATAGTAGCATATGTATTTACAGTCTTTATTCATTCAACAGGCAATATTTGGTGCACATAAGAATTTGAGAACTCCTTCCACATAACTTTATGATTCTCCCCAAAGTTCTCTGGGGGCTCAAAGGATAAAAATAGTTGGCCTAGAACTTAAACTCTAAGCTCTTTTTCCCTCTAGCTCTCCT
Source organism: Tursiops truncatus (assembly GCF_011762595.2). NCBI lineage: Eukaryota > Metazoa > Chordata > Mammalia > Artiodactyla > Delphinidae > Tursiops > Tursiops truncatus. The sequence goes on along the minus strand of NC_047034.1, from coordinate 156,756,374 downwards.
AAAAGGCTCTTGGGTACACTGTCTTCCCATGTACAGCCAAGCTCCAGTTGTGGGAATCTCTTTGTTTCTTCAGGACACCCCAGAACCTTCCACACCTTCTCAGAGGGTCTCTGCCTCCAACCTTCTCTCTGGCAAATCCCTACCCCTTTTAACCCCATCTCAAATGTCATCTCCTCTGACATTTTGCTACTTTTCCCTCTATACAAAACTCAATTAGCACCAAGCTTAGTGTGTTGGAATTATATGTTGATATATCTTTTTCTCCCTTTATAAACTTTTCATGGGAAGATGCCTTGCCTGCTTCATCATCTTTGCACCTCATCCAATGACACAGCTCCTACAATTGGTAGTTGCTTGATAAATGTTGGACTAATGAGTGGAGGAAGGAACAGTCTCTAAAGAGATTTATCTCATTGGTGCAGATGTGCTAATGGGAGAGAGCCAACAGGCTGTCCAAGGTAAAGGATGTGCATTTTGATAGAGCCCTGGAGGAGTAATAGATGTTGGGTCTGTCATGCCATCCAGGAGGATGGGTGGCACATGGCACCTTTGTATCAGAGGTGATTTTCTGATTGTGGCTTTAGAAGGGAACCTAGTGGACTGCTCATCATCTTATGGAGAATTTGCCCCTGAGATCCCAGCTGCCTCAGGATAAAATGAACACGTGCTGGTAGCCAGCACCTTCACCGTCCATTACTTCCACTAGAAAAGTCCGCATGTGACAGGGATCTAACCTGTGTAGGATCTAATCTATTGTCTAACATCCTAGCATTCAGAGGAGATATTTGATGGAGAGAAGAGGCAGCTGATATTAGCAATATCCATGGATGGTGGAAATGGCAGGGTGAAGGCTGTCTCCCCAGCCAGCTACAGCACTGCCTGCCACCCCCAAATTCAACTCCAACCTGGAAGCAGGATGGTAAGATCTATTCTGCTCAGGGTCCATAGATTCAGGGGTCTCAAGGGTCAAGAGGTTTGGGTTTAAGTTCCAGTTCTGCCATTGAAATGCTATGTGCTTTTAAAATTTTATATTCACAAATATTATATTCATACAAAAGAATAATTATAATGTATGTTTCCAAAGAAAAAGAATAAAAATCTATGTTACCATCATTCAGCATAAGTAGAATATTGCCAACACCTCTAGCTTTTTCTTCATGCCTCACTGCAAACCCATATTCCTTCCTAACCCTCCCAGAGGTAACCAGTTTATTGCATTTTATGTTTGTCATTATCTTGCTTTTCTTTATAGTTCTCCCACATACATAAGCAGGTAGATGATATATATGTTTATGCACTTTAAATATGGACTCCAATCTGTTCTTTTTTTTTCAATCAATGTTATTCATTCACATTGATGCTTTTAATAGTTATTCATTCGTACTGATGTATGAATATACTACAATTTTCCTGAAGTTGGGTCTTTGGGATGTTCCTAATTAATAGCTATTATGAATAAAGCTACTATGAACATTTAAGTATCAGTCTTTGTACAGGCAAATGTGTTCAGGTCTCTTAGATAAATATGTAGAAGTGGAATTGCTACGTTTATGGAAAATATAGGTTTAACATTATAAGAATCTTCCGAACTGTTTTCCAAAATGGTTGTACCATTTTACAGTCCAACCAGGAATCTATGAGAGTTCTGTTGTTGCATTTCCTTGTCAGCACTTAGCATTATCAGTCTTGTTAGTTTTAGCCATTCTAATGGATGTCTAGAGGTATCTCATTGTGATTTTCATTTTTATTTTCCTGATGATTAATGACATTCAGCATTTTTATGTACTTATTTTTTATTCATATATCTTCTTTGGAGAAGTGTCTGTTCAAATCATTTGCCCATGTTTTATTGTTTGTCTTTCTATTATTGAGTTGTAAGAATTCTTTATATGCTCTGTATACAAACCCTTTGTCAGATACATACATGTGAATATCTTCTTTTAGTCTGATACTTGCTGCTAACTTTTTAATAACATCTTTGGAAGATCAGAGATTTTTAATATTTATGCAGACCCACTTGCTAATTTTGTTTTTATAGTTTGAATCTTTTGTGTCCTAAAAAATCTTTGCCATCCCTTAGATCATAAAGATTTTCCTCTAAAATTTTTATAGTTTTAGTTTTTATGTTTAGATATATGATCTTTTTCAAGAAAATATTTGTGGGTGGGGTAAGGTAATGGTCTAGGTTCATTTTTTTTTCTGTATGTCTATCCAACTGTACCAGCAACGTATGTTGAAAAGACTACCCTTTCACCATAGAATTACCTTGGCGTCTATGAAAGAATAATGCCCCTCCCCCCAAAAGAAGTTCATGTCCTAACCTAACATAAGAATATGTTAGGTGAATATGTTGCTAATAGGATGACCTTAAAATAGGGAGATTATCCCAGATTGCTTGGGTTGACTCAATGTAATCACAGAGGTCCTTAAAAATGGAAGAAGGAAGCAGAATAGAAGTTAGAAGCATGAAATGTGAGAAGTACTTGACCCACCACTGCTAAATTTGAAGATGGAGAAAGGGGCCACAACCCAAGGATTGAGGGCAGCCTCTAGTAGCTGGAAAAGGTAAGGAAACATTCTCCTCTAGATCTTCTAGAAGGAACAGAGCCTTGCTGACACGGTGACTTTTGCCCAGTGGGACCTGTGCCGGATTGCTAATTTACAGAATTCTAAAATAATGAATTCATATTGTTTTAAGCCACCAAGTTGGTGGTAATTTGTTACAGCAGCAATGAAAAATTAATACAGTGCTATCAGTTGACCATATATATGTGGATCTATTGCCATACTATTCCACTGATCAATACATTTCCCTGTCTTGCTTACTGTACCTTTATATTCAGCTTTATATCAAATCTTGAAATCAGATGGTATAAAAGTCCTCCATTTGTTCTTCTTTTTAAAAATAGTCTTTGTTATTCCAGTTCCTTTGCATTTTCTTATAAATTTTAGAATCCCCTTTTCAATTTCTGTATAAAAGCCTACAAGGGTTTTGATTAGGATTGCATTGAATCTATAGATCAGTTTGGGGAAAACTGACAAACATCATAACAATATTAAGACCTGATCCATGAACATGATATATCTTTACATTGTTTAGTCTTTTACACTTTCTGTCTTTGTTTTGTAGTTTTTAGTGCATAGGTCTGAATACATTTTATTAAATTTATCCCTAAGTATTTCATGTTTTGTGGTATGACTGTAAATGGCATGGTTTGCTCATTCCAATTTCCAATTGAAAGCTGGTAGTATATATAAGTACAATATATTTTGTATATTAACCTTGCTAAACTTGCTTATTAGTACTGGTGACATTTTTGGGTACGTTGCTTAGAATTTTCTACTTAGAGCCTCTTAAAATCCTCTTCTTGTCATTTTCTACTGCCTAGGACTGCTGGTACAATGTTGAACAGAAATGGTGATAATAGACTTCTTCATCTTTTTCCCAATTTAGGAGGTAAAGCATTTAGTCTTTCACTACTAAGTTTGCTTTAGGGTATTTTTGGTTTTGTTTTTGTTTTTTCTGTAGGGTATTTTTTGCAGATGTCCTTTTTCAGGTTGAGAAAATTCCTTTTTATCCCTGGTTTGCTGAGCGATTGTATCATGAGTAGGTCTTGAAGATTTCAAATGCTTTTTTCTATCTATTGAGGCGATAGTACAGTTTTTCTTTTATTCTGTTAATATGCTGAATTACACTGATTGATTTTTTTAATGTTAACCAATACTGCCTTCCTGGAATGAACCCCAATTAGTCAAGATGTATTATCTTTTTATATATTGCAGGATTAAATTTGCTAATGTTTTGTTAAGGATTTTGTGTCTATGTTCACAAAGGTTATTAGCTTATAGTTTGCTTTTCTTGTAATATCTTTGTCTAGCTTTGGTTCATGATAATTCCAGACTCATAACATTATTTGGAAAGTGTTTAACTCCTATTCCATTTTCTGAAAGGTCTTGTGTATAACTAGTATTATTTTTCCCATCAATATTTTATAGAACTCAAAGTCATCTGGACCATGTGTTTTCTTTGAGGGAAGACTTTAAGGATTCAATTTCACTAATAGGTATAAGACTATTCAGATTCCTTGCTTCTTTTTAAGTGAGCTATAGTATAATTTGTCTTTCAAGGAATTAGTCTATTTTACCTAAAGTATTGAATTTGATAGCATAAAGTTGATAACAATATTCCCTACATGATATGTAGTGGTGGTCCCTCTTTCATTCTTGATATTGGTAATTTGTACCTTCTTCTTTATTCTTGATCAATCTCACTATGGTTTTATCAACCATTATATTGTTGATTTTACTATTTTCTCAATTTTCAGTCTGCTTCTTATTTTATTAATTTCTGTTCTTATCTTATTTCTTTCCTTCTACTTACTTTGTTCTTAATATGTTATGCTTTTTATTTTCTGAAGATGAAAGCTTAGAAAACTGATTTTAGACTTTTCTTCTTTTCTAATGTAATCATATAAATTATACATTCTTCTTGAAGCACTCTTTTAGCTTCATTTCACAAATTTTGATATGTTTTGTTTTTGTTTTCATTCAACTCAAAATACTTTCCAATTTCTCTTGTGATTTCCTCTTTGATATGGATTATTTAGAAATGTTGCTTCAGAGCTTCCCTTCCCTCGTGGCGCAGTGGTTGAGAGTCCGCCTGCCGATGCAGGGGACGTGGGTTTGTGTCCCGGTCCGGGAAGATCCCACATGCCACGGAGCGGCTGGGCCTGTGAGCCATGGCCACTGAGCCTGCGTGTCCGGAGCCTGTGCTCCGCAACAGGAGACGCCACAACGGTGAGAGGCCCGCGTACAGAAAAAAAAAAAAAAGAAAAAAAAAAGAAATGTTGCTTCAATTTTCAAATATCTACAGATTTTCCAGGTATATTTTTACTATTAACTTGTCATTTAATTCCCTGTATTGAGAGAACATCCTCTATATGATTTCAATTCTTTTAAATTTGTTAGGATTTGTTTTATGGTCTAGCACATGGTTAAAACTTGGTGAAAGATCCATGTACACTTGAAAGAATGTGTGGTCTGCTGTTGTTGGAAAGAATGTTCTATAAATGTCAATTATCTCCAGGTTTTTTTTTGTTTTGTTTTGGTTTGGTTTTTTTTGTGGTACGCAGGCCTCTCACTGTTGTGGCCTCTACCGTTGCGGAGCACAGGCTCCGGACACGCAGGCTCAGCGGCCATGGCTCACGGGCCCAGCCGCCCCGCAGCATGTGGGATCCTCCTGGACAGGGGCACGAACCCGTGTCCCCTACATTGGCAGGCAGACCCCCAACCACCACGCCACTAGGGAAGCCCCTCCTTATTGCTTTTTGATCTGGGTGATCTATCCATTATTGAATGTGAGGCATTGAAGTCTCTTACTATTACTGTATTGCTACTTTTTTTCTTCTTTCAGATCTGTCAATGTTTGTTTTATTTATTTAGACACTCTGATGTTGGGCGTAAAAATATTTATAATTGTTATACTTGCCTGTTGAATTGTCTCTTTCATCACTATGTATCGATAATTACCTTCTTTGTCTCTCATGATAGTTTTTGACTTAAATACTATTTTCTTTGATATAAACATAGCCACTTCTGTTCTCTTTGGATGTCATTTATATGGAATATCTCTTTCCATCCCTTCACTTTTAGTTACATGTGTCCTGAAATCTAAAGTGAGTCCGCTGTAGACAGCACATAGCTGGATATTGCTTTTTTAAAATCAATTCAGCCATTCTATATTTCTTGATTGTTGAGTTTAATCCATTTCCTTTTAAAGTAATTGTTGATAGATTAGGCCTTACTATTGACATTTTGTTGGTTGTTTTCTGTCTGTTTTGTAGCTCTTTTGTTCTTCTCTTGCTGTCTTCCTTTGTGATATGATGTTTTTTGTAGTGATATACTTGGTTCTTTCACCTTTATTATTATTTTTAAATGTACTATAGGTTTTTTTCTTTGTGATTACCATGCAGTTTTCATGAAACTTCTTATACTTATAACAGTCTATTTTAAACTTACAACAATTACATGCCAAAACTCTTCAGTTGTAACAATCTGTAGCAATTCATGCAAAACTCTCTACAGTTCTACTCTCCCTGACATTATATGTTATTTATGTCAGAATCTACGATTTTTATATTGTGTATCCTTTAATAAATGTTGTGGCTATAGTTATTCTTAATACTTTTATCTTTTATCTTTTATACTTGAGTTCAAAGTGGTTTGTGCACCACCAATACAGTATTACATTATTCTGTATTCGTCTATATATTTGTCTTTACTGATGAGATTTATACTTTCATGTTACTGTTTAGTATCCTTTCATTTCAACTTGAAGAATTCTTACCACTTCTTGTAAAACTGGTGTAGTGGTGACAAAATTCCTGTTTTTATTGGTCTTGGTAAGTCTTTATATCTCCTACGTTTTAAAAAGACAGTTTTGCTGGGTCTAGCATTCTTGTTTTGCAGGTTTTTCTTTTAGCACAATATAGTATCCCATTCTTTCCTGACCTGTAACGTTTCTTCTGAGAAATATGCCGATCGTCTTATGGAGGTGAGCCCTTTGTATGTGATGAGTTGCTTTTCCCTTGCCACATTCAAACTTCTCTCTTTATTTTTGACTGTTGACAATTTAATTATAATGCATCTTACTATAGACTTCTTTAGGTTCAACATATTTGCAGTCATTTAGGTTTCATGGGCCTGGATGCCCATTTCCCTCCCCAGATTTGGGGAGTTTTCAGCCATTGTTTCTCTAACTAAGCTTTCTACTCCTTTCTTTTCCTCTTCTCCTTCTGGGACTTCCATAATGCATATATTGGTTATCTTGATTGTGTTCTATAACTCTTATAGGCTTTCTTCACTCTTTTTCATTTCGTTTTGTTCTTCTGACTGGATAATTTCAAATGACTTGTCTTTGAATTCACTGATTCTTTCTTCTACTTGATTAAGTCTGTTGTTGAAACTCTTGATTGAGCTTCAGTTCAGTTATTATATTCTTCACTTCCAAAATTTCTGTTTGATTTCTTTAATGGTTTCTATCTCCTTTTTGAACTTCTTGTTTTGTTCATGTATTGTTTTCCTGGTTTCATTTAGTTGTCTGTGTTCTCTGTAGCTCATTGAGCTTCTTTAAGATGATTATTTTGAATTCATTCTCAGTCAGTGATGGATGTCCATTTCTTTAGGGTAAATTACTGATGCTTTATTTTTGCCCTTTGGTGCCTTCTGTTGGTATCTGCACATTAGAAGAGGGAGTAACTTCTTTCAGTCTTTACAGAATGGCTTCAGCAGGGAAAGCCCTTCACCAGTCAGTGTAGCCAGAGATTCTGGGTGGGCCAGGTGACAGAGCCCATGGGCAAAGTAGAACCATAAATGGGGTCCACAGGTGGGCAGGACTGACACTGGGCTCCACATGTGGACTTGCTACCTATTACATGGGAGAATTCTTAAGCCAAAAGGATCTCTCTTGGTGCTGCTCTGTACCAAGTTGCGGGAGGGGTGATGTGGGTGCAGTGAAATTGTTCTTACCCTTTTCAATGCATCCTTTCTCATTCTGTGCTTCACTGAGTTGCTGTAATCTCTCACCTGGATTCCAGAGCTCTCATAAAGTATTTTAACCTGGGGATGGCTATTAAATTGACATTTTTGTGGAGAGGTAGGGGCTGGAACCTCCTATTCCTCCATATTGCTGATGTCACTCCAGGCTTTGTTTTTTAAATCCAGTCTGACAATCTCTATCTTATAATTGGAGAGCCTAGAATATTCACACTTAATGTAATTAACAATATGGTTGGGTTTAAAATTACCATCTTGCAATTTGTTTTGTATTTGTCCCATATGTTCTTTATTTCTTTTTCTCCTTTTCCTACCTTCTTTTATATTGAGATTTTTAAAAAATATTCTATTTAATTTCCACTTTGGCTTATTAACTATGTTTCCATGTTTTTACAAATTTTTTAGTGGATGCCCTGGGATTTACAATATACTTCTTTAACTTACTGCATCTGATTCAAGTAATATATAACACATGACCTTTCCACATTGTGGGTTGATTGCCTTAAGGAGACAGTATATATATGGATATTAAAGAGATTCTGAGGGGTCAGAAAGAAAAGAGGAGCGCTGAAGAAAAAGATTCTATTGTCTTAGAGAGTACATATAACATCATGAACAGAATTTTGCTAGAAATATGAATGTTAAAGATGCTTTTGGTGAAGTCTCGTACAGAAATGAAGGTCATGTTATTGAAAATTGGAGAAGCACTTGTAAGTAATAAACTTGGATATTTAGCTGAGGAAATTTCTAAGCAAAGTGTTGAAGGTGAAGCAGGCTGTCTCCTTGCTATGAGTGGAGAGAAATAAACTGAAGGAACTAATAGGCAACAACAAACCAGCACTTGACAATTGGGAAGAATCTCAGCCTATCCAGATATGATGCTCTGGAAAGGGAGCTAACGGTATGACTGGACAACAGTTGACTGAAGAGACTAGGCATGGGACTCATGGATCCAATCAATCATCTCAGCAGAATCCAGGAATAGAGATGTAGTTATTCAGGAAGGATATGGGAGGACTGTCTTGTCTAATGACTTGATCTTTCACAGATTTTATGTTAGGCTAACATGAGTTTTAGCAATTTTTTATCAACAGAAACACTGCAGGCCTGGACTGAAAGAGACAGTGATAGGATGAACTGAAGGAAGAATTACTTCAAGGACAGAGCCACAAATGCTGAAGCCAGTGAGGCTGCCACTGCCACCACCAAAGGCTCAAACAGCAGGGGCAAAGCTGCCACCCAGGATGGAGGGTGGGTCTGAAGGGCAAAGCATCAGTCCAGAAAGGACTGTTGACTAGTCTCAAGTCATAAAAGTTAATGGAATTTTCCCTGCTAGGGTTTGGACTTCATTGGGGCCCATGACCTTACATTTTTTTTCCTTCCAATTTCATCCTTTTGGAATGGAAATGTCTATCCTGTGCCTGTGCCTCCATTGTAGTTTGGAAACTGATGATAGGTTCACAGATGGAGAAGAATTTTGTCCCAGGATGAATCATATCCCATTTCACCCATAACTGATTTAGATGATATTTAAATGAGATTTTAGACTTAGATGATGGAATGGGTTAAGACTTTTGGAGATGTTGGGATGGGATGAATATATTTTGTGTAAGATATGAATTGGGGAGCTCCAGAGGGCAGCAGTTATGGATTGAATTGTGCCCTCCTCCTATATTCATAGCTTGAATCCTTAACTCCCACCACCTCAGTATGTGACCTTATTTGGAAATAAGGTTGTTTCAGGTATAATTAGTTAAGGGGAGGTCATACTGGAGTAGAGTGGGTCCCTGATCTAGTATGTATGACCAGTGGGGAAAATTTGGACACAGTCATTATGAACACAGGGAGGACAACATGTGAAGATGAAGGCATAGATTAAAGTAATGCTTCTACAAGCCAAGAATGCCTAAGATTGCCAGCAAACCACCAGAATCCAAGAGGGAAGCATGGAATGGAGTCTTCCTCACAGGCTTCAGAAAGAACCAATCCTTCTGACACCTTGTCTTGGACTTCTAGCCTCCAGAACTGTGAGACAATACATTTCTATTGTTTAAGCCACATAGCAACCCAAGGAAACAAATATAAACAGTATGTTTTTATTTTTCCTTTCCCTTTCTTTGTGTTACTTATGACATACATTTCATTTTTATGGGATTGAAAATCCAGTAATATGTTGTTATTAATTTTAATTTAAAGAGTCAACTATCTTTTAAAGAAATTAACTTCATTTTTTGGAAGTCTTAAGGGTGTAAGATTAGAATGTTTTTCTAATTCCTTATGAAACTGAGCATCTGCTTTTTCATGTTGTTCATTTTTGTTTCCACATCTGTCAAGTGACTAACTCCTCATGCCTTTGTCTATTTTTCTATGAGGTTTTTCTATTTTTAAATTTTCCTTATTGATTTGTGGAAATACTTTATATATGCTGAATACTAATCCTTTGAGGCTTTCCTAATTGGTGATTTATTTTTCTTTATAGGCTCTCATAATAAACAAAAAGACTTAATTTCAATGAGTTGAATTTATCTATATTTTCCTCTATGATTTGTGCTTTTGGAGTCTTAGAAATATTTTGCAACTCTAAGGTCTTATAGATATTATTTTCTATTATTTTTCTAAAAGTTTTATAGTTTCTCCTATCATACAAAACATGTAATATATCTAGTATTGATTTTTTTAACATCTTTATTGGGGTATAATTGCTTTACAATGGTGTGTTAGTTTCTGCTTTATAACAAAGTGAATCAGTTATACATATACATATGTTCCCATATCTCTTCCCTCTTGCGTCTCCCTCCCTCCCACCCTCCCTATCCCACCCCTCCAGGCGGTCACGTAGCACCGAGCCGATATCCCTGTGCCATGCGGCTGCTTCCCACTAGCTATCTACCTTACGTTTGTTAGTGTGTATATGTGCATGACTCTCTCTCACCCTGTCACAGCTCACCCTTCCCCCTCCCCATAGCCCCAAGTCCGTTCTCCAGCAGGTCTGTGTCTTTATTCCTGTCTTACCCCTGGGTTCTTCATGACATTTTTTTTTCTTCTTAAATTCCATATATATGTGTTAGCATACAGTATTTGTCTTTTTCTTTCTGACTTACTTCAATCTGTATGACAGACTCTAGGTCTATCCATCTCATTACAAATAGCTCTATTTCGTCTCTTTTTATGGCTGAGTAATATTCCATTGTATATATGTGCCACATCTTCTTTATCCATTCATCTGATGGTGGGCACTTAGGTTGTTTCCATCTCCAGGCTATTGTAAAAAGAGCTGCAATGAACATTTTGGTACATGAATCTTTTTGGATTTTGGTTTTCTCAGGGTATATGCCCAGTAGTGGGATTGCTGGGTCATATGGTAGTTCTACTTGTAGTTTTTTAAGGAACCTCCATACTGTTCTCCATAGTGGCTGAACCAATTCACATTCCCAACAGCAGTGCAAGAGTGTTCCCTTTTCTCCACATCCCCTCCAGCATTTATTGTTTCTAGATTTTTTGATGATGGCCATTCTGACTGGTGTGAGATGATATCTCATTGTAGTTTTGATCTGCATTTCTCTAATGATTAGTGATGTTGAGCATCCTTTCATGTGTTTGTTGGCAGTCTGTATATCTTCTTTGGAGAAATGTCTATTTAGATCTTCTGCCCAGTTTTGGATTGGGTTGTTTGTTCTTTTGTTATTGAGCTGCATGAGCTGCTTGTAAATTCTGGAGATTAATCCTTTGTCAGTTGCTTCATTTGCAAATATTTTCTCCCATTCTGAGGGTTGTCTTTTGGTCTTGTTTATGGTTTCCTTTGCTGTGCAAAATCTTTGAAGTTTCAATAGGTCCCATTTGTTTATTTTTGTTTTTATTTCCATTACTCTAGGAAGTGGGTCAAAAAGGATCTTGCTGTGATTTATGTCATAGTGTGTTCTGCTTATGTTTTCCTCTAAGAGTTTGATAGTTTCTGGCCTTACAATTAGTCTTTAATCCATTTTGAGCTTATTTTTGTGTATGGTGTTAGGGAGTGATCTAATCTCATACTTTTACATGTACCTGTCCAGTTTTCCCAACACCAATAATTGAAGAGGCTGTCCTTTCTCCACTGTACATTCCTGCCACCTTTATCAAATATAAGGTGACCATATGTGCGTGGGTTTATCTCTGGGCTTTCTATCCTGTTCCATTGTTCTATCTTTCTGTTTTTGTGCCAGTACCATACTGTCTTGATTACTGTAGCTTTGTAGTGTAGTCTGACGTCAGGGAGCCTGATTCCTCCAGCTCCTTTTTTCCTTTTCAAGATTGCTTTGGCTATTTGGGGTCTTATGTGTTTCTATACAAATTGCGAAATTTTTTGTTCTAGTTCTGTGAAAAGTGCCAGTGGTAGTTTGATAGGGATTGCATTGAACCTATAGGTTGCTTTGGGTAGTAGAGTCATTTTCGCAATGTTGATTCTTCCAATCCAAGAACATGGTATATCTCTCCATCTATTTGTATCATCTTTAATTTCTTTCATCAGTGTCTTATAATTTTCTGCATACAGGTCTTTTGTCTCCTTAGGTAGGTTTATTCCTAGATATTTTATTCTTCTTGTTGCAATGGTAAATGGGAGTGTTTTCTTGATTTCCATTTCAGATTTTTCATCATTAGTATATAGGAATGCCAGAGATTTCTGTGCATTAATTTGGTATCCTGCTACTTTACCAAATTCATTGATTAGCTCTAGTAGTGTTCTGGTAGCATCTTTAGGATTCTCTATGTATAGTATCATGTCATCTGCAAACAGTGACAGTTTTACTTCTTCTTTTCCAATTTGGATTCCTTTCATTTCCTTTTCTTCTATGACTGCTGTGGCTAAAACTTCCAAAATTATGTTGAATAACAGCGGTGAGAGTGGGCAACCTTGTCTTGTTCCTGATCTTAGCGGAAATGCTTTCAGTTTTTCACCATTGAGGATGATGTTGGCTGTGGGCTTGTCATATATGACCTTTATTATGTTGAGGAAAGTTCCCTCTATGCCTACTTTTTGCAGGGTTTTTATCATAAATGGGTGTTGAATTTTGTCAAAAGCTTTCTCTACATCTATTGAGATGATCATATGGTTTTTCTCCTTCAATTTGTTAATATGGTTTATCACATTGATAGATTTGCGTATATTGAAAAATCCTTGCATTCCTGGAATAAACCCCACTTGATCATGGTGTATGATCCTTTTAATGTGCTGTTGGATTCTGTTTGCTAGTATTTTGTTGAGGATTTTTGCATCTATGTTTATCAGTGATATTGGCCTATAGTTTTCTTTCTTTGTGACATCCTTGTCTGGTTTTGGTATCAAGGTGATGGTGGCCTCGTAGAAACAATTTGGGAGTGTTCCTCCCTCTGCTATATTTTGGAAGAGTTTGCGAAGGATAGGTGTTAGCTCTTCTCTAAATGTTTGATAGAATTCGCCTGTGAAGCCATCTGGTCCTGGGCTTTTGTTTCTTGGAAGATTTTTAATCACAGTTTCAATTTCAGTGCTTGTGATTGGTCTGTTCATATTTTCTATTTCTTCCTGATTCAGTCTTGGCAGGTTGTGCATTTCTAAGAATTTGTCCATTTCTTCCAGACTGTCCATTTTATTGGTATAGAGTTGCTTGTAGTAATCTCTCATGATCTTTTTTATTTCTGCAGTGTCTGTTGTTACTTCTCCTTTTTCATTTCTAATTCTATTGATTTGAGTCTTCTCCCTTTTTTTCTTGATGAGTCTGGCTAGTGGTTTATCTATTTTGTTTATCTTCTCAAAGAACCAGCTTTTAGTTTTATTGATCTTTGCTATTGTTTCCTTCATTTCTTTTTCATTTATTTCTGATCTGATTTTTATGATTTCTTTCCTTCTGCCAGCTTTGGGGTTTTTTTGTTCCTTTTTCTCTAATTGCTTGAGGTGCAAGGTTAGGTTGTTTATTCGAGGTGTTTCCTGCTTCTTAAGGTGGGCTTGTATTTCTATAAACTTCCCCCTTAGAACTGCTTTTGCTGCACCCCATAGGTTTTGGGTTGTTGTGTCTCCATTGTCATTTGTTTCTAGGTATTTTTTTATTTCCTCTTTGATTTCTTCAGTGATCACTTCGTTATTTAGTAGTGTATTGTTTAGCCTCCATGTGTTTGTATTTTTTACAGATCTTTTCCTGTAATTGATATCTAGTCTCATGGCGTTGTGGTCAGAAAAGATATTTGATACAATTTCAATTTTCTTAAAATTACCAAGGCTTGATTTGTGACCCAAGATATGATCTATCCTGGAGAATGTTCCATGAGCACTTGAGAAAAATGTGTATTCTGTTATTTTTGGATGGAGTGTCCTATAAATATCAATTAAGTCCATCTTGTTTAATGTATCATTTAAAGCTTGTGTTTCCTTATTGATTTTCATTTTGGATGATCTGTCCATGGGTGAAAGTGGGGTGTTAAAATCCCCTACTATAAATGTGTTACTGTCGATTTCCCCTTTTATGGCTGTTAGTATTTGCCTTATGTATTGAGGTGCTCCTATGTTGGGTGCATAAATATTTACAATTGTTATATCTTCTTCTTGGATCGATCCCTTGATCATTATGTAGTGTCCTTCTTTGTCTCTTCTAATAGTCCTTATTTTAAAGTCTATTGTGTCTGATATGAGAATTGCTACTCCAGCTTTCTTTTGGTTTCCATTTGCATGGAATATATTTTTCCATCCCCTTACTTTCAGTCTGTATGTGTCTCTAGGTCTGGAGTGGGTCTCTTGTAGACAGCATATGTATGGGTCTTGTTTTTGTATCCATTCAGCCAATCTGTGTCTTTTGGTGGGAGCATTTAGTCTATTTACATTTAAGGTAATTATCGATATGTACGTTCCTATTCCCATTTTCTAAATTGTTTTGGGTTCGTTATTATAGGTCTGTTCCTTCTCTTGTGTTTCTTGTCTAGACAAGTTCCTTCAGCATTTGTTGTAAAGCTGGTTTGGTGGTGCTGAACTCTCTCAGCTTTTGCTTGTCTGTAAAGATTTTAATTTCTCCATCAAATCTGAAGGAGATCCTTGCTGGGTAGAGTAGTCTTGGCTGCAGGTTTTTCTCCTTCATCACTTTCAGTATGTCCTGCTCTCCCTTCTGGCTTGCAGAGTTTCTGCTGAGAGATCAGCTGTTAACCTTATGGGGATTCCCTTGTGTGTTATTTGTTGTTTTTCCCTTGCTGCTTTTAATATGTTTTCTTTGTATTTAATTTTTGACAGTTTTATTTATGTGTCTTGGCGTATTTCTCCTTGGATTTATCCTGTATGCGACTCTCTGTGCTTCCTGGACTTGATTAACTATTTCCTTTCCCATATTAGGGAAGTTTTCAACTATAATCTCTTCAAATATTTTCTCAGTCCCTTTCTTTTTCTCTTCTTCTTCTGGAACCCCTATAATTCGAATGTTGGTGCGTTTAATGTTGTCCCAGAGGTCTCTGAGACTGTCCTCAGTTCTTTTCATTCTTTTTTCTTTATTCTGCTCTGCAGTAGTTATTTCCACTATTTTATCTTCAAGGTCACTTATCCGTTCTTCTGCCTCAGTTATTCTGCTATTGATCCCATCTAGAGTACTTTTAATTTCATTTATTGTGTTGTTCATCATTGCTTGTTTCATCTTTATTTCTTCTAGGCCCTTGTTAACTGTTTCTTGCATTTTGTCCATTCTACTTCCAAGATATTGGATCATCCTTACTATCATTATTCTGAATTCTTTTTCAGGTAGACTGCCTATTTCCTCCTCATTTGTTAGGTCTGGTGGGTTTTTATCTTGCTCCTTCATCTGCTGTGTGTTTATCTGTCTTCTCATTTTGCTTATCTTACTGTGTTTGGGGTCTCCTTTTTGCAGGCTGCAGGTTCGTAGTTCCCGCTGTTTTTGATGTCTGTCTACAGTGGCTAAGCTTCGTTCAGTGGGTTGTGTAGGCTTCCTGGTGGAGGGGAGTAGTGCCTGTGTTGTGGTGGATGAGGCTGGATCTTGTCTCTCTGGTGGGCAGGTTCACATCTGGTGGTGTGTTTTGGGGTGTCTGTGGCCTTATTATGATTTTAGGCAGCCTCTCTGCTAATGGGTGGGTTTGTGTTCCTGTTTTGCTAGTTGTTTGGCATAGGTTGTCCAGCACTGTAGCTTGCTGGTTGTTGAGTGAAGCTGGGTGCTGGTGTTAAGATGGAGGTCTCTGGGAGATTTTCGCCGTTTGATCTTATGTGGAGCTGGGAGGTCTCTTGTGGACCAGTGTCCTGAAGTTGGCTCTCCTACCTCAGAGGCAGAGCCCTGACTCTTGGCTGGAGCACCAAGAGCCTTTCATCCACATGGCTCAGAATAAAAGGGAGAAAAAAATAAAGGGAATTAGTAGAAGTATGAAGAAAGAAAGAAAGAAAGGAGGGAAGGAAGGAAGGAAGGAAGAAAGAAAGAAAGAAGCAAAGAAGGAAAGAAAGGAGGGAGGGAGGGAGAAAGGAAGGAAGGATGGAAAGAAGGAAAAAAGACAGAAAGAAAGAAGATACAGTAAAATAAAATAAAGTATAATAAAGTTATTGAATTAAAAAATAATTATTTAGAAAAAATAAAAAAATAAAGGGACAGATAGTACCTTAGGACAAATTTTGGAAGCAAAGCTATACAGACAAAATCTTACACGGAAGCATACACATACACCCTCACAAAAAGAGGTAAAGGGGAAAAAATCATAAATCTTGCTCTCAGAGACCACCTCCTCAATTTGGGATGATTCGTTGTCTAAAGGAAGGAAGGAAGGAAGGAAGGAAGGAAAGAAAGAAAGAAAGAAAGAAAGAAAGAAAGAAAGAAAGAAAGAAAGGAAGGAAGGAAGGAAGGAAGGAAGGAAGAAAGAAGGTAAAGTATAATAAAGTTATTAAAATTAATTATTAAGAAAAAAATTTAAAAAAGAAACTATGGACGGATAGAACCCTAGGACAAATGGTGGAAGCAAAACTATACAGACAAGATCTCACACAGAAGCATACACATACACACTCACAAAAAGAGGAAAAGGGGAAAAAATCATAGATCTTGCTCTCAAAGCCCACCTCCTCAATTTGGGATGATTCGTTGTCTAGTCATGTATTCCACAGATGCAGGGTACGTCAAGTTGATTGTGGAGCTTTAATCCCCTGCTTCTAAGGCTGCTGGGAGAGATTTCCCTCTCTCTTTGTTCTCACAGCTCCCAGGGGCTCAGCTTTGGATTTGGCCCTGCCTCTGCGTGTAGGTCGCTGGAGGGCGTCTGTTTTTTGCTCGGACAGGACAGGGTTAAAGGAGCCGCTGATTCGGGGGCTCTGGCTCACTCAGGCCGGGGTGGGGGGGTGGGGGGGTGGGGGGGGTGGGAGGGAGGGGGGGTGGGAGGGAGGGGGGGTGGGGGGGGAGGGGCACTGCATGCAGGGCGGGCCTGCGGTGGCAGAGGCCGGAGTGACGTTGCACCAGCCTGAGGCCCGCCGTGCGTTCTCCCGGGGGAGTTGTCCCTGGATCCCGGGACCCTGGCAGTGGCGGGCTGCACAGGCTCCGCGGAAGAGGGGTGTGGATAGTGACCTGTGCTCGCACACAGGCTTCTTGGTGGCGGCAGCAGCAGCCTTAGCGTCTCCCGCCCGTCCCTGGGGTCCGCGCTTTTAGCCGCGGCTCGCGCCCGTCTCTGGAGTTCCTTTAAGTAGCGCTCTTGAACCCCTCTCCTCGCGCACCAGGAAACAAAGAGGGAAGAAAAAGTCTCTTGCCTCTTCGGCAGATGCAGACTTTTCCCCCGGACTCCCTCCCGGCTAGCCGTGGTGCACTAACCCCTTCAGGCTATGTTCATGCCGCCAACCCCAGTCCTCTCCCTGCGCTCCGAACGAAACTGAAACCCGAGCCTCAGCTCGCAGCCCCGCCCGCCCCGGCGGGTGAGCAGACAAGCCTCTCGGGCTGGTGAGTGCCAGTGGGCACCTATCCTCTGTGCGGGAATCTCCCCGCTTTGCCCTCCGCACCCCTGTTGCTGTGCACTCCTCCGCGGCTCCGAAGCTCCCCTCGTTGCCTCCCACAGTCTCTGCCCGCGAAGGGGCTTCCTAGTGTGTGGAAGCTTTTCCTCCTTCACAGCTCCCTCCCACTGGTGCAGGTCCCGTCCCTATTCTTTTGTCTCTGTTTTTTCTTTTGCCCTACCCAGGTACGTGGGGGAGTTTCTTGCTTTTTGGGAGGTCTGAGGTCTTCTGCCAGCCTTCAGTAGATGTTCTGTAGGAGTTGTTCCACGCGTAGATGTATTTCTGGTGTATCTGTGGGGAGGAAGGTGATCTCCGCGTCTTACTCTTCCTAGAATTGATTTTTGCATGTTATTTGAGACAAGATTTCAGCATACAACTTTTCTGCAAGACTATAATTCTCCCAAAAACATTTAAGGAAAAGACCTTCCTTTCCATACTCATCTGCAATTCCACTTCTTACATATCAAGTTTCCAAATATATGTGGGTCTGTTACTGGGCTCTCCAATTTGTTCCATCGTCCTGTTCAATTTATTTGTCCCTGTAATAAAAGGACATAATTATGATAATTTCACAACACATTTTTTATCTGTTACAATAAACCTGCCACACTCATTTTCCTTTTCAGGATTGTTTTCTGGTTTTTCACATGAATTTTAGAATCAACTTGTCAAGTTCCATGAAAAACCCTATTGGAGGCATTCACAGAGCCAGACCCCCGGGCTGCAGGAGGAGAACCTGCAAAGAATCACAAAGTTTGCACAAAAACTTGTGAGAAATAGGACATTTAAAAACACTTCTCAGGGGGACCTTCAAGATGGCAGGGGAGTAAGACATGGAGATCACCTTCCTCCACAAATACATCAAAAATACATATACATGCAGAACAACTCCTACAGAACAACTAGTGAACACTGACAGAAGACCACGGACTTTGCAAAAGGCAAGAAACACCCCACGTAACTGGCTGTGTGGCAGACAGAGGATTGGTGCTCTGGCTGGGTGCCAGGCCTGAGCCTCTGAGGTGGGAGAGTCGAGTTCAGGACATTGGTCCACCAGAGATCCCTCGGACCCATGTAATATCAAATGGTGAAATCTCTCCCAGAGATCTCCATCTCAAAGCTAAGACCCAGCTCCACTCAATGACAAGCAAGCTACAGTGCTGGACACTCTATGCCAAACAACTAGCAAGACAGGAACACAACCCCACCCATTAGCACAGAGGCTGCTTAAAATCATACTAAGTTCACAGACACCCCAAAACACAACACTGGACATGGTCCTGCCCACAAGAAAGACAAGATGCAGCCTCATCCACCAGAACACAGGCACCAGCCCACTCCACCAGGAAGCCTACACAATCCACTGAACCAACCTTACCCACTGGGGGCAGACACCAAAAGCAATGGGAATTATGAACCTGCAGCCTGTGAAAAGGAGACCCCAAACTGAGTAAGTTAAGCAAAATGAGAAGACAGAGAAATACACAGCAGATGAAGAAACAATGTAAAAACCCACCATATCAAACAAATGAAGAGAAAATAGGCAGTCTACCTGAAAAGGAATTCAGAGTAGTGATAGGAAAGATATCCAAAATCGTGGAAATAGAATAAAGAAAATACAAGAAACGTTTAATAAGAACCTAGAAGAACTAAAGAGCAAACAAACAATGATAAACAACACAATAAATGAAATTGAAAATTCTCTAGAAGGAAGCAATAGCAGAATATCTGAGGCAGAAGAACGGATAAGTGACCTGGAAGATAAAATAGTAGAAATAACTACCAGAGAGCAGAATAAAGAAAAAAGGATAAAAAGAATTGAGAACAGTCTCAGAGACCTCTGGGAAACATCAAACACACCAACATTCGAATTAAAGGGGTCCCAGAAGAAGGAAAAAAAAAGGGGACTGAGAAAATATTTGAAGACATTGTAGTTGAAAACTTCCCTAATATGGGAAAGGAAATAGTCAGTCAAGTCCAGGAAGCACACAGAATGCCATACAGGATAAATCCAAGGAGAAACATGCCAAGACACATATTAATCAAACTATCAAAAATTAAATACAAAGAAAAAATATTGAAAGCAGCAAGGGAAAAACAACAAATAACATACAAGGGAATCCCCATAAAGTTAACAGCTGATCTTTCAGCAGAAACTCTACAAGCCAGAAGCGAGTGGCAGGACATATTTAAAGTGATCAAAGGGAAAAACCTATAATGAAGATTACTTTATCCAGCAAGGATCTCATTCAGATTCAATGGAGAAATTAAAACCTTTACAGACAAGCAAAAGCTAAGAGAATTCAGCACCATCAAACCAGCTTTACAACAAATGCTAAAGGAACTTTTCTAGGCAGGACACACAAGAGAAGGAAAAGACCTACAATAACAAACCCAAAACAATGAAAAAATGATAATAGGAACATACATATTGATAACTACCTTAAATGTAAATGGATTAAATGCTCCCACCAAAAGACACAGATTGGCTGAATGGATACAGAAACAAGACCCATATATATGCTGTCTACAACAGACCCATTTCAGACCTAGGGACACATACAGACTGAAAGTGAGGGGTTGGAAAAAGATATTCCATGCATATAGAAATCAAAAGAAAGCAGGAGTAGCAATTCTCATATAAGAAAAAATAGACTTTAAAACAAAGAGTATTACAAGAGACAAAGAAGGACACTATATAATGATCAAGGGATCAATCCAAGAAGAAGATATAACAATTGTAAATATTTATGCACCCAACATAGGAGCAGTTCAATACATAAGGCAAATGCTAAAAGCCATAAAGGGGAAATCAACAGTAACACAATCATAGCAGGGGACTTTAACAGCCCACTTTCACTCATGGGCAGATCATTCAAAGTGAAAATAAATAAGATAACACAAGCTTTAAATGATACGTTAAACAACATGGACTTAATTGATATTTATAGGACATTCCATCCAAAAACAACAGAATACACATTCTTCTCAAGTGCTCATGGAACATTCTCCAGAATAGATCATATCTTGGGTCACAAATCAAACGTTTGTAAACTAAAGAAAATTGAAATCATATCAAGTATCTTTTCTGATCACAATGCTAGAAACTAGATATCAATTACAGGAAAAAAATCGGTAAAAAATACAAACACATGGAGGCTAAACAATACGCTACTAAATAACGAAGTGATCACTGAAGAAATCAAAGAGAAAATCAAAAATTACCTAGAAACAAATGACAATGAAAACACGACGACCCCAAAACTATGGGATGCAGTAAAAGCAGTTCTAAGAGGGAAGTTTATAGCAATACAATCCTACCTTAAGAAACAAGAAAAATCTCAAATAACCAACCTAACCTCACATGTAAAGAAATTAGAGAAAGAAGAACAAAAAAGCTCGAAAGTTAGCAGAAGGAAAAAAATCATAAAGATCAAATCAGAAATAAATGAAAAATAAATGAAGGAAATGATAGCAAAGATCAATAAAACTAGATGCTGATTCATTGAGAAGATAAACAAAATTGATAAACCATTAGGCAGACTCATCAAGAAAAAGAGGGAGAGGGCTCAAATCATTAAAAATAGAAAAGAAAAAGGAGAAGTTACAACAGACACCGCAGAAATACATAGCATCCTAAGAAACTACTGTAAGCAACTCTATGCCAATAAAATGGACAACCTGGAAGAAATGGACAAATTCTTAGAAAAGCATAACCTTCTGACACTGAACCAGGAAGAAATAGAAAATATAAACAGAACAATCATAAGCACTGAAATTGAAACTGTGATTAAAAATCTTCCAACAAACAAGAGTCCAGCACCAGATGGCTTCACAGGTGAATTCTATCAAACATTTAGAGAAGAGCTAAACCCTATCCTTCTCAAACTCTTCCAAAATGTAGCAGACAGAGGAACACTCCCAAACTCATTCTGCGAGGCCACAATCACCCTACACCAAAAGCAGAAAAAGCTGTCACAAAAAAAGTAAAGGCCAATATCACTGATGAATATAGATGCAAAGATCCTCAACAAAATACTAGCAAACAGAAACCAACAGCACATTAAAAGGATCATACACGATGAACAAGTGGGATTTATCCCAGGAATGCAAGGATTCTTCAATATATGCAAATTAATCAACATGATAAACCATACTAACAAGTTGAAGGAGAAAAAACATATCATCATCTCGATAGATGCAGAAAAAGCTTTTGACAAAATTCAACACCCATTTATGATAAAAACCCTCCAGAAAGTAGGCATCGAGGGAAGAACATAATATCACAAACCCACAGCCAACATTGTTCTCAATGGTGAAAAACTGAAACCATTTCAACTAAGATCAGGAACAAGACATGGTTGCCCACTCTCACCCCTATTATTCAACACAGTCTTGAAAGTTTTAGTGAGAGCAATCAGAGAAGAAAAAGAAATGAAAGGAATCCAAGTCTGAAAAGAAGAAGTAAAACTGTCACTGTTTGCAGATGACATGATACTATACACAGAGAATCCTAAAGATGCTACCAGAAAACTACTAGAGCTAATCAATGAATTTGGTAAAGTAGCAGGATACAAAATTAATGCACAGAAATCTCTTGCATTCTTATACACTAAAGATGAAAATTCTGAAAGAGAACTTAAGGAAACACTCCCATTTACCATTGCAACAAAAAGAATAAAATACCTAGGAATAAACCTACCTAAGGAGACAAAAGACCTGTATGCAGAAAATTATAAGACACTGATGAAAGAAATTAAAGATGATACAAATAGATGGAGAGATATACCATATTCTTAGATTGGAAGAATCAACATTGTGAAAATGACTCCACTACCCAAAGCAATCTACAGATTTAATGCAATCCCTATCAAACGATCAATGACATTTTTCACAGAACTAGAACAAAAATTTTCACAATTTGTATGGAAACACGATAGACTCCAAATAGCCAAAGCAATCTTGAAAAAGAAAAACAGAGCTGGAGGAATCAGGTTTCTGGGCTTCAGACTATACTACAAAGCTACAGTAATCAAGACAGTATGGTACTTGCACAAAAACAGAAATATAGATCCTTGGAACAGGATAAAAAGCCCAGAGAAAAACCCACTTACATATGGTCACCTTATATTTGACAAAGGAGGCAAGAATATACAATGGAGAAAAGGCAGCTTCTTCAATAAGTGGTGCTGGGAAAACTGGACAGGTATATGTAAAGGAATGAAATTAGAACACTCACTAACACCATACACAAAAATAAACTCAAAATGGATTAGAGACCTAAATGTAAGGCCAAACACTATCAAACTCTTAGAGGAAATCATAGGCAGAATGCTGTATGACATAAATCACAGCAAGATCTCTTCTGACCCACCTCCTAGAGAAATGGAAATAAAAACAAAAATAAACAAATGGGACCTAATGAAACTTGAAAGCTTTTGCACAGCAAAGGAAACCATAAACAAGATGAAAAGACAACCCTCAGAATGGGAGAAAGTATTTGCAAATGAAGCAACTGACAAAGGATTAATCTCCAAAATATACAAGCAGCTCATGTAGCTCAATATCAAAAAATCAAACAATCCAATACAAAAATGGGCAGAAGACCTAAATAGACATTTCTCCAAAGAAGATATACAGATTGCCAACAAACACATGAAAGGATGTTTAACATCAGGAATCATTAGAGAAATGCAAATCAAAACTACAATGAGGTATCACCTCACACCAGTCAGAACGGTCATCATCAAAAAATCTACAAACAATAAATGCTGGAGAGGGTGTGGAGAAAAGGGAACCCTCTTGCTCTGTTGGTGTGAATGTAAATTGTTACAGCCACTATGGAGAGCAGTATGGAGGTTGCCTAAAAAACTAAAAATAGGACTACCATACAACCCAGCAATCCCACTACTGGGCGTATACCCTGAGAAAAGCGTAATTCAAAAAGAGTCATGTACCACAATGTTCATTGCAGCACTATTTACAATAGCCAGGACATGGAAGCAACCTAAGTGTCCATCGACAGATGAATGGATAAAGAAGGTGTAGCACATATATACAATAGAATATTAGCCATAAAAAGAAACAAAATTGAGTTATTTGTAGTGAGGTGGATGGACCTAGAGTCTGTCATACAGAGTGTAGTAAGTCAGAAAGTGAAAAACAAATACCATATGCTAACACATATATATGGAATCTAAAAAAAAAAAAATGATCATGAAGAATTTAGGGGCAAGACGGGAATAAAGAGGCAGACCTACTAGAGAATGGACTTGAGGATACGCGGGGGGCGGGAAGGGTAAGCTGGGACAAAGTGAGAGAGTGGCATGGATATACATACACTACTAAATGTAAAATAGATAGCTAGTGGGAAGCAGTCGCATAGCACAGGGAGATCAGCTCTGTGCTTTGTGACCACCTAGAGGGGTGGGATAGGGAGGGTGAGAGGGAGGGAGATGCAAGAGGGAAGATATATGCAAGAGGGGGATATATGTATATGTATAACTGATTCCCTTTGTTATACAGCAGCAACTAACACAACATTGTAAAGCAATTATACTCCAATAAAGATGTTAAAAAAAGTAACCCTATTGGATTTGCAATAGGAATAGTATTACATTGATCTTCTTATAATTTTGATTCCTTCTCTTCATGAATAAGATATATTTCTCCATTTAATTAAATATTATTTATATCGATTAATTTAGATCTTCTTTAATATATTTTAATAACATTGTATACTTTTCTCTCATGTCTTGTATTTTTTTTAGATTTATTTTACTTTTTTTGCAATTTAATTTTGTGTATAGAAAAAAAAATTTCAACATCTATATATATTGATTTTCTACCCATCAACTTTGTTAAATTATCTTAATTTGAGTAATCTGCATATTCTTTTGTGTATTTGTCATCAATAATCATAACACTTATGAATAATAATAGCTTTCTTTACTCCTTTCCAGTCTTTATGACTTCCATTTCTTTCTTGTATTACTGAACTGTTTAGAACTAGAATATAGAATTCAGGTAGTGACAGAAAGCACCCTGCTTGTTCTTAATTTTGAAGAGAATTTTAAAAAATTTAAACTGTTCAGTATACTCTTTGCTGTAATGTTGCTGTAAATACCTTATGTCAGCTTAAGGAAGTCTCCTGTTTGTAGCTTGCAATAGTGTACTTTTAAAACATCTCAATGGATGTTAAATTTTACTGTATGCTTTTCTTCATCTCTTGAGATTTTAGATTTAGGTATCAAAGTATACCAGTCTTATAAAATGAGTTGGGAAGTGTTCCCTCTTTTCATAGTTTCTGAAAGAATTTCTGTGATATTGGAATCACCTCTTTTTTAATGTTTGGTAGAACTCATGGGTGCAACCTTCTGGGCCCTGTATTTCTATATAGCAATAGAAAAATTTTAAACTAGTGATGGTTTCTTCAATTGTTATAGAACTCTTCATATTATCCCTTTGTTTTTAATAACTTTAGGCATTTTTCCCAGGTACTTATTTTATCTATGTTTTCTAGTTTACAATTAAGTTGTTCATAATCATTTCTTATTACCTTTTTATTCTCTGTTATATCTGCATTGTGTGCCATCTTCTATACCTCATAATTTTAATTTCTCTAAGAACCTGGCAGGTGTTTGATAATCATCTTAGTCTTTTTGAAGCATTTACTTTTGACATTGCTGATTATCACTATTGCACATATTTCTAATTTTAGTACCTTTTCTTTTCTCATTATTTCCTCCCTTTCACTGTCTTTGTGTTTATTCTATTGTTTTTTGTTTCTAATTAACTAAGTTGGAAAAAGTTTAGTTCATTAATTTTCAATCTCTATGAATATAAGCATTTTGCTGCACAGACTTTCCTATAAGTACTATTTTAGCTGCATCCCACAAGTTTTTATATTTCGTGTCTTCAATATTATTTAGTTCTAAGTACTTTCTAATTCCCATTGTGTTCTACTTTTTGACATATGAGTTATTTAGACATGTGATATTTGATATTCAAATGGATTTTCCTAGCTATTCATTTGTTATTGTTATCTAACTTAATTGCGTTATGGTCACTAAACACAGTCAATGCAATACAAATGGTTTGAAATTCATTCAGATTTTGTTTAATGTTCCTTATTTATGAGGGAAGATTATTATTCTCCAACAGTTGCTATAGATTTCAATTAGATCTAACTTTAAATTTTTGCATTTACATCTCCTATATCTCTACTGATTTTTTCTTTCTTTTTCTATTTGTTACTGTGCTATGAGAATATTTTAATGTCTCCCATTGTACTATGAGAATATTTTAAACTCTCCCATTATGGAGGCAGATTTATCAGCTCTCCTTATGGTTCTATCAGTTCTTGTTTAATTTATTTTGAAGTAATATCACTACATTACATGCAAGTTTAGAATTTTTAAATCTTCCTAGTGAATTGAATTTTTATCAATATGTAGTGACTCCTGTTATTTCTACCAATGCTTTTTGTTTGTTTGTTTGTTTTTTGTTTTTTGGGCTTTTTTGCTGTGCCACACAGCTTATGGGATCTTAATTCCTGACCAGGGATGGAACCTGGGCTCTCAGCAGTGAGAGCACAGAGTCCTAACCACTGGACTGCCAGGGAACTCTCTCTAGTAAAGCTTTTTACTTTAAAGTCTTTTAAATTAGATAAGACTAATAGAGCCATGAGCTTTCTTTTGTTTAGTATTTAAATGATGTATCTTTCCCCATCTTTATGCTTTAATCTTTCTGTTTACTTCTGTATACTTTCTGTCTTAATTATAGTATATAAGACATTATTTTCTCTGGTAACCTTTTATTATTCTGGTAACACTTAAAAAATTCTGGTAACCTTTTCATTTTAACTGGAAAATTTAGTCATTTTATATTTATTGGGATCACCAGTAGAGTTGGAGTTTATTTTTCCATTTTATTTTATGCTTTCCATTGGTCTTGTCCTTTTATCTTCTCCCACTTTGTTCTACTTTTTTGCCTTTTTATAGATTGATTCTCCCTAAACTTACTCATTATTCCTCAAATAGTATAGAAGTTACACATATTATTTTTGTTCTTGTAGTGTTATGTTAGAAATTATATTCGCATATTTAACTGGATAAATTAAATATATGCTTTCCACCAAAATAATTCAAAGAATTTTAGCTACATTTCATTTTACTACAATTATTCTCCTCCTGACTAAAGGCTACTGTCGTTCAGTATTTTTTAACATCCCAAATTAGACATTATTATAATTATTTGTATAGTCAGTATTTATTTGGGTTTACCCACATGTTAATATGTTCCTTTATCAATTCTGGAAAATCCCAAATTACTATTACTTTGAGCATTTCCACTCCTCCATTCTACTATGAAAAATGGCCAGAGGGCAGAAAAACCCATAAAACAGGTGCCATGTACGTTGCAGGGTCTTTTACCTGGCATCCTACTCCCAGAGGCAGGGAAAGAACCTCAGACTCCAGGAGAGAAGCTCAACTTTGGCCTGTGGGAAGCTGATAAGTTCAAAGGACAAGAGGTAGAGTCAGGCTGGTGGTCATATTGGGCCGACTGCAAGCTGAGTACTCAGAGAGAAAAAGAGATGAGAGGGACTGTGAGGCTGCTGAGAGAAAGAACAGCCTGAGTCCTTGATTGGCCAGTTTCTGTCCCTGCAAGACTCAGCTGTACTCTGGGCCCAGGCCTCTCATGTTCATTAGATTGTTCAACCAGAGCTAGCTTGAGTAGCTTTTGGCTTTTGCAACCAAGAATCCTAGAACTATAACACCTAGAACCAGAACACCTGAGACTTACCTTTCTGTATCTGTAAGACGGGACAACATCTGCCCGATCAACTTCATGAAACAAAGTGCAATGGTAAGAAATAAAAACACAAACAATAAGTAAGAAAACACCTTCATCATGCAAACAGAACTGGCCTGTCCACAGGAAGCCATGTCATAGGGCATGGAGTCCATGGGCAACAGCACGTTCCTTCCCTAAAACAGAGGGACCTACCTAGTTTTCTATTATCTCTTTGAGAGACTACTGCCACTCATATATGTTAGCTAAGGTTCTCCCTGTATAATTATTGCGTGTACCCAGTATTCATATGTTGTGAGGCTGTAAAGTGGATGGGACTTTGAAAGGGAGCTAAAACTTATTGAATATTTTATAATGCGTGGTCCACTTTTTACATACATGATCTCACTTATTCCATCCTCATAGCAACCTATCAAGATCAAATTAATATGCCCATTTTGCAAATGAGGAAACGGGCTCAGAGAATTTTATGACTTGGAGCTAGAATTTGAGTCCAGGTTAATTTGACTCAAAATCCGTATGCTTTCAAGTTTAACATCATCCTAAATGTGAACAATGAGGGTTAACATGGATGAGTTAATAAGGAATGCTCCAAAGGTAAATGACATCAACGGCCTAAACAAGACCATTCACTGGACCTTTGGGATACCAGTCACGCTGGCCCCAAAGTCATTATGTGACCCTCTCAGCACTGAATTGGGTAGGAAGTTTGGAAAGAAAGGTCAGTCTTTTGCATTGTTTGTGGAGAAGG
The DNA here is from genome assembly GCF_011762595.2 of Tursiops truncatus. NCBI lineage: Eukaryota > Metazoa > Chordata > Mammalia > Artiodactyla > Delphinidae > Tursiops > Tursiops truncatus. The sequence goes on along the minus strand of NC_047034.1, from coordinate 156,728,307 downwards.
TCAATGAACAAGGAGAATAAATAGCATTTAGAACAGTCCTTCATTCACAGTAGGCACTTAATAAATAAGGAGTTGAAAATGACAGGTACCCACAGGGTCACACGGGTACTGTAAATGAGTGAAGCAAGCTAGAATGTGTAGGTAACTACACATTCAGACACTGGGGTGTGGTTCTGTCCATCTGGAGACCAGAGCTTATGTCCCAGTTAACAGGGGCAGCCGTCGCTCAGCTGCACCATTGCTCAGCACTAGTCAACCATGGCCGTGTGGGAAGGCAGGCTAACCTTGCTTCACCTTCCAATTTTTCTAGGGTCCAGAAATATGGATTTTTTGAGTGATATCTCCAGATTTTGTTTCATGTTGCCTGTCACTAGTCAGAGTCTAGTTTGCAAATAGACATTAGTCCCTCTCTGACTTTCTTCTTTTTCCCAGCTCCTTAGGGAGTCAAAATGGCTCCCAGATACCACATGGACCACAAACAGGCAGACCATTGAGGGAAGAAGGAAAGTGAGGGCTATATCCCTGAGGAGACAGGTCATCTCTCAGTTGGGGGTTGTTGTCATAATCTTGGCTTGAGTTGTAGGCGTCAACTCTGTACAGCTCTTTATATCACTTTATATTTTGGTGCTCATAAACGTAGATTTGGGAAGAGAATTGAGCTTATGTTGTGTGTGTTTCCTATGATTTCTATAAATATTGTGTTTTAAGGACATGGTTCCTAGAGGAGAAAGAAAATGTATGATTCCATGCGTGCTAGGTTTGTGAAAAATGCATGAAATCAGTTATGGAAGTTGTCACACTTAAGTCTTGGTTCTACTTGTGCTATGATGGTGTAAATATTGCCAATTTTTCATCAAGATGGAAGACAAACACAGCTTTTTCAGAAAGGTGTCATGATGATTCTTTACGACCAGCCTGCCTCTCTACATCTGGATCCTCCCTTTTCTTTATTTCCTAAGGGTCAAGCCTCGGGAGGGGCTTCTAAGCTAGAAGGCAGGTGCAAAGCAAAGACAGGCCACTTTGGAGTCACATAGTCCTGGTGCGGTAGACTGTTTCATTCTACTTAACTATTCCCTGAAGGAGGGCTGTATGTCTCCTCTGCCCACCTACTTTGGGCTTTGCCATTGCTTTGGCCAATGTAATGTAAGCAAACTTGACATATAATATGTCTGAGCAAAGGCTCTAAGTGTGTGCTTTGTGTCAGCTTCTTGCTCTTCCCCTCTGCTCTGAGAATGGGTGTATCCCACACAGGGAATATTTCTTTCACCTGGGTCCCAGAATGAGAAGATACATAGAACAGCTACACAACTGTCCTGCAGCTAATGACATGCAATGTGAGTGTAAAGTAAATGTATGTTGTTTTAGCCTTGAGATCGGGAATTGTTTGTTATAATTCCAAGTTAACGCATATACCTGGCTTTGCCACTTCTCAGGTGTGTGATCATCAGAAAGTTGCTTCCTGTATTCAACCCCCAAATTCACTGATGCTTATGTGATAGGCCCCATTTTTTGGGGGGGTGGAGGGGTACGCAGGCCTCTCAATGCTGTGGCCTCTCCCATTGCGGAGCACAGGCTCCGGACGCACAGGCTCAGCGGCCATGGCTCACGGGCCTAGCAGCTCCGCGGCATGTGAGATCTTCCCGGACCAGGGCACGAACCCGTATCCTCTGCATCGGCAGGTGGACTCTCAACCACTGTGCCACCAGGGAAGCACATAGGCCCTATTTTTGACACAAGAGATCAAAGAGGAATAAGACAAGTCCCCACCATGGGGGAGCTCTCAGTGTTGAGGGGGAGATAGTGAGTTAAGGGTTGTGTGAGGGGCCAGCGCAAGAGTCAGGAGGACCTCTGACTCAGTGAGATCATGGAAGACTTCCTGGAAGTACTCATGCTAAATCTTGAGAAAGAAATAAGCCTCGAAAAAGGGGTGAGGGTGGGGTAAGTTTTTTTGCAGAAGAAACATCGCGGCAGAGGCTCATGACATTTTCACACTGAGGGCTGCCTAGGATGGGCCTGCAACCAGATGGTCTCTGAGACCCTTCTCCCTCCCTCCTCAATTTCATCCATCCCTGAACCTTGTTGAGGAAGCTCAGACTCACATCCCAAGTCAGTAGTTGTTCCTGGTTTGTGTCTGGGGTTATGTCTAGACACCCCAATGACTACCATGAATCATGAATTGCTTCACTTCGGGAGCTGACTGAGGAGGAAAGTGGCAGCTCTCAGGACTGAACAGTTTTGGAGAAGCCCCACTACCAGACACCAGGAACCAGGGCAGGAGGGGGAGAGGCTGGAGCCTGGGCTGCTGCATTCTCACCACGGTCACAAAGAGTGACTGATTTTGAGTGAGTAATTTACCTGTGTTTCCACATTCATCAGCCCAAATGAAGAGTTCCCTCATCTGAACAGAATGGATTGCCCAAGTTAATCCCAGAGTCTGTCTGAGGGAAGTGAAGCATGGTAGAAAAGTAATACGGAAGGCTTGCTGCTGGGAAATACAGTGAGTCCAAACGGCAGAGAGATGAGAAAGGGGCAAAATAACAGTTCGGAAGAACAAGGTTCCTAAGTGCTAAAACCTGTATTAGCTCCAAACAAGTTCAAGCTATTTCATTACAGTCCTGACTGTACTCAGTAACACTTTTTTTCTTTTTCTTTCCTTTTTTTTCCTTTTGTTGTAACTGAGAGCAAAGGATTTCAGCAGTATTAACCCAGACTCATTTGATTTCTATCTCTCTCTTTCTTGACAAATAACAAATAACAACATTTGGCTTTTCACTGACTCCTTCCCTTGGGTCTTGAGTGCCGGCTCTTTGCCAGTCACTGTTGTAGGCACTGGACACACAGCAAGGATAAAACAAAGTTTCTGCTCCATGGAGCTTGCATTCTTCTAGAAAGCCTTTGAATGCTCTCCTTTTTTTTTTTTTTTTTTTTTTCTGCGGTACGTGGGCCTCTCACTGCTGTGGCCTCTCCCGCTGCGGAGCACAGGTTCCGGACGTGCAGGCCCAGCGGCCATGGCTCACGGGCCCAGCCGCCCTGCGGTATGTGGGATCTTCCCAGACCGGGGCACGAACCCGTGTCCCCTGCACCGGCTGGCAGACTCCCAACCACTGCGCCACCAGGGAAGCCCCTGAATGTTCTCCTTTTAAGTGATGCTGATAAACATGCCCAACAAGGCAGCACCTGAAAACCCTGCCCCTGCTCCAAGATTCTAAAGCTTCTCAGTACAAAGTCAGCTTCAAGAATGTTCTCTCATTTTATCCTGAGATAAATAGCTACCCCTTTGAGGTAGCTGCTACTGATCCCATCTCAGAGCAAGGACACAAAAACTCACGGTCAAGGGATTTCCTTGGAGTAAAGGATATAAAAGGCTGATGGGGACCACTGCTTCTCTGAGCTCTTGGACCTCACACATCCTTACTGTTCTTTTTCTTTTCTTTTCCATTATAGTTTATTACAAGATATTGAATGTAGTTCTCCATGGTATATAGTAGGACCTTGTTGTTTATCTATTTTATACATAATAATGTGTATCAGCTAATCTCAAACTCCTAATTTTTCCCTCCTCCCTTTCTCCTCTGGTAAGCATAAGTTTGTTTTCTTTGTCTGTGAGTCTGTTTCTGATTTGTAAATAAGGTCATTTGTGTCACATTTTAGACTCCAACATATAGGTGATATCATAAGATATTTCTTCCTCTGTCTGACTTACTTCATATAGTATGATAATCTCTAGGTTCATCCATGTTGCTGCAAACATCATTTCATTCTTTTTTATGGCTGAGTAATATTCTATTATATATATGTACCACATCTTCTTTATCCATTCATCTGTTGATTGACACTTAGGTTGCTTCCATGTCTTGGCAATTGTAAATAGTGCCTTTCTAAACATTAGGGTGCATGTATCTTTTCAAATCAGAATTTTCTCTGCATATATGCCCAGTAGTGGGATTGCTAGAATCGTTACTTTTCTAATTCTTGCTGCTCTTGGCTGTGAAATAAAGTCTGTGTGGGTCCCCCTGCACACTTCAAAAAGTTCCTTCTTGGGCTTCCCTGGTGGCGCAGTGGTTGAGAGTCCGCCTGCAGATGCAGGGGACACGGGTTCGTGCCCTGGTCCGGGAAGATCCCACATGCCGCAGAGCGGCTGGGCCCGTGAGCCATGGCCGCTAAGCCTGTGCGTCCGGAGCCTGTGCTCCACAACGGGAGAGGCCACAACAGTGAGAGGCCCACGTACAGGAAAAAAAAAAAAATCCCTTCTTAAATCCTGCCATATGTGACAATATGGGTGAACCTTGAGAACATTATGCTAAGTGAAATAAACCAGTCACAGAATGACAAATACTGCATGATTCCACTTATATGAGGTATCTATAGTAGTCAAACTCAGGATGAAATGGTGGTTGCTAAGGGTTAAGGGTAGGGGAGATGGGGAATTGCTGTTCAGAGGGTGTAAAGTCTTGGTCATGCAAGATGAATAAGTTCTAGAGAGCTGTTGTACAACATTGTTAACTTATAGTTAACAGTACTGTACTGTACACTTAAGATTTGTTAAGAAGGTAGATCTCCTGTTATCTGTTCTTAACACACATACACAGACACAGAAGAGTACCTTTTATTCTCTCGGGAGCTGGAAATGTGGGCAAGGTAATTAAGACCCAGAGTCCTGATGAGTGGGGAGAAGACGAAGGAGAGGAGGACCACTGTTTTTCCCCGCATATGATGTGGGGTGAGGTTACTTATTCAATCAATCTACAAGTATTTATTGAACACAGCCTCTGTGCCAGGTTCTCACAGAGGCAACAGCAGAGCAAAGAGACAAGATTCCTGGTTTCCTGGAGATTAGATTCTAGTGAGAGAGGCAACAATTAACAAGTAAACAAACATCCAAAAAGATGGTTTGGGACTAAGAGAAGGGCGCGGGAGGAAACAGGTGGTGTGGTAGGGCTGTAACTGGGGGCTGGCTTGTAGATATGGTGGCCTCTGTGAGCAGATGCATTTGAACTGAGACCTGAGGGGTGAGAATAAGTCAATGGTGCAAAGAACCGGGACCAAGGCATCCCAGGCAGAGGGAACAGCAAATGTGGAGTCTGGAGGTTGGCGAGGCCCATTGTATTCAAAGACTAGAAAGGAACCCAGTGTGGAAGGAGCATTGTGAACAAGGAGAGTGTTGCAGGATGGGGCTGGAGAAGTGGGCAGGAGTCAGGTTATTCCAGGACTGTATGCTACATCAGCACTCTGAGCTTTATTCTAAGAGCCTTAGGAAGCTTAAGGGAGGATTTTGAGCAGGGAATTTCAGGATAAAACATGAGCCCCATCTTTCTCTTAAAAAAAAAAAATCACTCCAGGGCTTCCCTGGTGGCGGAGTGGTTGAGAGTCCGCCTGCTGATGCAGGGGACATGGGTTCGTGCCCCGGTCTGGGAAGATCCCACATGCCGTGGAGCGGCTGGGCCCGTGAGCCATGGCCGCTGAGCCTGCGCGTCCGGAGCCTGTGCTCTGCAATGGGAGAGGCCACAACAGTGAGAGGCCCCCGTATTGAAAAAAAAAAAATCACTCCAGCTGATGAATGGAGAGTGAGCTATGAGGGGTAGGAAGAGGAGTAAAAAGAGTACTTTGGAAGCTATTGAAAGGGAGGGTGATCAGGCTTGATCTGGAAGTGGAATTGGGGAAGAAGGCAGGAGAAAAGACCTGAGATAAATTTTAGAGGTGGAACTGATTCAGACATGCCAGTGGATTGGATGCACAAGGTAAGGGAGAACAAGGATTCCTCAGATTTAAGTCTGAGCCATGGAGTAATTGAAGGTGACATTTTAATGCTGTGGAAAACTGGGGGAAGAACAGATCTGGGACCCATGGGAAGTGGAAATCAAGAGATGTTGATTGAACACCCACCTGGAGACAGTCGTCTATGTGTACCTGGGGCTGAGGCCAGTGGCTTTAACCGGAACGTGTGGAATGTCTGGGAGAGAAGATCAGTACAGAAGTGGTTGGGCATTGTTAGAAATCTACTTTTCCATGAGCAAGATAACTTATTTCAGGATGGGTGGAGTCAGAAATAGGTTTCTTATTTTCACAGATGATGTTTTCTTTTCTTGAACAGTCACCATCTCCCCTCACCTTAGGAAGCTGTTTTTCCCCAAAAGGCAGAGTTGTTAAGAAAGGCAAGACTTTGGAGCCAGGCCCTCTGTCATCCCTATATCTCCTCATTATCAGGCTGTCTCTGGGATCCAGGAGCTGCAAAAGACTTAGAGGCCACAAAGCAGAAGAAAGTGACATTAGCTGGAGACAAATGCCCTTGCTCTCCTCAGCTAATCCCTCCACTGCCATCACCAGCTGCTTGTGTGTAGGAAAGGCATTCGGTGAGCTGCAGGCATGCTATCCTTGAGATGCCTCTGGACATGTCACCATCAGGTTGAGAAACCTGATAGCCCAACCCAGGGGTCGGCAAACTATAGCCCATAGGCCCAATCCAGCCTGCACCTGTTTCTGTAAGTGAAGTTTTATTTGCTCACAGCCATATCCATTCATTCACACATTGTCTATGACTGATTCAAGCCACAACAGCAGAGCTGAATCATTGTGACAGACTATTTGGCCCTCAAAGCTGCAAATATTTATTATATGGCCCTTCACAGAGAAAATTCGCTGACTCCTGGCCCAACCGATTAGACTGGAAAGTATATTTGTTGAACTTGCTGGTCACTTCCCTCCACTGTTGCTTTGGCATCCCTGTCCTAGAACAGCTCCCTCGGCAAAGCTGCTTGTCCTTCCAGCAGACCCCAGTTTGGAGGAATGACCCTAAGAAACACCTCTGGACAAGGTACCCTAGGACCAGCCACACAGCCTCACGATCTCTGGACGATAACTTGGAAGATCCTCTAGGATCCAACACCACTTAACCATCTGTCATTTTAGTCCCGCCCATCCACCCCCAGAAGCAAGAGTGTGTCCAGTGCTCCGCCATGACCATGACTGAGACACGCTCTCATCTCAGCTCTCCCCGTGTGTCCTCCTGCTTCCATTCTTGCTACCCACTGTCTAATCTCTGGCTTGCGTTAAGGCAGAGGTTACCCCACTAAGGAGAGTTACCCCCTTGCTACCCACTTACCCCCACTGTGGAGAGTTGGGTTTGACTTTTAAGATGGCGTTTTCCTCTGAGTAGAGCTTTCTGGCTAGACTGAGTCAGAGGTTACTCACAAGTCTGTAGCTCATCCACCCCTTGGCCTAGGTGCTCTCCTGTGTGGTATCTGTGGGGTCCGGGTGAGAGTGGTTGGGTCAACCAGCACGGCAATTTTTGTAGAAGGACTCCAGAGTGATGGGCTAATGGGCATGCCTGTTTGGAGACTCCATCTACTCTTTATTTTGATGAATATTGACCTGGGCATTGTTTCCTTCAGGTGGGTTGGAACAATCCTCAGAGCTTCTCATATTCAGAAGTGGGGGTCCACAGGACCTGGCAAGACAGAATTCCCGCCCTATAAACTCAATATCTGTCACCAGCTAAATGGTTCGCTCCCCAGGAACCATGTTTCTCAGCAGGACCTGAGGTAGAGGTGACTGACCAGAGCAATATCTTTCATCCAATTTTCTTGGGAGCCTGTATCCATCCCTCTCATACTTTTCCTCAATAAGGACATTGCCGTCCACAGAATTTCTACACAAGTCAGCTTCTCCATGAAGCTCACAAGCTATTCAGAGAGATCTGTCCTCCCCACTGCTCAAAGTCTTCAGTGAGGCATGAAAAATTCAGTCATTTGGCTCATTCAGAATTTCCAGATGTCTGATGTTGGGCAAGAGATGTGTGCTTCTGACAGATGGCACTCTTTTACCTTCCACCCATGTGTTCGACATCATGCAGATGTAGGCATTTGAGAAAAAAGATCGATTTGTTTTATTAATGAAAAAGTGATGAAATAACACTGGAGAAAGTTTTGACAAGTCACACATAATCCTACTGTTCTAATACAACCAACATTTCTGCTTTTGCATATTTCCTTCCTGGTTTGGTTCATCTCAGATGCATATGGGTAAAATTGCAAACACAATGTTCCCACCATTTGGCAATCTGCTTCTTTCATTTATTATTTCATCATATATATTCTCCCTCTGTTTTCACATTATCTTTGAAATTATTGATCTTGATTTCATAATAGTCCTTTGGGGTGGATATACCATTTCTTTACTGTAATGATTAATGGTCTTTGGGTTAGCCTGCCTCATTCAAAACCTTGTTCTGTGACCTTGGGAAAGTTAGCAATTTAACTTCCCTGAGCCTCAGTTTCTACATCTATAAAGTGGAGTCAATACTAATACTGAGGGACATTATCAGGGTTAAAATGAGATAATATGTATGTATCAGTCAGTGTAGGTTGTATGCTGCATAACAAACAACCCCAAGTGTCAGTGGTTTAAAACACAAAGGTTTATTTCTTCTTCATGTTACATGCATATCATGGGTTAATTGGTGGTGGGAGGGGTTTTTGATGGTGTGGTTCTGCTCATTGCAGTTACTTAGGGACTCAGAATGACAAAGAAACCATGTGTCACCTGTTTACAACTCTCTTGACAGAATTATATGGCGCCACCCACCAACGAAGGGGACCAGAAGTATAATCTTACCTTGTTAGACAGGGAGAACTAGAAGCATTTGATAATTTCCACAACACATGACTGTGGAATTCTATGCTATTATGCTTATTTCCACAACATATAATTAAAATGGAACCATACATGTGAGGTTCTTAGCACCGTGTCCCAGGAACATAGGGAACACTCATTAAAGGGTAGACACTATCATTAATGTTATTATTATTATTGTGTTTTTCAACTTTTTTTCTGGCAATGATAGGTAGTGCTTTGATGAATATCCTTATGCAGAAGTTCTTTGCTTCTACTGAATAGGTACTTAAGAATTAATCATCCAAAGTAGTATTAAATGCCTAAGCTTTGGGATCAGGCAGAGGAAGATTCAAATTCTGGCTCTGAAACTTACCAAATGGGGAACCAATGCCAGAAGGTATGTGAAATCAGTGAGAACTAAATCACTGCTTTGGTTTCATTGCTAATCTGATTTACGTTTTTCACCCTTAGCATAATATCTTCCACTTGTGGGGGTTAAAAATTTCTAATTTATATTCTTAGGTACTAGACAGAGTTAATGAATTTTTTATGTTTTGTATAGTATGCCACACTCTCTACAGCTATAGTTTAATTTCCATCTCATGATGCTAATATATACGAACTACTCTGTGTATCTGACTGGTGGGTGATCTTGGTCTTGCTGAATTCTTATTGATTGAATGTACTTGAGGTCTGCCACCTGGTGATGTCATTCACAAGACGTGAGTTTAAAGAACTTCTTTGTGGAAACAAGAGTGTTACACACATTTTCTATGGCATGTGGTGTCAAGGTCTAGCCCCAGACACAGGGTCTAGCCTGAACCCCCAGGTTATGATTTGTGTAGAGTCTGCCTCATGGTGGGTGGATTTGCTTCTGACTTTGGACAAGCTACTTAACAAATATGTGCCTTCATTTATTCCTTGGTAAAACAGACACAGTAATATCTAGGCATCTAATAGGTGCAGTGAACTTGATTTCCCTTCTCTTGCACAGAGACAAAATATCTTTACCACTTTTGCTAAGCACATTTATATTGGAAAGAGGATGTTTGTGGATTTGGCTATTAAATATTTAGGTCAGTGGTTCACAGCTTTCAACATCTATCAGAATCACCTGGATGAACTTAAAAACACTGATGTCTGGGTCCCACCCTGAGGCATTCTGATTTAATAGGGCTGGAGTGTGGCCGGGCCATTGGGATTTTAAAATTCCCCAGGTGATTCTAATATTCAAAAAAGTTTGGGAACTGTTGACAGGACCAGTGGTTCTCAAACTTGAACATGCAGCAGAATTCCCTAGAGGGCTTATTAAAACCTAAATGCAGGGACCCACCTCCAGAATTTCTGATTCAGTGTTTTCGTAGATGTGAGGTAGAGCCTGGGAATTTGATTTCTAACAAGTTCCCAGGTGATGCTGATGCACTGGTCCAGGGTCCGCTCACTGACAGGCATTGATGGATGCTACCATTTGCTTTCTGTGCATTTCCCTCCTGTGAAGGGCTTTGAAAGGGGAAATTGGGACAGGCCTTTTGCAGGCAGGAAAAATGGACAGAATGTCCTCTCTGCACCTTTCCCAGACCCGAGGACTGTGGGACTCTTTCCTGAGGTGCTGTCACTACAGGCAGCCTGGTTCACCGCTTTTTTCTTTGAGGAGCTAGCAGCTGGCTGAAGTGCTCAGCAAGCCCGTGCCACCAGCTCTCCTGTGAACTGGAGACATCAATCTCCCCACTTCCATTACCTCCATTAGCACGGTTATTTGTGGCAATTCCTCTTCCTGGCTGCTCAGGTTATAAAATACTGACTGTGAAGTCACACTTGCTGTTTGAAGCTTCCAGGATGGAAAGGGGGGATAGGATGGTATCTGACCCAGGGGACCAGAGTGGCATGAGGCAGAGGGGGGGGGACATGATGTAGTAGCAGCCCCTGCTTCCTGGAGGTGGGGGAGGGGATGCTGAGGCATAAGAGGAGCCTGGCCAGAGTCATTCTGGGCCAAAATATTCCCAAATGAGCTAGCCTTAAGATACCTGGGCGATTTGAGGACAAAGCAGGATTTATTTCTCTATTATTATCCAGATAAAGGTAGTTATGAGGAGGTGGTGTGCATGCATGTTGGGGTGTGGGATGGGGGTAAAATGGGGGGAAATAGTGGAGAAAGGATAGGGGTAGAGATACAATATCTTTGCATATCATCTGAGTGACTGGTGTGTACATTCTGTAGCATGGCTAAAGGATAATTTAATCATCCTGAGTTTATAAAGAGAAAATGTTCAGTCCTACAGACCTTCTACTTTGGCAGACAAAAGCATCTCAGAATAAACAGTAACAAAAGCAATAGTAAAAGCTAACACTCACCCAGTACTGCCTCTGTGCCAGGCGCTATGCTGCACACCTTCCATATATTAACTCATTTCATCCTCACATCAACCCTAGGAAGTAGGGACTATTATGATTCCTGTTGTATAGATGAGGAAATGGAAGCACAAGGAGGTTAACTGACTTGCTCAAGGTCACACAGCTAATACGAACTTGGTCCCAGAGTCCATGTTCTTTGTCCTGGAGGGGCTACATGTGAGGGATCCCATCACCAGGTAGAGATGTACGTTGTGAATCCATTTGAAATCTGTGGTCAGGTTTTGTGGACTGAGAGCAGGGACCTGGCTCCTTTCTGGCCCAACCCTTATGAAATCAAGTGTGTAACCCGAATCTCACTCCTTTCCAGGGTTGTTTCTTTTCGTGAAGTTTCCTTGCACAAAGTGGTGCCTGGTATGGCTTAGGCAAGAGAGCAGATCTTTGGTGCAAGCAGGCAGAGTTCACCTCTTTGCCTTCTCTTTCCGTGTCCCATCTCTCCATCCTCTGGGTGCCCTCAGGATGCCCCAAGCCCCTATCATCATGCCTCCCCAGACATGCCTCCTGCACCTCTTCCCAAAGCAGCCTCTCCTTCCCATCTCCCAGGCACCTCATAACACCCTCAAATAAATCCAAGGGGTGTATCACTAGAAGGTGAAAACAGTAATTCATTTTCTTCCCAAATTCCAACCACCTCAAGCTCAAACCCACTCTGCCTTTTATCTCTCATGTTCCCTTTTTCATTCTTCCATCCTCTTGTCATTGCTCTTTTCTACTTGGAAGATACAGGAGAAAAAGAAAAATGGATAGTTGTTTAAGCCAAGGTCTGGTCCAGCTCTGACATTTATCAACCATGAAACTGATGACAAATCAGGCAGTGTTGTTAGTGGTTACAAGCAATGACTATGGCATTAGACAGACCTGGGTTCAAATTCTGGCTCTGCCGTTTTGGGACCTGGGGCGAGTGACTGAATCTCTCCTTATCTCTGGTCCCTGGTCTGTATGGTGGGGCCAATAACTCTGATCTTGTGGGTTATTTGGAGGAACAAATGACTACACACCGTGGAGTGCTGACAACAGTGACTGGCACAGAGAGTGAGCCTTCAATTCACGGTAATTATGAGATCTGTTAATATGATTACTCTCCTCCATGGCCTCAGTTTCCTCAGGGTTGGACTGCTTGATTTCCCAGGGCCGTCCCAGCTCCGACATCCTCTGACTCACCGGCATCCTTCTTGTTTTGGGTTTTTTATTAGATTTCTCCAACTGACTCATCTTTCTCCATATCTCTCCCTTATCGTCACCTTCCATGAAAACGAAACTTCCTTCTCTTTGTGCTCAGGCTACTGCCCCATCATCTCTGCCCAGGGGTGGGAGTAGGGGGTCGAAGAATCCAAGCCAGCCAGCCCCCTGTGTGCCACGACTGCTTTGAGTCAGATTCCTTTGGATTTATAAGGCACCGGAGGAGTAGGTAGACGATATGAATAACCATTACATCGGGGAGGGCTTTTTCTTCTCCCTCTGACTGATGACAGCTAAATTACTGCTAAATATAGGCCCTGAATTTGCATGAATCTGCAGCTTGCCACAGTCAGGCTGGGGGTTTTATTGACAGGCAAGGCACTGGAGGCAGGCAGGCACCTGCTCTGATACACCTCTTCCAGCGGATGCGAGGAGTCAGGCAAGGCACACCCTCCCTCACCTCCTCTCCAACGCACGCACTCTTCTCTCCAAGCCTCCAGGCCTATAGGTTCCCAGGCAAGAGCCTGGGCTTTGTGTTTGAATCCTAGATCTGCCCTCTAGCTGTGTGATCCTGAGCAAATGACTTAACCACTCTTCACCCCTCCCCCAGCCTCAGTTTCCTCACTGGCACAATGGGTTAATAATAGCATAGAAAGGCTAATCGTCATCTCACAGAAAGAGAAGTTTGAAACTAGGCTTTCTAAGTTTCTATCGCGCCACACCAACATGTTTGCTTTTTCATCCTTAGGTTATTGTTTCAAAATCCCAACATGACAGTTCCAGGTATCAAATCTTATCACAATCAAATTCAAAGCAGGAAAAAGGGGGCTACCTTCCTTGTCACCTCCCTTTTCATCAAGGAGCATGGTCTTGTATAGAAACTCCCAGGGGACTTGCATGTTGTAGCTCATGGCAACAACAACAATAATAATAACCACCACAACAATAGTAACATTTATGGAGAACTTAGGACATGACAGGCACCTTCTAAATACTTACATGGGTTAACTTACTTGAGAAAACAATCCCAAGAAATAGGTGCTATTTCTAAGATGCAGAGAGGTTTAAAAAACTTGCCCAAAGCTATTCAGCAGATAATTGTCAGAGGTTACATTTGAACCCAGGGAGTTTGTCTATAGGGCTCAGGCTCTGTAACTGGAGTTGAATGAAGGTCATGTCCATTTGTTCAACCTTCCACTCTGACTGGTGAAAGCTGAGATGCTGGAACTCGAGAAGAGACCTACCTTCCTGAACACGTTAGACTTGCTGAATACAGAGGCCAAAATTAGGGCTCTATAAACTAAGGAAGAAGGGGGAATGGCTTGGCTCTACCTCATATGGTTGTTACAGAGTTAAAAGGCAGAATGCCCCTGTCTTAGTCTGCTCAGGCTGCTGTAATAAAATACCATAGACTGGGTGGCTAAAAAAAAAAAGACATTTATTTCTCATGGTTCTGGAGGCTGGGAAGTCCAAGGTCAAAGTGCCAGCAAGGTAGGTTTCTTCTCTTGAGTGGTAGGCAGCTACCATCTTGCTGTGTGCTCACATGATCTCTTTTTTCATGTGCATGTGGAGAGACAGAAAGAGAGAGCACACTCTGATGTTTCTTCATATAAGGGCACTAATGCCATCATGAGGGCCCCACCCTCATGACCTCACCTAACCCTAATTACTTCTCCAAGGTCCCATCTCCAAATACTATCACATTGGAGTTTAGGGCTTCAACATATGAATTTGGGAGGGGACACTACTGAGTCTGTGGCAGTCCCTTAGTGATTTTCTCAAAGTAGGTGTCCGGTAAATGAGAGTTTCCCTCTCCTCCTCCAATCATTGATTCAATTCGTTATTTTGAGCACATGGTCTGAGACTAATGTTAAGACACTACAATCTAGTTGGGAAGAGAAGATAAGCAGTGAAGTCATGACTCACGATGGCATTAGTTTAAAGGCCAAATGCCCAGGCTTGTTCAAAGATGTACCAGATGGAGCAGCTGGTCCAGCCTCTCCTGTCGATCACTGTGGCCAATCCACTGAATGTCCAGATCTATCCTGGGCTGAGATGCAACAGAGCAGACCTCAGTTAACTCAGAGACAGATTTTTTTGGACATCCTGGCCTAGACCATTTAAGGATAGAAAATCTCAGCTGGCAGAATGAGTTTTGGAGAAAGATGCTTTTCTCTGGCTGGGGAAAACTGGACTAAATGTGGGTGAGGCTCAGGCTTAAAGCCTCTGACATCATCAGAAGATATTTCGGGAGGGATCACATTGAGGGGGACACAAAGTGAATGGGATCATGTCCAACCGGCCTGCCCCTCATGTCTCAGCTGGCAGGGCTGTGGGTGGGCTGATACTCAGGTGAGGATTAGGCAGAGCAATAGTGCTGTTGTGAAGTTTGGAAAAAACATTACTAAAGGAGGAACATTGGCATTAAGGGTCAGTAGCATGGAGGTGCCAGTTGCCAGGTGACAGAAGCCAGAGTGAGGGTGGAAATGCGGGGGTGCCAGGCACCTGGAGCTACTGCTGCCACCTGAGGAAGAAAGCCAGAGACCTGACCATCCAGAAGCAGAGTCCAGATCCTCACCAAGTAGGAGTGTGGTTGTTGTGGTTATTGAAACGCCAAAGTATGAAAGGCTGTGCAAATAGATGACCCTGGGGCATCTCTGGAGGAGCCCGGCCAGAACAAGTAACAAGGGGGCAGGATTGCCCAGTGCTACAGCTCCCAGACTGACCGGGTCTGAATCCCAGCTCTACCATGACTAACTTGTGATCTTGGCCAGTAACCCTTCACTTGTCTCATAAAGACAATGATGGTTGTCGAGGATTATGGGAGAGGTGTGTGCAAAGTGGCCAGAAGCATCTGGCACTTAGCAGAAGGGAGATTGTGGGCTCTGTCTTTCTGAAGTTGATGGAGGGGTGGATGGAGACAAGTTGTCTCCATCCTATGGACCTTTCTGCCAATGAGAACAGTCACCCCAGGCTTTCATGATGAAAAACTGGCGTTGGAACAATGTCACCCGGGGAAAAGCTCTTTGAACCCCTTCTTGATGGAAGATGAATCGATGGTCAGCTTCATCTCAGAGGCAGGCCCTCTAATCTCAACTTCTCATCTGGTTTTCTGCTGCCTCCAAGGCCTCTTCAGGGGAGGTTGCAGCCCCTTTGTTCTCCAGGACTGACCCTGAGAATGGCCCCAGCCCTCTTTTCCCCACATGACCTGGACTGATCCTGTGGCTTGGAACCTGGTGGCATTTCTGAGGGCTCTGGGCAGCATTCACCCATTCTAGTTCCCGCCCTCTGAAGCTGTGGCCAGCCCTGACCTCCCATAGAGCCCAACAGCAAGAGATTTTTTCCTGGAAACAACAGTGAGTTAGAAATAGTCGTGACTGCTCTTTGCAGAGCAAAACCAGAAATCCCTGTGGGAGACCGGTGTCACTGCCTGGCTCTTCTTTGAGAGTATTTCTTGGATTTTTCTATGCCCTTCATCTAATCCTTCAAAGCACTGGTAGAGCACTGAGGGTGCTCTGCTTTCTGCCTGGGTCTTCACCTTTCCCCTCTGCCAGAAGGAGCCTAGTTTGGTTTTACTCCTGGAATTCCAGGAAAGCCCTGGCTCTGAGTCTCCCTCTCCCCTAGTCCCTACGCTGCACTTCAGAAACATCTTTGCCTGCTCGTCCTGCCAGAAGCATTCATTCCTCTTGGATCTTGATCTGCTGGGGTAGGTCTGCTCATGCCCTCTTAGAGTTTGGATTTTGTCACCATGGTTGGCTTCCCTGGACACTAGTTCAGTCTGCAGTTGCTTTGCATCCTTGCTAGCCCTGTATCCTTGTCTGTGGATGTGTCTACCATCTTCCCAGCATGGCCAGCAGCCAGCCGGTCCCTGCTCAGCTGTGTGGGCTTGGGAGCTAAGAGATTGGAAGCACAGACTCTAGGACTCCATCTCTCATTCTCCTGTGGACTTCAATTTTGGATATAAAATATTGTGTGGGAGTGCATGTCCAAAGCTTTCTTTGAGCGGTACACGACTCACTAAAAAGTTACAATTCAGTGAATGAGAGTCCTTCTGAATACCCCTGATACCACAATATACCTTTGCGGTCAAAGGAAGGGCTGTGTCTTGTTCGCCTTTGCATCAATTGTTCCTAGCCCAGTGTCTGACACATAGCAGGTGCTCATTGGGTGAACAAATGGTCAATGAATGAATGGACTAAGATGTGGTACATCTTGAATCCATTGGGGAAGGAAGGAAATTCCTCTCCAAGGCCCCTGTGGATGAACATTCATCTCTTCAGAGACACTTTCAGCTATGGGGAGTTCCTTCTTTCCTAAGATAACTCATTCTACTGTTTTTCCTGCACAGAGCTGGGTTCTGTCCTTCTTTGACATTTCCTCTCGACTCACACTTTGGCCTGGGAGGCTGCCCAGGATTCATTCCACCTCTTGGGCCCTTTGAAGGACCATCACATCAGAGGTGCAGGCATCACCTTTTCAGCCTTTGTCAATGTTAATGATGTTTGCTGTACCCAGCGAGGCCCATCCAAAGATAATCAGAGGGGTAGTCTCCGCCCTCTGGAAGGTGTCAGCCTCAGAGGACAACTCATGACAAGTCGCCATCCCCAGATGGACCATAATTCTCTTGATACAACAGAAAGTGTCAGCACAAAAGAGAGCTTTAGAGCTCATTTCAACTGATCACCTTAATTTATGGACAAGAAAACTGATATCTCCAGAGAGGAAATGATGTTCTGTGGCTCACACATCTGGAACCAGAGCCCAGTTCCCCTGGCCCCCAGAGCCATGCTCCTCCTTCTGTGCTCTTCAGCCTCCTTCCTGCAACACATAGGGGTGACCAGAGTCTTGCACCTCCTGACCGGTTCCAAGTATATGCTCCTGATGGATTGCCGAATTTTCCTGGGTCTCCCAGGGTCTGGGCACATTCTTGCTTTGTGGAAGTGAAGAAGGTCCTGGGGGTCAATCCTTTGCCCTCTGTGGATGTACTCTGGGCTGCCAACTTCAGACACAGTTTAGGGTGGTGTTTAAGATATAGCCTCCAGAACAGAGTTTCTGGGGTTCTATCCTGGTTCTGTCCCTTCCTAACTGTGTGATCTTGGGTGAGTTATTTGACTTGGCTATGCCTCACCTTCATCATCTATAAAATGGGGTAAAGTAGTACCTAATTAATACGGCCATTTGACACTTAAATGAGGAAGAAGGGTTTGACACAGTGCTGGGTAAGTGTTATTAGCTCTTATGAGCGCTGATTCCTGTCCTGCTTTCCCTGCGCTCGCTGGAGCCAGCTCACGGATACCAAGGACTGACCTTACAGCGACCTCAGGAAAGTAACCTTCTGTGCCACAAAGAATGGTCCTGGGCATACCTGAAGTGGAGCTCTGTCTGTCTCCAAAGAAACCTGGTGTGCAATGTTGCTTCTAACAAACCCATTCGAAGAGGCTGCATTGCTGGGCAGTGGAGTACAGGGTTTAGAGTCAAAAATGGGCTCTGAACCCAGCTGCCTGGGTTCACGTTTCAGCCCTACCACTTTCTAGACATCAGACCCTGGGCAGGTTACTTTGGTTCTCTTTGACTCAGTTATTTTATCCGCAAAGGGGGATGATAATACCTGCCTCTGAGCGCTGTGTGAGAATTAAATATGATAACACATGTGAAGGACGATGTCTGCTGTTCAGTAGATCATTGTTAGTAGTGACATTCGCTAATATCTGTTGAGCACTCTGTGTGCCAGCATTGTTTTAAGGGCTCTGAGCTTAATTCATTTAATCTTCACAACAATTGTATGAAATAATACGAGTTTTATCCTATTTTGCCAGTGAAAAAAACTAAGTCACGGAGAAATAAAGCAACTTGCTTGTGAGTGAGATGTGCAACCAGGTGCTCTTGCTTTGGTGCTCATCCACTGAGTTACCCCTGGACACATAGAGGGTACCACACATGATAGCTGTGGCTGCAGAACTTCCCGATTGATGTTATAATTTGTGAAGTATCTCAAAAAGGTATGAGTCTTTCTGGAGCCATCTTTCTCCAAAAAGCCTGAGTCAGCATTGTGGATACACATGAGCATGGGGAAGGAGTGGGAGAGAAAATGACCCCTGGCAGAGAATGACTACTAAATTTGCCATGCACTAACCATTGACCATGTGCCTAGGTTGGCAGCCCAGGGGCAAACCAGCTGCTGATGCCATCTCCTAGGCTGCACCTGGCAAAATCTGCTATCGTGATTGGGAACGGTTTAATTACAACTGTGGCCTAAATTGTTGGAGGAAGGGGTGGGCTGTGCAGGGGCCAAGACAGAAGAAAGGGTCTTGGGTATTACGACATACCCTGGGCTCCCCAGCCTCTGACCCATAGGACACGCATGGGTTTCCCTGACCCACACTGGGACTAACTCGGCACATCTTGCGCTCCAATCTATCAGTATTCACAACCAATCTCAGATCTTCTGACCTCTCCTGAAATGAAGTCAATCCATCTTGCTAGCCCTCAGCTTTCTGGGAGCTTGGCCAAACAAGATCTATATCCTTGTTGCCAAACTCACTCTGAGCAGCCTAGAAAACTGTCAGACCACCTTGCATGCATCTAAGTGAGATCTGGTCAAGAAAGCAGGTCCTGTCCTTTGCTATTACTACCAATCCTATAAGACTTCCACCGTACCCAGCACACAGTCGGTATCAAGGTGTCACTGTGCCCAGCACATGGTTGGTGTTCAATAAATATGTTACTGCAGTTGCAATTAGAGCTACCCTGGGGAAGATGCTGAACAGGAGGCCAGATGGCAGGAAGAAACATAACCTGGTCTGAAACTGTGGGGGTTCATGATGAGGTAGTAGGGGTGGGGGCAGGGATCCCTCCCAGTCTGCCAGACACAATCATCACATCTCTAAGAGACAGTGCCCAAAACTCTCAGCACACTCAACCCCGAGGTCCATGCATGTAGTACTCAGCCCTCGGGGGCCCTGCTCAGGTCCCTAGCAGCAAGTGATCAGGACTGGAGTATTCTGAACTCCAGGAAAGCAGTGCTCTGTATACAAGACAAGCCATCAGCAGTCCAGGCAGAGAACTCAGGACCCCAGGAGGCAGCACTGAGCACTGTGGGCATCTGTTGGGGCTGATGACTCCAGGTGGGGTGTGGTACCTAGTTTACCTGAGGGAAGAGTCCAGCATTGCAGGAAGCAGTGCCTGGTACTCCAGACGCAGTCGTAAATACTCCAGGAGTCAGCGTTCATGCAGGAGGTACGACTCAGGACTCTAGGAGCTGTGCTTGGTATGCTGTTCAGACTGTACTCCACACGTCAGGGGCAATTGGTAATGAAGATATGTATCCTGGGAATGGGTTTCTGCCTCCAGGCTCTGAGTTAGGGGTCTGGCCACTGCACCCGCCCCATGCAGCCCCGCTCCATCCTTGCTCGGGGGCTGGTGATCAAGCAGATTTTGGATGATGAAGAGCTCTTTCCTTCTTTAGAGTCAGGGTGAGGTTGGCCTGCAGTGGAACAGAATGATCCATTTTACTGTATACTTTTTGTACGGGCAATTTTTCTTCTAGATCTATTCTATGCATATATAGATTGTTTTTTACATCGATGATGGAACATTCAGTACCATGCTCTAAAAACATTAATATATCTTGGATTCATCTGTATCAGCTGTCTCACCCTTTTTCATTACTGCCTGATTTTCCATTGCATGATGGCCTATAATCTGCCTAGTTCTCTACTGATCGATGTTTAAATTATTTCTGTCTTTTGCTATTACTACCAATCCTATAATCATGCATGTGTCAGCATACTTGAAAGATAAAGTCCTAAAAGATAGGTTGCTGAGTTAAAATGTATATTCCTTTGGGGAGAGCTACAAGATTCCCTTTGTGAGGAACAGTGGAAATATTCAAAGAAAACATGGAGGATGCTTTGGTACAGCTTACGCATGGTGGAGGAGTTGGTTCCACATTCACCCCGTTCTTTGATGCATAACAAGTACACATCAGGTAATGAACCTCAGAATTCACAAAGGGAGGATCATCTGGGTCAACAGCCTGTCTGTGCAATTCCTTTTAACAACAAATTCACACTCTTGTTCAAGTGTAATTCACACTTGCCTGCACTCAATCCCACTCTCATTTGCCGCGGGCTGCGCTCTTGGTTCTGAAGGAGGATGGCCACCTTGTAGCTTCTGCAGTGCTTTTGGTTTCTAAGCGTGTTCCTCCCTTAATGGGATTTGAGAAGAAAACCTTTGGCAGAGTTCTCCAAAGCCACTTCATACTGGTCAATGTGGTAAGCCATGGACAGTAGATTCAGGGGGCACAGAGCTCCAGGTTGGTCTGGGGTTGAGGGAGGTCTCCCAGTGCTTCTGGTGGTTCAGGGGGATGTGAGGTCCTGGCAGGCAGCTGAGGAGAGGTGGCCTTGGGGACCCTGAGGAACTGGTCAAGGTTCAGCCCAACCACTGCTGAATCAGGAATCTGCATCCAGTGAGCGTCTGACCCACTCTCTTCATTTTGATAGATATCACCAAATTCCCCAGCAAAAGCCTGCACTAATTTAGTTTCTACCAACAGGCATGAGAGTACCTGTTTCCCCACCCCCTGCTACCACTGTGTCTTATCAGATTTCTGAATCTTGCCCATCTGAAAGATGAAACATAATTTATCATTTAAATTTGCATTTCTTTCATTATGAAAAATGCTATAAACATATTTAAAACATATTATTAGCCACCTGCAAGCCTTTTTTCTCTGAGTTGCCTGTTTCTGGTTTTTGTTTTGGTTTGGGTTTGCCCATTTTTTTGCTGGTGGGTTATTTGTCATTTTCTTAATGATCTACAAGAGCTTTTGATATGTTAAGTCAGTCGGCCTTTGTGTGCCATATGAGTTGCAGGTATTTTTCCCAGTTTGTTCGCTGACGTTTGAGTTAACTTACAGTATTTTTTGAAGTTCTGAAAGTTTTATTTTTCTATTCAAATGAATCCATTCTTTACTTTTTCTGTTCAGAGTTTGTGTCTTACTGAGAAAGGCTGTCTCCACTCCATAGTCATAAAAAGTCTTCCACATTCCTTTCTAGTATTTTTATGAGTTTATTTTTTTATGTAGAAATCCTTGCTCCATCTGGAATTTTTTGGATGTGATAAGTGAAGACAAGATCCAATTTTACTTTTTTCCCAGATGGCAAGCTGGTTTTCTCAACACCCCTTGTTGAATAATCCCTTTTGCCTAACTGATTTGAAATACCATATTCATTATATACAAAATGCTTGTGTCTTCTTGGATTTTTATCTGGATTTTATTTTCCTTTACTTGACTGCCTTGTCTTACTCCCAAATGCTTTTAAGTATTATCGATTTTTATTATTTTTTTAATATCTGGTAAGTTTTGTCATTTTCATTTATTCTTTTTTTTAATTTCAGAATTTTTCTGCCTAGCATCACATGTTTATTTCTCCATGTAGAATTTATTTCTTTTATTTCCTTTTATTTTTTTAACATCTTTATTGGAGTATAATTGCTTTACAATAGTGTGTTAGTTTCTGCTGTATAACAAAGTGAATCAGCTATACGCATACATATATCCCCATATCCCCTCCCTCTTGCATCTCCCTCCCACCCTCCCTATCCTACCCCTCTGGTGGTCACAAAGCTTGGAGCTGACCTCCCTGTGCTATGCAGCTGCTTCCCACTAGCTACGTATTTTACATTTGGTAGTGTATATATGTCAATGCCACTCTCTCACTTAGTCCCAGCTTACCCTTCCCCCTCCCTGTGTCCTCAAGTCCATTCTCAACGTCTGTGTCTTTATTCCTGTCCTGCCCCTAGGTTCTGCAGAACCTTTTTTTTTTTTTTTTTTAGAATCCATATATATGTGTTAGCGTATGGTATTTGTTTTTTTCTTTTTTTAATTTTTAAATTTTATTTTATTTATTTTTTTTATAGAGCATGTTCTTATTAGTCATCAATTTTATACACATCAGTGTATACAGGTCAATCCCAATTGCCCAATTCATCACACCACCATCCCCACCCCCCCACGGCTTTCCCCCCTTGGTGTCCATACATTTGTTCTCTACATCTGTGTCTCAACTTCTGCCCTGCAAACCGGTTCATCTGTACCATTTTTCTAGGTTCCACATACATGCGTTAATATACGATATTTGTTTTTCTCTTTCTGACTTACTTCACTCTGTATGACAGACTCTAGGTCCAACCACCTCACTACAAATAACTCAATTTCGTTTCTTCTTATGGCTGAGTAATATTCCATTACATATATGTGCCACATCTTCTTTATCCATTCATCTGTGGATGGACACTTAGGTTGCTTCCATGTCCTGGTTATTGTAAATAGTGCTGCAATGAACATTTTGGTACATGACAATTTTTGAATTATGGTTTTCTCAGGGTATATGCCCAGTAGTGAGATTGCTGGGTCATATGGTAGTTCTATTTGTAGTTTTTTAAGGAACCTCCATACTGTTCTCCATAGTGGTTGTATCAATTTACATTCCCACCAACAGAGCAAGAGGGTTCCCTTTTCTCTGCACCCTCTCCAGCATTTGTCGTTTGTAGATTTTTTGATGATGGCCATTCTGACTGGCGTGAGATGATACCTCACTGTAGTTTTGATTTGCATTTCTCTAATGATTAGTGATGTTGAGCATCCTTTCATGTGTTTGTTGGCAGTCTGTATAGCTTCTTTAGAGAAATGTCTATTTAGGTCTTCTGCCCATTTTTGGATTGGGTTTTTTGTTTTTTTCATATTGAGCTGCATGAACTGTTTGTATATTTTGGAGATTAATCCTTTGTCAGCTGCTTCATTTGCAAATAATTTCTCCCATTCTTAGGGTTGTCTTTGCATCTTGTTTATGGTTTCCTTTGCTGTGCGAAAGCTTTTAAGTTTTCACTAGGTCCCATTTGTTTATTTTTGTTTTTATTTCCATTTCTCTAGGAGGTGGGTCAAAAAGGATCTTGCTGTGATTTATGTCAGAGTGTTCTTCCTATGTTTTCCTCTAAGAGTTTTATAGTGTCTGGCCTTACGTTTAGGTCTTTAGTCCATTTTGAGTTTATTTTTGTGTATGGTGTTAGGGAGTGTTCTAATTTCATTCTTTTACATGTAGCTGTCCAGTTTTCCCAGCACCACTTATTGAAGAGGCTGTCTTTTCTCCATTGTATCTTCTTGCCTCCTTTATCAAAGATAAGACCATTTGTGTGTGGGTTTATCTCTGGTCTCTCCATCCTGTTCCATTGATCTATATTTCTATTTTTGTGCCAACACCACACTGTCTTGATTACTGTAGCTTTGTAGTATAGTCTGAAGTCCAGAATCCTGATTCCTCCAGCTCTGTTTTTCTTTCTCAAGATTGCTTTCGCTATTTGGGGTCTTTTGTTTCCATACAAATTGTGAAATTTTTTGTTCTAGTTCTATGAAAAATGCCATTGGTAGTTTGATGTGGATTGCATTAAATCTGTAGATTGCTTTGGGAAGTCATTTTCAGAATGTTGATTCTTCCAATCCAAGAACATGGTATATATCTCCACCTGTTTGTATCATCTTTAATTTCTTTCGTCAGTGTCTTATAGTTTTCTTCATACAGATCTTTTGTCTCTCTAGGTAGGTTTATTCCTAGGTATTTTATTCTTTTAGCTGCAATGGTAAATGGGAGTGTTTCCTTAATTTCCCTTTCAGATTTTTCATCATTAGTGTATAGGAATGCCAGAGATTTCTGTGCATTAATTTTGTATCCTGCTACTTTACCAAATTCATTGATTAGCTCTAGTAGTTTTCTGGTAGCATCTTTAGGATTCTCTATGTATAGTATCATGTCATCTGCAAATGGTGACAATTTTTTTTTCTAAAATTATTCCAAAGCTTTGCATGTGTGGTTTTGTTTGTTTGTTTTTTGCAACAGTGACAGTTTTACTTCTTTTCCAATTTGGATTCCTTTTATTTCTTTTCCTTCTCTGATCGCTGTGGCTAAAACTTCCAAAACTATGTTGAATAACAGCGGTGAGAGTGGACAACCTTGTCTTGTTCCTGACCTTAGTGGAAATGGTTTCAGTTTTTCACCATTGAGGATGTTGACTTTGAGTTTGGCATATATATGGCCTTTATTATGTTGTTCCCTCTATGCATACTTTCAGGAGGGTTTTTTATCATAAATGGTGTTGAATTTTGTCAAAAATTTTTCCTGCATCTATTGAGATGATCATATGGTTTTTCTCCTTCAATTTGTTAATATGGTTTATCACATTGATTGATTTGCATATATTGAAGAAACCTTGCATTCCTGGGATAAATCTCACTGGATCATGGTGTATGATCCTTTTAATGTGCTGTTGGATCCTGTTTGCTAGTATTTTGTTTAGGATCTTTGTATCTCTATTCATCAGTGATATTGGCCTGTAGTTTTCTTTTCTTGTGACATCTCTGTCTGGTTTTGTTATAGGGTGATGGTGGCAGTGTAGAATGAGTTTGGGAGTGTTCCTCCCTCTGCTATATTTTGGAAGAGTTTGAGAAGGATGGGTGTTAGCTCTTCTCTAAATGTTTGATAGAATTCGCCTGTGAAGCCATCTGGTCCTGGATTTGGTTTGTTGGAAGGTTTTTAATCACAGTTTCAATTTCAGTACTTGTGATTTTTCTGTTTATATTTTCTATTTCTTCCTGGTGCAGCGTCAGAAGGTTGTGCTCTTCTAAGAATTTGTCCATTTCTTCCAGGTTGTCCATTTTATTGGCATATTGTTGCTTATAGTAATCTCTCATGATCCTTTGTATTTCTGCAGTGTTAGTTGTTACTTCTCCTTATCCATTTAAAATTCTGTTTATTTGAGTCTCTTCCCTTTTTTTCTTGATGAGTCTGGCTAATGGTTTATCAATTTTGTTTATCTTCTCATAGAACCAGCTTTTAGTTTTATTGATGTTTGCTATTGTGTCCTTCATTTATTTTTCATTTATTTCTGATCTGATTTTTATGATTTATTTCCTTCTGCTAACTTTGGGGGTTTGTTTGTTCTTGTTTCTCTCATTTCTTTAAGTGTAAGGTTAGGTTGGTTATTTGAGATTTTTCTTGTTTTTTGAGGTAGGATTGTATTGCTATAAACTTCCCTCTTAGAACTGTTTTTGCTGCATCCCATAGTTTTTGGGTCCTTGTGTTTTCATTGTCAGCTTTTTAAAGGTATTTTTTTATTTCCTCTTTGATCTCTTCAGTGATCTCTTCGTTATTTAGTAGCATATTGTTTAGCCTCCATGTGTTTGTATCTTTTACAGATTTTTTCCTGTAATTGATATCTAGTCTCATAGCGTTGTGGTCAGAAAAGATACTTGATACAATTTCAATTTTCTTAAGTTTACCAAGCCTTGATTTGTCACCCAAGATATGATCTATCCTGGAGAATATTCCATGAGCACTTGAGAAGAAAGTATATTCTGTTGTTTTTGGATGGAACGTCCTATAAATATCAATTAAGTCCCTCTTGTTTAATGAGTCATTTAAAGCTTGAGTTTCCTTATTTATTTTCATTTTGGATGATCTGTCCATTGGTGAAAGTGGGGTGTTAAAGTCCCCTACTATGAATGTGTTACTGTCGATTTCCCCTTTTATGGCTGTTAGCATTTACCTTATGTATTGAGGTGCTCCTATGTTGGGTGCATAAATATTTACCATTGTTATATCTTCTTCTTGGATTGATCCCTTGATCGTTATGTAGTGTCCTTCTTTATGTCCTGTAATAGTCTTTATTTTAAAGTCTATTTTGTCTGTTATGAGAATTCCTACTCCAGCTTTCTTTTGATTTCCATTTGCATGGAATATCTTTTTCCATCCCCTCACTTTCAGTCTGTATGTGTCCCTAGGTCTGAAGTGGGTCTCTTGTAGACAGCATATATATGGGTCTTGGTTTTGTATCCATTCAGCCAGTCTATGTCTTTCGGTGGGAGCATAATCCATTTACATTTAAAGTAATTATCTATATGTATGTTCCTATTACCCTTTTCTTAATTGTTTTAGGTTTGTTATTGTAGGTCTTTTCCTTCTCTTGTGTGTCCTGCCTAGACAAGTTCCTTCAGCATTTGTTTTAATGCTGGTTTGGTGGTCCTGAATTCTCGTAGCTTTTGCTTGTCTGTAAAGGTTTTAATTTCTCTATTGAATCTGAATGAGATTCTTGCTGGGTAGAGTAATCTTCATTGTAGGTTTTTCCCTTTCATCACTTTAAATATGTCCTGCCAGTCCCTTCTGGCTTGCAGAGTTTCTGCTGAAAGATCAGCTGTTAAGCTTATGGAGATTCCCTTTTATGTTATTTGTTGCTTTTCCCTTGCTGCTTTCAATATTTTTTCTTTTATTTAATTTTGATAGTTTGATTAATATGTGTCCGGGTGTGTTTCTCCTTGGATTTATCCTGTATGGGATTCTCTGTGCTTCCTGGACTTGATTGACTATTTCTTTTCCCATATTAGGGAAGTTTTTGAATTCCCTAATTCCCTTTAATTTGAACATTGGTGTGTTTAATGTTATCCCAGAGGTGTCTGAGACTGTCCTCATTTCTTTTCATTCTTTTTTTTTTTCTTTATCTGCTCGTGGTAGTTATTTCCACTATTTTATCTTCCAGGTCACTTATCTGTTCTTCTGCCTCAGTTATTCTGCTATTGCTTCCTTCTAGAGAATTTTCAATTTCATTTATGGTGTTGTTCATCATTGTTTGTTTGCTCTTTAGTTCTTCTAGGTCCTTGTTAAACGTTTCTTGTATTTTCTCCATTCTATTTCCAAGATTTTGGATCATCTTTACTATCATTACTCTGAATTCCTTTTCAGGTAGACTGCCTATTTCCTGTTCATTTGTTTGATATGGTGGGTTTTTACCTTGCTCCTTCATCTGCTGCATATTTCTCTGTCTTCTCATTTTGCTTAATTTACTGTGTTTGGGGTCTCCTTTTTGCAGGCTGCAAGTTCATAGTTCCCGTTGTTTTTGGTGTCTGCCCCCAGTGGGTAAGGTTGGTTCAGTGGGTTGTGTAGGCTTCCTGGTGGAGGAGACTGGTGCCTGTGTACTGGTGGATGAGCCTGGATCTTTTCTTTCTGGTGGGCAGGAGTGCGTCCTGTGGTGTGTTTTGGGGTTTCTGTGAACTTAGTATGATTTTAGGCAGCCTCTCTGCTAATGGATGGGGTTGTGTTCCTTTCTTGCTAGTTGTTTGGCATGGGGTGTCCAGCACTGGCACTTGCTGGTCATTGAGTGGAGCTGAGTCTTAACGTTGAGACAGAGATCTCTGGGAGAGCTCTTGCCAATTGATATTACGTGGGGCTGGGAGGTCTCTGGTGGTTCACTGTCCTGAACGTGGCTCTCCCACCTCTGAGGCTCAGGCCTGACACCTGGCCGGAGCACCAAGACCCTGTCAGCCACATGGCCATGGATATTCTGGGTGTTGATCTGTCACGAGCCTCAGGTTTCCTTCTGATAAATTAAATATTGTGGTTTTAAAAATCTACATTTCTGCAATTATGTTTCTTCTTAAAGCATCATTAACAGTAATGACTTTTCCACTTAATTGTTTGAAGAACTTTCAATAAAGTATCTTATTTAATGTTATTTTCCCAGGAAATCTCATTCATTCTGCCTACTGCTCTCATCATACAGTTCTTAGAATTTTCTACTCTTGCTGCTCTATAGAAAGAAAGAGAGAAATTTCTGAGATTCTGAGTCATCAAATCCCAACCGGCTTGTCCAGCTTCCCTGGGTTCCTGCCTGGGAGCCTGCTGTCAGTGCCCACCCACGATGGTGTGAACCTCAGTGAGGCTCAGTGGGCTTGGAGACTCAGCTCTGCCTCAGGGCCTCGGAAGGAGTTGGAGCAACTTCCACGTGGCTCCAGTGCAGCATCTTGATGACTGGGAATGGTGTCCCCAGCTGATTGGCCCCACGTCCTGCAGTAAGCCCTGTGGAGGTACTGGAGGAGGCTTAGAGCAGAGGGCTGGTGTGGCCTGCTCATGGCTGGTCTGCGCCCTCTCCATGTAGACTTTAAATCAGTTCATCTGCTCCTCCTCACTCTTCAAATCCCGTAGGTATGTTCATTGGGTTTACGTTGGCTCATGATTTTCTCCTTTTCCCAAGGAGAGAGCAGACTCCTTTGGCCCAGGAGGAGGGGGAGGTCTGTAGTCAAGCTGGCCTCAGGGGAAACCAATGTTGTCAGCCCAACTTGTTGGCAGAGACCCCCACCTTTCCCCAAATCTGATGTTCTCAGGTGCTATAGGGGGAAGGGTTTAATGGTTAAATAAGTTTTTGACCAGGGGATAAGAGGGTGGGTGAGGGATAAATTGGGAGATTGGGATTGACATATACACACTACTATATATAAAAGATAATAATAAGAACCTGCTGTATAGCACAGGGAACTCTACTCAATACTCTGTATTGGTGTATATGGGAAAAGAATCTAAAAAAAAAAAGAGTGGATATATGTATACATATAACTGATTCACTTTGCTGTACACCTGAACCTAACACAAAATTGTAAATCAACTATACTCCAATAAAAATTTTTAAAACCTATTAAAAAACAGTTAAATAAGTTTGGACAACCTTGGATTAAATAAAGTTAAATAATTTTTTCTTGATCATCCATTCAGCAGATATTAATGTGTACCTCCCACGTACCAAATGCTAGGCCCAGAGCCAGGAATGCTGTGGAGAAGAAGTTGGACACATCCTGCCTTTCGTGGAGCTATGGTCTAATTGGGGAGAAAGACATTAAACAAAAGACAAACTTCAATGTTCATTGCAGCACTGTTTACAATAGCCAAGACATGGAAGCATTGTAAATGTCCATCGACAGATGAATGGATAGAGAAGATGTGGTACATATATACAATGGAATATTACTCAGCCATAGAAAATAATGAAATAATGCCCTTTGCAGCAATGTGGATGGGCCTAGAGGTTATCATACTAAGCAAAGTAAGTCAGAAAGAGAAAGGCAAATATCATATGATATCGCTTATATGTGGAATCTTAAACAATGATACAAATGAAAGTATTTCAAAACAGAAACAGATTTACAGACTTAGAAAACAAACTTATGGTTACCAAAGGGGAAATGTTGGGGTGGGGAAGGGATAAATTAGGAGTCTGGGATTAACAGATGCACATTACTGTATGTAAAGTAGATAATCAACAAGGACCTACTGTATAGCACAGGGAACTCTACTCAATAATCTGTAATAATGTATATGGGAATAGAATCTGAAAGAGAATAGATATATGTATAACTGAATCACTTTTCCATACACCTGAAACTACCACAATATTGTAAATCAACTGTATTCCAATATAAAATAAAAATTAAAAAATAACTCCAAATACACATTTTCTCAGGCTGTGATTGTAAGTGCAAAGGAAGGAAGCCCAGGGAAGGTGCTATGAGAAGAAACTGCTGGGCTGAGAGCATGAGGACAGGTCTTGCTGAGGAAGTGAAGGTTAAGCAGGTTTCGTGGAGTTTCACCACACACGCTAGCAGAGAGGACCTCCAAAGCAGGGCATTTCCCAGCTTTTTGACTATGGAATTCTATTCAGCTGGCCTTTCTGGGTGCATCTCGGCAGGTGCTCTTTGGAAAATGCTAAACTTTTGCTCCACCCTGAGGTCTATAACCCAGACCTGTCTCATCTGAGCCAGGTGTCCTTAGAGAAGTGGCTCACCCTCTCTGAGCCTCGTTTTTCTCATCTGTAAAACGGTCTAATAGGGCCACTGTACAAATTACTACAGACTCAATGGCCGAAAACAGCAAAAATGTATTCTCTCATAGTTTGGTGGGGCTGGAGCATGAAATCAAGGTGTCGGCATAGCTGCGCTCCCTCTGAAGGTTCTAGGGAAGGATCCTTCACTGCCTCTTCCAGCTTCCGGTGCCTCCAGGAATTCCTTGGCTTGTGGCAACATCACTCCAACCTCTGCCTTCATCATCATGTGGCCTTCTCCACTAAGTCAGTGTCTCCTCCCCTGTCTCTTATAAGGACACTTGGCATTGGCTTTAGGGCCCATCTGAGAATCCAGCGTGATCTCATCTCAAGATCCTCAACTCAATTACACCTGCAAAGAATCTTTTTCCAAAGAAGATCACAATGTCAGGTTCCAGGACATATCTGGTTGGGGGCCACAGTTTAACTCACCACAGATGGGAATCCGAGAACTCGTTTTAGAGAATTGTTGTCGAGGTTTGACAAGGCAACATATGTGAAGTTGCCTGCCTCAGAGTGGTGTGGATGCTAAATGTTTGTCTGCTCCCTGCTTCTCCCTCTCCAGGTGTCTCTGTTCTCGAGAGGGTTGAGCATGACTGATTCACAATGAAGCAGAAGGGACCAACGGGTTTCTTCTCCCATCTCACCTCCACTGGAGGGAATTTCCTTTTTAGTGAAGAGTCAGGGAAGGGGAATTACTCCTCCTCTTTCTCTCAGAGCTTCCTTTTCTGAATTCGGAGCCCCTGCAGGAGACATTTATTATCTTTCCTCGCAGGAGGTCCTTGCCAGCTGCTCCTCTACAGTCCTGGTCATCTCCAATCTGGATCTATCCTTATCAAGACACCTCTCCTTATCACGACATCTCTCCTTATCAAGTCATCAGTGAAGATGTTTCTGGGACCCAGGGTGGGAGAGCCGACAGACCCTGCCTGAGCCATTTCCCACTTCTCTGACAGCTCCCAGGAGACTCCCATCTTCAAAGAGTAACTCAAGGCTTTTCCTCATCGTCTCCTGGGTCTTCACTGCAAAACAAAGACAACCTCTCTGACCTCTTCCCTTTTCTGACTTGCCGTGTTGAGGTGTGCTTGTCAAGCTGATGTTGAGGGGCATGAGGAAGATACCATTCAGGGGGAAAGAAACAAACGTGCCAGGAAGCAGCTTAAAGGCTTCCCTGACTCTGGGATGTGTTAATGGCCTTGCCTGGCATTCCCGTTCTTCCATAGACACTGACCTCTCCAAGCTGCCTGCCTCCACAGAGGCAGCCCCTATGTTACTGGGTCCCTCTGTCCCGGGCTCTTCTGCACCTCCGTCTCTCGGCTCCATGCCCATCCTCCCATACTCCCCTCGTAATGACAAATCGATGGTAATTGCTTCAGTGCAACTGTTCAATCCTCAGACTGTTGGGAGAGAACTTAATGTCCAAAGAAGTCCCCAGGGAGCCACATGCTCCTTGAATTATGTAAAGGTGAGCAGAAAAGGGTGAATTTATATGCAGAAATCCTTTCTGGCATTAAAGTTTCATGGGGAAAACTGAACCCTTGGACTCATATTTCTGGTCAAAGCTTATTTTCCTTCATTCAGTACACATTTGTTGGACTCTTATTATGTACAAGGCCACAGTCTGGGTGGTATAGGAGAAAAGGAGATTAATTAATCAGTTTCAGATCTTTCCTGGAGGCTCCCTCACTGCCACATGCGTATACCTGCCAACAAGTTAGGGTATCATACCATCCATCTGTATATCCATGCACCCATCCATCCATCCATCCACCCTTCCATCTATTTACTCACCCAGCAAGTATTTATTAAGTGCCTGCTATGAGCCAGGTTCTGTGACAGGCACTGGAAGTACTGAGCTAGGTGCAAGGTAAGGCATCTGTTAAAAGGCAGAAGTGATGAAGGTTTTAGGGATGGTCCTGTAAAAGAGATGCTGTTTAAGCTGGATTTTGAAGGGCAAGTACAATTTGGGCAGAATGCTTATGTCCATGCCTGTAAGATATGAGCAAGGTCGAGCCTCCCAGCTCATTTCCTTTCTTCCCCAGAATTTATGTGCATTCTCAAGGTTTATATTCATTCCCAAGGTCAATTCCAGCTCTCTCACAAAGCTCAGCCCCACAGGCTTTTCCTACCTGGGGGCTCTACTTTCCCTCTGCTTCACATTGACCTACCCCAACATGACATCAACCTCTTGCTCTTGATTTCCACAAGAGTCACCAACACAAAGCATCTGTGTGAAGATAGCAGTGGGTCTCTCAGAACTTTCTGGCTTGTTCCATCTCCAGCCCAACTTGCAAATCCAAAGAGAGGTAGACAGTGCAATCACTCTCTCATCTCCATGTGGATCTCAGCAAGAAGAGAGCTGAGATTCATCTTCCCATTGACAGCAATGTAAGCCCCACAAGGGTGGGGAGTTTGCCTATTGTGCTCACTGCTAATATTCCCAGGACCTAGATTGAAGCCTAGAACAGTGCCTGGCACATGGTAGGGACTCAAAATATATATGTTGAGTTTGTTGAATGAATTATTCTGTTCCCCAACTCCCTTAAAATACTTGAATGGGAAACAAAAGAGTGGGGATACCACTGTAACAGCAGCAATGGTCATGACACAAAGCTCTCCAGCATTATCCTGTCACATTTGGAATAAAACCCAAAGGTCTCCAGGTGGTCTAGATGCTCCCTTTGACACATGCCGCTCCAGCCACACTGGTTTTCTTGCATCTCCCTTGACCACACCGAGCACACTGCTGCTCCAGGACCTGTTGCAGAGGTCGTTTCTCTACCCAAATTGCACTTCTCCATCACCCCACAAGGCTCACTCCTGCACCTCCTTCAGGTCTCTGCTCAAATATCACCTCCTGCCTTAGTTTCCTCATTACACGCATTACTGCCTGCCATTATCTTATACATTATTTATGGATTGCCTCTTCCCTTTGAGAATGGTAGCTCCATAAGAGCTTTATTTTGCTCACTACTGTATTCTCAGTGTTTGGGACCATGCCTAGCAAACAGCAAACACCACATAAATACTTGCTGTTGAGTGAACGAATGGTTATGAGTGAACATGGCCTCTCCACAAACCTAGGGATGGGGGTGGGAATCAGTAGTGGCCTGGAAGAGGAGTCACAGAGGTCATTACCTGAATGAAAAGGAAAAGTGTAGAGGAGAAGCTTGGCAACTAGATCGAACCCTGAAAAGGCAGATCGATTAGACTAAGAGCAGTTGTCCAAGATGGTGGAAAGGTCAAGACCTCCACTGGCCCATGTGGTGCCCTTGTGTAAATGAGAGAAATAATGCCCCTTAGTTTAGGTGGATGTAGCTTTGTGCAGGGGGCTCTGCATGGTGAATGCAGTATGGGCTGGATTTCAGTTGACACCCACCACCATGTGTCAGTGCCTCTGTGCAGGGTGCATCTTGTTTCACCCTACCTGATGGTTTCAGGAAGTTGGTCAGTTGAGGTCTTGTTAGGGACAAATGTGAGTGTCCACCATGGCATTTCTCTGTTGCTGAGTTTGGAAAGAAAAAGCAACAACCACCCTGAATTTGAGCTTGGTGAAGACCTGCCCAAAGTCACACAGCTGCTAGAGGGCAGAACTGAGATCTGGGAGCCTTCCAATCAGACGACTCGGTGTATCGACTTGCGTCATCCTCTTACTATTCAAAGCTCAGCCCAAGGACCAGCTGTATTGGCATCACCTGTGAGTTTTAAAGAAATGCAGAATTTCAGGCTCTGCCCCAGACCTACAGATTCAGAATCTGCATTTTTGCAAGTTCCTCAGGTGATTTTTGTAGGCACTGAAATTTGGGGAATACTGTACTGCTCCCAGATTTCAGGCTGCTATCTTTATTATTTTTCTACTTAACTTGAGGCTGGATCACCTTACTTCATCCATCTGGCCTGTCACCAGATGTTATTCACAGGGCCAGCCAGCTTGGAGTTCTAGAAAGAGCCCTGGGCATTTAGTTGTGTTTCAATGGCTGTGTGATGTTGGACAGATCTTTCACTCCTAAGAGCTTCCTAATCTGAAAAACAGTGGGAACAATGACCCAGCACTTTTATGGGACTCAAATGACATGATGGATGTGAGAGTGCCCTTGTCAATCCTAAAATTCTGTCCAAACACACAGCATTACTGCTCCCACATAATGTAATATGAAGGCCTCTGACAGAGACCACTCATCTCTAGAATGCTGTTTCAACAAATTAGAAGGAGGGAGAAAATGAATGGTCTGGGGTCAGTAGACTCTAATTAGCAGACTGGAATAGACATAGGAGTCCATAGATTCATTTAGCTTACAGGGGTGACTAACTGACCCCTGGGAGCTTCACACAAGGCTTTGATCATGGGATTAGCGCTACTCTGGGGAAATTCTGAAGGTTGGTAAAAATTAGGTGGGACATTTTCCAGAGAGGGAGATTTTTAGGGTTGCCACGTGTGGTGAGTTAGTGGGAGGGGAGAAAGACTCCTGCAGATAAGCTGCCTGCTCCCCAGTATGACCAGGGATGCCTTATCACTTCCATGCCTGACCACTGCCTGGCTATCACACTTTTCATGTTGTGTCTAGATGGTCTGTGCCACATGGAAGTGGTCAGTAACACTGCAGCCACTTAGCTGGTCATGAGCTTGGGGAATGCCATTTGTTAGAAAAAAAATAGCTCAGACCACAGTGGTGCTCTTGGGATCCTTAAGAGAGATGGTTGGCTGCCCACCTCTATCAAAAGGCTGGGCACGTTGAGTGTTCAGTAATTTCTCAATGGATGAATGAATGAACGGAAACCTTTGCCTTTAGGAAGATTTCTCAGTCTCAGTAAGACCTACCTTAACCATCATGTTTTAAAATTAAGCTCAGCCATCTATACAGCTCTCCATCCCGCTTATCCTGCTTTATCTTTTTGTTTGTTTGTTTGTTTTTATCCGTAGCACTTATTCACTCTTAACATACTATATACTTAACTTAATTGTTCATTATCTGCTCCCCACTTCTCAGAATGGAAAGCTACTAGAGCATGGATCTTTATCTCTTTTAATTCACTGATACATCCCTAAAACAGTGCTCAGCATAGAGTAGATGCTCAACAAACATTTGTTGAATCAAACTGAATTAAGTGAATTAGAGAGAGTGGCCGTGTCAGACTTAAGTTCTTATCTGGTTCTGCCACCAAATTATTGTCTAACAAGGGGCATGTCTTCTGTTTCCTGAGCCCCAGTTTCCACATCTGTACAATGAAGAGATTTGGATCTATCTCTAAGGGCATTTTCAGCTCTAATTTAGTTGCCTTTCAGGACGGCTTTGGAAGATTATTTACATGAAGTGCTGAAGAGGGTTCTATAAAGGAAATGAACAGACCTGGGTGGGAGTTCTGCTCTGACACTTCTTAAGTCCTGAGACTTCGGGTGAGACTCTGACTTCTACTCCATATATGCTGCTCCTAGCACTGTCTCTGGCATATCTTATAAATTGATTAAACGTGAGCTTCTGCTTTCTTCTCCCCATCTGGGCCTGGATGCCTTGTTGCCAAATGAGTCCCAGCTCACACAATCACATAACAATGAGCTGAAAGGACTTCGTACACTATAAAGTCTTCCTCAAATGTAAAGGGTTATGATGGCTGCATACACACCCAACCCCTGACCTTGTGCCACACAGATGAGATTGAGACCATAGTTGCTATTTATACCCAAATCATCTCATGATTCACTGACCTCACTGCTTGTCAGAAATGTTGCACCTGACGAGATCAAATTCACATTGGTTTATCAAAGTCTAATTAAAACTTGATCATCGTGTCTAACATGCTGCCTTATTATTTTGGCTTAATTAAGGTGATGAGAGGAGGCTGAAAGCAGCAAATCTAGCAGTGCTGTGATGCAACATCTGGAGAGGAATGGGGCCTAACCAGATGAGCATTTAAGTTGAGCTATACACATAGCGAGGATCTTTGCATCTGCCAGCCCTTCCTCAATACAGGGTTTGTGAAAGCCAGACCAGGGTGCTCTTCTCCACCTTCTAAAATATCAGGAACTAGTCAGACCCTTCAGAGAACATGGTGGCAAAGCTACCACTGTGAGGAAGGTTCTGCTGTCATGGTTTTTAGTCACTGGGGGAAGGAAAAAGGGAACATCTGACAACTAGGAGAAACTAATTCTCTGTTTGGCCTTGGATTTGGTCAGCTTTCGTCACGACGTTTACGTGAATCATGCCAGGAGAACTCAGTCCTCTTTGAAATGTCATCACTCATCTATTCAGTTATGAAAAACCTGAAATTGTGCACTTCTGCATCTACTCCCAGGAATAGGCAGGAAGCATGGGGTAAAATGTTCAAACAGAATTGTTCAAAATTCTCAGCAACACCAAAGATGTAAATTGCTCCATTAGACTTATGGTAATAGGGTAGGCTAGCTGCTGTAACAAAGAGACCCTGGGATAGGAAGCCTCTGAAATGGCTTCCAATGATCCCTATCTCCTGGCTCTCATATTCTTGTGTAATTCCCTCTGATTGAGCATGGGCTGGACCTAGTGACTTACTTCTAATGAATAGAATGCAGCAAAAAGATGGGATGTCACTTTGGAGATTAGGCTACAAGGGATTGTGATTTCTGTCTTGCCAGCTCTCCCTCTGGCTCTTCTTGCTTGCTGGCTCTGATGAAGCAAGCCGCCATGTTGTGAGCTGCCCCATGGAGAGGTCCACATAGCCAGGAGCTGAAGGCTGCCTCTGGCCAACAGCCCTCGAGGAACTAAATCCTGCCAACAATCACATGAGTGAACTTCGAAGCAGATACTTCCTTCCCCAGTTGAGGCTTAAGCTGACTGTAGCCCTGGCTGACACCTTGATCTCAGCCTGAAAGTGACGTTGAAGTAGAAGATCCAGTTAAGCTATACATAGATTCCTGACCCACAGAACTTGTAAGATAATAAATGACATTGTTTTGAGACATTAAATTCGGGGTAATTTGTTACACAGTAATAGATAATTAAAACAGACCCCAATGTGAATAATGGCTCAAATACAATAGAAATTTATGTCTAGTACTTGTAAGTGTGCTTAAATAGACTCTCATTTTCAACATTTTCAATGGCTTCCAAGAATGCCCTGAAGTTATCTCCATTTCAGCCAGTTCCCAAGAAGGGAACAAGAGTGTGATGGAGCATGTATGGGAATTTTTTAAAACTTTAAAAATTGTGATAAAATATGCATAACGTAAAATCCACTGTAGCAGCACCATTTACAATAGTCAAGACATGGAAGCAACTTAAATGTCTATCAACAGATGAATGGATGAAGAAGATGTGGTATATATATATACAATGGAATATTACTCAGCTCTAAAAAAGGATGAAACAATGCCATTTGCAGCAACATGGATAGACATAGAGATTATCATACTAAGTGAAATAAGTCAGACAGAGAAAGACAAATATCGTATGATATCACCTATATGTGAAATCTAAAAAAAGAAGAAGATACAAATGAACTTACTTACAAAACAGAAACAGATTCACAGCCTTTTAAAAGAAACTTATGGTTACCAAAGGGGAAATGGGAGGGGGATAAATTAGGAGTTTGGGATTAACAAATACACACTACTTTATATAAAATAGATAATCAACAAAGACCTACTGTTTAGCACAGGGAACTCTACTCAATATTCTGTAATAACCTATATGGGAAAAGAATCTGAAAAAGAATAGATATGTGTATATATATATAACTGAATCACTTTGCTATACACCTGAAACTAAGACAACATAGTAAATCAACTATATTCCCATAAAAAATAAAAATTAAATTTAACAATCTACTATTTTAACCATTTTTAATACATAGTTCAGTGGCATTCAGTACATTCACATTTCTGTGTACCCATCATCACCACCATTCATCTGTAGAGCTGTTTCATCTTGCAAAACTGATGGATAGGAATTTTTAAGGGCCAAGCCTAGAAGTGGTACACATCATCTCGTCTCATATTTCAAGGGCTAGAACTTGGTCTCATAGCCACACCTATAAGAGTGGAGGTGGAGAGTGTAGCAAGGGAGACTGGAAAGTGTCGTCTATCTGTGTATCCAAGAGAAGAGGAAACCATGGATTTTTGGGTGAAAAAAAGTACATACTTATGTACAACAGTATTTACATTCTAAAATAATACCACGTCATTATTACAATGCAAACACCACTAACCCAGGGATAAACTAACCCATAGCCCCCTGTGATCATTCTGGCTCCACAGCTCCTCACTGCTATGTGCTTAGTTTTAGAATCAAGGACTTTTAACAGAAGGCTGTAAAAATGTAGGTGGCAAAAGATTACTTGGCGTTTCTTTGAGAAACTTTGCAAAATGTATTCTAGACCTGTTATATCACCATATCACTGTTCACGCCCTGCACACTTCGTAATGGCTTTTTTAATTGCTTGGGACGCTTCCTAGAACCCAGGATTTTGTGCTCTAAAGACTCTCCTCTCCTGAAGGCAGCTTTTTTCATCGCTGTCTCATCACATCAAAGATGTGGCTGAAGTGGAGTGATGACACCTTCCCTTCCCCAGCTGGACGATAACAACTTCTGAGATGGGGCTCTGGGGACGCCCCGCCCATCCAGAGAGGGTTTGCTTTCACTGTCAAAAGAGAAGTGCCCTTTTGGGGCCATTTGAATTTTGCATTGCCTGAGATATGGCCAGAGAGATGGGTTCCATTCCTTAAATCTCTCATTTCTAGCACCTTTTAGAGTCTGTTTTCATGAGAAAGTGTTGAGCAATGAAATAAAAAAAGAGCAATCACCCCATAATCTTGCATTTTCTCTTCAAGCCCACATATTAGAGTTTGGGGTGAGTGGCTTTGCAAATTCCCTGTCTGTGAAAAGTTCATTTTAAGACCCACTGTCTTAAAAATTGCCAAGTGGACTGAAATTTCCATTTCTGTATGAGTAGCTGGCACTTCTATCGGTTTTAGGTATTCCAGTTCTACTTATCTCAGTTTGCGTAGTGCCATGGTGGTATCTAAGCAACATTCTTTTGGTGTATATTGGCTTATGGTGCCTGACTGGGTGAGGTGATACTCTCACCCACTGACCCCACTCCTGAGGCTAGAATCCCTGTCCTCAAGGAGTTTACAGTCTATGGAGAGACATAGCATCAATATAATGCAGTGAGAGTAGGTAGAAGTTTGCAGGGGATGCTATGGTGGCAGAGAGGAGGGTCATCTAATCCATTCTGGAGGAAGAAGGGGAAGTCAGAGACACTTTCTAAGGAAGTAATATACAAACAGGCTTGTAAAGGATAAGTAGGAGTTAGCCAAGAAGAGCAGAAGGAGGGAATGTTTAAGGAAGAAGAGTCAACATCAGTAAAGTTAGAGATGTGAGAATGTGATACGTACTTGGAACCACAAGTAGTGGGGAAAGGCACTAGAGTGGTGACTATCATAGGCTTCTGGAGTCTGGCAGACATGGATTCAAATTCTAAATCTACCAATTGCTGCTGTGTGATTATGGGCACATCATGAACTTCTCCTTGCCTTGGCTTTCTCACTTGTAAGATGGGGTAATGGAAAAATCTACCACATAGGGTGGTTGAGAGGATGAAGAGAAAGATGTGTGTAGCATTGCATCTGGACCATATGAAAACCTGGATAAATGTTATTATCTAGTAGGCAAGTATAGATGTGAGTCTGGTAGATCTATGCTAGAGATGTAGTCTAGAAAATGATCAACACAGAGATGACCATTGAGGCATGAGAGGGAGTGAAACTATGTAAGTTAGCTTTTGCTGCATAGTAAATTATCCCCAAACTTAGTGGCTTCAAACAACTATGAATTATTGTTCATGAGTTTGTAAATTCTGTCATCTTGGACAGGCTTGGCTGATCTCAAATGGACTTGCTCATGTGTCCATGGTCAGCTGGCAGGTTGTCTGAGGCTGGTTGGTCTCAGGGGGATTCACTCACCAGCTGCTTGGTTGGTTATTGGCTGAGGTGACTAAGCCATAGACTTATCATCCAGGTAGCTAGCCGAGGCTTGGATCTGGTACACCATTGCTTTGCCATATTCTCTGGGCCAAAGTAAGTCAAGCCCAGTCCAAATTCAAGAGGTAGAGAAATAAACTCTACTTATTGATAGGAGGAGTTGCAAAGTTACATTACAAAGAGCATAGAATACAAGGAAAGGTAGAAAATTGGGATCATTTTTGCAAATAATCTACCATAGAATGCATCCAATATTAAGGTATAGCAAGAAAAAGAGAAGAAACCCAGCCCAGAACGCTGTCATTCAAGGTCAAGCAGAGGAAGACTAAGTGGTAACTTCAGTGTTCATGGGAAGGCCAGGAGAGTGTGCCAAGGGGAGGAGCGAATTTCTAGGAGGGAGAAGTGGTTAACAGCATCAGACTGCCAAGAATCCAAGGCGCATGACTGAAAGATGACAACTGGGATTTCAAACGGAGGTCATTTCAAACAGAGGACAATGACAAGGGCAGGTTCACGATGAAAGCAAGACTATGATGGTTTGTGGAGACTGTTCAGTAAGAATTGGAGACACAAACAGTGTTAACAACATTTTCAGAAAGTTTTAATAAGAAAATAGGAGAGGGATCTGGCAGTAACTAGTTAGGGGAAGAGAGAAGGCTAGGTTCTTTAAAACCTTTTTAAAGTTGGGGGCAACCTGAGAAGTTTCAATGCAGTTAGGAAGGAGCTGGTAAGGGAGTGGATGAACAATACAGGGAATAGAGGGGATAAAAAAAGAAGATTCATGAAAAGTAAAAGGGAATGAGATCCAAGCGGAAATATTACTTTTATACAGAAGGAGAGATTTGTAACCAGAGAGAGATAAGAAAGAATAGTTTTAGACTGAAGTAAGGTTGACAGAAGAAGACTGAGGTAGTTCTACTTTCTGATAGCTTGTATATTCTCTATGAAGTAGGAGTGGATTCATCTGCTCAGAGAGAAGGGGAAGTGGGGTCTAAGAAAGGGTTAAACTCTGCAATGGCCACTGTGGCGAATGAGAGAGAACTGGCAAGAGAAGTAGAGGATTGCCAGGCAGCACTGAGGGTCCATCTGAAGTTGGAAACCATAAATTTAGAGTGGCACCAAGGGTTTATAGTGACACCAGTCTGTATGGATTTCCAGCAGTGCTTAGCAACCAGAGATGAGTGATAATTGGATTCATCCAAAGGTAGTATTTTGCCAGAATTTGAGTTGGGGGAACACTGGGGCAAGAGTATTGGTAAAAGAGAGGTTGAAATGATAAGAAATAGTATCTATGCTGGATAGGGAAGGAAGTAAAGATAGGAGGGGCTGGTATACAGACAGGAATGAATGCTGGTGTTATGGCCCAGCAAGGTAACACTTCAAGTTCATCTCTAAGGAGTGAATTTCACAATGCTTTGTATAGGCCATGCTCCTCAGTCTTCTCCACACTTTGACATCTTTCAGTTTGCTCCTAATCAAGCACTCTACACCCCAATTACTTTAATGACTCACATCCCATAAAGAGCTGGAAAGGGCAGGTGATCAATAAAGATAGGACAGTAAGCCT
The DNA here is from genome assembly GCF_011762595.2 of Tursiops truncatus. Classification (NCBI taxonomy): domain Eukaryota; kingdom Metazoa; phylum Chordata; class Mammalia; order Artiodactyla; family Delphinidae; genus Tursiops; species Tursiops truncatus. Next base: position 156,686,893 of record NC_047034.1, on the reverse strand, counting down.
CCATATCTGACCCTTCCACAGGCTTTCAGTAAATGAAACCAGCACCTACTCAATTGCTCAAGTCAAAATCTTAGGAGTCAATCTTCAGTCCTTCATCTCCCTCACTCTCTGTCACTGAATCTATCACCAAATGCCACTGGTTCCAATTCCCAATTTATCTCTGTGTCTGTTTCTCGCCATCTATACTGCTGTCACCTGGGTCCAAGCCACCATTATCTCTTACCGGCACCTCAGAAATAGCCTCCCACTGGTCTCTTTGCTTCACCAATTGCCCCCACAAATTCATTGTTCACACAATAGCCAGGGTGCTCTTTTAGGAATATGTCAGATCATATGTAGTCACTTTTCTGCCTAAAAACTCTTCAAAGATTTCCCATTGCTCTTAAGATGAAATGAAATTCCTTGCCAGTGAGTTCAGGCCAAGGAATCAGTGAAAAGTTCCTGTGATACGAGGGAGCAGAGTAATATGGGGCACTGCGAGGCCAATGTGGGTTAGAGAGGAAGGTGTCAGGGAATGAGGGATGTTCCATGAGGCTGGAGAGTTAGGCAGAGGCTGGACCACTGGGGTCTTGGAGGTGGCGGTGGCAAGAAGTTGGGGTAGTCACAGTTTGAAAAGACCATTCTGTCTGCAGAGTGGAGACCAGACAGAGAGGAGGCAAGAAGGACTGCAGTGAGACCAGTTATGAGGACATTATAATATTCAGGCAGGAGGTGATGACAGCTTGGACCAGCTGGTGCTGGAGATGGAGAAAAGCAAATGGCTTTGAGAGATAGTTCAGGAGATAAAGCGAAAGGCTTAGAACACCCGCCCTACCCCGCTGCTCCTCTATTTGCTGGCTAGTGCCTCCTCATTATTCTGAGGTCAACTTCCACATTCTCAGAGAGTCTTTTCCTGACATTCCAGGCAAGGGTTATACAGAAACCCAATAAATGTCTGTGGAGCTGACATGATAGAGAATATTCTTGTAAAGACGGAAGAGACCTGAGCGTTATATGGACTAAAGGAAAAGATCTGGTAGAGAGGGAGAAAGTAAAAATATCCAAGAGGAGAGGTAATTGGTGGAGTGTGGTTCCCAAGCAGGAGAGAGGCATAGAATCTGGAACCCGGGCAGAGGGTCAACCTTGGATCAGAGGAAACATCTAGTCCTGCACTCTCAGTGGGCTGGGATTACACTGGGAGACAGTGATGCCATGCTGGTGACTAGACCTGTGGTTACCAGTTCTTCCTTATTTTAAGCTCTTTTTGAACTTCAAAATATTTCCTGAATTCCTGAATGTAGCTATATTTTAATATCCATTGATTGAGAAAATACATAATGGCAAGAAGCAACATGAGTTCAGAAAATCTTTTTTTTTTTTTTTGCGGTACGCGGGCCTCTCACTGTTGTGGCCTCTCCTGTTGCGGAGCACAGGCTCCGGACGCGCAGCCTCAGCGGCCATGGCTCACGGGCCCAGCCTCTCCGCGGCATGTGGGACCTTCCCAGACCGGGGCACGAACCCGTGTCCCCTGCATCGGCAGGCGGACTCTCAACCACTGCGCCATCAGGGAAGCCCCTGCCTTTTTTATATCCCCAGCATCTAGCATTAGACACGAGACAAAATAGGTTTTTGAAAATTATAGTTAAATGAATGAACATAGAATTATTTACATGATGACTTTATTATTATTTAAAATGAGATGCCCAGATATTCTCACATATTCTAATTCTTTTTTTTAAAAAAGTCCTGCTTTCTTTCCTCCTAGTGATTAAGATCATTCAAATTCAACCCATTTCCGTTAGGTCCTTGTTTTTGGATTCCTGTCTGTTTAAGCCGAGGGACCCTGCCCTGGCTCAGGTTCATTTTTCTGTTTCTAGACAGTCTTCAGCAATGCATCATCTTAGTAAAGTGCTGGCTCATTCCGCTGAGTAAAACGTACTAACTGTGCAGGCACATCCTGTCCTTTAGATGTTCCAGCTCAAAACTCAAATTTCTGCATTTGCACAAGCTTATTTGGCCAAATGTATCTTGCTGGATTAGTTTAAGCCACTGCACAAGCTGACTTTGTATTTTGAACATTAATGTACAAATCTGAAGCGAGGCATCACCTGGTTTTACGTGAATGAAATAAAGAGGCATTTCAGCCCTTAGCACTTTAATTGGATCATTTTGACGAGAAAGGCCAACAGAGACACCAAATCTCAGGATATGATTCTTCAGCTTCAGGCTGTCCTTGGAATAATGGAGAGAAAGCTGGCTGTGTGAGCTCTTGGGGGTACTACTCACCAGGAACAAATTGACAAATGGATTTGAAAGTTCAATTGAAGAGTCAACTACCATTTCACAGGTGGCCCAATCTTACCATTGAGTAAGTGTGGTTCTTCCAGTCACAAATATAAAGTGGTGACAATGTCCCACAAGGGTAGTAGACAATGAGACGTATGGCTTTGGAGATGGGAAAGCCTGAATGGTGGTCTTGAAATAAATGGAACTGCACACACACACACACACACACACACACACACACACACACACACAGATGCTGTAGGGCTGGGCCCCAGACACTACTCATGTAGACTCCTGCTCTGATTGGCAAACTCCCCTGGATCCTCAGCCTCTTCTCCCAGTATCCCATCCACCCCTTGCCCTTGTGAAAACATGGCTGTCCCCTGACGATATCACTGCTCAGACAGCCTCTCAGGTGGAAACAGCATCTTCAGGTTTGTATTTCCAAATGCCTCGGGACCAGGGAGGGAGGCCTGGTTATTCTCCTTACTCCTTGTGGCTGCTTCCCGACCACCTCTCTCTTTTCAAAAGCCACTGTTCCTCTGAGACTCAGCTCCCCTCCTACACACACCTCCATTGCTGCCACCACTAGCCTGGTCATTCCCCATTCACTGAACACTCAGTCCACAGTTCTTTAGTTTCCTTTAGGTCTCAGTTGCTGAGTACCCTAAGGTCCACATAAATAACCCATCTAATACCCTGTTGCCATTGTTGAATTGTGCCCCTCAAGTTCACATGTTGAAGTCCTAACCCCTAGTACCTTGGAATACAGCTGTATTTGAAGACTATTAAAAACTTATCCACAACCCTTGCTGATGAACACCAAGGCAGACTATTCAGGAGACTATTGCAATAGGTATAGGGACTCCCCCACTGGGGTTTTGCAGTAGAAGAGAGACTGGGCTCAACTCTGGATACAATAAAGAAAAGTGGGGATTTTATAACCAAGGAGCCAGGTAGGGGGGTCGGTAGATAGAATATTACTAAGATGAAGCATTGGGGTAAAGGGGGATTCTAGCCAAACTGACCTAACAAAATTCTTGCTGAAGGCATTCCATGGTGATCAGACTCAGCAGGGGCATGGTGGAGGATGAGGAAGTCTGATTAGATATTGAGGGGATTTTGGTTAAAGTGACTTATCAGGATTCTTGCTAAAATTGGGTAATACAAGAAAATCCAAAAGTCAGGACATATTTGAGAAGAGAATTCAGAGATCCTGACTAGAGTTTAGTCAAAGAGAGGATCTTTGTCAAGATAGGCCCTTTAACAAGGTAATTAAGGTAAAATGAGAATATGTGGGTAGGTCCTAATCCAATATGACTGGTGTACTTACAAGAAGAGGAGATTAGGTACACATAAGACTGAGGGACCATTCTCTGAGTACACTGAGAGGACAGCCATCTACAAGCCAAGAAGAGAGGTCTTAGAAGAAACCAAACCATTATGTTGGCCTCCAGAATGCTGAGAAAATCAATTTCTGCTAAGTAACCCAATCTACGATATTTTGTTATGTCAGCCCTAGAAAACTAATATGCCCATCTTTTTTTCACATTTTATATACAATTGATTCTCGTTAGCAATTCAAAAACAAATGGGAGTCATTTGATTTTTTTCATTACACACATTTAAAACCATTCTACTTAAAACAATATAATAGACTTACAGAACTAAAAACCAAGGACTTTAATTTCAAATATTGTCAGAATGACTGAATGTGTTTATCTTTTTCTTCCTGTAATACATCCATCTTTTGGGTTTTTATACCTCCTCATCTCCAAGGACACTTTCTTCCACTCCAAAAACGATGTCCAAGGCTTTCCTCTGGACTCCAAACTATCACCCCAAATAGTACTGATATCTCCCAAATTATAATCCCAGCACCCTGCCCTCTGACTACAATTTATCCTACATTCACTTTTTCAAGTGCCCCCACTAATCATTCTGAAATACACATTGATTCCCATCTCCCCTAATGCACATAATGTCCCTCCCTCATCGGCTCTCCTTTGTCATCACTTCTCTTCTATTATCACTGAGATTCTGGGGTCCATTTGCTATAGCCACCCCCTTGCAAAGAGCCTCAACTCCCTTGCTCATCTCTTCATTTTGCATATATTCTTCTGAAAAACTCCACCTATGGATAAACTCAACCATTTGTTCTCCATGACTGTATCCAAGCAAGTTAAATACATCACACATCCAAGCTGATCAGCTTCTCTTTGTATCATTTTTTAATTTGACCCCTTTCTTCACCGAGACCTACGCTAAGAAATATCATACTGAATGTACATGAAAATCGGCCTGTCTGTAGGAGCACCCTCATCAGTGGCCAGAAATGCCACTCTCTAAAAAGTCTACATCATGCTTTCCCTCTCGAAAACCTTCTACACCCCAAGTCTCTTGGATCCCTCCATGGCAAAAGTTCTAGAAGGGGAGGACCACATCTACACTATACTTGCTCATCTTCCAGGTTTCATTTTACTCAGTGCAGTCTGGATTTAGCTTCCCCTGCTCAAACTGTAACTGACTTTTTCAAGGTTACCAGCAACCTCCCTGTTACTAAATCCTGCAGACACTTTTTAATTTATTTTTCTTTCAGTCGCGTTGGGTCTTCGTTGCTGCACACGGGCTCTCTCTAGTTGTGGCGAGCGGGGGCTACTCTTCATTGCAATGCACGGGCTTCTCATTGCAATGGCTTCTCTTGTTGCGGAGCACGGGCTCTAGGTGCGCAGGCTTCAGTAGTTGTGGCACTCGGACTCAGTAGTTGTGGTTCACGGGCTCTAGAGCACAGGCTCAGTAGTTGTGGCGCATGGACTTAGCTGCCACGTGGCATGTGGGATCATCTTGGACCAGGGATGGAACCCGTGTCCCCTGCACTGGCAGGCAGAGTCCCAACCACTGCGTCACCAGGAAAGTCCTCTCAGATTCTTTTGACGCAGTTGATTGCTCCCCTCTCTTCAAAACACTCTCCGTGACATCACTGTCTCCTGGTTTTCTCTCATTCCTCTGGTCACTTCTCAGTCTTCTCACAGGTGTCCCCTTCTCTGCCCAATTGCTGTGTGTTGGACTTCTATACGGTCTTCTCTGTGTTCCCCAGGACTCCTTGGGACCTTTGCTCTCTCTTCACTCTCCTACGCTCTCATCCATTTCCAGAGCTTTGAGTGGCATCATAGGCTGATGACTCCCTAATCCATACCCCCAGATGAAACTCACCTCTGACTTCCACACATGTGTAACCAACTACCTCACTGACCTCTCCACTTGATTCTCAGATTTAACGTACCCAAATGTCCTCAAGCTCCGTCTCTCCTCACACGTGATCTTCTAATCTTTCCCACCTTTGCAAATGACACCACATTCTACTCAATTTCTCAAGTCAGAAATCTGGATACCATCCTTGCTTCTCCTTCTCCCTTAACCTCTTCCTTCATATCCAATCCATTATCAAGTTCAATTATTTCCATCTCTTAAATATAGCTTGAAACAAGATACTTTGCTCCCTCTACTGCTCCTACCTCCTAGTTCCAGTCACTTTCACTTCTTGCCAAGACAACTGCACTGGCCTCCCCTAGTTTCCCAGGTTTGGCTCTTGGCTGCTCCAATTTATTCCCCACACGATGGCAAGAGTAAAAATTGGACCATGATGTTTCCCTGCTTAAAACCCCCAATAGCTTTCCGTTACCCTTTAACTAAAATGTACACTGCTTATTCTGCCTCAACTGGGCCTGAGTGATCTGGACCTTATCTAGCTCAATGGTTTTCTCATTCCATGCTTATCTCATCAACACTTCCAGTCCTGCTGACCTTTCACCCTCTCAAACAGAACAAGCATTTTGCTACTATCAAGCTTTACAGATGCTGTTCTATCTGTCTTTGACATTCTCCCCCTCACTATGTGTGGCCAGCTCCTTCTTATTTTATGTTTCATCTATATTTTTAAAAATAGTTTTACTTTTAAAATAAAATTTATATACACATTAAAAGACACAAATATAAGCTGTATAGTTTTGACAAATGGATACATATTTGCTATCCACATCTCTATCAAAAAATTCCTTTGTGTCTTCTCCCAGTCAATTCACATCCCCGGCCCAAAGGCAGACCTCTGTTCTGAATTTTTTCACCATTGGTTTCGTGTGTTTTAGAACTTCATATACATAACATGATAAAATATGAAAAATTTTGTGTCTGGCTTCTTTTGCTCAACATAATACCTAGGACATTTAACCATGTGGTATGTATCAATGACATACCTTTCTATTGTTGATTAGTATTGCATTGTATGAATATATCACAATTTTAAAAGCTCATTCTCATACTGATACACATTTGGGTTGTTTCTGGTTTTGGTTATTAGGAATAAAATTGCCATGAACAATTTTTTGATTGGGCATTTGCTTTTATTTCTTTTGGGTAAATACCTAGACCTGGAATTAGTAGGTTACAGGGTAGTTCTAGGCTTAACTTTATAAAAAACTGATGGAACTTCTTCAAAAGTAAATGTACTATTTTATATCCCCATTAGCAATATATGATAGTTCTGGTTGCTCCACATCCTTAGTGATATTTTGTTGTCAATCTTTTGAATTCTTGCTGTTCTGATGAGTATGTTGTTGCATGTATCATATGTTAGACATTTTGTTATTGTCCTACAGGTCCCCGAGGCTCTTTCCTCCTATTGTTTGGATGAAATCATTTCTATTGCTCTATCCTCCAATTCCTTCTTTCCTCTGCCATCTCCATTCTACTATTGAGTCCATCCATTGAGTTCTTCATTTCAGTTCCTGTGTTTTTCAACACAGTTCAAATTTTTTTTTTTGGCTGAGACTTTTTATTTTTCCATTTGTTTACATTGCCTGTTGGAGCATTTTAGTAAGAGCTACTTACAGCCCTGTCATAATCCCAACATCTTGCCATCTTGCTGTTGGGACCTGTTGCTTGTCTTTTACCATGGAAGTTAAGATTTTCCTGTTTCATTGTATGGTAAGTAATTCTCGGACTGTATTCTGGACATTCTGAATATTATGTAATGATACTCTGAGTCTTATTTAAATACTATGCAGATGTTGATATGGTTGTTTTAGCATGCAATCAAGCAGGTTAGCAAGAGGCTTCAAGTTCAGGTCTTCTGTGGATTGTTGTTCAAATGACAGTTCAACTTTCAGAAGACTCACAGTGCTGTTTTAATGTTTCCCCCATGTGTGCCACCCAGACACTAGTCCTGGGTCTGGGTGTTGGGCTGTTAGTTAGTTTAATTCTCAAATTCTTTGATATGCTGGTTAGGATTGGAATCATACATGTGCAGCTTGAGGGTGAACCCAGGAGTTCAAAACAACTTTATGGAATTGCTTTCTTTATTTCCCCCCTCTCTCTGATTTGGGGCACTACTTTTTGGTTCTCTGTCCAGCAAGTTGGAGTTTTAGTTACCCTACTCTACCATATGCTTCTGTAACTGCATCAGCATCCAAGGCCAAGCTACATGAGGAGAGAGAGAGAGAGAGAGTGAAGGAGAGAAAACAATGGGATTTTGCTCATCCTCTGAGACTACACCAGGGCTCTCTGTACTATTCTGAGCATTAGAAGTTCCCTTTCCCACTCTTTGAGCCAGAACAAGAGGTGTTCTCTTGAAGCTCTCTTTTCTGCACCTCACTGCTCATTTCTGGGTTTGGGAACTGCATTGAGATTAGGTCAAGGGATACTGGGAAGAGTGAAAAGTCAGGTAAACTCACCACCAGTTCAGTGGTACCTTGCATTCTTGTCCCTTCACCAATCTGCTCATTACTATTTTCTTTTCAGAATACTCAAATAGCTGCTCCAGGTTTTATAACTGCATTCCATGGGAAATGCAGGGTGGAGGTGCTAAATCCATTTTAACCTTACCCCAAACTGGTTCCCCTTTTATAGCTTTTTAAGGTGTAAGTTTATATAATTGATTTTTGACCTTTTTAATATAAGCACTTAAAGCTATGGGTTTCCCTCTAAGTACTGCTTTAACTGCATGCTATAGATTTTGATACGTTGTTTTTATTATCATTCATTATGAAATAGTTTCTAATTTTTCTTATGATTTCTTCTGGGACTTATGGGTAATTTTTGAAGTGTATTAATTAATTTGGAAATATGTATGGCTTTTCTAGATATCTCATTATTAGTTATTTCTAATTTGAGTTTGAGAATATTCTTGTTAAGATTTCAATATTTCAAAACTTTATGGAGACTTGTTTTATAGCCCAACATATTAACTATCTTGGTGAACATTGTGTGTGCCTCCCAAGATCATGTATTCTCTGTCACATTAGGACAAAATGTTTGGCAGTATCATATAGTTTCTTTAAAATTTTACAGATTTTATATATATGTGTGTGAGTGTGTGTATGTGTGTGTATTTGCTCTATGATTATGTATTTTGCTATTTCTATCCTTAATTCTATGAGTTTTTGTTTCCCGTATTTTGAAGTTCTATTATTATATTCATGTATGTTTGTGCATGTTATGTTTTCCTAAAAGAGTGACGCTTTAATCCTACAAAATGTTTTTATTTATCTTTGGTAATACTCCTTGTCTTAAAATCTATTTTGTCTGATATTTTATAGTGTCATTTCACCTTTTAAAAATATGTTTATGCACAGGAAATTGTTTTCTTTAAAAAAAACTTTAAAACTATTTGTCTCTCTGTACTTGAAGTTTGTATCTTGTAGACAGCATATAGCTAGGTCATGATTTTGTTTAATCCATTCTAAAAATTTCTGCCTTTTAACTGAAATGTTTAATTCATGTATATTTAACATAATTATCAATAAAGCTAGATTTAGGTCTACCGTTTGCTACTTGACTTTCTAGTAGAAATTTTTACTGAGATAATTATAGATTCACATGCAGCTGTTAGAAATAATACAGAGATATTCCTTGCACTTTTTGCTCAGTTTTCCCCAGTGGAAGTATTTTGCAAAACTATAACGTGACATCACAAACAGGGTAGTGACCTGGACACAATCCATCAATCTCATTCAGATTTCCCTAGTTTTACTTGTGTGTGTGTGTGTGTGTGTGTGTGTGTGTGTGTGTATGTGTGTGTGTATTAAGCACCATATAATTTTATCATATGTATATGTTTCTATATCCAACACCACTGTCAAGATATTGAACAACTCCAACACCACAAAATTTCTCATGTTGCCCTTTTATAACCACACCTCCCTCCCTCTCACTTTACTCACCTCCCCTTCCTAGGCCCTTGTCACCACAAATTTGTCCTCCATTTCTAAAATTTAGTCATTTCCAATGTGTTATATAAATGGAATCATAGTATGCAAACTTTTGTGACTGGCTTTCTTCACTCAGCATAATTCCCTGGAGATTCAACCAACTTGTTGCATGTATTAGTAGTTTGCTCCTTTTTATTGCTAAGTAGTATTGCATGATACACATGTAGCACAGTTTAACCATTCACCTATTGAAGAACATCTGGGCTAATTCCAGTCTCTGGCTATTACAAATAAAGTTGCTATGAACGGTCATGTATAGCTTTCTATGTGAACATAAAATTTCATTTCTCTGGTATAAATGCCAAAGAGTACAATTGCTGGGTCTTATGGCAATTGCATGTTTAGTTATTAAGTGAATTGCCATACAGTCTTTTAGAATGACTGCACTATTTTATATTCCTCTTAGCAATGTATGAGTGATCTTTACTTCCTTGCCAGCATTTGGCATTGCCATTATTTCTTTTTTAATTTTAGTCATTCTGATAGGTGTACAGTGATATCTCGTGTGGTTTTAATTTGCATTTGTTTGGTGGCTAGTGATGTTCAACATCTTTTCACCTGTTTCTTTTCCATCTGTATTTCCTCTATGATGAAATATCTGTTCATGTCTTTCATTCATTTTCTAATTGGGAATTTTTTACTGACTGATGAGTTTTGAGAGTTCTTTATGTATTCCCAATACTAGTCCTTTGCTTCAAATGTGTTTTGCAAATATTTTCTCCCAGTTTTGTATTTTCATATTTTTCACCTGACCTCTCACAGAACAAAAGTTTTAAATTTTGATGAGATTCAATTCATCAGTTTTTTCCTTTTAGAAATCATGCTTTTGGTGTCAAGTGTTAAGAATTCTTTGCCTAGCCGCTAGTTCCTAAGGATTTTCTCATATGTTTTTTGTTAAAAGTTTTGTAGTTTTACAGATTTCATTTAAGTATTCCATTTTCATTACTCTCTTGGCTTTTATCTATGTCTTTTTGCAATATTTTTTAGTGGTTGTCCTGGAAGTTATAATATACACCCTTTACTTGTCACAACCTCCTATGTTTTCTTCTAGGAGTTTTATAGATTTGCATTTTACATTTACATCTATAATCCATTTAGAGTTAATTTTTGTGAAAGGTGTAAGGTCTGTGCCCAGATTCGTATTTTTGCATGTGGGTATCCTGTTGATCCAGCACTGTCTGTTGAAGAAACTATCTTTTCTCCATTGTATTGCCCTTGCTCCTTCACCCCAGATTAATTCGCTATATTTGTATGGGTTCATTTCTGGTCTCTCTGTTATGTTCCATTGATCTGTTTTCTATTCTTCCACCAATACCCACACCATCTCATTTATCATAGCTTTATACTAAGACTTGAAGTAGGGTAGTGTCAGTCTTCCAACTTTTCTCTTCTCCTTCAATGTTGTGTTAGCTATTTTAGATCTTTTGCCTCTCCACATAAGCTTAGGAATCAGTTTGTCTATATACATGAAATAATTTGCTAGGATTTTGATTGGCATTGTGCTGAATCTATACATCAAGTTGAGAAGAACTGACATCTTGACAATATTGAGTCTTCCTTTCCATGTATGTAAATATCTCTCCATTTACTTAGATCTTCCTTTATTTCTTTTACCAGAGTTTTATAGTATTCCTCATGTAGATCTTGTACATATTTTGTTAGATTTATATCAAGGTATTTCATTTTTTGGTGATAGTGTAAATGATGCTGTGTTTTTAATTTCAAATTCCAATTTTTCATTGCTTGTCTATATAAAACCAATTGACTTTTGTCTGTTAACCTTGTAGCCTGAAACTTTGCTGTAATTACTTATTAGTTACAGGAGTTTTTTTTTTTTTTTTTTTTGTGGTACGCGGGCCTCTCACTGTTGTGGCCTCTCCCGTTGCGGAGCGCAGGCTCCGGACGCGCAGGCTCAGCGGCCATGGCTCACGGGCCCAGCCGCTCTGCGGCATGTGGGATCTTCCTGGACCAGGGCATGAACCCGTGTCCCCTGCATCGGCAGGTGGACTCTCAACCACTGCACCACCAGGGAAGCCCAGGAGTTTTTTGTTGTTGTTGATTTTCTGGTATTTTCTATATAGAAAATCGTATCATCTGTGAACAAAGTTTTTTATCTTCCTTTCCAAATTGCATACAATTTATTTTTGTCTAACTGCATTAGATAGGACTTCCAGTATGATATTGAAAATGAGCAGTAAGAGGGGGCATTCTGGCTTGTTCCTGATGTTAGTGGAAAAGTATCTAGTTTCTCACCATTAAGTACGATGTTAGCTGTAGGTTTTTTGTAAATGTTCTTTATCAAGTTGAGGAAGTTTTCCTCTATTTATAGTTTTCTAAGAGTATTTATCATGAATGGGTTTTGGATTTTGTCAAATGTTTTTTCTGCATCTATTGATATGATATGATTTTTTTTCTTTAGCCTCTTGATGTGATAATAACATCAAGTAATTTTCATCCAGATAGTTTTTAATAGCACTTATCACTAGTTGCACACACACACACACACACACACACTTGTATTTATTTCTTTATTCTTTGTCATCTCCAATAAACTGTAAGCTTGAGCCCCTAGCATATTATATACTCAATATGTATTCGTTGAGTGAATGAATTACCGCCCACTTATATTTATTTGTATCTATGGAGAAGCTAGGGGAGGAGGATGCAAGTTTATTGGACTCCAGGTACACGATAAAGGTGGAAAAAACTGAGGGGAGAGATGCCATGATATCCACTCCTCTTAGTTCCAGATGCTAAGTTTAAGCCTCACTGGTTGAAGGGCTAAAGCCAACAGCTGATTGAGTTGTTTTGTTGAGACATATCATGGACTCGAGGAACAAGCAGAACTGCTTTGAGCCCAGGAGACAGAGTATGACAGAGTTGTAAAGAAGACTATGATCATGTTTTATAAACGTTGTAATCCAGCAAGTGGGAACTTGGAGCTATGAACTTGAGCATTAAAAGTGACCTCCTTTGCATCTGCAGCCTGCATTTGAGGTACATACAATGTACAAAAGAATCAGAGCTCTGCTTGATATCCTTAAAATATGTCTAGACTTTTTAAAAAAAATCTAACCTCTTTCCCTTCAGAGAAGCTTATCTTTCTGAGTCTTATGGTCCCCAGAAACCTTAGTTCCATTTGACTGGTTTCCAAGTTTCAGATGTATCATTCAACAGTACCCAATTGGCTGGAAGATCCCTTTTCTGGATCCCACGTCTGGAAGGCGTGAACTCCTATAACATCAGAGCCCTTCCAATCCACATGTTCTCCAAAAAGCCTGTTTCCTTCATCTCTACCCATAATTTGACAGATTTTACTAATATTTATCATCTAGGCCCTTGCCTGCTTGCAACAACTTTTACTCTTCATTTTCAGGAAATTTTCAACTTTCAGGCTGGAAGGCTTCTGATTTTTGTTCCATATTTCTACCCATAGCTGCTTATAATGAACACCTGGGGGTGTTCCCCCATATCTATTGACCCATCTTCAGATTTTTAAAAAAAGGAATCTTGAATTTCCTTTCGGGAATTACTCTTTCTCCTCTCTAAGTGTTTGGAAAGGGCTGAGCCCTGCCAGCTCTCAGGGTAAGCGCTAATCAGCTTAAGCCAATTAGTGTATGGTAGGACTTTAGGCACTGGGATTGGTCAAGTATGAGTAAATGGCCTAGCTGGACCAAAGACAGCCAGAACCAGGACTTTGTATACGCTATTGAAAGAGAGGCTCTCTCTTCCTGCTGGATTTAGATTGCAGTAGGTGAAAGATCTAGTGCAGCTGTAGCTTTCTTATGCCTGTAAAGGAGGAACCTGTCAAAGACAACAATGGGGGAGAGCAGGGCTGAACAAAGAGACAGAGAAAATTGAGTCCTGGTGACACTGTCACTGCACAAAGCCATGCCTTAAAACAATCCTACGCATGAACTTTTCAGTTTTGTGATCCACTAAATTTCCATTCAGATTAACTCATGTTAGATGGGATTTTCAGTGATTTGCAGAAATCCTGAACAACATACTATTCATGTTGTCTTTAAACACTTGCCACAGAACGTTCCCTGCTTGCTTTATCTTTTGCCGTGTGCTGGCATTGGTGCTGACCGTGGGTACATGATCCTTAACTCTGGTTTCCCATGGACTTTAGATTTATAGCTCTTTGATGGACTTGATTTTGGTGTCCTTTCATGCAAATGCCTGATCCTGATTCCACAATCCCACAGTCCACCCACGATGCTATTTCCTGAGTCACTGACACTATCTTAAGCCAGATTCCAGATTTTGGTTTCTAACATGGCACTGCCTACATTCCTTTTCTGGAACAAATTTTATTAAGATTATTAGAATTCATTCAGAACTATGCACAGGAATAATTTTACCCCGCTCAACATTTATACTGATATCTGGGTGGTCAGAACTAGGCAAACAACTCCAAGCAACTTTCTCCAGAAGGAACCTGAGAGAAAAGAAGAGAGGACCGGGCTTCCCTGGTGGCGCAGTGGTTGAGAGTCTGCCTGCCGATGCAGGGCACACGGGTTTGTGCCCCGGTCTGGGAGGATCCCACATGCCGCAGAGCGGCTGGGCCCGTGAGCCATGGCCGCTGAGCTTGCGCGTCCGGAGCCTGTGCTCCGCAACGAGAGAGGCCACAACAGTGAGAGGCCCGTGTACCACAAAAAAAAAAAAAAAAAAAAAAAAAAATGAAGAGAGGACCAGGGTGCGTGTTCTAGTAGGATGCTTGTACTTCTTTTAGGAGATGTGATGGAGATTGCCTGGACATTCATCAGTTCCATCTCAACTTGTAACATTAGCTGAAAAATCTGTGTGTTCACATATGTTGATAAAACACAATGAATTATCACAAAGCCAGCATCTCAGAGTGTCTGTTCCTGCTGCATAGACATTCAAATTCTTGAAAGTGTCTGAAAGCAGAGGTGCCACCGAGGAAATAGCACTTCATCATTTTGGATTATCCTGAAAGACAGAAAGAACCGTGAATTATATTTTCTTTCTTTATAGATGAAAGTAACAGAGGCTGAGAACCATGGGAGCACAGAATGTGTCGGAGCCTGAAGGGTCTAAAATTAGCTAAACTTGCTTTTTTAATATATAGATAAAGGAATCAAGGTCCAGAGATGTCAAGTGACTTGCCCATGGTCACACAGTTAGTTGGTGGCAGAGTCAGGATGAAGATTTTGGTCTCCTTGCTTCCAAAGCAGTGCTCTTTTGATCATATCCCTCTGAGGCTTTAGAATTAGCAGTAGAATTGCTTCAGGATCTGACATGGGCATCTGACTTCTAAGGACATATTATTTCAGGAAAAGTTCAGATTTAGTCCTTCATGTAAGGAAGTACATCTGTTAGCTATTTTAAGGTAACAAACTACCTCAAATTTAGTGACTTTAAACAACAATCATTTGTTATTACTCATAAGTCCATTAATTGTCTAGACAACTCTTCTGATCTGGGCTGGGTCAGGTCACTTGCTGCAATGTTCACTCATGTATCTGCGCTCTGATGGGGACTGACTTGTCTAGAAAAGGCTCAGCTAGGATGGCTCATCTCTACCCTGTGTAGTCTTTTATTCTCCAGCAGGAAAGCCTGGGCTTGTTCACAAAGCAGCTGGGCTAGTTTCCAAGAGAAAGAATGGGAGCATTCAAGACTTCTTGAGATGTATGGAACTGGTGTTATCTCACTTCCATCCCTCTCTGTTGGCTAAAGCAATTCATAAGGCCAGCCTAGATCCCTGGGATGGGAAAATAGACTACTTCTAGAAAGGAAAAGGGCAAATTCACATTTCAAGAGGCATGGACACAAGAAGGGAAATAATTGTGAATTTGCAAACAACCTACCCCAGGAGCTATGCTTGACTCTTCTTTCCAAAAAAAGACCTAAACCATCCTAGTTTTTTGGAATAAATATAGCAGGAGTTGAATGCATACATACCAAGTGAGTTTTGCCATCTCACAATTCATGAGAGTACGTGTGGATGAGTTTATGACGTATGAGTGTCTGTAGGGCTGTGTATGTGCACGTACATGTGAATTTGTGTTCTTTTAGGGCTTTTGAGATGCAGGTTTCTGCAAGGACACGTTGCAAAGACAGTTCATTTCAGAACCAAGGAGAGCAGCCTAAACTGAGTGTGAAGATGACGGCAGGCCCCCAGCAGAGCCCATCTCAAGTGTCAGACCATAAATTAGACTTTTTTTCTGGTAGCAACAGCACATTGGGTGATACAGTTTTCATCTTCTGACACCAGAAAACACTGAGATTCAGGATGGTGGAAAGGGTTGGGACAAGAATAACAGAGGTTACTGGTGGTAAAATATTGGCAGCACACACACAAAAACATGTTTCCTAGAAAGCTAGAACACCGTCTCAAATGAAACACACTAGGGAAGGGAGATCACTTTGTACACAGCCACCTTCAAGGGGTCTTGACCCTCAGGAACAAAACCTCTTCAGCCCCCCAATCCCACAGGTTCTTACCTAAGGGGGTCATGGCTACCACCACTCCCAACATTCCAGTAAGTTCTAACCTATCTTAGCTTTGTGGCCTTAGGGTAGACAGTCCATATCCCTTAACTCAACCACACTGAGGTTACAGACTTTCCCACAACTAATATTTACTGAATAGACACTGACTACCAGGCACTTACCTAAGTGCTGGGTATATAAAGTGAAATTAACAGCTATATAAATGTCCTTATATAGCTCACAGTATAGTAAGAAAGGAGACAACAAATAAGGAAACGGTCCAATACATAAGTATCCAAAAATTGCAATAAGTGATATGAAGGGAAACAACAGGGAGAAAAAGAAGGAGCAGTCAGTTTAGATCGGGTGATTGGGAAAACCCTCTTTGAAGAGGTGATGTTCCAGCTGAGAGCTAGAAAATGAAAAGGAGCCAGTAATGTAAAGGGAGGTGGGGGACCATTCTAAGCAGAGGAAACTGCAAGTGCAAAGGCCCTTGGGCAAGAAAGATCGTAGTGCTTAAGCACCTGAAGAAAGCTCAATGGAACTGAAGTCTGGTGAGAAAACACAAGTTCAAGATGAGTGTAGAAACAGCAGAGGCCAAACTATGCATGGTTTGGTAGGCTAAGTTATGGAATTTGGACTTTATTGTAAGAACAATAGGAAAATAATGAAGTGTTTTCTCAGATTTTCTCAGGAAATTCAGATATGGCCACCTTCATCTCCTGTTGGGAATGCCTAGGTTGAGAAATGTTGTAGGAAACCGAGGGGGAAACACCTCCAGTCCCTCCCTTGTCCCCGAAATGAACAGCTTTGCAGGCCAAATTCCTCATCCTCTGGACCAGCCCAGACACAGGTGCAAAGGATCTAGCCTTCATGGACCAAGCTCTACTACCTTGAACTGCATGTTGTTCTCCATGCCAGGCTTTGTTTCTCTCCTAAAACTTTTCTTCTCAAGCGCGTATAGCCTAGTATGTGCTGTTCCCACTCCCCTCAGCCTTGGTTAGTCTTGTGCATGTTCTCACCTCTTCCTGCATGGCTCCTGGATTGCTCCTCCCCTGACCAAGACTTTAGGCCTTTCAGCCAGTGCAAATCTGATACTCCTTTACTCTCCCAGAGATCCTTCCCTTTTCTCTCCCCATTCGTTTACTAAATGGTCAAGTGACTCTGTCTCTTGGGGAAATCTTGTTTCTGTCGTTCTTTTAAATTAATGGTTGCCAATATTTTACCACCAGTAACCCCTTTGATTCTTGCCTCAACCCTTTCCACCATCCTGATATGCTGAGAGACATCTCCCAAATGTGTTGTATCTAACAACAGTAGCTAACCTTTATGAACACTTTATGCCAAGCATTGTCTTAAATGCTTTCCACGAAATGTCTTATTTAATCAGTGTGTAATACCATAATGCAAGGCTGGCGGATTGGGTTTTCCAAAGGTTACCACAATATCTCCTGTTTTATGTGCTCTTCTAGACCCTTCCCACTCCTGCATTCAGAGGCAGAGTTTAATTCTCTGCCCTTGAACGTGGCAGTCCTGTGACTCACTTGTAATCAATAGAATACAGTGGAAGTGACTGAATGATTTCTGAGCATCTACCCTAGAAAGGCGTTCAGCTTCCCCTGTTAGCTGAGACTCTTTTGGAGTTCTGAATTGCGATGTAAGGAGTCTAACCATAAGACTGCTAAGCTGGAGAGGCCTTGTAAGCACTCCAAGGAGTGGCCCAGCTGTGCTCGCAGCCGACAGCCAGCACTGATTGCCTGCCATGGAGCGAGCATCTTGGATGTCCAGCTTTGTGGAGCCTTCAGAAAGCAGCAGCCTCAGATGACATCTGACTGTGATCATATGAGAGCCTCCAGACAGATCTGCCCAACCTTGCCTTCCCACAAATTCATGAGCAATTGTTTTAAACTGATACATTTGGGATAGTTTGTTACAAAGCAATAGTAACCAAAACAATAGATATCGGTATGGCCCTGATTTACTGTTGAGGAATCTGGGACCAAAGTATCAAAGAACTAATAGGAGGTAAGGACTGGAATCTTAGGTCTTTCACACCACTTAGCCTGTGCGGTTAGCCTGTATGCCGTCACTGTCCAGCTATTAAGCAATTGTCTGTGCAGCCTGGTTATGGGGATGATACAAGGTTCTTAGCTTGTGGACCCCATTCAGGGATGGATCCCAAGGCTAAGAGCTCCTGTGCTAAGCTCATATAGGGGATTAACTTCAGGAATTGCCCTCTAGCCTCCAAGGTGGACCCACGTGCCATAGATAGTCTATGCGCCGTGCCCACCCTGTCTTGTAACTAGCAAGGGTATTCTCTTCTCCTTTCAGAAGACAGCATAAACCGATGGTTAAGAACATGGACTGGGCTCTGCCATTAATGGCTGTATGATCCTAGAACAAGAGGTTACTCCCCCTCTCTGGGCCTCAGGTTTCTCAGCTAGAAAAAGGGATGATTATATTGCTAATTATTTGAGGAATGCAGATCAAAATTACAATGAGACATCACCTCATTCCAGGCAGAATGGCCATCATTAAAAAGTCTGTAAGGAATTTCCCGGCAGTCCAGTCGTTAGGACTCAATGCTGTCACTGTTAGTGCCCTGGGTTCCATCCCTGGCCAGGGAACTAAGATCCCAGAAGCCGAGTGACCAAAAAGAAAAAAATCATATTAAAAAAAAGTCTACAAATAACAAATGCTGGAGAGAGTGTGGAGAAAAGGGAACCTTCTTACACTGTTGGTGGGAATTGGTGTAGCCACTATGGAGAACAGTATGGAGGTCCTTAAAAAATTAAAAATAGAGTTACCATGTGATTCAGCAATCCCATTTCTGGGCATATATCCAGAGAAAATTCTAATTCAAAAAGATACATGCACCCCAATGTTCATAACAACACTATTGACAGTAGCCAAGACATGGAAGCCAACTAAATGTCCATTGACAGATGAATGGATAAAGAAGATGTGATATGTGTGTGTGTGTGTGTGTGTGTGTGTATATATATATATATATATATATATATATATATATAATGGAATACTACTCAGCCATGAAAAAGAATGAAATAATGCTTTTTGCAGCAACATGAATGGACCTAGAGATTATCATTATTATAAGTCAGAGAAAGACAAATGTCATATGATATCACTTATTTGTGGAATCTTAAAAAATGATACAAATGAACTTATTTATAAAACAGAAATAGACTCACAGACATAGAAAACAAACTTTTGGTTACCAAAGGGGGTGGGAGGGAGAGATAAGTTAGGAGTTTGGGATGAACAGATACATACTACTATATATAAGATAGGTAAACAGATGAACTGGTTTGCAAGGCAGAAATAGAGTCACAGACATAGAGAACAAACGTATGGACACCAAGGGGGTAAAGCTGGGGGTGGTGGTAGTGGTGGTGGGATGAATTGGGAGATTGGGATTAACATATATACACTAATATGTATAAAATAGATTACTAATAAGAACCTGCTGTATAAAAATAAATAAATAAATAATTTTTTTAAAAAAAGGATATCCAAACAATAAGGAACTACTGTATAGCACAGGGAATGATACTCAGTATCTTGTAATAGCCTATAATGGAAAAGAATCTGAAAAAGTACATATATATAACTGAATCACTTTGCCGTATACTTGAAACTGACAAAACATTGTAAATTAACTCTACTTCAATTAAAGAAAAAAAAGAAAATGGGATGATAATAGAACCTAATTCACAAGGGTGCTTGAAGTGTTAAATGAAATAATGTATATAAAGTACTTACCACATTTCCTGGCTGTTGATATGTTTCATATAAACGTTCCTCCAGGCTAGAGAAAGATACACGTTGAGCCTGATGGAAAAGACAAGCCCCTCTCCCCACCCCTACTACTCCATACTGTTATCTTCTCTAACAGTACTTAATTCATCTGGTTGTCCTCACAAAAGCAGTGATTAAAGGTAGATCACCGGGCTTCCGGGCTTCCCTGGTGGCACAGTGGTTGAGAGTCCGCCTGCCGATGCAGGGGACACGGGTTCGTGCCCCGGTCCGGGAAGATCCCACATGCCGCTGAACCTGCGCGTCCGGAGCCTGTGCTCCGCAACGGGAGAGGCCACAACAGTGAGAGCCCCGCGCACCGCAAAAAAAAAAAAAAAAGGTAGATCACCTTCCCCAGGTGGTAAGAAAACACACCCAAAATGAGGGGACGCTAACCTGACACAGGGTCCCACCTCCTTATTTCTTCACCCGAAGACAGGATTACCTTAACAGAATGATTAAGAATTTGGATACCTCACTTCTCTGGCTCTCAGTCTCCTCAGATAAAAAATTGAAATGATACTGATGACCTCACAGTGGATGTGAGCAGTCAATGAGATGATGAATGTCTGGCACCTGGGACACAGAGCTTAGAGAAGAATAATAATTCTCCCTCTCCCTCTCTGCTCTTCTTTGGGCCACTCTCTAAAGCACAGCTAAGTATGACATCTCTCCCTCCCTCCTCTCACTGTTACCAGAGATCTGCAGGCTTGTAGCAAGGGCTTCAAGGAGCTGAATTCCTTCTATGGAAACTCAAACTAAGCTGGGGGCACCCTCCTGCTCCACCCTTTCTGGGGTACTCAGAAATCCCCCTTCCCCTGGGAGACAGGAAGATCAGCATTTAGAGTTTCAGTGGGTCTCTGTGCTATCACATGGACTTTGGGAAGCCTATGAGGAAGGAAAAGGGAGCAACTTGGGGTCATAGAAAGAGTACTGGCTTTGAGAGTCTTTCCCTTTTTATCCATCTCTCCTTGGCAATGGCACTGAACTTCAGTTTCTTCAACTGTAAAAATGGAAACAATAGGATACCTGTCTTGTCAGTATTACAAGCTTATTGTGAGATTTGGAAAAAAGAAGCAGGTATGACATCTCTGCTGATTCCCATTATTGCTGTTAGTCGTGGGCAAGAATCTGGTCTACTTATACAAAACTGAGACAGCATCAGCGGTAGTCCTCAGAGAGAAGCTTCATTCTGTGCACTGGGTACCACTTCCATTTTCCTGTAGGGGAGTAGACTTTTTGTAATATTCTCATATTTCTTGCCCCTGGGAATGGCAGCATGGTAGTCAGCTCTGTAGAAGCAAGTTGAGGCTCACCCTCTAGCTCACTGTCTACCTGCAATCATCATAGGTCTAATGGATTATAAATGAAAATAATCAGTAATTACAGAGCATTTGCAATGTACCAGGGGTGGTTCAACTGCTTTACATGGATGAACTCATTTCATTCATAGAACAACTACTATGAGGTAGTTGCTTTTATTATCCTTAGTTTACAGATGAGGAAAATCATGTGCAGAGAAGTTAAGTAACTTGTCCAGGATCACACAGTTGTTAAGGATTCCAGGCAGGCTTTGAATCCCAGAGATTGACTCCAGAGCTTTTGCACATAACCACTGCACTAATGCTCTCCAACCACGACTGCCACCATCGTCTTTTGCCGAGATTCCTGCAGCATCTCTTAGCTGGTGTAACTGCCCTGGTCTTCCCCATCTATAAACCAACCCCCACATAGCTACCAAAGAACTCTTTCCAAAAGGCAATTCTGATCACATCACTCTCTGGCCAGAGTCTTTCAAGGACTCCCCATTTTTCCACTGGAAGGAGTCCAGGCTTCTCCAGCTGGCCCATAAATCCCTGCACGGTCTGTCTCCTGCCTGCCTCTCTTCAGCCTTCTTCCCACTGAACTCTGTTCATCCTACAATCAGGGGCATTGGAGTGTTCTCTGCTTTTTCATCCTGCAACACTGTGGTGTATTCATTCCTTATTCCTTCTGAAATGCCTCATCATCACCAGAAAACTCCTACTCATCCAACCCATATATGAAGCCCTCCCACCCAGGCCCTTTGCCTCTGCTCTCTGCACATGCTAGGCTTGTTCCCATTAGCGTCATCACCTTGGAATGCAACAATTTGTCTGCAGACCTATCTCTCCCAACAGCCCATGAGTTCCTGGAGACAGAATCCTCTTCAGCTCCCCAACACCTCCCACAAAGCCAGTAAAATAGGGCATTAACAAATAAGTGCTAAAAAGTCCTTTTAGGTATGAAAAACTGTTACTGTTATTATGCTGGTACAATACAGGTAACAATGACCTCAGGACTCCAACCTAACCCCTTGGCTTCCTACAAGAACACAGCCTCTGGCAACTCTGCTTGTGTTCCTCAGCTCTTCCTAGGTGCATGGTTTCAGCATCCAGACACACCCCCACTTCATCACTTCATCTGTCTTTCTCTTATCACTATCCCAGCCCCCCAGGCTCCTTCCCATCCTGGAGAACAGAGCTCACTGCTTCCATCACCAACCAGGACAGGTAGGTCCACTCCTGGTTCACCTTTAGGACCTCCTGATTTCTCACCTAGCTTTAGTTAAAACAGGAATCAGAATCTTCAAGAGCTGCATTTAAAACAAATGAGACACCCTGGGCCAAAAGGGGGCTGGAGTATCACCACCCTGATTAAATCATAAGTAAGGTTTGGGAGAAGAAATATAAGGAAGTCACTCAACCTCAAATACCCCCTTATATCTATTTTAAAATATATTAATAATTTTATACTATCTTATTCCATTATCACCATTTCCTTAATAAAGAGGAAAAAATAGATGCGTTTACTGAGCAAGAAGGGAAAGCAAAGAAGAGGTGGCTAGAAAAGGTAGGGTTTTGTGGACCCCAGGCTTCTGCTGGTGTCTGCCCACCATACTAGGCTGTGAGCTTCTCCAGGGCATCTTAGAACAACTGGGAAAGTTTATGGAATGAATGAATGAAGGACTTGTTGAGTTGCTCACCTGGGCAGATGATGTGGCTCAATGCTTTCATCAAGACACTGCTAAGAGCAGCCCTGCTGGATTCCACGTGTGAGGGTTACTGGAAAGCGCTTTGCACTCTATGCAGGCAAATTGTTCCTTCAGGACTTCCCAGGGCACAAGACACCTCAGGGCCACCCCAGTCGCGGGTGTGGGGGAGAAGCTGGAGAAAGAGCAACATTTTCCTGTGGCCCCAGACTGGGATTCCAATTCTCCATTTGAAAGGGAGACCAACATTCAACTTTGCTGCACTCCAGCCCTCAGGGTAAACCTACGAGAGGCTGCCAGGGAATCTGCCAGGTGTCTTTTTTTTCTCATCGGTGTATAAATGACATCTAGCTGCCTTTTTGGCCAGAGCGAGATTTCTACTTAATTCAGGCTCTGGAGAGACGTCTCCAGCAACCCGCAGCCCCAGCGGTGAGGTTTATCTAATTGTACATGCAGGCCCACCTCCCTGTTCTGCTTCAGGAGGCTTTGCTGTTTATTGTACATCCCGCAATGCGTGAGCTGTCACCTCTTCTGTGAAGCCTTCCCAGCCACCTGGCTCACAGCCTCACTGGAGCCCCTGTCTCCCAGACGGCATCCACCACACGGAACCCAATCAGGCACCCACTAGCTTTTGCTATGTAACAACCACCCCAAAACCTGTAGGTTTAAAACATTAAGTGGGACTTCCCTGATGGCACAGTGGTTAAGAATCCAACTGCCAACGCAGGGGACATGGATTCGATCCCTGGTCTAGGGAGATCCCACATGCCTCAGAGCAACTAAGCCCACGAGCCACAACTACTGAGCCTGCGCTCTAGAGCCCGTGAGCCACAACTACTGAGCCCGCGAGCCACAACTACTGAAGCCCGCACGCCTAGAGCCTGTGCTCAGCAACAAGAGAAGCCACTGCAATGAGAAGCACGTGCACCACAACAAAGAGTAGCCCCGGCTCGCTGCAACTAGAGAAAGCCCACGCGCAGCAACGAAGACCCAACGCAGCCAAAAACAAATAAACAAACAAAACCAAAAAACGTTAAGTGCTGTGAGTGGTGGGTGGTTATGCTGGACTGCTACATCTCTGATCACCTGCCAGACTGCTAGTTTCTGTGGGCTGGGGATGTGGGGCCACTGAGTCAAATATCTCTCATCCTCCAACAGGCTAGCCTGAGCTTGCTCACACGACCGAGGCAAGTTCCCAGATGAGGGGCCTCTTGAGACCTAAGGTTGGAACTGGTGCAATGTCCCATCTGCCCCGTTCTACTGGTTAAAGCAAACCACAGAGGCCAGTGCTGATTGCAGGGTCAGAGAAACACGTTCCACTCTCAAAGGGAGGCGTTTCAAATGGACATCACAAAAAGGTGTGCATATAGGGAGGAAAACAAAATCTGCCGTAAGTGATCTGTTATTGCTGTTTCATTATCTCAGCTTGAACCTGATAAGGAAGAGGTATGAGGCTGAAATCCAGGAACTTGGGCTCTGAATAACTGTCAAGAGAAAATCTAGTGTTTAGCCTAGAGCTTGTTTCTTGGGAGTCTTCAGACTGAGGTTTGAATTCTGTCTCTGCCGCACACCTACTGTGTGACGTTGGGCAAGTCATGTGCTCTTTTTGAACTTCCATTTCCTTTTCTGCAAAATAAGTGTATTAATAATTCCAACCTCGCAGAGCTGGGGTGTAAAGCCCTTAGCACCGTGTCTGGCACGAAGCAAATGCTTAACGGCAGTAGCTTTTATTATCGGTATTATGGTTAAAAACAACAGTAATCAATTTTTGCCCTGCCATAAACGAAAGAGATGCAATCCCTGTCCCAAATTCTTATACTGCAAGTTCCTCAAGGGCGCAGACTGTATGTACAAAAACATTCACTGCAACTTTGTTTATAACAGGAAAACAATTGAAAGCAGCATAAATAGCCAACGACAGGGACTTGGTTAAATGAATTTTAGAATATTAACCCAAAGCATTGCAGTGTAGTCATTAAAAATGATATAGAACTGGGTGTGCTGACGTTGAAAGCTGAACATGAAGTATTGTCAAGTGGAAAAGAAGGTTACAAAATAGTACATATAGTACAAACCCATCTGTGTAAAATATATTTATGTGTAGATAAACACATGGAAGTCTTGGTGGAAAGGTAAAAGTGTTAATATGTCTATCTTCAGGTAGTGGGAATATAGGCTTTTTTCTCCTTTTACTTTAGTTTTTCTAATTGCTCTACAATGCAATGTGTTACTTAACTAAACTTAAAAAAAACTGCAACAGGAGAGCCGCTCTGGGTCACCCTGAAGGCAGGCTGCAGAACCACTGCCATGTGCCAGGCTTTGAACTTGACACCGGGAGTTTCTGAGCCTGATGTCAGGCCCTTTGCTGGGCACCCTGTATGATGAAGCTGGTGCCTCCGTGAGGCGCTGAGGTGTGTTCCCCAGAAGCTCCTCAGAGGCTACAGCAGTCCACGCCTCACCCTCACTGTGGGGCTTTATTTTGAGGACACCTACAGCTGCTGCTTCTTCTTCCTGCTCCTTGCAATGTCCCAACAGTCCCCGTGAAGTTAGTGCTGGGGGAGAGACAGGGTGGCTGTCCTCAGGGGCTGCCCCTTCCCCATCCAAACAGCCTAGCAATGGAAGGAGAAGGACTGGACCCACCCAGGTGCCCAAGCTTGCAGCCCAGGCCATGGCAGTGGATGGGGGCTGGAGCGCCTGGAACATACGGGGAGGAGTGCTCCAGCTTCCTGCCCTGCCTTCACTGCAAACAAGAGCATCACTACAAACCCTACAGACCTGAAAGGAACAGAGATGGTACTTGCCACCCTATGTAGAGGGACTGAGCTAGTTAAAAATCAAGAATGTCCATTAGCCATCATTTCACCAGAAGAGCCCTCAGGCCCTCAGGAAATGAATGATCCACTCTGGCAGCACTGTCTCTCCCCATTTCACCTAAATCCCCCGCTGACTCTGTTCCCAGGTTCTGGGTACTTTCCTGGGCCCTGAAGCATCCCCAATAGGTCTCTCTCTTACTAACTGACCTAGTTTCTCCTGGAGAAGGCTTGTGGGTCAGTTTATCCTCTTAAGCATTTACTGAAAGCAAAGTTAACAATTCCAACCACTACCACAAGAGAAGACTGGATGCTTTTACCAAAAATGTATTTGTCACATCAGGAGCAAACATGCACCGGTAAAGGTGGATTACCTTGGTGAAGCAGCTGTGGCTGGATTCTGACAGCTGAGGAAGACTGGGAACGCTGTGGAAATGGCAAAATGCTTGGGGGCTCAAGGGGCATGGGAACCAGGGGATTAAGATAATCAAAGAGAACAGAGTTTAGGGGAAGACTATACTGCTTTTTAGAACATTTAGCTGAGGCATTTCCCAAGTCTCCGGGTAGATCAAGACGTCCATTTCCCTGGTTACTCACCAGGAAGCATGGTGGATACGGCATCCGCCCTTGGAATACCAAAATGCAAACGTTCGTGGGCGTGTGTGGATGTGATGTTGAGTCACAATATTGTTAGTTACAAGGAGGTTTAGGAATTGAGGCAAACTTTCTCCCACCTCCATTTGCTGACAATTAAGGCAGGCTGGCTTCGAATTACCAGCCATCCTTCTTTCCTTTTCCAACTCCCGTAATTGGGTTAGAATGCCTATGTGAAACAAGCATGCCTCCAGAACCTGAGTGAAGTTAGAGCCCTTTCTAAATTAGGCAATGTATTAGAATACGTTTCCCCATCTGGTATCCAGCCTTATAAAATCTGTGATTTCGTGTGAGGCACTGAGATCTACATCAAAGCCCAGGGTTTTGTGGTGTTTACGGGTGCTTGGGTGGCATAGAGAAGTGGTGGAAACTCTGGGGTTTGTAGTAACTGCCGAGATGCCTCTTCCAACTCTGCCATTTATTACCTCCATGGCCTTGGGCAAATATTTTAAATCTCTCTGTGTGTCTCAGTATTTTCATCAGCAAAGTGGGAATAATAAGGGCACCTGCTTCATAAAGTTGTCACGAAGTTTAATAAGATCATCCGTGTAAAATGCTTAGGATGCCATCTGGCAGAGAACTGCGTAAACATTAACAAGCTCTATTACTACAATTAAAGTTCATAAAAGTCCAAGAGCACAGAGGCATCCTAGTACAAGAGACCTTTTGGAACAACACAAGGCACACTTGGCATCGGCGAGCTCTCTCTCAGACAAGTGGCTCTCTCTCAGACAAGCATCCATCCTAACCAGCTTGGGTTAAACCCAATTTCCTGCCCAGCTTCATGCCTGCACCCTTACAGCTGGCTGGGTGTGGCTGGAGGAAAACCCCACATCGTGCTGATCGCTCTCTCTCTCAGCTTATGTCTCCCCACCTCAGAAAAGCCTTTAGTGCAACCTGGTAATTATCCTGCCTGCTTCTGGTTTGGGTTGCTTCCCCCGATCCTAGAAAACTGTTTCACACTTCCTTCCTCCTCTTCCTCAATTTTAGCTATAATCTTGCCTCCTAGGTCCTTCAGAAAATGGAAACTCTCAGAGGATAACTTTCACAGGTTTCCAGCTCCTCAGCTAACAGCCTGATTGATACCTGTGTCTGCCCGTAAGTGCCACCTGCCCTCCTGTTGACCTACACATGCATCTGTCTTAGGCCACCCTCCCACAACTTATGCACTGGATCTCATCCCCTCCTTCCTCTGAAGGATGTCCGTCAACCTGAAAATATCTCCTCTATTTTCCTCGTATCAATTTCCTTTTTCTTTTGGACCATTCTTATAAGCATCCAAACACTGATTTTTAAAAAGGGGAAGTGCAAATGTGCCCACTCTCATTCCATTGGCCACAACTTATATCACACCTAGCTGCAAGGGACGCTGGGAGAGAGCTTCTAGCCAAGTGGGCTGGAGAAAAAGGAAATGGTTTTGATGAATAGTAGTTTAGTCACTGCCACAAAAGGAAAGTGAATGTCAACGTTAGCTTGCCCCAGGCCACATAAGGACAAATTCTGTTTCTTGGATAACCTTGGCTAAATTAAAATCACAATGTCTTAGTTTTTTCTCTGCAGAATATCCTCTTCCCCCATTCCCTTTTCTCCAAATGCTATTATGACCTCCTCGAGGGTGAGGAGTTTAATATTTATCTGACTACTACTCAGCTGTTTTTCACTTTTTAAGGTTCTACTGACTGACCTATCTCACAATTCAACCTGATATCTGAGATCTGCTACATGGAGGCTTGGAGCAAATGTCCATCCTGTGACACTATTATTATCAGTTATTGAGAGTGTCCCAGGCAGAAGCAACAACATATGCAAAATCCTTGAGGCAGGAGAGAGCCCAGGGTGGCTGAAAAGCATTTTTGGCCCGGAGGCTCTGTGTGAGGGCTCCCATATCAGGCTGTCTGAATCAGCCCTTGAGTCCACCACTGGCCAGTTAGCTGTGTGAGCTTAGACAAGTTATGTAATGTCCAGGGCTGTTTTCATTTCTGTAGACTAGGACAATAGAGGCATTGATCTCATGCGTATATTATGAGGATTGAATGAAATAACACATCCAGAGTACTGAGGACAGTGTCTGGTTTCTTAGCTGTTATTATTGTTAGCATATCACCAGTATTTTATCATAATTAACAACCTTCCTTTGCCTGGGTCCTTGGTTTAGAGAACTCTTCCTTCCGGGCAGTTTCCACCTTTCTAATCCAGTGTCCAAATGGCACAACTACAGCCCCTTGGGGCAGATTGCATTTTTCTTACAGATGCTGCAGTTCAATTGAAATCTAAGCTTTGCTATGCGGCTGCTTCCTACTAGATATCTACCTTACGTTTGGTAGTGTATATATGTCCATGCCTCTCTCTCGCTTTGTCACAGCTCACCCTTCCCCCTCCCCATATCCTCATAGCACAGGGAGATCAGCTCGGTGCTTTGTGACCACCTGGAAGGGTGGGATAGGGAGGGTGGGAGGGAGGAAGATGCAAGAGGGAAGAGATATGGGAACATATGTATATGTATAACTGATTCACTTTGTTATAAAGCAGAAACTAACACACCATTGTAAAGCAATTACACCCCAATAAAGATGTTAAAAAATAAAATAAAATAAAATAAAGAAATCTAAGCTTCGGCCTGTGGCCTTACTTTTCAGACGGCATGTGTCCCGAGTGCTTGAACTTCGATCAGCGTAAGATTCATCTGTCCACTCTTGCCCTGCTTTTCCGTAATTGCACTTGCTTTGTGGAGCTTAGCTTAGGTCAGAGTTACATTCATTGGATCAGTTGTTCTGGAAATCCTGACTTTGCCAGGAGTTTCATGTTCATCCATGCTGCAATTGTCTTGAAATTTCAACTCAGAGTCCAAGCCATGAGTCTCTCTGAAGCTGTCAGATGCAAACCCTTGTGAATGAGGACAAGAGCGTGGCCAGGCTCTCTGATGTTCTCTGTTGGCCCTCATCCCAGGCATCCTTCCCTACTCCTTGGGGACTTACTCCAGACAGACAGGGGTCAATAGGATTGCCAGAAAGTCTGCTAGGTCAGGCGCTCTGGAAACAAGAAATCTCTGTACAACCAAGGGAATCTCTAGCCCCCTATCTAATGGCCTTTCATTCCAATCAACATGCAACAAACAGATATCCCAACAGGACAAAGGGATTTTGACAGCTTTTGGAGTTCATTGTGGTGAAGCTGCAAGTTGAACAGAGCTGGTTTGCCGCTGACTTTGTCTGCAACATTCACCTACAGGCAAGAGAAGCAATAAGATTTAACCCTTCACGGAGCCTGTCTCCAATTTAACTCTAATTCTTCATTTAATCCGTTCATCAAGAAGAGTTTAATAAACACGTATTACGTTGCAAGCACTAAGATCAGCATTAAGAACACTAGTATTAATAAGGCTGCTTCTTTCCTTGAGGAACCCATGGTCTAAATACACAGCAGATTACATAATAGTGTACAAAATGCTGCAGCAGGGGTGAGCGTCAAGTATTACGGGAACACAGAAGAGGAAGGGGACACTTTTTTTTTTTTTTTTTGCGGTACGCGGGCCTCTCACTGTTGTGGCCTCTCCCGTTGCGGAGCACAGGCCCCAGACGCGCAGGCTCAGCGGCCATGGCCCACGGGCCCAGCTGCTCCGCGGCATGTGGGATCTTCCCGAACCGGGGCACGAACCCATGTCCCCCGCATCAGCAGGCAGACGCTCAACCACTGCACCACCAGGGAAGCCCGAAGGGGACACATTTTTCCTGCCAGGGGAGGGTGAGTCAGACACATCTTCATGGAAAAAGGGACACAGCAGACTTGAAGAAACAGAGAGAGAATCAGGAGTGTGTTGAATAAGGTTATTTTGGTTGTAAGTAACAAAAATGAACTGGTTAGTTAAAATAAAAGAGGGTTATTGGAAGAGTCCTGGTCGTTTCAAAGAATCCAAGGGAGAGATGAGCAAATAAATCTCAAGAATGGCAAGAACCCAGAAGTTTGGGAAACCGTGGCAGCAAGAATCTATGATCCTTCTCTCTAGAGAGCATATCTGAACATAACTCTCCTTCACCAACTCCTAGCCTCTGGGTATCTTAGTCCAAAATTCCAGATTCTTCAAAGAATCTGACTGGCCCAGCTTGAGTCACAGGTCCATTCCTGGTTTATTTAGCTGGACCTGAAAACTGAGCTCTGATAGTTCAGAACCAGACACTGAATCTAGGGCATTTCCCAAAGAGGGGTCATCATATGGGCTTAATGTCCACCCCAGGAGATGGTTATTGCAAGGAGAGTGGATGTTTGCTTGGAGAGAGCAGTGTTGGCAGACTCATTGAGGCACGGAGGTAAAAAGGTACATGGTGTGATTGTGGCAAAACAGCGACTTTGTTGTTACTTTTTTGTGCCATCTCTGTGACATGACATGTACACTGAATATCCATTAATCTTGTCACATTTTATATGCACAAAGGTAACCTGCTATTTACAATCCTTTTAGTTAAGGTTTATGGGCTAACTTAAACCAAAAGCACATTTATTAGAAACCTATGAGGGGTGAATGTGTCGCAAATGGAAAGGGAGGTAAAAAAAAAATCACACTTGGAACTGGCAGTATCTGGACACCTGTAGGAAATCTTGGCGGCAGACACCTCCCCCACCGTCCTCTGATCACCACCGCTGGAATCAATGAAGTTGAACTGTGTACAGTATATTTGATAAGGCTTCTAGTGAGTTGGCAAATTGAGGCTTTGTCGTGACTTAGAAGATGAACATTAAAGGGTGAATCATATGTCTCCTTCTTTAGCTGACACATCTCTTTCTCTCTCTCTCTCTCTCTCATTCATCGCCCTTTTCTAACACCTTCTCAATTTTTTTTTTTTTTGAGAATTATCTCCTTCTGGTGGATCTGTCCCCTCAGGGCTTTGGTATAGTCAAAAGTAAACCCGTGAATAAAACCCATTTCTTCAGACTCTCTCTACCTGAACTTTGAATCATGAGCAAGTCCACAAGATAGAGCACATTGTTCTTGGTGAGATGTTGAATCCAGATGTCGGTTTCCCAGCAGAGAACTGACAGGGTCCCTGTGGGACTGTGGCTATGGCCAACCTTCCTCTCTCTTCCCTGGTTCAGCTGAGGGCATGCCTGAGACTGAGACTCAGTGATTCAGATCCCTCCTCTCCATCTTCATTAGGAGCCTGTATTAGGGAAAAGGGGAGGCAGAAAATCACCCTCATTCGGCAAAGCAGGTGTCTGTCCTTAGCGACTACGGTAAAGAAATTAACTGGAGCATTTTAGAGTTTCCAGAGGAAGGGGCAAAGTAAAATTGTTTAGGAGTTCATGCTAGCTGGTCACAATTTATAAAACCACTGTAAGAGTTATAGGAAGAACCCAAGGGTGTTGTGTTGTAAGTCTGTTCAGGCAGTCACCTGTTCTTCTTGGACAGTGGATCTGCGCTGATGGGTCAGTGCATCTACTCTGATTGGCCAGTGCAACATGCTGATTGGTTGGCACTAGCGCCATATCAGCTGGTAAATATTTTGGATCTCATCGGTATTTACTATGTGTAAGGCGCTCTGCCTAGTGCTTTACAGACGTCATCTCATCTAATCTTTACAGATTTCATTAAACAAATATTTATGAGGTATGGGTCTTATTGTACGAGTTTTATGCATTACCACTTCATAGATGAGGAAACAGAGGTTCAGAGAGGTTGGTTCCTTGCCCCTTAGTAGAACAGCTAGTGGGTAGTGGACTCAGGATTTGAACCCAGAGCCCACACTCTTCACTGCTTAGTTATCCTACCTCAATTACCTAAGATTACTCACTGCTGTAGAACAGTCCCCACTCTGAATTTATGGCTCTTTGAGCCATGGCTCAAAGTAATGTTTTTATCTTGACTTTCACATATAAGGTTGGAAAATGCTGGGAACACATGTGCAGGGGAAATTTGAGAGTATTAGACAAAATGGATTTGTCTGGAGATTTTCAACCTTTCTTCTTTTTTTTTTTTTCTACCCTCTTAATCTAATCGTTATTTTTTTTTTAAAAACACCTTTATTGGAGTATAATTGCTTTACAATGGTGTGTTAGTTTCTGCTTTATAACAAAGTGAATCAGTTATACATATACATACGTTCCCACCTTTCTTCCCTCTTGCGTCTCCCTCCCTCCCACCCTCCCTAGCCCACCACTCTAGGTGGACACAAAGCACCGATCTGATCTCCCTGTGCTATGCGGCTGCTTCCCACTAGCTATCTATTTTACGTTTGGTAGTGTATATATGTCCATGCCACTCTCTCACTTTGTCATGGCTTACCCTTCCCCCTCCCCGTGTCCTCAAGTGCATTCTCTACATCTGTATCTATATTCCTGTCCTGCCCCTAGGTTCTTCAGAACAATTTTTTTTAAATTCCATGTATATGTGTTAGCGTACGGTATTTGTTTTTCTCTTTCTGAGAAAAACTTCACTCTGTATGACAGACTCTAGGTCCATCCACCTCTCTACAAATAACTCAATTTCGTTTCTTTTTATGGCTGAGTAATATTCCATTGCATATATATGCCACATCTTTATCCATTCATCTGTCGATGGACACTTAGGTTGCTTCCATGTCCTGGCTATTATAAATAGAGCTGCAATGAACACTGTGGTACATGACTCTTTTTGAATTATGGTTTTCTCAGGGTATATGCCCAGTAGTGGGATTGCTGGGTCGTATGGTAGTTCTATTTTTAGTTTTTTAAGGAACCTCTATACTGTTCTCCATAGTGGCTGTATCAATTTACATTCCCACAAACAGTGCAAGAGTCAACCTTTATTCTTAATCTGCAGGACCCTTTGTCCAAACACGATCTCATAAGGAAGCTCAGTGCTGAAAGCAAAATTGCTCTGGCTGAAGAAGGGCTGAGGATCACAGTGTGAAAAACTCTTGTCCAAAAGACAGTTGAGATCCTCTTGGCTGGGATGCCCTCTGAAGGGAGGGAAGCTGAGATGGCATGTGTCATCACTCTTCTTGTACATACTGTTCAGCAAGAGCTCTGGGACAGGTGTCTGGTTCCACAGACTTAGCACTCCCCAGCCCTGCATGTCCTGACCCAGGCTACAGGGGCACCGGGCACCTCAGCCACCAGGAGGTGTGGCCTGGAATTAGTCTTCTCTCTGGAGAGCTGGAGAGCCCATGTGCACCTGGTCCTCCCAGGGCAGCCCAACAGCACCCTAGTACCTGCGATGCTGTCCCTATCCCTCTACTCAAGCTTTTGCCTCCCTTTCCTTCTTTCCTCCATAGCTACCACTGAGCTGGAGCCTTGTCCTAAATCCCAGCCACTGCTCAGTGGGGCCCCAAGGCAGCGCTCAGCAACTTCCCAGGACCCAGTCTTCATCTTTTCTCATGTACTCCTGTGAACAGACTACTTGAATCACACTATAGGGTGTGAGGTTGGTCCCCCATAAGAAGATCCCAAAGATTCATGTGAAAGTGATTTGTTTTGAGTGGTTTCCAGTTAGGGAATGGGGAAGTGGGACAAGTGAAAGAAGAAGCCAGGCAAGGTGTGCTCTCAAGCAAAATCCCACATAGGGTAACTTGGCCTTAATTCCATAAGGGAGCTCCAAAGACAACCCAAGTCACACTTCAGAGTTGTCCCTATCAGAGGCAAAGGAGTCCCCTGGCTCTCTGTATGCATAGGCAAAGTGAGCTCCTGTAGCCCACTGCCACCCTCCAACAAAGAGACGCAGGAGCTGGGGAGGGAGTGAAGGCATGCTGGGAGCTGGGTGTACAAAATGGCTCAAGGACCCAGGGAGTTGAAGCAGAGCTGTGATGGAATGTGTCTTGCTCACTGGACTTTTGGTGCAGCCCTTCGCTGGCCATAGCTCCTCTGCTGCCATCCATACTCCCAATGGTTGACTTTCTTGGGTGTGAAGGTGGGCAGACTGTTTATTGCCTACTAAATATCCATTCCCTCTTTCTTCCTTGCCCACTGACTCCTTATTTTGTTCAGATCAGCAATGTGCCTAGTCTTTGGAGATGAGCCATGATTAGTCTCTAACCCAAACATGACAATATTAACCCTACCTTTCCTGCAATTAGAGCTAGACTTTTGACATTTGGGGGCTGCAAAATTATATATATATATAGGCCTCTGCCCCCATTTCCTCCAACAGAGTCCCTAAATCCCTTGGAATTTCCTGGGTGACAAGAGTGTCTTTTGTTCTAATGAGGTGACTCTTGATGGACTCCTGGATAGGCTTCAGGATGGGGGTTGGTCACCAGAAAGACCAGGTCATGGTTGACTCTCATCCCCTAGGATGGGGAGAAGGGCTGGAGATTAAGCTGATGACTGATCATGTCTATATGATGAAGCCTTCATAAAAACTCCAAATGTATTGGGGTTTGGAGAGCTTCCAGGTTGGCAAACACATCCACGTGCTAGGAGGTTAATGCACCCCAACTCCAAGGAGACAGAAGTTCCTGCACTCAGGACACTTCCAGACCTTGCCCTATGTATCTGTTCATCTGCCTGTTCATCTGTATCCTTTATCATATCCTTTATTATATAATAAATCAGTAAATGTGAATACCTGTTTCCCTCAGTTCTGTGAGCCATTCTAGCAAATTACCAAACCTAAGGAGGGGGTCATGGGGAGCCTGATTTATAGTTAGCTGGTTAGAAGTACAGACGACAACCTGGGACTCGCGATTGGCATCTGAAGTGGGGAAGGACCATCTTGGACTGAGCAGTTAACATGTGGGATTTAATGCTATCTCCAGGTGGGTAGTGTCAGAACTGAGTTAAATTGTAGGATACCCAACTGATGTTGGAGAATTGCTTGATGTATGGAAAAAAAAAAACCCAGTATATTTGGTGACCAGAGGTGAAGTGTGGTAGTAGGCGAGACTAAAGAAGAAACACAGGAGTGCATTTTTCATATACACTGGCCATCTGAGCCTGCATGGAAGTTTTTGGAATGGTTCTGGCTTCTACTACCCTGATTAAAAGGGGAGAAAGACAGGATCAGAGCAGTCTCTGCCTCTTCCCCCTTCCTTCTTCTTCCTGCCTTGAGCATGGGTGCCATGTCCAGAGCTGTAGCAACCACCTTGTGACCATGAAGCAAAATGCAAAAATAAAGTCCAAGAGCATGTCAAAGACCAAGAGCATCTCAGAGATGCTGCCTCTGACATCATTCAGCTGCCGAGCCATTTCCAGAAGCCTCCTACCTCTAGGCTCCTTGTGGTGTGAGAAAAAAAAGCTCCCTATTTGCTTAAACAACTTTATTCAATTTTTCTGTTAATTGAAGCTGTACACATTTCTAAGCAATTCAGGAGCCTGTAGGAGTCCAAACTGACCTCTCCATGCCCCTATGAACACTACATACAGGATGGATGGCAACCTCCCTGGGAGGTCAGCTCCAGAGTAGAGCCACCTGCTCAGTCCTGGTCCCATCTGGTCCTGTCTCCTTCCAACTCCGGGTGGATCATAAAAATGCAAATCTCTTGTGATCAGTCATAAATAAGGAACAGGCAAGTTGGACCAGCAGAATCAGGAAGCAGAACTTGGGAAGATTCCCAGAGGAATAGAGGGAGAGAAACCCTTTTATGGGGTGTTTGTTTTTAAGCCCATAGGAAAAAGAGAGCCAGCATAGACACTTCTAGGCATGACAATAATACTGATTTTAAAATACAACTGTAAATGCAACTGGCATTTGTTGAGCATCCACTATGTGCTTGGTGCTTTGTAGTCATCATCTTGTCTGCACAAGTACTCAATGGCGTGATTACTATTTCATCCATGTTTCAGATGAGAGTAATGGGGCTCAGAGAGCTAAGAGCATTCACCTAAGGTCACTTAATTAGAAAGAGGCAGAGTCTGAATGCATGACCAGCCTGTCTGACTCCAGTGCTCATGGATTTAACCTCCACGGAGCAAGGGCATCAGTAGGTGTGAGATAATCCAGTGATATAAAACATGGGCAGGGCAGGAAAGGGAACGCCCAACTCTACCTTGTCTACAGTTCACTGCACACTCTCTAGGCTCCATAGGGCTCTTGGATCTCCTTCCACAGCCCTGAAGCAGTGACCTGTCCCAACGATAGCCTGTCTAGATGCTCCACATCAGCTTCAGCCCTTCGGTTCTTAGAACAGCCACTCCTCCACAAAACAAGTGTTTCTCTAATGTGTGCCCAAGCCAGGCCTTGGCAAGCTATTCACCTGGAGAAATCTGAGTCTTTCCACACACTGTCATTCTTGCCGTTCCACTGTGGGGCAAGGTTCATGGGAGTGAGAGAATTCTGTTCCCCTGTCCCCACTGCCTCCTTGCGGTCCTATCCTGCATCCCTCCTTCCTTTACAGGTTTTCCTCAAGAGCCCTCCCTCAACAAATCATATGCATCCAAATTCCTCAGGCTCTGTTTCCAGGGAATCAGACCTAAGACAAACCCTGTGTTAAATCCAAATTTTGCAAATGTCGTTACACCTTAGGTACCATTCAGGGACTATTGCCATTGAATCTTGTAGCCAGATGATTCCTCATCCTTGCAGCCTTGTCATTTGTGACTGTCCACCTTACAGATGAAAGACCCTCTCTCACCCCCTATCTCTGTTTTCTTCTGCCCTCTCTTTCCCAAACTGCTTTCTTCTCCCTTAAGCCTGATCCAACCTCATAGCTCCCACTCTCCCAGTCCTTCACAGCCAGGTTCCTAAACAGATTTACCTATATGCTCAGACTTTCCCCAGAATATTCTTTGCACCTCCTGCCTTAAGTGAGAATGAGATCCCCCCCACACCTCACTCCCCAGAAGACACTGCAGTCTCTGAGATCTTCCCAAATCCAGGCTGCTCATTCTGCTAAGGTACGAAAGCTCAGGTCAGCATTCTCCTTGCTCCTCGTGACCATTTCTCAAGCCATTATGCCTCCACCCTCATATTAAAATACGTCTCCTTTGTTTCTCATGCCATCTGGCCATATCATTAAAACCAACTAATTGCATATCCTTTGACACAGCAACTTCTCTTTATACAAAAATACTAGTGCAAGGTGAAAAGATATATGTAAGAACACTTGTAATAGCATTGCTTGCAACAATAAAATAAAAGAAATTGGAAATGATCTAAATATCCATCAACAGGAGTCTGACAGAACATTGTAGTGCAGCTGCACAATGGACAACCACACCTCTATTAGAAAGAAGTGGTAGGTTTTTTTGTGCTGACACGTGGGATATGCACATGATATGTAATTGTGTTGAGCAGAAAAACTGTGGACAAAATATAATACGATCTCATTTTGATAAAGAAAAAAGAAAAATATGCATATGTTTATAAGATTAGGAGGAATGTTCTAAGCTGAATGATCCTTGCTTAGCAATGTCCTTGCAGTTGCTGCTATGGTTATGGTTATGGAAGTTCTCAGAAGTGCCACACTATCTTCAAAGTCCATAAAATGAGACCAGAAACCATCATGCTCTTGATATAATATGCTGATGCTTGCTTTGCCCTCCTGGCAGGGGTCGACCAGGTCATGGTGATATTTAATGACTCTGAAAGCCCCATTCTTAAACTCTTTTAAATATACTCTGAAGTTGTTTATACGATGGAGTCCGCATCTCATCCCTCCAGATGGGAGAGATCCAGGGGGATAACTATTCTGAGTGCCAAAAAGTTGTTCTGAAATTCAAGCTTTATTGTCCTCTCTTCCTATATCAACACCCGCCCCCCCCCCAAATAATAATCAAGTCAGTCTAGCATTGTCTCCTCCCTTCCTATCTCTTTTCAGTAGGACACTGATGGAAGTGTGTGGAGCAGAGACACCCACAAGGGAGAATATAAAGATGGGGTGGGTTGGGAGGAAAATTTGACTCTGTATTGATTGCTTTGAATTGCTAATAGAGTATGTCTCATCTTTTAGTAACAAATGAAGATTAAAAATAAAATTTTAAGATAACACTGATCCATCAAGCTACCATACACTTACCTGAAGCCTCCGATAAAGAGGGTCCCATCAAGTACAGTGGTTAAGAACTGGAACTCTAGAACTACATTTCCTTGGTTCTAAGCTTTGCAAACTTGGGTAAGTTAATTAACCTCTCTGCAGACTGACTGTACAGTTTGTGCCCTATATACCTCCAGGGGGCACCATTCACATAGACCAAGTGAGAATGAGAGGCATCCTTGGAGTTGTGTGATGCGGTGGCACAGGGAAGCCCTGAACCTGTGTTTTCAGCTTCCTCATCTGTAAAATAAGGATAATAACAGTCCCCACCTCTTAAACTTATTCTGAGTGTTTGGTCAATTAATCCATGTGAAGTGCATAAAACTGTACCTGGCACATCGTAAATATGCAATAAATGTTAGCTCTCAATATTATTACCATCTCCATCACCCCCATCACTAGCATCATCATCATCATCAAGATAAATCCAGGGAGGGGTTCTGTGTCCTCATGTCCCAATCTGATCTCTCAAGCACAAACTCCAAGCCAATCTCTAACTCTATCCAGAGGAGAGACCTTGGCATTTTCTCAGGAATGAAGACCTCGATGTCTAATGTCTCTGTTAGAGAACTCTTCTCCAGAGAGTCCAATGGCCTGAAGGCAATGGTGCCTGCAGGAGATGGAGCAGATCTGAAAATCTCCCTGAAATTGCTACTAGCTGGGAAGGAACTCTCCATGGTTCTGGACTTATGAAAGCTAAACTGACTTTTCTCTCTCCAACCCTCCCACGTTCTGACTTGGTTTGGCCATAGGCACCTCATCAAGCAGCTCCCCCTTTTAAGGCTTGCCTCAACTCTGATAATGTGTTACCCTTATTAGAAATATTTTCACTTTAAAGATTTCTTAATTCAAATTAAAATATCCTCAATGGTGGAATTTATAGACCTTTAACAGACAAAAGGAAGTATTTTGGACAGAAGGGGCTTCCAAAAAGTCCATCCTACAGGTAGCTATCTCCAGCTAACCCTGAGAAGCATGTGTTTCTGTTATTCCTTCAAAGGTCCTCCTGTGATCCTATAAATATGTCACCTTGAGTCAAATATTTGGGAGCAGAGAGGAAGGAGATGTGCACATGTAGCAGAACGTGTGCAGAGAAGCTGATGGTACTGGCTCACACTCAGTGTGTTGTGTCCCAGAGTTCTGCTCACGGGAATGATAGGCAGGATCCTAGTCCTACAGCCTTAAATGATACAGAAGGAGGAAGTTGTAGGTTGTGGGGAGACTTGGAGTTGTCCCACCGAAGGCTTATATCTGGCACATTGACTTCTGGATCTGGTTGGTTACAAAGGAGACTTAAGGGAATCATAGGAAACCAAAGTTGCAGACAGTCCTTATATCTCAGGCTAGGAACTGGATGTAAATTTTGGATTATCTTGGTCATGGTTGGAGGTTGTGGAGGTATGAAACAGGGAAAGGTGTCCCATACCCTACCAGGCCCTAGCCCTGCAGCAGCTCCAACTCACACCCCTGTAGGGTCTGAGGTTCATCTCCCTGGGGATGAGCTGGCACATTTCATATCGCCTCCCTCCCACCCATTTACTCACTCATTCTCTCCTTCTTTTCCCCATCCTCCTCCAGTGCCTATGAGTTCACTGGACACACCGCTTCTATACAATATTCCACTTCTGGGTCACCACCCACCCCTCCCACATACCTTCCTAGTACAGGTAGCAAATAAATAGACACATTCTGGTCATTCTCTGCAGACTCACCTATCATCTTCCATAACACCGTTGTGCCCAGAATTATCCCATATGCCTTGTATAGCTGCTATGTCTAATCTTCATAGCAATCAGTGAAGTTTCTTGTACCCATTTTAAGGCTAAAGAAAGGGAGGCTCAACTCTCTTCATCTGAAGAGAATGAAGAGAATAAGACCTACATTGTGCGGCTACTGTGAGGTCTGGATATAATGTTAGTGATGTGCACAGTCTAGGATAAGGTGCTCCACACACCTTGCCATTGCACCATATCCAACTCCCTTTCTAGGCTATAAGCTCCTCAAGATCCTGAGCAGTGCATTTTTTAGTTTTAAACTCACACTATTTAAGGGAGATTTTGCTTCTGAATAGAGTTCCCTAAAAAGATGCAGGTGGGGAACAACAATTCATAGAATAAGTCTCTTCAGAGATAACTGCCTTCTTATGGTCTCCCACATCAATGTGCCAACTTTTTGGGGCAGCATAATAATCATAATTATGATCAGCATAATTATTATTATTTATTGAGCATCAACTATAGGCCTGGGACTATGCTGTGCATTTTACAAACATGGCGAATATCTAATTCAAGCAACACAGGAGCCAGTTCAAGTTCAAGGTTTCAGAACAAAGAGGCTATCTCTGCATACC
Source organism: Tursiops truncatus (assembly GCF_011762595.2). NCBI lineage: Eukaryota > Metazoa > Chordata > Mammalia > Artiodactyla > Delphinidae > Tursiops > Tursiops truncatus. The sequence goes on along the minus strand of NC_047034.1, from coordinate 156,646,322 downwards.
CTTAACCCTTTCCTTGTATTCAGAGATCTATCTAGCCCTGCCTCCAGGCCCCATTACTCTTGAGGTGCATGTTTAAATGTTCTCGCTATCCTGGCTTTCTTGACAGCTTAATTGCCCAGCAGTTTATTTGGAGCTTGCAGAAAATTAAGATCTCCAAATGTTTCTGCTTCCCCCTTCCTCCTCTCCTAGCATCTCTCACATTGAGTCTGAAACACATTATCAAACTCTTGATTAGATATTGACTTCTAGAAATCTATAGTAATACTAATAACAGTTGCTGTTTATTGAGCCCTTACTAACTACATTAGTGCATTTGGCACCAAAACTACTCTGAATTGTTACTATTACAATTCCCATTTTACAGATGTGCAAATTAGAGGTTAAGCCATTTAATTAAGGTCACCCAAATAATAAATGGCAGAGTCAACAGTTGAACTATGTGTGCCTCACTTCATAAACTAAGCTCTTCGCTACTGCAGTTGAGCCATTCTTAGTTTAATGTATGCCTCAATATTGCTGTCCCAACAATAGCAGAAATGCACTGAGGACATGGACATTTCCCATGGAGGTAGTCTAATGTACAGGAAAATATGTGAGTTTTCCTTTTGGAGACAGTCATGAGCTTGAATCATAGCTTACCTGTTACTGGCTAAGAAGTATGTCTAGTGAAGACAGAGATGGATTGTGAATTAAGCTTGCATCAAAGGAATAAAGATAAGATATAAGAAGGTGGGCTATGATGGGTTGAAAATTTGGGGCCCCAGATAAGAATGTCTGTAAATAAACCCTCTTTTCAGAGGCTGAACCATTGTGGTAGACATTACTAGAACTTATAAATATCAGGTTCTTTTCTTCTTCCTGGGAATTTTTGAAATGAGGTGGTGTCATGTGACTAATTCTGGTCAAGACTGTGAGCAGAAATAATGTATAGCACTTTAGGGAACATGCAGTGAAAAACCCCCAGATCGCTCTCCAGCCCTCCCTCCTGCCACAGCAAACATGTGTTAAGATGCTAGAGTCAAAAGGTGGAAGCCCACCAAATCCCTAAATCACTGCTTAGAAGGGAGTTGCTCTGGAGAGCCACTGAACCTGCTTCAGACTTTGCATGGATAGGAAACAAATTTTTGTTGTGTTAAGCCACTGACATTTGGGTGTTATTTGTTATTGCAGCATAACCTAGTCTATCCTGACTAATGCCCTAGAGTACCTTGTACACTCACCTGGTCTGATTACTAAAGGGTTGGGGAAAGAATGGACTGGTGTAAGTCAGCAGCTGGCAATGGGCTGAGCTGGAAAGGTAAGGTATAGTCAGATTCCAAGAATGGGGACTAAGCAGTCTCAAATGCCTCTTGAGAAAGGAAAGAATATTCAGGAGTAAACTCCAAAGGGGAGTGCCAGGTTTACCCAAAAGGCCAAAGCCAGAAGCAGATCATCAAGGAAGAGAGTTGATTTTGCATGCATCCCACTCCCCACCCTAGGTCCTAGGCAAGCAGGTGTAATTGCTGCAATATCTGGCTTTTCCATTATGTGGTGAGCTTCTGGGAGAAAGGCACCAAGTGTTGCCCAGATTGGAGATCTTCCTCAGTACTTTGCTCTCTTCATTGGACATCTTGAGTTGAGTGGATCAGAAAAGATTGCCGAGTTAACAAAGGGAAAGGTGAGTCTACCTTGAACCAATTCTGATTTCTTCCCTGAGATTCATTCCTTGGACTTGAGGTTGACTTAGACATTTTTCACAGTAAAAATTATTTATCTATGAGACCATTGGTTAATATCTGTCCACTCAAATCACATTTAACTCCATAAGGCCAGGGCCTGTGTCCTGAATATTTCTAGATCCTACCATGGGGTCTCAATAAAAGTGTTGAATGAATGAATGGACTTGTGATCTGTGAATTCAATGTGGAACATTTCTGCTTCTTGCCAACTGGGACTGTCTCTTGGGCCTTCTGTTTCCAGTCTTGTTCTTTTCCATGTCTTCAAAAGAGGTCATCCAATTCCGACCAATTTCTTTGTCCCTTGTCTGCTGACCTCACTGACTTATCTCACTGAAGAGAGATCTTCATCTGAAACTTCTTTGGCTTTTCAGGACAGGAGCAGTGAGAAATGGACCCTTCATTTAGCTGACTGAGCTATCAAAAGGGAAGTTTGAGACAGAAAATGAATATAGATCTAGCTGCAGCAATTAGAGGGAAAATCGATAGAACATCATCAACGGCGTCAGACCCCTGTAAGTCGGCGTCTCCAGGGATGGGACAGCAGAGCGGTGTTCATTTCATTTTTGTTTTCCTAACTTAATCCTCAGCAAGTGAAGAGGGATAGTTGTGGTGGATGGGGTGGGGTGGAGGGCGGGGGAGGAGAGCAGACAGGCAGGATGAGATGGAAGAGAAGCACAGGGTCTCTTTTCACACCACCGCCGCTGTCCATGGTGGGCAAGTCCGTGATAGGAAGATTCATCCCTCACAGATGAGGTTCAAAAGGGCTTGGGTTTGAAACTCGGACCATCATGCACTAGTATGTAAGTGTCCATGGGCAGATGACGGAGTCTTATTGAGCCACACTTTACTCATCTATAAAATGGCGATTGTGAGGCTGCTCCACACGGTTCTCATGAGGAGGAAATGAAAACATATACAGAGTCCTGAGAGCGAGTGCTGCTGGCCAGTAGTAGATGCCAATTTCCCTAATGCTCCCTTGCCCTGTACTTTGGCCCAATCAAGCTTCTTTTCCACTTTTTGGGCTTCTTTTCCTTGGATGAAGTCCCTTAGCCTTGTTGGGTCACAAGTATCTTTGAGATTTTAATAATCAAATGTAAATGGGATTCACAAAGACTGGGTTCAGATACCAGTTGCACCTCTTATTGGCTGTGTGAACTTGAGTATATTACTCAATCTCTCTGTGCTTTAGTTTCTTCATAAATACAATGAAGATAACAATAGTGCTTGTCTTGTAGGGTTATCACCTATAGTGATAAGGATTAAAACAGTTAATACATGCAAATGCATCAGTGCTCACCACAGTGCCTGGCACACAATAAATTTGAGTAAATGTTTGCTATAATTAATAAAAGTGATAGAAATGCCTCTATTAAAACGCACACAGGCACACACATATGCATACAATCTCGTGAAACTAGTCTCCAATTCTCGTTTGCTGATTCTTGCAGGGCAGAGTCCAGATGCTCGTCTGGTGTTACTGCTGTGCATTTTCTGGCACCAGTCTACAGAGCTGCATCTGTAGGTTTACAGAAGCCACACCTATGCCATTGTAACAGGACATCTCCAAACTGGAAATCAATTCCACAATTTTCAGCTCTCTCCACTTAAAAGTCCAGATGAGGACTCTGTCAGGCAGTGATTTAAGGCCAAGACTACTCAGGCTTGAGAGAGGGACCAGCAGTCCAAACTCCAAAGTTCAACCAGTGAACTTTGTCTGATCTGGGCGAAAATCAATACCCAGAGTGTTGGCCCCAGAAGCAGGAAAAAGGCACTGGTCATCTCAGGCTGAGAATACACTATAGGAGCCTGTAGGCTAAAATCACAGGCTAAAAGCACAGGGATCAAGGTCCATCTGGAGAGAGGCATGGAGGAATCTTAGTGGATGGGAGACAAGGCCCCAGCCAACAAAGCTGCTTTGATGAGACAGTTAAGAGTTGGAAGGGAAAACCAGGGGCTGGGTCAGAAGCCTGTCAGTGGGGCAGAGCACACGCCCAGGACAAGGGGACTCTGGCTTGAGATCTATGAAACCTATCTCAACCCATGTGGCAGGCATGACTCTCTTTTGCTAGTGGGATTGGGAACCTCTGATCCCAAAGGTTTCCTGCTCCACTAGTGGAACTGACCCCAAAGGGCTGACCCATCTTCTTCAGAAGCTCTGGAGACATTGCTCAGGACGGCTGCTCCTCTGAGCCAGAGGGAGTTGGGAAAGGATGTGGTAGCCAGTGGGTTCAGGAGGACTCACAGAACAGAGCTGGCCTCTGAGATGCAGCTGCGCGAGTGGCTGATGAGCAGGAAGAATCAGGCTCAGCTGATGGAGCTGCCATCCTTTTCCCCAGGACAGGCAGGAAAACCAGTGGCTGGGGTGGGCTGTCCATGGGGACCTTTAGCCTGGATTTGTTACATCTAGGGGTGCGATGGAGAAGCAGGCAGTGCCAGCATTGTCTGGGAAGCCCTACCCCACAGGCGGCACCCGGGGACGTAGTTCCTGCACAAGGTGGAGTCATGCACCTCTTTAACCACAGATCCAATGTCTCTCTGTGTAGAGAGTGGAGTGGAAAGAGGAAAGGCCTTGAGCATCAGTTAGGCCTGGGTTTGAATCCCAGCTCTGCCATTTGTCAGCTGTGCGACTCTGAACAGTGATTTAACTTCCTTGGGCCTCAGTTTTTTAATCCGTAAAATGGAGGAGAATCATACCAGTCTAACTAACAAGGATGGCAGCTTGAGTCTAAATGAAATCCAGATATATGTGAAGTGGGCTCACCAGAAACTATTTGGCATGAGAACTGATGCAGTATTTTATCCATTCAACCAACCAACCATTCAACATACAGTTACTGAATGCGTACTCTCAGCCAGTTAGGAGAAACCCTCCTGAGAAAGGAGAATCAGACATACAGGATTCGACCCCATAAAACAGCCTTAGGTTGAGTTCGTGAGGTAGAGAGGGGAAGAAGGAGAAAGAGAAAAAGGAAGGCAGGGCGGGGAGGTGTGATTCTTGAGCTCAGCATGGTTTCTATCACCTGTACTTGTCTCGCAGCTCAGTCCCCCCTGGTCTCACGCCAGCGTCCAGTGGTCAAGGTTGTGTGATGGGGAGTGGGGTGCTGATGGAGCCATTTCAGTAATTGTATTGTGTATCAGGGCACAAACAGATCTGCTCTAGGGCCCCACTAACAGCACGTGGCATAGAGTGGAGGGGAGGAGAGAGGCATCTTCCCCAAATTTACCACCATGCAGTGGCAGGAAACAGTGCCTGGTGGCTCAGTGACAAGGACCTGGGTACAGGTAAGCAGCAGCATGGAGACCACGGAGCTTGGCAGAACCTATGAGCCCATATTAGATGGGAACCCACAGAAACATCTGTAGCGGGCGGGAGATTATGCCCCAGCACGTGGAGGCAACAAGTCTGAAATCTGAGTAGTTATTAGCAAAGTGATCCCATCTGTACCTAGGGATGGGCAAAGACTGTGGTGGGCTCAATTACACTATCTTGCAAAGCTACTGTATAGACATGCAGTGATATGTTTAAAGGGCTTGGTGCATTGTAGACCCTTAAAGTGGAAGTGGTAATAACAGTGACTATCATTGTTGCTAGTGGGATCGTTATTATTGCGCAGATCTGGGCAGTAGTGTCGGTGGCCGCTATTTCTGGCTGAGCAAAATCCATGCTGGGAAGAAGAGGGAAAAACCCAAATTGCATTTTTCTAGGTTTGCATCAATTTCAAACATTTCCAGCCCAGTGGTCTGGAATGAGGAGAGGTGGGCTGACCTGCTGACAGCTGCCTGTGGCTTGGGCATAACAAGATGAGGACTTCAGGAAGGAGGCACAGGAAATGCAGGGGAGTGGCTGATGGATGGGACTCATGGACACAGAGCCCCTGCTGGGCTAGTGAAGTTTTGGAGGGCTTCCGTGACAAGCTCACACTGTGTTCTCTGTTGGGATGGGGTCATGGAAGTAAGCATGTATTGATAGTGACTACATGTCAGGTGGTGGGACCTGGCAGTTCCATGAGCAGTGCCAATCAGCACTGTGCAAATCAGCATCCTCACCCTTCTTGTAAGATACTCAGCTTCTCTCTGGGCAGCCACCTCTTTCCTAGTCTAAACTTAAGCCAGTGAGAATGCTCTGCCTTCGCTTGGCCATGGTGATTGGATCAGGGAAGAGCACAAGGCCCCATCGGAACCTGAGGGCGAAATAAGACTTTTGGGGGGATTCTAGGATGTTTTCTCATCTGAGCTCGAAGCAGAGAGGATGTGAATGCTGGAGCTGCTGCAGCCCTCTTGTGACCACAAGGGAAATGTCTATTTGAGAATGGAACCAACCTGGAAGAAAAAAGCACAGAGATGGAGAGAGAAATCAGGTCTTCTATGGTGAAATTGCCTGAACCCCTGAACCAAACTACACCTGAAACCAGTCCTATGCCCTGGTTCTTAACAGTTATAAGAGACATAAATTCCCCTGTGCTCAATCCAGTTTGGATTGGGCTTTCTCTAACCTGCAACTGAAAAAGAACTGACTGAAGCAAAATCACTGCCTTCAGAGGATTCATTGTCTAGAAGGAGAGGCAGACAAGCAAGTAGACAGTTATGACACACAGTGGTAGCTTCTTTGTGGATACAAATGAGGGCCGTGAGAGCTCCCAGGGCTGTGTTGAGGGTGTGGGGTCACTCACTCCTGAAGAAAGGGGAGGGCTGATGCATGCACATCGGGGGAGGTGAGAATGAATGGAGAACACCTCTGTTTTCACTTGTCAGTGTTTCTAGTCACTTCCAGCTTAACCTACTTCCCAATTTCTACCTTTTCTACTTCCTGTTTTTATCTAGGACGGACCTAATATCCATCCATCCATCTACTCATCCATCCATCCACCCATCCACCCCCTCCCCCCCGCCACCCACGCAAACAACCTTAGCTCCAGTTTCACCGTCTATTCCAGTAGTAAAGCTGAGTCGGTGCAATCTGTACTGGGGGCCCTTGGGAGTTTCAAACAGCTGTACCTGGGGTCCAAGGTTAATACAAAATGTCTTTGTGTAGAGCAGCCCACTGTCTTTACAGTGAGACAGACAGAAAGTCCCTGGAGAGAGAATCAGGCAAGAGTGGGATGGAGGGGACAGGCATGGGGAAAAGAACCGAGGTGGAAGGTGGCCTCCACAGGACCACAACCTCTGCTCAGAATCAGGGTATCTTGGTGACAAGAGCATCCTGTTGGCTCCCACAGAAGCAAGGAATGGGGGTCTCCTTTTCACATGTAGTGAACTTCTCATGAGAGGGAAGGGGTAGAAGCCAGGTTTACTCATTATGGCATTCATTGATATCTTCATTCAACTCATCACCAGGCCTGTTCCGGTCACAGAGATGCTTAGGAATCATCCTTGCAATCAGACCGCAGATGGTCTTATACCACCAGTCCCTTCACACTGGGCGTCTTCTGTGGAACTCAGGTGAGCTTCGCTCTGGCTGTCAGTCCTCAACTTCAAAAGTGAGACAGGTCTGAGTCTGACCCAGATTAGGGGAGTTAGGGGTCCATTCCTGATACTCCTAATATTATCAATTACATTATTCTCGCTAATTCTACCAAATTCAATTATTTTGTTTGTGACATTTTATTTTCTGAATGCGAAAGTAGTTCTTTGCTAATTCAGAAAATTTGGACAGCACACAGAAAAACACAAGGGAAATAAAGACCAGTAATCTACCGCCAAATGGAAAGTAAATATTTGGAAAATAAATGTTTCTAGGTACACACACACACACACACATTTATGGGGTTATCTATATTGTTCTGTAGCCTGCTTTTTTCACTTAGTGACACATTACAAACATGTCAGCAAATATTCTTCTATCACTTCGTTTTAATGGTTCCACAGCATCCCATAGTACGGATATTCCATAATTTAACCAACTGCCTATGGATATGCAGATTATTTCCCTGTTTCATCAATATAAATAATTCTTTATAGAATATATTTATCCATATATAAATAGTTGCAGGTGTATTTGCTTCGATCATTTAGATAAATTCCTAGAAATAAAACAGTTGAGTCAAAAATCTGTATGCACGTTTTTAAGACTTTTGATAAATATTGCCAAACTGCAATATTTTGCAAGTTGGTTACACCAACTTGCACTCCCTCCGGCAGGGTATAAGAATGCCCAATTCCCACACTCACTGTTGATTTAATTTGCATATCTTTTGTTTCCAGTGAGGCTGAACGTTTTCTCATATGTTTATTGTCTATTTGTAATTTTTCTTTAGTGAATTGCCTACTTATGTCAATTGTCCTTTTTTATGGGGGTGTTTATCTTTTCCTTTTTGACTTCTGAAAGCTCTTCATATACATCAGCCTTTTGTCTGTAATATATGTTTATTATATTTCCCTCAGTGTGTCATTTGCCTTTTAATTTTGCTTATGGTGGATAGTTTTGGACACAGTGAAGATTTTCTTTTTAAGTAATCAAATGCATCAATCTTTTGCTTCATCGTTTTTGCTTAGAAATGCTTGAATGCTTAGTGATACTTAGAAAGGACTAACCAGCCCCAAGTTTTTTGGGTTTTTTTTTTTTTTTAAATATAAAGAACAGGAATCTTTCTTTTTTTTATAGTTTTTTTTGTTTGTTTGTTTTTTAATTTTATTTATTTATTTATTTGCTGTGTTGCGTCTTCGTTTCTGTGCGAGGGCTTTCTCCAGTTGCAGCGAGCGGGGGCCACTCCTCATCGCGGTGCGCGGGGCTCTCACTATCACGGCCTCTCTTGTTGCGGAGCACAGGCTCCAGACGCGCAGGCTCCGTAATTGTGGCTCACGGGCCCAGTTGCTCCGCGGCATGTGGGATCCTCCCAAACCAGGGCTCGAACCCGCGTCCCCTGCACTGGCAGGCAGATTCTCAGCCACTGTACCACCAGGGAAGCCCCAGCCCCAAGTTTATATAAACATTCCTCTAGAATGTTCCTCTAACTCTTTTATGGTTTTAATGCCTTTAGATTTAACTCTTTAACCACCTGAATTTTATTTTGTTGTATGCTATGCAGTAAGTCTTTAACTTTTTTTTTCCCAAGTAGTTAACCAACCCTCCCAGCCCCATGGCATCCTTTCTTCCCTTATTTGAAACAGATCTATGCAATTTAAACCATATCTGACATCTTTGGAGGTAGCAGTGATTTCTGTGAATGGGGAGGTAGCTTAAAAGAGATAATGAAGCATGATGCTTTCATCTTTGCTTCGGTTGGTCCTGAATGTCCATCACCATTTATCCAGCAATATTTACAAAATGCCTACACTGTGCATTCAGGGAGGTATTGGAAATAGAGAGTAAGAGAGCATTGCTGCTCAGCACTTTCCAATATCCACATCAGATGTGTAGTGGATGCTGTAGTGTTCCACCTAGAGCCCTCCTGCAGGACTAAGGCACTTACTCCTGAAGTGGTCAAGAATGTTGGCTGCTGACAGCCCCCCCAGTTACCTCCCTGGGAGTTACCCTCCTTCCTTCAAAGGGTGCTGACTTGCCCAAGGTTATATGCAGCACACATCCTTAGTCTATGGGTAGGGTCAAAGGCCCAGCCCCCTTACCTTAATTCGGCGCAGCTCTGAAGGGCCACCCCAGTTCCAGAGCTCCCTGTGGGATCTGCTAAGAGCTGTCAAAACTACTACATCTCAGCTCAACCTCTCCCTCTGCCCAACCCTGTCTCTCTCATTCGTCCCCTTCCGGGTGCTCCTGAGAGCCCCCTCCCCACACCCTCATGCCCCATTCCGGGACGATGAACTTCTTGTATGCAAATCTCTATCTCCTGAGACAGGTGCAAGACCCAAGCTTCTGCTTGGTTGAAGATGAAGGGTGGGTGCAAGGGTGACTCCTGGGACGACAGCAAGCTGGCATGGGCAGGGCTCAACTGAACAGGCTTGGCACCGTCTTCCTCAGAAGAACTTTATACATCAGATATTGTGTCTCTTGAATTACATAACGAGCTCTGAACAGGAGAAGGACCATTTAGCATCAAACTTACGAGTTTCAGTTTTAACAGCTGAATTATGGTTGCCAAAGCCCTCTCCTAGAAAACTTGCACCAATTAGGCCCTAAGCTCAAGGACAAGATATTAATAAATGCCACCATTTAATTGGCTTGTTCTTACCCAATCCCACCTAGTCGTGCTGCATTTCCCTGATCTGAACAAATCTAGGCCCTTGTTCTCTAGGCTTTAAGCATAACTAGGTTCTTCTCTTAAGAATATTCACGTAACCGCTTCCATTTCTTGACTGATGTTGGCACGTATGTCTGTGTGAGTGTCATGAAGCATGTGGGTGTGTATGTTTACAGGAGGCATAAAGCTGGACACTGAGGCCCAGATTTCTCTTCAGATCAATCACCACAAAGGAGACAGGAGCACCACAGCTCCTCCTGAGATGTCTACATCTAATCACACATTTTGCTTTTTCACTTTTGGGAAAAAAGTGCGTTGCAGCAAACGCAACTCAACAACTCCAGACAATGGGAAGATTTATTAGCTCATGTTACGACCAGTCCAGAGGTAGGGCAGCTCCCGGGTTGATTAATTCAGTGGCCCATAGATGTCATTAAGGACCCAGGCTTCCTTTATATTTCTCTCTGCCGCCAAAAATATCTTGGCTTTGTCTTAAGTCTCGTTCTTCCCATAGCTGTAACCATTTCCAGGCAACACGTCTAGACCTGCTGACATTGAGAAAAAGGCAATACCTTCTTTCCCAAGGGTCTACTTTCAAGAGCAAGTAAGTCCCTCCCAGAAGCTCCTCTGCAGGCTTTCCTCACAACTTACTGTCCAGAATTGATGTCTGGTCACCAGTGGTGCGAATAGGAATAACCAAGAATGGTTTAGTCTCACCAGGAAGCACCACCAAGGCTGTGTCCACTCCTCCCAAGGCTCAGGGCAAGATGAGAAAAGTGGATATCCAACAAAATAGGGCTCCACTGGGAAGGGGGGATCCTGAGGTGGGACTGGATATTGGGGGTAGGCAACCGCCATGCCTGCCACACTTACCAGCTCACAAGGCAAAGGGGGAGCAGGAATGTTTTGCTTCGAGGCAGTGCAAGGGAGAGGAAAAGGGAAGGGTGGACAGGTGAGAGGAGTGGTGTGCAGGAAGCTGGATGCCCTTGTGCCCAGGGAGCTGCTATCCCCTGTTCCCAGAGCTCTCCCCACCTCCCTCACTTGCTGGGATCCACACCCTGGTCTCTTTGACATCAAACCTTGAGCACATTCCCCTCTGCCGCCGTTCTTAAACATTCTCCTACAGTTGAGTAATCACAGGAGAAGGCGCTGGCAGGAGATGAGATGAAGAGAGCCCTCAACAGCGGGGTTCTCTCTGAGCTGCTCACAGATCTTCAAAAGCCTTGGGGCTATCACACACGGCCCCCAGTCTTTTGGACAGATCTTTAGCATAATCTTTAGACTTGTAAAGGTTAGAGCAAATATTAGTAGGGATAAAAGACATCCAAAAGAGGAGGAAGAGGTCACTACAATCAAACACCGAGTTACTATGTTTGTCCCTTGCCTCTTGGCCCAGACGAATGATGGGCTAGGGTATTTAAAAACACTTGCAAAGGCAATCGCCCAACGACCATTTGTTGATCTTTGAGGAATCGTGCTAGTCTGGTAGCGGCTGCAAGCCTGGAAACAGGCAAATGTCATTTATATTTTCAAAGCCTTGGAGAGGGTGTGTTTCTTAAGGCATTGTCTGCACCCAGGAAAGCACCTCCAGGGTCTGTAGGGGCTGGATGCTGAGCGCCCAGATGAGGACTCAGGCGCACTGTCGGGCTGCACAAGCACACTTAGAACAATTCATGTCAGACTGACCCGATTTCCTTCTTTGTCAAGGACACTCGAGGCTGAGAGCAGGGACATGTGATAGACACAAGGTCAGGCCCTGCAGGCCCCAGCTCTACCCAGCTACATGAAACGGAAAGCCTTTAAGTCCCTCAAGCCAATCTTGCTCAATCGGGGCAGAAACTTGGGTGCTGTGAAGCGCCTGTCTGGTTCACCCATTTGTCTCCTGCTGGGATATCCCAGCCCTATTCACTGAGGCCCCCAAGCAAGGCAACAGAGCTTCTGAACCCAGCAGTCATCCATTCGTTCGTTCACTTATTCAGTTACTCATTCACGCATCTCTCTGCCAAATATTTACAAATGCTCGCTATGTGGTAGGCACGATGCCAAATGCTAAGGATACAGTGGAGAATAAAACAGACACAGTCCCTGGTTGCATGGCATGTACAGTCCAGTGGGACCTCAGAGGAGGGCCACTGAATCCACTCCCTGGCATTTGGACAGCAAGAGTGCTTTTCAAGATGTAAAATGCATAGAAATCACCTGGGGATCTTATTAACATGCAGATTCTGACTGAGTAGATTTGGGACAAACCTGGGATTCTGCATATCTGATAAATATCAGGGGGAAGCTCATGCTGTTTATCCTTGGACCACACTTTGAATAACAAGAAACCAGAACACCTCATGTGGCAGGATGCTCATTCTCCTTCCTAAGAAGATAAAAGCCCAGCCATCTTGGCAACAACGTCGTATCAGTAATCATCTGCTGGTGAGCCCCACCCTCCTGAATGCCCAGAACTTTCTCCTATCACTGACCTCAATCCGGGGAATGATTTCATTCCAGTCAGCTTAGTCCTGGTCTCCTGGAGACTCCTTTGCATATACGTAGAATCTCAGCTCCAAGGACAATGAAGGAAAGACGACCCAGAAATAATCAATTCAACCAATTTCCATCTCTCTTCCCTTCCTGAAGCTGCTCACGTCACCATCATCAATCATCCTCATTCTAGCAAACACTTACACTGCACTTACTGCCTTACTGTAAGCCAGGCATTGTTCTTAGCATATTAACAAGGTATTAAAACATTTAAATCTCACAAACAAGCCTATGAAGTAGGTCCTGTGATAGGTAGGTTGACATCAGTACTTCCATTTTGCTATCCCAAGGAGCCTAAGCACAGAGAGGTTAAGTAACTTTCAAGTCCACACAGTTAGCATAAAATCCAGGCTGCCTGCCTCCAGAGCCCATGCTCTTAGCCATTCTCTACATTGTATCAGAAATGCTGAAGACGTTGCATTCTTCCATCCTGAGTCGCAGTGGAAGGCGCCAAAGACAAATGGAGGAGAGTCTCTGATCCTTCTGGCAGGTCTCTGCCATGGAGCAGCTTGGGAGGAGGACGAGGACAGGAAAGAAAAGCAGAGTCATGATGCATTGACTGGGTGGTTTTGAAATCTTGGTGAGATTAGATCTACCTGTTAAATTGCCTGTAACTTGTGGGTGGATTTGGGGAACCAAGGGGAGGCAGAGAGTGGAGGCAGGATGGAACTGTTCTTGCATAAAGAACAGGCACTGAAGGAGACTGTTTTTCTGGTCCTTGCTGCAGAAGCTGGAAATTCCTGGTTCTTGCTGCAGAAGCTGGAAAGTGATACAGTCTGGACTTGCGGACCATGGGCACTCAGTGATCCCGAGTCCAGATGGGGAGTTCCCTTCCACACTCAGTGTGGGAACCACTCTCTAGGGACACCTGTAGACTGGTGTGACTGAAGAAGAACCCTGGGGAAGGCGGACGCAGCATTGCTTTGTTCTCCACTCCGTCCTCTCACTCCCAAACCTTTTCTCAGTTTAGGAATGATGCCCTGAAGGTGGAGGGGGGACAGCAGATTAAAACCCCATGAAAAATGAAATGGATTCATTTAAAATGTATTAAAGAACCTGCTTCTTTACATTATTATTTTCCCCAAACAATTTCATAAGCTTAAACTGACTTTTAAATTTAGCCTCAGGTCTCCCAAACCAGCTTTGATCCATTGGAATAATTGACCATTACATGGAAACAAACTTCACTCTAAATGCACTGTCCCTAGCTGAAGCCTCAGGAAGATCAGGCTGATAAAAGACCCATTCGATCATCCAGGCCTCAGAGGCTGGTGCCAGATGACAGGTGAACACAATGGGGTGGGCCATCTGAGCCCCTGCTATCACTGTTTTGCATGATTTGGAGTGAGCCCAGTACAACCCCCTGGAGCTCTTGCTTGTTCTGTAAGTAGGACTTCACAAACAAAACAACCATGATTTTTCCCTCTTCTTCTAACTTTCCATGTAACCTTGAGTTTGTGACTTCATAATTCTGGAACTCCCTTTTCCCCTCCTGAAAAATGGGTGAAATTTTTGACCTTGGAGTGAAGTGAAATTGTCTTGAATCGTCAAGAGACTCAGGCTCTCCTAGTTAAGCCATTCTATGCTATGTGAACTTTAGTCATTAATGTCCCCTCTCTGGATCTGAGTGTCCTAATCTGTAAAACTAGGGGGTTGGTCTCCAAAAACATTCATTTTCAATGCATTAGTGAGTACATCAGGTGGCGAGAATTTAGGATGAGAGGGGGGCGGCAGGAGATGGGGTTGGAGAGGTGATGATGCTGGAATATGCAGCTATACTGGAGAGCAACGTGGCGGGACTTAGTCAACTGAGGAACCCATGCCCCATGACTCCACAATTCTGCAGAGCAATTCTCACACCAGTCCACAGTGGATATGCCAGGAATACTCATAGTGGCATGATGTGTGGGGAGGGAGTCAGAGGTAATCCAGCTGTTCTTGCAAAGCAGTAGAAGCAATGGAACCAGACACACACACAACAGAGTGGACAAGAGTTAACACAGTGCTGAGTAAAGCGATAAGGAACATGGCAGATCTTGAGCAGAGATCTGTTTAATGGAGATTAAAACAATCCTTACTTTCCAAAGATACATACAAATTGAAGAATATACATAAGATACATTTGCGTGGTCGCCTATAATAAGAGGAGTAGTGAGAAAGGAGAATACACATAAAACAAATGAAATCAGAGGGGTCTTGTAAAGATCATGACATTAACGTCCTGCAGAACAAGGTGTGTGATAACTTGACCCTTTGTACCTGAGATCCAAATACGATCCCCAAACAAAACAAATCAAAAATCCCACACTAACAACAAAAAGCATTCGCGCTTTACCCTATAGGTAATAGGGAAAATTTTTTGTTCTTTTTGTTTTTTTTAAGCAGGAGGGAAATAAAATTTTATTAATGTTTTAGAAAAATTGCTTGGGTGGCTCTGTGGAGAATGGACCGGAGAAAGAATGTCTGGGGCTGGGGAGACCAGTGATAAGGCTACAGCCAAGTCTAGGGGTAAATGGTAAAGTCTGAATGAAGGTCATGACAGAGTGGGGTCAAAGATGGGGAGGGGCAGGTGAGCCTTTAAGAAAGGGATTGGCTTGTGACCTGGTATGTCACCTAGTGGGTCACAGAGAAGGCTAGTTCTGGTGTAAGGAAGAGTATGAACCTGCAGATTCAGGGGCAGAGGTGCTGTAAGGGGCAGAGCCTGGATGAACTCCTACTCTCTAATGGCTCAGACCCTTTGGGAGAACTCACTGGGGGCTCTAGGCCCAGGAGGGATTCCCCCAGAGGCAGAGCTAAGGGTTGCCCTCCAAAAAGGTATCTGGAGCTGGGAAACAAGGATTGGCAGGATAGGTATGGCATGTAGGATGGAGGCACTGGTAAACTGGAGCTGGTTCATACTGGCTCAGGAATTTTGCAAGCCATTGGGAGCTTGAAATTGGCTATGGTGGGAGTATTTACACCACAGAAATCGGCAAATGCTACTAATCAGAGTTCTTCTTTTCCCCAGAGAGTTGTTTCGCCAACACACCACAGGGGAGTAAGAGAGAAAGGATGACCCCAGATTAGTCCTCCCAGAGGCCCAGCATCCTCCACTCAGAGGCCCTGGAACCTGCCTCCACCTCAGAGAATGAAGACTGTGTCAGGGGAAGGGAAACAGGCCTGGGAAGAACTCTCAAAAGCAGTCAGACTCTGGTACAAATGGGGTGGGCTGGGCAAAACTTTGCCTTCCACCTGGAGCTGGAATAGAGGCTGGAGGAGAAGTTGAAGGAGCTCTCTTGGTGCTCATCAGAAAGATGGGAGAACTTGGTTGAATAATTTTCATAGGTCAGTTTTTTTAATGGGGTGGGGGAAGTGATACTAAAGAAGTGGAAGTAACTTTTATTTTGGCATATGGTGGACAGTTTTTAATATTTACACTATTGCAGAATCTATAGAATGATGATCTCTGCTTTGTAATTTCTGCAGCAGTTTTCCTGTACCCAGGAAAATTTTTATTATGTTTCCAACACGTAAAAATTGTTTCCTTCTGGGAACTTGGGAATGAAGGGGACATAGGTCACTCTCTCCATCCTAAGTCTTGTTTATAGTAATGAGAATAATGGTATTTTATAAATCCTTCCCATATACCAGGCTCCATGATAAATACTTTATGAGTGCGACCTCTCTAGATTTTTCCCGGTGAGAATTATTATTCTTGCTCTTTACTCTTTTATAGGAAATGAAATGGAGGCTCCAAGAGGTTAAGTAACTTGCCCAGGGTCACACAGCAAGGAGGAGGCAGAACTGAACTGAACTTGGGTCAGCCTGCTCTTAACCTGTATGTTCCATTTGCCTATTTTCCCAGATGCTCCTCGCTTGGGGAGCAGGCTAGAAAGTCTCTGTCAGACCAGCATCCATCCTTCCACCTCCTCTATAGTTCCCTCTTTCCAGCCCTGAAATTCTCCTTCTCTCCTTATTCCTCTGATTTGAACAACAAAGTCCAGGCTACAGTCTCCTGAAGTCTTCTGGGAAAAGATGGTGTTACCTGAGCCATAAAGGAAGACTCAAGTCTGGTTTCACCCATAAACATTTATGCATCTAATCCAGGGACTGGTAAACATTTTCCGTGAAGGGCCAAATAGTAAATACTTTCGGATTTGTGGGCCATACGGTCTTTGCTGCAATGACTCAACTCCGCTGTTTTGTCACGAAAGCAGCCACAGACCATACGTCAATGAAAGAGCATGGCTCTGCCCCAATAAAACTTTATTGACAAAAATAAACATTGGACCAGATTTGGTCCATGGGCCTTAGCTCCCTTAGGAAACCAGAGAAAGAGCATCTGCTGAAGGGGCTGTGGATGGGTAAGGCTTTTGCTTGTGTTGCTGCCTGGGGCAGATCAACTTTGGCCACACTTGTCGTGGGAGCCCTGAGGTGGTGGCCAGGAGTCCAGCTGAGGGCCCAGGTCATTGAGGCAGGGGAGAGACATTTCAATTTGATGTTTTTGTCCTTTGTCTGATTCATATTCTTCTGACCCAGCCCATTTATCAAGCCCTCTGTGACAGGGCTTTTCATCCATTACCCTGCGTAATCCTCATGTCATCCTTGCGGGATTAGAGTCACAGCAGTCAACTTTGATTCCGGTCTTTTAAACCAGATTTGCCCAGTTTGATCAGGCGCAGATATATTTGGGTCTTGGGTATTCCAGACCCTCTTCCACGTGCCTACCCAGGCTCCCAGCAAACAGGGATGTCTTCACCTGGTTCCACGCCTTTCTCACTCTATACCTGCCTCTACCACTCTTACCCTGCTTGCTCCTTGAATTCTGCCCTTGGAAACACTGGCTCTCCCATTCTGACTCTGTGTTTCAAGGACATGTACTCCTATCATCAGGCTCACCCTCATCCTGTCCATTTACCCCTGATCTTCAAGAACCCCCCTCTGATGTCTCCTGGATGATGTCTGGCAATTGTCAGACAGGTGAATGAGCTCGCCCAAGGCCACACAGCCAGGACAACTGGATGAGTCCAGATGCAGCCACTCCAGGCTCAGCAGTCTGGACACCATCTCGGCTATGGGGAAAGAGCAAGGGCTGGCCCCAAGGTCAGGCTGCTCATCTCCAAGGACGATGGTGTTTGCTCCCCGCCCGGAGCCCGGGGAGCCACTGGAAACAAGAGCTCAGAGGAAATGACTTTCTGCAGCAGACAAGCCTCAAAGTTGATTTCCCAGGAGGAATCCAACAAGGCCCTTGAAACGTGGACATCAAGGAGGAAAATCAATCGTCTTTTAAGTTTTCACCTGGATGATTGATCTGCTGCTTCCAGCCCCTTTTTTCTCTCTCTCAAGTCCGTGGACGTGACCTCTCTCTTACTTCCATATATTTCCCCTCTCATCTTTAAAGTGTGGGGTGTCCTGGTTCTGATCTGAAACCAAAATACATTGCTTTATGTCAACTGACAAGGTATTGGTCCCATGCTACCAAACTTTTTATTTGTTCTGAAGGAAAGAAGCCCTGGGATCCTTCGAGGAGGGAAGAGGAGAAAACCAGCATTTGCTGAGTTCCCGCTGTGCTCTGGGGCCTCTCACTACATCACCAGAGTTAATTCTGCTCCCAGTCCCGTCCAGGCAGATTTTACTGGCCTCACATCTCAGATGAAGACACTGGATTCAGGGCAGAGAAGTAACTTGCAAATATGGTTTGCAGGCAGGAACGCAGAACTGAAGTGGGAACTGTTATTCTGCCTCCTCTCTACCAGGACTGGCAGTGAGCACCCGAAGTGGAATGGGAACCTGCAACTAGACAGCATTACAACCTCTCTTGGGACTTCCCTGGTGGCGCAGTGGTTAGGAATCCGCCTGCCAGTGCAGGGGACACTGCTTCGAGCCCTGGTCCGGGAAGATCCCGCATACCGTGGAGCAGCAGAGACCGTGTGCCACAACTACGGAGCCTGCGCTCTAGAGCCCGCGAGCCACAGCTACTGAGCCCGTGGGCCACAACTACTGAAGCCCACACACCTGGAGCCTGTGCTCCGCAACAAGAGAAGCCACCACAATGAGAAGCCCACGCACCACAACGAAGAGTAGCTCCAGCTCACTGCAACTAGAGAAAAGCCCGTGTGCAGCAACAAAGACCCAATGCAGCCATAAATAAATAAAAATAAATTTATTTAAAAAAACCCAACTCTGTTGACCTTGACCACAAAGAGATCAAAGTATCTAGGAAACCAGCTCCTGAGTAATATAGGGGCCTCAGGGTGCTGTTTATTCATTCAAGATGTACTGAGTGCAACCTCTGATTCCAGGCACTGTGCTGGGCACAGAGGGAAAAGAGGTGAACAAGGCAGACATGACCCCTTTCTCTCTAGATGTTACAGTCTGGTAGGGAAACAAACAATTAAGAGATCATGACAAAGGGTGATAAGAGCTATAATATGGTAAGTGCAGGGTGCTTGGGAGCATATATCCCAAACATCTCATCTGAGGGGTGGTTGGAAAAGACTTCTCAAGGTCACCACCTTGCTCTAGGATGGGTAAGAATTAGCCTAGCGAAGTGGGACAGTGAGGGTGCCGTGGGGCTGGTATGCCCAACAGGGTGGGTAATAACATTGAAACTTCAATGTGTCCTTCCATGGGCCATGTCAGTCCCTTAGAACAGAGACTGTTCGAAGCACCTTATGTGTGTCAATTCATTTAATCTTCACAGGAGCAAGTACAGAAGAAGAAAGGGAGGGACTGCAGGGGCCTGGGGAAGAGGCTTACTGAGAGCGGAGCTGCAGAAGAAGACAGGGCCAGCGGTAGAGGGCTTTGTAAACAGGGCAGCCAGATAAAATTCAGGACACCTGGTATGAATTTCAGATAAATAAGAAGTTTGGTTTTAGTGTAAGTATGTCTCAAATATTGCACAGGACATACTTACACTAACAAAGTGTTTGTTGTTTACCTGAAATTCAAATTTTACTGGGAGTCCTATATTTTTATTTGCTAAATATGGCAACCTTCTTCCTTTGGAGACCATTTGGAAGGGCTTAGACTTCAACCTCCGAGCAATGGGGGCTCTTGGAAGGTTTTAAAAAGTGGAGTGACGCCGCCAGCTCCGTGCTGTAGAGAATTGTGTTGGATACAAGACCAGGGGCAAGAAGGCAGCTTCGAGGACACACTTCCAAGTCCATGGCAAAGGCCTTATCACCCAGGTAGCATGTATCAACCAGGTGTGCTGCTACCTTTCCAACCCCAACCCAAGCAGCCCAGTTGCCCATCAAGTAGGCATTGAGCAATTGTGCATTGAGCAGCTGTCTGGGGAATAAAAAAGCTCATGACAGGTTACCCGTCCTCCCCAAGCTCCCAAACTGGCTCTTGGATCTGGACAGGCCAGTGGTGCCGTAGTGTGGTAAGTCCCTTAAGAACCCAGGTTTTGAGCAGCAGGTGGAAAAGAAGACCAAGGAAGGCTTGAGGAGGCGAGGCTTGAGCTGGGTTTTGAAGGATGCATCAGGAATTTGGGTCTCTCTGTAACTGCCATTAAATTAGATCCTAAATAATGCCCCTTTGGATTGGGCCTGCTTCTGTATCTTCTGCTCTGTGTAGTAAGTTGCATCCTTCACTTTAAATTAAAGGAACTCATTTCCTTTTCCTGTGACTGTTGGCTTCTTCCCATCAATCATATCACTGTCACCTGGACAGTCACACCCCAGGGAGTGGGGGAGGGCATGCAAGCAGTGGAAAGCATGTGCATTGGTATGGGCAGCAACATGCCTTAGGGAACTCCTGGTGCTCTCTAGAGTCAGGGGCAGAGGGATGGGGAGGGGAAGCTGGCAGACGTGGCAGGAGCCACATCAAGAAAGGCCTTGTCCTTTAAGCTACGAAATGGGACCTTGCACTAAATACTTATAAAGAGCCGCTGAGGGCTTGTAAGCATGGGGCTGACATGGTCAGTTAAGATGTTCCAAAGAACAGCTAGGACAACAGCTCTGGCTCCCTTTTAGAAGGTGGTTTGAAAAGAATCTACTGCTGGTGAGAGAACATGGGGGCGGTGGGCTTGGAATGAGCTGGCCACAGATCAGATGGAGGAGGCCCTTCCAGGCAGGTGTCTGAGTCCACCCCTTTTAGCTTTCAGGAAAAAGAGACATCAAGAGTTAAAGCCTCACAGAGGAGAGGCTGGGGCCCTGTCTGTCCATATTCATAGGTCTGAGTTCATGCCCAGTAGATTGATTTTTCCACCAAGGACCTGAGAGATGCTGTAAGGCACAAGAGGGGCTTCTTAGGTATTAGCTTTAACTGAAATAATGCTACATTAAAACCACCCCCAAAAACTAGTAACTTAAAATGGGACTCACTTATTTTCAAACCCACAGGTCTGTAGCCCAGGGGGGGAGGGGGTCTCTGCTTCAGACTGTGGTTTGGCTGGAGAATTCTTCTTCCATGTGTCTCATTCTGGAGCCCAGAATGTTCTTAGTGTAAGTTGGATGTTCTCTGAGGGGTAAGCAGAGTGTGGGATACTTCCTAAGACATTTCATCTTAAGACTTCGACCTCATATAATGTCACTTCTGCCCATATTCCATTGGTCAAAGCAAGTCCCATGGCCAAGCTTAACATCAGTGGGGTGGAGGACTATACACATCTCATGAAGGTGGGGGTAGCAGGGAGAAATTACCTGTGGAACAAATATCTAACTCTCACAGTTACTACCAAGGAGCACAAGTCTGACCCAAGGACAAACTTGCCTGGTGACAACAGAGAAAAATACCACACACAGTCATGCTCTTCACTGTGCCAGCTAGAGAAGACCAGCATGCCTGCAAGAAGTCTAACCATCTCTCAGTCTTTTCAAGGAGGCCATCTCAAAGGAAGGTCAGGAATGAGGCAGAGATCACATGCATTTTACAGGGGAAAGAGTATAGTAGAAGTCATGACTTTATCATGAATGGTATTCATCCTGGGATTGAGGCATTCCCTGGGGCTGGTAGATCAGGAGTCTATTTTGATGGGAGGCAGAGGAGCCTATAGAGAAGGAAAGATTGGGTGGAGGTGCATGTTGTGATGGGTTGTCAGGTGGAGATCAGGAGAGGGAGACCCTAGCAATGCTTCATCTGTTAGTCAATGTCCCTCAGCTGCCATGAGCTCCAGTCTGGGTTCAGGGTAAGAGGATTTCCATGGACAGTGAGAAAGATCTCAGAGAACTATTGCTATATGGTTTCCAGAAGCTTTGGAACCAGGGTTTCTACAGCAACTGGTATGTATCATCATAAGGTTTGACTGCATGTAACATAAAGACCCAGTGAAATAAGTCACACAGAGAAAAACAAATACTGTATACCCTCACTTATATTTGGAATCTAAAAAAAAAAAATTAAAAACCCGAGAACTCATAGATACAGAGAACAAATTGGTGGTTGCCAGAGGCATGGGTCAGGGGTGGGAAAAGGGCCTCTTAAGGTAAAAACTTCCAGTTACAAGATGAATAAGTCCTGGAGATGTAATGTACAGCATGATGACTCTAACAGTACTGTATTGTATAGTTGCTATAAGAGTAGATCTTAAGAGTTCTTATCACAAGAAAAAAATTGTAACTATGTGTGGCGATGAATTTTAACTAAACTTATTGTTTCACAATATATACATATATCAAATCATTATGTTGTACATTTGAAACTAGCACAATGTTACGTGTCAGTTATATCTCAATTTAAAAAAACTCGATGATGATGTAATACATTATAGTAGATAACAGCTATTTGCATTTTCTAAGAACTTGTTTAATAAATATGAAGAAAATTAGCTTGGCTTTTATTTAAAAAACAAAAACATAAAGACCCAAAATGAAAGTGGCATAAACAAGCTGGTGTGGTGGCTCCCAGGGCCTTTAGGAAGCAAGACTCCGTCATCCTCAGACTGTGCTTTCCATTCTAAGGCCATCTCGTGATTTAACATGGCTGCTAGAGCTCCAACAATCACATCAGCTGCATTCTGGACCAAATAAGGAGGAAGGGGAAGGGAAGTACCTTCATACCTTCTTCATTATAAGGAGAAGTCTCTGAAGTCTCCTGCAGCATTTCTGCTTAAATCTTATTGGTCAGAACTTACTTTCACAGTTACATGTAGCTGCAAGAAGGCTGGGAGATATAGTCTTTCTGCTGAATGGGAATATGTCTAGCTAAAAGTCAGATTTCTTTTACTTAGAAAAAAATATAATAGGTATAATAGGCATCCTCTTCCACAAGGAGAAAACATCAGTGTAGATACCCTTGATACTGGGCAGCATCAACCATGATCTTGAATTGGCAGCCATCCTGGCAGCTCTTGCAATATTGATGTCCTCAGCATCCCTGCAAGTGTGGACATGTTTGCTACTGTTGGTGGCAGGAGTAATTTCGACAGTGACCTAAAGCAGATGAGAGGAAGATGATGAACATTGATGGTTGCCAAAAAAAGAATATCTAGGGCACACATGGACCTGGCAGGAGACCTCCAGGGAATCCCACAGAGTCTGTTAAGACCAAACTACAGAAATACCATGTGTGCCTGAAACTGTGAGCTTTTCCCTATCCTGGTGGGATAACCCAAGAGACAAAGGTTACAAGCCTTCTCCTTGTCCTGTTGATGGGTTTCTTGGTCACATGGCATCCCATGCCCTTGGCCTCCCTCCTCACCACGTGGCTCTGCCCCTGCTTCTTGGCTGCCTATGTTACTGAGGTATGGAAATTGTATTCTGATCCACAGGGATTTCTTAAAGCTAAGAGCTGTCTGTGGGACCTGAAATTGTCCTCACAGTGATTTCATTCAAAGTAATAACAGCATCTGATGCTATAGAAATTTCATCCTCATGATCATAAGCATTTATAATAGCCCATCATCGAGCAAGTGCTTACATTGGAGAGGAATTTCCATGGAGAAAGTCAATCTTTTCAAAAATGTTAATTTTTTGTGTGTGTGTGAGGAAATCAAATGAGATGCCAAATTGTCTCTGTCATTATGTTGCCCTTCTCTCCTGAGCACTTACTGCTCTGATCAGTATGATGTTTTCACATGTAGCAATGCAGATGGGGAAATTTACCTCCTGTTGGAGACCCCTCATTTGCCCATTCATCAGCTCTGTTTAAGCAGCCGTCGTCTGCTCTGGTTTTACTGTAGGTAGAGCATAGGGGCAGAGTTAAAGACCACCAGACCTTGAAGATTTGGCTACCCTTTGGAAGAGAAATAAGGGAAACGTTCCCCACAATAAAATCAAGCCCCTGAGAGATAGAAAGTGTTGGAACACATGGATAAGGAATTTGGGGGCACCCAATTCCTGACCAGTCTTGTTGCCTTTATAAAAGGCCAGCCCTAGGCTATGACCCTTGTCTCCTTAGCTGTGACTCTGGTCCCTCTTTATGACCCATTCCAGTTCCATGCCCCACTCTGCTGCCTCAGACCACCTTGTGAAACACCCATCTTGGGCACCCTGGTGAACTTGGTGGCCAGGCACACCCCAACTCTCTCACCCACTCACCTCAAGAGTGAGTGCAGGCATCGACCAGGGGTCACTGGGTACAGGGCTATTTTACCCCTTGGGTGCTCTATTCACCGTCTCTAGGAATTGTGATCTCTTCAAAGCCCTAAGAAATATATGAGGTCCAAAAAGACGACTATTGGCCTCAATACACAAAAAGAAAGCAGCATAATCAAAATTAATAGGCATTTGCTTAAATGTTTGTGAAGTGCAACATTAGTTCACATTCATTAATTGTCAAATTTCATATTCATAAAAATGTCATTACATTTACAAACTATTTGCAGGTTAAATTGTCCCACTTTGCAAGAATTCCTGACTATGCATGATGATTGCTGAGAAATTGTAGTCAACCATAAATTAAATGTTAGACCCAAATTATTTCAAAAGCAAAATCATAAAAAATCCTCTTAATTTTTTACAACAAAAAGTATATGATATAGAATGTGGGCATACTTATATATGTTTGGTGTGATGTGAGGTAGAAATTCCAAAAATGAGTTTCGTAGGCTCAGGGCCTATGAACGTCATAAAATGCCTGTGAGTATGTGGCCTTGGAAGAAATGATTAACTATTTTTTTAACTTTTTATTTTATATTGGAGTATAGCTGATTAACAATGTTGTGATTGTTTCAGGTGCACAGCAAAGCATGCATATACATGTATCCATTCTACCACAAACTCCGCTCCCATCCAGCCTCCCACATAACATTGAGCAGAGTTCCCTGTGCTATTCAGTAGGTCCTTGTTGGTTATCCATTTAAAATATAGCAGTGTATACATGTCAATCCCAAACTCCCTAACTATCCCTCCACTCCCCTTCCCCCCTTCATACCCCGTAACCATAAATTCATTCTCTAAATCTGCCAGTCTGTTTCTGTTTGGTAAGTAAGTTCATTTGTATCATTTCTTTTTAGATTCCTCATATAAACAATATTTCTCTTTCTCTGTCTGACTTACTTCATTCATATGACAATCTCTAGGTCCATCCATGTTGCTGCAAATGGCATTCTTTCTTTTCTTAATGGCTGTGTAATATTCCATTGTATATATGTACCACATTTTCTTTATCCATTCCTCTGTCAATGGACATCTATGTTGCTTCCATGACTTGGCTATTGTAAACTGTGTTGCAATGAATATTGGGGTGCCTGGATCATTTCAGATCATGTTTTTCTCTGGATGTATGCCCAGGAGTGGGATTGCAGGGTCATATGGTAGCTCTATTTTTAGTTTTTGAAGGAACATCCATATTGTTCTCCATAGTGACTGTACCAACTTACATCCCCACCAACAGTGTAGGAAGGTTCCCTTCTCTCCACACCCTTTCTAGCATTTTACTGTTTGTGGATTTTTTGATTAACTATTAAAGAATCTGTTATATTTTGCACCAAGCTAGACATAAACGTCATGATGGCAGAGGTTACAGAAATTATGGTAAACAATGGACCACTATGCAAACAGTCAAAAAGAACAAAGTATATCTGTATGTATCAATAGGAGAAGAGAACTGAGATATATATTGTTATATGAACAAAGCACGCTGTAGAACAATGTCTACGGTATGATTCATTTGGTGTTAAAATACTTCATGTATGTGTGTGTACACAAATAAATATGTAAATGCATGCTGGTTTATGTGTTGAAAAGTCTGAAAAGATCCACAGACATAACAGTAGTTTATCTCTGAAGATCACAAATGACGGGCTGGGAGTTGGCGGGGGGGGGACTTCTATTTTCATGTTATAATACTCATCTGAATTGCAAGAAAAACATTCAGTAAGTGCATATATTAACTTATAATTTTGAAAAACAACAACAAAATTTCAGAAGAGGTTGGTCTGCAAGCAGACTGGAAAGGGAGAAATTTGCAAACCAGGAATTGGCATTGTTAACCTCGCACTGTCCATGGGGGGTACCTCAGAGCATGGCAGACCTGAATACCCATCCCTACAGAGGTGGGCAGAGGGAGCATCCAGGAATGGTTCAACAGACTCACCGGGGCCTGAAAGAAATAGTCCTCCAGATGTTTGTCCTTCCACATCTGTAAAGCAACCTTCCAATTCAATGTACTCTTACAATTCAACCAGTTTGTACTGAGTGCTGATTGTATTAGTTTCCTGTTGCTGCTATAACAAACCACCACAAAGTTAGTGGCTTAAAACAATGGAAAGTTATTATCTTACAGATGTCCAGAAGAGATCAGAAGTCCTAAATGGGTCCCACTGGGCTAAAATCAAGGGTCAGCAGGGCTGTGTTTCTTTCTGGAGGCTCTAGGGGAGAATCCATTTTCTTGCCTTTTCCAGCTTCTAGAGGCCACCCTTATTCCTTGGCTTATGGCCTCTTTCCATCTTCAAAGCCAGCTGCACCTCCAAATCTCTCTCTGATTCTGATCTTCTGTCTCCCTCTTCCACTTATAAGGACTCTTGTAGTTATACATGGATTACAATGTCCAGTAATCTCCCCTTCTCAAGGTCAGCTGGTAAGGAATTAGCAATCTTAATTGCATCTGAAGACTTTTAATTCCTCTTTGCCATGGAACCTAACATATTCCTGGGTTCCAAGAATTAGGACATGGACATTTGCGGGGGCAGTCTGTTATTCTGCCTGCTACACCAATTAAATGGCAAATGCAGTTTGAGGAGCTGAGTTGTGAATAGATACAACCCCTGCCTCCCTGAGCTCTCAGGCTGGAAAAGAGGCAGATGACATACTTCCCCACCCATACGGGATTTACAAATGGGAAGGAGTGGCCAAAACCAGTTTTGGGAACGTTAGTTCATCATCCATGTCAAAGGTATAAAGGGTCCAATTTGCAGTATTGCAGGGTGAGAGCTTGAGCAATTTATTGGAGAGGGCAGTCAGTGCACTGTGCGTCCACCACACCTGGCAAGGAGGAGAGAGACATCCCCCCCCCCCCCGCCTTAAGCTAAGTGGAGAAGGGGGCTTTGAGGGAATCTCTTGGAGAGTTTGATACGTGCCCCTTGGAAATAGAGGAAGACAAGAGCTGGTGCCTGACACTCATCTGAGAAATATAAAGCAAGATGTCAAGGCTTGGCTCACTGGGTGAAGGAGACAGGGAGAGGTCAGGCTGCACTGGGCCTCGCTACACATCCACCAACCGAGCAGAGTGAGGTGGAGGCTGTGGGCCAAGTGGACCCAGGAAGAGTGTCACCAAGAAGGGTCCCTGAGTTACACTGAACATCAGTCAAGCCCAAAGAGAATCCGTAACAATCACAGCAAGTCCAGTAAGGTCTTGCCTGCCCCAACTCTCTCTCCCTCTTCCTGCTTTATCCCCAGAGCAGCCAAAGGCAGCCTGGTGAGGTGGATGAGGCAGAAGAGTTGTGCAAAGAGAGGAAAAGAGAAGACAACCTCTTGCTTTTGCCCCTACTTTGCTGAAGCCCAAGCTGGGGAAAGGGAAGAATGTTTACTTTAAATGAAGCTTTGAGCTTTAACTATTGTACTGGACTGGGTGCTTTAATGACTAAATGGAGATAATTGGGGAGTCTGAAAGTGACCAGAGGAATCTATTATAAAGGTGTGACCAGCCCAGATTATGAGATCACTGCAGAGGTAGGAAAGTGGAGATTAAAAGGGCAGGTGTTATTGAGCTGCATGAGCTGCTTGTAAATTTTGGAGATTAATCCTTTGTCAGTTGCTCCATTTGCAAATATTTTCTCCCATTCTGAGGGCTGTCTTTTGGTCTTGTTTATGATTTCCTTTGCTGTGCAAAAGCTTTGCAGTTTCGTTAGGTCCCATTTGTTTATTTTTGTTTTTATTTCCATTTCTCTAGGAGGTGGGTCAAAAAGGATCTTGCTGTGATTTATGTCATAGTGTGTTCTGCCTATGTTTTCCTCTAAGAGTTTGATAGTGTCTGGCCTTACATTTAGGTCTTTAATCCATTTTGAGCTTATTTTTGTGTATGGTGTTAGGGAGTGTTCTAATTTCCTTCTTTTACATGTAGCTGTCCAGTTTTCCCAGCACTACTTATTGAAGAGGCTGTCTTTTCTCCATTGTATATTCTTGTCTTCTTTGTCAAAGATAAGGTGACCACATGTGCGTGGGTTTCTCTCTGGCTTTCTATCCTGTTCCATTGATCTATATTTCTGTTTTTGTGCCAGTACCATACTGTCTGATTCACTTTGTTATAAAGCAGAAACTAACACACCATTGTAAAGCAATTAGACTCCAATAAAGATGTTAAAAATAAAAAAATAAAAATAAATAAAAAAAATAAAAGGACAGGTGTGAGAAACAGTTGTTTTCTGCTTTCACTGGTGTCTGGCTCGTCCGGTGGCGTCATCTTAAGTGCTTCACTCCCACACTGACCGAGCCCATGTTAAACTCCAGCTGGCTGGGGCCCTGGCGTCCAGGCCACTTCCTACCAATGCCTCCCTTTAGGTTTCACATCCATAGCCTAGAATTTCTCCTGCTGGGTGGCCACTCCCATTCCAGTCTTGAAGCCATCAGTGTCTTTCCCGTCAGGCCCTAGTGACCAAGATAGGGGCATGTGAGGTTGACTCCTCGTCTCTGGAGGACAGGCTGAGCCTGCTAGATGGCCAGAGCCGAGGCTGAACCTGGGGCTCAGGCTCTGAGAGAGCTTCCATTCCATGGGTCCTGGGCATGGGCCTGTGTAAGCATCCCCTTAACTGAGCTGCAGGCCTTCTGCTTGCGAAAATTCACTCACAGAAGAAAAGGGTTGAAATCCCAGCTGGGCCTGCCATTCGCAATCTGGCTCCAGTTTCCTTTTGCAATCTCATATCTGACAACTCATCCACTTGCAGCCTCGTGGAGTCCACACAGGACAAGCATCCAAAGTTGATGGCGATAACAACAACCGTAGCAGCAATAGTAGTAATAACAGCTAGCACATCTATAGAGCTTACTCTGTGCCAGATCCTCTTCTAAGCACTTTATGTGTATTAACTTTTTAAATCTCCACTCCAATCCTATGAAGTCAGTACTATTATTATTGTCTCCTTTATAGATGAAGGGACTGAGGCACAGAGAGGTTAAGTAACATGCCTGGGGTCACACAGCTAGTAAGTGGCAGAGTCAGGATCCAACCTTGGCACTCTAGCTCCAGAGGTCTCTTGTGCCTCTTTGCTTTTGCTTGTACTATTCCCTGTTTGTGCCTAGGATGAGTTTCCCTTCTTACTCACTCAAAGTTCTACTCATTCTACAATGATGGCCATTTTAATATTAGTTCTTCCAATCCAAGAGCACAGGATATCTTTCCATTTCTTTGTATCATCTTCAGTTTCCTTCATCAGTGTTTTATAGTTTTCAGAGTATAGGTCTTTCACTTCCTTGGTTAATTCATTCCTAGGTATTTTATTCTTTTTGATGAGATTTTAAATGGGATAGTTTTTTGCTTCCTCTTTCTAATAGTTTATTATTAGTGTCTAGAAAAGCAACAGATTTCTGTATATTAATCTTGTGTCCTGAAACTTTACTGAATTCATTTATTAGTTCCAATAGTTTTTTGGTGGTGACTTTAGGGTTTTCTATATATAGTAGCTTGTCATCCAAGGCCTCTTCTTATTTCACTGATCTGAAAACCCACCTCTTATAAGCTCTGCCCTTCTGGAAGGAAACCTCCTTCCTGTAGGCCTTGGCCTTGGGTAGAGCTGTGACCCATCTACCTGTGGTCACCATGGTGGCTGCATTCCTGAAACCAGCCAGACTTGACAGATACCCTAACACCGTCTTTTACATTGAAGCCCTTGCTCTGCAGCCCACATCACCTTGCTGCAGTGATTTGATCAGGACCTCTGAGGATTTTTTTTTCCTGTTAGTAGAGAGCTTAGTTTGTTGAAATTCAGGCAACAGGGCAGTAGAATTTGTCACTCCATCCGGGCCAGCATGGAGCTGAAAGCCTGCAGACACGTCAGTATGCAAGCACAAACATCAATACATATATATTTACCGGAAAATACACAGGGGCTTCAGCCTTAGAACAAAACCCTTAGCCAGACAGAGGACTTAGTGATCTAAGGAGTGTCTTTTAAGCCAGAGACTCCCTGGACCAAAGGGTGGAATTATTCCATAGTAAATAAATCAGTCCTATTCTTACAGGATCAGGTAGCTTTGTGAATTTTAGTGACCCCAGCAACCTTGGATATACCATTAATGTTCAGCTGTAAATCTGAAAACAATCAAAAGAAGACCTTTGAAATGACATTGATTGTTGTCCCACTCCCTTAACTAACATTCTATTTTATTCTAAAAGTGTGTGTTTGTTGAAGAAAATTTGAAGACAAAGGATGATAAGAAAAAGAAAATTAAAATTATCATCATTCTATAACCTACATAGTGAAATTACTGTTCACAAGCCTTCTCTCTCTCTCTTGCCCATCCCCGCCCTCCCCACCCCCACTCTGCTTCTTTCTTTCACCATCTACCCTTGTTTTCCTAGGGAGATACATATGTTCTATATGTTTTTTCACAAAGTCATGTGGCCACGTATTTGGTACCCTGTTTACACACATGTTTACAAACGTACTGTGAGTACTTAGTGATGTCCCTTTATATCCTCGGAGAAACATGATTTTGCATGACATTACTACATTCGCATTATTTTTTCTCCGTGACGTGTAGCCATCCTCTTTTGCTGGGCATTTGAGTTGTTTTGATCTTCTATCTCCTTATCTGTTAAAATAGAGATAATAACAGGATAGACCTCACGTGGTTGTTTGAGGATAAACTGAAATAA
Source organism: Tursiops truncatus (assembly GCF_011762595.2). Classification (NCBI taxonomy): domain Eukaryota; kingdom Metazoa; phylum Chordata; class Mammalia; order Artiodactyla; family Delphinidae; genus Tursiops; species Tursiops truncatus. The sequence goes on along the minus strand of NC_047034.1, from coordinate 156,615,760 downwards.
TGTATAAATATTAGATGTATTATCATCAATTTTGACCTGCTTTTAAAATGCTGTAAGGATCATCCTTGCAGGTAAATCTTAGTAAAAATCCTTGAATGTTTCCCTAGAATAAATTCCTAGGAATGGGATATATATATACCTAAGATTATGAACATTTTTAAGGATTTTGATGTATATTGCTAACATCTCCACCCATAGGTGCATAAGAGTGCCTGGTTCTTGTACCCTTTCCAGCACGCAATAATTGTGTATGTTTTAATCTATTTCAAATTGCCAGTCACGTTGAATATCTTTGTTAACTAATGAGGTTGAACATTTTTTCATATGTTGATTGCCCACTTGTGTTTCTTCATTTGTAATTTGTCAGTTTGTGCATTTTACCCAGTTTTTCCAGTTAGGTGCTTTTTTTTTTTTCTAATTGCTATTAATTTCTATATAGTCAGGACATTAACCTTGTGTGTGTGTGTGTGTGTGTGTGTGTGAGAGAGAGAGAGAGAGAGAGAGAGAGAGAAAGATATTAGTTTCCAGTTTTGTTTATTCTCCTTTAAACTTGATTTATGGACTGTTTGAAAAAGATCAGTTATTATTATTGTTATTATTATTATTTAATATTTATGTAGTCAAGCCCTACATTTTCTTCTGTTGTATTTTTTTCTTCTTGTGCCTTTTGGTCTAGAAATCCCTCTCTGTCCAGAGATCAAGCAAATATTTAGCCTTGTTTTATCTTTATTTTATTTTAGTTGTTTTATGGTTTTATCTTTTACATTTAACATTTTAATCAATTTGGTATTCATTTAGGTATGTGCTATAACGTGGTGATACAATTTTATTAATTTCCAATAATTAACAAGTTACCTCACCACAAAGTACTGAATAATCTATTCTCTACCCAATAGCATGAAATGCTGCCTTATTTATGTGGGTCTTTTCTGGGGAATTCTAGTATATTGCAGTGATACCTTCATTTTATATCCATACCATATTCCCTCTATTAATGTACCTTTTTTTTTTATTGGAGTATAATAGCTTTACAATGGTGTGTTAGCTTCTGCTTTATAACAAAGTGAATCAGTTATACATATACATATGTTCCCATATCTCTCCCCTCTTGCGTCTCCTAATGTACCTTTAATATATATTTTAATGTCTAAAAATAAGGGCCTTCTTTATTCTACTACTTCAATTTTTGTTTTGATTTCTCCTATGTTTATTCTTCCAGAATAATTTAAAAACCATTTTGCTAAGTTTTAAAAATTCTCTTTGAATATTTACTAGAATTATATTGTATTTATGAGTCAATTAGAAATAAATTAAATCTTTAAAATGTTGAAACTTCTTATCAAGGAACATGGTGTATTTTGACATTAATTCACTTTCTTTTATGTTCTAGAGTAGGGTTTTAACTTTCCTGTGATATAAACTTGTTGGATTTCAATTCATCATTTAATTGAGACTTTTAATTTTAACAAGGAAGCTTAGCTCATTCACATCTGTTTTCACAAATGAACACTAGGCAGTTTTATTTCTGTTATTTTAAGCTTTTGTTTTTATGCTTATTTATTATCTTCTTTGTTCTGCTTTTGTTGTTGTTGTTGTCTGGAAATGAATTTTCTCTGTTCTTCTTGTCTGATGAATTTGAACTTTATATCCCTTTTTTTACCCCGGAAACATCATTTTTTTTTCTTTTTTTTTTTTTTTTGCGGTACACTGGCCTCTCACTGTTGTGGCCTCTCCCGTTGTGGAGCACAGGCTCCGGACGCGCAGGCTCAGTGGCCATGGCTCACGGGCCCAGCCGCTCCGCGGCATGTGGGATCCTCCCAGACCGGGGCACGAACCCATGTCCCCTGCATCGGCAGGCGGACTCTCAACCACCGCTCCACCAGGGAAGCCCCACCCCTGACACATCATTTTTAAATGTAAAAAATGACCCTACTTCATGTCAAAAAAAAGAAACTTTTATCAATACCTCTTTGTGAAAGAGGAGAAATCTAATAAATTTTGAATTCTCTCCCATCATCCCCAGGTCTCAGTTAAAAAAAAAGACCTATTAGAATGACTAATAACCTATCTAAAAGACAAGAAATAACAAGTGTTGGCGAGAATGTGGAGAAAAGGGAATCCTTGTGCTCTGTTGGTGGAGATGTAAATTGGATTGGAGCCACTATGGAAAACAGTATGGAAATTCCTCAAAAAATGAAAACTAGAACTACCATATGATCCAGCAATCCTGCTTCTGAGTATTAATCCAAAGAAAATGAAAATGCTAACTCAAAACAATATATGCACCCCCATGTCCATTGCAGTATTATTTACAGTAGCCGAGACATGAAAGCAACTTAAGTGTTCATCAATGGATGAATGGATAAAGAAAATGTATGTATTATATATATACATTTATATATATACATATATATGTAATTTAGCCATAAATAAGAATGAAATCTTAACATTTGTGACAACATGGTTGGACCTCAAGGGTATTATGCCATGTGAAATAAGTCAGAGAAAGACACAGGATCTCACTTATATATGGAATCTAAAACAAACAAACAAACAAACACCCACAAACTCATAGATACAGAGAAAAGATTGGTGGTTGTAGGGGGATTAGGGTCGGGGGTGGGAAAATGGGTGAAGGGGGGTCAAAAGGTACAAACTTCTAGTTATAAAATAAATGTCATGGGAAGGTGATATACAGCATGGTGACTATAGTTAATAATACTGTACTGCATATTTGAGAGTTGCTAAGAAAACAGATCTTAAAAGTTCTCATCACAAGAAAACAATTTTGTAATTATATATGGTGACAGATGCTAACTAGACTCATTGTGATTATTTCTCAGTGTATACAAATATCAAACCATTATTCTGTACACTTGAAACTAATTTAATACTATATGTCGATTGTACCTCAATGAAAACTTTTTTAAAAAAGAAATGCATGGTATTGGATCTGGGTTTGCGTTAACTTATTTCAAGGTTTTTTTTATATTTGCATATTATAAAACTTCATTAAAGACAATCCTTTGGCTTTAGCTTCAGCTTAGTTCTTTAAATTCTGAATTTAATTGATTTCTGAAGCAGTAGACCATACCTTCAAGTGATTTTTTTTTCATCACCCCCATGGCCCCATGGAAAGTGTACTCCTGAACCCCTTCATGTAAGAGAAAACCTTTTTCTGCTGTCCTCAAGGGAATGATAGCCCAGAATGGCAATCAGAATTCACCATCATTCTTTACCTGTCCTATTGCTGCTTCTCATCTGGAGTTTAGTTTTGTGGGAAGATACAAAGCTAACCTGATTTTCTTCCTTTGTAGTGAACTTCTCTTTTCTCTTACATCTGGCAAATCTTTCTCCGTATCCCTGCGATACAAAATTCTCACGAGGCTGTTTCTAGTTGTTGGTCGGTTTTCCTTTCCTGTTGCTCAGTCTGTCCTTTCGATTTGCAGACATATCAAAAAATGTTTTCATATTTTATAAAAGTAATTAATTCAACCACATGTGCTCTGTGTTCACCTACTCCACTTCCTGTTTTGAATTTATTGTGCTGCGGTTTATGCCTCTCTTTTTTTTAAAGCCTTGTGATTTTCACTTTTTATTTCTTTTGTTTTGAAATCAGGGAGAACTTCCCAAACTTGATCTCCACTTTGTTCTCGGTTTCCTGAAGAATCTAACCTGCTGTTCATTGCGATCTTCAAATTAAGCTGTCACATTGCATTTTCATGCACGTTCTCATGAAGAATAATGTATACTGGGTGCTTCTTGAGTGCCTGGCATTGTGCTAAGTACTGACCGTGCACCGGTATCTTGGTTAAGCCATGCAACCCTCCTGGAAGAAGAACTCTTTTAAATCCCCTTTTTGTAGGAAATTGACGAGCTCTAGAACTTGCCCATGAGCACAGAAGCAGCGAGTGTGGAGCCAGTATTTAGCTCAGGCCCCTCACACTCACCCTGCAGTCTGCTAGCCTAGTGTGTCCTAATTTGCCCTCTCCTCATATTTTCATGGTTGACTTTCTGCTTTAGATTCATAGATGCAATGACATTTTGAATCTTGTTGAGAGGAATATTAAAAGTTGTCTAAAATTATCTCCTGCTCCTTCCCATAATTTTACTATTTAGGAAGATGTGTTCTCTGATGTCGCAGATGGACCCCCATCTTTTGAACTTTAACTTTTTACCCGGAGTCTGGTTATTTCTGTTCCTTCACCCTCCCAGGGCCAAAGTTGGTTTGCTCGGTATTGAAAGTTGAAATTAGTTCTGGCTGAGATGGTCAGGATGGGCCCCTCTTTTTATCTGTTGGGTTCAGGCAAAAGGGAGAAGGAGAAAGAACAGATTTATTGTAAATGTAATGGACGATCAGAGACCAAGCAGTTTGGGGCAGGGAGGGAGGGAGGCAAGGGCTTTAGGACTCTTGACCTAAGCACCAGGAGGTGACCTGGCTGTGGGGCAGTGGCTCTTGTTTCCCTGGGCCAATCAGGAGCTGATGTCACTCATGAGACCCTGTGCCCCTGGCATGCTTCTCCAAGCCCTGGTTGAATCCATACACGTCCCTGATGTGCCCAAAGCCCACCCCCACCTCCAGGTCTTCCCTTTGAGGCGAAGGGAAGGGTCTGATAAGAGTGGAGTTCTGCCGGGATCTCTTTCTTTAACTTAGGAGGGCACCGAAGTCCATTCTTCATAGACTGCGTGCTTTGTTAAAAATAGAAACCAGCTCATGTTATTTTGTATGAACCCTTCAATGTGTCCCCAGCACTCTTCACATAAAATCCAGACTCCTCCCCCTGGCCTGCAGGGCCCTCCATGATCTGCCCCTTTTGCCTTCCTGGCCTCCTTTTGTACCATTCCAGCCCTCCCTGTACACGCTGCAGCCACTCTGCACTTCTTCCTGTTCCTCCAGCATGCCAGGCTGCTCCCAGGCCAGAACCAGGTGGGCATCTTCTCGTGAGCTCTCTCACAACTGGCTCCTTCTTATCATTCAGGTCTTAGCTCAAAGCTCCCCTCCCCTGAAAAGCTTTCCTGACACCCTGTAGAGATAACCTGTTGCCCCCATCCACACATGCACGCCCTCCATGGAGTCCCACAGTGGCTCTCACTCTGAAATATCTTGTTCCTATCTCCCCAGACTGGAATGTAATTTTCATGAGAGCAGAGAATGTGTCTTTCCTGTCCTCTCCTCCATGTTCCCAATACCTAGAGCGGTGCTTGGCACATAGTAGGTATTTGCTAAATGTGTGAATGGATGTAGTCCATTCCTTTGCAGGGAGAGGCCGCCCTCCTTCCATCGGGGCCAGCCTGCCTTCTATCTTTCAAACACCCACGTACGTTTCCATCAGCTTTGCTTACTTTAGGGCACCAGTGCACACCCTCCCTGTGTTTATATTCTACTGGTAATTTTAACCTGACCAGGGGTGGAGGGAGGGAGGTGGGGCAGGTGGAATCTCTAATGAGAGCTCTGGCTTTCCTGCAAGTTCAAACTGAATCTAAATCAAATCCTTTCCCTCTTTGCCTGACCTCAGAGGTCATGTTCAAGAAGTCAGCAAGGCCTTTGGGAAACTGCATGAAGTACAGTTCTGCCTGGAGTGACACCTGGTGAACCAGGTGACTGCTAGGAGGGGCCTCCATGCCCCGGCCCCCTCTCACCGTTCCCACTCAGGAGGGTTCCATCAGCTGCTGCAGGGCAGTCTCCAAGCCGCTTTGAGGATATCAACGGTCAACACACGGCAGGTCATCCAATCAGATGTACACGTGTATAAGCCATCTGTGAGAAACTGATGCGCCCCTCTACTCCCTCAATGAGAGCCCCCGGCCATTCCCTTAAGCCACCTGACACATCCTCTTTTGAGCAAGGACTCCAGGGAGGCTTGAGCACAGATGCGAGGTCTCTGCTCTGCCCAGCAGGCACAGAGCGGAGCTGGGCAGGCCTCGGTGAAGCCTGCATTCCAAGTTTATAGATTAATAAACTCTGAGCTGGAGGAAACATACCCATCTCACCTAGGCTCCTCACTTTATAGATGAGGCAGCTCCAGCCGAGAGAAAGGAAGAGATTTTCTCCCAAGCTCATCCCTAGTCTCACATCATCCCTAGTCTCCTGATTCCAGTCCAGAACATTCTCACTCCCCTGTGCCTCAGTTTCCCCAAGGATGCAGGATTCTAATCTAGGAAGAATGGAAAGCAGCAAGTGTCTGCCACTCTTCCCCTCCCCCCGCCCCCGCCTCCAGCCTTGCCACCCGGGGAATCCATTTCCCAGGAAGAAGACAGGCTGCACCTCTGCTCAGGGAGGCCAGGACCCCTGGCAAGGACGGGGGAGAATGCTGCTGGGACACTGCAGGAAGCAGCGGGGAGGGGCATTGGTCAGCATCTAAGCAGGTGTAACCTAAAGCCTGCTGTTCCCAAGCGGCCTCGCCTGGGCCTGCTGATGTGAGGGGCTGACTCACAGGGCCAGGGAACTTTGGACTCGACTCTGGGCAGAGCACGATTAGCTCAGTGTTCTGACTCATGTAATGATGTCAGGACAATTCCAGGGCACATAATCAAGCACTCCGTAGAAGAAAAGTGGCCATGATTACCAATCAGGGAGGAATATTTCAAACACCTTAAATCGGTAAGGCTTAAAATCGGAGGCTGTTTCTACTCCTTTCTCAAGGCAGAAACTGTCTTGGAAAACCCCAGTGCTGTAAAGCCTGTCCTTCTGTCAGCAGGAGCAAGTCCACGGGGCTCTCAGGGAGATGAGACCTGGGAGGAGGCCCGGCTCAGGAAGCTTTGAATTCTAAGTGGGGTCTGACTTCTCATCCACAGTTAGCAGGGCCCATCCAAGGAGGGCAAGCTATCCATTAGTCTCCATCACAACATTTCATTTGAGGGTGTGCTAAAGAAAATCACCTGATTGGCAAAGAGTAAACTCACTTAATAGGCTCTCTCCCTGCCAGACATAGATTAAAAGTGATTTTATTTTTTTGCCTAAATTACATTTTATTTTCTCACCAGCTGCTAACTCTCTGAGACAGATTGGGAGATAAATTATCACAGCAGTGAATGAATCTAATTTTTCAATATAATTCACGGTAATTCTATATTTTCCACACAAGATGGAAATAGAACTGGCTCTTTGCCAAGAGCCAAACTTTCAAAAAAACACAATATCCTGGACTCCCAGAGGTCTATGGGTTTAGAAGGTGCAGACTGAGAAGCTGACGGAGAGAAATCCTGTAGGCTTGGGCAAGGAATGGGGACAGGGAGAAGGGGGGTGGTAAGGAGGAGAGGGACAGAGTAGAGAAGGAGACAGCAGGTATGTAGATGCCTCCATCCTTCCCCTAGCTCATGACAACCTGACCCCACAGGCCTCTTTTCATCCTCCACAGTCTTGGCTTGTCTCTTCTTTATGGAATGTTCTTCCCCTGGTCCTTCACATAGCTGATTCCTGTTCATCATTCAAGTTATGACTCAAAAGTCACCTCCCCAGAGAGGCCATCCTTGGCCACTCAATAAGAGGTAGTCCCATTCCCCCATCACATTCTATCACATTAGCCCATTTTGTTTCCTTCGTAGTGTTCCCACTGTCTGAAATGGTGAGTTTATTTTCCTTTGTTTGTGTCTGTTTCTCTCCATAGAATATGAGTACCCTATAGAGAGGACCACTCCCAGTCTTTTTCACCATGTACCTGGCACAAGGTGGGCACTCCAAAAATATTTGTGGACTCCGAAATATGAACAGGAAAGGAAAGGAGGAAAGGAGGGGAATTTATTGCAAGCACCTCATCAGGTACTTAGTCCCAATAGCATGGTGAGGGAGCCATGTAGCAATTTGTTACTGTTAGTGGGTTATTGATGGGAATTTGGAAGACGGAATGGATAGAGCAGCCCTTGATCAGGCAACCTGGCTTGGCTGTGAGCATGACTGCACCTTGTGTCAGTGAATAATCTTTCAAGGTTCATTTTTCTTCCACAGGGCCTTCTCCTGCCAGTATTTCAGGAGAAATTAAAAATGGTAACTCTTAGGAAGGTTGTTTACTAACAAGTCTTTCCCAATCAGAATCAGACTGCACACAGCTGGGGTCCACCCGGTGCTGCCTGACCTGCCTTCCTGTCACCCCTGGTGACCTGAGGCATGGGCCTGAGTACCTGTCTGGGCAGCTGAACCACAGCATTGGGTCCAAATGAGCTTAAATAATTGAAGGAACTAGCATCTGCCATAAGGGAGAAATGTGGCCGTACTGTTTGCTTTAAAGAGGCTGAGATCAGATCTGCCTTGGATCTGTAGGGAATATAAATGATGCAATTAAATCGCTGTAATTTACAACTCATCATTTGCACAGAGCTCTGCAAGAAAGGGTTCGGAAACCATATATTGTATGCTGTGGGCTCTGGGGCGTCCCCATTATTCTCTCTACCTATGGAAAACCGGCTCGGTCTTGAGGGCTCAGCTCAAGTGCTGCGTCCAAAGAGCCTTCCCAGCATGATGCACTCCTCCACCCGAGTTTATCTAGTCTCCTCGGGTCATTTCATCTGCATTTAGCCCTCACTTCAATTTTACTTTGAATTATGGTTGTTTGTTTCTGCCTCTTTCAGTGAAAGAGGCACCATTCCTCTCCAGCACCATTGCTATTTCTTGCCTATTGTATGTAATCAATAAATATGTACCATGTGGCATTACACTGAAGATGAAGTGGCTAGCCACTCTCAGCTCTGCCCAGCCAAGGGCCATAGATATTAGAAAAAGAGTCCTTGATGAATTCAGTGAACCAGAGAGGGTAGAGAGAGAGAAGGGTTATTTACTTCTTTTGTGGTGGAAACTGGTGGTGAAAGTTTCCCATTTCTGCCCCAAAGTGATAATGGTATCTCAATGTTCAGTTGAAGCTCCCTGCTTTCCTCCTCCTCAGTCCATTTTGAAAGAGGCTGACCCTACCCCTAGTCCCAGGGACAGAATATGTGACCCAAACCCAAGCCAACGAGAGCCCCACACTCCCCAGCTTGGGATCTGCAGCTCAGCCCTCAGAACCAATGGGGTGCCTGAGGTTTGGGGTGTGATTTCTGGGCAGCGGCAGGTGTATTTCTGGGCAGTGGCAGGTGCACTTGCCAGGTGTATTTGACACTGAGAGGAGTAAGGTCTGGAGTGACTGCCACCACGGAGATACCATTAGGAGCTTAAGATCAAAAACACAACCCAGTAGAAAGAAGAATTAAGGATGACAGTGAGACACAAAGCCCAGACAACATCCTCTGGGCCCTGAATCCAATTAGGCCTGGATATGACTTTTCTACCCCTGGACTTTTCAATTTTGTGAGACACATTGTTTCACTTGCAGTAGACATGCCCCGCCCCACTGGACTAGTAGCTCCTTCATGGCAGCACAGGTGAACTGTGACCCTAGTAATGACGTGGGAAGAGTCAAACCATGTAGTCAAGGAAATGTTCAACCTCACTTATCATCAAAGGATAGCCAATTAAAACAATGAGATAACATTGTTTGCCTAGAAACCTGGCAAAGATTAAATGCAAAGATAATGCTCTGTGGTGAGTAGATAGATGATGCTTAATAAGAGTGCTGTGGAAAGGATATTAATAAACTGCTGGGCAGAGGATAATTTGGAGAATGATTAATAAATGCATATTAAAATCCTTTAGAACATGCAAACCCTTCACCTGCATCTAGGAAAGTATCCTAAAGAAATAAGAATGTGTGCATTTAGCTAATAGAATAAACATATATAATAGATGTTTCTAAAACAGTGAAAAATTGAAAATAACCTAAAGTAGAGGATGGGTGAAGTAATTCTGGTGTATTCCATAATCAAAACTATGTATTTATTAAAATTATGTTTCAGAATAGAATTTATTTATGTAGAAAATATTTGTAATGTATGATAAAGTAGCAAATAAAATATTAAATATATGTAAAAAAACAAGATAGATATTCTGGAGGAAGAGATTAGAAGTATTTAAAATTTTTTCTTCTTTTGTATTTTTCCAACTGGCTCAGCTTTCCAAATATATCTCATATTTGACCACACTCACCACACCTGTGGCTACCAGCCTGGTCCAACTTGCCATCAGCTCTGGAGTGGACGACTGCAGTAACTTCTAACTGTGCTCCCGTTCAGTCTGCTCTCCACACAGCAGCTGGGGTGATTCTTTCAATGTGTTTGTGAAGTCATGTCTCTTGTCTGCTCCAAACCCTCAGTGGCTTTCCATGACACTTATAATATCAATAAAATTCGAAGCACCAAGCTGATCTCCCTGTGCTATGCAGCTGCTTCCCACTCGCTATTTTACATTTGGTAGTGTATGTATGTCCATGCTACTCTCTCACTTCGTCCCAGCTTACCCTTCCCCCTCCCCATGTCCTCAAGTCTATTCTCTACGTCTGTGTCTTTATTCCTGTCCTGCTCCTAGGCTCATCAGAGAGGAGTGGGATAGGGAAGGTGGGAGGGAGGCACAAGAAGAAGGGGATATGTATACATATAGCTGATTCACTTTGTTATAAAGCAGAAACTAACACAACATTGTAAAGCAATTATACTCCAATAAAGATGTTAAAAAAATAAAATAAAATAAAATTCAAAAGCTTAAACTCATAGCCTAAAATTCCCTACACCTCTGCTTAAACTACTCCTTCAAAAAGGCCTTTCTTGATCAATGAATTACAAATAGCATGGCCCTACCCACCCACCCTTTCTCTATATCCTCTTATTCTGCTTTAGAGCACTTAGCAATACCTGGAATTATAATTTAAATAAATGTAATTTGATTCAACACAACACCTCTCCCATCTAAATGTTAGTTCCTTGAGGATAAATGTGATCTTTAATTAACCATTGTTTCCTCAGTGCCTAGAACAGTCTGGAGCCTAGTAGACACTCAATTAATACTTGTTGACTAAATGAATGAATCAGAACTAATTTTATCTATTTTTTAAAATTTTCCTTTTGATTTTCATGGGCTATATACATATTATTTTTAATCATTTAAACTTAACTTTAAAAAACAACCCAGGGACGTTGTTTTCCGCTCCAACATGTAAAGAGCTTGGAGGTTGCCACTCATGTTCTCACAACAAGAAAAAAGCTAACAAAACTGAAAATCAACAACTCCTCCTAGATCCATCAAAGAATTAAGATCACAGGACAAACTGACTCCCCCCAAAACTGGAGAGACAGGGGAATAACGAGAAACACAACTTACTGGAAGTGGAAATTGTGGGAGCAAAAGAAGGGTAGAAAAAATGTGATTTATACACTGCTAGAGTCTTAGTAGGGTCTAGTTTGAGAGTTTATACTCCTGGGGGCCAGTCTTAGGGAGCTCCCACACATCTGTGAGTTTTAAATCCAGGAGGCCCACCAGGTTCTCACTGTGAAGATCATAGAAAAATCCCCTTCTGCTTCTGACTTCGGATGGCCTTGGCCTGCAGAGTCTTAAAGTAGGATCTCAGTTCCCCAGCCAGAGATTGAAGTCAAGCATGTCAGTGTGAGAGCACCGAATCACAGCCACTAGACCAGAGGTGACAGTGGCCAGTGACAAGGCCCCTGGCCCATTAGTTTTGTAGAAATGAATTTCCACAAAGAGACGGAAGGTAGTGAAGCAACTAAAGTGTTTATGAGGAGGAAAAGGGCATGTGTGAATAGACACACACGGGTGAGCTCAGAGAGAGTCGTGTGCTCATAGTAGTTTAAATCACTTATAAGGGGCATTTCTTCTGGGTTTTCTTTGGCCAATCATCTTGCTTTGCCTGGTTCTGAGTCTGTATTCGGTTTATCTCAGGGTCCTCCCCTGTGCGCATGAGCATCTCTTAGCCAAAATGGATTCTGGTGAAGAGGCCTATGGGTAGGTTGACATCAGTAACTATGGGGTGGTGCCCCCTCCCTTTTTGACCTCCGAGGAGCCTTTCTGCACATGTGTAGTCAGGAAGGTCTCCTTGACCTTGAGAGTGAGAAATATGTAGTCTCTTTATCTTTTATCTGGGCAGGGCTCAGCTCCTCCTTGCTCCTGATATTGTCTTCATCTTGGAGTATCTGTCTACAGGGGACAAACTCCAGCTGCTCAGCCAGGGGCCCATTTATCTCCAGCCTCACTTCTAACAGGTGGAGTGGAAAGTAGCCATTTTGAAATATGCCCAGAGCTTTTTATTTTTCACCTTCCCTCAAGGGAAACTACATTAACAGAGCCTCAGCTACCTGGAGGAAGGAAAATACCCAACTTTTGTACTCTACCCTTCTTGTCTTGCCTAAGAGTGGAGAGCGTACTGAGAAGCACTTGTGAAGGTCACAGCCTTGGGACACAGGCCACTAAGAGACTGTGACTTAATCACAGGATTATAAGATACTTCCCCTTCCCCCCATACCTCACCACCATGATAGAGCTCCTGCATAACAACAGAGGATTATAGCAGAAAAACTGCCAGCTTCAAACCCTATTTAAGAAGAAGTTTCTAGGGAAGCACAAAGAGAACTGTGGAAACAAAAACAAGGACGCTAGAAAAATTGAAGCATTATCACCCACAACTACAGCAAATAGTAAACAGAGTAGGAGTAAAACTCCCAGCCAGATAAAATAAACCTTTAGTGACAACACTAAAGGTTTATTTACCTCAGCTCCTATTACCCACATGTAATGACCAGCTCTCAACAAAGAGTTATAAAGTATGCTAAAAAGCAAGAAAAAAAAAATCAGTCTGAAGGGATAAAGCAAGCATCAAAATTAGACTCAGATATGATAGAGATTTTTGAATCATCAGACAAGGAATTTTAAATTTTAACTAAGATTAATATGCTAAGGACATGGGGAGGGGGAAGGGTAAGCTGGGATGAAGTGAGAGTGGTATGGACATATATACACTACCAGATGTAAAATCGATAGCTAGTGGGAAGCAGTCACATAGCACAGGGAGTTCAGCTCGGTGCTTTGTGACCACCTAGAGGGGTAGGATGGGAGGGTGGGAGGGAGACGCAAGAGGGAGGAGATATGGGGATATATGTATATGTATGGCTGATTCACTTTGTTATAAAGCAGAAACTAACACACCATTGTAGATCAATTATAGTCCAATAAAGATGTTAAAATAAAAGATTAATATGTTAAAGTTTCTCATGGATATCATGCAAGAACAGATGGATAATATAAGAAGTTAAATGGAAATTCTAAGATCAAAAGGAAATACCAAAAATTAAAAACACTGTAACAGAAATAAAAAATGACTTTGATAGTCTCATTGATAGACAGGACATAGCTGAGGAAAGAATCAGTGAAATTGAAGAGAGGTCAATAGAAACTTCCAAAACTGAAATGGAAAGAAGAAAAAGAATGAAATAGACTTAACAGAATACCAAGAACTGTGGGACAATTAAAAAACGTGAAACATATAGATAGTGGGAATCTAAGAGGGAGAAGAAAAAGAGAAAGGAACAGAAGAAATGTTTGAAGTAATAACTGAGAATCTTCCAAAATTAATGACAGACAGCAAACCACAGATCCAGGAAGCTCAGGGAATGACACATAGGATAAATACCAAATGCACACACGCGCGCGCGCACACACACATGCACAGAGTCATATCATATTAGAACTGCAAAAAAAAAAAAAAAAGTCAGAGGCAGAGAGAAAATCTTGAAAGAAGCCAGGGGAAAAATGTAAAGTGATAGAGAAAGATATGCCATGTTAACAAAAGAAAGCTGAAGTAGCTACATTAATTTCAGACAAGCAGATTTCAGAACAAGGAAAATTACCAGGGATAAAGAGGGGGACATTACTTAGTGATAAAGAGGTCAATCTTCAAAGAAGATACAACAATATTTAATGTGTATGGCCTAACAACAAAGTGTATACAAGGCAAAAACTGATATAAGTGTAAAAAAATAGACAAAGACAGTATTATAGTTGGAGACTTCAACACACTTCTGTCAGCAATTGACAGATCTTATAGCCAGAAAAATCAGTTAAAAATAGTTGAACTGGGCTTCCCTGGTGGTGCAATGGTTGAGAGTCCACCTGCTGATGCAGGGGATACGGGTTTGTGCCCCGGTCCAGGAAGATCCCACATGCCGTGGAGCGGCTAGGTCCGTGAGCTGTGGCAGTTGAGCCTGAGCATCTGGAGACTGTGTTCCACAACGGGAGAGGCCACAACAGTGAGAGGCCCACATACCGCAAAAAAAAAAAAAAAAAAAAAAATAGTTGAACTGAACAGAACCATCAACTGACTCTAATTGATATTTATAAAATATTTCATCAAACAACAGCAGAACACATATTCTTCTCAAACTCACCCGGAACACTCATCAAGATAGACAACATTCTGGGCCATACCTTAACAAATTTAAAATAATATAAACCATACATAGTATGCTCCAAAATCACAATGGAATTAAACTAGAAATCAATGCCAGAAAAAGAGCTAGAAAATCTCAAAATATCTGGATAATAAGCAGCACACTTTTAAGTAACATATGAATCAAAACAGAAAACTCAAGAGAAAAATTTTACTCTCCACGCAAATGCCTGTTAATCATGAAATATCTAGTTTATGTTATATTTGTCCAACATTCATGAATTATTGCTTTTATGACCTGCTCAGGGATTTTAAGAATAGTTTTCATTATATTTAATGGTGTTCAGAAATTGATTTGAAGATGGGAGTAATTCCCCAGTGAGCATATTGAGTTGATTTTGTTTAGATAATACATTTTATTTCTTCCTACTTAATTGGAGAGGAACATTAAGACAACTTTTCTTTATTTATTGTTCCTTTCACTTCTTGTAAATGACATCATCACAGTTATTCACTTAACTGTGACAGATCAGGTGAAAACCTGGAGAATTCATAAGTCATGGGGTTGTTTATAAAAAAAGAGAAAATTTAAAAATATAAACTAATTAAACTGAAAATATAACATCAAAAATTGTAGAATGCAGCAAAATCCATGCTTAGAGGGAAATTTACAGCATTGTATGCATATTACATAAGGATAAATATCTAAGTTTCATCTAAGCTTCCACTCCAGGAAACTAGAGGAAGAAGAGTAATATAAACCTTAAGCAAGCAGGAAAAAATAATAATAAAAATTAGAGCAGAAATCAATAAAAGTGAAAACAAGAAAGCAATGGGTGAAAAAAAGCTGATTCTTTCACAAGATTAATAACATTGATAAACCTCTAACCAGGCTAACCATGAAAAAAAGAGAGAAGATACAAATTACTCATATCAGAAATGAAAGAGGGGCCATCAGTACTGATCTCTTGAACATTAAAAGAATAATAAATGAGTATTATGAAAACTCTATGTCCACAAATTTGATAACTCAGATGAAATGGACCAATTCTTTGAAAGACATTAACTACCAAAATTCACACAAGAAGAAATAGAAGCTCTTAATACACCCACATCTATTAAGGAAATTAAATGATTAATTAATACCTTCAAAATAGAAAGCATCAGGCCCAGATAGTTTTGTTGGTAAATTCTACAAAACATTTAAAGAAGAAATGATATCATTCCTCTATAAACTCCTCCAGAAAACACAAGCAGAGAATACACTTCCCAACTCATTCTATGAAGCCAGCATTACCCTAAAACTAAAACCAGATAAAGAAAACTACAAACCAGATAAAGAACCAAAGACATTTATCTCTTGAACATAGAGGCAAAATCCCCAACACAACAACAGGAAATCAAATTCAAAAATATGAAAAGAATTACACAACACAACCAACTGAGTCTTATTTCATGGATGCAAGGCTGGTTCTGCATATGAAAATCAATTAAAGTAATCTGACAGGCTTAGAGAAAAATTGTTTGATCATAGAGATAGATGCAGAAAAGGCATTTAACAAAATTCAATGATAATTCATGATTAAAACCCTCAAAAAGCTAGATATAAAGTGGAATTTCCTCAACTTGATAAAGAACATCTATAAAAAATTTTACAGCTAATATCATATTTAATGGTAATAAAATAAATTATCTCCCTAAGGTCAGAAAGAAGGCAAAAATTTCCCTCTCTTTCACCACTCCTATCCCACATTATACTGGAAGTCCTAGCTGATGAAATAAAGCAATAAAAGGAAGTAAAGTGTATACAGATTGGGAAAGAAGAAATAAAACTTTCATTGTTCATAGAAAAAATCCCAAAGATTTACGTAGAAAATCCCAAAGACTCAACAAAAACTGGAACTAACAAGTAATAATAGAAAGGTTGCAAGAATACAAGGCTAACATACCTAAGTCAATTGCTTTCATAAATGTAAGCAACGCACAACTGGAATTTGAAATTTAAAATATAATACCACTAACATTAGCACCTTTCCAAAATGAAATGCTTGGAAATAAATCAACAAAACATGTATAAGAACTATATTAGGAAAACTACAAAACTCTGCTAAAAGAAATCAATGAAGAGTTAAATAAATGGAGAGATGCTCCATGTTCATGGATAGGAAGATGTCAGTTCTTCCCAACTTGACCTAGAGATTCATTGCCAAGCCATTCAAAATCCCATCATATTATCTTTTGAATATCAACAAATTAATTCTACAGTTTATATGAAAAAGCAAAAGACTCAGAGTAATCAACACAGTACTGAAGAACAAAGTTAGAGGACTTAAACTACCCAAATTCAAAACTTACTATAAAAGTACAGTAACAATTAGAAATATTTATGCACCCAACATAGGAGCACCTCAATACACAAGGCAATGGCTAACAGCCATAAAAGGGGAAATTGACAGTAACACAATAACAGTAGGGGACTTTAAAACCCCACGTACACCAATAGATCATTCAGACAGAAAATAAATAAGGAAACACAAGCTTTAAATGACACAATAGACAATAGACTTAATTGATATTTCTAGGACATTCCATCCACAAGAAGAAGAATACACCTTCTTCTCAAGTGCACATGGAACGTTCTCCAGAATAGATCACATCTTGGGTCCCAAATCAAGCATTGGAAAATTTAAGAAAATTGAAATTGTATCAAACATCTTTTCCAACCACAACACTATGAGACTAGAAATCAATTACGGGAAAAAACCTGTAAAAAACACAAACACATGGAGGCTAAACAGTGCGTTGCTAAATAACCAAGAGATCACTGAAGAAATCAAAGAAGAAATTTTAGAATTCTATCCTATTTATGTTGTTTTCAAGTGTATCTCTTTGAAAAGACTTTTTAGTTGTTGCTATAGGTGTTATATTTATATAATACATTCTACTGGTGTCATTTTGCCAGTTCAAACGAAGTATAGAAGTCTTACCTCCCTTTATATCCCTTTACCTTCTCTAATGTATAATACAAAGTATCTTAAATTTTCCTCTGTATAAATTTTAAATTTCCTCTATATAATATTTCCTCTAATAAATCAGACAGTGTTATAATTTTTTCCTTCAACTGTCAAACATTATTTTGGAAATTCAAGAGGAGAAGGTAAGTCTATTGTATTTACCCATATTTTTGCCCATGATATTTTTTCTTGCTTCTAGATGTTTCCAAGTTCCTTCTTTTGTTATTTTTTTCTATTTACAAAACCTCCTTTAGACATTTTTTAAGGTATGTCTACTCGTGACAAATTCTCATAGTTTTCCTTCATTTGAATATGTCTTAATTTCTCATTCATTCTTGCAGAGTAGTTTCACTGGATATTCTGGGTTGATGGTTGTTTTCTTCAGCACCTGAAAAAAACGCTATGCCACTTCTTTCTGGCCTCCCTGTTTTCTGCTGAGAAATCCAGTGTAATTTGATATTATTTTTCCTTATAAATAAGACGTTATTTCTTTCTCAATGCTCTCAATTTTTTTCTTAGTTTCTAGAACTTTAACTATGATGTTTTGGATTTATCTTGTTTGGGATTTGTTCAAGTTCTTATGTTTATGTCTTTTGTCAAATCTGGGAAGATTTCAGCCATTGTTTCTTTGAGTACCTTTCCAGTCCTGCCCTCTTTCTCTACTCCTTCCAGGATTTTGATGACATGAATACTATAATCCCACAGGTCCTTGAGGCTCTGCTCATTTAGTTTTCATCTATTTTCTCTCTGTTGCTCAGATTGGGTAATTTCTATTGTTCTATCTTTCATTTCACTGGTTCTTCCCTTGGTCCCCTCCATTCTTCTCTTGAGCCCATCATGAATTTTTAATTTGGGTTACTGTATTTTACGGTTCTAAAATTTCCACTTGGTCTTACTTTATATCTCCTATTTCTTTGCTGAAACTTTGTTTTTCACTTGTTTGAAGTGTGTTCATAATCACACATTGAAGCGTTTTTTATGATAGTGGCTTTGAAATTTTTGTCAGATGATTCTAACCTCTGTCAGTGTGAGCATCTATTGATTGTTTTTTTTTTTCATTTAGTTTGAGCTTTTCTCGGTTCTTGGTATGACACGTAATTTGCTATTGAAACCTGTACATTTGGGGTATTACGTTATGGATCTTATTTAAATCTTTTCTTTTAGCTGGCTTCTTCTGACACTGCTTTTCCAGGGGAAGGGGAATGGGGCCAACTCATTACTGTCAGGTAAGGATAAAAGTCCAGGTTCCCAGCTTGACCTCTATTAACACCAGAGGGGTGTGTCCCTCATTATTGCCAGGAGGGGTTGGGAGTTCTGGCTCCCCACGTGGCCTTCAATAATAGCTTCCTGACCAGAAGGGTAGGTGTGCCTGTTACAGCCAGGAAAAGGTGGAAGTCTAAGTTCTTCACTTGGTCTTTGCTGGTGTGTGTTGGTTGGGGCCACCCTTTTTCTGCGGTGTTTGGCTAGAATAGAGAGGTTATTGTCTAAAAGTCTTCTGCCTTGTTAGCATGACCCTTTCCTGATCTTCGTCAGACCCATTTATGAGTTGCTTGGCTTCTTCAGCTTCAAATCAGGGATATATGAGTCAAAATTTTAAAAAATTAAAACAAGGAACTCACCATTGTCATTTCTCAGGTCCTGAGCCCCACCAGCCAGCCTCATTTCTCTCCACCTTTTAGAGTTTTCTTAGATTTGTTTTATATGTAATGTCCAGAGTTTTTAGTTGTACTTGGTGGAAGGAATAGGAAAAGTGCATGTATTCCACCTGCCCATAGCAGAAGTCCTGGAGCTGTCTTTAACACATAAAACAAATCATGTCACTTCCCTGCTTAAAATGCTCTAGTGATTTCATAACCAACCTAAACCAAAATCCACACTCCTTCCACTGGTCTGCACCTTCATGAACTGTCTTATGCCCACCTCTCTGGACTCATCTTTTACCACACTTCTTACCCAAGTGAAATAGGCAAGAAGCCAAACTGACCTTTGTCTTTCTCAAATATCTGAGCTCATTCTGCACTAGAACATTCACACCTGTGCCCCTGCTGCCTGGAGTGATTTCCCCATATTTTCAGATCTCTTTGTAAATATGGCCACTGAAAAGATACTTCCTAAAAACCCAGTCTCTATCATATCCCAGTTAAGCAAGTTTTTTCTGGGTAGCTCTTATTTCTATATGTTATACTCTGATTTATGTTCTTGTCTCCCCTATTAGAATAAGCTCCATGAAAATGGGTTTTATGTGTTTTACTCATTTTTGAATCCTCAGACCCTAGAACAGTGCCAGGCACTCTGTAAACCCCACATAAATAACTGTTGAAAACAATGAATGAACGAATGTACCCACATCAACCACTTACATTCTACCAGTACCTGGGAAAGACAAGTCAGAACCAGTCAAGAGAGCAGATGCAGAGTTGATGGTAAAAAGCGTTGTGACCCTATTACCTCCAAAGCTTGTGGTCGGGTAAATGATGCTCTATTAGCAATATAAGTTAAAACACTCAAAACATTTTTAAAGCTTGTAAGTGAAAATATCCTTTGCAAAATTGCATTTAGGTCAACTAATAACAAATATGAAAATCAATAAAAATAAAAACACTATATAAAAACCTCTGTAGTACCACAAAGTCAGACTCAGAAAATCAATTGTTCATTTTGTGGTATCATATAATTGCATTTATCTTATTATAAAATAATGCACTGTCATTGTTTGAAGAAAATAGGAAGGAACAAACAAGAAAAAGAAAACTGCGGATAACCACTGATAACAATTTTTCCCCCTTGTAGGTAAGAGATATATTCACAGAGACATGGATTTTATTTTTGACTAATTTGGAATTTTAATTCGGGTGGGGTGTTGCAGGGGGAGAGTGAAATGAGAATCTGGTACTTTGTCTACTTGGGAGAAACTTAAGGCAACTGTTATGAGAATAAACTGTAGGACACAGGATGGTATTGGCTGCTAGGCATATGGGAAAATGGGCAAAGCAAAGATTATCAAAGAATCAGGTGGCCTGAATATTTCACAATAATTAGTGAGAGAAATAATGAATTTGCATCACTTTAGCCTCTAAATTATTTTAACTTCTTCTATTATTTACAAAAGTCAAATAAGCATTAAGCTTAAAAAGAAAAGGAAATATCTTAAGATTGGTTGCATGAAACAAAAACTTTAGCTTAAGGATAAAATGGACTTATATGAAAATAGAGGCGGATCCTCATGGAAATTCATGGTGAGGAAATATAGTCAGACCTCATGGGAACTAGAAGGACAAAAGGCAGCTAGATTCTCCATCTTCCTCTCCCTGGGGTTACATGGTTCCTGGACTCTGCTTCTCTCTGCATATTTATCTCTTTTCCCTACCAGCTTCCATAGCTCAGGCTGGTATCCTTCTTTCCCTTAATTTCAGTTTGCATGTGGCTTTGCTGGTGACAGTATTGGTTCATACATACTCTGATGTTGCAGCTTCACTCCCTACAGTTACCAATCACAGTTTTTTGGTCTCTTAATTACATTTTTAGTGAGTAAGAATCTAACGGTTAACCCTACCTTTTGGAAGACCGATGCTTGTATCAACCAAATATCTATGACTAAGGAAAGGAGGTGGGGTCATACAGGCAAGCCAGACTGTCACCAAGGGTAATAGCAACAGAAATCCAAAGGAAGTAAGAAAGGAGAAAACAAGCAAATGACAAAATAAAGAAACCTAAACTAGTAAAGCTAATCAAAACAACTTCAAAGTAACAATGTTAAAATCAGGAATCTGACATAACAACCAATAGAAAATAATTTCTTAAATTACGAAGGTACATTATGCCAAACTATCAGATAATTTGAAAGCTCAATAAAATAGGGGGAAATGTCTTTAAAAACATGGCATTCCAAACTTCATGCAAGGAAAAGTGGAAAACAGTATTAGGCTTACCTAAGAGATTAGTTACAAGGACCTTAAAGATGTGCTGCTAATTATTCCTAATACAAATGATTTCTGTGTGCTATAAATTGTTCTAAAACAAAGAAAAGAATTTCAGGGCGCCCATATAGGTCTATGAGGTCAGTATGATACAAAGCCCGAAGTCTGATAAAGATGGGGCAACAAAGCAAGATCTATGCCAACATCATATTTGAACACAGATATGAAGTATTGAAATAAAATATCAGTGAGTAAAATCAGTCCTACACTAAAAGAATAATATAGCAGAAGCATATATGATTTATTCCAGCAAAACGAGGAAATGTATTCATATCAACCATACTTGGCATAATGTATGCTGGTCTAGAAGATCTTAATAGTTATTAATATTGCCTATTTTATTATTTATGCACATATTATATTGTAAACACAATTAACAATCATTCCTAGTAGATATAACACTTCATGAATCCTGGAAAAAATTCTTGAGAGAGTCATGCAGTGTTGCCTGTGACTAAACACAGATTACCAAGACTATAAAGTGATTCTGTCAAACGTCTGCCCTTGTAACAAGCACAGAACCACACACGAGAAATCCTTTTAAGTTTAAAATAAGTGAAATAGTTAACATTACACATTACTGAAGTGTTAAGATTAATTTTCAAATGTTGAGTAAATAAGCACTCGAAATGCATTAAATTCTTTTAAATATTCACCTGTTGCTAGTCTATCAATGTCAATGTTTAAAAATTAATGAGTGTTTTTCAATCATCACTTGGCCCTTCTTCATTCACTGGCTGGAGTGCTCAGAGGAACTTCATCTAAACTTTTCTACCCAGGAATTCCTTAGCAGTCTAGTGGTTAGGACTCTGTGCTTTCACTGCAGGGGGTACAGGTTTGATCCCTGGTTAGGGAACTAAGATCCCACAAGCCTCACAGCGCAACCATAAAATAATAATTAAAAAAATAAAAAACTTTCCTACTCTTTAATGTGTGTATGGAGGCTACGAGCAGAGGTAGGAAATGACAACAAGAACAAAAACCCAAAGGACATCAAAAAGAAGAGGATAATAATTAAACAGTAAGATAAAGAAACCTAACCTAGAAGATCTTAGTAAGAACAAATGCTCAACATTTCAGTAGTTAAGCAAGAAACAACACAATCATTTCAATGGGTGAAACAAAGCATTTGATACAATCTAACAGCTATACCTTATGTTAAGAATTTTGAAGAAAGGGACAGAAACGTCCACTTTTATATAAAAATTAATATTCATTGTATACAAAAACCCAGCTGAATACTTAATGATAATTCTAAAAACACAACTTTAAAATAAGCAACAGAAAAATTATGTCAGATAACCTTATAATCATTTATCATTATGGTGGGAGTTTTAGATAGAGCAACAAGACATGAAATTGAATTACATGAAAACATTGGTTCTCAGACTTTGGCCAAGATCAAGTGTACTGGAGAGGAATTAAAACAGTAATAATAACAATGACAACAACAATTGACACATGTAGTACTTACTTATTTAATTCTCATGACAAACCTATGAGCTAAGATTACTATCATTTCCTTTTCATAGCTGAGGAAACTGGCACAGAGAGGGTAAGTAACTTCTCAAGGGTTAAACAGCTAGGTAGAGGTGAAGGTGGGATTCCAAGGCAAGAAGTTTGAGTCCAAAAATAATGCTCTCCACCAATCCTGTGATATGCCAGACATTGGGCTAAGCACCACATGTCCATGTAATTTTCTCAACAACTCTGAGAAGTGGATAGTATCTCCATTATAGGTTGTGGCCGCTGTGAAGTAAAATATAGTTTATAAATTCAATAGGATTTTGTGAAATTCTTAAAATTATAATTACAAAGATGTAACTATATAGAAAGATTCTGATAATAAATTTTAAATGAAAAAACCAGATATCAAATAGTATTCTTGATATAATTAAAAATAAGGAAAAATGTATCCATTTGGACAAAGAGTAAGAGGGACTACACTAAAATGAAGACAGTTGTTATGGCAAGGTGATGGGAATATGGGTAATATTTTTTCTTTACCAAATGTTCACAATGAACATTTAATAAATAATCTGAGGTTGTAAAAATGATCTGCAAATGATGAAAGTGAAAAATACTTTGAGGATTTGTGTTGAAGCATCTATTAAAGCAGTAAGTCAGAAAAAGGAGATTTTTCATTGTGGAATTTTAAGTGTAGGTTAGTATATACTTAGAATAGATGTTGGAGAGGATGAGAAAAGAGACAGAAAAAATCACCTGTGCAAGCAATTGCTTCCTCTGTCACTCTGGGGGCTGCCTGTCTTTGCTCAAAGCAATCTCATTAAATCACTGCTCTGTAACCCAAGGCAAGAGTGCACCTGAAGCAGACCAGATGGATTGGGAGCTCACTGGGCACCAACGTTCAGAATCCACCTCTTTCCTGGCAGCCAAGCTACTGCCCACCAGGGTTTATACTAAATGGCTTCATATACACGTTAAACTTGGGTAAATTCA
This sequence comes from Tursiops truncatus, assembly GCF_011762595.2. Taxonomy (NCBI): domain Eukaryota; kingdom Metazoa; phylum Chordata; class Mammalia; order Artiodactyla; family Delphinidae; genus Tursiops; species Tursiops truncatus. The sequence continues at coordinate 156,592,054 of NC_047034.1, read as the reverse complement.
ATTCTATCTACTGGCCACCTGAAAGAAAAAGATGGGGTGGGAGAGGAAAAATTAAGCATATATCAAAACATGTTTTTCAAAATAAGGTCCTTAAACGTCAGTCCTCATCAAGAGCTCAGTCAAAGACACAGCCATAGTTCAATACTGGAAGAAAACACTACTGCATTGGACTTATTGAGAGTATTAAAGCATATTTTGAATATTAATCATTTTTTACCTTATACTCTAACTTCAGGAATTAACCCCAATTTAAGATGCAATTTCACTCTGTAGTCAAGAGAGCAGTAGAGATGGGAGAATGATCCGGTTTGTAATCCACGCAATCAAAAACCAAGGCTTATTCTCCTGAATAACGTTAATCTTTCTACAAGTGTAAAGACTGAGTAATCACTCTCTTGGTGCTGTGTACAGTGTAGTTATATTAATTAAGGTGAAACTACTCAGCTTCTTTAACAAAAACACCCCAAGACAGAGTGGCTGAAATAAAGTAGACATTTATTTCCCACTCGTATAACAGTCCAGACAGTCTAGCCTGGTGGGCAGCTCTGCTCCATGAAGTCAGTCAGGAGCCCAGACCCCTTCCACCTAGCTGTTCTTCTGTTCCCTGGGATTTTCCCCTGGTTTGTATTGCTGAAGCCAGATTCCCTGGCACATCGGCATTCTAGATTTCAGGAAGGGAAACACAGAGCCACAGCCAGGAAAGGTAACTTGCCTTCTGCTGGAGGTGACCCAGAACCTACACATATCACTTCTGCTCACATGCCATTGCCCTGTACTTAGTCATGTGATCACACTTACCTGCAGGCGAGGTTGGGTAGATAGTCTCTGAGCGCGTATGTGCTCAGGAAGAAGAAGAGAATGAATTTGTGGGAGGGGGCAATGAAGTTTGCAGGGAGAGGACAATGGATTTGGGGGATACAACTGATATCTTTGGGAGAAACTAAGTTGCCATTTAAGACCCCTTACTTCCTGATCAGAGATGGGATATTTTCCTGGCCCTCATAACTGCCACTGCCAGGAAAATTTAATGGCCACTGAAGCTTCTTCATTCATGCACAGCCCTATTCCTATCCCCAAGCTTCATCAATAGGCCAAAGACTACAGTAATCTCCATGCTTGACACTTTTGGTCAAACCCAGAGACTGGATGTGGGCTCACATAGGAATCCAGCAGTTATATGTGTGCGTGCACAAGCACACTCACACCATACACACGCCACACACATGTTTTTAGGAACATGTTGATTGCAACCCATCAGACTTTGCTTATAGGTACCCTCTGATAGTGGCCCCTGATAGGAGAGGAGGCAAACCAGAAAATCAGCAGCAGCAGATGGAAGAGGAAAGGTTTGCAGGGGAATGGAAGTGCGGAAGAGGTCTTCGATCTTCTACAGTCACTCCTGTGTTTGTCTGGGGATATCCTATTGACATACTCTAGTAATAGCAGGCGCATGTTCCTCTTTCAGCAAATATAATAGCTAAATAGAACATGCGTATCTCTGGGATTTGAGGGGACGGGATTCATGAGGAGCCATGTCACATTGACTGGAGTGGGGAGAAGGATTAGAGCTTAGTGTTTTGAAGGGAAACTCTTACAGCAATGTTCTCAGGAATTCATCATAAAAGAATCAGAGACTTTGAGGTCACATGGCTCTGGGTTACAAACCTCTGCTCCATGACAAGTCACTTAGCCTTCCTCAGTTTCCTCCTCAGCAAAAAAGGAGACAACCATGCCTAGGTGTATGGTTAAACTGATTCTTTGAATGCAGCCTAGAACCCACAGTAGGGTCTCAATAATGATAAGTCGTTGTTTATTGTTATTATCATTACTTCCCTGCGTTGTTGGGAGGCTTAAATGAGTTACCATGTAAAAGCACCGTGGGCAGCTCCTGACATGTCATAAATGCGATTTTCTGTGTTTAGAACACCTAAGGGATCTCTTAGACTTTCTCACACTAGAACCTGTATTAGGAGGTTTCCCTTTTGATAGAACCTAATGTTAAGACTGAGCAAGGGATGGACTAAAAGCGGGGAGAGGGGAAAAGTGAGGGAAAGACATTTGTTAAATGTCTATTATAAGTCAGACACTGTTGTGGGTATGTGGGGTCGCTGGAGACCAGCTTTGCCGTCTCAGTTTTGTTCTGACTTGGTATTGCGTATTAGTCTCCTATTTGCTGCTGTAACAAATTACCACAAACTTGATGACTTAAAACAACATAAATTATTATCTTATAGTTCTGGAGATCAGAAGTCTAAAAACAGCAGGGCTGTGTTCCTTCTGAAAGCTCTATGGGGGAATGTTTCTTTGCCCTCTTCAGCTTCTACAGGCCTCCTGCGTTCCTTGGCTAATGGCCCCTCCCTCGCATCACTCTAACCCCTTTCTCTGACTCTGACTCTCCTGCCTCTCTCTTATAAGGACCCTTGTGATTATATTAGACCCATCCAGATAATCCAGGATAATGTAATCATCTCAAAATCATTAATCACATCTGCAAAGTCCCTTTTGTCACATAAGGTAACATATTCACAGGTTGCAGAGATTAGAATGTGGATGTCTTTGGGGAGCCATTAATCTTTCTGCCACAGTTATTCATATAGACTTTGTACACAAAAACTCTGTGAATCTCGGGAGTAATCGAGAGAGATGGAGGCCAAGAAAAATATTTGTGTCCTCCAACACATTTATACAATGTATTCTGCATAAGTAAAATCCGAATGACCTTTGACACCAACAGCTAGTAGAGTTGAGAGTGCACATACCCTACAACTCAGCAATTCCACTCCCAGGGGAATGAGGCTCTGTGCTCTGGGACACAGGCTCATGAATCTTCAGAGCAGCAGCCATTCTACTTGTGAAAAATTAGTGTTTCTCCATGAAAATGGATTCAGAAATTCCCACAATGGAATATCACACAGAACTGGAAGACCCAAAGCTACCTAAAACAACCTAGAGGATTCTGAGACACGTAACAAAGAAAACAAGTCACAAGAGAATACATACAATATCATTTATACAAGTGCATATAAAAAACTAAAAAAAAAAAACATATTGTTTAGGAACATATAGTTTGGGTGACACAATACAAAAACACTGTGCGAGAAGGTAAACACCAAATTGAGGATAGTGGTTTCTCTTGGGGAAGAGAGGAAGCTTCTGGGGAAGATGACCTATTTATTAAGTGGAAGTTGAGTACAAGAGGGCACTCATTATTTCATTCATTTTGTAGGTCTGAAATATTTCATAATAAAAATTTTAAATAGTGACCTTGAAATTTTTAAGCAAAATCGTAAACGCTTTCACCTAAGTATCTTTAAGACTGAAGGAGATGGGATTCTTGACAGGGGCACAGGAATGGGCAGGACACTATTTCTAAAAAGTGCTAACAAGGAGACAGAGGAGTAGGTCTGTCAATATACCTAAGAGGAAATATGCAAGGCTGAGGACAGGCATGGAGGAGGGCACTCGGGGGAGGAAGGAAGAGGTGGCATTGTTTTGAAAACTATCAGTTAAGAGTCTTTCCATTTCAAATCACGAGAAAACCAACTCAAACTGATTCAAAAAATAAAGGAAACGCGTTGGCTCATATAATTGTAAAGTCCAGGTATAGTTTTGGCGTCAGACTTTGACTTTGGTTTCTCAGCTGATTACCCACAAGCACTACTGACATTTTGGGCCAAATAATTCTTTGTTGTGGGGCACTGTCCTGTGCATGGCAGGATGTTTAGCAGCATCCCTGGCATCTACCCCTAGATGCCAGTAGCAAACTCCATGTTGCGAGAACCAGAAATGCCTCCAGACATCGCCAAATGTCCCCGGGAGGGCGGGGAGGGGATGGCCACACTCACCCCCTCATTGAGAACTACTGCTTTAGGGAAAGCTGACCTCATCACCAGCACCTTGTTTCTCACGATCAAGGCACATGCCTTCTCTAGTCTCGGCTTCATCCTCAGGGCCCATGGCAGGGTCCCCGGCAGCACCACATTCTCACCTTATGGTAGCAAAATGGTTATCACAGTTCCAGCCCTTTCAGCCTCATACCGTACTGTCCAGGAGGAGAGAGGTGGTCTCTTGGACCATTCCCACAGAACCAAGACCGTGTCTTCCAGAACAGAATCCCCAGCCTGTGTCTCCTCTCCCCTCCCTGCTCGGATCAGCTATGTGCCCATAGCCAGTCCCTGTGGCAAGAAGGACAGAACACACTGATTGACCTAAGCCCAGAGGACCCACTGTGGAGCTGGGATGAAGTCAAGCCACCAAGACTCACGTCTAAAGAGAGAGGTAGGGTGGCTTCCCCAAAATGTCTGTGCCCCAGCCCTTAAGCAGAGCATGCTGGCCTGGAGCTGTCCACATTTTGCCAAGGGACCATGTAAACCCAGGCAAAGGGGCCCCAGTGAGTTGATGCTGTGTGGCAGAGACTACTGGGGGGGGGGGTCTACATGAGGCTGGACTACTCCCCCCACCCCCCAAAACCATTCCCTTCCCCTAATCCCACCTCCCCCTGGAGCCAAACTCTCAAAGGATTAGAAACCTCAGAAATTCCCAGTTCAGCTGGAAGAGGAGGAGAAATTCTGGGTCAGAAGCTCGACAAAGACCCTGCCCTTCTCCAGAGGCAGAAAACCTCTTCCATGGGCCAGGCTGGGACAGGGAGGGGAAGCTGGCATTGAAACCAGTTCCGAATTTTTATTATCTAGGACTAGACCATTTTAATTACTGAACTGCGACTGTATTTGTGGTATAAAGTGACCAGAGATCTTTTTTGTGTGTGTGTGGTACGCGGGCCTCTCACTGTTGTGGCCTCTCCTGTTGCGGAGCACAGGCTCCGGACGCGCAGGCTCAGCGGCCATGGCTCACGGGCCCAGCCGCTCCGCGGCATGTGTGATCTTCCCGGACCGGGGCACGAACCCGTGTCCCCTGCATCGGCAGGTGGACTGTCAACCACTGTGCCACCAGGGAAGCCCCCAGAGATCATTTTATTACCAAAAAGCCAGGGGAAAGTTATGAGGCTTGCCTGAGACAGAGAGTTCATCCTCAGGCAAGGGAGAAATTGACCTCACTGAATAAATTTTAAAGGGCGAATGGGAGCAAAAATAAAATTATACTTCAGTCGTATCCACGGGTCGTGCTTGCTCCATGCACAGATTCCATGTCTTTTAATGGAGCCTAGGGAAGAGATCCAGCAGGACTGTGGACACAAACGAGGGCCCGAAAGGCAGGCAATCCCTGCCCCCACCCCCTGCCAGAGAATCTGGCCTGACCCGAGGATATGCAGAGCCCCTGGGAAGAGGTTGTAGCAGTAACCAGAGAAGCAGTGGGTTTGGGGGCAGCCCCAAGTTGCAACCCCAAGGCCGGGCAGGGGCAGATAAATGTCACATCACAGAGAACAGTGGTCCCAGCAGAAACACTTCACAGGCCATCCTGGAACCTGCCAAGGAACTGTAACCTCCCTTCGCCCCCCAGGGCCTCGTCTAGATGACCAAGCTAACACTGTCATTATTCACCACCTGCCTTGATTTTCTTGCTGTCTGTCAGGAAGCACTGTGACCCGGGAAAACAAAGATTACATCAAGGGCTGCTAGACCAGGGGACTGAGAGACCCTGGGCTGGGACCCTCAGTTCCCTTGTTCTGGACAAAAAGGCACAGCAGGCATTCACTTCCTCTCTCCTCCCTGGAGACAGATGCTCAAGGGCCAGGCCATGCTGCTCACAAATGCTCTTCACTGACTTCCCGTTTATGGTACTGGCTTGACTCTCAATGAGGCAAAAAGCCAACGGAATCGCAGGAATCAGTCCAGTCTTAAAACTGAAGCAACACGGAGCTCACAGAACCTTCTCCCATTCTGACGAGTGTATGCTCATTGCATTCTGTCTCCTTGCAAATTACAGCTACTCCTCAGGTTTAAAAAAAACAAAACAAAACTGAATATTTCATTTTGGCTGCAGCAGCCTCCTATTTCCTCAAGCACTGGGAAAGAGAAGCGGGTAGAAGATTGAGGGCAGACACTGACCTCACAGCAGGGGGCACAGGTGCTGCCTTAGGATTCAAGGTTTTCAAGCCAAGTTACATTTTTGACCTCACGACAAGCTTGAACCCAGATGATACATGGGGCGTTTCTGCTTCTGGCAGATTTGCGCAAATTGGATCCAAACCTTCAAATTTCATAGCTCATGTGGACTCAGGGCCCTCCCCGTGATTTCTACAATTTCTCAATGATGCTTCTTCCTGGCTTCCTCTGATTTTGCTCCTCTGGCCGGGTGAACCATTCTGACTTGTCTGCACATTAACTTGTAGATGTATCTCAAGAAATCCAACCACAGTTGTGACTCCATCATTCAGCATCTTATCTGAGGGCTTGAGGAGTTACTGCAGGAATTCCGTCATGTACGACATTCCGTGCCCCCGTTCAAAGGTTCTCCAAGTGTGGTCCAGTGACCGATGGGGGTTCTGAGACCTTTTCAGGGTATCTGGGAGATCAAAACTCTTTTCCTAACCACACTAAGATGTCATTTGCCTTCCCACTGGCACTTCCTCTGAAGTGTACAGTGGAGTTCTCCAGTGTCCACATAATGTCTGATGATGTCACCCTTCTGAGGACTCATGGAATGTGTACTTGTGTGTTCTCACTTCTTAAAATAGTCTCAGTTTGAATTTCTAACATGGTAAATATCAATACACCCGACACACGTAAACAAAATTTCTTTGGGCTCCTCAATAATTTTTCAGACCAAAATGCTCTGTTGCATTCCCTCAAGCCCTGCTTTCTTTCAAAGCCGCTGCTCCCACCAAGAGACCTTCACCCTTTCATGCAGACCCCTGAGAAGTGAGGTCCAAAGAGCTATGCTCCAATTACTTCTCAAACCAAGAGAGCATGAAGCTGATCTGCCTTCCACAGCCCCCTGGAAGTCTGGTGGGGATGTTCTCCATCTCAGTTCAAAGCTCTTGAACCTGGCAACTTGACAAGATCCGTGACATTCTTAGGAAGGGAGGGAGGACTCAGGGAATCATCACATTCTTGAGATCATACCTAAGTCCTTCTTCATGGCAGAGTATAGAGTGGGGATAGAGGAGGAATTTCTTACTGCCCATTTTACAGGAGGCAAAACTGAGACTCTGGAGGCAGATGGTGGCCACAGGCCACTAACCTGTGATTGTTGGTTTGAACAGCCACACCATGGAGCTTCAGTCTGTCCTGAAATATTCTCTCCCCTCTGTGTTTGCTGCTTCCCCATCTTCTCTCTCCCCTCTTTCCTTTCCTCTTTCCCCCCTCCCTCCTCCTTTTGGTTCTCCTTCCCTCGTTTTCTTCCTCCAACCTATTTAAGGTGGTGCTGTTTGTATTTTTGTCATTCTTTCCTTGGAGAGAACAGTGAATTTCAATAAACGCAAATGGCAGAGAAATCTGGACAGTGATACTTGGACAGAAGCAGGGGGTGGACCCCGGCAGAAACATTTCATCGCTCCCCTGGCTCTGGGCAGAGCCAGAGTCCTAATGTGACTCTTCAGCCCCTTAAGCCCCTCCGGCTCTCAGTGGAAATGCAACTGCTGCTCTCCACTCAGCCAGAAGTTGTGTAGGTTCATCCAGCCCCCTCTAATCCTATTTCCACCCTGCTCCAAAGATGGGGTTTTCCAATGAAGGCTACAGATCGACTCAATTTTCCATTACTTCCTTTGAGGCAGGATCTGAAGAGAAGAAGATGCAATCTCTGCCCTAGAGGAGTTCACAGACCAGGGCAGAGACAGAGACAGATAAAAACAGAGCAGTGGTATAAAGGAGGCAGAGAAGCCTGGATTGGCCGTCACAGGGCATGTGGACTTGACTGTAGGAGTTACTGAGATTCTGTGGCTCCTGAAGGGCTGATGGAGTGGAGAGTGGGGCTAAGATGGTAACAGGAGATAAGGAGGCTCAGGAGCGCAGACTGCAAAGTCTAAGTTACCCTGAAGTCCAAACTAACAATAATATCTATATCTTAGGGGCCTGAGTGTTTGTCTGGAGGGGTGTGTGTGTGTGTGTGTGTGTGTGTGTGTGCGCGCGCACGTGTGCACACGCATGTGTTTGGGGAGCTGGAGATGGCAAAAATAGAAAGAGGAAACAGAAATAGAAACGGGAACTTCTAAGCTGTTTTCATGGAATTAATACAGAGTAGTGGTTCAGAACACCAGCTGTGACGTCAGATGAACTTGACTGTGACTTACCAATTTGTATGACTTTGAGCAAGTCCTTTAAACTCAGTTTTACCATCTGTACAATGGAGATGATACTAGTACCTATTCGTAGAGTTATCATGAGGATTACATAAATTAATATATGCCAAATTTTTAGAAAAGTGCCTGAAACATAGAAGGCCGTAGATAAATAGCACATCAGTTGCTATCAGTATTGCATTAAAGAATAACTGAAGTAATGTATGTTAACCATTCAGCGCTGTACGTAAAACACGAAAGACCACTCATAGGAGGGAAGGAGACACAGTTCAATGTCACCCTGGGTACCAGGGGCTCAGCTCCTCAGGGACAACAGACATGAGGCATGATGGGAACAGGTTCCCAGACGCCCTTCACCAAAGGGTGTGGGGCTCCAAACAGGCAGGAATACGGATGTCGGATGAGTGTGAAGCCTGGAGGTGAAGGGTAGGTGGTGGGTGGCAGAGGCGGGCAGCAAGCGACCACATCCATGTTTGGACACCCATCACCAGGGGTCATGCTCAGATGAAGCACCTAAGCAGGCCTGGGACACCAGGGTAGCCCTCACCCAGGAAGTGACATTTCATTTAGATGTAAGAAGATACGTAAGCGTTTCCCAAAATTATGTACAAAACAAGTCCCGCAAATGTCATTTCTCCCACATTTCTTAAAGTAGTTTCACCTAACTGTCTAGAATACCACATTGTGCCTTTCAAAGTTGAACTTTGCTGTTATGTTGTTGGGATCTGGCATCTTAACACAACTGCAGATGATTGGTAATAGGTGAGGCTCACCAGTTTTATCCGTGAAGACATTTAGAACCGGAGGCTGGTACTTATAAACTGTTTCATAGTCTGTATGAGAAAGAAACTCCGATATATCTATACAAAGCATTACAGCTCATTGCCAGCTCATCTCATCCTCAAAAACACCCTCTGAAGTAAGTATCAGGATCCCCATGTTACACTGGAAGCGACACGGAGCTCAGTTCTTTGGGGTTTCTGCCTGGAGGCTACATAAATCCTTCTGCTGGAACTTCTGGGGAAATTCGTAGCAGCCATTTATGCTCCGTCAACCAGGCTCTTCCTTACCTCGGGTGGCAATAGATAAAAAGCCAGTTCTAGAGCTTGTTCTGTATTGTGGCCACAAACAAAGCAAAGCCAAAGGTCTGTGCAAGCTTCTCTGGCGAGTCTTCTAAAATATCGGTCTCTGGTATAAGGAAAATACACAAAGTCCTTAGGGAATGGCCAGTTTTATGTGTCAATTTGACTAGACTAAAGTCCCCGGTTAGTCCATCAAACACTAATTGAGGTGTTGTTTGAAGGTATTTTGTAGATGTGATTCTACCGAAACTGTGGGCCCTATGGGTTTATAAGGCATCAATATTTCATCTATGCGAAATGTTTCATTTAAGCTTCTATGTACCTTTTTCAGATCACTTCATGTAATTGTCAATTACATATCTCTTTTTATTTTCCTCAATATATTCTTAAAAACAAAACTCTGTAGCTCATTCTAGCCTGGCTTATTTAGAAATATACAGGGTCATATTGAAATTTGAGGATTGCTACTTTAAGGATTACTATATGCTCTGTCAAACTTATACATCTTACTCAATTTGTGGAAAAGACTGGAGTTGCTTAGTATCATATCCATGTCTGTTGCACCCGAATGGAGCTTCCGAGTTTTGTACTGCTTAAAATTTTCATAAATAAAAATTTTTCCCCCATAATCAGTTGACTAGAAGTAAGAGATTACCCTGGATAATCTGGGTGGGCCTGGCTTAATCAGTTGAAAGCCCTTAAGAGCCGTCAAGGCTTCCCTGAGGAGGAAGAAAGTCTACCTGTGGGCAGCAGCTTCACCCCGTGCCTGAGAGCTCAGCCAGTCCTTCCCAACGTTCTGCTCTGTGGGTTCCGGACTTGCCTAGGAAGCCTCCACAATCACATAGGCCAATTCCTCACAATGCATCTCTTCATACATATCTCCTACTGGCTCTATGTTTCTTGTTGAACGCTGATGGATACACACTTTTTCCAGGCATCACTTCTGATGTCGATTACTGCCATAGTCTTCTAACCAGGCTCCCTCCTCTTCCAACCCTCCTCCTCCAACCCATCCTTCACACCCTGCCAGAGTGTCCACTATAAAGCACAAATCTGATGTTTCTTGCCTTCGGTCCTAAGACCCTCTTACCACAATCATGGTCAGCATCACCAGGGTCCATGTAGAAAAGACTGAATCCTGTGGCTCGCAGGCCTCAGGAAACTTGTTAAACTGCATGCTGGTGATTAAAAGTGCTGACAGCTCACCTTCCTCCCTCTGAATTCTAGAAAAGGGACACAAATTGCCAAATGGAGAGCCAATTGTCAGCTTCATCTGGGGCTTTCTTGTAGCAACTGCATTGGAGAAGATGGCTTGGACCTGAGGTCAAAATGAAACGTCCATCTCCCTATCCTGTGAATTGAAAATAGCCAGGTCCCCATCATAGGACCCACCTGACTTCTCCATCTGGTTCCAGAATGAAAGATGGCATTCTTTGAGGGATAGACCTGCTGTGCTGAGCTGACGGCATGGAGGAAGAAGAGAGGGGACCCTAGCTTTCCTCGCTTATCTTTGAGGCTGGCTGTGTCTGTGTGAGAGATCATGGGAGGAGAGAGAGATCGGCATTGCTGTGTGATGCAGAAGCTCTGCTCCCTAGTCAGCATGGCCAGGGGGTGTCAAGCTCACCAACAGAAAGGGTACAGTTCCCAGAGGGAGCACGCTGATGTAGCGCAGAGAGAAACCAAGAGTGAGTGCTTTCTCCAATACTTACCCCTCTTGGGATCTAGGAATGAAGTCCTCTCTTATCTGTGGGAGCAGGAGACAGGGGAGATGATTAGGGCTCCCCCAATAGAGGGCGCCACCTGTGAACACACATTTGTCACAGCACAAAGCCTCAAATATGGCTCCAGGGACTCCACATTGACAAAGGTATTGTAGGCTGAGCCCTTCCAACTTTGCACTGTCTTTCACAGGTCCCTCCCGTCCAGCCTCCTCCCTTTATGTGGACGGGAATTATCTAGAGAGTTGGGAGATGGCAACTTGAAAACGCAGCTGTACATACTCTGCAGAGACATTTGTCCTCAAAAGTTTTTTCGTCAAGTCACGTCGCCCCCTCTTGTTTTTTGGTGACTTGTGATGTACAGCCCTATCTGGGGCCCTGGGAACAGCCTCCAATACATCTGGGAGCCCCCAAACTCTTGGCATCAATGATATCATTCATATACGTGGTCTCCAAAGTCCAACAAAATCGTGATTTCATTCACCCTAAGAATCCCAGCTCAGGCAGTCTAACTGCACCCCAGTCACAACAGCGGATTTTTAAAATCTTTAAAATAAAAGCAAGTGCTGGATATTACAGAGTTATAAAAAGCATTATCCAGGGAAACAAAGACAATGAAGGCTGAGGCCAGCTGACTGCAGGCCTTTGCCTGAGAAGCTGAGTGCCCAATATAGCTCTCCCCAAACCCTCCGGAAGATTTCCGTTTTGAGCATCCCCAGAACTGTGTTGCTGAAAGGTGCCTGCTGCCTGCACATTTTTGGCGGATAAATTCCTAACTTCCAAGCAAGTCTCACAAGAAGTTTCCTAGGGAGGCCACCTCACCCTCAGCTCCCTCCAGTGCCCACCACCCTGCGCTCTGACTCTGCCACGTCCTCAGGTTTCCTGGAGTGTGTCTGACATCTGTAGGTCTCCAGGAAGCCTGTGAACCTGGAACATCCTTCTCTGTTCTCTGCCTCATTGCCTACTTTTTCTTCAAGTCCCATCTCAGGTTTCTCCTCCTCTGTGAAGTATTTCCAACATTCTGTGGCAGTCATGAATGCCATTCATCAGATATTTCATTTTTCCACACACCAGTCATATTATAGGATTGTATTTCTGGCCCTCTTGTGTTTGAGGTCATGTGACTAATTCTGGCCAATGGGTCATAAGCAAGAATAACACATGTCCATTCTGGACGTGAGCATCTGCTTGCTGTGTGAGGCCCTCCAGCATCTTCCTCTCCCTGTGGCATGGCAACCAGCATCATTCCAGATAACAGCTGCTCTGTTAACATGGATCCTAGAGTAAGAATGGTAATGACAACCCTGCTAACCTACAGTGGAGAAGGAAACCTTTGTTTTAAACCACTAAGATATAGGGGTTGTTTACCCAATGGAAAAATGGGCAGAAGACCTAAATAAACATTTCCCCAAAGAAGACATACAGATGGCCAAGAGACAACCAAAAAGATGCTCATCATTACTAATTATTAGAGAAATGCAAATCAAAACCACAATGAGGTACCACCTCACACCGGTCAGAATGGCCATCATTAAAAAGTCTACAAATAATAAATGCTAGAGGGGTTGCGGCGAAAAGGGAACCCTCCTACACTGTTGGTGGGAATGTAAACTGGTGCAGTCACTATGGAGAACAGTATGGAGGTTCCTCAAAAAAACTAAAAATAGAGCTGTCATATGATCCAGCAATCCCACTCCTGGGCATATATCCAGACAAAACTATAATTTGAAAAAATTCATGCACCACTATGTTCATAGCAGCACTGTTTACAATAGCCAAGACATGGAAACAACCTAAATGTCCATTTGACAGATGACTGGATAAAGAAGATGTGGTATATATACAATGGAGTATTACTCAGCCATAAAAAAGAATGAAATGGTGCCATTTGCAGCAACATGGGTGGACCTAGAGATTATCATACTAAGTGAAGTAAGTCAGAAAGAGAAAGACAAATACCATATGATATCACTTATATGAGGACTCTAAAATATGACACAAATGAACTTATCTACGAAACAGAAACAGACTCATAGACATAGAGAACAGACTTGTGGTTGCCAAGGGGGTGGGGGTGGGGGAGGGATGGACTGGGAGTTTGGGATTAGTAGATGCAAACTATTATATATAGGATGGATAAACACCAAGATCCTACTGTATAGCACAGGAAACTATATTCAATATCCTGTGATTAAACCATAATGAAAAAGAATATGAAAAAGAATCTATAGATGCATAACTGAATCATTTTGTTGTACAGCAGAAATTAACACAACATTGTAAATCAACTAAACTTCAATAAAATTTTCTTTTAGGAAAGATATAGGGGTTGTTTGTTGCTGCAGCATAACCTAGCTTGTGCTGGCAGACATGTAGTCCCTGTCCAAGCTGGCTGGTCTCACCTTCTCAAGACTCCAACAGCACTCAGTCTTTTCTCCCATCACTGCATGTTTTGTTTACATGTTTTCATGTGTGTCCCTTCAACATCATCTAGACCAGAACTAGTTCAGAAACCGTATCTCATGCGCTTTTGCATCCCATTATTCAGCCCGGGGCCTGCCACGTAGCAGGCATCGATACACAATCATTGCGTTGTTATTGGTTCGTTTTTTCTCCTCTTCCCTGTTGTGCAGGTGAGAAAATGACCTTGACAGTTTCCTGTTACTCTTGCTTGCTTTCTCCTGCTGCTTAGGTTACCAGAATTGATTTCACTTCTCCTGTTGCCAGTTCAATGGGGGGTCAGGGAGTCCAACTTGTTCTGGTTCATACATCCTCATCACCCATAAAAGTCCCCAGGATCTGGCTTCTGAGCTGCTGTTGTAAGTGAGGGATAGGATCCCTGGGACCACCAATAACTCCGCAGCAGCATTAGCAGGCAGCAGGGGCAGCCCAGACTGCTTCCATCCTCCTAGAACGTGGGAGAAAGGGAAGAAGGGAGAGGAAGCTCTCTCCTGGGTATCCAGGCCTCTGGATGCCTGCTTCGGTAGTACCCACCTGTCTCAGGCTCATTGAAGCACCATGATCAAAATACATATACACACATGAAGGCTCCACCCCATGGTCCTGGGACAGTGGGAGCCAGGTCTGGAAGGAGATCAGGAGCTGCTCCATGACTGGGAATCATATACTGTCTCATTTCTTAAGCCTGGGTAGGCAAAGCATCTGGTACTTAGGGGGGCTCAGAGCTAGATCCTTTCTTGCTGCTCCTCCCTTTGCTGTGACTGCCCTTCTGCCTGGGCCTGGTGCCTGGGTCCCACTCTAGCTGTCTGTTGGACTGGGGCCTGAAGCTGACTCCCAGTTTGATTAGCTTGCTTCTAACTCATGGTCTACTTCACACCAGTCCCTCCACCTTCCTTGAGACAAGTTTCCTTTTAGTTCACGTTGGCCCATATAGACTCCCTGTCTGTCACTATAACTGATGTTGAGAACTACCACACCCAGAAGCCCTACTGCTGTGCCCACTGCCCTCTAGCTCTGCAGACAATCTCACTGAAAGCAGCTCTAGCCAGGAGGAGTAGAGTCTGCAGACTCCCTTGGATGTGGTGATTCTGTCAAGTTGCCAGGGGCAACCACCCTTCCTTGGTCATTTCTCTCAGGTTGCTCAAATTCATCACTTTCTCCTTATCAAGATGTATGTCTTCTGGCCCCAGGCCCTCCGCCATAAGAAAGAAGATGCAAAGGAGAAGTGAAGCTGGTCACCTAACCTATATCTTAAAGTCTCATCTTGACTGGGAATTATTTGATTGTAAGGAAAAAAAAAACTATTCAAATAAACTAAAAAAGGGAGTACAGCTGACTCTTAGAAGAATGGAAATTGTCGATGGTAGAGTGCATCAATGGCCCCAAATCCTCACCTCTCCCTTATTTCCGTGCCCTTTGCCAGGTGACTTGCTTTTGCCAATGAAATCACAACAAGCATCCTGTACCCAAAGCTTTGGATTGGGCTTGTCTCGTGCTTTTCCATTGCCACGAGGACGGCATGGCCGGGATGCCCATTCGTTCCAGGAGGAAAATGAGAGCCATGTGGGACTGAGCCACCACCAACCCAGCCCAGCCTAGATTCGCCAATCCCAATGGATCAAAAGACGCATGGACGAAATGAACACTTGTCATCTGACGCCGAGATTCTGCAGCGATTTGAGACAATGGTCAACCAATATAGGGGTCAAGCAGTGACTCTACCCATTTCTGTTTCTGCTTTCAGATTCCTCGCACTCTCTCACCTCTGCTTTCCTCTGCTCTTCTGTTTCATCTCTTCTTTTCCTAGAGATCAGCTTTTTCGCTTTCTCTTCCTCTCATACATGATTCCCTCATAGATGTCTGAGTTGGTTCTCAGACCAACTATCAATGCACTATCAACATCAGACCATCTCCTTTTCAAATTCTGAGACACAGAGGACTTATCCCTCCCTCTCTACTCCACACCAGAGCTTGATGGCAAATCAGGGAAAAAGCCAAACTGAGAAACACACAAGAGTGTTCCAGGCTTGCCAGGGCATGGTGTGAGGGGGGGAGGGAGCATTGTTTCTTCCTATAAGTCCTCCTCATCCCTGGGGAAATTTAGGGAAATTTAGGGAAATGTCTTGTTACAGCAGTGGAAACCCAAAACAAACTCTCAGCAGGTTACTCTGACACTCATGCAAATAATCGTCTGTCTTAGGGAGGGGAGCAGGCTGGGATTTCTATCTCAGTAGGCTGGTGTGGGAGGTGGGAAGGGATAGTAGCTGAAATTGAGAGAACTAGGAAAGCTGAGGGCTCTGTAGGTCTGATCCTGATGGACACACTGTAAATAAAGAAGGAGCTACATTTGTAGCCAACTTAGGGAGGGTTGAGATGAAAACTGATATGGCGGGGAACATCCCCAGACGTAAGAACAGTACACCTAACTCTGAGTTCTACTCAGTGCTGATGGGTGACTCTGCTTAAACAAGGCCAGATAAGTTGGGACAGACAGAGAATGGGGAGAATTCACAGATGCCACAGGGTAGGGAGGGGCAGGGCCAGAGCGTGGATACGTCTTAAAGCCAGGAGCCAAGGAGGAGCTACCGTCCTGAAGTAGGGGACTGGCTCAGCCCCGTGGCCGTGTAATTCCCTCCATTGGATGCCAACCAATCTCAAGAGAGTTACACCATTAGAAAAGTGGATGAAACCAAGTGCTGGAGAAAAAATAGAGAGCTGGGAACCCTTGCTATTTGGTAGAGGCTTTCCGGAAAGTGTTATGGAAATATTTAATGAAACTCAGTTTGTTTAAAGTCTATAACCTAGCAATCCACAAACCTTTCCTGGGTGTAGAGCCTGAAACATTCCTGAACAGATTCACGAGGCACATGTGCCAGGAGGATCATCCTGGCGCCGTGGCTGGTTAGCTGAAGGCTGGCAGAAAGGATAGGAAAAAGGCGGTGGATGCATCTGAAGCAATGGACTAGCTATGTAAAGAGCAACAGGAATAGATCTTACAAATAGAGCACAGGGTGGGAGAAAAAAAGTGAGAAACACAACAAGATTTATAACACAGTACCATTAGTGTAAATTAAAAGCACATACACACCACAAAACAACATTAGATTTTAACAAGGCTGTGTGAGTATGTGAGGCCATATATCAAACACACTGAAGTGAATACCTAGGGGAGGAAAGGAGTAGAAGTGAAGACTGAGGATGAAGTGGGAAAAAGCCCATAAAACAATGGAAGGCCTTGCACAGACAGATAATGAGTATGATATGAAGTCACTGATTAACATAATTTCTGTTTCTCAGATCTGTTTTTTTTTAAATTTCATGTGAGCCTGCCAGTGGGGGTAGGACCATCACACCTGTGGCTGTTGGGATTGTGGAGGACAAGGTGCCATAAGACAGTCACACTCAGGTGCAGGAGGCAGGGAATGGGGGGGTCATCCGCACAGGCCTGGGCTTCCCTGGTGGCACAGTGGTTGAGAGTCCGCCTGCCGATGCAGGGGACGCGGGTTCGTGCCCAGGTCCGGGAGGATCCCACATGCCGCGGAACGGCTGGGCCCGTGAGCCATGGCCGCTGAGCCTGAACGTCCGGAGCCTGTGCTCCACAACGGGAGAGGCCACAGCAGTGAGAGGCCCGCGTACCGCAAAAAAAAAAAAAAAAAAAGACAAACCTGGATCTCAATCTTGACTTTGCCACACACTAATCGTGCGACCTTGGGCAAGTTGTGTGACGGTGGACAAGTCACTTGACTCTCCAAACCACCTCATCTGTAACATGGAGATAATCCTATGCAGGTCATGGAGATCAAATGAGTTGATGCTTACGAATTACTTAGCGCAGTGCCTGGCTTTGTAAATAGCAACTCTTATTCTCTTGGGTTTTTCACCCAAGGTCCCCAAATCCCACTAGTTCTCAGAATCTAAAATGTAACTTCAGTTCCATGTTTCTTGCTCAGCTGCTTCCAGTTGGGAGAGGCTACACCAGCAGCTGCCAGGGCCACTCATGGGATGGGAGGGAACGCCCGTGACCAGGCTGGGAGGCCTGGTGGAAGCCTTCCCAGGAGCGGGGCAGACCTGGAGGCTACAGTCCAGAAACAGAAGGGTCAGGCCAGCTGGGGGCAGGGAACGCGGAGATCATCCACCCAGAGCATTGGTGGGGATGTCACGATTTGTGTTTGTTTGTTTGTTTCCCAGTCGGTGGAAATCTGACTACAGTTTTCTCTGAAGAAAGGCAGAACCCTTGCCCTCTGGGCATTTCACTCCATACTGTGTACACGATCTGTGCATTTTACATCAAAGCCTGAAATGTCTTATTCCTTATGTGGGGGACTCCCTTCTTCTCTGCATAAGCTCCCCTGGGAGGTGTGATCTGGGAATCTCATGGGTCAGAGGCCTTACTGAAATCCTTGTTTGTCCCCCTCCTTCATCCCCCTTCTATCATACAGTCATTTGATTCCACTTTATAAATATCTCCCCATTCCACCCACTTCACTCCATTTCCTAAGCCAACATCTTTACCTTGGACCATGACAAAGGCTTCCTTACTTGTCTCCTGGTCCCCAGGCTGCCGCTCTCCCATCAATTCTCCATGTAGCAAGAATGATGTTTCTATAATATAAATATAGCCATGTCAGTCTCTTCCATAAAAGTTTTCAGTGTCTTCCCATTAACCTGAGGATAGAATCCAAACCCCTTAACAGATAATGCAGGGCCCTGCACCATCTGGCCCCTGTCTAGTTCCATCCCATGTTAATCCTACTGCCAGTCAATGTGCCAGCCAGACTGCATGCCCTTTATTGCCTCAGATGCTCTTAGCTCTCTGCTGTGCCCAGACCTCACATATATTTGTCCCTCCTCCTTCTTTCCCTGGCTAATTCTTACTTGCTTTCAAAGGTTAATTTCACTTCCTCCAGGAAGCCTGCCCTTATGATCCAAGTCCATATTAAGGGTGCTGTTGAGTTGAACTGTGTTCCCCCAAAAGATAATGTCCCAAAATCCACATGCCGCGGAGCGGCTGGGCCCGTGAGCCATGGCCGCTGAGCCTGCACGTCCGGAGCCTGTGCTCCGCATCGGGAGAGGCCACAACAGTGAGAGGCCCACGTACCACAAAAAAATGAATGAATTAATTAATTAAAAAAAAATAAAAATAAAAAAATCCCCAGTACCTACGAATATGATCTTATTTGGAAATACAGCCTTTGTAGATGTTATCAAGTTAAAAAGAACGCATAGTAGAGTAGGATAGGCCCTGATCCAAAGCAGGGCATCTTTATCAGAAGGAGGAAATTTGGATACAGACACCCAGGGAGGACGCCGTGTGACCACGGACGCAGAGATGTAGCTGAGAGCCAAGGAACACTGGGGATCACCAGCAACCACCAGAAACTAAGACACGAGGAAGGATCCTCCCTTAGAGCCTTGCCAGGGAGCATGGCCCAGCCAACACCTTGATTTTGAACTTCTGGCCTCCAAAACTACAAGAGAATAAATTTCTGTTGTTTTAAACCACCGAATTGCGTCAGTTTGTTACAGCAGTCCTAGGAAATTAACGCAGGCCCCAGCTAGGCATTCCCAGAGCACCCTTTGCTTTCCTCATCAGAGTATATACCCTTTATGTTTCTACTGGTTTACTTGTCTGCTACAAATCAGTCAATAAGCTACATGAGGGCAGGGACCTTATTCGACCTGTTCAATGTTGTAGCCTCAGCACATAGAATGTATGTGCTGCGTTTGTTGAGTGAATGAAGGATGAATGAACCAGCACGAAGGAGAGAAGGTTGAGGCAACAAAACGAGGATGGGGTGGGAGGCGGCAGAAAGGTCAGGAAGGCCTCATGGCTCTCCAGGGAACTCTGGGCCCCTACAGGGCTGCAGGAGGCTAGCAGGGGGGCAGGGCCACAGAGGGGGCATCTCAGGGGCAGCTACATACTAGGCAGATTGTATGGTCCTAGATGCAGGAGAAAAAGCCACTCCCACGGGACTTGCAGGAGTGTCACCCTCTGGTACCTGTGAGAGCTTAGGCCAAAGGAGTTGAAGCAGGGTTGTGTTTCAGCAGTAACACTCCCTGAGGCCCTGCAGCCTAGCACGGCTGCTGGCTTGAGAAAGTTCCCCAACACCCAGATGAGAGTGAGCCCCTCTCTACATGGGCAAAGCCAGCCTGCCTAGCTGCCCGCTGCACCTCTCTGCCACGGCGGCTGCTCTCCCCACATGAAGCCACTCCAGATCCCCGGGGAGCCCTACCACGGCTGCTCTCAACCTCCGCTTGACCTTCCTTCCTCCCAGGCTCAACGAACCCACGCTGAGAGGTCATTTGGCTTATTCCCGTCCCGCTGCCCCAGGCTCTCCCCCGCTTACCTGCGTGCTCTCCTTTCCCGGCCTGCCCCTCTCCCCACCCCAATGGTGCAGGGACTCCCGAGTGGACGTGCCAGAGACAATTTGGCAAATAGAAAACAGTTCTCCTGAGGGTTGATGCACCTTCCTGACCGGCACACATGACCCAGCCCTAGGCTGCAGCAGGTGTGGGTTGGGCGGGGGGGTGTGGAGTGGCTGAGGAATTGAGGGGGCTCCTGCATAGCTGCTCAGGACGCAGGGGAACCTGAGTCAGGAGGGTGGAGACGGCTGAGATCCGCCTGATCACATGTTCAGGGACAGGGGGCAAGGCAAAGTTCAGCCTTGGCTTTAAGGATTCTGGCTTAAAGAGAATGGGATGAAGAGAGATGACAGATGGCTTCCAGAGTTCTGAGCAATGTTTGGGCTCATTGTAGGGTAGGAGACCATCTCCATTTTGCTAAGCATGTACCGGGAGTAACAGGAAAGGCCTGAAAGCAGATTCCAACTCCAGCAGAGAGGCTACCAGAATCCAGAAGGCGGCCAGCATCCCAGTCTGCATGGGATAAGTGCCGGGACCCATTCCCATAGGAGGCAGCACACAGGGATCTTACCAGAAGGCCTGATGGGCAGCCCGGCCACACCTGGTCTAGGAGGCTGAGGCTTAATAGTGAAAGGGCTTGACCACAGACACTTGGATATTCCAGAGCCTGCTTACTAAAGGGGAAGAAGCCTCAGCTATCCTCTTGGGTGGGCTGGATAAGACTGTGTCTGGTGATGGCAGGCAGCAGGGGCTGGGCAGCAGGGGTGGACCGCCCCCCAGCCAACCAGCTGTACGGGCAGAGTAGGTCTGAGAGTTCCTTTCCCAAACTGCCTGTCAAGGGCCCTTTCCTCTGCCTAGCCTGATCTTAAGAGAAGACCAGTCCGCATTCCCATTGCCCAAATGGGGAAAGGACACATGGTCAGTTCCTGCTGATGGGTCGGTCCTGTGAGAAAGACTTTAATATCCCTTGGCAAGAAAGAGCTTTCACAGGTTCCAGAGGATGCATCCCTGAAGGTTACTCTGAAGGGCAGTGAGAGAATCTGGAGGCAGACCCAGGCTATAAAATGGGGGTGGGGTGGGGGTGGGAAGGGGGCGACAGTTACCACAAGACCATCATTCCCAGTGCCCGAAGCTTCCCCTACCAGTGAGGTTTTAGGGGTCTCAGGATGGGCATGTGTCATTTTAAAAACCAGCTCGAACTCTGCAGCTGCGAGAGGCCCAGGCAGAGCAGAGAGACAAGAGAAGGTGGGTTGCATGCCTTGGTGTGTGCTGAGTTCTTTATTTCACTAGGGCCTCAAGTCCATTTCCATCAGGAAGCCAACAGAATTCTGCAGAACTGGTGCCTAGGACCAGAGGGCAGGCAGCCTAGGGATGAGATTTTTGGATAACCCCTGATACAGGAAATGGCATCAAGGGTTCACTGTTGGTCAGGTTTGGTGCATGGTAGGTGCTCAGTAGATATTGGCCAAGTGCATGCCTCTCCCTTTCACCCAGACATTTACCAGCTGCAGCATCTTGGCCTTGAGCTGAGCCCCTGGGTAATGGGTATTGAAACAAATGTTAAGGACGGGGGTGGAAGAGTTGTTTTTACGTTTGGCAAACAGTCCAATCCCCAAATTGCCCTAAACTGCTCTGCTCTGCTTGCTCCCTTGTTAGACTCCCATCTGGTTGACAATTGTTAGAGTGACTTGCAAACAACAGATGGGCACTAACTCCCACAGGAGGGCTGAGAATGCAGAGCAGGAGACCCAGGGGTTTGGACAGAACCTTGGGAATGCTCCCCACGCTCCTCGGAGCCAGGGCAGGAGGCCTCACACGCCACTGATTCCCTCTCCCCTTCCTCAGAATTGGAGTTTGTTAGGACCAGAAGCTCCATCTGAAATGTCTTTGGGAAAGACACTCCTCCTCAAATGTTAGAATTACCTATGGCCTGATTTTGCTTGCTGTTGACCATGAGTTGGTGATTCCAGGAAGATGCCCTGAAGAAGAAGTATGTAGAGGGACCCAGGGACCCCCCTTTTGTCACAAGTGCCTTGTATTGTTAGCACGCTCGTCCAAAAGTCATGCTGACCCTCACTTTAACCAGGTCTTCTCTGGCTGGTCTGCATACCACACCTAGGTCTGTGCAGGGTAGTGGGCGGGACAGAGGCTTGGCTGTTCTAAAGAGTTAGAAGCATGGCTACACTATTTCCTGGTTGAGTGGGGCCTGAATCTCTCTAAGCTTCATATCCTTATCTATAAAATGGGTACAGTAATACCCATTTTGAAGGAACCCTCCAGGGTTCCTGTGAGAATTAAATGAAGAAAAGTATACAACACACCTAGCACAGTGCCTGGTTTGTAATAGGAGCTCAATGTATTCTAGCTACAATTGCTACTATTTTCTAGACGAGAAACCAAACCTTAACGAGTGACTTCCTTCTAGCCAGAATCCTTTTGTTTGATCACAGGTGATAGAAACTAATTCAAACTAGCTTTAACAAAATAGAGAATTTGTTGGCTTTATGTAACTGGAAGTCTGGTAATTCCAGGTCTCAACAAATGACACTGTCATCATCAGTGCCATTCTCCCCTTTATCATCCCCGCTCTCTCTCTCTCCCTCTCTCTCTCTCTCCTACTACTACTTTCTGAACATTTGCTTCACTATTGTCTTAGGCAGATGAGCTTTCATGATGGTGGCTTGCAGCTGCACTCTAGCTGTAAACAGAGTGGCTTACACCATCCCAGCTACCCAACCCCACAGTAAAGGGGGAAACTTGTCTCTTCCATTGCCCATATATTAGATCCCAAGAAAGGAGTCTAGGTGACTCCCATTCTTGGGCCAACTGCCGTGGCAGGGCGTGTGGGTATGGGAGTACTAACAAGGAAATTTGATTGTCCATGCCTGGGCCAACTGTCCATCTCTTTGGCCATGGGGCTAGAATTCCGACTGGCAGCCCCACCAGGCAGTTTTTGAAAGGAAAGTATGGTAGACTCAAAGGGTCAAAACTCCTTTGGCATGCCTCCCATGGAGAGGTGGAGGCTATTTCTCCGCCCCTTGAATCTGGGCTGGTTTGTGATCTATTTTGACTAATAGAATATATCAGATGTGGTGCTATTTCACTACCAAGGCTGGGCTTAAGAAATCTGCAACTTCTGCTTTCGTGCACTTGGAATGCTCCCTCCTAGAACCCAGCCACCATGCCAGGAGAAGGCTAAGCCACACAAAGAGGCCTGTGGAGAACAGAGGGGCCTGGCTCAACAGCCCCCGTGAGCCCCAACTGCTGGCCATAACCAACCACCATACGAGTGAGCACTTGGGCATCCCAGTCCAGTCAAACCCCAGATGACCGCAGCCCAGCGAATACCAAGACGAACAGAAGAACCACAGAGCAGAACCCAGTCAACCCATAGAATCATGAGTGATAATACAAGACGGTTATTTTAAGCCACTAAGATTTGGGAGGACTTGTTATATAGTAATTGATAAGTGAAAAGAAGCAGATGAGGAAAAAGAATGATAAGTAGACAAAAAAAAAACAGATGTCCTTTTCTTTTTTTTCTTAGACTCCATATACATGTGTTAGCATACGGTATTTATTTTTCTCTTTCTGACTTACTTCACTCTGTATGACAGACTCTAGGTCCATCCACCTCACTACAAATAACTCAATTTCATTTCTTTTTATGGCTGAGTAACATTCCATTGTATATATGTGCCACATCTTCTTTATCCATTCATCTGTTGATGGACACTTAGGTTGCTTCCATGTCCTGGCTATTGTAAATAGAGCTGCAGTGAACACTATGGTACATGACTCTTTTTTTTTTTTTTTTTTTTTTTTTCGGTACGCGGGCCTCTCACTGCTGTGGCCCCTCCCGCCGCGGAGCACAGGCTCCGGACGCGCAGGCCCAGCGGCCATGGCCCACAGGCCCAGCCGCTCCGCGGCGTACGGGATCCCTCCAGACCGGGGCACGAACCCACGTCCCCTGCATCGGCAGGCGGACTCTCAACCACTGCGCCACCAGGGAAGCCCCATGACTCTTTTTGAATTATGGTTTTCTCAGGGTATAGGCCCAGTAGTGGGATTGCTGGGTCGTATGGTAATTCTATTTTTAGTTATTTAAGGAACCTCCATACTGTTCTCCACAGTGGCTGTATCAATTCACATTCCCACCAGCAGTGCAAGAGTGTTCCCTTTTCTCCACAGCCTCTCCAGCATTTATTGTTTCTAGATTTTTTGATGATGGCCATTCTGACTGGTGTGAGATGATATCTCATTGTAGTTTTGATTTGCATTTCTCTAATGATTAATGATGTTGAGCATTCTTTCATGTGTTTGTTGGCAGTCTGTATATCTTCTTTGGAGAAATGTCTATTTAGGTCCTCTGCCCATTTTTGGATTGGGTTGTTTGTTTTTTTGTTATTGAGCTGCATGAGCTGCTTGTAAATTTTGGAGATTAATCCTTTGTCAGTTGCTTCATTTGCAAATATTTTCTCCCATTCTGAGGGTTGTCTTTTGGTCTTGTTTATGGTTTCCTTTGCTGTGCAAAAGCTTTGAAGTTTCATTAGGTCCCATTTGTTTATTTTTGTTTTTATTTCCATTTCTCTAGGAGGTGGGTCCAAAAGGTCATGAAGAACCTAGGGGTAAGATGAGAATAAAGACACAGACCTACTAGAGAATGGACTTGAGGATATGGGGAGGGGGAAGGGTAAACTGGGACAAAGTGAGAGAGAGGCATGGACATATATACACTACCAAATGTAAAATAGATAGCTAGTGGGAAGCAGCCGCAGAGCACAGGGAGATCAGCTAGGTGCTTTGTGACCACCTAGAGGGGTGGGATAGAGAGGGTGGGAGGGAGGGAGATGCAACAGGGAAGAGATATGGGAACATATGTATATATATAACTGATTCACTTTGTTATAAAGCAGAAACTAACACACCATTATAAAGCAATTATACTCCAATGAAGATGTTAAAAAAAAAATAGATGTCCATTATGTCAGATGAAGAAAACCAAGGATCCTTCCTCCCTAGCCCCATTGCCCACCAGGGTGAATGCTGGACAGCCAAACACTGGGGTCATCATTTAGGCACGACGTTTCTCAAGTGCCCACAGGAGGCAGGGAGCTGTGCCCAGTTGCCAAGGCAATAAGGAGGCATAGCCTTGCTTTAGTCAGGCTCATTCAACTCCCAGGTGTGGGCACTTTCTGCTACTCTAACGGCCCAGAAACGCCATGTACAGACATAAGCATGAGGGCTATTGGCAACTGTGTGGCAAGTGTCTGAGCAGTTCTTACCTTGTGGTGAATTCAAGAGGGAGATGGAATTTCTTACCTGAAACCCCAAAGAATATCAAAACCGAAAGACGGTGCAAAGCCTAGAGCAAAGCAAAAGCTGAATTCTGAAACACAGAGAGATGGGCAGAGCCACCAACTTCAGGGCTCAGAACAGGTGTGAGTGCTGGTGGCCAGGAACCAGGATCTGCGATCACATGGCTGAGAGCACCAGGGGAGCGGTTCCTGCCAGCCCAGTGTCCCCTCATTGCTGCTGACACTGCATCTTCCTCCCTGTTTGTCCACTGCCCACCACGCCCATGGGGAGGTCTCGTGGGAGTTCAGTGCATATGCTCCAGCTGAGCATCTGACTCCAAAGACATGGCACGCTTTCAAATCAAAGTCTTTTGAGACCTCGTGGCTTAGAGAGATGAAACGCTTACACTGGGCTGCTAATTGTCATATTGAGTTAAATTTGATCACACTAATAAAAGGATTTGTATTTTTGTACCAGAAAATGGATACCTCCAGAATTAGCAAACAAAAAGATGGCTGGAAATAAATTCAACCAATGCAGTCTGTCGAGTTCTAAGCAGGAAGGAGTCTGGGAGGACTCCTTCGTGTCATGAGGATATGACATGAGGTAAGTGTTGGCACAGGCTGGGACAGGAAGGGTTGCTGACGCTGGCTAAATCCACAGGGTCACCCTGGAATAATGAGCAGGCAGGTCTGCTGCCCTTCTTGTCTGGCTCTTCCTGCCCACCACTTTATCTTCGACTCAGATAACCCTGCAGGCTTTGCCCACTCAGGCCCTGAGCAGAGCCCATCCTGACCCAACCCAGCCTGGGTAAGAACCCCACAGGCAGGTGGATCCAGGGTTAGTCACGCTATCAGAAGCCTAGGATCCTGTGTGCCTAGGATGAAGCCCAACACTCCTCCTACCTGCTTGGAATGTAATGATACCACTGTGCTAGGGCTTGACAGGGACCCAGAGAAGTCCCCTAATAATGCATACCCCTCCCTCATCCAAAACAGAAAATTAATCTGTGCTGGGTGCTCTACTGCAACCCAAAGCAGAAGCCAGTTGTGCAAGCCAGGCACACAGGCTGGGTTGAGGGTCAGGAGAAAGTGTGGCTCCATGGGCACGTGGGCACATGGGCAAGTGCTGCATACAAGGCCCAGAAGCACAGCCTGATTCAGGTCTCTCTAGCTAGTGGTGATGCTGAAAACTTGGGCTCTGTGCGCTGGTGCTGAATTGAATCTTGGAGACAGAGTTTTGGGTGAAGTAAAAAGGAATAGCTTTATTGCATTTCCAGGCAAAGGGGGACACAGCAGACTGCTGCCTCAAAACCTGTGTGTGTCCCAACCTGGGAGGATTGGGTGAGGAGTTTGATAGCAATGGCTCAAGAGTGGGATTGCTGATAAGATTAGGGTATGTGTAGGGCCTGCACTCCTTTAATCTGGTCTCAAGTAATCTCTTGATGAACTTCTCTGGCTCCTTTAATCTGGCCTCAGGTGGTCTTTGATGAATGAAGAATGCTGACATCTTCCATTTGTTGGGGGTTTTAGTTCTGTAAAGAGCTCAAAGATATTGTTATGTGTATCCCTTGAGGCAGAACCAGGACCCTGTCCCAAGGCTGCACCATTGTTTCTTGGCTTCTCCTCCCTTGTCTCTGCATCCTCTCCCTTCCCTGACCAACAACTGTTAGAATCTGCCCTTTGGAACTCAGGGAAGGTCATGGAGGCCGGAGTTTGTTCCCTACAAACAAGAAATGGAAGGGGGCTTCCCTGGTGGTGCAGTGGTTGGGAGTCCACCTGCCAACGCAGGGGACACGGGTTTGTACCCCGGTCCGGCAAGATCCCACATGCCGTGGAGCGGCTGGGCCCGTGAGCCATGGCCGCTGAGCCTGCGCGTCCAGAGCCTGTGCTCCGCAATGGGAGAGGCCACAACAGTGAGAGGCCCGCGTACCGCAAAAAAAAAAAAAAAAAAGAAACGGAAGACATAGAAAGGTTTCCATGCCCAGGAGCCCCACAGGGTCCTGCTGGGCTTCCATGTGACTCACCCAGAAGCCAGGATGGGTCAGTGTGGGCTCAAGGTCAGCGAGGACATTGTCTGCTGGGAACAGGTCATCAGAAAAGTGAGGGGCAGGAACCAAAAAGAACCTCTGCTCATGGAGGGGTGACCAGTAGTTCCCAGTGGGGACTTCAGTGGTTCCAGCCACTCGTCTTCCTCAGGTAGTTGCTGACACTCCTTTGCTATCATAGTGGAGACTCCTTCCCCTCTGGTGGGATTGATTAGGTTTTTTATCCAGTAATCCTTTCCTGCAGTTCTCTTTAATGCTGCTTATTGTATAGCACAAAGATGGGAATCTATTTACTAATCTGTTCAGTTTTCACTCAATGCTGCAATCATCCTGGGAGGGGCAGGAAGGCTAGAATCCTGAGGGGAGCACAGTGAGATCCCAGCTGGGTCAACTTCGTAAGTAACTTTAACACAATAGGTTTGGGTCTTTTCTTATAAGCAACTGAAATAGAGAAGGTAGGATTTTTCATGGGAAGCTGCCACTTGCAATTTCTCCATCTTAGTAGCTGCATTGTGGGACTTTTGCCTGAATAATCTGGGTAATTGCTTCAGGCTGGGTGAGGATCCTGCTGGGTCCTCCAGGGTAGGGGATCTGATCTTGTCACGGCTGCAATCAGGAGACAAATGATGAGTCTACCAACAGCCACCCGCTTCTGCTTCTCTTGCCATAGACTTTCCCCAAACCATCAGCTGTGTGTGTGTCAGAGTCTATCAGGACACACTGCCCGGCGGCATGAGACTCAGTCATTTGGGTTCATGAGTTGAGACTGGAAGGCAACAGGTGTGCTGAGGGTGAGACTGCCCAGGAGCCAGAGCCAGCGGCTGCCAGCCAGGCCCAGAGAGTGGGCTCTGAGCTGCCTTACATTACCACGTCTGCACCAGGCCCACGACTCACAGGACCTCAGCCTACACTGTGCTTATTGACTTGTCAGGTCTTCACCTCCCTGGCGTCCCCTTGGCCAATCCCCCGTGAGAAGACTGACTCCCACGCCGCATCCTGATTTCCAGCAGGAGGAATCTAGGGGCCTCAGTGCAGGAGCTCAGGGGCCTCCCCTCCAGCCTGGGTCACCACCATGCCCACTCTGACCCGCGTCCAGGTCAGTAGTCAGACCTTTGCCCCACCTGGTACCCAGGGCTGACAGGAGCTGGGAATGGGCAGCCCACATTCAGGTGTAGAGCCTCCTTGGGCACCCAAGGAGCTTATTTCAGCTCCTTCCCTCAGCTCCTGACTCCCACCTCCAACACGCTTGCTTTCTGACTCATCTGGACACCTGTCTCTAGCTTTAGCCCTTTCTTCCGGGGACACCGTGCTGGCGCTTCTCCCCAGCTCCAAAGCTCTGCATAAGAGGCACTTCTCTCCTCAGCCTGAAGGACTGAAGGGCTGGGCCTGTTTTCTCTCTGCTTCACTGTTGGGAAAGAGGGCTCAGCCTTCTTTCCAAAGAAAGTATCCGTTAGCCCACTCCTGGCTGAGCCAGTGGTAACCCCACCTACTTTTTGCATCAAGACAATGGTGTCCGCTGCCTTGGCTGGGAGTCCCACAGCACGACCACCACCATCCTCACTGACATCAAAGAAAATTGCCAGAGGGGGCTTCTCCCGCTCCTTGATCCAAATAGGAATGTCTTTAAAGGTACTGAGCTCCCTGTTCAGCGAGGGCATCAAGTTGTCATCCGCAGTATGGCAGAGGCAGCAGAAACAAGGAGGTGCTCGATTCCTCAAGGAGGGGTGGGAGAGGCCCACCTGGCGCTGAAGTCCCACTGAGGTCGGCACTGAGATACATACAGTCCACAGGTGTGGACTCGGAGTTGTCCATTCACAGAGCTTTTGGATAGCCCATGTGCAAACGCTCCTAATTTCAGTCACAGCTCACATCCACATCAGCTAAAACCAGCTTGCTAAATTGGGTTCCCTGCACCATCCTGATGTGTGCCCTGGCATATAAAATCAACCTCTTAAAGGCAAATCGATGCACCAGATGAGGTCTCCAGGCTCAGGAATTAGGCTCACTGCCTCTGCCTCAATATTTCAGATTGCAATTCAACTAATGTTTATTGAGCAACTATATTTGTCAGAGAGTGAGCTCAGTGCTTCCACATATGCTATTTTATGAACAGCTCTGCCAGGGAGTAATATTATGGTGGCCAGAGTAAAGATGAGGAGGGTAAGTGACATCCTCAAGGTCACCCAGCTGTCCATGACAGACCTGTGGTTGGAGCCAGGAGTTTTTCATCATTCTGCTGCTACCCAAGACTGGTTTAAAGGATGGAGTATATGCTTATTAGGGCCCATGTCTGCTGCTGACGCAACAGCTCTGGAGTAAATAGTACCTAATGCAGCTCAGCTCCTTAGGCCAAACTGTCCGTACTCAACAGAGGAATAAGTGTCCAGATGGCAGACTGCGCCCCTAGCGGTGACCACTGCGAGGAACCTGGATCCTTGGGAAGAACACAGCTTTGGAGACAGACCAGGGCACTAAACCAGAGCTCCTGTTATTCTGGGTGACTCAATTTCTCTCAGTGTCAGTTTTCCCACATTGAGAATGGAGGCCTCAAACCCATCTCACCGGGGTTGTTGGAGGATAAAACTGTAAAGCTTTCAGGCAGACAGGCCCACTACAATGTGAGCTTCATGCGGGCGGAAACTTTGCCTGTTATGTTCACTGCTGTAGCCCTAGGACAGTGCTGGCACGTAGTAAGTGCTCAATAAATACATGTGGCGTGAGT
The DNA here is from genome assembly GCF_011762595.2 of Tursiops truncatus. NCBI lineage: Eukaryota > Metazoa > Chordata > Mammalia > Artiodactyla > Delphinidae > Tursiops > Tursiops truncatus. The sequence continues at coordinate 156,562,167 of NC_047034.1, read as the reverse complement.
GAATGCAGTAATGCTGGTTCCTTTCTGTTCTCCTCCCCACTGTGGATAGGCACATCCTACAACAGTTTGGGATGTCCCTTATGCCCAGGATGCAGGAGGCTTGGTTCAAGGCTTTGTGGGATTTTTATACTTATTGCTGAGAACAGCCACCCACATCCAGCAGCCTGTGCATTTCCTCATTTCTTTTCCCTCACTGCCACCCTCCATGTGAAACTACTGAGGCCCAGAGTCCTCCACCTTCCAAACAAGAGTTTAAGAATAGGGTGACGGGCTTCCCTGGTGGCGCAGTGGCTGAGAGTCCACCTGTCCATGTCAAGGGACACGGGTTCGTGCCCCGGTCTGGGAAGATCCCACGTGCCGCGGAGCGGCTAGGCCCGTGAGCCGTGGCCGCTGAGCCTGCGCGTCTGGAGCCTGTGCTCTGCAACGGGAGAGGCCACAACAGTGAGAGGCCCGCCTACCGCACACACACTAAAAAAGAATAGTGTGACTTTGCAAATTTTACTTTGGCAATTAAATTAAAATCTGCTATTGCTATCATTTCATGAAAGAAAGGACGTTTGAACAACAAAACCAGGAGGACATATTACCAGAGTAAATACAGTCCTTTCTAAGGAAAAACAGCTGGCAAACTTAGATTAACATATTCCCCCCAAAAGTTGGGCTTTCAAATTTTTTGAACTCAGAAAAATGACAGTGTCGAATTTTGTTTTACGATGTCACATGGCAATTTTTTTCTTGATAGAAACTTGTCAGCTTGAGGCTCTACATTCAAAACATAGGGACAAGAGTAACGATAGAAAACATTCAATGAGTATTAACTGCAGACCACGTGTTCAGCAATTTTCAAGTCTTACCTCTTTAAGGTACAACCTATGAAGTAGAAATATTAGCCCCAATATGGAGATGGGGGAACTGAGACTCCTACCTTCTCCTCAATGGAGACTGCCGTATGTGGCCTCATGAGGGCTATAGGAAGGGGCCCTCCCAGTTTACAGTGAGGGCAGTACCCCCTGGAGCCTGGATGAGCCAACGCAGAACAGTCAGGAGTGTATCAGGAAAGGATGCTGCTGTCAGGTGAGACTTCATCCCAGCCCCACAAGAACCTACAGAGGGTGCCTAGGACCCACTGTTCTAAATCACCATCCATCTCAAAGCAAGAAACCCAACAGCACTCTTCAAGACCTTCAGAACAGGGTACGTCATGGCCCAAGTCCCTCACAACGTTGAAATATCCTCTGAGGTATCTTGAGGTAAAAGCTAATATTTATGAGAGAAAAGTGGATCTAATCTCTAGTAAAGGTATCACAATGGGTTTATTGATTTTTTTAAAAGAAAAGTTACATTTTAAAAGGAAAAATATCAATTTCATAAGAAACCTCCTTCCAGATTCTGGGCCCTTGGGAGAGCTCACAGCAATTCTGGTTTAAAAAAAAAGAAGAAAAGAAATCTTGAAAGAAGAGGTTTTTCATGCAGACATACAAGAAAGTAAATAAAAACAATTGAAAATACTGACAGAGAGCCATTCGTTCTGTTAAGTGTTATAAAAATGCCAAAAAGTGCACCCTCATTCCCAGGTTCCAGGGCTTAGGACATTCCTTCTCGGAAAACTGGCGGCTAGAAGGAGGAAAATACAAATAAAGAAAAGATTGATGAACATTGATCATGAACTGAATGATCATGAAATGGCAAATCCCATTAACATTGCAGCCAGGGTCTAATTTTCTTACCCTCTCAGCCACTGGGGGCAGAGGAGGTGTGACCTTTTTATAAAGAATCTTCTGGAAGAAACAGTGTCCTCACTGGGACTCAAGGTTGTGTGCTATGACTAAGATTGTTAACCAGTCAAAATACCTGGGCTCCGCATACCAGTTGGGGTCCCAGGAGGAGATAGGTGCCACACCGAGCTTGGGCACGTGAGGAGAGTTTGTAAAGGGGTGGACAGGGTGTGAAGACACCGTAAAGGATGGTGCAGGACCCTGTGCCTGAAAGAATGAGGGGAGGGAACACTTGCAGGAATCTGGGGACAAAAATAGCTGTGGTTTTCTTCCATGGTGTCACCTAGGTCATGATGAGCGCATGAGGAGGGAAGCAGAGGAAAATACCCACTCCCTCTCTCCTCCCCTGGGCTCTCCTACTGGCATTCCCCATTGACCAGATCCAAGAGGAAGTTAGAAGGCAAAAACCCTCATGGTCCATACAGTTCACCCTCCCAGGTACAGAGCTGGGAATCTCAGGACAGAGTATTTTCATTCATAGGGGCTTTGATTTATATAAGACTTCAAGGGTCAAATACTAACCAGACCTAGAAATATATATCTGCAAATGGATATGTACTTTTTATTTTAATAGGAAGTTATTTAAAATTTAGCTATTTCTGGCAAATCAAAACTACAGTGAGGTACCACCTCACATTAGCCAGAATGGCCATGATTAAAAAGTCTACAAATAACAAGTGCTGGAGAGGGTGTGGAGAAAAAGGAACCTTCTCATACTGTTGATCTGAATGTAAATTGATGCAGTCACTATGGAGAACAGTATGGAGGTTCCTCAAAGAACTGAAAATAGAGTTCCCATATAATCCAGCAATCCCACTCCTGGGCATATATCTGGAGGAAACTCTAATTCGAAAAGATACATGTACCCCTATGTTCACAGCAGCACTATTCACAATAGCCAAGACATGGAAACAGCCTAAATGTCCATTGACAGATGAATGGATAAAGAAGATGTGGTATATGTACACAATGGAATATTACTCAGCCATTAAAAAGAATGAAATAATGCCATTTGCAGCTACATGGATGGACCTAGAGATTGTCACACCAAGCAAAGTAAGTCAGAAAGAGAAAGACAAATTCCATATGATATCACTTATATGTGGAATATAAACTAGGACAAAAATGAACTTCTCTATAAAACAGAAAGAGACTCACAGACATAGAGAACAGACTTGTGGTTGCCAGGAGGGAGGGGGTGGGGGAGGGTTGGATTGGGAGTTTGGGACTAGCAGATGCAAACTATTATATATAAAATGCATAAACAACAAGGTCCTATTGTATAGCACAGGAAACTATATTCAGTATCCTGTAATAAACCATAATGGAAAAGAATATGAAAAAGAATATGTGTGTGTGTGTGTGTGTGTGTAACTGAATCACTTTGCTATACACCAGAATCTAACACAACATTGTAAATCAACTATTCTTAAGTTTTTAAAAATAAATAAAATAAAATTTAGTTATTTCTGGCTAAATTTGGAGAGAGTATTTGGAATCTGGTGTGGTACCATACAGACTGTCCTGAAACAAGCCCCAGTTGAATGGAATGTCCCCAAGTTCCTGAAGAAAAGGGCCAATCTGGACCTATGAGTTCAAATCCAGTAGAAATGTTGGAACATAAGGGGCACTCCCACTACTGAGCACAAGATGGGCAGTCAGAGGGGATGAGCAGAGAAGCCTGAGGACCAGGTCAAGGTCATGATGGGTCAAGTATCACGTAAACTCCAAGGGTACAGTGGGAAAAACTCCATGGCCATTGAGGAGAAAGTATGAGCCACCAGGGACTCTCTGGGGGAGAGGAGGGATAGGGGAGTTTAAGGAACCAGACGATCCATGGGTGGGAGCTCACAGCCAGGCTCACACTACCCCACCCCCACACACACAGGTACACGCACCCACATGCACTGATGCTACCCTGTTGGTTTGACCTCGCAAATAACAACCACATCAAAGTGTGAGAGCCCTGCGAGTGACTCCGCTGGGCGCTGCCATCACTAACTCGAGGGAGATCTGCCTGCAGCCACGGAGCTTCTCAACAGCATTTATCTCAGTCTCACAGCCCTCCTCTCACACACTTCAAACCCATCCAACTCCAGCTGGCCCTGAGCTCCCATGATGACCTCAGAAATAAACTGACAACCTTGGTTAATCACCTCAGGAACAAACACACACACTGTGTGCCAGGTAAGTTCACACGCTTACACCAAACAAAGCTCTACGGTGGGTCATCAGTCCCACATTTAGGGTGAGAAACCTGAGGCTCGGAGTAACTGAGCAAATCTGATTCCCACTGCAATTCCTGCTTTATGATTCCACAGCTCCAAATCAGAAGAGGAGGACTGACCCCAGTTCCCATGGGCTGCGTCATTCTGAGCTCCTGAGCTAAGTACAGTAGAGGCGGAGCACACAGTTCCCAAACTGCCGAACAGCAGAGCAGAGCTTTTGCACCCTCATCTTTCCACATCTTTCACAGACAGCCTCAATCAGATGTGAACTGGAATTTCTAAGAAACAAGGGAAGAAGGGGCCACTTCTGCATCTGTCCTTTGAGGAGTAAAGCAGCAGCTCTCCCTGACAGAGAGAGACACAATGTTCCATTGTTCCTTTCAACCCAGGAACAGAGCGGACAGGTCCCCAGGAGCTGTGCCTCCTCCATCCTTCCACACCCCCGAGAATTCACCTGGAGAGAAAGAGGCCAACTCCAATGGGTGTGACCTGAGAAGTCCTGACCCGCAGGCCGAATAACAGCAGATGGATGAGGCTGGGTTCTCCCAGAACCCGAGCCTGAGACAAGGATTTAAGAGCAAGTAGTTTACGCAGGAGCTGATTACAGATAAAAGAGTGGGAAGTCACACTGCCCGCTCTGGGAAGGAAGCCAGTGCATTTCCCTTGTGGCCAGCTGGGCCTCCACCCTGCGGGGAACCTCTGGTGACTGTGTAGAACACGTCTCAAAGTTGTCACACCTGAGGACAAAGAGCTGGGTGTGTATCTGCTAATCCTTCAGGGGCTGGTTGAGGGCTGCTCCCAGGGGTGTTAACTCCTGGGCAGTCCTGCCCTCTGGCCAAGCATCCTCTGACTAGAGAATGCTTTTGGCTAGAGGGAGCAGGGGCTTGCAGTGGAAAACTGTTCCCAGGGAAGAGAATGGTGACTGCCAGGTGTTGGGGTGGGGCATCAGCGTGTCTGTGTTCCATTCCAGCCGCATTAGTTCCAGGTCTGGCGAAGTGAGGAGCGAGAGAGAGATACTATGAGGACCAAGATGGGGCCATCTGTCCTTTGGGGCAGGAGGTTCACCATCTCTGCACTTGTTTCCTCATTTGTTAAATGAGAGTAAGAACATTCCCTATCCCGTGAGGCTGATGGGGGATTACATGAGTTAGTATATGTGAGGCACTTAGAACAGTGTCTGGCACATAGTAAGTGCTCAACAAATTCAGCTCCGCCTGGTCCAGGGTTGAGAATATATTGGAAGCCCCATCCCCACCCATGATATAGAGACTGGAATCACTCTTAACACCTTGATCCTGGGGCACAAGAATCCCCGGGTACTCCTGCCTCGCTAAGCTGGACAGACCTCAAGCTCTTGCATGGGCCTCACCTCGTAGACCCCTCCTGATCATTTCCATTCCCTTAACTACCACTCCCGTGAGCATCTCTAGGACGAGCTTCTCCTTTGCTGTCCTGCCCAGTGTTTACACCCCTATCCTGGGGCTGGAGCCTTGCCCTGTACCCCTGCCCCCAGCCTGATTGGCAGGACCCTGAGCTCTGCCAGCCCCTCCTCTGGGGGGTGGAAATTGATTCCACTCCCGGGCTGGGCTGGGGTCCTGCTCCAAGGAGACAGCACCCATCTACCTTTAGTATCATATGGTAGTAGCTATCCCATGTGTTCATATCACCCCACCCTGGTCCCTGTTGCAGGGGACCCAAAAGGAATAGATGAGCAATAGATGAACTGAATTTAGTGCAAGGATGATTAACAAGGATTCACAAAAGTTTTTACGCTTGAGCACCAAACCAAAAGAACACAAGCAGGATGGGAGAGAGACCAGCAATGACCTATGACTTGGCAAAGACAGGGCTGGACAGCATGGAAAACCCAGGGTGAGGATACTGACTGACCCAGTCCCGAGCTGATCCTGTGTCAACCAGCTCTGCCCACCTCACAGAGCCCAGGGGAGCAGGGGCAGCCTGGCAGGCAGGGACCATCCACACCTCTCTGGACACCAGCACTGGGCCTTGGGAAGCTGCCCTCTTTGCAGGGGTGAGACCCCAAGGGGTCAAGGTCCTGAGGCACAGTGACAGCACAAGGATACACCTTCCTGAGCCACCCACCCTAAGGGACTGCGAGACGGAGGCTCAGCATGAGCCTCTGAGCACCAGGCTCTTCCTCTGACCCCATGACTGAAGCCCCCAACTACACAGAGGCCACCTGGGCTCTATTTCTGATGCCCCAGGTCCTGTGAGTCACTCTGCGGCCCTGGACACTTCCTCCAGCTTCCTGTGAGTCACACCTGACAAGGCCCAGCTCTGTTCCCGGCATATGAGCCACCTCTGTTTTGATTCCCAAGTCATAACAGCCCTGAGCCTACCTGAGTTGAGCTTCCCTGGGGTTGGTCCTCTCCTTAGGGCTTGATGGCCATCCATAGTGGTTCTTCCCAGGACCGTGGTGGCAGGGAGACAGGGAGACAAGCTTGGGGCACTGTCACAGAGTACTGCTTCCATCCCAGAGGCCCTTTTCCTGTTCAGATTTTAGAATACATGTCTGCTGATGCTATAGTTTTCTTTGCAAATGCATTCACATTCGCGGGGACATGATAATGGGCTGAAATTATCTGTGAAGTTGTCTGTTGGGGGAATGTAATGGGTGATGGATTTTCTTAGGGGCACGTGGCCAATGAGAGGCAGTGCCCATACCAGCTGCACTTAGCATCTTGATTAAGGATCTGGTTGAAGGAACATGAACAGTGTGGTTCATAAACTTTTTTTTTAACTTAAAAAATTTCACACATAATACATGGTTATTATAGAAAAAGCAGACAGGTCAAGGAAAAATTAAGAAAAATTAAATTAAAAATTCATCCCACTATTCTGAAGTGACAGAATAGTGTTTTAACATTTTTGTGCAAATTTTCCACACCTAGATGCACAGATATAAATAAATGTCTAGCCAAAATTCTGGACATAAGTGGGTTTTTTTGTTTTGTTTTGTTTTTTAACATGGATGGTTAAAGCTCTGATGTAAACAGGTTTTGTCCTGAAAGTGAAAGAAATTAATATCGACCTTAGGAATAGAATGTTTATTTTGGGAAAACCCTTTGAATGGGCTTTTTGTTACAAACCGTTAAGCAAATACCTCCCTCCTGCAGCTTTGGGGGAATGAAGTGATATTGAACTATTGTACTAGATGCCGTTGTCCACTTGGAGGCCATCAGAAAGGGCCCCGCAGTTCACTGAAGGAGAAATGAGCATGTGTGCTGTCAGCCATGACCAGGAAAAGGATGATCCCAGGAAAGCAAGCAAGGCTGGGGCAGGTGAGCCTCAGGGAGGGAAGAGAAATACCTGTCTCTCTCCAGGTCCTGTGGCAATTGGACCAGACCTCAGAGACCCAGAAATCCTAAAAGATTTCTGGTAAAGGTGTTGGCCTCCAGATCGATAGAGGCGGCAACAAGGCAGTGGGGGTCCCCAGGGGAGCCCCAGCAGTGGGCCTGGGATTGGAAACTCCAAAAGCAGTTCTTTTGGATGAGACTTGTCAGTTTTGCTCTAGGTGGTTCTTTCCTTTGGTTGTCTCCAAATCTAGTGACAAGGCAGTACTAGTACCCAAGTACCCAAGGGAAGAGTCTCTTTGGTGCTTGAGTTAGGACGGTGAAGAGGAGAGCTGTGGTACCCTCTTAAAGCCAGCCTGGAGGTGCTCGCCCCAGCTGGCAGAAGGTCACCAGTTCTGGAACATCATGGGACACAGAGCCTGTATCCTGACATTTGCTCAGGAGTGGGAGCAGGACAAGGGGAGCAGACAGTGCCCTGGAGGACTCTTAGAAATGACCAGACGGCCCTCTGAGGGAGGCTCTGTTCCTGCACTCAAGCAGCACCAAGATTTGGAGCCTTTGTACTTGATGGTATTCATTGAAATATGTTCTCACAGGCTGGTGACATCTGAGACATCCTGGTTACAAATAGACACCTGACAAAAGTAGAAATGTGCTTGATCTGCCATTTTGAAGTCTGCTTCCCCATCACCACCTGAATGATATATCGTGTGTCACTTTCTGTATCAGTAGAGATGGACATTGTCACTTTAATAGATGAAACATATTCCTCTTTACACGGCATGACCATAATTTATTTATACATTCCTTTTTGGTGAAGCAACTTGTAAGCGTAGTGGTTTTGAGATAAGCAGGGTAGGGATGTGGAGAAAGGTGAGCATTGGCCTTGAATTTCAGTGATCTGGGGCTCCTGGGGCAGTGCCCATTTGGCTTGGTCTCAGACTCATGCCCAGGTACTCAGGTCACCACTCTCAGCCATGCCCCTTCCTCACTCTGATTCTGCCCCTGCTGGTTTATGGCTAGGTAATATGCCAATCTCTGCCTGGTTTCTTCTTACAGGGAAGAGATCACACACAGGCCAGCTGCACCTGACAGCCCTGATTGCTTGGCAAACCCTGCAGACAGTGAGACTTTCAATTTTAAGGATATCATCTCTTCTGCTCATGGAATACCCCATACTTCCTGCAAGGCGAGCTTCAGACCTTCTCCTGTTCCCCTGGTTCTTTCTCTCTCTTTCTCTCTATGTCCCTCTGTATGCCTTTTCCACCCCACCCTCACATCCCACCCCCTTCCAATACTTTCTCCCTTTTTTATTTTAATCAGGAAAAGATGCTGTGTCATGGTGTCTCCATCCACAACATGCATGTTGAATTCTTTCAGTTGAAGATGGTGAATTGACCACCAAGTTCATCTCCTCTACTTCCCCAGACTCCACTAAAATGAGAGTAAGGAGATTTTTTTTCAAAGACAAAGAAAATAGGGAGAGAAACAGTAATAGATTTTCAATAGTTTTTAGAAGATGCAAAGCAGACAGGGAGGTGTGGTAACTATTTCATCAGGGAGGAGAAAGCTACACATTCCAGAGGTGGATACTGATGAGATCAGGGAGAAAAAAAGCTGATTTTCTAAGCTCAGGGAGACCCTTAAGGGTTCAGGACCTGGAAGCACTAGATACTATGGCGTGCAGGAGCGCAGCTCAGGGCTGCGAACAGAGATGCAAGTCGGTAAACTGCCTGACCAAACTCTCTAGTGGATTGTGTAGACTGTCCACCCACACTTCAGTTCCACTCATCTCCCTCCTTCCCAGCAGAACCATGCCTTGTTAGAATATTAACACCTCTCCTACACAGCATGTGCTTAGGGGAAGACCTGATGATGCCCAGATCAAGCAGATGAAACTTGATCAGTTTAAGTCAGTCAGCACATGACAGTTCCTATGGGCTCTAGGACAGGGGCTTGTGGCCCAAACTGACCCAATCAGATGGAAGAAAAGTACAGGAAGAGAGATTTTCTCCCTCTTTCTTCAGTGGAATATGGATCTGGAAGTGTATATAGCCCAGTGCTTCTCAAATTTTCATGTCCCTATGAATCTCTTGGGGGGGTCTTATTACAATGCAGATTCTGATCAGTAGGGCTGGAACAGGGCTTGGGATTCTGCATTTATGACAAGCTTTTGGGTGATACTAATGCTGCTGGCCCGAGGACCACACTTTGAGTAGTAAAGCCGTAGCTTACTTCCTATTGGCACAATATTACGGTGGTGAAGGGAACCAGTTTATTTGAATCAGATGTTGAAAAGAGAAAAGCAAAGAACGTGAAAAACCCTGAATCCGAGATGGCATCATTGAGCCACTGATCCATACCACACTTGGAGCTCCCCCTACCTTGTAGCTTCCGGTTATATGGGTTAATATTGTTGCTTAAGCCACTAAAATTCAAGGCTCCGTCAATTACCGCTATACCCTGCAGCGAACAAGGATTATCCTCTGGAGAAGGAAAATGCTAGAGGATCAGGATTCAGGAGCATCACGTATAAGAGAAGCTGGGAGCCAAGTCAATAAGACCGAAAATAGGTATTAACAGTCTGCACATTAATGAGGCAGGAAGAAGTTTTCAGGGTGTTAGAAATATAAAAATTCACTTAACATAAAATTGAGTTTTACATTTTACTATACATAAAATTACACCTCCATAGAAAATATTTTTTTAAGTTGCACATGGAAAGGTGATAGCCCCTGGCTCCCTCTCTTGCCCTATGTTCAACTTTTTAGAAGCCAGGACTATGCAGGACTAAGGAGAAAACTTGAAAATAACATTGAATGAGTCCACTCAGAGCTGGAAGAGAAGATAATGCTTCCATTAAGGAAGAATAAGTTTTATTAAAAAATAAGAAAAATAAGAGAACAAGAAAGGACTATTAGAAAATAAGGAAAGAAAAAAAATAAACCAATGTAATAAAAGATTTGGAGGATAAAGATAACGAAATCTACTAGAAAGCAGAACAAAAAGATAGAGGTAGAAAATATGGAAGAAAATCCCAGAATCTTAGATAACCAACTGAGAAATCCAACATCTGACAAATAGGAAAAAAAATAACAGAGCAAAACAGAGAGGAAGAAATTGTCGGAGAACTAATTTAAGAATATTTTCTGGAACTAGACTTCATCTTCTACTTCAGGGTTTGTATAAATTTTCAGAACACCAGGGATAAAGAATAGATCCTAAAAGATTCTGGGGAGAAAAATAATATTATGTGCAAACAGACGGATAATCGGATTGGCATTTAACTTACCAAGAACAGAACTGGAAGCTAGAAGACAACAAAGCAATGAATGTGGGACATTTTGAAATAAAATATTATTTTCAGCCTTGAAATTTATATTCAGCCAAAACAGAAATTGTATAAAATTAAAATATTTTCAGACATAAGGACTCAGAAAAAATTACTTTTCATGTATTTTTCTTTCCAAAGCTACTAGAAGGTGTGCTCCAGCAAAATTAAGGAGTAATCCAAGAGAGAGGATGACGAAGGATCAAGAAAGAGTGGCTCCAACCCAAGACAGGGACAAAAGAAGTCCCTGGGGAGAGCGGTTCAGGAAGTCTACAGATTAAGCAGAACAATCGGAAGTGAGGAAAGAATTCTTTACCATGGATTTCTCCAGGAATAAAAAAGGGGGAAATGATAAAATACAGCATATAATGGAATTTTTGTGAAACTAATGTTAGGAGGATGATCGAGCTGATTGATTTAAAAAAAAAAACTTTAAAGACACATATGTAGAAATTTATGCAAGTGAAATAACTAGGCACTTATTAACTCCAAGGAAAAACAAAATCTGTTCAAGAAAGGAAATATAATTACAGTAGACTCTGATCCCATATTGAAGTAAAAATGAGAATAGGTCTAAATGGGACGATGTGGTGGGAGGGGGCTGTTATAAGAAAGCCACATTCTCCCATTCCACAAATCAAGAAATAGAATATAGACATAAATGTAGAGATACGGAATTAAAGTCAATACAAAAAAACTCAAAAAGAGTTTAAAATGATCTCCTCTGGGGAGACTGTAGGGTAGGTCAGGGACTGCTCTTATTCATTATAAGCCTTTTGTTATCATTTGATTTGTTTTTAACCATATACATATATTAATATTTTTTTAGAAGTTAAGATAAAGTATTTTTGAGTTGATGAATGAATGAATGAATGGGAAGATCACCAGGCTACATGCATCAGAGATGCTACATGCATCAGAGGTCTGGGTTCTGTTTTGGTACCCCCACTAATCAGCTGAGTGGTCATCAGCAAGGCACTGAATCTCTCTGGGGTTCAGGGCAAGGCAGAAACTCTCTAAGCTTCCTTCTGTCTCAATGACCTACAGGCCCACGGGAGTCAGACAGGCCTGGACCCCACACCTGGCCCCATCACTGGATCACCTTGAATAAATGACCTCTCTTCCTCCTCTCCCAGCTTCTGCAAAATGGAGGTAATGATACCACCTTCAAAGAGGACATCAAAGGATCACATGCGGAGTGTGCCCACCCTAGGGCCTTTTAGATGCTCAATGGATATCAGTGATTTGAACCATGTGGGCTGGAGGAAAATCAGACCAAAACGGGCTAGATAGGGTCAGGTTTCAGAAAGCTGAGGTGCCAGGAGAGCCAGAAGTCAAGTATTTGCTGGTTATGACACCTGTAACTGCTCTTCCTCCTTCTCTTCTGGGGGTCTCTCTTGTGACGGTGACCATGCCCAAGGAACTTCCACTAAGTGGCCAGAGCAGAGGAGGGACCTGATAGCATGGTGTTCCCTTGGGTTGGACATACTTAAGCCCATTTAGCTATGATACATACCCCAGAACTGCCTAAACTCGGAGGAAATTTTCACCTACCCCCTTCATTTTCATAATCAGCATTTGCTTAACATGAGCAGAAGGATTTTTCTTTCTGAAAGTTCAGTCTGTGATTTCCATGCCCCCAGTGGCCTCTGGAATCCCGTTCTGCTCAGGCAAGAGCACTCTTCAAGCTGTCAGTAGGGGAAAGATGACAAGGCTTTAATGAAGTCAAGTCATCATTTTTTCATGGCACAAGGCTGCAGGCTGGCGGCTGGGCTGGGGAGGGAACGTGGAGATGGTTTCCTTCACCACGCTTCCTCTCTGACAGCTCCACCCCACTACCTCCTGCCCCCAGCCCTCTGGAGCTGCTTCCCACAAACAAGCCCAATGCTGCAGGGCTCCCCGAGGCCACTGGCTGGACTGCCAAAGAGGGCACCAAGGTCTGATGCCATTAATCACCCAGACGCGCACTTACGGATTCTTGGCTCAGCTGGGAGCTCCCTCTCCTCCCTGCCCCCAAGAGAATGAATCTGTCAGTTTTCTCCCTGTGATTCAACCAGTTGCTAATATTAACATGGCTTAAATCATCAAGACTCCCAGAAGTCAGATTTTTGCTGGTTTTCCTACAAATGAGCCACCAAATTTAGCCAGAAATGCTTTCTATTTAAATAAAGGCTATGCATCCACTTGGAAAAATATATTTCAAGGTCTAGTTAATATCTGATCCTCTGAATTCCTCCCACAGTCTGTATAATTCAAAAGTCCCAGTGAAAGGAGATACTCATCTGCTGATAGGAATTCACATCCCTGAAAGGAGAAAAAAAAAGGCTCCTTTCACACAGAGGATTGTTTTTGTTACAGCTGTGAACATCTTGGAAAATCTGCCACTTGTGCAGTAAGAGATGGGGGTGAGAAGAGAAGAAAATGCAAAGGATTGGGCTATGGCTCCAATCCTCCTAGGAGGACCAATGATATCCTAGTTGGTGGTCTAGGCCAATTGTCCTTAAACTTCAACCCGTACCAGAATCCCCTGGAGAGCTTTTTAAAACACAGGTTGCGGAGCAGCAGCTCCAGAGTTTCTGATTCAGTGGATGTGGGTGGGGCCTGAGAATTTATATTTGTTATCAAATTCCCAAGTGATGCTGAGGCTGCCAGTCTGGGGACCACACATTGAGAAGCAGTGCCCTGGACCTTCCTGAATGGTCACACCCAGGAGTTCACTCTGAAGGGACCCTGCTGCCAGCCTGTCTCCTCCCCACTCTCCACCTGCCTACTCGTTTTCAGCAGCCTCCTCTGAGCTGGTCCTGAGCACAGCTGGGAACCCATGCAGAACCTCAGCTCCAGCCCCATCCTCGCAGGCTGAGCTTGCTGCTGAACTTGGCTGGGCACTGGCAGAGTCTGGTGGCCTGAGAGAAGTCCCGTGCATCTGCCTGTCCGGTGCGTCATAGTTTCCCCAGCCCCTGCAGGGGTGGTTCAGCCCAAGCACCTGGGTTCAACCTTGGTTTGCTGGCTCAGCACCCGTTCCCTTGCCACTGGAGCCCTGTTCCCAGCCCCATAACACATGGCTGAGGTCCTGACACCTCACCCAGCCATTTTCCATTCCTCCCCTTACCAAGTGCTTGGACCTGGCATCTTGCCTCCTTCGCTCCACAGGCAGGGGCCGGGCAATGCCCCCTCTGGATGAGGAACACTGTGCCTGTCTGACTTGGAGGGCTGCAGTCACACACAGGCCCACCCCATCCCATGGTGGGCTCTCCCCGGGAATAATGTCTTTTACATTGGCTCAACCGTAACTGAGATGCCAATGAGATTTTTATGTTTGGCACCTCTTTTAAGGGGTAGCAAAGTCCAGATCAGCATGTCTACCCCTGACCTCACTCTGCCTGGCCCCGCAACTTCCTCTGCTTCCCCATGGCCAAGCTCGCACCACGTTTACCCCAGAACCTAACTCCCACCCACTTCTCCCCCACCCCTTGCAACATCTTGATTATGACACCCATAACTGCTCCTCTTCCTTCCCTTCTGGGGACTTCTCCTGTGACAGTGGTATGCCCAAGGACCCCCCACTAAGTAGCCTCAGTCATGACTACATGATTTCTTAGCCCAGCCTTGTAGAGTCTGCCTGATTCCTTGACACATTTGCCGTGGCTGATGTTGAGTTGTAGTTGCAAGTCACAGAGACTTGTGGTGAAGAACATGAGCTCAAGAGATAGACTTGAGTTTGATTTCCTGCTACTTGCTAATACCTCCGTGCCCTTGAGCGAGCCCCTCATCCCCTCTGAGCCACAGTCTCCTCATCCATAAATAGAGATCATAATAGCACCTCCTTCATAAGATGGATGAGGATGAAATGACCTAAGGTGCTGCATTTGTTTCCTATTGCTACTGTAACTAATTACCCCAAACATAGTGTCTTAAAACAACACAAATGTATTCTCTTATAGTCCTGGAGGCCAGAAGCCTGAAACAAGTCTTCCAGGGCTGAAATCAAGAGAGGTCAGCAAGGTTGGTTCTTTCTGGAGGCTCCAGAGGAGAATCCAATCCTTACCTCTTGCAGCTTCTGGTGGCTATTAGCATTCCTTGGCTTGTGGCCACATCACTCCAATCTCCACTTCTGTTGTCACATTTCCTTCTCTTCTGTGCCAAACTTCTCTCTGCCTTCCTATACTTGTGATTACACATAGGGCTCACCCAGACAATCCAGGATAATCTCATTTTATGATCCTTAATTTAGTCACATCTGAAAAGTACCTTTTGCCATATGAGGTGACATTCATAGGTTCCAAGGATTAGGACCTGGATATTTGGAATTGTTATTCAGCCCGCTGCAGGTGCTCAACACAGAACCTGGTGCACAGATGCTACTGTTACTGCTACTATTCTTATTACTGTTATTATTCATTACAATATTTGTTTGTCCTCTAATTCTGCCCAAACATGATTCCCATGATTGCCACTCAGTCAGTATAGGGTTGGGTTTCCATAGGTCCAAAGAGCACAATTATGTGAGGCTTGAATTAACACTCAGAAGGTTCAGCCATTTACACCTTCTATACAATCCTTCCTTCCCCATGTGCACTCCTAGCAGGAAGTAGGAATACTCAGTGGGGTGCAATACAAGCCCCTCCAGGTGAACTTTTAACTAGCAACTTATCAGAGCAAGACGATGTTCTAATGAGTCCCTGAGCTCTCCGGATGCATCCCTGAGCATGGCTTCCTCTGGCTATTACATCTGAGATTCCTTTCAAGGATACAGCTGAGCTCTGCTCTCCTCCCAGCTGGCAAGAGTTCAGCAAGACCCCCAAGGCTCTTACCTGAAGGGACAGCTATGAATGAAAGGTCGCTGCCCTTGTATCTGTCCACATCTGTCCACAGAGCATGTCCACAGGCTGTGTCTTATTGGATCGAACTTTGCCCAAGGCACTCTTGGAGCCCCACAGACTTGTGGTCTCTTTGGACACTGAACACTGATGGGAGTGAGTTTCAAGTGCAATGACCAGTGCAAAGCATGTACAGAGCCACAGCATGGGTGGACCAGGCCCATGTGAGAAGTGGCCAATCCTGAACTAGGTTCAGTTCATGATAACAGAAACAGGGTCATGGAGCGACCAAGGCCAATGAGAGAAAATCACCAGAGAGAAAAAGAGAGAGAGAGAGAGACTGACCAAGAGGTGCACCAGTGAAGGCCAGGAGCCAGGGGTCAGCTCCTGGAGAAAAAGCCAAGACAGAGACTGGGGTGGGACATGGGAGGTGGGTCCGTGGTCCTCTGACTAATTCTGGGGCTTTTCTGAAGGGTCAGTTCTTGCTCCTAAGAGTTTAAAGATCATGAATGCTTCACACTGAGCACCGCAATCATTCAGTTTCAAAAAGGAGGGAGCCCTCCTGGGACTCTTCTCCTTAGGAAGCCTCTAACAGGTGGTTCCCTGAGGCTGGAGGTAACCAGTGGTCAGTGGTGCCAAGATAAACATCCCCACAGTGACTCTACTGTTCATGCCCCCAAAGGCACATTCTTGGGGTTCCCTCCTGAACTAATAGCCTCCTGTATTCCATGGGTTCTTGTCTTAGTCAGCTTGGGCTGCTATAACAAATACCACAGACTGAGTGGCTTAAATGATAATTACTTATTTCTTACAGTTCTGAAGGCTGGAAGTCCAAAATCAAGGTGCCAGGATGGTGGGGTTCTGGTGAGTGCCCGCCCTCTTCTTATTTGCAGATTACTGACTTCTCATTGTGGGAAAGATCATCCCTCTTGAGTCATCTTCTCATAAGGGCACTAATCCCATTCATGTGGGCTCCATCCTCATAACCTAATTACCTCCCCAAAAGCCCCGCCTCCAAATACCATCACATTGGGAATTAGGACTTCAGCACATGAATGAGGGGAAAAAAACATTCAGTCCATAGCATGTCTCTTCTTGGTGTGGAGCCCCTTTTATTCATCAGATGCTCTCAAAGTTAACATGGGACCTCCAGGAGGCTCACCAGCTCTCAGTGTCTGAGACTCAGGACCACATGAGTTCCAGCTCAGGTCCAGGGCATCATCTTGGCTGAGCTTGAAGGGAACTTCAAGGTGTAATAGTTGTCAGGGCAATTTCAACTGGGTCTCCCTTTGTTTTGTCCCTTAGCCCTGCTCATATTTCCTAGGGTGGGTTCTCCATATCTCTTTCACTCTGTTGAAATCTCACCACCTCCATTCCCCCTTAGCCTACATCCCCAATCCCACATCTCCAGCAGATTCTCTCACCTCCATCTTCAAGGCAACACCAAGGCCACTAGATGGGAACTCCCCACCTCTGCTCCCATCTTCACACTAGTCTCTCTTTTTGAAAGAAAAGGGAAGTGAGTGAAGCATGGGTTAGTGCTGAGTTCTGGGGTCAGTCCATCAGGATCAAGAATGGGTTCTGCCTGTTACTAGCTGTGTGACCTTAGGTAATTCACTTCATATGCAAAATGGGATAGCAGTAGTATCCTCCATCTTATAGAGCTACTAAGGAGTACATGAGGAGTTAGCATATATAAAACAGTGTCTAGGGACTTCCCTGGTGGCGCAGTGGTTAAGAATCCGCCTGCCAATGCAGGGAACACAGTTTGAGCCCTGGTGTTAACTAAGCCTGTGTGCCACAACTACTGAGCCTGCACTCTAGAGCCTGCGAGCCACAACTACTGAGCCCACGTGCCACAACTACTGAAGACCGTGCGCCTAGAGCCGGTGCTCTGCAACAAGAGAAGCCATTGCAATGAGAAGTCCACTCACTGCAATGAAGAGTAGTCCCCACTCTCTTTTTTTAAAGAAAGCCTGCACGCAGCAACAAAAACCCAACGCAGCCAAAAATAAATAAATACTTAAAAAAAAAAACAGTGTCTAGCACAGTGCATGTACTGAATAATGTAAGCAGTGATTATTGTTTTTACGTAAGAAGCACATTGTGTAAACAAGTATAAAGCAGTGTTGGGAACACAAACTCTGAAGTCCTAACTATCATGTTTTAGCCTTGGGTCCTTGAGGAGAGTCACTTCACCTCCTTGACACTGGAGTTTTTCACTTGGAAAATGAGGACGTGACAGTGCCTGTCGGAGGTATGAAAGGGCACAGTCTGTGTGAAGTTCTCAGCATGGTGTCTGGGGCCTGGTGAGTTCTCCATAAATAGGGCTTCTTATTAGGGGGATGGCCTGCCCCCCCTTTCCCCTCTCCAGAGCTGGCCTCAAGCATGTGCCTCCTGGGTCCCATCCCTCATCCTGAGGAAGCTCATCCCTTGATCACCCCCAACCCCATTCATGTAACTTCAGCATCTTCCTCTCCTCTGGATGCTGCCCCTCTGTCTCCAGACAGGCTCAAGCTCTCCAAACAAAGAAAACCATACTTAATCTGTTTTTTAAAATACCACCTTCCTCTCCTCCTCTTCCCATTAGGGAACTTCTAGAAAGGGTGGTCTACCCTTGACCACAGGCTTCTTTTGCTGAAAGTGTGGTGATTGCAGGCTTTCACCGTTTCCCACCAGATGTCATATCTCTCGGGGACATCTCAGGATGATGAAGGGATGCAGAAGATGATTTACGACCCCAGGATGCTAGAGGGCCAGGGGAGTGGGCAGCAGGCTTGACCCAGACTGAGCAGAAGAGGGAAGGAGATGCTCATCAGACCCTCCCAGACCCAGAGGGTGACTCAGGAATGAGACTAAAGATGAGAAACAGGACAGCCTGACCTGTGTAGGCTCCATACCCAGGCGGGCTGATGCCTCAGTGAGTCACTGACGAAAAGGGAGAAGCTGGACCATGGGGGGCTGGTATTTCAGGTGCCTGACTTGGCATGCAGAGGATGATGGTTAGTTCCAATGCTGGGACCTCAAGGAGTATGGCGGACTTGGGCTGGAGGTGTTAATGTCTGATGGATCCAATGTGGTGCATAGAGGGCAGGGGCACTGTGGTTCCAGAGGGTCCAGCCAGCAGCTGGAATGACAGGGGGCAGGTTCAGCCCCTGAGTGGGGGAGCTGCAAGGAGCCAGGCAGGGTGAGGACCCTGAAAGCACAGGTAGGGATTCAAGGCAAGCTCCAGTTCATGCAGGGGACTGGCGGGCAACTGGAAAACTGAGGCAGGCATGCAAGCATACAGAAAGGGCTTGTGTGGGGGCAGGGAGCGCAATGAATGAGGGGAGCAGCGGCTCAGGGTCCATGGGGACTCAGGAGCAGCCACTGCTTTCCCCTCCAGACAACTGCACTGGGAGCAGCAGAGCTCGCCCCAGATCCCACTGCTGGTGTGACCAGACTCCTCGCATGCAGCCTGGCTGAGTCAGGAGGCTGAACCTGTGTGTTTCTGCAGCTGAGCAGGCCTGGGCCAGCACAGCTGGGGCAGAGGGGCAGGGAGTAGTATCTCATGCATTCACTTACCCACTCCTTTCCATCCATCCATCCATCAGTGACTGAAATCTAAGTGTCAGGCGCTCCGCTAGGTACTGCAGAAATTAAGATTTTTAAGATCCGTTCAGCGCTTTCATGGAGCCCCCGAGCAGCAGACTCCTGACGCTAAGTTAAATTGACAGCGTGCGGTAAGCTTGAGGGCATGTATCACTGAGTAATGGGGAGAGTCAGAGGGTGGCTGCGATGATGGTGTGCGCAACCAATAGGAGACAGTACGGCAAGCCATCTGCATGGGTATTCGATACAAGCTGTATAAAGATTAGGTTGATGGCTGCTTTCTAAAATAAGCTACAAGTCAGGCCCCCTCACCTACTCCACCTGTGAACGAGTTCAGTGACGCGGCTCAATAAGCCATTTCTCTTTACCCAGGGAGTATCAGATGATCTATGCCCAGACCCAGCCAGACTGCCATGACTGGGGCTGCAGCTGACCAAAGGACAAAGTATCCCTTAGTCTGGAGGGAACTGAGTGCTCTCTGAGCTGGGTGGACTTGTGTTGGTGTGAGGGTGATAAATGCTAATCCCAAAGCTGGCTTTGCCCCAGGCTCTGCCCTGCTTCTGGGAACCAGGGGCTCCTGCCCACTAACCTCAGCTGGGAGCATCAAGGGGGAGTTGAAGCCCCCACTGCCTGCTCCCCCACCAGAAGCCCCTCCCCAAACACATACTGCACTCAGAGTTAGGTCCTCCCTCCTTGTGGACCACAGAGGAACAGCCGGCCAAAATTCATGTGCATTTTTTAATTTACTAGCTATTTTCTCTCTCTCTCCCTCTTGAACTTAAGCTCCTTGAGAGCAGCCCTCTGCTCTGCCTCGTTCATTGCTATGTCATTAGGACTTAGAACAGTGCCAGTAACATAGAAGATCTTTACTATATTTTTGTTAAACATATCTGTTATATATGAATGAATGAATGAATCAGTGAATCAATGAATGAATCAATGAATGAATATTTTAAGAATATGATTGGCTTAGGTTCCAGTCCCAGCCCAACTACTTAATAATGCTATGTTGTGTTACCTTGGGTCAGTTACCTAAACTCAGTTTCCCTGCATGCAAAATGGGGGCAGTAATAGTGCCTTCTGTGTAGAGTGGTTGGGAGGATCTGGTAAGATAATGTCTATAAAGCACTCAGCATAGTGTCTGGCTTATAATAAGGGGTCAGTAAGAGGAGCTTGATTATGAGCATCATTGCTGTTGAAGTTACTAAGTGCTTCCCTCCTGGGCCCTGGCTCCTCAGGTGACAGGGGGGAAAAAATCATCAAGCTGGCACAAGAGTGGGAGAAGAAGCAGCCTAGCGCAGGGCCCTGGACCAGCAGCTTCAGCATCACCTGGGAAGTTGTCAGAAATGCACATTCCCAGACCTACCCCCAACCTACTGAATCAGAAACTCTGGAGGTAGGATCCAGAAATCTGTATTTTAACGAGCCTTCAAGGTGATTCTGCTGCACACAAATTTGAGAATTCTGTGTCTAGAGCAAGGGGCAGATGGAGAAGGCCAGATTCCCAGTTGGAATGCCAATGCCTTGCTTTGATGCATAGAGAAAGGCAGAAAAGGAATCTGGGTAGCTCTAGGCCCAGCGCCAGCAAAGCTCCCCACCTTGAAGCCACCAGCCTGGCCTTGCCCTCTCTGTTGCTGGAGAAGTCTGGTCTCCATCCATTGCAAGAAAAGTACCATTGGCTGCAGGAAGAGTAGCGTTTGCTGAGACACTGTCACTGGGGCTCCTCTCTGCTCAGCATCCCGAGCGTCTGCACTGCCGAAGGCCAGCAAGGCAGAGGTACAGTGAGAAGCAGAGCAGAAGCAAGGGTCAGAATACCACAGGTCCTAGTTTTCCTGAGCATTCGTGGGTTGGGAACCCCGGGGCAGGGTTGGGGAGCCCTTTGTTTGAAGGTGGTGAGAAAACCCTCATGGTCCAGTAGAGGAGTAACAAGGGTTGGAATAGCAGCAGCCACAGACATTTGCAGCCACCTGCTTGATAAACAGCCCTCAGCTGCTCCCGGAATCTCCAGAGTGTCTATGGGAGGGAAATCTGCAGCTGCACCTTGGAGCAAATGATGTCAGAGAGGGGTCCGTGGCAGATTACACCATGGGAACCACTAAGGCTCCCCATGGAGGCAAAAGTATGTGTGAGCCTTTGAGTGTTGGGAGGTGAGGCAAATGCCCATAAATCACTGGAGAGCTTTAAAAATTACCATTGCCATGACCCTACCCTGGGGGATTCTGATTCAGTTTGCATGGGTTGGGACCCAGGCAGCAGTGTTTATAAATCTTCCCAGGTGATTCTAATGCCCAGCCAGGGTCGAGAAATGCTCTTCTAAACATTCCCCCTTCACTTGGGAGGGCAAATGTACCCTCTCATCTACGTCTCCATGTTTGTATCTTGGAACATGTCTCTGTTTTTTTTTTTTTCTATCGTTGGGAATGTCTGGTATTGGGACTGGGGAAAGATGATTTTGAAACCAGCTGAGAAATAAGACCCAGGAGACAGAAGATGGAGATCAGAATGTCAAGTCTACAAGGTAAACTCAAGTGGAGAATGTGGCTTTAGATCTGTAACCAAATGGTTTTGCATTCCTTCACTGTTGCATTAGACAGACTTATCCATTCGGCAGTGGTCATACCAGACAACTCCCCAGAGGGGCAAAGCCAACCCTAGGAGGTTACCCAGTCCCAGAGAACTGGTGAGAATGTTTCCCTTCTGCACGTGGGCAGGGCAGAAGACAGGGAAGCCCTAGGAGGGGCCACGCTGAGTGTGTTCAGCTCTTCTCCCAAGCTCACCAATCAGATAAGTCACTTCTCCTCTGGGGAGAAATAGGTGAGGGGATGGACAAAAACCAGAAGAGTTCCTTCCATACTTTCCCCTTCTGGATGGTGCAATAGAAATGACCTCCCCTCCATGGAAACATGAGTGGTGGGATATAAATATTCCTCCCTAACATCTGGGCATTTATCTTAGCATTTTCGTCTTTCTGAATATCTGTGATATGTCTTTGAGTGTGGCTCTGTCAGTGGGAGTATATTTGTATTAATACAGTCTGTGTGCCTCCATTTACCTGACTCTTTGTGTGGCAAAGCTTGAATCTGCACCCTTCCTGTCACTCATCCCCGCAAATCTCAGCTGCACCACCGGCCTCCCTATGGGTTCCCCATGTTTGCTTCTTTCTCATGTATCCTGAGCAATCTCACAGATGTTCCCAGCAGTCACTGTGGTCAGAGAACATGCTGTTCCAAGTGGTAATGACCATCTTCTAATTGGCTAAGATGATTCATCATCCCCATGCCCTCGGTCCACAGGGTCTTACAAACTCTTGGGATACAGTCAGCCATGTGTTGGGTCTCCCATGTGCCTAGCCCCTAGCTAAGCCTGGGTGCAGGAATTAGTCCTTCTCCCCCATGTAGAGTCCCCTGAAGGGCTGGCCCTGGTTCTCCCAGTCTAGGGCTAGACCCTCTGCATCTTTAGGGGGGTTTTCTTCTCTCCAAGGTTTCCCATGGAAACCTGCCTTCTCTTCTTCAATCTTTCCTGCTAGGGACCCCCAGGAGCTAGGTCTTCCAAATAATGATGCTTTCAGAGCATTGACCCCTGAGTCAGAACAATGCTAGAGACCCCACTCTACTATATATTAATTGTGTAATTCTGGGCAATTCACCACTCTCTGAGCCTCATTCTTAACTGTGAAATGGAGGTATTAATAATAAAGATAGTTAATATCTATTGAGGGTTTACTATGCAGTAGGTACTGTTCTAAGAATTGTACATGTATTATTTTATTAGTTACCTGTTGCTGTCTAACAAATTACCCTAAAACTTAGAGGCTTAAAACCACAATATTTATTATCTCATAGTCTCTGTGGGTCAGGAATAGGAGCATGAGTTAGCTGGGTCTTCAATTTAAGGTATCACACAAGCCACAATTAAAGTGTCAGGCAGGGCCGTAGTAGTCAGATGGGTTTGCAGAGATGTCAAGTCTCAATTGGAGAAGGATCTGCTTCCAAGCTCACTCTGGTGTCTGTTGGCAGGATTCAGCTTCTCAAGGCCTGTTGGACTGAGGACCTTGTTCCTAGCTGGCTATTCCTTACAAGTGAGCTTCCGTATTGGGCAGCTCCCATGTACAATTGGCTTCCATCAGAACAAGCAAGAGGTGAGAGAAGGTAAGCAAGATGGAAGTCATAGTCTCTTTATCCTAATCTCGAAGGGACAGCCTATCAGTTTTGCCATATTCTCTCATTAGAAGCAAGTCACAAGGTCCAGCCCACATCTAAGAGGAGGGGATTACACCAGAGGCTGCTCGCCACATGTACTGTCACTTTATCCTCACAGCAACACTATGTGGTTGTATCATTAATATCCTCCTTTATCACCATTCTACAGATGAGAAAACTGGGACACAGAGACTTTCCCAAGGCCATACAACTGACATATGAAGAAGCCTGGAAGCTACCTCCAGGGTCTGTGTTCTTAACGGTTAAACCTGAGGTGGTTGGGAGGATCAAATATGTCGCTGTAAATAATGAAACCATGGCCCTTATGAATACAAGCTCCTTTCCCCAGTATCTCCCTCAAGCTCCACGTCACTCAGTGTTTTGGTCTGGAGGAATTAGTGTAAGCTCCCAGGCAAGTGCAGCTTTTCATAAGCTAAGGGAGTTTACTCTCAGACTAGCCACACGTTCTCTCATTTCTGATTGGTCATCATGCTTTCTTTCTGACTTCTGGTTGGTTGCAGAACAAACTAGCATCCAAGATGAGAGAGGGAAGTGTAAGAGAGCAGCAGGTCGAGTCTCCTGACCTGTATTGGCTCCATCTCAAGAGGTGGTGAGCACATGCAGATGAATTCACCCAAACAGAGGTAACTTTGTTCTGTTGGAAATGGGTGAAGACTGGGGTTAGCATTTGGGATGGAGGTAGGATGTTCCCCATCTGGACTTAGCAGCAAGAGAGAACTGTTCCAGGCATGCTAGAAATGGCCTGATGGTACATCTGTAGCAAGTGGCATAGAGAGGCCTGTGCCTTCTGACTCAGTGACAGCCCCTTCTATGTAATATCAGTCCTACTTTATGGCATGATTTTTAATATGGCAAGAAGCCTATACCCATTGGTCCATGTTTCCCTAATATGTAAATATCCCTCCCAGGTGTGGTCTCTCTCCTGGCCATAATTCCCCACACAACTAGCTAAATGTCTGCTATGAAGACCCAGAACTACCCTCAGGTGGGCTCCAGAGTCCAAATGTAGAGGCAGGTATCGTGTAAACCACTTCAGTTTCAGGTCCAAGCTGTCCTCAGATTCAGCTTTGCCTGTTAAAAAGTCAATATTTTCATCCCCACCAAACTCCCATGTATAATTCCAAGTTGTCCAAAACTTTCAGGAGAGAGAGGTATGATTAATTATGACTCATAAACTCCAACACTGAGACAATAAAGGACTGTCTAGGTCATCTTTCCTGCACGCAGCAGAGCCAGGATGCATGGCTACATCTGCCAAGCTGTCCATGTAGTTTTAATCTTATTATATCCTTCCTTCAGTATTGTTCTGAGGAACATAGGGCACCCAGAGTTGTCAGAGGAAACTTTAGTTCTTCAAGACTTAGCTCCAATGTTACCTACCACCTCTAGCAGACACAGAGACACAATTCCCAAGACTATGGAAGTAACTGACCCAGCACTTAAATCAGGCACATGGCTAAAAACCCTCTCTGGTATATCACATGTTGTTCCTCAAACATTGGCTCCCTTCCCCTTGACCTCCATGGGAGAAATGTACTTCTCCACCCCACAGATCTTGAGCTTGGTCATGAAATTTGCTTTGCTCAATGGAACATGGGTGGATGTAACAGTGTATGAGTCAAAGTCTAGGCCTTAAGAGGAATCTTATCCTGAAGAACGTGCCAGAGGTAGCCTCCTGGCACCAGAAGAATGAGAGACACGTGAAGCAAATCTGAACCAACAGCAAATCTCAGCCTACATCAGCCAAACCCCAGCTGATCTGTAGACATGAGATGCTGCAGGTCATAAATGTTTATTGTTATTTGCCATTGAGGGTTTTTTCCTGGGGTTGGGAGAGAGTTGTTATGCAGCATGACTCTGCTGATAGCTAACTGATACACTCCCCAAGATGATCATAGAAAAGTTAGTGATGGCTGAGTGGTCATGGAAGACTTCAGAGAGAAAAGACTGCAGTGAATCCCAAATGGTGGGATGTACTTAAAGGTTAGGAGCTTTAAAAGTGGACTTCTGTCAGTCACACGTGTGGGTATGGCGGTAGGAGCATGTTGTAGCACACACATGGACACGTATGTGCTAAAGAGAATGCACACATATCCTCATGACAGCGTGGAGTGTGGTCTGGAAGAAATCCCCTTCTGTGAGTCTTAAGTGTTGAGTTCTTTTTAAGCCAAGGCCATTGTTTTCCATTTTTCCCCAAGGAATTAATCTTTTCTATTATTATTATGTTTGGTTTATCTTGAGTGAAACATGGATGTGAATTTTATCTGTGGCCTGACACATAATTGTGGGATGAAAAATTCAAACACTCGAGGAAAACATTGCTATCAGCACCGCCTTGCTGGAAGGGGATGCAGTGCCCATGTGCCACCTGGCACCCAGCACTTCCTGTGGCGTCCTCTCCTCCAACGGGCTTATCACCTCGGCCATTCGAATGAGGCTATTTGCCTAATTTAGGAAATCATTACAAATCAGCTAAGTGGGGCTTTTCTGTCACTGAGCTCAACAGTATAGCTGCTCAACCTCAGGGCAAGAAAGAACACAGAGGGCAAATTCCAGGTCAACCTTCTACAGCAGTTCCCCCATGTGTTCAGTGGAACAGTAGTTCCATGAAATGTTTAAAAACGTTACTTGAAAAAAATGCTCACTAGTCAAATAAACGCTGGAAACACTGGATTCAAGAAAGTCAAACACTCATTTCTTCTGCAGAACATAGCTCTGAGTATTTCTCCGGCTAATGCGTGAATCTTCAAGAGGGAATGGTGTTTGCAGCTTTGCAAACTATTTGATAGCAAAATTCTCCACCCCACCCTGCATACTTTTTTGTCAGAGATATGATAAGTCTAGAGTTCCCTGGAACACAGTTTTTTTTTAAGTTTATTAATAACATCCATTGATTCCATTGTGGACCTGCTTTCATTATTGGAAAGTTCTCACAATGAGTTAACGTTCACCTGCTCACGGCTTCTCCCATTCACTAGAGATCTGCAAAAAAAAAAAAAAAAAAAAAAGCCAAACAAACAAACAGAAAGACTGTTCCTTCTACCCACAGCTGACTCTCAGGCATTCAAATGCAGGGATTCTGACTCTCAACTCAGATTGCCTCGATTTTAATTTCTAGTCTACAGTTTAAGTATTATTATTTTAGCAGAGTAAATGATGGAAATGGAAAAAAAAAACCCCACACATTTCTTTGACTCCATCATGTATTGAATTATTTGATCTCCAGCAGGTTACTTAACTTCTCTGAGGCCTCAGTTTCTTCATCTGTAACGTGGGGATGAGAGGTGATACGTGTTATGGACCTGGCTCAGAGGCTAGCATGTGGAGGTGCTCATGAAGCAGTAACTATTATTGCTGTTACTCTGGAAGCCTGTCTTCCTGTCCCTGCCCCTCAGTGTCTCCCACATATTTTCCAAGAAGTGTCCCCTCCTCTCAGATCCTTGCTAAATTAAATTCACATCAACATTTACTGACATCTACTATGTGTCAAGCCCCGTCCAGGGCTCTGGGAACACAGTGCTGAATGAGATGGGATAATTATCCTCAAAGCTCTCCCAGCCAGGTAGAGGGCACAGCAAGGAAACCTCAGCTCAAAGTTCTTGAGAAAACCGGGTCCAGGGTCGCCACTGTCTCAGGTTTGGAGGAACAGAGAGGTCCAAGCTTGCAAGGACAATTCAAGGGCATAGATGTGTATGCACTGAGATGCTTTCACTATCCCTCTGCAGCCGGTGTTTTGTCTGGAAAGGAGGTGCCTCAAACAATGTCCAGCATTTCTAACACACTGTGTGCTATGTCCCTGGAGACTGAGCTTCTGGGAGGGCATGGGAATCTGTGTTTCCAATCACTTGGAGAAGGGGAAGTGGAAACAGAAGCCAAGGACTCAGTATGGAGATCCTCTCATTTCCCTCCTCCAGCCATTGATCCTGGGTGATAAAGAAAATTTTGAAAGCACAGTATCTTGTTCAAGAGCAAGAGGACACTTTCAAGCTGGGTCAAAACTTTGCCCTCTGCTTTCTCCTTAAATATAAATGAGCAGCCTTTATTTTTCCTGGATCGTACTTGCTTGGCTCTAAAGGGCTGCCTCCTTACACCAAAACTACCATATTTTTTAAAGTGCTATTTTCCCTTGACCTGCCCCTGAAAACAGAAGCCAACATGGTCTTGCACGTTCAGCAGGTTATTTTTTAGAGGACACTGAGAGTCTGCTCCCAATTGCTCATCTTTCCGAGGGAATTCAAGTCACACAGCAGAAGCAGAGTTCAATGTCTGATATCTGAAAGAGTTTTGTCGATGTCAAGGGTGTGAAACACGTTAAGGTGCACCCAGCTGAGTTCATTCGTTCATTCAATAAATGTTTATTGAGCGTCTACTGTGTGCCTGGCCCTGGGCTTGGTCCCAGGCACACAATGACAACAGCAGCAGAGGAGCTAACCCTTGTGAATGTTTACCATGTACCCGGTACTCATTAATCCTTTCATCTTCACAACAGCCCTGTGAGACAGAGATTATTCTTTCCCGCTTTTTACGCATAAAGAAACAGAGGCATAGAGAAGTCAAATTACTTACCCGAGTTCACCCATCTAGTTAGTGGCAGAGCCAGGATGGGGGCCCTGCAGTCTGGCCCCAAAGCTGGTGCACTTAACCCGCGGCCCTCTACCATCTCTCAGTGTGACTGAGACAGATTTTGCCCCCAGATTGCCCGCTCATAGCGGGGACAGTCAAGTAAACAGGCTGTCTAACAGGGGGGTAAATGCTGCGTGAAAGGTGCTGTGGGAGTTCACAGGGGGCCCCATCTCATAGCACGTGCTGGAAAATGGCATGTCTGATCCTTCCCTCTGAGTGTGTCCAGTTCAGTGCTTTGCAAGAGTTAATGTCCACTCAGTCACCTGGGGATCTTGCAAAAATGCAGATTCTGATTCCGTTAAGTCTGGAATGGCGCCTGAGAATCTGCATTTCTAAAAGGACCCCATTTCTAACAGTCACATACATAAGACTCTATGCAAGGATGGCAAACTTTTGTTTTTTTCTTTTTTTTTTTTTGTCACTAGAACATTATAATGAGGACATCTGGCCTCTCCCTTCCTGATGCCAAGCTTAGATAATAGCACCTGAGACAATGATTCATGGCTACTCTTATACCCGCCATATATCCCGGTGCACCAGGCACGATGTTAGGAGATGACTAACTTGGCTAAACCCAGAGTTTACTAGGCACCAGCCTCTGTACTAGGTGCTTCACAGACATTTAACCCCACAAGGACCCTAGGAGGGAGGTACTACTATTTTCAACCCCATCTTACAGAGGAGGAAACTGAGGTCTAGAGAGTAAGTGACTTGGTGACTTGCCCAAGGTCACATCACCAATAAGTGGTGGGGCGGGGGGCTTGAGCTCTGCCTGTCTTTGAAGCACAGACACGCAGGCCCCTTCCGGCAGCTTGCCTCCTGGGCCTCATTTTATCTCCCGTTTTTCTAATAAAGGAGCTTAGAATCAGAGAACTTAAGTTATTTGGACAAGGCCACCCAGTTAGTGAGGGGCAAAGCCAGGATTCAGAACAAGTGGGCCTGACCCCAATTTCATTCTTTTAACTGCTCTGTAGCAAAATAGGAATTTAAATTTCTGCTCAGACTCCAGTTCTCAGCTGTAACAATTTAAGGATCAGTTTATAACCACAAAATAAAGTTCACAGATCTATGGAGGATTTAGACCACAATCTGGGCCCCAAGCTCTGGAAGGGGGGCATATGTCCCGTTCATCCTCTAGCTTGTCCATTTCAAATACATGAACAGGATTTTGTTGTCTCTGATCAGAATGTGTCCATTTTCCTTCATCCTTCCTAGGAAAGAGAATAGGAGTCATTCTAGAAACATCACCCAGCTGCAGAAAATTGGGGGAACTGAGGTCATGATGGCCTGAGACTCTGGGACCTGGAAAGGGGGTTGATGCTGAGCCTGCCCTTCCAACCCCACCTCACTCCCCAGGCCCCTGGCCCGCTTCCCGACGTAGCAGCCTAGGCTCTCTTTAGCCTCCTGAGGTGGAAAGATGCTTCTTATCCTCCTTCCCACCTCAGCCCACTCACTGTCTTCCCACCTCAGCCCACCCCTGCAACTCACCGCCAGGCTTCTTGCCGTGAGCACTCCTGTCGGAGTACTGATTGCTAATAAAAGCAGTACAATTGTTGATTGGGAATAAAAAACATAAATAAATAAAGCACTCGAGCCGACCAGCCACTGTGTCAGGCCATGTTTCACGCATGTCATGTGGAAGCCAGAGGAACAAGAAAAATTGCTGTCAGCTCAGACCGACTCCCACCCACGCACCCCAGCTCCTCAAACCAGCATCTATCATTTCTTTTCAAAAGCCTTCATCCTTCCAGTGCCAGCCCCCTGTGCCGGCCTCAATGCGGGGACCCCACGCCCACCTCAGCATCCTAGGCAGGTTATACCTGTCACCATCACTCGGCACCACAAGGAAGCATGTGTGTTTGTCCACAGTAAGATCCTACAAGGCCTGGGGTGGGGTGGGGGAGTCTGGAACCACAGGTGTTGGGGGTACAGAGATGGAAAAGGAGAGAAAACACAACATTCCATGGCACAGCAACGTCCAGTCGTGGTTCAGTGTGTCCAGGGGCATCGGGCAGGGTTTGGTGACACCCACGCAGGCAGCCCCCTTCAGAGGGCTTAGTCCCTGTGTAGCAATCAGGGGACACAGTTCAGGATCAGGGCCTCAGGCAAGGTCAGGCCTCTGTTCTCTAAGGGCCTGGGGAACTGGGAAAACCCCTGGAAACTTATTTCAAGGGGGCACCAAACTGAAGCCTAGTTAGACATCATAGCAGTAGAGGGCCATGCTCACTATTGCAGAGAACTTGGGGTCCCCAGAGCAAGTGATCTGTGACTCTAGAGCATTTCAGGGGCTCTGGATGAATGCTGTGAGTCAAACTAGAAAGTGGCTTAAGAGTAATCATTATCCCCCTACCCCAGCCCCTCACCCCCAGGAGTCAGGAGGAACTGAGGTTTCTTAAATATCTCCTGCTTCAACTCAGACTGGTCTGGGACCTTTGGGAGAGATGGGGACTGCACCTTTAGGTGAGGGGACCAGGGGGCTCAGCTGTCAGGAGTGTCAGAAGGCAGAGGCAGACATACAGAGGGAGGAGGAGAAAGGCCTCTCGCCTCTGAAATCAATCTTTCCTATTTGGTTTACAAGACTCATATTATTTCCTCGTGGGTTCATTTTCTTCCATCTGAGTAAAATGGTGTCACCAATGTTTTCCAGATCATTCCTTCAGAGCTTTTATAATATACCTGGTGATATATAATATTCACTACTGTTGCAAATATGAGATTTTGAACAAAATTCTGGGATTTTCTCTGATTAGACCAATTTGGGTCACACATCCATTTTTGAATGGCTGTGTCTTGAATGTGATGAGCAGATGTGAATGAGATCATGGTATTAGGTTCAACCAACCAGGGCCCACTCCTCAGCTGGGAGTACATTAAATCCACCCCAAATGGACAAATGGGAGATGTGGGGTCCTTTTAAGAAGAAGGAGGGGAGAAATAGATGCTGGCGAGGCAGCTGCAAAGGCCGGGTATTAAGTACCTACCATGTGCCACGGACTGTGTGTTTTATGTGAACTCTCTCATTGGATTACTAGCTTTAAAATGGACTGTAGAGATGATTTGGCCCAGAGATTCTCACCAAGTCAGCACTCCATTTTAGGATATATAAGAATCTCTGGGGGGCAGTGTGTGATTTGCACATCTAACAAAAAGGGATAGTGGGTTTTTAAAGACTGGGAAACACTGCCCTATTGCATCATAGATAACCTTCCAAAGATCAGACCCAAAGGTCTGGCATAGTGTCAAAGGGTTTGAGCCTCTGAGAACAAACCTGAGGTTGAAGAATTCTATGTGTATTACTTACCAGCTTTCTGATTGCTATGAACTGAATGTTTGAATCCCCCCAAAATTTGTAGGTTGAAGCCTAATCCCCAGTGTGGTGGTATTCGGAGGTGGGGGCTTTGGGAGGTGATTAGGTCACGAGGGCGGAGCCCTCATGAATGGGACTGGTGTCCTTATGAGAGAGACCCAAGAGAGATGATCCCTCTCCACCAGGTGAGGATACAGTGAGAAGACTGGCAGCCTGAACACCAGCAAGAGTCCTCGCCAGACAACGGATTTGCTGGCACTTTGATCTTGGACCTCTAGCTTCCAGAACTGAGAAAAATAAATGTATATTGTTTAAGCCACCCAGTCTGTGGTTATAGCAGCCCGAACTGAGTAAGACACTGATCTTAAGCTATTTAATTTACCAAAGTCTCAGGCTTCTCATGTTAAAGTAGAGATGACAGACTCTCCCTCTCTGAAGGTTGCTGTGTTATTAAATGAGCAACGCTGTGTTATTAATGTTGCCTCAAACAAAGGAAGCACTCAACAATGGGTAGACCTCTGACTATTATTATTATGTGAGTATTGAGGATTTGTGACACATGGTGCCACTTGGAAGAAAGAATAGAAAGACATCAACACAGCCCAATGCCCTCATTTTACAGATGAGAAAACTCCAACACAAGTTAGAGAATGATGTACTTAAGTCCCCACGAAGGATGGGTGGTTGAGCCAGAATAAGAGTATATTCCAGCTCAAGACGTGCTTCTGATGTTTAGTCCAGGGCTTACACCTCCCATAAGGCTGTGTCTGATCACCTCCATCCCTATTCTTCCCACCATGAGCCCAGCATTGTATCTGGCATGTAACAGAGGTCCACTACCCTTCCAGAGCATCTGTACGTTGGAGAAAAGGAGACAGATCTCATGACTCACAAAGATCCTTCCAGGAAATGCATTTCCAACAATTCAGCATCAACATCTGACCACCTTCTCTCCATTCTCCTCAGCCAGGTTCTGTTCTCAACTATCATTAATTGCTTTGGGCAGGAGGAAAACTGCTGAAACAACAGCAAACAAGAACTGGTTCTCCCTGTGCTGGTTAAAGGAATTCAATCACGTAATCCTGCTTCTAGGAGATGGGACTCTCAAAATTATCATCCCTCTGTAGGTATCTTTCTGATTGGGCTTCCAGACACATGGCAAATGCACTTTTAAAGGCTTCTGCATCTGCCGTCACCTCTCAGCCACAGGTACATGTGTACACGCACACACATGTACACACACACACACGTAACCCACAGTTTTCCTGCATGTTTCTCTTTCCATTCAAGATGATAGACAACCCTTACTTGCCTGATGGACCACCATCAATCCTAGATGGTGCTCAGTTATGCAAGTTTCTACCAAGCTGACTGTAATAGACACCCCCATGCACCACTTCAGGTCCTCCTGGCCTCTCTTGTCTCTGATTCCAGCTCCTGCTCCTGCAATCAGGAGGTACAGGCTTCTGCCAGCTTTATGCAGGTACAAAATGACAGTGCCTTGATCAGGCCACACCGTGCACCTCTCACCTGCCTCCCTTGAGCTTCTCTATGACACCTTGGTGTGGGATACTGTGGGGAACTTGCTCAGCACCCTTCACATGCACAACCTGGAGATGCAGGGATGTTAATACCCCTTGAGGAAACTTTGACCAATAGGTGACAGAAATTGTAGATAAATGTCTCCCTCCCACTCCTCAGAACATTGTTCGAGCCACTTTTCAGATGGTCTTGTGGGATTAAGCATCCAGTTGCTCATGGATGTAGCCGAGATAATGACTCCTTTCCTACCCTGTTCCACTCCCTTAAACTTCACTGTCCTTCACTTCTGTTCCCTGGGATCAGTTCCCCACAAAGTACTTGTACATAAGTCTTTGTCTCAGGCTCTGCTTTCAAGGGTCCCAGGCTTAGACGGTTGTCTCCCCTGGGGCCTGGAACGCAGACCTTCAGGATGGGATGTTAGGGCTGGATCACTCACCAGTCACATTGCAATAAGGACCCTCATGCTGGTGGTAAGTGGCGGGTGATGATCTCTGACATTTAATAGCATCCCAATGACCAAGATTTCCACCTGAGGCTGATGGATATGAGAAGCCAGTTAGAAGCTGAGGTTGGGTTATGGTGGCTGCAGCACTTGACTATATAAAGATAATAATAATTATACAGATTATAGAGTGGTGGCCTTTTGTGAACACCTTGAAATAAGAGAATTAAAAGCTTAAGATATCAAACTTAGATTCAAGCAATGCTGTGAAAACCAGAAGCTTTGAGGAGATTTTCATTGCCTATAACCATGGGCCAAAACTCTGTCCAAGATCTAATTGAAAGAGTGACAGTGTTGCAAAGGAAACTGAATGCACATGTCTCCTGTGTTGAAACCGAAACCCTGATGGAAAAGCAATGGAAACTTGAGATGTTAAATGGGGACACCTGAGTGGACAGACCTGAGAATATCTTAAACCCCCATATTCCCCTGCCGCTCTCTAGGATGGTAGAAGTATCCCCCTTCCTCTGTCTCAGGAAAACAGCCTCCCCAGCCTGGAGAAACTTCAGTAACTTCCAATAACTTCACCTAAGGCAGGTGCTTACAAAATAAACTTATCCTTCTCAAAATCTGCCCCTTCAACCCCTCATTGTCTCCAGAGTAATAATTAGGGTCAGATCTTAGCACAGCTTCTGTGAGTGCAATCCTTGCTCCTGGAGGAAATATCAGGGTCTAGATTATATGTATAAGCAGGAATTTGGGGACATGTGGGGATCTCAAAAATGTTAGACTGGAGGAGGATTTGGAATACAGGGTGGAACAGGGGAGAATTTATTGACCTTGGAGGAAGTCACCCGTGACTTGGGATTCAATATTCTGGAAGGAAACATGGAGCCAGTCCTAGGAGTCTCCTGGGGTGACTACTTGAAGCTTAGACACGACCATAACTTACAATTAATGAGATGGAGATTGTGGATTTCCCTTGGTATCCTGTCAAGGAAGGAGTCAGAAAGTTCAGGGATTTAGGAATATTAGAATGATGTGCCAAATGAGAACCTACCACTGGCCCCAGGGTGTGCCAGAGGGTACTTTTTCCAGTAAAACAATAAGGAATGCATGGGGCAAGGATAGAATCATCATCTTGGAGATACTGTGGTTTTCCTCCTTAAGCCGGTGGTTGGTAAGAGAGAATGCCATGGAACTTGGATCCCTAGGATCAATAGGGATAATGAGATCCCAGCATACCAGAGGCCAAGGTCAACACTTAACCATCAGAGCCAAATGAATGTGATTCCATTATGCGCAGCAAGACCAGAATGGCAATTATTATGTCGAATATGTCCACAGGGATCTATGCTGATGCCTAATAAATCAAGGTATTTTAGGGCCAAGATAGATGAACGGACAAACAACGTATGCCTTCATCTGTACAATATTTTTTAAACCCAAAACTTTGTGAACAGAAGTCTCCTATGAGACACTATCACGGAAAAATCAAGCATCCTAACTCAGTTTCTAGATCTAAGCTAGTTCATGGATCCAGGACCTGTTAGTTGAAGAAGAGGCTTGGTTCCTTTAAGAGAGGAGGATGCAATGCTTTTGCACATATATACAGGAAATACACCCCTGATCCTTTCCCAAAAGATTTATGGCTATTTGTTAGAGTGACTTGCGCTGAGAAAAAGGAGAAAAATAGACCTTCAGATGACTATTTGGATGTGGAGATTGAGATGATACTCACGCATGATCTGAAACACAGTCTGGCCCTCCAGTTAAAGTGGGGGACAATAGAAGGCAGGTGATCAACGGAGTTCACGTCTGTCTCATCCAATGGGTCCTGGATTCTGGACCCACCCTGCAGTTATTTCCCCAGTCCCCAAGTATATAATTGGAATCGATATACTTAGCAGTAGAAATAGCCCTCATATTGGTCCTCTAGCCTACAAAACTGCATTATGGTAAGAAGGACTAAGCAGAAGCCCCTAAAACTGCTATCCCATGCTTCCAATTACAGTAGTAAACCAGATGCCATCCTGCATCCTTAGAGGAATCACAGAGATCAGTGACACCGTAAGAGACTTAAAGGTGTTTCCCGCTGCAATTCTTATTTGTGACTCATACAAAAATCAAATGGATCAGGGCAGATGAAAGTGAACTACTGTAAACTTAACCAGGTGGTTGCCCCAATCACAGCTGCCTTGTGATACCTTTACTGAGCAGATCAACACATTACTTAGTATTTGTATATGATTACTGACTTGTCATATTAATTATTATGGATATTTATCAGTAAGGATGATCAAATGCCATTTTCCTTTACATGGGAAGGACAACAGTACACATTCACTTGTGCTAGGACTATGTTGACTCTCTTGCTGTCTGCCATAGGGTCATTCATATAAGAGATCCTATCTGTCCCACAGAACCCTAACCAGCTTTACACAGGGCAACTTAAAAGGTGCCTTACCTGAGGCCCACACCATGTACTTTTTGCCTCCCATCCAGGGGTTCTCTGCTGATGCTGCACTATGGGATATCATGGGAATGTGTTCAGCATTTATGCGTGTGCAACCCAAAAGTGTAGCAGGGTTAATTCCTTGTAGGGCCAACTTTCAATCAATGGAGGACAAGAAAATGATGTAATTACCTCTTTCTATCCCTGGACACATGGTCCTAAAATGGCTTGTTGATGATCTTGGGGAATCAACCACCAATCAACCATGATGATGGTCAACTTAATAATGCATTCTTCGAGGAGAGGGGTTTAAGAGCGCTGCTTAAAGGAACTCCAGAGACGGGCGTGAGCCACGGCTAAAAGCGCGGACCCAACAGACGGGCGCAAGCCGCGGCTAAAAGCGCGGATCCCAGAGACAGGCGTGAGCCGCGGCTAAAAGCACGGACCCCAGCGGGAGACGCTAAGGCTGCTGCTGCCGCCACCAAGGGGCCTGTGTGCGAGCACAAGTCACTATCCACACCCCTCTTCCGGGGAGCCTGTGCAGCCCGCCACTGCCAGGTTCCCGGGATCCAGGGACAACTTCCCCGGGGGAACGCACGGCGGGCCTCAGGCTGGTGCAATGTCATGCCAACCTCTGCCGCCGCAGGTCCGCGCCGCACGCTGTGCCCCTCCCTCCCTCCCCAACCCCAGCCTGAGTGCGCCAGAGCCCCCGAGTCAGCGGCTCCTTTAACCCCGTCCTGTCTGAGCAAAAAACAGACGCCCTCTAGCGACCTACACGTAGAGACAGGGCCAAATCCAAAGCTGAGCCCCTGTGAGCTGTGAGAACAAAGAAGAGAGAGGGAAATCTCTCCCAGCAGCCTCAGAAACAGCGGATTAAAGCTCCACAATCAACTTGATGTACCCTGCATCTGTGGAATACATGAATAGACAACGAATCATCCCAAAACTGACGAGGTGGACTTCGAGAGCAAAATCTATGATTTTTTCCCCTTTTCCTCTTTCTGTGAATGTGTATGTGTATGCTTCTGTGTGAGATCTTGTCTGTATAGCTTTGCTTCCACCATTTGACCTAGGGTTCTATCCGTCCATTTTTTTTTTAATTTTTTTCTTAATAATTAATTTTAATAACTTTATTATACTTTACCTTAGTTCTTTCTTTCTTTCTTTCTTTCCTTCCTTCCCTCCTTTAGACAACGAATCATCCCAAATTGAGGAGGTGGACTTTGAGTGCAAGATTTATGATTTTTCCCCCTTTACCTCTTTTTGTGAGGGTGTATGCGTATGCTTCCGTGTAAGATTTTGTCTGTATAGCTTTCCTTCCAACATTTGTCCTAAGGTACTATCGGTCCCTTTATTTTTTTATTTTTTCTAAATAATTATTTTTTAATTCAATAACTTTATTATACTTTACTTTATTTTACTGTATCTTCTTTCTTTCTGTCTTTTTTCCTTCCTTCCCTCCTTCCTTCCTTCCTCCCTCCCTCCCTCCTTTCTTTCCTTCTTGCCTTCTTTCCTTCTTTTCTTCTTTCTTTCTTTCTTTCTTCATACTTCTACTAATTCTCTCTACTTTTTCTCCCTTTTATTCTGAGCCATGTAGATGAAAGGCTCTTGGTGCTCCAGCCGGGAGTCAGGGCTCTGCCTCTGAGGTGGGAGAGCCAACTTCAGGACACTGATCAACAAGAGACCTCCCAGCTCCACATAAGATCAAACGGCAAAAATATCCCAGAGACCTCCATCTTAACACCAGCACCCAGCTTCACTCAACGACCAGCAATCTACAGTGCTGGACAACCTATGCCAAACAACTAGCAAAACAGGAACACAACCCCATCCATTAGCAGACAGGCTGCCGAAAATCATAATAAGTCCACAAACACCCCCAAACACACCACCAGACGTGGACCTGCCCACCAGAAAGACAAGATCCAGCCTCATCCACCACAACACAGGCACTAGTCCCCTCCACCAGCAAGCCTACACAACCCACTGAACCAACCTAAGCCACTGGAGACAGACACCAAAAACAATGGGAACTATGAGCCTGCAGCCTGCAAAAAGGAGACCCCAAACACAGTAAGATAAGCAAAATGAGAAGACAGAAAAACACACAGCAGATGAAGGAGCAAGATAAAAACCCACCAGACCTAACAAATGAAGAGGAAATAGGCAGTCTACCTGAAAAAGAATTCAGAATAATGATGGTAAGGATGATCCAAAATCTTGGAAATAGAATGGACAAAATGCAAGAAACATTTAACAAGGACCTAGAAGAAATAAAGATGAAACAAGCAATGATGAACAACACAATAAATGAAATTAAAAGTACTCTAGATGGGATCAATAGCAGAATAACTGAGGCAGAAGAACGGATAAGTGCCCTGGAAGACAAAATAGTGGAAATAACTACTGCAGAGCAGAATAAAGAAAAAAGAATGAAAAGAACTGAGGACAGTCTCAGAGACGTCTGGGACAACATTAAATGCACCAACATTCGAATTATAGGGGTTCCAGAAAGAGAAGAGGAAAAGAAAGGGACTGAGAAAAATATTTGAAGAGATTATAGTTGAAAACTTCCCTAATATGGGAAAGGAAATAGTTAATCAATCCAGGAAGCACAGAGAGTCCCATACGGGATAAATCCAAGGAGAAATACGCCAAGACACATATTAAACTGTCAAAAATTAAATACAAAGAAAGCATATTAAAAGCAGCAAGGGAAAAACAACAAATAACACACAAGGGAATCCCCATAAGGTTAACAGCTGATCTCTCAGTAGAAACCCTGCAAGCCAGAAGGGAGAGCAGGACATACTGAAAGTGATGAAGGAGAAAATCCTGCAACCAAGACTACTCTACCCAGCAAGGATCTCATTCAGATTTGATGGAGAAATTAAAATCTTTACAGACAAGCAAAAGCTGAGAGAGTTCAGCACCACCAAACCAGCTTTACAACAAATGCTAAAGGAACTTCTTTAGACAAGAAACACAAGAGAAGGAAAACACCTATAATAACGAACCCAAAACAATTTAGAAAATGGGAATAGGAACATACATATTGATAATTACCTTAAATGTAAATGGACTAAATGCTCCCACCAAAAGACACAGATTGGCTGAATGGATACAAAAACAAGACCCTTATATATGCTGTCTACAAGAGACCCACTTCAGACCTAGAGACACATACAGACTGAAAGTAAGGGGATGGAAAAAGATATTCCATGCAAATGGAAACCAAAAGAAAGCTGGAGTAGCAATTCTCATATCAGGCAAAATAGACTTTAAAATAAAGGCTATTAGAAGAGACAAAGAAGGACACTACATAATGATCAAGGGATCAATCCAAGAAGAAGATATAACAATTGTGAATATCTATGCACCCAACATAGGAGCACATCAATACATAAGGCAAATACTAACAGCCATAAAAGGGGAAATCGAAAGTAACACATTTATAGTAGGGGATTTTAACACCCAGCTTTCACCAATGGACACATCATCCAAAATGGAAATAAATAAGGAAACACAAGCTTTAAATGATACATTAAACAAGATGGACTTAATTGGTATCTATAGGACACTCCATCCAAAAATAACAGAATACACATTTCTCTCAAGGGCTCATGGAACATTCTCCAGGATAGATCATATCGTGGGTCACAAATCAAGCCTTGGTAAATATAAGAAAATTGAAATTGTATCAAGTATCTTTTCTGACCACAATGCCATGAGACTAGATATCAATTACAGGAAAAAATCTGTAAAAAATACAAACACATGGAGGTTAAACAATACACTACTTAATAACGAAGTGATCACTGAAGAAATCAAAGAGGAAATAAAAAAATACCTAGAAACAAATGACAATGGAGACACAACAACCCAAAACCTATGGGGTGCAGCAAAAGCAGTTCTAAGGGGGAAGTTTATAGAAATACAAACCCACCTTAAGAAGTGGGAAACACCTCGAATAAACAACCTAACCTTGCACCTCAAGCAATTAGAGAAAGAAGAACAAAAAAACCCCAAAGCTGGCACAAGGAAAGAAATCATAAAAATCAGATCAGAAATAAATGAAAAAGAAATGAAGGAAACAATAGCAATGATCAATAAAACTAAAAGCTGGTTCTTTGAGAAGATAAAAAAAATAGATAAACCATTATCCAGACTCATCAAGAAAAAAAGGGAGAAGATTCAAATCAATAGAATTAGAAATGAAAAAGGAGAAGTAACAACTGACACTGCAGAAATAAAAAAGATCATGAGAGATTACTACAAGCAACTCTATGCCAATAAAATGGACAATCTGGAAGAAATGGACAAATTCTTAGAAATGCACAACCTGCCAAGACTGAATCAGGAAGAAATAGAAAACATGAACAGATCGATCACAAGCACTGAAATTGAAACTGTGATTAAAAATCTTCCAAGAAACAAAAGCCCAAGACCAGATGGCTTCACAGGCGAATTCTATCAAACATTAGAGAAGAGCTAACACCTATCCTTCTCAAACTCTTCCAAAATATAGCAGAGGGAGGAACACTCCCAAATTCCTTCTACGAGGCCACCATCACCTTGATACCAAAACCAGACAAGGATGCCACAAAGAATGAAAACTACAGGCCAATATCACTGATGAACATAGATGCAAAAATCCTCAACAAAATACTAGCAAACAGAATCCAACATCACATTAAAAAGAGCATACACCATGACCAAGTGGGTTTATTCCAGGAATGCAAGGATTCTTCAATATATGCAAATCTATCAATGTGATAAACCATATTAACAAACTGACGGAGAAAAACCATATGATCATCTCAATGGATGTAGAGAAAGCTTTTGACAAAATTCAACACTCATTATGATAAAAACCCTGCAGAAAGTAGGCATAGAGGGAACTTTCCTCAACATAATAAAGGCCATATATGACAAGCTCACAGCCAACATCATCCTCAATGGTGAAAAACTGAAAGCATTTCCACTAAGATCAGGAACAAGGCAAGGTGGCCCACTCTCACCACTCTTATTCAACATAGTTTTGGAAGTTTTAGCCACAGCAATCAGAGAAGAAAAAGAAATAAAAGGAATCCAAATCAGAAAAGAAGAAGTAAAGCTGTCACTGTTTGCAGTTGACATGATACTATACATAGAGAATCCTAAAGATGCTACCAGAAAACTACTAGAGCTAATCAATGAATTTGGTAAAGTAGCAGGATACAAAATTAATGCACAGAACTCTCTTGCATTCCTATACACTAATGATGAAAAATCTGAAAGTGAAATTAAGAAAACACTCCCATTTACCATTCCAACAAAAAGAATAAAATATCTAGGAATAAACCTACCTAAGGAGACAAAAGACCTGTATGCAGAAAATTATAAGACACCGATGAAAGAAATTAAAGATGATACAAATAGATGGAGAGATATACCACGTTCTTGGATTGGAAGAATCAACATTGTGAAAATGACTCTACTACCCAAAGCAATCTATAGATTCAATGCAATCCTTATCAAACTACCACTGGCATTTTTCACAGAAATAGAATAAAAAATTTCACAATTTGTATGGAAACACAAAAGATCCCGCATAGCCAAAGCAATCTTGAGAACGAAAAATGGAGCTGGAGGAATCTGGCTCCCTGACTTCAGACTATACTACAAAGCTACAGTAATCAAGACAGTATGGTACTGGCACAAAAACAGAAAGATAGATCAATGGAACAGGATAGAAAGCCCAGAGGTAAACCCACACACATATGGACACCTTATCTTTGATAAAGGTGGCAGGAATGTACAGTGGAGAAAAGACAGCCTCTTCAATAAGTGGTGCTGGGAAAACCGGACAGCTACATGTAAAAGTATGAGATTAGATCACTCCCTAACACCATACACAAAAATAAGCTCAAAATGGATTAAAGACCTAAATGTAAGGCCAGAAACTATCAAACTCTTAGAGGAAAACATAGGCAGAACACTCTATGACGTAAATCACAGCAAGATCCTTTTTGACCCACCTCCTAGAGAAATGGAAATAAAAACAAAAATAAACAAATGGGACCTAATAAAACTTCAAAGCTTTTGCACAGCAAAGGAAACCATAAACAAGACCAAAAGACAACCCTCAGAATGGGAGAAAATATTTGCAAATGAAGCAACTGACAAAAGATTAATCTCCAGAATTTACAAGCAGCTCATGCAGCTCAATAACAAAAAAAGAAACAACCCAATCCAAAAATGGGCAGAAGACCTAAATAGACATTTCTCCAAAGAAGATATACAGATTGCCAACAAACACATGAAAGAATGCTCAACATCACTAA
The DNA here is from genome assembly GCF_011762595.2 of Tursiops truncatus. Lineage (NCBI taxonomy): Eukaryota > Metazoa > Chordata > Mammalia > Artiodactyla > Delphinidae > Tursiops > Tursiops truncatus. Next base: position 156,520,196 of record NC_047034.1, on the reverse strand, counting down.
TCATTAGAGAAATGCAAATCAAAACTACAATGAGATATCATCTCACACCAGTCAGAATGGCCATCATCAAAAACTCTAGAAACAATAAATGCTGGAGAGGGTGTGGAGACAAGGGAGCACTCTTGCACTGCTGGTGGGAATGTGAATTGGTTCAGCCACTATGGAGAACAGTATGGAGGTTCCTTAAAAAACTACAAATAGAACTACCATATGACCCAGCAATCCCACTACTGGGCATATACCCTGAGAAAACCAAAATTCAAAAAGAGTCATGTACCAAAATGTTCATTGCAGCTCTATTTACAATAGCCCGGAGATGGAAACAACCTAAGTGCCCATCATCAGATGAATGGATAAAGAAGATGTGGTACATATATACAATGGAATATTACTCAGCCATAAAAAGAAATGAAATTGAGCTATTTGTAGTGAGGTGGATAGACCTAGAATCTGTCATACAGAGTGAAGTAAGTCAGAAAGAGAAAGACAAATACCGTATGCTAACACATATATATGAAATTTAAGAAGAAAAAAATGTCATGAAGAACCGAGGGGTAAGACAGGAATAAAGACACAGACCTACTGGAGAACGGACTTGAGGATATGGGGAGGGGGAAGGGTGAGCTGTGACAGGGCGAGAGTGAGGCATGGACATATATACAGTAACAAACGTAAGGTAGATAGCTAGTGGGAAGCAGCCGCATGGCACAGGGATACAGCTCGGTGCTTTGTGACCGCCTGGAGGGGTGGGATAGGGAGGGTGGGAGGGAGGGAGACGCAAGAGGGAAGAGATAAGGGAACATATGTATATGTATAAATGATTCACTTTGTTATAAAGCAGAAACTAACACACCATTGTAAAGCAATTATACCCCAATAAAGATGTTAAAAAAAAAAAAAAAAAAGAACAAGATAGGTGGTTTGACCAAGTAAAAAAAAATAAAAATAAAAACTTGACAGCCAAGTACAAACACATGGACCTTGACTGGATTCCAGATCAAAAAGAACTATATAGATATAAAGAGCATTTGTTTGAACTACTGGAAAAATATGACTATGAAAGACATATTAGAATTTGTGAATAATATTAAATGTTTTGAATATAATAATGTTAGTGTGGTTATGTAGAAAATTATACTTGTACTTAGGAATAGCATAATAAAGTATTTCAGGATGAAAAAAATAAAATAAAATAATGCATTCTTATTTTGACTCACTCTCCTTCCTTGCTTCCCTTCCCTTGTCCTACTTCTGCTCTCTGGGATCACATTCCTCAAGAAAGTTCTCATATACATAAACCTATATCTCATATACATAAACCTACCTATCTACTCTGGAAAACCCAGACTGGGTCACCGACTTCTCTGGGACAGAGAATGATGAAGAAGACATTCTTTTGTTCTCCGACCTTGTTTCTTTGATTTTAGGGTGGAAACAAGGGAATCCTGGAGTTGGGAGATCCAACACCACTAGAGGATTCAAAGAGTAACCAGCTCACTCTAACAGAGAGAAGGAATTTAGATAAAAGTACTTTTTTTATGAGAAAGCAACTTTTACTTTAGAGGTTCTGTGAGAAATAGGGATAGTTAGAAATAACAAGGAGTATACATCAGTGGATTTGTTTGATCCACAAGTGATCATCTATATAGTGCAATTTTAGGGACCAAAAGTTCCCTTTTTCTACTGGTGCCTGAAATGCCCCATATAATAGTTTTCTTTCTTGGATCAAGCATTGCCACTTTTAAAATGCCCACTTCTTTAAAGCAGACATCAACAACTAAAATGCCTGATGGGTCCAGGCGAGTAACTGAAAAGAGCACTGGGTTGAACTGGAGCATGCATGCCCCAGCTACAGGAAGCAGCATCTTGCCAGCTCCAGCTGATGCTGCCATAGAGGAACATGGGTCCAGTTGCTTGCTCTTCTCACTTTTCAAAAGAAATTGAAAATCCAGATATTAACATGGAACTCCTAATGTATGAAGTTAGCAGCTAATTTAAAAATTTTCAAAACATTAGGAAGGCAAAGAAAAAGTATCCGTGGGCCCAGGGTAACCTCGCTGTTTTGAAGGATTTGATCTCAGATATTTCCAAACTCTCTTTCCAATCACCCCTGTCAAGTTCTACATTGTTTATTCGAAAGTATTGATAGAGTACCTGCTATGAGTCAGAAATAAAAGTCAAACACCAGTTCTCTGCCTTCGATAGTGGACAGAGTAGCACACAGACAAGTAAAGAGACCATTGCAAAACAGTGTGATTAGAGCTATACTGTAAAAAGGGCAGGTATTACAGCAGCACAGAGGAGAGATACCCAAGCCAGTCTGGGGAAGTCAGGGAAGGCTTCCTGGGGTAGTTGATGGGAAATGAGATTCGATGAATGGAATATGTTTGACTTAGGCAGGCAAAGCTGATGGGGAAGGGTCGTTCCAAATCTTGGTCCTTCTCCCTTGCCACTTCCTCATCCTTAGTTCAGACCTTCATCATCTTGCACTAGAATTATCAAAGCAGCCTTCTCCTTAGTCTCTCTGATTCTAATCATCCTTCACCATGCTGCCAAACTCACCTCTCTAAAACACAAATGTGTTCATGTCACCCTCATATGTTAATTTCCTTAAGATGTCCCATTGTTTATAGGAGTTTCCAAATTTCATGATCAACACCCCATCAATAAAGAGTTACTGAGCTGCAACTGCACCATAAATATATTTATTCATTTATTTACAAGTTATGTACCTATGGTGTGCTAATGTATTGTGGAAATTTTGCACAAGAAGAAAATTTTCAAGGATAAGATATGTAAAGTTTAAAATGATAAAATATACTTTAGAAATAAAAATCTTGGACCACTAAATAGAATAATGAGAGCAATGTAATTGTTCATTGTAAATGATTTGTTGCTTTTCAAAATCTTAGTTTTAGCACTTTTTGATATAATCATTTAAGTTGAAAGTATGTTTATTTTGTACATGGTTTTAGTGACTTGACAAACTGAAAGACAAGCATCCCAAAGACATGGCAATCAAAACAGAAGAAGTGCATTATGGGCTGCACTTCCTATATATCAGACTCATTTTCCAATTTCACCTACCAATTACACAGAGGATGCTGTAGGCGTTTGGTTGGCAGATTTTCATATTCCACATGGCAATCAGTTGTTTTGCAAACAAATCAGAAGGCGTGGCATTTTTATATTTTGAACAAGTGTGTTCAAAATCCTCTAGAATTCTTTATTTAGAAGATTTTTTAACACTTTAGAATATTCTGCTTCTAAGTTTTTATAAAGTGCAGATATGACAGTTTTTGTAAATGACACACTGACAATATTTTAGGCAACAAGATCACGTAACGGTGGAAACACTTCAAACATCCACTTTTAAATGTTCTTTCTTTTGTGGAAACCTCTTTCAGACAACAGTTCCTTTCTCACTCATTGTTAAAAATGTTGCCTTTGTCTTAAAAGGGCAGCTTACAGATGCTTACTTTTTGAAAATATCTAGTAGCAACAGCTACCTCTCATCACTGGAAAGGTCAGCACATTTGGAAAACTTGTTTTTTTGTAAAAGAAAATTATATATCTCATCGTTAAATTCAGTGAGCCAGCAAGAGACCCTCTGGGTGGCACGAGATCACTCTCCTTCTCCCTACAAAATATTGAAAGATTCTACCACTTAAGATATTATACTCTGCCAGCCATGTCAACTGCTCTATGTTCATCAAGCTGAACGTGGGTGAGGGCGTTGCCCTCGCAGCCCTCAGCATGGGGGAACTCCCACTCCTTCCTCAGGAGACCTCATGCACCCCAGGAGCCAAACAACTGTCTGATGAGTGGATAAGGGAGAATAATGATGTCATTCCATTTATTAAATACTAGCAAAACTTAGTTTCTTTGTCATTTTCAAAATGAGAAATAAAACAAAACAAAACAAGGTTCTGCTATTTTCTTCCCACACTCCAGGGAACATCTGGTGCTTTGGAGACCACTAGCCTACAGGGATCAAGTTCTAACTATTAGTGACCTTCCTCACTTCCCCCTCCTCTCCTACTCAATGTTCCATCCATGAGAATAATAACTAACATTTAGTGAACCCTTGCTGTGGGCCACACCCTGACCCATATCTTTTACATGGATTAATTCATTCAATCTCCACCACCATTCTCTGGGATAAATCCTATCACAGTTAAGGAAACTGAGGCATAAAGGATTGAGCAACTAACCCAAGTTTCAAAGCTAGTAGTTAGCTGAGACAGGATGCAAACACAGGCAGTTTGATTCAGAGTCTATACTCTTAAGCACTGAGCTGTGGTAGCGCCTGTAATATAGAGGTATGCAAAATTCTACACATCTGCCACAACGTTTAATTCTTCCAGGAGTTTGCACATACTATTTCTTCTGCCTGGAACAGTCCTGCAAGGTTTAATGCTAATGGCAGGATCTCCAGTGGCCTTCTCTGACCCTGCAGAGAGCATTAGTTACTCTCTCTTTACTTGTGACAGCTGCCTTACTCACAATCCTGGCAGTTTCTCTGGGAACTGCTCCAATATAAAAGGGATAAATCCTGAGTCAAGCTAGACCAATCAGATTCCTTCTCCTGGGATTTGAAATTTTAACTGAGTGACATAGGGATTGGAAGAGGGAGGGGTCATTGGAAAAGAATCCATACTTTCAGCTCTCTAAAGAAGAGATCTTAAACTCCCTTTGTTGAGTTCTCCAGAGTGACTCTGTCCCATAAGCTTGGTGATGGAGATCTTCCTTGATTTCCAAAAGATATCCCAGGGTCCTTCACTGACTCTATCCAGAATCCGTTTTCATTTCCTTCAGTGAATAAAGCCAACTTAACCAATCCACTGAGCTCCTGTAGCATTTTCCCACACCTCCGTCTGTGCATTCATTTATCAGCCTACACTGTGGTCTTTGTTTATCTGCAGGCCAGGCTGTTGGTGCCTCGAGTGTACAGGCAGCTCCCGCATCTCTGGACTTCCGGTGCCCGATGCTGCATGAGACCCAGAGCAGGGTGAGCAAATACCTGCCCAATGAATACATAGATGGGTCTGTTTCCCCAGGAGGAGGCAGACAGATTCAGGTGCCTCCCCTGGTTGTGATCCATTGCCTGCCTGATGATTTCACAGCCAGAGTCTTGAAAATACTATCTCCAAAAAGACAATCCAGGTTGGAATCATTAAAAGCATTAAAAAATGAACTTTACCTGCTGAAAGCATAATCCATTAATAATGTACCTTGTACTAGAGAGATAATGGGAGTCTCCCACTGGGGGATTAAGCAGTGACAGGAATTTAGGGTTGATACTCCTTCTCCAAAATTGCTTTATTCCCCGAGGTGCAAACAGCAAGGTTCGCACCAGCCCTCCCAAGGCTGAGGCTGGAAGGAGGAGCTCCAGACTGAGGGAAGGACTTAAGTCAGCAAGAAAGCCCTATCCAGGCCATTCCACTCACCATCTTCCTTAGCACAGTCCTGCAGGGGCTCTGGCCTGTCCCACTTTGCTCTGACTAGGAGTCAGGAATCGTCTGTCTCTGCCCATGGGCAGTGTGGCCAGTTACTGACAGTAGCAAAGGTTGTGCATGGGTGTGGGTGTGGAGTGACTCTAGAATTTGGGGTTGTATCTATTCGAGACATGGCTGCTACTCATGCCTCAGACACAGCTAAGTCCCCAACACTCCCACGGACTGAAGGAGACTCTGTCATTCCTGACTCATGGTGTCACTGAGTCCCCAAGCTGGAAAGACCTTACAGGTCACCTTATGCTTGAGTACCTTTCATGACAGGAGATCTCCTGCCCCCGAGGGAGCCCACTCCATCTTGGTGAGCTGTGACAGTTGGAATGCTCTTCCTTACACTGAGCCCAAAGTGAACTCTTCTATCCATTGGGGACCCCCTCTAATCAGAGCACATCGAGGGTGGCATCGGTGGGCAGTTCACCCCAAGTGCAGACAGTAAGAGGGAACATTGCTTACAGTAAGAAAAAAATACAGCAAAATCTAGTCATAAACAGTAAAAAAAAAAAAAAGTAATAAAACTGACTAAACCGTCTGCATTTTATTATCACCATTCACCATTCACCAGCAATTCCAAACAATGTGATAAAATATGCCTTTTTGCCAAAGTCTTTATTGGTCAAGTTCTAAACAGTTGTTATGTTACTGTTGAATTTTAAAAATAATGATATATATGTAACAAGGTTCCATTTAGCACATTTTTTATTATGTACCCTTTAATAAACATTGTGTTCTGCACGGGCACTAATTTGGAGAAGTCCCAGTTATACAAATGGCCTCCAACACACACAAATTTGGCTACATGAGTTCATTTCAAGAGTAAATTCTTAGAGTTTGAACTCATCCCAGGTTTTTCTTCAAGCACAGTTCCTGTCTTCAAGCCCTGAGCTACCTCATATCCCTGTGTTTAAATGGTAAATTTTTAGAAACAAGCACAGAAATGGTAAAGATGAAAAACAGAGTTACTTCAGTTCTGACATTCTATATGACCACTTGAAGTTTTATTTGCATTTAAAAGTTAAAACAGTGAAACAGAGTGAAAACTGCAAGGTGCAATAATTTTTGCTTGGTGAGTGCAATTTTTACATCATCTGTATTGCATTTGAATAATATCTTTAAAATTGAAATTCATCTTTTTCTTTTCATTGTTAATTGTCTTTGAACTAAGAAATTAATCAGGGAAATAAAATTTTAATGTTATTATTTATTACTGCAACATGCTGTAGATATTTGTTTTCCCTTTCTCATAAGCTACACCAACATAATAAAAAATATTCATCTATTACTCTTCTCCTTTTTTATTCTGTAATATTTGCTGTATATACATTTTTACTGGTATGGTTATATATAAGAATTTATATCGAGCTGAGGCAGTAAGTTAGGTACATGTGACAGCAAAGCCAATCAACAGGAAGGTTCAGCATGGAGAGAGGCACCTCCTTCATTACAGAAGCTGTACTTGTACTAATGCTGCCTCTCAACACATTGGTTTCATGGGCAGCCTCAGCAGACAGAACTGTCCCAGAAGGATATTGACTTGAGCCATAGGGGTCTGGCATGTGATATTTAGAATCCATCGGGTCTGCAAGGGAGGAAGTAGCTAATGCTGAAATGAAAAAGGGGTTCTTCTGTGCTATCCCAGTGAAGGGACAAAAATGTCAAGCCTCAAGGAAAGGACCATGCACAAGTCCTCAACTGCAGACAAGTTCAGTGTCTAAGAGCACTGATGCCGGGGAACAGAACCTGGGGGACAGAGCAGAGGTGACGAGCAGATGAGAAGCAGACCCCCGCCTCCGCAGCAAGTCTGTATGAGTTAAGGGAGGCTTGGGAAAAGGCTGGGCAGCCCTGGAAGAACAGACAGACCCTGCTGGGCTAGGACCAGAACAATAGTTAGGCTTCCACCATGGGGTCACAGGACTAGGCTGAAGGACTCCAGATGCTCCTGCCAGCCTCCTCTGGGAAGGCTCAGGGAGATGCAACAGATGCTACCACTAGCCCTTCAGGCCCTTGGCTTCCTTAAAACCTCATTTCTATACCAAAACAGCTGAAAGCGTTTTCTGAAGGCCACTTGCTAGAGGACAGAGAGTTTTGGACAGCCTGCTAGGTGAATCCTTCTCCTATTTTCCCTGATGTGAGATAGGTAGAGCCTGGAGCTGGTGGATCCATTCCAAGCAGCTGGACAGACTCAGGTCTGAATCAACTGTTCTCTCATCCTAGGCTTGGATTGACCTCCAATCCTACCTTTGTCTTTTGACCCTGAGTCTCCTCATCTTAATCATGAGCATTTGGCCTCAGTGCAAGACCTGGCATGAATTCTTGTTCAAGGCCACTTCATTCAGCCTAGCCATGGATCCAGGCTGTCGAGGCATTTAAGCTCCCGAATATATGGTGTTCATACAGTCAATGGGGCGCTGAGAGTCAGCTGGATTCTCCAGTTTCAGACAATACCAAAATGTGGGCAGATGCTGTCTTTTCAGGGCAGAACTGGATCCCATGGCCAGGAGCAGAGAACTAGGTCTAGCCTCCAGGGAGAGGAACTAGTAGAACCAGGTAGGGTATAGGATCCCTGACAACCAATCTGGAAATCAGAGTTTGTAGGAGTTCCAGCCCTTCAAGAGGCTTAGGGCACTAGCCAAGTCTCCAGATGGAAGCCAGTCCTATACTTTGCTCCAGTAAGATAGGGATGAGGGTGGGGCAGTTCATGGGCAGGCAGTCAACTTGGTAATCTGTGGATAACTAGCCCCCACCGCCACCTCCAGACCCAAGGCCTAGGGCCATGAGACTAGATTAGACTCACGTTAGTGGAGACTGGGCATTTAACATGCAGATCTGGGCAGGGTCAGGGGTGAGCACTCCTGGGGATTCTGGCAGAGCAAGGAGAGGAAGGGACTGAGAGGTACATGAACACGCCCAAGCACCACTCAGTTCAGGACATAGGCATCCCCTCTACGGAGTCTGGTGTAATAGATCAGCCAAACTTGAACTTCCCAGCCTTGACATTGCATCTTGCTGGCAACATCTCTGCCATTTCCTTTAGATTAAATGTGGAGAAATGAGAGCATGATGATAAACACTGATGAACTGTAGCTCTAGCAAGGAGATAAGTTTCTCTTTCCTATCTCACTCTTTCTCCCTCCCTTCCTCGCTCTTCTCTCTCTCTCTCTCTCTCTCTTTGAAGAAGCACCGCTCTTTGTCCTAACCTGTGGAAAGGTGGGTTAATTGGCTTATAGAACTGCTGAATATGGAACAGAGCTCTAATGGAGATTTAATCAAAGGAGACAGTTGTGTCGAGTGAGGTGTAAAAGCCATTGAAGATGAATGGAGACAGATACAATTTTCCCCCCAGAGTTATTCAGAACAATTTTAATAAAGTGCAAGTTTAACTATGGAATAGATTGTGTGACCAAGTGTCATTTTGCTGTAGGGCACAGCAGGGCAGGTGAGAGAAGGAGAACTTAAAAAGTCATTTAGAGAAGGTAGACCTTCCCTCTGCCTCAGAAAACAGGTGTTGGGCCAAAGTTCAATGCTCCTATCCTAGTCTACTTGTCGTCTAATGGCCCATCTATGGGACTCATTCAATGATGTTTTCTACATCCTCTGTAGTTCGTGACCTGTGATCTTGTGGTTAGAGCAGAAAGTCTAAGTCATGGCTATGTTTTGAGACCCATAGACCCAACCATTTACTGGACACCTCCACTTGGGTCTCTGCATCCTCCTCTCCATCCTTCAGTTCCCAGCTTAGCTGTCACTGTTTGGCAAGGCTTCTCTGGGTCCCTGAGATGTTCCTTCTTGCATTTCTCTAATGACATCTACACCATGCCATCCCCTACTTGTCTTTTTCTTGTATTTCTGTCCACCATCCCCACTAGACTGGGAGCTTCCTGAAGTAAGTGTATGTATACCTGAAATCCATGACCGGGATTATCTTAGACAAGCTATTGTGTAAATTCCTTCTTTACTCAGCAGTATGGTGTGGGCATCTTTCCATATCAATGCATGTTGCTCTATAACAAGCTGCTTAGTGGCTGCAATGTATTCCTTTGTACGGATGTCACATAAAATGTTTAACAAATCTCATATCTTTTTCTGCTAGTAACATCATTGCAAGGAGCATTCTCTCACATATATGTTTTTGAAAATTTGCCCAATTAACTCCCTGATAAATTCGTAGAAGGAAAATTGTTGAGGTCAAAGTTTTGATAAATATTTTTAAGCTGCCCTTGAAAGTAAAGAGTTATGCTAAAGTTCCCTCCCACAAATGCTGTCCGAGAGTATCTGTTTCCCTTCATCCTTTCTAAGCATTGTCAATCATGTTCGTTTTTGCCAATCTGATGAGTAAAACTTGATGTCTCGTTCTTGTCAAATTTGACAATTTAATAGTCCAAGAAAGGCCCCATCTAAGGAGATGAGATCACTATACAGCTTGACAGGGCCATGAGGAATTCCAAAAGCCCGTGGGGAGGAGAGGAAATCTTGCTGAGACTTTTCTTGGAGAAACCACCCAGGACAAGACAGTTGGCTCCCTTAAAGAAGAGGCTAGCAGCCCAAACCATTAAATCCAGGAGATATAGTCAGATGCAGTCTGGCTCATGTAATATCATACCCAAGGGGTCTGGATGGGTTTTTTAGATGGCAACATTTTCTGACATCTGACTAGAATCAAAGTCTTAGATCTGAAACGGCCATCTGAGTAAGTATGAAGGCTAGCAGAAGTAATATACAGGTCAGAGAGATGGAAGATAGAGAGTATGTAAGATACAGACATAGGGGATTGAACAACCAGCCCCAAGGTAAAATCAGGAATCAGGGAAGTGGACAGAGGACAGTTAGACTCAAGGGGCAGGCTAGTGAAGCCGCAGTCTAATGTTCCCCCAGGCACCCAGGGAGCTAAATAACCCTGTGCACTGGGTACACCAGCTGTAAGGGCAGCTGACGATTTGAAGTCCTACTGACTAGTGGACAAAGGTTTCCTGATGGCTTTCCAGGCTGAGTCCTCATTGACTCAAGGACTAAGCAGGTGGTGGAGGAGAAGCAGGTCTGGACTGTACTCTTGACAACTGGATTTACCAAGCAAGGAGCAAAAAGATAAACTTCCCCAGAAAATATGCAGGTGATTCCTCCCAATCAAGTCCTCCTCCAGTCTGGAGGTGGGAAGTGAGGGTGGGCACAGCAGTGCTCTTTTCACAGATCAAAGATGGGGAGTCCAGGTTCTGAAAGGAACGAATTGGACCTAATGCTATTCCCACATGGATTGGCATGAAGTCCAGGCCCTGTTCCCCACGTTATCAATGACCAGAGAAAACCTTGGTGAAATCCATGAGGGTACCTGACTTGGAGTGGACCTATGTTTGGCCTGCAGGAGCCAAGTCAGCCCAGTGGCTCTGGCCAAGCAGGTGATGCTTGGTGCTGGATCCAGGTGATCCCAAAACCATGTCCATGAATCAAATCAAACGAAGTCCAAGCATTTCTTTTTTTTTTTTTTTTTTTTTTGCAGTACGCAGGCCTCTCACTACTGTGGCCTCTCCCACTGCAGAGCACAGGCTCCGGACGCGCAGGCTCAGTGGCCATGGCTCACAGGCCCAGCCGCTCCACGGCATGTGGGATCTTCCCGGACCGAGGCACGAACCTGTGTCCCCTGAATCGGCAGGCGGACTCCCAACCACTGCACCCCCAGGGAAGCCCCAGGCATTTCTTATATCTAAGAAGTGAATGTGAGGGTTGGGAATTGAAATCAAAAGGTCAGGAGCTGAGCAGACAAAGATGCAGAGCAAGAAGAAAGAAACAATTGGTGAGTTGTCCCCAGTGGATTAAGAACATTCGCTTTCAACAAGACCGGGATGAGCACCTGTAAAAGGTCCCACGGGGCGTGGGAGTGTGGACTGACCTAAATTAAAGGCCGAGACTCAGGCAGAAGTTTGCTGTCCTGCTTATCATCAGTTACCGGGGCTGCACATTGATGGTCAGCTCTTGGTATTACAGGAGAAGGTCCTGAATGACTTCATTGGCTGGAGTATCTCCTGCAGTGTTACCGGCTCTCCCCCTTTTGTTGCAGATGTCAAAGCCACCAAGGGTCCACTGGGATGACAATGTTCTCACCTGTCCTGGGAAAGGGCAGTGAGATACTTCCCAGAGAAGTTTTCATCTTACTACCTTGGTGTGCGGAACTGGATCGAATAACCACAGTATTGCCGACACTGGAGTCTCAAAGACCTGCCTTCCAAAAGGCAGCTGGTCTAGCTGGAGAGAAAGGCCTGGGGCTTCTGAAGGGAAAAGAAACGGAGAGATACCCTCCACTCCAGGAAATCCACCTCACCTGCTTCACATCCACAGTCACATAGCTTTTAACCCCACCACTACCCTGTCTAATCACTGGCTACCAACTAAGCTGAAAGACAGAATAGCAAAACGGTTAAGAGAATGGATTTTTCAGTTGAGCTGCCTGGGTTCAAATCCTGGCTCTGCCACATATGTGGCTATGGGTAATCCACCTGTCTAGCTTCCTTCCCTGTGCTTCTTTTTGCTTAAATTCTGTCGCCTTTTATTTATTTTTATTTATTTATTTTTTTCGGTACGTGGGCCTATCACTGTTGTGGGCTCTCCCGTTGCAGAGCACAGGTTCCGGATGCGCAGGCTCAGCGGCCATGGCTCACGGGCCCAGCCGCTCCGCAACATGTGGGATCCTCCTGGACTGGGGCACGAACCCGTGTCCCCTGCATCGGCAGGTGGACTCTCAACCACTGCGCCACCAGGGAAGCCCCTGTCATCTTTTAGACAGTACCTCACATGCAGTAAATGTCACACAACAGTTAGCATTAGCATTACTATAGTTCCCTAACATCACCCAGTCAAGGACTATGACCCAGATTGGGTAACTAGGAAAAAGCAGAAGACATCTAGGTATATCTCAGTTATCTATTTTGAAGAAAAATAATTTATTCACTTTTGTGTACTAATGATGGTAATAGCTGTGATCTGCTGAGTGCCTACCATGTACCAAGTGTTGTATAACCCCATTTAATCCCCATAACAACCATGTGAAATCCATGTTATTATCCTCACTTGACAGATGCAGAAGCTGAGGCTCAGAGAGGTTAACCAACTGGCCTGAGGTCACATAGCCGTAAGCAGAGGAATTCAGGTTTCAACCCATGTCTGGCTGGTGTTTGCAAAGCTAAGGAAAAGAAACCTCTCTCTCTCCCTCCCTCCATCTCTCCCTCCCTCTCTCTCTCTCTCTCTGTCTCTCTCTCTCTGTCTTTTTGTCTCTCTACCTCTGTCTCTCTCCTTCTCTCTCACTTATCTGCTCCTCTTCGGGAGGGAGGGCTGAATCAGCTCTCCACACTCTAAAAAAGCTATGCTCAGCTAGAATTTGTGATAAACGTGTTTTAAATCAGAGCTAAAATTTGGCAGCACGAATGTTCTAGAACTCCTCATCTCATTGTGACACTGAACTTGCACATACTCTTGTTCTTTCAGGTAATAGTTCAATATAATATGAGAAGAGTCCAAGCAACAGGCTAACTCTAGTTTGGGATTGTTTAAACATGGTAGTAGCTGCTATTCTTTGCTCATAATTGTCTGTTTCCTCCCTGTCCTTGTCGTGCTTCCCTGTAGGCAGCCCTACCTCCTCTTTGACTTTAGGCTAAGCCACACGACTTGCTTTGCCCACTAATGTGCCAGCAGATCTGACTTACCGCACATCTGAGTAGAGCCTTTCTGTGGGCTAGCTGGTTTACCTCTTTCTCCCTTGAGCTTCTGCCCTGGGCCATGAGAGCAGCATGCTACAGATGGGGGGCTGCCCCTTCAGCCAGGATCCCAGAATAAGAGGACCAGGCAGCTGAGTCAAGCCCAGCAGAGCCCAGAAGAATCCAGCATAGCTACCGGCGACCAACAGCCCTCATATAATGTGAGCAGGAAATAAATGTTTGCTCGTATAAGCCATTGAGATTTGGCAAGAGAGAGTGAAGTTTGTTGCCATAGCAAGAACTGGCTAATTCAGACATGGTCCCCGGGACAGGGGGATAGACTGGGCAAGCTCCACTCTGATGGAATAGGCAAAGGAGAGGAGATTCCAAGCTCCCTGCTTTACTAAATACTAATCCATTTGGTTGTAAAGATGGGCTTTATACCAGCCAGCTGCATTTTTGCACATAACTGCTGATTTAAATATGTTCTCTAGGGCTTCCCTGGTGGTGCAGTGGTTGAGAGTCCGCCTGCCAATGCAGGGGACATGGGTTCGTGCCCCGGTCCGGGAAGATCCCACATGCCGCGGAGCAGCTGGGCCGTGAGCCATGGCCGCTGAGCCTGCGCGTCCGGAGCCTGTGCTCCGCAATGGGAGAGGCCACAGCAGTGAGAGGCCCACGTACCACAAATAAATAAATAAATAAGTTCTCTAAATTAAGATCAAAATAATGAAGCCACAGAGGACTCAGGGGCATGAGGGAAGAAATGGAAAGTGGCCAAGGTCCTCTGAATTTCCCATGAGAAAAGACAGTGGTGGCTCCAGGGGATGCGGAGAACAAGCCATGGAGAAGAGTCCACAGAAAGGGCTTTCCTGCGGGGAGGTTGGAGGGAGGAGCCAGGAAAGCCCACACAGACCTGTAGATGGGCTTCCATGCTGTCCTGGAGGCCCGTAGGGTGAATGGGACTCTCCGTGTGGCAGGTAAGGAGTGAAGCTCCCAGATACCCAGGAAGAGTGGCCACAAGCATAGACCCCCTAAATTCTGGCCAGGACATCTTTCACCAGGACAAAATGCCCGGCAAATAAAGTTTTTGATCACAACTGGATACTTAGCTGGGGGCTCGTCCAAGTCAGGTTTATGGAGATCCCTGTGCACAGTTGGATGCTGGGAGTAACTTTTCTTTGCTGTATTGTGCCCGAAGGTGTTCAGCAGACTCTTTGGAAAGGGGGGTTTCTGGGAATTAGTGAAGGTGACCACTGCCCAATCTCACTCTCAAGCCTGCCCTTGAGCTCTTGATAACACTTTGCGTTTCTGCTCCTGGCCTTTCCAGGGACAGCTGGCTCAGGCCTTTGGGGAGTTCAGGGGGGTTCTGGGGTCTGTGTGAGGAAGAGAGGAAGGAAATCCTGGGGCCACTCCATCAGGTCTCTCTTGTTGGTCCTAGGCCAGCTGAGAGCCAGGAAAAGGCTGAAACAAGGCCGAGGCGTTCCCATGGCAACAGCAGGCAGCTTTGCTCTTTAGGCATCTAGTTGGTGGAGGAGGAGGTGGGGAAGGGGTGGGGGAAATGAAAGAGGTGATGAAGGAGAAGGAAGCGGATAGGGAGAGATCAGGAAGGGAGATGGAAGGGAGAGAGAATACAAGAGGAAAGGGAAAGGGCAAGTCAGAGGAAGGGAAGAAGTCAGAGGCGGTGAAGAAGTGTAGGGGAGGAGGAAAAAGAATGGGGGAGGAATAAGGAGAGGTATCTGGAGAGGAAGAGAAGGAAGGAACAAGAAGAAGAGGAGGTAGAATGCATGAAAGAAAGACCAAGAACTGCTTGTACAGTATTTCCTCCTTCGTTCCCTGGAGGCGAGGCTGCCTGCAACCTTGGACACCATGAACCCCTCCCTCACATGCACCCTGCTCGTCCCATAGGAAATGGTGTCAAAGGACAGAACACAGCCCCAAAGACTTGGACTTGAGCCGAGCTTTACCCCCCAGGAGTTTTGAGATGGGACAGTGAGAAGTTTCAAGAACAAGTTTCAGAGTCTGATAGACCCTGCCTCTGGCCACATGAGTTAGGGTAAATTACTTAACTTCTCTAAACTTCAGTCTTCACATCTTTAAAAAAAATGGAGATAAATATACCTCATGAAATTGTGAAAATTAAATAAGAGCCTTGGTACGGTGCCTGGCACATGGTAGACATTTAATAAATAAGTTTTAATATTTTTATGTGTTTCTTGGTCATCATTTAACCTCTCTGTACTTCCATTTCCTCATCCATAAAATAGAGATAATGCCTACCTCAGAGGGCTTTTCAAATGAGTTATTGTAAATGCTCAATAAATGCTAGCTCTTAAAATTATCTTCTTAATAACAAGAGTAAGCATTATGTAATGCCTGGTCCTTTTTTCAAAGCACCTTCTCCATTGTCACTTCATTTAACACTTGAAACGACTGTGTGCAGTAGACAGAGCAGTATTATGTCCCTTATTGCACCTGTGGTTTCACTGTAAACACTGTGCCAAGTGCCTTACCTCCATCGCCTCATCAAATTCTAAAAACAGCACTTCAACAGAAGTATCATCCTCATCTTACAGTTGAGAAAACCAGGGCACCAAATGGTAAAGGAATTTGCCCGCCACTTGCTAGTTGCTGTTAGAACTTAGACTTAAATGCAGAATGGATGGCAGGTGGAGGTAACACAACTAATTTGAAAAATCTTAGTTAACTCAGTATTTTTACCCCAAACCAAATTCTGATCTGTGCTGTGACTCTGCAAAACAGAGTGGAGGCAATAAGTCTTCGATCTGAGACTTAGGGCGTCTCATCCACATGAGAAAACTCCTAGGACATACCCAGCAGAACCCGGTCACTGGGAGGCTCCTTCGGGACCACCGACAGCTTGGTCCAGAGCCAGGAATGGAGCGAGACTCCCTAAAAACTCAGGCACAGAAGTCGCCAGTCAAGGCCAGACAAGAGGTCTACTGGTCCTCATAGGGCTCCACCCAGGGCCACAGAAGGAGGAAGCAAGGCTAAAGGAAAAATTTAGCTTTCTTCTCCCCTTGTTTTATTTTTCTTAAGAGGGAGCCATATTAAGGATATTTCACTTCCATTCTGATAAAATTTAATATATCTTTGTGTTTGTTTTAAGGAATTGTGTGTGTGTTTGTCTATGTGTGTGTGATTAGAGAGAGAAGAAGGCGGGGGAGGAAAGGAAAGGAAAGAAGAGGATGAACGGAAGTAGAGAGACGAATAAAGTACAGAAAGAGACAGAAAGACATGTCAAAAGACATGAGAGGAGAGAAAAACAATGCCAGAGAAAGAGAGAAAGAGAAGGAGAAAAAAGGGTGACAGGCAGATAACAGACTGTGAGCAAAAAAGCACCCAAAAGAGATAAGCAGGGACCAGAGACACACATAGGTAAAAAAGTGACACCAAAGGAAAGACAGCAAAAGCCAGAGAAAAAAACCTGCCTTTCCTTCTTGTCAAAAGAGGAGCACATGTGCTCCATGAATGAAGACATACATGTAGTTATGAAGATACACTGGTGTTTGCAAAGCTAAGGAAAAGAAACCTCTCTCTCTCCCTCCCTCCATCCCTCCCTCTCTCTCTCTCTCTCTCTGTCTCTCTCTCTCTGTCTTTTTGTCTCTCTACCTCTGTCTCTCTCCTTCTCTCTCACTTATCTGCTCCTCTTTGGGAGGGAGGGCTGAATCAGCTCTCCACACTCTAAAAAGGCTATGCTCAGCTAGAATTTGTGATAAACGTGTTTTAAATCAGAGCTAAAATTTGGCAGCACGAATGTTCTAGAACTCCTCACCTCATTGTGAAAATAAAGGAACCTTAATTTCATATTCTGGGAATTAGGATCATTCCATCTCATCTCTCAAAGAAATAGGGTTTTTATTGTCACAAATCATCCCTATTGCCACTAACCCTTTAAAATATTGGTGTATTTTTACTGTGATAGTCCTGCTTCTGGTCGGGCCTCAGTTGGGGTGGATGCAGTGTTTGTTCAATAGGCATTAATTATATACCTACTAGGTGCAGAACTGATGCCACGGGTAAATAGTAGGTCTTGCCTTGGCTACAAGCTATGTAATTGTATCACAGGCAAGAGTTGGATCAATACCCCGATGCTTCCAGATAATTCACACTAAGGTGACTTTGCTTGTGTTCCCCAGCTGTCCCCAAGGTCAGCATGAGAGGTGAGCTTCCCCAGAGGAGGGTGGAGCTTGGACTCAGGGGAGCTTTATATCTGTCCATCTGTCTTGATGACTTTGGTCAACAGTAAAACAGGCATACTCTGAAGCCCTGGCATAAGCTCTGAAATTGTGTCTAGTTCTTCCAGGGCCAATGAAACCATGGGAGATGGGGAGGGGGGTAGAATTTGTAGAAGTAACTTTACACTGCATTGGCACTGCACAGAGAGCTTTCCCTTAGTAGTGGTCACTGAAGTTGTCCCACCCACCCTGGAGGTCACCTGCAGACAGTTCCTTTACACACAGCTTCTGGCTTCCTATACTTTTCTGCCTAAGGATGTTCTCTGGAGACTGGAGAGTGAGTGCTTGGGAGGTGAAGTTCCAGGAGTGACCCTCAAACAATGAGGCATAGGAGTTGGTGAATAAATAACCCAGGTTCATCTGCCCTTGGTTGGAAAATTCCAAGGTATGTTCTACTGAGCTAACATTACCCACAGTGGTAACCCACTCATAAACTCACCCTTCACTGGTTTTACTCCCTCCATTGTTTCACTCTCTCACTCCTTCACCATCCTAGTTGGGATCAATGATCAAATAAATTTCTTGTGTCTAAGTCCTTGTTTGGGGGAGGTCCAAACTAAGACACACTTGCATTGGCTGATTTAGCCCTCACAACAACCCTGTAGAAGTAAGCATCATTACTCCCAATATTAGAATCCATTCCTCAAATACCTACTCTTTGCCAAGAACTGTACTAGGCACTGGGAATACATGGTCCCTGCCCTCATGGAACTTGTATTCTAGACTGAGAGACAATGCTAAACAAATGACCACATAAATAAATATAAAGTTATTTTTGTGGCAAGTGCTACAAGTGAGAAGTACCTGAGCTCTAAGAATATAAAATAGGCAGATTTGACCTAGTCAAGGAGGTCAAGGAAGTCTTCCCTGGGGAAGTGACATTTCAGTTGAGATTAGGTGGAGGAGTAGACTCTAACCATGGAAGATGGAAAGGAAAAATATTTAGAGCAATAAGAACAATTTGAATGAATGATGAAACTGAGGCAAACAGAGGTTGAGGTCACACACATATGAGGTGGTTGGCAGAGGGTTTGATTTCAGACCTATCTGACTCCAGTGTTATAGTCAACAGTGGGAATGGAGATGGGTATGCAGGAGTGGGAGGTGACTTTTTACTCTCATTACTCATTTTATGAAAGGATTAACTATAAGCTTCCTTTAAATAGAAAACTCCTATAGGGCATTTAATAATTAACTCAATAACAAAAGAAGGAATTATAAATTTATGTAAATGTATCCGTTGGGTATAAAGGGGGAGTGTCTGAAAGTGTACAAAGTGGATGTTCTGAAATCAATGAGAGATTAGGCATCTTCCAAGCCTAATCCACAGCATGTATCACCAAGGTAGCAACAGCCTTTTCAGGAACACCTGGGAGAGGAGTAGGGTTTTCCTGAGTGACTGATAGATGGGAAGGGAGTGATCTCTAAGTGTTCAGAGTCATAGGCCTCCCTTCCATCTCAAAGCAGAAACCCAAAGAGTGTACTACCAAGGAAAAATGGCACTCTGGAATGGGGGAGGTCATTTTTATTTCTGGTTAGTATGTAAATGTATGTAAAAGATCTAGAACTCCATGGTAACAACAAGGAAAAAAAATGAACAAAAAATAGACTATGAAACTATCAAAGAGAAGTAGTTGCAAAAAGCCTTGATGAACTGAATTCCAAGGGAGGAATGAGTCCTTTATATGTGAGCAGAAAGTGATGGTGGTTTCCATACCTGAAGGCATGGACCTTGTCTTAATGTAAGTGGATGGAGAATCAAGTCTTCCAGAGACAAAATTTTCAGGGATGAATAAAAATCAACCAAGTGTGATAACGTAGAAAATACTGGAATCTGGGAAGAGCCCCAAACATAAAAATAAATTACTTGGTCCCACTTGGGAATTTTGCTGAGTAGCCAGCCAAAGAAACACAGCTGGAAAGTAGAAGCCTTTGTAGCCTTGTGGTCCTTAAACTTTGGGGACCTGATGGAGTTTAATCCAAAAGTGATCCAAATTTACTTGAATTTGCAGCTCAACTCCTCTCCAGTGAAATTCTTTTTTTTTTAATTTAACATCTTTATTGGAGTATAATTGCTGTACAATGGTGTGTTAGTTTCTGCTTTATAACAAAGTGAATCAGTTATACATCTACGTATGTTCCCATATCTCTTCCCTCTTGCATCTCCCTCACTCCCGCCCTCCCTATCCCACACCTCTAGGTGGTCACAAAGCACCGAGCTGATGATCTCCCTGTGCTATGCGGCTGCTTCCCACTAGCTATCTATTTTACGTTTGGTAGTGTATATATGTCCATGCCACTCTCTCACTTTGTCACAGCTTACCCTTCCCCCTCCCCTTATCCTCAAGTCCATTCTCTAGTAGGTCTGTGTTTTTATTCCCGTCTTACCCCTAGGTTCTTCATGACATTTTTTTTCTTAGATTCCATATATATGTGTTAGCATACGCTATTTGTTTTTCTCTTTCTGACTTACTTCACTCTGTATGACAGACTCTAGGTCTATCTTCCTCACTAAAAATAACTCAATTTCATTTCTTTTTATGGCTGAGTAACATTCCATTGTTTATATGTGCCACATCTTCTTTATCCATTCATCTGTTGATGGACACTTAGGTTGCTTCCATGTCCTGGCTATTGTAAATAGAGTTGCAATGAACATTTTGGTACATGACTCTTTTTGAATTATGGTTTTCTCAGGGTATATGCCCAGTAGTGGGATTGCTGGGTCATATGGTAGTTCTATTTGTAGTTTTTTAAGGAACCTCCATACTGTTCTCCATAGTGGCTATACCAATTCACATTCCCACCAGCAGTGCAAGAGTGTTCCCTTTTCTCCACACCCTCTCCAGCATTTATTGTTTCTAGATTTTTTGATGATGGCCATTCTGACTGGTGTGAGATGATATCTCATTGTAGTTTTGATTTCTCTAATGATTAGTGATGTTGAGCATTCTTTCATGTGTTTGTTGGCAATCTGTATATCTTCTTTGGAGAAATGTCTATTTAGGTCTTCTGTCCATTTTTGGATTGGGTTGTTTGTTTTTTTGTTATTGAGCTGCATGAGCTGCTTGTAAATTTTGGAGATTAATCCTTTGTCAGTTGCTTCATTTGCAAATATTTTCTCCCATTCTGAGGGTTGTCTTTTGGTCTTGTTTATGGTTTCCTTTGCTGTGCAAAAGCTTTGAAGTTTTATTAGGTCCCATTTGTTTATTTTTGTTTTTATTTCCATTTCTCTAGGAGGTGGGTCAAAAAGGATCTTGTTGTGATTTATGTCATAGAGTGTTCTGCCTATATTTTCCTCTAAGAGTTTTGTAGTGTCTGGCCTTACATGTAGGTCTTTAATCCATTTTGAGCTTATTTTTGTATATGGTGTTAGGGAGTGTTCTAAGGAGAAAAACCATATGATGCAGAGAAAGCTTTCGACAAAATTCAACACCCATTTATGATAAAAACCCTGCAGAAAGTAGGCATAGAGGGAACTTTCCTCAACATAATAAAGGCCATATATGACAAGCTCACAGCCAACATCATCCTCAATGGTGAAAAACTGAAAGCATTTCCACTAAGATCAGGAACAAGACAAGGTGGCCCACTCTCACCACTCTTATTCAACATAGTTTTGGAAGTTTTAGCCACAGCAATCAGAGTAGAAAAAGAAATAAAAGGAATCCAAATCAGAAAAGAAGAAGTAAAGCTGTCACTGTTTGCAGATGACATGATACTATACATAGAGAATCCTAAAAATGCTGCCAGAAAACTACTAGAGCTAATCAATGAATTTGGTAAAGTAGCAGTATACAAAATTAATGCACAGAAATCTCTGGCATTCCTATATACTAATGATGAAAAATCTGAAAGTGAAATTAAGAAAACACTCTCATTTACCATTGCAAAAAAAAGAATAAAATATCTAGGAATAAACGTACCTAAGGAGACAAAAGACCTGTATGCAGAAAATTATAAGACACTGATGAAAGAAATTAAAGATGATACAAATAGATGGAGAGATATATCATGTTCTTGGATTGGAAGAATCAACATTGTGAAAATGACTCTGCTACCCAAAGCAATCTATAGATTCAATGCAATCCCTATCAAACTATCACTGGCATTTTTCACAGAACTAGAACAAAAATTTCACAATTTGTATGGAAACACAAAAGACCCCGAATAGCCAAAGCAATCTTGAGAATGAAAAACGGAGCTGGAGGAATCAGGTTCCCTGACTTCAGATTATACTACAAAGCTACAGTAATCAAGACAGTATGGTACTGGCACAAAAACAGAAAGATAGATCAATGGAACAGGATAGAAAGCCCAGAGATAAACCCACGCACATATGGTCACCTTATCTTTGATAAAGGAGGCAAGAATATACAGTGGAGAAAAGACAGCCTCTTCAATAAGTGGTGCTGGGAAAACTGGACAGGTACATGTAAAAGTATGAGGTTAGAACCCTCCCTATCTCCAGTGAAATTCTGAAATATCAAATAGATTTGCCCCTTGGGAGGTCAAGGAGCCAGATGAAAGGCAAAAATATATATCCATGGTCCCATTTGAAACAAGAAGTGGAGTCAATCTAATTAAAGTTGCATCCCAGCCCTAGCTCAATTCCATTCTTAGTGAAATATGAATTTTACCTGACAGAGAAAAAAACTTGTGCACTCTGCAATAAATACATACATACTTGCATATATATGTACATATATATACAAAAATTATACTTCAGTATCCCTGTTTTTCTGTGCAATATCTGGCACATAATTTTAAAAATGACAAGAGGTGAAAAAAAGCAGGAAAATGTGATAAATATTCAAGAGAAAAACAGTGAACTGGAGCAGACTCACAGAAGACCAATATATTGAAATTAACAATCAAGGATTTTAAATAACTTTTATAAATATATTAGGGAATTTTCAGGGAAAGAAATGAATAGAATTCATGAAGAGAAATAGAAAATCAGAAAGAAATTGAAATAATCCAGTAGAAAGTATATTTATTTGAAATTAAAAGTTAATATTATGGGTTTAACAACAGATTGGGTCCAAAAGAATAAACAGTAAACTTAAAATCAAGCTATTAGAAAAAATACAACAAACTAGTGAACACAACAAAAGAGAAGCAGACTCACAGACATAGAGAACAAAATAATGGTTACCAGTGGGGAGAGGGAAGGGAGGAGGGGCAATATAGAGGTAGTTGATTAAGAGGTACAAACTGTTATGTGTAAAATAAGCTACAAGGATATATTGTACAACATGGAGAATATAGCCAATATTTTATAATAACTATAAAGAGAGTATAACCTTTAAAAATTGTGACTCACTCTACTGTACATCTGTAACATATAATATTGTATGTCAACTATACTTCAATTTTTTAAAAAAAATTTTAGAGATTTAAAATCAATCAGTAGAAATTACCCAACTGGAAACGCAGAGAGAAAAAGGATGAGCAGAACATCAGTCATCCATGGCCTAATATAAAATAATCCAACATGCATGTATGTGGAGTCCTAGAAGGAGAGGAGAGAGAGAAGAGATATAAATATGTAATGACTAAATTTTTTTTCAAATTTGATTTAAAGAAATCAACCTGATGATCCAAAAAGCTCAACAAACTCCAAATAGAATGAATATTTTTAAAAATACATATACATACCTAATTACATCATAGTGAAAACCAAAAAGAAAATTTTTAAAGCAGCCAGAGAAAAGACCCATACATACACACACACTCATGCATGCACCCACAGGACTTCCACTTAGCCAGACTTAAATATTTAAAATGGCCTATCTGTGCCAGCTTCCCCAGTTCACCAGGCCTTTGAATATATTGCCCACTGTATTTACCATACCCTATCAAAACCTTGTAAGTGTGACACACTTCTAAACTTCCTGCGAAACTCAGCCAAAGGGTCATACTATAACAGACGTGTGTCTTTATTTGGGCTGACTAGATCTTTGAACATTTTCCTTATCTTTGGAGAGCTCTTCATCTTCCAAATTCCCTAATAGAAGCCATAATTTTGCAACCTTCCTTGCAGCTAGGACACAGGGATATGACCTTGGCTTCACCAATCAGACACATCTGCACTGAGCATTGAGTAAGAAACTTGTGACTTGTTGAATAGAGTACTATATGGAATCTAGGGGCAACAGTAACATCGAGTTTCCAAAGATGTCAATAGCAGGGAGTCTAATGGTAATGTCTAATGCCCTGCATCAGTAGAGTTAGTCTTGGGCTGCCATGTCCACACCCAGTTAGGCAGCCATGATATGTCTACTGAACTAGTTCTGCAGTATGATTTTGGGTGTTGCTCCTGAATGCACAGTCTCTAGGCCCCCCTGGAAGTTCTCCAAGCTTTCTAATATCCCCTCTTGGATTTCTTCTATGCTTAACTAGCCAGGATTAGTTTTTGTCATTTGCAACTAAAAGCTCTGACTTACACACCTGCCCTGCCCTGAAATCTCCAGAACTTCTTCTTCCTGTTATCTCCCATCAACCACACCAACTATACACATATAAGCAGAAAAGTCACTCCCAGTTCTCAGCTTATAACAACACCCTGTGCTACCACTAACTCTGTACCACTTCCCGTGACTTCATCCAGTCTTAACTAGCTGGCCCTGATGCATTAGGAAAGGTTTTTCTCAGCCTGTACCAAAGAAAGGAAACCAGAGGCTCTAAGTAGTTAAGAGGTTTGTCCAAGGTCATCCTGCTAAGATCTGACAACGCTGGAACAAGTAAAAACAATGGTTAAAATTGAGGGATGCCTACCACGTCAGGCACTGTGATCAGTGTTTCACACAATTCATTTGATTCTTACCACCACCCTGTGAAATAGGTTCTGTATTATTTCTCTTTTTAGCTGATGTTGATAATAATAACTCCAGAGAAGTTAAGTCATTTTCAAGGGCACACAACCAGGAGTACTGGAGCCAGGATCCAAACCCAGGGAATCTAACTCCAAGCTCATGTTCTTAACCATTATCTCTGTGTGCTTCAGGTTCTCTGACTTTGCACCACGCTATTGCCCCTGTCATTTTTGAACTAAGACAAAAGTACCTGCTTACTTCTACAATGCTTAACTTCACTCTGTGCATAGTGGACCATTCCATGCCTTTTGCTAAAAGCCTATTAGGACCAGGCTTTTTTAGTTTTCTGATTGGCAGGAGATATTTGGCCCCAATCATAATCCCTTAGTAGCCAAAGACCTCCACTTTCAAAGAGAACAGAACTAGGATTCAGAATGGAGCCCACAGCTACCAGACAAGTTCCTTGCTTCATGGAACTGGACTCTGTAACACATGGTATTTATTCATTATTTGATTTCCTTAATTTATTCATTTATTCATTAAATATTCACAAAGAACCCATTGTGTGCCAGGCATGGTGTGGAGTTTCTAGGGCTGTGTAATCTATTAGACACTATCAGAGCAGTTTCCAGGACCCATGAGCTTTTCAAGTGTTCATGGAAATATTTGAGACCTGAAAATAATTAATATCATCTCCATAATACAAAGACTGCAAAATTAAATCAACAAACATGTACTTGAAAGTCTACAAAGTATAACCTCACATCAACCTGTCAACTGCCTTTCAACACAACTCCTACATGGTTATAAAAATTAATTTTAATGTGGCAGTGGCATTATAATATATTTGATTTTAAATAAGGCAGGCCTCTAAAACTAACAGTATCTTGAGCCTATGAAGGTCATGAAACAACCTAGAGATGCTAGGAAACAAAGCTGCGTAAGACTTAATCTCTGGCTTCAAGGGAGCCTAATCTAATGTTTTGTTTGTTTACTTGTCTATTTTTATGTTCTAATCATGAGTTCCCTGAAGGCAAGGATTTTGTCCTCTGTTTTCTTGTTAAACTTTATATTCCCTGAACCTAGAGCAGGGCTGCATTTAGAATAGTGTCTAACATGTTGACTAGACAAACACAATCAGGTTAGTGCTGTGATGTATACTCTAAATTTTGAGCAACCCACAAAGACATAGAAGTCATCTTCTTGCATCCTCTTGCAAGTGCACATACACACACACACACACACACACACACACACACACACACACACACACACATTCCCTGTCCACTAACCTCCATGGATGGAAGGAAAGGAGAAAATCAACATTAGTGAGTAGCTACAAAGTACAGCTATCCAGCCACTGTGCTGGGTACTTTCTATACATCAAATATACAGCATGTAAATATTCCTCATGCAGTGGACATGGCATATAATTAGGGATTTTCAAATATTTTTTCTTGAACTGTCTATGCTTTCCCAACTTCTGTTTGTGATCCCTTTTACATATCCTCTTGCATGCCAAGTGCAAGACAATTTCAGGCAGATTATAAGACAAGCGGGAAGTAGTCATCAGAAAAGGGGTTAAGTTTCTTGAAATTCATCTCACTGCTCACTTAAATGAAATGCTTATCTCTTCCACACTTATCATCAGTTCATTCAGATTCCTGGACCAATCTTGTCACTTCAGGAGGCTTAAATGGCTTTCATTTATGCAAGCTCAAGCCTGCCACTTCTGAACTGGCTGTCCACCACCAGGCACCCTTAGCCTTCCTCATTCTCAAGGAGCCAAAATATTTCCATGGTCCAGAGAAATCACACTGTGGAGAGCTGCATTACTCTCATGTCAGCATTCCACAGGATGAAAGTGATTATTTCAGAGGGATGGATTTAAAGCTGCCCAATGTCCAGGAGAAGATAAAGAGGTGTGTGAAGGTCTAGGGGACATGGGAAAATGGTCTATAAGGCCTGAGTCCATCTGCACCATTCCAGATTTGACCCACACAGCACCACAGGATCAAGTAATGTGGTTTTAAGAAAGAGTTGCTTAGCATTACATAAATATGAATTTAAGTGTACTATTGAGGACTTTTGCTTCCTTGACTTGAAGGTTAAGTTTTTAAATTTAGCACTCATTGGCATTAATTACGTTGCCAGGCACTATGCTAAGAGATTACTGTTCATTATCTCAATCGAGCCCATCAACATACCTATGCAGGAGGTATGAATATCCCCATTTACAAATTAGGAGACTAAGGCTCAGGAAAGTGAGGGGACTTGCCCATAGTCACACATCTTGTAAATATCTCAAGCTGGATGAGAACCCAGTTTGTCTTTCTCCAAAGACGTGCTTTTAACACTTACCAAATATTATTGAGCCCCTTTGTAGGGCCAGAGGGAACAACAGACATGTAAATTCCTATGCCCCACATAGTGTGTTGTATCTCGGCTGTAGAAGAGATATAAACAGGGTTCTAAGGGAGGATGAGAGGGGGGATGGAGAGAAGGGACAGAGGGGCTTCATGTAGGAGGTTATCAGTTGAGCGGGACTTAATGCTGGGGTTTGAGTTCGCCAGGTGAAGAAAAAGGGAATGGCATTAGAGGCAGAGGGAAGATTGTGTGCAGTCAAGCTGAACGTGGGGAAAGGACCTGGAATGTTTGGAGAAGGGATGAGGGGGGCCTGAGAATGGCTGAGATGCAAGGTAAGTGAGGAGGTCTCATAAGCCAGGAAGCTGGCGAGCTAAACAGAGTAAGAATTTGGAAATCGTGGCGGTTTAGCACAAGCAGACATATGAGAAAGGGGACTGTGGCTGGCAAAGGAGAGATGAAAGAGGGAGGACCAGTAAGGAGGCAAGTGGGATAGTCCAGGTGAGAAACGGTTAAGTCCTGAACTAAGGCAGTAAGGCAGCTACTGTGGAGATGGAAGGATGGAACGGCTTTGGGAAGTGGTACTTAAATGTCAGTGTACATTGTTTTCAATTGCCTGGGAAATGATCTAAAATTGCAGATTCTGAGATCCACCCCAACATAATAGAATTCCCTACATCTGGAGTAGGACCCTAAAACCTGCATTTTAACAAGAACCCCAGGAGATTCTGATGCAGGTGTGTGTAGATAACTGCTTGTGATCTACTTCTAGACAAGCTTAGCGATGGATTGGGTATGAGGGTGAGGGACAGGGAAGAGTTGAGTTATGTCACCCTTTCCTGACATTGCTCCCCACTTCTCCTGACAACTGTTTGATTTTCTTCGGGGAAGTGCCCTTTCCCCATCCTCTGTCCATGTGTTTTGTGCAGTGCCCTGTGTGACCAGGCTTAAGCTCATCAGTTCCTCACTCCTTACTCCTTCAGGGGTAGGCAGGTGACCCAATCAGAGCCAATTCTGTGACTACTGGGAAAAGAAGCAAGTAATCTTCCTTGTTGGCCTTGAACCTGGCAGATAAGATGCTGCAGCTGCTTCACCCAGGTAGAGCCTGAGAATAAAGCAAAGAGAAGGCAGATGTAAGAGATGGGAAAAAAACAAAATCCTATTGTCATTGTTTGGGTTCTCAATTCAGCCTTATCTAAAGCCACTATACCCCTAACCTTTTCCTTATGCACGCTTGTAATTCGTTTGTCTGCTGTTGGTTTTCACTTACCATACTGTGTTAGGTTTTCTATCACTGACAAAAGAAAAACTCTGCTGATCACTTTAAGAAAATCTGATGTATAAAAATCTTACCTTACAAATCGGATAAATGAAGAGCTGATGACTTCTATTAAAGAGGGATTCACTCGCAGCTTCTTTTGAAGAGAGAGCCTCCCCAAGGTATGAAGTGTAGAATTTGATTTATTAAATTTGATTTACACATGACCTTTTCAGGAGGACAATCTTAAATGCAAAGTAAGAGCTGCTCTACCAGGATAATTGCTCTCAAAGCCACTCCAGTGTGACTTTCAGGGGCCAGGCACGGTACCAGCTTTCTGCACTACCTTTGGGGTTCAAATTTGATTTCACAGCTCCATGGTTCCCACCACTGTAAAATCCAACACACCTACATCTGAACCTGCTCTAGCTGTCACGCAAGTCTGATCTGAGGTGCAAGTTGTTCCCAACTGTAAGTTGATGGTATTTGTATTGTTCTTCTCAGCCTCCCAGTAGAAAAGCTCAGAACATGATTCCTTAATGTATTAATTAATATATTCATTATTCTTTATCAGTGGCACAGATGGAGAAGCTTCCTGTTAAGGCATGTGTTCCTCGCGTTGACAGTGAATGCATCACTGTGGTTTCTAATTCTATACGCAGATGATCCCCTGCTGTCAGGGAGAAAAGAAATTCTGCACAGCCCCAGCTCAGTGTTCAGAGCAAAGCAAAGGATGTTTTCAGCATCTACAGGGGCCCCATCTTAAGCCAGGGATTGGTCTCACTCTTCTCTGCACACTCATTGCCCAGTACATGGTAGAAGCTCAATGCATGGATCTTCATTGGATGATTCAGTGATTAGATCCCTATCTGAAGACATCTGAAAATGAGACGGGGTCAGTCTTTAATGGGGGAACATCATTCCTTTTCTGGAAAATCCTTTGTTCTGAAACTCAGTGTTAGAAGGAACAACCCATCCCTCACCGGGGGTAGCAGCAACATCCATGAGTCTGCAGCATAAAGCTACCTTCCAGGTCTAGAAGTGCAATTTCTCAGCATGACTCTTGAAATTGCTCCCCATCTACTTCAGCAATTTTGTAAATGCCTTTATTTCCAACCTAGAAAGACTTTTTATTTCCTCCTGAAATCCATTATAGGGAACAATAAAGCCAGATTTTTCTTTCCAGCCCAGGGAAGGTTCCTGGCTCCCTTTCCTGGTTCCCAAGTTCTCATTTTTCTCTCTAGCTTCTCCTGCTCCTACTGTAAACCAGTCAGGGCTCACTCCCCGCTGCCCCCTCTCTTTTGCTCTCTTGTTTTGCCTTTGGAAAGAGCAGAGGGCTAAGCTAATCATACTCCTCAGTTCACAACATATACCATCAGCATCTGCCTGTTTAGGGTTCTGCTGTTGTTAAATTTTGTTTCATTATTTTTCCCCTTCAACCTCACTCCCCAGTCCCATTTCCCATAAGCACTTACTATATGGTGTTTGGTAAATGCCCTTGGATATAAATGTATCCATGAAAAATCTGTAATAGTGCTTCATGAATGAGTTTGTTTTAAATGTATATAAGAAGCAGTGTGCAACATATTTCATGCTGTTTCTTTTTACTTTAATCACTCTGGTTTATAGTTCAACCCATGTTGCTGTTGTTGTTGTTCTAACTTTTATGCTATATTACAAAAATGCATCCTCTACATTTTGCTTATCAATTTTTTAGTGACAAGTGTCTTAATTGCCTAAAACTCTCTGCCACCCCAACAATGTTGCTATGAACATCTTTGTCCATGTTCCAAGGTGAATCTGTACCTGAAGTTTTCTGGGTATATACACGAGAGTGAGATTGGCAGGTCATGGGCCATGTGCACATTTAACATCATTAAACGAACTCTAGAGCAGCTGCACCAGAATTGAGGTCTTTTCTTTTGTTTCTCTTCCAATCATATATTAGTGTTAAGTATCTTCATATGCAATTCTCAATATTTACATTATTTTGTTTAAATTCTTGTGGTTTTCTTTTTGAGATAACCAGGGCAACCGAATTTGGGGGAAATGAGGTTGCAATGCTGGGCTTAGTGATGTTTATACCAGAAATCAGTAAGCTAGAAATTCAATCAGTCTATGTCCCAATATAATCACGCATAGGAAGTTGAGATCAACTCCAGGGGCGGGGGTTGGGGCATTAGGAGATAGAAAGGTCCATCTCCAGACCAGTGATTCTCAACCCTTGGTTGTACATTAGAATTACCTGAGGAGTATTTAAGAAATACTGATGCTTACACTATTTACAATGGTGAAGACATGGAAGCAGCCTAAATGTCCGTCCACAGATGAATGGATAAAGAAGATATGACATATATATACAATGGAATATTACTCAGTCATAAAAAAGAATGAAGAAATAATGTCACTTACAGCAACATGGATGGACCTACAGCAACACGGATGGACCATACTAAGTGAAGTAAATCAGAAAGAAAAAGACAAATACCATATGATATCACTTATATGTGGAATCTAAAATATGATACAAATGAACTTATTTACAAAACAGAAAGAGACTCACAGACATAGAAAACAAACTTATGGTTACCAAAGGGGAAAAGCAGTGGGGAAGTGATAAATTAGGAGTTTGGGATTAGCAGATACAAACTACTATATATAAAATAGACAAACAATAAGGTCCTACTGTATAGCACAGGGAACTATATTCAGTATCCTGTAATAAACCATAATGGAAAATTTTTTAAAAAGAGATACTGATGCTCATGCCTCACTCAAGACCAATTAAATCATGTTCCCTGGCGGGGGGGGGGGGGGGCTTGCATTGGCATTTTAAGAGCTCTTGAGATAATTTTAGCATGCAGCCAGGGCTGAGACTCTTACCCTGGACTAAGGGGTTAAGCTTAGAAGGAGGAGCATCTGGTATTTATCACTGAGCACATGGGTGTGAGGATTTAGGCACCTGATGGCAAAGAGGAAGTCCTGGAGGTAAAATACATAGAAACAGGATGAGAAAGGTGACTGTAACTACTACCATCCACCACTCACAGGAAGGATAACCTGACAGGAACCCGATACCACTAGCTCTCAGCCTAGAGGGAACTAAATTACATAGAATATTTTAATTCATGCCTAATAATTAGAAACTCAAAACTTCCAAATGATGGAATAATTACAGAAATATTTGAAGCCCTAAGGCCATTAGCAAGTCCGCTATGGATCATTACCCAGGGCTAGTGAGTGCCCAGCTGACAAACCTGTTCCTCTGGTGCCCTGTCCAAGGTGCTGAAGCCCACCATGCTTATTGCTGGCCCCCTCTCTGTCTGCAGGAAGCAGATTCGCGGGAGCACCCAGCACTGAACCAGCTGGCCCCCTGAAGAGTCAATTTCTCTCTGCAGCCTGTAAGTAAATCCTTTACCACGCTGATGTTCCTTCTCAAGCCACCAAGAAAGTTTAATCTCTAAACCGGCAGAAATGATGCTGACTCTGAAAATGTCTCTCCCCTCCCAGCCTGGTTCATTTTTCTTCCTAATATATTTCAAAATAATCATAGTGTTCAACGATGAAAACTGACTCTATAACAAGGAGGAGAATACATTAGAAGGGAGATTCTTAATATTAGTTGAGTGTCTACTCTGAGTAAGGCAAGGTGCTAAACAAGTTATACACTTCATTGTGCTTAAACTTTACCAAAGCCCTGATAATCTCTATTTTATGTATATAGTTCCAAAAGCTCAGACAGGTTGAGTGACTTATCCAAGGCAAATTATCTAAAAAGAGAGACATAAAAATTATTCAAACCATGTTTTCTCTGATTCCAAACCCTAACTTAGTCTACATTGAGGAAAATCTAATTTGTTTCCAATTTTTGCCCAGATGTCATAACTTCTCTTGTGTCCTCTAAGTGCATTCTGCAGTTTTTATTATCCAGTAGATTCTTCTTTGTACCTAATCTAAATCCTTCCCGGGATAATTTCGACATCTTAAGAAGATGGAAATGATGTGATGAGAATTATATCTATGAACTGGTCAATTCAATTGAGAAGGGAAATCTCAGTCTACTGTAGATTGATCAAAATATTAAATTCCACTGGTTTTGGTTATAAAAGCTCATTCATTGAAAGCAGCCCTCCCCAGGAAAAAGAAATGTCTGGCTGTAGGTCAAGGTGAAGCCCTGAGTCCCACCATGGGCAAAGAAGATGTAGTTATTCTCAGTGACCTTTCATGAACCCAGTGCTGCTGCCTGCATCTCAATAATGAAGAAATTTCAAGGGAAGACCCATTTGTGATTCTTTAAAGCAGTAGTTCTTCAAGTGTCCCTGGGCCAGCAGCAACAGCATCACCTGGAAATTTGTTAACTATGCAAAGTTCCAGGTCTTACCTCAGACCTACTGAAACAAAAACTCTGGGGGTGGATCCCATTAATCTGTATTTTAACAGATCACACACACACACATACACACACACAGGTTTGAAAAACCTGCTTTTAAAACTCCTGCTGTTCAATAAACAAATGACAAATGCCAATCTGTACATATGCTTTGTCTGTGGGAATTCAGGAAAGCAGTCCCCTGGTCTGATCAGAGCCATCTAAAGACAAATAGAAATCATGCTACCATTGCATTATGTTTCTGCTTAAAAACCACACGTGGTTAGCTATGTCCCACTGTATTTAACCTGAATGTTTTGGTCTGGTTTTCCAGGCAACTTTGTCTGTCCGTATAGCATCTATCTAATTTTAACACTTTCTTCTTCCCCTCAGGCACTAAGTACTCTAGATTGAGAAGTGGAGATTTGGGTAAGGAGGGGTTGGTAGAGAGAAGTGAAACCAAAATATTATTTTTCTGAAGATGTTTCGTTTGTCAAGAAATAACACATTTCCCCCCAATTTTTGTACTTCTTTATAAGCTCTTACATCCCTAAATATACAAAACATGATCATTTTCTGAGCAGACTAAGTCATACATAATGCATTTTTATTGGCACCTTGAATAAAGATATGGCAGACATGAATATCAAGTGTGCAGATGAAAAAGCTGAAGAAAGCACTCACAATGGGTGAACAGGGAGGAAGAGAGCACCTGGCTGCTCTTGCGAAGCCAAAAAAAGATTCAGCTGGAGGAATTGCACCCCACAGTCCTGGGAAGATTAGCAGTTGCAGTCACAAAACCACTGTTCATTTTCTATGAGGTATCAAGGAGAAGAGGCGAGATGCTGATGGCTGCAGATGGAGAAAGGTAATTGATTTAGAAAAGAGGGAAAAGATGAATTCTTCAAACGACCAACTAGTGAGAAGTTTTATGAATACTTTGGAGATACAGCAAAAAGCCTGGGAATCGTTGTGGATTTACCAAACACAGGAACCAGTGATGTTTGCCTTGAAAGGGACTTTATATAAAGTAGGTCTTTATATATCTGTAGATCTGTTGTATGAAGAAAAACTTTATGTGGTGTGGCTATCCAGGGCAGAAAGTATTGAAGCTACAGTGACCTTGGAGATCACCAAGTTTTTTCCTTCACTCATAGGTAGACATCAAATTTGAGAGAGGTAACATGGTTTCAAAGCTAAGATTATTGCTCCTGATTCCCACCTCTTTTCATCATACTAAGTCACTCATAAAGAAGAGGTCATGAAAGATGAAACTCATTTCCTATTTTTCCAGAATCCCTAAGCTGGCCAAAACTCCATAACCTGTAAATTCTATATAGATATAAGTTGTTATTATTATCATTCACAATACCAGGTTCAGTTCTTGACCTCTTCCCACTCAACACCTTTATGAAATGTCTGAAGAAGGACATTGATTTTCTGACAATAAGCAGTTGGGGCAGACAATGAGTGTATTTGGATGACTTGAAAAATTAGGTACATCATCTAACTTGATGAAATCTAACCAGATCAAGGTTAAGTCAGGCATTTAACGCAAAAAGCCAACGGAATAGCATCCAAACTTATGAGAAAGTAGATTATCTTGGAAGTTAGTCTGAGTCAAGAGCTGCCAAAGATTAGTCTTCAGCTGTATTATTGTGAAAATAATATCAATATAACAAGTGAAGCAATTGTTCCACTGCTGTGGCCAGGGCCCACCATGG
Organism: Tursiops truncatus; assembly: GCF_011762595.2. Classification (NCBI taxonomy): domain Eukaryota; kingdom Metazoa; phylum Chordata; class Mammalia; order Artiodactyla; family Delphinidae; genus Tursiops; species Tursiops truncatus. The sequence continues at coordinate 156,486,215 of NC_047034.1, read as the reverse complement.
TATTATGTTTTATTCTAGTCAGTGCCCTTCATCTAATGGTCATTTCTTCTCCAGTGAGGAGCAGCTGAAGAAACTAGATCCACTTGGTTTGAATAAGAGAAGCCTACAAAGAGATCTCACTGTTACCTGAAGTGTACAAAGACTGTGTCTTAGTCAGCTCAGCTGCCATAACAAAATACCACATGCTAGGTGGCTTAAACAACAGAAATTTCTTTTCTCACAGTTCTGGAGTCTAGAGATCCAAGACAAAGGTACCAGCAGGTTTCGTTTCTCCTATCCTTGGTTTGCAGATGGCCGTCTTCTTGCTGTGTCCTCAAATGGCCTTTTCCTCTGTTTTCTCTGCCTCTTCTTATAAGAAGACCAATCCTATCTGATTAGGGCCCCACACTTATGATCTTATTTAATGTTAAGAACGTCCTTAAATACCCTATCTCCAAGTCTACTCACATTGGCGTTAGGGTTTCAACATATGAATTTGGAGAAGGGACATTATTCAATTCATTATTGACTGACTGTCAGGTGGGAGAGAATTTTAGGCTCACTCTGTGATGCTCTAGAGAGAAAAACAAGGCCCATTGAACAGCCAATTGAGGGTAATTTGTGCTCAGTATAAGGAATATATTTCTAGTAATAAGACTTTTAAAATTAGAATGGCCTTCCTTGTGTGAGAGTGAGTTCTCTATCATTTAGTTCTTTAGAAGGCAACTTTCAGTTCCATGGATGCCTTAAGTAAAGAAGAAGAAGAAAAAGAAGAAGAAGAAGAAGAAGAAGAAGAAGAAGAAGAAGAAGAAGAAGAAGAAGAAGAAGAAGAAGAAGAAGAAGAAGGAGGAGGAGGAGGAGGAGGAGGAGGAGGAGGAAGAGGAGGAAGAGGAGGAAGAGGAGGAGGAGGAAGAGGAGGAAAAGGAGTTGTTTTTGATTTTTAGAGGCTGTTAAAAGAAATCAAGTATTGCACATAGCTCAATAATTTACCACACATTCCTAAATCCTGCACCCAAAACTTTTAAAAATTGATTCAGTATTTTCAGGGTTTTCAGAAGTTTCGTCACTCTCTCACAGAAATGCTCTACTTTTCCCATTACCACACCTTTGTCAACACTCTTCCTTCTTGCATCTATCTATCCTAATCCTACCATGGCCCAGCTAAAGTCCATGAAAACTGCAAGCTAGGCTAATATTTCCTTCCTCTGATTATCCACCATACTTCCAACACTATTAATGTAGTCAATTCTGACAGAGGTGAGTACTCTCAGGGGTTGGAGTGTGATGACAAGGAACCAGGATCTCTAAACCTTGTTGACTCTGCCAGATGTTTATTAAGAGGAGGTTCCAAATCTTCCATCAGTGACCTACTGCTGCCATAGGTTGGTGAATGAGGCAAACAAAAGTCAGAAATCACCAAAATCATGGTCTTTATTAATGGCTCTGGACCTCATTATGACCTTCCAATAAGTTCAGCTGGACCAAGATTGCTATAAGAAGCCATTTTTCTTATATAAGATCAGACTTCAGATACCTGTACTAAAACAAATGAGTGGTCTGATTTCACTAATAGACTCAGCAGGCACTTATCAGCCCTGAGTGATTCCAAGTACTGAAGACATAACAGTGAAAATGAGAGATAATGTCCCCACTCTCAAAGTTACAATCTAGTGGGAAGAAGACAACATCCAGGAAAAAATAAATAGCAACATCTATACCAGATAGTAAAAAGATGCTATGTAGAGAGGTAAAATAGAGTGATGAGATAGAAACCAGATGCCTAATTTATAGCTGATGGATCTCTCTAAGTTGTTGACATTTAGACGAAAGTAAGAAAGGAAGATGGAAACCTGTCATGATAAGATTGGGGTGAAATCGTTCTAGGCAGAGGGAACAGATAATACAAATGCCCCAGATTGGGAACAAGTTTGTCAAGTTTGAGGAACAGAAATCAGACCAGTACAGTGAAAGCACAGTGGAAAAGGAGAGAGGCAAGTCATGTAAGGATGACTTCCTTATCAGAAAGATAAGAAAAGTTCAAATCACATGAAATTTTGAAAAGAAGATAAAATGTCAAATGTTGTTCTCATGCCATGGGAAGATGTAAAAGGATTTTTAAAAGAGGGACAGACATGATCAAATGTGTGCTTTAAAAAACTAATTCTGACTACCAAGGAGACCAGTTATGAGATGCTTGCAGGATCCAGGCAAGAAATGAAAGAGGCTTGAACAATGGGAGATACTGGAGATGGAGAGAAATAGATGAATGGTAAAGTCTGCAGAACTTGTTATTAGTTGGATTGGGGGATAAAAGAAAAGAGTTAAGGATAACACTTCAATTTGGGATATGAACAACTGAGGGATATACTGCCATTTTTCAAGATAAGGAAGAAGAGGAAGAGTTTTAGTAACAAAACATGAGTTTTATTTGGGCAACTTTTAGTTTGAAATGCCTTTATTAGACATCCATTTGGATATATAAGCTGTTGGATATAGGAGTTTGGAGTTCCAGCGAAAGTACAGTACTACAAGTAAAGATTTATACGTCATCAGCATATAGGTAAAACTTAAACCTTGGAACTGGATGGGCTCACCTAGAGACAGTATGTAAATAGAGAAATGAAGAAGCATATCTCTATGATGTTCCAACATTTAAAAGCAAAATAAAAAATGAAGAACCAATCAAGGAGATCATGGTATCATGGAAGGTAGCAGAAGAAAGTGATTCAAAGATGAGACAGGATCAACTGTGTTAAATGTTGCTTAGAGGACAAGATAGAAAGAACAAATAGTGACCAGTGAATTTTATTAATGGCCTTGACAAGAGCCATTGCAGTTGAGTGGTGGGGGCAGAATGCTGAGAAGTGTAGGTTGAAAGGAAGGGAAAATGAGGAATGGAAGCAGTGGTCAGAATCAACTCCTTCAAGAAGCTTTCTGTAAAAGGAAGCAGATAAATGGAGTATAATTGGGGGAGATTGGGGTCAAATGATGGTTTTGTAAATAGGAGATATGAGATAGAGAGGGAGAAGGTGGTAATTCAAAGAGAGGACATACTCTGAAATTCACCTCACATCCTATATTTGAAACCTAATCTTGACTGTGGTCCTCACAGTCTAACCACTTAGGTGGGCCCACGGAAAAGAAAGCTTTCTTCCAAAGTCCTAGAAAAGGAGTCTTTCCCAGGATGGACACATATTTTTAATCAGGATGCAGCTCCAGGTCCATCTTAGTGCAGCATATCCACAGGAAATAAATACTCAAAGAGCAAGCCAAAGGGAGGTCATATACCCATAAGATATGCCCTATGTTTGCAACTGCTCTTAATCTTTATCTGCCTTCATGGAAAGCTGCCCATATGCCACCCTACCACAGGCTCTCAAGCATCCTATTCCACTAAATATCCTGGCTTTTCTTTGGGTGAGGTGCAGGGAAAATAGAGGAGTTCTCCCTAGAGGTCAGAGAATGATGTGTCCTCTTATATAGTTGCCATTCATTCACTTAAATACTCTTAGAAGCTCAATAAATGGCAGTCACTGTGCAAAGGGCTGGGGAATATAGCTATAAGCAAGAAAAATAGCAACTCTGAGCATCCTGTGCATCTTTCATTCTATTGGGGAATACAACCTGGAAACAAATAATTGTGTAAGTAAATATTTATTACAATTGAGATAAACTATAGGAACAAGAACCAGATGTTTTAAAAGTATATAATAGGTGAAAAAACAAACTAAACTTTTGTTTGAAAAAAATTGTTTAATATAATATATGGTTGTGTGGTATTAAACAGTTTACAAAGAGCTTGATCATTCATGAAATTATTAAACCTAAGGGTAAAGAATGAAGAGATGAGTAAGAGCAGAGCTCAATTTTACAGACAGGAAAGCTAAGTTTCAAAGAGGTTAAGTAAAAATCAACTATCTCCATATTTTTGAACATATGTTTCCCTTTGTCTATTGATTAAACAAATCAGCCAGAACTCTAAATTACAACTCAAACCCAGACTAATGCACATAACTGAAAAGGTCAAAAGTAATAACAACATACAGTTCTTCCTTCCTCCATAGTGATGTAATTTCAGTTTGGCACATGGCAACCCAGCTAGACTTCATTACTCAGCTCTCCTTATAACTAGGTGTTACTGTGTGACTAAGTTCTGACAATCAAATGTTAATAGAAGGGAGATGGGAAAATTCTGAGTCTTGTGAGATGGGCAACTTCTGAGTCTTGCCCTTAAAAGATTTTTCCTTGGAGGACTTATGCTTCTTTTGTATAGAGATTACCTTCTCACCATAAACAACTAGAAAAACAGACAAAATATATAAGACAACTTTTATAAGACATTGGACAACAGACACCACAGGATTGTGATCCCTGAGGGAAGGGAAATAAGCAAGCTTAGCATAATAGTGACATTACTTACTGTCTAGAAGCATTTTCCAGGATATAGCACAGTGAGGGGCAATCAGAATGGATCAGTGGTCCTGCTGAGTTGAGAAGACAGAACAAAGATTGGGGAATCTGAAGCAGCCAAACTTTTTAAGGCACAGTATCAGAAAGGAGGAAGCTGCACTCAGAGAGAGCCTCAGATGTCAGCCAAAGGGTCCTTTTCAGTTTGTGGCTGAATACTAACCTAGGAATCCATGGGATAAGACTCCTCAAGGCCAGAAAAGGAACCACTAGTAATCAACAGGCCAACGAATGGTCAGAACTCACACAGGCTTGGGAATAGTTCACATTCCCAAAAGCCAGAGTGGAGAAATCATGAGTAGAATCCTCAGAAGTTTCAGGACTTCATTATGAGGTTAAATTAGTCCTCAAGTAAAGCTATCCTGGACTTTAAATAATAAAGCTTAAAAGCAAACCACAAAAGATCAAACAGATCCTCAATAACTTAAATTTGCATCAGAAAAAATCTAAATTCTTTAAAGGAAAATAACAAAATCTAGCATTCAAGAGTATAGTATAGCCAACATCCAGAATCCAGTCAAAAATTACCAGGCATGTAAATAATAAGTAACTATAACTCATAATGATTACTATAAATTATAAATCTTATAATAGCATGTGCTCAGAGATGTAAAGGAAAAATACACATAGAAAGAGAAACATAAGATATAGAGAGACTCAAACAGAACTTCCACAGATGAAAAATATAGTATTTGAAATAAAAAGTAAAATAAATAGGATTAAGAGCAAATTAGATGGCAGAAGAAAAAAAATCAGTGAACTTGAAGATATACCAGTAAAAACTATCTCAAATGAAGCAAAGAAAGAAAAAGAAAGACAAAAAAAATAGCTTAGTAATCTGAGATAACAGCAAATGTCTAACATTCTAGACTCAGTAAAAAAAAAAAAAATTAAAAATGGGGGGGCAAAAAATATATGAGGAAATAATAGCCTTTTTTTCTAAATTTGACCAAAAAATCTATAGATAAAGAAGATCAATTAACACCGAGGAATATGAAGAAAACAATACTGAAGTACATAATAATCAAATTGCTTACAACCAGTGAGAAAGAGAAAATCTTAAAATCAGCTACAGGGAGAAAAAAAGACATTATGTGTGTAGGACAAAAGATAAGAATAACAGCAAACTTCTCAACAGAAAAATGCAAGCTACGGGATAGTGGAACAACATCTTTAACATGCTGAAGAATATGTCACTATACTCAGAGAAAATAGCTTCCAAAAATGAAGGTAAAACAAATACTTTTTTTAGACATACACAGCATAAAAATTCATCAACTTATGAGCACTACAAGAAATACTAAAGAAAACCCTTCAGACAAAAGGAAAGTAAAACAAGTAAATCGGGATCTACACAAAGGAATGGAGAGCCCAGAAATGGTAAATATATAGTTAAATATAAAATACTTATTTTATTATTTAACATTTAAAATTTTTTAATCACTTTACAAGATAATTGACTGTTTAAAGCAAAAACAATAAAAATGAATTTCTGGTTTATATCACACACAGAATATATAACAACTGTGCACAAAAACCAAGAGTTCTTATATTATATGTGAAATGATATAATACCTTAAGTTAGCTTGTGATAGGAAAATATGTACACTCTTAAAGCAATTGGTAAAATGAAATAAAACATAGGCATATACTAATAAGTCAAAATTGGAAATAAAATAGAAATATAAAAAGATATTTGATCTAAAAACAGGCAGGAAAAGAATAAAGGAGAACAAAAAATAGATGGGATGTATAGAAAACAAATAGTAAAATGGCAGTTTTAAATCCAGCCATACTGACAATTATAGTAAACTTAAATGGCCTAAACACTCCAATTAAAAGCAGAAATTGTCAGCTTAAGGAAAAAAGTAAGACCCAATGACATGCAGCCTGAGACAAACTCACTTTAATTGTAAAGACACAGATAGGTTGGAAATTAAAGATGGAAAAAATTAGACCCTGAAAACTTTAATCAATATAAAGTTTGGGTGGCTATATTAATAGAAGATAAAAAATAGAGCAATGACTAGTCCAGGGACAAAATGTGACAATTCATAGTAGTAAAGGGACAAAGTCATTAAGATAATATAATAATATTGAATGTTCATGCACCTATTGGTGGTGCTTCAAAATACATGATGCAAAACAGATATAACTGAAAGGAGAAAAAGACAAATCCATAGTTATAGTCAAAGATTTCAACACACCAATTTGAGTCATTGAAAGAATAAGTAGACCACATAAAAAGCATAAAGATTTTAACCTCACCATCAAAATTTTTATTTAGTTGACATTTATTGAACACTCCATTCAACAGCTGCATGCACATTCTTTTCAAGTGAACAATGAATATTCAAAATATAGACCACATTCTGTGCCACAAAACAATTCATAATAAATTTAAAATGGTCGGAATCTGACCATACTGAAATTAAACTAAAAATCAATAACAGAAAGATATCTGTAAAAACTCAACTACTTGGAAATTAAACAACATATCTGAATAACACACAGTCAAAGAATAAATCACAAAGGATAACAGAAATTATTTGGAACTTAAAAACATAATATATCAAAAAGTGTGGGATACAGATAAAGTAGTGCATAGAGAAATTTTCATATTAAAACATGTTTATATTAGAAAATAAGAAAGGTTTAAAAACAACAATCTAAGCCATTACCTCAAGATATCAGGAAAAAGAACAAAAAAGAGAAGAGCCAAAACCAATGAAAAATAAAACAGAAAAAAATAGAGAAAAATCAATGAAACTAAAATTTGTTTGGTTAAAAGAGCAATACAGTTAATAAACTTTGGCTATAATGATCAAGAAAAAGGAGTGAATACAAAAAATACCAATATCAAGGATGAAAGAGAGGTATTACTGCAAACATTAGAGACATTTAAAGCATAAGAGAACATTACAAACAACTTTATGCCAATAGATCAACAACTCTGATGAAATGGAAAAATTCTTTGAATGACACAAACTGCAAACACACACTCAAGAGAAAATGTGTGTCCTGAAAAACCCTATATCTATTAAATAATTTGAATTTGTAATTACAAACTTCACCACAAAGAAAACTCCAGGTCAAAATGCCTTTACTGGTGATTCTACAAATCATTTAATAAAGAAATAATATTAATTCTACACTAGCTCCTTCGGAAAGTACAAAATGGGGAACACTTCCTAACTTATTCTATGAGACCAACATTATCCTAACATCAAAATCTGAGAAAGATATTACAAGAAAGGAAATATAGAATATCCCTTATAATTATACATGCAAAAATCCTTTATATATTAACAAATCTAATTCAACAATATTTAAAAGGATCATCATCCATTTAGCATCATGACCAAGTGAAGTTTATCCCAGAAATGCAAGATTGGTTTAATAGTCAATCAATATAATTCAACATATCAACAAAGGAAGAAACATTATGATTATTTCAGTAGATTCAGAAAATCATTCAACAAAATTTAACTTCAATTCCTGTTTGTTTGGTTTTTAATGTTCAGCAAACTAGAAATTAAAGAGAACTACCTCAACCTGAGAAAGGGCACCTATTAAAAACCAAAAACTTAACATTATACTTAATACTGAAAGATTAAATGCTTTTCCTTTCAAATAGAGACAGAGCAAGGATGGTCATTCTCACAATTTCTATTCAGCCTCATACAGGAGATTCTAACTAGTGCAATTAGGCAAAATCGACAAACAAAACAAATAAAAGAAAGAATAGAGAGGAAGGGGCTTCCCTGGTGGTGCAGTGGTTAAGAATCCGCTTGCCAATGCAGGGGCATGGGTTTCATCCCTGGTCCGGGAAGATCCCACATGGTGCAGAGCAACTAAGCCCGTGCACCACGACAACTGAGCCTGCGCTCTAGAGCCCGCAAGCCACAACTACTGAGCCTACGTGCCACAACTACTGAAGCCCACGTGCCTAGAGCCTGTGCTCCACAACAAGAGAAACCACCATAATGAGAAGCCCACGCACTGCAATGAAGAGTAGCCCCTGCTTGCTACTAGAGATAGCCCATGCACAGCAACAAAGACCGAATACAGCAAAAACAATAAATAAATATAAATTTTTTAAAAAAAGAATAGAGAGGAAGAAACAAAACTGTTTCCACACAGATTATTTATTTAGAAAATTCCCAAAAAAGTACCAGAAAAAGCTACTAGAACTAATAAGCAAGTATAGCAAGGTTAAAAGATATAAGGAAAATACACCAAAAATCAATCTTATTTCTATAATATATAGTAGTAACCAACAATGGAAATTTATTTTGAAAGTACCATTTATAATAGCACCATAAAATCTAAAATATTTAAATACAAATCTAACAAAATATGTGCAAAATCTGCATGCTGCAAACTACAAAATATTGATGGAAGAAAAACAAGAAAGACAAATAAATAGAGAGATATACCATGTTCATAGATTAGAAGTTTCAATTATTAAAATTTTAATTCTCCCAAATTGATCAACATAGTCAACACAATTTCAATTACAATTCCAGCATAGTTTTGTAGAAATCTACAAGCTGTTTATGAAATTTACATGAAAAAGCAAAGGAAACAGAATAGCCAAAGCAATAATAAAAAGGAAGAGCAGAGTTGGAGGATTCATACAACCTGATTTCAAGACTCACTATAAAGTTACATTAACCAAGAACTGTGGTGTGTAAATAGATATAGGCATGTAGATCAATGGAATACAAGAGAATCCAGAAATAAACCTTGAATATATGATCAATTTATTCTCAAAAAAAGTGCCAAGGAAATCCAACGGAGACAGGATAGTCTTTTCAACAGCTGGTTCTAGAAAAACTGAAAACCCATATGACCCATTTTTGAGTTAATTTTTATATATTATATGAAGTATGGATGAAGCTTTATTTTTTGTATATGGCAAAAGATTTGAACACCAAAGATATATAGAGAGCAACCAAAAGCATGAAAAGATGCTCAATATAATTACTAGGGAAATCAAAATTAAAACCACAATGAGACCCCACTACATACCTATTAGATTGGCTTAAAAAAATCATAACAATTTTTAAAAACTGAAAATATCAAGTGCTGGCAAAAACGTGGGGCAACTGGAACACTCATATATTGATGATGGAAATGCAACATTGTACAGCCATTTTGGAAAACAGTAGGGCAGTATCTTACCAACTTAAACATACACTTATGACAGAGTAAATTCATTCCAAGGTATTTACTCAAGAAAAATGAAAGCAAATATCCATACAAAGACTTCTACTCAAGTGTTCATAGCAGCTTTATTCATAACAGTCAGAAACTGGAAATGGCCCAAATGATTATCAACTGGTGAAAGGAAAAATAACTTATGGTAGATGTTTACAATGGACTATTACTCAGCAATAAAAAGAGACAAACAATGAATGATACATGCAATACTATGGCTGAATCTCAAAAGCATTATGTTAAATCAGAGAAACCAGATAAAAATAATACATATTGTGTGATTCCATTGATATGAAATTCTGGAAAATACAAAGCTATAGTTACAGAGAATAGGTTGGTATTCCTTGGGGCTGGGGTTGGGGAGTGGGATTGACTGTACAGGGTGGAAATGTTCTATATCTTGATTGTAGTGGTGGTTACATGACAGTATCCATTTGTCAAGTCTTAGATTTTTACGCTTAAAATAGGTTAATTTTGGATGTAACTTATACCTCAATAAAGCTAATTAAACATTTTTTAAAGTTCCCCTGCTCACTTTCTCTCTCCAACGAGGGAGAAGACAAAATACTGGAGTAGCTGCCTTGGACCTAGGGAGAGAAACCATGAATTGAGGATGGATCCCTGGATCACTTATCTCTCAGCTATGACCTGAGAGGGGAATGTATTTTGTTGACACCATTGCATATGTCAGCCTCTTTATTATGGCAGCTTAGTCTGCACACTAATGAATATGCCAGCTCAGGTTCAGCATAGCTGGTTTCAGAGGCTCAACAATGCCAGGACTTGAGCTCTGTCTCCAGCCTGACTCTGGTCCTCCCCATGCATTGGCTCTTTTCTCAGGCTCCATCTGGAGGCAAACTGCTCATGCAGCCCCAGATTCCTACTCTTTCATGTTTCACCAGTCATAAATTGAGTATCCACTTCTGACAGTTCCATCCAAGCCTCCTTACATCTCATTGGTTGTGTCTGGGTCACATGACTATCCTCGGGCCAGTCACTGTGGCCCGTAAACACAATGCTGGGATTATCCCCATCTGAGTCAAATGCTCTATCCAGAGTATCAGGGGATAAAGCACCACAGAGAGTGCCATATGGGGAGGGAGGAGTGAGTTCCCCAAAGAAATCTGGGGTGTAGTTATGAAGGAAAGGTAGCTGCTGGAGAGCCAAAGTAACAGACGGCCCTGTCAGAGAGTGAGTAAATGAGCAAATGACTTACCCACTGTCACCCAGCAAGAAAGTGACAGGTGTTTGAGGCTTGCCTCCTGTAGCAAAGCATAAACAAAGACTACATTTTTGTTTCTTTTATATCACACCACAATACCTGGCACAGAGCAAGCCCACAGCAGCGATTCCATCAGTAACTCCTGACTTGACTTTTTGTCTGGATTTGTTTGCCCTTGATTGGAGTCAAAAGTACCATGGCTGAGGAGAGATTACCAGGGAAAACGTATGCTAGAAGGAAAAGACCAGGGCTTGACTGTGGATGTGTCTGTGGAGGAAGAACATGGCGACTCAAGTTACTAATGACTTTTTACAAAAGCTACCTCAGGCTGAGACCTTACTCAGACTTCACCTGTTCAAGGCAAATCAGAGTCATTCCTCCAAATTGCCATCCTGCTCCAGCAGTTCAAAGCTGTGTGGCCTTGGACAAGACACTTAACCTCTCTGAATCTCGGATTTGTCACCTATAAAACATGAACAGTGCTGCTTCCCAGGATCGTTGTGAGAATAAAATTTGCTGATGTATGTGAAAGCACTTTATAAGCTACAACCACAGCTTGAGGAACAATCGCCGCCCAGCTGCTCCCGTGGGCACATACCACTTGCTCCGTTCCATCACTTTCTTCTACTTCACACTCTCCGCCTGGGATTTCTCAAAGTCACCTCGGCTTCAATCTCCAACTCTCCATCAGATCTACAGCATGGAGAAAATGCCCTCCTTTGGAGAACATGTGGCCTGTTTGCTGTGCCCACCCTGTTTGCAACATACTAAAATGGTTTAGTGCATTGCAAAAAGTTGCAGAGCAAGACAGTGGTGATGGAGGGGCAGGATCCCAGGCTCAGTCCCTGGTGACCAAATCCAGAAGGAATCTATATAGACCATGTTCCCTTGCTCGCCAGGAGGCACCAGCTGAGATATACAACCTTCCTGGATCTGGTGTGCACAGTGGCTTCCCAGGCCAGAAAGCTCTGGGGGAGGGCTGCTGAGAGCACTCTGGCCAAGTTAAGGGTCTAAATTCAGTTGCACAACCATGGGGCTGGGATATAAGAAACTTGTGGCCCATCTATCAGGATCTTTTGCTGAATGGCCTTGTTGTTTGGGTATCACTGAAATTGTGCCCGGGAGGCTTGGTCATAAAATACCAGGCTCTGCAAACAGGAGCCGGAGAGACAACATTGAGTCTGTTTAATCAGGACCGTTCACTGAGATACAGAGCACGGAGATGCGGAATACTGCCCTGCTCACTCCCACCATTGCACACACACGTAAGCTCACACCTGGGCAAGCACAGTCACATAAATCCTCTCACTGCACACACATGTGTTCTCACTCCCAAAAGCATGTGTTTTTACTCTACCCTACTATTCATGCATAAGGCACACTCACCTGCACTCATGGAAGCACACACTCAAACACACCTGTGCACACACTCACACTCCAGAGCCATTCATTCACCCACTCAGAGGTTCACATAATCCTCAGAGTTTACACACCTCACAATACACAAGTAGTTGTGCAATTCACCTGTGGCCACACAGACATATTCCAACACACATGGTCAAGCATGCATTGCACACACTTAGACACACACACACTGGAAGTTCTACATTTGGAGGCTAAGGGCTCTTCTGTGCCTATCCCAGCCTTCACTTCTTTGCAGATTTATGTTTTCACTTGAAATCTTGGTTCAAATGGGTTCCCACTGAGCATGTTATCTGAGGGTTCCCAGCCATATGCTTGCTACAAAAATTCTGCCCATGTGTCAGATTCTGGCAGAAATGCAGCTCACACACGTGTATCCATTGCAACAAGAGCCAGAATGTAGTTCTCGCTGTGGGATGGATGGGAGCCTGAGAGAGAGCCCTGGTACCTGGCCAGGAAGGGTATTCTGGTTGGGCATAGCTTCCAGGCAGCTCTCCTGAGGCTGCCCTCTGTGCTTTGCCTGCTAGGAGGCCCAGCATCCTAGCAGAGCTGGAGTTCTTTTTACTACGTGCAGGAAGGACTCAGCTGGGGGCTCTGCGGCCTGAGCCCCTGCCTCTGGGAGAGGCCCCAAAGCTAAGCTTCTTCCAGGTCGGAGAGAAGACGATTAGAAAGGAGTTCAAGTAGGTCAAGGCTTTGACTTGGGCAATTTGGCCCCAGCAACAGGCAGAGCTTTGCTGATAGAATAAAACAGCCACAAGGAAGCATTGAAGTTTGCTGAGAATAGAGAAGGGGCAGACAGGTGAAATGTGCAATGGCAATCCTCCTAGGATAAAGGGAGAATCCAACCACGTGACATAAAACTTAGAGACAGACAGCAAATCCAGGCTCTGCCGCTCAGTAGCTGTATGATCTTGGGCAAGTGACTTAACCTCTTTGTGCCTGTGTGTTCTCATTTGCAAAAAGGGCTTAATAACAGTGCTCACAGAATAGGCTTGTTGTGAGGATTAAATGAGTGAACAGAAGTAATGGATAAGTTTCTATAGGTAAGGCACTTTGAACAGAGCCTGGCACCTAGCAAGTGCTTGTATTAGTTTCCCATTGCTTCTGTTAAAAAAAAAAAAAGAAAGAAAAAATGTTCACTCTTCGTAGATTAAAACAACAGAAATGTATTCTCTTGCTGTTCTGGAGGTCTGAAGTATGAAATGAGTCTTACAAGGCTAAGACCAAGGTGTCAGCAGGGCTGCTTCATCCTGGAGGCTCCAGGGAAGAATGCATGCCTTCCTCACCAGCTCCTGGAGTCTGTTTGCATTTCTGGCCTCGTGCCCCATCACTCCAGTCTCCGTTTCTGTTATTATATTACCTTCTCCTCTCTCAGATGTTTCTCTCTTCTTCTTATGAGAACTTAGGTGATTAAATTGTGCCCACCCAGATAACCTTCCCACTAAATATCCTTAAGTTAATCACATCCACCAAGTCCCTTTTGCTGTATAAGGTAGCATATCACGGGTTCTGAGGATTGGCACATGGACGTCTTTGATGGTGAAGAGAACGTTATTCAGCCTACCACAGTGCTCACTAAGTGTGAGTGATTATGACAAGGTCCTCCCAGCTAACTTGCCCAAAGTCACACAAATGGGAGGTACCAGTGCTGGGAGCCCCAATCTCCCTGATCCCAAAGCTGTTTTCCTTTCCACTAAGCCTATGGGCTTCAAACTTAAGGAACATCACCCAGAAGGCATGGTTGCTGGGCCCACCCCTAAAGTTTCTGATTCTGGGGTGGCACCTGAGAAGTTGCATTTCTAAGAGGTCCCCAGGTGACGCTGAAGCTGCCATACAAAGTTGCATGTACCATACTTTGAGAACCGCTGCACTATATAGTATGCAGTCTGCTGGGAGGAGTGAGTTCCCCGTCTTTGCAAACATTCAAGCAGAGGTAACAGAGGTGGTAGATGGGCAGAGTCCACCAAACGTTCTTTTTCTTTTTTTTTTTTAATAAATTTATTTATTTATTTATTTATTTTTGGCTGTGTTGTGTCTTCGTTTCTGTGTGAGGGCTTTCTCCAGTTGCGGCAAGCGGGGGCCACTCTTCATCGCGGTGCGCGGGCCTCACTGTCGCGGCCTCTCTTGCTGTGGAGCACAGGCTCCAGACGCGCAGGCTCAGTAGTTGTGGCTCACGGGCCCAGTTGCTCCGCGGCATGTGGGATCTTCCCGGACCAGGGCTCGAACCCATGTCCCCCGCATTGGCAGGCAAACTCTCAACCACTGCGCCACCAGGGAAGCCCCACCAAACGTTCTTTACAGAGCTTTCCCAGAGAGAGGCTCCCAGAGACTGGGCCCTTGATGGGAAGGGTGCCCAGGATCTCCTGGGGACAGGTGGGCTCAGCTCAGCCTGTTAATTGAATGCCCATTTGAGCTCGGGTCTCTCTGACTCCTTTGAAGGCAACCTGGTACCATAAACAGTCTGGAGCCCTGGTACCATGGGCTCTGGGGTCTGAGCAGACTGTGTTCCAGACCCCTCGCTCCCTCGCTCACAACAAAATCAGTCAACCTTCCAGAAGCCAAATTTTCTCCTCTGTAACATGAAAACCTCCATGCCTGCTTCGTCGGATTGTTTTACGGATTAGAAAAAAATAATGACGTTGATACGACTTACACAGTATCCGGCACACGGTACAAGGCTTAATAAAATGTTAGGTCCTCTCTCCTTGAAAGAACGAAATGGAGTGTCTGGTCACATCATAGTGAACAAGACTCCACATACAGCAGGGCAGGGGATGTAGAACATAGGAGAAAGCATAGAGCAAGGCTGACAGAGGCACACAGGCAGTGAAAGCCCAAGATCTAGGAAGCAGAGAGCACTGAGCTGGGCAGGGAGCGGTCAGAAGTGGAGGAGATAGCATTTGAATGGGAGGCATCCCCTTAGCCTTTGGTGACACCCTCAATTCTTTTCAACTGGCACATTCAAGGGGCCAGATCTAACCCAAGTGCTTCCCCTCGGGTTTCTCCTCTTCATCTCTTGAAAAAGCATCATTGGTTCCCTCTTCAGCCTTGGGATGGGAGGTTGTGGAGCTGTCATTTATTAACAGTCTACTATGTGCCAGGCTCTATGCTAGATGCTCTACATGTGCTATCTCACATAAGCCGCTCACACAACTATGAAGCAGGGATGTTTCAGATGTTTTGGAGGCTCAGAAAGCCTCATCTTCCTTCCCTCCCTGTTCCAGGGACACCTGCTCATCCCAGCGGCCACTTTAGCCTTCCAGTTGTGGGACCCCTGGAAACTTCCTCAGCTTCCCTCCTTTGTACCAGTCTCTCTGTGTGCTGCATTTTTTATTAGGATTCTTGCAGGACTGCAGGGAAGCTAGGTGTGTGTGTTTGGTGATGGTGGTGGGAAGGGTGGAGAGGGGTTATTGAGTCTATAGCCATTCATCAACCACTTTCGAAGAGCTGCCTCCCCTTCTGCTGCTTATTATTATGATTATCTTCCAGGCTGCATTGCCCACAGCGGTTATTGCCTCCAACTCCAGAGGGCCACATCAGCTGCCGCTGACTTTTATTCCCGCAAATAAAATGGAAGCTCCGCAACGAGAAAACCGCGGGCTCGTGAGACAAAGCCCATAAACTCGAATTTTAAAGGCGGAAAGATGATGCCAGCAGTTCTCTGGGTGCCACCTCCCACATCCCCTCTGTACCCATTGTGCTGTGCACGGCTATCCTCCAGAGAGAGTCCCTCTGAGCTCAGAAGGGCCCTCCACTAGGTGAGTGAGAGGGTGACAAATTGGGAAGAATTAGGGTGAGTTGCAGTGGTTTGCACAGCCCTTCCCCCAACCAATATACACAGGCCTACGTAGACCTCCTTCTGGTACCAAAAAAAAAAAAAAAAAAGTCAAATAAAAACCATCTTGCTCTCTGGATATTATGTCAGTGTGTGTTTTCTGCGTGTATAGACATTTTCAACTAATTTCCTATTTATTGTCCTCGGTGGGGAGTCTGGTCCGTTCCTAAAGCAGGCTGAGCTCTTCCAGCGGCTGGAGGTGAGAGGGGCAGCTGTCAGGCTGGGAGTGTGGGCTGAAGAGGCAGAGACCTCCTCCAGACAGGGGTGCCTTCCCTGAACACCTTTCCTAATGATCCCCCCTCTGCATCCCCTAATCCACACTCCAGCTCCTCCTATTACCCAATATTATTCTCATTGTAACCTTTAGCACCATAACAGTATCTTGACTCACTACTGCCTGTCTCCTCTGCTAGAGTATGAGCTCCATAAGGGCAGAGACCTTGTTTCACTTATGTCGCCTTGATGTTCTAGGCATGTAATAGGCACTATTAAGTGTTGGTGGTGGTGCTAGCAGTAGTAGTAATAGTAGTATAACCACCTGTCTCTACACCTAGAGCACTGCCTGGCCTATAACAGGCCCTGAATAAGTACTACTTGAACAATTGAATAAACAGAGAAGGAAGGCCCCCTGAGGTTTGCTGGAGGGTGGGGTTGAGCACTGTCATCTCTCCAGGGCCACAGGATGAAACCAGGTGACCTAGAGGAGGAAGAGTGACTCACTTAGAGGACTCAAGCCTCTTTTAAAATCTCATCCCTGAGCCCGGGAGCCACAGTGATTTAGAAATTGGAAGGACCTGTAAGTATCAGGGAGTCAAACCTCCCACCCACCCACCCGTATGTCCCAAATCATGGCTGCCCAGTCTCCACTTGCATGTTTCCAGGAGGGGGAGTTCCCCCTCACACAGAACAGCCCAGTCATCTATTCAAGGCCCTAATTCCCATGCTGAAGCCTGGGCTAGCCCTGGGGGCACAGAGAGGAAATCGGCCACCCTGTCCTTTCTGGCCTTGCTCTGAGACCTACCCCCATCCCACCACTAGAACGATGAAATGGACAGCTCTCTAGAAGAGCCCTCTTGAGTCCTAACATGCTTCTTCTGTCCAGGTTAAGTGTTTCCAGTCCCTGTGATTTTTCCCCATATGACCCCATATTTAGTCTCCTTGGTTATGACCCTTGAACATGTACTAATTTTTCACTGTTCCTTTAAAACTATGCTGCCTAGAACCAAGGATATTACCACAGGTGGGGTCTGTCTACAGGAATATCACCTCCTTTTCTCTATTCACTAGGCTTCTGTTAACGTAGCTTTGAGACCAATTGAAATTACCAAAAGAGAATGCTGAGATGAAGAAAAGGGCCACCCTTGGAGAAAACCCCTTCATTATGGGATGGGCTTATGAAGGACAAGAGAAGAAACTGAGAAGGAGTAGTCAGAAGGTAGGTGGAAGCAGGAGGGCACACTTTCCCAGATACAAGAAGGATGGGAGAACATCCCAAAGCTGCAGGTGGTAAATAACCATACAGATCCTGCAGGGGGGCCAAGAGAATGGGATGAGATAGAGGGCTTCGTCTAATGATTTAGCTCATCATAACCTTCAAGGGAGATTTTCCATGACATGGAAGGACCAGAAATTGGACTGCAAGGTGCAGAGGAGAAAATGAGAAGTGGAGAAGCAGAGGCAGGAGGTATAGACAACACCTTCAAGATCCAAAGGGAGGACTTGGTTGCTGGGATCTGGGGTGGGCCAGGGACTTAGGCAAGAGCTCAGACACTGTGGTGCACATCACAGTTTGTGTGTCCAGACTCTTCTTTCTTCTGGGAACCATATGCCCTCTTCTTTTGGGGCCATATCCTCCCCAACTTCAACCATTTCATTTTAGTGGGACCTGGGCCTTGAGTCTCTGCTCAGCCAATCAAAGCCCTTCCCTGGGATTTCTCAAATTAGAATCAAGGGAATAGAGGCTTTTCCTCTCTAGTGTTAAAACCTGGGTTTGTGAGTCCAAGAGTAGCCAATGGTCCCTGTGGTAGCCCAGCCCGGTGGAGAAAGTCCATGTGGGAGAATTCAGTTGACGTTTAGAGAAACAGAAGTCTTGTCCTGGAGCATGTGAGTGCCTGACACTCAGCTCTGCCCCTGCCTGCTTGGCCTGAGATATGGTCATTTGAGTCAATAGAGCCAGTTGGATCTTAGACTAAATCAAACTGAGTTTCTGTCACTTTCTACCAAAAAAATTTTCATATCATGACTTTAGACCAAAGGGCAGGTTCACAATGTTTGGTACCCAAGATGCTTGATGCTAAAATCATTCATGTATAGAGCCAGGGCAGCCCTCGTGGGCCACTTGTCCCTCCTGAGCCTGATGTCCCCAGTCTGACAACTAGAGATGGTTACGCCTAGCAACTGTCCCTGCTATGAAAACGGAGCCAGCCTGGCTGCCTATAGAGAAGGTTATTTGCTTCATAAGCAGGAGGGCCCAAGGCACATCATGGCAGGGCCCGAGCTCGCCCTTCTTTCCTATTTCACATTATATTTCACCCTGGCAAGAATGATTCTTCTTGGCCAGGAAATTGATTTTAAATCACCCTTCTTGTTGCTGACAGCTCCCACGAAACCCTCCCTTCCTGGTGTCTTTGCCCTCTCTCCCTCTCTGAAAAGCCCTCCTCTCAGCCCATCCTCCAGCGTCCCCTCTACACACACACACACACACACACACACACACACACACACACACACAGCTCTTCTCCATGCTGGGGATTTTATTTTTCCCCAATTCCATTTATTGATGCACTTTTATAACCAACTCCATCTGTGGCACTGAGACCAGTCTGGAGCGATGGGGCCCTGGGAGAGGAGGCCAGGAAGCCGGCTGGAGGAAATGCAAACTTTAATTCTTGGCGCATGCCTAGAGGAAGCGAGCTGGTATGGGGCAAGAGGAGGCTGACCGGTTGCTCCAGGAGCAACTTAAAGAAGGGATGGAGACTGATGCCATGGCCGTGAGCTCTATAGACCAACATCCTCAGCTAAGACACCAGACACCAAGTGGGGAGGAGAAAACACAGAAACTGCAATACTGCTGACAGAGCTCCTCCTGGGGCCCTGACCACCACCTTTCATGTGTACATTGCCACTGTGCATCATATATCCCAGCACCTGGCTGCAGGGGACATGCCTGGGAAATTGGTGCACAGGCTTTGGAGTCTGAAAGGCTTTAAGAAGAGGCTGGGGTCTGCCAGCCTCTTCTTAAAGGCCCAGATGGTATGTATTTTAGGGTTTGCAAGTCAAGAAGTCTCTCACAACTACTAAGTTCTGCCATTGTAGAACCACAGCCACCATACACAATATGTAATTGAATGGGCATGGCTGTGTCCTAATAAAACTTTATTTACAAAAACAGGCAGCCTGCCCTCAGGGCATAATTGGCCCCTCCCTCCCATCATCCTCCCAGTTCAGATGCAACTCACAAAACTGATTATAGCCACAGGCGCTCAGCCCAGTTGCTCAAAGGAAAAATGCAAAATTGTGAGAAAGCAAGTACACATGGTACAGCCTAGTGGTCAAAACCATAGGCTCGGTTCAAGCCTGGCTTTGTCCCTTACAAGCTCCGTAACCTTAGAAAAGTCACTTACCTGTTCTGTGCCTCAGCACTATCATCTGTAAAATGAAGATGCTAAACGGTGGGCGTGTGTAAGGACTTGATTATTCAGCTCATGTGCTAAAACAGTATCTGGAAGATAGTACGAGCCTTATTATCAAGGAGTCTGGTGAGACTGCGAGATGGGTAACAGAAGGAGGCTTTCATGTGACGGCAGAGGAAGGCCTCTTAATCTAACCTTAGGAGGGCTTCCCAGAGGAGGTGCCCTTGGACCTGAGGCACTGACAATAAGTAGGAGTCACTCAGGAGAAGAAGACGGAAGCATGTTTGTGCATCTCGTTAAAGGCAAGAAAAAGTAAGTCTTTTTTAAGGCCTCACAAGGAGGCTTGGTATTCCCAGGATTTGCTGCAAAGCAACCAGGCAGAGGCCAGGCTGGAGAGATAAGCAGCGGCCAGATCATGCGAGACTATGTGTGCTATGCAGCAGAATGTGGGTTTTATCTTCATGACACCGGGGGCTATGGAAATGTTTTAACTGGAGGAGATTTGTACCTAGATGTGTGCTCACTGTTGCTGCGGTCTAGAGGATGGATTAGAGCGGACAAGGGTAGAGGCATGGGGACCACCAGGAAGCCCTTGCATAGATTAGGGCAGGGAGGAGGTGGCTGCCCTAAGGCAGGGACCCTGGGAGGAGAGAAGAGGCACAAGCAGGAGATGTTAAGGAGATAGAAGCATCCAGATACGGAATCCTGTTGGACATATGGAATGGTAGAGAGGGAGGAGGCTAGAGTGACTCCCAGGTTTTGACCTAACTAAAATCATGACCAGAAGAAGCAATTGACATCACCACTCGCCTTTAAAGTTCTGACACAGCAGAGCTTTATCACAGACTGATTTGGGGCCAGAGCTCAAAAACCATCATGCAGACATCTCTTCAAGATCCTGATATCAATTCTTTTGGACACATACCCAGAATTGGGATTGCTGGATCATAGGGCCCTTCTGTTTTTAATTGGGAGGAACCTCCATACTGTTTTCATACCTGCTGTAGCATTTTGCATTCCCACCAACAGTGCACAAGTATTCCAATTTCTCCACAACCTTGCCAACGTTTATTATATTTTGATTTTTTTAAAAGAGCCATCCTGGGCTTCCCTGGTGGCGCAGTGGCTGAGAGTCCACCTGCCGATGCAGGGGACACGGGTTCGTGCCCCGGTCCGGGAGGCTCCCACATGCCGCGGAGCGGCTGGGCCCGTGAGCCATGGTCGCTGAGACTGCGCGTCCGGAGCCTGGGCTCCGCGACAGGAGAGGCCACAACAGTGAGAGGCCTGCGTACCACAAAAAAAATAAAATAAAAGAGCCATCCTAACAAGTGTGAATGATATCTCCCTGTGGTTTTGATTTACATTTCTCTGGTGATTATGATGTTCAGCACCTTTTCATGTGCCTGTTGGTCATCTGTATGGCTTCTTTGCACTCCCACGTTCAATGACGTATAATACACAATAGCCAAGATATGGAAACAACCCGAAAGTCCATCAGCAGACAAATGGCTAAAGAAAATACACATCCAGTGGAGAATGACTTAAGCTTAAAAAAGAAAGAAATCATATCACTTGTGATAACATAAATGGACCTTGAAGACATTATGCTAAGTGGAATAAATCAATCACAGAAGGACAAATATTACATGATTCCACTCGCATGGGGAATCTAAAGTAGTCAAACTTACAGAAGAAGAAAATAGATTGGTGGTTGCTAGATGGTGGGGGGGGAGGGAGAAACGGGAAGTTGTTGCTCAATGAGTATAACATTTCAGTTCTACAAGATGAAGAAGTTCTAGAGGTTTGCTGTATAACATAGTGCCCATAGTTAACAATACGATATTGTGCACTTAAAAAATAAAAAGGGTAGGTCTCATGTTAATTGTTCTTATCACACAAAAATGCAAAGGGACACAAGGAAACTTTTGGAGGTGATGGGTGTGCTTATTACCTTGCTTGTGGTTATTGTATCACAGGTGTAGGCGTATGTCCAAACTTAAATATATTAACTATGTGCAGTTTGGGGTACATTGATTATACCTCAATAAAGCTGTTGTTTAAAATAACCTGAGGTAGTAAGGAGTCTGTCAGAGGCCATTTTATACATCCCTCTGCCTCAGAACCCATCTTCATTCAACCCATCTAAATGGTCAGCCACGGGTGCAGTAAAGGACAGATGCTCCGTGAACACACAGGTTGGCTCTGCTCTCAAGAAGAAAGCTGCTCCTACATGGAGGTGAAGGTCTTGAGGACCTGGAGAGTCAGAGCTTTTAACTATTAGGCACTACCGTGGTCGCTCCCGCCACGGAGCACAGGCTCCGGACGCGCAGGCTCAGCGGTCATGGCTCACGGGCCCAGCCGCTCCGCGGCATGTGGGATCTTCCCAGACCGGGGCACGAACCCGCGTCCCCTGCATCGGCAGGCAGACTCTCAACCACTGCGCCACCAGGGAAGTCCCGGGGAGCCCCCCTGTTTCCTTTTATTTCTTTTAAAATTAGCCAGCCAGGTCAGCTTCCTTGCTGTAGGGGGAGGGAGGGTCTGGCAGATAGCCACCCCAACTGCATCACAGTTAAACTCCATGGCCTCAGCCACGACAGATGCAATTTATCTACAGCCAAGGCAAAGAGGGAAAAAAGATGCCGTTTCTTCCCTTCCTTGCTGTTAGAGGCTATTTATCACTATCGTTATTTTTATAGCAGTGTGGAGTGCTCAGCCCTCACCGCTGCCCCCCAGGAAATGTGAACAAATGAGGAATCTGAAACCCATGCTATCAAGGAAGGCATCAAAGCACAGAGGGTGATTAAGAATGGGATGTCAAATTCCCACCCCCCTGCCGTCTCTAGTTCTTATTTTAACTCCCTCCCATGCGCCGGAATTCCCCAGAGAATCTGAGTTGTGGACCAGAATGGAAGAGTTGGTCTAAAACACCTGGCGCATCAGTAGACTTTGAAAAAGGAGTTTATTGTAATGCTCATGCCAAGTGACCTCTGATTTAAGCCGGCAGAGTAAGCAAAACTGACTCAATGAGAAAATTCGGTGTGAGGGCTGTAGGACTTAAACTTTTGCTGGAAAGATGGAAAGGTGGAGAAAGAAAATGGAACCTACTCTCATTTGGGTGAAGGTTGGTGTTGCTCACCTCAAAGCAGAAGTGAGTGCTTTAATGCATTGAGAGATTCTATTTGCCTTGCTACAATGGGGAAGGTGTGTATAGTGGAGCTTTGGTATTATATGAACCTGAAACTGAATCTTGACTTCTCCAGTACCTCAGGGATTTATAAACTGGGAATAATTATATCCATATCATAGGGTTGTTATTTTTTTAATTAAAATACCAGCATTATTTTTTTGCTGCTCAAATGGTTCAAGCTTTAGCCATTGGGAGCTCCATCAAGTTGGCTCCTATCTTCTTTCAACAAGCCTCCAGATATTCTAAGCTCATCTTGTATTTTCCTTTCCTCACTCCTGGAATCAACCACTTCTTCTAGGACCCCTGGTTCCTTTTAATGGAAAATGGTGTTTAGAGACCAAGATCTGAGCATTACATGTGCTCATGGTTACTGAGGTGTCATTGATTCTAGGCCCTCTCATCAGACAGAGCTAAGAAATATAGGTATGTACACCAACCCATGCATATATGCATATTGATATTTCTTCATCTATCTATATTGTGGTTTTGCAAGAAGAAAATGAGGTAGGAAACTTAAGAGAATGTTTTATCTTTGCAATTTTTCTGTTCACTCAAATTAAAGGTTTTTTTAAAGTATATGAAGAATCTAGAATGTAATAGGCATGCAATAGCTTCAGATTCCCTTTCCATCCCTCCACTTCCTGAACTTGACTGCTCTACCTCAAGAATTTATAAGTGGCCCCATAGGATTGTTGCAAAACATACTGAATGTGTTTCTGGATGTGTTTCAGGATGTGCCCTATTACAACCAACTAGCAGCAGGAACCATTCTGGCCAAGCTCTTTGAGCAATTAGCTGACTCTATCCCAAGTTTGAAGCAGAGTCTTTTATAATCTGGAGGGGGATATAGTTTAGGCTCCCCTAGAAGCAGACCCTGAGACAGGATTCAAGTGCTAATAATTTATTTGGGGGGCACCAGGAACACTATATGGAAACGGGAAATCATCCAGAGAGAGGAAGGCAGCCAAAATGTGTGCATTAATAAGCCAGCTTCCCCAGTGAGGGTCTGCAACATAATCCCATAAGGAAACTCCAGGAAATGCTATAAAGCACACGCCTCAAAATTAACCACACACACCCAGCAAAGTAGCTAGGGGATTTTACATACAAACCCACATTCATCATTGGTTGAAGGCTGCTCCCAGGGTTGTTGCTTCCCCAGCACAGGCAGAGTGGTCTCCTGTGGTTCTGGGGAAAGATGGGCCTTAGCTTGCCCCAGACACCAGTGGCCATGGCAGGCCCAAGTTCAGTCTGCTTGTCTCCATTTCCTCAACTTCTCCAGTTCTCCTGAGCTTCCTTGAGAAGACTATGTAATGGGAAGAGAATCACGACATCTCCTGAGCTTTTCGCTTAGGAGGAGAAGATTTGTCATGGAAGAGCCAGTTTCATCTAACCAAATATTCAGTAAACTGTGACAAGGTAGCCAGACCCACAAATTTCCTCAAAATGATATTAAAGTGTATTTATAGAGAGAGCTAAGTGGCATTTCTCTATATATGAATATGTAAATTTCTGGGTTTGTAAGTGTCTGTGGTTGAGAATGAGAATGAGAGTGAGTACAGAGCCGTGAATTCATAAAGAAGTTTTAAGGAAGCTCTTTCCAACCTTTTGGTGTGTTACGTTATTAAGGTACAGTAGACTTGCAAAGTATCTTGTAAACTTAAAAGTTTAATGCATCATTTGTAGAAGTTTTCCACCGAGTTTGCTCTAAGAAAGGTCAATGAGGAGAAAGGGATGTCATCTCAACATTTCCCCTTAAGAAGAGCTGCATGGTTGGCTTCCCCAGCCGGAACCAGCATCCCTCCCTGCAACCTGAGGATCCAGAGCTTCTTGCATGGCAGGCTTGCCATGTAAAGATGCAGACTGTACCCAGCACAAGCACACCCAGCCTAGAGATGATGCAGCACTGGAATCTTGCCCACACCCCCATCACCAAGCCAAGCACCCTGATGCAGGATTGCAACTGCCAAGAAGAGTATCTTATTAATTTGCACAAAAGCACCATGTGGGTCAACAGCATTCACATGTGTAACATGCGTTATATACAAGCACCAAAGACAAGGAGTTATCAATTTAAGCATTGCAAGACCAGGACACAGAGAGGAGAAAGACTTGTCCAGGGTATATTCGTTTGCTGCGGCTGCCATAACAAAATGCCACAGACAGGTTGGCTTCAACAACAGAAATTTATTGCCTCACAGTTCTGGAGGCTAGAAGTCCAAGATCAAGGTGTCAGCAGGATTAGTTCCTTCTGAGGTTCTCTCATCGGCTTATATATGACCGTCTTCTCCCTGTGTCTTCATATGGTCTTCCTTCTATATGTGTCTGTGTCTTCATCTCTTCATCTTATAAGGACACCAGCCGTATTGTATTTGGGCCCACCCTAATGACCTCATTTTAGCTTAATCACCTCTTTAAAGACCCTATCTCCAAATATAGTCACATTCTCAGGTACTGAGGAGTTAGGACTTCAACATATGGGTTTTGGAGGTGGGGGGGGGGCACAATTCAGCCCATAACACAGGGCAACACAGAAAGTCATTAATGATTCCAGAAATTGAACTTCATATTTTCTGACTTCCTATCTATGAAACTCTGGGGCTTATTCCAAAGTTGTCACGTCCCAGTCAACCCTTGTTTTTGACAGAGGTGTAAATGGAATTGCAGACACTAAGAAGCAGAAAAAAAGCAGTCTGCCTCACTGCTGTTCCTGCTTAGCAAGTCATGTTGCCATCCCTAAATGGAGCCAGGATCTCCTGTGACACCCACGTAACACCCACCTCCACTGGTTCCTTCAGCGGAAGAGGGGAATGTCATTCCAGAGCCAAGAGCTCACAGGTGCCTGTTAGATACCCACTTCCCTCCCCTGAGCAGCCACATCCCACCTGGTCTACACAGAGAATGGGTTTCCACAAACCCAGCTTTCAGGGACATTTGTGTCATTTCTGCATGATGAAGAGGTCACCACGGTGAAGCCCCTTCCATGTCAAACTTCTGCAGGGAAGAGGCTGTGCTCACCTCCACTCAGGGCTTTGGATGATCTATGTAAATGGAACCTCCTAAAGTAGTGCAGTGCACAACCAGCATAACTGTATGGGGCAGCCCTGCCACAGTATCAACACCCGTTACCCCATAAGTTGTTTCTATCTGTTCCCTCCTTTTCCCCTCCTCTCAACTTCTTGCCCCTTCCCAGTCTTTTGTTATGGTAAAACTGCTTCTTCCTTACAACCAATCAACCAACGGACAGCATTGTATCCAGTCTCCCAGACTGCCCCCAGTTACCGCCACCTCCTGGAATTTATACCCCCAAATTGTACCAGGGTGATTGATAGAATACTGCAGAAATGATGGCATGTCACTTTCAAGATCAAGTTATAAAAACAATGTGGCTTCTATCTTGATCAGTTTCTCTCTCTTACTCTCTTGAACCTTTTGCTCTGGAGGAAGCCATGTCATAAGAAACCATTTGGTAAGATCCGCCTAGCAAGGAGCAGGAGCTTCCTGCCAACAGACACATGGGTGAGCTCAGATCCCCCAAACACAATCTTCAGATGACTGCAGCCCTGGCTGACTCACAGCTAAGCTGCTCCTGGATTTCTGACCTATAGAAACTATGAGATAATAAATGTTTATTGTTTTAAGCTGATAAGTTTGGGGTCACTTGTTACGCAGCAACAGATAACGAATGCAAGCAAACCACATGTGGAGTCAGATCAACTCAGCCCCTCACAGAAGCACCTCCACTGAGCTGAGTTTGGATGTTCTGTCCCAAATTTTATCAGAAGTGGTTACAAGAAACAGCCACATAGAATGTGCCACCAATTCTGCCGCACATGTGTGATTAAGCATATTGTTTACTGCTTCATTAACTTCGTGGTTCTCTTTGTAAAGGGCCATATGAGAAACACTTTAAGAGTTTAGAACAGGGTTTGCCTTTATCCAGGTATTCATTATCTGAACTCCTACAGTTACATGTTTACCTAGGGAAGCAAAAGTCTCCACATATAATATTAGTCCTCTCTCCTTAATATTCCTCCCACATGCACACTAGGATCTATGCCTTCCTTTCTTATCAACATCTTTGGTGCTCAACCTTTCCCTGGTTGACAGAGGATCAATACCCTGGGAATACAATGCAAACTGATTGCCAAGTATAATTGCAAATATTGCAGAGGAAGGGGGCAGGATTTCATAAAGTCTATGAGAGTGAAGTTGAGGAACTGCTGGCATCGTGTGCAAAGGCTTTGACGAATGTGTATTTGGGAGCGTTAAAGCAGTTAACAGCTGAAGAGGGGAGAACAGCAAGGACGATGATACCATGAAGACTTTGAAAGGGATTGGTTTGAATATGAAAGGAATAAGAGAGGCTCTGGAGAAAATTTATAAAGCGCTCAAAGAGTTTTTGCAAAACATAACACTTTTATGATCATGCTGAAAAAGTCAAACATGAATTTGAGAATGTTATTTCATTCTACCATATACTTTTGTGGGGAAAATTCCACCAAAAAAGTCAGCCCTTGGTTTCCACTGTTCATTCAAAGAGCAGACTGATAGTATCATGTGCAAATCCAATTTTGTTAAGTTTACAATAAAATAAACTTACTTTTAATAATTTTTGCTTTCACATTTCAAGGTACAGTCTAACAAAGCTCTGTTTTAAATATTAACTGTGAGATGTTTGTCCCATCTTTAAGGCCAATTTTTTTTTGAAATTTATTTTTTTTATATAGCAGGTTCTTATTAGTTATCTATTTTATACATATTAGTGTATATATGTCAATCCCAATCTCCCAATTCATCTCACCACCACCACCGTGCTCACTTTCCCCCCTTGGTGTCCATACGTTTATTCTCTACATCTGTGTCTTTATTTCTGCCTTGCAAACTGGTTCACCTGTACCATTTTTCTAGATTCCACATATATTTGTTAATATACAATATTTGTTTTTCTCTTTCTTTTTTTTTTTGGCAGTATGCGGGCCTCTCACTGTTGTGGCTCCAGACGCACGCAGGCTCAGCGGCCATGGCTCATAGGCCCAGCCGCTCCGCGGCATGAGGGATCCTCCCAGACCGGGGCACGAACCCGTGTCCCCTGCATCGGCAGGCGGACTCTCAACCACTGCGCCACCAGGGAAGCCCTGTTTTTCTCTTTCTGACTTACTTCACTCTGTATGACACTCTCTAGGTCCATCCACTTCTCTACAAATGACCTATTATATTCCTTTCTATGGCTGAGTAATATTCCATGGTATATATATATATATATATATATATATATATATATATATATACCACATCTTCTTTATCCATTCATCTGTCAATGGGCATTTAGGTTGCTTCCTTGACCTGGTTATTGTAAATAGTGCTGCAATATACATTGGGGTGCATGTGTCTTTTTGAATTGTGGTTTTCTCTTGGTATATGCCCAGTAGTAGGATTGCTGGGTCCTATGGTAATTCTATTTTTAGTTTTTTAAGGAACATCCATACTGTTCTCCATAGTGGCTATATCAGTTTACATTTCCACGAACAGTGCAAGAGGGTTCCATTTTCTCCACACCCTCCCCAGCATTTGTTGTTTTTAGACTTTCTGATGATGCCCATTCTAACTGGTATGAGGTGATACCTCATGGTAGTTTCTTTTTTTTTTACATCTTTATTGGAGTATAATTGCTTTACAGTAGTGTGTTAGTTTCTGCTTTATAACAAAGTGAATCAGTTATACATATACATATGTTCCCATATCTCTTCCCTCTTGCATCTCCCTCCTTCCCACCCTCCCTATCCCACCCCTCCAGACGGTCACAAAGCACCTAGCTGATCTCCCTGTGCTATGTGGCTGCTTCCCACTAGCTATCTATCTTATGTTTGGTAGTGTAAATATGTCCATGCCACTCTCTCACTTTATAACAGCTTACCCTTCCCCCTCCCCATATCCTCAAGTCCATTCTCTAGTAGGTCTGTGTCTTTATTCCTGTCTTACCCTTAAGTTCTTCATGACATTTTTTTTTCTTAGATTCCATATCTATATATTAGCATACGGTATTTGTTTTCTCTTTCTGACTTATTTCACTCTGTATGACAGACTCTAGGTCCATCCACCTCACTACAAATAACTCAATTTCGTTTCTTTTTATGGCTGAGTAATATTCCATTGTATATATGTGCCACATCTTCTTTATCCATTTATCCAATGATGAACACAGGTTGTTTCCATCTCCTGGCTATTGTAAATAGAGCTGCAATGAACATTTCGGTACATGACTTTTTTGAATTATGGTTTTCTCAGGGTATATACCCAGTAGTGGGATTGCTGGGTCATATGGTAGTTCTATTTGTAATTTTTTAAGGAACCTCCATACTGTTCTCCATAATGGTTGTACCAATTCACATTCCCACCAGCAGTGCAAGAGTGTTCCCTTTTCTCCACAGCCTCTCCAGCATTTATTGTTTCTAGATTTTTTGATGATGGCCATTCTGACCGGTGTGAGATGATATCTCATTGTAGTTTTGACTTGCATTTCTCTAATGATTAATGATGTTGAGCATTCTTTCATGTGTTTGTTGGCAGTCTGTATATCTTCTTTGGAGAAATGGCTATTTAGGTCTTCTGCCCATTTTTGGATTCGGTTGTTTGTTTTATTGTTATTGAGCTGCAGGAGCTGCTTGTAAATTTTGGAGATTAATC
Organism: Tursiops truncatus; assembly: GCF_011762595.2. NCBI lineage: Eukaryota > Metazoa > Chordata > Mammalia > Artiodactyla > Delphinidae > Tursiops > Tursiops truncatus. Next base: position 156,456,561 of record NC_047034.1, on the reverse strand, counting down.
CTTTGTCAGTTGCTTCATTTGCCAATATTTCTCCCATTCTGAGGGTTGTCTTTTGGTCTTGTTTATGGTTTCCTTTGATGTGCAAAAGCTTTGAAGTTTCATTAGGTCCCATTTGTTTATTTTTGTTTTTATTTCCATTTCTCTAGGAGGTGGGTCAAAAAGCATCTTGCTGTGATTTATATCATAGAGTGTTCTGCCTATGTTTTCCTCTAAGAGTTTGATAGTTTCTGGCCTTACATTTAGGTCTTTAATCCATTTTGAGCTTATTTTTGTGTATGGTGTTAGGGAGTGATCTAATCTCATACTTTTACATGTAGCTGTCCGGTTTTCCCAGCACCACTTATTGAAGAGGCTGTCCTTTCTCCACTGTACATTCTTGCCTCCTTTATCAAAGATAAGGTGACCATATGTGCGTGGGTTTATCTCTGGGCCTTCTATCCTGTTCCATTGATCTATCTTTCTGTTTTTGTGCCAGTACCATACTGTCTTGATTACTGTAGCTTTGTAGTATAGTCTGAAGTCAGGGAGCCTGATTCCTCCAGGTCCGTTTTTTGTTCTCAGGATTGCTTTGGGTATTCGGAGTCTTTTGTGTTTCCATACAAATTGTGAAACTTTTTGTTCTAGTTCTGTGAAAAATGCCAGTGGTAGTTTGATAGGGATTTCATTGAATCTGTAGATTGCTTTGGGTAGTAGTGTCATTTTCACAATGATGATTCTTCCAATCCAAGAACATGATATATCTCTCCATCTATTTGTATCATTTTTAATTTCTTTCATCAGTGTCTTATAATTTTCTGCATACAGGTCTTTTGTCTCCTTAGGTAGGTTTATTCCTAGATATTTTATTCTTTTTGTTGCAGTGGTACATGGGAGTGTTTTCTTAATTTCATTTTTAGATTTTTCATCATTAGTGTATAGGAATGCCAGAGATTTCTGTGCATTAATTTTGTATCCTGCTACTTTACCAAATTCATTGATTAGCTCTAGTAGTTTTCTGGTAGCATCTTTAAGATTCTCTATGTATGGTATCGTGTCATCTGCAAACAGTGTCAGGTTTACTTCTTCTTTTCCAATTTAGATTCCTTTTATTTCTTTTTCTTCTCTGATTGCTGTGGCTAGGATTTCCAAAACTATTTTGAATAATAGTGGTAAGAGTGGACATCCTTGTCTTGTTCCTGATCTTAGAGGAAATGCTTTCAGTTTTTCACCATTGAGAATTATGTTTGCTGTGGGTTTGTCATATATGACCTTTCTTATGTTGAGGCAGGTTCCCCCCATCCCCACTTTCTGGAGGGTTTTTATCATAAATGGGTGTTGAATTTTGTCAAAAGCTTTTTCTGCATCTATTGAGATGATCACATGGATTTTATTCTTCAGTTTGTTAATACGATGTATCACATTGATTGATTTTTATATGTTGAAGAATCCTTACATCCCTAGGATAAATCCCACTTGATCATGGTGTATGATCCTTTTAACGTGTTGTTGCATTCTGTTTGCTAGTATTTTGTTGAGGATTTTTGCATCTATGTTCATCAGTGATATTGGTCTGTAGTTTTCTTTTTTGTAGTATCTTTGTCTGGTTTTGGTATCAGGGTGGTGGTGGCCTCATCAGATGAGTTTGGGAGTGCTCTTTCTTCTGCAATTTTTTGGAACAGTTTGAGAAAGATGGGTGTTAGCTCTTCTCTAAATATTTGATAGAATTCACCTATGAAGCCGTCTGGTCCTGGACTTTTGTTTGTTAGAAGATTTTTTTTTTTCCGCAGCACGTGGTCCTCTCACCCCTGTGGCCTCTCCCACTGTGGAGCACAGGCTCCGGACGCACAGGCCCAGCAGCCATGGCTCACGGGCCCAGCCACTCCGCAGCACGCGGGATCCTCCTGGACCGGAATACGAACCCGCGTCCCCTGCATCGGCAGGCGGACTCCCAACCACTGCGCCACCAGGGAAGCCCTAGAAGATTTTTAATCACAGCTTCAATTTCATTACTTGTGATTTGTCTGTTCATATTTTCTATTTCTTCCTGGTTCAGTCTTGGAAAGTTATACCTTTCTAAGAATTTGTCCCTTTCTTCCAGGTTGTCCATTTTATTGGCATAGAGTTGCTTGTAGTAGTCTCGTATGATGCTTTGTATTTCTGCAGTGTCTGTTGTAACTTATTCTTTTTCATTTCTAATTTTATTGATTTGAGTCCTCTCCCTCTTTTTCTTGATGAGTCTGGCTAAAGGTTTATCAATTTTGTTTATCTTCTCAAAGAACCAGCTTTCTGTTTATTGATCTTTGTCATTGTTTTCTTTGTTTCTATTTCATTTATTTCTGCTCTGATCTTTATGATTTCTTTCCTTCTGCTAACTTTGGGTTTTGTTTGTTCTTCTTTCTCTAGTTCCTTTAGATGTAAGGTTATATTGTTTATTTGAGATTTTTCTTGTTTCTTGAGGTAAGATTGTATTGCTATAAACTTCCCTGTTAGAAATGCTTTTGCTGCATCCCATAGCCTTTGGATCATCGTGTTTTCATTGTCATTTGTCTCTAGGTATTTTTTGATTTCCTCTTTGATTTCTTCAGTAATCTCTTTGTTATTTATTAACGTATTGTTAGGCTCCATGTGTTTCTGTTTTTTACGTTTTTCCCCTGTAATTGATTTCTAATTTCATAGTGCCATGGTCAGAAAAGATGCTTGATATGATTCCAATTTTCTTAAATTTACTGAGGCTTTATTTGTGATCCAAAATGTGATCTATCCTGGAGAATATTCCATGTTCACTTGAGAAGAATGTGTAATCTGCTGTTTTCGGATGGAATGTCCTATAAATATCAATTAAGTCCATCTTGTTTAATGTGTCATTTAAAGCTTGTGTTTCCTTATTAATTTTCTGTCTGGATGATCTGTCCATTGGTGTAAGTGAGGTGTGAAAGTCCCCCACTATTATTGTGTCACAGCTGATTTCTTCTTTTAGAGCTGTTAGCATTTGCCTTATATATTGAGGTGCTCCTATGTTGGGTGCATATATATTTATAATTGTTCTATCTTCTTCTTGGATTGATCCCTTGATCATTATGTAGTGTCCTTCCTTGTCTCTTGTAACATTCTTTATTTTAAAGTCTATTTTATCTGATATGAGTATTGCTACTACAACTTTCTTTTGATTTCCATTTGTGTGGAATATCTTTAACCATCCCCTCACTTTCAGTCTGTATGTGTCCCTAGGTCTGAAGTGGGTCTCTTGTAGATAGAATATATATGGGTCTTTTATTTGTATCCATTCAGCGAGCCTGTGTCTTTTGGTTGGAGCATTTAATCCATTCACATTTAATGTAATTGTCGATATGTATGTTCCTAGTACCATTTTCTTAATTGTTTTGGGTTTGTTTTTGTAGGTCCTTTTCTTCTCTTGTGTTTCGCACTTAGAGAAGTTCCTTCAGCATTTGTTGTAGGGCTGGTTTGGTGGTGCTGAATTCTCTTAGCTTTTGCTTGTCTGTAAAGCTTTTGATTTCTCCATCGAATGTGAATGAGATCCTTGCCAGGTAATCTTGGTTGTAGGTTCTTCCCTTTTATCACTTTAAATATATCATGCCACTCCCTTCTGGCTTGTAGAGTTTCTGCTGAGAAATCAGCTGTTAACCTTATGGGAGCTCCCTTGTATGTTGTCATTTTTCCCTTGTTGCATTTTTTTTTTTTTTTTTTTTGCAGTATGCAGGCCTCTCACTGTTGTGGCCTCTCTCGTTGCAGAGCACAGGCTCCAGATGCACAGGCTCAGTGTCCATGGCTCACAGGCCCAGCCACTCCGCAGCATGTGGGATCTACCCGGACCGAGGAACAAACCCATGTCCCCTGCATCGGCAGGCGAACTCTTAACCACTGCACCACCAGGGAAGCCCCCTTGTTGCATTTTATAATTTTTCTTGGTCTTTAATTTTTGTCAATTTGATTACTCTCTGTCTTGGTGTGTTTCTCCTTGGGTTTATCCTGCCTGGGACTCTGTGCTTCCTGGACTTGGGTGGCTATTTCCTTTCCCATGTTAGTGAAGTTTTCAACTATAATCTCTTCAAATATTTTCTCAGGTCCTTTCTCTCTGTCTTCTCATTCTGTGACCTCTATAATGTGAGTGTTGGTGCATTTAATGTTGTCCCAGAGGTCTCTTGGACAGTCTTCATTTCTTTTCATTCTTTTTTCTTTATTCTGTTCTGTGGCAGTGAATTCCACCATTCTGTCTTCCAGGTCACTTATCTGTTCTTTTGCCTCAGTTATTCTGCTATTGATTCTTTCTAGTGTATTTTTCATTTAAGTTATTGTATTGTTCATCTCTGTTTATTTGTTCTTTAATTCTTCTAGGTGTTTGTTAAACATTTCTTGCATCTTCTCCATCTTTGCCTCCATTCTTTTTCCAAGGTCCTGGATCATCTTCACTATCATTATTCTGAATTCTTTTTCTGGAAGATTGCCTATCCCCACTTCATTTAGTTGTTTTTCTGGGGTTTTATCCTGTTCCTTCATCTGATACATAGTCCTCTGCCTTTTCATTTTGCCTCTCTTTCTGTGAGTGTGGTTTTCGTTCCACAGGCTGCAGGATTGTAATTCTTCTTGCTTCTGCTGTCTGCCTTCTGGTGGATGAGGCTAACTAAGAGGCTTGGGCAAGCTTCTTGATGGGAGGAACTTGTGGTGCATAGAGCTGGGTGTTGCTCTGGTGAGCTGAGCTCAGTGAAACTTTAATCCAATTGTCTGCTGACGAGTGGAGTTGAGTTCCCTCCCTGTTGGTTGTTTGCCCTGAGGTGACCCAGCGCTGGAGGCTACAGGCTCTTTGATGGAGCTAACGGCAGACTCCGGGAGGGCTCATGCCACAGAGTACTTCCTAGAACTTCTGCTGCCTGTGTCCTTGTCCCTTCAGTGAGCCACAGCCACCCCCTGCCTCTGCTGGAGACCCTCCAACATTAGCAGGTAGGTCTGGTTCAGTCTCTTATGGAGTCACTGCTCCTTCCCCCTGGGTCCTGATATGCACACTACTTTGTGTGTGCCCTCCAAAAGTGGATTCTCTGTTTCCCCCAGTCCTGTGGAAGTCCTGCAATCAAATCCCATTAGTCTTCAAATCTGATTCTCTGGGAATTCGTCCTCTGATTGCTGGACCCCCAGGTTGGTATGCCTGACATAGGGCTCAGAACCTTCACTCCAGTAGGTGGGCTTCTGTGGTATAACTGTTCTCCAGTTTCTGAGTCACCCACCCAGCAGTTATGAGATTTGATTTTATTGTGATTGCGCCCCTTATACCACCTCATTGTGGCTTCTCCTTTGTCTTTGGATGTGAGGTATCTTTTTTGGTGAGTTCCAGTGTCTTCCTGTCGATGATTGTTCAGCAGTTAGTTGTGATTCCAGTGCTCTCGCAAGAGAGAGTGAGTGCACGTCCTTCTCTGCCATCTTGAACCAATGTCACAGCCAATTTAAAGTAGGCCTTTTCTACTTTCAAGTATACCAAGGTATCAAAGGCTGAAGCTAGCAGAGGGAAAAAATCATTCTTGTCCTGAGGAACTGGCCTGTGGCCTCATTTCTGATCATCTGTGTTTTGTAACTTCCATATTTGACTTTTTGCCTGGACTTCTGGGAAGCTAAGTATGGTTCTGATCACAGTTCCAGTGTGTGGGTTTTTCCCACACCACCAAGCAACTCTGGGACATCAGCAGGCTGTCCTACAATTCTACTCAATTCTGACATGATCTATCAAGTGATAGCATCAGATCCCACAGGTTAATGGTTCAGTCCTAAAAAACTGCCCCCCACCCTGACACCAATCACAAGTCCAAGTTGTCACCTGTGCTTCCAACTGACCAACTATAGATTGGAAGTTTCAACATCCCCTTCCTTGGATTCAATCAGTTTGCTAGAGTGGCTCACAGAACTCAGAGAAACATTTTACTTACTAGGTTACTGGTTTATTATAAAAGGCTATAACCCAGGAAGAGCCAGATGGAAAATATCCACAGGGCAAGGTACATGGGAAGGGACTCGGAGCTTCCATGCCCTCTCTGGACATACCACTCTCCAAGTATCAACACAGTTAACTGGAAGCTCTCCAAACCCTGTCCTTTGCATCTTTACAGTGACTTCATTACATAGGCATGACTGATTAAATCACTGGCCATTGGTGATTGATTCCATCTCCAGCCCTGCTCCCCTCCCCTGAGGTCAGGTGGGTGAGACTAAAAGTTCCAACCTTCTAATCACCCAGCTGATTCTCCAAGCAACCAACAACCCCCATCTTTAGATGCAGTCCAAAACTCACCTCATTAACATAACAAAAGAGCACTTTGTCTCTCTCATCACTTAGGAAATTCCAAATATTTTAGGAGTTTTGTGCCAGAAATGGGGACAATATCTATTTCTTATTATATATCTATATTTCTTATTATAAATCACAATATAACACTGTCAAGCTTTGCTGTTGTCATGTTTAGTTTCTCTTTTATCCTTGGTCCCAAATTTTCCTTAGTGTCCATCCTTCACTAAAACAATTGAATATGTATGTTGTAGACAAAGTGCAGCACAAACTTTCATCAGCCTTCTCAGCCTCTTTACTGCCTTTGATTAGGTTAGTCCCACGGCCCTTCCCCCAGCCTCCTTTTTTGCTTTTTCTAACACATGGTACTCTAGCTAGTTTTCTTCCTACATTTCTATCCTTTCTTTCTGGGTGCCCTTTTCCCAATGTAGAAATTTCCTTGCCTGAAACATTTGCTCTCTTTTCATATGTGTCCAGTGGTGTCTAGAAAGCTAGGATGGTCCAAAAGCCATCTTGTCACATCAACAAAGTTTATCTTAAGGCCACTCTAGAGTTACTTATTCTTTTTTTAAATTTTTATTTTATATTGGAGTATAGTTGATTAACAATGTTGTGTTAGTTTCAGATGTACAGCAAAGTCATTCAGTTATACATATACATGTATCTATTCTTTTTCAAATTCTTTTCCCATTTAGGTTATTACATAATATTGAGCAGCGTTTCCTGTGCTATACAGTAGGTCCTTGTTGGTTATCTATTTTAAATATAGCAGTGTGTACATGTCAATCCCAAACACCCAATCTATCCGTCCCCTCCGACCCTTCCCCTCTGGTAACCATAAGTTTGTTCTCTAAGTATGTGTGAGTCTGTTTCTGTTTTGTAAGTAACTTCATTTGTAACATTCCATTTTTAAATTATGCATATAAGAGATATCATATGATATTTGTCTTTCTCTGCCTGACTTCACTTAGTATGATAATCTCCAGGTCCATCCATGTTGCTGCAAATGGCATTATTCATTCCTTTTAATGGCTGAGTAATATTCCATTGTATATATGTACCACCTCTTTTTTATCCATTCATCTGTCAATGGACATTTAAGTTGCTTCCCTGTCTTGGCTATTGTAAACAGCACTGCAATGAACATTGGGGTGCATGTATCCTTACAAGCAATTTTTTTCTCCAGATATATGCCCAGGAGTGGAATTGCTGGATCATATGATAGCTCTATTTTTGTTTATTAAGGAACCTCCATACTGTTCTCCACAGTGCGTGTACCAATTTACATTCCCACCAACTGTGTAGGAGGGTTCCCTTTTCTCCACACCCTTAGAGTTACTTATTCTGATGCCCATTCTCTCAACCTGCCCAGACTCATTTTATTTTTTAGCCTATTATGTAATATTTAAGGTAGACAAAAGGTTTAAAAATAATGCAATGAATGTTGTGCACCCTATCCAGCTTAAGCAATAAAACATGGCTACAGAGGTAATGCTTTCTACCTCCAGCTCATTTTCAATTATTAAAAGAAGTGGGGGGGGGAATCAATATGGCATACTAGGAGGATGTGGAATTCGTGTCTCCACACAACTAGGGCACCTACCAGGCACCAGTGGGGGACCACGGACACCTTAGGGGATGCGAGGAACCCCCAGTGACCAGGTAGGACATGGGGCATGGGGGGAGTGAAGGGGGAGGAGAAGTGTAGCCAGGAAGGGACTGGCGCCCCAAGGGGTGGCTGGGGGAGGGGAAGGGTTTCCCACACCCGAAGGGGGAAATTGGGGAACCACTGGGAGGGCAGAGGATCAAAAGGGAGCATGACCAGGTTTCCCCTGCCCTCTTGGTCCCCCAGTAACCTGCTGAGATCCCGGGCCTGATCCTCTGCCCACCAAGGCCCCCTCCAGCCGGGTGTGTCCTGAAGGAGTGAGAGGGAGGGAAGAGGGAGCAAAAGTAACGGCTGGACCTCCAGGACAGCACCCCTGAGGGATGGCTGAGGGAGGGGAGGAGTTCCTATACCCAGCAGGACCCACCCACGGTTTGGGGTCCAGTGGCGATGGGGGAGACCCTGGGGGAGGGAACGCAGCCAGTGCTTTCCCTGTCCATTTAGGCACTGGGGAGCCTGTTGGGAACCTGGGCCTAATCCTCTGCCCTCAGAGCCTCTCTCCTGCCGCACAGAACACAAGCCCTGCCCCATACCCCCAGCCAGGGCCCTACCTCTACACTCGGAGACCCCCTCCAACGATCTGGGCCTAAACCCCACCCACACACCCTCACTCAGGGCCCTACCTCCAAACTCTGGAACTCCACACTCCATAGGCCTTCCTTGCAACCGGCTGCCTCTCCCCTTCTGAGCAGGTCCTCAGCAGAGACCCCGCCCCATGCTTGAACATAGCCCCGCCTTTTCCGGCTCCATGGGTCCTGAGCCTAGGCCTCGCTCCACGCTCAAACGTGACCCCCCCCACCCGCCTAGGTCCTGCTGCAGCCTAAGTTCCACCCCCGCCTAAAGTCTGCCCCCATAGCCAAGCCTTTTCTTTTTTTCCCTCTTTTAGATTGGGGTTCTGTTTTACCTTGTTGATTCATTGTTGCTCATTCTTTTATATTTTTATTTTTCCTAATAAATCTTTTATTTTTCTACTTTTATTTTATCCTTTATACTTTGTTATTGCTCTCTCCGTTTGGTTTGTTTCCCCCCACCCCTTTATTTATTTCCTTTTTTCTGTTCAGGTTTTGTTATACTTTGTTGCAATTGTTTCAATTATAGTTTTATTTTTCCTAATATATTTTCTATCTTTCTAATTTTATTTTGTTTTTTATTCTTTGATATTGTACTGCTTTCTTTCTTTCTTTCTTTCTTTCTTTCTTTTTTTACCATGCCACGAAGTATGCAGGATCTTGTTTCCCAGGCCAGAGGTCAGGTCTGAGCTCCTGTGGTGGGAGCTCCGAGTCCAAACCTCTGGACTAACAGAGAACCTCAGAACCCAGGGAATATTGATCGGAGTGAGGTCTCCAAGAGTTCCTAACCCAGCTCCATCCAACTGCCAGCAAACTCTAGTGCTAGACGTCTCAGGTCAAACAATCAGTAAGACAGGAACACAGCACCACCCATCAAAAAAAAAAATGAAATGACAAAACAATATGTTACAAAAGAAGGAGCAATGTAAAAACCTACAAGACCAAATAAATGAAGGAAAAATAGGCAAACTACCTGAAAAAGAATTCAGAGTACTGATAGTAAAGATGATCCAAAATCTCGGAAATGGAATGGAGAAAATACAAGAAATATTTAACAAGGATCTAGAAGAACTAAGGAACAAACAAACAGTGACAAACAACACACTTACTGAAATTAAAATTACTCTAGAAGGAATCAATAGCAGAATAACTGAGGCAGAAGAACAGATAAGTGACCTGGAAGATAAAATGGTGGAAATAACTACCAGGGAGAAGAATAAGAAAACAGAATTGAAGACAATCTCAGAGACCTCTGGGAAAACATTAAACGCACCAACATTCGAATTATAGGGGTTCCAGAAGAAGAAGAGAAAAAGAAAGGGTCTGAGAAAATATTTGAGGAGATTATAGTCAAAAACTTCCCTGACATGGGAAAGGAAATAGTCAATCAAATCCAGGAAGCACAGACAGTACCATACAGGATAAACCCAAAGAGAAACACGCCAAGACACATATTAATCAAACTATCAAAAATTAAATACAAAGAAAAAATATTAAAAGCAGCAAGGGAAAAGCAACAAATAACATACAAGGGAATCCCAATAAGGTTAACAGCTGATCTTTCAGCAGAAACTTGGCAAGCCAGAAGGAAGTGGCAGGACATATTTAAAGTGATGAAAGGAAAAACCTACAACAAAGATTACTCTACCCAGCAAGGATCTCATTCAGATTCGATGGAGAAATTAAAACCTATGCAGATAAGCAAAAGTTAAGAGAATTCAGCACCACTGGCCTTCCCTGGTGGCACAGTGGTCAAGAATCCACCTGCCAGTGCAGGGGAAACGGGTTTAAGCCCTGGGCCAGGAAGATCGTACATGCAGTGGAGCAAGTAAGCCCGTGTGCCACAACTACTGAGGCCACGTGCTGCAACTACTGAAGCCCAGGCACCTAGATCCCGTGCTCCACAACAAGAGAAGCCACCGCAATGAGAAGCCCGTGTACCACACAGAGAGTAGTCCCCCACTCACCACAACTAGAGAAAGCCTGCACACAGCACCAAAGACCCAACACAGCCAAAAATAAAATAAATAAATTTTTTAAAAAAGAGAGAGAGAATTCAGCACCACCAAACCGCTCTACAACAAAGATTAAAGGAAATTCTCTAGGTAGGAAACACAAAAGAAGGAAAAGACCTACAAAAACAAACCCAAAACAATTAAGAAAATGGTACTAGGAACATACATATCGATAATTACCATAAATGTGAATGGATTAAATGCTCCAACCAAAAGACATAGACTGGCTGAATGGATACAAAAACAAAACACATATATATAACATCTACAAGAGACCCACTTCAGACCTAGGGACACATACAGACTGAAAGTGAGGAGATGGAAATAGATATTCCATGCAAATGGAAATCAAAAGAACGCTGGAGTGGCAATTCTCATATTAGACAAAATAGTCTTTAAAATAAAGACTATTACAAGAGACAAAGAAGGACACTACATAATGATCAAGAGGCCAATCCAAGAAGACATAACAATTGTAAATAGTTATGCACCCAACATAGGAGCACCTCAATACATAAGGCAAGTGCTAACAGCCATAAAAGGGGAAATCGACAGTAACACAATCATAGTAGGGGACTTTAACATCCCACTTCCACCAATGGACAGATCATCCAAACTGCAAATAAATAAGGAAACACAAGCTTTAAATGACACATTAAACAAGATGGACTTAATTGATATTTATAGGATATTCCATCCAAAAACAGCAGAATACACTTTCTTCTCAAGTGCTCATGGAACATTCTCCAGGGTATACCATATCTTGGGTAACAAATTAAGCCTTGGTAAATTTAAGAAAATTGAAATGGTATCAAGTATCTTTTCTGACCACAATGCTATGAGACTAGATATCAATTACAGAAAAAAAATTATAAAAAATACAAACACATGGAGGCTAAACAATACACTACTAAATAACCAAGAGGTCATGGAAGAAATCAAAGAAGAAATAAAAAAATACCTAGGAACAAATGACAATGAAAACACAATGACCCAAAACCTATGGGATGCAGCAAAAGCAGTTCTAACAGGGAAGTTTATAGCAATACAATCCTACCTCAAGAAGCAAGAAAAATCTCAAATAAACAACCTAACATTTCACCTAAAGCAATTAGAGAAAGAAGAACAACAACAACAAAATACCAAAATTAGCAGAAGGAAAGAAATCATAAAGATCAGATCAGATATAAATGAAAAAGAAATGAAGGAAACAATAGCAAAGATCAATAAAATAAAAGCTGGTTCTTTGAGACAATAAACAAAATTGATAAACCATTAGCCAGATTCATCAAGAAAACAAGGGAGAAGACTCAAATCAACAGAATTTGAAATGAAAACGGAGAAGTAACAACTGACGCTGCAGAAATACAAAAGATCATGAGAGATTACTACAAGCAACTCTATGCCAATAAAATGGACAACCTGGAAGAAATGGACAAATTCTTAGAAAAACACAACCTTCTGAGACTGAACCAGGAAGAAATAGAAAATATAAACAGACCAATCACAAGCACTGAAATTGAAACTGTAATTAAAAATCTTCCAACAAAAAGAAAAGAAAAAACTTCCAACAAACAAAAGTCCAGGACCAGATGACTTTGCAGGTGAATTCTATTAAACATTTAGTGAAGAGCTAACACCTATCCTTCTCAAACTCTTCCAAAATATAGCACAGGGAGGAACACTCCCAAACTCTTTCTATGAGGCCACCATCACCCTAATACCAAAACCAGAAAAAGATGTTACAAAAAAGAAAACTACAGGCCAGTAGCTCTGATGAACATAGATGCAAAAATCCTCAACAAAATACTAGCAAACAGAATCCAATAGCACATTAAAAGGATCATACACCATGATCAAGTGGGGTTTATCCCAGGAACGCAAGGATTCTTCAATATATGCAAATCAATCAATGTGGTACATCGTATTAACAAATTGAAGGATAAAAAACATATATAATCCCAATAGATGCAGGAAAAGCTTTTGACAAAATTCAACACCCATTTATGGTAAAAATCCTCCAGAAAGTAGGCATAGAGGGAACCTACTGCAACATAATAAAGGCCATATATAACAAATCCACAGCCAACATCATTCTCAATGGTGAAAAACTAAAAGCATTTCCTCTAAGATCAGGAACAAGACAAGGATGTCCACTCTTACCACTATTATTCAAAATAGTTTTGGAAATCCTAGCCACAGCAATCAGAGAAGAAAAAGAAATAAAAGGAATCCAAACTGGAAAAGAAGTAAAACTGTCACTGTTTGCAGATGACATGATACTATACATAGAGAACCCTAAAGATGTTACTAGAAAACTACTAGAGCCAATCAATGAATTTGGTAAAGTAGCAGGATACAAAATTAATGCACAGAACTCTCTTGCATTCCTATACACTAATGATGAAAAATCTGAAAGAGAAATTAAGGAAACACTCCCATTTACCATTGCAACAAAAAGCATAAAATACCTAGGAATAAACCTACCGAAGGAGACAAAAGACCTGTATGCAGAAAACTATAAGACACTGATGAAGGGTAGTTTTGTTTTATTTTATTTTATTTTATTTTATTTTATTTTATTGACAGTGAAATAATTCTTTATTTGGGCCAGTTGGGAGAGGGCAGGCGAGGCTAAGCTGGACCCCCATGGGGGGTGACACCCAGGAGCTCCTTAGGAGGCCAGCCCCTGTGCCCCTTGGCTGTGTCACAGGAGCAGCCACAGGCAGCCCCCTGGACGGACGTGGTGGCTCCCTCTGTACTTCCTACTTGTGTGACCAGGCCTCGGGGGCCCTCTGCAGGCAGTACTGGGTGGCAGGCAGTGACAAAACCAGGCTGCTGGCATGGCGCCCCATCCAGTACAGGCCGTAGCCCAGGAGGCCCAAAAAGGTGGCCTTCATGGTCAGCCAAGACACTCTGCCAGAGACGGAGAGCAGGGGGACCATCATTGTCTCCTGGATGTTGAGGTCAGTGGTCCAGTTCTTCTCGATGCCAGGGACATGGCCCATGCCCACAATGCCCACCACCATAGAGGGGACGCATTTTCTGCACTCGGCATCAGAGGCATGCAGCAGCTCCAGGCACCAGGCCGCCTGCCTCAGCATGTAGGTCAGATAGATGTCCCACTCAGACACAATGGTGCAGTGCAGGTCGGGGAACTCGCCGATCATCTCAGCCATCATCTGCTCCAGGGAGTCCTGCTTGCACCACTCCACATCATCCTTGCCGATAGGGTCTGACAGGAAACATAGGCCCCAGGCCAGCTTGATCTTCTGCTAGAAGGAGAGGGTGGCAATGGCCCTCTTGAAGGTGATGGGGATAGGCTGGTCACCCAGGTGGAACTTGCAGAAAGGCACCTTGCTGGCCTCCTTGAAAACCTCCCTGAACTCACCTCCAGGGACCATGCCCAGCTTCTCAGTGATGTGGGCGGACACCTTCAGCAGCAGCATCTGCATGAGTTCCGACATGACCCCGTTCTGCCTTATGGCCTACTGCAGCTCCTCCAGGCTGATGTCCTTGGCCTAACGCAGCAGTGTACACTAGTTCACCTTCAGCACGTCAGGCTGCACCTCCCAGATGGTCTTCACCATGTCCTTTATGCTGTCATCGCTGAAGTGCGCCATGCCCACCATGTGCACCCAGCTCCCGTCCTCGGCCACCAGCTCGGTCACCAGGGAAGATGATACAAACGATAGAGAGATATACCATGTTGTTGGATTAGAAAAATCAACATTGTGAAAATGACTATACAGATTAAACGCAATCCCTATCAAACTACCAATGGCATTTTTCACAGAACTAGAACAAAAATTTTCACAATTTGTATAGAAACACAAAAGACCCCAAATAGCCAAAGCAATCTTGAGAAAGAAAAACAGAGTTGGAGGAATCAGGCTCCCTGACTTCAGACTATACTACAAAGCTACAGAAATCAAGACAGTCTGGTACTGGCACAAAAACAGAAATATAGATCAATGGAACAGGATAGAAAGCCCAGAGATAAACCCATGCACATATGGTCACCTTATCTTTGATAAAGGAGGCAAGAATATACAATGGAGAAAAGACAGCCTCTTCAATAAGTGGTGCTGGGAAAACTGGACAGCTACATATACATGAATGAAATTAGAACACTCCCTAACACCATACACAAAAATAAACTCAACATGGATTAAAGACCTAAATGTAAGGTCAGACACTATCAAACTCTTAGAGGAAAACATAGGCAGAACACTCTATGACATAAATCACAGCAAGATCCTTTTTGACCCACCTCCTAGAGAAATAGAAATAAAAACAAAAATAAACAAATGGGACTTAATGAAGCTTAAAAGCTTTTGCATAGCAAAGGAAACCATAAACAAGATGAAAAGACAACCATCAGAATAGAAGAAAATATTTGCAAACGAAGCAACAGACAAAGGATTAATCTCTAAAATTTAGAAGCAACTCATGCAGCTCAATATGGAAAAAAAAAACACCAACCCAATCCAAAAATGGGCAGAAGACCTAAATAGACATTTCTACAAAGAAGGTATACAGATTTCCAACAAACACATGAAAGGATGCACATCACTAATCATTAGAGAATGCAAATCAAAACTACAATGAGGGGATTCCCTGGTGGCGCAGTGGTTGAGAGTCCGTCTGCCAATGCAGGGGACACAGGTTCGTGCCCCGGTCCGGGAAGATCCTACATGCCGCAGAGCGGCTGGGCCCGTGAGCCATGGCCGTTGAGCCTGCGCGTCCGGAGCCTGTGCTCCGCAACGGGAGAGGCCACAACAGTGAGAGGCCCATGTACCGCAAAAAACAAAAACAAAAAAAAACTACAATGAGCTATCACCTCACACCAGTCAGTGGCCATCATCAAAAACCTACAAACAACAAATGCTGGAGAGGGTGCGGAGAAAAGGGAACCCTCTTGCACTGTTGGTGGGAATGTAAATTGATACAGCCACTATGGAGAACAGTATGGAGGTTCCTTAAAAAACTAAAAATAGAACTACCATATTACCCAGCAATCCCACTACTGGGCATATACCCTGAGAAAACCATAATTCAAAAAGAGTCATGTACCACAATGTTCATTGCAGCTCTATTTACAATAGCCAGGACATGGGAGTAACCTAAGTGTCCATCAACAGATGAATGAATAAAGTAGATGTGGCACATATATACAATGGAATATTGCTCAGTCATAAAAAGAAACGAAATTGAGTTATCCGTAGTGAGGCAGATGGACCTAAACTCTGTCATACAGAGTGAAATAAGTCAGAAAGAGAAAAACAAATACCATGTGCTAACGCATATATATGGAATCTAAAAAAAAAAAAAATGGTTCTGATGAACCTAGGGGCAGGAGAGGAATAAAGACACAAGACCTAGAGAATGGACTTGAGGGCACGGGGAGGGAGAAGGGTAAGCTGGGTCGAAGTAAGAGAGTAACATTGACATATATACACTACCAAATGTAAAATAGATAGCTAGTGGGAAGCCGCTGCATAGCACAGCTCGGTGCTTTGCGACCACCTAGAGGGGTGGGATAAGGAGGGTGGGAGGGAGATGCAAGAGGGAGGGGATATGGGGATATATCTATGCATATAGCTGATTCACTTTGTTATACAGCAGAAACTAACACAACATTGTAAAGAAATTATACTCCAATAAAGATGTTAAAAAAAAAAAAAAAAAAAGCAGGCAGTGACTTCCCCGGTGGTACAGTGGTTAAGAATCCGCCTGCCAATGCAGGGAACATGGGTTCGATCCCTGGTCCAGGAAGATCCCAAATGCCACAAAGCAACTAAGCCTATGTGTGCCACAACTACTGAGCCTGCGCTCTAGAGTCCATGAGTCACAACTCCTGAGCCCACGTGCCACAACTACTGAAGCCCATGCGTCTAGAGCCCGTGTTCCACAACAAGAGAAGCCACCACAATGAGAAGGCCACACACCACAATGAAGAGTAGCCCCCACTCACTGCAACTAGAGAAAGCCCTCACACAGCAATGAAGACCCAGCGCAATGAAAAATAAATAAATAAAAGCAATCATTTATTTAAAAAAAGAAGAAGAAGAAGCAGGCAGAGGGGTTGTATTTGAGGGTAGCCTGGGGATTGTAGCAATCACGAATAATGAACGTAGGGAGCATAATTTCTGGCTTACATGTACTCTCACAGATATTTAATCTTCTCTACATTCTGATGAGGTATCTATTGTTCTTCCCACTTAGGGATGAGTAAAAAAGTTCAGAAATCATCTGATGTGATAGATGCAGTAGGAAGATATGGACCATGGAGCAGATGCTTGGGTTTCAGCTCTGTCTCCAATAAGTGCTGGCAGTGCAATACAGGCCCAACTACTTAAATGTTCTATGCCTCTAGCTTTCTCATCTCTAAAATGGGGTAATAATGTTACTTACTTCATGAGATTTTCCTAAAGATTAAATGTATGCTTAGAAAGAGAGCTTGGCACATTATAAGTGGTATATAGGTGCTGTTGCTGTCACTACTACTATGACTACTGTGATTATTATTATTACCTGAATTGCCAACTAAGGAGAGCTGTATTCTCCTACATAATTCTCTGTCCCCAAGAGTCTCAAATGCCTACAGCTATAGCCAATCAGCTTCCACCACAGATTTAGCTAAACCCCAGGCTCAAAACCCAATCATCTGGTACTTAGAAGAATTTAAGAAGCCCATAGCCTGCTGTTCAAGATTCATCTTGTCAGCCTTGGTGCTTGGACCCATTCTGATCTTGTGCCCCATGAACACTGGGGATCTGTCTCATGCCTCAGCATGCATTTTCCCAAGGCTATGAGGGGCCGAGGTGCAGGGGGTATCCTGCAAGCAGCAAGCTAACCACCTGCTGAGACTACTCCATCCTGGCACGTCCTTGCCTGGCTGGTGCAACACCCTTGGGCTTCTGATCATACCGCCACCAAGTGAATCTCCTTCCCTGGTAAACATGCCTGCCCTCTGGATCTGAGACCTCCCTGGCCTACATCAGCCCACCGCTAACTAGGTCTTCTTCCAACAAGAGTCACCCAGTTTGGGAATGGCATTTCTTCATTTCTACCAAGTTCCACTTTCCCTTTTAACTACATAATTTGATTTTTTTTTTTAAATCAATGGCCTCTTGCTAATCAACCTCCTGCCTTGGCATTTGTGCACTGAGCTTATACAGCAATCCAAAGCACTAGGCTACGTTAGGCCTTCACACAAATGCAATTGCACTTTTACTGCTGCCATAATTTTGAGTTGCTGAGTAACGAGACTGATTTCTCAGAGAAGTGAAAGGCAAATATGTGGCCACTCAGCAGCCAACTTCTTCTTCTTTTTTTTTTTTTTAATTTTATTTTTGGCTGTGTTGGGTCTTTGCCGCTGTGCACAGGCTTTCTCTAGTTGCGGTAAGCAGGGGCTACTCTTTGCTGTGGTATGTGGGCTTCTCATTGCAGTGGCTTCTCTCGTTGTGGAGCACGGGCTCTAGGCGCATGGGCTTCGGTAGTTGCAGAATGTGGGCTCAGTAGTTGTGGCGCACGGGCTTAGTTGCTCCGTGGCATGTGGAATCTTCCCGGACTAGGGCTCGAACCCATACCCCCTGCATTGGCAGGCGGATTCTTAACCACTGCGCCACCAGGGAAGCCCATCAGCAGCCAACTTCTATTTCTTTATAATTTAGTGCCACCAAGGACTATGTCTCGTTTTTCCTCCTTTCTGGTCACAGCAACCTCAACTGTCGAGAATAGCTGGGTGGTGTTCAACCCAAGCAAGCTACACCTAGTCCTACTTATTCTTTTAAAAATATACATGAAGGGGAAGTACTTCCTGAAAGGTGCAAAAGGAGCTTGGCAGACTCTCTCTCTCTCCAGCAAAACAACTATTTAATTGGTGAAAATTATTTTTAAAAAATTATTTAAAGTCTCTAGAAATTGTCCTAAATATGTACAGCAATGGGAGAAACATTCACTCTAGAAAATCTACTAAACCTCAGTAAGAACAGTGAGAGTCTATGGTATCTGAGCCACAACTCACTCCCTTACCCCCTACCCCACAGCTCTACATTACAGAAGCGCTGCCCCAAGTCAATGTGTCCAAGAAGAAGAGGGCTCCCTCTCCCTCCAGCTCCCAGTGTGGAGCTCCTGTTTCATCTTGTCAGGGGGCAGTCCACTGGTTTTGCTCATCCCCCTCCCCAGCCCCAGGTTGCAGAAGTTCTATTCTGGTTGCTGCTGCAGAGAGGACCAGTCTCCCTTCCCTCACTCAGCCCCTACTTATAGGGGAAAAGCTCTACTCTAGGCTCAGCAGGCTGAGATGACTGGGGACCCAATCACTCTATTCCCAGTTTGCCTATAGGGAAGAGGTTTCATGTTACTACAGATAGAGGGACTTTTTTTTTTTTTTTTTTTTTTTTTGCGGTACGCGGGCCTCTCACTGTTGTGGCCTCTCCCGTTGCGGAGCACAGGCTCCGGACGTGCAGGCTCAGCCGCCATGGCTCACGGGCCTAGCCGCTCCGTGGCATGTGGAATCTTCCTGGACCGGGGCACGAACCCGTGTCCCCTGCATCGGCAGGCGGACTCTCAACCACTGCACCACCAGGGAAGCCCAAAAACTATTTTTTTAAAAATGAGAAAGAACTCAAATTAATAACCTACTCTTTCAACTAGAAAAATAAGAGTAAACTAAACCCCTAAAAAAAGCAGAAGGAAAGAAATAATAAAGATTAGAGCAGAAAAAATGAAATAGAGAATAGAAAAATGATTTTAAAAAAATAAAAACAAAAATTTGGTCCTTTAAAAAGACTAAGAAAATTGACAAACCTTTAACTAGGGTGACCAAGAAAAAAGCAGAGAAAGAATACTTGACACTAAAATTAGGAATGAAAATGAGAACATCCCTACCAGCCTTACAGAAATAAAAAGAATTGTAAAGGAATACTACAAATAACTTTATGCCAACAAATCAGATAAAATAGATGAAATAGGAAGTTCTTAGAAAAACACAAATTACCAAAACTGACCTGAGAAGCAATAGAAAATCTGAATATACCTGTAACAAGTAAAGAAATCAAATTTGTAATTTTAAAACTTCCCACAAGGGAAAGCCGAGGCCCAAATAAGTTCCCTGGTAAATTCTACCAAAACTCAAAGAAGAATCAGTACCAATCCCTCATGAAATCTTCCTAAAAAATAGAAGACAAACATTTCTCAATTCATTCTATGAGGTCATTACTACCCCGATATCAAAACAAAACAAAGATGTCACAAGAAAACTACATACCAGTATCCCTTACGAATATATTTGCACAAATCACTAACAAAATACTAACAAGCTGATGTCAGCAACATGTGAAAAGGATTCTATACCATAATCAACTGAGATTTACCCCAGGAAGGCAAATTAGTTTACTATCCGAAAATCAATTCATGTAACGCACCATATTAATAGAATAAATGGCAAAATATATCATTTCAAAAGATGCAGAAAAATAATTTGACAGAATCCAATAACCTTTCAATATTAAAAAAAAAAACCTCAAGAAATTATAAATAGAAGGAAACTTTTTCAACTTGCTAAAGGGATGGAAGAAAACCCACAGCATCTTACTTAACGGTGAAAGTCTGAGCGCTTTTCTCCTAATGTCAGGAACAAGACAAGGATGTCCACTCTTGCCACTTCTATTCAATATTGCACTGGGGCGGGGGGGGGGCACTCAGCAAAGATGCAACACACATGATTAATTTATAAAAATGTTTTATTTCTATACATTGGCAATAAACATTATGGGAAAAATTAAGAATTCAATTCCATTTACAATAGCATGCTATTTCATACTAAGAAATAGAATGAAAAAGAATAACATAGTCAGGAAAAGGAAGTACAAGACTTGTACACTTAAAACTACAAAACATTGTTGAAAGCAATTAAAGATATAAATGAATGGAAAGACATTCCATGTTCATGGATTGGAAGGGTTAATATTAAGATAGCAATACTCAAAAAATTCATCTACAGATTTAACACAACCCCTATCAAAATCCTAACTTCCTTTTTTGCAGAAACAGAAAAGCTGATCTTCAAATTCATATGCAAATTAAAGGGACCCAGAATAGCCAAAAGAATCTTGTAAAATAAAGTTGGAAGACTCACACTCCCCAAGTTCAAAACTTGCTGCAAAATTACACTGCAATCAAGACAGTGTGGTACTGGCATAAGGATAGATCAATGGAATGGAATTGAGGGTCTAGAAATAAACCTTTACATTTATAATCAGTTGATTTTCAACAAAAGCGGCAAGACAACTCAATGGAGAAAGAACACTCTTTCAACAAATGAAGCTGGGACAACTGGATATCCACAAGCAAATGAATAAATTTGCACTCCTACCTCAATTATATACAGAAATTGACTCAAAATGGATCATAGACTTAAATATAAGTGCTAAGTTATAAAAGTTTTAAACAAAAACATAGAAGCCAATTTGTGACTTTGGATTAAGTAATGGTTTCTAAATACTATAACAAAAGTACAAGCAATAAAAGGGGGGAAAAAAGGAAATTGGACTGTATCAATATTAAGACTTTTGTGCCACAAATGATACCATCAAGAAAGTGAAAAGATGACCCATGGAATGAAATAAAATATTTGCAAATCTTATACCTAATATGGGACTTACATTCAGAATATATTTTAAAATTCTTAAAACTAACAATGACAAAAACAAATAACACAGTTTTTAAGTGGGTAAGGATATGAATAGATATTTTTCCAAGGAAGATATACAAATGATCAATAAGTGCATAAAAAGATATTCAACATCATTATTCATAGGGAAATGCAAAACAAAACCACAATTGGATACCACTTTACACCCACTACAGTGGCTATAATTTAAAATACAGGCAATGACAAACATTGGTAAGAATGTGGAGAAATTAGAAGCCTCACACATCGCTGGCCGATTTTTAAATGGTGCAGCCACTTTGCATAAGAGTTTGGCAGCTACCCAAAACGTTAAATATAAAGTTACCATGTGACTCGGCAATTCCACTCCTAGGCATATACCCAAGAGAAATGAAAACATATATTCATACGCTTGTACACAAATGTTCACGGCAGCATTAGTCATAACAGCCAAAAAGTAGAAACAATCCAAGTGCCCATCAACTGATGAATGGTTAAATAAAATCTGGTATATCTATATAATGAAATATTATTCCACAATAAGAACAAATAATGTACAGATACATACTACCATATGCGTGAACCTTGAAAACATTATGTTAAGTGAAAGAAGCTAGTCTCAAAAAACAACACCTTGTGTTTATATGAACTATCCATTTATATAAAATGTCCAGAAAAGTCCAGAATTGGGAAGTCTGTAGAGAGAGAAAGTATATTAGTGGTTGGGCTGGAGCAGTGGTTGGGAGGAAATGGGGAGTACTAACAGGCATGGAGTTTATTTTAGGGAGACAAAAAGTTTCTAAAATTAGATAGTGTTGATAGTTACACAAACTTGTGAATATACTAAAAAACATTGAAATCTACACTTTAAATGGTTTAATTGTGTGGCAATGTGAGTTATCTCTCAATAAAGCTGTCTAAAAATCATCATCGCTCATGTATAGGAAGACAACATTGTTAAGATGTCAGTTCTTCCCAACTTGACCTAGAGATTCAATACAATACAGTCAAAATCCAAGCAAGTTATTTTGTGGATATCAACAAAATGATTCTGAAGTTTATATGGAGAAGCAAAAGGCCTACCATAGCCAACACAATACTGAAGGAGAGCAATAAAGTCACAGGACTGACACTACTTGACTTAAAGACTTACTATAAAGCTAAAGTAATCAAGATAACATGGTATTAGTGAGAGAACAGATAAATTAATGGGACAAAATAGAGAGCCCAGAAATAGATCCACACAAACACAGCCAACTGATGTTTGTCAAAAGAGCAAAGGCAATACAATGGAGAAAAGATAGTCTTTTCAACAAATGTTGCTAGAAAAACCGAACAGCCACATGCAAAAACAAACAAAGAATTTAGACACTAACTTTACACCCTTTGCAAAATTTAACTCAAAAATGGATCACAGATATAAATGTAAAGCACAAAACTATAAAACTAGAAGATAACATAAGAGATAATCCATGTAACCATGGGCTTGGAGATGAACTTTTAGATACAACACCAAAAGCACAATCTATGAATGAAAAAAATGTTTATTCATTAAACTTCATTAAAACTAAAAATTTCTGCTCTGCAAGACACACTGTTGAATGAAAAAAAAGAAAAGCCACAATGGAAGAAAATATTTGCAAAACACATACCTGATAAATGATTTGTACTCAAAATATATGAAGAACTTTTAAAACTTAACAAGAAAAAACCTACCCACTTTAAAAATGGGCAAGAGATCTAAACAGACACCTCACCAAAGAAAACATAAAAATGGCAAATAAACATAGGAAAAGATGCTAAATATCACCTGCCGTTAGGGAACTGCAAATTAAAACGAGATACCACTTCACACCTATTAGAATGGCAAAATCCAAAACACTGACAACAAATATTGACAAGGATGTGGAGCAACAGGAATACTCATTAGGTTCTGGTGGGAATGCAAAATGGTACAGCCACTTTGGAAGACAGATTAGCAGTTTCTTACAAAACCAGACACACTCTTAATACAAAATCCAGTAATTGCACTCCTTGGTATTTACCCAAATGAGTTGAAAATGTATCCACAGAAAAGCCTGCACACAAACGTTTATAGCAGCTTTATTCATAATTGCCAAGATAACAAATATGTCTTTCAATAGGTGAATAGTTAAACTGTAGTATATCCAAACAATGGAACACTATTCAGAGATAAAGACAAATGACATATCAAGCCATGTAAAGACACGGAGGAAACTTAAATGCATATTGTTGAATGAAAGAAGCCAGTCTGGAAAGGTCTACATACTGTATGATTCCAACTATATGATATCTGTAAAAGGCAAAACTACAGAGACAGTAAAAAGATCAGTGATTGCCAGGAGTTGGGGAGAGGAAGGGACGAATAGGTGGAGCAAAGGGAATTTTTAGGGCAGTGAAACTATTCTTTATGATTCTATAATGGTAGATATTTGCCATTATGCATTTGTCAAGACCCATAGAACGTACAACACGCGAGTGAATCCTAATGTAAACTACAGGCTTTTGTTAATAATGATGTATAAATATTGTCATCAATTATAACAAATGTTCCACAATAATGCAATACTTCAATAACAGGGGAAACTAGAGATGGGGAACTCTTTGTACCTTCCACTAAATTTTTCTATAAACCTAAAACTGCTCTAAAAAAATAATAAAATCTATTAATTAAAAAAGAAAAAGTTTGGGGCTTGCCTGGTGAAGTAGTGGTTAAGAATCTGCCTGCCAGTGAAGGGGACACGGGTTCGAGCCCTGGTCCGGGAAGACCCTATATGCTGCAGAGCAACTAAGTCCGTGTGCCACAACTACCGAGCCTGCACTCTAGAGCCCACCAGCCACAACTACTGAAGCCTGCACACCTAGAGCCCATGCTCCACACCAAGGGAAGCCACTGCAATGAGAAGCCCACACACCGCAATGAAGAGTAGTCCCAGCTCGCCGCAAGAGAAAGCCCGTGCGCAACAACGAAGACCCAATGCAGCCAAAAATAAATAAATAAATACAAAAGGAAGAAAAAAGAAAAAGTTTCCCAGTCATTTCTCATGTGCAATCCTGTTGCATATCACCAATTGAAGCACACAGAGATGCTTGATTCTTGAGAGTGAGTGTTTGCTCTTATCTCTTTCCACAAGGAAACAAGTAAACAAATTATAAAATAATAATAATTTGTCATGTAATATTTGGTACATCCAAAAGAAAATATGTAATCTGCGTGTGAGTTATACAGTGTATAGTAAAGTGAATACCGCCTTAAAAACTAGGATATCATCAGTATTGCTACATCCACCTATATGCTCCTCCTCATCCTATCTCCTTCCTGCCATCAAAGGGAAAAACGATTTTCCTGAGTTCTGTGTTTACCATTCCTTTGCATCTTGTGAAACAGCTTGGTGTTAGGAAGGCAGCTCTGGAACTTCACTGCCTACATCATTGCCATGGTGGTAGGCAGCTTCTAAAATGACTGCCAGTGATTCCAGCCAGCTGGCATATTTACTCCTTTGTGTAATCTCCTTCCCTTGAGCAAGGACTGGACTTCAAGGCTTGTTTCTCTTCTGAGGAGACTATGGCAACCATCATGGGATGTCATTTCCAAGACTGGGTTGCAGAAAGATTCTAGCAGCCATCTTGTTCTCGCTCTCTTGCTTTTTCTCTTGCTGGCCCTGATGGAAGCCAAGTGCCATGTTTTGAGCTGCCCTATGGTAAGAATCACATACCCTCAGTCCAACAAACCCAAGGACCTGCATCCTTCTGACAGCCACGTGAGTGAGCTTGGAAACGGATCCTCCTCTAGTTGAGCCTTGAGATGACTAGCAGCCCTAGTGGACACCTTGACTGCAGCCTTGTAAGGAACCCTGAGCAAGAGGACCCAGCTAAGCCATACCTAGATTTCTGACCCACAGAAACTGTGAAATAATTTTGTTTTTTTAAGATGCTAGATTTGGGAATACAATACTCTCCCCTTATCCACGGGGGGATACGTCCCAAAACCCCCAGTGGTTGCCTGAAACTATGGATGGTACCAAACCCTACATATACTATGTTTCTTCCTATATATAATACCTATGATAAAATTTAATCTATAAGCACAGTAAGAAACTAACAATAATCACAAATAATAAAATAGAACAATTATACTGTAATAAAAGTTTTCTGAATGTGGTCTCTCTCTCCCTCTATCTCTCTCTCTTTCTGTCAAAATATCTTATTGTACACCGGACAAACAGATGACTCATGTCCTGGGCAGGACAGAGCAGAATGGCGAGAGATTTCATCACACTACTCAGAATGACATGTACCTTACAAATTATGAGTTGTCTCTTTCTGGAACTTTCCATTTAATATTTTTGGACCACAGTTGACCATGGGTAACTGAAGCCACAGAAAGTGAAACTGCAGATAAGGGGGTACTACTGGTAATTTGTTATGCAGCAATAGATAACTAATATGGGCATTTTATTAGCTATGTGATCTTGGAAAATAACTTATAATTTCTGTGCCTCTGTTTCATAGCTATGAAATAAAGTTATCTTCTCATGGTGTCTAGAGAGGATAAAATAAGTTAATCTACAAAAGGCTTAAAGTGGTTTGTGGTGCATAGTAAGTGCCTAGTAAATGTCAGCTATATGTTTGGGTTGCCTGATATATGTATGGATTCCTCACTGAAGGTGCAGACAAGACCCAACCTCTCCTCACTTTAGCATGAACATGCACTGCTGATGTTGGGATATTGGAGAAGGGGCTGCAGGTCCACAGCATTTATGCCTGTTTATAAGCGTTTGCCCCCCTTTTCTGAGGTGGGGGGGACTAGTTTCAGGAGCTGGTCCTCCACTGATAAGATGAAATGTATTGAAGTTTGTCTAAACTGACTGTGTTCAATGTTCAGGGAGCTTCCATATCAAGAACTTGGTGAGTCCCCACTGAAGACACTGATGTTACAAAAGGAGAGAAGACATCTCTGTTCAAGGCTCAGTTTCCCTGACTGACAAACACAGATCTCTATAACTTCTTTTTATGGGTTATACCTACCATTCATCTCCAGCCTCTCTAGAGCACCTCAGACCAGAAGTGCCAGAAGCAATACACAGGGATCTGGGTATGAACACATGGAAGTTAAACAAGATATGATATGTGTAATTCCAAAATTTAGTGATTTGCTTATGCTTCAGTCATTGATTTATGCCCTCTGCAAGCCAGGCACTCTGCTAGTTCATGAGGTTCAACACCAAATAAGTTAAGGGGCTTCAGTTGGGATTTGAGGATTCATGCAGATCCCTCACCTAAGTGTAGGGGTCTGTAATCCTGTCTGCCTGGGTTCACCATTCTTCCTTTCTTTCCCTAGTAGCAATACTGGGAAGTCACTAGTCCATAAAGCTATATGCATGGAACTTCCATTGAGCATTTTGGTGCCTCCCTTTTAAATATGAAAGGCACTGGGGCTCACCAGATGTTTGAGGAACTGCTCTATCATGGAAGAAAGACTAACATAAGCAAAGCAGGGGGGGAAAAATTGGGAAATAGAAACAAGGTATTGATAGATTTTTTAAAAAACCTGTAACTAATATCCTCAGAGATATAGGGAAAACTATTGTATCCTTAAAACAAGAACTTATAATGATTAAAGAGAAATATTAAAAGAACTCTTGAAAACTAAAAATATTATAACAAGTACACCTCAGTAGAACAGTTGTAAGAGTAAGTTAAGGGAACCTCCAAAGAGACGCACAGAGCACCAGAGAAGTGAAAAATGGGGGAAAGTACAAGAAGATTATAACACCAATGAGAACAGCCAATATTTGAATAACAGAAGCTCCTAATAAGTACCTAGTGTACAGCACAGGGAACTCTACTCAATACTTTGTCACGGCCTATGTGGGAAAAGAATCTAAACAAGAGTGGATGTATATACATGTGTAACAGATGCACTGTGCTGCACACCTGAAACTAGCACAACATTGTAAATCAACTATACCCCAATAAAAAGTTTAAAAAAATAACAGAAGCTCCAGAAAGAGAGAAACCAAGAGGGGAAATTATTGAAACAATAAACCAGGACATGAATTTCCAGATTGAAAGGGTCCCCAAGTACCAGAACAAAGGATGGAAAACATCACCCACCAACTGACACTCAAAAAATCAGGAACAAGACTAGCATCAGACTTCTCAATATCAACACTGCAAGGCGGAAACAATGGAGAAATACGTTAAAAATCCTGAGAATCAGGGGAGAGATGATCTCCATTCTATAATTTTATATTCAGCCAAACTCTTAAGAAAGTGGGAGGATATAATAGAAAATCACCTCACACATACAAGATCTCAAAAATAGTGCCTCCCATGAACCTTTCCTCAGAAAACCGCTAAAGGATGTTCTCCACCAAGATGAGGGAGCAAATCAAAAAAGAGAAAGTCTGGCATCCAGGGAATCAAGAATTTAATACAGGAGAGAGTCAAGGGAATTTCCAATGTGATGATGAAGGGAAGTTCCAGTGTGACAGACGAGCGAGAAACCAAGTTTGAGCAGGAGGACCAAGAATTAAATCAATACATAATTTTACGTGTCAACATATTTAAGAGAAAATTATAATTCTGCCAGGGAGCTTGGGGATAAAATAGTGATAGGTACATAGAAAACCAAGTAAATGACAAATCAGGGCAATTATAACCCAAGGAAAACAACAAAGTTGTACAAGAAAAGAAATGTAATCATGATACACTATGTAACTCAAGCTGAGATTAATACAACCATAATAACATAAATACTGAATACTAATATTACCCAAAAATGATAATATAATCATATTAGGAAGATAGAAAGAAATGTGTTTTGGGAGATAAGAGAGATAAATCCTCTTCTTACACAAAAAGAAGTTAACAAATGGTAAGTAGATTTTTAAAAAAAAAACAAAATAAACATGTTATTTAGAAACATGGATAATACTGGAAGAAAACAGCTAAAAGAGTTGGAAATGGTTGCCTGAGGGAGAAAAAAAATCAAGAGAAAGGAAAAATGCTGTCTTCCCTTCAAAGACTTATATGGATATTTATTCTTTTAAACTAAGTACATGAAATTTAAATATGGACTGCATAATAGATGATAGTGTTGAATTAACTTTAAATTCCCTAGTTACTATAATGGTATTATGATCATATAGAAGAATGCCTTTAATTCTTAGGAGATACATGATGAAGTATATAGGTATAAAGCAATACAATATCTGTAATATATTTTTAAATTATTCAGCAAAAATAAATAATAAGATAGGTAGATAATAGATGGGTAGGTAGATAGAGAGATAGTTGATAGACTGACAGAGATAAGAAAATAAAGAAATGTAACAAAATGTAATTGGTGAGACTAGATAAAGGGTATGTAGATGTTCACTGTACTTTTCTTTCAACTTTTCAATCATCTTTTTTTTTAAATTAATTTATTTATTTTTGGCTGTGTTGGGTCTTCGTTTCTGTGCGAGGGCTTTCTCTAGTTGTGGCAAGCAGGGGCCACTCTTCATCGCGGTGCACGGGCCTCTCACTGTCGCAGCCTCTCTTGTTGCGGAGCACAGGCTCCAGACGCACAAGCTCAGTAGTTGTGGCTCACGGACCTAGTTGCTCCGCAGCATGTGGGATCTTCCCAGACCAGGGCCCGAACCCGTATCCCCTGCATTGGCAGGCAGATTCTCAACCACTGCGCCACCAGGAAAGCTCTCGATCATCTTTTAAATTTTTCAAAATAATATGTTTGTGGGAAAACCACAACATTTTATCAGGTACATTGTTACTCTGATAAAAATAAAACACTTGGCCCAATGCCTGATATATTTATATAGCTAGCTATCATTAGTATTTTTATCATTATCACCATCATTATTTCTCACTAAGTGGTCCAATTTAACAGATAAGAAAGTGATAGATCACTGATTGTTACTCCTGGATAATAAGAAAAAATATTAACCAAAGACAATTTTTACTTCACCATTCACTCACCCACCTATCTACCCAGGGTCTAGGGCCTAATGTGTAGCACTAGAAACGTAAGCAAATATGCTCTTTCCTCTTACGTAATGCTCATGGTCCATACCTGAGTGATAGTTGTGGTCACCTCTGGTTGGAGATGGTCCAGAAAATGACCAATGGCCTGGTTAAAGAGATATAAAAGAAGCAGAATCACAAATGTTGAAAGGAAAGGTAGTTTAAGGTACCTCTCAGGTGTCCAACTTGGTGGATCTGGGTGAGTGATAGGATGTTGCCTAGAACGAGACCAGCCACCTTGACTTTTACAGTACCTTGTTCAGAGTTGCTTAAGGGTGTACGCTGACTTCCCACCCCAAGAGCCATCCCGAGACCTGGAGCCTGTTGTGTCATAACTATGTATTCTAAATGTATTACATTCACACCTGGCCCTATTCCATGTTACCATTTTCTGTCCACTTGAGAAGAGTTGAAGGTCTTCCCAGAGTCTAGCCAAACAACTTAATGACTTATGTCCTAAAAAAGCTCAGTACAACTGCAGATTTAGAAACACCAGTGTGCCCCTCCCTACCCTGGTCACTTATAAACGCTTAGAAGTCCAATATAATAATGAGACAACCTCAAAGGAACTCATCTTCATGTGTCTCTGTTCTGAAGCATCAGGTCAAATCTAACTGGTGTTTTCTGCCTCTAGGTTGAGTCCCTAACCTCTGAGTAACATGTCATTTCTGTGTGTGTGTGTGTGTGTGAGTGTGAGTGTGTGTACACAGACTAGCAAGTATATATACAGTCGATCCTCACTATTCACAGATTCCATGTTCATGAATTCCCCTGCTTGGTAAAATTTATTTGTAACACGAAAGTCAATACTTTCACAGTCATTTATGGACGTGTCCAGAGCAGCAAAAAAATTGAGTGGCCTGACATGCACATTCTCAGCTGAGGTTGAACAAGGCAACACTCTCTTATACTATAAACAAGTGTCTTATCTGAAGTCTATTTAATGCCCCGCCCCATTTTTCTTTTTTTGCATTTTTGTGCTTTTTCTGGTGATTTTACTATTTTAAAAGGCCCCCCAGGCATAGTGATGAAGTGCTGTCTAGTGTTCCCAAGCACAAGAAAGTTGCGGTGGGCCTCGGGGAGAAAATACGTGTGTTAGATGAGCTTCATTCAGGCGTGAGTTGTAGTGCTGTTGGCCGTGAGTTCAATGTTAGTGAGTCAACAGTATATATTAGAGAATGTGTCTTTAAAGAGAAACACATAAAACAAGGTTATGTATTGATTGGCTGACAGAAATGTTGCAACCTGAGGCTCGCAGGAACCTGACCCTTTTATTTCCCCTAGAAGCAATGATTCAGTATCCACTAAGTCAGAGTTTTTGGCAACTTTGTAGACCACAACCCACATAAATAATAAGAATCAACTATGCAATATGTGTTTGTGTGTCTATAGGTTTATGTACATATATTATGTATGTATATATATATATATACATATGTATATATCTTTCCAATGGCTCTTTGAAAAGTAATATGAACAGGTCCTCCTTTGTTGCTTGATTTTTTTCAAAACAACCACCAAATGCACTTCCCCCAAGGTCACATGTTAAAATTCTAGGATGGGGCTTCCCTGGTGGTGCAGTGGTTGAGAGTCCACCTGCCAATGCACGGGACACGGGTTCGTATCCCGGTCCGGGAAGATCCCACGTGCCGCAGAGCGGCTGGGCCCATGAGCCATGGCCGCTGAGCCTGTGCGACCAGAGCCTGTGCTCCGCAGCGGGACAGGCCACAACAGTGAGAGGCCCGCGTAACGCAAAAACAAAAAAAAACAAAACAAAATTCTAGGATGTAGCTGAAAAGGGGCAGGAATTCAAATGACACGGCTGACAAGGGATTAATCTCCAAAATATAAAAACAGCTTATACAGCTCAATATCAAAAAAACAAACAACTCAATCAAAAAATGGGCAGAAGATCTAAAAAGACATTTCTCCAAAGAAGACATACAGATGGCCAATAGGCACATGAAAAGATGCTCATCGTCACTAACTATTAGAGAAATGCAAATCAAAACTACAATGAGGTATCACCTCACACTGGTCAGAGTGGCCATCATCAAAAAATCTACAAATAATAAATGCTGGAGAAGGTGTGGAGAAAAAGGAACCCTCCTACACTGTTGATGGGAATTCCTTAAAAAAACTAAAAATGGAGCTACCATACAATCCTGCAATCCCACTCCTAGGCATATATCCAGAGAAAAACACAATTCAAAAAGGTACATGCACTGCAGTGTTCATAGCAGCACTATTTACAATAGCCAAGACATGGAAGCAACCTAAGTGTTCATCAAAAGACGAATGGATAAAGAAGATGTGGTATATATACACACAATGGAATATTACTCAGCTATAAAAAAGAATGAAATAATGCCATTTGTAGCAACATGGATGGACCTAGAGATAATCATACTAAGTGAAGTAAGCCAGAGAAAGACAAATATCATATTATATCGCTTATATGTGGAATCTTAAAAAAAAAAGATACAAATGAACTTATTTACAAAACAAATAGACTCACAGACATAGAAAACAAACTTATGGTTACAAAAGGGGAGGCAGGGAGAGGGATAAATTAAAAGTTTGAACTTCAAATATACACACTACTATATATAAAATAGATAACGAACAAGGACCTACTGTAATAACACACAGGGGACTCTACTCAATGTCTTTTAATAACCTACAATGCGAGAGAATATAAAAGAAGAATATATATATTTATACATATATGTGTAACTGAATCACTTTACTGTGCACCTGAAACTAATACAACATTGTGAAACAACTATATTTCAATTCAAAAAAAAATTTTTAAGGGGGCAGGAATGATATAGGAAAAGTGTGGAAATGATAACTGTGGCTAGATAAGTCAGAAATCATCTCCCTTTGCAGAAATGTTCAGGTCCCCTCACTCTGAGCTGCACCCCTCACAACCAGTACCTCTAAGAACCCCACGGCTCTGGTCTGCAATCATGTACCTACCGTGGTCCTTCACACTGCCCTCAGCCTAAGCCTCTATAGATTATGGGTAATGATTGTTTCCCATGAGAAGAAAGGATGAACGGGAGAGTCTTCCTCACCCTTCTGGCCTCAGCCATGGAGCATTCACTTATAGTGGGTAACAAGTACAAAAACAACCCCAGGTACTTTATCTTGAGCACTGGTCATCTAAGTATGATTATTTATACATTGTCTGGCACATAGTAGGCATTCAGCAAGTATGAACAAATTAACATCTTAGCATAAATAGTCATTCTTTCCCTTTAAAATGTGATCCTGAAAGATCTGTCCCATGCCTAATGATGGTTTTATTATTCTTAAGGACATTTTCTTTTCTTTGCATCAGAGAAACACATCTTCAATTCTGCATCAAAAGTCACTGGGTGCTGGTGGGAATGTGAATTGGTTCAGCCACTATGGAGAACAGTATGGAGGTTCCTTAAAAAACTACAAATAGAACTACCATATGACCCAGCAATCCCACTACTGGGCATATACCCTGAGAAAACCAAAATTCAAAAAGAGTCATGTACCAAAATGTTCATTGCAGCTCTATTTACAATAGCCCAGAGATGGAAACAACCTAAGTGCCCATCATCGGATGAATGGATAAAGAAGATGTGGCACATATATACAATGGAATATTACTCAGCCATAAAAAGAAATGAAATTGAGCTATTTATAATGAGGTGGATAGACCTAGAGTCTGTCATACAGAGTGAAGTAAGTCAGAAAGACAAAGACAAATACCGTATGCTAACACATATATATGGAATTTAAGAAAAAAAAAAGTCATGAAGAACCTAGGGGTAAGACAGGAATAAAGACGCAGATCTACTGGAGAACGGACTTGAGGATATGGGGAGGGGGAAGGGTGAGCTGTGACAGGGTGAGAGAGAGTCATGGACATATACACACTAACAAACGTAAGGTAGATAGCTAGTGGGAAGCAGCCGCATGGCACAGGGATATTGGCTCGGTGCTTTGTGACCGCCTGGAGGGGTGGGATAGGGAGGGTGGGAGGGAGGGAGACGCAAGAGGGAAGAGATATGGGAACATATGTATATGTATAACTGATTCACTTTGTTATAAAGCAGAAACTAACACAGCATTGTAAAGCAATTATACCCCAATAAAGATGTTAAAAAAAAAAAAAGTCACTGGGTAAAGACAGTTTGATTCAGTGACCTGGATTTATTGAAATTGCTCGAAGAGAACCTCAGTGCCATAAACAGTGGTAAGCATGCAGCCGAGACGCCATCCAGTCTCAACTTGGCCCATGCTGGCACCCCTGTTCTCACAGCTGGCAGCCCCAGTCCACACAGTGAGCACCTAGTGTACACAGCTGGCTGCTAATCCAGTCCACACCTGGCTGGCATCCCAGTGCACACAGCTGGCACTCCAGTCCATTCAACTGGCTGGCACTTGGATTCTCACGGCTGGCACCCCAGTCCACTCAGATGGTGACCCAGTCCACACACCTGGCTGGAACCCAGGCCCTCACAGTTGGCACCCACTCCACACAACTGGTGCCCCAGAATGGCAGCTGCTTCACTGGGAATGTTCTCACTGTTCCTTGCTCTTGACAACAAAGTCTGTACTGGCCTCTGAACACACCTCAGGTGACTACTCTGTTCTCACTAAGCAAAACAAGCTTCGATGACACTGAAAGGGGGTTAGGTAAGACACCTAGTAAAGCTTTCCAGGCAGAACAGTTTAAGACACGACCACAAGGAACCTCTTTTATTGAGGATTCCCAGAAAGGAAAGCACTTACAGTTTCCCAGATGGTGTGAATGTAGTTCTAGTAAGGGGCCTCTTGGAGCCCCTTTGACCTGCGCTGGGATGGAGGTTGTTCTCTTCAAGGTGTCCAGGCTACTCCAGGCACAGCAAAGTCAAAAGCATGGCTCAGGCCTGCATCAGGAGCAAAGACCCTGTGAAATCAGGCCCTGACCCTTGTGGAGGTATAGTGACCATGGTGTGGGGACCCCACGTTGTCCAGAAAACCCACCAGGCAAGCCTAGCACAGACGAACACTGGAGTCCAACTGCAGGTAGAAAGGAGCATCATGGGAGTCTCGGATACTGGACCAGACAGTGCACAGTGGGTCTGGAACAGTGCTCTTCTCAGATGGAACATACTTAGAAGAGCACACACACCCATTCCTAACTCTTTATGATCTTATAGAGACACCTGAATACAACACCTGTTGGAAACATGTCGAAGGGGAAACGCAGAAAGTACTTCTCTAAGCCCAGGCCAGGAATGTTGCTGAGAGAATATTCAGGAAGGGCAGCTCCCCGAGCTCAGTGGCACTGCCACTCGCTATCTTGGGAGTGCACCTTCCCCTCTATCAACCTTGGTTTGTTCAACTTGGAAATGAGAATGATGGTGCTTATCTCTCAGAAGCTCCTTCCACCATTGCCTCAGTCTGAGCTGATCCAATTAGATTCTCCCTCTTGGGCACTTGAAAGTGAGATGGAAAGACCACATAAGTTAGCCATGGATATCCTCCATTTGCCCCTCCAAATCCACACCCTATCCTTCTCTGCCCTGCTCTGTGCCCTGGGAAGCTGACCTCTATCTGGATTGTATCCACTGGCCTCCCTGACCTCCTGGATTCTAGCCTGATCTGTCCAACATGAGGCACCAGCAGGAGAGAGAAGAGTGGAAGGAGAGAAAGGTAGGGGCCCTTATTCCCACAGTTCCCTCTCTGCCAGGTTATGGTTTGGCAGGGGCTGAATTCCTCTACCGAAGGCCGTGACTCTTGTCAGGCAGCCTTTCTCCCATTGCCACAGGCTTTGCCAGGTTCAAGGGCACCGCTCCCTCCCCTTGCCCCTTCTGATCTACAAAAAGAAATGGTTTCCCACTTTGCCAGCCCCAACGTGCTTCAGGGTCCCTTGTTGGTTTCCCTGAGGCCTTTACTGGTAAATAGTCTCTGCCCTAAGCTCTCTTTGACCTCCCCTGTCAAGCAGACCATCTGTGTCCTGCTGGACCCCTGACAATACAGGGAGCCAAACCGGAAAGCCTCAAAGATTTAATGACCTGAGGTCACAACTTGGGGGCATCATGATAGCCCTTGTAGAAGCAGGATCATGTAGCTGTAGAGAGCATCCAAGGAGCAGATGGCTGCCTGGTGACTTTCCAGGACCCACACGGCATGACCACGCATCCCATACTCCAGAGTCCCTTCCAACAACCTCTCTGGCTGAGCTAGCTTGAGCAGGCTTCTGATTCTTGTGTTCATGGATCCCTGGCTGAAACACACGCCTGTCTTTATCCCACTGTAGGACAGCAGCTGCCTGTTACTTCTCACAAGGACTGGAATTCCTACTGGTGAAAAGGTCTATCCCTTTTTAGGTACGAAGAGCCAGATGGGTGGGTTCTATGTCTGCTCTTGAGCGCGCTGGATGATCAGTACCCAGCCTAGCACATGGCAGAGTAGACACTCAAAAATATATCATATTGAATGACTAAAAAAATAATCTCCAAGCAAATGTGTTTGTTGGGTGCACAAACACAAGATCATTTCAGAGGAGATGCTTAGTTGAGAAGGACTGTTGGGCATTTTGCTAATTGGCTGAATAAACACGAGTCCACTTTTCTCTTCCACCCAAACCGCCTTTGATTTATCGATGTTCTGTAAAGCCGGCTGCCACAGATGACCGGGAATGCCTTCCCAGGCACGTAGGGGCACTGGAAGAGGAGGAACTACTTGCCTCCAGGTACACAAGACCTGAGCATTTTGCTTTCTGGTTTTGAAATGTAGGAGAAACAACAAAGGGTTGAAGGATGACATTTTGGTTGGATGTAGAGGATAAATATTCCTAGAACTGTAGATTCTAAGAATTGGAAGGAATGTTCAAGGTTGGCAAGTCCAGTCTTCCACAAGTGGTAAAATGGCCCTCAGCAAAGGCTGGGGACCCCTCTCGGCCGGCCCAGAGAGGTGCTGTACCTCCCCAGACTCCCCCCTCTCCCAGCAAAGGCCTGGCGTTCCAGAGGAGGCAGGCAGGGGGGTGTCCAAGGCTCACCTGCGCCTGTGGAAGATGGGGGTGATGGCATCCTCACTGTGGGTTCCACGGGACACAGGAAGCACGTGGAAGTGGCAGAGACAGGGTCAGGGGTGGCAGTCACGGTCATGCTCTGTCCATGCCCCTGTGAACACGGGGTCTCACAGGGCAGGGGCTTTGGCTAAGCAGGCCCAGTCATGGGTGCCCACACCAGCCCAGGCAGGTCCTCTTCACAGAACTCAAGTGCTCGTCGAATGTTGCCACGTCTCTGTCTCTCGGCTTGCAGTGGGCAGGTGCGGCCTCCACCACCCTCAGGAGCCTGGACTGGAGGTGCTGCCAAAGAACGTACCCCCCCCACCCCCCAGGTTGCCATCCAGATGAGCCAGCAGTGCCAGGTCCATCTCAAAAGAGATGCTCAGAACTGCTCTATAGTAAGTATATATCATATCATACAGTATCATATCATATTGTATCATGTATCATGTTGTATAGTATCATATGTTATTACATCATATCGTATCATATCACGTCGTGTCATATATCATATCGTATGGTATCATATTATATCATTTCTTCTTATCACCTCTATTTTACAGATAAAGAAACTGAGGCCCAGAGGGACTAAGTCACTTGTCAATGGCTAGGAAGAGGGGAAGCAAGAATGTGAATCACAGTTGGGCTCAGATGCACGTGAGCTTTCAAGAGCAACAGGTGTTTGGTGGAGAGCAAATGGGGGGCAGGGCAGGGAGGATCAAAACCTGCCTGGAGAATAGGAGAGGCTTGGAGGAAAACATGGGCCAAGCTTTCAAGGTTAGGTAGAGGCTCTCCTGGTATCAGAGAAAGGGCATTCCAGTCAGGGCACAAGTTTGCCTCCTGGGTGCCAAACTCTGTTCTAGGAGTTGGGAATGCAACAAGATATACAGAATTTCCTGACCTGGGGTAGCTTATACTCTGGTGAGAAAGATAGACAACAGGGGCTTCCCTGGTGGCGCAGTGGTTGAGAGTCCGCCTGCCGATGCAGGGGACACAGGTTTGTGCCCCGGTCCGGGAAGATCCCACATGCCGTGGAGCGGCTGGGCCCGTGAGCCATGGCCGCTGAGCCTGCGCATCTGGAGCCCGTGCTCCGCAACGGGAGAGGCCACAACAGTGAGAGGCCCGCGTACCACACACACACACAAAAGACAACAAAAAATAATAATAATTAACTCTGTAGTGTGTTAGGTGATAAATGCTGTGCAGAAAAATTAAGCAGGGAATGGGAGTTAAGGAAGGAGTTCTGGAAGAATAAGATGGTCAGGGAAGGCTTCAGATATCCATTTGAGCAAATACTTGAAGGGCTAAGAATGAGCCATTCAGGTATGTACAGGAAGGGCATTCCAGGCAGAAGAAATAGCAGGTGCAAAGGCCCTGAGGCAGAGGCATTCTGGGTATTTGCGGAGCATCAAGAATCCAGTGGAAGGAGTGGGAAGAAGGTAACTGGACTGAATGGACTCTAGGGTTACCCATTGGGGGAACCTTTCTGTGCCTCAGTCTTTTCATCTATATAAGGAATGCACCCTCCCCAGGTATTCAGGGACCAGGATGCTCCAAGCCTATGGTTTCCACTGCCTTCTCCCCTGAGGTCTGAGTCTTCTTCTGTCTCAGTAAAAAGGACCTCAAGTAAAAGCCAAGGGGCAGCTGGCTGGGAAGCCAGAACAGGCAGCACAGGGAAGGGACAGGACAAACAGGGGAGTGGGGGGGTGCACTCTGGGGAGAGGGGGCAGCAGACAACTCCCATGTCCCCTGGACAGGACTCGTGGTCCAGGAGGAGGGAGTGGGGAAGAGGGCAGGGAGGAGGCTGAGTCAGCTTCTTCAGTCCTGGGGCTGCCATCTTGCCTGGGGCAGGAGCCCTACTCAGGAAACCAGTGTCGGGAGGGTCTCACCTGGAAAGTGAGTACTCCTCCCTTCCCCAGGCCAAGCCAGAAGGAGCGAGCATGGTCCATCAAAGGGCCACCAAAGGAGTCTCTCAGAGATTCCCACTGAAGCCCCGACTCTACAGTTGCACCTTGCCTTTCTCCGCCCATATCCACCCCAGGCCCCTGCCCTGCCTGTCCATGGGGGCTGCAGCTTCCAAAAGCCACCAACCCTCACCCCAGCCCCGGGACTGGAGAAAGGGCTGTCATTTCCAGGGGCTTGGCTTCTGACTTTTAGAAATGCCCCCAGGGAATGGGGCATGGCAAGAGGAGGAGAATTTCCCAACAATGGGTGGGGATGCATAGATTCAATTATGTCCCGCTGTTCCCCTCACTCCCCTTAGTTCTCCAATAGAGAAACTAGGAGACCCATGTCCTGTGCAGAGAGGCTGAGACACATAGAGAAACAGGAAAAACACACCAGAGAGGTAGAGAACTAGCACGACAGACACAAGGAGAGTCAGCAAAGGAAAGAGAGAGAAACAGAGGCAGAGAGAGGGACACAGAGAGGGAGAGATGGAAAACAGAGTGACAGCCAGACAGATAGAGAAATAGAGGGGAAGACAGACAAAAGTGTGCGGGAGGGAAGCAATGAGTCGGAGACAGAGAGACAGAAAAAACAGGCAAATTCTGGGCTTCAGCAGGAGAACCAGCGATGGCTGTCCCTGCTATGGGGATCCCTTCATCTATTTGTAGAGAACACAGAAGACATAGGATAAAGGGACCCCCACCCAAGACTCCCAGTAAAGCCTCTTAAAGGAGAGCTCTCACCTTAAACAGCCTTTGTGTCCCTCCAAATCCAGACGGATCCCATCACCGGCCCTCTCCCAAACCTTGCCCCTCCCACCCATGCGGGCTCTGGGCTCACTCCCCCTACCAGTGGGTACCTGGGGCAGGGCAGTGGGGAAGTCCACCCCAGTGCAGGAGATACAGGGATGTGTTGTCTGTACAGATGCCTAAAACAGTGATAAATCCAACTAAAAGTCCGTCTCTTTTTATTATCACCAGGAACTGACAATTCTAAACATTGCAGTGATAAAAATACTCTTCCACGAAAAATTCTTTTGTGGGTAAAATGCTAAAAATTGCTGTGGTTACTGTTGAGCTTTAACATATATATTTAATATAGATACAATATATTTCCAGATTATCTCTTTTTATTACTTGTCCTTTCATGAACATTGTATCCTTCATGGTTGGTAATCCAGAGCCCTTTCAGTCATAGTTGGCTCCCATACGTGGGGCCTCAGTTACACGTGTTTACTTTCAGAGTGTTCCAACATTCAGAATCACTCAAGCCCGCTTCAGGGGCACTTTATGTCTCTAACTCCCATGATACTACATATTCCTGTGTTTAAATGGAAGCTTCTAAATAAACAATGATAGCACAGTGACGGTAAAGATAGTCTTTGGAAAACAAAGAAACTGAGCTTGAGTTACCTCCATTCTGTCTTTCCAAGGGACCACATAGAATTTTTATTCATATATAAATTTTTAAAGCAGTGATACAGAATGCAAACTGCGAGTGTACTATCTTTTGTCTGGAAAGTGCAAATTTTAGCTCAAGAACTACTTTACTGGATTTGGATCACATCTTTAATATTGAGGTGAATTCTTTTTCCATTGTTGCCTATTTTAAAGCTAAAAAGTGAATCAAGAAAACAGAAATTGTACTGTTATCATTTGTTATTGCAACAGACCAATAAGTAAGTCGAAGTTTCCTCTTTCTTTCAAACCATATGTTAACACAATTTAAAAGTATTAATCCATTACTTCTTAAAATTTTTGTACTGTAGTATTTCACTTTTTTACTGGCATAATGGTATATATGAAGTTCAATACAAGATAACTTTTACTGAGTTTCTTCTCTAGTCATTATCATCATCATTATTATTATTATGGTTTTATTTCATAATTAGTACTAAAAATAACTTTATTAAATAGAGGAGGGAGACTGTTTAAAGACTGATCTATCCCAGGTGTCAAAATGCACCATTGCCCCTGACCAAACTTCAGTGGACTGGATGGACCCCCATCTTGCACACTTCACCCCTGCATCCCCTCCCCTTCTTAGTTCCCCTCCATTTCCTGGAGGAAGTGAGACCAACTCTGCTCTAGGCCTCATACTCTTAAGCCCCCAGGGCTTCAGTGTAGAGGGGTGGGCAGCACGGGAGGAAGTCTCCACCCTCCTCACCATGGTTACCATCTCACACAGGGATGCCTTCCTAGGGGCTCGGCCACCCCACCCCCTCCTCACTGCTGCCACACCTGACCTCCCAGTCACACCTTCACCTCCCTGGAGGGCTCTGACCCTGGCTCAGGGTCTTCCTCTCTGCTCAGCCTCAGCCAGGCCGACCTCACTGTCCACATGGGCTCCACAATCCCTATGCCTTTGCAGCAAGTTGATAATCTCAAACCCAGTGAAGGTCTGCATCCCACACAGTACATCTCAACTAATGGCACCCACATTCACTCAAATACTCAAACCCACATTCACTCCCACACCTAACCCAGCAGCAAGTCCAGACAGCTGTACCCTGGACTTGGCCATCCTCTGGAACTATC
The DNA here is from genome assembly GCF_011762595.2 of Tursiops truncatus. Classification (NCBI taxonomy): domain Eukaryota; kingdom Metazoa; phylum Chordata; class Mammalia; order Artiodactyla; family Delphinidae; genus Tursiops; species Tursiops truncatus. Next base: position 156,415,796 of record NC_047034.1, on the reverse strand, counting down.
CAGTATCTTCAAATCTTAAATTTTAGTATTTCAGGAGCTAGCCAATCAGCTCTGATTTTTCCAGCTCTCTCCCACCCTCTCCTGCCCTTTCACACACTCCTCCTTCAAAGTTCCATTTTTAGCCAATGGGCCACCATCCGTTAGTTCCAGAGGTCAGAAACTTGGGAATCGGGACTTCCTTGGTGGTGCAGTGGTTACGAATCTGCCTGCCAATGCAGGGGACGCAGGTTCGATCCCTGGCCTGGGAAGATCCCGCATGCCGCGGAGCAACTAAGCCCGTGCATCACAACTACTGAGCCTGCACTCTAGAGCCCATGAGCCACAACAGCTGAGCCCGTGCACCACAACTACTGAAGCCCACACGCCTAGAGCCCGTGCTTCACAACAAGAGAAGTCACCACAATGAGAAGCCTGCGCACCACAACAAAGAGTAGCCCCCACTTGATGTAACTAAAGAAAGCCTGCACGCAGCAACGAAGACCCCAAGCAGCCAAAAGTAAATAAATAAATTTTAAAAAGAGAGAAACTCGGGAATGCGCCTTACCTCTTCCCCCTTCCCACCTTCTATGTCCAAATCTATTTCCACATCCCACCCGTTCTACCTCATACATATCATTTGAATTCATCTACTTCTCTCCACCTCATTGTCACCATCCGAGTCCAAGGCATTTTATCTCCAAGCTGGAACACAAAAGCTTCCTAACCAGTCTCCATCCCTCCACATCCCCTACCCCGAGGAAGCTATTTGTCCCATAGAATCCAGAAAATTCTTTTAAAATGGTAATTTCATCACAATACTCCCACTCTTCAAAACCTTCAGTGACTTTCCATTATCCATAGAATGAAGATGAAACTCTTGAATAGAGACCATTATTATCCAACAGTGCCCTGGCCTCCACCTACCTGTCTCACCTTTTCTCTTATCATCCGCCCTCTCGCTCATTAAAATCCAGCCATACTATTCTCCCTTCTATTCCTATATGTACCTTGGTCCTTTCAACTCAATAATTTAATATATATTTATTGAGGCAAACTATATATTGGACACTGGGGTGGATATACAGTGGTGAACAAAAGAGGTGAAAATAGTTGCCCTCAGGAAATTTATATTCTAGTGAGTGAAGACAAATCATAAACAAATCTGTATATAATACAAAAGCATGGGATGAGTAAGTGCTTTGAAGAAACACGAAGCAGGGAAAGGGAATAACAAATGTCCAGGGATGCTGTGCTAGCCAGAGAGCCAGGAAAGGCATCTCTGAGGATGTGATCTTTGAGCAAAGAGTGAGCCATCAGGGGGGCTCCCCTGGGGGGCTCCCCTGGTGGCGTAGTGGTTGAGAGTCCGCCTGCCGATGCAGGGGACACGGGTTCGTGCCCGGGTCCGGGAAGATCCCATGTGCCGCGGAGCGGCTGGGCCCGTGCGCCATGGCCGCTGAGCCTGCGCGTCCGGAGCCTGTGCTCCACAATGGGAGAGGCCACAACAGTGAGAGGCCCGCGTACCGGGGGAAAAAAAAAAAAAAAAGAGTGAGCCATCAGATTATCAGGAGAGAGGGCTTTCGAGGCAGAAGAGACAGCAAAGACCAAAGGAAGAAAAGTGCTGAACACATGTATATGAAGAACAGCAAGAAATGCCAGGGCATTTGTAAGGGTCTGGAACCCTTTCCTCAGCTCCAGCTTTTCCTTTTTAAACCTCCAAATCGCCTTTAGATGTCCGATCAAAGATCATTTCCTCGGGCAGCCTTTTCTGAACCCTGCCCTAGATCAAATCCACTGTCCCAAACTCCCAAGTTTCCCTGCTGTCTTCCTTAGTAGCCTTAAGCACCATTTAGCTTATGTATGTGGGAAACTAATTAAGGTCTGTCTACTTCGCTAGACTCTCTGGCTCACACTTAACATTATGCCACCCTGTGCATTGGCCTCTTTCCCCTGGCCAGGGCAGAAGAGAGTCTGTCACATCTTGCTCTCTGATTGACCACTTGCTATCTCCTGCCTGCTAGTTAAAACACCCTATTTTCAAGCACGATTCAATATAATTGATCAGGCTACAGCTTGCTTCACCACGATCACATCTTCCTGGGATTACTGCTTCTTTCCCTTGATTGGACTCAGATGTTCTGTCATCACTCAGGATGGGTCTCTACCATCTCAAGATGCTGATTTAGTCCATCAAATGTTGAGTCTTCATAGTTTCTGTCTCAGAGATTGTTGAATTTAGCAGTCTCCTTATTTGCCCAACCATACCGTCTTCTAAAAGAGATTACGCCCATATCCCTGCTACACAACTTCCATGCTTTCTTTTACCTGACCCTTTTCTTGGCCTGCCATATTCAAGTGGGTCAGAGAGGGAACACATGAGCAAAGGCCAGAACCACCTTAGGTCAAGAAGTAGCCACTCCTTCCAAGCCTTGTAGAGCCCAGTCCACTATCCCCCCTCTTCTTGGATGGCCTTGAGAGTTCCCATCTCTGCATTTATTCTTAAGATCCATGGGCTATCCAGAGACTGTGTGGCCTGGTTTTAAAAAGAAAAAAAAAAAAACTGGATCAATTTAATGCTTTCTTGAGACTGACCCAAAGGAGAAAAGTTTTTCAGTTAGTGGCCAAGAAAGAATTTGAAAGGATGCCTTGAGTTGGGACAATGGCAAACCAAGGCCAAATGCAATGGAAAATTATAAGGAAAGAAAGGAACTAGACATTGGCTGGAGGTAGCTGATGCATATTAATGGCAGAACAGGGGAGGGATTCTGCTGCTTGAAGAATCCAGAACCACATCAAATCCAAAAGCAGCCACCAACATTCCACCCTTATGGGATGGAAAACAAAAGGAGATGTCAAGGTCAAGGTCGGTTTCTGACAACCAAAATGGGACTTGACTTGAATAGAAGGTAACTGATATCCAAACCACAAGGCTCCTTGACTGGACAGCCTCTACTGAAGGTAGAGGACACTGACTGAAGGTCTACCCGACTGAAGGTCTCTAATCAACTCTGGGGACAGGTGGGGTGCGCACGCCAAGGTAATGGGCTGTTCCCTTCTCCCCCACCTCCATCCCAGCTGGGCTCTGAGAACTTCAGCGTTACTGAAGTGACCTGGATATACTTGGAGCGAGGCTCTGCAGTGCAATGACGGCCTGAGCAGACCGCACCCTTCATTACCCTCTGCGATCAGGGCAGGGAAACTCTGCTCAAAAGACGTGTGCAGTTGATAAAGTGAAGGAATGTGGAGGCACTGCTATCTGGGGAGAGGAATAATTTTATTATTTCCTGGTTCTACTAGCAGCCCAGTGTGAAGGCAGAGATGGGGTGAGAAGCAGAAAACACAATCTAAGCTACTCCTTGAAGGGTTGACAAAGAAAAGGACAAGCCTGGAAAATTTTCAGCAAATATTCGCAGTTGGTGAAAACATCTGGCAGCTGCTCTGACACAGATCCAGGGAAAGGGAAACCGAAGCAGACACAGGGCTGGACCCCCCGCACATGTACCAGGCTGTTGATCGTCACTATGCTGGGTACTCTGTACACACTTTGTCATTTAATTCCCACAAACTCTATGCCAAGGGTATAAATACACTCATCTTATAGGCGTGGCTCGTAAGTGAAGGGTTGCCAATAATTGAGAATTAGCCATTTATTGAGAATTTAGAACATGCAGATCCCAGCCTATTGCACTGTGTTATTTCATTAACCCACAGAGCAGCTGTGTCAGTTAAGTACCGCTATCTCCACTTTACAGGTGAGGAAATGGAGGCACAAAGACTCTTGCCCAAGGTCAACAGGGAAAGAAGATGCTTCGAGGTGACTCGGTATAGTAGAAAGTCTCCACAGCTCCTAAAGAGCAGAGCTTGGGTTTAAACCCAGAGAGATCTGACCCTGAAACTCATGCCCTTCCACTACACTGTGCTGCTTCCCGCCATGACCAAGAGAGGTCATGGGATGACTGAGTATGTGGACCTGTGAACGCCAGAGCTTTTGACCCCTGAGTCCTGCAGACCTGAATTCTCTCCCTGTGGGGCTCCAGAAGGGTGTGGGAGGCTGTGCCAGCCCCCAGGAGCTGGAAGGCTCACCCTCCCTGTCTGCCAGCACAGGGTTGCCCGGGGCCTCTGCAGCTGCCCTTGTCTTGGCTCCAGTGTGTCTTCCCCAAGCAGCACCCAGGGCCTGGGATGACTCTCTTAGGCAAGAGAAGAGTTTCTCTTAAGTTTCCAGAAATGACCTAGAAGAATCAACTTGACTTGCAGCCCAGTAATTGGGGGAAAAATCCCAGTTGTACCACTCACTTGGTGTTCTTGGAAAAACTGCTTCACCTCTGAGGTTAGCATCCTTATCTTAAAATGAGGATAACCGTCCCTATCTCCTAGATGATCAGACAGATTAACCGCCCCCAGCTCTGTACCTAGAATGCAGAAGGGACTCCACAATGTCAGTGTCTGCCTCTTCCTCTCCCCACTTATATCTAAAATGAGACTCTTTTTTTTTTTTTTTTTTTTGCACGCCTCATAAGGCTGCTGTGAGCATGAAATGACATAATCCAGCCTGGCCAATTTTAGGCACTCAGTAAATGTTAATTAAAACCGAATATTCTAAAACGATTGACTTGATGCTGTCCCCAGGAAGCCTCAGCATTTGCACAGCGAGCTGGAGTGGCTGGAAGGAGAGTCCAGCCCATTTTGCCCAGGCCTGTGATCTTGGGTCCTGGCCGCACTTTGCTGTCTTTCAACATCATCACAGAGGCTCTGAAAGGGCCCTGGTTCTCGGAAAGGACTCAGCATGCACAGTGAAGCCAGAATGATCTTCCTAGAAGGCAAAACGAAGCATGCCCCTCCCAAAAGCTAAAAACTCTTCAATGGCACCCTGTGTGCTCAGGATCAAGTTCAAATCCTTGAACATATTTTCAAGCCCTGTGTGATCTGGCCTTCATCCATTTCCAGCCTAATCTGTCACTCTCTTCCTCCTTCTCTACAACCCCAAACACTCTGAATCTCTTTCAGGTCCTTCAAGGGGCTGGATTCCTCCCCTTATCACACACTCCCAGAGCAGCCCAAGTGTCCTCCTTCATAACGTACATCCCATGTACCAGTCATGTTTTACGTCTGTCGACACCATAAGAACATCGGGTGTATGAGGGCAGAAGGGTCGAGTCCATGCCTCCTTTGTTCATTGTTATATTCCCAGTGTCTAGCACAGAGCTTGGCACATGGTGAAGACTGAGCATATTACTTTTACAAGCAGAAATATATGTTCTTATTCAGGTTTACTGAGAAATGTCACTTTTCTCTGTGTACCCCACCATCTTGCTCTGTCTGGTACGCCAATACAGCGTTCTGAGCTCCACTTCTGCAAACCTAGCAATTCTGACCCCAGCAGGGTCTCGTGGTGTGGGGGAAGTGCAAGGGTGAAGGGTTAATACAGACTACACGTTCATAAGGCTTAGAGAGCAGCTGTCTCATACACACACACACACACACACACACACACACACACACACGGATTCACTTGCAAGCACCCAAATAACGCCATGCCTGTATGTGAGGATGTACATGTCTCAGTGTAACATCTCTAATACAAGGATGCATCTCTGTGCATGTATATTTATGTGAGTAGCCCAACGCCTTTTTTAAGTCCCTCTGAAATGCTTCCATCTTTTCCTCAAAGTCTCGTCTCCCTTGGGCCACCACTTGACTCTTTCTTCTCTCCCAAAGCCCCATGAATGTCCCTCTCCCCTACCATTCAGACTAATTCAGCTCTGCTTCCAGACTCACACGCCTCACTCAGTCTCTGCTCAGCAAGACGAAACTCCTGCAATTAACAGGACCTACCTTCTTTAGAAGGCAGTTTAGCTATAATCTGTTTTACTTAAGGACAATCGCAAAGGTTTCACCCAATCCCCAACCCAAGCCACTTATCAAAGCAGCTCCTCCAAACACATCTATCATTTGGTCCAAGAATCTTTCATCCCAGCTGCTTAGAGGATAACATGAAAGATAACAATTCCTCTTTAGAATTACAAACTCATACACAAAATCAAGGTGGGGGTCCTCCCTAATCCGTCTAGCAGTGCTGTAGGTGACACAGTTTATGTAGGATCTGGGCGTAGGAAGAGGAAGAAAATTCATACTGGGCGTGCACCTATGTTTGCCCAGCCTATTCTTCGATAATTTATGACACTAATTTCATCTTCACAACATTATTCCTAGGTTTAGATAAAGAGGCTGAGGGTCAGAAAGGGTAAGTAACTTGTCCAAGGTCCAGCAGAGCCAGGCCTTGAACCCATGCTTGTCTGACTCCTGGGTCCATACTCTTTACACTACACCAGGATGCCTCCTCTCCTCCTCTCCTCTCAGTATAACAAATGCACTGACTTACTTCACTCTGTATGACAGACTCTAGGTCCATCCTCATCTCTACAAATGACCCAATTTTGTTCCTTTTTATGGCTGAGTAATATTCCATTGTATATATGTACCACATCTTCTTTATCCATTTATCTTTTGATAGACGTTTAGGTTGTTTCCATGTCCTGGATATTGTAAATAGTGCTGCAAAGAACATAGGGGTACATGTGTCTTTTTGAATTATGGTTTTCTCAGGTATATTGACACATATGTGAAATCTAGAAAAATGGTACAGATGAACCTATTTGTAGGGCAGGAATAGAGACGCAGACTTAGAGAACGGATGTGTGGACACAGAGGGAAGGGGAGGGTGGGATGAATCTGGATATTAGGTTTGACATAAATACACTACCACGTGTAAAATAGATAGCTAGTGGGAACCTGTATAGCACAGGGAGCTCAGCTCGGTGCTCTGTGATGACCTAGATGGGTGGGATGGGGGGAGAGGGAGGTCCAAGTAGGAGGGGATGTGTGTATACCTATAGCTGATTCACCTCACTGTACAGCAGAAACTAACACAACATTGTAAAGCAATTATAGTCCAATAAAAAAATGCACTGAGGCCAACAGTGTAATAAGAGGTCTTCAATATGTGTAAAATACGTAAGTCATATTTGGAGAGAGGGATAGATAGAAAGAGGGAAGTTTTGGGGGCATGATCAGTAAGGAGACACAGATCACAGCACATTGGAAGTAGGCAGGACCTCAGATTCTTTTGTCTAACCACCTCATTTTACAGGTAGGGAAACTGAGGTCCAGAGAAGAAAACTCACTTGCTTGCTAATCATCACACAAGTGCCAAGTCAGACAAGGTCTCAGGTGTGATAGCAGCCTTGCCAAGCTCTTGCAACTATATCCCCTTGCTGTTCTACAAATAATTTATATCTTATTCTGATGTTGACTTGCATAAAATCTCCAGTGTCATCCAGAACTTGAAATCAAAAATTTATCAGTCCCACCCAGGAAAAAACTGCTGAAAGATCTCTTCCCTGGAAGCCCCTACATTTCCTGCCCCCTGAGCTCATCACTTCAGGACTGGAAGCCCCACCAGGAAAGTCACACCTAGTACAGCCTTTGGATGGTCCAGCAGCTGATGAGGGTCATGACTGATGCTAAGGGTGCTAAGTCTTGGTCAACATCCTGTCTGGAGATGCAGGTATCACGCTTTGCTTTCCAGTGAAAAAGGCTGGAGTGTTTCCTATCCCAACAGTTAAATCTTTCCCATTTTCATGGGGCAGATTTAAGGCTGCTCCTGGGAGGACTGATGATGGGATGGTGGTTTCTATCCTGCAGGCCAATTTTGGCGGCAGCCCAGAACCCTCCGTCTCTGGTGCAGTGCGGTTATCTTGAAACCAAAGACTGAGTACAAAAAGATATGCCTTTGGCTCAATATGTAAAAACTCTTCAGCAATAAATTTAATCAGTTCCATTTGGGGCTCTCACAATTTCCTCCACTCAGACAAACTGCTTTTTATTTCGAACGTTCCTGAAGGAAATTGGCCAATTGCTTACTTCAACTGTCAATGCCATTATGCTGAGCCTGGAGGCAAGACACATATACAACCTGGGGATTTCTCTGAGTTGAATCCTTGCAAAACTGGCCACTAGAACAAGGGTCCAGCCCAGACAGTCTGTGGACATTGACCCCCTAGGAACTCCTCAGAGAAAGAGAACAAAGGTGGCCGGGGCAAGGACAGGGCTCTGGAGAATGAGGAATAAAGGAATGTAGCATCCAGCTTGGCTCTTCCAATTGACAGTCATATCCTAAATCCAAGGGGGTGGGGTGATCTCTGGCCACCCTGGGATGGCATCAGCAGTCAAGGAGACTGGCTAGAAGAGGCAGGGGTGACATTAGTGTCCGAGAAGTCCGAAATTAACAACTTCATTATTGATCACTTCCATGTGCCAGGGACTGTGCTAGGCATTTTACATGTATAACTGCAGTAAATCCAAACCCCTTACCATGTTCCCTGGAATGGTGCCTGGTACCTAGTAAGTATTATACAAGTGTTAGCAAATGTTGTGGCTGTTAGCAGGAGACTGCCAATGAGCCACCAAGCCAACCCTCTCTGGCTTGGAGTAGGCAAGTTGACCCTACAAGTTCCTGCCACCACACCATCAGAGATGAACTTGACTGAAGGCAGTGATCAGCTTGGGTCAGGAACTGATGGGTCAATTGTGTGATCCCTGGCTTTTGGGTCAGGAACTGATTGGTCAATCGTGATCCCTGGCTTTTGGGTCAGGAACTGATTGGTCAATCATGTGATCCCTGGCTTTTGGGTCAGGAACTGATTGGTCAATCGTGTGATCCCTGGCTTTTGGGTCAGGAACTGATTGGCCAATCGTGTGATCCCTGGCTTTTGGGTCAGGAATTGATTGGTCAATCGTGTGATCCCTGGCTTCTTGAGCCTGACGGATGATGCGCTCTGAGCACCTCTTTCCCTGGGTGCTCACGTAGGCTGGCTCAGAAGTGGTGCACGTCCAGTCACCTGTATCAGTAGGCGTGCTTCTCCCAGCCTCACCCCACAGCAGGAAAGGTTTCACCTGACACTTCAGGAGAAAGGAAGGAAGAGTTTACTTTTTACAGTCAAAGCAGAGTCCTGGGGAGTGACTCCTGATTCCAGCATTGCCATGACAACACCTGGAAAACATCCCTGGCTGAAAGCTGAAGTCTGCAAAGCTGAGTGGTTGTCTCAGGTGAACAGGTTCTGGGAAGGCTAGTCCAGACTAAGGAGAAGGGGGCAAGCAGGGACTTCGTACATTAACCACTCCCCCTTCACAGGGCTGGCCGGGAACACTGGATGTTAGAAGCAGGTCTCCTGGTGATCAATCCCTTTTGAAATGCGCCATACACAGAGCTTCTGAGTTCGAATCCCCATGTCCCTCCCAGAGGGCACTCACTGCTTGCTTTCCCTCCATTGCCTTCCAACCTTCAGAGTGAGTCTTGGATGACTGATCTGACACCCCCCAATACCAAACCCGGATCATAATCACAAGAATACACTGAGCACCTACTATTTTCTGGCTCTAGGCCAGACGCTAGGGATACAGTGATTTTTTTTTTTTAATGGGCATGCCTGGGTTCTCTAGAAAACAGAGCTTGAGACCAAAATAAACACCAGAGACTCCATTGACGTCAACGTCCAAGGAAAGAGTGGAGAAGAATAAATGAAAAGGGGGCGGGCTTATCAAATCTAACCCAATGCATTAGAGACTTGGACGCATTGTTAGATATGCAATGATATGGAGAAAATTATGTTCCCAGAACTGCTCTTGGGGAGAATATCCTCTGCTTAGAGAAGACTTTGATAGCCAGTTGTGCAATTGAGCGTCAAGGCACACGCTTAAGAAATAATAAGTGCCTCACCAGCTTCTCAGGAGGCTGGGCCTACTCGCTGCAGCACTTCTGCTGTGCTGAGTAGGGTGTGAGAGTGTGGGCAAGAGCTGAACTGCTCAGGACCCATTCTTCCCTCTACCCTTACCCCCTCCTCCCTATGGCTACTGAGCAGACAGGTAAACAGTGCTGATTTGAAGCAGGGGCCAAATTTTCATCCCCTCTGGGGTACCCACAGTCTGAATCCATTGTGGGGAGCCACCCTAAGGCTGGGAGACAAAGCAACTAAAAGGCAGGTACCTAAAGGGTGACCAGCTACAGCGTCCTAAGGACGGAAGTGGCCTGGGGCCTAATCTGCACTGTTCACGTGGGCCAAGTGGCCAGAGATGCTTCAGCCTTTAGAGGGAAGCTCATCCAGTGGCTAAGCATACAGGGCCTGCTCTGGGCCAAGGAGGCACCAATGCTGAGGCAGCAGCAGTGACCTTTCCAGCGAAGTGGGCTGTGGTTCGGTTCACAAAGCAGGTAGCGCTGTCTTCACCATCTGGGGCACAGAGGTATGTAAGGTAAGGACTCCCCTGCCCCTGAGTTGCTCATAATGATCGGGGGAAACAGCTAGGCCAACAGAAAATTACCATACACCAAGACGATTAGGGACTCTGGTCACATGGTACTTGGTGCTTCCAGAGCACAGAGGAGCCCTTTCTGGAAAGGGAAAGCTTCCCAGAAGAGGTGAGGCTGGGGACAGGGTGGGCGTGGGGGGGAGAAGCGAGCAGGGAAGGGGAGGGGAGGGGAGGAGAGGCTGAGCGAGGGTGAAGCTATCCCAAACCAAAGGAACAGGATGAGCAAAGGAACAAAGGCATGTAATACCATAATACGGACAAGGAAAAAGTCCTTCTGAATGTTGGATCAGAAAGTCCATACCCGTGAGTGATGGAAGATGATTCTGCACACAGAAGAAAGAAGGAGCCGGGTCGTGAAGTAGCTTGGATATCATGTGATACCTGGACGCTTATCTTGAAAGATGATAGAGAACACTGAAGGATTTTCAACTTGGGGATGACACAGTCCCATCTTTAAGACTTATCTCTCAAACTTCCTGACCTTAATGCCCTATTTCTTTCTTCCACCTGCCTGAACCTTGGCTATTCTTCAAGACTTCCCTGAAACCCCACTTCCCTCAGCAAGACTTCAGGACTTACACAGGAATCTCACCATATTTCATTTGACTTTCAATGGGTCTTAGTGGACTCATTTCTGGATCTGGCCCTCTCACTAGACTGTGCGGTCCTAAAAGACAGGCTTCGCCATAATCATTCCTGTGTTCTAATTGCTTTGTGTGGCCGGCGGAAGGCACTCTGAAATGCAAAGCATGGCATAAACGTCTACGACTGCCATGACTATTAGGACAACAATTATTATCGTCCGTATTATTTGCATTATTGGAGTTCTTTAAATACTGAGTAATCCCTTAACCATGGAGACCCCAACTTCTACCAGTGAAGCCCCATTGGAGTTGATTCACCTGAATGGAAAGAGTTCAGGATTTGTTGTCTGGAGGTGAATTAAAATTCTGATTCCACCACTAACCGAATGAGGAGACCCCAAATTACAAAAGGTCTGTTGAAGGAGAGCAAGAGGGTTAAGGAGGCTCTGCAATTCGGATTCCCCAAGAGTAACACCTAGTAAAAGCCTGGCCCCTTATTCCAGATGGTCAACAAGATGTTTACACATCAGAAGCATTTGGGGAAGCAAGTTCCCAACCCCAGTCAAATGGGACAGACTCCAACCCCAGCACCTGGCAAATGAAGGCAGGAGGCTGCCCCTCTGAACCCCTTTAGAAGCCTCCATGCATGTAAAATGGGCACTGTGGAAGCCCAGCTGTGAGTTCCCCAAGAATGTATTAGGACTAGTCAGGTCAGAAGTGTCCACAAGATCAGAAGAGGCCAAGAAGTCAAGGGATCCCCGTGACCTGTGTCTTCTTCAGCCACTCAGAGACTGAGCAACTGGGAAAACAAAGACAGCACAGTGGAAGTACTGAGTCTTGACACTCCATAGGAGCAGGTGCGAGCTTGCTGACCAGCCCTACCTGCAGCTCCAAATCATCATCCCCCCGGGGAACTCGTGGTTTCTGCAAGAGACGAAGCAACCACAGCTTGGATGGAAATTGTCAACAAAGGCCTGACCTCCCTCTTCCTCCCAAAGCTACTGACTTGTCAGAATCTGTGGCTTTCTCTGATAGAAGAGCATGCCCACTATGCCGTTAAAATAAAAACAAGTACATGCAGGGGACTTCCCTGGCGGTCCAGCGGTTAAGACTCTGATCTTCCACTGCAGGGGGCTCAGGTTCGATCCCTGGTTGGGGAACTAAGATCCCGCATGCCCTGTGGTGCAGCACACACACACACACACACAAGAAAAAAAACAAGTACCTGCAATATGGACTGGAGGAGAGGGGAGTGCCTATAAGAGATGGAGGAGTGATGGTGGATCACATGACCCAGGACTGCCCTTCCTGGCTCTCCTCCTACTTCTCCACCATCTCCAGCCCTCTTTAATGAACACTTGCTTAATTACAAGGGGCCTTATCAGACTGCCAATGAATCTGAGTACCGTTCACATTGAATCGTTGTGTCGTCTTTTTGTTTTTATGTGAAGGGTCTCAGGAAAAGTCTAAATTCTTTCTGAATTAGAGTGGTCCTGATTTGGTCCCTGATTCTCATACTTACTCTGGTATGTTTGGGCTCAAGGCTGGTAAAATGACCCAACTGCAAAGGGACCTGATGAACTGATCGGTGCTGACCTGGAGCAGGAGAGATTACAGGCCACTATATGGGACACTTTTGTAAGTATCTTTCTTCAGAACTGCCTGAAGAAAGGGCATGCTGACTTCACAGATAGTGATCTCCCCGTCACTGGAGAGGTTCAAGGAAAAGCTGGCTAACTACCTGATGGAGAAGTTGTAGAAGAAAGGCATGGATCTGTAGGGGTCTTTCCCAGCCCTGAGCCCGTGATTCTGTGTCTCTTACTACCTCTCCACTTAGGATGCACTCCTCCTGCCGAAGTTTTGTGAGCCCTTGCCACTCTGAGGATCCATTTCTCTGGCAGAAAAGATGGTGCCAAATGGCAGCAGAAGTCTGCTTTCTCTCTGTGTGTGATTCCTCCCCAGTGGCAGGCAACACTTCCCTTATTCTTCCTGATCCAAACACAACTAGGGTTTAGTCCAAGGAAGGGCGCTTTATTTTTCTTTAAAGCCTTGTTCTTCACCAAGAAATAAATAAAGAGGATGTGAGTAAGCAGAAGAGGAGGAATCCAGGTAATCTGCAGCATTCTCCCAGGATTTCACTTCCTAAGGAAATAACCAGTGGGATCACTGTAGGCTGTCCCTAAATATGCAATGTTCCACTGAGAGGAGAGAACTCCTGTGACTCTGCCCTGTATCAAAAGCAGACCTACTGCTAGGGCAAGAGGTCCTTCTGGCAGAGGAAAGCAAGGGTACAGCCCAGCTACCAGCTACCGAGCTACTGACTCAGAAAAGAACCAGGAGTCATCAGCTACACCCTACCACCGTAAAGGATTTAGACAATTCCAGAATGTGTGCAATTTCTCAAAAGTTGGTTAGATTTTTTTTTAACCTCTTCCAAGTTCCTGGTAGGCATTATCAGTAAAACCCTTAAAATGTAAAGGCCCTACTTACTTGCTTTAAGGGACAGGAAGACAATGTCCTACTCGAAGGCTAATTTTAGTAGGGAGGGTCCCAAGGGATAGAGTGGAACTTAAAGACAAACGCCACAGAATGAACTCCAGAGCTGAAGACTCAGACACCTGGCTGCACCAGTTGAGAGAAGTGGAATCACAGACACCTTCTGGTACATCGACCAAGCCCTACCTATCTCTGAACTGTTCCTGATACGCGCTAGAATGGCCCTCAGACAGCTGCGGCTGTACTATGCGGCTCCACCCCCTGGCCATCGATGACTGGACGAGAGGAGGACATGTAACTAAAATGAGCCAATCCATTCTCCACTCAAAAATTTGAACTAAGGGACAGGGCTGGGAGTTGAGAACTGAGTCAGGCTAAGAGCAGTGCTCTTGGGCCAAGAGCAGCATCACCTGGGACCAGGGGAGAAATGCAAGTTCTTGCTGGGCGTTGGGTCCAGCAAGTCTGCCAGGTAATTCTGATGCTAGCTAAAGTTAGAGGAGCTTTGCCCTAGAGGAAAGGAAGTCCAAGAACTCCTACTGCTAAATCCCTCTCTCAACTGAATTCTGTGAGACATTCAAATATATTTCCAATAAATAGAATATATTTTCCCTTAAGCTACTTCAAATTGGTTTCTATTACTTGCAACCAGAGAACCTTAACAAATACAGTGGCTTGAGCCTGAGATAACAGAGGCAGACCCTCCATCCCCCAAGTCATCACCACCACTTCCCAATACTGGTATCCCATTCCCATTCCCAGTTCACCCTATGCTCTTTCAGTGGGAATGGCCCTAATCCCACCCCTTTCCCACCCATAGTTCTTTGGGTTTGCTCTTTTATTCACTTGCTTTTTTCAGTTCACATTTTTTCCCTAATCCTTTATTTACCATCTCAACCTGGAATCTGACATGTTACTGTAACATCTTGATTTCTCCTCTTATGCCAGAAAGCCTAGGCCCCTCCCAGATTCTCCCTCTGTTCTCCAAAGCACAGGCATCCCCTATTTTTTTCCCAGCAATGCATTTCTCTTTCATTGCCTTGAAGGAGTGGGAAGCTTCTCTTCACAGTGGCACCCAGGTTCACACAGTAAGTAAGGGACACATTCAGACACCAAACCAAGTCTGGCTGACTGCAAAACTCACGTTCATTCCAGTCTATCTCAGCTTTTCATCTGCAAACTGTCTCCTTAATCCTCCCTCCTTCCCCTGAGTGAGAAGCAGGGGCTAAACTGAGAGCCTCTCCATCCCTCCCCCAACCTGAAGACTGTGCTCTGCAAAGCAATAGATTCTGCCCTTTATTTCTCTACCCTCTCTTATGGATCTGTGTGTGTGTGTGTGTGTGTGTGCGCGCGCGCGTGCGCGTGCATGCAGGCATGTGTGCATGTGAGTGTTAATAACAAGTTCAGTTCCAAATAGCTGTTTGTAAGGCCATTTGTTTGCAAGTCCAAAGAACCTCGTGAAGGTTAAGTTTGTAATCCCCAGGTACGTTTTCCACCAAATAGAAAAGTGAGTTGATGCTTCGCACAATCTTCTGTTTTGCTCGATATGTGTTCTTCTTCCAAAATCTCCTAGTTCCCCCACTTTGAAAATCTGTTGAAGCAGGCAAAGCCCTCCTTCAAGATCTTTACAAGAGAAGCCCTTGGCAGCTATAGTATCAACATCATTTTGGCCCTGGGGAGACATTAGGAGCACTGAGCCTATGGAATCATTCCTAGCTCACAACAGCAGTAAGACTTTTACTGTGGCCAAGTTCTCAGCTAGATTCCTAGGTGTCTCCTGGACTCATGTTAGGCTAATGAGCCTCCCTTGATGCCACTCCTTTCTAGCCAAATACTCAAACGTTTTTCTACTTTTTTGATTTGGTCAATTTCTTCTCATCATATTTTACTGGTTATTGTCAATAGCGTGGGTGCAGCATTTTTTTTTTTTGTATGTTGCCTGATTCACTCTGGGTCCTTCACAATCATGCCACTGTCAACAAGTGTATCCCATTTTCATTTGCAACATCCATTTTCTCACCACTTTCAATTTTCGAAATTATTATTCCACTTTGGTTTCCATCGTAACCATATGTCTTTTCTAACTAACATTTTCAGTGCACTCTCACTCACTGCTTCTCCACTTATCGGTCATGATGACAACAATGTTTGTAAAACACCTTCATTCTAAGCACCAACACTGCAAACAAGCCCTAACAAATCAAGTGACAACCAACTACAACCACTGTCGCCATCTGTTGGTGGCAGGAAGAGCTGAAGCGCTTTTGCTGTGGAGCAGGGGTCAGCAAACCTTATTTGCAAATAAAGTTTTATTGGAACACAACCGTGCCTAGGTATTTATTATTGTATATGTTAGCTTTTGAGCTACAATGGCAGA
The DNA here is from genome assembly GCF_011762595.2 of Tursiops truncatus. Taxonomy (NCBI): domain Eukaryota; kingdom Metazoa; phylum Chordata; class Mammalia; order Artiodactyla; family Delphinidae; genus Tursiops; species Tursiops truncatus. The sequence continues at coordinate 156,400,004 of NC_047034.1, read as the reverse complement.
ATTGGACAGCTGTGACAGAAACCGTATGGTCCTTAAAGCCAAAAGTATTAAGGATCCTTATAGGAAAAGTTTGCCAGCCCCTGCTCTACAGCACTTGTGGAAATTAATAAATTTAAAGTTTGCAAGGAAGGAATATACAGCTTGAGTCCGTGCATGACTCAAGTAGACGGTCCTCATGAAGCTCGTTTGCATGAGAGCCTTTGACAGAATTCACCCTAAGTAAAGAACGGACCAAACCCAAATAGCCTGACCCAGTCAGAAAGTTTAAGTCAGTGTACAGAATAGAATTTCTCATTACTAGTAGTGGCTATAACTCCAACCTGTCCTGAGCTCATTTCCATTTATGTATGTCTGGGTCTTGGAGGGAAGAGGGCTTATCTCAGTCTGCTATAGTCTAAATAATGCCGCATAAGAAACCATCTCAAAACTCAGTGGCACACAGTCATAAGTATTTATTCCTCACTCTAGCATCTGCGGGTCAACTAGGGAGGCTCTGCCTCAGTCACAGGTCTGCTCTGTCTGGCTCAGTTCCCCATGTCTCTCATTCTTCCAGGACAGTGGTCTATCTAGGAGGGCATGTTCTTCTCCTGACAATGGCAACAGTCCAAGAAGGTAGCTCCAAACGCACAGGCACATTTCAAGCCCTTCCTTGTTCTACATCTGTTAACGTCCCATTAGCCAAAGCAAGTCACATGGTCAAGACCAACGTGAATGGTTGGGAAATACACACCTCTCATAGAGGTTTGGGGGAAGGAAGTGAATATTTGCTGAACAATAAGATACCTAAGTAAAGACGGCGAGACTGTTTCATCAGACTCTATAGAATTGGGGGATGATTCCAAGACAGTGCAGCACAAAGGAGGAAGAGGCTTTCTCCTTTGCTCTCCACCCTCATTCACTATAGACCACCTTTCAGCTTTGACATTCAGACTGTGTCCCTTGAGAGATGGCAGCAATGAAAGAGCCCAGGGAGGCAATGGTGGTGCCTGGTGGCCACTGCTGGGCCTGGCAGATCAGCAGCAGAACTCGACAGGTTGCCCAGGAGTACAGAAGGAGAGGCTGCAGTGCCCAGCAGAACAGCGACAGTGCCCGGAGTTTCCAGTACCTGCAGGGGTGAGCCGTACCCATCGGAGCAGCAGCACCCCCTAGAGAGGACATGGGACTCAGCAAAACAGCCACATAGCTGTCCAGAGGCGCCAGGGACACAGCGGGGGATTCTCAGGAAACAGTGAGATCTTTTACAGGAGTCTAAGGTGAGGGCACACGGCAGTGAAATCTGAGTCACCTCATTGATACCCACAAACCGGTGGATGCTGCAGAAATTTATATTATACAAACTGGAATGTCTAACCCTAAATCCCAGAGAACACATTCCCTTAAATACACACACACAATACAGAGTGAAGTAAGTCAGAAAGAGAAAAATACCGTATGCTGACACATATATATGGAATCTAAGAAAAAAAGAAAAGGTCATGAAGAACCTAGGGGTAAGACGGGAATAAAGACACAGACCTACTAGAGAATGGACTTGAGGACATGGGGACGGGGAAGGGTAAGCTGGGACGAAGTGAGAGAGAGGCACGGACATATATACACTACCAAACGTAAAATAGATAGCTAGTGGGAAGCAGCCGCATAGCACAGGGAGATCAGCTTGGTGCTTTGTGACCACTTAGAGGGGTGGGATAGGGAGGGTGGGAGGGAGATGCAAGAGGAAGGAGATACGGGGATATATGTATATGTATTGCTGATTCACTTTGTTATACGGCAGAAACTAACACACCACTGTAAAGCAATTATACTCCAATAAAGATGTTAAAAATTTTTTTTAATTTTTTTAATACACACACACACAAACACACAGCACAAACACCCTTAGGTGCCACCCATTAGAAAGAAGCAGGAGCATTAGATTCTCATAGAATTTCCTTCCTTCCTTTGGTAGAATCATCAAACAGAGATTCCTACCTATTCTAACCAAGACAGAACAGTGAGCTGTAACTAAGCCTGTGCCTGAGGGCAGAGCAGCCTCCATCCTGGAGTCTCTGGAGAAGCAGCGCTGGAACACCTCTTTATGGGGGAAGCTCCTCCCCGCTCTCCATCTGTCCAGCCCCACCAGTCCCTGGAGCTTCTGATCCTTAAGCAGTAAGTACAGTCCTAATGGGGGCTAATGGTGGGCTTAAGTACTTGTTACGGAAGGAACTCCTAAGGTTGTCTGACTTACATGTATCGAGTGGTCCGGCAGACCCATGGAACAGTTCCTCCTAATGAGACAAATGACTAAATGCTGAAATTGAGACCAGGAATCGGCTGGGGAGAGGGAGGAAACCCTGCCAGTGCCCTCTGTGAGGGCCCAGTGTGAAAGCACAGCCTCCTTTGCTATCCCCCTGGGGTCCTGTTGGACGAGCAGCCCTGTAGGAGTTGAAGAGCTAAGGTGCTGTTAGTAGTTAATAGGCAACAGTAAGGCTGCCAGGCTAGTCTCGATTTTCACCTCTGCTGCACCCCAGTCACCACGCCCAGGACACCCCTGTGTTCATGCTCACCCAGAACTGCCCTGCCCGCCTCAGAAATTCATTCTGCTCATGGTCCCCTGCCCTCCGGCTCTCTCCCCGCTGCCTCCCACCACTCCTGCCTTTCCTTTGACATTCTCCAACCCAGCAATGACCACATACATCTCCCAAGTATTTAAGCCGGAAAGCCAGAATCCTAAGAGTCACTCTAAATACCTTCCTCTCCCTTGAACCCCTATATCAATCCATCACTAAGTCCTACTGATTCTCCCTCCTAAATGTTTCTTAAATCTGCCCACCCCTCTCCATCTTCCTTGTCCAACTTCCCATCATTCCTTGCTTGGACTACTTTGATGGACCCCAATGGCAGGGACTCCATTGTACCCATCTTTGTATCTCAAATGTTGCACCTGGGTCTGGCACAAGCTGAGAACTCAGAAAATGCTTGCTGAATGAATGAGTAAGTGAATGAATGAATGAATGAATGAATAAAAGGGCCCAAATATATTCATGTGTAATTATTCTCAGCTTATCTCTCCTTTCCAGTACTAGCTGTGTGCAATTGGACTAGTCACTACTCTGAGCCCGTTTCCTCACCTGTTAAACAGAGATAATCCAATCTCAGGTAGAGTTGTTGTAAAGATGAAAGGAAATAATACTAAAGGAATTATTTTTTTGCTGCTGATAATAATCTGAGAAACAATGACCTACGCCAAGTGGGCTTTTTCTCTCTTCTCTGGTAAGAAGCTTAGAAAAGGCTGTTGCTGGCATTGGCCCAGAGGCTCAAGACATCTAGGCCAAGACCTGTATAATATTCTTGGTTTTTTCCTTATGATTAGATTACAAAATGGTGGCTGTACCTCCAACATCAGCCCACATTCCAAGTAAAAAGAAGAGGAAACACCAAAGGCAAAGGGCAAAAAAGGTACATGTAAACTCTGTTTATCCCTTTTGAAGAGCTCCACACACTTCCAATTTGGTTAAAAAGTAAAGAAAGCTTTGGATCAGACGCCAAACATCTGCTTGAACGGCTGTATCAGTCAGGGATCTTGGTTGCAAACACTGGAAACATCTTTGGCTATATTAATTTTTTTAAAGAATTTCTTAGAAAGATATTGAAGGTTCACAAAATTATTAGGAAACTAGGTGCCAGGGTTGGAAAATAAGCAAGAACCAAGGGCTCCCCCAAGGGCCCAACACAGGAAATGATCTGGCCAGTGTGCTATGGCCACTACAGCAGGACACCACTGACACTAGCCACAGCTACTGCCACTACTAGGCACCACAATGGCTACCACAGATGAATTCCCAACCATAGTTCTTCTTTGAATAATTTGCTCCATTTTCAAAGTCCTGGGCAGAACAACCAACTGGCCAAGTCCATTGTATCAGTAAAGGTCTTGGCAGGAATTGGGTGATTAAGAGTTTAATGAAGGGGCTATTTACAGAGGGGAAGGGAGGGTATAGGGAAACCACAGGAATGGTTCAGCATTCTGAAGTGTGTAATGGCACGGGGCCATGATAAGCCTGAACAGGCAAGGGAAGGGAGTGGTTACAGAAACCCAGAAGAGTCTTACAGAGATAGAGGGCCACCTACAGGGGCTGTGACCTTAGGGAGAGGGACATAGTCAGCCCAAGTGATCCAGCAGCGAGGGATAAAGAAAAATAAAGACTCAGACCTCACTCTCTTCTCTATTTCTCTCTCTCTCTCCTCTCTCTCTATAGTCTCCTGCAACAGTCCTCCATTGGACACACTCAACCAGAACCCAGAGAGCAACAGGCCCATTGATGTGGATAAAAGTCAGCCTCTGGGAGCACAGAGCAGAGCAGGGCAGGATGGCAAAAAGATCTGAAGAAGTAAATGTAAGATATCTGGCAAGAGACACTCTTTCTATCTCTTAGCATCCACTTTTGTCATTCTTCTGGGTCAAAAGCTCAAAAGTTCATGTCTTCGATACAGAGAACATCCAAAGTCCATCTGCCCCTATATCATTGCAGGGCGATGTCAATTCATTCAAACTCTCTACGGAAACCTAACAATTTAGCCACCACAAGTGTTCTTCATATAAGGTAGTAGAAGAAGAAGAAGAAAAGGGGGAAATTTTTACATAAAACTTAGCTGCTACTGTCCATACTTTTACAGCTGGACGTGAGACCTAAGTTGGTAATAACAGTGGCCCTCTTCTACTACCAATCCGTGTTCCCTTGGCCTCTAAGAACACCCTGAATGGATGGGGTTTATTGCCTGGTGGGGCTACCCAACCCTCATTCCTGTTAGATCTGAGTCCCTGGTAGTCTTGTCTTTACTGGTTTGCCACAGTTTTACTTTGATCAGGACTATTGGGTAAGGGAATATTAAGAGGAGTTCCAGTGACCCTGGGGTTCTAAATGGGTCTGTCTTACCCCAGGATGTGGCAAGAAGCAAATTTTCCTCTGGTAGCCAGGATCAACCACCTGGGCCAGTACAGATATGCCCTCTTCAACCTGGTGTCTCAGCAGCACAGAGATCCCGGAATGGCTAAGGGACTCTCTCAGCTTCTAGTTCCCAGTGAAGCCCAAAGTCAAGGAGACAGCAAGCAAAACATTTTCAGTTAAGTTACTGGGTGTAATAGTGAAAGAACTACTTCTGCCTCTACCTTGGTGCCCAGACCCATGCATTCTGGCTACAAGAGAGGCAGCAACAGACATTGGCTACTGGTTTAAGGCCTACACTGTACCCTGTAGAACCCCACCCAACTTCACAGATGCTATCCCCCAGTTGGTGTTGCAATTTAACCTTCAACAGACCTCTCCACCATATTGTCAAGCCAAGTGCTTCTGGGTGATGGGCCACATGGTAAGAACAGTGAATTCCATGGGTTGAGTCCATTGTCTTACTTCTTGGAAGCCTTGAAAAGTGTCCCCTCGTTGGAGATATGATTGTGTAAGATACCAAGGAGATAGATTAGGAATTCTTTAAGTCCAGAAACGATAGCTCTGGAAGAAGTGCTGTGGGGAAGAATGGCAAGTCCATACTTGTGCGACCTACTCAGTCACGCTGCATTAGCAAACCACGAGAGGGCTTTGGTTTCACCAAAGTATTAGGAAGTGCATTGGCCAGAGGACACCAGGCTTATCACCTGCCCCATCTCCCAGAAGTCGCTGTCCTGACAGGAAAGTGAAACAGCCTGATGAAAGTTCCGGGTAAGCATCTCCGTGTTGGGTTATTGTGGAAAATGCACACACCTTGTCTCTGATGGTTCAGCATCACCATTCGGCCTCAACAATGCTAGGATCCCATTATTCCCACTAAGAACAGCGATCCTGGTTCCACACCCAGCTTACAGATGAGTCAACTACAGAACTCTTTAAGGATTTCAGTGCCTGTTGACAATGTATTTCTCAATACTTTGGTGAAAGGAGCTTCAGGCCCTCCCAGGTTATAGGGGCCAGGGCGGGGGTGGGGTGGGGTGGGGGGTCGGGAGTAGGAAGTGCTGGGAGGGTGAGCAGTTTACATATCAATGATCCCTTCCTCCCTTCCCATCTCACGAGGCTTCGGACACCTTTTGCAGCAGTAGTTCTGAGCCCCCCATGGGACATTTAGCAATGTCTGCAGACATTTTTGGTTGTCACATCTTGAGGAGTGCTACTGGAATCTAGAGGCCAAGGATGTTGCTAAATATCCCTCAGTGTTCAAGACAGCCCCTGCCACCACACACACACATACACACACACACACATACACACACACACACACACACACACACACACAATGAAGGATGCCAGAGAAGTTCTGGCTCCTTGATCTCATTCACTGTAGGCCACTGAGTCCAGCTTTCCCTTAGCCAACCCAGTAGACAGTTCTTCTCAAAATGTGGTCCCTGGACCAGCAGCATCAGCAGCAGCTGTGAAATTATCAACAGTGTAAATTCTCAAACTCCACCCCAGACCTACAGAATCAGAAACTCTGGGGGTGGGGCCCAGCAGTCTATGACTTAAAAAGCCCTCCAGGTAATTCTGTTCCTAAAAGTTTGAGAAGCACTCCAGTAGACCAGGGGGTGGCAAACTTGGTAAAGGGCCAGATAGTAAATATTTTAGACTATGAAGGCCAAATGATCTCTGTTACAACTATTCAGCTCTGAAAAAAAAAAGCAGCTATAGACAACACAATCAAATAAGCCTAGCTGTGTTTCAATAAAACTTTACTTATAGATACCTTAATTTGAATTTCATAGAATGTTCACATATAACAAACAATTCTTCTTTTGAATTTTTCAAGTATTTTAAAATGTAAAAACCATTCTTAGCACCAGGGTCATACAAAAACACACAGTGGGCTGGATGTGACCCACAGGTATAGTTTGCCAACCCCTGGAATAGACTATTAACACCACCCCCCGTGCTCAAGCTGGCGTGTTCAGTTCTGAATCCCAGGAGAATACATCATGTGGATGAATCTTGCCTGAAGAAACAGTTCAAACCATATTCTCCGCTCTCTCCCACATCTGCCAGTGGTCCCCAGTGGCTAAACTGCTTCCTGGGACACAGACAGGGTGGGGAGAAGATCTAGTGGGAATTGGGAGTAGCTTAAAGTCAGGGGCAGGAAAAGGGAGCTCCCTAGAGGGGGCGCTGCCTCACAAAAGAAGGAGATGGGGTATTGCAAAAATTTTAATATCAAATGTCTACTACAGTGGTGTATTTTCATCCAGCATCAATTGATCTTCTTAATGTCATATTGATACAACCCAAATTTCACACAGACTGGATCTACAAATGCTCGCTGCCACGGCAGAGTTAAGATAGAAGGATAGTCCCCCATGTGCCCAGGGGGCATTCACAGAAAGCTTGGTCCCTGCAGAACTCCCAGGCCACCAGCACCGCTGGCTGGGTGGACTTCAGACCCGGTCCTCGGCAGGTAGGCCCATGCGTGCGCATGTGAGTCTTCCTAATGTCCCACCGCGGCAGAAGGGGCAGTGCAGGGTTCAGCAAAGCCAAAACACAACCGTCTCCTTGTGTGAAGTGGGCACCATTTCATTTTCCCTGGGGAACTCAGAAAAGTCACAGTCATAACATCGATGACAGTGCTTTCACACCCGAGGGGGCTCCTTGACAGCGGTTCACTTGGAACGTTGACCAGCCCTCGAGGCTACTGCTAGACTAAGGCCACGGTGGGGAACGCTAGCTGTCAACAACCTCGTACACACATACCTCACACTCAGCGCACAGTCACTGTGGTCACACCTGCACATCTCAGAGGTCCCCCAGACAGCACACCACAAGCAGTGCTGCACACACACTCATACAGAAATACAGATGTGTGTATCTTTCTTTAAAAGAGAACTGAACTGCAGAAAACCCTTTAAACTATCTGCTTAGAAAGCCCAGAGGTGCTGCATGGGAGACAAGTCAGGGGCTGGGTGAGAGGAGGAATCTTGAATCCAGGCATAAACGGAGTGGAGGCAGACAGGTGTATCCTAAAGTTGTTTTATGCCTCCCACAACGGTTATTGATGTCTCAGAGGTTAGGAAACAAAGAAAGGAACAGCTTATACTATCCACTTAGCAGAATGGCTATCTGGAAGTGAGTTTCCCAAAAAGGAAAGAGAGAGGTAAAGGGGTGGAGAAGTCATTTGTCCTCAGAGATGGACTAAGTGGGAGCCCTCTGGAACGAAGACAGCCCTGATGCTAGAGACACCCAGGTCTGATTTCCAACTGCACTGATCAACTGTGTGACCTTAGGCAAGCTACCTCACCTCTCTGAGCTCAGTTTCCCAGGTTTATAAACAGGGTTAGTGTGAAAGTTCAGTGAGATAACCTATAGGAAGTAGCTGGTGCAATGCCTGGCATAAAGTAGGCATTCAACAAATGCTGTCTCTCTTGTCTTCCCCCTTCCCATGAAACCTCCTCCCAGGAAACGCTGAGCCTTACCTGCCACACTGTCACCACATCCTGGACATTCTGTCATAATTTCGTTTCTGTTCCTGAGTTGATTCATCTCGAGATAGGTGATCTCCTTTTGCCCCTGGTATTTTGGGTCCCTGTCTAATTTGGGGCTCCACACTGGAATTTCATTTTCTGTCTGTATCTCCTCCTGTGAGCCCCTTTTGCTTCCCCTGCTTCCTGATTCAACTCCATCCTGCCTTTTTCCTGTTTGTTTCTCCCTCCCTCCATCCTTCCTTCCTTCCCTCTTGCCTACAATAGCTATAGAGAATCTGCTGCATTCCTGGTACTGGGCTGGGCATGCAGCCTAATAGGTCATCCTAGAAACAAGACAAATGCAGTCCCTGATCTCAAGGACCTTCAGTCAGGTAGGAGAGACAGTCAATGAACAAATATATTACAGGATGTTTAAATGGAAGTGTTAGCCAGGGCATCGAGACAGTAGCTCTCATATTTCAAAGAAGGTACTAAACCATATGCAGAATTTACAAATGAGGTTGTCAAAACCAGTTTCACATTCAAGTGTACATACAGGTCAAAAGTTGGATTTGGGGGAAATATCTTAACAAAGAATTTCTTGAGATAAACTGTGCTGTGAATCCCACCCCCTTCCAGGGGAAGGAGTGGGAGGCTGTGGTAGTCGTTACTACTCTTCACTGATGTTTGGTTTTTCTCTACTTCTGGGCACCAGAGATATTGTATCCCAGCCACACACACCCCCTTGAAATTAGAGATGACCATTAATTTGCTTTGGCCAATGAATTTCATGGCAATGCACATCCTTCCAGTCCCATCTTCCCTTGTTGTGGCAATGGTAGAAGAATTTTTTCTTATTATTTAATTCTATTAAGGTTATTCCACCCATCAATTTACACCAAGTGCTGAAAACAGAAAATATTGATAATGTCCGAATGAATATCTAGCATCTAGTTAAGGAAAAATTATTTTCTCTTACGAAGCAAAAGTTAAGTTCACTGAAAATAACGTTTTTCTCCATGCAACATTTTTTTTAATTGCAGTAAAGTATATACAACATAAAATTTACCATTTTAACCATCGGTAAGTGTACAGTTCAGTGACATTGAATACATTCACTTTGTTGTGCAAACATCACTACCCTCCATCTCCAGAACTTTTTTGTAGAAACGTTTTTGACATGGAGATGCCATAGATCAAAGCAGCCTGGAATGCTGGGTCAACACTTGGAGGACCACTGCCCGTAACGGTTGTCTGGATCCATGGGGGACTGAGAGCAGGAAGTGAACTTGTGTGGTATTAAGTCATTTTGGTTGGATGCTGTTAACTCAGAGTAACCTAGCTTAGTCTTATTAGTGCACGGATGCTACCTCCTACCAGCAGGGTGACGAGAGATTGGCTTTGAGAGACTACTTGGAGAATTTAAGTGGGATGCCCGTAGTTTCACTTGAGAAAGGCAAATGTCAAGAGGCTGGCTGCAGCAGCCTGTAGAGCAAAGGAGAGAGCTACAGTTTGGGAAGTAACTTACTCCCAGAGTTCACCAAGCAAAGAAATGACAAAGGCAACGAAATGTAAGTCAAGTGCAAGAGTGAGCCAGTGTGGCGGTTATCTTAGGTCCTGTCGGTCCTGTCAAAGGGAGAAACCAGAGGCACTGTTGGATTCCCAGGAGAAAGCAAATAGCCAAAATAGAGATGCATGTGTTCTAGACCTGTAGGCTGAAAGATCCCCAGTGATGAGATGACCGTCTCCAACGGCCCACAAAAGCACCCAGGAGAGAAAGAGTTCACTTTTAACATCTGCCAAGTCCAAAGAGTGTTGAAACTGGTCACCACCATGGAAACAGTCCCTCCTCCCCTTACCTCTTCTAGCACTCCTCCATCCCATCCTGGAGGTGTCATACATGGCTAGCAAGATGGCAGAGGAGAAGTACTAGATGAAGAAAGAGAGAAAACACAGTCATACATCTCCCTTCCCCAACAGCTTCCAGCCTGCAATAGGCCTCAGTGGAGGGCATCTTTAAGGCAAAATTGCAGGGCTGCATATTTTAATCACTAAGTTAGAAATACAGTAGAAACATAAAGTATACATAATACTTTTTCTTGCTGGGCAACAATCAGAGATGTCAAGTTTTCATCCAGAGGCAGGAGAACTAGCCCCACAGAATGGATATAAACTGGGACAGTGGGAGACAGAAATGAAGTCGTTTATGATGACATCCCACAAGTCATCATAACTCATTCAACATAATGATACAAATAAATCTACAAATACTTTCTGAAATCAGCAAAGTCAGGTTAAAGATTTGACGGGGATTTTGTGACTAAAGAAACTATTTGTGAATCAAAACACGAAGTGGTCAGCCACAGGCACAGAACAAGAAGAGAACCATGGCGTGTCCATCTGAGCCTCGACGGCTCAGGTCACTGTGTTCCATGGCTTTGATCCTCCAGTTTCCAATGGCATATGGGTGGCAGATGTAGAGGTTAATTGTTTATTATGCGTCAGAGTCACACTATGCAGCTTTCAAATCACATAATTAAATCCTATTATTCTAATTCCACACGTGTCAGATGTAAATGGTCAGTTGGCTCTCAGTAGCCGTCCCCATCTCCTTCCTCTACTGGAGAAACTGAAAAGATTTTTTATGTATATACTTACATTTCCCACACTCCCTCGAAGATTGGTTCTGGGTAAGAGATGGGTTTCAACAATCAAGTGATGAGACAGGCTGGAACTCGGGACCCTTTGCTGCAGTGCTGCAAGGCTTGCACCTGGGCAAACGTCTCCTTGAGCTACAAAATACAAAGAAACTATAAGGGACTAAAAATAACTGTGGGGCAAATTAGAGACAAAAAGATACAAAAAAGACCAAAAACCTCAACTGCCACTTCTGAAGAGCCAGGAGCAAAAACAGGGTGTCGGGAGCAAAAGCAGGGTACTGCACATGCCCCCTGCACTCAACACCACCTAAGGGGTGGGCAAAACACCTAACCCATCCCTCCGGCCAGATCCCTGGACACACCCCTACCCTCACCCCATATAAGGAGCCAGCTAGCCCCACTTCGGGGAGTGAGAAAGCAAGGGAACCTGTTACTTGTTGTCGCTTCCCCCTGCTACAGCAGGGGCTCCAATAAAGCCTTGCCTGAGTTTCTTGATTAGGGAAGGCCAAGAACCCTGGTCAGTATCACTGAGATATTTGCAGATGAAAATAAACCAGATACTATCTTCCTGGTGACAAGCAAGAGGGTAGAAACACCAGTAGGCCTTTTTCAGATTATGTTTCAGTGCCCAGGAAATAGTGGTGGCAGCAGCAGATTCCTGAGTCCTGGATCATATCGCTGTGGACTCTGTGCCTCTGTGATTTCAGGGTCAACCCCCGATCTCCCACAGTCCAGATTATGTCAAAGGCAATAGCTCTCCTGATGAGTCCCTTCTACTGGGAGTCATTCTCGAGGCCCATTTTAGAGTCTCTCCTCCAACCCTTCCAACAAATTTGGAAGTACCTAATCCCTCATAATAAATGAATCTCTTTCTTCTTAAACTATCCAGAGTTTCTGTTTCCATCATTGAACACTGACTGATACACAAAAGCACCTTCTGATTGTAATCTCACTTCTCACTTGGCATGGCCACAAAGAGAGAATGCTCTAGTTAACCTATGAGTAACCATTCCCCAAAGTGGTAATATTTTTCAATGAGGTCTGATGTCGTACATCAGATGCTTATGAAGTTCATGGGCATTCCTGAGTCTGAGTAATTCAGGGGCATGCACTAAACTGTGTTTCTATGTTTAAGGCTTGACTAAAGTCTGGATATGGGTGAATTCACCGAGAAACGTGCCACCTTGGAAGATCTTGGGGGAAGAGGACACCCAGATTTCTCTGGCGGCACCTCAGCTTCATAAATACCTCAACATTCAAACACCCCTTCTATGTTTCCAGACCAGCCCCAACAGGCTCCATTGCCCATGTAGCTAATCTGGACCACCTAATCATGTTCTCCATGCCTGTCGTATTCCTCCCCTTCCTTCTCCTCCTGCTGCTCCCTCCTAGGAAATAATCACCACACAGTTAGTGGCTCATCAGGAAAACCTTTCATTTTAGCTGGAAAAGTCCAGTTTTAAGGCATTTCCACCCAGGTGTAACATACCCCAAGAAACAAAGTGGTTGTGCTTCCCTCAGCTACAGCAGGGAGTTATGCATGAAAGTCAGTGAGCTGACAGAGACAACCTGGACAATATTCTCTTAACCCTTCCTTTGTGGTCTCCACTTGAGCTCCCTGGACAGTAGATGATTTTGAAGGCAGAAACTGTCCTGTTTGTCTTTACATTCCCAACACCCATCTCTGGACCTTGAAGAGCAGATGCTTAGGGATGGTTTGTTGAATGAATGGATGAATGAATAACACTTCTATTTCTCTGCCTCTTTTTTTCCCTACACTCCTCTTTGCGCTTTACATAGCAGCCACACAGGATAGCTTTCATTTCATGCTCTCTCTTACCGTCTGCCTCCATATACCCTTTTCCCACTATACTATGCATACATCCATCTTCAAGTTATGCCTGGACCTCCACATTTTCCAGGTACCTTCCCCAACCACTTAGACTAGTTTCTCCCAGTAGACATGCCCATAGCTACCGTATATCTGCTTCATAACACTCATCACCCCTGTGTGTCACTACTTGTCCAAGTGTCTGTCTTTTCCACTATAAGGTAAACTGCAAGGAGGCAGTGGACCACATGCTCTACAATTATGTTGAATGAATAAATAAATGTCTCTTTCAAAGGCATGCATTAAGAGTAGAACCTTTCTCCCAAGAACTCTCAGCCAGATTTTCTAACCACAGAGCACGGAAGGGAACTCCAATTTACATCTCTGCCCTTCTAAAGGATAGCACACCTTGCCTCTCACCTGCCACCAGGTTTGTAATGCTTAATTCACCCACCGGGTCCCATTGGTCCCTTGGAGGTTGGTACCTGTGTTATCTTCTATACTGTGTTTACTACAGCAGTTTTCTTTTGTTCTTTCTCTATTTTCCTTGTATTGTGTCATTTTTAGACTAGTTTATTCCCTTATATTATGTTTTCTCCTGTTTTCTTCATTACTATTTAAAAGGAAGTTCCATTTTAAGAAGTCATAGCTTTAAGCAGCTGATTTATCCTAAGTCAGGAACACTAAATGTCACCCCCATCTCTACCCATCACTCCCCACCAGCTAGTGCTACAGAGCCATTTCCTGTGTCCAAAGGAGAACTTCTGGTCCAGTCCTGGGAGAGCCCCTAGACTATAAAGACTTTTCAGTAGGGTCATGAAAAGTTTCCCACCAAAAGTCATTATGTCTGATCACAAAGGAGAGCAAAAGAGACATAGAGATAAGATTTGTGGTTGCCAAGGGAGTGGGGCGGGGGGGTGGACTGGGAATTTGGGGTTGGTAGATGCATACTATTACATTTAGAATGGATGGACAACAAGGGCCTAATGTATAGCACAGGGAACTATATCCAATCTCCTGGGATAAACCATAATGTAAATGAATATTAAAAAAGAATGTATATACATGTAAAACTAAGTCCCTTTGCTGAACAGCAGAGATTGGCACAACATTGTAGATCAATGTTATACTTCAATTAAAACAAAAACAAAAACAAAGGAGAGCAAAAGGCCAGGATTCTCTGGCCCCAGAGTGTGAATAAGTCCAGCCTCCAAATACAACCCTGCTGCCTGTGCATTCATCTGTATTTCCCCAGAGCCAGGCTCAGGAGCCTTAGTCTCTAAAGTGTCAGAAAATGGCTGAAAAGTGGATAAATCAACAAATAATGAATGTATGAGCAAATGACCGAGAGAGTAAACGGATGGACAAATGGATGAACTAATGAGCAACTGAATAAATAAGAGGAAGGAATCAGTGAATGAACCAATGAGTAAATAAATGGATAAATAGACAGACAGGATGGGCAGAGGAATGGATGAATGAATGAGTGGAGGACAGAATAAGTGAATTAGAGGATGAGTGATGAGTGAACAAATAAATGAGTGAAGTAATAAATAAATTTGAGTGAGGCTTGTAACTCAGGCATCAACCAGGCATGAATTCCTGTCAGGAACCATAAACCAGTCAGTTCCAGAAAATGGAACTGGATACTAAAAATACAATAAAGAAATTAAAAACAAAAACCCAATACAGAAGATATTAATCAGGGCCCAGAATCAATATTCTCCTGGATAAGCCTTCAACATGGCCTCAGCCCCACTCATTGACTGTCACTGGCGCTGTAGACATTCTGAAAAAGACAGACTGAGAGAGACAGCCTGTGCGTTGAGAGTCTGTACACTTGATCAAGACAGCAGTACTTTACCCTTTACCCATAATGCTTGGTCCCCACCCCCAAAGATTCTGATTTACCTAGATTGAGGGCAGAGGGCAGGGAGCAGGAGACAGGGGAAGGCAGACACTGCTTTGTCTGATCTTTTTAAAAACTCCCACAGGAATCTAAAATGCAACCAGTGTTGAGAACCACAGTTTCCACGACAAATGAAATTTTAATATGGGCACTTGGATGCAGTCATTTAGAAGCTGGTGACATCCTCATGTCACCAAAAAAAAAAAAAAAATTAGCCTTTCTGTTTTTCACCAAGTAATATGTGAAACTTACGACCCGGCCCCCAACAAGACTTACTTCATTGCCTACCCTACTCACGCCCTCTGAGAGGCACAGCTTGACGACGCGACTCCTCCTCCTGCACCCACACTAGGCGGATTTCCTGGAGATGGACCGTTGGCCTAGAGGCAGAGTTCTGGGGTAGAACTCAGATGGAGTAAGGCTCAGGAAAGGGGCACAATTCCAAGAAGGAGAGAGATACATGGGTCAGAGGGTTCAAAGATATCCGGATTTCAAACTACCTGGTCATTAAGAATATACTTTTCTTACATTTGATGTAGCCACCTTGACATGGTAACATCAACATGGATGAACAAAATGTCACCTCTGTCAAAATGTCTTGCTTGGAGACAAGATGGTAGACAAGCCTTTGTGACTCAAGAAAACAACAAGATCCCTGGCAACCAACCGCCTGGCCAAAAGACAGGCAAGAAATCAGGTGGAAATCAGCAAGCCAACCACTTAGAAAATAAACGCAGTGTTTTTGGTGCCTGGGAACCAGAGGCCTGGGGAGGTACTTCTCTGCTTCAGTTGCGGGGGCTTAAGCACTGTACTTTCTGCTTCTTTCTTATCTGGGTTGCCTTCGTTTTTAGGAAAGTTCTTTTTAGAAGGCCATTCTACTATCTCCATCATGCCAAAGAGATGAAAGGAAAGGTTAGGAGGAAAATGAGAACAGAGAAAATCTTCAGATCTCTTGGGATGAACAATAGGGTTGATGCAAGGCTGGCGTGGAACGTAAGAAACTGCTTATCTATCCCCAGGTTCTCATTTTAGCAGAAGATAAAGGAATGGGGAGGGGAGGAACCTTGGAACTTGAAATTTGCAGGAGGTAAATTCAGGATCAATAAAAGAAAGTGTGCCTTCACTCAGCAGGGAGCAAGCTTGTAGAGCTTATCATCCCAAGAAGGGATGCAGCTGGAACATAAAGAGGTTCCTCAAACTTGTAAATATATTTTGGGTTATTGAAAGAAGAGAGTCATGTTAAGTTGACATCTAGGAGAACAATCCTGTTTTCTCCTAATTTACTCTTTCGTGTCCTGGACTCAAACAAGATCCTGGACTGCAGGCACCATGGAGATGACCTAGTGTGGTGATCCAATGATCTCATGTTTGATCTGGGGTTAACAATTGCCTAGGAAACTAACTTCCTTCCTTCTCGCTTCCTTCTTATAAGTGCCAGTGACAGACTCCATCTGTCAAACACCTTCTATTTTCCAGGCACTATTACTTTACACCCACTGTTTAATTTAAATCAAGCATTCAAAGTGCACTTATTGAGTACTTCTTTGTGTTCCCCACTCTACGAGGTTCTATGGGTAGTGGAGAATTAAAAGACTCCACCAAGGTCTTTAAGGAGTCCATGATATATTTGAGAAGGCAGAATAAATATGCATCATTAATTAAACAATTGACAGATACAGGAAACCACTAGAAATGATGGATAGATACAGGAAACCACTACACATGTGAGGCATGTAAGATAAGGGACCAGTGGGGGCTGAGGACTTAGCAATCATCAGTTTAATAGAGTTATAGCAAAGTGATTTAAGAGCAAAGCCCTGGCCCCAGATGGTCCGATTTCAAATCCCAGCTGTTCCATTGACTAGCTGTGGCATTGGGGTAAGTTATTCAATCTCTCTGAACCTCAGTTTCTTTATCTGTGAAATGTGGATGCTAACAATACCTTCCCCACAGAGTTGTGGATTAAATGAATCAGGGCACCGAAGCACTTAGACCAATGCCTGGAACGTACTGAGTAATGTTCATTATCGCTATGTTTATCTCTGGTAAGGGTCACCACGAGGGGAGTGGTGACCAGGAGGTATATTAAGAACTTCCTTGCCTGTCTGGCTGTGGTCAAGGTGAAGTTCAGATACCTTAAACAGTCTGCAAAGCTCCAGATGCTCTACCCTCAGCCTACTCTTAAACCTTATCTCATGCCCTTTTCCCCTGTCATTGTGCCCTAGACACACTGCCCTTCTCTCTCTTCTGCTCCTTGAACATGAGGACGAGCTCTTTTCCACCTCAGAGTTTCACATGCGACTTCCTTCTGCCTGGAGCCTCATTCCTCCTCCGTTCTTCACATGGCTGGCTCCCTCTCATCCTACAAGTCTAGCTTAAATGTCACTTCCTCAGAAAGGCTTTCTGTTGCCATCTGTATCCGTCGGGGTCCTGGCGGGAAACAATGGCACACTCACATAAGGATAATTCAAGGAGGCTTAATAAAAGGAGTATTTATAAAGGCACAGAGAAGCTAGGAGAACCAATACCCCAACCTCATCCTCCTCTCTAATATCCTGCTGGAGATCTCCTTTGGCAGAACCCACTAGAAGCAGAGGACAAGAGAGCCCATTGACATGGTCCATCCAGGTCAGCCTGCCAGGGCAGAGACCAGGGTAAGAAGGGTGGAGGGAGTGCCTGGAGGAGCAAGAGGAAGACAGCAGGTGAGTTCCCCTTATTACCCTCAAAGTTGGAACCTTAATCTTTTTCATATCAGAGAACAATTTATTTTTAAGATTCATCTCTAGAACCATATTGGCTTTGCTTATCACTGATGTATCCATTGGGATACATCCTTGCAGACATAGTGTATAATTGGTAAATGCTTGAGACAAATTAATGAGTGAATGAAATTGTTGCTACCCATGAAGTGATACTAAAAGGTCCAAACTGTATTGTCCAAAGACGTGGGGCCATCTCCAGCTTGGGCCAGACCAGTAGCCAAGAATTTCAGTGTGCAAGAGACCCAATCAAGTGAACAGAGACGCCCTATAGGTAGAGACTAACCCTGCAGTGGCAGGACCCTAGTTCCAGGTCACTTATCCATTTTGAGCAAGACCTGAGTCAAGAGCTGAGAATAAGAGACAGAGTCCAGCCCCCAGCAGGGGGCCTGACAAGAACTAGGCAGAGGGTCCAGCACAGGTGAGAAGTGGGATGCTTGGGAAGAGAAGTGAGGCCGACTCTCTGTCGTGGCGGTGACAAACCAGCCTCCCTCCGTTCTCCACACCGCAGCCAGTGTGATTTTTCTAAATTATAAATCTGATCATGCCATTCCCCCACTGAAACACTCCCACTCACTTTCTCAAAAAAAATTTATTGCATGCCTATGATGTGCAAGCCCAACCTTCTAAAGACAGTATATATAAGTCCCTGCATATCCTGGCCCCTGCTGCCTCTCCAGCCTCATCTCACACTTCCACCTCCAATGTGCATGCGCTCTCTCGCTCTCTCTCTCCCTCTCTCCCTCTCTCTCTTTCTCTCTTTCTCTCTCTCTCTCTCTCTCTCTCTCTCTCCATCCAGCTTTCCAATACACTATTCCCTCTTTCCCCTCTGTATCTTTTCACATACAGTTTCCTCAACGGAAACACTCTTTACCTGTAATTCCCTTTCACCTGGCTAAATTTTGCTCATTCTTTGAGTCTCAGGTTAGACCCTGCTTCCTCTGGGAAGTCATCCCTGATCTTAAGGAAGAGTTAAGAGATTCCCCTTCAGGCTTTTAGGTTATTTCAGCACCCTGTACTTTCCTCATCCGAACGCTTGCCTCTCTGTATCATAGCTGCCTGCATAAGTGTCTGTCTCCCACCTAGACAATGATTTTGTGAAGGTGGGACAGAGTCTGTCTTGTCCAGCCTGGTATACCCAACACCAAGCACAGTGCCTGGCACATAATAGGTGTTCAAAATATTGCTGAATGATTGAGTGAATGGATTGATAGGTGGATGGATAGATGGATGGTACATGATTGATGTTAAGGAAAGCTTTGATTCAGCCCTGTTCAGTGGAAACTCAGCGAAACATATTGCATACTGAGACAAAATTAGACAGAAAGCACTAGTCATCCCAGGCCCACCCATTGGGTCAGACACTCTGAAAAGACTCTGATGGGATTCGCCAGGTGAGGTTTTATCACCTGTGAGTGAGCAGGGTCAGGGAGGGCTACACTGATGTTCCTCAAGAAAGACTTTTTGAAAGAAGTGAATACTGGGATATATGTATATGTATGGCTGATTCACTTTGCTGTGCAGTAGAAGCTAACACAACATTGTAAAACAAATACACTCCAATAAAAATTAATTTAAAAATTAGATAATACATTAAAATTTAAGAAGAGAAGAAGTGAATAGTGACACTTGAAGAAAATGATGCATGGAGGTAGTAAATACTGTCACCGCCTGCATTATGGAGCACTTATTTCATATCAGGCTCTGTGCTGAGAGCTTTATATATTTTATTTCACGTAAGTGACAGAGGTAGGATGTGAACCCAAGGAGTCTAACTCAAGGTCTACACATTTAATGAATATACTACAAAGTCTCTCAAAGCTTGGGTGGAGAGGAAACAGGAAGATATCCCAAGCAGAGACATCTAACAAAGACAAAGATGGCAATAAACAAGTCTTGGACAGGATCTGCCAGAGTGTTAGCCCTGGCAGGTGTAGGGAAGCTGAGGGCAAAAGACAAGGGAAAGACTGATGCATAAGACTATCAGGCTAAAGACTTTGGCGTTGGGCCCGCAGGCAATAGGATGTTGGATAGAACCACAATTACCTGGGGCTTGAAAAAGAACATTCCATGGGTGATGTGCAGGAGGGGTCAAAATGGAGGGAAAGACAGAGGACCACTTCGGAGACTTCAGGGTGACCCAGGTGACAGGTGACAAGTAACTGAACTTGGAAGGCAGCCTGGGGAAATAAAGGAGCCCTGGCAGAAGAACACAGGGGAGTATGTGGGGTAGTGAGTGGCAGTGGGCAGCCCCATTCAGTCCTGTAATTCTGTTTTTACTCTCAACACAAGCTAGTGACTCGATTCTGCTCCTGCCCCAGACCCAAAAGCTGCTTCTGTTTTCATTTGTCAACTTGAGTGGAACAAAAGTCATCAACGTCGGTTAATCACCTTGCAGCTGCATGGAGGGGTCCTTGGATCTGAAAGTCATTAGCCAGGTCTGGTTTTTGGAGTCACTGACCTCCAGTCTCTCTAGGATATGGACAGGGAATCTTAATTTAATTGACCTGATTAAAACAACAATTTCTGTGATGACTTTCATGGAAATAGGCCACTAGCAGAGAGATCTTGGTGACACATTAAAAATTCAAGTGCCTGGAGAGCTTCAACAGTCAACAGGTCCAGCACTGTGAGCTTGAATTCCCTGGCAGCTTGGCTGGCTCCCAGGGGTACTAACTCTTCTCCTAGATGTGCCGCCTTGACCAAGTGGGAACAGCCCTCCCAGTAAAAGGGTCACTTTGGAATTAGAGGTAAAGGGCAGAGCATGATGGAGACACACGGGAATGTGAAAGAGAAGATCCGAACCTTCCCCATGTTCCCTGAGTGGAGGGAACCGGCATTTACTCAAGTACACAAGCCAGAAACCTAGGGCTCCTCTCCCTCCCTGGCCCATAACACCATATGGATCACCAAGTCCTGCCTATTCTAACCCCTCAGCATCTCTCAGAGCACATACTTTCTCCATCTTTCTATCATGTCTCTCTTGGTTACTACAAAATAGCTTCCTACCCATATACTCTTATATTTTTTACTGAGCCACAGTGAATGGCTTTTGCATTTCTCCAGGGCACCAAGGCTCTGTCATTGCAACTGGAGGCCACACGTGCACTGGGCATCGCGACAGTGGGGGCAGATGGAGCCCCAGTAAGTGTCAATGTCTTCACACTTAACCCTCGAGTCCCTGTATTCATTTCCAGGAGCTGCTGTAACAAATTACCACAAATTTAGTGGCTTAAAACAATAGAAATTTATTCTGTCATAGTTATGGAGGCCACAAGTTCAAAATCAAGGTGTTGGTAGGGCCACAGACCCTCCAAAGTCTCAAGGGGAGAATCTGTCCTTGCCCCTTCCAGCTTCGGGTAGCTGTAAGCATTCCTTGGCTTGTGGCTGCATCACTCCACTCTCTGCTTCCTCCTCTTCTCTCCCCATGTCTTTTCTTCTGTCTCTTACATGGACACTAGTCACTGGATTATGGCCCACCCAGATCATCCAGGATGAGCTCATCTCAAGATCCTTATTTACATCTGCAAAGATACTTTTTCCAAATAAGGTCACATTCACAGGTTCCGTGATTAAAACATGAGCATATCTTTTGAGGCCTGACCAGAGAAGGGCACGATAGGGGTAACTCTTGAGCAAGAGGGTGACTAGAGACTGGATGTCTGTGTCACCTCAAAATTCACATGTGGAAACTTAATCCTCAATGTGGTAGCATTTGGATTTGGGGTCTTTGGAAAGTGAGTAGGTCGTGAAGGCAGAGTCCTCATAAATGTGATTAGTGCCCTTATAAAAGAGACCTCAGAGAGCTCTCTCAGCCCTTCTGCCACGTGAGGACACATCGAAAAGACCGCCATCCATGAACCATACACCAAATCCGTTGGCACTTTAATCTTGGACTTCCCAGCCTCCAGAACTGTGAGAAATACATTTCTGTTGTTTATAAGCCATGCAGTCTATGGTAGTTTCTTTGTTTTGTTTTGGTTTGGTTTGGTTTTTTTGGCTGTGTTGGGTCTTCATTGCTGTGCGGGGGCTACTCTTTGTTGTGATGCACAGGCTTCTCATTGCGGTGGCTTCTCTTGTTGCGGAGCACAGGCTCTAGGCATGCAGGCTTCAGTAGTTGCAACACACGGGCTCAGTAGTTGTGGCTCGCGGGCTCTAGAGCGCAGGTTCAGTAGTTGTGGCACATGGGCTTAGTTGCTCTGCGGCATGTGGGATCTTCCCAGACCAGGGCTCGAACCCACGTCCCCTGCATTGGCAGGCAGATTCTTAATCACTGCCACCAGGGAAGCCTTGTGGTAGTTCGTTAAAGCCGCCCAAATGGACTAAGACAAGGACCTTTCTGGAAATATAAGTCACAGGTGAGGTGTGGCAGTATGACCCAGGGAAGCACCAGGAAGGGCAAAGGTGTCAGCCCAATTGTTCTTTAAAATGCAGCCCAGTTTTGCACTGAAACGCTGACCCCCAAGGAACCCTGGAAATGACCAGAGGTCGGTCAGAGCCTGAAGCTTGAGCCTGTCCCTGTTTCCTGTGGATTTGGGATCCCTTGACACCACCTGCCCATCATCAGCCCTTGTCTTAAAAGCTCTGAGACCCCACGTCCTTAAGCCTATCTCATGAGCATAAGGAAAGGAGCTGATAGAGGGGGAAAACCATAAACTTGAGAGTCAGCAGACTGGATTTGAATCCCAACTCAGCCACTGCCTAGTTGCTTCCGTTGCCTTTGCCATAAAAGAGGGTAATGACAGCCCCCTCTCAGGGCAGTTTAGAGAATATGAAGTAGGAACACTGTACGTGGCACAAAATGGAGGTTCTAAAAACAGTCTCCCCACCACTTTCAAAGTCACCCATTCCTTCTGTCCCTATCCAGGAAAGATGGTCTTACACCTCCCCATCCTGCAAGTATCCAGTCTGATGGGGAGGCTTAAGAAGACAGATAATCGATGAGAAGGGGGAAGCTGTAATAGACTCCACTGAAGCAGCACCAAACAAGCTTGAGCGAAAACTCCTCCTCCTTTGTTCTTTACAACCAGCAATGCTGCAGCCCCTGCCATCCTGCATTAAGCAATGTTTCAACTCTCTGTCTTTCTTTATCTAATAAACGGGGCCACTGGGTGAAAGCCTGCACTCCCTTGGTACCTTACTCTGCTTTCCTCTTCCCCCCTGGTTCTTATATATGATTTCATTCACTTAATTTACTACTGCTGGACAAATAAGGGACTGTCCAGGTCATACCCTTGGTATGGAAAAAGTTTAACAAAGCTCATATCCTTCAGGTGTGACAGGTGCAAAAAATCCCAAGATCTCATGAGATGTTTGTAAGCAAAGAGACAGAAGGGGACCAGTGAAAACCAACATCACCAAATTGCGCATGAAAGTGCCCTGATGTTCCACCACCACAACCCCATCACCCCTACCCACTGCTGTGTATTGGGAAATATCACAGTATCAGAAGATGACTGACATTAGGGAGAGTGTGCAATTCTTGGCAATGACTATAAAATATTGACTGTGGGAAGGATTTCCTGCATCTTATGTCAGTCTAAAGGGGGATCATCCCTCTTTAGACTCAAGGCTTCACGTTGCCTGCCTCCATGCAACTGGCTCTTGGACCCCACCTGGATAACAGTATTTCCCAAGTGACAGCAGGCCAGAGAGTCTTTGTCATCATTTAGCTGCCCTAGTGCCCCAGGGTCCACAGTGACTGAAAGGTATCCTTGTCCAGCTGGCTCAATGCACCTTTATTGAAGGGAACTCTAGTCTGGCCCAGTGGGTCTCAACTGGGGGAAATTTTGCTCTCCCCACCCCACCCCAGGAGACTTTTGGTAACGTCTGGAGATATTCTTGATCTACATAGTTAGGGAGGTGCTAGTGGCATCTAATGGATAGAGCACCCTACAACACACAGCACAGCCCCCCACCACAAAGAAGTATCCAACCCCAAATGTCCATAGCCTGAGAGGTTGAGAAATTAGTCTAGACCCTTCACCCAGAACAATGCAGAAACGCTTCTCTGAGTCAGATCCAACTTGCTCCATCAGCACTGGTCATGCTCCAGCAATGCAGGCTTGTTGGGTGAGCTGGTTTTCCCTCCCAGCGCTGGGCCCACCCCGCTCTGCTGCCTGCAGCCCCAACCCCTCAGGGACAGCACTCACATGGCAAAGATGAAAGACTGGTGCCGCAGGCCCCCATGCCAACTCACCACTTGATTGCTTTTAATTTAATTCTGTTTGATTACAGCACATGGGAGTCGCATTGGAGAGATAAGACAGGCCCTTTATATTCTGTCTTCATTAAGAAGTTTGGATCCAGAAGCTTTTTCAAAGAGCTATGTGTCTCCTTTACTTTTGTGCCATTTTTAATTGAGGAGGGCACAGGGAGATGTGCAGAGACTTCGTAAATGAAAGATGAAATGTCTGAGGCCCGTTTTAGAGGAGAAGCAGCCAGGATTGGGATTTAGTTGAGAGAGCCAGGACAGGGCCAGCCTGCTGCGGCTGAAAGAAGTGTGGGAAGAGAAGCATCTCTCTTAGTCCATTACCAATAGTGCGTTAGCCCGGATCTATGGAATGACATGGCCGGGTTACTTTGCAAGGCGAGAAGAACTCTCAGGGAGGAGATGGGAGATTGTGCAGTGGAGATAAAAGAAAGGAGATGGGGAGGATGAATCACCACAAATTATCTGTACCCATCTCTAGCTAGAGGACCATCCCAATCACAGGGAAACCTTGCCCAACTTCTCCATGCAGATCTAATCACTCCTACCTCGGTACTCCTACAACACATACTTTATCTCTTGAGCAAAGCATCATGTTGTATTAGTTACCTATCGCTGCATAACAAGTTACCCCACAACGTAGTGGCTTAAAACAGCAAACAACACTCATTATCTCACAGTGTCTATGCATCAGGAACCTGGGTGTGGCTTAGCTCGGAGCATCTGGCTAAGTGCCTCGGGATGCTGCAGCCAAGAGGGGTAGGATGCACCTCCAAGTCCACACACATGGCTGTTGGTAGACCTCAGAAGCTCCATTTCCAAGCTCATTCCTGTGGCTGTTGACAGGCCTCAGGTCCTCACTAGCTATTGGCCAGAGATATCAGTTCTTTCCCCATGAGCCTATCCATAGAGCAGGCCTCCCTCAGAGCAAGAGGTGGAGAGAGGGAGGAGGGCAGCCCAAGACAAAAGCCAGAGACTTTCTGTAACCTGGTCACAAAAGTAACATCCCATCCCTTTTCCTGTATTTGTTAAAAGTGAGTCACTAGGTCCAGCCCGCACACAGAAGAGAGTACACAAGGGTATGGACACAGGGGTCAGGGACCACGGAGGGCCACTGGAGAGGCTGCCTACTGTACATGCTGCATTGTAATAATCTGCCTCTTCTTCTGGAACAGTTGCTCCTTGAGGTCGGCACCACTGTTGACCTACCTCCGAATCGCCAACAACTAGCCCAGCGTCTGGGACATGCTGGGCATTCCAGGGGTGTTTGGTAGAGTGAACAAATGCATAAACACATGCATTCATAATTAATAAATGAATGAATGCACAAATCAACAAAATACTCATTTCTTAAACCTTACTTATACTCAGCAAACCAGTCCTCAGCAAAGAAAACTTGTTTGCCTCCAAAACGACTGTAGCAGGAGTAGATATATCCAGGTCATCTAAAAATTCAATTAGATTATTTAAACATAAATTTGAAATAACAGAGTGTAATCATATTTTATTCCATTGAACATGGGGCCATTACTATTCTCTCCTATTATGGTTTAATCTGCATCCACTCAAATATTTTCTCTTTGGGGACTAATGACTGATAGTAAATCAATAATGCTGGAAAAAAACCAAAGTTTTTCATTATTTTAAGCTGCCATCTGGGTGACACTAAACAGTATGGCAATGATCAGTATTCAAGCAGTTCTGTCTAGACCTAGTTAGTCTTCATGCAAGATCGATCAGCAGAGGAGCTGGAAACCAGGGAGCAGGGGTTTGAGTGGGACCAGGAGAGGCTGATATGCCTGAAGACCCAGAATATCAGCTAGAACGTGGCCAGGGCCAGAAGTTGAGCCCAGCTGAAGCTGACTGAAATAAGTCAACCCATGCCAGGGGTGCCCCAGGATCCAGAGAAGGGCTAACAAATAATCAACAGATGAACAGTTTTCCAAGCAAGTTCAGCTGCAAAAGGATTTAGGCAAAAATAAGGGCTTCAAAGGTGAGTGGAACAGGCCAATGCAAAGAACCTGGCAGGGAGTAAGGAAGATTGAGGTCCCAGAGACCAGGGCTCAGAGACAGAATCCCATACCTACAAAGATGGTCTGAACCAGGTAAGACCTCAGTGTTAGTAGGACTGGGGTACAAGGCAAGAACATAAGGTGAGGAGGGAGGAGCAAATTAAGCCCTAGATACCAGGGGTACAAAGGAGGGCTTTGGTTTGAGGATTAAGCAGAAGGCTTCTCTCCAAGATTGGACTGAGTCCTTGAGATATTGAACCCTAAATTAGAGTTCCTTCGAGTCCCCTTCCTCAGAACTGAATTGGGCCCAGGGCCTGGAGGTGGTGGGAAGGAAGGTACTGGGATCTAGGGAGAGATCAAAGAACCTGTACCTTCCCATCTACCTGGTTCCCCACCTCCTGGAGGAGGGGTGTCGCTCAGCAGAGTTCAAATTCAGGGCCGCCATAGTCCCACTGAATGGGGCTTTAAGGGGGTTGTGCAAACATGGGTGTGGTCACTTTATGGATGTCCTCTCTTCTCCTATGAGAGTAGGTAAGAGGGGTACAAAGGAAACGTCCCAGGGGAAAAAGCCTTGGGTGATCTAGGCGAGCTCAGCTCTAAGCACCAAGGTAAATCCTCTCTCAATCCTTCTTCTGGTTCCACTCCCTGACTCTGAAGCTTTGGACTAATCTGTCCCCCCACTGAAATCATAGGAGCTGAGATGGGGGTCCAAGCTTTGGGCAGAAGAAAATGAAGCAGACAAAACGTTTAGGTCATTGCTGCCCACATAGCTAAGGCCGAGGTGGCCCCTCACTGCCAAGGCTGCTGACTCATGCATCACACTGGGTTTACAGCCAAGGCCCCTGGTAAGAAAGCCTTCCTGTGCACAGAACACCCTCAGGCTTTCCTGAGTTCCTAGCCTACGACCATCACACTATCGTATCTCAGTCACAATGCAGTATCACTTCTGGGAGTCAGTGAGGCCAAAACTCCTGCCCAGGCATCAAGCTGGGCGCCCAGGAGGGCCCTCGGCTTGCAGAGCCCAGCCGGTTATTACAGTTCGGGCTGGAGAGACCTGCATGGGTAGTTTATGGAGACCAATGACATAGAACCTGGAATGACCATAATTTGGTGCAGATAAAGGGTAAGCCTTTCAAAAGATGTGAGAAACCACATATTGAATCCATCCTGAGGGAACTATTCCCAAGGAGTTAATTAGGATAAATCATTCCGAGTGGGTTATTTATTTATTTATTTAACAACCCTTTATTGATGTCTGCCTGTGATGTGGCAGGCACTGTGGGGAATACAAACATGCCCAAGGTATGGTCTCTGGCCTCAGAGGAGCATGTAAGCTGGCAGGGGAGACAGATGCCTACACAGTTAACACAGGGAGGAAGGAAGCAGGGGAAGGGGGTGAGCCTGTAACTAATCAGCCTTCCCGTTACAATGAGAACACTTGGGCTCAGATGCCAGGGACCAAGCTAGAATTCCAACTCAGTGGCAGAGTTGATAAGATGAAGCCCTCCCAGGTCTGGGGGTAGGAGACATCCTGAATTATGAAGAGCTCAAAGGCAAAGTGCACGTGGTTCTAGTGTGACTCTGATCCTTCCTGGTAGATTTCTAAGTCACGTGGTCTGGTTTTGCATAGTGTAGCTAGGTCTTACTCTGACAAGAGGTGTTATGGGTAAATTGAATGATTGAGCTACTGTAAATACTGGGTGTGGGATAGGCATGAAGGAATAGGAAACGAAACAGAGAATATTCACTCATTAATTCAAAAATTATTTCTTGTCTTGCAATATTTAAAAGAGTTCTGAAGATGGATGGTGGTGACAGTCACACAACAATATGAATGTACCTAATACTACTGAACTGTACACTTAAAAATGGTTAAGATGGTAAATTTTATGTTATGTGTATTTTCCCATGATAAGAAAAATCGAAAAAAAGAGTATTGAGTTAATTAATATGTGCACTGTGTTACATGCTGGCCCAGATAAAAACATGAATGGTACAAAACCCTTGCCGTTAGGAAGCTCACAATCTGAGGGAGAAAGGCAAGAAAAAAGTAAATCTCAGCTCAGACATCACCTCTCCCAAGAAGCCTTCCCTGATCCTCCCACACTGGGTTAGGCCTGCTCCAATTGTCCCTCAATAGTCTGTGCTGGCTTGTTTCATAATTATCTTCATTTATTCAGCAAACATTTATTAAGCTAGGCATTAGGGATATAAAAGCAAATGAGGGGCTTCCCTGGTGGCGCAGAGGTTGAGAGTCCCCCTGCCGATGCAGGAGACACGGGTTCGTGCCCCTGCCCGGGAAGATCCCACATGCCGCGGAGCGGCTGGGCCCGTGAACCATGGCCGCTGAGTCTGCGCATCCGGAGCCTGTGCTCCGCAATGGGAGAGGCCACAACAGTGAGAGGCCCACGTACCTCAAAAAAAAAAAAAAAAAAAATGCAAATGAGGCTTTCAACGTAAAGGAAGAAACAAACATGCAGATGGCTAAGTATTAAAAAAAAAAAATTACTGCACTTCTCTAAACCGTAGACTGAGCTTCCACAGGCTGTTTTCAGTAAATGTTTGCTGGATGGATGGATGGATGGATGGATGAATATCTGTGGTATGGAGAAGTGAGTTACAAACTACGTGCCTGTGAAGATAAACAAGGATCATTTAAACTGGGTTTCGAAAGATGAACAGGAGTCTGCATGGAGAAAGAGAAGAAAGGCACCCCGCCCAAGGACATGTGTGTGGGAAGAAGTCTGCAAGTCTGGGAAGCAGACTTGGTGCTAAGTGTTCTGGGAGAGAAGCAGAGGGAGCCTGATCAGGAAGGCCCATGTAGGCCATTCTAAGGAGCATGCAGTGTGTTGTGATGATAATCAGAGGCTATGAGAGGTTTTTAAGCAGAAGGATGTTGCCTCGCTTTTTATTTCAGCTTGCTCACTCTGCTGTGGGTTGGAGAAAGTGAAACTGAGTCTACATAGGCTGGTACAAGGAACCAGATAAGAGATTATCTTTACTTGTGTGGTGGAAATAGAGAAATGTGGCCAAAACTAAGAAATGTTTATGAAATATTATAGATGGATTTGGCAACAAATTGGACTGGAAGGCTTATTCATTTATTCAGCAAATATTTATGGAACACCCACTCTGTAGTAGGCACCATTCTAGACACTGGGAATTTAGCAATGAACAAGGGAGCCAAAGTCTTATCCCCGTAAAACTTATGGTGGGGTGAAAAAAGAATAATAAAATAAAGAAGCAAACAAAAACAAACATGATTAAAGATGTGTGAGCTTAGGGACTTCCCTGGCAGTCCAGTGCTTAAGACTTCATCTTCTAATGCAGGGGTTGCAGGTTCGATCCCTGGTTGGGGAGCTAAGATCTCACATGCCTCACAGCCATGCCAAAAAATCAAAACATAAAACAGAAGGAATATTGTAAAAAATTCAATAAAGACTTAAAAAAAAAAAAAGATGTGTGAGCTTGAACAAGTGAATTATTCTGTGCCTCCGTTTCCTCATCTGCAAAATGAAGGTGTTAATAGTATCTACCTCACAGGATGGTTGTGAGGATGCAATGAGTTGATATACGTAAAGGACTTCAAACTGGCCTGGCCCATAGTAGGCACTATGTAAGTATTAGCCATTATAATTAAGAAAAATAACACAGGACCCACGCATTAGAGAGAGGCTTTCATGGTGGAGGTAGGGAAAGATGATTTTGGTTAACAGGTTAAGAAATGGATTTCTGGGCTGCTATTCTTGAGCTGAAACCTAAGAAAGGGATGAAGGAACCAAAATGGCTAAGTTCTATAGATCAGCTTTCCAGAGGGACAGGTCCTGAGGCTGGAATGAGCTAGGAGCATCCAGGAAGTAGAGAAGAGGCCAGTGTGACCAGAGCACAGTGAACCAAGGCTAGGGGTGATGGATAAAACTAAAGAGGTCAGCAGGGACCAGATCATGAGGGCCTGCGGGGCCATGTGTTTTTATTTCAGTAGCAGCAGGAAGGAAGCCATTAGAGTGTTTTACATAGGAGAGTGATATTCTCTGATTCCTACTTTTAAAACATCATTCTGGCTGCCTGTAAAATGTTCCAAAATATGGCTCCAATTTCCTCCAATCCCTGTATACACATCCCTTTGCTGTGTGATTTGCCACGCCCCCAGCAAGAGGAGAAGCCTGTTTCCCCATCTCCCTTGAACCTGAGCTGGCTTATGACTTACTTTGATCAATGCAGTGAAATGTTTGTGAGTTCCAAAGCTAAACCTCAAAAGAAACTGTACAGTTTCCTTCCACCCTTACCATCTTGCCACCCTGTGTACTAATCGTATTTATTACTTTCTATATTTTATGAGGTCTAGTCATCTTCAGAGGGCCTTGCTGGCTGGGGAGTGACTGCCCTCCCAGGGCTGGCTAATTCCTAGACAGTAAACAACTTGTCAGTGAGCCCAACTTTCATTTATAAACCAACCAGTCCCAAGTCCATAACCCCAACCGCCTCCTTTATCTAATTCTCATACCAGGCCAATATTTCCCTTGTCCTAAATCAACCAGGACCTGCTACCAGACAAGTAAAGACAGCTCCTATGCCTCAAAGCCTGCTAGAATTATTCAAACCAGCCAATCCTAAACTGTTTGCCCAGGCCGGCCTTGCTTCCCACAGAAATTCCATAAAGGCTGTGGCTGATGCCTTCCCTGCATTCCTTTCTGCCTCCTGAATGACACTGGTGCGTCTCCCTGTGGCCCTACGTGGAGTGCTGTGCCTCTCACTTCTAATGAAACTGTAACTTTAAATTATTCTTTCAGGGCTTCCCTGGTGGCGCAGAGGTTGAGAGTCCACCTGCCGATGCAGGGGACACGGGTTCGTGCCCCGGTCCGGGAGGATCCCACATGCTGTGGAGCGGCTGGGCCCGTGAGCCATGGCCGCTGAGCCTGCGCATCCGGAGCCTGTGCTCCGCAACGGGAGAGGCCACAACAGTGAGAGGCCCGTGTACCGCAAAAAAAAAAAAAAAAAAAAATTATTCTTTCAATGGCACTGACTTCTCCATGTCATCACCCAGTCATCTTTATAAATTAAGACTCAGGCACAAATCACCCTACCATGTGAAGAAACTCAGGCTAGCCTACTGGAGGATGAGACCACATAGAGTAGAGAAAAGATGCCCCAGCTGACTGTCCCTACTCCAACCAACCCCAGCTGATCTGTCAGCTGACTGCAGTGGAATGAGTGGCCCTGGGTCAGACCAGCAAAAAAACCACCCAGCTGAGCCTGGCCCAAACTGCTGACCCATAGAATTGTGAGCAAATAAAATGATTATTGTTTTATGCCACTAAAGTTAGGGATGACTTGTTACACAGCAGTTGATAACTGATACGGTGCTCTATGGGGACAGGGCTCTATAGGAATCAGAGTAGAGGCCAATGTTAGGAGACATCGGTCCAGGCAAGAACAGACATGACTTGGCCTGGAATGGTAGCAGTGGAGATGGAGGGGAGTGGCCAGAATAAAGATATGGTTTGGAGGTAACACTTGCTGGTTAGATGTGAGTAGGAGAGGAGGAGCAGACTCAAGAAAGATGCCACGTTTTCAGCTTGAGTAATTGGGCAAACAATGGGGGTATTTACTGAGATGTGAAGAAACTGGGGGTTGGGTGGGGGTGTTTAGGCGTGGAGGGAGATCAGCAGTTCACTTTGGGATGGATTCAATTCGAAATATCTATTAGATAACCAAGCGGAAATGTGGAATTCCAAGTTGGACATTCACACTGGAGCTCAAGGGAGAGATTTAGGCTGGAGATAAGAATGTGTGAGTCACTCAGCTTAGAGAAAGTATCTAAAGCCATGGTGTTGAAGCCAAGTCGTATGAGATCACCTAAGAGAGCATAGAAAGAGGAGAAAAAGAGGGTACAGAAACCCTAGGGTTTCAATGTGGAGTTGAGGAGGGGAGACCAAGGCAGACTGAGAAGGGGTAGATCGCGAGGTAGGAGAAGAGCCAGGCCAGCATTTCAGGGAGAAACAGGTGATAGTGGTTATGCTGCCGAGAGCTTGGGTAAGAGGAGAAAGAGAAAGAGCCATTTGATTGGGCAAATGTGTGGGTGTTGGCTGCGATGAGAGCAATTTCAGTGACCTAGGGAGGACAGAAGCCAAGTTCACGTATGTGGAGGAGAGAACCGGGGATGTGGGCGTGAAGACAATGAATCCAAACAACTCCTCTGAGAAACTTTGCTGTAAAGGATGGTAGGAAAATGGGCAACACAGGGATGGGATGTGGGATCAGGAGAAGGAACTTTTGTTTTATTTTTTATGATTGTGAAGTGCATCCGACATTCAAAAGAATAACTATAGGATCTATGTGCTGTTTGAAGGGAGTTTTTCTTTTTTTTTTTTTTTTTAAGATAAGAGGTACTACAGCATTTTGTATGCTAATGGGAATGATCCAGTTGAGAGGGGAGAAACCGATGATGCAGGAAAGAGAGAGGATATTTACAGGAACAAAGTCCTTGAGAAGGTTAGAAAGAACAGGATCCACGGCCGCGTGGAGGTGTCAGCCTCTGTTAAGGGTAGGGACACGTCTTCCATTGCAATAGGAGGAGGTATGTCAAGGTAGTGATGGGAAGGTACAGGAGTTCTTGTCTGATGGTTTCTCTGTCTCAGTGAAGTATAAGGCAAGGTCGTGAGCTGACAGTGAGGAAGTGGGGGAGGGTTGGGGGTTTGAGCAGAGAGAGGCTGCTGTCTCCGAGTGGGAAAGGGAACACAGGGAGGCAGTGTTGTGGCATTGCTGGGCAGTGTCAAGTGCCCATCTGAGGTCTGTGGTCATGAATTCAGAGCGAGACCGCTCAGCAGGGTTATAGGGTTTCTATAGCAATGCTCAGAGGTGCGAGTTCATGGAGGACCAATGAGTGGAGTTAGCCAGGATGGGGCTCTTGCCAGGATGGAGGTTTTGCTAGGAAGGCAGTCAAGGACATTTAGAAGGAAATGATTATAATACATCCTGAGCAGTAAGGAGGGGGCAAGGGAGATGGAGGGTGACTCCTAGGTTTCTGCAGGACACCTCCAGGTAGGTGCCATTTGCCAAGATGCCGTCCCCATCCAGGAGGAAGCCCAGGTTTGGGGAAGGGAAGACTCTGAGTGATGACACTGATAGTTGTGTCTGTGGGAATGCAGGCAGGCAGGATGCCACCTCCCCTTCCTTCGCCCTATCACCTGCCCTGGGCCCCTACCTGGGAAGGTGGAATCCAACCTCAGTGGCCCCGATGCCCACTGCCCTGCACAGCCAGCTGCAGCTTCCCTCCTTCTTTGGGAACCTGCCAAGGCCTGTTTGCTGGTTTTTTTAGTTTAATACATTTTAATCAGAAAATTAATCAGGAAACACCAGTTCAGCAGATAATTGAACAATGAGGAGACACGATAATTGCTGTTTAGTCTAATTAACTTTGTTAAGTCTTTATTGGTAACAGACACTTCCTGAGTGAAACTTATTAAATGTCCTCCCCTGGAAAATTCAATTCCTTTTCAAAGGAAAAGTCATAGGTTCTGCCTTTGTCTGCGTTATTTCAAGGAAAAGGACATCAGCCTCGCAGCAGTCCAGAACATCTCTCCTCTGCCCTGGGGGCAGAGGAGACCTGTCAGTCTCTCCTTGGGCTCTGGCCAGCTTCCTTCTCCTGAAATCACAAGCAATCTAGCTCCGAGGGGCAGGGCTTGCTTGCTGCCCCTGCCTTTCACTGACCCTTTACCTATTTTTTCTTTCTTTAATCTCCTTCCCATGATGACTCCGCTTCTCCTGTATCCACTGCCTTGATGTTTCATTTTGCTGCTCTCTCTTTGAACCCCCTCACCTTCCCCGTTCTCCCCCTGCCATGCATTCAAGGGGCTTTTGGGGTGAGCTCTGGGGTTCAGGGCCTCCTCCATCCTTCAGCTACTCTTTGCCTAGCTCATCCTCAGATTCCCCACTGCAGGGGCCATAGCCCTAGTCCAGGGCTGTGTGTGGATGCAGGGAGAGGACAGGTTTCCACCCCTTCCTCCCTTCCCACCCCCTACACATCACAAAACTCTTCCCCACACCCTTCTCTGCCTTTATTTTTTGATTTATGCAACTTGTAACTAGGTGTTTGTGGAATAAAGGAGAATGGGGAAAAAAAAAAGAGAGAGAGAACCACTGCCCTAGGTCACCAGGCTCTCTCCAAACCACATGACCTGCAGCCCATTAGTCCTGTTCTCCTTTTATGCTTTGGGGATCTTCTTGAATAGAGTCACCCAGAGTCATGGAGAGAGCACCGAGGCCCCACCCAGGGGCAGGAACCACCCATGCAAATCACCTGTAGGAAGCAGCGGGCAGACATTCTACACCAACAGGCATCCGGCTCCAAGTTTGAAAGCAGGCTGTTGATCTGAATTTTCCAAGCAAAGTGCTGCTTGGGGCTTCCCTGGTGGCGCAGTGGTTGAGAGTCCGCCTGCCAATGCAGGGGATACAGGTTCGTGCCCCAGTCCGGGAAGATCGCACATGCCGCGGAGCGGCTGGGCCCGTGAGCCATGGCCGCTGAGCCTGCGCATCCGGAGCCTGTGCTCCGCAACGGGAGAGGCCACAGCAGTGAGAGGCCCGCGTACCACAAAAAAAAAAAAAAAAAAAAGTGCTGCTTGATCCATGCAGTCCCTCTGCAAAGGACATGGTGCCTTCAGGGCTCCAAAAGTGTGCGAAGCCTTGGTTCATGCACTAAATGTTTTTCTCCTTAGAGTGTCTTCTCACCCTTTCCTCTGTGATTATTTCTCATGTAGGTACTCTCAGACAGAACTTCCTTCTAATCTACTGCCTTGCTACACAGAGCTAGTTCCTACCCAGATCCCATTTCCCCCACAGAGAATGATCCGGTACCAGGAACAGCAGACACAGTCAGGGAGTTTAGCTCATGGAAGCCCTGGTGATTTGACTGAATGATGGGAACTAGAAAATAGGTGTTACCTGCCAAGCTCAAAAAAGTGGACATTCAGAAGATGCTTCAGTAAGAAAGAGAAAGCTACCCTCTCCCATTGCAACTTTGCACAGCCACCTTCATTTTCAACGCCCTCTCACCAACACGACACTCACCCTGGGCCCGTGCTCCAGGGACGCTTGTCCTGAGAGGTCCCCTCCTCCCTCCACCTTGCGAGCCCTTGGCACCTGACCTTGAGCGCCTGTTCACACGTGCTGAAGGGCTTGGTTGCTCCAGACACTCTGTCGCAGGTGGTTTTATTTATCACAAGCGCTCTCTGTCAGGTCTAACATCAATAGGCCAAACAGATTTTAAATGTATTTAGATCCAGCCTGTCAACCAGGGGGAAGGTGACAGTGAAATATTCCAAGGCAAAAGGAAGTACAGATCATCACCAGGTGGTTTGGGTTAGCAGGCAAAGAAATGAAGGGTGACAGACTGCTGTTCCTGCCTAATCTGGGAGAACATGCCCCTCACTGCTGGAAATGAACCCCTCAACCTGTCCTCCAGCTCCTTCCGAGAGTCTCCCCAGGTACAGCCCAGCGTGTTCCAGAACAAGCTGTCGCCTCCAGTGAGGTCAAGAGGCTGCTGAGCCCAGCTGACCTTGCCTGATGCCACAGGATGGCCGCCTCTGATGCCCTTGCTCGGGAACTGACTGCTCTTCCGAACCTGGGTCATCTCCTCCCCCGATTTGCTAATGCCGATTACCTATGTTACTGCTGCGAACAAGCTAGAACTTCAGCAGGACTTTACTGAAGATTTGGGACTAAAGAAAAGGAAGTACAGCCCACTGTACTTCCTTTATATAAAATAAAATAAAATAAATAAATAAAATAATAAATTATTTATTAATAAATAAATTATTTATTATAATAAATAAATAAAAACTAGAGAGACACCACAGGCCTATCTATGCACAATTTAGAGCTACTTCTAGTAGTGGCCACCCTTGGAACATCCAGGCCCAAACCTGACCTCAAAACGTCTTGTGGGACTGGCTCCCTGCTTGAATGCTGGCCAGCCCTTCCTCTCCAAGCACAGATCTGCATCCCAAGTCCTCAAACCCTATCCCAAAATGGTAGACAATGGGGACCCCTACCCACCCACAGGGGTGAGGTCTGGCACCAGGTCCCCGACAAGACAACCCTGCGAGAATCCCACGGCACATTTCCCAAAATCTGGGTCTCTGGGAGAACCAGGTTGTGCTGGCTGAGGCCAGTCCAGACCTTTCCCCACTCCTTCCCTGGCAGTGCCCAGAAGTTCAGGCTACACAGCCCTTCTATGCTCTCCACTTTCCCAGTTCCACCTTCGCTTCCAACAAGGGCGCTAAGAAAAACTTCACCATCTTGGTACAAATGCAAAAATTTACAGGCACGGGGCAGTCTGGATTCAGAATTAGAAAGGAAACATTTCTCTAAAGGGAACATAATTTGCAGAGGAATGGTTCTGCTAAAATACCCTTCTGATTTACATTACTAAGCAGTACACCTAACATCACATTTAGGCCTTCTCCAAGAAGCAGGGAGAGCACTTGCTTCTCATTTACATAACCACAAGGGCCCACTCAAGAGGTTTTGCCAAGAACAAAGCGACAGTCTCCACCCTAAAAGACAGACACTGTGCATTATTTTTAAAATAAGTTTTTCTGCTTCAGAAATTGTAAGGTCCGATCTACCAGGAGCCCTGTTATATAAGGAGTGGAAGGAGGGCGATAAATTTGAAGGCAGGGATGATGTCATATTTATCTCTAGACATGAGAATGCTCAGCTCAAGAGTTTCTGCACACATAGTAGGTTCTCAATAAATAGTAGTCAAAGGAGATGGCACAGACAGGGGCAGGTGTGAGATTCCAGGTCTAGGGCAGCCTGGAGATAAAAACTAGAGAGACACCACAGGCCTATCTATGCAAGCCAGAAGGAGCCAGAGAAGATCTTCTCAGGCCAGAAGATGCTATGGGTTTAGAGAAGCTGAGGTCCTCCAGCAAGGCTGTGTGCTCGGGCCTTGGGCCCTGATTGCACCCCTAGCTGAGAGCACAGGGCTCTGAGTCCATGGAGTCTGGCTACAGTTTTGTATAATAATAATACTAATACTCATGTAATAATAATACTCATAGCTAATGCAGCATGGTGTGTATCAGATCATTAAATAATCATAACAGCTCCATTGTCATAGGAGGAAGGTACCATGAGGAAGGTATCGTTACCGCTTCCAATTAATAAATTGCAAAGTGAGGCACAAGAGGTTAAGATATTCGCCTTTTTCCATAACAAGCCAGATAGTATTTTTAGCTTTGCAGGCCATATGGTCTCTGTTGCAAGTATGCAACTCTGCA
Source organism: Tursiops truncatus (assembly GCF_011762595.2). Lineage (NCBI taxonomy): Eukaryota > Metazoa > Chordata > Mammalia > Artiodactyla > Delphinidae > Tursiops > Tursiops truncatus. The sequence continues at coordinate 156,362,933 of NC_047034.1, read as the reverse complement.
TTTGTAAAGCAAAAGCAGTCGTAGACAATATGTAAATGAAAGGGTGTGGCTGTGTCCCAATAAAACTTTACTTACAAAGTCCGGCAGTGGGCCACAGATGGCCCATAGACTGTAGTTTGCCAACCCTTGAGCTGGGAGGTAACTGGCTTTAGGGTCCACGTTCTTAATCCTTATCCACATCCTCTTTTAGAGGCTGAAGTGAGCAAGTCCCAGAGTGAAGATCGTCAAAGATGCGGGAGGCGGGCTTCACTTAGCAGCCAGGACCCAGCAGCCTGGACCTGTGGTCCACACACCTGATGATCTCAACCTTTCACGCCATTTATCACCCACCCTTTCTGTGTTGAGGATGGCGAATGACTCCTCAAGTAAGGAAGGAGAGGAGATAGAAGTTAGGGTGGGAATGAATAGGGTAGGAAGCATTGGGGAACAGGCAGGATACTGGGGCTAAAACAGAGCATGAGATGGGGGGTAGAGGTTAGGGACTGTGGTGGTGACGGCGATGATGATTTACAGCATGCTTAGTCTGTACTATCTAACCCCATACTTGAGTGTCTTGATTGCAATATCTCAAATCCTATCCCAAAATGGTAGACAATGGGGACCCCTACCTACCCACAGGGGTGAGGGTGGTGTTTAACTCTCAGTTATGAGTTAAATTTTGTGCCTCCCCTGAAATTCATAAATTGAAGCCCTAACCCCAAGTACTTCAGAACATGACCTTATCTGGAGATAGGGTCTTTACAGAAGTAATCATGTTGAAATGAGGTCTTTAGGGTGGGTCCTAATCCTGATGTCCTGACTGATGTCCTTATAAAAAGGGGTAATTTGGAGACAGATACACATAACAGGACAATGCCACATGAACGAGAAGGTGGCCATCTACAAGACGCCTGGAGAGAGGAAAGGAACAGATTCTCCCTCACAGCCCCCAGAAATAACCAACACTGCTGACACCTTGATTCAGACTTCTAGCCTCCAGAACTACAAGACAATAAAGTTCCATTGTTTAAGCCATCCAGTTTGTGGTACTTTATTATGGCAGCCCCCGCAAATGAATACGATCTCCTCAAGTCATTGCTACCATTCTGGGAGGTCAGCTCTGTTATTATCCCCATTTCACATAAACTGAAATTCATAGGTGTTGAGTAACTTGCCTACAAGAAGTGGAATTTGAACCAAGGTTTGCCAGATTTCAGACAGAGGTTCCAAACAGACATCTCCAAACAGAATATGCCACCCCAGAGAATGCTGCTTTGACATAAGGATTATTTTGAACCGAAGGCAATTGAGAAGAAGCACATATGAGAAAAGCTCTCTGCCCTCCTCCATTTGCCTAAAAGCAGGATGTAAATTTACAAATGTGTCCCTCCTCTGCTCTGGACCAGGAAGAACAAAGGTTACTCCATGGAGACAACTTCAGACCCCTACCAGTGAAGAAGGTGCCAACTTAAATCTGCATAACAAACTTTACTCTTCTTTACTGTGCTTTTCCTCGTCACCACCCCAGAACTGGCCTCCCCCATACCTTTCTTTCTTTTGCCTTTAGCTGAAGATGGCATTTAGGCTTGAGTTCTAAGCTACCTCCTGGAGTTACTCGTTTTTCTCTGGGTCTCTCCCATGTAAACATGAGTATACAGGTTAATAAACTTCTGTTTATTTTTCTCTTATTAATCTCTTTTATTCCAGGAGTCTCGGCCAAGCATTCAAAAGAGTAGGGGGGATTATTTTCCTCCCCTATACATATTTTAACCACTAATCTACACCACACTGCATACAGTGCTGGAGTACATGAGAGTGTTGAATGGCTCTTATCATGTCTTCCATATATCTGCTACCTGTACCCTCTCCCTTGAAGGACAAGCCCTGACCTCTCACATCTCTTGAAGGCCCCACACTTGCTCCTCAACTATTGGTGCTCTGTCTTGGGGGAAGGCTCAGCTCTGAACTCAGCAGAGTTGGTTCCAGGAGTAGGGAGCTTGGTGACTGTGCAGTGCGCTATGTTCCCACAGGAGGAAGGTAATTTCCCCTCCAGTGCTGAGAGAACAGTGGGGCTGTCAGCCTGCCCAGGGTAGGATCTGCCTGGTCCACATGGACAGCCCTGCCCCCCCACCCTACCCCCCCCATCCAGCAGACACCGTGGTTGGCCTGTCTCTTCTCATTAGGCGGGAGGGGACAGGAAGAAGCTCAGCCAGCAGCTTGCTGCAGAGTCTTCTGCCTGGAGACCAGGACTCCACTGTGGAGATGCTGTGGCTGCCAGCCCTGGGTCACCTTGTCTGCTCCAGGAGCCTCAGCCTTCCTGGCTAATCATCCCAGGACCAGCACTAACCAGGGGCCTTCCGCGCAGAGACAACCACATGCTTGGCCTTTCACGGACAGGAGGAGTCTGCTGAGGCTGTTTTAAGAAAGCAGAATTGTCAGAGTCCGAGAGGTAATTAGTACTTAAGAAGCACAAGTTGCCAAGGTTAAAAGCTAAGAAATAAACACACACACGCATGTACACTGTCATACACAATTTCAAATGATTCTTAAACGCTAAATAGAGAGATACGGCCCCTACCTGGAAAACTATTAAAGAAAGATAGGATTTCACACCAAAGAAGACCAGGGCCCTCTCAGGCATCACTGCTTGTCTGGGCACCTTTAGGTTGCAGAGGTCTACCTTCCCCTAAAACCTGTCCTTCCTCAACCTTCCTTGTCTCTGCCAGTGGCTCCACCATCTTTCCAGCACATGACTGACATCCTCAGAATTCTCTACCCCACTGTGCACTCAGACCCCACATTCCAGGGATTTGCCCTTGCCAATGTAGTTCATATCACACCCTCCTCTCCAGGCCTGTGGACACTCTGCCCTCACTCTGGCCTCATCCCTAGCATGGACCACTATCACTCCTATCTGGTCACTCCCCCACTCACTCCATCTTCCATAAAGATTTCGATCATGTCGTCCTCCTGCTTCAAATCCTTTCATGGTCCCCCGCCGCCAAGATGCGACATAGAGTGGCGCATTCACCCTTAATCTTCAGCACTGGGTTTGAACTGCAGCTCTCCCTAGTTTCCCTGTGGCCTTGAGGAAGTTACTAAATCTCTCCAAACATGGCTTCCTCATCTGTAGAATGAGGATTATCTTACTTACCTCAAAAGACCATTATGAGAGATTAAAATGATTAGCACCTCGAAGATGTAAATGACTCAGTAAAGCATAGCTTTTATGATTATCAATCCAGGAAGGAGAAGGGGCTTGTCCAAGGTTACCAGGTGGATTAGTAGCAAGTCCAGATCTTCCAACTCCCATGGCACGCCAGGGCCTCGCGTAGAGACTCTCAACAGCTATTTGTTGGATGAATGATCATCAGTCAATCAATCAATCAATCCCAGCCTCCTGTACTAGAGCCTCCTTAATCCCCTCTAGGGACTAAGTACCATGAGTCTGTTAAAAACCACTCAAGACAAAGGTAAGGAAACCCACCTTCCTTTTTTGGCCTGTGCTAATCTTTCTCAAGACTCAAGGGAGCCCCCTGGTGCTCTTATCTGGCATTGCATGAACAAGCCCAGATTGGTTCAGACCTTCTAAACCCTGTCCTGACTCATCTGGGCATTTCAGACTGAGAAGGCGCTGTCCCTCTGGTTTCCACATGAGGGTGCCTTTCTCTGCACTGCAGCCCAGCAAAGATTGCCTGAGCTCCTGTAGCTGACTCAGGTGGGACTTCAGGTGGCCTGACAGAGCGACCAGAACTGCTATCTGTAATGGGATGATGTCTAGCTGTGGAGTGTAGAGCTCCTGAGCCCTTGAATGCGAACCTTATCAGGGACCCAGCTCAGAGCAGTCCTCTGAGATGTTTAAGAGGTCAAGAGCCCTGAGGGAACCAGACCTCCACCTGCCACTGAGCATTAGCCTGGACCCACCACACCCCTGCTCAAACCCTCAGCCCTTTACTGCCTGGGCTACAGACACAAGTGTCTCTCTCCACCCCTTTCTCAACTCAGCCCCACACCAAGTCCCATCCATTCTATCTCCCAAATGTGTCCATTTCCCTCCAACACCACTGACACCAACCTATTCCAAGCCACACTCATCCCTCTCCTGGAATGGTGCCTCCTTCGTGGTCTCTCTGCCTCCAGCCTCACCACTTGCTACAGCCAGAACAATCTTGCTATAACACAAATCCTACCTCATCACTCCCCGGCTCGCAAAATTTTCTCACTGCACCTGGGAGAAAGTCCCAAATCCTTAACCGGGTTGACGATGTCTGAACCATCTGCCCTTGCCTTTGGCCCAATCTGACCAGACCCTTGACTTGCCTGCTTTTAGAGTTTCAGATTCCTTCTCTCCTCTGGGCCTTGGCATGTGTTATTCCCTCTGCGTGGAACGCCTTTCCCCCCTCTTCTCCACCTGCTGAGGTTATTCAGTGGGTGTCTGTGGAGTGCCAGGGATGTGTCAGGCACTGTCCTCTTGAGGCTTTGAGTCTCATGGAAGAGTCATAGATTCATCAAATAACCACATGGTGTATAAGTTAAAACTGTGATCAGTGCAATGGAGGAAAATGACACGGAGACCTAACCTTGCAATCTGGGAGGGCTTCCCTGAGGAAGGGATCTTTGAGCTGAGAGGTGAGAGTAGTTCTGGAACTGGCAGGATAGGCACCTGGGGCTGTGAGTGGCCCTGTTCCCCACTAAGTGGGAAAAGCCCACCTGCCGTGAGAGTAAAGGAAGGAAAATACAAGATGAAAAGAGGATCGTGAAGGTCAGTGCGGCTCTAGTTCCTGGCCTGAGGCTCCTGAAGCTTCTGCCTCTAATTTTCTGAGGCGACCCCCATCTTTCTTTCATAGACTAGTAATGAGCAACCCCTGAACAACATAGTAATAAGGCTCCCGGCAGACAGTGGCATGGCCTTTGAGATCATAGAGGCTTGGACTCAAATCTTGGAGTGTCCACTCTTTATTGTGTGTCCCTGGGCCAGTTACTTCCTCTCTGTGAGCTTCAGTCACCCTATCTATAAAATAGGACCAGAGACCTCCCTTTGCAGGGTTCTTGTGAGAATGAAGTGAGATGGAAGGCACATCCCTTGCATAATGAGCTGCAAAGGGATGGCCGGGCTTGGGCAGTTTGCCATCTGAGAGGGGGTAAAAGAGTGAGGGGACCCTCATGTTCTGGGCCACAAGCCAGACCCAGAAGCTGTGTGGGCTCAGAGAGGCAAAACTCAAGAGTTCGAAATTTCTCATCACAGAGAAAAGTCAGCAATGCCATTTAAATTGTTGATGTATTCCATTAAAATTGGTTCACTTTCTGGTAGAAAAAAAGTGTAATTGGGGCTTCCCTGGTGGCACAGTGGTTGAGAGTCCGCCTGCCGATGCAGGGGATGCGGGTTCGTGCCCCGGTCCAGGAAGATCCCACATGCCACGGAGTGGCTGGGCCTGTGAGCCATGGCCGCTGAGCCTGCGCGTCCAGAGCCTGTGCACCACAACGGGAGAGGCCACAGCAGTGAGAGGCCCGCGTATCGCAAAAAAAAAAAAAAAAGGTGTAATTGAATCTCTGGACCTCCCAATCTTAAAGAGGTTCCCAGACTCCTTTCCCGCACTCCCAACCGTCCATCTATGAAGGAAACACAGGTTGTATTGAAAATACCTGCTAGCCCTCCAAACTGAGAAAGACTGGACTCTGGGCCAGAGAACGGAGAAAGGGAGGGTGGCTGATGAGAACTTGTAAGTGACACCACTTTCTGATTCTGCCTGAACACAGAACTTAGGGAGGCCAGCAGATGGAGGGTGAAATACCAGCTGTACTATCTCGAGTGTTGGGGACTCCACTGGGGACTGTGGCTCAGGTGGCAACACTGGGCTTCCTGATTCCGCCCTCCACATAAGACAGCCTCACACCTCCAGCCACAGGGAGCAGTAGGACCACAAGCTTCACCCCACAGGGGCAGAAGATCCCTAAAGGAGACAAAGTGGGGGGCTGAACACTCAGCCCCTTTGCCCAAACTCACTAGTCAGAATGATCACTTGTCCTCTCTGAGAGGAGGGAGAGAGGAAATGGGGTAGAAGGAGGCTGGGACTCACCAGGTATGGAAAATAAGAACAACCGCCAACATCATTCACCCCATTCTATACCCTCCCTCTCTGCACTGGTCTTCCTTTTGGTTCTACAAAAATGCATGCTTCTTCCCACCCCAGTACTTTTGCACATACCTCTGTGTGTGTGTGTGTTTGTGTGTGTATGTGTGTGTGTGTGTGTGTGTGTGTGTGTACTTAGAACACTCTCCTCTTTTCTCCCTTTGTCTATTGACTCCTTACTTGTCTTTCAGGTCTGAGCTTAAACATCACTTCCCCAGGAAACCCTTCCTGATCTCCCGCACAAGGTCACATCCCCCTGTTATATGTTCTCCTAGCTTCTGTACGTCCTCTTTGTAGCATTTGTCATGAGTTTAGGTACATAATTATTTCTATGATTATCTGACTAATGTCTGCTTTCTGGAGAAGACTAAGTGCATTGAGAGCAGAGGCTGTGTCCATGAGGGTGTCTGCTGTACCTCCAGCAACAGTTCCAGCAACAGCACATGGTGGGTGCTCAAAATAGTGGTTTTACTGTTTAGTTATTTGTTTGTTTGTTTTAATGATACTTTCCTGTTGTTTTGAGTTTTATTTCTTTTTAACAACTATATTGAGATATAATTGATATACAAAAATTGCACACAGTTAATTTAATGTATACAATGTGATGAGTTTGGGCATATGCATACACTCATGAAAGCACTACCGCGATCAACCTAATAAACTCATCCAACACCTCCAAAAGTTTCCTCATGCCCCTTTGTTTTCTAATTTTTTAGGGTTTTATTTTTGGTTTTGCTTTCACTATCAAAACACTTAACAAAAATTTTAAGTGCAAAATACAGTATTGTTAAGTACAGGCACTATGTTGTACAGCAGACCCTGGAATTGATTCCTCTTGCAGAAATGACACTCCATACCCACTGAGTAGCAACTCCCCACTTTGCCCCCCTCCAGCCCTGACAACCACCATTCTACTCTCTGCTTCTGTGAAATCGACTATTTTAGATACCTCACATAAGTGGAATCGTGTAATATTTGTCCTGTAACTGGCTTATTTCACTTAGGAGAATGCCCTCCAGGTTCATCCATATGGCAGCATGTTGCAGAATTTCTTTCTTTTTTTAATGGCTGAATAATATTCCATCGTATGTATAGACCACATTTTCTTCATCCATCGATGGACATTTAGGTTGCTTCCACATCTTGGCTATTGTGACTAATGCTGCAATCGATACGAGAGGGCAGATATCTCTTTGAGATCCTCAATTCAATTCTTTTGGATATATACCCAGAAGTGGGATTGCTGGATCATATGATGGTTCTATTTTTAATTCTTTGAGGAACTCCCATACCATTTTCCATAGCTGCTGCATCATTTTACAGTCTGTGACTGCTCAAAATATTAATGAAGTAAAAATAGTTAACATTAAAGTCATTTTAAGCACTTTACACGCATTAACTTCTTGAAGGTTTATAGTAACTCTAAGGTGGATACTTTTAGTACCTCCATTTTACAAGTGTGGAAGCCAAGGCACAGAGAGGTTAGATAACTTGCTCAAGGTCACACAGCTAAGAAGAGGAGCTGGGATTACAAGGCAGGCAGTCAAACTCCAGCTGCATGTTATTCACCGCTGCACTATGTTGCCCCTTGAGAAAGGGGGCATTGGAGAAGCGTGTACCTAGGAATAGAGAGGTGGAGGAGGGCTGTGATGTAGAGGGCTTTTGTTGCACAAGAGGCTAGCCAGAGGAAAACAAAGACTGTGAGAAAAGACATACAAGAACATCCCAGCTGCTACATTGTGGTAATGAGTCAGGAGACACCTCTGATTTGGGGATCAAGTGTGGGGCCATAGAGAGCCCCCGTGCTCACTTCTGCCTCTGGAATCTTAAGCCTGGTCATCAGCTCCTGTCCTTAGAGTAGGTACATGGGCATGGCTATCCAGTTGCCATGGCAACTGGCTCTCTCAGCCCTTTGGAGTGGTCCTGCTGTGGCGACCTCTGCCTCCTGGGCAGTCTCAGTGCACCTGAGAGATGATACCCACCTCGTACCAGTTGTTGTGAGATGATGTACACAAAACACTGAGCACAGCACCTGATATAGTAAAAGTTTGATAAGTGTTTTTAAATCCTTTTAGAAGGGCTCATGTGGGTGGCACAGCCCTGACAAAGGCCTAATAGATGCCAGGGGGTGTCTCTTCCTGGAGGGAAATCTCCTTGGGGGGCTAATGTTTCATTAACTCCGCCAAAGAAGCCCAATGGAGATGAAATGCTGCCGCCTCCCCCTGCCCACACCCGCGTGGTCAGCAGCTGGCAGGCTCATTGTTTTAAGTGATGAGCAATTGTTGTTTTCTGTCACCGCCATGATAAAACACTTTAAGAACTCCCTTCTCTCGACAGCATAAGTAATTACATCCCTGGTGTCTGGGGCCCTGGCACCGATTAGGAGGGAAGTAAACTACGCTGGAGCTGATGCTGACTCATTTTTCTTTTCCACAAGGGCCTAGAGGCCACAAGGGTCAGAACCGGCTGACTGGACCCTTCCTGGGCTGAAAGACCAAGCAGCCCTTCAGCACTTCCAGAGCTAAAGTCTAGAGACTGAGCCCCCCACCCTCTTTTCCCTAACTGTCTTCAAGACATGATTCCCAAATGGACCAGTGATTAGGAGGAAAATGTATTGTACTATAACAGGGAGAAATAATTAGGCTAGATAATAAGAAAGGGAAGCATACCTTGTAAGAGGTTCTGCATGTGGTAACACGAGCTTGGTATATTTTATCTATCATGTTTCCTTGGTAGACAAGGAATGTATTGTATTGAATCGGTAGAATTAATAAACATCTTGGTCAGCAAGAACAACATGTCTCTAAGAATCTTGGTCACCCAGAAATGACAATGAGGAAAAGATTAGATGACCTGGATGCTCTTGTAAACTGAGAAGGAGATCCGGGAACCAAACTGGGCAACGTTTGCACATAGGATAGAGAACTAAAGCACAGGGGGCAGGCTTGAGTGGTATAAAGGATAAACAAAACCCAAACGCTCAGCAAAGTCGTGGGCTCGGTGCCCGCTGTCATTTCCCCTACTGCCATGTTGCTACCAGCCTAAATAAACCCAGAGAACCCACATCTTGCACCTGCATGCCTACCCCTGTCCAGGAGTTGGGGAAGGTCATTCTCTTGGCAGTCCCTGTGATTCCACTTGGGTGCTAGCTATCATGACAGCCTCCTGTCTTGATTATTCTCCCTGCCCCTTATCAAGAGCCAGGGAGGTCTGAGCTTTCCCAAAAGTAATTAGCTTAGAGAGTCAGCAAACAGTCCTGAGCAATGATGCCAAAAATAAAAGGATGGAGAGATGTACGTGATTAAATAAATTTGGGGGTGCTGCATACCATAACCTTCTTTAGGAGCGTCACAGTACTCATTAGCTGTTGTTTTTTTTTTTTTTTTTTTTTTTGGCTGTGTTGGGTCTTCATTGCTGCGCGCGGGCTTTTTCTAGTTGCAGCAAGAGGGGCCTACTCTTTGTTGCGGTGCGTGGGCTTCTCGTTGCGGTGGCTTCTCTTGTTGCAGAGCATGGGCTCTAGGCGTGCGGACTTCAGTAGTTGTAGCTTGTGGGCTCTAGAGCGCAGGCTCAGTAGTTGTGGCGCACGGGCTTAGATGCTCCGCGGCATGTGGGATCTTCCCAGACCAGGGATCGAACCGGTGTCCCCTACACTGGCAGGCGGATTCTTAACCACTGTGCCACCAGGGAAGTCCTCGCATTAGCATTCTAAAAGCTCTGAGAAGTCCCGCAGTAAATAACCTACTTAGCTTTGTTTAACCCATTGTTTCCCAAACTGCTTTGATTAAGGGATCTTTTTCACGGATACCTACCGACATCCTGCGGAACCCTCTTTGAAAAACTGCTCTTGGCGCAGCTAAGACTTGACTGCAGGTAAGAAGAGGGACTGGAGCCTGATTCAACCCAGGACCACAGTGACCTAGTCTAAGAGGAGATGCTGACATCAGCTGTGTTCACCTGAAAATAGCAGTAGCACATATTTGCTGGGCACTTACAGAGTTCATGGGTTTCCAGTCGCAGAAACTGAGATTAGAGGAACTAAAAGTGACGTGCCCAGTGACATATAAGACGTGGTCAGGCCAAGACTGAAACTTGGCCTTCCTGACTTGGGTCTGTCTCATAAACCCTCTGGGCTTTAATTTCCTTATGTATATAACATGATCAGTGTACCTACCCTCATAAAGTTGCAGCGAGGAGTAACTGAGATAATAAAGGGCTTAATGCAGGGCTTAGCACACAGTAAGCTTTTAAGAAGTGTTTTCGGCACAACAGACCCCACAGAAGGCTGGACTTACCCTCTCCAGTGACAGTGACGGGGAGCTCAGTATCTTGCAAAGCCCTCTGGGGCAGCTCTAGCTATTATTAGAATAGTCACCTGGATATTGAGCCAAATATGTGTCTCCCCTTCCCCCTAAGTCCTAACTCCGCCCTGAGAGCAGCCCCCAACTCTTGTCCACAAGAGTAGCCCCACAGGGACCTCAGACCAGGATGGCATCCCTGAGTCCCTTCCTCTTGCCCACTCATCCCCTCCCCCAGTGCACTGAGCTTGGAGGACAAGACATTTTGCTTAGGACCTGTGAGCATTTCTTTCACTTTATCCCTCCTTTGGCAGAACCCCTGGTTTGTCTACCTGGAAAGGTCGGCCTCTGCTACAGCACACTCAGCCCATGAGGAGAGGGGAAGGACTTCAACCTCAGCTCACCTGGGATGACCTTGAGGAGAGCCAAGGTCAGGAGCAGGGACATGCCGGCCAGCCCTCCCTGCGCACTTCATTTCAGGCCGACTGAGATCCACCGACCATTGTCGAGGCCCGTGGGGGAAGGTCCAGCCTGACAGCTGGACCCGGAGCCAGGAGACGCAGGTTCAGGGAGGATGAGAGCAGGACGAGGCACCCATCCCCAACAGCATCCTGAAGGTGAGGAGTCCCTGAGAGGCCCAGAGGGTGGAGGGAGAGAGCGACATTACGTGGTTTAACCCCTAGGTGGCCCGTGCCGTGTACCAGCACTGTTCTTTATCTGTAGATCACCTCATTTATCTTCACACGACCCTATCTGCTCCCTTTTGAGAGATGACCAAAGCAGGCCAAAGAGAGGTTAAGGAACTGGCCCAAGACCACACAGGAAAGAAGCAATACAGCTGACGAGTGAACCCAGGCCGTCTAGCTCTAGAGCCTACAGATCTGAACTACAGATCTTCCCAACGCTATACCATCTGGAACAGTCCAGGGAAGACAGCACCAGAGGAAGAAAAGGTTAGAACAGAGACTAAAAAGGTACAGAAAATTCAGAACATTGGAGACAAAACGAAAGCCCATTATCCAGGGGAACATAACAGCAAACAGCATAGACACGGGCCTGGATGCACAGTGGACCGCAGATGCCGGCTGGACAAGCAGAGGCCAAGGGTAAGCTGGTTTCACCCTCCCTCCAAGCTGAGGATTATCACCACGCAGAGGAGACAGGCTAGAGTGAATGGAAGGCAGAGTCCCAGCTATGCCTCTTCTGGGACAGAAACACAGAGATGAATAAAGTCCCCACCCCAAGGAGCTCACAGTCTGTGGGCAAAGGCCATTGCAGTGGCCATAGCAATGAGATGAATTGAGAGGGCCCCTCCCGCAGGTCTAGTCTCTGTGACTCTGAAAGACAGCATCTCCCCATGAAAGGAGTTTGGTAGCTGCTCGGCTGCATCGTAAAGCAAGTCAGACTCCGGTGGGAAAGTTTCTGGAGTCCCATTAGTGCCGAAACAGCCCAGTGTCGCCTCCCTCCACACTCTCAATGAATTAACTCGGTGATGGAGATGGAGGAGATGCCGGAGTCCCCCATCGTCTTCCCTAACCTTGGGACAAATTAAATCAAATTCCACTGCAAGGCCTGAAGGCGTAAACTTCGTAGGCTGTACCAATATATTGTGCCAGGCAGGCAGGCTCCCAGGTACTAACTACTTTATTCAGCAAGTTAAACAAATGATATGATATCTAAATTCAAGGAGAGGCACCCAGGAGTTATGGAGTACATACCACTGGGACTTGACAATGAACAAAGCAAAACAGAACTGCTAAACGAATGGCTCAAAGTATTTATCTGTCTACCCTTTAAGATTTAGCTTGGGGCCTCCATTCACCCCTCCTCCGGGAAGCCCTCCCCATTGACACCATCTCTGTGGATCTTTTGTCTCCAGAAGGCTGTATGGCCTGGCGGTTAGGAGCATGGCTTTGGTCTTGGCTAGCGGGGGGGTTTACCATGGACTAGTTGTGTGACTCGGCACATTGCTTAACCTTCAAGTCACTCCAAGCTTCAGTGTCTTTAAATGTAAAACGGAGATGATAATAGCTTCCATCTCCTCAGGTGGCTGCCAGGGTTTCCAGTTAATCCATGCAAGGATGTTAGCACATAGGAAGATCTCCATAAATGGGAATTATTTCTATGATTATCCTCATTGTTGTCACCATCCTTTTGTTATCCTATTTATATTGTTAGTAACTATTGCAATGTTGGGGTCTCCAAGGGATGCCCAATGAGTAGCAGCCATCTTTTTCACTTAGTCCAGAAAAAAAAGTTTAATGAAACAGATAGATGGAGATCAAAACATTGACAGTGTTACAGACAGAGGCTGAGTTGGAAAATGTAACTTAATGTAAGAGAGGATGGGCGGGAGAATGAATCCAGGGTTTAAGGGTCACGGCAATGCCGAGCAGGGCAGACTTCTGTGTGGGAGGCCAAGCCTGTCTACTGCAGGGTAGAGCCCTCAGGTTCTCTTCCGGAACAGATCACTCCCGTGAGAGAGGAGGCACCACACAGGCATTGTGGGTTTTCTTCCTAAATTTACCAATTGGTAAGATGAGTCATTCCATCTCCCCAGGGTAGAAAAATAAATGGGTGAAAAGGGACCCAGAGTTAGGCTAATAGAACTCCTTTCACAGGAAGAACCATCCGGAGTTGGGGAAAAGCCTTTCCCAATAACACATAGGAGACAATGAGATGTGGTGACTTTGGGGTCCAGCAGGATGGATTTGAACCCATCCTCCCCTCACTTAACGCGTTATGTGATTTGGGGAAAAAAACTTAATCTTTTAGATTAAGGCTCCAATAGAACCTGGCTTTAGCAGCACCCAAATCATCCAGAAGAAGTCACCAGCACCTCCCTGAGCTTGGTCCCTGGTCCTTTGTTCCCAGAATCCAGACACGTCCATGGATCCTGAGCCTGGCATTGCCTGGGCTTTGGCTTTCCGACTTCCTCCACTCGTGTCCTCATTGCTGACCCTGCTGCCTACTTCCAGAGCTTCTAGAGCAGAGACAAAGCTCACACTTACCCAAGCAGACCCATGACCAGACCAGCCACCTCAGATATATGTCCACTTGCTCCCAGTCAAAATGCAGCTTAATATCAATCCTGCACTGGAGGATAAGCGTCCAGCCCCTCCTGCTTCTTCCAGCTCCTGGACGTCTCCCTCACTGAGGGGTGGCAAAGTGAGGAATCATGTGCCTCCAGTCCCAGAGAAGAAATGGATACCGGGTAGCCATTTGTATGTGGTGCTACAGAGTTGAAAAAGAACTTCCACATATGTACATTAGCTCCTTTGGCCGTCACCGTAAGTAGGAATTATCACCCCACTTTCGAGAAGAGAAAACTGAGTCTGGGAATAGTAGAGCCTTTTGGAGGATGGTGAGTCCCTTATCTGGATACCCTTGGTGGTTGACCATGGCAGCATTAATTGTACGAAATGACTTCATCTTCCTGGTTACAGCTGATTGGACAAAAGTGAGCACATGACTCAAGCTGAGCCAATCAGGTTCTCCTCCCAGTAATGTGTGGAATTCATAATTCACACTGCTGGGGAAGTTGGAAACAGTGGGGCAACCATCTGATGTGTCAAAAGGATCGATGAAACCAGACCAGAGAGAATGAGATTGAAATGTGAAGCACAGTCCCAGAGAAAATCCAAGATGAAAGACTCTCTGGCTCCAGAGAAAGCAAGATACACAGACAGGGTGACTGCAGTGACTGCATCTTATTCATCTTTAGTATCAAGAAGAAACGATGGGGGCTTCCCTGTTGGCGCAGTGGTTGAGAGTCTGCCTGCCAATGCAGGGGACACGGGTTCGTGCCCCGGTCCGGGAAGATCCCACATGCCGCGGAGCGGCTGGGCCCGTGAGCCATGGCCGCTGAGCCTGTGCGTCCGGAGCCTGTGCTCCGCAATGGGAGAGGCCACAGCAATGAGAGGCCCGCGTACCGCAAAAAAAAAAAAAAAAAAAAAGAAGAAGAAGAAACGATGATCGCTCTTCAAAATAGAACCGACTATGGCTGCTTTTACATCCTGGAAGAATGGCAAAATTCCTATCAGAGGAGATGGCATCTTATCTAGGAAAATACATGGAGGCAATTCTTTGAACTCAAAGGAATTGTATAATAAGGTAAGGCAATGTTCTATTTCCCCGGGCAGTCCAGGAGAGGAGGCACGCAGCTCTCGGGAAAACAGAGGGAAGTGGGGGAGTGTGTGAGAAAGGCTTTAGGGGATAGTGGACCCAGCAAGTAGGCTGAGGGCCTTAGGAGGAAAGGGGGACAGTGGACATCTCTGGGGAAGTGTGGGCTAAGGGACATGGAGAAACAAGGTGATGGATATTCCAGTTTAAAGTGTTTCTTGTACTGTGCTTTCCCAGGCTGCAATCCCTCCTCTGCCCTACCCTCCCCCAATGACTGCAAACCTTCAGGACAAGTCTATCACATAACAGCAGCCATGGGGTGATGGTGCTTTGAAAAGAATGAAGGAAACGAGGCCCTGTCCAGCATGGAGAGAGACAATACACAGAGGGAGAGCTACAGAGGGGTGCTGACAGGTGCATGACTGAGAAGTCAGGGAAGCAAAAAGTCAGAAGTGAAAGGTAAGCATGAGAACAAAAACTGCCCCAGGAATTTGCAGAAAGCTTGGGGAAGGCACTGAAGGAAGGAGAGGGCTTATCATTTTCTTTAAATGTTCAACGCATGTTCAAATGAATTGAATCAAAACTGTGGTCAGTTTGGGGACTTCTGAGACTGGCTTGCATGCATATGGGGCAGCTGTCTTCTGTGGCACATGGGAGAGGTGAAGAATGTCCAAAATTCTTAGCAAAGAGTATTCCCCATGGCTGTAGCAGAGGGTGTAAGAAGAGGGAGGCTTTGGAAAGAGATGAGTGCTGACAAGGTTTTCTTAGAAAGGCTGGTGAGAACAGCAGAGGAAACAAAATCTTCAAATGCCTGAGCAAGAGCAAACCTTAGGGAACATCTGGTCCTCAGATGGCAAATAGAGCTCAACGCAAGTACCAACTCTGATCGGCTGGTAGTGGCTGTCAGAGTACTACCTTAAGAATTCTAAGGCTCATCTGGAGTCAGCAATAAAGAATTCAGTGATCAATTAATACTGTCTGCCACTGGTGCAGGAAGGGGAATGAGAGCATGTGTGTCACATATTTGCCATCTCTAATCTAGCCCAACTCCTCGTTTTATAGATGGAAAAGGGGAGGAACTTACCCAAAGTCACATAGTCAGTGGCCAGAGCAAGTCTAGTGTTGAGTTCTGGATTCTTCTGTGCACTGTGCTACCTACATATACATGAAACACAAGGTGGGAAAGTGGGAAAATTAACATCTTGGCTAACTATCTGGTCAGACTAACCAGTGCAGAAGCACAGACTATGCCAGAGGAAGGGACAAAGGGAAACTGTATTAGGTTTATATCAGGAACAGGATTTGGCCAATCTCTTTGTTCACTTTGAAGACAGGTTCACCTGCTTTAGGGTGCAGAATTGTTACAGTTTGAGTTAACACAGCAGTGTGACCAGGACCCAAGCTCAGGTGTAGGGCTTGAAATCCCCATCACAAGGAAAGGAGAAGACAGGGTGACCTGGGTAGTTCGTGTCTTTAGAGTCTTATGCATTCATTCAACGAACATTTTTTGAGCACCTTTGAACAAACTACTGAGCTGGAAGCTGGGGCTACAGTTCTTGAGGCGTTCCCATCAAGGATCGGGCGGAGACAGGCATGAAACAGCTAATTATACAATTAGTTATTTAATTATAAATGGCAATAAATGCCATGAAGAGGTACAGGGAGCTCTGACAGCAAACAACCCAGGGATCTGATGCAATCTGGAGAAGGAGGGAAAGCTTTCCCAAGGAAGTGACATTTCAGCTGAGACTCAGAGGATTGGAACAGGAGTTAGTGATGGATGGGGAGTAGAGGGTGGCAGCATGAGGAAGACAGGGAGACAGAGGGCAGAGGGAAGAACCTGTTAAAGGGCCTAAGGAGGGAAGAAACATGACATATTTGAGGAACTGAAAGGCCAGAAGGGCTGGAACACAAAATATGCATTTTCTCTATCAGATTGCTGTTGTCGGGGAAGAAGAGTTAGGAACCAACAAAGGATAAAGCCGTGACAATGGGACTCAGCAGAAATGGCAGCCTAAGCCCTCCCCACCTCCTCCCACTCCCACCTGCAACCTACGTGGAGCCTCAGCGTGAGTTCTTAGAAGGCACTCCTTCGGGACTGACAGCTCAGGCACACACCTGGGAGAGTGGGGCCCTGGCTGGCTTTGAGCCCTCAGCTGCCCCCTCAGCCAATCACCTTTGCGCAGCATACAATGGCACGGCCATACATGGCAGTCCGTCCCCACCCCCTCATCCCAGCCCCCAGAAAGTACGCTAGATCCCTGTGCATAGGAAACACCTGGAGAGTCTGTTAAAATGCAGGTTCTGACTCTAGCCTGGGGTAGGGGGTCACACTCCCTATCTCTAGACCATGCTTTGAATAGCAAAGAACTAGCAGACAAGTTGTGAATGTCTGGGCTTTAACATCCCAGAGCAAACTGTGAAGAAAAAGAAATCCATGGAAAATGATTCTGCTTGATTAAATGAAATCCTTTTGGATTATTTCCCACTGTGCGCCAGGCCTTTTCATGCTGGAGACAGGCAAACGTGGCACAGCACTTGCGCACAAGAGAAGGCGCCCAGAACCTGTGGGACGGATGAGTATGCACCCAACACCCGGGCAGGAGGTAATCACTTCCATTAAAAGAGCCATGGAGCCCAGAAGGAATGACTAGTGCTAATCAGAAAAATCTGGATAGACTCCTAGGGAGAGGTGACATTTGTGGTATGAACAGGATTTCAGCAGGTGGAAGGTGGGAAAAGGTAAGAAAAGAGCCAAGGTATGCCTCAACCAATCAACCAATCAGTATGTAAGTGCATGAAATTTTTTTAATTAAAAAGATGAATACAAAGAACCGAAATGTAAAGAGATGTGAAGACCCCAAGCATACAGACGTTGACATTCATGGAAAAGGGGGGTTCGTGGGAGGCAGAGCTAAAATATTAGTTCAACGTCAGGCTATTCTGGGCCTTGAACGTCAGGCTTAGAGAAGAGAAACAGGAGATTCATGTCTTTTACTAAAGATGAAAACGTGAAGCCCCACCAGGCAGAGTCTGGGGCCACCTGTGTGAGCTGTGGTCCTGTGCGGTCCCCATCAGGGCTCCCAGGACTGACGTGTCCCAGGCAGCTTGCGGAGGCTTGAGGCCCCAGCAGTTCGATATAGAGCCGCTTTCCAGTGTCTGGGCTTGTGCTGTCAACACAAGAAGGTGAGGACAACAATGCCGGAGGACAGACATCACACTGCACCTGTGGGGAGAGCGGGCTGGGGGCACGCAGCTGGAGAGAAGAGCTTTCAGCCACAGAAAAGGCGACCTCTGAAAAGAACTCACTGACGAGATGGGAAAGATAAAGCCCAGGGCCCTCAAAAAGAAATCGTCAAGTTGCGCTTACAAGATAGAAGGCGATGAAGAGGAATGGATGGTTTCACAGGGAGGAGCTCTTCAAGAGGCTGCGTGAAATAAAGGAGCCGCCCGCCAGAACCGAGCCTCCTCCCCAGGCCCCGCCCCCAGGATCTCCGCCTCACCCGTCCCCACCACCAGGTCATGTGGCCCACTCCTGCAGCCCCTCCCGCCCCGGACCCCAGATCCCAGTCCTGCCCCAGCTCTGACCTTGCGCTCCCTTCCGCCAGTGGCCTCCGTCTTGCCCCAGAGAGGCAACTAGCACACCAGCCACCTAGATCTTGTTTCCTAGATACCATTCTCCACCAAAAGAGACCAGGGTTCTTTAAAGAAAAGGCTAATCCCATGATTCGGGCAGGGAAGATACAAGCTGAGCCCGGAACAACTTGCCTGTGTGCCCTGGCTGTCCTCTCTTCCTGGGCTTCCCTCCCACCAGTTCTCGCTCCCTCCAATGACACGCCATCAGATAAACAGCACACCTGCGCCCACGTTCAACCCTCTGGTGCTGATCGGAGACCTGGCAACACACTGTAGGCCAGTACAGCACCTTTGGAGATCCAAAGCAGCTGGGTGCAAACCCCGGCTCTGTCTGGTACTAACTTCACCTGTCTGAGCCCAGTTTTTTCCTCTAGAAAATGGGGATACTGATACCTTCCTCCTGGGATTCTGGGAGGCCTCAGGTAGGTGATCTGTGCTGAGACACTAGGCTCAGTGCATACCCAGCAAACACTAAATGGCAGTATTTTATTCCCCATGATGTGTTCACCTGCCCTGTGAGATCCTGAGCTCGGCCTCATCTACTCTTCCCATCCCCAGACGCCCAGCACTGAGCCTGGCACCCCAAGAGTGATCAGTCTGTGTTTCTTAGATTGCTTAATTGAATTTCAGGCTGATATTTACCGACCAACCCTCATTGACCAAAATGTACTGACTGGTACCTTCCAGCTGACCTTTGGTGTGTGTCCACACATTGATTGGGGTTGTCCTGCCAATGTCCACTGATTGACACCTACCTGGGACAGCCCCTCAGAGCATCTCCCAGGGCCCCAGTCTCCACAGTGAAAGCCCACATGAAAAAAAAGCTCTCTCTGACTCTCCCATTTCTCTGTGTCTCCATCCCATCTCATCTCTGCCTCTGTCCTTTGTCAGCATCGCAGTGTCTGGCTTTCTCTGTGTCTCTGTGACCCTGTTCTTTCGCTGGGTCTCTGCCACCTTTGTGGGCTCCTTCTCTGTGGCTTTTCCCTTTGCCACCATCTTACCCTTCTACAGAAAAGCTGCCCCCTCCCCTCGCTGGTGGCCCTCACTCTTCACCCTCAAGGACATGGCACTCAGTGACACAATCGCACATTTGTTGTTACACCTTTATTCTCCTGGTGACAGACTGTCTTTTCATCCCTACTCTTTAGGGATTCGATGCAGATGCTTTTCTTACCTGCTCCATCTGGGATGCCTGCTCTCCCCCTCCTGTCCCCTTCCCCCAATCCTAGAACTTCCAGCTGTGGCATCATCTAGAGATCAGGGGAGGAAACTCAAGATCTGGGAAGGGGAAGACCTCCATAGGCCCGAGAGAGGATTGTAGGAAGCAGCCTGAGGGTCCCCCAGCTAACACATCAGGGAGGGAAGGATGTGGTCACGTGTGCTACATACACAGGGAGGCATGCCTGCGGAGGAGGAACACATGCTCCACTCCAAAGTCATCACGGACAGTTCATACATCATGTATCTCAGCCACTTATCTAAGGGCACAGACAGACGCTCTATGTATTGGAGGACATGGTATAGGAGGGTGAAAATGTGAATGTTGGAGGGAAAGGGGCACGCACATAGTATTCGATCCTTTGTTCTGATGAAACCAATTAGTGACACGCGCCACACCTGAACAGAGCTTCTAGTGCTATCACATTGCCTGCTTTTGCTCTTTTCCTCCTCCCTAAGGACCACGAGTCCTAGATGGAGGCTGCTCCTTCAGCCCAGCTGCCAGAATGAAGAAGACATACAGAGCAAAACAGAGCAGAGACATTGCATCTGACCTGCAGGTAATAGGTAACGAGATGGGAACATAAACACGTGTTCTTTATGAACTACTGAAAATTTAGGGACTGTTTGTTACAGCAGCATAACCTAATGAAAGCTGACTGAAACATCTCACGTAGTCCCAAGGCTTTAAATACTATTCATATGCTGATGGTTCTTGTATGTATATCACCAGGCAGGCCCTCTTCTCTGAACTTCAGACCCATACATACAACTGCATATTCCCATCTCCACTTGGGTATCTAACAGGCATTTCAAACATAGCATCCACCATGTAATGAAACAAAACTTTGAGAACCATTGCTCTTCTACTTGCCATCATATACAAAATGTCCTGAGCCATCACTTAAAACACACTATGTGACATTATAGATGTCTGTTGTCAACTTAGTGTCACACCTACATACATCATGCCACATGCCATTGTATCAAAGTGAACCTATATTTTATTTTCAGGTTTTTTGCGAAATATTTTTCAAATTGTAAGAGGAATATAGACTTGTTGTAACAATTGAAATGTACAATAGAAAGGTTATAAATTACAGCTTTCCCAGTCCCCACTCCACTACCTCTCCTCTGATGTAACCAATGTTAATATCCTGTTATGTGACCTTTAAGTGGACATTTATGATGAACAATTTTAGATATCCCTAAAATCATCAGTGCAAAAATCTGCCCTCTATAATGGCAATCGGTATGAGCAAGGCAGGGTGGGAAAATACATCCCTCATTTTCACCCACAAGTTAAGGAACCCCTGGAAGTTGCCTATGTCTCCAACAAGAAAGAGTAATCAGAGCTGGCTGGTGCCCATGCAGTTTAAGTGGATCAGCAAACTGGCAGGCTCTGCCTCTAAGAGGGACGCCCACGCTGATAGTTAACCCCAGGGCTAGAGTTCTGGGAGAGAGCCAGCTTTGCATGTATGAGGTCATGAGTAAAGTTCAAGTGCCTGGATCTCCAGGTTATGTTCAGAAATAGTGGAATCTGGTGATGGAAATCCTGCATCAGGCAGACGCGGGTTTAAATTCCACTCTGCCTTTTTCTGTGTGCACTTGGGCAATTCACTTCTCTAAACCTCAGTTTACTCATCTGACAAACAGAAATAAGAAAAACACCTATGTATTAGTCAGTGTCCAATCAAAAACACAGAAGCCACTCGATATATTCCATGTATTGATAGAAAGGGCTTTAATGAAGGGAATTAGAAGCTTCCACAGCTGTTGGAAGGGCTGGGAAAGCAACCGTTGGGAAAAGTACATTGAAGACCTCAGCTACATCACTAGAGCAGGTGTTTTTTCCTTGGGAAGCACCTGCCGACCTTCTCAGGCTGCAGGAGGGAAACAGGTGAATCTCGGAAGCTCATCTGGAAGGTGCTTCAAAACTCATGTCTATGTATCTACCTGACTCTCTTCTCCACTTTCCAAATCTCCTACAAGCATCTTTCTTGGCCAACTCAAACCAGGAACCATATGAGGAAGGGCATCCTGGGAAATGTAGGTCCCAGTTTCTCCTCTGCAATGCAAGAAACACCTGATGACAGGTGGCCATGACGCCACATAGACAACAGACAACCCGGTGTGACCTGCCACATAGGATTCTTAGGAGATTAAATGAAATAATGCAGATAAATTCTTAGTCAATTGTTGACACACAGTTAATTCTTAATAAGTGGCGGTTATTACAATTATTTTTATAATTTTGATCCTGGAACTGGTGGCTTTCCACCCAGCCCAGCACACCCACCGCATTTCACGTTACAGAAAGCCCTAGGCATTTAGGTTCCTGTCAAAAGATACATTCCCCATCGCCTCACATCACTCAGCAGGTTCTATCATTTCTTTTTCAGATCCTATTATAATGGCAGCATTTGTAAATTGCTGATCCTTTAATTCCCCATAAGCACACATTCTGACTGAATGTATTGAAATCAATTACACTCAGGGACATGAACTAAATTCTCTACTTCTGCGTCTCATAGTTTTGGATTCCGTGACAACTGTACCCAAAATGACCACCCAAAAAGAGCCTTATGCTACAGGAGTGTCTTCTCCGTCATCCATCAATCCAGGCACAAGGAAATCCAGTAACAACCCCATTTGTGAGCAAGCAGTTCTACCCTTATGATTGCTATCACCAAAACAAATACATTTCAGAATAATAAAATGTTTCCAATAAGACTTAATTTTTAAAACCCAAACCGCATGCAAACTTACTCTCATGAAACTTAAATTCAAGCCATCGCATGGGTAACAAAATTATACTTGGAAAGAATTCAAACTGATTGGACCTCAAAATTCAAAATTCAATTGTAGACAATAAAATCGGTTATAAACCACAAGGGCCTTTGCCAAGTCGTCCCCTGCTCTGAAGCATAATCCAAACATCGCGTGGTCACAGGTCAGTGCTTCCCGCAGAGAAATCCATTTTACAAACAAGCCTAGGGTAATAGCACCCAGATCTGTAATTCCTTATCCTGATTAATGATGGGCCCACACACTGTCACATCCATGGTGACCAAGTAAAGCTAACATTCTGAGGAGCAGCATTAGCCTTAAAATTGCAATAATCTCCAGGGAAAACGACCCAATTTAAACTTATTCTCTCTTTAGCTTAATTTGTTTGGCTCTTTTAAACTTGTTCTGTGCTGTTACCCGTGTCCCGCAAAGACAGGCCCCTTGTTGTTCTACATAACTCTCCTTTCAGTCAGAAGTCTTCAGTGATTTTAAAATCAAGTTAACCCCTGTTTACCATGATGCCTTCAAAGGACAAGTCATTGCCTCTAACTAATCTTAGGCAGTCATCTTCCAATTGGCCTTTTTTTTTAAACCCTGAATTCCTGTCCACAAATATCCTTTCAGACTGCCAGTCCATGTCTAGGCGCTGGGGTGAATGAGTCAGCAAACGTCCCAGACCTCAGGGAGCTGACATTCTAATCAGCAAACAAGATCACTTCAGAATGTGTAAGGGCTGATATGAGAGTCTTTTCATTTCCATTGGTCTGTCTACTCTTAAACCAAGGTCACTCGGTCTTCATTACTAGAGTGTTATAATGATATCTATCTATCATCACTAGCTATCTATTTTACGTTTGGTAGTGTATATATGTCCATGCCACTCTCTCACTTTGTCACAGCTTACCCTTCCCCCTCCCCATATCCTCAAGTCCATTCTCTAGTAGGTCTGTGTACTTAATCATTTTTAAATGTCTTTCAATAGTTTTCTAATTTTCTGCATAAAGTTCCTGCATGTATTTTTTAGATTTATTCCCAGGTATTTCATTTTATTGGAAGTATTACTGGAAGTATTATACCATTATAAATGGTATCTTTATTTAAGTGCAGTTTTTACTGTTCATTGTTGATGTAGAAAATGCAATTAACTTTTTGTACTAGCTTTATATATAGCAAACTTGATAAGCTTTTATTAATTCTATTAATGTATCTGCACATTCTTTGGAGATTTCTATGTTTATAATCAGATCATCTCAAAATAATAACAGTATGATTTTTCTTCACAATTATTATTTCGTTTTTTTTTAATCTTTGTCTTATTTCATTGGCTAGGGCCTTTGGTGTGCTGTTGAAGAGATGTGGAAATAGCAGGCACCCTCATCTTATTTCTCATCTTAAAGGGAATGCTTTCAATGCTTCACGTTTAAATATGATATTTGGTGTAGGTTTTTTGTAGGTTCTCTCTATCAGGTGAGGACATTTCATTCTAGTTTTGCTTTGCAGAAACTTTTTTTTTAAATCATAAATGGCTGTTGAATTTTATTAAATTGTCACATCTATTAAAATATTACTTCTCTTCTTTATTTCGTTAAAGTAGGAAATCACTTTAATTTTTTAGGCTTTAATGTTTACCCAGTCTTACATACCTTGAGTAAACTAGGTCATGGCATAGTTGAATACCTGGCAAAATTTGTTTACCAATATTTGGTTTAAAACTCTGTATCTGTGTTCTTGGGTGAGATTAGCTTATACTTTTAATTTCTCATACTGTCCTTGACAGGATGTACTATCAAGACTGTGCTGGCCTTATAAAATGGATTGTGGTACGTTTCCTCTTTTTCTGCACTAGGGATAGTTTGTGTAAGATTGGAAATATCTATTCCAATAGATATCTGGTGGCAGAACTCCTGAGTAAAATCATTTGGGAGGGTCTGTTTTTCTTTTAGGGTACATTTTGAAACTAATAATTCAATTTATTTAATAATTATAGGACTGATCAAGTTTTATATTTCTTCTTGAGTCAGTTTTTGTAGTTTATATTTCTTGAAATTTTTTTTTCATTTCATCTGAGTTTTCCAAAGAATTAGCACAAAGTTCTTCACTATACCTTTTTATCTTTTAGATCTCTGCAGCATCTATAAATATGTTCCCTTTTTTAACTCCTTGTATTATCTTTCTTTCTTTTTTTCTTGATCAATCTCACCAGAGATTTTTCAATTTTATTACTTTTCTCAAAAAAAGAAAAAAACCAACCTTTTTTTGAGTTGGATCTTTCTACTGTAGGTTTGATTTCCATTTCATAAATGTTTGCTCTTGTTTTTAATATTGCCTACCTCCTAATTTTTGGATAATTTTTATATTATTCATTTTTAAATTCTTAAGTCAGATATTTAGTTTGGGGGTTCCCAAACTGGCGCAATTTTGCCCCATAGGGAACATTTAGCCATATTTGGAGACACTATTTGTTGTCACAACTGAGGAGAAAATGATATTGACATCTACTGGGTAGCAGCCAGGGATGCTGCTAAACATCCCACAATGCACAGAACAGCCCCCAACAACAGAGAATTTGCAGTCCAAAATGTCAACACTGATGAGGCTGAGAAGCCCTGTTCTAGCTTATTAATCCTCAGCCTTTCATCTTTTCTAATAAGAGCACTTACAGGTAAAAATTTCCTGCTGAGTACACTTTAGCTGCATCCCATACATATTTTTTTCAATTTAAATGAGGTAAAATTGACTTTCTTTTTGGTGTACAGGTCTACGAGCTTTAACATGTGTAGATATGTGTAACTACCACCACAATCAGGATACAAAACAGTTTCATCTCCCCAGAAGATGCTCTCATGCTGCCTCTTTGTAGCCAAACTCTCCCCCTACCATTGGTAACCACTGATCCACTCACTGTACATCCTGTTGTCCAGGATGTCACATAAATAGAATCATACAGTATATAACTGTTTGAAAATGGTCTCTTTCACTCAGCACAATGCCTTTGAGATTCATCCATACTATTGCATGAATCAATAGTTCATTCATCTTTATTGCTGAGTAGTATTCTATTGTATGAATGTAATATCGTCTTTTTATCCATTCACATATTAAAGGACTTTGGGGTTGTTACCATTCTTTTGATGGTTATGAATAGAGCTGCCATTTGTGGACAGATTTGGGGGTGAACATAAGTGTTCATTTCCCTAAATACCCAGGAATAGGATAGCTGGATCACATGGTAAGTGCATGTTTAAACTTATAATAAAATGTAAACTGATTTCCAGGGCTGGCTGTACCATTTTGATTCCTACCAACAATGTATGAGAGGTCCAGCTACTCTACATACTCACCAACATTTGGTGTCAGGTTTGGTGTTTTGTTTTATTTTTGTTTTTGTTTTAGCCATTCTAATAGGTGTGTAATCATTTTGGTTTTAATTTGTATTTCCATAATGGCTGATAATTTTAAGCATCTTTTCTTGTGTTTATACTTCATTCATATAGCTTCTACAGTGAGATGTCCATTCAAATCTTTGTCTATTTTTTATTACATTATTTGTTTTCCTGCTATTAAGTTTTTTAGCAATTTTGTTGAGGTCTAACTGACATTCAATAAACTGAAGATATTTAAAATGTACATTTTGGTAAGTTTTGACCTGTATATACACTCATAAAACTATCATCAAAACCGAGACGGTGAACATAATCATTACTCCTCAAAATTTCTTTGGAATCCCTCCCTCTCTTCTCCACCCACCCCCCCAATTCCCAGGAAACCATTGGTCTGCTTTCTGTCCCCATTGATAAGTTTGCATTTTCAAGAAATTTGTAAAAGTGCAATCATATGGTAGATATTTTTTGTTTGGCTTCTTTCATTTAACAAAATTATTTTTGAGATTCATCCACATAGTATGTGTAGTTCATTCCTTTTTATTGCTTAATATTTTCCATTGTATGGATTTACCACCATTTATTATTGCCTCACTAGTTGATGGACACTTGAGTTTTCTAGTTTTGGACTATCGTTTCAAAACAAAAGCTGTTAGCCAGTATGAACATTCATGGACAAATATTTGTATGAACATATACTTTCTTTTCTTTTGGTTAAATACTTAGGGATGAAATGCAAAATCATATGGTAGATGCATGTTTAACTTTTTAAGAAATGACCAAACTGTTTTCCAAAGTGGTTTACCATTTTGCATTGTCACCAGAAGTGTATGAGTTCCAGTTCCTTTATATCCTTGCCACACTCGGTACGGTGGGTCTTCTTAATTTTAGCCATTCTAGTAGGTGTGGAGTGGTGTCTCATTGTGGTTTTAATTTACATTTTCCTAATGATTAATGATGTTGTGCACTTTTCACATGCTTATTTGCCTTCGATGTATATTCTCTGGTGAAGTGTCTGTTTAAATCTTTTGCCTATTTTTAATTGGGCTCTTTGTTTTATTATTGAATTTTAAGAGTTCTTTATATATTCTGGACACAAGCTCTTTATCAGATATATGCTGTGCAAATATTTTCTCCCAGTTTATGACTTGTCTTTTCATTCACTTAACAGTGTCTTTTGCAGAGCAGACATCTTTAATTTTGATGAAGTCCAATGTATCAATATGTTCTTTTATAGATGTGCATTTGGTGTCTTATCTAGACATCTTTGCCTAATCTAAAATCAGAAAACTTCTCTCCTGTTTTCTCCTAGAAATTCCATAGTTTGAGATTTTATTTTCACTTCAATGATCAATCTTGAGTAAATGTTTTATATGGTGTGAGATATGGATTGAAGTTTTTTTGTTTTTCTCTCTCTTTTTTTTACGTATGATGATCAATTGTTCCAACACCATTTGTTGGAAAGATTATCCTTTCTCTAATTGATCGTCAGTGTTCCTATATGTAAAATGACAGTATGAACACTTGTTTCTTCCTACTCCACATGGTTTGGAAGAGGATAAAATGTTGTCATGGTGTTCACGACATTAAAAGCTCTCTAAGGCAGAGTACACAGTGATTAGATGTGTGAGCCCTTGAGTGGGTCAGACCTAGTTCAAGTTCTCGCTTTAGAGTCACACCATCTGAGTCTGAATCTTACCTCACTACTTGCTCTCACTATTTACTCATTTTTTCAATTCTTGGGAAGTTAGTAAGTCTTTCTGTACCTCAGGTTTCTTATCTGAAAAATGAGCCTAATAGTTCCTTCCTTGTAGGACTTATTGGAAGACTGAATGTGATCATGTATGTAAAAAGCCAAGCACAGTGTCTGGGATATGCAAGTAAAAATGATAGCTTCTACGTTAATTTTTCACTGTTGGACCCTCATTACCTAGCACAGGGCTCAATCAATATGATTTAAATAATAAATAAACCTGTCTCTGAAAGCATTTGTAATATGGAAATTCTCCCCACGCACCCAAGCCAGGAGCATTGGTATTGCTGTTTTTGTTGTTATGTTTACACTGTAACCTCTCCCCTGACCCTCACCACACCCTGTCCTCCCCACTTGCATGGTATTTGTCATCTGTGATGTGCTGATCTATTTATAATCCCCCTCCTCGCTATAGTATGAGCTCCTCAAGGGAAAGGACCTGCTCTGCCTTGTTCATCTCTGTATTCTCCACTTCCAGCATGGTTCCTGACCATAGAAGCCCTCAAAACATGCTGAAATGAAGGAATAAAGAGTGAAAGGAAGGACAAAAAACTGCTTCTAATTTTTGCCAAATGCCCAAGCCAATGCGAAGCGATTTTCCAAGCCCAGGCCAAATAGATATTGGAAATTTCAAAGCTCTAATCATTTCATGAGGCCTGATTTTTACTTCTACTTTTCTGTCCATTGCATTTACCTGCACAGCATCAGTATAGGGCCAGGCACATAGCAGAGGTCCCCAAGGGAGGAGACTTTGCCAATCCTTGAGCCTGACGCCTAGTGGCTAAAGTCGGGAATGCAGGCTACTTTTCCAAACAGCTCCAAGCCAGGATGGTCTCAAACTATCTCATCATCCTTACTCAGCTGAGGCAAAAACCCATGGCTTACCTCCTGACCTGTTCCCACTTTCCAGATAGGGAAGGAAGTTTGGGGAGCTCTGTGATATCAAAAAACTGGAGAGAAACAAAATCATGATTTTTGATATGTGTGAATATACTGAACCCTGTTGAACTGTACACTTTAAGTGGGTGAATTCTGTGGTATGTGAATTATATCTCAATAAAGTTGTTTTTTTCTTTTTAATTTTAAGTAAAAAGACAAAGAAAGTTATAGGGCTCCATTACTTACTCAGGGTTTTTGGGGGCGGGGTGGGAGGGTCAGGAGGAGGTTGGTTGGTTGGTTGGGGTTTTTTACAATAAATAAATGAAGTTTTTTTGCCTCAGAAATAATGATTTTCTGTAATCTTTAACAACCCAGTAAGTAACCCCTAGTGTTATACAAAAACGAGAGTCAGTAGATTTTTGCACAGCGTTTGTCTCTTTTTAAAAAGGCAAAAACAAAACAAAACAAAAAAACAGGAACTTAGATTTTTAGATCAGTCTGCAGCCTGTCAGGAGGCCCTGTATGGGCCAAGGACCACACCTGGAGAATCCTCAGTCCAAGCACCTAGAAAGATTGTAAGTATCTCTAAGTACATAGAAAGAGTCTGAATGTCACACAGGGAAAGATGACCTCAGATCCAGCTTCTCATCTAGAGAACTTATAAAAATCACTCTGAAGGTAGGGAAAGTTGCTATTAATTGTTACTTAATATCTCCTACTGGTCAGGAAGGGCAAGGCAAAGGACTCTGATTGGAGACTTACGTGTGTCTCATTTAATTCTCATGACACCACCATGGCCTGGAGGCCATTTTTATTACCTTTTTACCATCAAGGAAACTGAGGCTTGAGAGGTTTATTTGCCCAAAGTCACCCAGCCAGTAGTGGCAGAGGTGGGATGACTTTCCTTGGCACAATTCTTCCTCCCTGCATATCCATTTTATATCCAATTTATGGTATAGTGAGTTTTTTGCTTCACGCATGCTTTATAGGACATGAGGGTCTGTTGTATAATTAATGCACATGTGCTCATTTTCTAGAACTCAGCGCTTGTTTTCTCATTTTAAAATTATTGTTGAAGTGTATGGTTATTACAGCTTTACTTTACGCTCTGGTGTTTGGTTTTATCTGTGATGATCCAATGGTCCCACGGAGGAGATGTCCTTCTTTTTGAAGACAACTCACCACAGTGGTGGTTTCATCTGGGAGGGACAGCCACAGGGAGATGGGGTGAGCCATGCTTGACTCGGCCAGGGGACAGGGGAGACAAGAAATTTAGGGTTTTGAATAACAGGAAGGCAGCAAGCAGTGATGTGGGTAGAACGGGGTCTGATAGGGAAGCTTCATATGACAGGCCAAGGAGTCTATACTTTATCCTATAGGCAAGGGATGTTTTCACAAAGGTGAGCGCCATAATCTGGGTTTTAAAAGCATTCATCTTGTTTAGAAATGGGCCAGGAGCCATGCTGAGGAGGGACCCCTCTGGGTGCTGGGGTCTGCTGGGATAAAACGCATCTATGTTCAGGCTGAGACGTGACTTAGATGTCTCTGGCTAGTGCTGTCCAGTATCTTTCTCCGTTGCTCCAGGCCCTGGTTCTCCAGCTGATCCTCCTCTGCATCCCATGCTGGTCCACACTGAAACAGACTGGGTCTGCCTCCCAACTCCGGCTACCAGCTTTGTGCCTGTGGTCCAGTTTCCTCTGTGCCTCAATGTCTCCACTCATAAAAGGGGATAACGATAGAACTCACCCCATATAATTGTTGTGTGGATTAAAATAAGCAAATGGACATGAAGCCCTTAGAAAGGAGCCTGGTGCCAAGGATGCATTATATAAGCTTTCGTGATGATCCCTATTACTCAGACTGGACAGCCTCGAATCAGGGCTGATACAAATTCTCAGGCTGTCTAGCAACACCTGATCAAAGGGTAGACTTCCAGATGAAGTCTTCACCCCTAGTGTTTCTGTAGCTCTCTCTCCTTTCGTTCTCCCTGCCGCTGAAAGGCATTCATGTAAATACCAGGGCTATGCCTCTGCTCAGAATTCTGTGCTTACATCTGTGCGGCTGTCTGGAAACTCTTGAGGATACGTTTATCTGACTTCTTCACTCTTTGTGCTGCAGAAGGGGAGGACTTGGAAGACTTCTAAGCTTTCAGTGGAAAGAGAACAGCTTTCTCTCTAACCAAGGGGCTTCTCAGAAGCCAGCCATTCTATGCTATTTCCCTGGAATCAGTAGTCCCTTCCAAGACCTTGGCAGTTTGATAAAAAGAAAGAAAAAAACGCTGCCCCCCCCCACCTACCCACCCCATAGCTTCACTGGGTGGCTGTTTATTAACTGTTTCCTGCCTACTTATGGGTGAGTCACACAGGCCTTCCCAGCGGCTCCCATCTCTGCTCTCTGGCTCCTTCCAATCAGAAGGCGGTTGCCAAGGGAACCACAGGTACCAGTCTCCTGCCATCCCCCTGAATCAAGGCCTAATCTACATTGAAAGAAATTTCTATTCCAGAGCTCAGCAGATTTCACCATTTTACAGCCCACTTAAAGGCAGTTACTTCTTCCTTAAAGGAGCTGGCCTTCCTCCGAGGTAGTGAAAGCCTGTTCTTCTGCCTGAAACGTTCATGGTGCTACTGAGATTTGCTTATAGAATTAATTTGGTTAATTGATCCCTACTGAGATGTAGGGATCGATTAACAGAGTAGGAAGACAATAAAGCCCTTCGGCAGAGCCATTGCAAGGATTGCACGAGATAAGGCAGGGAAAGTGGTTGGCACCAATGAGGGACTCAGCAAAAAACCATCCTAAGGGTAAATGATGACAGTTCAATGAAGGTGCTGCTAACAAGGGAAATGTAGGGGAGCAGAGGAGGTGTCTGGGGACACAGCCTGGGGATGGCTCTCAGAATATGCCTCCCTTTGAGAAGGGGCCTCCCATCCTCTGACCCATCTTCAGTTTGGATTGTCTCATAATTATCTGGTTTTCTAGTAGAGAAACAGAACCAGTCACCTAACTGCAGGTGCCTTTCCAGAAGTTGTGTCTGGACATGGTGTTGTGTCTAATTAATTTGTCAGTGGATTCAAGGAAGCTTTCAAAGAGCAAGAGCCCATTCTTGCCTTTTGGGGTCCCCCGTGTTACCACCAGCCCCAGGATGCTTCCTTGCTCCTGCAAATCCCACCCCCATCTATAGAGATCCACTTGCCTCCTCTACACCCCAAAACCACAGGAGACTTTGTACCCAGACTGCTTGCATGGTGACTGAAGGCTTCAAAAGAAAGTATCCCAACAAGCCAGGCAGAAGCTTCATCACCTTTTATGGCCTGGCCTCAGAAGTAACAGGGCTTCACTTCTGTTGTACTCTACTAGTCCAACGATCAAAAAAGCCATCCAATTTCTAGCAGAGGGGACATAGACCTCACCTCTAAAGGAGAGTGGTGTACAGGTCACTGTATTAGTTTGCTAGGGCTTCCATAACAAAATAAAATGGACTGGGTGGCTCAAACAACAGAAATGCATTGTCTCACAGTTCTGGAGGCTGGAAGTCCAAAATCAAGGAGTCGGCATGGTCCATGCCTTCTGAGGGCTCTGAGGGAGAATCTGTTCCATGCTCCTCTCCTAGCATCTGATGGTTTACCGACAATCTTTGGCATTCTTCAGCTTGTAGAAGCATCACCTGGATCTCTACCTTCAGCTTCACATGGTGTTCTCCACCTGTGTCCAAATTTCTCCTTTTATAAGGACACCAGTCATATTGGATAAGGCACCCACCGTACTTCAGTCTGACCTCATTTTAACTAATTATATCTGCAATGACCTTATTTCCAAATAAGGTCACATTCTGAGGTGCTGGTGGATAGGACTTCAACATATGAATTTGGAGGGACCCAATCCAATCCATAACAGTCACATTATAACAAGAACATGTGGAATGGGAGATTCTATTGGAGACTTCTTTATAAAATACAAGATGCCACAGTCATCCACCTCAGTGGCCAATAAATTTCCGTACTTGATAGGAAACCTCTAATCACACAGAGAAGTTATCACGAATGGTAGACGTTTCCCAACAGCTTTCTTGTAATCTTAGGATTATCTTTAATTAAACAGAGATGTCAGGACCCCTTCCATTCTAAGATCTGCATGGTCTGCTCAGTCAGCATGTTTATTTGAGATACGTTTAAGTGGGTATGTTTATAGCCATTTTTAAAACAATTAAATGACATCCAAATCAATCATTTGCAGAACTCCTGAGGCATCTGCTGAATACGATTTGGAAACCTCAGATCCAGGTCAACAGGATACACATGAACAGCCATATACAACGACACAGTTGTTGGCCAGGAGCAGATGCCAACTCCAGTCTCACGGAGAGCCCCTGGGCCTGTCCCAGTAGAGGACCTCCCCATCCCATCTTCTGCTCTGGAAACAGTGGACTCCACTATCTATAATGCAGTGTCCAAAGTCCTATCTCCTCCCACTCTTGCCACAAAAACAAACAAAAAGTGGGAGTTCAAGTGGGGTGAAAGATCCCACTTGGGTATCATATGATTCCACTTATATGTGGTACCTAGAATAGGAAAATCCATAGAGTCAGAAAATAGAAGAGCAGTTACTTTCCCAACAGAGAGGCTGGGAGTGGGGCAAGGGGGGAATAAGGAGCTAGTGTTTAATGGATACAGAGTTTCTGTTTGGTGTGATTGAAAAGTTCTGGACTGTATAGTGGTGATGGTTGTACAACATCGTGAATTTATTCAATGACACTTACTGAGGATTAAAATGGTAAATTCTGTGTTATGTACATTTTATCACAATTTTTTTAAAAATATATATCCCATTTGGGGCAGGTGGTAAGCTATGAAACACCGAGACAAACAATCAAACTTTTTTTAGGGTCCGTCAGTGTCCAAAGCATTTTCTATCCCCTAACTTACTGAATCCTTTTTTAAAACCCTAGACATCAGGTTTAATTGTTGTCATCCTACAGATGAGAAAATTGAGCCCCAGAGAGGTGAACTGCTCAAGGTCACAGGCTGGGTAAATGGTAGGACCAAGTCTATCTCTTTTTAAATAGGAGTCAGGCAAAGGAGCCTGTGTAGTGGCTGGCCCTTTAAGGAATGGAAGTTTTTTCACCTCACAGACTCATTGGATACCAAAACTGGAAGGACATTTAGAGATCTGGTTTAACTCCTTCAGAGGAGAAGTCTACAGGCCTGGCTAGCCTGCTCTTGGACGCTGACCAAAGGCTGTGGAAGCCACTGGGCTTGCTGCCCGCTTTGTCTCCCTTCTTGAGGGGGTGGGTGTGTAATTGGTGAAGCATGTGACTCCTCCCTCCTCCCATGTCTCACCCATGGGACCTTGAGTATGTCATTAACTTCTCCACATCCACTAAATGGGCATCATCAGATAGGTCCTGCCTGGCGAATGGGAGGATTGCATGATGTAAAGTGACCATCACAGAATAGGCTGCTGTTATTATCTACCCAGGAACAGACACAGAGCCAGCCCTGCTCTGTAATGGACAGCTGCAAATAGAACAATGGATAAACAAGTGTGAAGCAGCTCTAGAAACAGACTGCTGCCTGGGTTGGTTTGGGGTGTTTTTATTTATTTTTTTGTTTGTTTTAATTGGTTTTTTTGGGGGGTGGGTGGGTGCTGTGCCACACAGCTTGTGGGATCTTAGTTCCCCGACCAGGGATCGTACCCGTGCCCCCTGCAGTGGAAGCGTGGAGTCTTAACCTCTTGACCGCCAGGGAAGTCCCTGTTTTTCTTTTTTTTTTTTTTTTGCGGTATGCGGGCCTCTCACTGCTGTGGCCTCTCCCGTCGCGGAGCACAGGCTCCGGACGCGCAGGCTCAGCGGCCATGGCTCACGGGCCTAGCCGCACCGCGACATGTGGGATCTTCCCGGACGGGGGCACGAACCCGTGTCCCCTGCATCGGCAGGTGGACTCTCAATCACTGAGCCATCAGGGAAGCCCCCTGTTTTTCTTTTTAATTAACAGCTTTATTGAGGCATAACTGCTACACAATAAACTGTACATGTTTAAAGTACACCATTCGATAAGTTTGGACCTATGTATACACCCTTGAAACCATCACCACAATCACGATAATGAACATCTCCATCTCCCCCACCAAACATTTCCTTGTGCCCTTTCAATCCCCACTCCAGGCCCTCCCCATTCCCCATTACCCCATCTCCAGGCAACCACTGATCCGTTTCCTGTCATTACAGATTAGCTTGTGTTTTCCTGAATTTTATATAAATAGAACCATACAGTATGCATTCTTTTACTTTTGGCTTCTTTCACTCTGCATTATTATTTTGAGACATATCCACATTTTTGCAATATCAATAGTTCATTCCTTTTTACTGCTTTGTATTATTCCATTGTATGCACTTGCCACTGTTTATCAATTCACCTGTTGAATGACATTTAGGTTGTTTCCAGTTTGGGGCCATTACAAATGAAGCTTCTGGGAACATTCACGTCCAGGTCTCTATGTGGATATATGCTTTCTTTCCTCTTGGATAAATATCTAGGACAAGAATGGCAGATCCTACGATAGGTGTACCTTTAACTTTTAAAGAAACTGCCTAATTGTTTTCCAAAGTGGTTGCACCATTCTACTTTCCCACCAGCAGTGTATGAGAGTTCCAGTGCCTCCGTATCTTTGCCAACAGTTGATATGGTCAGGTTTTTTTCAGATTAGCCATTCTAGTGGGTATGCAGTGGCATCTCATTGTGGCTTTAATTTGCATTTCCCTGGTGGCTAATAATGTTGAGCATCTTTTCATGTGCTTATTTGCTTTCCATATACCTTCTTTGGTGATGTGTCTTTCCAAATCTCATCCACGCCACTTACTCACTGAGTAACTTCAAGCAAGTGACTTAACCTCTCTGCGCTTCTGATTCTGTAAAACAGAGGATAATGACAGTCCCCACCTCATGACATTGGTGTGACAGTCCCTCCAACCCCAGAGCCCTGTGTGCCTGACCCCACCCCTACTCCACAGAGCCTTACACCAGGCAGGAGCTCTACACCTGCTCCTTAAATTCCTCCTTTATCTAAGGCAGCTCTCCCCACTTGTGCACATACGCACACACTCACACACCACACGATTCTGCTCCCCTTCCAGCTGTAGAGACAAGACACAGGCATCAGGAGCAGAGGCATGTTGGTCTGAAGACCCAGGGACAGCATTTGACAGTCCGTCTCTTGGGCCCTTTAAACCACTACCAAAAGCCACCTGATATATTAAGATGTTTTTCTCTCTGCTTAGAATTCCAACCTGTCTGTCTCCCAGGTGAAAGCTGTCTGTGCAAGGCGGTGGGGGGAGTCACTGAGCTACTGCAGAGGCCATCTGAATCCCTGAGTCAGCACAGCCCCCAAACCCCCCAAGCTCTACAACAGCTCTCAGATGGAGGGAGCAGAGGAGTCCCCCCTTCAGCTCCCAGGCTGTGCTTCCCTCCGCCTCCAGCCCATAAAGTACTGGTGTGCAGCCCAAGAAGTGTGGATGCTCCCACAAGGAAGAAGGGAAAACCCCGAAAACAGACCAAGCCAGGCCCGGACAGGGCCAGGGAGCTGGCCAGGATGACAGGACAGTCATCCAGAACCCAGTCTGAAAGGATGACAAATCAAGTCCTGTGCAGTCTGGATCACGGGCTGCAGGAGTAGAGCAGAGTGCAACCACGGGACTTGGAGCCAATGCCCAGGTTACCTGGTAGTTAGAAGATCACCCCAGCACAGTGATTCTCGACTCTAGTCCTCAGAGCAGCTATTCTGGTCACCCGAGAACTTGTTAGAAATGCAAATTCTCTGACTCCACCTGGAGACTCTGGGGATGCGGCCCAGCACCCTGCTTTAACAAATCCTCCTGGTGACTGTGATGCAGCTCAAGTATAAGAACTACTGGCCTTGCAGAGGAAATTTCTAGGCCAATGGACGGACCTAAGGACCCGTCAGTTTTTCCTAAGGACAAAGGTAGAAGCCACTGTGGTCACAAGCCAAGCACAGGTTTGAGAGACAGATGAATCCTGGTTCACATTCCAGCTCTGCCACTTCCTAGCTGCATGACCTTGAGATAAGCCTCTTTTTCCTCCTCCATAAAAACTGGACAAAGCCAAACTTGTGGGGTTGTTTTGAGAATTTAAAGAGGTAATATGCATGGATGGCAGGGCACATATTAAGTACTCAAAAAAGAGCAGCTGTATAGACTGGCCACAATCCCAGATGACGACTTTGAGCACATCAGACAAAGCAGTCCCTTCCTCACACCTCTTTACTGCCACATGCGGAAATGGTCATACTAACTTTTCATATCTAAGAGAACAATTTCAAGGAGGACACCTACCTGTGCAATGGGCACCCTGAAGATGTGCAAAATAGAACCATGAATGGCTGTGATGATTATTATGAAGTTCATACCCTTAAGGTGCAGAAGTGGGGTATACAGCCCAGACAGGAGAGAATGCATGACTGCTCCCTGGGACCAGCTCCCCAGAAGGTAATGTCTGGTGTCTTCTGGAACATTCTCCTCTAGTATCCAGAGAAATCACCTCATCCTCCAACCCAGCCATCTTGGAGAAGAACAGGCTTCTCCCCAAGATTTCTTACTGTATTCAGGAGTGCTTCCACTCTCCTGGTCACTTCTGGCTCCCAACTCCTGCTCTCGTCCCAATTCTCAACATCCTCCTGAAACCACAGAAATGCATCTCGCCAGCAGGGATGGGGGGCGGCTCTGAGGAGCTCCAGTTCTTTATGTCTTAGCCCAGAAAGAATTCAGCGAGAGGCAAAGTGATATTGGGCTGGCCAAAAAGTTCATTTGGGTTTTTCCATAACATCTTACAGAAATCCCAAACAAAGGCCAACTCAATAGATAAGAAGTAATTTATTAGAATAGGATGCTTGTGAGGCTTACAAGCGGGCGGGCGAGAGGGTGTCGCACCCCAAGAACTTAGTGGTCTACAGTTTTATAGCCAAAGGAAAAGTGTGGAGGGGGAGAAGACCACCTTCTTTTTCATTCTTACGTGGATGTCACGCTTCCACCATCAGCTCCTCCTCCACGTCAGGCGGGGGAGTTTTCTTGTCCCTACATGGTCAAGCTGGGACTGTCATGGTGCAATGGAAATGAGCAAAAAGGTGATAACATATACTAAAAATGGTAAGTCATCTCAGATTTCAGTATAATGTCATCCTTTCCTTATATTTTTGTTTTTAGTGTGCCCAGAGGAGCATGTCTTAGGAATCACTAACTTACTGAGCTCACTGGGCAGCATGTGGGTCTCATGCCTCCATTGTTTTATTGTTTGGGGGCATGCCTCATGCTCCTGTTGCACAGTTTTGTCGCTAAGCAAGCCTGCTTGGTTTTGTGGTTAAGTAAACCTACTTTCTTGAGTGATCGTTAACTTACAGGGGTCTCACACACTTTTTTTTTTAATTTACAATCGCTTAGTGGGATTAACTATTTAATTACCTACTTTGTCCATTTACTCTGTCCCTATCACTCCCACCTCAAGCTTCCTATCCCTGCTGTCCTGTTTCCCACCACTTCTGCTTCTCGGGAACCTAGACCCTCTACCTTAAAATTCTAAGGCATTACTACCCAGAGCCTGCTGCACGTAGTTGATTTTACTGAGGGGAGGGAAGTTTCAAAGTAGTACACAACTGGAAACATTTAAAACTGAATAGTCATGATCTCAGAGTTCCTCATTCAACCCAACACAGGGAATTTCTCACGAGTCATTGCTCATCTGGGGCCAAGGCTGCTGCCCTATTTGGGAACATTTAATTTCCCTACCACGAACTTTCTTTAATCTCCTCTTTTCCCTGAGTCTTGCAAGACTCCCTTCTTCATAAGCTACCGGTGGACAGTTCTCTGACTCTTACTAGTTCATTTTGTAGAGCAATTTAATCCCTGATAGAGCCTCCCCCTCCCAGAATATGTGAAGTCGAGGTAAGAAGTGAGCCTTCTGTTACATAATCAAAAAAGCTTATTTCCAGTATTTTCTTAAATAGCAGCCTTCCTTCTGCCAGGCAGCACTCTTACCCCCACCTGGAGTGTAAAAGTGGCTGTAGGCATTTCTGGTTTTAAATAGCAATTTTTCCCTTGCATTACGCATCTGCATCGCACAAAAACCCCTGGAAATCCCTCAAGTTTTTATTAAAAATTCCAGATGGCGCAGCAGATTTTCCAGACACTATAGCTTCTGTTAACAACAGGAAATTAATAACCAAACTGACTCATCATCATCGTCATCTGGATTGGTGACAATGCCTGGGAAAAAAAAAAAAGGAAGCAGGGTAGCACAGCATTTGAGGCAAAAGTTGTGGAATCAGCAAACATTGGGTTTAAGTCCTGGATCTCCCATTTATATCTGGGAAGCTTGGGGAAGTCACCTAACCTCTCTGTGCCTCATCTTTGCAAAGTGGAGATATAGCAGTACAGTCAATTCTGCTGTAACGTTAACATGCATCCCTAGAAAGCACTACCATACTAGGTGTGGTGTAATAAAAATAGGCTTGGTTTTCGTCCCTGGTTCCTGGCACAGAGCTCCTAAAACCCTTGGAATTTCCTGAGTGATAGGAGCATCTTCCATTATTCATAATAAGCCCCTTTCAATCACACCTGAGTTTATGCTAATGAGGCAGCTTAGGAGAGGGTCCCTAGAGAGCCTCAGGATGGGACTGGTCACCAGAAAGACCAAGTGATTAGAGGTTTGGAACTTTGAGCGTCCAGGCTGGTGAACACGTAAAAGAGCTGAGATGCTGATGTGCCTGGAGAGGGCAGGGAAGCTCCATGACCCCACCCCCTATACCCTGCCCTATGCACTTTTTCCATTTGGCTGTTCCTGAGTTGTACCCTTTATAATAAACCAGTAAGGGTGAGTAAAGTAGCTTCTTGAGTTATGTAAGCCATTCTAGCAAATTACTGAACCTTAAGAGGGGGTCATGGGAAGCTTCAGTTTATAGCCAGTCGGTCAAAATTATGGGAGGCCTGGGACTTGTGACTGACGTCTGAAGCTGGGGGTAGGTTTGTGGACAGAGCCCTTAAGAATCGAATTGAACTGTTGGATACTCAGCTGGTGTCCAGAGAATGGGAGAATTGGTTGTTGGTGTTGAAAACACTCCAGACTATGGATAAACAAAGTGTGGTATATACATACAATGGAATATCATTCAGCCTTTAGAAAGCAGGACATTGTGACACATGTGACACATGTGCGTCATACAACATGGATGAACCTCGAGCACATTATGCTAAGTGAAATAAGCCAGTCACAAAAGGACAAATACTGTATGATCCCACTCCTATGGGATACCTAGAGTGACCAAATTCACAGAGACAGAAAGTAGAACGGTGGTTGCCAGGGGCCGGGGGAGTGGAAAGCTAACGTTTTCTTTTGTTGTTGTTGTTAATTTTATTTATTTATTTATTTATTTTTGGCTGTGTTGGGTCTTCGTTTCTGTGCGTGGGCTTTCTCTAGTTGCAGCGAGCGGGGCCCACTCTTCATCGCAGTGTGTGGGCCTCTCACTGTCGCGGCCTCTCTTGATGTGGAGCCCAAGCTCCAGACACGCAGGCTCAGTAGTTGTGGCTCACGGGCCTAGTTGCTCCGCGGCATGTGGGATCTTCCCAGACCAGGGCTCGAACCCGTGTCCCCTGCATTGACAGGCAGATTCTCAACCACCACGCCACCAGGGAAGCCCAAAAGCTAATGTTTAAAGGGTACGGAGTTTCTGTTTGCAAGATGAAAAGGG
Source organism: Tursiops truncatus (assembly GCF_011762595.2). Taxonomy (NCBI): domain Eukaryota; kingdom Metazoa; phylum Chordata; class Mammalia; order Artiodactyla; family Delphinidae; genus Tursiops; species Tursiops truncatus. The sequence goes on along the minus strand of NC_047034.1, from coordinate 156,323,002 downwards.
TTCTGTGGATGGATGGTGGTAATGGTAGCACAACAGTGTGAATGTACTTAATATCAATAAACTGTACACTTAAAAATGATTAAGATGGTAAATTTCATGTTATACATACTTTAATCACAATTTTTTAATTTAAAATAAAATAAATCAACACACTTTGTATAACCCACAGAGCCAATGGGAACAATGGAGTTAGGGCACAACACTCAAAAACTTCATCAGTGACACATTTTTTAAGAAGCAACCTAATAAAAACATTAGCCCAGTTTTACACACGCGAAGTAGTTGACATACATAAATACTACAAAAACATGGCATTTCACCTTGAAAACGGACCTTTGGTTTGTTTGTGGAAGTGGGTGTCAAAAGGGTTACAGCTTGTGAGTTACTGTGAAGTGGTAGGAGGAGGGTCATCAGAAATGGGAAGGAAAGTTCTAGCACCAGACACATGGCTCATAACATGTAAGCAGCAGTTTTTGGCAGGAAAGAGCTCTCTGCAGGAGGCCCCTTTTGTCTTGTCACTTTAGCAAAGCTATATTGTAACTAACCTTAAATCAGGCATCTCCATGATCTACTCATCTCCAGCCCAAGCACACTTTTCAAGTCTTTTGATCACATAATACCTTGTCTAACTTGTTGGTTCTTTCCTTAGGTCAAAGAAATAGAAATGAAGAATAAGTAATTAACAGATGACCAGATCTTCTCACCGGCTGCCTCTTCAGTAATCTCTTGAGCAAACTGCGTGAATGAGATAGCATCTAAAGAAAGATCACAAGGAGTCTACAAGCCTGCACGCAATACGAGATAACTATGAACCTGACCCCCTATCTCAATGATTAACTGAGATTACTTCCCTTTTTCCCTTTAAAAACTTCTATGGCTGAGCAGAATCTTCGGAGTTGGTTTTGGGACATGAGTCCACCTTCTCCCCAGATTGCTGGCTTTCTGATTAAAGCAAACTTTCTGTTTCTACCAGTGCTTGTCTCTTGAGTATTGACTTTTGAGAGGTAAGCAGCCGGAGCTGATTTCAGTAACAAGCACATATAACATGCAGTGAACTGGGGAAGCTGTTAGACATTTGAGGTGTGTGCATGTGTGAGTTTTGCTTATTCCTATTTGGCTCAGTTCAAGTGGGTGCAGTGGTGGGCTCACCTAGTGTGTCTCACACACAACATCATCTCACAAGCAAATGAAGAGTTAACATCATACACAAAGCAGTCCCTAATATATCAGTGGCAGTGAAACAAATTCTAATTTTCAAAATAAGCACAATAGCAGAACTGACTGTACCTACCTGATTACCTGATGGAATTATCACAAGGATTATGTAATAAAATACATAAGACGTTTTCAACACATAGTAACTGCTTAATACATAATAACTGTTCAAAAGTAATGTTAGTGATTGTGGTTGTTGGGATAATTGTCATTATGGTGCCATGATTACTGTTCCCATTGTTATACTGAAGGGAGTCACCCAGAGGTGGACCAAGGGAGGCTATATGCCCTTTTTACAGATGGCAGAACTGAGGCCCAAAGAATCTGAGTAATCTCTCAAGATCACACAAAAGTCTGCTGCAAGGTGGTTAATTAACAAAAAATAACACTGATACAGAACATGTACTGTCTTCCCTGGGTGCAAGGTGGTTAATTTCTTTGCCCAGGTCAACAGACCTATCAGGAAAATGTTCTCCACCTTCAGGGAATTTGAGCCCTTTTTAAAAGGCAAAGGAAATGGGTAAAATTTTCAGTTCTGTCTGAAAAAGCAAGACTAATTTTTCTGGTGGTTCCTATTGAATGGAAAGAGCAGATCTGCCCATCAAATGGCATTTTACCAGCAGATCAATTTGGTGTCATTCTCATTGAATTAAATCAAATTGAAATGTAATTCCCTTCCCGGAACAAAGGCCCCTGCAGGGACTTGCTGCACAGAGTGTTTGACCTTGTGCTCGTTGCCTAGAGGGCTTTCCAGAAGACTGGGGACACAAGCAGGGTCTGCAGAGCCTACACCCTGATGGACATGACCCTCTCAGCTGACTTCTGGGCTTCACTGCTGCACTCTCCTGGGTCAGTAAAGATGCCCAAATAGATTCTGTTGACCTCTACAGGGGCTTGGTCAAGGGCCTGAGTATGGACTTACACCTCAGAAAGTAAGCTGGCATATACAAAGGAGCAAGGGACAGTCACAACTAAAAAGCTCTAGGGAACTTTCATATGAATTAGAGGAAGACTCCCCCTTCAGGTGGTCAAATTACAAAATGATGCCACGTATGGTAGGGAGAAGGTGTTCCTCCCTCTAGACTATGGCAGTGCCAAACCAGGGTACAAAGGTTGGTGAGTGGTACATGGGCTGGATTTCAGTCCCTCTCATCCCCCAGACTCAACCTACCCAACCACAGGCAGCAATGCTAGTCAACTCCCTGCCGGGGCCACCACAGTAGGCTCAGCTCTGAGAGACCCCTGAAGCAGAGGCTCCATGCTGGCAGATCATGGATATGGCTCAGAGCTTCCAGTTGCTATTGGCTGAACTGGCTGCAATCATTCCCACCAAGTCCTGCAAGACCCTAAGAGCAAGCAAAACATTCTCTGCTCAGAACTCCCCATAGAACCTGAGATCGTGCGACTCTGACCCATGACCCTCCTGCCCTTTATCTATCTACCCCTTCAGTCCCTGCCTTGGGAACCAGAAATGACCTGGCATCCAATCTTGGCTCTACGGACTAGATGACCCTGGCCCAGCGACTTAGCCTCTCTGAGCTTCAGCCTTTCATCTGCAAAGCAGCAATAACACCTGCCAGCAGCACGTGAGAATGAGTGTGGAACCTGGAAACAAGGAGGCCCTTTGAGAGTTAGGTTAGTCACATCCACAAAGGATAAGATATGCCATCTGTTGACACAAACTGATTGAAGAGTTTGGGAAGATCCCGAAAGCCAATCACAGTAGCCCGAGTATGGTCACAGGGAGACAAGACTGAGGGGTGATGGTAATTGAGTAAGCAGAAACCTAATTGACTAAATCAGTTGGCAAAAGAGTGTGTGAGCAGAGGAAGCATGCCTAGCCTGGAGCAGAGACAAGGGGAGTCCAAGGAGCCAGAAGCTGGCCATATTCATTCTGTGATAAATGCACATAGTTGATGCCAGGATCAGAGCCTCTTAGCAGCCAGCAGCTCAGCCTTGCTCTTAGAGACGTCCGACCTCTCATCAACCCTTTTCAAGCCTCAACAATCCTTAGTCCCAGGATTGTTATAAGGATTAAATAGGAAGGTGCCTGGCACATAGCAGGTAGCAAACTAACATTCCTCTCACATCCATTCCCTTGTTTTCCTACAATAATAACCGATGTCAAGTCTTTCCAGCCACACAGGCATTTCCTCCTAGATTTTCCTGACATTCCTGCTCTTCCCTCTGCTGGGGTTAATTCTCCTCCCTCCATATATGCCTCCATCATATCGCTTTCCTCTATGCCCAGTTGAGTGTCGCTTCTATTGGCAAGGAACCCCTCTCTGTTCTAAACCTAGTGGGGAAGGCAAAATTAGTAACACAGGCACACAAACACCAACGTGCATCTTCCAAGGCCCATGAAGGAGACGTAAGAGCGCTGTGGGGGGCGCCCCACACCCCCTCAGGTCTCAGACACTTATCGCTCCAACTGCCAGGAGTGTTGGATGCCTACAGCTCTCACTTGAGCCTTCCCCAGGAATTGCCCTCTGCCTTTCAGAGCCACCTTGACAAAGATCCTGCCCCTTCCCTGGGAACATCCCATCTCCAACGTCTGGCGCTCGCTGCCCTACTGCCTCAAGGTGGAAACTCTGAAGAAGCATCCCTGCACCATAGCTCCTCCTGGGATTGAGTTGACCCTGTTATGAATCAAAACTCAACTCCTCCACCTGCCCATTCCTACACCCTTCACCACCCCCTCCATGGGTGTTGATCCCATGGGTGCTCCCCAATAAACTTTCTGCACACAATTCTCTGTCTCAAGATCTGCTTCCCCCTACTGTATAGCAAAGGGAACTATCCTCACTATTTTTTAATAAACGACAAGGGAAAAGAATCTGAAAAGGAATCATATTTTACATAATCACTGTGCTTTACATCCAAAACTAATGTGATATTGTAAATCAACTATACTTCAATTTAAGAAAAATAAAATTAAAAAAATTAAAAGATCTGCTTCCCAAGGAACCCACCTCAGACAACACATCGGAGAAGGATTGATCTAGGTAGAGGGGTGGTGGCAGTGAGCTGGGGTGTGAGGGTCACAGAAAGCTTTACTAACAAGGGTGAATTTGAGCTGAAACCCGAAGAATAAGGAGTTATCTGGAGAAAGAGTGTTCTAAGCATTGGGAACAGAGGGGGTGAAAAAGGAAGCTGAAGGTCAGAGTGGCTGGAACTCTGAGAGTGAGAGGCATCAGGGAAGGGAGAGAGGCGAGCGTGGAAACGTAGGTTTGGTCAAGGTCCTTATAGCCAAGTTAGGTTACGGCAGAACCAAAGAGAAAACTTTCTGCTTCGTGATTGCGTTAGTTTGCTACAGCTGCTGTTCAAAAGACCACAGACTGGACGGCATAAACAAAAGAAATTTGTTGGTCTGGAGGCTGGAAGTTCAAGATCAAGGTGCCAGTAGGGTTGGCTTCCTCTGAGGCCTCTCCCCTTGGCTAGTGGAGGCCGCCCTCTTGCTGCCTCTTCACACGGTCATCCCTCTGGGCGCCTGAGCCCCTGGTGTCTCTGTATGTGTTCCGATCTGCTCTTCTTGTAAAGACACAAGTCAGATTGAATCACGGCCCACTCGAATGGCCTCATTTTAACTTAATCTCCTCTTTTAAGGCCCTTACTCCAAATACAGTCACATTCTGAGGTGCTAGACGCGTTGGGGCTTCAACATACAAATTTGGGGAGGTTACAGCTCAGCCCATAACTGTGACGCAGTGATATTGTCTGTATGCGAGATCCTACAAATGTATAAAACCTAGATCTCAATCAATTAGTAACTTCGGTAACCACCTTTGCTGAAACTAAAAAATAACTTTACCTCGGACCAGCCCCAAGAAAAGCAAAATATATGTTTGCCACACGTGGGTATCTATCATTTCAACCACATCTTCGCCAGCACCCTCTGCTGCCCCTGACCGTGCTATTCCAATCCCTATTTTTGAGAAAATCAAATCTGTGCTGAGCCACTGCACTACAAATTCACCATCTCCAACGGCTGCTGGGCCCTCAGCTGCCCAGCAGTCCTCCCGTTCACTCCCAGGCTAGGCCATTTCCTGTCTGCTCAGCAAGAAGCTTGTGCCAAGCCTTCCGTCCTCGGCCGGCCCCACTGACCCGTCCCTGCCCCCCACTCTCAGAAGACTGTCGGTCCTCCCTCACAGAGAAAGGGAAAGTCATGAGCCTGTTGCACAGTTTCTTTCCTCACACCCTCCTAATTTTTCCAAAGCTAACTAGAGAAAGGCATGTGGTGAAGAAGGAAGAAATCAAGTTTGGCTCCAGACCGTTCCACTGTATAAGACCTTCCTTCTTGGGCAAGTTCACACTACCTCCCTGCAGCTCAGTTTCTTTATCTGTGAGAGGAAAGCTATTGCTTCAAGATGGCATTCTATCACCCTCAGAAAAAAATCCAAACCGCTTGCCATGGCCAGCAAAGGTGGCCCTCTGTGACCTGGTCCTGTCAAGTCTGACCCCATCTGCTACCCCTCTCTCCCTGGCTGAGCTGCTCCAGCCACTTGGTCTTTTGGTTATTCCTGGAACACACCACACTCATCCCCACCCCAGGGCCTTTGCACATGCTGTTCCTCTGCAAGATCTTGCTGTGACTCCTCCCCCACAGGTAGTTCTCAGAGAGTCTTTCCTTGATTACCCCCAATAAACTAGCACCATCTTTTCTAACCTCTTCATCTTTCTTTGTTTCACTTATCACTTACTCCCTGAAATTTTATTTGTTTACTTGTTTATTGCCTATCTCTCTCACAAAATTGTAAGCTCCAAGAGAGCAGGGACTGTGTCTTGCTCACAGTAACCTGCAATGGTAAAACAATGCCTGGTGTTCATCAAATTTTGTTAAGTGAATAACAGAAAAAAAAATCTAAGATGGCTGTCTGGGCTATTTCTTTGCTACCAAGCCCACCACCACCATTCCTCTGAAAAACAGTTACACCACCTTCACATCCCAGTTCTAATATTTGGTGGAATGGGAGCTGCCAGCCACCTTCTGACATGACCCTCCCCTTGGCCACAGTGAATGTCAGGGGGTAGTTACATGACTTGGTCTGAACCAATCAGAGATCTTCCCTGGGATGTTTCAAACTACAGCCAAGGAAAAGAGCAAAAATTTTTCCCAGAGAGACACAAGGGGGAGGCTGGGAGCACAAAAAGGAGACTCTGGATACCCTGTCAACACAGCCCCTCCTGTGATTTGGACACCTGAGCCAACAACCATCTCTTTGTCTAAGCCAGTGTGCATTGTGATTCTGTCACTTGCAACCAAAGAATTCCGTTTTCATGATAAATGAATCGATGTATGCCGAATGCCTGGACCAGTGCCTGGGTCACAGCAGATGCATAATTGTCTTTAGCTCCCGTCGTGCACCTCCTGTAATTTCATCCTTCTTTGCCTCTCTCTTCCCATCTCAGATGGGGGTGTCCCTCCTCCTGTCCAAGGCCACCTCCACCCCCTCTCCACTCAGAAGCTTCTCCTTCCCCTCCTGCTCATCTTGCAGGGATTAGGAGCGCCTGCAAGCCAAGGGCCGTGCTGGCTCATCTCTTGCTCTCCGTGCCTGGCATAGAGCATGTCCCCGAAATGCCTGTCTCAGTGGCAGAGTCAGAGATGAACAGAATGGAGCCTCAGGCTCCTTATAAACTAAAGAGGGCTCCATAAAATGAATAAAAAGGGAAGGCCTGTCTGTATGTAAGGGATTGGGATTGTGGTTTTATTAGCCAAATAGATAACCCTCATCATGAAAGGAGCCTTTCTGGAGTGATGGATGGCTCTGAGGCCCCAGAGGGACAAGGGTATTTCTCAAGGCCGCCAGTCAAACAAGTTAACTGCATAACATTTCTCTCTCCATAGCAACGGGCCTGGTCTCCTCTGCCAGGTCCCAGCATCTGTGCCTCTGACAGTCCCTCAGCCTCGTGGCTGCTGCCTTCTGTAGCCCGCGATCAGCTGGGTACACTCACACACAGCCCCGTCTAAGGGGGAGAAAGGAGCAGCTTGGGGAGGGGCAGGTAGAGGGAATCCAGAGTCCAAAACTGGCCAGGCCGTGGGTCGCTGCCTCCTCTGTCTCTGAGCTTCTGCAGCATTCTGCCTGGCCTCTGTCATCCTCCAGCAGGCAGGAGGATGGGCTCCCCTACAAGACTGAGAAAGGGAGCTTCCCTGGTGGCGCAGTGGTTGAGAGTCCACCTGCCGATGCAGGGGACACGGGTTCGTGCCCCAGTCTGGGAAGATCCCACATGCCGCGGAGTGGCTGGGCCCGTGAGCCATGGCCGCTGAGCCTGTGCGTTCGGAGCCTGTGCTCCACAGCGGGAGAGGCCACAACAGTGAGAGGCCCGCGTACCACAAAAAAAAAAAAAAAAAGACTGAGAAAGGGAGCGGAGCATCCTTCCTGGGTACACGGCGCTGAGCACCTGCATCATCACAGTGATCAAGAGGGAGGTCATCTCAACCCCACTGCGGAGGTGAGAAAACTGAGACAGTCGATGAGGTGACGGGACCAATCTGAGGTCACGGTCTAGTAAGTGGCAGGGTCCCCCAGGCTTGTCTGATACCCCAGCCTATGTTGTTTCCTCTTCATGACCCTGCATCCTTCCGAGCTCCCCACATCATTGGTGAGCATAGCGGGACTGGAAGCAAGAGGGGTGGGAGGCTGGGGGAGGAGTCTCAGCAGGCCCCTCCCACTGCTCCCAGGCTCCATCCAGAGAGTGGGCATCAGTGCCTGAAAAGATCAACACAGGGAGACGGTGGAGACAGTAAGTGTAGACAACTCCTCCAGGAATTCTGGCAATGGACGGAGAGACGGAGGTTTTGTACGATACAGGCAAACAGCCTGGACCAGAGAGAAGCTTCTCCTGGAGATGGAGAGGCTGCAGGCACAGAAGATGCAGGGATCGTTCACAGCTTGAGTTTCTGGGGGAGGGGGAGGCAGGAGGGCACCAGATCTAAGCCAGGGATCTGCAAACTTTTCCTGTACAAGGCCAGAGAGTAAATATTTTCAGCTTTGCAGGCCCTACAGCCTGTGTCACAACCACCAAAATGCCATTGTAGCGCAAAGGCAGCACGGACAATGCGTAAACAAATAAGCGTGGCTGTGTTCCAATAAAACTTTATTTATAAAAACAGGTGGTGAGCTGGATTTGGCCCTGGGCCATAGTTTACCAATCCCCATCTAGAGCACAGTGTGCAACTGGCCCTGTAGGAGGTTGCGGGGGGCAGCAGGGGGGATACCCTTGGAGAGGAGAATGGAGACCTTGCCATCTGCACAGTGCCGTCCCCAGTGCAGGCACATAGTAGGAGTACACTGATGCTGACCTGAACTATTGGACTGTGAGGTAGGAGGGGAAAAGAAGGCATTGGGCAAATTTATAGAGAAACGTTGAGATAGGGAACGCAAGTCTGACGGTCTTCACTCTCTGCAGGGGGAAAAGAATAAATCGGGGGTGTAGAGTTGGTGTCCACAAGAAAGTGGGAAAGGCTTGCACAGCAGGCAGACATCAAATCCCAGTGGCTCCAACAGCTGTGCCCATCAGGGTTCATTAAACACCACCCCCCAGAGGAGGGAGGTCTCCAGCGGGGACTGGAGTGCAGAGATGGGAGGCAGCTTTGAAATCTGCTGATACACACAGCCAGAGGGGATTCAGTACAAACTGGTGCAACAGGTGAGAACTCTGGGCCAAAACCTCGCAGGCAGAAGCCAGCTGTTCACCAGTCCAGCACTTTCAAATCACTGGACAGGCAGACGCGATGATTAACTCCACTCACTATTCTCCCTGAGAGCACTGCACTGGGCTGCCTGCCCTGTAGCTCCAGCAAGTTTTTCAGGATGACAGTGGAAAAGCTCTGATTTCCCAGCTGCTCGCTACCTGTGGCCTGGTGAGACTCTGTTCCCTCCGAGGTCCACAGTGGATGGCTCTGGTTTCTCAGAAAATCCACCTGCACGAGCCCCTAATACGCTGAATAGAGGAGGAGACAGAACAGTGGGGGAAAGACGTGAGCCATGGGGACCCGTGGAGAGAAGTGGGCCGAGGAAACTGAAGGACATGGTAACACAGGGACTGGGTGCCTCGGTGACAGGCAACATCTTCCCCTACTTCCTGGGCATCTTTATCTGTGGACATCCTTTCTCCTCGGAATGGTTTTCCATGGCCTCAGTGATTGAAGGATGCATCTGTGAGATGGCTGCGGGGCTTGCAGCTTCCCTGCACTTTGGAACTCCCCCTGTTCCCACCAGTTTCCCATTGGTTTCCCAGCTAAGGCCACCATGGGTGGTCACACAGGCTACACCACTCCTCGGGGCACCAACCAAGAGCCACAACAGACACGACCTTTGTAAGCCACGATTATTATGCCAGTTTGATGCAAAAGGAGCCACTGAGGGGTCACACGAAGGCTAAACAGTTCGATTCCCGAGCCCGCACTTTCCACCTGCCACCAGGGTGAGGCACTCAGCTGCTGCCAGGACCCAGGCCTGCAAGGAGAGCAGCTCGAGCCAGCTGGGCATAAGTGCCCAGGCATGTGCATCTGAGTGGAGGAGATCACGACAAGTGGAAAGGGCGGCTGTCCACGGGGAGCAGTCACTAGTGGTCTACCACACTGCTGCCACGTGCAGGAAGCTGAGAATACGGGCTCAACCTTGCTAGACCTTCCAGTTTTTCAAGAGAAGTCAGCATCCAGAGTTGTAAGTGAAATCCCCTGATTTTTGGAGACTGACTCAGAGTTTTTTAATATGCTATGAGGCCAAACAAAACACATTGGCTGGCCAAATCCAGCACATGAGTCACCAATCTGCCTCTACTGTACCATATGTGCTATTTCTACTTTATCTTGTTAAATTCACATAGCAGCCCTTATAAGGTAAAGAGTGTTTATCCCCATTTAACAGAAAAGGACTCCAAAGCTCAGAGGAAGGGAAGGGACTTGTCCATAGTCACATAACTGATACATACCTAACCTGGAGGCTGTGCTTTCTGCCAGGCCCTGAGGTACCCTATCAATGCCAGGTTGCTCCCGCAGATGGTAAAAGCCTGGCGCTGGTGGTTTCCTGTACCCATGGTGTCTGTCACTCAGTGCAGCATGTGGGGTGAGGGCTGAAGCTCCGATGCAGCACCCAGAGGTGCTACTCCCCAGCTGGGTTCCTTCAGCATCAGATTTCACTCCTACTCGGGCTCAGCTGGTATTGTCAGCCATTTCCCCAGGGCCCTCCCTGAGTGATGGGGGAGACAGTAACCCCGGAGAGCCCTCAGCCTGGGTCACCGAGAAAACAGTGGGTAGACCAGGTGGCCAAGTGCCCCAGTTAAAACAGGAACAATAGGAGCCCAATTCTCCATCCAGAACCTGCTTCTGGTTCTGAGGATGGTTCTCCTTGAGTGAGCCTGGATGTTGAGACCATCTGGTCCAACTTTGTTTTATGAATTTTATTATAAATTTACAGGAGGATGTGAGCTGAATGCTGGTTCATTTAGGAGCATTTATAACTTGCTGAACACCAGGAGTGCTGGTCAAACCTGGAAGAAGTTCTCTGCTGGCCAGCCACAGAGTTCTGTCCTTGACTCTGACCTATACAACATTTTTATTAATGACTTAGTTGAATATATAATAGGCCTCTTCACCAAATTTGTCATTGATTTCAGAAAAAGAAAAGCAAAAAGATAGGCAGTGGGGCTTCCCTGGTGGCGCAGTGGTTGAGAGTCCACCTGCCGATGCAGGGGACACAGGTCGGGAAGATCCCACATGCCGCGGAGCGGCTGGGCCCGTGAGCCATGGCCACTGAGCCTGCGCGTCCGGAGCCTGTGCTCCGCAACGGGAGAGGCCACAACAGTGAGAGGCCCGCGTACCGCAAAAAAAAAAGATAGGCAGATTGCAAAAACATCAACAGGATCCAGATGGCTCTAGACAGGCTGGACTGATGGGCTGAATCTAATAAGATAAAATAAAACAGGGATAAATGTTAGGTCCTGAACTTGGCTTCAAAACAATAACTGCTCAGGGACAGGATGGAGGTGGACAGGACAGAAATGGGACTGAACAGTGGCAGGTTTTAATAAAACTTGGAGCTTTAGTCAACACAGTCAACATGGCTGTGACACTAAGAGAATAATCCAGAATGTTTATCACAGCATTGTTTATAAGAGCACAACAGTGGAAACAATCGTGGTCCAGTAGATACGGTTCCTCTGTTAGAAGTGACAACAATATACCTATTAACAATAATAATGGCATGAGAATATACTAAATGTCATGGGAAAATATTAAATGAAAAATAGTAGATTACAAAGCAACACGTGCAGTTGGAGCCAATTGTTTTTCAAAGGATTAAAAAAAAAAGCTGTGGAAAGATGCACACCAAGTTCACTGAAGTGTGAACTGGCAGCTTCTGGATGGTGTTAGGGTGACTTGTGTATAGGGGGAGGTCTCAGTAAGTGTGTCAAGTTTTTGGAGGTTTCAGAAGACTAATGCAATCTTCAGATATGTGGAATCTAGTGTCTAAAAAGTTGGAGAAAGAAGTCCCAGGCACGATCAAGCCTGGGTTCTTGAGGCTAGTTCTTGGTGCCTCCCTTTAACACAGGGCAACTTAGTGATAAAAGGTAAGAGTAACACTCTGAGTGCTTGCGGTGTGCCTGGAAGTGTGCTAAGTTCTTTTCATTGGTCGTCTCATTTAGTAGTTCCAATATCTTATAGCTCCCTATCAGACAGATACCATTGTTTTCTCCACCTGTTTACAGACAAGGTTCAGAGAGGCCAGGCAACTTGCCCAAGGGTTAGTGAACAGCAGCGGCAGGATTAACTGGATACATTAGACCAGGAAAAGGAGCCTGCAAACAGACAGACAAATTCCCTGCAAACATTGCAAGTACTGCTGAGCATGAGGCATCACCCACAGACCCACCCCGGGAATCCTCAATGTCAGGACCTGCTGCCAGCGGTTCTAATTGACTAAGAGTCCCTAGTCTGCTTGGGAGAATTTGGGAAGGGGCCACTGGGACTGAACGTTGGAACGATTGGGACTGAATTTCAGAATCCCAGACACCAGAATGAAGTCCCTCTGTCATAAAAGTTGAAGAAAGTTTGACTCTCAGATTTGGAGAAATCAAAGAACGTGAGATTGGGTCGCGGGGGGAAACTGGGAAAGTTAGCACAGGGTGACGTCAAAAAATTAGTCATCCTCCCACCTCATCCAGCCCACCACCAGGGAACTCGATTTCAGCTCCTTCTCATCAAGAACCGAACAGCCTAAACAGCTCCTTGGGTGCCAGCTCGTGTTAGGCCAGCCAAAGAGTCTGTCATACTTTGGGAAAAATCTCCTTTGGGGAAGAAAGCCCATGGCCGGGGGCCCAGAGAACAATTCCGCACAGCGAGGCCATCCGCAGTCCTGGACAAGACAGCTAAGGCAGCTCTGAAAACACCTTTCCCCCGGGTGTGACCAGAGCAAGCACACTGGGATTGGAGCTTTTAAATACCCTCTCCCATCTTGAAAACACATGGGTTAGCCTGGAGGAGGAAGGGACCTCTGTAGTGTGAATCCAGAGGGCAGAGTCAGCTCTAATGTGGAAGGAACAAGAGAGGCGCCTTGCTGCTCCCAGCCAGTGATGGGGCAGTTAACCCAGCAAATGTTAGGTGGTCACTGGTTCTGAGAGCCATATAGAAGGGGTTGTGCCCTCAACTTTGAAGGCCACGAGGTTCAGGATTTGGGGGTTTACTCAACATTATTTCCCCAGATCCTTAGCACATAGCCAGATTATAATAGATGCTCAAAAAAACATTATCTATTGAATTAATCAATTAGTGAGATGAAGTGTTAGACCAGATTACCAAAAAGGGTCCTTCCGGAAGTATGTGGAATTTATAATCAATGTCTATAAAGTCCTGATTATTTTCATCACGACTCATTTCTTCCAATGTCCATGCCCTCATTTAACCCAGCTGCAGTCCCAGATCACTCTGCACTCCTTTCAGGTTATAACACCCCACCCTAGTTGCTTCACCTTGAGACCCCCCCCCCCACATAGCACACCATGATGTCACCATGCCACTTAACCAAGGCCCAGAAGTTGTGCATTTGGTCATTTACAATATTTTACATTTACAATGTATTGTGAATATGTTGTGAAACATAGCTACAAACATGGGTATTCAAACATTTGTTTTCCTTCTTGGTTATTTCCCTGGACTCTACTTTGCAAAAGAAAATTGTTGGATGTCTTTGCCCAATTGGTGACTAGCTCCTCTGGCAGATTTGGGACCGTACACTCGAGTTCTTCCAGCTGCTACGCGTTGTAGTGATTCCTAGTTCCATAGCTAGCAGACGACAGACCAAGAGCATTCTAACTCAGAGCTAAGTGGTCCTAGAACGTCCCAGAGTCAACTGAGAATGCGAGATCCACAGGGTTATTCTTCAACTCATTTATATCATCTCTGAGTCACAAGAGCCAGGATAAATGACCTCCCACTTCACACACACTTTCCTGAAGCTCTCTCAATACAACACCACAGTCTGGGTGATGGGTCCCAGGAGGCTGTCTCCCAGCACAGAATGGTTCTCCTGAAATACATTGTTTATTTCCTGTCTTCTTATAGCTTGTCAGTGGTGGGGGATGTGGGAAGCCTGCAAAATAAGACACACTGGTGTTTGGGCTTCAGTGAGAGCGCTCATTTCAGATAGTAAGGTTTATGGGCCTCAGACACATCGTCAGGAAAAGTGAGCAAAAACTGTCATGGCTGGGATTCCCAACCCGGTGCAAATGGTCACATTCGACCCTGCCCAGCAGAGTAACCTGGCCAAAACTCTAAATGGTTTCCTGGCCCTTATGAGCCCTCTGGCAAGACGGACTGATTTCTAGGACCACCAGCAGAGTACAAATGCATGCCCCTCCTCCCCACCATCCCAAATTCAGCTCTGAGCTGGACCATCTTTTCTTGCTTGTTTAATGGCTGCGTAATATGACCCACAAGGCGCCAGGATGCGCTGTGTGTGCGTCTGCCTGTTGATGGGTTGCGTGCACTGCCCAGCAGATGGGATGGTTACATACAGGGACTGAGTCCCCTCCGTTGCCGAAGCAGTGAGCTGGGGGAGTGCTGCCTGTCCCCTGAGTTCCCCATTATGATATCTGGCATTTGCTTCATTACAATTTGTCGTGCAAAAAGGTTTTTTTCTTTCAGTATATTCTGGGCTAATTTTAGAAATTTGTTTTCACCTTCCCGACATTGACTCCTGGGGCAGCTTGCAAGGTGCCGGGAACAAAAAATCAATGGTGACAGTAGCAGAGTGGGCTCCAGTTCTTCATTAACCTGGAGCTCCGAGCAGCCCCAGCCCTGTCTCCTCCCTCAGGGCTAACCCTGGGCAAAAATGGGCAGCTGGGAAGTTTTCCTCTGGTGACCTTCACCTTTCTGTTCTGAACCCTCTCTGTCTGCCTGCTCTTCCTTTATCCTTTACCAAAACCTATGACCCACCAAGCACGGGGAATGGGGTGGGGAGAAGAAGTAAGATCACTGAGTGCCTACACATATGCCGGACACTGGGCTAGGCAGTTTACACGCATGATCCCATTTAGGTCTACCAATAGTTCTCAGAAGTTGGTATCGCCCCCAGAAGAGGAAACTGAGGCACAAAGAGATCAAGAAACAAGAACAGAGCTTCCCTGGTGGCACAGTGGTTGAGAGTCCGCCTGCCGATGCAGGGGACACAGGTTCGTGCCCTGGTCCGGGAAGATCCCACATGCCGCGGAGCGGCTGGGCCCGTGAGCCGTGGCCGCTGAGCCTGCACGTCCGGAGCCTGTGCTCCGCAGCGGGAGAGGCCACAACAGTGAGAGGCCCGCATACCACAAAAAAAAAAAGAAACAAGAACAGCTAGTAAGGTGGAGCTGAAATGAGAGCCTCTTGGACTCCAAAGCCTGTGTTCTCGCCATCGCTCACTGTTACACTGGTAACCACCGTGGTGCAGAAATCCAAGAGCAGGTGTGTGGGGGAGCAGCGTCCCCCAGTGACACAGGTAGTACGCTTTGCCCAGCACCCAGCTGCCCCACTCAGCCGAAGACTCTGCTGAGCTGTACACGCAGGGACTGGCCCTAATGCAGTCTCTAGGGACCTCAGGCTATGCTCCTGAATCTCAGCTCCACCCACTGGAGGCACAGCGTGGACCAAGGGCGTTCTAACTGAGAACTCACAGACCCCTGGAGAGGGATCGCGGCCCCCTGGCCAAGGGTCACCTCCAAGATGTGCAGAGCAAGAGGACCAAGGGCGTTCTAATTGAGAACTCACAGACCACCCAGAGCGGAATCGCGGCCCCCTGGCCAAGGGTCACCTCCAAGATGTGCAGAGCAAGAAGTTGAGGCTAGGATCTTTGAAACGAGTCAAAGACAGCAAAGAGACAGAGCAGCAGTGACTTCCAGAGTGGAAAGGGGGGTAATGCTAGAGAAAGTCTAGATCAGCCTTCTTCAGTAGAAATAGAATGCGAGCCATATATCTATTGTTAAATTTTCTAGTAGCCACATTTTAAAAAGTAAAAAGAAACAGGTGAAATTAATATTAATAATATATTTATTTAACCGAACGTATCCCAAGTACAATTTCAACATGTAATCAAACAGAAAAACTTATTCATAAGATTTTACATTCTTTTTTTGTACTAAGTCTTTGCAGTCCCATGTGTATTTTACACTTATGGTCCATCTCAGCTTGGACTGGCCGACTTCAGGAACTCAATAGCCACATGTGGCCAGTGGCTCCTGTGTTGCACAGTGCAGGGCTAGACCCACCGTTTTTGTTTGTTTGTTTGTTTGTTTTTGCGGTACGCGGGCCTCTCACTGTTGCGGCCTCTCCGGTTGCAGAGCACAGGCTCTGGACGCGCAGGCTCAGCAGCCATGGCTCACGGGCCCAGCCGCTCCGCGGCATGTGGGATCTTCCCAGACAGGGGCACGAACCCGTGTCCCCTGCATCAGCAGGTGGACTCTCAACCACTGTGCCACCAGGGAAGCCCGACCCACCGTTTTTAAACAATGTTCAGTGGACCGCAGCATTCCTCAGAAGTGCTCCAGGCATTCCCTAAATGTTTGCTTTTAATTTCATTTTTTATGGATTTTAAACCTTTAAATTAGTGATATAAAAAAATTCACACTTAAAGATGTCCCATCCCAAATTTTAACACATTGAGGACGATCAATAGGAAAACTTGTGTTTGTATTTGAGAGAAAATATTAATTCATCTCCTTATACAATAAGTTTGTACTAATAAAACATCTTTTAATCTGTTTTAAATATTACTAATATATATTAGCTTTCAATTAAGTAATAACAAGAACAACCAGCATTTACCACACATTTACTGTGTTCCAAGTGCTTTATGGGCATCAGCTCATCAAATTCTCCCAACAAACCTTTGAGGTGAGCAATTTTATTCTCTTCATTTGCAGAGGAAGGTACTGAGTCTAGGGAGTTCAACAACTGGCCCAAGGTGGCAAAGAGCAACATCAGGATTTGAACTTAACCCCAGCTGTCTAACTTCTAAATTAAAACTTTGTAAGCACCAGACTACAGTTAAAAGCGGAAAAACCCACCACTCAGTATAAAATTCTGAACTTCGTCAAACTTCTGTCTACCTCATATTGCTTCCTCCCTATACCCAGGCTCACGGCCTAAGTCACCCTCCCTCTCATCGGACCCTTAGACACAAGCAAGCACACCACACAGCATCCTGTCTAAGCCAACAAACATTTACTGACACTACTATGTATCAGTATTAGCTGTGGTCCCTTCATAGCCAAGATAAAGCTCTCTAAATCCTGCTTAGCCCTCAACCACTGAGGAGAGGTTGATTTTATCCTGTAAATGATATGAAGCCAGGGAAGGATTTCAGCAAAGGGGGTGACAAAAAAAGACCAGATTTGCATTTTAGAAAACTCATTCTGGTAGCTGCAGCAAGAGTAGGTTGGAGGGTCTTGGGGCTAGAGAAAGGCAATCAAATAGGAAGCTGTCAGATTGGTGACGGTAGATATGAGACAGGGCCACAAATGATAGAAGTGCTGGGTCTTGGTGATGAAATAAATCACTGAGTGGGGGCAACAGAGAGAACGGCGAGGATGATCTGGCTTCTGGTTAAAGTGGTTGAGTTAATAGTGGGACAATTCACTGAAATAGAAAATACAGAAGAGAAGTTGGGGTTGAGGGGAATGAGTAGACATGATGAGTTTAGCTTTTGATATCGGGGTTGACATTGTAATTGACTGCCCAACATCTACTCAGCCCCTCTGCCACCTGTCACACAAATGAAGTCTGAGGAATTTACTCCAGATCCAGGGTGGACCCAATCATATAACCCAACCATAATAAGCCCATCCCATAATAATCCCCCTTGCCAATGACTGGTGTGGAGCATAGGGCTAAGCTAATGAGCACATAGCATTCCCCTTGTGATTTTATTGGCGTAGAGACCATCAGTTGACTCACTCCAGACCATAGGGAAGAATCTTTCTTCCACCGTTTTGGGAAAGGAGATCTCTCCTGATGAGAACAAGGAAACACGTAGTCCTGATTGCTACCGACAGCACTCCTCCAACTCAGGAGGCTTGGGCTAAGCCAATTCTGGGAGGAGAGTATAATGGAGAGATAGAAAAACTTGGGCCTTGGATGAACTCATTGAACCACTGGATCAAGCCACCCAAAAGCTCCACCTATCCTCCTAGATGAGCCAATACATTTCCTTATTGCTTAATCCACTTCGAGTTGGGTTTTCTGCTATGTACCATTGCAAACCTCCTACCTGATATGTATATGTTGAACTGAGGTGACCCAGAACTTGGAGCCCCCTGGAGGTGTGCAACACAGCATCCCTAGGGTGACCTTTGGAACACTAAAGAAGTGGTACCCAACAGGAAGATGCCTCATCAATCTGAAGCTCAAGAAAGAGGTCAAGCTGGAGATGCAGATCTGATGCCATCAGATGGGATAAAAACTGAGAAAGTAGATGAGATTGACCAAGGAAAGCACATAGAGCGTGGAGAGGAGAGAAGAGCGAGGTCAAGGACAGAACCCTGGGAATCAGTAACATTGTGAGGGCTCACTTGCCAGGGCTCTAAAGAAAACAAAGGAATGAAAACAAAGGAAACAAAGATAAGCGAAGATGTTCTGGATGTGGGGAGGAGACCGAAAGAATATGGCCAAGCTGGGGAGAGAAAAAAAAATAAAGGCAGAAAGGAAAAAGGAGGGATGGGGCAACTGCTGAATGCTGAAGAACACTGCTGGAAAGAGACATGGAGAGGAGTGAAGGAGGAATATTAATTAAGGTGTAGGCCAAGCTGCTTTAACTATGAGACTCATAGTGGAAGTTCATTTCTCTCCCACATGACAGTCCAGAGGGAGAGACGGTCCAGAGCAGTAGGCTGTTTTTTCCCCACAAGGTCTTGAGGGGCCCAAGTTCCTTCTGTCTGGTTGCTCAACCATCCCATAGGATCTTGCCTTTGTCCACATAACCACAGCTGGCTCATCACTGGCAGTTGCAATTTCCAGCCCACAGAAAAAGAGAAACAGACAACGTTCAGGGCAAACAGGTTCACACCTAGCTGCAAGGAAGGCCGGGAGAGAATGGACATCTGGGTACACTTAGCAAGTTCCAGCACGAGGGTCTAGGAAGATGCGGTAGGTATCATATAAGCAACTACCGCTCTCTTCCTCAGTTTTATCATCTAGGCTTATCGACATCAATACCTTAACCGAGTCAAATGGATAATATTATGAATAAGATCTGAGGATCTAATGTAGAGCGTGGGGACTATGGTTGATAAACTGAAATTTGCTAAGACAGTAGATCTTAGGCATTCTCGCGAAACTAAAAAGGTAAATATGTGAGGTGACGGATGTGTTAATTAACTGAATTGTGGGAATCCCTTCACAATGTGTATTATATCAAATCAGCACATTGTATACTTTAAATATATTACAGTTTTGTCAATTATACCTCAATAAAGCTAAAAAAACTTGGAAGGAATAAGAAAAAAAATTTTTTAATTTAATATAGAGAAAAAATCATCTCAGACAACCCTGAAGAATTTCAGGCTCTCCAAACACAGCACTTCAGCTGCCACCCCTTTGCCCACTCAGGAGACAGCCTTGCAGCCCAGTTAATGTTGCATGACCTGCTGGCTGTGTCCAACCCCTCCCTCCCTGCTTCCTGGCCTGTCAGCTTAGCTCTGGGAACGCTCACCAGAACCAGTCAGAAAGGGGAAACCGTCACATTCAGGTGCTTTGCATTATGTAGGTCACGATTCCCTTTTTTATTTTTACTCACCTTCTAACCATTGACTCTCCTCAAAATTCCTTCCCCTGGCCGGGGCTCTGCTTAAAACTATCCCTTTATTTCTCTTCTTGCCTTCACCAATCCAACCACCAACTTGTTCCCAAACCCCCTGCCATCTGGCATCTGCCCCATCACTCAGCTGAAACTGTCATAGAGCTCGTTAAGTTTAATGGTCTTTTCTAGGCCCTCTTCCTCCTCCACCTGGCTGGGTCTCATTAGACACAACTGACCACCCCTTCCTTGGAACTCTGCCTCTCTGGGCCGCTGTAATATGCCACTCCACACACCTGCCGCTCCACACACCTGCCCTCCACCTGCTCCCTCCTTCTCCATCTCCCAGTCCTGCTCTGTGTCTTTCTTTCTGTGACTCCTCAAAACACAGACAAACGCTAATGCAACTTCTCTACAGGGCAGTCGTCCTGCTAGC
Source organism: Tursiops truncatus (assembly GCF_011762595.2). Taxonomy (NCBI): domain Eukaryota; kingdom Metazoa; phylum Chordata; class Mammalia; order Artiodactyla; family Delphinidae; genus Tursiops; species Tursiops truncatus. Next base: position 156,303,088 of record NC_047034.1, on the reverse strand, counting down.
CTGGTATAGTGGAAAAGATATAACCTGGGCTCAAATCTCAGATATGCCACTTATTTGCTGTGTGACCTGGGCAAGTTACTTAGCCTCTCTGAGTCTGTTTCCTCCCTGGAAAAACAAGGATACAAACACCCTGCTTTCAAACTTTGTATTACCAGTCTAGGCGACTGCTTAATAACAACCCCTAAAACCTCAGTGACTTAACGAACCTAATGTTACAGTCCAGTGAAGGTGAGCAGGGGCCAGGGTTCTACTACACACGATTATACAGTGACGGAATTATTCAGGAATTCAGTCCGGTGGCTCAACCGTGGCCTGGAGCTCAGCTTTCTTCACTGGATTTTCTGTTTCAGCAAACCACAAGGGAAAAGAGTGAGCAAGTGTGTGTAGAAGACCGTATGTGATATTTTTAGGGGACAGACATGAATGTGGCGTATATTACTCCTACCCACACTCCATGGTCTAGAACTCAGTCCTGTGACTTGACCTGGTAGCAAGGGATGCTGGGACATGTAGTTCCAGGAGAAAGAGGAAAGGGGATTTGATGAACACAGGGTATCCTCCCTATCACAGGGTCGCTGTGAAGATGGAAATGATAGAAGTAAATCCTGTGACCTTTCTGGAACATAATAGGTGCTATATAAACAGAAGTCAGTAGTAGTTTTTGTTTGTTTGTTTGTTTTACTGTTTGCCAACTTTCCCAAATGTTTAAGTATGGACAGACAAAGGCTGAGATAAAGAAGGATACCGGGGGAGAAAACGGAGAAAGGAGGAAAGCAACTATTGTGGACCGAAATGGAAGTGCTGGCCAGGTTCGAGGGGTAGGAGCAGACAGAGCTTGGCCGGGGGCTCGCAGGGAGCGGGGAGCCCAGTGGTACTAAGCACAGCATCTGACTTCCTGGCCAACACTGGCTCCCACCTGAGCCAGAAGGGACTTAGAAAGCTCTGAGTTTCCTTGGAAACCATTTCTCTGGCCCTCTCTGCACGTTATCAGCCAAGTTGGTTGTAATCAAACCCCCATGGGGCAGAGAGTGAGCTCTCAAACTGCCATCCCGGGGTTCCATCCAAATTGCTTGCATTTCATAGTTAAATTGGTAATTTCCCCACAAGTGTTCCTCCTCCCCATCCCGAGATTTGTTGGGAAAGGGAAGGTCGGGACATGCACCCAGACACAACCAGGCTCCTTGGGAGCACCTCCAAGCGGTCCTGAGTCCTCTGGCACACCTCGGCCTCAGGAGCAACCACGCCTGACCAGGACCCTGTCCTTGGGCCCCCCTGGCTCATGGAAGGAAGAGCTTGGACAAGAGCATTGGAGAAAGGCCTACAGGGGCCACAGTGGGTGACTCCAGAATGGGGGGCACCACTGTCCAAAATGAATGGGGGGACTGACTGTTGGACATTTGGCAGGTATACACTTTCCAAGGGAAAGAAATGGGAGCAGGACCAGAGCACTCGATAATCTTAAAGTCCCCAAGGCCACGGGACTAGGGGACAGCTGGGGACGTCCCAGGGTGGTAGGCAGAGAGATTCCAGGAGGCTCTGAGGCCACTCACCTCCACTTGCTTGGTCACAAGCCAGCCCAGGCCCTAGGGGGACCACAGGAAGGGAGACTGGACCCTGTCCCCTGTCCTTTCAGAGTGGAAAGAGGGCCCATCTCAGACAAGGACAGACACTCACAGACACACACTCAGATAGCCATACACACATGTATGTACACAGGCGTATCCGAGAGATCTGTATGTGTGTACAGACACATACCTGTGTACCTAAATGTCATGCATCCTGACGTCCCTCACCAGCCACACTAGGCATGTTCATGTTCATGGTGGGCATAGGGCCAGACTGCAGCCAGCACACGGTGACAATCGTGCATGACAGCCTCTGTGAACACACATGCACGTCGACACGGTCCGGCCAGCTGTGATGGCGTGATCACTGACCAACATGTGTACTCAGACACACATATATGAGGCTGAGGAAGAGGGAGAGCCAGGCCAGGAAATGGACCCCGCTTTGCAGGTGGCTAAGCAGGCGGCGGCTTGGATTCCAAATTATAGATAGAGCCAAGGAGACGTGGCCAAAGTGAGTCTAATCCGGCTGCACCTGAGAGTCTAATCTGGACAGAAGTGTGAAGGCGGGGTGGGGAGCTCCATGGTGGGGCAGGGTGGGTCCTTCCTGGGTGAAGTAAGTTCCCAGACTGCACTGGGGATCAGGGACCAAGAACAGCCCCTGGGGGAGGCCTTCCTCCCAAAGTGAAGCTGGATGCCAGAGCCTTAGCCCAGTGGAGAACAGGTAAAACCAGGAACTAGCCATGGCCCTGGGCACCTACAGTCAGGGGACTGCAACAGGGTTTGTGGGCCCTGGATGTCCAGGGTCCCCCAGCTTTCATCCTCTATTCAGGGAAGTATGATTGTACCAGCCCCACACACACTACCATGCTGGGCTCCCCACTCAGAGCCAGGCTGGGTCAGGGTGAGTGCAGGGACTTGGCAGGCAGGGCCTATGGACTCCATCAGTAGCTACAGCTAGGGAGACTGGGGGAAGACAGACCCAGCCTCTGAGCCAGCCTCTGGACTCTGTTATTCCCTCTGCTGCCAGGAAGACAACTGGTAGACCTGCCCTCGCCCTCCAGATCCCAAGCTAGGGCCCCACCGCTACCACAGCTAGAAGGGTCTTGGTCACACACACTCCCTGGCCTCCCCTCCCACTGCAAGGCAGTGGAGAGCTGAGCTGCACAACTGAAAGGGGTGGGCAGCAGGTGCTGGATTCTGATGCCCGGAACAGCTGTCTCCACCGTTTCTCCTCCAGCCCTAGCACGGAGAAGAATCCCACAGAGCTTCACAGCCTGCCTGCTCCTTTCTAAACAGACAGGTGTGAAGGAAGAAATGAGAACTCCAGCAGGGCAGGTGCAACCAGCTGTCTGTAGCTACAGCTCTCCACATCTTCTGCAGAGTCTGCTATGGGGACAAGAGATGGGTGGGGTGAAATTTCAGAACACTTGGTATTTCCCAACCACTCAGTGTCTTTCTCTGTGTCTCCCTCTCTCTCTCCTTTGTATATGCTGCTCTCTTTGCCTGGAATACCCTTTCACTGCCTTATCTCTGGGAAAACTCTTATTTAATCTTCAAAACTCTATTCAGGTGTTCCCTCTTCTATGAATCTCTCCCTAGCACTCCCCCTGTTTGATGAATTTCTCATTCCTTCCTCCAAATCATAGCATGTGTTATGATTTTCTATTCACGTCAGGTGTCTGTCTTCCCCACTTGACTGTGAGCTAGCTCCTTGAGGGCAGGAGCTGTGTGACACGTGTTTCTGCACCCCAGGGTCTGACAGAACATGTCCAGGAGAAGCAGTGTAACACAGAAGTTAAGACAGTGGGCTCTAGAATAAACCAGACCTGAATTTAAATCCCAACTCTGCCTTGTCTAGCTATGGGACTTGGACAAGTTGTTTCAACACTTTAAGCCTCAGTTGGCCCAAATATGAAATGGAAAGAATAATAATCAGCACTATGTCATCATCTGTCATGAGTAATAAATGATATAATAAAAATTTAGAGATTAGCCTGGAACCTGGCACATTAATTATCTTTGTTATTATCCCATGAGCATCTATGCTGTTGATTCTTTGTTGAAAAGTCACAATGACTCCTGTACAGGCCTTTTGCCTAGAAATCTCACAAGCAAGTGCATACAGTTAAGAGGAGTGAGTTCCATGAGAGAGCGGGGTGCTCTGGGAGCCCGGAGAAGGAACCACTCACTTCAGTGGCCATGTGCTCTGGTAGTTATGTTCATGAGCTTTGGTATCAGAACGTGCCAAGTTCAAGTCCTGACTCAGACAGAAACCAGCTATGTGAACTTAAGGAAGTTCTGTAAAAACTCAGAAACACTCTCCCTAAGGGCTCCTCTCCGAGGACGGCTGCTTGAATCGAAGGATCGTGGCAAAGTCATCTGCAGCCACAGCAGGACCCTGTGAGCGGGCTGTCCTGGGAATGGAGCCAGGGCAGCTCACCTATGTCTCTATCAGAAGCTGTGTCCTTGCACATTTACTCATCAGCTCTGCTTGGCTTAGCGCTTAGCACCATCAGAGGCTGGAACTGGCTTCTATCTCAAGGCCCCATGGCCTCAAAACCATGTCAGAGACAAATTGACTCCCCTACCCTTTGGCGGAAGACAAACCACTGCAGTTCCAGGTCAATGAGTCCCTACCATGGCTGTGACCCTGCTGTGACCACTGCTGTGACCCTGCCTCCCTCTTCCTAAAGAGACGGAGGTGCCGAGGGAGGGCTCAACGTCCGTCCTCTCAACAACTCCCCACATCCTCACTCCCAACTCAGAGGGAGAGAGGGCTCCTCCTCCCATCCAAGGGCAACTCTGCAGTCGGATGGAAACTCACACTTCCTCAGACGTCTGCACCCAAAACATCTCCCCTGCCCTCTTGCAACAAACGGCTCAAGATCCCCGGCCCCACGCTAAAGGCAGCCTTCCCAGAGCGGCCCTCACTTGTATCAAGCAGATCTGGCTTCAAGTTCAGGCCCCATCACTTACCAGCTGCATGACCTTGAGCCAGTCTTTTCATATTTGCATCTCAGTTTCCACATCTGGAAAATGGAAATTGTAGTCTCCACCTCTGAGAGAGGATTGTGAAATGAGGTGGTGACGCCTGGAAAGGGCTTAGCACAGTGGCTCCCTTTCACCACTCAAGCCCATTTTGTCATTATTATAAATGTGAGCCACTGTCTCATCAGGCTAATGGCCTCTTTTCTTCCTTTCACTAGCAGACTTCGTATATTTCCTGAGCACTCAACCCCCTTAGCCTATTTCAAACGGTACCCTGTCCTCACACCTCCTGCCCAGGTCACCAATGATCCCTGGTGACCTAATTCAATGGCTTCTTGCCAGCTTCCAATTGAGGCATTTGTTGCTGACGCCCACCTGTTTCCTTCCTCAAATTCTCTCCTCCTTTGGCTTCACAGCTACTCTCCTAGTTCTCCTCCAACTTTTATGAACATCCTTCCCTACCTCCTTTCTGACTTTCCTAGATCAGTGGCTACACATTAGAAACGTCTGGGGAGCCTAAAATACCAATGGCCAGCCCCACCCTCCAGCAAGTCTCATTCAGTTGGTCTTAGGGAGGCTCAAGCATTCTGAGTGCAGCTGGTTTTGAGAACTGCAACCCCGCATGAAGACTATGCTGTTGGCCTTTCTACTTGTTACGATTATTTCGCGTTTACAGAAGAGACAAACTAATAGCAGCTTAGATAAGACAGAGGTTTGACAGCTACTGGGAAGTACTGGGGACAGGAGCCAGATTATAAGGTAAAGGAGTAAGTAGGAGGTAAGCCAGGAGCCACAACTAGAACACACCATGCTCTTCAGAAGCGTGACAACAAAGAGAGAGGCGATGGGAGGTAGGGAGGGAGGGGTTTGGGTTTCCTTTAATGATTTTCAATCTACTCCATTAAAGCAAAGTCTTTAGCAATGTGGATGGATGCTTACTTTTTTGGGGGGGTGTTATAGTTTTCTGGGCAGCTTAAAAACAGCTAGAATAAACCTAGATATAGGGTATGTATGTGTATTTGAAATATAAGATCTTTAAAACTAAATATTTAGAGGAGTATATTTCAGAGGGAAGTGTCTAAGTGAAATAGAAAAAAAGCATTTGCTTAACAGATTGAAAATCAGATCACAAATAGATATTTTCTATTATATTAGAAAAATGGTATAGCAGGCAGGCAAGATACTGAAAGTGCAATAGAAGAATTACTCACCCAATGACTCAACATGACCCAATGTGAGCAAAGGGGCCTCAAGAAAAAAAAGACAGAGGTTCGTGTCTCTTGTACGTATGGACTCTAGAAGTCTGGATGAGGTTAGTGGCTGCATCAGGTACTTAGACTCATCCTACCTCATGGCACAAAACAGCTGCTTGAGCTTCACAGCCTTGCTCTAGCCAGCAGGAAGGAGAGAGAAGTGAAAGCAATAAAGGTCTGCAGGGACCACTTCCCCTCCCTGCTCTCTAGCCATAACTTAGCAATGGCCACACTCAGCCTCATGGGAGGTCGGGAAGTATAGTCTTTATTCCACATGGTGTGTCCAGCTAAAACCTGAGGATCTGATTCCTGAGGAGGAAGAAAGAGCAGCCCCGGCCATGCTCTCTTCTCTCTCCACACCCCGTCATGTGGCAACCCCAGCACCTCTACCACTGCACCTGACCATTTCCCCCAGCCACACCAGGGGCCCCTCAGATGCCCTTATTTCCAAACCTGAACTCATCTTACCAAGACCCACGAGGCAGCAGGAGTTTCTGAGATTACACACTCGGTTCTAAGACTCGAGTGACCGTGGGTATGTGCCTCAGCCACTATAAGCCTTTGTTTCCTTATCTGTAAAATAAGATAATATATTTTGTAGGTTATTGGGAAGATCAAATGGTTGGCTTACATAGAAACACCTTTAGAAAGCAACCCACTTGCAGCAACATGGATGCAACTAGAGATTATCGTGCTAAGTGAAGTAAGTCAGAAAGAGAAAGACAAATGCCATATGGTATCACTTATATGCAGAATCTAAAACACAACACAAATGAACATATCTACGAAACAGAAACAGACTCACAGACATAGAGAACAGACTTGTGGTTGCCAAGAGGGAGGAGGATGGGAAAGGGATGGAGTGGAAATTTGGGGTTAGCAGATGCAAACTATTATCTATAGAATGGATAAACAACAAGGTCCTACTGTAGAGCACAGGGAACTATATTCAATATCCTGGGATAAACCATAATGGAAAGGAATATTTTTTAAAAGAATGTATATATATATATGTATATATATACATATATATGATTTTGCTGTGCAGCAGAAATTAACACAACATTGTAAATCAACTATATTTCGATTTTAACTTTTTTTAAAATGCAACCCAGGTGTTTCTTATGTGTAGGTAGAACGCCAGCATCACCTGAACCCATCTTCCTCCAGGAGAGAAATAATTTGACACATATGGAGGGAGTTTTTCCTCTGCATCTCCCCTTTCCTTCCTCTTGCCTTCCCCAAGAACCCAACATTCACTAGGTAACCCCTAGTGTCCTCAACAGGACTCTAAGCCCCTGTTCTCCCAGTCACAGCTTTCTCCATCCACTGAGCCAATGCTCTCCAACAGTCCTGCCTGGCAATGAGCACAGCAGGTGTGGAATCCTTTAATGCTGTATCTTTATTTGAATGATGTATTGCAAATTTATTGGAAGAATTGGAAAGAAAGCATGTAAAACACCTAGAAGAGTACTTAAAACATGGAAAACAGCCAGTAGGTCGTAGCTATTATTATTGCCAGCTGTGTGGCCTTGACTATCCCTGGGCACACCACAGCCTTAGTTTTATCACTAGCACTCAACAAACATGCCAACATAGAGCAGGTCTTATAGTGTAAGTTCAACCTGATTCTCAACTCAATGGTAGGAGAGAGGATCAAATCCAGGATCGGCCAATGAAGAGAGGCAAGTACAGACAGGGTCATGAGCCTAGATATAAGGTCAGGTAAACCCAGGACACGTCTGAGGAATAAGGAGGAGGCTAGCTTGGCAGGAGCAGGAGACATGCAGAGGAGAAATGGATGATACAGACAGAAGGATGACAGTGGCCACTGATGGACCTTGAAGGCCAAACTAAGAAGTTTGGGTTTATGCTGAAGGCAATAGGGAACCACTGGAAGTTTTAGATCAGGAAGTAGAAGAGTGGCACAAAGTGCAGAAAGAGACTAATCTAGGGCAGTCTGTGATGGTAAAGAGGGGGGAATGGATTCAAGAGATATTGCTGTAGAATGCAGAGGACTTGTTGACCAATAGGGTGTGAGAAGGAGGAAGACGGAGGAGCAATTTGACAATGATGATGGTGATATCAGTGACTGACAAGGCAGCCCAGAGATGGAACTGTTTCCAAATGGAAAGTGATGCCCTAAAACTCCATTCCGTCATCCAAACAGTATTTCTTGAGTATCTATGCTACACACTGCATGGGGCTCTGAGTGTATCACGGTGGGCCAAACTGACAGTTCCTGTCCTCCTGGGAGATACAGCCTGGGGACAGGATGACACTGAGGTGCCTATGGGGCATCCAGCTAGAGATGTCCAGGAGGCAATTCAGAGAGGAGTCAGGGCTGGAGAAGGTTTTAAAGTCATTTTCCCAACTGCCCTGGACATACATTTCAGAAAGCATCCAGAGCTGGAGAAATCATCAGGAGTTTTCTTCAAGGCTCAGACCCTGCATTTCTCATGGTACCCAGTCAAAGCCACCGCAGTATCCAGTTTCCCTCTGCAGGGCCCTGCTTCAAGGTGAGCATGGCAGAGGCAGTTCCCTTGGAGATGGATACCTGCCCCAATGGACAGGGGCTCCAGCCTCTTGATTACCTGCTAATGGGGTGTCTCATGATTGTAGTCATCTGATTAGGGATTCATGCTCTCGACAGAACTGAGCAGAGACACAGGCCATAGAATCTGGGCCAGGTAGAGTCATCTTATGTATATTGTGGTATAGGTGAGATCGTTCTTCAGCACTGCCTCACCTTTACCCCCACAGTGCCCTCCTCTCACTGTACATTCTGTTCCCTGAATGTACTTCTCCAGAATCCCCAATGTGCTAGCTGGTCCACATTCTCCACCCTCCTAAGCTCAGACTATCTCCCGCTCTACAACCCCTCTAGCCCCTGCCTTTCAGCCTCCCAGACTACCCATTCTCACTCCTGGTCCCTGTAAGCCAAATCAAGTGAACAAATCCACAGTCAATTAAATCCTGAGCATTTCGTGTGGGGATGTATCACTTGGAAGTAAACTGCATGAATGATACTATGGAATTATATTTTGACGTGTTCTAATTGTGTAGGTACAACTTAACATTCACTGTGTCTTTTCTGTGGATAATGGATACTTATATCTCTTTTATAGAATTCAGAGGCCAATATAACTAGTATAAATGATATAGACGTTTAAGGCTGTATTCCTCTATCAGTGACATAGGATAGTTAGAACTACAATCTCCTAGCATTCATTCCTTGGAAAAGAAAGCAGTCCCTAGGTAACAAGGCACTCCAGTGTAGAAAGATGATCTTTTCTGTTGCCATCTGCTCTATGATGCACATTCCAGGAATACACCATGGGAGGGACTCCCTTTCCTTCAAAACCTACTCCTCCAGTGATTTTGTCAGTCTGGATCAAAAGCCTGAAAAAAAATATGCACTTTCTTTGACTCTGTAATTCTACCTCCAGAAACTTATTTTAAGGCAAATGTATGTGCAAGGAGGTTTGTGGAGCACTGTTTAAAATAGCTACACAGAAAAATGGAAAGAACCTAGGTATAATATATACACAGTGAGATGCAATGCAAGATATTTACCTAATGTCTCTCAGCCCAAATCCACCCTTCCACATTCTGCTCTGCTGCTGGCCCCAAGACTCTGCATACTCCACTTCCCAGACTCCAGGACCAGCTGGCTTCCTGTTAGGTTCCGGCAATGGGAGGAACTCAAGGAAGACTGGAAGGCAGGACGAGAAGAGAAGGGACTGAGTTCCTGTTTCTCCCTTTCCTGCCAGCACCACTCCAGCAGCAGCAGCAGCTGGCTCCAGTCTCCACTTTCTTTCTGCACTCCCAAACCCAGCCTCCTCAGACTCCTCCAAGGTACCAGCCGCAGCTGGTAACACCCCTCCTTCCAAGGTCTGAGCGCCCCAGAACCCTCGCTCAGAGTTCCTAGGTTCTAGTTTCTCCACATCTTTTCTTTTGTTCCTCTAGCCCTCACCTCAGGGTGGTACCTGCTTCCTGCAGTTATTATCTTGATCTCTGTTTTTCCTTCTTGCTCTATCAGCTCCCCAACACCTATGTAGCCAATCGCCTGTATTAAATTCCCTCTGTTTGAAATACCTTATGTGGTATCTGATTTCCTAACTGGATCCTGGCTAATATAGATGCCATTTCACACCCATCAGATGGGGAAAAAATTATAAATGTAACAATACCAAGGGATAGTTAGGATTTAAAGCAACAGGAAATTTTATATATTGCTGATAGCACTGTAAATTAATATAACCATTTTAGAGAGCAGTTTGGCAGGCAGTATCTAGTAAAGTTAAAGATATATTCACCCTTCAACCCTGCAATTCTGATTCTGGGTATGAACTCTAAAGAAATTCTTATGGATTTCCCAAGAAGATAGCATCATTCTTTACCTTTACTAACAGTAGAAAATGGATAAGTCGGACTTCCCTGGTGGCACAGTGGTTAAGAATCTGCCTGCCAATACAGGAGACACAGGTTTGAGCCCTGGTCCGGGAAGATCCCACATGCCGTGCAGCCACTAAGCCCATGTGCCACAACTACTGAGCCTGTGCTCTAGAGCCTGTGAGCCACAACTGCTGAAGCCCACATGCCTAGAGGCCATGCTCCGCAACACGAGAAGCCACAGCAATGAGAAGCCCATGCACTGCAACAAAGAGTAGCCCCCTAGAGAAAGCCTGCATACAGCAATGAAGACCCAACATAGCCAAAAATAAATTTATTAAAAAAAAAAAGAAAGAAAATGGATAAGTCTATTATGGTATACTCATAATGGAATACTAGACAGCAGTTAAAATGAATAAATGAAAGTTACATATATCAACATGGGTAAAATCTAGAAGCATCGTTTTGAGTGAAGAAAGCAACCTGAAAACAGATGTATATAGTAGGATATCATTATATATATATATATATATATATATATATATATAAAGTTTTAAAGCCTACAAATCAATACTACATATTGCTAATGGGTACATTTGTGTATAGTAATGAGAATATTTTCATGCATGAGAAATAAGAAGCACTAATTCTAGAATAATGGTTACTCAAGGGCAGAAAAGAAAATGGAATCAGGAAAAGAAATACAGAGACCTTTGTCATTATCTCTTAAGCCATGGTGGTAGGTACCATTAAAACGGGAGTCCAGGGCTTCCCTGGTGGTGCAGTGGTTGAGAGTCCGCCTGCCGATGCAGGGGACACGGGTTCATGCCCCGGTCTGGGAGGATCCCACATGCCGCGGAGCGGCTGGGCCCGTGAGCCATGGCCGCTGAGCCTGCGCGTCCGGAGCCTGTGCTCCGCGACGGGAGAGGCCACAACAGTGAGAGACCCACGTACCGCAAAAAAAAAAAAAAAAAAAAAAAAAAAAAAACGGGAGTCCAGAAGCAGAGGCTAAAGAGGGGGATAGAGTCTGTGTTTAGGAGGAGGGAGGAAGTAGGAGCCAATGAGCATATCATTCATCTACATTCATTAAAATGATTATGCAAAAATATAATTTATCAACATGAAGAGCTGTTAAGGACATATTAAGTAAAAAACTGAGGACATATGGAGTACAAAATATTATGTATTTCATTTTCCCCTTTTTATAAGATACAATATATATGTGTGTATGAGGGGAAACAGCTGGGAAAAAATACACCAAAATGGTAACATGGGGACTTCCCTGGTGGTGCAGTGGTTAAGACTCTACGTTCCCAATGCAAGGGGCCCAGGTTCGATCACTGGTCAGGGAACTAGATCCCACATGCATGCTGCAATTAAGAATTCACATGCCACAACTAAGGAGCCAGCGAGCTGCAACTAAGGAGCCCACCTGTCGCAACTAAGACCCAGAGCAACCAAATAAATAATTTTTTTTTTTTAATGGTAAGGTACCTACCCCTGGGTAGGAAGATTATAGATGACTTTTATTTATCTGTATTTTCTATTGTTTCTAAAACAAATATGAACTTCTTATATAATACATTCTTAAAGTTTTTTTTTTTACTTACTCCTACAGAAAACCCTCCCTTATCCATTGTTGTGATTGCAACATTCCACTGTGGGGTTTCCTAAAGCTTGGAATGTAAGATGATTTTAGGTAGTCAATGCAGATTAAGCATTTCTTATTCTCATAAGTATATGTTTAACATATATTACAAAAATAAATTAGTTTCAACTAATGGTGCTGAAACAACCGGGCACTCACATAAAAAAATAAATAAATCTAGACACAGATTTTATACCCTTCACAAAAATTAACTCAAAATGGATCACAGACCTAAATGTGAAATGCAAAACTATGAAACTCTTAGAAGATAACGCAGGAGAAAAATAAATTAGCACATCAAACCCATGATTCAGTTGATACTCAAATTTTTTAAAATGGGATTCCTGCAGTGCACGGGGGCAAGGATTATCTTTTCAATAAATGGTGCTGGGTCTGCAGGATAGCTATATGGAGAAAATGTAATTTAGACCCTACCTCACTATATACAAAATCAATTCCAGGTAGCCTAAATGTTAAAGATAAATAATAAAGCTCCTAGGTCAAACATGGGAGAATCTCTTGGTGACTTTGGGGTGCAAAGATTTCTTAAACAGAATAAAAAACTACCAATCATATAGGAAAAGACTGAAAAACCAGACTGCTTTAAAATTAGGAACTTCTGTTTATCGAAGCACACCACTGAGAGAAAGAAGAAAAAAAAACGAAGAGTAGAAGATGGCAATATTTATAATCTACAATAGACTTGCTTCCAGAAGATATAAAGCAGTCCTACAAACCAATCATTAAAAGACAGACCACACAATTGACAAATGAGCCAAAGACTCAAACAGGCACTTCACAGAGGATGCCCAATTATCTCACAAACGTAAGACAAATGAGCAGTACTTGTGGAGAACTGGCAGTATTTTCTTCTTTTTTTTTATGGTTAAATGATATTTTTATTGTGTTCTCTTTCTTAATCTGAGAGGTGATTAGATGGGTCCATTCACTCTTAGTTTCCTGATTTTCTATTCTTGAAGCTGCACACTTAAGATCTGTGTACTCTTCTGTATATACATTATGCATCGATAAAAAGATGACTTAAAAAAAGAAATTTGGGTAAAAAAAATATAACATTTTTGGCCTTGATTGATCTACAGAAAGTTTAGAAATGTAATACTGCATTACATAACTTTCAAATAGAAACAATAGAAAGATAAACCAAAAAAATAAATAAAATTGATTACCTTTGGAGGGAAGGGTAAGAACAAGAGGAAGGAGATAGGAATAAACATTAGACTTCTCTGCAATGAAACCGCTCTTTTTTTTTTTAACAATCTTCATTCATAATCATGTAAATAGCATGATTTTAAATATAATTTTTAAATAATTTATAAGAAATATAAATCAATTTAATAATGAAGGTAGCACACAGATGCAGCAAAAATTATGATGGTGTCAACCTGAATTACTGAATTTCATGCTGTATGAAAGTAAGATTTCCATACGATTGGGCATGCTGCCACCGCCCTTGTTACAACCAGGGCAGACATTGCTAATCTATCATAGATCTTTCTCACGGTTCCTAGATTTCACCTCAGAATCCAACTCAACACAGCACTCCAGGAATAAACTAGCAGTTACCAGTGGGAGAAGGAAGATGGAAGAGACAAGACAAGGGTAGGTGATTAAGAGGTACAAACTACTATGTATAAAATAAAAAGACTAGGGACTTCCCTGGCAGTCCAGTGGTTAGGACTCCGTGCTTCCACTGCAGGGGGCACAGGTTCGATCCCTGGCTGGAGAACAAAGATCCCACATACCACGTGGCAAGGCCAAATAAATAAATAAACTACAAGGATATATTGTACAACACAGGGAATATAGCCAATATTTTATAATGACTATAAATGGACTATAACTTCTAAAAATTGCAAACCACTAAGTTGTACATTTGAAACTTATATAATACTGTACATCAACTATACCTTAAAAAAAACAAACAAACAACAACAACAAAACAGTACTCTAGGCAGCACTGACACAGGAATTAAAACATGTTTGCCATCCCTATCCTATCACAGTAGGTTTCAAAGAACCAGGTAGAAGCGGTCACAAACTCACCCAGGTCTCCTAACCCCTCATTTCACTCATGGGAAAACTAAGGCTCAGAGAGAAGCGGCTTTCCCAAGGACACAGCAGAGGTTTAATTTTCACTCTGCTACACCACTACCAGCCTTAACATTCCAGCCTAAAGAATGGGACCCCGCACACCTGGGCAGAGGAGGCAGACAGAAGCAGTCAGCTGCGATGAGCTCTTCAAGGACTCCCAGGTAGGAACACCAGAGCTCACCCTTGTAACGAGCCTGCTTCTGCATCCAGGGCTCTCCCCTTCCCTTAATAACCAGGCCACTCTCTTCCCTAACCACCATCGCAGAGCCTGCAGGGCTTTGCTGAGTCATACTGGGGACTCTGCCATTTCCCTGCTCAGAAATTGTCCGTGACTCCCTGTTTCCTTAGTCCTAACTCCTTTACCTGGCATTCCAAATGGTTTGTGATCAGACCCCAAGCTGCCTCTTTTTCTTCCTCTCAGCTTACTACCCCCCATGAACTCCAGTGCAATCTCACTTCCAGATCTTCGTCCACGATGTTCCAACTACCTTGTGCTTTCATTGAGTCCCAGAGAGTGAAACTAGGACACATTTAAAGTCTTCCTTCCAGGCTCTGGGATGAAGCCAAGCCATAGGGTGTGGTCAAGAGGCTCCAGCTGGAAGGAAAAAGGACTCCTGAGGCTGGAGCCAGGTCAAAGGGTGGACACGTTCTCTGGGGCTTTCTCAACCTTCTTTAGACAAAGGACCTTTGAGAATTTGAATAAAACTATGGCCCTCATTCCTAGTTAAACACACAACATTTTTCACTTAGGGTCGAAGGGCAGGGGAACAACAACTGTTGCTCCGGTTTTCATGGCTGTGTAACAAATCACCTAAAAATTTAGGCATGTAGAACAACCACCATTTTATTCTGCTCCCAAATTTGTGGTTCAGAAGTTTGGGCAGGGCATCACTTCCAGCAGACTCTACCCGTCAAAGCAGTCCCAAGCCAGCCCAGATTCAAGAGGAAAGGAATTAGCCCCTGCCTCCTGGTGGGATGTGACCCACTGCGCACAAGCTTATGCAATGGGAGCTTTGTCCTGGCCATCTCCGCAATGATCAATCTGCCACTCGAAGCCCCTGCTCACATGCAAAATGGGGTCACATCAACCAGGCTGCTTCATCCAGCAGCCTGGAGAGAACAATGCTTAACGTTCATCTAAGTCACTTTTTCAACAGGCTTCCTCATGCTCCGCGGTTCGCCCTTTCTGCCTGGAGAAAAGCTGCGGCAGCTGCACCGCACACCTCAAGGGTCACCCTCAGGAAGTGCCCTCAGTGACAATGCTTTCCTGGCAGCTCAGGACCTCATGGACTAATAAAAAAAAAATATGTGTTCACCCAGCTTTCTTCTGCAGTCAGGTGGCCTCATCTGGGGCAAAGGTAAATCTGATGAGAGACGGAGAATCAAAATGAAAAAGGTTCAAACAAAAGACGTCATTGAGAGAGAGGATGTAAATTGGTACAACCTTTCCAAAGGGCAGCTTGGCCATATGTATCAAAATGTAAAATGTGTGGTACTCTTTGACCCAGCGCTCCCACTTCTAGAATTTAGCCCAAGGAGATAACAGACCAAATGCAAGAAAACAAATACATAAGCACTACATGGGCAGGTACACAGAGTGTTGTTTATAACAGTGAAAACTCGGAAACAACCTTCACGCCCCCATGTCACTGATAGATTAGGCAAATAAATTGCAGTTCATTAATATTAATATTCAAAGAATGAAGTCGATCTCAATGGAGTGATATGGAAAAATCTCCAAGACATACAGTTAAGTGGAGGAAAAAACTATTTGAACCATACATGTCATAAATCGTATTTATATAAAACTACGTGTGCTTCAGCCCAGAGAGAGACGGCTGGAAGAAGGTCCCCTGGGTTGTAGCATTTGGTGTGAATTTTGCTTTCTTCTGTGTTGTTAAAATGTTTAATAACGAGGAGGAGGCTTATATTACACTTACTATGGCTGTGAACTGTGGTAAACCCCTTACTGACGTTAACTCACCTTATCCTCACAACAGTGCTGTGAAGTGTATACTGCTATTATCTCCATCTTAGAAGACAGGGATACGGAGGCACATAGAGGGCAACAGCTCACCCCCAGTCCCATAGCCAGTAAACGACAAAGACAGGAGCCAAACCCAGGCAGTCATACTCAGAATCTATGCGCTGTCATTAAGCTATCCTGCCTCTCTCCAGCGATTTGATAAAGCTATTTACCAAAACAGTAAAGACTTTTTATAAAAGTCACCAAATTGGCCTTAAGAATCTTTACGTTTCTAGAAGGAGCTTCCATGGGTCTTTGCAGGGGGTTTTCCTGCCCTTTTATCCCACTGGATATACAGACAGAAATCCTCCTGGGAGAAGTCCAAGGGATGTGACAAGGTCTGCCCCAGGGAGCCCCATAGTGCAAACGGGAAATTAAGGAGACGGGAGGCTTGTCCTCTTGGGCTGGAGTGTGGGGTCCTTCAAGTCTGTGGCTGTTCAAAGGCCAAGAAAGAGACCCCTGGAGCCTGCAGACCCAAGCTGCAGCTCCTGACCTGAGGCTCCATTCAAGGCTGGAAAAATGTGTTATGATAAATATGTTTCAAAAGAGACCCCAGTGGCTAGAACGTGAGATCCAGCAGATAGTGGCATCAAAGGATGATCGCGAGAAGAGATGATGGGCAGTACAAAAGGATGCAGGGGGCCCAGCCAGAGTCCACACTTGGACTCTGGGCATGCCTGCAGGAGGGCAAGGCAGGCCCACCAGGAACTGCGGCATGAGGATGAAAGGAACATCTGGGGAAAACTCATCCTAAGGGAAGGGAGAATTGCAGCCCAGAGCTTGGTCCAAAGACAAAGGTAGAGGCGATTCTGAGGACAGCTCTGCTATGTCACCTGGTTCCCCAGCACATCCCTACGGTCTCAGGCCCTAGGACCGAGGACACAAGATGCCTCCATAAACACAAGTGGGAGTTTGAGAGGCCATTCCTCTCCCACCTGCCTGGATCCCTGCCAGCAACCGAGTCAGCAGCTGTCCCCGGGGCCCCCATGCACAGGGAAATGAGAGCTGCAGCCCCTTCAGCCCAAGGGATACAGCTGGCACTTCGCACTTCTATAGGGACAGGAGAGAAGCGGTAGACACTGGTGGTTGTCAAAGGCACATGAGGCATCCTTGGGATGCCCAGGACAACTTGGGAAGGGATTAAAGGTCTCAGGACTTGTCTCAGAGCAGTTAGGAGTTAAGTTACCCGAGGAGAGCATGCAGTGTGAGAGGGAGAGGTTCAAGAGCAAATCCACAGACAGACAGGAGAGAAAGAGGGCGTGCAAGAAGATCCAATGTGCGATCCTCTGTGTCCTGGGGCTGCCCTCATGGGGAGGGGGATGGGTTCTTCCCACCTCGTCATCCCCACTGCCACCCCAGGCCCCTCCTCCTTCTCACACTCAAGAGCCCCTCTCCCCAGCTAGCTTTCAGTGCCCCCATCCACACCATTTAAGAACCCTGGTCTGTGTCTTCCTTCCATCAGAAGTCCTCAAGAATCAGGTAGGGGGAATTCCCTGGTGGTGCAGTGGTTAAGAATCCGCCTGCCAAGGCAGGGGACATGGGTTTGAGCCCTGGTCTGGGATAGATCCCACATGTCATGGAGCAACTAAGCCAGTGAGCCACAACTACTGAGCCTGCACTCTAGAGCCCGCGCGCCACAACTACTGAGCCCGTGTGCCACAACTACTGAAGCCCACACGCTTAGAGCCGGTGCTCCGCAACAAGAGAAGCCACCACAATGAGAAGCCTGTGCACCCAACGAAGAGTAGCCCCCGCTTGCCGCAACTAGAGAAAGCCCGCACACAGCAACGAAGACCCAACGTAGCCAAAAATAAATAAATAAATTTATTTTAAGAAAAAAGAATCAGGTAGGGCTACTAGGCTGGAGGCAGAAGGGATCTTACTCTGAAAACTTTCTTTTTAAAGCAAAGCAAGAAACAAATGGCTCTGCAGTCCACAGGGATCACCTAGGGTTGGAAATTTAAAATGCATTAAGGTTGAGCGACCTATAAACATGTCATAACACGCTCTGCAAGCTGCTGCCTCCGTGACTTACGGGCACGGGAGCCCCAACGGGCACAGGCAGGCACGTTCCCCACGCACACAGATGGACACACACCCATGCGCGCCCATCCCTGGAACACACTCTTTCACGCCTGTGCTCATATGTGCATGCACTCTCCCTACTCTCCACACACAGCTCTGTGCACACGGTCCCCCAAATAGATGTGCATTCACAGAGCCTGCACATGCGCTCCTATAGGACGAGAAGCGCCACTACATCCAGCCCCACCCTTGTGCATACTCACACCTGCTGCATTCACACATACACACAGATTTGCACGCTAGTCACCCCACACCCTGCACATACCTTCACCCTGCATATACACAGATGCACACGCTCACTCACACCCGCCCCACCCACATATAAGGATGTGTGTGTACATTCACATACACTCATCCAAAATATAGACATTAATATGCATACACAGTCATCCCACACCAAATGTATGCACTCGCTTTACTCAAAGCAAAGATGTGCACAAACATGAATGCTCACCTGCGCACACAGAGCGTGTATACAAACTCAGGCCACTGAGCTGCAACACAATCACATAAACATTCAGCGTTCCCACAGACTCCAATAGCCACTGGGTGACCACCCAGCCTGGACTCTTGATTTTTTTTAGCTTTCTTTTCTTTGGAAATGATGCCACCATTTGCCCAGTGGCTCTTCTGAAAGCCTGAGCATCACCCTTGATTCCACCACCTTCCTCACCCTCCACATCCAGACCATCCTTAAAGCCAATCATTTCTCTCATCTCCGAAGCCATCGTTCCACTCCATGGCATCGTCTCTCATCTGCACCACGGCTACAGCCCCCTCCCCAGCGTCCCCATTTCTCCTGTAGCCACCTACAATTCATCCTCTACGTGGCAGCCTGGAGCAAAAGACCTTTCAGTGGTTTCCACGGCACTCTAACAGAAAGGCAGACTCCTTACCCAAGCCCACAAGTGGATGTGATCAGACCTCTGTCTCTCAGGCCCTGACCTCATCTCACACCTCCCCTCCCCTCTCTCAACACCTCGGCCTCCTTTCATGGTCTCGAGCAGGCCAAACCCTTCCTCCCTCGGAACCTTTTCATATACTGCTCCCTCTGCCTGGGATGCTCTTTCCCTGACTTTTCCTATGGCCACACACATCCTCTAGGTCTCTACCGTAATGTCACCTCCTCCAGTAAGGACTCCCCTGATTTTCTAATCTAAACAGGATGCTCCCCATCATTTTATTTTTTCTATTGAAGTATAGTTCATTTACAATATTGTGCCAATCTCTGCTGTACAGCAAAGTGACTCAGTCTTACACATATATAAATTCTTTTTTTAATATTCTTTTCCATTATTGTTTATCCCAGGAGATTGGATATAGTTTCCTATGCTATACAGTAGGACCTTTTTGTTTATCCATTCTAAATGTAATAGTTTGCACTTACCAAACCCAAATTCCCAGTCCATCCCTCTCCCTCGCCACCCCCACCCCCCTTGGCAACAACAAGTCTGACCTCTATGTTGTGATTCTGTTTCTGTTTTGTAGATAGGTTCATTTGTGCCATATTTTAGATTCCACATATAAGTGATATCATGTGGTATTTGTCTTTCTCTTTCTGACTTACGTCGCTTAGTATGATAATCTCTAGGTCCATCCGTGTTGCTGCAAATGACATTATTTTATTCTTTTTAATGGCTGAGTAATATTCCATTGTGTATATATGTACCACATCTTCTTTGTCCATTCATCTGTGGATGGACATTTAGGTTGTTTCCATATCTTGGCTATTGTGAATAGTGCTGCTATGAACATTGGGGTGCTTGTATCATTTTGAATTATAGTTTGTCTGGGTATAGGCCCAGGAGTGGGATTGCTGGGTCATATTCCCCATCATTTAAATCCACTGTATCTTGTTTCCTGCATAGTACTTACCATAAGCAATTTCTCTATGTTCATGTCTGCCTTTCCTCCTAAGCCTGCACTGTCCAATAGAGTAGTCACATGTGGCTAATTAACTAAAATTAAATAAAACCAAAAATTCAGTTCCTCTGTCAAGTTAGCCACATTTCGAGCTCTCAGTAGCCACATGTGGCTAGTGGCTACTCTACTGCACAGAGTGAATATTTCCATCATCACAGAAAGTTCTAGACTGCAGCTTGGAGAGAGCAGGGCAATGTCTCCTCTACTCACCAACACGTACTCTGTGATCACCATGGTGTCTGGCACACGGTAGGGGCTCAGGGAATATTTATTGAATGAATTCACACATGTGTACACAGTCCTAAAAAAGAGATACCCCTTCCACATATCAAAGACCCCATTCAAATGCCACCTCTTTCTTGAAGTCTTCTCACCATCCTTCCCTTCCCCTTTCTCCCAGCCATGGTGCATATATCTCGGTCACAGATGGGTCCTTATTGGGCACAGACCTGAGTTTGCTGCAGGCCCTTTTACCCGACACTGGCTGTGAGATGAGACGAGAAGAGGAATGGTTCAAGCTGTATCCTCATCAAGAACCCCCTCCATTCACCTCTTTAAAGGCAGCAGAGCAACTGCATTAAAAGCACAAGCACTGGACACAGGCAACCCTGGTTCACACCCAGCCCTGCCTCTTACTAGTCATGACTCTGGGTAGCTTGCTGAACCTCTTTGAGCCTCAATTTCCTCATCTGTAAAATGTGTGTAATAATGCAAACTTCACTGCTATTAAAAGTAAAAGAAATAATGCACGTCGAAGATGTTGCAACATTCCCTTGGAGGAGGGCGTTGCCTACCTTAGCAGAAGTAGGATTCATTTACATCCCGCCAGCCCTAAACCAAGTCTTGTGTGGAAACCTCAGTTTCTTCCTAATTTATTCCAGAGATGTCTGAAATTCTTGATAGATGGCTGTTCCAGATCACTGCCCAGATGGCCTAACGATTAATGAAGCTCTGATCCTGGCCCGGTGGCTGCAAGTCTGGAGCAAAACAGTCAATGGCTATACCTCAGTAATTAGTTTACATGCTATTAAAACACAAGTATTCATACCAACATTTTGTTAAAAGCAAGCTACAGTTACCACTGAGCCCCAGCCATGGTCCTCGGAGGTCATGTCACCCAAGACGGGGTGAGGTCCATGGCTGAGCCTCCTTGGTCCTTCTGGCTTGAGTCTCTCCAGGTAGGAAGATGGGGGAAGGAGGCCCTGGCCAAAATAAATGATCAGAAAGGAAGGAGCAGGCCCCCGGAGGAAGCAGCTGGCTCAGGAGGACAAAGGACGGGCGATTACAGGGACGTTAACCCTCCATGTCTTGGCTATTGTGAATAGTGCTGCTATACGGAAAATACAGTATGTGCAGCGATAAAGTCGTGGCATCTGACGCTAAACTGCCTGGGTCCAATCCCAGGCTGTTCCTCACTGGTTGGGTGACCTTGACCAAGTTACTTGTCCTCTCTATGCCCTTGTCTGTGTAGCAGGGAAAATTGTAGTACCTACTTCAATGGGTTTTTGCGGGGATTGAATTAGTTAATATCATAAAATGCTTGGAATAAAGCCTGGCACCTGTTAAGTTCTGTACATAAATTGGGGAAGAGAGTTGAGGTGCACTAAGAATTGGGTCTGGGGACTCTCCCTCCACCTTTGCCCTCTCTTCTTCCTTATGTCACCTTACAAAACCTTCTTCCCACTTTCTCCAAAGTCCTCTGCACCCAACCAGCCCACACCCCAAGTCTAGGCAGATTCCATCAGAGACCCCGAGTGGCTCTGAAGGAAATACAAGCGACTGAAACGGGGAAAGAGGCTCAGACACCCATCCTTCTTGTCATCCAGGGTGCAGGAATTAAAACGACAACGAGGGATCTCGGAGAGTCTCACAGAGGGCCGAGATGCGCTCAGAACGCTTCTGAATGAGTGCAGCTTTGTTCAGTTGGAAATCTTAATGCAGCATATAATTCTCTGGGCAGGCCTCAGGTGTCCATGATTCAGGTTTTTAAAATACTGAAATAACACTGGTACAGTAACCAAAATTGCCTGCATTTCAGTACAAAAATACAGAGTACCAGAACACCAGAATATTACATTTTAAAAAGTCTTAGAATCCCCTTATCACGCCCAGATTTCATGGTCAAGAGCTGTTTCAGAAGAGAATACGTGGCCTGTCCACCGAGGCAGCCTCTGCATGTTGTGAAGCCTAGGGCCGGGGGTGGGGGGTCGGGGAGGAGGGAGAAAGGCGGAAGAGAAAAAAATCATTGAAGAAGACAGATGGGCATCAGGCCTGTGAAAGGCAGTATAACCGCCCCTAAAGATGTCCACATTTTAGTTCTTGGGATTTGTGAATGTTACCTTACAAGACAAAAGAGACTTTGCAGGTGTGATTATGTTAAGGCCCTTGCAGTGGCGAGATTATCCTGGATTTTCTGGGTGGGCCCAAAGTAATCACAGGATCCTTATTCTTATAAGGAGGCAGGAGAGTGAGAGGCAGAGAAAAGGAGAAGATGGTGATGACAGAAGCAGAGGTTGGAGTGATGCAAGGCCACAAGTAAAGATCTGGGAGGAGAGCATCTCAAACTATATGATTAGCCTTTGCTCTGTAACAAACCACCCTGAAACTTAATGGCATAACAAAACCATCATGTATTTGCTCCCAGTTTTGCGATTTCAGCAGAGCTCAGGGAGAATGGCTCATCTCTGTTTCATGCAGCATCCGTTGAGATGACCCCCCTGGGGCTGGAGGGTGTACTTCCAATATGGCTCACCCATATGCTCCAGCAAGTTGGGAGGCAGACACTACACGAGGCTCTTCCACATCTGCTAGCCTCTCTCTATATTCCCGATAATGGAGCTATTAAGAACCGGGGGCCTCAGATGTTTAGTTTATACCATGCCCCCAAAGGGCTGCATGATGTGGCCTCTGATGTGTCACAGACACACAGCGGGCAGTTCGTCACCCCTGCTGCTTCTAGAACTCAGATTGTAGGAGGAACTTCCTGTGTGCCAGGCCCTGTTCTAAACTTGCTATCCAGTTGTATTATCTCACTATATCCTCACAATAGCCTTATGAAATAGGTCTTATTACAGATAGGAACACTGAGGCCCAGAGTCACAAAGCTAGAAATTGGCAGATCTAGAACTTGAACCCAGGTAGGTTGATTCCAGGGACCACTACCCTAGACTGCCACATAGCCATCATTTGAAATCCCCAAATTTAAGGATGGCAGGAGACCCTGCAACCTTCCCTCTTATGGGGAGAGGCACAGGAGATGCAACAGACCTTCCTGGAGAGGGGCACGGACCAAGGCGGCATGATGTTTCAGGAAAAGAACCAGCTTGGAATAACGTATACACACTACCATATATAAAATAGATAAAAACAAGGACCTAGTGCATAGCACAGGGAACTATACTCAATATTTTGTAATAACCTATATGGGAAAAGAATCTGAAAAAGAGCTCTTTTATATATATATATATATCTGAATCACTTTGCTGTACACCTGAAACTAACACGACATTGTAAATCAACTATACTTCAATTAAAAATAAAAAAGGAAAAGAACCAACTTGAGAGTCAGATCAGTGTGGGACCAAGGCCTGACTACCACTTCCTAAGGGACCACAGGGAAGAACCTTAGATCCATTTAGCCTCATCTTCCATTCAATAACACAGAGATCCTCATTCATTCAGCAAATAGGTACTGAGCGTCTTTTATGTGCCAGGAACTGTGCCATGAGTGACACACACACTGTCCCTTGTCCTCATGAATCTGACATTCTAGCTAGGAAGACAGATGAGAAAACAGATGAACACACAAAATAGATTTAAGCCCTAATGAGATCCATGAAGGAAATTAACAAGGAGCTGAGGGCAAAGAGCAGGGGAGGGTACCTCTTTGGGATGAGAATGGTCACCCTAAGGATAAGAAGGAGCCGGCCACGCAGAGAGGAGGCGCAAGAGCACCCAGGCAGAGGGAAGGGCACGTGCCAGAACCCCAGGAAGTTTGGGAAGCAGAGGAGCCCAGCAAGGCTAGCGCGCAATGAATGAAGGGATCACAGCAGAAGATGCTCGTCACTCTTCTGGGCTTGTCATGAGTTTGGAAAAGGATCCTGCTCGGAAGGCAGTAGGCATGACGCCTTCAGTAGGCATGCGGTAGACACTTAATAAACGTGAATTCTCTTTCCTCCCTGAGAGAGCTGGGTGCTCTGGGTCCAGAGAGAGCCTCCTTCTCGGCCAGGAGCTGGGGTCAAAACTTCCGGGCATCTTCAGCCACGAATCCCTGATGGCTGCTCGAGGTCCCCGAGCTCCAAGCCTGTTTGCCACCATCCAAGTGCGCATTTTCTCCCTTTGTCTAATTATTCCTAATTGGAAGAAAAATTGTTTGGAAAATCAGCTGGCATCTCCTCAGCTCCGGTGTCCTAGCAACCCAGCTCTCGAGGATGACACTAGGAGAGGAGGCGCTTTGCCGCCTCCGCACTGCAGGAAGCGCCAAGGAAGGGCGAGCGCCACAGCGACGCCCCCAGACTGGCGGCTCCCCCACGCGCCCCTCCCAGCCGCACCCCATCCCCACGCGCGCACACACCCGCGCACATCCGCGCGCTCACTCCACTGAGGCCACCCGCGCTGTCCCTGCCTGAAACGTCACCTCAGCCTCTCTGGAAAGCAGAAGGTGTCTCCAAAATAGATTTCTAATTTTCCAGCCACCTGCTCGGCTGAAAGATATTCTGGAGTCTATAATTACTTTTTAGGCACTTAACTAGAGTCTAGTTTCTAGGGCAACCTGATGCATCTCTTAATGTGTTTATGGATAAATCGCACCTTCAGGCTTAGGTAGAGTGGCCCGAGAGTGGCCCAGCTAGGCCCCGGGGGAAGGAGCTGCCTCCCAGCTTCATTCAGACTTTTTTTTTTTTTTTTTTTTGCAGTACGCGGGCCTCTCACTGTTGTGGCCTCTCCAGTTGCGGAGCACAGGCTCCAGACGCGCAGGCTCAGGGACCATGGCTCACGGGCCTAGCCGCTCCGCGGCATGTGGGATCTTCCCGCACCGGGGCACGAACCCGTGTTCCCTGCATCGGCAGGCGGACTCTCAACCACTGCGCCACCAGGGAAGCCCCCATTCAGGCTTTTTAAGAAAAATAACACTGACCTCCACGAGTCTGGGGAAGGAGTAAATGAGATGATGTGGGTACGGCTCCTGGCACAGGCCCAGGGAAGTTCTCCGAGAATATTTAGCAGCTGTAGTAACAGTTTTAATGAAAACAGATGGCATGGCCTCCACCTTATGGAAGCATGCAGACTCGGAGGCCAAGCCTCAGAGGCAGAAGCCACCTCTAGCTTCCACCTGACACCTTTGGAAGGCAGAGAGTATGGTGGCTGGACCAGGGTTCCAATCCCCACGGCACCATTTACTGGCTGTGTGATCATGGCAAGTTACTCACCATCTCTGTGCCTCAGTCTCTCCCCCTGGAAAGTAGAAATAATGACGGCACCCCCCTCAGAGGGTTGTGATGGGTCTTAAAACAGTTAATTCATGGAAAGCACTGAGCACGGTGCCTAGCTCATCGTGAGCAATGAGTAAGTATTCTATTACTGTTATTATCAAAAAAAAAAAAAAAAATCACAGAACAGCTCCCCCGGGGCCAAGAAAGCCCCGTGTGGGTGTCAGGAGACAGAGATGGCTTCCGGGGGGGCTTACAAACTAGAGCAGAGGTCTCCCATGGGAAGAAAATACCCACATATTGTAACTTCCATTTGTGTTTTTATCTCATCCTTTTTAATTTATATTTTATATATGTCTTATGATGCTTATATTATATATTATATATATATATGGCCTCATTCAATCACGTTTCAAGGACAGGGGAATGTGATTCAAAAAAGGGTAGGTGAGGGCTCCCCTGGTGGCACAGTGGTTGAGAGTCCGCCTGCCGATGCAGGGGACACGGGTTCGTGCCCCGGTCCGGGAAGATCCCACATGCCGCAGAGGGGCTGGGCCCGTGAGCCATGGCCGCTGAGCCTGCGTGTCTGGAGCCTGTGCTCCGCAACGGGAGAGGCCACAACAGTGAGAGGCCCGCCCACCACAAAAAAAAAAAAAAAAAAAAGGTAGATGAGAGGGAGTAAAACAAATTATTTCAAATGGAAGGGGCCCTAGGGGTCATTCCACCAACCCCCACCCATATTTCACACATGTGGACACCGAAGGCCAGCAAGGGGACCACACTCAACCCAGAAACAAGAACCAAAGCTCTGAGAAATCCACAGAGAGCCCAAGAAACTGGAGCCACAGGATTCCTGGGAGACAAGGGCCCCATGGGCAGCGCAGTCAGGAAGGCTTCCTGGAGGAGGGGACAGGGACCAAACTTTGAGTGAAAGAGCAAAGTCTCATCTGGGCAAACCTCGGAGAGGAGGAGCCATTGCTTATAAAGCCCCTCAACATGGGCTCCCCAAGGGTCATGACGTGGGTGGACACTCCCCTTGGTCACCTCCTCTCCATCCTTCCCTCTGTCTCCCTTTCTCTGCATTTTTGTCTGCCTGTCTTCTCTGGGTCAGTCTCTCTCTTTCCTGAGGTATCTGGTCATTCTCCAACCTGGGCGAGGGGCCAGGGAGGGGTCTCTTTCCTGGATCCGTATTGTGGGTCCCTGTCTCTCCCGGGCTCTGGGTCTCTCGGTCTCCCAGTATCTCTACCTCAGAGCACATCCGTGGGTTGACTTGACTGTCTGTCACCTCCTGGGCCTGTTTCTCAAGTCTCTCTCTCTCTGGCTCTGAGTATGTGTGAATGGGGGTGGTACGCAGCTGGGTTTCTCCTTGTCTGATTCTGTCTGTCCATCCGTCTGCCTGCCTGACGTCTCTCTGGGCCTCTCTTTAAGTAGGTGATTCTCAAATTGTAGTCCAGAGACCAGTAGCGTTTCTTGGGAATTCGGTAGAAATACACATTCTTGGCCCCTCCCCCTGCAAAGATTCTGTCTTCGACCAAACTCTATTCACGCTCCTCTGAGCTCTTCTTCAACTACGCTCTTTTCCAACTCAGCTCTTTTTCATTGGTTTCCATGTTCATCTCTGCATTGTCCAATTTTAGCAAGAATCCTGCTAAGTCAGTTTAACCAGAAGCACCCCACCGCCACCCCTCAATAGATATCTGACCAGGTTCCTCATCTTCCACCATCCCTCACCTGATGTCTGATCACCCTGGCCTCCCTTCAGCAAAAATCCCGCTAGGTTGATTTAGCCAAAATCTCCCCTCACCCATGACGTTTCCTCTTAGTAATTTTCCATCCACTGATCCCCTACCCTGCTCTTTGGCTGTAAGTTCCCACTGACCCAATCTCTCTCCCTCACTGCAGAATCCCATAGTCCCTGTACCCATCAGGATACCCATTTCCCACCCCCCAGCCCCGGGAATAAAATCTTCCTTACTGTGCTGTAACAAGCAGCATTGAATATCTTTTCCTTTAACCCCAAACAGACCGAATCCGAACCCTGAGGTTGAGCCCAGCAATCTCTGTTTCTAAAAGCCCCTCCAGGTAGCTGGGGGTGTCTGATAACAGGCCAACTTTAAGCACCAAGTCAATCTTTCTGGCTCTGTTGGGAGTGGGGGATGGAAGGGGGCTCCTTGCTCTCAGCCTCGTCTGTCACTGTGTCACTCTCCTCTAGGTCTATGTCTGTCACATCCAAGGCGATGGGACAGGAAGCAGCTGCATCCCCAGGGGTGTACTTCACTTGCTGTCCCCTGTCTCCAACAGCTCAGATGCAAACGAAGAGCAGACATCTGAGAAAAGGAGAGCTGCCCAGTTAGAAGCACAGAGCAGTTTGTTGACTGACCACAAAGCCTGGAAAGTCTGCTCTGGATTAATTGGGAAACATCAACTTCTCCTTCTGCTGGAAATGTTCACCGGGCTCTAGTCGGATCACCTATTACAGCTGTAGCACAGAATCACCTGGGTGCTTTTAAAGCTGCCAGGAACGACTGCCGGAGATTGTGATGCAGTTGGTCTGGGCGGAAGCCCGGGCATCAGCATTTTTTAAATGCTACCCGGGTGATTCTAATGTGTAGAGAACAAAGTCCTAGGGTAACCCTCGTTACCCCCCTTAAAGATGGAGATCAGGATCCCCCTTTTACAGATGGAGAAACTAAGGCTCAGAAAGGGAAAGTGCTTGAGTTAAAGTCACGGAACTAAAAGTGGCATAACTGAGATTTGAACCGGAGCTGTGGTCCATGTTCTTTATTCCACTCCGTGCTTTGCATTTTGCACATAACACTGTCATTCTCCATGGCTCGCTCACTTCTGGTCTCCCAGAGTGGCTGTATGTTGCCCACTCCAGCCAAGCCAATGGCATCTTCCTCGGCCAACTCCACCCCAGTTCTCTGCAGCAATGAGGGCCCTGGCCCTGGGCAGCCAGCTCTGCACCTCAGAAATGGCTGACCCCTCCCAGCAAGTGAACTCTCCTTCTTGGGCTGTTTGCAAGATTTGTTATTTCCCCACCAGGGAGCTTTCCTTCCTAATACCCCCCAGAGTGCCTCCCTCCATGTAAACACTCTTCCCCAGGCCCCTGCCCTAGAATCTGGCCAGCAGATTTCACGTTATGACCGCCTGGAGGGGTGGGATAGGGAGGGTAGGAGGGAGGGAGACGCAAGAGGGAAGAGATATGGGAACATATGTATATGTATAACTGATTCACTTTGTTATAAAGCAGAAACTAACACACCATTGTAAAGCAATTATACTCCAATAAAGATGTAAAAAAATAAATAAATAAATAAATAAATCTCATTATCTTGTGGAACAAAAGAAAGAAAGAGAAAAACAAATACCATATGCTAACACATATATATGGAATCTAAAAAAGAAAAAAAAAGGTTCTGAAGAACCTAGGGACAGGACAGGAATAAAGACGCAGACGTAGAGAATGGACTTGAGGACATGGGGAGGGCAAAGGGTAAGCTGGGACGAAGTGAGAGAGTGACATGGACATGTATACACTACCAAATGTAAAATAGATAGCTAGTGGGAAGCAGCCGCATAGCACAGGGAGATCAGCTCCGTGCTTTGTGACCATCTAGAGGGGTGGGATAGGGAGGGTGGGAGGGAGACACAAGAGGGAGGAGATATGGGGATGTATGTATATGTATAGCTGATTCACTTTGTTATACAGCAGAAACTAACACACCATTGTAAAGCAATTATACTCCAATAAAGATGTTAAAAAAAAAGTCGTTGCTTGCTTTCGCTTGGAGTCCTGCACCCTGTGCTCTGCAGCTACAATACTGACAGCAGCGCGACTGCCTGACAACAGTTTCTGAGACCCACCACAGAAGTGCCCCAACCCACAGGAGTGACCCCAGACCAGCGGGGGTTTGGACCACAGGCCCTCTTAAGCTCAAAATGTCTTTGAAGCCTCATATTTTCTCTTTAAAGCCATGTCAACTTTGCATTCTACTCCATAATGCATCAGGGTTTGTTTCAATATAAAACAATGCCAATGGATTGAATTTTCACAAGGAACATGTATTACTTTGTAATGTAAAATATTCCATTAGTAAGTAAATATAATGCTTCTAATTCCTTACCGTCAAGTAAAGTAAAACTGATGATCCAGGGAGATGCCAGGTTCACTCTGTGGCTTTATGAATTCCCAACTCACCTAGGGTGTCCCTAGGGGCACCCATAATACAGTCATTCTGTCTTTCATTCACTCATTCAACAAATATTCTTAGAGTACCTAGAGTGCCCCTGGCATTGGGCTGGAGTCTGAGGATATGAAGATGAGTAAAAGAGAAATGGTCCCTGCCTCCAGGGAGCTTCCAGCCCACTCAGGGGACCAAGATGTTAAAAACACACACACACAAATAAAAGTATAATAACTTGTAATAAATGCATTGTAGAAAAGGCAAAGGATGCACTGAGCAAGAATAATGCGGGGAACTAAACTTATTTACAAAGGAGTGGCATTTAAACTGAGACATAAAAGATGACTAGGAGTTAAGCAGGTAAAAGGGAGCAGTGGGACAATGCTCTAGGCATAGGTAATAGCCCAGGTGAAGAAGGAAAGGAGATAAACCCAAACTTTTCAAGAGGCTCAGAGGTGACTCCTTCATCCTCTGCAGCAAGAGCTCCCAGGCTAGAAGCAGCAGTAGCCCCTTCCCAAGCCCTGGGAGGCAGCCAGGCTCTCTGCCAGACCCAACGCAGCTGCAGTCTCTGGGCACAAAGCCACCTGTGATCACACAGCCAGCTCCCAGCTACATACCGGCGCTGAAGGAGAACCTGGAGCTAGGTGGGGTGAGGGCTGGTGGGACCCATGGATTCAGCCCCCGGGTGACAAGGCATAGGACTGTGGTCAACTCTAGGTCAGGGTCAAGCCCAAACGAATCCTCTAGGCTTCCCCACACCTTCCTTGAAGTCTGGCAACAGTACCTTCGGGGCACATGGATGTGGGCAAACAGCCTTTAGGTACCATAGGGCCAGCTGCCCTCTGAGCCCAGGTCTGGTCAGAGATTCCACCTGTTGCCAAGGTCACCCCTCACCTTGTGCTCCAGGTGTGGGCCTCAGCCCCTGGTCCTGATTTGCAGCCCTGACACCTTCCTGGCAAGCCAGCCCATGTAGGATTGGGGGCTGCCCCACTCCTGTCTGGGCTGGACCCGTGTCCCGAGCCCTCGGCCACCACGGCAGTGGCGGGCTCCTTCTGGGGTCTGGCCCCACCCTCCCCGTGCTCAGCCCAGCTGCCCCGCAGGATGCCTCCCACCAGCCGCCTAGAGGCCTGGCTGGTTCCTCACGGACCCTGCCCTCCTCCCACCTGGACTATTGCCACAGCTTCCTGTCTGGATTTCGGCTTCCATCATCCTTCCTCCTGTAGCCAGAGTGACCTTTCTAAAAACACAAATCTGATAGTGTTGCTTCCCTGCTTCAAACATTTCAGTGAACTTTCCATCACCTTAGGGTAAAGTCCAAGCATCTCGGTAAAAGTCAGGCAAATTCTGCACCTCCACCCGACTCCCCACACCCCTCTGCTCTCAACTTCCAGAAAGAAGACTTGTAGGGGAGGAGAGGACACAGGAGAAGGTTGAGGGGAGCGTGTAGGAAAGCATTCAGAGGCAGGAGCCCAAGCTTCAGCACCCCAAGCCTTTGGCCTGAGCGCCCCTCCACTCACCCAGCGGAGCTGGACCTGCCACCAGAGAATGGCTCCTCCCCTCGCTCTGAGGGCGGAGACTGCCGAACGGGGAGCTCAGCCAACCTGGACCTCTGCTGCCACCCAGAGGCTGAACGGAGCAGCACAGGCAGATGAGCTAGTCGCAGCGACCCGCAGGGGAGCCCCTCTCCCCCGGACTCCTCAAGGGTGAACAAGGTCCGGTCAAGGGGAGGGGCCAAAAGCAAGGGCCTCCGTCGGGGTGACAGTGTCAGGATCCAGCTTAAAGGATCCTAAACACATTTCTTTTATGCATCTGCCATAATGCTTTGTAATTTACCTGTTCCCACATTTGGCTCCCCCACTAGACCCCGTAATCTGAGGTCTCTGCTCACAGAATAATCCCCTGATCTCCGGTCAGCCAGCCTCCCCAGCGTCTCGCGCCCTTACCGCTCTGCCCTTTCCTTCCCAAACCCCTGGATCGTGGGCAACCATCTCAGGACAGCTAACTCCGGTAGAGCTTCAGTCTCTCCACACACACCGCCTCCACCACCTGCCTGCAACGGTACCTGCCTTTCCCACCACCACCATGTTTGTCCTGTCATTCATTCATTCACGAATTACTGAGAGCCTCCTAGGTACCTGAGTCTACACTAGACCCTGGGGTGATGGCCTCAAGCAGACAGACAGGATCCCCCTCTCATGGAGCTTACCTTCTAGCTGGCGCAGACAGACAGACAAATGAGCAATGTAATTTTAGGTAGTGATACACTGTGACGAGTTAGAGTACTAGGAGGGTGGCAGTGAGGAGAGAAATTGGTGGTCAGGGAAGGCCTCTCTGAAGCCAAGCATAATGGTTTTAAAGTATGTCCATAAATTCTATGAAATATGTCCACTGGTTTCACAAAGTAGAATCTAATATCCCTCCCCATAGGCCCCTTATGTGCAGGCTGTACTTAGTGACTCATTTCTAACAAAAAGAATATGGCAGAAGTAAGGATATGTTGACCATGTATGACTTCCAAGATAGGGCATAAAAGGCATTGTGGATTCCACCTGCCTCTCTCTCTCTCTGTTTTTTCACTCTAGGGGAAGCCAGCCATGAAAATGCTCAAGGAGCCCCATGGAGAGGCCCAGATGGCTGGGAACTGAGGCCTCCTGCCAACAGCCATATGAGTGCACCATCTTGGAAGTGGATCCTCCAGGATCAGTCAAGCCTTCGGATGACTGCAGCCAGTGCCAACATCCTCACTGCAGCCACATGAGAGACCCTGAGCCAAAACTACCTGGCTGAGCCACTCTGGGCCAATTCATCCACTAGACACAGGAGACACAGTGCCCAGGGCCTACAATACTTTTAGGACCCACAAAAAAGTTTTAATTTCCATTCAAGTTAGGAGAAAGAAATTTTAGGCCAAAGAAAATGCTTTAATATCTAATACTAATGTATCTATCGTTATACCAACACAATCATAAAATATAATTTTTTTGGCCATGCCCTGCAGCATGCAGGATCTTAGTTCCCCAACCAGGGATCGAACCCATGCCCCCTGCAATGGAAGCAGAGTCCTAACCACTGGACCGCCAGGGAATTCCCAAAATATAAGTTTTAATATTCTTTTAAGAAGGAAGGGGCCAACAAAGACAAACATCATAATGTGGTTCTGCAGCTGCTCTCAAATTCCTGACCACAGAAACTTTGGGATAATAAATATTTGCTATTTTAAGCTACTAAATTTGGGGGTAATCTGTTACACCAAATTACCAAATTTTGAGCACCATTTGTTACATGGCCTTGTGAAGATTTGAGGGCAGAGCACTGCAGACAGGGAAGAGCAAGTGCAAAGGCCCTGGGGTAGATGTAATCTTGGCATGTTCAAAATGAACAGAAAAAAACTTAACCCCTTTCAGCCTCTGTTTTCTCATCTGTAAAATGGGGGTGGTGATCATCACAGCTCCCCATTAGTTTGTTGTTGGGGGTTAAATGAACAGTATCTGGCACAAAGTAAGCCCTCTATGTTTGCTTTTATTATCCAGCCTCCTCCTGGCCTCTATTCCTCCTCCCATGTCCTGCCTGTACCCGATATCTGAAGGCCTGAGCCATCCTCTCACCTGCCACCTCAGTCTTCTCCCACCCCTGATCTCCACCCACACGTCCAGCAGCTGGGGGTCCAGAGAGGCTTCTAGATGGGATCCTGAGAGAAATTTTTCTGGGAGAAACAGCTGTTCCACAGATGGGGATGGGAGGAATTCAAGCTTTGCAGCTCTCTCCTGAAATCACTGCTTTCCTTTCCCATCACACACTTGCTAACTTACCCAGATCCAGTGAGAGTCTCCTACAATCCTAGAAAATTCCTGATTCTCAGGCAAAGCCCCTACTTTCCACTAAAATCCCACCATTTGCCCACACATCCACCTGTGCTCTGCCGAAGCAGGGAGAAGCCCTCCTCCACCACTGTGATGGTGTAAAGGCCAAAGCAGAGTCATAGCCCAAGGTCCCAGCCACAGTGGTGGAGGGAGGGTCAGAATTACTTTACACACACACACACAGACACACACACACACACACAGACACACACACACAGACACACACACACACACACACACACTCCTGTACAGGGAAGTCTGAACTCTCCCTTTGCTTAGGATGAGTCCTTCAGACAGGATCACAAACAGGTTAGGAAGGAGAGTGTTGGAGTCAACAGTCCATAGACTGGCTGGGTGTAGCAGATGTGTCCATCACTGCTGGCTCCACTCACTGCCCCTGCCAAGCAGAGACACCATATTCTGTAACGGTAATAACAACAACAACAATAATAATAATAATCTGTAGTGGCAGGGTGCTTCCTCCATGCCAGGCACTGTCCTAAAACCTTTACATGCATTCAGTCCTCACAGCAACCACATAAGGCATGGACCATTATTACCTCCAATGATGAACTGAGAGCACAGAAAGGTGAAGTAACTTGCCCAGAATCACACAGGGGCCAAGTAGGGATTCAAAGCCAAGCTCTCCATCAGCAGAGTGCAGCCTGAGCCATACTGGCCTGCGTGCCCCACCCGTCTAGGCCACAGCTGCCTGGACCCCAGGGTGGCCAGTCCACAAGAGGAAGGGCAGGCCAATCTGTTGCTCTGTTAGCTAGACTGGCAGCAGGGGGCACAGAGGCCAAAAGGAGAAGCTGAGCATCCAGGATGTAGCAGGGACAGATGGCCTTCAGGGCCCAGTGTCAGAGAGGACAGAGCGGCAGTGCAGACAAGAGCCAAGATGAGATGACGGAGGAGCTACTGGGTGAGGGGCCTGAGACAACCTCGATTCTGCGGCTCCCAAGTTCCAGGCTGCTGGAGGCCTGGCGGTCCGGCACTCCTGCCCTCGGAGACCTGGAAACCCTGCTGCATCTACAAGACATCCCCTTTATGGGGCGAGCTTGGAAAAGTCTCCCATCCTGGCTCTCAGATGAGCTCTGGCCAGAACATACTGTGTGACCTTGGGTAAGTTACTTAACCTCTCTGAGCCTCAGACTACTCCATGGAATGGAATTTTGTGAGAATTCAAATAGATATTGTGTGTGCAGCAGTTTAGGAGGCTGCCGGCACATGATAGGTGTGAAGTAGATGGTAGAGACTGCCGGGATATTTCTGGTACTTTTTCCCACCACCTCCACCTTTTGGTGAACTAAATCAGGGTGAGCACAGTTCACATTTGGGCTGGGGCCCTGGTGACACTTGGCCAATGGGGCCCTAAGTGAGTTGCGCCACGAGCCTCAGGTGCCTCATCTGGGTGAGAACATTGCTGTGGGACGCCTGGGTCAACTGTCCGCACCCCAGCTCCCCTCTGGGGCCCTGACCTCTGCCCAGTGTTATCAGCCCCCTTTCCTGCCCCCAGCCAACAGCTAGAATCTGCCCTGTTGTTTTCCTTTAATAAACTTATTTGGAGATAATGTAAAAATTACACATGTAGTTCAGAGAGCTCTAGTATACCCTTCACCTAGCTTCCCTTCCTGTTAACATCTTACACAACCGTGGTGGTATGCTTACCAAAACCAAGAGATTAACATTCACACAATTCTGTAAACCGAACTCAAGATGTATTCAGACTCCAACTTCACTGTCTCTCTTCTGCCTGGTGTTTAAATTTGCTGAGTGTTCTGTGCAGGGATTGAGACGTCCCCAGCCCAGCCCTGCCCTCAAGGAACTCACAGCCTGGGGCGGGGTGGGGACCAGATATGGAAAAACAAGCCGATTACCCAGAGAGAGGAAGCACGCCTTGCCCTTAGTTCCTGCAGGGGAGGGTCTCAGTCTGAGCCAGCCTTGAGGGACGAGTAGTGCCTGCCCCCTTTTCCTCTTTCACCATCTCCAGAAGCCAAAGGGGTTCCTACAGGCCCGTTTCCCCATGACTTCCCAGTGAAGGCAAAGGCAGAACCACAAAGTAAGCAAAGACGAGGCATTCTGGAAGCAGACAGACCGACCAGCCCAAGCCCAGCTTCACCTCAGCGCTGTGTGACTCTGAGCAGGTGACTTAACCTCTCTGGGCTTCGGTTTCCTTGCTCTTTCCTTCCCTTTCTCTCCATCTCTCTTTCATACCCTGCGTTGCGGGCTCTCTCTGTCAGAAACAGTGTCTTTCTGTCTCCAGTTCATCTCCCCTCGGCCTCTCCCAGCCTTGGCCCTCCCCCCATCTCAAACCCCTTGGAGTCCCATTCATTTTGAGAGGCTGTCTGTATGGATTGCTGCCTGGCCCAGTCCTGGGGCTCAAAGAGCTGTGTAATTATCCACTTGGAGCCGAGGGGGAGTGATAACCAGTTCTTCCTCCCTCCTTCCCTGCCTGCCTCACGTTCGTCCATTTCCCTCAAACGTCCCCAGGGAAGCTGATTATGGAGAAGCCCGCTGGGTGAGGAGGGGCGGAAGGTCAGAGAAAGTGAATGGGGGCATCCCTCCAACCTCCACCAAATACTATGGTAGTGACACCCCACCCCCCTATCCCCTTCCCTACCCCGTCCCCTCAACTCCCAACCCCCACCTGGGCCCTTTGTCTGCCCTGGACAGCACAGCTTAATCTCTAGACCATTATCTCCAGCCTGGAGATGTTCTGGAGAT
This sequence comes from Tursiops truncatus, assembly GCF_011762595.2. Lineage (NCBI taxonomy): Eukaryota > Metazoa > Chordata > Mammalia > Artiodactyla > Delphinidae > Tursiops > Tursiops truncatus. Next base: position 156,266,893 of record NC_047034.1, on the reverse strand, counting down.
ATGTTCCAGCCTGTTTGGCCAACTGTCCCCGGGACACCTCCCCGTGTACATTCCACTGGCCCTGAAACCTCCAAACCTGGACACACCATCCCCCCCTACTTCCCCCAACCCTACCCTCCTCCTCCTAATGTCCCGAAGCACCTGCCACCCCGGCTCTCAATAATACACCTGACATCATTCTTGCCTCACTCCCCTCGGCTAAGCCTCCATAACCACCCATTTCTCTGTTTACCACAGACACCAGCACCAGCTTCCGCATCCTAAAAGTCACCTGGGAACAGACCCCTTCCTCAGGATAGCCTGGGGTCCCTTCAAACTCGCAATGCCCGGGTCTGACTATATCATCTTCCCCCCAGTCTCCCTGCTTCATCCGTGGCACCTCTTCTTCCCAATCACTGATCCCAAACCTCTCTTACTCCTCCTTCCCCTCTCTACCTGCAGCCAAACACTCCCTGTTTTTTGCCAGGAGAATGAACTTTGGGGTCGGTAAGAACTGAGCTACAATCCCAGCTGTATCATTTCCTAACTGTGTGACCTGGAGCAGATGACTTCACTTCTGACCCTCAGTTTGATCATCTGTAAAATGGGGCTAAGGGTACCCACCTTGCAGGGCTGTTGAGAAAACGCCCAGAACGACCATCTCAGATGACTACAGGGCCAGGCAAGTCCCATGCATGAGGGAAGAGGCCGGGAGGGGTCAGTGCAAACTAGAGAGCAGATGCCTCATCAAAAGGGGGCAGCTGTTCGTCACTCTACCTATCAATGCCACAGGGAATGTGGGCCCCGCGTTGCTAGAACTTCCAAGTTTTCAAGAGCGGCCCCCAACCAGCTTTTCATGTGGAATCTCCAGATATGTATATGTTGGCAATTAATTGAAATGTTTCTTTAAGCCCCATGAAGGCCAAACAAAACATTTGCCTCCAGGTCACCAGTCTGTACTCTCGGAAGTGTGCAAGGAGTTGGACCCAGTGCCCGCGCATAACAGAGAGTCAATAAACATTAATTCCCTTCTCTGCCCTGCTTATCGATTCTCTCAAAAGGAAAAAACAAAAGTCACTCCCGGCCGTTCCTCCCACTCTACCCTGATCGTCATCATCATCTCCACGCAGCCCTCACTGGCCAGCAGCCGCCAGGCCCTGTCCATCCACAGACCCCGGCAGGGCTCTGCGCCCCTCCTCCAAGGTGCCTCCCCTCCCTGGGTCCCCCCATTCCTGGCCTTCTGGGCAGAAGGAAGCTCTCTGCTTGGGTCCAACCCTTCAAAGCCCCTGCCCTTTCACTGTCTAACTTATATTTCCGACAACCTATAAAGTATTATTGACCCTAACATGCAAATGAGGAAAATGGGGTCCAGAGAGTGTACATCAGTCAACAGATACTTATCAAACACCTACCATGCACCAGGCTCCATTAAATGGCAAACCCAGGGTCACACAGAGTATTCTTGGTTGCGAGCGACAGAAACCTAAATTAAACAGACTCGGGCAGAGGGACCGTGCAGTGGGGAAACAACACTGGGTTCCAAAGATAAACGGAGCCGGAGACGCAAACATCTTCCAAGCACTCACGTGCTCTTCATCTCTGCTTCCCGCTCTGTCCCAGGATCATTATCTCATCCAGCCGAGCAGCATTTCCAAACAGCAGGACACCAGCTGGTCCAGCGTTTATCATCAACGGACTCTGTCCCTGCGCATATTCCGAAGTCCCAGGGAAGGACCCCTGGCAGATCAGCGTGGGTTACACTGTCACTTTGGGTTGATCAACTGACAAGGTAGGTGTGACTGATGAGCTCGGTTTGGGGCCAGCCTCACCCCTGGGCCAATCGACAGTCTACAGGAGAGCAAGCTTGTGAGGCTGGTTAGCCTAAGGACGGGGGAATCGCACAGGAAGTGAGGCTGCTGCTTGTTCAACAACAGATGTCTTAGTTTGGGCTCTCCCAAAAGGCAAGCCTGAGACACGGGTTTGCAAACAAGTTGCTTATTTGGGAGGTGATCCCAGGAAATATGGGCATGGGAATGGGGAGTGAGGCAGAGAAGGGAAGGAAGCTGGTGAAGGTATGTAATTGAGTGAGTTTCTCTGGACAACTGAGCTCAGTCCTGCTGGGGATTGAACTCAGTCTGGGAAAGACTAGGACGCGGACCTCACAGTTATCTCAACCCAAGGGGGAGGAGCCTGGAGGAATCATGCCCTAACTTCCGTAAGGCATTGGCTGAAGGCTGCCCCCCGTGAGGTGGCAATTCCCTGGCACTTCCAGGCTGCCCCATTCACGGGCAGAGAGACCCCAGAAGCCCAGAGAGCCCCGGCCGGCCTAGTGGCAGGTGCCGGCCACTGGGCACTGAGCCCACCTACTGTAAGTCACCATGCTTTACATAGGTCCCCTCGACCACCAAAGCAGAACAGGCCAAGGAGACGTGGGCTGGGTTCTGACAGCACCCACCCCCTGTACTCACTGCTTCATGGAACAAAGTTTAAAACCCAGATCTGCCCAATTGTTTGCAATAAGCCATGTGGTCCCCACACTAGACCGTGACTGAGCAGAGGTGCTGAGCACCCAGGCCAGAGTCCACAGGGAGGTCCCTGGCCCTGGAATGCCAGCAGCAGAGAATGTGGTGGCCAGTGGCCAAAGCTGCAAGAACTGTACATCGGCCTCCCGACCCTCTGCAGAGGAGGCTGCGCAAGCTGCCCAGGGACAGCAGAGCACCCGGTGATTTGGGCCTGGCTGGAGGGAGGGGGAGGTACGGAAGCATCGGGCCCCCAGCCTCAGGGACAGTGGGCCTCACTGCTGCCGTGACTCAGTCTGCCCAGAGCCACAGAAATAGCAGAGAGAGGCCAAGGGGCGAGGCCAGCTCCAGCCCCCTCGGGCTGAGCACGGGAGCATAGGCAGAACTGGGGGTGGGTTTAGGGCCCCAGGGGAACAGCGTGGCTATGTGCCCACCTGGGGCCCCAGGAAGATAAAATAAGAACGTTGGGAGTTCCCTGGCGGTCCAGTGGTTAAGACTCCGTGCTTCCACTGCAGGGGACACGGGTTCGATCCCTGGTCAGGGAACCAAGATCCCCCCGCATGCTGTGCGGTGCAGCCAATATTATTAATTAAAATCTAATATCTAAAAAAAAATAAAATAAAAAATAAGAATGTCCACCCAAGCAACCAGAGAGTTATAGCCTGCAGAGCAGGGAAGTAAAGGAATGGGGGCTGGCCGTGCCAGCCATGACCCACCACACTTTTCCTCTCTATCACTTTCCTCCACATCAGCCGTCACCCCCGGGTACAGGAATGACACTAAGTCTCAGAAAGAAAACTTGGCTTGGTCAAGTACATGCGGCTAGGTAGTAGAGGGGGACTTGAGCCCGGGTCTGTGCGGGCTCTGTCTGTCACCCAGCTCTCTCCCCTTCCCAGCTCTGCTTCCTCTCTGCCGTGCCTGTCTCCCACCCTTCCTAGACTCCTGCCATCCCACAACTCCCCTCGTTCTGCAAAAGCATAGCCGTGAAGTCTCGCCAGGGATGGGAACTCACAACTCTTTCCAGGAGAAAGCAAAGCTTCTCTAGCAAAGGAGCAGGCTGTCTGGCTAAAGCCAGCCCAGGCCTCACAGCAGACGCAGGTCAGCAGCAGAGGAAGCTCTCCCGGCGGCTGGGTCCGGCTCTTCCCCCAGAACCTACGTGACGGGGTCTCCCCCACCCCGCTCTAGGCATCTGGAGGGAGGAATCCGATCTGCAGCATCTCGTGTCCTTCCAGTGACGGAGAAGGATTGGACTGCTCAGGCCCACACGGCTGTTTACCTCTCCCCGCATTTCCCCTCAGCGGAGCTGAGACGGGCTCTCCCAAAGACATGTCCAAGTCATCGGGGACAGGAATCAGAGAGCAGCGTCAGCTCAGTCTCACTCCCAGATAGCGGTCCTGGCTGAGAATTACGGCAGCCAGCATTTATTACATGTTTATTAGGTACCAGGTGTATATATTTTACATATTTTTATTCATCTGAGCCTTACAACGATCCTATGAGGTAGGTTCTAGCGTAGTCCCTATGTTCCATGTGAAACTGAGGCCCAGAGAGGCTAAAAACTTGTGCAGGGCTGCACAGCCGGTAAGCAGGATTGCTGGGGTGGGAATTCAGGCAGCCAAGCTCCAGAGCCCAGACTCTCAAAACAGTTTCACTTCAGTACCCTTGTGCCCAAGGATTTGGCGGTGTTCTTGGCTTTTTTACTTTCAATAAACAGAATCATTCATCCGTTCATCTCCGAATACTCATAAAGCACCTACTACATGCCAGGTGCTATGCCAGATGGTGGAGATGGAGCAGCGAGCATGATTCCCATGGCCTGACCTCTGGGCCTGGTCCTCTTGAAGATTACGGTCTAAAGGAGGAGAGGACATTAAACACACAAGCACACCCATAACTCTAGGAATGCAGTTGTGACAGGGATACAACAGAGAAGCACATGCAAAGAGAATAGATAACAAAGAACCTGACCTAGTTTCAGGGGTTAAGAATGGCTTTCCTGAAAGTGACATTTAAATTGATATCCAGAGGGACTTCCCTGGTGGCTCAGTGGTTAAGAATCCGCCTGCCAATGCAGGACACGCGGGCTTGAGCCCTGGTCCGGGGAGATCCCACATGCTGCGGAGCAACTAAGCCCGTGAGACACAACTACGGAGCCCGCACGCCTAGAGCCCGTGCTCCACAGCAAGAGAAGCCACCGCAATGAGAAGCCTGCGCACCACAATGAAGAGTAGCCCCTGCTCGCCTCAGCTAGAGAAAGCCCGTGTGCAGCAATGAAGACCCAACGCAGCCAAAAATAAATAAATAAATTTATTTTTAAAATAATAATAAAAAAATAAATTGATCTCTGGAACTTGATGGTAGCTAGCTCAAAGAAAATGAGGAAAGAGCATTGAGTCATGTGCAAAGGCCCTGAGGTGGGAAAGAGACTCCTCCGTTCTAGAAAGTGAAAGAAGGCCACTGTGCTGGAGCACAAAAACGGAAGGGAAGAGACTGGGAACAAAGGCTGGCAGAGGCCAGGTCATGCAGGACTTTATAGGACATATTAGCAACCGGAGTTTTTTTTTCAAGACAATGGGGAGCCTCTGAAAGACCCGGAACAGATTGTTTTAATATGATTTGTGTTTTCCAAAGATGACTCTGCTTGTGTGGACAACTGCTTAGAGAGGGGCCAGGTGAGAGCAGGGAGTGTTACACACAGGATGCACATAGAGCATTTGACATGGTTTCTGGCACAGGGGCGGCGCCCGGTGACGAAGCTGATACCATTACCCCATTGTCCAGCCTTCCCACCTCTCCTGAGAACAGTGAACGGACACCACCTTGGCCTCACAGGCCAACCTAGCTTGTTCGTCCAAGACCAAAAGTTTACTTGCCTTTGGGAACAGTAGTTTTGATGGGTAACTGGTGGGGTATCGGGCCCCGATGCCTGTGCTGTCCTCTGCCCTCTGCATTCAGAAGGGAGCCTGGGGGGACGGCTAGTCTCCAGAAAAGACTCCAACTCTCACCCACCCCACACCCATGAACAGGGAGAACAGGCAGGGCTCAGCCTGAGCCAGAAGAACATGTTGGAGGCGGTGACAAGAGCCAGGAGTACCTGGGCTGAAAACTGGGGGGACAGAGACAGCCCAGTAGAGGCCAGGGAACCAGGAAAGAGCAGAGTGGGGAAGGGATAGGGTGACAGATATAAAACAAGATCTAACTGCAGGTCAGATGGCTCTCCAGCAGCTCCTTTGATGTGTCTGTCCCCATCTCCCCAGAAGAAGCGAACCCTTCCCCAGCTCTGATCCCCCGCCTTTCTACCTCGCTTGTCAGCTTCCTGAAAACGTGCCACCCACGGCTCTCTGGCTTCTGTCCCCATCGCTCTGCAGAAATCACTCGGGCAAAAGTCCCCAGGGACCTGACCGGCCTCTCTACCGCTGGGTTTCCTCCCCTGCCCGCCCTGGTTTCCCTGTCCCTTACTGTGCTTTCTCCTCCACAAGCATCTTTCTTGCCTGCTTCCTAGACGTCAGTGCTCCCCCGAGCTCTGCCTGGACCATCTTCTCTTCTCACTCCGCACACTCTCCCAAAGTCACCTCGTCCACCCCGACAGCGGCTCCCACCACCCCCTTGGGGCTGAGAACCCCCAAAGTACATGCCCAGCTGTTGCTGCCAGCTGCTGGCTACGGACAATCCACACAGCTGTCCTCCACACTCTCCCATTCAGCACATGGAACATTGAACTAACTCCCAAACATCTGGGAAGAACTCCCCCTCACCTGCTCCTCCCCTCCCCCCCAAGCAACCTGCTCTCCTCCCGTATTCCTTCCTTCCATCAGGAGACCCACCACCTGCCCAATCACCAAAACTAGCAAACTGGGCGCCCTCCTGGGTCTTCCTCCTGCCTCCTTCCCTGCATCCACTCAGAGTCCAAACACTGCCAGTTGTATCTGACAGCTATTTCCCAAATCCACCCGTCTGGCTCATCTCTTCCCCAAATCATTGCAGTAATTTTTTTACTGGTCTCGCACGCCTCTTCCTTCGAAGAGCGGGAGCTTTCTAAACATACCATCAATCCTCATTATTCACAGATTCCATATGGGTGAGTTTGTCTAGTCACTAAAATTTATTTGTTTAACCCCAAAATCAATACTTGCAGTGCTTTCGCTGTCATCCGTGGACACGCACAGAGCAGCAAAACACTTGAGTCACCGATGTGCACATTCCCAGCTGAGGTTGAACAAGGGGTTGCTTGGTCTTCTTGTTTCAGCTGATACTGTAAACAAGTGCCCCACTGGAGGTTGATTTAGTACCCCTTTTTTGCATTTTTGTGCTTGTGGAAGGTGATTCTGCTGTTTAAACTGGCCCCCAAGCGTAGCACTGAAGTACTGTCTGGTGTTCCCAAGCATAGGAAGGTTGTGATGGGCCTTAGGGAGAAAATACGTGTTAGATGAGCTTTGTTCAGGGGGACTTCCCTGGCAGTCCAGTGGTTAAGACTGCTTGCTTCCACGGCAGGAGGCACGGGTTCAATCCCTGGATCCCTAAGATCCCACATGCCGGGGCCAAAACAAAAGAGGATAGAAAGATGAGCTTCGTTCAGGAGTAAGTAATAGCGCTGTTGGCCATTGAGTTCAACATTAATGATTCAACACTATATATAATTAAGGTGTCTTTCAAGAGAAACACACGTAGAACAAGGTTACGTATTGATCAGTTGATGAAAATGCTGTAACCAGAGGCTCGCAGGAACCGAACCCTGTATTTCCCCTACTGGCAAAGTTTCAAGATTTGCTAATTCAGTGTTTGTGGTGACTTACAGAACGTAACTACCATGAAGAATGAGAATTGACTGTACCAATCTGAACACATAGCCTCCTTCCTTCCCCCAGGTCTCCCTCTGCACACAAGATCAATCCAAGCCCCTTAACACAGTGTTCCAGATCTTTCACGGTCCAGAATGTCCTTGCTTTTTAGTGCCCCCACTGCTGCCTCCTCCAGCCCACTCTCCAAAGCTCTTCCATCATCCTTCACTGCACACTCTATGCCCTCTGCCTCAAAGGCCTGTCCTCCTCATCTCCTCTTGGTGAACTCCTACACATCTTTCAAGACCCAGCTTAAATGTCACTTTGTCTGGGTCTCCCTCTGGCAGAACTTGACACTCCCCTCTCTGTTGTATGTCTCTTATAGCTCTTCTCACAACGTTGTACCCGATCCATTCATGTGTCTCCTCTCTCCTGTACTTGGCAATCATTTGGAGGAAGAACGTAGAGGGGGACAGATATGTGTGACTCTCTTTGCAGGGTGTGTATATTTCATACATCATTCATTCCAAAAACGTAAACAGAGGCCTAACGTGGTACCTAACAGGCCCCATACTAGGCACTCAGGGCCCAGCACTGCCCCACAGTGTGTAGCATCATGCCCATAGTGTGGCCTGGGTGGAAGAGTGTGTGCATGTGGGATGTGCCACGCTCGCTGTAGACCTGCGGTGTTTGTGGCTCTTGGACACACCGTCCATTGAATTCAGGCCCCGTGTGACCTGCTGATAAAGGACATCTTAGAAGCTAATTAGACCAACAGGCTGCGACCAGGCACTAATGAGAAACCCTCCCGGGGCACCTCCTGCCTGCCCTCCCCACTCCCCAACCGTCACTGCCTGACCCGGGTTTTGCCTTTTTAACCCAAAGACATCATCCATCCACATGAGATTTCCTCTGGCGAGTAGTCTGTCTCCCCCTCCTTTCTCTGCCTTCCTTACATCTCAGAGAGAAGAGATGAACAGGGAAGGGGGGAGGAAGTCATTTTGGGTACCCACCACGTGCCAGGTGTGTGCGGGCAGTTCACATACATCAGAGGCAGTGGTAGAAAGCGCTTCCTTTGTGCCGGGCACTGTTCTGGCACTGTGTCTCTATTGGCTGGGCTAATCTGTGCGCCAACCCTACGAGGTAGGCAATGCTATTGTCCCACTGCACGGATAGGAAACTGGCACCACATGCAGAGGAAGAGGCAGAGCCGGATTCAGGCCACGCAGCCTGCACTCAGGCACCGCCCTGCATCGCTCTCACTGTCCTCACAGGACACCCCTCACGGGCACAGAATGTCTCATTGTACATCCGAGAAACAGGGAAAGTCCCCAGATCTGAAGGAACCAGAGGTGAGATTCAAATCCAGGGCTGTGAGATTCCAGATGCAGGGGTGTGGGCCCAGACGTAGGGGTGTATGAGCTCCAGATGCAGATCTCCCCTGCCTTAAGGCAGCTCCTTCTTCTGCCTCACCCATTAGACAGGGAGGCACCTGCTCTGAACAGGACTCATCCACTCCAAGGGACCCCAAGTCCCTTCTGCTGGAACTCACCCTCAACGTCCTTCTTACATCTCTGTGTCTCTGGGACCCTATCTGTGTGCCTGCCCCGGGCTGGGAGACCCTGACAACCTCTTCTGCTCCTCTCTTTATCTGTGTAGCCCAGCCCCAAACACAGCACCTGGCACACAGCCGTGTCTCAGCAATGATTCTTGAATTCAAAACACGGGCTGATGGAAGGGCTAGTGTGTCTGGTATGGGGGTAGGGGGCAGCCCCTCGGGGTCGGGGTAGACAGTGAAGGGCAGTCAGCCATGAAAGGGTTGGGGAGGAGCTTGGTGTACGTGTCTGGGGAGGAGTGGGGCTGTGTGTGCAGGGGAGAGGGTGGCTTTCTGTACAATGCCTCAGATACTCAGTGTTGGGGTGCAAAGACTGAACTAGATTCCAGCAGCAATGGGAAGCTGGGCCCAGAAACTGTTCCACGAGCTCTTCGCCATCATGAGAGGCTATGCAGCTGGTACTAGACTTATCAACTGGTAATTAAGGTCAAGCTGGTGAGTTCCTGGGGGTCAGGGGCTGATCCGTGTTATGTTGTGCTCACGACAAGCCCCTAAAAATGTCCGTTCATGGGAACTGATTTGCTCATTCAACAGGCGGGTCCCTGGAGCAAATTCAATTAAAATCAACTACTCCAATACAGTCTGATGAGAGTGTGGAGGCTGAGAGCAGTGGAAGCCCCGAGATGGGGCCCTAAGCCACCTGGGCCTGCACAGTCAGGGAAGGCTTCTTGGAGGAGTAGGCCAGGTGAGGAGAAAGGTGAAGGAAGGGCATCCAGGTGGGGACTATTGATGGGCAAAAGCATTTGGGCTGGAGAGAGAATTTGGGACTCATGGCATTTCCAAAGGTAACTGAAGCTGTGAGAACAGAAGGCCACTGAGCAGCAACTAGAGAGGGAGGAGTGTCTGGAGCGGCCCATAGCGTCCCAAGAAGTGGCAGTGGGAATTTCTGGAAAGGATAAGAAGCCAGGTCAGGCCTCGGCTTCTTCCACACAAGGCCAGGGACGGGAAGACAAGCGGGGACTCAGAGTGGACCTGTGGTTGTCCCCAAGAGGATGCCAGGATTTGGGGCCCAGCCCCTGGGAGGAGGGAACCCCTAAATTTCCTTGGCCTCATCAGAGGCAGTCTGGGGAGGCTGGGGCCCAGCCAGTGGCAGTGCCTGGCGCAGCTCCTCCTCCTGGCCAGCGGCACACCCAGGCTGCCTGCCGAAATGTGCAGGCTCTGTCCTAGGAACGGGCTTCCCCAGACACTCTCCCTGGTTCTGACATGAGTTCCCGCTGCCTGCTGAGTTCGACGGCTGGCAGCCAGGAGCCGGTACCCAGAGAGCCCTGAGGAGTAGCCACTCAGGTAAGGCCATCTGTGTCCAGATGTGCTCTGCCCCTCAGCACACCTGGAAGGGGGAGACTTCTCTGGTGGAGTGCCGGGGGAGTGGCCTGAACACAAGGCCGCCCTGCGTCCTGATGGTGGAGGAATGAAGATGGGCCCCCCCCCTCCTCTGCTCTGAGTTTTTCACCTTTCTCCCCAGCTGAGCAGAGGTGGGAGCCAGGGACTGAGTGGGAGAGGGGCTCCCAGAGGGGCCAGGAGCTAAGCAGATGGGGCAGCTCTACCTGGGCCTGCAAAACCCCGCCAACCCCAGGTTGGGCTGGGCGGAGCACCCCTGGGCTAGAGCCTCCTTGGGTGTTCCCTGAGAAGCTGCCAGGAGTTCCACCCACCTTAAGCAGGACTGAGCAAAGACAAGCGGATGATTCAGAGCGGGGGCCCACATTCTTATGTAGACAGGACAGTGGAGAGACAGGGCAGGGAGCAGAGTCACCCCCAGCCTCCCCTACCGGGGATTCACCTGGTGGAGGAGGGAGTGGACACAGCAGGCAGCTTCCCGAAACCCAAGGAAAGGGGCCCAGGCCCAGAGTGTGGGCTCCGAAGCCAGCCTGCCTGGGTTCAAATCCCAGCTCTGCCGCTTACCAGCTGTGTAACTATGAGCAAACCTCTCTGTGCTCCACTTCCTCATCTGTAAATTGGGAATAAAACATATACCCTTTTATACAGTTGCTGTATTGATTCATGCAAAGTGCTCAGAACAGTGCTGGCGCTGCATAAACACCCGATAAATGCTGGCTTTTATCACTACCCTGCCCATCTGCAGTGGATCACGCAGCTGGTGGAGGGGGCGGCGGAGGCAGGACAGCACAGTCACCTTTGGCCTAGACCAGCACTAACCCCTTAGAGCAACAGGCTGTGCAGACAGGCTCCCTGAGGTCCCAGGGAGCCCAGTAGGGTAAGACCACCGTGCACAGGTCTCAGTGGACCGCCCCCAGGAGCCAGACAGAGGAATTCCAAGAGAGGCCGTGGGCGCCCCTCACTCTGAACCATTGTCACATTCCCTAATTGGAGGTAAATCTGATTCCTGTGTGTTCATCACACCAAACTCGCCAGCAGAACTGACCAGAGCAGCATTTCCCATTTCGGTGTCTTGACAAGGCTGTTCTACAAGATGACAAAAAAGGGTTCTACAGTCAAAGGAGTTGGTGCAATGCTGCATATTCTGTCCTCCTTTGGGAGATTCATAATGTGAATTTATTAGCATGGTCAAGTAAAGGGACCTATTTAACTGTGCGCTGAACATAGTGCTTGACTACTTTTCTTGAACACAGAAGAGAATCCTTTTCTCTTGCTGCTTCTGTTGCCAGCCTATTGAGCAGGGTTCCATGGAACACCAGTTTGGGAAGCACAGGAATACCAGGCTACTCTACGAAGCCTATTGTATCAATATCAAGAGAATCATCGCTTTTGTTTCAGCTGCATTGCCATTGGCCTTGCTTCAAGTGAGCCGCACGTGAGCAGGACACTGCCTGGATATTTATGGTGTTACAACAGACGGGAGTTTGGGGACGAGGTTCCAGCCTCCTCTCTAGCCCCATCCCCCAAACCAAGTAAAAGGCAAAGAGCGGGTTCCCCTTGGGAGGAAGCTGTCTAAGGGGAGACAGCCTAGCTCAGAAAGGAAAGGAGAAGTCATCCCCAGGTCTGACTCGCTGAGGAGGAGGGCCATGGTTGGGAGAGAGAGGGAAGTCAGCATGTCCCACCTCCTTAAGACCTGGGAGGACGAGTGGCTCCCCGGACCTGCCTTCACCCACTGCTATGGGGAAGAGTTGGGTTCTGGGCTGAATGACCTGTGCTCAAGGCCCAGCTCTGCACCTAATCGTGTGTGACCCTGCACAACCCCTCTGAACCTCAGTTTCCCTCAGCTGTAAAGGGGACGATAATAGAACCTAGCTCCGCCGTGGTTGGGAGGATCCAATCCAGTGACACTGTCTTATAAGGTGCTGAGCGTGAGCGTTCTATAAACTTGGGAAATGACAGTCATCCTCTCCCTGCAGTAGCGGCCGACGCCCGGGGCCACCATGAACTGGGGGATCTTCGAGGGGCTCCTGAGCGGGGTCAACAAGTACTCCACAGCCTTCGGGCGCATCTGGCTGTCCCTGGTCTTCATCTTCCGCGTGCTGGTGTACCTGGTGACGGCCGAGCGCGTGTGGAGTGATGACCACAAGGACTTCGACTGTGACACCCGCCAGCCGGGCTGCTCCAACGTCTGCTTCGACGAGTTCTTCCCCGTGTCCCACGTGCGCCTCTGGGCCCTGCAGCTCATCCTGGTCACGTGCCCCTCGCTGCTCGTGGTCATGCACGTGGCCTACCGTGAGGCCCAGGAGAAGAAGCACCAAGAGGCAGCAGGGAAGAACGGCGGGCGCCTCTACCCGGACCCCGGCAAGAAGCGGGGCGGGCTCTGGTGGACGTACGTCTGCAGCCTGGTGTTCAAGGCCGGCGTGGATGCCGCCTTCCTTTACGTGTTCCACTCGTTCTACCCCAAATACACCCTCCCTCGCGTGGTCAGGTGCCACGTGGCTCCGTGTCCCAATACGGTGGACTGCTTCATCTCCAAGCCCACGGAGAAGAACATCTTCACTCTCTTCATGGTGATCATGGCCGTCGTTTGCATCGTGCTCAACCTGGTGGAGCTGGCCTACCTGGTGAACAAGAGGTACCGGGAGTGCCTGCTGGTGAGGAAAGCCCGGGCCACGGGCCTGGGCCACCGCTGGAACTGGGCCACCGCTTCCTCCAAACAGGACGACCTCCGCTTGGACAACCTCACCTTTCTGGGCTCAGACGCTCCCCCTCCTCTCTCACCAGACCACCCTCGAGACCACGTGAATAAAACCATCCTGTGAGGGGCTGCCTGGTCAGGCCTGGGTTGGAAGGACCCGGCAGCCAAGGTGCAGCCTTGGGGGTGGGAGCGCTGTGCGGGGAGTGGGGACAGGCAAGAGGGAGGGTCCGACGACCTGGGTTCAGATCCCTTTTCCCCAGCTCCTGCCACCAACCCCAGCCGTGTGGCCTTGGGCAAGTTACCCCTCGGAGCTGAACCTCGGCTTCCTTTTGTGTACAACGGAGATGATGAGGCGCCCCCCAACAGGGCTGCCGCTGTGAGGAGGGGCTTAATACGAGAATGGATGTGCACATGCCTTCAGTGTGTGGTGCCCACGGTCAGGGCTTAATAAAAGTCAATTCATTCACTGATTCAAGGTGACCTTTGATCCTTCGACCTTTGTGAGCCTTATCAGGTCATGGGGTCAACATCTCTGCCCCTGCAAAGGGCTGCACTTGATCTAGCCAGGTAAGAGCGCCCCCAGCACTCCTGTGGGTGTCATGCCCCTTGCTCATGCTCAAGTCTAGCCTTTATCCCCAGTTGCAGTTTTAGGCCCATGGGTTGTCTGCAAAGAGAGTGGAGCTTAATTACATGGGGAACTGCGTGTCTCGGTGGAAAGTTAATGGACTTTTGAGTCATAACACTTGCATTTGAACACAAGTTCCAGTGGAACTCTGAGAAAGCGACTACAGCTCCTCTCCAAAATGGGTTAACAATGCTGAGCTGGTGGGGTCGTGAGTCTGGATGAGCTCACGACTGCGGATGGGGTTAGCCGTCTGTGAAAAGGCCACATAAGCATTAGTCACTGGTGTTAGGAAGTGCTCTATAAATGCTTGTGGGAAATGAGGCAAAGGAGCCCCTCCCTGGCTGCACATTAACGTTCACTGTTCCAGGCCCAAGGCCTCTCTGCAGCCCCCACTGGGTCACACTCCGACTTCCCTGGAAACCCAGGCCCATAGAGGCTGGACAGGGAGGCTGTGCATTTCATGCTGCGACCTGCATTCCTTGTCTCCACTAGGGCAGAGGTGCCCTTGTCCAGAGAAACCATAGGCAGGCCCTCCCACGCCCTACACAACTCACCAGCAGCCCAAGCTCTAGTCCCCAGAAATGCCCTGCCAGGGTAGAATGCAATCCAGGACTGGATCATAGATGTCAGCTGCTGAGGGCCTCAGAACCAGGCTTCCAGAGAAAAGGTAGGAGAGAGGCCTGGGGACAGGGGGACGGGGGCAATAGGGCAATGAGAGGGGGACAGGGACAATGCCATCTGGTGCCAACCAGGTCCCGAACACGAGGCTACCAGGCTCCTGCGCCTGCTCGGGCAGTGTCCCTGCCAGCACGGGGAGCCAGACCCAGCCATGCCTGGCCAAGCTGCAGAGAAGGCGTGGGCCAGGGGAGAAGAGACACGGGTGTTTGCTCTGAACGTGGGCCCAGCAAGCCCGCCCGCCTACCTGCCTGCCCACCCGATCGCTCTCATTTGGTTCACTGGCTCAGAAAGCTCCCCCAGCAGGGGAGTGAGGAACAAAAGCTGCCTCCAGGAGGCCCTCAGGCAGATGGGCAGACAGACCGGCCCAGGGGCAGGAGACTGGCTGCTAGACCCAAGAAAGGTGAGGACCAAATCGGGAAGGAGGCTGGGCTGGGAGGCAGCGATGGGCTGACGATCCCCAGGGGACCTCGGGCTGTGGGCCAGACTTCAGGGAGGAGTAGGGGGGACAGAGGATCTCTGGAGAAACCCCAGCGAAGCCCCAAGGAGGGGAACGAATGTCCTGCCAGACCAAAGGGAGGACAGAAGACTAGAGAAGAGATAAATAAGAGGAGGGATGAGGAAGAAGTGGGGTTTCGACTGGGTTTAGCAAATGTCTATTGTGTGTTCACTGTCTATTGCTGAGTCCTGGGGAATCAGAGACGAATGATATGCGGAGGCTGCCCTCCAGAAGCTGACAGTCTGGCACGGAAAACAGGTGAACAGACCATTTAAGTACCGGTGAGGCATTCTTCCAGAAACGATGGAGGAGGAGGCTCAGAAAATGTCCCAGAGGCACAAGGTTTGAAGATGCTGATACCTGAGTCAGGGATAGGGGAGGGCCCAGGGCCAGAGGTGGAAAACGATGTCACTGCAGGTAAGGGGTGTGGAGGATGGAGCACGCAAGACACAGCCTGAATGAAACAATGGCCTGTGTGGGCAGCAAACAGCCACTGAGCAGACGGAGAGGGGAGATGTCCCTGAAAGAAAAGGTAGATGGTGGGGGGAGGACCGTGCCAGAATCTTAGCTCTGTCCCCTCCCCAATCCCTCCCAAAGGCTGGAATGGTTGGAATTCCAGAGGAACCCACTGTGGTCAGGACAGTCAGCCCTCAGGCCCAGCACCAAAAGAAGGGGTGGCAGGATGATACCAAGCCACCATGGTTCCAAAGAGCCTGTTTCATTTGGAAGGGAATGTCAGGGTGGGGGACATCCTGGAGCCGGAGAGGAGAATGAGGATGGATATCACTCCGGGGTCTGCCCACCAGGCACAGGGCCTGGCTCATGCTGGCGCTCAGTTGGAGAAAGTTGAAGGATAAAAATCCACATCCCTCAGATTTCCCTGGCGGTCCAGTGGTTAAGACTCCATGCTGCCACTGCAGGCGGCACGGGTTCGATCCCTGGTAGGAGAAGCTCTGCACGCTATGCCACGCGGCCAAGAAAAAAAGATGCACATCCCTCCCGTCCTGCCGGGTCCAGCCCTGGGGGCTGATGGGAGAGCAGATCGTCCAACCCGCACTTTGTTACTATTTCTTTAGAAATCACGTGACGCCGCAGGCCTGAAGGCTGGAGTCCATGAGGTTGGTGGGCACATCCATGCAGGACGATTACCCTTCACATGTATCTATTACTTTGTAGAATAAAATATGCCCTGATTTTGGAAGATGGAAGTTCAAAACCAGCTCTGCCACTTCCAGCCGTGGGCCTTGGGCGTGTTCCTCTCTGGGCCTTAGCTTACTACCCCGTGAATTGGGGACAATGGCAATCCTTACCCCACCGAGTCATTGCCAGTGTGGACATGATGATACGGTGGTCGTGAAATGGTTTGCCAGTCACACCCTTAATGAAGGTTCCCACTTCCCGGTTCTCCTAGGCCTTGGGACCCCCTGGTCTAGATCATCCACACGAGGAACAAAGGCCACAGTCAGCATGAACTGGGCGTTCCTGCGGGGCGTCCTGAATGGGGTGAACAAGTACTCCACGGCACTGGGCCGCATCTGGCTGTCCGTGGTCTTCATCTTCCGCGTGCTGGTGTACGTGGTGGCGGCCGAGAAGCTGTGGGATGATGAGCAAAAGGGCTTCATCTGCAACACCCGCCAGCCAGGCTGCGCCAACGTCTGCTACAATGAGTTGTTCCCCGTGTCCCCCGTGCGCCTCTGGGCCCTGCAGCTCATGCTGGTCACGTGTCCCTCACTGCTCGTGGTCATGCGTGCGGTCTACCGCCAGGAGCGCAAGCGGAATCACCGCCTGAAGCACGGGCCCGACGTCCCATCCCTATACAACAACCTGGACAAGAAGCGGGGCGGGCTCTGGTGGACAGACCTGCTGAGTCTCCTCCTCAAGGCGGCCGTCGACTCTGGCTTCCTCTACATCTTTCAGCGCCTCTACCAGGACCGTGACATGCCCCACGTGGTGGCCTGCTCCGAGTCGCCAGGCCCCCGCACTGCGGACTGCTACACCTCCCGGCCCGCGGGGAAGAAGGTCTTCACGCACTTCATGGTGGCCGCAGCCATGCTCAACCTCAGTGAGGTCACCCACCCGGTGGGCAAGAGGTGCCTGGAGACCCTTGGCTACAGATGCCGGGGGTCTCAGTGCTGGACTCACCTGCCCGAGACATGCCCACCGTATGCCCTCTCCCAGGGGGAGCACCCCCCGGATGGGAACTCTGTCCTAATGAAGGCTGGGTCAAGTACAGTGGATGCGGGTGGGTATCCATAACCGGTGAGGTCAGCAGCTGAGATCACCAGAGCCTCTGCCTGCTCCCTAAGGCCACGGCAGGGCAGGTGAGGAACGTGGGTGTGGAGCTCAGGAGACCCACCCAGAGGCTAATGCTGGGAAGCAAATTGGTCTCTGGGTCCTCAGCCCCAGGGCAGGAAGGTTGATGGCTGGAGGGGATTTTATATATGCTGATAGGGTATGTCAAACCCTTAATAAATATGATTTTCTCAGTGTTTTGCAGACCAGGGAGGGAGTGATGGGAAGGAAAGCAGGGGGGTTCACAATGGACCTTGGAGAGAAGGCCAAGACCGCTCAGTGGGCCTCTGAGCCCTGGAACCTCAGATCCAGGTTTACCCATCTCACACACACACACACACACACACACACACACACACACACAGGCACACCACACTCACACACCCACACCACACACAGAGCATGCCCCCAGGACGTGGTGGGAAGCCCAGAGGCTGACCCAGGGGTCTCTGGACTCTGCAACCAGCTGGTCAAAACAGGAGGGGAGGGACCCCAGGAGACCCTGTGCCAGCATGAGTTGGTTCTCAGTGAGTGTCACTCAGATGAGTGCACATGGCTCCCCCATTCCGGCCTCCCGAACCCTGCCCAGCACAGGTCCCCAGAGGTAAGTCCCTTGGAGGGTAGGAGAGGCAGGCCTGCTGTGTGTGGGGCAGTGCCGAGAGCACGTCCCGGATGGGCAGTCTGCCAGTGTGTCTAGGAGGCCCACGCCCACAGGCCAGGGACCCACGGACAGCATCCAAGCTAACGGGCCCCTCACAGATCCTCAAGGATGAGGAACTTCCCTTCTCTTTACTGGCTACACAATCCCTCATCCTCCCCTATACACACCACTCAGACCTTGACAACGGCCAAAACCAGCCTAGACTTGCCCTGAGTCCCAGAACACACACAAATGGCTCATGGGACAACCATCTGGGAGACCCCCAGGCATGTCCCACTCGGCAACCCCCAAACTGACCACGTCATCTTCCCCAAACCTGCCCTCCTCAAGGATCACCACCCCCCCGCCATGAATAAGACTGCCATCCGCCCAATTGTCTAAGCCAGGAGCTAGCCTGACATCCTCATCTCCACCCCATCTCCCAGCCCCTCACACCCCACCTCCCAGTACAGCACCAAATCCCACTAATTTCAACCCCTAAATGTTTCCTGAATCTACCTCTCCTCTCCCACCCCACAGCCTGACCACCTCCCACTGGGCCTCTCCCATCTGCCCTCCTCTACGGGGACAGAGCAGTTGTGTACGAATCTGACCACATCATTCCTCCTGCTTTGACAGTCTTTCCAGCATGGCCACCACCCCCATTGCCCTCCACCTGGCCCCGCTGACCTCCCCAGCCTCACCCCCACCCTCCTCATACCATCATAACACACCAAAGGGCTTGCGGACCTCCAACCAGACACATCACGCTGGGTCGTGCCGGGAGCTTTTGGACATGCTGTTCCCTCTGCTGGAATGCCCTTCCTCCCTCCGCTAGGACGCTTCCTGAAACCCCAGGGACAGCCTCAACCACATTCTCCGTGCGCCAGCCTCGCCTGTACCTCTGCCATTCTCCCCGAATTGGAGGGGTCCTCTCCGCGTGAGTCTGTAAGCCCTTCACGCACAGGACGATGAGTCATCCAGCTCCCTGCTGCCTTCAATAAAAGTTTGTTAAATGAGTGAAGGGGCGATGAGCTGCTTGACAGAAGGGACCGTGTCTCGTTTATCTGAATCTGAATCCTCCACCACACCTAGCCCAGGGAGTTCAGCATGGTGTTTCCTTGCTTGTGTGTTTTGTTGTTTTAACTAATCCAGCCTAAAGGTTGTTTGTTTGTTTTTTTAAGGTATTCAGCAATTATTCTTTATTGTTACTGGAGCTGATAGATACTAAATCATTTAGGAGACACCATTTCATAGGTAGTATACATCCCTTAATCAACTTCATTGTTGCGGAGCTAGAATTCGAAAGAAGGAACATCGTGCCAGCCTCTTCAGCTTTCCAGGGGAACTTGGTACTTCTTCCCAAGGTATCCACCCCCATCATACAGTGAGGGCACAGTGGCAGGAAGCTTAGGTCTGAACGGAATGGCGTTATGCAGATACACTGAATAAGTCCATATTACATATCTTTGGTTGACTCAGTCTCCCGCCCAATAGTTTAAAAACCTCAGTTCACATGTGGGCACCTTCATTCATTCTTTTATTTGTTCATCTAAAAATAGTTATTAAGCACCATTTGTGGGTGCTTATCAGCTATCAGCATCCTTCCCAAGAGGGAAGCTTTGGGGAAACTGGTCATTCCATTTCTGGTACCTCCACACAGCCTAAAGGTTTTTATAGGTGAGGAAACTTTGGCCTAAAGAGGGAAGGGGACCTTCCAAGCCCGCAGAAATAAGCTGAATCTGTGGGGGGCTGTGGCCCCCATGATCCCTGGAGAGCCTCCAAGCCCACCCCTGATTATTGAACAAGATCAGAGAGCCACCGCATCTTAGGTCAGGGTCCCTGGAAGCAGAGCCCATGGCAGGAATTTGTGTGCATGTAAGGAAGGAACAGAGGAAGCAGGATGGCAAGGGGGAGGAGCTGAGCAGGGTGTGTGTTCAGGGAAACTCAGCCTTAACCTGATTGATCCCCATGGGGTGAAGGGCATTTGGATCATAAGTCCCATCACAGCGTTGTCCCCCCGGAGGAAAGGGCATCAGGCTTAGGAACTCCCATAGCCGTCAGTCATCGGTTTCACCCCAAGCAGGAGGGCTGGCAGGAGGGGTAGGTGGCTCCTACTCAGTCAAGGTCAATTCTCCAGGGGAAGCTATAAGCCATGAGTGGATGTCCCCCAGGAAAGGGGACATGGGCAGGGCATCAATACCATCCACTGAACTCCCGACCTCAAGAAACAAGGTGGCCCCCACTGCCAAGCTGTGACCACCCAACCCTGGGGAACATGGTGGCCCTCTCGACCAGTTCAGAACCAGACGGCCCCCAGCTGCTCAGCCCAAGGCAGCTCCCGCATGCAGGACAGCAGACAAGCCACAGGCAACACCCTCTGAGATTCCAGGCTTCCCATTCCAGGGGCTGCTGCTGGGTCCAACACAGGGCGAGAGCATCCTAGGACCTTGACTACTCCCACGCCAGCGCTCTTCGTGGGCACTATTCCCAGAAGTCTCAAGTCCTGAGCCAACTGAGCCAGGTGGAGACCAAACACCATCTGACCGGCCTGAGGCCACCACTCTCTGACATTCCACCTCCATCTTCTTGAAAACTCTTCCCTCTTAGGCCCTGCCATCTTTCCCCCCAACCCTCCACCCACCCCCATGGCTGCACCTACTTCTCCTCGTTCATTAAAGACTTGAGCACGTGACTCGGAGTCTTCTGGTATTCTCTCACGGCGCAGGGCTGCGGGGACCACCCATGCGTCACTCTGCCCTCTTCATTCCATGCCGTCCTCGTGTCCTATGACCTCCTCCTCCACTCCACTTAGCTACCCACTTGTAGGACCACACCCCGGACCTTGTCTGCCCCCACAACTGCTCCACCTCTAGAATCTTCCATCCAATTCAGGTCAGTGAATATTTATTGTTCACTTTTATGTGACAAGCCCCGTGCCAGGTGCACAGGATTTATCTGGGAAGAATCAGGCACAGTCCCTGACCTCGTGGAGCTTACATGCTATGAAGAGGATGGCTGCTGAACTCCTGACACCTGGGGAAGCAGGGGGTGCTGGGGGAGGGGGAGGAGGAGCCAACATCTGGGCACCCAGGAAAAGCTTCCCTGGGACTTCTTTCTTTTTTTTTTTTTGGCCGTGCCACAAAGCCTGTGGGATCTTACTTCCCCGACCAGAGAATGAGCCCGTGCCCCCTTGCAGTGGAAGCACAGAGTCTTAACCACTGGACCACCAGGGAAGTCCCTGGGACTTCTTAAGCTGACATCTAGAGAAAGAGGAGGATTCTGCCAAGCAAAGAGGGGAGGGGATTCCAGGCAGAGGGGAGAGTATATGAAAAGCCTAGAAAGGAGAGCAAACCTGATGCCAAGGACAGGAAGCAACCCAGGAGGGCTCATGGTAGGAGTCCGGCCGAAGTAGACAGGGGCTGGATCATACAGTGCTTTGTCTGGAAATCTCCATTAATGATTTTGGACTTTATCCTAAGAACAATGAAAAGTCACTGGGGAGACTTCGTACAGAAGCGACATGATCTAATTTCACAGTGTCTGGTCACAGTGTGGAGGGGCCGAGGCAGGGCTCTCTGTTTAGAGCCTGACACAATAGTCCAAGTGAGAAACAACAGTGGACTCAACTAGGGTGCGCACAGTGGTGATGGAAAGAAGTAGCTGGATTTAAGAGACGCTTACAAGATAGAATCGAAATGATTTGGTGACTTGGTTGGGTGTGGGGATCAGGTAGAGAGAGGAATCAAAGTGACTCCCGGGTTTCTGGCTCTGGGTGGTGGTGCCGTTTACCAAGTGGAGGAGCAGGTGTGATAACTTCCACCTGATAACTTCTGATAACTTCCGTTTCAGACGAATTAGACTGAGACACAAATAAGGTGGTTATCCCCTCTCATTCATGGACTGCCTTATAACCCTGGCTCGCTACTAAGACACTTATTATCATTCTTGGTGACTTCACACCCAAAACCTTGACCTCTCAGTTCCTGGACTTCCTTGTTTCCAACAATCTTTTTCTCCACCCATTGAACCTGTCCACATGTGTGCTCACACCCTAGACCCTGTGTGTACCGAGAGCTGCACAACCTCCTATCTGTGTAGCTCACTCTCTCTCGTTACCACTCCAGCAATCCTTCTGCCCCCTCTATTAGTCAATAACCCCATTACCTCAATGTCCGTCACCCCCTTCATATCCCCACCTTCCCTCCTTCCCCAGCTAGAGTCCATGGGCCCCCACGTAATTGCCGACTCGTAGTTATCCTCACTCCCTTGCCTTTCTGTGCTTCTATGATCACTCCCCAGGCAAGACCCTAACTTCAAGTAAACCCAACTCTTCATGTGGCCCCTGTTCCAGAACACCAGGAGAATAATACCACTGGACCGGCTGGTTTCAGGTGCAACTTCTAGCCACAAAGATCAAGTGGGCACTCAGCATCTCTAAGAAATTCTACGTTTTCCTAAAACTTTAACTCTATTCTCCAAGATAACTATATCATACCTTCTCTTTCCCCAGACCTCCAGCCCCCATTCTCCTAATCCCCCATTTCAGCCGAGAGCCAGGCATCCTGTGCCATTGGGCAATAGAAGCAGTAGGCAAGCACTAACTTATCCCCTACCACCAAGTCTGCCAGCCTCCTGGCATGAGTGCCCCTTCACTCTGCCTTCTCCCGTATAACATGGATGAAGCATCCCTGCTCCTGGTACCCCCGCCCCCAACTGTATGTGGGCACTGGACGCCATCACCTCTCACCTCCACTGCGTCACGATTCCTTTCTATAAATATATCCTATAAGGTTTTCCTCTCTCTCCTTTTTTTTCTTCTTTTTTTTTTTCCTTTTTTTATTTTCTAATATTTGTTTATTTATTTTTGGCTGTGTTGGGTCTTGATTGTAGCACATGGGCTTAGCTGCCCTGTGGCATGTGGCATCTTAGTTCCCCAACCGGGGATCGAACTCACGTCACCTACATTGGAAGGTGGATTCTTAACCCCTGCGCCACCAGGGAAGTCCCTCTCTCTTCTTTAAAATTCCCTCTTGACATCACATCCTTCTCCAGCTACTACCCTGTTTACAAAAAAACCAAAATCCTCTAAAAGTTGTCTACACTCGACAGCTCCCCTTCCTCACCACTTTAACCACTGCAGTCAGGACTGCTCTTGTCAAGGTCACGAATGGCCGACACATTGTCAGATCCACTGGTCATCCTCATCTTAACCCTGTCAGCAACATTTGGGTGTTGAGAGCTCCCTCCTTAAACCCCATCTTCCCTTGGCTCCCGGGCAGCACCCTCTCCTGAATCCACCTCACTGACGGGTCTTTCTTGACCTCCATGGATTCCTCTTCCTCTTGCTGATCTCTGAACGCAGGATGCCCCAGGGGCCAGTTCTCTACCCTCTTTTCTCCTCTATCTACACTTCCCCTCTGTGATCTTGTCCAGAATCATCCATAAAATCATCTATAAGCTGCTGACGCTCACATTTTTAAGTTCAGACCTAACCACTCCCATGAGTGTTAGACTCATGCATCCAACTTCCCGTTGGTCACCCAAAATAGAACTCTTAATCCCGCAACAGAGAACGGATTTATGCTTCCTCTTGGTCTTCTCCACCTTGGAAGATGTCATTCCTGTCCACCCAGCTGCTCGATTCAAAGACCTAGATGTCTCTTTCCGCATAATCACATCCACACCATTAGTGAGTCAAGTTGGATATAATTCCAAAATATGCTCAAAGTCCGTTCCCTTCCTACCATCTCCAAGTGCCACCTCGCTGAACACTGGATACCTGCAGTTGGCTCCCTGCCCCCACTCTTGCTCCTCTTCAATTCCTCCTCCACGCGGCAGCCTGAGAGATCTTTCTATCATGTAAATCAGGCCAATTCACTCCCTTGCTTAAAACCCTCCAAGTGACTTCCCATCAGGGCCGTAAAACATGAAGATAAACTCTTTGCCATGCCCGCAAGTCCCTACCTGGTTAGGCCCTGGTTACCTCTCCAAACTCATCTTCCTAAGCCCGCCCCTCCCCTTCTCACACGCACCCCTCCACCACCATCACCCAGCTCTCCCCCGCCCACCCCCCACCCCCACGCGTGCACACACACCAGCCTTCTCCCACCTCGGTGTCTTTGCTCTGATTTCTGCTGCCAGTGCTCTTCCCCAGAGCTTCACACAACTGCCTCCTTAGCATTCTCATCTCAAATCAACATCCTCTCCTCCAGGCGGCCCTTTGTGGCCCACCTACCCCCAATGAAACACACAGGCCACACAGTCGCCCTCTACCATATGACCCCATTTTATCGTCTTCATGGCATTTACTAGTATATGAAATTTTCTTATTTGTTTACATGTTTATTCTCTGTATCATCCCACTAGGATGAGCTCCTTGAAAACAGGGACTCTGTCATGTTCACCCCTTTATCCACCAGCACCCAGAACAGTGCTTGACACATAGTAAGCACTCAGTAAAAACGCGTTGACCCACTGAGTGATCGGCACCCAGGTGGAGACGTCTAGCAAGCTGTTGGGTATAAGAGGGAAAAGCCCTGGCCAGGAGATATCAATTTGGGAGTTGTCAGCAAAACATCTACATATGAGATAAGATTTTGCTCCAAAATTATCTCTGAGGTAGGAAAGATTTGTCTTATATTCCAGTCCTTACAAAGCCTCCTGAATTATGGGGCAGGCTCTCAATTACTACGTTTTGAACAACAAAATGCTCTTTGGGGAAAACTCGTTAGCCTGAAATAACCTCAATCAATGAAGTTTTGGATATTCATGGAGGTCGCTGGTAGAATCAAAAAAAAATGGAGGCAAGGACATTTCACACAGATTCAATCATTATTCCTACGGGTATGACCTTATAATTTCAAGTATTCATCTTTTTAAGCAAGGCTTTCTAAAAAAAATCACTTCAAGAACAATAAAGAAATTGGTTATGTTGTGGAGACGACAAATACACACCTACCAGATGATTTTTTTTTTTTTTTAGTTTATGTAACCTAATATTATGCAATCAGGTTTTTGTGGCAAAGAATAAAGTTTCCAGCATCACACACAGATTCAGAAAGCACTATGACACAAATAACTTGGGCAAAAATAAAGTTTGTATGTTCTATAAAAGGTTAATGATAACAACCAAAAGCTCTAATGGTACTGACCCAGGTGTTAAAGAGAAATGTTAAAAGTTTAAATAAAATTGCTTCATAAAATATGAGGGGAGAAAAAAAATAATGTATTACTACAATGTCTTATATAATATGTGATTTTTTTAACA
Source organism: Tursiops truncatus (assembly GCF_011762595.2). Lineage (NCBI taxonomy): Eukaryota > Metazoa > Chordata > Mammalia > Artiodactyla > Delphinidae > Tursiops > Tursiops truncatus. The sequence continues at coordinate 156,241,968 of NC_047034.1, read as the reverse complement.
TATAGCAAACTAAGTTAATAAAGTACTTCAACCACACTAAAAGTTTATGTATTCAAATTAGGCTCCAAACTTTTTGGAGAGTCTCCTCATTGGGAATCTAGGGGATTGCTTTTAATTTGGTTTTTATCTTATATCTGGGCCTCTATGGTAGGTGGTAACTTAAGCCCTGAGACTGTCTAATACTGTACAGAGACTGTTTGGGGGAGAGATAAGAAGATGCCCTAGGGTGGAGGCCTAAAGACCAAATGGAGTGGGCCTGTGGGATAAACTGGTATCATATAAGCCAAGGGAAACAATGTCACAGAGGAGAAAGTTGATGTCACGGAAGCTAAGAGAAGTTTCTAGAAGAGTTTCTAGGAAGAGGAGAAAGTGATCATCGGTGCCAAACACTGTCATGGGTCAAATCACATAAAGACTGAAAAGTGTTCTTTGGATTAACAAAGATGGTCATTGATACCCATGGAAGGAATATCTGTAGAGAATGGGGTGCAGAAACCAGGTCCCAACAAAGTGAGGGACAGTGAAGGTCAAGCAAATGGAGATAGCAAGAGCAGACGACTGGTTGGAAAATGGTGGCTGTGGGAACAATAGAAAATTAAAGGGTACTGGCTGCAAAAGAAAGGGGGCAGTCAAGCAAGTTTTTTTCTTTTTTTATAATGAGAGAGGCTTGGGAATATTTAAAAGTGGTGAGATGAAACCAGTAGAAGGGAAAGGAGGTCAAGTTCCCCAAGAGAGCCAGAGGGAATGGGGTGCAGAGCCCAGATGGAGGCTCAGACTTCAACAGGAAAAGTACAGTTCAGTTATTGTAACAGGAGGAGAGGAGGAAAGGGTGAGGCAGGTATGAGTCAACCCACTCTCTAACCACAGTTACCCCAGCCCTCTCACTTCTCTCTCCCTCAACATCTGCCCATGTTTGTTGATCTCACGGGCACCGCCAGAGCTGAGCCTGTGACCCTCTCCTGCCTACATTCCCTTCCATCTGTATCCAGCCTACATTCGGGCTCCACAGAATTCCTCCCACCACCCTCCTCTCACATGGGAGCTTCTAAATTGATGTCTAATATCATATGATATCACTTATATGTGGAATCTAAAACAAGGCTACAAATGAACTTATCTACAAAATTGAAATAGAGTTACAGATGTAGAAAATAAACTTATGGGGACTTCCCTGTGGTCCAATGGTTAAGAATCTGCCTTCTGATTCAGGGGACACGTAAATCCCTGATCAGGGAACTAAGATCCCACATACCATGGGGCAACTAAGCCCATGCACTCTAGAGCCCACGCACCACAACTAGAGAGTCTGCACACTGCAATGAAAGATCCCACCTGCACCTGCCGCAAACAAGAACCAATGCAGCTAAATAAATAATTTTTAAAATAAATAAATAATTTTTTAAAATAGAAACCTTTTAGATAGCCTCATCCACCAGAGGGCAGACAGCAGAAGCAAGAAGAACTATAATCCTGCAGCCTGTGGAACAAAAACCACATTCACAGAAAGATAGACAAGATGAAAAGGCAGAGGGCTATGTACCGCATGAAGGAACAAGATAAAGGCCCAGAAAAACAACTAAATGAAGTGGAGATAGGAAACCTTCCAGAAAAAGAATTCAGAATAATGATAGTGAAGATGATCCAGGACCTCGGAAGAAGAATGGAGGCAAAGATCTGGAAGATGCAAGAAATGTTTAACAAAGATCTAGAAGAATTAAACAACAAATTAATGCACAGAAATCTCTGGCATTCCTATATACTAATGATGTAAAATCTGAAAGTGAAATCAAGAAAACACTCCCATTTACCATTGCAACAAAAAGAATAAAATATCTAGGAATAAACCTACCTAAGGAGACAAAAGACCTGTATGCAGAAAATTATAAGACACTGATGAAAGAAATTAAAGATGATACAAATAGATGGAGAGATATACCATGTTCTTGGATTGGAAGAATCAACATTGTGAAAATGACTCTACTACCCAAAGCAATCTATAGATTCAATGCAATCCCTATCAAACTACCACTGGCATTTTTCACAGAACTAGAACAAAAAATTTCACAATTTGTATGGAAACACAAAAGACCCCGAATAGCCAAAGCAATCTTGAGAACGAAAAACGGAGCTGGAGGAATCAGGCTCCCTCACTTCAGACTATACTACAAAGCTACAGGAATCAAGACAGTATGGTACTGGCACAAAAACAGAAAGATAGATCAATGGAACAGGATAGAAAGCCCAGAGATAAACCCACGCACATATGGACACCTTATCTTTGATAAAGGTGGCAGGAATGTACAGTGGAGAAAGGACAGCCTCTTCAATAAGTGGTGCTGGGAAAACTGGGCAGGTACATGTAAAAGTATGAGATTAGATCACTCCCTAACACCATACACAAAAATAAGCTCAAAATGGATTAAAGACCTAAATGTAAGGCCAGAAACTATCAAACTCTTAGAGGAAAACATAGGCAGAACACTCTATGACATAAATCACAGCAAGATCCTTTCTGACCCTCCTCCTAGAGAAATGGAAATAAAAACAAAAATAAACAAATGGGACCTAATGAAACTTCAAAGCTTTTGCACAGCAAAGGAAACCATAAACAAGACCAAAAGACAACCCTCAGAATAGGAGAAAATATTTGTAAATAAAGAAACTGACAAAGGATTAATCTCCAAAATTTACAAGCAGCTCATGCAGCTCAAAAACAAAAATCAAACAACCCAATCCAAAAATGGGCAGAAGACCTAAATAGACATTTCTCCAAAGAAGATATACAGACTGCCAACAAACACATGAAAGAATGCTTAACATCATTAATCATTAGAGAAACGCAAATCAAAACTACAATGAGATATCATCTCACACCAGTCAGAATGGCCATCATCAAAAAATCTAGAAACAATAAATGCTGGAGAGGGTGTGGAGAAAAGGGAACCCTCTTGCACTGTTGGTGGGAATGTAAATTGATACAGCCACTATGGAGAACAGTATGGAGGTTCCTTAAAAAACTACAAATAGAACTACCATATGACCCAGCAATCCCACTACTGGGCATATACCCTGAGAAAACCATAATTCAAAAAGAGTCATATACCACAATGTTCATTGCAGCTCTATTTACAATAGCCCGGAGATGGAAACAACCTAAGTGCCCATCATCGGATGAATGGATAAAGAAGATGTGGCACATATATACAATGGAATATTACTCAGCCATAAAAAGAAACGAAATTGAGATATTTGTAATGAGGTGGATAGACCTAAAGTCTGTCATACAGAGTGAAGTAAGTCAGAAAGAAAAAGACAAATACTGTATGCTAACACATATACATGGAATTTAAGAAAAAAATGGTTCTGAAGAACCTAGGGGTAAGACAGGAATAAAGACACAGACCTACTGGAGAACGGACTTGAGGATATGGGGAGGGGGAAGGGTGAGCTGTGACAGGGCGAGAGAGAGGCATGGACATATATACAGTAACAAACGTAAGGTAGATAGCTAGTGGGAAGCAGCCGCATGGCACAGGGATATCAGCTCGGTGCTTTGTGACCGCCTGGAGGGGTGGGATAGGGAGGGTGGGAGGGAGGGAGACGCAAGAGGGAAGAGATATGGGAACATATGTATATGTATAACTGATTCACTTTGTTATAAAGTAGAAACTAACACACCATTGTAAAGCAATAATACCCCAATAAAGATGTTAAACAAACAAAAGAAAAAGAATTAAAGAACAAATGAACAGAGATGAACAATACAATAACTAAAATGAAAAATACACTAGAAGGAATCAATAGCAGAATAACTGAGGCAGAAGAACGGATTAGAGACCTGGAAGACAGAATGGTGGAATTGACTGCCACAGAGCAGAATAAAGAAAAAACAATGAAAGGAAATGAAGACAGCCTAAGAGACATCTGGGACAACATTAAACACAACAACATTTGCATTATAGAGGTCCCAGAAGGAGAAGAGAGACAGAAAGGACCCGAGAAAATATTTGAAGAGATTATAGTCGAAAACATCGTCAATATGGTAAAGGAAATAGTCACCCAAGTACAGGAAGTACAGAGAGGCCCAAGCAGGATAAACCCAAGGGGAAACACACTGAGACACAGAGTAATCAAACTGACAAAAATTACAGACAAAGAAAAATTATTGAAAGCAACAAGGAAAAAATGGCAAATAACATAAAAGGGAACTCTCATAAGGTTAACAGCTGATTTCTCAGCAGAAATTTTACACACCAGAAGGGAATGGCATGATATATTTAAAGTGATGAAAGGGAAGAACCTACAACCAAGATTACTCTACCCGGCAAGGATCTCATTCAGATTCGATGGAGAAATCAAAAGCTTTACAGACAAGCAAAAGCTAAGAGAATTCAGCACCACCAAACCAGCTCTACAGCAAATGCTAAAGGAACTTCTCTAAGTGGGAAACACAAGAGAAGAAAAGGACCTACAAAAACAAACCCATAACAATTAAGAAAATGGTAATAGGAACATACCTATCGATAATTACCTTAAATGTCAATGGATTAAATGCTCCAACCAAAAGACACAGGCTCACTGAATGGATACAAAAACAAGACCCATATATATGCTGTCTACAAGAGACACAATTCAGACCTAGGGACACATACAGACTTAAAGTAAGGGGATGAAAAAAGATATTCCATTCAAATGGAAATCAGAAGAAAGCTGGAGTAGCAATACTCACACCAGATAAAATAGACTTTAAAATAAAGAATGTTACAAGAGACAAGGAAGGACACTATATAATGATCAAGAGATCAATCCAAGAAGAAAATATAACAATTATAAATATATATGCACCCAACATAGGAGCACCTCAATACATAAGGCAACTGCTAACAGCTATAAAACAGGAAATCGACAGTAACACAGTAATAGTGGGGGACTTTAACACCTCACTTACACCAATGGACAGATCATCCAAAATGAAAATAAATAAGGAAACAGAAGATTTAAATGACAAAATAGGCCAGATAGATTTAATTGATATTTATAGGACATTCCATCCAAAAACAGCAGATTACACTTTCTTCTCAAGTGCTCACGGAACATTCTCCAGGATAGATCACACCTTGGGTCACAAATCAAGCCTCAGTAAACTTAAGAAAGTTGAAATCATATCAAGCATCTTTTCTGACCACAATGCTATGAGATTAGAAATCAATTACAGGGAAAAAAATGTAAAAAACACAAACACATGGAGGCTAAACAATATGTTACTAAATAACCAAGAGATCACTGAAGAAATCAAAGAGGAAATCAAAAATACCTAGAGACAAATTATAACGAAAACACAATGATCCAAAACCTATGGGATGCAGCAAAAGCAGTTCTAAGAGGGAAGTTTAGAGCAATACAAGCCTACCTCAAGAAACAAGAAAAATCTTAAATAAACAATCTAAACTTACACCTAAAGGAACTAGAGAAAGAAGAACAAACAAAACCCAAAGTTAGTAGAAGGAAAGAAATCATAAAAATCAGAGCAGAAGTAAATGAAATAGAAACAAAGAAAACAATAACAAAGATCAATAAAACTACAGGCTGGTTCTTCAAGAAGATAAACAAAATTGATAAACCATTAGCCAGACTCATCAAGAAAAAGAGGGAGACGACTCAAATCAATAAAATTAGAAATGAAAAAGGAGAAGTTACAACAGACACCTCAGAAATACAAAGCATCCTAAGAGACTACTACAAGCAACTCTATGCCAATAAAATGGACAACCTGGAAGAAATGGACAAATTCCTAGAAAGGTATCACCTTCCAAGACTGAACCAGGAAGAAATAGAAAATATGAACAGACTGATCACAAGTAATGAAATTGATACTGCGATTAAAAATCTTCCAGCAAACAAAAGTCCAGGACCAGATGGCTTCACAGGTGAATTCTATCAAACATTTAGAGAAGAGCTAACACCCATCCTCCTCAAACTCTTCCAAAAAATTACAGAGGAAAGAACACTCTCAAACTCATTCTATGAGGCCACCATCACCCTGATACCAAAACCAGACAAAGGTACTACAAAAAAGGAAAATTACAGACCAATAAAACTGATGAATATAGATACAAAAATCATCAACAAAATACTAGCAAACAGAATCCAACAACACATTAAAAGAATCATACACCATGATCAAGTGGGATTTATCCCAGGGATGCAAGGATTCTTCAATATATGCAAATCAATCAATGCAACACACCATATTAACAAACTGAAGAAGAAAAACCATATGATCATCTCAATAGATGCAGAAAAAGCTTTTGACAAAATTCAACACCCATTTATGATAAAAACTCTCCAGAAAGTGGGCATAGAGGGAATCTACCTCAACGTAGTAAAGGCCATGTACAACAAACCCACAGCAAACATCATTCTCAATGGTGAAAAACTGAAAGCATTTCCTCTAAGATCAGGAACAAGACAAGGATGTCCACTCTCACCACTATTATTCAACATAGTTTTGGAAGTCCTGGCCACAGCAATCAGAAAAGAAAAAGAAATAAAAGGAATACAAACTGGAAAAGAAGAAGTAAAACTGTCACTGTTTGCAGATGACATGATACTATACATAGAGAATCCTAAAGAGGCCACCAGAAAACTACTAGAGCTAATCAATGAATTTGGCAAAGTTGCATGATACAAAATTAATGCACAGAAATCTCTTGCATTCCTATACACTAATGATGAAAAATCTGAAATAAATATTAAGGAAGCACTCCCATTTACAATTGCAACAAAAAGAATAAACTACCTAGGAATAAACCTACCTAGGGAGACAAAAGACCTGTATGCAGAAAATTATAAGACACTGATGAAAGAAATTAAAGTTGATACAAACAGATGGAGAGATATACCATGTTCTTGGATTGGAAGAATCAATATTGTGAAAATGACTATACTACCCAGAGCAATCTACAGATTCAGTGCAATCCCTATCAAATTACCAATGGCATTTTTTACAGAACTAGAACAAAAAATCTTAAAATTTGTATGGAGACACAAAAGACCCCGAATAGCCAAAGCAGTCTTGAGGGGAAAAAATGGAGCTGGAGGAATCAGACTCCCTGACTTCAGACTATACTACAAAGCTACAGTAATCAAGACAATATGGTACTTGAACAAAAACAGAAATATAGATCAATGGAACAGGATAGAAAGCCCAGAGATAAACCCACGCACCTATGGTCAACTAATCTATGACAAAGGAGGCAAGGATATATAATGGAGAAAAGACAGTCTCTTCGATAAGTGGTGCTGGGAAAACTGGACAGCTACATGTAAAAGAATGAAATTAGAACACTCCCAAACACCATACACAAAAATAAACTCAACATTGATTAGAGACCTAAATGTAAGAAAGGATACTATAAAACTCTTAGAGGAAAACATAGGAAGAACACTCTTTGACATAAATCACAGCAAGATCTTTTTTGATCCACCTCCTAGAGTAATGGAAATGAAAACAAAAATAAACAAATGGGACCTAATGAAACTTCAAAGCTTTTGCACAGCAAAGGAGACTACAAACAAAATGAGAAGACAACTCTCAGAATGGGAGAAAATATTTGCAAACAAATCAACAGACAAAGGCTTAATCTCCAAAATACATAAACCCCTCATGCAGCTCAATATTAAAAAAACAAACAACCCAATCAAAAAATGGGCAGAAGACCTAAACAGACATTTCTCCAAAGAAGACATACAGATGGCCAAGAAGCACATGAAAAGCTGCTCAACATCACTAATTATTAGAGAAATGCAAATCAAAACTACAATGAGGGATCACCTCACACCAGTTAGAATGGGCAGCATCAGAAAATCTACAAACGATAAATGCTGGAGAGGGTGTGGAGAAAAGGGAACCCTCTTGCACTGTTGGTGGGAATGTAAATTGATACAGCCACTATGAAGAACAGTATGGAGGTTCCTTAAAAAACTAAAAATAGAATTGCCATATGACCCAGCAATCCCACTACTGGGCATATACCCAGAGAAAACCATAATTCAAAAAGACACATACACCCCAGTGTTCATTGCAGCACTATTTACAACAGCCAGGTCATGGAAGCAACCTAAATGCCCATCGACAGACGAATGGATAAAGATGTGGTACATATATACAATGGAATACTAGTCAGCGATAAAAAGGAATGAAATTGGGTCATTTGTAGAGACATGGATGGATCTAGAGACTGTCATACAGAGTGAAATGGCAGAAAGAGAAAAACAAATATCCTATATTAACACATATATGTGGAACCTAGAAAACTGGTACAGATGAACTGGTTTGCAGGGCAGAAATAGGGACACAGATGTAGAGAACAAATGTATGGACACAAAGGAGGGAAAGTGGTGAGGGGATGTGGTGTGATGAACTGGGAGATTGGGATTGATATATATACACTAATATGTATAAAATGGATAACTAATAAGAACCTGCTGTATAAAAAAATAAATAAAATTCTAAAAAAAATAAAGAAAATAAACTTATGGTTAACTGGGGGGCACGGGGAGGAGAGGGATACATTGGAAGATTGGGATTGACACATACACACTACTATATATAAAATAGACCAGGTGTCCCCAACCCTCACACTACCAGTCTGTGGCCTGTTAGGAAACGGGCCGCACAGCAGGAGGTGAAGCTTCATCTGTACTTACAGCCGCTCCCCATTGCTCGCATTACTGCCTGAGCTCCACCTCCTGTCAGGTCATCGGTAGCATTAGATTCTCATAGGAATGCAAACCCTACTGTGAACTGCGCAGGCGTGGGATCTAGGCTGCGCACTCCTTATGAGAATGTAATGCTTGATGATCTGAAGTGGAGCTGAGGCCATGATGCTAGCACTGGGGAGCGGCTGCAAACACAGATTATCATTAGCAGAGAGGTTTGACTGCACAGAGACCATAATAAATCAATTGCTTGCAGACTCATATCAAAACCCTATCAGTTGGTGGCAAGTGACAATTAAGCTGCATCTTATGGAGTAGACTGGACATAAGCAACACACTTTGGGTGTCACTATCTCCCATCGCCCCCAGACGGGACCATCTAGTTGCAGGAAAACAAGCTCAGAGCTCCCACTGATTCTGCATGATGGTGAGTTGTATAATTATTTCATTATATATTACAATGTAGTAATAATAGAAATAAAGTGCACAATAAATGTAATGTGCTTGAATCATCCCGAAAGCACCCCCACCCCCACCCTGGTCCATGGAGAAATTGTCTTCCACGAAACCAGTCCCTGGTGCCAAAAATGTTGGGGACCGCTGAAATAGATAACTAATATGGACCTACTCTATAGCACAGGGAACTCTACTCAATACTCTATAATGGCCTATATGGGGAAAGAATCTTAAAAAGAGTGGATATATGTATTTGTATAACAGATTCACTTTGTTGTACACATGAAACTAACACAACATTGTAAATCAATTATACCCCCCCAAAATTTTTTAAATAAATAAATAAAATAAATTGATGTCTGCCCTCCCTACTAGAGGGCAAGCTCTCCGAGGGCACGAACAGAATCTGCCTGGCTTGCCAATGTATCCTCAGGCCCTACACCACACCTGATATACCGTCAAGGGGTAAGAAATATTTGCTGAGATAAAACTGGAATGGATTGCCATCGTACTAATACCCCCATTGTCCCTCTGCCCCTCCTGCTTGTTTTCCCACCGCTACACCCTGTGATGGGCTCTGCTGGTGTGAATCAAGCCAGCAGCATGAGGCCACTGCAAATTCATGTTCTCCAGTCCAGTCTGACTGTCCTCATTCTTCCCTGCTTCGGTCTCTCTGCTGTTGTTCATGCTGGTAGGCTTCTCAACTTTCTCTACTCTCCTTCTAGTCAGTTCCATCTTGTTTTCATTCTACCTCTCCAAGAAAATAAAAGCTGCCTGAGAAGAACGCTCTCCCGTCTACAGCCACCAGACCTATACACCAATCGTATCCACATGGGTCCTCCTCCTTTCCCCCAGCACAGAAAAAGGCGTGAGCCTGCTCCAGCCAAGGTTCTAATCTGCCCCTCACCCCATGCTCAGATGCCCTCCCTCCCCACCCCCTTACTCTCTCCTGTTTCTTCAACCTCTGCTTCTCTCCAGGCTCTCCCAGCATCCAAACATGCTCACCTCGCTCCATCCAAAAAACAAAAACAAAATCCTTCCTTGACCCCATCTCCCGCAGCTACCTCCTCATATCTCTCCTGGCTCTCACAACTGTGCCTCCTGAGTCAGAGGTCTTGGTCTTCATGTACTGACTCGATGTCGTCACCTCCCGCTCACTCCCACCAGCTATGAGCCAGTCTCTGCCCCAGCACTCAGACTTGTCCTTGCCAAGCACACCTAAGAGTCTTTTGCTGCTAAAGCCCAGCAGGTGTTCACAGTCCTCCTCTTAAACCACGAGTCATCTTACAGGTTCAACAGCCTTCCTTCTTGAGCCTCTTCCCCTATGTGTCTGTGCACCCAGGATTCTCCCCTCCCTCTAAACTGGGGTGCTAAAGGTATAATAGGGAAGAACATTTTGTATTCTATTACAAGTTAATCACTAAAGGGATGTTGCCTATAAGCTCAAATTATACATAACGGCCCATCTCTGGGAACCCTGTTACCCAAGTAATGAGCATTAAGCTAAAATACCTTTGTTTAGCTCACAGGAAACATCCTGGCCAGGTTCACCTGTGAATGACTGCAGGGAGGAAGAAATTAACACATCCCCTACGGTGGCTGATGGGAACCAGGAAGTGTTTGACTTTACTCCTTCCCCTTCTGGTATAAAAGAAGCCTGAGTTCTAACTCAAGCAAGATGGTTCTTTGGGGCATGAGCCCACCATCTTTCTCAGTTTGCTGGCTTTCTGAAAAAAGTCGTTATCCCTTGCCCCAACAACGCTCAATTATTGGCCTGCGTGGAGCGAGCAGTATGAGCTTAGACTCGGTAACAAAAGCAACTATCAACATATGCATCCTGGCCCCCTGACCTCAGAGTGGATATGTGCTCGAAGTGGGGTCAGTCAGGTGTCTTCTCCAGGTTACTTGAATCCTTCCTAAAGGAAGCATGTAGCAGCAAAACCTGGGGAGATGTGTGCTCAGGTTGCTGCAGGCCATGAGCAAAAGCCTTGTGCAGAGGCTTCCCTGGTGGCGCAGTGGTTAAGAATCCGCCTGCCAGTGTTGGGGACACAGGTTTGAGCCCTGGTCTGGGAAGATCCCACATGCCACAGAGCAACTAAGCCCATGCGCCTCAACTACTGAGCCTGCGCTCTAGAGGCCACGAGCCACAACTACTGAGGCCGCGTGCCACAACTACTGAAGCCCACACACCTAGAGCCTGTGCTCCGCAACAAGAGAAGCCACCGCAATGAGAAGCCCACGCACTGCAACAAAGAGCAGCCCCCGCTCGCCACAACTAGAGAAAGCCCGTGCACAGCAACAAAGACCCAATGCAACCAAAAATAAATAATAAATAAATAAATTTTAAAAATTAAAAAAAAAAATCCTTGTTGCAGAAGCCCGTCCGTACGAGGAGAGAGGAAGCCAGCAGTCCCGGAGGAGCAGAGGGAGGCAAGCAGGAGAGACATCCTAGAAAGCAGACCTGACTTGGGCCAGGTGCTGGTGGGGTCCCAAGGTACCCCTGCCCTTCCCACGTTTCTGCAAACCAATCAATTCCCCTTTGTGCCCAAACTAACTCAAGGTGGGTTTCTGTCATTTGCAATCCAGGGTGCCGACTAATACACCCAGGCTTCTAGGACACCACTCTTCCAGCTTTCCAGCCACTCCCCTCAATCTCCTTCACCTGCCCACTTGGTTGGGGAGGTCCTCAGGGCTCTGTCCCAGGCCGTCCATCCACAGTCCTCAGCCGTCCCTGGGTGAACTTGTCCTCCCCCATGGCCTTCATTACCATCTGGACACCACTGACTCCCAAACCCATATTTCCATCCCCTTTTTCTTTTTCCTTCATTTTTTTAATTGTGATAAAATATATACAAAATGAAATTACCATTTTAATCATTTTTAAGTGTAAAATTCAAGAGTGTTAATTACATTCACAAGGTGTACAACCGTCACTACTATTTCCAGAACTTTTTCATCACTTCTGAAAAAAAGTCTATACCCATTAAACACTAACCCCCAGCCACCCTTCCACCTAGCCCCTGGTAACCTCTGACAACTTACTGTCTCTATGAATTCACCTATCCTAGATATTTCATATAAGTGAAATTACACGATATTTGTCCTTTGTGTCTGGTGTATTTCACTTAGCATAATGTTTTCAAGATTCATCCATGTTGTAGCATGTATCAGAACTTGATTCCTTTTTATGGCTGAATAATATTCTACTGTATGGACAGACTACATTTTGTTCATCCATTCTTCCTTTGATGGACATTCAGGTTGTCTTCAAACACTGGCTATTGTGAGCAGTGCTGCTATGAACATTCACGCACAGGTATTTGAGTCCCTGTTCCCAGATCTTTCGGGTATACACCTAGGCGGGAACTTGCTGGGTCAAGTGGTAATTCTATGCTTAACTTTCTGAGTAACCACCAAGCTGTATTCTTCAGCGGCTGCACCGTTTTGCATTTGCACTAGCAAAGCACGAGAGTTCCCAGTGTTCTCTTTCCCGAGGCCCAGACAACTGCCTCCGGACATCCACATGCGTGTCGTCCCACAGGGAGCTCAGACCACCTGGCAGGGCACTTGGATGCAGAGGACAGTTTGGCTGTATAGAAACAACCATTCCTGAGCCATGCCCCAGCCCTGAGGACCTGGGAGAGGCCATGTGTTGGGCTTCCGGTGAGGCTCAGGGATGGAGAGGCAAACGGGGCAAAACTGTCTTCTACATGCTTGCATTGCAAGAAAGGGTTTTTACAGCCATGTCAGAACGTCCTGATGGCCCCTGTCAAAGTGGCTGCAAGGGAATATCATTTACAAACACAAATATCATTTAGCAAACTCCAGGCACAAGCCCCCCCCCAATTTTCTTCTTCCCCATCCTGTCTGCTCCTCTTGTGCTCCCAGCTCAGCTAATGGCGAACCACCTACACAGGTGCCAAGATTGTGACCTCCCCAGTTCGCAGGAACAGTGAGTTCAGGAAACACAGTCCTGCAGCCAGACCCAGTCCAGGCTCTAGTCCCCGGTGCCCAGTGCCCATCACCTAGTTGGCCCAGGACCAAGGCCCCAGAACCTCCCACACTGTAGGCGGCTGGTTGGCTTCAGGCATATTGCACACGCCGCACCCCAGGCTGGCTTCTCTGGCCGCCCTGATGCCCAAGCAAAGAGCTTCCTCCCATCCAGAAGGACAGCAGTGTCTGGACGAGGACAGACAGACTCAGCCAGACACACAGCCCACCTGACCCTTGAATTCCAGGGATTTGGGCCTGGTGGCAAGAAGAAAGGGAGACAGACAAGGCTCGGTCAGTAAAGGCTTCCTGGAGGAGGGCAGGCAGTCAGGGAGAGACTTCTGGAGGGTCGGAGGGTGGGAGGCTAAGCTGGAAGGGGCTGATTAAACAGCTGCTATGTGCTGGCCTGGGACAGGAGCTAACTGTGCTTGAGGGTACCATTCGCTCATTTGGTGAGTACTTTTGTCCACAAAGTGCCAGGCACTGTTTCAGGCATTGGGAATACACTAGTGGATGCAACAGACAAAGATGACTGTAGATTCTAGTGATGGGGAGACAATTAACAGGAAGCATAAGCAAAATATAAAATACGCTACATGATTCTAGTGCTAAGGAGAAAGATAAAGCAGGAAGGGATGGAAGGAGCACAGGGACGGGAACTGCAATTTGAATGGGGAGGCTAGGCAAGGTGAGGGGGCAAGACAGGCAGAGGTTTGGGGGAATGTGTGTCAGCTAGAAGGAAGGGCAAGTTCACAGGTGCTGAGGCTACGGAAGACCCAGTGTGGACCCAGGACAGCAAGGAAGTCAATGAGGCAGAGCAGGGGGAGAGTCAAGAGGTGTGGAATATGAGGCCAGAGCACACTGGTGAGGCTGAGAAGGACCAGCTCACATAGGGTCCTAAAAGCCATCCTGATGCCTTTGGCTGTCACTCTGAGTGAGCAGGAAGCCTGTGGAGCATTTCTAGCAATAGATAGATAGGGCAAGGAATAAAGCAGGGTGACCAGCTGTAAGGCTATTGCAGTGATGCAGGAAAGAAATGATTCGTGACTTTAATGTTACCAGAATAACACTAATGGAGTCAGTGAGTAGTGTCCAGATTCTGAAAATAATCTGAAAGTAGAGACAAAATAATTCAGTGACATTGAAATTGTGGGCTCTTTGAGCCCGAGCTGCCCGTTCTCCTTGCTCAGACCTTGCAATAAACCTTTCTCTGCTCCAAAGTCAAGAAAGAAAGAGAGGAGAGAGAGAGAGAGAGAGAAAGGAAGAAATAGAGAGAGAAAGAAAGAGAGAGATAGAGAAAGGAAGGAAGGAAGGGAGGGAGGGAGGAAAGAAGAAAGGAGGAGAGACAGAGAGAAAGAAAAAGAAAGAAAGAGTGAAAAAGAAAGAAAGAACGGAAGGAAGGAAGGAAGAAAGAAAGAAAGAAAGAAAGAAAAAGAGAAACGAAGGAAGGAAGAGTGGAAGGAAGGAAGGGAGGAAATAGAAAAGAAAGGGAAAGAAAAGAAGAGAAGAGAAGAGAAAAATGATTCACTGCCATTGAATGTGAGGTATGAGAAAAATGAGTCAACATGACTCTGTATGGGGCCTGAACAGGTAGATGAGTAACATTGCTGTTTACTCCAGGAGTACATGAGTAGAGAAGGTGGAGAGGAATCTGAGGAGGAGGTTGCTAGATAGAATACAGGACACCCAGTGAAATTCCAATTTCAGATAAAAAACAACAAATTTTTTTTTTTAGTTTTAAGTATGTCTCATGGACTATGTGAAACTTAAATTTAACTGAGTGTCCTGGGTTTGGTTTTTCGTTTTTGCTTTTGTTTTGCTTCGTTTCTAAATCTGGCAATCCTATTAAGAAGATGAATTTGGGATGTGAGAAGTTTGCGATACCTGCTAGACGTCCTGAGGGATAAGTTGAGTGGCAGCTGTATACAGGGGTCTGGAGTTCAGGTAAAAGGTCTGGGCTGGAGATAAGTATTTAGGAGTTGTCAGCCTAATTTTGATATTTTGAACCCTGAGAGGGATGGCATTACCAAGAGAGTGAGTGAGGACAGAGAAGGAGTCCTAGGACTAAGCCCCCGGGCACCCCAATATTTAGAGGTCAGGGAGATCAGGGGGAACCAGCAAAGGAGACCTAGAAAGAAAGGCCAGAAAAGAAGGTGAAAAGTCAGGGGATGTGGTGTGCTGGCCGCCAAACGCTGCTGGGAGTGCAGGGAAAGATAAGGGTTGAAACTTGACTGTGGGATTTAGCTGCGGGAACCTTGGCAAGAGCGGTGTAGGTGGACTATATGGAGCAAAAGCCTGATTAGAGTTCCAGAGAGAAAGTAAAAGGAAGCGAGGAATCAAGACAACTCATCCGAGAAGTTTTGCTATAAAGGAATGGAAAGAAACGAGGCAGATGCTGGATGATGTGGGGTCAAGGGACTTTTGTTTGTTAAGATAGAGAAATACCAGAGTATCTATTGTCATGGGAAAGACCCGGTAAAGAGCAAAAGGGTGGGACTTCCCTGGTGGTCCAGTGGTTGGGAGTCCACCTGCCAATGCAGGGGACACGGGTTCGAGACCTGGTCCGAGAAGATCCCACATACCGCGGAGCAACTAAGCCCGTGTGCCACAACTACTGAGCCTGCACTCTAGAGCCCGTGAGCCACAACTACTGAGCCCGCGCGCCTAGAGCCTGTGCTCCGCAACAAAGAGAAGACACTGCAATGAGAAGCCCGCGCACCGCAACAAAGAGTAGCCCCCACTCGCCGCAACTAGAGAAAGTCCACGCACCGCAACGAAGACCCAATGCAGCCAAAAAATAAATAAATAAATTTTAAAAATAAAAAAAACAATTTTTTTAAAGAGCAAAAGGGTGATGACATGGCGTAAGGTCTGGGGGCGGTGAGAAAGGGTGGGATCCCAGGACACATGTAGAATGACTGAATCCTGACTTCAACTCAGAAAAGTCCTGGATTACCTCTATCTGAGGATAGAGCTGGGCAGAAGTTCCATGTCCCTTGGGATGTCTTGGAAGGAAAGCAACGTTCTAGCCCAGATCCTGGGGCATCTCTTCCTACCCACAGCCCCAGACACACTGCAGCAGGACTGGAAAGGCCCCATGCTTCCGCCAACCTGCTTTCCAGAGGATTCTGCCTGCCCCATCTCTGTGCTCAAAGGTAGAAAGGGCCTTCAGGCCCAGGAGAGGGCCCAGGTCCCTGCCGTGTGTGCACACACACACACACACAAACACAAGAAAATTCCAGCAGGAGAGGGAAGCCCTTGCCCGAGGCCTGGGCAGAGTTTCAGACACAGGGGCTCTTGCCTGGCAGCAAGACCAGCTGGGCCAAGGCCTGAGCAGGAAGAACACAGTGGCAGGCTTCAGGCCTGCTGCCCCAGAGAGCAGGTGCAGGCCCTGAGGGGAGTGGGGTGGCCGGGGCAGCTGCTAAGCCCTGGTGCAACACAGCCCTGCCCTGAGGCGGGAGGATGGCCTAGATGGCCTCCCACATACTCGCCTGCTCAGGAAGCAGAAACTCGGAGTGGGCCAACAGGGCCTGGGGGTCCTCAGAGCCTCTTCCTGGAATGGGGACTCTTCCAGCTCACTCCAGAAAAAGCAAAGGCCGGCTGTTGGGGGCGCTGCCTGATGTCAGGAATGAGTGGTGGCATCTGGCAAGGTCGGAGTGATAGGGAAACCGTGCACCTCAGACTGCGACTCGTGAACCCACATGCCGGGACTCGAACCCAGACAAAACCCACAGTCTTCCAACTGAGATCACACACCTGGTTTCAGGACTTAATGAAGCTCAGGTTTTTGATGTCTCATGGCAGAAAGAATTCAGTGAGAGACAAAGTGATAGGTAAGAAGTGGATTTATTTTGAGAGAAACACACTCCACAGAGTGTGGGCCATCTCAGAAGGCGGGGGGGGCGTGCAGCCTTGGGAGAAACTCACTCCACAGACAGAGTGTGGGCCATCTCAGAAAGGGAGAAAGGCACCAGGGTATGGGGTTGTCAGTTTTTATAGGGGTGGGTGATTTCATAGGCTGAGTGGGAGGAGTATTCCAGCTATTTCAGGAAGGTGCGGGGATTTCCAGGAATTGGGCCACCGCCTACTTTTTGATCCTTATGGTCGGCCTTGGAACTGTCATGGCGCCTGTGGGTGTGTCATTTAGTGTGCTGACGTGTTACAGTGAGCATATCCTGAGGCTCGAGGTCTAGTGTAAGTAGACTTGTCCGCCATCTTGGACCCATTTGGTTCTAATCAGTTTATGTCATGGCCTCAGGCTATGTCATCCTTTCACATGTTGTGCCCTGCCCCCTTCCCTCCTGTTTCACTAGGACCTGGGCAATCAAATCACCTGGTCACCAGAGCACATTCACCCAACCACACACACAGCCTGACATGCACACAACCTCACAAAACCCTAGCAGCCACTTCCACGAGCATGCACGTTCACAACCACACACACCAACCATACACACCTATGCCTCATGCTACCCCCTCGACCCCCAGCTACCCAACCCCACACGGTAACAGACAGTCCTCACACACAACCTTATGCGCGCCCAACTTTTACTTTACAAATAGGAACTGATGTCTACAACCAGTGAGCTCCCTACTCTCCTGGAAATAATTTCAAATACTGTTCTGAAGAGTGACTGCTGAGGAAGTGGGTGAGGTCTCTTCAGGTGGGGTGACCAGGGAATACCCCGGTGGGAAGGTGAGACGTGAATAAGGAGGAAGAACCTGCCAGCTGAAGCGCAGTCCAGGCAAAGGGAACAGCAAATGCAAAGCCCAGAAGGCTGGACACAACATGGACTGAACATGCTGTTTGTGGAACAGAAAGCAGGCCAGTGTGACTGGGGAGCAGTGATCAAGGGGACGTGTGATGGGAGGTGAGGCAGGACTAGGTCACTTGGGGTTCTGTAGGGCAATGTCAGGAGAGTGGGTGCCAGGATAAAATAGGCGAGGGACATGATCTGATTTACATCATTAAAGCACTAGTTTAGCTAGAAGGAACCATGGGAGAAAAACTTTTTCCAGTTGTCAGAGGGGGGGAAGGCATTTCTAATTAAGACCAATCCTAGAGGCCATAAAAGATAAGATTGATACACTTGACTACGTAAAAAAATGTTTAATTCTGCAAAGCAAAACCCCCATAAGCAAAGTCAAAATACAAGTGTCAAACTTGGAGGGGAGGGTGAAATCCTTGTTATTTGCATCATAGACACAGGGTATATTTCTTTAATATGTAAAGAGCCCCTAAGAAATCAATAATTTTAAAAAGGCAACCACCCAACAGAAAAATGGGCAAAAGCAAAAGACAGTTCACAGAAAAAGAAACACAAGTGGCCCTTAAGTGTATGAAAATATGCTGATTCTCGCTCATAATAAAAGAAATGCAAAATAAAATATAATGAGATACCACTGGCAAAGATAAGGTTTGCTAATGCTCTGTATTGGCAAGAATATGGGGAAACACACACTTTATGTCTGATGGTAGCATAAACTGATACATCTATGGAGGGGATTTGGCAATATCTATCAAAACTTTAAATGAGCATACTTTAACCCCAAAATTCCACTTCTAAGAATATATCTTATAGATACAATTTTAAAAAAATGTGTTCAGTGATACTTATCCAAGTGTATTTCTTGCAATGATGTTTACAACAGAAAGAAATACAAGATTGAAAACACCCTTAATTTTCATCAATATGGGAGTGATTAAATATATTATAGTACCTATGCTATTCAGCTGTTTTTGTTTGTTTTAAGAGACAGCTCCCCATCTACTAAGGGGAAAATGAAATACTATTCAAGCATTAAAAAAAAAATGAGATAACTCTATATCTACTGATAGAGGAAATGTCCTATATTTTGTTACGTGAAAGGACATGAAAATAGCCAAGTACAGAACCATGTACACAGCACACCTCCATAGGGTAAATGGAAAAATAAATACCTACAGAGTCGAATACGCAGTTGATCTCAGGAAGGAAAAACCAGTAACTGGAAACCGAGTGGTCAGGTGGGCAGCCCTGATACATAGTCTGGTGTTCAGGGAGAAGCACTAGAAATGTGGGACTCAGCAGCCAATGGATAGTACTGGAAACCCGAGGACTGGATGAGCTCACCCAGGAGAGAAGAGGCTGAGACCAGGATGTGAGGCCTCCGAGGTACAAGGAAACCAGGAGTGGGGCGTCAAGGAAGCCAAGAGAAGAAAGTGTTTTGAGAGGGAAGGAGCAGTCAGCTGTGTCAGGTACTTCTGAAGGTGCAGGAGGAGGACAGAGACATTACTGTCGTTTTTAGCACCCTTGATAGGGCTGTCTTTAGTTACATGGTTGGGTGAAAACATTGTTCAACGGGTTGAAGGCTGACTAGGAGGTGAGGAAGTGGGGAACGGGTTTTGCTCTGAAATGCAGCAGAGCCGGAGAAGGTAAGGTGCAGGTGGCAGTCATGGACACCCCACAGGACACCATCATACTCACACATAGTCCCACACTGACACATGCACAGAAGCACCCGGCCCACCCCAGCACTGGTCAGTCTCAGCAATGATTTTCAAAGTAAAAGATGGCCTCTGCCCTGTGGCTTTGCCCTATCCAGAAACTCAGCATGGCTGAGGCCTCCAGAGCCAGCTCTGCTCCTTATTATCTGTGTGACCCAGGGCAAGTCACACAACCTCTCTGGCTTTCTCACTCATAAAAGTGAGAAGGATTGTACCTTCCTCATCTGGCACTGTGATGATGAAATAAAGCCTGCGGGACAGTGCAGGGACCAAAGATGTCTCTGAGCCCCCAATGCAGTGTTAGTTTTCTACCAGAAGTAGTAGGTAGGGTGATGGTGTAATTGATCTTTCCAAGTTTGGAGTTACTTTTGAGAGTAAACGGGGATGCTGTTAATTACACCAGGGCCACAGGCATAAACCAGTACAGTCCTGGGAAGATGCCACGTATAATCACCCTTCAGCTAGCAACATCATCTCTGTCCAGACAGGGAGTGCTCAGGCCCTTTGGTGACTAAGACACCAGGACTCCCCGGGAGGCTGGAAACCCTGGGGGTTCCCCGACCAGGCTGCGGCCCCGGGGCTCCCTCATTACGTTCCTAGTCGTGGCACACTAGTAAATAAGACAAAGCGTCCTTGCCTTCAGAGCCCAGCCCAGCCCGGCCCAACCGCAGGCCCCGCCTCCCTCCGCAGGAGGTCTAAAGCGCAGCCTCCGCTCCTTCACTTCTCTCTTACTCCCGCCCCACACCGCACATGGGATTTGCCCCCTGCAGTAACTCCAGGCAACGGCCTCTCCCCATCCGGCCCTCACCCCTGGACGAAGGATCCCCCCATCTCCTTTCCAGGCGCAGTGCCCCTTCCTGCTGCGGGCACAGGGTCTGCCCCCCAACCTGCCCCCCACTTCTCCAAAGTGAGCCTGAGCCACGCATTCCAGGACGCGGAGCCTGAGCCACGCACCTACGCGGGGAGGGCAGCCTCCGGGAGTGGTCGAGACCAAGCGCCAGGCGGGGACAGTGACCCGCAGGGCGCGGACACAGTACCCGTGGTAACGTACGTGGGCTAGTCCTGATTGCAGTCCGTCCGGGGACCACTTGACACTTAACCAGGTTAGAGCCCTTCATGCTCCGAATCTCATCGGACCCTTTGCCACAGCCCTGCCCAGGGCCACAGATGCCCCCGTTTCACACATGAAGAAGAAGCCCAGGCTCAGACGGGCGTCAAGCCCGGGAGAAGGTTGCCGGGGGAACGAGTGACAGTGTCTGGACTAAAACCCGACCCTCTGCGGCGGGCGGCTCCAGAGCTCCTCCCCTGACCCTCCCTCCTCCACGCCGCCCCCGGCGTTGCCTGCCGCCACGCGCCTCGCCGCCACTGCAGAGACGCGGCTCCGGTCCCGCTCGCCTCCGCTGCGGGCCTCGAGGACGCGGGGTCCCGGCCCCCCGCTGGCCGCGCCGCTGCTGGTGAGTGCGGGGCGCCTCCCCACCCCGCGCCCACGGCCGCTGAGCGCTCCCCGGCGACCCCGGGCGGGGCGGGGCGGGGGCTTGATCCTGCCTTCGGGCCAGGCTGAGACTGGCAGGTGAGGGGATGGGAGGAGGTCGAGGGAACTAGACCCACCCCACTCCCCACCTGCCTTCTCACCCCTCGGTTCTGGGCGGGGAGGGGGCTCCAGCTGCTGAAGGTTCCCGGACAACCCCCTCCCCCATCGGCAGGCTCCCAAGCTGCCTGGAATGGACGGAAACTTGGTGCTGGTGAAGGCTGGGGTGGGGGGTGGAGAGGGGAGGGGAGTTCTGCCCCGAGGAGGGGGCCGGCCGGCACTGTGGAGTGGCGGTGAAAGCTGGGCGCGCCTTGGTCCCGGGGCAGGGGAAAAGCGGATAGCTGGGAGCTGCTGCTGGGGGGCCGCATGGGGGGCCAGATCCGGCTCCACCAGTCCCGAGCCTGGGCTTGGAGGGAAATTCTTTGCCGGTGAGTCGCGTCCCTAGGGTGTGTTTGACAGGACTGGGCAGACAGGACTGGAAGGTGGAAGGTGGGGGCCCAGGAGGGGGCAGCCCCCAGGTGGGCCGCCCTGAGAAGGCTCAGGTGGAAGCACCTGTCAGGGCCCTTCTCCTCCGGGGCTGGCAGACAGGGTTCCAACCTCCACTCCAGTCTTCTTGAACTCTCGCCAGGTGAGTGCCAGGCTGGGGAAGGAATGGCCTTTTACTACTCTTACCACAGCTCAAGAAAGTAGGAATTATTTCTCTTTAGAGATAAGGAAGGAAGGTCAAAGAGATTAGGAGAAATTGGAAGTCACCCAGGTAGAAGGGGTAGAGCTGAGGCTTGAATCCAGATGTGACTCCACGCTCAATACACATCCCACTCCCCAAAGGACAGGTCTTAGAAGGAGCTGAGTTGAGGCAGACACGTTTTTTTTTATTCTAAGTATGTTACTGTATGCTGCTGCCAGTGCATATAAAATAAGCACCCTTGTGAAACAGAAGTTCATGAAAATTCAGAGAGGTAGAGGATTAAACAAATACTTTAATTCCCACTGGTAATTAAATTCCGGGGAGAAAATAAAGGGGACAGGAGCAGAGTGACTGGGAGGGCAGGGGCTTCCAGGTCCAGGGTAATCTAGGGTGGCCTCTAAGAAGAGGATGTTTTAGCAGAGGCCTCAGTAATGAGAAGGATGCAGCCATGCAAGTTTCTGGAGGAAGAGCATTCTAGGCAGCAGGAATAATTACAAAGCCCCAGAGGCCCCCATTGCGGCCTGAGCAGAGAGGCAGGTGGAGAGTGTAGGAGAGTAGGGCAAGAATGTAGAAACTGGGGTTTTATTCTCAGTGTAGTGGAAGCTAGTAGAAAGTTTTAAACAAGGGCGTGACATGATTCAATTTAATGGACTCTGCGGGCATAGGAGCAGACACTTGAAGGCCAGCCAGGAAGCTTTGGTAATAATACCAGCAAGGGTGATGGTGATTTGGAGCAGGGGGTGGTGGTGGAGGGGTGAGAAGTGGTGATGCAGGGGTGGACCCTCAGTCAGCATGCATGCTCAGAGTCACAGAGCGGCTCCAGGAGCACTCACATGTGCACACAAGCCCACACGTACACACGGAGAGGCACATGCTCCCAACACCCTTTGCAGCATGTAGACACTAGGTGCACTCAGGCAGACCCACCTGTCCACACCCTCTGAGTCATTCCAGGACTAGGAGGAGGATGTGTGATCTGGGGACCTGAACAAAGCATGACTCCCCACCACAAAGCTCCGGCATCCCGATTGCTGGTGTGTCTGGGGCTCCCTCAGGTCCTGGCACAGGGAAGGAGGGTGTCCCTAGATTTTTCCTGGATCTGGTGTCCGCAGGAACCAGACCATTACCCTCTCCATGTGCCTCCCCCCACAACCTGAACTGGTCTCCCAACTTCACCACCCACTGCCTGTGGGACCTTGGGGAGATTATTTCCCCTCTCCAAGCCCCAGTTTCCTATCTGGGGTTCATCACCCCAACTTCACAGGATGATAGCAAGGCATCAACGAGGTAAGTTTTGAGAAGCTGGTCTGGGGCAGGCATCCAGCAGAGAAATGGAGAGCAGGCGGTGGACAGCCCAGCCTTGAATTCAATTCTAGTTTTAATTTTTTTTTTTTTTTTTTTTGCGGTACATGGGCCTCTTACTGTTGTGGCCTCTCCTGTTGCGGAGCACAGGCTCCGGATGCGCAGGCTCAGCGGCCATGGCTCACAGGCCCAGCCGCTCTGCAGCATGTGGGATCTTCCCGGATCGGGGCACGAACCCGTGTCCCCTGCATCGGCAGGTGGACTCTCAACCACTGCGCCACCAGGGAAGCCCCAATTCTAGTTTTAAATGAGTGACTTGACCGCTCTAGATTTCACAATGGATAGCCAGCATTTATTGAGCACTTACTGTGTACTGAGTGCTTTGCAATCCTTTTCTCATTTGATTAGCAGTTTCTTCATCTGTCAATGAGAAGCATAATAGTGTCTACCTCCCAAGGTCCTTATAAGGATTAAATGAGATCCAGCACATAAAGTATTTAGCTCCTTGCCTGGCTCGTTGTAAATGCTCAATAAATAATAACTGTTATTATCAGCAAATGCACATTCCCTTCCTTCCGGCATATAGCTCTGTGACTTTGGGCAGGTTACTTAGCCTCTCTGTGCCCGTTTCCTCTCTGTAGCTTAGGAAGAATAACAGTCCTGATCTCATAGGGTCGTTGGGATGATCAAACGAATCCATCCACATAGAGAACTCAGAACAGCGCCTGGCACATAGTAAATGCTCTGTAAATGTCATCTACCCGTTGTCAGACCGGTTTTCCCATCCTGTCAGGCGGGCACGGCCCACAGCGCCCCCACCAGGCACCATGGACTGGAAGACGCTCCAGGCCCTACTGAGCGGGGTGAACAAGTACTCCACAGCCTTCGGACGCATCTGGCTGTCGGTGGTGTTCGTCTTCCGCGTGCTGGTGTACGTGGTGGCAGCGGAGCGCGTGTGGGGGGACGAGCAGAAGGACTTTGACTGCAACACTAAGCAGCCAGGCTGCACCAACGTCTGCTACGACGAGTTCTTCCCCATCTCCAACATCCGCCTCTGGGCCCTGCAGCTCATCTTCGTCACGTGCCCGTCGCTGCTGGTCATCCTGCACGTGGCCTACCGCGAGGAGCGGGAGCGGCGGCACCGCGAGAAACACGGCGACCAGTGCGCCAAGCTGTACGACAACGCGGGCAAGAAGCACGGTGGCCTCTGGTGGACCTACCTGTTCAGCCTCATCTTCAAGCTCCTCATCGAATTCCTCTTCCTCTACTTGCTGCACACTCTCTGGTACGGCTTCAGCATGCCCCGCCTGGTCCAGTGCGCCAACGTGGCCCCCTGCCCCAACATCGTGGACTGCTACATCGCCCGGCCCACCGAGAAGAAGCTCTTCACCTACTTCATGGTGGGCGCCTCCGCCGTCTGCATCGTGCTCACCTTCTGCGAGATCTGCTACCTCATCTTCCACAGGGTCGTGCGAAGCCTTCCCAGAAAGAGCGGCCTCCGGGGCCGCGGCCCCCCGTCCTCCGCCAGCCAGGCCTCCACCTGCCGCTGCCACCACAAGCTGGTGGAGGCCGGGGAGTTGGGCCCGGATTCCAGCGACGACAAGATACATGCTTCGGCACCCAACATGACCCCCATCTGACCACGGGCTGGGGAGCGATCCTGGGCTGCCCGTGGGGACAGGCAGGGAGGTATTGTGCCGGTGGAGGGGTCCTCCCGGGGCTGGGGGGCCCCACTCTGAATTCACTACACTATTCAATTTCACCTTTAGTAGATTGTTTTGAGCGCTGGGCACTGTGCTGTCTGTCTGGTATAGGTCACACCACAGGCCCACTGGCAGCCCTCCTGGGAGAAAGACAAGCAAGTTAACTACTGCCTGCAAGGGGACACTTAGAGGACTCTGCTGGGCTTCACCTAAGCCAGGAGGGGATGATGGGGAGAGCCTTCCCTGAGGGAGGAATGTCTAAGAGAGGTGAGAAGTGCTTCCTAGCACACAAAAGCAGGTGCAGAGGCCTGGAGGCCACAAAGGGAAAGATGCTTGCCCTGGGTCTGGTGAGATGTACCAGACCAAAGGGAATCTTCATTCCTTCGGGAGAAGCACCCAGATTCCTGGGATGGAAAGGAAGTATCCTCCCAGCAGTGGAGGTCTGGAGGCTGCGAGTGAGCCTGGGAAGAGGAGGGGTAAGCTCTGGTGACACCAACCCCGGCTTGAGACACCCAGAGATCCTCTGGCTCACCACTGCCCTTTGGGAACCCGCCCCCCATCTTATTCCTCCACCCTCAGGCAGCTTTGCTCCCATCTTCCTCCCACAAGTGTACTCAGTCTGTTGCCAGCCTTTCAGACCCTACTCTCAGGGACTTGAGGTGGATGTGCTGATAGGAACATCCCCGAGGCAATTTCTTTTAAATCAATAAAGGCTGTCTTTTATACAGGTTGACTCTCTTCTTTTCTCCCACACTCCCACCCACAAGACCCTGAGGGCAGAGAAGGTAGCCCCTCAGAAGGGGAGAGAGCTCCATGGCTCGAGCTGAATTTAGGCTGGGGCTGGGGTTGACCCAGGAGGGATCTGGGGTGGAACCTACAGATATACATGCTGTGATTGTAGATGTGGTCACAAGAGGGCGCTGTGCTCCCTCTAACAGCAGCGCTAGCCCTTCATAGTGAGGCCCTGCCCTGAGCGCACACAGTCACAGCCCTCTGGTTGCAGACAAACCACGCTCCTTCCTCCTTTGTAACCCAGTCACTGCCATCCACAACGTGCACCCCACCCTGTGTACACAAAATCCCTGTTATTCATACTCTCACTCCTGTATGCTCACAACAGGCTCCTCTAAAGGCATGAAGCCCCAGCCTCACCCAAGCGCTATCCAGCTCCTTCCACTTTCCCTGAGCATTTTCTCCACCCCAGGCCCCTGGCAGACATGAGGACTGCACAGGGGAATAGGACCTGAGCCCAAGGAGCTCAGAGCCTGGGGGAGACAGAGACACACTCATCTCCTGCACTAACCAACCCCAGGTGGATCCCAGCCCCACTCCCAGCACTGTGTGATGACCTGAAATTTCAGGAACACCAACATCCAAGCCAGGACAGGATGGAAAGCAAAAGGGGGTGCAAGACTATACTCACGCAGAGGAACATTTAGTAACTATCAAAGCCAAGGCCAGGAGCCAGAAATCCAGGAGGCAGTGAGCCAAGAGCCAGTGCAGGCGGGGAAAGGACAGGTCATTGTGTCAACAGGACAGGCTGGGGTTCACCTTTGCTCTCACGTGTGGTCGTTACTGTGGTGGATAAGCCAGCCAAGTTTAAAGGGCCCGGGCTGGGCTGACACTCACCTCCCAGGTTAAATCATAGCTTAACCACTTCATGACCACAGCTTCACCATGCTGCACCTTGGACAGGCTTTCAGAACCTCAGTCTTGTCATCAATACAATGGGAATTTTATCAGTCAGGGTCTCAACAGGAAACAGATGGCACATTCAAACCAAGGAACTTCAAAGAGTCTCCTTGAGGGACTGTTTTTGAAGGTATAGGCATGCTGAAGGAAACCCATAAAAGGTGCCCTGGGGCTGGTACCAGGGTAGCAATGGACGGGTTGCCACACAAAGGCTGCAAGGAGGCATCCAACCGCAGCAATCAAATAAGTACCATGACTTCACTCTACCACCTCCTACCCACCTGCCAGTGGCTCCCACTGACCCAACACAACCAGAAACCAGAGGGCACAGAAGCCTATTGAGACGGTCAGTACGGGTCAGCCTCCCAGCGCACAGAGCAGATCTGAGGGGCAAAAGGAACATATTCAGCCCAGCACTCAGGACAGTATCCACTCCTAGGATTGTTGCAGAGATAAAAGGAGACAGTGTCATAACATGTTAGTTCAGCGCTAACATATCCAGTAAATATCCATGCACAACCATGCGTAGGAAAGTCTCTGCCTGCCGCCCAGGCCATCTGGTGTGTCAGTCCCAGCTTGGAGTGGATGGTTGCCAAGGTCCCAGGGAGGGCTGATCGCTACCTATTTGCTGTCTTGCATTCCAGCACCTTCCAGGATAGTTCCCACTGCCTGGATAAGGATGGCTTTGAGGTCAGAGCAACCAGAGAACAACATCAGCTATCCCAGCAGGGACTGAGCCTCCAGTCCTGGTCCCGCTTCTCCAAGCTGCGGGCCAGGACCACAGATGAGGGAATATTCCAGCTCTAAGCATCCCACATTTGGCCTGAGAGCTGTCCCCAGCAGTGCCGCTCATGCTTTCCATCCAGCATGTATTGAGCTACTGTTCACCATGGAGAGTCCCCAGCACACATCTCATGTCCCCTGGTCTTCTCTTATGAGGGTACACACCTCTACCTCCTCTTCCCCCAACCACGTGAGGAGTCACTGCAAGCTTCCTTCGATAGTGCTTATGATTACGATTTAGATTTCATATACACACTTTCGAGTCCACATCTACTTCATGATGTGACAGCCACCCTGCAGCCCAAGGCAAATAGATTATTTTGTATTCATCACCCTGATCCAAGCCCCTTGGTAGGGACTAAATGTTTGTGTCTCCCCCAAAATTCATATGTTGAAACGCTAACTTCCAGTGTGATGTTATTAAAAGGTGGGGCCTTTGGGAAGTGGGCTCATGAGGATGGATTTGTGCTCTTATGAGAAGAGACATGAGGGGGATGGTCTTTCTCTCTCTGCCATGTGAAAACATACTCAGAAGACAGCCCGATATAAACCAGGAAAAGGGCCTTCACCAAGAACCCAACCAGGCTGGCACCCTGATCTTGGACTTCCAGCCTCCAGGACTATGAGAAATAAAGTTCTGTTGTTTAAGCCACCCAGTCTGTAGTATTTTTACAGCAGTCCGAGCTGAGACACCTGCATCATCTATCACCTGGCTCACTGCAATAATCTCCCTGCTTTCTGCTCCAACTCTGGGAAGCAGATGCTGCAAAAGAGAGGGGTGCAAAGGGCCTGCTGGGGAGGAACACCTGTGAATGGAAAGGGGAGGAAGCAGGACCGAGTGACAAGACCCGTTCGTGGGAGCTCTGTGTCCGTTACACAAAGATGGTCACATTGGATGGAAATGGCTGGGCCCTTGACCACGCTTGGCTCAGCCATTGCCTGGGGCCACCCCAAGCAGAGCCTGGCCACCTGCACAGCTGAAGCAGACCTGGAGGCTGTCAGCTGGCCAGACTCCGCACAGCTGGGCAGCGAGTCCTCCGTTGAAGGGGGAGATCTGCATCCACCACCCACTCCCACAGTCTATTCCCAGCACAGCAGCCAGGGTGATGCCATAAAACCTAAATCAGGCCATGTCACTCCTCTGCCCCAAACCTCCAAAGGCATCTCACACTGGCCTTTAGGGGCCTCCAAGACCTGCCCCACCTGTTGCCTTTCTGAACCCTCATCTCTTCTCCTTGCTGACCTCACTCAGTCACGCTGACCTCCTTGCTCTCCCTCAGGCAGGAAACACCAGGCATATTTCTGCCTCAGGGCCTTTGCACTCTCTCTCCCTCTGCCTGGAATGTGCTTTCCTCCTGAGAGCCACAGGGGTCCCTCCCTTCCTTCAGGGCCTGCATCAAAGGTCAGCTGCTTCATGAGAATTTCTCCCTTCTTCTCTTCAAAAATGAAACCACCACCTCCTGCGCCCTCATCCTCCTTTCCTGCTTTACTCTCCACCTAACAGGTACTAACAGGTATCACCAGCTAACACATTCTATATTTTGTCTGTCTCCCTCCGGCTAGAATGTAAAGCCCACAAGACAGGGAGTTTTGTTATCGCTGGTTCCTGGTTGATCTCCAGTGTCTAGGACAGCAGCACCAGGCAGTGCTCAGCGCTCAGTAAATAATTTGTTGAATTCATAAATTCGTATATGAGCCTGGGGCCCTGCTAGGTGCTGGGCATGTAAACAGGACTCAGCTGCCTGCCCTCAAGGGGCTCACAGACTAATAGGGGAGGGGGTAAAGACAAGTAAACAGTGCACCCTGGATGGGGAGAAGGGAAATGGGGATGGTTTCATGTGTATAGAGTTTCAGTTTTGCAAGATGAAAATGCTCTGGAGATCTGTCGCACAACATTGTGAATAAATGTAACACGACTAAACAGCGCACCCAGGGGCAGTAGGTGAGCCGCTGAGAACGTAAAGGCTCATCTAATCCAGAGGAGGCCAGCAAGGGGACTTCTGGGGGAAGGGACGTGGAGCAAAGTCCTGAACGACTGTAGGGCTGAGCATGTGAGGGTGTCCCAGCCAGAGGGGACAGCACGGACAAAGGCCAGAGTCAAGTACGGCTGGATCACTGAGTGAAAGGGGAAGAGGGAGGAGGCTGGAGAGGTGCTTGAGGCCAGGAGGCAAAGGAGAGCCACAGAAGGGTTCTAAGCAGGGCAGCGTGTGGTCTGATTTCTGGGGAAGGGTGGGGCTGGGCTGGAAGCCAGGAGACCAGTTGGGAGGCCACTGAGATGGTGGCCTAAATAGGGTCACCTAAACAGTGGGAACAGGCCTAAACAGTGGGAACAGAGGGAGGTGTGGGGGTCTAAGGATGTCTCCCAGGTGGAATGGCCAGGCTGTGGGATTGTCTTGGCCGACCCTGGCTCATCCTTTCCAGGAAGGGGAGGGATCATTCAAACTCTAACCTCCAGAGCCCCTAAGGAAGGGGTGAGGGTGAGGGCAGCTCCTCCCTCCTTCCCAGTAGCTGGGATCACAAAGGCTTTGGGAGGGCCTGGGCCCAGCCACAGGAGAGGAACTCTGGGAGCAGAAGCTGTAGTGGGGGTGTGGTGAGAACCCGCCTCCAGGGACCTCGGTTCTCATGCCCTCAGGGGTCAGAATTTCGTGGGCTCCTCGTCAGCTTTGGAAATCCAGGAGGCTCAGCTCATCATGGCCCTGAGGGACAGTCCTGGAAGGGGAAGCTAGCTCAGCCTCCTGAAGTTGAGGTCTGGGCTGAGCCCACCACACTTGCTGCCCCAGAGGTCCTCCTGCGAGGGCTGAAGGCAGGAGCCTGGGGCACCCACCCTGGGGCACCAGGAATCCAAAGATTGAATCCTGTTGTGGAGGAACACAGGCCTTTCTGACACCGGCCCCAGGCCTTGGACCCCACCTGCCACATTCCCTTTCCTTAGCTGCCCTATCCTTCACCAACATTCTGACCCCAGCTCCCTCCCTTTCAGCCCTTTCTGCTCCCACCAAGACCAACCCACTGACCCTTTTTGTCACAAAAATGTTTGTTACGTTTTTAGCCACCATCCATTGGAAAACTTCCTGTGTACTAATATTATGCTATGTGCTTTGATTGGATCTCCCATCAGCCCGATACAGTAGGAACTATTACCTCCCCAATCTATAGAGGAAAAAACTGAGGCACAGGGGTTTAAGCAACGTGCCTAAGGGCACAGAGATAAACAGAAAAGTCTCAACTTCTAGGCCCTACTGCCTCTCCCACCAAGGCCGGTGAAGCCTCGGGACGTCGCGGCCCCCAGTCCTTGGGCCTTTGCTCACGCTGTTCTTCTGCCTCGAATGCTCTCCCCCCAGCCCCCATCTGGCTGACGAAAGCAAGTTTCACATATTGCAGTATGGGAAAATCATTCTGGCTTGTACATGAGTTAATTCGAATTTTATGCTAACTAAAACAGCCTGTTTGTGACCTATCAAACCTACGTTGTTCATCTGCTTTAATTATTAAAGAAAAGGGTGCATTGACCAGAAGTAAAGAACGTTCATGTTAAAAATAAAGATCACAACATGCCTCCCTTCCTGGGACGCCCGTGCCGCTACTCCTCCGATGATGACTCCCTTCCCAGGTGCCAAGGCCGTACTGACTCACTGTGCGCTGCTGAGCTGTGCTTTTTGGGGGTTTGGGGTTTTCTGGGTTTTGCTTTTCTTGAAACCTTGAAGGAATGTATCCCTGACTTGTCTGATGTTCTTTGTTCTGACGAGATATAAACTGTGCTGAAAACCACGCTTCTCCAGAGCAGTTCCTCAGAGTTCTGAGAGGCTGGCTCCTGGACAAGAATCCTCAGTGTGGCCCAAATAGAACTCTTTTCTATTCCTGCTATAGATTGTTGATTGTGTCCATCACCGTGGCTAGCGCAGGCTCCTCCAGGAAACGCTCCTAACCAAGTCCCTCTGAGTCTGGTAGTTCTCAGGAGAACTTCGTGCATCTACTCTAACCCCAGGGCTGATACGCTCAGTTCCTGCCTTCTGCCCCAGCCAGTGGGAGCCCCAGGCCAGAGACCACATCTGGCTGGTTTGTGGTGAAGTCCCCAGCTCCACATACAGTGCCTGCAGCACACGAGTGTTCACACACAGGATGATGCCTGAATGAGCAATGGCAGGCTCTGCCCACCCCTAATTCCTTGGGATGTCTCCCCCCACCCCGTATTTAGAGGCATGAGAACGGGATCCAAGCTAAAGGTCGGGAGAGTCCCCGCCAGCCATCCCCTCCCCAGTCTCACATGGTCCACGGGCACTTCTTAGTGCCCTCTGATTGTGTAGCCTGCCCAGGAGTGGGGATGTTTGAGAATTCTGCAAGAACAGGGGCTGGGTAGAGACCCCAGCTCCACCACAGACGCCAGGGAGGGCAGATTAGAACCCCTCTCTCCCAGTGTGGTTCCCCATGCCCTAACGAGTCTTGATTACCCAGTGTGGCTTTCCTGGTGACCGCAGGGCACCACAGTTTCCCCTCCAGAATGTGGCTTTGTCCCGGGGGGGGGGGCACTGCGGGGGGCACCCCGTGGCCACCCCACAAATGAGGGGTCTTCTCCCTTCTCACCAAGGGGTCAAGGAGATGTCCTTCCCTAGAGGCCCCCTCACCCTCATCCCCACCCGCCCATCTCTCACAGCCTCTCAGGCCAGTTGCCTGAGATCAGAAAGTTCTGGCTGCAATCCTTTCAAATGTAGCCACCCTGGGAAACTCACAACCCCGAAACCCCCTCCGCGAGAACCTGTTCCACAGCCAAGGAAGCTGAGGCTGGGAGAGTCTGTCGGCCTGAAGACCTCGGAGGGCAGACATGGAAAGCAGCGGTTTCTCATCCTCTTCCCTTTCGACCCCCAGCGCCACCTCCCGGGCCCCTTCCTTGAGTGTGGTTTCAGGGAGCCTGCACCTCCCGTCCCGCCCCCGCTCGGCTCGGAACAGCGCCCGCCGCCCTCCCGCCGCTTCCTGACCCCACCCCGCCCCGCGTGCTATTTAAGGCGCCCCCGCCGCCAGGCGCCGTCCAGCAGGCAGGGCTCCCACGGGCGCCGCTCCGGCCGACGCGCGTCCCCACTGCCACCTGGGCCGCCGGCAGGCAGGCGGTGAGTTGGGCTGGGGCGCCACCTGCCAGCTGACGAGCGGGCAGGGACAGGTTGCCACGTGCCAGGGGCTGAGGGTGGCTGCTGGGGGACCCACCGCGGCCGCGCTCACCCAGCCTGCTGGGCCAGCCTCTGCGCTAAGCCAGGCTCCTGCCTCCTTCGGTCGCATCCTTAGAACCCTTGTTAGTAGGAATAGTATCATTTCCATTTTACAGGAGAGGAGTGCTCAGAGGTCGTCACTTATCCAAGGTCCCAGTTTGTAGAAGAGTCAGGATTTGAACCCAGGCCTGGTTCCAGAGCCTGGCTCTAAACAGCTTTGCTGCTGGGGAGAAGCACCACCCCTGCCCCTTTCCCCTACCTTCCTCCCCCCACTCTCCCCGTGGTGTTCTGGGAACTTTGTGGCCTGTGCCTCCACCCTGCCATGACAATTCCTTTCAAGAGTCTAGAATTTGGCAGCGACAGCTTTGGCAGGGGGAGGGGATGGAGAAAGGGGACAGGATCAAGTGTCGGTACTTGAGCGGCAGGTGGTCAGTATCGCTGACAGGTGGAGCTAATGCAGGATGCTGCCTTGAGTGTCTAGCATGCCTTCACCCACCCCACCATAAACTCAGAGGTTAGAGTGAGGCCAGCTGGGTGAGAGCTGGTGGGGTGGGGAGTGGGGACCTGAGGCTTTCGGCCCCCTGAGAAGCTGAAGATATCACCACCACCACCCACTCCCCCACTGGCTGGGGGGGGACAGCCTGTCCTGGGCAAAAGGGAGGAGGGGCAAGGCACAGCCTTGTGACCTTGGATAAGTTCCTCAAATTCTCTATTCCCTTAGGCTCAGGAGCCTCACCTTGATCCAGACCTCCTTCGGCTGTGGTCACCCTGGGACTGCAGCTGGGAACAAGAGGGACACAGATGTGACTAGACAGGGACCCTAGCTGTACCCTTGCCAGAGCTTAGCAGTCATCATCCAAAGATCTGGGTATGAGTCCCTTCCCAGTCCCTTCCCCTCCTGGAGCTCAGTTTCCCTGTAGGTAAAATGGGTGTGGCCGGCCTCCCTGCAGGCTTGTTGCTAGGACAGCTGAGAAGGATGCTGACAGTGTCCTCTGTCTCCCTGCAGACGGAGGCCCAGGAGCCATGGGCGACTGGGGCTTCCTTGAGAAGCTGCTGGACCAGGTCCAGGAGCACTCGACCGTGGTGGGCAAGATCTGGCTGACGGTCCTTTTCATCTTCCGCATCCTCATCCTGGGCCTGGCTGGCGAGTCAGTGTGGGGCGACGAGCAGTCGGATTTCGAGTGTAACACGGCCCAGCCAGGCTGCACCAACGTCTGCTACGACCAGGCCTTCCCCATCTCCCACATCCGCTACTGGGTGCTGCAGTTCCTCTTCGTCAGCACGCCCACCCTGGTCTACCTGGGCCATGTCATTTACCTGTCTCGGCGCGAGGAGCGGCTGCGGCAGAAAGAAGGGGAGCTGCGGGCACTGCCGGCCAAGGACCCACGCGTGGAGCGGGCACTGGCAGCCATAGAGCGACAGATGGCCAAGATCTCGGTGGCGGAGGACGGTCACCTGCGGATCCGTGGGGCGCTGATGGGCACCTATGTGGCCAGCGTGCTCTGCAAGAGTGTGCTGGAGGCAGGCTTCCTGTACGGCCAGTGGCGTCTCTATGGCTGGACCATGGAGCCTGTGTTCGTGTGCCAGCGCTCTCCCTGCCCCTACCTCGTAGACTGCTTTGTCTCACGCCCCACGGAGAAGACTATCTTCATCATCTTCATGCTGGTGGTTGGACTCATCTCCCTGGTGCTCAACCTGCTGGAGCTGGCGTACCTGCTGTGCCGCTGCCTCAACCGGGGGATGAGGGCCCGGCAGAGCCAGGACACGCCCCCAGCCCAGGGCACCTCCTCGGAGCCTTATGCTGACCAGGTCTTCTTCTACCTCCCCATGGGTGAGGGGCCCTCATCCCCGCCATGCCCCACGTACAATGGGCTCTCGTCCAGTGAGCAGAACTGGGCCAACCTGACTACGGAGGAGAGGCTGGCTTCTTCCAGACCCCCCCTCTTCCTGGACCCGCCCCCCCAGAGTGGCCGGAAATCCCCCAGTCGCCCCAGCAGCTCTGCTTCCAAGAAACAGTATGTATAAGAGCCCGGGACGTCTTGCTGCCTTTAGTGCAAGACTCTGCAGAGATGACTGGGGCTGGGGAAGCAGGTGCTTGCTGGCCAGAAGGCCTCACTGCATGTTGTTCTTGAACACCTGGGGCCTTCCTGGTGACCAGAGGGCACCATAGTTTCCCCTCCAGAATGTGGCTTTGTCCCAGGCACAGACAGAGGCAGCTTGGGGTGCTCTTGGCCAAGGGTGTTTGGGCCCTGTGGTCTTTTTCACCGTGTTCAAAGGGACTCGGAGACAACTTCCTCCACCCCCACCCCCTGGAAGATTCACCTCTGCCCAGGTTGTCCACACACCCTGTCCTCACAGAAGAAGGCTGGTCGAGGCTGCTGGGTCAGCCTTGATCCCACACACAGACAGAGCCTGTGCTGGATCTGGCCCTGTCAAGGGGACTGGGGTCTTGTTCTCATCACTCCTTCCTAGTTCTGCTGTTTATCCTTCTAAAATAAACAGGACTTGGCCACAAGCGAGGTGTGTATTGATACTGTCATGATGTGCCTGGGGTGGGGGGGCAGCTGCTTTACCCAGGCTTCCTTTTTGGTCCTGCATAATCTGTCTTTGGCCTTAGCAATCCCAACACCAGGCAGCACCTTCAACCCTCAAACTCCTACATACTGCCTCTCAGCAGCTCTGAGTCCTAAACACTGCCTTTTGAAATGCCCCAGCACCAGCCCCCTCAACCTGCCCCTTAATCAGTGGCCAAAGCAGAGTCTGTCCCCATCCTGCCCCATGGCCATCCAGTGCCCCGGCCACGCTCCCAACTGCAGTGTGCTTCCTTACTGGACACTGCTCCCCACCCTGCCTGCATGCCAGCCAAGCCCTTCAGAGTCCAGCTCAAATGGGCCTGCACCCCTCAGTATTTGGGGAGGCAGGTCTAGATCACTTGCCCCCTCCTACCTTGGCCCTGTCTAGTCTGCCCACCAGAAGGAGCAACTCAAGGACCTGCATCGTAAATCCTCCCCATGCACCTAAAACTCACACAGTGAGAACAGACAATGGCAGTGTAGAGAGGTGGAAGGGACGGCCAGGGTCCAGTGGAGGAATCGAATCCTGCCTCTGAGTCACAAAGGTTGCAGGAAAAAAAAAATAAGCAATTGAACTAGATCTTGACAGATAAATAGGAGTCTGCTGGGGAGGGAAGAGGACACCTTGTTTGGACAGAAAACTGCAAAGGCATGGAGAAGGGGAACCGTTGGGGACTGAGGGGGTGCTTAGGGCCTGATGAGCCATCTAGGATGTGGGAAGTACAGCTGAGGATAAGCCCAGTGTTGGCAGAGTTGACGTGGAAGGTGACCCGGATGGAGGCAACACTCAGTGGCCCTCGGAGACAAGCTGTTGCCTGCTGGTTGTCCTCCCCTACCCAGGGAGATCTGGGGGTGGGGCTGGAGGAGGGGATGGGGTCCATCTCACGTGGCCACATGCTTCTCCTTGAGAACCATTATAGCGGGTGAACAACCTTCCCCTGTCCCATCAAGATAGGTCTTCAAGACACCAGCTCTGTATCCTTCACCCCAGAATTCACTCACTCACTGCTTACCCATCAAGTCTGAATGCTCGGCCTGATAAGTTACAGCCCTCACTCTTCCAGCTTTGGTTCCCATTGTTCCCTCTGAATCCCTGAGATCCAACCAGACCAGCCTCCTCACAGCTCCCCAGATTCACTGGGTATGTTCTCACCCTGCTCCTTTGCCAGCCTGGAGTGCCTCTTCCCCACACTTCCAAACCCCACCAGTCCTTTATACACTTCCGTACCCTGGAAAAGGCAGAGCCTGAAGCAGAAGAAAGAGTAAGATGAGTTTTGATGTTAGAGGGTCCTCAAATTAAATGCTGCCTGTAATACGTATAAAGCCATGTGGTCTTAAGTCAATCATTACACTTCTCCAAGTCTGAGTTTTCTCAGCTATAAAATGCAGATAATATTGCCTGCCTCACAGGTGCAAGAAATAAAAACAAGAGAAAGTATATGAGTGCACCTGGCTCCTAATGCCATGCAATAAAATTCAGCTCACCCTCTCCAGCAAGGCTATCATAGGTTCTTCCTCCTCTAGGAAGCCCTCCCCCACTTCTCCAGCCAGTCTCCAGTGATGATCTCTACCTTTCGGCAATCTGGATCACTGCTTGGTATGAGCCTATTTCATCTCCCCAGTGAGTCTCGAAGGACCGCCGGGGAGACGTTCTTCATTTACCATGGGCCTAGCCCTGCATTCAGTGTTTTTTTTTTTTTTTGTGGTACACAGGCCTCTTACCGTTGTGGCCTCTCCCGTTGTGGAGCACAGGCTCCGGACACGCAGGCTCAGCGGCCATGGCTCACGGGCCCAGCCGCTCCGTGGCACGTGGGATCCTCCCGGACCGGGGCACAAACCCATGTCCCCTGCATCGGCAGGCGGACTCTCAACCCGCTGCACCACCAGGGAAGGCCCCTGCATTCACTTTGACTATAAAGTGAGGGATTAAGTTAGACTGGGCAGAAAGTAGACTGTTCATACGTTGGAAGGGCATAACTCCAGGAGGCTGAGGTCCCCTTCCCAGGGATTCTCCCCAAGCCAGGCTGAGAGGCCAGATCTGTGGGGTCAGAGGTTGGTCTCTTAGAGCCAACCCAACCTGGGGGCCCTGGGAGCCTGTGTTTCTGGTATCCCCTACCTGTCCTGGCTTGGAAAGCTGGGAGAAGACAGGTTTAGGTGAGTGAGGAGGGCGTCCATCCCCTCCCTCAAAGCTTACCCACTCTGAGCTTGGTGCTGGGACTTGGGCCTTTGGTAAGGCTGGGGTTGGGTCCTAGACTGGTGGCCACTCAAACACAAGGGCAAATGGGCTGGGGGTTTAAGGATGAGGATAGTGTAGTGGGGACGGGACCACACAGATTAGGGCAGGGGCAGTGCGGTGAAGACTTATGAAATGAAGAGTGGCTCTAAGCCCCAGCCCACCCCTATTCACTTCCTAAAGCTGTCATAACAAAGTACCACAGACTGGGTGGCTCCAATGACAGAAATGTATTGTCTCACAGTTCTGGAGGCCAGAAGTCCAAGATCAAGGTGTACACAGGGTTATTTCCTTCTGAGGGCTGTGAGGGAGAATCTGTTACATGCCTCTCTCCTGACTTACGATGGGTTGCTGGCAATACCTGGCATTCCTCAGCTTACAGAAGCATCACCCCCATCTCTGCCTTTATCTTCATATGGCATTCTCCCTGTGTGCCTGTCTGTCTCTAGGTCCAAATTTCTTCTTTTTATAAAGATACCATTCCTATTGGATTAGTGTCACCCTAATGGCTTCGTTTTAACTTGCTCGCCTCTGTAAAGATCCTGTTTCCATATGAAGTCACATTCTGAGTGGCTGGGGGTTAGCAATACCTTTTGGGGGCACACAATTCAACCCATACCACCACCCCATGGGCCCCACTTCACCTCCAAGCACTGGTGGAGGGGGGTCAAGGAGAAGGCTACTATATATTGTACTCAGGCATCTCCTTTCTGATGTGGCCTGGATGGAACACAGCAGATTCACATCTCACGTCTTCCATCACATTCTTCTTCCTCCCACCAGCCTATCCCTCGTCACCACCAAAATTCAACTTGGTAACAGGCAACTCTTGGTCACAGAAAAAGCCATAGGAGGCTTGACCCCTACCTCCCCGCCCCCACCCCCTCACTTGACTGTGGTCCTTTCCCCTCTCTGGGCCTCAGTGTCACCACTGTGAAATGAAAGGATTGGATGAGAAACAGGCATGTGGCAACTAGGCATGAGGAGCATCGCAAGGAATAACTTGCCACTGATCATTGATCTGCAGCTCACAAGCGATGTGCTATTTTTCAAGAATCAGAACAGATTCAAGGTTATTTCTATAAGGTCAATTCCAGTCACTTGAATCCACATTGCCTTCCTGAGTAGAAAAGAAAGGGATGGGGTTATGTGGAGGGCACTGGGAATTTTTCATAACCCAAGGTCATCTTATCTGCAGCCCATGGGAGCAGTGAACGTCATGGGCCACACATAAACAAGACAGAGAGCTCGTGGGCTGGGTGATGTCAAAACTTCTTCCCCATCTAACATGCTGGCTCACTGACCACTGGGTTGCTGACCTCATGAATTTACCACTGACCTCCAGTGCGTTGACTGGAGGTCCTTCATTTCCTTTTCACACTAACGTCAGCATGACTACTGATGTTTGCAGGAAGAGGAATTCATCTCAGGATTGTTGGAACTTCTTTTTCTACCTTACAGCTTCTCCCACCAGTCCTGGCTCAGACTTCAAGGGTCACATGAGGCTCAACAGTTCTGCCCTTCTCATCCAAGCCACACACAGATATAGCCACCAGGCTGGTCCTGAGCCTGCTTTTCTCCTATTCCTCCAGCTGACTCTGATTCCAGAAGTCTCTGGCCAACCTGCAGTTAGTCTAGTTTCCTCTCAACATGTGCCACACTCCCCTGGGTGCTGGACATGATACTCCAGGTGGTCAGAATCCAGATTATCACCTCTCTTGTCTCAAAACTTCTACCTCTATTAATGCAACCTAGGGTTACATTAGCTTTTCTCTTTTCGTCTCTTTTTCATATATAGAATTTGGGGGGTATAACAAAGGTAATGCATGTTCATTATAGACAATGAGATCCCACCATCTTGGGGTAACAACTGATAATATTCAGAAGTAACTCCTTCCAGACTCTTCCATGCATATATTTAAATAAAATCGGAGTAAAGGTGTACCTATAATTTTGTATTCTGCTTTTTAAATTTTACATTAAATCACAAGGCTTTTCACCATGTTATCAAGTATCCTAGGAAACACCATTTAATGGCTTTATCATATGGCTTTATCATTATCTACTTAACCATGACCCTGATATTGGATTTTTAGAGTGTTTGCAACTAATTATCCTCTATTATAAATTGTCCTGTGGGGCTTCCCTGGTGGCGCAGTGGTTGAGAGTTTGCCTGCCGATGCAGGGGACGCGGGTTCGTGCCCCGGTCCGGGAGGATCCCACGTGCCGCGGGGCGGCTGGGCCTGTGAGCCATGGCCGCTGAGCCTGCGCGTCCGGAGCCTGTGCTCCGCAACGGGAGGGGCCGCAGCAGTGAGAGGCCCGCGTACCGCAAAAAAAAAAAAAAAAAAAAAAAAAAAAATTGTACTGTGATGTGAATGTACATAAGTTTTCCAAATTGCCTATTTCCTTAAAAGAAAGACATTCCAAGAAGTGAAATTACTGGGTCAAAAGGCATGAAATTTAAAATTTAAAAAATTTTTTAAATTTAAAAAAAAAATTTTTTTTTAAAGAAGATGTTGGGGGTAGGATTTTATTAATTAATTAATTTATTTTTGCAGTGTTGGGTCTTCATTTCTGTGCGAGGGCTTTCTCTAGTTGTGGCAAGTGGGGGCCACTCTTCATCGTGGTTCGTGGGCCTCTCACTATCGCGGCCCCTCTTGTTGCGGAGCACAGGCTCCAGACGCGCAGGCTCAGTAGTTGTGACTCACGGGCCTAGTTGCTCCGCGGCACGTGGGATCCTCCCAGACCAGGGCTCGCACCCGTGTCCCCTGAATTAGCAGGCAGATTCTCAACCACTGTGCCACCAGGGAAGCCCAAAATTTTTTTTAATTTAATTTTTTTAATTAAAAAAATGTTTTTAATGGATTACTGATTATGAAAGTAATCCATTGTGAATGATTCAGAAAAGCACAAGCAAATCATAAGTGAAGGCATCAGCTACCTCTGAGGGTGGAGAGAAGGTGGAGCTGAAAACAGGAGAGCTGACTGAAGGCGGTGGGCTCATGGGTCCCCTCCTCCATTCTGAGCAGCTAGGTGACCACCCTTCCCCTACCCTGTGGAGCGATGGGAGCTCGTTCTCTGGAGAGGATAGAACAGCGATGGACGGGGAAACACCACGCCGAGTAGAGGGTGGCAGCGCCATGAAGATCATGGAGGAATGAAGTGGAAATTTACATACTGAATGGCGAAGACGCTCAGCCATCTCCCCTGAGATGGCTCCCAGAGCGCTGGATGATAGATAAGACTATAAGACTGCAGGCAGGGAAGGCTCCTTGAGGAGGTGAGCTTCAGCACCTGAAAGGTGAGGAGGAAGGCTCCAGGGAAGAGATGGGGAATGGGGAAGAGCATCCTAGATAGAGGGAACAGCTGAAGAAGAAAGGACCTGACGAACAAAGGGGATCGACATATTCATTGTTCAGGATTATTTTAGATATGAAACAAGCTTCTTTCCAGTAAAAATGTCTTGTATATTCAATAGCATCATATGAAAGTGCCCGTTTCAAAGCACCCATGCTAGCACTATTAAAAATTTCAATTCCCATGTTTATTAATCAGAAAAAAATATATATCACCTTTCAATGCATAAGCCTTGATTACTAGTGAGCCTAAACATTTTAACACGTGCGTCTTTAATACATTTCTTCTGTGAATGTTTTTGCCCATTTTTCGCTCATGTTCTGGTGCTTTCTGATTAACTTGGGCAACCTCTTTACAGAGAGATTTCAACTCTTTATCTGGCATATTTATTATCTTTAAAATTTCACAGTGTGTGATTTTGTCCTTTTAAATTTCTATGTAGTCAAATTTGTCAATTTTTTCCTTTACAATATTTTTATACTTATACTGTTTCCCACTTTCTAAGACTATTTTTCCTCTTTGATATTTAATACTGTAACCTGTCTTGAAAATAATGAGACAAATAAATAATTATTGAATGAAATAAAGCATGAACAAATAAATTAATTTTAGCATACAATGTAAGCTGAGGTGCTAATTTTTCCCCCAATAATTAATGATTCCATCAGCACTTATTGAATAATCCTTCCCACACTAATTTGTGATATCAGCTTGACTGTATACTACCTTTTTATACATAAAACAGTCTATTTCTGGACTTCCTAAAATTATATTCCATCAACCTGTCAAATTATATGATACTACCACCCTTTTCATGAGTGTGCCTGTGTAACACATTTTAATGTCTGCTAGAATACATTCTCCCTTTATTGTTTTTACTTTTCTTGAGAATCTTGGAAGCCAGGTATATATTCTCGGGGCAGGTGTTTGAAAGAGTCTTCTAAGTGGAATCTGACAGACCCAAAAGAAAAGAGCTAAAGATACGGCACTAGATGTTCCCCAAGAAAACTGACAGCTAGATGGCCAAGCCCCACCCATTCACTCAGAGCAGCTTTTTAGTGACCCACTCTCAAATATGAGTGCGCAGCCAAGGATGTCAGGTATTCAAGGGAAGCGCCTTATGTGAAAGAGTCTGAAACAAACAATAAAGTTTTCTAGAGGAAATAGAGATTATGTATGGAGAATAAAACTTTTTTTAACTATCACTGCTTTCTTCAGAAAGATAAAAGAGTGTATTGCATCCATGAAAAAAGAAGATGATGCTCTAAAGAAGAAATAAGGGACTTCCCTGGTGGCTCAGTGGTTAAGAATCCGCCTGCCAATGCGGGGAACACGGGTTCGAGCCCTGGTCCGGGAGGATCCCACATGCCGCAGAGCAACTAAGCCCGTGCGCCACAACTACTGAGTCTGCACTCTAGAGCCTGCGAACCAAAACTACTGGGACCGTGTGCAAACAACTACTGAAGCCTGCGCACCCTAGAGCCTGTGCTCCACAACAAGAGAAGCCACCGCAATGAGAAGCCGGCGCACCGCAACGAAGAGTAGCCCCCGCTCCCCGCAACTAGAGAAAGTCCGCGTGCAGCAACAAAGACCCAACGCAGCCAAAAAATAAATAAATTTTTTTAAAAATGAGTCTTTAAAAAAAAAAAGAAGAAGAAATATGCAGAGAATAACAACAAAATCAAGTTCTTGGAAAATGAAAAACATGAGAGCAGAATTGAAAACGTCAATAAACATTTTGGAAGATAGCTAGGCAATCACCCCAGAAAATAGAGTAAAAGACAAAGATATAGACATTACAAAAAAAAATTTTTTAAGTTAGAGGATCAGTACAGGAGGTCCAATTAACAGGAGTTCTAGAAAGGGGAAGAGGAAGAAAAAAAAAGGAGTGGAAGTAATCAGAGAAAATCTTAGATTGAGAGGGCTACTAAGTGCCCAGATCAATGGACAATATAGGTCCACACCTCTGAAATTTTTCAAAATACCTGAGACAAAGAGATGAGCCTACAAGTTTCCAGAGAGGGAGAACACAGTCTCAAGAATCAGAATGGCATCACACTTTGCAGCAATCCTCAAGGCTACAAGAAAATGGATCAAAGCCTTCAAAATTCTGAGTAAAGTGATTTGCAACAGAAATTCTATATCCAGGACAATGATCAACTAAAGCAGACTACGTGCTCTGCAATTGTTTTAACAGCATGATTCCCTGAAGGTTTGAACAAACTTGCCTGTAAAGCCAGTTGGATTCAATGCCTTCTCTATGTCATTCTTTAAAAATTTTTTCACTGTCACTCAGTGACTATTTGTCTACTCAGATTTTCTTCTCCATGAATCTTAGTAATTTATATTTTCCCACAAAAAAATTTTTGCCTATTTGATTGTTTGAGCAGACTTTTGTCATCAGACCATATATTCTCACTTTGCTTACACTTCAACTAAAAGCCTTAGTAAAATTGTTCCTTGGCTTCTTTGTGTGCCATGTGGAGACGTTTCATAATCAGGGTCATGCTAGTTTGGTAAAATATAACTGGAAAGCTTTCCAGATAAAACCCCCAAGCCATTTACATGTGGCCTGCCACTAAGCTATTACTAAGCATGAGCTTATGTAACTGGGAATTTGGGAATTAAAAATAACACATCTGACTTATATCTGTACCAGCGAAATTCCGTCATGTCCACTTCAGCCCATTGCTCCAACTGACAAGAACCATCCTCTTAAATCTGGACTCTTGTCATCCGGAATATTAGCCACTTCTAGCTTCCATAAATTGGATTTATTTTTCATCTGGCAAATCTGAGAGTTTAATGCAATTAAGTGGCCCTTCCTGGTGAAGACTATGTTTATTCCTGCATCTGTATGTTTGGGGTCTTTGTTAAGTGCAAACTGCTATTTCTAAAACACATATTCCTTGCTCCACCCCACTCCACAGGTGGGGAGGCAGCAGAGCAAAGTATCACAGAGAACCTGAGTGTGTGGGGGGACCTGATTACCCAGGTCATGCCCTGAGCTCAAAGAACGGCAGTCAGTCCAGCTTGGCTGTGACCCAGAGGAGCTCTAAAACCAGAAACAGAAACTCGAGGGTGGACAGAGGGTGAATTCTACAAGGGGGAATGAGGGGCAGACACAGGAAGCCAAGTCCAGCACAGGGCCCAAAAGCTTCCCAAGACGAGACGTGCAGGTGTTAGGTTAGGACCACAGGTGCACAAGCCAAGTGTTAGCCACTGGAAGCCCCATTCTCAGCCTTACAGTGGTTGGTCCCTGCAGAGAACAGAACTCAGTAAGGTAGGGAGCCCAGGATGGCTTCCCAAGATTGGCTCTAGAGAGGCCTCCAGGACTGAGGCGATGACAGCAAGCTGTGTCAGAGCCAGACATGCCTG
The DNA here is from genome assembly GCF_011762595.2 of Tursiops truncatus. Classification (NCBI taxonomy): domain Eukaryota; kingdom Metazoa; phylum Chordata; class Mammalia; order Artiodactyla; family Delphinidae; genus Tursiops; species Tursiops truncatus. The sequence continues at coordinate 156,197,879 of NC_047034.1, read as the reverse complement.
GAGTAGAGATAACGAGGGACAACCAAGACGGAGAACTCTACCAACCCAGCAGCGACATCAATGGGAGTTTTGACATTACTTCCAAATGAGGTTACACACACAATTGCGTTTCAGTGTGTATGTTAAAAAGCATTCAATATTGACATATTTGAAACATACCACAATTTTTCTAACTCTCTCTATACAATTCTTAGCTATTTAATATAGTGAGAGCCTCAAAAAATGAAAGTGGCCCAAGCATTTCAACACCTGAAAGGCTTTGAAAAGAGAAACCTGGACTAAATATTTTGATAGTCTGGTTTTCGAGGCCTCCTCCACTGGCCCATGAGTTCCCTAAGGGCCTGGAGTATGCATCCTCAATACCCAGAATCAGGAAACTCTCACACAGAGTAACCACGTTTTGAACCAGGAGAATGGGTTCGTTCAGGTTTATAGAATTTAACTGAACCGAACTCAGAGATTCTGGTAGGGCTCAGCAGAGAACACTTTCAAAAGAGTAAAGTCCATGAGCTTATTTATAGGATATGAAGAAGTAGAGAGCAGGGGAGACCTACCCAATCCACAGACAATTTAGGAGAAGAAAGCTCCAAAATGCTGCCTGGAAGGCAGGTAAGTGTCACAAAAGGAAATGAAGCTATATCCCTGGAGCCTGGAGCAGGGGTTGAGGAAATGTGGCAAACAGAGACCTAGGCAGATAAGGGAAGTATCTTCTCTGGGGGTCAGCAGCGGGGTCTGAACAAGCATCTGAACCTCTTCCCAGTGGGGAAGGAGTCCTAAGATAAATTGAGGGCAGGGTCTACCTCCCAACATGGAAGCTGAAGTGAGGAGATAGGACCTCGCTCCTGGAACCTAGCAAGCAGAGCTTAAGCCCATGACTTAAGTTCAGCCAATCAGATGTTTCTACCCAAGACTCTTCAGGAAGGGCTGCCAAGACACAGGGCACTTAGAGATGAGCCCACTGGTGTGAGGATGTCTTAGTTCAGGCTGCTATATTATAATGAAAGTACTAAAAAACTGGGTAGCTTAAACAACAATTTGTTTCTCACAGTTCTAGAGACTGGAAGTCAGAGGTCAGAGTGCCAGCACAGTCGGTTTCTGGTGGGAACCCTCCTCCTGGTTTCTTCACATGGCAGAGAGAGGGTAGCAAGGAGTAGGGAGTGGGTGTGGAGCAAGCTCCTCCTGTCTCTTCTTATAAGTTCACTAATCCCAGCACAAGGGTTCCACACTCATGACCTAATCACCTCTCAAAGGCCCAATCTCCAAATGCTATCATCTTCAGGAGTAAGGTTTCAACATATAAATTTTGGGGGGGGACACAAACTTTCAGTCCATAGCAGATGGTAAGTGCCCAGGGACTACTGAATCCAAGAACAACGGTAGGATGTGTCCAGTGACACATCAGCCCTAGCTGAGGAGTCCTAAGCAAACCATTTCCATGCTTGGATCTTAGCTGGGCTTTGTCTTCCCTAGAGCTTGTTCAAGCGCAGTTCTCAGCCTTCTGGGTCAATTCTATGAGCTACTTAATACCTTCCCAATTAAATTCCTTTTCTGTTTAGATTAATCATAAATGATTTAATAATTAATAATTAATCAAATACTGATTTCAACCAAGAGCTTGACAAAGCCTATATAATTCTCTGACGTACTCCATAGACGTCATCATCCCATCATTGGTTAAAATGTTGACCAGAACAGAGTCTAGGATTCAGCTCTACAGCAGGCCACTAGAGCCCCTCCCTCATTCATATTTCCCAAGCTTTGGGAAACCACACTTGATGAACACTTTGGAAGTTATTTTGACTAACATAATATCACATACACGACTTTAATATGGTATTTGCAAATATCATGACTGTTCATTCAACAAATATTTATCCTCAATAAATAGCCTGCCATATTCCAAACATTGAACTAAGCTCTGGGGATCAGTAGAAAATGAAATAGATCTAGTCTCTGTCTACAAGGAACTTAATAGTCTAATGGGGGAGACAGAAGTTAAATAAAGCATATAAATATAAGATTACAAATTGTGAATAAATGCTATAAAGGAAAATAACTTCCCTATAAGGGGGAATAACAGGGATATCTTATTTACTGGAGGTTTCAGAGGAAATGAGGCCTGAAGGATAAGAGGGTATCAGCCAAAGGATTGGGGAACAGGAAAGGAGAAATCCAGGGGAAGAGAAAAGCTTGTACAAAATGACAATATAGCTGATGCGATACAATATAAAACAGAAATGCTGGATAAAATTTTACAAACAACTTTTCAAGTGGAGAGCTGAGCTGAAAAGAGACATCAAAAGTAAGGAGGAAAACTTAAAATCAAAGTGAGTATGTGCGTACCAATGCTTTTGTTGTCCTGCTTTTGGTAACAGGGGATTGGCTCTTAACAACGATGTGGGAATAGGAGACAAGGCTTTGGGCCCACCTGTGGCAGAGCTGGAATTGAGACTCCTGCATAAAGCCAGTACTTTCTTTCTCTCAGCCCTAGTGCTAGTAGGAAAAAAAATGCCTCCCTTGAGATTTAGTAACCACAAACCTGTTCTCATGAGTATGGAGTTCTCCTTGCAATATCCAGGTACCCCTAAGCTCAGAAATTAACATAATAAGTAGTCCTTAGCTAATGAAACTTAGGGCACCTGGTAGAAATTGAAAGAAAGTCATGCTTGAGGAATGTTTCCTCAAGCAAAGCCACATGGAAGTCCCATAAAAATAGCACCACCATATACGAACACACAACACAGAATTACAAAACACACAAGAAAGTAATGCACTATGAATAAGGGTGAGCAAAACAACATACAGAAGAATTTGACCTCCAAAAACTTCGAATCATTGAACCATGGGATAGATTCAGTAGATCGAATTGTGATAGACTGAATTACTGACCCAGTACTTATCCTTCCTTGCATCCATACCCTTGCTATGGTTTCATTGTAGGCAGTGTGTTTATACACCCCTTAACTTAGAGCTTGCCTAGATGCCTTGTTTTGACCAGAGGCATGGGGAGGAAGTGACCATAGATCAGTCCCCAGACTAAGCCTTAAGAAGCCTCAAGTGTTTCTGTTTGTTCTTTTGTGCCTCTGCGATCATTATGAGATTTTCCCCTGAGTGGTGGTTGCCCCTGAACTAACACTCTAGAAGCAGAGCTGACCACAGATCTGCAGTGAGAAGTAGAGCCATGCCAGCTGCCAGAGGCTCCCAACTGAACCTAGCCTAGTTCTGCAGAGCTGCCCACGCCAATAAACAGATGCATAAGAATAAGTGATTTTTGTTGTAGGCTACTGAGTTTTTTTGGATGATGTGTTATCCAATATTATTATGGAAATAGCTAAGTTATACAAACAAGTATGTTTTAAATGACTAAGAAAAAAAGAAGGAATAAAAAAGTGAGAAAGAAAGATTTTTAAGAAATAAAGGTCCATGCATTTTAGAAAAAGAACTAAATCAAACTTACAGAAAATTTTTAGAAGTTATTGAAGTTTAAAACTAATGGAGAACTGTGCTTCTACTCACAAAGGATTAACTGCTATGAAAATTTTCCTCCCATCATAAACAACTAGAAAATACAGACAAAATATATGAAATAACTCCTTTGGACACTGGGCAATAGGCAGCGAAGGGCTATGATCTCTGAAGGGAAATAAACAAGGTGAGCACTGCAATTACCCCAGTTTACTACGTGGGAACAGTTTCCTGGCTGCAAAGCAGGGAAGGGGAACCCAAACAGAGACCAACAGTCTTGCTGAATTGAAGAGAAAGAGATCAGAGTTCAAGAAAGCCAAGACAATTAGACTTTCTGGGGTACAGTGCCACAGAAGATGGAACTTCACAGAGAGCTCCAGAGATGTTTAGAAAATTCCCCTTGAGTCCATGGTGAAACTCCATGAAGACAGAGCAAGAATCACTGGAAAACTATGAGCTGAACAAATCCTGGAGCTCCAAAGGTCTGGGAATAGTTTGTGTTCCCACCTGCCAGAGTGAGAGACCACATAATATATGGGGTGTTGAATAGTCCTGACATGAGTATCATGTAGTAGCGGGGCTAAATTAGCCACAAACTAAAGGATCCTCTGGACTTCCCCTAACAAAACTTAAAAACAAGCCTCAAGAGGTTCTAACTAATCCCAAGTAAGTTAGTTCCATGCTAGGGCATTTTAACATTTTAAAAATAAATACAATAAAATCCAGCATCCAAAATGTACAACTCACAATGTCCAGCACTCAATAAACATTACCAGAAATGCAAAGAAGCAGGAGAATGTAACTCAGAACCAGGAGGAAATTTAACCAAAGGAAACAAACCCAAGAATGACAGAGATGATGAAATTAGCAAAAAGCAAGTTAAAAGAGTTATTTTATATATATATATATACATATATATATATATATATATGTATATATATATATATATAAAAATTATGCTCTAGGATATAAAGAAAAACATGAACATACTGAAGACAACAATGGAAGACATTTGGACTTACCTGGTGGCGCAGTGGTTAAGCATCTACCTGCCAACGCAGAGGACACGGGTTCGACCCCTGGTCTGGGAAGATCCCACATGCCCTGGAGCAACTAAGCCCATGCACCACAAATACTGAGCCTGTGCTCTAGAGCCCGTGAGCCACAACTACTGAGCCTGCGTGCCACAACTACTGAAGCCCATGTGCCTAGAGCCTGTGCTCCACAACAAGAGAAGCCACTGCAATGAGAAGCCCGCGCACCGCAACAAAGAGTAGCCCCCACTCGCCGCAACTAGAGAAAAGCTCGCACCAGCAACAAAGACCCAATGCAGCCAAAAATAAATAAAAAATAAAATAAATAAGTTAAAAAAAAACTGAGCAAGCCAAAACAAGATGGAGCAATAGTTTTTTTAAGTTTTTTTAAAAAGATCAATCTAGAACTCTAATCCCAGGGAAAATATATTTCAAAAATAAGTGAGACTTCTGGATTCCACTCATCCGGTTTCTTATTCAGTATGTAAGGAGCTTAGAGCTCCACTCCTTCCTAACAACAAGTAAAAAGTTGAACAAACTGAAAAATCAACGACTCTTCCTGGATCTGTAAGAGAAGTAAACCACTATCCCCACAAAAGGAGAGACCAACAGGCAAGTATAGAAAAATCACAACATTCCAGACCCATGAGCTGAAACCTCTGAGGGAACCAGTGCTGGGGTAGGAAACCTAAACTGCAATTGATGAATCCTGGAGTCTCCGTGTAGACAGGTCTGAGAGTCAAAAACCAGGGGAACCCATCATGGGGAAGGAGGGTCCTCACACTCCTTTGAGTTTTACATTCAGGATCTCACCTAGGTTCTCACAATAAATATCAGAAGAAAAAGTCCCCCTTCTGGCAGAGGGAGGGGGAAAGTAGCCATTTCGAAATACATCAGAGCATTCTATTCTTCTTATCAAGGACTGACCTCAGGAGAAACGATTTAACCAGAGGCTAACCTGCTGGAGATTTATCAGAGCCTAACTGACCTGGGGGGAAGGGAAATACTCAACTCTGGCCCCTTATTGCCAACTTGTCTCACCAAAGGGAGGGAGGGAGGAAATATCTAAGAAGAACTTATGAAGCTCACAGTCCAGAAACACAGGCTCATTAAAAGACTGAGACTAATCATAGGGGTAGAGAACACTTCCCTGTCCCCACACCTTACCACCACATTACTAAGGTCCTATTTATAGCAGTTCCTTTCACCCAGTACATTATGACCAGCTAGCAAAAAAAAATTACAAGGCATACTAAAAGGCAAAAATACAGTTTGAGGAGACAGAGCAAACATCAGAACCAGACACAGATATGAAAGGGATGTCGGATTTATCAGCCAGGGAATTTAAAACAACTATGATTAATATGATAAGGGCTGTATTGGATAAAAGAGACAAGATGCAAGAACAGATGGTCAATGTAAGCAGAGAGACAGAAATTCTAAGAAAGAATCAAAAAGAAATACTAGAGATTAAAAAAAAAGTGTAGAATTGAAGAATGCCTTTGAGGGGCTTATAAGTAGAGTGGACACAGCTGAGGAAAGAATCTCTGAGCTTGAAGATACCTCAATAGAAAATTCCAAAAATGAAAAAAAGAACAAAAAACCTAAACTAGAAAAACAAAACAAAGAAAAAACAAAAGAAAATGGAACAGAATATCCAAGAGCTATGGGATAACTACAAAAAGTATAATATACACAAAATGGGAATACAAGAAGAAGAAAAAGAGAAAGGAACAGAAGAAATATTTGAAGCAATAATGACTCAGAATTTCCCCAAAATTAATGTCTGATACCAAATCACAGACCTAAGAAGCTCAGGAAACAACAAGCAGGATAAATGCCAGAAATACTAAACCCAGGCATATCATATTCAAATTGCAGAAAATCAAAAACAAAGAAAAAATCCTGAAAGAATTCAGAGGGAAAAAACACCTTACCTATAGAGGAGTAAAGATAAGAATTACATCTACCTCTCCTCAGAAACTATGCAAGCAAGAAGAAAGTAAAGTGAAATAAAGTACTGAGAGAAAAAAGTTACCAACCTAGAATTCTGTACCTAGCAAAATTATTCTTCAAAATGAAGGAGAAATAAAGACTTCCCAGACAAACAAAAATTGAGGAAACTTGTTGCCTGTAGATCTGCCTTTCAAGAAATGTTAAAAGAAGTTCTTTAGAGAGAAGGAAAATTATATAGACCAGAAACTCAGACCTACATAAAGAAAGGAATAGCATCAGAGAAAGAATAAGTGAAGCTAAAATAAAAACTTATTTTTACACTTGTTGCTCTAGCAGATAACAGTTTGTTCAAAAATAATAGCAAATATGTATTTGAGTGTATGTGCATTTATGCATAAGAGAAATAAATGAAAGTGACGAAACAATGAACAGTAGGGAGGAATTAGGATTATTTTGTTATTATAAGGTATTCATACTACCCATGAAGTTGCATAGTATTATCCAAAAGTAGACTTGGATTAGTTGTAAATATATATTGCAAGCTCTAGAGCAACTACTAAAAAATGTTAAAAGAAATATAACTGATATGCTAAGAAAACAAAGAAGATGGAATCATATAAAAATGTTCAGTTAGGGGTTTCCCTGGTGGCGCAGTGGTTGAGAGTCCGCCTGCCAATGCAGGGGACACGGGTTCGTGCCCCGGTCCGGGAAGATCCCACATGCCACAGAGCGGCTGGGTCCATGGGCCATGGCCGCTGAGCCTGCACGTCCGGAGCCTGTGCTCCAGAGCCTGTGCTGGGAGAGGCCACAATAGTGAGAGGCCCGCATACCGCCAAAAAAAAAAAAAAAAAAAATGTTCAGTTAGGATTTCAAAGACAGTATAAAAAAGGAATGTAAAATATCTTGTTACTTTTTTCATAATCTTTACATATTGGAATGGTAATATTTGGGGTTAAATAAAATGTAATTAAAATCAAAAAAATTGTTCAGTTAAAACCACAAAAGTCAGAAAAAGAGTGGAAGACAAAAAGAACAAGGGCAACAAATAGAAAAGAGTAACAAATATGGAAGATAATAACCTAACTATAACAATAATCTCTTTAAACATCAATGGTGTAAGTACAGCAATTAGAAGACAGTTATTGGGAATTCCCTGGTGATCCAGTGATTAGGACTCAGTTTCTTCACTGCCAGGGCCCAGGTTCAATCCCTAGTCAGGGAACTAATATCCTGCAAGCCATGTGGCACAGCCAAAAAGAAAAAAGACAGACAGTTATTGTCTGAATGGATCACAAAATAAGACCCAACTATATGTTGTCTATAAGAAATCCACTTTAAGTATAGATTAAGAATAAGTTGATGGAGAAAAAGGTATCATGCTAACACTAATCAAAAGAAAGTAGGACCAGCTGTATTAATTTCAGACAGGGCAGACTTCAGGGCAAGGAAAGTTACTGGTGATAAAGAGGGGCATTACATAACAATTAAAGGAACAATTCTCCAAGAAGATATAACAATCATCAATGTGTAAGCATCTAACAGAACATCAAAATATGTAAGGCAAAAACTGATAAAACTGCAAGGAGAGAAAGATGTATCCACTATTACAGTAGGAAACTTCAATACCCCTCTATCAGAAGTGAACATTATGACTAAGTGGGCATAATTCCAGAAGTGCAAGTTTGGTGTAACTAGAAAATCAAAACCACATGATTATTTCAATAGATACAAGAAAAGCATTTAATAAAATTCAACATGTAGTCATGATTAAAAATTCTCAGTAATCTAAGAATAGATGAGAACTTCAATCTGATAAAGCATGTTTACAAAAATCCTACCACTAACATTATACTTAAGGTGAATTAGGCAAGGATGTCTTCTATTCAGCATTTTACTGGACAATGCAATGAGGCAAGAAAAAAAAGGTATACATCTTTGTAAAGAAAGAAGTCAAATGGTCTTTATTCTCAGATTACATGATCGTTTAGAAAATTCTAAGGAATCTACAAAATAAAGAGATACTAGAACTAATAAGTGAATTTCATGAGATCTCAACTTACAAAGTCAATGTATAAAAATCAACTTTATTTTTATATACCACAAAGGATAATTGGTATTGGAATTTCTAAAGTACCATTTGTAATAGCATCAAAACTATGAAAAACTAGGGATCAATTGAACAACATGTGTAAGATCTGTACCCTGAAAAGTACAACACATTGTGGAGAGAAATTAAAGAAGATCTAAACAAATAAAAGATATACCAGATTCATGGATATTAAGACTCATTGTTTTTAAGATGTTGATTCTTCTGATTTATAGATTAAATACAACATAAGTTAAATATATATAGATTTAAATACAATCACAATTTTAAAATCCCAGCAGGCTTTTTGGGTAGAAATTATCCAGCTGACTGAAACTTAGTTAAAAATGCAATATTCCTCGAAAAAGAAGTAGGTTGGAGGACATACACTACCTATTTTAAGGACTTACTATAAACTACTATAATCAAAAAGATGTGGTATTGGTATAGGAATAGACAACAGATCAACAGAACAGGATAGAAAATCCAGAAATAAACCCACACATATGGTGTCAGTTGATTTTTGACAAAGATGTAGGGTAAATAAATGGGTAAAGGATGGTTTTTTTTCATTAAATGGTCCTGGAACAATTGGATATGGAGGGGAAAAAGGAACCTGAGCCCTTTCCTCACACCATACATAAAAATTAACCCTAAGTAGGTCAAAAACCTAAACATGAGAGCTAATAATAAAAAAACTTCTAGAAGTAAAAAGAAGATAAATTCTTGGGTTGGATAAGATTTGTGAACTTGGATTAGGTAAAGATTTCTTAGATAGAACACAAAAAGCACAAACCATGCAAGAAAAAATTAATAAATGGGACTTCATCAAAAGTAAACTGAAATACATGAAAAGATGCTCAATAATATAAGTAATTAAGGAAACACAAATTAAAACCACAATGAAATACCACAACAAAACCCACTAGAAAGGATAAAAGACTAAGCATACCAACAACATGGATGAATTTCAAAAACATGCTAAGTAAAAAATCCAAACATAAAAGACAATGTGTTATATAATTCCATTTATGAAATTCTAGAAAAGACAAAACTTCAATGCGAGAAAGCAGATTGATGGTTGCCAGTTTCCTGGGCTGTAAGTGGGGAGCCCTCCCTATTTGTACCTACCTCATAGGGTTGTTGCAAGGATTAAGTGAGAGTTAAATGAGGTAACCTCTATAGGGAACTTAGCACAGACCTTGCCCATGGAAAGAATTCAGAGATTGTTAGCTATATTTTTTAAATCATTTATATTTTTGCGGCAGAGCCTGCTAGGATTCACTCATATCATGCTGTCCTCTTCTTCCTGGACATGCTGCACGACCCCGTTTCTAGCCTCCCTGCATTTAGGTAGGACCACACAACTAGTTCTCACCCATAAAATGTGGATGAAAGCGATATGAGTTACTTCTGGGCAAGGCAGTTAGGAGTGCGTTGCTTTCTCCATGATCTCTCTGTTTGCTGGAGGATGGAGAGGATCCAGTGGAGGACTCAGACCCTAGAAGACGATGAAACCACAATATGGAAGAAGCCTGGGTCCCTGAATAACTGCATAAAACAGAGCTCCCTCCTTCCCGCACTGGACTGTGAAATAAGCAAAAAATAAACTTTTCCTGTATTGAGCCATGGAGAGTTAGGTGAGTTTTTATTGTTGGTGTTATTGTTACAGCATTAGCCCGCCTGACTAATCATATATATGTGTACCCATCCTTATCTGTTGTACTCTGAACACAACTCCCCAAAGCCTTAGTTAGTGCTAGGCTCCGCTTCCCACTCTTCAGTTTCCGTCCCTGGCTCTATGCTCAACCTCCATCTTTACTTCCTCTTATAGTCCTTAGTCCAAAGTCATTGATAGACCGAATCCCACCAACAATTCAAGGTTCTAAGTAGCATATCTTTATCTCTAGGCAGTGAGGCACAATAGAACGAACATAACTTGGCATTTCTAAGACCTAGATCCAAATCTCTCCATTAAATTACCAGCATGTGACCTTGGCTGTGTGACTCTCTCTGAGACTCAGTGTCCCCATCTGTAAGATGGGGAGAGCAACATCTTCTTCAAATGATTGTTGTGAAGGTTAAACTAGGTAAGAGATGGCAGGGCTTACACAGCCTGATATATGTAAGCCCTGCAGTGGACCCAAAACTACGTGCCTCATCCCCAAGGGCTACCAAGGCTGGCCAGGCTCCCAGAAGCCACTCTACATTTCAGAGGGCTGTGAATGCATGGGGAGGTACTCCTGGCCCCAGGAGGGATAGCACCTGCTCAGCCCCCTTCCTGTACCCATAGAGACAAAACCATAGACCTCTTACTGCAAATATTGTGGCAACCTCCTTTAAATCACACATTGACAATAACACCAACAGCACCAATCATGTACTAATGCTAGTTACAACCTATTGGGTTTATTGTGTTGCACAGTCCCCAGAAGAAAATAAGATGCTAGAAGCACACTTCACTTTCACAACAAGCCTACAAGGTACTTATTCTACCGATGAAGAAAGTAAGGTTCAAAGAGGATAAGTAACCTACTGAAAGCCACATAGCCACCAGGTAGCAAAGCTAGAAATTGACCTATTCATATGTTCAATTGTCCACTGATTTAGTCAACAAATCATTTCTGCTATCTGCTCTGTGCCAGGCCCTATGCTGGGCCTCGAGACACAAAGAGGCAAGGAGACCAAGTCCTCAAGGTGCACGTGGGAAACAGACCCATGACTCATTAGCTACAGTCCCAGGCAGAATGGAGCCTGTGCAATGCTGGTCCCTCTCTGGTCCCCTCCCCCCATTCTGCTACCTTCCAGAGCTGCAGAACCCCAGCAACAGCCCAGAGACATTTCCTGAGGCCACTGTTTTCCTTGGCCCCATGGTGGGAGACAGCGTGCCCAACAAGGTGGAAAACAAGGCAGGGGAAAGGGAGCAGACCTCCCAGCAACCTGTCCCTGTTGCTGGTGGGAGCATGGAACATAGAGGGCTGCCCTTGTACCCACCCACCAGCCCCTCCAGGCCATTGTTCCCTTGTTGTGACAGGGGGTTCAGCTGGGGCCCGCAGACCGGGGGCTTCCTCCCCAGCCCGCCAGCCCGGCCGCACTTGGACAGCTGGAGGAAACAGGCGCTGGGGAGCCCGCTCTCCACTCCAACAACAACAGGCTGCCTGCCCACTGGCGGCCTTGCTGGGGGGCCGGCCTGGAGCCAGAGAGGCCCCCCATTCCACCTCGCCACTGGCAAAACATGCTTTCTTGTTTTCTAAGGGGAGGAGGAGGCCCGTACCCATCCTGAGTAAACACGGGAGCTGATAAGCACGGACAGGCCTGGCTGCCAGGGTGCCAGCCGGGGCCATGGAGGCAGGGGCAGAGCCAGGCCCACCCAGGAGACCATTCAGGCCAGAATGCCAGGTTCAGAGTCAGAGGGGGAAGAGCAAGGTCCTGGCCACTCTGGGGATAAAGCACTCAACCCCAAATCTGCCTTTACTGAAAAGGGGAGACCCCAGGGGCTGCCAGGCTATGAGCACCACCACTGACCTCAGAAGCACAGTGCACTAACCTTTGAGGGCAGAAGTGCCCCATCCACTGGTGCCTGCTTCTCGGCCAGCCTCTATGCCATTACCATTTTCAGCCCTCAGAGAATGTGAAATGTAAGGCCTGCTGCCCATCACGTTTCTCAGATGAGGAGACGGAGGTTCAGGGAGGCAAAGCGACTCACCCAAGGCCACACGGCGACTGGTGCACAGTTGGGATATGAATCCACACCTGCTGGATCCCAAAGCCCCTGTCCTTCTGATCACGCCCCAGCCAGCCCCACAGCCCTTTGTATTTGCAGGGGTCTTTAGCTTACGAAGCACTTATGAGCTCACCGTATTACCTTCTAAGGGCTGCAGTGGAGCCATTATCAACCTGCCATTTTTATCAGGAAGCCCTTAGTGTCTTAGTTTGCATTCCCCCCAAAGCAGACCCTGAGGTAAGGGTTTGAATGCAAAGCCGTTTATTCCGGAGTTGATCCCAGGAAGCTCCTAGAAGGGAGGGAAGGGAAGAAACAAATACAGGATGCATCAGGAGGCTGGGACTGCTGTGGGCAACTGGGACGCAGTCCTGCTGGAGACCTCTGGGACACAACATGGAACAGAATCGACCCCCAGAGACACAAGGAAGCTGCAATATTTACCCACCACTCCTGCCCGGCTTTGGTTGAGAGCTAAGGTGCTACTCCTGGCCGCTTAGCTCTCCAAGCCTTCAGACTGCCCTGTGAGGGGGGCTGAGCATGATCCCACAACCAGAGAAAGTCCTCAGGCAGAGAAATGCAAGTTGACATAACAGTATGTGCGGGAATAGTCAGGGCCCAGAGGACCTGAGTGGGGCACTGACAGGCCCTGCGACAGTTAGTAAAACAGGGAGCACCACTTCCATTTGGTAGATGTAACCCCTTGTGTTCTTAGGCCACACCATCCCCATACTTATGCATACTAGAACTCTGGTCCCAAAGGCCCCTCTTCATCTCTAAGTGACGTTCAGACTACCTGCCCTTTGTTGCAAAACTCTTATATATCCTGGCTCCCCGCTTTGCCTCCTCGGAGCAGTTCTCTCAGGGTTACTTGAGATGCTGCCTCCTGGGCTTGAAGTCCTAAAACTTTCCACCGAATAAAGCATAACTCTCAACTTTTATATTTTTTTTAAATGGACAAACTTTAATTCAGCACGCTACCTCCTGATTCCAAGTCTTTGGAAGAGAGGGAGTGTACATCCTGTCACTTGACGTTTGTAACAGATGCTAGAAAGCAGTGCTCTGTCTGCTTTGGTCCAATTTGTCCCTATGCAAGGGTACACCAAGGTGGAGGGGGGAGTGGTCTACCCCACATGTGGTCAATAAAGGGGTGCATTGTCTGTAGCAAATTTAAAAAGAATAATAAAACTGACTAAAACTCAGCCGGCTTTTAGGGCTTCCCTGGTGGTGTAGTGGTTAAGAATCCACCTGCCAACGCAGGGGACACGGGTTCGACCCCTGATTTGGGGAGATCCCACATGCCGCGGAGCAACTAAGCCCGTGCGCCACAACTACTGAGCCTGCACTAACTAAGTCCGTGCGCCACAACTACTGAAGCCCATGCACCTAGAGCCCGTGCTCCGCAAAAAGAGAAGCCACCGCAATGAGAAGCCCGTGCACCGCAAGGGAGAGTAGCCCCCACTCACCGCAACCAGAGAAAACCCTCCCGCAGCAAGAAAGACCCAAGGCACTCAAAAATAAAATAAATTTATTTTTAAAAATAAAAATAAAGGAAATAAAACTCAGCCAGCTCTTTGTTTTCGCCATACAGTGGCAATTCTAGAGAATGTCAGTGATAAAACAGTCCTCACCACCCCCCGCCAAGGGGGACTGCTCCCACCACCACCCCTAAGGCACCACTGCTTGGTGCCACTCCTCTCCCACTCTGTGTCTGTGACAGACATTATAAAGCAGTCAGGTCTCTCTTTTCCACTGAAGTGAGATGCTGCTTCAAAACCTCTCCTCCACACGTTACTGTAAGCAAACCTGCTCTGAGCTGGCATCAAACTGATCCCTAGCACCTAAGATCCCTGGCCCAGGCCCTGTTCAAGAAGTGTTCCACAGGGCTTCCCTGGTGGCGCAGTGGTTGAGAGTCCGCCTGCCGATGCAGGGGACACGGGTTCGTGCCCCGGTCCAGGAAGATCCCACATGCCGCGGAGCGGCTGGGCCCGTGAGCCATGGCCGCTGAGCCTGCACGTCCGGAGCCTGTGCTCCGCAACGGGAGAGGCCACAACAGTGAGAGGTCCACATACCACAAAAAAAAAAAAAAAAATGAGGCTCAGAGACCCCCCAGGAATCCAAGGAGGCTCAGCAGCAGGGGCTCCAGCTGAGGTGACACCGTGGGCAGAAGATCTGGGCAGAATGCTGCTGCATTCTGCAGGACAGGTGCCTGTCCCTGCTGGCGGCAGGCTCGGCCTCTCTGAACAAACCCGCGGCTGCCCTTGATCTCTGGCTCGTTCTCTCTGGACTCAGAGTCCTGAGCCTAGATCATACACCCCCACCCAAGCTGCCAGAAAGGGGGAGGGAGGATGATCTCACAAAGCGAAACGTCTGTAGTGCGAGATGGGGCTCAGCTTCCTTCTAAGACACATGTGAGATTCCCCCAAAGAGGGGAGTTGGGGTGCTGGGCAGCCAAAACTATACGACAAATATCAACCTCAGACCTTTGCCTCAAGGAGTTTACATTTTGGAAGGAGAGGTGAGGCGGGACCTTGGAGATCATCTATTCCAACATCTTCCACATGTTGTCAGTGGAACACCATGAGGACAGGAGTATGAGGAAGGCTAAGTGAGAGACACTGGCTAACCCAGTTCCCTCATTTCAGGCCTCTCGGAGCCTTTGATGTGCCAGCATACGCTGTGAATGTCCAAGGGAGGAAGGGATCATCCGCTTTTCCCTTATTTCACCATGCAGCCCTTTTCTTGGAAAGTATTCTATAGAACTAGTATTCTGTTCAGCAGACCACACTTAGGGAACTCTAACTCAATCCTCACTTATAGACAGGGGAACTGAGAGACTTCCCTGGCCTCACTGGGTCCCTGGCCTCCTGATTGTCCACTGAGGACTTAGGGAAAGGACCTGTTCCCAGGAAAAGGAGGCAAAGATGGAGGCAGAGACCTGGGCCAAGGCAACTGCTCAGGCCCTCCCCCTGACTGGAGTCGCTGACATGAGCTCACTCTCCAGGTGCAGATGAACAATGCCCACCCTCTAGGCCTTTGGGGCCCACTTCCACCCTCAGGAAACCCCTTCCGGGGAAGGAGGGGGGGGACGGTCATGGGCAGCACAAGGTCACCCAGAACCAGGTCCCAGCTGCCTCAGCACCAGAGGGAAGGATGCAGGACACGCAGCAACTAGCAGGTACTCGGGACATGGCTGTGCAGCAGGTGTGCTGGAGCCCAGCCCCCGCTCTGCCACATGGCTGTGTGACCTTGGGAAGGTTAGTTAATTCTCTGAGCCTCGGTTTCTTCAGCTGAAAGAAAATGATCCCCTGAACTACAAATGACTCAGTAAAGTGTGAAGTATTCTTCAGATATGAAGT
This sequence comes from Tursiops truncatus, assembly GCF_011762595.2. NCBI lineage: Eukaryota > Metazoa > Chordata > Mammalia > Artiodactyla > Delphinidae > Tursiops > Tursiops truncatus. The sequence continues at coordinate 156,182,258 of NC_047034.1, read as the reverse complement.
ATTGTTGAAACAAACTTGCTTCCTTTTCTTAATGAGAGACACTGAAAAAGACTTCACAGGTAGGTCATGGCCACTCTTTGCGAGGCTTCCCTAAAAGGAGGGGTCTCCTATTTGGTTATGTTTGGCAGGGCCATAGCCTACCTAGAAACAGAGACAGGACAGCATTAACATTGAAGTATTCATTCCGGAAATATTTCCAGAGTGCCAGGAATTGTGCTCAGGGTTACATATTACACACACACACACACACACACACACACACACACAGGAATTGTGCTCAGGGTGACATATTACACACACACACACACACACACACACACACACACACACACACACACACACACACACACACACACACTTCATGGTGCTTCACATCTTTTATCTCCATGCCCTTGCCCTAACAGTCCAGGCTGCCTAGTAGGCTTTCCCCTCTTCACCTGGTAAATTTCTATTTATCCTTCCAACCTCAGATGAGGGGTCTCCCCAGGGAAATCCTCCTAGCCTCTCCTCTCTCCAACCTAAGTGGATGTCTCCTCTGTGCTCTCTCTGTGCAGACCCTCATCGCTGATCTTCCTACCCTAGAGTGACCTTACCTGTCTGTACACTGGTCTCCCCAAATAGACTATGAATGACTTGAGGGCTAGGAGCCTAGCCTGGCACATACAGGTTGAGTGAATTAATGTATAACCCAACCTTCAGCTCTTTCTGTTGTGGGAAGCTTGGGGTTTCTCCTCATGTCAACCCTTGAAGCAAGAGTCCGTATGTCTTCCCATCTACCCCAAAGAAAATACATGCCACACAGCATCTGACTGCTGTTGATTTTGTAAAGACAGAGGACATGCACACCCCACAGCAAGATCCTCCAAATACCCATCAGACATGTTTATTTCTAATCTCCTTCCTATGACACCAGTAGTCCTTGATGGTAGCCAGTATGATGCCCCCTCCCAAGATGTCCAGGTCCTAATAATGCCCAAACCTGTGATTATGTCAGGTTACATGGCAAAGGGAAATTAAAGTTGCAGATGGAATTAAGGTTACTAGTCAGTTGACATTCAAATGGGGGATTATCCTGGGATTATCAAGGGTGTCGTAAAAAGTGGAAGAGGATGGCAGAGGTGAGTCAGAGTGATGTAATGTGAGAAGACCTTGAGCCAGCTTTGAAGATGGGAAAAGGAGAAAGGGAGTCATGTGCCAAGGAATGGAGGTGGCCTCTGGAAGCTGGAAAAGGCAGGGAAACAGATTTCCCCCTGGAGCCTCCAGAGAAAAACGCAGCCTGACAACACCTTGATTTTGGCCCAGTGAGACCCATTTTAGACTTCTGACCCCCAGGACCATAGGAGTACACTTGTGGGGCTTCCCTGGTGGCACAGTGGTTAAGAATCCGCCTGCAAATGCAGGGGACACAGATTCGAGCCCTGGTCCGGGAAGATCCCACATGCCGCGGAGCAACTAAGCCCGTGCGCCACAGCTACTGAAGCCTGCACGCCTAGAGCCCGTGCTCCGCAACAAGAGAAGCCACCGCAAGGAGAAGCCCGCGTACCACAATGAAGAGTAGCCCCCACTCGCCACCGCTACAGAAAGCCTGCACGCAGCAATGAAGACCCAAAGCAGCCAAAAATAAATTAATTAATTTGTTTAAGAAACAATACACTTATGTTGTTTTAGGCCACTAAGTTTGTGGTCATTTGTTTCAGCAGCAATAGGACACTAATGCATCCTCTTGCCCTTGCCCCTTACCATGCCTAGACTCTCCTGCCTCCAGCAATTCCGCTCTAGCCCCAAACTTGCACAGCTCACCCAGCTGAACAAAAGCCCTGCAGTTTGCCCAAATGCACCCTCCTTAAAAGGCAGTTTAGCAACCATCTGTTGTTATATAAAGTATATCCCTTGACAAGCGGGCTCACACCCTCGCAACTAATCAAAATACTGCTTCCAAATAGATACGATATTCTCCCTGAGATATTCTCCCTGAGGGAAGTCTGGCGAATTGATTTTCTCCCTCTTACCACAGGTGAAATAATAATATAGCTAACATTTGGGAGCACTTGCTATAAGCCAGGCACAATTCTTAGTGCTATATGTATTAACTCATTTCATTCTCCCAACAACTCACTGAAGCAGGTGCTGGTCTCAGCCCCATCTTACAGTCCAGGGAATTGAGACACAAAGAGTATAAGTAACTTGCCCAAGGTCACACAGCTGAGATTTTAATTCAGGCAGTCTGACTCCAGTCTGGGCTCTTAATCACTGCACATCCTGTCCCCCCATACGTGAGCAAACGAAGAAATGAGGCATGTGTGCAAAGTGCACGTGGATGTGCATGTGGATGTCTCTGTGCAGATGCTGAGAAACCAGGTCATGAAGACAGAGGTCCTGTGCTCACGTTTCTCATGGTCCAGCGGGAGACAGGAGGCCAATTCATCAGTCCAATGCTCTGAGAGCATCCGTGCAGAGCTCTGGGAGCAAAGGGGAGAGTCCAGATAGGAGTCAGGGAAAGCTTTCTGGAAGAGGTGGCATTGAGCTGAATTTTTAAGGGTGTGTAGGCAATAGTCAAGTGAAAGGTGTCAAAGGGCATTGGGTCAAAAAGACCCTGAGGCCTGAAAGAGAAATACAGAGACAGGACAGAGCCATTGAGAGACAGAGAAACACTGACTGCAGACTATAGAGGCAGAAAAAAAGAGGCAGAAAACAGCTGACTGTGTCGCATCTGGCTGTTCCCGGCCCAACCTCCCTCCAGTTCTGGGACAGAAAATAGCCTGGCTGACCCGTTGTGCGCAAAGCATTTCCTGTGCAGCCCTGGGGACCCCCGAGCTGTACTTTCTCAGGGGTGGGGCTGGCGGGGGGTGGGGCAGTGAGGGCAGTGGGGGAGGGGATGAAGTCTCCAGGACGAGACTGGCTGAAGATGGGAAGGAAGCATGTGCCTATGTCAGGGTCCATGTATGCGCACGGGGGTGCATGTGCGGGAGGGTGCCCCGGGTGTGCGTGATGCGCCTCCGTGTGTGCACATGGCTGACCCTGGGGTTCATGTGTCTCTTCATGGAAAATGAAAGCTGGGTGGACACACAGCAGGTCATGGCGGCCACCTCCCTGTCTTAGGTCTCGCGGCAAAGGGCAGCTCTAGAAGCCTTCTTGAGTACACACGCCATCTCCTCTGGGAAGCCACCAGCATCAATGCTCCTGAAGCAGCTTCCAGTGGACTCTTTATCCTGCCTGGTCCCCAGGGACGCCACCTCTGCATGCTCCCTTCTCGGGTCACTGACCTAGTTTCAACTCTTGCTGGGGACTGAGTGATCCAGCCAGAACCTTCTCCGAGGACCTTTCCCAGAGAACAGGGGGAGGATCTGGGGACAGTCAGGCCTGGCCTCCAGAGCCCAGAACATCTAATCAGGGAAGACATCCTCCTCTCAGGAAGATCCCAAACAACTCCAAGTGACTTCTCCGTGCCTCCAGCCTAGCCCCTTCCCTCATCCACCTCACTGAGTCCCTGTCACCACATTCCCCAAGGTTGTTTTTGAGACTGTCGTTAAACAAGCTCTCCCTACCCTATCTTTATGCAGTTTATTATTTTGCCTTCTACCCCCGCTAGGTTTTTATCATTCCAACACACGTGATATCTTTGAATCTAGAGCACACATTTTTCCTATTTGATGGACCTGCAGAGACTGAATGGCCAGCTGCTGGGTGGCCACAGAGGGACCGCTGCAGAGTGGATTCCTGTGCAGGAGGGAGGCTGGGCTTTCATTTTCGGCTGGGTAGAAACGCACACTGCAGGAGGGGGTCCAGGTGGAACAAGGGCTTTCGGGACACTCAAAATGTATGTTCCCTTGCTCTCCTTCTAAGCCTGAGGTCTCAGCCAGCATCACCTCAAACTCTGACACACCTAACAACCAGCCAGGATCTTTGTTTCCACCACACTGGGGCCCATGGAGCTCACCCCAAAAGACCACAGAAGAACTTCAAGGCTGGAGATACACTGGCTTCACCTGGCCGGGCCAGCCAGGCCTTCCTGGCCCTCCAAAGGCCTACAGCCCTGGCTCCCAAGCAGCTGCAAAAATAAGAGGTGCTGTCATCCTCGGCCTCCCAAAAGGAGACCAATGAACTCCTGGACTAAGAAACAGGAAGTAATGTTGTGGAGCACCTATCACGTATCTCCTTTAACTGACACCAACCCTTCTAAAAGGGAATTGCTATTCTGGTGAAGAAGGGGTTTCCAGAGGAGGCTAAATCAGGATTCCAAGTCAGGTTGTGTCTGATACATTTAAAGGACAGCACCCCCTCCCCCCAGCAACCCTTCACAAGGGGAGGGCCCGACATCGGGGTATATACAGGACGCAGGCTCCCAGAGAAAGGGGCCAGAGCAGATGACCTTCCCCCGGCCCAGCTCCTGGGACTGGGACAGAACGTCAGGGAGAGGGATGAGCTGCTGGCAAGGGGAATTTCTCTCCCGGAGGATCACGTGAGAGAAGGCTCACAAGCACACAGCTTTGGGGCCCAGAGACAAAGTATGATCTGAATTTGGTGAGAGGAATCTTCTCCCCACTTTGTGGAACTCCAAGTGGCTCCAGTTCACGGAGGACTGAAGGAAACAGGATGCCACCTGGCACCCAGTCTGCTCGCGGGTTTGAGGGCACGGGGACAGCACCGAGCAGGGAATAAGGGCGTTTTCAGGGGTCCCATAGCCCTTCTGTGGCTTGCAGGCCAGGACCAGTCATGAAGTAACAGACTATGAACACATGTGAGATGTCCTGGGAACGCTCCGCGTAGGTAGAAGTCTGGGTGCTATAGATGGGGAGCTATGAGGCAGAAAAAGTAGGGCGTTAAGGCCAATGTGATTTCATTTGCAGGCACAGGTTGGTGAGGCCAGGGAAAGCCACATCTCACACACTTTAGAGATGGGGGTCAGGCTCAAAGAGGCCAAGTCACAGGCTCCACAGCCTTCCACTCCTTCCAGGACAGCAGCTGACCTGGGTCACCACTAATGTCCACCTCAATGCCAAGGCCCCAATTCTAAGGCCAGTGCATTTCTACTAAATCACCATAGCAGAGAGGGCTGAGCCTACGTGGCAAACCCCTGCCCTGCCCAAGAGGCATTATCATACCCATTTCCCCTGTAACGTCTGCCTTCTCTGAGAACTGGGTCCCCTTCCACCAGCCTCTGCAGAAGCTGCCGTGTCTCACCTAACACTCACCTTTCCCCCAGGCACTACCTGCTAGTCAAGGGCCAGTGTGTCTCTTCTCTGGGATTCTTTTGGATTCAGAAACCAAGGATCAAAGTTGTTCCTGTAATATATCAGACTTGGGAGCTCTCAGCAGCCCTGTTTTCCTCCACATGGAAGAAAAAGGTGTGCAGTGAGAGGCTGAGAGAGCACTGGTGAGCCCCGTGTCTGCCACTGAAGCAAGTCTGCGGAACTTGAAGGTCTTCTTTGCCTGCACAGTACACGTTGGAATTTGGTCACTTGCCTAAAGCCCTGCCCAGCCCCCACACGCCCTTTCCCCTCCATCCCAGGACGGGCCGGACAACGAGCAGCGCCAGGGAAAAGAAAAGCTGGGGGGGGCACCAGTCAGGCTGTCCCTTGGGGCTCCTCCCAACAATGGCATGGGCAGCACCCTGTTTGTTCTGGGTCAAGACACCTCCCCGGATACCCCCACCCCTCAGCTGGCAGTGAGTGAGGCAGAGGCAGAAACAGACGGTAGGGGCAGCTGCCAGTATCTTTGGAAACCTTCTGATGCCTGGGGACCACCTCCCTGACCCCAACTTTGCGTAAGCAGGGAGGGAAAGAGGAGAGGTCAGATGGGGGACGAGAGAATAACTTGTTCTATGCTGGGGAGGAAGGCGATGACCCTGGTCTTAGGTGGAGAAGGGGCTGGGAGACCTCTGACCAATAGAAACAAGATGGCCCGACTGGGACCTGCAACGCAGCTGGAGCCAGCCATTTCTCTTGTCTTTCCTTCAGGGTCCCCAACTGTGAAACATGCAATGGGAGCAGAATATACTCTGAACTAGAGAACCATGATCTCTCCCAAGTTTGGGGATAACTTGGCATCACGTGTGATCCCAGACCCACTCCTAACCTTAGCACCTGCCAAGCTCCCCTGAACTCTGACTACTATGACTGTCTGTGTAGCTGCCCAAGGTGGGGGCAAGCATAGGGGGCCAACACCAGTGGCCTCAGGTGCCAGGCATGCTGGACTTCACTGCTGGTGCAAGCTGATGGGAAAGGACGGGAAGCTGGGACTTGGGCAGGGAGGGTGAGTTCCTCCAAAGGCAAGATTCAGCCCAACATCAATGTCTTTAGGCCAGTTTGGTATCCAGAGCAGACAGCTTTTAGAACTGGAGCTTCAGGAGATGAGTATATTCAGAGCAGGACCCGAGTCCTTCAGCTTGGGGGCACAGAAACCCATCCCAGCCCCTCTGGGGATAGAGGGCGAGAGGAGAGGGACACCAACAAGACTAGACAGGGTATCCGGAAGCAAAGCAGGGCTTATCAATGATATCGACTGGGAAGGTGCAGCTGGGGTTAGATGGCTAAGATCCACGGGTGCCCAAAGCTAACTCCAGAGCCCAGAGCAGCCACGTGAATGGCTCTGGTATCTACACCAAGGACAGGAGACAAAGGGGGAAGAGAGTCCAGAGCAGCAGGCTTTGGGGTAAAGAGTCTCTGGGCAGCTGTGGCTCCCCCAGGCCTAAGCAGTCATGATTCGTACATGCACGGGGGCCACGGAACACTGTCAGGCCTGGAGGTGACCCAAGCCTGGAGTGCAGGGCTGACTCTGGGCAGCTTTCTCAGCCCCGTCTCAGAGGTCCCTGGCATTTGTGCTGTGGATTAACTCCACTGATGGCAGAAGAGTGCCACACACAGCGTCCGAGACCACAGACACTCCAAGTAGTAGAGGGCCACTCCTCAGCTCTGGGTTACCCACACTCCCACTCCCCAGTCATTTATTTCCCTCCTTATCTGCTTATCAGATTCCGGGGTTAGAGCACATCCCCCAGCACAGCGCTGTCCAGTGGAACACTCTGCGATGACGGATATGTTCTGCCTCCTCTGCCCAGTACAGTAGCTACCAGTCACCTGTGGCTATTGGACATTTGAGATGTGGCTGGCGAGGAACCGAATTTTTTTATTTTAGTTCATTTCACTTTTTTTTTTTTTTTTTTGGCTACACTGTGCGGCTTATTGGATCTTAGTTCCCAGACCAGGGACTGAACCCGGGCCCTCGCAGTGAAAACGCGGAATGCTAACCACTGGACCACCGGGGAATTCCCCATTTTACTTTTAATAGTTACATGTGGCTAGCACCTACCATACTGGACAGAGCACTCTGTCAATACGGTGGGGCAGTCAACCCTTCTGAGGTCCAAACACTTAACCATGTCGTTGTGCCAGGAACGATCAAAAGGGTTCTCTGTTAAGGTAGGGCTGGAGTGACAGAGATAAGAGGAGAAAGAAAAGAAAGGAAGACGTATCTACCTTATCTCATCCTCACAGAAACCCTGCAAAAGCCATATGATTATCTCCACCTTACAAATGAAGAGACTGAGACTCGAACAGGTCTAATAACTTGCCTAGGGTCACACAGTTAGTTAGGGTCACAGTCAGGGTTTGAACCCAAGTGTCAGACTCCAATGTCCACGGTTTTCCACTTCATCATGTGTCTGAGGAAGAAAGTGTCCCTTCCTGGCACTGACGGGTCAGGGTTGGGAGGGCAAAGCCGTGGGCTGCTGGACGGTGCTCTAACGCGCCTCTTCCTGAGCTAGGTCTGCCCTGTTAACAACTTCATTATTTATCTTGAAGTGCATTTCAAGAACTCGGACACACCCAGATCCACACATAAGGCCAAAGGCACATGGCCAAAGAAAAATTATCTGTTCTGTGCTTCCATTAGTGCAGATAATTAACAGCTGGCTTGATATTCTTGGCATAAAGGAAGACAGAGCTCTTGTTTTGTTTGGGCTGATATTAAAATAACTATTTATCCCCTCTGCACGCGGATTTGCTCACTCACTGGAGAACCAGACAGCAGGGTCAGAAGTGAGCTGGAAGGGAAGGAGATGAGGGTGGAGAGGGAAATAACATTTCTTAGACATCTAAGACTTGCCAGGTACCAAGCTAAGAACTTCAACAAATTACTCAACTAATAATCATCCGATGAGGTAGCTATGACTATTCGTGTTTTACAGGAGCAGGACTGAAGCTCAGAGCGGTGAAGCAACTTGCCCAAAGTCACACCGTTGATGGTGGCAGAGTATGACTTCAAAATCCAGGTCTGCCTGATTCCAAGGCCATTTTAAATCACACTGGCTCCTGGCAGAGACCTGGAAAACTCCCCACTGCTAGCGAAGTGCCTGAACTCCTTTCCAGCTCTGTCTGGCACCACACCTAAAGCCAGGTTCCTGCTACAACCATCCCTTCTCCCAAGTTCAGGCTCCCAGGAGCGGGAGAGGACCCCAGCCCCCAATCCCACTGTGCAGTCGATGACAATGAGAGGCAGGCGTCCCCTTCTCACCGACCACTTTCCTCCCCACCCCATGGGGAGCTGCCAGTTCAGCACAATAGTGCATTCTGTGTCCAAGAGCCTCTGCTGGCGGTCCCCACGCTTTTGCAGCCCCTCCAGACAATGGCAGGGCCCAAAGGCCTGATAACCAGTGACAAATGTATGTGAATGACCAGCTCACAGGAAGTGGCCTTCAATAGTCCGATAGCTTCCTGTATCCTGACATTGTGAAGGCCCACTTCCTGTGCTGTCTCCGAAAATACAGCAAGACAGAGCTGGGGGGCAGGGGCAGAGGCAGGGCTTCCCTGTCCACCCCCAGGCCAGGTACTATTCAACCCTCTCCCCCAACGATGCCAACAGTCTCACCTGACTCCTGGCCAAACCCCACCCCAGCCCAGGCACAACAGAGGACCTATTTTTAAAGGGTCTGCAGCCTTTCTCAGTCCCCCACCGCCCACCCCTGCCCAGTTGCAGGATCCCAAGCCTTCTGCTGGGAAAGGCTTTCCCATGGCTACTTGCATACCTCGGGTGTACACTATAAACACACTTCCCTGTGTCCGCAGGTCACTCGACTCTGAATGATAACCTTCAATAGGCTTACAAATGCTTATTAAGTCACCGGCTTCAACCTTATCTTCCCAGAGCGGACAATCACAATTCCTTCAGCTTCCTCCTTGTCAAAAAAGGCAAAGCACAGCAAGAGCCAGGGAGGCCTCTGCCCTCACTGGGCTCCAGATGGACTCAGCAAAAGGCTTTCCCAGGTTTCACCTTCCCAAGCACCTTTCCTCCCAGAAGGAGCTGGTCAAAGAGATCAAGACCGCCTCCCAACTAGCAGGAAGGTGGGGTAAGAGCAGGGCTACTGTCCTGAGTGTCTTCCGTGGAGTCAAGCACTATGCTTAGAGCTTTCCCCTCGATTACCTGGTGACGGAGGTAGGAAATCCTCATATTAAAGATAAGCACTGAAATAAGCCAGACAAAGACAAATACTACATGTTATCACTTATATATGGAATCTAAAAAATAAAACTATGAATATAACAAAACAGACTCACAGACATAGAGACTCACAAACTAGTGGTTACCAGTGGGGAGAGGGAAGCGGGGAGGGGCGAGATAGAGGTAGGGGATTAAGAGGTACAAACTACTATGTATAAAATAAATAAACTACAAAGATACGTTGCACAACACAGGGAAGATAGCCAATATTTTATAATAACTATAAATGGAATGTAAACTTTTAAAAGTATGAATCACTCTGTTGTACACCTGAAACATATAATATTGTACATCAACTATACCTCAAAAAAAAATTTTTTTTAATAAAGACAAGCACACAGAGAAGTTAAGTCACTAGCCCAGGGTCACCCAGCTAATGAGAGGCAGAGCCATACTACCCCCAGCCTTGCTTGGCACTGGGAGATAGGTTTAGGTAGAGGGGAAAGGGGAGGATACCATTCACCCCCTCCTCTCATACCCTCTCTAGGACACCCACCCACATTCCAGACATGGAAAGTCCTCCCCTGCCTTCCCGGCAGGCAACCCTGGAGGAGGGCAGGGGGTTGCACCCACCCCATCAGTGGCCTGCTGCTGTGAGTATTGTTCTCCACTTTCAATGCCGGGGCACTGAATCAGCCTCAGGCCATTGTGGTCGCTGGGTGGGAGGGGGGCTGGTGTGGGAGGCAGGGAGAGGTCAAGAAGTGACAACCTATTCATTGCCCTTAGCCATTGGAGACCTGAGAGCTGCAGCTCAGCCAGTAGGAGCCCCCAGGTTCCGTGTGTCCAGGAATCGGGGAGAACAAAGAGGTCTCTGGAGATGGAAGGAAGGAGGGCAGGAAGCCCTCACCAACTTTCCCACCCTCCACCCTCCACCGTCACAGGGGAAGAAAGTAAAAGGGAGTGGCAGCCAGCTTCCCTGGGGGTAGAAAAGAACCCAAAGCCAGCAGCCCAGGGCTGAATTCCACAGCCTTCTCCACCAGTGACTTAGAGGGTGACTTAGCCTCTGAGTCTGTGTCCTCACCTGTAACTAACTAGGCTTTGCAGGGATTAAATGAGGTATCATGAAACACTCAGCCCCACGTTCACTGGAGCGCAGTGAGCAAGTAGGTTTTCCTTCTCAAGTTTTCTGGGCTTTCTCTGCCTCGGGTTTCCGTGACTAACAAGGTCCACAGCAGAAAGAGGGTGGCTGCCCTCTTCCAGCCCTTTTCCAAGAAGCAGGAAACCCGCAATCGTGGGACTCGTGGAGTGGTCTGGGCAGGAGGCGGCTGGCAGACTGGCCTAAAGCACCGTCATCCCTGCCTCCAATGCTGGCTCCTGGACCCTGGGGGACCCGCGGCCACATGAGACCCTGGGCTGCTGACCACAGAGGGAGGCACCGAGGGCTGGGGAGGGGCAAGGCACCATCAGAGGCCCCTGAAGTGACCTCTAGCCCACCTAGTGGGGCTGCATAAAAGTGACAGGGAGGTGGGCTCCTGGATTTGTTATCTGTGGCCAATTCTGAATCCCAGCAAACTTCTGAGCCACTTTCCCACCTGCTCAGCTTTTATCAAAAAACACATAGCTCAAGGGAAAGAGTCTTTTCCAGAATATCAGCCTGAACCAAAACAATCAGACAGGTAAATCTTCTAGAAAACAGACAACAGAAGTGATGCTTGGATGCTCAGTGCCGCTTCTACTCCTCCCTACACAGAAGGGTCCCAAGTTGCAGAGCTCAGCTAAAGCCCAGGCAGCTGGAGTTGTGTCCCCTTCAAAGTCAGTGTGGCCCCTCTGGGAGGGCCTGGGGCCACGGTCAGACTCTAATGGTTGCCTAGAGGCGGAAGGGCGTCCAGTCTCTGATAAGAAGGGGAAGAGAGGACCAGTGCCTGCACCCCGCCACTGACTGTTCCTTCACCCCAGAGACCACAGGGATAACCAGCTCAGAGAACCTTCCAGCCCAGGGTTCCCACCCCGAGGCTTCTGGTGAGAGGCGCCGGCACCAGCCTCACTCCAGGACCAGGCCAGCAACCAGGGACCAGTGAGCTCCTGCCTCAGGAGGCTGGGCACCCGTATCCAAGGCTCTGGCCACTGCCGCCCTCTCCTTGGAGATTCCCCCAGAGGCAGCCCCTTCCATGATGCCACCCTGTCTATCCTCCTATTATGGGCTGAGCTGTGTCCCCCCCCCCGCAGATTCATACATTGAAGACCTGACTCCTCACCCCAGCACCTCAGAATGTGACTGTTCCAGAGACCAGGCCTTAAGCAAAGTGATTAAGCGAAAATGAGGCCATTAGTGGGCCCTAATCCGATCTGATCAGTGTCTTTATAAAAGGAGGACATTTGGACACAGACACCAGGGGCTCAGGTGCCCAGAGGGACAAGCTTGTGAAGAGGCAGCAAGAGCATGGTCTCTGCAAGTCAAGGAGAGAGGCCTCAGAGGAAACCAACCCTGCTGGCACCTTGATCTTGGACTTCTGGCCTCCAGAACTGTGGGAGGACAACAGAACAAATTTCTGTTGTTTACACCGCCTGGTCTGTGGTACTTCGTTGCAGCAGCCCTAGCAAACTAAGACAGCCCCCCGCCTCGTCCGGGGATCATGAGGAGCGGTCTGGGGGGACTGCCCCCCATTTACTCCCAGCTGAGCCTCACAATGGGTTGGCGCTCCAAGAGCCACAACAACCCAGGCAGGGCCCCTCCCACTCAGCCCCACCCCTCCACTGCCCAGCTTCTACATCCTCTTCCAGAAACCCCCATCTGCCTGCAGACCATGCAGTGAGCCAACCAAGGCAGGGCTATGTGGGCATCAGGGACCCCCCTGGAGCTGGGGATGCTGTAAAATACCAAGGGGGTACAGAGGGACTGGGAGTGGGGGAGGCACGTGGGAAGAGAGCAGCATCGAATGGCAGAGCCAAGCGGCCTCAGAGTTGAGGACCAGGACCCCTCACCATCCCCCAGCCCTCTGCCACGGCATTGCCCTAGGCCTCGGTTCCCCTCTACAGTCAGGCACCCCTTCTTAGAGACCACAGACCTGAGTCCTGAAGTGCGGGTAAATGCATGGGATGGAAAAATACCACTAATCAAAATCAAAAATACCACTAATCAAAAATACCACTAATCAAAATAACCAACTTTTCCTAAGGGCTAACTACACGTGAGTCTCTGTGCCAAACGCCTTGCGTGTTTTCTTTCCATCTTCACAATAACCCTGAGGTAAGCAATATATTAGTTCCACCTGACACTTGAGATTAAACTCTGAGAAGTTAAGTAGCTTGGCAAAGGCCACAGAGCTGTAAGTGGCAGTGCTGGGCTTTGAACCCAAGCAGTCTAACTCCAGAGCCAAGTTTGTTGGAGGCAGAAGGGGAAGGCTGGGATCTGAGCCCATTGGTGACGCGAGGGCCAGCCAAGGACAGGGCTTTAGGGACAACAGCAGACGGAGCAATCCACCTTGTCATCAACTGACCAAATTATAAACACAAAGGCCTCCATCTGTGGGAAAGACTGTGACCTCCTACCCTCCCGCACGTGGGGAAAACAGCTTGGAGAGCATCAAAGGGGCACAGCTGCCCCAAAGCTTTATCTTTGGTCTGTGTGCTGGGAAAATGAAACTGGGAAGGGGCAGGAGAAGCGGGCTGCAGCCTCGGGCAGAGACAAGTCACGCCAGCCACCAGCAGAGGGGCTGTGGCAGTGCCAGCTCTGTGCCCACTAGCCCTCACACACTCAAGGGTGTTTCCATTGGTAGAGTCAACTGGTTGGCAGGCCAGCTGACCTCAGTTTGGTGTGATGACAAGAAGCAGACTGGGAAGGGGCGGGGCCGTGGGATGGCCGCAAGCCAAGCTCTGCCAAGAATTCCCTGTGTTATCTTGGGTGAGCCATTTCCCGCCCTGCGCCTCGATCCTGTTAGCATAAGGGGAACCAGGACTCCTCTCCTTTCTGTTTGAGCTCCTTGGGGAGAAGGGACAAACGAAGAGGGCTTCATATAAACACAAGATGTTCTAGGCCAGCTTCTTGATGAAATGAGGATACCTAGGGAATTCCCTGCTGGTCCAGTGGTCAGGACTCGGTGCTTTCACCCTGGGGCCCAGGTTCAATACGTGGTCAGGGAACTAAGATCCCGCATGCTGCGCAGCATGGCCAAAAAATAAATAAAATAAAATGGTTAATTAGAAAAAAAAAAAATGAGGACACCGAAGCCTGCCCCATCCCTGTTTTCAAGGCTTCTGCCTCACCTTCCAGCCCACCCGCTCCCAGGCCACAGCCAGAGGGAAGGCACGAAGGGGAAAAAGGAGACAGAGAAGACACTCCAGAAGCAGCGGTTCCCTTGGGCTCCCAGGCATTCCCATGCCTTCCCAGATTTCCGTGTTCCACAGGGTCAACCCAGAGGTCTGCTGAGGCTGAGGGAGAGCCCTACCTGGTAAAGGCATTAAGTGTTTCCTTGGGCTCTGACCCAGAGCCCTGCCGGGCTCCTTGGAGGGTTCCCATCCACCCTGCTGAGCTGCTACACGGCTTTGATCACTACTACACGAAGGGTTTCCTGAATGCTTTCCTGAGGACATTGTTCCCCACTACAGAGTCATCAGGGTCAAATTCATCATGGGCTATGCTGGTCCAGGTCCTACCCAGTGGGGAAAGCCCGCCCTCTGTCCAAGCCCCACTTCCCCTGGGAAAATTAAGCCAGTGGTTGCTCTTGGTTTAGCTCATTACCAGCTTTGGGGAAGGCAAAGCTGTAGCAAGACACGGCTGCCATTAGCTCAAGGCTGCCAGGCAGCTCAAAGCACACACCTGGGAGCCCTGCTCCATCTTCCAAAGAGGCTTGTCTCCAAACCCAGCCCCAGTTTCTGTCCCAGAATCACACTCAGGGGCCTCTTAATTCATTCAACATTTATTGGAAATGAATCTGTGCAAGGCTTGGTCCCTGCCCTCAAGGAACTCACAGTCTAGGGAAACAGACACACGACCATCACAGTGCCTTGTGTAAATGCTGCAGTAGGAGAGCGGACACAGGGTTAGAGAGGCAGAGGGAATGGCAGTCCCTGCTTAGCTACCTAGGCTGTCTTGTGGTGTAATGGAGTTCACCAGGCAGCCAAGGAGGCCCGATGCGTAGTGCACCCGGAAGCATCAGGATCGGAACGAGCATAACACGTCAGGAAACGGTATCAATACAAAGCATGTTCTGTCCTGGGGATGACGGGAGGGAGGCTAGGGCAAGATGATGAAAGAATCTGCATGGCACACAAGGGGCTTTGGTGAGAGAAGCCATGGAGGTCTTTAAGGAGTGACCTCATTAAAGATGTGTTTTAGAGAGAAAAAGCTGCCAGAAATGGGAAGAATTTTCAGGAAGAGACCAAAAGTTTAGGCAAGAGATTATAAGGGCAGGGAAGTAAGATGGAGAACAGAGGATGAATTCCAGATGAAGAAGAAGTGGGTCACCACAGGTTGGGGGAAGGGGGAGTCAGAACCAAGTTGAGCAACAGGAGAGAGGAGACGGAATCCATGCCAAACACCAGGCCGGGTGTTTTACAAACACCCTCCATCTTCACAAGAATCGTCCCCATTGTACAGATGATGCTTAGAGAAGTTAAGTGACTTTTCTGGTCACGCAACTAGATTACAGAGTTAAGCTTCAAACCCAGGTCAACACCTTTAACTGTCATACAAATCTAGACAGAGATGCAGTGAGCTGTTTCAGAGAATGATCTAGAGCTTGGGGGGAAATTCACGACTACAGATAAGACATCTGGGAGTCCTCAAGGTAGATCAGCAGGTGGTTGAAGCCACAGGTGAGGCTAAAACAGTGCAGCAAGAAAAAAGCCAAGGATGAAACTGGAAGAACACTCACAGGTAGGAGAACAGGAGGAGCCAGTGGCAGAGGAGACAGCTGGAAAAGGAAACACAGGTGGTGGTGATGTCAAGACAGAATTCAGTGAAGAGTGCCGGACACTGCAAAAGATTAATTAGTATGACTGGGAGTGGATTCCACATGTGCAATCACAAACGCTTTTAGCCAAACTGGTTTCACCACTTTAGTGGTGGAAGTGGAGAGCAAGCAGCAAGGGCTAAGAGGAATGCAGGGGTGGGGCTGAGGGCAAGCTGGCCTCACAGCTTGTTTTCTTTTTTTAAACCAAGCTTGTTTAAAAAAGAAATCAGGAACTTCCCTGGTGGCCCAGTGGTTGAGACTCCATGCTCCCAATGAAGGAGGCACAGGTTCGATCCCTGGTCAGGGAACTAGATCCCACATGCCGCGCAGCACAGCCAAAGAAGACAAATAAATAAGAAATCACCTTGAAGGCTGCATCTGAACCCATACATGCAGAGTGTCAGGCCACACAGTTATGCAAAATTCTCTAGCTGCACTGGGCAGTTCAGGCCCAGAAGCAAACAGAAATGGACAGTGGAGCTGGGGTTGGAAGTGAAGGAACAGGGCCAGTGGAGAGGGGCATAAGAGTACAAGGGACTTTGGACTCTTCTAGACAGAAGAGCTGCCCTTTCTGGGACACCAGTAAAGATGTTTAAAAATCTCAAAAATATTTGGAGGACCCATTTGGAATTTTTAAACAAAAAACCAAAGCCAAGGTTCATCTCTGCATTGTGTAAAAGGGATTTGATAAACAGATAACTAATGTTAACAAATTTAATTTAAAAAGAATAAACTTTTTAAGTACATCAAGGCACCACTGGAACAGGATGCAAAATGATACACACTAATTACTAATTACTCCTCTTTACTCTTCAAGCTGATTCCCCAAAGACTTCTACTTAGCAAATACTTTGAAGAGACTGTTCAGAAAAAGAATAAAGGAGCATTTATGTCTATTCCATTATTCAGACTGGCTGCCATCCTGCTTCGATAAAAGGGAGATTTTACTGGGATAGAACAGCACTTGCACATTTTCGAAGCTCTAAGCTGGCTTCTCGCTCTTTTTACACTACAGCAGGAAGGATATCAGTACCCCTATTCTTCCAAGGCCAGAAGAGGTGAAGGGGCATGTCCCAGGCCACCCCAGTCTCTTGCCTCCAAGTCCAAGGCTCTCACCTCCACCCATCCTGACGCATGCTACTCCCCGGTGTTCCCCCAAACCTCGCTCCGCCCGTCTTGTCTCTGACCTTGAGACGGCACCGATGCGGCTACTACTTAGCGACACAGGTTGAAGCCTGCACCCCCGTGGCCAGCCTGGTTCTTGGACAAGGCAGCCTTTCCTGTAAAACACTCCTAAGAAGCCCTCAACCACCAGGCCTGAGAGGGTCCCTGTGAGGGTGGGTCCCTGTGATCACCCTCCCAACCACGGCTGCTCTCCCCTCCGGATCCCTAGCTCAGTAGGATCACAAGGCTACGTGAACTCACTAGGATCACAAGGCTACGTGGAACTGTTTTTCTGCAATAAAACTCCAGCAGCCAATATTTATTGAGCACCTACTTGTTGCCACGGACTCTGCTAAGAACTTTACATATGTTACCTTAACTTTGTAACAACCCAGCAAAAATAGGTACTCTTATTCCTGTTTTACAGATGAGGATAACCGATACCTGAGGCTCAGAAAGGCTACGTGACTTGCTCAAGGTCACTCAGCTAGTGGTTGAGGCAGTACTCATAAGTCTGTCAGACTCGAGAATCCACTTTATTTTCACTGTACCACACCGCCCTGGCTCACCACTCTACAAGTGCCTAGAGACCCACACCAGAGTGGAAAAGGAAAAGTGAGGCAAGGCACGAGCCTTTTCATTTTCACTGCCTGGCTCCCAAGTGACTCTGGGGACGCTAATCCCATGGTGTTTCACTCGGCCGACGGCCTCACCAGCCTGGGGCCCTGGGAAGCTGACAGGAGTCAAAGGGCCCCCTGGCAGGCTTGTCCTGGCAGCTGCCCAGCTGACTTGAGCTAACACAGCAACAGGCACAGGAAAGGCTCGAGAGAGAGTGGAAAAGCACCAGACCCTGGGCCGCTGAGGGCAGAGAAGTGATCCCGGCCATGCTCAGACGGGATAACGCAGCTCTAAAGCCACCACTATCACCAGGCTGGGAAGAGACGGGGCGGGGCCGGGAGGGGTGCGTAAAAGCCCCAAGTACATCTACTTACTAATGTGTTTCAGTGAATCGTGACTGCTGGGCCAACCCAAAAGAGGGTCATGTGCCTCCAAGGTGAATCAGCAAGTGTGGAAGAAAACCAGTCCATGCCCTGGTTGGTCCCAGCAAGCCTGGCCCACCTTTGTCCCATCCACAGAAACCCTGCTGCCTGATGATACCTGAGCAGAGGCAAGAAAGCACGCATGATCTCACAGCCCCGCGGTAGCAGCGGAGCTCAGCCAGCCCGTGGGAAAAGAGCGAGCCAGCTGAGAATACTAACAGACTTGCTGGAGGCAAAAATTCAGCGAGGGCAAGCCCGAGGAAATAAAATTATTTAAAAGGAGCACAAAGTGAGACTAGAAAAAGGGAGCAACTTGGACTTCCAAAGATAGTGCTTCTTCCATCAGGCACTGGGAGGACGTACATCAGTGGTGGCGGGGTTATTCTAAAATATCTGAAAATCCAAAAATGTCTTAGTCTGTGGGAAAACTTTTTTTGTGTTATTTCTGTAGGTTTTCTGTCCTGTTATGTTTTGCTTAGGCCGATATTAAACTACATATGTGCAGGATGCCCAAAAGTGTTTTGAGGGAACCAATCCTGGGATCTAATGTTTGCCACAGTTGTTAGACTGCTTAAAAACAAAGCACACCTCTAAGATTTCATTAGAAGGCAAGGGGCAGCTTGACAGGTGGCATATTGGCAGCCACTGGATCAAATTAACCCTATGGGTATGTTAACATGCTTAGAATTTTTAAAAAAATAAATTTTCAACATTTAAAAATCAGAAGTTTCCATACCACACACCTCCCCCGTCCCCCCAGAAAATCTGAACTTCTGGCATCTTTTCGAGAGGAAAACAACAATCTGGTATCTCTGGGCAAGCAGCACAAATTGCACGAAGCTGCACAGCCACTGCCCCCTTTAGGCAGGCCTGTGCTTTTCTAGCACCTGGCCTGGCCGCTCATTTAAGCCACCTGACTGACCCCTGTAGGCAAGAGAGTTTGCTACTGGTGGTTTAGCCCAGTGAAGGGATCCCAGGCTTGGTCGTCCTCAGGACTGCCACAGGGGGGCAGCACTGGTCTGCCCATGAGGCCTGGACAGCCTGAGCCTGTAACCAAGCTGAGCTTACTAGCACATCCTTCCAGAACCAGAAACCTCATCCTCACTTCAGCAGCAGACCCTGCTTCCCCACGCTCCCCATCGGATTTATGCCCTGAGAAGCAACAGCAGCTCATCTCAACATTCCCAGCAGGCCTCGGCGACTGAGGGGAAGCCACCGAATCGACTTGCCCCTCCTCCTCTGGCTTCTGGCTACCACTTTCCACGTCCCCCCGCTCCTCCCACCCCACAGCCGGCATCTCTACCTGTTCAGGAATTCTACCTTCACCCACCTGTTAACACCACTGGGCCTCAGATCCTGAGGTAAGAGGCAGGGCAAACACCCTCCTCCTTTTAAGGCAGGTTCATTCTTCATCAAATGCTCATTACTTGTCTTTGCTCACTCAGGTTAAAGGTCAGTTGACTTCATGAGGCAATAGGTTGGCTCTCTGCTCTCACCCCTTCCAACCTCACCGACAACATCTTTAGTGGCAGCATTTAGTATAAGCTCCTACTGCCCTTCAGGAAAGACATTTAGTATTATGCATTGAGGCCCTTAAAACTGTTCGTCCCATTTCATCCAAAATGCCATTTACTCTTAGAGGAAAACACAGGCAGAACACTCTATGACATAAATCACAGCAAGGTCCTTTTTGACCCACCTCCTAGAGAAATGGAAATAAAAACAAAAATAAACAAATGGGACCTAAGGAAACTTAAAAGCTTTTGCACAGCAAAGGAAACCATGAACAAGACGAAAAGACAACCCTCAGAATGGGAGAAAATATTTGCAAATGAAGCAACTGACAAAGGATTAAGCTCCAAAATGCCATTTACTGTTCCTACCATTTAGTCCAAAAAAGCAGGAAAATCCTTATATAAGATACTCTTTGCAGTATTTCTCCTAGTGAACGACCAGAAACAACCCAAATGTCCAGCAATAGGGAAACTGCTAAAAACAAACTATGCTGTATTCCCACTTGATGGGCAATTATACAGCTAATGAAAACAATTAGGATTACGAGGACCATGTGATAAGACAGGAAAGTGATTATGATATGAAAACACTATGTAAAAAAAGAATATAAAATTAAATGTACAGTAGTATCTAAAAAAACTAGTCCAAGAATTAGTGAAAGATACCAAAATGTTAATATTTTATCTGTACCAGAGCCCTCAGAATGTGGGTAACCTTTTTTAAACCCCTACCAAATTTAATGTACATATACTACTTTTATAGGGAAAAGTATGTGTGCATGTGTGTGTGAAGTTGGAAAATTTGATAGCAATTGTTAAGCTCCTTGGTCTACTCTTAATGTAGACTTTGAAAGTATATAAGCCTCATGTCATCATGATAAAAAGGCCCTTGGGAACCTGCGCCTCCAGGACTCACCGCCTCCAGGATCCAATGCAGCCACGCTAGTAAAACAAAGCTTGCTTCCGGGGCCCCAAAGTCCTTAGTTAAAGGCCAATTTTATCCTACCCGGAGATGCCTGCTTTGCATAGCTCCTAGGAGACCCCAGCACCACCTGGAAGACAGGATTAGATCAAAATGGTTCTCAGACGCCACTTTAATCAAGTTTTGCACTACACAGTGACGGGGTGGGGGGTGAAAGACAATGACTGTTTTCAAGCAAATTCACCTGCCCCAAGGTGAACAGCCTGGGCTCCCAAGAACAGAAAACTGCTTTCCTTCCCAGGGGAACCCCCTTCCTGAGCTGACAGGACAGGATTTCAGGGAGAATGCGCACAAAGGACAGAGCAAGCTAGCTAAGGGAGCCAGGGAGATTTCTGAACTCTTCCCAGTGCAAACTAGAACTAGGCATGTAGGTACCCCTCCTAAAGGCATCACCCCAATCCCAGCCACTCCCACCTGAGGCCAAACTGCCTCCCCACAGGGACTGACAGCCAATGTTCACTTCATCACTCTCCTCCCTGTGGTGCACCTAGCAACGCAGAAACCTGAGCAGCTGTGGTCACCATCCAGCAGAGGCAGCCTTCAGGCCAGAACCCTCACGGGCCTTCCTCTTCACTGGCCCCTCAGCTACTAGTGTGTCTGCCTGGCCATAGCAGAGCAGCCAGTATGTGTGTGGCTGTGTGGGGCGGGAGGGGCCAGAAGAAGCAATAAAGTAAATCAGATGTGGGTTCTGGTTGCTGGGTCGACATGGTGGCAGGACCAGTCCTGGCCCCCAGAAGGACCCATAGGGCCCTGTGTCCTCCATTAATTCTTCTCCGGGCGGTTTCTGTTCAGGACAGCTTTAGGGGCAAATTCCAGCTTGTCCTTAAGGCTCACGACCTGGGTGTGGTCCTTGCCTAGCAGCTCATCCAGCTTGCGGTCCTCCCGGCGCTCCGAGATGCTCTTCTCCTCCTCCACAGGCTGGAGATCCTTCCCCCGGATGAACCATTCCAGGTGGTAGCCCACAGCCCCAACCACGAAGGCCACGGGAAAGGTGACATAGGGAGCATAGGTACGCACCACGGTCCAAAGCACAGGCCACATGACATCTGCAGAAGAGTAGGAGGCCGCATTAGGGAGAAGCAGCACCCCTTCCCACCAAACACGGACAACCCACCAGGGCTCTCCACTCACCAGGCAGCCTGGCACAATTTACTGAGCATCCACCCCATGCAGAGCAATGCAAGAGGGCACCCTGCTTTATGCAACAGTTGGGTCTCCGAAACAATCCAGGAAATTTCAGAAGAGTCAATTGTTAGGGAAGGGGGAAAGAATCTCATTTACGTACTACACTCTTTGACAATTATGCAACCACGTATGGACCTCGTTCCCCACGAGAGGACCTCTGAGCCTTACCTAATAAAGCTTCAATCCTACTGTTGACCCCAGGCCCTCCCTGCACAACTTGCCAACATTCTAAGAGTGGGTAAGAGCCTTTCTCTGCTCTACAATATTCCTCCATCAGCAGAGCCAGCCATCCTTTCCCCACCACGCTCACCGCTGTGAGTCTCCTGTCTCCAGGTTAATGAGAAGTAGTTCCTCTGCCCCACATAAAGAATAAGCAACGTATTTAGGCAGCCAAAACCCCAAACCATTACCCAACCACTCTGGATTTTAGATAAAGATAATGGTTTTTTCCTATTCTGAACCTGACTTTTCTAACAAGACAAACCTCTTCCTTACAAATCTGCTTGCCAAACCCCTTTCAAAATACACTCTCTTCAACCAAAGCCATATCCTCGTATTTGCATAAACTCCTAAAAATATCACCAGCCCATTATACATACTCTGGACACACTAGAACTTGAAAATTCTATGTTAAAAAACTACTGTACAAGAAGTGGAGAAACAAAGAAGTGGAATGACCCCAGGGCTTCCAGAAATTAAGTAAGGCAACACCAGGATAATGTAAAAACACAAAAATTGGGTCACTCTCAGCCATTTAGTCTCAAATGATTATTATCATTATTAACAATTATCAAAGACTATTCACAACTATCATAATAGTGATAGCTCCATTTATTGAGCACTTATTACATGCCAGACCTTGGGCTAAGCTCTTTATATATACTCTCTCCTTTAATCCGCATGTCCACTCTCTTGATGTAGCTGGCATGACCAGAGGGTTAAGTAACGTGCCCAGAAGTCTCAACTGAAAGATCATTCCTTTTGTGCCCCTGCAGGTATTTCTCCAATCTAGCTATTTCTGGTCTGAACCTCACCAAAGTTAAGATGACTCTCTCCCCCTCCCTTTGGTTCCAATTCTCTCTGGAAGAACCCCAGCATTTTGTGGACCCAAGACTATAATGGACCATCACCAAGGAAAAAACTGTAGCAGCTCCAAGACTGCCCTCTGAGTCCCTGTCTTAGCACCAGGCACTATGCTGGACAATTAACACACTAGTCATCATCTGATCTTCACAACACCTCTATGAGGTAGGAATTATTAGCCCAGATTTTTGTTGAAGGCCACAAAGGCTCAGGGACATAAGCTTAACTTGCCCAAGATCACCAGAAGTGAGAGAGACATTGACTGGAACCCAGGCCTCTCCAACTTCAACACCTATGCTCCTTCTACTGGAAAGAACACACTGCAAATAGGTGTATGGTTTCTGTCCAAATCCTGGACTTGAGAAGAACTTACTGCAATTTTTTCCCATCAGCTTGGCATTTCACTACCTAGAAGAGCTTCCCTTTTTGCAAACTCTAAGATTACACTCAGAGATTTGTGACATTACAAGATTTAGGAGTTGTTAAAAGAGGCACCTTTGAAGAATCTCAAACCTAATATTTCATTTTCTTTCCTACCTGTAAGCAAGTTCTCTGTAAGTAAACACTTTTCCTAAACAGCAACTCTCCACTCAGATTTCTAATCTGTCTTCAAATATATGAAGCATGAGTCCACAACTAATATTGCTTCTCACATGCAGCCCGAGGTCTCCCTCTGTGGTCGGGTTCACATTCTAATCATTCCCAAATAACGTAATCCTTTCATTTATTCAACATTTATAACCACTTTCTCTGTGTCACACATTGGGCTGGCCTACCCCATTTGTCTGCATTTCTCAAAGCACTTAACCCTCCAAGAGGGAAAGGCCCATGTTTGTGCGTCCCCACTGTGCCCTATTCATCCCCCACCCCTCCCACCACGCCCGGCATTAAGTGCTTAAAAAGTCTGGTGAATGAATGAGAGCCCAAGCAACTCATTTGTGTAAAACCACCGCAGTCATCTAACCACCCGCCCTCGAAAGGCGGCAGGAACACAGCAGGTGCCTTTGCTGATTACAAGAAGCTAGATACTCTAACAAGTCATCTCCAGGGTGTCAAAACGAAACAGGCAAAAGTGGCAAATATTTCCAGCCCCGCAATGAAGGAGCCTGAGCGTCCGGTGAAGGTCAAACGGTAAAGGTTGCCGGGAAACCTGCCCTTGTGCCGGGGACCTCGGAGGCCCTAGGAGACGCGAAGCCGCAGTCCGAGATTTGAGAACTGCTAACAAGGGCAGAGGAGACCTGACTGGGTGGAAGAATTCATTCTGACCGGTACTGAGCCCGGTCCGGGTATGAGAGCGCAAGGAGGTCAGGTCCAAGGGTCTGCCCTTCTCCCTCCTCTAGGTTCCCGGTCCCCTGCCCCTATCCCACCACGCTCACGGCCTCGTCTGGTCTGTCCTCACCCACGTGCCTAAGGCCGAGAAGCCCGGGCTGCAGAATGTCTGCACGGCGCTCAGACTGCCACGCCGAGCCCGGGGAAGAGAGGGAGCAGTCTAGCCTGGCCAGGGCCGCAGCGGACGCTCGCCATCTCCCTTCCCCTAACTCAGAGGTCAAGGCCACCAGCCGTCGCCACAGCTACGGGCGGCCCAGCAGCCGCTCGGGGGTAGGAACTGCCTGCCGGGACGAGTGCTCACCCGCGCCGCAGCTCACACCCCGCCGTCCGGCCCCAGCCCTCCGCCCGCGAACCGCCCGCGCTGGGGGAGCTCCGAAGCCGCCACTCCCAGCGGCCCGCGAGACCTCGCCCCGGGCCCCGCCCACCGGCGCCGGCTCCCTCGGAGCGCAGGGATTGGCTGAGCTCCAGAGCCAAAGGCCTGAGGAAGCTAGGCCTCCGCAACGGGCCGCGCTGCGCTGAGGGACACAGCGCCCCCTCCCGGACAGGAGGTTTCCCAGTGACATCACGACGGGCTTTCGCGTGGAGAAAGTGGAAGGTCACGCATTCATGTATTCAACTGATGTTTATTAGGCTTCTTCTAAGACCTTGGTCTGGACACAGAAAAATAAAAAACATGATCCTTGACCTCAAGAAGGTCTCAGCAGAGTAAAATCTAGAACTCTTAAGAACTCTTCTGGTCTGGGCTAGCTTTCTAGCAGCGTGACCTTGGGAACATTGTCAATCTGCCTGAGCCTCCTTTCCTTCTTATGCATAGAGGTAATAACACCTATTTCACAGGATGTTGTGAGAGTTGATGAAACAATGTATGCAAAGTGCTGTGCTGGCACATAACAAGCAGGGAAATAAATGGTACTATTGTTAGTATACAAATAATTGAAATATAGTAAAACCTGTCTTACTTGACCCCTTAGGTGCAAGTATTCACTGCCTCCTCTGTGTCCCCACTGCGCCCTGTACAGATGTCTACTTTAACACATATAGAAAAAAAAAACACCAAAGCTTAAGCTCCATAACACCCCCACCTAGCCCTGTCCTTCCACCTTCATTCCACTAGTCTCAGGCAGGCGTACTTATTTACCTTTGGTAACACATACTAAACCCCTCTTATTCCCCTCCCCCACGCAGACCAAACTGTTTCACACCTCTGTGCCTTTATTTATGCTTTTTCATCTACCTGGAGTGCCCTTCCCACCTTTCTTTACCAAAGTAGCTCTGTCTTGTTTTTCAAGCTCAAGGGACACCTTGGTAGGAAGCCTCCTAGATTGCATTATCAGGGTAGATTCCCTTCCTTTATGATCTCAAAGATCTCAATGCTAAGCTCTGACAATGGAGGTGGAGAAAAAGGAACAGATAAAGAATAAAGAAATGTGTACGAAACCATTATTAGCAGAACGTGTTCACTGAGGGAGGACAAGGGAACAGAATTGCCCAGAATAACTAGCATTCAGTCAGCCAATTAACATGTGCTAGGCATTGGGGATGCAAAGATGACTGGGACCGTGTTTTCCCCCAAGAGTTGTCTGACTAACAGGGAAGCAGAGGGGTCTACAAAATGTCAAGAGAGTGTGAGAAATGGGATGACGGGAGCATGCACAAGTAGCACAGAGAAGGAGCCCCAGGAAGAATCAGGGGAGGCTCCCCAGAGGAACCTGCCCTTGAGCTAAGTCTCAAGTAGTGGCTAGCAGTTCTGTCAGGCAGAACTGAGTGGGGCTGCAGGGCACAGATTTAGGAATCAGAGAGTTGTGGGTTCAAATCCTAACCCTGCTGCCTGCTAATCTCAGGAAAGCTGTTTACACTCATTGTTTTAAAAAAGACAGTAATAGTACCCACCCCCCTTTGGTTGTTCTGTACTAAATCACCTAATGTGTATAAAATGCTTAGCATTTACAGTATATGGCACCTTCTAAGTGCTTGGTAATTGATCACCAGCATGTTTAGTATTCCTCAAATTTACTCCTCCTTCTGTAACGTCCTATGTCCATTTATGGCATTACTTACTCACCAAGCCAAAAACCTGAGTGACACCTTCAAGGCCTCTTCATCTCTGCATTATTCCCCAGATCCAGTTTATAGCACCTATGCCTCCTGAATGTCTCTCAAATTCATCATCATCTCTTACCTGGACCACCTTGGCAACTCCCTTCAGTGGTCTCTCTGCCTTCCATTGCCTCCTCCAGTCCATTTCTATTCTGTTGGCCAAAGAGTCTTTCAAACACTTAAATAAAACCATGGACTCTCCAACTTAAACCCATGGCTCCCTTCCAGCCACATCTCCTTTATTTCCCCTCTACCCGTTCTAGCCTGTCACCTCTCTCCAGTCTCTGCTCTTCCCATTATCCCACACACACATAGCATTCCATGCCTTTGCCTAAGCTGGTCGGTCCTTTTGCCTGAAATGAATGTCTTCCCTCCTCATCCCTGACTACAAAACTCTAATTCATCCTGCAAGACCCAGTTCAAAAGGCTCCTCTTGCAGAAAGGTTTCCTAGACTCGCCGGCTGCTAGAGGCTCCCTCCTCTGGTCTCTTCAGCCCCTCTGGGAGAGCAGGCCTCCCTTTGTACCATAACTTTGTGTTTATGCGCCTTGCTATGGCCAGATGGGAGCAACTCAGGCACAGGGACTGGATCTAATCCTTCACATGTCCATGGAGCCCAGCACAACTACCTAGGCCACAATACCCTAAGGAGACTCCCCACATGCCCCCTACATTAGCCCCACAAGGGGAGATTTTAGACATCACATCTGTAGCAGGATGCCCACACAGTCTTGGATGCTACCCGGCTCTCCGTGTCCATTCCCATATACCTCATGGTCCCGGCAAGCCTGGCCCAGTTTCTGGGAAAACACAGAGACCCATAAAAATCTATATAATGTAGAGGTTAAACTTGGACTCAGCTACTTCCTGGCTTCGTGGTTTGGGCTAAGTTGTTGAACCTCTCCAAGCCTCGGTTTTCTCATCTGTAAAATGGGGGTGATAACAATACCTGCTTCATAGGATTGCTCTGAGTATTGTCTAGTTCAAACCTCTCCCAGCTCCCCATTTTCGAGAAAACTGAACCTCAGGATGATAGTCACTCAGCCAGTGCCCCACTTGGCAAATCTGGGGGAAATAGACATATGAACATTTCTAGTTGAAACTTTGAGCCATCCAATTTCAGTATTCCCAAACCTGGCTGCCATCAAAATGATGCAGTGGTTAAGAATCTGCCTGCCAATGCAGGGGACACGGGTTCGAGCCCTGGTCCGGGAAGATCCCACATGCCGTGGAGCAACTAAGCCCATGTGCCACAACTACTAAGCCTGCGCTCTAGAGCCCGTGAGCCACAACTACTGAGCCCATGTGCCTAGAGCCCGTGTTCTGCAACAAGAGAAGCCACCGCAATGAGAAGCCGGTGCACCACAGGGAAGAGTAGCCCCCGCTCACCGCAACTAGAGAAAGCCCGCACACAGCAACGAAAACCCAACGCAGCCAAAATAAATAAGCCAAAAAAACTCATCTGAGAGCAAAGACTCTTCACTAAGTCTTGCACAGGGCCCAGGAATCTGTTTGGGATCAGCTCCAGGCTGATTCACTTTTGGGAATTCGGGTCGCACAGGAGCCCTCTTCACCTCCCAGTGGTCTCAAATGAGTGTGTGTGGGAATATGACCTCTTGCTTTTCAGGTGGTCTTCCAGACCAGCCTGTAAAATATGTTCATGCCACTCTCTTGTTCAAAACCCTTCTGTGGCTCCCCGTGGCCCTCAGGACCCAGGCCCACCTTCCTCAAATTGACCCAAAAGCCCAGCATGATCAAGCCTCTGCACTCCCAATACCTCTTTCTCCTCCAAGCCTCTGCACAGCTGTTCTCTGATCTTGAACATTCTTCCCAGCCCTCGCCCTCCTTCAGTGGCTAATACCTAGTCATCTTTCCAGCACTCACCCTTATAATGTAACTGCTTACTTACTTGTCTTTCCCATATGGCTGATAGCACCACAGAGCAGAAACTAACTTGTTCAGAGCTATCTTCAGGTGCTGGACAGGGCCAACAGTGGTTCTTGATAAATATTTGCTGAATACATGAATGAGAAGAACTGGCTAGTCCAGTGTGGCCCAGAAGAGCAGCCAACCCTTTTGGAAGGTTCTTCGTCCTGCCTCAGAGTCCACGTCAACGCAAAGACTGGAGAGA
Organism: Tursiops truncatus; assembly: GCF_011762595.2. Lineage (NCBI taxonomy): Eukaryota > Metazoa > Chordata > Mammalia > Artiodactyla > Delphinidae > Tursiops > Tursiops truncatus. Next base: position 156,154,349 of record NC_047034.1, on the reverse strand, counting down.
GGGCTTTGTGGGTAGGAGCTGCCATTCAACTCTTTCTGGGCTCAAAAGGCTGTAGAGCTAAACGCTCAGGATTTACATTAGACAGACTTGGGTCCACCACTCTTAGGCCTGCCTGTGACTTTGGCCAGGGCACTTGACCTCTCCTGGGCTTCAGCTTTCTCATCTGTTGTAAGGATGAGCTACGTTCATGTAAAGCACTCTCATCTTGCCTGACCCTCAGCAAGCATCCAATAAATATTAGCCATCACTACTAGGTTTGGGATGCCACTGAGCTTCCCAGGAAAGTTCTGTTCTCTCTTTTGTTCCCCATCAATGTACCCATGAACAGGAGGCATCAGAAAACATGACAGCACAGAATTGAACAGTTTTCTGGAGCGGAAAGAACAGTGGCCCCTTAGGGAGAAGGAAACCAATATTTGCCCATATCGAAGAACAGCAGCCCTCCTGTTTATGGAGCACACGCTGTGTGCCAGGCATTGGGCTCTGGGCTTCCCTCTCTGGGGGAACCCTGGGGAACTGGAAGGCAGAAAGGGAACCGGACTAAACTAGGAGGAATTGGAAGACAGGCCTCTTCACCCCACCCGGGCCCCTTCAACCCACCCGGGCCCCTCCAGGAGGGCTCAGGTCCTCTGTCGCCACCCGGCGGGGCCGAATCCCCGTTCCCCCAGCTGGCCCAGACAACCCCGCTCTCCCCAGACCAAAAGCCTGGGCTCCGGCCTCTCCTCCCTCCACCCCGTCCCAGGCTCGGGCAGAGGTGGCTTCTTCTGGAGAGAGCAGCTGGCTCGAGTGCAGTTCTGCCGTTTTATTTTTCCTGGGATACTCAAGGGGATGTGGGAACAGCCACAGGTGTGGTGAGGGGAAGCCCCCATCTCCCCTCCCCAGCAGCTGGGAAAGGGGAGAGGCCCAGGCGCCCTGGTCCTGGGTTGGTCCAGCCACTGTGGTCCCTGGGCCCGGTGGGCTGAGGGCTGAGGGTAGAGCCCCTGGGAGGGTGGGGCGGGCTCCTAGGCGGGGTTCGGGAGTCTTCATAAAAAGCCACGAAGCTTGATTCCCCACGAAGCCCAGCCCCGCGGGGTGGGGGGGACGCAGAGCCCAGATGGGGGACCCGGCCCGGCCTGGCCCGTGGGGTAATGGCAGAGATGGTGCCCGTGGGGAGGAGGTGGGGACGAAGCGTCGGACCTGGAAGGTGGGGGGTCCCGGTGGGAGCGCAGGGCGGAGAGGCACGGCCCCCAGCCCAGCCCGGGCGCCTTCGCGTGGGGTCGGGAAGGTAAAAAACCCACGAGACCGTGACGGGCAGGAGGGGCCGGGGCGTGCGGTGCCGGCGGGGCGGGCGCACGGGGCAGCCCGCGTTCACAGTGACCTCGACGCTGGGTGTACAGTACGGGTAGAAAACCGCGGGCCCGGGGCCGGGCTGGGCGGGCCGGGCCGGTCACAGCCTGGTCTGGGCCTCGGGGATGTAGATCTCGATGCTGTCGGCGCTCTCGGTGGCCGAGCTGTGGCGGAAGGAGGCGGCGCGCTTGGCCGCCAGGAGCCGCTTGCGCGCTTCCTGCCGCTGCCGGTCCACCGAGTCCAGGGAGCGCTCCTTCACCGGCACGCCCCGGCCCCGCAAGGGCTTCTTTGGTATCGGCGGAGGGACCTTCTTCTCCTCCTGCCGGCAGAGGGGGCGGCACTTAGTTTGGGGGCGGGTCCCACCCGACTTCCCAACCGGCGCCCCCGCGGCCCGGAACGGTTAACAGCGCGCGCCTCTGACTCGTGAGAGAGGTTCTTGAGAGCGTGTGACGGCCCCCGAAGCCCCAGGGGTACTTGTTCTGCCGAGGTGAAACCCACATTTTTCATTTTTTAAAGAGATGGACTCGAGCGCCCCCTGGTGGAGCCGTTTTCCACAACTCGCATCAGAGCGTTCGCTCCCTCCTGGTCCAGAGGAGTGCAGTTCCCCCGACGCAGGCAAGGCAATGAGGGCTCACGTTCCAGGCTGCTGGGACCCATCACTGACAAGGTCTAGTGAGATGAGGGCTGAGGGGACCTTGAAGGTCCCCTCTGTGCCGAGGTCCAAGCTGAGGGCAGTCTGCCCTTCTGGAAGCTCTAGTTTGGCTCCCTCAAACGACAGCTGGTCCGAGGTGGCTGCAGCCACCAAAGGGTTCTTGCAGCTCAGGTAGTGATGAGCAGTGGGACCAAGCAGAGGGCAGTGACCAAGAGCAGGGTCAAAGAGGGTCACCATCACCTGTCCAGGACTACCTTTGCTGCCCAGGGTCTTTTCTCCTGCCTTCCTCCCCCCGCCCCCACCCACACTCTCTGGGGAAGGGCATTTTCCAGGGTCTGGACTCTTGGTTTGAAGGGACCTCCCCCCACCTTAGGCTCCAGGAGTTTCCAGCTGTTGGCCTTGAGTTGCTGTAGCTCCAGGAACTTGAGGGTAACATCCTCGATAGAGAGCTGCAAGAGGTCCCAGAAACCCGCCAGGTCCTGGAAGGTGGGCACGGGGAACGCAGTGGGGTCCTGCAGTGGAGGGAGACAGAGGGGAGGCAGTCAGTCGGCAGGGTCTGAGCCCCAGCTTGGACCAGAGAAAGCCCAACCCACCCTCATTGTCAGGAAGCTCAACCTGGGAGAGTGGGGAGGGGACTGGGAGGTAGGGAGACAAGACAAGACAAACACCTGGTCTCACTTCCAGGCGTACACACACTCCAGTCCCCTACCAGGTACACACACCTGATAGGCTCCGTGCCAATGGGCACTCACCATGCTTTGCTGACACAGCCGGAAGAACTGCTGAACCTTCTGGGACAGGAGAAGTTGTGTGCTGCCCACGGCACTGCGGATCTTCTCCAGGACTGGAGAGCAAAAGGAGATGCGGGGAGAGGAAAGATGCCTCTCCTTACCCAGCCTCCAGGAAGTCTGCCCTGAATGACTGACCCCTCTGTTATCTGGCACCGTCTATCCGTCTGTCTCCTCCGGCCCCCTCCCCATCCCATCCTCAAGGTCATAACAAGCAGCTCCTATCCCACTTCACCAAGAAGACTGTCTCCTCAGACACTGATGTTTCTTCTTTCACACGATCTACACGTCTTGACCGCTTATCCTCCTGTGTCCGCTTCCCTCCCATGTCAGAGAACAGATGGAAAGCAGTGCCAGCCTAGCCCAATAGCCTTAGCCAGGCACTAGGTCCGTGACCACTCACTGGCAGAACTTTGTCACTCCTCAGTATATGACTCCTTGGCTCACTGAGAATTACCAAATAATGTCATGTGCATGACTCTTGTCTGCTAGTCACTATCCCATCAAATTGGGGATTCTGCGGTTAAGACTGTGTCTCCCCTCAGACTGGACTTGCAGGGAAGGGCATGTCCTCCCTCGTGCAGGGCCCTGTCTCCCTGGCTGAATCTCCTTCTCCTAGGCCTCAGACATGAGCTGACACTGTGCACTGCCTCCCCCTCTGCCTGAAGTCCTGGTCTCACACCTGGATCAGACCTGGATTCCCACACCAGCCCCGATGGGAATAGGGTCCCCTCAATCCCCATGGACTTGGGCTGGCAGCCATCTCCTAGAAGGCCCAGCCCTTTCACCCGGTCACTTTCCCAGTCCTAGCTCCGACCTCTGAAGCTGCTCCCTGCTTCCTTCCGAGAGCTCCCAACATGCCCTACTGCCAATGGGAGCCACCAAGGTCTGGGGCCATACGACCAAACTGTGAGAAAGGCACAGTCAGGCCCAGCCAAAGGCCTCTCCTATCACATCGCGGTAGTGGCCGCCGCCGCCACGATGCCTCCGTGCCCGGGGTCCCCTCACTCACTCTCCTCCGGCAGTTCATAGTCCTCCGCCTCGCGCTCCATCTGCTGGCACCAGTGCTCCAGCTTCTCCACCTCCGCCCTCAGCATCTTGATGAACCACTCGCCATCCCGTGGGCTGGGGGACGTGCGGCCTGAGTCGGGGAGGCTACGTGAGCCGCGCTCCATCCAGGAGTCACGGCGCCCGGACCCGGGGCCGGGGGTAGGGGCAGGGGCGGGACCGGGCGACCCATCGGTGGCCGGCGGCTCATACGGCAGTGGGTAGCCCTCGCGGTAGGCCCACTGGCCCTGCGTGTGGACCGTGCGGAAGACTGAGTAGGTGGGGGCCCGGGGCCCGGGCTGGGGCTCAGAGGCGTGCCTCTGGAAGGAGCGTCCGAACTGCAGGGCCTTGTCTTCTGTGGCCACGGTGGCCAGGCCGGCCAGGCCCTCCAGCTCCAGGTCGGCCTGCACGCCGGCTGTCACACTGTTGGAGCGCTTGAACCTCGCCCGCCTGGTGAGAGAGCTGGCGGTTATCTCTGCCCCTGCCCAGTCTCATCCCAGCCCTCACCCGCACCCCAGGCCAAAAGGAAACCTACAAAGTGATGGACATTAATTCACGACCTTTAAATGTATCAGTCCTTGCCATGGGTCGGTACATAACATACCTACCTGTTGCACCGGTTCTGGACAGGGGTGATATTCAAAATATTTAACCACCTGTACTTCATGGGCAGAACAGATGCTGGCAGACACCAATCAGACGGACAAAGCCAAAGTGCTAGGGCATCACCCCGCAGAAGCTGGATTGTGGGCCAAAAGGGCCTGGGGAGGGTCCAGGGTGGTGGCTCTTTACCAATGAACACAGCATTATTTCAGCATTTTAACAAACAACGTGTCTTCGCTAGTTCATACCAGCTGTACGGGTATATCCTCAGTCCTATGGAGAGATGAATAAACTATAGCACAGAGAGGCCCACAGTCAGCCAGCTGGAAAACAGCGGAGCCAAGATCTGGACCCAGGGCTGCCACGCTCCACAGCCCAAGAACTTCCCACCACACCAGCTGCTAGAACATCAGGAAGAACTGCCTTAGAGCAGCTGGCGAGAAGGGGTGGGCTGCAGCTGGGAGGACTTCTCCTCTAGGGACCCCATGGCTCAGCACGGAGCCTGGCCAGACACAGTCAGCGGGTGCCAGTGGAGCTGAATTAAGTTGTTGGCAGGAATGACACACGGCCTGGAAATTTCTTGTCTTTGAGTTAATAATATGCAAATCTTATGCAAAACAGGACGTCAGTTGACCTTGTTCTCCCCCTCCCCACCGAGTTCAATCAGAGTGAGGGCTCTTTTCTATGAAGAAGTGCTCCCTGAGGCGCATGAGGTTGGGGTCAGATAATAGATAATACTTAAAGAAGAGAGAGTCAGGAGATGTGAGGGTGGCAGGGAGAGGTGAACAGACGTTTGAGGTCTGGAAATTCAAGGACCATGAAAGAAAAGCCCATGTGTCCTAAGCTACCTCCACCCTCATATGGTCAGAAGAGAGAGGGTTTTGGGGGGCCAGATTTAGGGGCTCCTCCTGCTTCCCAGAAGACTCCCCCACCCCCCACAACTTTAGCCTTCCTCATGCTGCCTGGGCCTTCTCTCCCTGCCTGCCTGCTTCCCTCCAGCTGGCGGGCTGCCTGCTGGGAGCCTGTTGCCATAGAAACCAGACCCAGAAGGATGCTGCAGGACCCAGGAAAGAGAGATGCACTCATGTGCAGTCCCCAGCCAGCCCTATGTCCCAACCCCCACCCAGAGAAAGAGAAAGCAGGAACATATCCGCATTGCCTCCCATGTGGTCTTCACCTTGACACCTGCCCTGGTCGGGGCTTGCATCTCTCTTTCCTTGACTATTGGATCAACCTCCTTTCGGACACTGCTGCCTCCACTCAGAAGAGCACAGAAGAAGAGCAGTGGATTGCGAGGCAGACCGGAGTTCTAACGCTGACCTTGTTGCTATGTGCCTTTGGGAGGTCACTCACCCTCCACCTGGGCCTCCACCTGGGCCATCTAGTACGTATATATGTATGTGTGTATATAAAATACACTATATGATATATATGAATATTATATATAAACACACACACACACATATGCTATAAAATGACAGGAATGAACCAGTGCCAATGCCAAGGTACCTCCTCTCTCTAAAATTATACTTTGCAGGTGGGGGATGAGTGAAATAGGTGAGGGGGATTAAGAAGGACAAATTTCCAGCTACAAAATAAATAAGTCACAGGGATGAAATGTACAGCATGAGTAATACAGTCAGGAATATCGTAGTAACTTTATACGGTGACAGATGGTAACTAGACTTACCGTGGTGGTCACTGAATGACGTACAGAAATATTGAATTTGTGCACCTGACACTACATAGTGTTGTAGGTCAATTACACTTCAATAAGAAATAATAATAAAATAATTTTTTGAATAAAATAAAATGAAATTATACCTTTTAAAAATTATACCTTGTAAAATTCTACCTATGCATATTTTAAGATCTGGGGCCCAACATTCTCTCACCAATCCACCCAGCACTGGAGTAGTCTTTCTAAAGCTGACCTCTGCCCAACCCATTCCCCTGCGCAAAACCCTTCCATTGCTCCCCATTGCCAACAAGATAAAGCCCAGGCTTCCTGTGCTAGCATTTACTCTGGATGCAGTCCTCTCTGGCCTCATCTCCCTTGAACCCTCCTTGCTCCCCAAGTAGATTATACTGGCCCTGACTTCAGCCTCTGCACGTGCTATTCCCCTGCCTGAAATGGCCTTCCTCCCCCTCACTGCCTGTTGGTTCCCTGCTCAAGCCCCCTCCTCTTCTGTGAGCCCCCTGACTGCCCCGAGGCCATCCTCGTACCATCCCTCCCTCAGCCGTCTTCTTGCATTTGGAGGCGGTCCCACGGTTTGGTTACCTTGCTCTGTTTCTGGTGAGAGTTTTGTACGTCTAACTGAACTGTCAGGGTGCCCTTTGGCTCCCTTTAAATATTTTTGTGCTTTGAGCTCGTTAGCCTCTGGCTCCTTCGGCGCTCCAGCAATTGCAAACCACACAGGTAAAGGTGGGGCTTGCCCCAATAAATACATTAGTGAAGATCTGCCTTCCCTATTTGCTTTTCTGTTACCCCCATGAAACATGGAGCTGTCCTTTGTCATCACTGGGTCTGTGCCTTTCACTGTCCTCTGAGGGGTCCTGAGAAGATCACACTGTATCTTTTTTTTTGGGCTGCGTTGGGTCTTCGTTGCTGCACGTGGGCTTTCTCTAGTTGCAGCGAGCAGGGGCTACTCTTCGTTGCAGTGCGCGGGCTTCTCATTGCAGTGGCTTCTCTTGTTGCGGAGCACGGGCTCTAGGTGCACAGGCTTCAGTAGTTGTGGCATGTGGGCTCAGTAGTTGTGGCTCATGGGCTCTAGAGCACAGGCTCAGTAGTTGTGGCGCACAGGCTTAGTTGCTCCGTGGCATGTGGGATCTTCCCGGACCAGGGCTCGAACCTGTGTCCCCTGCATTGGCAGGCAGATTCTTAACCACTGCGCCACCAGGGAAGCCCCACACTGTGTCTTGATGGAAGTAGGCCACGCAGTCTGGAACAGAAGCATGAATGCCCCAGGCTTCATGGTTCTCAAGTCAGTACCTCAAGTAGCTCTCTCACTGTGTCTACTTGAAGGAAGACCAAAGAAATTGAGGAGCTTATGGGATTACTGGAAACACAATCTTCACCAACACTTCCAGCCAGGAGCCAGAGCACAGCACAAGCAGGAATTGGTCATCTTTGTGCAAGTGGCATTTAAAACCAGCAGTGTGAGACAAGATCACCCAAGAAAAGAGAAATGGAACAAAGATGCAAAGCCCTGGGGAACACAGACATTTCAGGGGCCAGTGGAGACGGCAGAGCCCCAGGCATGTCTAAGCCAGAGAGGAAGAGGAGGAAAATCAAGAGAAAGTCACCTAAAGGCAGACAGGGGACCACAAAAGGATCAAATCCTCAAAAAAGGGTCTCAAGCAGGAATGAGCAGCCAACTGGAAAATGCAGCCAGTTGAGAATGAAAGGTGTCCATTGACTTGGCAATATGGAAGCCACTGGTGATCAGGGCAAGAGTCAGTTTGGTGGAGTATGGGGGCAGACGCAGATGGGAGGGGGTTGTCACGAGGTGGAGAAAACTAGGCAAGACAACTCTTCCAAAGGGCTTGGTTGAGAAGGAAGGAAGAAAGAAGACAATGTGCCTTTAAGGAAGGCATGATCTGGTTATTTGTCAATTGTATCTCCATAGAGCTTGAGGGGGAGAAAAAGGAGGGACATCTGGATGCTTCTCACATGCCATATCCCCAAGGGGTAGGAAGAATAATGGCCACCCAAAAAAGTCCACGTCCTAATTCCCAGAACCTATGAATATGTTACCTTCCACAGCAAAAAGGACTTTGCAAAAATGATTACGTCAAGGATCTTGAGACGAGATCCTGCAGTCTCCAGTTGTGTCCATTTTAATCAAAAGGGTCCTTATAAGTGAAAGAGGGAGGTAGGAAAGTCAGAATCAGAGAAGCAGATGGGACAATGGGATCAAGGTTGGAGGGATTGCCTGTGAGGACTCAACCCGCCGCTGCTGGCTTTGAAGACAGAAATGGGCTACAAGCCAAGGAATGCGGACAGCCTCTATAAACTGGGAAAGGTGAAAAAATGGATGCTTTCCAGAGACTCCAAAAGGGGTCAGTCCTGCCAACACCTTGATTTTAGCCTAGTGAAACCCAGTTCAGACTTCCAACCTCTAGAAATGTAAGATAATAAATATGGACTATTGGATGCCACTAAATTAGTGGCTATAATACTGTGCTGTAATCATACAGCAGCCGTAGGTAACTAATACAACCTGTAAAGAGAAGTCAACTCAAGCTAGAGAAGAGAGAGGCAGTAATCCAAGGACCAGATAGGAGGGGAACAAATAATAACCACTTCACATGAATCAATATGCTCGGCCCTCACATTAGTATCACCCCTACTCACAGACGAGAAAACTAAGGCTTAGAGAACCTAAGTGACTTCCTAAGACCAGACACTTATTAATTTAGTGCAGTCTGTCTGCAGAGGCCAGCTCTTAAACCATTACACTCCACTGCCTTCCTAGGACGGAGGGACAGGAGCAGCTTTAACCAGAAAGGCAGATGCCTCAACCCCTGAGGCAGGACTGCTGGAGGAGGCAAGGAAAGAGATGCAGTTGGAGGCTGGTCCGGCAGTGGAGAGGGGTCCCACCGATGACCTCAGTCGTTACAAAGAAGTAAGCAGGGAGGTCGTCTGCTGGAGATTTGGGGGTGAGAAGGCTGGGGGAGGGAATGAGAATGAATAGTTTTAAGGAAGGTAGGCTAGCAGAGTGGTTAAGCATGTATGCGCTGGAGCCAGAATGTCCGGGTCCAAAACCCAGCTCTATGGCTCGTGCCTCAGTTTCTTCATCTATAAATGAGAATGATAATAGTACCTACTCACAGGATTGTTATGAGATAATGTATCTAGGAAACTTAGAACAGCACGTGGCCTGCCCACTGCAAGTGTTAGCTGTGACATGGTGAGGCAGGAAGGTTTGTAGCTCACACTGAATAAAAAAGGGAGGTGGACAAGTAAAACAATGGGAGTGTAGCTCTGAGAACCCAGCCAGACCATTGTAGTTATTGATTATTATGATTGCTGTTGATCATTCCCATCTGTTCTCCCACAGCACTCTGAATAAAACCTTTTTTATACTCCATATCACATTGTATTGTAGTTAGTTATTTACATATCTGTCTCCCTTACTAAATTGGGCACTTCCTCAAATAAACGTTGGTTATTTGGTTGGTTGGTTGGAAGGGAGGATAGTAGAGATTACGAATCATCCCCCAACATCCATTCTCCTTTCTTCCTTAGTAAAAGAATCCCACGATTTTAAGCTAGACACAGGGCCCCTTCAAATAAAGATTCTTTTACCCATCTCCCTTGTAGCTAGGTGTAGCTATGTGGCTAAGTTCTAGCTCATAGGTTATAAGCAGAAGTAGTATGTGCAACTTTCAGAAAATGTCCTTAAAAGGAGAGGGCAGGCCCTTCTTTGTTCCCTTCTCCTCCCTGCTGACCATAATGTAGATATGATGGCTGGACCTCAAGCAGCCATTTTGGAACATGAGATGGAAGCCACGTGCTGAGGATGGAGGAGCAATAAGATAGAAGGAGGCTGGGTCTGACACTGCGGAGCACGTACCAGCCCTCAACTGACTCTCTGGACTTCTAAGCAAGAGAGAAATAAACTTCTATCATGTTTGAGTCACTGTCATTTGGGGGTATTCTGTAACTCACAGCCAAACCTAATCCTAACTCTAACTGATCCATTTTCAGGGTAGTGAAGTCCAAGGCTTATGTCCCTATTTAGTTTTGGATTTGGCAGTATCTGCTGCAGTCTTCACCAATCGCTGCAAACACAGGAGAGAAACTGGCTTCAGTTATGAATCATCACTAATTCATAACAATGCCTTTTACAATATTTTCTCCCCAAGCCTTTTAACACGGTTGAGGAGGCCTCCTCCCCTCAAGTCCTTTAGCGTGACAATGCTCACATTCCTGATGATTCTGGAAGTTATCATGGTTACTTCTGGGAGATGTTTCTCCTGTGATTCTCTAAGGGATAACACAAAAGGCTCTGGGAAGAAACTGGCTTATCCCATGAGACATACTGTCCAAGGAATGATCAACATCCAGGAGTTGTCAAGAAGTTTTGCCAGGAGTATTTGGCAGCAGGCTGGCGGGGGGTGGGAGGGAGAATGGGCGTGGACATTTCAGCAAGGCTCAGCCATTATAGCAGCTCCCTCTCTGAGAAAGCATCTAAGAGCTTAAACATATAATCAATCAGGAATCCCCAAGCCCACCACCGCAGGCTGGGGGCTGTGACAGTGATGCCGAGGTGGGGCTAGGGTGGGAGTTGAGGAAGAGTCATGACCATCCTGGAGTTGATGCTGAGGAATAGGGGCAGTGTCCACACCCCTGGCTTGTGGTCAGTCAGCAACTCGTTGCTTTTGCAGGACTGCTCTTGGAATCTAACTTCATGAGGATGGAAGCTTCCTGTTCTTTCTGCACATTCCCTTCCCAAGGTCCCAAAGCCGGAAATGATCATGAAGCTGAGGGAGGGGTGGACTTCCAACACAGAGTTCTCCAGGGAGCCCTGGTTGGGCACAAGGGGATCTAAGTAGGGTTGTCAGATAAAATACAGGACTCCCAGTTAAATTTTAATTTCAAATAAATAACAGATAATTTTTTTAGTATAAGTATGTCTCAAGTACTGTTTGGGAAGTACTTATACGAAAAATGATTCATTGCTTATCTGACAATCAAATTTAATTGGGTGGTATGGTGTTTTTACTTGTTTACTTTGTTTTGTTTCTGCTAAATCTGGAATTTAAGATAAGATCTTAGTGGCAGGGATCTAGAAGTGGAAGCTACAAGGGGATCCCATGATTAGTGAGAGAGGCAAAAATCACATGGTTTTGATGTTCTCAAAAGGCCCTAGGGACAGACTTCTCATGTCCATCAATGACATTTGATGCATTCTTTTATCATGGCCCACAGTGTGCTGGGTCCGGGAAGACAGGTGCTGTAGGATGCCCTGAGATGGGGGTGGTAACTGTTTCTTAATGATGCTCCCTCCCACCACAGGGCCTTAGCACCTGCTGGGCCTTCTGCCTGGAACACTCAGCTCCCACTTTCACTTTGTTAATTTTTGTTCCTCCCTCAGATCTCCACTCAAATGTCACATTCTCAGGAAATCCATGCCTGAGCCCTCTGCCTGGGTCAAAGGCCCCTATTACACACTCTCATAGTGTACACACCTCTCCTTTGTGGCTCCTTCTCAGCTGTACTTCTGCATCACTCAGGAGGTTCTTAGATTAACATGGCAGCAAGCTTCACAGGGCAGGGGCTGTGTCTGGCTCTGCTCACCTTTGTATCTTTGGTGCCCAGTACAGTACTTGACAGATAATAGGGTTATAATAAATGTCTGTGGACAGATGAATCTTAGGTGGAGGTGTGGTGGACATGGAACTGAAGGGGCACCAACCCCAACCCCTGTCTATTTCTAAGCCAAGTCACCACTGATGATGAGCAACAGAACGGACCCACAGACAACTCCCAGGTATAAAGGGCTATAAATCTGCACTCCTCACCCTATAGGTTAGCAGGGAACACCTGAAAGGCAGAAAAGGAGAAACTTTTCCTCCCCAGCAATTTTTTTAAACCAAAGTACAGAAAGAGAGAGAAATACTGGGACCAGTGAGACAGAAGCAAGGACAAGAGAGTCCAAGAAAATGGGGTGGCAGTGGGTGGGGGGCTAGGCCTGGATGTGTGCCTAGAAGGGCTGCTGGTATTCGTGGCTCACTTTTATGTACCAGCTGGGGCATGGTGTGCGGTAAGTCAGACTTAAAGTGCCAGGGACATAAGGGAGAGAAAGGACGGTGCAGGTGTATAACTAAGGATGCCTTCAGCAGACAAGCAAGGGAGCCTGGCCAGAAAGATGCGCCAGATTTCTTCTCTCCCCACCTGTCACCCCCTCTGGATTCCCAGTGTGATCACCTGTCCCAAGCAATCCAGTTCTTTAGACATTTATCCATAAACCTTCTCCTCTCCCCTGCCCACCCCTCCAAACCTCCCCAAGCACCTACACAAGACCAAGGAAGACCTCATTCTCTGCCTGTCCCCACCCTTCCCTGACTTCACTCCAAACGCTTCCAAAATTGGTCCCACTTCTCTCTGTAACTGCTGCTGACGACTGATCCATGTAGTGGACTGGACTAACTTAGGAAGTGCCCACCCACCCCACCCCCATACCTATAGAAATGCTGGATCAAATAGAGCCCAAAAGATGGTTTTGCTACAATGCCAAGCTTGAAAGCAGGAAAGAGACATCTTCAGGTATCAGAAACAAAAAGGAAATTCAAAACCTTAGTGGTGAAAGGGAACCGAAGCCAATGAGCCACAGGACTATGGGCCAGATATATCCTAGAGGCTAGATGGTAACGCCCAGGGAGGATTAAAGGAGAGACCCCAAGCCTCTGCATCCTGCGGACCTGGAAGGAGATCCCACGCATAAAGCCAGCAGCCAAAAAAAAAAGGTGGTTTCATTTACAAATGTGGACTAGAAAATTCATGTCATGATTCAGGTATGTGGCCTGGAAGTAGGATGCTGAGAAATCAGAATATTAAGGCTGCTCTGGTTGTGGGTACGGGGTTTGAATGAGTAGTACCAGTGAAATACAGAAACCTCAAGCTGAGATATTAACTCTAAAACTGGTCCCAAGCTCAAGCAATGCTTGAGCATAAAGGAAATTGAACCCAGGAGGAAGCAGTGGGCAGTAACAAGCAATAGTGAACACATAAATTGTTAAAACATGTTTGTAAATCCAAACTATTAAACCATAAAAGATATAACAACAACAGATTCTTTAAAGGGTTTTAAAGGCAGGGTTTTTTAAAGAGGTATAATCAAAATACTAGATAAATATAACATGGAATGGGAGAAAATATTTGCAAAAGAAGCAACTGACAAAGGATTAATCTCCAAAATATACAAGCAGCTCATGCAGCTCAGTAGCAAAAAAACAAACAACGCAATCCAAAAATGGGCAGAAGACCTAAAAGACATTTCTCCAAAGAAGATATACAGATTGCCAACAAATACATGAAAGGATGCTCAACATCACTAATCATTAGAGAAATGCAAATCAAAACTACAATGAGGTATCACCTCAAACAGGTCAGAATGGCCATCATCAAAAAATCTACAAACGATAAATGCTGAAGAGGGTGTGGAGAAAAGGGAACCCTCTGGCACTGCTGGTGGGAATGTAAATTGATACAGCCACTATGGAGAACAGTGTGGAGGTTCCTTAAAAAACTAAAAATAGAACTACCATATAACCCAGCAATCCCACTACTGGGCATATACCCCGAGAAAACCATAATTCAAAATGAGACGTGTACTACTATGTTCATTGCAGCTCTATTTACAATAGCCAGGACATGGAAGCAACCTAAGTGTCCATCATCGGACGAATGGATGAAGAAGATGTGGCACGTGTATACAATGGAATATTACTCAGCCATAAAAAGAAACAAAATTGAGTTATTTGTAGTGAGGTGGATGGACCTAGAGTCTGTCATACAGAGTGAAGTAAGTCAGAAAGAGAAAAACAAATACCGTATGCTAACACATATATATGGAATCTAAAAAAAAAAAATGGTTCTGAAGAACCTAGGGGCAGGATAGGAATAAAGACGCAGACATAGAGAATGGACATAGAGAACGGGGAGTGGGAAGGGTAAGCTGGGATGAAGTGAGAGAGTGGCATGGACATATATACACTACCAAATGTAAAACAGATAGCTAGGGGGAAGCAGCCACATAGCACAGGCAGATCAGCTCGGTGCTTTGTGACCACCTAGAGGGGTGGGATAGGGAGGGTAGGAGTGAGACGCAAGAGGAAGGGGATATGGGGATGTATGTATACATATAGCTGATTCACTTTGTTATACACCAGAAACTAACACAACATTGTAAAGCAATTATACTCCAATAAAGATGTTAAAAAAAAAAGTGCTGACTCAGGGCTGGAAGGCATGGGAAACACTGGCTCTGCCCTGAAGGAGGAGGAAGCTGCCTGTTGCCAGACACACCTGATGGCTTTCACACTTTGATGGCCCTTGAGATTGCTTTGTAGAATCACTCTTTTTTTTTACCAATAAAGGAAGAATTTAAAACATATATATATATATATATATATATATATAAAACATGGAAAATGGGAGGAGGGAGTTAAGAAGGAAATTAAAGTATACCAAGGTTCTTGTTTTGTGCCTATTTCAGGATAGAAGTACTAACTAATTTTAGACTTTATCAGAGACATATGAAATTAAGTATATTTGTTTAAAATTTGAGGGAAATCACTACTAAAACGTAAACTTCCAAAGCAGTGGAGGGATGGAGGGAACAAGAGAAATAAAGTCACCTTGATCGGTTCAATAGAGGACAGAAAAGTAGGGGAGGAGGAAAGCAAAGAAAAAGCGTGTCCAGGGCTTCCCTGGTGGCGCAGTGGTTGAGAGTCCGCCTGCTGATGCAGGGGACACGGGTTCGTGCCCCGGTCTGGGAAGATCCCACATGCCGTGGAGTGGCTGGGCCCGTGAGCCATGGCCGCTGAGCCTGCGCATCCGGAGCCTGTGCTCCGCAATGGGAGAGGCCACAACAGTGAGAGGCCCGCGTACCGCAAAAAAGAAAAAAAAAAAAAAAAAAAAAGCGTGTCCAGTAGAAAATTTTTAAAGAGATGATAGAAATAAGGCCAAATAAATCAGTAATCAAAAAATCTATAAATGGATTAAATAGGTCTACTTACCTCTATTAAATAGGTCTACTTAATGGATTAAGTGGATTTAATAGGATTAAAATATATAAATGGATTAAATAGGTCTACTTTACTTAATTTTAGGAGTTTAGCACAACCTTAATGCCTGAACTGAAAACAATAAAACAATAAAAAAGCATGTCCAGTAGAAAATTTTTAAAGAGATGATAGAAATAAGGCCAAATAAATCAGTAATCAAAAAATATATAAATGGATTAAATAGGTCTACTTAACTCTAGCTCCATACTGCTTACAAGCAACATATGTAAAACATAAGGCTATGGAAGGCTGAAAGACAAAGGATGGAAGAAGATATAATGGAAAATTAATCAAAAGAAAGCAGACGTAGCAATAAAATCAGGCAAAATCAACTTCAAGGCAAAAACCAATAGTAAGGATGAAAAGCATCCTATTTAATGATAAAAGGGCCAACCCACCAAGAAGACACAACAATCATAAGCCTGAATGCTAAATAGCATTCTCTCAAATTAAGAAAAAATTGATAAAATTCCCAGGGAAAATGACACATTCACAATCATGGTGAGACATTTTTAAAACACCTCACTCAGAACTCTTAGATCAGACATCCAAAAAATATCAAAGATAAACATTTGAAAAATGCAATTTATAAGTCTGACCATATATATGCTATGTGTATATGATGAAGGAAGCCTTGACAAATTCTAAGGAATAAATATCATACAGAATGCATTCCATGACCACAATATAGCAAATCTAGAAATCAGAAGTGAAAAGGAGCCCCTCAAACCAAAAAATACATTTCGAAACTAAAAAAAATTAAAAAATAAAAAATTCTTCTAAATAATTTACAAGTTAAAAAGTAAGTTATGATAAACTTCCTAAAGGAAGTTAGTTACAAACTATTTATAACTGAACGATGAAAACACTGCACCCCAAAACGTATGAGATACAGATACAGCAGTGTAGTTAGAAGGGAATTTATAGCCTTAAAAACATGTTAGAAAATAAGAAATAGTGTTCAAGAAGCTGAATAAAATCAAATATGGTAGAAGAAAGAAAATAACAGAGAAGTAGTAGAAGAAAGGAAATATTAAAGCTAAAAGAGAAACAATAGAGATGCTCACCCAAACCAAAAGCTAGTTTTTTTAAGACTAATAAAATATAATTTTAAAAATATATTAAAATGATAAAATATACAAACCTTGAGCAAAATGAATCAAAAAAGAGAGGTAGGGTATAAGCATGTGGTATTAGGAATAAAAAGGGGGGCATAACCTATAAATATAATAAAAATGTGTAAAATTATAATACCATGAGAAAGAATATTTGTACCAAAAATTTTGAAAACTGTCAATTTTTGTTAAATGGTCCATTTTTTAGAAAAATATAAATCATCAAAATTGACTGAAGAAGAAAAATAAAACCATAATAGATCAATAACCATGAAATAAACTGAAGCTGTAGTTCAAAGAGTTTCTCTTATCCCAAAAAGGCCCAGATAGTTTTATAGGCAACCTTTACCAAACCTTAAGGAATAGATAATTCCTACTTTACACAAATCGTTTCAAAGAACAGAACAGAGAGAATGTTACCAAACTCATTTTAGGAGTTTAGCATAACCTTAATGCCTGAACTGAATAACAACAATAAAAACAAAATTGTAGGCCGATATCACTTATGAACATAAATATAAAAATCTTAAATAAAATAACAGCTATTCAAAAATCCAGGAACCTATATGAAAATAATACAGCAAGACTGTGACAAAAACTGTTAGAGTTCCATTTCCCATTCTTCTCTTTGTGTTTAGCCATAAGAACCCTGATTTTCAGCTCTGCTCATTGCACATTGCTTCCCAATAAGAGACTATTCCACAGCACCTCCCTTGAAGCTAGATGCCACCACGGAATGAGTTTTTAGCCAGTATGATGTGGGAAAGTGTTGTGTGTAACTTTCAGGAAATCTTTTTTTTTCTTTTTTTTTTTTTTTTTTTTTTGCCTCACCGAGCAGCTTGCGGGATCTTAGTTCCCCGACCAGGGATTGAACCTGGGCCATGGCAGTGAAAGTGCCAAGCCCTAGACCATTGGACTGCCAGGGAATTCCCGCCGGAAGTCTTTCTAAAAGGAAGAACTGCATCCTTCTCTCTCTCTCCTTGGTGCTGCTCAGAATGCAGACAGGATGGCTGGGGCTTGAGCACCAGCTCCTTGGTTATGAGTCATATACAAAGGGTAGAAGATCAGCAAGACAGGAGGAGCTGGGGTCCTGACACTGAACTTCTACATCCAGCCTTTTTCTTTTTTCTTGGTGAGAGAGAAATATACTGAAGTCACTATTGAGACCCTGTTACAGCCAAACTTAATCCAAACTGATAATGGGATCAAGTGGGATTTATCCCAGGAATGAAAGAATGGGTCAACATGGAAAATCTATTAATATAATTCACCACATTACAGATGAAAGTATTAAATCTATGATCATCTAGGTAGATTCTGGAAAAGCACTCAATAAAATTCCACTCTCATTTTTTATTAAAAAATAAAAATTAAAAGCTCTTAGCCAACTAGGACTAGAAGGGAATTTCCTTGACCTGATCAATAGTATCCAACAAAATCTGTTGCAGGGCTTCCCTGGTGGCGCAGTGGTTGAGAGTCCGCCTGCCGATGCAGGGGACACGGGTTTGTGCGCCGGTCCGGGGGGATCCCACATGCCGCGGAGCGGCTGGGCCTGTGAGCCATGGCCGCTGAGCCTGCGCGTCCGGAGCCTGTGCTCCACAATGGGAGAAGCCACAACAGTGAGAGGCCCACGTACCGCAAAAAAAAAAAAAAAAAAAAAATCTGTTGCAAACATCATCACACTTATAACTGGGCCTTAGAAGATATTCACTAATGTCAGGAAGGACATAAGAGTGCTACACTCAACAGTAAACTAGAAGTCCTCTTCAATGCACTATTACAAGGGAAAGAAATTATAAAAATACAGATTTAAAAGAAATATCCTCATCTGCAGAAAATATAACTGACTATATAGAAAACCCAGCGTGATTTTCAGACAAACTTTGGGTCCTAATAAGAGAGAGCAGCAAGGCTGCTGAATACAAAATCAACATATAAAACTTAATAGTGTTCCCAGACACTGGTACTGCCCAACAGGAAAAAAAAAAAAAGATCCCCAACAGAAGATTGTCCATAATGCCTTTCTTCTGGATCATGAAAAAAACCTGCTTTCTACCTCTCCATACCCACCATTACTTCCCTGAAATTCATTCTCCACTCAGCAGCTAGTGATCTTTGGTAAACATAAATTAGATCATACCACACTCCTTCTTTAACCTTTTAAGGGCTACTCATTAATTAGAATTAAATTCTAGTTCTTTATCATGCCCATGCTGTACATGACCTGGCCCCCACCTATTCTCCAATCTACTCCCTCACCATTGTCCTGTCCTGTTCCACACCAGCCACATGAATTTTCTTTCAGTTCCCAATGCATGTCAAACTCTTTCCTCTCCCAGTGCCTTCACATATGCTATTCCCTCCTCCTGGAATGCTTCCTCCCCCGACCATCACCTGAGTGTTCCTAGTCAACCCTCAAGTCTCAGTTTAAATGTCACCTGCTTAACCTAAATAAAGTTCCTTCTCTCTTAGTGCCTGCTTTTTTCTTTCATATTCCCACCATAATTGTAATAATATCACATTACCTATTATACCACAGTGTGTAATCATATTTTTACTCATGGTTTGTTTATTCATTGCCTTGACTCCCTTCTAGGCCATAACTTCTACAAAGGTAAGAGTCATGTCTTCCACATTTCCCTGAGCATTTAACAGGCGCTGTCATATGCTTATGACATAATAAGTGTTAATAATACTTATTAACAGATGCTTAATAAGTATTTTCTGAATGAATCAATCCACAAATGAATGACAGAGGTTACTGACATAGTCTGAGTCTCAGTAGAATGCCTGCTGCACTCTTCCCAGGATTCAGGCTTGTTAGGAGGAATGGGGGGACCCCCAGGGGTCTATATGGATGAGGGACCAAGAAGCCCCATGAGGGAGCAAATGGGGGCACATGGGCTTGGTTTCTGGTCCATGGGCAGCATCAGAGCTGGGGGCAGTGGTCTGAACACAGAGCTGCACCCAGCCATGACTCCTACCCCACCTCTCAAGAACTCAAGTCATAGACTTGCAGAATTGGCTTTACCGTAAAGCGCTACTTTTCTGTGATCTTTGTGGAATATTAAGAATTTGGAAGACGGTAGCTTTCAGTAATAACGGGGGCAACAAGGGCGCCTTTTTGCCGCACCCGATGGAGGCATTTACAGCTTCAGGAGCATATGGAGCTGCAGGGAGCTAGCGTGAGAGTAGAGAAAAGTGATGAATCCCCACAGGAACCCCAAGAAGTCTTGATCAGGCACACACACACACACACACACACACACACACACAAGATGCTCCCAGGGGTTCCCAAAAATAGTTGGGGGAATTTAGGGAAGGTCTAAAACCCAACAATGGCAACCGGGAACAGAGCTGTGAGGGACTGCTTCTGGCACTCTACTTTTATTCCTTCAAGGGGTATGGCCTGGGCAACACAGATTACCATGAAACTCTTACAGCCAGCCCCAGGCAGGTTCCCAGATACCACACTTAGGGCCACTGGACTGGGAGCACTGCAGCCCAGAGGGCGGATGGGCCACTGTGACGCTGCCACATGGCCATTAGAGAAAGCATCTTCCCATAGGAAGCCAACAACAGAGGGATTCCTCCCAGTATTCCCTCCAGAGTTCTCAGTGCAAATTTTTCAGTTTGAAATTAAGGAAACACTGTTTCTGAGGCCACCTAATGCCAGAATAGTGGCATACCCCCAACTGGTTAAATGCTTGTATGAGCCGAGTGGGGAGGAGTATTATATCTGCCCGGGGCCCCTGAGAGGCAATCTTCATGTTTGTTTGTTTCTTTTGGGGTTCACATACTTGTACACCACAGGAAGTAACGAGGGATTGGAAAAATCCTGTTATCCCCTCTAAAGGACAATTGCTAGAGGCCTGCTTTGCACCTACCTGCTACTTCTCCCTACTACCCTGTTCCCGGGACCACTGTATTCTCCTGTCCACTTCACAGCACCTGGGACAGGTATGGGTACAAGGAGAATTCACTTTAGACTGCCCTGGTGACACCTCCATGGAGAGCCTCTGTGGCTGCTCTGACACCTCCCCATTCAAAGGGCTTGTTCTCAGGACCAGGAAGAGAGGGTGTGCAGGGAGCCCAGGCCAGTGAGGTCGTTATGCATCCCTCTCTCCTCTTCTCCACCCCACCCCCAGCAAAGCCTGAGATATCCCCACTCGGACCCACCTCTTGTCTTCTTCCACCTGTACACCGATGGAGTGGAACTCTCTTCGACTCCTGTTCTCCGTGTCCGAGTCTGAGATAGTCTCCACCTGGTGGCAGGATTGGGAAGTCAGTGGCCAGGGCTAGACCGAGAGATGCAAGTCCTTCCCAGGGAGAAGGGCAAGCGATGCCTGAGCCCCAAGCCAGCTGGCAAATCCTGAAAAGACAATCTGCCTGAACAAGACGAGAGACCCAGGAGGTTAGATGCATCAAGGTGCCAACCTCTGGGCACCGCTCTCCGCTCGCCAGGGGTGATGGTGCCAGGATGAGGGACAAGGATGTGGGCTGGGACTGTCTGGAGCAGCCCCGTCGATGATCAAGCTAAGAGTAAGCGAGGAAAAGGTCTATATCCAGAAGGGCCCACTGACCCCCTCAATCCATCCTCAACCGGACGGGGCCTGAACTTCCTCGGCGCCTCCTCCTTCCATACCTGCACCCCGATGGACGGCCGCCACTTCCGCTGCCGCGCCAGGCTCCGCAGCTCCTCCCTGCCTGGAATGGTCTTGATGATGAGTGTGGGGGGCTTGGGGCTGGCCCGGGGTGACACCGGCGCCAACTCCAAGGTGCGCGCGCCCATGGCCGGGCCGTCCAGCCCGTCGGCGGAGCTGCAGCGCCGGGCTGGCCCCTCCGCCGCGGTGAAGCTCTCATGGGCGGAGTCGGTGCTGCTCTGGGCGGTGATGGAGATGCGGGGCGGGGCCTGGCTTCCCGGTGGGATGGGGGGCGGGGCCTTTCTGAAGTTGAAGGCTGTGGCCAGGGAAAGCAAAGACACATAGGGTGAGAAACACGTCCTGACAGGTGTCTGCCACTCCCCACACCCACGCGGTACCACGGGACCCAGCAGCCACGTGTACTCCACGTGCTGCTACCTACAGAACCACGGATCCTTCTCCCCATCATCCGACCCAGAGAGGCAAGCGATCTGCCCAAGGTCACACAGCAGAGCCGTGACCAGGGCCAGAACCGGACCCAGATCGCTCTCCAACCTAGGGCCGGGCCAGGGACAGAGGGGGCGTACTCACAGGAGCCGGGCCTCCCTGAGACAGAGGCAGGGGTAGAAAGGAGGGGCAGGCAGTCATCGTCTTGAGAGCAGCCGGCCTGGATGGCCCGGAGGTAGCTGTGGCTCCGCATGCGGAAACAGCCGGGAAGGTCCAGGGCGTCCACGGCCTGGGACTCCAGCTCCCCAAACACGGACCCGCACACGGCCTCCAGCTGCTGGTTCAGCTCCTCGCTGAGCTGGGTACAGGAGCCAGAAGGACAGTTACCGTGGTGCTGAGATGGGATGGGGGCGTCTCTGAGGCACTTTGCCTTAGGAATATATCTAGTTCTGCAGAAGCTGTGTCTCTGTATGACTCTTAACGCCTTTGGACTAAAAGAAACCCTCACCCCCTGCAAAGAAAGACGGAGGCACCTCTGCCCTGTGCTGCTCGCCAGGCCTGCTTTGGGACCAGCCTTGGGGTCTAATCTTTCCTCTAAATACTCCTCCCTCGACCCCCGCCCCATGCCTCTCCCAGATGCCTAGCTCGGGTGCCTCCAGACCACCCCATCTTCCTCTCCACCTGTCCCAGCCCTTCACGTTTCTCTCACTTGACCCTGGGGGGAGAGGACCAGAGAGCTGACAGCCACCCTCCTGCCAAGTATGGGGATGGGGTACTGTAGGGAAGGACAACTTTTATTTTATTATTTATGACCAACTGCATTACAAAAATGATGGAAAGCAACCTATAGAGATAAAATGATGTGGCAGGAAGGAAATTAATGGGTACATAACAGAGCAAAAATTATCATCCTTCAAGTGTTCCAAGCCCTCCCCCACCTTCTGCCCACTAACTAGGGTTCTGGTTCAGCCTGCCGGTTCCTTCCCTGCCCTCATCCTCTGAGGAAAGTTCAGCCACTGCTGATTGAGGTTCTTGGTTTTGGTTTTGATATTTTGTGATGCAGAACCCGTGGTGTTTAAAAAAAATTGAAGCAACTAAGAAAAAGCAAAACAAAAATTTTGTTCATGGAAGCATGTCACATAACACTCCACTAAGACTAAATATACCAGCGGCTGTAGCTTCATTTGCTTTATATGAGAAAACTGACACAAAGAAAATATAAAGTTAGGGAAGGAGGTGGTTCAGTGGTCAGCTCAACACCCAGAGCACAGGATGGTTGCACATTTGACCCTGAGCTTCAGAGCACCCATAGCTTCAAGGAGTATAGCTTCTGGGTTGCCCACATGGGCTATGTTGTGAGACTCAACTGGACTCAAGTGCTGGCTCTGCTAATTCCTAGCAGTGTGGCCTGGGAACATTAAAGTTTTGGGCCTCTGTTTAATCACCTGTCAAATGGGAATGATAATGGTACCATCTTCATAGGGCGATTTAGGAAACTCAGAGAAAAACAAGGGAGGCACTTGGTGCAGGTAAGCCCTCAGTCAGTGCCACAGGATGGTCTCAGGGCCTACCTGGTAGACACAGGCCACCACTCATGACAATCACACTATTCTTGTCACTGAGTCCAAGAGAAATTCCCCCATGGGTGATTATGTAGAGGCCACTGGAGGAAGTCATGGACAAGGTCCTCAGTAGCATCCACATGGTGAATGTGACAGCAAGTATCCCATGGTTGCATCTTGTGACCTCCCAGGAAAGATTCATGGCATCATATTTATGTACAGTCAACAGAGAAAGGAGTAGCTTGACTCATGTGTAAACTGCAGCTCAGTGTTTCCAAACTCGGCCCCCAAAGTGTATATGACATTATATCACTAGAGTCTACCTCAAACTGAGCAGGAATTTCCATCCTATTCTACAGATAGGCAAACTAAGGCTCAGAGAGGGCAGATGAATTATCCAAAGATGCCCAGCATGTAAGTGAGAAAACTAAAGTGTCCAGTTTCCTGTCTCTCCTGCCAGGCTAACTGAGCATCAGAATGTCCTGGAGAGCTTGTTAAACCTGTATTAACTCAGTCCCCACCCTAAGGATCTGAACCCAGGGTTCTCTAACTATAAGCCTCTCTTCACTTGGCTGCTTTGAAGGTCAGAGCCAAATTTGCTGGAGATTCAGTGATGCTAACATGGGTCCAGTAATTAAAAAGAAAGACTGTCTGCAGCTTTTTCTAAAGGAACTTCATTACAAGTGTACAGAAATCACAGGCCATGGACAAATCAATCCAAGATCCTGTAGACATGAAGTTCTCCCATGTTTGTCCGGCACAAGCCACACTCCTGTGGCACCTGTGACTTTCACGACTCCTTGTGAGTCTGCCTCTCATTTTCCTATCTCTTGACCTCTGGGGTACCAAGCACCAGTGGTACCTGAAGTTCAGGAGCTGATCTAACTCTTGCTATTGCTAGGCCGGGCTCAAGATACTCCCCAACTAGAACCAATCCAGCCCAGAGGGTCCCTCTGAAGCACAAGAAAGCTTATCTAACCCTAGCAGAGAGCATTTCAGTCTCAAGTCTGGACACCAAGGATGGAAGGAATCTCACTCTGTGGCTTATATCTGTATCTCCAGCCCTTTTCTCTGTGTAAAGCACTAGGCATAATATCTGGCATATAGCAGGTGCTCAATAAACATTAACTACTATTATTAGTAGCAAGAGGTTCTTAAATCACAGTGACAATACCTCTCAAAGGCCCATCTTTCCCAAGGGTTCTCAAGCTCTTGAAATCCCCACCATATGCTAGTCCCATGACCAATTCTATCCAAGGCAGACGGAAGGAGGGTGTGAAACTCTCTGGGGCTACACATATTCCATCTCTACCAGCCAAGAGGAGCTTCTGGCGTTCCAATAAGGGACCAGGACCTAAGGGAAATGTAGATTTTTATAGACTCTCAGAGGAATACTACATCTGAGCTGATCTTTACGGTATTACAAGTATGAAATTGTGACATTGTGCTGTGAATTCTCCTATTTTCCCTACACTGCCTTCCACCCTGCTCCCCTCAACTCTCACTTTCAGGAGAGTCAAAGCCACAGAATCCTCTTGGGAAATGAGAACCTTAACCTTTCTGCAAACCAGACTCAGAATCAGTAAATATTTCCAAGGATGTGGGATATTTAAAAGAAAATACTTTGTTTGGGTCTAACTGAAAATTATCTGTACTAGAGCTAGTGGGTCCAACTGGGGACAAGGCAACATCCTGTATACTTTACATATGTCATTTGGTTTAGATAACCTTGGAAAACCCTCCCATTTTAAAACGTTCTAAAACACTTAATAAAATATAACAAACGTTTTATATACATTAATTGAGCTCACAAGAAAGTGAGGTAAGTCCCCAGGGGACAAAAGCAAAGAGGAGACTGGAAAATCAGAATATTAACTGTGTGAGCCAATGCTGCAAACAGCCCAGTGGAGGGTGGGAGGCGGGGGCAGGGGTTGCTGGTCTCAGTAACCAAAGGGCTTAGATTTTAACACCCACTTGGGCCCACATGAAGCGTGGAATTGGAAATGGGAACCTGCATAAAAGTAGGAAAGGGGAAAGCTTTGATGAAAAGACAAACTAGAAAAATCAATTATCAACACAGACTGATGACAAGGGAGCTAGTCTGTAGTCCAGGCACTGGGGAGAGGGGAAAGATGATAAATTTCCTAAGAATTTATACCCACAAGCTCGTCTTCACACAGACCCAGCCTTCAGTGTCTGCATGGGCCAGACGCCCCCCAAATTAAAAATTAACATAAAAAGGTGCCAGACCGAGAATAGTTGAACAGAAGCAATTTAAAAATATTTTCTGAATGGTTCTGAAGAACCTAGGGGTAGGACAGGAATAAAGACGCAGACGTAGAGAATGGACTTAAAGACACAGGGAGGGGGACGGGTAAGCTGGGACGAAGTGAGAGAATGTCATGGACTTATATAAACTACCAAATGTAAAATAGATAGCTAGTGGGAAGCAGCCGCATAGCACAGGGAGATCAGCTCAGTGCCTTATGATCACCTAAAGGGGTGGGATTAGGAGGGTGAGAGGGAGATGCAAGAGGGAGGAGATAGGGGGATATATGTATATGTATTGCTGATTCACTGTGTTATAAAGCAAACATTAACACATCATTGTAAAGCAGTTATACTCCAATAAAGATGTTAAAATATATTAATTAATTAATTAAAAATATTTTCTGGGGGACCCACTCCTAACCCAGGCTGATGAGGGTTCTCAAAGATAAAGCTACACTGAAGATGAGCTCATATTAAACTGTGTGGTAGACAACCTCTAACACAGCTCCTAATCATCTTCACCTCCTGCATTCACATCCTTGCATAGTGCCCTCCTCTTGAGTGCAGATTAGACCTATTGGTCCACTTCTAATGAACAGAATATGGCAGATACAATGGCATGTCACTTTTGAGATTAGATTACAAAAAACACTGAGGCTTCCATCTTGGACACTTTCTCTCACCATCTCTCTCTCGGAGTCTTTGCTCTGGGGGAAGCAAGTTGTTATGTTTGAATTGTGTTATGTTGTGAGCCATATGGTGAGTCCCACACATCAAGGATCTGAAGCCTGCTGACAGCCATGTGAGTGTGGAAGGGGATCTTCCTCTAGGCAAGCCTTGAGATGACTGCAGCCTTGGCCAACACCTTGATGAAGCCTGTGAGACATCTGATCCATGCGGCACCCAGCTAAGCTGTGCTTGGATTCCTGACCCACAGAAATTGTGAGATAATAAATATTTTTTGTTTAAGACTCTATGTTTTGGGGTAATTTATTATGCAGCAATAGATCACTAATGCAGACAGTGACATAAACAAGAACTAAACTTCTACTGAGTGAAGCCGTTGAGAATTCAAGGTTTATCGGTTACTGCAGCTAGTGTTACCTTAGCTAAAACAGAATAGCTTTTAAACAATGTTTAAATTTTCTAAAACTTAAAAGATAAATAAAACTGAAAACATAAGGATAGAATAATAGCTTTGAGGGACTTTCCTAGCGGTCCAGTGGTTAAGACTCCACGCTTCCACTGCAGGGGGCACAGATTTGATTCCTGGTCAGGGAGCTAAGATCCCACGTGCCGCATGGTGCGGCCAAAAAAAAAGTTTTGAAAAAACCAGAAAGATTTGAAAAGGAACTAAATCAGATTTCTAGGGGGCAAAGGGGGAAATTTAAAACACAACTAATGAGTAAATGAAACACAATTGAAGAGAAAAATAGTGAACCAGTGAATAGTGAATAATATCTGAGGAACTTACCTAGAAGGCAACATAGAGAGGTAAAGAGATGGAAAATATGAAGGAGAGAATAAAAAGGCCTCAAATACAACAAATAAGAGTTCTAGAGGGGGGACTCGATAAAATGTAGAAGAGGCAATATTCAAAGGGTTAATAATAGTCACTGAGAATTTTCCAGACTTCTGACTTCAGACACAACAGAGTGAGGATACCAAATCCTGTCCCCCAAGACAACTATAAAGCTGCACAAAACTGTCAAAAACAACCATTTTATCACTCTGAAAATCAATCAAAGGTATACAGCAAAGAAACACATTCATGAAAACTACTGAACTTTGGGTAAGGACAGCATGAGTCTGTGGTGTCCTTGCCTGAGGCTGCTCCCATTACCCAAGCTCCCAGCTCTGTCTGTTGCAATAGTTCAAAAAGGGTGGGCCAGGCTATGAAAACCAGCTGCTTCACTGCAACTAACAAAGGGAGCTCACTTAATTTTGAGCATTGTCTGTTATAGTGTCAAGGATAGGAATAACCAGCAGCCCTGCCAGGCTGAGGTTTCAGCACTGTTTGGGGGCAAGCAATGGGACTGTCAGACTAGACAGGGATTTGATGGGGAGTTCCAGGGGCTAAGACAGCCACAGAGAGTTTGATAAGCTCTTCACATAGTCTGGGTTAACTAGAGGCTGGGTGCATGTACAACAGAGATCAGAGAGGCCTTGAGCCCACCCACATATCCTTTGCCAATGGAGCCTGTGCGTACGTGCAGAAGAAATGCAAGAGAGCCTGGTGGAAAGTAAAAGCCAGAGATGGCTTGAAAACAGCACAGTGTTTGTACTCCCCAGATCA
Organism: Tursiops truncatus; assembly: GCF_011762595.2. Taxonomy (NCBI): domain Eukaryota; kingdom Metazoa; phylum Chordata; class Mammalia; order Artiodactyla; family Delphinidae; genus Tursiops; species Tursiops truncatus. The sequence goes on along the minus strand of NC_047034.1, from coordinate 156,126,802 downwards.
CACATAGAACCATAAAAGGAGAGAGAAGAAGTCTTACGGGCTTGAAGTTTTTGAGCACAACCTCTGATCAATCTCTGGCTGGACATTAAGCTATGCAGAGACAGGGTCAACCCCTAGGAAACCAGGCTTTAAAATAAAAACAAGAAAGAAAAAAAATTAGTGGAGAAATCAGAGGCTGCATCTGGAATCATAGATAGATTTCACAGATTTAGTCCAGGGATTAACAAACAAACAAGCAAAGCAATAACAATCTTCAAGAGGTAAAATAAGAATCCAGAGTTGCTACAATACATTAGCTAAAATGTTCAGTATTCAACCAAAAAATCTGTGACACATGTAAATAAACAAGAAAATGTGAATGTCCCCAAACATTTGATTTATCAGACAAAGACTACAAAGCAGCTATTATAAGAATGTTCAAAGAACTAAAGGAAAGCATGTTTAAATATTTAAGGGAAAGTATGACAACAGTGACAGCATTAATAGAAAATCACAACAAAGAGAATTTTTTTTAAAAAGGAACAAGAAAAGAACTTCCCTGGTGGCTCAGTGGTTAAGAATCCACCTGACAATGCAGGGGACATGGGTTCAAGCCCTGGTCTGGGAAGATCCCACATGCCGCAGAGCAACTAAGCCCATGCACTACAACTACTAAGCCTGCACTCTAGAGCCCATGTGCCACAACTATTGAAGCCCATGAGCCTAGAGCCCCTGTTCCGCAACAAAGAAAAGCCACCACAATGAAAAGCCCACACACCTCAATGAAGAGTAGCCCCCGCTCGCCGCAACTAGAGAAAGCCCTCACACAGCAACGCAGACCCAACCAGCCAAAAGTGGCAGCCAAAAATTAATTAATTAATTAGTTTTTTAAAAGAACAAGAAAAGAATCAAATGGAAATTCTAGAGCTGAAAAGTACAATAACTGAAATTAAAAATTCACCAGAAGGGCTCAGCATAAAAAGTGATCAGTAAACTTGAAGATAGATGAGTATAGATTATCCAATATAAAGAACTGGATGGGGATAATGACTGAATAGAAATGAACAGTGCCTCAGAGACCTATGGAACAACATCAAGTATATCAGTATGCATGTAATGGGAGTCCCAGAAGAAGAGAGACAGAAGGAGGAAGAAAAAGTATTTGAAAAAATAAGGGCCCCAAACTTTCCAAATTTGATGAAAAACATTAATCTACAGATCAAAGAAACTCAATGAATCCAAAGTAGGTTAAACATAAAGAGATCCACACCCAGACACATTACAGTCAAAATGTTGAAAGACAAAAAGAAAATCTTAACAGCAACAAGAGAAAAACAATTCATCGCATACAAAAAAAAATATGATTAAAAACTGTCTTTTCATCAGAAACAATGAACACCAAAGGCAGTGGAATGGTATAGTGAAAGTGCTAAAAGAAAAAAACTGTCAACCAGGAATTCTATATCCAGCAAAACTATCCTTCAAAAAATGAAGTAAAAATAAAGACATTTCCAAATAAATACAGACTGAAGAAATTATTGCCAGCAGAACTATCTTACACGAAATACTAATGGAAGTTCTTCAGGTTAAAAGGAAGTGATAACCAGTAGTAACTCAAATCCACAGGAAGAAATGAGGAGCACCAGAAATGGTAAATATGTGAGTAAATATAAATAGGTCTATAAATATATTTTTCACATTTTTTTCTCTCAACTTCTTTAAAAGACGTAAGCAAAGCAATTATTATAATACTATTATTGGTTTATAATAATTTTTAGGTTTATAACACAGGTATAGGTAATACATATGACAATAATAGCACAGAAAAGGGAGAGAGAAAGGAGATATATTACAGCAATGCTTCTGTATTTTACCAGAATCAATTAGATTTTAATAAGTTAAGATACACATTGTAATTTCTAGTGCAACCACTAATAACTTGAATAATATAGTAAAAAGGAATTAACGAAAAGAAATTAAAATGGTACACAAAGTATTTAATACAAAAGAAGGTAGTAAAGGAAGAACAGAGGAACAAAAATGACATGAGACAATCCAACCATATCAATAACCACATTAAATGTGAGTAGACAAAACACCGTCATCCAAAAGGCAGAGATTTTCAGACTGGATAAAAAAGCAAGTAGATAGAAAGTAAAAAGAAGGAAAAAGATGTACCAGCAAACAGTAACCATGAGAGAATTTTCCAGATTTGATGAAAGACATGAATCCTCAGATTCAGGGAACACACCACACACACACACACACACACATACACACACACACACACACATCATAGTGAAACTGTAGGACACCAAAATCAAGGGCAAAATTTTGACAACAATCCGAGAGAAATGAAAATAACCAAGAAAGACTATTAGATTGATAGTAGACTTCCCCACAGCAACAACAGAACAGATGACAGAGGAATATCATCAAAACACTGAGAGAAAATAAATGTTGACCTAAAATTCTGTAATAAGCTAAATTATATAAAATAGTGAGAGTAAATGACATTTTTGGTTAAAGGCAGAATTTGCCACTAACAGACACTCACTGAAAAAAGTTACTAAAGAATTTACTTTAAAAGGAAGAAATGAAATGTAAGAAGGTATAGTGAGGGGGGAAAAGGTAAAAATGTGAAGTATTAGTAATACTACTAATCAAGTATTGGTAGTATAAAATTTAATAACAATAATAAAGACTAACTGAGAGAGGTAAAAAAAAAGGTGGGACTAAAATACTGGGCAACTGGTACATGTAAGAAGGGAAGAGGTGATCAAAAGTAAAGCGTCCTAAGGTCTTTACATTGTTCAGAAGAAGGGTAGAAGTAATTGTCAATCTAAGACAATCTGAGACTTTGCTAAGTCAAATATGCACACGAAAGTATAAGAATAACCACAAAAATAATGAAATTAGTACATATAACTACCAAATCAGTGTGGGATTTGGTGAAGAGAAAAATGAAGAAAATCCAATTGATCCAAAAGAAGGCAGCAAAGGAGTAGAAAAGCATCTCCCAAAAGGCAGGATAAATAGACGGGCACAAAATAAGATGACAGAAATGAATCCAAGCATATCAGAAATCACAATAAATATAAATGTACTAAACTCTCAAACAATTGTCAGAATGGATATAAAATAAAATATAGATATAAACTACTTACAAAAGACACACCTAAAACATAAAGAGACAAAAGCTTTAAAGTAAAATATAGGAAAAGATGTTCTAGGAAAATACTAGAAGGGCAAAAAGTGATAAAGATAATAGAGTGACGTCGCTAGTTCATTAAACCTGTAAATTTCCTCTTCTGTAAATCAGGGGTTATAAACCATGCCCCCCTGGAAAAATATGTAAAGTATACATGATGTTAGATAGTGTAAAGTGATGAAAAGAAGAAGTGGTGGGGGGGGGGGAAGAGGAAAAGGAGAAGAACAGAGAAGGGAAACAGGAAATGTTGAGGGGGGTTAAAATTAAAATTTAGAACGTTTGGGTAAAGACCTGAAAGAAGCGAGGGAGCAATCCATGAGAGTATCTGGGAAGGAGAGATCCAGGCAGAGGTAGCAGCAAAGGACCTAAGGCTGAAGCACACGTGTGGTGTCGGAGGTGCAGCAAGGAGACCAGTGTGGCTGGAGTGGGTGTGGGATGGGAACAGTGTTAGAACAGGAACTCAGAGGTAGCAAAGGGCCAGATCATGCAGGGCCTTATACATCATAGTACAGTGTTTGACTATTCCCCTGAGCAAGGTCTTGACTGAATGCAATTTTATTCTTAAATGATCACTCTGGCCGTATTATGAGAGAATGAAGTGGAGCAAGGACAAGTGCAAGAGATCAACTAGAAAACAGTGCAACAGTCTAGACAAAAGAACATGGTGACTTGCACTGACGTGCTGGCAGTGGAGATGGTGAGGAGTGACTGGATCCTGGAAATACTTTGAAGGTGGGACCGACAGGATTTACTGAAGGGTTGGACATGGGATGTGTGAGAGAGAAAGGAGTCCAGACTGACTTCAGTGTTTTAGATCAGTGCTCCTGGAATAATAAAATTGCCATTATCTGTAATGGAGAAGACATTGGATGGAGTAGGAAATTTGAGGAGGGAGAAAAGGGTGCCAGCAGTTTGGCTTTGAACATCTTAAGTTTGAGATGTCTACTCAACATCCATGTGAGATTTCAACACACAGATATATATGCATTTATGGGAGAATGTGGGCTGGTGATAGACATTTGGGAGTCATCAGGCTCTCAATAATATTCAAAGCCATGAGCCTGGATGAGCTCACCCAAAGAGTGAGTGTAGGAAGAAGTCCAGGAACTAAGCCCTGGAAAACTCCAGTGTTCAGATCCTGAAAAGTTTGCGGGCACCAGTGACACAGACTAAGAATAGGCAACCAGAGAGAGAAGGCAGAAGAACCTAAAAGGTGTGGTGTCCTCAAAGCCAACTGAGAAAAGTGTTTCAGGAAGGAGAGAGTCATCAGCTGCATTAGATGTTGCTGATGGATCAAGTAAAACAAGGTCTGAGCATTAACTAGTGGGTTTAGCAACATAGAATGGTCTTCTGTGAAAAGATGGCTGTGCCAATCAGATTCCCTGATTCAGGAAATGTAACAAAGAAATGCTGAGAGACTGCAGCAGCAAAACCATGGGAGCCAACCAGGACGGTCTTTGCATTGCTTTTTTTGCCCAGCAAACAGTAAAAATAGCTAACCTTTATTGAGTGCTGGCTGTGTGCCAAGAACACTATTATGATGCCTATTTTTAAATAGGGAGAGTGGGGCTCAAAAAAGTCAAGTATCTTGCCCCAGGTCACTCAGCTGGTAAGTAGCTGAGCTGGAATTCAAACCCACCTCATGCATTTAATCACTAAACTGCACTGCCTCCTTTAGTTAAGGGTAAAGTCTACACTTAGGTAGAACTCACACTTGTAAAATACCAGTGTGGGGCCAGGTACCTTGTGTTTGCATATATTTTCTCACTGAACTCACAAAACCCCTGTGAGATAATCATCATTACAATTGTCATTTCAAAGATGGGCCAACAGGGGCTTGGCTTCCCTGGTGGCGCAGTGGTTAAGAATCCGCCTACAATGCAGGGGACACAGGGTCGAGCCCTGGTCCGGGAAGACCCCACATGCCGCGGAGCAACTAAGCCCATGCGCCACAACTACTCAGCCTGCGTGCCACAACTACTGAAGCCCGCGCATCTAGAGCCCGTGCTCCGCAACAAGAGAAGCCACCACGATGAGAAGCCCGCGCACCACAACGAAGACCCAGCACAGCCAAAAATAAATAAATTACATTAAAAAAAAAAAAAAAAAGATGAGCCAACAGAGGCGTTGAGAGGGAGGTATCTTGCCAGTGTTCCACAGGGTGGAGTGGAGGGGAAAGACCTCAAGCCCTGATCATCTCTGAGACTGCAGTTCTGCCTATCTCCAGTCTATATGCTCAATCTTGCCTTTTACATGGGGTGGGTTGGGAGCAATCAGGCCACGAAAGGGCTGGGGAACCTCAGAGAACTGACGCTGCCATTACAAGTTCATCACTTTGAGGATGCTTTGTGGTTTTTAAGGATGTGACTCTCTGAGATCCTCAGTCTGAGTCAGCTCCAGGAGTCCCAAGGCAGGCTTCCCAGATCCCCAGAACAAGACCTGTTCTCTCTCCATGGGCAGATTCCTGATTTTAAGGCCTAGGCTGAGCATGGGACTGAATCCCCCTTCCCACCCTTTCCTTCCAGCATGCTGGGCCTCTCCCTACCTGTCCGGTGGTGAGGGAACGGCTATAGCCAGGGATGGAGCTCCGGGGGTGGATCCTGGGTGGGACACAGCAGCTGGGAAAGGTCAAAATTCCAGATTCAGAATGGGGGTCTGCTAGGAGGTGGGGGAGGGGAATGAGAGCACTGAGGCCCCTGAGCAGGTCTAACCCTCAGAAATCCCAGAGATCCCCAGGAGACTCCTGGGTAAAGGGATTCTGCCAAAGAGACATTCAGATAGGGGTTATCACAGGCACCCCCTCTTTATATGGGGCAGGGCAAGACTGCCCAATTGAACCCTAGGCAGGGAACCTGACTGGTACCCACTCTACGCACATCTCCTACAGGCACCCAGGATCAGCATCCTACACCCCACCCCCACCCCAGCTCTCCCTGTCCTTACTTGATCCGGGCCTGGTCCACGCTGGAGGAGCGGCGGGTGGTGAAGCGCCGGGCGACCGCTTTGGGAGATGTCTTGGGGCTGCCATCTGAGTCTCCACTCTCCTCATCCCCCATGGCTTTGATGTAGCTGCCGCTCCGCATCCTGCGGCAGGGGATCTCCCCGTCCTTGCCCCCAGTGGGGTAACCCCCCCAGTCATCTTGCGGCACCTGCAGGGACAAGGGGCCTCTATCTTTCAGACAAGTCCCTGCTGAATCTGGAAGTGGGGACCCACATTCTCCACTGCCAGTGGGAGACACTCAGCCCTGGCTCAAGCAGGCCACGTTCAGGAATGTGCAGAGGCAGAGCAGGTGAGGTCTCCGCTACAGGAGATGCCTCATCATCCCCCATGTGCCTTTCGCTCCTTAACTGAGGACCACCTAGAGAGTCTAGGAGCTGACATGCCAGGTGCCAAGAGGCTGAAGCTCAGAGGCCAAAGTGACCTATGTCAACCTCACCCCTATAAAGCGTCACCTGACCTCAGTGACCTTTCACCCCTCCTTCTCCTTCATCCTCTTAACTGCTTATAGCCCAAATCCTCTAACTTTCTGCCTCCCTTCTGTGAAGAACCACAGAGGGAGTGACATCAATCTGTGCTTCAGAAAGAGCACTTCAACCGTCCAAATAGAGGATGGATCGTGGAGGGCCAGGAGCAGGGCAGGGGCTCAAGTGGCGAGAGGGAGACCAATTAAGAGGCTGACGCTGTTATCCAGGCAAGAGATGATGAGGCTTAAATTAAGACAATGACAATGAGGGGGAAGAGGAGATGGAAATGAGAGGTGTTAAGGAGCATCAGTGAGCCTGATTAGACGTGGGGGGTGAGGGGGTGGGGAGGAGTCGATGACGACTGAGATCCTGCTGGCTGAGGACCTGGGGGGATGGGGCTGCTGCTCACTGAGCCACAGAATCCCAGAGAAACAGGTTTGGGGAAAAGGTGATAGGTTCAGCGTTGAGCATCTTGAGTTGGCAGAGAACTGTGGAGCAGGTGGTTGGGCGTTTGGTTCTGGAGTTCAGTGGAGAGATCTGGGCTGGAGGCAGACATGGGGGAGTCATGGGTGGCAGCTGAGTCCACAGGAGTGAATGAAACAGCCCAGGGGAAAGAAGAAAGAGAGGTGGGAAGGGATCCACTGACATTTAAAAGGGGACTGCGAAGAAAGGGAGAGGAGCCTATGAAGTCACCTGAGAAAGAGTGGGCAGAAGGGTGGGAGGGAAGTCAGGAGAATGCCATGTCATGGAAACAGGAGACATTTCCAGAATAGAAGGAGTTGATAATGTCAAATGCCACAGTGCTTGCAGAGGTTAGTGATTCAGGCTAGGGAGTTAGAACCATGTTCGAATTCTGGCCCCGTCACTTGCTAGCTGGGTAAACTTAAGCAAAACTGATTAATCTCTAAGCCTCAGTTTCCTCGTCTGTGAACTGGTGATGATAATTATGCCCACTTCACAGCATTGGTGGGAAAGATAAGTGAGCCAATATAGAGTGCCCAGCACAGAGTAAGTGCCCAATGTTGACCATTGTTATAAGCATTGAAAGGTACCTTTCAAGGAGAGTTCTCAAGAGACCATTGGTGACCACTCCCAGGACATTTTAGAGGACAGGGGTGTGGAAGTCAGACTGCAGTAAAGGGGAGAGTGAAAGGAAGTGAAGTAGTGGAGTCTACACTCTAAGAACTTGGAAATGAAGGGAAGACAGGAGGGAGATGGAAAGGGGTATGGGGTTGAAGAAAAATATTTTTTTTTTAGGATGAGAGAGATTTGGGCATGTTTGCAGGATGAGGGAAAGAGTCAGTAAAGAGACAGTCTTTAAATGTGGGGAGGAAGGGGGGACAGCTCATGGACAGAGGGGATCCCAGAGAGATGGGCTCAAGCCCTGTGGAGGCGTCATGCTGGGATGGGTGATCCTGGCTTCTCCTCTGAGCCAAGAAGGAAGGGTATGAGGGTGGCTGGGGATTTTGATGAGTCCCCAGGTGCACTGACAGGAAGGTGAGGGAGTCTGGGATGGTTGGCCTACACTGTGAAGAATGAGGTGTAATGAAGGCATGCGGGAGGGGCCCAGGGCAGGTAGCGAAGATTTAAAACACCTGTTGAAAAGAACAGGTTAAATGGGGTGGGGGTCAGGCTTCAGGGAGAGCATAGGGCTCGGGAGAGGAATAGAGATTCTGGGGTGGGACTAAATGAGGGGTCAGAGATCAGTGTAAGAACAGGGATGGGATGGGGCCCCATGAAGGAGCCCTCAGGGGGTGAGGCGGACAGGGCTCGGTGTGGGGCTGGGCTCAATCAGAAGATGGGAACGCAGGGAAGAGATGAGGCTCCATAAAGGAACAAGGGCTCTGAGTGAAAAGAGGGATTCTGGAAGAAGTCTGAGAGAGAGCTGGCATCCAGTAGGGGAACAAGGTCTCAACAAAAGGACTGGGGATCCAACAAAGACACCTGGTCTGATGTGGCCAGCTTCCCCTGCTTTTGTGCCAGGGGGGCACCAGTCTGTCTAGAGAGTCCCTGCAGCCCCTTGTTCTCCCCCAAACAGGCTCAGACTTTCCAGTCCTAAGATTCCCTGGAACCCCAGCCCCTGATCGATCCTTGCCCTTCCCCATACTCTACAGAGAGGAGCCACAGAGGCAGAGGGAGGCAGATGGGACAGCCAGGCACGCTCTGCACACTGCAGGGCTCCCACTCCATAGCCACTGCGGAGCTGCTGGCTCCTCTGCAGGACACTGTGAGTTGCATGTTAAAAAGGAAGCCCCCAGGGAGGTGAGGGAAGCCCTGGAGAAGCAGCAGGGAGCAGCAGAGTGGTGGCAAGGTTCCAGGGATGGGAGAAGAAGGGTTGGTGTTCTCTCCTCGACCCTTTCTGCTGGACCCTTCAATCCCCAGCTTAGAGAACCTCTCTCCCAGGGAGGGGGCAATCCAAGGCCAACCCAGAAGTCCTGAATCCTAGAAGTCTCCAACCTCCCCTTCTGTCTCCCACCCCTTCCTGCTTCCACTGTGGCCCTATCTGTTCCCTTGAGCTTTTGTGGGTTCCCTACCCAGGAGAGCCCTAACATGTGAACAACTTACCAAAAAGGCCAGTGACACCCAAAGACACATGCAAGCTCAACTCTCCACACCTTTGAACGTGCTGTAGTCTCTTCCTGGAACACCCTTAATCCTGGAACTTCTGCACTCAACTAACTCCAAATTCTCCACTGAGATTCTGCTCAGGGGACATTCTTCCTAGAAGTTGTTCTGGCCACCATCACCCAGGTGGGTGAGGTGCCTCCTCTGGGCTCCCAAGGCTCCCACGGCTCTCTCCTCTCACAGCCTCATCACAGTGTATTCTACCTGATGCCTTGTCTATCCCACCTTTAAATGGTGAGCTCCTCCCAAGCAGCATCTGTGTCTTCATCTTTGTATCCACAGCACCCAGGAAATGCTCACTGAATGAATGGACGCAGACGAACTATGCGGAACGTGGGTTTGGGGGATAACCCTAAGTCTACTCGACTTCTAGGACTTGTCTAGACTTTTCCTCCTAAAACTATAGCAGGGCTCAAGAAAGCCTGTCAGGGGATATGAGAGGGGAGCGTAAGGCAGAGAAGAGGGAGGTTGATGGCAAGAAGAGCCCCCGACCCCATCTCAATAGGAAGACGGAGAGGGGACAGTGAGAGATGGATGAAGGCTCCATAAGAAGAAGGGTTCAGAGCTCTTAGCCTCAACTGCAGACACTATAGAGTTGGTAGAAGAGGACAGGGACAGTGTGCCCTGGCCTGCTGCTGTGTCTGGAGCTCAGACTTGTGTGAAGCCCAGCCTGGGGAAACCCATGAGACAGGCTCCCAGGCTCTTCCACAGCCTCACGGGTGTCCTGCTGCAGGTTCCCCAGAACGACAAACACCAGCAGAGGCACATTCTGGAAATAACTGACCTTCACATTCAAACAATATCTGGACCACCCAGGTTTGGGCAGAAAAGAGGTCTGGAGAAGGCCTAAGGGGCAAGAGGACTGCTTTCCAACGGCTGACCTCCAATCTTGGGGAAGCTACAGGCAGGGAGCACCGCACTGTCCTGTTCACTGCCTACTCTCAACCTCATTCTGCCTCCAGCCTCATGAGGCAGAGGCCAGCACAGCTTGTCCAAAACCTCAGGTAAAGGAAAAGTCTTCCCGGCACTGACATACAATATCAAAATAGAAGGGCCCCTTCACTGCATAAACAGGGAAACTGAGGTCCCCAAAGGGGCTCAAGGCAATACAGTGAGGCAAGGGAGAGCCTCCCTGACTCCAGACCCTCCATCCTGGGAATAGCTGGCTCCCACCCAACCCTTTCCACAGCTCCCTGGGTGACAACATTGATGAGGGCTGAGGACCCTGTTCCCCACCCCCACCAAAGCCTCACCTGCAGATAGTGATAAGTCCTGGCTTTGGCCTTGGCCTCCGGACCCAGGAGCCCCTTGCCTGGCCCGGCCCCTGGGTATCCATCCCGGCCCTGGCTGACCATCATGGTATGCCAGGCACTCCGCTTGACCGATTGTCCGTCCAGTGACATGGACATGCCAGTGCAGGCGAGACAGCGGCCTTCCGACCCGCCCGAGCGCCCCTTGAAGCTCAAGTCCCGGTAGGACCCATCTGGAGCCTCCAGGCAGAAGGGACCACCAGGCTCCCCAGGGGGCCGCCCACCGGCCAGGAAGCCGCTGTCACTGTCCAAGTTGTCGTCGGAGCTCCACCAGCCCGTGGCCTTGGCCTGCTGCCGTCCATCCCCCTTGCGGTCCTTGCTCTTGCTCCTCTTGCCATGCCGGGACTGGTGGTGGTGGTGGTGGTGGTGATGGTGGTGGTGGGAGGTGTGGAGGCCTCCAGAGCCCGGGCCAGGGTAGCTGTCTCCGCCGGAGCCACCTCTGCCCTCAGCCTTGGGCCCATTATAGTCCCGCTTCCCTGGCGCCTCCAGAGAGTGGGACTTGGCAAACAGCTTCTGCACAGAGTGAACCAGGTGCCGGATGCGGCTGGGGCTCTCGCTGCGGGCCTCCGGGGTAGTGCCAGACCCTGGCCCGGGCCCGGCCCCTGCTGGCCCTCGCTGGTATGGCAGCGTGTGGAAGCCATCTTGTTGAACGGGCAACTGCTTTTCAAACTGGTCCAGAAGTGTGGGAGGCAGGCGGGGGGCACCCTTGCCCTGTGGGTGGCCCACACAGTCTTCACAGGTGTCGAAGGGGCCCTGGCCAGGGTACATCCTGGGGAAGGTGCTGCTACCCCCCCCAACCCCGGCCCCTCCCGGCCCTCCCTCGGGGCCTGTCGCTGGTCCCTCACTCAGGCTCAGGGGCCCTTCAGGAGAAAGGTGTCCCAGGCCAGCTCTTGGGGCACAGAAGCGGGGCTCGGTGGAGAAGGCCTCCCCGGAGCCCAGCAGGTATGGAGCCCTGGCAGCGGGGCCCACGTCCATATGCTGCTGGTCGGCAAAGCGGGCTGGGCGGGGATGGCTGCCTCGGTCGCCATGATAACCCCTCATGGCCTCAGCAAGGGCTCTTCATAGTGCTGGGGGCCAGGCCCCAGGAACCTCCTGGAAAAACAGGGAGCAGTGGGATTAGGACTGAACGACAGGCCACGTCACCTGAAACTATCTTTTATTAGGTATTCTTATATCCCTTTAGGTAGTGCATACCAATTTAGTGCGATTGATTCCACTATCTTTCCACAAATGGGCTTAAAAGCCTTAAAACAGTCATACTAGACAAAGATGCTCACAAGGGCACAAAATAACGTCACCATTCATCAAATGCTGCAGATATGATAAATACTTATTCACAAGAGGAAATGCCCTCAACCAAATGGGTTTTTAAAAATCCTTAGGTAACCCAAAATAAAAAGATACCAATACAGACATAAAAACAATAGTCAAACATACTAGCCATTAGGTGAACTAGCTTTTAACAAGCTGACATGAGGCAAATCGATCCAGCACCACACCTGTGTCTCATCCCTACCCAATTCCACGGCTAGGAAGAGTCAGGCCTCTGGGTCACAGCTCCCAGAAGCAATAACCAAAGAGAACACTGGACCCAAATCTACGTATCAATCACGATTCTGCAGGAAAACCCCTCTGCTTCCTTCCACACCCAGCTCCTTCTATCTGGCTGTAAGCTTATTCTCCTTCCCCCCTACCCAGGACTGAGATAGGAAGGGATAACCTGAGATGACTCCACCTTCCTCTTCCGGGTTCCAAATATCCCCTGATGAAATTTCCCCTTTTGCCTTTTACCACCCACCCCCATTCCAATGGAGGGGAGTCATGAAGGGAGGAGAAACATAAAGAGGAAGAATGCTGGCTCTTCGAGCAGCATCTGAATCCTAAACTGGGGTTAGAACCCAGGAGTTCCTCCTCCCAGGAACAGTGGGCTGGCAGGGCAGGGGGGTGATGGAGAGAAAGCATTGGAACCAGTGCTCCTGGCCCCCATCCCAGGCTTGCCAAGACTACAGGACAGAGAGGTCAGCTCTCAGCAAGTACTGCCTCCAATCAGGACTCCAGAGCTGCCAGGACAGGAGCTACGGCAGGAGGGGGTGCCAGCAGGAGGGACAGGGACTGAGGAGCTGGCAGACGGCGCCCTCTCTCATCCCAGACCAGGCTCCTGGGCCATCTGCTGACTATGAGGTGATGACAGCCTCAAAGACTCCAGACAGCAGCACCTCCAAGGCTCTTCCTCCTTTCCTCCCCTCCACTGCCTCCCCATACCCACCATGGGGATGGCTTCTTCCAAATCCTGCTCACAGCTCATCTCTGAGCACTTGCTACGTACCAGGTAGTGTGCATACCTAATATTCTCTAATCCCACTGAAATCCTATGTGTAGACATTATCCACACTTACCCATGAGAAAATTGAGCTCAAAATGGTAAGGTCACAAAGCCGGTAAATGGGTGAGTCACTTTGAATCAAGAGTCAAACCCAGGTTATTCTGATTTAAGAAGCCCATCTCCAAAAAAAAAAAAAAGAACCCCATCTCCCAGAGTCTCCTACTACTCACCATCCGGGTTGTCCCATCCTTGGTGTCAGGATTCCCACCGCCAGGCAGAATCCTAACTTCAGAAGGCTCAGGACCACTGGCTCCTGACCAAAAAGAAAAGGGTGGTAAGCAAAGAGAAAAAGAGATTCTCCTGGAGTCCTCAGAGGATCAGTCTCAGGCCTTGACAGTTTCCCTGCCCAACCCCCCAAACCAGGACTGATTGGATCCCCCATGATGCAGAGCCTTTGGGCCCCCAGAGATATGAAGTTGGCTTCATTATGCAAATGTATGCAAATGAGCTTACAGTTTGGACTACCTCCAACTGCAGGTGTCTGTGTGATCTGTCCATGGTGCTGAGCCACTGCATTTTTTTTCATTGCCCTCAAAAATGATTCCATTCCACAAATATTTGTTGAGCAGCTACCATAATAATACTCGGAATGAGAAGTGTATAGAGGTGATTTAAGTGTGGCCCCTGTCATCGAGAGGCTTGTAGTCTAACAGGGGAACAATCTCTCACGTGATAGGGTTATTTTAGGTCCCTGTATTTTTGCACAAGCTGCTCCTTCCTCCTAGAATCTCCTTTCATCCACCTTCCAACCAACTCCCCTGGCTAACTAACACTTATTCATATTAAGCCCACCTTCCCTCGAAGACTTTTTGTGCTCTTATTCTGGGTTATGCCTCTCTATTGGGTTTTTATCACACCCTGGGTTCCTCCCATGAAAGCAGCTATCACACTGCACTGAAATTGTCTGTTTCAGTTTCTGTCTTCCCAACTAGAATCTGGTCTTCTGCAGGGTAGGAACCAACCTCTATTTATCACTGGATCTCCAGCACCTAACTCGGGGCTTTGCCCAGAGCTGGTACTTAATAAATGTTCGCTAAGTAGATGAATAAATGACTGTGCTGGAAAGAGGTACCAAAATGTCAGGCCGTTAAGATGAGGGCAAGAGCAGATCCAATAGAGGGAAATTGAGGAAGACTTCCCAGAGAAAAGTGTGTTTAAGATGGAGAACAAGATGGCTGTGTGTAAGGGAGAGAGAATTCCCAGTGGAGGGAACAGCAAGCATAAAGGCAGAAGAGTTGGGCAAATAAGGAATTCTGAGGCATGGGTTGAGAGAGTTCCAGCAGACACGGGTTTGGAAAACACTGGGAAGAGATGGGAGAGAGTCAGAAAGGAAGACGACTCTGAAGTTTGCAGCAGCCGTGACTGGAAGACTAATGATGCCATTATTAGGCACAGGGATGTCAGGAGGAGCTAGCTCTGCGGACATGATTAATAGTAGTGGAAGAGACACAGTCAGACAACAAGAAGAACTTCCTGACCCTGAGGGATGTGAGACAATGAGGAAGATTGTGAAGTCTCCTGGGAATCTTCCACAGAGGGGAAGGTAGGACATGCCCAGCCCCTGGCCCACCCTATGGCCTGGGCTGGAGAAGATGTTCATTATCTTGCCTGGAGGGGAACTGGGTGGGGGGCACCTCACAGATATTAACTGCCTGGCTCTAGATGACAATTCTCCTCCTTTGCCCCCCTCTGGGGAAGCGGAGGGGACTTCAGACCAAAATGGCCTCTCAAGCAGCTATTGGAAAAGCACCTAGAAGCATCTCCCCACCTTGGAAAGAAGCTTTGATAGCTTGGTCTTTCATCCATGGCATGGTCCTCTTCTTCCTACCCCAGGCAGGACCCATGTCTGAGACTCACAGCACAAAAGGCCACTTTGACAGAAACCCAGACCATCCCATTTGCTTTCTTTGTGGCCACATCAAACCTGGGAACGTCCACACCAATGGTGTGGGCATTCCCAGGTTTCCCCCCTTCCTCCACCACCACACAGGTGCTGCTGCCAGCCCTAAACCTTCATCAAGATCTTATCAGTCTCTTTAGCATCAATCCATGTCCTCCCAGCTCTAGTCTCAAAGGAGATGGGTCCCTGTGTTTGCTTCTCTCCAGACAAGCCACCCCCAACTCCCTTACCCATGTCCTACAGGGCAGTACTCGCTAGTGGAAAAAGCTCAAGCCCTGAGACCAGAAAGTGTGTGACGCTAGACAAGTGACCTACCCTATCTAAGCCTAATGATACCTGCTCACCTATCTCCAAGGATTTTCGTATCAAGCGATACAAAACCACTCTGTAAACTCTAAAAGATTACACAATATAATCCCACAGGTGAAGCCTTCATTTTGGACTTCCCAAATCCCCAACGTCCAAATATTAAACAATACAATCAAATCCAAATTACTGGGAGAAGAAGATATCCAATTGATGGATTTCCTAAAGAGAAGATTTAATTGATATAGATTCCATTATATAAACTTCCTCCTATATATCACACTTATGATCACATACCTTCTGCTGCCACCTCCTTACTAAACATAATCCACAGGCAGGAAAAACAAGCGAGGAGGGGACTAATAATTCAATCCATCGCCAAGTCCTATGGATTCCGCTTCCTAAAAATAGATCTGCCCACTTATTTCCATATGCACCAAATCACTGTCGGCTGACTAGCCAAAACTCATTCTCAACCTCCTTTCCCCTTTCCCAGCCTCCCTTGTACCTAGAAGCCACATGATTCACTTGTAGCTAACGATATATACATAAAAATTTGATGAGGGATTCTGGGAAAGATTTTTGCCTTTATAATAAAAGGGATGGGGCTTGCAAGTACCATCCTTCCTCCCTTTCTTTTCAACTTGAATACAATCATGATGCCTGGAGCTAGGGTAGCTGTCTTGCCACCATGAAAGAAAGGCCTAGAGAATCACAGAAATGCTGGCCCTGGAGTCACTGAGCCATGGCTCCGACATAAAGCAGTTGCCTTCCTCCAGGCCTAAATGCAGGAAGGAGTAAACTCCTCCTTATTTAAACCACTGTTGGCCAGATTTTCTGTATTTGCAGCAGAAAACACTGCTAACTAATCCAACTACCTCAGAACATCATCTCCTGCCTGGACGTCTGCAAAAGCCTCCTAAATGGTCTCCCTGCTTCCGTTCTTACCCGGCTCCAATCCAAATGGTCATTTGGAAACACAAATCTGATCATGTCACTTCTGTGGTTAAAACTCTTCACTGGCTTATTGATGTTCTTAGGATAAAATGCCTTAACCCATCCAACAAGGCCTGCAGGCTCTGGCCCTTCCTGGGCTTCCAAACTCTGCTCATAACACTCTCCCCCTTGCTTCCTCTGCTCCAGCCAGGCCAGTCTTTCTGCAGTCCCATGATCTCTCCCATCACGGGGCCTATTCCCCACCCCCTACCTGTCCAGAAAGCTTTTCCCGTCCACCTCTGCCTTGCTAACTCCTACACACCCTTCAGATCTCAGCCCGGTTGTTGCTTCCTCAGGGAAGCTTTCTCTGGCCTCCCTGACTAGGTCAGATCCCCCTGCTGTGTGCTCTCAAGGCACTGTGTACCTCTATAGCTCTTCTATCATTACCATTGTCAATTTGTGTGATTCAGAAATTGTCTGTCTCTCTTACATGGAGCATGTAAGCTCCATGTAAGTGGAGGAATTTCGTCCATCTTATTCACTGCATTACCCCCCCCCCCCACTCCTAGAACAATGTTTGGTAGATGGCAGGTGTTTGTTGAGTGAATGTAAGCCTATAAAGAACAAGATCCTTTTCACTTATGACATTTTAATTCCCACAACTATGCCAAGGGATAGGTATTATCCCCACCTCCCAATTTACAGAAGAAGAAACTGAGGCTTGGAGGGGCTGACCGTCCCAAGGTCATACAGTTGGTGACAAACCCAGAAGTCAAACCCAGTGTAGTCCCACTCCAAGGCCTGAGCTTTCCTCATACCTGGGCTGCTGCTCAGGGAAGCCAAACGGATTAAACACCCTTCTGAAGGAACACAGTAATGAATTTGGTTTTTTTGTTTTGTTTTTTAAAAAGGAAACAAATGACTAAGAACCACACACATACTACACACTCCAAAGTGTGGTTTAGCCTTTTCCCCTGAGTGGTGAGTACTGAATTTGTTCCAAGTCCAAGGTCAGATAAGTACAGAATAAAGGAAGCTCCCTGAAACCCTCTGACAACTTTGGATGCTGGTGCTACTTTCCCCCATTTTATTGCACCAAGTCATCTATCTACTATCCCAGGCCACCAGCACACAGAGAGCTGCCCAGATGGCGAACCTCTGAGCCCAGGGGAGCAGCTGCTTTTGCAGTTGCCTGTAGCTGGCTAGGAAGTGGGGAGTGAAGGAGGCTAGGAGGGTGCTGTGAGTGACACATTCTCTGATGCAGCTCGCATCTATCTGGGATTGGAAGAAGTGGCACACATGCTGTCACCGAGAAATTACCCAATTTAGCACCAACTACACAATCCAGCAATTAGTGTCTTAAACTGGAACTTGCTGGGGGCTGCCAGGCTGGCAGAGTTGTTGTTACAAATCTCACTGGGAAACCAGCTGTGTAATTCGCCAGGAGGTTGTCACTGCCCCAAGCAATTACCTTCCAGAAAAACAATGGGAAATGGAGGAAGGAAAAGGGCTGCAGAGGAAAGAGTCACAGTGGTTTCTTGTCCTCTCCCCCAGGACCCTGTGTGGCCAAACCAGCTGATTTTCCTTTCTTGAGACCTAGGTGACTCCCAAACTCCCTGGATCAAAGCAGTTATTGGTATAGCCTCTGTTGTCAGACTCCATTAAGTCCCTTTCCATTCACTTACTAGCTGTGTGTACTTGGGCAGGTGATTCACCTCTCTCAGCCTATTTTCTCTTCTGTACAATGGGGATAATATTAGCACCATCAGAAAGAGATGAAGGATGTGATGGTTAACCAGGTAAAGCATATAATACTGCACCTGGCACATGATGAATACTCAATAAAGGTAGCTATCCGTATTTGCATTTTCATTTTTATGACTTCCTCCATTGGTTTACAGTGTGACCTTGAGTAGGTCACTTAGTATCTCTGGGACAGCTATATAAGACCGAAGGTATTCTACTGGAAAAAAGCAGTTCTTACTCAAGATTGTCCACACCTGGGCAGCCAAGGAGCAAGGTGCCTTCGACAAAAGCCAGGGTCTCAGAGGCTGACACAAAGTGATGCTTTGGGCAAAGATAAAGATTTCAGAAATCAAGTATTAACTGCTTCATGCCTTCCCCCAAGAAGCTGTCTGGAAGAGCTACAAGCTGGACATGATGGTCCAGATGGCAGCAAAAGGGTACAGTTGCTCTCTTGCTGTGGATCAGCCTTCTCTAGTCCCCTCACACTGGAGCCTCTGAGGTCATCCCCTCACCAGTTCCAACATAGCAGAACCTACAGCAAGTGAGGCCTGGAATTCATTTTGCTGCTGTAGGCCCAGGCTCCTCCACGCCTGCGGGTGAGCTACGTGTGCCCTTGGGACCTCAAAGTTTCAGGCATTGCCTTCCCACCCCCTTTCCCTGTGTCAACCTAACCAGAGTGGCCAGGATTCTGCCTCAGTTTCCCTTTCCAGTCCTCCTCCACCCCCTATCCTGACAGCAGCTCAGAGGCTGGGGCTCCGTCCCCGGTGAAGGGGCCAGCTAGTGGGGGGCCCTAACACAGAGCCTCTGACCTGTAGCCCACACTTCCATGCCCACGGATAGGGATTCCTCCTCAGCCCCAGCCTTTTCCTGCATCCAGGGCTGTCCCAGCCCCCTTGACCATTTCAGCACTGGCTTTTCTCAGCTGCCTTCGGCAGGATCTCCACAGCTGGGCTGGTTTCCTCACCCCTGGCCTCTTGCAACCTCGCTACCCAGCTCTGTCACTGAAGACTCGGCAGGCCTCGTGCCCAGCCCCCACCCTTAGGACCCTAGAAAAGCCTTCTCTTCCTCTCACTACCCCAGAAAGTGGAAAGAAGGGAGGGGGAACAGAACAGGAGGGAGGGTTGGGATCTTTTTCATTCACCTTTATTACTTCATTTAATCAACTCTTCCTAGGGGTTTAGGGTAGGAATTTTACAGAAAATGGGCTTTCTGCTCCAAAACACTTGAGACACAGGAAGATCCAAGTCTAAATCCATCTCCTGACCCGTTGGACAGTGCTCAGCCCGTGAATAACCCACACTACCTACAATCTCTTTGAAAATCCCACCTCAGGGGGCTTTGTACTTGATGTTCTCTCTGCTGGAACACTCTGCCCCAGATATTCCCATGGCTTCCTCTGTCTCATCTCTCAGGTCTCAGCTCAGAGAGGCCCTCCCTGACCACTCTCTAACTAAAGTCGGACTCCAGCCCCCAGAAACGCTCTACATCACCCGGTTTCATTGCCTTCATAGCACTATTGCTCTTTGAAATTATTTTCTTTATCTATTACATGTTTATAGTATGTTTCCCCATAGCAGAATATAAGCCCCAGGAGGGCAGGGACTAAGTCTGTCTTATGTGCTGCAGTATTCTGAGTGTCTAGAGCAAGGCCTAGCACGAACAGGTGCTCAAAAAGTATCTATCACATGAATGAATGTCGTCACTTTCCACTCCACTCCTGTGCCCAGCAGCCCACAGAAAGGACCTCCGCTCCTTTCCCTATAAGGGCTCTAAAGAGCCCCTGGAGGATTTGGTATTCGAAATCCCGCCACCAAACCCAGCCCTGTTCGTCACTGTTTATCTAGGCCCTCTCAAATGGCAGGTAAAGATGGTTCTTTTCCAGCCACGTCTGGGGCTCTCGAGGTGTGCCCCTTGGCAGAGTTCAAGGAAGGCAGCAAGGGGAAAGAGGAATGAAGGGGGAAATTTACACTCCCCACACTGCAGAGCAGAAGGAGGAGACCGTGAGGAGGGAATCTCCCAGCCCCAAATAGGTCTCTTCCTCCAGACTCTCTGGGTCCCAGCTTCTCTCCCAGCTGGGGCCATATAGCCCAGAGGCACCAGAAGCAAAGTTCAGGCTTCTCCAGGGCTACCAAATGCCCTACGAGATACAGTTCCGCCTGACCAGCCTCACCCCTCATACCCGCTAGCTGCGGCCACAGCCAACTGCTTTGGGCCCGTTCTTCCCTTTCTGTCAACTCATCAATCCTCAGGTTGCTCAGCCTGTCCCTGCTCCCCCTCCTGAAGGTCTCCAGGAGTCTGCTTTGGGGAAGTCATCCCAGCCAACCGCTGAGAGGCAGGATCCCAGGACTAGACTCCTATAGGACCCTGGTCAGGGACGGCTAACGAGAGAGACTGTGGGTGATGGGTCCCGAGTGACAACTGTTTGGGTTCATGTCCCAGGTCCACCAGTTACTAGACACGTGGCCTTAAGGAAGTCCCTGCATCTCTCTCTAGTTCAGTTTCCTCACCTTCCAAATGGGGACAAGCCTAGCTCTTTTCTCACCATGATGTCACGAGGATTAAGGTACTGCGGGTCAAGTAGCACAGAGCTGAGGGTTAGCTCCTGACTACCAGGGAGAAAACACTAAAACACGTGCGATCTGGGAGCAGCGCCTTTGAGAGGGTTCCTCAGACAGCCTCGGTCAGAGGCTGTAGCCATACCTGAATCAGGTATGGATCAGAGATCCAAAACCCTGAATACTCATTTGTTTCATGCTTCACCCAGGACTTTCTGTTTGCCTAGGTTCCTTTTGAAGACCTCCCACCCCTTAAGCATGCTGAAGACAGCAGAGCAGCTCTGGTGGCCAAAGATGATGGCATCTGAGAGAACTAGACGCCCTTGATTTGTAGACCCCACTGATCCCCGCAGCCAGGGCTGGTGGTCTTTCTTCCAACTCCAAGGATCCGGGAGGGAAAGCCCGGTGAACTTATTGCTCGGTATTGAAAAGACAATCATCTGCTTCCGACCATTTCATCTCAGTCTACCTGCGTGACCATGAGTCTCAATTTGGTCATCTGTAAAATAGGGATAACGATACCTACCTTCTAAGGCTGTGGCAATGAGAAAATAAGCTGATCTGTTCAAGGCAACTGGCACATATGTTTCCACACGTTGGCTTCTCCTGACGTGAGCACCCTAGTGCCTTCTTTTATTTGTATGTGTTTGATGAGATTTGGGCTGACGCTGCCCTGGCCTCCAGGATGCTGCCAGACCTGAACCTTCTAGGGCCATTAGAAAACAACAGGTAGAATCCCAAGTCCATGGCAAGGGTCCCCTGGGCAGCAGCTTCTCAGCCAGGCCAGGCCTGTGGCCTGTGCTACTCTCTGGCCCAGGTGTCTTGCTGCCCCATGAAGCCTGCCTCCTGGGTTGGCACACTGTCCTGGAAGCTCTCTGTGAGAGGTGGGGCCAGGATTGCCCGCACCAGGGTCTGTCTTCTCTGGGCCTCTCCTACAGGGAAGTCAAGCACAGAGCCAGCCCCCAGGGGACCCGATGAGGGCTAGTTGGTTGGCTAACTGCCAGGTTGACGTGGTGCCACCTCCCTCCCCTCTGCTCTGGCTGATCCTCCCCCAGCAGCCAGGGTCTCTTAACCCCTGCTCTCCTCGCTGGACTTCCGGGCTTAGCAGGAGCTAGGACCACAACGGGAGAGAGTATGGGGAGAGGAGTCAGCACAGACTATGAGATTCTTCCGTATGGAAAGCCTGTCCTCCCAACTTTGCCTCTGATGCAGTTCAAGTATCCTCTCTTCCGAGAAACCTCACCTAAGCGTGCCCTCCTCATCAATCCCAGAGCACAGCAGTTGCTACCTTCTCTAAGGTCCCATACTTCAACACAGTAGGATAAATAGCTGTCTGCAGGCTGTGAGCTCCTTGAAAACCAGGATCCATCTGATCTATCTCTGTATAAACAAAACCTGGCCTATAGTAGATGCTCAATAAGTTCAAGATCAATAATTGAGCCATCAAGAAGCAGCACCCCTCGGCTGGTGCATAGAAATAGGGAGAGAAATGGGAGAAGGCATGAGGGAAATGACTCCCTGCAGCCGGACCAGAACTCTCCAGCAGGCAGAGCTGGTAAAGTGTGACGTGGGTTTCCTGAAGAGCTGGGAGTGTCCTGTCCAGGGAGGCATATAAGCTGAGATTGGAGGACCACTTTGGAGGATGGTATAGTATGCATTCAAGCACAGAACACATTTCAGATCATACACCCTCTGGTACCTTTCAACTCTGAAGTGTAAGGCTCAGCTCTTTGAATGCCTACAACTGAACAGGCATTGTGTTAAGTGCTTTAGATGTACTTCTGTGTGTAGGCCTCGCAACCATCCTTTGTAGTAGGTTCCATTATTATTCCCATTTTACAGATGAGGAAATTGAGGCTAAGAAATGCAAAGAAAATTGCCCAAAGTCACACAGGTGGTGGAGGATTTGAATCTGGATCTAGTCCTGGCCTGACACTCTCAACCACTAGGAGACCAACCCCTGGCAGGTCTAAAGGAGCATCTCTCTCTGACCAAACTGGTCTGTTGAGGTCACCAGGTGGACCCTCAGTGTGCCCTGATTCATCACTCAGCCTCAGGAAACCTCCACCCTTGCCATCCCTCCCTTGCACATGGGCATCCGGTCCCAAGACTGCTTATTCACAATTTAACACACGTGTTCTCCAGAAGCAGCTTACACAGCCATGCAGACTCATCCAACGCAACTCACATGGCATTTGTCCTCAAATAGCTAGTCATCATCACATAATGTGCACAGATATATACAAACTTGTTCCCACAAGGGTCCACACGCACGTGCATTTTCATCCAATGGACATTGATGCCTGTGCACACAGAAGCTGTGCAGATATAGAACCTCACATACACGTTCACATGTTTATCCCCACACAACCGACATACATGTTCATTTCACATCACTTAAGCACCCACATCTGCTCAATGTCATACACTAAATCCTCCCCCAACAAGAACTTTATCCATTGTTCCCAGATCCAATACTAGGCCCAGGTGAGCAATGATGCTGCCTCCCTCTGGGGTTGGCCAGGCAACCCAAAGATCGGGAGATGGTTCAGCCTGCCTGTGATGGATGGAATTAATCTACTGAGCTGGAGAAACTAAATAATTAAATCCCTAATCACCCCCCC
The DNA here is from genome assembly GCF_011762595.2 of Tursiops truncatus. Lineage (NCBI taxonomy): Eukaryota > Metazoa > Chordata > Mammalia > Artiodactyla > Delphinidae > Tursiops > Tursiops truncatus. Next base: position 156,103,762 of record NC_047034.1, on the reverse strand, counting down.
CAAGCCAGCCCAAGCCAATATAGCTGAGGGAGGGAGGGGGCTCTGAGGCCCAGACCAATATCCTAGAGAGGAGGAGGGGCTTGGGAAGAGAGGCACAGACAGAACCCTCCAGGAGGGTTCTCTGGAAGGCAGACAGACAGACATGGTTCTCCAGTGCTACCGGCTCTCCCTTTCCACATGGAAATGGTGCAGCTTGGGAAGACAGCCCACCATCACCCACTAATACAGAGTGAGAGGAGGGGTACAGTCCTTCTCCCACCCTCCCCAGAGTCCTTCCTGCCCCTCCACGGTGTGCGTCCTAGCAGTGTAAGGGGATGGCAGACAGGACACTCAAAGTGCCCAGGACCATGGCCGTCAATGGGGACTGTCAGCCCAAAGGGGGGCTGACATAAAATCACTCAGGCCCTGGCCACCCCTGGAATAGGCCCCTCCCCTGCCTGCCGCAGATGGCAGGGACGGACCCTCCACACAGGTGCACCTGCTTCCCTCAGGAAGTGGGTCCAGCACGTGACTAACAGGCTGAGGATGGAGCAGAGGCCTGGGCAGGGGGGCTCAGGGAATGAGCCTGGGAAAAGGCCCCAGTCCAATTGGCTGAAAAGTGGGTCATTTTCCTTTTGAAAAATAGTGAGAAAATGGAGAAGTAGGTCGTGCTCTCATCCCCTCAACCCCAGGCACCATCCCGGACTTGTGGGGTGGGGCGAGAAGGAGAGGTCTGCACATGCCAAAGCCCCATCTCCCCCAGGACTCCACTGGGGGGGGCGCCCAGCCCAGGAGGCCAAGGTTGTCATCACTCAGGACGCCCAAGGACACGCACTCTCTGAGGCCAGGCCGGGAGCACAAGCCCCACCCTGCCCCGGGGGCCCTGGGCCAAGCTGGAGGGATGGGCGCTCCCGCGTGCAAGACCCTGAGGAGCCCCCTCCCATTCTCCTGTCTGTTGTGGTGCCTCCTCTCCTCTCTTCTCCTCCCTTTCCTCGTCGTCCACGTGGGCAGAGTCGTTGCCATGACACCGCGGGCAGGTGGGCGGCTCTGGCGGCTCTTTCGGCCCAACCCCCACGCTCAGAGCCCAGGTGGGAGGGGAGCGGCGGCAGCGCCCCCGCCCCTGGTCCAGATGAGAGGAGAGATTGGCAGAAGGTCCCCATCATACACCCCGGAACCTGGAAGGGGCTCTAGCTCTTGGAAATGAGGCAACCCAGCTCTTGGAGGGGTTGCGGAGGATCTCTCAACGCGGATTTTAGGCCTCAGGGCCCGCCCCCTACGCAGGTCAGGCAGCGGCACGAGCGGGGCTGACCCACAGGTCCCACCTCTTCCTCCTTTTCTTACCAGCCCGCCTCCAAGCGTTCCCCAGGTACTAAGTTTCAGTCACTTCACCCTAGAAGCTGAATGGTCGTGCCTGAGGTCTAACCTCAGTTCCTCATTCTGCAACACAAGCTCAAGTCTCTATGCTCTTTCCTTAGAGAGGAAATCAGACACAGCAGAGCCTCTCAGAGAGATTCCTTCCCTACCGCCAAAGCCCCAGCCTGTCCGCTAGAAATCGGGTCCCAGTTCCCTGGGTGTCCCCACATCCCGGAACTCCCACACCCTAGTGGGGAACCACTCACTCCTAAGCCCATACTTGGTCAAGGCACCCACCCGGCTAGGAAACGGGACCAGAGTGGAACAGGGAGAGGAGTGGGGCCAGGGAAAGGTGAGGGCTAGAAAGTGGACGCTGCCTGAGGATGCTGTCCTGCCTCCCACCACATCTGGCCTCAGGAAGTCTCGGCCAGGCCTGAGCTCCTCACGGGCTCTGAGCACTCTTCTCAGGGTCCACGTGTTTCTCCCCGTGTGTCTCTCAGGCTCTGTGACTCTGCCTTCCAAAGACCCTTTCTACCGCTCAGCACCCTGTGCCCTATCCCTATTCCCTCAGGCAGCGGCCCTGCATCACTGATCAAATGGAACCTGCCTGGCAGCCCTTCGCAGCCTGGCTGACAGGGGTAGACATATGTGGGGGGGGGGGGGGGGTTGGTGAGAAGATCCCATCATCCAGGGTTAGCTGGAGGCTGTCCCGCTTGTCACTGGGTGTTCATGACATACGTACCAATTTACATATAGACACTTTTACTTTCTTCCTTAGCCTTCCGCGACTAAGATAGGAGATGTCACTGGCTAAAATATGACATGTGCACACGTGTGCCTGTGTGTGCATACATGCGCGTGTTTGGACACTGTATCTCCCTTTCTCCACCTCCACTCCCAATGTTCTCCATCAGGCTGCCCTCATCCTAACTTCTCACTAAAGCTCTTACAATGGGTTCCTAACTGATCTCCCTGCCTGTATCCTGGCCCAGCCCGATCCACTCTCCTCACTGGCTGCCAGTGCGATCTTCCTAAAATCTGTTTCTTCAACAGATACGTATTGAGTGCCTCCGAGCCAGGCACTCTTCTGGACACAGTAGGTACAGTAGTGAACAAAACATTCTCTTGCTCCATTCTCATGAAGTTTCTCTCCTAATGGACAAAGAGATGATGAACAAATATATGAAATAATGGAAGTGGTAAGTGCTGAATTATTTTTTAAAAAGGGGAGGTGAGAGGACAGCATGACAAGGGGCTATTTAAGATAGACTGTGGGGCTTCCCTGGTGGCGCAGTGGTTGAGAGTCCGCCTGCGGATGCAGGGGACACGGGTTCGTGCCCCGGTCCGGGAAGATCCCACATGCCGCGGAGCGGCTGGGCCTGTGAGCCATGGCCGCTGGGGCTGCACGTCCGGAGCCTGTGCTCCGCAACGGGAGAGGCCACAACAGTGAGAGGCCCGCGTACCGCAAAAACAAAAACAAACAAACAAAAAAAAGACTGTGGGGGAGGCCTCTCCAAAAAAGTGACTTCTGAGCAAAGACTTGAATCAAGCGAGGGAGCAAGTCATGTGGGTATCTGGAGGGGAGAGCGTTTCGGGCTGAGGGAAAAGCAGAGGCCCCCAACGTGAGGCTGTGCTCAGCATCTTTGTGGAACCGAAGGGAGGCACTTGTAGGGGTGGCATCTGAGATCAGGGAGGTCCCTGGAGGCTATTTTACACACAGCACTTATGTCACTCCGACCCCACTAAGCACTTAGGATTTCACTCTGAGTGAGATGGAAAGCCACTGGAAAGGCATGATCTCATCTTAAGCTGGCTGCTTTTGTGGGGAGACTCTCCGGAGGAGGGGCTGGCAAGGGTGGAGGTAGGGAGACCAGTTGGGACATTTCCTGTCACTAAACCACCTTTTCCTACCTCTGCCCACCTGGTGAACACCTGTTCAAGCCTTGGCTCAAAGGCCTCCTCTTCTATGGCTCCTTTACCAAACCCCTCCCTTCCCCGCTCCAGAACTGACCAAGCCCTCCATAGGCCTCCACTTGCCCCCGTGAACACTTACGTCCTCCTACTTTCCTGAACACTCTCCTTACTTGGGTCCAGGTCTTTTACCTTCTCTAGACTGTAAGTTACCTGAGGTCAAGGACCATCACCAGTGTCCAGCACGGTCTGTGGCGCATCACCGACATAAGAAAAACGCTGGCTGAATGAATGGATGAATTGGGGGAGGCACATGTGATGGAACAGGGACTATTTGTAGGCTGTTGTTAACCTGGGTGAGTGAGGTGCACGTGTATGTCATCGTGGGTGGCAATCAGGCCAGTATTAACACATGCCCACATATTTCTTCTACTCTGTCTATATGCATATGTGTGTTAGCGTGTATGTACATGTCGACAAATCCTTCTGTTGGTATGCACATTCCTGTCGATTTTTCACGTGTATGTATACATTTTAGAAAGTGCATTTATGTTCAGACATGCATATTAAGGCATAGACAAGTAATGCACACATATACATGTACACACGCCCATGTGTGAAGCTGATGCACACACTTGGGCCTCCCTAAAAATCCCTACCCCTTTCATCCACTAAGCCCAGCTTGTTCTGCTTCATTCTTGAAACTTCAGCAGTAACGTTCAAGCTCCCAAACTCTTTCCCCTACATACACCCCTGAGCACCATAGCATCTGATGCGCCTTGAGCTCAGCTCCCTTTCTCAGCTGTCCCCAAGGCCTGTACAGTTTTCTCCTCTGCAAGATCCTTTCATACGGATGGTGGCAGGGAAGAGTTGGGTCCCCATGAGAAGATAACTTGAGACACCTCGAGGAGCCTGGTTTTTGGAAAAGAGCCACAGGCATGAGAGTGGATCAAGTTCAAGCTTGTGTGAAAACGACTTTTGGACAGTCCCAATGTTTAGTCAGAATCTCTCCGTCTCATTCTTTCTGTCACATTTATTCACACGAATGACTCAACTTATGTACACATATTCACATGCTGTTAATTCATGTGCCCCCACATACGTGCTCACATGCATACTTACACTCACATATATGTATGGTTGGGTGAGCACCCTCCCACACACGGGTTTAAGTAATTGCTTTTATGGTCACATATATACATAGACGCATACACAGAGTCATACATACATATACACGTAATACACAAACTCATAAATGTGTTTGTACCCATTCATACAGCATACTCACACATACGTATGGACATATACACAGTCACACACACATGCACATGCACTGGAATAGCAGAGATGTGCACAAAGCCAGGAGTCCACATTCTCTCCAAGTGACATCACAAGTTTGCGTTTGCTCTCTCCTCTTGCCAGTCTCCCACTTCATTTTGGAAAGTTATTCCTATTATCAATAGGATATGCCCCACTCCTGGATATACTCCATTCCTACCCACTCAAAGAAAACAAAAGTCATTCCAAAAAAGGGCTCTGTCATCCCCTTGTCTCATGCCTGGAATAACCAATATTTCCACAGACAACCTGGGAGGCAGGGAACAATGGAGTAGGTACACCTCAGAATAGGTGCACCTTTTTCCACCCAACAGGCAGCCCCCACCTCCCATATATATACAACTTTTTAATTCTGAAAGGGGAAATGAAGAGAAAATATCAAGGCCAGAGTTCTTCCTCCCAGTATCTCTGGGTATGGTCCACGGCTCCCAGACTCCAAAACAGCTATTGGGGCAGAGGGAGGAACAGGAAGAAAATTATCTCTGGGCCTTAAAACTTCTTGGGGATGCTTCTCTTCTTCCCTAGAGGGCAGCTTCATCATGTTCAGTGAACCCCTCCCACTCCAGCCAAGGGCCCCAGCAAAGACAGGGTAGACCTGGAGGCTTAAAAACGTAAAGGGGCAGGGGGTGATCTCGGCTCACAATAATAAAAGAAGCAAGTATTTAGAAAAGAGTAGCTGGGTAGGGAGCAGGGGAGCAAGCTGAAGACACCTCCCAACAGGAAGGCAGCTGCTGGAACACTGGGTCGTGAATAGCAGGACCCTCCAATGGGCCAGGGAGAAGGGGGTGGACATCCAACGTTCCATGTGGGGGTGGAGGGGTGACTGCTTCAGGCAGTAGCAGCAGCTCCAAAGTAAAGTCTTATCAAAGCTGTTATGTAACCAAGGGAGCTGAGTGGAGCACAAACACCTCCCCTCCCCAAACAGGCACCCACACCCACACCCACCACCTCCCAGCATCCACAGCATTGGAGAACTCAGCTCCTCCCAAGCAGCTAGAGAAGGGAGGAATCATCTTGATGAGTTACATCAAAAACATGATGGGTGAGGGGCTCCTTAGTAAGTAGAAGTCACATCTGGAAAGGGATGAACGGGTTCAGTTTGGGGTCCCTAAATACCTCCCCTTTTTTTTGAACTCCCTGCCACACCCAGTTTTTGCCCAGCATCCAGAAACTTTCTCCTTCCTCTCCCCTCAAGAAGGATCCCATTTGAATATTTGATTGTTCCTTGGGGATGGGAGGTGAAGCTGCTATCATCCACTCCTGCCTGTTGTTCCCCCACAGCCTCATCTGCATGTCCTGACATTTGGCTCTCATCCCCCTGGGATGACAAGGGAAGGGACCTGGAAAAATAAGTCCTTGCTCTATTCCCTTCAGATTTACAAAGATGGAGCATAAGAACCCAGAAAATTAAGATGATCCTGACCCTAGATTAGTGCGGGAAAGATTTACAAGGGAGCTAAGAACTGAAATCCAGACCCCCATCCCCCGATTTGAATCATTTTTCTCCCCCCAGATTTTTCTCTTTTCCCACTGCCCCATCTCTAGTAGCCTCCTCCTTCTCTGCTGCATGGCACTGAACAATCCCACCCACTCCTTAAGTCCTTTGCTTGGAAATCTTTCTCCCCAACAAAGTCTCTCCCAAATGCTGCTCTGAGCTCTGGTTGGGGTGGGCAAAGCATGAGACAGGCTTGCAGAAAATGTCACTGTCTCCTGTCCTGAGTTTGAAAGTATGGTGGGCAGGGGGATGCTACATGGTCAATCAAATTATCCTAAACTCCTGAGCTCTACGCACCCCAGGCCTAACCAGCAAAACCTGAAGTCTCTTAATCCAGATCTGCCTTGAGCCTGAAGTTCTGGGACCCAGTAGGAGAAAGGCTGGTGCCAATACCCCTAAGCTTATTGCACTAAAAACTACCCAAGAGAAGAGAGCTCACAACCGCAACATCACCCTCCATCCCTACCCCCACACCAACAGTCGGGTGGTTTTGGAAAGGGGAGAGGAACTGAAACAGGAAAAGAGGAGTCCCTTTCCCAAATACCGTTAGGAACCGTGAGGCCTAAGGTCAGAGGAAGGACCCCAAAATCTATCTTTCCATCCAGGGATCCTGTCCTTGGAAAGTAGGTCATCAGGGAGAATTTTTCTAGTGAGCCCTCAGCACTGCCCAGCAGCCTTTCCATCATTGGGCCCCCAACACAGCCCCATTCAATACCCGGGACAGTTCCAAAGGAGCAAATCCCACCGAGTCCAATTCAGCACTTGGGACAGCTCCCAGCCACTCTGCGGTCCTGTTGCCAGAAACCCAGGATGCCAGAAACGAAAGGCTTACCCCACTACACCCCCGGTTTAGTACAGAAGCCCCTCTCCCCTGCCCCTCCCACACTCGCTCCCATCCACCGGAGGCACCTGGTACTCCTCTCTTCCCTCTATGTCCAAAGAAAGAAAAGAAACCCAGACTCCAGGCTTCCCTGAGTGAGCCTAGAGAGAGGACCCCACCCACCTCCTTTCAGCCCTGAGCCTCTCAACGCCACTCACAGCTGGTTCTAAAACCACTTTCCTTCTCAACCACCCCCCCAAAAATAAAATAAAATAAATACTCACGTGGGGGCCCCCAGCCCTGTAAGCAGATATGGCGGGGGGAGGCAGAGAGAGGTAGCTCCCCACACCCCGTTCTGAGCCCCCTTTCCGAAGGAGCCAGCTCCCATCTGGACTGGGGGGAGGAGAGACATGTGGAAGCACTGAGTGAGGGGAGGGGAGAAGGGAGAGGGGAGGAGGCAGGAGCGGAGGACTGCGGCGGGGGGGGGGGTCGGGATGGGGGCGAGGGAATCCTTCAATTTCATTCTCTCCCCATGTCTACATCAGCCCTGCAGGCTCAGCTCTTTAATATTTACACACAGGAAGAGGGAAGGATGAGAAAGAACAGAGAGTGAGGGGGGCAGGAGATACCTGAGCTCAAAGGGCATAAACGCAGGGGCCTTGGGGAGCTAGGAGCTCACACCATCCCCAGCCCATTCCCATTCTGAGCTCTTGACTGGAAGGAAAAAGGAACCCTGGGACCATTCTGTCCCTTTGTTAACAAGACACTTTGAAGCAGCATCAGAAAAAGATCAGATCCCCACCCACATACCTGGACACCCCCACAAACCCAGATTTCTCGGGTGCCTTATGTTCAGAGGGCAGAGGCAGTATTCATGCACAAGCACGTTCTCATGCTTGGAGGAGTGTTTGCATGTGGACCGCTGTGTAACAGCACATGAACATGTCAGCTAGCATGTACAGGTTTACACAAGTATGTTCTGAGTGCATCCACATGTAACAGCCCATGCAGTCATACGCAAACTTATATAATCGTATGTGTCAACCAGTCCCCAAGCGACCTCCTCGCAGCTCTCCAGCTAAAACCCCAAGGACAAGGCCACCCACCTCCCCAGATTCCCTTTTCACAGGCCCTTCCCTCACAGCCTCACTTTTTCTTTCTGTAACATGGGGAGAAGAACTGATGGGAAGGCATGCTGCATTTGAGCCCAGGAACTTGACAAGTTATTAGCAACAATGAGCTGGCAGTGCGTTGCCATAACAATGGTGCCACCACCTCACCCCAGCTCAAACCCAGACTCCCCAGACGGCAGGAGGCCCGCTGAGCCAGCAGCCTTCAGACCTGGGGGAGGGGGGGGGTAAAGAGGGAATCAAGACGTACTGCTTGTAGAGTGGAGGGTATGCAGCTGTTCTTCCAACCCCCACTGAGAGACAAAGCTTTGAATCTACCAAGTGGAATGAAATCAGATGCTGGAACGGTTTCCTGACCATGGGGAAGGAAGACACTGGAAGGGGTCTGTAGAAGCCCCTCTAGGCAAAACCTCCTGTTGTCACTTGCTCTTTTGTCCCCTCACTCAAAAGAACCTCTTCTACTGATCTCAGTAGATTATTAGAAAAACCAAACAAATAGGAAGCACTTCTATGAATTCTGATTTTCCCACCTGTAAAATGGGAACACTTATCTTTTTTTTTTTTTTTTTTTTTTTTTTTTGCGGTACGCGGGCCTCTCACTGTTCTGGTCTCTCCCGTTGCGGAGCACAGGCTCCGGATGCGCAGGCTCAGCAGCAATGGCTCATGGGCCCAGCTGCTCCGCGGCATGTGGGATCTTCCTGGACCGGGGCACGAACCCGTGTCCCCTGCATCGGCAGGCGGACTCTCAACCACTGAGCCACCAGGGAAGCCCGGGAACACTTATCTTTATCATTTAGCCCAGGCTCCTGGAAGGCTTAATTAGAAAGAGTTTAAGGGTAACCACAGACCCCTCCAAAATCAGACAAGCCCCAGAAGTTTCTCTACCTAACAGGAACATATGAAGTAAGGAACCATCAGGCCAATAAGGCAAAATGCATCAGAAACTGGATGGGATGAAGGAAAATGGAGCTCAGCCAGCCCAAGTTCCAACATCAACTGGAGAGAGATGAAGGCAGCTGCTGCCACAGAAGAAAGTCTGGGAGTTTGGCCTGCAGCAGCTTCAACCCCTCAGCAGGAATTAAGAGATGCTCAATGGCCTACCTCAGTGGTGGGTATGGCTAGGAATCCCCATTCCCAGGAACATCTGTAACTCCTTCTCTTTGGAAAGGGGTCCCAGGTTGAAGGGTCTACAGCCTTAAGGTTACTGAGTCTTTGTTTCTTCTCCCCAAATCCCCTCTGCTCAGTTTTGATGAGCAGAGTGTGGGGTGAGACTGGGGGTTTCTAGGAATGGAAAGCAACATGGAAGGTTGTAAAGTTCCTAGGCTAAAACTAGCCAGGAACCCACAAGTTTGCTGTGTGACCTTGGGCAAGTCCTCTCCCTTCTCTGCGCTTCAGTCTCCTCACTTTGTAATTAAGAGGTTGGACCAAGTCAATTCTAAGCTTCCTCCCCTGGCCATCACTCTAGAGCTACATACAAGCGCACTCCTTGGATGTGAGCCCCCTGGCATAAAATGCAGTGGGCACTGCCTGCCAGATCAGTGGGGCGGGGGGTGGGGGATGCGGGGGTTGTATCTGAGGCTGTTCATCCTATGTTCATGTTCCTTTTAGAAACACCTGCCACCCTAGCCCTCCCGGCTCCCTTTTTAGACCCTGATTCACTGCCAACTCACGAAGCCTCTCCCTCCCCTCCCTCTTCTCTCCTCCTCTCTCCCTTTTAGGCCTTGGCAGCTGGGTGCAGAAGTAGCCCCAGCACTCAGGGAATGCTGGGTGGAGGTGGAGGGCAGTGCCACCAGGGTCAGAGAGAGCACACCAGGGAGTACCACTCTCTAACCCTGGCCCAGCCCAGCTCTTTGAGTCACCAAAAGACCTGGGTTGGAGTCTTTCCGAACCACTGACTAGCAGTGTGTGATTGTGGGGAATGCAATTCACCTCTCAAGCCTCAACATCCTCATCTGTAAATTGGCTTTATATTAAGTTGAACCACATGAAATTGCTGTTTTGTAGGTAAAAAACAAAAACAGTTGAATATTGACAATTTCATATGGCTTAACCTGCCCTGCCTGTTTCCCGGGATTGTTAGGAAGATGAGAAAAGTGTTGAGAAGGGAGCGTTTTTTAAAAGCCCTGAACTGACATAAGGGCATTTTTTTTTAATTATTATTACTTCAAAGAGCTTTTGCACAGACCCACCAGAGTCAGTGGGCTGAACCAATGACCCAGAACTTGGAAATTTAGGGATTGGAAGTCTGGAAACAGCCACCTGCTCTGATGACTAAGAACAGGACAGAAGCCTCCACCTGGCCTCCTGAGCTCCTGGCTCTAAAGGGCCCTTGGTGAAATAGTACTGGGGTGACACAAGTTCCAGGCCCCAAGAAGGAGAAGCACACACAGACATATACACTCCAGCTCCCCCACCCACAGGCCCAAGGGCCTCAGCATGCAGCTAGGACACAACCAGTAGCATCACAGAGGGTACCCCATGGGGTAGGTGAAGGTGGGAACCAACGTGGAAAGTGCAAAGCAGCTCTTGCCTGAGTCAGGGCTGAGGAGTCCCTGGGGAGGGGGTTTGAGCTGACCTCTGAAAAGTCCCCTCTCCCTGTCCCATCCCCAATACCACCAGAAATCCCCTGGGAGAGGAGGGGACAAAGCCCAGGTGCGAGTGATTCAGAGTGAACCCTGCTCGGATATATTCTCTCTCTCTCTCTCTCTCTCTCTCTCTCTCTCTCTCTCTCACACACACACACACACACACACACACACACACACACACACGCACACATTCACACAGGCCACAGATACCTGGACCCACTCACAGAAACAGTCGCACCGGCACACACACATCCATTCGCATACACACTCAGAGACATCCACAGACACACACACAGCGACAACACACACTCATTCACACACATGTCCACCGACACATACACAGCAACACCCTCCATACTCACACGGCATACACCCACTGACACGCACACACTCACCCACAATGACACACGCACACTCGCTGCATACACTCACTGGCACACACAATCACCCACAGACCCACGGTGACACGCACGCGCACTCACACACCTGCAGAGGAAACTTCTCTCTGGATCTCCCCGACACCGCCACTTGCCCTCCACAACCCAGCTGGCTACTCCCTCCCAGACCCAAGCCTCAGCGGGCCAGGGCTGGGCCGGGGCGGGCGGCCACGCGGCTCTACCCCGAGAGCCGGTCCGCGCTCCGCGTGGTCCGCCACCCGTCCCTCCGGTCAGGCCCGCGGGCAGCCAGGGCGGGGCGGGGGCGGCGGAGGAGGCCCAGTCCTCCCACATCCCGGGGCCGGGAGCCGAGGCCGCCGGAGCCCGGGGCGTGGGCGGCGCCGGGGCCGCAGCCAGGCCGAGGCTGGGGGGCGCTGCAGAGGGCGCGGCGCGCAAGGCCCCGTCCCCACCCCTCTCCGCGCCTTACCTGGCCCGGCTTGGGCTCCGGCCGGGTTACATGGTGCCGGCGGCCCGGGCCGGGGGCGCTGCGGCGGCTGGCTGGCGGGCAAGGACGGGGCCCGGCACTGCGGAGCCCCAGGCTGAGGGGCCACGCTGGCTGCTGAGCCCCGAGCGAGCGCCGAGCGGCTGCGGGCGCGGGAGCGGGAGGCGGCCAAGCCACGGAGGCTGGATTTCCCGGGGACCAGGAAGGGGAGGCGGGGGGGATCCCGCCCGCGCGCTCCGCCTCCGCCCCCGCCTCCGCCCCCGCGCACGGCCGCTTAGCCCGGAGCCGGCGAGAGGGAGGGGACCGAGCTCCCCGCCCCCGCACGGGACCCAGGAGGGCCGAGGTTGCAGCTCGCGAACGGCCGCCGGGGTCTCAGAGGAGACCCCGCTTAGCTGAGCGACAGCGCTGGGGAGACCCAGGTGGGGGGGCGAATAAGCCCCCGCCTCCCCGGGGACCGCCGGGGACCCAGGAACGGGCACACACAGTGTCACAGTCACGCACAGCCGCCTAGGCACAGGGACCCCAGCCCAGAGGCGGGCGATTAGGGAAACAGTCACACAGCCTCCCAGACACGGTCTCGCGCCCCACTGAGGCACAGTCACACCCTGAATGTCACACACAGCCCCCCGGGCACATCCCTCTAGGAGACTCTTCGGGTTTCCCGGGTGAGCTACTCGATTTCAGCTCCTGGCCTCGGGTCTAAGAGCCCCCTTCCTCTGTTTCCCAGGGTGGGGCGCTGTGCCGGGCCTCAGAGCCACAGACAGGCATCCCCCATTCACAGTCCACACAGCCCAGGCATCCCCAGTGTGGAGCGAGAACCCCGCTAGACCTGTCGACTTTGCTGGGGCCCCCACCTGTACCCACTGTGCCCGTCCACCGCTAGGCCCTGAGCCAGGGGTCGTGCCTAGGCGGGGGCGGGGGAGGGAAAGGGGACGGTCCGAAGCACAGCCGGAGGCTGCAGAGCCAGGACACAGGCTGCAGGAGACAGGAGAGGCAGAGGAGAGCTGACTGCAGCAGTCCCTGGCTTGAATCCGTCTTGGCGCCCAGAGCGATGCTGTAATGGGGGGGCGGGCGCGCGCACTGGGGAAGCCGCTTGGGGAGGGGCTCATTCTGGATTCCGATTTCCCTGGGTGAGTGTGAAGAGAGCACTGCCCCAGGCTCCGAAAGTTGGGGTGGAGAGTAGTGGGCAACCTTAAAGCCTTCTTGCCCTCTTCCCTTCTCCACACTTTCTGGTCCTGAAAGCTTTGGGGTGGTGAGGTGTGGGCTTGGGAGGCTAGGGACACTAACCATCCTCCTCTCTAGGAAAAGACCTTGGAGTAGTTCTGATTGAATACCCACCCAACAACCTCCTTCTCCCTGTACCCCTTTGGGGTCACTGGCTCTCCTCCTCATATAAAGGGGGAGACTGAGGCAGAGAAAGTAGAAGTCACAGGCCCAAGTGAATTAAAACTGGGAGTCAAGCCCTTTTTCCATTTCCCAAGAAGATGTTTAAAGATGCCACATGACATAAAGTTCTGATGGGAGATAGGCAGACTGGTCACCTGTCCTGCTGCCCACATGACCTGTTCAGTCAAGACGTTTCAACATGAGCTAAGGTTGCAGATAATTCCCCAGCCTAGGGATCGGCCAAGAGCAGATATCAGGGAAAATAAGATTTAAAGTTGATCCTAGGAACCCCCCTTAGAACTACAAGAAGCATCTCACTTTCCATGAAACATAAGAACAGCCATCATGTAGGATGCTAAAAGGCACCACTATGTTTTCTCAGTTCTAAGATGTATACTTTGTTAACTATTCTGAAATTGGAAGAGCATCTTACAATGGATAGGGACATTTTATGTGGTTTTCTACATTTCTCTTACAGTTGTATAAAAGAGCTGATGTGTTTTAGAATTGAGAAACAGTGTAGTTTTCACTTGTTTATTCCACAAACACTTACTGATTGTACCTGGCACCTTGCTAGCCCATTGAAGCACAAAGATTAGTCAGACAGACTTTAGACAGTGTTCTCCCACATCCATCCAGTGATGTATAAGGGAGATGGAGACGTAAATCAATCATTACTATGAGAGCCAGCTTCATGGGAGTGTGAGCGGTGCAGTCACACAGAGCCCCATGCTTACAAGGTTTTATGCTCTGCTGTCACTGTCTTGAAATTCTTAATAATTTTTTAACAAGGGACCCTGCACTCCACAAATTATGACTGCTGTATTAGGAATGCCAGGCCTTAGTAGAAATGGGCACTAAATACTCTTAGCGTCTAGAGCTCTGTCTGGGTGAAGAAGGGCAGTCAAAGAAGTAAAGAAGCATAACGGAAGCATATGAGTAGAGTTTCAAAGATTGGTAGAGAGAATTAGGGTAGAGAGCCACACATGTACAGAGACAGAAATTCATCAAAATGTCAATCAAGCAGTATGGCAGACCAGGGGCTTGGTTCACCCTCCCACTGAAAGCATGATAAATGATTTTTTTTTAATTTTTAAATCTTCTTAAATTCATCAATGAGCTGGCAAAAAAAAATAAAAATCACTCCAGCCAAAATCTAAGTGAAGGCAGAACCAGAGAAGTGAGCAGAGCACTGAAGCCTGTTAGCCTTGGGAGCTGTAACACATTGGTTGCAAAAGGGGCTCACCTCTTCCTGAATCCTTGTCTTTTGCCATATGACTTTGCAACTTCCTGCATCAAGAGGGCGCTCTATTTTCCCACCCCTTGAATCTGGGTGGACTTGTGACTTGCTTTAACCAATAGAATGTGGAAGAAGTCATGGTGTGCCAGTTCTAAGCCTAAGCTATAAGAGGCTTGCCTACTTCTACTCTTTCTCTTGGTCTCCTGCCTCCTTTCTGAGAACAAGCCTGGTAACCTGCTGTCGGATGAGAGACAAGATACAAGAGAGCTTTGCTATCCAAGACAAGACCATCATAGACTAGCCTATAGCCAGCTGACCCCCAACCATGTGAGAGAGTCCCGCCGAGAGCGACAGAGACATATACCTAACCGTGGCTGACTGCAGATATTTAAGTGAGACCAGCTGAATGAGAAGAACCACCCAGTCAGTTTGATGACTCTTGAGCAATAATAGATGCTTATTAATTTAAGCCACTGATTTTTTTGTTTTTGTTTTTTTTTGCGGTACGCGGGCCTTTCACTGTTGTGGCCTCTCCCGTTGCGGAGCACAGGCTCCAGACGCGCAGGCTCAGCAGCCACGGCTCACGGGCCCAGCCGCTCCGCGGCATGTGGGATCCTCCTGGACCGGGGCACGAACCCGTGTCCCCTGCATCGGCAGGCGGACTCTCAACCACTGCGCCACCAGGGAAGCCCTAAGCCACTGATTTTTTGAATAATGTGTTATATCACAATTTTTTGGCAATAAATAACTGATTCAGGGGTATTTGCTAACATATGAAATTGAACTTCACTTTTTGTGAAAGAAGGACATGAGGGAAAGACAGGACAGGGCATGAGGGAGAGAAGATGAAGCACAGGGTTTAACTTGGGCAAATACTTCCCTGTTTAAACTTAGAACGCTAAAGGGCTCTACTCTAATTTACAGGTGAGCTAGGAAAAAACTCACCCCATCCCCACATGTAGGAAATTGCAAGGAAAATTATCTGTTTTAAACCTTGGCAATAACAATGAGTGCAGGGAGGAAAAGTCACCTCCTGAGATTCCATAACTACAACTTAGACCTCATGTGCAATCAAACTCACTCTACCGAGGTGATCTGAAAAACCTGAAACCAAAAATTTAGTATAAATTGTTCCCAGACAGGTAGTGCCCCAGGTGCCTGGCAGAAGCAAATGTAAATCTTTGTAAGAGGAACTCACTTTCATCTTAGGCCTCAAATAATTTCCACAGATAAAGTTCCAAAGAAAATGAACAACAACAAATGGCAGAAATGCATCTGCAAAGAACCCAGTTATTAGACTAATGAGACACAGAACATAAAATAATTATGTTTAATGTATTTAGAGAAATAAAATAATCCTGTTGCCTTTGGCTTATTTTCCTTGTCTTATTGTGCTGGCCAGAGTACAATAGGGTACAACGTTAGGTAGAAGTGGTGACGGCGGGTATGTTTGTTTCATTCATAACTTTAATGCTCTGACATTTTTTCTTTAGGATGATACTTATTGTAGGATTTTTGAACACCTCTCTTGATCAGGTAAAGGCAGTTCCGCTTTACTTCTAATTCACTAAGAGTTTTAATCAAATATATGTTGAATTTTTCAAGGACTTTTTCTGCATCTTTTGACATGATCATATGGCTTTTCTCCTTTAATCTGTTGTCATCATTCCATTTAGAGATTTTCCTAACATTAAATTTCACTTTCCGGAGATAAACCCAACTTACCTGAAGAGCTTAATGGTTTACTTTACATATACTGTTGGATTTGATCTGCTAAAATTTTGTTTTGGATTTTTGCATCCTATATTGATAAGTAAAATGAGCCTGATATTTTCCTGTTTTTTTTTTTGTCTAGGATTTGGTTTCTAAATTATCCTAGCTGCATAGAGTGAGTTGGGGGAATATTATCCCTCTTCTTTTCTCTGAAGAAGTTTGTATAAGATTGGGATGGTCAGATATTTGTAATTTTGGTGAGACGCATCTGTAAAACCATCTGGAACTGGTGTGTTTTTTTTTTTTAATGGGAAGTTTTCCGTTTTGCTTTGTTTTGTTTTGTTTCACTATTGCTTCTGTTTCTTTAACAGGACTATTCATTTATTTTATTTTTATTTTTATTTTTTTGGCCGTGCTGTGCGGCTTGCGGGATCTTATTTCCCTGACAGTGAAAGTCCTAAGCACTGGAGCACCAGGGAATTCCCTAGTAGGACTATTTCAGGGTTTCTATTTCTTTGAATCAATTCTAATAATTTATATCTTGCTAAGAATGTCTATTTTTTCTAAGTTTTCAAATGTATTGTCATAAAGTTGATGATAAAATTCTATCATCTTTGGAATCTGCTTCCTCTGCAATTGTCCCCCCTTTTATAATATTTATTGGTGCCTTCTCTGTTTTTCTTGATTCTCATTGCCAGAGACTTGTCCATATTTTAATTATTGTAAAGGAGCAATTTTTTTAGTTTTGTTGCTCTTCTCTATTGTATCTTTTCTAATTTCTTCATTTCTGCTCTTATTTTTATTATCTACTTCCCTCTATCTTCTTTAAGTCTACTCCTTCTTTAACTCACTGGTTAAATTGGAAATGTAGTTTTTTTAATTTTGGGCCTTTCCTCTTTTTAAATATAAATATGTAAGGCTATAAATTATCCTTGGGAATTCCCTGGTGGTCCAGTTACTAGGACTTGGTGCTTTCACTGCCAAGTGCCCGGGTTTGATCCCTGGTCAGAGAACTAACAACCTGTAAGCCACAGCGTGGCAAAAAAAAAAAATTATCCTTGAAGAAGTATTTTCACTGCATTTCATATGTTTTCATTATCATTCAATTCTGAGTGTTTTTAAGTTTCCACTGAGATTTCTTCTTTGACCTATGAGTTATTTGGAAGTGTGTTAATCATTTCCAAATAGCAGTATTCAGTGTACATTTTTGTTATTGTCTTCTAACCTAATTGCACTGTGATCAAAGAATCTTGCCTGTATGATAGTTATTGTTTGAAATTTGCTCTGTGACTAGTATATCATCAATGTTTGTAAATGTTACATGTGTGCTTATGGTAGTTAGTCTCCAAGGTGGCCCCCAATTATTCTCATCTCAAGGTGTTTATTCTTTTGGGTAGTCCCCTCCCACATTGAATAATAGGGCTGTTATGTACAACCAATATGACGTTGCAGAAATGACAGTACGGGATTTCTGAGGCTACATCGTGAAACATGTTGCAGTGTCCATCTTTTGGTCTGAGGTTGCTCACACTGAGGGAAGCCAGCTGCAATGTCATGAAGACACTCAAGTAGCCCTGTGAAAAGTCCTACATGGGAAGGAACTGAGGCTTCCTTCCAACCACTAGCACCAGTTTACTTGTTATGTGGGTGAACCTGTTTGAAAGCAGATCCTCCAGCTCCAGTCAAGAAGACTGTAGCCACTGACAACATCTCTCTGAATCTCATGAGACATATTGAACTAAAACCACCCAGCCAAGCTGCTCCTGAATTCCTGACCCACAGACACTTAGAGATTTTAAAAATGCTTATTTTTGTTTTACACTATTGAGTTTGTGCAGCAGTGGATAACTAAGACAGTTTTGAAGAAGATTTTGTACTCTCTATTGTAGAAAGGAGAATTATGTACAGTCATGCTTCTGTTTGTTCAATTTTATTGTTTATATCTTCAATATATTTAGTGAATTTTTATCTGCTTGACTTATCAGCAATTTAAGAAAATGTGTTGAAATCTCCCATCGTAATGTGGATTTGTGGATTTCATATTGTAGCCCTATCAAATTTTCTTTATCTTAAGGTTACTTTCTTAGGTGCCTGCGTGGTACGATTAAAGAGGAAAAATAAAACTATCATTATTTTCAGATGACATAATTTTCTACATAGAAAATAATCTAAAGACAAACTATTAGATGTAATTGTATTTAGCAAGGTATCTGAATAGAAGATCAATATACAAAAGTCACTTGCATGTTTTTACATTAACACAATAATAAAACATGTAATTTGTAAAAGTACATCATTTATAATAGCTACAGAGGTGTTAAATATTTAATAATAAATCTAATAAAAGATACATAAAAGTATAAATATTTACTCAAATTCATTAAAAAAGACCTAATCAATGGAGAGATATTTCACATTCATGGATAAAAAATCATGATTTTGTAATGATGTCAGTTCTTTCCATATTGATCCCTACATTCAATGCTATTTCAATTTTTAAAAGTGTAGGGCTTCCCTGGTGGCGCAGTGGTTGAGAGTCTGCTTGCCGAAGCAGGGGACACGGGTTCGTGCCCCGGTCCGGGAAGATCCCACGTGCCGCGCAGCGGCTGGGCCCGTGAGCCATGGCCACTGAGCCTGTGCGTCCGGAGCCTGTGCTCAGCAACAGGAGAAGCCACAACAGTGAGAGGCCCACGTACCGCAAAAAAAAAAAAAAATGTAATTTGATAAGCTGATTCTAAAATCATTATGGAAAAATAAAGAACCAAGAACAACTAAGGCACATTTTTAAAAACTTTTTATCATGAAAAATTTCAAACACACACACAAATATATAGTAGAAAGACTAGTATAACACCCCCGCCCCCATGTATCTATTACCCAAATTCAATTATTATAAATTCCTGGCCAACTTAGTTTAATCTATATATCTCCCACTCTCCCTCTCTGTATTATTTTAAAGTGAGTCATAAACATAATATTTTGTTAATAAATATTTTAGTATGTATCTCCAAAACCCAAGAATTTTTTGTTAAACCTAATTGCAATATAATGATCACATCTAATAAATTTAACAATAATCCCTTAATATCATCAAACATCTAGGGAAATAGCCAATCAAATATTTCTGATTTCTCATACATTGTACAGTGGACCCTTGAACAACACAGGTTTAACTGTGTGGGTCTACTTATTCACAGATTTATTTTCAGTGAATGTGTACTACAGTACTACATGATCCATGGTTGGTTGAACCCACAGATGTGAAACAGCAAATATGGAGGGCCCACTGTAAAGTTATAAGTGGATTTTTGACTGCTCGGAGGGTCAGCTTCCCTAACCTCCACATTGTTCAATGTTCAAGGGTCAGCTGTAATTGACTGATGTCATTTAAGTCTTTTTAATATCTAGATTCCCTCTCTCCATTTTTCTCAGCAAATTTATTTGTTGCAAAAAACAAGATTGTTAATCTTGAGAACTTCCTACAGTTTGGATCTTTTTACCTGCAGAGTTATTTATCATATTTCTTTATCCCTCATATTTTTTGTACATTGCTAATTAGATCTAGAAGTTTGATCAGATGCAGGTTCAACTTTGGGGCAATAATTCTTCATAAGTAATGTTATATATTTCTATCATAATCTCTCTTTTTATGATGTCTCCTTTTTCTGCATTAGAGGCTGCAAAATGGTGGTATACCAATTTTATAATACCCTCCTCAATTATTAGCTGGAGCACTTTTACAAAGAAATACTTCTATCAAAAGAAACTTCTCTCCTCAATTATTTTACTGCCCTAATGTAAAGTTTGTAGAGGAAAAGAAGAAAAAACACGTGATTTTTTTTTCCCTTCAGTTTTCAGTCTTTTAAACAATGAGTTGGGTAAAAAAATGAATCTTGACCTCAAAAAGTAGAAGAAAAAATCTTTGACTATAAAAAAAGCAATTCAACATGGATTATAGACCTAAATGTGAATGGTAAAATATTAAAGCTTACAGAAGAAAATATAGGAGAATATCTTTATAACCTTGAAATGGGCAAGTATTTCTTAAGCAGGATGCAAAATGTGCTACCAGTATAAGAAAATATTGAAAAGAGGATTATGGGAATATGGTGGAGTAGAAAGCACCAAGAATCTGTCTTCCCACCTATACATCTGCATTGTGAGAATTTGTCTGATATAACTATTTTGGAACTATGGAGGCTATTGAGGGCTTGAAACTTTCAGGGGAAAACTTGGACTGTAAATTGCTATTGATTTTGGTCAATTTCAGCTTTTAGTACGGTAGCAGTGGCCTGTTCCCCATCCTCAGCCATGTAGCAGGTAGCTGTGCATGTATTCCTAGAGCAGTTTGCATAAGCCAGGGTGCAGAAAGGGCCCTGTTCTCCAACTATCAGAGATCTATGCTCTGCTCAATGAAGCCATATCTAATAATAGAGGTATAGACAAAGAGGAAGTGTCCATTGTTGTTGGACTTCCACCTATTATTGCAAGACCCTACCCCTCTGGCTAAAGTGATTTCCAGAGATTTATGGGCCTGGAGATTTTTTTCCCCATTCATTTTCCTCTTTTCCATTTTTGGGACACAGGAATTAAAGACTAAGATATTCAAAAGCAACTACATATTCAAGAGAAATTAGAGTGTCACCATCCATGCCCAGGAAAAGGTACAGGCTCAGAAAACACTTGAGAAGACCTCAACTTTACACCTCATGTTGATCCTTGGTACAGAAACAGCCTACAAGAATTTATTTTAAAAAAACAACAGCAAACCCTCAGGATGAGGGAAAAATCTGATTTCCAGAGTTACCACATTATTAGATTAAAATGTCCAGATTTCAACAAAAACAATAAAATCACAAAGCCACAAAAAAAAACCCACAAATCACAAAGAAACAGAAAAGTATGGCTCATTCAAGGGAAAATAATAAGCCAACTGAAACTGTCCCTGTAAAAGAACTAATGGTGGCTCTACCAGCCAAAGGCTTAGAACAACTGTCTTAATAAAAAGAAACTGAAAAGATATTCTGGAGATGAAAAATATAATAACTGAGGGGAATCCCCTGGTGGTCCAGTGGTTAAGAATCCTCCTTTCAATGCAGGGGACACAAATTCAATCCTGGTTGGGGAACTAAGATCCCACATGCTGCAGGGCAACTAAGCCCATGTGCCACAACTACTGGACTCTGGAGCCCGCAAGCCACAATGAGAGAAGCCCGTGCACTGCAAAGAAGAGCCCGCGCACCTCAACTAAAGATCCTGCATGCCACAGCTAAGAGGTCCACATGCCACAATGAAGATCCTACATCCTGCAATGAAGACCTGACACAGCCTAATTAATTAATTGAAAAAAAATACAATAACTGAAATAAAAATTTACTAGAGTGTCTCAAAGGCAGATGTGAGCAGGCAGAAGAAAATATAAGTGAACTTGAAGATAGGACAATGGAAATTACTGAGGCTGAGGAACAGGAAGAAAAATGAACAGAGCCTAAGGGACCTGTGGGGCACCATAAAGGAGACCAATGTACATATTGCAGGCATCCTAGAAGGAGACAAAAAAGAGAAAGGACAAGAAAGAGAAAGGACTCTTCAAATATTTGGCTAAAAATCTCCCAAATTTGATGAAAGACATGAATATAAACATTCAAGAAGCTCAATGAACTCCAAGTAGGATGAACCTAAAGAGACCCACACTGAGACTAATTATAATCAAACTTCAAAAGACAAAGAGAGAATTTTGAAAGCGCAAAAGAAAAGCAATTTGTCAAAAACAAGGGATCATCAATAAAATAGTAAGCAGATTTCTCATCAGAAACTTTGGAGGCCAGAAGAAAGTGGCCAATATATTCAAAGTGTTAAAAGAAAAAACTATCAACCAAAAATCCTATATTCAGCAGAACTGTTCTTCAAAATGAGGGAGAAATTAAGACATTCACAGATAAACAAGGCTGAGGGAGCTTGTTACCAGTAAACCTGCTCTGCAAGAAATGTTCAAGGGAGTCCTGCAGATTGAAATGAAAGGACACTAGACTCAAAGCTGTATGGAGAAATAAAGATCTCACTACAGGTAAATTCGTGGACAATTATAACAGCTAGTATTATTGTAATGATGATTTGTAACTGTATTTTTTGTTTGTTTCTACATGATTTAAGAGACTAATACATTTAAAGAAAAAATTAGTGTAAAAGTTAGTATTACTATAAATTTGGTTTGTAACTCCAAATTTGTTTTCTACATAATTTAGGAACTAATGCATTTTAAAGAATTATTAATTTATGTTATGGGGCACACTATATGTAAAGACAAAATTTTGTGACATCAACAACCGAAAGGGGTGCAGACAGAGTTTTTTTGTATGTTATTGAAGTTAAGCTGGTATAAATTCAAATTATTGTTATAATTTTAGGATTTTAAATGAAATCCCCATGGTAACTACAATGAAAAATAGCTCTAGAATATACACAAAGGAAATGAGAAAGGAATTTAAATGTTTCATTACAAAAAAAAATACCTAAACACAAAAGAAGACAATAATGCAAGAATAAGAGTGGCTATACTAATGTCAGACAAAATAAAATTTAAATCAAGAAGCATTACAAGAGGGCTTCTCTGGTGGCGCAGTGGTTGAGAGTCCACCTGGCAATGCAGGGGACACAGGTTCGTGCCCCGGTCCAGGAAGATCCCACATGCTGCAGAGCGGCTGGGCCCGTGAGCCATGGCCACTGAGCCTGCACGTCCAGAGCCTGTGCTCCGCAACAGGAGAGGCCACAACAGTGAGAGGCCCGCGTACGGCCAAAAAAAAAAAAAAAAAAGCATTACAAGAGACAAAGAAGGACATATGCTGAATGAAATAAGCCAGTCATAAAAAGATAAATACTACATGAGGTAGTATTTATATGAGGTACTTAGAGTAGTCAAAATCACAGAGACAGAAAACAGAATGGTGATTGCCACTCATCGGAGGGAGAAGGGAATGGACAGTAATTGTTTCAATAGGTATACAGTTTCAGTTTTGCAAGTGGAAAAGTGTTCTGGATATGGATGGTAGCGATGGTTGTACAAGGATATGAATGTACTTAATACCACTAAATTGTACACTTTAAAATGGTTGTGAGGGTAAATTTTATGTTATGTGTATTTTACAACAATTTTTTTAATTGAAGAAAAATATTAACAAATTGGATTTTGTTAAAATTAAGCAGATGTTCACTAAAAGACACCATTAAGAGAATGAAAAGGCAAACGACAGACTGGGAAAAAATATTTGCAATACATGTATCCAATAAAGAACTCATATCCAGAATATAAGAAGAATCCCTCCAAATCAACATGAAACAAAATAACAAACAAAAAAATTTAATGAGAAAAATACTTGAGTAACTACTTCTCAAAAGAAGGTCTCTCACTGGCCAGAAAACCTCAATTGGATACCACCACACACCCAACAGAATGGCTATATTTTTAAAAGAACAATACCAAGTGCTGGTGAAATGTGGAGCAACTAGAACTCTGATATATTACTGGTAAGTGTGTAATGGTACAATCATTTTTGGAAAACTGTTTGACAATATCTCTTAAAGCTAAACATATATCTACACTATGACCCAGCAATTCTACTCCTAGGTATATATCCCCCCAAAGTGAGCGCATATGTCCACCCAAAGACATGTACAAAAATGTTCATGGCAACTTAATTCATAATGGCCCCCAACTGAAAACAACAAAATGTCCATCAATGGTAAAATAAGTAAATAAATGTTAGAATATTAAAACAGTGGAAAATCATGCAGTAATAAAGAGAACAAACTACCGCTACATGTTACAACAGTGAAGATTTATAACCTTGCTTCTTAAAATGTGGTCCACAAACCAGCAGTATCAGCATCACCTGAGAGCTTGTTAAAAATGCAGGATCCACGGTCTTACTGAATCAGAATATACATTTTAACAAATTCACTAGTTGACGCAAATGCACACTGAGATTTGAGAAACACTATTCTATATCTTGTTCTGAGTGATAGTCGCATAGATGTATATAACTGTAAATTTTCATCAATCTTTACATTTAAGATAATACTTTCAATTGTACACATTTAGATCTATAC
The DNA here is from genome assembly GCF_011762595.2 of Tursiops truncatus. NCBI lineage: Eukaryota > Metazoa > Chordata > Mammalia > Artiodactyla > Delphinidae > Tursiops > Tursiops truncatus. Next base: position 156,079,827 of record NC_047034.1, on the reverse strand, counting down.
ATTTAAATGCACTCTATTGTGTCTTTTTAAACTCGATACAAAATTAAGGTAATCAAATAAAAGTAATGATTTGGTTCACTAGCATTCTTAAGGGCACCAATGAGGATTTTAAAAATATCATTACAGGGACTTCCCTAGTAGCCCAGTGGCTAAGACTCTGCGCTCCCAATGCAGGGGGCCCTGGCTCGATCCCTGGTCACGGAACTAGATCCCGCATGCCGCAACTATGGATCCAGCATGCCACAACGAAGATCCCGCATGCCGTGACTAAGACCCGGCACAGCCAAATAAATAAATAAATATTTAAAAAATATCTCATGGGATTCTCTGGTGGCACAGTGGTTAAGAATCCACTTGCCAATGCAGGGGACACAGTTTCAAGCTCTAGTCTGGGAAGATTCCACATGCCATGGAGCAACTAAGCCCATGCACCACAACTACTGAGCCTGTGCTCTAGAGCCCACAAGTCACAACTACTGAAGCCTGCACGCCACAACTACTGAAGCACGGGCGCCTAGAGCCCATGCTCCGCAACAAGAGAAGCCACTGGAATAAGAAGCCCGCATACCACAACAAAGAGTAGCCCCCGCTTGCCGCAACTAGAGAAACCCTGCATGCAGCAATGAAGACCCAACCCAGCCAAAAATAAATTAATTAATTAATTAAAACAAAATTTTTAAAAATCTCATTACAAACTCATGGATTTAAATATATTTAAAGTATTTAAATCCATTGAATCCATGAATTAATTATTCTATTTTGCTCTCTTTTTCCCATCTTTGACCAAAGAGAGCCTCTTTAAGCTGACTGCTGGGCACTTTGCAACTCCAGAAATATTGGTGATTTCCTTGCTTTCTAATATAAGAAAATGTTCCAGAACTTCCCTTGTGGCTCAGTGGTTAAGAACCTGCCTGTCAGTGCAGGGGACACAGGTTCAAGCCCTGGTCTGGGAAGATCCCACATGCCGCGGAGCAACTAAGCCCGTGTGCCACAACTACTGAGCCTGCACCCTAGAGCCCGCGAGCCACAACTCCTGAAGTCCACACGCCTAGAGTCCATGCTCCACAACTAGAGAAAGCCTGCGCACAGCAATGAACACACAACGCAGCCAAAAAAAAGAAAAAGCAAATGTGGTACATATATACATATTATACAATGGAATACTACTCAGCCATAAAAAAGAACAAAATCATGCCATTTGCAGCAACATGGTTGCAACTATAGATTATCATACTAAGTGAAGTAAGTCAGAAAAAGACAAATATCGTATTATATCTCTTATATGTGGAATCTAAAATATGACACAAATGAACCTGCCCATCAAACAGAAACAGACTCACAGACATAGAGAACAGACTTGTGATTGCCAAGAGGTGGGTGGTTGGGGGAGGGATGGACTGGGATTTTGGGTTTAGTAGAAGCAAACTATTACATATAGAATGGATGGACCACAAGGTCCTACTGTGTAGCACAGGGAACTATATTCAGTGTCCTGGGGTAAACCATAATGGAAAAGAATATAAAAAGGAATATATGGGCTTCCCTGGTGGCGCAGTGGTTTAGAGTCCACCTGCCGATGCAAGGGACACGGGTTCGTGCCCCGGTCCAGGAAGGTCCCACATGCCGCGAAGCGGCTGGGCCTGTGAGCCATGGTCGTTGAGCCTGCACGTCCGGAGACTGTGCTCCGCAACAGGAGAGGCCTCAACAGTGAGAGGCCCGCGTACCGCAAAAAAAAAAAAAAAAAAAAAAATAAAGGGGAGTATACATATATATATATATATATATATATATATATATATATATATAACTGACTCACTTTGCTGTACAGCTGAAATTAACACAACATTGTAAATCAACTAAACTTCAATTTAAAAAGAATTGGCATCAAGAATTTTTTAATTTCTTTATATGAGTTCCTTCAAATGAATGAGAAAAAGATAATGAAATAGAAAAATATATGATACAAGAGTAAAATACATGAGCAAGATATATGAGCAGGGAATTCTCAGAGGAAAGGCCTATGGTTAATATACACTCAGAAAGATGCTCAAACTTATTAGTAAACAGGAAATGCAAATCAAGATCACATTGAGATACCAACTTACACCCTTTTTTTTTTTTTTTTTTTTTTTGCAGTACACGGGCCTCTCACTGTTGTGGCCTCTCCCGTTGCGGAGCACAGGCTCTGGATGCGCAGGCCCGGCAGCCATGGCTCACGGGCCCAGCGGCTCCGCGGCATGTGGAATCTTCCCGGACCGGGGCACAAACCTGTGTCCCCTGCATCGACAGGCGGACTCTCAACCACTGCACCACCAGGGAAGCCCAACTTACACCCATCTGATTGGCAAAAATTAAGATATCTGACAATTCCAAATGTTGGAGAGAATGTGGATCAACAGAATCTCCTATATTTCTTGTGGAGGTATAAATCTGAACAACGATTTTTAAATAATTTGGCATTAATTTACAAAGTTTGCCATTACACAGACCCTCAAGGATAATATTCAGAGTATTAACAACCAATACCACATGGATACGGACAAATTAGAACAGATGCCTGGCCAACCAGACTGGATGCTAGCCAATAGTGCTACTGGTGTGCACTGGTTTGTTACTAATGCTACTTCCAGTACAACTCAGCATTCCACCCCTATTTACATACCAATGGAAACTTGTTCATGTTTATCAAGAGATAGGTACAAGAATATTCATAGCAAGACTGTTAGATATTAATGCCCAGTCAAAATGCCTATTACCAGAAGAACAGATAAAACAATCATGGAGTAGTCACACAATGGAATATTATAAAGAGCATGTAGAAATATGGATAAATCTTAGTTAATATAACGTCAAATTTTCTCTAAGTCCCAGAAGATTATATACACGCTAATACGCTTTTCATAAAGTTCAAAAACAACTAAAACTGAACAATATACTTAAGCCACATAGACATGTTATAAAACTATAAAAACAAAAAAGAAAGGGAATGATCATCACAAATTTAGGAAAGGGGAAGCACAGTTATAGGATGAAGAGGAGTAGATAGGTAGCTCTTCCAGCTGTGGGGTTGGATGGTGGGATTATAGGTATTCACTACATTCTTTTATATATACATACAAACATTCATTCATACACAAATAAGAGGTCTATGTCCAATGACGCCAGTGACCATGAACTAAGGGTTATGATTTATCCAATTCTGTGTCTCAGATTCATTAAAAAATTAAAGGCAATTTTGAAACATGAGCAAAGAACAAGGAATTTTAAAGAATGACCAAGCAGATAAGAAAAGGAACTAAATATAACTTCTAGAAATGAAAAATATACTAGTTATAATTAGAAACTCAATAAATGGGTTTAACAGCCAAGTGGAAGCAGGTACTAACAGAACCAGTGAAACAGAAAGATAGGACTGAAAAAATATATGCAGGAAACATCATAGAGAAATAAAGCTCTGAGGGAGAAGGGTTTAGAGACACGAAGGGAACATGAAATGACCTAACATACTTCTAATCAGAAGCCCTACCCCCCAAAAAAGAGGGAGAGAATAGGGCAGAAGCAATATATGGAGAGAGAATGATGATTTTTCAGAACTGATAAATATATCAAACTATAGATTCCCAACAAATTTCAAGTAGAATAAATAGAAAGAAATCCACACCTACAACATTATATTAAAACTGTAAAACCAAAGATAAAAAGAAGAATTTAAAAGCAGCCAAAGACAGGTTGTCTTCAAAGAAGCAATAGATAAGCTAACAATTGACTTCACACAGCAACAACAGACACCCAGGAAACAGTGGATCAGTATGTTCAATACGCTAAGGAGACAAAACAGTCAACTTAGAAATCTGTGCCCAGTTAAAAAAGACTTTTCACATTTTTTTTTTTTTGCTATACACAAAACCATCAATTTTATTCCAGAATACATCATCTTAATGATAATAAAAAGCTTCTGTATGCATATACTGCCAAGACATTTTAAAAGGCCCAAATTTTAACAAATAGAATAGAGAGTGGCATGGACATATATACACTACCAAATGTAAAATACATGGCTAGTGGGAAGCAGCCGCATAGCAGAGGGAGATCAGCTCGGAGCTTTGTGACCACCTAGAGGGGTGGGAGGGAGACACAAGAGGGAGGAGATATGGGGATATATGTATATGTATAGCTGATTCACTTTGTTATAAAGCAGAAACTAACATACCATTGTAAAGCAATTATACTCCAATAAAGATGTTAAAATAAAAAGACTTTTCAAGAGCATGGTGAAATAAAGATATTTCAGAGAAGAAAAAATTGAAAGATTGCCATTAGCAGACCTCAATAAAGAAAATTATAAAGGAAGTTCTTTAGACAAAATATCTTCTCATGTAAAAAGTGATCTCAGATGAAGGTTTAGGATGCAAGAAGTAATGAAGAACAAAGAAAATGGTAAATATGCAGATACATATAAATAGGCCTTGACTGTATAAAACAGTAATAATACAGGATGGTGGCTTTTTCAAAGATAGAATTAAAACATATGACAACAATAGCATATATCTCTGGAAAAGAAAGAAAAAAATGTAATTAAAGTATCTAAGACCACTGTATTTGATGAGAGGAGGATAAAGAGATCGATTAACTTTAGACTTTCATAAGTATAGATGTTAAATTTTCTAGAGTAATCAAAAAAAGAATAGAAATAGAATATATTACTTCCCAAACAGTTGTAGAAAAATTGAAATACAAGTTCGTCAATGAAAGTGGGAATCCAAGTACCATTTCAAGATGATGAGACTGTGGGAATAATGGTAGGAGATGAGATTAGTCATAAAAGCAAGAGTCAGATTATAAAGGGTCTGGTGAGCCCAGCTGAGGAGTTGGATGCCTAAGCAATGTGGAGTCAGCGAAGTTTTAATTTAGGCAAGACTGACATGATCAGATCTGCTTTAAGAAACAGCATTTTTTGTTTTTTGTTTTTTGTTTTTTTTTTTTTGCGGTACGCGGGCCTCTCACCGCTGCGGCCCCTCCCGCTGCGGAGCACAGGCTCCGGGCGCGCAGGCTCAGCGGCCATGGCTCACGGGCCCAGCCGCTCCGTGGCATGTGGGATCTTCCCGGACCGGGGCACGAACCCGCGTCCCCTGCATCGGCAGGCGGACCCTCAAACACTGAGCCACCAGGCAAGCCCAAGAAACAGCATTTTAACAACAGTGTGGATATAGACTAGATTTCATGTACACACACACACATTTATATAAAATCTCACAAAGATAATCAGAAGTGTCAAACTTTGCCAGGAGGTGAATACAAATGTCACACATTAACATTCACAACTAAATCTTGGTAGCTTAAAACCCAGGCCTTTTGAAAGCAAGCAAAAAGTGAGAGCTTTAACCCGTGGCTAGCCAAGCCAGAAACCTGCTCAGTCAGAGCCCAAGCATTTGTGGAAGCTCCCTCCACACTGGCATTGGCACCCCCATCATTGTTATGTGCCATTGTTAATGGAATTAAAATGCTGCTGCTTTGGCTTGAGATTAAAGTTATCTCTTGTGAAATGGAGAGAAAGCTTTTTCTATGTAATGCGCAGTTGGAGAGGTCCTGCAGTGAAATTGCTTGAGCTGTTAGTTATGTCATTCTTTTCCTCATTGTCATGGATATACAGGCGGGGACTCCATACCTCAGGCCCTAACGTTTCCATGAGAGTCATACTCCTGCTGAAGCTCCATGCTTATCGATGTTATCACCACCACCACCACTAGGAACCAATGAAGCAGGAACTCAGCCATGCCACATGCTGGTAGAGTTGGAATTCAGCTGTAGCCTGAAGGTCATGAAACTTAGAGCCTGTACTGTACTCATGGCCAAGAATCCATGGCTTCACTCCTTGGAAGTAAGAAAGAGACTGTCCTGATGAATGTTCAGTGGAAGAGAGGAGGGCAGCCATAGCGAGGTTGACTGAGCCCCACGGTGTTATAGATATCAATGATTTGACACTTCCAATTCAAAAAATAAAAAGTATTTTTATTTCCGTTGTTGTTTATCCACCCTACATATAATACTTTGCATCTGCTAATCCCGAACTCCCAATCCGTCCTTTCCCCACCCACCCTCCTCCTTGGCAACCACAAGTCTGTTCTCTATGTCTGTGAGTCTGTTTCTGTTTCATAGATAAGTTCATTTGTGTCATATTTTAGATTTCACATGTAAGTGATATCATATGTTATTTGTCTTTCTCCTTCTGACTTACTTCACTTAGTATGATAATCTCTAGGTCCATCCATCCAATAATGCAAATGGCATTCTTTCTTTCTTTTTTATGCCTGAGTAGTATTCCATTGTATATATGTACCACATATGCTTTATCCATTCATCTATTGATGGACATTTAGGTTGTCTCCATGTCTTGGCTATATGTTCTAGGGCCCTATGTGGGCTGCATGAGCTCTTCGGCTGTGATGGAGCCAACTACTGTGGACACGATGGTAAGAGGGACTGGCCCCTGGTCCAGTTGCCTCCAAGGCTCATGCAATAGCTGTGGACCCACTGGAGGGTGGGGTAGACTTCCTGTGTAGTAGGCTGTGTAGCCGAGGGCAGGGGGAGAGGTGGTTGAGGTTGGTGCCAGACTACTGGTGGGTGGGACCAGGTCCCCAGCACTAATAGTTTAGATAGAGGATTCCAGAATGATGCTTGCCAGCACTGGTGTTATTGCAGTAGAATGAGCTCCCCAAAATGGCTGCTGCCGGCATCTCCATCCCCAGAAAGAGTCCCAGTTGCCTCATTCCCCTCAAGAAGGCTTTCCAGGATCAGCAAGAGGGTCGGATGCAGGCTCCTTTCAAACTGCTGCTTCTGTACTGGGACTCAGAGCATGTGAGGTTTTGCATGCCCTGTTTAAGAGCAGAGTCTCTGTTTCCTATAGCCCTCCTGAATGTAAGCTCCACTAGATTTCAGAGGCAGATGTTCTGGAGTCTGGTCTTCCTGGCGCAGGATCCCCAGGCTGGGGAACCCAATGTGAGGCTCAGACTCCTCACTCCTGCAGGAAGACCTCTACAATTGTGATTTTCTGCCCTTTTGTGGATTGTCAACCCAGGTGTGCGGGTCCTGACTATCCCACACCCCTCCTACCTGTCTTGTTGTGGTTCCTTCTTTATGTCTTTAGTTGTGGAAAATTTTTAATGCTAATCATCAGGTCATTCTCATAGAGAGTTGCGCTGTAAGTAGTTGTAATTCTGGTGTGTCTGTGGGAGGAGGTGAGTTCAGGGTCTTTCTACTCTGCCATCTTGACCACTTCCCCCTAAGTATTTTCTAATTTTCCTTGTGATTTCTTCTTTGCTCCACTTGTTTAAAAGAGTATTGTTTAATCTCCACAACTTTGTGAATTTTCCAGTTTTATCTTTGTTATTGATTTCTAACCTCATCCATTGTGATCAGAGATTACTTTGTTGATATCTATCTTTTAAAAATCTATTGAAACTTAATTTGTGGCCTAACGTATAGTCTACCCTGAAAAATGAGCCATGTGTCCTTGAGAAGAGTATGCATGCTGTTGTTGTTGATAGAGTGTTCTGTATATGTCTGTTAGAATACTTTGGTTTATTGTTCTGTTTAAGTCTTCTATTTCTTTACTTCTGTCTGGTTGTTCCATCCACTATTTAGAGTGGGGTACCAAAGTCTTCAACTATTATTGTGGAGCTAGTTTCTCCTTTCAATTCTTTCAGCTTTTTCTTCATATATTTTTATTGTAATTAAGTGGTAAAATTTATAATTGTTCTATCTTCTTGCTGTATTAAACCATTTATTAATATATAATGTTCTTTTTTGTCTCTTGTAAACTTTTTTATTTGAAGTCTATTTTGTCTGATATAAGTATCACCATACCAGTGCTCTTTTGGTTACTATCGTATGAAATGTCTTTTCCCATATTTTCACTTTCAACCTGTTTGTGTCTTTGGATATCAGATGAGTCTCCTGTAGACAGCATATAGTTGGGTCATGTGTTTTACAGAGCTACTAAGCTCTGTCTTTTGATTGGAGAGTTTAATATGTTTACATTTAAAGTAATTACTGCTATTCACTTCTGTCATTGTGCTATTTGTTTTCTATATGTCTTCTATCTTTTTTGCCCCTCATTTACTGATTACTGTCTTCTTTTGTGTTTAGTTGAAATTTTTAGTGAAATATTTTGATTTTTCATTTCCTTTTATGTATATTCTAGAGCTATTTTCCTTGTGGTTTCCATGGGGATTACATTTAACATCCTAAGATTATAACACTATAATTTGTATTTATACCAGCTTAACTCCAATAACATACAAAAACTTTGCTCCTTTACAGGGCTGTCCCCACCCTTTTCAATTGTTGATGTCACAAAATTATATCTTTATACATTCTGTGCTCAAAGTCATAAACTAATAGTTCTTTTAAATGCATCAGTATCCAATTATGCAGAAAATAAGATTTGGAGTTACAAACCAAAGTTACAGTCATACCAGATTTTACACTAATAAGTTTTTTTAATGTATTAGTCTCTTAAATCACATAAAAAACAAACAAAATACAGTTACAAGCCACTGTTACGATAATAATTGCTCTTATAATTGACCATGCATTTACCTTTACTGAGATCTTTGTTTATCCATACAGCTTCCAGTTACTGTTTAGTTTCCTCTCATTTCACCTTGCAGGATGCCCTTGAGCAGATACAGTCATGACAAACTCCTTCGGGTCTTGTTTATTTGAATGTCTTACTTTAATTTATCCCTCCCTTTTGAAAGACAGTTTTGTAAGTATAGGATTCTTAGTTGACAGGTTTTTTTTTTCTTTTGGCACTTCAGATATATTGATCACTGTCTTCTGGTGTCCAATGTTTTTTTATGAGAAATTTGCTGATAATCTTATTGATGATCTCTTGTATGTGACAGGTCACTTCTCTCTTGCTGCTTTTAAGATTCTCTCTCTGTCTTTGTCTTTTGAAAGTTTGATTATAATGTGGCTCAGCATGAGTCTTTTTGAGTTCATCTTACATGGAGCTTGTTGAGTTTCCTGGATGTTTATATTCATGTCTTTCATTGCATTTGAGTAGTTTTCATCCAGTATTTTTTTCAAATATTCTCTCTGCCCCTTTGTCTCTCTCCACTCCTTGTGGGACTCCCATTATGCATATGTTGGTCCACATGATGGTGTCCCACATGTTCCTTAGACTCTGTTCACTTTTCTACAATCTTTTCTCTTTCTGTTCCACAGCATCAACAATTTTCATTGTCTTATCTTCAAGTTCACTGATATTTTCTTCTGCCTGCTCAAATCTGTCTTTGAATTCCTCTAGTGAATTTTTCATTTTAGTTATTGTACTTTGCATCTCCAGAATTTCCTTTTTGGTTTCTTTTAGATTTTCTATCTCTTTCTTGATATTTCCATTTTGTCCATACATTGTTTTCTTGACTTTCTCCACATCTTCCTATAGTTCTTTGAGCATCTTTAAGGCAGTTGTTTTAAAGTCTTTGTCTAGTATATCTTCCATTAGATCTTCTTTAGGGATGGTTTCTATTGGTTTATTTTTCTTCCTTTGAATGGGCCACACTTTCCTGTTTCTCTGTGTGCCTTGTGATTTTTTGTTGAGCACTGTACATTTTACTCTAATAATGTGGTAACTCTGGAAATCAGAACCTCTCCCTCCCTCAGGGTTTTCTGGGTTTTTGCTTCTTTTTTCTTTTTTTTTTTTTGCAGTACGCAGGCCTCTAACTGTTGTGGCCTCTCCCGTTGCAGAGCACAGGCTCCGGATGCGCAGGCTCAGCGGCCATGGTTCACAGGCCCAGCCACTCAGCATGTGGGATCTTCCCGGAACGGGGCATGAACCTGTGTCCCCTGCATCGGCAGGTGGACTCTCAACCACTGCGCCACCAGGGAAGCCCTATTTTTTCTTTTTTGTTTTTGTTTTTTATTGTTGTAGGTTGTCTCTATGCTGATGATCGGCCTGAGTTGTAAACTTAATGTCTTCTTAGATCTTTTCTATGCCTTTTTGTGGGACTGTGTGGTCATTATTTAATTCTCCATGTAAATGCAGTTTCTTTTGAATGTGCTTGTCTTTAATGTCTGGTTCCCAAAAGGGAAAAAGTGAAAAATGAAGGAGGGGGAAAAGGGCACTGGTTCTTTAAATCCCCTGAAAGTCACTTCAGCCAAGGGGGAGGGTCTTGCAACAAGGGGGGAAGGTGCAACAACAATGAATGCCCACCTCTTATCACCACTGTGATAAGAAGCAGCAATTAGCAATCAGAGCAGAGACCAACTATATTTGGCAGACAAGATCATTTTTGCTACCACATGCTATGTGCAAACTGCTCTAGGAATACCTGCACAACTGCCTGCCACCTGGCTGAGGGGTGGGTATGGGTCACCTGTTATTGTGCTAAGAGCTGAAATTAACCAAAATTAACTATAATTTACTGCCCAAGTTTCCACAAGAAATTGTAAGGCCTCAACAGACTCTAGATTTCCAAAGTAGTTACAGCAGACATATTCTGCCAAAGCAATTGCTGTCTAGGTAAGAGACAAATTCCTGGTGCTTCCTCCTCTACCATCTTCCCAGAATCCTCCTGAACAGCAAACTAATATTACATATATTGTGAACTACTAAAAGAAAATATGGAAGTCAAAAATAATTACTGCATAATTAGTTTTATACCATTGCTAGAAAACCAAGATTTTTTCCTTTTTATTGGCATATACTTCATATGCAGGAAAGGGCACAGATCCTTAATGTACAGATCAATGAATTATTACATATGTAATCACTATCCCGGTGAAGAGGTAAACATTTCCAATATGGCAGAAAGATTTCCTTATGTACCATGCCACTTAATATCTCCCATGAGATTACCCACTATTCTAAATTATATCACCATACAGTAGTTTTGTCTGTATTTTACATTAAAACAGATTCCTACATACTATATATAGAAAATCCTAAAGATGTCACCAAAAAAAACTAATAAATAAATTCAGTAAAGTTGCAGAATACAAAATTAATATACAGAAGTCTGTTGTGTTTCTATACACTAACAACAAACTATTAGCGAAATTAAGAAAATAATCCCATTTACAATTCCATCAAGAAGAATAAAATATCTAGGAATAAATCTAACCAAGAAGGTAAAAGACTTGTATTCAGAAAACTCTAAGACATTGATGAAAGAATTGAAGATGACACAAACAAATGGAAAGATACACCAGGCCCATAGGCTGGAAGAATTAATATTGTTAAAATGACCATACCACCCAAGGTATTCTACAGATTCAATGCAATCCTTGTCAAATACCAAAATACAAAAATACCAAAGACATTTTTCACAGAACAAGAACAAATAATTCTAAAATTTGTAGAGAAACACAAAAGACCTTGAATAGCCAAAATGACCTTGAGAAAAAAGAACAAAGCTGAAGGTATCACAGTCCCTAATTTTCAAACTATACTACAAAGCTACAGTAATCAAAATGGTCTGGTAGGCACAAAAACAGACACATAGACCAATGGAACAGAATAAAGAGCCCAGAAATGAACCCACGTTTATATGTTCAATTAATCTACAACAAAGGAGACAAGAATATACAGTGGGGAAAAGACAGCCTCTTCAATAAATGGTGTCGGGAATACTGGACAACTACATGCATAAGAATCAAACTGAACTAATCTCTCACACCATATAAAAAAAAACAAACTCAAAATGGATTAAGGCTTAAATGTAAGACCTGAAAGCATAAATCTCCCAGCAGAAAACATAGGCAGTATGTTTGTTAATCTTTAGTATATGCTTCCAAATAGTTTTACAAATGTTTGTACAAGTTTATACTCCCATAAGCAATGTACGAAACTTCTAGTTTCTCTACATCTTCATCAACTCTTGGAGTTTTCAGTTCTTTTAATTTTAGCCATTTAAAATCGGATGAGTATGAGGTGGTATCTCATTGTAGTCTTCTTTTTTTTCTCATTGCAGTCTTAATTTGCCTTTATCTGAAAGATAATAATGCTGAACAGTTTTTACAAATGTTTACTAACCATTTGGATATCCTCTTTTGTAAGCAACCTATTCAAGACTTTTTAAGTTTTTAGTTGTAGTTTTTTTACATTGCTCATGAAAGAGTTCTTGATGTATTCCTGTTATGAGTTCTTTTTCCAAATATGTGTTTCAAACATTCTCTACAAGTCTATGCTTTGCTTCTACAGTCCCTTAATTTTGTCATTTGTTGAAGAGAAATTTGTAATTTGAATGAAGTCAAAATTACCAATCTTCCTTTTTACAATTATTTCTTAACTATAGTCCTTAAACTAAGTGCTGTTTAAGAAATCTTTGCCTACTTGAAGTTTATGAAGATATCTCCTCTGGTTTCTTTTAGAAGCTTTATCATTTTACCTTTCACATGTAGGTCTATGCTTCATCTCCAATTAGTTTTTAAGTAGAGTGTGAGGTAGGGATCAAGGTTAATTTTCTCCTATATCACTTATTTAAAAGACCCACTTTTGCCCCCACTGAATCACAGCAGCATTTTACTTGTAAATCAGAGGACTATATGGGTGTGGACCTATTTCTTCTCCTCTACTCTGCCCCATTGAGCTAACTGTCAATTTTTGCACCAATTACAAAGTATCTTAAAGCAATGTCTGCCTTGACCTCAGCCTCTGGCAATGATGGACTTATGGGACCTATGCTTAGCCTTCCACCAAAAGAAGTAGGAAGGCTTCCTTGGTGACACAGTGGTTGAGAGTCCGCCTGCCGATGCAGGGGACACGGGTTCGTGCCCCGGTCCGGGAAAATCCCACATGCCATGGAGCAGCTGGGCCCGTGAGCTATGGCCACTGAGCCTGTGTGTCCATAGCCTGTGCTCCACAACGGGAGAGGCCACAACAGTGAGAGGCCCGCATACAGCAAAAAGAAGAAAAAAAAGAAAAAAAAAAGAAGTAGGAAACTTGACAAAGTATATGCAACAACTGTTTTCATACATTGGACACATAGAGCAGAACTGTAAACCTGAGAGAAGGAAAACAAGCATAGTGAGCCCTATGAATTCCCCAGCAATCTGCCTGGAGATGCATTCTGGACCATGGTGCAGAGTAGATGATCTTATCCCAAGCAGAGTATGGAAGTCTTGTTTAATTGAGGAAAATAGAAATTGGGATTTGTGGAGCCTGACCTAGCTGCAACTCACAGGGCAAAGTTACAAATAAAAGGAACCCTGAAAAAAAGAGCTCTAGAAATCTGGTTAAAGGTTCCCTTGGGTTTATTCTAACCCCCAAGTCATGCACAAAAAGGGGAACACCACAGGGCAAAGAACATGTAAGGAATTGTAAGGTTAAAAGTTATCAGAGCTTGGGCTTCCCTGGTGGTGCAGTGGATAAGAATTCACCTGCCAAGGCAGGGGACATGGTTTCGAGCCCTGGCCCAGGATGATCCCACATGCTGCAGAGCAACTAAGCCCACGTGCCACAACTACTGAAGCCCATGCACCTAGAGCCCGCACTCCACAACAAGAGAAGCCACTGCAGTGAGAAGCCCGCACACCACAATGAAGAGTAGCTCCTGCTCACCACAACTAAAGAAAGCCCGTGTGCTGCAGCAAAGACCCAATGCAGCCAAAAATAAAATTAATTAATTTTTTAAAAAAGTTATCAAACTCACACAAGTTTGCGAGACATTCAAACTCTGACCAGTTAGAGTGGAGAGCCCTCACTGAACACCCGTGGCATTCACTAAAGCTCTCAGGAGGATCATGCATTAGTAGTAGGGCTAAATTATCCCTATAGTAAAGATTACTCCCAACTAGTCCTGATAAAACTTTAAAACAATGCTGAAGAAATCAATATGATTTGAAATAACTTAGTTGCCTCATAGTACAAAGTACAAAGCTCTTTAAAAAGACACTGAAACTCAATAACATAACTTCCAAAATGCCTGACATCCAATCCAAAAATGATAGATATGCCAGGAGAATGTGATCCATAATCAAAAGAAAAAAATTAGTAAATAGATACAAAGATCAGAAATGAGAACGCTAATGGAATTAGCAAACAATGACTTTAAATAACTCTCATATATATGTTTAATATAGTCAAGAATGTGAAGGAAAACATGAACATAATAAGGAGGTAAATAGAAGACTTAAAGATAACTAAGTGGAAATTCTAAACATAAAAAATACAACATGAAAAAGTCACTGGATGGGATTAATAACAAATTAGACGCTCGTGAAAAAAAGATCAATGAAGTTGAAGACAAAATAAAACTTCAAAATAAGGAATAGAGAGAGGGGGGGAAAAGAAAGACTAGGAAAAATGAACAGACTCAATGGAGCAATTTCAAGTGGGTAGAACCCTGCCAAGCTGTGGAGGCAATGTTGCCACCCCAGTGGGTGTGAATGGCAGAACATCTAACCAAAGAGGATTTTTCTCCAACCTTAAAATCTTGTGGAGCTTGCCTTGCTAGATTTCGGGCTTTCTTGGGACCCATCGCCCCTTCCTTCTTTCCTATTTCCCCCTTCTGGAACGGGAGTGTCTCTCCTATGCCTGACCCACCATTGTATTTTGGAAACACATACAGTGGTTTGTTTGGTTTCACAGGTTGAAAGCTGGAGCATAATTTTTTCTTGGGTTGGATTATACCTTGAGGATCATCCATATCTGATTTAGATGAGACTTTGGACTTTAGATTTTAGAATTGATGCTAAAACAAGTTAAGACTTTTGCAGATGTTGGGCTGGATTGAACATACTTGGTTATCAGAAAGCCATGAATTCGGCAGGAGGTTGGGGACAGGAATGAAATACAGTGGACTTGAATGTTTGTGTCCCCCAAAATTCATCTGTCAAAATCCTGCCCCCTCCTCAATGTGATGGTTATTACAAAGTGGAGCCTTTTGAGGTAATTAGGTCATGGGAGTGGAGCCCTCACGAATGAGATTAGACAACCATCATACACAAAACTCTTTCAGAAAATAGATGAGAAAACATCCCATCTTGTTTATAAGATCAGCATTATTGTGGTATCAAGTCCAGACAAAGATATTTCAAAAAAATAAAACTGCTGATCAATATCTCTCATGAACATAGGCACAAAAAACCCTAGATAAAATATTAGCAAACTGAATCAAGCATTATATTAAAAAAATGTCTTGATATCTGGAAGTGTAAGTCCTCAAAATTAAGTTCTGTCAAGACTGCCTTGGCTAGTCTAAGTCATTTATATTTCTATATAAATTTCAGAATCAGCTGTCAACTTCCATAAGGATAACCCTGCTTAGATTATAACTGAGATTGCATTGAATCTATAGATCCGTTTAAGGAGCACTGACATCTTAATAACATTGAGACTTCCAAACCGTGAATGTGGTATATCCCTTTATTTACTTGGATCTTCCCTAAGAATATCTTAAGATACTTCAGTTTAGAAAGTCTTGCACATCTTTCATTAGATTTATTAATAGAATTTGTGTGTGTGCATACTATGGTAAATGATATTATTTTGTTTTGTTTTCTAACTGCTGCTGTTGTATAGATATACCATTGTTTTCGCATATTGATCCTGTACCCAGTGACCTTGGTAAGTTCACTTTTTAATTCTAATATTTTGTCAATTTGGATTCATACGCAATCATCTACAAATATTGATGTTTTACTTCTTCCTTTCCAATCTTTTTAACACATTTCTTTTTCTTTCTTTATTGCTAAAATTGTTTTCTTTCTTTCTTTACTGGCTAGAACTTCCAGTAAAATGTTGAATGACATGGTGATAGCAGACATCCTTATCTGTTTCTGATCTCAGGGCTAAAGGTTTCAATGTTTCATAATTAAGAATAAGGTTAGCTGTAGAGCTTTTGGCAAGTAACTTTCATCAGAATAAGGAAGTTTTTCATTCCTCATTTTCTGAGACTTCTTATCATAAATGAGTATGATATCTATTAGTTTTTCTTTATTCTACTAATGTGGTGAATTACATGGACTGCTTTTTAATATTAAACCACAACTTGCATTGTTAGAATAAAACCTTCTCACTTGGAATGTATTATCCCTTTTGTATATCATAGAAATAAGTTTGTCAGAATCTTGCTTAGGATTTTTGCATCTATGTTCATGAAAGATATTGGTGTGTAATTTTTCCTCTCTTGTAATGCCCTTATCAAGTATCATTGCTATGGTGTTCTCACAAAATAAATTGAGAAGCCTTTGCTCTTTTTTCTATTCCCTGGAAGAGTTTTTGACTAATGGTATTAGTTCTTCCTTAAATTCTGAAGGTATTCACTAGTCATCTGGACTTGGAACTTTCTTTGTGGGAAGGTTTTAATTATGGGTTCATATTATTTAATATATAGAGAGAGATTCTAATTTTTACTTTTTTCTTGTGTCAGAATTGTTATGTCTTTCAAAGAATTTGCCCATTTCAGGTTTATTATCTTTTAAATATTTCCATAATTACTTCCCCTATTGCTATGTATATTGATAATTTTGTTTTTCAATCTTATTTTTCTTTATCAGTTTTGCTGGTTATTTGCCAATTTTATCAATCTTTTCAAAGAAGCAACTTTTGGCTTTGTTGATTTTATCTTTTGAATGTCTGTTTTATTTTCATTGTTCTCTGCTCTTATTTCTTATTCTTTTCCTCGACTTTCCTTAGGTTTAATTTGTGTTTCTTCTTGTAGCATCTTATTCTACTTTTTTTTTTTTCTTCCTATTTTTTTGGCCATGCCTCCCCAACCAGGGATCAAAATCGTGCCCCCTGCAGTGGAAGCATGGTGTCTTGACCAGTGGACTACCAGGGAAGTCCCTGTAGCTTCTTGAGATGGAGGCTTAGATCATTTGGTTTTAAACATTTCCTCTTTTCTAATATATTTACTTAAAGCTGTAATTTCCTTTCTAAACATTGCTTTAGCTGACTCTCACAAGTATAATAGTATAATAAGGGACTTCCCTGGTGGTCCAGTGGTTGAGACTCTGCGCTTCCAATGCAGGGGGTGAGGGTTCGATCCCTGGTTGGGGAACTAAGATCCCACATACTGCATGGTGCAGCCAAAAAAGAAAAAAAAAAAAAAAACTTAACCAAAAAAACAATATAAATAAATTTTAAGAACAAATATAATAAAATATTTGGAGCTAAATAATAATGAAAATGCAGTATCATTCAGCTTAAATATTTTATAATTTACATTATGGTTTCCTCTATGACTCATGGGTTATTTAAGACTGAATTGTTTAAAATCCAAATATTTGGAGGATTTTCTATTTATCTGTTGTTCCAGTTTCCAGTATAATTTCACTGTGGTCAGAGAATCAGGTTAGGTCAATTTTTGAAAGTTGCTGAGACTTGTTTTCTGCTATATCATATTTTAAATGTTCCATTTCACCTAAAAAGAATGTTGTTGAATATTATGTTTTATTAATGTCAATTAGATGCAGTTGATTAATTGTGCCATTTAAACACTTTATATTCTTACTGAATTTTTGTCTATGTGTTGTATCAGTTTCTGAGAGATATATGCTAAATCTCCAATCTGTAGATTTGTCTATTCTCCCTTTTAGTCCCATCAGCCCTTCCATTACATATTTTTGAGGATGTATTATTATTGGGTGCATATAAATTTAGATTTGCTATATATGTGTTTTGGATGGACTCTTTCATCACTAAGAAATGTCCCTTTTCTTCTCTATTAATACTTCTTGACTCAAAGTACACTTTGTCTGATATTAATATAGCTGCACCAGCATTCTTTTAATTAATATTTATATAGTATATCTTTTCCATGTTTTCACTTTCAACCTGTCTGCATCCTTTTATATAAAGTGTATCTCATAAAATGCAAATTGTTGGGTTTTGCTTCTTATCTGATCAGACAAACATTGTCTCTTAATGTTATTGTTTGGTCATTTACACTTAATGTAATCACTGATATAGTTTGGTTTAAATCTACCATCTTGCTATTTGTTTTCTCTGTCTCATTATTTCTTTGTTCTTTTACATTGCTTACTTGCCTTTTTTAAATTAATCAGATATTTTTTATTTTATTTTTTTCACCTCTATCACCTTTTTATGTTATACATTCTTTTATAATTCTTTCAGTGTTTACCCTAGAGATTGCAGTATGCATCCTGAACTTATGATAGTCTACCCTAAATTAGTTTTTCTTATATTGTAGGCATATTAGTGATGAATGTCCTCAGCTTTTGTCTTTTTTGGGGGGATTTTTTAAAATTTTTATTTTAATTATTTATTTTTTATACAGTAGGTTCTTATTAGTTATCTATTTTATACATATTAGTGTATATATGTCAATCTCAATCTCCCAATTCATCCCACCACCCCCACAACCCCCACTTTCCCCCCTTGGTATCCATATATTTGTTCTTTACACCTGTATCTCTATTTCTGCCTTGCAAATTGGTTCACCTGTACCATTTTTCTAGATCCCACATATATGCATTAATATATGATATTTGTTTTCCTCTTTCTGACTTACTTCACTCTGTATCACAGTCTCTAGGTCCATCCACATCTTTACAAATGACCCAATTTCGTTCCCTTTTATGGCTGAGTAGTATTCCATTGTATATATGCACCACATCTTCATCATCCATTTGTCTGTTGATGGGAATTTAGGTAGCTTCCATGACCTGGCTATTGTAAATAGTG
Source organism: Tursiops truncatus (assembly GCF_011762595.2). Lineage (NCBI taxonomy): Eukaryota > Metazoa > Chordata > Mammalia > Artiodactyla > Delphinidae > Tursiops > Tursiops truncatus. The sequence goes on along the minus strand of NC_047034.1, from coordinate 156,061,175 downwards.
CTGCAATGAACATTGGGGTGCATGTCATGCATAATTCTTTTTGAATTATGGTTTTCTCTGGGTATATGCCCGGTAGTGGGATTGCTGGGTCATATGGTAATTCTATTCTTAGTTTTTTAAGGAACCTCCATACTGTTCTCCATAGTGGCTCTATCAATTTACATTCCCACCAACAATGAAAGAGGATTCTCTTTTCTCCACACCCTCTCCAGCATTTGTTGTTTGTAGATATTCTGATGATGCCCATTCTAACCAGTGTGAGGTGATACCTCATTGTAGATTTGATTTGCATTTCTCTAATAATTAGTGACGTTGAGCAGCTTTTCACGTGCTTCTTGGCCATCTGTATGTCTTCTTTGGAGAGCTGTCCAGTTAGGTCTTCTGCCCATTTTTTGATTGGGTTGTTTGTTTTTTATAATATTGAGCTGCATGAGTTGTTTTTATATTTTGGAGATTAATCCTTCGTCCGTTGATTCATTTACAAATATATTCTCCCATTCTGAGGGCTGCCTTTTCATTTTGTTTATAGTTTCCTTTGCTCGGCAAAAGGTTTTAAGTTTCATTAGGTCCCATTTGTTTATTTTTGCTTTTATTTCCATTACTCTAGGAGATGGGTCAAAAAAAGTTCTTGCTGTGATTTATGTCAAAGAGTGTTCTTCCTGTTTTCCTCTAAGAGTTTTATAGTGTCTGGTCTTACATTTAGGTTATTAATCCATTTTGAGTTTATTTTTGTGTATGGTGTTAGGGAGTGTTCTAATTTCATTCTTTTATATGTAGCTGTCCAGCTTTCCCAGCACCACTTATTGAACAGACTGTCTTTTCTCCATTGTATATCCATGGCTCCTTTGTCATAGATTAGTTGACCATAGATGTGTGAGTTTATCTCTGGACTTTCTAACCTGTTCCATTGATCTATATTTCTGTTTTTTGTGCCAGGACCATATTGTCTTGATTACTGTAGCTTTGTAGTATAGTCTGAAGTCAGGGAGTATGATTCCTCCAGCTCCGTATTTTTCCCTCAAGATTACTTTGGCTATTCGGGATCTTTTGTTTCTCCATACAAATTTTAAGACTTTTTGTTCTAGTTTTGTAAAAAATGCCATTGGTAATTTGATAGGAACTGCATTGAATCTGTAGATTGCTTTGGGTAGTATAGTCATTTTCACAATATTGATTCTTCCAATCCAAGAACATGGTATATCTCTCCGTCTGTTTTTGTCATCTTTGATTTCTTTCATCAGTGTCTTATAGTTTTCTGAGTACAGGTCTTTTACCTCTTTAGGTAGGCTTATTCCTAGGTATTTTATTCTTTTTGTTGCAGTGGTGAATGGGATTGTTTCCTTAATTTCTCTTTCTGATCTTTCATTGTTATTGTATAGGAATGCAAGAGATTTCTGTGCATTAATTTTGTATCCTGCAACTTTACCAAATTCATGGATGAGCTCTAGTAGTTTTCTGGTGGCCTCTTTAGGATTCTCTATGTATAGTATCATGTCATCTCCAAACAGTGACAATTTTACTTCTTCTATCCAATTTGGATTCCTTTTATTTCTTTTTCTTCTCTGATTGCCATGGCTAGGACTTCCAAAACTATGATGAATAATACTGGTGAGAGTGGACATCCTTGTCTTGTTCCTGATCTTAGTGGAAATGTTTTCAGTTTTTCACCATTGAGAATGATGTTTGCTGTGATTTTGTTGTATATGGCCTTTATCGTGTTGAGGTAGGTTCCCTCTATGCCCACTTTCTGGAGCGCTTTTATCATAAATGGGTGTTGAATTTTGTCAAAAGCTTTTTCTGCATCTATTGAGATGATCATATGGTTTTTATTCCTTAATTTGTTAATATGGTGTATCACGTTGATTGATTTGCGTATATTGAAGAATCCTTGCATCCCTGGGATAAATCTCACTTGACCATGGTGTATGATCCTTTTAATGTGTTGCTGGATTGTGTTTGCTAGTATTTTGTTGAGGATTTTTGCATTTATATTCATCAGTGATATTGGTCTGTAATTTTCTTTTTGTGTAATATCTCTGTCTGGTTTTGGTATCAGGGTGATGGTGGCCTCATAGAATGAGTTTGGGAGTGTTTCTTCCTCTGCAATTTTTTGGAAGAGTTTGAGAAGGATGTGTGTTAGCTCTTCTCTAAATGTTTGATAGAATTCACTTGTGAAGCCATCTAGTCCTTGACTTTTGTTTGTTGGAAGATTTTTAATCACAGTTTCAATTTCATTATTTGCGAAAGATCTGTTCATATTTTCTATTTCTTCCTGGTTCAGTCTTGGAAGGTTATACGTTTCTAAGAATTTGTTCATTTCTTCCAGGTTGTCCATTTTATTGGCATAGAGTTGCTTGTAGTACTCTCTTATGATGCTTTGTATTTCTGTGGTGTCCATTGTAACTGTTCCTTTTTCATTTCTAATTTTATTGATTTGAGTCCTCTCCCTCTTTTTCTTGATGAGTCTGGCTAGAAGTTTATCAATTTTGTTTATCTTCTCAAAGAACCAGCTTTTAGTTTTATTGATCTTTGCTATTGTTTTCTTTGTTTCTATTTCATTTACTTCTGCTCTGATCTTTATGATTTCTTTCCTTCTACTAACTTTGGGTTTTGTTTGTTCTTCTTTCTCTAGTTCTTTTAGGTGTAAGGTTAGATTTTTTATTTCAGATTTTTCTTGTTTCTTGAGGTAGGATTGTATTGCTATAAACTTCTCTTAGAACTGCTTTTGCTGCATCCCATAGGATTTGGATTGTCGTATTTTCATTGTCATTTGTCTCTAGGTATTTTATGATTTCCTCTTTGATTTCTTCAGTGATTTCTTGGTTATTTAGTAATGTATTAGTTAGCCTCCATGTGTTCGTGATTTTTACGTTTTTCCCCCTGTAATTGTTTTCTAATCTCATAGCATTGTGGTCAGAAAAGATGCTTGATATGATTTCAATTTTCTTAAATTTACCGAGCTTTGATTTGTGACCCAAGATGTGATCTATCCTGGAGAATGTTCCATGTGCACTTGAGAAGAAAGTGTAATCTGCTGTTTTCGGATGGAATGCCCTATAAATATCAATTAAATCTCTCTGGACTATTGTGTCATTTAAAGCTTGTGTTTCCTTATTAATTTTCTGTCTGGATGATCTGTCCATTGGTGTAAGTGAGGTGTTGATATTCCCCACTATTTACTGTCGATTTCCTCCTTTATAGCTGTTAGCAGTTGCCTTATGTATTGAGGTGCTCCTATGTTGGGTGCATATATATTTATAACTGTTATATCTTATTTTTGGATTGATCGCTTGATCATTATGTAGTGTCCTTTCTTGTCTCTTGTAACATTCTTTATTTTAAAGTCTATTTTATCTGATATGAATATTGCTACTCCAGCTTTCTTTTGATTTTGCTTTGCATGGGATATCTTTTTCCATCCTCTCACTTTCTGTCTGTGTGTGTCCCTAGGTCTGAAGTGGGTCTCTTGTAGACAGCATATGTATGGGTCTTGTTTTTGTATACATTCTGCGAGCCTGTGTCATTTGGTTGGAGAATTTATTCCATTCACATTTAAGGTAATTATTGATATGCATGTTCCTATTACCATTTTCTTAATTGTTTTGGGTTTGTTTTTGTAGGTCCTTTTCTTCTCTTGTATTTCCCACTTAGAGAAGTTCCTTTAGCATTTATTGTAGAGCTGGTTTGGTGGTGTCAAATTCTCCTAGCTTTTGCTTGTCTGTAAAACTTTTAATTTCTCCATCGAATCTGAATGAGATCCTTGCCAGATAGAGTAATCTTGGTTGTAGGTTCTTCCCTTTCATCACTTTAAATATATCGTGCCACTGCATGCTGGCTTGTAGACTTTCTGCTGAGAAATCAGCTGTTAACCTTATGGGAGTTCCCTTGTATGTTACTTGTCGTTTTTCCTGGTTGCTTTCAATAATTTTTCTTGGTCTTTAATTTCTGTCAACTTGATTACCATGTGTCTCAGTATGTTTCTCCTTGGGTTTATCCTGTCTGGGACTCTCTGTGTTTTCTGGACTTGGGTGGCTATTTCCTCTCCTGTGTTCAGGAAGTTTTTGACTATAATCTCTTCAAATATTGTCTCAGGTTCTTTCTCTCTCACTTCCCCTTCTGGGACCCCTATAATGTGAATGTTGGTTTGTTTAATGTTGTCCCAGAGGTCTCCTGGGCTGTCTTCATTTCTTTTCATTCTTTTTTTTTTATTCTGTTCCATGGCAGTGAATTCCACCATTCTGTCTTCCAGGTCACTTATCTGTTCTTCTGCCTCAGTTATTCTGTTGTTGATTCCTTCTAGTGTATTTTTCATTTCAGTTATTGTATTGTTCATCTCTCTTTGTTTGCTCTTTAATTCTTCTAGGTCTTTGTTAAACATTTCTTGCATCTTCTTGACCTTTGCCTCCATTCTTTTTCCGAGGTCCTGGATCATCTTCACTATCATTATTCTGAATTCTTTTTCTGGAAGTTTGCCTATCTCCACTTCATTTAGTTGTTTTTCTGGGGTTTTAACTTGTTCCTTCATCTGGTGCACAGTCCTCTGCCTTTTCATTTTGTCTATCTTTTTGTGAATATGGTTTTCATTCCACAGGCTGAAGAATTGTAGTTCTTCTTGCTTCTGCTGTCTGCCCTCTGGTGGATGAGGCTATCTAAGAGGCTTGTGCAAGCTTCCTGATGGGAGGGACTGGTGGTGGGTAGAGCTGGGTGTTGCTCTGGTGGGCAGAGCTCAGTAAAACTTTAATCTGCTTGTCTGCTGATGGGTGGGACTCGGTTCCCTCCCTGATGGTTGTTTGGCCTGAGGCTACCCAGCACTGGAGACTACCCGGCTCTTTGGTGGGGCTTATGGTGGACTCTGGGAGGGCTCATGCCAAGGAGTACTTCCCAGAACTTCTGCTGCCAGTGACCTTGTCCCCGCAGTGAGCCACAGCCACCCCCCGCCTCTGCAGCAGACCCTCCAACACTAGCAGGTAGGTCTGGTTCAGTCTCCTATGGGGGTCATTGCTCCTTCCCCTGGGTCCTGATGCACACTCTACTTTTTGTGTGCCCTCCAAGAGTGGAGTCTCTGTTTCCCCCCATCCTGTTGAAGTCCTGCAATCAAATCCCACTAGGCTTCAAAGTCTGATTCTCTAGGAATTCCTCTTCCTGTTGCTGGACCCCCAGGTTGGGAAACCTGATGTGGGGCTTAGAACCTTCACTCCAGTGGGTGGACTTTTGTGGTATAAGTGTTCTCTAGTTTGTGAGACACCCACCCAGTGGTTATGGGATTTGATTTTATTGTGATTGCACCCCTCCTACCATCTCATTGTGGCTTCTCCTTTGTCTTTGGATGTGAGGTATCTTTTTTGGGGAGTTCCAGTGTCTTCTTGTCAATGATTGTTCAGCAGTTAGTTGTGATTCTGGTGCTCTCGCAAGAGGGAGTGAGCACACGTCCTTCTACTCCGCCATCTTGAACCAATCTTAGGAAAACTCCAAACTCCAGAACTCCACACTCAAGAAGCCCTCCTTTGGACGTGTTCAGTTTTTGTCTTTATTTCACTTTTATTTTTGAAGGATTGTTTTTTTTAGGTTGTCAGTTTTTTTTCCCCCAGCACTTTGAAGATGTCATTCCATTGTCTTCTACCTTCCATATTTTCTTTGGAAAACTACATATTAATCTTATTATTGCTTCTTTAATTGTAATGTATCTTCTGTATGATTTTAAGATTTTCTACTGTCTTTGGATTCAAGTTCTTTGACTAGAATATGACTATGACATTTTTGCTTGGCTGGTTTGGTTTGTTTGTTCTTATTTATCCTACTTGGGGTTCACTGAAGTTCTCAAATCTGTGCGTCAATGTATTTCATCAATTTTGAAAAATTCTTGGCTCTAATTTCTTCAGATATGCCCTCTACCCCCATCTTCTCTCTTCTCTCTGGCTCTCCATTACAAGCATATTGGAGTTTTGATTGATCTCATCATTTGTGTTCTTTTCTTAAATTTTTTTGTTCTTTATTCTCTTTGTATTTCTATTTAGATATTTTCTATTGACATTTCTTGAATTTTATAATCTATGTCCAATCTGCTGTTAAATCTATCCAATGACTTCTTAATTTCAGGCACTGTAATTTTCAGTCCTAGAATGTTTATTTGATTCCTTTTCTTTCTTTTTTTTCAAGTAAAGAAAGGAAACTCAAGTTTATTTTTCATTTTCTTGGTAAATGGTGATGCATGGGGGTTTTACACAAAAATGAGCTACAGGCTCAACTTGGAAGCCCCAGCTCCAACCAGTCATCTTCCATCAGTCCTCATCAGGAGGTAGTTCCAGAAGGAACTCTCCCTTCAAACAACATTCTCTGTACCATTTGCAATGGAAATCTGTGAGCACTTCTTTTAACAGAGGATATAAGCTATTGTCCCTGTTTGTTTAAGCCTGTCCCATCTCTTAATAACAGCAGCATTTTCAGAATTGTCAATCCACTCGGTTGGCCAGAGGAACCTGTTTTTTCAGCACATCCTCTTGTTTTAGTTAAAATTCATAATGCAGAAGATTAGTTATAACACAAAATCTCAAACATCTCCACTTCTGACATTGTACTACTAGTTTATTTCTGTTGTTACATTCCAGCTTCTCTGTTTTATTTTGAAAAATATATAGATGTAAATTCATTTTTACATGTCTAAATTTCCTATTTAATATTCAGAAGTAGGTGTATAGTTTTGTGTCTGTCCTGAGTGTGTGACCAGTGCTTAGATGCCACATTTTATATTCCATTATATTGCACTTTATTCCTACAGCATTGTAAAAGCAAATCTACTCAAAGAAGTCCAAATTAAGAACAAAGTCTTCAAAATGAGCATTTAATCTTCAAATATTAGTTCCACCACAATAGTAAGAATTAGCAGCACCACCCATTGACACCTTTTTATATCCAAGTATTATATGACACACCTTACGGATACTGTCTCATCCTTTACATCTGGGTAAAACTGAGCATGTGAGGGGGCAGTACTTTGCCAAGGTCCTATATCTGGAACATGGTGGGGCTGGGATTTCATCCTAGGTCTCTCAAACTCCAGATCCCATGCTTTCCCCCTCTGTATCCCATGCTTCTGTCATGCCTTAATTTCCAAGAAAAATTTAACAATTCAAGCAAAATAACTTGAACTAACTGGAATATTAGATTTTTCATTTTCTTTCAAATCACAGTAATATATCATTTTTTTTCTCAGTTGACATTTTTACAAAGACAGTTTGCTCATACAAGTGACCCCTTCCCCATGAAAACTGCTGCTGTTTTTGAAGTTTCAAAGGTAACCTACCCCATCTCTGATTCCCTCTAATGCCCCAGGACAGAAGCCCTGGCAGGCTGCAACTAAAAAGGTTATTTGACCCCTCATTGTCTTAAGTGCCTGAGACCAATAAAGTATTTGATGACAGACTTTTCTTACGTTGTTGCCATCAGTGTTGAAATGCTAATGATCCTTTCTTCCCAGAAAAATTACCTTGGTAAAAATTTACCTTGTAACATTAATTACTCATGTTTATTGGTAGATTTGCTTCTAGCAAGAGCTCGATTAATTTGTTTTACTTTTTTTTTTTTTTTTTTTTGCGGTACGTGGGCCTGTCACTGTTGTGGCCTCTCCCGTTGCGGAGCACAGGCTCCGGACGCGCAGGCTCAGCGGCCATGGCTCACAGGCCCAGCCACTCCGTGGCATGGGGGATTTTCCCGGACCGGGGCACGAACCCGTGTCCCCTGCATCGGCAGGCGGACTCTCAACCACTGTGCCACCAGGGAAGCCCTGTTTTACTTTCATATATAGTTTTTTGACTGGGTGAAATTATATGTGTGAATTCTGCTTATTAACTGTTATTCTGTTAATAAAAGAATCCCAAGTTTTGCCAATATTACCTTCTCTCTATTGTTCTCAAATCAATCACTTGATTCCTTTTGGGGAATTTCAATTCTCCATTGAAAATGTCTATTTTTAATTCATTTTGTCCATATTTTCCTCTATTTTCTTTAATCATTTTAATTAATTATAATTATTTAAAATCCTTGCCTTGGGGACTTCCCTGGTGGCACAGTGGTTAAGAATCTACCCGCCAGTGCAGGGGACACAGGTTCAATCCCTGGTCCGGGAAGATCCCACATGCCACGGAGCAATTAAGCCCAGGCACCACAACTACTGAGTCTGCACTCTAGAGCCCACGAGCCACAACTACTGAGCCCATGTGCCACAACTACTGAAGCCCACGCACCTAGAGCCCATGCTATTCTACAAGAGAAGCCACCGCAATGAGAAGCCCGTGCACTGCAATGAAGAGTAGCCCCCACTCGCTGCAATTACATAAAGCCCGCATGCAGCAACAAAGACCCAATGCAGCCAAAAATAAATTAATTAATTAAAAATAAATAAAGTCTTTGTCTTATACGCCAACATCTGGATCACTTATTGATCAGTTTTTATTGTTTGTCTGATGATCAGTCTCATTTTCCTACCTCTTTGCATGTCTAGTGACTTTTTATTGTGTGCCAGACATTGTTAAAGTCATGTAGAAGGTCTGTATGATATCTCCTATCACAGAAAGTTCCATCTTTCCTCTGTTAGGCAGACAGGATAAGGGACTGGTCACCTCAATCCAGTTACAAGTTAACTATGACAGAGCTGGGTGACAACTTCAGTATGATTCAGTCCACCTCCGACTCATTCTTGCTTTCAGGTTGGGCTTTCCTGGGCTTTTGACTAAGAGTCTAATTGCTCTCTGTCTCCCCAATCCTGAAAGACTCACTGGAGATTCGGTTCTGCCCTTTAGAGGCTCTGCACCTGGCACTTTAGCTTTTTTTCCTACCTCCTCTTTACTCCCACAGCTTCAAAGTCTAGAAATTTTCTTGAGGGGAATATCAGCTATGTTTTTGCATCAGGCCTCATTCCTCTAATTGGACTTTGTGTCCTAAGCATCTCAAGATTATGAGAGATTTCACTTGGCCTTTTGGAAGCCCTCAGCTTAGCTTCCCAGCCTTTCACACTCAGACTCAGAACTCAGAAAATGTCCTATGGTTACAAACAGCTGTGTTTTAGAGTCCCCAGTTTCTCACAACAGCCCCACTTAACTGCCAAAAGACATGTGGTTCCTTTTTCTACCAATATAAGGTCTCTGCATGGGTCAAGCTCAATACTCAACTCATGCACAGAATGAGCAAATGTTCCCAGGGAAGAAAACATCCAGTGACTACCAACTCAACTTAGAAGGGATACTCCCTGTCTGAATTCCAATTCTTCTAGTCATTGCTGCTTCCACAGCTCTTCAGTATCTTTAAAATATGGTATTTATAATTTATTTGGCTTTTTCCAGTTATTGCAACCAGAGTACAGTATGTGTTAGGGTGCTATACCCTATGCAAATCAGAATTCCAAAATACAAGTATGATTTGAATGAAGAACGAAAAAACAGCTTTCAGTTTTGAACATTGATTTAAAAGATTGCCAAGGGGCTTCCCTGGTGGTGCAGTGGTTGAGAGTCCGCCTGCCGATGCAGGGGACGCGGGTTCGTGCCCCGGTCCGGGAAGATCCCACATGCCGCGGAGCGGCTGGGCCCGTGAGCCATGGCCGCTGAGCCTGCACGTCCGGAGCCTGTGCTACACAACAGGAGAGGCCCATGTACCGCAAAAAAAAAAAGATTGCCAAGGATAAATCTATGGTCATAGTGCTAATGTGATTAACAAAGAAAGGTATACAAGGCAAAAGTTGGGCCAAAAATCCAGAAATATTCTTTGGCCATGTATTGTACATAGTTTGGATTTACTAAAAGACATAGTTTCAATTGTGCTGATAGCAATGACATTTTTTGGAGTAATTCAAAGATTATATGTAATATTTTCTGGACATGCCCAAAGATAGAATATATTGATGAAACACATCAAATATGACCTCAGAACCACTCTCAGACACATGGTAGAAATCTCAACCAAATGCCATTAAATCAATTACATTTAATTTACTTAAGATATGATATGTACCAGAAAAGTTAAATGAAACAAATAAAATTCTCCACTAAAGAACAAACTATGTTCATTGGTGGAAAAATATATTAATTTTAAAGAGATATTAGTAAAAAAAAATGTTAGTAAAAGTTTATAGAAACATAAGAGTTAACTATTTCACTTTTATTTATTTATTTATTGGCTGCGTCGGGTCTTTGTTGCTGCGCGCAGGCTTTTTCTAGTTGGGGTGAGCAGGGGCTACTCTTTGTTGCAGTGCCCAGGCTTCTCATTGCCGTGGCTTCCCTTGTTGCAGAGCACGTGTTCTAAGCGCGCGGGCTTCAGTAGTTGTGGCGAGCGGGCTTCAGCCCTAGGCCTCCGTAGCTGTGGTTCACAGGCTGTAGAGCGCAGACTCAGTAGCTGTGGCACACGGACTTAGTTGCTCTGCGGCATGTGGGATCTTCGTGGACCAGGGCTCGAACCCGTGTCCCCTGCATAGGCAGGCAGATTCTTAACCACTGTGCCACCAGGGAAGTCCCTGGACTGTTATTTTAAAATAACAGAAAATGACGACTCGTTGCTAAATTTGTTCAGATCTCTCTTCAATCAAGATTATACCTCAATCTATAGTACCCAAAAAGTAGTCTGTATAAAAATTAGTTTTGAGATTTTATGTCTGTGAATCTTATTCATTGTCAGACATTTTCCTTTCTTTGTTCTAATTGCCTCATATTTTATTGAAATCTCACTTTGGTTGTATATTTCACATGCAGTGTTTCTCAATTTCAAAAAAAAAATTTTCTGATATGTATAGATATATGTTTTAGTTTTAAAAGTGAAATAGGGCCTTCCCTGGTGGCGCAGTGGTTGGGAGTCTGCCTGCCAATGCAGGGGACACGGGTTCGAGCCCTGGTCCGCGAAGATCCCACATGCCACGGAGCAACTAAGCCCGAGCACCACAACTACTGAGCCTGCCCTCTAGAACCCGTGAGCCACAACTACTGAGCCCGAGTGCCACAACTACTGAAGCCCGCCTGCCTAGAGCCCGTGGTCTGCAACAAGAGAAGCCACCTCAATGAGAAGCCCGTGCACCGCAGCGAAGAGTAGCCCCCGCTCGCCGCAACTAAAGAAAGCCCGGGTGAAGCAACAAAGACCCAACCCAGCCATAAATAAATAAATAAATAAGTAAAATTAAATAAATAAAATAAAATAACAGTAAATTATTGAAATTTTTGAAAAAAAGAACTTAAGAATTTCTGTATGAGTATAGAAATGGCTTGAAGAAATGGTAAAAAAATATTTATATTATGAATAATGGTGATTTATATGATGAAATTAAAATAATTAATATTTTCTGTAATAATAATTTATCATACACCACCCAAACACAATGTTTGAACATAATATGTAAAATTAGATTCTCTCACCTTTGATAATTTGCTGATTTTCAGTCTTGAAAACCACAACTTTAAATGTATTTTTCTATTCTGTCATTATGAAGGTATATTTTTCAAGGAAGATGAATGGAATGCATTTCATTTAAAAATGTGCTTGCTTAATTTATAACTTGTAAATATTTAGACATATAGTATCTGGGCCTCCTTCTGCACGCTCACCCAGAACCCCACCAATGCTAGGGGCCAGCGTGAGCCCAGCACCCCAACCACTAGTACATTTCAGAGCTAGCCTGGTGCTCACGGAAAATTAGGGGCAAAGAAGCATGACTTAACGACAGCACTAGGGCCAGATGGTGGGCATGTTCCATACCAGCAGAGGGAAAGGGCAGGCCTGGGAGAGCCCTGGAGTGACTGGTCTGGGGAGGAGGTCCCAGTCCCTGAAGCTGGAATGTAGTCCATGGAGCTGGTTTCAGGACCAGTGAAAGACAGCTGCAGCCACAGGGGTATCTGCAAAACCCAGAGGGAAAACACTATCCTCCTTCCAAGGCTAGAGGAGAAGGAAATAGATGTCAAGGCAAAGAATCAGCTGCAGAGAGAGCGCCTGGGGCCAGGGCCTGAATACAATAGAGAAATCAAGCTGAGGTGTGACAGGCTTCCTGCAGGGGCTGAGGGAACAGGCGAGGCTGGTCTGGAGAGGCGGACTCAGGAAAAGCAAGCAGGGTCACTGAGGAAGCACGGCTGGCTGAGGGGCCCTAGGCTGGTGTGTGCAGAGCCGAGGACCTGGACCAGCCCTAGCCAAAGGCAGGAACGGGCTTGGGCTGGGTTCAGAGACCTGGACAGTAATTGAGCTGAAGGAGAGAGCGGGTTCCGGCAGGAAAGGAAGCGTTCTTCCTTCGGTGTCAGGAGCATCTTCTCTGCACCACGTTTGGACCCCACAGCTACAGGGTGTGGCCTGGGTGGGTAGGGGTGGGAATTGGGCGTTCCTGGCCCTACAAGAGGTAGCGGGGTCCAGGGCATACTGAAAACATACCCTAGACTCCCCCAGCTGCTGGGAACAGTTGGCAGATGAGTTTTCCCTGGATCCTGGAGAAAGAGGGTGTCCAGCATCTAATCAACGACCAACCTAGGCTCGCTCTTCTCCATCCTGGACTGAGGGAGGGTCTTGGGTCAAATTCTTGAAAGTTTAGAATAAATAAGGCAAAAAGAATCCAAAAGGATTGACAGTACAAAGCCATCTGTTCTCTCTCATCCCTCAAGCTCTTTGCCTCTGGGTTCTCACCCCAGGTTCCTACTCTCCTGAATCACCAGGGAGAGGGGAGGGTGATTCCCAAATGCACTAACTCCAAACAGAGGCCTTCCTTCCACTGTGTCTGAGCTCCCAGAGGCAATCAACTCTCAAGTTCTTTTTCCTCAGGTCAGACACAGAAGACTAAGTTAGACATTTCCCAAAGGAAACTGACTACTAAGGGAAAAGTCACATCAAAAGCAAGATAGAAAAAAAAAAAAAAAAAAAAAAAAAAAAATCCAAGATAGTACAAGACCACGGGGATGGATGATGCCACAGGGAATCATTTTTTTATTTGAACAGAATCAAATTTGGCCTCAGGAGATTCAGCTGGCTCTAGCGTGGACACGAGATCATTTCTCAGAGACCCAGCAAGAAGCAATTCATTCCACCAGAGCAAGTGAATTCATGACGTGGGCCCAGGCTGCCTCCTGGCCTTGGCCTGAGATGATGGTCAGTGTTGCATGGAATGAGCCAACCTAATTCCCAAGGAAGGAGAGATGACAATTACCAATGTGTATTTGGGCTTTTGTTTAATTCCTCTAGCAAGCAAGACAGGCGTTTGGCTGGTATGAGGTCTCAGGTGATACCCTTTCCCTTCCCACTTCTGCCCCCACTGGCAGGTTTCAGATATGGAGGAGACTGAGAAGACTTCTAGGAAAAAGAAGCAAATTAACCATGCCCACAGTTGAAATGCAGACAGGAGTCCAGATTCAAGGAGGAGGCAGGTGACAATATCCAGTCCTAGTGAGGGTGTGATAAAACAGGGACTGTTACGAGCTGTTGATGGGTGTGTGATTGGTGCTGCATTTTTGGAGGCAATTTGGTGATTTAATTAAACCATTTAAGTGCGCACACATACTCCTTGACGCAGCGATTTCACTGCCAGGAATTTATTCTACAGATTTACAAGTATGCAAAGATTTGTGGACAGGGACACTCATTGCATTATTAGTTATCACAGTAAAGCAAATGCCCAAGGGGTGGGATAGGGAGGGTGGGAAGGAGACGAAAAGAGGGAGGAGAAATGGGAATATATGTATAGCTGATTCACTTTGTTATACTGCAGAAACTAATACACCATTGTAAAGCAATTATACTCCAATAAAGATGTTAAAAAAAATGCCCATCAACAGGGGGATCAATTGAGTGAAATCAATACTCTGCATCTATTAAAAAGAATGAGGTAGATCTATACGTGCTGATATAAAAAGAAGTACAAGATACATTAAATGAGGAAAAGTGCAGAAGAGCCTTGTAACACTATCCCATTTGTGGATTTTTGAAGGAAATTGACTATACCTATATCTGTACTGTAATAGAAAATCTCTGGAAAGATACACAAGAAACTGTGAATGGTGGTTACCACCGGGAGAAGCTTTATTTTTGATTTTGCATTTTTCTCTACTGCTTTGAATTTCTTTTCATGAGCATTATTTTTAAAATGTAAAAGAAAACAGTTAAAGGAGGAATAAGGGAACAATGAAAGGTAATGTATCAAAAATTAAAGAAATTTCTCAAACTTACCATTAGAAGGCAAATTCAGCAATAGGACCTGAGGTCAGTAAGACATGGTAGCTGACTGGTGAACCCTTCCTGACCCATCTGACTTGGCAACATGAACACGCTGCCCTCACTCATTAAGCTTGAGATCCAAGCAGCCTTGTTATGGGGCCCCCTATAACATGGCCGAGGAGAGGGAGTGGTTCCATTCCCCCACTTGAAGCCAACTGCTAAGTCATCAAGGCACGAGGAGGGAAAGCACTGGTGGCCAGAACCATTGCCAGGGATTTGCACCCAGTGACAGAGTCCCGGCTAAGCTGAAGCAGAAGGCAGCAAGTCTGACGGATCCCTGTCCCAGCTAATGGCAGGATGGATCTCCAGCTTGGTTATCACCAAGTCTTGGCACAGGACTCTTGGGACAGTGGAGGTGATGGCAGAGTCGTGGGTAACCAGCAACTGCAGACGGAAGCAATCATCAGGACTGCTTCAAGAATGCATCTGGGGGCTTCCCTGGTGGCGCAGTGGTTGGGAGTCTGCCTGCCGATGCAGGGGACGCGGGTTCGTGCCCCGGTCCGGGAGGATCTCACGAGTCGCGGGGCGGCTGGGCCTGTGAGCCATGGCCGCTGAGCCTGCGCGTCCGGAGCCTGTGCTCCGCAACGGGAGAGGCCACAACAGTGAGAGGCCCGCATACCGCAAAAAAAACCAAAAACAAACAAACAAAAAGAATGCATCTGGTAATACAAGCTTGGAGAATCCCAGAAACACTTGAGGAAAATCTACCGGAGACTAGAATGTCTGAGTGAGTCCTTGAGCATTTTAAGCTAATGATATTCAGGTTTCATGCATTCATCTGACATACTGAAGTCTTACTACATGCAAGGCACAGTAGCAAGCAGTAAATATGACAAACATGGAATTTATTAAGTTGAATTGGATGAAAATAAAACTGCCACTATTCAACCCTTTTGGGTCTACAAAAATGGCACTCTCTTATGGATCGACATAAATACAGAGAAAAAGAACAACAGAAAAAAAAAAAAAGAACTAACCAGTTAATTGCTTGATTGCAATTGTGGAAAGAGCTATAAAGGAGCAACCAGATCTAACCCAGTCTAGGGAATGGTGTATGTGGTGCTGGTCAACAAAGGCTTCCCTACAGCTACGTTTGAGGAAGTGAGAATGGAAAGGAATTAACTTAGCAAAGGAGACGGAGGGACATCATTCCTGGCGGTCAGCTGCAAAGGCTTTGAAGAGGAGGAAACTGGTCTGTTCCAGGGACTGATAAGGTGACTCAACCCACGGAGACGGGCAGATGTGGTAGAGGAGAAGAGGGAAAATGAGGATGAGAGGATGCTGAGAGAGAAGCAGGAGGCAGTTAGCCCTTGTAGGCCCTGTTTAGGACTTTGGGGTTTATCCCCAGAGATTTTGAAAGCAATGGCATATTATGTGTATCCAAACACTGGCAAAGTCTAGGAAACATTCAGGTCAGTAAAGAATGTTCTTTCCCCTTTTGACAGAGCCCGAAGGTCTACAACTACAGGCGGCTAGTATGTGGCTGCGTCAGGACTGGAGTCTAGGTCCTTGCAAAGAGCTTTCACCACCCAGGACGCCACTGGGAGGGTGGCAGGGGTGAAGCAGGCAGCAGGCCAGGGGACTCTCTAGGAGGAGGCCGTGGAGGCCGAGGAGACCGAGTGTGACCCGGACCTCCCTACCCCCGGGAGGCAGCTCAGAGCCCAGCAGTCCTGGCAGAAGCTGCGCGCAGAGAAGCAGTAGATGAGCGGGTCCAGGCAGCCGTTGAGACTCAGCAGCGCCAGGCTGAGGGTGTGCAGGACGTCAAGCGTGGAGGTGGCCTGGCACCCTCTGTCGTCGCGGCCCACGGTGTCCTCCTGTCCGGCCACCCAGGGCGCCAGCAGCAGGTGGTAGGGCGCCAGGCAGAGGGCAAAGACCAACAGGTGCCCGAGCACCATTGTCCTGGCCGCGCGCCGGTTTGGACCGTCTGGGGCGAGGGCCGGGCCCGGGCCCGAGGGCGCCGCGAGCACCCGCGCCAAGCTCACATAGGCCGCAAGCACCAGCAGGAAGGCGGCGGGGAAGGCGGCCACGGTGTCGTAGGCCAGGTCCGCGCTGGCGCTGCCCGGCCTGGGGCGCAGCGCATGCGGGGCGGCCAGCGAGGGTGCGGCACAGGCCTGGCCGGCCAGCCGGGCAGCAGCACACGTGGCGCGGGCGGGGCCCCTGCGGCGCAGGGCTGGGCGGCCGCACCGAGCCGCAGCGGCACACGCTGGTGAGCGCCGCGAAGGCCAAGGCCGCGTAGGTGGACACGCAGTAGGTGGTCCCGGCCGCGCGGCAGGCAGCCTCCAGGAAGGGCCAGTGGGTCGGGCCCAGGTAGTACGTGAGCCGCAGCGGCAGTGTAAGCATGAAGAGCACGTCGGCCATGGCCAGGTTGAGCAGGTGGAGACGCAGGGCCTGGCCCAGGCGCCTGCCGCGGCGGACGAACACTGCCAGGGCCGCCACGTTAGCCGGCAGCCCCAGGCCCGGCGCCAAGGCGTAGGCTGTGGGCACCGCAATGAAGCCAGCAGGGTCGCCCCAGGGGCTGCGGCCGCCAGCACCAACACCCAGGTCCCCAGCGCTGCTGTTCATCTCGGACCTTGGGCTAGCAAGAGGAAGAGAGGTCACCATGGAGGTTAGCCATACAAGAGCCCTCCATCCCGCCTTCCCCCACCCGACCCCCGTCCTCTTTTCCTCAGTCGGTGGTGGTGGGAAGCCCGGTGAGGGGCTGAGGCCTGAGCACAGCCAGCACCAGCTGGGGATGGAGAGGAGGGGATGGGCTCCAGAGTTATCTGAAGTAGAATGAGCTTGGTGACAAGATGTAGAAAATGAGGAAGAGACAGGAATCCCAGGTAGTTTGGAAATTTCCAACCTTGGCGACTGGGAGGGTGAAGGTGTCCCTCACAGATGGTGTACGGTTCTGACTTGTGGTGCCCAGGTATGTGCATTAATAAGCCTAAGCAAGGCTGAGCCAACAGGGAGTTATGGAGAAACCAGGCTGGAATATAGGGTCCTTCCTAGAAAAAGCCCACGCCTCCCTGCTCCAGTGCCATCCAGATCAGTAGGGGGGAGAGTGAGGCGTGGATGGAGTTATGGACTTAGGATGCAGTGACCCAGAGGCAGGCCCATGCACAGTGACCTTGGACTTACCTTGGTGAAGGTCCTCTCCTGGGGCTTGCCTGGAGCACCCTGGGCAGAGCTGAAAAGGTTTCAGGTCTCACAGGCCTTCCAGTCTTGTTTCCTTCCCCCTTGCCTTTTGACCACAAAGAAGTCCTGGGTCTGATTTAAAACTTTGGACAGCAAAGCAAAAAGAGCACAGGCCCGGGAATCAGGCAGATCCTAGATACACACATTTATCTGCCATTATGACCTCGGGCACATTACTCAGCTTCACTGAGCCTGTCTTCTCTGCTGTAAAATGGAGATTAAAATACCTGCCTCACAGTGGTGTTGGGGGGATTATGAGAAAACATAAGTAAAACTCTGAGCACTGGCTGACACTGGGGAGATACGCTCCCTTCCCCTCTAGGCAGCACAGAGATGAAAGTGTACACTCACACAGGCACACACACAGCGTTAGGGACACGGACACCCCAGTCAAACACAACAGCACAAACACATCTGGGCATATTCCCCCTCTCCCCAAGGGGGTAAGTGCACAAGCCAATGTCCTGTTCCTAGTTGTGGCACATAGTCACACTCCTAGGGTGTTCCAAAACATGGTTCCTCCAATACCAAAATTTGTACTTCTTACCTTTGAATCTCTCAGGCTCCAGTCCTTTCTGGGACCCTGAGTGAGTGTATTCCCTTCTGCCCCTCGCACTCAGCTCGGCCCACCATGGCTCTGGCCCTAACCATCCCACCCTGAACCTCTCCCCGCCTTCCCACCAGATCACTCCTCTCTTACCTCTTGCTGCTCTGGCTGCTGCAGATCTCTTTGGGTTCCTGGGGGCCTGGGTTTAAGGAGCTGAGACAGATGAGAATCCACTGCCACCCACATATCCTAGGCCCTCCCATCAACTGACTAATCCCAAGACATGACATGAAGAATGGGCTCAACAGCTGGAAGGGCTGGAGTCCACCTGTGACAGCTGTGAGCAGGGTTTGTGGGGTGCAGCCAGGGCCCCAAGGGAAGGGAATGTCATTGCAAGGCAAGGGGGCACAGGGAGGGAGATAGCAAAGTATAAGGAAGGCCTCGCAGCTGAATGTCATTGTGCCAACCTGACCAAGGCTTAGGCTGTGGTTTGGGGGGCCCATTTCCTAAGGCCTGGCTTCTCCTTGGGGTGAGGCAGCACAGCTAAAGCTAAAGATACTCCTGCTGCTGTCAATCCCAACTGCTCCTCCATACCAGCTGGCCAGCCTACTCTTCCAGCACCCTGCCTTTACTGAAGCTGCTAGGTGGGCCCTACAGCCAAGCTTGAAGGGCCCTGTAGCTGCTAAATCAGCTTACAGGCCAAGCCTCGGTAAATAGGAGCCTTCAATCTAATACCAGCTGTGTGAGGTTTTACTCAAAGTCCTGGTTGGAGACAAGCTGGCTATGGAATCCTGGAAGGGGTGGAGATGGTAAGAGGCCAAGATCCCAGGGTTTCCAGGCTCTACTTTCAAGGGCTTCAAAATTTTCATGCAGAAGGGCAATTCTGGGAAGCAATGGAGATTTAATTACATTGAACCGATCATCCCATCTACCTTCAAGTTGAAGAGCAGGGGTGCCACACCTGCCCACTTCCAACTTTGGCAACTGGTGCAGTGGAAAGTGTGGGTTCTGGAGTCAACCAGGTCTTAATTCTAGTCTCAGGTCTGACACATAGGCACTTAAGCTTTCTGAATCCATTTTCTCATCTGTAGAACTGCTATTTAATAACAAACGCTATTTAATAATAGCATTTACTGAGCACTTATTATGTACCAGGCACTACTGTAAACACTTTAACTCACTAAATCTTCACAGCAACTCTATGAAAATATTTGCCATTATTATCCATATTTGCAAATAAGTTAATAAGTGGCACTATCTACTCTCTCCCTTCTTCTTTGCTGACCACTTGACCAGTGTGGGTAAATCTTAACTTGTCTAAGTCCAACTTGGAAATTCCATTCTCCTTGCCAGTGACTGGTCTAAGAATGGAAATGTGACATAATTCTGTACAGTGGGATGCAAGGGGAAACCTAGGGTCTTCTAAGAGAGCTTTCCTCTTTCTTTTCACCTTTGGATATTATGTGCAAATGTGTTGTCTGGAGTTGCTTCAGCTATTTTGTAACCCTGAGGGCAGAAGTCAATAAATTGAAAGCAGCACAACTACTGAGCCTGCGCTCTAGATCCCACGAGCCACAACTACGGAGCCTGTGAGCCACAACTACTGAAGCCCAGGCGCCCAGAGCCCGTGCTCCACAACAAGAGAAGCCACCACGATAAGAAGTCCGCACACCGCAACAAAGAGTAGCCCCCACTCACTGCAACTAGAGAAAGCCCATGCACAGCAACGAAGACCCAATGCAGAGAAAAATAAATAAATTTATTTTTTTTTAAAAAAGAAACTGAAGCTATGTTATCTCTGGACCTCTTATGTGACAGAAAGTTTCCTTATTGTTTTGACACACTGTACATGTAGTATACATATACTACTACATATATATGTATTAATATACATATATATGTATACACACACACATACATACACACACACACACCCCTAACTATAGAGAGGTTGCATCACTGTGCTTTCAGACACAAGAAGACCTAACTAAGAGTGCCAGCTTACCTGAGGTTCCCAGCTCATCAGTGTCAGAGCAGAAATTACCCTTCTATAGTGAAGATGAAATGGAGTAATATACATAGACTTCTCTCACTCCTGTGGGCTCCCAAAAGCCATTCCCTAACCCCCAAAGCAATTTGTAGGCTGGTGGCTAGAGTATTTGCATAAATAAATGATTTCTTTTTCTTCACTATTTTCCCTTATGGAGGTACATCACTTCCCAAAAGAACCCCACTGAGGTGAAGATGGTTGGTGATGTGATAGTAGGTACCCTAACATGGTCACTTGCCCTCGAGAATTGTCTCTCACACACACCCTTCCGACTCCCTAGGACCTCTGGGATTCATCACAGGTTCTGGCACTGCTTTAACGTGCAGCATGCCTTAGAGTTGGCTGTCCCCTGCCTCCATCTAGGTGCCAAGGAGCACTTCCCTGGCAGTTTCAGGTCCTGTAAAATGACTTAATGCCCATCTCTGTTAGCTTTACAACTCTCAAGTGCACAAGATAAAAAGGAATGGGAGGGGGCTTCCCTGGTGGCGCAGTGGTTGAGAGTCCGCCTGCCAATGCAGGGGACACAGGTCCTAGCCCTGGTCTGGGAGGATCCCACATGCCACAGAGCTACTGGGCCCGTAAGCCACAACTGCTGAGCCTGCGCATCTGGAGCCTGTGCGCCGCAACAAGAGAGGCCGCGACAGTGAGAGGCCCGCGCACCGTGATGAAGGGTGGCCCCCGCTTGCCGCAACTGGAGAAAGCCCTTGCGCAGAAACAAGGACCCAACACAGCCAAAAATAAATTAATTAATTTAAAAAAGGAATGGGAGGGACATCCCTGGTGGTACAGTGGTTAAGAATCTGCCTGCCAATGCAGCGGACACAGGTTCAATTCCTGGTCCAGAAGATCCCACATGCTGCGGAGCAACTAAGCCCATGAGACACAACTACGGAGCCCCCATGCCACAACTACTGAAGCCCACGCGCCCTAGAGCCCGCGCACTCTAGGGCCCACATGCCGCAACTACTAAGCCTGTGTGCTCCAACTACTGAAGCCCGTGCGCCTAGAGCCCGTGCTCCGCAACGAGAAGCCACCGCAATGAGAAGCCCATGCACCACAACAAAGAGTAGCTTCCGCTCACCACAACTAGAGAAAGACCGCGTGCAGCAACAAAGACCCAACGCAGCCAAAAACAAATAAAATTTAAAAGAAAAAAAAAGAATGGGGAGTACCCCACGTGGCTCAGCAGGCAGAAGCAGGTATACTCAGTACTCTGCCGTACTCGATGTGTAAATTCTGAGCATATAATAAAAACCTTAAAAACGTGCATGCCTTTTGAATCAGCACCCTCACTTTTAGGGAAAGAAAATAAATATGCAGAGATGATTAACTGTGAGGTTTACAATAGTTAAAAAATTGGGAATAATCCAAATGTTTCTCATTGGGGGCTTGTATAGATACATTACAGTACATCCTTACAATGGAATACTATGCACCCATTAACATCAATGAGGTAAAACAGACAGAGAATGGTATTACAGTGTATTAGGTTTAAAAAGCAGATAATAAAGTAGTATATATGGTCTCATTTTCATTTAAAAACATCTGTATAAAGGCACAGAAAAAACTGGGAGGTACAGTTATACAAAGGAATTGAAAGTAGTTATTTGGGGGCATTAAAAGTTTCGGTGATTTAAATTTATTTTCTATTTTCATATGACATGAGGAATGCTAGAATATGTAACATGTACCCCTCAAAAAAGAGCAGTAAATGTCCAAGAGACAAAGCAGGGCCAGGTAGACCAGATGTCTACTTCAACGCTGGCCAACCTTGGGTGTACTGGTAACAAGGTGACATTCTGTGTTCCACCATGTTCCTGCTTTGGCAGTGACATGGCATGAGGAGGCAAGACAGACTCTACTCCCAGGATTCCTTGAATGCACTTGGAGACTTCCTCCTAGGGTGTCTGAACATCTTTTTAGTTTGGACTAAGAGCTAGCAGATATCCAGCAGCAGCAGGAGCCCCAGGCAGACGATGGCTGGGATGCAGGTGTTCAGTGATTCTTTCAGAGACACCAAAGTGAAGATAGCCCCTGGAATGGAAAATGAGGTCCCTGAGGCTCCCTGGGAATGCTCAGGATATCCAGGAGCTCAGGGCCCTCCAGCCAAGCTGACCCACTCTACCTTAAGCCCTCTCTTGAACACTGCCCCCCACCAACACACACACCCTAAACTAGCTGCACTCATCTCTCTGACCTCCCAGAGAAAGCAGAACCAGAAATCAAAAGTTTCTTGAACTAACGTAGACCCTCTCAGATGGCAAGAAATAGCAACAATCCAACCAAACAGGGCAAGGTGAGTAGGTGGGCATTTTGGAACAGATTCTCCCTGATCCTTCTCCTTTCTCAATCCTAGTGGAGGGAAGAAGGCCCAGGGATTGGTGGTGGAGGTAGTGGGAAAGATCTGAAAATGAAGGAAGCTGTGGAAATGGAAAGAAAGCCTGGAAGAAGGGTGGTAGTGGCAGCAGCAATGGTGACACAAGGCCAGGGGACATAGAAGAGCCTGAAGATGTCTGGCCTTTGAAGCAGCAGCTGTCTTTGTACATCAGCAGTTCCTGTGGGCAGAGCCACTAAGAGGAGGCCCTCTAGGAATGCCTGCCACAGGGAAATCCTCTGCCTTTCTGGTCAGGGGGCCCAGCTTCCTTGCTCTCTGTTTCCACCTGCCAGACACATGAGTCCAGTGGCGGCTGCTACTCCAACCCCTCATCTCAGGGTAGGGGTAATGAGAAAGGGGTAGGGGCTTTTAGGTTACAATATATCCTTATAATGGAAATACCATGCAGCCAATAGAATTGATGACATAGAAGGTATATCTGACATAGAAGAGGGTTATAGTATATTAAGTTTAAAAAGCACTTGGCCTAGTCTGAAGACCATGGAAACTGCAATAGAGCAGGAAATGCTTCTGGTTCCAGATGAAAAGAGTGGCAAAAGTAACGAGAACAGCCAGACTTTTTGCTATCACCCTCGCCTAGAAGTCCCCATTTCACCAGCCCAGTTGCACCCCCCTTACCCATCATGAGCAGTGTCAAAAGCAAGTTGCTGATCTCTTGCAGCATCGGTGGGCCCAGGACCAGCAGCAACCCAGCTAGCAGTTCCAGCCAGCCCACAGCCACTTGGTAGCTCATGGGATCTGGCTGGTAGCCGAACACCTTCAGTGGAAACACCTCAGCGAACTGCACGAACAGGGCTTTCTAGGGGCGGCAGGGAATGCCTGTCAGCCAGAGTCACCAAGGATCCACTGCCCAGATGCTCCACAGAGGCATTCTGTGCCAGTGCCCTCAACGCCCCCAGCAAAGGAGATACTACTCTAGGCCAGGTCCAGGGCTAAGGTCAGCCAGCCTGGAAAGGAGACGGCCTCCCTGGGGGGCTGAGCTTTGGAATCAGAAAACAGGCTTTACGCTCCAAGAAGGGTGGGATGGTGGTACAGAGATGGACTGATTTTCTCACCAGATTACAACCCAGCCCCAAATTCCGGGAAGAGGAAGCTAGGCTTGGGCTTTCTCATCTAGTGCCAAGGCCTTGGGAACTCCGGCGCTTCTCTTTCTGTTTGGCCTGGTTTCTCTTCAGGCTACTATGCAGGGAATATCTGGTGAGGAGGAAGGGAATGGAAGGGGAGATTCTTGTTCATTAAACAGATTCTACTCAATATCATATGCTGGGACCTGGCTCTCATTGCAGTAGACAGAAAGGGAGTTGAGGGGGTCAAAGTGAGTGACTCAGCTCGCTCGCTAAGTCAAGCTCTGTCCTGGGCCACATGACAACTTCACCTGGACCCTTAGGTTGGCTACCTTTGCTGGCTCTCCCACCTCAGCTCTACCTCCCCTACTCAGTGCTCTAAGGAAGAAACTCTAAGCTGTCCGGTTCTGAGGATGTACTTCCCCAAACAACCCCCCACCCTAAGCCAGGCCTGGAAGAAGGAAACTGGCAGAGATCTAGAAGTCTGGCTTATCTGAGGGACTGGGCAGATTGGTGGGCAGAAGGACATGACAGCTTTTCGGAGAGTCTGGAACTAGACAGGAAGTCGAAGGGCGACTTCTAGGCCTCCCTCTCAGGCTCTGGGAAGGGCTCTCTGGATTCTAAGTTAGGAGAGTATCTAAAGTTTGGGTCCTGCTTCTTGACTAGTTGTGTAACCTTTAGCAGATACACTTCACCTTCAGGGCAGGTTTCCTACTCTGATAAGCAGGGATTAATAACCCCCCGCCTCATGAACACCCCCAAGAACTCAAGCAAAGGAAGGAGGGCGCAAAGGGAGCTCGGTCCCTCTCTCTCCCCAAGGGTCCCAGAGTATTCCTCATCGGCTCCAGATTTGCCTGGGGCCAAAAATGCCCGAATGGAAGGGAATGTGACCGTCCCCTTCCAGGGAAAATCCAGAGAACTCGGAGGAACTCCCCAGGCAGGGGCCCACGCCTAAGTAGCTGTCCAGGTGCTCCCCCCAGCTCTAGCGCCGTCTGGCCCGAAGACAGGCGGGTCCGCGGGGCGCGGGCGGGCACGGAGAGGCGGGGGCCGGCCGGGCACCTGGGTAACGGCCGGGGTCGCAGCCCCCGCCGCCCTGCGGCCAGTCCCCCGCCCAACCGTCCGCCGCCCACCCCGCGCCGCTCACCATCTGCTCTGACACCGGAGCCGAGATCTGCTCCGAGAGCTTGGCCGCCCCCGTGAGCGCGAAGAAGCCGCCCAACAGGACGCGCAGAGCTGCGAGCGGGAGCGCCATGGCCGCGCCGGCCTCCGCGACGCGCCCGCCTCAGGGTAGGCCCCGCCGAAAACCCGCCCCCTGCCGCCCGTCCGTTTCCTCCCTCCCGGGGCGGCCGGAAGACCTGCGCCAGAGCCGCCGCTCCTCGCCCCCAAGGGGGTTGCCGCCCTCTTTTGGGCCAGCACCAAAAGGCTGAGGCAGGAGACGGCGCTTGGGCAGGGCAGCCCCATCTCACAGATGGGGATACTGAGGCCCACTTGCTCTTAACTAAACGGGCCCCTCCGAATTCAGGGAAAGTCTCCCAGCTAGTATGGACAGAGTAGAATCAAACATGGGTATATGGACGTGACGTGCAGAAGAGCTCTGTGACGGTCAAAAGACGTTGCGCGGCGGGGGTTAGGGAGGTAGGGGAGGAGGGAGTCGCTCCTGCCCTTGCCACACTAGCTTGGCGATCCGAGCTGTCACCTAACCTCTTTGGGCCTCAGTGGCGTCTGCATCTGTAAATGGGGATAATGCCGTTATCAGTTCCGAGCCTAGAGCAGGCCTAGCAGAACGCCTGGCACATGTAAGAACTCAGAATTATTTGTACATTAGTAAATTTATGAAATTATTAAGAATAAATCAATAACTAGTAATTTTAAAATAAGTTGTTCTTTTCTATCATTGCCTGAAATGTATTTTCCCTCTAATATCTCTCAGCTGAAGTTAAAATGGGAAAGGTGTTTGAAAATTCAGGTTCTTACAGCCATGGGTAGAGAGGCTTTCACTGAACAAAACCCTACAGGCCACTCCTGGCCCATCTGCTTTTACCTGGAAATCTATCTAGACCTGGATGAGAAAACTGACAAATTCAGAAAGCGCTCTGGTTTTACTCCCTTCCCCTCCCTCAGCTAACAATGTTTGTTTACATTTTTTAATAAAAATTTTTAAGGCAGCTTTCATGACACATGAAAATTATATGAAATTCATGTTTCAGTGTTCATAAATAAGTTCATAAACTGTGGTTTATTGAACCACACTTTGCGTATTGTCTACTGCTTTTGTGCTGCAACAGCAGAATTGAGTAGTTCCCACCTTACAGCCTGCGAAGCCTAAAATGTTCATTACCCAGCCTTTTATGAAAAAGGTTTGCCAAGCCCTGGTCTAGAGAGCCAGAGAGGCCCCTAACAGGGGTCTCAAACTCTCCTGCTGCTTCCACTTCCTGATAGCCGAGCTGCTTGGATCTTTGTTTTCTACCTACCCACAACCTGCTGGGTAGGTAGCCGGCAGGCTGAAGACTGAAATGTCCTATGTGCTTCTAAAGACCAAGCAGTTTCAACATCCAGGTGTGCTAGCTATTACATTATAAACTGGGCCTTTCATTACCTACATCTTTGTCACTAATCCAAATTATCTGATCAGTTAATAAAATAGCTAAGTTCTCTACCTTGGACTATTATATATAATTATGTATAAATGCATAATTATTAAATTCCTCAATGAAAAGAGAAAAATTATTAAAACACTTATTTAATCACCGAGAACACACATCCACATTAGGAATTTATATTTTAGGATACTTATCTCATACAAAATTTAACACAAAAGTATAGACTTTGATAATAAGCAATATGCACATTACTATTCTTTCTCCTTTACTAATTTTTCTATCCTCGGAATTAAAGATGTGACTGCAAGTCGTAGGGCAGGGCCAGAAACCAACAGATTTCTTTGTTTTGACTCAGTCAAAGCTGAAAATGTAGCATCACATAAATAAATAGTTGAAAAAGGCAATAAAAATTTCAGTGCCTTTTCATGGAGTTCTGGGTAACTTGCCTTTGCATTTATCCAAAACTGAGTTACAGACATTGATTTAAATACTGATTGTAATCCTAAATCTGACGATAACCGTGCTAGTTTTTCTTCTTCGAAGTCCGTGAGATTACTATTTTGGTGATTCATAAAAGGATTAATTATCCACAAATTTCCTGAACACAAGTCTTCTTCTGGTGGGTAACAGTCATTGAGCATTTGAGAAAGTCCTTCCAGGTGCTCAAAAATAATGCTTGCAATACTGCTCATATTTAAGCCTGATGAGTTTGAGAATTCAGAAAATGAAGGGAACATGTCATAATCATTCTCTTCCATGCGCTTCAACCACATTTTTAACTTTTTCTTAAGTATATCGATTTTATTATACAAATTGAAGAGAGTAGTCATAGATCCTTGGAGACTTAAATTTAGTTCATTTATAAGTGAAAAAATATCTGATAAGTAGGCCAGCTTTGCAACCCATTCCTCATCAAAAAAATATTTGGCCAAATCTGAATGGTTTTGATTTAAAAATATTTCAATTTCATGTCGTAATTCAAATAATCTTGTTAAAATTCTCCCTCTTGATATCCAACGTACTTCAGCATGAAGTGGTAAATTCACGTGCTCAGACCCCATCTCTTCACACAAAATTGTTAACATTCGTGAATTCAACGCATTGCTCTTTATAAAACTTAAAATTTGTGCTGACTGCATAAGAATTTCATGTAAGCACGGAGACAACTTTTCTGCTGCTAAATGTTCACGGTGAATAAAACAATGTGTAAATGCCACTGTATTCATGGCAACTTCTTGAATTTTTGCCCTTAAACCAGAACACCTACCAGTCATGCTTGCAGCCCCATCTGTACAGAGACCAACACAATGCTTCCAGTTCAGAGATTTACTATCAATATATTTATTTATTAGTTCAAATATTTCAAAACCAGTCATCTGAGAAGGCATTTCAATGCAACATAATAATTCTTCTTTTATATCACTACAACCATAATCAATGAAACGAATATAGCACAAAAGAAGGGTGGTATTTGAGATTTCTAATGACTCATCTATCTGAAGGGCAAACCACTTTGATTCTCTGACTTTCTGAATCAGCTGATCTTCAATGTCTGCAGATAGTTCATCAATCCTGTGTCCAATTGTACTATTAGAAAGAGGAATGGTTTTCATTTTGTCTCCAGCACTGGAACCCAAAACTTCTGAACACATTTCTGCTAAATATGGTTTAATTATTTCTTCAGCAATGGAAAATGGCTTTTTGCTGGCAGCAATTTGGAAAGCAATTAAATAAGAAGCTTTCACAAGTGACTTTTCAACTAGTAAACACTTTTTTAAAGCACTGTTTTGACATTCCATTTCAAGAGATTTTTGTTCAAAAAAATCTACTGGTTTGTTTTCTAATTCTGAATGCTTTGTCTTCAAATGATGAGAAAGATTTGCTGGCTTCATGTTTTCACTGGATAAAATTTCTCCACAGATGACACACTGTGGTCTTGGTGAGCTTTCTTTTGATCCCGGACAGATAATAAAACCAACTTTTAAATATTCCACATCATAAGTCTGGAAAAAACCTATTCTTTTTTTCTTTGCAGGTGGAGAATCAAGTTCCGCATCATTTTTCTCATTAGGCATAGATAAATCTGAATGAAATATTTGAATCACTGTTATTTTCAAGAACAAATAAGCAATGTTCTTTATGTTTTTCCCCCACGTTTAAAATTTATATTTTGTTACTATTCATATTTGTCAAAAGCATACACTAATTAAGGTTTAAACACAAACCATAATACTTCCATGATGCCATTAAAAACTGAATTTCTTGGGACTTCCCTAGTGCTCCAGTGGGTAAGACTCCATACTCCCAATGCAGGGGGCCAGAGTTCGATCCCTGGTCAGGGAACTAGATCCCGCATGCATGCCGCAACTAGGAGTCCACATGAGGCAACTAAGAAGGCTGCAGGCAACAACTAAAAGTCCACATGCCGCAACTAAGAAGCCCGCATGCCGCAACTAGAAGATCCCGCATACTGCAACGAAGACTAAGACCTGGTGCAGCCTAAATAAATATTTTTAAAAAACAAAAAACCAAAAAACTGAATTTCTCTTTGCCCAAAGCTTGGTCACTGACTGTAGTAAAACTGTAGGCAGTGGTATGTGTCCTAGCAGTGCCATGTATTCAGTAGATTAGTGGAATTAGGGCTGATGTCCATAGAATACACCAAGTTAAGAGTAAACTATTTTAGGGACTTCCCTGGTGGCTCAGTGGTTAAGAATCCGCCTGCCAATGCAGGGGACATGGGTTTAAGCCCTGGTCCGGGAGGTTCCCACATGCTGCGGAGCAACTAAGCCCATGCGTCACAACTACTGAGCCTGCGCTCTAGAGCCCCCAAGCCACAACTACTAAGCCTGCGTGCCACAACTACTTAAGCCCGCGCACCTAGAGCCCGTGCTCCACAATAAGAGAAGCCACCGCAATGAGAAGCCCAGGCACCACAATGAAGAGTAGCCCGCACTCACCGCAACTAGAGAAAGCCTGTGTGCAGCAACAAAGACCCAACGCAGCCAAAAATTAATTAACACCAAAAAAAAAGAATATACTATTTTACTTTTTAAAAGATGGGGAAAAAAACTGAGAGGAGAAAAAAATTTGGCAAAAAGTTAACATTTGGTGAATCTAGATGAAGGGTATATTCATTATGTATATTCATCTAAGGGTGTTCATTGTGCTGTATTTTCAATCTTTCTGAATTTTGAATTTTTCAAAATTAAAGTTGAGGGTAAGGGGGTTAATTATTAGTTTTAATACCCAGTGTCAGTGAAGGTGTAGAGAAATGGATGCTCTCAAACATTGCTGATTGGAGCATAAATTCATATAACTTTTCAGGAGGGCAATTTTGCAATACATATCAAAATCTAAGCCTTAAAATTCTATGAGAGCTTTTGAATCAGTAATTCCACTACTTAGGATTTATCCTAAGGACATAATTAGACAAGTGGAGAAAGATCCATTTATACAGCTTAACTCAATACTGTTTATAATATTAAAAAACTAGAAGCAATCTAATGTCAACCTTAGGAGGATGGATATACATTATATATATCCATACGTTATATATACTGGAATCTATGCATCCATTAAGAATCTCAATGTATATTTAAATTTACGTTGATGTGGAATGATGTTTTCGTGCAATGTCAAGTGAAAAAGTAGTTTACAACAGTATACAGAAAACATCCTAATACTTAATCTAGAAATTCAAAAATGTATAAGCACACACATACCCACATATACAGCTGTCCACAGATCCCTTACTACCTTCCACATGTGAATGTGTATTTAATATAAATTCATGTAAACGAAGAGTGTATCATTTTTACAGGAATATAAAACAATCAAATTTACTGAGGAAGGAAAAGAGAATTCTCCTTGACTCCTACCAAAAGAAAGGCATCCTACATAAAAACTCATGGTTAGCTGTTGACAGACTAAGCTTTTACTTTCATCTTTTGGCTGCGCCGCACAGCACATGTGGGATCTCAGTTCCCCAACCAGGGAACGAACCCGCACCCCTCGCACTAGAAGCGCAGAGTCTTAACCACTGGACCACCAGGGAAGTCCCCCGACTAAGCTTTTAAATATATTCTATGAAGTAAAAGTAGCATTAAAAACAAAAATCAAAAAATGTTTTGGGCAGAGTAGCCTATAAAAGTAACTGAAAACATAAGGGTAGTGGGATTAAAAGCAGTTAACATGGATTGGGGCAAGAGTGTACAATATTTTCAAGTATGAATTCAAATAATTTTCCTAATCACCAATACCTCAGACATATAATTATACTCTTAGTAAGTCAATTCAGTATTTAAAAAAAGAACCAAGGTTAAATCACTAATACTTTTAACTAAATTCGTATCTTAGTAATTATAATAGCCTGTCTATACATTTGAAAAGCAGTGCACATGTACAGAAGATGCTTGTCCACTCTACACATAATGCTTTGCGTGCATATGGATTCAATTCAGTAGTTATTAGTGTTAATGACAATAAATACAAAAGGAATCAATTAGATGTTCAAAGTATGTGATCCAAGAATTGTTTTCACATTTAAGAAATTGTCAATGGCTTTCTTTTCCTTTCTTAAAAAATCAAAAACAAGCACACAAAACAGAAAACAAACTTACTACATGTGGAAAGCACAACAACACATACCTGTCTGACATTCCTTGTGTTGTGTATGTGGTTTGCAAGAGGTGGCCTTGGTCTGTGTGACGGGTTTGCACAATAATGCTTTGTTCTTTAAAAGCTTCAAAGACTGGGAAGACAGAAGTTTCATGGCATCTGTCTGTGTACTTCCCTAGTTAAAAAAATCCAGAAACCAGAGAGATTTTTTTTAGTACCTTCTCACTGACTAATATTGCTATCAGTTGAAAGGTGACATATATCAAGAGAAATATAATTCTCTAAAAGAGTGGTACAAGAAAGTTGCTTTGGAAAATATATACTAATTCCTAATTCTTCAATCAGTATCAGTACCATTTATTGATTTAAAAAAATACTCTGCCAATAATAAGTACAATCAAAACAAAGAAAACAATCTGATTAGGACAATTGGCTATTCAGAAAACTTAGATCCAACTTCAGACCATATGCAAAAAAATATTCCACATCGATTAAAGACCTCAACGTGAAAAAAATAAAACTTTAAAATCAATGGAGAATTTTCAAATAACCAGAACTCAGAGGAAGTATTCTTAAATAAAACACAAAAGAGTTAAAAATATAGTAGAAAAGGTTGATACAACTGACCACCTTGAAGTTTTAAGCTTTTGCAAACAAAGGTCTTAAAGGGTGAAGGATAAACAACAGAGTGGGAGAACGTATTTAAAACATGTTCTTTCATTCAGTAAACATTTACTGAACGTTTACGACAAGCCAGGCACTGTCCTTAGACCTGGGCATACAGCAGAAGACAAGAAAAAGTCCTGCTCTTATGGGCCTTACCTTCTAGAGGGAGACACAGAATATAAACAAGTAAAACAAATACATAATGTATAATTCCAGGTAGTAATAACTGCTATGAAAGAAATAAAGCAGGATAAGAGAATGGAGAGTGACAGCGTGGAGCAGAGGTAATTCTGGAGTAAACATTTGAGCAAAGACCTTATGAATATTCAAAAGAGCATGTCATGCAATGCCTGAGGTCAGAGGATTCCAGGCAGAGGGACTGAGATGCAAAAGACCTGAAGTGGGAAAGAGCGTGACATGCTTAAGGAACATCAACAAGAACAAGGCTGAAATAAAGTTAAGCCAGGGCTAAAATGATACATTTGGAAAGGTCGGCAGAAGCCAACTTGTATAGGACCTGGAAGGTCTTAGTAAAAAAAAAACAACAGAAAATTAGGATTGTACTTTAAGCATGATGGGAAACCACCGAACAGTACACAGTAGCCTCCCTCATCTGCAGTTTTGCTTTCCTTCGTTTCAGTTACCCATGGTCAACTGCAGTCTGAAAATATTAAATGGAAAACTCCAGAAATAAACAATTCATAAGTTTTAAATTGTACACCATTCTGAGTAGCACTATGGAATCTCTTGCTGTCCCATTCTGTCCTGCCCAGGAAGTTAACCATCCCTTTGTCCAGCGTATCCTGCCCATTAGTCATTTAGCAGCCATCCTGGTTGTCAGCTTGATTGCCGTGGTGTCACAGCGCTTCTAGTCAAGTAACCCTTATTTTATTTCATAATGGCCCCAAAGTGCAAGAGCAGTGATGCTGGCAATTCAGATATGCCGAAGAAAAGCCCTAAAGTGTGTCCTTCAAGCGCAAAGGGAAAAGCTTAACACTTCATCACAACACCTACGTTTTTCACCTCACTTCATCACCTCATATCACCACCACAAAGGTGAATACAGTACAATAAGGTATTTTGAGACAGAGATCACATTCATATAACTTTTATTATAGTATACTGTTATAATTGTTCCATTTTGTTATTGTTAATCTCTTACTGTGCCTACTTTATAAATTAAACTTTATCATAGATATGTATGTATAGGAAAAACATAGTGTATATATAGGGTTCGGTACTGCCCATGGTTTCAGGCATCCACTGGGGGTCTTGGAACGTATCCCCCACGGATAAGGGAGTACTACTGTTATTTAAATTTACTTTTTAAATAGGTGATAGAGGCAGTAATTTTGAATGACGTAACAATTCAAAAGGTATAAAAGTGTATACATGAAAAGTAAGTTTTCCACACCTGTCTGCCATCTATCCAGACTCAGTCTTGAACACAGTGTTCCCAGTTTCGTATACATCCTTCTAGAGATGGGCTATGTAATTAAATAAGTTGCTTCTGACTACACATGGTAGCATATTATTAGCAAGGCTCAGCACCTTGCTTTGCCACTTAGCGAACTATCTTGGAGGTATTTTCATAAAACTTTATACAAAGCTGCCTAGTAACAGCTTTATACACTGAATGTACTACATGTAATTTGAAGAGTCCCTGCTGCTAAACATTTAAATGTTACAAATCTTTTGCTATTATAAACAATGCTACAATAAATATCCTTACATACAAATTGATTCTTCATGTGCCAGTGTATCTGTAGACCAAGGTCTTTCTCTTTTCCTGCAAAAGCTTTCTTGTTTCCATTGGGTCCATGGCTTGGGAGAGGGCTCCAGCGTGGTTAAAAAGCTGCCTAGTGGCTGCAGGAAGAGGCTCAGACAGAAGCCCTGACACCGGAGGATAACAGAGGGGCCCCTCAAAGGCAGCTGGGCTGGAGGCTCCTAGCCCTTCTTGAGTTGAGGGTGGCCCCCTCAAAGATATACTCGCCCAGCCCAGCCTAACACCAGCCAGTGTGTCAGGTGGTGGCCCATCTTCTTTATGAGTTTCATCTCCTCATCTATGAAGTGATTCTCCAGGACGTCACAGAGATGGGGGTCTGCACAGGCAGAACCAGGGTATGAAGATCCAAAAGGGCCTGGTTCAGGCTCTTCTCCACAACCATGGTGGCTTCCATGGCATCCAGGGTTTTACCCCACTCATCTTGGGACAGTTTCTGCACACCCTGGAAGAGGATACAGCCACTGCGCTGGTTTTGCATCTTCAGGAGACTCGGAAGAAGTGGCCCACACTCTCCAGAGCCACATGACCACGGCGGAAATGGATGCTCAGAGAGTGGTACGTGTAGGAGGCCAGCAGAGGCAGGCTGACCAGGCGATTGACGGAGGCCTCCACCTTGGTGGAATAATTCTGACCAGTCTGGGAGTTCTTGGTTGACTGGCAGTAAGGACGATGAATGTGCAAAATATACCTGAAAGATAAATTCTTAAAATTGGAGTTCCTGGGTAAAACGGTATTTATGTTTTAAATTTTAATAGGTTTTACTAAATTGCCCTCTGTAGCAGTTTTACCAACTGCCATTGGCAATATGTAAAAATGCCTTAACAGTGTAATTCATCATTTTTATCTTTGCCATCTGATAAAACTGTAGTTCTAAATGGCATTTCTCTAATCTTGAAGTTGAATTATGTTTGCATGTGTTTAAGAACTATTATTTCCTGGTCTGTAAACTGATGGATCATACTTTTGCCCATGTTCCTAATGGGTCTTCTTACTGACTCACAGACACTCTCTACATATGGAAAAAAATAGCCTTTTATGGCATAAATTGCAACCTTGTTTTTTTCTGTGTCTTTGCCTTTGAAATGTAGTTGAATTTTCCTTACAAATCTTTTATGGCTTTTGGGTTCTGTGACATATTTAGACAGACTTTCCCCACTTCTGCACTAAAATTCTTTCCTATACTTTTTCCTAGTACTTTCATTATTTTTTAAAACTTAAAACTTTTCTCCATCTAGACATCATTTTGGTTTAAGAGGTAGAAATCCAACTGTATTTTCTTCCATATGTCTACTCAGTTGTCACAACACTATTTACTGAATAATCTAGATCTCTCCTACTGATCTGAACTGCCACCTAGATTGTTTCTAAATTCGCATATATATATATATATATATATATATATATATATATATATATATATATATATATTTTTAGGTCTATTTCTAGACTTCTTTTCTATTGAGCTGTCTATCCATGGCTTCTTGTTGTTTCAACTACGTAGCCTTATAAAGTCTGTTGTATAACTGATTCACTTTGCTGTACACCTGAAACTAACACAACCTTATAAATCAACTATACGCCAATAAAAATTTTAAAAACATTTTTTTAAATTTGTAGTTATCCTATAGTTTTGGGAACTAGCTCTTCCCCTTCTCTATTCTTCTTTTTTCAAAATTTCACTGAAGGTTTTTAAAGCACTGGAATGACAATCTGATTTGCGTTTTAAGATGATCATTCTGGCAATAGTGTGGAGAAAAAAACTGCAAAGGGCAAAAATGGAAGGAGGAAGACAAGTAGGAGGTCACTGCAATGCAGAAGAAAGGTGATGGTGGCTCAGACTAAGAAGACAGCAACAGGAGTGATAAGAAGGAACACTGGAGAGGAAGTGTGGGGGAAATAAAACAGCTCTGCTTTATTTGAGATGGCTATTCACAATCTAAGAGTAAATGTCAAGCAAGCAGTTGGATGGATACGTGAATCTAGAGCTCAGAGGTCAAGGCAAGAGAAATAAATCTGGTAATCAGCCACCATCTAGGTGGTTTAAAACCACAGGACTATAATGAGTCCCCTACAAAGAAATGTAGATTGACAAAAGGAACAAATGATTGACCTAGAAGCTGAAGAAGGTATTTCAAGGAATGAAGGAGAGATCAACTGTATCAAATGTTACTGAAAGGATGAGTAGAATAAGAACTGAAAATTGACCACTGGATTTGGCAAAATAAACACTGATGGAGATCTTGACAAGAATAGTTTCAGTGGAGTGGTGCAGACAAAAGCCTGACTAGAGTGAGCTAAGGGAAGATAACAGATAAGGAAATGGTGGCAGCAAGTAGAGGCCACACTTAGAGGAGTTTTTCCAAAATGGAGAGCAGAGAAATGGGACAGTAGCTGAAAGGTCATGGTGTTAAAGAAGGATTTTTTTCAGGTAGGAAAGATTACTGCATGTTTTTGTGTTGGTAAAAATTGTAAGTAGAAAGGAAGGTAAATCCAGAATATATAAAGAAACCCAGGACTTCCCTGGTGCAGTGGTTAAGAATCTGCCTGCCAATGCACGGGACATGGGTTCAAGCCCTGGTCCAGGAAGATCCCACATGCCGCAGAGCAACTAAGCCCATGCACCACAACTACTGAGCCCACAAGCCAGAACTACTGAGCCCTGCGTGCAGCAATGAAAACCCAATGCAGCAAAAACTAAATAAATAAAAATAAACGTATTAAAAAAAAGAAATCCATAAGAAAAAGACAAACACAAATATGGGGAAAAATTAAAAACAGGAAATTCAAAGAAAATTCAAATGTTCAAAAACAGAAATATAAGCAAACACACTAGTAATCAGTGACATGTAAAATAAAACAAGATATTACTAAACAGACTGGCAAAAGAAAGTTTAAATCTGACAACATAAAATAACAATAAGGCTGTGGGAAATAAGTACAAAAATAAACTGCTGGTGGGAATGAAAACTGGAACAGCCACTCTATAGGGCAATTTGAAAACTAAAAATGCAAATGCACTTTGTCGCCAAAATTCCATAATTCCATGTCTACACTAGACAAACACCTGTACACGTGCACAAGGAGACACAGAATGTCCACTGTAGCAGATATTTTTGATAGTGAAGCAATCTAATGTTTATCAATAGGCAATAGATAAATAAAATATGGTCCCTATATACAATATTATACAGCAACAATGGGAATGTAACAAATCTATTAAATATCACATGGATATTTTAAAAAATAACATTATTTTCCATGGATGTGTATATATGAATGTGAAAGATTAAAAATGGTCTGAAAGGACACACACCAAACTCAGAACAGTAGTTGCATCTAGGGTTGTGAAAAAGGACTGAAGGTAGTGATTCATTTTTTAAAAAGGAGAAAAAAAGGGAGGGTAGAAGAAAAAACAAAAAAACTGTGAGCTAATAAGCCAAATCTATCAATGGTTAATTCTGGATGGAGGGAATACAGTAGAACAGGGAGTTGGCAAAATACAGTTCATGGGCCCACCACCTGTGTTTGTAAATAAAGTTTTACTGTTCCAGTGTTTTACTCACTCATGTATTGCTATGGCTACTTCTGCACTACAATGGCAGAGGTGAGAAATTGTAACAGAGACTGTATGCCCTGCAAAGTCTAAATATTTACTCTCTAGACCTTTATAGAAAAAGTTTGCTGACATTTGCAGTATATTCTCTTCTTTGCACTTCCCTGTATCTCACCTTTCCCCCAAATTTAAGACCACTTAAATAACCTGAAGAGATTCAGACCAAAGTCCCAGAGAAACAAAGAAAAAATTCTAAAACTGTCAGGTTTTTTTAATCATAAAAATACTACATTATTTATTATTATACTTTTTATAGACTAAACTGAAAATATTAATCAGAACTATTCTGTAACATAGTTTAAATGATTGGTGAATTACAGAAATACTCCATATAGGGAAAACATATATAGGGCAGTCACATTTAATATGAGGGATGTGTTCCTGAAAATCCTGAACAATTCAAAACCAACATAATTCAAGACTAATTGTCCCACACATATAAAGTAGAGGAGGGATGCATTATCAGAGTCATAAGCCTATAACCAATATAGAATATTTTTATAATACATATTAATAATACTTATTAATATAAGGTACATTAACAACGATTCATTATACAGTTAGGCAGTTAATAACAAAATTATTAATTCTACAACATGGCGATCTATTAATAATGTAATTTTAAGATATAATTTAATGTACAATACATAGCATACATATAGACACAAAATTAACTTACTGATAGTTCATTAACTAATGTAGTATACTGCCTGAAAATAATTAAGTAGAGTTATCACCATCTTCCAACAACACTAATAATGGGAGAGTTAAGAGATATCGAACTAAGTAGGATAAACTATCTCTCCACATTACGGAGAAAGCTGGTCTGATTCCCTGGAAGACTTTTGCTAAAGAATGAATCTAATGAATCTAACGTGGTTTGTTTTTTTTTTCTCATTTTTTCTTTTTTCACTGAGGATTTCTTGATATGCAGACACACTGTCCGTCTTTCGCCTTGCCACTGTGGAACCGCAATCCACATTTGGATCATCTTCAAATATAGCAACTGGTTGCTGAAATATGGTCAAAAGTCTATGCCAGTCACTTCACTGCTAGTTGATGTGTTAAAGGCCCAGGCTAATTGCTGGGGCCCTCTTCCTTTGTTTTTCTAATTCTAGCAAGTCTTCCTTTATTAATCCCTGGGCAACAACCCAAGCAAAATTTCAACATTCCTTTCAACAACCTTGCACAAATTTACCTTCTTTACCATTTTCATAGCTTTTTTTTTTTTTATTAATTCATTTAGTTTTGGCCGTGTTGGGTCCTCGTTGCTGCATGCGGGCTTTCTCTAGTTGTGGCGAGCAGGGGCTACTTTGTTGCGGTGCGCAGGCTTCTCATTGCAGTGGCTACTCTTGTTGCGGAGCACCGGCTATAGGCGAGAGGGCTTCAGTAGTTGTGGCTCATGGGCTCTAGAGTGCAGGCTCAGCAGTTGTGGCTCACAGGCTTAGCTGCTCCACGGCATGTGGGATCTTCCCAGACCAGGGATTGAACAAATGTCCCCCGCACTGGCAGGCGGATTCTTAGCCACTGCACCACCAGGGAAGTCCCTTATAGCTTCTTTATTACCAGATGTTATGGTGTCTTCCAAGTTAAAGCCTCTTTAAATTCTGGTAAAGCTGAAATGTTTTGATAGCTTCAGTGTTAGCAGATACAGCTGGCCTGCTCATTTTTATATTCTTAAAACCTTGGTGGGCTTTAAAATTGGAAAGCCAGCCATGACTTGCAGTAAACCTTTTTGTCTCAGTGTCGCCTCCTTTCAAATCATCAAAAATACTTCATGCCGTAGCACAGATGATAGCTTGGCCCTAGGGACGCATTATGGCAGCACTGATTTTGCAGCTGTGTTGCCAGGATTTCTTCCATTTATTCCATTATCCTTGCCTGGTTACAAGATAATTTTGTGAACTAAAGAATGTACCTGCTTTAATACTGCTTTGGGGTTTTTTGAGCATTATCTCTAATACTCTGCAGGGTGCACTCTCCTAAATTAACAGCATGAGATATCATAGCAATGGTCTGGCCTTCTTCACAAAGTTTTATCACATCTAACTTCTGCTCCAAATTTAGAATTTGGGGCACATTTTTTAGTATAGCAACACCACTTAATGAACATGAATGACGCTGTTATATGATATCAATATTTAAAAAAAGATTTGAATTGTATCAAGAGCAAATGTTAAGAGAGCAACACAACAGTCACTGAAAACATTAACTCAAGATCTGACACATTAGGTTCGTGTGATACTGATAAAGGATGATAGGAATTTTGTTTTCCTGCTAAAGTGATGCTGACATAGGACAACAATGAGATAGTCTGCAATTCTTTCAGCCTGCCAGATTTGAAATTATATATTTCTTTAAATTTTTTTTTAAATCTTGGGAAGTTTCACAATAAAGTGGGAATTTAAATATATTTTTATTTTGCACTATTTTCAGCCTCACGTAATTCAAAGATGCATAAAACAACAATATACTGAACTTTTTCAAGAGACCTTCTAGTCTAAAAGAAAAATACTTGAATGTAGTAAAAGAGAAAAATAAGCAACCAGACGGAATTAACAAGTATTTAAAGAAACTCAGGAACCAGAACACAAACAATAAAATCAGGAATGCATTCTTATTAATGATCTAACTTTAAGATTCAAAAACAAAAATCAGTGTATAATATATTACTCTACTTTTTAAAAAGACTAAGCAGCAAATAGACATGAACTCAGACATATATTAGAAGGCTATATCCAAAATGAAACTAAACCCAAGGGGCATTAATCAGGAAAATATTTAATAAAACTTACATCTTCAATGATCTTTGCTGCCTCTTTAGTATTAACTGCACCTGTTATAAATTAAAACATACATTATCCCTAGAATATACAGAAGTAAACACTAAAACCAAGAGGTTACTTTCCTCTTGCTAAGGTGGTCTACAGCCTAGTCCAGAATTTCTCAAAAAGTGGTACAAGGAAACTTGGCATCAATACTACCTGGGGTGCTTGGTAAAGGTAGGGATTCCTGGGCCTAATCCCATCCTACTGTATTAGAATCTCCGAAGGTAAAGGCAGTGATATTAAAATCAATTGGGAGATTGGGACTGACATATATACACTAATATGTATAAAATGGATAACTAATAAGAACCTGCTGTATAAAAAAATAAATAAAATAAAATTCAAAAAAAGGGCTTCCCTGGTGGCACAGTGGTTGAGAGTCCGCCTGCCGATGCAGGGGACGTGGGTTCGTGCCCCGGTCTGGGAAGATCCCACATGCCGCAGAGTGGCTGAGCCCGTGAGCCATGGCCGCTGAGCCTGCGCTCCACAACGGGAGAGGCCACAACAGTGAGAGGCCCGCGTACCGCACAAAAAAAAAAAAAAAAAAAAATCAAAAAAAAGAGATAAATAAATAAAATCAATTGGGTTCTTAAAAAAATAAACTATACATGCCGCTTGCTACCCACTTCCCTCAGAGACAGAGGGGCATGTTTCCTCATATAAACATATATGTAAACATTACCAATAAGAGCTATTTACCCTAGACAACACTCACCTCTACAGTCTACCCAAATGCCTTTACATCAAGTCATACCTTTTAAAACAACATTCTCTGTGAGCTGGGCAGGAGATATTTTTGCCAATGACACCACATTGGTTATAACTGGTATTGTATTTGTCCTTGCAGAAGGGAGCTCCACTGAAGCAGTTTGTGCCTTAGAAATATTTACTGATTAAAATAGACAAAAAGGTAAGACCTAGTATAAACAAAAGGATCACACACACACATTAAAAAAAACCCTGTTTAACAGCTAAGTTTCAAGGTACAATGCAAATATCTAACTCTGTATAATGTTGGGTTGGGTGATTCTGTTCAGATTAGTGTTCATTAGGACTTAAAGGGTACCTGATTCTCTAAAATTATAAACTTCAACTGATACTTAATAGGTGAAAATACAGGTATCAGCTTCAGGATTAACCGGACTTTTCCGTTAGTGAATACTAAAATTCCTACACCTAAGCTTGATTCAAATAAAAATTTAACATGCTAATTTTTATAAGTAAGTTGGTGATGTAGCTGTCCATCCACATAAAAACAGTGACTTTGTTAACCCACATTATACAATGAAAATTCTACCACCACCCTAACTGGTCTTACGGAATGAATGATAACACAAAAGATTAGTGCAAGGCATATGTGATTAAGGTGATGATTAATAAGATTGCAAAGGCAGACAAAGGCCAGACTTTAATGTCAAAGCACATGAATTCTGTCAATTCAGCAGCATGCCAGGCTTTGAGGAGAGAACATAACATCAGATGTTTTTAGTCTAACTCAGAGAAGTGCTACTTCAGAGAGCTACTTTCAGAACATGCCACATATCTATTCATCTGGATATTCTGACCACATTAGCTGTCCTACTTGCAAAATTATTTTATTCTTAGCCAGGAAAAACTTCGCTACCTGTGAAGAACTGGTCTACTTTATTTTTTCTGATATAATTAATGTGTTGTTCTTTTTTCCTTGGCTACAAGCAAGCTCTGGATCAAATCTGACACCAGTCACAACAACCATATTAACATACTTATATCCTCTTCCTTTGTTTGCCCTGATGTTCTGTTTTTATTTCTGGTTTATTAACTGAATAGCATATATCCCTTAGTGTAAGTTATTTATGTACAGATAATTCAATCAAAAGCAATCAAATCTAATTTTCCTACAAAATCAGTGCTTATATGTTTACTGATTCCTTGGTGTGTTTGATTTTGATAGCAAAAGGCATCAGGATTAATTTTCCCTCAAGAGCAATCTTTAAGAATTCTTACAGGAAAATTTAAGGAAATTCAGGCTATTTGACTCCAGCGAAATTTGTTTTATTATATTATTTACAACTGTGTGTGCTGATAGTAACTTAGGACTGACATAAAGACCCCCTTAGCCAAGTTTAACTTTACCTTTATTTTGTGACAGAGGGTCATTCATAATTTGCTGACGATGACAAAACTCCATGACACAAAATAGGTTACAGAAATGTTTGATGTTTCCTCGCCATTTTATGGACTCACTTAGCTTACCCTGTCGTTTACAACCATCACACTTGGCCATCTGAGAAAGAAATGTAAAACAGGATAGGCTTAAAACTGTAAAATAATGAAAATATAACAATAATCATAAAATCGGAGGAACTATGAAAACAGGATACGTGAGTCAGTTGAGATCACAAAATGTAAGGTTCCTACCTTAAGACACTGTACTTAAAAATATATACACTATTTGTTTCGTATAGATGCCCTCAATTGAGAGGATATAAAAGTTATCTCCTGTTTTCAAAATTACTGATGAAGGAATCTAAAGATAGGCTTTTTTTTTTAACGTTAAGAGGTAGCCTACTGCAGTATAAAGAATATGGGCTTTGGAGTCATAAAGATTTTGACTCATTCAACAAATATCTAACTAGATATCCTTCGTCTTGAGCATTGAGATAGGTCTTGGTCATATAATTATGAAAAAGACCCCCAAAGAAAGTTATATGTTAGGAAGGTAGACAAGTAAACAGGTGATTTCACTGGAATGTTACAGGTGCTGTCCATCACCTACCAGCTTCTTCAGGGGCACATTACTTAACCTCCCTGGACCTTACTTTTTTTCCTTATTTATAAACAGGTAATACTATACCTACCTCTTAGGATTGTGGTGAGGAGTAAATGAAATAACACTTATGAAGCACTGGACATGTATTAGTGGTTCAATTAATTATAGCTTTCTTTGTTAGCCTTTCAAAAAAAAAATTTTTTTAAGAAGGCAGGTGAGGGTTAAGGAGGTCAGAGTCATTTGACCTATGAAGTGAGAACAAGGTCTGACTTCAAATTTCTCAGAGTAACTTTCTGAATGAGAGAGCAACTTAAGGCAACATAACTATGTAAAGTTCTAACTAAAAAAAACCCAAAGTTATAAATAAGGTCCGTGTGCCTTATAAGAAAGCAAAAATTAAAGGAACATATCTTCAAACAACAACAAAGTCTCCCGAAATTCTATACTTTTTTTTAAATTCTTTTATTTATTTATTTTAATTCTATACTCATTACCCCAAAGATTTCATGTTTATATTCAATTGAATTTTGCTTTAGGAGCCCATAATTTATTTACCCAATTCTAAACACCCAATTTTTCTTCACATAATCTGAATATATTTCAAATAGAAAATAATTTGTATGAACTTCAGAAAGCCAAAGAGATATATTACATTTACCTGATAAAACAGAACAGTAAATTTGGTCATGCAGTCTTCACAACAAAACTCTTCTAACTTGCCCTCCAATCGATTTTCTACCAAATTAGGGGATGTCTGTGAACAATAACTGCACATCTTACAGTAGTTTCCCCATCGTTCTCCAAAGTCACGGGCAGAGAGGAATTTGCAAACTGAGAACCAGAGGGATAAAAGCAAGAAACATCAAGTTTATATAAACTTGAAGACAGTAAAGTGAGTTTCTACAGTCTTAGATAGCAACTTTAAGCTAATTTCTAAATACTTGACACAATTATTTGCCTCTAGGTTAAAACACAGTCTTATCTATATTCACAAAACAAATATATCACTTTTGAAACATATACTCTAAATATTAGGTCGTCTATATTCAGAAACATCAGAGGTATTGGGTTGGCCAAAAAGTGTCTTCAGTTTTTAAGTAAAAATAAAAGACACATTTTTCATTTCCACCAAGAACTTCATTGAACAACGTATTCACCCTTTTGTTCCACTACCTTCTGACATTTTTCAGGCAACTTCACAATTCCATCTTCACAAAACTTTTTTATCTTTTTGAGCAAAGAACTGTTCAGGTGCCTTTTACTGTCTTCCAGGAAAATGAAATTTTTCCCATTAAAAGAATTTTGTAAAGACCAAAATAAAAGGAAATCCGAAGGTGCAATGTCTGGTGAATACAGTGGATGAATCAAAACTTCCCAGCCAAGTTGTAACAGTTTTTGCCAGGTCATCAAAGAAACATGCGGTCTTGCGTTATCCTGATGGAAGGTTATGCGTTTTCTGTTGACTAATTCTAGACACTTTTCATCAAGTGCTGCTTTCAGTTGGTCTAACTGGAAGCAGTACTTGTTGGAATTAATCGTTTGGTTTTTCCAGAAGGAGCTCATAATAGAGGGCTCCCTTCCAATGTCACCATATACACAACATCACCTTCTTTGGATGAAGACTGGTCTTTGGTGTGGCTGGTGGTGGTTCGTTTTG
The DNA here is from genome assembly GCF_011762595.2 of Tursiops truncatus. Taxonomy (NCBI): domain Eukaryota; kingdom Metazoa; phylum Chordata; class Mammalia; order Artiodactyla; family Delphinidae; genus Tursiops; species Tursiops truncatus. The sequence goes on along the minus strand of NC_047034.1, from coordinate 156,017,203 downwards.
CTTGTCCCACAGTCTCTTCCATTCCACATTACTGTACAGTATCCACTTTTCATCGCCCGTCACAATTTGTTTTAAAAATGGAACACTGGGGCTTCCCTGGTGGCGCAGTGGTTGAGAGTCCGCTTGCCAATGCAGGGGACACGGGTTCGTGTCCCAGTCCGGGAAGATCCCACATGCCGCGGAGCGGCTGGGCCCGTGAGCCATGGCCACTGAGCCTGCGCGTCCGGAGCCTGTGCTCCACAACAGGAGAGGCCACAACAGTGAGAGGCCCGCATACCGCAAAAAAAAAAAAAAAAAAAAATGGAACACTGGGACTTCCCTAGTGGTGTAGTGGTTAAGAATCTGCCTGCCAATGCAGGGGACACAGGTTCGAGCCCTGGTCCGGGAAGATCCCACATATCACGGAGCAACTAAGCCTATGTGTCACAACTACTGAACCTGCTCTCTAGAGCCCATGAGCCACAACTACTGAAGCCCACGTGCCTAGAGCCCGTGCTCCGCAGCAAAGACAAGCCAGTGCAATGAGAAGCCTACGTACCACAACGAAGAGTAGCCCCTGCTCACCGCAACTAGAGAAAGCCCGCGCACAGCAACAAAGACCCAACGCAGACAAAAATAAGTAAATAAATAAATTTATTTAAAAAAAAAGAGAAAAAAGCCAAGTTCAAAAAAACAAAACAAGGGCTTCCCTGGTGGCACAGTGGTTGAGAGTCCGCCTGCCGATGCAGGGGACACAGGTTTGTGCCCCGGTCCGGGAAGATCCCACATGCCGTGGAGCGGCTGGGCCCGTGAGCCATGGCTGCTGAGCCTGTGTGTCCAGAGCCTGTGTTCCGCAACAGGAGAGGCCACAACAGTGAGAGGCCCGCGTACCGCAAAACACAAACAAACAAACAAACAAAAATAAGAACGTCTTCCTTACGTTTAAGTAGAGAATTGCATGCGGAAATACAGTCAAGGTTTTTTTCGCTTAACTTATGTGGAACCCAAACATCAAAGCGATTAACGTAAGCAACGTGGTGCAAATGATTTTCAGTGCTTGATTTGGATATTTTGAGTATGTCAGCTGTCTCCCGCGTGGTATAATGCTGATTGTTCTCAATGTCTCAATTTGATCACTATCAACTTCAACTGGTCTACCCAACCGTGGAGCATCGTCCAGAGAGAAATCTCCAGCACGAAACTTTGCAAACCACTTTTGACACATTCGATCAGTCACAGCACCTTCTCCATACACTGCGCAAATCTTTTTGTGTTTCAGTTGCATTTTTACTTCCTTGAAATAATAAAGCATAATATGCCAAAAATGCTTTTTTCTTCCATCTTCAATATTAAAATGGTTACATAAAAATTCACCAATTTTTTTATTTTTTTAATTTTTGCCCATGTCGGATCTTAGTTGTGGCACACAGAATCTTCGTTGAGGCATGCGAGATCTCCTCGTTGCAGCACGCAGACTTCTCTCCAGTTGTGGCATGCGGGTTTTCTCTTCTCTAGTTGTGGCACGCAGGCTCCAGGGCACGTGGGCTCTGTAGTTTGCGGCACACAGCCTCTCTAGTTGAGGTGCGCAAGCTCAGTAGTTGTGGCGCATGGGCTTAGTTGCCCCGCGGCACGTGGAACCTTAGTTCCCTGATCAGGAATCAAACCTGTGCCCCCTGCGTTGAAAGGTGGATTCTTTACTACTAGACTACCAGGGAAGTCCCCCAAAATTCACCAATTTTGATAAGTCTTTTTTTAAATGCACGCTGATATGACAGCTGTCACATACAATCTAACAAAATTGTTTCAAATGAAGTTAAAGAAAACTAAGTGCTACAAGAGCCATCATACAGAAAAAAACGAAGCAACCTTTTGGCCAACCCAATATAAAAGTTTCTTAAGCCAAGAAGCAGTAATTGCCTAAGTACCCTCTTTATGAATGGGTGCAAAAACAAAAAGATCTCTGAAGTCATAGCTAAACTTACAAAGAGATTTTCTATATACGAATACCATTGACCTAATTATATTTTTTTTTGACCTAATTATATTTTGAAAGTTTTTCTTTATTGAGATTATTATAACATTTAAAAGGATAGAATTTAAAGTGAATTAAGTATATAAACTCAATAAAAAAGCTTCAAATTATACTTCATAAAAGAAATTACTTGAAAATTAATTGTGGATTAACAGCTCAACTCATCATGAATTACTTCATAACAACCATATGCTCTGCGGCCAAAACTGAGCTTTTTTCTTTACCTTCACTACAGAATGGCTTATCAACCCCTGAGAATCGTACAGTCTCCTTTATAATTTTCTGCAGTTTACAGTAGTCACACATTGCCATAACTTTATTTCTCTTTTTGTATTCATCAGAGCAAATCTTGCCACAAAACAGAAACATTTTACCCTGCAGAGGAAGAACAGTCATTAATATCTAATTAAATTAAACAGTTGCTTTATTGTTAAGAAATCCTTTTCTTTCTCATTTCAAAGCAAACCAAGGGACTGTCAAAGATGAAAAGACAAAAATACTTCTTTAGATAAACTCATATTCAATCCCTTCCACGATCTCTCTTTACCTTGTAGAAAAGAAGTTCTGGTTTTGTGGCAAACAGATGGTTACAGTGCTGACACTTGAGTTTAACAACTGTATGGGTTAAAGCAACTTGCTGGGACTGAGCAGAAGGAGGCTGGAGATTGGCTGCGGCAGAGCCACTGACGGAGCTGCGGGAAACGGCAGAGGTGTTACCTCCTCCTGCTGACACTGCTGACCCAGAGGGTGGACTTACAACCACTTGGCCCTGAGACAAGGGCACTGCTGAAGAGTTTGTTCCTTTTGGCTTGTTAAATACATTCTGAATGAATACAAATAAGGCAAAGATTTTATCAACTGAGAAATAAGGTAACTTGATCAATTTCATTTTCTCATTTTAATAAATTAATTCCCCCCAAACGTTTCTTGAAAATTTTATTGAGTAGTTCACAGAAAGAGTTGAAATGGCATACTTCCAGAATAGGACTGAGAAATGCAAATTAAAAGATTGAGGACTAAAATTCAGGCTTTCCAGACAAAGATCTCTAGTACATGACTAATTAATAAATTAAAGCAGCCCTCTCCTTTCCCCCAAGATACCCCTTCACCTGCACTCCCATTACCAACCAGCCTCTCATGGCTATTAAGAGCACAGTGGCCACCAGTAGTCTCTTTCTCCCTGGTGCCAGGGATACTACATCAGGCATCTTCCCACCCAGGAGGATGGGAAACTCTACCCTTTCCCTGTGTATCAGAGAGAAGAGAATGGGACAAGTACGTGGAAGCTTCCATATCCACACCAGGACTCATTATGTATCTGGCCCAGGATGAAACGAAGGGACACATGAGCACATCACCATGCCACCTATCCAAACCATAGCCTAGCTTCCATTCTTTTGAAAGGGAGAGAGCCAAGGGAGAAAGTGGGAGAGAAAGGTAGTTTAGGTGAGCACTCTGAATTAAGAAGGACTGAGGGTCAAATCTTGGGCTCAGACATTTTGCAGAAATGACCTCTTGGATCACAGCTGAATAGAATTTTTTTCTTTCTAACTTAATAAGCATGGTCCTTCAGCAGTTAACATTTGCCATAGACCAACGCCTAAGAGAACTGCAAGGGTAAAGTACTACCTTAGCTCATACCTGGAAAGCCACCACACAACTGGAGCTGCAGAAGCTGTATATAGTTCCATTGGACATGGCTAGGTGATACTGAGGGACTGCTGAGGTTTTGCAACTATGACACAAAACCTGGACACCTTGGTAGCAAAAAATAAAAACCAATGAGTAAGTTACACAGATGAACAAATGATCCAAAAATGTATTAGGAGAGTAAAAAAACCAAATATGCAGTAATATGCAAAACAAAAAAGAAGGAACTTTACAATAATATGTAAAGCTAACCTCAATTAAGTCCCACTTACGCAAAAATTAACTTGGAACTTATACGTGTTTTTTCTCTCTTTTCACATATGAAATTACAAAATAAATACTTCAATCAAGAGAATCACTGAAAAACTTTGTCACTTAAAAATCAGCTCTTGGGCTTCCCTGGTGGCGCAGTGGTCGAGAGTCCACCTGCCGATGCAGGAAACGCGGGTTCGTGCCCCGGTCCAGGAAGATCCCACATGCCGCAAAGCGGCTGGGCCCGTGAGCCATGGCCACTGAGCCTGTGTGTCTGGAGCCTGTGCTCTGCAACGGGAGAGGCCACAACAGTGAGAGGCCTGCGTATCGCAAAAAAAAAAAAAAAAAATCAGCTCTTTGTGGGACTTCCCTGGTGGTCCAGTGGTTAAGAATCCGCCTTCCAATGCAGGGAATATGGGTTTGGTCCCTGGTGGGGAAACTAAGATCCCACATGCCACGGGGCAACTAAGCCCGTGCGCCACAACTATTCAGCCCGTGTGCCACAACTAGAGAGAAGCCTGCGCACCACCACAAAATATCTCACATGCTGCAACTAAGACCCAACGCAGCCTAAAATAAATTAATTAATTACTCAAAAAAAATACTGCATGGATCCTTCAAAGAAAATAAAAATAAAAATCAGCTCTTTGAAACTAAAATAACCTTGGGTCTTTATTTAACCACATAGATCAGTTTAGTTTGTAACGAAGTGAAAGAAAAGCAGTCACATTCTTCTTTAACAGTTACGAAATCTATAAATTTATCAAACTTAAACATTACCTGAAGAAATAACTGTCTTAACTCTGTAAGCAGATAAGCAATTAATAGAGCAGAAAAGCTCTGTTTTTCCTGAGTCGTTCGTAGTCTCAATCATTTCAGCTGAGGGCCTCAATGATTTCCCCAAGGCATATGGAGGAGTTTGGGCTGAATTCTATTAAAATAAAATAAGATTTAGATACCTAGTACAAGCACACGTATATATATATGGTTTAAGGAAGGAAAAATAAAATCTACCTACAACCAAAGCCTTTGGCTAAAATATTTGAGCATGACAATGATAGCAGCTACACTAAGTACAGACTTTCCTAAAAGTTGGGATGTAGGAAAAATAAGTTCTTTCAGACAATAATACAGGCATACCTCATTTTATTGTGCTTCACTTTATTATGCTTTGCAGATACTGCATTTTTTACAAATTGAAGATCTGTGGCAACCCTGTGTCTATCAGTGCCATTTTTCCAACAGCATTTGCTCACTGTGTCACATTTTGGTAATTCCCACAATATTTCAAAATTTTTCATTATTATTGTATATTTTATGGTGATCTGTAATCAGTGATCTTTGATGTTACCACTGTAACTATTTTGGGGCACCATAAACCACGCCCATTTAAGACTAGCTAAATTGATAAACGTTGTATGTGTTCTGACTGCTCCACTGACCAGCTATTTCCCATCTCTCTCCCTCTCCTCAGGCCCCCTATTCCCTGAGACACAACAATATTGAAATTAGGCCAGTTAATAACCCTACAATGGTCTCTAGGTAGTCAAGTGAAAGGAACAGTTACACGTTTCTCACTTCAAATCAAAAGCTAGAAATGATTAAACTTAGTGAGGAAGGCATGTGGAAAGCTAAGAGGCCTAAGGCTAGGCCTCTTGTGCCAGTTAGCCAAGTTGTAAATGCAAAGGAGAAGCTCTTGAAGGAAATTAAAAGTGCTACTCCAGTGAAGACACAAACGATAAGAAAGCAAAACAGTCTTACTGCTGATATGGATAAAGTTTTAGTGTCTGGACAGAAGATCAAACCAGCCACAATATTCCCTTAAGCCAAAGCCTAATCCAAAGCAAGGCCCTACCTCTCTTCAATTCTATGAAGGCTGAGACAGGTGAGGAAGCTGCAGAAGAAAAGTCTGAAGGTGGCAGAGGTTGGTTCATGAGTTTTAAGGAAAGAAGCCATCTCTAAAACATCAAAGTACAATGTGAAGCAGCAAGTGCTGATGCGGAAGCTACAAGTTATTCAGAAGATCTAGCTAAGATAATTAATGAAGGTGGCTACATTAAACAACAGATTTTCAATGCAGATGAAATAGCCTTCCATTGGAAGAAGATTCCATCTAGGACTTTCATGCTAGAGAGAAGTCAATGCCTGGCTTCAAAGCTTCAAGGACAGGCCAACTCTCTTGTTAGGGGCTACTGCACCTGGTGACTTTAAGTTGAAGCCAATGCTCATTTATTATTCTAAAAATCCTAGGGCCCTTAAGAATTATGCTAAATCTACTCTGCCTGTGTTCTATAAATGGAAAAACAATGCCTAGATAACAGCACATCTGCTGACAACACGGTTTACTGAATATTTTAAGCCCACTGTTGAGACCTACTCCTCAGAAGAAAAGATTCCTTTCAAAATATTATTGCTCATTGACAATGCATCTGGTCACCCAGGAGCTCTGATGGAGATGTACAATGATATTAATGTTGTTTTCACACCTGCTAACAAATCATCCATTCTGCAGCCCATGGATCAAAGAGTAATTTTGACTTTCAAGTCTTATTATTTAAGAAATACATTTCGTAACGCTATTGCTGCCATAGATTGTGATTCTTCTGATAGAGCTGGACAAAGTAAATTAAAAGCCTTCTGGAAAAGATTCACCATTCTAGATGACATTAAAAGCATAAGTGATTCATGGGAAGAGGTCAAAATATCTACATTAACAGGAGTTTAGAAGAAGTTGACTCCAACTATCATGGATGACTTTGAGGGGTTTAAGACGTCAGTGAATAAAGTAACTGCAGATTGGTGGAAATAGCAAAAGGACAAGAATTAGAGGTGAAGCCCGAAAGATGTGACTCAATTTCCACAATCTCAGGACAAAACTTTAATGAACAAGGAGTTGCTTCTTACGGCTGAGCAAAAACAAGTGGTGTCTTGAGATGGAATCTACTCCTGGTGAAGATGACTGTTGAAATGACAACAAAGGATTTAGAATATTACATAAATTTAGTTGATAAAGCAGCAACAGGGTTTGACAGGATTGATTCCCATTCTGAAAGAAGTTCTACTGAGGGTCAAATGCTATCAAACAGCTCTGCATACCACAGAGAAATCGTTTATGAAAGGAAGAGTCAATCCATGCAGCAAACTTAATTGTCTTATTTTAAGAAACTGCCACAGCCACCCCAGTAATCACCTTCAGTAATCACCACCCTGAGCAGTCGGCAGTCATCAACATCGAGGCAAGACCCTCCACCAGCAAAAAGATTACAACTCGCTGAAGGCTCAGAGGAATGTTAGCATTTTTAAGCAATGAAGTATTTTTAAATTAAGGTATGCACATTGTTTTTCTAAGACATAATGTTATCGCACACTTCACAGACTACAGTATAGTGTAAACATAACTGTTATATGCACTGGGAAACCAAAAATTTGTGTGTCACTTTATTGCATTATTTGCTTTATTGTGGTGGTCTGTAACTGAACATGCAGTATCTCTGAGGTACGTCTATAAATGCCCTCTCTTTCTAAAGGTGAAGAAAAGACATAATCTATCTAAGTTAGTTATCTAGTAAGCTGCTTTCCTAGCTACAGAAACTGGATGAACTCAATCACATGTCTCTAAAACTCTTAACTGATGAAATGTCTATAAACACTATTTTAGAATTATTTAAGGATTAGCTCTTTACTTTTTGAAAGGACCCACATAGACCAGAAACATACCTCTTTCAACCAAGAATATATATCAATTATATATATAATATGTATATATATAAATTATATTCGTGTGTATGTGTATATAAGAATTGATACATATAATCTTGCTTTATCGCAGTGGTCTAGAACCAAACCCACAATATTTCTGAGGTATGCCTGTAAAATGTAAACTGAAAAATATTAGTAACTACTCATCTATATTAGCAACAACAAAACACATTAAAAGTAATAACTAATTAGTCATAACATACTTCTCTCATCACAAATAATCAGAGAGGACCAAGTAATCCATGAACCGAAGGACCACCCTCAGGACAGACCTGGACATCAATCTAGGATAGAGTCTACCACCTTGAAGGTTACTTAACTAGGAAGACTCTTTATCAGGAGATAGAAAAGATGTTTAATGTATATTAGGAGATTCTACAGAACTACCTGTAGTTCAAGCTGAGTTTCATAATAAAATTTGCCTGTAAGGTTATTCATGTTTTAAGAAACAACAACAATAATAATGCTACCATTTATATAAATTACCAATGTTATTACTTACTGAGTGTTTACCATGAGCAGGCCCCACACTAAGCAATTTACATACACTGTACCATAAAATCCTTTCAATAACATAGTGAGATACTTTAAAAAAATTATATATATATTTTTAATTTAAACAAACTTTAAATTAACAAATAAACAATAAAGTAGGAGACTAAACTTACTTCATCTGGCTCCTAAGTCCAAGCTCCTAACTGCTACCCTGTCACTGACACAATATAAGGTCTTTTAGTAATGAATTAAATAGGGAAGTAAAAGGTAGGAAAATATAAATTGCAAAGTTACAATACATAATCTTCCTGGTAAAAGACGAACATCATTCATGCAGTTGATAGGGTATAATACCAGTAACAAAATCAGGAATGGAAATGATTTTTGGAATACATATATATATGTATATATATATACACACACACATATATATAAAACATGGATTTTATTCTTGTGAAAGTAGTAGCCAGACTGCAAAAAGTGGCTAAGTTTCTAGAAAAGAGATACTTTCCAAAGATGAACATCTATTACCAACTGCTCAAAGGAATTAAAAATAAACCAAACATCCTAACTGAAAAAAACTTTTAATTATCATTTATACCTGTTTAAAAAATAACTTTTTAAAGACCCCATATTATTCAGCAATAATTAAACTGACACAAATTAATATATTTAGTAACGAAACTAATAAATAAAAATTAGCTAAAATTTTAAAAAGGCAGTTGGAAAATAGAAAAAAGAAAACAAAAAAGCTACAGTATTCTAATAAGGCAATGTTGCCAGAATAATTACAATTCATTCCAAAACACATTTAAAATATATATTTTCTAAAAGGAAAAAGATGTTTTATATTTGCTGATTATATCATCTTTTAACTCTTGGTCATAGTTTATTCACAATAATATGGGGTTTTCTTCACTATCAGTATGTCACAGAATATTTCAGACTCATAGCAAATCATGAAATTATATTTGTGAATTCTTGGCCATGAAGGAAACCCTAAAAAATGACCTAGTTCACCTATATCATCTCACTGTCAAATCAACCCTTACAGCATCAGAATCTATCCCATTTTTCAGGAGGGGAAATCACACACCAAGATCAACTGATGGGAAGAGCTCACTCTTTTACGCTGCACTTCATCCCTGTGCAGCCATCTCAGAAGGGGTAAGCCCAACTGTACACAACAGACTGATATTCATACCTGTTTATATGCTGTGATACTTGTTGAACTAAAAACCTTCTGGGACTGGCAAGGACCAGAGCTACTATAGCAATAGCTTCCACAGTTCTCACAACAGTTCATGGTAAGGTTGTTGGTAGAATGAAATTTTGAAAAACAGGCATCACTACAAAGACCATGTACCACATTTTGATATTTAACTTCAAATCGAATCTAGGAAATAAAAACACATACAGATACAAAATAAGCAAAGCCAGTTAAAAACATCTAATCTGTGAAGAGAATCCCAATAAAGGTGAAATTCAACTTACATCAGCATTCTTCTGGCACATACTGCACCTAGTTGAAATGCTATTGGTATATATGGTAACAACAGGTTTTTTCTTTAGCTCATAAGAAGAAAGGCATGATTGGCTGCAGAAATCCTTGCTAGGAGAGGAATTTTCAAATCGGGTTGTGATCACATCCTTTGGATTTAAAATGTCTCTAAAAATAAATAACAAAGGCAAAATGAAATGTGTTCTTCGTAATTGTAATTTCTTCCTCTTTGTGAGCTAAAATAACTACATTTACTAAGGGCAGCTATTGTATAGTAGTAAATGGGTAGCCCTGGAAAAGGCATCTGGGAAACTGGGTTTGATGATTAGTTCTATTACTTATCATCTGAGTGACAATGAGTGAGGCAATTACTGTCTCAATTTCCTCATGTATAAAACAGAGTTTATAATACTGAATTCATAGATGTGTTGAAGGAGAGCTACATTTAAAATATATCTAGCCAGATGCTCATGAAAAAAACATTGAGGCTTCCAGCTCCAACCAACTTTCATCCACTGGAGCCAACAGAACAAGTGGCCATCCCACAACTCCAGACCACAAAACACTTGTCCTCTTACTACCCAGTAGCTGCCAAGAGTAGAAACATGAATGAAATAAGGAATGAAAAAACTTTTTATTTAAATGTAAGATTTGGGAAACAGATGAACTACCAAAGATTAGCATTAAAAATTAGCATGGTATATAAATCTTCACTATAACTGAAGAGACCAAAGAAACAAATGACAGACAAAAGCACTATTAAGGCTTGGTATCAGAGGACAGATGGAAACAAGAATGAAACAAAAAGGATACAAATAACTGAGTTGTTCTATGAGACTTGTAGAGTTATTCTGTAAGAGCTAATTGTTACAATAAGCACTGCCAGTAAAAACAGAGACTAAGTTATTGCCATTCTTCTGACAAGTATAAAAACTGAAGGAAATAGTCATTAATTAGAAACACTAGTTTCTAATTAATGACCACACAGTAAAGAAAATTAATGGCAATAATATTATGTACTACAATAATGTACTGGGTAATTTCTATGTGCCACACACTGGTCTCTTTACTCAAATTATCCAATTTAATTATCAAAAAACTCTGTAAGGTAAGTATTATTAGGACACCAAATCAGAAAGGTTAAATAATGACTTGCCAAAGTCATTCAGCTGGTAAGCAGTGAAGCCAGAATACAAATCGAGGCAGTCTGATTCTACAGTCCATGGACTTCATCATTCCACTATTCTGCCTTCCATCCTGTACCTTTATTATACAGAACTCCATGGTAAACTACAAAAGAATAACAACAGCAACAGGGACTCCCCTGGTGGTCCAGTGGTTAAGACTCCGTGCTCCCAATGCAGGGGGCTCAGGTTTGATCCCTGGTCAGGGAACTAAGATCCCGCATGCTAAGATCCTGCATGCCGCACCACACAGCCAAAATAAAAAAAAATTAAAAATATAAAAGAACAGCAATAGAGCACTACTTTAATGTTCTAAAACTCACCTAGCCTTACTAATATGACAGTGAATCTTGGAAACCAAGTGGATATGCCTACATGCAGATGAAGTATTAATTTTGAAAAGTAATTTTTCTACTAAAATGAAAGCAATTAAGAATTTTATTTAATAATGTAAATCTGCCAGTGCTATATATATATAAGTAAACCAATGAGAATGACTTTTTAATGAAAATCTGTGCACATAAATATAAATGCATTCTAAACTTTATACATCCAAATATATGTTTCCTCTTAACATTCACCTTAGAGAAACCATACCTCTCCCAACAACATGGCTCAAACATTTTTTCTAATTTCTCTTTTAAGTTATAAGAACTCTAAGCACAACTTTTTAATTTTATAGTCAGAGACCATGTTTAACAGTATGACTCAGTTTAATCATCTACACTAGTCAGCTGGTAAGACATCAAGTAACTTTTGGCAATGTGCAAAAATCAAACCCCAGCTTGAAAGATAGATTTATCACCTAACTTAGTCTAAAGGAATGTTTCACAGCCTCTGAAGGCAATGCAAAATCAAGAGACAAAAAAAAATTTTGAATAACAACAGCATTGTGGTAAAAAGCCAATGACAAGAGTCTCTACTTTTAAGAGAATATGTATTTGGATGTATAGGCGGTGTTATGTTCTTTAAAATTTAATTAATTTCCTTTTGATATTTGATATGTTGAGATTGAATATCTAAAAACAAAAAACTAAATTTACTCTTCCAGATCAGTTTCATGAGAATGACATAAAAGAGTTAAAGTAAGGTATTAGAGGGGCATTTTGGAACAAAACTAAATTTGAATATTTAAGTAAAATGTTTTAAAATGCCTCTTTGCTTTTAGTCGGGGATTTCCATTTTAACAGGATCTACTTTTAGATACCTAAGGCCAACACACCAAGCAGATAAAGAAACTATCATATATCGCCAAAGACAAAATAGAGACCTATAAATTATGTTAAATATACATAATACCAAATTTATTATTAAAAATAATAGGATCCCACTTATTAAGCATTTGCTATGTGCTAGGTCCTGTGCCAACACTGTCTCATTAAAACCTGAGGAAGTAGATATTATTTACCAATGAAGAAACTAAGGCTTAGAAAGGTTAAATATCTGACCCAAGGTCATATAGCTGGTAAGTGATAGAGCTACAATCTAAAACCAAGCTCTTAACTTTCCTTGCTCTACATTAGTGACTACTGACAACACACTGTATTCCTAGAATTGCACTACCACACAAATAGGTAAAACGTGCCAAATTCTTCAAACTTACTGAGGCAGAGAAAGAAGTTTATATAACTTCATTGCTATTTCTTCCTCTCTCTGCATCTATGCATTATTATAAAGTAACAATGACCCCCAACAAAAGCTCACAAGGACTTTTCAGGAATAAATGCATTATTTTTGTGGCCATTTACCTTCTAAAGAATTAAATAACTTTCATATACTATTATACGGGTGATATTATTTCATTCTATACTTCAATAACATTCACGATAACAATTTTGAGTATTGTTGTCTACAATTACAGTAGACGTACAATATAGGAGTGGTCCTATAGTTTCTCACAAATAATTTATTTCTTTCTAATTGAAAGATAGGAAAACTGGTCTAAACAATACTTTTTTACATCAAGTCACTTATTTAACTTTACAAAACTTTAGAATTTGCAAACTTCTCAATTAGCTAAAAAGTATTTCCAGGGAAATGAGCTAAAGAGATTTAAAATAGCAATAGCATATTTGAACTAAAAACACTTAAAAAGTAAGGGATATAATTAAGAATTTCATACTTTGAGCAGTTTGCACAGGTTTTCTTGGGAGGAGGTGGTAGACAGACAGGTGAAGAATATCCGATGATGCACCTTGTGGAGCAAAAGAGCTGAGTAGATCCTGTCTTATGAAATGCAGTTTGCCCCTTATAAAGCATTTTTTTGCAACCAGAACAAAAAACCTGAATAGCTACGGCTGGAACTGAAGGAAGCGATATATTTGGGCCAGATGATGCAAGAGAGAGCTGAAAGCCTGGGGTCAACTGTTGGGCTATAAAAACAAAATAAGAAAAAACAACAAAAACTGTTTTCACATCAACATGAACATATACACATTCTCTATTTTTTAGGACAAATTCCCTCAGTCTTGAAATCCAATATTGAGGCAATAACCACTCTAAAACAGGCAGCTTCAAACTTTTGAACCATGACACATGTTAGAACTACATTTCACATTATAACCCAAGAGACACACACATACATCTGTATGTGCATGTGTGTGTATATGTATATAAAATTTAATAACTGAAACAGTAGTTTCATGAAATAATATGCTTCCTTACTATATGCACCACACTCTGATATACAGTTGACCCTTAAACAACTCAGAGGTTAGGGGTGCCGACCCCACGCAGTCAAAAATCTGTGTCCTGCTATCTCTGTCTCAAAAACAAAAGAATTGATAAATGACTCATCCAAGGGCAGGAAGCTGAAACAGTCTGGATAGAATCAGGACTCAAACCCTAGTTCTTCTGATTCCACATATTGTGATCTCCAATAGAACATAAAAATGTCCCCACACTTAGTTAATTTACAGATCTGTAGAATAAAAATACAGGTACTATATTTATTGAAAAAAATCACCTGTAAGTGGAACTGCGTAGTTCAAACCCATGTTGTTCAAGGACCAACTGTAATTATATTCCACTTTTTAAAATACTGGTCAAGACCAGCTAGCCAGTTTGAAAAGCACTGCTTTGTCTAAAGGAAGAAAAAGACTTACATGAGGTACTTTCCCTCAATTCTACTGGTCAGAATATAACAAATACTGATTCTAACTAACTTACAGTTCTGTTTCTTACCAAGAGGACTGTCACTGACTGAAAAGACAGCACTAATTTTCAGTTCACTTTCTTGAGTTTTCGGCTTTGAAGCATGTACATATTCCTTAAAGAAAAAAAGAAGAGACAGAGAAATGAATACAGTGTTAGTACTGAGGAAACTAGAAATTCAAACAAAAAAATAACTGTCATATTCATCTCTTCTACATTATAGTCGTAATCACCTTCAAATACCTCAAAAGTCAAAATTTACAAGTTATTAGACTAGATTTAATCTTTTTCTTTCTTTTTTTTTGGCTGCATTGGGTCTTCGTTGCTGCACGCAGGCTTTTTCTAGTTGCGGCGAGCATTGGCTACTCTTCGTTGCGGTGGGCAGGCTTCTCATTGAGATGGCTTCTCTTGTTGCAGAGCACAGGCTCTAGGTGCACAGGCTTCAGTAGTTGTAGCACACAGGCTCAGTAGTTGTGGCTCGCGGGCTGTAGAGCACAGGCTCAGCAGTTGTGGTGCACAGGCTTAGTTGCTCCGCAGCATGTGTGATCTTCCCAGACCAGGGCTCAAACCTGTGTACCCTGCATTGGCAGGCGGATTCTTAACCACTGCACCACTAGGGAAGCCCTAGATTTAATCTTTACAAAAAGGATCTTTAGAACTGAAGAATCTTTTATGATAGTTATATCTACTTCTCAAATGTAATCTTGTTATATGGGAGTAATACACAGCTATTTCAATGCTGAGCACTACCCCTTTTATAGGCTGTGTTTATAACGGAGCAATAAATGAAATTAAATCTGAATGATTTAGAGTTTGGATCAAATTAGTAATTTTAGCCAACAGATTTGCAAGTGGCATATCTCTTAATGTCAGAAGACACGAGTTTCAATGCAATCTGCTCATTACACAAAAAATCAACACAGCCTAAATCAGGTTTACCTTTAATGTATTCTTCAAAATGCTTTAAAATAACACGTAATCATGAAAGAAATTAAAATACATATACCTAACTTGAAAAAGAGTGCCCTTTATTCTGAGATCAGAACTACCCTACATTTTGGAGCGGCGGGGGGGGGGGGTGGGTTGTTAAAACAGCCTTACATATTTCAAATAAAGTTTATTTATTTTTTTAAATGACAGTGTTCTTTTTTTTTTTAGTTATAGTATTTTATTTATTTTATTTGTGACTGCGTTGGGTCTTCGTTGCTGTGCACAGGCTTTCTCTAGTTGTGGCGAGTGGAGGCTCCTCTTCGTTGCAGTGCGCAGCCTTCTCATTGCGGTGGCTTCTCTTGTTACAGAGCACGGGCTCTAGGCGCGTGGGCTTCAGTAGTTGTGGCTCGCGGGCTCCGTAGTTGTGGTGCATGGGCTCAGTAGTTGTGGCATGCGGGCTTCAGTAGTTGTGGTTCGCGGGCTCTAGAGCGCAGGCTCAGTAATTGTGGTGCACGGGCTTAGCTGCTTCATGGCATGTGGGATCTTCCCGGACCAGGGCTCGAACCCGTGTGGCCTGCACTGGCAGGCGGATTCTTAACCACTGCGCCACCAGGGAAGCCCTTAAAGTTTTTTGGGTTTTTTTTTTTGCGGTACGCAGGCCTCTCACTGTTGTGGCCTCTCCCATTGCAGAGCACAGGCTCCGGATGTGCAGGCTCAACGGCCATGGCTCACGGGCCTAGCCGCTCTGCGGCATGTGGGATCTTCCCAGACCGGGGCACAAACCCATGTCCCCTGCATCGGCAGGTGGACTCTCAACCACTGCGCCACCAGGGAAGCCCGCCCTCAAAGTTTTTTGAAACAATGGTGATAATAAATGGTAGTTGTATTTTTAATCTCCCTGTACTTAGCAAAATAAATGACAAATTTATCGGTTCCCAAAGTTACTTTGGAATTTCTTTGGAATATTAAATGCCAAAGATTAAGAACCACTGCATTAATTTACCACTTCCCATGATGTACGTTATGGCACCAAACAAACTGCTGCCTATAAGGTAAGAATTATTGAACCTTCTTTATGGATGAGGAAAGTGAGGCTTAGAGATGTTCATCAACTTGTCCAAGGTCACAAAGATACTAAGTGCACAGATGGGAATCAAACCCAGGTCTCTCTGTTTCAAAATCCATGCTGTCTCCCTCCTAAATGTACAAATACAATATAACATAATTACTATAATGAATTCAAACTCTGGTCCCCAATGGAAATTAAGTTCCCCTGTTGTAGCTTCTCCCATCTCCTTTCACTCACAGCACTTGTCATAATACATCATATCATATTTATTTGGGTGATAATCTGTTTAATGTCTAACACCCCTCCTCCTCCCCCACACATACACTAGACCAAAAGGACCATGTCCACTAGGGACAGGGACCATATCTGTTTTTCCACCTCTGTACATTCAACACCCAGCACAGTCAACATAACAAAGAAGACTGTGGGTTCCGGGAGCAGACAGAAACAGGTGTGGTCCTGGTTTTTTTTTTTTTTTTTTTTTGCAGTGGGGTGCCCGGGCACCAACACAACTTGATACGTTTGACTGTACAGGACAATGGTTACAGCACACAAAGATTCAGAAAGACCCACTGCTTGGGCCCAACAAAAGACAATATTCGCCCTCTGAATTCACAGTCCTCGGGGCTGCAAGGAGGACAGGCTTTTTCCTACATGCCTCTGGTAGAAGGTCCATGACAGTACTCAGTAGAGCCACATCTGAGCCTAGCTGTATGCAGTGGGTGGATAAGACAGGACAGCCTCATTTCAATTACTTGGGTGCGACCCTGAAGACACAGATGTGGATGGCTGAGTTGTTGTAGATCTGGGTCAGCAGCGCTCACGTGTAAGTCTCTGGTTCCAGTTCAACGACAAGCTCCACAGTGGAGGTACTGGCACCACCTGCCGGAACCTGAAGCTGCCAGCCTGAAGCTGTAGGGCAATGTTGATGGTGCAGTTGATGGCCAGTGCATGTAGATCTCAGTGCATGAGTTCTGACCCCATGCCCGTCCGTCCAGCAGTTTCTGGCAGTGGGCCAGCTGGGCCTTAACCTCAGTCTTCATGTTGACAGAAATGTCATTGGGCTTCCGGTGCAGGCAGTGGGGAAGCCGCTTCCACAGGGTGTACTAAACCGGGTCCAGCTCAGCCTCGATGGCCCCGCGGGGCTCTCGATTTTCAGCCATGCTGTGTGCCTCCCTCCGGTCCACAGTGTCCTCCACGCGCATGTGGCCCACTCCCCTGCCAGGCCACTCAAGCATTGCGCCAACCAGCCAGAACACAGAATGCTGCCCATGACCCCAAGGCCCCAAGAAGGGGAGAAAAGGAAAGGGGTATGCCGCAGGAATGCCAGAACACTAGTGATCCCGGTTCTTAAACAAGTTATTTAATCTTTCTCAGTTTCAACTTCCTTATCTATAAAGATAATATTACCTAACCCACTGGACTAGATTTATGGGGGATAAATGATTTAATACAAATAAAGTGTGTAGTGTGATGTCTTGCAGTTAGCCAGAAGTTAAACATGATTTAAGAACAAAAATGCTAGCTCTTACTCTTTTCATAATTATGACATTGAATAAATATTTGTTGAATGAATGAATCTAAGTTAGTTCAATTCAAAGTGGACATTCAAGTTCATTCAATTCAAATGTTCTTAAACATTATACTCAAATAACAGTATTTACTTATTGGCACTTGCAAAAAGAAGAGGAAGTTAAAGTACCTATATACACCTCCTTCAACTTACCAAAAAGAACACTTAAGACTCAATAAAAAATTGTCTTACCATCAATTCAATCTCTAGTATTTTTCTAATATGCCTGTTACATTTCCCTAGTCAGTTTCTTTTACTTCATAAAGTAAACTGTTCCACACCTCCATCACTCATAAGTCCCAACCCCACATTCTTCCTGCTCAGTAATGTTTCTATTTCACCAAGAAAATAGAAGCAGCTAAGTAAGAATTCCTGCAACATTCTGATTCCCCCCCCCCCCACACCATGCCTACAAATTGATCAGCAAACTGTCCTTGAACCTTACAGGAAAAGGCAACCTTCTCAGTCATGACTAAAACAGCGCTTATGTTCAGGATCTCTTTCCCTCTCCCTTCTTACAGCACTTCATACTGATTTTGTGTATCCTCAGCCTCTCTCTATCTTGTCAACTAAAAGCAGCATGAACTGTAAAGAGGCAAAAAGGTAGTTTATTTAGGTTCTTAGAATTGTAATTCAGGGATCACAGATTCCGGAAGAACCCAGAATAGTGTCCCAGTGGAGGAAAATGGGTGGAGGTTTTTATGGGGAAAAGGAGGAAGCTCACACAGGCTTACACAAGCTGTTTACCAAGAATTTGGATTGGACGATAAAACTGTTCTGTTCATACGATTGGGTTATCAAGCACGTCTCATCCATTACTAGGGAAAGGTATGGTTTCCTTAGTCCAGAAAGAGTCCAGTTCTCAGCATTGTTCTTTCCTTTTGGCAACTCAGCAACTATTCAGCAGTTTTATGTTAGAGAGTTCAGCAAAAGTTCAGCATGGGCAGCAAATGTGGAGATCCTCAAGACAGTCTCAGTCATTCTTGCCTTTGTTCCTTTCACAACCTCCATATAGGTTTCTTCCCTTCGGCTTACAAGGAACCTATTCCCTAAGGAACTACTGCCCTCTCTTCTCTCTCCCTTTACAACCGAACTTAGAGAAAAAGTATTCCATTCTTTCTCTACTTCCTCACTTCGATTCCCTCCTGAACACAATGCAATCAGGCTACTGCTTCAACTGAAGGTGTTTTAAGATAACCGATCATCTCACTATTGTGTAATTCAACAAACAATTTTAGGCTTTATCTTACTTGGCTTCTCAGATACATCTGACACTGCCAATGATTCCACTGGTTGTCTTCGGATTATGTTATTACTTCAATTCATCATTACTATTTCTTAGTATCCTTCATTGATCTTATATTCACCCCTGAAGTCAATGGTTCCAAATTCAGTGGCATCAGAAGCCCCTAAAAGTCTTATTAAGACATAGAGTGTTGGGTTTCAGCCTCAGAATTTCTGATTCAGCAGGTCTGGAGCAGGGCCCAAGAATATACGTTTTTAACAAGTTCCCAGGTAATGATGAGGCTGCTGCTTGAGGGACTACTTTGAAGCCATTTTGAAGCACTAAATTAATCTAGTTCCCAGCTTTCTATCCTGAGCTCTACTCTCTTTTCTCTACTTTTGTTCCCTGAACAATCTCATCCACCTTCATGACTTCAACTATCACCTATATAGGGTCATCAGATATAGCAAATAAAAATATAAAATGACCAGTTAAATTTGAATTTCAAATAAACAACAAATAATTCTTTAGTATAAGTAAGTCCCAAACATTGCATGTAACATACTTATATGAAAAAATATTCATTGTTCATTTGGTAGTCAAATTTAACTGAGCATTCTACATTTTTATCTGGCAACACTATACCTACAGGTAGATAACTCTCTCATCTCTAAATACCACATCCATATGGGCAAATGCCTCCCAGTGCAAATTACCACTTGAATGTCCCACGAGCCCCTTAACACAACAGATTCCAACACTTATTACTTCCCCCCAAATCCTGTTCCTAGCCCCTCAGTAAATGGTACTGTCACAAACTCAACTTACTGAAGCCAGAAACCTCTTGAGTATTCCTGGATCCTCCTTGACCCTCATACTTCATTTGCTATCTCTAAGTTGGATCAATTCTACCTGAACATCTAAAATCTATTCTCTTCTCCCACTTTACTAGTGAAATACTCAACCACTAAACACACCACATTCTCTCACCCCTCCATGACTTGGCACATGCTCTTCTCTGTCTGAAGCTCTTCATCAATTGCTATTAACTCAAGCGCTACCCATCCTGTGAAGCCTTCCTCTCCTCCCTAGACAGACATAAGGGATCCTTTCCCTGTGCTCCCAATGCACCTTACACAATATTTAAAATTACAGTAATTACATAATACTGTGATTTTATATCTGTATAGAAGTGGCACAAAGCAACAGAAAGAATATATGCTTGAAGCCAGTCAAAACTAAGTTCCTATTCTAGTTCTGATGCTTCCTTTGAGTTTGTAAGTTACTTAACCTGTCCTTCCCTCAGTTCCCTCCTTTGTAAAATGGGGTAAGGATACTTCCCTCCTATGTTTGTAGAGTTTAAATGAGAATAGGTAAGACATATGTAGCATACCTTCTGGCAGGGAGAAGTCACCCAGCAAATAATTACCTCTCCCATTTCCATACCTTTATTCCCCCTTACTATCAATTCTCTTGAGAGCAGAGGCCCTATCTTTTCATCTTTGT
Source organism: Tursiops truncatus (assembly GCF_011762595.2). Taxonomy (NCBI): domain Eukaryota; kingdom Metazoa; phylum Chordata; class Mammalia; order Artiodactyla; family Delphinidae; genus Tursiops; species Tursiops truncatus. The sequence goes on along the minus strand of NC_047034.1, from coordinate 155,996,895 downwards.
AGCTCCTCTGAAAACAAAATAACTAACAAAGCTTAGCATCCTAGTTAAGGGTTTGGGCTCTTGAACCAGACTGCCTGGGTTCAAATGCTAACTCACCCATTTACTAGTTGTGTTACATTTAGTTTAGCAAGTTACCATCTGTGTCTCTGTTTCCTTGTATGTAAAGTGGGAATAATAACATACTTAACTCGTAGGGTTGTAAGCGTCACATGTAAACTGCTTACAATGGTGTTCAACAAGTGCTTTAGGTTATATAAACAGGAATAAAAGTCACTGAACGACTGAATGAGAGCTCAACTATAGCTTTAATATCCAGAACAGACCCTTAGTATATCATAAAATACTCAACTTTTCAATTTTTTGTCTATTTTCCAATATTCAAATACGACATGAAAAATTGCACATACTATTTGTTCAATTGGCTTTTCCACCATAGGTCACACTCTCAATCATGAAAAATTATAGCCTATTCACCTTGAAGCATTAATATAAACCAAAAGGAACTAAGTAGGTCCCTATCCACTTAAATTTACAATGTAAGCTGTTAACGGGATTTTCATTATCACAATTTTTATACAGAAAGAATACTCAATTAACTCACAGTACAATATTTCTTAAATTTTTATACTACAGGCAAGGTACGATGAAAGAAATATTGGATCTGGAATTTTAAAAAACTGGTTTTGTATCCCAGCTTTGCCATGAGACCTTGGTGAAGTCACTTATTCCTTCAGGCTCAGTTTCCTCATCTGTGAAACACAGCCTCTTTTATTTTGATTATTGAGCATGTGCCAGTCATTGTGCAAGGAACTGAGATCAAATAAGACGAGACCCAGGAAACCAAATTCATTGACCTCCAGATGCCATAATAAATGTAAAAGCACTACATGATTTAAAAAAAAAGACAGAGAAAGAATGGCTAATTCTACCTGAGTGACAGTTAAACTATATCTTAAAAGAGGAGGAACTTTTTGCCAAGCTAAAGTATCCAGTTTAGGATACACAGGCAGAAGAAATGGCATGTGCAAAGGCAAGGAAATAAAAATCAACAGAATATACCTTCCTGTGAAATGCAAATAGTTTGCAGGAGCATAGATTAGAAAAGGTGGGAAGCACTACTGGGCATATATCCTGAGAAGACCATAATTCAAAAAGAGTCATGTACCACAATGTTCATTGCAGCTCTATTTACAATAGCCAGGACATGGAAGCAACCTAAGTGTCCATCAACAGATGAATGGATAAAGAAGATGTGGCACATATATACAATGGAATATTACTCAGCCATAAAAAGAAACGAAATTGAGTTATTTGTAGTGAGGTGGATGGACCTAGAGTCCGTCATACAGAGTGAAGTCAGAAAGAGAAAAACAAATACCGTATGCTATCACATATATATGGAATCTTAAAAAAAAAAAAAAAAAAGGTTCTGAAGAACCTAGGGGTAGGACAGGAATAAAGACACAGACATAGAGAATGGACTTGAGGACATGGGGAGGGGGAAGGGTAAGCTGGGACGAAGTGAGAGAGTGGCATTGACATATACACATTACCAAATGTAAAACAGATAGCTAACGGGAAGCAGCCACATAGCACAGGGAGATCAGCTCGGTGCTTTGTGTTCACCTAGAGGGGTGGGTTAGGGAGGGTGGGAGGGAGATGCAAGAGGGAGGAGCTATGGGGATATATATTTATGTATAGCTGATTCACTTTGTTATACAGCAGAAACTAACACACCACTGTAAAGCAATTATACTCCAATAAAGATGTTAAAAAAAAAAAGAAAGAAAAAAAAGGTGGGAAGGATGAGTGACGACACTGAAGAGGAAAACAAAGGCCTAAACATGGATAGTTCGGATGCCACACTAAAAAGTTTATGTTTTATCCCTCATGAGGAGACAGGGTCTTTAAAGAGAGCAGTGTCATCAGATCTATAAAGAGCACCATAGTGCTCTTTCCCTGTTGCTGGGGAATTGCATGGGAGGTAGAGGCACCGGTGCATTCAAGATTCGGCTCCACCCATAACCCATTGCTGTGGCCATAACCCACCGCCTTGGTGGAGGAAAGCATTTCCACTGGAGGTGTAATGGACATTAATACTGCTTTACAAGAGATGCTGAAGACCACCCTCATCCAGGACAGCCTAGCATGTGGGATTCCAAAGCTGCCAAAGCCTTAGACAAGTGCCAATCCCATCTCTGTGTGCTTGCATCCAATTCTGATGAGCTTATGTCAAGTTGGTAAAGGCCCTTGTACTGAATGACAAATCAACCTAATTAAGGTTGATGGTAACAAGAAACTAGGGGAATGGGTAGGCCTCTGTAAAACTGACAGACAGGAAAATCCCTGTAAAGCGGATGGTTGCAGTTGTGTGGTGGTTAAGCAAAGAGTCTCAGGCCAAGGATGTCATTAAGGAGTACTTCTAATAGAAGAAATGATCAAATTAAAAACTTGGCTCTTGTTCCTCAAAAAAAAAAAAAAAAAAAAATCACTATACAGAGTTTTGGTGAGATATGTGACTGAAGACATGACGATGAATAGGAAACTGTTATAAAAGTCCAGATGAGAAATAATAAAACAGGGAGGAAAGGGCAAGGTAAAAAAAATATTCTTAAAAGGCAGAACCCACAAAACTTGACAAACAAATGGTTACTTCTGGCAAAAAAAGAGAAAGAATTTACCATCTGGAGGGAAAATAAGTGTCATGGATACCACCATCCCCCACCCCACATCCTGTAGACACTACCTCAGAACCCTTCGCAGCACAGCATTTTAGGAAGGCGTGGAGTGGATGAACAAGACAACATCTACTTGACATCCCTGTCCTGGAATGACACTGCCTTTGAGATAATAAGAGAAATAGAGTATTATCACTATGACTTATTTTATTATTTATATTTTCAATATTATTGATTTGCTTATGCAATGAAGCCAATAACTAGAGTATAAAGCAAAAGAACTGTCCATGAAGGAAAAAAAAATCATTTTTTGCCAAAACAACTAACTGGTCTCTCCACACTAATCTCCACAGATTTCCAATCTGGGTCCCTAAAAGGTAGCCATATGATCTTTCCAAACATGTTTATCTTATTCTCCCAAGTAAAACCCTACAATGGCTTCCCAAAGCTCTCAGGAGAAGACCAAAATTCGTAACAAGGTCCACAAGGTTCTGCATAATCTGGCCCCAAACTACTTACACTGCCTCATCCTAGAAGTAGGATAGCATAGGCTCTGAAGTCTGATACCTGGGTTTGAATCCAATCTTTGCTATTTATGAGCTGTGATCTGTGGTAAACTGCTTGACCTCTTTGTACCTGGTTTCCTCATCTCTAAAATGGGGATAATAATATGGTTGTGAGAATGGTGCCTGGCACAGTCTAAGTACATATAAGTGTTAATAGTAATAAGTTAGTATTTATAAGATCATGTTATTATGATATAATATACTCTACATATTGACATATTAATATCACTATTAGTATTGTTATTATGATCATCATTATCATCGTTATCACCATTTTTGCACCTCTTCTGTTCCAGGCCCACTGGTCCTGCAGTCCTTCAAAAGAACCAAGCATCTTCCCAAATCAGAGCTTTCCTGTATGGAGATTACTCTACCTGGAACACTCTCCTCCATGCCTTCACCTAGTCAATTCATTCTTCATAATGCGGCTGACAAATCCTTCTCTAGCCCCCTGCCCCCAATCAAAACTAGGTCAGATTCCCCATTTCAGGCTTTTCTTCCACAGCACTTGTCTTAGTTTGTAATTATATATATCATGTGATCAATTACTTGTGTAATGTCTATCTCCTCTACTAACCTGCAAGCTCTATGAAGGAAGGGACTAAACTGATTTTGCTCACTCCTGGATCCCCAGAGCCTGGCATAGAGTAGACCACAAATACTTACAGAATAAATGGAAACTACTATCAGATACAAGAGAGCTTTTTAAAAAGGTACCAATGGAAAAAGGGTAATACACATTACTTTCTTCCCACAAAAAGAAATATAATAGAGTTACCAAGATATTTTTTCATTCAAAGAGCAGAATAGGTGATTTACTCATCTAATGGGGAAAAAATCAGTTTGGGTTACCTTACAAGTCAGAAACTAACTAAAAATTTGAATTCACCAGGTAGAAAGGAAGACATTTTTTAAAATTTAAAATAAATATGAAATGCTTACTTGAGCATTGTCAGGTTCTTCTTTAATTTTGTCCAGAAGCCCCCGCTGCGGTGCCATTGCTTTGCCACATTCACCATCCAAAGGTTCTTTCATTCTAATTTTTTAGGTAAAGGAATTCCCCGGTCTAAAACTAATAGATTTCTTCTTGGTGATGGATAGTTGGATTCCTAAAACACAACATAAAGGATTGGTACTCAGGCTTTTTTTTTTTTTTTCATGTTTATCTATATCAAAAGCTTTGTTTTGAGCACAAGGTTTTAGGGCTAAGCATTTGGAAAAAAAACAACTCTTCTGGGGCCATGACTCTTCTCCTTTCTTCCTGCCTTCTGCTTCTTTGGTAGCTGCCTTCACATAAAGTCTTACAGCAATAGCTCCCGCTTCCCTGATAGCTTTAAAGACAAATACTCTGGTCTTTTATACGTTGAAAGTTACTGAGGTAATTAGACTGGCAGACCAACACGTGAGAGAACGTTACCAAGCTCTTAGAAGAAAGGACTCAGAAATACTGTTTCTGAGTCCATGAGAATTAGTACTTGGAGGCCCACCTCAGCTTACATTTCTCAAAATGGGGTACACCAAACTCCCCACCCCCACCTCTAACTCAGCCTTCACTAGAGGCCTCCATAAGGGCCCCAACTCTCGGCTTAAAGATAGATAAGAGCGCAAGTTGCCACCACAAATGAACAGGTATGCCCTTACGTAAAGTGGACCACCTGCAGGGTCTCACGAAGGCCATGCCCAGGAATGAGCCCCTCTGAGATCCGCTTCCCAATCTCCTTCTTGTAAACAAGATTAGTCATTCAGCGGACTTCCCTTCCCCTAAACAGGACGTAGTACACCTAAAGCAAAAAGGAAACTCTCCAAAGTTGTCTTTACCCAAACAGGCAAGCCAGACATGGAAATGGGCAACTGGCTTAATAACCAGTGCGAGGGATGAGAATTTAGGACTACCTGCCACAGTTACAACAATCTATGGGCTCTCGTGTCGTAATCGCTCCCAAAATCTCGTCCCCACCAATAATTCCCACGCCTGTCACAGGGTACAAACGCTGCAACGTTGTATCTTTCGGAGAGAACGCGACCCGCAAATGCCTGTCAGCGTGTCCCTGCAGCGAAACCGCAACGCCCGACTGCGCTGCTTCCGCCCAGCGCCCGCCTCGTCACGTGGCGCGGCCGCCGCCCCGCCCCACGCGGCCCCTCCCGCTGCTACCGGCCGCGCTCACCTTCTGGTGGCTTCCCTGCTCCCGGGGAGCACCGACCGGGGAAGGAGGAGTAGAACCCAAGGCCCCCACCCTGGGACGAAGATTATTTTCTCTTACGGGAATTTTTCCGCCTAATCCATCGCAACGCAACACCCGGACAACTGCGCGTGCGCAACCCTGGTCTCCGCCCCCTTTCCCATTATGCTCCAGACCTGAGCTGAGTGGATTTCCCAGCATTCCTCTTTCCTCAGTTATGGTTGACTTCTTAAAGAGACCAAAACCCAATGGTGAGAAGATAGAGGAAGAGGTTGGGAAGAAACTAAGGGGCGTAAGATGACGCTGTTAAGTGCCCTGCACCATTCTTTATTGCCCATGTCTGGAAAGGTGACCTGCCAAGAGAACATGAATAAATAATAGCTGATATTTATTAAGCCAAGTGTTTGGTAAACACTTGATATGAATCTTTCCACTTAATGCTCACCACAACTCCAAGAGGTACAATTTTTGTCTGGGAGCTGTAAATGAAGACATCAACTTGTTCAAAGTCAAGATTTGATGTGTTTTCACTCAACATTGTTTTGGAGATACATCTATGATCTGTGAGGCTGTCGTTTATTTGTTTTGACTGCTGTATAGTATTCCACTTTATGAATGCGCTGCAGTTTAACTGTCTACTTCTGATGGACATTTGAGTTATTTCCAATGTTCGGCCATTAGGAATAATAGTGCTGTGAACATTCCTGCCTCTTGTGACACATATGCTAGGTTTATACCTAGCAGTGAAATTGCTTGTTGTGTATATATGAAACTTAAGTGGATAATTTCAAACAACTTTAGAAAGTGGTTGTTTCAGTTTGTACTTCCACCAGCCATTTATAAGAATTCCATTTGCCCCACATCCTTGCCAGTAATTACTACTGTACATCTTTTTAATTTTAGCCATTCTGGTGGGGGTATAGTGGTATCTCGTTGTGATTTTACTTTGGATTTCCCAGATTTCTAATGAGGTTGAACCCATTTTCATGTTTTTTGATATATGGATAGCCTATTTTATGAAGTGCCTGTTCAAGTCTCTTACTCATTTTTGTATTGGACTGTCTGCCATTTTCTTATGGATATAAATTCTGGTGTCCTTTGATGAACATAAAAGACCTTTATGCTTAGTGTTTCTTGTGTCCTGTCAAGAAATATTTTCCTACCAAAGGTTCTGATTGACTTATGGAATTGTTATTACTTTGTCTTTCTCATTTAGATCTACAATCCATCTAAAATTGTATCTTCTGTATGCTGTGAAGTAAGTCAGGTTTCATTTTTCCATGTGAATGTTAAACTGATTAAGTGCTATTGTTTAAAAGTCTGTGCTTTCCCCCACTGTTCTTTATCATCACCTGTATATATATAAGTTGTCATAAATGCGGGTTTGTTTGAAGACTAGGTAATCTATTCCTTTTGTCTCTTTTTGTGGAAATATCACACTGTCTTTATTTCTGTAGTAGCTTTATAATAAAACTTGATATCTGGTAGAAAAAGTCCTTTGTCCCATTGTGTTCTTCAAGACTGTCTTGGCTTTTCTTGGTCCTTTGCATATTTATATACATTTTAGAATCATCTTGCCAAATGTGACAAAATTTTCCTTATAAATTTTAGAATCAGCAAGGATTTTGTTTACTACTACACTAAGGCTGTAGACCTGTTTTGGAGAATTGCCATTTGTTATTCACTGTGTTGAATTGTTTCCCCCAAAAAAATATGTTGAAGTACTAACCCTCAGAATGTGACCTCATTTGGGAATACAGTTGTTGCAGATGTAATTATTTAAGACAAGGTCATATTGGAGTAGGGTTGGCCTTAATCAAGTATGACTGGTGTCCTTATAAGAAGAGATGTAGAGATGGACACATGAAGGGAGAACACCAGTTGATAATTGGGGCAGAGATTGAAGTGCTGCAACTGCAAGCCAAGGAATGTCAAGGGTTGGTGTTAAACACAAGAAACTAGAAGAGGTAAGGAAAGATTCTCCCATACAGATTTCAAAGAGAGAATGGCCCTACTGAAACCTTGATTTTAGCCTTCAAGCCTCCCGAACTATGAGACAATAAATTTTTATTAGTAACACTTTATGACAGCAGGCCCAGGAAACTAAGATAGCATTATATAGGGTTGACTCCTCCAATCCATGAAAATGGTATATCTCTCCATTTATTTAAATGCCTGTAATTTAATATTGTTTTGTAGTTTTTAAGTATAGAGAGCTAACATCCTTTTAAGATGTTTTTCTGGATCTTTGATATTTTATGTCATTTTAAATGGTAAAATTTCATTTTCTAATAGTTCATTTCAATTGTAGAACTACAATTGACTTTTGTATGTTGGTCTTGAAGCCAGCACAATTGCTAAATTCATTTATTAATTCTAACAGTTTATCTATATATTTTTTAAAATTTTTTTAGTTTTCCAACTATGTAGAGAATAATGACAAATCATCTCTTCCTTTCCAAACAGATGACTTTTATTTATATAATTTTCTTGCCTTATTGTGCTGGCTAAAACCTCTAGCAATGTGTTAAATGGAAATAGTGACATTGGGCATCTGTATCTTCTTCCTGCTATGTTGCTTTCAACATAAAACCATTAAATACTATATTTGCTTTAGAATTTTTGCAGTCACCTGTGGGGGGTTAAATATGTTGTATTGTTTGCAACTCCTCCCATCAAGAAAGGGAGTCTATTTCCCTACCCCTTGTTTCTGGGTTGGGCCTTGTGAATTATCTTGACTTATAGAGTATTACAGAACCGATGTCATGTGAATTCTCAAGCATAGGCCTTATAGTCCTTGCAGCTTCTGGTTTTTCTTTTGGCTGCACTGGGTCTTTGTTGCTGCACATGAGCTTTCTCTAGTTGTAGCAAGTGGGAGCTACTCTTTGTTGCAGTGTGCGGGCTTCTCATTGAGGTGGCTTCTCTTGTTGTGGAGCACAGGCTCTAGGCCCACGGGCTTCAGTAGTTGTGGCACGCAGCCTCAGTAGTCGTCGCTTGTGGGCTCTAGAATGCAGGCTCAGTAGTTGTGGCACACAGGTTTAGTTGCTCCATGGCATGTGGGATCTTCCCAGACCAGGGCTCAAACCTGTGTCCCCTGCATTGGCAGGCAGATTCTTAACCATTGTGCCACCAGGGAAGTCCCACATCTTCTGCTTTTACTTTCTTGGAACATTCCTACAACATATCAAAGTTAGATGGGTTAAACTACTGAATGATGAAAAGTCATGCAAAGAGTGGCCCCATGGCCAGCACCAAGGCCCCATACCTGTGAGTGGAACCATCTTAGATCCTCCAGGTTGCTAGCTGACTGCAGCTTCATGAGCAAGCTCAGGCAGAAGAATTGCCTAACTAAGCCCAAATTGTAGAATCACAAGTAAGTAAATGGTTTTTGTTTTAAGTAAATAACTTCTGGGCTGCTTTGTTATTTAGCAATAGGTATCTGTTCCAGAATTAATATCTAGAAGTGGAGTACTGCCAATCCTAAAACCTAAAACATACAACATTGGCTTTGGGACCAGGCAGCAGGCAGGGTCTGGAAAGACAGCAAGGAAACTCTTAGTGGAGTCTGGAAGAGCAGTCAAGAAATTGTTACTGGAGGCTAGAAAAAGACTAACCAGTGTTATGTAGTGACAAAATGTTTGGCAGTGCTGCCACCTGTACTAACTTAGAAGATAGAAAATGTACTTAATGAACTTGTGGACCTAGATTAGGGGATTTCCAGAAAGAATACTAAAAGTGCCTATTGATTTATTTTAACCATCTGTGATAAGCTATTGTAAAAGAGAAATAAGCTAAAGAAGGAACTATTTTGTTTTCAAGCAGAAATTAGACAAAATATAAAGGGTCCAGGACAGTCTCTCCAGCTAGCACAATATCATCAAAATAAGAAATGGCGGGGGACTTCCCTGGTGGTCCAGTGGCTAAGACTCTGTGCTCCCAATGTAGGGGGCCTGGGTTCGATCCCGGGTCAGGGAACTAGATCCCACATGCCGCAACTAAGAGTTGGCATGGGCTTCCCTGGTGGTGCAGTGATTAAGAATCCACCTGCCAATGCAGGGGACACGGGTTCGAGCCCTGGTCTGGGAAGATCCCACATGCCGCGGGGCAACTGGGCCCATGAGCCACAACTACTGAGCCTGCACGTCTGGAGCCTGTGCTCCGCAAGAAGAGAGGCCGCGAAAGTGAGAGGCCCGTGCACCACGATGAAGAGTGGCCCCCGCTCGCCGCAACTAGAGAAAGCCCTCGCACAGAAACGAAGACCCAACACAGCCAAAAATAAATAAATAAATAAATAGATAGATTGGGCGTATCTTGTAAGTGGCTCTCACAGAATGGGTTTCTTTTTTAAAAAATTTTAATAGCTTTATTAAGATATAATTCACAAAAAAAAGATATAATTCACATACCATACAATATACCCATTTAAAGTGTACAATTCGGGACTTCCCTAGCAGTCCAGTGGTTAAGACTTTGCGCTTCCACTACAGGGGGCATAAGTTCTATCCCTGGTCGGGGAAGTAAGATCCCACGTGCCACATGGCACAGCCAAATAAATAAATAAAAATAAAATGTACAATTCAATGGATTTTGTGTATTCACAAAATTGTGCGATCATTACCACAATCAACATCAGAACATTTTCATCACCCCAAAAAGAAACCCTGTATCTATTAGCCATCACTCCTCATTTCCTCCCAACTCCTAGGCAACTACCAGTCTACTTTATTTCTCTATAGATCTGCCTATTCTAAACATTTTTTATAAATAGAATCATACAACATGTGGTCTTTTGTGACTGACTTCTTTCACTTAGCATGTTTTCAAGGTTCATCCACATTTCAGCATGTATCAGTATTTTATTCTTATTGCCAATTAATATGGATGGATTACCATATTTTATTTATCCATTTATCATTTAATGGACTTTTGATTGTAATGAATAATGCTGCTATGTACAATCAGGTGCAAGTTCTTATGTGGACATAGGTTTTTATTTCTCTTGGGTATATACCTAAGAATGGCATTGCTAAATTATATGGTAGGTCTGTGTTTAACCACTTGAGATTGTTTTCCAAAGTGGTGTACCTTTTTTGCATTCCCTCTAGCAGTGTATGAGAGTTTCATTTTCTTCTCATCCCCTAAACGTTTATTATTATCTCTCTTTTTGCTGATAACTGTCTTAGTGGGTGTGGAGTTGTATCTCATTGTGGTTTTAATTTGCATTTCCCTGATGACTAATGATGTTGAGCATATTTTCATGTGCTTATTGGCCAATTGTTGATCTTCTTTGGAGAAATGTCTATTCAGATCATTTGTCCATTAACTGGCTTGTCTTTTTGTTATTGAGATATAAAAGTTCTTTATATATTCTTATTGCAATGCCCCATCAGATATGTGATTCGCAAAGATTTTATCCCATTCTGTGGGTTGCATTTTTACTCTCTTGATGGAATCTTTAATTTTACTGATGTCCAATTTATTTTCTTCTGTTGCTTGTGCTTTTCAGTGTCATATCTAAGAAACCATTGCCTAATCCAATGTCACAGAGATTTATGTCTATGTCTTCTTCAAGGATTTTATAGTTTTAGCTCTTACATTTAGGTCTTGATCTATTTTGAGTTAATTTTGTATATAGTGTGAGGTAGTGGGTCCAACTTCACTCTTTTGTATGTGGATACCAGTTGTCCCATACCCATTTGTTACAAAGACTGTTCTTTCCCCCACTGAATTATGTTGGAATGCTTGTGGAAATGAATTGACGTGAAGGTTTATTTCTGGTCTCACAATTTTTTTCCATTGACCTATATGTCAATACTTATGTCAGTACCATGTTGTTTTGATGACTACAGATTTGCCATAAGCTTAAAATACATATATTTTTCCAGGTTTTTCAATACTAAAAGAGGCCCAATAGCAGCTCTAATATTTTTGCCCAACATTTACTCTTGTGTACACCCTTGAAACCTAAATTTGGTCTCTGGTGTTTTTTTCCCACCAAAAGAATCTGGAACTCATTGCAGAATAGATGATTCTATGGGGCAGGAGAAAAATCAGTATGGCTTTGGAACATTCTGTTGTGTCAAGAGTGTTTCAAGGATGTCAGGGGCAGAGCTAAAAGGCCAAAGCTTAAAGATGTGCTCACTGACCAACTTGCAATTATTTTATTTTATTTTATTTTAAATTATTTACTTTTCAGTTTGTGTCTCTTAATTCCCTACCCCTACCTTGTCTCTCTCCCATTCCCTCTCCCCACTGGTAGCCACTAGTTTGTTGTCTATAACTGTGAGTCTGTTTTTGTTTTCTTGTATTCATTTGTTTGTTTTATTTTTCAGATTCCACATGTGAGTGATAACACAAAGTATTTGTCTTTCTTTGACTTATTTCACTAAGCATCATATCCTCTAGGTCTATCTATGTCATTGCAAATGGTAGAATTTCATTCTTTTTTTCATCATCAGTGATGACATATGGTCCTAGGCTTTTCTTTGTTGAGGATTTTCTTCTTATTACTGATTCAATTTCCCTACTGATTAGGTGTTTTTGTTTTTGTTTTTGTTTTGCCATGCCACACAGCTTATGGGATCTTAGTCCCCCACCAGTGATCGAAACTGGGCCCCAGCAGTGAAAGCACTGAGTCCTAACCACAGACCACCAGGGAATTCCCAAGACTTTCATTCTTTTTTATGGCTGAGTAATAATCCATTGTATATATATATACCACATTTTATTTATCCATTCATCTGTTGATGGACACTTAGGTAATTGTAAATAATGCTGCTATAGACTTTGAGGTGCATGTATGTTTTTGAATTAGTGTTTTCGTTTTCTTCATATATATAACCAAAGGATTGGAATTGCTGGATCATATAGTAGTTCTGTTTTTAGTTGAGGAACCTCCACACTGTTTTCCATAGTGGGTACACCAATTTACATTCCCACCAAGAGTGTGCTAAGGTTCCCTTTTCTTCACATCCTCACCAATATCTGTTATTTGTAGACTTTCTGATGATAGTCATTCTGAGAGGTGTGAGGTAATATCTCATTGTGGTTTTGGTTTGCATTTCTCTGACTGTTAGCAATGTTGAGTATCTCTTCATGTGCCTTTCAGCCATCTGATATATATTTTTCAGAAAAATGTCTATTCAGGTCTTCTGCCTATTTTTTAATCAGGTTGTTGGTTTAGTTTTTGGGTTTTTTTATTACTGAGTTACATGAGCTGTTTGTATATTTTCAATATTAACCCCTATCGGTCATATCATTTGCAAATATTTTCTCCCATTCAGTATGTTGTTTTCTCACTGTTAATGGATTCCTTTGCTGTGCAAAAGTTTTTAAGTTTAATTTGGTCTCATTTGTTTATTTTTGCTCTTGTTTCTTTTGCCTTAGGAGGCATCCAAAAAATATTGCTATGATTTATGCCTATGTTTTCTTCTGACCAACTTGTAATAATTTGATTGTAAAACATCATGATTTGGGTTAATTGGAATAATTCAAATCTATAAAGGTTATACATCCATATTAAGACTGAAAAGAGAAAAATAGCTTTAATACAATAAAAGGATGAATACAATATGATACATTTAATAATGAGTTATATGTGTATCTGCAAGTAGAGGTGTGAATGCACATGTATTTTTTCTTCTGTAAAGGGTATGTTGATTTAAATATACCTACATATAATTTACTTATGTTTATGCTCTATGTATGTATGTATGTATGTGTGTGTGTGTGTGTGTATATATATATATATATATATATATACAAGCAAGTAAAAATGAACCAAAAATTTATGAATAAGCCAAAGCACCTTTAAAAAGTACCAAGTAGGGGACTTCCCTGGTGGCACAGTGGATAAAACTCCACGCTCCCAATGCAGGGGGCCCGGGTTCAATCCCTGGTCAGGGGGACATGCATGCTGCACTGCTGGTGGGAATGTGAATTGGTACAGCCACTATGGAGAACAGTATGGAGGTTCCTTAAAAAACTACAAATAGAACTACCATATGACCCAGCAATCCCACTACTGGGCATACACCCTGAGAAAACCATGATTCAAAAAGAGTCATGTACCACAATGTTCATTGCAGCTCTATTTACAATAGCCAGGACATGGAAGCAACCTAAGTGTCCATCAACAGATGAATGGATAAAGAAGATGTGGCACATATATACAATGGAATATTACTCAGCCATAAAAAGAAACAAAATTGAGTTATTTGTACTGAGGTGAATGGACCTAGAGTCCCTCATACAGAATGAAGTAAGTCAGAAAGAGAAAGACAAATACCGTATGCTAACACATATATATGGAATCTAAGAAAAAAAAATGTCATGAAGAACCTAGGGGTAAGACAGGAATAAAGACACAGACCTACTAGAGAATGGACTTGAGGATATGGGGAAGGGGAAGGGTAAGCTGTGACAAAGTGAGAGAGTGGCATGGACATATATACACTACCAAACGTAAAATAGATAGCTAGTGGGAAGCAGCCGCATAGCACAGGGAGGTAGCTTGGTGCTTTGTGACCACCTAGAGGGGTGGGATAGGGAGGGTGGGAGGAAGGGTGACACAAGAGGGAAGAGATATGGGAACATATGTATATGTATAACTGATTCACTTTGTTATAAAGCAGAAACTAACACACCATTGTAAAGCAATTATACTCCAATAAAGATAAAAAAAAAAAGAGTTTGCACGTCACAACTAAGGAGCCCTTGAGCTGTAACTAAGGAGCCCGCCTGCTGCAACTAAGACCCAGTGCAACCAAATAAATAAATATGTTTTAAAAATAAAAAAAATTAAAAGTACCAAGTCTAGGAAGGAGCCATCAGCACTAGTGATTTCATAAAATTATCATGACCCGATAAAAGACAGTCCAGCAGTTACTCAGCACCAGATTAACAGTAAGCAAGTAAAAATAGAGTTCAACAGATATTCTAAAGATGAGAAAAGTGAATCAAACTTTCATCTCTCAGGTGATAAAACAACTAAATGGCCCTACTACTTATAATAAAATACTGGTTAGAAATACCTAAGTTTTCAAGCAGAATGATGTTATGTAATGGCAGGATGATTGATTAGGGACTATTGATCATGCAAAACTTAGGGCTTACAAAGTTTCCAGTATAGACACTAAGCTTCAAAAATTAAAAACCATAAGGACGACAGAGAGTTATGTCTTATGATATTTTTTTAAATTTTACTACTTAAAAAAAGGCTTTTAAATTAGTCTAAATTACCTTGAACATCAAAACTAGGTCTTAAATCCCAACTAAGAAAGAATTAGTTGATATCGCAGATCCCAGAACCTCAACTGGTCTAAAATTGCATTTTTTTCCTATTGAATTTGGTAATATTTCTGAAATCCCAGAAATATTTAAAATAATATTACTGAAACCTTAAGAAGATAACGAAGTATAGGTATAAACTTAAGAGGTATAAAAACAGTGCAAAAATAATGCAGTAATATTTAACCTACGGCATTGAATAGGTTAAATATAAGTGTAGTCAATTGTGTAATCTTTGCATTTGTACATGCTTTGCTGATTTTTAAGGCATATGAGATATTCAAAAGTATCAACCAGGGACTTCCCTGGTGGTGCAGTGGTTAAGAATCCGCCTGCCAATGCAGGGGACACGGGTTCGAGCCCTGGTCCGGGAAGATCCCACATGCCATGGAGCAACTAAGCCTGTGCACCACAACTACAGAGCCTGTGCTCTAGAGCCCGCAAGCCACAACTACTGAGCCTGTGTGCCACAACTACTGAAGCCCGCATGCCTAGAGCCCATGCTCTGCAACAAGAGAAGCCACCGCAATGAGAAGCTCGCGCACCACAACAAAGAGTAGCCCCCGCTCGCTGCAACTAGATAAAGACAGCGCGCAGCAAGGAAGACCCAAAGCAGCCAAAAATAAATAAATAAAGTATCAGCCATATTAAATTTGTAACTGCAGTTTAAATTGTTTAAGGAAGTTAAAGTAATCAAACGTGTATTCCATGTTTAATGCTCAAGAAAAAGATGATTTCAACATATTGTTTATTAGAAATACGACTTTAGTAAATTGGGTGTTAAGCAACAAACAAGTAGCTGTGAGTATTCTCCCCCAGGCACAAAAGTCCCCTGGATGTAAAAGAATCCATCAAATATACTGAATCATGGGCTTCCCTGGTGGCGCAGTGGGTGAGAGTCTGCCTGCCGATGCAGGGGACACAGGTTCGAGCCCTGGTCTGGGAAGATCCCACATGCCGCGGAGCGGCTAGGCCCGTGAGCCATGGCCGCTGAGGCTGCAAATACTGAATCATAAGTCACAAAGTAGATAATATGCTTTTACTACTCCTTAGGAAGAAGGGAATGTAATAAATGGGGGACTGGAATAAAGGGTTGGTTGAAAGGATCAGGGAAACTGTGCCACATACACTTTCTGAGAAGGACAGACAACCAAACAGATAATTAGTCTACAGTGTGGTGAGTATTACAGAAGAGATACTCTGGGAGCACAAGGAAAGAGAAGTTAACTGAAAAAAAAAAAAAAAAAAAAAGAAGTTAACTCAACCTGTGTACCCTTTACATACCAGACATAATAAAATACTATGCAATTGGCCAGATGTTTGTAACCAAAATCACGGAAACCTCACATCCAATGGCCACAATCTGAATCCTTCGACCACCTAAATTTGCTCCACCTGTGAAATAATATATTAAGATATCCCACTTTCTGACTACAGCCTTCTATCTTTTCTATTTTCTCACTCAATTTCTCTCTCTAAAGCTATACTTCTATCTTATGAAGACATCTGGTTCCTTAATCAGTCTATTTTCATCCTATTAACCTTCCACTGTCTTCTCTTCCTTTTAGATTTTTGTACTAGTCACTTGCCAATACGCTCACCTTTCTCCTGTGGCCCTTCTGTTGTACCTACCTGGAAAAAACAACCCTGAATCAACTTCTCCATGCCTACACCTGGGCTGCTTACTATTGTTGGTAAAAAATCATACAGCCTACCAGGCTGGCATGAATATACATTCAAGTTCCTCAACCTCAACTGTGCTAATGGTATTGTCCAGAAATCTTCCCATGCCTTTTTTGTCAGTTCTCTCTTTCATTCTTCACAATGACTATTCAGAGTTTCTCCCTTCTCTTCAAATCTGTGACCCTTTCATCTCACTCATGGCAGATGACCTGACCTCTTAGTCCATAGAGAAAATACCATAGAAGCCATTAAATAAGAACTTCTTCAGTTCCTGGCACCAAACTCACAAGGTTTTCTGCAATTATACCAACCATTCTTTCTTTCCTCCAATTACAAAGGAGGGAGTGTCTCACCAGCTACCCCTTTATCTTCTTTGTCATAACAACACACCTCTTGGAAGAGCTGATTATACTCACTGTTTTCATTTCTTCATATCACACCCACTCTTCAATCCACTGCTATGATACCATATTCACTGCTTTGTGATACAATATTCTCGTACGCCTTGGTCATTTCTTTTTAATCTCTTTCCTATGTTCCCACATCTGTACTAATTTTTAAATTATCAGTGCTCCTCAAGGTCTCTCTCTTTGGTCTTCTTTTCACCTCATTGTACCCACAATAATTGTACTCTCATCACCCACTTCTGTGGCTATAATCATCAACACTGTGGTGACCCAATGCTATAACTCTTTCCCAGATGTTTCTTCTGAACTGTTCCAGCTGCCTATTAAACATTTTCCTTTGGGTATTCCATAGGACTTGAAACTCAACAAATCTAATATTGCACCCATTATTTGCCCCAGTGCCCCACCCCCTCAACTACTTCTCCTTCTCCTGTGTTCCCTATTTCATGGAATGATACCACCATCCACCAGGTTTTCTTTCCACCACCACCGCCCCCCCCAATTGGCAGTGGAAGTGCGCACTCCTAACCACTGGACTGCCAGGGAATTCCCTACCAGGTTTTCTGATCATCATGCTTAACTCCTTCATCTCATACTAATCCACAGTGATTTTCTCTTAAACATCTCTTTAATAGGTCCTTTTTTCTCCATCCCCACTTCTACTCCTGGGTCAGACCACCATCATCTCTGATTTGGATTACTACAGCAGTCTCTGAACTGGTCTTCAGAAGTGGTCTCTGTACCTACAGCTATTCTGCCCTTCCTACCCTTACCCCCAACCAGCCAAAGCAATTTTTCTAAAGTGTAAATCCGATCAAGTAACTTCCTTGATTAAAATTCTTTTGTCTTCCCACTACCCTTCCCACTCCCTAACCTAGTTTATAAGGCCCAACATGATGTGACCCCCATCTACTTCCAGCCTCAATTCTAGCTGCTACTTCCACTTTGTATAATAGGCTTCAATAATAGTGAATTTATTTCAATTCCTCAAATGCTTCAAGCTCTTTCTTGCCTCAGCCTTTGAACAGGCTGTTCCTGGAATACTCTTCCCCCTTCTCTTTGTCTGGCTAAGTCCTACTCAGACTTCTTATATCAACTTTTATGTTATTTTCTCCTGGAAGCCTTCCTTGACCTCCAAGCCTGAGCTAGATGGGAACTTTTATGGGCCTCCCAGCATCCCATACTTCCACTCTCATAGGGTCATGCTGGTAATACCTAGTTACATGTCAAAATCCCCCACTAGACCAGCTCTATGAAGGCAGGAATTTGTGTCTATCTTGGTGCTTTTTTTAATCCCTACCATCTAGTATAGTGCCTGTCACATAAACAACACTCAACAGATACCTGTTAATTAATAATAATAATTAATGATATTCAGCACTTACTTTTGGGCAGATATTATGCTTTATATACATTTTCCCGTTTGATCTTCTCAGCAACCCCATAAAGTATTATTGTCATTTCCATTTTACACATGAGGAAACTGAGGCTCACACAGGTTAACGCCCAAGGTCATTCAACTAGTAAATGAGAGAGGCAGAATTTACACATGGGCTGTCTGACTCCAAAGATAGTATTGTTATATGCTGATCTTTAAAATGGGAAGATGAGCTAGCAGGAAAAGAATACTATTATTTCAGATATTACCAACTAGGTTGGCCCAGATTAAGTGACTCCAAGAGTTCCATGGAGGTCATGATGGAAACACTGGGGAACAGTGCCAAATGCCAGGCCCCTGTAAGATTTAATATCAGCTGAAAAAAATAAGCCAATTTCAAGGTGAATTTATTTAGTATTTGGTCATTTGTATTCATAGTCCAGAGACCGTAACAATGAGAAATAGAAACAAAGACATCCTGAGGCAGAAATGATACATTCACTGATCCATTCATTAAACAAACATTTATCGAGTGACTCCTTGTCCACTATTGTGTTAAGTGCTAGGAAATAAGATGTAAGAGGCAAAGACACCCAGTTTCAGAAACACAGAAAGTGCACGTGAGGCAGAGATGCAGAGCAAGACTCACACAAAGAGTTTCGTCTGAGTTTGTTTGTGTGATAACCAGCAAATAAAATCTAAAATGTATTTCAAAGAATTGTCCTGAGACACATAATTAAAGTGCTTTAAAAAAAATTTTTTTTTAGCATAAAGAACCTTGAGGAGGGAGAAGGGCTCTTCAAGGAGACAAACAGAATTGACACATTCTTACTCTCCCTGTGGCACATTGTTCCACATATTGCCAGTTAGCTACGTACTCACAAGCTGGTGAAATCTCACACTACAGTTTTGCATCATTCTTTGACTCTTGATTTCTTTTTCCCAGCAAATTTATGAGGATTTTTCCCCATTATAAAAGTGATACAAGGTTATGGTTGGGGTGGTGGGGGCGATAAATAAATAAAGAAATAAATATTTTAAGTTGTAAGGGAAAAAGAAATCTACCCTCAGTCTTATTGTCTCAAAGACAGCAATTCTTTACATTTAGCATATTTTCCCTTATCTTCTTTCCGTGAGTTATTTTTTAAAATGTATTTGAAATGATGCTACTTATGCAATCCTCCATTCCAACTGTCCTCACTGTGTGGTAGCCATGTGCTTCAAAGAGGACTGATACTACCACTCAATTCCAAGGGTTGTCCCTGATATAATTCAGTAACAGTATCCTAGACTCCTTACCACACTAATTGGTTCAAAATCAGCACAAGATCCCAGATAGGCCAGCTGGTTGTGAATGAGAAAGTATACTCCATGGTAATGAGCTTGCTACCATGAAGGAGGCCAGCTTGAAAATAAAGTCAATCAAAGAAGGCAGAGCTGGGGCTTCCCTGGTGGCTCAGTGGTTGAGAGTCCGCCTGCCGATGCAGGGGACACGGGTTCGTGCCCCAGTCCGGGAAGATCCCACATGCCGTGGAGCGGCTGGGCCCGTGAGCCATGAACGCTGAGCTTGCGCGTCCGGAGACTGTGCTCCGCAAGGGGTGGGATAGGGAGGGTGGGAGGGAGACACAAGAGGAAGGGGATACAGGGATACATGTATATGTATAGTTGATTCACTTTGTTATACAGCAGAAACTAACACAACAATGTAAAGCAATTATACTTCAATAAAGATGTTTAAAATTTTTTTAAAAGGCAGAGCTTCATTATGTAATACACCTGAAACTAACGTACCTAAGTCAACTATATTTCAACTAAAAAAAAAAGAGGGTAGAGCTGAGAGAATTACAGAAAAATACAACCTAGTCCAGACAAGTATGGAGTTTATCTTCTTTCTATACTGTTCAATTTTATGACTCAATGCATTCCCTTTATTGTTTAAACCTGTTAAAGTTGAGTTATATAATACTTGCAAACAAGCATGCTAAATGGATATACTACCCAAATGGGATAATCAAATGAAGGAATTTTAGCACTAGACTCTAAAAAAATAAATGAAGCCTGTTTTTGGGGGGGGGCATAGAATACAAAGAATAAAGTTGTGGTATTAATTCCCATTCTTTCTGAACTCCTACTCTTGGGCCAAAAGCAGGATACTCTTAATATCTGGGTGTTTTCCTAAGGGTATGAATGTCATTGATTATGGATGAGATCCTGAGGGCTTTTCTTGGACTATGGCTTGACTCCTACTGGGCTTCTCTCTTTAGATACTTATTTCAAAGAGGTAAGTCAAGGAAACAAGTTGGGTTCCCATGCTTCATCCAAAAGTAACAGGTATGAATTTTAGGGCATATGCAAGTATGGAGGAAATAACTTACTTGTTTTCTCATAATCAGCTTAAATCTAAATCTGAGACCTCATGCTTACACTGGCAGAAAATTTAATCTCAGTCATTATTGGTGTTCCCGAGAAGAATGCCACCAGAGGTATGTATAGGTCCCATGGTGGGTCTTACTCGCCACCAAAGCATCATGGAATCTCTGCAGCTATTAGCTCAGTAGTCCAGACTGGTTACATCAGAGATGACCATTGCCCCAGTCTGCAGGTTCTCATCAGGACCAGTGGCTTGATCATGAGTATCTTCGGCAAGGATGTAACTCCTTATTCTCAGGGTCCAGCACTCTCCCCATAATGCGGTTGAAGAACATGTTGCAGGTCCCCTAAAATCACAGAACTATAGACCTTCATCCTCTTCCTGTAATTCTGAAATCTTTTCTTCCTTGGTTTCCTCTAAGGCATCTCTCTGCCTCCTGTCTCCCCTAACAACTCTCTCTCTCTCTCCCTCCCTCCCTGGATAATTTCATACTCTTTTCAGTCAGACTGAATTTTTACAAAACACGAGACCAGCTCTTGACTTCCAACAGCTTCTGCTTTTGGTCCTACTAAAATCCCTGAGATAATGATGCAAGGGAGGAAAAGTGTACAACAAATAACACAAATTAATATCTCAAAAATTAGATAACTGGGGCTTCCCTGGTGGTGCAGTGGTTGAGAGTCCGCCTGCCGATGCGGGGGACACGGGTTCGTGCCCTGGTCTGGGAAGATCCCACATGCCGCAGAGCGGCTGGGCCCGTGAGCCATGGCCGCTGAGCCTGCACGTCTGGAGCCTGTGCTCTGCAACAGGAGAGGCCACAGCAGTGAGAGGCCCACGTACTGCAAAAAAAAAAAAAAAAAAAAAATTAGATAACTGCCCCATGAACAAGCAGTTTGCACACCCGATGGAAGTCCTCACCCAGAACGAGGATTCAATTTTTTTTATAGTGTTTTTTTTCTTTTTCCTCAGTCCTGTTATCAGAAGCAGAGGTATGCACTCACTGCTCCAGTTCTCTTAAAGTTTCTACACAAAAGGTAAGGCTTTTCTCATGGATATTTTTTACTCGTAAGAGTCATTCATTAGAAACAGGAGCCTATACATCTTATAGGCTGAACTGCTTTATCTTGCTGAGTGAGACAAACTTTATGAACCTAGAAAGTAAAACACATTTATTGTTAGGAATTGCTCATGAGTACATTTATTAAAAGACAGGATTTTGTGGACTTCCCTGGTGGCACAGTGGTTAAGAATCTGCCTGCCAATGCAGGGGATAGGGGTCCCATCCCTGGTCTGGGAGGATTCCACATGCCACGGAACAACTAAGCCCATGCACCACAACTACTAAGCCTGCGGTCTAGAGCCCGCAAGCCACAACTACTGAAGCCCACGCTCCATAACTACTGAAGTCCATGCACCTAGAGCCCGTGCTCCGCAACAAGAGAAGCCATCATGAGAAGCCCACGAGTAGCCTCTGCTCGCCGCAACTAGAGAACGCCCATGCGCAGCAATGAAGACCCAACGCAACCAACAATAATTAAACAAATTTATTTAAAAAAAGACAGGATTTTGTACTGCAAGTGACAGAAAACCAAGTCAACATAGGTTAAGAAAACCTAGGGCTTCCCTGGTGGCGCAGTGGTTGAGAGTCCGCCTGCCGATGCAGGGGACACGGGTACGTGCCCCGGTCCGGGAAGATCCCACATGCCGCGGAGAGGCTGGTCCCGTGAGCCACGGCCACTGAGCCTGCGCGTCCAGAGCCTGTGCTCCGCAACGGGAGAGGCCACAACAGCGAGAGGCCCGTGTACAGCAAAAAAAAAAAAAGAAAACCTAATGTCTCACATAATTTGAAAGTTCAAGAGTTGGACATCTGGGGCGTCCCTGGTGGCGCAGTGGTTAAGAATCCGCCTGCCAACGCAGGAGACAGGGGATCGAGCCCTGGTCCGGAAGATTCCACATGCCTCGGAGCAACTTAGCCCGTACGCACAACTACTGAGCCTGCACTCTAGGGCCCCCCAAGCCACAACTACTGAAGCCCGTGCGCCCCAACAAAGAGAAGCCACCACAATGAGAAGCCTGCTCGCTGCAACTAGAGTAATCCTGTGCGCAGCAACGAAGACCCAACACAGCCAAAAACACAGCAAATAAATTAATTTATTTTAAAAAATAAAAAAAGAAATGTCCAAATCTGGCTGCCACCTATAATACATAGGGCTTCAGGGCTAAACTCCTAGTCCCTAGTCAGGGATCTGAACAGCCCCCTCACCCACCCCCAAGGTTGCCTTTTCCTATTGACAGAAAAGTGGCCCAGAGGCTGGGTGGGCGGGGGTGGGCGGCGGATGCACTGCGCATGCTCGGCCGCAGAGAACGCCGGGGAAGGGGTGGGGCCTGCGCGACCGTTTCCCGTTGAAGTTCTTTTGAGAAACGTAGCGCGGCGACCGTCGGTGAGAGAAATTAGTAAGCCTCCTTAAGCGCTTGTAGTGTCGGTCTTTATTTCTGTGCTTTACCAGAGACAGGCGGAGAGTTTGGCCAGTCGGAGGAAGGATGAAATGTCTGGGAGGGCCGGGGTTCCAGGGACTCAGCCCTGCGTGCGGATGCCGCCATGTGGGGGCCGGGAATTCGGGGTCAGGCCCCTGGATAGTGTTTGTCGTCTCCTTTAACCTAGTCTGCAGAGAGTCGGGGCGTTTTGCCCCCCCCCCTCGACTCCCCCGCCAGCTTCCTGCGTTTCTCAGCGCTTACTCTGCTCCTGCGCCGTAACTGCCTTCAGCCTTCGGTCTTTCTCCATGGCCTCCGTTTCTAAAACATTACTTTGATCCCACCTGTGGCTCTCCCTCGTTAAGCAGTGATTTTTTTTCAAACTGAAAAAAAAATCATGGAACTCCTTTTGCAAATAGAGTTGTACATGGGATCTTAAATAAAAGGTATTTTTTAATTGTTATAAATGTTTGGCTCGTCATGAAATGGGATTTGAAATTTTGATTAGATGAAGGTACAGTCTTTGTCATTTTATGTTATGTCATTTTGCTTTTGTGTACAAGATTGAATCGAAAGTATCTTGGTTGCATGGACTAATGTTTACAAACGGTGACTTTTTTAACTTTCTCAGGTTGCAATCTCATCATACTTTTAAATTAAACTGACTGGAAAGTAGGTAAGTGGAGAATTTTCTCTTTAAGTGTTGAATCACTGATAACATCTGACGATAGCTTGTATTCCTCATCACAAATATATAAGACAAGAAGCCCCCGAAATTTATAACAAGAACTACATTTAGTCCTAACACTTTGCACATTTAACTCTTAGGTTGAGGCAAGAGTATTAGTTAAAGGAGTAGATGCCCTTGCTAAAACAGTAAATTCACTTCTAGGATTTTCTGTGAGTGGACATATACAGTTCAGAACAAAAAGTGTAAGTGCAAAGCTGTAAACTTCCTCATCAATGACACAGCTACAAGGCATTGAATTATATTCACCCTGATGGCAGGAAAAGCTATTTTCTGAAGGTCTCTGTTAATCTAGCACAAATTAATGCTTTGGAGGTCACCAAAATACTTCACATTTGGTATGTAACACAGTTAAGTGTATCTCATAATTTTATTAGTTTTTTTAAAGTAAATTTTTACTTAAAGAAATATGAAGTGTTTGATGAACCCCAAAAGCTACTGATGTACAAGACTTAAGTTCAAGGTTTTTGGTATTTAAGGACTTTCCGGATATGAACCACATCTGCTTTTCCAACTTCATTTCCTTCCACTAGCACTCTTGCATTTTATCTTCATCAGTAACTCCACTTCTTATAGTTCCCATATATTTGTGTTTTTCCACATACTGTCCCTATATCTGAAATATCCCCCGTGATTGCTTCATAGACACCTACTTGAAAACCTAGCTCAAATATAACCTTCTAAGACTTCTTTGACCATCTTCTCTTACCTCATTTCTGCTTTGTACCTCATGTATGCTTACATTGTGCTAGGCAGAGTGTTATGAGAGTCTGCATGTGGTAATTATCTCTATAGCCCCAGCACCTATGCACTTCATCAGTAGTGGCTCCCCATTGCCTACAGAACTAAAAATGGACATTTTAGTTTGGTTTGAGAAGCGTTTAGCCTTCTGCCTCCAGTCTTCCTATCATTCCAGTAAAAGAGCTTGCAGAACTCAACGAATAAAACAAATCTTTGGAAAGTGTAATGCGTAAAGAAGTAGCTGTAATGCAAAGAAATAAGAGTATACCTGCTTCTGGACTCTTACATTACTCATTTTATTTTTGCTTATGTCCATACCATACCATCTTAACTACTGTAGCTTTTTAGTAAGTCCTCAAATTTTTTTCTTTTTTGAGATTGTAGTGCCTATTTGAGGTTGTGTATACATTTTATGTACATTATGGTCATCTTGCAGGTTCAACAAAAACTGGGATTTTGATCTGTAGCTCAGTTTGGGGAAAACTGACTTAATATTGAGTCAATCACTGTCTCTCTCCATTTATTTAGATCTTACTTTATTTCTCTCAGCATTGTTTTGTTTTCAGTCTAGAGATCTTGACGTATTTCATTAGATTTATTCCAATATTTGATGTTTTATGACACTATAGAAAAGTTATTTTAAATTTTTAAATTTCTAATTCTACAAAGAAATATAATTGATTTTTTTAATATTGACCTTGCTAAATTTACTTAATAATTTCAGTAGTTATTTGGAAATCCTTTTGGATTTTCTATGTACACAATATGTCATCTATAAGTAATGATGATTTTAATTTTTTTTTTTTTTTTTCTTTGGTACATGGGCTTCTCACTGTTGTGGCCTTTCCCGTTGCGGAGCACAGGCTCTGGACGCGCAGGCTCAGCGGCCGTGGCTCATGGGCCTAGCCACTCCGCGGCATGTGGGATCTTCCCGGACCAGGGCACAAACCCGTGTCCCCTGCATCGGCAGGCGGACTCTCAACCACTGTACCACCAGGGAAGCCCTCACTTTTATTTTTGAAGGATGTTTTTACTGACTATAGAATTTTAGATAGATTTTTTCCCCCCAGCATTTTAAAGTTATTCCATTGGCCTCTGGCCTTCATTGTTTCTGACAAGACAGCCTTCATTCTTATTTTTGTTACCCTGTATGTTAACGTCCTTTTTTTCTAGCTGCCTTTAAGATTTTCTTTTTATCTTTGGTTTTCACCAGTGTGACTATGATGTGCAGAGTTGTCTTTTCCTTATGTTTATCTTATTTTTATTCATAGAACTTCTTGAATTCGTGTGGTTTGAAATTTTTGTTCATTTTGGGGAAATTGTCCAGCCAGTATTTCTTTAAATGTTGCTCCTGTTTCATTGCCTGTTTTCTCTTATTCTCAGGCTCAGTTTACATGTGTGTCAGACCATTTTGCTATTTCCCACATGTTGCTTACATTATTTGTATCCTTTTATGTATCAGTCTGACTACTTTGTACTAACCTGTCTTCTAGTTCACTAATTTGATATTAAATTCATCTGTTGAATTCTTAATTTCCCTATTTTACTTTTCAATTCTCAAATTCCCACGATTTTTTTAAAAATTGAATTCCAGGATTCTGCTGAACTTTTCCATCTTTTTCTGTATTTTCTTAAACACATCAAAGTTCTTGCCTACTAACATCAGTATGAGCCACACTGTGGGTCTGTTTCTGTTGTCTTTTTTCCCCTTGGTTTTTAGTTTTGTTTTGTTTGATTAAATTATTTATTTGGTTGTGCTGGGTCTTAGTTGTGGCAGGCGGGCTCCCTAGTTGCGGCATGCAAACTCTTGGTTGCAGTATGCGAACTCTTAGTTGTGACATGCATGTGTGATCTAGTTCCCTGACCAGGGATTGAACCCGGGCCCCCTGCATTAGGAGCACGGAGTCTTAACCACTGCACCACCAGGGAAGTCCCTTCAGTTTTGTTTGTTGGGGGGTTGGGGGGAGTTTGCTCATACATTTTTATTCTGGACATTGTGGGTGAAAATTTTGAAAGACTCCTCCAGAGAGGACTGCAGTTCATTTAGGTGTGCAAATAGTACTAGCAGATTACATTGATCCTGTTGAGGGATTCTGTTAGGCATTAATTAGGGCTGATCTATTTAGGTTTGCCCTTTCTTCTAGGAAGTAGTCTTTTCTCCTGGGTTGTGGCCCTTACTCTTAGGGCTTGGCCTCCTGGAGTCTCAACTGAAAGTCCACATCTTTACCAAGTCCCCTCTTCCTTATCTGGGCTTAAATTTCAACTGTTCTTAGCTTTGCAAAGCTACTGTAATCTCTTTTAGCCTCCCAACTGCTGTTTTCTGCTAGGTTTTTTGGAGTCTTGCTCTGTAGATGTGCAGTTTAAGGGTTAGCTAATGAGTGGAGATGGGGAATATTTGTGTGCAAATTTGGGGGCTTATTTCTCTGAGGTTCTTTCCTCCCAGATTGTGCCTCTTGAGTTCCAGCTACTTAGGCACCCAGAACTCCTATCTCCGTAGCTCACTGTGCTGCTATTCTCTGCTTGGGCATTTTCCTTTATCCTGGAAGGTGCCCTCAGAGGTAAAGCCTGTTAATTTTTTTTTTTTTTTTTTTTTGCGGTACGCGGGCCTCTCACTGTTGCGGCCTCTCCTGTTGCGGAGCACAGGCTCCAGACGCCAGGCCCAGCGGCCATGGCTCACAGGCCCAGCCGCTCCGCGGTATGTGGGATCCTCCTGGACCGGGGTACGAACCCGCGTCCCCTGCATTGGCAGGCAGACCCCCAACCACTGCGCCACCAGGGAAGCCCAAGCCTGTTAATTTTATAATTGTTTCCAGTGGAAGAATTTAGCATACTAAAAGCTATTCTGTTATACCTAGATTTATCTTATCTAGGCATATCTTATTTTTAATTCTTGCCAATTTGATAAAATCTAGAGCTGAGTTGGTTTAGAAGCTGAGTAGAATTTGAATAGGCAGAAATGACTTTGCAAGTAGAACAGTAAGAGCACAAGTGTAGTGGGGAGGGAAATTCTCTCTTTCTTAGATTGACAATTAATTAATCTTTCATCGACAGGTTTATGTATGCAATATTGTACTAATTTTCCAGGAGGAAAGTATATACATTCCGTCTGGAGGTCTGTCTGTGTGTCTAGAAGTAACTGCTAATAGCTTGCCATTTCTTTGCAGTCTCAAGGGTTTTTGTTTGTTTTATTGAAGTATAGTTGATTTAAAATATTGTGTTAGTTTCAGGTGTACAGCAGAGTGATTCAGTTATATATATATTTCTTCAGATTATTTTCCATTATAGGTTATTACAAATATTGAATATATATATATATTTACTGTGCTATACAGTAAATCCTTGTTGCTTAGCTATTTTATGTATAGAGGTTTGTATTACTTAATCCCATACTCCTAATTTATCCCTCCCCCTTCCCTTTCCTTTTGGTAACTGTAAGTTTGTTTTCTGTGTCTGCTTGTTTCTATTTTGTGTATAGACTTATTTGTATTATTTTTTAGATTCCACATATAAGTGATATCATACAATATTTGTCTTTGAGTGACTTACTTCACTTAGTATGATATTCTCTAGGTCCATCCTTGTTGCTGCAAATGCAATGTTTCATTCTTTTTTATGGCTTAATAATATTCCGTTGTATATATATACCAATCTTCTTAACCCAGCCATCTGTTAATGGGCACTTGGGTTGTTTCTATATCTTGGCTATTGTAAATAGTGCTGCTATGAACATTGGGGTGCATGTATGTTTTTGAATCAGAGTTTTCATCTTTTCCTGATATATGCCTGGAAGTGGAATTGCTGGATCACATGGTAGCTCTATTTTTAGCGTTTTTTTAAATTTATTTATTTATTTATTTTTCACTGTGTTGGGTTTTTGTTGCTGTGCGCCAGCTTTCTCTAGTGGCAGCAAGCAGGGGCTACTTTTCGTTGAGTGCGCAGGCTTCTCGTTATGGTGGCTTCTCTTGTTGAGGAGCACGGGCTCTAGGCGCACGAGCTTCAGTAGTTGTGGCTCACAGGTTCAGTAGTTGTGGTTCGTGGGCTCTAGAGTACAGACTCAGTAGTTGTGGTGCATGGGCTTAGTTGCTCCGTGGCATGTGGGATCTTCCTGGACCATGCCTCAAACCTGTGTCCCCTGCATTGGCAAGTGGATTCTTAACCACTGCGCCACCAGGGAAGCCCTATTTTTAGTTTTTTAAGGAACTTCCATACTGTTCTCCATAGTGCCTGCATCAATTTACATTCCCACTAAAGTGTAGGAGAGTTCCCTTTTCTCCACACCCTCTCCTGCATTTATTATTTGTAGACTTTTTGATGATAGCCATTCTGACTGGTGTGAGGTTATACCTTATTGTAGTTTTGATTTGCATTTCTCTAATAATGTTGAGCATCTTTTCATATGCCTGTTGGCTATCTGTATGTCTTCTTTGGAGAAATGTCTATTTAGGTCTTCTGCCCATTCTTTGATTGGGTTGTTTGGGGTTTTTGATATTGAGTTGTATGACCTGTTTTTATATGTTGGAAGTTAAGGCCTTGTCGGTCACATCATTTGCAAATATTTTCTCCCATTCTGTAGGTTGTCTTTTTGTTTTGTTGATTGTTTCCTCTGCTGTGCCAAAGCTTTTGATGAGGTCCCGTTTATTTTTGCTTTTATTTGTTTTGCCTTGGGAGACTGATCTAAGAAAATACTGTTACGATTTATGTCAGAAAATGTTTTGCCTTTGTTCCTTTCTAGGAGTTTTATGGCATCTTATATTTAGGTCTTTAAACCATTTGGAGTTTATTTTTGTATGTGGTTTGAGGGGGTGTTCTAATTTCATTGATTTACATGTAACTGTCCAGCTTTCCCAACACCAGTTGCTGAAAAGACTGTCTTTTCTCCATTGTATTTTCTTGCCTCCTTCGTCATAAATTAATTGACCATAGGTGTGTGGGTTTATTTCTGGGCTCTCTATTATGTTCCATTGATCTGTATGTCTGTTTTTGTGCCAATACCATGCTGTTTTGATAACTATAGATTTGTAGTATAGTCTGAAATCTGGAAGCATTATGCCTCTGGCTTTGTTCTTTGTCTTTTATGGTTCCCTATAAATTTTAGGATTATTTGTTCTACTTCTGTGAAAAGTGTCATGGGTGTTTTGATAGGGATTACATTAAATCTGTAGATTGCTTTAGGTAGTATGGCCATTTTAACAATATTAATTCTTCCAATCTAAGAGTATGGGATATCTTTCCATTTCTTTGAATCATGTTCAGTTTCTTTTATCAATGTTATATCGTTTTCAGTGTATTGGTCTTTTACTTCCTAGTATAAATTTATTCCTTAAGGTTTTATGGGAGTTTCTAACATGATTTTGAATGAGATTTTTTTTTTTTAACTTTCTGATACTCACGTTTTCCTTTAAAAACATGTGACTTTGGTTTTCTGCTCCATGATATATCCCTCTTTGGTTTAAATTAAAATGTTTTAAATTACTTATTACCAAGTAGTACTAACTAGCAGAAAGATATTTATCCTATGACGGCTAATAGTCTCCAACATACATAGTTTAGCCCCAGTTGGGGAAGATGGGTGCGACTATGTTAAAAAGAGGTCTCTAGGATTTATTTTACTCCTTTGTTCATTGTACTGAAAAAGGAAGTAATGAATTTGTTATTCGTATATGTCTTTTGCTCTTTTTGGTTTTTTAGTAGCTAAAGAAATGTTATATACCATTTTCCTCTACCTCAGAAGTATATATATATTTTTTAATATTTAACTGCTCTGCCTTTTTTAATACTTTATTTATTTATTTATTTATTTGGTTGTGCCAAGTGTTAGTTGCAGCACGCAGGATCTTCATTGCCGGGTGCAGGATCTTCGTTGTGTGGCCTGCAGGATCTTTTAGTTGTGGCACGTGGGATGTTTAGTTGCAGCATGCGAACTCTTAGTTGCAGCATGTGAACTCTTAGTTGTGGGATGTGGGATCTAGTTCCCTGACCAGGGATCCAGCCCGGCCCCTTGCATTGGGAGTGCAGAGTCTTAGCCACTGGACCACCAGGGAAGTCCCAGAAATATATTTTAGATTAATTACACTTTCAGGGTACTTTCTATTCTTTGCCTATGTGATGACTGACATGTATGAAGGGATTCCTAGATGTTTTATTTTTAATTGATCTTTAGACTTAACATAGCATATTTACTTTCAGATGAAGGGAATATACAATCTAGTAGTTAATTTCCAGTGAGTTTTGCTTTGCTGGTTGTATGTAACACTCAGATGGGTTGAGCAGAGACTATATGAGCTTTTATTGCACTTCACAGTCAGGCCTTATTTAATTTTCTGCCTTGGGATAGGAGTATCAACTACAAATTAGCACTTGCCGTTGGCACTTGCCAACTACCTCTACAAGGATTAAATCATGAGCTGCTGCAGCTGCTGACTTTCAACACCCCCTGAAAGGAGTTCAGGGTGGAGAGCAGAAATGAGGCACTCTGTGCTCTGGGAAAAACTGGCAGAACAGGTCTTCAGATAGTTATGTATTTTCAGGAGCCGATTTTATGAGCCCAATTCTTGTTATCTCCTCATATCTAGAAAAGCACTAAAATCCTTCATGGTGATGACTGCTCCTCCGACTAGCAGAAGTATACTCCCTCTTCACCAAAGTCACATATATACTGACCTTCCCCCCTACCTCTTTGGAGCAGTTTCTCAGAGCTATCTGAAATGCTGTCTCCCTGTCCTCATTTTGCCCCAAATAAAACTTAACTCGCAACTCTTACGTTGTGCATTTTTTAAGTCTACAGGAGCTTTCAGTAAGAGCTGAGTTAAAGATCAGTGAGTTGAGTGGCGGAGTCCCAACCTCAAAAATAAAAGACAATTACGGAACTTCGGGGTTTTCAACGTACTAACTCAGAATAAAACCAGAGACCTGGAGTTACTCCAGTAAGAACTTTAACTTAATCATATCTGTTTTACTTATCTCCTACCCTCCATAATCATTAGTTGTAAAGACCTTTTTTTAAAAGAGTATCCTTTTCTCTTGGAGGTGATGTAAGAGGAATCCAGGAGACTTGTCCTCTGCAGCCAAGTTAGGATTGCAGGAAGGGAAAGAGTTGCAAAGGATTTAGAATTGGAGGTGGCAGCTACAAGAAAAATGGAAAATAGACCTCAGTTAAGGAAAAAGAAGAACACAAGGAACCAGTCTGTCCTTAAGAGAAGAGGCCTTGGAGCTGAACAGTTGTTACCTGAAAACTGGGTTTGCCCCTTGGTGGGCGTCAAGCCAGTAGACACAACCAAGCCAAAGATCTGGAGAAGGAAGGATTTATTTATTATTATTTGCAGCAAATAAGGAGAACACTGGGGATCTTTACCAAAGCAGTATCTCCCCAACAGCAAAATTGGGGAAGTTTTAAGCTAAGGGTACATGCCTGTTCATGAAGGGACTTGAGCAGAGGAGAATTCAGCGTAGAATTGGGGGAAAGGTCGACAGAGTCCAAGCTTTAGTTGATTGAAGTCTGGAGGCTCAGCATCATCTTTCCATCCTCCACCTGGGTGGGAGCCTTAGCTCTTACAGAACTGAAAGATATATTGTTATTCCCTTGAGGAACCAGGACCCTTGCCCCAAGGCTGCACTGTTGTTTCTTGACTGCTCCTCCCTTGTTTCTGTATTCCCTCAAGATCATTAATTACTGAGACCTGTTCAAGGCCAAGCATTGAGGCCAGGCTTAGATCACAAAATGGCTTAGGCCAAAATGGGTTCTCTTATGTCAGGAAAGCCATTCCTGGTTCTCTTCCTCCAGGGACCCCCTGAGCTATCTGCTTACACAATCCAAGGCTCCTGTAGTTCCTCAAAAGTTATAAAATGGAATTCTTTTTTAAGCTTGAGTGCACAGCAATCTTTTATATTGATTTTGGATTTTAGCTATTGTTTGGGGGTCTTTTTTGCAGTTTTTTGTTTGTTTGGCTGTATTGGGTCTTCATTGCGCGCGGGCTTTCTCTAGTTGAGGCGGGGTCTACTCTTCATTGCGGTGCGTGGGCTTCTCATTGCGGTGGCTTCTCTTTGTTGCGGAGCACGGGCTCTAGGCACACACGTTTCGGTAGTTGTGGCACATGAGCTCAGTAGTTGTGGCGCACAGGCTTAGTTGCTCTGCAGCATGTGGTATCTTCCCAGACCAGGGCTCGAACCCATGTCCCCTGCATTGGCAGGTGGATTCTTAACCACTGAGCCACCAGGGAAGTCCTTAGCTGTTGTTTAAAAAGAAAAAAAAAGTCAACCCAGTAAATTTAAAGATCTAACTGACCTTATTCATGAATCTGGCAGTATCCCATCTAGTAAATAGCAGGGCACTCAAGGAACTGTACAAGATGGAACGTTTTTATAGGCAGAAAGAGGGTAGGACAAGAAAGCTAAAAGAGTGGACTAGTTTAGACAGGGTCACCTTCCCTTAGGGGAAAGCAGGGGGTCTTGGGCAGATTACCTCACTAGTGCTGACCAGGAAATTAAACTGATTGGCTTAAAATTCCACTCCTTGGAGAGGCTGAAACTACAGTTCTGTTAGGAATTATCAATAAGTCTTGGCGGGGCTTAGCACAGTTAAGGCCAGCTTGGGCTTGTTGTTTCTTCTTAACGCTATTTACCAAAAAGGAATCCGTTGATGGGGGGGGGGATTAAGTATAATGGGGAAATAACTTCAAGACATAATTAGAAGGTATATTTGATATAATTTGGTGATTAGATGTGGGAGAAGAGGCATTTAGGACTGTCCCTAGATTTCTGGCTTGGGAAATTGAGTATATACCATAGTGTCATTTCCCAAGAAAGGGAACATGTGTAAA
Organism: Tursiops truncatus; assembly: GCF_011762595.2. Classification (NCBI taxonomy): domain Eukaryota; kingdom Metazoa; phylum Chordata; class Mammalia; order Artiodactyla; family Delphinidae; genus Tursiops; species Tursiops truncatus. The sequence continues at coordinate 155,963,567 of NC_047034.1, read as the reverse complement.
GCAGGTTTATGTGGATAATATAAGAATATGATTTTAAATCTCCTGGACTTGAGGGACCTGTAGAACATACAAGTGGAGATATTTAATAGGCAATTGGGTATATGGGCTAGAGCTCAGGTATGTAGGGGAAAAATAGCCTATAGATGATAGTTGAATCCCAGGTTGTGCCCATAGAGCAAGCAAGAAGAGTCCTGAGGAATTGTGCTTTGGAGGAACACAGATGTTCAGAAGCAGGTGAAATAAATGTTTGAGAAAAAGACTGGCAAAGAGGTAGGAGGAGAGATAGGTCTTGGAGTCTTAAGAGTCAAGGAAGGAGAGGGACTTCCCTGGTGGTCCATTGGTAAAGAATCCGCCTTCCAATGCACAAGACATGGGTTGGATCCCTAGTTGGGGAGCTAAGGTTCCATGTGCTGCGGGGCAACTAAGCTCATGCACCACAAGTACTGAGCTTGTGCACCTCAAGGAGAGAGCCCGCGTGCCACAAACTACAGAGCCCATGTGCTCTGGAGCCTGTGCGCCACAACAAAGAGCCCGCACCGCAATGAAAGATCCTGCAGCCTCAACAAAGACCCCTGCATGCTGCAACTAAGACCCGACGCAGCCAAACAAATAAAGAAAATAAATAAAAGAAATCCTTCACCTTTAAAAAAAAAAAAAGTCAAGGAAGGAGAGAATTTCAAAGACAAGTGAAGGAACAGTCAGAGGGAGGGCAGTAGCTTTAGAAATTTTTGAATGTATTTAAATGATTCTATGAGAGAAACCAATAAGGAGGGGAAGAGGCGACCTGAGGGAATAGAAATAGAGACTAGTCTCTATGCAAGAAAAAAGCATAAAGGTTTATCTACTGGAGAAGGCAGAAAGCAAAGCTATATTGGGGAGTAATGGATGAGGGAAGGAAGCTAGTGTTGTGAAAGAACGTTTTGTGCTTCCAGAAAATTACTATATTTGAAGGGACTAATGTTTAAAAATCAGATTCTTGAGACTTCCCTGGTGGTGCAGTGGTTAAGAATCCACCTGCCAATGCAGGGGACACATGTTCAATCCCTGGTCCAGAAAGACACCACATGCTGCAGAGCCAACTAAGCCCGTGTGCCACAACTACAGAGCCTGCTCTCTAGAGCCCTCAAGCCACAACTACTGAGCCCGCACACCACAACTACTGAAGCCCGCACGCCTAGAGCCCGTGATGCGCAACGAGAAGCCACCACAACGAGAAGCCCGCACACCACAACAAAGAGTAGCCCCCGCTCACCGCAACTAGAGAGAAAGCCTGCGTGCAGCAGCAAAGACCCAACACAGCCAAAATAAGTAAAATTAAAATCAGACTCTTTATCAGTTCATATTTTATTTTAGGAATCTGGATACTGTTTTCCAAGAAAAAACCCATTAGTTTGGAACTGGAGGATTTCTTTGCATCAGACAGTAAGATGAAAGAATCAACAACAGATGGTGAATGTGACAAGGCAGTGGCGCCACAACTGAAGAGGCTAGATGAAATTAAGGCAGAACCTGACAATGCTCAGGTAAATATTTTACCTTATTTTCTATTTTCTAGAGTAGTATTTAATTATAAATTTTAGTTATGCAGGTGCTGGTTTATCAGTTGAAAATCTTAATTCCTTCCCCAAAGCAGTTGACCAAGTAACAACAGGGTGTGCAGTAAGTGCTGTAGTGAGCATATGCAAGAATATGAGAGAAGGTTGGACTGTTTGGAAGTGGGTTTGGGGGTTGATAAAAGGATTGCTTAGGGTATTATGGGCCTAACTGAGGTTAACACATTTTTGTTTTCATTTTTCTTAACTTGAAACAATACAAATAATTACTTATATGTTTTTATGTTGCTGTCTCTATTAAGTAGTAGAATTATTTAGTACATTTTAAATTCTTAGAATTTTTCTTTATTATTTGTTTATCCAAATTAGTTTCATATTTATCCTTAAACTTCTTTAAACATGTTAGATGCTAAAGAACCTATAAAGGAAAAACTGAATCAAGCTGTGAGTGTTTTGTAAGTAGGGCCAAATTTCCTTAGAATGTTTATATATGAACCAGCTGAAATTTATAGTGAAATGAAAAGTAATTTCATTTTTAATTAATTTCTAGTATTCTGTTTACAAATAGCTAAAGTAAATCAATACCAAGTAAGGGTATGACTCCCACTGAGTTGGTGACAATGGGAATATTGTCCATCTAGGAAGTACCCATTGCTCCTTCAGCCCGTGGACATTCAAAGACATAGATCAAGTTTAGGTAAATTGCCTGCTGCTCTGAAAAAAATCCTCCTTCGTTAGACTCATTCAGCCTAACCTAACAATTTTTGTGTTTAAGGACTTTATGAAGACAATTAGCTATTGGTGATCAGAACAAGAAGGGAAATAGGATCATTGAGTATGTCTACTCTCTTTTTGTAGTAGCTAGTGAGGGACTCTGTTAACAAAACTTTATAAAGTCATATCTAGGTACAGTAGGAAATATTGTAGTAATTGATGGGTGTTATCAGCCAAAGGTCACCAAAAGGGTAGTGCTTACTTATGTACCATGGTTCAATTCAATTATGCAATTCACTGAACAGACTTGAGCATAATATATCATTTTCTATTGATTGACTGGTCGTTTTCATTATTTTTCAACTCTTTTTTAGGAGTATTGTCAAGCCCAACAGCCCAAAACTCAGGAGAATGACCTGAAAATAAACACTACGTTTTCAGACAATGGTAATAGAATTACTTAAGTTAATCATATTTATTCTGACCAATGTGATAGCCAGTTTATTCTGCTTTTTTAGAATGCCTTTGAATAGTGCATTGATTGTTTTGGGTTTCAAGTCCAAGAGAAGTAACCTCTATGAGATAATGGAAGAATGCATGCTTAATATTATGTAAATACTAATTTTTTTCCTTCCTGTTTTGTGTTTATAGCTTCTCCGATGACTACAGGCATTCAGCTTTCTCTGGCATCATCTGGCATGAATAAGATGCTTCCCTCAGTTTCAACCACAGCTATTCAGGTTTCCTGTTCTGGCTGTAAAAAAATTCTTCAAAAGGGGCAAACTGCTTATCAGAGGAAAGGGTCTACTCAGCTTTTCTGCTCCACACCGTGCATCACTGAATACATTTCATCTCTCAATTCACCAGCTCTTCCGAAGAGAACTTGTTCAAACTGCTCAAAGTATATAATTTTAAATTATGGCCCCTTTTACTTCCCTACATAGATCTTGATCAGAATCTTGGTTGTAATTTTCTGCATGTTTTTTTTTTTTTTTTTTTTGAAGAAGTAATCACCTAGGTTTAGGTAAAAGAAGCTACTTCTGCTTTTAGTTCCTCTAATAGCTTCTTCAGAAATAGTTTTTTTTTATCAAGAGATTTCCAGAAATTAAAATGATAGGAGCTGTGTTTCTCTTCACCTTTAAATAATGACTTCTGAAACTTATTTTCCTATTCTTTTCATTTGAAATTCTCTGTAAGTGGGGTTATTGCGTGCCCATTATATTTTATCATTTAACTGTATAGTGAGCAACCTACTAAAAATTTAATCATATAACAGTTATTTTTTTGACCTTCCAAGGTGTAAAGTTATTTAATGTTTATCTTGTAATGGCAAGTGAAGTAGTTTAATTGTTTTGAAAATTGAATAGCCTTAGGTAAACATAGATGTATGTATGTAATCTTTTTACGTTTTCTGTGAACTATTATTGGGGTCTTTTTTGCTAACGTTTTTACATATGTAAAGCAATTTAGATGAGAAGGGAAGTAGTAGTGATTTCATAATGTCCAGAACTTTGAACACTACACTAAGATGTCTAAAGGATCAGTGCTTTGAGAGTCCCATAGTATTATAATTCTGGTTTGTTAGCACTCATTAAATGCTAGTGTTAAGTTTAAATGTCTTTGTTTCAGAACAAGAAAACGCATAGGCTACCAGTTTTGCCAGTAAATATAAATTCCTTTCAGATAATATCTTGTTTTGGAATCAGATTGCCACAATTTGAATCTTGCTTCCTCAATTTACATTTTGCTACTCTATGTGATCCCTGAGCCACTATACAGCATCATCATTTGGGAGCTTGTTAAAAATGCAGAATCTCAGGTGTCACCCAGGCCTATTGAATCAGAACTACATTTATCCCCAAATGATTCATATACGTGCTAAAGTTCGAAAAGCATTGAGAACTTCTTTTTTAGTATTCCCATCTATTTTGTTAAATGTATGTAAGAATTTTGATCATTAAATAATATATTTAAGTGATCAAAATAATATTTGCATGTAATAAGAACCCAGTAAATGTTGGCTGTCACTATTATTCTCTTAACAAACTCACATACCCTTTATACTGGTTGCTTCAGCTCCTCATTTGGCTGCTGCTTCAGGAGTTAACCTTTGCTTCAAGTCTTCCTCCCCAGAACTCTACTTACCTTTCTTTTGTGCTTTGTAAACCCTTTAACACTATACTGTGTCCTTTTTCTTTTTTGCTGTGAGCTGTATGGCACTCTCTTCAGCATGCTTTCTTTCTCTGCAGAGTCATAAAACTGGAAGGGACCTTAGAGATCATCCAGTCCAAATATTTTCTTTTGGTTTTGAGGAAACTGAGGCTCTGAGAAGTTAAAGTATCATGTTGCTGTGTTTGGAGTTTACCCATTATACATCTTCAGCGGAGCTCCCAGACAGATGACAGATTGAAAAGGCTGAAGCAGGAAAGATTTAGTGTGTAAGTTGTTCTCTAAGGCAAAGAAATCCAATATGAACAAAACATGAAATAAGTTTTACTTCCTTTGGAATAAAAATGTTTTGATAGAAAATACTATTTTATAGGTTGGTGGAAATGTGGTACAGTGATGCGTAGGCTGCGAGAGGCTGTCCATTGTTCAGAGTAACCTTTACTGTTTTCAGAACTTTTTACTGTACATTCATTAGCCTCTTGTATTAGGTATGTAGTTCTCAAGATTTTAGCTAATTATCAGTTGAGGTTTTTGATGAGGTTTTTTTTAATAGTGATTTTAAATCTGTTCTGAGTCGCTATAGGTTTTTTTTTTAATTGAAGTATAGTTGATTTACAATGTTGTGTTAGAGTCAATGTAGTTTTTACTATGTTTCATGAACCAAATGAAAGATAACTTTGAAAATGACATTTAAAGTCATGTTAGAAAGATAAGACTGTTCTTTTGAGAGCTATGTATTTAAGTGTATTTCTGTACTTCTGTATCCCAATTGAAGCTAACCAGAGGTCCTGAAAGAAATTAGTGGAGTTTAAAATAGGCCTATGCACTAATGATGTAACACTTATTTGTAAGAAAGTTGTTCAGACCTATGCTCAGCCTTTGGTTAAGCTAATTTTAGGCACTTTTAACAAAATTCATTTTTGATTTTTTTTTCTTTAAATAAGGCCTTAGTAGATTAGAAGCTAGCAATCTAATATGCTAATAGCAGTAGAAGCCAATAAGCATTTTCAGACTTCAGTGCTTCTGCCAGTGCTATTTCTTCTGCCTTCCTTCCCATCTGGCTAATTTCTTACTATCTTAAAGGTCTGCCTCAAATATCTGTACCCTTTGTCTATTCCCATACCATTCCTTCCTCTTATTCCCCCCAGCCACCCAGATAATTGTTCCATGGTCTGTGTTTCCATAGTGTTCATAACTCCCAAAACATTGATTGTAAAATTAATGTTATTAAAGAATTGATAATGCTATAGTTAGACTATGAACCTCTTGACATTAGGGACCAGATTATACTCATTTTTATGTCCCCAAGGCCTAAACACTGCTTGGCACACAGTGAATCCTAGAAAAAAATTTGTCACAACTCAGATACTGCATGTAGAGCTACATCTTAAGCCAGTAAAATGACTGGTGTTGTGATAATGAAAATTAACCTGTAATTTTGGTGCTGTTTAAGGAGGCAGAAAGATTATAGTACAGATAGTCCCTAACTTACAATTGTTCTACATAATGATTTTTCAACTTTACAGCAGTGCTAAAGCGATACACATTCAGTAGAAACCTACTTCGAATTTTGAATTTTGTTCTTTTGCTGGGCTAGTATGATAGTATGCAGTATGATATTCTCATGATGCCGGGCAGCGGCAGTGAGCCCCACCTCCCAGTCAGCCACGTGATCACAAGGGTAAACAACCCATACACTTAAAATCATTCTGTACAACCATTCTGTTTTTCATGTTCAGTACCATATTCAGTAAACCACATGATATGTTCATCACTTTATTATAAAACAGGCTTTGTGTTAGATGATTTTACCCAAGTGTAAGCTAAGGTAAGTGTTCTGAGCACCTTTAAGGTAGACTAGGCTAAGCTATGGTGTTCTGTAGGTTAGGTGTATTAAATGCGTCTTTGACTTATGATATTTTCAATTTAAGATGGGTTTATCTGGACATAACCCCATTGTAAGTCAAGGAAGATTTGTACACTAAAAATTTGTAAATATTGAGGTTTAAAATAGTGTTGATTTCAGGAGTATTTCATCTGGAAAACTTACCCTGAAAGATTGATATTCTGAGGGATCTAGGTAGCCAGATATCTTGGTATTTCCTGTAGTAGCAGTTCTCACATTTTCTGGTTTCTGGACCCCTTTACAATCTTAAAAATTTTTGAAGACCCAAAGAACTTTAGTTTTTTTTTGTTTTTTTTTTTTTTTTTGCGGTACGCGGGCCTCTCACTGTTGTGGCCTCTCCCATTGCAGAGCAATGGCTCTGGACGCGCAGGCTCAGCGACCATGGCTCACGGGCGCAGCCGCTCCTCGGCATGTGGAATCTTCCTGGACCGGGGCACGAACCCGTGTCCCCTGCATCGGCAGGCAGACTCTCAACCACTGTGCCACCAGGGAAGCCCAGAACTTTAGTTTATGTAGCTTACATCTACCTATACATATATTGTGTTAGAAATTAAAACTGAGGAATTTTTAACTATTAACTCATTTAAAAGTAATAAACTCTGCATGTTGACCTAATTTTTTTTTTTTGAATAATAGCGTTTTTTAAAATTTAGGAGAAATTTTAAGAAAAATTTAGTGAGCACTGTTTTATTAGTTTTACAAACTGCTTTACTGTCTGGCCGGGTTCTCATATCTGCTTCTGCATTCACTTGGTTATAAAATGTTGTTTTGGTTGAAGTCTGAAGAAAAGCTGACCTTACAAATAAGTATTTGGAAAAGGGAGGAGTGTTTTAATAGCATTTCATATAATTGTGGAAGTTCTTTGATACTACAATTTTCTTAAAGGATACTACAGTTTCTTAAAGGTTAGTTACAATGTAGAATCTGAAGCCATATCAATGAATTTTTTGTACTGTCACGTTAAAATTTATTGGTCTAGGGCTTCCCTGGTGGCGCAGTGTTTGAGAGTCCGCCTGCCGATGCAGGGGACACAGGTTTGTGCCCCGGTCTGGGAAGATCCCACATGCCACGGAGCAGCTAGGCCTGTGAGCCATGGCCGCTGAGCCTGCGCGTCCGGAGGCTGTGCTCCGCAACGGGAGAGGCCACAACAGTGAGAGGCCCGCGTACCGCAAAAAAAAAAAAAAAAAAAAAAAATGTATTGGTCTATTTGTACTTTGAATTGTTCTTCTACCCACAACTGATTTTTGCTTCATGCTATAATCATTTGGAAAATATTGATTCCTTGAGGTATGCAGATCTAAATGTCGTGTTTCATTATGCAATATATTAAAAATCACATTTTAGAAAATATCACTAATCTCACTAAGAAAGTCTACGTATTAGGAAGCTATCAAGCTGGAGGTTTTCCAAAATTCTAATTTTCAGTGAAAGCTCATATTTTATCATTGGCAATAACTACTGCCAGTTGTTTTCCTTGAGGTAACAGTCTTACTTTATTCATTTTTGAGAAAATATCTGCCAGATACCTACTTCTGGTTAATAGTTTCCCTGATAGTCATTCTTTGAAATAAATAGGTATTCCATGAAAAAAGTAGCTAACTCAGTTGTTTGTTTGTTTGTTTGTTTATGGCTGCGTTGGGTCTTTGTTGCTGCGCGTGGGCTTTCTCTAGTTGTGGCGAGCAGGGGCTACTCGGGGGCTTCTCTTTGCGGTGGCTTCTCTTGTTGCGGAGCACGGGCTCTAGGCACTTGGGCTTCAGTAGCTGTGGCATGTGGGTTCTAGAGCACAGGCTCAGTAGTTGTGGCACACAGACTTAGTTGCTCCGTGGCATGTGGGATCTTCCCGGACCAGGGCTCGAACCCATGTCCCCTACTTTGGCAGTCAGATTCTTAACCACTATGCCACCAGGGAGGTCCCCTAACTCAGGTTTTAACTCTTAACATTCCTACATGAGATTTTCCTTGAAACAACCATCATACTTTGGTGTGCAGGAGAAATAATTTATGCCTCCGTCCCATTTCATCTCACAGAATCTTAAAAAGATGTACTGAAGGATTGAGTTTTAATAAAGTAAATAACTTACAACAAATTCATGGTTGTGAATAGTGCGAATACTGGTACCTTTTGGCGTCACTGCCTTGATTTATGCTAAATAAGGCTCTGGCAGTTTTACCCACCGTCGCTTTTTTTTTCTCCCTATTTATTGAGGTGAAATTCATATAACAAAAACCATTTCAGTACCTTTTAGTACATTTACAGTATTGTACAACTACCACCTCTATCTAGTTCCAAAACATTTCTATCATCCCAAAGTAAAATGCCTTATCTGTTAAGGAGTTTCTCCCCATTCCCCTATCTTCACTCCCCTCAACCCCTGGCAACCACCAATCTGCATTCTATCTATGGATTTATCTATTATGAATATTTTATATAGACGGAATCACAACTTGTGACCTTTTATGTCTGGCTTTTTTCCCTTAGCATAGTGTTTTCAAGATTCATTCATGTTGTGGCATGTGTATCAGTACTTCATTCTTTTTTTTTATAGCCGAATAATATACCACAATTTGTTTATCTGTTCATTTGTTGATGAACATTTAGGCTGTTGCTATCTGTTATAACTGTTAGGAACCCTTGTGTATATGTACTTTTTTGAGTACTTTTTTTCAGTTCTTTGGCGTATATACCTAGGAGTGGAATTGCAGGGGCCCACCGTTGCTTTTGCACCATCTGTTCAAATGTCAACACAGTGAAAAAGGCAAATAACATGTTAATATTATGAAAATAGTTTTGATCCTGTGGACCTCCTGAAAGTATCTGGAGAATCCCCAGGAATTTGTAGATCAAACTTCTAAATCCTCTGTCTTGTAGATTCCAGAGTTTGTCAGGTATGAATATGTGATTTCTCGTCATCACTCTATAATCACTAGCACCAACTAATACAGGCAAGGTAATCCTCAAACTGTACTATCAGATGTGTTTATAATCCTTAACGTTATAGATGAAGATATTAACATTTAGGGAATATAAATGACTGAATCACTGTTACTTAATGTAAGTGATAGAACTAGATACCAAATTCAGGTTTTCTTATTTCAAGGCTGATGTTCCTACTATTTCACAGTTCTTCAGGTAAATGAAACAACAGGGGAGAGGGTTATTTAAGGGAGTGATTTAGCTTATGAAAAGAAAGAAATAATTGTGGTAAAAGAGTTTAATGGTACCCTTGTTATTTATTTTTAGAGACATTGTAAATCTAAAGGATGTGATCAGTATGCAGCTGGAAGATACTACCACTAGCAAAACTTTTTGCAGCCAATCTTGTCTTTCATCATATGAAGAAAAAAGAAAACCATTTGATACCATATGTAATAGCATTCCAGCCAAGTGCAGCATGTGTCAGAAGACTACTGTTGTAAGTTGCAATATTTCTTAACCTTGAGGGACTCTGATTATTCTGCTTAAATATCAGAGTTTTTACTAAGTCTTTTTTTTAAATCCTAGATTCAGTATGAAGTAAAATACCAGAACATGAAACGTAGTCTTTGCAGTAATGCCTGTTTTTCAAAGTTTCACTCTGCTAACAACCTCATCATGAACTGTTGTGAGAACTGTGGAGCTTACTGTTCCACTAGCTCTAGTCTGTTCCATATACTTCACATGGAAGCACAGTCTCATTACTTTAATAGTTCAAAGCGTATTACAGCATATAAGCAGGTATGAATAAAGATCTATTGCATAAAGTGAGGACCACTCCATTTGAATTTGATTGCATAAGACTCAAATGAAAAATGGAAGGTTGAGTTCCTTCCATTAGTTGGCTTGTGAATGTTTCCACTTTAGGAAACTGGCGGTATAGATATTAGTACCATTGGGAATATTTTTCGTTGGTAAGATGATGAAGGAGATGATATAAAAGACTTCTGACAGTTGTTTTTCACATAACAATTCATGATAAATGCTGCATGGAGATTTTCCTAAAGAATCTCAGGGTGATGATCTTGTCTTGAAGAAAAGGCAATCAGAGGGAAGCTTATTTATAAGTTAGATAGCAAGCATAACAATAGTCTATTGGTCAGTAGGACTCAACCACAGAAATGTTTTTTATTTTTTAATTCCATGTATTTCTTACACCTAAGCAAGGTTAAGATAAATCAAGAATGTCACATGCTTTTTTCTGAATCAGGAGTCCTAGTAGGCAATAAACCAATGAGAAATAATCCCCTATTTCTGATAGGAGAGCCTTGGATGGGTGGCTCTGAGAGCAGAGAAGCTGGCCCTGCTTTGCAGGACTAAGTGAGCTGAACACAATAGTGGTCTGAGCCCCTTTCATGAGGTGGACTGTCCCATGTCTTGCTTGTTCTGGTGACGCTTTGAGACCCAATTGTATCCCTATAAATTCTTCCATAAAAACAAGCAACTGAAGATAGGAGTCTTAACAAGCCACAGTTCAAATAGGTCATTTGTGAGCCACAGCTTTTCTATGACAGAATGCCCACACCATGAGAGTACCCTGCCTTGGGACCAGAAATGGGAGAACAGAGAGCATAGAACCCTTTGTCTGAAAGCAGTTAATGCCATTCCTTCTTTTCTTTCTTTACCCCTCACACTCAATAAATAGACCTTCTCCTGTTTTTAAGAGCCTGTATTTGAGTACTCAGTTATTCCGCATATGTGATGGGGCACGGCTTATTTGGCTAGATGAGTTAAGAAGCACCACCTAACACTATGCCCTGCTGCATTTAAGATATTGTGTGATTGTGATAATGTAGAAAATCCATATTGTTAGTGAACTGTAATCAAGAATTAGATTCCCCGGCGGTCCAGTGGCTGGGACTCTGCGCTTTTACTGACAAGGGCCTGGGTTCAGTCCCTGGTCAGGGAACTAGGATCCTGCAAGCTGCACAGCGTGGCCAAAAAAAAAAAAAAAAATAGTAAAGCACTCAAACTTATGAATCCAAAAATGCAAAAATGGGGTGGCTTTTTATTTTAAAAAGTTGATTGGTATAATTGTAATTATTTTGGCCACATCTTTTTAAAAATTAATTAACTTATTTATTTATTTATTGCTGCGTTGGGTCTTCACTGCCACGTGTGGGCTTTCTCTAGTTACAGTGAGCGGGGGCTACTCACTGCACGTTGTGGTGTGCGGGCTTCTCATTGCGGTGGCTTCTCTTGTTGCGGAGCATGGGCTCTAGGCACGTGGGCTTCAGTAGGTGTGGCACGCAGGCTCAGTAGTTGTGGCGCGTGGGCTTAGTTGCTCTGCAGCATGTGGGATCTTCCCAGACCAGGACTTGAACTGTGTCCCCTGCATTGGCAGGCGGATTCTTAACCACTGCACCACCAGGGAAGCCCCCAAAATTCTTAAAAGTATAAATTTCTGGGTCAACATACAGGGATACTTTAAATATTGATAGATATTAATGTTTTGTGAATCTTCTCAACCACTGTGCCACCAGGGAAGTCCCTGGCCATATCTTCTTACTAGAGTACATTAGTTAAGTATTAGCTTTCCCACATGAGTAACAAATTAGTTATAAATTATACCACTACTGTTGGTTAATGTAAACATTGATGAGTTGTTATATTTCGTAAAATATGAAAATTCCTACTAATAAGGGACAAAAATAGTAATTTTCAAAATTACACTCTACTTTTTGTTTCATTGTTCCTTTGCCAATATCCCATTCTTTCCCAGAAAAAGAAAATCTGTGTAAGATATTTTCATTTGTCTTTGCACTTTGTGTACCCCTAAAAGCTGTTCCATTTCATCATTGTCGTTAGTGTTAACTTAGTATTAAGTCCAGGAATGATGGCTCCTGTTTCACCCGGAAGAGTAGGTGGTGAACCTCCCCATTTTCTATCCTTTTCCTTTGCAACCTTACTGCTTACAGAATGCACTATGTTCTGTACCTCTTACTGCTTGTGTGCTGCTTTTTTACAACGTGCTTGAATTTTCACCATGAAGTTAGGCTAGCAAAACAGTGTTTCCCACAGCATCTTGTAATGTGTGTTAGGCACCCTTTTTTGGCTCCTCCTTAGCACTAGTAAAAGGCTTTCCTTAGTTGATGCGCAAGTTGGCATTAAAGACAGACCTGTAATTATAAGACTTTTGTTGATTTGTCCAGTTGGCTTTAGTTGCCTGGGATGATGAACATCTTTTATGACCACTTTCTTCATTGCTTGCATATGTATTGTTATAGCTATTAATATACCTGACAAATAATACAAATAGTTACCTAATAGATTGATCAGTTTCCTTCACTTTAGTCATTACAATCTATAAGTGCCTTTTTTCTGTTTTTAAGAAAATACAAAAATATGACTTCATTGTTATTATAATATTTCAACTAAGCAATGGTTGTGAGCATATGTCATATACCAGGAATATGAATATTATTTTACTCTCTAACAGAAACCAGCCAAAACACTTACATCTGTTCTTTGCAAATCACTGAAACCCTCAGACGAAATGATTGAGACTACCAATGACTCGGGGAAGACAGAGCTTTTCTGCTCTGTTCATTGTTTCTCTGCTTACAGTAAAGCTAAGATGGAATCTTCTACAGGTACTATTTTTTTTAGCAGTTACCAAAGATTTAGTAACTGTTGAAGAATATTACTGCTTTCCTTTAATTTATAACCTTGATTCATTTCTAAATTAAACTGACTTAAAAGTCAAAACAATCTAAAACTTGTTTCAAAGAACAGTTTCCAGTATTTTTGCATAAAAGGAAGGCCACTTCATCACCAGAGATTTAATATTTATTTGTAAAGATTGTCATTTTAGAATATAGAATCTTCTAGTTAGCCCTGCTTTGTAAAAACAAGGCTATTAGTTACATTTTTCACATGGAGTAGAGCTAGTCGGAAATACTTTGATGTTCACTAATAGAAAGGGACAGAGAATCCAGAGCCAACTGTGTATTCTATCAAAGAGCCTCATATAGGACCAGTGGTGCTAATTTCATAGACGGTGGAATGAATGATTCCCCTGGGGCTTGTGCATCATGCAGACTGGCTTATTATAGAAAGCTCTTTAATACTAGCTTAGACACCAACTCAGCTCCATTCATATTGAGTTTATGAATCCTGGAATGGTTAGAAATGATACTTAGGAGATTCTCTAGCAATGTTCTTCATGGGTAATTTCACAGTAAAGATTTGCTTGACAGTTCAAGCAAATAATATAAAAGGACTGATAAACTGCGTGCAAAGGTAAAAGATATAAAATGATGGGAAATGTAAATTATCTGTTTAATGTTGATATTAATCTTATCCTAAAGAACCTGGATATTCCTAAGCCCTAATAAAAATTACTCCAGTACCCACTAATACTTAAAGCAATTATTGATAGATATTTGCGTTATTCGTTGAAACACTTGTAATTAAACAGTGCTTTCTGACTGATTGATTCTGCCTGGTTTATAAGATACCATTTAATTTTTATCAGTAAATGTTTCCATGGTGCATGATGCTTCAACAGATCTCCTTTCTCCGAAGAAAGATACAACTCCAGTTATAAGCAATATAGTGTCATTGGCAGATACTCATGAAGCCCTGCCCGTCATGAACTCTGATGTATTACAAGGTAAAAATTGATGTGACATTCTTTGACATATACACTGTTTTGCCATACTTGATTAGAATATAGAATCTGTCTTTAAGTTTTCTTTTGGTTGCCTAATATGAAATAAGCAATTATATAGTTAATGATGCTATTTTATAGATTATGGTATAAGATCTAGAATTTATGCTTTATTTTAACAGGTACAGTTTCTTCAGTAACAGCAAATGTTGAGGATGTAAGTTTTATTCTTAATTGTTTTTGCTACTATCTTTTTTAAGCTTTCTTTTATAAACATATTGTGCATGTGTGTATTTGAGCATATTCATTCCTGATTTGATCATAGAGCTCAAAAATGTAGAGCAATAAACACCTTTTGTTATTCACGTTCAGTTTCCCAAATCTCAAGTTTGACTTGAAATTATTAATAAGAATACTAAGTTATAAATAATTGTTAATGTTTCCCCCTAGTGGAGCTCATACTGTTACCCACCCATTGATTTTTTTTGTTATTAGAATGGATATGTTCGATATTTTAATTGATTATTTGAAAACTGTTCAAAGAAATGTTATTTTGTCATTTTCTCCCAAGATTTCTAAGACTTCACCCAGTGAATCAAGTAATGGTGTTGCTAATAGTAATGTGGAACAGCCAAGCCTTGCACCATCTTCATCAGTACTCAGTCAGCATACAACTGGCTCCAGTATAGAAGTACAAAAAGATCATGTGTCAAACCAAGATGCTACAAACAGTATGAAATCCATGAAAATAAGAGATGGACTACGTCACCCAAAATTTACATCCAAAGTACAAAAAGTTAAAGGTAAATCACGAAGTATTAAAAAATCTTGGTGTTCAAATTTTCAGCAATTAGAAAACAGTATTAAAAAGGATGTGATATTCTGTTATTCGTGTCAGTTGTTCTGCCAAAAAAAATTTAGCTATGGAGGAGAGTCATTTGCAGCCCAAGGAATTTCCAATTGGAAAAAAACTCTGGAAAAATTCAGAAAGCATGAAAAAAGTGAAATGCATTCAAAGTCATTGCAATTTTGGAGGGAATACCAGTTTTGTGATGAAGCCGTTAATGACAGTTTATCTAATCATTCAAAACAGATTGAGGGAAATAAAAAGTACCTAAAGCTTATAATTGAAAATATTTTATTTCTTGGAAAGCAGTGTTTACTCTTAAGAGGAAATGACCAGTCTGTTTCATCTGTGAATAAAGGCAATTTTTTAGAATTGTTAGAAATCCGAGCAAAAGATAAAGGAGAAGAAATATTTCGACTTACGAATTCACAAGTTGACTTCTACAATAGTACACAAATTCAAAATGATATTATTGAAATAATAAAGACTGAAATGTTACAAGATATTGTAAATGAGATCAATGTCTCCTCAGCTTTTTCAATAATATGTGATGAAACAACTGATAGTGCCACTAAAGGGCAATTCTCTATTTGTGTAAGATACCCACAGAAAACATCAAAGGCTATATTAATTAAAGAAAGATTTTTGGGTTTCATAGATGTTGAAGAGATGACTGGAACCAACTTACACAGGAGTATTAAAACTTACCTGCAGCAAATTGGAGTTGATTTGGATAAAATACGAGGCCAGGCCTATGATAGCACCAGTAACTGGAGGGGAAAATTTAATAAAATTGCAGCAGAATTCAAGAAGGAAGAGCCAAGAGCTTTATACCTGCATTGTTATGCACATTTTTTGGATTTGGCGGTGATTAGGTTTTGCAAAGAAGTAAAAGAGCTCCGAAGTGCTCTAAATACTCTCAGTTCTTTGTTCAACACTATTCATGGGGAAATGTCTGTAAATTTTCAAAACATTTATAAGCTAAGTCAAAACAAAACATGCAAAAAACATACATCACAATCATGTTGGACAGTCCATGATCGTACGTTACTATCTGTGATTGAGGGTCTTCCAGAGGTTATTGAAACACTGGAAGTTCTATCAAGCCATTCTTCAAACACAAGTTTAGCTGATGAATTGAGTGATTTGTTGGCATTGGTTTCCAAATTTGAATTTATCTTTTGTTTGAAATTTCTTTATCGAGTACTAAGTGTTACAGGAATTCTTTCCAAAGAGCTTCAAAGTGAAACCATAGACATTTTTTCTTTGTCTTCAAAAATAGAAGCAATTTTGGAATGTTTATCATCTGAAAGAAATGATACTTATTTCAAAACTATCTGGGATGGAGCAGAGGAAGTATGTCAAAAAATAACCTGTAAAGGTTTTGAAGTTGAAAGGCCTTCATTTCAGAAAAGAAGAAAAATTCAGAAAACAATAGATCCTAGCAATTCAGACAGTATGTTTTTTCCTACCTCAACAGAAGAACAATATAAAATTAATATTTATTACCAAGGCTTGGATACTATATTACAAAATTTAAAATTGTGTTTTTCAGAGTTTGATTATTGTAAAATGAAGCAGATTTCAGAACTGTTACTTAAATGGAATGAACCGTTAAATGAAGCAACAGCTAAAGATGTCCAAGAATTTTATAAACTTGATGCAGACATCATCCCAGAACTTAGATTTTATCGGCAATATGCAAAGCTCAACTTTGTCCTAGATTATGATTGCATCAGCTTCAGCAATCTTGGCCATTTGTTTATTCAGCATGGTCTTCACAATAATATTCCTTGCATATCAGTGCTATTATATATTGCTTTGTCTTGGCCAGTTACTTCAGCAAGTGTTGAAAATTCATTTTCTACACTGTCTCGTCTTAAAACATATTTATGTCATACCAGGGGACAAGAAAAGCTTAGTGGCTTAGCCCTAATGGCTGTTGAGCAGGAATTGGTAAATAAACTGATGGAACCTGAAAGACTCAATGGAACTGTGGAAAAGTTTATCCTACAGGTGAAAGAAATATAAAACTTGCTAACTTGAATTTACCTGAAAGAATTTTGTATTTCTGTTGGCTATCAGTTTTTATTTCAAATTTTTGTCTTTTAAGAAAAGAAGTTTTTTCATCAGAACATGTAACATTCATTTGGTTCAAAATTCATGACACAGAATGATATACAGTGAAAAGTTTCCTTCCCTTTTTTAGTACCCAGTTTCCCCTCCCAGAAGTATTAACTGTTTTTTAAATATCCTTCTGGAGATACTTAATCATAAATGTACTGTGCAGTGCACATTGTTCTTCAGCTTGCCGTTTTCACTTAACATGATTTTTTGAGATTGTCCCATATCAGTACATAGAGTTTCTTGATTCTTTTTTTAATAACTGCGTAAGATTTAATTGTATGGATGTACCATAATATATTGGAGCAGTCCCTACTGACAAACATTTTCTTTCCAGTCTCTTACTCTTGCAAATAATGCTGCATTTAATAACCATGTACATAGGTCATGTTGCACATTAGTGAGTTGCTGTGAGAAAAAATTTTAAACTGAAGTTATTAGGTCAGAAGATTTGTACATTTTTATTTTTCGTAGATATTGGCAAATTGCTTTCTATAAGGATTGTATCATTTTATACTCCCACCAACGTGTGAGAGTTCCTATTTCCTCGAATCTTTATAAAGTATTAACAAACATTTTGATCTTTGCCAGTCTGTTGAATAATGATATGTTAATCTCTGTGGAGATTAAATCTCAATAGAATTTTTTATTTTCACTTAAAAATAAGGTTGCGTATCTGCTTGAGCCATTTGTATTTCCTTTTCTGTGAAACCTCATATATTAAACATTAAAACTCTAAATATCGCTGTGGTTTTGGTTGACTTAGCTGGGTGACACAATAGGAATTCCTAATCTACTTTATGAAAATATGACTAATTTTCAAATAATTCTGAAAGAAAGAACTCTTTCTGTCTTAACACTTTAGAAAAGTTTAGATAACAAGGGAAATGTGTTCCTCAGAGATTTGAAAGAATTTAGTGGTAGATATATCTGAGGCTGGTTTTCTTTTATAACTTGTAATTTTTCTAGAAAGAGCATCTATTTCATTGAGTCCTTCTTTCAAATGAATCTGCTTAGAGTTGTAGAAAGTATTCTCTTAATTTCTTCTATATACCTATACTTGCTTTCTTCATTGATCTTCTATACACATTTTCTTTCTTGATTAGGCCAAAACTAGTGATTTATTTTATTTAGTTGTTTTCCATACACATTCTTAGGTTTATTTATCAATCCTACTCTACTTTTTAATTATGGTTGATTTTTAACATAAAAATAAAAGAACGTAATAATTAACATTTAGTTCTATTAAATCCTAACATTTTGCCATGCTCCAGATTTTTATTTCAGAAATAAAATATTATAGATTGGGTTAAAGCTCCCTTGTAAATCTTTTCCTGATAATATTTTTGTTTTTCCACAGAGGCAATGATTATTTGGTGTGCATCATTCCATGCTTATATAATTTTATACTTAATACATAGCCTTGTTGCACATGATTGTAAACTTTATATAAAACTTTAAGTTGCATTGTGCTTATCTTTCTGCAATTTGCTTTCTTTCACTCAGTGTTGTTTGAGATTTATATGTGGATTTCTAGTTTGTTTATTCTAATTGCTGAATACCATTCCATTATATGAGTATACAAGTTCATCCTTTATTTATTTATTTATTTATTTTGTGTGCGCGCTGAAATTTTTTTTTTAACATCTTTATTGGAGTATAATTGCTTTACAGTGGTGTGTTTCTTTTGTATAACAAAGTAAATCAGCTATACATATACAGATATCCCTGTATCTCCTCCCTCTTGTGTCTCCCTCCCACCCTCTCTATACCACTCCTCTAGGGTGGACTTCCTTTATTTAAATGGATATTTTATATGTCTGATTTTGCATTTTTATAATATTCCAGTGATCCTTTTTTTTATATAGTATGCACATTGAACAAATATTTATTGAGCAAGTACAATATACTAGATGCTATTCTAGCTGCTGGATATCCAGCAGAGAATAAAATAAGGCCTTGACTCCAATGAAACTTGGCTTTCTAATGTGGAAATCCAAGAAAGATATTAGAAGAGGTTGCTTACCAACTCTTCATGTAGATAGATAGATGATAATACAGAAAAGAATATTTGTATGCTTCATAGCATAAAAGATGAGGCTTTGAGAGCTGTGGCCACCTGAGGCTTTACCCTACTGGCCCACAAGTTGGGAAGGTCTGTTCTAAGGTACTTACTTAGAGGTGGACTTGATGGGCCAAGGCTATGTGCATCTTCCACTTTAATTAGACTTCTCAGTTATACCATTTTTCTACTCCCACCCACAGTATCTGTGTCTGTTGTTCCACATCCTTGCCAACATTTAATATGGTCATTTTACTCTTTTTAAAAAGTTCATTGATTTCTACTTTAATAGAAGGCAGTTAATCTTTAGTATTCAATGCTTATTGCTTACATTTTCATTCTTTTCTGTTTGGTAATGAAAGTGCTTAACACTATGAACTTTCCTCTGAAGTGACATTTGCCTACCATGTGTTCTTCTCATTTTCATTATTTTCTAGCTATTCGCATTTGTGATTTCTATCTTACTGTGGAAGCAAGAGTTAATTTCAAGAGGTAGGGTGGTTTTTTTCCCTTTTTTTTTTTTTACTTTTTTAATAGTCTACTATAAAGCCAGTAAAATAAGAGCTAGACCTGAAAAAGAAAAAAAGGATAACTACAGTAATTAAAACAGCTTTCCTGGGAATTCCCTGGTGGTCCAGTGGTTAGCATTCAGTGCTTCCACTGCTGGGGGCCTGGGTTCAATCCCTGGTCGGGGAACTAAGATCCTGCAAGTGTGGCCAAAAAAAAAAAACACACCAGCTTTCTTTGTTGAATACCTACTATGTAACCTAGTACTTTTCTCAGTGCTTTATGTTATTTCACTTCTCACAACCTATTATTTTATGGGAGAAACTAAGACACAGAGGTTAAATATCACATAATTAGTAAACAGTGAATCTAGGATTTGTACCCAGGCAGTGTGACTCCATAGCTCATGCTTCTAATCACTGTGCTCTACTACCTTTTATATAAACTGTTATCACAGATATTCCTAAATAAAAAATTAACTACCAGAAGTACATTGAAGAATAGAAGATGACAGAAATAGCAGTGTATTTTTTTAATCTCCCAAATCCCTTCATAAAAGCAAAAACCCATGCATGGCATCTATAGCAAGTCTTGGTGACAAGGTATCCCCACAATCCCAAAATAAAATTAGATAGTGACAAACTCAAAAGCAACTGTAAAACCTGAGTAGTGCCATTTATCTGTATGGAAGGTCATGGATGAAAATCAGTGGGACGTCTGATGGCCTTGAGAATAGATCTCCCAAATCAACAGGTTTCCACTGGAAAGCATGGCTGGCCAATTTGAAAACTGCAGCCAAAAAGTGACCTGGAGATGCCAATTTGCAGGTGAGTTAAGGGGACTGTGCTAAATTCCAAATTTGTTGGAGTTATCTAGGTCCTTATGGGCTCTTGAAACTAACAAATGTAAGATTCATTCCAAAACAGAACCCTTTCAAGGAGAAACTGCTGGCTGTATACACCAAATTCTGCAGGACAGGGACAGTAGGGTCAAAGGAAAGACAGTGTATAGTGTGAAGTGAGGGAGAGAGGCAAAGGAAGCAGGTCTCAGAACTAGGTCATTTATTTTAGTCACTTTGTGAAAATAATAGTATTTCATGAACCTTGAAGACGGAAAAGTTAATTCTGTCTCAAAAGTACAGGTAAATGTTTCACTTAAAACTTAGCAACAGAAAAGAATTGTGAAATATACAAAATTATAAGAATAAAGAACAGTAAATCCTTACAAAACAAAAACCTGTTTCAAACCAAGCTAAAAGAAATTAAATGATAAAAGCTATAAAAGAACTATAAACAAGAATTAGAAAAACTCAGATGAGTGGATAAAAGAAAGGTTTAAAAAGATAAATGACAAGAATTCAGGAAAGCATTAGAAATTAAAAGAAATAAAAGTCACTGTAAAAGTGAAAACTAATCTAGAAGGAACTCAAAAGTGAATAAACAATGGATAATCCCTAAGAGAAATAGAGGGTGGAAATGGAAAGAAGGAAAATGTTTTAAATCAAGAGAAGAGTGATATCACATATTGAAAACCTGATATCCATATAAATAGAGTCTGCAAAGAAATCCAAAGCAAGGGGAAAGAGCAAATACTAAAAACTATGTGCCAGTTATTATGCTATTTTCTATGCACCCACCCCTCTATACTCGGCTTTGTGGTGATCATTTCTGCTTTAGCAGGATTTATGTTAGCCTCTGCCAATAGGAGTCACTAGAGGGAGACTGCAAGTCTGAAGGAAAGGATTTGTTCCATCCTGTCTACTTTCTGTGAGCTTTATGTCTGCTTGTGGTTCTTGTGAGCATTATGCCAGCAATGCTGTTTTCATCCAGCACTTCCTTCCCTAGCAGCAGCTGAATGTGGTTGCAGTTTCTATTACACTTGCAGAAGCCTTATCGTCATGCTTCCTTCTGTCAGAGACACCTGCAGCCCCTCTTCAGGGATCTAGGTCTTAGGCCCAAGCTCAGAGACCAGCACCAGCATCATCCCTCCTCAGAGCTGTAACTTCCAGCTCCATGAGGCCCCTCTAAATTTAAATTCCTATCTCCTTTCTTTGTTCTCTCATCTCAGGATATTAGCTGCTACCTCCATGACATCTTGATGTTCTCTTTATCCTTTCAGTAACTTAGTTAACTTTATACTTAACGTGTTTTTACATTCTCTCTGTTCAGATAACTAGTATGGCTTCTGCTTCCTGACTGAACCCTGGCTGATGCACTGAATTCAAGACAACTTGCTTGAAATTAGAAAGACTTTATGCATTGAAAAGACACACTGTGCACCTAGGAACACAGACCCAGGATGGTCAGTGCTGAGTAATGGCCTAAAAAAAGAATGAAAAAATTTTTAAAGGGTTTTTTGAAGAAAAAGTCCTTTGAGAGTCCATGCCAAAAAAAAAAAAAAAAAAAAGCAGGTATAGGGAAGGTAAATCCGATTATTTTCACACTTTTCCATAATGACACTCTATGCCAAAAGACAATGAAGTAATGTGAACTTACTCAGGATTTTATATCCAACCAAATGGACTTTAAAGCGTAAGAGTCACAGGCTATCATCAATATGCAAATTCATGGAACATTGTTTCCATGACCCCTACCTGAGGAATGTATTAGAATAGGGTTCAGATAACCAGATTGACTGAGAGGCACTGATGTAAAGCATGGTAAAGTTTTGCAAGTATTAAATGACGAATAAAATTAAAATAGTACCTTGTTTAATTAATGCATCTAGGCAATGATCATCATTGGCTGCTAACATCACTAATACAGCCAGACATTGTGTACTTCTAATAGACATATTCACCAGCTGAGATATGCATCCTTCTCAGAGGTCTGAATTTAAGGACTCTTCTTCCAGGCTTCTAAGTATTAATAATTCCAACTTCTCTTTTTTCTCCCAGTCCTAGCAGCTTCCTACAGTTGCTGCTGCTGTAATACCTTAGTGCTCTAGCCTTTCTAGTTCTATAGTTCAAACAACATGTGGTTCCAGTCTCCTGGCTGGACTTTGACTGATATAGCACTACCTATGAAGTAATCTTGCCAAATAATTTGATCTTGAATCTTATCAAGACCCTAGATCTAGCTGCATGTTTACTGGAAATACAGTGGGTCAGAGGAACATATTAAACAACATCAATGGGATTAACCAGCAAAATCCAAATCCTAGGAGACTGCACAGGATAAACAAAAAACTTTAACAAAAACTTACAAGGAAAACATAAGATGGCAGAGAATCCTATAGATTAAAGAAGTAGGAGTCATGTCAATGAATTGCAGTGTGTAAACCATGTTTAGATCTTTAAGCAACTGTGAACAATGGATATTTGTAATGACGTTGTGGTTATGTGTTTTTTTTTAAGTCACTTTTAGGGACTTCCCTGGTGGTGCAGTGGTTAAGAATCTGCCTGCCGATGCAGGGGACACAGGTTCGAGTCCTGGTCCGGGAAGATCCCACATGCCGCGGAGCAACTAAGCCCGTGCACCACAACTAATGAGCCTGCGTTCTAGAGCCCACAAGCCACAACTACTGAGTCTGCGTGCCACAGCTACTGAAGCCCGCGTGCCTAGAGCCCATGCTCTGCACCAAAGAGAAACCACTGCAATGAGAAGCCAACACACCACAACGAAGAGTAGACCCCTTGCCACAACTAGAGAAAGCCCGGATGCAGCAACGAAGACCCAACGCAGCCAATAAATAAAAAGTCACTTTTAGACAAAAATACTTCAGGAATTAGTGGATGAAATTACATGAAATCTAGGGATTCAGAATAATAACGGGAGGGGGGGGAGTACTTGAGGGTCAAGATGAAACAAGATTGTCCGTGATTTCATAGTTGTTGAATCTAGGTGATAGGTACATAGGGATTCATTGTATTGTTACTCAGCTTTCTTTTTTGGCTGCATTGGGTCTTCATTGCTGCGCACGGACTTTCTCTAATTGTGGTGAGCGGGGGCTACTCTTCATTGCGGTGAGCGGGCTTCTCCCTGTAGTGGCTTCTTTTGTTGCGGAGCATGGGGTTTTGGTGCACGGGCCTCAGTGGTTGTGGCTCACAGGCTCTAGAGCACAGGTTTAGTAGTTGTGGCGCACAGGCTTAGCTACTACGCGGCACGTGGCATCTTCCCGGACCAAGGCTCGAACCCGTGTCCCCTTCATTGGCAGGCGGATTCTTAACCACTGCGCCACCAGGGAAGTCCCTGTTACTGAGCTTTTACATGTGAAGTTTTCTATTATAAAAAATTTTTTAAGTGATGCACTATTACCCATTCCAGTTCATCTCAAGAATGTAAAGGTGTTTCAATATTAGGAAATTTATTTATGAAATGCAACAAAATATATCAAATTAAGAAAATGATATCAATATATACAATAAAAGCATTGATAAAGCTTTAACTTTTGTGCCTGATTTTTAAAACCTTGGTAAAATTAGAATTAAAGGTTTTTTCTGTTAACAATAAAATGTTGGTAATATATTTATTAATGTGTATGTATAGACCTAGACAATAGTATGTATAACATCATGCTTAAAGGTGAAATACTGGGAGCACTACCACAAAAGTATCAGAAACAAGACATAGATACTATCAACCATCTTATGTAACACTTTTAAATTAAGATATTTTTAGATAAAGTAGCAAGAAATAATACAGAAGGATCTCATATATCATTCACCCAGCTTCCCCCTATGGTAACATCTTGCATAACTATAATACAGTATCACAACAGGAATTTAAACATTGATACCATCCACTGATCTTATTCAGATTCACCAGTTTTACATGTACTCGTGTACTTGTGTTTACTTTTATGCAGTTTTATCATGTATGGATTTATGTAATCACCACTATAGTCAAGATACGAAACAATTCCACCAACACAGTGCTCCCTTGTGATACTTATAAGTACACCAACCTTCCTCTCTCCCTTCTATCCCTAACCATTGGCAACTACTAATCTATACTCCATCTCTATAATTTTGTCTTTTCAAGAATGAATGGAATCATAGAGCATATAGCCTTTTGGGACTGCTTTTTTCACTCAGCATAATACCCTTAAAATCTACCCAAGTTGTTAACGTGTCTAAATAGTCCACTCCTGTTTGTCCCTGAATAATGTTATTGATGTACTTGTTTAACAGTTCACTATTTTTTTTTTTTTACAGTTCACGCTTTGAAGGACATTTGGATTGTTTCCAGTTTTAGACTATTACAAATAAAGCTGCTATGAACATTTGTATACATGATTTTTGTGTAAACATAAATTTTCATTTTTCTAGTCCAAATGCCCAGGAGTACCATTGCTGGTACAAACAAACAAACAAAAAAAATTGCTGGTATAAAAAAAAAAACAACCAAAAAAAATGCCAAACTATTTTCCAAAGTGGCTGTACCATTTTACATTCCACCAGCACTGTATGAGCGATCCAGATTCTCTACATCCCTTGCAACATTTGATGTTGTCACTACTTTTTATTTTAGCCATTCTGATAGGTGTGTAGTTATATCCCACTGGAGATTAGATGATAGATGATAGATGATGATAGATAGATATAGATATATATACCCCCATTAATTTGCATTTCTTTTAAGGTAATGATGTTGGGGATATTTCCATGTGGTTATTTGCCATCCTCTTTGGTGAAGAAGTTGGCCTCAGCTAGAAATATGGACAGTTCATCCATTATAACAGAAGAAAAAGAATATGTAGGTACAGGGACTTCCCTGGTGGTCCAGTGGGTAAGACTCTGCACTCCTCATGCAGGGGGCTGGGGTTCGATCCCTGGTCAGGGAATTGGATCCCACATGCATGCCGCAACTAAGAGTCCGCATGCTGCAACTATGAGCCCAGATGCCACAACTAAAGATCCTGCATGCCACAACGAAGATCCCACATGATGCAACTGGGACCCGGCACAGCCAAAATGAATAAGTACATTTTTTTTTTTAAAAAAAGGAAAATGTAGGTACAGATGTAGGTAGGTGGGGAGATATGACTGTAGAAGCTTGTGAAAGTTCTGAGTGTTTCTATTTTCTCAGTGAAACAGAAAAGGTCATCTTCTGAAAATGAGGATGAAAGAAGAGGCATTGGAGCTTTGAAGAAAGAGGATATGGCATGAAATAGAATTTAATAAAGACAAAAGTCGTGTGGTTGCTGGGCAGCAAAAAGGGATCCCTAGAGATCAGTAAGCAGACTTTAAAGACAGTCAATGTATATGGATTAGACAGAGAATTGGATTTTATCATGACTTTGATTTTTGCCAGATGAGTTCAATTAAGCAGAAGGCAGGCAGAGGAGTTAGAATGTATGCAATGCCAAATTAAACTTATCAGTATTAAGTATCTACCAGTTTCCCGAGTGCTTACCATCTACTAGGAACATTAAAAAGTAGCAAAGTATTGAAAGTAAACTTCTTATCTCAATCCATTCTTATATCTAGGAAATGGTGTTAACTCTTCATTCTGCTCCCTCTTTAGGCAGGCCAAATCTTCTAGGGAGATGGCAAGGGCAAAAAGCACGCTGAAAAATGTTTCTAGATTACTACAATCCCAGGCCAGCTCACATGGGACAGTGGTAGAGAGCCTCCCTGTGAGCCTCCTTGCCCCTTTTCTTTAGTTCAAGGTTTTCTTCATGCAGTGATACTTACAAAATAGCAAACAGTCAAAACAAGGTGGGTATACAATTACGTGCTTCATTAATTACAATGACATTACTTGAGCCCTCAGGAGAAGCAGCACAGCTCCAATACCCTGAAAGTTCTCCAACACGCATGTTTAAATTTATATATGCATACAAAACCAAAAGCCCTCTCTTCTTTTTCCCTTGTTTGACTCCACCTGAGTGTCCACCAGTATGTCTCTTGGTAGAAGTCTATACCAGTTCCATGGACTACCCACTTTCACGCCCCAGAGACCTTTGCTTTTACACCCATCTTGTTTTATTACCTTTATTAGTATCTGCTCAGTTCTTCCTTAATGCTAGTTATAATGTTAGTTGGTTTTCCTCCAAATATGTGGAAGGTATATTTTGCTTTTTAATCAAAAGTATGCCCCCCCAAAAAAAGTATGCCCCCCAAAATATATATATGTGTGCGTATAATCTATTGCTTCTGTTTCTCTGAAGAACCCTAAGATGTATATACTTATTCCACTAAATAAAATGAGTCCATAGAAAACCAAAGAAAATCTTTTCTTTAGAAAAAAAAAAACTACTGAAACTCATATAAAGCAATGAAATTTAAAATATGACATCTATGTAGGAATGGATAGTTCACTGGGCCAGATATATAAAGAAATCTAGTATATGATGAAGACAGCTGAACTAGTGAAGGCAATTTTGATTATCAAGTGACCGAAGCAATTCTATAAAGCAGTGTTGGTAACTAGAGTCACCATGTTATACATTAGATCCTCAGACATTCATCTTATAGCTGAAAGTTTGAAGTGGTATTTCGGGGTTTTGATTTGCTTTTTTTGTTTGTTTTTGGCCAGACCGAGCAGCTTTTGGGATCTTAGTTCCACGACCAGGAATCAAACCCAGGACCCCTGCAGTGGAAGCTCAGAGTCCTAACCACTGGACCACCAGGGAATTCCCTGCACTTTCTTATTGACTAATGATGCCAAGCAACGTTTCATGTACTTAATTGGCATTTCTGTATACCTTCCTTGCAGAAATTTCTATTTAAATCCTTTGCCTATTTCTCAATTGGGTTTATTTTTCACATATTCTGGATACAAGTCCCTAACCAGTTATGATTTACAAATATTTTCTTCCATTCCATGAGTTTTCACTTTCTTGATGATGTCCTTTGAAGCAGTGATTAATTTTGGTAAATCCAATTTGCCTTTTTTGTTGTTCATGTTTTTGGTGTCATTTAATAATCTAAGTTTTATAATTTCATTCTTACATTTAGGCATTTCACTCTTTTTTAGTTAACTTTTGTATGGGTGTGAAGTAAGGGTCCATATGAAACTTAGAATCAGCGTTATCAATTTCAAGAAGTCAGCTGGAACATGGTAAATGAGTAAATTATTTTGGGGAATGCTACGTCAGTGAACACGGAATGTTTTTCTATTTGGATCTTTGTCTTTTTCCCCTCATTCCCTCTTACCTCAAGCACGTTTAGAACCCAACCCACTTTAGATGCAAAACATTACATGCCTGATAAACCATTTGTTAAAAATCTTGAGGACTGGGGCTTCCCTGGTGGTGCAGTGGTTGAGAGTCCGCCTGCCGATGCAGGGGACACGGGTTCGTGCCCCGGTCCGGGAAGATCCCACGTGCCGCGGAGCGGCTAGGCCGACGAGCTATGGCCGCTGAGCCTGCGCGTCCGGAGCCTGTGCTCCGCAACGGGAGAGGCCACAACAGAGAGCGGCCCGCATACCGCGAAAAAAAAAAAAAATCTTTGAGGACTTGTTTTGAGCTTAAGCTCCCCACTCGATTCCCCAATACACTTAAAATACCAACTAATCAACATACAACCCTGCTAGGCAGGGAATTTTTTTTTTTTTTTTTTTTTTTGGCTGCACTGGGTCTTGTGACATGCAGGATCTTCAGTTGCTGCATGCAAGCTCTTGGTTGTGGCACGTGGGATCTAGTTCCCCGAACAGGGATGGAAGCTGGGCCCCCTGCATTTGGGGTGCAGAGTCTTAGCCACTGGACCACCAGGTAAGCCCCTAGGCAGGGATTCTTAATCCTATTATAACATCATGTTAAGAGGTTATGGAAAAACTCAAACTTTTTGGCCAAACCAATATACAACTTGTCCAAGTTAAATGGTCTCTCCCACGAATCCCAATCCTCAGTCCTAAGGATCTATTACTAATTTCCCCTTGTGGACTCCACAGTCTAAAAGCTTACCAAAATTAACAATTTCCTATTCTCTATAAAATATAAAAATCCTGGACCTGTTGCCTGTGAACCCTGATGACTACTAAATTTGAAAATGCCACATGCTCCTTTTTTGTCTTCGTGCAAGTTCATTTATGCACACCCACCTTTTACCCCAATGAAGAAAAAGTAGTATGTTCATCCTATTGATGACCAAACTGCAGTTCAGGCAACTTGCCAGATAATGCAACTGGGCAAATTTCAGAATACTTTAACTCCAGTAGCAAGACCCCGTAACTCCTAACCAATATATTATACTGTAGATTTTTGCCGTGAGACCCATAAAGATGCTAAGCAAGCTGGCAATCAGAAAGGAGTAACAGGGCTTCCCTGGTGGCGCAGTGGTTGGGAGTCCGCTTGCCGATGCAGGGGACGCGGGTTCTTCCCCGGTCCAGGAAGATCCCACATGCCGCGGAGCGGCTGGGCCCGTGAGCCATGGCCGCTGAGCCTGCGCGTCCCGGAGCCTGTGCTCCGCAATGGGAGAGGCCACAGCAGTGAGAGGCCCGCGTACCGCAAAAAAAAAAAAAGAGGAGTAACAGTTGAACCAAGACATGGACTCAGATGATTCTTGATTTGGGATCTCTCATTTGCCTCTCTGAAGATATGCCAATCACAGATAATCAGAATGATTATGAACACTTAGAGCAGGATCTTGGGCCTCATCCCTGGTACTGACTATACACAGCTTTTCAAAGCAAATTCCATGGGACCAGTGACTGCTGTGGCTTTCAACTCTCTCCCTTTGCAGTTACAAGGGAATTCCCCAGTGATCCAGTGATTAGGACTCTGTGCTTCCACTGCAGGGGGCACAGGTATGATCCCTGGTCAGGGAAACTAAGATCCTGCAGGCCATGTGGCACGGCTCCCCAAAAAAAACAAAACCAAAAAAAAAAACACCAAAAAGCAAACCCCGAATTACTTTTAATACGTACCTCATATTAATTTGGTGTGAAAGATCCCTTTAACAGTTTGTCAAGTTTTAATGAGAGCTTCAAGAATGGAGGGGGCAAGCAGATTTTATAGCAAATTCCAGAATTTTACACTGCGTATAAAATTCAACTCCACTTTAAAGAAATTGCTACTCAGGGTAACCAAAATATGGTTATTTGGCAAGACGCAATTCAGTCTCTACTCGTTAGTGAAGTAATGTCTTGACTACCCATAACCATAATCTGATAATCCTTTTGTGATATACAAAATGCTTTTTAACTGCTAATCACATGGTAATCTCAGGAATAAAACTTACTAAGACTGAAGGCAATTTTAAAATAATGATGGCTAAATCAGGTGAGTTTGATAGTGTAGGGCCATCAGGTTGATTAGTAATTAAGAGGCTGAAGCAGCTCTGCCAAAAAGGCCTCAAGTAGTAGAGTTCTAAATTATGTAGTTTGTTTTATACTTACAACATGGAATGACTTTTTTAATGTCACCTAGAAACAAGTTGCTGACATATACAGAAAATTCTGGAAAACGGAAGAGTCCTCTAGTTAAAAACAAAACCAAAACAAATGGAAGGACAATCTGATTTTAAAATGTCTTTATTAAACAACAGGTTGTTTTATTCCTCTTTGCTCTCTTCCTCACTGGTTTTCGGGACAGAGTTCACCGGATCCTGTCAATTAAAGGAAACAATTACTCCAAAAGACCTAAGAATCACATATCAAGGTCTCAAATATTTATCAGCATCAACCAAGTAAACTTCCTAACAGCAAAGTAACATTAATCAAGGAATGTGGTAGTAATAGTATTTAATGATCTTTAGATAACTAAGGATTAAAGAAGCAGAAATGATTTTAATATCAGACTCACCCAATGAGTTTATTAAATTTTACTTCATTTTCTACAAGAACTTTCTTACAAGGCAGATCTCTAACATTCAAGACACTCCATTAATTGGCACCCTCTTTCTAGGTATAAGATATAGCCTCAATTCTTCCATTTTTGTTAATTTCAAACTGATTATGACAGCCCTTTATACCTAAGTGATACCTTGAACGAATGCAATTTCTGTAAGATGAAGGGACAGTAAGGTACCATCTACAAGTCACCTTTTTGTAAAAAAGTTTTATTGGAACACAGTCATGTCCATCTGTCTATGACTGCTTTCCAGCTAGAACAGCAGAGTTGTTGCCAACCCTTCTAGATCATCATCTGTATTTATTTTTTCTTCCATCTGTTCTCAACTATAGGTAATCCCACCATTTAACTATCTGATGAAAAACAGGGAACTTCAAATCTTCTGAACCTTCTTCTACATGGTCTTATGGACCCAGAGATGAATACAGATATATATTTTTATTTAAAACTTAAGTCCTGTTTTTGTGAGGCTTTAGCCAAACAGACAAGGTCTACCACACCTCAGAAGGCTGTAAAAATGTTTAAATATTTAAGCGTGTGCTATAAAAACATATTTCCTGTAAGAAAGTTTTAACGTAGAATAAATTAAAATGAGATATCCACACGAGTAGTTATTTTTATACCACCCGAGAGTCCTCCTGAAGGCAGTTTACAGAGTAAGAATCACTCAACTCACCTAGATATTTCATCAGTCTAACAAGTTGTAGCTTTCCTTCTTGATCAGCTCATGCTGTGTGATGTCTTGAGAACAAATATCTTATCCACCTATCATTAAAATATTAACTGTGTTAAAATAACATATTCAGTATATATTACATTTTTACTAACATGTACATTTTATTCTGACATCAACAGGTTGAATGAACCTGTTGAAAACAGGTTTTCCCTCCTACCAATGACTAGACAACTGTTCCTCACAATTTATTATGTAAAAAGGGATGGGATTTTGAATTGGTCCAAAGTTCATTTTAAGAGTACTGAAAATACATGTCTCCACTAATTCAAGCCTTCTTTTCTGATCTAAATCTTTCATCTTTTTCTTCTATTGTTTGACATCTTTGTAATAATTTGTAATAATTGGGATTTGTAATAATCCCAATCTTTTCTCTTTCCAACTCACATACACCCACACGCATGCACACACATTAAAAAAAATAAATAAGGGTATTATCTTAGGAGAGGCGAACATCTTAAAAAAGAGTCAAACAGTTTTCACCCCACATAGCTAAATCAAATTATTTAACCATTAAATAGAAGTCAAACCCAAAATCCTCTACAGGTTAAACCTTCCAAGGAAACTTACTTCAACGGAATGAACACTCCAATATCAGCCAACATCAATCATTCTTACCTAAAGAATAATAAGAAAAAGTTAATATAAAAGACAAGGGCATAAAGATTTGAAAATGCTAGTTAATTTCAAAATTTAAAGAGTAAATTCCAGAGACAAAGATTGGGGGCAAGTTACAGCATAAAAAATAGGAAGAGACTTCATGGGGGGAAAAAATCTAAAATCATTCTGACGTAAGGTAGCAGTAGACACCTGAGTTCGAATGAGAATTGTATCCTCTTTAAAATACAAAAGCCTAACTGCATTTTCACCAGTCTGACCACAATGAAGTTTGACTGCAATCCAAAATATACTATCCCTTATGTGAAGGTATGTGACAACGTTTACCTTACCAAATGAGTTTTAACATCGGCTCTTTTCATATAAAAGCACGTACCCTGCTCCCCACCAAGCATGTCTTCCATTCTCAGGTGGACTGACCACCTTCAGCAGGAGTCCACCAAGAGAGCCCTCCCCCTTCCACAGTACACAACAATGCAGTTGTTATCCTGCAATCCTATATATTTGCCTCATTCTTTCCCTCTTAAGTCCTCACTGAGTTTTAAGTTAGGGCAGGGAAGCTATGCCTTATCGGGACAGCAAGGAACCTGAGTTTTTCTGAGGGAGAAGACATTCACCTTCACTATATATGCCTGGCAGGGCCACAGTGCACAAAAACCAGAAAGATCAGCCTTAATTCAAATTCCAGGTTTTTCTTCCTCCCTGATTATCAGCAACTGCCAAGGGTATATGAAATAGTTCCCTGTTGCACATGTACCATCCATAAGGGATACTATATCGTTTTGCATTCTTCCTCCATTCTCCAGATTATCCTATGCTGCATCCAGCCCCTTTTTCACCCTCCAAATAAATCTTTTCAGCACTGGTGTTCAAAAGCAACATTTTTATGTTTGATGGTTTACCAACTGTGAGCTTTCCACAGTTGAGTCTTAAAAATTGCCAATCATTATCTAGCAGCAATGACAGATGATTGGGAGCAGCCAAATCCTCTGAATTCTTTCCCTAATAGGCAGCCATTTGAGAACTGCACTAGCTGACAGAGCACTGAAACATTATCAGCTAAAGCCAAAACCAAATAAAGGCCCAGAACAAACATCCTGGCTCTCTAAAACCTGTCCAAAATCATTAAGGGAAAGGCAGTAAATGCAGGACTGTGTATCATGTCACTGCAGCTGACAATGATTAACAATAGGAAACATGCAACCCCCATTAAGGTTAAAAGTCCAAAACTAGTCACACGCATCTCTTTATTGGGGAAAAGTGAAACTATTATGCATTCTTTGCAGGTTTTGCAACCTTATGTGAAGAGCACCCATTGCATTTCTTTCATCTTTCATAAAGCACCGGTACCTGTTCCAAGGGCCTAACAGTACGAAAATGCATTCTGGCATCACACCTCTGAACTTCCGACCATTCTCATTAAAAATAATTTTGGTTTGTAACAAGAAAAGACTATGAAATACAATGCGAGCACCTCGGTATATAGAGTTATTACTGAAACCCATTTATCCCCAGCTTTTTGACTGAGTGATTTTTTTTAAGACCCTCTGCACTAAGATTCACAAATTACAGCTACATACAAATCAAAACTAGTAAGAATTGACTAAAGTCACAGGTTTCTCATCGAAAGTGCAAAAGCCTATTCATCGAGATAAGCAGAATGAAGCAAAATTACCCCCCCACCCCAATGATGTCCATATATTGTAACAAGTACATTCTCTCAAAATTGTTATTGACTGTTAAGAGACAAACCTGCGCTTTTATTTCTAAACAATCACTGAACCACGGTAGCAAGTGCTGGCCACCGACTTAATGGATTATGCCACAGGAAAACCCCATCAGGGATGCATGCCAATTTAGTGACACTCTTGTCACTAATACTGAGCATTATGTTTGATGTGCACTGTATTACTAATATAGAGAGCTAAACTAGTCACCATTTGCTCTTTCATCTAGCAGGAGAGTCAAGTCATTTGGTTGAATGGACTACGTATTAAAGTACAAATTTGTCCCCACCTTGTGAATCGCTTGCCAAAGAACAAGCCATTTGTCTTGATACAATGAAAGAAAATTCTCATAGTCATGAAGAGTTTTACCAACATTTATGCAAAATAAACCAAACTTTCCAGTTACAGAGCAGAAAACATTATACACGAAAGCTGTTTCTCATGCATGCTAGCTAAAAACCAGTTCATAGACCAAAGTTCAGTTGAATTGAGGTCTGGAACAACAGTCGATGCAAAGCTTAAATCCTAAGCAACAAAGGAAGGTGCTTTTGAAGACTTACTGTTTTGGTAGTCGAACAGTTTGGATTGTAACATCACATCCCTAAAGCTAAGGGAACCAAATTCAAAAAGCTACTCTGAACATTTGCAGTTATCCTACAGAATACGACGAAGTCTTATGATGGGGAAATGATTCCCAACATGTATTCAATAGGCAAGTCAACATGCCACACCACTTTCCCCCAGGTTTAGAGTATAAACATATTTAGACAAATCACAGAACTTGAACTATTCATGTTAGATTCCCATCTATGCCCCAAGTTAGTAACAGAGGTGTTCCGATGGAGCCCATTTAAAAAAATTTTTAAATCACATTACAAAAAAAACTGTACTTTTAGTCTTAATTCACTCAACCTGCAGAGTAATTACCAAGATTACACTCAAACTGATATTGCTGACCTATGAGCAGGTCAGTTTGCTACAACAGAAACTAATTATCACATGCTATACAGTCTGTGTCAAGATGCTTAAAAAGCACTCTTACTTCCGAAGTATGGTATGGTCCCCTCCCCCACACCACTGATGTGTTTCATGTTATCTTCAGTTACAATGCAACTAAGAACCACACAACTGAATCAGATATACCAAATAATCAAGTTTGCACTTTTTATCTGAGAACTGCAACAGCACTGAATTCTGCCTGACAAATTACAGCTCTAAACCCAAACCCACGCAGTTTTGATATAAGCTAGCTTTATCATACAGGTGTTAGGTGCTGCACTGTAATTTCATTGTCAGAAGTATGATGTCAGAATGCCCACGGAATAAAAGTACATAGCAAGTCACCAAGTTAGATTATATTGCTTGTTACCTACCTGTATGCAGTCGGCAATGAGAATCTCGGAGCAAGCAGGAATACTACATCCGGGTCCTAATGTCCATTGCCATTTGCGGTACTACGTTCCTCACAGTTACGCACTGCAGAAATGCTGGCTAAATGCAGTTATGTAGCAGGCGACTACTTTAATAGTGCATAATTGCAGTCCAAGAACACCAGAAAATATTCCGCCACAACTTAGTGGCTTGCCCAAGAAAAGCCAAGTCTCTAAATTTTTATCTGCCATAATATGCCACTTATAAAAATTGCACAGGCGTAACATTACAATTTCCCAAATTATTATGTTTATATTAGTGGTATAATACATCTAATAAAGAGTGGTGGGGCTTATAGTATTTCTTAGAAGTTTACCTAAGCAAAGAGGATTATGGTTTCACTAAACGTTGAGCCAATGGGTTAAGTTTCTAAAACACCTATTAAATACACTGGGATCTCTTAGAGAATGCAGTTTTTAAAGATTAGGAATTATAAGAGGAGTAATAAGTTTAAAAACAATCAGTGTTCCTCTTAAAACAAAATTATGAGAGAAAGTGGAGGAGGAAACGGGGGCAGGTGGTTTCTTTAAATGAGAAAAATGGCTAAAATACTTCAAAAGTACTACTTTCCCTTTCCCACCCCCAAGTTTCATAAATCAGCTTTTAGGAATCTACTTTTAAAGATGATTCAAATTCCCATTAGGCTAAAAACTATCATATACATTCCAAGACTTGTTGAAAGTCTATTTGAGTAGCTTACGACCCTTGGTACGCTGCTGTTTCAGTGATTAAAGTCAAAACTTAGTTGAAACTAAGCAACATTACTTGCTAAACAACGTTTAGCAATTCTACACAATAAGGCTATCAAAACCACAACTTTCAGGAGATTATCCATTAGCATCCTTCACCACTCTTCAAAGGTACAGTACTACCAAAAGCTTATTTTAGGGGTCTGTGCCAGCATCCCTTATAAAGAAAGGCATGTAATCTGAAAAATAAACTGAAACATTAATTTTATAGGCAGATTTTTCCATTTCCCCACCAGCCCCCGCCCACACATTCAAGTTCACCCTCTGTGGGTGTCCCATGAACACCCCTTATTTTCTTATCATTAGTGGAGTCCCTACCATACAATTCAATCAAATTGTAATGGACTCCTTTCAAATCAAGACCCTTGTTTCCGGTACAGAAAATCTCATACATTATCACCAATTAATAACTTGACTTGGGACAAAACTTCCTCATTGATATAATTCTGGTAGAACTACTCATTTCCAAGTGTCTTGGTGAACAGAAATAATGAACATTTTCTAATGAGATTCTCTCCCTTAATTAGTACACCAGGTACCTGTCAGTCACACAACCAGAATTCGGTGGCATGCCTTTATACTCCACTAGTGTTTTACTTTTAGTATTAACAGGTTTCCTATGCACGAGTGCTCAATTGTTTCAACAACAGGTTTCCCTTTGTACTCAGGCACAATACTAAGCCTTCAGTATTTAAACAAAGATTTGGTTTAGAATTTTACTTTTGCCAATTAACACCAACAGAGGTGAAAAGGAGGAAGACACATTCCATAGTAAGAGTTCTATAATGTACAAATTTGAATGGAAACATAACTAAGAACAAAGCCAAACCATTCAGTTACCTTACCTACTACTTTTAGGAAGTTATTCCTCTGCTAACAATATAAGCATGGGAAAGCAGGTTCCCATTGTACTAACAGACAACAGTAACGATCTATTTTATTAATAAGTCAAAATGTCTCTAATGAAAGGAGATTCAATGAAGTTGACAATAAACTGACAACACCATCGAAAAGCTCCAAAGCTTTATGGTGGGAGGAAAGGATATTTGTACTGTGTAGCACGAGCAACTCTCCAGATTTAGTGCTACATCAAAAGGAAACTATGGAAAAACACGTTAAAAATATTTCACAGTAAGTATAGTTCTCTGCAACCCTATTTGTTATTAAGTCACTACCAGCTCTTAGAAAAGAAGTTTTTTTTATAGTCCTACAGATTTTTGCCCAACAGAAGTACCACAAGGAGATGTAAAAGTTAGAGTACAAATGTATACATAGCCAAACCTACTTTATGATGACTATACCTTACTTTCGAGTTTAATTATTCAGACTAAACCCCATCTTTATAAATCACTTGAAGTAATACATGAAAAGACTTCATGTTTAACAATCTTTAATTCAGATGTGAATGTTCAATACAAGCCGTTCGTAGGGCTTGGGACTCGTTCTTTAAAAAACAAGAATGGAGGAATGCAACAAAATGATCTTTCCACTTGTTCTTCAGAAACTTTCAAGGAAAGGATAGATCATAGGGCCGTAAAAGATCCATTTAAGTCATACCCACTTTCTCCCCCTACCAATAGTCTTACACCCATTCCATAATCTTAATACACATTCCTGAATGAAGATTTACAGTTCAGCTTTGCTTACATAGCCATTTGAAAATACTAGCACCGGCTTGCTTCCTATAATGCCAAACAAATCAAATCATGAAACTATTCAATATGCATTTCTTCTTTTTAAAACAAGGGGGTACTTAAATGTAGAAAGCAATACTTAGCCTACAAATACATTTCCCAGAAATGGCATATGCCACTCAAAGGCCTAGACACTCTTATGCTTTCCAAGTGGAACACCTAGCCTAATGTGCATAGAAGCATGAATGGCAAAGTTGAAGATCAAAATCTTAACTATTTTTTCTATTTATTTGAAGCACAGTAAAAAAAAAAAATTGGTACACTTTGGAAATCAGTGGCACAAGGTACACTGCCATAAATTGAGGGACATTATACAGTTAAAAAAAAAAAAAAAAAGGAAAAAAAGGAAAAAAAATTCCCCTGTTTCAAACACTGCATTACATAATTTTACCTGCCCAAACAGACCATTTACAAATATTAGGTCAATAAACTGCTAACATCCATAAAAAGGTAGCTTTCTTACTAAAATGCAAGAATTTAAAAGATTGCTATCTAAACAAGAAAAGACAAAAACAAACTGGAATGAAAGCCTAGATATCACATCTAAAATCGGGGTTTCTTGTTTGGGCCTTCATACTCTTCTCTCCCTCTACCATATCCTGCCGGAGTTCCAGGCCCCATTCCTCTAGGACCCTGTCCACCCACAGGTCCCGCACCTCCCTGCCCAAAGCGCTCAGTACGCTATTGGAACAGTTAAGTAACAGTTCATTATATGTAGTTGATGTCCATGTGTGTTAAGTAAATATTTTAGAAGGTTCCGTAGTCAACGTTCGTCGATACAATCACCAATGAGTCGATCCACAGGTACCGGGAACATAGAAAGGAAAAAAGGGTAATTTGAAAATTAGTTTACGATAATACATGCCTTGTGGTATGTTCCCACTTGAGCCATTCTCATACACCTGTTTCAAAGAATAGATCTTCCCTGTAGTGCTAAAAAATTTAAGAATTAGTGCAGATGTGAAAACCCATTCCAAAATGAGTTTTAAGAAATTTCACATCAGATTAACCCACTGAAAAGCTTACACACTTCTCACTTTCAAGGTCTGAACAGGAAATTTAATTTCCAAGTAAGCCTAACAAGCCCAACCAGACAGATTCAATTCACTCAATGAAGTGACAAAGACCTACTCACCAGTTAGTGGTATGTGCTGCATAAGAAACCTTGTGCTTTTCAAGATCTTAAGACACATCTGCTAAGTTGCAGAAACCTTAAAAGGTTCAAAGTTTTAATAAAATGCTACCAGACTACAAAAAGAAAAAGAATAAAAGACTAATAGATTTAGTCACTTAACCGGCACAGTAACTTGATTTAAAAGTGTGTTGCCATATTCTCACAGGTATACCACCTTCAGAGCCATCACTGTATAACCAGAGACAATTATGTTCACAGTACTGTTCTCTACAATTGCAAATTGACTGTATATACAGCCCACCCTCATAACAGCCCAACTTTCCCCTTAGGTCTGTAAAAAGTCCACTGACAGTTATGATTCCGTGTTTTGGGTGTCTCCCAAACAGCATTAACACCAAGCTTAAGTGACTGCAATAAAGCAGGACTTCATTATTCCACCTAGTTTTAGGTACTTCTAGTCCTAGAAACCTATGTTCCCAAACAGAAAAACCCTACAGATATGCAAAAGCACAGCAGCCTGAACTATCTTTCAAATTCTATTTAAAACAGACCAGTTATTCTGAGTATTGCTAGGAAAAAAACAAAACAAAACCCGAAAACCAGAACAAAAACCCCCCAGAAACTAAAACGGCATCAGGGTTTAACTGTTCCCATAAATGATTTCAACATGCTTCCTACAAAATACTACAGGGTTACTATAAAAATACTAAATCCTAATCCTTCAAACTATTTCAAAATCCTAAAATTCTTAGGTTTTCAGCGCGTTGTATTGTATGTTTTATCTCAAAAAGGTAAAGAGGAAATTTGGGGGTTTTACAATTATGTTATTACAGTATCTTAGAACCCAGGAGCTACATGTCACATGGACTACAGAATCTTAACTGTGGGAACATCATGTCAAATTACAGTTACAAATCTGATACATACCTACACCTGCCTATTAAGAAGGATATAAACCAAAATGTTACCCACATTATTTTTAAAATTCAATTTGAAGAAAGCTAACAGCACTACGTTTAACCCAACCAGCTACTTATGATTCTAATTCTCAAAAGCCTTAAGTAGAGTTTAAATAGATGAGGCCCCATTCTAAATCCTTATGTTCTTATTTGTAAAATGAATCTAGTGAGCTATATGCTGCAGCTTCCCTCCTTTGCCAAAAGCCTGTAGGTGAACTAATCAGATTCAATTCAGTTGTGACAATGTACTTTTCTCCAAACCCACCTCTACAGCCAATACTCAGTTCTTCTAAGGATTGTAAAATCCTAATACAGCCACTCAGACCAACTCACTTGGTTGTTCTAAAGTATCCTGACAGACTATCTGTACAGCTAAAATATGACAGCATCAAGAAGGTTCAGATCAAATGCACACAACTAGTATGCTTAAAATTATCATTGACTTTTGCTACCCTGTAGCAAAACAGAGATGTCAGTTTATTTTAGAAGGTACACCTATAGACAGGCCCAACAGGTGGGAAACGACGAGTCCGAAGACTAAACAATTCCTTTTTCATGGGTAGAAGTCACACCAAATATAGGTCAAAGTCCTACACATTGCTAAAACATGCCTAAAGCTACAAACAAGTCTGATTCACACTTTTGGCAAATACCAGCTTAACGAATGACAGCTTGCCATTTGATTACTCTCACGTGGATGTAGAATAATGTTACATTATCTAACATTTAGAATTTGGATTTGCCATGAGCTATAGTGCAAAAGTACACAAGCAATATAATGGAAAGCACCTAAGTCTACTTATTGCCAAAGATAATTCCAACATACTACTAAAAGCATTGACTTTTTGTTGGCAACCTTATCTGTTTAGGTTACCACATTGAGTTCTTCTATGTTGCCAAAGTATTCCTCAATACTACGATTTACATGATAGGGGAACTAAAAGAGGTCCAGTCGCCTACTTAAAAACAAAAACAAAAACAAAAAAACACACACACATAAGTTGTGAAAACGAGAATTTCCTTTTGAACTATGTCCCACAGGATACATTACCATGTCGCTTCCCATCATGGAACCACTCATTGTTGCCGGTGGAACTCCAGGATTAGCTTCATAACCTATGCCACCACCACCACCTAGAGGTGGAAATTTCTGGCCTCCTGAACCATAGGGATCTAGGAAACAAAAATGCTGGTTACAACTCAACCAGAATACTGCTCTTCAGTGGTATTACTAATTTAATTTTCATTCTTACCTCCCATGTTCATTGCTCCTCCACCGCCCATTCTCATGTCTCTTTCTCTCTGAAAGAAAAAAAACCCGTTCATACACCTGTACTAAATCCATACCAAGCATTCTTGAATACAAAAGAATTTCCAAAGCTTAAAAAAAAAATTGTTTTTCAACTTAAGGGAAAACAACAATAAGGTAATTTTAAAAATCAGTAATCTGAAACCAGGTGAGACTCCATTATCAAAAGACCTATAAAGCAAGCTTCTTCCCAACCAATGAAATCTTTTGGCCCACCCAAGGAAAAGATAAAACTCAAAGGAAAAGGCATATCAATCATAATACACCACCTGGGTTAAAAAGAGAAAAAATGGCAGAATAGCTATAATATGAAAAGTTATATTTAACTGAATAAAATTTCATCCTAGATGTCTACAAACTTTGTAGAAAACTCCAATTACACTGCAAAAGAAGTTTACTTACCGGATCCATGTAGCCCATCCGGCTATAACTTTCCTCTCTTTGGCGTCTCATTTGTTCTTCCATCTCACGTTGACGAATCATCATCTCTTCTTCCCTCCTACGTCGTTCCTCCTCTTGCCTAGAAACATTCATCAAACATAAAAACTAAAGTTTTATCCACATTTTAAAAATTCAATTTGAAAAAAACTAGTAGTTTGCTTAAGAGCATTACAAAGTCTAGGTTAGAGCAAATACACACAAAGGCTGGGACAGTGACTAAGAAGAGCCCTAAAGGTACTTCAGCAAAGTAAGTGAGCCTTATAACAAAAATCTTACACTCTATTTCAATTTAAGCATTAAACCAAAGCTGCCACAGTATTTAACACCTCTGTATTTCATCTGACTCACCTGCAAAATGTAGGTACACTTAATGCAGAAGCAAAGACTTAATTTAACAAGATTTTACCTCAACTGCATCTCTTTACGTTTCTGCATTTCTTGATTGTGAAGTTCTTCCATGCGTCTTAATTCTTCCTGGCGTCTCATCAGATCTGAACATTGGAAAATTTTGTTATACATTCACATTAGTGAAATTCTAGTAAGTTCAAAAGGCAAACGACCCTAACGGTAATATTTCACAGAGAGTCCTTTACCTTGCCGCAAAAGATTTGCCTGATGCTCATGATAGGCATCTTCCATTTCACTTTCCAATTTGTCCTTTGCATCTTTCATGTTTTTTTCAACTTGTTCCCGCTGCTGTTTTTCCATTTCATCCAGGGACTTCCACCTCTGAGAATACTCATACTCAAATGTGCCATGCTGGGCAAAACGAGGAGGGGTTTCTCTCTCCCTGACAATATTTAAATATGAACCAATTTATAGATGCACACAAGAAATATATCTGATTTCCCCTAAAAACAATGGTCACTTCACTGGCCTGTTACTGCTAAGAAATACTGAAAGGTACAGATCACCTTGATTCTTAATAAGGTATTTTTACAGCAAAAACAATACATGTTCCAGAAAGACATAGTCAACAGTAACATGGGCACTGAAGATAAATCCTACCTTCCTCACTTTCTATTTCCCTAGCCAAATTCTGATTCAAGAAATATTTTTTCAACCCTTAAAAATGAGGATACCGGGCTTCCCTGGTGGCACACTGGTTAAGAACCCGCCTGCTAACGCAGGGGAAATAGGTTCAAGCCCTGGTCC
The DNA here is from genome assembly GCF_011762595.2 of Tursiops truncatus. NCBI lineage: Eukaryota > Metazoa > Chordata > Mammalia > Artiodactyla > Delphinidae > Tursiops > Tursiops truncatus. The sequence continues at coordinate 155,921,411 of NC_047034.1, read as the reverse complement.
GGGAAGATCCCACATGCCGCGGAGCAACTAAGCCCGTGCACCTCAACTACTGAGCCTGCGCTCTAGCACCCGTGAGCCACAACTACTGAGCCCGTGTGCCACAACTACTGAAGCCTGTGCACCTAGAGCCTCTGCTCCACAACAGGAGAAGCCACCACAATGAGAAGCTCACGCACCGCAACAAAGAGCAGCCCCCACTCGCCGCCAACTGGAGAAAACCTGCGTGCAGCAACGAAGACCCAACGCAGACAAAAATAAATTAATTAAAAAAAAAAAAGAGGATCCTTACAACACATCCTAACAACCATTAAGAACAAAACAAGAATGCATGTGAAATATACCTACCTCAGAAACAACACTAGGTATTTGAGTAACTGCTTCAAAACCTCTAGCTTTCTGAGCCTGAGGTTTTCATTATGCCCATCCATTTCAAAGAACTTTGCATATTTTAAGCAAAACTGAAAAATTACTCTAGCAAGTTCTCGTTTACACTTAAATTAAGAACTGCCCAAAAGTTCAACAGATCTTACTTTTGATACATTGGATTCTTCTGTGCAAGTTTTTCAGGAAGACCATCTTCATCATCTAACTGTTCAAGGGGTTCCACAATGACTGGACGAGGAGTTCTAACAACAAAAATGGTTCCATCTTAATTTTGTTCCAGTTTCATTGCATTTTCTTCATACAAGTTAATAAATAAAAGTTATTCGAATAAACATAAAAACTTACGTTGTTAGTAAGAAAACACCTTCACTGCATCTTTCAAATGCTTTTCTTGCTGCTGGTTTAGAAGCAAATTCAACAATGCCTTTCCCTGTAGATCTTCCACGATCATCCACAATTACAACAGCCCTTTCAATAGGACCAAACTGACTAAAGGCTTCTTCCAACAGTTCATTGGAAACATAAGGTGAAAGATTTCGAACAGAAAGGGCAGCAGCATGTGTGGCAAATCGAACCCGAAGCTGTCTACCTCTCATGGGTGTATCATCAAGTTCAGCTTTAGCAATTTCAGCTAATGCTCTAGATTCCTGAAAGCATCAAGACATACAGTCACGTTAATGACCTCAAAACTGGCTACTGCCCACCCTAAAATTGCCATAAGCCTAACTCCCGATCCTATTCTTCTGACAGCTCTCAGCTCAACTATCTCCAGACAGCCCACCCTGACACCATTCAGAGGAGGAAGGTAAACACCTTACCCACCCACTCCCTTCCTTTCTTAGATACCAACAATTATGCACTGTACAACAGCTGCAACTTTTGTGTGAGTGATGAAAAATTTAAAAACTAATTTATTCTTGTTGGTTTAAAACACACTATGTTTGTTGTAGAAAAAAAAGACCCTTTTAATTCCACCAAAAAAACACACAAACAAACAAAAACAAAAAAACTCACAAGCTTAATAAATCCAAATCCTTTGCCTTTGTTGATAAAAACTTCTCCTGGTTCTCCATATTTAGCAAATAATCTTTTGAATTCATCCTCCGTGATATCAGCAGGTAGATTACCAACAAACAACCGACAACGCTGCGTGTAAGTTTTCTCTCCAGGCCTCCTCAAGAGAGACAAGTTGGCTTTAAACCCCTAGTGAAAAAGGAAAGGAATTTTCAGATACCAGTTACCTCTGCAAATAGGAAGACCCAATAATAATTTTCGTTTTTCCCAAACTGGGTATGTTACAGTCAAGTTGCTCTCCTGTTCCATTTAAAGTCAAAGATGCTACTACATTTACGGGATTTCCAATGTAATTAGTCCGAACATCAAAGACCCTAAACCATCCAGAACAGTCTCGAGAACAGCCACAAACCTCTCTATAGAGTAGACTCTGTATCAGGAACCTCGTCAGCGATTTATGCTAAATGTCAAAATCAAAATCATAGTGGGCAAAAGTTAAAATGGTGGTGGGATATTAAACAAAGAAAACGACCAAAATTCCGTTGTCGACAAGCCCTGGGCCTGCGCGTGTAAGACCAGGACTACCTCGATCTCTCCAATCCTCCACCCTATTCTGGCTCCCAGGATCCACTAGCTTTAACAAGGCCCACCATAGCTTCTCAGCGCCTCCTTCCGTCAGTTCTCCGCCAGCCGGGAGGCCTAACCCGGGGTGGGGGGGGACACCTGGCAGACCCGAGCCGTCCGCCCCTCACTGCAGCAGCCGGCCCCGCCCCCCCACCCCCGCGCGCAGGCGCCCTTTCCGGTCTCCAACAAAATGGAGGGCGGAAGGGGGGGGCCGCCGCCATCTTAGGGAAACCGACCCGTAGCGCAGGGAGACACTCACCTCGGAGTCAGAGATCTTCTCCTCACTGCGGCCCCCGGGCCCGCCGGGTGGCGGCCCTTGGTGGTGCTGCTGGTGGTAGGGCGGGTGGTGTTGCCGGCCCCCGCGGGGCTCCCCGCCGCCTCGGTGCGGCGGCTTGGGGTGGCCGCCAGGAGTGCTTAGGCCCGGGCCGCCGCCGGGCTTCGGCCCGCCTGGCATTTTGCCGCCTTTGGGGCCGCCGGCTCCTGGGCCCTGCTTAGGCCCGGGGCCCGGGACCCCCGCGGGTGGAGGCGGCGGGCCGCCAGCCTGCGGGGGGGTGGTGGGGACCCCGCTGCTCGGCGGCGCGGGCGGGGGCACCCCGGGGGGCGCCGAGGTGACAGCGGGCGGCGGGGTCGGGGTGGGGCCTGGCCCCGTGGGGGCCCCCGAAGTCGGGGGTGTGGCGGGCGGCGCCGAGCCGGAGGCCGGGGGAGCGCTGCCTACTCCGGGAGCAGGGCCGGGTCCCTGAGGGACGGCAGGCTTAGATGAGTCCTGTGGCGGCGGCGGCGGCTGATGCGGCGGCTGCGGATGCGGCGGCTGGTGCGGCGGCGGCTGAAGCGGCGGCGGCTGCTGTGGTGGCGGCTGCTGCGGCGGTGGCTGCTGCTGTTGCTGGTGCGGAGGCGGTGGCGGGATCGGAGGCTTGGGGCCGCCCTGGCCCGGGCCGGGCCCCAAAGGTCCGCGGTTCTGATTGAGGCCCATGCCGGGTGGCGGGGAGCGGAAATCGTGGAGGCCGCCGCGGCCGCCTCCCCCTCCGCGTCGGTGGAAACCGCCACCGCCACCGCCCCGACTTCGGAACCGGTCCCGAGACATGTCTGTGATCAAGGGGCGGTCGAGGCAGAAGCGAAGAAGACGTTCGGGGAACGTGGAGGCCACCTTGCTTCGCACAAGATGGCGGATGACACAGGCGGCGCGCCGCCTTTGTCCTCTTCTTATATAGGCCGGCTGGCACGGCCCCGCCTACTTCTCGATCTGTAGCTCCCAAAGCCAGTTGCAAGTACTGTACTTGATGACGCTAAGTTACGAGAAACTAATCTTTCCTATTGGCTCCCGATGAGAGGCGGGAGGCGTGGAGTGGTTGAAGTTTCCAGTCGGCCAATGAGCGGAAAAGGAGTTGGCTGTAGGCCACAGTGATTTGCTGGGAGATATTTGAATGGGTTCTCCAGAGCAATTTTCCCGTGAAAGCAAATAGCCAGGGCCCTATCAGCAGCTCCTAGGGAGAGATGTTAGAAGGCTCCTTCCTTTCTTGATTGCTCTTAGGAGCAGCCTGCTGGTATCCTTCCCCAGAAAGAACAGCAGTCTCTGGTTCAAAAGCATAAATGAAGTGCCTGCTATCTCTTCCACCTCGTGCTGGGCCAATAAAATTAGAGAAATAAAATCTTAACCGATTTCACACACACCATCTTACTGATTTTATTTTGGAACCTCATTGGAGTACTGGTTTGGTCTAGCAGTATAAATGGCTCAATAAGCTTCAGTGCCCTCTTTGTTAAAAGAGAAAGGCCTTGATTTTGTGTGTGTGTATATAGACTAGTAATTTACAAACACGAATCACAGAAAGAATTTAACATTTTTCTTAATTCTGCTACCTCAAAACACTTTATGAACAGACTAAGATACTTTAAAACTACAATATTAAAATATCTAGAATTGGGAGATTGGGATTGACATATATACACTAATATGTATAAAATGGATAACTAATAAGAACCTGCTGAATAAAAAAATAAATAAAATTCAAAAATATATATATATGGGGCTTCCCTGGTGGCGTAGTGGTTAAGAATCCGCCTGCCAATGCAGGGGACACAGGTTCGAGCCCTGGTCCGGGAAGATCCCACATGCCGCGGGGCAGCCAAGCCTCTGTGCCACAACTACTGAGCCCGCGTGCCCGCCTAGCGCCTGTGCTCCACAACAAGAGAAGCCACCGCAGTGAGAAGCCCGCACACCACAACAGAGAGTAGACCCCACTCACCACAACTAGAGAAAGCCTGCGCACAGCACCGAAGACCCAATGCAGCCAAAAATAAATAAAATTAATAAATTTATTTTAAATAAATATATATATATATATATGGAATCAACAAATGGACAGCATCCTTCTTACTTCAAAATCTCCAACTACTTTGAAGTGCATGAGACATTTCCCTTAATACCTCTCCTAGTTAGTGTCATCTATGGACCTTTGGGTGGATCATTCCTCCCTCAGTTAATACTAGCTCATGGCTCACTGTCTTTCTTTCTACTTCTGTACATCATTTAACATCTGTGTGGATGACCACCCAATACTCTGTTAATCCTTTACCTACTCACCTCCAACAATCTTTCCCTGCATCCTATGTCAGCCACCCCACCCACATCATATATAGTTATTCCTGTTTGTTATTGCCAGGAATAACATCCCTAAAAAATCTCTATTTCAAGCATCCCAACTAACATAGTAACTTTGATTCTTTGGCTTCGTCAAAACCTCCAAACCGGGACTCACCTAACGGTCCAGTGGTTAAGACTCCATGCTCCCACTTTAGGGGGCATGGGTTAGATCCCTGGTGGAGGAATTAAGATCCCACAGGCTGCGTGGCCAAAAGCAAAAAACAACAAACAAAATGCCAAACCATTAAATGTATGACTTTTTCACTCTCTCTCACATTTTTATATTCATAACTTGTGTTAACCCAGTTTAGATGTTACGATTGCCACAACTCTTGTTTTTCTCTTTCCCCATATACTCACCTGGTAAAACCCCAATTCTGGTTGGACCAAAGAATTCACCTTCTTTAACAAGGGCTGAGGCTTTCACTTTAAATTTTGACCACGGACCAGAAAAGGGCATTAGACTTTCCCTGGCAATCGTACTGAATTTCTCTAGTAAGTTCACTTTCCTACTTCCAGAGATAGTGTATTTCATGCTTTCTCTGTTCAAACTCCTACACCCTCTTCTCTCACTCTACCATAAATAATGACTTCTCATAGTTCTTTGAGAAAACAAAAATCAGGATCATTCTCATCCAACTAGGAGCTACAAGCCTACTTGCATCTGCACCCATTTCTGACTTCCTGGTACCATGAAAGATGTGTCTCTGCCCCTACCAAAGGGCAAACTCCACCCCCAGTGCTGTGGATCCCACACCACCACCCCCATACCTTCTCAAGGATTTTTCCTTGCTGTACCATCAGTTACTTCTACTGAATCACTTCCGTCTTAAAAATAAACAAACCCTCCCTTTTACCCAGTCATCTCATTTCTTCACTCCTCTTTGCAACAATACGAAAACAAATTGCCCACACTAGAGGTCTCCATATCCTCACCTCTGTTTCCTCTTCAATCCAACTCAATCTGTCCACCCTTCTCTTAAACCTGAGAAGGATACCAATAAGCCACAAGTTGCCAAATCCAATAAACAGTTCTCGATACTATCTCTTTTTACCTGTTAGCAGCATTCGACATAGGTGGTACTCTGTCTTTCATGAAACACTTTTCTTACTGGCCTCTGTGACACCACACCCTTGTGATTTTCCTCTTGCCTAAGTGTCCTGTCTCCTTTGCTGACTTCTCCATCTTAGGACCCCTAAATGATGAGATATTTCAGAGCTCAGTTCTGGGCCCGGTTTAACAACTAGGTTCTCTTATCTAGTCTCTTCAAGACTTCAAACACCATCTAAATGTTAATAATCTTTTTTTAAAAAGGGGTCTAGTTCCCCGACCAGGGATCGAACCCCTGCATTGGGAGCACGAAGTCTTAGCCACTGGACCACCAGGGAAAGCCCTAAATGTTAATAATTTTTACATTTTTATTACCATGGTAGGATAGAGCTCTCCTCTGAGCTCCCAACTTATCCAACTACTTATTAGACACCTACATTTGGAGGTCTAGCTGGCATATCAGCTCATGCTCATGATTTTATCAACCTATCCTGTTCCTTCCAGTGTTCCCCAGCATGATAAATAGCATTATATAGTTAACAACAACAAGGATTTATCCTCTGCACGAAATCAAAAAATCAGTTCTACCTCCAACATATATCTTTTTTTTTTTGGCTGTGTTGGGTCTTCATTGCAGTGCACGGGATTCTCATTGCAGTGGCTTCTCTCATTGCAGACCACAGGCTCTAGGTGCATGGGCTTCCGTAGTTGCAGCACGCGGGCTCAGTAGTTGTGACACACGGGCCCTAGAGCGTGTGGGCTTCAGTAGTTGCGGTGCGTGGGCTCAGTAGTTGTGGCACATAGGCTTAGTTACTCTGTGGCATGTGGAATCTTCCTGGACCACGGATCGAACCCGTGTCCCCTGCATTGGCAGATGGATTCTTAACCACTGCGCCACCAGGGAAGTCCCTGCTTTCCCAGTCTTATCTCTCTAGTTCTCAGACCCCGTCCACAGGGAGCCCTAATCTTTTCTTAGGATTTATCAAGTTACTTTGTCTGCATGCTTTTTGCCTCAAGGTATTTGGTCTTGCTGTTTGCTCAGCCCAAAGTGCTCTTCCCCCAACTTTCTGCAGTGTTATGGCTTCTTCATTCTTCTATTTCAGCTTGAATGTCACACAGAAAAGCCCTCCCTGCCTCTGTTACACCATCCTATATGTGATGTAATGTATATGAGATCTGTCTTCACAATTTGTAGTATTTATCTTGTTTATTTCTTCACTTGTTTATTGTCTGTCTTCTCTGTTAGGCTGGGATCCTGTCAACTTTTTTTTTTTAATTTATGTATTTGGTTGCACTGGGTCTTAGTTGTGGCAGGCGGCCTCCTTAGTTGTGGCATGCAAACTCTTAATTGCGGCATGCATGTGTGATCTAGTTCCCTGACTAGGGATCAAATCCTGGCCCCTTACATTGGGAGCTCGGAATCTTAACCACTGCGACACCAGGGAAGTCCCTCTGTCAGAGTTCTTTAAGGCTGTACCTTTGGTACCTAACAGACATGAGGACAGTGATGCTTAATAAATATGCCGAATGAATGAAAGAAAACGTAACCGTTTTCAGGCTCTGGTTTCATCTCCAGGGCCTTGTCCCAAGGTCCTTCACTTTTCTCCCACACTCCTTAGGGAAGTTGTGAGGATTATGTGAAGTGTTTTAGGGAAGTTGTGAGGATTATGTGAAGTGTTTAGTATACTTGCTAAGTGCTCAATAAATACTAGCTATTGTTATGAAAAAAATCAGAGGCTCTTGAATGTTATAGCCCAGAAGACAAATTGAGTTCAGTAATGAAAGTCTGGATAGGGCTTTCCTGGTGGCGCAGTGGTTGAGAGTCCGCCTGCCGATGCAGGGGACACGGGCTCGTGCCCCGGTCCGGGAAGATCCCACGTGCTACGGAGCGGCTGGGCCCGTGAGCCATGGCTGCTGGGCCTGCGTGTCCGGAGCCTGTGCTCCGCAACGGGAGAAGCCACAACAGTGAGAGGCCCGTGTACCGCAAGAAAAAAAAAAGTCTGGATAGTGTATTCTTCTCGAAGAGGCAAGGTTTGTAATGACTTTTATTTTTTTTTATATAAAGCTTATTGAAGTATAGTTGATTTACAATGTTGTATTAATTTCTGGTGTACAACAAAGTCAGTTATATACATATATATATAATATATTCTTTTTCACATTCTTTTGTGGTTTGTCACAGAATATTGAATATAGTTCCCTGTGCTATACAGCAGGACCTTGTTGTTTATCCATCCTATATATAATACTTTGCCTCTGCTAATCCCAAACTCCCATTCCTTCCCTCCCCTACCCACCCCGCCTTGGCAACCACAAGTCTGTTCTCTATATCTGTGAGTCTGTTTTTGTTTCATGGATACGTTGATTTGTACTGTATTTTATTCTTTTTTAAAAATTTTGCTTATTTATTTTTGGCTGTGTTGGGTCTTCATTGCTGTGTATGGGCTTTCTCTAGTTGCAGGGAGCAGGAGCTACTCTTCGTTGTGTTGCACGGGTTTCTTGTTGCGGTGTCTTCTGTTCTTGCAGAGCACGGTCTCTAGGCACTTGGGCTCAGTAGTTGTGGCACGCAGGCTCTAGAGCGCAGGCTCAGTAGCTGTGGTGCACGGGCTTAGTTTCTCCGTGGCATGTGGGATCTTCCTGGACCAGGGCTTGAACCCGCGTCCCCTGCATTGGCAGGCAGATTCTTAACCACTGCACCACCAGGGAAGTCCTGGAATGTCTTAATATTAGGAAAGTGATTAAGATTTTAGAGGAAAAGTATTAAGCTAATACATCCCATCAATAAATCAAATAAGAAAAAGCATTTGGATGAGAAAAAGGCATTTGATAAAATTCAACACTCACTGACTTTTGAATTTTTTTAAAATTTGGAACAGGAGGATAATTCTTATAAAAAATCTTTATTATTTTATTGGGTGAAGAAGTGTTCAGATTATACCAGTCACCTCTGGAAGTGGAAATGTGCTTATTTCCTCCATTTCACATAATGGAATAGCTGCCACTTAGTGACCATTTACTTTGTACCAGGCACTCCATTATCTCAATCTTCAAAACAATGCTATGATCTAGATACTATAATTATTCCCATTTTACAGATGAGGAAACTGGGGTTTACAGAAGCTAAATAACTTTCCCAGAGTTACACAGCTAATGATAGAGCTGGGATTTGAATCTAGATCTCTCTGACTAAATTTCAGGCTCTTAGCCATTCTGCTATACCTTTTCCTCTTTCATTCTGGATATTGACTCTTAGGTTCAATTACATGCTTAGTTATTAATTTTAAAAAATTACATGAGTAGTACATTAACTATAAAGGATTCAAGTAATGAATATGTTTCTAGTGTAAAATCCAATCCTCATTCACTCACTCACACCCTATTGTTAAAAGTTTAGTGTGTGTACCAGAAGGAAAATTCTTTAGTATGATAAGAAATATCTGCCTCAAATAATAGCCAACATTATAACAATAGCCAAAAATTTTTTAAATATTTATTTATTTATTTTGGCTGCACCGGGTCTTAGTTGTGGCATGTGGGCTTCTTAGTGGTGGCATGCGAACTCTTAGTTGCAGCATGCATGCGGGATCTAGTTCACCGACCAGGGATTGAACCTGGACCCCTTGCGTTGGAAGCGCGGAGTCTTACCCATTGGACCACCAGGGAAGTCCCACAATAACCAAAATTAATTGATCATTTACTATATGCTAGATACTGCAGCAAGTACTTTATATTGAATCCTCATTACAATGCTGAGATTGATAGTATTGTTTTACCCATTTTACAGATTGAAAAACCACCACCACTGTAATCCAAGCTATCATGGTAACATGATTTCACACCTAGACCTTTGCAAAAGCTTCCTAAAAATGGTGTCACAGGGCTTCCCTGGTGGCGCAGTGGTTGAGAGTCCGCCTGCCGATGCAGGGGACATGGGTTCGTGCCCTGGTCCGGGAAGATCCCACATGCCGCGGAGTGGCTGGGCCCGTCAGCCATGGCCGCTGAGCCTGCGCATCCGGAGCCTGTGCTCCGCAACAGGTGGGGCCACAGCAATGAGAGGCCCGCGTACCACAAAAAAAAAAAAAAAAAAAAAAAAAAAATGGTGTCACAATTGCCCTCTTTCTTTCTATTTTCCAGGCAGCAATCAAAATTATCTTTTAAAAAAGCAAATCTGATGCTTCTTACTCCTCTCTTTAAAACTCCTTGTTGTCTTTGTATTGCCCAAAGGAGAAAAATACAAACTCTTAAGTTCCCAAGGTGAACCTCCATTTCCTGGCCATCACATTTCTCTCCAGTCATCTCTCCCTCTTGCATTCTTTGTCGCAGTCACACTGGCTGCCTTTTAGTTCTTTTAACTTGCTCTCACCTGAAATAATCTTTCCCTAGCTACCTTCTTACCACTTTTTGGTTAGCTCCTATCCATATTTTAGGACTTGACTTATACCTACCCTTCTCTGAAGGCTATCTGTGACCCCAAAGAAAGACAAAGTTGCTTCATTTGATTGGCACCCTGTACTTGTACTCTCATAACACTCATCCCATTGTATTGTACAGAGTTTCTAAATTGTACCCTCTAGTCTGTAAGCTCATGAGGGCAATGACTGAGATTTTCTTAACCACCAAATCCCTGCAACCTGGTGGTGGATACTCAATATATTTTTGAATGAATGAATAAATGAGTGAATTAACAAATCCATTAATCTCCCTTTTCTGAACCACTGAAGAATGCCCCTAGTCATAAATGACTAATTTCAGATATTAAACATAACTCCCTAGTTCAAATGTGTGGAAAATTATGCTGAATCGCATGTAGAACAATCTTCAGCCTGTAATATTCTGAATATTGGTGAACTTACAATTCAAACTATAATTTCAATAAATAGAAAGTATAATTATCCTCTGGTTTGACTTTTTATGAGGCGTAGAAGGTAGGGGATGGAGATAATATCCTTGATGAAACACATTGCTGCTCCCTAATGAATATTAATTGAATTGGCTAAATTTATGTCTTCAACTCTATCCCAGGACCTGAGTTACCATGTTGGTCAGCTTAATTTGTGTTAATTTAGCTTCACAGATCCAACTTTGCAGAGGCCATTCAGTTTCCGGATCTATCAGCACTTATCTCTGTAGCTTCACGTAAACAATAGAGGCCTCAAGTTATTTTGGAGCAGAAAAGAGGGCACCTAAGCTCCCCAAACCCACCCTCCCTGGTAATAAGGGGTTCCTAGAAGGGCCCAGCTGGCAAACTCTAACGATGCAGTAAAGATCCTCACCACTAGGTGTCTCAGTAGCCATGCCCCTTCCTCCATCTCCTTGGAAAGCAGCTAGCTGCGCACACTCCGTCACTCTATTGTTATTGAGCCTCCAAGCAAATAACCTATTGGAAGGCTTGGTCTCAATACCTGGGTAAATCTTCCAGCAGATCTAATCAGAATCTAGATCACCTCTCTCAATAACAAATATTGGATTAACTGAAGTGTCTCACTCTGTTATGGCTTTCCTTTGTTAAGGGAAAACATGCTGTGTTTTGTAGAACATTTATTTATTTATTTCTCTATCTGTTTATGGGGGGAGGGTGGGGAGTCTTGGCTTCAAGTGATTATGATGTTCTACCTGATCTTGATCACCTCTCACCCCCACAGTCAACTAAGTGTCCTTCCAGGCTTTCTCCACACAGGTACTATAGTTTTGAAGGCAGTTATCACTCTGACTGAAGCTAAATTGACCACTTGGATTGATTTCTTTTTTAATTGAAGTATAGTCGATTTACAATGTTGTGTTACTTTATGGTGTACAGCAAAATGATTCAGTTATATATATACATATATTCTTTTTCATATTCTTTTCCTGGATTGATTTTAAACATCAAAAAAAAGTTAGAATTTAAAGAATTACCAAATGGAGGAAGATAGCCCAGAGACAGATCCCATATATATGAATTTTTACCATAAGGGGACATCAGAAATCAATGAGAAACGAATAGTCAACAAATGATATTAAAATAACTAGCTTACAAAAAGAAAGTTACCAAACTAATTCCAGGTAGATGCATTAAAGAGGTAAATATATTTTAAAATCAAATCCTGAAAGAAATAATGAGAAAAAAATAGAAGTGAATATCAGATCTTTGTCAGGAAGAGAAATTTCTAAGATTTAATATGATAAAAATAAATTACAAAACAAAATATCAATAAATTTCCCTGCATGAAGGTTGGAAATCACCATATGAAAAAAAAAGACAAAAATTAAAAGTTAAACTGAAAAAATAATTGCAAAGAAAAATTATAAGTGGTTAATATCTTTATAAAGAATTTATATAATTTCATAAAATCACAATAAAAAACAGCCAAAATAAATGAATAAGCATATGGAAAATATTCATCTTCACTGATAATTACAGAAATGCAAATAATAATGAGATGCCATTTTTCATCTAAGTTAACACAAATTGGGGACTTCCCTGGTAGTCCAGTGGTTAGGACTCTGTGCTTTCACTACCAGGGGCCTGGGTTCAATCCTAGTCAGGGAACTAAGATCCCACAAGCTGCGCAGTGCGGCCAAAATTAAATAAATAAATTAATTAAATTTAAAAATTAAAAAAAATATGTTAACACAAATTGAAACAGCCACTACTGATATAACCCTTTTGGAAAATAATGTAGCATACTATTTAGCAAATTCATCCTCTCCTTTCTATTCCTTCCATCTCATTCTGCCTATCCCTCCAGTCCTTCCCCCCTTTCATTCATTCATTTTTATTCAACAAATACCCTTTGTGTGCCTGCTAGGTGCTGGAATCTAGCCTAAATTCTAAATACAGAAAAAACTTTATGTACAAATTTGTTCATCTCAACACAACCAGTAATAGCCTCAAATTGAAAACATCCTACATTTTCATCCACAGACACGGTAACCAAATGTCCCATTTTGCTCAGGACACTTGTTTTATGCCTGATGTCCCAGTGTAATTATTAAACCGTGCCCCCATTTAGATAACTGCCTGGCTAATGGCAGTCAAGCATCTTGAGGAAGGGCCAACTTTTCTAATTTGTACAGAAGCACCACTAGGATTAGCCACTGCCCATCAAGTTACTGAGATTGGGTGATTTCTGGTTTTGTCTCTATTTTTCTATAATTTCTGGATTTTCTAAAATGGACTTTATATGCATATGAGCTTTACATGCATTAACTCATTTCATTTTCACAACCTTATAAGACATACCTTGTTTTATTGTGCTTCTCTTTATTATGCTTTTTACAAATTGAAGGTTTGTGGCAACCCTGCCTTGTCAGATGATGGTTAGCGTTTTTAGAATTTTTAAATTAAGGTATGTACATTTTTTTAGACATAATGCTATTGCACACTTAATAGACTACAGACTCGTGTGAATATAACTTTTATATGCACTGGGAAACCAAAAAGTCATATGAGTAGCTTTATTGCAGTATTGGGTTTATTGCAGTGGTCTGGAACCAAGCCCACAATATCTCCCAGGTATGCCTGTAATTTTTTTTCTTATTTCACTGCTTTTTTAAAGATGAGGAAATTGAAGTACTGAGAGATTACTTATTTAGAGTCACACATTTATTAAGTGGTGGAACCAAGATTTATACCTAGGCAGTCTATCTCCATACCCTTAAACACTATGGTATCCTGCCCATAGAGACAACTATATCCAATTGGGCTTGTTATTCATTTATGGGGGAATAAAGACTACCTATATTGGGCTTCCTTGGTGGCGCAGTGGTTGAGAGTCCGCCTGCCGATGCAGGGGACACGGGTTCGTGCCATGGTCCCGGAAGAGACCACATGCCGCGGAGCGGCTGGGCCCGTGAGCCATGGCCGCTGAGCCTGCGCGTCCAGAGCCTGTGCTTTGCAACGGAAGAGGCCACGACAGTGAGAGGCCCGCGTACAGCAAAAAAAAAAAAAAAAAAAAAGACTACCTATATTCATAAATGTTATTTGAAAGGTGCTTACTAATAATAGCCCAAAAAGGTCACTCTTTAGCTCTTAGAAACGTAATATTTTCTCTTAAGATGACTAATTAGAAACACAATATAAATAGTTGATTTTTTTAGAAATATAAGATGCAAAAATTCTTAAATAAGTAAACCATAAGAATCCCAAGCATCAAGTTACAGGTGTCCTTTTTGACATACGATTATATTTCCATTTAAATTTCAACACACCTTAAATACACACGGTTAAAATACATTTAACCGTGTGTATTTACCGTTAATAACATTTAAAATGTTGTAAATGTGTTGGTGGGGGGACTTCCCTGGCAGTCCATTGGTTAGGACTCTGTGCTTCCACTGCAGGGGACATGGGCTTGATCCATAGTCAGGGAACTAAGATTCCGCATGCCTCTCAGCCAAAAAAAAAAAAAAAAAAGTGTTGGTGGACAAATAATATTTTTCTTACATGATTAATTTAATTTTTATTTTATTTTTGGCTATGTGCTGCATGCAGGTTTTCCCTAGTTGCAGCAAGCGGGGGCTACTCCTCGTTGTGGTGCGCGGGCTTCTCATTGTGCTGTCTTCTCTTGTTTGTTTTGGAGTACAGGCTCTAGGCATTCAGGCTTCAGTAGTTGCAGCACGCAGGCTCAGTAGTTGTGGCTCACGGGCTCTAGAGTGCAGGCTCAGTAGTTGCAGCGCACAGGCTTAGTTGCTCCCCAGCATGTGGGATCTTCCCGGACCAGGGCCTGAACCTGTGTCCCCTGCATTGGCAGGCGGATTCTTAACCACTGTACCCCCAGGGAAGCCCCCAAATTTTAAAGTATCTCCTTAAAAGGGACCCCGGTATACTGAAGTATCACCTTACCTGTCTGAATAATACTATGTTGGTATTAATCAATTAAATTTCTTTCATGGGCTTGAGTGTTCCTAAGTCTCCTCGACTATAGATTTACAGACCATGTTGAAGGTTGGCTGTAGATGCCTCATGCATTATGTGTTGACATTTCCTAGTTTCATCTCAGACACTGAAAACAGCATAGGTCAGCTATGGAATGAAACAGATTCCAGGTTCCCATTCCATCTCCATCTCAGGTCATTTGTCCTTGGGCAAGTTTCTGAACCTCTCTGAGCTTCAATTTCTTCATTTGTAAAATGATAAGGGTAATAATACCACCTGGTGTTGGCTTAAGGATTAAGTGAAGTGGGTCATACTCCTAACAGAGTCTGGCTTCTGGTAAGTTCTCAATTGAATTTAGTTATTATTATCAATGTGACATCCAAGTTCTGGGAACCCAACTAGGGCTCTTATGTGGTGACTCTGGTTGGACGGGGACAGTTTTGAAAATAACGTCTCTGCTTTGAGTACTTCATTGAGTAAAGGACACAATGGAAGCACAGCTTGAGGTGACATTTCCCGAGAGAACACAAGGGAACAATCTAGAAGGGTAGGGCAAAGCAGGCAAGATCATCAAGGCTGGTTGGTTTTTGGCAGGCAGGCTAGGCACGGCAGGGGTGTATCTGGGGCAAGCTGGAGTGAATTTTAATATCCTTCAGACCACAAAGGGGATAGGCTTCCTGGACTTTTGACACTATAGTGAAAGCCACTTTGGACACTGGCCCTCCCTTGCTAGTCGCTAGGACTGCAGCATGAGTAGCAAAAGAGCCTTTGTCTCATCTGCCTGCCCTCAGGCCCAGAATGAGGCCTTTGCTCCAGGTTAAGTCTCACTATTCAAGGCTCTCATTATCTTCTCCTAACAGCCTAGAGGTAGTACCATGGGCAGAGGAGGGCTGGAAGAGACTGTGTGCCTCCATTTCCTTTTGCTGTCTTTCAAAGTTCAACTCAGGATCAAGGCTGTAAGGATTAAATGAAATAGATGATGCATATTTAGTGCAGTGCCCACCACAAAATTTTGGCTGTTATTCCTGTGCACCCCCATGCTCCACGTGACCTGGAATGCAATGGACATTGGTTAATTAAAGGTCATCTTCCCTGGACTTCCTCAGGCAGGACCTGTCACTTGCTCCTTTTTTGTTCCTAAACACTTTGTTCTTAGTCTGTCATTGTACTTAATCACTCTACATTGCATTTCTATTGTCTGCTGACTTGCAGATTTCCTCCACAAGGCTGTGAGTTCTTTGAAGTCAGGGGCTGCATCTTTCATCTGTGAATTCAACCTGTGAAATCATATCTTAGATGCTTAATGAATGTTTCATGACTGTTAAATAAAGCAAAGTATGTTGAGAAAAGTATACATTGTGGAATTTTTATAGATCTGGATTTGAATCCCAACCTCGGCATTAAAGCTGTGTGTCCCTAGCAAGTTACTTCACTCAGTGTTTCCGTTTGCTCACCCAAAAACATGGGAGACCTATATAACTCCCTCCTAACATTGTTGTAAGGGTTAAATAGATTAAATAGAATAGTGTAAGAAAGAATATAGCCCCCAGATCTAGCCACTTTTAGGTGCTCAGTAAATGAGTTTCCTTCCCCCTGTAGGAACTTACACCAATAAATGAAAGAAATGAAAATGCAAATCTCCTGGACTCTGAGTCTCCTTCATTTGCAAAATTCTCGTGGAGTAAGAAGATATGAGATAAAGGTTAAGTACATGATGTCTTTGGCTAAACAATGGCTGTGTTAGCTGAAGGTGTTATTTACTGAGCTTAATTAAGTCTTCTCTGATATTCTACCAAAATGGATGAAAAGACGTTCTCCTTGGGGTTAATTCAAGGAACGCTACTCACAAGAGGGAAAGCCTGGGGCAGAAGCTCCACCCCGCGCTTCACGCTGCAGCGTTTCTTCTCAGCCCTCTTCACAGACAGTAATAGACCCTGCTAAGTGCATCCTCCTCCTCCCCTGGGGCTTCTTTGTGAATCACCCCAACCAGACCAAGGCTGGAAATACGACTCAGGATTCATCTGGCCTGGTGGATGGCTGACAACAGGGGCTGAGTCTGACAGCGGGGGTTGACTTTAGATAAACGCAAATCCGATTGGACAGCGGGTAAAAGCTGAGGGGAAAAGAGGTAAACCAAAGGGGCAAATGGAGAGATTTTCCTAGGAATGCCGATGGAAGCCAGATCCCGGGGTTGCTCAGTAGCTCCTCCCCAAGTCCTGCATTACCCACCTGCCACCCCTCCCCCACTGCCTTTTCACTGCTGCTGAATTTAGACCATGAACCACGTGCCGTGCCGGCTGCCCCTTCAGAGCCCTCCCGGGGGGTGAGAATCTGATGCTTCCGAAGCAGCCAGGTGATCCACCGCACAAACAGCCTGCTTCTTCTCTTTTTTACAGTTGGCTCCAATTATTTGGGAGGAAACGAGGCAGTCACGCAAGAGATGACACCAGGAGGCAATGGGCTAAAATTCTGAACAGCGTATTCACAAAATTGGATTAAATCTATCACCCACCCCCAACCCCTGTGAATTATAATTTTGGCACTCATCCGCCACTGTCCACTGCCTCCTTTCTCTTTCCACTGTGGCCCACTCAGGGGAGAATGGCCTCTTCAACCCCACTGCCTTTCCCGGGTTAAAAAATTTTTCAGAAAATTACCTCAGCCTCACAAGTCTGAAACCATGATTTTGAAAAAGCTCAAAACTCTTAATTCTGAAACATTAGCACCTTTTCTTGGGATGCTTTATCCAACTCCATAAGAAAATTGATCCATCCCTTGTTTCTCATCCTCTCAAAATTCTCAAGGAATGGTGGACCCTAGATGTCTTTTTTATATGTCACTTAAAGGAAAACAGTTCCTTTTTAATAAAAGAAAAACAACGACAAAACCAAAAATGTTTCAGGACAGAAAAAACTCACTCCGGGGAGGTAAGCATAGCTTTTAAGCAGTATATAGAATTCTAGAACCAGACTGTCTGTTTGAATACTGGGTCTGCCAGTTTTCTAGTTATATGGCTTTGTCAAGTCTCTTAACCTCTCTGGGCCTTAAGGGATGTTTCCTTACTTGTAATATGGGGATGATAATAATAGTACTTACTTTTAGAATTAGGAGAATTAAGTGAGTATTTAAAACACACAGAACAGCACATGAGACCTGCTGTAAAGATGTATTCTATGATTTTACTAGAATGTAGATTTGAATTCCATTATATAGATGACAACTGGAACTTATAGCCTAGATCTTTTTTTTTTAATTAATTAATTTATTTATTTTTGGCTGCGTTGGGCCTTCGTTGTTGCACGCGGGCTTTCTCTAATTGTGGGGGGCGGGGCTACTCTTCATTGCAGTGTGCAGGCTTCTCATTGCAGTGGCTTCTCCTGTTGCGGAGCACGGGCTCTAGGCACACAGGCTTCAGTAGTTGTGGCACGCAGGCTCAGTAGTTGTGGCTTGCGGGCTCCAGAGCGCAAGCTCAGTAGTTGTGGTGCACGGGCTTAGTTGCCCTGCAGCATGTGGGATTTTCCCGGACCAGGGCTTGAACCCATGTCCCCTGCATTGGCAGGCGGATTCTTAACCACTGTGCCACCAGGGAAGCCCAGCCTAGATCTTTAATAGCTCAGCCACCCTGATACATTGTGACAAACCACCATTCCCATTCATTCAAACCTTATACCATTCTCCTACTTGGCCACCTGAATGCTTGTTCTTAAAAGAATAAAGTACCTCCCATCCTTGAAAGAAGAGGAATGAACCCATCTGGTCAGAATTTCTACTTTGATGAAACTGTAGTGGCTCAATTTCTAGGTATGAAGAGATTTCAATTCATGGAAATGAGATTGTTTGCAAAGTTGAATGGAGGGAGAGCAGCCCTCAAACCAGAGACCAAGGACTGACCTGTGAGTTAGAAGGGTGAGCAGAATCCATAATCATAGAAACAAATGATGGATTTCAATGCCTTGAAATTCAGCTTCTTGTGCTTTGAAAGGTCACTGATGTCCTTTTTGAGCCAGTCCACGCCTTTCTTTAGCCCTTATCCTTCAATATTTGTAATTTCTTCTTGGCTCTGCACCAAAGCCTTCAAGCTCCTAAGAACTTGTTCAGGGGACAGTGGCAAAGGCACTGTTGAAAGGTTACAAGGTAGGGGGAGTTAGTTCCCTGGCAGTCCAGTGATTAGGACTCAGCACTTTCACCGTGGTGGCTAGCCGCACTGTGTGGCCAAAAGAAAAAAAGAAGAAAGTTTACAAAGTAAAAGTTGTCACCAGAAAAAAAATTCTAACTAAGTGTGGTGATGCATATTAACTAGACTTATTGTTAATGTCTAGTTATGGTGATCATTTTACAATATATACAAAAATCAAATCATTATGTACACATGAAATTAATATAATATTATATGTCAATTACATCTTGATGAAAAAAATTTTTTTAAAGGTTACAAGGAAACTCCACTACAACGTAGAACAGTGGAGATGACATATAGGACGGAAAAGATGGAGGAAAAGGGATGAACTCTACCAAAAGCTGCTGGTTTAGACTTATTTCCTTCTCCCCCCTTTTCTTTCTACTTGCTTTTTTTTTTTAATTTTATCGAAGTATACAATGTTGTGTTAATTTCTGCTGTAAAGCAAAGTGAATCGGTTTTATATATATATATTTTTTTTCATAGTCTTTTCTATTATGGTTTATCACCGGATACTGAATAGAGTTCCCTGTGTTATACAGTAGGTCCTTGTTGTTTATCTATTTGCTTTATTCATGCTAAGTATAAACTACATTACAAGGAGAAGAAACCTTTCTGGGGAGGAGGTAAGAGATTATAAGTATGTAGAAAAATTAATAATGTTTTTGTTTCATGATGCTTATCTAATTTATCATTTTATTAATTGGTTTCTTGGTTTTTGTCCATTACTCCACTACATTGTAAGATCCAGGAGGGCAAGGAACAGACCTTCAGTCTTGCTTATCCTTGTATCCCTAGCAACCAACACAATGCCTGGCATACTGTTATAGATTTTGACATAGAAAACAAGCTATTAAAATACTACAAGGAAATATTGGAAGACATTTATTTTTAAATTCTTGGTGTACATAAAACCTTCCTACACAAGAGGGAAAATCGAGAAGCCATGACTGACTACACACACACACACACAAAAATCTTTCCACCTGAAGTATAATAACCAGCAGTTATTTGTCACTTTATATGACAGTTTCTGTTCTAAGCACTTTACATCTCTTAACTCATTTAAGCATCCTAATAATCTTATGATACAGGCACTATTATCATTTCCCTTTTACTATAAGGAAACTGAGGCACAACAAGATTAAATACTTTGCCCAAGACCAGCTAATATTGTGGAGCCCCGGACTAGAACTCATGCAACCTAGATCCAGGGTCCATGCTCTCAACCATTATGTTACAGTTACCCTTGAAAAATACTACGACAAAATTTTAAAATTAGGCAAAAGACTGGGAGAAAAATTTTGCAACATATGTAGCAGACAAAGGCTTAATATTCATAACATATAAGAGTTTCTAAAACTCAAAAAGAAAAACACAGATAATCCAGTTGAAATATTGGCAAAGAATATGAATCAAAAATTCCCTGAAGAAATAAACACATATGGTCAGTAAATATTCCTCATTAGTAAGCAGTGATTTCAAAACCTATAATAATAGTGAGCTACTACTTTTTATCCTTTGATTGGCAAAACGTAAAATAGTGCTAATATCCAGTATTGTCAAGGGTATGGGGAAACAGAGTAAACTGTTAAAACTGCTTTCTTACTTTATTCACTGGGTTATTTGTCGTTACTGTCACTAATGACTGACTAATCAATGAGTGTTGACTTTCAAATTGTTCTAGATTTGACCAGTGGTAGCCTCTTCAAGCTGGCTCATGTGTACTTTTGACATGTCCCATCGTTCTTTGAGCACTACTTACTTTCTGGCACAACAAAATATTTGCAGGCTCATTCTGTCCCAGCCCTGTAATCAGTCATTTATCTAAGTGTTCCTTGTTCCAAGGGTATTCAATGTTATTGTAGGGTCATTGCTTCTAGTCCTTTTGAAGGGCTAGAAAATGAATGTGCATAAAAATGCTTAATGATGGGACTTCCCTGGTGGTTCAGTGGCTAAGACTGCGCTCTCAATGCAGGGGACCTGGGTTCGATCCCTGGTCAGGGAATTAGATCCCACATGCCGCAACTAAAAGATCCCATGTACCGCAACTAAGACCTGGTGCAGCCCAAATAAATACTTAAAAAAAAATGCTTAATGGGGCCTTCCCTGGGGCTCAGTGGTTAAAAATCCTCCTGCCAATGCAGGCGACACGGATTCAAGCCCTGGTCCAGGAAGATCCCACATGCCGCGGAGCAACCAAGCCTATGCATCACAACTACTGAGCCTGTGCTCTAGAGCCCCGAGCCACAACTACTGAAGCCCGGGTGCCTAGAGTCCGTGCTCCGCAATAAGAGAAGCCACCACAGTGAGAAGCCCGAGCACAACGAAGAGTAGCCCCCACCCACTGCAGCTAGAGAAAGCCCACGCCCAGCAACGAAGACCCAACGCAGCCATAAATGAATAAATAAATAACTTAAAAAATAAATAAATGTACCACAGTTGGCTAAACCATTCAAAAAAATGCTCAATGATACATATTAAGTAAAATAATCAAGACAGAAAATTGTGTACATGGTATGGTAGTTTTCATTCAAAACACACAGACAGATACAGCAAAATTTGGGTTGTAAGTTTTTGTTTAATTAAAGTATAGTTGATTTACAATTTTGTGTTAATTCCTGCAGTACAGCAAAGTGATTCAGTTATACATATATATACATTATTTTTTATATTCTTTTCCATTTTGGTTCCTCAGAGGATACTGAATAGAGTTCCCTGTGCTATACAGTAGGACCTTGTTTTGTTTGGAATGATGTTTTTGCTTTTTTTTTGGCCGCGCCATGCATGCGTGCTTGTGGGATTTTAGTTCCTCGACCAAGGATTGAGCCCAGGCCCTCCGCAGTGACAGCACAGAGTCCTAACCACTGGGCCACCAAGGGATGTGGGAAGATTTTTAAATTTTCAATTTTTACTCCAAATTTTCTGAAACGATGCATGTTATTTTTTTTTTTTAACTGCATTTTTTTTTTTTTTTTGCGGTACGCGGGCCTCTCACTGCTGTGGCCTCTCCCGTCGTAAAACTGCATTTTGATGCATGTTATTTTTTAATTACTTTTTCAATAAACTTTTTATTTTAGAGTAGACTTAGATTACAGAGAAGTTGCAAACATAGAAGAGAGAGTTCTCTTATACGCCACACTCAATTTGCCCCATTATTAACATATTTTGTCACAATTAACGAACCAATATTGATCATTATTATGAATTAAAGTCCATACATTCTTTAAGTGAAGTGTTGTTCATGCTTTACTTAAAGGATCATTTATACTTTAACTCCGTACTAAAAGGACATTAGTTTTTACCTAATGTCGTTTTCCTGTTCCAAGATCCTATCCAGGATACCACATACAGTTGTCCCTTGTTTCCAGGACTCCCGCAGATATCAAAATCCGAAAATCCTGAAGTCCTTTATATAAAATAGCATAGTATTTGTGTGTAACCTACACGCATCCTCCTGTATACTTTAAATCATCTCTAGATTACTCATAATACCTAATACAATGTAAATGTTATGTAAACAGTTGCCAGTGCACAGCAAATTCAAGTTTTGCTTTCTGGAACTTTCTGGAATTTTTCAAAAATATATTTGATCCACAGTTGGTTGAATCTGTGGATGTGGAACCCATGGATGTGGAGGGCTGACAACAGATTTAGTCATTATGTCTCCTCAGGCTCCTCTTGGTTGTGACAGTTTCTCAGCCTTTCCTTGTTTTTGATGACCTTGATAGTTCGGGGGATAGTCAGTTGTTTTGTAAGATTTGTATGATGTTTTTCTCCCAATTGGACTGGAGTTATAGGTTTAGGGGAAGAAGACCACGGAAATAGAGTACCATTCTCATCATAACAAGTGTAATTATTTCACTTGTTGGTATGTAATTTTTTTTTTTTTTTTTTTGCGGTACGTGGGCATCTCACTGTTGTGGCCTCTCCCGTTGCGGAGCACAGGCTCCCGACGCGCAGGCTCAGCCGCCATGGCTCACGGGCCTAGCCGCTCTGCGGGATATGGGATTCTCCCGGACCGGGGCACGAACCCCTGTCCCCTGCATCGGCAGGCGGACTCTCAACCACTGCGCCACCAAGGAAGCCCGGTATGTTATTTTTATAATGAAAAAATAAATGCGCTTTTAAAAGTTCTGCCTAAGAACAAACATAATGCATTTTTGTATATTAGTTAAGGAGGTAAGTTTGGTTGCTATAACAAAAAGAAAATATTAAAACATGATAGAAATTAATTTCTTTCTATCAAAAAGGTATAGACAGCACAGGCCAGAGCTGATAAGGCAATTTGCTTCACAAGGTTGATAAAAGACCCAGGTTTCTTGTATCTAATAGCTCTGTTTAACAAGTAGCTGCTGTGGCTACAGTGGGAGTTTCGGTTGTTGCATGGCTAAGGTGGGTGCTGTAGAGCCTGCCATTGCATCCACATTCAGTAGAAAAGGGACAATATACTCTTTGTTTTTAAAGACACACCTGGAAGTTGCACATTTCATTCATTCTGCTCATATTCCATTGGCCATGAACCTAGTCACATGGCCATACCTAGCTGCAATGGAAGCTGGGAACTGTAGTCTCATAGCAGCTCTATGCTCAGCTAAAGCTTCTATAAAGATTAAAGAAGGGGAGGCTGGATTTTGGGGAGACCATCAGCAGTCTCTGCCAAAGTTGGAGTGCAAGCATCCTAAGGGTGATATGGGAGGACTTCCCTGGTGGTGCAGTGGTTAAGAATCCACCTGCCAATACAGGGGACACGGGTTCAAGCCCTGCTCCGGGAGGATCCCACGTGCCACAGAGCAACTAAGTCCACAGACCACAACTCTTGAGCCTGCGCTCTAGAGCCCACGAGCCACAGCTACTGAGCCCACGTGCTGCAACTACTGAAGCCCGGGCACCTAGAGCTCAGGCTCTGCAACAAGAGAAACCACCGCAATGATAAGCCCACACAGCACAATGAAGAGTAGCCCCTGCTTGCTGCAACTAGAGAAAGCCCACGCGCAGCAACGAAGACCCAACGCAGCCAAAAATAAATAAGTAAATTTATAAAACAAAAAATTAGTTGCCGGGCTTCCCTGGTGGCGCAGTGGTTAAGAATCCGCCTGCCAGTGCAGGGGACACGGGTTCGAGCCCTGGTCCGGGGAGATGCCACATGCCACGGAGCAACTAAGCCCGTGCACCACAACTACTGAGCCTGCGCTCTAGAGCCCGCGAGCCACAACTACTGAGCCCACGTGCCACAACTACTGAAACCTGTGCGCCTAGAGCCCGTGCTCCTCAACAAGAGAAGCCACCACAATGAGAAGCCCGCGCACCGCAACGAAGAGCAGCTGCCACTCACTGCAGCTAGAGAGAGCCCGCGCGCAGCAACGAAGACCCAACACAACCAAAAATAAATAAATAAATTTATATTAAAAAAAAAGATGGATATGGGAAAATCCAACACTTTAGTAGCTATTCATCATTGCCTTCATTACTTTACCACCAAAAATTGCAGTGTGAACACCAGGCATTCCTTTTTCTAATGTTATTTGGCTCCCCCACTGCTAAGGAATTCATACCAGCCATTTTCACTCTACAGAGTCTCCAACCTCATGCCCTTTCCACATTTCTCTGTCCCATCCCATTCTTCTTTCCTCTCCCTCTCAGGGGCAAACCCAAAGTCCCCAATTTGCTTGAAGTGGTTTATCCAGCCACAGTCATTCCCCTAGGGTTTCACCTTCTACTTTAAGAGGATTATCAAGATATTTTCTCAAAGAAAAACTTTACCTTAGCAAAGCTGTTAAAATTTTTGCACCTTTACACTAAGAACATCCTTTTCATCCACAGATGAGGTAAAATTCCCTAGTGTCTAGCACTCCTTGAACATTTCTTCACATGACAACCAGGAGTATTAGCTGAAAACTATTGTCCTTTGCAGGCTCCCATGTAAGACTATAATGTTGGAAAAGTTTGTTTTCAGGTACCTTCAGTTTTTTCCTACACTCGTCCCCTGTCCCTCATCCTCTCCCCTCCTTCTTTTCCCTTTATGGCACTCCCAAGCGGTTCTCCTGCCTCTGCTTTCTCAAAACAATTCATGAACCGCTTTTGACTAAGTCATAAATAACAGTGGGGCATCTAGTTACTAATTTCAGGGTCATTTACATTTCAACAGGGACTAAAGGCTGAAGCCTAAGAGGTAAATATCTAAATGGGAGAATTTCAGGTATCTCAGTTCTCAGGAGAAACTTGATCCTTGATGGTATTCAGGTAAAAAAAATGAGGTAAAAACAAACTTTTACTGAAAAACTAGTCCCTACTAGGCATTGCGTACAATCTCACATAAGTCAGTGTATTTAATCCGTACATTAATTATGAGTAGCAATAGTATCCCTATTTTATGGATAAATTGAGGCTCAGAGAGATGTCACAACTGGAAGCCAGATCTGTCTGAGTTTCCAAATCTGCATTGTTATCACTATAGAAGCTGTGAATATTTGCCTGAAGAAAAGAAATTAAGGATTACCACAATCCCAAGGGACAAAATCTTCCCTGGAACTACCTCCAGATAGATCTTGGAGCAGAATTGGCAACATAGGGAGTGGTTGCAAGAGATAACTAAATTCTATACCCAGCCAGACACAGTCCCTTTCGTGGTGTTTCTCAAGAAGTGGCCCAGGGACTTCCCTGGTGGTCCAGTGGTTAAGAATTCACCTTCCAATGCAGGGGACACAGGTTCTTTCCCTGGTGGGGGAACTAAGATCCCACATGCCAGCGGGGCAACTAAGCCCCCGTGCTGCAAACTATGGAGCCCATGCACACGCCACAGCTAAGACCCGACACAGTCAAATAAATAAATAAATGAATAAATATAACTGCAGGCACTGTCTTAAACATTAAAAAAAAAGAAGTGGCCTACATCAGAATCACCAGGGGCCATTAATCAAAATGTGGCCTCCTGAATCCCTTCCCAAACTACTGATGCCAACCTCCAGGGACACAGCCCTGGAATCTGCATTGCAAATAAGACTCTCAAAAGCAAACTCAGTTTGCAAATCACTGGTTCAGTGAATAAACACTCCTCTTTCCTACACCTGCTCATATTTTTGTAATTTTATAGTTTCTTTGCACTCTTGTCAGAGACTGAGAACCAGAAAGGCTAGGATTTGTTCTTCTAAATTATTCATTTAACAATTATCTATTGCATGCCTTCAAATGTGCCATGCATAGGAAAGCCAACACATTGCTTTTGAAATGTATTAGAAGGGAAGGAAAAACAACAGGGGGGAGGGAGATTTGAAAGCAAAGGTCAGGAAAAAATTGAGAAGTTATTTGAATGGTCAGTCACTCACACAGACTCTCAGTGTCCCCAGTGAGGTAGCTGGAATAATCTGGGACTATATAGAGTCTCTGTTCACCCGTGTGCTCCATGTTATGGTATTGGACCCTACCTGCCTGGATTTGCTGGTCAAAGATAAGGAAACAAGAGAACCATTTCTCTTCTGCTTCCCGTGAAGAAGCCAGATCACTAGCTATTATCTGGCTTGGGAGGGATGTGTTTTTATATATGCAGTGGATCCAGGTTTTGTAGGACCTGAGCTTCTACAGTTCTGAAGGCCCTCTCCAAGAAAAAGAATACAAAATTATGAGTACAATATTAAGTATGAATGTGAATATTTCTTTAGAATAAGAAAAGAGATCAAATTATTGAAGACTCAGTTTCAGATACTCTTTTCTGAGATCTTTAGGCAATTTTCCAGAAATGCTTCTTGACTGCAAACTACTTCCTCTCCTCAACTCCCAGACTACAGCTCCCAGCGACTCCCACCTCTCATGGGGTCCCCTGCAAGTGAGGGGTCCTGAAACTTAAGCTTCATTAACTTTACAATAAATCTTATTTCCTTCCTTCTTTCCTTATAGGGCAAAGTGCTAATGTTTGCTCCAGTGGCCTTTGCTTGTAGGCTAGCTCCAGCAAATATGCACAAGGCCAGTTGTTAAACTGATTTAGCTGAGGGAGCAATCTTCACAGAGTAACGTCTGATGATGGTGGGGGTATAGGGAGGGAAAAATGAATGATTGGATCTCAGAGAGTTAGCCCACCCCATTCACCCTGAGGAATCTGAAAATGGCAATGGGGGTCTGTGAGGATTCCAACATAGTTTATATATTTGCTTCAGCTAGGCTGTGCAAGCTGGGTAATAAAATTCTTTTGGCTTGAATTTACTAATTAACTTAGGCTGCAAGAGGTATCTCAACCCTGCTATTCAGAAATTCTCATTGACTGTCACCCCTTCTCTGAGTAATACACACCAGGAAAGAGAATAAATAATTTCTTAGTAAATGCAATTTGTTCAGTAGGTAAAAACATGATGTTCAAAGTAAGGGCCTTAGTGGAAAAATTTTGAGGAGTACTGGTCCAAGCACCTCATTTTACAGATGCTAAAACTGAGGTCAGAGAAAGGAAGAAATGTGTTCAAAACCATGTAGTCAGGCAGTAGCAGAGCCAGAACACAATTGCTGGTCCAGGCTTCTCTTTCATCAAATAAACTTCCCAGCTCAAAATCTTGGCTTCTAATAGAAGGCACAGGAATGACCCCGGAGGCAAATAAGAATAACCTGTTAAATTGGATTTGGAGCTGCTGACAACCTGGTGTGGAGGTGATGGGCCAGGCTAGCCCTCTGTTTATGGGAAGGCAAATCAGCCTAGCCCTGCTAGAGAGTTATTTGACAGCTAGTATCAAAAACCTTGAACAGGAACTTCCTGGGTGGTGCAGTGGTTAAGAATCTGCCTGCCAGTAGTTAAGAATCCACCTGTCAACGCAGAGGACACGGGTTCTATCTCTGGTCTGGGAAGATCCCACATGCTGCAGAGCAACAAACCCCCATGCGCCACTACTGAAGCCCGCACGCCTAGAGCCCCTGCTCTGCAACAAGAGAAGCCAACGCAATGAGAAGTCCACGCACTGCAGGGAAGAGTAACCCTCACTCACCGCAACTAGAGAAAGCCTGCGTGCAGCAATGAAGACCCAACACAGCCAAAAATAAAGACATTAATTAACAATTTTTTTTTTGGCGGTATGCGGGCCTCTCACTGTTGCGGCCCCTCCCGCTGCAGAGCACAGGCTCCGGATGCCCAGGCCCAGCGGCCATGGCTCACAGGCCCAGCCGCTCCGCAGCATGTGGGATCTTCCCGGACCGGGGCACGAACCCGTGTCCCCTGCATCGGCAGGCGGACTCTCAACCACTGCACCACCAGGGAAGCCCCAATTAACTAATTTTAAAAAATTGATTACAAAGAAAAAGAATCGGCCTGCTAATGCAGGGGACGTGGGTTTGATCCCTGGTCCAGGAAGATCCCACATGCCGTGGAGCAACTAAGTCCAAGCGCCACAACTACTGAAGCCCGAGTGGCTAGAGCCCGTGCTCCGCAACAAAAGAAGCCACCGCAGTGAGAAGCCCGCACACTGCAACGAAGAATAGCCCCTGCTCGCCGCAACTAGAGAAAGGCCGTGCACAGCAAGGAAGACCCAATGCAGCCAAAAAAAAAAAAAAACAAAACAAAACCCAGAAAACAAAAAACCTTAAACATATGCATGCCCCCAACTTTGAAATTTTATTTCTTAGAATTGATGGTAAGGGCATAATCAGAAGTGAGTATAAAGATATATATATTGCAGCATCATTTATAATTTAAAAAAATTAATATAAAGGTTTTAATGTACATGTAAGTAAAATATAACTATGACCTGGCTTATGAAACCTAGTCATCTTTTGCATACCAGTCCCCACCCACTAATTCCACTCCCCAGACTCTCAACCGTGTTACCTATATTTTTTTCTGGTATCTACTTTCATGTCTCTTAATCATATGCTCATACAACTATTTTTTTTTTCTTTTTTTTAAGGCTGCTCCATGCGTTATATGGGATCTTAGTTCCCCAACCAGGGATCGAACCCATGCCCCCTGCATTGGGAGCATGGAGTCTTAACCACTGGACCGTCAGGGAAGTCCCTGTAACCTGAGATTTCAAGAATGTGTGCGTTAAAGTGAGCCTCTTTTCGTTCATTTGGTAGGCTCTTTCAATCTAGAGGCAATTTCTCTTAACATAAAGGTATATAAAATATCAATTGTGCATATATTCTTTCTTAACACACACATAGTTTGATTCTCTTACACTTTTCTGTATTAAATTCTAAAACTTCCCAGTCTTAGAAGATGCAGGGGACTTCCCTGGCGATCCAATGGTTAAGACTCCGTGCTTCTACTTCAGGGGGACGTGGTTTCAGTCCCTGGTCAGGGTAATAGGATCCTGCATGCTGCACGGCCAAAAAAAAAAAAAAAAGAAATAATGCAGACCAGAAAGGGAGACATTTACTGAAGTTATGAATGACCACAGAAATACTGAACCCTCCTTAAAATTGTTAAATCAGTACTCATTAACTTCAAGTGGAGTATGATAACAAGCCCATGTTAAATATACACATTTCCTAATTTTTCCTTCTTCTCACCTTCTACTCATATTAATTAATTGATTGAATTTTGCATTTCTTTGGTTCTTGAATATGTATACGTCATTTCTTCCTAATTCTTAAAACCACTGAATTTGAGGGGATCCAAGGATATGTTGTCTTCCACTTAAATTTTTGAGTTTTAAATACTTTGGAACTTGAAGGAATCTTAGAATCTTGCATTCTCACATATTCCTAGAATGAGACAATTATTCATTTTGAATATTTAAAATATCTCATTTAATTTTGAATATCTCATAGATTTTGTGAGACTTGCAGCAACAGCTGAAAACATCATTCCACCAAATTTTGAGTGCCCAGGGTTCTCCAGGGAAGCCTAAAAAGAATCATGAGACCAAATCTGCATGAGGAAAGTCAGAGGACCATGGAGAGAAGACTAGATTTTCCTTGAAACAAAGAATTTGCTCCAAGTGTTCTAACAGCAAATGTTAGGCCTTCATAATCCTAGTATTATTTATTAATAACCAATATCAAGATCACAAACATTTCTCTAAATCCCCTTGTTGTGAATTTTACAATGCTTCCTATCAAATCTGTTGATTCATCTGTTCATTCAACACATACTGAGGGAAGCAAAGGCCTTCTCATTTATTGAGGGCCTACAATGTACCTGGCACTAGGCTAGGTATCCATAGACATGACCTTATTGAATTTTCCCAGGAACTTGCAAGATGGGTGTCATTATTCCCTCTTTACAAATGAGGAAACCGAAGTTAGGATGGCAGCTAATTTGCCCAAGTTCACCCAAGAAGGCGCTTTGCTGAATATGCTGTGAGGGAAACAGGCTCTTACTCTGGAAGTTCTACAATCTACTGGCAAGACAGATATACAAAAGACTATAATATAAAACAAAGGGAATAAATGAGAAGGTAAAGATACAAGCAAAATATCCAGAGAGCACACAGGAAGGACAATTTTTCCTGACTTGGTGGGGACAGGTATTCGGGCTGGACTCTAAAGGATGAGTAGGATTTTAAATAAAATAACAAGGTAGGGGGCTTCCCTGGTGGCTCAGTGGTTAAGAATTCACCTGCCAATGCAGGGGACACGGGTTCAAGCCCTGGTCCGGGAAGATCCCACATGCTGTGGAGCAGCTAAGCCCATGTGCCACAACTACTGAGCCCGCGTGCCACAACTACTGAAGCTAGAGCTTGCACTCCGCAACAAGCGAAGCCACTGCAGTGAGAAGCCCACGCACTGCAGCAAAGAGCAGCCCCCACTCGTTGTGACTAGAGAAAACCCACGCGCAGCTATGAAGATCCAACGCAGCCTCCCCACAAAATTAATTAATTAATTAACTTAAAAAAAAAAAGAAGGTAGTCCCTAGAATGTTGCTTGAGCAAAGCCAGAGAAGTGTAAAAGTGCATTTTGTGTTTGGGGAATAGCTACTGTCTGTGTGGTTGAAGCACAGAGAAGTAGATGCAGAGAAAGGAAATGAGGCCAGATCACGAATTGTCCTGAAGGCCATGTTGTGGAGTGTGGACTTCATTCTGAAGGTAATCGGGAGCCCACAGATGATTTATAGCAACAGTTCTCAAGATGTGGTCCATGAGAGTCCCTGAGACCTTTTCAGAGTGTCCATGAGGTTAAAACTATTTTAATAATAATAACTATTTTGCCTTTAAAAATGGTGGTAGTGGTTAAGACCCTGTGCTTCCACTGCAGGGGACACGGGTTCGATCCCTAGTTGGGAAGTAGATCCTGCATGCCACATGGCGCAGCCAAAAAAAAAAAAAAAAAAAAAATGGTGGCAAAAAGCACACTAGGGCTTCCCTGGTGGCGCAGTGGTGGAGAGTCTGCCTGCCCATGCGGGGGACGCGGGTTCGTGCCCCGGTCCGGGAGGATCCCACGTGCCGCAGAGCGGCTGGGCCCGTGAGCCATGGCTGCTGAACCTGCGTGTCCAGAGCCTGTGCTCCACAACCGGAGAGGCCACAACAGTGAGAGGCCCGCATACCGCCAAAAAAAAAAAAAAAAAAAGACAACTCTTAGAATGGGAGAAAATATTTGCAAATGAAGCAACTGACAAAGGATTAATCTCCAAAATTTACAAGCAGCTCAATAACAAAAAAACCAAACAACCCAATCCAAAAATGGGCAGAAGACCTAAATAGACATTTCTCCAAAGAAGATATAGAGTGCCAACAAACACATGAAAGGATGCTCAACATAATTAATCATTAGAGAAATGCAAATCAAAACTACAATGAGATATCATCTCACACCAGTCAGAATGGTCATCATCAAAAAATCTACAAACAATAAATGCTGGAGAGGGTGTGGAGAAAAGGGAACACTCTTGCACTGCTGGTGGGAATGTGAATTGGTACAGCCACTATGGAGAACAGTATGGAAGTTCCTTAAAAAACTACAAATAGAACTACCTTATGACCCAGCAATCCCACTACTGGGCATATATCCTGAGAAAACCATAATTCAAAAAGAGTCATGTACCAAAATGTTCATTGCAGCTCTATTTACAGTAGCCAGGAGGTGGAAACAACCTAAATGTCCATCGTCGGATGAATGGATAAAGAAGATGTGGCACATATATACAATGGAATGTTACTCAGCCATAAAAAGAAACGAAATTGAGCTATTTGTAATGAGGTGGATTGTCCTAGAGTCTGTCATACAGAGTGAAGTAAGTCAGAAAGAGAAAGACAAATACCGTATGCTAACACATATATATGGAATTTAAGAAAAAAAAAAATGTCATGAAGAACCTAGGGGTAAGACAGGAATAAAGACACAGACCTACTAGAGAATGGACTTGAGGATATGAGGAGGGGGAAGGGTAAGCTGTGACAAAGTGAGAGAGTGGCATGGACATATATACACTACCAAACGTAAAATAGATAGCTAGTGGGAAGCAGCCGCATAGCACAGGGAGATCAGCTCGGTGCTTTGTGACCACCTAGAGGGGTGGGATAGGGAGGGTGGGAGGGAGGGAGACGCAAGAGGGAAGAGATATGGGAACATATGTATATGTATAACTGATTCACCTTGTTATAAAGCAGAAACTAACACACCATTGTAAAGCAATTATACTCCAATAAAGATGCAAAACAAACAAACAAAAAACACTTATCTCACACACACACAAAAAAGAACAAACTCTTTTATGTATTCATCAAAACAACAACAACAAAAAAAGTGGGTCAGCATAACACAGTGGCCCCAAACTGAATCTGTATTCTTTTTTTTTTTGAATCTGTATTCTTGTTGTGTTTTTTTAAATTGTTTATTTATTTATTTATTTGGCTGGCCAGGTCTAGT
This sequence comes from Tursiops truncatus, assembly GCF_011762595.2. Taxonomy (NCBI): domain Eukaryota; kingdom Metazoa; phylum Chordata; class Mammalia; order Artiodactyla; family Delphinidae; genus Tursiops; species Tursiops truncatus. The sequence goes on along the minus strand of NC_047034.1, from coordinate 155,888,884 downwards.
TGCTGCGTGCGGGATCTTCATTGCAGCATGTGGGATCTTTTAGTTGTGTCGTGCTGGATCTTTTAGTTGCGGCATGTGGGATCTAGTTCCCTCACCAGGAATCCAACCTGGGCCCCCTGCATTGGGAGCACGATGTCTTAGCCACTGGACCACCAAGGAAGTCCCTGAATCTATATTCTTTACTGTCACATAATCCCAGTAAAACAAGTGTTCTTGATGAAGCAGTAAAAATGATTAATTTTAATTTTATTAAATTTCGACTTTCGAGGACATATCTTTTTAATATTCTTTGTGGCAAAATGTGATGAAGGCATAAAGCAACTGAGCTGCGTATCAAAGTATGAGGTTTATTTCAAGGAATAGTTCTTGTGAGATTGTTTGAGTTGGGAGCAGATCCGGCTTTTTTCACGTAACACCATTTCTACTTGAAAGAATGATTGACAAATGATGGTTATACAGACTTGCATAATTGGCAGACATGTCCTCAAAATGGAACGAAATGAGACTATTACCTCAAGGAAAACAACTGACAGTATTTGTTTCAAGTTTTCATGTGAAATATAATTTTGGAAAACTTGTATCTACTATCATGACCTTGACAGGTTTGCAATACTTGAAGACTTTTATGATAAGATTTATGGTGACATTAATGAATGAGATTTTTGATATTTCATAACGAAATCTGTCAGCATTTGGAAGATTAGCATAACATAATGAATCAATATTTTCCATATGACCAATGCATGGTGTTATAAAATTATTCTTGGGTGGAGCATCTATTCAAGGTATAAGATAAACCAATGAATTTTAATGTAACAGAATACAGAATTCATTGATATGGCTTCAGATTCCACACTGAAACTAACCTTTCATAAACTACTATGTGTATGTAATACCAAAGAAGAATATTCACATCCCCAAAGGCTTTTAAAATACTTTCCCTTTTCCAATAATATATCTGTGTGAGGCCAGACTTTCTTCATAGACTTCAACCGAAATAGCATATTGCAATAGATTGAATGCAGAAGATATGAGTATCCAACTGTTTCTATTAAGCCAGACATGAACGAGGTTTGCAAAAATATTTTTCATAAAATACGTCACTTATATTAACACACAGTTGGTTTATTGCTATCATTTTAAGGAAACTAAAATATATTTTAAAACTTTCTCAGCTTTAATTTCAAATATGTACATAACAAAACATAAACAAAAACTCAGTAATATACATAAACAAAAGCTCAGTATACATATACATAAGCAAAAGCTCAGTATATAAATAACAAAAGCTCAGTAATTTTTAAGAGTGTAAAGGGGTTCTGAAACAAAGAACTTCAGAACTGGTGATTTAGGGGCTGAGTGCAACATGATTAGGACTGTTTTTAAGAGTGTAATTCTCAAGATGCTATCTGGAAAGTCTGAAAAGTTTAAAAATTGAAGATAGGGAGGTCAGTGAGGAAGCTATGAAAATAGTTGTGATGAACATCCTACAATCCGAATGCAAAGTAACAAAAAGTACAGGGAAAAGGTTTCAACCCAGTAGAAACTTTAAGAATACTCAAAACTACAGGAAGATGCCATTTTTTCATCTAACTGATTGGCAGTGCTCAAGAAGTCTGGTGATAGACTGAGTAGGTGAAGGTACAGAGAAACAGTCACTTTTATACACAGCCGGTGGATGGACAGATCTTCACAAAACATTAATATCTATCAACATTTAAAGTATCCCTGTATGTTGACCCAGAAATTTATAAGAATTTATGGGGCTTCCCTGGTGGCACAGTGGTTAAGAATCCTCCTGCCAGGACCTCCCTGGTGGCGTAGTGGTTGAGAGTCCTCCTGCCGATACAGGGGATACGGGTTCCTGCCCCGGTCCGGGAAGATCCCACATGCCGCGGAGCGGCTGGGCCTGTGAGCCATGGCCGCTGAACCTGAGCGTCCGGAGCCTGTGCTCCGCAACGGGAGAGGCCACAACAGTGAGAGGCCCGCGTACCGCAAAAAAAAAAAAAAAAAAGAATCCACCTGCCAATGCAGGGGACACGGGTTTGGGCCCTGGTCCGGGAAGATCCCACATGCTGCAGAGCAAATAAGCCTGTGAGCCACAGCTACTGAGCCCGCGTGCCACAACTACTGAAGCCCTAGCACCTAGAGCCCATGCTCTGCAACAAGAGAAGCCACCGCAATGAGAAGCCCGCGCACCACAACTAAGAGTAGCCCCTGCTCGCAGCAACTCTTTTCTTTAAAAAAAGAATTTATACTACAAATATATGCACATTTATTCAAAATTACACACACACACATTGCATACTTATGTACGGAAAGACTCTAAACGTCTGTAGAGAATGGTTAAATAAGTTAAGCTATCCATACAGTGGCAAAGTATGAAGCCATTGAAAAGAATGAATCAGTTTTATGGGTACAAATATAGAACTATCTCCAAAATATATTGTTAGTAAAAAAAAAAAGGTTGAGAGCAATGGGCATAGTGTGCTATCACGTGTGAAAAATATGTGTGTGTGTGGTAGATTTGTAGCTTCTGAAAAGATATACAAGAAACTTGTAAGAGTGGCTGCCTCTGACGTGGAGATAGATGGCTGGGAGACAATAGTGGAAGGGAGATTTACTTTTTACTTATATAACCTATATATAACCTATATAACCTTAAAACATTTCCCATCAGATATATATGTATTATTATTCAAAATTTTACTTAAATAATTAAGAAAGAGAAGATAGTTTCAGTGACAGTTGGCGAGGGTCTTATCTATGATTGATGCAATTAAATGGAGAGGTGGAGACAGGACAGACATTGTAAAAGTGGAATTGATTGATTCTGATAACTGGTTTGATTTTGAAGGTATGGGTGGTGATGGGGCTGAAAGCAAAGACAAAGAGGCATTAAAGATGATTTAGTTTTCCAGACAGAGTGACTGATGGTTGCCATAACCTTGAAAGAAACAAAAAATAAGGAGCAGGTTTATGGGGGTGGTAGAGAGGGGATGAGAAATCATGAGTTTCAGGCTCAGATGCTTCTATCATTTATGGAGGATGCACCTATAATTTACTAAATATGTTTTTCACCAACATCGTCTCTTGAATTCAAACCAACAAATAAAATAACTGTACAAGGTAGGAATTACTCTCCCTGTTTGATAGGGACAAAATAGCCTCTTCAATGTTAAGAAACTTGCCTAAGGCTGAACATCTATTAACTGGGAGAGGTGGCCTTGAACGTAAGCTGTTCTTATATTCCAGAAATGTTTTTCTTCCCATATACCAAATGCCAAGCTTTAGACTGGCAGAAGAGGCTAAGAGATCAGGCTGTGGACTTGAACAGACTTGGATTCAAAACCCAACTCTGCTAATTCCAACCTGTATGACCTTGAACAAGTTACTTCAACTTTCTAAACCTCACTTTCATCCTCAGTATCTAGTAATGAGATTTAAATTAGTATATGGCAGCTCAACTGTCGTATTGATTAGATATGGGAACTATCAGTTCAGTAAATTGACAGTAAGAACTTTACATCTGGAGTTAAGGAGGGAGGAATATAGATTTACTTCCCATAAAGATCGTTCAGATAACGAGTTTTTGCCACAATGGCTCTTAAAAAATTATTCCATTCTTCAGTGAATGACTCATTTTCCCCGGTGTTACAATTTTTTTCACTTAAAAAGTAGTATCCTCTCTTTTTATCATATAATATTTCAATACTATGGCTTTAGGTAAAGATACACTCACCACTTTATTTGGCACAGCAGATTTAGAGAATATCATATGAACACATTTGAATTGTGCTCTAGATTTAGATGAACACAAATGTTTTGTTTTGTTTTGCATATGTACGCCAAGTGAGAAAAATGAAGCATCTCCTATGATCAGTCAGATGTGTTTATGTCATTTCCATTTTTCAAAGCGCTTTTGGATTTAGCCTTTATTTTGTTCTAGAGGTAGTTTTTCTTGTTATAAATTTATTTTTAAATGCAGTTTATGTGCAAGAAAACCATGAGCTCCTAGGGACTTCCCTGGTGGCACAGTGGTTAAGAATCTGCCTGCCAGTGCAGGGGACACGGGTTTGAGCCCTGGTCTGGGAAGATCCCACATGCCATGCACCACAACTACTGAGCCTGTGCTCTAGAGCCCACAAGCCACAACTACTGAGCCCATGTGCTGCAACTACTGAAGCCCGCGTGCCTAGAGCCCGTGCTGCACAACAAGAGAAGCCGCCGCAATGAGAAGCCCACGCACAGCAACGAAAAGTAGCCCCCGCTGGCTGCAACTAGAGAAAGCCCGCGTGCAGCAAGAAAGACCCAACACAGCCAAATAAAACAAAAAACAAAAAACCATGGGCTCCTAAAAGATTGAAAAATTGGTGAAAATGGGCAAGAAAAGAGTACATCTTCTAAAGAATAACTTCCTTGTACCACTCCTCCACCAACCACCTCTCACAGTCAAGTCTTCTCTTCTTCCTTTGATAAGTTTAAAAATTAATTGAATTATATTTTATGTACAAAAGATACTAACTTGCAAATAGCTGTTTATTTGAAGATTAATATGGTATATTACATGGTACACTTCATATTATATTAGGCAATGGTATATATTATATTGTAATTATATGTTATATATTATAGTATGTAATGTATAACATGTAATATACCATATAATGGTATATATTTACAATTATATATTATATTACAATTGTGTACCATTATATATATAATATGGTATAACATATAACTATGATTTTTGAGTGAAAATAATTATATATGTTATAAATCATATTATAATTATAATATATATACCATTATATAATTGTATGTATATTGTATAACCTATTGCATAATAGATTATACAATATAATTATATATAATTTATATATGATATAATTAATATACGTTATTATATATTATATATTATAAGATACACCATTATAACATTTATTTATTTATTTATTTATTGGCTGAGTTGGGTCTTTGTTGCTGCACGTGGGCTTTCTCTCTAGTTGCGGCAAGCAGGAGCTACTCTTCATTGCAGTGTGCAGGCTTCTCATTGCAGTGGCTTCTCTTGTGGAGCACTGGCTCTAGGCAAGGGGGCTTCAGTAGTTGTGGCACTCAGGCTTAGTGGTTGTGGCCCACAGGCTTAGTTGCTTTGCGGCATGTGGGATCTTCCCGGACCAGGGCTTGAACATGTGTCCCCTGCATTGGCAGGTGGATTCTTAACCACTGTGCCACCAGGGAAGTCCTACAGTATATAATATTACATAAACCTATTTTCATTGCTTAACTGATATATTTCTTTATCTTTAAAAATTGTTTGCATATCTTGGGTTCCAAATTGGCTCCCCAAATTTCCATCCCTTTGTGTACACATTCTATAAAATCCCTACCCTTAAGGATGGGTGGGACCTGTAAATATGATGGGATATAATTTTGTCATTAGGTTATTTTATATAGCAGAAGTGAAGGGATTTTGGAGATGTAATAAGGTTTCTCATCAGTTGACTTTAAGGTAACTAAAAGGGAGATTATCCTGGGTGGGCCTGACCTAATCAGCTGGGCTCTTTGAAAAGGGGCCTAGAGCTCAGAAAGAGAAGTCAGAAAGATTTGAAGCACCAGAGATGCTCATCTGTTGGCTTTAAAGAGGCAAGTTGCTATGTTATAGAGAGGTCTGTGTAGCAGGACATGGTGGTTGGCCTCTAAGAGCTGAGGGCCTCAATCCTACGACTAGAAGAAATTGAATTCAGCCAACAAGCAGCAAGCTTGGAAGAGGACCCTTAGCCTCCGATGACATCAAAGTCCTGGCTGACATATTGATTTCAGCTTGATAAGAACAGAGCAGAGGACCTAGCTTACCCATGCCCAGATTTCTGACCCATAGAAACTGAGATAATGAATGTATTGTTTTAATCCACTAAGTTTCTGATAATTTGTCATGCAGTGGTAGAAAACTGGTACAGATGTGTGTAAATTATCTATCGCCACAATAATTCTGTATAACAAACCATCCCAAAACTCAGCAGCTTAAAGGAACTACCATCTATTATTTGTCATGACTCTAGGGGTCACCTGGGCAGCTCTTCTGACCAGGGCTGGGCTAGGCCAATCTCAGTTGGAGTTGTTCATGAATCCATAACACCTGTCAAATTGCCTGGGGGTTGGCTAGTCTAGAGAGGCCTCAGGTGGGATGACTTGGCTTCACTCCACATGGTCTCTCATCTTTCAGCAGGCTAGCCCGTGTTTGTTCCCATGGTAGTAACAAGGTTAGAGAAGAATTAAAATTACAAAAGCAAATTTTCAGTTGTTTGTATCAAGTTTGCTATTGCCCCTGTAATGAAAGCAAGTCACATGAGAAAAGAAATGAAAATATATCCATACAAAGAGTTGTGAAAAAATGTTTAGAGTAGATTTATTCTTAAGAGCCAACAACAGGAAACAATCCAAATGTCCATCAGTAAGAGAAAGAATAACAAACAACCCAATTAAAAAATGGGTGGAAGACCTAAATAGAAATTTCACCAAAGAAGACATACAGATGGCCAAGAGGCACATGAAAAGATGCTCAACATCACTAATTATTAGAGAAATGCAAATCAAAACTACAATGAGGGGCTTCCCTGGTGGCGTAGTGGTTGGGAGTCCGCCTGCTGATGCAGGGGACACGGGTTTGTGCCCCGGTCCGGGAAGATCCCACATGCCGCGGAGCGGCTGGGCCCATGGGCCATGGCCGCTGAGCCTGCGCTTCCGGAGCCTGTGCTCCGCAATGGGAGAGTCCACAACAGTGAGAGGCCCGCGTAACACACACAAAAAAAAACAACAACAAAAAACTGCAATGAGTTATCACCAAATACCAGTCAGAATGGCCATCATCAAAAAAATCTAGAAACAATAAATGCTGGAGAAATAAAAGGATTGTCTCGCTTTAAGATTAAAAAAATGCTGGAGAGGGGGTAGTGAAAAGGGAACCCTCCTGCTCTGTTGGTGGGAAAGTCAATTGATACAGCTGCTATGGAGAATAGTATTGAGGTTCCTTATAAAACTAAATATAGACCTACCATATGACCCAGCAATCCCACTACTGGGCATATACCCTGAGAAAACCATAATTCAAAAAGAGACATGTACCACAATGTTCATTGCAGCACTATTTCCAATAGCCAGGACATGGAAGCAACCTAAGTGTCCATCAACAGATGAATGGATAAAGAAGATGTGGCACATATATACAATGGAATATTACTCAGCCATAAAAAGAAACAAAATTGAGTTATTTGTACTGAGGTGGATAGACCTATGGACCTAGAGTCTGTCATACAGAGTGAAGTAAGTCAAAAAGAGAAACACAAATACCATATACTAACACATATATATGGAATCAAAAAAAAAATGGTACTGATGAACCTAGCTGCAGGACAGGAATAAAGATGCAGACATAGAGAATGGAGGTTGAGTGGAAGGGGGCATAAGGGCATTCTCTGGGTTCATGGAAATGTGCTTTATCTTGATTGGGGTGCTGGTTAGAAGGGTATATTAACTTATCAAAATTCATTAAATTGTACACTTTAGATTTATGCATTTCACTGTATCAAACTTTTACCTTAAACAAACACTGATGTAGTAATAGTAAGAACATAAGCTTTGGTGTTAAAAAGGCTTGTATTGGAATACCATTTCCAATTCCTAGCTGTGTAAAGTCACTTAATCTTGATAGACTTTATTTTTTTAATCTATAAAATAGGAAATTTGTTTACTTCATTTTTTTTATTGTGGTCAAGTGTATATAACATAAATTTACCATTTTAACCACTTTTTTAATAACCATATCCCAGTCCCAATTTCTTCTTCATTTTTAAAATATTTATTTATTTATTTTGGCTGCTCCAGGTCTTAGTCGTGACACACAGGATCTTCGTTGTGGCATGCATGTGGGATCTGGTTCCCTGACCAGGGATCGAACCCAGGCCCCCTGCATTGGGAGCATGGAGTCTTACCCACTGGACCACCAGGGAAATCCCCATTTTAACCATTTTTTTAAAGTGTACAGTTTTATAGCATTTAGTACACTTATATCACTGTGCAACCATTACCATCATCCATCTCCAGAACATTCTCATCTTCCCCAGCTGAAACTTTGTACCCATTAAACACTAAATCTGCATTCTCCTCTTCCCCCAACCCCTGTCAATCCCCTTTCTACTTTCTGCTTCTATGATTTGGGCTACGCTAGATACTTCATACAAGTGGAATTGTACAATATTTGTCCTTTTGTGAATGGCTTTTTTCATATATCATAATTCTTCAAGGTTCATCCATGTACTGTATGTCAAAATTTCTGTCCATTTTTTAAAAAATAAATTCATTTATTTTATTTATTTATTTTTGGCTGTGTTGGGTCTTCGTTGCTACGTGCGGGCTTTCTCTAGTTGTGGTGAGCAGGGGCTTCTCTTGTTGCAGAACATGGGCTCTAGGCACGCAGGCTTCAGAAGTTGTGATGTGCAGGCTCAGTAATTGTGGTTTGCGGGCTCTAGAGCACCGGCTCAGTAGTTGTGGTGCACAGGCTTAGTTGCTCCATGGCATGTGGGATCTTCCCGGACCAGGGCTCAAACCCATGTCCCCTGCATTGACAGGCGGATTCTTAACCACTGTGCCACCAGGGAAGCCCTTCTGTCCTTTTAAAGGCTGAATAATATTCTATTATATGGATATACCACCTTTTGTTTACCCATTCATCTGTTGATAGACACTTGGGTTGCTTCTACCTTTTGGTTACTATGAATAATGCAGCAATGGACATGGGTATACAAATATCTGTTCAAATCCCTGCTTTCATTTCTTTGGGGTATATATCCAGAAGTAGATATGTTGGATCATTTAATAATTCTATGTTTAATTTTTTGAGGAACTGCAATACCCTTTTCCACAGTGGCTGCACCATTTACATTCCTACCAGCAATGTACATGGGTTCCAATTTCTCTACATCCTCATCAGCACGTGTTATTTTCTGTTTTATTTTTTTATAATAGTCATCCTAATGTGTATGCAGTGATATCTTATTGTGGTTTTGATTTGCATTTTCCAATCCTTTTCTTTTTTTAAATTAATTTTTATTGGAGTATAGTTGCTTTACAAGGTTGTGTTAGTTTCTGCAGTACAGTAAAGTGAATCAGTTATACATATACATATATCCCCTCGTTTTTAGATTTCCTTCCCATTTAGGTCACCACAGAGCACTGAGTAGAGTTCCCTGTGCTATACAGTAGGTTCTCATTAGTTATCTATTTTATACATAGTAGTGTATATATGGTTGAGCACCTTTCTTTATGCTTATTGGCCATTTGCATATCTTCTCTGGAGAAATTCAAATCCTTTACCTTTTTTTTTTTTTTTTTTTGCCACCCCACACGGCTTGCTGGATCTCAGTTCCCTGACCAGGGATTGAACCTGGGCCTCAGCAGTGAAAGCCTGGAATCCTAATCACTAGGCTACCAGGGAACTCCCACCTTTACTAATTATTTAAAATTGTTTTGTGGTGTTGTTGTTGAACTGTAGGAGGTTTTCTTAAAATTTTTTATTTATTTATTTTTGGCTGCGTTGGGTCTTTGTTTTTGCGCACAGGCTTTCTCTAGTTGTGGCAAGTGGGGGATACTCTTCATTGCGGTGCGCGGGCCTCTCACTGCGGTGACTTCTCTTGCTGCATGGGCAAGAGAGCATGGGCTCTAGGCACGTGGGCTTCAATAGTTGTGGCTCACGGGCTCTAGAGTGCAGGCTCAGTAGTTGTGGCGCTTGGGCTTAGTTGCTCCGCGGCATATGGGATCTTCCCGGGCCAGGGCTCAAACCCGTGTCCCCTGCATTGGCAGGCGGATTCTTAACCACTGTGCCATCAGGGAAGCCCAGGAGTTCTTTATGTACTCTGGATATCAAATGATATGCAAATATTTTATCCCATTGTGTGGGTTGCCTTTTCACTCTGTTGATAGTATCCTTTGATGCATAAAAGTTTTGAACTTTGGGGGCTTCCCTGGTGGCGCGGTGGTTGAGAGTCCGCCTGCCGATGCAGGGGACACGGGTTCGTGCCCTGGTCTGGGAAGATCCCACATGCTGCGGAGCAGCTGGGCCCGTGGGCCATGGCCACTGAGCCTGCGCGTCCGGAGCCTGTGCTCCGCAACGGGAGAGGCCGCAACCGTGAGAGGTCCGTGTACCGCAAAAAAAAAAAAAATGTTTTGAACTTTGATGAAGCCCAACTTATCTCATTTTTTTTCTTTTGTTGCCTGTGCTTTTGGTGTCATGTCCAAAAAATGGTTGCCAAGTGCAATGTCATGAAGTTTTTCCCTTATGTTTTCTTCTAAGGGTTTTATAGTTTTAGCTCTTATGTTTAGGTCTGTGATCCACTTCGAGTTAATTTTTAATACAGTGTAAGGTAGGGGTTTAAACTTCTTTTTCTTTTGCATGTGGATATCAAGTTTTCCCAACACCATCTCTTGAAAAGACTATCCCTTTCCTGTTGAATGGTCTTGGCCCACTCTTGTCAAAATCATTTGACCATTTATAGGAGAGCTTTTTTCTGAGCTCCCTATTCTACTGCAATGGTCTATATGTCTGTCTTTATGTCAGTACCACAGTATTTTAATTACTGTAGCTTTGTAATTTTATTTATTTATTTTTAATTAATTTTTATTGGAGTATAGTTGCTCTACAACGTTGTGTTAGTTTCTACTGTTCAGCAAAATGAATCAGCTATACATATACATATATCCTCTCTTTTTTGGATTTCCTTCCCATTTAGGTCACCACTGTAGCTTTGTAATTTTAAAATCAGGAAGTATGGGACTTCCCTGGTGGCGCAGTGGTTAAGAATCCACCTGCCAATGCAGGGGACACGGGTTTGAGCCTGGTCCAGGAAGATCCCATGTGCCGCGGAACAACTAAGCCCATGTGCCACAACTACTGAAGCCTGCGCACCTAGAGCCCATGCTCCACAACAACCAGAAGCCACTGCAATGAGAAGGCCACGCACTGCAATGAAGATTAGCCCCGTCACCCCAACTAGAGAAAGCCCGCGTGCAGCAATGAAGACCCAATGAAGCCAAAAATAAATAAATAAATAAAAAACATGAAATTTATAAAAAAATAATAAAATCAGGAAGTCTGAGTCCTTCAGCTTTGTTCTTCTCTTTCAGGACTGTTTTTGCTATTCCAGGTTCCCTGAGATTTGAGACGAATTTTAGGGTGAGTTATTTTAGTTCTGCATAAAGGTCATTGGGATTTTGATAGGGATTGCATTGAATCTGTAGACCTCTTTGGATAGTAGTGACATTTTGACATTAATAAGTCTTGTAATCCATGAACGTGGGATATGATTTCATTTATTCATGTTTTCTTTAATTTCTTTTGGAAATGTTTTGTAGTTTTCATTGTATGAGTCTTACCTCTTTGGTTAAATTAATTTCTAGGTATTGTATTCTTTTTAATGCTATTGTGAATGGAATTGTTTTTGTAATTTCCTTTTCAGATTATTCATTGTTAGTGTACAGAAATGTAACTGATTTTTGTGTTAACTTTGTATCCTGTTACTTCGCTGAATTCATTTATTAGGTCTAACAGTTTGTGTGTATGTATGTGTGTTTGTAATCTATAGAGTTTTCCACATTTAAGATTATGTGTCTGTAAAATCATCTATGAAAATTTTACTTACTCCTTTCCAATTTGGATGCCTTTCATTTCTTTTTCTTATCTAATTGCTCCAACTAGGATTTCCACTACTCTATTGTATATAAGTGGTAAAGGGTCATCCTTGTCTTGTTTCTGATCTTAGAGAAAAAGCTTTTAGTCTTTCACCATTGAGTATGCTGTTTGTTGTGGGTTTTCATATGTGGCCTTTATTATATTGAGATACTGTCCTTCTATTCCTTGTTTGTTGAATGTTTTTTTATCATAAAAGTTTGTTATATTTAGTCAAATGCTTTTTCTGCATCGCTTGAGATGATCATGTGGTTTATTTTCTTTATTCTGTTAATGTGGTGCTGATTGATTGATGTTCATTGATTGATGTTCATACATTGAACCATGTTCATACATTGAACCATCCTTGCATTCTAGGACTAAATCCTATATGGTCATGTGTATAATCCTTTTAGTATGCCATTGAATTTAGTTTGCTAGTATTTTGTTGAAGATTTTTGCTTTAGTTTTCATAAGGGATATTGGTCTATAGTTTTGTTTTCTCGTAGTCTCTTTGTCTGGCTTAGTCATTAGGGTAATGCTGACCTAATAGAATGCATTAGGAAGTATTCTCTCCTCTTCAACTTTTTGGAAGAGATTGAGCAGGATTGTTGTTAATTCTGTAAATGTTTGGTGGAATTCACCAGTGGTGACATATGGTCCTGGGCTTTTCTTTGTTGAGGGTTTTCTTATTATTACTGATCCAATCTCCTAACTGGTTCAGGTTTTTTTCTTCATTATTTTGTCCTGGTAGGTTATGTGTGTTTGGGAATTTATCCATTTCATCTGGTTATCCAATTTGTTGGCGTATAATTGTTCATAGTACTCTGTTATAATATTTTTTATTTCTGTGGTGTCAGTAGTAATGTCCCCACTATCATTTCTCATTTTAGTTATTTGAATCGTCTCTCTTTTTTCTTAGTCAATCTAGCTAACGTTTTGTCACTTTTGTTGATCTTTTCAAAGAAACAAGTCTTGGCTTCATTTATTTTTATCTCACTATGTTTTGTGAGGATTAAATAAGATAATGTAATACCAATTTCTAAAGAAGAAATGCAAATGGTCAAAGTCATATTTTAAAGAGTTCAGCCTCCTTAACTAATTCAAAGGAATTAAGTTAACAGTAAGATACCATTATTTTATCTAATTGTCATAGTTAGAAGCAACCCAGCTAAAAATCACCCCCTTGTGTGTGAGTTTAGTTACTAAAAGGAGAGAGTTAGAAGGGCTTTAAGGAGGCTGGTAGTATTTTATTTATTGACCTGAGAGCGGTTTGATGTTTTAAAAATTCATCAAGCAATTGGGCATTATTGTTTACTAGGTACAGAATTTCAGTTTTGCAAGATGAAAAGAATTCCTGAATTGGACGGTTGTGATGGTTGCAGAACAATGCGAATGTACTTAATACCATTTGTACACTTAAAATGGTAAATTTTATATTATGTGTGTTTTATCACAATTTATAAAACCCATTGAGTGCTCGCTTCGGCGGCACATATACTAAAATTGGAATGATACAGAGAAGATTAGCATGGCCCCTGTGCAAGGATGACACGCAAATTTGTGAAGCGTTCCATATTTTAAAAAAACAAAACAAAACAAAACAAAATCCCATTGAGTTGGACTTCCCTAGTGGTCCAGTGGGTAAAACTCCACACTCCTAATGCAGGGGGCCTGGGTTCGAGCTTTGATTGGGGAACCAGATCCTGCATGCAAGCCACAGATAAGAGTCTGCATGCCGCAACTAAGAAGTCTGCGTGCCGCAACAAAGAGTCCACATGCCACAACTATGAGCCCACATGCCTCAACTAAAAGATCCCACGTGCTGCAATTCAAGATCCTGCATGCCGCAATGAAGATCCCATGTGCCACAACTAAGACCCGGTGCAGCCAAATAAATAAAAAAAATATTTTTAAAATATAAGCCTTTGGGCTTCCCTGGTGGTGCAGTGGTTGAGAGTTCACCTGCCAATGCAGGGGACACGGGTTCGTGCCCCGGTCTGGGAGGATCCCACATGCCTCGGAGCGGCTGGGCCCATGAGCCATGGCTGCTGGGCCTGCACGTCCGGAGCCTGTGCTCCACGATGGGAGAGGGCACAGCAGTGAGAGTCCCGCGTACCGCAAATAAATAAATAAAATAAAATAAAATATAAGCCTTTGGAACTTTCCTTTTGAAAAATAATTTTCATATTATTGAAAGCAATGTTATTATCGTTATTGTTATGGTAGAAAATAAAAATATCTCATAATTATTCAGCTAGCCTACGACAATTATTGCCACTTGCCAGGCTATGCCATTGATCTTTTCTTTCTGAAATTTCAAAATACCTAACTCATCAGTGTTAAATATGCTCACCTTTAATATATCCTTGTTAGTCTTGAATTTTACCCCCTCTGCTATGACCTGAAGAACAAGGTTTATACCAGCAGCAGTACAGTGATATTTACCTTCTTTCACTGAAAGAAGCCAATAACTATGACAACTCTACAGAATGCATTTCCCAAAGATTAAATGTTGGATGGAGCATTGGCTTCTAAAGATGGCTTGACCCCATGATGCATGATTTCCTCTTTTTGACCCACCTCATCATCCACTTCCTGGCCTTTATTTGCTCTTTCAGCCTTGTCTCCATAGCTTGTGCCATCTTGGAGGCAGAGGTCTTTGATGTTGTGTGGTCCATTTGACCTTTCTAATATGTTTGGTGATGCTTTACTATTTTTAATATGCTTTAATGAACCCCATCTTAAAAAGAACTCTCTTGACCCACAATTCCCCATATAGTATAGTGTTGCCTTGAAAGGATTTTTAGGTTCTCACAAGTCATGTCAGGTCCCCATAGTTTGCATTTCATCAACTTTTAGTTTCTTGAAGTATAAGTTTGGGTGGGAACAAAGTTAATGAGCTCAAGTTGAAACATACTTGTAATAACTGGAGCCTACAAAGCTTGGGTACCCTTCCTCTGTGCTCCCTACCATACTGGACTCACTTCTCTCTTACCACCCAGTTTAATTGTCTAATTATATGTCCATATCAGTCATTATCTTATTTATAAGATAATGTGCCTAATAACGTGCCTAATTTCTGGCATGTGCCAGGCTTGCAAATAAATAAATTATGTTAAATCATCATGCAGTGGATATGAGGTTCTAGAGCTCCGATAAAGGTCTGGACTGAAGATATCAATAGAGGCAGCCAATGAATTATGTGGTGGATGAAATTCCACCAGGGAAATTTCCCATCTTCCAGGCCCTGTAAAGCTGACTCTCTTCTGAGCCTCTCTCACACACCTGGAGTACATTCATGCCTTACTGGGTTACTTTTTGTGAAGGGAAATGGGGAAAATATCTTGTTCACATGAAGACAATACAATGTGCACTCATTGTTTAGGCGTTATACCCTTCTAAATATCTGTGATAGGAGATTTGTACAAAGGACACTTCTGAAAAAATTGAATTGAAAATGGGGACATTCTGTTAATAAAAGGTACAGTAAACTTGTCATAAGGAATCCAAATAACTTCAAATCAGTAACAATTTTTCCTCTATTTCCTGAATACTACTTTTTTGAAAAATGACAAACAAAATGTCCCTTATTTCTCCAATGTATGTCAAGATGTAAGTCAGGAATGAGTCAGCCCAGCCCCCCATACCTTCTGTTAGAGAGCTAGTATGTTTGACTTGATGACCCAGCAGCACTGCAAAATCTTGGAATGTCTTCAAACCACCAAAGCAAGATTAAATTGTAGTCTGAATAGTTTTTTATGTGAATTATACTCTCGTATTCTAAATTTTTGAAAATTAATTCACGCACAACATACATATTAACTACCCGTTAAACTGAATAGTCACCCTTTTTCCTAATATTTTTGGTAGATAGATGTTAATTATATTTATATTTATGTATTCAGTCCTCTGAACTACACTCCTCAGGCACATAAGTCCTTGAAGCTGAAAAGTTTCCATGGTCCTTTTCACTATTATTTTTTATTCTTTCAAAAAGGAACAGAAATATATTTTATTACTTGCTTAATTTTAGTTTTTCCATTGTCCTCATTTCAGAATGAGAATCTTTAAATTGTTTTTTAATTTAATTTTTTTAAAAATAATATTTGAAGGTCATTCTTTAAGTCAGAACTTTCTGCACAATGGCCTGGTATGTGAAAAGGAGATAAGCAGTATTTTCTCCATTTTAGGACAAGAAAAACAGGGGTTATCCTTTAACAAAAGAATCCTTCTCCAGGTTTTGTTTTTCTTCTTCAGCTAATTAAAAGGCTTTGTTTCAAAGAAAAGCTATAGACCAGATTTCTAAGTCTTCATTACGCAAAGGGCAGCGTCAAATTGGAGGATCAACTTTTTTTCCATTCCTTCTCTCCATTCCCACTGACACAACCACAAATACTTAAAACAGTGAAATTTAATTGCTTTATCTCAACAGCAGTCACATGAGTTTATAAAATCAAAGAAATCTAGAATTAGGAATAATTAGTAGAGCATTTAACTTAGGGATGGGATATGTGATGGGCAATGTAGCTCCCCTCCACCCCGGCTCATCTGTGGCAGACATCACTAATCAATTACTGAACCTAAATGTGGCCCAAAAGATGTTTTCTGCATAATGCCCCCAGCTGTCATTACCAAGTAATTGGAGCTCCCAGTGAGACCCTATCTGAACTAATCTAATCACCTTACATTATAACATTGAGGCCCATAAAGGTAAAGTGACTGGCCCAAGGTCACTCAGTGGCTGACAGAGAACCCCTACATTGTATAATGTAAGAATCTGTTCTCTTATGAGCCTTGAATCAATTGACTATGTCCCAGTTCCCAGCAAGGGCACATAAGAGTCTATACAGGGTAGATCATTTCTATCTGGGAAGACAGGTTCCTATGGCATCAAGAAACTCAAGGGAGCAGCCAGAGACAGACAGCAAGACATTACTGTTCCTCCTCGTATTCCAGTGAGGGCAGGGGATAGAGAGGAGGAAAATTAAGATCTTCTACAAGCCTTATAACTATGGAATTCTTGAAACTGTCCCACCAGGTAGCAGGGAAAGAAGGAAGGTGTCCCTCTACAAGTGGCAGTCCACAAGAAGGGTGCCCAACTCCCCTTCTGTTGTACTTGTTCATGTTCCCACAACCAAGGTTTAGAAGTTGTTCAGAAACTAAATAACTAAAGTAGTCCTACTCTAGTCACTTTTTATCCCAGCACCCTGTTTTATTTTCTTCTTAACATTCTCAGAATTTATTTAATATATCTAAGCATGTAATTTTGTTTAAGACATATTTGAATCTGACAGATGAAATTCCTTTAGGTAATAACCTCTTTGGGGAAGAAACACCAAGTATTTCCTACAACTTCTCTCTGCTTCTGCACATGTCCCTAAAATAGCGTTGTTGGCGTGTAGGAAGCGTTATATTGCTGAGGAAGCCTGAGACCTTGGATCCATTTTGTGTCCTTGTACTATTCTCTGACTTCTCTGGATGCTCAACAACCTGTTCATCGCGAGCAGTCTATCTTGTAGCTTGGCCTCACTAAGCTTGCTGAGAACATGGGGGCAAACCAGTTCTTCCTGAGATCTGGCTGTTACTACTTTTTGTTCCCAGCCCGATCTTCAAAGCTACCTCCCCCTATTCTTGCCAGCCAGTTCTCTTGGCTACCTTCCCTATTCCTCCACAGGGTGTTTGGGAACTTCTGGATACATTCCATATCACACTGGAGCTAAGGGCCCCTCACTTGCAGAGCTCCTTCCAGAACCCTGTATCTAATTTTGTATATGGAATTCTGTGGGAAGACAAAGGCATGTGTCTCTCAATCGTTGCCTCTCTTATCTCTCTCTTCCTTCTTCCCTCTACCTTTTAATTAAGAGTCAGGCTTTTCTTTTACTTCCCTATGTCACAGGTTCATGGCAGAGCTGTCCTAGATGGAAGGAGTATCTCCTCTGGAATGTGGGAGAATATGAGATTCTTATGATGTGAACTTCATAGGTTAAACAGAATTAAGGAAATTTAGCAAATTCTTTTTCTCTCCACTAAGCCTATTCTAGTCTCTCCTGATTAGGGAAATAAGTCTCAGAGCTACTTCAGACAATAGTCTATAATGGAACATAATTTAAAGAAGAAAATTAAAATCAATCAGTTTGATATTCACAAAATATTACACCATTATATTCTACATTTTTTAAAGAGAAGTCAGAAAATTGGATTAGTATGTGAAATATCCCTTTTTAAATGTTGGCATATAATCAATATCTTAATTTAAAAATTATAAAAATATATAAAATAATATGCTCTTTTGCTGTTAGGAACCAAAAGTGTTCTAAGAGACTTAGAGGTATTAACTAATTATCCCAAAAACCTATTTTACAGATGAGGAAACTGAGACACAGAGCAAGTAACCTGACTAAACTGTACATGGTGCAAACCAAATACATGACTGTGAGAAAAATTTGTCTGCAAAACCACCAATCTGCAACCTCCTGTTTATGATATATTTGCATAAGCTAGAAAGACAAAGGCTTTGAATTCTGACTTGGCTTCTCTGCTGAATGATATTGGACTGTCACTTAAAAAAACCACTTAACCTTGCAGTGCTCACTAAGTGGTGGTTTTCTATTCTCTCCTTCCCCCCACATGGATGATTGCTCTGAATGCTCATGGTATGCTTGTATATTACCTGGAATGCATAAATCCTGCCTACTGTTCAAGACCCAGCACACTCCCAATACCTCTAGAAACAGTCTGATATAGGAGACAGCCCTAGGCTCTGTTCCAGTCCTGATATTGTTCCTAATCCTTTGTGTGATCTCAAGCAAGTCACATCTTATCTCTGGGCCTCAGTGGCTCCGTCTTTAAAATGTGGAGGAAATCAATGGCTTTAAACTGTATTCTGAGAAACAGAACATTTCTCTAACAGTGGGGGCATGAAAGAAGGAGAACAATGAGTGCAAGGGGGAAGCTGGGTGAACAGGCGTATGGCTTCTCCATTTCCACTTCAAATTTAGCAACTCCATTTTAAGCCGCCAGATTTTATTAGAAGGAAATGACTAGACCTTTTATGTACCCAAATTCCCTGGAACTATCTTTTCTTGGCTTCTCCTTTTTTTTTTTTTGCGGTACGTGGGCCTCTCACTGTTGTGGCCTCTCCCGTTGTGGAGCACAGGCTCTGGACGCGCAGGCTCAGCGGCCATGGCTCACGAGTCCAGGCGCTCCCGGCATGTGGGATCTTCCCGGACCGGGGCACGAACCCATGTCCCCTGCATCGGCAGGTGGACTCTAAACCACTGCGCCACCAGGGAGGCCCTCTTGGCTTCTCTTTTGAATTCCTTCTTGTTCTTAACATGGAACTGAAGGGTCTGACGCGTCTTTTAAATTCTGGCTAAGATAACACTTATTTATTTATTTATTTATGGCTTTCTCTCCTCTTTCCTACCCAAAAGTGAAATTAAAGGTGAACAAGAGTAAGCAAAGACCAGCATGGAAACTTCTAGCAATCTTACAGAGAGTTTTCAGCAAAATGTGATGGATTAGGAAACTTCTTAGTTTCAAAACAGCTACCAAGTAACATATAAAAGTTAAAGTGACACACAAAAGTTATTATCTCATTATCCTGTAATTTTATGAGTTGCTCCTTTGCATTTGAATATATCTCATCATGGGGAATGCCTTTCAGGAAGCAAATTCTTTGTATTTCTTTCTTATATGATTGCCCCGAAGCTATCATTATAACTCCATTAGGGCAATTTTTCTCCATCTGAGGGTGGGGCACTGGAATGGATGAAGAGGAATGGATCAAGCCCTCATTTTCTTCAGCCATCTTCAGCTCTGGTTTCAGGGCAAGATAGACCCAAATCTCCTTCCCAATTTTCTGCTTAGAGAATAAGATGCTCATGCTTTGAGTCAGATTCTCAAAGTTTCTTCGGTGGAGGTGAATGAGGACACACAATATTTGCAAACCATCACACATCTTCAGAGGATAATTACAGTATTCTTGAAATATCATGAACTTTCATTTTTAATCTTCTAGATTAAAATGAATTTATTTCTTGTTTCGAAGACAGCTTGGTGCATTGAAAACCCTGGAGGGTTGATACTCAAGTCTTGATTCTAATTTCACACCAACCTCTACATGCTTTGGGGCAAATTACTTCCCCTGACCAGGCTGCACTTTTACCATTGGGAACTTCACAGTAGATGGTTCCTGAGATCCTTCTCGATTTAGATATTCAAAGGACAAATTACTACCGGGGAAATTATCTCCAGTTGTTTGTTCAGTCTTCAAAATCACCAAAGGATTTGGCTTTGACATTAGGCTATCAAAGTTGGCCCTTAATAGTCTATGTCCTGTGCTTCAGATCGGGCTGTCTAAAGGCAGGCAAGCTGGATCTTCTTGAGATGACTGGCTTGTTCCCTCATTGCTTGGGATTCTTCACATTCAGAGGTCCACTGTGAACCTCAGCTCACCACCATCTTCCCCTTACAATGGTATCTCTGCAGTCAAGTGTAAGATGGTGATCTGGACCCCTCACTGACATTTCACCCAATACTCCAGACAGCCCTTTTACTAATTTCTTTCATTCCTCCTTCATCACTGAGTCATGGTCCCTTTAAGGGAGCGGCCATAGTTGAGTAGTGGGAGCAGCTGCTGGCTGCAAAAAGACTTGCAGGATTTGGCCTACCCTGGGCCACTCAACGCGCACGCTCGGGACCGGGGGCTTGGTGGGAAAGGAAGGAGGGGCTTAGGGTGCGCCTGCGCATCAAGGGCGCGCGCAAGGGGCTGGTTTGGTGATCCCTTTAAGAAACCGCAGGCGGAGGAATTTCTCTGAGAGAAAATAATCCTACTCACGGGGCCCCTTGGAGGCCATTAACCCCCCGAGTCCCGGCCCCCCCCCCCTTTCCCGGGCAGGCCCTACCGCCTACGCGCGCACCCGTGGGATCTCAAGATCTCCGACCCGGCGCGCGGCATCCGCCCCCTCCCCACTGTAAGCGCCAGGCTCGGCCAGGTCCGGGGAAGCTGCCGCGAGGCGGCCGTGCCTGCAGTGTGGGCGGGGGCCGGGGGCCCGAGAGGTTCCGCCGCCACAGCGCTGGGAGCCGCAGTGGTTCCGAGCGGGGCTCAACATGGCGGAGAGAGAGGTGGAGTCCAGCCCCCGAAAGAGGGTAGGTGAGGTGAGGCAGAACTCGGGCGGCGGGCGGCGGGGGGCGGGGCGGGGGCCGCGTCTCGGGGCCGGGGCCGGGAATGGGCCATGCGTAGTCTCGTGGAGGGGTCGCCGAGGCCCGGTTGGGGAAAGGTTGCGGGCAGGACTGAGGCAACCTTGGGTCTGGAGCGCGCTTAGAGTGGTCCTTCGGCAGGTGGGACAAAGATTTGCTGCTGGTTGGGAGGGGGAGGGGCGGGGGCTGTTGTTTGGGTTTCTTTATTTTTCCAACACTGGGGGTGGGTTATTTGGGTCAGGGGAGGGAAGGTGTCAGATACTTAAGTGCATCTTTGGTGAACCAGAGTCTGGAAGTTTAACAGGAGAGAGGTCAGGTGGGGGTGGTGGTGGCGGGAATGAGTGGTGGAGGGGTCTTCGGTGATACCATCGCGAATTCATTTTCCTGCCTCCTTTCCACTCCCCCCCCCACCAACCGTTATCAAGACCAAGGTGGAGGTGGTGCTCTTACCTGAGAAGAAGTGGGGTCGTTGGCATGCCCTGATGTATGAGAAAGATTTTGGCAACTATGAATGTCATTTTCTAGTCTAGCCCCTTTACCAACATTTAAGAACGGGGAAGAGTGTGACAAGTTTTGTCATATCAAGGATGTACCCAAACAACCTGCAGAGGCGAAGCCAATTCCACATAGTTGTTGAGTGCCTTTTAAAGTTTGTCTTGAAACTTTTCTTATTTAATTCTGAGTGATTTTTTTTTTTTCAGATGGAGAATAATACAGTACTGTCGATTGAGCAGTATTTTTAGATTTTTTCTTTTACCCCCCGCCGCCCTCCCGCTTAGCGTGTTAAGCAGTAAGTTTACTACCAGGAATCTTCCTTTTTGTGAATGGTATCAAAATGAAGTTAGTGTTAAGCTAACTGCCTAAAAAATTACTGCGTAATCTTTATTGAGAACGCCCTTTCGATTTATCATAAAGTTAGCAATCTCATATAGATAATACAACTAACATTTTGAGTGCTTACCATGTGCCTGGCACTGTGCTTTATAGGAAGAATTAAACCTCACATTTACTATGTAAAACACATTTTGCAGATGAGGAAATGTAGGCGTAGAGGGGTTAAATAGTTAAGATCAGATAGTTAAGAGGTTGAGCTGGGATTTGAATCCATGTTTGTCCCAACTACGGTGCTTGTTTTGCATGCCACATAGTTTTTAAAATCTGTGTTTCTCTCCTTAAAAGCTTAAATGGTAAATAACGAGGGAATTGTCAAGCAGTATTTTTTCCACAATTGATTAGGAAAATATTTTCAACTACATAGCTGAAAATATTTACAGGGAGTGTCCATAGTATCCACCATCTAGAGTCTACCGTTAACATTTTACTATACTTGTTTTATCACGTATTAATCCACATTTACCTCTTTATTCATCAGTTCTTATTTTAATGCATTTCACTGTAGTATTGAGCAATTAAAATTTATTGTTGATAGTCTTAGGTTTATAAAATTTTAGATCTTCCTCATGCAATAATTAGATCTTCCTCATACATAGGACAAATTAAGCCATGTGATAGTATGTCCAAATAGTTCACTTAGTATAAATATTGGTTATGGAATGCATGTGTTTTGAAAATTTAAATTGTTCTTCATGCTGTGAGCCAGTTTTAAACTGGATCCTCATTATGCTTGAGTGAAGGCGTATGGCATGTGGTCCCCCAATTAAAATATAAAGAATAAATTATTTTAGATGTGTAATGTTTATTCAAGGAGGTCTCTGAATCCAGTTAATACTAGTGCTGTTGTCATTCACAGTATAAGATAGAATGTTTTAGAAAACATCTGTGTGCTTTGGTAACAAATTCAACTAGATATTAAATACTTCTTTCTCTTCTAATATACTTAAAAGGTGCCACACTGGTAGCAGTCTAAACTTTTATTATTATTTTATTTTATTTTATTTTTTTTTTGCGGTACGCGGGCCTTTCACTCCTGTGGCCTCTCCCGTTGCGGAGCACAGGCTCCGGACGCGCAGGCTCAGCGGCCATGGCTCGCGGGCCCAGCCGCTCCACGGCATGTGGGATCTTCCCGGACCGGGGCAAGAACCCGTGTCCCCTGCATCGGCAGGCGGACTCCCAACCACTGTGCCATCAGGGAAGCCCTAAACTTTTATTATATTTTAACAGTATGTAATATACAGAGCACTCGTACAGGTTTTCCCCATTATTTTACCAGTTTCATTGTGGAGGAAGGTTACAGTCAGTGTCTTTTAGGCTCCATAATCCATTTTGGTTTTGATAGTTTGGTTAGAATGTTCAGTAGAGTTGTCTTAAATGGTACACATGGTGCATGTGCTTTTTTCCTTCATTTTTCGTCTGTGCCTGTGCTTAAACTCCACGTGGATTCCATATGTGTACTCCAAGCAGATTAGTGGGGACTGTGTACAAAAGTACAGTATCTTATAAAATAGTCTGCCTTGAGGTAGTTAGGCCTAGATAATAAGTTTAGATTATTTAATCTGAAGTTTCATTGATGACATGGTATTGTATTTATGATGCTTACTGCCTTTGACTTTTATAATCATAAGTCACAAAAAATTGTTGAGTACCTGTGCTAGTTCATGAACTATATGCTAGGCATTGTGCTGTGGTATATGGTATTTATGATAATTTAGAATTATATATTCTGACTCTTCTGCTATATTGTGAACTCCATAAGGGTAGGGCCATTATATGCTTTTTGCATCTCCAACACCTATGACCTTCACATAATAGGAACTCAAAAATGGATTTTTGGTAAGAAAAGTTTACCTGTTGCATTAGAGGCTCTATGGCTTGGGTACCAAGTTATCTGGTTTGTAATTCTGGGACCTTCAGTTATCTTTCATATCACCCTTTACACCCTAAATTCTCTTCTGATAATCCAGATTTAAGGATCTTGTGATCGTTCTGGATTACGGTTAGATGGGAGAGTGTGTTTTAAAACCATTGAGTTAACAACCTTAAACTCTTTGTAGGTCTGCCTGGTGTCTTATGTTTGTGGGCACTTAGGACAATAGGTATTAATTAGGTAAGATTGATTTGATTGTATTCAGACTATATCTGAATGCCAGTCTCTCAGTTTG
Organism: Tursiops truncatus; assembly: GCF_011762595.2. NCBI lineage: Eukaryota > Metazoa > Chordata > Mammalia > Artiodactyla > Delphinidae > Tursiops > Tursiops truncatus. The sequence continues at coordinate 155,864,902 of NC_047034.1, read as the reverse complement.
TGAACACGGGGAAGCTGAATATGTGGGTGGGTGAGCACTACATCCATCTATCATCTCTGCCTTAGAAAGAACCAAGTTCAAATGAAGGCCAATATATTTTTTTTTTTTTTAAGACACTGAGGTTTTTTATTTTGTTGTGGACCATTTTTAAAGTCTTTATTGAATTTTGTTACAATATTGTTTCTGTTTTATGTTGTTTTGGTTTTTTGGCTATGAGGTATGTGGGATCTTAGCTCCCTGACCAGGGATCAAACCCGCACCCCCTGCATTGGAAGGCGAAGTCTTAACCACTGGACCACCAGGGAAGTCCCTGAAAGCCAGTATTATACACACACACTCACACTCTCTTACTTTAAAGTCAGGATACTTTTGAGATATTATTTATGTGTTTTTTAAAGACTGTAAAATTTTTATTTTCTGAAATAAGTTTTAAAATTCATTGCGTAGGCTTGTAAGTAGAGGGGTTATTTTATGCATGGTTATTATAATAAACTGTTAGAAGCATGAGATCTAACTAAATCTGGTGGCCATATTTTTTTGTGAAATCCCTTTATCTTTTCAAAGGTTACATACAAAATAATAATAACTTTTGTAAATGTATGTGTTATTACCTGGTCTAGTAAGTTGTGTCCATTTTCATACTTAAACTTTTCTGTATGTTAAATTTGAGGTATATGTATTTGGCATGCTTAATAGAAAGAGAAAGCATATGTATAAGTAGTATGCTTCCATATTTGTAAAAACAAAGTGATCTTTCTTCCTCACATATGTGTCTATACTTGTATATGTATGAGCTTGGAGAAACTTGTGGAGGACACATGTCAGGCTGTTACCATTGATTACCTTCAGCAGGTGGGGATGAGAAAGGAAAGTGAGACTAAGGGGCAGAATTTTGCAAAATGGAAACATACTTGGGGTATAATATTAAGTGAAAATGTAATCTACTTTGTTATTTTAAGTATGTAAAAATTGAAAGTGCATGTTGACAGGGATAGAAAATAACATGAACAAATGAAAACATTGACTTTACTACTGATGGAATTATGGAGTTTTGTTTTGGATTTCTGTTATTTTAATATTTTATAATAAAATAATTGCAAAAGGTTTATCCCTCTTAATTCCTTAATGAACTTTTTATCTTTTGGCTAAATGTGTTGCTTAAAAACATGGTGGTACATATCATTAAAAATATTTGCAGATCATGTGTACATAGTGTAAGTTATCTACTTTAAGAATGCATTGGCTCTTCGTATAGAGAGCATTTCGAAGAGACCATTCTAGTGTTGACAGTGATCCTGTATTGTTTTCACAGTGCCCCTCTTGTAACTAGCAGAGGCTTCTGTAAATAACGATAATACCTGGTATTTATAAACATTTTAATTTCCAGTCATTCTAAATATATTATATGTAGTATGTTTTTTAATCCTCATTAATTCCATAAATAGTAGTTACTATTATTGTCCCATTTTATAAATGAGGAAACCGCAGCACAGAGAGAGCTCAAGGTCATGATATAATAGGCTAAACCAGGATCAAGTACCATTTGAAAAACTGTACTGTTTGATAAACAGTATAGGTTAGAATTCATTATAATAACATGCAGTAATTAAAAAACATACATTAGTTATTAATATATATGATATATAGTAATATGTGTAAATAATAGTATAGGTTCAGAATTCATTATTTGGAATTTTTGGTTGTTAAAATAATATTGAATTAGGGACTTCCCTGGTGGTCCAGTTGTTAAGACTCCGCACTTCCTCTGCAGAGGGCGCCGGCTTCGATCCGTGGTTGGGGAACTAAGATCCTGCGTGCTGCGCGGTGCGGCCTCCCCCGAAAAAAACCAGGAAGAAACAAAACAAAAAACATTGAATTATATTTAAATCAAATCGATGTAAATTACTTCTCAGGAAGCATCAAATTAACTTTCTGCCTATGGAATATATGAGATAACCTTAAAACATATGCAGTTCACATGTTTATTTTTAAGAAATATATACCAAATATTTTAAAACTATGATTCATTTTAAAGATAAAGCTATGTGCTTCCTTTGAAAATGGAATGATTTTATTATATACTAAAGAGAATATAAATAGATAAATGTACAATTGCAATTTCTCTGGATATTTAGAAGATATTTTTGAGTTCTGTATTAGGAGACCAACTTTTAAAGAAGACTAACTACTACTACTTTTTAAAAAAGACTGACATTTCCCTTAAATATTCTGATTATTTTACTATGAGTTAACAGTATGTAATTATTTTAGCAAAAGAAAGAAAAAGAAAGCATTTTAACATAGTATTGGGCTCTACCATACAAAGTTGCTAATATTTGACGTACAGAAATGCCTTTTCATATGGCTCAACCCAATAGTAAGAGCATGGGCTTTTCAAAGTCTGGTTATGTTCATCCTCTGGTATTTAACAATAATATACCCACACTCCCTTTCTTATGCTTAGGGAATACTTATAATGTTATTTTAATTTCATTCTTATCGTTCTGGCCTCCCAGAATCTTGAGTTAGCTGCCTTCCTGCCTTTGACCAAAGACAGTACCTGAACAAACCTTTTTTGTCCAACATATAGGCTACCCACTAATCTTTGAGGTCAAAGATCATATGTGTTCATCTTTCTTTACATTTCCCAAAATGTCTTACAAATTTATATATATACACTCACATGCATACTACACATTTATAGGCAAAATTAAAAAACTTTGTTTCACAATTCCATATCAATATAGAATATAAAATATAGATTGGTACAATAAACCCCATGTTCTTAATACCCAGTTTTGACAACTAAACAGTTATTAACATTTTGCCATTCCTGTCTCATCCAACTTCTTCCTTCATTTCTCTTTTCCTTTCTTTCTTTGATTAAATAACTTCAAAGAAATCTTAGGTATCACATCATTTAATCTATAAATACTTCTGTATGTATTTCTAACAGATAATTAAAAAGAAATACAACCACAATACTATCATACCTAACAAAATTAAGAGTTTCTTAATCCAGTTCAGATTTCTCTGATTCTTTAAATGTCTTTTTACAATTGGTTTGTTTAAGTCGCTATCCAAATGAGATTTACCATTTCATTTGGTTTATATGTCTCTTAAGTTTCTGTTAACTTTAACCATCCCCCCCATCCCCTGTCCCCTATAGCCCCTGCACTTTTTCTCATGCTATTTATTTGTTTAAAAAAACTAGCTTATTTGTCCAGGAGAATTTACCGCATTCTGGTTTTGGCTGATCGAATTCTCGTGGTGTTTAACGCGTTCAATTACCCTTCATATTTTCCACAAAATAGTTAGATATAGAGCAGTGGTTCTCTATTTTGGCTGAAACATTAGAATTACGTGGCGAGCTCTTAAATATCCTGATTCCTAGGTCAATTAAATCAGAATTCATAGGGTGGATTCTAGGCATCAGTATTTTAAAAAGTTTCCCAAGTGATTTCAGTCTGCAGCCAAGGTTGAGAACTTGAATTGGTAGAGCTTTATGAGATTTAGGTTCAGTTTCTTTGGAAAGAAAAATTCATAAATAGAGTGATTGTATAATTTATTTCCCATCAGACAATTTTAAGAATGAAAGGGTGTGCTATTTAATAATTACAGTGGGACAATAGCCATGAACTGGGACTGTCCTGTACTAATTAGGACGTATAGTCACTCTATTAGGTGATGCTGCAAATTCTTAATTGCATCATTCTAGGAGGCAACTAAACAGTTATCGATATTTTGCCATTCCTGTTTCATCTAACTTCTTCCTTCCTTTCTTTTTCTTTCTTTCTTTCCTTTCTTTCCTTTCTTTCCTTGCTCCCTCCCTCCCTTCTTTCCTTCCTTTCTATGAAATAACTTCAAAGAAGTCTCAGGTATCACATCATTTAATCTATAAGTACTTCTGTATGTATTTCTAACATAAGAATTAAAGAAAAATACAACCACAGTACTGTTATACCTAACAAAATTAAGAGTTCCTTAATCCAGTTCAGATTTCTTTGATCCTTCAAATGTCTTTTTACAATTGGTTTGTTTAAATCACTATCCAAATGAGATTTACCATTTCATTTGTTTTATATGTGTCACACTTAGTGATACTAAAATTGATCAGTTTAGGTTCTGTCAGCAGAATCCAACATAGTTCTTAACTTTTCACCTAATGGATTTATCAGCCATTGATGATTGTTGCCTACATCCACTATTTCATTAGAAGAGTGATTTTCTATCATCTCTCCTATATTTATTCACTGAAATTCTTTCATAAAGAGTTCCTTTATCAATTATTTGGTTACCCTGTCAAATCATTTATACAGGAGAAGCAGAATAAATCCTTATTTTTTCCCCTTTGTATACCAGTCTTCAGAAGAATGAATTGATACCTTAGCAAATCCCAAAGTTGAGGTTTGGGAGGGGATACCACTGTGAACTCATGAATTTTAATATAGTTTATATATTTAAATTTATTGTGGTTAGTATTCTTTTTTTTTTTTTTTTTTTTTTACGGTACGCGGGCCTCTCACTGTTGTGGCCTCTCCCGTTGCGGAGCACAGGCTCCAGACACGCAGCCTCAGTGGCCATGGCTCACGGGCCCAGCCACTCTGCGGCATGTGGGATCCTCCCGGACCGGGGCACGAACCCGTATCCCCAGCATTGGCAGGCAGACTCTCAACCGCTGCGCCACCAGGGAAGCCCCCTAGTATTCTTTTTGATGTTTAAATTTGTCAAATTTTTGATCAGTGGGTGTCTGTATTAGTTTCCGAAGGCTGCCATAACAAATTACTACCAACTTGGCTTAAAACAACAGAAATTTGTTATCTCACAGTTCTGGAGGCTGACTGTCTGAAAATAAGGTGTTGGCAAGGTAGTGTTCTCTCTGAAGGCTGTAGGAAAGAATCCTTCCTTGCCTCTTCCAGCTTCTTGTGGATTGATTTGTGTTCCTTGATTTGTGGCAGTATAACTCCAGTTTCTGCCTCCATCTTCACACTGCCGCCTTCTCTCTATGTCTTTCAGTGTCTTCTAAGGATACTCTTCATTGGATTTAGGGTCCATCCTAATTCAGGATGCTCTCATCTCAAGATCCTTGCCTTAATTACATCTGCAAAACCCATTCTGCACACATTCTGAGGTTCTGTGTGGACATGTCTTTTAGGGGCCACAATTCAACCCACTACAGTCCTCCCTTTTGTCCCCAAACTTCATGTCTATTCTGTATGCAAAGTACATTCACCTCATCTCAACACCCTGAAAATCTCAACTCATTACAACGTGAATTTTTAAGCCCAACTCATCTAATATCATCAGCTAAAAAAGTCCCAAATCTCAGTATCTCAACCATCTAAATTAGGTATAGGTGTGACTCTGGGTATGATCCATCTGGAATAAAATTTCTCTTTATTTGTGGACCTGTGAAACCAGAAAACAAATTTTCTACTTCCAAAATACAATGGTGGGACAAGCATAGCATGGACATTGCTTTTCTAAAAGGAAGAAAATGGAAGGAATAAAGGGATCACTAGTCCTAATCAAGTTCAGAACCCACAAGGACAAGAGAATAATTCTCAAGACCTGAGAATAATTCTCTGTGACTTGATCTTCTGCCCTCTGGGTCCATGAAGGCACTGTAGACCCCTGTTTTGGGCCTGCTTCTCTAGCCTCTGCCTTTGTGTCTGTGGCTCTGTCTTTGGAGTCATTTTTCTTTTTCTTGAAGAGTAGCACTTGTTTGCAGCTGAGTAATTTTATTAGCTCTTTCCTGCCCATAGAATTCCAGAAGTCAGTTTTTTTTTTCCCCACTTTGTCTAGTCTCTGTTCCTTTAAGAACAGTCTGGCCGTGTTTTTTCTGGTTTAATAATGCTCAAAAACCTGTGAGTCTCCTCTATATATTAAGGGTATCCACACAGTTAGAAAAGATAGTTCTTCACAGATCTTTCCTGGATAACCCCATCTCTATTCCTGACTTAAGTTGAGATGATTAATTGGATCCATGAGTCACACACAGTATCTTCAGTAAGTGGTTGCCCAGCTACACCCTTCACCCTCTCCCTAGAGCACACTTTTCTTATAATGGATTTCCTAATTTTAGCATCCTTTGCAATCTAGATAGGCTCAAATCATTAAGAGTTGTTTCCTTTTTGCTTAATGGTTCCTTCTTCAGTTTACCTCTTTCCTTTCCCTTTTTCCTATAAGCAGCAAGGAGTATCCAGGCTCACCTCAACACTTTGCTTAGAAATCTCCAAGTTCATTGCATCCAAGTTCTGCCTTCTACCTAACAGTAGAACACAATTCAGCTGAGTTTTCTGCTCCTTTCTAACAAGGATCACCATCTAGTTCTCAGTAACATATTCTTCATTTCCCTCTGAGATCTCACCAGAAGCACCCTTAACATTTTTTTCCAACATTCTGTTCATAGTATATGTATTCTCTAAAGTAATAGTAGCTTTCTCTTTTTTGCTCCTCACTTCTTCCTGAACCTTCATTAGAATTGGTGAATACAGATATATCTATATTTGTACCAACCATCTCTTCAAGGCAATCTAGACTTTTTCTATCATGCTTCTCAAAATTCATCCACCTTCTACCCATTTCCCAATTCTAAAGTTAGTTCCACATTTTTAGGTATTTATTACAGCAGCACGCCACCTGTATATACCAAAATCTGTATTATTTTCCTAGATTTGGCATACCAAATCACCAGAAACTTGGTGGCTTAAAACAGCAGAAATTTATTTTGCACGGTTCTGGAGGCCAGAAGTCCAAAATCAAGGTGTCAGCAGGACCATGCTGTCTCTGAAGACTCGGGAAGAATCCTTTGTCTCTTCCAACCTCTGGTGGACCCAGGTGTTCTTTGATTTTTGTGGCAGCATTCCTCCAGTTTCTGCCTCCACCTTCACATGGCCTCCTCTCTCTGTTTCTTCTTTTCTGTCTAAGGATGATCTTCATTGGATTTAGGGCCCACCCTAATCCAGGGTGATTTCATCTCAAGATCTTTATATTAATTACATCTGCAAAGAAGTTTATTTCAAAAAGATCACATTCTTAGATTCTGGGTGGACATATCTTTTGGGGGCCACAATTCAGCCTACAACAGGGTCTTTAAGGTTAGTACCTGCATCCTTTTTAAAAATTGTTATTATTTTATATTTAAACAATTACCTTAAAAATTTCTCATGTCTTAAAATATACACAACATAAAATTTATCATTTTAATCATTTAAAGTTTATAATTCAGTGGCATTAAGTACATTAACAATGTTGTGCAACTATCACCACTATTTCATCCCAAACAGAAACTTTGTATGTACATTAAGGCATAACTCTCCGTTGCCTTTCCCTCCAGCCCTTGGTGTGTTTTCTGCCTATTCTAATCAGAATTTGCCTATTCTAGGTATTTCATATAAGTGAAATCATAAATATTTGACCATCGGTGTCTTAGTTCACTTAGCATAATGTTTTCAATATTTATCTATGTTGAAGCATGTATCAGAACTTCATTTTTTTAATGGCCTAATAATAGTCCATTGTATGTATGTAACACATTTTGTTTGTCTGTTCCTCTGTCGATTGACGCTTGGGTTGTTTCTACCTTTACGTTGCTGTAACCATTGCCATACAAGTATCTGAGTTTCTGCTTTCAGTTGTTTTGAGTATGTACCAAGAAATGGATTTGCTGGGTCATATAGAAATTCTATGTCTATCTTTTTGAGGAATCACCAGACTGCTTTCCACAGAGACTGCACCGATTTCCATTCTTACTAGCAACGCATGGGGGTTCTGATTTCTCTGCATCCTCTCCAACGCTTGTTCTTTTCTTTTGGTAATAGCTATCCTAGTGGGTGTGAAGTGGCATCTCATTGCGGGTTTTTTCCCCCTGTTTTATTGAGATATAACTGACGTACAGGATTGTATAAGTTTAAGGTGTACAGCATAATGATCTGACTTACATACATCATGAAATGATCATCACAATAAATTTAGTGACCATCCATCATCTCGTATAGATACAAACTTAAATAGAAAAAATTTTTTTTCTTGTGATGAGAACTCTTAGAACTTATTCTGTTAACAACTTTCATGTGTAACATACAGCAGTATTAATTGTATTTATCATGTTGTATTCATTGTAGTTCTGATTTTTTTTCAAGTATAGTTGATTTACAATGTTCAGGTGTACAGTAGAGTGATTCAGTTATACATGTATATAATCTTTTTCAGATTCTTTTCCATTATAGGTTATTACAAGATATTGAATATAATTCCCTGTGCTCTACAGCAGGTCCTTGTTGTTTATCTATTTTATATATGGTAGTATGTATCTGTTAATCCCAAATTCCTAATTTATCCCTCATTGTGGTTTTTTTGTTTGTTTGTTTTGCCCTAGCGACTTGGGGATTTTAGTTTTCCGACCAGGGATTGAAGCTGGGCCCTTGGCAGTGAGAGCAGAATCTTTTTTTAAAATAAATTTTATTTATTTATTTATTTTTGGTTGTGTTGGGTCTTGGTTGCTGCGCGTGGGTTTTCTCTAGTTGCGACGAGCGGGGGCTGTTTTTTGTTGCGGTCCACGTGCTACTCATTGTGGTGGCTTCTCTTGTTGCAGAGCATGGACTCTAGGTGCGTGGGGTTTAGTAGCTGTGGCTTGTGGGCTCTAGAATTCAGGCTCAGTAGTTGTGGCACACGGGCTTAGTTGCTCCACAGCATATGGGATCCTCCCAGACCAGGGATTGACCCCATATCCCCTGCATTGGCAGGAAGATTCTTAACCACTGTGCCACCAGGGAAGTCCCAAGAGCACGGAGTCTTAACCACTGGACTGCCAGGGAAGTCCCTTGTTTACACTGTTTTGATTACTGTAGCTTTGTAGGAAGTTTGAAATTGGAAAGTGTAAGTCCTCCAACTTTGTTTTTTTTTCAAGATTGTTTTGGCTACTTGGGGTCTTTTAAAATTCCGCATGAAATTTAGGATTTTTTTCTGTTTCTGTGAAAAGTGCCATTTGAATTTTGATAGGGATTGCATTGAATCTGTCAGTCTCTTGGGAAGTATTTTTCATCCCAACACTATTAAATGTCCCAATAAATGGGATGTCTTCCAATTTATTTAGGTCTTCTTTAATTTCTTTCAGCAATGTTTTGTACAAGTCTCGCAGTGTGTAAGTCTTACACCTCCTTGGTTAAATTTTTCGAAGTATCAGTGAGTGTAATACACCACATTGATAGAATGAAGGAAAGAAACACATGATCATGTTTGTTGATATAGGAAAAAAAAGCATTTGAAAAAAAACCAACACCTTTTATAAAAGCACTCAAGAAACTAGGAATAGAAGGGAACTTTCTCAACATGATAAAGGCCATATATGAAAAATCGTAGCTAACATCATATTTGATGATGAAAGACTGAAAATTTTTCCCCTCAGAATAGGAATAAGACAAGGATACCCTATTTTGGCATTTCTACTCAATGTATATGAAGTTTTAGCCTGAGCAGTTAGGCAAGAAAGAAATGAAAGACATCCAAATTGGAAAGAAAGAAGTAAAACTGTATTTACAGAGGACATGATCATGTATGTAGAAACTTCTAAAAATCTACCCCCCCACCAAAATCAAACCCTGTGGGAAATTCAAAAAAGTTCAGGGTAAAAAAATCAACACAAAAAAATCAGTTGCATTTCAATACACTAGTAATGAACAATCCTGAAAGGAAATCAAGAAAATGATTTCATTTATATTAGCATCAAGAAGAATAAAATACTTAGGCGCCTGTATCCTTTTGACTTAACTCCAGTTGTCCTTGAAAGAGTCTTCCCTTTTTGGCCAAAAAGATGTTTCTAGGCTCATCCTATACATTACCATTTCAGATTTGGAATTAACTCCAAGAACTTCCTTTCAGTGGGAAATGGTAGTTATAGACTACAGTTTGAACTCAGGCAAGTCTTTTGACTTTGGAGTTTTTTTGAGATGGTATCAGCTGTATATTTCCCATTCACTGCTCAACCACATCTGCTTTTCCTTCTGTTTCACCACTGAAATTCTCTTATTTTTAAAAAAATTTTTATTGGAGTATATGGTTGCTTTACAATGTTGTGTTAGTTTCTACTGTACAGCAGAGTGAATCAGCTATATGTATACATATATCCCCTCTTTTTTGGATTTCCTTCCCATTTAGGTCACCGCAGAGCATTTAGTAGAGTTCCCTGTGCTATACAGTAGATTCTCATTAGTTATCCATTTTATACATAGTATCAGTAGTATATATATGTCAATCCAATCTCCCAATTCATCCCACCCCTTGGAAATTCTCTTTAAGATCACTGAAATGATCTAATAATCACCAAATCTAATTGATGCTTTTTCAGAACTTTCCTTTTTTTTTAAAAAAAATATTTTTTTATCTTATTTTTGGTTGCGTTGGGTCTTTGTTGCTGCGCGTGGGCTTTCTCTAGTTGTGGTGAGCGGGGGCTACTCTTCCTTGTGGTGCGTGGGCTTCTCATCGCAGTGGCTTCTCTCCTTCTGGAGCATGGACTCTAGGCAGGCAAGCTTCAGTAGTTGTGGTGGGCGGGCTCAGTAGTTGTGGTGCATGGGCTTAGTTGCTCCGCGGCATGTGGCATCTTCCCGGACTAGGGTTTGAACCCTTGTCTCCTGCATTAGCAGGCGGATTCTTAACCACTGTGCCACCAGGGAAGCCCCTCCTTTTTTGATCTTTGTTAGACATCTGACCCTATTGCCCACTCCTTCCTTGAAACTTCTTTATTTATAAGAAGGCATTCGCATGGTTCTTCTCTTGAATTGCTGCTTTTCAGTCATTTTGACTCTTTGTTTGCCCAGTAGGACTTGTTCCCTCAGCCTGCATTTTTCTTGGGTAATCCCTTCTACAGTGATTTTAACCACTACCCATTAAATACATTATGTGATTTCCTTTCTTCTTTGCTCCCCTGTTGTCTCTAAAACTCAGAATCAGTGTTTTCAAATGTGAGCTTTGACTTGTATTTTGATGTCTTACAAATATTGCTAAGTCATTATGCCTAAAATGGAAGAACTCTCTGTATCCTTGACAAGTACTTACTCTCCCAAATAGTGCTTTGTTCCTTCTTAACCTGTTTTTCTTCCTGTGTTATCTCACCCAAGTTAGAAACTCTGAGTTATCTTGCTTCTTCTCTTTCTCTTATTAATCCAGTTTTTGTTTTTGTTTATTTATTTATGGCTGTGTCGCATCTTCATTGCTGCGCTCGAGCTTTCTCTAGTTGTGGTGAGCGGGGCTACTCTTTGTTGCGGTGCGCGGGCATCTCATTGTGGTGGCTTCTCTTGTTGTGGAGCACGGGCTCTAGGCGTGCGGGCTTCAGTAGTTGTGGCTCGCGGGTTTTAGAGCGCAGGCTCAGTAGCTGTGGCGCTCAGGCTTAGTTGCTCTGCAGCATGTGGGATCTTCTTGGACCAGGGCTCAAACCCGTATCCCTTGCATGGGCAGGCGGATTCTTAATCACTGCACCACCGGGGAAGTCCATTAATCCAGTTTTAATTGGTAAGTCTTGTTGAGATTATCTGATATGATTTTAATTAAATTAATTAATAAAAATTAAATTTATTTTTAAAAATTTATTTTGGCTGCTTCGAGTCTTAGTTGCGGCACGTGGGATCTTTTGTTGTGGCGTGCGGGCTTAGTTGCCCTGCAGCATGTGGGATCTTAGTTCCCCAAGCAGGGATCAAACCCGCGTTCCCTGCATTGGAAGGCGAATTCTTACCCACTGGACCACCAGGGAAGTCCCATGATTTTTTTTTTTTTAAATAAATTTATTTATTTTTTGGCTGTGTTGGGTCTCTGTTGCTGTGCGGGGGCTTTCTCTAGTTGCGGCGAGCGGGATCTACTCTTTGTTGTGGTGCGCAGGCTTCTCACTGTGGTGGCTTCTCTTGTTGCAGAGCATGGGCTCTAGGCACGCAGGCTTCAGTAGTTGTGGCATACAGCTTCAGTAGTTGTGGCGCACGGGCTTAGTTGCTCCGTGGCATGTGGGATCTTCCTGGACCAGGCATCGAACCTGTGTCCCCTGCATTGGCAGGTGGATTCTAAACCACTGTGCCACCAGGGAAGTCCCAACTCTCATTTTTTTATAAGGTGAATGATCCAGAAATACTAAGTTTTCAATCTTGTTGAAAGTCTTGGAAGTCCCAAGTCCCATGATTTTTAAAACTTTATTTCTCCTGCCACCACCCTAGTTCTGGTACTTGTTTTACGTGCTTTGTCTTTTTACTTTCCTTGCCTTCACGACTCGTTTTCCCTTTCCGTTCTCTACTGTTTCCTCTACCCCATTCATTTTATACGTTGGAGACTGATTTATCTTCAGAAATGAAAATCTGTTCATCTGTAAGGTAACACATTGGCTCCCCCACTACTATTCTAATTCTCCAAGATAGGTCCTCTTTGGATTCTCTCCCTGTGGCAAGCGGCAGGTTGCCTCACAGCTCTTACTCTCATCCTAGTTTACTTTTCCTTCATGGGAGAGTTTCTTTTTGGTTATCTCTGCTACTATCATGTTAGCTTTGGTAGGGGTTCTGCTTGGGCTCTGCAGCCCAAATGTGGAGACAGGATCTTTGCTTAATTCCACCCAACACAGCTGAGATCAGGATCAGGCTATGACTTTTACACAAGGCTATTAAAAGTTTAGCATAGTAGGAGGGAATTAGAAAACAAATACAACTGGCTCTTATATATGGCTGATCTAGGAGAAATGGGCAACATTTATCTACTAAGCCTTCAGCTTGTCTAGTGAGCAGAGGATATCTTTTCTTTGGAACTTGGAAGCAGTTTGACATCTGGGGGAAAGAACTCATTCCCCCGTCCTTCTAAGGAGCTAACATCCTGAACTATAATTTCTTGTTTTTTGGCTGACTAACATTAAGAATAGCAGTGCACTTCAGGAGATTCAGTCTCCTTTCTTCGGAGATGTAGTGTCATATTAGTCTTTGGCCCCAGTGGAGCAAATAGATCAACATTAGTGTAAGAGAGATTGGTTCATTCAACAAATACTTAAGACACATTTCACACATGGTTTTAGGTGCTAGAGAAATAATAATGAACAAAAGAAAAAGAAAGTCAAGGTTTGTGCTAATGGGGGGGCAAGATAGAAAATAAACAAGAAATTGATAAAGTAATTTCAGGTAGTGAAGAACATAAGAGAGCACAGGATAATATGATAGTTAGTGATTGGGGTGGGAAGAAACAATGTTAGATATTTCTCTGAGAAGCAGTTTGTGGTATTAAATATGAGCTCTTAAAAAGATTCCTTTAACTCCTGTGTGCAGGATGAACTTCAGGGAGCAAGGTGGGCAACAGGGTCAGTTAGGAGGCTCTTTGGCTGTAATGCTTGTGTGAAGGTAACCATTGTTTGGGGTAGGTGGAGATGGTGAGAATTGGTTGTGATACATTTTAGAGATGGAGTCAATAGGACTTGTTGATGGATGAATGTAGAAAAATAAAGAAGACTGCTGACCCCTAGGTTTTCACCTTGTTAAACTAGATAGTTGGTGGCACTATAAACTGAGGTGGGAAAACTGGAAAAGAATATACGTAGTAATGGGGATGAAGGAGGAAACTATTATTTCTTTATATAACAACTTCATTATAAAGTGTAGGTTAGAGTTTCTCAGTCTCAATAACATTGACGTTTTGGACCACGTAATTGTTTGGAGCAGGGCGAATTGTTCTGTGCATTGTGGATGTTTAGCAGCATACCTGCTCTCTATCAACTACATGCCAGTAGCCCTCATTCCCCATTTGTGAGAACTAAAAATACCTCCAGGCACGGCGAGATGTCTCCTGAGGGGCAAAATTGCCCCTGGTCGAGTACCAGTTCTCTAGATATTTTTACTATATATCCTAAAGACCTGTCCAAATTGTTCCAACTACTTCTCATTCCATTCTCTAATAGAAATTCTGATAATACAGCCACATTGATTGACAGGCCATTTTTTCTTAACCTTCGTGCCTTTTTAAAAATCATAATATTTCATTCAGGCATAACTACTACTTACATAATTTTGTTTCCTGAATTTTTTTAACCTAAATTTTTGTCCTAAGCACTGCTTCTGTTATTAAAAATATACTTAACATAATTTTAATGACATTATAATATTCTTTCCTACAGATAAACCATAATAAAGGAATATTCTCCAGTTCTTAGGTTGTTTAAAATTATTTCCTATCAAAAATGAGGCTAAACTAGGGGAAAATGCTGGGACAAGGGAGTGATAGACAAAGGGTTTGAGATTTCTTTCTGGGGTAATGAAAATATTCTAAAATTGATTGTGGTCGTGGTTGTATAACTCTGAAGATACTAACACTGATTGAATTGTGCACTTTAGTGTTTTTTTTTTTTTTGCGGTACGCGGGCCTCTCACTGCTGTGGCCTCTCCCGTTGCGGAGCACAGGCTCCGGACACGCAGGCTCAGCGGCCATGGCTCCCGGGCCCAGCCGCTCCGAGGCATGTGTAATCTTCCCGGACCAGGGCACGAACCCGCGTCCCCTGCATCAGCAGGCGGACTCTCAAGCACTGCGCCACCAGGGAAGCCCTGAATTGTGCACTTTAAATGGGTGAATTACATGGCATGTGAATTATATCTCATTGAAGTTGTTACTGAAAAAGGCTAAAGCAAACAGTATTATGTGTAATTTTTGTCTGTAACTGTAGAAGTGAAATTACTGATTCAAGGCATGTGAAAAATATATTTAAGGTGTATTGAGGTAAAATTTATATAGAGTAAAATTTACCTTTCTTATTGTACAATTCAGTAAGTTTTCACAAATACATATATTTCAGTAGCTACCAACATAGTCAAGATGTAGAACAGTTCCATCAACCCCCAAATTCCTTCATGTCCCTTTACAGCCAGCCTGTCCCCTACCTCTAGCCCCGATCTGTTTTCTTTTCTGTAATTTTGTGTTTTCAGAAAGTTGTATAAATGACATAATACAGTATGCAGCCGTATGAGTTTTGCTTCTTTCACTTAGCATAATGTATTTGAGATTCATCCATATTGTTGCATGCATCAGCAGTTGCTTTTTATTGGTGACTAACATTCTATTTTATGGATGTAGCACAATTTGTTTATCCACTTGCCAGTTGAAAGACAATTGTATTTATAGTTTTTGGTATTTATGAATAAAGTCATAATATTTGCCTATAGGTTTTTAAAAAATACTATATTAAGAATGTACTTAATACAGTAAGAACATACCTTTAACAATTTGCTGTTTCAAAAAATTTAAAGCAAAGTATACAAATGGGAAAAAAAACCTCTTCATAAGTTTATTATGTTGGGTATAATTTGTTTTTTTTTTTGGCCGCTCTGCGTGCAGCATGTGGAATCTTAGTTCCCCAACCAGACGTTGAACCTGTGCCCTCTACAGTGGAAGCCCGGAGTCTTAACCACTGGACTGCCAGGGAAGTCCCTGGGTATAATTTCTTTTTATTTGTTTAAACTTAACCCTTTCCACAATGAATTTGGGGCAGTTCATAAAAATATATATGAAAAAAAAATTAAAAGAAATAAGGACAGGGGAGGTGGGAGGAATTGGGAGGTTAGGATTGACACATATACACTATTGATACTATGTATAAAATAGACAACTAATGAGAACATACTGTATAGCACAGGGAACTCTGTGTAATGTGGTGACCTACATGAGGAGGAAATCCAAAAACGAGGGGATCTGTGTATATGTATAGCTGATTTATTTTTCTGTACAGTAGAAACTAACACAACATTGTAAAGCAACTATACTCCAATAAGAATTAATTAAAAAAAAAGTAGAAACAGACTTAAAAAAGGACTGCAGTAGGAAAATACAGATAATTCTAATGTTGTGATTGATCAGAGAATACGATTATGTAAGTGTGTGCCATTATTAAACGGAGCAAACATTACTGGATCCACTTAAAAAAACCAGTATTTTCTAGCAGTGATTCTAAAAGTAATTTCAGATGTGAATCTTCAGTAGGAGACACTGAGATATAAGGAACAATAACATTTCCTTTTTAACAGAAAACAACTGAATTTCTTGCTTATAGGTTTTTGTATACACATACGTTTTCATTTTAGGTAAATAATTAGGTGTGGGACTGCTAGGTCATATAATGTTTCCTTACATTGCATTTTGAGAGTTATTTATGTATTTTGGATACAAATCCTTTATTAGATATGTGTTTTGCAAATATTTTTTCCTAGTCTATGGCTCAATTTCATTTTTTTTAAAGTGTTTTTCAAAGAGCAGAAATTGAGATTGATAAATGTACTCACAGACACAAATTTAATTTTGTGGGAATCAGCACATAGATCACATCAAAGGACCCAGGAGAAAACATATCATGGTGTATTTCTTTTTCCTATTTTTTTCCAAAACAAGTAAATTTTTATTGAAGTATAGTTGATTTACAGTGTTGTGTTAGTTTCAGGTGTACAGCAAAGGGATTCAGTTATACGTATATTTACCTATTTTTTTCAGATTCTTTTCCATTGTAGGTTATTACAAGATATTGAATGTAGTTCCCTGTGCCATACAGTAAGTCCTTGTTGTTTATTTTATACAGAGCAGTGTGTATCTGTTATTCCCAAATTCCTAATTTATCCCTCCTCCCTCTTGCCTTTTGGTAACTGTAAGCTTGTTTTCTATGTCTGTGAGTCTATTTCTGTTTTGTAAATAAGTTCATTTGTATCATTTTTTTAGATTCCACCTATAAGTGATATATTTGTTTTCTTTTCCAACTTGCTTCACTTAGTATGATAAATTCCATCCCTGTTGCTGCAAATGGCATTATTTCATTCTTTTTTATGGCTGAGTAATATTCCTTTGTGTGTGTTTGTGTATATATATATATACATATGTATATATATTCTATATATTCTATATATATAATCTTCTTATGCATTCAGCTGTTGATGGACATTTAGGTTGTTTCCGTGTTTTCGCTATTGTATATAGTGCCACTGTGAACATTGCGGTGCATGAATCTTTTTGAGTTAGAGTTCATCTTTTCCGGATATATGCCCAGGAGTGGGATTGCTGGATCATATGGCGACACTATTTTTAGTTTTTTAAGGAATCTCCAGACTGTTCTCTATAGTGGCTACACCAGTTTATATTCCCACGAGCAGTGTAGCAGGGTTCCCTTTTCTTCACACCGTCTCTAGCAGTTATCATTTGTATGCTTATTGATGATGGCTGTTCTGACTGGTGTGAGGTGATATCTCATTGTAGTTTAGATTTGCATTTTCCTTAGCGATGTGGAGCATCTATTCATGTGCCTGTTGGCCATCTGTATGTCTTCTTTGAAGAAATGTCTATTTAGGTTTTTTCCCTAATTTTTTTTTGTTTTGTTTTTTATTTATTTGGCTGCATTGGATCTTAGTTGCAGCATGCGGGATCTTAGTTGCAGCATGCGGGATCTTTCGTTGTGGCGCGCGGGCTTCTCTCTAGTTGTGGGGCGTGGACTCCAGAGTGTGCAGGCTCAGTAGTTGTGGCATGTAGGCTTAGTTACCCCATGGTATGTGGGATCTTAATTCCCTGAGCAGGGATTCAATCCATGTCCCCTGCATTGGAAGGTGGGTTCTTAACCACTGGACCACCTGGGAAGTCACTGCCCATTTTTCAATTTTTTTGTTTGTTTGTTTGTTTTTTTGGTATTGAGCAGTCTGAGCTGTTTGTAAATTTTGGAAATTAATCCCTTGTCAGTTGCATCATTTGCAAATATTTTCACCCATTCCATAGGTTTCTTTTCATTTTGTTTATGGTTTCCTTTGCTCTGCAAAAGCTTTTAAGTTTAATTAGGTTCCATTTATTTATTTTCGTTTTTGTTTCCATTACTCTAGGAGATGGTTCCAAAAAAATTATTGCTGCAATTTATGTCAGAAGAGTGTTCTGCCTATGCTTTTATCTAGGAGTTTGGTATCTGGTCTTACACTTAGGTCTTCAATCCATTTTGAGTTTATTTTTGTGTATGGTGTCAGAGAATGTTCTAATTTCATTGTTTTACATGTAGCTGTCCAGTTTTCCCAGTGCCACTTACTGAAGAGACAGTCTTTTTCCACTGTACATTCTTATTTCCTTTGTCTTAGATTAATTGACCGTAAGTACATGGGTATATTTCTGGGCTCTTTATCCTGTTCCATTAATCTGTGTGTCTTTTTTTAAAATCTGTTTGATTGCTGTAGCTTTGTAGTATAGTCTAAAGTCAGGGAGCATGACTCTTTCAGCTCCCTTTTTCCTTCTCAAGGTTGTTTTGGCTCTTTGGGGTCTTTTGTGTTTCCATACGAATTTTAAAATTATTTGTTGTAGTTCTGTGAAAAATACCATTGGTAGTTTGATAGGGGTTGCACTGAATCTGTAGATTGCCTTGGGTAGTATGGTCATTTTAACAATATTGATCATTTCTAATGAAGAACACAATATATCTTTTTTCTTTTTTAAAATAACAACTATTTATTTATTTATCTATGTTGACTGCACTGGGTCTTTGTTGCCGCGTGTGGGCTTTCTGTAGTTGCGGTGAATGGGGGCTCTTCTTCGTTGTCGTGTGCGCCCTTCTCATTGCGGTGGCTTTTCTTGTTGCAGAGCATGGGCTCTAGGCGCTTGGGCTTCAGTAGTTGTGGCATGCAGGCTCAGTAGTTGTGGCTCACGGGCTCTAGAGCACAGGCTCAGTAGTTGTGGCGCACGGGCTTAGTTCCTCCGAGGCATGTGGGATCTTCCCAGACCAGGGATCAAACCCATGTGCCCTGCATTGGCAGGCGGATTCTTAACCACTGTGCCACCAGGGAAGTCCCCATTCAGTTTCTATCTATCCTAGACCTTTTGAAATAGAATTGAGGGAGAAAGTGAAAGATTGCAGAGTAGGAACCACTGGCAGTAGAATTTGGCTCTGGTCCTTACCAGTAACATGGTTTGTGTTTCTTTATGGGTAAAATGGAAATAAAGACACTCTGAGTCTTAGTAGTTTTCAGTAGGTTAGTGCACATGAAATACACTAGGTGGTGATTTCTAAAAGCAAAGGGGAAAGAGTAAGAACCAAGGGTAATGTCATGGAAGCCTTAGAAGTCATCATTGCCAGGAAGTGGGAGTGAACATTACTCCTTTCTTTTCTTACGTTCCATTCTATGTGACACTTGAATTATTTTAGAAGGAAATGTTTGCTCCAATTATTCTTTTTATTCAACCCCTTTTTTCTCCTAAAATTGACTGATGTTTTTGGAAGTTCTCAAATTCCAATATATCATAGTAACTTCTTTGCTTTTTCTATATGATCTTCATATGAGTTTTCATGAATTTATGTCAAAGTTGAAATGCTTCTCTAAAGATAGTTATAGAAAATACGCATGTTTACTGACCTTCAGGTTTCCTTCATGTTTGATGCCTTATATATGTATTAGAGAAGTGAGTACTTTTTTTTACTGTAATTTTTATATATGGAAAATAATTTCATTTTAATTGGAAGAGTATTTGACCATAATGAAAAGGAAAAAAGGGTCCTGTGTCTATTAACAAAAGAAGATTTGCTGTATTCATTTCGTTGCCATTTGTTGGAAGGAAAGAATACAGAAAGACCCCCAAATAATTATTTTTAGGGTTGTTGTAAGAAGTTTTATTTGGAAAAAAGCTGCTTGTTTAGTGTGAGGAATACAACTGTGTTTAAGAGGTTTCTACTTGATTACTACTTTTTTCACCTTTGTTATGAAAATTTTCAAATATAAATATAAACGGATCGTTCAACTAATGCTCATGTATTCATTATTCATCTTTTTTAAGAGTCATCAATTTTCTGCCTCTTATTTCTTCGATTCCTCCCACATTTCTTTGCCTATAAAATTTTAAAGCAAATCCTGGATATATTTCTTTTCACCTATGAATACGTAATGTACGTATCTCTAAGAGATGAATCTTCTTTTTTTTTTACAAATCATAATTCTAAATAACATTATCACACTTAATAAAATCAGCAGTAATTCCTTAATATCACCTAATACTCTGTTCAATTGTTGAAACTGTTTATTTCAAAAAGTTAGGAGCTTAAATGAGATTCGTGTGTTTCTAAAACAAGGTCTTTGGGTTGCTGTGTCTCTTCAGCCTCTTTTCATCAATAAATCTCCCCCATTTAAAAAAAAGTGCCATTTATTTTTAGAAGACACTTTGATTTGTTTTGTAGCATTTCCTACATTCTGGGTTTTGCTGGTTATATCCTGGTGTCATTGAACATGTTCCTCCATCCTTTATGTTCCCTGTAAGCTGTTAGAAGTATGATTAGATTCAGGTTCAAAATTTTTTTTTTTTCCATAGAGTTCTTCTTAGGTGGTGTTGTATTCTTCCTACGACACCCCTACTGGAAACACGTCACTTTTAGTGATGTTTATCCTAGTTCAGGTGATGTCAGCCTAATCCATATATTAAGAAATTCCCCTTCAGTTTTGACCTAATGGTTTTTATTTTTTAAATTTTATTTTTGGCTGCTTGGGTCTTAGTTGCGGTACGCAGGGTCTTCATTGCAGAATGGGGGATCTTTTGTGGCACGCAGGCTCTTTGTTGCGGTGTGCAGGCTTCTCTCTAGTTGTGGTGCACGGCTCCAGAGTGCGTGGGCTCAGTAGTTGTGGCATGAGGGCTTAGTTGCCTCACGGCATGTAGGTTCTTAGTTCCCCGAGCAGGGATCAAACCCCCGTCTCCTGCATTGGAAGGTGGATCTTTTTTTTAATTTTTAAAGAAACACTTTTAAATTTTCTCTCTTTTTAAAAAAATAAATTTATTTATTTTTGGCTGCACTGGGTCTTCGTTGCTGCGCGCGGGCTTTCTCTAGGTGAGGCAAGCAGGAGCTACTCTTTGTTGTGGTGTGCGGGTTTCTCATTACAGTGGCTTCTCTTGTTGCGGAGCATAGGCTCTAGGCATGCAGGTTTCAGTAGTTGTGGTACATGGGCTCAGTAGTTGTGGCTCACGAGCTCTAGAGCGCAGGTTCAGTAGTTATGGTGCATGGGCTTAGTTGTTCTGCAGCATGTGGGATCTTCCCGGACCAGGGCTTGAACCTGTGTCCCCTGCATTGGCAGGTGGATTCTTAACCACTGCTGCACCAGGGAAGTCCCTGGAAGGCGATTCTTAACCATTGGCCCACCAGGGAAGTCCTTGACCTAATAGTTTTATTGTTCATTGATTAGTTCTTGATTCACTATTTCATTAGGGGTTATAAAATGATGGTTTCCTAATTCTTTTATTTTTCCGGTATCTGTTAGCTGTGATTATTTTATAGAGAAAAACTTGTCAATTAGCTCCCTGGTTTCCTTATTACCTTGAAATATTGTTAATACAGAAAAGACAAGATAAATACTTTATTCTTGTATTTATCGTTCTTAAGAATGAGTTGATGCCTCCACAGCCTCCACGAAAGACTGCTGAAGGTTGTTTTTTCAGGGTGGGGGGA
Source organism: Tursiops truncatus (assembly GCF_011762595.2). Lineage (NCBI taxonomy): Eukaryota > Metazoa > Chordata > Mammalia > Artiodactyla > Delphinidae > Tursiops > Tursiops truncatus. The sequence continues at coordinate 155,843,472 of NC_047034.1, read as the reverse complement.
TTAGGGAGCTATCCTGTTCAGTCATTAAAAATGGATTTTTGTATTATTTATTGCATTGTATGTCAGTCTGTTGAACGTCTTTGGTCAGTAAAAGCCTACTCAATTAGCTCTTTAGTCGTTTTGTCATGACTTCAGTAGTCTTTGGTATTATACTTGCTTTCTGGTGCAAGATGAAGCAGCGTCATCTGTATATTCTCTGCTGTAGATCTGAAATCAACCATTACTCCCAGGAGACCTGGTTCCTTTTGTTCAGAAATGGTATTTAGAGACTGTAACACTTGATAACACTTTTTTTTTTTTTTTTTGGCTGCGCCACACAGCTTGCGAATTCTTAGTTCCCTGACCAGGGATTCTAGAGCCTGGGCTCTAGAGCATAGGCTCAGTAGTTGTGGTGCATGGGCTTAGTTGCTCCACGGCATCTGGGATCTTCCCGGACCAGGACTCAAACCCGTGTTCCCTGCATTGGCAGGCGGATTCCTAACCACTGCACCACCGGGGAAGTCCCCTCATTGTAGTTTTCCTTTGCGTTTCCCAAATAATAGAGACATTGATCATCTTTTTTATGCTTATTGGCCATTTATATATCTTCTTGGGAGAAATGTGTGTTCAAGTCCCTTGCCCCCTCCCTTTTTAATCAAATTTTACTTTTTGGTGGTGCCACACATTATGCGGGATCTTAGTTCCCCAACCAGGGATTGAACCCATGGCTCCTGCAGTGGAAGCGTGGAGTCTTAACCACTCGACTTCCAGGGAAGTCCCCTTTGCCCCTTATTGAATTGGGGTGGTTGTTTTTTTGTTGGGTTTTAGGAGTTTTCTATGTATTCTCGATGTTAATCCCTTACCAGAAGATTTGTAAATACAGTTGACCCTTGAACAACATGGGGGTTGGGGCATCAACCCTCCATGCAGTTGAACATAGTTAAACAACTATGTAATTCATAGTTGTTTCTCTGTATCTGTGGTTTCTCCATATACATGTAGTACTGTAGTATGTACTGTTGAAAAAATTCATGTGTAAGTGGACCCATACAGATCAAATCTGTGTTGTTCAAGGGTCAGCTGTATTTTAACCCATTCTGTGAGTTGTCTTTTTTTTTTTTTTAAGATGTTGGGAGTAGGAGTTTATTGATTTATTTTATTTATTTTTGCTGTGTTGGGTCTTTGTTTCTGTGCAAGGGCTTTCTCTAGTTGTGGCAAGCAGGGGCCAGTCTTCATCGCAGTGCGCGGGCCTCTCACTATCGCGGCCTCTCTTGTTGCAGAGCACAGGCTCCAGACGCGCAGGCTCAGTAGTTGTGGCTCACGGGCCCAGTAGCTCCGCGGCATGTGGGATCCTCCCAGACCAGGGCTCGAACCCATGTCTCCTGCATTAGCAGGCAGATTCTCAACCACTGCACCACCAGGGAAGCCCTGTGACTTGTCTTTTTACTCTGTTGATACTGTCTTTTGATGCACAAAATTTTAAAACTCTCATGAAGTCTAATTTGTTTATTCTTCTGTTACCTGTGCATTTGTTGTCATATCCAAGAAGTCATTGTCAAACGCAGTGTCATGAAGTTTTTGCCGTATGTTTTCTTCTAATAATTTTATGTTTTAGGTCTTACTTTTAGGTTTTTGATCTCTTTGAGGTAACTTCTACATGTGGTGTGAGATAAGGGTCCAACTTAAGGGTCCAACTTCATTCCTTTGCATGTGGAGATCCAATTTTCCAATCATTTGTTGAAAAGATTGTCCTTTCCCCATTGAATGATATTGGCACAGCCTTGTCGAAATTATTTGACCACATACGTGAGGGTTTTTTCTGAGCTCCCTGTTTGATCGGTCTGTATGTCTTTCTTTATGCCAGTACCACACTGTTTTGATTACTGTAGCTTTGTAGTACGTTTAAAATCAGGAAGTGTGAGTCCTCCAGCCTTGTCCTTTCTTTCAGGACTGTTCTGGTTATTTGGGGTCCCTTGAGATTCCATATGAATTTTGGGATGGCTTATTCTAGTTCTGCAAAAAAAAGTCACTGGGATTTTGATAGGGATTGCACTGAATCTGATTGCTTTGGGTAGTATTGATATTTTAACAATTTTAAGTTTTCTAGCCCATGAACACACTGTATTTCCATTTATTTGTCTTATTTACTTTCTTTCAGAAATGTTTTATAGTTTTCATTGTATGATTTTTTCAATTCCTTGGTTAAATGAATTTCTGGGTATGGTTTTCTTTCTGATGCTCTTGTTAATAGAATCATTTTTGTAATTTCCTTTTCAAGTTATTCATTATTAGTGTATAGAAACGCAACTGAGTACTGATATTTGTGTATTGGCTTTATATCTTGTGCTACTTAGCTGAATTCATTATTAGTTCTAAAAATAATTTGTGTGTGTATAATCTGTAAGGTTTCCCACATTTAACATAGCATCTGAATAATCATCTGAAAAATTTTTATTTCTTCCTTTCCAATTTGGATGCCTTTGATTTCTTTTTCTTGCTGTCTAGGACTTCCATTCCTATGTTGTAAGTAAGTGGTAAGTGTGGGTATCCTTGCCTTATTTCTGTTAGTAGAGGAAAAGCTTTCAATATTTCACCATTTGGTGTGATGTTTGCTGTGGGTTTTTATGTGTGGCTTTAATTATGTTGAGATAGTGTACTTTTTAAAAAATAATTTTTAGAAATATTTATTTGGCCGTGCCGGCTCTTAGTTGCGGCACGTGGGATCTTCGTTGCCGTGTACGGGACCTTCGTCGTGGCCTGAGGGATCTTTTAGTTGCAGCATGCGAACTCTTAGTTGTAGCATGTGGGAGCTAGATCCTTGACCGGGGATTGAACCCGGGGTCCCCTGCATTGGGAGCGTGGAGTCTTAGCCACTGGACCACCAGGGAAGTCCCAAGATAGTGTCCTTTTATTCTTAGTTTATTGAGTGTTTTTATCATGAAATGGTATTACATTTTTTCAAAAAAAATTTTTTTCTGCATCAATTGAGATGATTAGGTAATTTTTTTTTCATTCTGTTGTTGTGTTATATTATGTTGGTCTATTTTCATATATTGAACCATCCTTTCAATCTAGGAATAAATTCTACTTGGTCATGGTATATAATTCTTTTAATATGCTGCTGAATTTGTTTGCTGGTATTTTGTTAAGGGTTTTTTCTTCAGTGTTCTAAGGGATGTTGGTCTTTAGTTTTCTTGTAGTATCTTTGGCTTTGGTATTAGGGTAATCTCAGCCTCACAGAAGTGTTCCTTCCGCTTCATTTGTTTGGGAAAAACTTTGAGAAGGATTGATATTAGTTTTTCTTTAATTATTTGGTGCAATTTACCAGTGAATCCATCAGGTCCAAGAGTTTTCTTTTTCAGGAGATATTTTATTACTGATTCAATCTCTTTACTAGTTATAGGTTCATTCAGATTTTCTATTTCTTCATAATTTAGTCTTGGTAGGTTGTTTTAGGAAATTATCCATTTAATCTAAGTTACCCAGTTTGTTCGCTTAAAATTGTTCATAGTACTGTATAAGAGTCCTTTTTATTTCTGTAGAATCTACAGTAGTTATATCTCCACTTTCATGTTTGATTTTAATAATTCACATCTTCTCTCTTTTCCTCCTACTCCATGTAGCTAAAGGTTTTCAATTTTGTTGATCTTTTCATACTTTCAGCTTTTGGTTTCATTTTTTTCTCTGGTGCTTTTACAGTCTCTATTTTAAAAATTTCTCCTCTAATCTTTATTATTTCCATCTTCCTGCTTGCTTGTTTAGTTAGTTCTTCGTTTTTAGTTCTTTAAGCTGGAAAGTTATGTTGTTGATATATCTTACTTATTTTATAAGGTAAGCGTTTATCACTATGTTTACCCCTTAGCACTGCTTTTGTTACGTCCCATAAGTTTTGATATGTTGTGTTTTGTTTTTATTTGTCTCTAAGTATTTTCTAATTTTTCTTGATTTCTTCTTGGTCCTTTGGTTGCTTAAGAGTGTGTTGATTTTCACAAATTTGTGAATTTTCTAATTCTACTTTTGATACTGATTTTTGACTTCATCCTGTTGTGGTTGGAGAAGATAGTTTGTATGATATCTATATTTTTAAATATTTTGAGACTTAACTATAGCCTAACATATGGTCTATTCTAGAAGATATCCCACATGCACTTGAAAAGAATGTATGTGCTGTTGTTGTTGGGTAGAGGGTGTTGTATATGTCTGCTGAGTCTATTTTGTTTATTGTTTAGATTCTCTATTCCCTTATTTATCTCTTGTCTGGTTGTTATATCCATTATTGACAGTGAGATATTGAAGTCTGTGTTATTGTAGAATTGTCTGTTTCTCCCTTCAGTTCTGTCAGTTTTTGCTTCATGTATTTTAGTGGTCTATCATTAGGTGTATAAATGTTTATAATTGTTATATCTTCTTGCTGTATTAGAACTTTTTATTAATATTTAATAGTTTTCTTTGTCTCTTGCACTTTTCTGATTTAAAGTATATTTTGTCCAGTGTTAGAATAGCCACCCTTTGTTCTGTTTTAATTACTGTTTTCATAGAATATCTTTTGCCATTTATCTACTTTCAACCTGTTTGTTTCTTTGGATCTAAAATGAGTCTCTTGGGAGGGGGAAGGGTAAGCTGGGACAAAGTGAGAAAGTAGCACTGACATATATACACTACCAAATGTAAAATAGATAGCTAGTGGGAAGCAGCTGCATAGCACAGGGAGATCAGCTCTGTGCTTTGTGACCACCTGGAAGGGTGGGATAGGGAGGGTGGGAGGGAGACACAGGAGGGAGGGGATATAGGGATACATGTATGCATACAGCTGATTCACTTTGGTATACAGCAGAAAGTAACACAACATTGTAAAGCAATTATACTCCAATAAAGATGTTAAAAAAATAAAAGAAGGTATTCAAAAAAGAAAAAAAATAAAGAGTCTCTTGAGGACAACGTATAGTTAGGTCATGTGTTTTTACCAATTCTACCAATGTGTTTTTATTGGAGAATTTAATATGTTACATTGAGTAATTGATGATAAGGAGGGACTTCTGTTGTTTTGCTAATTTTTTCTACATGCCTTGTAGCTTTTTTATTATTCTCTGAATTAGTTTTCTTTTGTGTTTAGTTGATTTTATTTTGTAGTGACATGTTTAAATTTCTTTCTCATTGCGGTTTGTTTATATTTTAGAGCTATTTTCTTTGTGGTTACCATGGGGATTACATTTAACATCCTAAAGTTATAACACACTAATTTGAATTTATACCAGCTTAACTTCAATAATATAGAAAGACTATGTTTCCTTATAGCTTCAGCTTCACTCTTTTTGGTTACTGATGTCACAGAATAACATCTTTATACATCATGTGCCTAAAAACATAAAGTAAGAATTTTAAAAATTGCATCAGTCTCTTAAATTATGTAGAAAATTAACTTTGGAGTTATAAACCAAAGTTATAATAATACTAGCTTTTATAATTGCCCATGTGTTTACCTTTATGAAGATTTTTTTTTTTCATATGGCTCTGAATTACTTTCCGTCGTCTTTTCATTTCATTCTGCCTGACTTCCTTCAGCAGTATAAACTTCCTCAGGTTTTATGTATCTGGTAATGTCTTAATTTCTCCTTGAAGGAGAGTTTTACCAAACATAATATTCTTGGTTGTATGCTTTTTCTTTTCTTTTTTTCTTTAAAAACATTTATTTATTTGGCTGCTCCGGGTCTTAGTTGCAGCATGCGGGTTCTTTGTTGTGACATGTGGGATCTTTTAGTTGCAGTATGTGAACTCTTAGTTGTGACATGTATGATCTAGTTCCCTGACCAGGGATTGAACCTGGGCCCCCTGCATTGGGAGTGTGGAGTCTTGGCCACTGGACCACGAGGGAAGTCCCTGCTTTTTCTTTTAACATTTTGAATATATTAGCTTGCTGGCTTCTGGCTTCCAATGTTTCTGATGAGAAATCTGCTTATATACTTATTGAGGATACTTCATATGTGGTGAGTCACTTGTGTCTTGCTGCTTTCAAGATTTTCTCTTTGTCTTTGACTGTCCAAAGTGTCTTTATGTGGATCTCTTTGAGTTTATCTTTATGGTGCTTGTAGAGCTTCTTGGAAGTTTATGTTCATGTCTTTCATCACATTGGAGAAGTTTTCAATTATTAATTTTTCAAATACTCTGTCTGCCCCTTTTCTCTCTCTTCTCCTTCTGGGACTCCCACAAGGTATATGTTGGTCCACTGGTTTATGTCCCACAGATACCTTGCTCTCTGTTCATTTTTTTTCTGTCATTTTTCTTTCTCCTCCTCAGACTTGATAATTTCCATCGTTTTGTCTTCAAGCTTGATTAATCTTTCTTCTGCCTGCTTAAAGCTGTATTTGAATCCCTCTAGTGAATTTTTCATTTTAGATATTGAACTTTTTGTCTCCATAATTTATTTTCAGTTTCTTTATGGATTTTGCATCTCTTTATTGATGTTTTTATTTTGTTTATATATCGTTTTGTTGACTTTTTCCATATCATCCTTTAGTTTTTTGAGCATCTTTTTTGTTTTTTTTTTTTGTTTTTTTGGCTGTGCCGTGCTACATATGGGATGTTAGCTCCCCGACCAGGGATCAGACCCATGCCCCTGGCGTTGGGAGTGTGGAGTCTTAACCACTGGACCTCCAGAGAAGTCCCTCGAGCATCTTTAAGACAGTTGTTTTACTGTCTTTCCTTAGTAGATCCACCCTCAGGTCTTTTCCAGGCACAGGTGCTGTTAGTTTACAGTTTTCCTTTGTATGGGTCATACTTTCCTGTTAATTTGTTTTTGTTTTGTTTTGTTTTAGTGGAAAACTGGACTTGTGAATCTAATAGTATGGTAACTCTGGAAATCGCATTCTCCTCCTTCCCCAGAATTATCTGATTTTTGTTTTTGGTATTGGTTTTGTTTTCTGATGTTGTAGTCTGCCTTTGGGCTTAGGATCAGCTTGAGGTGTAAACTTAAGTTCTTCTCAGGTCTTTTCTCAGTCCGTGCCTTACCCTGGACATGCATTGTGGCTTTCTTTTTTTTTTTTTTAATAATTTAATTTAATTTATTTATTTGTGTTGGGTCTTTGTTGCTGTGCGTGGGTTTCTCTAGTTGCAGTGAGTGGGGGCTACTCTTCGTTGTGGTGCGTGGGCTTCTCACTGTGGTGGCTTCTCTTGTTGCAGAGCACGGGCTCTAGAGCACAGGCTTCAGTAGTTGTGGCCCGCGGCCTCTAGAGCGCAGGCTAAGTAGTTGTGGTGCACGGGCTTAGTTGCTCTGCGGCATGTGGGATCTTCCTGGACCAGGGTTCAAATCCATGTCCCCTGTATTGGCAGGCGGATTCTTTTTTTTTTTTTTTTTTGCGGTACGCGGGCCTCTCACAGCTGTGGCCTCTCCCATTGCGGAGCACAGGCTCCGGACGCGCAGGCTCAGCGGCCATGGCTCACGGGCCCCGCCGCTCCACGGCATGTGGGATCTTCCCATACCGGGGCACGAACTGGCAGGTGGATTCTTAACCACTGTGCCACCAGGGAAGCCCATGCATTGTACCTTTCTAATTTCTTTTGTATATGCAGTTGGTTTTGAATGTCATAGTCTTTTTTAAAATCAATTAACTAATTATTTATTTTTGGCTGCGTTGGGTCTTCGTTGCTGTGCGCAGGCTTTCTCTAGTTGCAGCGAGCGGGGGCCACTCTTCGTTGTGGTACATGGGCTTCTCGTTGCGGAGCATGGGCTCTAGGCTCGTGGGCTTCAGTAGCTGTGGCTCAAAGGCTCTATAGTGCAGGCTCAGTAGTTGTGGCACATGGGCCTAGTTGCTCCACAGCTTGTGGGATCTTCCCGGACCAGGGCTCGAACCTGTGTCTCCTGCATTGGCAGGCAGATTTTTAACCACTTCGCCACCAGGGAAGCCCCAGTGTCATAGTCTTTAACGTCATAGCCTTTCAAAGGGGAAAAAGAAAAAAGAAGAGGAGGAGAAGGGCACTGGCTGTTAAGTGGAGAGAGTTGTAGCAGTGGGGTAGGTGCAACAAAAATGGCCACCTGCCTCTTTGTCTTTATATCTGTGACGAGAAGCTGCAATGTGGAATCAGACCACAGATTCTTAATATTTTAGTATACAGTCATTTTTGCCCACCTTGGCTCTCACAAGGGGCTCCCACAAGAAGATGTATACAGCTGCTTGTCATGTAGTTGGAGGTGGAGGATGGGTAGCTGTTAATCTGCTAAGAAAAGAAATTGATGAAAAATTTCCTTCCAAGTCCTCCCCCTGAAAGTTGCAAGCTTTCTGTAGCCTCTAGAGTTCCAAAATAATTTATCAGACAGACTCTACCTGTGTAGTTTTTGTCTAGCTGGGGAGATAGAATCTTGGTGCCTTCTTAGTCTTCCATCTTCTCAGTGTTTACATTAAAAAAATTGAGATATAAATGACACATTAAATTGTTTTCAGATGTACAACACAATAATTTGGTATTTATATATATTGAAAAATGACACCACAATAAGTCTAGTTAACATCAATTCATACAAGTTTTTAACATTTTCATTTTTCAGGCATTTGTTGCTGGTATGCAAAAATAAGATTAGATCTTTGTATTTTTATCTTTTTAACTTGGGATCTTGCTAAATTCATTAATTGTAGAAGGATTTTGGTGGTTTCTTAGGATTGACCATGGACATGATTATATTGTCTGAATAAAGATGGTTTTGGGGAATGCTGTGGAGGTCCACTGGTTAGGACTTGGTGCTTTTGCTGCCAGCCCCCACCCCCTACCAAAAAAGATGGTTTTAATTTTTCTGTACTGTTTACTTTGCCTTTTCCTTGTTTTCCTTGCAATATCATGCTGGCTAGATCTTGCAGTACAATCTGAATGGAGGTGGTGAGAATGGACATTTAGATATTCCCACACATATTATGTTAGTTGTAGGATTTTCATAGATTTCATCTCTCAGGTTTACAAGTCCCTTTTCTTTTTTTTAACATCTTTATAGGAGTATAATTGCTTTACAATGGTGTGTTAGTTTCTGCTGTATAACAAAGTGAATCAGCTATACATATATGCCCATATTTCCTCCCTTTTGCATCTCCTTCCCACCCTCCCTATCCCGCCCCTCCAGGTGGACACAAAGCACCGAGATGATCTCCCTGTGCTGCTTCCCACTAGCTATCTATTTTACATTTGGTAGTGTATATATGTATGCCACTCTCTCACTTTGTCCCAGCTTACCCTTCCCCCTCTCCGTGTCCTCAAGCCCATTCTCTATGTCTGCATCTTTATTCCTGTCCTGCCCCTAGGTTCTTCAGAACCTTTTTTTTCCTTTTTGTAGATTCCATATATATGTGATTGTATACAGTATTTGCTTTTCTCTTTCTGACTTACTTCACTCTGTGGGACAGTCTCTAGGTCCATGCACCTCACTACAAATAACTCAATTTCGTTTCTTTTTATGGCTGAGTAATATTCCATTGTATATATGTGCCACATCTTCTTTACCCATTCGTCTGTTGATGGACATTTAGATTGCTTCCATGTCCTGGCTATTGTAAATAGAGCTGCAGTGAACATTGTAGTACATGACTCTTTTTGAATTATGGTTTTTTCAGGGTATATGCCCAGTAGTGGGATTGCTGGGTCCTATGATAGTTCTATGTTTAGTTTTATAAGGAACCTCCATACTGTTTTCCATAGTGGCTGTATCAATTTACATTCCCACCAACAGTGCAAGAGGGTTCTCTTTTCTCCACACCCTCTCCAGCATTTATTGTTTGTAGATTTTTTGATGATGGCCATTCTGACCTGTGTGAGGTGATACCTCATTATAGTTTTGATTTGCATTTCTTTAATGATTAGTTATGTTGAGCATCCTTTCATGTATTTGTTGACAATCTGTATATCTTCTTTGGAGAAATGTCTGTTTAGCTCTTCTGCCCATTTTTGGATTGGGTTGTTTGTTTTTCTGATATTGAGCTGCTGTGAGCTGCTTCTAAATTTTGGAGATGAATCCTTTGTCAGTTGCTTCATTTGCAAATATTTTCTCCCATTCTGAGGGTTTTATTTTTGTCTTGCTTATGGTTTCCTTTGTTGTGCAAAAGCTTTTCAGTTTCATTAGGTCCCATTTGTTTGTTTTTGTTTTTATTTCCATTTCTCTAGGAGGTGGGTCAAAAAGGATCTTGCTGTGATTTATGTCATAGAGTGTTCTGCCTATGTTTTCCTCTAAGAGTTTGATAGTGTCTGGCCTTACATTTAGGTCTTTAATCCATGTTGAGTTTATTTTTGTGTATGGTGTTAGGGAGTGTTCTAATTTCATTCTTTTACATGTAACTGTCCAGTTTTCCCAGCACCACTTATTGAAGAGGCTGTCTTTTCTCCATTGTATATTCTTGTCTTCTTTGTCAAAGATAAGGTGACCATATATGCGTGGGTTTATCTCTGGGCTTTTTATCCTGTTCCATTGATCTATGTATCTGTTTTTGTGCCAGTACCATACTGTCTTGTAGTATAGTTTGAAGTTAGGGAGCCTGAATCCTCCAGCTCCGTTTTTCTTTCTCAAGATTGCTTTGGCTGTTCGGGGTCTTTTATGTTTCTGTACAAATTGTGAAATTTTTTGTTCTAGTTCTGTGAAAAATGCCATTGGTAGTTTGACAGGGATTGCATTGAATCTGTAGGTTGCTTTGGGTAGTAGAGTCATTTTCACATTGTTGATTCTTCCAATCCAAGAACATGGTATGTCTTTCCATCTGTTTGTTATCATCTTTAATTTGTTTCATCAGTGTCTTATAGTTTTCTGCATACAGGTCTTCCATCTCCTTAGGTAGGTTTATTCCTAGATATTTTATTCTTTTTGTTGCAGTAGTAAATGGGACTGTTTCCTTAATTTGTCTTTCAGATTTTTCATCATTAGTGTATAGGAGTACAAGAGATTTCTGTGCATTAATTTTGTATCCTGTTACTTTACCAAAATCATTGATTAGTTCTAGTAGTTTTCTTGTAGCATCTTTAGGATTCTCTATGTATAGTATCATGTCATCTGCAAACAGTGACAGTTTTACTTCTTTTCCCATTTGGATTCCTTTTATTTCTTTTTTTCTCTGATTGCTGTGGCCAAAACTTGCAAAATTATGTTGAATAATAGCGGTGAGAGTGGGCAACCTTGTCTTGTTCCTGATCTTAGAGGAAATGGTTTCAGTTTTTCACCACTGAGAACGATGTTGGCTGTGGGTTTATCATATATGCGCTTTATTATGTTGAGGTAAGTTCCCTCTCTGCCTACTTTCTGGAGGGTTCTTATCATTAATGGGTATTGAATTTTGTCAACATCTTTTGCTGCATTTATTAAAATGATCATATGGTTTTTCTTTTTCAGTTTGTTAATATGGTATATCACATATATTGATTTGCATATATTGAATCCTTGCATTCCTGGGATAAACCCCACTTGATCATGGTGTATGATCCTTTTAACGTGCTGTTGGATTCTGTTTGCTAGTATTTTGTTGAGGATTTTTGCATCTATGTTCATCAGTGATATTGGCCTGTAGTTTTCTTTTTTAGTGACATTTTTGTCTTGTTTTGGTATTAGGGTGATGCTGGCCTTGTAGAATGAGTTTGGGAGTTTTTCTCCTTCTGCAATATTTGGAAGAATTTGAGAAGGATAGGTGGTAGCTTTTCTCTAAATGTTTTATAGAACTTGCCTGTGAAGCCATCTGGTCCTGGGCTTTTGTTTGTTGGAAGATTTTTGATCACAGTTTCAATTTCAGTGCTTGTGATTGTTCAGTTTATATTTTCTATTTCTTCCTGGTTCAGTCTTGGAAGGTTGTGCTTTTCTAAGAATTTGTCCATTTCTTCCAGGTTGTCCATTTTATTGGCATATAGTTGCTTGTAGCAATCTCTCATGATGCTTTGTATTTCTGCATTGTCAGTTGTTACTTATCCTTTTTCATTTCTAATTATATTGATTTGAGTCTTCTCCCTTTTTTTTTCTTGATGCGTCTGGCTAATGGTTTATCAATTTTTTTTAACTTCTCAAAAAACCATCTTTTAGTTTTATTGATCTTTGCTATTATTTCCTACATTTCTTTTTCATTTATTTCTGATCTGATCTTTATGATTTATTTCCTTCTGCTAACTTTGGCGTTTTTTTGTTCTTCTTTCTCTAATTGCTTTAGGTGTAAGGTTAGGTTTATTTGAGTTGTTTCTTGTTTCTTGAGGTAGGATTGTATTACTGTAAACTTCCCTCTTAAAACTGCTTTTGCTGCATCCCATAGGTTTTGGGTCATCGTGTTTTGTCATTTGTTTCTAGGTATTTCTTGATTTCCTCTTTGATTTCTTCAGTGATCTCTTGGTTATTTAGTAGTGTATTGTTTAGCCTCCACGTGTTTTTTTTTTTTTTCGGTACACGGGCCTCCCACTGCCATGGCCTCTCCCGTTGGGGAGCACAGACTCCGGACGTGCAAGCTCAGCGGCCACGGCTCACGGGCCCAGCCGCTCTGTGGCATGTGGGATCTTTCCAGACCGGGGCACGAACCCGTGTCTCCTGCATTAGCAGGCGGACTCTCAACCACTGCGCCACCAGGGAAGCCCATGTGTTTGTATTTTTTACAGATTTTTTTCCTGTAATTGATATCTAGTCTTATTGTGTTGTATTTGGAAAAGATATTTGATATGATTTCAGTTTTCTTAAATTTACCAAGGCTTGATTTGTGGCCCAAGATATGATGTATCTTGGAGAATGTTCCATGAGCACTTGAGAAGAAAGTGTATTCTGTTGTATTTGGGTGGAATGTCCTATAAATATCAGTTAAGTCCATTTTGTTTAGTGTATCATTTAAAGCTTCTGTTTCCTTATTTATTTTCAGTTTGGATGATTTGTCCATTGGTGAAAGTGGGGTGTTAAAGTCCCCTACTATGATTGTGTTATTGTCTACTTCCCCTTTTATGGCTGTTAGCATTTGCCTTATGTATTGAGGTGCTCCTGTGTTGGGTGTGTAAGTATTTACAACTGTTATATCTTTTTCTTCTTGGATTGATCCCTTTATCATTATGTAGTGTCCTTCTTTGTCTCTTGTAATAGTCTTTATTTTAAAGTCTGTTTTGTCTGATAAGAGAATTGCTACTCCAGCTTTCTTTTGATTTCCATTTGCATGGAATATCCTTCCCCATCCCCTCACTTTCAGTCTGTATGTGTCCCTAGGTCTGAAGTGGGTTTCTTGTAGGCAGCATACATACGGGTCTTGTTTTTGTATCCATTCAGCCAATCTGTGTCTTTTGGTTGGAGCGTTTAATCCATTTACATTTAAGGTAATTATTGATATGTATGTTCCTATTAACATTTTCTTAATTGTTCTGGGTTTTTTGTTACAAGTCTTTCATTTCTCTTGTGTTTACTGCGTAGAGAAATTCCTTAACATTTGTTGTAAAGCTGGTTTGGTGGTGTTGAATTCTCTTAGCTTTTGCTTGTCTGTAAAGGTTTTAATTTCTCTGTCCAATCTGAATGACATCCTTGCTGGGTAGCATAATTTTGGTTGTAGGTTTTTCCCTTTCATCACTTTAAATATGTCCTGACACTCTTGGCTTGCAGAGTTTCTGCTAAAGATCAGCTGTTAACCATATGGGGATTCCCTTGTATGTTAGTTGTTGCTTTTCCTTTGCTGCTTTTAATATTTTTTCTTTGTATTTAATTTTTGATAGTTTGATTAATATGTGTCCTGGTGTGTTTCTCCTTGGATTTATCTTGTATGGAACTCTGTATGCTTCCTGGACTTGACTATTTTCTTTCCCATATTAGGGAAGTTTTCAACTATAATCTATTCATATATTTTCTCAGTCCCTTTTTCTTTTCTCTTTTTCTTCTTGGACCCCTATAATTCGAATGTTGGTGCATGTAATGTTTTCACAGAAGTCTCTGAGATTGTCCTCAATTCTTTTCATTCGTTTTTCTTAATTCTGATCTGCGGTAGTTATTTCCACTGTTTTATTTTCCAAGTCACTTATCTGTTTTTCTGCCTCAGTTATTCTGCTATTGATTCCTTCTGTAGGATTTTTAATTTCATGTATTGTGTTGTTCATCATTGTTTGTTTGCTGCTTAGTACTTGTAAGTCCTTGTTAAACATTTCTTGCATTTTTTCCATTCTATTTGGAAGATTTTGGATGCTCTTTACTATCATTACTCTGAATTCTCTTTCAGGTAAACTGATTATTTCCTCATTTGTTTGGTCAGGTGGGTTTTTACCTTGCTCCTTCATCTGCTGCTTATTTTTCTGTCTTTTCATTTTGCTTAACTTAGTGTGTTTGGGGTCTCCTTTTCGTAGGCTGCAGGTTCATCATTCTCATTGTTTTTGGAGTCTGCTCCCAGTGGGTAAGGTTGGTTCAGTGGCATGTGTAGGCTTCCTGGTGGAGGGAACTGGTGCTTGTGTTCTGGTGGATGAGCCTGAACCTTGTCTTTCTGGTGGGCAGGACCATGTATGGTGATGTGTTTTGGGTGTCTGTGAACTTACTATTATTTTAGACAGCCTCTTTGCTAATGGGTGGGGTTGTGTTCCTGTCTTGCTAGTTGTTTGGCATCGGGTATCCAACACTGTAGCTTGCTGGTCGTTGAGTAGAGCTGGTTCTTAGTGTTGAGATGGAGATCTCTGGGAGAGCTTTTGCCATTTGGTATTACATGGGGCTGGAGGTCTCTGGTGGACCAAAGTCCTGAACTCGGCCCTTCCATCTCAGAGGGTCAGGCCTGACACCCGGCCAGAGCACAAAGAGCCTGTTAGCTACATGGCTCAGAGGAAAAGAGAGAAAAAAGGAAAGAAAAAAGATATAAAGTTAAAAAATAAAGTTATTAAAATAAAAAAATTATTAAAAGTAAAAAATAAAAAAGAAAGGAAGAAGAGAACAACAAAACCAAAAAACAAATCCATCAATGATAGCAAGCGCTAAAAACTATGCCAAAAAAAAAAAGAAAATAGAACTCTAGGGCAGATGGTAATAGTAAAGCTATACAGACAAAATCACACAAGCATACATGTACATACAAAAAGAGAAAAAGGAAAAGATACATTAAAAAAAAACGAGAGAGCAAGCAAATAAACAAACTACCAATGATAATAAGCTCTAAATATTAAACTAAACTAAACATAAAACCAGAAACAAATTAGATGTAGAAAGCAGACCCCAAGTATACAGTTGCTCCCAAAGTCCAGCACCTCAATTTTGGGATGATTTGTTGTCTATTCAGGTATTCCACAGATGCAGGTACATCAAGTTGATTGTGGAGATTTAATCCACTGCTCCTGAGGCTGCTGGGAGAAATTCCCCTTTCTTCTTTGTTCGCACAGCTCCTGGGGTTCAGGTTTGTATTTCACCCTGCCTCTGCATGTAGGTTGCTCTCTGGTGTCTGTTCTTCACCCAGACAGGAGGGGGTTAGAGGAGTGGCTGATTAGGGGGCTCTAGCTCACTCATGCCGGGGCGAGGGAAGGGTACGGAATGCGGGGCGAACCTGAGGTGGCAAGATGCCAGCGTGACGTTGCAGCCTGAGTCGTGCCGTGTGTTCTCCCGGGGAAGTTGTCCCTGGTTCACGGGACCCTGGCAGTGGCGGGCTGCACAGGCTCCTGGGAGGGGAGGTGTGGATAGTGACCTGTGCTCGCACACAGGCTTCTTGGTGGCGGCAGGAGCAGCTTTAGCGTTTCATGCTCGTCTCTGGGGTCCGTGCTAATAGCCGCGGCTCGCACCTGTCTCTGGAGCTTGTTTAAGCCAGTGCTCTGAATCCCTTCTCCTCGTGCACCCCAAAACAATGGTCTTATGCCTCTTAGGCAGGTCCAGACTTTTTCCTGCACTCCCTCCTGGCTAGCTTTGGCACACTAGCCCCCTTCAGGCTGTGTTCACGCAGCCATCCCCAGTCCTCTCCCTGGAATCTGACCTCCGAAGCCTGAGCCTCAGCCCCCAGCTCCTACCTGTCTTGGCAGGTGAGCAGAGAAGCCTCTCCAGCTGGTGAGTGCTGGTTGGTACCGATTCTCTGTGTGGGAATCGCTCCTCTTTGCCCACTGCACCCGTGTTGTTGCGCTCTCCTCCGTGGCTCCGAAGCTTCCCCTCCGTCTCTGCCTGGGAAGGGGCTTCCTAGTCTGTGGAAACTTTTCCTCCTTCACAGCTCCCTCCCAGAGGGGCAGGTCCCATCCCTATACTTTTGTCTCTGTTTTTCCTTTTTTGTTTTGCCTTACCCAGCTACTTGGGAGTTTCTTGCCTTTTAGGAAGTCTGAAGTCTTCTGCCAGTGTTCAGTAGGTGTTCCGTAGGAGTTGTTCCACATGTAGATGTAGTTTTCATGTATTTGTGGGGAGGAAGGTGATCTCCATGCCTTATACCTCCGCCATTTTTTTTTTTGCGCGGTATGAGGGCCTCTCACTGTTGTGGCCTCTCCCGTTGCAGAGCACAGGCTACGGATGCGCAGGCTTAGTGGCCACGGCTCACGGGCCTAGCCGCTCCGCGGCATGTGGGATCTTCCCAGACCGGGGCACGAACCTGTGTCTCCTGCATCAGCAGGCGGACTCTCAACCACTGCGCCACCAGGGAAGCCCTTCCGCCATTTTGAAGGCGACTCCTAGGAAGTCCCTTCTATTATTTGTTTGCTGAGGGTGGTTTTTTTTTTACATAATGGAGTTAAACTTTGTGCAATGCTTTTTCTGAACGTGTTGCAGAGATTATATAGTTTCTTCTATTTAAGTCTGTTCATTTGGTTTTTAAATGTTAAACTAACCTTGCATTCCTGTTGTAATCTCTGTATGATAATGAGGGATAATACTTTTTATATGTTGCTGATTAGGTTTGTATTATTTTGATGAGAATTTTGGTATATATGTTCATGTGGAATATTGATTAGCAGTTTTATTTTCTTGTACTGTCTTTGTCTGGTTTGGGTATCAGAGTAATGTAGGCTTTATAAATTGTGTTTGGGACTATGCCTTCCTCCTAATTTTTGAATGAGCTTGGGTGAGATTACTGTTATATCTTTCTGAAATCTTTGATTAAAAAAAAATTATTTAGGCTGCTCTGGGTCTTAGTTGCACCATGCAGGAGCTTTAGTTGTGGCATGTGAACTCATAGCTGCGGCATGTGGGACCTAGTTCCCTGACCAGGGATTGAACCTGCATTGGGAGTGCAGAGTCTTAACCACTGGACCACCAGGGAAGTCCCCAAATGTTTGATATTTTTGTCAGTAAATTCATTTGGGCTTGGAATTTTCTTTATGAGAAGTTCACTTATTCATTTGAGTTTTAAAGCAAGTACAGGAATTTCTACTTTTTCTTGTTTTATTTTTGGTGACTTGCGTGTCTTGAGAAGTTTTTCCATTTCATCTTAAGTAATTCAGTTTATTGGCATAAAATTATTCATAAAATTCCCTTATTCTTTTAATGAATGTTTTACAGACTGTGTAGTTGTGTCTCTTCTTTGATATTTATTGTCAATTTGTGTCTTCTTTATTTTTTCTTTGATCAGCCTAGCTAGCTGTTTTTCAATTATATTAATATTTTGAAAGAAAGAACTTTTGATTTCACTGATTTTCTTTTTAGTTTTTCATTTTCTGTTTGATTTTTGTTCATATCTTTATTATTTCCTTTTCACTGCCTTTGGGTTTATTTTGCTTTCTATTCCTAGCTGCTTGATTTGACACCCTTTTGAAAAATACAAAGGAATTTAAAACTAAACATCTCTAAGTACTGCTTTAAATACGTTCCAAGACTTAGTTTTGTTTTCATTATCATTTAGCTCTAAATATTATATTATTTCCTCTGTGATTTTAAAACATCTGATACATGCATTATTATAAACATATTTAGTGTGTAAATGTTGGTGTTATTATTTGTTAGCTATATCTAATATGCTGGAAGTCAGTAAATGTACTGTCTTTTATTTTTATTGATGCTTTTTTTTAATGGTACAGCATGTATATCTTGGTGCTTGTTCTAGGTACACTTAAAAAAGGAGTATATAGTACAGTTGCTTAGTGTTTCATAAATATCAATTAGGTCTAGTTTTTTGATGGAGTCATTAACAATTTTTGTGTCTTTTTTTTTTTTTGTCTCCTTGTTCTAAAACTACTGATACCTAAAATCTACAATCATAGTTGGAGATTTTGTTTATCACTTAAGTTCTATTTTTTGCTTCATGTATTTTTAAAAAATTAATTTATTTTTGGCTGTGTTGGGTCTTCATTACTGTGCACGGGCTTTCTTTACTTGTGGTGAGCAGGTGCTACCCTTTGTTGTTGTGCAGTGGCTTCTCTTGTTGCAGAACACGGGCTCTAGGCATGTGGGCTTCAGTAGTTGTGGCCCCTGGGCACTAGAGCGCAGGCTCAGTAGTTGTGGCTCACGGACTCTAGGGCGCAGGCTCAGTAGTTGTGGTGCACGGGCTTAGTTTCTGACCACCAGTTCTCTGACCACAGTTCGAACCCATATCCCCTGCACTGGCAAGCGGATTCTTAACGACTGCACCCCCAGGGAAGTCCCTGCTTCATGTATTTTTAAGTTGTGTTAATTAGTTGCTAACATTTTTAGAATTATACCTTGTTGATTATCTTATATTAAATGACTGTTTTTGTAATACTCTTTCTATTCAAGTCTACTTTATCTGACATTAATATAGTTAAATCAGGTTTTTTGTGCTTAGTATCTGAATGGCATGTGTTTCCCTCTCTCCTTTTACTTTCTGCGTATCTGTGTCTTCATGTTTAAAATGTGTTTTTTGTAATACCATATAGTTGCGTCTTACCCATCTCTTGTGTGACACTTAATTGTTGCATTTATTCCTGTTAGAGGTAATGTAATTACTTTTATAGTTAGGTTTAAGTTTTCTATCTTGAAATCTATTTTTTATTTATTCATTTATTCTTCATTCCTCCCTTGTAGTTGTGTTGCGTCTCTTTCATTGTTCCACTTTCAGTGTTTAGCTGTTCGTCTTTGTGTCAGTTTTCCTTTTAGAGGTTGCCCTGGAAATTGCAACATATATCTTTTCATTTAACATCTTTAAAAATTATTTTATTTGGTAATTCCCTGGCTGTCCAATGGTTAGGACTCAGTACTTTCACTGCCGTGCCTGGGTTCAATCCCTGGTTGGGGAACTAAGATCGCACAAGCTGTGGGGCACAGCCAAAAAAAAAAAAAAAAAATATATATATATATATATATATTTCCATTTCTATTTTTATTGGTTATTTCAGTAAGCTTTATTCTTTGGATGTACTTTTGGAAATTTAGCTTATTTCTTTGATGCAGATTGAAAGTGTATATTTTCCATAGGTTATAAGAGTAGCTTTATCTTTTCATTATTCAGTCAATAAACATATTCATTATCTAAATTGTACCAGGTACTGTGATAGGCTTATCTTATATGGAAAGGGTAAGTTTGTTTTGTTTTGTTTGTTTGAATTTTATTTTATTTTTGTATACAGCAGATTCTTGTTAGTTACCTATTTTACAGAGATTAGTGTATATATGTCAATCCCAATCTCCCATTTCACCCTCCCCAACCCCCCCCACCCCTGCTTTCCCCCCTTGGTGTCCATATGTTTGCTCTCTACATCTGTGTCTCTATTTGTGCCTTGCAGACTGGTTCATCTGTACCTTTTTTTTTTTTTTTGCGGTATGCGGGCCTCTCACTGTTGTGGCCTCTCCTGTTGCGGAGCACAGGCTCCGGATGTGCAGGCTCAGTGGCCATGGCTCACGGGCCCAGCCGCTCCGCGGCATGTGGGATCTTCCCAGACCAGGACACGAACCCGTGTCCCCTGCATCGGCAGGTGGACTCTCAACCACTGCGCCACCAGGGAAGCCCCATCTGTACCATTTTTGTAGATTCCACATATATCCGTTAATGTACGATATTTATTTTTCTTTTTCTGACTTACTTCACTCTGTATGACAGTGTCTAGGTCCATCCATGGCTCTACAAAAACCCAATTTTGTTCCTTTTAATGGCTGAATAATAGTCCATTGTATTATATGTACCACTGCTTCTTTATCCATTTGTCTGTCGATGGGCATTTAGGTTGCTTCCATGACCTGGCTATTGTAAATAGTGCTGCAGTGAACATTGGGGTGCATGTCTCATTTGAATTATGGTTTTCTCTGGGTATATGCCCAGTAGTGGGATTGCTGGGTCATATGGTAATTCTGTTTTTAGTTTTTTAAGGAACCTCCATACTGTTCTTCATAGTGGCTGTATCAATTTACATTCCCACCAGCTGTGCAAGAGGGTTCCCTTTTCCCCACACACTCTCCAGCATTTGTTGTTTGTAGATTTTCTGATGATGCCCGTTCTAACTGGTGTGTGATGATACCTCACTGTAGTTTTGATTTGCATAATTAGTGATGTTTAGCAGCTTTTCATGTGCCTCTAGGCCATCTGTATGTCTTCTTTGGAGAAATGTCTATTTAGGTCTTCTGCCCATTTTTTAATTGGGTTGTTTGTTTTTTTAATATTGAGCTGCATGAGCTGTTTATATATTTTGGAGATTAATCCTTTGCCTGTTGATGCGTTTGCAAATATTTTCTCCCATTCTGAGGGTTGTTTTTTCATCTTGTTTATGGTTTCCTTTGCTGTGCAAAATCTTTTAAGTTTCATTAGGTCCAATTTGTTTATTTTTGTTTTTATTTCCATTACTCTAGGAGGTGGCTCAAAAAACATCTTACGTGATTCACGTCAAAGCGTTTTCCTTTTCTGTTTTCCTCTAAGAGCTTTATGATGTCTGGCCTTACATTTAGGTCCTTAATCCATATTGAGTTTATTTTTGTGTATGGTGTTAGGGAGTGGTCTAATTTCATTCTTTTACATGTAGCTGTCCAGTTTTCCCAGCACCATTTATTGAAGAGGCTGTCTTTTCTCCATTGTATATTCTTGCTTCCTTTATCAAAAATAAGGTGACCGTGTGTGTGGGTTTATCTCTGGGCTTTCTGTCCTGTTCCATTGATCTATATTTCTGTTTTTGTGCCGGTACCATACTGTCTTGATTACTGTAGCTTTCTAGTATAGTCTGAAGTCCGGGAGCCTGATTCCTCCAGCTCTGTTTTTCTTTCTCAAGATTGCTTTGGCTATTCAGGGTCCTTTATGTTTCTGTACAAATTGTGAAATTTTTTGTTCTAGTTCTGTGAAAAACGCCATTGGTAGTTTGATAGGGATTGCATTGAATCTGTAGATTGCTTTGAGTAGTATAGTCATTTTCACAATATTGATTCTTCCAAGAGCATGATTTATCTCACTCTCTGTGTCATCTTGATTTCTTTCATCAGTGTCTTATAGTTTTCTGAGTACAGGTCTTTCACCTCCTTAGGTAGGTTTATTTGTAGGTATTTTATTCTTTTTGTTGCAGTGGTGAATGGGATTGTTCCCTTAATTTCTCTTTCTGTTCTTTCGTTGTTAGTGTATATGAATGCAAGAGATTTCTGTGCATTAATTTTGTATCCTGCTACTTTACCACATTCATTGATTAGCTGTAGTAGTTTACTGGTGGCATCTTTAGGACTCTCTATGTATAGTATTATGTCATTAGCAAACAGTTAGTTTTATTTCTTCTTTTCCAATTTGGATTCCTTTCATTTCTTTTTCTTCTCTGATTGTAGTGGCTAGGACTTGCAAAAATGAATAATAGTGGCGAGAGTAGACATCCTTGTCTTGTTCCTGATCTTAGAGGAGTTGCTTTCCGTTTTTCACCATTGATAATGATGTTTGCTGTGGGTTTGTCATATATGGCCTTTATTATGTTGAAGTAGGTTCTTTGGCCACTTTCTGGATAGAGTTTATCATAAATTTGTGTTGAATTTGGTCAAAAGCTTTTTCTGCATCTGTTGAGATGATCATATGGTTTTTATTCTTCAGTTTGTTAATATGGTGTCTCACATTGATTGATTTGCGTATATTGAAGAATCTTCCCATCCCTGGGATAAATCCCACTTGAACATGGTGTATGATCCTTTTAATGTGTTGTTGGATTATGTTTGCTAGTATTTTATTGAGAATTTTTGCATCTATATTCATCAGTGTTGTTGTCTGTAATTTTCTGTTTTTGTACTATGGTTTTGGTATCAGGGTGATGGAAGCCTTGTAGAGTGAGTTTGGGATGTTTCTTCCTCTGCAATTTTGTGGAAGAGTTTGAGAAGGATGGGTGTTAGCTCTTCTCTAAATGTTTGATAGAATTCACCTGTGAAGCCATCTGGTCCTGGACTGTTGTTGTTTGTTGGAAGATTTTTACTCACAGTTTAAACTTCGTACTTGTGATTGGTCTGTTCATATTTTCTGTTTCTTCCTGGTTCAGTCTTGGAAGGTTATACCTTTCTAAGAATTTGTCCATTTCTTCCAGGTTGTCCACTTTATTGGCATAGAGTTGCTTGTAGTAGTCTCTTAGGATGCTTTTTATTTCTGCGGTGTCTGTTGTAACTTCTCCTTTTTCATTTATAATTTTATTGATTTGAGTTCTCTCTCTCTTTCTCTTGGTGAGTCTGGCTAAAGGTTTATCAATTTTGTTTTTCTTCTCAAAGAACCAGGTTTTAGTTTTATTGGTCTTTGCTGTTTTCTTTGTTTCTGTTTCATTTACGTGTGCTCTGATCTTAATGATTTCTTTCCTTCTCCTAACTTCGGGTTTTCTATGTTTTTCTTTACCTCCTTTAGGTGTATGGTTAGATTGTTTGAGATTTTTCTTGTTTCTTGAGCTAGGATTGTGTTGCTATAAACTTGCCTCTTAGAACTGCTTTTGCTGCATCCCATAGGTTTTGGATCATCATATTTTCGTTTTCACTTGTCTCTAGGTATTGTATGATTTTCTCTTTGATTTCTTCAGTGATCTCTTGGTTATTTAGTAACATATTGTTTAGCCTCCACGTGTTTGTGTTTCTTACGTTATTTTTCCTCTAGTTTATTTCTAATGTCATAGCATTGTGCTCACAAAAGATGCTTGATATGATTTCAGTTTTCTAAAGTTTACCAAGGCTTGATTTGTGACCCAAGATGTGATATATCCTGGAGATTGTTGTATGTGCATTTGAGAAGAAAGTGTAATCTGCTGTTATTGGTTGAAAAGTTCTATGAATATCAATTAAATCTATCTGGTATTGTGTCATTTAAGGCTTGTGTTTTGGGCTTCCCTGGTGGTGCCGTGGTTAAGAATCCACCTGCCAATGCAGGGGACATGTGTTTGAGCCCTCGCCTGGGAAGATCCCACCTGCTGTGGAGCAACTAAGCCCGTGAGCCACAACTACTGAGCCTGCGCTCTAGAGCCCATGCCACAACTACTGAGCCCTCGTGCCTAGAGCTCATGCTGCACACCAAGAGGAGCCACCATAATGAGAAGCCTGCACACCACAACGAAGTGTGTAGCCCCCACTCACCACGAATAAAGCCCATGTGCAGCAACTAACACCCAATGCAGCCAAAAATAAATAATTTTTTTTTAAAAAAGCTTGTTTTTCTTTCTTAATTTTCTACTTGGATGAAATGTCCATTGGTGTAATTGAGGTGTTAAAGTCTCCCAGTATTGTTGTGTTGCTGTCGATTTCCTATTTTATAGTTGTTTGCTTTTGCCTTATGTATTGAAGTGCTTCTATGTTGGGTGCATATATATTTATAATAGTTATGTCTTGTTCTTGGATTGATCCCTTGATCATTATGTAGTGTCCTTCCTTGTCTCTTGTAACATTCTTTATTTTAAAGTCTATTTTATTGGATATGAGTTTTGTTACTCCAGCTTTCTTTCGATTTACATTTGCATGGGTTATCTTTTTCCATTCCCTCATTTTCAGTCTGTATGTATCCCTAGGTCTGAAGTGGGTCTCTTGCAGACAGCATATATATGGGTCTTGTATTTGTATCCATTCAGTGAGCCTGTGTCTTTTGGTTGTAGCACTTAATCTATTCACATTTAAGGTAATATTGATATGTATGTTTCTATTACTGTTTTCTTAATTGCTTTGGGTTTGTTTTTGTAGGTCCTTTTGTTCTGTTGTGTTTCCCACTTAGGGAAGTTCCTTTAGCATTTGTTGTAGAGCTAGTTGGTGGTGCCTAATTCTCTTAGCTTTTACTTCTCTGTAAAGCTTTTGATTTCTCCATAGAATCTGAATGAGAACCTTGTCGGGTAGAGTGATCTTGGTTGTAGGTTTTTCCCTTTCATCACTTCAAATATATCATGCCTCTCCCTTCTGGCCTGTGGAGTTTCTGCTGAGAAATCAGCTGTTAACCTTATGGGAGTTCACTTGTATGTTATTTGTCATTTTTCCTTTGAATAATTTTTCTTTGTCTTTAATTTTTTAAAAATTAATTTATTTATGGCTGCATTAGGTCTGCATTGCTGCACGTGGGCTTTTTCTAGTTGTGGCAAGCAGGGGCTACTCTTTGTTGTGGTATGTGGGCTTCTCATTGTGGTGGTTTCTCTCACTGCGGAGCTTGGGCCTCAGGTGTGCAGGCTTCAGTAGTTGTCGCACGTGGGCTCAGTGGTTGTAGCTTGCAGACTCTAGAGTGCAGGCTGAGAAGTTGTGGTGCACGGTCTTAGTCACTCTGTGGCATGTGGGATATTCCTGGACCACGGCTCGAACCTGTGTCCCCTACATTGGCGGCTGGATTCTTAACCACTGCGCCACCAGGGAAGCCCTGTCGTTAATTTTGTGAGTTTGATTGCTGTGTGTCTCGGCATGTTTCTTCTTGGGTTTATCCTGCTTGGGACTCTCTGTGCTTCCTGGAATTGGGTGGCTGTTTCCTTTCCCGTTTTCGGGAAGTTTTCGACTATAATCTCTTCACAATTTTTCTTGGAATTTTCTCTTCTTCTGGGGCTCCTACAGTGTGAACGTTGGTGTGCTTAATATTGTTCCAGAAGTTTCTTAGGCTGTCTTTCATTTGTTTTGATTCTTTTTTCTTTATTCTGTTCCATGGCAGTGAATTCCATTATTCTGTCTTCCAGGTCACTTATCCGTTCTTCTGAGTCAGTTATTCTGCTATTGATTCCTTTTAGTATATTTTTCATTTCAGTTGTTGTATTGTGCATCTCTGTTTCTCCTTTAATTTTTCTAGGTCTTTGTTAAACATTTCTTGCATCTTCTTGATCTTTGCCTCCATTCTTTTCTGAGGTCCTGGATTGTCTGCACTATCATTATTCTGAGTTCTCTTTCAGGAAGGTTGTGTATCTCCACTTCATTTAGCTTTTTTGCGGGGGTTTTATCTTGTTCCTTCATCTGGTATGTAGTCCTCTGCCTTTTCAATTTGTCTATCTTTGTGTGAATGTGGTTTTCGTTCCACAGTCTGCAGGATTGTAGTTCTTCTTGCTTACGCTGTCTGCCCTCTGGTGGATGAGGCTATCTAAGAGGCTTGTGCAAGCTTCCTGATAGGAGGGACTGGTGGTGTGTAGAGCTGGGTATTGCTCTGTTGGGCAGAGCTCAGTAAACGTTTAATCTGCTTGTCTGCTGATGGGTGATTATCATTTATGTAGGTTATTCCAGCTCCTCGTCTGAAATGATTCTTATATTTGTATATATTGTGAAATGATCACCACAGTAGGTCTAGTTAACACACATCACCATAGTGTTAGAAGTTTTTTTCTTTGATGAGAACTTTGAAGATCTGCTCTATAGTAACTTTTAAATATGTAGTACAGCATTATTAACTGTAGTCATCATGCTGTACATTATATCCTTACAACTTATTTGTTTTACTAGTGGAGGTTTGTACCTTTTGACCCCTTTCCCCGATTTTGCCTACCCCTTTCCCCCCCAACCGCTGGCAACCATCAGTGTGTTCTCTGTATCTATAAGCTTGTGTTTTTTTTTTTTTTTTGATTCTACGTGTAAGTGAGATCGTGCAATAGTTGTCTGTCTGTCTTATTTTACTTAGTATAATGCCCTCAGGGTATATTCATGTTGCTGCCGATGGCAAAACTTCCCCCTTTTCTATGGCTGAATAATATCCATTGTGTATCTATGCCACATTTTTTTAATCTGTTCATGTATTGATGTACACTTAGGTTGCTTCCATGTGTTGGCTATTGTAAATAATGCTGCAGTGAACATGGAGGTGCATATATCTTTTCCAGTTAGAGTTTTCATTTTCTGTGGTAAATTCTCAGAAGTGGAATTGCTCAATCATATGGTAATTCTGTTTTTAATTTCTTTGTTTTAATAAATTTATTTATTTTATGTATTTATTTTTGGCTTCCTTGGGTCTTCGTTGCTGCACATGGGCTTTCTCTAGTTGCAGTGAGTGGGGGCTACTCTTTGTTGCGGTGCGCGGGCTTCTCATTGCGGTGGCTTCTCGTTGAGGAGCATGGGCTCTAGGTGCACAGGCTTCTGTAGTTGTGGCGTGCGGGCTCTAGAGCGTAGGCTCGGTAGTTGTGGTGCACGGGCTTGGTTGCTCCGTGGCATGTGGGGTCTTCCTGGACCAGGGCTCAAACCCGTGTCCCCTGCATTGGCAGGCAGATTCTTAACCACTGTGCCATGAGGGAAGACCTATTTTTAATTTCTTGAGCAATCTGCATACTGTTTTACATAGTACCTGCACCAGTTTACGTTGTCACCAACAGTACATAAGGGTTCCCATTTCTCAACATCCTCACAAGAAGTTATTTCTTGTCTTTTTATTAATAGCCATCTTAACAGGTTTGTGGTTTTGATTTGTATTTTCCTGATGATTAATGATATTTAGCTCATTTTTCTGTACCTGTTCATCATCTGTATGTCTTTGGAAAAATATTTGTTTAGATTCTCTGCCCATTTTTTAATTGGAGTGTTTTCTTTTTTCCTATTGGGTTGTATGAGTTTTTGGTATACTTTGGATATTAATCTCATCAGATATGTGATCTGCAAGTATTTTCTCCTGTATGTTGCCCTTTCATTTGGTCGATGGTTTCCTTTGGTGTGCAGAAGATTTTTAGTTTGATGTAAACCCACCTTCCTTTTTTCTTTCTTTGCCTTTTATTTTTGCTGTTCAATCCAAAAAGTCATCTGCAAAATTGATGTCAAGGACCTTACTGTCTATGTTTTTCTAGGAACTTTATGGTTTCAATTCTTACATTCATGTCTTTAACGATTTTGAGTTACTTTTTGTGTATGGTGTAAGATAGTGATCCAGTTTCATTCTTTTGCATGTGGTTGTACAGTTTAATGTGACTCTTTAGAGTCCTTGGGATTATTTGTTGTAAATTTTGAGAGAGGGCAATTCGTTGTGAGAGAATGGGGTGGGGGTTAGATAGCAGCTGTCTGCTGTTATGATTAAGCTTTACACTTTGAGATCTCAGAATACGTTGTGTTGTTTTTTTGTGTGTGTGTGGGATAGGTATTTATTTATTTGGCTGCATTGGGTTTTCGTTGCTTCACGCAGGCTTTCTCTAGTTGTGGCAAGCAGGGGCTACTCTTCATCACGTTGTGCGGGCTTCTCATTGCAGTGGCTTCTCTTGTTGCAGAGCACAGGCTCTACGTTTGCAGGCTTCAGTTGTTGCAGCACATGGGCTCAGTAGTTGTGGCACGTGGTCCCTAGACTGCGGTGGCTTCAGTGGTTGCGGCACATGGGCTTAGTTGCTCCGCAGCATGTGGGATCTTCCTGGACCAGGGATTGAACCCGTGTCCCCTGCATTGGCAGGCAGATGTTTAACCACTGTGCCACCAGTGAAGTCTCACGTTAAGTTCTAATTTATTCATTTTTCAAGTAATGCTATTTGTGAACTGTACTTAAGTGGCATATTCATAGTTTAAGTATATTTTGATTATTTTTGAATCATTTTATTTTATTACAAAAGCATTTAGTCATTTTAGACAGTTTGAAAGATTTTTAAAAGATATAAAAATAAAAATCTTTTGTAATTTCACTACTCAGTATATTTATTTATGATTATGTATAAGCTTATCTTGCATGTGTTTGTGTATTTTATTTTAGAAATGAACAAATGCTAAAATTTCTTTTTTTGGATTTGGTGTATAGTTGTATGAATTTTGAACACAGACATAGATTCCTGTTACCAGCACTACAAACAAGATTCTTAACAATCCTGTCACTCCAAGAAACTCTAGTGTGATATTTTTTTTATAGTCCTATTATCTGTTCCGGCTTAACCACTGGCAACCACTGTTTTGTTTTCTGTCAGTATAATTTTGTGTTTTGGAGACTTGTGAAAGGTGAACTGAAACAGAATGTTAACATTTTGAGACTGGCTTCTTAGAATCAATGTTTCATCACTTTAAGTGGAATTTAGATACCACCATATAGGTGTTTTATCCTTCCCTTTTATATTGTTGTTGTCATATTTCATATACTTACCAAATTTCTATTGTATAATGTTATAATTTTTACATTCAGATGTCAAATATATGTTAAAAGAACTCAAGGGTAGAAGATTGCTCTGTGTTTATAGTTATTCAGGTAGTTACTAGTTTCTGTTGCTCTTTCTTCATTCCTGATATTCTGAATTTTTTTGATATCATTTCACTTGGGTCAAGAAACTTTCTTAACAATTATTTTAGAGCAGGTCCACTGATAGTCAATGCTTTTAGTGTTCCTCATCAAAGGATATCCTTATGTCACCTTTATTTCAAAAGGTATATTCATTGTATATAGATTTATGAGTTTAACAGTTCTTTTTTCCCAGCACTTTAAAAATAGTTTCCTTTTTTTTTTAGCATCCAAGATTTCTGATGAGAAATATGCAGTGATAAGTAAAATGTTTTTCTCTGCCTGTTTTCGAGATGTTTTTCTTTGTTTTTAGTTTTCAGCAGTTTAATTATGAGTGTCTTAATGTGAATATCTTTAGATTTATCCTGTTTGGGGTTTGCTTATCTTAAATCTGCAGATATATATGTGTTTTTTCAAGCTTGTGAAGTTTTCAGCCATTATTTCTTCAAGTATTTTTTCTGTACTCTAGGGATTCTGATTACAAGAATGTTGTATTTTGATATGGCTCACAGATTTCTGAGGCACCATTCTTTTTTATCCCCTCAATCTTTTTTTCTCTTTCTTTTAAGATAAAGTGATTCTGTTGATCTATTTTCATGACTCTTTCCTCTCCATCTCTGTTTTGCTAATGAGCCCATGAATGAGAGATTGTTTTAGTTTTATTCATTATGCATTTTTTATTGTGGTAAAGTATACATAACAAAATTTACTATTTTACCCATTTTTAAGTGTTGAATTAATTGGCGTTAATAACTTTCACATTGATTTGTAAACCCTATCCATCTTCAGAACTATTCCATTATCCCAAACTGAAACTCTTTACCCATTAAATAATGACTATCCCGTTACCCCCTTGCCCCTCCCCCCAGCCCCTGGTAACCACTCAGTGAGTTCTTATTTTGGTTTTTTGATTTTTCAGTTTTAAAACTTTAATCTGTTTTTTCATTATATCTTCTGTTTCCTTGTTGAGACATTGGTCTTTCTGTTAGTTTTTCTGTCCTTAAGTTGTTTCAGAGTTTTAAATCTTTCTGTTTTCACTCAGTATATGTGTCCCATCATAGTACTATATTCAGATCTACCTTATTTGTGTGTGTGTGTCTATGGTGTTAAAATATACATAACATTTGCCATTTTAATCATTTTTAAGTTTAGTGGCAATAAGTATATTCAGAATATTAGGGAAACATCACCTCCATCTTCAGAACTTTCTACCTCATTCTTTGTAAAGTCTGCATAGAATTCCATAGTATAATGTGTATTAATAAATAACTTAATTGTTTCCCTGCATAGGGACTTCTTAATAAATTTTCATAGTTGGAAATTATGTGGCAAAAATGTCTATCCTGCATGTTGTTAAAAATAAGCTTTTATCTGTTACTTTGTTCCCAGGGACAGTTCTGGAAGTTAGGGTATTTGTAAAGGGTGTGTGTGTGTACGTGTGTGTGTGTGTGTGTGTGTGTGTGTGTGTTGGCTAAGATAAAGACCTTTATTGTATTATCAGTTGTTGCCATTTTGTTTTTAAAAAATTATATTAGGCCACTTCAGCGGGGTCTGTGCTGTGGCCGCAGGCAGACTGGCCTGCATGGGTCTGGTCCCTCGTGTCTGCGCTCTCAGGCTGTAAGCGGTCGATGGGATGGAGTGCTGCAGAGCAGGGTGTGGTGCCTGTCGTGGGGCTGGGGCAGCACGAGAGCCTGCCGAGAGGCTTGGGTATGGCGGGCGCCAGACCTGAGGCCTACCCCGCAGGGAGCAACCTGGTGCGGGCTATGGGGACGGAGTGGGGCAGCTGCCACGCTGAGCTGTGAGCCCTGCGCTTCCACTGCCGCTGCTTCGGCCCCTCGCGAAGCGCCGGGCAGCTCGGGAACATGGCCCTGGAGCAGCTCTGCTTGGTCCTCAAAGTGTTGTTAATAACAGTACTTGTAGTGGAAGGGACTGCTGTGGCCAGAAGGCCCAAGATGGAGAAAATATTGGAATCAAGCACATTCCTGCAACCCAGTGTGGGATTTGCGTTTGAACCAGCAATGGAGGTCATTTTGCTTCACCAAATTATCCTGACTCATATCCACCAAACAAAGAATGTATCTACATTTTGGAAGGTGCTCCATGTCAAAAAACAGAGTTGACCTTTGATGAACATTATTATATAGAACCATCATTTGAAAGTCAGTTTGATTACTTGGAAGTTCAAGATGGGCCGTTTGGTTTCTCACCACTTGTAGATCGTTGCTGTGGTGTGAAAAGCCCTCCATTAATTAGATCACCAGGGAGATTCATGTGGATTAAGTTAAGTTCTGATAAAGAACTTGAAGGACTGGGATTTCCAGCAAAATATTTGTTTATTCCAGATCCAGACTTTACCTACCTAGGAAATTGCCAGTTTGAGCTGTCAGAAGCTGACGGAATAGTACGTTCTAGTGAGGTAGAACAAGAGGAAAACAACAAAACCTGGCCAAGCAGTTGATTGCATATGGACGATTAAAGCTACTCCAAAAGCTAAGTTGACATGGAAAGTGGATCAAGGGACTTACTTCTATGGTGGCACACTGGTTAAGAATCCGCCTACCAATGCAGGGGACATGTGTTGGAGCCCTGGTCTGGGGAGATCCCACCTGCCGCAGAGCAACTAAGCCCGTGCACCACAACTACCGAGCCTGCGTTCTAGAGCCCGCAAGCCACAACTACTGAGCCCGCATGCTCTATGGCCTGTGAGCTACAACTGCTGAGCCCGTGTGCCACAACTACTGAAGCCCGCATACCTAGAGCCCGTGCTCCACAAGAGAAGCCAGAGAAGCCACTGCAATGAGAAGCCCTCGCACTGCAACAAAGAGTAGCCCCCACTTGCTGCAACTAGAGAAAGTCCACGCACAGCAACGAAGACCCAACGCAGCCAAAAATAAATAAATAAATAAATTAAAAAAAAGAGTTATATTCAAAGTGTATATATTTTATTTATTTTTATTTTTATTTTTTTGCGATACGCGAGCCTCTCACCGTTGTGGCCTCTCCCGTTGCAGAGCACAGGCTCTGGACGCGCAGACTCAGCGGCCATGTGGGATCCTCCCAGACCGGGGCACAAACCCGTGTCCCCTGCATTGGCAGGTGAACTCTCAACCACTGCACCACCAGGGAAGCCCAAAAGTGTATATATTTTAATTGTGTACATAGTATAACTTATCTGGGCTTACAATTTTATTTTTTGTTTATCAGAGTGATATATGATTATTTAAAATTTTGAATATTACATAAGTGCTTATAATTGAGATTATATATATATATCAACTCTTATGTAATTTATGCATACATATAGTTATTATATATTCCTGGTTTAAAGAGGTGCGTTTCAGGTGTATGTATGTCCTTTCAAAAAGGGAGCAGCTAATCTTTAAATAATTCTAAAACAGCATTTATAGAATCTCATTAGGTAAGAGTTTTACAGACAAATGATTGAGTTCATCCAGTTTCTCTAGCTAGGAAATTTTATATAGATTATCTTTTCCTCACTTTTGGAAAGAGAGAGCACATATAGACATATTTCAGAGATATTGTGTGTTCAGTTCCAGATCACTGTAATAAATCGAATATATCAATAAAGCAACTCACATGAATTTTCGGTTTCCTAGTGCATATGAAAGTTATATTTATACTGTATTATAATCTACTGTGTGCAATAGCATTGTATCTGAAAAAACGATATGCATACCTTAATTTTAAAATACTTTGTTGCTTAAAAATGCTAACCATTATCTGAGCATTCAGCAAATCATATTCTTTCTGGTGGAAGGGCCTCCTGCCTTGATGTTGATGGCTGCTGACTGAACAGGGTGGTGATTGCTAAAGATTGTGGCAACTGTGGCAATTTCTTAAAATAAGACAACAATTAAGTTTGCTGCATGAATTGACCCTTCCTTTCACAAACGATTTCTCTCTAGCATGTAATGCTGTTTGATAGCATTTTACCCCCAGTAAAATTTCAATATTGGAGTCATTCCTCTCAGACCCCATCACTACTTTATCAACTAAGTTTATATGATGTTCTAAGTCCTTTGTTGTTATTTCAAGTCTTCACAGCATCTTCACCAGGAGTAGATTTCTTCTCAAGAAACCAGTTTTTTGCTCATCCCTTAGGAGTTATAACCAACTCCTTGTTGATTATAATTTCATCATGAGATTGCAGAAATTCAATCACATTGTCAGGGTCCAATTCTAATTCTGTTTCTACCACATCTGCAATTACTTCTTCCACCAAAGTCTTAAACCCTTCAAAGTCATCCATGAAGGTTGAAATCAACTTCCTCCAAACTCCTGTTAATGTTGATATTTTGACCTCTTTCCATGAATCATGAATGTTCTTAATGACATCTGGAATGGTGAATCCTTTCCAGGAGGCTTCCAGTTGGCTTTGCCCAGATCCAGCAGAGGAAATCACTGTGTATTGCAGCTATAGCCTTATGAAATGTATTTCTTAAGTAATAAGACTTGAAAGCCACAGTGACCTCTTTATCCATGGGCTGCAGAATGAATGTTGTGTTAGCAGACACGAAACAACATTAATCTCCATTGGAGATCTTGAGTGACCAGGTGCATTGTCAGTGAGCAGTAATATTTTGAAAGGAATTTTTTTTTTCTGAGCAGTAGGTCTCGACAGTGTGCTTAAAATACTCAGTAAACCATCTTTTCAACAGATGTGCTGTCGTCTAGGCTTTGTTGTTGTATTTGTAGAGCACAAGCAGAGTAGATTTAGCATAATTCTTAAGGGCCCTTGGATTTTCAGAATGGTAAGTGAGCTTTGGCTTCAACTTCAAGTCACCAGCTACATTAGCCCCTACATGAGAGTCAGCCTGTCCTTTGAAACTTTGAAGCCAGGCATTGACTTCTCTAATTATGAAAGTCCTAGATAGCATCTTATTCCAGTAGAAGGCTGTTTCATCTATCTTGAAAATCTGCTGTTTAATGTAACCACCTTCATTAATTATCTTAGATCTTCTGGATAACTTTCTGCAGCTTCTACATCAATACTTGCTGCTTCACCTTGTACTTTGATGTTATGGAGATGGCTTCTTTCCTTAAAGCCCATGAGCCAACCTCTGCCAGCTTCAGTCTTTTTTCTGTGGCTTTCTCACCTCTCTCAGCCTTCACAGAACTGAAGATAGAGTTAGAGCCTTGCTCTGGATTAGGCTTTGGTTTAAGGGAGTGCTGTGGCTGCTTTGATCTTCTCTCCAGACCACTAAAACTTTCTCTGTATCAATAATAGGGCTCTTCTGCATTTCTATCATTCGTGTGTTCACTGGAGTAGCACTTTTTATTTCCTACAATTATTTCTCCTTTGCATTCACATCTTGGCCAACTGTTTGGTGCAAGAAGCCTAGCTTTTGCCCTGTCGGCATTTGACATGTCTTCCTCACTAAGCTTAATCATTTCTAGGTTTTGATTTAAAACGAGAGGTGTGTAGCTCTTCCTTTTACTTGAACACTTAGAAGCGATTGTTGGGTTATTAACTGGCCTAATTTCAATATTGTTGTGTCTCGGAACAGGGAGGCCTGAGGAGAGGGAGAGAGAGGGGGAGATGGCTGGTTAGTGGAGCAGTCAGAACACACACACTTATCAGTTAAATTCACTGTCTTTTATAGCTGCAGTTCATGACACCCTGAAAAGATTACAATGTTAATATCGAAGGTCACTGATCACAGATCACTGTAAAAATATAATAATAATGAAAAAATTGAAATATTGTGAGAATTACCAAAATGTGACACAGAGACAGAAAGTGAGAAGCTTTTGGAAAAAGGGTGCTGATAGGCTTACTTGATGCAGGATTGCCACAAATCTTCAATTTGTAAAAATCTCAATGTGTAAAGTGCAATAAAACAAGGTATACCTGTATGCATTTAACAAAAAGTTCATTTAAAATGACAAATAACTCTCATGTTTTTCTTTTTTAAAAAAATATTTATTTATTTTTGGCTGTGTTGGTTCTTCGTTGCTGCGCGTGGGCTTTCTCTAGTTGCAGCGAGCGGGGACTACTGTTCGTTGCAGTGCACGGGCTTCTCATTGCAGTGGCTTCTTCTGTTGTGGAGCACGGGTTCTAGGTGCGGACTTCAGTAGTTGTGGCACACGGCCTCAGTAGTTGTGGCTCACGAGCTCTAGAGTGCAGGCTCAGTATTTGTGGCGCATGGGCTTAGTTGCTCTGTGGCATGTGGGATCTTCCCGGACCAGGGATTGAACCCGTGTCCCCGGCATTGGCGGTGGATTCTAAACCATTGCGCCACCAGGGAAGTCCCAACTCTCATTTTTTTATAAGGTGAATGATCCAGAAATACTAAGTTTTCAATCTTGTTAGACATATTTTTATTGGTTTCTTTTTTACTGGTCTGTCAGATTATCTGGGATTAACATAACATGACACAGTAAATTAGGTGTGAGAACTAAAAACTATGAAAATTTAGTTAAAAATTATTTTTCAACTAAAAATAATTTTTTTTAGTGACACTTAAGTTTGATCCTTCTGGCCTCTACCTATATTATCTTGTTTAATATATTAAATGTTACACTAAAGTATAATTACATACAATCTTATTACCATACATTAATTGTGGCTTTGGAAAAAACACAGAAAACTTAGATTTTGTAAATGTCTTTCGTGATAGAAAAAGTTAGTGTGTTATCACTAAAGGAACTAATATTTTAATTTCAATTAAACTTGAACTGACTGGGCTTGCTTTTAAGTTATTCTTTAAATAGAAGTGCTTGATCATGTCTGGTTAGTTCTATGAGATACTCTCTCTTAAGAAATTTTAAATATTTAAATCATATTTTCTTTCTAATATATATGCATGACAGCCGTTATTGGGCAGTGATGAATACACTCAACGATCCGTACAGTTTGGTGCTGCTGCCTAAGGGGCCAGTAGTTGTACCCAGAATTGATTTTATACCATTAGTGCTAATGTCAACACGGTAAAAATACATGGAATGTCTTAGTATTACTGTGAAAATAGTTTTGACTTTGGGGGACTCCTGAAAGGATTCTGGGACCCTTATGGTCTAAGAACCACATGTAGAGAACCACTGCTTCTGGGGTTTTATTTTTCAGAGGTTTCTTAGATGGCGGCAGATATTTGTAGGCTGAGTAATCTTTGTTTGCCTTTGTTTTTTCATTCCACAGATACTTTGAAGCTAGACATCAGTTAACTTTTCAATGTTTTGTCAATATATGATTTAGGAGATTTCTTCGGATTGATTTTTACTTTTTTGGGTTGTGGCAGTTTGCACCTTGATTGATGTCAGGGATCCGAGGTTTTTACTTTTACCTTAAATAATTGAAGAAAACTTTTATTTGTTTTAAGTTTTATAATTTACAACTTTGTATTTGTTGTAGATATTAGGAAGCAGTGAAGATATTTCCCTTGAGGGATATCACGAATTTTATTATTATTTTTTTGTTTTTTGCTTTTGTTTTTTTCTGGCCGCAACTGTGTGGCCTGTGGGATCTTAATAACAGTGAATATTTTTTGTTTTGTTTTGTTTTGTTTTGTTTTGGCCATCTGACATGTGGGATCTTAGTTCCCCGACCAGGGATTGGACCCTCGCCCCCTGCATTGGAAACTTGGAGTCTTAACCACTGGACTGCCAGGGAAGTCTCATGAATTTTATAATAAATGTTCCTGAGCTTCCAAATGAGGAACCAAATTTATACATCATTTTGGAGTAGAAAATTTGATGACAAAAGTATAGCTAAACAGTTTCAAACATATTATAAAGAATCACGGGAGCACATATTTTCCTTCTTCCTTAGTTTATGTTTCAGGGTAAATGCAGCATTCTATCAATACATATTCAGATTGAAAGGGAGACATTGTCCACCTATTCAAAAATGACTTTTCTTTTTCCTTTTTAAATCTGGATAGCTTAATTTTCTCCTTAGCTGTTGTGAAAAAAGTCATAAAAGAAGTTATTTTAGGACGATAGCTTTTCACAGTTGAGTCTGATTTTTATTTGAAGTTTTTTCTCAGTGATGACTGAGAATCTATACTCTGTCTATATTTGGTGATAAATATTGTCCATTTTATTTATAAGGTTTTTGTAGCTATTTGAACAAATGTCTTTTCCATTAAAATATGCATGTTAATTAAGCAGTGAAATGATACATTCTGTGACTCTTTAGTAATACATTTCTATTGTCTGAGTTCAATATAATTCTGAATTTGGAATTAATTCAGTTGCTTCAGTTCATAGAATTATGAATTTGTAAAATCCAGCTTACTTCAGTTGTTTCTTTTGTTTTTAAAATTAATTAATTTTTGGCTGTGTTGGGTCTTCGTTGCTGCGTGTGGGCTTTCTGTAGTTGCGGCGGTTTGAGGTTACTCTTCATTGTGGTGTGCGGGCTTCTCATTGCAGTGGCTTCTCTTGTTGCGGAACACAGGCTCTAGGCACGCGGGCTTCAGTAGTTGTGGCATGCGGGCTTAGTAGTTGTGGGTCATGGGCTCTAGAGCACAGGCTCAGTAGTTGTGGTGCATGGGCTTAGTTGCTCCATGGCATGTGGATTCTTCCCGGACCAGGGCTCGAACCCGTGTCCCCTGCATTGGCAGGCGGGTTCTTAACCACTGCGCCACCAGGAAAGTCCACTTAAGTTGCTTCTAATTGTAACTTTGGTGACAGCACGTGAGATACTAATTACAAACACTAAGTATACTTATAGTAAGTTGATAGTGAGTCAGTTTTGTTTTGTTGGAGAAATCGAGCCCATTTAAGTTTTAGTTCATGTCAAAGTAATTTTAGTGGAAATAATTATTATATTTTACTTTACATAAATTTTAGAATGAATAAAAATGTGAAAGGAGTGCGGATTTGATTCCATTTTAAGGGAAGACTTGTCAATATCTTAAGTCATTTAATTGGGAAAAAAGCACCTAAGGAGAGAGAATGAGGTCTACTTTTTTAGTGTCTTCATCAAGTTTTCAGTCTCCGTTACACCAATTTGAGTTTTTAGTTTATGCCTAGCTTGAAGGGAATTGTGAGCATCAAGTTTGAGAGGCTGGAGAGAACTTTTAGGGTATTGTAGACCAACTTCATTCATTTATATGGGTTGAAGAATTTGAACCACGGAAGAGTTAAGTTTCTAGTTTAAGGTCTGTTAGTGAATTAGAAGCAGAGTAGCATCTAGAAAGAAACTCTACTGATGCTAACAGTCTTTCTTGAGACCTATTACATATTTGACAGCAAATATTTTCCACATCTAACTACATACTTATATTTTGTTTACTCTGTACAGTCAGTCTTCACTTTGCAGGCTTCTGATATGCTCGAATTTCTGTTGGTATAGTTTAGTTAAAAAACACCGGTCACCTAACAATACAGTTCAACTGTCATTTACTGTGGTATGTTAACTGAATAATTGTGTAGTGTATAAACTTTGATGCTCGCTCTTCAGTTCACAAATCACTACATATATCAATAGATAGATGCCCATAATAATTGGTGACCAATCACATTACTTCTCTCAAAGTCTGTTGGAGGTTGGTCACTGTGCGTCTGTTATTCATTTTTTGTACAGATAGCAAAGTTTACAGATGTGTTACCTCTTTGTTTTCCAATGATAAATTCATGTGACATTTTACAAAACTGGACAATCAAAGGAGAGAGTTGACCAACAAAGATGGAAGTTCATCAAAGAAATGAAAGGTGATAATACTAGATCTGAAAAATTGGATGTTATAGAAGATTTGAAAGTAGTGGCAGGTAGTGAAGATAGGACAAGTACTTTTCCTGTATGAAGGTTTGGTATGAACTGTATTGAAAACATGAGATGAATATAAAAAATAAGGTAAAATTGCTTCAACATCATATAGTTTAAATTGTAATAGAAACAGATCTCAATCAGTTTGGCTAACATTCATGCCAAGCTGCATTGAAAGAAAACTAATTACAAGGAGACTGAAGAAATTTTCATTACCAGTAAAGGCTGGTTTCATTTCAGAATCAGCATGCTGCTAGAGCAGATAGGGATGCTGCTGTGAATTTTACTCCCAGATTCCAAAGATTAGTTGAGCAAATAATTGATCATCAACTATTTAATGTGGGATAGGTCTGTTTTGGAAGGCAGTCTCATCAGTAATTTATGTGACGGAAGACAGGATCATGAAGTGGTCATAAGGTGGAGAATATAGATATAAAGTCTGAGGAACTTAGTAAAGGCAAATTTATGAACATAAATGAAGAAAAGTGATTGTGACAGAAAGGATGAAAATGTCTCAGAGGAAGTGACTGGAAAAAATATCACGTTAAAGGAACTCTTGGAAGTATATGACAAGATTGAAAGGGCAAAGGATAAAATGTTGCATGTCCAACCAAACTTGGAAAGATTTATGACATTTTGCCAAGGCTTGGAAGAGATACTTATTCTGTATCATAAGTTATATGAGGAAAAGAAGGAGGTAAGCACTGTCTTACTTTCTTGGTAAGGTTTTTACAAAGAAACAAAATACTGATTCTCAATGTTTCTTATGTTTTAAATTATAAAATAGTAAATATTACACAGTATTCTTCATTTCTCTATACATTTTAACTGACAGTAAAAGAGTCTTAAACAGAACAATGTAATTTTTTCCCTTTAATTATTCAGATTGCTTTGCTTGATTTCAGATTGCAAAGTCATTTTTGTGGTCCTGTACTACAGTGCAAAGTGAGCACTTCCTGTATAAAAAGTATGTTTTTCCCATAAGAAATTTGTTATGTTTTCCAAGTTGATAAAATGATTATAAAGATTATCAATATGAATAAATTTGAAGCTTTAAGTAAAGGATGTTTGAATTGGAGTAGCAATAGGGAAAAAAGACTAGCATTACAATTGTGGGGTTGAGGGAAGAGGACTGGACATTTAATTTGGAGTGGTCTGTTGCAAGCATAAAAACTATTTGATGCTCCTGCTTAATTTTTGTGATTCTTGCAAATTTTAAAGTAAACTGAGGATGTTTAAGTTTTTAATATAAAATGAGTTTTAAATACTTATTAACTAGTAAAAGTAATTCTTTTGTTCAGCAAACATTTATTGATCTTCTGTATGTTAGGCATTGTTGTTGTAGGTGCTAGGCTTACAGCAGTATGGGACAGACACAGATCTCTCTAGACTAGAATATACTTTAACTTTCTTCCTGCTTTGAACTGGTAAGAACAGATACTACACTTGATCTTAGCCGAAAGGCCGAGAAGTGATTCCCTGCTTTGAAAGATGTGGAATCTCTAATTCTTTATGAGTCTTGATTTCATTTAGGTTCTGTTGAAAGAAACTAACTATTTTTACTTTTTGTATAACTTTAAAGGCTTTTGTGTAGACAGTGTTTATTGTTCCTTTTTTAGATAGTCTCCAAAATGGGGTTACAACTCCAGGTTTATATAACCCCTGTCGATGGGATATTTCATGATACAGCTTCAGAGATGTGGATGGGTACTTGATTTCTTATAGAATCCCCAACTTGGGAGTAAAGTTTTTATAGTTGCTGTCATAGACGCATCTGTAGGTGTAGAGCTGGGAAAGAGTTGTGAATTCTGCCTTGTTCAGGAGGTTGGATGTTTGTGGATTATGTGAGATTATGGCATCGTTAAAGAGTTGTAACTTTAGTTTAGACATTAGCTATTGATTTTAAGACTGGAGAAGCTTAAACACTGCACAGTGGTCTAGAGAGATGAAACTACGTGATGGATTGGGTGAGCTGTAGGTCATTAGCTAGAGTATTTGCTTTGGGAATGGGGATGTAATGGGTATATGAAGGCAGGAAAAGATGAAGCAGTAGAGGAAGTAGGGCCAGACTGTGGAGGGTCAGAAGTTTGGGCTTTTTTCTGGGGAGCCTTTTTCACAGCGCTATGTGTGTGTACTTTTAAACTCTCAGTACCTCCATTTCTTCACCTACAAAATAGAGGTGTTAACAGTACTTACTTGATGAGATTTTGAGGAGGTTAAATCGAATTAAGTCATGTAAAGTGCTTGAAAAAGACCAGACACAGGGTAAGGTTCTTGCTAAGTATTGACCACTAATCATTATGGTTTGTGAACCATTGCATCAGGTAATCTAAAAAATTCTGTAATCAGGCAGTTGATAGAAATGATAATCACAAATGGTTAATAACTATATGGAAAGATGCTTCAAAATTATGAAAATGAAAGCAATTAAATGTAAATAAAACAGCAAAATGCAAATTTAAATGAGATAACATCTTTTTCCTACCGAATTGAGGATGGTGAATAAAACTCCATGCCAAATGGTGGAAAAGTTCTATAATATTATATTTGGAAAAAATATCTGATCACAGAACTCTTTTTTCTTAGGGCCCCTTGAAGGTTTTGCATAACAAATAATGAGAAATGCAAAGTTATGATATTCACTTTATATAAAAGATACTGAGAGATTATACAACACAATGTGCTATGGCCTATAGGTATCCCACGATAAAAAAGATTTATCTAGAAAGTGATACTGACACATACATAAGTTAACTGTGCCATAAGTGACTGTAAATGAAATGTGAATCAAGTGCTACAGAGAAGGAGTCAAGAATTCTAAATGGGTTATCAGAAAAGGCCTTATTGAAGAGCTGTATTTTAAAGAAGCACTGGAGAGAATTCCCTGGTGGTCCAGTGGTTAGAACTCCACACTTCCACTGCTAGTGGCTCCGATTAAATCCCTGGTTGGGTAACTAAGATCCTGCAAGCTGCGCGGCGCGGCAGAAAAAAAAACAACAAAAAAACCCAGCAGTAGCATTGGAATTTTATCAGATAGAAGTCATTCCCAGTAGAAGGAAAACAATATGAGAATGGTATGATGAGAACTTTGGGTAGGAGTAAGAAATAACCTTACTCCATAGAGTAATTTTCAGAGCACGAATCTTCCTTCTTGCCATCTCCTTCATTTTTTTTTCTTAGGATAAAGTCCAGTGTCTAAACATGACTAATACTTAGGGTG
Organism: Tursiops truncatus; assembly: GCF_011762595.2. Taxonomy (NCBI): domain Eukaryota; kingdom Metazoa; phylum Chordata; class Mammalia; order Artiodactyla; family Delphinidae; genus Tursiops; species Tursiops truncatus. The sequence continues at coordinate 155,802,170 of NC_047034.1, read as the reverse complement.
ACCAAACTGAGACTTTTTTTTCTTTGCTTTTATTTTTTTGGCTGCACCCTGTGGCATGCCAGATCCTTGTTCCCCGACCAGGGATCAAAACCTGCGCCCCCTGCATTGGAAGCGGGGAGTCTTAACCACTGGACTGCCAAGGAAGTCCCAAACTGAGACACTTTTGAGAGTGAAAGGGAGCACATTAACAATTACATGGGGATGATAGACCTAAGCTGAGATGCTTTTGGCTAACTGGAATATGTGGTCACCCTGTCTATGAAGAATGTCCAGTGTTTGGCCCATGATTTGTCATCAGCTTTATTTTACAGTGCTGACCTGCTTTACTGCCAGAATTCTTATCCACCTAGTCTTTCTGAATTTTGAATTCTCTATTTTATCTCCTGCTAAGAACCTTTACATTTGCTGTTCTTTTCTTGAACCTTCTCTCCCATCTTTTCACCTGTTTTAATTCTTAGTCATCCTTCAGATCTTAAATTACAGAACAGTGTTTCTTTGTCTCTCCTGACCTCCTGTATAGGTTAGCTCATCATGGAGAGTAGTGGTTTATCTAAAACCCTAAGATGTGTTGGAAATATAACTGATAGTCTTACTACTGATCAGTTGAAGAGAATGGAGGAAAAGTTTTGAGAGTTCTTGTTTGACTTCCAGGGTGTTGGGGCTACTACTAAAATGAAAAAAGGTGAAAAGAGTAGGTTTTAGAGAAGAAGATGCTGAAGCACATTTGATAGTTTTCAGTATCTGCTTAATCATTGAAAAATCCACCTTCAGCTCCCTCAACTGTTTTATAGCTATTGGTCTATTGTTTAGTTTTCATTGAATAAATTTATCATATAAACTCTCAAATTGTTACAGATATTAAAACCAGTTTGAGAAAAGTGTTTATGGTATTAGGCATTCTAGCAATTATGTCCAGGGAATTTGTGAAGACTTTTTTTTTTTTTGCGTTACGCGGGCCTCTCACTGTTGTGGCCTCTCCTGTTGCGGAGACGCGCAGGCTCAACGGCCATGGCTCACGGGCCTAGCCGCTCCGCAGCATGTGGGATCTTCCTGGACCGGGGCATGAACCCGTGTCCCCTGCATCGGCAGGCGGACTCTCAACCACTGCGCCACCAAGGAAGCCCAAATTAACTTTTTTAAAATAAAATAAAAATTATTGGTTTAGGATCCAATAAGTTTCTTTTTTTTAAAAAATTATTTTATTCTTGGCTGCATCGGGTCTTAGTTGCGGCATGTGGGATCTTCATTGCGGTGCGTGGGCTTCTGTCTAGGTGTGGTGTGTGAGTTTTCTCTGTCTAGTTGTGGCACGTGGGCTCTGTAGTTTGCAGCATGCGGGCTCTGTAGTTGAGGCATGTGGGCTCAGTAGTTGTGGCATGTGGGCTTAGTTGCCCCATGGCATGTGGGATCTTAGTTCCCCAACCAGGGATTGAACCTCCGTCCCCTGCATTGGAAAGTGAACTCTTTACCACTGGACCACCAGGGAAGTCCCAATAAATTTCTAACTGTGATTTTTTTTTTTTTTTGGCCACACCACGTGGCACGTGGGATTAGTTCCCTGACCAGAGATCGAACCCGGGCCTCCTGCAGTGGAAGCGCAGAGTCCTAACCACTGGACAGCCAGGGGATTCCCTCTAACTGTGATTTTTTAAATGTTTAATTTTTTTTCTGCAGGTGGCTGTGGGTGGTGTTTATCAATTCACAGTATATTGGGATTTTTAATTCCTCCAGGGTTAGGGAACTTCAGTGTTCTGTTTTTTAAGTAAAAATATAGTTTATCCCCAATGCTTAATTTTTGAAATACAGAGGGCTGAAACATTTGCCCAGTGCTTTCCTTTTATTTTAAGCAGTGGACACATTTTTACAAGTGAAATGTTGTAATGAACCCTAATTTTTAAAACAAGGGAAGATATCTTTTATTAGTGTAATCATATTGCTCACATTTACTGTATATTTACTTTGCTAAGTACCATGCTAAATGCTTTTCATTTAATCATCCTAACAATCCTGGGAAGTGTAAGTATCACTATATATATATTTTGTGGGTAAGGAAATTTGAAAGTAAAAACCTTAAAGTTATTTATTTTATAAGTTTAAATATGAACAGTTATATGTTTTGAATGGGTAGAACCTATGAGACTATTTTGATAACTAAAAATGAACCGGTAATTTTTTGTCCTAAATTAATATCTATATTCATTTATTTTTTTAATTTTAAGTTTTGTAGTACTGAGAAAATCCTTGCCCATACAAAATATTTATTATGGATTTTTAAAAAAATATTTACTTATTTGGTTGCACCAAGTCTTAGTTGTGGCAAATGGGCTCCTCAGTTGTGGCTCCAGGGCTCCTTAGTTGCGGCATGTGGGGTCCTCAGTTGTGGCATGTGAACTCAGTTGTGGCATGTGAACTCAGTTGCGGCATGCATGTGGGATCCAGTTCCCTGCGTTGGGAGCTCGGAGTCTCATCCACTGCGCCACCAGGGAAGTCCTGAAGTCAGCTTTGCTTTTAAGTCCAATTAAATCTTTCATGAAACTTGAGCGATGAGTAGTACATTAATTTCAAAGCTAAATTACTATTTGTATCTGATTTCTTATTTATAAATATACAGGCTGGACAAGAAGCACCCAAACATATTTAGCGAAATCACTATATTGTAACAAAGCTAAGTCTTATTACTTGTACATTTGTTGACACCCCATTGGTTAGATTATAGGCCAAGCAGGTGTTCTGGAGTCCTGATGGAGTCCATAATTGAGAGTGATGTTAGTGTGACCTGCTTGGGCAATGTTAAGTGAGTAGTCACCAGCAGGTTTGAATTAAAACAAATAAAAACTCAAAAAAACACACACCCCAATCAAAAAATGGGCAGAAGATCTCAATAGACATTTCTCCAAAGAAGACATATACATGGCCAACAGGCACATGAAAAGATGCTCAACGACACTAATTATTAGAGAAATGTGAATCAAAGCTACAATGAAGTATCACCTCACACCAGTCAGAATGGCCGTCCTCAAAAAGTCTACAAATGATAAATTCTGGAGAGGGTGTGGAGAAAAGGGAACCCTGCTACACTGTTGGTGGGAATGTAAATTGGTACAGCCACTATGGAGAACAGTATGGAGGTTCCTTAAAAACCTAAAAATAGAGCTATCATATGATCCAGCAGTCCCACTCCTGGGCATGTATCTGGAAAAAACCAATAATTTGAAAATATACATGCACCCCAATGTTCACTGCAGTACTATCTACAATAGCCAAGACATGGAAGCAACCTAAATGACCATCAACATATGAATGGATAAAGAAGATGTACATGTATACAGTGGAATATAACTCAGCCATTTTAAAAAAAGAATGAAATAATGCCATTTGCAGCAACATGGATGGACCTAGAGATTATCTTACTAAGTGAAGTAAGTCAAAGATAAATATCATATGATATCACTTATATGTGGAAACAAAAAGAATGAAACAAATAAACTTATTTGCAAAACAGAAAGAGACTCACAGACTTCAAAAACAAATTTAAGGTTACCAAAGGGGAAAGGTGGGTGGGAGGGATAAATTAGGAGGTTGGGATTAACATACATACTACTATATATAAAATAATCAACAAGGACCTATTGTATAGCACAGGGAACTCTACTCAATACTCTGTAGTAACCTATATGGGAAAAGAATTTGAAAAAGAATAGATATGTGTATATGTATAACTGAGTCACTTTGCTGTACACCTGAAACTAACACAACATTGTAAATCAACTATACTCCAATATAAAATAAAAAGGATTTTTAAAGAAGAAAAAAACAACAACAAAATCAAAATGAGTCAAAGACAGACTCTCCCCTAATTGATGCTCTGCCTTATCAAGAAGTTCAAATACATAAAGAGTTAGCACTAAAATGAGGTAACCTCATCACACAGGAAATTGTACTTGAGGGACTTCATTGTATTAAACATATTATTTATTTAACACATTTGAATGTATATTTTAAAAATTATTCTTTAAAAAATACTGGTATATGCCCACATAACAACTCCCTGTTAATCTTGTTTCAGTAGTGCCTTTTGGTTTTTAATACCTAAACTTTATAGAAGTATTTTTCTCAATGTGTTTTTAAAACAGCTTAATAGAGATGTAATTCATATGTCATGCAGTTCACCCATTTAAAGTGCATAATTCAGTAGCTGTATTTTCACAGTTGTGCAGCCACATCAACGTTAGAACATTTTCATCACCAGAAAAAAGAAAGGCAGTATTGTAGAAAAAGTGCATTATCTTCAAACACTTGGATCCCCTTCTTTCTTTTTTTCTTACATATTTTACTTTATTTTTAAAAATTTTATTGGAGTATAATTGCTTTACAATGTTGTGTTTCTACTGTACAGCAAAATGAATCAGCTGTACATATACATATATCCCCTCTTTTTTGGATTTCCTTCCCATTTAGGTCACCACCGAGGACTGAGTAGAATTCCCTGAGCTGTACAGTAGGTTCTTATTAGTTATCTATTTTATATGTAGTATCAATAGTGTATATATGTCAATCCCAATCTTCCAATTCATCCTACCACCCTCGGATCCCTTTCAGTGCAGACAAGTGCTTTCATTCTTTGGCTTGCAGTCACATCTCCCATTTCCCTTTTATTCTAGAACATAGCTCATTGAGTGGAATGGTAGGTAGAATAACCTTTACAATTTCTTTTCTTTGCTTTCCTTTTCAGTGTTCATATCATTGAATTCAGTTATGTTAAATGTGTTTAATGAATCACCTGCACTATAATTTTTTATTTTCTCTTTTTGTTTGCTTTTGGAAACTCTGACATTTCACCAGGATGTATCTTTTTTTTCGCTTTCTCTTTGTTATTTGGTGGACCCATTCAATCTCAAATATTAATTTATTTAGTTCAGGGAAATTTTCTTCTATTATTTCACCTGTCTATTGTTCTCTTCTTTGGATTTGCCTTTGAGATTTCTGTTACACCTAATCGTTTAATCTTCCATGTTTTCATATAAAGTATCTTCCAACTCTTTGACTTTTTGTTTTTTGGAAACTGATTGAGAACTCTGTCGTTAGCTTGGCCAGTAAGATTTTTATTTTTGCTGCCATTTTCTTGTTTCCAAATATTTTCTCATGTCTCCTTTTCATGGCCCATCTAAATATTTTCTGATGTTTAGTTTTTTGTATCAGTAGCCTCTCAGATATCTCAGATACCACTTAAAATATTTTTTAGAAGTTCGTTTTCTGTAAATTGTTTCCTTCTGGAGTGGTTATTCTGTTAATTCACCTTGAGCCTTCTCTTTCCCATAGTTAATTTCTTTCAGAAACCTGGAATCCTCGGTTGTCTGTTCACATTTATGAGTGTTAGCTAGCTGTCGTGTTGTGTTTCATCTGTAGTTACGTAGGTAGTTCTTTTTCCCTGAAGTTTTTCCCTTGAATGGGGAGATTTCACTCTAGCTTAGTAGGCAAGGTTTATCACAAAGCTGACTTGTTTCTGTTTTTGCCTCATTGATGAGTAGTAGGTAGAGAAGCAGGAGATTGGAATGCTCAAACTTGCCAAAGTGAGGAGACCTTTGAAGACTAGGAGTGAAACATACTAGTAGTGTCTTTATTAGCTTCTGGGTGGAGTTGCCGCTGCTTTACTTTTTTCCCCCCATGTCTGTTTTAAAGGCCTGAAATTACGTCAGACTTGGCTCTGCTTCTGTCTTGGGCCCTAACATACTCAAAAAGGAACCATTCCTGTAATATGGCTTACTTTCATTTAAAGAGAAGCAGAGGGACTTCTCTGGTGGTCCAGTGGTTAAGAATCTATCTTGCAATGCAGGGGACGCTGATTTGATCCCTGGTCAGGAAACTAAGATCCCACATTCCACAGGGCAACTAAGCCTGCGCACCGCAATTAAGAGCCCGAGTGCCACAACGAAAGATCCCGCGTGCTGCAACTAAGACCCGACGCAGCCAAAAAATAAATAAATATTAAAGAGCAGCAGACTTCTGGCTTTAGCCTAAGAGCAAAACCTATTGATGCTGGTTGTTCTGTTTAGTTATTATTTTTTTAATTAATTAATTTTGGTTGTGTTGGGTCTTCAGTGCTGCACGCGGGCTTTCTTTAGTTGCCTCAAGCAGGGGCTACTCTTCGTTGGGTGTGTGGGCTTCTCATTGCAGTGGCTTCTCTTGTTGCAGAGCACGGGCTCTAGAGTGTAGGCTCAGTAGTTGTGGCGCATGGGCTCAGTAGTTGTGGCTTGCAGGCTCTAGTGCACAGGCTCAGTAGTTGTGGCACACGGGCTTAGTTGCTCCGCAGCATGTGGCATCTTCACGGACCAGGGCTTGAACCCGTGTCCCCTGCATTGGTAGGCAGATTCTTAACCAATGCGCCACCAGGGAAGCCCTGTTCTGTTCAGTTTTGATTAGAAGTTTTACATAGTTCTTAATAATAAGTGTTGTTAGTAAGTTCTCAGTAAGTGTTGGCTGTGTTTATTATTATTATTATTACAAAAGTATATGATCCTCTGTATTTTGTGATAGGAAAGTGATTTTTGAAAAATAAGTAGCTTTTTTGAATCACTTTTTTGTACACCTGAAACCTTGTAAACCAACTATACTTCAGTTTTTTTTTTTTTTTTTGCGGTACGCGGGCCTCTCACTGTTGTGGTCTCTCCCGTTGCGGAGCACAGGCTCCAAACACGCAGGCTCAGCGGCCATGGCTCACGGGCCCGGCTGCTCCGCGGCATGTGGGATCTTCCCGGACCAGGGCACGAACCCGTGTCCCCTGCATCGGCAGGCGGACTCTCAACCACTGCGCCACCAGGGAAGCCCTATACTTCAGTTTTTTAAAAAAACCTTAAAAAAATAAAATAAGTAGCTTTTTTATAGTGAGGGCATGTATTTATGTCTTCATTTTTGGGTTGCGGGCTTTGGCCTGAGAACCCGTTTTATTCATTCTGAATTTTACTTTACTCTGTTTGGTGGTGTTTTTGTTCATGTTGTTGTGAATTCATATACTTTGGGTTGAAGATTACAGCTCTAAGGAGAGCAAGGAGGGACACTAAAGGGTATGAATGAAGGATATGATAATAATGTTACTTTTTCTTTTTTTGCTTTTTCAGTTTGAGCAGAAAACTGGTGCAGTTTTTGATGAAATTGTAGAGAACTGTAAGTACCGTTCTAGAAAGAAACCAGTCATGTCTTTAGATAGATAATAAATACGTCTAGAGAAAACATTAATCTGTAACAGTGATTAGTTAGGGCTAATTAATGTGATGGTCCAATTTGATTTAAGTTTAGATCTTATCACACTTTGTTAGTATTTTAATAAAGTTAATCTGAATCGTAAGAATCTTACTCTTTTCTTTAAATATTTTATTCTCATAGTTATTAATGTTGAAATATAGCCATGCTTTGTGTGTGTGTGGATCATATTGAACTTATCACTCAGTAAAGGTTTCTACTTTGTTTACAGGGTCTCTTAATTTTCTCTTCATATTTTTTCCATTGTTATATGGTTTTCTTAAAAGAAACTTTGTTTCTTAGATTATAAAAGTAATACATTCTATTTTATAATACAAAAATGAATAAAGCAGAAAATAAAAGCCTTTACCATTCTCCAAGGAGAATCAGTTTTAAACATGTAATATATATCTTTCCAGACTTTTTTCTATGAATGTAAATGTATATCTCTATGTGATGGGAGGGGATTTATGTATCCTGTGAACGTTGTTCTTGCTTTTTTCATACAACTGCCTAGATATAGTCTGTGTCAGTGGATATGGAGCTATTGCATCCTTTCTAGTGGGTACTCAGTATTTTATTGTATGGCTGTACTATAAGTTAATCAGATTCCTCTTTTACATGTGTGTGTATTATTTTCAACTTTTTACTATTATAAACAATATTAAGTATGCATTTCTATACACATCTTTGTCTACTTGCTGAAGTGTTTTTGTAGGATAAATTCTAAGGATAGACTTTTTCTTCCAGTTTTATTGACATATAATTGACATACTGTTTTGACTTACATACATCGTGAAATGATTACCTCAGTAAGTTTAGTGAATCTAACAATAGAATTGATGAATCATCAAAGGATGTTCATGCAGTTGTTTATGAAGGATAAATTTTATCATCTAGAATTCCTGAGTCAAGGAGAATGTTCATTTCTTTTGTTTTTTGTTTACTTTCACCAGAAGGATCTGTGAGTACCTTCTTTCTCTTTGGAATTAGTTTGTTTATATTTTTTGAGTGATAACAGTTTTCAAACTACATGTTGAGAAGTAACTAGCTCTCCTGATCCTCGTTGGGTTTAGTTATTGAATATCCTTTCTGTTGCATTTAAGCAAGAAAAGTAGACTCTTGCTCACTTATCCAGAAAAACACTTCAGAAGTATATTGGGGGATTTCACAGAATTTAGGGAGGAGGTAAAGAACAAATTTCCCCCAGGGAACTCAGTCTAATGTGATTGTGGGCCTGTTGTCTCTAGTACTGCCAGAAAGCAGTTATGCTCCAATGACTTTTAGTCGTTATTTTTATCCATTTTAGATTTTAAGTTCCTAGGAAGAAGATTATGATTGGGCCAGCTTGCATCCGATGTTTATCTTTGAACCAGTCATCTGTGGTCAGGGGTAACAGATCAAAAAGTAAAACATGGGGCTGTTAGAAGGTATCCCTCAGCCATTATGTCTCACTTTTAGCAAATAAATTTTGATTTCCTGCTTCTGGATATGCCTTTGCTCAAGCCTGTATACTAGTAATAGAAATTAATCAAATAGCTTTCTAATGATGGTTTTAATCTGATGCTTTATTTGTTAAAGATGTTGCAGTAACAACAATCTTAAAGTGGTAGCAGAAATCTTAAGGCAGTAACCAAGCTGCTATACAATGGGTCTGTACACACAACATTTGGGGTTTATGTTTCTGGTGCCTGGTGCTTTTTTTGCTTCATCCCTGCAAACATTTTTAGGCTGGAGATTTACAAGCAGGGGATTTTATACCAAATATTAAGTGCAAATGGTGTGGTAAAGATTACCTTTATCTCCCCCTTTCTGGTAGTTTATAATTAAGGGGCTGTTGAAGGCAGAGAAGTGACTAGCTTGGAAGAGGAGACTGGCCTCCCTCCGTGAAGGGAACTCAGGAACACAGACACCTATTCAGGAGAGATAAGGGCAGACTGCTACATAGATGGTATTCAGGAAGTGCTTGATTCCAAAGATGGTCATTTGAGGCCTACCATTTTGTCTTGATGTCGATGTACAGAAAAAAGGAAATTCACTGTTTCTCAGGCAAGTGCATCAAAATGTTTTGTGTAATACCAGACTTACCATATGTTCATTGCCCAAGACCACCAGGACGTGCGGCTTCACATATTTGGTTTTATAGATCAAGTTCGGCCCTTCTAGGGCACAATCCTTCTGAAACTTTCAGCAGACTATAGTGTCTGCTAATTGTTGGGACGCATAAACTGATAGAATGTAACTCCATCAGTGAGGACTTTGGGAAATTTTGTTTAAACATGAAAAAGCTGAATTGATTTTACAAATATGTAGTGTTTTCGGTGAAAGGGATTTAAAAGAAAAAAGCCTTCAATATTTTATGCAAATCAAAAGAGAGAGTAGGGCTGTCCAACTTCTAGTTCATCATTTGGAGGATTTGTGCTGTGGATTATTCAAGATAACATGGTGATAGTGGAAGTGACTGTTATACGGTGCATTACCCTAATTCATGTTCCCTTAACCATTGCCGCTTTATGTGAAGTTTGAAAGAAGTTCAGATAGAATAGAGAGGGACTTCCCTGGTGGTCCAGTGATTAAGACTCCGTGCTCCCAATGCAGGGGTCCGGGTTCCATCCCTGGTCAGGGAACTAGATCCCGCATGCCGAAACTAAGAGTTCACATGTGCAGCTCAAGATCCCACATGCCACAACTAAAAAAGATCCTGCATGTGGCCACGAAGATTTCGCATGCCGCAACTAAGACCTGGCGCAGCCAAATAAATATAAGAAAAAATAGAACAGAGAAATTAAAAAAATTTTTATTGAAGTATAGTTGATTTACAATGTTGTGTTAATTTCTGAATTGCCCCCTAGTTCACTAGAATCACAGGTTTTGAATTATAATTGTTATTTGGTAGAAATAAAGGAATAATTGGTAAAAGAGATTTCTGTGCATTAATTTTGTATCCTGCTACTTTATGAAATTCATCGGTTAGCTCCAGTAGTTTTTTGGTGGCATTTTTAAGATTCTCTATGTATAGTGTCATGTCACCTGATGTGATTTTTTTTTTTTTTCTGATGTGATTTTAAATGGGATTTTTTTTTAAGCTTTCTTTTTAAGATTTCATTGTTAGCGTAAAGAAATGCAACAGATATCTTTACATTAAGCTTGTATCCTTTTACCTTGCTGAATGCATTTATTAGTTCTAATAGTTTTTGTGTGGAGTCTTTAGGGTTTTCTATATAGAGTATTGTGTCATCTGTGTACAATGACACTTTTACCTCTTGCCTTCCAATTTGGATACATTTTCTTTTTCTTGTCTGATTTCTGTGGCTAGGACTTCCAATATTATGTTTGAATAGAAGCAGTGAGATTGGGCATCCTTGTGTTGTTCCAGAATTTAGCAGGAAGGCTTTCAGGTTTTCACCACTGAGTGCTGTATTGACTGTGGGTTTGTCATAAATGGCTTTTATTATGTTGAGATATGTTCCCTCTATACCCATTTTGGTGAGAGTTTTTATCATGAATGGATGTTGAATTTTATCAAATGCTTTTTCTGTATCTGTTGGTTTTTGTCTTTTGTTGATGTGATGTATCACATTGATTGCTTTGCATATGTTGAACTATCCCTGTGACCCTGGAATAAATCCAAGTTGATCATGTTGTATAATCCTTATGTGTTGTTGGATTCTGTTTGCTAATATTTTGTTGAGGATTTTTGCACCTGTTTTCATTCAAAGATATTGGCCTGTAATTTTCTCTTCTTGTATTTTCTTTGTCTGGTTTTGGTATTAGGGTGTAGGTGGCTTCATAGAATGAATGCGGGAGTCATTGACCCTCCTCTTCAATCATGACCCTCCTCTTCAATCCTTTGGAAGAGTTGTAGAAGTATAAGTATGAGTTCTTCTATGTATATTTGGTAGAATTACCCAGTGAAGCCTTATGGTCCTGGATTTTGTTTGCAGGGAGGGTTTTGTTTGTTTGTTTTTTATTACAAGTTCTGTTTCACTTCTAGTGATTGGTCTGTTCAAATTATCTGTTTCTTCTTGATTCAGTTTTGGCAGGCTGTATGTTTCTAGGAACTTGTCTGTTTCTTCTAGGTTGTATATTTTATTGGCATATAACTGTTCATAGTAATTCCTTAGGATTTTTTGAGTTTCTGCTGTATTGGTTGTTTCTCCTCTTTCATTTCTTATTTTGTTTATTTGGCTTTTCTCTCTTTTCTCCCTAGTGATCCTGGCCAGTGATTTGTCAATTTTGTTTATCCTTTCAGAAAATCAGCTCTTGGTTTTATTGATTTTTTAAAAAAGTCTCTATTTCCTCTCTGATTTTTATTATTTCCTTCCTTCTTCTGACATTAAGTTTTGTTTGTTCTTCTTTTTCTCATTACTGTAGGTGGTAGGTTAGGTTGCTTATTTGAGATTTTTCTTCTTTTTTGAGGAAGGCCTGTATCTCTGTGAACTTCCCTCTTAGATCTGCTTTTGTTGCATCCCATAGATTTTATATGGTTTTGTTTTCATTGTCATTTATCTCGAGGTATTTTTTAATTTCCTGTTTGATTTCATTGTTGACCCATTAGTTTTTTAGTAGCATGTTGTTTAGTCTCCATGTAATCTTTTTTTTTTTTTTTTTTTTTGTGGTACGCGGGACTCTCACCATTGTGGCCTCTCCCGTTGCGGAGCACAGGCTCTGGATGCGCAGGCTGAGCGGCCGTGGCTAACGGGCCCAGCTGCTCCGCGGCATGTGGGATCTTCCCGGACCGGGCACGAACCCATGTCCCCTGCATTGGCAGGTGGACTCTTAACCACTGCGCCACCAGGGAAGCCCTGTAATCGTTTTTTTTTCTTGCTTTTCTCTCTGTGGTTGATTTCTAGTTTCATGCCTTTGTGGTCAGAGAAGATGCTTGAAATAATTTCTGTCCTTTTAAATTTGTTGAGGCTTGTTTTGGGCCACAGACTGTGGTCTGTCCTTGAGAGTGTTTCACGCGCTCTCGAAGAGAATGTGTGTTCTGTTTGTTTTGGCTATAGTGTCCTATAGATATCAATTCAGTCTAACTGTTCTGTTGTGTCATTTAGAGTCTGTGTTGCCTTATTAGTTTTCTGTCTGGAAAATCTGTCCGTTGATGTGAGTGGGGTTGTTAAATCTATTATTGTGTTCCCGTCAGTTTCTCCTCTTATGTCTGTTAGTATTTTATGTGTTTGGGTGCTTCTATATTAGGTGCATTTATGTTAATGAGTGTAATATCCTCTTTTTGTATCGATCCTTTTATCATTATATAGTGTCCTTCTTTGCCTTTTTTTATACCCTTTGTTTTAAAGTCCATTTTATTTGATACGAGTGTTGCTGTCCCCACTTTCTTGTCATTTACATTTGCGTGAAATATCTTTTTCCATCCCCTCACTTTCAATCCATTCATGTCTTTTGCCCTAAAGCGACTCTCTTGTAGGCAGCATATTTTACGTTCTTGTTTTATTATCCAATCAGTCACACTATGCTTTTGATTGGAGCTTTTAGTCCAGTGACATTTACAGTAATTATTGATAAGTATGTATTTATTGCCATTTTTCCTTGCTTTTCTTATAGTTTTTAACCACATTTTCATTGTTGATCAATATATTGTTTAGTTTTGCTTATTTATGAACTCTGTATTTTTTAATCATACTGTATATGTTACCACTTTGTTTTATCATTGTATATTCTTTTTCTTAAAATTAAATAATTTTATTTTTGGCTGCATTGGGTCTTCATTGCTGTGCGTGGTTTTTCTCTAGTTGTGGCGAGTGGGGGCTGCTCTTCGTTATGGTGCATGGGCTTCTCATTACAGTGGCTTCTCTTGTTGCAGAGAATGGGCTCTAGGCGTCTAGGCTTTAGTAGTTGTGGCACACGGGCTCAGTAGTTGTGGTGCACGGGCTTAGCTGCTCTGAGCCATGTGGGATCTTCCCGGACCAGGGCTCAAACCCGCGTCCCCTGCATTGGCAGGCGGATTCTTAACCACTGCGCCACCAGGGAAGTCCCTTATTGTATATTCTTGAGATTTGTCTGTACTGATCATTTAGCTCTCATTCATTCATCACTGATGTATAGTAATTCATTATATAAACATTATAATTTTTTTTTTAAAAAGAAGATGTTGGGGGTAGGAGTTTATTAATTAATTAATTAATTTTTGCTGTGTTGGGTCTTCGTTTCTGTACGAGGGCTTTCTCTAGTTGTGGCAAGTGGGGGCCACTCTTCATCGCGGCGCGCGGGCCTCTCACTATCATGGCCTCTCTTGTTGCGGAGCACAGGCTCCAGACGCACAGGCTCAGTAGTTGTGGCTCACGGGCCTAGTTGCTCCACGGCATGTGGGATCCTCCCAGACCAGGGCTCAAACCTGTGTCCCCTGCATTAGCAGGCAGATTCTCAACCACTGCACCACCAGGGAAGCCCATAATTTTCATTTATTCATTTTAAATTGTGGTAAAAAAACCCACATAATGTAAAAATTTACCATCTTAATCATTTTTAAGTGTATAGTTCCATAATATTAAGTACATTCACGTTTTTATGCAACAAATCTGTAGAACTATTTTATCTTGCAAAACTGAAATTTCTGTATCCATTGAACAAAATTTCCCTCCCCTCTTAAGGTTTATACATGTTGTAACATGTATTGGGATGTCCTTCCCCCTTTTTTTCTTTTGCGGTATGCGGGCCTCTCACTGTTGTAGCCTCTCCCGCCGCGGAGCACAGGCTCTGGACACGCAGGCTCAGCAGCTATGGCTCACTGGCCCAACCGCTCCGTGGCATGTGGGATCTTCCCAGACCGGGGCACGGACCCGTGTCCCCTGCATCGGCAGGCGGACTCTCAACCACTGCGCCACCAGGGAAGCCCTCCTTCCTTTTTAAGGCTGAATAATATTCCGCTGTATGGGTAGTACCACATTTTGTTTATCCATTCACCTGTTGATGGGCATTTGGATTGCTTCTGCCTCTTGGTTTTTGTGAATGATGCTGCACTGAACATGGCGAGCAAATATCTCTTCATGATTCTGCTTTCATTTGTCTTGGATATATACCCAGAAATGGGATTGCTTGTTCATATGATAATTCTGTTTTCATTTTTTTTGAGGACTTGCCATACTGTTTTCAGGAGCGGTGGCACCATTTTACATTCGCACTAACACAGGGATTCCAGTTTCTCCACATCCTTGTCAACACTTGTCACTTTCTGTGTTTTTGATCGTAACCATCCTAATGGGTGTGAGGTGATATCTCATTGTAGTTTTGATTAGCATTTCTCTAATGATTAGTAATGTTGAGCATCTTTTGATATGCTTGTTGGCCATTTGTCTTCTTGGAGAAATGTCTTTTTCCAAGTCCTTTCGCCAGTTTTGAATTGGGTTATTTGTTTTCTTTCTTATTGTTGATTTGTAAGAGTTCTTTATATATTCTGGATATTACCCCCGTCAGATGTATGATTTGCAAATACTTGCTTCCATTCCATGTGTTACCTTTTCACTCTGTTGGTTGTTTCTTTTGACATCCAGAAGTTTTAAAAATTTGATGTAGGTAGTCCCATTTGTTTATTTTTGCTTTTGTTGCCTGTGTTTTTGGTGTCATGTCCAAGAAATCATTGCCTAATCCAGTGTCATGAAGGTTTTTCCCTATGTTTTCTTTTAGGAGTTTTATACTTTTAGGTCTTATGTTTAAAATATATCAAAATTTCAAAATCTATTTTAGTGTATATATATTGGGTTGGCCAAAAAGTTCCTTTGGTTTTTTTTTTTTTTTTTCCGGTATGCGGGCCTCTCACTGTTGTGGCCTCTCCCGTTGCGGAGCTCTGGACACGCAGGCTCAACGGCCATGGCTCACGGGCCCAGCCACTCTGCGGCACCTGGGATCTTCCCGGACCGGGGCACGAACCCATGTCTCCTGCATCGGCAGGCGGACTCTCAACCACTGCGCCACCAGGGAAACCCGTTCCTTTGGTTTCTACGTAAAAATAAAAGGCACATTTTTCATTTTCACCAAGAACTTTATTGAGCAACGTATTCACCCTTTTGTTCCACTTCTACCATTTTTCAGGCAACTGCATAATTCCATCTTCCCAAGACTTTTTATCTTTTTGAGCAAAGAGCTGTTTCAGGTGCCTTCTAACAGTCTTCCAGGGGATTGAAATTTTTTCCACTAAGAGAATTTTGAAAAGACTGAAATAAATGGAAATTTGAAGGTGCAATGTCTGCTGAATACGGCAGATGAATCAGAACTTCCCAGCCAAGCTTTAACAGTTTTTGCCTGGTCATCAAAGAAACATGCAGTCTTGTAGTATCCTGATGGAAGATTATGCATTTTCTCTTGACTAATTCTGGATGCTTTTAGTCGAATGCTGCTTTCAGTTGGTCTAATTGGGAACAGTACTTGTTGGAATTAATGGTTTGGTTTTTCAGGAGGAGCTCATAATAGAGGACTCCCTTCCAGTCCCACCATATGCACAACATCACCTTCTTTGGATGAAGACCGGCATTTGGTGTGGTTGGTGGCGGTTCATTTCTTCTGTGGCTTGCCCCACAGTCTCTTCCATTCCACATTATTGTACAGTATCCATTTTTCATCACCTGTCACAATTTGTTTTAAAAATGAATGTTTTCCTTACGTTTAAGTAGAGAATCGCACGCGGAAATACAGTCAAGAAGGTTTTTTTTGCTTGATTTACTTGGGACGCAAACATCAAAGCGATTAACGTAACCAAGCTGGTGTAAATGATTTTCAACACTTGATTTGTATATTTTGAGTATGTTGGCTATCTCCCATGTGGTATAGCGTTGACTGTTCTCACTTAATGTCTCGATTTGATCACTGTCAACTTCAACTGGTCTACTTGACTGTGGAGCATTGCCCAGCAACAAATCTTCAGCACGAAACGTTGCAAACCACTTTTGACACGTTCAGTCAGTCACAGCACCTTCTCCATATACTGCACAAATCTTTTTTGTGTGTTTCAGTTGCGTTTTTACCTTTCTTGAAATAATAAAGCATAATATGCCGGAAATGTTGCTTTCTTGCTTCCATCTTCAATATTGAAATGGCTACACAAAAGTTTACCAATTTTGATGTTTTTTTTTTAAGTACTCGCTGATAAGACAGCTGTCACAATACAACCTAACAAAATTGTTTTGAATGAAGTTTAAAGACAGTTAAATCCTACTAGAGCCATCCTACAGAAAATGACGAACCTTTTGGCCAATCCAATACTTCTTGATGTTTCTAGTTTTTCCATTACAAATCTTTCCTCTACGAACATCCTTGCATGTTTTCTGATTCATACAAGAAAGTACCATGAATGGAGTTCAATGTGAAATCTATTTCTTGTGGTGAGTCTGTCAAAAACAAGTTTAGAATATATTTCTTTAGGACAGGAATTGTCAAACTTTTTCTCTAAAAGACCAGATAGTAAATATTTTAGGCTTTATAGGTATGCTTTCTCTGTTGCAGCATTCAGCTCTGACTTTTTAGCATGAAAGCAGTCATAGACAGTATAAGAAGGGATTAGTGTGTTTGTTTCCAATTAAACTTTATCGGCACTGAATACTGAATTTAGTGTAATTTTCAGGTGTCAAGAAATATCTTTCTTTTAATTTTTTTTTAACCACTTAAAAATGTTAAAACCATTCTTAGCTCATGGGTTATACGAGTACAACACAGGTGGCTTCTGGATTTAGCATGCAGACACAATTTACCTACCCCTGCTCTAGGGTGTATATGGAAAGTGATTGCTCAGGCATTGGATGTGTACATTCTCAACTTACTAGAAATGCAAAGCTCAATTTTTTCAGTAGTTTCATCCATTTATAATTCTACCATTGTTTAGAGTTTTGGTCACTATGCATTTGGCCAACACTTGATATTATCAGACTTTTAAACTTTGTAATTATAGCAGGTATAACATGGAATTCACTTTTTAAAATTTATGTTTTCCTGATTAGTAATTTAGTTGAACATTTTTTCATGTGTTTTGGCCATTTCTGATTCTTTTGCAAAATCTGTTGCCCACTTGCAAAATCTGTTGCCCACTTGCTATTGGGTTGTTGGTCTTTTCTTTTTTTTTACATCTTTATTGGAGTATAATTGCTTTACAATGGTGTGTTAGTTTCTGCTTTATAACAAAGTGAATCAGTTATACATATGTTCCCATATCTCTTCCCTCTTGCGTCTCCCTCCCTCCCACCCTCCCTATCCTATCCCTCCAGGCGGTCACAAAGCACCGAGCTGATCTCCCTGTGCTATGGGGCTGCTTCCCACTAGCTATCTACCTTACGTTTGGTAGTGTATATATGTCCATGCCTCTCTCTCGCTTTGTCACAGCTTACCCTTGCCCCTCCCCATATCCTCAAGTCCATTCTCTAGTAGGTCTGTATCTTTATTCCTGTCTTACCCCTAGGTTCTTCATGACATTTTTTTTTCTTAAATTCCATATATATGTGTTAGCATACGGTATTTGTCTTTCTCTTTCTGACTTACTTCACTCTGTATGACAGACTCTAGGTCTATCCACCTCATTACAAATAGCTCAATTTTGTTTATTTTTATGGCTGAGTAATATTCCATTGTATATATGTGCCATATCTTCTTTATCCATTCATGCGATGATGGGCACTTAGGTTGTTTCCATCTCTGGGCTATTGTAAATAGAGCTGCAATGAACATTTTGGTACAGGACTCTTTTTGAATTATGGTTTTCTCAGGGTATATGCCCAGTAGTGGGATTGCTGGGTCATATGTAGTTCTATTTGTAGTTTTTTAAGGAACCTCCATACTGTTCTCCTTAGTGGCTGTACCAATTCACGTTCCCACCAGCAGTGCAAGAGTGTTCCCTTTTCTCCACACCCTCTCCAGCATTTATTGTTTGTAGATTTTTTGATGATGGCCATTCTGACTGGTGTGAGATGATATCTCGTTGTAGTTTTGATTTGCATTAATCATTAGAGAAATGCAAATCAAAACTACATTGAGGTCTTTTCTTAACTGCATTGTTGTTCTCTAAATATCCTGAAGAATAAACTTGTCAGTTATAGATATTGAAAATAAAATTTCCTAACTCATGATTTATCTTTATAATACTTTGCATAAGCAGAAATTAATTTTAATTTATTTGAATGATAATAAATGTATCAGTCTTTTCCTTTATGGTTTGATTTTCTTTTTTTTTTTTTTAATTTTATTTAGGTAAACCTTTTCTAGGTTGAGGTCAGAAAGATCTTACATATTATTTCCTAAAATGTTCATTGGTTTTACTTTATCATAGAGTCAACTGTTTCATGGTTTGGCTTAGGGAACTAATTTTATTTCTTTCCATAATACTAACAAATTGTCTCACCACCATTTATGAAATACTATTTCCTTTACATAGTTACCTGAAAAGCTACTCTGTAGTGTATACCTATGGGCTTTTTCTCCACATTCTCCAATGGACGTTTTGTTTATTTCTGTGCCATGTTCTTTTAATTAATTTACTTTATAATAAGTCTTGATAACCTGATGGTTGACATTCTTGAAAAGTTTTCTTCAGGAATGTTTCACCTGTTCTTCCTACTGTTCATTTTAGAAATATCTTGCCAAGTCACTAACAAAACAAAATCAAATAAGCGCAAAATTTTGATGGGATTGTCTTTGAGTCTATAGATCAACTGAGAGAGAATTGGCATGTTTATGATAGTGAGTCGTTCTATCTATGAACTTCGTGTGTCTTTTCATTTATTTAAATCTTTAATGCTTTTCAATAAAATTTTATAATCTATAATGGATTATCTTGGAAGATTTTATATTTTAGCATTTAAGTCTTAGTTTGATATTTATTTTTGGATTTAGGATAAGATTGGGGTCCACTTTCTTCAGATGAGTAGCTGATTGTGCTGACATGTTAAAAATTTATCTTTTCCTATTAATAGTTAATATTTTTATCAGTGAACCGAATTGGCACTATGAGGTATATTTAAGTTCTATATATAAGGGAATCTTTTTCTGTATTTCTGTTAAAGTCTGTATTTATATATTTACATGTTAATGTTTACAGTAAATATTTAATTCTATACTATTGTCATTGATTTTATTATTAGTATATATTATTATAAGAAATATTTTTTCGCTTTGAGGTATAGACATTTATCTGCTATGTCAAGCCAATGTCTTAGTTTTAATTTCTGTTATTTTAAAGCTTTTCTTTAGGCTGTTCATCCACTGAATTTTAATGTGATTGTATTGAAGATCCAAAAATTGTTGGAATTCTAATTGAAAATGCATACCTTTATATGTTACTTTTTAGGGAGAATCAGTAGTTTACTATATTTTTCTATTCAGGAGCAGACTATATCTTATACAGATTTTGGTTTATGCCGTTTACTTAAATTTTATAGTTGCTTACAAGTAATATGTATTGTGCTTTTCTCGTATCATTTGAACTTTGCAAATGGAGTTTTTTTCATTTCTATGTTCTTATTACAAGAACAGTCTATTATTTTACTTAATTTCCTTATTAAATCTAATAGTCTTTTAAAATTTGAGCCTAGTTTTCCAGTCATAAAACTGTATCAACTAAAAATATTTTATTTCTTTATCCCAGTGACTACTCAAATTATGTATTTAATGTTTTTGCCAAACCTCAGGATTTTATTGTAAGTAATAATCAAGGTAGTTGTCACTTTTGACTAATTTTTGAGTCCAGTTAAGTGGTTCTCATAATCATTTAGGGATAATTATTGTAGGTTACTGTCACATTTGCTAAGGCTTTATTACATTTTTAAAAATTATTATTCCCATTTTACATTGAGGAATGGGTGAAGAATGTTAGTATTTAAAAATTACTGGGATCAATTTGCTAATATTTCATTAAGGATTTTTCTAACAGACTTTGTGTACGATTGGAGTTACAGCTTTATGAAATGTTTTATAGGATTCACCAATAAAACCATCTTGGCTTGGAGATTTCTTGGTGTGAGTTTGTAAATTATGAATTCAAATTTTCAAATAGATACAGGATTATTTATAGTTTATATTTAATCTTGTGTCAGATTTGGTAAATTGTGTTTTTCAAGTAATTTGTTCATTTCATTTAAGTGGTCTTTGTCTTTTGAATTATAGTTTTTTTTAAAAATGGGAACGATAGTGGCAACTCATTGTGGTTTTAATTTGCGTTTCCCTGCTGACTAATGATTTTGAATATCTTTTCAGTGTGTGTATTGGCCATTCTTTTTTTAATATCGATTTATTTATTTTGGGCTGTGTCGGGTCTTCGTTGCTGTGTGCGGGCTTTCTCTAGTTGCAGTGAGCAGGGGCTACTCTTCATTGCGGTGCGCGGTCTTCTCATTGTCGTGACTTCTCTTGTTGCAGAACATGGGCTCTAGGCAGGCAGGCTTCAGTAGTTGTGGCTTGTGGGCTCTAGAGCTCAGGCTCAGTAGTTGTGGTGCACGGGATTAGTTGCTACGCAGCAGGTGGGATCTTCCCGGGCCGGGGCTTGAACCTGTGTCCCCTCCATTGGCAGGCAGATTCTTAACGACTGCCCCACCAGGGAAGCCCATATTGGCCATTCTTAAAATGTTCTTTTGTAAAGTGTCTGTTCAGATCTTTGCCCCTTTTAAAAATTTGTGAGTTTTTCTTTTCTATTATTAAGTTGTAAGGGTTTTTTACATATTCTGGATACAAATCTTCTGTTTTATAGATCATTAGAAATAGATGTGGATATCTCTATCTCCATCCATCTGTATCTGTGTAGCTCTTTCCATATCTATGCATCCACCCACCCATTCATTCATCCATCCATCCATGTATTCTGTGGCTGACCTTTTCATTATCTCAGTAGTGTCCTTTGAAAAGCACAAGTTTTAATTTTGATGAAGTTCCATTTTTTAATTATTATATTTTTGTGGGCTGTATTTATTGTATTCTGACTAGAAGACCTATTGCAAGATCAAGAATATGTTCATGTACTTATTCCTAGAAACTTAATAGTTTTAACCTTACCTTTTAGTTTTTATTTTATTTCTTTGTTATTTTTTTATTTATTTTCTTTCTTTCTTTCTTTTTTTTTCTTTTTTGGCTGTGTCAGGTCTTAGTTGCAGCAAGTGGGGTCTTCATTGAGGCGTGCGAGATCTTTTGTTGCAGCGGGGGCTCTTTGTTTTGGTGCATGGGTTTTCTCTCTCTAGTTGTGGTGCTCAGGCTCCAGGGCGCATGGGCTCTGTAGTTTGCAGTACGCAGGCTCTCTCATTGAGGTGCAGGAGCTAAGTAGTTGCGGCACATGGGCTTAGTTGCCCCGTGGCGTGTGGGATCTTAGTTCCCTCACCAAGGATCAAATCCACATCCCCTGCATTGGAAAGCGGATTCTTTACCACTGGACCACCAGGGAAGTCCCTAGCCTTAGTTTTTATGACTAGGTTTATTATCCATTTCAAGATAGCTTTTGTGTATAGTGTTATTTAAGAGTCAAAATAAATAATTTTTGCATATGGATATCTAGTTGTATTAGCAACATTTATTGAAAAGATTGTTCTTTCTGATTGATTTACCTTGGTATTTTTGTTGAAAATCAGTTGATCTGTATATTTGAATTTATTTCGAGACTCAGTCTGTTCCAAGGATCTGTATGCCTTTCCTTAAGTCAGTACCTCACTGTCTTAATTACTTTGGTTTTATATTAAATGAGATATTCTAAGTAATTTTTTTTCAAAGTTGTTTTTGCTATTCCAGATCTTTTGCATTTTCATGGAATTTCTTAGAAGCACCTTGTCATTTTCTATAAAAAATCTTCCTGGGTTTGTGATTGGGATTGTGTTGGATCTATAAATGAGTTTGGGGAGAATTTCTATCTAAATACTAGTGGTCTTCCAATTCATATATATGATGTGCCTTTCAATTTATTTAGCTCTTCTTTCCTTTAAGCAATGTTTTGTAGTTTTCAAGTACAGGTCTTATGCATATTTTGTTATCCCTGTATATTTAAAACTTCTTGTGCTATTGTAAATGAAATTTTAAAAAACTAAATTTGCTGAAATATAATTTACAGATAAAAATATACTGTATCTTGAAATCATTTTTATTTATTTTTAAATTTAAAAAAATTGGGGTATATTTGTTTTACAATGTTGTATTAGTTTCTACTGTACAGTGAAGTGGAGTTCCCTATGCTATACAGCAGGTTCTCATTATTTATCTATTTTATACATATTAGTATATGTATGTCAAACCCAGTCTTGCAATTCATTCCACTCTCCTTTCCCCCCTTCATGTCCGTACGTTTGTTCTCTCCGTCTGTGTCTCTATTTCTGCCTTGCAAACAGGTTCATCTGTACCATTGCTCTAGATTCCACATATATGCGTTAATATACAATACCGTTTTCTTTCTGACTTACTTCACTCTGTATGACAGTCTCCAGGTCCATCCATGTGTCTACAAATGGTCCCATTTCGTTCCTTTTTACAGCTGAAATCATTTTTATTTTAACTTTAACTTTGAAATAATTACAGACTTAAAAACAAGTTACTATAAGTCATCCAACTCTGTTCTTAAAAAAAATTGCTTTGTCTATTCAAGTCCTTTGCATTTATACATAGAATCAACATGTAAGTGTATCAATATACAGATAAGCCATTGGGAGTTCTATTGGAATTGCATTAAATCTGTAGATTAATTCGGAGGAGAATTGACATCTTAAATATATCCATGAGCATGACATAATTCTGAATTTATTTAGTTCTTTAAATCTGTAAATAATTTCTAAATTATTAAATTTCTAAATAACCTTTGTAGTTTTCAGTCTGTAGATTTTACAAGTATTTAAGAAATTTAGGGCCTAGAGAGTCTTTGGTGGGACTAATGGCAGATTCCGGGAGGGCTCATGCCAAGGAGTACTTCCCAGAACTTCTGCTGCCAGTGTCCTTGTCCCCGCATTGGGCCACAGCCACCCCCCACCTCTGCAGGAGACCCTCCAACACTAGCAGCCGTGTGGCTGACAGGGTCTTGGTGCTCCGGCCAGGTGTCAGGCCTGTGCGTCTGAGGTGGGAGAGCTGAGTTCAGGACATTGGTCTACCAGAGACCTCCTGGCTCCATGTAATATCAAACGGTGAAAGCTCTCCCAGAGATCTCCATCTCAGTGCTAAGACCCAGCTCCACTCAGTGACCAGCAAACTAGAGTGCTGGAAACCCTATGCCAAACAACTAGCAAGACAGGAACACAACCCCACCCATTAGCAGAGAGCCTGCCTAAAATCATAATAAGGTCACAGACACCCCAAAACATACTGCCGGACGTGGTCCTGCCCACCAGAAAGACAAGATTCAGCCATCCACCACAACACAGGCACTAGTCCCCTCCACCAGGAAGCCTACACAACCCACTGAACCAACCTTAGCCACTGGGGGCAGACACCAAAAACAATGGGAACTACAAACCTGCAGCCTGTGAAAGAGGGACCCCAAACACAGTAAGTTAAGCAAAATAAGAAGACAGAGATACACACAGCAGTTGAAGGAGCAAGGTAAAAACCCACCAGACCAAATAAATGAAGAGGAAATAGGCAGTCCACATGAAAAAGAATTCAGAGTAATGATAGTAAAGATGATCCAAAATCTTGGAAATAGAATTGAGAAAATACAAGAAACGTTTAACAAGGACCTAGAAGAACTAAAGAGCAAACAAACAATGATGAACAACACAATAAATAAAATTAAAAATTCTCTAGAAGGAATCAATAGCAGAATAACTGAGACAGAACAATGGATAAGTGACCTGGAAGATAAAATAGTGGAGATAACTACTGCAGAGCAGAATAAAGAAAAAAGAATGAACAGAATTGAGGACAGTCTCAGAGACCTCTGGGACAACATTAAATGCACCAACATTCGAATTATCGGGGTCCCAGAAGAAGAGAAAAAGAAAGGGACTGAGAAAATATTTGAAGAGATTATAGTTGAAAACTTCCCTAATACGGGAAAGGAAATAGTCAATCAAGTCCAGGAAGCACACAGAGTCCCATAGAGGATAAATCCAAGAGGAAACATGCCAAGACACACATTAATCAAAAATTAAATACAAAGAAAAAATATTAAAAGCAGCAAGGGAAAAACAACAAATAACATACAAGGGAATCTCCACAAGGGTAACAGCTGATCTTTCAGCAGAAATGCTGCAAGCCAGAAGGGAGTGGCAGGACATACTTAAAGTGATGAAAGGGAAACCCTAGAACCAAGATTTCTCTACCCAGCAAGGATCTCATTCAGATTCGATGGAGAAATTAAAACCTTTACAGACAAGCAAAAGCTGAGAGAATTCAGCACCAGCAAACCAGCTTTACAACAAATGCTAAAGAAACTTCTCTAGGCAGGAAACACAAGAGAAGGAAAAGACTTACAATAACAAACCCAAAACAATTAAGAAAATGGTAGTAGGAACTTACATATCGATAATTACCTTAAATGTAAATGGATTAAATGCTCCAACCAAAAGACAATGACTGGCTGAATGGATACAAAACCAAGACCCATATATATGCTGTCTAAAAGAGGCCCACTTCAGGCCTAGGGGCACATACAGAGTGAAAGAGGATGGAAAAAGATATTCCATGCAAATGGAAATCAAAAGAAAGCTGGAGTAGCAATTCTCATATCATACAAAATAGACTTTAAAGATTATTACAAGAGACAAAGAAGGACACTACATAATGATAAAGGGATCAATCCAAGAAGAAGATATAACAATTGTAAATATTTATGCAGCCAACATAGGAGCACCTCAGTACATAAGGCAAATGCTAACAGCTTTGAAGGGGGAAATAGACAGTAACACAATCATAGTAGGGGACTTTAACACCCCATTTTCACCAGTGGATAGATCATACAAGCTGAAAATAAATAAGGAAACACAAGCTTTAAATGATACATTAAACAAGATGGACTTAATTGATATTTACAGGACATTCCATCCAAAAACAACAGAATACACTTTCTTCTCAAGTGCTTATGGAACGTTCTCCAGGATAGATCATATCTTGGGTCACAAATGAAGCCTTGGTAAATTTAAGAAAACTGAAATCATATCAAATATCTTTTCCAAATACAACACTATAAGACTAGGTATCAATTACAGGAAAAAATCTGTAAAAAATAGAAACAAATGGAGGCTAAAGAATATACTACTTAATAACCAAGAGACCACTGAAGAAATCAAAGAGGAAATCAAAAAATACCTAGGAACAAATGACAATGAAAACACAATGACCCAAAACCTATGGGATGCAGCAAAAGCAGTTCTAAGAGGGAAGTTTATAGCAATACAATCCTACCTCAAGAAACAAGAAGCATCTCAAATAAACAACCTAACCTTACACCTGAAGCAATTAGAGAAAGAAGAACAAAAAAACCCCAAAGTTAGTGGAAGGAAAGAAATTATACAGATCAGATCAGAAATAAATGAAAAAGAAATGAAGGAAACAATGGGAAAGATCAATAAAACTAAAAGCTGGTTCTTTGAGATGATAAACAAAATTCATAAACCATTAGCCAGACTCATCAAGAAAAAAAGGGAGAAGACTCAAATCAATAAAATTAGAAATGAAAAAGGAGAAGTAACAGCTGACACTACAGAAATCCAAAGGATCATGAGAGATTACTACAACCGACTATATGCCAGTAAAATGGACAACCTGGAAGACATGGACAAATTCTTAGAAAAGCACAACTTTCCAAGACTGAACCAGGAAGAAATAGAAAATATAAACAGACCAATCACAGGCACTGAAATTGAGACTGTGATTAAAAATCTTCCAACAAACAGAAGCCCAGGATGAGATGGCTTCACAGGCAAATTCTATCAAACATTTAGAGAATAGTTAACACCTATCCTTCTCAAACTCTTCCAAAATATAGCAGAGGGAGGAACACTCCCAAACTCATTCTATGAGGCCACCATCACTCTGATACCAAAACAAGACAAAGATGTCACAAAGAAAGAAAACTACATTCCAGTATCACTGATGAACGTAGATGTAAAAATCCTCAACAAAATACTAGCAAACAGAATCCAACAGCACATTAAAAGGATTGTACACCATGATAAAGTGGGGTTTATCCCAGGAATGCAAGGATTCTTCAGTATACGCAAATCAATCAATATGATACAGCATATTAACAAACTGAAGGAGAAAAACCATATGATAATATCAATAGATGAAGAAAAATCTTTTGAAAAAATTCAACACCTATTATAAAAACTCTCCAGAAAGTAGGCAAAGAGGGAACTTACCTCAACATAATAAAGGCCATATATGACAAACCCACAGCCAACATCGTTCTCAATGGTGAAAAACGGAAACCATTTCCGCTAAGATCAGGAAAAAGACAACGTTGCTCACTGTCACCACTGTTATTCGATATAGTTTTGGAAGTTTTAGTCACAGCAATCAGAGAAGAAAAAGAAATAAAAGGAATCCAAATCGGAAAAGAAGAAGTAAAGCTGTCACTGTTTGCAGGTGACATGATGCTATACATAGGGAATCCTAAAGATGCTACCAGAAAACTACTACAGCTAATAAATGAATTTGGTAAACTAGCAGGAAACAAAATTAATGCACAGAAATCTATGGCATTCCTATACACTAATGGTGAAAAAGCTAAAGAAAAATTAAGATAACACTCACATTTACCATTGCAACAAAAAGAATAAAATACCTAGGAATAAACCTACCCAAGGAGACAAAAGACCTGTATGCAGAATACTATAAGACACTGATGAAAGAAATCAAAGATGACACAAACAGAAGGAGAAACATATCATGTTCTTGTATTGGAAGAATCAGCATTGTGAAAATGACGATACTACCCAGAACAAACTACAGATTCAGTGTAATAATCCCTGTCAAACTACCAATGGTATTTTTCACAGAACTAGAACAAAAATTTCATAATTTTTATTTCCATATGATCCTTCCATTTCCACAAAGGACTCCGAAAAGCCAAAGCAATCTTGAGAAAGAAATACAGAGGTGGAGGAATCAGGCTCCCTGACTTCAGGCTATACTACAAAGCTACAGTAATGAAGACAGTTTGGTACTGGCACAAAAACAGAAATATAAATCAATGGAACAGGATAGAAAGCCCAGAGATAAACCCACGCACATGTGGTCACCTTATTTTTGATAAAGGAGGCCAAGAATATACAATGGAGAAAAGACAGCCTCTTCAATAAGTGTTGCTGGGAAAACTGGACAGCTACATGTAAAAGAATGAAATTACAACACTCCCTAACACCATACACAAAAATAAACTTAACATCGATTAAAGACCTGAATGTAAGGCCAGACACTATAAAACGCTTAGAGGAAAACATAGGCAGAACACTCTATAACATAAATCACAGCAAGATCCTTTTTGACCCACCTCCTAGAGAAATGGAAATAAAAACCGAAATAAACAAATGGGACCTAATGAAACTTAAAAGCTTTTCCACAGCAAAGGAAACAATAAACAAGATGAAAAGACAACCCTCAGAATGGGAGAAAATATTTGCAAATGAAGCAACTGACTAAGGATTAATCTCCAAAATTTACAAGCAGCTTATGAACCTCAATAACAAAAAACCAACCTAATCCAAAAATGGGCAGAAGACCTTAAGAGACATTTCTCCAAAGAAGATATACAGATTGCCAACAAACACATGAAAGGATGCTCAACATCACTAATCATTATAGAAATGCAAATCAAAACTACAATGAGGGATCACCTCACACTGGTCAGAATGGCCATCAACAAAAACTCTACAAACAATAAATGCTGAAGAGGGTGTGGAGAAAAGGGATACCTCTTGCACTGTTGGTGGGAGTGTAAATTGATACAGCCACTAAGGAAAACAGTGTGGAGGTTCCTTAAAAAACTAAAAATAGAACTACCATACGACCCAGCAATCCCACTACTGGGCATATACCCTGAGAAAACCAGAATTCAAAAAGAGTCAATACCACAATGTTCATTGCAGCTCTATTTACAATAGCCAGGACATGGAAGCAACCTAAGTGTCCATCGACAGATGATTGGATAAAGAAGATGTGGCATATATATGCAATGGAATATTACTCAGCCATAAAAAGAAATGAAATTGAGTTATTTGTAGTGAGGTGGATGGACCTAGAGTCTGTCATGTAGAGTGAAGTAAGTCGGAAAGAGAAAAACAAATACTGAATGCTAATACATATATATGGAATGTAAAAAAAAAAATGACATGGGGAGGGGGAGGGACAAGCTGGGACGAAGTGAGAGAGTGGCATGGACATATATACACTGCCAAATGTAAAATAGATAGCTAGTGGGAAGCAGCCGCATTGCACAGGGAGATTAGCTCAGTGCTCCATGACCACCTAGAGGGGTGGCATGGGTGGGTGGGAGGGAGATGCAAGAGGCAGGAGATATGGGGATATATGTATATGTATAGCTGATTCACTTTTTTCCAAAGCAGAAAGTAACACACCATTGTCAAGCAGTTATACTCCAATAAAGATGTTAAAATAAATAAATAAAAATAAAGGGAAATTTAGGGCTTGCCTTGTGGCACAGTGGTTAAGAATCTGCCTGTCAATTCAGAGGCCACGGGTTTGAGCCCTGGTCCAGGAAGATCCCACATGCCGTGGAGCGACTAGGCCTGTGCGCTACAACTACTGAGCGTGCACTCTAGAGCCCGCGAGCCTCATCTGCTGAAGACCGCACGCCTGGAGCCCGTGCTCTGCAACAAGAGAAACCACCTCAATGAGAAACCTGTGCACTGCAATGAAGGGTAGCCCCCGTTCTCAACAACCAGAGAAAAGCCCTCGCATAGCAATGAAGACCAAATGCAGCCAAAAATAAATAAATAAAATAAATACATTTATTTAAAAAAAAAAAAGAAATTTGGCCTTCCTATTTTTTGTGTTTTCAATATTTTGTCTGGGTTTTGTGTGTGTGTGGATGAATTGAGGGACAGTTTTCCCCCATAGGACTAGCCAATTTTTCTTTTCCAAGTTAGTGAATAATAATCCATTCTTTCCTTACTAACTTGAAATGTAATATTCCTATTTTTTATTCTATTATAATGATTAAAAAATTTTTTTTAAGTTTCCAGTTGATCATTATTATCTTTGTAGATGCCTTTTCTCAGGCCGAGGACCTTCTCTATATTTGCTGAACGATTTTTTTCAGTGAATGAATATTTTGTCAAATGGTTCCTCTTCATCTGCTGAAATGATCGTGTTTTTCTTTATTGTGTTAATGTGGTAAATTGATTTTTGAATCTTAAACCCACCTGGCATTCATGGGATAAGTCCTACTTTGTCATGATCTGTTATTTGTTTCATATCTTTTAAATCTCAATTTGCTAATATTTTAAGTATGCTGATTTTTATGTACCTATGTTTATGAAGGATATTGGTATATAGTTTTCTTTCGTTGTCACGTCTTTCTCTGGCTTTGATTCCAGAGTGATAGTGCCTTCATACAATTAGTTAGGAAGTGTTCCTTTCCCTTATATTTGCTGAAAGAGTTCATTCAAGATGGGTATTATTCTTCCTTAAATATTTTACTTCGTTTACGTCATCTGGGCTTGATGTTGTTCATATTTTCTGTTTCTTCTGTGTAATTTGCACCTTTCAAGACATTTTCTCATAAGACAGCACAGTCTGGTAGAACTTTCTGTGTCAATTGAAATGTTCTCTATGTGCACTCTTAAAGTACAGTAGCCACCGACTACCTGTGGCAGTTGAGTACTTGAAATGTGATGAGTGCAGAGCTGCAGTTTTAATTTTATTTAAATCGTCACAGGTGGCTGTTGGCTTACTGCACTGGCTATTGTAGCTCTATGTTGTAAATTCATTTCTATAAAATTGTTAATAAATTTTAAATATACTGTCATAAAGTTGTTTATAGTTTTAAAATCTGTTTCTATAAAGTTGTTTGTAGGGAATTCCCTGGGGTCCAGTTGTTAGGACTCTGTACTTCCAGTGCAGGGGGCCCAGGTTCGATCCCTGGTTGGTGAACTAAGATCCTGGAAGCTTCACAGTGTGGCAAATATATATATATATATATGTATGTATATATGTAGAGAGAGACACACACACGTATATATGGAGATACAAAGTTGTTTATAATTTTTTCTTAATTTATTTTTACTCTCTAATGAAATCTTTAGTGCTCTTTTATTCCTGAGATTGGTAATTTATGTCATCTTCTCTTTGTCTCTCAATCTCTGCGCCCCCAGGGAAGCCCTTCTTTCCTTTTTTAAGGCTGAGTAATATTCCATTGTATGGATATATCACATTTTATCGGTTTATTCATCAGTGGACAGACACTTGGATTATTTCCATCTTTAAGCTATTGTGAATAATGCTGCAATGAACATGGTGTATCAATATAAATATCTCTTACAGACCCTGCTTTTAATTCTTTTCAGATCATATGGTAATTCTATTTTCAACTTTTTTAGGAACTGCCATAGTGTTTTTCATAACAGCTGTACCATTTTGCATCCACACCACTAGTGCACAAGGGTTCCAATTTGTCCACATCCTCACCAGTGTGGTTATTTTTGTCCTTTTGATGGTAATCAGCCTACTGGGTGTGAGGTGTTATCTCATTGTAATTTTCATGTATATTTCCCAAATGATTGGTGATGTTGAACATTTTTTTCATGTACTTGTTTGATTTTTGTGCTTCTCTCTGTTTATGGTCAGTTTGTCTAGGAGTTTATCATTTTTGTTCTTTTTAAGTATCTTGCTCTTGGTTTCCTTAGTTTTTCTTCACTGTTTATTTTCTGTTACACAGATTTTTCTTTTATCTTTACTTTTCCGTCTACTTTGTGCTTAATTTGATCTTTTTCTTGCTTCTGAAGCCAGAGGTTTAGGTCATAGATTTTAGAATTTTTCTTGATAGAAGTGTATAAATCCGTAAGTTTCCCTCTGAGAACTTCTTTTACTGCAGTTCTCAAATTTTGGTAAGTTGTGTTTTCATTGCCATTCAGTTCATATTTTCTAATTTTCCTTGTGATTTCTTCTTTGACTTATGGCTTTTTTTCAAAGAAGTATTTCTAAATATTTGGGGGATTTCCACATGTGCTTTTGTTACTGAGTACATTTTGATCAAAGTAGATATTCTGTATGAGTTCCATTATTTGATAATTTTACCATGCAATATTTCCATCGTTTATCATGTCATCAGTGTTGGTGATTGTTCCATGTGTATTGGAAAAGAATGTGTTCTGCCATTTTGGGGTTAACATTTTATAAATGTCATTTAGGTTTAATTGATTGACAGCATCTTTTCAGGTCTTCTCTATTTCTCTTGATTTTCTGACTGTTCAATTACTGGCAGAGAAACGTTGAACCATTCATATTACTGTGGGGTTACCTGTTTTTGCTTTTAATTCTGTCAGTTTCCAGTGTTCATTCTCTTGTTGAGATTCAGGTTTCCATCAGGTGTCTTCTTCCTTCTAGCTAAAGAACTTTAACATTTCTTGTCATGCAGGTCTGTTGGTAACATATTCTTTCAGCTTTCATCTAAAAATATTTTTATTTCATCTTCCTTTTTGAAGATTATTTTCTCTTACAGAATTCTAGGTTGACAAGATTTTTGTCCTGGCACTTTTAGGTTCAACTGCTTTAGAAAGTATTTATTTCTTCAAATACCCATCTCTCCAACTCCAATTAAATATGTTAGCCTGCTTAATATTGTATCACATGTCTGACACTGTTATTTTTCAACCTTAAACTCTCTATGCTTCTTTCTATATAATTTTTTACTGCCCTCTCTTCCTGTTTCACTGTTATTTTCTTCTACATGGTCTAATGTGCAGTTAACTCATTCAGTTGATTTTTCATTTCAGCTATATTTTTCAGTTTAGAAGCTTCTTTTTAAAAAATACGGTTTCTAATTTTATTCTTGTCAAGTTCATGTTTTCCATTAAATCTTTATACTTTCTTATAACTTTTCAAGTCCTTTGTGGTAATTCTAATTCCATCATTTGTATTATTTCCGGCCCCAATTCTGTTGGCTGAATTGTCTTCTGGTTATGGCTCTCATGTCTTGCTTTTTCAAATGTGTGATAATGTTTGATTGGATGCTGGGTTACACTGTTACATTGTTGAGTGTCAGATTATATTTTATATTCTATTTCCTTTAGGAGTGTTGATTTTCATTCTGACATGCAGTTAGTTTGCTTTGGATCAGCTTGATCTTTTTGAGACTTTTTTTAAACATCTTTATTGGAGTGTAATTGCTTTACAATGTTGTGTTAGTTTCTGCTGTATAACAAAGTGAATCAGCTATATGTATACATATATCCCCATATACCCTGCCTCTTGTGCCTCCATCCCACCCTCCCTATCCCATCCTTCTAGGTGGTCACAAAGCAGTGAGCTGACCTCCCTCTGCTATGCAGCTGCTTCCCACTAGCTATCTATTTTACATTTGGTAGTTTATATATGTCAGTGCTACTCTCTCACTTCGTCCCAGCTTCCCCTCCCTCCCATGTCCTCAAGTCCATTCTCTACGTGTGCATCTTTATTCCTGTCCTGTCCCTATGCTCATCAGAACCATTTTTTTTTTTTTAGATTCCATATATATGTGTTAGCATACAGTATTTATTTTTCTCTTTCTGACTTCACTCTGTATGAGAGACTCTAGGTCCATCCACCTCACTACAAATAACTCAATTTCTTTTCTTCTTATGGCTGAGTATTATTCCATTGTATATATGTGCCACATCTTCTTTATCCATTCATCAGTCGATGGACACTTAGGTTGCTTCCATGTCCTGGCTATTGTAAATAGAGCTGCAATGAACATTGTGGTATTGACTCTTTTTGAATTCTGGTTTTCTCAGGGTATATGCCCAGTAGTGGGATTGCTGGGTCGTATGGTAGTTCTATTTTTAGTTTTTTAAGGAACCTCCATACTGTTTTCCTTAGTGGCTATATCAATTTACATTCCCACCAACAGTGCAAGAGGTATCCCTTTTCTCCACACCCTCTTCAGCATTTATTGTTTGTAGAGTTTTTGTTGATGGCCATTCTGACCAGTGTGAGGTGATCCCTCATTGTAGTTTTGATTTGCATTTCTTTAATGATTAGTGATGTTGAGCATCCTTTCATGTGTTTGTTGGCAATCTGTATGTCTTCTTTGGAGAAATGTCTCTTGAGCTCTTCTGCCCATTTTTGGATTTTTTTTTGATATTGTGCTGCTTGTAAATTTTGGAGATTAATCTTTTGTCAGTTGCTTCATTTTCAAATACTTTCTTCCATTCTTAGGGTTGTCTTTTCATCTTGTTTATAGTTTCCTTTGCTGTGCAAAAGCTTTTAAGTTTCATTAGGTCCCATTTATTTCTTTTTGTTTTTATTTCCATTTCTCTAGGAGGTGGGTCAAAAAGGATCTTGCTGTGATTTATGTCATAGAGTGTTCTGCCTATATTTTCCTCTAAGCATTTTATAGTGTCTGTCCTTACATTTAGGTCTTTAATCCATGTTGAGTTTACTTTTGTGTGTGGTGTTAGGGAGTGTTCTAATTTCATTCTTTTACATGTAGCTGTCCAGTTTTCCCAGCACCACTTATTGAAGAGGCTCTCTTTTCTCCATTGTATATTCTTGCCTCCTTTATCAAAAATAAGGTGACCACATGTGTGTGGGTTTATCTCTGGGCTTTCTATCCTGTTCCATTGATCTATATTTCTGTCTTTTTGCCAGTACCATACTGTAGCTTTGTAGTATAGTCTGAAGTCCAGGAGCCTGATTCCTCCAACTCCGTTCTTCTTTCTCAAGATTGCTTTGGCTATTTGGGGGTCTTTTGTGTTTCCATACAAATTGTGAATTTTTTTGTTCTAGCTCTGTGAAAAATGCCATTGGTAGTTTGATAGGGATTGCATTGAATCTGTAGATTGCTTTGGGTAGTATCGTCGTTTTCACAATGTTGATTCTTCTAATCCAAGAACATGGTATATCTCTCCATGTGTTTGTATCATCTTTGATTTCTTTCATCAGTGTCTTACAGTTTTCTGTATACAGGCCTTTTGTCCCCTTAGGTAGGTTTATTCCTAGGTATTTTATTCTTTTTGTTGCAATGGTAAATGGGAGTGTTTCCTTAATTTTTCTTTCAGCTTTTTCATCATTAGTGTATAGGAATGCCATAGATTTCTGTGCATTAATTTTGTTTCCTGCTAGTTTACCAAATTCATTTATTAGCTGTAGTAGTTTTCTGGTAGCATCTTTAGGATTTGAGACTTGTTTTTAAAACTTTTTAGGGCAGCTCTAGGATTGGCCTTACTTTAGAATTAGTTTAGCCCTACTTTTATTTCATTTTTTAAAATATTTACTTATTTATATTTTTGGCTGCACCGGGTCTTAGTTGTAGCACACGGGATCTTCGTTGACGCCTGCGGGGTGTTTATTTGCAGCATGCAGGATCTTTTCATTGCGGCATGCAGGATCTAGTTCCCTGACCAGGGATCGAGCCCTGGCCCCCTGCATTGGGAGTGTGGAGTCTTAACCACTGGACCACCAGGGAAGTCCCCCTAGCCCTACTTTTAATGTGCCATTTTTCAGAGGTCTCCATTGATGCTCCCAGTTGTTTGACCAGGTCTCTTTTTCTTTTGTAAAAATAAACTTTAATTTTTAGAACATTTTTTAAGTTCAGAGCAAAATTGAGCAGAATGTACAGAGTTCCCATATGTTCCTTTACATCACACAAGCATAACCTTCCCCACTGTCTCATGTGTGGTTTACTGTTCTGGCAAAGAATTTCTAGTCCTCTTTCAGTGGGTCTTTGTCTTTTATTTGGTAATCTGTCCTGCAAATACCAGCTGCTTTAGCTTTCTCAGTCTGTTGTCTCCCCAGTTTATTGAGACTAGTGTTCTCTACTTGAGTTTTTCCTCTCTATACTGGAACTTGCTATATGTTCCCAGGCAGAAAGCCTAGGACAGTCACCTCGTTAGTTCGTTTTCTCAGAGATCATAGTCTTTTGTTGATTGTTGTCCGTACTTTGAATACATTGGTTTTATATATTTTGTCAAGCTTTTTATTCACAACAGGAGGATTATTCTTCTATCAGTACTGTGCCACAGCTGGAAGTAGAGTTTTATGACAGTGGATTGTAGCTAGTGCCTAATTTACAATTTCTTTGTTCTAAATCATTAAAAAAATTTTTTTAATTTTATTTTTTGTTTTATTTTTGTCTGCGTTGGGTCTTCGTTGCTGTGTGCGGGCTTTTCTGTAGTTGTGGCAAGCAGGGGCTACTCTTTGTTGCGGTGCACGAGCTTCTCATGCAGCGGCTTCTCCTTTTGCAGCATGGGCTCTAGGCATGCGGGCTTCAGTAGTTGTGGCACTCGGGTTCAGTAGTTGTGGCTCGCGGTCTCTAGAGCACTGGCTTAGTAGTTGTGGCGCTTGGGCTTAGTTGCTCCACGGCATGTAGGATCTTCCCGGACCAGTGCTTGAACCCATGTCCCCTGTCTTGGCAGGTGGATTCTTAACCACTGAGCCACCAGGGAAGCCCTGTTCTAAATCATTTTGGATATAGCTCACAAATAGTTCTAGAGATAATTGCCCTAAGGACTTTCCTAGGCCTATTTAGCTTCATATGATTTTCTGGCATGATGCAGTTATACTGTGTGAACTACACTCAGCAATATTCCTGTAGGTAGGGCTCAGGAAATCTTTTCTGAAAAAGGCCAAATAGTAAACATTTAAGCTCTGTTGGGTGTAGTCAGAAAACATGGTGTCCTGTGTATTCTTCTCTTCCTCCTCTTCCTCCCTTCCCCTCCCCTCTCTTTTGTCTTCTTTCTTCTACTCTCTCAAAAATGTAGTAACTATTTTTAGCTCAGGGGCCATCCCTTGGTCAAGGGTTGTAGTTTACCAACCCCTACTATAAAATTGTTCAAGTAGGACTTTTTCTTTCTTTGTTTAAATCTCTGTTGACCATTGTCGCAGGTAATATGTGCCAGTAGAATTGGTGTATCTTGTGTTTAATGAGTTCATGAGGGTAACAGTGTGGAATTGTTAGAAGTTTACTAATGCCATCGAAGGGGGAAAAGTGCAAGTTACTATGTTTCTACAGTTTTAAAGCCCTTAAAAAATGATTATTTGAACGTTGCATTTTTTCCCGGTTAAAAGGGATAAAAATTTAGGTTCAGGACTGGAACAGATCCTTGTTTATCTGTAAATATATTAGAGAAGTTTTAGAATTTGCAGGAATGTTGTAGAACTGTGGTTTGGGACGCAGTTGGAACTATCTCTCCATACCTCTGTGGCGTAGTGCTTCTGCAACTATTAGCATAAATTACTTTTGCTTTTGTTTTGTTAGAATTTCATTGTTTTCTACTTATAGAAGAAATATGTTTTCTGAAATGTTATAAAAACATATAAACATTTTATTCCATTAAAATGTACAACATTCTGTTGTAGTGGTATGCTTCAGTTTTAATAGACCCTGGACAATTTTTAGGTACATGCCGAATATATCCATTTATAGATGTCTCTGATCTTCTTGATCATTGCTTTCAGAGCACTGTAAATGTCAATGAGTGAAGTCTGTTGTATTTATTTCCGTTGTCCTCATAGTGAAGAAGAAATAGTTAATGTGTTTTACTTTATAATGTGTGTTAAATTATATTTTAGCTTTAATAGTGTACAAGTGGACTATTGAAATTAGTAAAACGTAACTGATTTCTGTTAGAGGTGTTTCAAGTGTTCGTATTTGTTAATCACCTTTTAGTAAGTTATAAAATCAAGTTCTAAGTATTCCACTGGTTTCAAACTGTTTTTTCCCCACTGTGGGAACAAATAAAAGCAAAAATTAGTGAAAGTAAATTCTGTGAATCTCACTTATGAGTCTCATCTCTCCTCATTGAATGTATAGAATGAACAGTGGCATACCTTAATAGTATGCCACAGTAACAATACGTATTTAAATGAAAACAAGAAAAGAGAGCTGTAATCTTTAGTCATGACTCCCTGATGAAACTAATTCATCTTCATTAGTACTTAACATGGGTTGTTTGTGAACTGTCATAAATGGTTCATCCCTGGTGTGGTAGAGCATTTAGTGGGTCATCTTTGTTGGTATAACATTCAAAGGGATGGTTGACCACTTGGGGTTTTGTGGAAGAAATTCAACCATCTCATAAGAGATTGGACTTGATGAATCTGAAGTTCGCTGTTCAGCCTCTGAGTACAGTGATTTATTACCTGCAGTTTATTTATGGCTGGTTCATAAAAAACTAGAGCCTGTCACTCAAAGTGTGATAGGGCATCAGCAGTGTTAGCATCACCTGAGAGTGTGTTAGAAGTCAGATCCTTGGCTGCCACCCTTGACCTACTGAACCAGAATCTTTAGAAGTGGAGCTCAGGAATCCATTTCCAAGCTCACCAAGAGATTCTGTTATCCAGTAATTGTTGAGAAGCATTGTTTAGTTCAGTGATCCTCAAGCAATATTGTGCATCAGAAGCAAAATTATCTTAGGGGTGCTTGTTTTTGTTTTGTTTAAGACATTTTTAAAAATTGAGATAAAATTGACATATAACATTGTATTAGTTTTAGGTATACAACACAATGATTTGCTATATATATATATTGCAAAATGATTATCATAATACATTTAGTTAACATCCATTACCACTGTTTTTTTTAAATTTTGAAACACTGTTAGAAATATATTTTACATTGAGACCTACTTATGTGTGTGTGTGTGTGTGTGTGTGTACAGGTGTTTTGTAGCATTACTTGTTGTCACTCTGAATTATGTTCTTTGTTTTCTATTCTAGCCTATTTAAAAAAAACAAATCATGGCCCTGGCTCACTAATGGGTTGATGCTTGGAGTTTGAAAGAACACTGGATTGTTGTGTTTCACTTATTGTCCTATTTTCATGAAAAGTTTTCTGTTGGTTATTGGCCTATTAGTAGCTAAGATTCTTTTTCAGCTTAGGATCATAATTAGGAATTACCATTCTTCTTGTTACTGTAAATTGTGCCTCATTGAGAATGAGGATCTGTCATTAAGGGAAGAAGCTAGAGTGGCTATTGAGGAGCATCTAGTAGTTTCAGACAAAGACAACTTGATTCAGCTCTTGATGAATTGCATGCTTACCAAGAGTCAGTTGTTCCCAAACCTGTTTATTCGAGTAGTACTTGTCATTGTAATTAAATAATTTTTATTGTACCATTTTGACACTAGTAAAATTTCCTCTGAAAAGTAGATTGTTGTTTCTGTGAATAATTTTAATGCTTTAGAAAGACTTAGTAGGTAAAGTCAGTAAAAAGGTGGAGGGGCAAGTGTCTTTATTTTCTCATTCCATTTTAAAAAACATATTTATTATTTATTTATTTAATTTATCTTTGGCTACATGGGGTCTTAGTTGCGGCACGTTGCAGCACAAGGGCTTCTCTCTAGTTGTGGCATGAGGGTTTTCTCTTCTCTAGTTGTGGCATGTGGGATCCAGGGCGTGTGGGCTCTGTAGTTGTGGCATGTGGGTTCCAGACCGTGTGGGCTCTGTAGTTTGTGGCATGCAGGCTATCTCTAGTTGAGGCCCGTGAGCGCAGCAGTTGTGGCGTGAGGGCTTAGTTGCCCCATGGGCACGTGGGATCTTTGTTCCCTGACCAGGGATCAAACCTATGTCCCCTGCATTGTAAGGCGGATTCTTTACCACTGGACCACCAGGGAAGTCCCTCATGCCATTTTAAAGAACCCAAAATTGCAATCATGAAGATTGCATTATGGCTGTGATTTGTTCAAGAAAGAACTCAAATTAGCATACCCATTTCCAAAGTCTTGATTGATCATCATTGATTGGCCAAGGTGCTTTTTTATATATTCCAAAAAAAAATAAATGTTTAAGGCATGTACGTTTCATTTTTAAGATTCCTGACTTCATTGGTCAATGATTGGCCCATCTGCGTTTTTATATATTCCAAGTAAAAATAAATGTTTAAGGCATGTACATTTCACTTTTAAGATTCCTGACTTTATTGGACTTTTAACTGGTGACTGCATTCCTGATCTTATAGTTTAAAGAGGCTTTTATTATTTAGGAGATTGTATTTTATTGAAAATAAATCATCTCTTAGAAACAAAATGCAGATTTAAGTTTTTATTTAAGATGAACCAAGATTACCTCATTTTTATGCTTATTATTTGTTTTGCATTCTTTGGAGTTTGTGTTTTTTTTTTCTTTTGATCCTTTGTTTCTTTATATAAGAGAGGAAAACAGTGTCAGAGAATTGTTAAAGAACCATAACTTCTGAACTTAAAATTATAATTGATAATAGTTTAGTTCTGAAAATTATCCTTTGATTAAAACAAAAATGTATGGAAGTAATTGAGTAATATATTGGCAATGAAAGTAACTAACAGCCCTTTCATAATGTTCATCTATGTGGGTTCCTTGTTGGTGGTTGTACCTTAAAATGAAATGATTCTTCTGTATAGTATATAAATATCAGTATGCCACTAAAGCGAGGACAAGGAGTAAAAGTTGATTTGACATCATGAAATTTACTTTCATTATCAGACACAAATATTGTACTTAAATTGCTTAAAATAACTTTTATTCTCCTTTTACAAAATCTAACAACTTACCTGCATTTAACCCATGTGCTCCTTTCATTCTTTCACAAAGGAAAATTATGTACTGATCACGTGCCCTGATTTTCCCTCTGAACTTGCTAATTATTCCCTCTTTTTTTTAATTAATTTTTTTATTGGAGAATAGCTGATTTACAGTGTTGTGTTAGTTTCTGCTGTAGAGCAAAGTGAGTCAGTTATACATACACATATATCCACTCTTTTTTAGATTCTATTCCCATAGTTATTCCTTCTTTATTGGATCATTTCCATGAGTATACTGTCAGCTGTAATAGTCTCCATCTTTAGAAAAACAATCTCACCAAAAAAAAGAAAAAACAAAAATACAAAGTCAGAAAAACTTTTCACTCCAGATTTTAGTCCAGTTTCTGCTCATTTTCTTTAATTTAGAGCAAAACTCCTCTAAAGAGTTGTTTGTACTTAAGTTTCCCCAGTTCTCTCCTCTCAGTCTCTTTATGGGATCACCCCACTCCAGCTTTTGTGTACCCATTTTTTCACTGATATAGCTCTTGTCAAGGAAGAAGTTCGTTTCATCTTTCCCAGTATTAATAATCAATCTTCAGTCTTCATTTTATGTGTTATCTCAACAACATTCATTATGGTTGGCCACTTCTTTCTTATTGAAATATTTTCTTCACTTTGCTTCTATAACATCACCCACCTAATTTTCCTCCTACCTCATTGGCTGTTCCATTTTAGCCTCTTTCTCTGATTCCTTCCTTTCTACAGATTTCTAAAAGTTGAAGTATCTCAAGACTCTCAGCTCTCTTCCATCAGTAATAAGTACAGTCACTAGGTGATCTTAACTAGTCCCATGAACTTCATTGATGACTCCCAAATTTATGTCATTTCTTGGCAAGAGTCTCCTCTTTAACTCTTTAATACGTCCAATTGCCTTCTTGAAATCTCCATTTGAAGGTTTAATAAGGTTCTCAAAATTAATGGGTCCAAACCAAACTACTATTCATTCTACCCCTCTCAGTCTGTTACTCCCTTAGTGTTTACATCTCAAGAAATGGCACCCTGTTGTGCTCTTTTTGACTTTTTATATTCAGCTTCTCATGTACCAAGAAATGCCTCTACTTTCAAATTATACCCAAATCTGACTACTCTTTCTCACATCCACCATTACTATCCTGGTCTTAGCCACCAGTTTTCCCTTGGATTATTGCATTAGCCTCCTATGTGGTGTTCTTCCTTCCCTTCTTCACTCCCTGTAACATTTAACAGCCTTAAAGTACTCCTGCAGAAGCTGGGGTGTTCCTTGTAAAACGTAAATCGTGGAATTCCTCTTTGGGATCTTTTTTGTGGTTTGCAGATTCCTAATATATGTATCCTCTGGCTTTTTCTCTTTTGTCATTTTTAAGCACTCTTCCTCATGCCTGTTCAATTCCAGCCCTATATTCCTTGCTTTCCCTCAAACATACCAAGCCTGTTCACAGTGTCTAAAAACTAGCTAGGAATCTTCTGTGAGAAATTTGCTTTCAAGTGTTTCATTATCTACCGTGATCCCCAAATATAATTTTAGTGTTGCATTTTTTCTGTAGATGTAGACTCCGAGAAACAGAAGCTATTTCTTTTATTTGGGCCACAAGAATGAGTACAATTCTGTTCCATTTAATTATATATATTAAAATATAACTAACATAATTTAATCTCATAAGATTTTATGCAGCCTACAGATTTATTGTGTGATAACTAGCAAAATTGCAAATTCACATTAGATGCTTTATTAGAAATTGCCATCTCTGAAAAAGCTTGAGTGCACTCAAATAAGGATAAAATTTTTTTTTTCAATAGACAATAGATGCATGTGCTTCAAAACTCAAGATACAGAAGGATATGCTTTGAAGAGTTAGTGTTTCTGTCTTATAGCCACCTGATTCTGGTGTCACAGAAAATCAGTGGAAGGTATTTTAATGTATAAACAATTGTACATACACATAAATTATAAAACATACAGCAGTGGTAGGATAACATATATATGTATATTCTTCCTCACTCAGATATTTTTACTAATTGACCCTGAGAACTCGTATAAAGTTGCCTCATTCTTTTTAACAGCTATATGATATTCCATTATAGGTATGTACTGTAATTAATTGAGCCTCACTGTTGAACAGATAGGCTGTTTCCAGTCTTTGCTGCTTATACATGTTCTTTTTCATAGATCTTTTGAGAAATATCTGTAGGATAAATTCTTAGAAGTTGAATTGCTGGATCAAGAGGTATGTGTATTTAAAGTATCATGAATATTTGCCTGGTTGCTCTTTTTTACGACTGTACCATTTTATACTTCCTCTAATAGTATTCTACTACAGG
Source organism: Tursiops truncatus (assembly GCF_011762595.2). Lineage (NCBI taxonomy): Eukaryota > Metazoa > Chordata > Mammalia > Artiodactyla > Delphinidae > Tursiops > Tursiops truncatus. The sequence goes on along the minus strand of NC_047034.1, from coordinate 155,760,032 downwards.
GATTGGCAGACTTTTTTTCTGTTAAGGGCCACATAGTAAATATTAATATTTTAGGCTTTTCAGCTCACATACGGTCTATGCCACACTCTTCTTTGTATACTTTTCTGGCCTCAGGTCATAGTCTGGCAGCTTTGGCCAATAGCATAGCTGCCAGGCTGTTATCAAAACCTTTTGTCTTTTATCAGCCTGCTGTATGAACCTGTTATCTAATTGCATTATTAATTTGCATTTCACTTATGAGCAAAGTTCAACCTTAGTGTTTCCTTTCCTGTGAAATGTTTGTTCAGATCCTTTGCTTTTACAAATGTATTTGGTTTTTGGTATCTTTATTGAACTATGAGTCTTAATCTTTATCCATTAGGGAAATGACCTTTCGTGATATAAAGTGCAGTAAAATTGTTTTCAACAACTTTGTCTTTAATCTTTTGGTTTGGGTTATGTTTTCTTTAGGAATTTTTTTATAGTCACATTTGGTCTTTTATTCAGTAAATCAGTCTTTTATTCTAGGTTTTGTCATTCTTAGAGAGGTTTTTCCTCTAAAAATAATTCTTCCATGGTTTTTTTAATACTAGTGTTTTATTTTCTATGTCTAAACCTTAAATACATCTGGAAGTTATTTTGGTATGAGTTAGGAATCCAGTTTTTTCAGGTGGTTACCTTTTTTCCCAGTACCATATCCTGAATTAAAACATAGAGATTTTGGAAGTTGCTTGCAATGTTACTTTTTAGTTGACTTCTTATATACTGTAGAACTTAGATTAAACTGTTGATCACACAAAGTGCATATTTCATGCATGAAACAGTTACTGAGCATATGCTGTGTGGTCAGGTAGTAAGGATAAACTGTTGTAAAGAGGAGGTTCTAACCCTGACCTTTAGCTGCTTACAGTCTGGCAAATTTATCACACTATATGTATGTGTGTGTTTTAACACCCTGCTCCTTTATTTTATTTTATTATTATTATTTTTTTTGCGGTACACGGGCCTCTCACTGTTGTGGCCTCTCCCGTCGCGGAGCACAGGCTCCGGACGCGCAGGCTCCGGACGCGCAGGCTCAGCGGCCATGGCTCACAGGCCTAGCCGCTCCGCGGCATGTGGGATCTTCCCGGACCGGGGCACGAACCTGTGTCCCCTGCATCGGCAGGCGGACTCTCAACCACTGCGCCACCAGGGAAGCCCCACCCTGCTCCTTTATTTATATTTTCTCCTTAACCTTCTGTTATTATGAAAATTTTCAACTAGAACAATTGGAAGAACAGTATAGTGAATATAGTTTTGTGCATGCTCTCTCATCCCTCCCTGCTTTTCTCTCTGTAGTTTTTTTTTTTTTTTTTGCGGTACGCGGGCCTCTCACTGCTGTGGCCTCTCCCGTTGCGGAGCACAGGCTCCGGACGCGCAGGCTCAGCAGCCATGGCTCACGGGCCCAGCCGCTCCGCAGCATGTGGGATCCTCCCAGACCGGGGCACGAACCCGTGTCCCCTGCATCGGCAGGCAGACTCTCAACCACTGCGCCACCAGGGAAGCCCTTCTCTCTGTAATATATATACTGTGTGAAAGTAAGTTGTAGAAATTCCTAAGATTTTATTAGCATCTTTGTTTGAATTAATTACTTAGTTAAGTGAAAATGGTGATTTTCTAATTTTATTATTTCCTCCATTTGTCTGTTTTTCTGGTTCGCTGAGGAGAGGGAATCATAGCTATCTTTTTCATCTAGCATAGTACTTATCACGGAGTGATTTCCTAATAAATAAGTGCTGAATGAATGAGTGAGTACTTTAGGCTGTGGGATGTTATTGAAGGATTTCAAGTGAAGGTATAATGTAGAATGATTAATGGTGTAGAAAGATAATTCTGATGTCTTTATGGAGGAGAGCAACTTGAAGAAAGCTTTCGTTTGGACCCTGTATCAGTTAGAACTTGATTATAAGTAATCCAACTCAAATCAAATCAGCTTGAACAAAAAGAGGAATTTATCCTGGATCATGGAACCCAGGGAATGATTTGAAGATCCAGCCACACAAAGGGTTCATCTGGGCTTCAGGAACAAATAAAAGCAAGGCTGTCGGTGCCACTAATATTTTTAGTCTTTGCTTCACTCTGTGTTTTTACCAGTTCTAGTTTGTCTGCTCATGGACCAATTAAATATGGTTTCAGGGCAGGATTTGTAAGAATATGGTTGACTCCTAGATATCATGTGGATTGAGTTAGTACACTGTTAACAGGAAGAGATGTGGAGTGTTGGAATGGTACCAAGTGGAGGAGATGGATTTGAGAGAGATATTAATTAATACAGTTTGCAGAATTTGTCCAAGGGGAAGGAGAATTGGAGTGATTCTCTTTTTTATCTTGAGCAAATTGCTGACTTGGTGATGCTGTTAATTAAATGACGGGAAAACAAGAAAGTATGCTTGGAACGGGAACATGATGAATTTGGTTTTAGAAGTGCTAAGTTAAAGGTCCCTAGGGGACCTATAGAAGCTAATTGAATATAGATATCTGAAGTTTGGAAGAAAGGTCTAAGCTAAAATGCTTAGGAAGTCAACAGCAAAGTCAAGGCTATAGTGGTGAATAAAATAGTCTGAGTGTATAAAATGAGGTGAGAATTGGAATATTGAGCACATAAAGCAGAGGAAGAGACATATAAAATAAATTAATAGGACAATTATAAAACTAGGGAACAATACAAAAAAACCAAAGGTATTTTATCTAGGAGGGATATGCCACATAAGGATTGAAAAAATAATTGGACTTGACCATGAGGAAATCATTGATGATCTTAATGAGAGAAGTTCCGATGCGAAGTTGGGAACCAGATTGCATTAAGTTCAAAGGATTAATGACTGGGAGATGAAGTAGAAACAAACCAATGTAAACTTTTTCCCTAGGAGTTTGTGAAAGAAAGGTGAATTAGGTCAGGAAAAAGAAATAACAGGGCTGAGTTTTTTTTGTTTGTTTTATTTGGGGATGGAAGAGACTTTAGCATGTAGTTTTGAACAGTAAACAGTTTTTAATATATATTCTGGCTTGGATAAATTTTATTTTTATGTTTAAATATTTACCATTATAAACATTAACTGCTCTAAGTGTTTATTAGAGTTAGTGCAGGGAAATTAGGACTCTGAGGTCAGAGATCTGGGTTCTAATCTCAGCTCCCCAGAGTAGTCTCTATGATAACTATAATTATCACTTTTATATTCCCTTCTATGTGTCAGTCACTGTGTTATTAGGCCCTTTTTACATACTGTCATTAAACCTCACCACAAATTAATCTCCAAGGTGAGTATTACACTGTTTTACAGATAAAGAAGCCTGAGCGTTTACTTCTCAGGATCACATAGATTTTCAGTTAATCATGCTATGATTCCAACACAGATATGTCTAATTCTGAAGTTGGTGCTCTTTTTTTCTATATTGCATTGACTTTCTTTCTAACCTGAAATAGTTTCTCAAGTTTTACGTCCCTATTTCCTTATCTGTCAGATAGGGATATTTTATCTGTCACACCTATATCAAAGTGCTAATTGAATACCACAGTATTATTATCTATATTTTGTTTGAAAAGAAAAAATATATATTTGGTTAAATGCCAGACAGACCTTATAAATATGGTCATCTTTAGCACTATCATTTGTCTAAACAGTATTTTACTTTTTAAGGTGGTGGTATCATGGATACAGAAATGTCTGAAGATATAGACCACAACTTAACTCCTACCCTTGACAGCATGTCTTATGGAATGCCGAATCAAACAGGATCTGAAAATTCATTGCTGGATGAAGATGATTATTTTTTGAACTCTGGGGATCTTGCAGGAATTCCAGTCGTTGGTAGTGACAATGAGGATGAACAGGATTTTAGTTCAAAGGACAATCTTGTTTCTTCAATTCATACTGATGATAGCTTGGAAGTAGAGAGAAGAGTCACACAGCATGAATCAGACAATGAAAATGAAATACAGATTCAAAATAAATTAAAAAAAGACTTTCCTAAACAATTTGATCAGGTTTCTGTCTTTAAATCAATACGGAAAGATTTTAGTCTAGTAAGAGAAAACAGCAAAGAGACTTTTTCTGGAAAGGAGAAAAATAGAGACCTAACTTATCTTGAACGTGAAAAACGGTTGGATAAACCCCATAAAGAGTTGGATTCAAGGTTGAAAAGCAGTTTTTTTGATAAAGCAGGTAATAATTGTTGGAATAGAGCCATAAAACAATAAATAACGTGCTGATAATAATACAGCTTTTATTACTTCTGATGCTAAGCAAAGTATGAACAGTTAAATTCATTGTAAGCTTGTCATTTTTCTTTTATCCTTGTTCTTTGCAGAGTGACTGAATTTCTCCCAGTAACTATTGGTAATGGTATAAATGGTTGAAAAATAGCTCTAAACCTCATTTCTCCCTCCCCTGGTTGCAATATTTTGATGAGAAGGCAAGATACTCGAATCACCTGTTCATATTCTTTGGTTGAACATTGGAACCTGAAGTTGGATTTAACTTCTTTGTGCTGTAAGCACTAATTCAAACTGCTGTCCCACAAATTAGTCCAAATTAGGGAGGGTTTTTCTTTTTGATAACATTTCTATTTTATGTTTTAGAAGTTTCTTGAGACTCCTCTTGAGCCTCTTTGCCCAGCGTACCCTATACTTAGCTTCAGTTCCATTCTTGAATATATACATTTTCTTATTTCTGTGCCTCTCTTTCCTCCTGCTGTTCCATCTGCCTGAATGTCGTTTTCTCTCTTTGTATATATGCCTGTAAAAGTGCTGCTTATTCAACAACACCTAACTCATAAACCTCTTCTGCCCTATGGTCATCCCTAACCTCTCTACATCAAGAATGTTTGTTTCCTTATCTATATTTCCATAGCATTTTGTTTATGCCTCATTATTTATAGTACTTATCACACGGTATTATAGCTCTATTTGTTTTGCCTTACGTGCTAGTGTAGGAGTTTATTGAGGGCCAGATTGTATCTTATTCATCTTTGTGTTCTTGGGGCCTAATGTGGTGTAGTGAAAATAGTAATATTTCAATAAATGTTCAATAGGTGTGAAAGAAAGCTTGGTAGAATATACCAATCCTTATATTTCTTTTGACAGTGCTAGGAAAACTATGATTGAAAGAACAAATCAGTATTGTTAAAAATAACAATTAATTTAAGTATCCATTATGTACAAGACTCTACAAGGGTATACTGTATTTTTCAGTATATATTATTCAATATGTATTTTCAGTATCCCTATGAGGGATAAATTTTAAGGGTACTTATCTTCAAGGAACATAGTGTCTAATAGCAGAAGGGACAAGACAAGTCAAGTAGCAGAAGTGTCAACGACCAGTTGAATAGCATAAAACTTAATTTATAATTAAAGACAGTAGTAGAAGAGTTTGTTATAAGGCAGCATAATAAAATTTCTATCAAATAACTGAAACTGTTTTAGGTATTCTTAGGAGAGAGATGATTTTTAACTCAGTGGACAAGGGCAGGTTTTATAGAGGAGAGGTGAATTTTGAACTGAGCTGAGTCTGGAAGACTGTATAAGTATTAGGATAGAGGGGACTTGGAATGATATAAGCAGAAATGGGGAAGAACAAACATAAGTAATTTTCAGAACATAGTGGATAATGTAACCACTTTATTTAGGTTTGAACAAGGAGAGAGCATGAGGCAAGGCTAAAAGTTAGATGGGGCCAGATTGTTTGTTTTGAGTGAAACTACCTTTTGGGTATTTTTGGTACCCATTTCACTCTAATGAGCAGCTTCATTGGAAAAGAGAGGTGATTATCAAATGATAGCTTTTTAGGTCACTCTTTGTAAGATTTGTTATTCATATACATGTGTTTGTTTTGTTTTGTTTTGTTTTTCTTTCAATAGCTAATCAAGTTGAAGAAACATTACATACCCATTTACCACAAACCCCAGAAACAAACTTTAGGGTAAGTTTTCAGTGTGTATGTAGATTGCTATAACTGTGGCAAGTTTTCTTTATGTGATTTTCTAAACTGTAACTATATGTGTTAGGTAGAGCGCTGATTTTATTTTTTTTAATTTCCTTTATTATTTTCGTAAGGACATCTTTGGAGATGTTCTCAGAAGCCTCTGCTCTTAGATTCTTTATTTGTATTTGATATTTAGACATATATCACATTTACTTGTAAGCATAGGGACTCTAATGAATGTCCGTAGAGTTCTTCATTTCCAGTGAGCTTTTCTTTGGGTGTTAAACCTGAAGAGGAATAATTTTAAAATCTGAATATTTATTAATCCTTTATATTGTGTTTTAGGATTCCAGCTATCCATTTGCCAATAAAGAATCCATTGGTTCGGAACTGGGGAATTCCTTTGCATCAAATGTTAGAATTAAAGAAGAACCTTTGGATGATGAGTATGACAAAGCAATGGCACCACAGCAGGGACTACTAGACAAAATTAAAGATGAACCTGACAATGCTCAAGTAAACATTTCACCTTTTCTTCCCCCTTCTTTTTGTTCCACACATGAATTATTCATTCAAGAAAGGAAGTTCTTGATTAAGAAGTGAAGTGTTGTGTTGATGGGGTGAGAGGAGACTCTTAATGAAGGTTGAGGCAATTGAATTATCTTATAAGAATAATACTAAGGAATCAACCAGAGTTATAGGAAACTTTGTCCAAGTAGTAGTTAAGGCTTTTAATCCACATCGTTCCTTAATACCACTGTTCTGTGAATTTTACATTTTCAGTGCAGGATTAGGCAAAGTGAGTCTTCAAGGATTTGAGATAGATACAGCAGACATGGCTGAAGGTTTATGATGGTTTATGAGTTTATGGTGTGATTGAGTTTATATAAGGTAGTAATAAGCCTTTTGCAGTTGCTGCTAATGAAGTATAGGCTATGTATGGATTTAAGTGTTTTTCAGGAGGGATTAATGGGATTAATTAATCTTTGGAAAAATTAGGTGATTGAAGATCCAGTTCATTAGATCAGTGGGTAGAAGATAAAGGAGGTTTTGATGCTTTGATGGGTGATATAGGATTCCAGTTTTGAGATCTGTGAGTAATAAGGGTAAGGATAGAGCTCTGTTATTTCAAGGTTGCTCTGGAGGTAAAAGTCATAAAGATTCTGTAAGTGTGAATGCTGAAGTCAGTGAAGTTATCCATGCAATTGACGACATTGCAGTGGTTGGAACGGAATAAAGATGCTGTAATCATTTTGGAATGTAGGAAAAGGACCAAGGGATGAATATGCAATAGAGCAGTTGTTTGAGGGTGTTCTGTGTTTTATACAGCTGGTATGAGTGCAGAGGCTGAGAAGTAAAGATAGCATGAATTAGCTATTTTTTTGAAATGACATTTGATGTGGAGAAAGCTTACCTTTCCATATCTTTCTTTTATGTTAGGGGGGTTGAGAATGTGAGACTTCTGTGGAAGAAGTTTTTTTCACTCAGATGTCTCTTAGCAGGGTTTCTCAGCACTATTGACACTTGGGGCCAGGTAATTCTTTGTTGTGAGGGGCTGTCCTGTGCATTGTAGGGTGTTTAGAAGCATCCTTGACCTCTACCTACTAGATGCCAGTAGTACCATGTCTCCAGACATTGCCAAATGTCCCCTGGGGGACAAAATCCTCTGCTTTTGAGAACCACTCTTTTAGAGTAAGGAAATGGAAGAATAGGTGGTTTATAGATGTAGGTGATTTATGTGAGTCAGATTGATGCTTCAATTAAGTGAGAATGCCATGGTGCCCAGTGGAGGGTAGCTGTATAGGGTAGTGATGATAAAGCTGTAGAGTTGGATGGCTGTGAGTGTGGTAGCTACAAAGATGGTAGAGAAGGAATATGAAAATATCTGAATAATGAAAACATGTTAATAAAAGCAGGCAAAGTGGAGGTCGTGGATATCTGAATTAGAGATAAGGAAGTGTCCTGACACCTAGGGGAGGTTCATATGGCAGTGTATGCTTTAGAAGACTACTACCATGCCTATACAGGGCAGATCTCCTGTCTTTTAAGTGCCCCAATCTGGACATGGGAAATCCATAAGAAATCATAATGCTGGCAGGGTACCAAAGACGTCACTTTCTGCCTGTACATGACCCAGTGACACTTTCCTTGAGCTGAAAAGGCAGTTATAGCAAAGACCAAACACATTGTGGGAAGAGGGCATCAGGAAAGGTTATTTGTATTGGGTTGGCCAGAAGGTTCGTTCAGGTTTTTCTGTAATGTCTTACGGAAAAATCTGAATGAACCTTTGGCCAACCCAATATTACTGTTTTGAAAACAATCAGAGATTCCAGTGACTGGAGGATACCAACAGGGTGGAACAGTCAGGACACAGAAACACCTACATTTTTATCACTATTCAAAGTGTAATAATGTGTTATAAAATGCCGTATATGAAGTTTCGTCATGATTTTGGGGAAGAACTTCCCTAAGGGCTCACCACCTGATTGACTGGACTCTTTGAAACCAAGCAGGAATCTGTGTAAGTTCTAGGCATAAGGTCCAGAAGCATTCTTTGCCCTGACCCCACAATAAGGCAGTTCCAGCATGTGAGTGGTAAAACTAGGTGTTCTCTGAGAAGTCCTTTCTGTTATCAGCTGCACCAATCCTGTGGGATCATACCTTTGATAACTCTTCTAGAAATCCCTGACCTCATGTTAAACTATGGATACCTGGTTCTTTCTTTTTTTTCCATCCCTTCCTTACCTTCTCTCTCCCCCTCCTCTCCCTTTCCCTCCTACTTCCTCTCCCCCCCTCCTATTTCCTCTCCCCTTCTCCCACCTCCTTCTTCATTGTCCTGTTCTTTTAGGTATTTCTCCTCAGTGACCATTGGAAATCTATATTCCTTGTTCAACACTGCCTAATGCTTTATTATTCTTATTCATTTCCCATAGACTGGAAAAAGGAGTTCCAACAAATTATTCTCTTAGACTCTGAAAACAGTACTATAACCTAATGCTCATAAAATACTGATAGATTTAACAGCTGTGGTCAGTCTTTACTTTTGACCATCAGTTACTTGTAATAACTTTTCTCTTGGTGTAATAAGATCATAGCTTTAGCTTCTGGCACCTCGTCAAAACCTCCCTTGGCTTTTTCTCTTTGCTTAACTTGTAGCTCTGCTTTCAACTCACTTCCTTATTCTCCTTTTTACACAGTTCACTTTGGTCTTAATTTTTTTACTTTCCCATGTAAATCACTAAGATACTGAAATGTATGTTTATATATATATATTTACTTCTTCCCAATTGTTCTTATTTCTTCAGTTATAATTTTCTGGGTTTGCCAGTTGTCATCCTCCTGCCTCTGTTACTGGCGTAGCATCATTTGTCCTCCCAGTTACATTTCTTCATTCAAATCCTATTGCATGTTACTATAATACATTCTGTATATAATACTTACAGATACTTTTATGTGTACTATGTTGTTTCATCCTCCAATATAAGAAGGCCAGAGTAGATGATATTAACTCTATGTTTAGGTGAGGGAACTGAGATTCATAGAGGTTAATAAGTTAGTTACTCAAGGCCATATGGCCAGGAAGGAGCCAATCAGCGGCCTTCATCAAGGCCTTATTATTATAGTCTACCAAACTTTCTGTAAATAAAAGTTGTTTAAAAAAATGACTAGAGAAGTTTTTAAAATAAAAACTTTAAAGAGCCAGAGACATCATTTTTTCTTCTCCCCTTTTCTGTAGTTTCTGAAAGCTGGAAATTCAGTAAATGTTATATTAAAATCATGATTTTTTTTCTTTTCTTTTTGCTCATAATAAAAGGAGAGCTGATCTGTAATCTCTCATTGAAGTAAATGGATTAGAATGGGAAAGCAAATTAATTAATTGTCACAATAGTGAGTCATATAGTCTTGGCAAATGGAATGCAGTAATTAAATGTTGGGGCTTGTTTTTTTAGCCATGTCAAGTTAACTTGGTTATAGAAACTGGGTTCTTCATTTCTAAAATACTGTCTTGGGATACTGATACATACTTTATGGTAAATAAAGGGAAGGTAAAGATATTGTGGTAGAGGATTTTTTGGTTTTGTTTTGACATCTGTTTTTCTGTTTCTGAAAGCTTTTGGATCATCAGATTTTCACTTCTCAAGTTATTAGTCATTGATTTTTTATTAAATATTTGTAAAATTAATCATTGTTGGGAGGATACTAACATAAACATGATTATGCCTTGAAGGCATTGTGGGGTGTACAAGCAGAGTACTTAAGATATATTCTTACTTTACTATATTATATAAGTAATATGTACTTGAGACTTAAGGAATGTATCAGAAGTTTGAAATAACTGTCACAGACAGTGAGAAAGAGAGCTGACTGGAGACCATGAAAGTATGCCCATGAATACTGATTTTTTTTCTGGAGTTTTCTGAGATTTAAAAAAATTTTTTACTTGTAATATGCTTTCATATACTATATAATGTAGGAATGTTATGATGAATCAATATTAGAAAATCTCTTAATATACGTAACTTCATCAACAGGTCAAATAAGACTAGATATATAGATAGATAGACAGATGCCGAAAGACATTTCATGTAATTCACTATGCATTTCTTATAATAGATACTCTCTTGATCAGGTAAGGAAATACCTACTTCTGATCAATAACAGTCATTGAATTTAAAAGTAAAATGATGGAAACCTTCTGTTAATAATAACTAAATGAACACAAATTACTGATGTCAGCATTATTATTTAACTCTTGTTGGATTTTCGACCCAATACATGTTAAAGAAATTAGAAGAAATAATGGAAAAGGGGAGACAAAATTATCATCATTTACTGGTAAGGATCTTTATTAGAAAATTAATAGAATTCTTGAAAGTTTAGTGGAGTAGCTAGTTGAATTTTAGTTATATAAAACAGAGAAATATTTCTATAAATCAGTTGTTTCCCAGTTAGACAATATTATGAAAAGATATACTGTTTCCTACAGCAGAGCAACTAAAAAGTGCTTGTATCGGATAAAACAACTTGAATGAATGCAGAGACTTTTTTTTAATATAAGATATTAGTTATTCCTAAATTAAGATACAGTATGGATACAATTATGAAAATATCAGTGGTTTCTTATGTTTTGAAGAAAAATAAATAGGCATGCACACACACATTATGTTACATGTATGCTCTAAACATTAGAGATGTGGTGAACTATTAAATGATTAAACATCTCACAATTATTTTCATTAGGATAGTGTGATATCATAAGAGTCGTCAGCCTGATAGTGATGCAGAATAGATTGCCATAAAAGAGATATTTTTAGAGGAAGTTGATATGTTAATGGTGAGTGGAAGGAATTCATCAGCTAGTCAAAGAAAGAAAAAGAAAAATGCTCATTATATATCAAAATAAATATCAATAAATCACAGATGGATTAAGGCAGGAGTTGGCAAATTATCTTTCAGCAGTGGGCCAAATCCAGCCTGCCCTCTTTGTTTCTGTTTTGTTTTTCTGCATACTGTTTTTATAGTTTTATTGGATCATTGCCACATTCATTCATTTACATATTATCTATGGGTACTTTTGCTCTACCAGGGCAGACTTGAGTAGTCGTGATAGCATGGCTTGAAAAGTCAAAAATATTTAGTATCTGGCCCTTTGCAGATAAAGTTTGCTGACCTCTGGATTAAAGGACTGTATTATAAACAATGAAAACTTTCTTAGTATTTTATTGTGGAAGTAGAACTTTGTAAGAAATAGAAGGAATCGCAAAGGTAAAAACTGTCGATTTTTTGGCATAAAAATGGAAACTTCAGTATGTAAAATTTATCTCATAGTACATATTGAGGAAATGTTGATAACAGATGTTATCAGAGGTTAATCTTGTTACCTTATAATGCTTTTTTTGTAAATGGATATTTAAAAAATTGGAAATTAAAACAAGAATGGGAAGAGACTTTTAAGTGGCTTTTATCACAAATTGCTAGAATAAATAAAATTAAGGTTTTAAAAAACAATCTGTCATTGTGCATCAAGAACCTTTACTATGTACTTATTTACCTGGTAATTCCACTTTAAGATTCTTTCCTTAGGAGAAAATCCTAAATATGAGTGTATGAGTATTCACAGAGATGTTCATCATGGCATTACCGATAAAAGCAAATGTGTGGAAACAAGTGAACCAACACTGGGTTGTGGTTATGTAATTTCAGTGCCATTCAAGGCTATCAAATTGGAGACTGAGGCCAAGGGAAAAATTAGTAATACTGATCCTGTCTTTACTTATTTAAAGTTTTGGTATTTTGTTTATCATGGATTATGGCATTTTAAAAAATATTACTGAGATTTTTGGTGCCTTAATTTGTGCCTGAGGCAAGTGCCTCACCTCACCCCAGTCTCATCCTTATGTAATCTGATATGTCTATTAAATAATATATATCAGTATTTTCTCGAATTCCAGTAATGTACAGACACGTCTTATCACAAAAAAAGGCGGTATGTTGGAGTTGCCTGAGAATTCCAAGAATAAGACGTCTTTCAGGGTTTTGCAAGTTTCAGTGTGATAAACAGTGAATTAAAATACAAAGTTAAATCTACCACTTAGGGGCTTCACAATGCAATAATAGAATTGTAAAAGCTAACAACAGCACTAAAAACTTGTTGTACAACTCAGTTATATGTGGTTATTCATGACTAAAAATATATTTACATTCACTAAAAAAATTATTGAAATAAAAACCCAGACTTTTAAAATATTTTTTTTAGAATTCTCAGACTGCCTGGTCTGCCTTTACAAACCTCAGTGATTCTTGGACTCCAACCTTAGAAACACTGATATTTAGCCACTAGAATTTATTTTAGAGTAATATGTGATAATATGCAAATAAATGTTCAGTTGATTCAAGTGACCAAAAAATCATTTTATAAGAATGCTATATTCAGTATAATTACAGCTGTGTGAAGAAACACATACGGCAGGGGAAAAGACTGGAAAGAAATATAACAAAAGAGTAACAGTGGTTGTTTTGGGGTAATGGAAATATGATTAGAATTTTTTTCTCATTTCTACTTGTCTAAATTTTGTATAGTAAGTGTGTATTACTTTTATAATAGATGAACAACAACTTAAAATACTGTAATAATATTAAGAATTTAAAAAATAATTTGTGAATATCTGGTAGTGCTATAGGCTAGATAGCTACTGTCATTTTTTACCTCAACTCTCAGCGTGTATAAACATGTTATACCCTTATTGTAATTATAGTTTGCTTGCTATTACTTATTAATATTAATGTAGTAAACATTTTCCACCCCTATATAGCCATAGTAAAATGTCTTGAATATCTGGATTTCTTTAGATACATTGTATTTATTTTTTCTTTACATATTTATTTATTTTTCTTTTTAAAAGGAGTATAGTCATGGCCAACAGCAAAAAACTCAAGAAGGGGAACTGAAAATTAGTGCTGTGTTTTCAGTCAGTGGCAGTCCTCTTGGTAAGAAGCAGAACTGAATGAATGAATCATGTTTATTTATTCTGACCAGTATGAGTGAGAGGAAGTATCTACTTATATTAGTAAACTAGGCAGTTTAGAATGGCTTTAATTGTGTATTGCATAATTAGTGTTGGGTTTCAAGACTAGCTCTAGAAGAGAAAGAAAGGATGCCTACTTAAAATTCATGGTAAAAAGTAAAACTTTTTTTTTTAAATTTTTTTTTTTAAAGCTCCACAGTTGACTACTGGCTTTCAGCCTTCACTGGCATCATCTGGCATGAATAAAATGCTTCCTTCAGTTCCAGCCACAGCTGTTCGAGTTTCCTGTTCTGGTTGTAAAAAAATCCTCCAGAAGGGGCAAACTGCTTATCAGAGGAAAGGGTCTACTCAGCTATTCTGCTCTACACTGTGCCTCACTGGATATACAGTTCCACCTGCCCGCCCACCGCCTCCTCCCACTAAGAAAACTTGTTCAAGTTGCTCAAAGTATAGCAGAATTCTAAATTATTGTCTTTGCTTTCTTTCTTTCAAGATACTTTGTTCTTATTTATGTATTGTTTAATTTTCTACCTTTCTATGTTTTTTGAGAAATATCACATTGTTTACTATGAACATGTTGTTGCTGCTTTTAATCTTTCTGGACGCTAGGTGCTCAGCTTTCTTTTAACTTTAAGTAATGTGCCTTTTATGTAATAAGAGGTGCTTTTGAAATGTACTTTACTATCCTTGTTAGTTGAGATGCTTGAGAAAACAAAAACTATGCCATTTAGGGGTATTACATGACCACAATATTTTATCTTGTAACTGTAGGCAATAGATGCTTAGATGCAACAAATATTTAATGTTTATGTAATGTTTTCTATTAGGTAGTTGGAATTCATTTAATACTTTTCATCTTAACTTTAATTGGATTCCAGTGTGTGTATTTTTATTTTCTCAGTATCTCAGGTATCTCAGAGGTTGTATTTCAGTGTTTAACAACAAAAAATTATGACCTTAGATCCTAATAAAATCATCCTGATATATTTGAGGAATATGAACTAATTTAGGCTAATTTTGCAATGTGGTCATTAGACACTGTTTAAATAAGTCAGAAAAAGATGAATAATGCTCTTGTTCTGAAATATTTTGGCTTCTATTATTAAGCTACTCAAACCATGATTTATTAGTTTCGATATTTGTACTTAGAGTACCTCACATGGATGCTGCCCTTTCTCTGTCTAGAAAGGGAAAAGATGCTCCCTCTTCTGGTTCAATTGGAAAAAGTATAGAAAGAAACTTCTAAAAGAAATTTGAGTATGGTTAGAAGATGTTCTAGAAGTTATATGTGCATCCCCTTATGTTTCAAGTTTAATTTAGTAAAAATAGACTTCTGTTTGAATTATGAAACATGTTTAAAAAAGAGTACTTATAGATGATATCTAATTTCTATATTCCAGTATATTCATCCTTTCTAAGATCAAATCAACTAGAAAATTATAATTTTTATAAGGTTCTTTGTTCTTTTCCTATTTTGCTATGAAATAATTTCACGTAAAAACTTCCTTTTATGTTTCTTTATTTAATTCTTACTTTAGCGATCAGCGCTTTCTAAAATTTCAGCAGTATTTCTCCTTTCATAATAATAGTCATAGATACTTAGTGCAAAGATTTAACAGTGAATTTCAAAATGACCATAGGAAACTCATGGAAGTTTTAAAATGTGTGCCTTCTTTCTGTGTTTTTTAATTCTTGTCCATACATGTTGTTCTTCTCATCTAAATTTACTATATCTCTTTGGTCTCTGGTGTTTGCCTTGCTTTATCTGGAGATGGTCATTTTTACCTGCATGTCATATCTTAGCTCTGTCTGATCTTATGTAATTTAATTATTTTAAAGATTAAATGTTCTTCTTTTGTAATGTTTGGTCTTATCCATGAATTTTAACCTGTCGTTCTTTGACTTTTAACTGTTCTACCTTTTCACTCACTTACTCTGTTGTCTTTTTTTTTATCCCTTGTTCTTTTCCATTCACCCCTTTCTGTTCTTCTTTCAGGTACTCCTTGCCTGCCTATCACCTCAACTTTTCTTTTTCATTTTCTGTCTTTCTTAATTTTCCCCCCTTCTCTTCTTACAGAATACGTTTTTCTCTTGTTGCTCAGTTCTCAACCATTTATCAGTCTTGTTTTTCTTTGTATTCCATTTCATTTTCTGTACTACTCTTTCATCTCCTTTTCACCACTTTTCCTTTCCTTCCCTTTTTCCTCTCTTATTTACACAGTCATTACAGCAGTTTGGGATAGTCTGGTTTATCTGATTATAAAATTATTGATTTGGATTGTGCCTGAAATATAAGGAAGTTAGATTCAAAGAAGTTAAATGATTTGCTCAGTGTCACATAGCTGGGTAGTTCTGGCACATGCATTTTCCCCTCTAGATAGTCCATGCATCGAACAGGTTTAATTTGTAAGTCAGTCCCTATAAGAAGGATTTTTACTTTAATTTGAATAGGTGGAGATAGAAAAGATTTCCTTCCTGATAACTACTGCTGTTTTTGTAGACCACTAGAAATATAGCAGCAGCACTTAGGTTGACAGAAACTCCTTAGCTGTTTGGAGTAACAATTTTATTTTTGTTAGTCTTTTATTAACCAAATCTCTTAGCATCTTGAATTTAACCTAAACTCTGAATATGTTTTGGCTAATCATCATTTAATTTTTAGATTTCATTAGTAATAGGGACCTAACAATTTGTTTTAAAAAAATCAGTTTCAAATCCTACACTTTAAAAGAGGTAACTTGGAGGGTACTTTTGTTAATACTGTTAGAAAGATCAGTTTTCTTGATAATAATGGCAGTAAGAGAGGTAACTGTTTCAGGATTGTCTGTACCATCTGAATTTTTACTATCTGAAATGAGATTGCTCCTTCTCATTCTGATAAGATGTAATCTGTTACAATAAAATGTAATGCAGTTGGATGTTAAGCATACTGAGAGTAGTGAGAAGTAGCTACTTTTATGATTCTATTGCCTTGATCCACGCTGTTCTCCAACTTTTATCTCCTTAGCCTTCTAGAAAACATCTATTTAAGGTCCAGCTAAAATACCACCTTTTGGGTAGCTTTTCATGTCACATCTTGTCTGAAATAATTGTTTCTTCATTTCTATTTCTATAGTACATTTTATGTATATAAATACATTTTTCAAAATTATTTTACTTTTTTATATTAAGAATGCTTCTTTTATGGTATTTTATATATCATTTGTCTATTTGTCCCAGTATACTGTGAGCTGCTTGAGGGCTTGTACCATATCTTGACATAGGGCTGGGCTAGTCCCTGGCTCAAGGTAACTGCTTATTAAATACCCTTATAAATGAAATAGATTAAAACCCAATAAAAAGTAGCTGGAAAGACCAAAAAAAAAAATGCAGGTAATAGAGCACTCTCAAGCTACTAAGTATTGAAGATGAGGTGTGATGTTGTATATTACAGCATAGTATAATATCAGGTGCTCCTTGTGATGAGTCCCACTATATTTGCTATTATCTTTTTTTTGAAGCAGAGATATTTGTAATCTTTTCTAAAAAGTACTATATTAGTATAATCTGTTTAAAATGTAAGAGTGAATATAACAATTTATTTACTAAATATTATGTGAGTGTATACTCATGGGAGAGAGACATTGTTTACAGAATTTCATCAAGGTATTTTTTGAATTGGTTTTTAAAATGGTTTGTACTTAAGCGATAAACTACTATGTAGGAAGAGTAATTTGGGAGTGGGATAAGGGGTGGAGTGGTAGGGAGTCTTAATCCTTAGGGTTTTAATCTTCATTGTCTTTTACTGCTAATGCTTACAGATTGAATTATTTAGATCTGGAAATGTTCAATTTTATATAATCATGCTAGAATATGCACTGTGTAGTTTGAAATGTATTCCTACTTTTAAAAGATAGTGGCTTTAAAATTTTTCAAGTGTAATGTTAAAGAGTATTTTTGAACATATAGGAGAGCCTAAGGAAGAAAATGAAAATCTTCTATAATCCTACCTACTAGAGATAGTGAATGATAAATGTTTGATGTATATCTTTTTAATCTTGAAACATAGTGTACTAATCCTCACAACAGTTCTATGAACTAAGCCGTGTATTAGTTTCATTTTATACAACAGAGGTTGAGGATCAAAGTGATTTATCACTTTATTCAAGAAAACCCAGGTTTTCAGATTTAAATACCAATGCCCTTTCCCTACACTTTTAATTGCCTTTGTTTTATTTGATATTTTTAGTTGACAAAAAGGAAAAAAATGAATTATACTATGGCTTATTTTATCTTTGTTGTCATTTTTAGAGACATTTTAAATCCAAAGGATGTGATCAGTGCCCAGTTTGAAAATACCACCACTAGTAAAGATTTTTGTAGTCAGTCATGTTTGTCAACATATGAACTGAAAAGAAAACCTGTTGTTACCATAAATACGAATAGCATTTCAACCAAATGCAGCATGTGTCAGAAGAATGCTGTTGTAAGTTATCTTTTTACTTTAGTGGGGGAAGGAGTCTGATATTTGTGCTTAAAGGGCAGCTTTTGATGGTCTTTGCTTGTTGTTTCTAAGTTATTACTTTATAATTCCTAGATTCGACATGAAGTTAATTACCAGAATGTGGTACATAAACTTTGCAGTGATGCCTGCTTTTCTAAGTTTCGCTCTGCTAACAACCTCACCATGAACTGTTGTGAAAACTGTGGGGGTTACTGCTACAGTGGCTCTGGACAATGCCACATGCTCCAGATAGAGGGACAGGCTAAGAAGTTTTGTAGTTCCACGTGTGTCACAGCATATAAGCAGGTACATGACCATATTTAATCCTGACGTCTTTGTTCCTTCCAGAAGGATTGAATTTTTTTGATAGAAATTATTTATGAAAATGTCACAAAAATATTAATTTCTTGTTATTAGCTTAATTAATATTTTTTGCATGTAAATAGTATTTTTCAAATGCATGTGTGTTAAAAAACTCTTGTTATAGAGTTTTATAAGTACCATATGCAGTTGTACCTCAGTATCCATGGGGAATTGGTTCCAGGAACCCTGAGGATATCAAAATCTGAGAGTGCTCAAGTCCCTTATATAAAATGGTGTAGTAATTGTATATAACCTACACACATTCTCCTGCATACTTTAAATCATCTCTAGATTATTTATAATACCTAATACAATGTAAATGCCATGTAAATAGTTGCCAGTGTGCAGCAAATTCTTTTCCTTTTTGGAATTTTCTGGAATTTTTTTCCTGGAATATTTTCGATCTGCATTTGGTTAAATCTGCAGATGTGGGACCCAGGGATATGGAGGGCAGACTGTATTTCTCTTAATGCATTTGAAATATCAATACATGTTTTTAGGGTATGGATTATTTTATTTAAAATATGATTAATGTTTTTGAACAAGATTTTGAAAATGCAGAAAAGCACAAAGAAGAAAAAATTAGGCATCTCTTAGAGTTACCCAGTCCCATCATTTTGGTGTATACCTTCTAATCTTTGCTTCTGCTAATCCCAAACTCTCAATCCATCCCTCTCCCACTCCCATTCCCCTTGGCAATCACCAATCTATTCTCTATGTCCCTCATTCTGTTTCTGTTTCATAGATAGGTTCATTTGTGTCAGATTTTAGATTCCACATATAAGTGATATCATATGGTATTTGTCTTTCTCTTTTTGACTTACTTCACTTAGTGTGATAATCTCTAGCTGCATCCATGTTGCTGCAAATGGCATTATTTCATTCTTTTTTATGGCTGAGTAGTATTCCATTGTATATATGTACCACATCTTCTTTATCCATTCATCTGTTGATGGACATTTAGGTTGTTTCCGTGTCTTGGCTATTGTTAATAGTGCTGCTGTGAACATAGGGGTGCATGTATCTTTTTGAATTACAGTGTTGTTTGGATATATGCCCAGGAGTGGGATTGCTGTATCATGTGGTAATTCTACTTTTAGTTTTCTGAGGAACCTCCATACTGTTTTCCACAGTGGTTGCACCACTGTGGTTGCAATTTACGTTCCTACCAACAGTGTAGAAGGGTTCCCTTTTCTCCATACCCTCTCTGGCATTTGTTATTTGTAGACTTTTTAATGATGGCCATTCTGACTGGCGTGAGGTGGTACCTCACTGTGGTTTGTTTTGATTTGCATTTCTCCAATAATTAGCAATGTTGGCAGTTTTATTTATACTAGATTTATATTTTGTTAGTAAATTTTGATCAAAAGTTCAATTTTAAAATTGGTAAACCCAAAGGAATAGTAAGAACTTTTTACATTTTCAGTTTTACAATATTTTCCTGTTTCACTGCATTTGCTGATCATTCTTTTTCTTAGAATAGTAAATTTTTATACAGTTAACCAAAATTGGTGAATTTAATAATGTTAATTTGGAAATTTCTCTTAAATGTTCTTAAAACTTTGCAATGATTTTGTAATTTTAAACATTCTAGTGTTTCAGTTTATTTCTTGTTAATATACAAGCACATTAAAAGGGATTAGTGTTAGTTACTATTTATTTCTTCCTTAGAAACACCTTGTTTTTGTTCTCAAAGGGGGAGGAAAAACCCAATATCTTCATTAGCTTTATTCTTGTACAAAGGACAGTTTTCCTGATATTGTATCACATTCTAAAAGTTACTTTGATTCAGTCCATTGAAAGGTGGTATACATTCCATAAGAGAAGTATTTTGAAATACCTTAATTTTAAATTTATTAGTTTTAATTTAGCCAATACCTATTAAAATTTTCACATATTAGTGTGTACTGTGGTTTAGAGAAAGAACGTGGATTTAGAGGTAAAGCAGATCTTGGTTTGATTCCCAGACTTTCTGTTCAAATAGAATTTAACCTTGGGGAAAGCAGTTAAACTCCCCGAGTCCATTTTCTTATCTGTAAATGGGTATATACTAGCAATGTCACTGGGATGTTTTTAGGATTATATGAAGTAAGAATGAGAAAGCACCTAGTATAGAACCTGGAACATTGAAGATGGTCATTTTTGCTACTTTTCTTTTCTTCCTTATATAAAATTTATTCAACAAACATTAGATGTGATTCCTGTTTTGAGGTGTTACATGTCCCTTGGGGGAGATACAAGTGTGTAGAGATGTTAGGATAGAAGTGTTATGGGATGTAGAGGGGCACCGTGGAAGCAAGGTCAGTTCTACTTGATAGTTTCAGAGATAACTCTTGACCTAATTCTTATAAATGAAGTTTGTGTTTGCAGTCCTGTTGGAGGAGGAAAGGAGAAATAGGGTTGGAGATACAGAAGAGATTCCAGAATGTAGGAATATGCTCACTTGAATATGTATTTATTTTAATAGTAAGTATAACAGACTTATCGTTGAAGAGGACATAGAGATCTTGAAATTATCTTAATGGGTGCTGGATATACCTTATAAGTTATCCTGAATGTATGACATGTTAATAGTATTTAGCATTATTTGCTACTAAATCACTGAGTGGAAATTTAAGATAACAGACTCTTTCGTTGCTTATATTTGGACACTTGGGATATGCAAAGTTTCCTCCCACTTTATTGCTTAGAGTGTGCTTTGTTGTTGTTATTATTTGTTTTGGCTGCACCACGCGGCATGCGGGATCTTAGTTCCCTGACCAGGGATCGAACCCACGCCCCCTGAAGTGGAAACGCGGAGTCTTAACCACTGGACCATCAGGGAAGTCCCTGTGCTTTGTTATTATTAGTGGTAGAATATTTGAGTGTGAATTTTCTAGTAAGTTTATTAATTTCCTTGGATTCACATTTCACTGCTATATATAGCACCTTTTGTGGGAAGTTCTTCCAATTCTTTGAATAGTGTAAGAGCATGAATTCCCTGTTGTGTAATTTTTTAAATAGTGGGTTTTTTTGTTTGTTTGGAGGTTTTGTACAATATATTCTTGCAGCTTATTTATTTTATACATAGTATTTTGTGCTTAACCCCGTAACCTTATCTTGGGGGAAGGCTAAAATAGTGCGTTTAAAACTATAGTTATAACAAATTAATAGATCCCAAAATTAATTGCTAGGTTGTGCCCAACATATTTTTTAATGAAGTAGAGTAGAGTGGAAAAATATCAAAGTGCATCACATGTTATCATGATATATATTGTTTTATAAAACCTTTCAGTTTTATATACATACATGTTTAATACACAAACACAAAACCTCAGAAGTATGTGTTACTGGGTCACTTTGTAAAATTTATTTCTTACTGAGGATTGTAATCATAAAAGTTTGGAAGCCACTAATTTAAAATATTTCAACAGTGTTAAGTATAAACATTTCAAAGAATTATGCTTTTACTTGTAACTTGGTAAAAATGAATGTTATTTTATTCTCTTAATAGAAATCAGCCAAAATTACACCATGTGCGCTTTGCAAATCATTGAGATCCTCAGCAGAAATGATTGAAAATACCAATAGCTTGGGAAAGACAGAGCTTTTCTGTTCTGTTAATTGCTTATCTGCTTACAGAGTTAAAATGGTTACTTCTGCAGGTAATACTGGTTTCATAAACTTTATAAATATAATAGTTGAATAACTTATGGTTATTGCTTTGTTGTTATAGCGCAGATTTTTGTCCAAATTTAGTTGATTTTTAACGCAAATTTAAAATACTTCAGATCTGTGTTGTAAAATATCACCTCTTGATTGCTTATTTTATGTTTATTTAGTTGCGCCTATTTGTGCATTCTTTCTTACCAAAAGAATTTATGGCTTTTAAAATGTATTTTCTTTATCTACACCTGATTTATTTCAAGATTCATTTATTTTTTAGTTTCAGGGTGTAGACTGTGACAACTTTAAATAAACAGAAATATTTTTGACGTTGTTAGTTTTTGTCTATATGTGAGGTAACTAAGTTTAATTTCAGTTCCTGCAACTTGACTTGGCTCTTGAATTTTCATGTATCATATAATACTTATTTTCTCATACATTTGTTTACATTTGTATTACTCATTAGCTTTTATTTTGATTTGCTAAGGTGTACAAGTTCAGTGTAACAGTTGCAAAACCTCAGCAATCCCTCAGTATCACCTAGCCATGTCAGATGGAAGTATTCGCAACTTCTGCAGCTACAGTTGTGTGGTAGCTTTCCAGGTATGGCTTCAGGACTCTTCCTTTTCTCCAGTTAGTTGCCTGTGATAGTAAAGTAAACTTATTAGGTGGTACTAAGTGCCTGGATTGCCTAAATTTCTACCTCAGTCTTTTTAAACTAGGGTTCTTTGGTCCATCCTATTTTTGGAGGCATGTTATTTAATTGCCTTCTGTGAAATTAAATGGTACTGTTATTACCTAGATTATCTATTGGGAGGATATTATTTTTAAAGAATATTATTAAATTATTTCATTTTTTAATATAAATATCACTCCCCCCATTCAGCTATAAGCTGCTCAAAGGCAGGGATGTTTGCCTTTTCACAAATATATGTTAAGTGCCTAGAACTGTGCTTGACATAGGTAGGTATCCAGTACCTTCTTGTTTGAACAAATGAGTAGATTGATCTTTTTGTTTGTTTCTTCTTTCAGAATTTGTTCAACAAACCAGCAGGAATGAATTCTTCAGTGGTGCCCTTGTCTCAGGGCCAAGTAATTGTAAGCATCCCTACAGGTTCAACAGTGTCAGCAGGAGGCGGTAACACCTCTGCTGTTTCTCCCACCTCCATCAGTAGCTCTGCTGCAGCTGGTCTCCAGCGTCTTGCTGCCCAATCCCAACATGTTGGGTTTGCACGAAGTGTTGTAAAACTCAAGTGTCAGCACTGTAACCGTCTCTTTGCCACAAAACCAGAACTTCTTGATTATAAGGTAGAGTAAAGGAGCATGATAGAGGGTTCGAGTATAAACTGGTCTATCTGTAAACTTATTTCTGGCTTTTCACCTTTCAGAAATACACTATTTGTTTTGAAAATAAGAGGGATAAAGATTTCCACAAGATAAACCAAATGTTTAATTAGTACTTAATGATTATTTCTTTGCAGGGTAAAATGTTTCAGTTCTGTGGCAAAAATTGTTCTGATGAATATAAGAAAATAAATAATTTAATGGCAATGTGTGAATATTGTAAAATTGAGAAAATTGTAAAGGAGACTGTGCGATTCTCAGGTGCTGACAAGTCATTCTGTAGTGAAGGTAAAGATAGAAGATTATCTTACCTACTGAGCATGTTTGTTGTTTCAAAAGTAGTTGATGATTTAAGCTGTCACTGTGTAAGTTTATTTTATCTTTTGTGTATAGCACCAAAACCTTTTTGTTTTGTTTATACTTGGTTCTCTCTTTTCTGATCTAATTCTTCATATTATATAGATGTTAAAATGAAGAAAAATCTCCTCAATGTGTATAGCAAAAAATGGTGGTGATGTGAAAAACATTTAATGTTAGTTATTAGGTTGATAGGGATCCTTTAGTTCTTGTATTTATTTCTAAAGGGAACTGCTTAAATTTTGGTAGCATCCTAAGATAATACTTTTATTGTTTTAAACATCCATTATGTTTCTGAATATAAATGATCTGAATATGTGAATCAGTGTCTTCCTTATTTAGATGACTATAAGGTTAGAATGTTTTGTTTTACTCTAAAACCATGCAGGATTAGCCTCCTAGGCTAGTGGCTTTCAAACCTTTTGACCACGACACAAACAAGACATACATTTTACATTGTGACCCAGTGTATGTTCACATACCCAAATAAAACAAAAGTTTCATGAAACAAAACTGATTTTTACCATATATGATGCACTGTAATATTTGCTCTGCTGTCTTACTTCGTTTAAAAACAGAAAATGATAGTATTAATCCTCTAAATTGACCTCTTGATCTACTAATTGGTGAGAACCCAAATGTGCAAACTTTGTTGTAGGACATTTAAATTAAAGATGTAGATACTTATTATTTCTCCCTAATGTTAATTTTATCTTCTCTGATTTTTTTAGGTTGCAAATTGCTTTATAAACATGACTTGGCAAAACGCTGGGGAAATCACTGTAAAATGTGCAGTTATTGTTTACAGACATCTCCCAAATTGGTACAGAATAATTTAGGGGGGAAAGTAGAAGAGTTTTGTTGTGAAGAGTGCATGTCCAAATATACAGTTCTGTTCTATCAGGTAAATATAATTCACATTCCTGGGTTTTTCAAGTCAGGGCATATTTTTCCCTTCTTTTTTTCTTTCAAATAGTGTGAAGGACAATTAATGATTTAAAACTTAAGTATTAAATGTATTCTGTTCTCCTCTAGTATTAATATAAGATTTTAAAAAGACTTTAATGTCACTGAAGTTACATTTGTTTTTAATTTCCTTGTAGAAGACATATCAGTCTTAAAACATTAAAATATTTAAAATTATATTCATTTATTAACTAAAATGAATTGTGTTCTGATGTCTTTAAGGAAGATCGGTCTATTTCCATTTCACTTATTTTAAAATTACTATTTATTGGCATCTCTATAATGTGACCTTTTTTAATGTTGTACAAAATAGTAGATAGGTAAGTAATTATTTCCAAATTTAGGATCGTTAACCTTCATTTTTTAAAAAACTGAATTATAGTTGAGGTATGATATTATATAAGTTAACAGGTATACAATATAGTGATTCACATTTTTTAAAGGTTATACTTCATTTATAGTTATTATAAAATATTGACTGTATTCCCTATGTTGTACAATATATCCTTATAACTTATTTTATACATAATTGTTTGTACCTCTTAGTCCCCTACCTCTATATTGCCCCTCCCCCCAGGATAGTTAACCTTCATTTTTGTGATCTAAATTCTAAGTAAATTTCCTCACTTGTTAACCTGTGGCCTGCTTTTATTCCATCAGACCATAGACAGTTTGTTTTTTACTTCTTTACTATCTTCTGTTTCTTTTTCAGATGGCCAAATGTGATGGTTGTAAGCGACAGGGTAAGCTCAGTGAGTCCTTGAAATGGCGGGGAGAAATGAAACATTTCTGTAACCTGCTTTGTATCTTGATGTTCTGTAATCAGCAAAGTATGTGTGACCCACCTTCACAAAATAATGCAGGTAAAATTAAACTTTAGTCTTTGGTCAATGCCAGGGACTAACTACTGTTCTACAAGTTGAGAACATTAAGTAGTTGTCAATAATTTCATGAAACGTAAATTTCATTCTATTCAAATGACATTAACATTTAGATCTCTTTTTGTTTAACACCTTAGATTAATGCCCTGTAAAAACGAGTTCTTTTAGTTTTCCCTGAGCATGTTGAGTCAAATAAACTCTGTAAGAACTTTATGGGGAAGAATAGCAGTTAATGTTTTATAATTGAAGATATACATCTTGACTTCCTTAGAAAAGGATTTGAGAGAAGGAACATAGAATCTAAATCACATAGCCTTTTAAATATACCACATGCATAGTTAGGCAAGAGAAGGTACATGGAATACTTTAAAGGTTCACTAATTAAAAAACAGAAAAAAATCCAGTTAATCCTGAAGTGACACTTGGCTCCAACAGAATTTACTCTAACCTAAAAGCATTGTTTAACCTCCTTGAAATGTTGGTTCTGTGTATGTGCATATAAATTACATGAGATTTTCTTATTTTTGTTTATTTTAATCAGGAAGTGTTTCCATGGTGCCAGCTGCTTCATCAGGGCCCCCATCTCACAGAAAAGATTCAACTCCAGTTATAGCTAATGTAGTATCATTAGCCAGTGCTCCTGCTGCTCAGCCCACAGTGAATTCTAACAGTGTCTTACAAGGTATGACTTGATTTGAAAGCATTTATCTAGCCTTTTTGAGGTTGAATATAAGGCTTCTCTACTCTTTTTTGTCAGTGTTCATTTTCATGTGTTTGTCACATTCATATTAGGAATGGTGGCTCACTATGTGCCGCTATGGCATTAAACAGTGTTTTTGTAGTTTCCAGATCTCTTTTTCTCATATTAGGCTTTAGGTGTTACTCTTCCCCTGAATTAAAGTAAGATAATACATGTTTTTATTATGAAACTTTGTGTGTTTTTTCCAAATATCAGCTTTTAATACTAATGTTTAAATAATAAGATCCTACATTATATGTTTTTATTTATATCAGGTGCAGTTCCAACAGTAACAGCGAAAATCATTGGGGATGTAAGTTTTATTATTTTTATTGGTATTGCCACTGTCTTTTCCCTTTTTATGCAGTATGAATATGTCTAAGCTGATTTGCCCTCCTTTATTTTTTGTTTGTTATATAAAACAAATTGCATGAGTTCAGGAACAGGATTTTCTGGTTATTTAGTTAGGTCTTTTATGTACTTTAATTTCTTTGAATGCTTGGTATCTATATAATAGTAACTATATAATAGTTACTGAAGGTTTTTGTTATTTTTTAATTGTACAGAATTAAAGTAAATTGTACAGAATTCAGGCATAAAAGGTTTGGGGGGCATTTTGTAACATAGACTGTAAATAAAGTACTTATAAAATATAGTTTATTTCCCACTCAGTGTAGATTATGCTGTAAATAAGCATTCTTTTTTTAAAAAAAAAAACAATATTTTTGTGCTTTGTCTCTTAAAAAAAGAAAAAAATAAATAATGAGAAAAACTTATGACTAGAACAGTGGCATTTTTAAAGTGTTTCCTGGTCTCTGGGATAATTTTCATGTCATCTTTTTTCAGGTAACTTAAATGATCATAAGTGATCCTATTCTAGTTATTTATTTTTTTTTTTTTTTGCGGTACGCGGGCCTCTCACTGTTGTGGCCTCGCCCGTTGTGGAGCACAGGCTCCGGATGCGCAGGCTCAGCGGCCATGGCGCCCGGGCCCAGCCGCTCCGGGGCATGTGGGATTTTCCCGGATTGGGGCACGAGCCCGTGTCCCCTGCATCGGCAGGCGGACTCCCAACCACTGCGCCACCAGGGAAGCCTGAAACTAATTCTTTTAAGACTTAACTCAGTCAAGAAACAACAGTTCTCATTTTAAGCTCAACCACCATTGTTATTTATTTATTTGTTTTTTTTGCGGTTCGCGGGCCTCCCACTGCCGCGGCCCCTCCCGCTGCAGAGCACAGGCTCCGGACGCGCAGGCTCAGCGGCCATGGCGCACGGGCCCAGCCACTCCGCGCCACGCGGGATCCCCCCGGACCGGGGCACGAACCCGTGTCCCCTGCATCGGCAGGCGGACCCCCAACCACTGTGCCACCAGGGAAGCCCCACCATTGTTATTGATCAACAGTATGTCACAATACAAACAGCATTTTTCTTGGTAAACAGAACTGGTAATTAGATACATTCAGGGTCAATATATAGTTATCAAAATATTCCTTTATTGATATTTCAGGAATATTATATTCCTTACATATTTAGTTGAATATTTATATTCTGTGTCTTCCAAGTAATTCCAATATAGTATTTCTTTTGAAATTATATTTTGAAATATAATATTTATAATGTTTCTTGTAATTAATGATAAGCT
Source organism: Tursiops truncatus (assembly GCF_011762595.2). Lineage (NCBI taxonomy): Eukaryota > Metazoa > Chordata > Mammalia > Artiodactyla > Delphinidae > Tursiops > Tursiops truncatus. Next base: position 155,732,145 of record NC_047034.1, on the reverse strand, counting down.
TTTGGTTTCTGACTTATTTTTTTTTACTAGGCAAGTACACAAACAGATGCCCTCAAACTGCCACCTTCCCAGCCTCCAAGACTTTTGAAGAATAAAGCTTTATTGTGCAAACCCATCACACAGACCAAGGCCACTTCTTGCAAACCACATACCCAAAACAAAGAATGCCAGACAGGTGTGTTCCTTGTGCTTTCTTCATTTAATTTTTCCTAGGGGAAAGTAATGTGGGATCTGGTTACATTAATTAAGTGCCTTCTATTTTATAGGTGTTGTGTTTGGTTGCTTATATTCGCTGCCCAATTGAGTTCTCACGATATCCCTGTGGGTTAGGTATTTTCATCAACTTAACAAGTTATGGCAAAGAGAAGGTAGTTGATAATACCATACTCTGAATGCTTCATTTAATTTCCTTATTCATGATAGTGTAGTATTATGGGTAAGCATAGACTTTGGAGTTACATAAACAGGGTCTTAGTTAAGAGGAACTGTTGTTTTCCAGAGCACCCTTAGGTTTGAACTTTTCCACACTCTATTTCAAATAATGTCAGTTCCTTTGGGGAGAGCTTTAGGGCTTTCTTTTCTTATGAACTGCCTCTACCCTCTTTGAGTTACTACTTTTCTGAATGATGGGCATGGTGTGAGCTTCTGCTCTCCTCAACTTGCCTTTCCTAGCATGGAATCTCTGCCCTACAAGTGATCTGGGGTGAAGGTAGTTCGTACCCTAGTTTTCTTGGCCTGCTATTCCTATAGTAGGTTTTCTCTTTGTGGGTGGTAGCTGTACTCACTAGGAAATTAACCTCTTTAACCTGGACTTTGAGGGGATAAGAAATGATGGTGGCCTGTCCCTCCTGGTGAGATACAGTAACCCTTGATGGGAGCTGAAGGAAGAGGAGCCCATTCTTTCTGGTCCCACCCATTCCAGAGTGGAGTTTCTATCATATTTAGCTGGCTGAGGCAGGGGTGTGGAGCAGGTAGTAGATCAAAAGTCACAGATGCCTACTGTTCTTACTGTATTTAGTAGATTTTCTTGAATAAATATTTCTCCATTTGCTGTATGCCTTTGGGACAATTTCCAAAGAATTTATTAAGTGGTTATTTTTTAGGTTTTCACCAACTTTGCTTGTTTCCCTAGAGAATTGGGTCTCTGGCATGCTGCCATCTGAAAATCCCAGAATTTTTAAAGTGGAAAGGAATCCTAGATTCTTAGATCTGGAAGGTTATCCTCTAGGCCAGTACTTCTCAAACATTAATATGCATATGAATTATTTGGGAATGTTACTAAGTGGATTCTCATTTAGTGGTGCCGAGGTTTTGCATCTTTTAAGTTCCTGGGTAATGTCAGTGCTGCTGATCCACGGGTCATGTTGAACAGCAGGGCTATAGATGACTTAGTCCTGTATTTTTATTGTACCAATAGTGACTTTATAAAAAAGTCATTTTTTAAAATATTTTTTTTATTTATCATTTTTTTACAGTAGGTCCTCGTTATCTGTTTTAAATATAGCAATGTGTACATGTCAATCCCCAAATAGTGACAGTTTAGCATTATGTAGCTTGGTTATCAGACATCTCTAATCAGATAACTTTTTTTTTATGTCCACTGCACCATGGTAAAATTGATCCCATATTATTTCCCACTTCTAACCCTAGTCAAATTGTCAGCTTTTCACTTCTTTTTACTAGCATTACCTTTCTCTTACATTAATGATTTTACAGTTATCTAACATTTTTCTGGCCTACAGAAAAGACTCTGTAGATAGTTGTTAATGATTTCTACCTCCATCCTTCCCACTTTTTCCCTACTCATGTTTAAGTTAGTTCCCAGAGTTGTTTCCTTTTTTTAAAAAATATCTTAGAACCTCTGCTCTGTATACTTATTTTTTTTCCTGCAGGTATCATAACCACCCTAGTTCAGGCCCTCATCTTCTTAGCTCTATATATTGTAGTTGCCTCCCACATTGTATACTTTCTATTCCATGTGAAGATGGCAGCCAAATTAATCTTTTTACAGCCATTTTCCTCACATTACTTTGTGCTAACCAATCTGTAGTAGTTCCCCACTGTCTAATGATTTCAAATGTGTATTATAGCCTCACAAAAATGGCCCTTCTACCTATTCAGTCTCCTCTTTAACATACACTACTTATTCATGTTAAGTCTTCTATACCTTTCTTCTAAGATAACTATTCCATTTATCCATCCAAGTTATATCCTTCATTCATCTTATCCTTGTATCACTGATAATTATTGTGTTGCCCACTTTTTTTAGTGCTGTTATACTCAAGCCTTGCTATTTCTCCTTTCTGTGAATTCCTAGTATCATAGATACTTCTTTTTTTTTAATTTAATTTTATGTATTTGGTTGCATCAGGTCTTAGTTGCAGCATGCTTGTGGGATCTAGTTTCCTGACCAGGGATTGAACCTGGGCCCCCTGCATTGGGAGCACAGAGTCTTATCCACTGTGCCACCAGGGAAGTCCCTCATAGATACTTCTTTTGAACTGTAAATGTCCACATGCTTTAAAAATTTTTTTTAAATTAAAATTACACTTCTTTTGAATTATAAGTCTTCATATACCTAAAAAATTTTTTTAAATTAAAATGTCGTTTCTAACCCTCTTTGTTTTTTTGTGGGTTTTTTTTTTTCTTCCATTAGAAGACACTCCAACTCAGCCCCAAGTTATTGTGGTGCCAGTTCCAGTACCAGTGTTCGTACCTATACCTCTTCATCTTTATACTCAGTATGCCCCAGTCCCATTTGGAATTCCAGTTCCAGTGAGTAATCATTTAGAGATTAAGCCTAATTTAGTATGCATTTTTCTCAATTAAGATTTGACAGCTCCATAAAAATACTTTTTACTTGTTGGTAAAATATACCTGACTCTGGTTGGCTATTAATCATACTGTTATATTACTTAAATATGGAATATATAAAGGACTGCTTCTATTTGTACCCTGCCTTGTCAGAGGAGGTTATGATTTAGCTTTTTAAAAACATTTTAAACACAAAAGACCACTAACATAGAAAAAGATCAGAAACAGTGTGTGAATGCTAGAATCCTAGATTGTAGCAAGAATGAAAAGAGGAATACTGTGATTTACAGGATTCTGACTTTTCGTTAAAGAAAAATGTATTCATTTTTTATTGGAAATATATATTTTCTCGGTATTGAATTCTTAAGAGAAACACTTGTGTGAAAATATTAAGCAAGAAATATAGTCAAAAACAAAACAAAAATTCATTACTTAATTATTCTTTTAGATGAATCAGAGACACGTTAAGTATCCAGAAAAGCACTTACTGAATTTCTATTTAAATGGCTGCAGTCTTATAAAAACAAACTAGCAAGACTATCTTAACCATTAGCAATAGAAATATCTTGAATTTGTTTATTAATAATTTTTATATTTAAATGATCTCACAAATAATAGTTTTGATGGTCGACCAAGAAACTCTTCAGTCTATCCTTGGTCTTTCAGATGCCTGTCCCTATGCTTATTCCATCCTCAATGGATAATGAAGATAAAGTCACTGAGAGTATTGAAGACATTAAGGAAAAACTTCCCTCACATCCTTTTGAAGCTGATCTCCTTGAGATGGCAGAAATGATTGCAGAAGATGAAGAGAAGGAAAAGACTCTATCTCAGGGAGGTTGGTATAATTTTAAAGTAAAAAAAGAAAAACACACCTATAAATTTTTAGGTAGCTCATGTAATTTTAAGTATTAGGCAGTCAAGGAGTTTCTAAAAGCTTTATTTGTTTTTAAATATGAAGTCTATGGGCTTGTTAAACTTGTTGATAACTCTGGAGCTCTATCCTGTTTATGAAAGAAATCGATACGGTTTCTAGTTCTTAGTGATTCCAGAAAAATAACTTATAAATCCATGTTTCATGGTCATGTTCTAGTTTTATCGCCTGCAGTCAAAGCCATGGTCTCCAGATAAAAATTACTGTTGTAAAATAATCAGCATGTTGGTAGAAGGTAAAAAGAATTTTAGGGTGGAAAACCATTTGGTTCAAAATAACCTATAGATAAATACCATTTTATGAGTGTAGAATAATGAACAGTAATTAACATTTATGTGCTTGCCGTACTCTAGGCATTGTCCTAAATGCACTGTGTGCGTCACCTCATTTAATTTTCACAACAACCCTATGAGTGAGGTACTGTTTACTTTAGATTCCTCTTTTGGAAAATAGGCTTGCCATGGTTATGAAATCAGGAAATAATGGAATCAGAAGTTGAATCCAGGTTTGTCTGACTCCAAAGAAAGGATTTTAACCAGAACTCAGTAGTATAAATTCCAGAAAGGTTTCCAGCCTTATTTAGCACTGCCTTGATTTTTGGATATAAGAAGAGATAAAGGAAATGGTGTTAAAGGGAGTTGAAATGTATAGGTGAATTTTTGCAATGGCGTATTTTTTTTATTTATTTAATTTATTTTATTTTTGGCTGCATTGGGTCTTCATTGCTGCACCGTGGGCTTTCTCTAGTTGCGGTGAGCAAGAGCTACTCTTCACTGTGGTGTGCGGGCTTCTCACTGCAGTGGCTTCTCTTGTTGCAGAGCACAGGCTCTAGGTGCACAGGCTTCAGTAGTTGTGGCTCGCGGGTTATAGAGCACAGGCTCAGTAGTTGTGGTGCATGGGTTAGTTGCTTTGCAGCATGTGCGATCTTCCCAGACCAGGGCTCGAACTCGTGTCCCCTGCATTGGCAGGCGGATTCTTAACCACTGTGCCACCAGGGAAGCCCACAGTGGCCTTTTCATATATCATTGATGAACCAAGAAATTACTCTTTCCTGACAATTTTTTTTTTCTGTGATGGTTTTTATAAAGCTAGCCACTGGGTTCTGATTTTGCGTAATACATTCTAGCTGGTTTTCTGAACACCACAGCATTTGAAAAAACTACTGTCAACTTTTCTGTTGTGTTGCCAGTACGTTTTTAAATCAGATATACTCTGAGAGATGGGTACAAAGCTTTTTGTTATTATCCCAAAGTTTCTGGTCTCATTTTGCTCTTTAGTGTATAATATCAATTCTGACCCATTTATATGTGGATTTTAAAGTCTTAGAATATTGCCCTTGGGCTTCCCTGGTGGCACAGCGGTTAAGAATCCGCCTGCCAATGCAGGGGACACGGGTTCGAGCCCTGGTCCATGAAAATCCCACATGCCGCAGAGCAACTAAACCCATGCACCACAACTACTGAGTCTGCGCTCTAGAACCTGCAAGCTACAACTACTGAAGCCTGCGCTCTGCAACAAGAGAAGCCACTGCAACAAGAATCCCGTGCACTGCAACAAAGAGTAGCTCCTGCTGGCCGCAACTAGAGAAAGCCCACGCACAGCAACGAAGACCCAACGCAGCCAAAAATAAATAAATAAATAAGTAAGTAAAGTAAGTAAGTAAGTAAGTAAATAAATAAATAAATAAAAAGAGTACTGCACCTATGCTTGATCTTCTAATTTCTGATACTTATTTTGCAAGTTCCAGCAATTCCTGATGAGAAACCTCATTCTAAGTTGGCTTCTCCATTCATGTTAATAGTCAGCATTTATCAAATGTTTCCTCTATACAAATATTGTGACTTTGCCTTTGCCTACAGTTCAGTCAAACAGAAAAACTTTAGACTGAGCTTCAAGACAGATAGTTTTAATCATCATAGTGTAATTAAAATCAAATGGTTTAGAAATATAAAGGGGGGAGAAATTAATTCCAACTGAAAGGATCTGGCTCATTTATCTTTGATTTCAGGGAAAAGAGACAATTTTCCTTGGTTTTTTAAAAAATCTTTTTTTTAATACTTTAAATCTTTAAACACTTTACTTTTTTTCTTCTTCCTTTTTTTTTTTTTCTTTTGTTTTTTCTTGGCCACATTGTGCAGCTTGTGGGATCTTAGTTCCCTGACCAAGTATTGAACCTGGACCCCAGCAGTGAAAGCTCCGGGTCCTAACCACTGGACAGCCAGAGAATTCCCTAAACTCTTTACTTTTAAAGTAGTTTATAGGGACTTCCCTGGCGGTCCAGTGGTTAAGACTCTGCGCTTCCACTGCAGAAGGCACTTGTTCGATTCCTGGTCGGGGAACCGAGATCCCACATGCTGCATGGTGTGGCCCAAAAACAAACAAACAAAAATTACAGTAGTTTATAATTGATAGAACTTTGTTCTGTTTAGTTCCATGTGCTGATTGCTCATGTATTTATATTCTAAGTTTGTCAGCTTTCCACTGCATCGTAAAGCATATTTTATTTAGGGAAGGAAAAAGGAATTTAAAACAGATTTGTCAACCTGTGAGTAAATCAATATTGTGTGTGTGTGTGTGTTGTGGTTAAAAAAAAAAAAAAAAGAATTTCAGATAGCACAGAATCCAAAATAAAGGTCTCTCTTGCCATGACTTCTTTCATACCGCTTGCTATCTAGAAGTGTAACCACTGTTATCAATTGTAATTTAACTGTATTTATCACTAATGCCTGACTTTTATTAATGAACCATTCTTTTCTGCATATAAAGACTATTTACGTAGAACCTCCCTAGTGCAGTCATTTCATTTGAGATGCGGTTTGTTTTTTGTATACATATAAATTGACTTATTATGTGCTTTTCTTTTTCTTTAGGATCCCAAACTTCTGAACAGGAGCTCTTTCTAGACACCAAGATATTTGAAAAAGGTTTGTAATTGTAAATGTATTTTGAATCTTAGAAATATTATCCTCTGTTAGTGACACAAATCCGTAAAGTATTAGCATCCTTGGATTTAATATTTGCAATTTTAGCTGTTTGTAGGGGGCATCAGACATCTATGATTTTGTGCTAATTTGTAAAGAGACTAATAAAAGCTACCTCAGATATTGGTTTTAAGGATTAATTGAAATAATGCTCTGAAGTGTGTACCAAGAATATAAATCTAGTTCTGTGATATTGGTGAACAAGTTACTTCATTCTTGAGTGTACCTATGGAATTGTCCAGCAACCATACCTGACTTTTTGGTATTTAGGGTTTCAGAGAGGTTTCTGAGTATGTCAAGTATATTATCTCATTTTGAGGGCTTGTTTGTTTTTCTGTATATTTCAGACCAAGGAAGTACTTACAGTGGTGATCTTGAATCAGAGGCAGTATCTACTCCACATAGCTGGGAGGAAGAATTAAATCATTATGCCTTAAAGTCAAATACTGTGCAAGAGGCTGATTTAGAAGTGAAGCAGTTCTCAAAAGGGGAAACTGAACAGGATCTGGAAGCAGATTTTCCATCAGGTTTGTGCAGTGTAACCTGTCTGTTCAAAGTCCTTTATTAGAATATTCGTACAACTCTGAATTGGCATAATGAAGCAGTTATAATGTATGATAACTATCTAGGGCACAAATGGTCCCTGCCTTTGAAGGTATTAATTCATACCATATTGTTCTTTATAAGGGGTTAATTTGTTTTTGTTGTTGTTGTTTTTAAGTTTCCCACAGTAATCATATAGGGATTTTTCTTGATTGTTAATAAAGTTTGGGGTTTTTTTTTGCGATACACGGGCCTCTCACTGTTGTGGCCTCTCCTGTTGCAGAGCACAGGCTCTGGACGCGCAGGCTCAGCGGCCATGGCTCACGGACCCAGCCGCTCCGTGGCATGTGGGATCTTCCCGGCCCGGGGCACGAACCCGTGTCCCCTGCATTGGCAGGCGGACTCTCAACCACTGCGCCAACAGGGAAGCCCCCCCCCTTTTTTTTTTTTGCGAGATAATAAAGTTTTTATACATGCTGTATCTCCTTGTTTTCTTATGTATATAAGTAAAGTCCATATTTTATCATAAACAAAGTAATGAATATAGTGATGATTACCTGATATTTCCTCCTTCACCCTAAGTGTTTATTTAAGTCTGTGAGTGATTTATCTCACATTGTGCTTTCTCTTGGATATCATAGAATCCTTTGACCCACTGAATAAAGGACAGGGAATCCAGGCACGTTCCCGAACAAGAAGACGACACAGAGATGGCTTCCCCCAGCCCAGACGAAGAGTAAGCAGTAACTTAATTTTTCTAGCATTTTCTTTTCTTTGTTGTTTTCCAACCTTGTATTTTTGTCCTTTTGTTTTTGTTTTTTTGAAGTCAAAAACCATATCTCTTATTTTATATTTCCTCAGGAGGGACTTTTTATTTTGTTTCTATAATCAAAGGAGTTTTCTGTTAGTTTTTTATAATCGTTGTTACACACTTTCCTCTTTTTTTTTTTTGCGGTACACGGGCCTCTCACTGTTGTGGCCTCTCCCGTTGTGGATCACAGGCTCCAGATGCGCAGGCTCAGCGGCCATGGCTCACGGGCCCAGCCGCTCCGTGGCATGTGGGATCTTCCCGGATCAGGGCACGAACCCATGTCCTCTGCATTGTCAGGCAGACTCTCAACCACTGTGCCACCAGGGAAGCCCTGCACACTTTTTTTTTTTTTTTTTTTACTTGGGTTAGTTTTCATCTTATTGAGTTATGTTTTTTATTATGGATATAATTCTTTTATCAAATATGACTTTTCCTCCTATTTTGTGACTTCATTTTTATTTACTTAATAGTGAAAAACAACTTTTTCCCTATTTCCATGGTTCATTTATTTATTTTTTTCCAGTTTTATTGAGATATAATTGACATAACAGGACTAAGTTTAAGGTGTAGAGCATAATGATTTGACTTACATACATCATGAAATGATTACCACAATAAGATCGTAAACATTCATCATCTCATATAGATAAAAAATTAAAGAAACAAAAAAATTTTTTTTTACTATGAGAACTCTTAGGATTTACTCTCTTCACAACTTGTATATATAGCACAGAGCAGTGTTCATTATATATATCCTGTCGCACATTATACCCCTAGTACTTACTTAAACTGGAAATTTACGCCTTTTGACTACCTTCATCCAGTCTCCCTCCCCCTACTCCCTGCTTCTGGTAGCCACAAATCTGATCTCTTTTTCTAAGAATTTGTTTGTTTGTTTTTGAAATATAATAGACCTACAATACTTTGTTAGTTCTTGGAGCACAACATACTGATTCAACATTTCTACATATTTCAAAATGTTCACTAGGATAAGTCTAGTTACAATATGTCAGCATACAAAGATATTACATAATTATAATTGTGTGATTGTATTCCCCACACTGTACATTTCATAACATAACCATGACTCATTTACTTTGTGACTGGAAGTTTGTACCTCTTAATCTCCCTCACCTATGTCTCTCATCTCCCCAACCTCCTCCCCTGTGAGAACCACTTGTTTATTCTCTGTATCTATAATTCTGTTTCTGTTTAATTATGTTTGTTCATTTGTTTTTTAGATTCCAGATATAAGTGAAATCATATAGTATTTGTCTTTCTCTGTCTGATTTGTTTCACTTACTGTAATACCCTCTAGGTCCATCCCTGCTGTCACAAATGGCAAGATTTCATTCTTGTTTGTGGTTGAGTAATAATTCCATTGTATGTAACTGTGTGTGTGTGTGTGTGTGTGTACCACATCTTCTTTATTCATTCATCTAGGACACTTAGGTTGTTTCCATATCTTGGCTGTTGTCAGTAATGCTGCAGTGGACTTAAGGGTGCATATATATCTTTTTGAATTAGTGTTTTTGTTTCTTTTGGGTAAAAAATACCCAGAAGTGGAATTGCTGGATCAAATGGTAGTTCTATGTTTAATTTTTGAGGAAGCGCCATACTGTTTTCCACAATGGCTGCACCAGTTTACATTCCCACCAACAGTGCATGAGTGTTCCCCCTTTTACACATCGTCGCCAACACTTGATATCTCTTGTCCCTTTCGTTGTAGTCATTCTGACAGGTGTGAGGTGATATTTCATTGTGGTTTTGTCTCGCATTTCCCTGATGATTAGTGATGTGGAGCATCTTTCCGTGTGTCTGTTGGCAATCTGTATGTCCCTTTTGGGAAAATGGCTCTTCAGATCCTCTGCCCATTTTTTAATTCCATTTTTTGTTTGTTTGTTTGTTTGTTGGATATTGAGTTATTTATACATTTTGGATATTAACCTCTTTCCATATATATAATTTGGAAATATCCTTTCCCATTCAGTAGGTTGCCTTTACATTTTGTTGAGGGTTTCCTTTGCTATGCAAAATCTTTTTAGTTTGATGTGGTCCCATTTGTTTATTTTTGCTTTGGTTGTCTTTACCTGAGGGAACAGACCCAAAAAATATTACTAAAACCGATGTCAAAGTTTCCTGCCTGTGTTTTCCTCTAGGACTTTCATGGTCTCAGGTCTTACATTTTCAGTTTAATTTTGTATATGGTATGAAAAAGTGGTCCAGTTTCATTCTTTTCCATGTAGCTGTCCACTTCTCCCCACACCATTTACTGAAGAGTCAGTCTTTTCTTCATTGTACAATATAGTCTTGCCGCTTTTGGCATAGATTAATTGACCATAAAAGCATAGGTTTATCTGGGCTGTGTATTCTGTTCCGTTGATCTGTGTGTATGTTTTTGTGCCACTACCATACTGTTTTGATTACTGTAGTTTTTAGCATAGTTTGAAATCAGGGAGTATGATACCTCTAGCTTTGTTCTCCTTTCTCAAGATTGTTTTGGCTATTCTGGGTGTTTTATGTTTCCTAATGAATTTTAGAATTATTTGTTCTAGTTCTGTGAAAAATGCCATTGGTAGTTTGATTTTATTGCATTGAATCTGTAGTTTGCCTTGGGTAGTGTGGTTATTTTGACAATATTCTTCTAATTCACGAGAATGGTGTATTTTTCCATTTGTTTGTTTAATCTTCAGTTTCCTTCATCAGTGTCTTATAGTTTTCTGAGTTGAGTCTTACCTCCTTTGTTAGATTTATTCCTAGGTATTTTATTCTTTTTGATGCGATTATAAACAGGATTGTTTTAAAAATTTCTCTGACAGTTTGTTGGTAGTTTATAGAAATGCAACAGATTTTGTATATTTTGTATCATGCAACTTTACTGAATTCGTTGGTGAGTTCTCATAACTTTTTGGTGGTGTCTTTAGGATTTTCTATGTATAGTATGGTGTTATCTGCAAACAGTGACAGTTTTCTTCCTTTCCAATTTGGATTCCTTTTATTTCTTTTTCTTCTCTGATTGCTGTGGCTGGGACTTCCAATACCATGTTGAATAAAAGTGGCAGAATGGGCATCCTTGTCTTATTCCTGATCTTAGAGGAAATTGTTTCAGTTTTTCATCATTCAGTATGATGTTAGCTGTGGGTCTGTTATATTTGGCCTTTATTACATTGGGGTATGTTCCCGCTATAGCCATTTTGTGGAGAATTTTTATCATAAATGAATGTTGAATTTTGTCAAAGGCTTTTTTTGCTTCTGTTGAGATGATCATATGACTTTTATTCTTCAGTTTGTTAATGTGGTGTATCACATTGGTTTGCAAATACCAAATTGTTCTTTGCATCCCTGGAATAAATCCCACTTGCTCATGGTGTGTGATCCTTGTAATGTATTGTTGAATTTGGTATGCTGATATTTTGTTGAGGATTTTTGTATGTATGTTCATCAGTGATATTGGCCTGTAATTGTCTTCTTTTATGGTCATCTACTTTTGGTATCAGGGTGATACTGGCCTCGTAGAATGAATTCGTAAGTGTTGCTTCCTCTGCTATTTTTTGTAATAGTTTGAGAAGGATAGGTATTAACTCTTCTCTAAATGTTTGGTCAACTTCATCTGTGAAGCTGTCTTCTCTAAATGTTTGGTCAACTTCATCTGTGAAGCTGTCTGGTCCTAGACTTTTGTTTGTTGGGAGTTTTATGATTACTGATTCAATTTCATTACTAGTAATTGGTCTGTTCATATTTTCTATGTATTTCTGGGTCAGTCTTAGGAGGGTGTACATTTCTAAAATTTTTCCATTTCTTCCAGGTGATTCTTTTGGTGTATAATTGTTCATAGTAGTCTCTTTAAGATCCTTTATATTTCTGTGTTGTTTGTTGTAACTTCTCTCTTCTCATTTTTTTTTAAAAATTTATTTGTACGTTTCTTTTTTCCTTGATGAGTCCGGCTGAAGGTTTATCCACTTTGCTTATCTTTTAAAAAGATCAGCTCTTGGTTTCATTGATCTTTTCTATTGCTTTTTAGTCTCTAGTTTATTTTTGCTCTGATCTTTATGATTTCTTTCCTTTACCAACTTTCCGTTTTCTTTTTCTTTTTCTAGTTCCCTTAGGGTATAAGGTTAGTTTGTTTATTTGAGATTTTTCTTGTTTCCTTAAGTAGGCTTGTCACTATAAACTTACCTCTTAGAACTGCTTTTGCTGTATCCCATAGATTTTGGATAATTGTGTTCATTTTCATTGGTCTCCAGGTATAATCTTGATTTCCTCTTTAATTTCTTTGGTGACCCATTGGTTGTTTAATAACATATTGTTTAGTCTTCTGTGCTGTGTGTTTTTTACAGTTCTTTTGTGTATTTGGTTTCTAGTCTCATAGCATTGTGGTTGGAAAAGATGCTTGATATGATTTTACTTTTCTCTTAAATTTACTGAGACTTGTTTTGTGGCCTAGCAAGTGATCTAGAGAATGTTCCATGTGAACTTGAAAAGAATGTGTGTTCTACTTTTGGGTGAAATATTACATATATATATATGTATATATATACACACAAACATATGTGTGTGTGTGTGTTTATTCTGTATATAGCTATTAAATCCATTTCTTGTAATGTGTCATTTATGGCCAGTGATTCCTTACTTATTTTCCTTATTTATCTCTGTCCATTGATGTAAGCGAGGTTTTAAAGTCCCCTACTCTTGTTGTGTAACTGTCCATTTCTCCCTTTATATCTGTCAATGTTTGCTTTATGTATTTAGGTGCACCTTTCCTATCCTCTCACATTCAGTCTTTGTGTGCCTTTAGATTTGATGTGAGTCTCTTTTAGGCAGCACTGTGGGTCTTGTTTTTGTATCCATTTAGCTACCCTATGTTTTTTTATTGGAGCATTTAGTCCATTTACATGTAAAGTAATTATTGATAGGTATGTACTTATTGTCATTTTGTTAATTGCTTTGTGGTTGTTTTTGTAGCTCTTTTTTGTTCCTCATTGTTTTGCTCTCATCCCCTGTGATTTGATGACTATCTTTAGTGTTATTTTGGGGTTCCTTTCTCTTTTTTGTGTGTGTATCTATTACTGATTTTTGGTTTGTTGTTACCATGAGGTTTATGTATACCAGTCTATTTATGTTTATACATGATTATTTTAAGTGCTGATCTCTTAATTTTGAATACATTTTACCAACCCTGAATTTTTACCCTCCCCACATTTAATGTTTCTGACATCATATTTTACGTTTTTTGGTTTGTGTATTCATTACTACTTATTATGGATATAGATAATTTTACTACTTTTGTCTTAATCTTTCTAGTAGATAGTACTGATCTACTATCTTTACTGTATGTTTGTCTTTACCAGTGAAATTTTTCCTTTTTTAATTTTCATTTTTCTAGTTGTTACTTTTTCTTTTCCGCTTAGAGAATTCCCTTTAACATTTCTTATAAAGCTGGTTTTGTTGTACTGAATTATTTTAGCTTTGCTTGTCTGTAAAAAACTCTTAATCTCTCTATCAAATCTGAATGAAAGGCTTGCTGGGTATAGTATTCTTCGTTGTAGGTTTTTTCCCTTTCATCACTTTACATACATGGTGCCAGTCCCTTCTGGCCTGCAGAATTTCTGCTGAAAAGTCATCTGATAGCCTTATGGGATTTTCCTTTAACGTAACTAGTTGCTTTTCCTTTGATGCTTTTAAATTCTCTCTTTATCCTTAATGTTTGCTATTTTAATTATAATGTGTCTTTGAGTGGAAATCTTTGGATTGAGTGTGTTTGGGACTTTCTGTACTTCTGGGACTTGGATGTTTGGTTCCTTTCCCAGATTAGGGTCGTTTTCAGCTATTATGTCTTCAAATACATCCTCTGCTCCTTCCGTGCTCTCTTCTTCCAGGACCTCTACAATGCAAATGTTGGTACACTTAAAGTTGTCTCAGAGTTCTCTTGAACTGTCCTCACTTTTTAAAATTCTTTTTCTTTTTTCTCTTCAGTTTGAGTGATTTTCACTACAGTGTCTTCCAGTTTGCTGATCTGTTCCTCTGTATCAGCTAACCTACTGTTAATTCCTTTTATTTCAATTATTGTATTTTTTGGCTCTGCTTGCTTGTTCATTATATTTTCTAACTCTTTGTTAGAAACTTCTAACCTCTCACTGTGTTCATTCTTCTCCTGAGTGCTTTGAGCATCTTTACAGTCATTACCTTGCAGTCTTATTGGGTAGAATGCTTCCTTTGGAACATATTCCTCTGTTGCCTTATTTTGCCTAGTTCTTTGTTTTTACTTCTATGTATTTCATAGGTTGGTTCCGTTTACCAATCTTGGATAAGTGACCTTATGTAAGAGACATTCTACGGGGCTGAGCAGCAGACTCCCTTCTAGGCACCAGAGCTGTATGCTCTAGGGGTGCCCTGTATATGCACTGCATGGGCCCTTATGACAAGCTGACTACTGTGGGCGTTCTGATAAGCATGGTCAGCATGGCTGACTACTGTGGGCGTGCTGGGACCAGAAAGTCCAAGACCGGTTGGTTGCCAGACCCTGCCTAATGCAGAGGCCTCCGACTCTGGTGTGGTTGGCTGCAGCCTGGGGCGTTCTGGTCCTGGTGCTGGCCCACTGGTGGGCAGGGCCACGTCATGAGGCAGCAGAGCCCTGAGGAGTTCCCAGGCTAATGCTGTCCTGCTGGTGGGTGGGACTGGGTGGAGGGTGGGTGTTCTCGGCCTGGTTTTGACCCACTGGGTTACAGGCTGGGTCCTGACACAGGTGGCTACAGGGCTGCGGTATACCCAGGGGCTAGTGTCTGCTCTCTAGTGGGCAGGGCCAGGGCTCATGGGATCCCAGGGCTGGTTCCAACCAGTGGTGGGTGAGGCTGTATCCTGGGACTAGTTCTGTTCCATTGGTGCACAGAGCTGGGTCCCAGGGTCTCTGGCTGGGGGGCCTGGTTCCTGAAGCTGGTATTGGCTTGTGGATGTATTGGTCTAGGTCCCACGGTATCCTGGGGCTAGTGTTGGTCCACTGGTGGGAAGAGCCTGCTCCTGAGGATCTCTGGCTGTGGGGCCCTGGTGATCCTAGAGTTGGTGTCAGCCTGCTGGTGGGCAAGGCCAGGGCCCAGGAGGTCCTGGGACTAGTGCCTATCCACTGGTGGGCAGAGCCTTGTTTAGGGTGGCTGAGGGCTCATGGGAGCCTAAGGCAGCAAACTTGCTGGTGTTTGGGGCTGTGTCCCCACCTGGCTAGCTTCTTGGCCTCAAGCGTCCCAGGATTGTTGGCAACTGGCTGGTGGGCAGGCTGGCTCCAGTTCTCATTTAACTTAGTGGGAGGAGTCCAAAATGGTGCTTGCTAGCAGCAGTGTTCTCGTTGTAGAGTGAGCTCCCCAAAATGGCTTCCGCCAGCATCTGTGTCCCCAGGGTGAGTCCCAGTTTCCTCTTGACTCTCTGGGAGGCTCTCTGAAATCAAGTGGGTCTGACCCAGTCTCCTTTCAAATTACTGCTTTTGCCCTGGGTCTCAGATCATGTGAGATTTTGTGTGTACCCTTTGAGAGTGGGAGTCTCTTGTTTCCTGCAGCCCTCTGGCTCTCCTGAAAACAAGCCCCGCTGGCCTTCAAAACCAAGTGTTCTGGAGGTTTATCTTCCCAGTGCAGGAGCCCCAGACTGGGGAGCCCTATATGGGGCTCAGACCTCTCACTTCTTGGGGAGAACATCTCCAATTGTGATTATCTTCCCATTTGTGTGTCACCTAACCTGGTGGTGTGGGTCTTGATTATACCGTGTCTCTGCCCCTTTCTACCCATCTTGTAGTTCCTTCTTTATATCTTTAGCTGTAAAAGATCTTTTCTGCTAGTCTTCAGGTCATTTTTATGGAAAGTTGCTCTGTACATAGTAATAATTTTGGTGTGCCCATGGGAGGTGGGGAGCTCAGGGTCTTCCTATTCTGCCATCTTGGTCACCCACACTAGGACAGAACTTTTTACTTTTGAGAAGTCTACTTTATCAGTTTTTATTCTAATTTGTGCTTTTTATTATCCCATCTAAAAATCTTTGCTTAACTTAACTATGGTAATTAAGATTTTCTCTTACATTTTCTCCTAGTTTTATAATTTTCTTTTATGTTTTCTGTGATCCATTTTGAGATAATTTTTATGTATAAGTTAAGGCATCACATGTCATTTTTTTGTGTGTATGGATATACAGTTGTTCTAGTACCACTTTTGTAAACGCTGTCTTTTCCCCTTCAGTTACATTGGCACTTTTGTTAAAGTCAACTGACCATATATGTCTTGGTCTGTTTCTGAAACTATTCTGTTCCATTGATATACATGTCTATTTTTATACCAGTACCAACTGACTTGATTAATGTAGCTTTACAGTGAGTCTTGAAATAGGAGTGTAGGTCTTCCATCTTTGTTCATCTTTTTCAAAGGATTTATTTGAATTTCCATATACATTTTAGAATCAGCTTGTCAATTTCTACAAAAAAGTCTGCTGAAATTTTGATTGGGGCTGTTCTTAATCCATGGATCAATTTGCAGAGAATTGACATCCTAGCAACTTTGAGCCATCCAGTCCATAAAGATGGTATCTTTCACCTTTATTCAGATTATCTCCCAACAGTGTTTTGTATTTTTCATTTTACAAGTCTTATACTTTACCAAATTTATCTAATAAGTATTTTAATATATTTTTGATCCTGTTGTGAATAGCGTTATTTTTAAATTTCCTTTTCTAGTGTTCTTCATTGACATAGAAATAGAGATGGTTTTGAATATTGATTTTATATACGGTGATTTTGCTCAACTGAAATCCTTAGGATTTTCTACCTACACAATCATATTATCTGTAAATAAAGGCAGTTTCACTTTTTCCTTTACAATCTTAGTGCATTTTCTTTCTTTTTTTGATTTATTGCATTAACAAGGATCTTTAGTACAATGTTTAATATAAGTAATGAGTGCAGACCTTCATGCCTCTTCCCAATTTTAGGGAAGTGTTCAGCCTTACAATATTGAATATGATGTTACCTATATGTTTCTCATAGATGACCTCTATCAAGTTCAGGAAGTTCCTTTCTATTTCTAATTGCTCAGAGTGTTTTTGATTGTGTTTTGAACTTTGTCAGGTGATCTCTTGAGATGATCATCTGTTTTTTCTTTTCTGAGTCTTTTAAAGTGGTGAAATACATTAATTTTTTAAATTATAAACTAACCTTGCATTTATGGGATGAGCACTACTTTCTTTTGATGTTTTCATTCTTCTTTACGTTGCTGGATTCAGTTTGCTAATATTTGTTAAGGTTTTAAGTGTCTCAGTTTAAAAGAGCTATTGATCTGTTTTCTTGTGATGACTTTATCTGGCCTTGCTGTCAGGATAATAGTAATATAAGTGAGTTAGTGTTCCTCCTCTTCTATTTTCTGAAATACAGTTTATATAATTACTTAATTCTTGGGTAGACTTCAACAGTGAAGCCATCTGGGTCTGGATTTTTTTTTATGGGAAGGTTTTAAACTATGAATTGAATTTCTCTAGCTACTTAGGTTATCTATTTCTTCTAGAGCAAGCTTTGTTAGTTTGTGTCTTTCAAGAGATTTGTTCAGTTTATCTAAGCTGTCTAGTTTATTGTCATGATGACGTTCACAGTTTTATTATTCTTTTTATATGTGTGGGGTCAGGTGTTGATAATTTGTGTCTTTTTTCTTTTATCCCTGATCATTCTAGCTAGAGATTTATCATGTTTTTTTAACCTTCTAAAAGTACCAGCTCTTCATTTTATTGATTTTTCCTTTATCTTTTCTTTTTATTGATTTTTGCTCTATTTTTTATTATTTCCTTACTTTGGGTTTTACTGAAGTCTTTTTTCTAGTTTCTTAACACAGAGGCTAGATTATTGATTTTAGACTTCTTTCACTTCTCATAGAAGCATTTTAATACTGTAAATGCCCTTATAAGCACTGCTTTAGCACTATTACATAAAGTTTGATACGTTTTGTTTTCATTTTTACTTAAGTTCAAAATATTCTCTAATCGCATTTGTGGTTTCTTAACATGTGTTGTTTAATTTCTGAGTTTTCAGGATTTTTCTAACACTGTTTCATTACTGATTTCTAGCTGAATTCCATTGTAGTTAGAGAATTTATTGAGGCTTCTTTTAGAGCCATCTATTCGTATGTTCCATTAAATAGACCTGAGTGGTAATAACTGCTATTCATACCTCATTGGGTGGGTCCAGCATCCGGAACATAGTAAATACCCAAATGTTAGTGATTATTAAAATATTACCTTCTACACTTCAATTTTCTCTTTTTTTCTTTTCTCATATGGATTGGATTAGATGACTAAGCTCTTTCTAGCTCTAAGAGCTCTGAATCTTTGGGATCTAATACTAAATTGCATTTTCTGTAAATTTATGCCCATTCTGTCTTTGAGAATCCCAATTCTTAAAGCTCTGAAACTAAATTTTATATTCTGTAAATTTTTGGAATTCTTACAGGGACGGAAGAAGTCTGTAGTGTCTGTGGAGCCCAGGAGTCTTATTCAAGGAGCCTTTCAAGGGTGCTCAGTGTCTGGGATGACACTGAAATACATGTATGGGGTAAATGCCTGGAAGAACTGGGTTCAGTGGAAAAATGCCAAGGAAGAGCAGGGGGATCTGAAAAGTGGTAAATACACGGCATGAATTTGTGTCTTGATTTAGGGGGTGGGAGGAATACAGATTAAGTCATAAATCTACTCAAAAGGGATAAATAGTAGGTCAGAAATCCCATAAAACTTTGATTTTGGCTTTACTTAATTTTTTTCCCCATCTTTATTTATTCTCATTAATTTTTCTTTCTTTGTCAGGAGTTGAACATGCCTCATCTAGCCCGTGTTCTGACCCTTTAGGAAGTGCTCAAGACCATGCACTCTCTCAAGAATCTTCAGAGCCAGGCTGTAGAGGTAAAATTTCTCTCCTTGTGATCTGAATTGCTTGTAATATCATTGTTGATTTTAAATTTGTAAATGGAATATTTAAAATTATTTAAAATTTGAAGTTTATGTTTAAAAAGAGAAATTAATATCCACTCCCAATTTTAAAGAGCTTGTTATAAAGGTAAGGTTGTATCTTCTGATCATGAGTTTCTTGTGCAAATATAAGGAATTCTGTTTCTTTTTCTAACACTATGCAAGTAACTCAAATCTGTCTTCTTGAGCCCTATATTTGTAGAATAATCAGTGTGGAACCCAGTGTAACACTTTTTGTTGTTGTTGTTAAGAAGAATACCTGGAAAAGCCTTGCTGTTACTGTAGGAATTTTTCCTATCAAGGAGTTGTATATGATTGACCATGATTGCAGGTTTCATTTTTGGTGCCAAAAACTTTGGAACCCAATAAACAGTTCAAATAGAGCAACACTGTATAAATTTAGAACCCTAATCATTAGCTTTCTTTTTTCCCCGATCGTTCTATTCTAAACTTTGTTTTCAGTTTGTATTTTGCTTTTTTATTATCTGTGTTTTATATAAGATACTTATACAATCTTTGTGGGATGAGATGGGGCAGGAATGAATATGTCCTTGTAACTAGATTTTTTTGTCCCTTTCCAACTATACCTTCTCTCTAATACCTGGGTGATTGCATGCACTCTTGGCTTTGCCTCAGTCTACCCTCATTATTGGAGCAGTTAGTTGCTGCTGTGGTCTGTGACTGACTCATTGAGTTCCCACAGATCAAGTATAATCTCTCTGCTCCAAAGTGATATAAATATACTCCTGTTATGGGAGTTTACTAGGCCTTTCACCTTCCAGTTTGAGGCACAACATTTTTAAGAAAGAAGGAAGGGTAGGGACTTCCCTGGTGGTCCAGTAGTTAAGACTCTGTTCTCCCAAAGCAGGGGGCACAGGTTCAGTCCCCTATTGGGGAACTAAGATCCTGCATGCCGCACAGCGTGGCCAAAAAATAAACAAATGAAACGGTGGATATGTAAGTCAACTGTACTTCAATTTAAAAAAATAAAAATTTAAAAAGAAAGAAAAAAGGAGGGGTAGTGAAAATGGAGAAGTAATATTGTATTAGACCACCAAGCCTAAATGCAGTAGCCACAGGGGATGCCTACTCATTTCCGCTACTCATTCATCCAAAAAAAATACTTACTGAATATACCTGTCATGTATCAGGCATGGTTGTAGGCACTCAGGTGAAAAGATCAGACATGGTCCTTGCCCTCATGAATCACCTATTTCAATTTGCAAAACCAACTCAGAGGAGCTCAAGTGTATCTTTGGAAACATGCAGTGTTTTCTAAATGCAGAAAAGCAGTAACTAGAAAGAGTGTTTCAACTCATCCCACAGTGTGGACCAGTCTGTTGCAGTAAGATCTCTACAAGTCAAATTAGATAACTCTCCTGCCTAAAACTAATTCAGTTCTTAGTTGTCTTCAAACTCTTAATGTAATATATGAGGCTTACCATAATCTGCCCGCATCTGCCCTCTTTTCTTTTCCGCTGTTCACCTGAGTCCCCTGAACCTTTTCACTTTTGTGGTTGAGCACATACTATATTTTCTGGCATTTTCAAAGGCATGAAGTTATATGTTACTTAAAGTGTTCCTTATTCAAATAAATATGACTTTAAAGAAAGTTAAACAGCATTTTTTTTTGCAGAAATCTCCAGAGCCTTTAATATGTTAAAAAAACATTGTGAATTCTTTAGAGGCAGGTATAACATACTGCTGTTTTCCAAATTTATCAGATCTTAGAAACCCAGTTTTCTTGAGCTCTCACATGATTAGTATTTTGTGGAGTATACTTCGGGAAATCTTTTTATATCCTCAAATTGGAATTCTTCCTCCACTTGTTTAATTCTTCTCCACCTTTCACATCTCCCAGAATCTAACATGACCCTTCCCTGTCTGTTAGATGGCCCTTATTTTTTTTCATAGAATTTTATTTAGATAAAACCCCTGTCATAGCACCCTGTTACGTCATATGTGCTTCATTGTCTTTATTTCTTTACCTAAAAAAGCCTTGAGATCAGGATCTGTCTTTAATCCATGTATTCACCAGTGTACACCACAATACCTGGGGCAGTGTAGTCAGTGTTTATTCAGTGAGTTGAGTAATGTTATTATTTTTCTATAAGTTAGTATTTCAGATGTTTTCTACCTTTCCACAGTCCGCTCTATCAAGCTGAAGGAAGATATTCTGTCCTGCACTTTTGCTGAGTTGAGTTTAGGCTTATGCCAGTTTATTCAAGAAGTGCGGAGACCAAATGGTGAAAAGTATGATCCAGACAGTATCTTATACTTGTGCCTTGGAATTCAGCAGGTACGAAATTCAATAATTGTTACAAAATCTATTGCATTTTTAATAATTCTGATAGAACTTGTGAATTAAGCTGAAAACTTATAGTGTATATTGTTTGTTTGGTATTGCTCGTATACTCTCTCCTTAATGAACTACTGACCCTGATTTAAAAGTCTTGGTCATATAAGCCTTTTATAGGTTAAACTGAGACTGTTAGAATAAGAGGAATTGAGGTTGGTGCATTTTATTGATAAATGCACAAAAAAGGCATAAATAGCAGTTCACAAAAGAAGTGACATAGGTGATTTGACATAGGTGACAGGAGACATCCTTGTCAAAAATCGTTTGACTAAATATGCATGTGTTTATTTTGGACTCTCAGTTTTTAATACATTGGTTTATGGCTATTCTTATGGTAGTACTCACTATTTTGATTACTGTAGGTTTGTAGTAAGTTTTGAAATTGGGAAGTGTGATTCCTCAAGATTCTTTTGGCTATTCGAGGTTCCTTGCAATTTCATATCAATTTTAGGATCAACTTTTCCATTTCTTCAAAAACTAAACCGTTGGGATTTTGATAGGATTGTATTGAATCTGTAGATTGCTTTGGGGAATATTGCTGTTTTAACAATTTTGTCTTTAGATCCATGAGTACAAGATGTTTTTCCTAGGTGTTCTTTAATTTCAGCAGTTTTATGTAGCTTTAAGCGTGTAAATCACATACCTCTTTTGTTAAATTTATTCTTAAGTATTTTATTCTATCTGATGCTATTGTAAATGGAATTTTCTTAATTTTCTCTTTGGATTGTTTATTACAACTGATTTTGTGTTGCTTATACTCTGCAGCTTTACCAAGTTCATTTACTAGCTCTAATAACTAGTTTTTTTGTAGACACTTTAGAATTTTCTATATATAGGTTCATGTCACTGCATATAGAGATGGTTTTACTTCTTCCTTTCCTATTTCAATACTTTTTATTTCTCTTTCTCACCTGATTACTCTGGCTAGGATTTCCTGTACAATGTTCAGTAGAAGTGGCATTTTTATCTTGTTTCTGATCTAAGGGGGAAGTGATTTTTTTTTAAACCCATGTATTTTATAGGTACTCATATTTGAGTAAAGGTACAAAACTCAATTCTGTGTATTCATAAAGGAAATGTTTTTTAAGATTGAAATAACTCCTGACTGTTACCAGTAGTTGCCTTTGTGTACTGAGTTTGAGTATATCTTTCTTCCACCTTTTCTGTATTTTAAACTCTTTCCATAATGAGGATATAATATTTTTAAGTTGTGAAAATAACTTTATTAAAATAAAGAAAATGAAGAATACTTTTCAACAACAAAACTGTAATCTGGCGATACAATCATAAATTGCCTTTGAAGAGGCCTATAAAAATGCACGTTGAAATGGTGTGTAATTTTTATTAGCCGGAATAAATTTAAGTGGAAATAAAAATTTACTGCAAGTCATACATAGATCAAAAAGCAGGAAACCAAGATAGCCATAGATAAATAAGTTTAAAATACCAGATCTTAAAAACACTAGGGGCTTCCCTGGTGGCGCAGTGGTTGAGAGTCCGCCTGCTGATGTAGGGGACACAGGTTCGTGCCCCGGTCCGGGAAGATCCCACATGCCGCGGAGCCGCTGGGCCCATGAACCATGGCTGCTGAGCCTGCGCGTCCGGAGCCTGTGCTCCGCAACGGGAGAGGCCACAACAGTGAGAGGCCGCGTATCAACAACAACAACAAAAAAGAACACTGAAAGATTTTTAGCATATAATTATGCTACTTTGTGTTATTCTCTTGTTCTGTTCATTGTATTTCTCTGAAGTGCTTGACTCTGACCTGACCTGCACCGTCAAAATATTTAACAGTAATTTACTCAAACTGTTGCGTGTTTCCCATTCTGTGATGTGATTTTTTTTGGGGGGGCTGCATTGGGTCTTTTTTTTTGTTGCTGTGCACGGGCTTTCTCTAGTTGTGGCGAGTGGGGGCTAGTCTTCATTGCGATGCGCGGGTTTCTCATTGTGGTGGCTTCTCGTTGCAGAGCACAGGCTTTAGGCACATGGACTCAGTAGTTGTGACTCACAGGCTCAGTAGTTGCGGCACACGGGCTTAGTTGCTTCGCGGCATGTGGGATCTTCCTGGACCACAGCTTGAATCCATGTCCCCTGCATTGGCAGGTGGATTCTTAACCACTGTGCCACCAGGGAAGGCCCTGTGATATGATTCTTGATGGTTATAATTAGCATACTTTTAAGTCATATAATTAGACTTGAACTTTTTGAAGGCTGGCTTGTGAGGCAGAGAGTTGAGAGCTGTGGTTAGAAGCCTCCAAATAAATAGTTTTAAATTTTGGATAGCCTCAGGTTATCTGACACTAGATAACTATATTATTTGCAGGAAGTCATCTTATAACTAGGCTAAAAAACAAACAAAAACTGCTAAGAGCGCACCTCAGACACTGAGAATTAGAAAAATGATTTGAGAAATTTGAATTAGGACCAATTTTTAGTATATCAGTTTTATTAACTAACTAAAGGGTACTTATTATAATTATTTTATACCATTCATGTTTTTAAAAGGAAATAGAAAACTTTACCTTACAAGCTCAGTGCTCAAGATAATGTTAATTCATGTGAAAAGGATCTTTAGCTTAAATTCTGGTGTTTTAACTGTATCCTTAAAATGGTTCACAGTATTGTAAGGATAAAAACTAAGGGTAAACTATATTCCTAAAAATATTCTTTTTAAAAACTTGTGGGTTTTTTTGTATCAACATATATGTTTCCATTTTTTTCTCTTGTAGTACCTGTTTGAAAATGGTAGAATAGATAACATTTTTACTGAGCCCTATTCCAGATTTATGATTGAACTTACCAAACTCTTGAAAATATGGGAACCTACAATACTTCCTAATGGTAGGATGATTATATTTTGATTCTTTTCATGATATGCCTTCTTAAATTGCTTGTTTTGTGATTCTCTTTTTATAAATTGTTCATTTTATATTTGTCTTGATTTATAACATATTTGGACTTTTGAGGAGAAAGTCTTTGGTTTATTATCAATTATTTTAGTAAAACTATACCTTCCATACAGTACATGAATAGATACTAACTATTGAATATAAAAAACAACTGAAGGTTACATTTACTTTTTAGAAACCATTTTTGATCTGGTAGTTTTGGTAAAGTTGTACATGGTATCAGTAGCTGGCACATATGCTACTTTTAGACTCTGTTAGCAATGGACCTTTTTCAATAGTTTATAAAAAGTACCCTGAACTGGTTGTTAAAGAGAGTTAAGTCTTCATCCTTGAATTGTCTGTGACCATATGTCTTTGGACAAGTCCCTAATTCACTCCTGGTCTCATGCTCCTTGGCTATGAATGGAGAGGTTAAATGTGATGCCCAGAAATGTGTGCCCTTTCTGTTGAGCTACAGGGCACCTTTGACGCATTATGAGCAGTGCGGTGGCATGATGCATTTAGCATTCAAATAGGGGGCTAGAGACATAGATTTGCAAGTAATAAATCTGTGTTCATGGATAGCCTTCCAGGAATAGAATGCAGAAGCAGCAACAAAGAGGATTGGGGAGAGAACGTTAGGAAAGACCTGTGTTTACGGGGTATCATGAGGAAGGTGCATTTAAAAGTATACTTATTTTTTTTTTTCTGACCTCTGATTTTCAAGCAAAATCCAGATAAGTTATCGTGAAGCAATCGCTCTTAATATAAATTTAAAATAAGAAGAGATAGGAGGGAGAGAGAGCTCTATCTGTCCTCTAAAGATATTAGACAAATAAAACTGAACCAGTTAACAGTAAACAGAATGATCTCAAACAGGAGTCTGCAAACTGCAGCTCACGGGCCAGATCAGGCCTGCTGCCTGTTTCTATATAGTACATGAGCTAAAAATATTTTTTACATTTCTAAATAGTTGGGAAAAAAAATTAAAGAAAAATATTTTGTGGCCTGTGAAAATTGAATGAAATTCAAATTTGTTTCTATAAATAAATTTTACAAATAGCCACACCTATTTGTTTATGTATTGTCTACACTTCCTTATCTTTTACAACAACAAAGTTGTTTTCAAAGCCCTCATGGCCCACAGTGCTTAATATGTTTACCATCTGGCTCTTCACAGAAAAAGTTTACCAGCCCCTGGTCTAAAATAACAATAGATTAAAACTGTTTCAGGCGAGTGCTCACAGTGTCTGCTTCAGTGGAATCATCTGCCCTTTTCTTTGCAGTGCTTTTTCTATTTTTCTGTATGAGGAAGAGGGAGAAAGAGAGGAACAGTCTTTTCCTTAGTATCTTCCTGTCTGAGGATTAGAGAAATTACTTAGTCCCATTTAGCAGGAGCTTAGGACTGTTTCTTTTTCCCCTTTCTTCTGTTCAGGTTACATGTTCTCTCGCATTGAAGAAGAGCATTTGTGGGAGTGCAAACAGCTGGGCGCTTACTCACCAATCGTCCTCTTGAACACCCTCCTTTTCTTCAATACCAAATACTTTCAACTAAAGAATGTTACTGAGCACTTGAAGCTTTCCTTTGCCCATGTGATGAGACGGACCAGGACTCTGAAGTACAGTACCAAGATGACATATCTGAGGTTCTTCCCACCTTCACAAAAGCAGGAGACAGAACCAGGTGTGTGGTGGAGTTTTTAAGTTTCCTTTCTTTCATTCTTTTTTTTTAATTGAAGTATAGTTGATGTACAATATTATGTTAGTTTCAGGTGTGCAACATAGAGACTTGACATTTAAATACATTATGAAATGATCACCATGATAAGTCTAGTAACTATCTGTCTCTGTACAAAGTTACTCCAATATTATTGGCCGTATTCCTTATGCTGTATGTTACCTCCTTGTGCCTTATCTTATAACTGGAAGTTCGTTCCTCTTAATCCCCTTCACCTGTTCTGCCCATCCCCCACCCCTCTTCCCTCTGGCAACCACCAATTTGTTCTCTGTAGCTGTGAATCTATTTCTGTTTTGTTTGTTCATTTGTTTTATTTTTTGTATTCTACATTTGGGTGAAATCATACGGTATTTTTCTTTTTCTCACTGACTTATTTCACTTAGCATAACACCCTTTATGTTGTCACAAATGGCAAGATTTCATTCTTTTTTATAGCTGAGTGAATTAAACCATTCTGTTGATGGACACTTCCATATTTTGGGTATTATCAATAATGCTGCAGTGGACATAGGGGTGCATACCTATCTTTTTGAATTAGTGTTTTTGTTTTCTTTGGGTAAAAAATACCAATAAGTGGAATTGCTGGATCATATGGTAGTTCTATGTTTAATTTTTGAGGAAGCTACATACTGTTTTTTCACAATGGCTGCACCAGTTTACATTCCCACCAACAGTGCATGAGTGTTCCCCTTTTTACACATCATCGTTGCCAACACTTGATATCTCTTGTCCCTTTCATGATAGTCATTCTGACAAGGGTGAGGCGTTATCTCATTGTGGTTTTGACTTGCATTTCCCTGATGATTAGTGATGTGGAGCACCTTTCCCTGTTTCTGTTGGCAATCTGTATGTCCCTTTGGGAATGGCTATTCAGATCATCTGCCCATTTTTTAATTGCATTTTTTGTTTGTTTTTTGGATATTGAGTTCTCTGAGTTCTTTATACATTTTGGATATTAATCCCTTTCCAGATATATAATTTGCAAATATCCTCTCCCATTCAGTAGGTTGCCTTTTCATTTTGTTAAGGGTTTCCTTTGCTATGCAAAATCTTCTTAGTTTGATGTGGTCCCATTTGTTTATTTTTGCTTTGGTTGTCTTTACCTGAGGAGACAGATCCAAAAAAATATTATTAAAACCGATGTCAAAGTTTCCTGCCTGTGTTTTCTTCTAGGACTTTTATGGTTTCAGTTCTTAACGTTTAAGTCTTTAATCCATTTTGAGTTTAATTTTGTATATGATGTGAAAAAAGTGGTCCAGTTTCATTCTTTTCCATGTAGCTGTCCAGTTTTCTCAACTCCATTTATTGAAGAGTCTGTCCTTTCCCCATTGTATATTCTTGCTTCCTTTGTCATACGTTAATTGGCCATGTAAGCATGGGTTTATGTCTGGGCAAGCTATTCTGTTCCATTGATCTGTGTGTTTGTTTTTGTGCCACTGTCATACTGTTTTGATTACTATGGCTTTGTGGTATGCAGTTGACCCTTAAACAATACGTAGGTTGGGCCACCAACCCTACTCACAGTCCAAAATCCGCATATAATTTTACAGTCAGCCCTCCTTATCCACAGTTTCACATCTGCAGATTCAAACAGCCATGATTGTATAGTACCGTAGTATCTCATTATTGAAAAAAATCTATGTATAAGTGGATCCACGTTGTTCAAACTTGTGTTGTGTAAGGGTCAACTGTAGTTTGAAGTCAGGGAGTGTGAACCTCCAGCTTTGTTCTTCTTACTCAAGATAGCTTTGGCTATTTGGGGTCTTTTGTGGTTTCATATAAATTTTAGGAGTATCTGCTCTATTTTTGTGAAAAATGCCACTGGTATTTTGATAGCATTGCATTGAATCTGTAAGTTATTTTGGGATGGACATTTTAACACTATTAATTCTTTCAATCCATGAGCATGGTGTATCTTTCCATTTATTTGTGTTGTCTTTGATTTCTTTCATCAGTGTCCTACAGTTTTTAGAGTACAGGTCTTTCACCTCTTTGGTTAAATTTATTCCTAGGTGTTTTATTATTTTTGATGCAATTGTAAATGGAATTGTTTTCTTAATTTCTCTTTCTGATAGATGGTCATGAGTGTATAGAAATGCAAAAGATTTCTGCATATTTTGTATCCTGTAAAATGTACTTACTGAATTTATTTATTCTGATAGTTCTTTGGTAGTGTCTTTAGAATATTCTGTATACAGTATCATGTCCTCTGAAGATGGTGGTGGTTTTACTTCATCCTTTCCAGTTTGGATTTTTAAAATTTCCTCTTCTTATCTGATTGCCATGGCTAGGACTTCTAATACCATGTTAAATGAAAGTGGCAAGAGTGGGCATCCTTGTCTTATTCCCAATCTTAGAGGAAATACTTTCAGCTTTTCACCATTGAGTATGATGTTAGCTATGAGTTTGTCATACATGACATTTATTATGTTGCGGTATATTCCCTCTGTAGCCACTTTGTTGAGAGTTTTTATCAGAAATGGATGTTGAATTTTTTCAAAAGCTTTTTCTGCATCTATTGAGATGATCTTGTGCTTTGTATCCTTCATTTTCTTAATGTGGTATATCATGTTGATTTGTGAATATTGATCCATCCTTGCATCCCTGGGATAAATCCCACTTGCTCATGGTATACGATCCTTTTAATGTATTGTTGAATTCAGTTTGCTGATACCTTGTTGAGGATTTTTGCATTTGTGTTTATCAGCGATATTGGCCTGTAATTTTATTTCTTTGGTGTCTTTGTCTGGTTTTGGTATCATGCTGGTCTTGTAGAATGAGTTTGGAAGAGTTCCTTTCTCTTCTATGTTTTGGAATAGCTTGAGACAGATAGGTATTAACTCTTCTTTAAATGTTTGGTAGAATTCATCTGTGAAGCCATCTGGTTCCAGGCTTTTGTTTGTTGGGAGTTTTATGATTACTGATTCAGTTTCATTACTGTTCATGTTTTCTATTTCTTGCCTGATTTAGTCTTGAAAGATAGTATGTTTCTAGGAATTTATCCATTTCCTCTCAGTTGTCCAATCTGTTGGCGTATAGTTGTTCATAGTAATCTCTTATGATCTGTTGTATTTCTGTGGTGTCAATTGTAACTTCTCTTTCATTTTTCATTTTACTTATTTGGGCCCTCTCTTTTTTTTCTTGATGAATGTGGCTAAAGGTTTGTCAATTTTGTTCATCTTCTCAAAGGACAGGCTCTTTTCTATTGTTTTTTAGTCTCTGTTTCATTTATTTTCATTTTGATCTTGATCTTGATCATTTCCTTCCTTCTGCTAATTTCGGGTTTTGGTTGTTCTTTTTCTAGTTCCTTTAGGTGTAAGGTTAGATTATTTGAGATTTTTCTTGTTTCCTAAGGTAGACCAATATTGCTATAAATTTCTCTCTTAGAACTGTTTTTGCTGCATCCCATAGATTTTGTCTCAAAGTATGTTTTGATTTCCTCTTTGATTTCTTCAGTGATTCATTGGTTGTTTAGTAGCGTGTTATTTAGACTCCACATATTTGTTTTTGCCAGTGGTTTTCTTTTAATTGATTTCTAGCCTGGTACCGTTGTGGTTAGGAAAGATGCTTAATATGATTTCAGTTTTCTTAAACTTACTGAGATTTGTTTTGTAGCCTAACATGTGATCTATCCTGGAGAATGTTCCATGTGTACTTGAAAAGAATGTTATACTATTTTGGGGTGGAATGTACTATTTATTAAGTCCATCTGGTCAAATGTGTCATTTAAGGCCAATGTTTCCTTATTTATTTTGTGTTTGGATGATCTGTTCATTGATGTAAGTGGAGTGTTAAAGTCCCCTACTGTTAGTGTGTTACTGTCACTTTCTCCTTTTATGTCTCTTAATATTTGCTTTATATATTTAGGTGCTCCTGTGTAGGATGCATACATATATACAAGTGTTTCTTCTTATTGTTGGACTGATCCCTTTATCATTATGCAGTGTCCTTCTTTGTCTCTTTGTTTTAAAGTCTGTTTCATCTGATATGAGTATTGCCACCCCAGCTGTCTTTTCATTTCCATTTGCATGGAATATCTTTTTCTATCCCTCTTGCTTTCAGTCTGTGTGTTTTCTTTAGATCTGAAGTGAGTCTCTGATAGGCAGCATATATATGGATCTTATTTTGGTATCCAGTCAGCCACCCTCTGTCTTCAGATTGCAGCATTTAGTCTATTTACATGTAAAGTAATTACTGATAGGTACATACTTATTACCATTTTGTTCACTGTTTTCTGGTTGGTTGTATTGTTCTTGTCTGTTTCTTTTTCTCTTGCTCTATTCCCTTGCGATTTAATGGCTTTTTAGTGTTATGTTTGTATTCTTTTTTCTTTTTCGTGTGTATATCTATTTTTTATTTTTTGCGGTACGCGGGCCTCTCACTGTTGTGGCCTCTCCCGTTGCGGAGCACAGGCTCCGGACGCGCAGGCTCAGTGGCCATGGCCCACGGGCCCAGCCGCTCCGTGGCATGTGGGATCTTCCCGGACCGGGCACGAACCTGCGCCCCCTGCATCGGCAGGTGGACTCTCAGCCACTGCGCCACCAGGGAAGCCCTTGTATGTATATCTATTATTGGGTTTTGGTTTGTGGTTATCATAAGGCTGTTACATAACAACTTGTGTATATAGCAGTCTATTTTAAGTTGATGGTTGCTTAAGTTTGAGTGCATTCTAAAAGTACTACATTTTTACTCCCCCCCTCACCTTTTATGTTTTTGACATACTTTACTTTTTAAAAATTTTGTATATTCTTTAATAATTATAGATTGTATGATCTTACTACTTTTTTAATCTTCATACTAGGTACATAGGTGGTTGATTCACTACCTTTACTATATGTTTGCCTTTACATTGAGATTTTTTTTCTTCCATAATTTTCATATTTCTAGTTATGGCCTTTTCTTATGTTTAAAGAAGTCCCTTGAATGTTTATTGTAAGGTCAGTTTAGTAATGATAAACTCTTTTAGTTTCTGCTTCTCTGGGAAACTTTATTTCTCCTTTAATTCTGAATGATAATCTTGACAGATAGAGTAGTCTTGGTTGTAAATTTTTTCCTTTCAGTATTTTGAACATCTCATGCCATTCCCTTCTGGCCTGTCAAGTTTCTGCTGAAAAGCCAGCTGATGGTCTTATGCAGGCTCCCCTATATGTAACTAGTTGTTTTTCTCTTGCTGCTTTAAATATTCTCTCTCTATCTTTAACTTTTGACATTTTAATTATAATGTGTCTTGGTGTGGGTTTCTTTGGGTTCATCTTGTTTGGGACTCTCTGTTTCCTGAAATTGGATGACTTCTCCAGGTTAGTCAAGTTTTCAGTCATTTTTTCTTCAAATAAGTTTTCTGTTTCTTCTTCTCTCCTCCTTCTGGAGTCCTCATAATGCAAATGTTAGTATGCTTGATGTTGTCCCCAGAGGTAAGCTATCCTCAGTTTTTTTTTCCTTTTGCTGTTACAGTGGGGTGATTTCTACCACTCTTTCTTCCAGGTCACTGATCCATTCTTCTGCTTCATCTAATCTGCTATTGATTCCCTCTAGTGGATTTTTCATTTCAGTCATTGTATTCTTTATCTCTGATTGGTTCTTTTTTATTTTCTTTATCCCTTCGTTGAAGGTCTCACAGTGGTCCTCCATTCTTCTCCTGAATTCGGTTAGTATCTTCATGACCATTATTTTGAACTCTTTATCTGGTAGATTGTCTATCTTTATTTTGTTTAGTTCTTTTTTTTTTTTTTTTTTTTTGAGGTTTTTGTCTTGTTCTTTCCTTTGGAACAATTCCTTTGTCTCCTCAGTTTTCCTAGCTCTCTGTGTTTGGTTCTATGTACTGGATAGATCAGCTACATCTCCCATTCTTAAAAGCATGGCTTTATGTAAAAGGTATCCTATGAGGCCCAGTAGCACAAGGCTGCATGTACCCTCCTGTTGTGGCTGGGCCATGATGGCTGTGGGTGTGCTAGTGTGCAGGGCTGGCCCCTGGCACAGCTGGCTATAATGCCCAGCTGTGACTTGCAGGTACTCTGGTGTGCGGGGCCATCTCCTAGGGTGGGAGCTGCTTTTGGAGGGGCTCCAGTACCAGCTGAGGGAGCCTGCTGGCAGTGGCAGGATGGTGGGATGCTTTGGGCTCTAGTGCTCGCTGAAGCCACCTGCTGAGTATGATAGCGTATGGAGTTGCTTTGGAGGAGTGTCAACTGGGGTGGATCTGCAGGTGAACCTGGGGTGAGATGTGGAGAGTCATAAATGGTGCCTACCAGCACTGTACCAGCTAGGTGTAGAAGGTGAACAAAAAATCCTGGTGTTGCCCAGTGGCTACATAACCAGAGAAAATTACAAAAGATCCCTGACTCTCCTGCACACACCATAAAATCAGTCAATGAATCTCCTTTACGTATGACCCAGGTATTTTTCAAACCACCTCCTCTGCAATGGGACTTGGAGCAAGATAGTTTTTGCATGTGCCCTTTAGAGTGGAGTTTCATTTTCTTACAGCTCTCTGGACATAAGTCCCACTGGTTTTCAAAGCCAGTTGTTACGGGGGTTTGTCTTTCTGGTGATGGTTCCCCCGAGGCTGGGGAGCTCAGTGGGGTTTGCACCCTTTGCTCCTCAGGAGGACCTCTACAGTTTTGATCTCCTCCCTGCTTGTGGATCCCTGCGCCAGAGGTATGGGTCCTGGCCAGATACCATCTCCACCCCTCCTACCCATCTTAGTGAGGATTTTTTTTTCATCCTTAGTTGTGGAAAATCTTTTCTGCCAGTCTTCAGGTCTTTCTCAGGGATAGTTCCTCTATGTGTAGTTGTAATTTTGGTGTGTTCATGGAAGGAGATGAGCCCAGGATCTTCCTACTCTGCCATCTTGTCCCCCTCTTGTAAGATTGCTATTTGAAGTCAATTTATTAATATTCAGATAGACACATTACAGAAGAGTAATTGCAAATTCTAGACATGGAAGAGTATAGCTTTAACATTTAAATGCTTTTCTTTATTGTCAGGGCCAGGTTAAAGGCTCAACTCAAAATTAGAGGAATCACTTCTATTGTTTTTTTTTTTTTTCCTTGCTGTGCTGCATGGCTTGTAGGATCTTAGTTCCCAGACCAGGTATTGAACCTGTGCCCCCTGCAGTGGAAGCACAGAGTCTTAACCATTGGACCGCCAGGGAAGTCCTGTTTTATTGGCTTTTAAATTAGAAATTCTGATTTAATTGGTCTATAGCCCAGATAATCTGCATTTTAAAACTTCGCAGGGAATTTAAATATAAAGCCAAGGTTGGGAATCACTGATTTAGAGGCAACTGATAGGTCAATTCCTAGTTAAAAGGAACTTGCTTAACTTTTACATCTACTGTTTCTAAAACTTTTTTTTTTTTTTACCAGAGTGCTCCGTCTTAGTTAACGTTGTCAAAATATGAAGGAACTTAAACCTGACCTAGCGTATACTGCCTTCATACACAGTAGAATAATATCAGCAGTGACTGTTTTATTAGAAGGTTTATGGTCTTGCATTCCAAAAACAGCCTATTAAGTAATAGTTTGTTTTTAATGTTTAAAAAACTAATGTTATTATGGAACTAGAAATTACATTTATTAATTTTGAAGAAAATTGTAAGTTCTAAAATTCCCCAAATCAAGCTGTTACTTCCTTGGGAAAAGAGTGGAGTATATGTTTTCAATGTGAGAATTTTAAATTACTGAAACTAAAATCTGTAAAGAATAATTGTGATGTTCATCGTTGTTAACTTTTTTCTCAGTTGCTCCTTTACTTTATAAAATACTAAGATTATCTTGCTTTTTCACCATGTGTCCATGTCCTCTTTCCTTTATTGTGTTTATATATAGCCCATTTTATGCTCTTAATTGATATTAATTCAGGGAGGCAGAGGCAAGGAGGCAACATTTCTCTGTTTTCTGATTAGGTGCTTTACCAGATTGGTAATAAATTTAGCTTCTTTTTCTGAATGAGCAGCTAGCAAATTATTTAGGTAGTCTTTAAATGGAAAACTGGATGACTTTTGTTTAAGTCATAACTAATACAGGAGGCTGGGGAAAGTTCTGGATCAGTTGTTAAAAGTATCTATAAGAAAAAAACAAGAAAACCTTTTTCCTCAGGTTTTCAGATCCACCTAATACTCTCTTGAAAATTCAATGGAGAAAGTGGGAAAGAAACTACCTTCCATGACTTCACCCTGGCTTCTTTCTTTCTTCTTTTTTTTTTTTTTTTTTGTGGTACGCGGGCCTCTCACTGTTGTGGCCTCTCCTGTTGCGGAGCACAGGCTCTGGACGCACAGGCTCAGTGGCCACGGCTCACGGGCCCAGCCGCTCTGCGGCATGTGGGATCTTCCCGGACCAGGGCACAAACCCGTGTCCCCTGCATTGGTAGGCGGACTCTCAACCACTGTGCCACCAGGGAAGCTCCCCCCCCACTTTTTTTTTTTTTTTAAGATTTTTTTTTTGATGTGGATTTTTTTTTTTTTTTGATGTGGACCATTTTTAAAGTCTTTATTGAATTTGATACAACATTGCTTCTGTTTTATGTTTTGGTGGGGTTTTTGGCCGCAAGGCACGTGGGATCTTAGCTCCTCAACCAGGGATCAAACGCGCACCACCTGCATTGGAATGCACAGAGTCTTAACTACTGGACTGCCAGGGAAGTCTCACCCCGGCTTCTTTCTGATAATCCTTGGCCTCTGCAAAATTCTGTTGGTGAAAAAGGGTTTGCTCTTTCCTTATCAAATGGTCAACTTACTGAGAATTTCTTTTCCCAGCAAAGATTTCATTTCTCATAATACTATGCAAATGAAAGAAACTTAAACAGATGCCCAGTGGACACGGGTGCCCCACAGGAGAAATATTTTCAGAGAAAGAGATCAACTTCTGTCTTGATCTCTACTATAGAAGAACATATGGAACCCTTTTTTCTCTTTATTTTGCTGTGGCTTAACAACCCTATGCCTAATAAAATCTCTTAAATTCAGGCTCAGAATTGAGACGTACTCTCAAGCATCAATGCTTTTTGTCATGCTGCCTCCACTTTGGTGAGAAGGGAAACATAAATTTTACAGGACAGGGACTTTGTTTGATTAACCCAGCACTAATCTGGTGCCTCCATAGGTCCTCAATAAATGTTGAACGAGTGAGTAAGTGAAAGGAAGGGAGAGGGAGTGACTAGAAGCAAAGCTCATTGGGTGTCTTAAGACTCGAAGAAAGACTTTGCTAATACTTTGATTATAATTTCCTGTCTCAAGATAAACTAACTGTTGGCAAGAGGAAACGAAGCGAAGATGATGAGGTTCCAGTGGGTGTGGAGATGGCAGAAAATACTGACAACCCACTAAGATGCCCAGTCCGACTTTATGAGTTTTACCTGTCCAAATGGTAAGTGATTTTCCTCTGAACTAGATATAACACACTGCAAAAAATAGTTAAAATACTATAGATTTCAGAAAGGTAGCTGGTCTGTAACTCTAAACAAGGATTTACTTACAATTTTATTTTTTCCCCATTCTCATATCTGCCTGGATTTTGAACCAAGAAACAAATTGCTTCACCTTGGTAAATTTTTTTCCCAAAAATCTCTTGAAAAGTAAGAATCGCTGCCATTGTTTGATCTTTACAACTGTTACTCAACTTTATGTGATATCTAAACTGCTGTGAATTTATTATTTATATAGAAAAGAAGGGGAAAAGTTGTAGTACTAACTCTATAAATAGGAAAGCAATTTATTTTTAAAGAATTGAAATTTTTTGAGTGGTGTTTTTCTTACAGAAACTTTATGACTTTAAAGAGTTGTAAGATCCACACTAAAGCATTTTTTTCTCAAAGAAATATAATCACTGGGTTTGTTCTTTGATAATGTGTATTGAGTGCTCTTGGGATTCATTCCAGGATATTGGGCACTGAGGATATGTGGTTCTCAGCCATAGTGTCACATGTGAATTGAAATTTTTGTTACTCCTGGTAATGTTTTAAGTACTAAAGTCTGAAAGATTTACACTTTGTCATCTATTAACATTATACTCACTTTCAATCCAGTGTGATTCTTGAGTGTGGGAGAAAAAATACAGAGTTACAGGTTCCTCCTGGAGCATAAATGCCTGTAAACTTGTTTATATCTGTGGGTGCATTGTTTATTAGTCGCAGTATGGAAAAGTTGAGAGCCATTATATTTAAAGAGTAGTTACATATTTCCTATACTCTCTGATCCCAATTTTCTTTCTTTTTCTTTTTTTCTCCTGTGGATAGTTCTGAAAGTGTGAAGCAGAGGAATGATGTGTTTTACCTTCAACCTGAGCGCTCCTGTGTTCCAAATAGCCCCATGTGGTACTCCACGTTTCCAATAGACCCTGGGACCCTGGACACCATGTTAACACGTATTCTCATGGTGAGGGAGGTACACGAAGAACTTGCCAAAGCCAAATCAGAAGACTCTGATGTTGAATTATCAGATTAAAGTGGAAGTGGGGTTCCTATTTTCATACACGTTGGTATGCACCAAACTGTGAATGCATCCAGCTTTGGAAAACGATCTATAAGTCCAAGTCCTCTTGACTTGATTATAAGATAATGGAAAACAGACGACTCGTGAACCACAGTGTGGATGTACAAATGAAAATTGAAGGAAAGAATATGAACTGAGAAATGTTGTTCTTTGGCAGTGATATAGTTCTTAGACATCTTCAGAATGACTAACCAATTTCTCTGAGTGGTGCATAATCTTATTTTGTTTGGGAATAACAAATTGTGGAATATTTTTAAGGAAAACTGTTGTATAAAACTCTACCATAGTAACCTTAGACCTTAGAGAGGTAGCTTTGGAGTGAAACCTTGGCTGCAGTAGGCTACTTGGGCAAGCCCTATGTAAAAGTCAGGGGAGAAATCAGTTCGGAGCTAAGAGTGGCATCAGATGAGGACTGTGGGACCCAGACTTGAAGACCCAATAAAAATATTCAACTTTTTTTAAAAGGTAGAGAGTGAAGTGGTCTTGATTTTGATTTTCACTGCCAAGCCAATTCTGTGAAGGATAGAAGCCTCTGGTGCTTTTGCCATGGGGTCCCTCAAATCAGAGGAAAAGGCCTTCACTGCTGTTCATGCAGTAATGTGTCCCTTTCACTTTCTGGGTCTAGCCTTCTCAGCTGTGGGTCTGGATGTGGGTAAATTAAGTTCAAGGGGCTGAAACTCTGCAAAATGATTATGCACACAGAAAATCTGTGGAGCCCATTAGACCCCAAGTGTCTTGAAACGTTTGCAGAAAACCCACTAAAATGCCCACTTCTCTGGGTGTCAGCCTTTATTGCTGCTGTCTCACAGCATGAGCTGTGGTACACAGAAATGGGGGTTCTCCTTTTGTTTCCATTTTATCCCCAAATGGCAGCTTTTCTCCCATTGTTTTATCTTCCTGTTTCCCAGATAGTTCCTATCATTTTGTCTTTTGCACCAGTTTCTGGAGGCCCTTGTCATTTCAGAAAGAGTCTCTCTCCTTACTCTGGCAAGCCTGTGGGTGATTCCACAAAGACACAGTGTTACTTAGCTATCAGAATTATGGTAGAAGAGGTCCTAGTATATTCCTATATAAAGCATTTGGAAGATGAGCTTGTTGCCCAAAGAAACTTGAAAATAGGATTTTGGGGTTAGGATACAAAGACACTGACTGTCTTTCATATCCACGAGCAGGTCTTCTATAGCATTATTCCAGACTCTAGCTGTTTAGTTCTCTGAGGATTGCAAGTCCTGGGTGTGTTTGGCATATGGATCCTTCTTCTTCGTCTCCATTCTGTTTCTTCCCCACAAAATTTTGAATCAAAGCGTTTATGATATTGGCCAATCACGGAATTTCGTTAGCTGAGGTTAATTTGACCCTTTAATAGAAATGAGAGAAGTCTAAAAAGCCTCCTAGAAACTTTAACCTTGAAAGACTTTACAGTATGTCCCATTTTTCAGATGGGGGTGACAGGTTGTTTTTTGGGGTTTTTTTCAATAAATAAACTCTTTAACTACAATAAAAATTTAAAAGTAGGCCTTTTGACATTGTGTACTTACGGTTCTGTCCCTCTGCCTGTAACAAATTTTGTTTTTGTTACCAAGAACTATGTGAAAGAAGTAAATCTGCCCCAGTTCTGTATGATTAATTCCATCTGTGTTTGTCATTTCTGACTGGAAAACTTCTTACTTCCAGACCTTGTTTGATATGGAGGAAAAACAGTTGGATTGTCTGATAAGTCTGCCAATAAACTATCCAGAAACATCAGGTGTAATAGTCCCCACTATACAAATTTTATGGTTTATATAAACACTAATATTTCCCCTTCTGTAGAAAAACAAATATATGACATAGTAAACTATTGTAAAACACTAGAGAGAAAAAAAAATCTGTATCTTTTAATTGAGAACAGCCAATATCCAGGTAAATGGCTGTACCAGGATGTCAATTGCATGTTAGTCCACACAGTTGTCCAGATCCTGAATTAATTCGTAAAAGAAAATATTAATTATTGGTCATTCCTCATAAGCATAGCCATTGATATGTGTGTCTGGTTATTTGCTTTTTAAAATTTTATTAAAATTATGTTAAATTACATTTTTCCCCCCCAGGGGAGAAAAAATATCAAACAAGAGAAAACATTAAATTATCCATTCTGTTCTTTTTTGTTTTTTAAACACTTGGGTTTTCACCTTGCAGAAACCACAGAAATATTCCCTTAGAATAAAACAGTATATTTGTATTTGATGGGTGAATTATTCCTTTTTGTTATGTCTTGAAAGAATTTTAAATATTTTTTCCTGTTTGACCCTATTGGTATGTATGACCCAACAGATGGCATATTACAAAGAAAGAGAGCATTTTTCAGAAAATTGTTTGATTTTTACTCAGTCCAGAAAACATACTGTTTCACTGCAAAATCTTTTCAAATTTTTTTTTTCCCATCAAAGACTTGTTCTGATTTTTAATCTATTAACTATATTCAAAGCCCTGAA
This sequence comes from Tursiops truncatus, assembly GCF_011762595.2. Taxonomy (NCBI): domain Eukaryota; kingdom Metazoa; phylum Chordata; class Mammalia; order Artiodactyla; family Delphinidae; genus Tursiops; species Tursiops truncatus. Next base: position 155,693,149 of record NC_047034.1, on the reverse strand, counting down.
AGCTAGAAGTATCAAGTATCATGTATATATTTCATTTCAGGCAGACTTTTTTTTTTTTTTGAGATTCACAAAGCTTGCCTCGTTCAACTTGAATCATTTTGAAATCATGAAATTAGAATAAAGAATATATCCATTCTTAAGTATAAATACATATTTAATTTGGGAATGTGAGACTAAGTGGCATTTTCCTTAGACTGTAGAGCTATATTGGTATTGTGCAAATATACCTTCAAATTCCACAGATTGTTTCTATCTACGTGCCCTGTGGCATTCCTAATTTTGTATAATAGGACTTTCCCAAAAAGTTTTAAGTAAAATGAAATTCTGTAAATGAATCCCAGTTTTTCTAGTAAATTCAAATTTTAATTTTCCATGCAAATAGAAAAGTTCGCTATGGTTCTGAGTTGAAATTTTAGGAAAGAATTAAGCAATAATACCCCCAACTCCTCTTGTCTGTCATCATCATAATTTATTATCATCATTGAAAAACTAATAATTGAGAGGCATTGTTACAGAGTGGGAAGATCGGAAGCTTCAGAGCCTAGTCTTTCTACTTACTGTTTGTATATCTTTAGGTAAGTTACCTAACCTCTCTGTGATTCAGTTTTCTCATGAAGTGAGAATAATAATAACTATTTATAACTTGGCACACGGTAGATTTTCAAATGTCAGCTATTTTTTACTTATATGAAAATTCTAGACATATAGTAAAATTTTAAATAAGTGCTAATTCCCGCACTGCAGCCTGAATTTTCACTAAGTTCAGTGCTTCAGATTGTGCAAAACATAATACCCAACATCATCAGTTCTATATATTTGAATCAAATACTTAGAAAAACTAAATACTATATACACTAAATCGTAAGTTCTTCACTCATGTGCTTATATGCATATGAACTGTAATCAACATTACAAAAATCCATCGATACACTTCACTGCATTGAAGAAGGTAAGAAGTAATACATGGTATATCAATGGATACAAGAAGAGCATGTGATGTAGTTTTTTTTTTTTTTTGGTTTTTTTGCGGTACGCGGGCCTCTCACTGTTGTGGCCTCTCCCGTTGTGGAGCACAGGCTCCAGATGTGCAGGCTCAGTGGCCATGGCTCACGGGCCCAGCCGCTCCGCAGCATGTGGGATCTTCCCGGACTGGGGCACGAACCCGCGTCCCCTGCATCGTCAGGCAGACTCTCAACCACTGCGCCACCAGGGAAGCCCTTTTTTTTTAATTGGAGAAACTCTTAATCTGTGACATTTCTTTTACTTGGTAATGGTTATATACCACCACATAGGCAGAAGACAACTGTGCAATATACATCTTCATCCTTCTTCCTCATTACAGAACCCCCGTCCCCCCCATTCTGAACCCCTGTAGCTTCCTGGTAAGAGACTCTATTTTCCAGGCTGTCTTGCAACTAGGTGTAAACAAGTGACTAGGTTTTGACCAGTGGGATGGAAGCAGAAATGAATAACAACCAGGCCACATCCTTAAAAGGAAAGAGCCCACCCTCCTCTTCTAATTTCCTCTTTCCCATGCACCAGAATGTAAACATAGCCAGTGGTCGTGGCAAACCAGTTTTGTCTGTGTGGGAAAGGGCAACGTACCTTAAGCACATTAATCTCATGGAGCAGCCACTTATCTCCTGAACTGCCTGCTACCTCAGACCTTCACATAAAAAAGAAAGAACCTTCCATCTTACTGAAGCCATTGTTATTTGGCCTCTACTAAAGTAGCCAAACCAGTATCCTAACTAATAGACCTGCTATGCCCAGTATCATGCTACTACTTAATATAGAACTGGAAGTTCTGATCCAGACTATAAGGAAAGAAAAAGAAACAGCTTATCAATGTTGGCAAGTGAGAAGTAAAACTCATATTTAAGTCATTATTTTCAGATGTTCAGGAACATCTATAAAAAACCAAGAGAGAGAATTCCCTGGCAGTCCAGTGATTAGGACTCCATGCTTTCACTGCTGTGGGCCCGGGTTCGATCCCTGGTCAGGGAACTTAAGATCCCACAAGCCATGCCACGAGGCCAAAAATAAAAATTAAGCCAAAAGAAACAACATACCATTAAAAATAAGTTTAAGGCAGTTTACTATAAAATAAGTTTATAAAAACTTCAGGCATTTTCCCACAAGAGCAATAGCCAATTGGATAATGTAATTAAAAGGGAAAGATACTATTCACAGTAGCTATGCAAGCTATAAAGTATTTAGTGATTAATCATATCTGTCAATAAAGGACGACAAACAGATGACAAGCTCAGAGAAGATGCTGTGTAAAACCACCAAAGGATTTATGCCTCGAATATACAAAAACTGCTGAATTGTAAAGAAAACAAAGAATGATAGTTCATAGGTGAGGAGCCCAAAAGGGTAACAAATGTATGAACATGGGATTTTATAAAAGAGCTGTCACTTTACATCCTTAAGACTGGCCAAAATTAGAAAAATTGATAATGCCAAGTGGTGGCGGTGATGTAGGGACATAAAAACCCTTACATATTGCAAGAATAAGTGTAGAACTGTGTATATCCATTCTGTAGAGCAATTTTAAACATCGAGTTAAAGAAGGTTGATAGTTTTTACTAAGAAATTTCCCCTTTCCTCTCATTAAATAAATGATTAATGTTATTAAGTGGTCTTTTCTGTGTGTGTGTCCATGTAATTTTTATCCTTATTCATTTGCCAGAATACCTTGATGGATTTTTCTAATATTGAACGATCCCTGCATTCCTTGATGAAATACTAATTAATCGTGACTTTTAAATATATATATATATATATATACACACTATTGGATTAGATATATAATTTTTATCAAGTTAAGGATATTACCTTCCTAGTTTGCCATCAGTTTTTCTTTATGTGTTAAACTTACAAATGCTTTTTTTTTTTGGATTTCTCTATATAGTCATCTTACTAATCTGTCTTTGTTAATGTTGTGAAGTGCATTGAATGGTTCTTGCATCCCTTGGATACACCTTTGTTAATATATATATATACTGTTAGATTTGGCTTGCTAATATCTTACTTAGTTTTTGTTTTGTTTTTACATCTATAATCAAAAGTGAAAAATTTTCTTCCCTTGAATTCTCATCTGATTTTGGAATCATTGTTAGAAAAAGAAGTAGGTAAATTCTATTCTTTTTCCATTTTGTGGAACAATTTATATAAAACTTATATTCTGAAAGTGTAGTCAAACTATAAAACTTTTAATTCAGTTTATTTTTCAAAATTCCTCTAAGGGCATGTCTTTGCCATTTTGGTTTATGTAATGCTCATTGGTCTATTCAAGTTTTTGTTGTCAATTTGGATTTTTTATATTTTCTATAATTTTCTCAGTTTCATCTGTATGTTCAGGTTTATTAGCATATGGTTCATAATTCCTTATTCCATTCTATATTTTTTGTTCTTCTGTTTTGTTTGCATTTTCTTTTTCCTGATCAGTCTTTTTTCTTTTTTTCTTCCTTCTTTTTAAATTTTTATTGGAGTGTAGTTGATTTACAATGTTCTGTTAGTTTCTGCTGTATAGCAAAGAGAATCAGTTAAACATATACATATATCCACTCTTTCAGATTCTTTCCCATATAGGTCATCACAGAGTATTGAGTAGAGTTCCCTGTACTATACGGTAGGTCCTTATTATCTATTTTATATATAGTAATGTGTATATGTCAATCCCAATCTCCCAATTTATCCATTCCCCCCTTCCCCCCCCCCCCCCCGCCGGTAACTATAAGATTGTTTTCTACATCTGTGGCTCTCTTTCTGTTTTGTAAATAAGTTCATTTGTACCATTTTTTAAGATTTCGTAGATAAGCGATATCATATGTTATTTGTCTTTGTCTGATTTATTTCACTCAGTATAACAATCTCCAGGTCCATCCATGTTGCTGCAGATGGCATTATTTCATTCTTTTTTATGGCTGAGTAACATTCCATCATATATATGTATCACATCTTCTTTATCCATTCATCTGTCGGTGGACATCTAGGTTGCTTTCATGTCCTGGCTATTGTAAATAGTGCTGTAATGAACATTGGGGTGCATGTATCTTTTAGAATTATAGTTTTCTCTAGGTATATGCCCAGGAGTGGGATTGCTGGATCATATGTTAGCTCTATTTTTAGTTTTTTAAGGAACCTCCATACTTTTCTCCATAGTGGCTGTACCAATTTACATTCCCACCAACAGTGTAAAAGGGTTCCCTTTTCTTCACACCCTCTCCAGCATTTATCGTTTGTAGATTATTTTATGATGCCCATTCTGACCAGTGTGAGGTGATACCTCACTGTAGTTTTGATTTGCATTTCTCTAATAATTAGTGATGTTGAGCATCTTTTCATTTGCTTTTTAACCATCTGTATGTCTTCTTTGGAGAAATGTCTATTTAGATCTTCTGCCCATTTTTTGATTGGGTTGTTTGTCTTTTTGTTATTGAGCTGCATGAGCTCTTTGTATACTTTGGAGATTAATCTCCTGTCAGTAGCTTTATGGCAAATGTTTTCTCCCATTCTGTGGGTTGTCTTTTTGTCTTGTTTATGGTTTCCTTTCCTGTGCAAAAGCTTTTACGTTTCATTAGGCCCCATTTGTTTATTTTTGTTTTTATTTTCATTAGGAGGTGGATCAAAAAAGATCTTGCTTTGATTTTTGTCAAAGAGTGTTCTGCCTATGTTTTCCTCTAAGAGTTTTTTTTTTTTTTTTTGGCAGTACGTGGGCCTCTCACTGTTGTGGCCTCTCCCGTTGCGGAGCACAGGCTCCGGACGCGCAGGCTCAGCGGCCATGGTTCATGGGCCCAACTGCTCCGCGGCATGTGGGATCCTCCCAGACTGGGGCACGAACCGACATCCCCTGCATCAGCAGGCGGACTCTCAACCACTGCGCCACCAGGGAAGCCCCCTCTAAAAGTTTTATAGTGTCCGGCCTTACATTTAGGTCTTTGACCTATTTTGTGTTTATTTCAGTGTATGGTGTTAGTGAGAATTCTAATTTCATTCTTTTACATGTAGTTGTCCAGTTTTCCCAGCACCACTTACTAAACAGGCTGTCTTTTCTCCATTATATATCCTTGCCTCCTATGTCATGGATTAGTTGACCATAGGTATATGGGTTTATCTCTGGACTTTCTATCCTGTTCCACTGATCTGTGTTTCTGATTTTGTGCCAGTATCATACTATTTTGATTACTGTAGCTTTGTAGTATAGTCTGAAGTCAGGGAGCCTGATTCCTCCAGCTCTGTTTCTCAGAATTGCTTTGGCTATTCGGGGTCTTCTATGTTTCCATACAAATTGTAAAAGTTTTTGTTCTAATTCTATGAAAAATGCTATTGGTAATTTGATAGTGATTGCATTGAATCTGTAGATTGCTTTGTGTATTATAGTCATTTTGATAATATTGATTCTTCCAATCCAAGAACATGGTATATCGCTCCATCTGTTTGTGTCATTTTGATTTCTTTCATTAGTGTTTTATAGTTTTCTGAGTATAGGTGTTTTGCCTCCTGAGGTAGGTTTATTCCTAAGTATTTTAATCTTTTTGTTGCGATGGTAAATAGGATTGTTTCCTTAATTTCTCTTTCTGATCTTTTGTCGTTAGTATATAGGAATGCAAGAGATTTCTGTGCATTAATTTTGTATCCTGCAACTTTACAGAGTCATTGATGAGCTCCAGTAGTTTTTGGGTGGCATCTTTAGGATTTTCTATGTACAGTATCATGTCATCTGCAAACATTGACAGTTTTACTTCTTCTTTTCCAATTTGGATTCCTTTTATTTCTTTATCTTCTCTGATTGCCATGGCTAGGACTTCCCAAACTATGTTGAATAAAAATGCTGAGAGGGGACATCCTTGTCTTGTTCCTGATCTTAGAGGAAATGCTTTCAGTTTTTCACCATTGATAATGGTTTGTCATATATGGCCTTTACTATGTTGAGGTAGGTTCCCTGTATGCCCACTTTCTGGAGAATTTTTTCATAAATCAGTGTTGAATTTTGTCAAAAGCTTTTTCTGCATCTATTGAGATGATCATATGGTTTTTATTTTTTAATTTGTTAACATGGTGTGTCAAATTGATTGATTTGCGTATATTGAAAAGTCCTTGCATTCCTGGGATAAATCCCACTTGATCAGGGTGTATGATCTTTTGATGTGTTGTTAGATTTGTCTTGCCTGTATTTTGTTTATTTTTGTGTTTATGTTCATCAGTTATATTGGCCTGTAACTTTCTTTTTTGTGGTATCTGTCTGATTTTGGTATCCGGGTGATGGTGGCCTCATAGAATGAGCATGGGAGTGTTTCTTCCTCTGCAATTTTTTGAAGAGTTTGAGAAGGATGGGTGTTAACTCTTCTCTAAATGATAGAATTCACCTGTGAAGCCATCTGCTCCTGGACTTTCATTTGTTGGAAGTTGTTTTTTTTTTTTTTTTTTTTTTTTTGCGGTACACGGGCCTCTTATTGTTATGGCCTCTCCCGTTGCGGAGCACAGGCTCCGGATGCGCAGGCTCAGCGGCCATGGCTCATGGGCCTAGCTGCTTCGCGGCATGTGGGACCTTCCCGGACCGGGGCATGAACCCGTGTCCCCTGCATTGGCAGGCAGACTCTCAACCACTGCACCACCAGGGAAGCCCTGTTGGAAGTTTTTAAAATTACAGTTTCAATTTCAGTACTCGTTATGGGTCTGTTCATATTTTCTATTTCTTCCTGGTTCAGTCTTGGAAGATTGTACCTTTCTAAGAATTTGTCCATTTCTTCTAGGTTGTCCATTATATTGGTATATAGTTGCTTATAGTAGTCTCTTATCATCCTTTATATTTCTGTGGTGTCAGTTATAACTTCTCCTTTTTCAGTTCTGATTTTATTGATTTGAGCCCTCTCCCTTTTTTCTTGATGAGTCTGGCTAAAAGTTTATCAATTTTGTTTATCTTTTTAAAGAACTAGCTTTCAGTTTCATTGATCTTTTCTATTGTTATTTTCATCTCTAGTTCATTTATTTCTGCTCTGATCTTTATGATTTCTTTCCTTCTACTAACTTTGAGGTTTTTTTTTTTTTTTTTTCTTCTTTCTCTAGTTGCTTTAGCTGTAAGGTTAGGTTGCTTATTTGAGACTTTTCTTGTTTCTTGAAGATTGTATTGCTATAAACTTCCCTCTTAGAACTGCTTTTGCTGCATCCCATAGGGTTTTTTTTTTTTGTTTTTTTGTTTTTTAATATTTATTTGGCTGCGCTGGATCTTAGTTGCAGCACCCAGGGTCTTCATCTCTGTTTGCAGGATGTTCGTTGCTGCATGCAGGATCTGTTTTTCTTTTCTTTTCTTTTTTTTAAGTTGTGGCATGTGGGATGTTTCAGTTGTGGCATGTGAGATCTTTAGTTGCAGAATTCAGGATCTAGTTCCCTGAGCAGGGATCAAACGCAGGCCCTCTGAGTTGGGAGCACAGAGTGTTAAGCCATTGGACCCCCCGGGGAAGTCCCCCCACAGGTTTTTTATCGTGTTTTCATTGTCATTTGTCTCTTGGTATTTTTTGATTTCTTCGATGATCCATTGGTTGTTTAATAACATATTGTTTAGTCTCCATGTGTTTGTGTTTTTTACAGTTTTTTTCCCCTGTAATTTATTTCTAATCTCATAGCATTGTGGTTGGAAAAGATGCTTGATATGATTTCAGTTTTCTTAAATTTACCAAGCCTTGATTTGTGGCCCAATATGTGATGTATCCTGGAGAATGTTCCAATGTGCATTTGAGAAGAAAGTGTATTCTGCTGCTTTCAGATGGAATGTTCTGTAAATATTAATTAAGTCCATCAAGTCTAACGTGTCATTTAAGGCCTGTGTTTCCTTATTGATTTTCTGTCCAGATGATCTGTCCATTGGTATAAGCAGGGTGTTAAAGTCCCCCACTATTATTGTGTCACTGTCAATCTCCCCTCTTATGGCTGTTAGCGTTTGGCTTATATATTGAGGTGCTCCTATGTTGGGTGCATAAATATTTACAATTGTTATATCTTCTTGGATTGATCCCTTGATCATTATGTAGTGTCCTACCTTGTCCCTTGTAACAGTCCTTTTTTTAAAAAATAAATTTATTTATTTATTTAATCTTTGGCTGCGTTGGGTGTTCATTGCTGCACATGGGCTTTCTCTGGTTGCGGCAAGTGGGGGCTACTCTTCGTTGTGGTGCGCAGGCTTCTCATTGTGGTGGCTTCTCTTGTGGAGCATGGGCTCTAGGTTCACGGGCTTCAGTAGTTGTGGCATGTGGGCTCAGTAGTTGTGGCTCATGGGCTCTAGAGTGCAGGCTCAGTAGTTGTGGCACATGGGCTTAGTTGCTCCACGGCATGTGGGATCTTCCTGGACCAGGGCTCAAACCCGTGTCCCCTGCATTGGCAGGCGGATTCTTAACCACTGCGCCACCAGGGAAGCCCTAACAGTGTTTAATCTATTTTGTCTGAGTATTGCTACTCCAGCTTTCTTTTGGTTTCCATTTGCATGGAATACCTTTTTCCATTACCTCATTTTCAGTCTGTATGTGGGTCTCTTGTAGACAGCATATATATGGGTCTTGTTTTTGTATCTGTTGTCTTTTGGTTGGAGCATTTCATCCATTTACATTTAAGGTAATTATCAATATGTATGTTCCCATTGACATTTCCTTAATTGTTTTCAATTTGTTTTTGTAGGTCTTTTTTCTTCCCTTCCTCTTTTGTTTCCTTTGTGATTTGAATGACTATCTTTGGTGTTGTGTTTGGGTTGCTTTTTCTTTTGTGTGTGTGTATCTCTTGTAGTTTTTTGGTTTGCTGTTCCCATGAGGTTTTGATATAGCCGTCTATATATAGAGAAGGTTGTTTTAAGTTGCTGGTCTCTTTCCTGCCTAGAGAAGTTCCTTTAGCATTTGTTGTAAAGCTGGTTTGGTTGTGCTGAATTCTCTTAGCTTTTGCCTGTCTGTAAAGCTTTTGATTTCTCCATCGAATAGGAATTGAGAGCCTTGCTGGGTAGAGTATTCTTGGTTGTAGGTTCTTCCATTTCATCACTTTAAATATTGTGCCACTCCCTTCTAGCCTGCAGAGTTTCTGCTGAAAAATCAGCTGATAACCTTAACGGGATTCCCTTGTGTGTTATTTGTTGCTTTTTGATCAGTCTTATCTATCTTAAAAATCTTTTTAAAGAACCATCATTTGGTTTTGTCAGTCTTCTCTTTTCCATCTCTGATTTTATGACTGTTTTTCCTCTCTTTTCTTGTTTTTTTCCTGTTGTTTATTCTTTTTTTCCATCATTATTGCCCTAAATTGCTGTTTTTTTTAAAAAGAATTCATATTGGGTCTTTTAAATTTTTTATACATTTATGTATAGCAGTATAGAGTCATAGATTCCTATTTCATTTATTAGGTTATAATTCAATACTCATTTATTTTGATACTCAAATTGTCCTAGATTTAATCAATGGAAGCCACTTCTGGCTGGCTTCTTCGTCCTTCTGACATGTCCCCATTATTTTTTCAGCATTTAGTTACTCAAAACCAAAAGTTCCAGCATTATTTTGTACTTTCCCTTCCCCAGTCTTAGACTCAGCCATGAAGCCCTAATGCCTGAGCAACTGGTACGCTTGTTGCTACTAAGATAAAATTGTTCCTATGCCCTGTCAGTGGATAGACTCAATCCATAAGCAAATATATACACATGTTTATATAACTATATACAACTCTACCATCTATCTGCCTATCTATCATCTATCATCTATCTATCATCTATGATCTGTCTATCATCTATCTATCATCTATCTATCTATCTATCTATCATCTGTCATCTATCTGAACCTGTGAGTTCATACCAGTTCTTCCAATTTGAGTTCAATACCTCGGGAGAAAGCCTTCTCCCTTTCCATGTTCATAAATCCTTTCTTAAACACTGAGAAATGTCTCCCATTATCCTCAATATATATAGTTATTTTCTCAATCAGTTAATGTATTTGCACAATGTAATCAGTCTCCTATTCCAGTCACCCACTGTCTCACTTGCCCTGTTGCTGGGCTGCTTCACTGTGGCCCCCTTCACCAGTGGGCTTCCGTGGGCTCCAGGCCCACCAGTTACTCCCTTTACATGCATTTACTTCCTCAAACACTAATGTCCATTCAGGGAGGGCAAGTGAAGATGGAAAAGAAGGGGTGAGTCTGCCTTCAGTTAAGTTTAAGATGTTTACATTCATTTTAACCACTGCTATTAAACCATATTTCTGCTGTTATTTCACAATTTCTACTTAGTGTACTTTTTCCCCCTTGCTTTCCACTGAGTAGCAATGGAAAATTTTCTTCTACCTGTTTAAAAGTAATACATTCTACTTTTTTATTGATGTTAATACTAAACATGCGTGTTTACCCCTATTGGTTTCTTTAACTGTCATCTAAATCTTCCTGGTAAGATTTTGGTCTTCCCAATCCTACCATGTGGATATTGTTTAGAATTTTGGCTCTAGGTTGTTAATATACTTCATTGTTTTCCTTTCCTTCCCCTTCCTCTCTTCTCCTCCCCCTTCCTCTTCTCTCCTCCCCACTTCCTCTTCTTTCCTTCTAGCTGTTTCAGACTACAGATCTTCCTCAACTTATGATGGTGTTATGTCCCAATAAACCCATCATAAGTTGAAAATATTGTAAGTTAAAAATGCGTTTAATGGGACTTCCCTGATGGTGCAGTGGTTAGGAATCCGCCTGCCAATGCAGGGGACATGGGTTCGAGCCCTGGTCTGGGAAGATCCCACATGCCACGGAGCAACTAAGCCTGTGCACCACAACTACTGAGCCTGCACTCTAGTGCCTGCAAGCCACAACTACTGAGGCTGTGTGCTACAACTACTGAAGCCTATGCACCTAGAGCCCGTGCTCCGGAACAAGAGAAGCCACCACAATGAGAAGCCCGTGCACCGCAACGAAGAGTAGCCCCCGCTCACCTCAACTAGAGAAAGCCCGCTTGCAGCAATGAAGACCCAATGCAGCCAATAAATAAATTTAAAAAAGTGCATTTAACACACCTAACCTGAACATCATAGCTTAGCCTAGCCTACCTTAAAGGTGCCCAGAACACTTAAATTAGCCTGCATTAACATTAATTGGGCAATACCATCTTACACAAAGCCTGTTTTATAATAAAGTGTTGACTATCTCATGTAATTTATTGAATATGGTACTGAAAGTGAAAAACAGATGGGTTATATGGATACAAAATAGTTGTGTCGGTGTTTTACCCTTGTGATCGTGTGGCTGACTGGGAGCTGTGGCAGCTGCCACTGCCCAGCATCACAAGAAGGTGTCCTTCCACATATTGCTAGCTTAGGAAACGATTAAAATTCAAAAGATGGTTTCTACTGAATCTGTATGACTTTCACACCATCATGAAGTTGAAAAATCTTAAACCATCGTAAGTTGGGGACCATCTGTACAAACTTTGCCAAAGTATTTATTTGCTCACCCTTACTTCCTATATGTCTTCCCATGTCTAAATTTATTTTTCATATTTAACCACTTCTAAGTATATTTTAGGTGGATGTATTGTGAAAAAATTCTGAAGCTTTGTATCCCTGAGAATACTTTTTATTCTACTTTCATGTTTAAATGGGTTTGTTTTGATATAAATTTTGAGTTCAAAATTCTTTTCCTTCGGCATTTTGAAAATGTGATTCCTTTGTCTTCTTTCATCTAAGGATACTGTTAGGAAACCTGATGTCAATCTGATTCTTGTTCCTTTGTAATTGATCTGCTATTTCTCTCTGGGAGCTTTCAGAATTTTTCATTTTCTTAGGTGGTCTTAAATCTCTTACTACAGTGTTTCTGGTTGTACGTTTTCCTTAATCATCCATGAGTTAGTTCATCTTTCTTTAATTCTGATCAACGTATTCTCATTATTTCTTCAAATATTTCCTCCTTTTTTCTCTTGTCTTTTTGGACTCCCATTTATTCAGATGTTGGCGCTTCTACTCTACTGCTGGACTGCTGTGTGTGTGTGTGTGTGTGTGTGTGTGTGTGTGTCTTCTGACCATTTCCTGCTTCCTTTTGGTAAAGGACCTTGAGATGATGCTCCAACTAATTGGTTTTGACCTGTATCTGTCCCTGTATCCCATTCGTTATATTTTTCATAACATTTTCACTTGGTTCTTGTTCCTGCTTCATATTGCTAATATTTTCCTGTATTTTTATTTTGCTTTATTTTCAGTTCTTGGTTAGAGAGTATATGTTTAGTTTGCTGTCTTCGGGGGCCAGGGGTTGTATTCTGGTTATTTTGGCCTGTGAGCTTATGTCCCTCCAGAGCATTAGCTCTTCTGTCTGGTAGTATTTATTGGTGAAAGGTCCAGGCCATGCTCTATGCTGTCCCTTTCAATTAAGAAGGGGAAGGTAATGACCTCTGGGTACCTCACAGTCACTGTCAACCACTCTACCAGTAACTGCTCAAAGATTTACTTTCAGAGCCTTAGGAAGAAGCAGCAATTCCTAATTGTCATCTACCAGCCCTGGGGCTTTGGAGGGGGGAAAGGTTTTAATCCCAAGAGCAGCTGCCTGGCCCACCCCCTCTTTTTACCCCAGCAGAGATTTTGGGCTGACTCGGTAGTGTCCCTCGGACGCCAGTGACTTGGCTGTGTGTCTCATGTTTAGCAAGAGTAAACTCACTGATGTCCTACCTGCCCTTACAGTTTCTGATGACCTTCAGTGTCCTAGGCGTTAACAGGATTGGGGGAGATTTCGTGTCGGTTTGGTTTTTGGTGGTGGTTCCTCAGATGTATGCTATTTCCTAAGGTGTATTGTTTTCCTAGGGTTAATTTTTGAGGAAGGGAGCCAGTAGTCTATGCTACTTCATTGTCTTAATAGGAACCAAAACCCCCAGTATATCTTTGCTGTCCTTTCATTTTCAATCTCTGTATGCTATATTTTAGGTGTCTCTTGTGAATATAGTTTTACAGGTACATCCCATCTGTTAACTTCTGTTTGGAGGTGGTAGTGGTAGTTGTTTTAATATCCAATCTGACAACTTCTGCCTATTAAGTGATCAAATTTTTTTTTTTTTTTTGCGGTACGCGGGCCTCTCACTGTTGCGGCCTCTCCCGTTGTGGAGCACAGGCTCCGGACGCGCAGGCTCAGCGGCCATGGCTCACAGGCCTAGCCGCTCCGCGGCATGTGGGATCTTCCCGGACCGGGGCACGAACCCGCGTCCCCTGCATCAGCAGGCGGACTCTCAACCACTGCGCTACCAGGGAAGCCCAGTGATCAAATTTTTAATGCTGCAGTTTTACCTCTATTCCTGCTTTCTGTTTGGTTGATTGAAGTATTTTAATTTTTTTTTCCTCTTCTGGTTTAGATATTCTAGTTCTGAATTTTTAGTGGCTTACTCAGTATTTATAACAAGAACACCTGACTTCAACTCTAAAGTTAATCAGCATTTTTACTGTCCTTCTATGAAAGGAGCTTAGATTACTTTCATTTCAATTACCACCCTACCTCTATCTTAAATGGCATTCACTGTTTAGTGTTTTAATTCCATCTTTTTATTCTCCCCCTCAAGTAGCACTACCTGGGAGCTTATTCGGCCAGGTTACCTTGGAGTGTCAGCTCAGCGGTGACCAGATCCTCTTCCCTCTTCAGCTGGCGTGTTTTGAGAAGCCAACTCTTCTGCATCCCTGGCTTGGTCAGTCTGTGCTAGGCTCTGTGTTCATCCTAGGCATGCTTTCAAGTGCATGCCAGCCACCGTAAGATGACATGGGCACTTTTGGAACGCTGAAGTTGACACTGCTATTCCAAACAAGAATATGGCATTTGGGGGCTTCCCTGGTGGCTCAGTGGTTAAGAATCCACCTGCCAATGCAGGGGACACGGGTTCGAGCCCTGGTCCGGGAAGATCCCACATGCCGCGGACCAACTAAGCCCGTGTGCCACAACTACTGAGCCCACATGTCACAACTACTGAAGCCCACGTGCCTAGAGCCCGTGCTCCACAACAAGAGAAGCCACCGCAATGAGAAGCCCATGCACCGCAACGAAGAGTAGTCCCTGCTCACCGCAACTAAAGAAAGCCCGCAGGCAGCAACAAAGACCCAACACAGCCAAAAATAAATAATTAATTAATTAAAAAAAAAAAAGAATATGGCACTTAATAGATCCAAAGAGAACCACGTTTAAAAGCGCTTCATGCTTTTGATAGAGATAGCTTGGGATTTTTGAGCGAAGGTAGGGATAGAGTGGTGTCTGTGCTTTCTCCAGAGCTGCCTGTTGTTGGCATTAATCACTGATGAGCACGTGCAGATTATAGGCAGCCTGACAGGAACCCTCTTTGTCTGACGCACGGGTGTTTGAGACTTGTGGTTTGTCTCCATGTAACCCACCAGAATCAGAAGAGTGTTATAAAACACGAGATGGCTCCACAGCCTCATGAACCTGTAAGCAAGTAGGAGGCAGGAGGTTGAGTGCTCTATAGAGTGTAGAGGCACATGAGTCACTGTAGCCCCAGATGCAGCCCCGGGTTTTAGAGGAGAGAGATTCTAGGCTGCTAGGAGGCAGCCTACTTGAATCTAGTCTACTTGAAGCCCGGAGGGCATTGCCTGGGGGCAAGCTTAAACTGCTCCAAGGGCGTGGCACTTTATCTGCTTCCATTTATTCAGCCAACTAATAAACGCCAAGAAAAAGCATGTGACTCAGATATTCCCATGATTCAATTCCCCATTTTGGGCTCTACTGTTCAAACTGGGAGCCCAGGTCTGACTCCAAGTGTATCTTGACATTGTGTTTCTTAAGGGCACTGGACTCCTTCAGAGATTCAGGGTGTGTGTGGTTACCTGCAGATTACAAAGATAATGACTTTCCTCCCTGTAGCCATATTTCCAGTTGAATACTAAAATGCTGTAGTCATTTACAGCACAAAGTTTGAATTAAACACTTTTTGCACTGGATTTGTCCTGGCTCTTCCTTTAAGCTTTTTAAATTTTATTATTATTATTTTTTAATCATAGAAATGGGTGTTTGAAAATCTTCAGTCTTCTGGGCTACAAGATATAGCAACAATTGAGATACCGCCTCTCAACAGATTGGAAGTTCCCACACACCCAGATCTAGTTTAAGTTTCAGATTGCTGCTGATTATTCCTCTCCAAGCCCTCAAATTCCCAAACCACACACCACAGGTAATCATACCCCCGAGGATCCCTAGGCATGTTGCCCTTATCCTAAGGGAGGATCTGAGTTATTACTGTCTGCTCTTCAGAAAACATACAAAGGGCACGTGACCTAGAACTGTATGGCCGCCCCTCCTGCAGCCCACGTGGCTGTCACAGAGCCCTGGGCTGAGGCATCTTTGTCAACCCTGCTAGCTTACTTGGGCCCAGGGAGGCCTGTCAAAGGAGAGCCTGGGCCCACAATCTTAACACCAGCCATTAGTTCACTTGTTTTTTGGCCGCGCCGCACGTCATGTGGGATCTTAGTTCCCTGACCAGGGATCGAACCCATGCCCCTTGCATTGGGAGTGCAGAGTCTTAACCACTGGACAGCCAGGGAAGCCCCCTACTTTTTTTAAAACAATGCATTGGTTAGTACAATAAAGTTCATTTCTCTCATCACAATCCAACGGTCATTCTGGTAGAGCAGCTCTCTTCTAAACGGTGGATTAGGAACTGGGCTCCCTCCACCATGCATGTCTCTCCCATGGCCTCAGAGTCCCCCGAGTGCTCCTCTGCATCTGGCCAGCAGATGGAGGAGGGGGGCGTCACACAGAAGTTTCTAATGGGTCAGGGCTGAAGATGGAACACCTCTCTTCTGCCCATATTGTGCAGAAGGCTGGAGATGAAGTGATTTGTGTCCCGATAAAGCACTCTGGTTTGGCAAGCAGCTGATCTCTGCCACACCCAACTTCAAGGGCTTCTCCCTGAGGTGGTTAAGAGGAACTGGGTGTCTGGGTACGTTCCCTCTTTGTCTCCAAATCCAGCTGGTTTGCAAGTCTTTTGGAGCTGAGCTGCTAAGGGCCGTTTTCTCCCTTGTCAAGGGTATGGTATGGGTGCACAAATATTCTGAGGAATTAATAAAAGATCAGTTAAATCACAATAACCTATGGGGTGTGGGTTCCAGGCATCAGTATGTTTTAAAAGTTGGGCAGGTGATTCTAACGTGCAGCCAGTGTGAGAACCACTGATGTCGATACACAAGAACGTGATTTGTTAGAAGTGGGGACCGGGACCTATAGCGTAGCTCAGAAGGTGAGACTAGGGCACGGCAATAACCTGCCAGCCAGCGTTTTGTATCTGCACTGAGAACTGGACAGGAGGCTGGCCTTCCCATGAAAGGTAACTTTAGTTTTCTTCCTTGTGACCAAAGAAGCCTGATCAGTACCCTCCAATGTCAAACCCCAGCAACTCAGAGAGGCCCCCAGGGTGGGGGGTTGACCTGTTCGGCAGCACTTGGACACAGAGGCACACACCCCACCTGGGCCTTCGTGGGGAGGCACAAGAGTGGACAGCCCCAGCCCTGGCACTGGAAATCCTGGATATTAAGTAGGCACCACCAGCACCAACCACAAACTGGAGGGTTACGTAGGTGAAAGGGGTCATAATGGTGGCCTGGGTTTTTTGGGTTTTTAAACATTTTTTAAAATTTATTTATTTTGGCTGCGTTGGGTCTTCGTTGCTGCGTGCGGGCTTTCTCTAGTTGTGGCGAGCGGGGGCTACTCTTCGTTGTGGTGCGCGGGCTTCTCATTGCGGTGGCTTCTCATTGTTGCGGACCACAGGCTCTAGGTGCGCAGGCTCAGTAGTTGTGGCTCACGGGCTTAGTTGCTCCGCGGCACGTGGGATCTTCCCGGACCAGGGCTCGAACCCGTGTCCCCTGCATTGGCAGGCGGATTCTCAACGACTGCGCCACCAGGGAAGCCCGGTGGCCTGGGTTTGACCAGAGACTAAATAGGGGCCTTTAAACCTCAACACAAATTCCACAAAGGAGTCAAGGGCCTGATCCATGCTCCTCAAACCCTCCTTCCCAGGGGCTCACGGCTCCTGACTGCACGCACCTTCTTTCCATACCTGTTTGTTCTCAGAGAACAACTCTCAGTGTGTGTGGCCACCTGTGCTGGCTCCCTTCACTGATCAGATAGGCCAAAGGGAAGCTGGAAGAACAAGATTCAGAGCCTCCCCCACCTTTGCTCCCACAGAAGGAAGGCCGTGCTGCAGCCTTCCAGCCCGAGGGGTTTTCTTTGAGCGTTGCTTCCTGGTGACTAAGTCTCCTCTCCACACATAGCACCTGTGGGCTTCAAGAAATGCGAGGATGCCCTCTACTGGCCTTCCCTCTGGCCATTCTAGAAAATGAAAGATGGAGGCCTTTGAGGGTGGAGGAGTGTTTAGCTAGGTTTGGTCAAGGCAGGGGCTCCCAGGCTCCTGAAATTCAGGATTATTTCAGAAGGGTTCCTTTGGGGTGACAGGGATATATGGAAGTAGCCTAGCTCTCCCTAAGCAAGCCCAAGGATTTCTGGCTCTTTCATGAGTCAGGCAAGAATAGGGACACGGCAGTCTTCTCGATGCAAGACCCCAAGCCAGGAAAGCAGCACTGGTTTCTGGGTTTTGTCCCTTTTTTGGTGGGAGGAGTAGGGGATGAAAAATTCTTTTATTCATCTGAGACTGAGATAAAAATATATCCTTCAATGAGCTGTGGCTGAGATAAGATATAGGAACGAGGCCCAAAGAACACAGAAGAAACCTACAAAGCCAGTAAGTTATCAAGTCCTGTAGCTCCTTCATAGATCCTTCAAAGTTCTTCCAATACACCAACCTCACTAAGTCCCGATCGCCTGCCCACCAGCTGCTCTGGGGCAGCCTGGCCTGCACACCCGAGAACACACGCGGCCCTGGCCCACAGCGCGCCCCGGGCAGATTCAAGCTCCCACTCCTCTGAGCTTCCTGCACCCTCGCTCGGGACGGGTCAGCTGCTGCCTCCTATTCATGACACACTGAATGTGCACTTCTAGACCAGCGGTTCTCAGAGTGTGGTCCCCAGACCAGCAGAAGAGCATCTCTGGGAACTTATCAGAAAGGCAAATTCTCGTGTTTCGTCACAGTCCTACTCAATCAGAAACACAGAGGTGGGGCCCAGCAACCCATTTTTAAAGGTGGTTTTGATCCAGACCACGCACAGGCTCTGCTGGGCCCGAGTTCTAATTCCGTCATTTACGGTGTGTGGACCGAGTTACTTCTCGTATGCCTCGTTTCTGTTCCTGTAAAAACAGAACCAATACCGCCCACCCTCAGCTGCTTTTTGTGCACAGGGCCTTGGGGAAAGAATGAGTTCCACAGTCCTTCTCTCCCCTCCCTTTCCTGGGAGTCCAAGACCGAACAGCAGCCCTCCTTGTATCCCACAAGCTCAGCAGGCTGTCCCTCCAACACTGCACAGTGTTCTGGGGGCCCGGGCCAAGCCCTACTGCTTTGGAGACCCCAAAGAGAAGGGCAGGGCCCATAAAGGCCAACCTGGGCACTGGGACACGCTGTATCCCCAGCTTGTCCACGGGGTAAGGGTAGGGGTGAGAGGGGGTGGTGGTGTTTGTGTGTGTATGCATCAATTTTGTGTTCACAGAAGGTCGAAGGAAGGACAGAAAACTCCCCTCCCTAAAAGCCACAAGGAGCAGCTGGCCAGCAGGGGCCAGGGCGGTGACTCCTCCATCAGCAGCCACTGAGGCAGGGTCCCAGCACCACATATGCTGATGCCAGGCCCATGACCTCCCTGCCGGAGGCCATCATGTCACAGGGACATACAGGTGCCTGGACCCGTGGTAGAGGCCAGCAATGGAGCACAAAGCGGCACACCCAGCAGGCACATGTACAATTAAATAGCATGTTTAATCATCTCACGACAGACTGTAGTGCAGTAGTATAAACTGTAAGTTTCTTTTTAAAAAGCCGCTCCCCCAAAGCTCCCATTCCTCAACACCCAGAAACCATGGCTGAGGAACCAGTGACAGGGCCGGAGGGATTCAGGAAGTCTCTGTTCCATGAAGCTGAAAGTCTTTCCAGGTCAAGGTTGCCTTATGAGTAGCCAAGAGCCCTAGGAGGAGCTGATGCACACACACTCACTCTAACACACACACACACACACACACACACACACACACACACGCAAGGGACACAGAGAGAAGACACTCGGACAGACGGACACAGAGGAGACCGCTGTGGGGCAGTCACACACGTGCACTCTCATGCCATAACATTCCAGTCTGTTTGTGGCTCTCTCCTCTGGGCACAGGGAGTGGTGGCCTGATCCCTGAAGCAGCCAGGGTGGTCAGGAGGAAGAGGGTGGCAGTCTGTTTCCGGCCTGGCTACTCTGACACAACAGTCCAGCAGCCAGAGGGGCCCCTCTGCGTTCCTGAAACAGCCAGCCCTCCCCTAGCCCAGCAGCAGCGGTGAGGAGGGGCACCACTTCCTCTGGGCCTAGCAAGAGGGCGCTCCGCCCCAAAGCCGAGAACAAAGAATGTGCCTGCAGGCAGGCTTTTGGAGCCAGGGGGCTGGCGGTGCTTGTTTCTGTACCCAGGGGTGGAGGACACAGCCAGGCCTCGCTGTGCAGATGCCCCGGAAGCAGCAACCCTGCCAGCAAAGAGCTGGAGAGGAGGCCAGGAGCTGCCAGTGTCCATCCTCGGAGCAGAGGAGGGGTTCCAGAAAAGGAGGCCCTGAGGTGAGGAGGACCTACCAGACAGGTTTAAAGAGGAAACCTCTTCATTCACAGCTTCATTCAGGGGTTCCCGGAGAAGGTCTCTGGATTCAAGTACCAGCAGCTCTAGTTGAGGGTATTAGGGTGGAGTGACCAGCAGACGCTGGGAGAACAGCTGCCCTCAGACATGGGAGGTATGAGAACCAGCCTGGCAATGCCCTGCACCCTAGCACTGCCAACCCCTAACCTGAGGAGACAGACCAGGCGGCTACAAGATCTCCTCCCGTGGGCTCCTGGCCTTAAGCGGGGTCTGCCCGTTGGGCACAGAGCCGTTCTGACCATGCAGGAGTTTGCCCTTCTCTCGGTCTGGCCATGTGAAGATGGCGTCGTCACTGTCCAGCTCCGACTCCGAGTGCATCAGGCTGCTGCTCAGCACCGGGCCTTTGTGTCTGACGCCTGCAAGGGAGTCAAGGGACCCAGCGTCAGAAGCACAAATCTTCTCTTCCTTGAGCCACACCCTGCACCCTCCTCCCAGCCTGAACAGAAGCAGAGGGACAGGGCCAGTCATGGTCCCTCTCCTGAAAAGGAGGCTTCCCAAGTCCTCCCAGCCCTGGCTAGACGGGACAGTCCATCAGGGAAGCCTCAGAGAGCGACCGATCAGGTTCCAATGCGGATTCTTTATTTTCACCAGTGCCACCCAACGACATTCTCTTTTCTCTCTCTCTTAAATGTAGAATGTTTTATCTCCCTTTATGCAGAGGGTGGAGTTCTGTGGGGGGCAGGAAATACAAGGAACAAGAACTTAGGCTCTAGAGAATGAGTTTTGTCACTGTACCCTGGCTCAGTATGGATGTAAAGTGCCTGCCAGAGGTGCTGACACTGAGTGAGGACACAATTTCATTCTACGCAGACGTTTACCCTGGCTTCGCTGAGAGGGTACAAGGGGTGGGAGAGCAGGCATGTGGCCTGGAGAGGCCTCTGCTGCAGAGCCTGACTGAAGCGGGGACTGTCCCAAGCCGTCAGCTGGTCAGAACACACAAACGAGGACCCATAAGAAGCACCTGAGGTCAGAAAAGATGCCTGAGATTTTTTTCTTTTTAATAAATTTATTTATTTTTTTATATTTATTTTTGGCTGTGCTGGGTCTTCGTTGCAGTGTACGGGCTTCCTCTAGTTGTGGTGAGAGGGGGCTACTCTTCGTTGCGGTGCGCGGGCCTCTTATTGCGGTGGCTTCTCTTGTTGTGGAGCACGGGCTCTAGGCGCGCAGGCTTCAGTAGCTGTGGCTCACAGGCTCAGTAGTTGTGGCACACTGGCTTAGTTGCTCCATGGAACTTGGATGTGGAATCTTCCCGGACCAGGGCTCGAACCCGTGTCCCCTGCATTGGCAGGCGGATTCTTACCCACTGTGCCACCAGGGAAGTCCCAAGATGCCTGAGATTCTATAAGTCACTGTAGTTTCCTTCACTATTCATCCTTATGGCTGCAGAGGCCAGACCATACCACGAGGTCTGGTAATAGTTTTAGGGCAGATCCCATCCAACAGCAAGATGGCTGCCCGCTGGCTGGTACAAATACTACTCCAGAGTAAGCAAAAGGTAGGCTGAGACAGCAGAACTAGAAGTGGGAATTGCCAACATCAAGAACCCAGCTTGGGGCTTCCCTCGTGGCGCAGTGGTTGGGAGTCCGCCTGCCGATGCAGGGGACAGGGGTTCGTGCCCCGGTCCGGGAAGATTCCACATGCCACGGAGCGGCTGGGCCCGTGAGCCATGGCCACTGAGCCTGCGCGTCCAGAGCCTGTGCTCCGCAACGAAGAGTAGCCCTCGCTCACTGCAACCAGAGAAAAGCCTGCATGCAGCAACGAAGACACAACACAGCCCGAAATAAATAAATAATAAATAAATTAGTTTAAAAAAAAA
This sequence comes from Tursiops truncatus, assembly GCF_011762595.2. Lineage (NCBI taxonomy): Eukaryota > Metazoa > Chordata > Mammalia > Artiodactyla > Delphinidae > Tursiops > Tursiops truncatus. Next base: position 155,671,596 of record NC_047034.1, on the reverse strand, counting down.
AAGGTGACCAGTCAGGTGAGCTGTGTTTGAACCCTCATCCTCCAACAATCACTCTCCCTCCCCCTGGTCCCATCCAGGTCCCCAATAAACACTGAAAGAAGGTCCTGGGATGACTCTCAGGCATTCTGCCCTTTCCTGGCCAGACATGACTTCAGGCTGTGAACGATGAGGGCATCTAGACTCTGACTGCACCTGTCACTCGGGAACCACAGCCCCACAGACCTTGCCCGTGTGCTGGTCATCTGCGCAGTGTGCTCTGGGGCCCAGCTTGTCCATCTCAGGGGCACGGTTCTGAGACATGACTGTGGACAGCCACAACTCCCACTGATTCTCAGGACTGCAGAGCAGCAGGGCCAGAGAAGAACACCAGCTTCCCAGGCTTTTCCAATGTGGTAGGGGACAGTGGCAACATAAGAAGCGTCAAGACCAGGGGAGCGTGAACGTTCTCAAAACCTCTGTTTTGCCCCTATAGATGAAATACCCTTTGAGGGCTTTCTCCTCCAGCATCCAAGCACTTGAAGTTTCCCTTGTTCCCTAAAGCCCTTCTGGGCCATAGGTGTGGAGGACAGGAGCTTAAGGGGGGACGTGTTGCTGGCTCCAAAGTACACAGCACTCACCCGGGCCCTCCTACCTCTAGCTCCCGCTCTGCTTGAAGAACTGAGTGGGATTCATCCACTAAGCAATACAAGCTAGGAAGCTGGTTATATCAGTGGGTGCTGAACACACACATCTCCTCTGACTCAGCAATCCCGTTCCTAGGTCTACACCTAACAGAGATCCATACACGTGTCCGCCAAAGGACATGGGCAAGAACGTTTACAGCAGCACTCCCCATCACAGCCCCAAACGGAAAGAGCTCAGCTGCCCATCCACAGGATACCTGGCAAACAAATATATTCCTACGAGGGAAATTACACGGCAATGGGAACGGACGAACGACTGCTCTACCTAACAACACGGATGGATGTCCTAAATGTAATGTTGAGGGACAGGCGCCAAGCCCAATGATTCCATTTATATAAACTACTCCAAGATATTAGAAGTAAATTGGGGGGAGGCAGGCAGTGACTGGGAAGAAGCACAAAGGGGGCGCTTCTGGGGGGGCCGATTACATGGGTACATTCACTTATGAAATGTGCTTATGATTTTCTGTACACATTAGACTGAATCACAGAAAACTGCTATTTTTATAGGTCAAAAGTCAATTATCAGTAATCTTATATGGTTCAATCTAATAGACTTCAATAGAAAGTCTTGAAAAAAAGTCAACAGAACAGCAAAACCAAACCAAAGCAAAACCCACAACTGCTGAATGTAAACCACATCTCCTGAGGGTGGGCACGTGTCCCACTCCGCCTGCTGGCCTTCGGTGCCAGCAGCTCCGAGCTTACTCGGGTGGGCGCACGCCACGTCCAGGTCCCCCTCCTCCCGGCGGCATCCACCTCGGCTCACTTCCGCACACGTCACGCTCCACTAAACTCACTCTTCTTCCGGCTGAACTTCAGTTCCACACCTTGTACAGTTTGGTCCTGAATCCCATTCTCCTCATCCTACTGGTGACTCCGCTCTGGGTTGCACCCACGAATCCACTGCAGAGCCCAGAACAAGAGCCGGGACTTCTGGCCTGGTCAGACCCACACCAGATGCAAGGCGACTCTCACCGCCTCCTCACGTGGACACTGTGCACAGAAGGGCCTGCCAACCCTCATCTAGTCTCATCTTGGTTACCTGGGAGCAGCTGGCCACCTGCAGCCCTCCCCGCTCCCTCCCTTTCCCCACAAGTCTGCCTTCCCATCCTGCCGTCACCCACCCGCCTGCCTCAGAAGAGGCATCTTAAGCCCTTTACCCACTCCTCCCTCCTCCCTGCCCAGGACCCTCCCCTCTGTCTTCTGCGTCTCTGCCTGCAAACGTGCTCCTGAACCCCGTCCACCCTGTCCTGAATCTCCACTTACTGTCGCTCAGCTTCTAAAAGGACTTTTAAGTATTTAGGGCCTCCATTTTCTCACCACCTACATACTTCCTAAATAAACTGCACTTTGACTTCTGCCATCTATCACTCACCATCTACTCCATTTTGTTAGGTGACCAGAAACTTCTCCAGTGTCGTGACTGCCGTCATCACCAATTCTTACCCTTTTCTTCCGCAGCAGCAAGCACGCTGACTGCTCCCTGGTGACACCCCTCCTCCCTCACCTCAGCTCCTTAGCCCTGGACTCTTCTTTTGTCCCTCGACACTCTCCCCAGAAGGGATGTGATCTACTTTTGCGGAGCCGACCGTCACCAGCATACAGAAGATTCCTATCCAGTCCTGTTCTGCTGAGTTCAATTTAATTCGTCTCCTCTTACCCGAACTGCACCGACTGTCCTAATTCTGTCGTCAGGGCTATCAGTCTCTTGTCTCTCATGTCAGAAGGCAGCCTGGACCTTTCCTGTCCCTCCATCCCACTGACACCAAGCTGTCTGAGCCATCATCATCCCTCCTCGGACCGTCACAGAATCTCCTTGCTGGCCTCCACCTGTAATCTCGTCAATGAATGAAATGTTGTCACTAGACTAATTTTACCATGCCAGCATTCTCAAGATGTCACTTCTCATCACCATCAGAACAAATGCTTAACTCCTTAGGCTGATGTTCAAAACTCCCCATAATTTCACCCTCCAGCCTCATTTCCTCAACCCCACTCATAACTGTTCTAAACCAAACGATCCTCTCCAGCGCTGCTCTGCAGTCGTTTGCATCTAGGGTAATAAAAGCACCCAATCCACAGACGCTCAGAGAAGATGCTCGGGCGCCACCCTTTACTTCTCCTTCTCTCTCACCCCCCTTGGAAAACGTAGCATGAACTCAGCAAGCCTTGCCCCCAGATGGATCTGGAACCCGTCTGCCTCTCTCCATCTCATCATCTCTCCACCATAAGGGCATTCTATCTAATCTCCTCTCACCCACTTTTGCCTCTCCAGTTCCTTCACATAGCAGCCACAGTTGTCTTTTTAAAATGTAAATCTAACTGCACCATGCACCTCCTGAAAAAACTACCCATGGCTCCCCATTGCTCTTAGAAGGAACCCACAGCAAGGTCCCTGCTCACCTGTCCAGCCTTGTGCCCCTCACCCAATGCTCACCATGTCTTCTTCAAATCCCCTCTGCTCATTCCAGCAGCTGGGCCGTCACCAGCTTTGCCTGCAGTCCTATTTCCCAGAGTCTTCACGTGCCTTACTCTCCTTCTCGTCATCCCTTGGGTCTCAGCTTAAGTGTTATTCTTTATAAAGACTTCCATTATCACATTTTGTATATTTGGGAACTTGTTTGTTTAATGTCGGCCCGACATAAACTACACGAGAGCAACGTCTTTCTGTTTAGTTCACTGTAATATAACCAGTATCTGGCACAGGGCCTGGTACACAGTGGTATTAATCCATATTTACAGATGAATAAGGTACAGTCCCTACCTAGTAAGCGGACAATCAATAACATAACGGATATAATACAGTGAGAGAAATGCCAAAACAGACATGTGGGAGAAAGATAAGCACGACTTTAATTGGCAGGTTAAGGGAAGGACGAGAAAGTGCTTTCTGGACAGAAATATGAACCAACAAAATTGGTTTAGAAAAGAGAGATACCAGCAAGGAGGAGGATCTCAGAAAAGCACAGTGACGTAAGCTCACCAGGGCCATGTCTACCAGACCAAAAGTAAGTCGCGAATGACTTCAAGGAGGGGAAAAGCCTTGCCAGAGCAACATAAACACAACCTTGGCTACCCTGTGGACGGTGCTGTACAACGTTCTCCCCTCGAGGCCTCATCCTCAGTATCCTGTGTGCGCTCTGGCTGCGCTTCTGTGGTTCGCTAGGCCCCAGCCTCCAGGCACTGCCCCACAGCGTTCCCTAACCAAGCTGCCTGGGTGCTGACAGAGCCCAGGCTGCCTATGAGCATTTATTCTCTTCTCATATGTCTTCTCCCTCACTACAGTGAAATTCTGACGGCAGAGCCTACGGTTTAGAACTCTCTATAGTCCCCTTACAGCCTCTCCTAATACGAAGCTTTAAGCATGAGAGATGTTTAATAAATACTTTGTATAAAAATAGTTCTACTAGCAGAGTGTTTAGGAATAGCTCTATATAGAGTCCAGCTCCCCTAAAGAGATGAGGCCTATCCTGTGGCGTCCATGATGAATGGGAACCTCACCAATGACCTAGTCCAGACAAGGACGGAGGGCCTGCTACCCACCCTGGCCCTCCGAGCCCCATCACTGAAAGCCGTCTTAATGCTTGTGCAGCTGGAAATTCTCTGACAGATGAGCGCAGTGCACCTGGAGCCAGCAGGGGAGCTGCCCTCCACCTGCTCTAAGACAATGAGGGAGCCTGTGGATCTACCTGACAAATACTGGAGAGAGGAAGATGGGAGAGGATGGCTGGCGGCAAGGAGGCCAGCTGGCAGACGCTGGCTTTGATCTCTTCGTGGCCTCACCTTGTCTGCCCAGAAAGGACAGACTGATGAGGAATAAGAGACCAAGGTCCCTGAGCCTGACTACAGGGACAGCTTGAAAAGCTGAACTCCAGGCAGGAACCCTGAGGGGAACGAGCAGGCAAAGGAAAGCAAGGGGCTGAGCCCCTCGGCACAGTCAAAGGACCACTAAGAAGTGAGCCCTGGGGTCCGAGCTTGTCCAGTAGGCAAAGCCGACCCTGAGCCCTCATCAGGGACGGGACAAGATGCTTTTCCAGCACAAAGAGCCGCCAACAAAAACACACTTAGGAGGGACTGTGATGGTGGTGGCTCTTCAGGGAGAGCGCACCAACCTAGACACCCCCGGTTCCCAGTTCCCGGGGCCACTACCTGCTCGGGACGTTGGCTTCAGTTCCAGGCTTTCCTGATCCGTGGCATCCAGGATCCTGTACTTGCTTTTCCTCTTAGGTTTTCCTTTTTGTCTGAAAAACACAATCCCCCGCTCAGGAAGAGGTTCTGTGTGAGGCACAGGTAGCCCACCACAGGGCGGCAGCCAGACTGCAGGCAGAGCCCTGCCTTGGGGGACGCTGCTTAAAGGAAGGGATGCTTTTCCTTCTTCCTCAGCTGGGAAAGGCAGCAACTGGGATTTGTTATTCAAATAGTCCTCACCGATTTGGGAAAAGGTAAAGGAAACATTATCATTTTAGCATGGACTCACCACTCCACAGTGGCAATGAAGGAAGGATAGATGGGTTAAAAATGTAAATAAAATGACGCTCCTATGCTGGAAGGGTATAGGGTGGAGGAAAGCATTAAACCAGCAAAACCTTGTTAATGGTGGTTGTCTTAGGCTGGTGGGAATTTTAAAAAATTCTTTTAATTTTCTAAGTTTTATTGTGAGATTATATTGCAGGTTGAATCTCAGTTCTGCCACTTATTAACTGTGTGTCCATGGAAAATGTCATTTTCCTGAGAAAAGGTTGTTATGCATATTAAAAAAGATATTACCTATAAAATGTATAAAATGTTATACACATTTTATACATTTTCGCTTGGTACACAGTAAACATAGAAATGATACTTATTATTAATAATTAAAAACACAATAAATGTTACCATTAAATATTATAAGACTAGATAGGAAGACTAAATGAAAAAACCTGAAAGACTTAATCATGACTAACCTAAGTCTACAATTACATAAAAACATATACACATGAGAATCCCAAACTGAAAGAAGGCAAACAAATTAAGAACCCATGTGCCACAGCTACATGTAAAAGAATGAAATCAGAACACTCCCTAACACCATACACAAAAATAAACTCAAAATGGATTAAACACCTAAATGTAAGACGAGACACTACAAAACTCTTAGAGAAAAACATAGGAAGAACACTCTTGGACATAAATCACAGCAAGATCTTTTTTGACCCACCTCCCAAAGTAATGAAAATGAAAACAAAAATAAACAGATGGGACCTAATGAAACTTAAAAGCTTTTGCACAGCAAAGGAAACCATAAACAAGACAAAAAGACAACCCTCAGAATGGGAGAAAATATTTGCAAATGGAGCAACGGACAAAGGATTAATCTCCAAAATACACAAACGGCTCATGCAGCTCAATATCAAAAAAAAAAAAAAAAAAAACCCAATCAAAAAAATGGGCAGAAGACCTAAATAGACATTTCTCCAAAGAAGACATACAGATGGCCAAGAAGCACATGAAAAGATGCTCAACATCACTAGTCATTAGAGAAATGCAAATCAAAACTACAATGAGGTATCACCTCACACCAGTCAGAATGGGCATCATCAGAAAATCTACAAACAACAAATTCTGGAGAGGGTGTGGAGAAAGGGATCCCTCTTGCACTGTTGGTGGGAATGTAAATTGATACAGCCACTATGGAAAACAGTATGGAGGTTCCTTAAAAAACTAAAAATAGAATTACCACACAACCCAGCAATCCCACTACTGGGCATATACCCTGAGAAAACCATAATTCAAAAAGACACAGGCATTCCAATGTTCATTGCAGCTCTATTTACAATAGCCAGGTCATGGAAGCAACCTAAATGTCCAACGACAGATGAATGGATAAAGAAGATGTGGTACATATATACAATGGAATATTACTCAGCCATAAAAAGGAACCAAACTGGGTCATTTGTAGAGATGTGGATGGACCTAGAGACTGTCATACAGAGTGAGGTAAGTCAGAAAGAGAAAAACAAATATCGTATATTAACGCACATATGTGGAATTTAGAAAAATGGTACAGATGAACCTGTTTGCAAGGCAGAAACAGAGACACAGACGTAGAGAACAAACATATGGACACCAAGGGGGGAAAGGAGTGGTGGGATGAATTGGGAGATTGGGATCGACATATATACACTAATATGTATAAAATAGATAACTAATGAGAACCTGCTGTACAGCACAGGGAACTTTACTTAATGCTCTGTGGTGACCTAAACAGGAAGGAAATCCAGAAAAGAGGGGGTATATGTATTCATAAAGTTGATTCACTTTGCTGTACAGCAGAAACTAACACAACAATGTAAAGCAACTATACCCCAATTTAAAAAAAAAAGAACCCATGTGCTAAGGTGGTGAGGCTGAGGTGTGGAGTATTAAAGGCCACACACCCTAGAGATAAGAGCCAGGTCCACACCCCAGGCCCTCCCACTCCCACTCCAGCCACAGCCACGTTTTCCAGGTGGCAAATCACTGCAGTGACAGCCACTCAGCCTACAGGAGTGTGCTTCTGCCCTCAGGAGTGTCAGAGGTAAGGAGAACTTTTCTGTGCATGCCGTGGGTGGGCCATGGCATGTAACAGCGACGGGAAGGGAAGAAACCCAGGACTCAGCGCCCTCAATACAGAAGGTGCCAGATACCTCTCTAATGAATAAATATGTAATTAGAAGCACGAACAAATTTCCAGGGAAAGTCCATCTTACCTCTTACAACAACAGATTACAGTCCAGGAGAGGATTCCCAAGGCAACAACAATGACAAAGGAAGCAATGATAACATATAACACGCTCCACTCTGCCAAGAGAAACAAAATATTAAGGGCAGTGAAAAAAGAGGCTAGAAGGGAGGTCTGGGCTGCCCACCTTGGGTAGGAGATGGCTTCGCTCTGTAAACAAGAAGGCCCCTCGGGCTGCCCAGGGAAGGTGAGACCTTGGAGTTAAAGGCAGCTGAAACTTTAAACCTTATGAATTGCCCCTGTTTTCTAGCTGGTGCTCTGAGATCCTGGGGAAGTGGGGCAGGCTGTAAGGAGCTTTAACAGAGGGAAAGGGGGGAATGGAAACCTACGGGCTTCCCTGGGGCCAGAGTACACAGGCACTCCAAAAAGACAGGAGGCCTTGCGGCTCGTCTGATTTAGGCTGCATTTTGTAGTTGGTCTGATTTAAGCTTGTTTCTTCTTAAACAACTGCTTCAGGGGAGTTCCCTGGCAGTCCAGTGGTTAGGACTCGGCGCTTTCACTGCCAGGGCCCAGGTTCAATCCATGGTCGGGGAACTAAGCGACTAAGATCCCGCAAGCTGTGCTGGGAGGCCAAACAAAAACAAAACCAAAAACAAAAAACTGCTTCAGAGCTTTCCTCTAACCTTGAGCAAGTGTGGAGGAAGGAAGTAAACGTCCTCTGCAAACAGAAAATACACAAAGTTCTTCTCCTCGTTGCTCATCTGCCTTGGAAACACCAACACCCACCCACTCAACTCAGAGCCACACTCAACGCCAAACCAGCTGGCACAGTTCCAAGCAGAAAACTCACCACAGTTGCTATCTCCATCCCTCAGCTGCACCTTGATGAAATTCTCCATCCAAAAAGGGTCACAGATACAGCGTTTGGTGAATGAATCACAGTGGCCATGGTCAGAACAGTTCAACTGGCATGCTGAAAGTAGCAGGAAAGGGAAAAAAGTCAAGGGGCGTCAGAGCCGGGGGTTGACCAAATTCCAGTGCCCATGAAGATACGAAGGGATCCCCTGCTCAATGGCCTGTGACGACATTTCCTGGAGACCTGCCCCAAGAACCTTTATAGCTGGACACAGTGCCCATTATTATCATCATGGATAAAACTGGAGCAGTTAGAAAGGCTCCAGACTGTTTTTACTTGCTGTTTCTCCATATCAGCAGTTCTTAATCTTTCATGTCCCACAGACCCCCTTCTCTGAATAACTGCCGAAATAAAACATAGTATGACAAAGGAAGGCAATTATACTATACATGTTTTTGAAGTATTTAAGAATACAGAACTTTAATATGTGCGTCTTTATTAAATTATTAAGTAACAAGATCTAGAAGTGTGTCTAACAACTGTCATAATTTTGAAGTGGTGATGAGTAAAAATGCTATTTCATTATGTAGTATGATACAAAATTATCTGAGATTTCTATTGCCTTAAAGTCACATGTTCTGTTAATACTAACTGTAGTTTCTTGCCTACCTTCATGATTGAGGAAAACAATAAATTTCAGTTAGAGGTTTGTGAAAATAAAGATGTAATTTTTTTCCCATTCAAACTCACAGCCCCTCTGAATGCTATCTCAGGGGCCCATGGAAGGTTAAGAAGCTCTGCAATGAGTGGAGACTCTTTCAAGAAAAAATGGTAGTTGAGGAAAGTGATTATCTCCTTGTTCCCAGAGAAGAGGAAATGAAGCCCAAGGACAGCAGGGACTGACAGGTGAGCTGTGGACACTGGGTGGACTCTCATTCCCAACTTCCCAGAATTACTCACTGACAGTATTGATTTCCAGGGCTCTGAATATCAGAAAGTCTGCCTTTTGCTTCCGCAGCTCACTCTTGAGCATCACTGCCACCTCATGGCCTTTGAAGATCTGGTGAGGAGGCTCATTTTGAACAAAAAATACCATCTTGGTGCTGCAGAGACATGGAACAGTATGAACGAGCTGAAGCTGTCAACACGATAGCAGCAGCTATCATTTGCTAAGTACCTTCTGTTTGTGCCAGACCCTGTGCTAAGTGTTATACACATTCACTCACAGGAAGCCCGTGAGAAAGGGGTTATCAGCATCATCTCCATTCTACAGAGGACAACACTGGGGCTCAGAGGGGTTAAGTAACTTGCCCAAGGTCACACAGTTAATTATGGCAGAGCCAGATCCCAACTGATATGTCTGACTCTAAAGCCTATGCTTTTAGAAAAGGCCTAAGCTGCCCCAACTAACAAGAAGACCTATTCCAAAAGCTAACTGGAGGCCAGAAAAATGGGGATTTGGTTATGGGTACATCCCTGCTGTCAGCCCCTCCCGCCGCGGAGCAACCGGCTCCGGACGCGCAGGCTCAGCAGCCATGGCTCACGGGCGCAGCCATTCCACGGCACGGGGGATCCTCCCGGACCGGGACACAAACCCGCGTCCCCCGCATCGGCAGGCGGACCCTCAACCACTGTGCCACCAGGGAAGCCCTGTCAGCCTTTTAACAGCTAAGAGTGTGGTGCTGTTGGGTTTGTGCCTGGGTTATCTATGAGACAAACCACAGTGCTTTGTAAAATATAAATTGTTGGACAGCATCAAAGCATTATCCGTAGGTCAAAACATAGCCAAAACGATCATTACTATGACAGCAACAATAAAGACCCCACACAATGGTGTGGCCAGTGCAAGATTACGTTATTCTAGGCCCAGAATCTGTTTGTTTTCTGACCGTCAACTCTGGCCAAGGTAGACCATGTCTGAACTCACTTCTGGGTGGCACAAAATCTGTTCTCTCTGCCTTGGCCTCCATTTTTGGCAGCCTGCTTCGTGACTCCGTGTTAGTCTCACAAACTGAACTTTCCCAATCAGTGGGTCACATTGGGTTTATAGGTGAGCCCCAGGTATTGATCCCCACAGCACACAGGGTGGCTGGGTGGGACCTGGGTATCCCAGAGGCCCTGGACCAGCTGCTTCCAGTATAACTGTCTATTTATCCCCAAGTGCCATATAAACAGCATCATTTTCTCTGGGTGACCTGACATGAAAGTTTGGGAAGCCCTGTCCTAAAAGCCTTTTCAACGCTTGCTGCATAGTGAGGCTAACGATGGGGTATTATAAACTCCAGAATCAAGAAACAAACCTCTTCCATAAAAGATTTGTGGTCATTTCTCATACATATACTACTATACATAAAATAGATAACTAATGAGAACCTACTATATAGCACAGGGAACTCTACTGTTCTGTGGTGACCTAAATGGGAAGGAAATCCAAAAAAGAGTGGATATATGTATTTGTATAACTGCTTCACTTTGCTGTACAGCAGAAACTAACACAACATTGTAAAGCAACTATACTTCAATAAAAATTAATTTAAAGAAATCTGTGGTCATTTCTCATATTTTCTCCTAGTTACCTAATTCATGCTTACAGTTTCAATTTCTGTCTATATACAAATAACCGTCAAATCTTTGTCTCCTCTCCCTATGTCCCTCCTGAGTGACCAAATCTGTATCTGCAAATGCTTGCTAGAGTATCTATACCAGATCATCCACAGGCATCTCAAATCCAACATGTTCCAAAATAAACCTATAATAATCACTAACTCATTACGTGTTAGAGACTACACAAACATTATCTTATGTAACCTTCAACACCCCTATAACATGGGTGCTAGCGTTTTTATAAGTGAAGAACGGGTTCGGAGAGGTGCAATAATCTGCCCACTGTCGCAAAGCTGCCACTAACAGAGCAGGGCTCAGAAGCCAGGACTGCCTGGTGTGAGGCCCATGCTCCTTCCCATTGTAATACACTATCTCCCTGCAATCATATCCTCCTCCTGAATTCCTCAGCTAAGCCAATCTAGGCCAAGCCAGAAACCCAGAGTCACTGTGATGCGTCTCTCTTCCTCGTGTCCCAGAGGCAGTGACGGCAAGTACGCAAGCAAACCCTTCCGCAATGCTCTTACCCGCACTCTCGCTAGTGTCTTCCAGGGCTTTGTCCCAGACAATTCCCACCAGCTTGATGGATCCCAGCAGCCACCTTCCCTTTTCCTATTCCCAGGCTGCTGAGCAGAGGTTAAAAAGAAAGTCCTAATCATCATGCTGTCTCTGACCCACTGAACCCTGACTGCATATTAGATTCACCTGGGGAGTTTTAAAATTTTAGGTGCCCAGACCTCACTCCAGACCAAATGAATCATAATCATAATCATAATCATGTGGGGGTGAGGCTTGGGTAATGATATGTTCATAAAAGCTCCAGGTGATACTATTATGCAGCTGGAGTTGGGAATCGCTACTCTCACCTCATGTCTCTAACCTTGGTTGAGACTCCAATATTGCTCAAAGCCAGCATCCTTTCCTGGAGCTGCTGTTCTCAACCTTTACCACTTTCCTCAGACTGCCCACCTCATTCTCACCTTCTCAAAGCAGATGGCCTTGCCTCCAGTTTCAGAGAAAAAACAGGACGTTGGTACCAATACTCTCAAATTTCATCCTTCTCTACTTCTAAATTCACCCATAATAGCACATCTTCCCTCCTTTCCTCCTGCCTCCAGGGAAAGTGGTCTCCTGCTCTGCCCACAGCCAGCGCCCCAGACCTACCTCCATTTATAACCCGCCTCCCCAATCTCCACCATCTACCTTTCCTCTGCACCTTCCCCTCAGTCTATAAAAATGTTCAAGTATTTCCTATCTTTAAAAGGTGTTCTTCTGAGCTTGTCTCCCATACTGTTTTCAACACCAGCCTCTTCAAAGAGGCATTATACTTACCACCTCTGCATCCTCAAACTATGAAAAAAATTTTCTCCCAGCATCTAAGTAAAATGATCTCACTATAGTTCTGATGATCTTACTAATTAGAAACCCAAAAGCCTGTTTTGCGTGCTCACCACACCTGTCTCTATAGCACCTGAATCCTTTGGCAGCGCCCCTTACTGCCAGCTTGTCCCTTAACTTCCAGCAGACAGCTCCCACCTGGTTTTCCTCGCATCTCTCTGACGGCTGTTTCTTAGTTTCCTTTGCTGGCCCTTCTTTCCTTGCCTCCCCCTTAAATATTGACGTTCTCCAGAGCTCTCTCCTCAACCCTCTTGACACTCTCCCAGTGCGACTCATCCATCCTCATGGCCTTAAAGCCTGCCTGTATGTAGTGACTCCCTATCTCAGGCCTTCCCTTCCACCTCAAGTTCCAGCCTATATGTGCTACTACCTGTCCCTATGTAACCCATAAGATACGCCAAATTCAACAGTCAGAACTGAACTCATTATCTTTTCTTTGAAACTGGATCCCTAATCTCAGTTAATGGCATTCACCATCTATCTAGGCATCCAAGCAAAAATCCTCATACTTGATGGCTCACTCACCTTCATTCCCCAAAGGTCACCGAGTCCTACTGATTTACCTCTGAATTTCTTTTAATTTCCTCTTCTCTTCTGCCATTTCCACCACCACTACCTCAATTCAGGTGTTATCACCTTTTTTACTAGACTAGTCCAAAAGCGTCCTGATTGGTCTCCCAGCCTTTGGTCTCTCCCTACTGTTTTTTTTTTGGCCGAGCCGTGCAGCCTGTGGGATCTTAGTTCCCCTCTGTGTGCCATGCGGGATCTTAGTTCCCAAGACCAGGGATTGAACCTGCACTCCCTGCAGTGGAAGCGCGGTGTCTTAACAAATGGACTGCAAGGGATGTCCTGATCTCTCCCTATTTTAGTCTAGCCTCCACACTACCTATCTCCCTAAGGAAAAAAAAAATCTAATATCCTTGCTTCAAAAACAAAACAAAACAAAAAATTCACACATATAAAACCAACTAACTTGAGTCCTCCTATCCGAAGTATTAACACTAAACTGCTTGGCTTGCTTATGACTGTTCTCAGTCTACAGAGCCAGCCTTATTGTCCCCCATATCCTAGGGCCCGGTAAATGCTCTGAACCCAAGGACTTCTTCCAGAGGAAACTCCATACTTTCATACCACAGGACCATTGCTCATGCTGTTCCCCTATTCTGAATTTCCTCCTAGTCCTTCTATGCTTCATCAGGGCAAGTTTTACTTCTGGAAAATCTTTGGACTACCTCAACCCTCCTGGAAGAATTAATCGCCCTTGCCTGTGTCTCCATGATTGTGTTACCTGAAAACTGGGTTCTCTACGTGGTGTTGAGCCAAAAGACACAGCCAAGTCAAGAACGAGGAGAAGGAAGACTTTTATCACTTGTGGCAAGTAAGGAGAACACTGGGATCTTTCTCAAAGCAGTGTCTCCGCGAGCAGCAAAACTGCGGAAGCTTTAAGCTCAGGGTACGTGCATATTCGTGAAGGGGCTTGAGCAGAGGAGAATTCAGCACAGAATTGGGACAAAAGTCAACAGAGTCCAAGCTTTAGCTGAGGGTCATGAGGGTCAGAAAAGGTCGATATCATCATTCCTTAGGTTCCAGTTGATCTGGTTGTCAAGTACTTCAGGCTACCTTTACCACTGAAACAGAACTGGGAGTCTTTACAACTGATTTACTATTTTTGCTATTGTTACTTCTCTTGCCTGAAAAGAGTCATTTGTTCCTGCATTCCTTTTTGTTTTGTTTTGGCCACACCATGCGGCTCGTGGGACCTCAGTTCCCCGACCAGGGATTGAACCCAGGCCAAGGCAGTGAAAGCCTGGAATCCTAACCACTAAGCCACCAGGGAACTCCCTGTTCCTGACTTCTTTTTTTCCCCTTAAGATCATTCATTACTGAGACCTGTTCAAGGGCAAGTACTGTGGCCAGGCTTAGATCACAAAATGGCTTAGGCCAAAAATGGCTTTGCTTAGGTCAAGAAAGCCATGCCTGGTTCTCTTTCTCTGAGGACCCCCTACACTATCTGCTCACAATAGCACTTATTCTGTCAAATCCACCCTGTACTGATGCTATATGTTAACTTGATTACCTCCCCTACTAGACTATGGTCTTCAAACATCATAGGCCTCTTCTGACCTTGCACCCTGCTGCAGTGTCTAGTACACAGCCCATTACCTGTACTAGAAGAGTACATTTCTTCTTCATTAAAAAAATGAACACTGGGCTTCCCTGGTGGCGCAGTGGTTGAGAGTCCACCTGCCGATGCAGGAGACACGGGTTCGTGCCCCGGTCCGGGAAGATCCCACATGCTGCGGAGCGGCTGGGCCCGTGAGCCATGGCCGCTGAGCCTGCGCGTCCGGAGCCTGTGCTCCGCAACAGGAGAGGCCACAACAGTGAGAGCCCGTGTACCGCCAAAAAAAAAAAAATGAACACCATGAGTGGTTCCTGGTCAGAGAGCCCACCCTTCTCTACCTACCCACACTATTTCTCAGCTCAGTCAAGAAGTCCAGGGGACCCCCTGGTCTTTCCTTTTCTCCCCCCATTCATTGCCCAGCTACCTCTGCTCCGTGTACGGCTGAATCTTTTGCACAATGATGTCGGAATCCAGCACCCCCAGGAGGACCCCAATCTGGCGGATGAACATCCCCTTCAGCCTCTCAGTTAGCTGACTGACGTTGACATCCAAGATGATCTCCACCAGGTTGTTTTTCCTGGGATCTGGAAAGCATGTGGATCAGTCATGGCTTTAGAAGTAGGAGAGTTAACATAGACCTGCCACTGTGCATGTGCTTTGGCCCAGGAGAGAATGTGGTGAGAGCATTCAGAAATGCAACTGCCCTCCTTAAAAATGGAAAGGCACAATAGTGAATTCCCCATTGCTTTGTCCTGGTCCCCAGCAATCTGGGGCTGGCTTGGAGAGCTTCAGAAGCACTCCTGGTCTCTACACCAACCTGGCAATTACCACACATGTGCTGGGGACCAGGCCGAAGTGATGGGGTTTAGTGAAGGAAGTGGGGAACAGAGAAACACTTGAAGGTTTGTTTTAGAAGTCTCTGCCCAGTTGGCTTTGCTGAACTCTCCAGGCCAAGCGGCAGGTAGCTAGCGATCTCTCCTGATCCAACCTGATTTTCAGTAACTTGCTGTACTTTGTTTACAACAATGGGAGGGATATTTTCCATCTCAACAATCTTATGGGAATGCATCTGCCCTACAGTGTTGAAAACCATAAACACAAAGGAAATACAGGCAGCCAAGAAACAAGGATTTCCTTAAAACAACATCACAGCCGGACGATGTTTTTACAACTCTAGAACTCTAAGACCACTGTGCTTTACACTTTTGATTATGTCCTAAAGACTATTCTACACTTGCCAAGTTAAGAGTGACTACTCAGAATACCTATTCACATACTTGGATGCACCACTTGCCTGTCCTGATGTCTAATTTATATAATTAGTAGACTATCTGTGATCTGATTTTAAACACAGAAGAGACTTTATAGTGTCTTGGCTGTTGTCCTTCAGAGGTAGGACAAGGACTGGAAGACCTGCCAAGATCCCTTCCTGTCTAAGACATCTGTACATTAGCTTGGCCTAGATAATAAAGAGTAGGTTTAAAGTTAATACCTTCTCATCAGTTGTTCAGGAATTTATAAAGCTCTACCCCACCCTGTACTCACTGCCTCCCTATTACCAAATTAGCCTTGATACAAAACAAAAACATGGTTCTATTTAAGAAAGAAATTTTATTTCTGCAAATCTTAAAAATGTAAAGGATGCCAGTTACTTTACCTTCCCTGGGGGTTGTCAGATAAAGCCTGAGGCTCAACTTACAAAAATAAATCATTTTCTGCAGATGGGTGCTGATAAGACACCACGACTCAAGTTATTCCTGTGCTCAGATTCCCAAAGCACCCTGGGCCCTCTTTTATCAGTCACACACAGAGGAGAAAGTGCTGGAGTAGGGGCCCAAAGGCCTGGCTCTGACACAACTGCTGTGTGAAGCTGAGCAAGCCCTGCCCTCTCTGAGTTTCTGTTTCTCCATCTGAGCTAAGTAGGGGGAGGTCCATATTTCTGCGTGGGTAGGAGAGGTCTTGTTGGAACAGAAAGTCTCTAAGGAGTTCTTAGCTTGGGGGTTCTAGATTTTTTTAAAGCTGGATATGCCATCTGGCTCTGTCCATGCTGGGGGAAGGGTCTCAAGATCGAGGCCCTGCTAGGCTGATCCAGGAATTCCACCCCGACTCCTCAGTAAGTGAACTCACCAGGTTTCACCTCCACAGTGGTCCGGTCTGTGTCACTCTCACCCTTCGCATCAGTCACTTTCAGGTGAAATGCGTAGGTTCCCTCAACCAGGTTGGAAAGAAAGAGGACAGGGCGGTGGTCAGAGTGATTTAACACCTCCTGTGGGGTTGAACGACATGGCTATACGGCAGAACAAAACCACACTCCTTCCGTGGAGTCAGCTGTTGTGTCTGTCATAACGAAGTCCCCTCTGGGCTAGACGGCTTTGACTCGGGGCAGTTCCTGCTCTGTGATGGCACTACAGCCCACAGCAACCAGGATCAGGGAAAAGAATCACATTCTGTTCCACACTAGCTTGAGGGGTGACCCTAAGCAAGTCATCTGACCTCCCTGGATTTCAGAGCACAATCCAGGTTTGACATAAGAGACCGCTTGGTTAAAACAGGTACTGGAGTGTTTAGCCCAGTCTCCTCTCCTCACCGCACCACCATGACCTGTGTAGCTCTCCAGCTGCTGGCACACTCACCCCTGCAGCTGGGCTCCCCTCGTCTCGAGTCCAGAGGTAGCTGACTATTCCCTTGTCATCTGAGGACTTGGAGCCGTCCAGCTCTGCCGTGTCTGTGGGCAAGGTAATTACCACATTCCCAGTTATTTTGGCTATAGGTGGTTTGTTCATTTCTAAACAAAGAGAAACCATGGAAAAAAATGTAACATTCAGAAAAAGAAGAAATGCTTCTCGTGATGCTTATAAGGAAATTAAACTTCAAAATTATCTTAAATGGAGAACTGTTTTAAGTGCTTATCCATGCCCATGCCAACAACTAACAGTGTAGAGCTAACGCCACCAGTGCCACAGGTCCTGAGGCTCCATTCCCACCCAGGGAAATGTTCCCCTGACACCAGTACAGTAGAGGGGACAAGTATAGTTTCCTCTTGCATTCTCATAGCAGCCTCCCGCAAAGGAATCCATTTCTCTGATTGGGGATATATGATGATTGGAAACGAAGGCCTAAAGTGGATTAAAGCCCTGAAGTTCAGGTTTCATCAGCTGATATCACAAATTATCTTCAAAATATGGCTGAAAATGTTATTCTCTGAACATCTTTCTTGACTTCTTCCTTAGCACTTTAATAGAGAAAAAGAAGAGAGACACTTTTCTTATTCTGGGCCCCACCTGCAGCTTTGTTTACTCAGTGTGTGCTCTCTACTCACTGAGTTCAGTATACTGTGTTTGGGGATCCCCTGCATATCTGATAGTTTTTCCTACCATCAGCTTATAGACCTCTCCTAAGACCATCACTGATCACTGTGCCTGCAAACCAGAGCAAGGCCAATCCACTTTTGCTCAAGTTGGCCTCAGCGTGCAGGCTCCTAGGATGAGCATGGGAAGCTCCAGTGCAGGGCAGTCATTCTAAGGTCTGACAGCAGGTGTCACTGTAGCTAGCAGGAGAGTCATAGAAACCCTAGCAGCAGAGGCAAAATAAAAATGCAGGGCTTCCCTGGTGGCGCAGTGGTTAAGAATCCGCCTACCAATGCAGGGGACGTGGGTTCGAGCCCTGGTCCGAGAAGATCTCACATGCCACAGAGCAACTAAACCCGTGCGCCACAACTACTGAGCCTGTGCTCTAGAGCCTGCGACCCAAAACTACTGAGCCCGAGTGCCACAACTACTGAAGCCCGCGTGCCAAGAGCCTGTGCTCCGCAGCAAGAGAAGCCACAGCAGTGAGAAGCCCACGCACTGCAACGAAGAGTAGCCCCCGCTGGCCACAACTAGAGAAAGCCCGCAGGCAGCAACGAAGACCCATGGCAGCCAAAAATAAATTAATTTATTTATTTTTAAAAAAATACAAAGGAAAAAAACCTTAATTCTCTCCCTATTCAACTGAGAAGGAAGGGAGGGAAAGCAAGAAGTTAAAATTCACCTTAAAAGTCGCTCACTCAAAGGCTGTTGTAGAAAAGCAACTAAGAGCTACCCTAACCTCTAACTTCCTTCCCTACTTTGTCTCTAATCAGTTTCTGCAACCAAACAAGAGATGATGCATTCTTCAGTTATCTGGCCCAGAGGCTGCTGCACCAACCCAAGGCAGTGAGGTACCTTCTTTGACAATGACATTCACAGAGCTCTGGCTTTGCAGGTTCCTCTCATCCTTGACGGTCAAGGTGAACACGTAGGTTCCCACTTGCAGCCCAGTCACAGTGGCGACACTGCTGTTAGCATTCTCAAGCTGTACCCCGTCAGGTCCCCTGGACAAAGAGAGAAACCAGAGGGTGGAATTGTACCTGTCTACTGCTCTCCTGTCCCCGCAGGAGCAGACAATTATTGCCTCAGCTAAGACATGAACTACTGTTTCTCACACCTTGAGAGGGCATGTTTAAAAATATTCCATTTGGACAGAGTGTCATTTGGCCCCAAAATACATGCTACCTGCTGATCAGAAAATTCCATTCACCAGCTTTCAAACACATCTAGCCTTATCCTTTGTAAGAGCTTCTAGAACATTCAAACTCTTTGCTGCTCCAATAAAAGGAAGAAAGTGCTCTGAGCAGGTCTCTGATCAAAAGAATGATTTAAGAGTGATGTTTCTGAAAAGCATTTCTGGCCCAGTGGTTGGTTCAGTTCTTGCCAGAAAAGAAGCAAAATGCATTTCTTAGTCACATGCCAAACTCCCTCTTGCTGAAAAGTCAGGGAAAGGAAATGGGCCAAGGCTATAGAGGAACTCTCAGGGAAAAACCATCCTCTTCTTAGCAGTTCTACAGGCAAAACTCCCTCCAGCTCCTGGACAGGGGCCAGAGGAACCAGGATGCCCTGTATCTTTCCTTCTCCCCTGTGGCCTCACACTGCAGGTGAACGAGCTCTGAGCCAGCATGTAGGCACAACACTGCACATATACCAGACAGCCCTTCTGTTCAAGGGTCAAAATGCCTCAGAGCTTTCCTTAACACTGCAGGACAACCAGAGAAACCTGTAGACTCCCAGGTTTTGCTCTGTTTTGCTTTGCTGTTTAAATGTATAACCCTGACCCTAGCAGCCCCCCTTGAAACAGATTCTCCTCCAAGAAGCTATGCTAAGGATTATTTCTGCTGTAAACACTAATAAAACTCAACTAAAAGGTTTATCTGCTGTATCTTCAATAAACAGTTATAATTAAAACATGCTGGGTTGAGGAAAATTAGGTTCTCCAAAAGATAGAAACGAAAGCTAAGGAAAATCATTTCTAGAATCCAATTCACTAATCGTAAGTCAAGTGCTTTTACAAGTCAAATTACAGCCCCTGCCCACCCATCTCTAACATCCTAGTCAAAAACAAAAGCAAAAACAAAAAACCCAGTCTGTCCTATGGTTGCTACCTTTGGAAATTGGGAATGCTTTTAACTCTTCCTTGGGATTGCTTCCTGTGGGATCCTGCATATAATCTGAGTTCCATTTATTATGGTTTAAAGGAGCTGAAAGAAACTGTGAGAACCAGGAATGGTTCGATTAGGTAATTCCAATTTAATTAGTATTATTTTGGTTATTGCCTTTGGCCTCTGGCTAACATAAATGGTATATGGTATCTACAAGGAAACAATAACAGAGTAATGCTTTCATTTTGGAGATGAATTTTCAATTCCCCTTAAGAGCTGCTCTGTCCCATCCCCCCTGACAGCCTTACCCAGTTAATTTTGAGCAACAGTATTTTTCTGCTCCATTACCCCTTCCATCCTGCCTCTCAAGTGTAATTAAACTATGCATTTCAGCAAATGGATTGTACCTGTAAAAGCACCAGAACCACAAAGTACTACCTGGGGACAGCTAATGGTAAGCATTCTTTTTTTCCTTCTTACAAAAATTATATTTATCTTAGAGTTGAAGTTTGGGATTGCAAACATTTCTTTCTCAGTAATCCCCCTTGGATAAGCTAATAAGAGAAAGTAAACTCTTAAAAGCAAATAAAACCTTGCTCTTCAAAGGTCTGGAGCCCTTGCATACATAAGGATTTTGTGTCAATACTCACTGTGTTTTTTCCCAGAGATATGAGGTAATTTTCTGATCATCTGAGCTTTTGCTGCCATCCAGGGTTGTGCTATCCATGGGAAGAGTCAGCTCTTTATCTGGACCTGCATCTGCCTGTGGAGGCTTGTTGTTTTCTAGAAGACAAGAGACTTGGGAGCTCAAAAGCAGGCAGTCCAGCTGGGAAAGGAGAGGAACCAATTGGGACATATGTTCTGGAAGCCTCAAGGACTCTGCCTCTCCACTCATAGAACTGTCAGATACTGTGTGAGGTAAGGGTATGGTCAGGGAGTTCGCATGAAGAATATGAGACTGAAACGTATAAAACAACTCTGAAAGAACATGGATTGAAGTATAATGCTATAGGAGTTCAAATGAGAGGGTCTGAAAGATAAGGTAGGGCTTTCTTGAGGAAGTGGGCTTTAAGGTGGCCCTTAAAGGACATGGTGGGAGGAGTTCCCTGGTGGTCTAGTGGTTAGGATTCGGCGCTTTCACTGCTGTGGCTCAGGTTCAATCCCTGGTCGGGGAAGTGAGATCCTGCAAGCCCCAGCCAAAAAAAAAATAGGACATGGTAAGATTTGGGCTGGCAGAGACTCTATCTGCTAGCTCCCCTTGAAGGCACAATAACTCGCCAAGAGCAAGGGCACAAGCGAGGTTGTGAAATACTCCTTCTCTCTAGCTATGAAGAAAGCACTAGGGGAATGGACAAGAGCAGCTGCCAGGGGCTTGGTGGATTGGTAACTCCCACTTCCACCCACATGGAGCTCAGAACCCAAGCCCTCTTCTCCCCGCAAGGGTCAAGGGACCAGCCAACAGAAGAGCCTGCACCACAAGGTTAGAACTTACCAGGCTGCACAATAACAGTCACTTGAGCGGTGGCCTGCTGTCCTATTGTGTCAGTCACTGTGAGTTGGTAAGTATAATCTCCTTCTTGCATGGCAGAGAGCTGCAGGGTCGGTGTTCTAACACCCTGGATATATAAATACAGACAAGTGGACTCCCGGAATCACATCATACAAGAAGTCCTACTCTGGTCTAAATGATTTACCCAGTTTTCTAAACCTAGGTTGGTAGTGGGCCATTACCTCCCAATTCAACATAATTACTGAATGCTCAATCAGACACTGTGGGACATCTTGTTAAAAGTTTCACCCTTCAAGGAAATAACCCTCTGACACAGCAACAGTTTCAAATAAAGTCAGAGCTCTCACAAGGTAGACGAGTACAGGAAAATGTGCAGAGATAATCAAGATCCATTTCTATGACCCAAGCAGAAAGAAAACCATTAACATATAGTAAAATAACACAATTTACAAAAGGATGTTCTTCCTACTGAAGCTACACAGCGTGACCCTAACAAAGCTGCCTCGATAAACATGGCAGCAACGACTCAAGATGCTTTGTAATGCTGTGTGTGCCCTTACAGGTCTGTACAGATTCTGCAGCAGTGGAGAAACCTAACCTAACACCTTGCAGACATTTTATTTGGCCTTAGGGTTCTTAAAAGTTGGAAAATTTCACATAGAAGTCTAGGTTTCTGTCTTGTCTTGAAAAGCTGGAGGACCTAGCAACACTGGGACGATACTCCAGCGTGGCAACAACCAGCCTGACTGGAGGGCTGCTGACCCCTTTGGTCAGGGCTTACGCCCTCTGGTTTGCCACAGTCCCCATCCAGTTTTCTTCATTTACTTACGTTACCTACCTGGTGACAGATCTAGTCTCTTCTTAAATATCTCCAGAGAGAAGATGCTCACCATCTAGTCAGGCAATCTCCTCCAATTTGTAATAGAGCTCACTAAGATCTGCACCCTTCAGCAGAAACTAACACATTTTAAAGCAACTACACTCCGATAAAAATTATGGAAATATCTTGCTGCAAGTAGAAAAAGGCCTATGGCCCATTAACCAACTGAAAACTCAGAGAAAACCTCTGTTTGCCTCTGCCAGCCGTAAATCCTAAACACAGAATTGAGAGTTGAGAGCCGTCTTGAGCTTTAACTACTGTTTCCAAATGTTGCTGCTGCATAAATTTGTCATTATGTCATCCAGCCAGCTCCGAGCATGTCACCCGCCGGTGGCCGGAGACCATGGGGGGCTCGATACAAGGTGTTTCTTACATAGCAAGGGTTTGTGGGTTTTGTTTGTTAGTTTTGTTTATTTGAGAAAAACGGAAAGGAAAATGCTGCAGCATCTAAAGCATCCAGATTGGACAACCTGCCTGAATTCTGATCAGTGCTTCATTGTTAGCGTGTTGCACGATTGTAATTTTTATGTCAAAAGAAGCCAAAACTTGCAATGCTATTTTTAGCAGACAAAAAAATAAAAGAACTAAATGTAAAAATATTTTTGACTTGAACATTTGGATGGCACTGGGTGCAAGAAGACCATTCATCCTTTGGACGGAATGTTTGGGAAAAAAGAGACTTTTGAAAAGGAGACGGTTGCTGTAAAGAGTCCATGGAGGGGTTATGTAGTACTGTAACTCACGACTGTTAAAAATAAATCAATAAATTGTCCTCTGCTGTATTAAAAAAAAAATGTGCACCCTTGTAGCTTCTAAAGAATTTTACTCCCTGAAATTATCCTAGAGCAGCTACCAGTCTTTTCCTCTAATACTAAACATTTAAGATAAAGTTTTTGCTAATGTGTTAACTAAAGGCCCCTTAATCTTTCTAGATTTTTAAAAAAATTCAAATGTTCTATTCACTAATCTGACTTTGGTTATTAAGATGGAGAAATATAAGCCTTGGATGGGTGACCCAGTCCAGCAGCTCTAATTCCCTGGGCGAGAAAAGACAGAAACTATTCCCTCCTACCTGCATCTCCATCACTTTCCCTTTGCTGTTTGGGCTGAGTGACCACTCATAGCTGGTGATGCCGTGATCATCAGTGCTCTGATTCCCAAAGAGGGTGATGGAGTTTTGGGGCAGGGTGATCACTTGGTTGGGGCCTGCATTGGCCACAGGGGGGTAATCCACAGCCTTGTTCACTGTCAGGCTTGCAGTGGTAGAGTTGGTAGCTCCATCAGAGTCTACTACAGTCAAGCTATCAGGAAAGAGAGAGGAATGCAATCAGGGATGGTCTTAAAGAAAGAGGAATAAACATGGAAGAACTGAAAATCAAGGCTAAAAAATACCAATGTGGCAGGATTACCAATCGGTAACCAATTCTAACGCATTCTTTTTGGAAAGTTAGACTAATACGAGAAGCTAACACCGACTGAGGGTTTACTGTGTGCCAGGCACTGTTCTAAGCACTTTGTATCTCATTCAATCCTCACAACAGCTCTATAAAGTACTATCCCCATTTTACTCCTTATACATATGAGGCGACCGAGGCAAAAAGAGGTAAAGTAACTTGCCCAAGCTTGAAAGCTTGAAAACAGTGGAGTCAGGATCTAAATCTAGATAGTGTATCTCCAGCACCATTTCACTCTGCTGCCTGCAAGTGTCTGTGGCTGGTACCTTTATAAGCATTGTCTGATCTGGCCCTCACAACAATCATATAGAATAGGTATCATCAACCTCACTATTATAGAAGCCTTAGAGAGGTAAGAAACCTGCCCAGAGCTAAATAGTGAGCCAACATGCAAGCCCAGTTCTCTGACTCCAAAGCCCAGAACCAAGTCTTAAGAAGCAATAATCCCTGGCCACTATTCCTATGGGGTTCAAAGACGCTACACTAAATAAAGCAAGCTCTGACTGCAGCAGGCTCTCCTCCCATCATCCTGTTTTGGCTGTGTACACAGCACAAGAATGGACTTCCTGGGCAGACAGCCTCTAGGATGGACCAGGGGGGCTAGCTCCAGTAAGATAGAAGCCTGAGATGGAAATGAATTCTCCTACGCAAGCGTCCCACAGTTTGTGCCAGTGTGAAAGAGAATTTGCAAGAGAAAAAAAAAATGTTCATTTGTAAGAGCAGGCTTCTACCTAAATGATGCCTTCCAGCTGAACAGCCTAAAGCTTCTCTTGCCACCTCAAAATGTGAGCATAAGCAAGCAAGGAGGTTTGGGCTGCTTCCATTTTGCTGACAGAAAGAGGAAAAGCATATAAAAGACATGTCGTTTGTTTAAATCTCACAACCAGCCGCAGAAAGAGCCAGACATCTGTGGGGTTTTTAACCCACAATCTCACTTTTTACCTATGATCTTAAGGGGACTTCTGATATTACAGCTTTTAGAAAAAGAACACAAAAACATCAGACACACAGACATGTGCGAATCAGCAAACATCTGAAAAAGAAAAATCCACAGAAGTTTTCCTCTCTTTCCAGTTTCTCTGTTTTCAGTTTTTTTTTTTTTTTTTTAAACATGTCTTATTTGTCTCCTATTTCAGAACAAAAGCAAGTTATAGACAGATGGGAAAATGGCAGCTGCCCATTACGCTGATTTTCACCTCAGACAGTCCCTGGCTTGCACACAAAAGTTCTGGAACCAAACAGCAGCTGACCACAGGGCTGGGGAAAGAGGCCACTGCTGTGTAAAAGCGGGGGAGAGGAAAAGGTAAGTGCAATCAAACAGACTGGACCTTAATGCTAATCAAACCCAATCCCATCATTTCATGGACTGAGGCTTAGAAAAAAAGAACTGCACCCAATATCCCATTCACCCAAAACACTCTGGGTTAACATTGTGGTTAAAAGCTCAGACTCTGGAATCAGACAACCTGTGTGACCTTGGGCAAGTTACTTAACCTCTCTGTGACAATATTTCCTAATCTGTAAAATAAGAGCCATTATAATACCAGGTACAAGGGTTAAATGAGCTACTGTGTGCAAAGAGCTCAGAACAGTACTTAACACAGAAAATGTTCAAGAAGCAGTAGCTATTATTGTTACTATTTCAAAAAGGATGAACATCGCCCAGGCTAAATTCCATAAATGTTAAAATTCCTATATTAGAAATCCAAGGCGAAAACCAACTCACATTTCCATTTTAACTCAGTGAGAAGGCTCCTACCTTGTTGTAATAGCAGCTACCCTTCATTCACTTGAAGTCTTGAGTCAGTGAGAGTCAGAACTTGTATATTTATTTGTATGGTAGGTGCTGTGCTAGGACATTCCTTGCTGCGTCTCTGGTAGTGTCTAAAACGTGGTTAATCTCAGATCCAGTGGGGAAAACAGATACCCATGAACAAGCCGTTGCACCATGGCAGGCACCACATAGAGGCACTGAGTGCAACAGGGAAAATGGAGGGACATACCCTCTCCTCTCTGGAGGGATCTCAGAGAGCCTCACAGAAAACTGAGGAGGTTCTTAAAGATAGGCGGAGTCCCAACAGATTGAGAAGGGCATTCAAGGAAGCATAAACAAAATACATATAGGCCAAGTCAAGGAGCAGAGTGGAATGAGTCCTGACTTGGGGATTAGAAAATCTGCATTTCAGCTCTAGCTGTGTGACCTCAGAGAAGTTAGTAAATACACCAAGCCTCATTTTTCTCAGATGTAAAATGAGGATGGTATAGTGTACATATGGTGTTTGCGTGACACTCACGTACGAGTGCTTCGTAGCCTACAGTGAATAATGCAAGTATAAGGAGGATTACTCTAGGGTCAGCCTCACACTCATTAATCACAGTCTAGTATATCAACACTAGTTCCCAAAAGAACTAGTGTTGAATCCCAAAAGAACTAGTGTTGAATTCAAATATCTTTGAATCAAATTCTCTGAAAAGCCCCAACAGAGAAAGATGCTACAAATCATATTCAAATAAACCACTAAGTCAAAAGTAAAGATTTTGATATATCCTAAGTTGAGGAAGCATTTCCCAAAGGGGAGAGATGAGAGTAGATTCCTTCTAGATTTTTCTTGAGAAAAGACAAAGGAAGATGGGCCCTTTCACTTAATGACAGAAATTCTAAAAAAAGGTTTGGATATATGCCAAATAAGGCTCTGAGAAGGATTAGCTGTGTGGATCCTGATCTATTATGCAAGAACCTTTGCCCTAAAAAGTTATCACTATTGTGACCACAGTTACAACATGGCTCAAAGAACCAGTGGAACCAAAGGCTATATTATCAGCCAACTCTACAGGGAATTTGATATCTGTCAGAGTGACTCCTATAAGAATGTAAAACCCATAAGGGGAAAAAAATGGCCTATGGTAAACTTGAAGGATCCAAATTTACCTGAAAGTGTAGTTCCCAGGGACGAGCTTACTTAGTTTTAATATGGCCGTATCTTCAGAAATCTTCTCTTCTCTCAGAGGTCCCTTAAGTTCTTCCCAATGGTACTGGACGATCTTATCATCATCCGTGCTTTCTTGACCATAAAGAAATATCAGTTACAGCATGAGAGCACTGGGTCTTAGCACTTATCCAGTTTATACAAACCAGGGCAACTACCCAGAGATTTGAGGCTAGGAAAACTTCATGAAATTACAGACTGTCTCCCCAGAGTGTTTCTTCCCTAGGATTATTGGGTCATTCTGCCTCTCTATGAATATTCCACTGCGTAGTTTTCCAAGGACTCCAACACAGGCAACCTCTGGTTAAAACGCTACTGTATTAAGTATATGTATAAAAAAAGGAGAATCAAAAGGTCTTAAACACATGAAAAGATATTCAACCTCACTTAAAAAAGAAATGCAAATTTAAATTACACTTGAGATAGCATTTTTTAACCTCTCAAATTGGTAAACACCAAAGTTTCACAACACATTATGTGGGTAAAAAGTGTGGGGAAAGAGGCCCCCTCATAAGTCATGGTGGAAGCATAAATTGATACAACCTCTATAAGGAGCAATTTGGGAAAATTTATCTTTGTCCCTGCAATTCCTCTTCTAAGAATTTAATCCTTCAGATCTACTTGCACTTGTGTTGTGTATCTGTAGCACATTTAATATTTGTGTTAAATGTCATGCTTACAAGATTATTCACAATAATGTTATTTGTAATAGCAAGTCAAAAATAATCTAAATGGTCATCAATAGAGATTGAAAACAAGTACATATTCATACAATGAAATCATATATTCATATCATGGAAGGTTATGTAATCATTAAAGGAAAAAAAGAATGAAGAAGTATTGCATGTATTAATTCAGAAAAATTCTCCAACATATAGAAACAAGCACCGTATGTAACAGTGCACATAATGTGTTGTCATAAGGACTGTATATGTATTTTCTTAAATATGCATCAAATATCTCTGGAAAGATACATAAGATAATACCATTGGTTGCCTGGAGGAAAACTGGATAGTTGGGAGACCGGGAGGGTAGTGATTCTTTTCACTGTGTACCTTTACATATTATTCAACTTTGATCTAATCAAAAATATAAAATAAAATGGTACTAAGTGAACCCTTTCTGCCATTCTCACAAGTGTTTCTTCCTATTCTGCCTCTTCCTCTTGGCCTGCTACTCTTCTGTCCTCCTCTTCTGGCCAGAATCACCTACATGAAAGGTTTAACCCGCTAGAGATCCCTCTGCTAAAGCAGCCTCTGCCACAAGCCCCTGTTGTGCCAAGACACTCAGGGGTGACAGGGCCTTAACGGGCCTCCAGAGAGACCAAGCCAATGCTGGAGAGCGACAGGCCCGAAACCTCTTGCACACACAGAGCCAAGGCCCAGAAATCGTCTCATGTCACCCATCAGGTGACACTCCTCTGAAGGGTGACATGTTAACAATGGGCCCAGGCAGGGGTGTGTGCTCCATTCTGTGAGTCTCTCCAGGAGAAGGCTAACGAGAATCTTGCTAGGCAGTGATAGCTGAGTGAGAGCTCTTTGTCAAGACCCTCAGTTACTTATCTTGTCATGATAGGAAGGAGCTTTGTTTCCATAGCTAAGGATGGCAACTCCAGGCAAGCGAATTTGAAAACCAGCAAGTTTCAACTAAAATAATGCTAAACACATGAACAATCCTACTTTCTTACCATCTCAGAGCAGAACTATTACTGCAGACAGGCCACACGGGGATTTTTTTTTTTTTTTTTTTTTTTTTTTTTTGCGGTACGCAGGCCTCTCACTGCTGTGGCCTCTCCCGTTGCGGAGCACAGGCTCCGGACGCGCAGGCTCAGTGGCCATAGTTCATGGGCTTAGCCGCTCCGCGGCATGTGGGATCTTCCCAGACCGGGGCACGAACCCGTGTCCCCTGCATCAGCAGGCGGACACTCAACCACTGCGCCACCAGGGAAGCCCCACATGGGGATTTTAAACAGGGCCTGTCTGGTTTTTACTTCCTAATGAATTGCTTCAGATGGTTGGTCTTCCCCTAACACGGCCAAGAGGACTGGCCTAAACAGTATGCAGACATAGTTGGCCCCAAACCTTCTACCAGTACACAGTGAAGGCTCTTCTGAAACATCATGCCTAGACAAGTACTCACGGCTGCCATCAATGACTGTAGAAGTGGTTGGCAGAGAGATCTCCTGGAACTGTGGTGACACAATGGCAACAGGAGGCCGATTCTTACGGGGCTCTGCAAGAACATGACCCACAAGAAATTGGAAGAGGGTCTTTATAAATTATAGGAGAAGCAGGCCATATCTGGGTGGAGCATAAGTCATTTTCCATTACATAAGTGAGAGCTGAGCATCACCAAATGGTAAAGTCACAGATCAGGCTGCCATTCTAACCTAAGACACCTGGGAGTGTTAAAGCCTCTTCTAAACCTGACGACTGCTAAGGCCATGCCCTGCGCATTCTTTCAATTTCTTTCAATGCTCATGTCCTATCTACTACATCAGAAGTACTACAGCAGCAACTTCTTGCTTTCAAGCAAGCTGAGTAGAGGTGGACAACAAACAAGCTTTGTGAACTAGGAATTGCCCAATACGTAAATATATTACAAAAAAAGAATGAGAATTTAAAACCCCTAACATCAAATCTCCATCTCCTTGGGAATCCTGCAGAAGGAGCAGTGGAGACATGGCCAGGGCTGGGTAACATACCTGGTTTCACTGTCACATTCACATAGCCTTCCCCGTGGGCATTTTGACCATCTACAATCACTTTGAATTCATACAGGCCTGGAGTGAGCTGTAGAAGTGAGAGAAGATCTTTTAGACAACCACAAACAGCAGCATAATATTTAAAATAACACATATATCTGAATTTTCCAATGTTGTTTCTTGAATTCTCCTCTTCTTGCACCATTTCCAAAATGGAGAAAGTAAACTAGCTGAAGATATGAAACAATGAATTATAAACTAAAAAACCATAGCCTTTCATGTGAATCTTATTACTAGCTGACTCGGAACAACAGAAGGGATTTCAACATCTCTGTACTCCCATTTTCTTTTCAGAAGAACATTAAGGGCCCAACCATCCTACTTCACAGTTATGAAATTAAAACAATCATCTCTGCAAAGAAAAACATTTTGTAAAAAACACCAAATAGCTCTCAAATATCTGAATATTTCCCCCTCCTGATTTCCACTAACTGTATGAACATTAAAAAAAATCACCCACAATCCCATTGTCCTAACACCCCAACTAATCACATTTTTCTTATTTCCCTCTCATCTTTTACCACATCCAAAAAAAGAGCTATAAACAGTACATCTGTCCAACAAACATGTATTGAGAATCAATTATATGTGGTCATTGTCCTAGGCCTGGGGTTTGGAGAGGAATTAGATAAGGTCCCTACCCTTGAGGAGCTCATATTTCAGTGGTATTCAGGGCCTAGCTAAAATCACGATATATCAAACTTTTTATTATTCTTTCTTCCATTCATTTAGCATGAACACTTTTCCCATTAGAACAGTCTCTTAAATAGTCATTTTAATGGCTGCAGAATAGTACATGAATAAATGTGCCATAATTCACATAAGCATTTCACATTGTTGGATATTTGGGTTGTTTCCAAAATTTTACTATTATAACTAATGCTGTGGTGAACACCTTTCAGGTAAAATGGTTTTTTTCTTTCTTTTGAATTATCTTCTTTGGGTAAACACTAATTGAATGCATGGAGCATTTTTGACCACTTCTTTCTTCTTGTAATGCTCTCCTTCCTTGGCTTTCACTTCTAGGCCTACTCCTCATTTTCTTCCATTTCCTCTTTCTTCCATACGTTTAATGACAGTGTTCCCCAGCATTCCAATTGCAATCCATTTATTACTTCACTCTACACCCTCTCTGGATGTTTTCATCTATTCATGGCTTCAGTTGTCAACTATTTGACGCCGGTGTACAAATTTATCTCTCCAGCCCGGACTTGCATCCTGATCTCTAGCCCCTTACCCCCAACTACTTATTGATCCCTCCACTCAAATGTTTCACAGGTACCTCAAACTCACTCTGTCCCAACATGAATTAATCATCTGAAAACCTCTTCCAAACCTGCTCCTCTATCTATGTTCCTCATTTCAGTGAAGATTACCACAAATATACCAACATCCAATGAAGTGTCTAAGCCAAAAGGCTAAAATTATCCTGGACTTCTCTTCCTCAACACCTCCACCCAATTAATTGATCACCAAGTTGACCTCCATAATATTTCTCAAATCCACCCACTTCTCTCCATTCACACTGTCATCACCTTAGTTTTTAACCATTCATCATAGCACAGTTGTTAAGAGCATGGGCTTAGAGATGGAAAGTTCCAGTTCAAATCTACCATTTAATAGCTTTGTGCACTTTGGCCAAACCACTTTGTTTTTCTAATTTTTATTTTCGTCATTTGTAAAACAAATACTAATATTTACATCTTGGGGTTGTTAGGAAGATTAAATGAAATAACTGCATAAAATAATTCGCACTGTTTCTGGCACATGGTAAGAGCTCAATAGGTGGTTTTTAAGTTTTATTTTATTTATTTAGTTTTTTTTTCACTCAGACTATTATCATCTCACACCTACATTTTTCAATAGATTCCTCCCTGGTCTCCCTAGTTTGAGTCGTATCTCCTCCAACCTGCAGTCAGGGTGATCCTTCTAAACTGAAAATCTGAACATGTCATTCTCCTGCTTAAAACCTTTCAAAGGCACCATATTCCCTCTAGATAAGAGCCCAAGGCCTCACTCTGGCACACAAGGCTCTGTGCCATCTGGCACCTGCATCTCTCCAACTTACTTGTGCCACTGTTCCTCTCATACCATGGGGTCCAGTCAGGATGAACCACGTAAAATTCCCTTTTTCCCACATTTCTCTCTATTATTTGGCCCAGTGGACATATTGCTTCCTCTGCTTGGGGTATTACCACTCCACCCTTTACCCAGTAAGCCAGTCACCTTTCATGACCCAACTAGGCCAACTCTAAAAAATCTACTCTAACTCCCCAGGGATTCAATACCCCATGCACTGACCTAGTGGACTCCTGTTATAATTACCTGCTTCTGGTCAGTAGCACCTACTAGACTCTATTTTCCTTAAATGTTAATATTATGATTAATTCACTAGTAAATCCCCAATACTTGCCACATAACTAGTGTACAATGAACAGTTGTTGAAAGAAAGAGAGGAAAGAAAGGAAGGAAGGATGGAAGGAAGGAAGGACGGCAGGGAGGGAGGAAGGAAGAAAGAAAGAAAGAAGGAAGGAAGGAAAAAGCAATTGCTTGGCCAAAGAATATGAACATTTTTATGGCTCTTAATAACTACACTGAATCCCAAAAAAAGACTGAGCCAATTTACACAGTCATGTGGCCACAAATAACCTAGCTTATCTCCCAAATTCTAAAATCCTTATGTTACCCTTAAAAGCTGTTTAGTGTGTATTTTCAGCTATCACCACTATGCTTATACAATATTCTCACCATAAATGAAAATTTGAGAATCATACACTAACAAATACTGGATGTCAGCCAGCCAGACTTTTGGAGGATTCGCTTCTGAAAGACTGTTCCTAAGTTAAGTGTGGACAGAAAATTCTATATTATACATGTTAGAAAATGGTCAGTACCTCTACCCCATCCCTGCAAATGACAGGAAGCAAATTCACCTTGGATAGTTTGAGGATCTGGGAATGTTTCCCTTCCATTTCTCCACTGTAGTCTTTAGGATGAGTAATCAGCTGCCAGTCGTAGGTGTAGGTTTCTCCTATAGAAGGGCAGTTACAAAAATCATGAAAACACACACCTACACACAAAGAGGGCAACCACATAGCCTGTGAATAACAAAATTTTTCTCAATCTTGACAAGACCTTAGTTTTCAAGATTTTACCCCAAAGCCAAAGGGAAACCAAACATTCTGTTGAAAGAAAAGGTGGATTCTGCTGACTCAACTATACTTAGGGCTTCTTCCAACTCTCTCCCAGCAATGCTCATTCCTGCCCCATACCCACGCTGCTTTGGGCCAATCCTCCCCTAAAATACCAGGTTGCTCATGGTATGGCATCCCAGTGAAAATACATGCCCTACAAACCACTATGGATGAACTCACTGGGAATAAAGGCCATTTTCTTGCAAAACTTCTTTTGCAACAAAGAACAGCAATGACTTCTAAATAACATGGTTCAAAAATACCTTTTTAAAGAGTGCTAACAATATTCGTCTCACTGAGGTCATCACACCCTGGTGAGTTAAAAGAGCTACTTCATTCCTGCTGAGCTAATAAATAACACACTGCAGAAGGTGGTAGGGGATGGCCCATTTAAAACAGGCCCCACTGAAATTAATTAAGATCAAATGAAGCATTAAATGGTCCTCATTTGTAGCTCAGACTGTATCACTGGGTAGCGTGAGGATAGAATCCTGTTATCTAAATGGAATCCCTCCCCAGTTAAAGTTGTCTTAAATATTTTTTGGAACAAGATGCATTTATGGCTAGGAATGGGTGGGATTCAGTAGGAAGGTTTCATTTAATTTACTACCCAAAAAGGGAAAAATAAAAGGGGAAAAAAAAGAAGTCTCAAATGCTTACAGAGAATGGTCACCTTTTTCTTACTTCATGAGTTCAAAAGTTAACACACAGAACTTAATTCCAAACAGTCTTAAGACTAGATTTTACTTTATAAGCCTGAGATACAAGATCTATTACTCTTCCTTCCTCCAGAGAATACTAGCTTTGTTTTGGCCAGTTGTCAGCCCCAGGCAGCTTTCATAAATGTATCTGTAGAAGTTAGGTTACGTGAGGAGCAGGAAAGAAGAAGTAGAAGTAGGACTGGTGCTAAGACATGACATTTCTTCAACTGTAGTTAGAAATTTTTTTTCCCCACACAGAAAACAGACTCACACTAGCTTGGGAATTGACAATTTTGTAACATCTAAGGCTAGCAACACAAATTTCAACAAATGACAATACTCTTGGAACAGAAAAGCTCAGGGGACGAATTATGCCTTACAGACAGGAATTTGCCTAACGGTAGGAACAACTGAGTACAGGTCTGTTAGACAGAATGCTGGTTTTAATGATTTAGGGCAGTGGTTTTCAAATCATGCCTCTGAACCCTAGAGGGATCCTGAGAGGTGCTGCAGGGGCTGCCATAGGAGATGAGAGGAATGAAGAACAGGCAGAGCTGGTCCTGCCTCATCATCCCCAACCTTTGAAAGTTTGAAACCATCCATCTCATGTATCTGATTAAGACTGAAGAAACTGGGGAGTGGAGAGTTGAAAGAATCTGTTTTTGAACTGATGTATTTTGGAATACTGATATACAAGGTGATATCAACTCACAGAAATGTATATGCAAATAGGGGTTAGAAAAGAAAATACAGTAGTGCCAGGATATCTTTCACAGAAGAGTGGAAGCAACTGCAGCTCAAAGCAGTTCTTTCTTTACCTGCATCTTCAAAGGCCACCAAATCCATTCACCTTAACTTATCACCAGAGGAGGAAAGGAATATGTTTCTCTATAGGAAGGTGGAATGAACTGATAAGGAAAACTCAATGTGAGGGCAGAAATAAAGAACAGAGAGGGGGGGCTTCCCTGGTGGCGCAGTGGTTAAGAATCTGCCTGCCAATGCAAGGGACACGGGTTCGAGCCCTGGTCTGGGAGGATCCCACATGCTGCGGAGCAGCTGGGACCGTGAGCCATAACTACTGAGCCTGCACGTCTAGAGCCTGTGCTCCGCAACAAGAGAGGCCGCAATAGTGAGAGGCCCGCGCACCGCGATGAAGAGTGGCCCCCGCTTGCCACAACTAGAGAAAGCCCTTGCACAGAAACGAAGACCCAACACAGCAAAAATAAATTAATTAATAAACTCCTACCCCCAACATCTCCTTTTAAAAAAAAAAAAAAAAAGAACAGAGAGGGCATTTAGGTTCTGGAAAAGTACTTTTTGCATAAATACACTATTTGGTACTAGGCCCGGAAAGTAGGGATATTGTATTGGAAACGTGTACCTAAAATGCAAGGACCCCCATCCTGAATACAGTAAGGCATTTTGCTTAACTAGCCTTACAATGAGCTACTTGACTAACCTTATAATGAGAGTTAACACAAAGCCAATGCAATCATTTTCCATCAACATATGCTTCACTTCATGTCACAGATAATCTTAAGAGAATACGTGTTTATAAGTCAAACTTCGGTATATTAACATGTACTTCAAAGGTTAAAAGGATGCGCATATTACAAAAGTCTTCTTAAGTAATAAATTAATCATTCCCTAATTTATATATTTCATAAATTTGAATATTGTATATTACATTGGGCTTATCTTTTTTTTTACATGACAAATCTATATTAGTAGTAGTCTTGAATAACTTCTCTACAAGTTCTATATCTGCTACTTACTAGTTGTTTGGCCAAAATAAACAGGTTAACCTGAGTCCCAGTTTTAAATGGGCATAATAAAATCTACATTTAATGAGCATCAGCTATGTGCTAGGCACTGAGGTATATAGGTACGTTATACCATTTCATTTTGCTCTTAAAGTAACCTTATGAAGTAGGAATTATTATCCTCATTTTACTGAGAAAGAAATGGAAACTTAGAGAAGTTAAATAATTTGCTTAAAATCATTCAGCTAATGACTGGCTGAGCTCAGATTTGAACCCAGCCTTGACATCAAAGCCCATGATCTCAAACATTATATTGCCTCTCACATCACATAAATATTTGTGCATGTTCAAGCTATATCTTATTCTCATAGGACTTTTACAGACAGTAAGTGTATGTAGATTCCATTATGAATTAAAACATTAACCAAATATAAGTGGATGTTTTACCTGCATCTGGCTCTTGGAGAACATATGCATTTAACTGAACTTCATTCTTAGGCAAGGTAATCTGGACACTGTTTCCAGCAGATACCACCAGTTCCTTTATAACTGGAAGTGAAGAAAATACACAAGAGATAAGAAATTAGATCCAGACTATCTCATTTCTCTCCTTCCTTTTATGGCCAAATTTCTTCTATAAACAATATTCAGCTACTGCCTTCATTTCCTCATTATTTACCCACTTTCTAATCCCCTGAAACGTGACTGTGCCCCCACTTTTCCACCGAAAAGGATCCTTAGAGGTCATCAACAAACTGCTTCTTAGCAAATCTAATAGCTGTTTCTCAACCCTCATCCTTCACCTCTGTGGTATCTAATACTGCTGACTGCCTCCATCTTAAAACTCATGGTTATCATGACACCATATTATTCCACTTTCTTCCTTTCTCTCTGAGTTTTTCTCCACTGTATTTTAACTATGATCTTTCCCTAAGCCCTCTTTATATAGTATTTTCCACAGAATTCAATAAACAGAGTTCAACTCTGTTTCAAGGATCATCTTTATGCTGATACATAACTTTCTAATAAAATATATACATAAAGTTCCTAGAGGAAAAGGCAAGTGTTGGCCGCAAGGCCAGCCTTAATTTTGTTTCCATTTCAATTGATACAGCCATAGACTTAGATAATTCCAAGAATCTTAACTGGTCTTCCCTCTGCTAGCTCTCCCCATTCTAATCCATTCCGTCTCCCTAAAACACCCATCACCATGAATTTTTCTAAAATACTCACCCACCATGATAGTCTCCTACTTAAGACCCCCACTCCCACACCATGTTTCAGTCCAAATTCCAAACCTGGCATCAGAGATCCATCATCATCTGATCACATCATCTCACCCTTCCACCTGATTCTGCCTCTAGTTTTACTCATTTTCCCTCTTGTGCTCCATAGAAGTCTACCCTTGGGGACTCTGCTAAAGCTTTTTTCTTCAATTGGGGTGTGTGCTTACTTTATTATAAATACAGTACTTTGTTTCTAGCTTAAAAGCCAGGCTTCTCTCCAAAAAATCTTCCCAGACCATTTCAATTCGAACTGATCTACTTCCTGAACTACTTTAGCATTTTTGAAACATCCATCAGCTAATAGCTAGATACTATATTTCTGCTTTTCACCAGCTATTCCCTACATGTCAAAGCTTCTCAACTATGGCACAACCAATTCTTTGGACCAATTCTTTGTGCGTGTTGGGGTTGGGATGGGGGGAGATTGTCCTGTGCACTGTAAGATGTTTAGTAGTATCCCTAGTCTCTACCCACTAGATGTCAGTAGCACCCCTCCTCCACGGTTGTAACAACGAAAAATGTTTACAGGCTGTTGAGAACCACTGATTATATAAATCTTATTTCTCTAACAATAATTGTTCACTTGGTATGAGACCTAGGAACTAGAGAGCTTAAAGCAAACAACTGACTGGTTCACCCATATTCCAAGACTGGAAGGTGAAAAGGGTTTCCTAGACAAATATGAAATTTGAGATTTATCTGTCTGCTTGGGAACACTGCACTTGGGGAGAAATGAAACCATCCATTATGGAAGCTTCAGCATTTAGACACTGCAGCAGGTGGAATAAGAATTGCTGCAGTAACTTTCAAAAAAAAGAAAAAAGAAAAGAAAGAAAGAAGGAAATCACTATACTTAGAGAAAGTATAATGGTCAGAAATACAGCACAGGGCTTCCCTGGTGGCGCAGTGGTTAAGAATCCGCCTGCCAATGCAGGGGACACGGGTTTGAGCCCTGGTCCGGGAATATCGCACATGCCACGGAGCAACTAAGCCCGTGCACCACAACTACTGAGCCTGAGCTCTAGAGCCCACGAGCCACAACAACTGAGCCTGCGTGCCACAGCTACTGAAGCCTGTGTGCCTAGAGCCTGTGCTCTTCAACGAGAAGCCACTGCAATGAGAAGCCCGCACACCACAATGAAGAGTAGCCCCCGCTCACCGCAACTAGAGAAAGCCCGCATGCAGCAACAAAGACCCAACACAGCCAAAAATAAATAAATAAATTTATTTAAAAAAATTATATATATACAGCGCAGCCCAAAACTTTCACAATTACACCAAAAATTACAACCATTCTGCCTGAATACAAAAATTACTTTAGTGCCTCAGGACTGAAACACTAAAATTTTATGTTATATTACCACTGAAGGAAACCTTAGGAAATTAAAAATTGGCAAAAATTCGTTTTCACTGGCTTTGTTTCACCCTGTCGACTTTTTCAGAGGATAAAGATCAACTTAGTTCCCTTGATTAAGCATTTCCTCCTAATACCTTAGAACAGAACTTATGAAGCAGACTTGTTGTTAAGGCAACACTCTGTATAAATCTCCTTCCTATGAGTTGCTTTAAAAATAAAGATGCAAAAAATAATAATAATAAAAAAAATAAAGATGCAGAATTCCCTGGCAGTCCAGTGGTTAGGACTCAGTGCTTTCATTGCTGTGGCCCCAGTTTGATCCCTGGCCAAGGAACTAAGATCCCATAAGCCACATGGCACGGCCTAAATAAATAAACATTTAAAAAATAAAAATAAAGATGCTATCGAAATCACAGACACAAATATCTGACCCACAATCACCCATTCAGAAGGCAAACAGTTATACAGACCCGACTCTTTCTTCCCAGTGGCCTCTGCTTGCTTGGCTCCTTGAACATTACTTAATTGAATCTAGGTACAGTGGAATTTGGCTCTGGAAAGAGCCTCAAAATACCCATAGGCTGGAGCTTATTGAAAAAAGGATTGAGAGACCAAGTCCTATGATTACAGGGACATTAACAGGATTATTATTTTTTTAACCTACAGTATTTAAAAGTCATGCCTCCCTCCTTTCTTTCCACGAACAGGGAACACTTTGATCAAAATCTCTATTTCCCCATCCTATCTCCAAGGACAGAAGAAAAGGGCCTCACCTGGGTATGGTGCTGAGGTGCTCTGGAAAGAGGCCTGAGGGGTAGGGGTGGCATAACTGTAGGAAGGAGCCACTGGCAGAGGGGTAGCAATCAGGATTTTCCCAGGGACTGTTACTTGCTGAATGCTAGGAGTAGCACCCGGGTCCTCTGATGCCTCAGGTTGAACTGATACATTTGACCAACCAGGAATCTTCGCAGTCAGATCTGTGGTTAAGGGATTAGAAATTGTATCTGTGTTGTGGACCTAGAGAAATGCAAAAATTCATTTGAATAGGCAAAAGTTATACAGCCAGTTTTTTAGGTCATGTCTCATGAAATAACTGCATGTTAAATTTTTTTTTTGAAAAATGCAAAACTGTCAAAAATATTAAAGAAACTAATCTTATCACCCAAAGTGGTGTTAAAATGTTGATAT
Organism: Tursiops truncatus; assembly: GCF_011762595.2. NCBI lineage: Eukaryota > Metazoa > Chordata > Mammalia > Artiodactyla > Delphinidae > Tursiops > Tursiops truncatus. Next base: position 155,632,697 of record NC_047034.1, on the reverse strand, counting down.
AAATCTTCCCAGTATTTTTTTCTATGGGAAGAGTTTTGCTCAAAACAAAGTAGTAATAATTACACTATGTATACTTTTACCTTCTTTTCTTACTTAATATTTATATTCAATCTTTTTACAAATATGTATTAATAAGCAACTATTATAAAACAGGCCTGTGGATCCAAAATATAATTAAAACATAATCACTGTGCTCAACAAGCACACAATCTAGTGGGGAAGAAAGGACTAGAAACATAATAAGCCAAAATGGTAAATATACCTATAAGAGCCATGACTGAACCAAAGAAACATAATCGGAGTACTTCTCTTTCTTGGAGAGAGGAAGCATGTGAAGGATAGTTTAAATAAGTAAATAAAGACCTTCTGGAGGTGGAGAGTCCTGAGATGCATTTTAAAGGGTAAACTAGGGAAGGGGCTGAGGGGAGAGATGAGTATAAGCACAAGAAATGAGATTAACATAGCTAGTGTTGGGAAATGAGTCATAAGCAAAGTGAGAGGCAGGGAGTAATAGAAGATGAGCTGGGAAGACAGTGAGGGGTCAGACTAAAGAAGACATTAGATGCTACTTTAAGAAGCCAGGTGATGATGACAATTAAAGGGTTATATACAGGGAAGTGACAAGGTAGGTCAGGTTTTTGTTTTAAATGAATCATTCAGGTTGTTGCACAGTGTATGGGTTTGAAGGAGTGAGACAACAGCAGGAATACCCTTTAGGAGGTTACTGCATTCATCCAAATGAGAAATGATGAGTGGTTAAACAGGGTGGTTGTATGGATGTTTTAAAATCAACTAATTGAAGTATAATACACAAAATAAACTGCACACATTTAAAGTGTATAGGTCAATGTGTTTTGACAAGTGTATACACCCATGTAACCACAATCAAGAGAGAATATTTCTATCAGCCACACAAATTGGTTCATGCCATAGACTAATTTCCAGTAATGAAATTATTAAATCAGTAATTTAAAAAACTCCCAGTGAACAAAAGTCCAGGACCAGACAGCTTCACAGGTGAATTCTACAAAACATTTAAAGAAGAAGTAACATGTATCCTTCTCAAAATATTCCCAAAAATTGAAGAGAAAGGAACACTTTTGAACTCATTCTAGAAGGCCAGTGTCACCCTGATACCAAAAACAGACAAAGCCACCACACAAAAAAAGAAAATTACAGACCAATATCACTGATGAACATAGATGCAAAAATTCTCAACAAAGTACTAGCGTACCAAATTCAACATTACGTGAAAAGGATCATACACCATGAGCAAGTGGGATTTATCCCGCAATGCAAAGATGATTCAATATCCACAAACCAATCAATGTGATATACCACGTTAACAAACTGAAGACTAAAAATCATATGATCATCTCAATAGATGCAGAAAAAGCTTCTGACAAAAATTCAACATCCATTTATGACAAAAACTCTCTAAAACTGGCTATAGACAGAACATACCTCAACATAATAAAGGCCATATATAACAAACCCACAGCCAACATCATACTCAACAAAAGACAAGGGTGCCCACTCACACTACTTTTATTCAACATAGCACTGGAAGTCCTAGCCACAGCAATCTGACAACAAAAGGAAATCAAAGGAATCCAAACTGGAAAAGAAGTAAAACTGTCACTGTTTGCAGATGATATGACACTATACATAGAAAATCCTAAAGATGCTACCAAAAAACTATTAGAACTAATAAATGAATTCAGTAAAGTTGCAGGATGCAAAATTAATATAGAGAAATCTGGTGCATTTCTATACACTCATAGTGATCTATCAGAAAGATAAATTAAGGAAACAATCTCATTTACAATTGCATCAAAAATAATGTAAAACCTAGGAATAAATATAACCAAAGAAGTAAAAGACTTATACTCTGAAAACTGTAAGACATTGATGAAAGAGAAAAGGGAGCCCTCGTACACTGTTGGTGGGAAGGTAAACTGGGGCTACCACTGTATAAAACAGTATGGAGGTTTCTCAAAGAACTAAAAATAGAATTTCCATACCCAGCAATTCCACTCCTGGGTATATATCCATAAAAACAAAAACAAATTTGAAATGTTCAATGCAGCATTATTTACAATGGCCAAGACATGGAAGCAACCTAAGCGTCCATCAACAGATGAACAGATAAAGAAGATGCGGTATATATATATATACAATGGAATACTACTCAGCCATAAAAAAGAATGAAATTTTGCCATCTGCAACAACATGGACAGACTTGGAGGGTATTATGCTAAGTGAAATAAGTCAGACAGAGAAAGGCAAATATTGTATGATATCACTTATAAGTTTATGTGGAATCTAAAAAATAAAACAAACTAGTGAATATAACAAAAAATAAAGTCTCATAGATATAGAGAACAAACTAGTGGTTACCAGTGGGGAGAGGGAATGGGGGAGGAGCAAGATAGGGGTAGGGGATAAAGAGGTTCAAAATTCTATGTATTCTATATATAAAATACATAAGCTACAAGGATATATTGTACAACACAGGGAATATAGTCAATATTTTATAATAACTATAAATGGAGTATAACCTTTAAAAATTGTGAATCACCTGAAATTTATACAATACTGTACATCAACTATACCTCAATAATAAATAAATACATAAATAAATATTATGAGGATAAAAAAAGACATTGATAGGAATTCCCTGGCGATTCAGTGTTTAAGATTCTGCACTTCCAGTGTAGGGGGCGTGGGTTCGATCCCTGATCAGGCAACTAAGATCCCACATGCAGCATGGTGTGGCCAAAAAAAAAAAAAAAAGACATTGATGAAAGAAACTGAAGATGACAAACAAATGTAAAGATATCCCATGCTCATGGACTGGAAGAATTAATATTGTTAAAATAACCATACTACCCAGAACAATCTACAGATTCAATGCAATCCTTATCAAAAACAGAACAAAACAAAAAACATTCATTTTTCATAGAACTAGAACAAATAATTCTAGTATTTGTACAGAAACACAAAGACCCTGGATAGCCAAAGCAATCTTGAGAAAGAAGAACAAAGCTGGAGGTATCATGCTCCCTGACTTAAAACTATACCACAAAGCTACAATAATCAAAACAATATGGTACTGGTGCAAAAACAGATACACAGATCAATGGAACAGAACAGAGAGCCCAGAAAAAAGCCCATGCTTATATAATCAATTAATCCACAACAAAGGAGGCAAGAATATACAATGGGGAAAAGACAGCCTTTTCAATAAATGGTGTTGGGAGAACTGGACAGCTAAACACAAAAGAATGAAACTGGACTACTTAATCATACCACATATAAAATTAAACTCAAAATGGATTAAAGACTTAAATGTAATACCTGAAACCATAAAACTCCCTGAAGAAAACACAGGCAGTCAGCTATCTGACCTCAGTCTTTTTTTTGTTTTTAATTGGGGTATAGTTGGTTTACAATGTTGTGTAAGTTTCTGCTGTACAACAAAGTGAATCAGATATATATATATATATATATATATATATCTCCTCCCTCTTGGACTTCCCTCCCACCCCCTCATCCCACTCATCTAGGTCACCACAGAGCACCGAGCTGAGCTCCCTGTGCTATACAGCAGGTTCCAATAGCTATATATTTTACACATGGTAGTGTATATATTGACATCGGTCTTAACATAATATTAATATTGATTTTTTTTTGGATATGTCTCCTCAGGCAAGGGAAACAAAAGGAACAATAAACAAATAGGATGACATCAAACTAAAAAGCTTTTGCACAGTAAAGGAAACTATCAACAAAATGAAAAGGCAGCCTACTGAATGGCAGAAAATATTTGCAAATGATATATCTGATAAGGGGTTTACTACCCAAAATATACAAAGAACTCATACAACTCAATATAGAAAAAAAATCCAATTAAAAAGTGTACAGGGGGCTTCCCTGGTGGCGCAGTGGTTGGGAGTCCGCCTGCCGATGCAGGGGACGCGGGTTCGTGCCCCGGTCCGGGAGGATACCACATGCCGTGGAGCTGCTGGGCCCGTGAGCCATGGTCGCTGAGCCTGCGCGTCCGGAGCCTGTGCTCTGCGGCGCGATAGGCCACGGCAGGGAGAGGCCCGCGTACCGCAAAAAAAAAAAAAAAAAATGTACAGGGCTTCTCTGGTGGTGCAGTGGTTGAGAGTCCACCTGCCGATGCAGGGGACACGGGTTCGTGCCCTGGTGCGGGAGGATCCCATGTGCCGCGGAGCGGCTGGGCCCGTGAGCCATGGCCGCTGAGCCTGTGCGTCTGGAGCCTGTGCTCCGCAACGGGAGAGGCTGCAACAGTGCGAGGCCCGCGTACAGCAAAAAAAAAAAAAAAAAATTTACAGAGGACATGAATAGACATTTTTTCCAAAAAAGACATACAGATGGCCAACAGACACATGAAAAGAGGCTCAACATCACTAATCATCAGAGAAATGCAAATCAAACTGCAATGAGATACCACCTCACAACTGTCAGAATGGCTATCATCAAAAAGATAACAAATAGCAGGTGTTGGTGAGGATGTGGAGAAAAGAGAATCTTTGTGCACTGTTGGTGGAATTGTAAATTGGTGCAGCCCCTATGAAAACCAGTATGGAGGTTCCTCAAAAAATTGAAAATAGAACTGCCATATAATCCAGGAATTTCATTTCTGTGTATTTACCCAAAGAAAATTAAAACACTAATTTGTGCCAACAAACACATGAAAGGATGCTCAACATCATTAATCATTAGAGAAATGCAGATCAAAACTACAATGAGGTATCACCTCACACCGGTCAGAATGGCCATCACCAAAAAGTCTACAAACAATAAATGCTGGAGAGGGTGTGGAGAAAAGGGAACCCTCTTGCACTCTTGGTGGGAATGTAAATGGATACAGCCACTACGGAGAACAGTACGGAGGTTCCTTAAAAAACTAAAAACAGAACAACCATACGACCCAGCAATCCCACTACTGGGCATATACCCTGAGAAAACCATAATTCAAAAAGAGTCATGTACCACAATGTTCATTGCAGCTCTATTTACAATAGCCAGGACATGGAAGCAACCTAAGTATCCAACGACAAGATGAATGGATAAAGAAGATGTGGCACATATATACAGTGGAATATTACTCAGCCATAAAAAGAAACGAAATTGAGTTATTTGTAGTGAGGTGGATGGACCTAGAGACTGTCATACAGAGTGAAGTAAGTCAGAAAGAGAAAAACAAATACCGAATGCTAACACATACATATAGAATCTGAAAAAAAAAAAGGTTCTGAAGAACCTAGGTGCAGGACAGGAATAAAGATGCAGACATAGAGAACGGACTTGAGGACACGGGGAGGGGAAAGGGTAAGCTGGGACGAAGTGAGAGAGTGGCATGGACATGTATACACTACCAAATGTAAAACAGATAGCTAGTAGGAAGCAGCCGCATAGCACAGGGAGATCAGCTCGATGCTTTGTGTCCACCTAGAGGATTGGGATAGGGAGGGTGGGAGGGAGATGCAAGAGGGAGGAGATATGGGGATATATGTATACATATAGCTGATTCACTTTGTTATACAGCAACAACTAATACAACATTGTAAAGCAATTATATTCCAATAAAGATGTTAAAAAAAACCCCACTAATTTGAAAAGACATATGCACACCAATGTTCACAGCAGCATTCCTTACAATAGCCAAGTTATGATAGCAACCTAAGTGTCCATTGATAGATGAATGAATGAATGAAGAAGTGGTATTATATATACAACGAAATATTACTCGGCCATAAAAAATGACATCTTGCCATTTGTGATAACATGGATACATCTAGAGGGTATTACACTAAGTGAAATACGTCAGACAGAGAAAGGTAAGTATCATGTGACCTCATTTATATGTGGAATCTAAAAAACAAACAGATAAACAAACAAAACAAAGACTCACAGATACAGAGAACAAACATATGGTTGCCAGAGGGAAGTGGGTTGAGGGGTGGGGGTGAAAAGGGTGAAAGGGATCAAGAGGTACAAACCTCCAGTTATAAAATAAATAAGCCATGGGGATGTAATATAAAGCATAAGGAATATGATCAATACTATTGTAATAACTTTGTATGGGGACAGTCTGTCACTAGACATATCGTTTCATAAAGCATGCAAATGTCAAATCACTATGTAATACACCCGAAACTAACATAATACTGTATGTCAACTATATCAAAAAAAACAGTTGGTTCATGCCCCTTTGCAGTAAATTCCTGCCTCCAGCCCCAGGCCCAGACAACCACTGATTTGTTTCCTGTCACCATTAGTTAGTTTGGGCATTTTCTGTACTTCATATAAAACGAATCATATACAAACTATTTTTGTTTCTGGCTGCTTTCACTCAACATAACATTTTTAATATTCATATCAGTATATCAATAGTTCACTCCTTGCTATTACCGAGTAGTATACCATTATAGAGATATACCAAAATTTCTTTATCCATTCATCTACTGATGGAGATTTTTTTCAGTTCTCAGCTCTTATAAATAAAGCTGCTATAAATGTTAGAATACAAAATGTTTCTGTAAACATATTTTAATTTATCTTGGGTAAATTCTTAGAAATATTTATTGCTAATTACATATATGTTTAACTTTATAAGAATCAGTTAACTACTGTCCAAAGAAGCTGCTGTACCATTTTGTATTTCCACAAGCAATGTATGAGAGCTCCAGTTGTGCCACAAGTTCACCAATACTTAGTATTCTTGGTCTTTTTTCTGTTTTCTTTTTTTTGTCATTCTCATGGTATCTCACTGAGATTTAACTTATACTTTCATGATGACTAATGAGGTCGAAATTTTTCTCATATGTTTATTGGCCAGATATATATTTTCTTTGAAGTTTATTCAAATCTTTGTCCATTTTTTACAACTTTATTAAGATATAATTGACATAGTAAACCGAACATATTTAAAGTATACAATTTGATAAAACTTGACATATGTGTACACTTATGAAACCATCACCACAACCAAAACAATAAACATATCCATCACTCCCAAAGATTCCTCACGCTCCGTTGTAGTCACTTCTCCCCACTCTCACCTCCAAACAACCGCTGCTCTGTTTCTTGTCACTATAGATTAGTTTCCATTTTCTAGAATTTTATATAAGTGGAATCACAAAGTACACACTTCTTTTGTTGGTCTGGCTTCTTTCACTCAGCAAAATTATTTTGCTATTAATCTGTTACGGTGTGTACCAACAGTTCTTTCCTTACAATTGCTGAGTAACATTCTACTGAATGCTACAAGTGAATATACAAATATATTTATACAAATAAAATACACAAATATACAATATATTTGAATATACAAATATATTTATTCGTTCAGCAATGATGGACATTTGAGGTGATTCCAGTTTTTGGCTATGACAAATTGAGCTGCTGTAGATATTCCTCTACAAGTCTCTGTATGAACATATCCTTTCATTTCTCTTGATTAAATATCTATAAGTAGAATGCTTGGTCATATGGAAGATGTACCTTTAACTTTTTAAAAAACTGCCAAACAATTTTCCAAAGTTGTGCCATTATATAGTCCCACCACCAGTGTGAGCATTCCAGTTGTTCTATAACCTTGCCAGAATTTGTTATAACTCTTTTAATTTTAGCCATTTTAATTTGCATTTTTCTAATGGTGAATGATGTTGAGCACCTTTTCATGTACTTACTGGACACCTGTATAACTTCTTTGGTAGACTATCTGTTGAAATCCTTTGTTTCATTATTAATTTTCTAACTGAGACAAGAGCTCTTTATATATTCTAGAAACAAGTCCTGTTAGGTATTTAATTTGGAAATACATTTTCCCAGTCTGTTGCTTGCCTTTTCATTTTTCTTAATGGTGTCTTTTACACAGCAAAAGCTTGTAATTTTGATGAGTTCCAATTTATCAGTTCTTACTTTTATGTTTCATAATGTTAGTGACTTATTTATTTATTTATGTATTTATTGACAAGATCACAAAAATGTGTTCCAGTTTTCTTCTACAAGTTTTATAGTTTTAGCTCTTAAATTTAGGCCTACAATTCATTTTGAGCTAGTTTTTCTGTATTGTATGAGGTAAGGGTCAAGGTTCACGTTTTTCCATATCACAATCCAATTGTTCCAGCACCATTTATTGAAAAGATTATCCTTTCCCACTGAATTGCCTGGATACATCAGCTGGCCATATTTGTGTGTCTTTCTCTGGAGTCTATTCTGTTTCACTGGTTTAGTCTACCTTTACACCAATGCCACTGTATTTTTCCTAGCAGGCAAGTAACTTATCTGGATTTAATCTGTAGAGTTTGCTTCCCCTGCAATGTGCAGCAACTGATATCTCTTTGTAATTCTTTTTTTTTGGCAGTACGCGGGCCTCTCACTGCTGTGGCCTCTCCCGTTGCGGGGCACAGGCTCCGGACGCGCAGGCTCAGCGGCCATGGCTCACGGGCCCGCGGCATGTGGAATCCTCCCGGACCGGGGCACGAACCTGCATCCCCTGCATTGGCAGGCGGACTCTCAACCACTGCGCCACCAGGGAAGTCCCTCTTTGTAATTCTTACAGCTACTTTTTTCAGCCTGGTCCCCTGTAGGTTTTCTTGTGAATCTGGTGATTGGCCAAGAATTTGGCCATAGATTATACTCACATTCAGGGCCTGTTCTGACTGAGATTACTCCCTAATTTTTCAGTCTTAGAGTCTGTCCTCTGATACCTCAAGTAAGTAAGACATCAGATTTCTGCCACCTGAGTTACACATGGCTGGGTAATGAATTCAGTTAAAAAAAAGCAGCCAACTCACAGAGCTCACCTGGTTTAGGTTCTGTCTTTCAAAGACAGGACTCTGCCTCTCTGATCTCTGTATGCTTTTTCACCAGGCCCTCTGGAATTTCTCCATGTGAGTGTAGTTTAGAGGTTCAGCCAGGGGATTTTAGTGGGGTTTATAGTCAGGTTATGGGTTTCACCTTCTTCTGTGTTGTATTTTTTTAACTTTCAAGAGCTCCTCCCCTTATGTTTCCAGGTAATTTTTCTACCCTGAACTCTGTTCTTTGCCACCATAAGAAAGTAAAACTGAGGTTTTCCACTGCCACTTTCCTCTGCTATGGGGGTTGATGAATGCCCTCAGGCAAAAATTTTAAAAAGCTGCAAACTCACAATTCTTATCATTTCCAGTTACTGTTTTTCAAGAGTAAACTCTCCTCTAGCTTCTTTCTGCTTTTGGATACTTTCCACTTTATTTAAATATATTTTTTACATATTTTATAATTATTATCTGGGGGAAGGTTCAAGAGACTGCTTTACTCTCCACCATTACTGGAAATTCCCCCTGTGGGATGGATTTTAAAATATTAAGAATCTAATATTTATGAAGCTGAAATGTATCTTGGGCTTCAGGAAAAAAATCTAAGGTGAATCCCACGTTTCTACAAGGATATTAAAATCATTATTATGATTGGATTCCATATGTTCAAAAAGCTTTAGGAAAGACTGCATATATTAAGTAGAGACATGGAAGATATATTTTTAAAAGACCCAAATAAAGCTTCTGGAGATGAATATTACAGTGTCTAAGGTGAAAAATACACTGTAAGAGATTTAATGGCAAAGTAGACAATGCAGAAGAAAACTCAAAGACATATCAACAGAAACTATTCAAAACAAAACATACAGAGAAAAAAAAAGACTGAAAAGAAATGAACAGAACATCAGCAAATTGTAGAACAAATTCAAGGGGCCAAAATGCTTCTCATTGAGTTCTCAAAGGAAGGAAGTACAGGGACTTCCCTGGTGGCGCAGTGGTTAAGAATCCGCCTGCCAGTGCAGGGGACACGGGTTCAATCCCTGGTCCAGGAAGATCCCACATGCTGTGGAGCAACTAAGCCCATGCACCACAACTACTGAGCCTGCGCTCTAGAGCCCATGAGCCACAACTACCGAGCCCGTGTGCCACAACTACTGAAGTCCATGCGCCTAGAGCCTGTGCTCCACAAGAAGAGAAGCCACCACGTTGAGAAGCCCGCGCATTGCAACAAAGAGTAGCCCCCACTCGCCGCAACTAGATGAAGCCCACACGCAGCAACAAAGACCCAACACAACCAAAAGTAAATTAATAAATTAAAAAAAATTTTTTTTAAAAAGGAAGTACAGAAAAATATTTGAAGAAATAATTTCCACATATGATAAAAACTATAAACCCACATTTGAACCCAGATTTAAGAAGTTCAACAAGTTCCAAGTACAAGAAACATAAAGAAAACTACAAGTAGTAATATAATCAAATTTCTTAAAACAGTGATAAAGAGAAAATCTTAACAGGAGCAAGAGAAAAAAGACACACTATACATAGAGGAACAAATGTAAAAATTATAGCAGATTTCTCAATAAACACAAGCAAGAAGAGATTGCTATAATATAATATCTTTAAAGTACTGAAAGCAAAAAAAAAAAAAAGGAACAGGAAACAACAAAAAATAACCCCACAAAAAACCAAAATCCCTGCCAACTTAGATTTGCTTAAATAGTGAAAATATTTTTCAAAGACTAAAGTGAAATACTGAATTTTCAGATATACAAAAGTTGAAAGAATTTATCGCCACAAACCTACACTATTTGAAATGATAAGGGAAGTCCTTCAAGACATAGAAAATTGATACCAGACGGAAACCTGAATCTATACAAAGTAATGAAGAGCAATGGTAATAGTAACTAACTAGGTGTATATTTTTCTTATTTTCAAATCTCTTTAAAAGATAATTAACTGTTTAAAGCAAAAAAAGTAACAATATACTGTGGAGGCTATAGCATATATAGAAGTAAAATGTATGACGACAATAGCACAAAGGCCAGGAAGAGAGAACGGAAGCGTACTGTTGTAGGGTCTTTACACTATACACGAGCTAGTAAAGTATCAGTTGAAGTTAGGCCTTGATAAGCTAAAGATGCATGCTACAAACTTCACAGCAACCAGTAACACGATGTAAAGAATTATAACTATGTATTAATTTCTCTGTTGTTGCTGTAAAAAGTTACCACACACGTTAGCAGCTTAGACCACACAACTTTATCATCTTAGAGTTCTATAAGCGAGAAACCCAACAAATACAGACCTCACCGGGCTATACCAAGTGGCTGGCAGGGATGTGCTCCTTTTCGGAGGCTTTAGGACAGAATCCACTTCCTAGCCTTTTCTGGTTTCCAGAGGCCAGGCACTCTCCTTGGCTCAAGGTCCCTTTCCTCCATCTTCAAAGCAAGTAATGCTACATTTCTCTGTGTCCTCCACACATCTTCCTCTTCTACTTTTAGAAGAAGGACCCTTGTGACTAAAATGGGCCTACTCAGAAAATATGATAATCTCCCTATTTCAGAGTCAGCTGTTTGAAAACCTTAATTCTATCTGCAACCCTAATACCTCTTTGCCATGTAATGTGACATATTCACAGGTTCCTGGGATTAGGAAAGTGACATCCTTGGGGTGAGGGGCGGGGGGTCATTTTTTTGTTTTGTTTTGTTAATTAATTAATTTGGCTGTGTTGGGTCTTCGTGTTGCTGCACACAGGCTTTCTCTAGTTGTGGCGAGCAGGGGCTACTCTTCGTTTTGGTGCATGGGCTTCTCATTGCGGTAGCTTCTCTTGTTGTGGAGCATGGGCTCTAGGTGCATGGGCTTCAGTAGTTGTGGCGCGTGGGCTCAGCAGCTGTGGCTCGCGGGCTCTAGAGCACAGGCTCAGTAGTTGTGGTGCACGAGCTTAGTTGCTCTGCGGCATGTGGGATCTTCCCGAACCAGGGCTTGAACCCGTGTACCCTGCATTGGCGGGCGGATTCTTAACCACTGAGGCACCAGGGAAGCCCGGGGGGTCATTTTTTAACTATCACAACTGATAAGTCAATAAAAAGAGGTAAAATGGAATGAAAAATAATTAATTCAAAGAAAAGCATAAAAATAGGGATAAATGAACAAAGAACACATGGGACAAACAGAAAACTAAGTAGGTAGATTTGAATCCCATCACATCAATAATCACATTAAATGGTCTAAACAATCCAAGTAATTGACAGAGATTGTCAGATTGGATAAAAAGCAACACCCAGCTCTACGAAACCTATAAGAAAGCCACCTTAAATATAAAGACACAAATAGGTTAAAGGTAAAAGGATGGGAAAAGATATACCTTGCTAATACTAACCAAAGAAAGCCTGACTGGCTATATTAATATCAGACAAAACAGATTTCAGAGCAAATAATACTACCAGAGATAAAGAGGATAAATTTTATCACGATAAAGGGGTTAGTTCATCAAGAAGACAAAACAATCCTAAACATTTATACATCAAATAATAGAACTTCAAAGTACATGAAGCAAAAGCTAATCTAACACTAAGGAGAAACATATATCTACAAATATAGTGTGGTATTTCATCACCTCTCTAAATAACTGATAGAAATTAATAGAAAATATGCATATAGAAGATCTGAACAACACTAACCAATTTGATCTAATTGACATTTATATAACACTTGCCCAACAATAATAGGATACATATTCTTTTCAAGTACACTTGGAACATTCACAAAGATAGACCATATTCTCAGCATTGAAACAGGTCTCAATAAATTTAAAAGGATTCAAGTCATACAATGTTCACTGGCTACAATGGCATTAAATTTCCAATCAATAATACATCTGGAAAATTCCCCAAAACATTTGGAAACTACATAATATACTTCTAAATAATCCAAAAGTCAAAGAAGTAGTCAAAAGGGAAATTTAAAAGTATTTTGATCTGAATAAACTGTAAACACAATATCAAAATCTGTAGGATGTGGCTAAAACTATACTTAGAGGGAAATTTATAGCACTAAAATACCCATGTTAGAAAAGAAGCAAGTCTCAAATCAACAACCTCAGATTACACCTTAAGAAACTAGAAAAGAGCAAATGAAATCCAAATTAAACAGCAGAAATGAAACAATAAAAATTAGACAGAAATCAAAAAAATAGAAAAGCAACAGAGAAAAAGAAATGAAACCAAAGATTGTCTTTGAGAAAACCTAGCCAGTCTGTTCAGAAGGAGGGAGAGAATCCATTTCTTAGCCTTTTCCAGTTTCTACAGGCCATGTACTCTTCTTGGCTAATGGTCCCCTTCCTCCATCTTCTAAGCAAGCAATGTTACATCTCTCTGTGTCCTTCCATAATAGTTACATCTTCCTAAGATACAATAAGTAATTGTATTGCTATACACTAGCAACAAACAGAAACTGAATTTTTTAAAGTATCAATTATAATAGTATCAAAAATGAAATACTTAGGGATAATTCTGACAAAAGATGCGTAAAATCTGTACCCTGAAACACACTGCTGAGAGAAGTTAAAGATGACTTAAACAAATGGAAAGATATACTGTGTTCATGGATCAGTAGACAGACTCACTATTATTATAAGGCTATGAATTCTCCCCAGATTGATCTACAGCCTTAACATAACCCCAATCAAAATCCCAGAAAGCTTTTTAAAAAGAAATTGACAAGATGATTCTAAAATGTATACGGAAATATAAAGGACTTAGAAGAGCCAAAACAATTTTGATAACAAAGAACAAAACTGTAAGATTTACATTATCTGATTTAAAGACTTATTACAAAGCTATAGCTAACAAGACAGTGTGGTATTGATGTCAATATAGACAAATAAATCAGTGGAACCAAAGAGTGTCCAGAAATAGATTCATAAACATATGGTTAACTGGTTTTCAATAAAAGTGACAAGCAATTCACTTGCTTGAAAATGGATGGTAAAAATACGGTGCTAGCACAATTTGATACTCATATGCCAAAAAACAAAACAAAACCCTCCCATCCACAGCTCTCTCTGTGCACAAAAAAAATTCTAGACCTTAATTTAAAACCTAAAACTATAAAAGCTTTAGAAAACTTAGGAGAACTCTTTCTTAGATACAATATCAAAAGCATGATCCATAAAAAGAAATTGATACACTGGACATCATCAAAATTAATATCTGCTCCTCAAAAGACACTGCTTACAAAATGTCCATTGACAGATGAATGCATAAAGAAGATGTATACAATGGAATACTACTCAGCCATAAAAAGAACAAAATCATGCCATTTGTAGCAACATGGATACAACTAGAGATTATCATACTTAAGTGAAGCAAGTCAGAAAGAGAAAGACAAACACCAAATGCTATCACTTACATGTGGAACCTAAAATATGGCAAAAATGAACCTATCTATAAAACAGAAACAGACTCACAGACATAGAGATCAGACTTGTGGTTGCCAAGAGGAAGGCACGGAGGGAGAGGGATGAACTGGGAGTTTGAGGTTGGCGATGCAAACTATTACATTTAGAATGGATAAACAAGGTTCTACTGTATAGCACAGGAAGCTATATCCAGTCTCCTGGGATAAACCATACTGGAAAAGAATATTAAAAAAAGAATGTATCTATCTATCTATCTATCTATATCTATACATAGATAGATAGATAGATATGTATAACTGAGTCACTTTGCTGTAAAGCAGAGATTGGCACAACATTGTAAATCAACTATATTTCAATTTAAAAATCAATTAAAAAAAAGACACAGCTTACAGAATGAAAAGCAAGTCACAGACTGAGAGAGAATATTTGTAAATCCCTTATCTGATAAATGACTTACATGCAAAATATATGTGTGTGTGTGTGTATATATATATATATATATATATATATATATATATGAAAACAGCCCAATTTTTTTTAATGGGGGAAAACATGAACACTTTACCAAAAACATATGGATGGCAAATAAGCACATGAAAAGATGTTCAACATCATTAGTATTTAGGGAAATGCAAATCAAAACCATAATGAGAATATGGGGATATATGTATACATATAGCTGATTCACTTTGTTATACAGCAGGGACTAACACAAAACCGTAAAGCAATTATACTCCAATAAAGATGTTAAAAAATAAATAAATAAAATAAAATAAAATGGCACTATAGAGATACCACAGGGAATAATGAAAGAAGCATTAAAGTACTAAAAAGCAAAGCTTAAAAAAAAAAAAAGAGATACTATTACACACCTATTACCATATCTAAAATGAGAAAGACTCACCATACCAAGTGATGGTGAGAATGCAGAGCAACTGGAACTTTCATACATTACTAATGGGAATGTAAAATGGTACAACTATTTGGGAAACAGTTTGGCAATTTCTTAAAATATTAAATATAGACCTATAAGACCCAGCTATTCCACTCCCAGGTATTTGACCAAGAGAAATTTAAACATATGTACAAAGACCACACAAATGTTCACAGCAGCTTAAAAAATCTGGAAACAACCCAAATGTCCATCAACAGGTGAACGGATAAACAAACTATGACATGTCCATACAATGGAACACTATTCAGTAATTAAAAGAACCAACTACTGACACATACTACAATAAGGATGAACATCAAGACATTATGCTAAGTGAAAGAAGCCAGACACAAAAGACTACATGTTGCATGGTTCCATTCACATGAAAAGTCCAGAAAAGACAAAATTTACAGAGACAGCAGATTAGGGGATACCTGGGGTTGGGGGAGGGAGTAGGAATGGCACAAGGGAAGTTTTGGGCAAATGAGCACCAGGGAAGTTTTGGGGGTTATGGAAATGTTAACTAACTGGTTGTGGTTATGATATACAACTCTATACATTTACTAAAGTCACTGAATTGTACACTTAAAAGGAATGGGTTTTATGGTATGTAAATTATACCTCAATAAAATTGTTAAAAAGAAGAGTACATAGGGCTTCCCTGGTGGCGCAGTGGTTAAGAATCCGCCTGCCAATGCAGGGGACATGGGTTCGAGCCCTGGTCTGGGAAGATCCCACATGCCGCAGAGC
Source organism: Tursiops truncatus (assembly GCF_011762595.2). Lineage (NCBI taxonomy): Eukaryota > Metazoa > Chordata > Mammalia > Artiodactyla > Delphinidae > Tursiops > Tursiops truncatus. The sequence continues at coordinate 155,616,760 of NC_047034.1, read as the reverse complement.
AACTAAGCCCGTGCGCCACAACTACTAAGCCTGCGCTCTGAAGCCTGTGAGCCACAACTACTGAGCCCGTGTGCCACAACTACTGAGCCCGCGTGCCACAACTACTGAGCCCACGTGCCACAACTACCGAAGCCTGCACACCTAGAGCCCATGCTCTGCAACAAGAGAAGCCACCACAATGAGAAGCCCGCGCACCACAACGAAGAGTAGCCCGCGCTCGCTGCAACTAGAGGAAGCCTGTGCGCAGCAACAAAGACCCAAAGCAGCCAAAAGTAAATAAATAAAATAAATTTCTAAAAAAAAAAGAGTACGTAATGTAAATATGATTCTGTTTATTTAAAAATCCTAGAAAAAAAAGGAAAAAAAAAAGGAAAAAATAAAAAAAAATAAAAACCCTAGAAAATCTATAATAACCTAAAGCAGATCAGTGGTTGCCTAGGCATAAGGGAGGGAATGGGAAAGACATTACAAAGGGACAGGAGAAAATTTGGGGGGTAATGATATGTTCATTATCTTTCTTGTGGTGATGGTTTTATGGGTATATACATATGTCAAAAATAATCAAATTGTACACTTTAACATATACAGTTTAGGGAATTCTCTAGTGGTTCAGTGGTTAGGACTCTGTGCTTCCACTGCAGGAGGCACAGGTTTGATCCCTGGTCAGGGAACTAAGATCCGACAAGCTGCACAGTGTGGCCGATAAATAAACAAATAAACCATTTGAAAAAAAAAAAAAGGGGCTTCCCTGGTGGTACAGTGGTTGAGAGTCCGCCTGTCGATGCAGGGGACACAGGTTCGTGCCCTGGTGCGGGAAGATCCCACATGCCACGGAGCGGCTGGGCCCGTGAGCCATGGTCGTTGAGCCTGCGCGTCCGGAGCCTGTGCTCCGCAACGGGAGAGGCCACAACAGTGAGAGACCCGCGTACCGATAAAAAAATAAAAAAAAAAAAGTATGGTATCCACAGAAGACCAAACATTCCATTCAGTGTAGCTGGAGTGGAAAGTAGAAAGGAGTAACAAAAGAGCCATTCATGCAGCCAAAAATGTATTGTTAATGGCTGCACTATGTCACCTTCCCCTTATTAGATAGACTGCTTCCACTTTTTTATTAAATAAATACCAGCTCACCATTGTAAGTGAAGCTCCTTCTTTATTAAGGAATTACTGCTTTAGAATAAATTCTCAGAAGTAGACACATAGGAATATTTTTAAGTAAGGCAGGCAGATTTTTATTTTTAAAGAAACAGTTTATTATTATTATTTAGTTATTTTTAAAGAAATAGGAAAAGGAGATATAGAGCAAATTATTTTACTTTAGAAACTATGAAGTAATACTGAAAATTTTCAGAAATGGTATAGGGTCAGGGAGACTTGGGTGGAACTTCCTTGGGACAATTTTTTCTGGCACTTGACAGAAATCATAAAAACTAATCCAATTGTGAACAAACCATAAGTCATAAATCATGCCCCAGATGGATACACCTGTTTTTTCTTCAAGGAAGCTTTATTCAGAATGATGAAAGGTTTCTATTCACATTCTTTTTCTCCATCTCTTCATTTCTCTCTCCCTCTTTCTCCCTCTTCCTCCTCTCTCCTTCTTCACCGCCTCCACTCTGGGGCTACCCTCTCCAAATATGGCAAGCCAGCCCCAGTGATTAATACCATAATTCAAAATGACAAAAAATATCCTCCATCATGAGCTATTCTGTTTTGAGTAGGAGCCTGCAGGGCACACACAGGATGTTCATGCTTATCCAGGCAGTATCACCACAGACCAGGTAGGAGCCCTCCTTGGTAAGACACATGCTACACTAGTGCCTACTTAATATTAAAAAATGACTCACAAAATTTCAGCTTTCAACATATTTTTATTTGAGACACAAAGGTATTAAAATAAAACAAGGGACTTTCCTGGTGGTGCAGTGGTTAAGAATCCACCTGCCAATGCAGGGAACACGGGTTTGATCCCTGGCCCAGGAAGATCCCACATGCCCATGCACCACAACTACTGAGCCTGCGCTCTAGAGCCCGCGAGCCACAACTACTGAAGCCCTCACACCCTAGAGCCTGCGCACCACAACTACTGAGCCCACGCGCTGCAACTACTGAAGCCCGCGCGCCTCTAGGGCCCGTGTGCCGCAACTACTGAGCCCGCGTGCTGCAACTACTGAAGCCCAAACACCTAGAGTCCGTGCTCTGCAACAGGAGAAGCCACCACAATGAGAAACCCGCGCACTGCAATGAAGAGTAGCCCCCACTCGCTGCAACTAGAGAAAGCCTGCATGTGGCAATGAAGACTCAATGCAGCCAAAAACAAAACAAAACTATTATGGTCACTAACAAAAATCCTACTAGAGGAAAGACAGTATCTTTCTGCGGTAGCAAAGCCAGTGGAGCTGAATGATACATCCCAACCCAATTCTCAGTAACATCCCAACCCATATTCTCAGAATATGGCAGGGTTTATCTTTGTAATAGTTAGTTACAAAGTTATGTCTTCTCAGAATCTCCTTGAGAAACTAAGACCGCCCATGAAAGGAGAAAGGGGGAGGGATGACAGGAGTGTTAAATAAGATATGGCTGGTTTTGAGACTGTTTTTCCTGTGGCTCAAGTCCTGCCAATTAGCAAGGAACTGTTAATGGATCCACAACAAAACCCTCTTCACTTCATAACTTAACTTACAAAGTAGTCAACAAACACATTTTCAAATTCATTTCACACAGTAAAAAAACCAGATAATCACATCAACAAAAGACAAAAACCACATGATCATCTCAATAGATGCAGAAAAAGCATTTGATAAAATTCAACATCCATTCATGATAAAAACTCCTACCAAAGTGAATATAAAGGGAACATATCTCAACATAGTAAAAGCCACTTAAGACAAACCCACAGCCAACATAATACTAAACAGTAAAAAGCTGAAAGCCTTCCCACTAAATTCTGGAACAAGACAAGTATGCCCACTCTCATCACTCTATTCAAATAGTATTGGAAGTCCTAGCCACAGCAATCAGACAAGAAAAAGAAATAACACATATCCAAATTGGTAGGGAAGAGGTAAAATTGTTATTATATGCAGGTGACATGATACTCTATATAGAAAACCTAAAGACTCCACACAAAAACTATTAGAGGGGCTTCCCTGGTGGCGCAGTGGTGGAGAGTCAGCCTGCTGAGGCAGGGGACATGGGTTCATGCCCCGGTCCGGGAAGATCCCTCATGCCGCGGAGTGGCTGGGCCCGTGAGCCATGGCCACTGAGCCTGTGCGTCCGGAGCCTGTGCTCCGCAACGGGAGAGGCCACAACAGTGAGAGGCCCGCGTACCACCAAAAAAAAAAAAAAAAAAAAAAAAATATTAGAACTGATAAATGAATTCAGCAAGGTAGCAGGACACCAGATTAATATACAGAAACCTGTTGCATTTCTTTACACTAACAATGATATTATCAGAAAGAGAAAGTTTTAAAAATCCCATTTAAAATCACATCATGTGAAGACCAGATACTATAAAACTCTTAGAGGAAAACATAGGCAGAACACTCTCTGACATAAATTGCAGCAAGATCTTTTTTGATCCACCTCCTAGAGTAATGGAAATAAAAATAAAAATAAACAAATGGGACCTAATGAAACTTAAAAGCTTTTGTATAGCAAAGGAAACCATAAACAAAGCGAAAAGACAACCCACAGAATGGGAGAAAATATTTGCAAATGAAGTGAACAACAAGGGATTAATCTCCAAAATATACAAACAGCTCATGCAGCTCAATATCAAAAAAACCAAACAACCCAATCAAAAAATGGGCAGAAGACCTAAATAGACACTTCTCCAAAGAAGACAAACAGATGGCCAACAGGCATATGAAAAGATGCTCCACATAGCTAATTATTAGAGAAATGCAAATCAAAACTACAATGAGGTATCACCTCACACCAGTCAGAATGGCCATCATCAAAAACTCTAAAATAATAAACGCTGGAGAGGGTGTGGAGAAAAGGGAACCCTCCTCCACTGTTGGTGGGGGGATGTAAATTGGTGCAGCCACTACAGACAGCAGTATGGAGGTTCCTTAAAAAACTAAAAATAGAACTACCATATGATCCAGCAATCCCACTCCTGGGCAGATATCTGGAGAAAACCATAATTCAAAAAGATATATGTACGCCAGTGTTCACTGCAGCACTATTTACAACAGCCAGGACAAGGAAGCAACCTAAATGTCCATCGATAGATGAATGGATAAAGAAGATGTGGTACATATATACAATGGAATATTACTCGGCCATTTGCAGCAACGTGGATGGACCCAGAGATTGTCATACTGAGTGAAATAAGTCAGACACAGACAAATATCGTATGATGTCGTTTATATGTGGAATCTAAAAAAAAGGGTACGAATGAACTTACTTAGAATACAGAAGTAAAGTCATGGATATAGAAAACAGACTTATGGTTACCAGGGGATGGGGAGGGGGATAAACTGGGAGACTGGGATTGACATATATACAACTTCTTATAATAAACTATAATGGAAAAGAATTTTTTTTTTTTTTTTTTTTTGCGATACGTGGGCCTCTCACTGTTGCGGCCTCTCCCGTTGCGGAGCACAGGCTCCGGACGCGCAGACTCAGCAGCCATGGCTCACGGGCCTAGCCACTCCGCAGCATGTGGGATCTTCCCAGACCGTGGCACGAACCCACGTCCCCTGCATCGGCAGGCGGACTCTCAACCACTGCGCCACCAGGGAAACCCCGGAAAAGAATTTTAAAAAGAATGTAGATACATTTATTTATACATATATATGTATAGATATATACATTTATACATAACCACCTCACTTTGCTGTACACCTGAAACTAACATGATAAATCAACTGTACTTCAATAAAAAAAAAAAAAACCCAGATAATCAGATAAAAGAGCCAGAAGATTTAGAAGATTAGAGGAGAAAGAGTGCAGGTATAGTGAGAAAAAAATAAGGAAAAAGTATTATGGTTCAGGCACTAATACTTCCGAAAAAGGAAACGTACAATAGCAGGGATTTTTGCATACCCACACACAACAAGGAAACCGGCTGCCCAGTTTTTCTCTTGATGCAACAAGCCACTCATGTAACATCAGAATGGCGGGGGTTGGGGGGCGTTGAGGGGGCACTTAGTGAATATATGCACACAGTACAGGAAGGGTCTAGGTCAGTGAGGGATGAGAAACCCACAAAACTTGTCCAGGCCAGAGGGCTGGAAGGGGGTCTGGGGCTGAAAAATTTTTGGTGTCTGCTGCTCAGATAACTGAGAATGAGAATCTGGAGAAAACTAGGTCCTGAGAGATTCCAAATTTGTCAGGAAGTAATAGCCAGAAGAATAAATGAACCTGGTAAAAATTTCACAAGTCTAAAGGATTAAAGGGAAGATTTTAAAACAAAAACCAAAAGAAAGCAACCAAGCAAAAAACCTTAAAAAACAAACCAAAACAAAACAAAAATATGGATGAAGGGAAACAGAACTGCTTGGGTTTCTGTCCTTGGTTATGCAAGGCTCTTCTCTGTTGCTGCCCACACCCCACGCCTCTACCTTGGGATAAGAGCTAAGTAAGTTCCAACCTTCTGTAAAGTCAGCATAAGAGTTTTCCTTGGGGATAAAAGGCAGCAGAGAGGTGTCCAAGAGCTTGGCTCACTTATCCTTCTCAGTCATCTGTTCTACAGAAAGCCACCGGCTTGCAGGGGTTGAAATGCTGTAATATTGACTAGAAACGGGGAAATGGTGCCGGTAGAGAAAGGAGCACCTCAGTCTTTCTAAAGTCAAACCTTACATGTGGGGATACCTAATTGGACCTTCTTTCCCTGGGCTCAAAGAGAACACTCCTCCTTTCACAAAGCAGGACTGGCAGCAATTAATAACCAGTGGCTCAACTCCTCGTACTGTAAATGTGCCAGTACCCAATTAACAAGCCTTCATGCCCCTCCCGCCAACAATTCAGAGGTTCATGATCCAGAAAGGATGAAGTACTTCAACCAAGCAGTACCAGCCTCTCCTTCTCTAAGTTGAGAAAGGGGAATAAATTGATGACATTCCTTTCCACTTCTGGAATTGCTGAAGGTCCACAATACCTACTCTTGAATGCAATATATATATGTTTTCAAAAGAATGAAAAATACTACTGACAACCCCATGCGTTTGCAACTCTGCAAGCATTTCAGGCAAGACAAGAGTAATATATGATACAATTTCTTCCTCCTTTGGATGCAGACTTGCTTGACCTACCTTAGTGAAAACAGTACAAACTAAAATTTTAGTACAAACTATTGCTGCTAGTCAGTCATCCCTAATTAGAAGATCTGCAGTACATACATTTCTCTTACTCTCCCTAATGTATTGAGCAGAAGTTTGAACTCCAAGTCCTCTCCTAAAAGAAATGCCTGGCAATTAACTATTCTGAATGTACAAGAAGTTCCTACCACCCTTCCAGAGCTATCCATGGCCTTCAGCATGAGAATCAAGCTCCTAAGCATGGCATATAAGGTCAAATGTAACTTGTCTGGATCTGAAGACTTCACTTTGCCCCATTTTTCAGCAATGCTTGCAGTTCCCAACATGTGATGCGAAATGCCTATGTGCGACACTGCACAAAGCACACTCCCACTCCTAGGGCTTCAAAGTTCAAGTTCAATATTCCTCCCCCCATGTCCACCCACTCTCCATGTTAGACCATAAAGCCTGAGACCCTGTTCACTAGCAGCAATTTATTGCCACTGCCTATGACTGGTGAACAACAAGAAAAAGAACTCCCCAGCCAACACAACTTCAGGATCCTCCCTCCAGCATATACCTGAATTTCGTAAGGCCTAAGTTTGAGTTTTTATCATTTTCCAGAAGACCGTCAGGCCTAAATCTACAAAAGTTCTAATTTTACTGGTCCAATTTTATTGATCATCATTATCCTGTGGTGTGCTAGAGCCAGGTCATATGCCGACTGTGTTCATCTCTGCCAACTCTGTGTTCAGTGACTTCATGTTGGTAGCTTGAAATTGGTCACGGTGGTAGTATTTACACCATGAAAACTGGCAAAGTCTACAACTCAGGGCTTGACTTTGTTTTCTGGGGGAAAACCCAGTTGTGAACCATTTACCACACCACACTGTTATCCCTACAATGATCTATATACTTCCTCTCCTTTAAAACCCAACCTCCTTTTCTTCCAAATATTCAGTTCAAATGATCAGAAAGTCACCTGTACACTCAATCATTTCATGTTTTGTTCCCTATACCTCCTGCAGGAGAGGGTATATAAATTTTCAGGATCTGGTGGAAAATGAAAATGTGGGCTTCCATATTCAAAAATTAAGAATTTCAAGATAACGAGAGCAGAGCATTAAATCAAGAACAAGGTCTTTCTAAGTGTGGGGACTGCACAGGTCACATGCCCATAAAGTGATCCCTGATCTCCTACTCTTTTTTTTTGTTTTTGTTTTTGTTTTGGCCGTACCACATGGCACATGGGATCTTAGTTCCCCGAGCAGGGATCGAACCCAAGCCCCATGCATTGGAAGCTCGGAGTCTTAACCACTGGACTACCGGGGAAGTCCCTGACCTCCAATTTTTTTTTTTTTTAAACATTCACATAATTTTTTAAAATTAATTAATTTATTTTTTATATTTATTTTTGGCTGTGTTGGGTCTTCGTTTCTGTGCGAGGGCTTTCTCCAGTTGCGGCGAGCAGGGGCCACTCTTCATCGCGGTGCACGGGCCTCTCACTGTCGTGGCCTCTCCCGTTGCGGAGCACAGGCTCCAGATGCGCAGGCTCAGTAGTTGTGGTTCATGGGCCTAGCTGCTCTGTGGCATGTGGGATCTTCCCAGACCGGGGCACGAACCCGCGTCCCCTACACTGGCAGGCGGATTCTTAACCACTGCGCCACCAGCGAAGCCCTGACCTCCTATTCTTAAGTGTAAGCCTGCCCTCCCCTGAGGATACTGTTTCCCATTTATCTCTGCAATAGGATGGCTACTTATTCTCCCACACTTTAGGATTAAAGGTAGGTTGCTATTTATTTGCTCCCCTTCTCAATGCCTTTGCAAATCATTACTCTTCTATCTTCTTTGTAAAAACCTCTTCTCCTTTGCTATCTTGCTGCACAATACTTCAACTCTCATCATAGCTGTCATCTCTCAACTTACTCATTACTCCTCCTACTTTACTGATGGCTTTGACATCTGGATCTCAAAATTCCTCTTCACTGCAAGTCTTGCCTCAAGAGTAAGCAGATTAAGAGGACAGACTCCGGATAGAATCAGACTGCTGGGTTCAAGTCTTGGTACTACCACATATAGCTATGTTGCCATGTTCCTTAACCTTTGTTTTCCTGAGTTTCCTCATTTATAAAATAAAGATGGTAATAGTAATTCACAGGATTTGTTGCATAGATTAAAAGGGTTGATTCGTGTACAGGGTTCGAAATAGTACCTGACATAGTACTAAGTACATAGTACTTACTAATAGTAGTAAGTACTCAGTAAACATTAGCTACTACTGCTGTCATCATTATCATCATCCTTATTAAAGTCTATCTCAATGTCTACATGGATAACTCATTCAACATGTTCTATGAGTTCCCTGTCACCAATAAATTTCTTCTCTGCTCTACCCCAGCAACTCTCTTCCATAGCTTCACCCGAGATCCCCTAATCACCATATCTTCTCCACCTCCAGAATATTAAATTCAAATATCTCACTCTCTGATGACTACCTTCTGTCCTTCCAGCACATTTACCTGTCCCCCTATATCTGCTTCCCATCATCGAACCTCTGAATGCCAGACTCCTCTACTGAATCTCCTTCAGCTCCTCCTATTTTTGTCTCTTTTCCTTTCTTCTTACATCTCTCTTTCATCCACTCTCTTGACAACAACCTCAGTCTCAACGCCCCAATTTCCTTCTATACAAAATTGGCAAAGTTCTAATCTTGGATGAATCAAACTATCAGGCTTTTCTTGACAGGGTTGCTGAGAGCTACTGAGGAGAATCATACAACTATAATTATAAATTCATGGTCTCCACCTTCAACGACACCCAGCAATCTTTCTATTTCCTTACCTAGTTTACAATCTCCTACCCCTCACAATGGCCATTTCAGGCCTTTACCACTCTCTCCAGACCTCTCATTTTCCTGCTTACTACCCACCTAACCCCACTCCACCTACCTCTGCTTCTACTTTCAATAAATGATCTATCCCACTTCAGAAAAAACAAGAATGAGATTAGAACTACCACAATTTCCTCCTATCAAACCTAAAAGTCCACCTTAGCCGCATCTATATCCACCCATCTCTTCCTTCCTATCACAATGAAGGAGATGTCTCTCCTCCTGCTTAAGGCTAATCTTGTGCTCTGGATTCTTTTTTGTTTTTTAATAAATTTATTTATTTATTTATTTTTGGCTGCATTGGGTCTTCATTGCTGTGCACAGGCTTTCTGTGTGTGTGCGTCAGGCACTGCCTTTTTAAAAACTTTTTATTTTGCAAAGTTGCAAACATAGTATAGAGTTCCTAAATACTCTTCACCTTGTTTCTCCTAAGGCTAACATCTTACATATATATTGAAGCCAGAAAATTAACATTCATATAGTACTGTTAACTAATCACCTTATTTGAATATTGCCTGTTTTCAGTGGAAAAAGTCTTTTTTCTTGTCCATGACTCATCCAGCATCCAACGCTGCATTTAGTTGTATCTCCTTTGTTCCCTCCAGTCTATGACAGTTCTGTCTTTCTTTTTCATGATCTTGACATATTTGAAGACTACTAGTTTTGTAGAAGGTCCTTCCATTTGGGTTTTTTTTTTTAACATCGTTATTGGAGTATAATTACTTTACAATGGTGTGTTAGTTTCTGTTTTATAACAAAGTAAATCAGCTATACATACACATATATCCCCATATCTCCTCCCTCTTGTGTCTCCCTCCCACCCTCCCCATCCCACCCCTCTAGTTGGTCACAAAGCACCGCGCTGATCTCCCCATGCTATGTGGCTGCTTCCCACTATCCATTTTACATTTGGTAGTGTATATAAGTCCCTGCCACTCTCTCACTTCGTCTCACCTTACCCTTCCCCCTCCCCGTGTCCTCAAGTTCATTCTCTACGTCTGAGTCTTTATTCCTGTTGCACGGACTTTTTCTCTAGTTGCGGTGAGAGGGGGCTACTCTTCATTGTGGTGCGGGGGCTTCTCCTTGTGGTGGCTTCTCTTGTTGCGGAGCACAGGCTCTAGGCACGCCAGCTTCAGTAGTTGTGGCTCGCGGGCTCTAGAGCACAGGCTCAGTAATTGTGGCACTCGGGATTAGCTACTCCACGGCACGTGGGATCTCTCGGATCAGGGATCGAACCCGTGTCCACTGCATTGGCAGGCGGATTCTCAACCACTGCGCCACCAGGGAAGCCCTGTGCTCTGGATTCTAACCCACCTGCCTTATAAGGAATGGTTCTCAAAGTGTGGTTCCCAGACTAGCAGCATCAGCACTCTAGGAACTTGTTACAAACGCAAATTCTCAGGCCCCACTCTAAACCTACTGAATCAGAAACTTTGGAGCTTGGGCCCAGCAATCTGTTTTGAACGAGGCCTCCAAGTGATTCTGACACTTGTTAAAGTTTGAGAACCTCAGCTCTGAGGGAGTATTTATCATTTATCCCCTTTCGCGTATCTTCAACTGCCTTCTTTAGTGAGACGGTTCCCTTGCCTGAAGAGCCTCCTACTTGATTGCTCCATGTACATTCTTGCATTTCTCCAGTCTACTCACCACACAAAACATATCTGATCATTTCACTCCCTGCTTAAGATAAACTAATACTTTAAGAAGGCCTCAAGGTTCTGCACATCTCTGAAGCCTGTTCTTTCTCCACTAGCTCTCCTGCTCTGTCTGCCAAGCAAGACCAGTCTCTCCCAACTTCCTGATCTTCCAATTTTCTAGGGCACCTAACCAACTTTGAAATTGTTATTCCTTCTGCCTGAATTACTCTTTGCCTGTTTCTTTTCCGAATTCCTACTTCTACTTTAAGTCTCAGCTTAAGCTTTCCTTACTTAGGGTGGCCTAACTTTACCCCTCAGTCTCAATTAGGTCTCTGTTAGATGCTCTTAGAGCACTCCACTTACCCTCTCATAATGTGCATCAAGCTTATAATTATTTATCATAAACGTCATGTCTATTTTCCTTGTCAGAGGGTAAGCTCCATTAGCGCAGGAATCATGATCTTATTTCCTATAATATTCCTAGTGCCTTGCTTTTAGTACAGGACCTGTACTGTCCTGTACAGATAGATAGTTGCAGATAGTAAATGTGTAACCAAGCCTTTGCATACACTGGATCTCCCTCCAGAATGTTTTTTATTACCTTTAAACCCCTAGTGAAATCCTCCACATGCTTCAAGAAATAAGTTAAGCATCTCAGTGAAGTCTTCCCTGTACATACACATCACCTGCCTGTTCAGGAGGATCACTTCTTTTGTGCTCCTACTGTTCGTCAATCAACTAATGCAATAATTATACACTATCATAAATACCCATCTTCATGCCTGAGTCTCCACTAGACTGTAAACTCCCTGAGGGCACAGATCATGTCTTGTTTACCTTTATCTCTCTAGCGCTTCGAAAAGTACCTGACATTTATAATAAATGTCCATAAATGTTTATGGGCATGTTGAACCTAACACTGTATCTCTAATATTGCACTGAAAGGTTTTTCCTTAATATTAAATCTGGGTTCCAATTCTAACTTTGTTATCATTAGCTGTATGATCAAATTGTTTAACCTCTTTGGGCCTCAGTTTCCTCACTAGTAAAACGGGGCTAACAATACATACTTGGAAATATTGCTATGAGAATTAAACAAAATGACATAATATAACGATTAGCACACACAGTGCCTAGCATGCAGTAGCCTCCCTAGTATGGCTTCAACTTGATAGAGACAACTAGGACAAAACAAATACAAAAATAAGTCACAGCAATCAAGGGAGAACGAGCACAGAGTGAGTCATTCCTTTTAATCATTCGCCCAGGAAGATCAACAATGAAGAAACATAATAAGCAGAATAAACTCTACCGGTGGTATCTCCCTTGGCATACAAAGCTTGGTAAGAATTCACCCGAGACCTCTTGGCTAATGGCCACATCCAGCTCCCCAGCCCGGCAGGTCAGGTCTTCATCTGCAATACCAGGCATGGTTACTTCAGAGTGGAATAGAAACTACCTCCTAAGGAATGTGTTTACAGGAGGGAGATGGGGGAGGAGGAGGAGAACTTGACTGCAACTACATCAATCAAGTGTTCTGCAATCTGGCAGAAAACACTGCAGAACTGTTGGTGGAGACTAACACCCACACAACTGCACTCACCTGTAGCCAAGAGCCAGCTGAGACGAGATAATGAGCAGCTTTCTGCTTTTACCAAAACAGTGGTCAGACTTGCACGGAAAGAACGTCTCTGAGGTCAAATTACCTTGAACATCTGGGCAGCAGCACCTACTAAGATGACGCCAAGCAGCTTTTATACATACACTCCTCAGCCTAGGAGCACCGCCCACAAGCACCAGCTTCATAGCTCATGTATGTGCCAAATGTGAAAGCAGATTAAACAGCTTCTTTGCTCCTTATTCATAATATGCTTACCTCTGCAGAGCTAGTGGTATTCAGATCACCTCGCTCATTCATTTTAGAAGGCTGTGTCACTGTAGCTACTTCTTCACTGGGACTCTCTCTCTTCCGAAGCTTCCTGATGAAGCTCTGCTGGTCACTGGAAGATAAAGTAGGTCTGAGTGGAGTTCTGGGTGGGCTCTGCCTCCTCCAAGATACCCTGCTCCAAGCTAGCCCCAGAATATGTGGTACATCATCTTCAGGTAGAAAGTCCAGGTCATCTGCAGTTTGGAATTTTTTTAAAAACACCAGCACAGAATTGGAAGAGTCTGTCCTAAAAGCCTGGCAGCTCTGGGGCCTGCTGCAGTCTGCCTGAATGCACATCCCTTCTAACCACCAAAAGGCATGACAGGCGGAGTCCTGGCAGCAGGCAGCCCAACATGTCTGCAGAGAGGGGGTTCCTTCAAGAAGCCAGAGGTGATTTTCTCCCCCAGATCTCAGGCCAACTCCAAACTGTGTCTTCGCCTGCTGGCACCTGCTCTCCTTGGCATCTAAAAACAAAGAATGAAAACATTTAAAAATGAAATAAAAACAGAGACTACAGCTCTGTAAAGAGTCCTGAATTCTAACATTTGAGGCTGTTTTGAAGATTGGTTTTTAAGAGGGTGGGAAAGCTGTCTAGTAAGTGGAATAAAAGACACAAAAGAGAGAGTTTTTTGGCTCAGGATATTTTAGCTTGTAGAAGTACTGCTCCACATTCATCACTGGCTCCCCTCCTCAATGAGTCCCTTGCATGTAGACCTTTTAAACAGAACTCCAGTTCTTGAAACAGAAAAAACAAAACAAAAGAGCTCTTCTGATGGAAGTGTACTGAAGGATGGGGGCAGAGTCCCACCACTTGACCTCACATTCACCTCCAAGGCATTTCTCAGGGACAGTATGAAGATTATGGGACCAGAAGAGCAGCCAGCTGAAGAAGATGGAGTACTCTGCCCACTGAACTGGCAGCAACACAAACTGAGTACTCTTGATCTACTGCAGGATTCAGGTTCATCCATTCTCTAATCAATGGTTTACCAAAGTCAGGTGGTTTTGCATATCACAGCATCAACCAGAGCAGTAGTCAGTCAAGCTTACCAAAAATTTTAATCATGAGAGGTACTCTGCTAGAATGAACTTCTAAGTTCTAAGCCGTGTCATAATAAGAAATATTGGAGGCTAACACAACATTGTAAAGCAACCATAGTCCAATAAAAATTAATTAAAAAAAAGAAAAAGAATAAAGGAATAGAAGTACAACAGTGACGTACTGTGGTTAACCTAGATAACATGGTCCAAAATTCCGGCTAACGTCGCTTACAGATAAACTTTTGAGCCATTGAATGTTTTCAGGCATGGTATTGATTTTCCTGAAATATCACCTCATTTCTGTTTTCTTAGATGAAATAAAGTCAAAGCGTGTTATGAATTAAAGTTTTTATACAGAGTTCATTTTAAGGTCTTAGTTATATAGGTGTCTGTAACCAACTATGGTCAGGGTTATACAAAGCCAGAACCAGGATGAGGCAAGAGAGATGCCTCAGGCACACTCTTAGAGTGCTCACTCTTAGAGTCATGAAGTACTCACTCTTAGAGTCATGTAAGTGCAGGGCTGGTCTACCCTCATCTTTTTTTTTTTTTTTTTAATATTTATTTATTTGGTTACGTTGGGTCTTAGTTGCAGCATGCGAACTCTTAGCTGCTGCATGTGGGATCTAGTTCCCTGACCAGGGATCGAACCCCGGCCCCCTGCATTGGGAGTGCAGAGTCTTAGCCAGTGGACCACCAGGGAAGTCCCAGCTTACCCCCATCTCGAGAGTGAGTGTTTCCTGAAATTTCATACCCTAGGTACCTCTTTCTTCACCCTAGCCCTAGCCCTGGGGTTATAACATAAAAATTTATTGTAGAATTACATATAGAAAATATGTAGTAGAATCAAACCACTGAATAGATGGATAGTCATGTCTGCATGTACACATAACTGAAAAAGGGCTATGACTGACTAAAGCAACAACTGGATAATCTGCCAAAGCCATCGTGACTCCCAGGAAACAACTACTAAATGTGGACACCAGTCAACTGAGAGATAAGAGAAAAACAGGCAGCCTTCTGGATTATGGAGTCAAGCACTATGGAAGCCAATCTGCCACTGTTCTTTCTTTCTTTCTTTTTTAAAATTTATTTATTTTTGGCTGCGTTGGGTCTTCATTGCTGCATGCAGGCTTTCTCTAGTCGCGGCGAGCGGGGGCTACTCCTTGTTGCAGTGTGCGTGCTTCTCATTGCGGTGGCTCCTCTTGTTGTAGAGCAAGGGCTCTAGGTGCGTGGGCTTCAGTAGTTGTGGCATGTGGGCTCAGTAGCTGTGCTCGCAGGCTCTAGAGCACAGGCTCAGTAGTTGTGGTGCACAGGCTCAGCTGCTCTGTGGCATGTGGGATCTTCCCAGACCAGGGATCGAACCCGTGTCCCCTGCATTGGCAGGCGGATTCTTAACCACTGTGCCACCAGGGAAGTCCCTGCCATTGCTCTTTAAACAAAAAGAGAGAAACATGGGCACCAACCTAACATCAGACAAGACAATTTAGAGGCCAGAAAAAAACAGAACTTACTTAAGAAAAGATGAATAAATAGAAACTATGAAAAAAATGAAGTTACCAAGAGCTATGGAAATGCTCCTCATTTCCTCATCCACTTTCCTAAGCAATAACCAATGGTATGAATCTTGGTAACAGCTGAGTGTACAGAGTTTGTTGAAATCAGTAAATTGTTACATCAGTAACTACTTTCAGTTACCTTTATATCAACTTTCCATCACTCTTCTCAGAAAGTCTCTCATATTTAATATAGTGAAAAGGTCCACAAAGATGAAAATAGCTTGCAGTTTTCTATAAGCCACTATTTTATTTAAATTTTTTTAATGTACTGTAACCTCCACTTCTGCCCTTGAAGGAGAAATTGCCATAGGACTTGCTTTTCTACCATGAGAAACTAGAAAACTAGACAAAATATATGAAACAATTGTTTTTGGACACTGAACAACATGTGGTCTGGGGCTGTGATCCCAGAGAGAAAGGAAATAAACAAGGGTGAGCCCTAGGACCACCTTGGCTTTCCGTTTACAGGATAGGCATGCTGCAGACTGTGTAACAGGAAGAACCCAAGCAGAGTAGCGTGGTCTTGCTGAGTTGAGGAAACAGAGTTCAGGGTGACTATGATAGCTAGAGACTACCGGAAAGGAGGAAGCTACACAGAGAAAGACCTCCAGACAGCTGGACAGTGGTTCCCTGGTATAATACTAATTTACACCAAGCGTAGGTTAAAACTGCATGAAAGTTTAGAAAGTATTTTGAACTAAATGAAACTGAAAACAGAACATGTTAAAATTAGTGGGATGCAGTTAAAGCAACGTTTAGAGGGACATTTATAGCTTTAAATGCTTATTTTGGAAAAGAAGAAAAGTCTAAAATCAATGATCTAGAAAGACACATAGGGAGAATGCCATGTGATGACAGAAGCGGAGATTGAAATGATACAGCTGCATGGCAAGGAAAGTCAAGGACTGACAGTGATCACCAGAAGCTAGGAAGAGTCAAAGAAGGATTCTACTCAGAGTCTCAGAAGGAACCAACCCTGCCAACACCTTGATTTTGGACTTCTAGCATCCAGAACTATTGGTCTAAGCAGTGTTCTCTGCCCTTGCATGGAAGAATACTTCAGAAGACAGATGGCTCCAAGACTACCAAGAGCCTGGATCTAGGGATCCTTGACATTTGGGGATGAGGCTATGGCCTCTACCCAGATTGAATGAAGATACCTGGATGCCATTCAATGGACATGTACAGAGATATGATGTTGGAAATCTATAGGAATCTGTTGTTATGGGGCTTTTCTCTCTTTCAAACCAAAAGTAATAGCCCAACTGGAGCAAGGGGCAGAGCCCTGGATGGAAGTGTGAGAAGTTCCACCAGGTACCTGTGCAGTCCAGGTGTACTGATTCGAAACAAAGATGTCAGCCCTAAAGCAAAATACTTCTGAACTGTCTGCTCTGAAAGGGCAAACAAAAAGTGTCATAGTTGATATAGGCCTGAAGTGGGAGGACAGAAGCTCCATAGAGAAGTAGTACTATAATGTAGGAAAGTCTTCAAATTCCTCCTTTATTAGACACCAGAGATATCATACTGGTAAGAAATCCCATAAACATAAACAATGTTTGATAGCCATTATGAGCAGCTCATTTCTTTTAATCATCATAAAATTCACATAAGAAAACAACTTTATAGATGTACTGAATGTGGGAAATTCTTCAAGAAGCACTCAACAATTATTAATCATTAGAGAATTCATTCTAGAGAAAAACCCTATAAATGCAATGCATGTGGAAAAGCTTTCAGAAAGAACTCTATCCTTTTAGGTCATCAGAGAATTCAGACCAGTCAGAAATCCTTACAAATGTAAAGACTGTGAGAAAGTCTTTGCTCAGAAGGTAGCCCTTACTCATCATGAGAGAATATATAGTGGACAAAGGCCTTTTGTATGTAATGAATGTGGGAAAGCTTTCAGGGATAACGCAACTGTGTTGGAACATAAGAAAATCCATACTGATGAGAAACCCTACTGGTATGATGAATGCAGAAAAGGCTTTAGGAAGAGCTCAACTCTTATTACTCATCAAAGATGCATACAGGAGAGAAACCCTATAGCTGTAGTAAATGTGGAAAATCTTTCAGGTATACATCCTTTGCTGGACATCAGAAGACTCATAGTGGAAATAAACCCTACTGATGTAATGACTGTGGGAAAGCCCATATGAAGAGCTAGCTCAGTTTTTATTGGACATCAGAGAAGCCATACCAGAGAGAAGTCTTGTAAACAAAATTAATATAGGAAGACTTTTCCCCAAAGTTCAGCCCTTAAACAACATAAGATAATTCATAGCAAAGAAAGAGCCATGAAATGTAGTTATTGTGGTAAATCACATAGAAGTAGTTTATTCCTTCTGAGCATCAAAGAGAAGACATTCAATAAATTATACATCTAACAAAAATATTCTGTATACCTCTATCCTGGAGAACTTCCCACTTGTGAGGACTTCATTATAGTAATAGTTTGTACTGTAAAATATTTGAAGAACCTAAATGTCTATCAATATAGAAATAGTTACTACAGAATACTATACAGCAAGTGAAAAGAATTAGGTAGAGTTCTGTATACAGCCAAAGAAATATCCCCATGATACCTTGTTAAGTTAAAAAAGCAAGTTGCAGAAAATTTATATATTATGGTCTTATTTATATTCTTTAAAATGAAGCTTTTTTGTTTGTAGATATATGCATTCAAAAAGATCTGGAAGAATAAAGGCCAAACTTTAACAGGAAAAAAAACAATAATCTTATGCTTTCATCATAAAAGACAGAAAAAAAAAAGAGTAAAATATATCCAAGATAAGCAGAGAAAGGTAAAGATAAGCGTAACCACTGAAACAGAAAACAAACAAAAAACAACAGAGAAAAATCAATGAAACCAAAATCTAGTTGTTTTTGAAAGGTCAATAAAACTGATAAAGCTCCAGTCAGACTGATGACAGAAAAAAAGAGAAAAGTTACAAATTGACAATATCAGGAATGAAAGAAGGGTTATCATTACTGATTTATTAAACCAGGGGAGCCAACTATGGCCCAAGGGCCAACTCCAGCTGCTGCCTATTATAGTAAATAAAGTTTCACTGGAACATAGTCACATTCATTTATTTATGTATTACCTATGGCTGCTTCTGTTCTAATGGCAGAGTTAAGTACCTGCAATAGAGTTATCTTAAGACCAGTAAAGCCTAAAATATTTACTATCTGGCCCTTTAAGAAAGTTTGCCAACCCCTGGTGTAAGAGAATATACTTTTGTTTGACTTACTATTTACTACTGAGTAGAGCCTAAATTTAGATGTTAACTTATAGAAGAGATAAGTTCCAAATGACTTTGATTTTTATAGAGATGCAAATTATTTCTGTCTGGTGTGAAAGATAACCTCAAAGCTTTAACTAATAAGGAGCCCTTACTTCCCATCTAGCTATTATCCTTAAATCCTTACTCATTCATCCATTCAAAAAAAATTTTTTTTTAGCTTTTTTTTGGCCGCACTGAGCAGCATGTGGGATCTTAGTTCCCTGACCAGGGATTGAACCCGAGCCCCCTGCAGTGGAAGTGCGGACCCTTAACCACTGGACCGCCAGGGAAATCCCCAACAAATATTATTGAGCATCTGTTCCATGCTAGGTATCTCTTTGATGGAGCTTATAATTTAGATGGGGGAGACAGTGATTAAACAGACATAATAAACATAGAACTACAAACTAATGGAGTGCTATGAAGGAAAGAAATTCAGTCTTTACAGAATAAAGGTAGCTAACTTTGGAACTTATTTATCAGATACATTATCATATATGTGACATGATATCAAACATAGTTACTGTACATTGTTTGATGAAAAATATTGGAAATAACTTACACATCCCTCAACAGAGAACTGGTTAAACAAACTAAGGAAGATTTATGCAGTTGCTGGGATGAATAAGGCCACTCTCTATAGTCCTGATATGAAATGATGTCCAGGAAACATTAAAACATTATGTGGAAAAAGAAAGGTGCATAGCAGTGTGTACAGTATGCTACAATTTGTGTGTGGGGAAAAAAGAATACAATTTGTGTGTGTGTGTGTGTGTGTGTGTGTGTGTGTGTGTGTGTATGCATAGACTATTTTTGGAAGAATATTCAAGAAACTGGCATGGTTGCCTTTAGGAGGGGAAACTAGGTAGATGAGAGACTTGTTTGTTCACTAAATACCCTTTTATACCTTTTGAATTTGTACAATGTATATGTATTATATCTGGAAAAATAAATTTTAAAAATATTAAAATTTTCAATGGTTTCACTCCCTTGAATGAATCAAAATCCTTAACATAACCTAAAAAGATCTTGTATGATCTGGACCCTGCCTACCTTTCTAGCCCCACCTTATATCATGCTGTCCCTCCTTCATCATGTTCCACCACCAGACTTCATTCATTCTTCAAATGGACCACGCTCCCTCTCCTAACTGGGCTTTGTACATGCTGCCCCCGCTATTTGGAATTTTCTTGCCTCCTTTCCTTAACCAGTTAACTCCTCATAGGAGGTTGCAGTTCAACCATCATTTCCTCAGAGAAGAAATGTTAAGACAGGTCTTAACTCCATGCTAAGACAGGTCTCTCTAGTACACCCTTTGGGTCCTGTTGCCTCTCTCCTTCAAAGTAATCATAGCACTTATAAAGTTACATGTATTTGTGTGATCATCTGTTCAATGTCCTTCCCCCACAGCTTCACTGTAAGCTCCAGGATGACAGGACCACATCTGGCTTCCCCCCCCCACCACTGTATCTCCAATTCTAGCATAGGACTCGGCACATTACATTGTAGGTGATCAAAAACGCTTTTTGAATGAATGCACAAATAAATGCATGTATGCATGAAGGAAGTATTGAAAGAATGAACAAAGGAACTGTCAGATGGCCAGGTACTGAGAGGGTCATACTGAAGACATCCAGGCTGATGGCAGGATTTATTTTTTATTATTATTATTTTTTTGGCTGATTGGGTCTTTGTTGCTACGTGCAGGCTTTCTCTAGTTGCAGCAAGCAGGGGCTGCTCTTCATTGTGGTGGCTTCTCTTGTTGTGGAGCATGGGCTCTAGGCGTGCAGGCTTCAGTAGTTGTGGCTTGCAGGCTCAGTATTTGTGGCACACGGGCTTAGTTGCTCTGCGGCATGTGAGATCTTCCTGGACCAGGGCTCGAACCCATGTCCCCTGGATTAGCAGGCAGATTCTTAACCACTGCGCCACCAGGGAAGCCCTGATGGCAGAACTTTGAAAAGAGACGAGGCCCATATGCCACAATAAATGAGAGAGGGTGAATGACAGTTGGTAGGTGAGTAATGATTAGGGGTAAGAAGTGTTATAAACCTCAAAAAGAAGAAGTTTTTACATGGAAGTGGAGGAGTAATGTTCAAGAAATGACAGTGAGGAGTCAGATCCACCTCCAAACTCAGAGGTAAATGGGATATGGGAGAATGAGCAACCACTGCCTGCAGGCTAGAGAGAAATATGTATTTCCCCAAGAGAAAGCCAGGTCTCAGAACATTCTCTCTATCCAATGTCCTGACTGACGAATTAGAGTATAGAGAGGGTTTAGTAACTCAGTGGATTCTTGTCACAGTTAAAAAGTTAGGAAGGGAGGGGTGGTAAGTGCCAGTGAGTTGAAAAGCACAAATTTATATGGGAACGTCAAATCAGACTCACACAAATCGTAATGGTTAAGGCACTCCACAGCAAGAAAGAAAGAAGATGGAAAAATATGATGAGGAACTGATGACAGGAATGGCTGCCTATCCATCCTTGGTGTGAAAGCTTTCAGGCAAGTTACGGAGGATGTCTTACCAATGGAATGCGGGGGAGAGGGGAACATATTTAGACTCCAGGGAAATGGTCAAGGGGATTTATGGAGATTACAAGGTCGAAGAGAAGGTAGCAAAAAATTCTAATTCCCTAGTTGTTACTAGCAGCTCTGGTTAAATTAAGATCTTGAAAGAGGAGGAGATAAAAGCAGGTGGGGAGGACTTCTTTCGCCTCCATGGCTCCGCAAAGAATGTCGCATAAGCTATACAACTATCTGGTAGTATAAAAGAGAAATGTTTCATAACCCAAACATTCTCCCTGCTTTGTGAGGTGACCTGGAAGCCTCAGTTACAGATCTCATCCACTACTCTGGGCTGGAGAGAACATATTCAATGAGGGAAGGAACAACCTGCGGGTTCATACAGGATGTTCCAGACTCTCCCTACTTCACTTATACCTCTTGATTTCCATATTCTTAAAAGTATTACTGGGCTTCCCTGGTGGCGCAGTGGTTAAGAATCTGCCTGCGAATGCAGGGGACACAGGTTCGAGCCCTGGTCTGGGAAGATCCCACATGCCGCGGAGCAGCTGGGCCCTTGCACCACAACTACTGAAGCCCGCGCGCCTAGAGCCCGTGCTCCGCAACAGGAGAGGACACCGTAATGAGAAGCCTGCACACTGCAACGGAGAGTAGCCCCCGCTCGCCACAACTAGAGAAAGCCCGCACGTAGTAACGATGACCCAACACAGCCAAAAATAAAAATTAAAAAAAAGTATTAGTGGGCTTCCCTGGTGGCGCAGTGGTTGGGAGTCCACCTGCCGATGCAGGGGACATGGGTTCGTTCCTGCCCCGGTCCGGGAAGATCCCACATGCCACGGAGTGGCTAGGCCCATGAGCCATGGCCGCTGAGCCTGTGTGTCCGGAGCCTGTGCTCCGCAACGGGAGAGGCCACAACAGTGAGAGGCCCATGTACAGAAAAAAAAAAAAAAAAAAAAATTATTAGTAAAGCTTAGTAATGGGTAAGATCTCTGATTCTTATGAGTCTTATCTGACAATCTGATCCTTTGTATTAGCTCAAAGGAATAGAGCCTGGGAGAGAACAGATGATCAGAAGCACTTATATCTTCAACAGTGACCAGGAATAACTGATGAGGAACTGATGACAGGTAATGTCTGGGGGAGGTTAGCTGGCTTCAGTGTTGCTAAAAAAATTAATCCCAATAGTTCCCAATAAGGGGAGGAGGTACTCTGATCTGTTAGTTCATATGTTCAGTTAATGGGAATTTGAGGGTTTTTTTAAATTAAATGTTATTTAATGTTGCTCCATTATGTGTTCAATAACAAAAATGCGGGAGAGGGAGCAGTTCTTTTTCATCTATTCAGTGGATCATAATTCTTCCTCTTAGATTAAAAGACAAGGGTTCTAGTTTCAGCTCTAGATCTATCATTTACTAGTAATTTAACCTCTGAAAAGTAATTTAACTTCTCTGAGATTCAGTTTTCATTATTGTTACTCTTGAGAAAAAGGATGCATTAGAGGAGGAAGCAGGGAAGCAGTGGAAGAGTCAATATTGGATTCTACAAGTAACTTGGATAAAAGGTAAGATGAAAATAAGCTCCAGTTTTAGATCAGTTCCTCTCCTGCCCACACGGCCATAGCCTGGCTCTGCTCCCAGGGCCTAAACAAAAGTAATACTAAATCCTTATACCAAAAAGGGCTTACGGTTGGTAGAATCTTAGACTTTTCCTTTGGGAAAGTCTAGAACTCACTGTTAGTAGGAGCACACAGAAAGCTTACCCAGGGTGAAAACGAAGGCAGAGCCAATCCCTTTCTTTCTAAAGTCTTGACAAAGCAGAGAATACAGGTCTCTCATATGAATTACCTGAAGGATTCCCAAAACAGGAGGCTCTGGAACTAACAATGCTTACTTAACATTACCACCTCTCAAAAGATAGAATTCTAATAATCTGGCACAAAATCTAGACCAGGTTTCATAATTCCAAGCAGCAGAGTAGAAAAGCCTATAGAATATAAGAATTACTGCCAGAAGGAAATTCATCAAATACTTTTAGAAAGCTGTGAACAACTCTGGAAATATTTAGACAGTGCTGTTGCCTCCAGCATTCTTAAATCTCAGGTAACAAGCTTGACTTCTCCAGCTAACTTGGAAACTGTGCTGGCTGGCAACCAAGAAGGAAGTAGAGACAGAATGCCTGCTATCTTAGGAACTATACAGTTAAGGTCATTTGGGAATTCATACTTTAACCAAATTCATCAAATGGTATCCCAGTGGGAGGTCTGAGATGGTGGGAATGGGAGTAGAGAGAATGCCCCACTGGTATTATCTGAAAAAAAAAAGCAGCTGATAAATCTCCTGGGAACTGGGGGTGGGGGGTGCAGGGGGAACCAAGTTTCTGTGGAAAACTATACACGGTTAGGATATTTTATAGGCAAAATTTGCACGTACTTTTTTCTTGGGGGGGTGAATTGCATTTTTATTTTCAATTAAGGTATCAAAGCACTTCCACTGATTATGAATATAGGCAATAAATCACAGTAGTATCAGATGTGTGACTTTGTCACCAAGGGAAACCATAGATGTTCTCGTGTTCCAATTGTCACATCTCAAAATAACATTAAAATTACAGTAGTTATCAGACCTAAAGCTACATCTTTTTTGTTATTACTAGAGCACACATACTGCTGTATCACAAATTAGGCCTTTGAATATTATGCTAACTGTATATGACAAATTGGTTAATTTTCTGTTTTCATTAACTCTTTTTCTTTTATTGGAGTATAATTGCTTTACAATGGTGTGTTAGTTTCTGCTGTACAATGAAGTGAATCAGCTATATGTATACATATATCTCCTCCCTCTTGGACCTCCCTTCCACCCATCTCCCATCCCACCTATCCAGGTCATCAGAGCACCGAGCTGAGCTCCCTGTGCTATACAGCAGGTTCCCACTAGCCACCTATTTTACACATGGTAGTGTATATATGTCAGTCTTAATCTCCCAATTCGTCTACCCCCTCACCTCCCTGGTGTCCACATGTCTGTTCTCTATGTCTGCATCTCTATTCCTGCCCTAGAAATAGGTTCATCTGTACTATTTTTCTTTTTAAAAATTTCTCTGTCTACCTATCTATTTATTTATGGCTGCGTTAGGTCTTTGTTGCTGCATGTGGGCTTTCTCTAGTTGCAGTGAGCAGGGGCTACTCTTCGTTGTGGTGCACGGTCTTCTCACTACGGTGGCTTCTTCCACTGCGGAGCACAGACTCTAGGAGTGCAGGCTTCCATAGTTGTGGCACGCAGGCTCAGTAGTTGTGGCTCGTGGGCTCTAGAGCGCAGGCTCAGTAGTTGTGGAACATGGGCTTTGTTGCTCTGCAGCATGTGGGATCTTCCCGGATCAGGGATCGAACCCATGTCCCTTGCATTGGCAGGCAGATTCTTAACCACTGCACCAGCAGGGAAGTCCTGTACTATCTTCCTAGATTTCACATATATGCATTAATATACAATATTTGTTTTTCTCTTTCTAACTTACTTCACTCTGTATGACAGACTCTAGGTCCATCCACATCTCTACGAATAACCCAATTTCACTCCTTTTTATGGTTAATATTCCATTGCATATATGTACCACATCTTCTTTATCCATTCATCTGTCATTGGACATTTAGGTTGTTTCCATGTCTTGGCTATTGTAAATAGTGCTGCAGTGAACACAGGGGGTACATGTGTCATTCTGAATTATGGTTTTTCTCAGGGTATATGCCTAGTAGTGGGGTTGCTGGGTCATGTGGTAGATCTATTTTTAGTTTTTTAAGGAACCTCCATACTGTTCTCCATAGTGGCTGTATCAATTTACATTCCTACCAACTGTGCAAGAGGGTTCCCTTTTCTCCACACCCTCTCCAGCATCTACTGTTTGTAGATTTTTTGATGGTGGCCATTCTGACTGGTGTGAGGTGATACCTCATTGTAGTCTTGATTTGCATTTCTCTAATAATTAGTGATGCTGAGCAGCTTTTCATGTGCCTCTTGGCCATCTGTATGTCTTATTTGGAGAAATGTCTATTTAGGTCTTCCGCCCATTTTTTGATTGAGTTGTTTATTTTTTTGATATTGAGTTCCATGAGCTGTTTGTATATTTTGGAGATTAATCCTTTGTCCGTTGCTTCATTTGCAAATATTTTCTCCCATTCTGAGGGTTGTCTTTTTGTCTTGTTTATGGTTTCCTTTGCTGTGCAAAAGCTTTTTTTTTTTGGTAGGTTCCCTCTATGCCCACTTTCTGGAGAGTTTTTACCATAATTGGGTATTGAATTTTGTCAAAAGCTTTTTCTGCATCTATTGAGATGATCACATGGTTTTTATTCTTCAATTTGTTAATATGGTGTATCACACTGATTGATTTGCGTATATTGAAGAATCCTTGCATCCCTGGGATAAATCCCACTGATTATGGTATATGATCCTTTTAATGTGTTGTTGGATTCTGTTTGCTAGTATTTTGTTGAGGATTTTTGAATCTATATTCATCAGTGATATTGGTCTGTAATTTTCTTTTTTTGTAGTATCTTTGTCTGGTTTTGGTATCAGGGTGATGGCGGCCTCACAGAATGAGTTTGGGAGTGTTCCTTCCTCTGCAATTTTTTGGAAGAGTTTGAGAAGGATGGGTGTTAGCTCTTCTCTAAATGTTCGACAGAATTCACCTGTGAAGCCATCTGGTCCTGGACTTCTGTTTGTTGGAAGATTTTTAATCACAGTTTCAATTTCATTACTTGTGATTAGTCTGTTCATATTTTCTATTTCTTCCTGGTTCAGTCTTGGAAGGTTATACCTTTCTAAGAATTTGTCCATTTCTTCCAGGTTGTCCATTTTATTGGCATAGAGTTGCTTGTAGTAGTAGTCTTTTAGGATGCTTTGTATTTTTGCGGTGTCTGTTGTAACTTCTCCTTCTTCATTTCTAATTTTATTGATTTGAGTCCTCTCCCTCTTTTTCTTGATGAGTCTGGCTAATGGTTTATCAATTTTGTTTATCTTCTCAAAGAACCAGCTTTTAGTTTTATTGATCTTTGCTATTATTTTCTTTGTTTCTATTTCATTTATTTCTGCTCTGATCTTTATGATTTCTTTCCTTCTGCTAACTTTGGGTTTTGTTTGTTCTTCTTTCTCTAGTTCTTTTAGGTGTAAGGTTAGATTGTTTATTTGAGATTTTTCTTGTTTCTTGAGGTAGGCTTGTATAGCTATAAACTTCCCTCTTAGAACTGCTTTTGCTGCAACCCATAGGTTTTGGATTGTTGTGTTTTCATTGTCATTTGTCTCTAGGTATTTTTTGATTTCCTCTTTGATTTCTTCAGTGATCTCTTGGTTATTTAGTAATGTACTGTTTAGCCTCCATGTGTTTGTATTTTTTATGTTTTTTTCCCTGTAATTCATTTCTGATCTCACAGCGTTGTGGTCAGAAAAGATGCTTGATATGATTTCAATTTTGTTAAATTTACTGAGGCTTGATTTGTGACCCAAGATGTGATCTATCCTGGAGAATGTTCCATGTGCACTTGAGAAGAAAGTGTAATCTGTTGTTTTGGGATGGAATGTCCTATAAATATCAATTAAATCTATCTGGTCTATTTTGTCATTTAAAGCTTCTGTTTCCTTATTTACTTTCATTTTGGATGATGTCCATTGGTGTAAGTGAGGTGTTAAAGTCCCCCACTATTATTGTGTTACTGTCGATTTCCTCTTTTATAGCTGTTAGTGGTTGCCTTATGTATTGAGGTGCTCCTATGTTGGGTGCATGTATATTTATAATTGTTATATCTTCTTCTTGGACTGATCCCTTGATCATTATGTAGTGTCCTTCCTTGTCTCTTGTAACATTCTTTATTTTAAAGTCTATTTTATCTGATATGAGTATTGCTGCTCCAGGTTTCTTTTGATTTCCATTTGCATGGAATACCTTTTTCCATCCCCTCACTTTCAGTCTGTGTGTGTCCCTAGGTCTGAAGTGGGTCTCTTGTAGACAGCATATAGGTGGGTCTTGTTTTTGTATCAATTCAGCAAGCCTGTGTCTTTTGGTTGGAGCATTTAATCCATTCACGTTTAAGGTAATTAGCGATATGTATGTTCCTATGACCATTTTCTTAATTGTTTTGGGTTTGTTTTTGTAGGTCCTTTTCTTCTCTTGTGTTTCCCACTTAGAGAAGTTCCTTTAGCATTTGTTGTAGAGCTGGTTTGGTGGTGCTGAATTCTCTTAGCTTTTGCTTGTCTGTAAAGCTTTTGATTTCTCCATCGAATCTGAATGAGATCCCTTCTGGGTAATCTTGGTTGTAGGTTCTTCCCTTTCATCACTTTAAGTATATCATGCCACTCCCTTCTGGCTTGTAGAGTTTCTGCTGAGAAATCAGCGTTAACCTTATGGGAGTTCCCTTGTATGTTGTCATTTTTCCCTTGCTGCTTTCAATAATTTTTCTTTGTCTTTAATTTTTGCCAATTTGATTACCATGTGTCTCGGCGTGTTTCTCCTTGGGTTTATCCTATATGGGACTCGCTGAGCTTCCTGGACTTGGGTGACTATTTCCTTTCCCATGTTAGGGAAGTTTTCAACTGTAACCTCTTCAAATATTTTCTCTGGTCCTTTCTCCCTCTCTTCTCCTTCTGGGACCCCTATAATGTGAATGCTGTTGCGTTTAATGTTGTCCCTGAGGTCTCTTAAGCTGTCTTCATTTCTTTTCATTCTTTTGTCTTTATTCTGTTCTGCAGCAGTGAATTCCCCCATTCTGTCTTCCAGGTCACTTATCCGTTCTTCTGCCTGAGTTATTCTGCTATTGATTCCTTCTAGTGTAGTTTTCATTTCAGTTATTGTGTTGTTCATCTGTTTGTTTGTTCTTTAATTCTTCTAAGTCTTTGTTAAACATTTCTTGCATCTTCTCGATCTTTGCCTCCATTTTTTTCCCGAGGTCCTGGATCATCTTCACTATCATTATTCTGAATTCTTTTTCTGGAAGGTTGCGTATCTCCACTTCATTTAGTTGTTTTTCTGGGGTTTTATCTTGTTCCTTCATTTGGTACATAGCCCTCTGCCTTTTCATCTTGTCTATCTTTCTGTGAATGTGGTTTTTGTTCCACAGGCTGCAGGACTGTAGTTCTTGCTTCTGCTGTCTGCCCTTCTGTGGATGTGGCTTATTGTGTGCAAAAGGTTTTAAGTTTCATTAGGTCTCATTTGTTTATTTTTCTTTTTATTTTCATTACTCTAGGAGATGGGTCAAAAAAGATCTTGCTGTGATTTCTGTCAAAGCATGTTTTTCCTATGTTTTCCTCTAAGAGTTTTATAGCATCCTGTCTTACATTTAGGCCTTTAATCCATTTTGAGTTTATTTCTGTGTATGGTGTTTGGGAGTGTTCTAATTTCATTCTTTTACATGTAGCTGTCCAGTTTTCCCAGCACCACTTATTGAAGAGGTTGTCTTTTCTCCACTGTATATCTTTGCCTCCTTTGTCATAGATTAGGTGACCACAGGTGCATTGGTTTATCTCTGGGCTTTCTATCCTGTACCATTGATCTATATTTCTGTTTTTGTGCCAGTACCACACTGTCTTGATTACTGTAGCTTTGTAGTATAGTCTGAATTCGGGGAGCCTGATTCCTCCAGCTCCCTTTTACTTTCTCAAGATTGATTTGGCTATTCAGGGTCTTTTGTGTTTCCATACAAATTGTAAAAATTTTTGTTCTAATTCTGTGAAGAATGCCACTGGTAATTTGATAATGACTGCACTGAACCTGTAGATTGCTTTGGGTATTATAGTCATTTTGATAATATTGATTCTTCCAATCCAAGAACATGGTATATATCTCCACCTGTTTGTGTCATCTTTGATTTCTTTCATCAGTGTTTTATAGTTTTCTGAGTATAGGTCTTTTGCCTCCTTAGGTAGGTTTATTCCTAGGTATTTTAATCTTTTTGTTGTGATGGTAAATGGGATTGTTTCCTTAATTTCTCTTTCTGATCTTCTGCTGTTAGTGTATAGGAATGCAAGAGATTTCTGCGCATTAATTTCGTATCCTGCAACTTTACCAAATTCATTGATGACTAGTTTTCTGGTGGCATCTTTAGGATTTTCTATGTACTGTATCATGTCATCCACAAACAGTGACAGTTTTACTTCTTCTTTTCCAATTGGGATTCCTTTTATTTCTTTTTCTTTTCTGATTGCCATGGCTAGGACTTCCAAAAGTATGTTGAATAAGAGTGGTGAAAGGGGACATCCTTGTCTTGTTCCTGATCTTAGAGGAAATACTTTCAGTTTTTCACCGTTGAGAATGATATTTGCTGTGGGTTTGTCGTATATGGCCTTTATTATGTTCAGATAGGTTCCCTCTATTCCCACTTTCTGGAGAATTTTTTCATAAATCGGTGTTGAATTTTGTCGAAAGCTTTTTTCTGCATCTATTGAGATGATCATATGGTTTTTATTTTTTAATTTGTTAACATGGTGTATCAAACTGATTGATTTGTGTATAATGAAGAATCCTTGCATTCCTGGGATAAATCCCACTTGATCATGGTGTATGATCCTTTTAATGTGTTGTTAGATTCTGTTTGCTAGCATTTTGTTGAGGATTTTTGCATCTATGTGCATCAGTGATATTGGTCTGTAATTTTCTTTTTTTGTGGTATCTTTGTCTGGTTTTGGTATCAGGGTGATGGCGGCCTCATAGAATGAGTTTGGGAGTGTTCCCCCCTCCACAATATTTTGGAAGAGTTTGAGGATAGGTATTAGCTCTTCTCTAAATTTTTGATAAAATTCGCCTGTGAAGCCATCTTGCACTTACTTTTAACATTCACTGAAACTAAAACTCTTTTCTTGAAATTTCACAATTTTACAATATGGTCAAGAATCCATTCAAAGCATTCCTTTGGTAATTATACCTGCAATGAATTATTACCAAGCAGCAAGGCAAAAGCTTTAAATTTGGTGCTTCAGGCAGTGACTGAACTATGGCTCCACACCACCTGTCTTCCTGAAGCTATCATCAGAAGTATGCATTCTCTCAGAAGCAGTAGGTCTCAGCCAATATGGATGCCATATGAAAATGAGACCAGCAGGCATATTATCCATCCCAAAAACAACTCACAGGAACTGTTCAAAAACAAACCACCTCAGGGGGCGGCCTCCACCTTCCTTTTGACTATCAGCATGTCTGTCACCTGCACACCCACTAATAAACAAATACAAAAATGGTTCCATGTTACTCTCCACACCAGTTCTCTCCTGCAGGGGGTAAGCATATTCAGAAAGCAAGGCAGAGGGAGTAACTAAATCCTTTGAAGGGCACAATCAGGTATGAAGTTTGGAAAAAGCCAGGGTAATGACCATTCCCCTCTCTCTTCCTTTTCAAAAGGGCCAATACTTTTTTCCTCGACTGCATACAAGCTAGATTGAAAGGTGGCAGTAGCCTCACAAAGCAGTCCTTAGAAAAGAAAATAATTACTATCGCCTTTGCTGTGTGCCTAGCTTTGTTAAGAGCACAGTTCGTTAAATGTTATGGTTTAGGTGATTTGTTGGAACTAAACTACTGCTAAAGAAGAATCAGTAATCTTTAAGTCCATATTCTGACTCCTTTCCCTTGACTGGAAAGTTTCCATTTTTCCCAAAGACCATTCTGATCAAAGGCAAAGGCTCCGTGGAACTAGCTGCCCACCAGGTACCTTTCAGCCGCTATTCACATTAACTCTTGATTGTCTGCTAGGTGGAAAAACCAGCTTCCAAGGACTTGATCACAAAACCTGAGCCTTTTAGCACTTCTCTAGTTAAGAATACTTAGAAGAGTAAGCTCTCATCTATAAGACTGTCAATAAAGAAGCCTCAAAGGTACTGGATTGCAGCAAACTGCTGAGGTGAAAAACAGTACCTTAACGTCTCCTTAGAGGAGGGCAATATTTACAGGCAAAAGAGGGGGGAAATGTTCTTTTAATCTACCTATAACTGTACTTTACAGATTAAAGGAACTATGAAAACCACCCTCATTTAATCTTGGTTTAATAAGAAAATACATCCAGCCTCCAAAGTGAGGTTGGAGGTTCATACAGAACCCTCAGAAAATTACATTAAAAATTTTATATCCAGAAGATAATCCCATACCAAGATTAACACCCTTATTCCATCTCACCCCATATTCTGACCCCCACCCCACAAGTCTGGTTAAGACTTTGGCCTCTGAAATAAGACTGCCTGGGTTTTAATATCAATCCAATCAACTTACCAGCTGTGTCATCTTGGGTCAAATATCTTGGTTTCTTCATGTGTAAAAATAGGAATGATAACAGGTTCATAATAGATATAAAAGGAGATAAGCTATGCAAAGTACTTAACACAATGCCTGGCATGTAGTTAAAGCTCAGTAATTCTCAGCTGCCATTACTTTTTGTTGTCGTTACTGCACTTCATTTCAGCTCAGGCACCACTTCTTCCAGAAAGTCTTCCTTGAAACCTTCACCCAAGATTCCTCTCATCTGCATATCCTACATATACCTCTACTATGGCATTTCTCTCACTGGATCATATTTGTTTGTCTACCTCACACACTCTGCCCTCTTTAAGTGCTAGGGTTGTATCCTGTACCTCTGTATTTGTAGGCCCAGCAAAATGCTTGGCACATAGTAGGCATTCAAAGAATTATGTGTTAATTTTTAAAGTTTACCCAACATTTAAATTAATTTACATTTGTTTTTTTTTTAACTAACAAAATCTGGCAAAAGATGTCAGTTCTAATATGGAATTACTTAAGTTTTAGTCAGATTCTTAATGTTATTTCATTTCCTTGGCTAAAAGAAGGGAGGGACAGGAGAGAAAAGCAAAGTTCCCAGTTCACTAAGAAATGGGAAAGAGCTTTTTGAATCAAATTGGGGAGAGCAATGAATGGGAGGTATGATGGGAGATGTGCAAAATGAGAAACTAACAAAAAGCCAAATGGATTAAAAAGAGATAAAGGAATCTAACATAACCAGCTAGGAAACAGCCTTTCCTGCCTAAACACTGAACTGAAAAATCTTTTCAAATCACAAAGCAATCTTTCCTCATGAAAGGACCAACCAAATTTTAGTTCCCTGAGCTATCTATTTCAGACCACTCCACTTCATCCAAAGGCAAGACAGGCTTTCACCATGGAACTTTCAGAACAAAGCAACAGTGGAGAATAGCTTCCCAGTTCACCCAGGCAAATATTCATCCATCACTGATGACATCTAGATCCATTCAATTTCCCTTCTCCTGAGTAATGAGGAAAAGTAAAAGAAAAAAACACATCTAAGTTCTGGTCACCTGGATGAAAAATGTAAACCAGTCTATCACAATTCTAATGCCTTTAATTTCTACCTGATACTTATTAGTAAATCAGAAGTTTGCCTTAATTGGATATGGTTGCTATAAAGTTTCAAAAGACCTATCTGTTAAGGTTTAGTCCAAAGCCATTTTCACAACCAAGTCATAAGTGAGAGTACTAATCGAAACACTGGTATAGCTGAAAATAGCTCTCCTACCATAAAGTCACCTGCTCAGAACTGAGCCAGTCATCAAGGGCTTTATAATATTTAAAAGCAGATTGAAGGCAAATGAGTAAACCATGTACTTAAAAAACAAAACAAAACAAAAAAAAACTGTGACTGGGGGTTACAATGCTGCATATAATATTCTCAGAATCTGCTGCTTTGCTTTTTCTCCCACCACTTTATGACTAAAAGACTGGAGAATCCTGTCAGCAAGGAGAGCACGCCTCCAAGCCACAGCATGAAGGAGCCCACACCTCTCTATGAAACACTGTCTTTGTACTTCAAAAAGCACAGGTATCAAATGATAACAGATAAACTTTGGCCTGTAAATAAAAGTGGTCCTAACAAGAAAGACTTTTTTTTTCTAAAGAGAAAAGCCCCAGGATATGATGTCATTAATCTAGCAATTCCCTATATAGCCCACTTGTAGATGTTATTGTTAAGAACCTGCAGTTGGGGGGCTTCCCTGGTGGTGCAGTGGTTGAGAGTCCGCCTGCCGAGGCAGGGGACACGGGTTCGTGCCCCGGTCCGGGAAGATTCCACATGCCGTGGAGCGGCTGGACCCGTGAGCCATGGCCGCTGAGCCTGTGCGTCCGGAGCCTGTGCTCCGCAACGGGAGAGGCCACAGCAGTGAGCGGCTCGCGTACCGCAAAAAAAAAAAAAAAGAACCTGCAGTTGATTCCTGTCTCTGACTGCAGGGCTGATAAATTATTTGCATTCACAATCACACCAACCTTGTTTGTAAATCCACACAATAAACCTTGAAACAGAGCACTGTTTTGTTTCAGGAGAAGGTTTTTTGGGTTTTTGGTGGGGTATTCTTTTTTTTGGTTTTCTTTTCTTTCCTTTCCTTTTCTTTTTTTTTGCTGGCTGGTTTTGTTGTTTCTAAAGAGAAGGTCATTTAGAGGGCTGAAGCAGAGATATGTAAATTAAATAAAACAGCAGTAAGCTTGAGAAGAAATAAGGAAATAATATAGCAAACCATGAAGTGTTACTTCAGCAGATATGGCCAATAGAGGAAAATTTTATGTCAATTTATCCATTAAAAATCTCTCTTTTTGGAGTATTATGTAAGTCTCATAAAAAAAAAAAAACCTGCAGTGGGCTGAACTGGGACATGCGAGGACTCAATACAACCAAGCTTCAGATACTTAAATATCTCATACCACTTTTTGCTTATAACAAATAAAATGCAGAGCTACAGATGCTTTCTCATCTGTGTGTAAATGAAAGCGAAACTGTACGAGTAGTTAGTATTCTTAGAATTTTTAAGAGCCAGTTTATTTAAATTAAATCAAAGCCAATCTGTATCTGTACAGAAATAAAAATAAAGTTTTCTTAGGGCTCTTATTCTCTAGACTTTACAGAGCTGTATATACTCTTCCCTCCACCCCTCCCTCTGTGATAAAGAAATGAAAGAGCTCTGCAGGTTAAAAAACACTTCAAATGAATCCGAGAGAAGGAAGTTCAAAGGGATTAGAATATCCTTGTCTCACCAGTCTGCTATAGAGTAGGGTTCAGCTCTTCCCTGCCCCACTCTTTGTGCTCCCATAACACATCGTGGAGTTTATCATGCTTTTTTATGCTTCTACATCTATCTCTGCCTCCATAGCGTGAACACTCTGATAGCAGGAACCGGGTTTTATTTAGCCAGGGACAGTCCTTGTTGACAGGAATTGTATGTACATAACACCTAGATACTAATTATCATTAAGTGATTTGAATTAAGCATCCTAGAGAAGGTATTAAAAATGCGGTAAGCATATTTTAAGGCACTGAATATGACCACACATATAAAGCACCAGAGATCACAAATATTAGAAAATTGTAATCTAGTTAGTCATCAACATAGCCTAGCACTGACATTCAGATAATCTGGCATTGTTTGGTTTATTTACTGCAGATGTGTGGCTTTCAATAACTTCATTTTTATGACATGTACACACATGCGCGCGCACACACACACACACACACACAATCATTCTTTCTCCTATACTTCCATCTTCAAGTTGATTGTAATTCACACATTCCACACAATGTGTGACAGAAATAAAAATCTTGGCAAAACGGTCAACAAACATTCCTTACTATCCAATTATCTAGTACAGACTCTGTCTAGCCACAGAGAAACTGGCCTTTCCTTATCCTCACCTGTAAAATGGCAATATTTCTCTGCTGCTTAAAAGTGACATTAATTCTAGGCAGGGCAACAAGGATGCCCAAATGCGCCTGGTCTCTCTGTCTCTCTCTCTCACACACACATAAACACACCCCGCAAAGGCACACAGAGAAACCCCTAAAGACACACCACACACAGAGGGCCTTCATTCTTTGCCTCTCCCTCCCTCCTGACAGAGGCAGCCGCCGCCACGTGAGACACAAAGGAGTGGGGGCGGAAGAGCTCAATCAAAACAGCTTGGGGAAGGAAAGAAGGTATGCTCATCAGCGAAAGTCTCCGTGGAAAAGCCAGAAAACCTTCCCTTCCGGCCTGACTATCCTGGGCAAATAACCTTGCTCAAGATCTACTTACTTGAGCTCAGAGGTCAAGCCCTCCCTTAAACCTTTCTGAGAAGGGGTAATATGAAAATTCACCCCATTATTTCAAAAGTGCATTATGAGAAATGTCAGGGTGCAGCTTATACACATACTCTGGGGAGCATAGCTGAGAGCAATTTTGAAAACCAAGCAGTTAGACAGGAAGAGCCAGGAGCTTCTGTCAGGCTGGGTCAGGGCCTTTGCAAGAACAGAATATCTCCCTTCTACTAGGTCCAGAGATGGCTGGTGCCATGGCGGCCTCCAGTAACTGAGCAGAGCAAGCAAGCTCTCACAAACAGAACTTCCCCAGCGATACGCCTGAAACTACAGCCTCAGATTCACAGTGGTCATCTCTGGCAATGGGATTCGCAGGATGTAGTTATCTCTATCTGGAATAATCGTTTCCTAAACTTTCTACATTAAGCATGTGTGACTTTTAAAATCAAAAAGGAAAGGGTTAAAGAGGAAGGGAGGGAGGGAGGGAGGGAGGGAGGAAGGAAGCAAGCTAGAGCAGCCAGAGAGACGGAAGAAGTAGAATGCACAGGCAGAAGAGAAGCTTGGCACTGCTTCAGCACAGGGGGCTGTTTTCCTTCAGGCCAAAAGCCACAGACTGACCCAGCAGGATGCAACTTTCTCAGGTGGAACCTAGCTCTTCAGCTTCTCTCTACAAGGTTGCTTCATTTATTCTGATTAAGACTCATTCATTCTACCAGGCCTATTTCCATAAGCTTCCAGCTGACTCAGGTTGCCCACAGTTAAGGACAATAAGCACTGAGTTGTATAAAAAAAACAAAAAACAAAAAAACCAGAGGAACCCTTTCTTAATAGGCAGAATGGCAGTCCCTTTAAAATTTTAAACCTAAATCTGAAATTAGAGTACAGAAGTAAAATCAAATCAATACAAACTTCCCATCTCCCACGTCTGGTAATACGAGTGATTCCCTTTATTACCTAAAAGTGAGAGAATCCATAAGCTTTTACTTTAAATTGCTGCTCGATTAGAATCAAAGCGTAACGTTTAAGCCAGTTGGAAGAAAGAAAGCATTCCTAAAAATCCTGTCATTTGCTGGGAGAGTTTTAAAAGGAGAAATGGGATGAGCCACACTAGGCGTCCATCTTCAGGGGCAGAGTCTGCAGTTGGTGGAGCTGGATAGGCCTTGGCCAGCATTCCTCTCTGCTTTCGTTTCTCCTAGAACAGCGCCTGTGACAGTTAACTCATCATTCAGGGACATTCATAATTCCATCTCATCTCAGGGTATTTTACAGTTTCCTTTTGTGACTGACCAGAGAAGTTAAAAATTTATATAATTTGGTGCTTGCCTTGCACTGGAACTGTTCACCTGAGGGCCTAAAGTAACAAACCTGATGTAAAAAAGAGTTTCAAGAGCTGACTGACTGGGTATATCTAATACCCATGAAATCACCAGAGGACACACATATACTTCCAAATTGGGGCAAGGGCTGCAGCTGTCGCACTTTTTCCAAATCTCCAGATAACCACCCTCGCTGCTTATTCAGGGATGTGGGTTATTAATGGTGGCAAGAGTGGGCTGGATTGAAAGGAAAGCTGGATATACTGCATTAATAGACAGGGGACTCACCTACATAATTCTTAGCAGATGGTTACTCTATTGAGACCAGCTTGAGACATCAAATTCCCTAGTCTCTTAGGATTCTGCAAGTAAAACTGGGTCTCTCCTGTCATTGAATTACCTTGAGACTCTCAGTCTCTTTGAAGGGAACCTTGATACCAGTAACATCATCCCTCTTGAAGAGAACTTCTGTTCCCTAGTAATGGCTAAGGAATCACTAGACTGCAAGCCCCAAGAGGGCAGAGACCATGTCTGTCTTACCACTGCATTTCTAATGCCTAAGATAGTAGGCACCCAATAAATACATTTTGATGGAAGGAACTAACTCTGCAAGCTACTTCTGACATAAAATCCAAAAAATGCTATTGAAGTAGCCCCAGGCAAAACACTGCCCTGACTAAAAGACAAAGCCAATCTGGCCTAGCACAAGAGTTTGCCAAACATGGGCATATCATCAGTGTTGGGGGAAGTGAACCAGGGCTGAGGGCCAGATGGTGTCATGGCAGCAGAACAAAGTCCTCTTCCAGAGGAAAAGTATCCCTGGCTGAAGGAGGAAACAAGTAGCCAACAAGCAGTCGTGCTCCTTAGTGGCATGTTACAATTACAGGAGATGCACAACACAGCCCACCCTGTCATGGGCTTCAACCAACCTCAGGCCTGAATGGAGGCCTACTTCTCCTGACAATGCAGAAAGGCCAGCTGCCTACAGTATACTTTAAAAAAATGTGGGGATTGACATCCCACTGGACAGAGGTTTAAGAAGCCAGCAGAGACCTCAAACCTACTGCCTACGGGGTCATCTTGGGATAAGACAAGAGTCTAACCAGACAGGATTTTATGTCATCACATCATAATGACTACTACTAACATTTGCTGAATTGTTATTTATGCACCTGGGAGTAGGCTAAACACTTTGTGTGAACATTTCATTTAATCTTAGTAACAATCCTATTAGAGGTACTGTCATTCTTGTTTTGTAGATGAGGAACCTGATGAAAGGTGGGTTTCAGTAATACCACCCAGTATATAATAGAACCAGGACTCAGATACAGGCTTGTCTGACTCCTGAGTCCATGCTCCATGCTCTTGGCCACTCTGCCTCCTGTTTCTTGCTCAGGTGATGAACTAGGTAGGTGGTCAAGACCAATTCTTACAACTTCTCTCTAAAACATATCCAGTAGTGTCTGGAATCAAAAGTGGTTAAAGGATCTTAACCACACAGGCTGACTTTTCTTACGGAAGCTCTTGGATGGAGGATCAGAAAGAAAGTTCAAAGGGCAGGCCCTCAAACCGAGAGCTGTGCATTTTAACCCAAACTGTTCAATACTACTCACCTGAGAATAGATGTCCAAAGAGTAACCACACACATAGTCTTGATCATGTTCCTGCTGATTCCACACAATGTCTGGACCAAGGCCTTGCTTTGGTCCTGCAATTATTTTGTTTTTATAAATTCCTCCACTACTGTATTATTTCCTCTCTGAGGAATTCCTAAGGAGAGTCAATTTAAGACAGCTTTTAAATTGAACTGGATTTACTGCCCAATTGTGCCATTTTCTTAACCCTCTTCACTTTATCACACAAGTTAGGAAATAAGTCTGTGTTTGCATAATGTTTCTAAAGGGCAAAAAGAACCCACCAAAATTACAGTTTTCCTAGCTAGAGAAAAGGACTTAAGATGATTATCTTTTACTGAAGAGTATTTAAGCAAGAGACAATTACTTCATTTCATTGGGAGAGAAGCTAACTTTAGATAATTCTGATTGGTCTTACCGAAGTCAATTAAATTGTGATATAAAAAGATCCCATAGACTTGCTCAACGCTAGCTGAATTTTAGAATCAAAAAGCTTGCATGGTTTATGTTAACGACCAGAAAACTCTACCTCCCCCAGCTGCGATGTACTCAAGTCATTATCACAATCTGAGGAGACAGATTTAGGATTAATAATTTATTACCTTCCTGTAGTGCAATGTAGTTAAGAATATAGGACAGTTTGGCAGGAGAAAGTTCCTGCGGAAGGCTCATCGCTATGAGGTGTATTCCATTAGTCATCCACCTTAAATGAGGTGCCCATTAGATACAAGAAGAGCAGGGATATAATGCCACCCAAAAACTCTCTGGAAAATGCTTTTCTCCTAAAGATAAGGCCGATGCATGTTCAAAATATATTATTCTCTTCAACGACAAAAGATACCACTTGGTCTGGCTGGTACAACAGGGGCTACAGCCCTCGAAGTACAACTAAAAGGTGGGGGCAAAGGAAGAAAGTGAGTTCAGGTGCCTTCTGTCTGCCAGGGGCAAATGCGAGCAGTTATAAGAACAAAATGAGAATGGCAACTAGTGGAGGAAGACCTCTTGCTAAGCCAGAAGCTGTCTCTGTCCCATCTGCAGTCTCTGTGGGGGCTGAGGGTGATAATTAATCTCTCCCATCCAGAGTTTAGGACTAATTAAAAAAATAAAACCTGGCAGTTAGAGGTAGATGGAGACCAAAATATCATCTTTATAAGTGTAAAGTGACTGAAGAACATAACTTAGATGTACAATCACAAATGGGCTTCCCAATACTTTCCTACACTGAATTACCAATTGGACAAATGCAGGCTGTCTTGGCATGGGCAGACCAGTTAGAGCATGGCAGGGTGAGAATACATGAAAATCCTGAAGACTAGCCATTCCACACAACAGAATTCTTTTCCAATATCACCAAACAGAAAAATCGCTCTTCCATTCACAGAGAGAGCCAGAGAAGAAAGGTGGGGAAAAAAGAACAAAAATTACCTTCCTGGGAAATGAAGTGGCCACTTAATTGGCCAATACTGAAAAACAGAGTATGAAAGATTGATTCTCCTTAACATGTATATTCCAAGGTGGTCCTATTTCTAGCATTATCTTTAGGTTAACCCAACAAACCTTTATTGCTACCTACTACACGCTATATGTTAGGTATGTAACTATGAGTAAAACAGTTTCATGAAGTAGACACATAAGCAAGTAATCATAGCAGACTTCTGCTCCCAGCCATGATGGAGTAACTGGTACCAGACTCACAATCTACCATAAATGACTATGAAACTGGACAGAATACTTAAGACAATTGTTTTGCATAAGAATATAATAGTCTGTGCAAGATTACAATCTCTGGGAGACGGGAAACTTGAAGTGAGCCCCATAATTGCCCAGTTCTCTTTTAAGGGACAGCTTCTCAACCACAGCACAGAAAGCTGGAACCCAAACAGAACAGAGGGTTCTCACCAAGCCCAAGGAGCAGAGATCTGAATCTGGCTAGAATTTGAGTGGCAGGACACTGGAGAAGGAGCTGTGAAAAGAGGGGATCCCAAAAGGCTGAGGGCTGGGACATAAAGGCACAGGTTTGTCATATACTAGATGTTACATCGATGAGAAGGAAACAGGATCACTAGAGGTCAAGCAGTGCTGGGGTAGGAGGTAGGAGCATTTTAGAATTCCTGCTCTGCCAAAGTGAAGAAATCACATTAACAACACAGACCAGCAGACACTAGAAAGGCCTTCAGGAGTAAAGACCACATTCTAGGGCAAAACCTACTCTGAACCTCTCCTCACAAAGCCTAAAACGAACACAGTATGATACGGCATAATAATAGAGAAATATATAGACGCTTTGAGAACACTAAAGAACAAGTTCAAATCAAGGCTTCAGGGAAAGCACCAGAAAGGAGCTTATGTTGACCTGAATCAGAAAACATCAGGCAGGGACTCCCCTGTTTGCACAGTGGTTAAGAATCCACCTGCCAAAGAAGGGAACATGGGTTCGAGCCCTGGTCCAGGAAGATCCCACATGCCGCAGAGCAACTAAACCCGTGCGCCACAACTACTGAACCTGCGCTCTAGAGCCCGCGAGCCACAACTACTGAGCCCACGTGCCACAACTACTGAAGCCCACACGCCTAGAGCCCGTGCTCTGCAACAAGAAGCCACCACAGTGAGAAGCCCACGCACCACAATGAAGGGTAGCCCCAGCTTGCCGCAACTAGAGAAAGCCCGTGCCCAGCAAAGAAGACCCAACGCAGCCAAAAAAAAAAAAAAAATATATATATATATATATATATATATATAAAATAAAAAATTTTAAAAAGACCCA
The DNA here is from genome assembly GCF_011762595.2 of Tursiops truncatus. Classification (NCBI taxonomy): domain Eukaryota; kingdom Metazoa; phylum Chordata; class Mammalia; order Artiodactyla; family Delphinidae; genus Tursiops; species Tursiops truncatus. The sequence continues at coordinate 155,575,880 of NC_047034.1, read as the reverse complement.
ACGCAGCCAAAAATAAAAATAAATAAATAAATTTATTTTTTAAGAAAAAATACATCAGAGAGAATGGTAATGTCATAGGCAGAGGAATGGAGTACTCTGTGGAAACATGAAACGGCACTCTATGAAAAGTGATTTGAATGTGGAAGAGAAAAAGGAGTATAGGATGCTTCAGGGATTTCTACCTAAGAATATAAGTAGAGGTGATCTTCGCACCACTACAGGGAATAAAGGAGGAAGAAGGGTAAAAGATTGTGAGTTCAGTCTTGATATATTAAGTTGGAGGTAGCTGGGAGACATCCAGTTGGAGATGTGTGACATACAGGTGGCTATGTGGTCTGGGGCCCAGGAGAGAAGTGAATGAACACGTATAGACTTGGGAGTAGTGAGCACACAGGTTACAATTATGGGAAAGAACGAGATTGCCCAGGGAGAGCGCACAGTGTGAGACAAGAAAGGGTAGAAACAGAACCCTGAAGAACAAAACATTTAAGGGACCAGCTGAGAAGGAAGTGTGGGAAGAATTAGAAAGTGCGATGCATCAGCTGTAAGGGAGAGCAAAGAAAAGCATGCTGTAACTTAAGGCAACTGAGGAAACGGTATCAAGAAAGTAGTCAAAGGTGTCAAATGCAGCAGAGATGTTAAGTAAGGTAAAAAGTAGAGGTGTCAAGCTAGGAAGTCATTGGTTACCTTGGTAAAAGCCAAGGTTTAGGCAGAAGCCAGACGTCACTGGATTCAGAAGAGGACAGAGGTGGGAGAACAGAGACAGCAAATGTGGTCTGCTCATTCAGAAAGCTTCCCTGACTGGGAAGGCTAAGCCAGGAACCTGGCTAGAGGTCCCTCACAAAGAGCAGTGCCTGGCTCAATAAATATTTGTTGAATGAATAAGCAATAATAATAAAAATACAACAAATAAATAATCTGTACCCATCTGGTTATTTGACCAGTCCTTGTTTCTAATTGTATCAGTTTGTCTGTCTGCAAAGTGGATATGTATTAGGCCCAAGCCAAGTTCCATTTCCTTCACGAAGCCTTCCCTGATTCTTCTAACCTTCAACAACCTCCTCTATGACAATCAAAAAACAGACAGTAAGAAGTGTTGGTGAGGACATGGAGAAATTGGAACCCTAATACATTGCTGGTGGAAATGTAAAACAGTGCAGCAGCTGTAGCAAACAGAAAGTTAAACAAAGAGTTACAATATGATCCAGCAATTCCACTCCTAGGTATAGATACAATGAAGTATTATTCAGCTATGAAAAGGAATGAAGTACTGATACATGTTACAACATGAATGAATCTTGAAACCATTACCCTAAGTGAAAGCAGCTAGACATAAAAGGCCACATATTGTATGAATCCATTTATATTAAATGTCCAGAATAGGCAAATCCATAGAGTCCAAAAGTAGCTTAGTGGGGCTTCCCTGGTGGCACAGCGGTTGAGAATCTGCCTGCTAATGCAGGGGACACGGGTTTGAGCCCTGGTCTGGGAAGATCCCACATGCCGCGGAGCAACTAGGCCCGTGAGCCACAACTACTGAGCCTGCACAGACGTCTGGAGCCTGTGCTCCGCAACAACAGAGGCTGCAATAGTGAGAGGCCCGCGCACCGCGATGAAGAGTGGCCCCCACTTGCCACAACTAGAGAAAGCCCTCGCACAGAAACGAAGACCCAACACAGCAAAAATAAATAAATAAATTAATAAACAACATTGAGGAACTAATTCATATTAAAAAAAAAAAAGAAAGTAGCTTAGTGGTTTCCAGAAGCTAGCAGAGGGAGAAAGAGGGAATGACTGCTGATGGGTATGAGGTTTCTTTTAGGAGGTGAGTAAACTGTTCTGGAATTAAATAGTGGTATTACATCTCAATTAAAAAAATAAATAACCTCATCTAATCTCTTACTACAGAACTCCTAAATTCTACCCATCTACTTACCCCTAAATCTACTGATTTGCATTGAGTAAAATTACTCTCTCCAGTGAGAGACAGGTTCCTTGAAGACACAGAGCCTCATCAGTTTTCTCCTGGACTACTACTTCATTAGCTTTCTAACAGATATCCTTACATCTAGCCCTGACCTCCCTCCCCTTCCCATCTTTCTCCCATCCCCACCATTACCATTCTTTCATATTCCAGCAAAAATGTTCTAGAAATTTACCAGTATTACTCTTCTGCTTAAAGTTTTCAATAGCTCCCAATTTCCTAAGGCAATTCTCTCCAAAGTAGAGTTTTTGCTTACCAGAAGTGCACAAAACAAATCATTGGGATATGAAAAGAAAATATTAAAACTATTTATATTTGTTTGGGGCATCTCTCATAAACATAAGACATTAGTACAATGGTGCTTATTATAATGTATAAACAAACAAAAACTGGGGCACATCTTCAACATTTTTTATGGATATAAGTACATAATCAAGAAAATTTGTAGACCATCTGCCTTAAAAGATTAAAATCTAAGCTTCTTTCCATGGCATACAAGATCCTTCATCACCTGGCCACCATCTACCTCTTCAGGAATTGCCATTCCAGCTTTGCTCTTTGTATTTCAGCAGCACTAAACTGCGTATAGAGTTTCCTTTATTTACCAAGCTGTTTCATAATTTTGTGCTTTTGCTCTTGCAATCCCATTGCCTGGGAATACCCTTCGAATCCTTCAAATTCAACCTTCAAAATTCTGTTCAGGCATCAGCTTCTCTGGAGAGAATTCTTCAGTTCTCTCCCTTCATCTCTAAGCTAAATGCTTCTCTGGTTGCAGTAGCACTCAGCGCATGGTATCCCTCTGTCTTTTCACTTACCACATCGTAGTATTTATACATCTATCTCCTTCATTAAACTGGGAGTTCTTCCAGGGCAGGAATTGTGTTGTACTCATCTTTATTTTATTTTATTTTTAATTTTTATTTTTTTTTTGCGGTACACGGGCCTCTCACCGCTGTGGCCTCTCCCGCCGCGGAGCACAGGCTCCGGACGCGCAGGCCCAGCGGCCATGGCTCACGGGCCTAGCATGTGGGATCTTCCTGGACCGGGGCACGAACCCGCGGCCCCTGCATCGGCAGGTGGACTCCCAACCACTGCGCCACCAGGGAAGCCCTGTACTCATCTTTATTACCCTCATGCTTAGCCCAGGACCAAACCCCTAATAAGTTCTCAAAAATTGGTTCTGAATTGGATTCTTTTTCTCTGTACTCAAAATACTTATTAACTAACTCTGTAATCTATTTCCCAGAAGCAAGGGAATAACAATAAAAGTTTTCATAGCCAATTGTTAGCTTCTGGAGTACATCAGCCTCAATGACCCTCCTTGGTTTAGGCTTCCAATGCTGGTTCCGGCCCTCTCCTGTGCATGCGCCATATATAACTCTTCAGATGCACACATTCTTTCTTTAGATGTTAAAATATTTGTGAATATTTTAATCAGATCTTGTTGTTCTCAAAGGCATTATGTCTCTTTAAAGTGCCTTCACATACCTTTGCCTCGATTGTGTTCATTTTAAGCTTTAACTCTCAAATGATAGATTGTGTTGATTTTAATTGTTGATTAAATTATTGTTTTATTAAATTATTATTTATTTAAATATTTATTTAAATTATTAAATTATTGTTGATTAAATTGTTGACAGATTGTTGTTGTTTCTCAAAGGATAATTCCCTTATTGCTAAATTATTATTCAGTCAACAAATATTTTTATGGTGCATCTACTATAGGTCAAGCCCTTGGTACTTGCTAGGAATAGCTGGCGTGAGCAAGAGGCAAAATCTCTGCTCTCAAGAAGCTGACAATCTATAATAGGAATTTCCAAATTCTTGGGGTCACTTCATGTTTTTCTCCAGATACTGATAATCCCCAGGTCCAAAATGCTATTTTAAGCCATGTAACAATAACGTTAGACAAAAAAATAGTAATTCAATGGCTCACAAGGAAAACACAGAGCATCTTTTATCAAATTGTAATCACTGCTTCCTAGCAGTGGGCTCCAGCACTGAACCCAAAGCTGAAATAAAAAATAAGCCCACTATACATAAGTCAGTGGGTACCTGGGGCTCTCCCAAAGATGGAGAAACTGCTAAGTGATAAACAGGAATGGGGATAATTGGAGAGCTGCTTTGTTTTGTTTAGTTTTTCAGGAATAATTTCTATAATCCATGAGCTAAAGACAACAGCAAACAATCAAGAATGTATTTTATCAGGGAAAACGTAAGAGCTCAGATAAAAACTAAACAAATTCATGAGTAGATAAATACTGACTCAGGCTACCAACAATAGGTTTTTGCTGCTGTTGTTTTGTTGTTGCTTCTTCAGATAGGTTTTACCCCCCCACTTATAAAAAGAGTTAACATGTACCCTGGAAAACACAGAAAAGTATAAAGAGATAATAATTCCACTACTCAAAAAATGTATAAACATTTAGTTATATATCTTTTTTCAGACCTTCTATTACATAAAAATATTTTTTTCTTTTCACAAAATTGACACCAATTTTGAATATGAATATGCAACTGTATATCATGCTTTTTCATGCTTAACATTAGGAGCATTTCCCATGTACTTGTTCTTCTAAAATGTGAATTTTTTTTTAACATCTTTATTGGGGTATAATTGCTTTATAAAATGTGAATTTTTAAGTCAGGTAATATTCCACCATGTGGACATGCCATAATCTCACCACTCCTATTGTGGGGCAGGTTGTAGCAATGTTTTGCAACACAGAATAAATAAGCGTTGATGACTGCTCTCATTCACAACCATCTAAATATGTCCTTGAGGTAAATTCCTAAAGGGGGAATTACTAAGTCAAAGAATATGAACTTTTTAAGGATCTTGATTTATGCCAGAAAGTTCTCTGTTCAAACTCTCCAGCACAACAGGAGGGCAACCACATCACCCCTTGGCAGCACTAGATATTTTTACTTTGATTTTCATCAATATGATAGGTTATAAAGGATTTCTCATCTTAATCTGCAGCTCTTCGGTTAGTAATGAGAATGAACATTTTTTTTAATGTTTTATAAATCATTTAAATTTCTTATGATACTCTGCTTATGTCTCATTCATTTTTGCTATTAGGACACTGTGTTTTTTAAAAAATTGATGTAAAAGAGCTCTGATAAATTAAAATACATTAAAAAATCTGTCTGTCATGTATTGCTTGCATGTTCCCTCAGTTTGAACACATATGGCTCTTGGTTCTTCCATGATAAAAGCTCCAAACTTTTCCAAAATGGAACTGGTACAATCTAATTCCCATCAGAACCACTCCTACCAATACTACCTTTGCACCTTTATACTCAATCTGTTCCTTAGGGTGCTGTTTTGAAGCACCAGGCTCAAGGGATACTAAAGAATAGCCCAGTGAGACCACAGTGCCATGTTTAACCAACTAGCTTGGCAAACACAGAAACACTCAGCAATGCTTCTTCCTCCCCTATACTCAGAATCCCTCAAATAACAAGCTCATCCTCGTTCAGGGCAAAAAAACTGTCTTTGGTCCTCCAAAAGATCACCTGTGGTTGGAAGGCAGCATAGCAGAAGAAAAAAAGCGTGAGCTCTAGAGTAGAAAAAGCTGCATTTAGATTCCTGGCTCTGTCATGTTCTTGCTGTATGACCTTGGTCAAGTCATTTTGCCTCCCTGGGCCTCAATTTCCTAACTACAAAATAAAACTATCTGTTTTCAGGTTATCATAAGGATTAAATGGAACATGTAATGTTTACAACCAGGGGTCTGGTATGTGGTAGGTGAACTCCAAAAAGTGTGGTTTTCCTACTCTGATGGTGCTAAATCAGTTACTTATTTAATTCAAATGATCTTACATAAAATGTTGGCTTGAAATAGTTAGCTGTCCCAGCAAAGCATCATCTGGGTAAAAAACATTTAGGTCAGCTTTCTGTCAACTGCAATTTCCACTGCTATAATTATGCAATCATCAACCACCACCGCAAAACAACAAAAACCCCAAAGCTGATGTTACTGAAATTGTTAAATACAGTAATTACTTGATTCTCAAGATCATGGCCACCAACTCCTTTTGGAAAGCAACAGAAACTTTTCTAATTATGGGGGCAAAAGACGGATTAGTTGTCCCAGACAGTGGTCTCTACAACAGAAGTCTTTTGGTCATTGCCCAGAACAGCAACATACTGAGAAATCATTCTCAAATTGCTGTTTCCTCACATTTCATACTCTGAAAGGTACAATGTCAACAAAAGAACGAAAAGGAAAAAAAAGACAGAAAAAAAGGATATTCTTTAGATTTAGCCTTTTTGGCACTTTTTCCTGGCAAGAGGTAACAGACTGGTGAAATAATCTCTAGGAGGAAAGCATACTTTATAAAATCTATCAGCATAACCCCATTCTACGGAAGAAGCAAGGAACACATTCTCCCTCTAAGTATAGAGTGTAGATTCCTTCAGGAAAGGAAAGAAAGCCAAGTATCACTTATGTTCAGAGAATTGTACTACACGCTTTAATTATATTATGTTTTAAGTCAAGTTATGAGGTAGAACTTATGTTTCCTTACAGACAATAGGAAACTTGCTCAATGTTTTATAGTTATTAAGTGGAAAGAAACATCCAGCTCCAGGACCCAGGTCCTTCTAACTTTGAAACCTTTTTCTTTTCATTACATCTTCATCAAATCTCAAAATGATCATGCCAATCCTCCTTTATGAGAAATAACCCAGGGACTTCCCTGGCGGTCCAGTGGTTAAGACTCCATGCTTCCACTGCACGGGGCACGGGTTCAATCCCTGGTGGGGAAACTAAGGATCCCACATGCTGAGTGGCAGCGGCCAAAAAAAAAAGAGAGAGAAAGAACCCAATTTAAATTTTGGCTTAAAACAAAACAGACAAATAAACCCAACAAACTAAGTTTCCACCTAAAGGATGACCACTTCTGTCAATTAGCAGGTTGCTTTTCTGGCTCCTACTAGTCTTTAAAATGAACTGAAAGACTCACACCGAGTACGCTTTTTTAAAAATCTTAAATATATAAAGAAAATGGTACCTGCTGACAGCCACAGAGCACTGAAGCAGAAGCAAATATAAAACAGGTACAAGCTTTTCAACCACTTCACAGATGTCTGCCAACAAAATCCTGATAAAATCCAAGAAGCACGGCTTGGCTTGATTCCCAGCTTCTCCATGGCCTTCCAGACAGGCAGAACCAGTCCACTAGAAAGACAGAAAAAGAAGAAATTATATGCCAAGTAATTAATAATTGATTCCTCGAAATGCAGAGTGCTAGAGAGTGTGACAGATTAGGGAGAAGGGAATTTTCAAGTTTCTCTTTCACTGCTCATACCTGCCTATAAATTTCAAAGCTGAGCTTTGGCATAGCCTATAATTATCAGGATAAAAACATAGCCAGGGATATGAAATGAATCCACTGTAAAACTGAAACACTTTATATTCCATATTTTCTAATCTAACATCATCTATGTGGAACAATGGAAAGCGTACCAGACTGAAAAAAAAGATCTGAACTTCAGTTCCAGTTCCGCTACTAACAGCTTTGTGACTTTATACAAATATGCTTTCTTTTTTTTTTTTGCGGTACGCGGGCCTCTCACTGTTGTGGCCTCTCCCATTGCGGAGCACAGGCTCCAGACGCGCAGGCTCAGCAGCCATGGCTCATGGGCCCAGCTGCTCCGCGGCATGTGGGATCCTCCCAGACCAGGCGGCATGTGGGATCCTCCCAGACCAGGGCACGAACCCGTGTCTCCTGCATCGGCAGGTGGACCCCCAACCACTGCGCCACCAGGAAAGCCCAATACAAATACGTTTTCTTACCCATGAAAAGAAGAGTTTGGAGCATCAGAGGTAAACTAATCTGAAGGCTTTTCTAGCCATGTTTTTTAAAAATTTTAATGTGATTGTCTTTAGGCAGGGCATGCACTCTCCAGTTTGCTACTGTCCCCACCACGCTTATCTTTAAATTCTATCCAGTTTACACTTTGATGTCACCTCCCTGATCCTTAGAATCATTAGCAATTCCTGACTTAAATTCATATAGCCATTCAACAAGGATTTACACAGCCCCTATTTTGTACTAGGCATTGTGCTGGCTACTCCATAATCTAGAGACCGAATGATTTCGGTCCCTTCCAGAAGAAAAAATGACTTTCCATCAGTTTCTTCTCTCTTACACAACTTCCCTATATTGTATAGATTATTATATAAACCTTGGCAGTATTACAAGGATCGACTGAGTTCTGAAGAAGCAATTTAAAAATCTTCTGTCCCGGGCTTCCCTGGTGGCGCAGTGGTTGAGATCCGCCTGCCAATGCAGGGGACACAGGTTCGAGCCCTTGTCTGGGAGGATCCCACATGCCGCGGAGCAACTGGGCCCGTGAGCCACAACTACTGAGCCTGTGCGTCTGGAGCCTGTGCTCCGCAACAAGAGAGGCCACGATAGTGAGAGGCCCACGCACCGTGATGAAGAGTGGCCCCCGCTCGCTGCACCTAGAGAAAGCCCTCGCACAGAAACACAGCAAACATAGATAAATAAGTAAATAAATTTATTAAAAAAAAAAAACTTAAGCCGCAGTTTCCTCACAAATGTTTAAAAAAAAAAAATCTTCTGTCCCGGACTTCCCTGGCCACACAGTGGTTAAGAATCCGCCTGCCAATGCAGGGGACTCGGGTTCGAGCCCTGGTCCAGGAAGATCCCACATGCCGTGGAGCAACTAAGCCTGTGCGCCACAACTACTGAGCCTGCATGCCACAACTACTGAAGCCCGTGCCTAGAGCACGTGCTCCGCAGCAAGAGAAGCCACCGCAATGAGAAGCCCACACACTGCAATGAAGACTAGCCCCCCTGCTCGCCGCAACTAGAAAAAGCCCGCGCGCAGCAATGAAGACCTAAGGCAGCCAAAATAAATAAATAAAATAAAAATCTTCTGTCCTAAATATGCACCTGTCATCCACATCTGGAAAATGGCACAGACTGACAACCCCAGCCCCAGCCAGCACTGTATGGGTTGGATATCAATACTGATTAACACCAGGAAATAGACAAACACACACAGAACTGCAAAACTAAGGTAAAGCCCACCCAAGGAAAAGCTTTCACTGAGCCTTAAGCATCTGAAGGACTTCATCTTTCTCATTCACTTCCATCCATTCCTATTTCTAGCGGTTTGTCATTGTATGTTAGGGAGCAGGGGGCAGAAAGGAAGTGTGCAGGTCAGACACATGCTCAAAAGATTATGAAATGGAGCCTAAGTTAGAAAGTATATCCTGCAACTTTTCCAGCCTCCCAAGATGGAATGAATGAGTGTGCATGTGTGCGTGTGTGTGCACGTGTGTGCATAAGAATCTTACCCAACACATTTCTGCCTACCACAAAAGGATTTTAAATTCAAGGTGACTCAACACCTGTCATCAATAGTGTGGCAGGTGGGCGATAGAAGCATAAAAGAAATGAATAGGTTTTGAAATGGGAGTAATAAACACCACTGGATTAGCAAGCTGATTAGAAGGGCAATGTCTCACAAACCATGCATGAGAGAGGCACTTATTTTCATGTGAACTCCCAACCAGTCATTCCTCTGAAACCTACAATTGCCTAAGGGCACAAATCACTGCTAGGGTCCAGTCAAAGACTTGCTGACCAGAGGCAGGAACAACACCACATCACCAAGATCCAAATGGCTTGTTATAGAATCAAAGGGAAACAGCCCAGGGAGAGAACACACACCTCCACAATACTTGACAAATGAAAATCTAGAAAAGCTTGCAAGAGTTCTGGCATTTAGGGCGTTACAAGTACACCCGAGATAAAAGCACTCTCTGTTACAGCAGCTGTTCAGACAGCGCAGGGGGTAATGTTTACTTAATGCTTCAGGTTGATGGGGGAATGTATCATAGTTCAGTCTGTCAGCTGCATATGTGGAACTCCATTTATGTACCCAGAGATAAGATATGTTTGAACAACGACAGAGCAAGTCTGAAACAGCCTATTCAGCTGGCATGAGTAATTAAGAATAAAGCTCTTAAAAAAAAAAGTCTCAGATATTTGGGAAAGTTACAGAACAGACTGCCATGAATAGCTTTGCTTATATTTGTAGACACTGTTTTCCAAATAGCTGGAAAAATGAACAGATTGTTCTGGGAGGTCGTGTTTCCAATTTGTTCCTAGCTTCCAGTCTGTTCATCAGATAAGAAAGCACAAGGAGAGTCAGCTAATACTCTTCACCAACTGCATCTATCTTCGATTGCGCACAACCACGGTGAGAGGAAAGAAAGCAAAGCTTTCCTGGAATCTCGCCTGAGGTCTTTTCTCTTGACTTCCTTTATTTCACCTTTGTGCTCACTGCAGCCACCACAGGACCCCTCGGTAGGGCATAATTTGCAAGTCCTGAATAAGGCAGGTTTCGCATCGTAATTTACACGTAGTGCTCAGCCCCGCCCCCCTTCAGCATCAATTTGCTGTCCTGGTGGGGAGAACAAACACCAGAGACTGAAGCTAGGGGGTAGGGAGGAAGAAGGCCAGCAGCGTCTCGCGGCCGGTCTGTCTGTATGGGGATGGAGGGAGCCGCAAGACCAGGCCCGGGCCCGAAAGAAGCGGGGGTCAGCCTGAGACTCGAGCTCCGCACCTACAAAGCCAGAAGCAGCTGGCTGCCCTAGCCGGGCCAGGAGCGCCACCTCCGGGTCCCAACACCCGGCCAGCGCACCCCCAGAAACAGCCCGTCCCGCTTGCCCCTCCCCTGAGCTCGTGGTACTCGGCCCGGCAGCCAGCCGCCCCCGGCCACCTACCGGGGCTCAAGGCCACAAAGCGGGGCCCCGGCTCTCGGCGGCCTCCGCCTCCTCCAGGTCCATGGGGTCGGGGCCCCAACCTTCGCTCCCCTCACCCGGGGGAGGAGGAAAAGGAAGAAGGCAATGCGGGCTCCCCACCCGGACAGCTCACTCTGGCCTCAGCCTCCCTGGACAGCGACGGCGGCCGGAAACGCCGCCCCCTCCCACCTCCCGGACTCAACCCGGAAACACACTCTTGATGCTAAACAAGCCCTCCTGTCCCCCCGGAAGCTCAATTCCAGCCGCGAGCCCGAGGGGGAGGAGGGGTAGTGCTGGGGGGTAGAACTACGCACGAGCGAAGGAACCTGCGTCCCCAGGCTGTCGCCTCCCGCTCTCCAGAAGCGGTCTGCACCTTCGCCCGCCCTGCGCGAGCCCCAGGCCCCAGACTCTGGCAATACCCACAAGCAAGATGGCGGCAACGGCAGCACCCCCTACGGCTTAGCGCCCAGCTGTGCCATTGGCTAGAGCCTGGAGTGAGGCCGCCGCGGATTGGCCGAGAGCGCTGCGGGGGTGGGGGTGGAGCTGCAGCAGCCTGGAGCCGGGAGTGGGCAACGCGGCGTGAGCAGCGGCCCCAGGCTCCCGGAGCACCGCGCTCGGAGAAGACTTCGCTGCTCGGGGCCGCAGCCTGGTGAGCTCAGCCCCCTTCAAGCCCTCCCTTACATCCCAGCCGGGGCCACTCCGAGCCGGCGCCTATCGATGCCGACACACCCCGGGGACCCTATCGCGACTCCATCGCGCCATATCGCGACATCATCGTGCCTTGTCGAGACTCCATTTTGCCACAGCCCTTCTCAATATATAGCTATATCTTTTTTAAAAATTTGCTCTGTCATCTTTGGGGGCTGTCCCATGTCGTGATTTTGCCGTGATCTCTCCGTGACATAACCGCGCCATCGTGAAGTGTGATCTCATCGCCGCCCTGTCGTGACTTCATCAATGTCGTGTTGTGACCTGGCTGCGGCGGGACAGGTGGTGACCGTCAGGAACCCTCCTTCCCTTCTCATCTCCCCATCTCAGCTGCCCCTCTTCGATTATCCGGCTTTTGGAGTCTCCGTTGTCCTGGGAGCTACCCGGGACCCCTTCTTGCTTCTCCAGCCCCTGCCGGCGTCCACAGGCTGGTAGCCGGGCGGGGAGGGTGAGGAGAGGGAGCGCAAGGGGTTAATTCTGCTGCTGCTTCTGCTGCTCCGCTGCTGCAGCTTCTGCCCGAGGGAGGGAAAGGAGAGGAGGCAAGGAGCCTGCGGGGGCGACTGAGAGCCCTGGCTGGAGGGATGGGGTCTCCAGAGGGCCCTCTGAGCTTTCCCGGGTTAGCACCTTGCTTCCTCCCTTCTGCTGAAGCTTGTCTCCTGTCTCTCCTGAAGAAGGGAGGGGAAAGGAAACCTAGGATGCCCTTTTCCCTCATGCCAGCCTGAGTCCGGATAATCGAACTTCACCCGTGTATGTCTCCATTCCTCCCTGTCTGTCCTCACCACTCCCTCCCTGTACGCCTGGTGGAGGGAAACAAAACCTGGCCTCTGGTGCCAGGGAGCAGCTGAGCAGTGGGGCCAGCCCCCTCCCACCCCCAGGAGACTGGTGAGGAGAGCTGTCCAGCTGAGCAGCAGGATGCATGGTCCTTCTTTCCCACTTTCGGAGGTGACCTTGGACCAGGGTCCCTTCTTCATCCCTAAGGACTTGAGGGTCCAGCCCCTTAAAGGGGCTCCCCCAAGGGAGGTCAGTCCTGAGGAGTCCATCCCTTCTGATCCTCCCCTCCCTCTGTGCTAATCCCTCCCTCCCTCCCTCCTCCACTCCCTCCTCCACTCCCACCCCTCCTCTGCAGAGGGATGCTCAGTCCCTCTTGTGTTCACAGTTGGGCAAGGCGGGCATCATGGCCTCGGATTGCGAGCCAGCTCTGAACCAGGCAGAGGGCCGAAACCCCACCCTGGAGCGCTACCTGGGAGCCCTCCGTGAGGCCAAGAATGACAGCGAGCAGTTTGCAGCCCTGCTGCTAGTAAGGAACTGACTGACAGTTGGGAGGTGGGAAGGGCTGGGTGGTTGGGCTCCCTAGGAATGAGGTCAACAAGTCCCCAAGGATATATAGGTGGTGTTGGTAACCCTGGAGGCACCAAAGAAGGCCCAAGGCACCTACCTGTGAACTCATTTTTGCTCCGCTGCGTATGGGAGCAAAGGGGAGAATGGGGGTGAATAAAGCTTGTGGCCCTAGGAGCCTTGGAGGAAGCTGAGTGGGTCTGCTCTCTGGGGCGTCCCAGAGCAGATGGGAGCTGACTCATAGGGTTGCAGCAGCAGGTAGTAACTAGTGCAGAATACCTGAGGGCTGGGGATGTTTGTTCTGGAGGTGGAGAGAGTAGCAGACTGGAAGTGACTGGGAAGGGGTCCTAGGGGATGGCCAGGATGCGTATGTAGGTTGCGGGTGAAGGATCTGGTTCGGGGCTTAGCCCTGGAGGAACCCAAGCTGGGGACAGCAGAACAGGAGCTGCAGTGCTGGGAAGGGGTGGGGGGGGTGAAGGGAGGAGGGAGTACAGCCTGCTTGTTTGCCATGGCAACAGGGAGAAGGCTCCGGAGTCAAGGGCTCACACTGCAGCAGAGGAGGTGTTTAGGTGAAATGTAAGGGGAAATGTTTTGACAGGCAGAGCAGCGAGACACAGGAGCCATTTCCCCTGAGAAGGTGGCAGGAGTGGATCAGAGACTTCTTTGGAGAGAGCAATTAGGGAGAGACCCCAAATCCTTGGAGAATTTTAAACACTGAGTTCTAAGCCTCTTCCAACTCAGGATGTGTTGGACATCAGGAAGAATTTAGCTTAGACATCAGGAAGAACTTCCCAACTAACCAGGTAATGAAACAGTAGAGTGAGTAGTTGAGGAGGACCTGACCTCCCTTCCACAGGGATCACAGATGAGGGATCCCAGAGGTCACACCTGTCTGCCTCTGGGGAGAAGGAAGGAGCTGGATGAAGTGGTCTCTGGGAGACCTCCTGACCCCAGAGTGAATCTTGTTATATAACCTAGTCCTGCTAATGGTCAACCCCCAGAGTGCAGGGGACAGTCTTTGCCACCCCTTCCTTTCATCCTGCTGATAGCATATACCTCCCTTAGGTGACCAAGGCAGTCAAAGCAGGTGACATCGATGCCAAAACTAGGCGGCGGATCTTTGATGCTGTCGGCTTCACCTTCCCCAATCGTCTCCTGACTACCAAGGAGGCACCGGATGGCTGCCCCGACCATGTTCTCCGGGCCTTGGGTGTGGCCCTGCTGGCCTGCTTCTGCAGTGACCCTGAACTAGCTGCCCATCCCCAGGTCCTGAACAAGATCCCCATCCTTAGCACCTTCCTCACAGCCAGGGGGGACCCTGACGATGCTGCCCGCCGTTCCATGATTGATGACACCTACCAGTGCCTGACAGCTGTGGCAGGCACACCTCGTGGGCCCCGACACCTCATTGCCGGTGGCACCGTGTCTGCCCTGTGTCAGGCATACCTGGGGCATGGTTATGGCTTTGACCAGGCCCTGGCACTCCTGGTGGGGCTGTTGGCCGCTGCTGAGACACAGTGCTGGAAAGAGGGGGAGCCTGACCTGCTGGCTGTTTTGCGGGGCCTCAGCGAAGATTTCCAGAAAGCCGAGGATGCCAGCAAGTTTGAGCTTTGCCAGCTGCTGCCCCTCTTTCTGCCCCCAACAACTGTGCCCTCTGAATGCCTCCGGGATCTGCAGGCCGGGCTGGCACGGATCCTGGGCAGCAAGCTGAGCTCCTGGCAGCGCAACCCAGCACTGAAGCTGGCAGCCCGCCTGGCGCACGCCTGCGGCTCCGACTGGATCCCAGCGGGCAACTCCGGGAGCAAATTCCTGGCCCTGCTGGTGAATCTGGCATGCGTGGAGGTGCGGCTGGCACTGGAGGAGACAGGCACAGAGGTGAAAGAGGATGTGGTGACCGCTTGCTATGCCCTCATGGAGTTGGGGATCCAGGAGTGCACCCGCTGTGAGCAGTCACTGCTTAAGGAGCCACAGAAGGTGCAACTTGTGAGCGTCATGAAGGAGGCCATCGGGTCTGTCATCCACTACCTGCAGCAGGTGAGGGTGCAGTGCCCCACCCGAGGGGGCCCAGTGTGGGAGGGGGAGCCAGAAGGCAAGGGAAAGGGGGAAGTGAAACCCCAAACCTGGGTGTATGGGGAGACAGAGAAGACGTACCTACCTACCTACGGAGGGCTGATCCTGCAGCACTCCAGGGAGTAGTGTGTGGCCAAGCCTCCCTCTCCCTCCCTGAGCCTCCACACAAGCACTATACCACACGCCATATGTGCACTCCCATCACAGTACACACACGCACACACACAACACAGAAACCTCCTACTCACAACCCTCCCCCCGGTCCACACACACGAAAGTGAAGCAGTCTGTTCTGTTCAGTCTGCAGCATGGCCTTACACACATACACATACAAACTTGTAGCTGTACAGGGAAAAGGAGCAGGGCTGCCTGCTTCCTGTCCTCTGTGGAGGGTCTGCTAACTCCATTTGATCACCTGCCCCAACATCCCTCCTGCCTGAGAGTCCAGCTCTCCTGTCCTGCAGGGGTTCCTTCAGCACTCCGGTCTCTCTTTTTTTTTTTTTTTTTGCGGTACGCGGGCCTCTCACTGTTGTGGTCTCTACCGTTGCGGAGCCTGTGCTCTGGACGCGCAGGCTCAGCGGCCATGGCTCACGGGCCCAGCCGCTCTGCGGCATGTGGGATCTTCCCGGACTGGGGCACGAACAGTGTCCCCTGCATCGGCAGGCGGACTCTCAACCACTGCGCCACCAGGGAAGCCCAACACTCCGGTCTCTTTAGTAGCCTGCTCCAGCTGCATACCCCACACACCGTGCCAAGCTCCCATTGTCTCATTCTTTCTGATTTAGCTCAAAGTGGGGCTTCTCTCCTGGCCTCCCACCCCAGGTCAGAGCCACTGTAGAGGGAGTGTTTTCTTAGCTTTGGACCTGTGGGTCTCCTTCTAGCCTTGAGATGCTTTAGAGGCTGAGTTCCAGCGAGTGCAGGGGCATGTTGTCTAAAGTCCAGTTCCCTCAGCAGGCATGCCCTGAGGGCCTGCTCTGTGCCAGCCCCCGGTTGAGTGTGTCCCAACCATGCGCTGGCTTCTGGGTACACAGGGCCTGCCTTTGCAGGGCTCACAGGCCAGCATTCCCTTCCACTTGTGTTATTCCTAGCCTGGCCGGCATGCTGGCCAGGCAGGGGAGGTCCTCTGGTCCTGCTCCTTCTCAGGGGAGCCCTTTGGCAACAGGTGGGGCCAGAGAAGCAGAAGGAGCCCTTTGTGTTTGCTTCCGTGCGGATCCTGGGTGCCTGGCTGGCCGAAGAGACCTCATCCCTGCGCAAGGAGGTCTGCCAGCTGCTGCCCTTCCTCGTCCGCTATGCCAAGACCCTCTACGAGGAGGCCGAGGAGGCCAATGACCTCTCCCAGCAGGTGGCCACCTTGGCCATCTCCCCCACCACCCCGGGGCCCACCTGGCCAGGGGATGCTCTCCGGTGAGTTTGTAGTTATGGTCTGTTCAGCCAGAATGTGCTAAAGGAAGGAGTAGCACGGATACCTCCCCTCTCCCCAAACTGGGCTGTGCCGGGCTTCCTGACGGGGGCCTGAGGTGTGGTAGTATTTCTGTTTGTTGGGGGCGGGGTGAGGGGTTGTTCCCTCAGGACACCTGGGCTTCCTAGTCTCACCTGCCAACCCCAGGTTACTCTGTAAAGAGAGTACTGCCATTGAGCATCTGCTGCCTGCCAGGCATTTTACTGTACCCTTTACCATTTTGATCTCATTTGGTCCACGCAGCAAATCTAGGACAGAAGTCTCATCCACATCTTCAGGATGAGGAAACTGAGACTAAAGGAGGTTAAAGTAACTTACCCACACTCACAGCCCAAGTTTGAGCCCAGGCCTGTGCTCTTTCTGCAGTGCCTACAAAGATGTGTTTTCCTTCTCCTCTACTTCCCTTTCTCTTAGATGGGGTGCCCCCCCAAAAAGGGAATCCTGGTGCCTTCATTTCTCCCCACACACATCTGTCCCTTCTACACCCCCAGGCTCCTCCTGCCCGGCTGGTGCCACCTGACAGTCGAAGATGGGCCCCGGGAGATCCTGATCAAGGAGGGGGCCCCCTCACTTCTGTGCAAGTACTTCCTGCAGCAGTGGGAACTCACATCCCCTGGCCATGACACCTCAGTGCTGCCCGACAGCGTGGAGATCAGCCTGCAGACCTGCTGTCACATCTTCCTCAACCTTGTGGTCACTGCACCGGGGCTGATCAAGTGAGGCCGGGGAGGAATTGGAGGAAGCAGGGGTCCTGCTCAAACTTGCCCCAAATCTCGGTCTCCTGCTTTGCTTCCCTGTGCCCATGGGTTCCTATTAGTGTTAGAATGAAAGGGTCTCAGAATGGAAGAGAGAGCCACCCCACACAGGGATTTGGTATATGTGGATTTGGTATATGTGGAAGCCCTCTGGGCATGTATGTCTACCTGCTCCAGCCATAACCCAGTCTCTGCTCCCCAGATGCCACGGATGGGGCCCAAAGTTAACTGTTCACCCTGCTGCCTAATTTCTTGCCAAACCCTGGCCTGGTAAAGCTGGGAGCCCAGCATCCCAGCTTTCCTCAGGACTTGGTCTGGCTCCACTAATCTCCCGCCTCCCATCTTTCGCTCCCTTTCTCCCCAGGCGAGATGCCTGCTTCACTTCTCTAATGAACACCCTGATGGCGTCGCTGCCCGCGCTAGTACAGCAGCAGGGGAGGCTGCTTCTGGCTGCCAATGTGGCCACCCTGGGCCTCCTCATGGCCCGGCTCCTTAGCACCTCTCCAGGTAAGCCCTGGGGACCCAGTCCTAACAGATGGAAGCAGAAGACCTGGGTGGACCTGCTGTGTTCTGGGCATAAGTCATCCTTTTCTGAAATCCTGAACAGAATTTTCCAGTCAAGGAAATCTCTGAAGTGCGCCTCCCTCCCCCGCCCCACCCCACCCTTCTTCCCCAAATGATAACGTTTTCTTCCTTCTGAAGCCTTTTAAGGCAAGGTCTGGTGGGTGTAAGTACAGGCCCGCTCCGAGGCACAGGCTTAAGCACCTGGAATCCCCAGCAGCCCAAGGAATCTGAATTCTGTGTTTTCAAGGTGGAGCCGCCCCCTCCCAGGCCTTGAGTCAGAAACATGACTTTTCTCCATTGAGGTTTTTCTGTGCTTGGCACCGCACCTCGTGACAGGCTTCGGTGCTCCTGTGCGCTTACCTTCCCCACCTCCCACCTCACTCTGGCTGCATGCGGTAGGGAGGGGCATCCGCTTCAGCCCCCTGCCAGCCCTCTGTGTCTCCCACTTTGGCCGTGGGTGTCTGCTTGGGTCCCTCTGTCCCTGCCTGTTCCCTGTACCCCATCTGTCTGGTTGGAGGAGCGGCACAGATGCCTGGGAACAGGGTGTAATGAGCCTGTACCCTCAGCTGCCTCTGCTCCCTGTGTGTGGGGGCCCCAGTAGGGTACCTGGCAGCTGGAAGGGGAGCACGTCCCAGTAGACCAGGAGCTCCCCCTTCCCTCTAGCCCCCGAGCTCCCTCAGATCCAGGCTGCATGTCCACAGCCGCTGAGTAGAGCCACAGTGCTGGTTCACCCACAAATGCCACCAGGTTAGCCTAACAGCCTCGGGAAAGCATCTGCAGTGCAGGGGGCGAACCCCTGCAGCCGGGCGAGCCAAGCCTGGACCCCAGCCCATGGTCCCCTCTGGCACCCTCTTCTGGCCTGAGAATCAAATTGCTGCACCCTCCTCAGCCTATAAAGTGCTAGGCCCAGCGGAAGCTCCCATCACTACTCAGTCTACAGGAGGGTCCGACCACGAGGTAGTGTCCCAAGATTATTACATTTCATTCTCACCACAGAGTTCTAAGATTAGCACTATTGGCCCCATTTTACTAGTGAAGAAACAAGACCCAGAAAAGTGAATTAACCAAGGTCACACACTGAAGTCAGAGGGAGGGTTTGAACGCAGGCAGGCTGATTCCAGGCTATGCTTCGGCTCCTGAGTATGCCCACCAGGAAGGGAAGGGGCTGGTGAGGCAGCTCGTTCACGCCCCCCTCCCTCCTTGCCTTCCAGCTCTTCAGGGAACACCAGCGTCCCGAGGTTTCTTCGCAGCTGCCATCCTCTTCCTGTCGCAATCCCACGTAGCACGGGCCACGCCTGGCTCAGACCAGGCAGTGCTGGCCCTGTCCCCCGACTACGAGGGCATCTGGGCGGATCTCCAGGAGCTCTGGTTCCTGGGCATGCAGGCCTTCACAGGCTGCGTGCCCCTGCTGCCCTGGCTGGCCCCCGCCGCCCTGCGCTCCCGCTGGCCACAGGAGCTGCTCCAGCTGCTGGGCAGCGTCAGCCCCAACTCTGTCAAGCCTGAAATGGTAGCCGCCTATCAGGGTGTCCTGGTTGAGTTGGCACGGGCCAACCGGCTGTGCCGGGAGGCCATGAGGCTGCAGGCAGGCGAGGAGACGGCCAGCCACTACCACATGGCCGCCCTGGAGCAATGCCTGGCAGAGCCCTGAGGGGGCATCCACTGCGGACAGACCCGGGGGCGGGCGGCAAGGGAAGGAGGGAGGAGGCATCTCCCCTGAAGCCCCCAAGTTGGACCCTCTCCCCCAACTTCCCCCCGCTAAACATCCCAGCTTTCTGGCTTTTCCGAGGGTGAGGGCATGGTGCCCATCCTTCAAGTGTAAGGAACTGCGTCACGCCCCCTGGGCCCGCTCAGGGGCAGGGATTGGCTTGGAAATCAGCATGGCTGTTCCCGCCAGGCCGGGGGAGGTTGGAGCAGCCCGCAGGGAGGGCGGCACTAGGTGTCATTGTGCCCGATGTCTGGCTCCCTCGCAGGAGGGAGGCCCCCAGATGGGACAGGGCTGGCAGGAGCTGGCTGCTTCAGCCCATGTGCCCTGCCGGCCAGGGCGTGGGCTCCCCTAGACTGTGGTGCCCCTCTGGACTTCCAGGTCCACGTCCTTTAAATTGGCCGTTTGGTTCTTGCCCTTGGCCCCCTTGGGCAGAGAGCAGTCTCAGGCCGTTGACATCACAATTCTTCCTATCACTTCAGTGACCCAGGGTCTGAACTGCCCCAGCCTTCCAGGGCAACCTGGGGCAGACAGCCCTGGTGGGGGGGTCGGGAAGCCTTCCACCTGAGCTTCCTTGAGGGGACCCAGGAGCCCTTGGATCCTGGTCTCTAAGCTTTTGTGTTGTGTTGCAGCAGAGTGACCATGAGGGTTGGGGAGTTATTTATTTTGCCTGCCCTTTTCCCTGCTTGGACACCTGAGCATCTGATCCCTGTCCCCTTGGTGCCATATGGCCTGGCTGGAGACAGGAACCGAAGGGATGCTTACCCAGAATCCGCATGTTTCCCTAGTGACTGCACCCCATCACCATCCTAGTGCCTGGCTTTAACTCCCATCCCTGCTTGTGATTCCTCTCTGCAGAGAGACGCGACTGGCGGCTCCAGCAGGGACTACCTTTCTTATGAACCTGATCCCTTGCTTCCCTCTCCCCTTCCCTCCCCCAGTGCGTTCTGTGATCGCCCAGTTCAAAGCTGTGCACATGTGGACACTCAATAAATGTTCATTGGTGACAAGATGGCTTCTGTGTGGTCTGTCCTGCACCTTCTTCCTTCCAGGCCCCAGCAGCTCACATCACACATGCCCTGCGAAACACACTTCACAAGTGTCCTCTCATTCAGCCCTCCCAAGTATCCAATGAAGCGAGCGTCATCCTGATTCTCCAGGTGAAGACACTCAAGCAGGGGTAGGTGGTTTGTTCGAGGTGTTACAGCCAGTACGTGCCAGAGTCGAGGCTCCATGCGGGCCATCCAACTTCTCAGCCCACACGCTTCACTGCCAGGTCAGGTGACACACTCACATGTTGATGTGGCGAGGCCTCTGGGGGGGCGCTCGTGCTCCTGTGTACAAGTGAAGTTCCGCCCCTCCACGTCAGCAGACTCTGGCCAAGTGGCACTGCCACATCCTCCACTGTTTAAAGGGAAGTCAGAAATCTTAGTGTTTCTGTGAAATCTGATTTTGAGTGTGGATATTTTTAATTAAATCAGTACTACCCCAACAGAACAGCTGCAGGCCAAACGTGACTGTCAGACCACCAGCTGTTTACTTCTGTTCTATGCCAAGTGAGAAGGGGAAGGGTCTGAGAGCTTCGGTGGAGACTGGACCCAAGTACCCACGGCCTCACCAGGCCTGAACCAAAGCTGTAAGTCTGGAGCCAGACCAGCCTCTGGCCCAGGTTCTGCAGACTCTTTTCTACCTAGGCCCTCAAGCCTGCGAGCATTGGTTGAGCACATCCTAAGTGCCTACCTGTGGTTGGCTGTGCATAGACAGGAACATTCATTTATCTATTGGATGTACTGAAAGTCATGTCCTCGGCATGAAGTCCCTGAAATCCCTGAAAAATATGAAAAGACAAACCCTGCCTGTCGAGCAGCTTAAAATCTAGAGAGGAAACAGACAAGGCGAAGGACAGCTCCTAAAGATGTAAGCAGTTGCTTCCAGGGGGGTCTGAATAAAGTGTGGCTGGAGCATAAGAGCCCCTCAGCCTGGCTGAGTAAGTCCAGGAAAACTCGGAGGAAGTATTTGCGGCGAGACCTGAAGGGAGAAGGAGCTTGCCAGGTAGACAAGCCTAGAGACCGCAGCTTGGGAACTGCAAGTAGGTCATTACTGCTACAGTGGAGAGTGTGAAGTGGGGAGTGGTGGAAGATGAGGTTGGACCAGTGAGCAAGGACCAGATCTTACAGTTCCTGGTGTGCCAGGCTAAGCAGTTTGGATGTGGGGTCATGTTGAGACTGTGGATTTTTGAGCAGGTGGAATGTGATCCATTTGCATTTCAGAAAGATGACTTCGGCTGCAACAGGGATGACTGAGTCGGGGAGCTCGGAGAGGAGGTAGTAAGTCTGAATTGAGCCAGTGGCGGTGAGGGTGGAGAAAATATAGGTCAGAGTTAGCTAATTGGGCTTGGTGATTAATTGGAAGTGAAGAGGGATAAAGAGCGAAGGATGACTCCCAGGTTCCTGATCTGGGCCAGTGACTGGATAGTGGGGCCACTCACTGTCACGGGGAACACTGAGAGAAAAACAGATTTGTGTAAAACACAAGCTCATTTTGGTAAATGGTGAATGCGTATAGCTTATGTCCAGGAGGAAGTGGCTCTCTGCAGTCTGGAACTCAGAGAGAGACCTGGGCAAGTGACAGATTTAGGAGTTGTCAGTATAGGGGGTCCTTAAAGTCAGGGAAGCGACTGAGATCATCTGGGGAAGTGAAAAGAGAATAGAAGGGCCCCAAAGCCAAAGGCAACTACCCTTGGTCCTTGCTCTCAAAGTACTCTCCCTTGTGCGGTCGGGAAGAAAAACCCTGCATAAACCCTCAAAGTGCAAGGCAGACTGAGCTCTGTACTTTGGTGAGGGATGGTCAGAGAGTTCCCGGCTCTGGAATGGGGAGGGGACTAGGCTAGCAGGGTAAGACCAAGTTTGCTCCTGGTAATTCAGCAGCAAGGGAGAAAGGGGGACCTGAGCTGCAGTTGTGAGATCTAACCACGAGGTGGCGCCTCAGCATCTCCTTGTGCCTGATTTCCCCCATCCTGCAAACAGCCCGGCCCAGAGCAGAAGGTTGTCAAAGGCTGGGAGGAGTGGCTGTGTCAACAATAAAGGAGGCCGGCCTGAGCCTTTTCTTAACATAAAGTCCAAACGCAAACTCAGGGCTTTCCTGGTGGCACAGTGGTTAAGATCCCGCCTGCCAATGCAGGGGACACGGGTTTGAGCCCTGGTTCGGGAAGATCCCACATGCTGCGGGGCAACTAAGCCCGTGTGCCACAACTACTGAGCCTGCGCTCTAGAGCCCGCGAGCCACAACTACTGAGACCCGCGTGCCTAGAGCCCATGCTCTGCAACAAGAGAAGCCACTGCAATGAGAAGCCACTGCAATGAGAAGCCCGCTCGCCGCAACTAGAGAAAGCCCGCGCGTAGCAACAAAGACCCAATGCAGCCAAAAATATAATTAATTAATTAATTTTTTTAAAAACCCCCAAAAACAATGCAAACTCACTTTTTGAAAAGAGAGGGGAAGATTTGAGCCTGGGAGAAGAGCAATAGGGCAAGTATGCCAAATGGGAGCCCATGTATGTTTGAATATGCGTACCTATGTGTCAATATATGTCCTGTGTTCCCATGTGTCCCATAAGTGTCTCTGTGCCCTCTGTGTCCAGGGGTGTCTGCACATGTACCTCTGTGCACATTCCAGGGCTCCACATGTGTGCATGTGTTCCAGAGAGTGGGCAACCAACAATGCCCACCTCCATGCCTCAGAAACTGAGGAGCCCCTTGGTGAACAAGAAGGGCAATAGAGTCTGCAAGCACAGGACCCGGAAGCTTTGAGGAGCCCCCAAAGCAGCAGCAGACCATGCAGAACATCCATCTCCCTGGTAGCCATAAGTGAAATCATTCATTTATCAGGTGACCTCCCCAGATTATACCTGAGTTCTATGTCTAGCTACCCAGGGTCACGTTCACATGGAGGCTTCCTAAAGGATGCCTCAGTAGGCTGAGGGATTCATAAACTCATCCATTCATTCATTTGTCATTTATTTAATGAGCGTTTGCTGAGCACCTGCCATGTACCAAGCCCAGCACTAGACTAGACATATTTTCTCTTTCTCCTTTCATCTTCTTCTTGTGAACTGGTTCCTGAGGCAGGAAAGGAAGATTAGGTTCAGCTGCAAGGAGCCTAAAATGCTGGTTACAGTGTTTAAAATTTTTCTCCCCAAAGATGAGCCATGAGGAGCCACAGGAGAGTTTTTAGTCAGGAGGTAACATGGTCCAGTCATTTTTGTGGAAGAAGAGATATGAATGAAGGCAGGAGGCCATCTGGGGGTGGGGGGTTGTTGCAATGGTCTAGGCAGTGGTATTCAGACTTGACTTTGCTTCTGAGCCACCTTACAGGCAATGGCTGGGCCCCACTCCCAGAGTTACTGATTCAGTGGGTCTGGGTGGGGTCCAAGAACTGGCAAGTTCTTCTAACAAGTTCCCAGATGTCGTAGGTGATGCTGGTCCAGGGACCACACTTTGAGAACTACTGGTCTATGAGGAAGAGTATGGTAGCTTAAGATGCTGACAGAGGATGGAGAGAGATGTTTAAGGATTAGAAATGACAACACTCTATGAGGATTAGCTTATGGAGGTGAGGGAAAGGACAGAGGCTGGGATGGCTCTTCTTAATTTGAAGGATGGTGGTGCCACTTAAAGAACTATAGAACACAGGAGGAGAGGCAGGCTGGGGTTGGTGGTGGGGGTGGAGGAAATGTTGAGTTCAGTTTGGGCCTTGGAAAGTCTCAGATGGCTGCAACAAGGTGTCTGGAGGAAAGATCCAGCTGGCAAGTGCATCAATGGGTCTGGATTTTTGGTGAGAGATACAGACTGGAGATAACAAGGTTGGGAGATAACAGCAGACAGGTAGTCATTAAAGTCTTGAGAGGGGATGAACTCACTAGTGAAGAGTGTAGATAGGAAGAAAAGGCAAGAGCTGCAACTCTGGGAATGAATAACTGACCTTAAGGATGTGAGTGAAAAGAGGGGAGATAGAAAAGGAGACTGAGGGACTTGCCTGATGGTCCAGTGGTTGAGAATCCACCTTCCAATGCAGGGGACGTGGGTTCGATCCCTGGTTGGGGAACTAAGATCCCACATGCTGCGGGGCAACTAAGCCCACGCTCCACAACTATTGAGCCTGCGTGCTGTGGAGCCCACGCCACAACTAGAGAGAAGCCCGCATGCCTCAACGAAGATCCCACATGCCACAACTAAGACCCAAAGCAGCCAAATAAATAAATAAATATTTTTTTAAAAAAAAAGACTGAGAAATGGTCAGATTAGAAAGGAGGAGAAAAAAGCAAGAAGAGGTTGTCTTAAGCTGCAGGGAAGTAGGGTGAGGAAACCCAAGGAAGCCACTGGGCAGGCAGTTCTTCTGGCCTTCCCAAGCCTACTGGAGAGAGCAGGAGAGCCCCAGAGCTAGGCACAGGCATCATCAGCCTCGCTGCTCCTGGACGTCTCCCAAAGGGGTCCACCGAGCTGCATGCATTCAGTCACACATACACCTGTCCTGGAGCCTGATATCTAATGTCCTGTGGCTGAAGTTGAGGGTCGGGGGAAGAGGGGTCTCACCATTGACTCACATATCCACACACATAGACACGCACACACACACACACACACACACACACACACACACTCCTGACCTCTGATCTGTCCTAGGCATGAGGTTGCAGAGCTGCCCAATTTTGCTTCGTCTACCACCCTAGCTGGTGGTTCCACCTTCTGGAAAGTTCTTAGTGATGAAACGTTGCCTGCTTCTAGCCTCCTCATTCCCCCAAAGCCTCCCAGGCTGAGATGACCCAGACCTGAGTTCTGCACCTGCCGTGTGCCTTCTGGGATGCCCTCCTCAAGTCTCCTCCACATACCTCCCATGCGTTAATGGTGTCACCTCTATCTCCCTTTCTCCTCTAATTTAGCTCAATATTTTTACCTTTACTTTCTCATCTTCCACTTCATTAGAAAGGGGCCTAAGAAAACATCTAGTCCTCTCTTCCTTCCCGTACCTTTTTTAAAAAAATAATTTTAAAAAAAATTTTGGCCATGCCGCACGGCGTGTGGGATCTTAGTTCCCTGGCCGGCGATTGAACCCACGCCCCTTGCATTGGAAGCACACAGTCTTAACCACTGGACCGCCAGGGAAGTCCCCCTCCCATACTTTTTTATTGTTGTTTGTTGTTGAAGTTGCAGAAACTGAGGTCAGAGAGGAAAAAGGTCTTGCCCAGAATCACACAGTCCATCGGAGTCAGGACTAAATTCTAGGCACCTGAGTCTAAGGCAATAAAGCATACTAATTCTGAACCCAGAAAGAGGCTAGAAGCAGACTACACCAGCTCTGCCACTTAACTAGCACCTTGATCTTGGGAAAGTCATGTCACCTCTCTGTGCCTCACTTTTCTCAACTGAGAATGGGGGTGATAAGGGTTTCTATCTCATAGAGCTGTTGTGAGAGTTAAATAACTCAACACTCATCGAATACTTAGCATAGAGTCTGGCACACTCTGTAATGTTTGCTGTGATTATTTCTACTCTGCCCTGGTCTGAGCATCTTCCCTTTTTTAATTTTTATTTTTATTACTTTCTTTTAGCACCTTCCATCTGCTTTCTTAATTCCCATTCATTCCCCTTAGCATTCCTCTCATTTCCCTTTCTTTAATCCTTGTCCCTGTTCCTTAGGAAGGGAGGGTTGGGTTTTGAAGGAAAGAAAGATAGAGTGACTGCAGGAAGTGGAACATGCTTGAGAGCCAGCCAGTGCCTGCCATGGTAACACACAAACACACAGCCTGTGCATGTTAGTGTGATGAGAGCACACGGTCCACATGATGTCAGTTACACACAGCTTCACTCAACATCCTCTGGGAGCCCACACTCAGTCAGCCCAGGCCCTCATGGCTTCAGAAATATCTTGAGCCCTTCTCAGGTGGAACTCATGATGCCCAACCCCAGTGTCAGGCAACTGTCTCTGTCGGGCCAGTTTGTGTCTCCAACTTCCTCAGACCCTGGCTTGGCACTGGGAGTTACCAGCTGGGAGAAGCCTGAGTGAAGTATGCACCCTCAGAGGGGCTTTGATCCAGAAACGTGCAGAGAGGCTGTGATGGCCCCCAACTCACACACACACACACACACACACACACACACACACACACACAGGTACTGACATATGTGTGCCCATGAGCCAGCAGGCTTGAGTCTGCAGCTCACAAACTTCTTCCACCTTCAAGACTGCCCACTTCATCCATAATCCGGTGAGGCGGTTAGAGAAAGGACTGATACCCATTTTACAGACAGGGGAGCTGAGGCCGAGGAGGAGTAGTGCTTTGCTCAAAGGCAAAGGTGCAATAGAACCGATAGCAAACTAGGGCCCTTATGTCCCAGCCTCGAATCCTTCTCTGTTTCAAGGTGACTGGGAGCTTCGAGCCTAGAAAGCGATCAGACAAGCGCGGGTTGGAATCACAACCCTCTATCCTTCCCAGGGGGTTGCGCCAAAGCTACGCCTCCTCTTGGGCTGTCGCTGGGGAGCTGGGAGAAAGCGGCCCTAGCATATCTCTTTAATGCGCGCCCCCGGAGGCCCGGCGCGCCCCCGCCACTATAACTGGAGTGCATGGAGCAAGCTGCGTTCAGAGGAAGAAGGGCGGGCGCTGGGCGCCCGTTGACCGACTTTTCCAAGTGCGATCAGCGCCCGTCCGGCCTACATCCCGCCCCCATGGACCCGCCCGGGGGCGCCCACTGCTGAGGACCCGATGCCTATTGGGCTCCGGGCTAGGTTGCACCCCGCCACCGCAAAGTGACCCCCCGCGGGCCGTGCAGGCTCCCAGCACCTCTTCCCGCAGAGCTCGCCGTCGGGCGAGGGCTCCACCGCCGCCACGCCTCACGCCCCGCGCTGCCCGCCCCATGCTGGTGCACACTTACTCCGCCATGGTGAGTAGTCTCGGGCCCGGGGACACCGGGGCGTACCGGGCCGGGGATCCGGCAGCCTGAATGCTGGACCTTCCGAACCTCCTCCTCCAACGAAATTTCGGAGGGAGGGGGCCACAGCGACTCCGCCCGCTGAGAACTGTGCGCGCCGGAGACCGCTGTCCCCAGCCCAAGGCTCCCGCGCCCACGGGTCATTCAGAGATAGACCTCGGGCCTCGGGAAGCGGGCAGGACGGCAGCTGGCCCCTCGGGAGCTGAGGAGGGTCCTTTCGGGCTGGGTCCTTTCAGCTGCCGATGGGTCGCCTAACGCGCCCCTTTTCTTCCCCAGGAGCGCCCCGACGGGCTGGGCGCAGCGGCTAGCGGGGCCCGCCTGTCGTCGCTGCCCCAAGCGGCCTACGGGCCGGCGCCGCAGCTCTGCCACACGCCGACCGCCGCCGCCGCTGACTTCCAGCCGCCCTACTTCCCGCCGCCCTACCCGCAGCCGCCACTGCCCTACGGCCAGGCGTCCGACGCCGCCGCCGCCTTTCCCCACCTGGCCGGAGACCCGTACGGTGGCCTGGCGCCCCTGGCACAGCCTCAGCCTCCGCAGGCTGCCTGGGCCGCGCCCCGCGCCGCCGCCCGCGCCCACGACGAGCCGCCCGGCCTGCTGGCACCTCCCGCCCGCGCCCTGGGCCTCGACCCGCGCCGCGACTACACCGCCGCTGTGCCGCGGCTCCTGCACGGCCTGGCAGACGGCGCGCACAGCCTGGCCGACGCGCCCCTCGGCCTTCCCGGGCTGGCGGTGCCGCCGGGCCTGGAGGACCTGCAGGTGAGGCCCGAAGGGTCCGGGATGGGCCAGCATCCGCTGCGGTGACTTAGGACCTGGCTGGAGGCAAAGAGTGACCAATGCAGGAACCCGACTTTTCTCCCAGCCTGCCACTTCTTGCTCGTGACTCCCAGGATGAGTCCCACGTCCTGAGTTAGACGCTGCCTGGCCTTTCGGGCGGCCTGACGCTGAGTCCGTGAGCAGGTGCCTGGATGGCGGCGACCCTTCGCCGAGTAAATGGGCAGAGGCCGAACCACTTTTGTCCCTCTCCGCTGGGCAACGTAGGGAACCTATGCCCAGTCGCGGTCTACTGGAGCAGCCTGTACCTGGAGCGAAGCGAAGTGGAGGAGTTGCCTGTCTAAGGTTCCAAAATGCCCTTTTTGCACGGCATGGCGAGGCACCCAGGGCTCCAACTCAGCTGCAAATGGTGGAGCGCCGGTGAATCCTGGTCCCGCCCGTCGCCGGCTGCAGGCGACGGGTGGTGCGCTTTGGGTGAAGCAGACAGGACAGGGACCGGGGACAGCAGGGGCTTGGGAAGCGAAAGGAGACTAGATCTACAAGCGCCCTTACCACCACCCTGTCCTATTTGCAGGCCATGGACGATCCGGGAATGAGCCTCCTGGACCAGTCCGTGATCAAGAAAGGTAAGGAATGGCGTGCATCTGCCAGGGCAGAACCGGGCGAAATGGTGCAGGCCCCGGCACACAGACCCAGTTTCTTCCCCTGTGGCGCGTCCCTCCTGTGCGTCGCCAAGCTCACTCTTTACCAAGGCAAGGGCACTCTTTTGGATCTGGAGTTAATTTGCAAAACGAGTTAAACCACTTCTCTGTTCCCTAAGAGGTGTTAATGGGAGTGCTATTCCCATGGATGTCGTTAAATGATTTCCACTTTACCAAGCCTTACCATTTCCTAGCCTGTCTGGTGCTTTCTGCCCCTCCCTTCCTAGCAGGGCCTTGGGGACCTTGAGGTTTCCCTAGGGAATTTTTTCTCCATTTGGGAGCCTCTTTCAGCAGTTTAGGAATAGGGGAGCTGGTGTGTGACTATTGTGTCGGGCTGTGTGCAGGAGGGTCAGGGCTTGGGCGTTGGTGTCTATGTGAGTTTGGGATCCTGTACATGTCTCTCTGTTGCTTTCCCAGTATTTCTTGGTGTCTCTTGCTGTGAGTGTGTGACGTGTGTCTGTTATGTTGGTGTAATTTCCACGTGTTTGGGGGTCAGGGTCCCTGTTGTATCCCAGAATTTGTTCTTTGGCACTGAAGATCTTTAAGCATGTAGGGTTGCTCCCTGTGTATTTTCAGGATGTTTGTGTCTCTCTGCCCTTGGAAAAGCCAGGGGTTTGAGATCTGCCCTCCAGTGGATTTTCAGGCCTGTGAGTTCTGACTGTGACAGGGAAAGGTGAGAAAGACAGAGATTCAGAGAGGCCCAGGGATAAATTTGGGGCAGGTGCAGAGAGGAATATGGAGGCACAGACAAGCCCGCTGTACCTGGGGCAAGCGCTTGAGCCGGGATTGGCTCAAGTTGTTTTTCAAACGAGTGAATTCAAGCCTGGGCTCTGTTTGCCCTCCTTGAGTCCCGGGGAGGTGGGGTGGGGGGAGCTGCATTTCAAAAGTTGAGGCTGAGTTACCGGGGGCTGGGAGTTAGCTGGACCACCTGGTGTACCTGTGGGGAAGATGAGGAGACAGGCCTCCCAGAACGTGGGAGAAGGGAGCTCCGGGTATTGGGGCTGTTACCTGGAGCTGGGGTCCGGGCAGGTGTACACTCAGAGCCAGCTCTTTGCTGGCGGCCGCTGCCTTGCTTTAGTGGATTATTTGGAACCCGACAGAAGGGAGAGCTCGGTCTGCAGCGGCAAGAGCCTGCCACTGTGCTGTCCATCCAGAAATTCAACCATGGTCTTGGTCCCCAGTTCTGACTCCTGCCCGGGCTCCACAGGCTACGGGGGCTCGGGCTCACTGACTCCCTCAGGGAGGCCAGGACCTTGCATTTTGGGAAGGAGCTTGGGGATGTCTGCCCTGGGGAAGGGTAGAAGGACCAGGTGGGGCTCTGAGTACTTTAAACCCCAATCCCCTGGCCAGAGCCAGGACAAAAGACTGGCTACCAAGAAGGAACCAAAATTGCCTCGAGTTAGTTTCTCTCAAAGGACATCAGCTTTCATAAATCCCGGGTCCTAGGGGTGCGCCGGGATCCCCAAAGAACACAGTGAGTGCAGCCGGGACTGTCCCGAGTGCTGCACACGGGCTCCGGCGGGTGGGGGATGGATGTGGGCACTGGTGCTGTTCGGGATGTCGCCGACACGGGCGTGCACACCGGCCAGACACCAGTGTCAGCCCGTCGGTGGCCCAGTGGAGCCCGGCGACCTGAGCTGGGGACTGCGTCCTGGGGGCCCCAACCCGGACATCGAGTCACAGCCCGGAGCAATGCAGCAAAGGGGGAGGGATGAGAGCCGGGGCTCCCAACGGAAGGAATAGGCTGGTTCCTGAGTCGCGAGCTTGTCCTTCGGCTGGCCTGGCGAGCCTTTGAGGAGGAGAGAGGGTCATTGCGGCAGAGCCGATCTGCGAGGTCCGGACCTCGGGGCGGGGTGCGTGGGCGGGCGACCCAACTGTGGCTAAGCAGGTGGCCCGGTTGGAGCCCTGCGCCCTGGAGCCTCCATGCCCCACGCGGCGGGTAATTTTCGTTCGGGCCCTCCGCAGTCACTGCGGAACTCCAGCCACACCGCCAGCCACTTGGGCGCAATTGATTAGCGTCCTTCTTCGCCCTCAGGCCTTCTGAAGGCATCGGGAGCCCCGGTCGAGTCCTGAAGTCCTCCGGCACCTGCCAGGGGCGGTGGAGGACCATCCCACTCAGACCCGGACCCTGGAATTATAGAAGGTCGTTCTTGGCTAGCTGAAGCAAAGGATTCATTCCTCCAGCTCCTCCCGGCCCTGGCGGGAGGGGCAGCTGTGTCACGGGCGGTTGGAGTCCTAGGCTGTGAAAGGGAGGCGGCCCCAGCCCTACACCAGAAGCAGTCTTGCTACCGCAGGGAGGCCTCGGGTCTCGACTTCGACAGTGCGTCCAGGGAGGTTGTAAAATCTTCACTACTCCAGGCAGGGGAGGGGAGGCGAAGTCCCCGCCCCACCACACACTTCCAGGTCGGCAGCCCGTTGTAGCCAGGGCTGCCGGGGCAAGGATGGCAGATGGGGCTGAGGCTGACCCGAAGGGAAGTGGGGAGCCCTCAATTTTCTGCCCACATTTGTCACTTTCAGTTTCGTGACTTGTCCTAGGGGCACAGAAAGCAGGCGGGACTGGCCTGAGAGACAGACATGGACAGGAATATTTCCCAGCCAAGAAAGGCAGTGAACAGGGTCTGTATGCCTTGTAGTGGGAGCTCAGAAGAGGAGCAGTGATGCCTGAACTTGGGAGGCTTCCTGAGGGAGAGGCAGCAGGGGGCTCAGTAGGTGTTCAGATTTGTTGAATGAAGGGTTTGGAAGTCTGAGTGCATTTGGAGAGGCGGTGTACAAAGGGCCGAGCTACTTCCGCTCCACTAGGAACAGCATGTGCCTCTGCCCTCTCTTTGGAAAGCCAGACAGGTTTAAAAAGGTTAAAAATCTCCGTGGGTTTCAGGCTATACAGTCACAGCTGGAGGGGAGTGGTTTGGGGATGAGAATTGAGATAATCCTCCTTTCCTCCGAGGAGAGTGGGTAGTTGCCTAATTGGGGGTGGGGAATCCCTCTCTGCTGGGTTCTGTTGTCCAGTCTCAGGGCAGGGGATGATGTAAGTTCTCTGCTCTCCCTGGATCTGGGGAAAGAAAAGGGAGATGGGGAGCTTCTGGGCTTCCAAGTGAATCTACAAGCAGGGCCAGGACTGGGGTGAGGTAAGTGAGGAACTCACTTGAGGCAAGATTTAGGAGGGCGCCTAAAAGCTCAGTAATCAAGGTAAATGATACATCTTAGTGCAATATGTTTAAAATTTTTTAATGCAAAAAATATCCACAATAAACGAAATATCAAAATTTACGTAAAGATGGAATCTGACCCTGCACTTCTACATCCCTGCCTCACTTGCCTCCCAGGCTACCATTGGCCCCAGAATGAGACAAAAAAACTGGTGCCCATGCAGATAGACTGGGGACTGTACCTGAGGGCAGCATAGAGCAGGGCAGTGAACGGTAGCAGTTATATTTAAAAGAAACCCTCTAGGGGAGAGGGAAGAGGGGAGGGGGAAGGTAGGAGTAGGGGATTAAGAGGTACAAACTTACTATGTATAAAGTAAATAAGGTACAAGGATATGTTGTACAACACAGGGAACATAGCCGTTATTTTATAATAACTATAAGTGGAATATATCTTTAAAAATTGTCAATCATTATGTTGTACACTTGCAACTTATATAATATTGTACATCAACTATACCTCAATTAAAAAAATAAAAGAAATCCTCTAGCAGTTAGTGAGAAGGAAACTTAACCAGCAGGTCCCACTGGGGAGATGAGGGGACTCAAGTGGGCTGGGAGGAGGGTCACGACCCCTCCTGTCTGCCTTCCTCCTGCTGCCCCTTCCCCCCAGGCTTTGGACCTTAAGTGGTACCTTAAGTGTGGTCTAAGGAACCACATGCATCAAATCCCCAGGGGTGCTTGTTAAAAAATGCAGATTTCCTGGGCACCATTTCGCATCTACTGAATGAGAATCCCTGGAATTGTGGCCCTGGAACTTCATTTCTTTAACTGATTGATTGAAGTAAAATGTACATACCTGAAATTCACCCATTGGAAAAGTACAGTTCGATGATTTTTAGTAAATGTATGGAGTTGTGTAACCATTACCACAGTCTGTTTTAAGACATTTCCAACACCCCCCAAAGTTCCTCCATTCCCAGTTGTAATTAATTCCCACTCCAGGCCTTAGGCAACCCCTGATCTGCTTTCTGTCTATACGTTTGCACATACTGGACATGTTATATAAATGGAACATATAAGTATGCTGACTTTTGCATCTAGCTTCTTATACTTATAATGTGTTTGAGGTTCATCTGTGTTGTAGGCTGTATCAGTAGGTCATTCCTTTTTTATTGGTTAGTAGTACTCCATCGTGTGGATGTAGCACATTTTGTTTATTCATTCAGCAGTTGATGGACACTGGGGTTGTTTCCACTTTTTGGCTAGGATAAATAATGCTGCTATGATCATTTACACGCATGTCTTTGTGTGGACATACGTTTTCACCGCTCTTGAACTCCTAGGAGTGGAATGTCTGGATTTTATGGTAAGTTTGTCTTTAATTTTTTAAAGAATCTCCCAAGCTGTTTTCTAAAGTGGCTGTACTGTTTTACATTCCCACCAAGAAAGTGTGAGAGTTCCAGTTTCTCCACATCGTCATCTGCACTTGCACATGTGTCTCTTTTTGATTATAGCCTTCCTGATGGTACCTCAGTATCCTTTTAATTTGCATTTTCCTAATGACCAATGATGCTGAGCACTTTTCCATGTGCTTACTAGCCATTCATATATCATTTTAAGTGAAAAGTCTACTCATATATTTTGAACACTTTCTAATTGGGTTGTATATCTACTCACATAGTCTGAACATTTTCTAATTGGGTTGTATATCTTACTATTGGATTATAAGAATTCTTTATGTATTCTGGATACACATCCCTGATAAGATATAGGATTTGCAAATATTTTCTTCAAGTCTATGGCTTGTCTTTTCATTTTCTTAATAGTGTCTTTTCAGGTGCAAAAGTTTTTGATTTTGATGAAATCCAGTTTATCATTATTTTCTTTTATGGATCATGCTTTTGGTGTTATATTAGGAACTCTTTGCCTAACCCAAGGTCATGAAGATTTTTCTCCTGTATTTTCTTTTAGAAAGACTTGCAATTTTAACCAACTTTCCAACAGAGTCTATTGCACACGCCCCAGAATCAGTGGTCAGACCATATCTACCACCTGTGGACAGAGTGTGTAGACTTGCGTGTGTGTGAGAGTCTTGTCTGATAGATTGGCTAACTAGGAGCTCTGTCTGTAGGACATTCCTATGTCTGTAGGAGTGTGTACATGTGAATGGCTTCTGCGTTCATGACCAGGGGGACACCATGGGTAGACCACTTCAGCTTTAGGACACTGTGGTGTGGGAGACAAACACTGGTCCCTGCTTTGCAATCCGTACTAGTTAATTCCCACCTTCGTGACTGCTCCTGTCCCAGGCTACCTGCTTCCCTAACCCTGGCCTCCAGACCTCTGTCATTTTTGAAGGAAGAAGCTGAGGAAAAGGGTACAGACAAGTGGGGAAAGCAACAAAGTCTGTAATTCGTATACACAAACACGTGTCCACCTGTCATGCGCTACATTAGCCGCACCTATGTTTGCATAAATCTGGCATATACTCTATGTTTAAATATATCAGCAGGAGCAAAAGCACTTGCAGATATCCTTATGCACGTTGCCACATTCTTGCAACAGTCGGGCAGAGCCCATGTGTATATAGCTGGGGCTCGGTATTTGTTGTTGAGTAAGTGTGCATATGCACAGTCTCACCCTCAGTGCCCTATGGCAGGGCATGTAGTTTTTATGTATAGATGTTTGTGTGACACGTGTGCTCACATATGTCCCTGTTTGTACATGCGCAAACAGCTTCACCCAGCTTTGGTCTCTCTCCTCTCTCACAGTGCCTGGCCTCAGGGGTCCCCAGATTTTAATAAAAGCTGGATAGAGGTGGCTGCTGGGGGAGAGAAGAATCTTCTGTTCCTCTGACCATTCCCTCTGGCTAGGAGTCATGGGAGAGAGGACAGTCACTTTGCCCTTCTTGTTAATTTGTTAATTCCTAGTTTTAGTTTTTTAAGTCGAGCATGAGGTATAATTTATGTATAGTACAGTTCACCCTTTTTAGATGTGCATTTCTATGAATTTTGACAAATGTAAACATATAGTCAAGATATGAAATATGTTAGAGAATGGTTCCATCACCCCAGAAAGTCCCCTCAAGGCAGAGGGACACAGGTGATGAGGGAGCCCGTGCAGAGGCCTGGGAGACACTGGGGTGGGGGGTGGCATGGCTGCTATTGCGTGTCCAATGTCAGTGTGTCTGTTGGGTCAGGACATTCTTGCTCCTCACTCTGAGGCAGAGGCTGGGATTAGGATGAGGGGAGTGAGGCAGGGTCGTGTAAGAGCAGGATCAGAGCCTGCTTCTATTTAAATTATTGATATTTTGTCACCGTGCATTTTTACATTAATTTTTACTTTTAAAAATATTGCATTAAAATACTGTTTGCCTTGATTGCTGAGTTTTTTGCTGCCTCCTTAAATCTTGCACCCACGACAAGCGCCTCCCCTGCCTCACCCTTGTTTTGGCCCGGCTCTGGGGACAGGGAACTTGCCTGGGGTAGGGCGTGTGCTGCTACTCTCTCCACCTCCCCCCACCTCTTCACTTCTCCCACTCAGCCCCATCCATGGCCTGTTGGCCCTTCCCTGGTGCCTGAATAGGGACGACCCAGGGCGGAAGGGCAGTTTTACCATCAATTGCTAAAAAAGGAATGAGGTTCCCTTTCCGACCCTCCCCTACCCCCACCCCGTGCATATATTGGCTGTGAGTCTTCACACTTTCTCCCATTCCACGTTTCAAGGGCCCTTGCTTCCCTCATTTATTCTACATTCACTGACACCCCCTTGTGCCAAGACTCTGCTCTCAGGCACTCCCAGTTGGTGGGGAAGACAGAGGAGGAAACAGACATGAGGTTCAGTGTGGTAAGGACAGCGACAGAGGGTGAAAAGGAGCAGGGGGTGAGGGCTTAGGAAGCTTTGCATTGGGGGTGGTGCCCGGACTGAGGCTTGAGAAGGAGGAGGCCCCGCTTAGTAAAATGGAGAAGGGCGCCTGAGACAGACAGCAAGCAGTTCTGCGGGGCTTAAAGAGCCCACACGCCGGTGAGCTAGTCGTCTCGCATCCCAGGTGGTGCTTCACACGTTCCATGTGACCTGTCCTGGGTTTTTAAATTTTTGAATCAGTTGCCAATGTTTAAAAATCCAGGGACTTCCCTGGCGGTCCAGTGGTTAGGATGCTTCCATTGCAGGGCGCATGGGTTCAATCCCTGGTCGGGGAACTAAGATCCCACAAGCTGCACAGCGCGGTCAAAAAATAATAAAAATAAAGTAAAAATCCAGAGATTTCACCTAGAAATCTCAAATCCTTGTCTCACCAGCAAAAACAAAAACAAAAACAAAACAAACCAAGAGTTCCGGCAATGTTGGTGTATCCTGCATGGTAACACTCAGCCAAGTAGCAGGTCTCCCACATCTCACTTACTTATGTTAACTCCTGTGCTCCCCACTTTGAAGTCTAGAACTGTGCTGTCCACTGTGGGAGCCAGGGGCCACGTGTGGCTATTGAGCACTTGAAATGTGGCTAGTCTGAATTAGGATGGGCTATAACTGTAAAATACGTGTTGAATTTTGAAGACCAAGTACAAGAAAAGAATGTAAAATAGCTCATTAAGGTATTCCCTGGTGGCGCAGTGGTTGAGAATCCGCCTGCCAATGCATGGGGCATGGGTTCAAGCCCTGGTCCAGGAAGATCCCACATGCTGCAGAGAAACTAAGCCCGTGCACCACAACTACTGAGCCTGTGCTCTAGAGCCCACGAGCCACAACTTCTGAAGCCTGCGCACCTAGAGCCCGTGCTCCACAACAAGAGAAGCCACCGCAATGAGAAGCTCGCACACAGCAACGAAGAGTAGCCCCCGCTCGCCACAACCAGAGAAAAGCCCACGAGCAGCAATGAAGACCCAACGCAGCCAAAAATAAAATAAATTACAAAAAAATAGCTCATTAATAATTTTTAAAATATCGATTGTATGTTTCAGTGATAATATTTTTATTTTTTATTTAAAAGAATTTTAATTTTTATTATTATTTTTTTTGGCTGTGTTGGATCTTTGTTGCTGCATGCGGGCTTTCCCTAGTTGCAGTGAGCAGGGGCTACTCTTCGTTGCAGTGCACGGGCTTCTCACTGCGGTGGCTTCTCTTGTTGTGGAGCATGGGCTCTGGGTGCACGGGCTTCAGTAGTTGTGCCTCGCAGGCTCTAGAGCACAGGCTTAGTAGTTATGGCTTAGCTGCTCCACGGCATGTGGGATCTTCCTGGACCAGGGCTCGAACCCGTGTCCCCTGCATGGGCAGGTGTATTCTTAACCACTGTGCCACCAGGGAAGTCCCGATAATATTTTTATATACGGGGTAAGTAAAATATATTAAAATTGGTATTAACATGTTTCTTACTTTTTAAAAATAGAGCTACCAGAAAATATAAATTTATATATGTGGCTTACAGTATATTTGTATTGGTCAGTGTGGGTCGAGAGCCTAAAGGGCAGATGGAGGACCAGGCAAAAGGGGTAGGCAGGGCCGGACCACAAAGGAGGGTGAAGGAGGACATTATGACAGTTAAGAATGTGAACTTTAAAGTCCATTGTCAGAGGTCAAGACCCATGTCTGCTCCTTATGGCTGTACTATCTTAACTTCTTTGAACTTTTAGTTTCTTCATCTTGAAATGGGGACAGAAAACAGCATCTCCACAGAGCTGTTAATGTGAAGCACTTGGTGTATAGTTGGCACTCACTGAAGGATAGGCAGCATCATTCTGCTCAGCTATGGAGCTGGAATTTAATTCTCAGGCACTGACGGGTTCTAGGCTGGGGAGTGATGGGTGTTTCAGAAAGATCCCTCTGGAGCAGGGGCTGGGCAGAAATTCAGGTGGGAAATGAGTGAGCGTCCCTGTACACCTGGAGAAGCGGCTGCATCCAGGGCACGTGGAGAAAAGAAAGCCCTAGTACGTGGTGATGGATGGGACGTGGTGGGAGAGGGCAGCGTGGAGGGCCTCACTGAGGTTTCTAGCTGGGCGATGGGATGGAGGGTTTGAATGTGCATCCAGAGAGGGAAAAGCTGGAGGGGCTCTGCCAGGCCAGGGACTGGGCCAGCCTTGCTTACCTCTGCCTTCCCAAGGCCTAGCACGGTTCCTGGCACACAGGT
The DNA here is from genome assembly GCF_011762595.2 of Tursiops truncatus. Lineage (NCBI taxonomy): Eukaryota > Metazoa > Chordata > Mammalia > Artiodactyla > Delphinidae > Tursiops > Tursiops truncatus. Next base: position 155,537,787 of record NC_047034.1, on the reverse strand, counting down.
GCTCAGCAAATATTTGCCAAATGACTGGAGGGCCAAGTGCTGCCTTTGATACCATAGTCCAGGGCTTGCTACTGGTACTAAGTCTACCAGCTGTGTGATCTCAGGCACATTACTTCACCCCTCTGGGCTTCAGTCTCCTCATCTGTAAAAGGGGAATAATAACATAGCCCCCTGGTGGGTTGTTCTGAGGATTCAGTGAGGTTATCTGTATGGTGAGTGCTCAGTGACTGTTGGCCTCAGGCTCCCCACTTGATCCCCCTCCCCAAACACACAAGGCCTACCTTTTCTACCAAGGCTCTCACTTCCTTGGAAGAAGAGAAGCCCAAGGGGAAGCAAGTGCCTCAGTCATTCTCCCTTCCCCCTGAGGCTTAGCAGGAGAATGGAGGTTAGACTGCAGGAAGAACTTTCTTTTAGAGCCAAGAGTGTCCAAATGGGTGTTAAAAAATAAACTTCTCCGATTTCCTTCCCTGTCCTTCATAGATATTAGTAGATAATTAGAAAGCATTTGGGGGAGGGGGTGATAGAGTGTGTCTCTTCATTCTTGGTCTCCTTGAGCATCCCAGAGAGACTTGGCAGGAAAGGGGCCAGGGCTGGAGGCCTAATGGGGCCATAACCTCCCTGTCCCTGGGATGTGGGAGCCCAAGGCCCCCAGGCCTTTCACTGATCTGGGGTTGTGGGTGGGACGGGGGGATCACAAATGAGCAGGGGTAATCAGGGATTGCTTGTGATTGTGCAGATCTGGCTGGGCTCTGCCGCAGTGACCCAGGAATCCTGCCTCCAGCTCATATTCCATTTCCTTATTTCCAACTCCCTCTCTGATTACACATGGCAAAACTCCAAGACTGCTGAAGCTGTTTGAGTTTTAACAGGGAACCAGCCTGACTCAGTGAAAGAACAGGGGTTCAAGAGCCAGAGAACTTAGGGTTTAATGTCTACCACCCATGAGCTGAGTGAGCTAGAGTGAGTCACGTTAACCTCATTGTACTTCAGTCTCTTCCCTTGTAGAGCAGGCATAGTAGAACCTCCTTCCAAAAGGTGCTGGGACATACAGATGCAGCTGTGTGTACACAGCATGCTAGAACGGGGCCCAGCACATAGGCTGGTGCTTCAGCAATGCGCTCATGCCACAGTTGGCTAGTGCCCGTGTCCGGTGGTCCCTGGCTCAGTGTTGTCTCTCTCTCCTTTGCTCTTACTTCTGCTTCACAGTCCCCATCCCCTCCAAAGCCAGCAGCCTTTCGGCCCTCTCATTGGCCAAAGACAGCTTGGTTGGCGGCATCACGAATCCCAGTGAGGTCTTCTGCTCTGTGCCAGGCCGGCTCTCTCTGCTCAGCTCGACATCCAAGTACAAGGTGACAGTGGGGGAGGTCCAGCGGCGACTCTCACCTCCCGAGTGCCTCAATGCCTCTCTCCTGGGTGGTGTCCTTCGCAGGTAGGAAGGCCAGCCCACAACTTCCTGCACAGTGTCAAAGCTAAAATGTGTGGTCGTTTCAGACTTTCTCAGGGGATCGGAGAGGGGCCGGCCCCACCCCAGGCCACAGGGTCATCTCCACCTCAGTCTCCCTGGGGGATTGTGCATGCTCTCTGGGCAGGCCTAGGTCCTCAGCAGCTCCCATGGGTCTGTGGGCTTGGGGGTCGCGGGTAGAGAGGAGCCTGGGTACAGAGAGTGGATGGAGGACTCACCCACATTGGGCACGACGGACAAGGCTGGGTCTGGGGGAGGGAGAGGGCCATCTCCACCCCATCCCTCAGGAAAAGGGTCCCGAGGACCTAAGGCCCATTCCCTGTGTCAGTATAGGCCTCTCTGGTGCGTGTGTTTTGGGGTGGGGAGCATGGGGTGCATGGTTTGTCTTCATAGTTGTGTCTGTCTCTCTGTGCGTGTCCTTGTGCCTGGGTATTTCTGCTTCAGGGCTATGAGCTTTGATATGTTTGAGGATAGTGTTTGTGTGTGTGCACGTGTGCATGTGTGTGTATATCGGGTGTAGGAGTGGCCAGGAGTATATGTTTCCGTGAGTGTGAGTTTCCTGTGTTACCTTTAGTGAGATGTGTTGGTTACAGTGTTCTACTCTGTGTGAGTGTGTATGTTGTGTGTGTGACTGCATGCGCACGTGGAGCTAGACATATGTGTGTTTCCCTGTCTGTACCTTTGTGTGGGGCTTCATCTGTGCAGGTGTGGGAGTATCTCCTTATTCCTGGTCTCTTTGAGCATCCCAGAGCGGCTTGTATGAGTCTGTGAATGTCTGTACAAATGTCCCTGGGATCCTGACTTGGTGTGAACATGTGTCTCTGACTGTGTCCCTGGGTATTTGAGTCTGTGTGTCTGTCTCTATTGGTGTATGTGTCTCTATTCTTGGCCCTCAGTGTGCGTTCATCTGTGTATGTGTCTATGTGCCCCTGGGCAGCTGTGTATGTAACAGTGTCTCCCCATGTGTCTGTGTTTCCCTGTGTGTTTCAGGGTCTGTGTGTCCCTGGGTAGCTGTGTTGGTGTGCTCAGGTGGGAAAAAGGACCCTAAGATGCTGGTCCATCCTGCCCCACCTTGGGCTGTCCCTGTTATTGAGAGGATTAGGGAGAAGTGAGGGGTTCCTGGAGCTGCGTGCTAGGCCCCCCATTCCCATCTTGGCTGCAAAACCAGTGAGATTAGGAGATTGGGATCAGGTAAATAGAGACTCCAGAGTGTCCCCAGGACCAGACCCAAGCCTCAGCAGGGTTGGTGGAGGCAGCAAGGCCCTGTTGGGTCACTTAGCATACATGCTTCATCTTGTCTTCATAGTGTGTGTCTGTCTTTCTGTGTGCATGGCAAGGGCCAAGTCCAAGAATGGGGGCCGGTGCCTGCGGGAACGGCTGGAGAAGATTGGGCTCAATTTGCCAGCTGGTCGTCGCAAGGCCGCCAATGTGACGCTGCTGACTTCACTAGTAGAGGGTGAGGCCTGAGGGGACCTGTGTCATCCAGCGTGAGTGTGTGTGGCTGTCTCGAATGCAGGAGGGTGTGTTAGTCATGTGTGTGTTCTCTGTGCACCATGTATAAGTAAGGGGTGTGTGTGATACATGTGTACAGTCTTTAAGTGTATATGCAAGCACACATGTGCACGTGCTGGTGCAGTAGAGAGCGTGTGTGTGTGTGTGTGTATGGGGGGAAGAGTGGCCAGTGTTTGGATGTGGTAAAGAGATGAGGGGGTCAGAGTCCCTTCCTTGGAGGTTGGTGACTCTCAGCTCGATCATCTTGAGTTCAGGCTCTGGGACAACTGGTGGGCTCAGCTCCCACCCCTTAGCTCAGAGCCCATCTGAGGTAGCCCCAAGGGAGGGGCAGCGGGGTTGCGTCTAGAGCTGAGAGGGGAATCGAGAAAAGATATATATAGAGAAGCAGGATGGCCCCGGTCAGGGGTTGGAGTGTCAAGGCCATGCTCCAGGCTCAAAGGTACACCTGGCTGTAGTGACGGCTCATCTCTCTGCCTCCCCTCCCTCCTAGGAGAGGCTGTACACCTGGCCCGAGACTTTGGCTACGTCTGTGAGACCGAGTTCCCAGCCAAGGCGGCTGCCGAGTACCTGTGCCGCCAGCATGCTGACCCGGGGGAGCTGCACAGCCGCAAGAGCATGCTGCTGGCCGCCAAGTGAGCGAGAGCGCCACGCACCGGCTGTCATGGGTGCCGTGTACAGGCACATGTTGGTGCAGTGCACAGACACAGACACCAAGCATGGGCACAATGGATACCACTCGTGTACATGTGATGTACACATGGTACATGCAGCACTGCACACAGGCACACCTAGGTTCCATGCTGTGCACGTGACAGGGCACACATGGATACATGTGAACACAGCTGGGTTCTACACATCAGCAAACACAGTGTCACAGACAGGCTGACGTAAGTCCATGTGTGGGCACCACCAGCCCCAGTCCCGTCATGGGTCTGAGGTTCTCTGGCCTTGCTCCCCCTGCCTGAGCCTTGCCAATCAGCCCCTCTGCTCCAGTGACCTCCATCAGGGCACCAACACCCACCCAGACCCCTGGGTTGACCCCCCTTTGTTCTTACTTCACACCTGACCCCTCTGCAAGTCTCACTGATGCCTCCCTCACCACCACTCGCATGCCACCTCAACTCTGGTCTCCCAATCTCACTCCTGGATGTTCACTCCAGCGCCCCTCTGTTCCCCCAGCCTCCCTGCACATGCACTGATCCCTACCCAAGAGCCTTCAATGGCTCCCACTGCTACTGCAGTTGATTTTCAAACTAGGTTCTGTAGGGATGCCGCAGGGCCTGTTTAATGAACTGGTGTTCCATTAAGATTTAGTTTTTAGAAAGGGTCCCATTGCAAGAAGAGACAGACACGGGGGCGGGTTTGAAAACCACCATTCTGTCAAGTCCAGACTCCTTTGAGGGCCCCCATAATCTGGTCTGCACAAACTCCACCCGCTCCAACTAACCCACTTGCTCTCTCCTGCCCTCCTGTCCTTGGGCTTGCTCTTCTGCTTAGAACACCATCCAGTCCCCCCACCTAACAGTCCTTCAAATCACAACTCCATCCTCCCGCCTTCAAGGTTTCCTCAAGTCCCCTAGGCAGAATTGGAATCACAGACTCATGGGACTGCCATGACTCATGGGGCCTTTGAGGCTGCTCATATTGGAGCTGGAGAAACATATCTAGGGCAGGGATCACCTCACTCATTAATCAGCTAACTCATCAAGCACTTTCTGGGTCCCAGTCATGTCTAAGATGCTGACCAGGTTCCTTGGTGACGCAAAGGTGAGACACAAAGTGATTCTCCTGCCTGAGCCATATATCCAGCCACATACTGGAGATGGATTCAAATCCCAGCCTAGTCACTTGGGCAGGTCATCTAACCTGTCTGAAACCACCCAGTTTCCTCTTCCATGTGATGGGAATGATAATAACATTATAGATTTGTTGTGAGGATTAAGTGAGATGATACATACAGTGTGCTCGGCACAGCATCCAGGCCTCGATTCATGTTCACTGCTAGCTATTATTTCGGTTATTTAAGGCAGATTCTGGATTGTTCCCCAATAATTTCATAGACAAACCTCTTGAAGCATTGGCTGTTTTGGGTGGAGGTGGCAGTAGGAGAGGGAGTCAAGGAAAGTTTCCCGGATAAGGTAGGAGTTGAGCTGGACTTGGAACGTGGGCAGGACATCCACAGAAAAGGAAATCGTAGGGTATTGGCATGTGCTATTTATTAGGTGTGTGATATTGGGCAAATCAGTTAACTTCTCTGAACCTTAGTTTACTTTTCTGTAACACGGGTATGATCATTTGTAGACTGCTGGGTCAGCAATCATATATATAATGTATATAAAGTACCCAGTATGTGGTGGGTCCTTCCCTGGACTCAGACCTTTGTCCTCTAACCTCTGACCCTCCTTTCCCCACCAGGCAGATCTGCAAGGAGTTTGCAGACTTGATGGCGCAGGACCGTTCACCGCTGGGGAACACCCGCCCAGCACTCATCCTGGAGCCCGGAGTGCAGAGCTGCCTGACACACTTTAGCCTCATCACCCACGGCTTTGGCGGGCCTGCCATCTGTGCTGCCCTCACTGCCTTCCAGAACTACTTGCTGGAGTCACTCAAGGGGCTGGACAAGATGTTTCTAAGCAGTGCAGGCAGTGGGCATGGTGACACCAAGGCTTCGGAGAAGGATGCCAAACTTCGGAAGTAACTGCTTCCCCCACCCCATCCCTAAGGGGCTCCCAAGGTCTGAAATGAGGTCTTTGCTCCTGGGGGTGGGCCTGACAGGATTAAAAGGTGGGGTTGGAGTCAGGCCAGAAAGAGAACATTCCTCCAGAAACCCATGAGTTAGGGGTCTGGGCTGGAGTAAGGGGAGGTGGCCTCTGTGGTGGTTTGTAGATAAGGGCCCAGGCGTCTGCCTCGCGTGTGCAATTTTCTGACCCTTGACTGCTGAGAAAGGCTTGGACAGGAAATTGCATGGAAAAGCCTGGTTCTTGGGGCCAGCGCTGCCCATTAGGGTGCCCATTAGGGTGATGGGTGCTCCTAGAGGCCAAGGCCTTGCTGTTTTTACTAACAGCAGGAGAGGAATTAACAAACCAGGTGCTACTGAGGAGTTGGTGCCCTTCATCCCAGAATCTCCTACCCCCAGAAAAGGGGTGCTGGCAGGAGGCCCCAGTGGGCTCTTTGGACCCCTGCCACTCTTGGAAAGAAGTGGGCAGGAGGGGCCCTCAAGGAACAGAGAAGATAAACACAAATTGGATAACTTGAATCCAGGCTGCACTTCAGTCCTGTTGCTGTGTCCTATTTATTTATGTTGTAATTTAAAGTTTTAAAATGTTCAGTGCGACTTATTTATCCCAATGAGTTGAGGACTCGTTTCAATGTCTTCTGCTTATGCACCAAGATGTCCAGCTGGACCAGGATGGAGAGGGTGTTTTTGCTCGCAAAGGGCTGTTGGTGGGCCGGGAGGGAACAAAGATGTCAGGGACCCCAAGGTTGTTGCTGGGATTTTGTATTTGCTGTTGTTTCTCTTGACCCTGCAGTCAATGTACCTCCCCAACTCTCAGATTGCTTTCTCATTCTCTTAATAAAACCTTTTCATTGGATATGAAGCTCTCCCTGTCCTTCTTCAGCCCAAGGTCACGGGGGAGAGGCAGGGCCTGGGAATTGGGGGTGGGGGTGGAGTGGGAGGGGGACTGTAAGGGGGAAACCTCGGAAGGGGCTGTGGGCATCTCTGGGTGAGGGGGTACAGATGGTGGGTCTATCTGGCTTGTCAGTGTGGCTGCTGTTTGTGTGTGTGTGTGTGTGTGTGTGTGTGTAGTGAATCCTGGGGGGGCTGTATGTGTATTATTGTGACTTACTGGGCCGTGTGTGTGAATGTGTCAGTCCAGCTATTAGGTCTATGTGATGTGTTAACATGACCGTTGGTGGTGGGTCTGTATGTGTGTCAATATGAATGCTGATGATGATTACGTGTGTCTATCTGGCTCATTCAAATCCAGCTCTTCTGTCTCCTTGAGGAGTTCATTCTTGAGGCCACTCTTCTTTCCTGCACCTTTATTCTCTCCCTCTCTACTGAATCATCTATACTAAATCGTTCCCCAAAGGACACGTATTCTATGATCTCTTACCTTACAAAACATAAATCCTTTCTCCATTTACTTCTTTTGCAGTTGGAGAGTTTTTAAAAGATTGCTACACCCCTACCTCCATTTCCTCACCCACCCCCAATTCACTCCTCAACCACTTTAATCTGTCTTCTATCCCTACCAGCCTATGGAAATCCACTCAGCAAGGTCTTCAATGGCCACATGTCAAACCCAAAGGCCCTTTTTCTGGACTTAGCAGCATTTGACATGGCTGACCACTTGCTCTTCTCTGAAATTCTCTCTTCTATTTATGTCCAAAATGGAGTACTTGGGCGTCCCTGGTGGCGCAGTGGTTGAGAGTCCGCCTGCCGATGCAGGGGACACGGGTTCGTGCCCTGGTCCGGGAAGATCCCACATGCCGCGGAGCGGCTGGGCCCGTGAGCCATGGCCGCTGAGCCTGCGCGTCTGGAGCCTGTGTTCTGCAACAGGAGAGGCCACAACAGTGAGAGGCCCGCGTACAGCAAAAAAAAAAAAAAAAAAAGAAAAGGAGTACTTGACTCAAGTACTCAAATCTTGACCTCGCCACGTTCCTGACCCAGTTGCTCAAGCCAGAAATTAGGGAGTCATATTTGATTCTTTTCCTACACCCAATCCATTAGAAAGTCCACATCCTTTTCTTTCTATCTCCTGTGCTACCACCCTAGTCCTCGAGACTATTACAATGGTCTTCCGACTGGTCCCTCCTGTTTTCACTGGTACACCTTCATACTAAAGCCCTGCAACAATCCAAACTTTGCCTACTTCCTCAACCATATCTTAAACTATTCTCTTCATCACTCACTTTGCTCTAGCCACACTGGTTTCCTTTCTGTTCCTCAAATTACCACTTTTATGCCTCAGGGCCACTGCACTTACCGTTCTCTTTGCCTGGAATTCTCTTCCCCCAGTTCTTTGTAGGTGTGCTGCCAGAGACAGATGGGCAGGTGTTTTGCAGAAATGAAAGGTCTGGGCGTCATCTCCCAGGGGAAAGGTCCAAAGATGTGATTTCTTCTCCCAAGAAGTTTCCCTGCCTCAGCCCACACATATGAAAGGAGGATTGGAGTAAAGGCTGAAAGTATGTTCTGCTTTAACGAAAGCCCTGGGCCTGCAAGAGACATTCTACTACTAAAATTATTTTACACTATGGGAAGTTGAAGGGATTAAATGAGGTAAGACATATGGCACTTAGACTATTTCAGCACCCTCTTCCATCTCTTAAGGGTTCCTTGTCAGCCTCCATAACCTCTTCACTAGTCAGAGCTAAGCTTCCCTACCCTGAGGCAAAACAGGTGCTCTCTTCTCCAACCTATCCCCTCTCACCTCAAGCCTGGGAAGGAATAAATTGTTTTCAGTGTATTAATCACCTGAAAGCAGATGGGAACCAATCGGGAGACCATTCTGAGCAGTGTTTGGCCAGAAGTGTTAAAGCATCAGTGCATTCCCAGTGTTTTTCAAACTTGAAATTGATTTAGGACATAGCTGGCATTAAAAAAAACCAAAATCTGGTAGAAGAAAACAGATTAGAAAATATCAGAGTGCACTACATCACGACTCAGTCATACATATATACATACCTGTAAGAAAAGTTCCAGGAAGCAATGCTTACCCTTCTTACAGTAGGTATATATATATATATATAGGCGTGAAGTAAAAAATGTATGCTGAGGCCATATCAATTCAGTTGGGTCATGGCTTTATGAGGTACAGAAGAGGGAAAGGAAATTGGGGACCTGGGTTGGTAAAGGATTATGAAATGTTTAGCATGTCAAACCAAAAAGGTAGGCTTTATTCTATAAGCAATGGAAAACCATCAGAAAAGTTTTAAGTGAGGAGAGGAATGGATGATCCAATTTTTCGAGTACAGAGAAAAAACTGGAGAGGGAGGAGATTAAAGGTAGAGAGCTTCCCTGGTGGCGCAGTGGTTGAGAGTCCGCCTGCCAATGCAGGGGACACGGGTTTGTGCCCCAGTCCAGGAAGATCCCACATGCCGCAGAGCGGCTAGGCCCACGAGCCATGGCCGCTGAGACTGTGCATCCGGAGCCTGTGCTCTGCAGCGGGAGAGGCCACAACAGTGAGAGGTCCGCGTACCGCCAGGAAAAAAAAAAAAAGTAGAGAGAAGTTAGGAAGCTGTTAAAATAGTCCAAGAGGGACTTCCCTTGTGGCGCAGTGGTTAAGAACCCGCCTGCCAATGCAGGGGACACAGGTTCGAGCCCTTATCTGGGAAGATCCCACATGCCACGGAGCAACTAAGCCCGTGCGCCACAACTACTGAGTCTGCACTCTAGAGCCCGCAAGCCACAACTACTGAGCCTGTGTGCCTAGAGCCCGTGCTCCACAACAAGAAAAGCCACCACAATGACAGGCCCGCACACCGCAATGAAGAGTAGCCCCTGCTTGACACAACTAGAGAAAGCCTGCACGCAGCAACAATTACCCAATGCAGCCATAAATAAATAAATAAATGGGGAAAAAAGAAATCCAAGGGAGTTCCCTGGTGGCTTAGTGGTTAGGATTCCAGGCTTTCACTGCCATGGCCTGGGTTCAATCCCTGATCGGGGAATTGAGATAATGGAGATGGAGATTTTCATTAAAAGATTTAGGACGGTAAAGCAAGCATACTCCAACAAAAATTAATAATAATAAAAAAAGATTTAGGAAGTAAAACTGCCAGAACTTGGTGACTATGTGAAGGTTGGCGATAAAGAAGGCATCAAAAATGATGCCCAGCTAAATGCAATATGGTATCCCGGATCATATCCTAGAACAGAAAAAGGACGTTAGTGGAAAAATCAGTGAAATCTGAATAAAGGCTGGGGTTTAGTTAATATCAATACTAATGTGCCAACCAATGTTGTCTTCTTAGTTTTTACAAATGTTAACATGTTAACATCAGGGGAAACTAGGTGAGGGGTATAAGGAAACTCTGTGTTATCTTTGCAACTTTTCTGCAAAACCAAATTTATTCCAAAATAAGCTTATCAAAGATAAATGATGCCTAGGTTTCTGGCTTGGGCACTTGGGACCTGGGGGCTGATGGTAAGGCTTAGATTTAGACATGCTGAGTTTGATGTCCCTATGACTAGAGGGTGAGATACCTAGAATTAAGTGTATCTTGAGCTCAGAAAAGAGATCTGGATTGGAGAAAACAGACTGGAAGTCAGGGTGGGCTGGTGGGCTTGCCTATGAGACTGCCCTGGGGACACTTATATTCAAAGGCAGAGAACAATTTCATTCCTCGTTAGGCTTGGATGCAGAATAACAAGTTGATCAATAATTATGTACTTATTGAGCACTTACCCCATACCAGGCCCTGTTCCAAATGCTTTATATTTGCACATGGAATCCTCATACAATTTTAACCATTCTACAGATGGGAAAACCATGAAGCAGGACTGCTCATGCCTTAGTAGTGGCACTCAACTGGGGCAAGCCTAAGAATCACCTGTGGAGTTTTAAAATAGATGCCTTGGAAAGAGATTCAGGAATCTAGCCCAAAGCCCACACCTATGCATACTGATGGTGGTGTTTGATGATGAACCAGCTGTGGTCATGTGAATCATCTCTTTTGCCCATTTAGTCAATGATTAGCTTGCCATTGGTAAATGATTAGCATTTACCATTGGTGTATTAAAAAGTGTACGACATTCAATTTGATATTAATCCAATACTGTTAATACAAATGTGCTGATCTATACGGAGTATCTTAGAGAGATGGTGTATTTCGCCTCAGATAAACCCAAAACCTATTGTATGTGGTATTACGAGTAGCACAGAATGGAATAAAGTAGGGCTTACCTTAGTTTAAGACCAAATGGTGCTCACAGTATGGTTCCCAGACCAGCAGCATCAGCATCAATTGGAAATATCAGAAATGTAAGATCTCAGGCCACACCCTAAACTACAGGAGTAGGACCCAGCAAGCTGTGTTTGTAAGGAAGCTGGGATGCATGCTAAAGTTTGAGGACCACTGCTCCAAAAAAGCTTCAATCTGGTGGTTCTCTATCATCACCTAAGATTAGAAGCTTTAAAAAAATATTCCTAGTTTAGGCCCCAAACCTGTTTGTTAGAATCCGGGAGTGAATGCAGCCTAATCATGTAGACTAAAAAAGAAAACTCCCCAGGTGACTCATACATACATCTGGTTAAGAACCACTGTTTTAGTGGCACCAATCGAAAAACATCTACATTACTCATTTCCAAAAAGCTAGGTTAGGAAGTAAAACAGATACCTGGTTAACCACCTAGAGTACACCAATTTCATGGAATATTATCCAACTGTCAACAACAATAAGGTAGTTATTTAGGTACTGATAGAAAAACAATCTCCAACACAGTGTTAAATGAAAAAAAGCAATATGCAGAACATTTAAAAATATTTTTTAAAAGGGACGTGGGCATGCACATATTTCATACAAGAACAGCGTATCTCTTAAAGGTTAGATAAGAAATTAGTAGCTGAAGTTTCCTCTGGGAAGGGAAGAAGGTGATTAAATTATAGGGATGGGAGAAACATTTTTACTGTGTGTTTTTGTACTGTTTACATTTTTTTTTTAATGGCCCAATAACAATTTTTTTTGGGGGGGGAGGGTTCTTCTAGACGTTTTACAGTTTTACTTTTTATTTATGTTTCTTTCTTTTTTTTTTTTAATTGGGGTATAGTTGTTTTACAATGTTGTGTTAGTTTCTACTGTACAGCAAAGTGAAGTAGAGTTCTCTGTGCTATCCACACCTGGTTTTTATTAGTTACTTATTTTATACATATTAGTGTATATATGTCAATCTATAGGTACATGTATTACTTATTCAAATTAATTAAGTTAAAAATGTTTAAGCTTAGGGGCAATAAAGAACCACTGCTTTAGAGGGAATGAAACATTAGCAAGCAAGCTGTCAGCTGCTAAAGGGCAATCAGAGCATTAATGAAGGGAAAGGGGCAGGAGGAAAGACAGTCCTGGCAAAAAGTCCAATGCAGGTAATCCTCCCTCCACTTCCTTCCTGAGGTGATGTTAGGTAAACTGAGACTCAACCCAGAGCACTCAATTTATCCATAGTCAGCTTTATTCTGAAATAACCATCTATGGAGAGCACACGTCAAAAGAGTAGAAAAAAATAAAGGAGCCCATCAAAAAAAGTTCCCTGGCAAGTGGGAGGGAGGGCATGACGTTAGGAGCCCTGTTTAGGGAAGGAAATGTTGTCCAGGTCGTGGATGCCATTCTTGTCAATGATTCGAACGCTGAAGGCTGGCAGATTCAGAATGAAGCGTTTCTGGAGCTGCAGAGAAACATGAAGGAAATCAGTCAACAAGTTTTTATTGAGAACTAACTGTGGTCCAGGCTCTGTTCTAGGCACTGGGCATATAAGCAGATAATAATCTCTGCTTTTGTGCCGCTGGTATCCTATTGGAGGCAGTTGGTACTAGGACACTGAGGAAAGCCCAAACTGCAGGTGGAGGCTGACTGGAAGGTAGTGAGCAAGAGCTGAGGGCTTGACTCTGGTCAGTCAGCTGATGAAGAATGAGACAATCTAATGCTCTATTCCTCACAATTTGCCACTAATTAGCCTGGTAAACACAGACTTCTCTTTTAAAGTGTCTCAAGGTAACAAGCCAACCAAGGAGCGACTGCCCTAGGAATAAACTTTGGACCAAAGCCATGTACTCCTAGGTCCCAACAGTTTGCTCCAGTCACCCGCCCACATTATAAGGACCAGATGTGTATGTGTTTGTGTGTATAGCTGGGGGGGTTGTGGGAAGGATGGCCTCAGAACTACTCTTGGAACAACTCCTGCTTCTGTCTCCTCCAATACAAGCTAACCTGTCATTAAAGAAACACCTCTGGGCTTTCATGAGACTCTCTGCTTGAGAGGCTATTCCAAAGGAGCTGTGGTCTATGTGCATAAAACCAGACGGCCGCCGTTAACCTGGCTGGAGATTATTGAGAAACACAGCTGGAGGAAATCTTTGCTTCTGTGGGCGACTCTTCCTGGACACCTCACTTAATCTCTAGATAGAAGGCACAAAGCTCCATGTGCTCCCTTAGGGGCATATCCTGGACATGTACACCTCTCCAGGCCTAAGCCCTCTCTCTCTTGATGTTTCCCATCTCCTTTACAGATGAGGACTGGACAGCAACAACCATTTCCATTTCTACAGTCCTCTCTGGCTGATGACTCCTGTGTCCAGAAACCAGCTCCAAGATCAAGAAAAGGTGACAATAAGGAAATGTGGGTTTATAAAATAATCATATTTAGGATCCTTGAGGAATAAAGTCTCAAAGCATTCGATATTCCAGTGGCTTCTTCCTGGCAGCCCCTTGCAACACTTGGGGCTGCTGGACTAATACGGCCTCGTGGCTGAATGGTTAATAAGAAAAGCACATGAGTTTATTCTCAGCTTCTGCTTTGGAAAGGGGATTTACAAACAAGAGGAAAAAGGGGCACTATGGACTGAAAATGACAGGCTTGTGTAAGAGGCAAACTGACATTACTGTCCAATGCTACCACCTGCTCTCAACCTCCTACTCTCTTCTCACTAGACCACGAATTCAAGTTCATCCTTAGGCTACAAGAACAGTAAAAGAATTAAAAAGCCTACAGGAGCTGCTTTCTTTTCCTCCTCATCTTCCATTCATACCCCAGAGCCTTAGACTCCTAGGAGTAGTATTGGAATGGGCAGGGCCTGTGTTCCTGGACTCATAAACTAAGGGCTGCTCTCCCCTACTGCCCAAAGCCTCTTAGTTACCTTCTATGGCCTCCTGAATTCCCAGCAGAGGCTTTCCCTCCCAAACTTATGTACTATTAAGGGAACAGACCTTTTTTTTTTTTTTGGGCTGCATTTGGTCTTCGTTGCTGTATGCAGGCTCTCTCTAGTTGCAGCGAGTGGGGGCTACTCTTCGTTGAAGAGCAGGGGCTCTAGGCACAAGGACTTCAGTAGTTGTGGCTCACGGGCTCTACAGTGCAGGCTCAGTAGTTGTGGCACACGGACTTAGTTGCTCCACAGCATGTGGGATCTTCCCAGACCAGGGATCAAACCAGTGTCCCCTGAGTTGGCAGGCGGATTCTTAACCACTGCACCACCAGGGAAGTCCCCAAGGGAGCAGACTTTATGACAACTCCAGGTAGCACAAAAATAGAGCAGGTATAAAATCTAGCACAATAGTTCTTAAAGTATGGCTCCAGTTACCACCTGCAGCAAAATCATTTGGGACTGCTGGTTAAAATATTCTCAAGATCTACACCAGGACCACTGAATCAGAACTGGGTGGAGAGTGTGAATCTGCCTTTTTTAAGAAACAAGCTCCCCAGATGATTCTTATACATGCTAAATTTTGAGAAGCACTAGTCTGGATGAACCAAAAAGAAAATTAATTAAATTATAAAATTGACATTGATGAGAAGGTGACCCATGAGTGAAAAAATAAGCTTGTTATGTACCAAACTCTACCCCTGGTAGCAACTTCACATCTGGTTAGTGGATATTTATTATACCTTCTGGCAAGGAACAGAAAAAATGCAACTGAGGAACGGGAACAATATTGGCAAACAGAGAGACAAAACATTCCTTTCAGGATCCCATGGGAGCTACTCACCTCCTCCAGACATTTCCTAAGAAGCTCCACTGCCTTCTCACGTGAGATAGCTGAAAGAGAACACAGAGGCCAGGCACTCAAGTTGCTGACATTAAGTCCAACTTTCTGCTGCAACTTTTGACTAAGTTTCAAACTTTTCCAGGTCAGCATGCCACACAAATGCCACACAACAGAAAAGGCAAAAAAAACAAAAAAAAAAGCCTAGCCTTCTGGCTTTCAACAAACTTATTCCATATGCAGTTGAGGGTGCCCCACACCCAATGTTCAGGCAGCCACAAGCCATTGCAAATTGATTTGCTACAGAGAAGGGAGAGCATGACGGAATTCTGCCTCCCATGGCCAGGGCTTGCCTCTAGAGAAGTCCAGCGGCCTGCCTCTTCGTTATAGCCCATCCCCCAACTCCCAACGCCCCCAGCCCCCCTTTAGACCAGGGCTTAAATCAGCTCCATCTGCCCTAGCCAGCTGCAAATCAGGGAAAGGGAGGCCAGGGCCAGTGTTTTAGCCTCACTTTGCCAGCTGGGCCTCAGTTTAACAATGGAATGAGAATTCATAGGATGGGGCTGAGTCTCTCATAAAATAGGAGCCAAAGGAACCGTCCACAGGCATGGCAAACTGGGATGACATATTACGCAGTTAGGCTTCAGGGGTGGTTGGTGGTTATTTTGGTGGGCAAATCAGCTGTATTAGTGACAGACGCCAAATCAAGAAGCAGTCACTAGGAGGCCAGGCTAATTCTTTTTAGGATGTGGCCTGGAGCTCTGGCATGGCTGAGGTTGAATGAGAGGGCAGCACCAAAAAAGGAATGAACAAGCCAGATTCGTACTATACTGACAGGGATGAATGGAATGTAAGGAGAAAACTGGTTATCTGTGCTACATCTATAGCTTGTAAAAGCTGAGAATCCCAACTGCCTACTGCTCACAGTGGCTGAAGTTGAGGTTAGGATTGGGGTCAGAAAATAGAACTTAACACAAAAGCATCCCAGTGTCTGGAGGTTTGCCAAGCTGATGGTTCATGGACAAGTAGAGAGCCAGCTTTTTCTTGTAGGAGGGGGTAGCCATTAGGTGATAAGAACCAAAGGAACAGCTCAGGCTATGGCCTTAGAAAGCTTTGATATTTAAGAAAAGAAACCCTCAGTTGTCAAGCTGGAGACCTGTTCATCACCACAAGCTCAAAACAAACATACAAACCACTTGGTTTACTTGCTCACTCTTTACACCTGAGAAGCTAATGAGCACCTAACTAGGGCAAAATGAGTGAAAAAACGGAACTTTTGTAACTGAAGAATTATAGTTTTACTCCAACTCCCCTTTAAAACAAAACAAAACAAAACCCAGCTCTGGGCATATGCAATACCTCATTTTATCTGGCAGAAGAGGGAGTTCGATCAGCTTTTCCATAACCCTAATGACCTACAGGAGAAAGCTTCCAGAGGGCACCTGCATGTACTTCTTAGGATCCATCCTCTTTTCAAGCCCTGGCCACCCAACTCCAGGGGGTTGTGCACAAAACCAGGAAACAGCTGAGGACAGGGCTCTGCTACTGCTCCCTACACTTAGAGAGCTGAAACTTACTTGGTGTGTAATACCGGTCCAGGATACTGAGAGTCAGGAAGGCACCATAGCCGTGGGCTGCAAAAGGGGCTTTTGCCAAGGCTGCCAGGTAGTCCATGTAGTAGAGCGCTGGACCCTCATGCTCATCATAGCCAGCCAGGAGGAGGTTGACATGATATGGGGTCTGCAAAGGAAAGACACTGCAAAGTGATGGTCAAAGCGATAACACCAACACCTCTCCTCATGGAAATAGGAACGTTCCAACTCTTGATAAATAAGAAAACAGCAGCAGCTGAGTAAATCATGATGAAAGTAAAGATTTAGACAAATCTAAAGGACCCAGAGTGTGGTCAGAGGTAAAGGGAGGTCAGCTTGTTTTCTCTGAACAGAAGAGTATTTGGAGCACTTTAAGGTATGTGAAAAAGCTGCTTCTTAAAGCCCATGGACCAAAACCTGTTACAAAAGCATTTCAAAGACAAAGCACGGGTGTTCTTGTATTGTTCCTAATAGCTGAAACCAACACACACAACTCTGAGAGTGTCAGGCCACAGGCTAAAGAAAGCTGCAGCTCCAACCACATCATCCAAAAGACGAAGGCTCAGTCTGGACAACTGGACCAAAATCTCAAATGGTAAACTGGAAGGAAAGGGAACCCTCCAACACTGTTGGTGGGAATGTAAACTGGTGCAGCCACTATGGAAAACAATATGGAAGTTCCTTTAAAAACTAAAAACAGAGCTACCATATGATCCAGCTATTCCACACCCGGGTATATGTCCAGAAAAGACAAAACTCTAATTCAATACATGCACCCCAATGTTCATAGCAGCACTATTTACAATAGCCAAGTCATGGAAACAACCCAAGTACCCATCAAGAGACGACTGGCTTAAGAAGATGTGGTACATATATAAAATGGACTATTACTCAGCCATAAAAAAGACTGAATTATTGCCATTTGCAGCAACATGGATGGACCCAGATAATACTTAGTGAAGTAAGTCAGAGAAAGATAAATATTATATGATATCACCTATATGTGGAATTTAAAAAATAATACAAGTGAATCTATATACAAAACAGAAACTAACTCACAGACATAGAAATAGAAAATAAACTTACGGTTACCAAAGGGGAAAGGAAGCGGGGGTATACATTAGGAGTATGGAATGAACAAACTACTACACATAAAATAGATAAGCAACAAGGATTTACTGTATAGCATAGGGAACTATATTCAAAATCTTGTAATAACCTATATTGGAAAATAATCTGAAAAAAATAGTATATATAAAACTGAATCTGTTTTTTTTTTTTTTTTTTTTTTTTTTTTGCGGTACGCGGGCCTCTCACTGTTGTGGCCTCTCCCGTTGCGGAGCACAGGTTCCGGACGCGCAGGCTCAGCGGCCATGGCTCATGGGTCCAGCCGCTCCGTGGCATGTGGGATCCTCCCAGACCAGGGCACAAACCTGTGTCCCCTGCCTCGGCAGGCAGACTCTCAACCACTGCGCCACCAGGGAAGCCCAAAACTGAATCATTCTGCTGTATACCTGGAACTAACATAATATTGTGTATCAACTATAAAAAAAGAAAAAAAGAAAAAAAGAAACAAGTCTTGCAGTAGGGAAGGGTAGAAAGTCTCAAATATTTAAGTCAAATCACTAAACTTTTCTTTTGGCTGTGTCACACATCTTGCAGGATCTTAGTTCCCTGACCAGGGATCGAACCCACGCCCCAGGTGGTGAAAGCTCAAAGTCCTAACCACTGGACCGCCAGGGAATTTCCAAATCATTAAACTTTTAATGCAGACAGTAATAATGGAAGTTCATAAATACAAAGAAATGTGGTAACTCTAGAAGAACTGTAGATTTAGGTGAAATGCTAATATTTTTCTAATATAATAAGGCTCTGCTAAGGTAACTAAGAAGTAATTTTTATCAGTGAGATAAATAAACAGTACTTATAATAACCTATTTATAGGTATCCTTTCTTTGTATTACCTGCAAGTCTAAAAATGCAAGTTTCTACAGAGAACCTTAACTATGTCTGCCTTGCTCTTGATCTCCAAATGGATGATTCTTTTTCTATACCAGGTGGGCCATTTACCATGGCCTGTCTATGCTGCCAGGCATCAGCGGTGAGACTCCCATGTAAAATGTCTTCCTTTTTCTGTGCAAAGTGTGTTTTCCCTCTTGCATTTGGCACAGTGGCTAGTGAGCAGGCCTTGCCCATGGTTATATGCCCCTCCCTAAACTTATACATTCGATTAAATGCACATTAAATGAAATCAAATACATTTATGCATCCTATTATGGGGCATAAAGTAATAACAGCTAATGGTCTTAAAAGTGATGCTTTGTATTCTTTGAACACTGATTAACATGGGCACTTGGCAGCCTGAAGAAACATTCTAACTCATGTTAGAAGAACACATGAAAATATCATGTACTTACTTGAAATTCCAAGCCAGCTGTGCTAAGTAATATTTCCCTTAGACTACAGAGTAGCCCTAACCTGCAAACAAGTTTCTGCCTTGGGGATAAGATGGTGAATAGTCTCAGGGGTTAAGAATTGACCAGCAATAGTCAAGTCTTTAGAGAAAATAATCTGCCTATCACATTTCCCAGTAAGTAGCGTGCTATACTTTGCCAGGCTCTGGAATTCTCTGCCACATTCTGTGACTACATTCTTAGTAAGTCTGACCTTAGGCAAGACACTTAACCCCTATAAGCATATGTTTCCTTATGTGTAAAACTGAGTTAATTAATCCTTCCCCTTTCTGTCTTCTATGAAATATGGTGAGAAAAAAATAATAGAGGTGAGGCATCCCAAAACTCTGGAAGAAAAAAATGCTACCTGAATTCTTAGTATATTAGCTATACCCCAGTCTCCTTTTGACAGCTTACCACTTTAAACAACAACAACAAAAATGTCTAAATTACCTAAAAATAAAAAATATATAATATATATATTTTTAAACTGTGAGAATAGTAATGCAAAGTCAGGCAGACAAAGAATACTGTAGTGTTCTTATAGTTAAAATTCGAATAGCAAAACAGAGAGAAATATACAGCAAGGAGATTCTAACTGGTTTCCTTCCTCAAGAGGTTTAATAATATAGTTTCTTACGTATCACAAAGTAAGTTCATCTTTTTGCTATGAGGATAACTCTACTCTTCTCCATTCACTGGAGAATATTCCTTTTACGGCTAACCAAAACAATTTTATCAAGTTGCAATGGTATATTAAGGATCCACCCAGATAACCAGAGACCTAACCAGCAGAACCCTCATACGCTGTCTCCAGTGAGGCTCTTGCCCACACTTAAACTGTATTTAAAACAATTAATGTGATCTTTAAAAGCCACCACCAAAAAATTTTTACATGAAGATGTCAACGGAATTTCAGAAGCAAACTGTATTGCTTAACTGGTCTATATAATATCATTTATTTATGCTTAAGCCTCTGACACACACACACATCAAAGCTGGTATTCAGAAGCTGTAACACGTGGTATAGAAGATAACTCATAAATTATTCTGTGACTTCGAATCACCAACTTTTGCATGTGTGAGATGCTTAAGCATAGATAAATGGTGTTGTTTAGACTAATTAAATTAATACATCTGTGCAACAACTTGCAGTTTCTGAAATTCTTTTGACAATGCTCCATCAAAGATCTCTGGCTCACACTTTTTTCTTTTAATTTCAAATAAAGTCTTGTATACTGCCACTCTCTTACTCCTCTAAGAATCATGACATTCAAAGTGACAAAGCCATAGTGATGGGTCTCTTGACTGTTACATTTCCTCATATTCTTGATGCAACAGTGTTTTCCTGGAATAAGACAAATTCCAAGCCGTTCGATTTTGTGAAACTCTTACAGCATATACATGTGTGACTGTGGTGTGTTTAGGAAAACATATAGTATGTGTAAGACACAATCCACCTATTCAAATATTTATACCAATTATAAACTCCATGAAGGCAGGATTGTGTCTGGCTTGTTCAATGATGTATAAGCATACAGTACATGTTCAGTAAATATTTGCTGAGTGAATAATAATCATACCAGAAGGCATTATATATGTTTTTGTTTTTGTTTTTTTTTTGTGGTACACAGGCCTCTCACTGTTGTGGCCTCTCCTGTTGCGGAGCACAGGCTCCGGACGCGCAGGCTCAGCAGCCATGGCTCACAGGCCCAGCCGCTCCGTGGCATGTGGGATCTTCCCAGACTGGGGCACGAACCCGCGTCCCCTGCATCGGCAGGCAAACTCTCAACCACTGCGCCACCAGGGAAGCCCTATATATGTTTTAATACATATATGGCTAATGCCTAGTATCACAAGAAGAAAGATTAAGAAAATCACTAAACAAATGTCAGAAAGTGATAGGTCCTACTTCTGAGAACTGGTTGAAGTTTAAGTTGACTGCCAGCATCCTATGATTGCACCTAATATTGCTGCTTTTTTCTAGGCTCCTAGGTCCTTCTCTTTCTACTTTTCGTTGCTAAGTAAGTAAAAAAATTATGCTACAGGCATTTAGAATTAAATGAAGAGAACGGTAGCTTAAATATCTCAGGAAGAAACAGCTGGGCTACATTACAGTTAGACCCGAGTTTGAAATCCAGCTCTATTACCAGACATGTAGCTTTAGAAAAGTTAGTAACCTAACCTCTCTGAAAATGTTTTCATTGAAAACATGGGATAATACCTACTACAAAAAGGCTGCACTGAAGACTCAAGGAGATAATGCATATAAACAAGCATAGTACCCAAAACATAATAAAGCCTCAGTAAATGCTAAAGTAATTACTAGGAAACACAATCACCTATGAAGTTCACAGTGTCCATGAAATAAACAGGGTAAGCACTCAAGAGAAGCCCATCCACTCCTAGTACTGAGATATAAGATAAATTCCTCATACAGTCAAATAGACCCCAAATAGCCAAAACAATCTTGAAAAAGGAGAACAGAGCTGGAGGAATCATGTGCCCTGACTTCAGACTATACTACAAAGCTACAGTAATCAAAACAGTATGGTACTGGCACAAGAACAGACACACAGATTAACAGAACAGAACAGAAAGCCCAGAAATAAACCCATGCACTAAAAGTCAATTAATCTATGACAAAGGAGGCACAATGGAGAAAAGACAGCCTCTTCAAAAAGTGGTGCTGGGGAAATTGGACAGCTACATGTAAAAGAATGAAATTAGAATATTCTCTAATGCCATATACAAAAATAAACTCAAAATGGATTACAGACCTAAATGTAAGACTGGATACTACAAAACTCCTAGAAGAAAATACAGGCAGGACACTCTGACATAAATTGCAGCAATATCTTTTTGGATCCGTCTCCTAGAATAATGGAAACAAAAATTAAAATAAACAAATGGGACCTAAACTTAAAAGCTTTTGCACAGCAAAGGAAACCATATACAAAATGAAAAGATAGCCTATGGAATGGGAGAAAATATTTGCAGAAGATGCTACCAATAAGGGATTAATTTCCAAAACATACAAACAGCTCATACAACTCAACAAAAAATGGGCAGAAGACCTAAAGAGACATTTCTTCAAAGACATACTGATGGGGACTTCCCTGGTGGCACGGTGGTTAAGAATCCACCAGCCAATGCAAGGGACATGAGTTCGAGCCCTGGTCCGGGAAGATCCCACATGCCATGGAGCAACTAAGCCTGTGTGCCACAACTATTGAGCCCGCATGCCACAACTACTGAAGCCTGTGTGCCTACAGCCCGTGTTCCGCAACAAGGGAAGCCACCGCAATGAGAAGTCCGCGCACCACAATGAAAAGTAGCCCCCACTCACTGCAACTAAAGAAAGCCGGCATGCAGCAACAAAGACCCAACGCAGCCAAAAATAAATAAATTAATTAATTTTTAAAAAATTGGCCATTTTTAATTTTTTTTTGCGGTACGCAGGCCTCTCACTGTTGTGGCCTCTCCCGTTGCGGAGCACAGGCTCCGGACGCACAGGCTCACGGGCCCAGCCACTCCGTGGCATGTGGGATCTTCCCAAACCGGGGCACGAACCCGTGTTCCCTGCATCGGCAGGCGGACTTTCAACCACTGTGCCACCAGGGAAGCCCAAAAATTGGCCATTATTATTATTATATATATATATAAAAAAAGACATACTGATGGCCAAAAAGCACATGAAAAGATGCTCAACACTGCTAATTATTAGAGAAATGCAAATCAAAACTACAATGAGGTACCACCTCACACCCATCAGAATGGCCATTATTTTAAAATCTACAAATAATAAATGCTGGAGAGGGTGTGAAGAAAAGGAAACCCTCCTACACTGTTGGTGGGAACGTAAATTGGTGCAGTTACGGAGAACAGTATGGAGGTTCCTTAAAAAACTAAAAATAGAGTTGCCATATGATCCGGCAATCCCACTCTTGGGCATATATTCAAAGAAAACTCTAACTTGAAAATATACATGACCCCAATGTTTACAGCAGGACTATTTACAATAGCCAAGATATGGAAGCAACCTAAATGTCTATCAACAGATGAATGGATAAAGAAGATGTGGTGTGTGTGTGTGTGTGTGTGTGTGTGTGTGTGTGTGTGTATACACACACACGCACATATACATACACACACACAATTATTAATCAGTCATAAAAAAGAATGAAATAATACCATCTGCAGCAACATGGATGGACCCAGAGATTATCACACTAAGTGAAGTCAGTCAGACAGAAAAAGACAAGTATCATATGCTATCACATATATGTGGAATCTAAAAAGATGATACAAATGAACTTATTTACAAAACAGAAACAGACTCAGACATAGAAAACAAGCTTACGGTTACCACAAGGGAAGGGGGGCATATATTTGGAATTTGGGATTAATAGATACAGACATATAAGGATCTACTGTATAGCACAGGAAACTACATTCAGTATCTTTTAATAACCTATAATGGAAAAGAATCTGAAAAAGAATACATATATATATATATATATATATATATCTGAATCACTTTGCTGTATACCTGAAACATTATAAATCAACTATACGTCAATAATACTTTTTTTTTAATTTTTAAAGGAAAATAAATAAAATTTTAAAGGAAAATAAACAAACACCTCATATACATCTTCCTAAAGGGATATGGTGGGAATTTTATAAAAAGTGCCCAGCACACTGCCTAACACATAGTAGAAATATATGACAGTTTCCTTCTCTCTCCTTCCTGGACTCTTGGAAGGAGCCCTAAGGTGAAGGTATTCATTGTCACAAACATTCATAAGCACTGACACTTCGAGCATATCTACTTCACAGTACACCACCCTAACCTATCTTGAAATTGACACAGGCACAGAGACATTTTCCTGGAAGCCTGAAAAAACAAAAACAACAAATCCTACATCCAGATTTGGAGAGCAAATTGCCACTTATTAACTACCTTCATACTATTTCCACCCTTACAGATATGTCCATCCTGAGTGCTAAGCCTCACTTCCTAGCTACTTTTTCATCAGTTCCCTTCTTTCCCATGATCAGTACAACATGAGAATTTGCCAATTAACCTGAAGGAATGCGAACACTAATCAATCATGATAACATTGCCAGGAATCCTGTATCTTTTACGAAGTAATCCTTATCCTGTGCGTGATATAATCTGTCTTTGGTTGTCTCCACTATTCTAACCATTTAGATAGTAAGTCTAAGTAATAGAGCAAAGTTATGAGGTCCCCAAGGGGAGGAACAGTATCTATACATAACTCTGAACTAACCTAAACATCCGAGTGACCAATAAATGAATTTAAACATTTAGCGGAGACACTCTCTGTCCAATGGCCATGAGGATCACCATCAATGGTTTGCAGTACAAATGCCAACGTTCTTAGTTTTAAAGTTGTATCTAACTGACAAACAAAGAAAAAAATTTAAATAACCATCCTGGGAACTCAAAATGAACTTTAGTTTCTACAATAAAATACCACCAAAATTTTGCCTCTTTTTACAAGTAGAGAAAGAAGAAAAGAAAAAAACCTAGATAAATTGGTATATCTTCCTCCCTTAAAAAAGTACATGAGGTAAGCTTATTTTTAAAATGAAGAGCTTTAAGTCATTTTGAGTTTTCCTCATCTATACAACAGGGATAATAAGAGTATCCATCATTACGGGGTTATGGCAAGGTTTAAATAAATAAATGTAAACTGCTCAATGAAATGCCTGTTCCATAGTAATAACACCATCATCACCACCACCACCACCATCATTTTTAGGATCTGACAGCATTATTAACAGATCTGATTAGATAATAATAAGATCAAGAAGATGCACCAGGGAATTCCCTGGCGGTCCAGTGGTTAGGACTCCAAGCTTTCACTGTCAAGGGACTGGGTTCGGGTTCAATCCCTGGTCGGGGAACTAAGATCCCACAAGCAGCAAGGCGAGGCTCAAAAAAAACGAAGAAGAAGGAGATGTACTAACTACCACAGAGTGCCAATAAATTATCCACCTTTTTTTGGTTGCTAAAAGGAATACAATTTAAGCCAGGGGAATTAGCCAATAAGCACATCTCTTATGTCCCTCTCCCTGGGATTGAAATGGACTTCCTAAGTACCCCTGAGCCCTGCAGAACTGAGTTCAGTTTCACTTTGTACATCTGAGCTCAGTTTCCTTGTACATTTGGGAGTGGGGGGTGTACATGGCACACACATGCAAACTCTCCTTCAGTTTGATGGAGCATTTCCTTCCCTCTAACTCTTGTGCATACAACTCCTTGTATATTCTCTCTCTCATGGAAAAGAAACACTGTAGTGATTAAGAAGAGTGTGAAAAAAAAAATAAAAAGAAGAGTGTGAAATTCCATAAATTTTACAGCTCAAGAGAACAGTTGTGATAAATACACTGAAACAACAAAATCAGTGAAGAGAGTCTGGGTGGTGACAAGCAGCGGTGTGACATCTGGCGGAAGCCAAAGTCACAGCAAGGGGGAGAGAGGTGGGCCTGAGGAAGCATCCTGCCGAGCGTGGACACAGAAAAGGAGAGGAATTGACAGTGTTCCTTTGGAGCCAGGCCAGCCTTTGCCACCTCTAATTGAACAGGACGACGTCGCTATGAGTCAGGTGCCTCAGAGAACGATGCGGTTTCTTTTGCAATGTGCTGCACACCTTGGAACATTAAGCGTGTGAAGCATGATCCCATTCCTTGTGGGTCGGGAATTTGGTAGGAGAGGCAGAACCACCAACGGGACAAAGGATTTAGCTAATGATGACAGTGTTTCAATAAACAGACTTCTAAACAGAGACTGGGCTTTGAAGGAAACAGTGCCTGCTCTTTCATTTAGTCCAGCCGATTGCCAAAGCTGCCTAAAATTCCATCTTTGGCACCGAGAATATTTCACAAAAATGCAGTTTACAGAGTTAGAAGGGATCTAAGGGCTCATCTAGTTTATCCAATGTCCCTCTCACAAATGTGGGGACTCGGGTTCAAAGAGGGGACAGTGACTTACCCTAAACCACAGGGCTAATTAGAGTCAGGACCAGAATTCAGGCTTTCTGATCCCAAGACTTGTGTGCTTTTCTAGGAAACGATGCTGCCTCCACAAAATGGAAATTAGTGTGAAAATATGATTCAATATGTAAATGTCAGTTTCACACTCAAATAGTTCAGAATGTACTATTTTGCATACCAGCATCTATTGTCCTCTATTTCACGTATTACATCTTATATGACCAATAATATTTTAAGTTTTAAAAGGGCAGGCTTAACGTCAGACCATTATGACTCCTCTAAAGGGTCTACAACTATGCAAGATATGTAGTAGGTACTAAATAAATAGATGCCAACACCTTAACTGCTTTGCCAATGCCCAGTTTTTCAACTTTGTTAATAAATAAAATGGATCCACTGTTATTTTCTTACACTGGTGCTCTGAACTCTGAATCAGGAGCTTGTTTCCAATAACCAACAGAATTTATTAGCTATCTCCTTTGGCTGGGTTTGGTGGTATAACTTTAAAATTTCAATGTCAATTTTGCCATTTTAATTAAAGAAAGACTTTGTACCTATACTGGAATTTCAATGTTCACTATTTAACACTTTTAAAAAATCTAAAAGATTTCAGCAGCTTCCAACTGTCCTTGTGACCAAGTACTTTTCCCAGCTCTAAGAGATTATGGTTCTATGGATGGGGATAGGGCTGGGCAGGGGAAGAACTACTTATCCCTAATGCCTAAGCAATACAGAATCATTTGCACCTTGATTTTAATCCTCTCTGACAAAGTCCTTTTTAAGGAAACCCATCAATCTCTTTTTCTAATAACAGTGGTGACTATGCCTTAAGCAAAAACATAGAGTTTACAAAAGGCCTCAACCAAATCCTGCAAGAGTTCTCCGAGACTGCACAGGATAATTATGAAATGAGTAAATGCCCCAACCAACTTCACTTTTGCATGTGGAATGTGAATACATTATAAATTCAATAAATGTTATTGAGCGTTTACTATGTGAGAAGCATTGTGCCAGGTGACAAAGATGGAAACCTGGATCTGGAAGGAGCTGAGAAGGTAGACTGGAGTAGGAAAGATTTCAGATGGAGGAAACAGCATATGTGAAGGTAAAGAAACATGGAGGAACATGGAATATTTGGGTATTGGTGAATATGGGACATGTATACTTAGTGAATTAGGTGATTTCAGTAAGAAGCAGAGAGGAAGTGGGGTAACAGGAATTGAAACGATACTGTCACTGGCTTCCTAGACTAAAGAACGTGAACTTCAGGGGAGTTCCCTGCTGGCCTAGTGATTAGGATTCTGGGCTTTCACTACTGTGGCCCAGGTCCAATCCCTGGTTGGGGAACTGAGATCCTGCTAGCCATGCGGCTCAGCCAAAAAAAAAAAAAAAAAAGAATATGAACATCAGTATGTAAACCATGGAGAAACCAGTGAAAACTGCTCCCATTCCCATGACAATACAAGCCTTTTTCATGTGTTAGAAAATTGCAGAAGCAGTAGGGATGGAGGGGGAGATATGGAATATAAGATATATCAATATTTAGAAAGTAGAATAGATAGGAGTTAATGAATAGTAGAACAGAAGATGAGGGAAAAAGAGGAGTTAAGAGAATGTGCAATAAACGGAAAGGTGGAGGAGCAATGTAAAAAACTCAACTGAGACCGAAAGAGGCTTAAGTTGAGCTGTTCAGAAGTAGCTGGAAAGAAAAAATAATGTATAGCTGAAATCATGAGACTGAATGAAGAGTCAGCCAGTTGGTAGGTTTTATTTATACAAACACACCTTCCTAAGTTCCTTTATTGTGGAAGACAATAAAGGAAACAATTACAACAGGACACTATGGCAGAGGTATTCGTAGGTTGCCTTGAGAGCACAAAGCAGCCCTCATGAGTGACGAACATATGTGGAGAAATACAGTTTCCCTGGAAAATGATAAATTGAGTTTTAACCAGCAATTAAGAGTTAGCCTTTTGGGCTTCCCTGGTGGTGCAGTGCTTGAGAGTCCGCCTGCCGATGCAGGGGACACGGGTTCATGCCCCGGTCCGGGGCATGAACGGCTCAGCCCCCTGAGCGGCTGGGCCCGAGAGCCATGGCCGCTGAGCCTGCGCGTCCGGAGCCTGTGCTCCGCAACGGGAGAGGCCACAACAGCGAGAGGCCCGCGTACCGCAAAAAAAAAAAAAACAGTTAGCCTTTGGAGATGTGGAAGTACATTCAGGGGAGAATGACCAGCAAAGTGCTGGAGTAGGCAAAGGCAGAGATACAAGAGAGAACACACAGCAGGTTAGGGGAGGTACAAGTAATTCAGTATGAAACAGAGAATGCCAGTGAGAAAGGGGTGACAGGTAGGTCTGGAGACAAAGCAGAGGAATAAGTGAAAGAAGAGAGATGAAGCAGAGAGGCTAATTTCGAAGACTGTGTACACCTAAGTTGAAGAGAGCAGTTCTGGGAGCTGAGAAAAAACTGGCCTATTGCTCCTTCATGATCACAAGCTGGGACCAGTCCTGTTACCTACTGTTACCACTCAGAGGAAAAAAAGGAGGTACAATGTTGGAAGTTGAAAATAGTTTCCTCTTAATCTTGTGATGGAAAAAATAGTATGAGTTTAAACTGATCAGAATCAGAATACTAGACTGAGCTTCACCACAGAAAAGTTAAATTAAACTGACTGACTTTCCTCGTTCTTTCCTGCTTCAGATACACTCATCTTCTGTTGCACTAAAACACAAACCAGCCCATGTTTATAAATTCTCACACTAAATTAAAAAATAAGGAAGCAAGTGTGCCTCAAATGAAGCAAACCTTTTATTTCCAGAAGCCCAAGACAAAATAAAAGAAACTTACTCTGAAAATGAGACTGTCTAACCAAGGTTTCCCATTTCTTTTGCCTGCCTTAGTTCATTCTCTGAAAGTGTATTTGGCATACTCGTTTGATGCTGGCAGATGCAAAAGCATAATATAAAAATTGTGTTCATTCTCCTTTAACAATGATTAGCTCATGTTCAAATATTTTTGCTTAACATACTGGCAAAAATTCTTATAATGGATGATTTCTTGAACTTAAGCTCAGGAACGTCACTGCATTTACAACCAACATTTTATTTTATTTTTATTTTTGGCCGCCCCGCGCAATTCCCTGACCAGGGACTGAACCTGTGCCCCTGGCAGTGAAAGCGCAGAGTCCTAACCACTGGACCACCAGGGAATTCCCACAACCAACATTTTCAACTTTAAAAGCAAAACACCTTGTAAATTATTATTTGAAAAACCTATGTTTTTAAAATGCCGTTAAGTCAAAAGTTAGGCATGTGTTTTTGTGAAAAAAAATAATAAAGGCTCAAGGTCAAAAGTGGCTTTATCGCTTTACGGTTGTGCTACAAAAGACAGTCCACTTGGTCTTGAAGTCTCAAGTGCCCCATCTGAACGTGGAGGACAGTATTGCTTGCCTGATAGCTGTGAGGAATGAAAAGTACTCATCTGTGTTAAAGTTCCTAGAAGAAGGCCTAGGAAGTAGTAGGTGCCCAATAAATGTCAAATGAATCTGAATTTTAGAAGCAAAAAATTAAACATTGTGTATATTTCAATTTTTAGCAAAATTATATTTTAAAGTTACTCCACAATAATTATGAAATTTCTGTAAATTTTACTTTCTAAAACCATCACTAACCCCAAGTTTGAATGGTTCTTCTATGAAAGTTGTAATCTTCTCGTAATTAAAAGTTTAGAAATTTAATGAGTTGAAATGCAACAAGGCACAGATGCCTTATTATACCAACTAGTTAACACAGTATTTGTTTTCTACATTAACTTTACTTGCTAATCAAAAATACTGCTTTCTCCCAAACATCAAAATAAAATCGCTGATTGTGCAATGGTAAAACCAACAATACCATGTCCGCAACAAGGCCACCTGAATTTTTTTTCATGAGCTGGCAGTGTCCAGGGAAAATATAAGACTCCATATACCTTTAAGTCAGTTCTCAAAAAATTCAAGTGCAGAAGCCATGCTCTGTACACCCCAAGGCATATGTATATTAAGTTGTACATGCTAAGCATGCCCATGAATATCTTTGTTTTGGGGGGGGGTTGTGTTTTTTGGGGGGGGGAGTTTGGCTATGACACTCGGCTTACGGGATCTCAGTTCCCCAACCAGGGACTGAACCTGGGCCACAGCAGTGAAAGCCCGGAATCCTAACCACTAGGCCACCAGGGAACTCACACCCATGAATATCTTTGCATGTTGAACATCTGAGCTGATTCATCTCCCTGAGTTAAGAAGTAAGTCTGCTGCTAAAGACTATTTAGGACTATATATAATTGTATATGTTTTCAGATGTCCATAGCAACTAGGAAATCCTGGGGAAAAGACTATTTAGAAGCCCTTCTAGGGACTTCCCTGGCGGTCCAGTGGTTAAGACTCTGTGCTCCCAATGCAGGGGGCACAGGTTCAATCCCTGGTCGGGGAACTAAGATCCCGCATGCCGCACAGTGCAGCCTAAAAAAAAAAAGCCCTTCTATTAGAACACAGTGCTCCCCATTAGCAGCCTAGGTCCAACACAAGTTACTCCTACCTCTTCAATGGACATGAAAGCTCCACATTGGTCTCCCTGCTTTCTTCTACTTTCCCTAAATGCTCTACCAAAGAGTAGCCAATGATCTAACCAAATCTCATCTGATCATGTTAACCCCCTCTTAGCCAACAAGCTTCCAGAGAGGCCCATTGCTTTTAGCACGATGCTTTTTCATCGAAGTCCTCGTAACATGGACTACCTCTCTAGTTTCAATCTCTTACCATTCCCCTAAAACCCTGAGCCATATTTAACAAACTACTTTAGATTATGGATTTTGTATATGTGTTTATAGTAAAAACTATATAAGGCTATTTATTTCTATTTGTTTTCCCATCAATAGAGCCCTACTTTGTATTATGTACTCCACTAGTTAAAACAGATAAAAAATTAGGAATAGGAGGTTCAGAGAACTATTTGTGCCTGCCCCAAACATCATTAGAAAAATCACTGTGCCTAACCTAACCTGCTCTCTCACACTCCTTCAGGTCTGTGCCTCCAGTTTTCCTTTCTGTTTCATCTTTGCTTTAATGACAGCTGGTCCTTCAAAGCTCAAGTTAGGCTCTATTCGCAGAGCAACTACCTGTAAGGCTACTGCAGTACTTGTCACTCTGCAGTACAGTTGACTATTTACTTCTCTATTGCCCCATCTGAAGGCACACACTGCGCTTTGCACCTCTGTTTCCTCAGCCCCAAGGACAATGCAGGCTGTAGATTTGTTGAATGGATGGCTATCAGCACCTATGGAACTTCTCAGCTGTACAAAACTGTACAAATTAGGAGGCATCAGAAAGGGAAATGTGGAATTCTGGCAGGGCATTTCAGTTTATAAGGATTCAGAGATTATTTCCTCTCCCTTCCCTTTTTCTTTCCAATCTAGTTCATGCTATCTGCTCTATTGTCTACACTCAAAAGTAATGGTAAATCTGAACTCTTTTTCATTTTTAGCTCTTAAAAAATGTGTTACGCTTTCCTACCCCTTTACTCTTCCGTTTTATTCTCTTAAACTTTTTTGGTGGAACAACACGCTCACATAAAAGTATATAAAATATACATGTACAGCTTAATGAATAAAGTGAACATACATTTAACTACAACCAAGGTCAAGAAATAGAACAGTCAACTATTTCTCCCTCCAAAGGCTTTCCATTCCCCTTCATTTTAGATAACTGTGGGAGAGAATAAAGAACACCTCACAGTTTTTTGGATCAGCCCCTGAATTCATATCTCTGCATGATCCTGGGCTACGGCAGGTAAAGAGAAGCACTAAGATGCCAGGGTACATGTGTATTTCTATCTGTGATTATGTGTGAGGGCATGCCCCCACAGGCCAAGGCACTGGTTTAAAGCAATCTTAAAAGGTAGGGTAAATCTATATTTCTAATGGTAAACACTCTGCTGCTTAGTAAAACAGTACTCTGCTGCTTACAGCTTAAACCAAACCTTAACAGGAAACCACATAATTTTCAAGACACAAGTTGCAAAACAACACAAATTTAAGACCAATTACCTATATTTGCTTCATCCCCATTGTGGATAGGAAAGATGCTTTAAGTGAAAAGTTGGCATTATGGGGTCACACAGTCCCAGCCACCCAATAGGCTCATTCCATTCAACCAGAAGAGGGGTTCTCTATGCTCACAGCAGGCATACAACAGGGTAGCACATATATGCTCTCTGAGTGAGAAAGCAACACCTTCTCACATACAACCCCCTGGAGAGAGATGGGGAAGGGGAGGGGGGAGGGCTTTACACCTGCAAACTCCTAACTCTATCAGCGCCAGGACTGGGAAAAACAGCACATATTTTAAAAAAAGAAAAAAGGTTTCCTGATAAAGCCAGTAACTTTTTTTTTTTTTTTTTGGCTCACGGGCCCAGCTGCTCCGCAGCATGCGGGATCCTCTCGGACTGGGGCACGAACCCGCGTCCCCTGCATCGGCAGGCGGACTCCCAACCACTGTGCCACCAGGGAAGCCCCAAAGCCAGTAACTTTTAAAGAAGGATGTTCTTAAGCCATTTTTTTCTAGGAGACTAGTAAGTGTAATGACTCAACATCCAAGTCTTTGTCTCCTTAATGGACTGAGTCAAGCCCTAATGACTGTATAAGCAAACTGCTTAAAAGGGCAGGTGTCAGAATTCTTATTCTTCTTGGCAGAAAAACACTATAAGCACAAAGTGTTGTCATACTAATTAAGGCATCTCAACTTCAAGGCACATCTGTCCCTGGGCCTTTGGATAATCAAAATGACCACTAAAAATAGAACAGTGGTATCTCCAATGGGGCAGATATGAGCCACTCCCAATCCTAAGAGATTCCAGCGAGATGTGACCTGGGATGCACATGTCTCACAATACCATTGAATGTCCATCTATATGTAGCCATATGTTTTAAGTTTTTACTCTATGTTCTATTAAGGTTAGTAGACAAAAGTAATTAACAGACATTTAACTCTTGGCCCATAGTGAAAATCCAGCTAGCTGACTAGCTAACTGAGGTCTGGCAGGGAAGAAAACTGCTCTCCAGGTCTAAAAAAAACACTGCTTGCGTTGAAACTCCCTGAGTTTCATGATGAACATCTTGGTATTTTTTTTCAATTTCCTCATCACCAAAAGTAAGCCAGCTCTGTCTGTCAAGATGCCCAGGCTGCATGGCAGCAGTGTCAAAGGCTGCCATTTGCTTCAAGGCACTGCCATATGCAGGAGCACAACATTTTGTCTCTGGAAAATAAACACATCTGCCTTTGCCAGTGTCCTCCCACTGTGCCACCCATCTGGAGCAGGTGAGCTGGAAGGCAAGCCTGGGCATGGGTGAGACGGGGGTGAGCAGGGGAGATGAGGCCTCAAGGGAGATGGCACATGGAGGAAGAAGGCAGTGCTGTGTCATGTCACATCCTGCTAACCACGTTTGCCAAAGCTTGTGAAATTACCCTTGTTAGTGATATTTTAATCACATGTAACAAATGGTTGGTTGTTTTTAGGGGACAAGACCTGCAAAGTCAAAGTTCCACCTGGGCCATCTGTTCACAAGGGCACATGACCTCACTGATACCAATAAACAGATATCTTTGGGCCAGCCACCAAAGGCACGAGGACAATATTGTCCCTTGAATAGAAGGCTCAAAGCAACAGGGTTCTTCTAGGACAGGACCACACAATACCTGCCTACTATTAACCAGACCAAACACACTCAAATTCAGGCCAGAGTGCTGAGACGAGTCACGTCTGGAAATGACTGATACCTGAAATTCTCTCCTTTATATTCTTTCCCTTTCACTGAAAAAAATAAATTCAAGTCAGGTTATGGTCCTGACATCAGATCTTTTTTTTTTTTAAATTGAAGTATAGTTTTGATTTACAAGATTGTATTCATTTCAGGTATACAGCAAAGTGATTCAGCTATATATATTTTTTTTTCAGAGTTTTTCATCATAGGTTATTACAAGATCTTGAATATAGTTCCCTGTGTTATATAGTAAATCCTTGTTCCTTACCTGTTCTATGTAGAGTAGTTTATGTCTGTTAATCCCATACTTCTAATTTAACCCCCACTTGTCCCCTTCTCCTTTGGTAACCATAGTTTGTTTTCTAAGTCTGTGAGTCTGTTTCTATTTTGTATATAGGTTCATTTGTATTATTTTTTTAGATTCCACATATAAATGATATCATAAAATATTTGTCTTTCTCCACCTGACTTACTTCACTTAATATGATATTCTCTAGGTCCATCATTGTTGCTGTGAATGGCATTATTTCATTGTTTTTTTACGGTTGAGTAATATTCCACTGTGTATATATACCACATCTTCTTAAACCAGTTGTCTATTGATGGGCACTTGGACTGTTTCCATGTTTTGGCTGTTGTAAATAGTGCTGCTATGAACATCGGGGTACATGTATCTTTTCGAATTAGAGCTTTTGTCTTTTCTGGAAATATGCCCAGGAGTGGGATTGCTGGATCATATGGCAACTCTATTTTTAATTTTTTAAGGAACCTCCATAGTGTTTTCCATAGTGTCTGCACCAATTTACATTCCCACCAACAGTGTACAAGGGTTCCCTTTTCTCCACACGCTCTCCAGCATTTATTATTTGTAGACTTTTTGATGATAGCCATTCTGACTGGTGTGAGGTAATACCTCATTATAGTTTTGATTTGCATTTCTCTAATAATTAACAATGTTGAGGGCTGCCCTGGTGGCACAGTAGTTGAGAATCTGCCTGCCAATGCAGGGGACACAGGTTCAAGCCCTGGTCTGGGAAGATCCCACATGCCGAGGAGCAAGTAAGCCCGTGCACCACAACTACTGAGCCTGTGCTCTAGAGCCCGCGAACCACAACTACTGAGCCCGTGTGCTGCAACTACTGAAGCACGTGTGCCCAGAGCCTGTGCTCCACAACAAGAGAAGCCACCACAATGAGAAGCCCATGCACCACAAAAAAGAATAGCCCCCGCTCGCCTCAATTAGAGAAGCCCGTCCGCAGCAACAAAGACCCAACACAGCCAAAATTAAATAAATACAATAAAGAAATTTATAACAAACAAACAAACGAAAAAACAATGTTGAGCATCTTTTCATGTGCCTGTTGGTCATCTGTATGTCTTCTCTGGAGAAATGTCTATTTAAGCCTTCTGGCCACTTTTTAATTGGGTTGTTTGTTTTTGTGATATTGAGTTTTATGAGCTGTTAGTATATTTTCGCTATTAACCCCTTGTCAGTAGCATCATTTGTAAATATTTTCTCCCATTCCGTACTTTGTCTTTTTGTTTTGTTGATGGTTTCCTTCACTGTGCAAACGCTTTTAAGTTTGATTAGGTCCCATTTCTTTATTTTTGCTTTTATTTCTTTTGCCTTGGGAGACTGACCTAAGAAAATATTGCCACAATTTATGTCCAAGAATGTTTTGCTTATGTTCTCTTACAGGAGTTTTATGGTGGCATGTCCTGTATTTAGGTCTTTAAACCATTTTGAGTTTATTTTTGTACGTGGTGAGAGGGAGTGTTCTAATTTCACTGATGTACATGTAACTGTCCAGCTTTCCCAATACCACTTGCTAAAGATTGTCTTTTCTCCATTGTATATTCTTGCCTCCTTTGTCATTGATTAATTGACCATAGGTATGTGGGTTTATTTCTGGCTCTCTATTCTGTTCCATTGATCTATATGTCTGTTTTTGTGCCAATACCACGTTGTTTTGATTACTGTAGCTTTGTAGTATTTGACATCAGATCTTTAAATCATGCTATTTGGGAGCTGGAAGAAACCATAAAAATTACCCATATGCTTTTTCTCCCAAGGTTTTTCATCTAGCTCATGGGAGAGCTAGTGCTATACCTCCTGCAGCAGGGATCTTTCAATTATACTAGTTTTCAAACTTCAGTAGGAAAGGGACAGAGAAGTCACTTTTTCAAATAAAATCTTACATGGAATTCCTATATATAAAATAGATAAAAGTTGGGAATGCTCTGGTGGTCCAGTGGTTAGGACTCGGTGTTTTCACTGCCAGAGGCTGGGTTCAATACATGGCCAGGGAACTAAGATCCCACAAGTCATGCGGCATGGCCAAACAAGAAAAAAACAAAGCAAAAAAATTAAAATAGATAAAAATTGAGCTGATTTATATGAAACAGAGCTAAAGTTTCATTACACTGGTCTGCCTTGGTGAGTTTCCTGAGGCAGCTTCATGTCATAAAGTTTGAAAACCACCATACCAGGCTGGATGATATTTTTCCAACATTATTTCTATTGTTTGCTTGCTAAACATTTACAGGTATAGCCCCATAAGAAGATAAATTACCAAAGGCTCATCAAGCACTTCAGAAAAGGTTCTCTGAAAACACTTTGGCCAGTGAATAGCAGTATAGTAAAGCCCTGAAGATTACACACCATGGAGGCCAGGATTCTACCCTAAGTCTTGTCACAAACTCTGCGTTCCCCAAGTATATCAAATCCGGCTGGTTCATCTCTCAGTTCCCACATACGTAAAACGGAGATCTCCATGGATAATAACAGATAATTTTAGGGCATTCATATGGACTACACCAAATGTGCCACATAATTCATTTCAAGCAAGAAATAGCTCCATAATTCATCACTCTCCCTTCTGTAGTCCATTAATCAAACCATAAGAAGTTAAACAAGCATCATGCAAACTATGCCTGTAAGTCATTACAAATTTTTCAAAATAATCCTGTTAAAAATCTAGCAGTTCCTTAATGATGGAGTCATTTATTAAATACTTATTATTTTTCAGGGAGTTACCATTCACTCATTCAAAATATATTTTATTAAATTTATTAAACCAATGGCATATATAATTTGCCACAACTGATCACTCCTTCCTTCTTAACAGATGAAGAAAGTGAGGCTCAGGAAACATAAGTAACTTATTCAAGATTACACAAGCTAGTACATACCAGAGAAGAGACCAGAACTTTGGTATATCTGACTCCAAAATCCATGCTCAAAGAAGCCTCATAAGCATTTAAGATTGCGGGAAAGGGCTTCCCTGGTGGCGCAGTGGTTGAGAGTCCACCTGCCGGTGCAGGGGACACGGGTTCGTGCCCCGGTCCGGGAAGATCCCACATGCTGTGGAGCAGCTAGGCCCGTGAGCCATGGCCGCTGAGCCTGCGCGTCCGGAGCCTGTGCTCCGCGACGGGAAAGGCCACAACAGTGAGAGGCCCACATACCGCAAAAAAAAAAAAAAAAGATTGGGGGGAAAAAAATATTTGAGATTGGGGAGTCAAACCTATAGCAAAATCCTAATAAGCCCTTTCTCGTTCGTTGGGGTCTAACCAGGAGCAGACCAACTTAATTGTACACATGCGTCTAAATAAAAACTAAAACGAAGGCTCTTGATTTTTTCCTCCAATCTGTGTGTCTTTTTCATCTTCTCCTGCTGATTTCATATCTTTAATTCTTACACGAAGAAGTAACACCTATTCATTAAGAATACTTTAATAAAATTCCCTTCCAGTGTATAAATGCACAATAACATTTTCAATGGTATATGTGGACCTAACTGGATGACACTTATTCAGCAAACATTTATTGAACACCTACCATGGGCACATATTTATACCTTAACTGTATAATCCTATGTGGAAATCTTTACTTTTTAGTAGAACTGAACATTTCATGCCTCCCCAAATGAACAAGCACACTTGTACGTTAGTCCAGTAACTAATAAAGGAGACAGTATGAAAGAGTATGGTATTTGAAGTTAAGAGTCTTACTTCAGCCTTTTATAGATGATATATGTGCCTCTGGTATACTTGGACACATAAGAGAAATATTCCTCTCGTATACTTGGACACATAAGAGAAATATTTAACCCTTCTATTAACCAGTCTTAGCATCTCTGTAAGCAAAATGGGACTAACTCATCTTATGGTATCATAAGAAGCATTAAATAAGGTCCCATATATGGTTATCTAGGATAGCACTGTCCAAGAAAACTTTCTATGATGATGAAAATGCTCTATACCTGTAATGTCCATTATGGTAGCCATTAGCCACATGTGGCTATTGAGCACTTGAAATGTGGCTAATGTGACTGAGGAACCAAAGTTTTTTAAAGAAACAAAAATTTATTTCTCTTTCAAAGTCCAGGAGACTCTCACCTAGGAACTGAATTTTAAATTAAATTGAAATAAAATTTTTTATGGAAACATAGTTGATTTACAATATTATATTAGTTTCAAGTATCTAACACAGGGATTCAATATTTTTATATATTATACTCCATTTAAAGTTATTACAAAATAATGGCTATACTTCCCTGTGCTGTACAATATATCCTTGTCGCTCATTTATTTTATACATAGTAGTCTGTCTCTTAATCCCATACTTCTATCTTGCCTCTCCTCTCTTCCCTCTCCCCACTGGTAAGCACTAGTTTGTTCTCTGTATCTGTGAATCTGTTTCTGTTTTGTTATATACATTTGTTTTATTTTTTAGATTCCACATATAAATGATAAGAGTACTTGTCTTTCTCTGACTTATTTCACTAAGTTTAGTACCCTCTGGGTCCATCCACATTGTTGCAAATGGCAGAATTTCATTCTTTTTTATGGCTGAGTAATATTCCATTATATATATATATATATATACACACACACACACACACACACACACACACATATGCCATCTTTTTTATCCATTCATCTATTGATAATTTTAATTATTTTAAATTTAATTAGCCACATATGACTAGTGGCTACCATACTGGACTGCGTCAATCTAGAAAAAAGCCTAGCACATAATAGATGGTCAATGTTGGTTTATTTCTATTTTCCTTATCAATATCAGTATCCCACTCTTTACCAGCAAATCAGTTCAACTAAAATAGCACAACAATCTCCGATAGGAAAATAACTTATAGCTATTAAATTGCTTCTTTGACCAAACAGTAAGAGCAGCATAAAAACAAAAGTGAATTTATTAATTAGGTCTATGTGCCATACACTGTGCTAACAACTTCGCATGATTACCTCATTTAATCTTTATAAACTCTATGAAGTAGGTGCCATTATCTTATAAGTAGGGAAATTAAGCTTAGAATTTGTCCAAAGACACATAGCTAGCAAGTCAGTGGGCAGATTTAAACCCAGGCAATGTAATTCCAGACACTGTGTTTAACCAACAAGCTAAACCACCTACATCTTAAAGAACCAATTTACAAACAATTGGCAAACAGCACAGTACACAGCAAACCGGAAATCAAACAATTTGAGCTACAGACACAAAGTTACACATGCTAACTGGCTGACTTAAAGTAAGTCTCATGTGCCAACTGGTGTGACTATACAAATGTACCAAATCTAGTGACTTTTTAGTTATTAGGAAGACTGAAAAACTACCATCACCTCTCTCCCCATAATAAAATGACTGAAATATGAATTAGTATTTTAGAACTAACAATCTATTTTGACTGGAGGGTGGGGGAGCAGGGATTGGACCTAGAAGCACAAGGCAGAGGTAATCAATATTTACAAGAGCCCCATGTCACTGTCTACAAGGGATATTTATTTGTTAAGACATCAAACATTTCTGCTAGGAGATTAACCGGATTCACTACATTTGCATGAAGCACATTGCCACTCTTATCTCAATTCTAAAAGAAGCTTAACTCACTTATGTCTGTAGCATTTAAGACAAGTGTTTATTGTGCCCAAAGCTGGAATTCTTATTCCAATTCTGCCTGACAAGTCAGAGGAATATTTTACACAACAAGCCACAGCACACTCTTTACTGAATACCACAGGAAATTCTAAGTGGCAGGAAAGGTCATATGTGTTTCATTTTCCTCTCTGGTGGAGAAATGAACAAAAAAGGCCACTGACCTTTCACCCAGATCAAAACAATGCATGTAAATTTGTCTCCTCTCCCCTACCCATCATGTTTCTAGCTTCTCTTCAAACTTCATAATCCTTCATATTGCACAAACCCCTTGGTCAAAGACAGAAAAAGAGATCCTATTTATTGAAGATAACTAATGAGAACCTACTGTATAGTTCAGGGAACTTGACTCAATGCTCTGTGGTGACCTAAATGGGAAGGAAATCCAAAAAAGAGGGGATATATGTATATGTATAGCTGATTCACTTTGCTGTACATTAGAAACTACAACAACATTGTAAAGCAACTATACTCCAATAAAAATTAATTAATTTAAAAAAGAGATTCTATTTATTGAGTTCTCAGTTCAGCATTATTAGGCACTAGAAAATAAACTGCTTTAAAGATCTGTAAAAAATAACTAAAATAAACCAAAAGCCTGTACTTGTTTTGATTTCTGTCATAACTCAGCTTAATCAAGTCCAGATGGAAAAAAAAAAACAACAAACTATGTTCTATAAACATTACTGAAAAACCAAGGAGCTGTCAAGGCAGAGCAGGCAAGTAATTATGGCACCATTAGTGTAGCTTTTGCCTGACCTGCTGTGTGACCTGCAGCTAATCCCTTTGCCACTTTATGCTTTTCATTCCGTATCACTGATAGAGAATTAACTGCTATATATCTCAGCGGACTAGTGAGTAGATTAAATTATTAAGCAAAATGCTTTGGGCAAAAGTCACATGAATGTTAAATATTATGATTTACAAGCATTCATTTTCCTAGCACTCCTGCAGGGTTAGGAAGTTATCTCGATTTCATAGATGAGTAAACAGGCACAGGGGGTAAGGTCACATGGTAAAGCTCCGTTTACAAAGTCCCTGTGGGAAGGGAATACACACCTTTAGCAATCATACGAACATTCTTAGCACATCCTATACAATCTTTAATACAGTCAAGGCTTTTTTTCCCCTTTCTTTCTTTCTTTTTTCATTCAATCCTTAACTTAATGTTGCATCTTTTAACATGCTGTCAATGGAACAGTGACAGCTCTAAGGTAACAACAAGGCCAGAATAAGTGAGAAAGAATAATTCTGTGTGCATAGGCAAGAAGAGTCATTGAAAGACACAGTTAATCTCAAAATGAAATTTGCATTATTATTTTTAAGGTTTTATCTCTACTACCGAGTAATTCAACCATGGAAATAAGAAACATGGTTTGCTATGAAAACACTGAAAAAAAATTAAAAGGCCATCACAGGGCCTTCCTGTTGGTGTACCCCATCCAAATTCTCTGCAATGTATATTCACCCTCTGGGCTTTAATTAGCAACTATGCAGAAAGAAAAAACAAATCCAACAAGACTGAAAAATAACAAGTAGCAATGGTAAGGGCTCACGAAGGCCAAACAGGGCAAAAATACTACTCGTGTGTAACAGGAACAGAAAAGAAGCACAGATTTCTCTGCTCCTAAGGCTGCTTGCTATATTGCTTACCCGACTCCGAAGATAGTCAGCCAGGTTTCGGCGAGTGAAATTAGCTGCTGCTGTGGGAGACAATTCATAACCTGGTATGAAAGATAAATAATCATATTTAAAGTGAAGCAGAAGGAATATCAGTACCCAAATCCTTCCACTACTCCTGTTCTTACAGCCTACCACCCTCTGGACATTCAGAGTATACACCGAATAAAGAGTGCAATCATACTTCTTGTCAACGGCTGTGAAATAGCTAGTTAGTACTGGCAGTAATTACTGTTCATAAAACAGAACCAAGGTAATTATTCTACAGTGAGATCAAATTCATAGCCTTGCTCAAGCTATTCCTTCATCAACAGACTGTGGTTTCCTCTGTAGAAGGAAAGAGGTACAAATACACAGGTGTTGGAAAAAAAGAAAGAGGTCTTGAGATGACAATTTTTAAAATTTATATAAAAAGGGATATCGGGAAAAGAGAGGCTGGAAATTAGGATAGCCTCAGAGACATACTTTATAAGGTTTTCTTTTCTTTAAAAAAAAAGACATTTTATTAAGAAGTGTAATATTTTCAAAAGTACAAGCCACAGGGAAAAAATGTTTCTATCACTATCTACAATATTTTAAAAATAGAGGATCTCGGGCTTCCCTGGTGGCACAGTGGTTGAGGGTCCGCCTGCCGATGCAGGGGACACGGGTTCATGCCCCAGTCCGGGAAGATCCCACATGCCGCAGAGCGGCTAGGCCCGTGAGCCATGGCCAGTGAGCCTGCGCATCCGGAGCCTGTGCTCCGCCATGGGAGAGGCCACAACAGTGAGAGGCCCGCGTACCGCAAAAAAAAAAAAAAAAATAGAGGATCTCCAGCATAAAACCTCTAAATAAAGTTGTAATGCCAGCAAAAGTACAGCCCAGAGGAATGGCGTCAGGTGTGCATTAACAATGCACTCACTTTGGGAATTAATTCCCCAGTAAAATGGGGCTAGTGCCAAAAGACACAAGAATGACCCACAATTCAGTAGACCCACACAGAATATGCCAGTTTGGAAAGAGAGCATGTGGTTATTTCCTACAACATTCCAAACACCAGTGTCACAGCAGGTAAGATGTAGATTAAAATTCTAACAAATATTTATACAACAGCTACTATGTTTCAGGGTCTATGCTAGGTGCTTTCACATACATTACTGAATTTCATCCTTATAAAAAGTCTACTAGTACATGTTAAACTATGATGGAAGCAATTCTGAATAAGCAGGAATGCTTTTCAATTCTCTACCTAACCCTCTATAAACAGTACTAAGGATTTGACAATTATCTTAAAGACAGAAAAGTCTGATGCCTGATCATCTGCATATAGATTTTTCTTTATTTCCCTTATTTTGGCTTAGTTCTTAAATTTTAATATGCATAAGAGTTACTGTGTAAGGATACATGCACAAAACTATACTTGACAGGTAACTTAAGGGTTTTTTTTTTTGGCTGCACCA
Organism: Tursiops truncatus; assembly: GCF_011762595.2. Taxonomy (NCBI): domain Eukaryota; kingdom Metazoa; phylum Chordata; class Mammalia; order Artiodactyla; family Delphinidae; genus Tursiops; species Tursiops truncatus. The sequence goes on along the minus strand of NC_047034.1, from coordinate 155,495,178 downwards.
CACAGCATATGGGATCTTAGTTCCCCGACCAGGGATCGAACCCACGCTCCCTGCATTGGAAGCGTGGAGTCTTAACCACTGGACCACCAGGGAAGTCCCCCGCTTAAGGGGTTTAGTCATATACAATTTTTAGTATATGACTTACCTTAATTTTAGTCACATACAATTTTTGTTTTATGCCCTGACTTTAGACCCTGACAGCTACGTAACAGAACCTCTCTTGTTTATTCCTCCTCCCTCTCCTGGGACAGGACAGTGAAGTATTGCTCTACTGACTGTACTTCAGAAACACTGGCATCCTTCGCAGGCCATGCAAGCAATAAGTAGAGTCGTTAAAAAATAATTATTAAACTATTCTAAACTTGCTTAAACCTAAACACCATGTACTTTAGGTTCCTGAATGGCAGGAACTGAACCATATTCATCTTTGAATTCTCTGTGGTACTAGGCAGAGTGCTTAACATAGATGAGGCCCTCAAAAATATTTACAGAATTTAATGCATGATGCTAAGTCTGCTGCCTAAAAAACTATACAAATAGATCATATCTAGTCATTTTACACATACAATTATATTCAAATTAAGCTCCTTCACAGTGCCACATTATAGCAGTGCTGTGTATAACAGTATTATTGCACTGTGAAGTAAGTAACTGGAAGGAAGGTTCTTTCTGCTGGAGCATCACTATACACTTCCCTGGATCAGAGGGCTAGTGGCTAGTATTATTTCACAGGGAGGCTTTCCCAGTGGATAAGAGTTCATTAGCCGCAGAGAGAGCTCACAAAATATCTCACAAAAATCCTAATTACCTCCCCAGACAAGAACCTACCAGAGAGGCAAGGCAGAACCTTTTTATGACACAGTAAATCTCCTACAATTACACAGAGTTTAAATTTTGTTTAAAAACAAATATGCATTTTCATACATATTATTCATCAATATTATTATAATACCATTTTATTTGTTTGTTTGTTTGGTTTTTGGCCATACCACACGGCTTGCACGATCTTAATTCCTCGACCAGGGATTGAACCCGTGCCCCCTGCAATGGAAGCATGGAGCCCTAACCACTGGACCGTCAGGGAATTCCCAATAATACCATTTTAGAGATAAGGAAAATAAAGGTTCAGAGAGGATAAGTGATTTGTCACATTAAAAAAAATAGTAAAACCAAGTTTAACTTAGGTCTTTTAGGTCTGAGATTTCAGATATACTTTAGCTCAAATCACATTCTCTAACACTTAAAAAGTCTGATATTAACATGCTCATTTTTCAAGATGGTATTAGTTTTATCCCCCAAGTATTAGTGTTGTAATGGTTCTCTTTTCTGCTCTGGGATTTTTGTAGAAAATCTTTAGGATCAGAAGGAGGATCTAGCTAAGGCTTCAAAAATAAGAAGACTCAAATAAAAATAAGACCACATTGGTTTGCTCATGTATAGAACTGCCAGTAGAGAATATTCTCTTTCAATACAAATTTAAAGACAAACCCACCAAAGCCATTTTCTAAGTATTACCCACCATTTCGCATCTTATAGAGCTGCACGTTTTTCTGAATATATTCTGCAAACTGTACAGTGTCTCCAGCCTCTCCAACACATAGGAGTAAGATTTTTTCACTCATCTTAAACATCTTGTCATGATCTGCTCAAAGAAAAAACACACACTGTTAGAAACTGCCTGATCAGAAATTTATTCTTATTACATAGGCAACCATAAACAGGTTTAACAATTACTATACTGAACAATTTTATGAATCACTGTTTTTAGAAGACTTTAATGGGCAACTGTATCAATTACTCTCACTCTGCATGTTAAATTCATCTGCATATTTTATTAATATCAATTTCAGCTGGAGAATATATGTAAAAGCTGATAACTGAAAATATACATAAAAACATCAAGGCACTTGAAATACAATGAACAACAATTAAAGAAACTGAAGGAATCAAGCCAATAATGGCCATTATCTTTAGGCTCATGATTACAAAGCCCTGAAATGTCTCCACAAATACAAATGTTAACTATAACATATACACATACAAAAACATATATGAAAACTACCGGTGCTACAATTAAGGAACCATGTCAAGAAAGAACAAAAAATCAACTGAGAATATAAATCACCATAGAAAGTAAACCAACTCCATTTCCAAAGCAAAGAGAAAGTTAAAATGAATGCCAAAGCAAAAATTCTAACAAATATTGTAATACTAAGCTATTAAAAAATACCTCAAAAATCCCAATGCTCTAATCTTATCTAACTGAACCAGACTCATTCAGATTAAACAGATAAATAAATATTCAGATAGCAATTAATGCCCAAGGAAGAAAACTCCATATTCAGTCTGTAGCTTCAGAAAAAGGCTAAATCTCCCTATCTTACTCTCACTTTCACTTTTCGTTTTTCAAATAGTGCTGAATAATCTTCCCCGGGAGACATGCTTCCTGTTTGAAAGCTTCTGAAATGTCAAAATCTCTTAATAGGATTTTAAAAACAGAATGCTACAGTTAAGTACTTTACAAGTGTTTTGAGAGTTGTAGATACCAGTAATTTGGTTTCCTAGACTTTGCGGGGGGGGGGGGGGGGGGGGGGGGACCACATAAAATGTGCCTGTAGATAGTATCAAATTGCCTTGAAACTCCTAAATAAACACACTTTTATTTGTTATAGGCTACAGGAGACTTAAAGACTATTAATTTGCAAAACTGTTTATGAAAGAGAAAAATTCACTTATAAATATATTATCTATGCAAAGAAAAAAAACCAAAAGAGAATTAGATGCCACTGGCATCTGAGTTCTTGCCAGTGGCAAAAGTACAGGCAATTTTTATTTCCTTCATTATGCTTATGAGTATTTCCTAAAATGTCTATACTTAATATGCATCATCTTTGTAAGAAAATATTACTTAATAAGTTTATTATCATAATGAGAAAAAAAGCTGTTCTTATTTCAGGGGGGTGGGGGGAGCTTGTTTACAAAGAATTTATGTTACAATTAGAAGAAATGCTAAATTTTGAGACAGTAAACTGTTCAATTTTGAAATGAACTTAATTCAAGGCCAAAAGTGTTTTTTAAACATCTATTGTGTGGCCAGTGATTGGTGAAGGGGGATATAAAAAAAAAAAAGTGATAGATGCTAATTACTCCTTGAGTTATGCAGGAAATAGCCTATGTAGCTCTAGGAAATTTCTGATCCTTGACAAAGAACTTAAAAGATCCACATACATGATACAAACGGACAACAAAATAAGCAACATGAGTGTACAATACTCTAGACTGGAACCCAATAGACCTTGGTTATAATCTGGGTTCAGCACTCTGAACTCGGGCAAATTATTTGCCCTTTCTAAGCCAGTTTCCAAGTGTGTAATATGGTAATACTATCACTTACACCTGCCTAACTCATAGGTGGGGAAAACTGTACATGTACAATATTATCATACTCAGTGTGAGACAATGTAGTTCAGATTATACATGTTACAGGAATTCAGAAAAAAGAGCAATCTGTGTGGGCTGAGGTACTGTAATTTAAAAGCAATTCTATACAAGCCAGAAGAGAAATGAAATGTGGCATATAACCAAACTGAAGAATTGTGCCATTTTAATAAGCAAGCAATCTCTGGGAAATATCTCCTCTATAGTATCAAAATATCTTACAAAGTGACAAACCAAAAAACTGATTGGAAGTATCACTCTCATTTTATACCTGGAGAAAAATGAATCTCAAAAGGTTATTCATTTTCAGCATTCTTGCCTACTCTACACAGTTCCTTCATGAAAAGAAAGGTAGGAAAAAGTCCTCATGCTACTCCAAAGCTTCTACCATAAACTTTTTTTTTTTTTTTTTTTCCCGGTAACCGGGCCTCTCACTGTTGTGGCCTCTCCCGTTGAGGAGCACAGGCTCCGGACACGCAGGCTCAGCGGCCATGGCTCACGGGTCTAGCTAGCCACTCCGCGGCATGTGGGATCTTCCCGGACCGGGGCACGAACCCATGTCCCCTGCATCGGCAGGCGGACTCTCTACCACTGCGCCATCAGGGAAGCCCCATAAACATTTTTATATCGTAAAACACTATAGGGAAAATCAGAGCTGAGTACAGTTATTTCCAACCATTTTCAAGAACTAGCTCAAATTCATCTTTCTTCTATAGACCACAGTGATTTCTTTTCTCTGAATACCATAAGGATTTACTTTTGAAACCACTGATTTAAAAATTAACCTAATACTTACTAGTGATACTTCTTTCATCATATAAAATCATCTTGTAGTATTTATTTCCTGTTTTTTTAATGTCTTAGATACCTTTATGGATTATACCCAATACACTGCATACCCTATAACACCTAGAAGTACTGTGTATGTAGGTAGGCTTAAAACACATTTTATTTTTCAAAATGATTTCATACTCATTAATGTGATGAAACAACACCTATAAACGTACTGACTTTGTTATAGCTCTATCTAGACACTACTTCACGCTAAACTCACTTGCATGTCAAAGGTCTTAATATTCAAAATAATGGACAGATTTACCCTCAAAAAAACAAATTGACTCTTTTTTGGAAAACATGGTTTACAAATAAAACTTCTACAAACTAATCATGGAATTTCATAATTTGACTTGAGGAACAATCCATACCATAAATGTTTTAAAATTTAATAATTTTTCTTTCTTTAAGCCCAAAATGAACTGTTATCTGCTCTCAAAGCTTTCCCTAGTCTCTACAACTAGAATCTCTTCTTCCTCTGGAGTACCTAAAAACAACTCTGCTTCCTCTGCACTACCTGAGAAGCTTGATTGTACTTTTCATATGCAGCATCATTTTCTAGCTTGTGTCATAATTATCTGTACTAATATCTGAATCCCTTATTAAACTGTAACTTCTAAGATAAGGACATCTTATTCTTCTTTGCATCCCTTTAGCACCTAGCACTGTAATGGACACATAGGTGCCCAAAACCTATTTATCAAATGAACATTAAATCATCTGAGCCAAAGTATAATACTCTTTTAACAGCAGTATGCCTATGATCAATCACGAAAACCCACTCTTCAATTCCACAGATCAGCAACCAAAATCTTTTTTAAATTATTTATTGAGTACTGACTGTAGGGAGACAGTATAGTATAGCAGTTATGGCAAAAGATATGGAGTCAAACTGCATAGGTTTGAACCTGGGTTCTGCCACTTGTGGCCTTAGGCAAGTTTCTTAACCTCTATGCCTCAGAACTGTCATCTGTAAAGTGGCAATGTAATAGCACCCATTTCAAAAGGGTAAATGAATTAATGTAAATTGCTTAAAATAATACATACATAAGTGCTTAGTATGTTTACTACTAAGTATTTGTCATGGTGTTAAACATTTGCACAAAACTTTTTCACTCAATCCTCCCAACAAGCTTTTGAGGTTGGTATTACTAATCCGATTTAGCAGATGAGGAAATCTGAGCACTGAGAAAAAACTTGTACAAAGTCATAAAGCAAGTAAGTGACAGGGCTCCAGTTTCCTAACTCCCCTAGCTACATAAATGTAAGGAAAACTAGGCAGCCAGTGCCCTGGAAAAGAAGGATCAGAGCTAAGACTCGGGAAGATACAGGCCGCGGAAGGCAAATGCCAGGTTTCTAGCCCCACAGTCTCTCACTCTCCCCAAGATCCCACCTTATGCTGCCAGCAAACTGACGTCATCAGCCCGACAACAGGAAATTTATCAGAGATTAGGGGATCTAGGAATCCTGGAGCCAGGCTGGCGCTTAGACACTTAAAAACTTAATTCCCTTAAGCAACTCTCGCCCAGCAAGCATTCAGCAAAAGCCAGAGAAGAGTACTGACCCAGGAGCCCTGGGAGGAGCGAAAGTCAAGGCCCTAAATTTGTCTTCCTATTTCCTAATTCTAAAACTAAGCAAGTGCAGACCAGGGCAGTCGGGGTTCCACCTCCCAGACCTCCCTGGTACTCACCCAACCGCCCCCCCACGAACTCCTCCCGGCTGCCCCTATACCCAGGCCCGGGCCTCCCATGTTTCCTCTCACCGTCCTTCATCTGGACAATATTGCTAGCGGCCACCCGGTCGGAGGCGACAAGTACATAGTCAGGGCCCTGGATGCCGATGAGGTACTCCATGGTGGCAGGAGGCCGGGGACTGCAGGTTCGATGGAGCCCGGGACTGGCGGGCTTCTCGACCTCACCGGTGAGACAGCACAACCGAGCAAAGATCCGCGCGACACAGACCTCGCTAGCGTCCCGGCCAACGGCGCTCTTGGATGACGTACAACTGTCGCGAGAGTTTGGAAAGTGGGCGTGTGTGAAAAATCTTTCCTCGCCTCTTGGCCCTGGCCAGGTCTCTTGCAATCCCGGCAGTACAGACCACTTCACTTATGTAATGCCTAGTTTCTTTATTTATAACTGAGAGTTTAACACTCGCTTGAGGAGGGAGTCATGCACTATATATAAAGTGCCGAGCACACGTGTGTGCCAAAAGGCATGCGTCTCTGGATGGCCGTTTTCCTTCGGTACTCGGTAAAATATCGCCAGAAACCCCTTACCTGCAAGCTAGTAGGAAAAATACAAACGTGAAAGGACCCCTTTTTACATGTTTCATAAAAGTAAAATATGAATGCGTTAAAGATCTAAGCATGAAGACTAAAATCGTAAAAGATCTTTTTATGATGTTCCAACCTCAAATTGTATGTAGTTGCTACCTCTGGTAACGGTAATTTGAAGGGAGCACTTTCACTTTTTATTTTGTACACATCCGTATTATTTGAATGTTTCACAGTGCTCACGTATTACTCATATTTTAATAGGAAAAAGCACAGCCATCCCTTTATATGTTGCAGCCATTCCGGGGAAAGCTGATATATTCCATGATTAGTTTCTGCCATTTGAATGGTTTCACAATTGAGCCTTCATACTAGCCATACTAGCTGCCTCAGAAATGGAAAACCGGTTGCAATTGTATCTCCAGACACAACCGTGCAATTCACTTGCTTCTGCAGAAATGTGTAGTCCTTACTCCCTTCTGAATGTTTCTTCCAGCTCTCTGCCCATGAAGGAACACAGAGCCTGAGGAGTTTGGGGCAGCCCATCTATCACGGGATGATGCCAGAGGCAAGTGAGGTCATTAAGTCAAGCATTCCACTATGAACACAGATGCATCCATCATCCTAGAAAGATCCTTTTTTAAACACCACTGGGAAAGAAGTCTCTCAAGCCTCTCTCCCTTTCTCTTTCCCTTTCTCTGTCATTTTGCTTGCGTTTTACAATTGCAAAAATTACATAGTTATACTATACACACACACACAAAAATAATACAAAAGCAAAGAGTGAAATATTTCTCCTCCCACTCGAGGTAACTACTCAGCAAATGTCTGTATCCTTCCAGACTTTTTTCCTTTGTATATACCAATATTCATTCATTCATTCATAAAGGCTGCAGAATTCTGAATTGGAAAATCTAATTTTTAAAAAGGACCCAAGTTGGGCTTCCCTGGTGGCGCAGTGGTTGGGAGTCCGCCTGCCGATGCAGGGGACACGGGTTCGTGCCCCGGTCCGGGAAGATCCCACATGCCGTGGAGTGCCTAGGCCTGTGAGCCATGGCCGCTGAGCCTGCGTGTCCGGAGCCTGTGCTCCGCAACGGGAGAGGCCACAACAGTGAGAGGCCCACATACCGCAAAAAAAAAAAAAAAAAAAAAGGACCCAAGTATCTTTTAAACCGGCTCTTTCCTCCTCCTCCCCAGGATTCTTGAAATCCCCTCTAGCTAAGTCAAACTAAAGATTCTCTAACTTCTCATTAATATAAAAGAAAGTAGATTTTCAAGACATAACTTGTTCTATTTTACTAAGAATTAGGGAGAATCCCTCCTTCAATTAAAGTCTTAGAATAACCAAATCTTAGATTAGAAAAAGTGTCTGTGGAGGTTCCAGAAACAGCATGATGTAGTCAGTTTTTCTGTAAAGGGCCAGATAGTAAATATTTTGGGCTTTGTAGGCCATAAGGTATCTGCCACAACTACTCAATGATGCCATTGTAGTGCAAAAGCAGCCATAGCCAATATATAAATCAGTGAACATGCAATGTTCCAATAAAACTTTATTTACAAAAACAGGTGAGGGGGAGAGGTGGGTTTGGCTCATGCAACATAGTTTTCAGACCCCTGAAGTAGTGGGAGACCTGTAAATCAACAAATAACTCTGGTCCCAGCTCCACCTCTTCCAACCTTGGTGCAAAATTCATTGAGCCTCGGTTTCCTTATTTGTAAAAGGGACATTTAGGAGAGAGATTTGCTTTGTATTTCTCTTGAGATGGGAAGGAGTTGCAGGTTTGGTTGGCTCCATGAGTATAAGAAATCATATCCTGCTCCTACATGAACCCTGGGAAGTTTAGCAGGACCATAAGGAAGAATGACCACATTGTACCTAGGGAATGTGGCCATACTACGGGAGGCTACCAGCCTTGCCAAGACTCCCAAGCTTGACATGGAAGCATCAGCACACCCCATACTCAAAAGACTCTGTGAGCTTAGATAGTAAGGTTGGGACAAAGATAGACTGGAGATCAGTGGCCCACCCCTAAATATTCAGAGATGTTAATGTATCAGATACTGTTGATGCCCTGCCCATAACCTTTTTACCTATTTATGGTAGCTGCCATCCCCTAGCTGCTGTAAATCTTCATTAATAAAAACTCACAGCTTTGCCTTTCTTCAGAGAATTTCCCTTAACCACATGAGAAGCATCTTCGCCTGCGAGGCTATGCACCTATTCCCACTCCCCAGCCATTGACTGACTGACACAGGGATAAAAGGTCAATTCCCTTAACTTAAAGTGGGATATAATTTGTCCTCCAGAGTTTCCCTGTGGATCAGTCTAAAGCTAAGCTCCAGCCAAGATCACATTCTTGCTTAGCTTTATTCCCTGCCCTATCTTGCTTCTGTTACTCCCCTTCTCCTACTACAGAAGCTAAAAGGAATTCTTTAGCAGATATTAATGTTAACAAGCTGCTGTGTCTAAAGTCCTTAGGCAAGAATCTCTTATAGAACAGAAAAACAAAATTATGGAGAAGTTCACATATCACATCATAGGTACACAAAATCTGGCCCCCAACTTCATATTTTACATCAATTAACATCACAGAGAAATGGAACAATTTACATCTAAGCTAAAAGAAAACACAGCCTGGCTATCTAAGGTAGACTCAAGGAGTTGTTTGAACATGTTTTCTTGGTAAAGCCTGAGAAATCTTGGATCACATTTCTCCAGTGACTTCAAAATTCCTTTTATGAGTTTTGGCTGAGTGAAAATCAAAAGGGAAAACAGAATTTAAAAGTTCCCACATTATTATGAAAAGACTGATTGTTTTCTGAGGTGATGGTATCAAGCAAGAATCTGTTTCAAACCTGTCTAATCAATAAATGAGAGTTCTATACCCTTGGTAACAAATCACCAGAATGGTTTTTTTAATCAATCAATATTGATATATCAATTACCTAATGCACATGTTTTTGCAAGCCACTCAGTGACAACTCCTTATCTCTAAAAGTCAGCCAATCAAGATTTGACTGATTCCAATGAACATACTTCTGAATGCCAACTAATGAACAGACTCACCCAAGTAACCACACTTATTAGGATTATGTCAACCCCCTCATGCCTCTGAAAATCCACCCATCTCTGAATTCCATGCTTTCCCAAAACTCTAAGATCAGCAGTCTGCTCTTCTTGGAGAAACTAAGCCTGATCAGCATGTACTTAAGTAAGCAATACATTAAGCTTTGTATTTTTTGTTTTAGATATTGATTGGTGGTCTCATCTATCGACATGTGGAGGGTCTCTAGCTTTGAGTGGGTCCAGAACAAGAAAGTGCTCTTCAGCAGTGTCAAGCTACAATATAAGCAGCCTGGCTACTTGGGCCATTTGCTCTCAGTTGACTGCATGTTACTAGAGTTGTCTTTGGTAAAGAAATATGCCATCTGGAACTTCTGTTAATCCACAGTGGGAGAGTTGTAGCTCAGACCTCTATGATTCTAGAGCAAGGGCATACCATCTTGGTAGAAGTGTCTGATCATAGGACATCAAATGACCATATAGTTAGAACTTCTCGTTATGACCTGAGTTCTATCTAACCCCCCAGATTATAAGGTGAAGTGGGCCCAGCAGTAATACATCATGAAATGAAAGTGATACTTCTAGGATCACGTCTGAGCAGGTCCAGAGATCGCAAGTAAACTGCAAAAATAGTTGGCAGGGATAATTGATCCTAATCATCATGAGGAGATAGGGCTGCTGCTACATAATGAGGGCACAGAGGAATATGTTTAGCACTCAGGTGATCTACTGGGGCATCTCTTGGTACTCCTATGCCCAGTTGAACTATAAGTGGGCAATTATAGCAACCATGGCCTGGTAAGAGTCTGGTGACCAGGAGACCAGACACCTTAGAAATGAGAGTATGGACGTGTATCAAATTATCACATTATACACCTTAGACTTAAACAGTATTATATGTCAATTATATCTCAATGAAGCTGGAGGGAAAAAGAAATTAGGATGTGGGTCAACTTACCAGGTAAGCCAAAGGGGAGGGAGATCTAAAATGAGTGGTGGTGGGACTTCCCTGGTAGCACAGTGGTTAAGAACCTGCCTGCCAATGCAGGGGTCATGGGCTCACGCCCTGGTCCGGGAAGATCCCACATGCTGCCTAGCAACTAAGCCTGTGCGCCACAACTACTGAGCCTGCACTCTAGGGCCCGTGAGCCACAACTACTGAAGCCAGCGTGCCTGGAGCCATGCTCCGCAACAAGAGAAGCTACTGCAATGAGAAGCCTGTGCACGGCAACGAAGAGTAGCCCCCGCTCGCCGCAACTAGAGAAAGCCCGCGCACAGCAATGAAGACCCAACACAGCCCCAAAAAATAATAATAATAAATTATTTTAAATTTTTAATAATAATAAAAAATAAAATGAGTGATGGTAGAGGGAGATGATGAGTGTCAGTTACAGCTCATGGACCAAATGCAGCAACAGGGGTTATCGTTCATTCCACTAACCCTCCTCTTGTAAGTTTCCTCAGATTTGTGACCAACCAGGGTCCTGGAGAAGCTATGCCTGGACAGAGTGAAATTAATATGAGAAAAAAGTGGAGCTGACTGGGGCACGGGATGGACTATAGAGGCTTTATTAGGGTAAACATCCCCCAGGTATGTTGGTTAATAACAACTCACAGCTGCTGTATTAATTTGCTTGGGCTACCATACAAAATATTACGGCCTGGGTGGCTTAAACAACATAAATTTATTTTCTCACTTCTGGAAGCTAATAAGTCCAAGATCAAGGTGCCAACACGGTTCAGTTCCTGGTGAGAGCTCTTTTCCAGGGTTACAGATGACTGACTTCTCACTGTCTCCTTACATGGCCTTTCCTTTGTGTGGAGAGAGAGAGAATCTTCCTTTTCTCTTCTTATAAGACCTCTCAGCCCATCATGAAGGCAAACATTCATGACCTAATCTAACCCTAATTACCTCCGTGCAAAGGTTCTGTCTCCAAGTATAATCACATTGGGGGTTAGGGCTTTAACATATGAATTTTGTGGGGGACACAAACATTCAGCCCAGAACAGCTGCCCTCTCTTCTAGAGAACTGTCTTCCCCTCACTCGGGAGGCTGCATCGCACCTTGAGCAATAACTCATTGACACAGGGATACAAAAGACTGGCTCTTTTGCCTCAATGGGTAACTAATTCTGAGTTCTATTTTGTGCTCCAGCGCTTTCTTGTAGAATCAGCTGAGACCACATTCTTTCCAGCTCTTTACTCTCTGTCCCATCCTGCTTCTCTCACACCCTCTCTCCAGAAATCACTCCCCGAATAAGTCACTTGAACAAGAATCCCTGTCTCAGACTCTGCTTCTAGGAAACCTAATCCAAGCCACGGTACATTGCTCAGAATTTTTGTGTGGTCTTAGGGAGAGGGAGAGTCCCCAAAAACATTTCTGAAATTGAATTTCTTATTAACCAGGGTGAGTGAGGGCTCACGTGATATTTATCTAATGTAGAAAAATGCACCGCTTCTTACGTGTGACAGTTGTAGGGTAAAATTCACACCCATTACAGGTGTATATCTCTTGTCCTGTGGTTTGCACCACACCCCTTCCAGCAGATGAATTTATTCTGAACAAGGTACATCCTTCCATTACCAGATGCAAGTCAGCACTTTTAAAACAATCCACAATGTGGTAGGAAACCGTCTCTTAATAGCAAGGCACCATCTACCAGAACCATGCTTAACTGAATGACTGTCCCCCTCTTCAGTCTTCCATGTTTCCTGTTTCATTTGCTTCTGCCAGTCAGAGCCCATTCCCTTGGTACATTCTGACTGACCTTCAGTGACTATAGCTTCCCTTTTGGCCCTACCTTTGCCTCATAGGTTGGTCGCGATATTCAGCCACTGATATTCATTAGTTATCCTTGGCTTCACCTCTCAGTGATGCCCTTGCCTCCTTGATTACATCTGGTATATGCTCCCTGCCCCTCTGGAACGGGCCCTGATACTCCCAACGTTCTGGGCTTATCGGGCCCACTCTGTATAAACCACTCTCTTACACATTCAAGTCCCATTCTTCTCAGCCTTGGTGGTACCTCTGAGGTTGTCCACCCCAGATGGATAAATAGGTCATTTAAACAGTTCATTTTTTGTCATCCATATTTTATTGATGATTAGACACTTGAAATCATAAGCAGCATTTCTAAATCCTCGTCCTTTTCTACAAGGCACCTTTCTATATCACATCTTTGGCCTTCATGGTATCTACTTTTACTTCAGCCTGGATGTTCATCTCTCCTCATCACATTTCTGTTTAGCACCTTCTGCATCAGGTCAGGAAGATTTCTTCCAAACACACGTTTCCATAAAATGGTCTCTATGCTTTTACCACTGAAGTTTGTCACGTTCCAGAAAACTCAATTCCTCCAACTTGGATAGACAGTGCAAATAGTGGTTAAAAGCTTATATTTAGAAATAAAACAAACCCAAGTTTCAGTCCTGGCTCTACCACTTACTAGCTGGATCATCTTGACCAAGATGTTCAACTTTTTTGAGTCTTAATTTCATTACCTATAAAATGGGGAATGAACGTGATAGTACTTACCTCAGAGAGCTGTTGTGAGGATGAAATGAGATAAAACAAAGTGTTTAGCCTAGTGTCTGGCATACAGTATGCATTTAATAAATGATATCATTATTACGTATTCACCATCTTCAAAGTTAGCTGTTCAAGTCCCAGAGCTGTCTGGTAGTTATGCAAATGGCCAATCAATGCATAGTAAGAACTATCCATCAGGGCTTCCCTGGTGGCGCAGTGGTTGAGAGTCCGCCTGCCGATGCAGGGGACACGGGTTCGTGCCCCGGTCCGGGAAGATCCCACATGCCGCGGAGCAGCTGGGCCTGTGAGCCATGGCCGCTGAGCCTGTGCATCCGGAGCCTGTGCTCCGCAACGGGAGAGGCCACAACAGTGAGAGGGCCGCGTACCGTAAAAAAAAAAAAAAAAAAAAACTATCCATCAGAGCCATTCACCACTGTGGGAGGTGGATGTACCAAGGATATACCAGAAGGAAGTTCGTTACAGGAGAGGTTAGGCCAGAGGGGAGTCAGTCCAGACAGAATGCAGGGTACCAACCAAAGCATAGAAGGCAGAAGGCAGCCCAACCAAGCCTCAACTGGAGAGGAAGGGCAGGGGAGAAGGCCAGGGATGAATGAGGGTATGTTTGGGGTAAACAGAGAAAGATTAAAGTACAAATGGGTGAACTGCACGGATTTGGAATGAAAACCCCAAAAAGCAATGTCCTTCCTGGGCAAGGTACCCTGAGGTGATAGAAGCAATCTTAGAGAAAAAGATGCAGGACAGATAAGAACCTTCTCAAATTTCAAATTCTCTTTCCTGCTTCCCCACTACTGACCTGGGAAAAAGAAGTTTCGCTTTCAGTGAGAAGGCTTTGGGATGGAGCCAGTCCTAGGGAAGAGGTTAAATTAAAAATAAGGAACCTGGGGACTGGACAAACTCTATGAATACATCTTGTGCTCCAGGCCTTAGCTTCTCCATCAGGAAAGAAAGAATTTTTCCTGGAAAATCTCCCATACCTCCCCATCCCTGGGTTGTGTGATTGGCCTAAAACACAAACACCAGGGCTGGCTGGTGTTTTCAGAAGCAGGCTGCAGCATCCTGGAAGCTGTCAGACAAATGACACCTTTCTCTTCCTTGCATTACCCCCAGGGACCAAAGTGGTCACATCTGCTGATGGCCAAAAACACAACTCTTCTTTTAGGTCCCACAGGAGCTGACGCAGCCCCAGTAGAATTGAAGTGGTCCATAATCAGAGACCTGTTGCTGTCTTGTACTGTCTGAAACTGACAGCACCAGGCATGTCCCTGGCACATAATTTCCATTTACCACCTATAACTGTTTTAACCTCTTGCCCAGAGGCAGGGGAAAGGACCTGATGACTTTTAGAGAATTCCAGTGACCCAAGAAGCCTGTAATCATTAAATACAGTGATTCTGGGATCCTTTAGGAAAAGTCATAGAGGACTTATGAGAATTCTGCATAAACATCAGAAGTATCATTTGTGTCATCTGATTTTTCGTCCCCAAGGAGATTAAACAGAACCAGGAAGCCTGGTGTATCTCCTCCCAGGGCTTGGAAAAATAAAGGAATTCAGGACCATGTTAAGCTCTGCCTTACCTGTCCCCCTCCCATTCTCATCCCAAATCCATCTTCCACCTGGAGCCCACCCCTAACTATCCCATCACCCACTCAGGCTCTGAGTCAATGAAAGTTGATGAGCTCTCTTGATTAGGGCCCTTTAACCTAATGGTTCCTGCTCCAAAGCACCCGCTTCTGTATTCCTGCTCTCTGATATATCTAGGGCTTTGGACTGTGGAGACAAGAGTAAGACACAAATATGCCCTGACTCCAGCCACCCAGAACTGATGTTTGAATTGTTGAGACTCTGGGCTAAAAGCCCTTCCTGAGCCTGGTCCTCCTTCCTGCTCATCTTCTGAAAGCATTTGCTTCCCTGATGCTTCTCCTGCCCTGAGGAAGTATGGCAGGCCAACTTGCTGCTGGTACCTGCCACACTGTAGCATAACACAAACACTAATGGCAGAAATAATCACAGTGACAACGGCTTGGTCTACACGCAGAAGGTACTTGTCATCTCCCCAGGAGCCTCTTGGCCTAGGGCTCAACTGTGATGATGTAGCTGGCCCCTGGCCCACACTGTCATAGTCACACACTGAATGGTTGACATTATCATTACTGTCAGCACCATTCTTGATTAACTATTCATTTATTCCTGTGAAACACATTTGCTGAGGACAAACTGCCTGCCAGGTACTGTGCAAGATTCTAAAGGAGTTACAAACACGAACAGTTTCAAGAAGGAGGCACCAGAGAAGAGAGAGATCAACAAATAATTCCAATATAGGATTGTACAGATTGCTGTTGTAGGTGGATGGATTCTCGGTGCCTAGAAAAACGATTGGCCATAGTGAGTGCTCAATAAATATGTTTCAATGAAGAATAAATAAATGAGTGAATGGATTGATTGATTAATTAATTAACTGGGTAAGAACATGGAGTCTAGATTCAGAGTGCCTGGGTCTGAATACCAACTCTGTGTGGTTTGGGACAGGTTACTTGACTTCTCTATGCCTTAGTTCCCTTATCTTTAAAATGGGTTAATAACAGTACCTTCCTTATGGGGGTGTTGTAAAGATTATTTGTAAGGTGTTTAGAACATAGCACTATTACTGCATAAGTAGTAACACACAATACTACGTAAGTGTTTGGTAAGTAAAACCAACTGGCTAAGATCTCATCAGGTTGACAGGGTAGAAAGTCAAGGGTGTAAAGAAAAACATTCCAAACAATGTAATGGTATTGAGGTTTCCAACAGATGGCATCTTCAAGAAATGTTTCCACTAAAGGGAACATCCTAAAGGGAGGCATTGCTTTTAAAGCAAGAGCATGACTCAGTCAAGGATCCGTTTGAGAAAAGTTGTTGTGGCTGTTGTGAAGAGGAAGAATTGGAGGGAAAGAGACTTGACCCCAGAAGACCAATGAGGGGGCTGTTAGCATCACCCGGTGGGAAACAATGCAGTCAGGACAGAGGCTGATAAGGAAGGCATGGATGTCAGAAAACTTCTGAATCAGAGCAGCTGGCGATAAATGCTCTGGAAGAAAAAGAAGCAAGAGCACAGTCAGAAGATGCAGGCCCTGGGCTAGGCAGCCTGCTCTTTGAGGCATTTGCCAAGCAGCTATCCATGTGAGTGATTTAGCATCTCTCACCAGGAAGCTCCCTGGAGAGATCAGCATGCAGGCAGGTCTGGGGAGTTCAGATGGCTGTGCAGAGCCCAAGGTAGGATGAGCAGTGGCCAGAGCTCCTTTCCAGTACCCTGGACCCAAGTTTTGTTCACTGCTTTGGCTCCAGAGGCAGCTGATGAAGCGCTCCGCTCTTCACGACCTGTTAGATCTGCTCAGCTTCCTGACTCTCATCTGGGGAAATGGGCCCAGGTGAGACCAGGGGAACTGATGCAGAGTCATCTCTGACTTAGGATGTTATTCATTTGTACTGATGGTATGATGTAATGGTTAAGTGCATGGGTGATTAGCACCAAGCAGACTGGGTTCAAATCCCAGATTCAACACTTAACTGTGTGACCTTGGGTAGGTTACTTAAGTTCTCTGTGCCTCCATTTTCTAATCTGTAAAACAGAGATGATAATAGTATCTACCTATAAGGATGATGTAAGAATTAAATGAGGTAATTTGTTTATGAAGAGAACCTATTACAGCTTTTAAGATATATTAAGTCGTATGTATGTATTTAAATTGTTTGATTATCGTGTTTAAATCAAATGTGTTTTGGTTATTTAATACTGCTACTATTTCCATTTTCTATATGAGAAAAAGTGGGCCCAACAGAATGCAAGCTTCATATGAACAGAGAGTTTGTATCGCTCTCATTGTATCCACAGTCCATAGTAGGGTACCTGGAACTGTATTACTTGGTATTTACTGAATACTTTTTGAATGAGTGAATGATTGGTACTCCACCTCCAGGATACATGGGGTGTACAGATGCTAATTCAGAAGCACTTTTGTAGAGTTGTTCCACGGCCAAACAACTTCCATTTCGGTTTTTAGTAATTGTCCCACTTAACGTGTCAATATTAGCAGTAGGTGTCTAAAAAAGAAAAAGTTAGGGCACTGGTTGCACAGTTGAGGTCTGCTCTAGAGGGCTATTTGGCAGCAAGGAAGAGAAATCTGCCCAATCCAGCTTAATAAAGTGTGTTTTTACATTGGAAGAACACAGGAGAAACTCATTGAACCCACCTCCAACAAGTCCAGTCAATATGATTGGTAACTAAGAAATCAACAGTAACCCCCCCATTTCTGTCTCTTAGAGCCTCCTAATTTTCTGCCTCTATGTTTTTCTGCATGTCTGCTCCATTCTTCTCCCAGAGACTGGCTTCCTGTTTCCACATATACTATTATGGCTGCCCCAATACATGGGAAGCGAGAAAGAATCTGACTGGCCCAGCTTTAAGCAACTGTTCCCTACTCCCATCTAATCATCTATGACTAGGAGGTAGGATTGAGGGATTCAGAGGACTCCTGCTTTTGGAAGAGGATATCCATGAGAAGAATATGAAGGGCACCTCTAGAACATGGTCCTTTCCCCAGAAATTAAATAAAACTGATGAGTACTGACAAAGTGTCTGTCCTTATGGGTGAGATTTCTTTTTTGTGAGTAGGATGTAAACCCAGAAATTTACCCAGAGTCTTAGACACATCCTTTCCACAGGCACTCCACCAGGCTTAGCTGAGTTCAGCTCCTGCCTGGTTTCTGCTACTTCCAATCTCAGTTTCCAGAACCCAGTGGCCCTCACCAGAAGATCTGATCATGCCAGGAAAACAAGGACCCAAGAGCTGTTTTTGACTACTTAACATAACCCAAGAGAGGAGATAAGCCTCTCCTAGAGCTGTGTCAACAGACCTTCCCTCCCAGAATTGTCAGATCTCAAGCATAGGGCTTGGGGTGAAGGGGGAAGACCAGGTTTGGGAAAATAACCTATTCTTCTAGCCTGTGCCTTATATTAGCTACATTTTGCAGTGTTTCCCAACTTTACATTCAGTAGATATAGCTGGGATCCTCACAATGACCCTGCAGATCGGAAATTTTTATCCTCATTACACAGCTGAGAAATATTGAAGTTGGAAGAGGTGAGGTGACTTGTCCAAAGTCACACAGTTAGGTGCTGATCTGAAACTGGAACCCAGGTCTGTTGGATGCCCAGCCCAGAGTTCCACTGTACTGCTACCTGGCAATTGTAGCAGTGAGTGAGATTGTATCTGGGGAAAATATAGAGAAGGCCAAAGCTTGCAGGTGGCTGGAGACGCAGAGAGTTAATTCAGCATCTCAGCTCCTCAGGGATGGATGGCCTGATGAAGCTGGTCAGGGACTGCAGAGAATGAGGAATTGATCTGCCATTTCATGTGAAAATGGATTGTAGCCCCAACCTGTGTGTGTCAATGGAGCTGATTAGCACTTGTGTGAGTCTCCGGCCATCGATTGGCAGGTGAGAATCATTCTGGGAGCAGCAGGGAACCAGTCCTCTCCCACCTCCATCCCCACCAGCTTCCTCCCTCCACAGAGGTTTCCTCCCCCTCCCTGCTACCTGAAGTCTCCAAACCTCCTCCAGCTGCCAGGCCTAATGTGTGCTCAGAGCTCCTCTACCTGCTTTTGACCAAAAGAGGAGGCATGGCTGGTACTTACCTCATTCAGCTATGCTAGGTGCAGCTGGTAGAAAGGCAGCTGGCCTTTCCAAAATGCACTGCCTGCTTGGAGGATAAAGTGTGAGTGAGTGGGTGCAGGGTTCAAGTTGGAGCTTACACCATGCAATGGAAAAAGCAAGGGCTCTGACACATATTGACCGTGTGACCTTAGGCAAATCATTTACCCCTCTGGGCTCCAGTTTCCCTACGTGTATGTGTGAAGGTTAATTTTGTGTGTCAACTTGACTGGGCTAAGAGATGCCCAGATAGCTGGTAAAACATTTCTGAGTAAGCCTGTGAGGGTGTTTACAGAAGAGATTAGCATTTGAATCAGTAGACTGAGTAAACAGGGTCTACCTTCACCAGCGTGGGTGGACATCATCCAATCTGTTGATAGGCGCAAATAGAACAGAAAGATGGAGGAAGGGTAAATTCTCTCTCTCTCTCTCTCTCTTCTTGATTTGAGACATCCATTTTCTCCTGCCCTTAGACATCAGAGCTCTTGGTTCTCAGGCCTTCGGACTCAGGCTGAATTATACCACCAGCATTCCTGGTGCTTCAGCTTGCAAACAACATATTGTGGGACTTCTCGGCCTCCATAACCATGTGAGCCAATTACTATAATAAATATCCTCATATATGTGAATATGTATATCCTATTGTTTCTGTTCTTGGAGAGCCCTGACTAATACAGTACGGGATAAAAATAGCTTTCTCACTGGATTGTTTGGATTAAAAAAGGAAGTGTGTGGGGACTTCCCTAGTGGCGCAGTGGTTAAAAATCCACCTGCCAATGCAGGAGACACAGGTTCGAGCCCTGGTCCGGGAAGATCCCACATGCGGCTGAGCAACTAAGCCCGTGCACCACAACTACTGAGCCTGCGCTCTAGAGCCTGCGAGCCACAACTAATGAGCCCACATGCCACAACTACTGAAGCCCGTGCGCCTAGAGCCCGTGCTCTGCAACAAGTGAAACCACTGCAATGAGAATCCCACGCACCACAATGAAGAGTAGCCCCCGTTTGCTGCAACTAGAGAAAGCCCGCGCACAGCAACAAAGACCCAACACAGCCAAAAATAAATAATAAAATAAATTTATAAAAAAAAAAAAGAAAGTGTGTGAAAAAGTATTTTGCAGTCCCTGACACATAGTAGGAATGTTATTTGGAAATTGACTCTCCACTCTCCTCAAGAGGCACCCACTCTGGGAAGCCTTCTCTGGTTGATCCAACTTCTATCTCTCTTTTCATCATTTGAGTGTCATGCGCAAGTGACAACAAAAGCCTCAGTGTTTTCCCTGACCTGGAGAAGTTCTGCCTCCAAGGCAGCTCAGCCCATAGTATTGAGCTGCCTTTGGGTGAGTGAACAGTCAAGTTCCAGCAAGGGAACCAAACAGGCTCAGATTCATCACCCCCCACACACACCCCACACCACCAGTCTATCTGGACTTAGAGGTTCTATCCTAAGCTTGTCACATGGTATCTAGGGATGCCCTGGGCGTTCTTGTACCTGTCAGGCTGTGACCTCTTTCACTGCCTCCAGGTGTACTTGGTCCACATGGCAGACTTCCTTCATTAGTTTTCTCTCCTGTTCCTCCAAGGCTGGAGCTCTGCCCAGTTGGTAGTGGCCTTGATTTTCTGCCTTGATCTTGCCAGACTTCTCCTTAGGGGCCTGGACTTGCCTACTGATGGCTGGCCTTCTGCCCCAAGTTGTTTATGCCTTCTGTTACCAGAGCTTGGCCTCAGCCTTTCCTGAATTGGGCACTTCAGGACCATCAAAGGTGGCTACAGCCAGAGAGTGGGGGGGTTCTTGAGTTCCCAAATTTGGAAAGTGTGACTAAGCTCTGTTACTGACTCCTAGAGCTGTAGTGGCAAATGAGGATTGTGGTCAGGACCATGGACAGAGCCCACAGTGTCCAGAGTGCCTGTGGTTGAGGATGAATTTCATGTCCCTGACTCCATGCTGAAGAAGTGAATAGGGGCACACAGTCAGCACCACGAACAGATGCCAGAGGCTCTGTTGTCCTGGAAGTAGTCTTTAAGACGGTAGATTAGTCAAGATTCTTCTGACTACAAGAAATGGAGACCTATTTCAAACTAGCTTAAGCTAGTCTTTGAATGAGCCAGATGAGTGAGATGGTGGAACTGAGTGCTGAGACTTGATGCAACCAACAGTGGGAAGTAATAGGCACATCCCCCTTTACCTTAAAACAAGATGTGGTTTCTTTTTTTTTTTTTAATTTATTAATTTATTTATTTATTTTTGACTGTGTTGGGTCTTCGTTTCTGTGAGAGGGCTTTCTCTAGTTGTAGCAAGCGGGGGCCACTCTTCATCGCGGTGCACAGGCCCCTCACTATCGCGGCCTCTCTTGTTGCGGAGCACAGGCTCCAGACGCGCAGGCTCAATAGTTGTGGCTCACGGGCCTAGTTGCTCCGTGGCATGTGGGATCTTCCCAGACCAGGGCTCGAACCCGTGTCCCCTGCATTAGCAGGCAGATTCTCAACCACTGCGCCACCAGGGAAGCCCAAGTTGTCGTTTCTTTAACAGACATGGGGCTATTCAAGCTATCTATTTCTTCTTGAGTAATTCAAGGAAATCGTATTTTTATCCAAGTTGTCAAATTTATTGGTGTAAGGTTGTTCATGGTACCCCCTTATTATCCTTTTAATTTTTCTAGGATTTGTAGTGATTAACCTTTCTCTGTTTCCTGATATTGCTGTTGGTAATTTGTATACTCTCTCCATTTTTTCTGATTAGTCTGACTAGAGGTTTATAAATTTCATTTATTTTTTCATTATTCCTGCGACTGCCTCCATCATGCCAGTAGAACATTATCATTTCATCGTGGCAACCTCCTAAGAAGTGTTTATGTCCCAGCCTCCCACTCCAGTACACTCTGCATACTGCTGCCAAATGAAGCATCCTAAAAGGCCTTTCATAGGAAGATTTTCAATGACTCTACATTGTTTTTGAATAATTTCCAGGCCCCTTCACTTGACATTCAAGTCCCTCCCCCGCCATCTGACAAGCATTCACATCTCCAGAGTTGTTGCCCACTCCTCCCCTGCATGAGTCCTCCTCTTTTCCAGCCAAACAGATCCATTTGTCATTCCCATTAAATCTAGGTGATTTCTCAGCTCTGTGCTTCTACAATTCTTCAACTGTCGGCTGCTGAAGGAAGAACACCAGACTTGGAGTCTGAACACCAAGATTGGAATCCCATTTATGGGCTATATGACCTCAATTTCTTCATCTGAAAAATGGGATAATGCTTGTCTTGCAGAGTCATTCCTAATTCGTTCAGCAAGTACTTGAAGGAATATGCCCTGAGACTTACTGCATACTTGTGTGCATGTGTGTGCACATGTGCACATGCATGATAAGAAGTAATGCTATTGCTCCAGCATGAAGGGATGTGCCCTGAAGACAAATACAGAGAATAAAATAGATAGCATTTATTGACTACTTACTGTACTTGTTTATTGAGTCACTACTATACTAGGCTCCAGGGACATAGCAGTGAGCAACAGACAAAACTCCCTATTCTCTTGGAGTTTACATTTAATCCCTACATTCTAATCCTACACTTAACCTTTTGGAAATCTAAGTCAAAGGCTGCATTCTTTATTTTAATTAAAAATTTATTTGTAGTAAAATATATATAACAAAATTTACCATATTAACCAATTTAAAAATTACTTATATATTTTACATTGTGGCAAAATAAACATAAAATTTACTATCTTAATCATTTTTAAGTGTGCAATTCAGCAGTATTAAGTACATTCACATTGTTGTGTGACCATTACCACCATCCATCTCTAGAACTCTTTTCACCTTGCAAAACTGAAACTCCATACTCATTGAACAATAACCCCATTCCCCCTGCCCCCTAGCCCCTGGCAGCCAGCATTCTACTTTCTGTCTCTGTGAATTTGACTACTCTACCTCATATAAGTGGCATTACACAGTATTTGTCTTTTATTGTAACTGACTTATTTCACTTAGAGTAATGTCCTCAAGGTTCATCAATATTGTAGCATTGTCAGGATTTTCTTCTTTTTTAAGGCTGAATAATATTCCATCGTATGTTTCTTTTTTTTTTTTAAAGTAAATCAATACATGTACATAGTTTTAAAAAGCCAACCAGTACTACAAGTCTTATCACAAAAGACAGTAGTCCATACCCCACACACAAGTCTTACTCCTCAAGGCAACCATTTAAAATCACTTTAGCTGTGCCTACTGGTATTTACCTCTGAGCATCTAAATAATATGCTTTTTATGTTAGTTCTTAATCTACTATAAAAGATAATAATTTAATTATTCTTGTAGCACACCCACACCTCTCCCTCTTGCATCCTTCTAGTATAATTATATAACAATTTTCATCAAATCAACATTCAGGATTTGCCTTATTGATTTTGCACACATGGTTCACTGCCAAAACTAATGCTGTGTAACGTTTCTTGTACAGATTTTTCTGTCTTTCCTTATGTTAATGGCTTTTTTCTTTCTCCCATTTTCTTTTTTTTAAAGATTCTTTTTTTATTTAATTTAATTAATTAATTAATTTATTTTTGGCTGCACTGGTTCTTTGTTGCCACGTGTGGGCTATCTCTAGTTGTGGCAAGCAGGGGCTACTCTTCATTGTTGTGTGCAGGCTCTAGACGCGCAGGCTTCAGTAGTTGTGGCGCACGGGCTTAGCTGCTCCACAACATGTGGGATCTTCCCGGACCAGGGCTCGATTCCGAGTTCCCTGCACCGTCACCAGGGAAGTCCCTCTTTCTCCCATTTTCTTAGTTTTCTATATCCTTATCATGAATTCTTCCCAAACTCCTTAACAGAATGCAAAACCTTCTAAATGCTAATTTCCACATGGTGAAACACATCAAGTAATCTACTAATTCCACCGTTTTGTTTTTCCTAAAGGCATCCTTCCTGGAGTCTTCCAACTCCCTGCTCAATGTGTACAGCTATCCCTTGAGGGATTGGTTCAACAATCCCCACAGATACCAAAATCCACCAATGCTTAATAAATGGCACTGTATAAAATGGCACAGTATTTGTATTTAACCCATGCATGTTTCCCACATACTTTAAATCATCTCTAGATTATTACCTGAATACAATGTAAATGATATATAAACAGTTGTAAATACAGTGTACATGCTATTCAGGTTTTGCTTTTTGGAACTTTTTGGAACTTATTTTTTTCAAATATTTTTGATCTGCAGTTGGTTGAATCCACAGATGTGGAACCCTCGGATATGGAGGGCTGACTGTAGTTAATCTCTGGTCCTTCTGCACAGCCATCATTCGGGGGTTGTCTTTGTAATTTTTCTGGGCTGTATCCCTTTTCCAGAACCCACAACTTTTTTTTTTTCTTGGCTTAGTCCTTCATTTTGATGGAGCACATCCTTCAGTAACTTCCTGAGGAAGAAAGACGAAAAGTAAAACATTTGAAAATCTTGAATTTCAGAAATTTCTTTACTCTACCACACGGTTGATTCATAGCTAGGCTGGTGTAAGAATTCTTTAGAATTTGGAAGGCATTGGTCCAGTACGGTTATTGAGAAGTCCATTGCCATTACTGGCTTTACGTTATACTTTGTGTGTACCCTGTCCTTTCCGAACGGAAACTTTTAAGATTTTTATCTGTATCCTTGCCCATCTAAAAGTTCATGCTAATGAGACTTGGTATGTGCCTATTTTCATTTAATTTATTTGTCACACCTGTTTCAAGCCTTTTCATTCTGGAAGCTCATGTCTTTGAGCTCTGAGAAATTTTCTTCTATTATTTCTGTGAATCTCTTCTCTCCATTTTATCTGATCTCTCTTTTAATATCTAAAGATATTTTCTATGCTCAGTTTCTCCAGTGAAGAATCCACGATTCCCCACCTGAGAGGTTATGCACCTGAGCATAAGCATTCTAGAAACTGTGTCTCATGGGCCCCAGAGCCTCACTGTTCACATACCCCCCCCCAGTGTCCCTCTTTTTATTATGACATTCTCCCCTGATTTCCACTGTGCCCAGTGTTCCTGGCTGAAGTCTTTGTGGTTCACTTTTTTTAAATTGAAGTATAGTTGATGTACAATATTATGTTACAGGTTTATAATATAGTGATTCACAGTTTTTTGTTTTATGGGTTTTTTTTTTTTTGCGGTACGCGGGCCTCTCACTGTTGTGGTCTCTCCCGTTGCGGAGCACAGGCTCCGGATGCGCAGGCTCAGCGGCCATGGCTCACAGGCCCAGCCGCTCTGCGGCATGTGGGATCTTCCTGGACTGGGGCACTAACCCGTGTCCCCTGCATCAGCAGGCGGACTCTCAACCACTGCGCCACCAGGGAAGCCCGATTCACAGTTTTTAAAGGTTACACTCCATCTATAGTTATTATAAAATATTGGCTATATTCCCCGTGTTGGCTATGTCCCCGTATATATATACTTGTAGCTTATTTTATACATAATAGTTTGTATTTCTAGTTCACTTTTTAAGCAGAATAAAACCTCCAGTCCCTCCCAGAGTGTGGAAGATATAGTCAGCTGTCCGTGTGTGATAGGGAAGGGACTTGCTTCTTATGCAGACTTTCAACCCATTCCCATGTTCTTAGCCCCATGCCTCATTCCCACCTTCTGTGATAAGTGTTGTCTCCAATTCCTTTGTTGTTCCACTGGTTCTGGGTCTCTAATTGGCTGACTCCTCTTTGGCATCCTTTGCTGTAGCACTTAGTATGTAGCTATCTCAGCTCTGCCAACTCTTCCATCCACTTGCCATCTTCCAAAAATGTGTTGACATCTGTGGTCCACCACGGCCTCTTTTATATTCCTTTACTTTTATTTTAGCGAGGTTTTTAAAAAGGAGCAGATATAAATGCATGTATTCCATCTGCCACATTTAACCAGAAATCCAAGGACGGCCCTCTTAATTACTACGCTATATTGTCTCTCAAATGAGACAGTACCTCTGGGATCCTACATTCCCAATGAGGATGAAATGAGACTACACATGTGAACATACTTTGTAAGCTCTGAAGAGCTATGTGAACAAGAGGGTCTATATTAAATTCTTCTACAAAGTGCCCTCCTTCCTGTTCTCTGCTCTCTGATTCTTCTCCTTCTCCAAGGTACAACTCAAGCTTTTCTTCTCCTTGGGGCCTTCTCTGATCAACCCAGCTAACAAGGATATCCCTGAGCCCTGAGCCACCACAAGAGTCTCTGTGCACCTCTCTTGGCCCTAAGCAAAGCTGCTTTATTTGACTATGGGCACAGAGTTCCTGGCCAAGATACATAGTCAAATTTGGATCTTTCAGTGTGCAAGAAAAAAGCTTTCCTTGGACACCAGGTGTGTGTGCACACAGAGGAAAAATGCCATATGAGGACACAGCGAAAAGGCAGCCATCTGCAAGCCAAGGAGAGAGGCCTCAGGAGAAAACCTTCCAACACCTTGATCTTGGACTTGATTTTGGATCTTGATCTTGGACAGGATTGAGAGAGAGGAACCAAGATGGAGGAGTAGAAGGATACGCTCTCACTCCCTCTTGGTGAGAACACCAGAATCACAACTAGCTGCTGGACAATCATCAACAGGAAGACACTGGAACTCACCAAAAAGGATACCCCTCATCCAAAGACAAAGGAGAAGCCACAATGAGATGGCAGGAGGGGTGCAATCACAATAAAATCAAATCCCATAACCACTGGGTGGGTGACTCACAGACTGGAGAACACTTATACCACAGAAGTCCACCCACTGGATGAAGGTTCTGAGCCCCACATCAGGCTTCCCAACCTGGGGGTCTGGCAACAGGAGGAGGAATTGCTAGAGAATCAGACTTTGAAGCCTAGTGGGATTTGATTGCAGGACTTCAACAGGACGGGGGGAAACAGAGACTCCACTCTTAGAAGGCACACACAAAGGAGTGTGCTCATCGGGACCCAGGGAAAGGAGCAGTGACCCCAGGGGAGACTGAACCAGACCTACCTGCTAGTGTTGGAGGGTCTCCTGCAGAGGCGGGGGAAGTCTGTGGCTCACCGTAGGGACAAGGACACTGGCAGCAGAAGTTCTGGGAAGTACTCCTTGGCGTGAGCCCTCCCAGAGTCTGTCATCAGCCACACCAAAGAGCCCAGGTAGGCTCCAGGGTTGCCTCAGGCCAAAAAATCAACAGGGAGGGAACCCAGCCCCACCCATCAACAGTCAAGTGGATTAAACTTTTACTGAGCTCTGCTCACTAGAGCAACAGTCAGCTCTACCAGTCACCAGTCCCTCCCATCAGGAAACTTACACAAGCCTCTTAGATAGCCTCATCCACCAGAGGGCAGACAGCAGAAGCAAGAAAAACTAATATTCTGAAGCCTGTGGAACAAAAACCACATTCACCAAAAGGTAGACAAGATGAAAAGGCAGAGGGCTATGTACCAGATGAAGGAACAAGATAAAACCCCAGAAAAAAACCACTAAATGAAGTGGAGATAGGCAACCTTCCAGAAAAAGAATTCAGAATAATGATAGTGAAGATGATCCAGGACCTCGGAAAAAGAATGGAGGCAAAGATCAAGAAGATGCAAGAAAGGTTTAACAAAGACCTAGAAGAATTAAAGAACAAACAAACAGAGATGAATAATACAAAAACTGAAATGAAAACTACATTAGAAGGAATCAATAGCAGAATAACTGAGGCAGAAGAATGGATAAGTGACCTGGAAGACAGAATGGGGGAATTCACTGCTGCGGAACAGAATAAAGAAAAAAGAATGAAAAGAAATGAAGACAGCCTAAGAGACCTCTGGGGCAACATTAAATGCAACAACGTTCACCTTATAGGGGTCCCAGAAGGAGAAGAGAGAAAGAAAGGACCAGAGAAAATATTTGAAGAGATTATAGTCAAAAACTTCCCTAACATGGGAAAGGAAATAGCCACCCAAATCCAGGAAGCACAGCGAGTCCCATACAGGATAAACCCAAGGAGAAACACGCCGAGACACACAGTAATGAAATTGGCAAAAATTAAAGACAAACAAAAATTATTGAAAGCAGCAAGAGAAAAACGACAAATAACATACAAGGGAACTCCCATAAGGTTAACAGCTGATTTCTCAACAGAAACTCTACAAGCCAGAAGGGAGTGGCATGATATACTTAAAGTGATGAAAGGAAAGAACCTACAACCAAGATTACTCTACCAGGCAAGGATCTCATTCAGATTCCATGGAGAAATCAAAAGATTTACAGGCAAGAAAAGCTAAGAGAATTCAGCACCACCAAACCAGCTCTACAACAAATGCTAAAGGAACTTCTCTAAGTGGGAAACACAAGAGAAGAAAAGGACCTACAAAAACAAACCCAAAACAATTAAGAAAATGGTCATAGGAACATACATATTGATAATTACCTTAGACGTGAATGGATTAAATGCTCCAACCAAAAGACACAGGCTTGCTGAATGGATACAAAAACAAGACCCATATATATGCTGTCTACAAGAGACCCACTCCAGACCTAGGGAGACATACAGACTAAAAGTGAGGGGATGGAAAAAGATATTCCATACAAATGGAAATCAAAAGAAACCTGGAGCAGCAATACTCATATCAGATAAAATAGACTTTAAAATAAAGAATGTTACAAGAGACAAGGAAGGACACTACATAATGATCAAGGGATCAATCCAAGAAGAAGATATAACAATTATATATGCACCCAACATAGGAGCACCTCAATACATAAGGCAACCACTAACAGCTATAAAAGAGGAAATCGACAGTAACACAATAATAGTGGGGGACTTTAACACCTCACTTACACCAATGGACATCATCCAAAATGAAAGTAAATAAGGAAACAGAAGCTTTAAATGACACAATAGACCAGATAGATTTAATTGATATTTATAGGACATTCCATCCCAAAACAACAGGTTACACTTTCTTCTCAAGTGCGCATGGAACATTCTCCAGGATAGATCACATCTTGGGTCACAAATCAAGCCTCAGTAAATTTAACAAAATTGAAATCATATCAAGCATCTTTTCTGACTACAATGCTATGAAATTAGAAATGAACTACAGGGAAAAAAACGTAAAAGACACAAACACATGGAGGCTAAACAATACATTACTAAATAACCAAGAGATCACTGAAGAAATCAAAGAGGAAATCAAAAAATACCTATAGCTTTCCCTGGCGCAGTGGTTAAGAGTCCGCCTGCAGATGCAGGGGACACGAGTTCGTGCCCCGGTCCAGGAAGATCCCACCTGCCGCGGAGCAGCTGGGCCCATGAGCCATGGACTCTGAGCCTGTGCGTCCGGAGCCTGTGCTCCGCAACAGGAGAGGCAACAACAGTGAGAGGCCCGTGTACGGCAAAAAAAAAAAAAAGAATACCTAGAGACAAATGACAATAAAAACACAACAATCCAAAACCTATGGGATGCAGCAAAAGCAGTTCTAAGAGGGAAGTTTATAGCTATCCAAGCCTACCTCAAGAAACAAGAAAAATCTCAAATAAACAATCTAACCTTACACCTAAAGAAATTAGAGAAAGAAGAACAAACAAAACCCAAAGGTAGCAGAAGGAAAGAAATTATAAAGATCAGAGCAGAAATAAATGAAATAGAGACAAAGAAAACAATAGCAAAGATCAATAAAACTAAAAGCTGGTTCTCTGAGAAGATAAACAAAATTGATAAACCATTAGCCAGACTCATCAAGAAAAAGAGGGAGAGGACTCAAATCAATAAAATTAGAAATGAAGAAGGAGAAGTTACAACAGACACCGCAGAAATACAAAGCATCCTAAGAGACTACTACAAGCAACTCTATGCCAACAAAATGGACAACCTGGAAGAAATGGACAAATTCTTAGAAAGGTATAACCTTCCAAGACTGAACCAGGAAGAAATAGAAAATATGAACAGACTAATCACAAGTAATGAAATTGAAACTGTGATTAAAAATCTTCCAACAAACAAAAGTCCAGGACCAGATGGCTTCACGGGTGAATTCTATCAAACATTTAGAGAAGAGCTAACACCCATCCTTCTCAAACTCTTCCAAAACATTACAGAGGAAGGAACACTCCCAAACTCATTCTATGAGGCCACCATCACCCTGATACCAAAACCAGACAAAGATACTACAGAAAAAGAAAATTACAGACCAATAACACTGATGAATATAGATTCAAAAATCCTCAACAAAATACTAGCAAACAGAATCCAACAACACATTAAAAGGATCATACACCATGATCAAGTGGGATTTATCCCAAGGATGCAAGGATTCTTCAATATACGCAAATCAATGTGATACACCATATTAACAAATTGAAGAATAAAAACCATGTGATCATCTCAATAGCTGCAGAAAAAGCTTTTGACAAAATTCAACACCCAATTATGATAAAAACTCTCCAGAAAGCGGGCATAGAAGGAACCTACAAAAAAAAAAAAAAAAAAAAAGCTTTTGCACAGCAAAGGAAACCATAAACAAGACGAAAAGACAACCCTCAGAATGGGAGAAAATATTTACAAATGAATCAACGGACAAAGGATTAATCTCCAAAATATATAAACAGCTCATTCAGCTCAATATTAAAGAAACAAACAACCCAGTCCAAAAATGGGCAGAAGACCTAAATAGACATTTCTCCAAATAAGACATACAGATGGCCAAGAGGCACATGAAAAGCTGCTCAGCATCACTAATTATTAGAGAAATGCAAATCAAGACTACAATGAGGTATCACCTCACACCAGTTAGAATGGGCATGATTAGAAAATCTACAAACAACAAATGCTGGAGAGGGTGTGGAGAAAAGGGAACCCTCTTGTACTGTTGGTGGGAACGTAAATTGATACAGCCACTATGGAGAACAGTATGGAGGTTCCTTAAAAAACTAAAAATAGAATTACCATATGATCCAGCAATCCCACTACTGGGCATATACCCAGAGAAAACCATAATTCAAAAAGACACATGCACCCCAGTGTTCATATTGTAAATAACAGCACTATTTACAGTAGCCAGGTCATGGAAGCAACCTAAATGCCCGTCAACAGACGAATGGATAAAGAAGATGTGGTACATATATACAATGGAATATTACTCAGCCATAAAAAGGAACGAAATTGAGTCATTTGTTGAGAGGTGGATGAATCTAGAGACTGTCATACAGAGTGAAGTAAGTCAGAAAGAGAAAAACAAATATTGTATATTAACGCATGTATGTGGGACCTAGAAAAATGGTACAGATGAACCGGTTTGCAGGACAGAAGTTGAGACACAGATGTAGAGAACAAACATATGGACACCAAGGGGGGAAAGCCACGGGGGCTGGGGATGGTGGTGTGCTGAATTGGGCGATTGGGATTGACATGTATAAACTGATGTGTATAAAATTGATGACTAATAAGAAGCTGCTGTATAAAAAACAAAATAAGGGGCTTCCCTGGTGGCGCAGTGGTTGAGAGTCCGCCTGCCGATGCAGGGGACATGGGTTCATGCCCCGGTCCGGGAAGAGTCCACATGCCGCGAAGCGGCTAGGCCCATGAGCCATGGCCACTGAGCCTGTGCGTCCGGAGCCTGTGCTCCGCAACGGGAGAGGCCACAACAGTGAGAGGCCCACGTACCACAAAAAAAAATAATAAAATAAAATAAAATTCAAAAAAAAAAATAAAGGCTTTCCTTTGTCTTCCTATGGGTAGGAGCTTTGCTAAACAATGACGAGCTTTGGGGGTAGAGAAGTGTTTTGTATCTTTGGTAGTGAGTTTAAGGGTTAAAGTGGCTTCTGTTGTCCTGCAGTCTGAGCTGTGGCCATGGCCCTCAAAGCTCACCTTCTTCCTCTCGCCTCCTCTTCCCTCTCCAGACCTCTCCTCTATGCAGTGGGGGCAGTGTCAGCGACTGCACCAAGTCTGTGCCACTGGCCCAGAGGCTGTGTCCTTTCACTCCCTCCCTTTTACCAGAGCTTCCATGTGCAGTCTGAGAGATTCAATTCATATTCGCAGAGAGCTTAAGCCAGAATGGCAGTGGAAACAGATGGGTCTCTGGCTAGAAGCTTTTTTTTTTTCTTATTTATTTATTTTTTTATTTATGGCTGTGTTGGGTCTTCCTTGCTGTGCGGGTTTTCTCTAGTTGCGGCGAGCAGGGACTACTCCTCGTTGCGGTGCGTGGGCTTCTCATTGAGGTGGCTTCTCTTGTTGCAGAGCACAGGCTCTAGGCGCACGGGCTTCAGTAGTTGCGGCTTTCAGGCTCACTAGTTGTGGCTTGCAGGCTCCAGAGCATAGGCTCAGTAGTTGTGGCGCTCCGGCTTAGTTGCTCCGCAGCATGTGGGATCTTCCCTGACCAGGGCTTGAACGCATGTCCCCTGCATTGGCAGGCGGATTCTTAACCACTGCGCCACCAGGGAAGCCCCCGATTAGCTATTATTGACAATAACTAAAATGTGAAAGCAAGCCAAGTGTCCACTGATGGATGAATGAATAAGCAAAATGTGTATATACATATTGGAATATTGTTCAGCCTTAAAAAGGAAATGCTACAACAGGGAACCTTGAGGACATTATGCTAAGTGAAGTAAGCTGGTCACAAAAAGGCAAAAACTGTATGATTCCATGTACATGAAGTACCTAGATTAGTCAAGTTCATAAAGACAGAAAGTACAATGGTGGTTGCCAGGGGCTGGGGGAATGGGGAGTTATTGCTTAATGAGTAACTGAAGAGTTTACAAGATGAAAAAGTTCTGGAGGTGGATAATAGTGATGGTTGCACAACAATATAAATGTACTTAATACCACTTAAGTGTACACTTAAAAGTGGTTAAGATGGTAAGTTTTATGTTATATATTTTTTACCACAATAAAATAATGGGAAAGAGAAAAGATCCTGATTATTTTCTAAGAGACAGATTCCATCTGACAGTCCTTACAGGACATTCCACTGGAGTGAAATGTGCCATGTCTTGTACATTGCCTGATATGATTATTATGAAGGAAACAGCTTTTCACAAGGACTGCAGCTGCAGGGAGCTTTCTGAGGTCAGTGCTCATGTCCTGGAGCACCTCTGAAACACACAGGTGCATACATGCACTCCCACTCGCAGACAGCAGGGCACAGCTCTGCGTATAGCAGTGGCACTGCCCTGCCCCAGGTTGTATGCACCAGGGCAGAAATCCAGTCCCTCTGGATTCTCCTCTGTCCTTCCCAGACCCTTCATCTTGGAGACCCGTGAAGCTAAGGCTGATTGGGCTGGAAATTTCCAGGAGGCGCGGCTAGGTGGGAGAATGGCCAAGGAGAGAAAAACAATGAGGAGGTCATGTCACTTGGGTCTGCCTCCACCCTGCTGCAGATTGCTCCAGGGCTTAGGATCTCAGTCCCCCACTTTTTTTTTCTGTCTAGAGCTGTATCGTCCCATATGGGAGCAACTAAGCCTGTGTGGCTATTGAGCGCTTGAAATACAATTATTCCGAATTGAAAGGGGCTGTAAGTGTAAAATACATACCAGAATTTAAAGACTTAATGCAAAAAAAGGTAAAATAGGGCTTCCCTGGTGGCGCAGTGGTTGAGAGTCCGCCTGCCGATGCAAGGGACACGGGTTCATGCCCCGGTCCGGGAAGATCCCATGGCCCGTGTACTGCAAAACAAACAAACAAACAACAAAAAAAAAATGTAAAATATCTCATGAAAAAATATTTTATATTAATTATATGCTGAATGATAGCCTTTTGGGTCAAATAAAATATATTACTAAAATTAATTCTATCTGTTTATTTTTACTTTATTTAATTACATTTGTGGTTTGCATTATATTGCTGTTGGAAGCACTAGTCTGCAGCCTGTCCTGATCCCAGACTGTTTGTCTGGGCCCTGATCCCCCACTTGAACCTTATTCCTTTCCACACAAATTGGGACCCTTGTCACTGTTGGGGTCCCTTGTTGAATGGAATAATAAATGGAATAATATACCCACCTGATGTGACATCACCTCCTACCTGGACTCCTTCCCACTGTTCCTTCTGGTTTGGGGGCCAGAGCACTCCCTCCCCTCCTCCCCAGCATCTATTCTGTTTGAAGTCCCAGCAGATGCAGGGTTGCTGGACTAGACACAGGTCCAGAACTCTCCACGAAGCCCCGTATAGGCTGGACCCACCTATCTGCCAGGGTAAGGGCAGGTGGCCAGAAAAGCCACGGCTCTTTCTTATTTTTCCTCCTTCCCTCTTATTTGCCCTCTCCTCCTCCCAACCTTCTCTTTTTTAAAAGTCTAATTCTGAGCAGCCGGCTCTGTTCAGCCTGACTGGTTTGTTATGGCTTCTAATCTGCGCCAGGATTAATTAGCTAATTACTGACAAATATCCGCTGGCAAGATCCTGCTGCAGCCTGTCAGCTTGAAGTGTTGAATTATTTTAATCATTGACTTTCATCTTCAAAATTGATGCTGCCTAGAGACTTGTAGGGCATCTTTTAATTATGATTTGCAGTTTCTGCTGGGCTACGTTCTGTTCCTGGGGATAGGGGATAGTTTGTTTTTTTTTTTACTAGTCTTCCACCAAGACCTGAACACCTTCTACCCCAGAGCCTGGAGTCACGCTCCACGGATGGGAGGTGAGGAGGGAACCCAGATCATCTCTGGACACCGCCCCTTCTGTATCCCCAGAACACATGCATGGGAGCATAATGTAAATTTGCATTTTGTAAGTTGCTATTGTGTGTTGGACACCATGCTAGTCATTTCTTCTTTTTTTTTTAAATTTATATATTTTTGGCTGCGTTGGGTCTTCGTTGCTGTGTGCCGGCTTTCTCTAGTTGCGGCCAGCAGGGCCTGCCCTTCATTGCAGTGCGCGGGCTTCTCATTGCGGTGGCTTATCTTGTTGCGGAGCACGAGCTCTAGGCGCAAGGGCTTCAGTAGTTGCAGCACGCGGGCTCAGTTGTTGTGGCTCGTGGGCTTAGTTGCTCCACGGCATGTGGGATCTCCCCAGACCAGGGCTCGAACCCATGTCCCCTACATTGGCAGGCAGATTCTTAACCACTGCACCACCAGGGAAGTCCCTAGTCATTTCTATTATTTCACATTTGTGAGCATTTGTGAGCACAGAGAGTATGGAAACAGCCTGAGAGCTGGACAGGGTGGCCTGGAGTGATCAGTGGTGAGAAGAAAAGTAAGGAATGGGTTTATTTACTTGTTTGCCTATGGCCTAATTTAATTATAGTAAAGTGAGATTATCTTAAATGTAAAACTCGGGTATACATATGTGTACACCCCCCACCATGTCAAGGTAGCCTAAAGACTCCCTCACGCCCCCCCACCAAAATCGATACCTCCCAAAGGTAAGCACTTCTGACTCCTTTCACCATAGATTTGTTTTTTCTAGTCTTTCACTTTCATATAAATGGAATTATATGGTATATCCTCTTTTATGTGTGACTCCTTTCACTCAACGTTTCGACTGTGAAAGGAAAGGTTCTTTAATATAGATCATCTTACCTGACCATGATTTTGGTTTGGGTCCAACTAAGAGATTCAGCCCAAGTCCTTAGAGACTTTGCCTCTGACTCCTTGCTTACTAGCATGGTCCTGAAATCAGTTTGGATGTGACTTTTCTCCCACATTCCCTCTCCTCCTCTACTTCTTTCCTCTCTTCCTCCTCCTCTCCTTTCTCTCCCCACTGGCAATAGACATGTCTATCACCATGTTGTACTAGGAAGTCATTTCTGAGCTTTAGTTCTTGCCATTCTGGATGCAAAGGCGTTTCCTAAAGACACACGGTGTTCAGAGCGGGATTGAGAAGGGCAAAAGATTGTCCGCTGTTTATAGGTTGGATTCTGTCCTCCAAAAGAGGGATGTTGAAGTGCTAGCCCCAGTATGTCAGAATGTGACCTTGTCTGGAAATAGGGTCTTCACAGAGGTAACCAAGTTAGAAGGAGATCATTAGGGTGGGTCCTAATTCGGTAAGACAGGTGTCCTTATAAAAGGGGGAAATTTGGACACAGACACACTCAGGGAGAATGCCATGTGAAGACGAAAGAAGAGAGGGGGTGATATCTCAAGCCAAGGAATATCACAGATTGCCAGCAAAGCATCAGAAGCTGGGAAAGAGGCATGGAACAGATTCTCCCTCACAGTGCTCGGAAGGAACAATCCTGCCTATACCTTGATCACAGACTTCTAGCCTCCAGGACTCTGAGACCATAAATTTCAGTTGTAGAAGCCAGTCAGTCTGTGGTACTTTGTTAAGGTAGCCCTAGCGAACTAATATACCCCCCAAGGGAGCTCTGATCATTTTTTTTTCTAAATTTGTGTCATGGGACCAGCAGCAATCTCTGCAGAATCCTCTGTGCTGGAGCCACCAAACGTTAACTCAGCCCCAGGATGGGAGTGACTGAGGCGACAGCTCAGAGCTGGGAGACTGAGGAGAGGAGAAAGATCAATTTAATGAGCTCAGCAATGCCATTAATGAGGCACCAGGCAACATCCAGGGGGCTTCCGTGAAGACTTACACCAGGGCAGGACAAGCTGAAGGATGCCACGAGCCAGGCCATGCCGGGTTCTGATGTGATGTGATCTGTCCTCTTGATGCCTTCCTTCCACAGGGCCCAGGATGGAGATGGGAGTGGACACAGAAAGTCCAGATGCATTGGGACTCCCGTCCCATTCTCTGGATTTGGGGCCTGGTCCTGTGCATGGCATCACACTCTCTAATACATCTCATACCTGAGTCCACCCTCATACACACCTGCACGCAACCGTGCCAGGCTTGGCAAAGGCAACTCCGCTCTGTATGTGTTTCCCTCCTCCCACTCCCACCCACCTTTGAAGTTCCATCTGCAACAGTTTGCTTCATAGGAGTGTGACTGAGTATCTTGCTAGCCTGTCTGGCAAATGCATAGGGAGCTTCCTGCCCAAATCCTACACCTTCTTTTTTTTTTTTTAATTTATTTATTTTATTTATTTATTTTTGGCTGTGTTGGGTCTTCCTTGCTGTGCAAGGGCTTTCTCTAATTGCAGCTAGTGAGGGCTCTCTTCGTTGTGGTGCGCCGGCTTCTCACTGCAGTGGCTTATCTTGTTGCGGAGCACGGGCTCTAGGCACGCAGGCTTCAGTAGTTGCAGCACGCAGTCTCAGTAGTTGTGGCTCACGGGCTCTAGAGAACAGGCTCAGTAGTTGTGGCGCATGGGCTTAGTTGCTCCACGCATGTGGGATCTTTCCGGACCAGGGCTCGATCCCGTGTCCCCTGCATTGGCAGGCGGATTCTCAACCACTGCGTCACCAGGGAAGCCCTACGCCTTCCTTCCCTGCTATTTCATACTAGAAACCCACCCCCATCTTCAGAGCCAGGTCTCACTGCTTTCTGCCAGAGCCAGAGACTCTGACCAACAACCTCCCTCCTCACCTACAGCTAAGGGCTCCCCCTATTCTGTCCCTGGAGATCTGAGTGGGGTCTGAGTCCCTGTCCCAGGCTGTGTCTCCTATAACTGAATCTAGCCTATGATGATTTGCATGATGAGGGGGCGTGGGGCAGACCCCCACCATGAGCTATCTTAGAATCTCAATCATAGGTGAGCCTGAGGCCTGTGCCTGGGGTCCTTATAATGAAGTAAGCAGTGAGGAGAGAAGCAGGCTGGGACCTGAGTTCTAGCCCTGGTTCTGCCTTTAGGGAAAGCCACTTCCCTTCAAAGTCTCAGATGATTTCTAAGTCTCACCTGAAAAATTAGGACAATAATCTCTACTATATAGAATTATGCAGATTAAATAAGTATATAAAATATAAGTTGCATGTGGTGTACACATACAATAGAATATTATTCAGCCTTAAGATTTTGACACATGTCACAACATGAATGACCCTTAAGGATATTATGCTAAGTGAAATAAGTCAGTTATATGAGGTACCTAGAGTAGTCAAATCCATGGAGACAGGATGTAGGATGGTGGTTGTCAGGGGCCGAGAGGAGAGGGGAATGGAGAGTTATTGTTTAATAGGTACAGAGGGTTTTATGCAAGATGAAAAGAGTTCTGGGACTTCCCTGGTGGCGCAGTGGTTAAGAATCTGCCTGCCAATGCAGGGGACACGGGTTCGAGCCCTCATCCAGGAAGATCCCACATGCGGCGGAGCAACTAAGCCCATGCACCACAACTACTGAGCCTGGGCTCTAGAGCCCGCGAGCCACAACTACTGAGCCCACGTGCCACAACTACTGAAGCCTGCGCACCTAGAGCCCATGCTCCGCAACAAGAAAAGCCACCACAAGAAGCCCGCGTACCGCAATGAAGAGTAGCTCCCGCTCGCTGCAACTAGAGAAAGCGCATGCACGGCAACAAAGACCCAACGCAACCAAAAATAAAAATAAATAAAATAAATAAATTTATAAAAATAAAAAAAGAGTCCTGGAGCTGGATGGTGGTGATGGTTACATGACAATGTGAATATGAGAAGGGGGAGTGGAGTCCAATAGGAACAGGATAAAAGTGTCCAGATTGCAAGTGAGACATCTGGGCAGCAGATAGACTAGTGAGTTGGAAGAACGTGACTTGGACATAGGTGAGATTTATAGATAAAAGGAGAAGCAAATTGGAGCCCACCCCAATATTTGAAGGGTGGGTGGAGGAAATGGAGCACAGAACCAAGAATGAGGTCTCACAAAGGAGGAAGAGGATGAGCATAGAGCATTGTCATAGAAGGTAAGGGAGAAGAGGGTCTCAGGAGAAACACAGGCATCTGCAGTGTCAGATGTTTCCGACAGGTGGTGAGAAAGGCCATCAAGATGGATATTTGTACTTACTGACAACTCTATCAAGAGTGGTGGGGCAGAAGTCAGGTAGCCAGGTGCGGAAGAGAGAATGGAAGGGGAGGAAGTGTATCCATTGACCGCAACTATTCTTGCAAGAATTTTGGTAACAAAGGGAAGTGGGGGATTTGAAATGATGGCTTGAGGAGAGATAAGCCTGTTTGTAATGGAGAAAACCTAGGCAAGTTTATAGGCTAAAGAAGAGGCAATAGATCAGGAGAAGGTGAAGATACAGATTGAAGGCACAGAAGAGTAAAGGGCCAGATATGTCCAGGCTTCCTAC
Source organism: Tursiops truncatus (assembly GCF_011762595.2). Taxonomy (NCBI): domain Eukaryota; kingdom Metazoa; phylum Chordata; class Mammalia; order Artiodactyla; family Delphinidae; genus Tursiops; species Tursiops truncatus. Next base: position 155,456,288 of record NC_047034.1, on the reverse strand, counting down.
AAGCATCCCCTGCCCACCCTGTGTGTGCAGTGAGAGAATCCAGACCAACCCAGGCTCCACCTGTGCTGACAAGAGGGCACCCCTTTGCTCTTTTTTTTTTTTTTGCGGTACGCGGGCCTCTCCCTGTTGTGGCCTCTCCCGTTGCAGAGCACAGGCTCCGGACGCACAGGCTTAGCGGCCATGGCTCACGGGCCCAGCCGCTCCGCGGCATGTGGGATCTTCCCGGACCGGGGCACGAACCCGTGTTCCCTGCATCGGCAGGCGGACTCTCAACCACTGCGCCACCAGAAGCCCCCCCCTTTGCTCTTTGACAAGGACAGATGTGGGTGTGTCGAGACTATGAATGGAGTGTGCTTGTGTCAGTGGCTACACTGTCCACACTGAGGTTGACCACATACACCCTCCCTCCCACACCCGGCCTCACATACACCCTTTCCAACACACTACTGGTACATAGTAGACATAACTAATTTACATGAGATTTTTGTTGAATATTCTATCTTATGGTCTTCACAAGGTTGTGAGGATCAAGTAAAAAGCATATCTAAATGCTCTGTAAAACTATGAATAATACAAATATTAGGAATTATTATTATTGAGAAACAAGCTTCACACTCGTAAGCCCATGAACACACACTGAGGTTCTCATACATCAGCCTTGCACACACAGACTCACAGGCTCAGACTGTTTGGCTAGGGCGTGTATGCCCACATGGATCCATGAATCCACTAAGACACACTCACACACTCCCCTGGAGGCCTACACAAATATGTTTGGGCTCCTACACACAGTCCACCAAATTGCCCTACAGACTCACACACACCCAAGTTCATAAGCACGCTCTCACAGACAACACACTCATATATGCCCACTTAGGCTCACATATGTGCAAGTACGTACACACACACACACACACACACACACACACACACACACACACACACACACTGGAAGAATGAGAATCTTCCAGCCCGAAGAGGGCTGAGTTAACTCGACATCCATGAGCCAGAGGAGGACTTCTCAGTTAGTGAATGATTTTACCAACATGCTGCTTTGCTCCAAGACATCAGTATCAGCAGAGAATCAATCTGTCTGGGGCCAAGGCAGCCAGGGAGGCAGAAAGAGAGGAAGGGGTTTGGAAGAACAGACCTCTCCCCTCTCCCTCCTTGTCTGTCTCTCTCCAGATGCCCACGGCACCTCCCCCCTTGTCCCTGAGCAGAAGCTGGGGATGCTCTGAGCCACAGTTCCTGTCTTTGGAGAGCCCTCAGCCCTCAGGCCAATGCCACACTCATCAAAAACATCTTCATAGGACATCTGCACAAACTCAGCCGCCCCAAGCCCCTTTCTCCTTTCCTGGTTTCACTGCTGCATGCCCCACAGGTGGGCAGTGCGCAGATGGGTCCCCACTTGGGTGATGCAAACACTGAGTTCGGGAAGAGGAAGAGCTTTATCCAGGGAGCACGTGTTTGTTGTGCTGTCATCAGGGCCTCAGCCTTGCACGTGGCCTTTCACAAGCCCCAGTCAGTTAACAGCCATTCTCCGTAACAGCTGCTTCAAACCTTCTTGTCAAGCCCACATCTCACCGCCCCCTGGCTTCACTCTCAGGACATCATTCTCTTGAATGATGAGGGAGAACATCACCTCTTTCTTTACAGAGAACATAAATAGATTAGGGACCATCAGAAGCAAAACTTTTAACTTCATGAACCCCTTCCAGTAGAAACCCAGTCACATTTGTTCTCACACTTATCGCCTCCCATCTCAGCAATGTCCACAGCTAATTGCTTACTGTTGCTCTGTATCCCACTCCCACCTCTTTTAGAAACCTTCTCCATCAACTATCCCCCCCGTCTCCTGTATCTTCAGTCTCTTGCTCTTTATTAGATCTTTCCCTTCACATATAAATATGCTCACCATCTCTTCCATCTTAAGAAATATGTTATTCTTCTATACAGCATTTCACTATCTGTCACTCTGTCTCTCTCCTTCTGTTCATTGACAATATTCTTGAGTTGTCTCCACTCACTTCTCCTCTTCTTACTACACTCTTTCTTTTCCCAACTCACTGCTGTCTTCTGCACAAGATCCCATCCCCTTTCCACCCGCATACAACTGTCCCTCCAAGGGCACCAGCCATCTCGTTTGAGTTAGAACCAGTGTCCACTTCCCAGTCCCTATAGTTGGGACCTCTTGGCGACATGGGATGTTGTTGACCATTCCCCAATTCTTGAGACTCTCTCCCCGCTGGCTGTCTTCTCTCTTGGCAAGTATTGACTCTTTCTCATCTTCTTCTTACCTCTCTGAACACCCATTATTGGCCTCTTCTTCCTCTACCTTATTCTTAAACTTCCCATGTCCAATCAATATTAATTCTGTAGCTTCTACCTTCTAAAGATTTCTAAAAGAAATCCACTTCTCTTCTTCACAACTGAGACTCTCAGCTTTAATCTGAATTCAAACAACACCTCCCTAACTGGGTTCCCTGGACCCGCTCTTGCTTTTTCTAACTTACGCTTGCGGGATCTCAATTCCCTGACCAGAGACTGAACCTGGGCCATGGCAGTGAAAGCCCGAAATCCTAAGCACTAAGCCACCAGGGAACAACCTAAGTGATCCTTTTAAAGTGCAAATCTGGGACTTCCCTGGTGGCGCAATGGTTAAGAATCTGCCTGCCAACGCAGGAGACATGGGTTTGAGCCCTGGCCTGGGAAGGTCCTACATGCCGCGGAGCAACTAAGCCCGTGCGCCACAACTACTGAGCCTGTGCTCTAGAGTCCGTGAGCCACGACTACTGAGCCCGCGTGCTGCAACTACTGAAGCCCGTGCACCTAGAGCCCGTGCTCCGCAAGCCCCCGCTTGCCGCAACTAGAGGAAGCCCTCGCACAGCAACGAAGACCCAACACAGCCAATAAATTAATAAATAAATAAACTTATTTTTTAAATAAATAAATAAAGTGAAAATCTGACTGTATCTTTTGTTGCATAAAATCTTTCGTTTGCCCATAGGATAAAACCCAAACTCTGAGAGAGTGCTTAAGGAGACCCTCTATTCTCAGACCCCACCTTCCTCTATACCTCATCTCTCACACCTACCCCTTTGCCTTCTACATGCCTTCTCTGTTCAGCTGAACCATTTTCAGCTCTTCAAATACAGCAGGATTTGGGCTTTTAAACACTTCTGGGCATTTAAACATGGTATTATCTCTGCCTAGAACACCCTCCCCTACCCTTGCTTCCCCTCTGTACCTAAGCATTGTCCTTCTGGACTCAATCCAGCCATCAATCCCTCCTTAAAGCCACGCCTCCCATCCATCCATTTATTCACTTGTCCATTTATTCAGTAAGCGTAGCCACTTGTAAACTTTAAGAGCCTCAAGAAGAATGCTCAGTCCACCCATGGACCCTCTAGCGAAGTGAGGAAAGTGGAGGAAGAGGACTGTAGGGTCCTAATAATTTGACGGGAGTCAAAGCTACTGAGAAAACAAGGGTTCACTGAACATAGAATGATAGTACTACACAGAAAAATAGAAAGCCAATAAGGAGAGCTATGGGATCCCTCCCGTGTATGTTTTAGTTAAAGGTTCTCCTCTGGCTGTAATGAACTTACAAAGGGCGTAGAGAATCCTACACTGACCAGGAAAGCAGATTTAATAACAAGTCATAGTTATTGGGCACTACAGGTACTAGATGAAGCGTGTAATGTACATTACCTAACAATCCTTGGGACAAGATAAGTATTACTATTCTCATTTTGCAGAGGAGGAAAGTAAGATTCAGAAGGTTAAGTGGTTTGCACAAATTCTCACAGCGAATTAATGGCGGAGTCAAAGTTCAAATGCAAAGTCTCTCTGAACCCAAAGCCAAGTTCCTGACTTTGACATTCTTCTGCCTGTGATTACTTACCGGGGTGGGTTTGGAGGGAGGTTCAAATATGGAGCTGGGGAGCCCATCGGTAATTCCCACACTTAATGTCCCCATGGCACCCATCCTGTGCGTGCTGACAGTTTGACAACTTACACAGCTGCTGGTTTGCTTGGAGGAGATCTCTGTTAATTAAAATAGCACAAAGGGAGAGCAGCACACAAACCATGTCAGTGGGTAATTAATGCAAAGGAGGGCCCAGGCACACAGGAATGCTCAGCCTTTACCTGCCAGAACCCATCTTCACTTGCATCTCCCAGCCTAAAGTTGCCACTTTGTCCCTCTGGCCATGAGCTGCTGCCTGCTTGCCTACCTCCATGGATGGGGAAGGGAGGACCTGTCCTCTGAGGACAGAACCTGGGCTTCTACTCTTACTGGACTCTGATCCCTCAACCTCCTCTTAACTATCCATGTCTCCCAGAAGATCCAGAAGGACAGGATGAGCCAGAGATAAGCCATCCATGGCCCAAGGCTTTGGGGCATCATTTCTGAGGAAGTGTTAGTCTCTATCTGCCCCTGCCCCAACAAGAAGATCACTGCCTTATCTCCCACGGCAGGGGTCCTGAGTCAGCCTGCTTCTGTATACAGTGTATTGGGATGAACTGAACCCATCTTCTCCACTGCCTCTGCCAGGGTTTGTGCTTGCTTCCCTACGGGACCTACAGCCTGGTCCTGAATCTCACTGCTCTGCTGGGGTCCTGACCTCCTTCCTGTCCCTTCTCTCATTTCATTATCACCATATCCCCAGCAAGTACACTTCAAAAGGATGTTTCTCCATTACACAGATGAAGTTCAGGGCAGCAAGGTAGCTTGTTCAAAGGCAACAGAAGTTTTCCTTTCTTTGTTCAGATGCTGCACTCTTCTGGGTTTCCAGCTTATCCAACAGATAAGCATTCTTGCTTATCTGTTTTTAACAAACTTTTTATTTTGGAATAACTTTAGATTTACAGAACAGTTACAAAAGATAGTACAGAGAGTTCCTGTATACCCCTCACTCAATGTCCCCATTATAACATTTTATATTGCCATGTTGTATCTGTCAAAACTAAGAAATTGATGGTGTGTACCTAGTTTTGAATCAGGCATTTTTTTTCTCCCTAGGAGATGAGCTCTAAATTTCTCTCTTCTCCATCCAGAGATCCAATGAAGAGTGTGGATGCTTGCAATGTGACCCCTTCCGTGCCAGCACAGCCCCCCTGCACCCCTACGCTGCCCAAACCACCTCCCCCCAAATAAAACCAGAAAGACTGTCCAAGGAGAAACACCTACCAGGACCAGAGGCTCAAACTCCCAGGCAGTGTCCTCCAGGTGCCCTACTCATCAAGTACCTCTTTCCATAAGTCCCCAAAGCTACCTCTTGCCCATAAACACTCCCTTTTCTGCTAATTTCTTCACTAACTCTACCGTGGATCCTCGTGAGCATCCACCCAATACCAGCTCTATCTTCAAAGCTCTCAATCAGATTCAATGCAGCGAATATTTACCGAAGCACAGAAACAATTCCAATCCAGTCCCTGACCTTGAGCAGCTCTTGCTCTCTTGGGAGACTTAGACATCTCTGCCTATGATTAAAACAGCAGTTAGTAAGTGAAGCAGTGGAGCACTGTGGTTAAGTGCTTGAAGTCTTCAGTCAGAAGGCTGTGTGACTTCGGGTTAGTGATGTTAGTTTCCATGAGCATCAGTTTCCTTAACTCTAAAATAAGAACAATAGTAGAACCTACTTCGTAAAGTGTTTATAACCGTTTAATTACAAAAAGTTACCTATCGGGCTTCCCTGGTGGCACAGTGGTTGGGAGTCCGCCTGCCGATGCAGGGGACGCGGGTTCGTGCCCCGGTCCGGGAGGATCCCACGTGCCGCGGAGCGGCTGGGCCCGTGGGCCACGGCCGCTGAGCCTGCGCGTCCGGAGCCTGTGCTCCGCAGCGGGAGAGGCCACAGCAGTGAGAGGCCCGCGTACCGCAAAAAAAAAAAAAAAAAAAAAAAGTTACCTATCATTTATTGAGTAGTTACTATGTGCCAGGCACTGTGCTAATTGTTTTGCCTTTTTATTTATTTATTTATTTTTGTGGTACGCAGGCCTCTCACTGTTGTGGCCTCTCCTGTTGTGGAGCACAGGCTCCGGACGCGCAGGCTTAGCGGCCATGGCTCACGGGCCCAGCCGCTCCGCAGCATGTGGGATCTTCCCGGACCGGGGCACGAACCCGTGTCCCCTGCATCGGCAGGCGGACTCTCAACCACTGTGCCACCAGGGAAGCCCTGTTTTGCCTTTTTAAAGTCAAGGCTTACAAATAAAAGCTTACTTGCCTTTACAGTCAAAGCTAGAGGTGATGGTGGCCTGAATCAAGGCAATGACTTGAGGAAGGAAAGATGGATTTAATAAACATTTTACAAGTAAGTAACCTATAGTATTTAGGGAGAGTGAGTTGAGCATGATGTCCAGTTATGTAGCTTAGGCCCCGGAGCAGATGCTGGTGCCATTTATTGTGAGAAGGAAACTGGAGGAGGAGGAGGTTTGGAGATGGTGGTGAATTCTGCTTGAGCATGATGCAGTGAAGGAGTCTTTGGGACACTGAAATAGAGATTCCTTCAGACAGTTGCATATATGTGCCCAAAGTCAAGAATAGAAATAAAGTCTTTGAGGGACTGCTCTGGTGGTCCAGTGGTTAAGAATCCGCCTGCCAATGCAGGGGACATGGGTTCGAGCCCTGGTCCGGGAAGATCCCACATGCCGTAGAGCAACTAAGCCTGTGCATCACAACTACTGAGCCTGCACTCTAGAGCCCGTGTGCCACAACTACTGAGCCCACGTGCCTAGAGCCCGTGCTCCACAACAAGAGAAGCCGCCGCAATGAGAAGCCCACGCACCATGACAAAGAGTAGCCCCCCCTCGCCGCAACTAGAGAAAGCCCACGCACAGCAATGAAGACCCAACGCAGCCAAATAACTAAATAAATACATAAATAAATTAATTTAAAAAAAAATCCACCTTCCAATGCAGGGGGGCACGGGTTCAATCCCTGGTGGTAGAACTAAGATCCCACATGCCACGGGGCAACTAAGCCCGCTCACCGCAACTACTGAGTCCCTGCACCCTGGAGCCCACACGCTGCAAACAGAGAGAAGCCCTCATGCTGCAACTAGAGAAGCCCACGTGCCGCAGCTAAGACCTGACACGGCCAAATAGATAAATAAATAAAATTTTTTAAAAAGTCTTTTGACACATCAGTTTATAGATGATAGTTGACAGCATCTGTGTGGATATGATTGCTCAAGTAGAATCAGAAAAAAAAAAGACAGAATTCGAAGCAGCAAGAATATTTAAGAAGTAAATAGAAGAGCAGTCTGTCAAGAGGTGAAAAGTTTTTTTTGATATTTGGAAACATTTTTAACATTATTGCTTCTTGCATCCTACACCTTCTTTCTGGATTTAATGTCTTTCTTGCTGACATATATCCTTTAAAAATTATTTTAGAAAGATTGTCTTTGTCTTCATGTGACTGAAATAACTTTATTTTGCTCTCACCTTGCTGTGACAGGTCAGTGAGGTATAGAACTCTAAGTAGACAGTTGTTTTCTTTCAGCACTTTGATATTATTCCATCGCCTTCCAACATCTATTGTTGCTGTTGGGAAGTCTACTGTTGGTCAGATAGCCATTCCTTCCCACCCCCCACCCCCTGCCACGCAGGCGGCTTGTGGGATCTCAGCTCCCCGACCAGGGATTGAACCCAGGGCACAGCAGTGAAAGCGCCGAATCCTAACCACTAGACCACCAGGGAACCCCCATGATTGCCATTCCTTCTTATATAATATATTTATCTTCTCTTTTTGGTAGCTTTTAAGATTTTCTATTTTTTCTTAATGTTCTCTAGTTTCACTGTGATGTACTGGGTATGACTCTGTATTCATTTATTCTGCTTGAGACACAAAGTTTAATTTCAATCTGAGAATTCATAACATTCATCCGATTCTAGAGAATTATTAGCCATTATCTCTCCTAATGTCTTTCCTTCACTCTCTCTGTTCTCTCCTTCTGGAGGTCCTATTGGATGTATTTTGAAGCTTATCATCCTTTTATCTGATTCTCTTAACTTTTTTCTCCAGATCTTTATCTTTTTGTGATAAATCCTGTTCTTTTCCCACTGATCTATATATTAGAATTCAACAATTCTCTCTTGAGTTATGTCTAGTCAACTGTTTAACTCAACTATTGAATTTTTTTTCAAGGACTACAATTTCTATTTTTAGAATTTATTTCCAATTCAGTTAATTTTTTTTTTTTTTTTGGCTGCATTGGGTCTTCGTTGCTGCACATGGGCTTTTTCTAGTTGCAGCGAGCAGGGGCCCCTCTTTGTTGTGGTGCGTGGGCTTCTCATTGCGGTGTCTTGTCTTGTTGCAGAGCATGGGCTCTAGGAGTGTGGGCCTCAGCAGTTGTACCACACAGGCTCAGTAGTTGTGGCTTGCAGGCTCTAGAGCGCAGGCTCAGTAGTTGTGACACACGGGCTTAGTTGCTCCGCGGTATGTGGGATCTTCCTGGACCAGGGTTCGAAACCGTGACCCCTGCATTGGCAGGCAGATTCTTAACCACTGTGCCACCAGGGAAGCCCCCACTGTTATTTTTTTATAATGCTGTATATATGCCTCAAGTATTTTCTTTCTCTCTTTGAACACTTAAAAATCCTATTAGATTATTCTATTACCTCTGCTTCGCAGACTATCTCTTATGATATTTGATTTCCTTACTTGCTTTGTAATTTTTATTTATGACATCTTCTGGGAAATTTTCTCCCATGGGAGTCTATAAACACCCTGGGTTGTGCACTAGGTTGTGGATTACCTATGACCAAGGTGGTTCATTGGATCTGGATCAATTTTTTTTCTTGGGCTGGGGCTATTTTGAGGTTAGGCTTTCTGTATCAGGAAGGTAATGCAGAATTGTAGTCCTCTACTCACATATTGCTCAGGCCAGGGGTTCAGAGTTCTCAGGGTTGACATGAATACCTCACCTAAGCTGGACTAAGTGGCCCATTTCCACTTCTGTCCATATCCCCCAGGCAATGGGCAGGTAGAGAGTTTGTAAGTCCAAATTAACAGACCGTACAACCCTTTCCTGCCTCCAGTTTTATGCAGAGAGCCCAATTCTCGCCTATGGTCTTGCCTCCTGCCCCAGCATGTAGTGTTGTAAGCCCAGCCCCAAAGCTTAGATCTCAACATCTTCATGGGCAACAGAACTTTGGCTCCAACTCACCCCTGAAGGAATTGTAGTGCTGTTCTGGTATTTGAAATTTTGCCTTTGTTGATTTCAAGTTCAGCTATACACTCTTTATAACTGGAAGAAAAAAAAAACAAAAAAAAACTAAAAGCTTCTGTCTCACATTTCTATGTTTTTGGAGCAAAATGCCAGATCAGTCTGACATCTTAAGCAGAAATGCTGGGAAGAAACTATTACAAAGGTATGGTGAGAACACGTAGACAATGATGTCCCAGAAGACAACAGATAAAAAGGTTTCAAGAAAGGGAATCAAATGTATCATATTGATGGGCTTCCCTGGTGGCGCAGTGGTTGAGAGTCCGCCTGCCGATGCAGGGGACACGGGTTCGTGCCCCGGTCCGGGAAGATCCCACATGCCGCGGAGCGGCTGGGCCCGTGAGCCATGGCCGATGAACCTGCGCGTCCGGAGCCTGTGCTCCACAACGGGAGAGGCCACAACAGTGAGAGGCCCGCGTACCGCAAAAAAAAAAAAAAAAAAACAAAAAAACCATTAAATTTGAAGACATGAAGCTCATTGATTACCGTGGTGAGAACTATTTCATGGAGTAGTGGGAGACAAAAGCCTAATTAATTGTAGTGATCTAAAAAGTGAGAGGGAAGAAATAGAGGGAGATAAGAGGTTCTTCTGAAGTGGGACTTTGCAGAGAGAAGACTGGGCTGGTGGCAGTGGGAGACGGGGAGCAGGAAGGTGTTTTGGGGCTGAGGGAAGGAAACAGTGGAGGCAGAAGATACAGGAAAGAAAAGAAGCCCACAAAGGCTAGAGAAGGCAGGGGTCAAATCCAAAGCTGTTGGTGGCCTTTCGCAGAAGGAGAAATCAGAATTCAGAGGGAAAGAAGGATGGGGAGAGCTCAAAGATCACTTGATGGGGGGGTGGGGTTGAGGGGTTGGGCAAAGTGGGAGCTTGGCCCTGGTTGATGGAATAAGGAGGAGCAGAATGGGTAGGGGCTTAGGGAAGGAGAGTGGGGAGGGTCTGAACATGTGGAATGGTGTGGGAATAGGCGAGGGAGCATCACTGAGTGCCCCTCAAGAGCACCCACCCACAATCCTCAGCGGGCAGCCTAGCATGGATATTAGTCAAGCAGGTGTTGCAGGAAGCCAAGGGTGAGGGATTTGGGTGCTAGTGATAATGTAGAACCAGTACAGGTGGGGCTGGGTGGCATAAGGGTTCGGAAAGAGAGAGAGAGAGACAGGGGGGATGGTACAAACCATCCCTGGGCAGAGAATGGAAGCAAGAGAGAGAGTATTGGATGAAAGTTAAAGTTCCCAAAAGTAGAGCTTGGAAGTTTTTTCTTGTATGTAAATTGTTTTGCAAGCCTACTTGACTGGGGTTTGATCAGTAAATGAAGAATGAATGAAAAATATAGATCAAAGGAGAACTCGGAGAGAGAGGAGTGGGGAAGAGAGACAGGCAGGTGGGCAGGTCGCTGGGGGAGTAGGTGAGTATAAAATAGCTGGACAGGGCTTCCCTGGTGGCGCAGTGGTTGAGGGTCCGCCTGCCGATGCAGGGGACACGGGTTCGTGCCCCGGTCCGGGAAGATTCCACATGCCGCAGAACGGCTAGGCCCGTGAGCCATGGCCGCTGAGCCTGCGCGTCCGGAGCCTGTGCTCCGCAACGGGAGAGGCCACAACAGTGAGAGGCCTGCGTACCGCAAAAAAAAAAAAAAAAAAAAGCTGGACAGACAGACCAACTCTCTTCTCCCTAAACTTGATCTTTCTAGACCCAGTTATATTCTCTGCATTTCTCTTCTGTTTCCTTCCTCTGCCTCCTCCTGTTCTCTAGGAGCTCAGCGCCAAGGCTGGAGTGGGGCTGGGAAGTTATTTTGTGGAGGGCTGGTTCTGAGGGCTGGCACCGGGGTGGGAGGGAGCAGCTTCAGGGATGCTGGAGTGCGGTAGGCAGCTGAGACAGAGAGGGAGAGGGGGAGGGAGGCAGAGGTGCCCTAGGCATGGAAGCTGCACAGGTGTCAGAGACAGAGACTTAATGATGAGCCCGAGGTCCACCTGCACAGATGAGCAGGGCTGGGAGGTGGAAGCTGTGGGGAAACTGGAAAAGGGACACATTCATTTTTCAGTGCACTTCTCTCTCCTTACACACCACACACACACACACACACACACACACACACACACACCCCTTTAATAAAGAGCCAGAGGCTTACTCTGTTCTGGCTTTCACTCCATTTCCGCAAAGGACCCTCTGGGAAAGAGGTTGTAAAAAGGGGCCAAGAGGATCTTGGGGAAGAAATGGAGCTGCTCTCTCCCCTGGGCTTTGCCTGTCTATGCACCTGCCTGGGAGAGACCCAGCCAGTCAGGTCTCTGGTGAGCTGGGATTGCAGCGAGGGAGGGTTAGAGCACCCAGAGCAAGGCCAGGAGGCTGACTGGGTGCTCAGCTCAGGAGCAGGCACTTGGCCAGAACCCTAAGCCTCTGGAGCCCCAGCTCAGCCCCTCCGAAGAGGCCTAACCGCAGCCTGGGAAGCTCCTCAGTGCCCCCTCCCCAACCCTAACACACTAGCGTCATGGGAACCCAGGACACCCACTGAACCCAGGGCCATTAGCTGCTCTTCTGGGTCCTCCTTCTCTGACCCTGGAATTGGGACAGTGGGGGCAGGGCTGAGCTAAACCACTGCACAAGCGAGGGGCTCCGCTGCCTGTAAGGTCAGGTTCTCAGGACCCCAATTCCAACCCTCACAGCCCACAGTCATTCACATCTGTTCTGGAAGAGCGACTAATCTATGGGAGTTGTACAAACACCATCCTAACAACCAAGTGTGTCATGCCCAGTTCCTGGCCCTAGGGATAAAGACCTTCCCTCTGCTCTCACCTGCTTGAGGAGGGGTCCAGCAAATACACATCTGCCCACCCGTAAGCTGGAGACTCCCTTATGTAACACCTGTGCCTTCGAGGCTATATTCAAATAACAATAATCCCAGCCCCTATCCTGGGTGACCACAGAAGTCCATCCCCTCGCTCTTGTATTTCTGAGCTTTCTGGGAAGTGCTTACATGTTCCTCTAACTCATTGCTGGCCACTCAGGGAGCTAAGTATGGTTGTGAGATTGTGGACTGTACAACTCTAGTGTACCATTCACATAGACTATGATGATCATATAACCATCTTTGTACTTCTTCCAGTCACCACTGGCTGTCAAGTCCACTGACACCAGTTCAGGTTCTCCTCTCTCTCTCTCTCTTTTTTTTTCCCAAAAGGCACTGATTACCCAAGTCAAAGAGGTGAATCCTTCCAAAATCAGAATTTGAGTTTTTGTAACACCTGATTCGAGCTGTCCACGCTCATTACTTGTAGACTTGTTTTTTGGTAGTGGGTATAAGCTAATTATTTTGTTAGTCACCAACCACAAGTAATTCATTTTTCAATTAGGACTTATAAAGCGCCACATCACCTAAAGAGTTTTTTGGTCCCTAGGCTCAGATGGCTGGTGTAACTTGTGTGCTACTTGCTTGCAAATTGTGATGATGCTGAGCGTGGATTGCGTGAAGTCACTTAGGTCTGATTTGTCCAGGCAAGTCAGGGATGGACGCACTCTCACAAGAGTGGAGCTTGTGGCAATCACTTTTTTGGTTTGTTTTTATGTATGTGGTAAACTACACATAACATAAAATTTACCTTCCTCATAATTTTTTTTTTGCGGTACGCGGGCCTCCCACTGTTGTGGCCTCTCCCGTTGCGGAGCACAGGCTCCGGACACACAGCCTCCGGACACACAGGCTCAGCGGCCATGGCTCACGGGCCCAGCCGCTCCGCGACATGTGGGATCCTCCCGGACCGGGGCACGAACCCGTGTCCCCTGCATCGGCAGGCGGACTCTCAACCACTGCGCCCCCAGGGAAGCCCCTCTTCATCTTTTTTTTAATCTTAATCATTTTTAAGTGTACAGTCCTGTGGCATTAGGTACATCCACATTGTTGTGTAACTAAAGCCACCATTCATCTCTAGAACTCTCTTTTCATCTTGTGAAACTGAAACCCCTTACCCACTACACAGTAACACCCCATTCCTCCTGCTCCTTGGCCCCTGCCAACCACCGTTCTACTTTCTGAATTTGACTATCCTACATTATCTAAGTGGAATCCTATTTGCCATTTAGTGACTGGTTTATTTCACTTAGCGTAACGTCCTCTAGTTTCCTCCGTGTTTTTGCATGTATCAAAATTTCCTTCTTCTTTAATGCTGAATTATATTCCATTGTACGTATAGACCACATTTTGTTTATCCATTCACCCACCGATGGACACTTGTGTTGCTTCCACCTTTTGGCTACTGTGAGTAATGCTGCTATGAACATCTTTGAGTTCTTGCTTTCAGTTCTTTTGGGCACTTACCCAGAGGCAAAATTTTCTGGATAGTATGCTAATTCTATGCATATTGTTTTGAGGAATTGCCCTACCATTTTCCACAGCAGCTGCACCATTTTATATTCCCATTAGCAATATACAGAGACTCCAATTTCTACACATCTTCACCAACATTTGTTCTTTCCTGGTTTTGTTTTCCAAATTCTAATGAGGTCAGCCTCTGCTGACTGGAGGGCCTAGTGCAGGGAAAGGTAGAACAATCAGTAGTCTGGAGAGACTTTTGGAACAGGCTTCATATTTATGAAGAGCCTAAATTTTGTACTTCTAGTTCCAATGAGATTATATATAGGTTTGGGGTTTTTTTGGTATCACTATTAAAATAATTAATTTATTAATGGAAGCATTTAAATTATATCACATTTGGGAGTTCCCTGGTGGTCTACTGGTTAGGATTCTGGGCTTTCACTGCCGTGGCCCAGGTTCAATCCCTGGTTGGGGAAATGAGATCCCGCAAGTCTCGTTGCGCGGCCAAAATAAATAAATAAAACAAACCTTTGGAAAAAAACAATAAATTATATCACATTTAAAGCACACTGCTTTGGTATTAGACATTTTTTAATATACCCTGGTCCCTCATATAAACAAAAGTGGCCTGGGCTCAGTCAGCCTCGGAGAGGCCCTGATTGGTGGCCCTTTAGAAAACACTAGTCTCGAGCTTCCCTGGTGGTGCAGTGGTTAAGAATCCGCCTGCCAATGCAGGGGGCATGGGTTCGAGCCCTGGTCCGGGAAGATTCCGCCCGTGCACCACAGCTACTGAAGCCTGCGCTCCTAGAGCCTGTGCTCCGCAACAAGAGAAGCCACCGCACTGAGAAGCCACCGCAATGAGAAGCCCACGCACAGCAATGAAGTAACCCCTGCTCTCTTCAACTAGAGAAAACCCACTTGCAGCAACAAAGACCCAACACAGCCCAAAATAAATAAATTAATTAATTAAAAAGAAAAAAAGAAAACACTAGTCTCAACTTATGTTGTCATGCCTCTGTTCCCTTTTCTGTCTATTCTTCCTTTTCCACCCCCTCCATGTAGGCCTTTATTCCCTCAGATGCAGTCTCTGCTCTCTGGCCTCTCATCTCCCATCATCTTGCCTACTGCCCCACGTCCACCTTGATACAACAAACTGTCCCCAAATCTTCATCTCTCAAACAAACTTTTCTCCCAAGCCCAGATATGTGCTTCCAACTGTGTAAAGTGGGTTCCCAGAAAATAGAATCTGAGGTGGAGCTCTGCAAGCAGGAAGTTTATTGGGGAGGGCTCTTGGGGTCAACATCAGTGGGGAAGGGGAGGAGGTAGAATTGGGCAGTTGAAAGAACCTAATGGTCAAAACAAAGCCACAATCAATCTTAAAATGAGTTCTGGAATGTGGTCCTGCCTTGAGGAAGGGTGCCTGGCCTTTGTATCCCCACATTGGTCAGTCGTTGATGTTGGCTGCCTGGGAAGGCAGTGTGACCTTGGGCCAGGTGACTCTCTTAGTGGAGGACAAATACAGAGAAGGACTCAGCTGAGAGCTCTCAGCCACCCACACTTCCAGAAATGGGGGAATGACTGTTTTGTCCCTGAAAGAGGGATCCAGGGGATGTACCACAACAGTCGCCACTTGGACATCCTTGGGTACCTCAAAATCAATATGCCCCAGATTGAACTGAACCTGCTTCTTTTCTGGGTTTCGCTCACGTTATGACCAAACTCCTAGGCTTGTCGGGTCTGAGTCAGTTATCCTGCCTCGCCGTTACCCTGCAACCAACTGGTACTTCATCTCAGAGAGGGTATTAGACTTTGCCTAAAGTCTCTTGAATTCATCCCCATCTCCTCCTTTCCCACTATCACTGGCCTGGCTCAGGCCCTCACAACCTTACGGCTTCAACTGCCTTCCAAAAGGTTCAGTGGAAAGAGCCAGTTAGCACAGAATAGGTGTATATTAAAGGTTTATTGGGATACTGTTTAAAAAAAGAGAGATACTCAACCTCACTAGAAATCAGGAAGAAAGGAAGGGAAAAAGGAAGGAGGAAATGAAAATAACAGTTTAATAATATATAGTTAATTGTAGTATTATATATAACAATATATAACATAGTTTATTAATTGTTATGTATACAATCATATCTAATCTTATTAATTTTGTATTCATTAAATTTGCAAAGTTTTTTTTTTTTTTTTTTTGGCTGTGCCACAGGGCATGCGGGATCTTAGTTCCCCAACCAGGAATGCAACCCGTGCCCTCTGCAATTGAAGCGCAGGGTCTTAACCACTGGACCACCAGGGAAGTCCCTGCAAAGATGTCTTTGAAAATGACTCCACGATATCTCTCAAGAGCAAAAAAGACACTTTGATCCAGGAATTCTAACCCTGAGAATCTACCCCAAACACAGTTGGCCCTTGAGCAATGTGGGGGTGTTTCGTGGCGCTGACCCTCTGAGCAGTAGAAAATCTGCATGTAACTTACAGTCATCCCTTCCTGTTCATGGTTCCTCTGTATCTGCAGTTCTTCATGAAGGGATTCAGTCAATCACATGGTCCTGTAGTATTTACTATTGAAAAAAATCTGCATTTAAGTGCACCTGCGCAGTTCAGACCTGTTTTGTTCAAGGGTCAATTGTAGTTTGAAATATGAGGGGCAACATGAGGGAAAATAGGAACAAAGATGTTAATTATAAGCATTATTTATTAGAGTGAAAAAAACATTGGAGGCAACTTAAATGTCTAATAGAGGATGAGTTAAGTAAGCTGTGGTTGGTTCTATGTAACGTTATAAAATCATTAAAAATAATGGTCAAAAAGTCTGTGCAACAGCATGGAAAAGTGATTACTGCAAGGTTAAGTCAAAAAATTAGGATTCATCAGGCTTATACATTACGATTGCATGTAAAAAAATACGATCAGGGAAAACAATCTGAAAGAAAATACACCAGCATGATAAGAGTCCTTGTATTAGAGAAAAGTCATGCCTGATATCTTTAGCCCCTCTCCCCTCACCATAATCTCCCCCTCATTCTTAGATGTTGACAACGTTGTTTTCTTAGTATGTAAAGTACTACAGAAATGCAACTTCAAGCCATCTATATGGAGCCATCCATAATCCTACAACCTTATTTTTCAAACTTGTAGTTGGTGGCCTTATTACTTTTATAATATGAGATGATATGATATATAATGTAATATAATTATAATATAATAAATTAAAATGCATCAGTATTTTTTATTGCTGGGTAGCAGTCCATTGTATAGGTATGCCACATTTGTTTATCCACTTATCAGTTAATGGACATTTGGGTTGTTTCCACTTTTGGCTATTATAAATAATGCTGCTATGAACATTCGTATACGTGTTTTTGTGTGAATATACATTTTCAATTCTCTTGGGTGTCTATGTTCTAGGAGTGAAATTGCTGGGTTGTGGAATCATGGTAACTCTATGTTTAACCTTTTGAGGAACTACCAGATTGTTTTCCAAGCAGCTGCATCATTTTACATTCCCACCAGCGGGTCATGAGGGTTCCAATTTCTCCACATCTTCACCAACATTTGTTATTATCCGTTGTTTTGGTTATAGCCATCCTTGTGGGTGTGAAGTGACTATATCACTGGCGTTTGATTTGCGTTTTTCTGATGGCTGATGACGTTCACCATTATTCATTTGTAACCAAAAGCACTGTTTTTTTTTTTAACAAAAGAAGCTTGAACCCCTACCATTATAAAAGTAATTCATGCACATTATTAGATATTTTGGAAACAGATTTTTTAAAAATTAAACTACACCCAAATAGCACCATCTAGAGGTAAAACCACTGTAAATATTTCAGTGTATTTCCTTTGAATATTTTTTCCTCTCTATTCTTTCTAGAATATGGTTGAAGTCATATAACATTTTCAATTTTGCTTCTGGCTTTTTCACCTAATATGATAAAATGGAGATTTTCCCAACCTCTTCCTGAACATTACTAGATATTACAACTGCCTTAGCCATTCCCCCATTGATGGACCTTGGTTGTTTCCAGCTGTATTTAATACTGCAAATAATGCAAAAATACAGTGTTTTGATATTGTTTTTGATCTGTGTTCCATCTGTCCAGTAAAGCTGAGATCTTTCTCTTCCCTTTCAATCCATCCACATCTTTCCAGAACAGTACTTGGTACAGAGTAAGACTTCTTTTTTTTCTTGTTATTGAGACATAATTGACGTACAACACTGTGTACGTTTAAGGTGTACAACATAATGATTTGGCTTATAGACATCACGAAATAAGTTTAGTGAACATTAAGTTCACAATAAGTTTAGTGAACATTCATCATCTCATATGGATACAAAATAAAAGAAATACAAATTTTTCCTTGTGATGAGAACTCTTAGGACTACTCTCTTAATAACATTTGTATATAACATACAGCAGCATTAATTATATTTATCATGTTATACATTACATCCCTAGTACTTATTTATCCAATAACTGGAAGGTTGTACCTACTGACTACCTTCTTCCAATTCCCACCCCCCCACCTCTGGTATCCACAAATCTGATCTCTTTCTATTAGTTAGTTAGCTTGTTTTTAAAGTATAATTGACCTACAACACTATGTTGGTTCCTGGTGTGCAATATAGTGATTCAGTATTTCTGTACATTTCAAAATGATCACCATGATAAGTCTAGTTACCATCTGTAACCATACGAAGATATCACATAATTATTGACTACATTCCCTACACTGTACAGTTCACACTCATGAGTCATTTATTTTGTGACTGGAAGTTTGTGCCCCTTAATCTCCCTCACCTATTTCAGAGTAGATTTATTGAGACCTTATTACAGGTCAGGCACTGTTCTAAGCGCTGGGTATATATCAATGCATTTAATCCTCACAACTTCCCTGTGACGTAAGTAGTATTATTATCATCCCCACTTTATACATGAGGAAGTTGAGGTGAAGAAATTTGTCCAAGGACATCAGCTAGAAAGGGACCGAAGTAGAATTTGAATGCAGGCAGCCTGGCCCCAGAGTCTGAACTCTTAACCGTCAGCCATACAGCTTCCCTATGATGGTGAAGGTAACGGGAATTGGAGATAGGATGACAACCAACAGGGCTTTAAGGTCCCAGGTTTGAAATTTGGCACCCAAGCTCTGTCCCTTAGTTGGGAAGGGAAGGTCAGGAAGGCTCGGGAGAGGGAAGCGATTCAGGTGCAACTCTCAGGACAGGAGTTTCCAACAGTCCCCAGCCTGGCACCTTCCTCTTAGCCCACAAAGCACCGGGGTGGTCTTTCTCAAATGCAAATCTGATCCTGTCACTTCCCTGCTTAAAGCTCTCTATTGCCCTTGGGATAAAACACCCAAGCCCTTAGCTGGACAGCAAGGTCCTCATTAGCTCCATGTCAACTCCCCACCTGGCCTCTCCTCTCCACCTGGCTTCTCCTTTCTGCCTCACTTGGGGGTCCTGCACACTCCACCACACTGCATCTCACTCTTGTACCTTTTGGACCATTGGCCTAGAGAGCTCTTCCTTACCTCACCCCTACTCAACCCTGCTTTGGCCCTGCTCACTCTGAGTCTCTGCTTAAACGCTCCTCTCTTCTAGAAAGCCTGCTCCAAACCCCTCAGACTGGACTGTGTTCCCCTGCTAGACCCATACTTCCCTTCTAACACTCACCACATTTCTTGTAATTGCTTTTCTTAAAAACAACAATACTTTTAATTATAGAAAATTCAAATATAAGAAAACAAAGAGAACGTTTTCACCACACAACTTCAATTATTAGCTCACACCAATCAGGTTTCACCTGAACTCCCAACAACCTCCCTCCTCCTATATTATTGTTAAGCAAATAATACAGATCATTTAATTTCATCTGAAAATGTTTTATTTAGCCAGTGTCTCGAAAAGATAAGGACTTTAAAAAAATCATAGTTACAATATCATTATCATGCTTTTAAAAAGCCAATTATATTTTTTCTTTTTTCAACGTTTTATTTTGAAAAATTTCAAACCTACAGAAAAGTTGCAAGAATAATTCAACGAACAAACCTAAATTTCTCACCTAATTCACCCATTGTTAATATTTTGCTACACTTGTTCGCTGAACCATCTGAGATTAAGTTGCAAATATGAGATTTTGCCCCTATACATTTCCATATAGATTTCCCCCAAACAAGGAGACTCTTCTATGTAACCATAATATGATGACCATATTCAGGAAACTTAAGCAGATACAATAAAATATGTATAATACAGGGACTTCCCTGGTGCTCCAGTGGTTAAGACTCTGCTCTTCCACTGCAGGAGGCACGGGTTTGATCCCTGATGGGGAATTGGGATCTAGCATGCCTCACACGTTGCCAAAATTTTAAATAAATAAATGGTTAATTCATGTTAAAAAAATATGTATAATGCAATCCATATTCACATTTTGCCAAATCGTCCCAATGCTGTGCTTCACAGACATTGTCCTTTTTTCAATCTGATCCAGAATCATGCATTGCAGGTTTAGTTGTCTTGTCTCTTTAGCCCATTTAATCTGGAACAGATCATTCTTCTTTCATGACATTGATATTCTAAAGAGCCCCTGCCAGCTGAGCCTGACCTTGAATTTAGGTCTGTCCTGTGGTTTCCCTTCTGGTTCTTCATTCCTCAGATTCTGCATCTTTGGCAGTTGTGCTGCCTAGGAGACTGTGTCCATGTTAGGGGGTGGATGTCCATTTTATTTCACTATGATGACATTGATTTTGATTGCTTGGTTTAGGTGTCTTCTAATTGCTTTTCAACTTTTAAACGGTCTGGGGGCTTTTTCCTGCTAGGCTGTGAGCTTCATGAGGGCAGAAGCCATGTCTGTTTTCTCCATCTCTGTATCCTCCTACCACAGCAGGTTTAGACTGGAAAGGTGCACCCACTCTCCGCCAGCCCCGTGCCTTTCCCTCGGTTCAGCCTCACTGCCGCTTAGGGAAGGACTAATTGAGATCTCAGATGAGGAAAATGAGGCTCAGAAAGACGCAAACCCCTAACACAGCGATTCCCTCAAACTTCTACCTGAGCTGTTCCCTCCCTTTTTTTTTTTTTTTTTTTTTTTTTGGCGGTACGCGGGCCTCTCACTGTGTGGCCTCTCCCGTTGCGGAGCACAGGCTCCGGACGCGCAGGCTCAGCGGCCATGGCTCACGGGCCCAGCCGTTCTGCGGCATGTGGGATCTTCCCGGACCGGGCACGAACCCGTGTCCCCTGCATCGGCAGGCGGACTCTCAACCACTGCGCCGCCAGGGAAGCCCCTGTTCCCTCCCTTTTAAGGCTCTCCCTTTGGATGGCACCTGGGAAAAGTCCCCCATCCCCCTAAAAATAGCTTTCAATGGAAACAAATTCCCAAAAAGAAGGAATCGCATTAGCTGTCCAGGGCCTTGGGGCTGAGGGAGAGATGTGGGAATCCTTATTTGCATTTTTTCCATTAACAAGCTGGAGTTGAGCTAGTTTGCCTGGGGAGATAATTTGAGAGGGAAATCTTTGCATATTTTATTTAAAAGTACGCAGCGATAGGCGGGCAATAAAGCAGAGTGTGGCGATTAGGTGAGGCCTCCAGGGGGCGGGGGTGGGGTCCTTTCCCTACTCTCTCTATCAACCGCCCCGCCCCGCCCGTCACTGTCCCTCCCACCCCCACCCCCGTACCCCCGTTAGTCCTGGGAACCAGCCTCCTTAAAGGAACAGCCTCCTTAAGCCTCAGAGCCATAGGGCTCAAGCCTCAATAACTCTTGACGTTTTCTAGCTGATAGAGTTCAAGAGGGAGCTGAACTGCCCTGGGAGAGAAGAAGGATGGTAGGGGGTGGACAATAGAAAGGGGGCCAGTGTCCAAAGCTGAGACCGTAGCCCTGTGGTTCTAAGTGATTAGGAGAGAGAAGTGGGAGGGATACCACCCCTATAGGGGGCTTTAAAAATATGAGGGAGGTGTTTTGTTCGTCTCAAGTGTGTAGGCAGTCCTATTGGTATCTCATGTCTAGGGGACAGGGGTGCTAAACTGGGACCCTGCCTAGGACAGTCCCACTGAAAGAATTATCCAAATGCCAAGGCACTCCCACTGAGCCAGTAATTCTCCCTGCACACCTGAGCAACCCTTTCCTTTACGTCCTGCCACATTGTTGCCGTGGGATTCAAGGCAGACCTGGGTGAGACCTGGGCAGTTGAGTGTTTAGTTGAAGGAGTAGAGTCCTTGCTCCATTGCAAGCTGTTCAACTTTGTGCAAGACACTTAGCATCTGTGACTGCCTGTTTCCTCTTCTATAAAAAGGCACACCATTGCTTACCTCCCAGTGTAGTCATGAGAAAGCAATGGGGAAATAGAGGGAAAGGTTCTATCAACTATAAAACTCTGATCACATATAGTGGGATATTATCACAATGCGGAGCAGAGCCATAGGCTACTAATTTAGTAACGGACTTCTGAGGGTAATTAACCTTCTCTGGGTGAAGTTCATTAGGCGTGATGTAGCCATTCAGACTCCCCATTCCCAAAATGCACACGGGCATGCACAAATGCACACACACAAACTAGAAGATCTCAGTAATAATTAGGGGAGTATCTGAGTGTCTCATATAAAAGGAGTTTCATTATGGAGATCAAGGTGGTGATTGTACCTGAGACAAGTTAGGGGAAGAGAGGTCAGGAAATCAACCTAGAAGATTCTGCTCCTATCTGGGTGAGTTTTGGGGGTAGGAAGGAATTCAGGGGTGAGGGGTGTTGTAAGTCCGGGGAAGCCGTATGAGGATTTCAGGTACTCTAGGCACAGGAAGCGGAAGAGATAGCACCTTCCCTTCCCTCCATTTTCCCAAAGAAGGAGGAAACAGGCATCTGGAGCATTAGCTGTAAAGCTGTAGCATGAAGCAGACGCCTGCTACCATGTCTCCCTCCCCTTTCCACCCCAATGGCAACTTCCCATCTCTTGCTCAGTTCCATTGAACTTGGTCCCAGGTGAGTCGTGGAGATGCTCCCTATCTTAGAGAACCCTTTCTGGGTACAGATGAGCCTGTTTCTCAGGCAAGGAGTCTGAAACCTTGTTTCTTTCTAGTAGGCATTTGAGGGGAAATGTGAGAAGAGAGAGTACTGTGTCTGTCCTGCCAGAAACGGAACCTACCTAAAGAAACTTTGGTTTACTCACCTATAAAATAGGATAATAAAATAGGGTGACATGGCACATAGGAAGGCTTGATACAGCTTGGTCATTCTTTTCTCACCTGTATCCCTTCACTGCTCTTTATCTCTACCTTGTTCCCTTCCAATTCTCCATCCTCTTTTCCATTCCCCATTCCCATCTCAGCTCTTTCCCATTCTGTCCTAGAGCACCCTCATCCACAACCGTTCCATTTTTAGGACCTCCCGTGGAAAGTAATCCCAACCTTGTTAATACAAGCAACATTTACTTTTCCTTTTCTTAAATTATTAATAATCACAAACAATAAAGATTACCATTTCAGTAGCCTCCATTAAAATTAGTTTCAAAACAGCATAACAATTTCACTGTTTAGAAAACAAATGATCAATTACTGAAATTAAAACACTTGCTTCTAGACGGGGTAAAAAATAATATCAAGGCAAATTAACAAAACAACAACAACACATTGGGCTGTAAAATATTTTGCAATTTACAAAGCAATTTCAAGAGCATTATTTAATACTCACAGCAATCCTGTGAAGTAGATGGTACTTGCTTTCTTACCCCTTTCAAACAGGTGAAAAAACGAAGGCTCCGAAAATTTAAGTGAATGTATCTCTTGTTCAAAGCCTAGTGAACTTGAAAACAGACTCCAAAGCCAGTTTTCTAAAGGGGTACAAGGAAGAGGAAGGGAATAGGAATGGGGAAGAGTCGAAGGTTGGGTGGGGGGGGTGAGGAATGGGTATGAGATTGGGCATGGATTAAGTGGGATGGGATAATATGTGTAGGACAGGATGCTAAAGGGAATGAGATTGGGATGGCGATAGGGTAGGAGAATATGAAGATGGTTATAAAGGCAAGTAGGGAGTGGTTGTGGGGCAATGTGGAGTTGAGGTGGTGAGAGCACTGATTCTGCAGCCAGATTGCCTGGGTTTGAATCCTGGCTCTGCCTCCTACCAGCTATGTGAATTTAAGCAAGTTGCTCAACACCCCTGGCCCTCAATTTCTTCATCTGCAAAATGCAGATGATAATAGTATCTTTCTCCTAGGGATTAGATGAGTTAACACAGGTAAAGCACCAAGAACAGTGCCTGTCCTGACACAGAGTTAGCACTCTAAGAAAATACTCTTCTCCTACTCCCCTCTGCCTTCTCCTCCTTCTTCTTCTTTCTCTTATTGCTGTTGTTGTTAGGATGATGCTTTGGGCTGAAATAGAGAAGTGAGTTGGGAAAGATGGTATTGAGAATGGGGAGAGGATGAGCTGGCCACAGGGATAGGAATAACACACGGATGCAAGTAGGAATAAAATTGGGGGAGGGGGATGGGGAGTATGGCATTGAAACCCACCAGACCCACCAGATAAAAGAAGCTTTGAACTTCTTCTCAGGAGTTTGGACACAGACATGTACATCTGTGTACACCTGCATGTTCTGGACTGAGCCTATGTTGTTGGGGTCCTGCAGAACCAAGTTTAGTTGATATTAAGCAGGGAGGGTCTTTTGCGGGAGTATTGTTGGTTCCCATAATGAAGCCCAGTGGCCTGGTGCAGAAGCCCTTTCTTCAGAGGACTGGCTTCTGGGGTTCCCAGTCTGTACCCATTACTACCCCATACAGTCCCAAGCTCTGAAGGTTCTGAATGTACCTGAAGACAGAGGCTTGTGTGACTCACAGACAAGTGGGATACTTTACTGAGTTTATTATACTGCCCAGCATCCCAGGAAGTGATGTGATGTCTCAGGCCAACCTCACGAGAGCAAGCATTCATAACAGTTGTACAGGTAAAGCCTCACTCCTCATTGCAGTTGCCGGCTTAGAGACTCCTCTGTCTCTTGGACAGTGCCCTGCTTCTGAACTCTTGGAGGCTCCTGGTTCCTGGGTCCCCAGGGTAAGTCCTCTTCACTTTTCCTAGGAGGTTGGTTACCTACTTTTACTCATCCTTCAGGTCACATCCTCCACATCAGCTCCTCTGTGAACGCTTTCCTTTTTTTTTCTTTTCCTTTATTTTCTTTTGGTCTCCCCCGAGCGGCTTGCCAGATCTCAGTATCTTAGTTCCCCGAACAGGGATTGAACCTGTGCCACCTTCAACAGTGAAAGCGCAGAGACCTAACCACTAGACTGCCAGCGAATTCCCTGTGACCGCTTTCCTGATCATTCCCTTTGAACTTGGAAATCTTTTACTTCCCACCTATTAGAACATGTTTTAGAAAGTGCTTCCACAGCACCATGGACAGATTTGTATCAGCACTTATCACACTGTACTCTTATTACCCGTGTCTGGGTCTCCAGGGATTGACTGTGAAGTTCCAGTGGTCTGGGACTGTGTCTGATTCATCTGAATCACCACTGCCTACCAGAGGGGCTGGAACATGGTAGACAGTAATAAATATTTGTTGAATATAGGAATTTCCTCTCTGACTAAGATGGGGGCTTGAGAGCATCTTGGAAGCAGGTTCCTGGGAGGAGGTGTTTGGTGACAATGGTGACAGGAACAGTGTGACACAGACATGTTTGCAGACTGTGGGGTTCTGAGCTTCCTGGGGATGTGGTCCATCCCGAGAGATCTGGGACAGAGACAAGCGTGTCCAGCAGCCCTGAGGATTCACGCACCTGGAGTGGCCTCTGTAGCCACGGTGGCCTGAGGAAGCCCAAGGAAGGGCAGGACCACATCAGCTGGGGAGGAGCCCTGCTGTCCTGCGTGTGGCAGGCATAGTGTGGGCAAGGCTGAGCCAGCATGCACTGTCTCTGGAGGATCTGGCTTCCCACTGCCCTGTAGTTCCCTGGACCTTGGGGTTCTGAAGGATGGTTCTGTGAGGAACAAGGCTACTCAGAGATTTCATGAGAAAAAATCTCCATGAAGGCTCTTGAGAAAGGTCTTTGTGGACTAGACAGTAACTTGAGAACAACAGACCCTGGGGAAAGATCAGGCCAGTGAGGATGTAGCAAGCAGGCAGAGAAGGCCTTGCGAACCAAGCGAAGCAATTGGAGAGCCTTGGAAAGGTCTGAAGTTGGAGGAGTCTTACGGAAGCCCACTCCAGAGCAGTGTGGTGAATGGAAGGGAGGGAGCCAGGCTAGGAGCCCTTCCAGTTTTCTGGGTGAGAGATGACAGTGGCCTGAACCAAGACGGGGAAGCTGGAGTGGACAGGAAGGCATGGGCTAGAGAAGCGTTCGGAGGCAGAAGGGATAGGACCTGGTGACGGGTGTGAGGAGTGACTAGGAGGACCAAGGCTTACACCCCAGGTGACTGAGTGGGGTGAGCAGATTTGTGGGTGACGAGATGAGCTCAGTTTGGGACATGGGAGGTTTGAGGTGCTGTGGGTCATCAGAGGGGAGCTGTCCATTGGGCAGTTGGAGGCAGAGACCCTGCTGGAGTCCAGAGGACGGGTGGAGGAGATCCCAGGAGGAGTAGAGACAGGAGGTCCCAGGGAGCCCAGGGAGCATCAAGGTCTAGCGAGTTTCTTGCCCTGAGAGCTGTCTGAATACTGAATGTTGGGGGCTGGCCAGAGGAGTCCAAGAAGCTTGAGTAATCAACCCGGGTCCCCTCCAGTCCGCTAACTTGCACCCGCTCACACGTGTCGACCTACGGTTCCAGTCCCACATCTATGCTCTCACTTGCAGGCCCACATCACTCGCACAGCCCTACATTCGCAGAAGGCGCACCCCTCAGCCCTCTCTCTCTCTCTCTTCCCTCCACAGTCCCACCTCTCCCTGCAGACCCTGGGGTTAATCTTCCCCCGCCCCCAGATTAGGGGTACTGCCCCTCTTTGTGCGGCCCAAGTGCCCGAGGCGAGAGACCTGGGAGGCTTGCGGCCATCCGGGCAGCTGAGTTGGGGAGGGCGGAGAGGGGCGCGGGGGTGGAGACACAAAAGGGGGGCGGGATCCCGGCTGCAGCTGTCCCGCGAGGGGCCGGGACAAAGGGCCTGCTGGCGGGCCCGCTGGAGCCGTTTTCATGCTTGTTGGGATTAGGCGCAGGAAACGTCGCTCGCAATCGTGCGGATCAACAGTCCCGTGAGCGCCGGCGCGTGGGGCGGGCTCGGCTCCACCCACCCCCAGCTTTGTGCTGAGCCCTCGGCTCCAGGCGGCGCAGGGGTCCGGGGAGGCCGCCCCTTTGTCCGTGCCTTTCGGGGGACGAGCCCCGCCCGGGGACCGCTGGACACCAGCTGAACGCCGGCCTCCTGCCCTCTCCTTCCTCCCCAGCACGGAGCACTAGGGCTCCACCTTGCGCCCCATTATGGGGCAAGCTCACGGCCCCCCAAGCACCGAGCCCCTCGGACTGCTACCATCCCACGGCCCGAGCCCTCTTTCATCCCCGGTAGGGGGTGGGGGGGTGGGAGGGTGTACATACAGGTCCTTGGGGGACCTGGCCCCTCCCCCGGCCCTGACCTCAGTATGATGATTCCCCTTTTCCCTGAGCCACCTCCCTCCTCCCGCCGGCCAGTCCCACAACCAGCCGAATCTCTTCTCAAATCTACTGGAGATAAAAAAAAATGGAGCAAGTAGAAGATCGACCGCCCCTGAGCCTAGGGGTTTGGGAAGAGGAGCTGGGAAGGTTAAGGTGTGGCTAGAAGCCTTCAGGCCTGGAGACGGCAGAGCAGACACATTTCTAGCTGTCCGGCGCTGGGGCTGGGAGAGGCTCGGGGGTCTGCGGCGGTGTGCAAACCACCCCCCACCCCGGGCTGGGAGCACTTTTATTTCTGAGAGGGGTTGGGGAAGGAGAAGGAAGCACGCGTGTGGGTCTGTGTCCAGGAGTGTGTGTGGGTGTGGGTGTGTGTGTCTGTGCACGGGCGCAGTGCATAGGCATGGGGTCTAGTGCCCCTGTGTCTGTGGGTGCCTGGTGGGTGTGGGCATGTATATGAGCGTGGATTTGAGGTCTGATTTGGAACACCCCCATCTCATGCTCCTCACCACCAACATCCCCATTAAACTCACTGGTCTAGGAGTCAAGGCCCTTTAGCAATTATTTTTAATATACAGCACAACTGCCCAGCTGCATCTCCTAGGTCTGATGACCTCCCCATCCTCTCCTAGTCAGATAGTAACAGCTGACATTTATGGACGCCTTCCTATGTGCCAGGCTCAGCTCTAAGCCCTTTACATGTGTAAACTTATTGAACTCTCACAAAATGCTATGAGAGAAACACTAACTGCCCCATTTCACAGTTGAAAAAAGTGAGGCACAGCTAGTAAGTGGAAGATCCGAGACAC
The DNA here is from genome assembly GCF_011762595.2 of Tursiops truncatus. Classification (NCBI taxonomy): domain Eukaryota; kingdom Metazoa; phylum Chordata; class Mammalia; order Artiodactyla; family Delphinidae; genus Tursiops; species Tursiops truncatus. The sequence goes on along the minus strand of NC_047034.1, from coordinate 155,428,415 downwards.
CTGGGTCCAGTCTGCACCAGGAATCACTATGCTTTGTTGAGGCACAGCTAGTAAGTGGAAGTTCGAGACACCTGGGTCCAGTCTGCACTAGGAATCACTATCCTTTGTTGCCTCAACTTCTACTCATTCTCTAGGCTCTTCTTCCTCCAGGAAGTTTTCCTTGATCAGGTGTTCAGAGATCTCATTGCTTTCCTGTTCTTGTTACCTGTTCATGCTGTGATTAGTGTGAAACACTAACACTGGGTTTGGGGTGTGGCCTGTAGGAAACAGAGGCTGGCAGACATGTCACAGGCTGCCATCAGGGGCCATTCAATCTCCTTAGAGATAGCCACTACAGACCTTTCTCCACTTATAATGGGGTTCCATCCCGATAAACCCATTGTAAATTGACAGCATTGTGAGTAAAAAATGCATTTAATACACCTGACCTACTGAACATCATAGCTTAGCCTAACCTACATTAAACATGCTCAAAACACTCACATTAGCCTACGGTTGGGCAAAATCATCTAACATAAAGCCTGTTTCATAGTAAAGTGTTGAATATCTCATGTGATTTATTGAATACTGTACTGAAAGTGAAAAACAGAATGGTTGTGTGGGTACAGAATGGTTGTAAGTGTATCGGTTGTTTACCCTGATGATTGTATAGCCAACTGGGAGTTGCCTCTGCCCAGCATCCCGAGGGTATTGAGAGACTGACTATCATACTGCATATCACCAGCCTGGGGAAAGATTAAAATTCAGAATTCAAAGTAGGTTTCTACTGAATGCTTATCAGTTTTGCACCATCAAAAAATAAAGTCAGGGCTTCCCTGGTGGCGCAGTGGTTGAGAGTCCGCCTGCCGATGCAGGGGACACGGGTTCATGCCCCGGTCCGGGAAGATCCCACATGCCACGGAGCGGCTGGGCCCGTGAGCCATGGCCGCTGAGCCTGCGCGTCCGGAGCCTGTGCTCCACAGCGGGAGAGGCCGCAGCAGTGAGAGGCCCATGTACCGGAAAAAAAAAAAAAAAAAGTCAAAAAGTCATAAATCAGATTCTCCTAGGTGAGCTGGGGAATGAACCTGGCGTCTGGCCCTCCATCCAACACGCCAGGGAAGAGGCACCAGAGACCATCTGCGGTTCCCATGCACAGGAGTCTTCCTCCCAGAGTAAAAATGGGCCAGAAGGAATGAGGATAATGAGAAGGATTAGTGAGGTACAGGGGATCTCCAGCCCAGACATTTGAAGAGAATTCAGCGAGCAGCAAAAATTCTGTGGAGCTGCAGAGGATGGTAGCCCTCACAGCCGAGGGCTGCAGCGACACCGGCTTTCAGAGTGGTGAAGACTGCTTTGAAAACCAGAACACATCAGGAAATGACAACTCACTAAGGAGTAGAGTTGTGCAAAAGAGAACAAGAAAAGGGCAAACAGGGGGAAGAGCAAGTCACTACTGAGCAGGATTCTCGATCGAGAGACACGTCAAAAGGTGCCTGGAGAGGAAGTATGGTACAGTTTATGAGTTTTGTAGGGAACACAAAACAACCCTTAAGTATATCATCTGGGGCATTTTAATAGCAAGTTACCTGGCTCTGGTGATTGCAGCCTGTGTGCTGAACTTTTGCAGAGCCCTTCCTCTTTTCGTGATCACGGTGGTTGCCATCTTCTGTGTGATCTGGGATCACTTCATGGCCAGATATGAGTCTCAAATCGCTCAGTTCCCGTCTCCTGGCCAAAGGCTTCTGGACAGCCATTGGTTCTGGCTGAAGTGGGTGATTTGGGCCTGCCTGATCCTGGGAGTTATTTTCTGGCTGGTCTTTGACACCATCAGATTGGGCCAACAGCAGCTGTTGTCCTTCGGTGGACTCCTAATGTACATTATCCTGACATTTCTATTTTCCAAGCACCCAACCAAAGTTTACTGGAGGCCTGGCTTCTGGGGTATTGGGTTACAGTTTCTTCTTGGGCTTTTGATACTAAGGACGGAAACTGGATTTATGGCTTTTGACTGGTTACGGAGACAAGTTCTGACGTTCCTGGAGTACACTGATGCTGGCTCCACATTTGTCTTTGGTGAGAACTATAAAGACCACTTTTTTGCATTTAAGGTCCCGCCCATCGTGGGTTTCTTCAGCACTGTGATGTCCATGTTGCACTACCTCGGACTGATGCAGTGGATCATTAAAAAGCATTCCCGTGTCCACATCGAAGCAGGAAGGAAGGAGAGAGGATGCAACAGGAAGTCCCCATTCTGAGGAGGGCACCACAATCTCTGGTGGGAAGGACCACTACAAATTGGGACCATCAACCATGTTTGTTTGAGAGGATGGATGGGTAATGCTAGTGACTATGGGAACATCTCCTGTTGAATCTGTAGTTCCTTCTGGCAATAGATTTGTTGGACAGAGAGTCTCCACTGCTGGTCCAACCACATTTACCATACGTCACCAAGTCCGAACTCCACACAATCATGACCACTGGGTTCTCTACCATTGCTGGAAGTGTCTTAGGTGCATTTATTTCTTTTGGGGTTTCATCCTCTCACCTGTTAACTGCTTCAGTTATGTCCACACCTGCAGCATTGGCTATTTCTAAACTTTCTTGACCTGAGACAGAAACACCTAAAATAACCCTCAGGGAGCACCCTCATCGATTTCCCTGGTGGCGAACATCGCTGTGAATTTGATTGCCTTTCTGGCCCTGTTGTCTTTTGTGAATTCAGCCCTTTCCTGGTTTGGAAACATGTTTGACTACCCACAACTGAGTTTCGAAGTAATATGCTCCTACATCTTCATGCCCTTTTCCTTCATGATGGGAGTGGACTGGCAAGACAGCTTTATGGTTGCCAGACTCATAGGTTATAAAAGACATTCTTCAATAAATTTGTGGCTTATCAGAAACTCTCAAAATCGATCCATTTAAGGCAAGAGGGTGGACCCAATTTGTGGATGGTGTGCAGCAATATATGTCGATTCGTGCTGAGACAATTGCCACTCATGCTCTCTGTGGCTTTGCCAATTTCGGTTCCCTAGGCATAGTGAGAGGCGGGCGGACTCACATCCACAGCACTTACCAGCACTTCTGTAGACATCAACTACCATCATGTTTTGGAGAATGCCTTCAACTCCAGCTCAGTTAGAAACACAACCAATGTAGTATCTTGTTGCCAGAGTCTACTGAGCAGTACTGTTGCCAAGGGTCCTGGTGAGGTCATCCCAGAAGGAAACCATAGCCTGTATTTGAAGGACTGCTGCAATTTGTTGAATCCACCAACACTAAACTGCAGTTGGGTTCCTAATACATTTTGAGTTCAGCCGCTTCTCCAACAGAACTCTAAGTACAGGTGCTGAATTTTCTGCTTTGGGGAGGAAAAAAAATGCTATTTCCACAGATTGATACTTCTGTCATGGAATCAGCTTTAATTGGAAAGAAGGAAAACAGGATGAACACTTCAGTCTCCAGTCCCAGAAATGTTTTCTGTCTCAGAAGGAAATTCTAGAGACAATGCTGAGATGCTTCTTAATGAAGTGCTCATCACCAATGCTCTTAATAGCATAAAGACTAGGTTTTATGAGAAAACACAAACACTAATGACTGGAATAAAGGGGGATTCATACAAAAGAAAGAATGTGAAAAAGGTTTTGGAATACCTTAATTTATTTGTGTTTTCATTTTTGTTCATGCACAAGAGTAATTTTTTTTAATCCATGTGTAAATAGTTGATTTGTGTTTGTGTGTGTGTGTGTGTGTGTGTGTGTGTGTGTGTGTGGTGATGGTGTTGATGATGAAGTAGGGATCTAAATGCACAAAGGACTCTTTATCTCCGAAGTACAATATACTAGGATATTTCTAGTTACTTTTTTAAAAAAATCATAAATCGGGGACTTCCCTGGTGGTCCAGTGGTAAAGAATCCACCTTATAATGCAGGAGACGCGGGTTCAATCCCTGGTCAGGGAACTAAGATCCCACATGCCACGGGGCAACTAAGCCCGTGCTCCACAACTACTGAGCTTGCGCGCCTCAACTAGAGAGCCCGCGTGCTGCAAACTACAGAGCCCACCCGCTCTGGAGCCTGCACACCACAACTAGAGAGAAGCCTGTGCGCCACAAGGAAAGATCCCGCATATGCCTCAATGAAGATCCCACGCAGCCAAAAATGATAAAATAAAATAAATAAATAATAAATAAATCTTTTAAAAAAATCATAAATCGAATCATCATAAGTCGGGCACCATCTGTACACAGAGCTCCGATATGATATGCCACATCTACTAGGGCTTGGGAGCCCACCTACCTTCTGCAGTCTCCTTATCCCCGTAACTCCTTCACTCCTCATTCCCACTTCACTCCCTGCCTCCCTGCACCCCAGGTTTTAATCCCATCCCCTCTGACAACACTTGATGGTGCAGACCTATTTGGGGTCCCTGGAGAGAAGGTTTCCATGGACCCAGACCTTTCTTCTCCCCAGAGGACCCAGCCCTGCACTACCTCCCTGCCAACCCCTTCCATGCTTCCTCCTGTCCCTCGGGCCTGCTCAGGCCTCTGCTGTGTGCCTTGACCTGTGGGTCTCTGGGTCTCAGCCCCAACCTCATCCCTCATTCCTCCTATTAAGCAAGTCTCCTCAGGTAGGACCAGAAACCTGAGTTAGACTTCCCTGCTCCTGGTCCTGGGGTTTCACTCTGGCAGGAAGGGGAAGGTGGCTCACTGGCTAAACCCCTCCCTAGTGTATGGAACTTCCCCACTCTTCTCACTGGCCCAGGGACTAAGAAGTCCCCACTCAGTGACTTTAAAACAACCTCCCAAGTATAGAAGTCTCCGGCAGAGACCTTCACAGAGGGCAGCTGCAGCTCCCCCTCTCCTTGACTGAGCGGCTAATGCTTAGTCTTTTGGATGCAAGTCTTATCTACCTGCGCAGGCAAGACTTGCTCAAGGGCAGGGCTGGCACTGTAGGGCTTTGTGCAGGGGGGCCTTGATTGTTTTAATGCATACAAAGCATCTTCAGACCCATTTCCTCGTTCAGTCTGTACAGTTGTCACAGGCAAAGAAACAGGGGCAGTCTAGACAGTCACTGGACCAGGTCTTCTCCACCCAGGTACAGCAGTAGCCTCAGAGCTTCCCACTATCAGGCCTGATGGCCAGCGTGCCTGATTGGAAACAGCAATTCTTGGCTGGGTCAGCTCATCCACTGGGGTCCTGCCTCAACATCCCGGCCCCAAACTCTGCTGGCCTGGCTCCAGCCCTGACTTCCTGCTCTTGTCAAGCTCCTTCCCTAACCCACCACCACACCAGGGTCTGGGTCTGTCCCTAAACCCAGGATTGGCAGGGCTCCTGTCAACGTGCAATTCACCACACTTGTTCCTTGGTCTGGCTTTCGCCTTTTTCTCAGCTCAGAAAGCTCTCTTATGGAGAGGAATATTGGCAGCTTTATTTTTTAAAAGCCTTTTTAAAATGATGTCTTTTAAATTTTAGATTCAGACTCCTTAAGGAAAAATTTGGTTGTTTTTCTGTGAAAAAGTTAAGTGTGCATCACAAAAGCACTATCTATAATAATAATTCTCATTAACATAGTTTACTATGTGCCAGGTACAGTATTTTGCATAGTATATATCCATTTAACCCTTGCAACAATCCTATGAGGTAGTTACTACTATTGTCTTCATTTTAAGATGAGGAAACAGGAGAACAGAGAAGTTAATTGATTTGTCCAAGGTCACAGAGACAGAAAGAAATGGCGCCAACATCCAAATCCAGGGGTCTGGCTTCTGAGTCTGTGCTCTTAACCACCGGTTTTACTCAGAAAAGCCTTCATGCATTCAGGAAAGGGGCCTTTTCTGAAAATTCACCCTCTTGTGCTCTGAGGGCCTGATGTTGTCTTGTTAGAAATCCTCACAGTTAAAGTTATTCAAATCTAGTTACAGCCATTTGCTAGAACAACGTCTCTTAATAAATGGAACTTATTAAAACTGGTCCAGTATCAGGACTTCCCTGGTGGTGCAGTGGTTAAGAATCCGCCTGCCAATGCAGGGGACACGGGTTAGAGCCCTGGCCCGGGAAGATCCCACATGCCGTGGAGCAACTAAGCCCGTGCACCACAACTACTGAGCCAGCGTTCTAAAGTCCGCGAGCCACAACTACTGAGCCCGTGTGCTGCAACTACTGAAGCCCGCGCACCTAGAGCCAGTGCTCCGCAACAAGAGAAGCCACCACAATGAGAAGTCCACGCACTGCAACAAAGAGTAGCCTCCTCTCGCCACAACTAGAGAAAGCCCGTGCGCAGCAACAAGGACCCAACGCAGCCAAAAATAAATATAAAATAAATAAATTTTTTTTTAAAAAAAGAGTCTGCTCGCCAATGCAGGAGACATGGGTTTGAGCCCTGATCCGGGAGGATCCCGCATGCTGTGGAGCAACTAAGCCCGTGCGCCACAACTACTGAAGCCTGTACACCTAGAGCCCGTGCTCCGCAACAAAGAGAAGCCACCGCAATGAGAAGCCCGCACACTGCCACGAAGAGTAGCCCCCGCTGTCCACAACTAGAAAAAGCCCGCGTGCAGCAACGAAGACCCAATGCAGCCAAAAATAAATAAATAAAATAAATAAATTTATTTAAAAAAAAAGAAAAAGAAATAATGAGACACACCTTAAAAAAAAAAACAAAACTGGTCCAGTATCGTTTCTGTTTAGATGTCAAATGTCGAGATAACAAGAATTATTAATGTCCTGGGTCACTGTTTCAGCAAGAAGTATACTTTGTGAGGTTTAAAATATATATACCTTGTTGGGGAGGGATAAAAGGAAATATTAGATTTCTCTGAAATGTTTCCATTTTTATAAGTAGAATTAATTTTTATTTGTATAATTTAAAACAATCAATAAAATATGCCTTTATCTGATCAATCAAAATATGCCTCCTGTAGCACGAAGCCTCTAAGATGGCCCCTGATGAACCCTCCCCACCATGTACTCAGAGCCTTGTGTAATATTCTCCCTTTAAGCAACCTTTTTTTTTTTTTTTTGGCGGTACGCGGGCCTCTCACCGCTGTGGCCTCTCCCATCGCAGAGCACAGGCTCCGGACGCGCAGGCTCAGCGGCCATGGCTCACGGGTCCAGCCCCACCGCGGCATGTGGGATCTTCCAGGACCGGACCGGGGCACGAACCCGCGTCCCCTGCATCGGCAGGCGTACCCTCAAGCACTGCGCCACCAGGGAAGCCCGCAACTTATTTTTAACCAATAAAATATGGCGACACTGAGGAATGTCACTTCTGTGATTAGGTGGCAGGAAACTGTGACTTCTGTCTTGTTAATACTCTATAACTTTCTTGGCTTGCATGATTTGATGAAGCAAGCTGCCCACATGGAAGGAACTAAAAGTGATCTCCAGCCTACAGCCCTCCGGGAACTGAATGCTCCCAACAAAGGAGACCAGGGACCTTGGACTGACATCTTTTTTTTTTTTTCTTTTTTAAAGGTCAGTATGCGGTGTTTTTCTTTTTTAATTTTAATTAATTAATTCATTCATTCATTTATGGCTGCGTTGGGTCTTCGTTGCTGTGTGCAGGCTTTCTCTAGTTGCGGGGAGCGGGGGCTACTCTTTGTTGCGGTGCAGGAGCTTCTCATCGCAGTGGCTTCTCTTGTTGTGGATCATGGGCTCTAGGTGCGCAGGCTCAGTAGTTGTGGCGCACGGGCTTAGTTGCTCCGCGGCATGTGGGATCTTCCCCGACCAGGGCTCGAACCCGTGTCCCCTGCATTGGCAGGCGGATTCCTAACCACTGTGCCACCAGGGAAGCCCCTGGACGGACATCTTGATTGCAGCTTGCTGAGAGAGTCCTGACCTACAGAAATTGTGATTGTTTTAAGTCACTAAGTTTTAGGGTAATTTGTTATGCAATAGTAAATACTACAGTACTACACCATCCGCAGTTGGTTGAATCCAAGGAGGTAGACCATGGATATGGAAGGACTGCGTATATGGAGGGCTGACTATACGTTACACACAGATTTTCTACTGCATGGTGGGTTGGTGCCCCTAACTCCTGCGTTGTTCAAGGGTCAACTGTAATATACTTTTTTATAAAAGTATTGAATTTTTTAGAAACTAATTTATGAATCATCATACAAACTAATGTAAAATAGAAAATCTAATCTAGATTGGCGCCAACAAATATCTGAAGTCATGTACATGTACTATAACTACATCTGTGTCAGAACCATCTAAGGACCCTGACTCAGTCTTTCACAATCAGACCCCCCTTCAGGGAAGTAGTGGCTCCAGGGCAGGTTGAGTATATGAGTGTGATATAGGAGTGTCGGAGGTGCACATGTGTCCCTCACAATTGACGCCCCTCCCTTTCAGGCCCAAAGGTGCCTTAGGACAAGGACAATCCCATATGGGGCTCTTGGGCAGAGGCCAAAGTCTCCCCCGTCAGACTGAGAGGCCCGAAGAAAGATTCCCCCCACATCTACCTCCCCATATCCCCCCATGAGACTGCCAGCCAGAGCAGACTGAATTCCTCCCCCCAGTGTCTTTCCCAACACCCACGCCCCAGCTCCCAGCCCAGAACCCTGCTCAAAAGGGGAGCTCAGACAGTGAGGAAAAGAGGCCACCTAACAACAGGTAGAATAGAAACACAAACCCAAGAAATGAATTTCTTTGCCCCAGTTTATCTTCGTTGGTCCAGAGGCCAGGTTCACACTCAACATGCAAAAGTGAGACGCAGAGTTCCCAGGGCCATTGCTTCAGCGTCACTCCCTATACCTCTCACCTATGCACCCACTCATTTTACAGATAGGGAGACAGGGCCAGAGGCATCAGTGACCTCTGTGTCACTGCTCACCTATCAGGATTTTGCATCCTCTTGGCTCCCAAAAGCAAAGCAGGGAGCTCAACTACTTTAGTCCTTGGTTCTCTCCAGAACTCACCCGCTCTCCACCTCACGGAGCCTCTCCTCTGCTGGGGCCTGTCAAGCCCATGCACTCACAGAAGAGGGTATGGCCCAGCATCCTAAGAGTTTCCAGTGGCTGGACTGACACTGCCCACTGCCCACTCTGGAGAGCCAAACTGTGGCTCCTCCTGGTCCAGGTAGTCTGATTTCAGAGAAATTGACCAAATTAATTTGACACCTAATGTTGCTACAGCCAGAGAGGCACAGCAAGTAGAAGCACAGAGAGGGAAGTAAGATTTTTCTCCAGCAGCCTTGGAACACCTCTCCACTCCTTGCAAGCTTAGAAAGCACACATTCCTTTTCTTTTTTCTTTTTTATTGAGGTGTAGTTGACATATGACATTATATTAACACAGATTCCTTTTCATCAGAAGCTTAAGTCAATATGGTTTGCAACAGCTCCCTTGCAGTGGAGAGGTGTGATTTGTTTGGAACTGGTATTGTAGAATTCCCATTCTCCTAGTCTTCTCAGGGTTCTGCCATCGTCATCTCCCCCATCCCCATCTCCCACGTGCCCAATGGCTGAGTTCAAGTGGGACAGTCCCCTATCTTCTCCTCTGATCCCGCCTCCATGCCTGCCATGGTGTCAATCACCATTCTAGCTCCCTTCCCTGATACCAGTTCTCTACCAATTGCCTTGGCAAGATTGCAGCCAAAAAGCCATAATAGGCCAGAGTAGCGACCTAACTTCCTACAGCAAATCCACCAGCAGGGACAACAGCCTTAGCAGAGCAAGATCTGGGAGGAGTGAAGGGGAGGGATAAGGAGAGGTAGCCGAGAAATCCAAGAGAAAGGATCAGCCACAGCCTTCAGATACTGAGAGCAGGCTAGCCTTCCCTCCAGGGAGCAGTGGGACCCTGTGGAGAAAAAAGGCTAGTGGAGACCACGGGTAACATAAGGTATGCATGGATGCCCCACGTGTGCAACTGAACATGTATTTGCACACACTTGCTCCAGAGTCAGCCTGCAAATATACATGCTCCTAATGTATACATCCCATGCACGCACCTGCACACATGCACCCCTACACATAGGCCTGCACACACAAGGGCTCACTCACAAACACCCACCACAAATCTGCACGCTCAAACTCACTCATACAGAAACACACATCTTTTGCATATATATCTTCACTCATGCACACATACACACACCGTGGGGTACCCATCCACACATGCATATACAAACTCACTTCCTCCTACATACGTACTATACATACACATATGTACATACTCACACATAGGGCTGCTGCTTCTCACGTGGCCTGTGCACATCTGCCTACATGCTAACACTGACATACTCACTTATGCTTCCCTGCACTCATACCAGCAAATAATCTGTACTTGCTTGTGCACAACCACACACATTCCTGCAAATATATACATAAACCCTTGCACCCCTGTACAGAGACGCCCTTAGCCCTGGTCCTGGGGTGTGGATGGGGCTGCCCTCTGTTGGAGACAGCGGATAAGCTCCTTCCGGTTGTCTAGAATGGTGTCAAAGCTCTCCTGCAGACGGGCCTGCTGGTCAACCAACTGGTGCTGCAGGCCCCGGATCCACTGGAGCAGGGCCAGGCGACGGTACATCACCAAGTGCACATGGTGCTTCTCCTTCTCCTGCTCTTTATAGCGCTCTTGAGCCTGCAGCTGCTGTACGGCCTGAGCCACCGAGGGCAGAAGGGGAGCTGGAGGGCCAGGGCCGGGAGGGGTCCCACAGGCAGGCTCAGGGCTGCGGCTAGGGCTGTCAATGCTCAGGGAGCTGCTGGCATAGCCATTGTCCTCCAGAGGGGAGCAGACTGTGCTGGCACCACCCATCTTCTCAGGCCCAGCTCCAGGGATCTCTGCCCCCTCTGGTGGGCTGCGGACCTCCCCCTCAGGGAGTCCAGGATCCTGGAAGGCCTGGTTGTCAGAGGGCAACTCAGAGAAGCTCCTCGTCAGTATGGGTTCCACTTGGCCTGGCATCCCATGCCAATTCTCATTGGTATCTTTGGCACTTGCCATGAAGTTGGAGTTGCTGTCTGGTTGAAGCTCTGGCTGACATACTCCAGGAGGCGCGTCCCCCGGGAACTGCCCCCCTTCAGCTACCCCTGGCTGGATGGCAAACATCTGGTCTGTCAAAGGGAAGCAGAGAATGAGTCAGAGCAGGACACGGTGGGGTGCCTGGAGCAGAGGCAGCCTAGCAGCAGGGACAAGGCTGCTCCTTTCCCTTGGCTCTGGTAACACCTCCCTTGGTGGTTTTCCTCTTCCCTCTCTGACTGCTGATTCAGTCTCCTCACAGGGTTTTCCCGCAGCCCTGAGGCAGGCTGTCCTCTGATCTCTCTGCCTCTAGTTAAAAATGTAAGTTTGTCATGGCTCCCTCCCTAACCTCCCGCTAACCCTCTTCTGGCCTGCAAGGCCGTGCTTCATCTGGCCCCCGCTCACTGCTCCAGACTTGCCTCTTGCCACTCTGCCTCCACACTGCTCAGAGATCTCCAGACACACCATTATTCTCCTCATACAACTCCCTGGGCCTATAATATCCTTCCTCTCCCCTTCCCTCTAAGCTCTTCCCTTCTGCACCCAGCAAATTCCTTTTCATACTTCAAAATGCAGCTCTAGTACGCCCACTTCCCTGAAGCTATCCTGATATCCTCCCCACTGCCCCGATATACACAAACACACACAGTTAACTATGCCTTCCTCAGGATCCCCACTGCCCTGGGTATATGCTGTCTTATTCATGTTTGTTTCTTGTCCCCGGTACATAGTTTATGATCAATAAATGTCTATTCAGCTTTTTTTGTTTTTGTTTTCTATCGTGTAATAGCAGCTTACTGGCTCCCTAGCTAGACATGGAATTCCTCTATATACCCTCCATCATATTCAGGAGCCAGCACAGAACATGGCACTAAGCAGGCATCAGCACATCCTTGCTGAGTGAGTAAGTGAATGGGGGAGGGGGACTGCAGTGGGCTATCTATGCTCAGGGAGACGGCCAAGAGTAGCAGAGGCTACTGCTGACTGCCCAGGGCTGGAAGAGCTGGGTTGGGTTCCCTCCTCTGCCCAGTGAGGAAGCCCTTCTCCCACTGACAAGCGTCTCTTCTGACCTTGCCCCTTCCCTCCATGTATAGTACTATCCCGGGTCCCTGCCTCTGGCTTGCTCCATCCTGAGGCCCTAGAGAGAGAACACACCACATTATTCTTTCCTCCCCAATAACTGACTTCTCCCAAAATTAGGGTTTAAATTGACAAGAAGTTCCTACTGACCATAAACTACTAGGATTAGAAAAACTGGGGATCAGTAAGAGTGAGGAAGAGCGTAAGTGGAGGTGGCAGGGACCCTCCCCACATCCAGGTGGGAAGAAGTCCTGGGGGCAATGGTGTAGGGACAGTCCCTTCGTAATCTACAGACTCCATCCCTTTAAGCAAGGTGCCTGGAGATGTCCCCGCCCAAATGTTTTCTATTTTCTAAATTTGGGCGGGGCCGTGAAGGCAGCTGGAATGAGGTGGGGGTCTTGCTAAGGACCTAGGGGTTCTCGGAGACGGTAAAATGGGAACCGAGACACCCCAGGATCAGGCTTCTCTCTAAGCTAATCCACAATTTGTGTGTGGGAGAGCGCTCTGTAAGGATGGGGGGAGGCGGCCTCCCTTCCTGCCTAGCCTTGCGGGAGAGGGACACTACCCCCAGGAGACAGAGGATACTTACCGTCCATCCCTAATCTCTCCAAAAGAGGCAGCAGGGCAGAGGCTGTGACCCCCGCCCCCTGCTAGGGTCCAAACCCTCCCGCTCCGGGCCCCGACTCACGGCCTGGAGGCGCCGCCCCGCCCGGCTGGCTCTGGTTCCGAGCGCTCGCGGTGGGAACTCGTCCCTCGGGGCTGGGCGGAGGGGAGGCTAGAGGAATCCCTCGGCTTGGGCGTCCACGCGGACCGGCGCGTGGGGTGTGGGATCCCGGGCCGTGAGCCCAATGCAAGCCGGGACTGCCGAGTCAGGCGGCGTCAGCGCGGCAGGGCGCGGCACCCTGGCCCACGTGTGCCGGTTCGGTTTTCCGCGGAGCCGCGCGCCTGCCGGAGCGTCGGAATCGCCTCCCCCGCCTTCGGCAGCCTGGACCGAAGCCTTGCAGGTCCTGTTTAATTCCCTAACCGCATTTACTGGGTCGCTCCGATCGGTTTTCCTCACTGCAGATACAGTGACATTTTCAGAATGAAAATCTGATCATGTCACCACCCTCCTGCCTAAAACCCTTCAATGGCTTTCGCATTGCAGGGTAAATCCTAAGGCTGCAGCCGCAGGGCTCTGAGCATCCTGCTCTCTCTCTCCAGCTTCAGCCTTTGCCCTTCAGTCTCTGGAACTGGGTCTCATGCTTCTTTCTGCCACACTGTTCCCTCTGCCTAAAATTCTCTTCCCCCTCTCATATTTAAGATCTCTTTTCAGATAAACCTTTTATGACCTCCTAGGCCGGATTAGTTCCCCCTTTTATATTATCCCAGGGCATTTTGATCCTTTTCTTGATAGCATCTATCACAATTTGAAGTTATATGTTCATTTTGTGCTCATTTAATTAAAGTCACTTACTGAACAGAGTAACTGCTTACTCTAATGATAAGACCAAAAGCACTGGCTGCTGTTAGGGAGAGGCAGCCCCAGAAAGAAGTCTGGGACAAGTTTAGCCTTTAGAGCACATGAGCTTCCAGGAAGTCCCTTCCTACCCCCCAGCTTTACTGAGTAAACCAAGCAATTGGCTATACCTTCCTCCTGCTACCCCCTCCCTGCCACCAATTAAAAACAAACAAAACAAAACTATGGATTCATCTTTGAATCATAATACGTTAAAAAATACGCTTGTCTTTCCCGCCTCCCTTTCTTTTGCTTTTTTTGTTTTAAAAGAAGAATTTGAGTCTGATCTCCATAATGAGGCATCCTCTTCCATTTCCAACTTAATTCCAGTTTACCATTCTGCAACCTAGAGATTAAATGGCAAATTAAATCACACCAACAAATCCTATATACAAAATAAGGGAAATGGAAGAGAAAAAAAAAACATTTCATGATTACGACAACTCCTATTTTAAGAGGGAAAAGGAAATAAAAAGGAAAAGGCAGAAGTAACTCAAGCTTTGGACACTCCCCCAGCTAAAAATATACACGTGGAGACCTCAGCCCCATTTCTACATCAGGTTCTGAGGCCTAACTAGTCTCGATTTTCCCTTATCCACTGCAAGTTCCCCTTACCTTCAGCTGGAGTTTTTTTCCTTATGAGGTGACCCAAATCCTCACTTGTAAAGTCTCTGAGCTTTGGTGGTCTGCAGTGATACAGGTCTTCCTATGTCATAAAGTCACGACAAAATCTCATTGTTTGTTTGGTGGGCCCTGAATAGCTCCTCCTCATACCTCTCCTGTCTCTCCCAGCTCTAATTAGGTGGGTCATATGGAAGCCTGATGAATCTAGGAATAGGACTCCCACTCTAGGTGTCAGAGTCCTTCTCTGGGACTTTTTGAAATAAAATTAAAGGAAGACAAAGCAGGGAAGATGTGAGCCTAGGGCTGTAACAATCACATTTCCTGCCAAATAGAAGTCAGTCTGTAGTAGGAGAAAATAGTGCTGACATACAGACACAGAAAGACAGAAGTCCTGGTGATGGTCCTGTCCCTGTTTCCTGAGGCCTTGGTATACCTTGCAGCAAGACCCTAATTTTGCCAAGCCTAACTTGAGTGGAATTTCTTTCACTGGCAATCAAAAGAATCTTGATTAATACAAGAGCACAAGGTGGTCCCCTGGGTCCCACTGAGGCACCTCTCAGTGCTCATTAAGTAGTAGCAACTCTGTTTCCCCCTAATAGCCATTATCAGCCTACAAGTGTGACCTCCTTTCTTCTATTCCTCTAGTATTACGAGGAGCCCAAAACGCAGTGGAATCGTCTCTGCATTCCCTGGTTAGAAACATTTCTCCCTAGATGCTAAAACCTCCTGAACCGCAGAATGTCGAATATCAGAGACAGGAAGCAAACTCTCCGAGAAAGTCATTAGGTACAATCACTAACATGCCACACCTACCTCTACCTCTTCCTATGTAATCTGGTTACAAAAAACACAAGAATTATATATTGATTGTTGATCTAAAGCCTATATTTTACTCAGCGTGCAATAACCTGACATAGCTGAGTCATCAGTTGGTCACTCCATTGTTCTATAAAGCTGATTATCTCTAAATAACATAATACCTGACAGGTAAATTGAATTCCAAGGGCATCAGAATGTAGCTTCTCTTTTCTTAGGCAAGGATAATCTTGGGTGGGATACTCTAGCACGTATAATTAATGCAGTAAGTGCTCAGACAGTGGTCCTGGCAGCTCCATGACTTTCAAGAGAGCTGGGAGCCTGGAGAACAAAAACCCCCAGGAAGGCAGGGCCATCCATGACCACAGAAAAGCAGATATACAGATGTCTGTTATTCAGTCACCAGAGGCTTCTTCAGTCAGGATGCCAGGGAATCAGTCACCCCAGGTGAAGGGGTGTCTGTAGCTGTGTCCACCCAGCTACATAGATTGCAGGGACTTAACTGGCAGGGACACAGAAATCACCAGAGATGGACAGTATCAGCCCAAATAGGGCTCTGCAGAAGGCCAGCCCATCATGAAGATCTAGCAGTGGAAAGTGATTCGCTATCTTGGTGAGCAGACAGATGTCAGAGCCAAGACTGGCTAGCAGTGAGTGGCCAGATCCAGGCCCTAGGGGCCTGGGATGTGAGGCAAGGAGACAAGGGAGGCTGAGAGGAATTTCTACTTCAGGGAATAGGACTGGCATGAGTTCCTCTATAGGTGGATAATTTCTCAATGTCAGTACTCCCAGGAAAAAAGAGATGGCTAGGATCAAGGTGTTTTAATCTCAAGGACCTTGCCCCTTCCCATTCATTTATTCATATTCAGGACACAGTTACACAGGGCTACTTTGTGCCAGGTAATGTGCTGAGGATTAAGAGCAGAATCAGAAGTGGTGGTGGCCTCGGAGAGCTCTCTGTTTAGAAAGGGAAATAGAAAAGAGTGGGCTGTACAACGTGATAGGTCCTACAACAGAGCTAGAAGGCAAAAGTAATGAGCCCAAAAGACGGGAAGGAAAAGGCTTCACAGAGGTGATATTTGAGCCAGGTTTTGAAGGATGAATAGAAGCTCACCGAGAGAAAGCAGAAGGCAGCGGAAACTGTATGCTGTGTGCGTGTTCAGATAACACAGAGGAGGCCAGTGTGTCTGGAGCTTGGGAGGAAATGGAGATGGGAGGTGAGGCTGGAGGATAAAGTTGGCCCAGTTGTGAAAGGCCTTGACCTGCGTTCCAAGGAGCTTGGGCTTCATCCTGTGAACGGCAGGGAAATAACTGAGGAAGCCCCCAAAGATTCCACATCAAAACAAAGCACAGGCATCTAATCCTGGGGGACAAGCTCCATTGTGACCTGCTTTCTTCTCTTTTCCTGAGCTCATATCACCTGTCAACTTCCCACATAGCTTTGGGAACTTGGACAAATCAAAGCATTTTAACTCTTTTAGGTTAAATAAAGATAATATGCCTTGAACACTGTTAAATAACATTAAAATTGTGAACACTGTTACTTGGGCTCCTAAGGCCAGGCAGAGCCCTGGAGGACCTTTGAAGTACCTGAGAGCCCTTAAGGCAGAAAAAAACCATTCTCCAGAATTAGCTCAGCTCAGCAAAGGAAGGCCTAGGAAGCTGGTGACCTAGTTGTTTTGTTCATCCATTTCTCTACCACCCCTTAAAGGTAAAGTGTCACTCTCATCTATCCAGAAGTTGATGTGTGATCACCTTAGGTAAGATGTGTCCCTTCTCCACCCCCAACATGGCTGTTTTCTCAGCTGTAAAATGAGGGGCTGGTACATCAAACCTGAAGTTTTACAGCTTTTTTTGTCTTAAGCCTTAGAATCATCCTTTTCCAACAAAATCTTTGTAATATACCCAGTTTGAGATCTCTCCTGACCTGAACCATCCACCCTGAACAGCTCCTGAGGGACCTCCCAGGAAGCTTTTTTTTTTTTTTTTTTTTTTTCGGTACGCGGGCCTCTCACTGCTGTGGCCTCTCCCGCTGCGGAGCACAGGCTCCAGACGTGAAGGCCCAGCGGCCATGGCTCACGGGCCCAGCCGCTCCGCGGCATGTGGGATCCTCCCGGACTGGGGCATGAACCTGCATGAACCTGCGTCCCCTGCATTGGCAGGCGGACTCCCAACCACTGCACCACCAGGGAAGCCCCCCAGGAAGCTTTTAAAGCTCAGTGGGGCAGTTCCAAATGTACTGCTCCACATTAACCTGGGAGATGAATTTCTCTTCCCAAGCCCCCCTGCATCCTCCCTCCTGACCCTGAAGGGAAAAAGGAGAAACTGAGGTGTGTTTTGGAGATGCTGGAAGCCTGAAAGTTAGCATAGACTTTTTCTCCCCAATGCACCCAAATGGTAAATAGCCTCTCTTCCACCAGGAGCCCAGAGAAGCCAAATCCAAGGTCCCAGAGCCCACAACAGAGTGAGGTAGAGAAGCCGATCTGCAGGGAGAATGAGAGAAGGGAGTGCCTGTTCCACCCCCTTCCTAGCAGCTGCCTCCGTGGGCTCCATAATCCCCCTGCCCTCTCCTCCACCCCACCCTCGGGCCGCCCACCTCTCCTCCACCCACCCATTCATCAGTAGGAGGGCACGCTATCAGCACAGCCTTTCAGGGACTGACAGGTCCTTTCTGGGTGCCCCACACATGTAACCACTTAACCTCCAGCACAAAGGGCCAGGCTGAATGGGCTTGAAGCCGGTGGCTCGTGCGGAGGGGGAGGCCTCAATAGGATTTGGGGAGCTGGGTGTATAAACTGCTCTGCTCCAGCAGCCCTCAATGGAGGAGCTGGAGTCGGGGCATGTGCCGAGGGGAGGAGCCCGGCAGCTGCATCCCACCCCTGAACAATGATTTATTCATTCTTCTGGCACACACAGAGAAAACAGACTGGGGGAACGTGGCTCCACAAATCGCCCTCGGCCTCAGCTGATTCCCACGGCAATCGGGCAATCACCGTGCCCCGTCCCACCCTGCCCCTCCCGTTCTCCGTAAGGAAGTGGAGTACACCTGGGAGGCCTTCAGTAGCCCGAAGGTCAGGCAGGCATGCTCTTTGAATAGGCTCCACTCAATCTCAATCTCCCTCTGAAAGCTTCCTCGTCAGGTTTTCCTCGTACCCATTTCACAGCCAGAGAAACTCCTGCAGGAAAAAAAAAAAAAAGGCACATAGCTTGGTCTGTCTCAGGACTGCCCCAGGGGAAGGGCTGAGAAGGAAGCAGGAAGTTGGGGAGCTTAGCCTAGAAATAACTGACTAGTAATGGGAATGCAATAAAGGCTTGCTGATAAGTTAATGGCATTCTCTAGCCACACCTGGCTCCAATTCCTGGAAGAATCTTCGGGAGAAATTTGGGGAGTAGGGAACAGAATGAAGGCAGGTAAGCAAAGATGCTAAAACCAGTAGACCAAAAAAAAAAAAAAATGTCGGGTGGGTGGTTTCAGGAAGCTAAATTGTGACAAGAATAAATTCGCTTTTGCCCTCTTACCTCCATACCTCATGTCATCAGAGCCAGTTCACACAGAAAAATCATCATAATAAATAAAACTAAAAAATCAATAATGTTAGCAGAACAGGGAGAACCAGATTGAAGGGACCATCCTCAGACTGGCCCCTGGGCCTCCTATCCCCAAGCTCATAATTACCTTGTCACACAGAAAACAAATCTATTGTGGATGGTGAGTGTGGAGAGGTGGGAGATCCTGGGCAAGGAGGTTGCCCACTGAGGAGGGGGGTGGGGTCCGCATTAGGAAGACAGATTGGCCTTGGCACTGGGGTGGGAGGGGGCTGTGTTGAGACTGACAAAACTAAGGCCTAGACAGTTTCCCAAAGTTTTCTTCCCTTAGGAGGGTGATCCTGCCTAATACTCAGTACTAGGGGTGGGAAATTGGAGGGGGCTGGGGGAAAGACCTCCAAGCCCACCCCACCAAGCCTCAGGAGGACGGGTTGCTATGCTGCTGCTGCCCTCTGGTGGACATAAAAAGGCAGCATGGACATCTCCAGCGCTGGAAACAAATGCTGGAAACTGGAGGAGTCTCTGTCCTTTCCTGTCCTAAAGCCTTGGCCACCAGGACTAGCACACTCATAGGCTGGATTCCCCAGGAAGCAGACTCAGACAGTTTAGGACGCCACCCTTGGGATCAACGTCTGTGGAAGTGAGGGTAAAGGAGCTAACTACCAATACAGGTCCATGACAGCCTCAGCCAACCCCCCAGGGAGCTCTGAAGTGAGAATGGGCCCTTTAGAATTGTCCCAAAATGAGCTGAGGTGGCCAGGCCTTTACACTCCTGTCATCACTGGATGTGGGCTGTGCTGGAATGGGGCGTGAGCGTTGGGTAAGGGGTTCTCTGCCGCTGAGGCCGTCCCCTCACTGAAGGCCGTCTGCAGAGGGGCCAGCAAAGCCTTCACTAAAGGGGATAGGGTGGTACATCACGGGGTCTACCCCACATACCACAGATACTCATTAAACGTATGTTAAATGAATGGCAGGGTTAGATCATGCCTCAGGCTCCAGGCTCCACAGGACAGCCCACAAGCCTGTTATTCAAGCTGTTACACACTGACTTTTGGAAATGGTCAAGGGAGCCTTAATGCTCCAATTCACGGATTCATTCATTCAACAAGCACTCACTGAGATTTACTATGTGCTGGACCTGGAGGCAGACACTTTACAAATTTCTCAAATTTAATCACAACTGTGGAGCTAGTTAACTCAGATTATACAGATGAGATCAAGTTATTAAGTGGCTATCACAGTCCGATGGCACTGTGACAATGGGTGAGTGGGCTGGGCAGGGCTCAGTGACAAATGACACTCAAAATGGGACAAGTGCTCTTGCTGCTGCCAAAGATTCTTCAAGCCAGAAAGGGTCTTGGCTCTGTTCTGTGAATGTGCATGTGTGTATGTAGAGAGAGGGCTCTCTCTATGATTTCAGCCAGAACATTTCCTCTATTGCAGCCAAGAGTCATGCCTCCATAGCCTCCTGCTTTAGTTCCTTCCTAATAATGTTGCTGCCCAGAGGTAACAGAACCACAAGCTTTAAAAATTCCTGGTTGTAGCCACAGAGCTAGCTCCTTCCCTGGATATTTAATGGACAGACAGCCCTTAACCCCCAGTGTTCTTTGGCCATAATATCATCACAAAGTTATGAAAGGGTAAGTTCTTCCCCTAATGTCTAACTTCCATAACTGCTGTGATCATTCTGGGATGATAACATTGAAGGGACAAGAGACGGACCGGGTCTCTGCTCTAGAAACCTCTCTGTACCTTGACACTCTCAGTAAGCCCGTGGATCTGTGGGAGGAGGCGAGGGCAGGAGAGCTAGAGAAAGCCGTCGGCTGCCATTCTGCTACAGCCCTGACATGTTCTCATTCTTGGCCAATTAAACCTTTCAGCACTCCCAGCCACCAATATACAGATTTTAGTTTTCCCATTTAGATTGTAATCATAAAGAACTTGAAGGAAAATGAGGGAGGGGGAAAGCCTGGATGTTATGGAGGGATTTCCGGGTCTGACTACAGAGACATAAAATACTTTCAATACTCCTCACCCCCTCCCAACCATAAACACACACACACACACACACACACACACTCATATGCCTTTCCTCCTGGGCCCCCAGAACCTAATTTTTCACATTTGGAAAACCCAGATGATTTTTGCCTGGGTCCATCTGGTTTTCCAAATAACCTGTCTTTTTGATAAATAACATAAGTTAGACAAGACAAACAAAGAGAGGGGTGGGCAGTCAGCTTTTTTCCTTCCTTCAGCCTCTGAGAAAAAGAGATGGGGACTGAAAAACCTACAGGACTCACTCCCAATCCTGACCCTGCACCTTCCACCCCTTAGATTGGGCCCAGTGATTCTCCAGCCTGGAGCTGAGAGCTGCCTCTTCACCCCCACCTCTACCCCACCAGCCATCAAGAACACCAGACTGTGGTTCCTTCTAAAATGAAGGGAGGACTTCCCTGGTGGTCCAGTGGTTAAGAATCCACCTTCCAATGCAGGGGATGCGGGTTCAAGCCCTGGTTGGAGAACTAAGATCCCACATGCTGTGAGGCAACCAAGCCCGTGCACTCTAGAGTCCTCGCACCACAACTAGAGAGAAGCCCACGTGCTGCAGTGAAGAGCCCAAGCGCTGCAATGAAAGATCCCATACGCCACAACTAGAGAGAAGCCCGAGTGCCACAACTAGAGAGAAGCCCACATGCCCCAACAAAATATCCCATATGCCGCAACTAACACCCAACGCAGCCAAAAGATAAATAAAAAATAAGGAAAATAAAGAAAATTTAAAAAAAAAAGAAAGAAGTCCACTTGAAAAAAAGGGGTGGAAGGCTCTGAAGCTTTGTGTAATGTGAATGGAGAACAGAGGGTGATAGGAGGTTGGGAGGCACAACTATGTCATGGAGGGTCTTGTAGTTTGAACTTAATCCTGAGTGCACTGGAAGACAGAAAAGGTTTTGAATGAGGGAGTGGCATCCTCCTATTTAATTATGCAAATATCGCCCTTTGGCTGCTGTGCACAGATTGGATGGAAAGGAAGCAAAAATGGGAGTGGGGAGATCAGGAGGCTACTGCCAACACCCTGGCAAGAAATTATGGAATCCTGGATTAGAGCATCGGCTATAGAGGTGATTCAAGATGCAATCTGGAAGTAGAAATAACAAGATTTAGAGACTGCTTGATTATGGGAGTAAGGAAGGAGGGATCGAGAATGTCTTTTGGGTTTCCAGCCTGAGTGACTGGGTATGTGGAGGTACCTTTTAGTGAAATGGGAAACACAGGAGGAAGAGCATTTTTAGAGAAGGAACATCACATTTTTAAAGATGTCAAGTTTGAGATGCTTATGAGACAACAGGCCTTGGAGGAGTGGTCCACAAAACATGATGCAGTTGTAATATTGGCAAATCCATATGCTTGCAGAGTAGCGTTCGACATAATGCATCCACATACATCTTCCAACAAGCCTCACAGCAACTCTGAGACAGGCATGAATGACTATCCTCATTTTATAGATATAAATGGAGGCTCTGAAAGGTTTGGTATTTTTCATTCACCCTTTACTGGGCAATTCCACATTCCAGACCATGTGCCAGGTAGTGAGTAGGACACAAAGGTAGAAGATATAATGCCATCTCAGGGATGATACAATCAGAGAGTATCATGACAATATTCCTCCCAGAAATACTCTCCCCTATTCTGAGGTGTACAAGCTCCACTTGGGGGACAGGAAGCCCCAAGAGACATTACATATATCTCTGGGAGCTAAAACCCCGAAAACACTCACATTGATCCATTAGAGATTCTCAAAGTGGGGTAAAGTTTGTAGAGAGGCAGTTGAGAATTTGCACAGGAAGCTGAGTACCTTGTCTCTACAGCGCTTTGGTGAGTATAACCTGATGCTTTATGGAAGAGACCCTAGTATGGTTTGTGCAGCTGTGGACTGAATTGTTTAAATGAAGTAAACACCATGTGTCCCTACCCCAGCGTGTGGAACACAGAGGAGGTGAAAGGACTGACACTGAGCACCCTCATCGCCCAGACTCACGTGCTCTCATCCCTCCAGGCAGATAATTTCCAAGCTAGTGAAGCTGAGTCCTACCAGGAGCCACCACACAGGCCCTGGGCTTCAGTTTCCCTAGAATGGAGCTGAAGCTGGAGGCTCAGTGCTCTGGGCACAGGTCATATGGTCAGGTCCCGACTCTCCACTTCAATCTTATTACCAAGGCTTAGCTCGCCTTCTGACAGTTACACTGACATGGGGAAAAGCGACCCAGAGCTTAAGACTCAACTTTTCTTTCTCCAAAGAGTGCTTTCTTTCTGGAGCCTAGAATAGAAACCCTTTGCTCCCTAGATTTCTCAGGCACTGATTTTCTTATCCTTAGTGTTCAATCCTAATACTCTTCTCCATCTCTCCCTGCCAAAGAAGGATATGGGAAAGCAAAAGGGGAGAAATATCCAGCCCTCCTCCCTAGTTCTCTATTGCTTAGCAAGGGCTGCCTAGCCTTGGCCACTGTTTAGAGAGCTCAAAGGAAGGGGCAATGATGCCCACCTTGGACCCACGTCTGCCAATCAAAGGGCTATAACAACAGGCACCATTTATGTAAACTCTCCTCACCTGCACTGAACCCAAACCACTTGGTTAGTTAATTCAATCAATTCACCAGAGTTGAGAAGACAGTGAGGGGACAATGGCAGCAGCCTCTCACTCCAGTCCCAGAGGCCTCCCCTGAGAGACAGATACCCTGAAAACAAAATGCTCAACATCAGACAGGCTCTGACCTAAGAATGAGCATTCAATCTGGACAGCAAATCCTGCCTTCAAGGCATTGGGATTTATTGAAAAACTACATACATATTAAAACATCTTTATATACATTTTCACCATTACAAGATTACAAATATACAAATGTAAATTCCAGCAAAGTCAGCATCTTGCATATTACAAACAACTGTAGAAAACCTATATCCTAATTCCACCAGTTAAATTGGTATTCCTTATCTGCCAGTGAAAAACTGGCACGGTTCATCCAGCTTCCCAAGTCCAGCTCCTGACAGTGAAACCACAGTATTTACATGAAATGTTTTTCCAAAGCAGCAGTGACACTTGGTTCTGAGAGGAAAAAAAAAAATCTGTCTAAAACTCTGACAGCCTCATGGTAGTTCAGGGAAAATCGGGAGTGGTGGCAATCCTAACAATATTTTGATGAAACTCCAAGATGATCTTTTCTCAAAATAAGTAATGAAGTATTAAATCATCCTCTGCTCAGGGCAATGTACTCAACCCAGTTTAATGCAATAAATAATGATTATATATAACTCTTCCAGTCAGAATGAGAAGGAAGGTCCTTGAGCAACAGTGCTTCAAATCGAAAATTTAGTCCTAAGAGAGAGCTCTCTGCCCACGGAATATCTAATGTCTACGGACCCTGGATGTAACCTTTTATCTTCATCCTCATACTCCAGAAAAGTCGCTCTTTCTGACTTGGGTACCAGTTTGAGTCCTTATTATAAAGGAAGCACAGGTTAATTGGAAATTTGAGGCTGCACTGGGAAGAGGCATAAAAGAAAATGGAAGGGGCAAAACTAATAAAACAGCCCATGTGTCGATTCCTAGATCCTCTAAGAAGTCTCTCTTTCACTGAGTCCTGGTCACCATGGTGCAGATCATAGGGGTGTGAAGGAGTCATCCCAGTTTTGATGTTCACTGCTGTCTGTAATTTTCTGTCATGCCACACTTTTTCTTCCTCCAATCACCCCTTTCACCAAAAGTTATCAACCCAGGAAGCTGCTAGGATAAAATGTCAAATATTTAATGGAGGACACCCAGGTATCCCATAAGTTGATGTTGTAAACACTGAAGAATTAAGTTAGTGGCCAACCCAGGAAGTAATACTAGGAAAGAGATGTCCAGAGCCATGCAGTGGAAAGAACTGGAATCTCTGTCCTCAACCTTAATGCATTGATTATGAAGGAAGGGGGAATAATCCACATGAGCATCGATTCCAACCTTCAATGCCAGAAACTTCTCAACGAAGTCTCAACACAGGTGCCGGTGCCCTTGTGGTGTTAGCTTTCCAAGTATCTGAAGATGCTTTGCTTCGATCCTGAAGCGCTATCATCTGTTTTGAGGCGCTTAGGTGAAGGGGATGTCATTAAAGACGGACCCCTTCTCCTTACCTAGAGAGCAGAGAAAGAGCCAACTCAAGACCTTCATACAAGTACTTAGCTTCACTTAGCCCTTAAGCAGCTCATAGTTAAATCACGGATCATTAGAAAAATAGAAAGAGAACTTTTCCAGGCAAGTTTCAAAGCTGATTACTTACTGCAGGTAGCAATCCCCTTGTACCTTATTGGGAGTGCAAGATTAACACTGCAGCATTTAAGCCTTTAAGCCAGAAATATATATATTTTTTCAATTCAATTCAATTCAATTCATTCATTCACTCTGCTGTGGAGATTCACCAAATCAGTTCTCAAATTCCCTACCCGAGGCTTAGATGATTCCTTTGCTGCCTCAGCCTTGACAGGAGAAAGTGTGTGGAAGACA
Source organism: Tursiops truncatus (assembly GCF_011762595.2). Lineage (NCBI taxonomy): Eukaryota > Metazoa > Chordata > Mammalia > Artiodactyla > Delphinidae > Tursiops > Tursiops truncatus. The sequence goes on along the minus strand of NC_047034.1, from coordinate 155,403,375 downwards.
AAGTTTCTTGAATTTCGGGGAGCACTAGGGTTGAGGTCAGACAGGGCAGCCAGTTTCTGAAGCACAGCTTTGGGCTGGTTTAGCAGTGAGCCCGTCTTCAGCTGAGGAAAGAAGAGTCATCAAATTCCTGGTATCAAATTCCAAGTGCCAAGGGAAGAATGAGAAGTCAGCGCCTCCCTGCCTCCACCAGGTATTGAGGGGACACAGTCCTACCCTGCTCAAGTAGAAAAGAAATGGTAGGCTCCTTTGACATCTCCTTCCATTTCTTGCAGCCACCTCCCTCCCCTAATGAAAGAGCATTCCCTTAACTTGACCTGGGCCTTTATAACACTGAAGATCATGACATCAGGCTAACAAGGTCCCCAACCAACCTGGTTGTCACTTCCTGGTTTGGTGGCTTCAAAAGGATTTCTGAATAAAGACTCTGATTCTTGAATAACCACAGTGCGACTGACTGAAAAGAAAAGACAGAGAGGCTTGTTCTGGACAAAGCTGCGTAGAATTACTTTTAAATCTAAACAAGCTAACAAGCCTTTAACTAAACCAATAAACTAAAGCCATAGGAACTCAGATTATTTTATAATCATGACTTGAAAGTACACTTAAGTGGCTTAAGAGAAGACAGACAACTCAGCTGAACTTATTGTCTAATTAACAGTAATAATAAGAAAATACAAGAGTGGTAAGAGTGTTAAGGAGTGTTTAAGAGCATCAGCTCTGGGGTTAGGCATATCTGGGTTCAAATTCCAGCTCTAACACTTAAGTATATAATCCTGGGCAACTGAATAAAGAAGCCAGAATTCAATCCTCTGAGCTGCCTTAGAACATAAAGCAAAACCAGCTACATATACTCACAATCACAATGTCGACTGCCCAACAGTCTAAGATGGAAAGAATACTGTCTCTCCCCATCGGAGGGACGCCGGCCCATGAGTAGGCTGCACCAGCCCCCGAAGGCTGGAGTCACCTCTAAGGCTCCAGCACTAACAACCCCGGGGGCCAGACCCTGAGGAGGACTAAGAGCTCACCATTCTTCTGCAGAGCTTTGGCTGTAACTTTCTTGGCCAGCATCATAAACTGACTGTCTTCCCCAATCTCCTCTTCTTCTTCAGCTGCAATTTTCCCCTGCTGTGCCTGAAAATAAAAATCAGACAGCATTAACAGAAGCCCACAGCTCCCCCAAATAATTAGCATAGCCTGGAAACTAGAGTACTTGGGACAGCATTTGTTTTCCTTTTTGCAACTCTTTGTTGCTTTAGACCAAAAAAAAAAAAGGATTTTGGACAAAAACATGACTAGAACTGCCCATGGTAACCTTCTCAAAGCACAAAAGAAAATTCAAGGATTAAAAGGGACAGCAGGGTTCCCCTGGTGGCGCAGTGGTTGAGAGTCCGCCTGCCAATGCAGGGGACACGGGTTTGTGCCCCGGTCCGGGAGGATCCCACATGCCGCAGAGCGGCTGGTCCTGTGAGCCATGGCCGCTGGGCCTGCGCGTCCGGAGCCTGTGCTCCGCAGCGGGAGAGGCCACAATGGTGAGAGGCCTGCGTACCCAAAAAAAAAAAAAAAAAAGGGGGACAGCAATATATTGCCCAAGATTTTGACGGGTGACGGAGTGACCTCATAAGTAGGGTCGGAATAGGAGAATTTCTTGCAGGCTTCCTACCTGGTCCCGAAGCCACTGCTCTCGTTCAATTCGCTCCTTCCTCCATCTGGCTTCCGTCTCATCAAGCTGTTCTTCAGTCTGATCATCATCAGAGTCTCTGTGGAACAAGTCCATCTGGGAAGCATCATCTAAAGCAAAGAGTTAAGGCTATTAGCATTCTGCACTCCCCACAAGAGAGGGTGTCTCAACAGACACAAGTGAACCCTTTTCATTTACAATACACTGATACAAGCTTTTCCTATCCATTAACAGAAAATAAAGGTCAAGGCAAGGTCCTCCACAGCTGCCTGCTATAGTTTTGATTTCCTCTTGCTGTCTTAAACTGGACAAACATGTACCTTTGTACAATTTGCTTCTAAAGGCAACAATCAAAATACCTATGTTCTTCCATCGGAATTTCCTCATTCGTCCAGGACCATCACTGTGCAGGTCCCCATCAGCAAGGTACCTTTCTTGGTACAAACGTAACTGTCGTTTATCATCATCCAACATTGTTTTCCTACAACAGGAGAAATACGGTGTTCAAAACCAGGACCACTCTGGCTGGTTATAGGGCCTGCCTTAAGACACACCCCATTCATTATTCAGAAGGGCTTGCTGGGATACTGACATGTGTATTTTCTTGATTTGACTCTGCAGTTCCTCATCAGAAGGAAGTAATTCATCAATTACATCCTCTTCATATTCATCAAGCTCTTCCCCATCATACTCATCTTCACTTCCCACGTCACTCCCTGACACCTCTGCCTCATCCTCCAGGTATTTCTTCAATCTCCTGGAAAATTGAAAATTAGAAAATACAACAATGAATATACACACAGCAATGAGAAGAGCAGAACACAGAGCCATCTCTAATAACAATAAGATTAAATTAATAATAATAATACATTTTGATAATACTTAAAAGTCTATTATTTAATATATACTGTGTGCCAATAACTGTGCTTTGGAGCATTGCTGCGTTATCTCAGGGAGGAGTATTATTATTCCTTTCAATTTTCAGTTGAAGGAACTGAGACTCAGAGAGTAAACAACTTACCAATGGTCACACAGCTAGCTGGGAGGCAGCAGAGCCTGGATTCAACCTAGGTTGGTGACTCTAAAGCCAGAACTCTCAATCTCCTCTATATATTTGGGACACACCTGCTAGAAGGTTCAAACTATTTTGTCTTGTATTTAAGCTTACCAGCTTCAGGAGACAGACTAGAGATAGTATAGTATGGAAAGGTAATAGACTGTACTCTTCTTACAGCCTGCCAAATCTTGACCCTCAAGTTAGAGGTATGACTGAAGCTCAGAGTTAGTAGTAATCAAAACCACTGCAAGTTAGTTTTTCTGACTTCAGCTCACATCGAGAACAAATCTGCTGTCATCTGAGTTCAAAGTGCTGTCACCTATGGTCATGAGTGGCAGAAGCTTGATGGCTTTCTGAAGGCTGATTTTTTTTTTTAAATAAATTTATTTATTATTTATTTTTGGCTGTGTTGGGTCTTCGTTTCTGTGCGAGGGCTTTCTCTAGTTGCGGCAAGCGGGGGCCACTCTTCATCGCGGTGCGCGGGCCTCTCACTGTTGCGGCCTCTCGCTGTGGAGCACGGCTCCAGGCACGCAGGCTCAGTAGTTGTGGCTCACGGGCCCAGTTGCTCCGCGGCATGTGGGATCCTCCCAGACCAGGGCTCGAACCCGTGTCCCCTGCATCGGCAGGCAGACTCTCAACCACTGCACCACCAGGGAAGCCCCGAAGACTGATTTTTTATGAAAGACTTCCATTACTATTTTAAAGCTGAGCTCCTCTAACTCCTAGGGTTCCTGAAGAATTCCTTCAGGGGCCAATAGCCACTAAGCTTCTCAATCTTCCCATCTACCCTCTTTGAGCAGTTCAATTTTTAGCTGCCATTCTTTATAAGATTTCATTTAAACAAAGGACTCTATAGTTAAATAAGGTTTAAGAACCATTGCCTTAGAAAAAAAATCTATAGATGGCCCAAAGCTGTATGAATAGTTAATTTGACAGGTGACAAATTAGAAGCCCAAACTGATCTCAACAGAAGGGAATGATGGGCTAAAAACAACAAAATAAATCTAATAAGGATCAATATGATATCCTATATTTGAATTCCAAAAGTCATCTACAAATAATAAAATGTGGAATACCTATTAAAATGGTTTTTATAAAACCTTCAATATCAAGGAAAAAGGCTTACAGATATGGTAAGTAGGAAAAAAAAGCAAGATGCAAAATTGTACATATAAAAAAAATTGTACAGATCTCAACCACATAAAAATATATGCCTGAAAAAAAGTTATGAGGTAATAATAACCACCACCACCACTTTCAAAAATATCCTGGACGGTGGACATGGATGACTTTCTTTTTTTTGGCTGCGTTGGGTCTTTGTTGCTGCACGCGGGCTTTCTCTAGTTGCGGTGAGCAGGGGCTACTCTTTGTTGTGGTGCTCGGGCTTCTCTTTGCAGTGGCTTCTCTTGTTGCAGAGCACGGGCTCTAGGCATGCAGGCTTCAGTAGTTGCAGCACTCGGGCTCAGTAGTTGTGGCTCTCGGGCTCTAGAGTACAGGCTCAGTAGTTGTGGCGCACGGGCTTAGTTGCTCCGTGGCATGTGGGATTGTCCCGGACCAGGGATCGAACCTGTGTCCCCTGCATTGGCAGGTGGATTCTTAACCACTGCATCACCAGGGAAGTTCCTGGATGACTTTTTATTTATGTCTTTCTGTATTCTTTGAAATATTCCAAAATAAATGGCTTACTTTCATGATCAAAATGACAACAAAATATTAAAAAAATAAAGGGGGGTCATTTGCCTGAGACTAGGATGAGGAAAACCTGGAATGACAGTAATTCACAGGAAAAAAGGCATGGGGAATTTTAGTCATTTACAAGATCCTCAGGATCTACAGTGACTCAGCTCTTATGCTCTTTGGTTACTTCATAAAGTAGTATGCAACCAGAACAAGGGATGTGGTTGTACCACTACATAGAGCGGTGGTCAGACCACACCTGAAGATAAAGAGAGTTTCCATACATGTGAGGAGTCTGGAAGCAATGTCACGTGAGAAACAGTTGAAGAACTAGGGATGTTTAGTATAGGAATCACTTGAGGAGGACGTGACCATCTTTGAATACTCAACAGATATCACGTAAATGGCTTCTATTCAATCTGTGTTAACCACAAAAAGGAAAAATAGAACCAGCAAATGTAGCAAGCTACAACTCAACTGTCAGGAGAACCTTCCTGCAACTGAAGGAAGGGGCATAACACCTACATTTGCCTTTTCAACTTCTCGGATTGCTGCAGGAGGTCTTCCTCATCATTATCTTCATGGTCTTCTAGTGCCGGGTCTTCATTGTCAGAGTCACTGTGTTCATCCTGCAAAATCATATAGTATCACATGCAAAGTTACACAGAATAAAATGTGTCCTCAACTAAGACAGGAATTTATAAACTTCTGCCCAAACATTTGATTCTAGGAAATTGCTTCTGATAACATGCCAAACAGAATTCTCAAGAACTCAAACTACAAAACAAGCAAACACAGCAGCGATACATGGAGTTCGGTTATGATTACTCTGTCCCCTTCAAACTCACCTCATCACTATCAAACTCATTATCATTTGGGACAAGCTGAAAGTCTCCAAATTCCTCCTCTTCACCTTCTTCTTCCCTAAAATGCAAATCAACAAATCAATAAAAGAGTTGAAAGCAAACTACAAGCAGTCAGCCAACTTAGGAATTGAAAATATTTTATAGCACCAACAATCTCTTCAAGAAACAGGAAATGAGATATCTTGCCTTTAAAAAAATTTTTTAAATTGTGATAAAATACACACAACATAGTTTACTATCTTAATCATTTTAAGTGTACAGTTCATTAGTGTTAAGTACATTCACATTGTTATGCAACCAACTTCCAGAACTCTTCATCTTACAAAACTAAAACTCTATACGCTTTCAATAGCAACTCCCATTCTTCCCTCCCCACAATCCCTAGCAACCACCCTTCTACTTTGTGTCTACGAATTTGACTACTCTAAGTACCTCATGTAAGTGGAATCATACAGTATTTGTCTTTTTGTACTAGCTTACTTCACTTAGCATAATCTCCCCACAGTTCATCCATGCTGTAGCATGTATCAGAATCTCCTTCCTTTTTAAATGCTGAATATTATTCCACTGTGTATGTATCCACTTGGGATGCTTCCACCTTTTGACTATTACGAATAATACTATGAACATGGGTGTACAAATATCTATTACAGACGCTGTTCTCACTTCTTTTGTGTATATAGCCAAAAGTGGAATAACTGCTGGGTGTGAGGTAGTATCTTATTATGGTTTTGATTTGCATTATCTTTTCTTTTCTTTTTAAAATAAATTTATTTATTTTTATTTTTGGCTGTGTTGGGTCTTCGCTGCTGCGCACGGGCTTTCTCTAGTTGCGACGAGCAGGGGCTACTCTTCGTGGCAGTGTGCGGGCTTCTCATTGCGGTGGCTTCTCATTGCAGAGCACGGGCTCTAGGCACATGGGCTTCAGTAGTTAGAGCACACAAGCTCAGTAGTTGTGGTTCACAGGCTCTAGAGCGCAGGCTCAGTAGTTGTGGCGCATGGGATTAGTTGCTCCACAGCATGAGGGATCTTCCCGGACCTGGGCTTGAACCCATGTCCCCTGCATTGGCAGGTGGATTCTCAACCACTGTGCCACCAGGGAAGCCCCTGCATTTCCTTAATTATTAGTGATGTTGAGAACTTTCATGTGTTTTTTCTTGCCTTTTTTTACCCTGTTCCCCACCAACTAAATGAAAGCATTCTAATTTCCTTACTATGCAAATATGAGACTCAAACAGACTGCAAGACTCTCAGACAGGATACGAAGCCCCTAAGATGACCATTTATTCCTGAGCCCAGAGAACCTACCCCAGTATTTTATCAGAACACCGGACTTGCCAAGTTCCCTCCAATCACTGAGACTCACCTGTCTGTTGGGAAAGAGCCTGAGCAAAGAGCAAGTGCTTCTTCCATTGGATCACCCAGACTGTTCTCCTTCTCCTGCTTAGTTAACTCTGATGGAGCCAGAGTAGAGACATCTACGTCACGATGAAGAAAAAGATTTGTCACCAAGAAATGACAGCTTTATCCTCTCTCCCCAGCCATCTGAAGACATGCCGGCTCAACACAGTTCTAAGGTAAGCTTGCCAAAAAGAGCTCCCCATTCATTCATTCATTCAACAAATCCTTATTTAGTGCTTACTATGTGCCAGGCGCCAGGAAGACAGCAGCAAACAAAACAAAGATCGCAGCTCCCAAACAGCTTACGTTCTAGCAGAGGTGTGAGGGGGAGAAAGGGGTGTGCAGGTGGAAGTAATAAGTTAGCATTTATATGAAATATTCTATGCAGCAGACACTGCTCTAAGCTTTGCACATATATTAGCCATAAATGACAAGTCATATGGCCAAAGCTAAAGCAGTTTTAAGTTGATACTTCACCACTCTAAGAAAGTAAGGGCTCTGAATGTCAGGAGCTAAGCAGTGCATGCAACCTATGCTCAAGAATCCACCACAGCTCTGTTTTCTCACCTGACAGTAAGGGGCTTCTTTTCAAGGACACTGACTTAAGATATTTGGCTGTGGTGAGCCTGATGCTCTGTTGGATAATTACCCTGAGAAGTAAATTTTCCTGAACACAGATCCAGAAGTTCCTCCATGTTCTCTTTCTTGTCGCTCTTCCTGGACAGAGGTTTTTCAGCCTGAGATGTGAACTTTCCCGTACACAAATCCAACAGCTCATCCATGTTGGCGTCCATGGCGTTCTCATCCATACTGGCCAACGGCAATCGAGGCTTCAAAGCTTGGTACTGATTCCTGTGGTTTCTAACATTTAAGAACCTACAAGCACAATGAAGAGTGTAAGAAATTCTCCAGGAAAAAAACAAAGTGGTGGGTGAAAAGCCCGAACTCATCTCCAATACCGAAGTTAGAAGCTGAATCCTGAACCAGAAGACAAGAGTGTCACACTTTAGGCTGTGACAATCTAAAGAGGGAGGGGGAAGTTTATGAAAGAATAAAGCCTATTCGAAAGGTAAAGGGCATGGGACTTCCCTGGTGGTGCAGTGGTTAAGAACCTGCCTGCCAATGCAGGGGACACAGGTTCATGCCCTGGTCCAGAAAGATCCCACACGCTGCAGAGCAACTAAGCCCGTGCACCACAACTACTGAGCCTGTGCTCTAGAGCCCACAAGCCACAACTACTGAGCCCGCAAGCCACAACTACTGAGGCCACGTGGCACAACTACTGAAGCCCGCACACCTAGAGCTCATGCTCCACAACAAGAGAAGCCACCACAACGAAGAGTAGCCCCCACTTGCCACAACTAGAGAAAGCCCATGCACAGCAACAAAGACCCAATGCAGCCAAAATTAAAAAGATAAATAAATAAATAAATTTTTTTAAAAAAGCCAATTCTGAAAAAAAAAGGTGAAGGGTAAAGGATAATTTTTGGCTTCAAATGGTGCTAGAGTAGGGCTTGGTGTTATGCATGTAATGTGCCACAAAAGTGTCAATTCTCAATCCTACCCAACAATCCTAACATAGTAGGATGGATGCAGAGAAATCTGATGACCTTATAAGAGCTATGCATTTCATACAATGCAGAAATTGAAGGATCAGAATGCCAGCAAGGCTATTTACTTTTTCTTTTTTTTTTAAATAAATGTATTTATTTATTTATTTATTTTTGGCTGCGTTGGGTCTTCATTGCTGTGTGCAGGCTTTCTCTGGTTGCAGCGAGCAGGGGCTACTCTTCATTGTGGTGCGCGGGCTTCTCATTGTGGTGGCTTCTCTTGTTGCAGAGCACGGGCTCTAGGCGCCCGGGCTTCAGTAGTTGTGGCTTGCAGGCTCCGTAGTTGTGGCTCACGGGATCTAGAGCGCAGGCTCAGTAGTTGTGGCGCATGGGCTTAGTTGCTCCATGGCATGTGGGATCTTCCCAGACCAGGGCTTGAACCCGTGTCTCCTGCATTGGCAGGCGGATTCTTAACCATTGCGCCACCAGGGAAGCCCAAGGCTATTTACTTTTAATTTTCTAGACAGACTTTGTTCAAACGTGTGGAATGTAATACTAATGGTCTGTACACCTCTCTTTCTCAGAAGAGAAAGCACAGATGGAGCGACAGAAGCTCACTTTATTTTTAAACAAAATTAAGCCGTACCCAGCACCATCCACCCACAGAAACATAAAACTACCTACCCATCTGCATCCAACAGTTGGCTCTGAGTGTCATCTTCTAAACAGAACTGGAAGTCTCCTGCTCCTAGGAAAAGTGTCTTAGGCTCTGGGGAGGCGTTATACAGATCCTGGGAATCCTCTATGGGAAGTGAAGGCTCAGACAGCTTTCCTGAACTCTGGCACCAAAACAAAACCAAACAAAAACAAAACATTTTACAAATGTCATTCACTGTCATGACAACAGCAGAAGCTGCTATTTGTAAAATTTAATCTACTCTCAGGCAATTGCAGTTGAGGAGGACAATGCATAGCCAAGAGGAGCATAAAGAAAAATATTTTCAAGAACGTAAGAACCTTGGATGAGGCTTGTTTTTAATACACAAAGCGGGGGGACTTCCCTGGTGGCACAGTGGTTAAGAATCCGCCTGCCAATGCAGGGGACACAGGTTCGAGCCCTGGTCTGGGCAGATCCCACATGCCGCGGAGCAACTAAGCCCGTGAGCCACAACTACTGAAGCTCGCGCACCTAGAGCCCATGCTCCACAACAAGAGAAGCCACAGCAACGAGAAGCCCGTGCAACACAACGAAGAGTAGCCCCCATTCCCCGAAACTAGAGAAAGCCCGCGTGCAGCAACAAAGACCCAATGCAGCCAAAAATAAATAAATAAAATAAATTTATATATATATAAAAATACACAAAGGGGTGGATTTTTTAAACTAAACATACACAATGTGGTGGGAGTTGTTGACTTGGACACACTTTATTTAGCAATGTGGGAAGCAAAAGCGGAAGGAGATTAGAAAACCACTGCCATCTTACCTTAGAAGCTGAGCTGACCAAACTGGCTCGAAATAGTCCAGGGGAAGGAGATCTGAATCCTCCTGCCGTAGGGAAAAGACTGGTCCCACGGCCTGTTTGTCTGTTGCAAGGCTGATAGGATGGAATTGTGGAGCCTATCAGCTCAAAGCTGCTATTGTGGCTGCTCTCCTTTGTCAGTAATGAGCACGAATCATCTTCATCTAAAGAAAAATAACTTTTAAGTGCATGATTCTAGAAATAAGTTAGATTTGTTTAGGAAAAAGAGTTGAGAATGAAACTGTCAGGTAAGACCCATTGGCAAACCTCTCAAGTTACATGTTCCAAAACGTTACATTAAAGGTCAATTACGGGGGGTGCAGTGGTTAATAATCCACCTGCCAATGCAGGGGACACAGGTTCGAGCCCTGGTCCGGGAAGATCCCACATGCCGCGGAGCAACTAAGCCTGTCTGCCACAACTACTGAGTCTGCGCTCTAGAGCCCACGAGCCACAACTACTGAGCCTGCATGCCACAACTACGGAAGCCCGCGTGTCTAGAGCCTGTGCTCCGCAAGAGAAGCCACCATAATGAGAAGCTCGTGCACCGTAACGATGAGTAGCCCCCGTTCACCACAACTAGAGAAAGCCTGCACACAGCAACGAAGACCCAACGCAGCCAAAAATAAATAAATAAAATAAATAAATTTTTTGTAAAAAAAAGGTCAATTATGGTACTAAGATACCATCATATAATCAGGGTTTATCACTGTGAGCTAAGTGACACCTGAAAGTTCCTGTCTTTCTGCCTAATGCCTATGATTACTCTTTCCATTATCCAATCACTTACACATCTTCCTTTGATCTACATATGATAGAAATGTTTCATGTTTCGTTCAATCAACACATACTCACTAAGGACCTATTACATGCTCGTGGAAACTGCAGGTAAGTTTTCAAAAACTGGACCAAGAAAAATATTCTAATTCATAAATTCCTGTCATTGCCACAGGTAAGACTGGGAAAAGTCCACTAGGGTTCCAAAAAATGGAACCTTAAGGAATTGTAGTCCTTAAGTGTCAAAGCTGGAGGATCAGAGAAAAGTCACGTTCTGTGAAAGAGTCACTACTTACCTAGTTTGCTAGGTCTTTTGCCTGAGTTTTCATCTATTTCTGATTTTTCTTCACTAGCAGAGTAACTACAAAATAAGAAGGTAAATTGTTTGAGTATCTGCTTCTTACTAGAGGGGCAAATACCAGGGAATCTTATCTTTCCTTAGAGAGAATTACTTACCCCATCTTGGAAGAGTTGTCCTTAAATAGAAGGAAGGTAGAATCTGACAAGAGAGGCTTGGGGACAGAGAGAAGGCCAACTGACTTGCCAATTTCACCATTGCCATCATTGTTTTCTTTATCCATTTCTTTCTCATCTTTGGTTTCTATTTCTTCACTACCGAGAAGGAATTCTGCAATCTTTACCAATCACACAACCCCAAAACAGAATAATACAAGTCAAAAAATTTAAAAGCAAACACACTGTCAGCCTGAAATATGGGTGCTTAGTTACAAGTTGCATCTTAAATCTGAAAAGGTAAACCTGAAGGAAGCTCGGTCTAACCATTATCATCAACACAATTTACGCTGACACTTCTAAAGCTCTTTTATACTTATGTTACTTTACCTTTACCCTCCCAAAACTGCCACAAGATCATGAAAGAACCGGATTATCATTTTATTGAGTCAATGAGAGGTTACATGATTAGCCTGAGATTGCAGGACAACTACTGACCTCCAACCAACCACAAACTATGACATCCTGCCCAGTTCAGCCATGGCTTTCCTCTTCCTTTACCCAGGGTTAAACATTAACCAGTTCTTTTAAATGACTCCAGTGTTCAAACAAGGACGATTTTCTTTTTTCTAATACCCAAAGTCCTATCATCATCTGTCTTCTCTAGGTGGAAAACAATACTATAGAAAAAGGGCAAGAGGCCCTTCTACAAATACCTTCCTCAACAAGAATAAAATTAACTCAGGAAGGTCTCGGGCTGTCTGAGAATTTATTCCAGAACTCAACCTGGCCAAGGTTAAAAGTGCTTTTTATTCTGAACAGAGAAACCTAAATGAACAACAAAGATAAAATTTCTATTAATACAAAACCATTTCGATATCAGTATAATAGTACAATATGTAAACCAACAGGTAGAAGCCAAGGCTATGGCTCTGTGAACTGCAGGTGTTCCCTGGTGCTGAAAGGACTGAAAGCACTAATATTTAAGTACATATGAGCTACGTTTATCTCTGCCCCTGAAATCTCTTATACAATTGAACATGCTCATTATATTCTTACTCAAATCTGATTTTCTCTCTTCCTTATTCATCATGATCTAGTAACAAAATCACATAATTGCCAGAAACCTCCTGATTGCCTTCTTCCTCCTCTTCCTCCTCTTTTGCCTCTTCTTCCTCCAAAGCTTCCTCTCCCTCCTCTTCTCCGTCTTCCTCGGACTGATCCGTCATTTCTTCCTCCTCCTCCTCCTCTTCTTCAAATCCATCTTCATTATCTAACTTAAGTAATGCTTGGCGCTTTTGGCGCTCCTCAGACCTTCGGAGTTTCATTGCTTCTTGCAGCTTAGCTTTCAGCACCTGAAGCTTTTCCCCTGAACAGAAATATGAAGAGATGCTTTAGACGTAATGACCAACTACACACTACAACAACACAAGTGTCCACTTTAGGCAACTCCAGAGGTGTTCGAGACACGACCCAAAAGGAAAATCAGAGACCTTAGGAGTCTAGGCTTTTGTTATCTTAACAAATGGAGAATATCATGAATTGAGTGTAGGAGATAACTTCCATAATTATGCTCTACACCCTGGGCTAATATATTACAGAGATTATAAAATTATTATTTAAAAGGGTAAAAAAAAAAAAGATGGGTGGGGGGGAGTGGGCCTTCAAAAGTCTATGGTTCAGAAGCCATGAAGGAAAATATTGATAAATTTATCCACATTAAAGAAAAAGAGAAACAACTCAAGAGTAAAATGGGCAAACGATATGAACTGGTAGTTCACAGAAAAATGAACATGTATTGTAAATAAAATTAAAAATAATGCTTAAGGGCTTCCCTGGTGGCACAGTGGTTAAGAATCCACCTGCCAATGCAGAGGACACAGGTTCGAGCCCTGGTCCAGGAAGATCCCACATGCCGTGGAGCAACTAAGCCCATGGGCCACAGCTACTGAGCCCGCGGGCCACGACTACTGAAGCCCGCGCACCTAGAGCCTGTGCTCTGCAACAAGAGAAGCCACCGCAATGAGAAGCCCATGCACCGCAATGAAGAGTAGCCCCCACTCGCCACAACTAGAGAAAGACCCAATGCAGCCAAAAATAAAACTAAAAATTATTTTAAAAAATAATGCTTAACATCACTTCTCATTAGAAATACAAATCAAAATAATGAGATACCATTTTTTATATATTTGGCAAAAATTTGAAGGCTTGATAATATCTGTTATTAACTGGAAGAAACAGGAACTCTTTTTTTTTTTAACAGGAACTCTTACACACTGTGATTCAGAGTGTAAATCGGTACAACTATTCTGAAGGACACTGGGATGTTATATATATATATATATATTTTTTTTTGACTCACTGATTCCACTGTAAGGAATTTTGCATCAAAATTTACTAACATATATCTGATACTAGGACGCAATATTGTATGAAATACCCAAACTGAAACAAACACAATGTCCATTAATAGGAGTATGGTTAAACAAATCATGTTATACTTGCACAATGGAATATCACACAGCTGTTAAAAAAAAAAAAAAGCCCCCCAAAGCAATATGTGTATCCTGATATGTGAACTCTTGAGTTAGGTGGTCTGGATTAGGCTGCTAGTTCTACTACTTACTAGTTATATAAATTTGAGCAAGTTGTTTAAATGCTTTCTATATCAGTTTCTTCACATATAAAATAAGGACACTAATGTTATTTGCTGTAAAGCACCTAGAGCAGTGCCTGGCAGAGAGTATAAGTGTACAATGTCTCTCTCTCTTTCTCTCTCTTTCACTCTCACACACACACACACACACACACACACACACACACACACACACAATGGCATATGCATATGAATTTTCCCAGAACACACAAGAAATTGTTAAGTTGCCTTTGGGAAGACTAATTTTTCATTTTATACCTTTTCCTCAGTGTTTTAATTTTTTTCTATGTGATATATTACTCGTATTTTCAAAGTGGGAGTGGAAACAACAGACCTGTCCCTAATACAGATTACAAAGCAGAATGCACAGTATGATTGCATTACTGTTTTATTTTTTAAGCAGACATGTACTGTCTGTTTAAAAAATACATGCAAAACGTTTTAAAGGATATAAAACATGGTTACAGAAGATGTCTCTGATAGAGAACTGTAGAAGCTTTTTGTTTATTCCATGTATTTTCTACAATGGATATATTTTTTTAAACAATAAGACAAAGGCTAGTTTAAGAAATAATTCCTCTTACCCACCCCACACAACTAGGTAATGCTACACACATGAATCATGCTAGAGGTACTGCTGTCCCATCTCTAAAGTCTCCAATGAAAAAGATTCTATAACGTCTCACTATAGGGTCTTCAGTAGCCATAAAAACCTGCCAGAGTACAAAGAGCCAGGCACCCATCCCCGCCCCCAGCCAAAAAAATAAACAAAGAAACCCCCATGACCGCAAATACCTGGTTTTGTGTGGCTTGCTCCATCCAGCTTCTCAGCTGCCAAAGTCACAGCTACCGTATCTGCCTTGAGCTCTTCCTTTCCATCAGGGCCCACATCTTTCACTATGATGTTCACATTCACCTGCTGAGCAGCCCTGGGTTTGGCTGCTGGATTAGCATGCTTCCAGAAACGCTGCTTCAAGGCTTCCAGTTCTAAACCAAACGCCAACCAGTATGTCAGTTTGCCTTTAAGATTCCAGTTAAGAATTACAAGCTGAGTTTTTTAAGTTCAACAAACTTGTAGGGAAAAAAACACACACAGAGAAATACCAAAATCTCCTTTGCTACCAACACCTGTGTCCAATTCATATAACTTAACCCAAACTAACAGACTGCTGCAACTTCCTCAATATACTTCAAAACTCATTTTAGGGTAGAAATTTACCATGAAGTTTCTAAATATGTGCAATTCCTCAGGGAGATCAGCTCGGTGCTTTGTGACCACCTAGAGGGGTGGGATACGGAGGGTGGGAGGGAGACACAAGAGGGAGGAGATATGGGGATATATGTATATGTATAGCTGATTCACTTTGTTATAAAGCAGAAACTAATCACTTTGTTATAAAGCAGAAACTAACACACCATTGTAGAGCAAGTACACTCCAATAAAGATGTTAAAAAAATAAAAATAAGTGTGCACTTCTTTTTAAAAAAGTATTAAGCTGGTAGAAAAAATACCATACTCCTCAATTATTCAAGGGCTTAATTTCTCATGGGTTTCAGTCTCCTTTTAAAAAATTCCCTTCTTTGAACATTTCACTGCTTGTTAGCAATCTCACTAAATACGAGTAAGGTCAATTTAAAAAATGGAAAAAGAAAATAACAATCAATGCAATGAGTGATGTAAGTCAGCGGCAGGACTGGAAAAGTTTCTTCATCAAAATTTTAAAGATATAATCAGTACAATCAGAAAGGAAATCCCAGTTAGAAGTGGTCCCTGTACCACACGCCCTACTTGTATATAAACGGGACTATGAATACACACCCACCCACACACACACACACACACACACGTAGTATGAGTTCAGTGGTCTAATAGCAACAGGGCCTTTCCCTTCTTCCCCACTGCTATTGCTCAGAACTTTCTTTCCTTCCTCCCTCAACTAGCTGTTACCTCTCTCACTCTGTTTAACAAGTCAGTCATACCATAGTGGGATCTGGTGTAAAAGAGCTGACGGAAAGGAAAGGAGAGGAAGAAAAGCTCCTTTGGGGTTGAGGGATGCTGGCTATTTTCACATGCCATGCGTTCTCTTCCATGATAAAATGTCCAAGATACTCCAAGTTTGGCTCTTTTTCTAAAATGCGCTCAAATCATACTTTAGTAGTTTTGTGCTTAGCATGTAGATGTGGGTTTTCCCTCCCTAGAGCGTCTTAGTAGAAAAAGAGAAGAACTGGAAAGAAACCTTTTTATTCTGAGTCTCTAACATTATTTATTAATAGAAAAAATCCAATCCCAAAGGAGGGCATGTTTACATTGCAAACCAAAGAGTAGGGTGAGAAGCTGTAAGTCTGCATCCCATTTTATATTATTTCAGTAAGTTGGAAGCAACAGGGAGTGGCAGTGGAAAGGGAACAGAAATAGGCAGCTCATCACTGGTGCCAAGAGAATAAAAGAAGTGGAAGGGGAGGAAGATTACTCAAGACCTTAAATAAGAGTGAGGCAGGAGTTGCCTTCATTCTTCTGGAGAAAGCCAGGTCCCTCAAAACTCTTCATCCACCAACCCACTGGAGCACCCCTTTTCCTTGCCCTTTACTACGTGACTCAACCACCACCCTCCTCACTATAGAACCCCTGTTCAAGCTCCTCTCCGTCCATCGTCTTTTCCCAACACCTTTCATCTCCTCTGTAAGTGAAAAGTCTCTGCTCTAGCTCATGTCTCCACCTAAAAGCCCTGCATGATCTGGCCTCTAGTCACCAACCTCCTTGCAATCTTCACTTCAGCTAACCAGAGCTTTCTCTTGTCTTTGTGTCTTTTGTAGCTCTGTCCCCTCCACCAAGAAAGCCTTCCCTCACCTCTCTGCCTTGGTATCTCTTACTCAGCTTTCAGGACTCAGCTCAGGTATGAGCTCCTTTCAGAAGCTTCCCTGACTCCCTGTGAGGAACTCTTTCTCTAGGCTCAAAGTATGCACAGCACTTAACATCCAACTTTTCTGCCTGTTACTCCTACTAGGCTTTAATTTCCTCGTGAGAAGGGACTACATCTTACTTGCATACACAGCACCCAACATCATGCTAAATAAAAGTTTATTGCATGAATGAATAAATGTTGATCCTAACTTCATATATTATGAAACAGGCTGATCTGGAAACCCAATATCCATGTCAAATACTATTTCTGAAGGAAAACATATTCTGAGTTAAAAATAAGTGGCTACTATGAGCCAGGCATTGTGCTAGTTCCCTGTAAAAGCCAAGTGTAATGTTGGAAAAATTACCCAACCTCTCCAAACCTCAGGCTCTTCATTTGCAAAATAATATCTGGGGCTACGAAAATTAAGAAAGATAACTAATAAAAAGACCTATCAGTGTCTAATATAGTAGGTATGCAAAAAAAAAAAGGTTTCTTCCCTTTTCTGTTTCTCAGTCTGAGACTGTTTAGAAAACTTCTAGTCCCATATAACAAAATTCCACAGTATTAGGATAGTAAGTACTCAAAAAGTTCTACTGCACCTTTCAGTCTGAGACTATTTAGAAAACTTCTAGTCCCACACAACAAAACTTTCTCTCCCTGTTCTAGGCAACAGCTTATTTCCACACTTCTTTGCTAACAGAGCTATGCTAGTTGTTACAAAACCCTTCCACCCCCGCAACTGCTCTGGTCAAACTGACTTACACGTCCTCCCAATATGCACCACACAGAGCTCTTTCTGTCCCTTCTAAGAACGTCCTTCTCTCCACTTCCACAAAGTCCACCCATTCAATCAACGAAGACTGATACTGTGGCTGACCTAGCACCTGCCAACCATATGTTAGTGAATGAAGGAGAGTCTTGATGTAAATAATTTCACTGATAATAGAAAAAGCAGCCACCATTTGAGTGTTTCTTTATGCTATCCACTTGTATGCATTATTTCAACAAATCTTCACTAAAGCCCTGTGAACCAGATAGCGTTATTTCATTTTTTAAAAAAGATGCCTTGGGGCTTCCCTGGTGGCGCAGTGGTTGGGAGTCCGCCTGCCCATGCAGGCGACATGGGTTCGTGCCCCGGTCTGGGAAGATCCCACATGCCGCGGAGCGGCTGGGCCCGTGGGCCATGGCCGCTGAGCCTGCGCATCCGGAACCTGTGCTCCGCGGTAGGAGGGGCCACAACAGTGAAAGGCCTGCGTATCGCAAAAAAAAAAAAAAAAAAAAGATGCCTTGGAGAGGTCAAATAGCAGACTCAAGTTTAAACAGTGAATAGTGTAATCCAGATTCAGATCCCAACCTCGCTATAGAGCCTCAGCTCTTAATTATCATATCACATTGCAGAGGAGGGAACACCTAATTTTACCGACAAGTCAGGAAGTCTACCCAATGTGGGTAATACTTGATTTCTCTCTTGAAGGATCATTCATTCATTCTTTCATTCATTCAGTAAACATGGCTGCCTAAAATGTGTCATCCACTTGGCAGCACGGGGGACAGAGTAAGGAACAAGCCAGAAGATCCCTACTCAAAGTATAAAGGGGAAGGTAGTGAACAAGTAATTACATCCACTTATTCTTTAATCATCTATTGTAAGAAACTTATCCCTCCTCTTTACTATGATTCTTTACTCTAAATGTTTCTTTCAGCAAAGAATACTCTTCCCTTTTCTCCATGTTATTTAACTTTTTCCAATTATCAGGGACACATGTTCATGATAGAAGATGTCACTTCCTTCCTTGTATTGCTGTTATTTGCCTACTGCTTATCTCCCCGGGTAGAGCGTAAGTACCTTAAGTGTAGGATAAACGTCAGATTTCTCAAGTATGCCTTACAGCAACTTGCATGTAGCGGATAGTTTAATACTTGTTGAATCAATGAAAAGAAAGAAAAGAAATTCAGTTTTGCAGACAATTTGCTGAACCAAGATATTTCTAACTGTGAAAAACTGAATAATGCTTTTATCAAAGTTATACCATAAAACAACAGCAATGTACCCTGCTTTGTACATTGACTGTCAACAGGTTTCCATTTAAACAAGGTTTAGAACATTCTAATACCCTGCCAAATGTATCTAAATGATTTCTATCTGGTATCTGGTACATCTGTAGAATAAGACCATGTGTGATCATTTGTTTCTCCTGTATTCCCTGTCCTCCACAGTGGCAAATACTAGAAAGCTGCCAGAACAAATCACTCTAGAGAAGCTCCTCACAATTCAAAGGATTACCTCTGTTGGTTTCAGGTTCTTCAAGTATCACAAAAGAATCTTTGTCAGCACCCAGCCGAGGCTGAATGAAAACATCTACTCCCAGTTGCTTCAGTCTATCCACAGTGAACCTCCTCACTTTTTCAGGTGGCACCACTGCTGCTGATTTAGTTTGAAGGCTGGGCTCTTCCACCTTCTCATCTGCTTCTTCTGTTTTTTTCAGGCCTTCTTCTTCCTCCAGGGCACAAGGTTCAGGTGCCACAAGCCCTCCAGCCTGAGACTCCTCACTGTCCTTATTCTCAAGGAAGCTGCATTCCTGTTGTGCCACCGAGATGTCCCCAGGTGAAGGTCTAGCATCACTCTGCTCTTGTTTCTCGGGAATTTCTAGCTCTTCACTTCCTGTCAAATTCTTACTGCAAGACTCATCTGATCCAGTAGTGATCTGGGGTTCCTTTGAAACTGCAGGGAGTGCATTAATTTCCACTTCATATCCTGCACCTGTTGTCTGCTCAGAATCTTTGCTATGGTGGTCACTATTTATCTCAGTTGTATTTTCAGTGTCTGTGATTTCTTTGTGATGGCTTGCCTGATACTTAGATGATCTAGAGAAGGGAAAATAACCTGGAGTTGAAAATTATCCTAAACGTGAAACATTCTTATCCCTTAGCACGTAATGAATCGTTTAAATCAATTTTAAGGAAGTGAGGAATCTGAACTCTTTACACCAGGTGTTTGCCTCAGAACTGAATATTTATGAAAATTATAATCACAAGGAAAGAAGCTTCTTACTTCAGTAGTGCCATGGCATTTCCCTGGCAAGTGGGCCGGGGTTTACGTTTGAAGAATTCATGAACAGTTTTATTCTCAGGCATATGATACGGAAGATTAAGTGCAGCCTCTAGAAAATGGAACAAAACAAGCAAATACATATACTGTACATTCTGAAATGTCACTTTACAATCAGTTAACTAAACAACCAAAGCCATCCTCAGAAATAGAAAACAAACCTGCCTTTAATAAAAGCAGGCTCCAACTACAAAAAAATTCCCTGAAGACCAGTGGCTTTTAAAATTAGCTGTGAAATCAAATTGATCCAGTAAGTTTTTTAAAAATAGAGATTCTTGGACCCCATTTCGAGCCTACTGAATCAGAATTTCTGTGGGGCCTAAGAATTTATAAATTTGAAAGGTTTGTAAAAGGGATCCTGATGCAGCTAGGCCATAGACAACCCTTTAAAAAACTCCCTCATTACCACCACTACAGTTCCGGAAATTTTCTCAGTTTATACTAATGTTCCAGGGGCTTCAGAACAATGGCCACTCATCAAGATCAATTCTAAACTTGATTATTATAATCTCATTCATATTAAGATTGTTAAAAAAAAAGGAAAGTCCCCAACATCCAAGTTGAGCTTACAAAGAAATAATGTGATTTGCCTCAGTGTTTACCATACAGGTTTCTTTACCTCGAATAAGGCGCTGAGTCTCACTATGCAATTTTTTTAATGCTTCCTTACTTAACTTGGCTGCCTTTCTTTCCTTAAAGAAAACAAAAAGTGAGATTACATTAATGCTATTATCCAGAAAGGTTGATAGATATTCATCCCATAAAAGTCTGCTCTCTCCAAGAAAAGAGGATGGAGAGGGAACAGTAAGCATTAATAAGATCAAAACAATATAAACTTCAGGAGCTCACTTATTTGCAAGTCTCATAGAATTAATTCAGTCCAATTCATATTTGTGTCCCTACTATGCACAAAGCAATATCCTAGGAATCAGGGTAATACGATAGACACAATAAAACTCCTGAAAAACCCACAATCGCCTGGGAAAAGAGCTCAACATGACAACTATATAGGGCTCTATGTCACCTTCCTCGTGGTGCCTTTTGATAACTCAGTTTCTTCTTCAAATGAATAGACCTCACTCTCCAAAGATGGTTCCTTTCTCTAAAAGAGAAGATTGCAAATGGATTAACAGGGAAAAAAATTAAACTGACACAAGAGGATGTTGCTTACGCAAAGACTGCTTTTGCACTCCAACACCACATCACGCTACATTAATGCTAAATCAATAATTATCAAATATAAAATGTTAGACACACAGCATCCTCTAATGCCTAGAAAACACATTAGTTGTCTCCAATGGAGCTTGGGCCCTCATTTCTTACACCTCTCTATTACATCTTTCCCTAAGGAGGGACAATGACTTCCAGGAAGCTAATCTCAGGAAGAATGATTATGCTTCCAAACACTCAGGACAACGATGGTTTTTTTTTTTTTTTTTTTTAGCGCAGGCTCAGCGGCCATGGCTCACGGGCCCAGCCGCTCCGCGGCATATGGGATCTTCCCAGACCGGGGCACGAACCCGTGTACCCTGCATCGGCAGGCAGACGCTCAACCACTGCGCCACCAGGGAAGCCCAGACAACGATGCTTCGACTGATGCTTCTCTTTGATACCCTTCCTGAAACCCTATAGGTTCATTTCCTAGAGGCCACCAGATTATAAAATTTACATCTCTGACCCCTTTTTTACCTGTTTCTTACAAAACATAAAAGTATCTTACTTTCCTCAACATTCTTATTAGGGCAATGAAAATACTAGTTCCCAAACAACGTAGCACATCTATCACTTGTACTGCATAATTCCAAAATTAACGGCTGAAAAACTGAAATCAATTGACACGTGCTTTTTCTTCAGTTAAAAAAAAAAAATTAAGGTTCCAACAGTAAATCAGAAAACAAAGCAAAGGTTAGAAGCAGTGGGTTAGCTCTAACTGCAGTCATCTTTTACTTGCCTTGTGCTTTTTTACTTTGTTTTTCACAGCTTCCCTTATTGATTCTAATGACTCTTCATCTTCTAATGGAGAGTTATTTTCCTCCTCCAACCCAGTTTCAAAAAGGTCTTTATCCACAAGTAGACAGCCACTGTCATTAAATAGCTGTTTCACATCATCTTCCTGGGTAACACAAAGAAAAAGCAAGATCCAATCATTTTCAAATCCAATGTTTTACAACACCATATAGCAATTTGCATCAGGACAGAAAAAGCTCATGCTTCCTCAACAGACAAGTATATGGCATCCCAGAACATTATCACTGGTTCCTAATCCATAGTCATCCTTTGAAGTCCATGCTGTGATTTTACACAATTGTCCAAAATTAACTTAATAAATAGTACATTTGTATTTGAAAAGTCAATTAAATACTTCATTAAGCAACTAGCTTATAAAATTTGAGGATGGTTTTTCCAGGGGGCAAACAAGACTTTTGACTGATGGAGGCATGAAAAATCCTATGAAAGTTAATTTTCATCAGATCAGAAACAGCAAAGAATAACTCCACGTGCTCACAAAGAAAATCAGAAACCCATTTATTTGGAAGGTGTCCTCTCATATCCAAAATGGAGAATGAGACCAACGGATTTGAAATCACATACCTCATTGCAAGACAATCAACTCGAAGGTATATCCTGAGTGCAGAAACAACCTCAAGAACTAAAAGCAACTGTTTTTCCTAAAAGCAACTTTTTCTAAAACATTAACCTGCCTTAGAAACAGCAAATTATTCTTTTAAATGTACCTCATTTTTTGTTTCCTTCTTTTTCAGCTGCTTAATTTTCTCCATCTTTCTCTCCTCTTTCTTGAGTCTTCGCTTTGATTTTACTTTTGCTTTTCCTCCAATTCCTTCTTTATCATGTATGGGTTTTTTGGAAATCTTTCTGTCAACTGTAAAATCCACAGAGTTTTCAGGTTGGAGACTCAGCTCTAAGCAAGGTGTCACTTGGGTTTCAAGATTTTCCTGACACAAAGACTCCTCGATGTCACTCTCATCACTGTTCACCAGAGTTCTGTAAATCCTTCTGACTTTTCCATTTTTTCCAGCATGTAAGTTCTCCTTATCTTCCTCCTCTATATCGTCATAGGTAGTTTTCTCTGGAGAGGCATTTGTGCCCTCCTGTTCAGAATCACTCTCTTGTAGCACCTTCCTGCTTTTCAATTTCTTACTCACAAATATCTCTTCATCTGAATCTGGAGGAAACACAATTTTTTTTAGAGTCTACCGTCATTGGCCTTCTTCCTAGTCCCCGTACTCCTCAAAAACATATCCAATTAGCCAAGTGATATATCACCTTGTGAAATTATGTAACTAACACTAAGAACTGATTGTAGCAAAGCAAATCTAAAAATATATTTTGAAAACCACTTTCCCTGGAAAAATATCTCTTACTAAGAAATGTAATTATATATATTTACAATGTGTAAAGCTGTTCTGATCCTTCTGGCAGGTGTTAAAAGTCCTTTTATTATAGGATGAATGCATTCAACCAGGCAATATGGTATCTTCTAGACACTTTATACATTCAATAATATAACAGAAATGGTTATTTTCAAAAGGGTACAAGCACTATTATTTTGCTTTTATAATAAACAGAACAAACAAGGTTAAGCATTAATAATTTAATAAATCAGAGAATAAGAAATTAATCCAGTCCCCTTACAACCCAAGCTGCCACATTCTATTCCTAAAAATAAAAGTACTGACTGTTACAAACCTTGTTCACTCAAGAGCCCAACTATTTCACAGCTGCCCTGTCCACTGTCTGAAGGACTATCTGCTTCTTCTTGTGAAATGAGTTTTGAATCATTGATTTCTAGGTGAACCTAGAAAATGAGAATATAATTTGTATTAACCAGCAGGTGACAGAAAGCTTTAAGTACATAAAGATACACAAATTATCATGGGATCATCAGGCTGAAATAAGGAAAAACCAATACAGCGGTTTAACAAAAGGATGACATTAAGAATTACTGGACATGGGCTTCCCTGGTGGCGCAGTGGAGAGTCTGCCTGCCGATGCAGGGGACATGGGTTTGTGCCCCGGTCCGGGAAGATCCCACATGCCGCGGAGCGGCTGGGCCCGTGAGCCATGGCCGCTGAGCCTGTGCGTCTGGAGCCTGTGCTCCACAACGGGAGAGGCCACAACAGTGAGAGGCCCGCGTACCGCAAAAAAAAAAAAAGAATTACTGGACAGGACTTCCCTGGTGGCGCAGTGGTTAAGAATCCGCCTGCCAATGCAGTGGACACGGGTTCAATCCCTGGTCCAGGAAGATCCCACATGCCACAGAGCAACTAAGCCCGTGAGCCACAACTACTGAGCCTGCACTCTAGAGCCCGAGAGCCACAACTACTTAGCCCATGTGCCGCAACTACTGAAGCCGCACACCTAGAGCTCGTGCTCCACAAAAAGGGAAGACCCCACAATGAGAAGCCCACGCACTGCAACGCTCGCAGCAACTAGAGAAAGCCTGCGCTCAGCAACAAAGACCCAATGTGGCCAAAAATAAATAAATAAAATAATTTATAAAAGAAAAAAAAAAGAATTACTGGACAAGAAAACAAACTAAAATTCATTGTTCACCTTTGAAGGCTATTATAGGACCAACTCTTTATTTTGAGTTATAGTAAATAAATTTAAAGAATCAAGCACTTATTTCGTTTTACTGTGTAAAGTGTTTCTCAGTGTATCCAAATGACATGATAAATAACATCACAGAGAGGCAATCCAGGTGTGGGAAACTCTACAGGACAAACTCTGTGGTTTCTTTAACAGTAAATTGCAAGAAAAAAGAGGGGCGGGGACTTATAAAGAGAGTAAAGATATTTACACACACACATATCACCGACTACAATATGCAGGGGCCATGTTCGGATCCTAATTCAAACAAACTGAAAGTATATGTATGAGTCAAAGAAATCTAAACACTGATTAGCTATTTAATATCAAGAAATAATTCTAAATTTTTTAGGTATGGTAATAATATAGTAGTTATCTTTTTTGGAAAGCCCTTACCTTTTAGAGATGCATGATGAAATATCTGTGGATGAAATATGTGTGGAATTTGCTGCCAATAATTCAGTAAGGGGGGAAGTGGGTGGGGGTATAAATGAAACAAGACTGGCATGATTTGATAATTGCTGAAGTTAGGTGATGGGTTCATTATAACAGCCTTTCGATGTTTATGTCTGAAATTCAGCCCCCCCCCAAAAATTTTTTTAAGTCACAAGTGAAAAATCTAAGGAGACAGGGGTATGTTGGGTGACTTGACTAGTTAGTGACCAAGCTTGGTTCATAGAACTCTGAATCAACTTATTAATAAGGGGGAAAATACATCTGTAATGTAATAGGTCACAAGGCTTCACCCTAATGGCTTCTCAAACAACTATTAAATTGATTTGAATGTTTAGTACAATTATTAAAATTATAACCAAAAATAACACAAACAGAGGAATATCACTGAGGATCATGATGTATATGCTGATGATCCTCCCAACAATGGAAAGCAGTAAGACTATTTGTGGACATGGAAACTGAGTTCAGGTAACCACATAGCTCAATACATGGTGATACTTTTTTTTTTTTTTTAAATATAGATTTATTTATTTATTTTTGGCTGCATTGGGTCTTCGTTGCTGCCCGTGGTCTTTCTCTAGTTGCAGCGAGCAGGGGCTGCTCTTTGTTGCGGTGTGCGGGCTTCTCACTGCGGCGGTCTCTCCTGTTGAGAAGCACAGGCTCCAGGCGCACGGGCTTCAATAGTTGTGGTGCATGGGCTCAGTAGTTGTGGCTCGTGGTGTCTAGAGCGCAGGCTAAGTAGTTGTGGCACACGGGCTTAGTTGCTCCGCGGCATGTGGGATCCTCCCGGACCAGGGCTCGAACCCGTATCCCCTGCATTGGCAGGCAGATTCCCAACCACTGCGCCACCAGGGAAGCCCCATGGTGATACTCTTAATCACTGTATTCTAGGCAATCTGCGGCAGAACCAGCGACAGTAGAGCCAGGAACAGGGTGAGGCTAGAAGGTCTCAAAACACTCAGTAATCAAGATATTTTAGTGCAATATTAAAATAAAAAATCAAACGGACAAATTATGACTCATGAGGTCAGCTGCTTGCTTTTGTAAATAAAGTTTATTTTGAACCAGGGCCAGGATGAGTGTGAGGTGAGTGAGACAGAGTAGTGCAAACACAGGGTCGGATCTTGTCTTCGTTTCAAAGTTTGATATTTTGTTCAAAATCAAATAATGGAATTTTTTGCATTAATTTTTACTTTTAAAAATACTGCATTTAAGTATTATCTTGAACCACAAGGTCCTACTGTATAGCACAGGGAACTCTATTCAATATCCTGTGATAAACACAACGGAAAAGAATAAGAAAAAGAATGTACATATATGTGTAACTGAGTCACTTTGCCGTACAGCAGTAATTAACACATTATAATTCAACTATACTTCAGTAAAAATTAATTTTAAAAATTATCTTAAAGCGCCCCGTTAAATTTTGCTCCCAAGACGAGTGTCTCACTCCAGTCTCAGCCCCAGAAAAGAACACAGATCTGGAAACAGATGTCGTTTCTACGCCAATTCCGACAGCGACCAGCCAGTCACCTCCCGGAAGGCTCCGAGACTGGTACCTTCACCTCTTGGGACCCTGTGTGATGAC
Organism: Tursiops truncatus; assembly: GCF_011762595.2. NCBI lineage: Eukaryota > Metazoa > Chordata > Mammalia > Artiodactyla > Delphinidae > Tursiops > Tursiops truncatus. Next base: position 155,377,067 of record NC_047034.1, on the reverse strand, counting down.
CTCAGAGGCCTCTTCCAGACCCAATTTCGAAGTCTCTAAGACTCCTGCCGTCCATTTACAGTTAATGCTGCCCCTCACCCTAGCGGTCCGGTTCGGCCTGGTCCTTCCTCCTTGTTGGGGCGCAGTTGGAGGAAGAGCTCCCGCCGCAGGAAACGCGCCAAAGGGGCGGGCTGAGCAGAGGCTGGCGGCGGACTGCGCGCGCCGCAAAGACCAGGAGCAACCTCCCCGAGGGGACCGAGGCGCGGGGACCCCAGCGCCGGGATCGACCGCGGGGTCCCGAGCACTCGGGGCCTGTAGTTTTATCTCCGCAGGGCCGCGAAGCCGAGCCGCCGCAGTGCACGCCGGGAGCTGTAGTCCTCCCAGCCTCCACGACCCACTCGGCCAGCTCGACCCCTGCCCCACCCCACCCCTCCGCGCCGGGCCTCCGCAGCTTCAGATAGAGGCAAGTGCATAAACTCACCTCGGAAACCACTTCTCCCGTCATGACTCCGGCCTCCGCAGCGCGCCGCTCAGGAAGAAGCAGGTCTCCGCTTCCCGCACCCGGGACGCAGCTGCTCCCGCAGTCTCCGGCCAGGCAGCGGCGTTCGAGCTTTCGCGCCCAGCCGGAGTGGATGCTCCGCCCTCAACGATTTGCACCAATCCAGAGGAGGCTTTCTACATGAGGCCGCGCCCCCATCCTGTCCTACCAATCGAAGCTCCTTCGGCCGGCCCGTTGAATATAATCTGGGTTAGGTTGGCGGGTCGCGGCTCCTCTTGTCAACTGAGGCAGGGGGAGGCTGGAGGTGTCCTGGCTGCCTGGCGGCCAGACCCTCTGGCCTTGCAAGACTTTAACGTGCGAGCGGTGACCTTTGACCTTTGACCTTTACCGTAGCGCGGCAGCTCCCATCAAACGCTTTTTGAGGAGTAAGCCCTCCAGGCGGGAAGTGAGCCAGGAGAAGATCCCTGGGCACCTGAAGTCATCCCCGTGGGGATTTTCTCCAGGACCTCCTTTCCTGGAGCAGCTGGGTCCCACCTGCTCCTTTTTGTACATGGCACTCACGCCACTGGACATCAAAAAAGAAAAGTTTTGTGGGCTGCTCAGGTACCAAAGAATATCCTTGGATAACCTTTATTATTTTATTTAAGGTTAATTCGAGTATGCAGAAAACACACACTCATCCCACTTCCATACTCTTTGGACAAGGCAGGAAAAAAATTAAAAGGTCTGGAGTCAGACTAATCCCAGACAGTTCTAATCCCTTGTCATTGTCCTTGTTACTATCTTTTTGGCCCTTCAGGTCCATTCTCTCTCTTTCCTTACTTATCCTGCTCTGTCCAGGCAAGGCTGACTTCTCCCCAGTGCATTATTCGAGCTCCCTTGCCCTCCAGATTCTTGTTGAGTCTAGCTACTGGAAGATATTTACAAGATTACTATAAGGAAGAGATGAGTGCACCAAGAAAGAAAGGTCATGTTTACCTCCCCCACTTCACCGGCCGTGATCCTATCCACTGACAGGGTGACCAACTCATTCCAGTTTTCCCAGGACTTGCCCAGTTTTAGCATTGAAAGTCCCACCTCCCAGGAATGTCCTCAGTCCCAGGCAAACCAGGATGGTTATTCACCCTATCCACTGGCCTCCTCTTCCAAGTTTCCAGGTTTAGCTGAGTTCAGATAAAAGTTCTCTCTCCTCATCTTCATTTCTTCACCTCCTTTCAACCCATGTCTGCTCCCACCAGCAAGATCCCATCTTCCATCCTCTTCTCTCACATCTCAATCTATCCACCTTTTCACGCACTTTACTATTAATTTTTACATTGATGATTCCTAAATATACATCTACACACTCTTCCCTCGTATTTGGAGGGCTAACATTTATTGGGGGCTTACCTTGAGACAGGAAACAGTTACAAGAATTTTGCAAGCATTATCTTATTTAATCTTTAGAGTAACTTTGTAAGGTAATACTACTATCTCCATTTTAGCAGATGAGGAAACTAAACCTTTCAAAGGCTAGTAACTGGTGGAGCCGATATTCACACCCTGCTCAGTCTGACTCCAGTGCTCATACTCCTCAGCGGGACCTTGCCTGCACACCCTCTACATTCTCCCTCCATCCCCTGTACTGGTTTCCCTGATAGCACTTACCTCTGCCTGAAGTTTTATTTTTGTATGTTTGTATATTGTTGCTTCAAGATGACAAGCACTTTTTTTTTCTTTAACACCATATGCTCCTGATCTAGAATAGTCATTCTCAAACTTGAGGATGCATCAGAATAACCTGAAGGGTTTGTAAGAACAGATTTTTGGACCCCATTGCCAGAATTTCTGATTCAGTATGTCTGATGTGAGGGCCAAGAATTTGCATTTCTAACAAGTTCCCAGGTGATCCGAAAGCAGCTGGTATGGCGATCACACTTTGAGAACCAAGGGCTTAGAACATACCTGGATCATGGTAGAGAAATCAATCAATATTTGTTAATCTAATTAACTCAGTCACTTGACAACTATATTATTCTTCTTGAATTCCCTCTGGGAAGTGAACAAATGAGGTGACACTCCTGACATTAACATTTTCAGAACGATTAGCATTTTCCTTTCTGTGGAGAGCACTTCTTCAGTCACCTGAGAAACTAAGAGAGCTCTGATTTGGACAATGGGTGGAAGGAGTGAGCTAGGAAGGGGAAACTTTTTATTCTATATATTAACTTGTGCCAAGCTAAAGCAAGTCTGTATTTGAAATTAGCAATCGATATTCTCAGTTTTGGTGAGAATATAGCACCGTAATTCAAGTTACCAATTCAGAAATCTGGAAGTCACGTTGATTCCTCTCTGTCTCTTGATTCTCAAGATTAATCATCCAACAAACTCTGTTTATGAAGTTGATAGATGGCAGTGAGGGAAAGATCTGGAGTGTTCACTTTGCAAGGATGAGCCTGAACCTATCGCATAAATGGCTTTGTGATCTTAAGTAAGTCATTTAGCTTCTCAGAGCCTTGTTTTCTTTATTTGTAATTAGAAAACATTGGATTAGATCATGATTCTCAAATGGGTTTGATTGGCAGAGCACCTGGAAGTTAGGTACTCTACAGAAAATACTTTACAATACTGACACACTTATTTTGGTCATAGAATTTGAGAAATTGTTTCACTAGTAGAATCTATCATTATATCACAAAAAATCAATATAAGAAAGCAATTATGAAAAACTAAGCCTTGTAATTTAACACGCTCAGCCCAGTCCAAAGTTCTATTTATATTTCCTTGCCGGCCAACAAATAAAAGCAGATTCCAAAGGCCCACGAAAGTTTGGAGGGAGAAAGTTGATTAAATTATATGTTTTACTTCATCTTTTCTGCAAATTGAGAGAGTCTACCATGTTAAACTTTTAGTACTCTTCCTCCTCTGGAGTTACAGTGTGAGAACATGCTTTTCTGAAGTCCTAGGCCACTAAATCCTCATCCCTGGAGAAGCACTGCCACCATGTGGCAAGGATTGGTCATGTCATTCCATCTATTACCTGTAGCCTGTAGTCACTCTATCCTTTTTTTGTTCCTTCATTTTAAAATTATTCAACAAGTTGTTTAAACTTTCCTTTAGAATGGTGAAATAACTACATCTCCCAGAATCTGCTTTCAAAAATAATTTTGTACTGTAATTCCATATAACTGTAAAGCTTCTCTTGGAGAGTACCTGCTTGAAGGCCAAGGCTGTTTGACTTGCTTGATGTCCAGTATCCACTGACCTTTAAAAATGGCACAGGACCTGACACATAGTGGATGATTAATAAATCATTGTCTAATGAATTATTAAAATACACCTAAAAAACAAAACCGAAAAATACCAGGGCCTCTTTCCAAGGCATGACAGCACACACACCATCAGCTATTTTGTACGCAGAACCTCCTTTACTGCAACTTTTGGTAAACTAAAGTACCAAAAAGTATCAAATATCCATCTATTCCTTCAACAACCTTGAGCCCCTATTTAAGCCTACGCTAGACACAGAGAATATGAAGATAAATAAAATATAGTCTTGTTCTCAGAGAGTTTCCCGTTGCTGGTTGAAGACAGGCAAGTAACTAGGCATGTGTAACGGAAGAAGTGTATACAAGCAGCTGTGGGGGCCCTGAAGGAGGGGAAACTGATTTTGCCTGGGGCAATTCAGGGGGACATGACACCTGAACTGAATTTCAAAGATGGATTGGAATTCTCCAGGCTGGCATGAGGAGGAGAAGGTATTCCAGGTATGCGTAGGGGCTTGATAAAGCATGTTGTGTTGGGGAACTGAAAGTAGGTCAGTGCGTCTAGAGCACAGAAGTGTGTGTTTGGGGGAGGGGGACGGATGGCCAGAATGAAGGCTGAAAGTTAAACAGGCCACAAGAATTCTGGAGTGCTACGCTTAGAGTTTAGTTTTTAGACGGTATGAACTGGGCAGCTGGTGGATGGGGGTGTTGTTAAGAAGGAGGGCAACATGGTCAGATATGTGCTTGAGAAAGATTATTCTGGCAGCGTATGAAGGATGGATTGGAAGGGGATTAAACTGCAGGCAGGAAGACCAGTTGTCTAGGTGGGAGATTATAGGGACCTGAACTAGGTCAATGGTAGTAACAATAGAGAGGAGGAGATGGATTGGAAAAAAAGAGGCAAAATTGACAGGGCTTGTTGATGATTAACCTTGAGGGGCAAGGGAAAATAGAGTCAATGTAAAACTAGTGACTCTTAGGTTTCTAGATTGCTTGAGTGACAGATTAGGGTGCCAGTCACCAAAATTGAGAATATAGGTCACTAATTTCAAGTACAGACTCACTTCAGCTTGGCACAAGTTAATATGTAGAATAAAAGGTTTCCCCTTCCCAGGTCACCCCTGTCTGCCCCTTGTCCACGTTGGAGCTCTCTCTCTTAGCTTTTCTGGTGACTGAAGAGGTATTCCCCAGGCACAGGTCCTTATCTCCTTTCTAGTTCCAAACTTCCATCTGTGCAGCATCCAAAACCTTAACTCAGCAGCTTTTAGTACTCCATGCATATATTTTCTCTTCAATTCCCTTTTCCTTTCTAGCTACCTACCCAGGAAAAATGCATAAGTGAAATTCCTCTGCCCCGCTTTATTCAATTTTCTGCCCAGGCTTTTTGCTTCAGTTTTTGTAAAAACCCAAGTGTTTTTCACAACCCAACCCTACCCTAAGCTTTATAGAAACTTAATGGCTTTTGGTGTGAGTAGTGTTTATTTAGATATTAGCATCCTCGGCGCTTGGGGTCAACCCATATATGTATGTTTGGAGGAAGGGGATTCCATTACAGAAGGAAAAAAGGGGTCTGCTCCACTCCTAATTTCTATTAAATTTCAGCAAATTGGATAGGCTAGTGCCTGACCTTCTTCAGACATGCCAGATAATTCAGCTGTACCTAGGAGGGCACAGACTTACAGGAATAGAGTAACTTCTTCAAGAACGATGTAGTTGGAGTGGGGAAGGAACACTTCCTAAGACAGGAGGTGGTACTGGACAGACAAAACAATATTGCTCCCACTGTAGGCCCAAAGGATAGTCTACTAGTGATATTTAACCAGGGGATTTATCATGGTTGTCATAATGACCCTGCCTCTACTGGAATTTAGTGGGTAGGGCCAAAGTTGCTAAATGTCAGTGAGAAACACCGAAATAAGCAAAGAGGAAGAAGGAGAATATTTTAGGTGGGGAAAATGGAATGAGTAAAGACATGGAGACTGGAATAATGATAAGATTTTCAGGGAATTGTTCAACTAGTGACTTCATGATGATGGAATGGAAGGTAGGGGATAAGATGTCAGTGTTGTTAAGTTAAATTAAACTCATTAAAGACCAACAGAGTGTCTCTTTGGAGCCTGGATATCTGATAGACACATGGGATATACCAAGAGAACAAGATAATGTCCTTTCTGTGAGGATAAAACACACACACAAATAAATAAGTTATAGAGCAGATTTGATGAGTGCTTGGGGAAGATATGTTATTTGTGCTCTGGAAGCAGGATCACAGCAGACCTTGAATATGAAGCATGGAACTTGAGACATGATATAATAATACATTCATTCACTTCACAAACCTTTATTGAGCTTTGTAATAGATTGTTAGAATAATCACAGCTCTTTGTGATTTCAGTGTGATTTTGCTGCACCTCTCATCTAATTTTTTTTTTTTTTTACGGGACACGGGCCTCTCACTGTTGTGGCCTCTCCCGCTGTGGAGCACAGGCTCCGGATGCACAGGCTCAGCGGCCATGGCTCACGGGCGCAGCCGCTCCGCGGCATGTGGGATCTTCCCGGACCGGGGCACGAACCCGTGTCCCCTGCCTCGGCAGGCGGACTCTCAACCACTGCGCCACCAGGGAAGCCCTCATCTAATTTTTGATCTCTTGAATCTGGGCTGTCCTTGTTACTTGCATTGATCAACAGAATCTGGTGAAAGTAACATTGTATAGGTAACCTTAAAGAGCTTTGCAGTTTTCACTTCTATTATCTTAGAACACTACTGCCACCATTTAAGAAACACAAGGTATATTGTTGGATGTGCCACATAGAGGAGAATCAAGGCACTTCAGCCAACAGTTAACTACTAGATTTTACCATCTTGGACCATCCAGTCCCATTGAACCTCCAGATGAATGCAACCACGTGAGTTACCAAAGGTCAGATGAAAAGAAGAACTGACCAACTAAATCTAGCCAAATTACAGAATCATGGGCTTTAAATAAACAAGCCACTACATTTTAGTATGGTTTGCTATGCAGCAAAAGACAAAACAAACTTCTATCCTCTGTGCCTGACTTCTATGCAGGTCAAGCATAGAAAGTACAGTTTGAAACAAAGTTTCTACTCTTAGGGAGATTATAGTCTTGTAGCAGAAGATAGACAATAACAAATAAGTAAATAAATATATAATATCAGATAGTGATAAAGGTTTTGGAAAAAATAAAGAATAATACGGAGTTACAGGGTGGACCCCAAATAGCCAAAGCACTCTTGAAAAAGAAGAAAAAGCTTAAGGCATCACACGTTCTGATTTCAAACTATATTACAAAGCTATGACAATCAAAACAGTATGATATTGTCATAAAAGCAGACACATAGATCAATGGAACAGAATAGAGAGCCCAGAAATAGACCCATGTATATATGGTCAATTAATCTACAACAAAGGAGTCATGAATACACAATGGGGAAAGGACATCTCTTCAATAATGGTGTTGGGAAAACTGGACAGCCACATGCAAAAGAACAAAACTGGCCCACTATCTTACACCATACATAAAAATTGACTCAAAATGAATCAACAACTTGAGCATAAGACCTGAAACCTTAAACCTCCTAGAAGAAAACGAAGGTGGTAAGCTCCTTGACAGCAATTTTGGTGATAATTTTTGGGGGTTTGACACCAAAAGCAAAGGCAACAAAAGTAAAAATAGACAGGTGAGACTACATCAAACTAAAAGCTTCTGCACAGCAAAGAAAACTACCAACAAAATGAAAAGACAATCTACTGAATGAGAAAAAATATTTGCAGATCATATATCTGAGAAAAGGTTAATATCCAAAATATAAAGAACTCATATAACTCAACAGCAAAAACAAAAACAATTTGATTTTTAAATAATGAGCAGAGGATCTGAATATTTTTCCAAAGAAGACATACAGATGGCCCACAAGTACATGAAAAGGTGCTCAATATTCCTAATCATCAGGGAAATGCAAATCAAACCACAATGAGATAACACCTCACACCTGTTATCAAAAAGACAAGACGTGGACTTCCCTGGTGGTGCAGTGGTTGAGAGTCTGCCTGCCAATGCAGGGAACACGGTTCAATCTCTAATCTGGGAAGATCCCACATGCCGAGAGCAACTAAGCCTGTGCACCACAACTACTGAGCCCTAGTGCTGCAACTACTGAAGCCTGCATACCTACAGCCCGTGCTCCACAACAAGAGAAGCCACGGCAATGAGAAGTCCGCACACCACAATGAAGAGTAGTCCCACTCACCGCAACTAGAGAAAGCCCGCCTGCAGTAATGAAGAACCAAAGCAACCAAAAAACACAAAACCACAAGAGGTAACAAGTGCTGTCGAGGATGTGGAGAAAAGGGAACACTTGTACACTGTTGGTGGGAATGGAAATTGGTGCAGCCACTATGGAAAACAATATGGTGATTCCTCAAAAAATTAAAAATAGAACTACCATATGATCCATCAATTCCACCTCTGGGTATTTAACCAAGGAAAATGAAAACACTAACTTAAAAAGATATATGCACCCCCATGTTTATTGCAGCATTATTTACAATAGCCAAAATATGGAAACAATCTAAAAATCCATCGAAGGGTGAATGGATAAAGAAAATGTTATATATATATATATATATATATATATATATATATATATATATATATATATATATATAAGAATGAAGTATTGGCATTTGTGACAACACAGATGGACCTTGAGGGCATTATTCCAGTGAAATAAGTCAGACAGAGAAAAACAAATACCACATGATCTCACCAATATGTGGAATCTAAAAAATAAACCGAATTCATAGATACAGAGAACAGATTGATGGTTGCCAGAGGCAGGGAGTGGGGGACAGGCGAAATGGGTGAAAGGGGTCAAAAGGTACAAAATTCCAGTTATAAAATAAATAAGTCATGAGAATGTAATGTTCAGCATGGGAACTATAGGTAGTAATATTGTATTGCATATCCAAAAGTTTCTAAGAGAGTAGATCTTAAAAGTTCTCATCACAAGAAAAAAAATTGTAACTGTGTGGTGATGAATGTTAACTAGAGTCATTGTGATGATCATTTTGCAATATTTACAAATATCAAATCATTATGTTGTACACCTGATACTAATATAAAGTTATATGTCAATTATACCTCAATAATTTAAAAAAATGTTTATTTTTAAAAGGGAGTTAGGGACTTCCCCAGTGGCCCAGTGGGTGAGACTCTGTGCCCCAATGCAGGGGGCCCAGGTTCGATCCCTGGTCTGGGAACTAGATCCCACATGCATGCCGCAACTAAAGTTCTCACTGCGTCTAAGATCCCACGTGCCACAACTAAGACCCTGTGCAGCCTAAGTAAGTAAGTAAATAAATAAATAAATAAATATTTTTAAAAAATTTTAAAAAATAAAAAAGAGGGTTAGAGGATGACAGGTGTGGTTGGGGCTAAGGATATTTATTTAGAAAAATAAATCCTTTGAAGAAAATATGAAAGTGTTCTAGAAAAGAGGTTTTCATGCTTGATGATAACTGTCAGTAAGTTTTTCCATGATTCTAACCCAGATCCTTCTAACTGCACTAAAATCCACTTACAGAATCATGGAAGAAACTTTAGAAGTTAGCTCATCTTATTTCCTCACATAAACAAACTGAACCCCAGTGAAGGTGTTACGTTGTCTGTAATTTACTTATATTAAATATTATATCATATAAAATATATGATATATAATGTTAATATATGTTTAAATATTTCAGACTAGAAAGTTTTATATACGTGTTACCTAGTTTCACTGTAAAGCTTGGAGGCTATTAGTTAACATCTGAAGTACCCTAATAAGAAATAAACACTCTAGGAGTGGTTAGTTAGTACCTGAGAAATTCTAATCAATATCTCACATTCCAGTAGCAGTTTACATCAAGAACTTCAATTATCTTTACTGTCAATCAGCATTAGAAGACTATTAAATAGGGTTAGATGTTAGATATGTTTTTTCATGGGTGAAATAAATGGTGTCAAGATATGTGATTTAGCTAGAAGCATTGTATTATATAGGTACCTCCACCCTTGCTTGACCAACATATAAGAATCTAGTGAGCCCAGCAACGAGATTCTTTAGAATGATGTTATGGGCTGGGACCTATTCAGTATTTTTCTCCCCATTAGTGGAAGATCCTGTCACCTGATTCTGACTAGCAGGCTAGATGAATCCTGCTAAATAGAATATTGTCTTATTTACTTAAAGTTAACTTTTCAGGCAAAGGAGTTGGCAAAGTGTCTAAAAGGATCAAGATCTGGGACTTCACTGAGCTTACAAGTTGTATGACTGGTTTTGCCTGCTTGTTAATAAATATGTTGAGCATGTAGTAGATTTCAGTCTGAGACTTGCTTTCATTGTAACACACCACTTGGTAGTAAGGTTTCCAGAAAGAACGTGTAGCCCATCTCTCACTGTTGAAGGCTACTGATATCTTCCTCTCACCCCTGCAATAACAACAAAACACCACTCAATAATTAGTAAATAAATGTTTATTAATATAATATAGCAAGTTGGCTTGGGTCAGTTTGTGACAGAAGATGATTTGCCTAAGGTCACGTAGCAAATTGATTCTTGACACCATTAAATGCCAAACAAACAATATGGACCCACAGTACCAAAGAGAAGCCAACCAGTGTTGAGTCAAGACGATGCAGTGTTTTAGGAAGTTCAGCTTGCTGCCATCCGGAGAATGGGTTGGGAAGAGAAACACTGGATACAGGAACACCAGTGAAGAGATTGTTGCTGTATAGCCCAGGTGAGGCAAGGGCCAGAGGTGCAGCATGGTGCCATGGAAAAAGCCCGGACACTGGCATCAGAGAGATCTTTCTTTGTTCACAGGCTGGCTCTGCCACTTATCAGCCATGTAACTGTGTGGAAGTCACTTTTTTCCCAGGTTCAGTTTTCCCCAAAGAAAATCCATTAAAATGGGATGGTATATGTTAAGACCCCTAACTCACTGATTGGTACGTGGCAGGCATTAAATAAATGCTAATTCCTTTCACCACCGTTAAATCATAAAGTGGAATGATGGAACAGCTGCAGAAAGACTAGTCTAAGCCTGAAGCAAGGGCTTAACCTCTTACCTGTCACCAAACATTAGAAGCAAAACTGGGGCTGGGAATTCCCTGGAGGTCCAGTGATTAGGACTCCGGGCATTCACTGCAGAGGGTAGCGCACTTAGTCCCCGGTTGGGGAACTAAGATTCACACGGCGCATGGCGTGGCCAAAAAAAAAAAAAAAATGGCGGCTATAACCTGCTAGAATTCTCTTGCTCTTCTTGCTTGACAGGATCATTTCAAGCAAGCAAACCTTTCAAATAAGCAGAGCACTTAGTCTTATTCAAAGTACAGAGAAGATAAAGAACTAAAGACATCTGCTTTGAAAGAACTTCTAGTCTTAATATTCTCTTTCTATTAATGCTTTAATTTCTCCCATTTGAGCTACCACTAGCTTTCCAAATTCTGTGACATTAGATTCAACTATTATTTTTTAGAAGGAACTGATGTGCCAGGCACTAGACTAGACCCTTCCTATATATTGTTTAATCAACACAACAAACCTATAAGGCCTGTATTATTATTATTATCCCTATATATATATATTTTTTTTTTTTTGCAGTACGCGGGCCTCTTACTGTTGTGGCCTCTCCCGTTGTGGAGCACAGGCTCCGGATGCGCAGGCTCAGCGGCCATGGCTCACAGGCTCAGCCGCTCCGCGGCATGTGGGATCTTCCCGGACTGGAGCACGAACCCTTGTCCCCTGCATCGGCAGGCGGACTCTCAACCACTGCGCCACCAGGGAAGCCCTATTATCCCTATTTTTATAGATAGAAACTAAGATCCAGAGAAGGAAAGAGGGTTTATTATCCAGGGTCACATAGTTCATTAACATGTAGGATTAGGATTTTAATCTAGCTAGGATTTGAATCTAGTCCCTCTAACTCCAAGTCCAATGCTCTTTCCATGGCTCCAGGATGTTTCTTTTCTGTATTTACAGAAGCATGACCTCGATATCTTATTAAAAGTCAGATATCAACTCTGTTAGAAATGCCAAGTTTTTAGGAGGCTGTTAGATATAAGTTCTCAATATAAGGATATGTGTTTGATCAATAAGGCCAGATACTACTAGTAACAATTGACTAAATCACCAAATGAAATGTCTGGCACAGCAATGCTATAATTTTTTCTTCTCATGGAAGAAATGAGATGTACATTATGACCATTGATCAAGGTATGGCTATCACAACCCCTCTGCCATTCCTTACAAGACAGCTGCATGTTTGAATTAAGAGAAAAAAGATGAACAAATACAAATACCCTTCTTAAAGCTCCTTTATTTAAAAATCCTTGCTTGGTTTTTTGTTTGTTTGGCCTTGCCACGCGGTTTATGGGACCTTAGTTCCAACCAGGGATTGAATCCAGGCCCTCTGCAGTGAGAGCACGGAGTCCTAACCACTGGACCGCCAGGGAATTCCCTGCTTGTTATTTCTTTTTCCAATATGGAAAATCTTTTAATTGGAGTGCTTGATCCGTTTACATTTAATATAATTGTCAGTGTGCTTGGGTTTGAGTTTTTCATCTTGATATTTGTTTTCTCTTGGTCTCACTTGTTCCTCATTTCCTGCTTTCTCTTGGGTTAATTTATTATCCCATTTATTTCCTCTACTGTTAGCTATAATTCTTTTAACATGCATTTTTTACTTAGCACAATCTAACCTTCAAATGATATTGTACTCTTTTATGAATAATGTAAGAAAACTTACAATAGTATAATTTCATTTACCCACCTCTGCCCTTTGAGTCCCTGTTGTATATTTATACATCCCACAGTATATTATACACACATTATATATATATATAAATTTTATATATATACATTATATATAAATAAAATTAGATATTATTTTTGAAAAGGTCTTCTATATTTATCCATATATTTACCATTTCTGGTACTCTTCATTTTTCCCTGCAGATTCGAATTTTTATCAGCTTCTAGAACTTCTTTTAGCATTTCTTATAATGCAGGTCTGTCTGAAACAAACTATCTCAGCTTTGTCTACCTGCAAATGTTTTTATTTCATTTTCTTTTTTGAAGGATATTTATGGTTTTCGTTTCTAGTACTTTAAAGATGTCACACATTGTCTTCTGCTTTCATTTCTGATAAGTCATCCATTTTTTTTTTTTTTTTTTTTTTTTTGCGGTACGAGGGCCTCTCACTGTTGTGGCCTCTCCCGTTGCGGAGCAACAGGCTCCAGACGCACAGGCTCAGCGGCCATGGCTCACGGGCGCAGCCGCTCCGCGGCATGTGGGATCTTCCCGGACCGGGGCACGAACCCGTGTCCCCTGCATCAGCAGGCGGACTCTCAACCACTGCGCCACCAGGGAAGCCCCATTCTTTGTATCATTACTCCCCTGTATGTAATATGTCTTTTTCCTCCTCTGGTTCCTTTTAAAATGTTATCTTTATCTTTGGTTTTCAGTCGTCTGAGTAGGATATGTCTAGGTGTGGTTTTATATGTATTTATTCTGCTTAGGATTTGCTAAACTTCTTGGATCTGTACTTTTTACCTCTCATCTATTTTAGAAAAATCTCAGCTATTATCTCCTCAAATACTTTTTTGTTGTTGTTGATTTTCTCTCCCTTCTTTGTCTGACACTCCAATTACACATATGTTAGAACATTTCATTTTGTCTCTGTTTTTGGGCACTCTGTTCCATACTTTTTGCTCCTTTTTTTTTTTTTCCTGTTTGTATTTTAGTTTGGATAATTTATACTGACCTGTCTTCAAGCATCTGATTCTTTCCTCTGCTGTGTTCAGTCGGCTGTTAAGCCCATCAAAAAACATTCTTCACTTCTTATATCTTATTTTTTATTTCTAGCACTTCCATTTGATTCTGTTTTTATAGTTTACACTTCTCTACTAAAATTCTCCATCTGTTCATGCATTTTATCCACCTTTCCACTAGAGCATTTACATATTTATCATAACTATTTTAAAGTCCTTGTCTGATCATTTAAAATCTGAGCTATCACTTCATCTGCTTCTAGCACTATTTCCACTATTGAACATGGGTCTTTTTTTTTTTTTTTGGTTCATTGTGTATCTGATAGTTTTTAATTACATGTTTTTGTGAAAAAGGACTGTAGAAACCATCACAGATTAAAAAGGGCAAGCCCCTTTTTGTCAGGTCACTAGTATGGGGAAATTAGTCAATCTAACCTGTAGTTGAGCTGGATCTCAGCTTTGCTTCAGCTCTAATTACATTCAGTTCACTACTGTTTTCAAATATTTTGAAGGTGGATCAGGGCTTTCCCTTCAGCAAGACTTGGACTCTTGAGTATCAGCAATATTTTAGTAAACTCTTTATGCTTTAAGCCAGTTCCCAGCTTTCTGAAACATGCTCCCATCTCTTTCTACTTCACAGTTTAGACGTTAGCTTTGGGAGTTACTGGATATTTAGTCTCATGCCTGGTTTTCTGTCCCTCAGGATATCTCTTTCCACCCTGCTGCTCTGCTTCCAGCTTTTGCAAAATGACTGTGGTATCTTTGGCTCAGCCTGCAGTGCCCCAGCTCATCCTTCCTCCTCCTCCAAGGCATGCATCCATAAATAGATGAAGAAAAGATTTTTCCTTTTATATCTCAAATAAGAAAAAAAGGAACTGTAATCGAATTTTAGTATGAGCCCAAACTTGTCCCTGGGAAAAGAATAAAAATGATCAGAATGACCCTTCCTGTTGGAACTGCAACCCAAACCAAGCGCTTAGGTACTCAGAGACTCTGTTGTAAGGTTGCAGACATCCATTCCATCACTGACTCCAACTATAGGGAAGCAATACCACCTCTGGGGGCCAGAAGTATCCAGATGGTTGAAGAATCCCAATTAAAAACAGAAGGCCAAAATTAGTGAGGGTACCATCAAGATGTGGTCTAGGTGTTAAGTGTAATTATAAATAAATGGTATGGGAAAACTTTGACTGGTTTCTGACACTTGGTATCCTAAAATTTTCATCTAATGAGTTAAAGGAAGCAAAATATGATCTAGCCCAAAGAAGAGAGGCAGCATAGGCTAGTGGTTAAGCATCTGAACTCTGGAGTTTGAACACCTAGGTTCAATTCCTTCACCATAGCCTTGTATTTAACTCCTGTGTACTTTAGTTTCTTTAGTGGTAAATTGGAGATAATGGTAGTATCTACCTCACAGGGTTGTTGACAGGTATGTAGTTAATATATAATGATTTATTTTACAAGTTAAGAGATCAACATTTAGAATAGTACTGACTTATAACAAGCATTATAGAAATGTTTCCAACTATTATTAGCATTAACTTTGGCATATTCAGAAACACAGGGATGTGTGGATAGTGAAATAAAATAAAATTTATGGTCTAAATCACCCCCACCCACTCCACATACATTCTCTCGGCCCAAAGTTTCCAAACATTTTCCCCATATAACTTGGAGATTCCCTTTCATAACTTACCATTACTTTCCGGACTTAGTCGAGTTATGCATATACATTCCTCCTGTGTGGATATTATGGACATAGAAGGATAGACAAAAGGAAGGAGTCAACCTGAGTTGGCTCCTTGGCAAGTAGGAAATGCCTCCACAGTTAGGTAACTGGAAAATAGATGAATTGACCAGGCAGAAATACTTCTGGCCGAGTTCTAGCCTCTGGGAAAAAGAAAATAAGAGATACTCTGGAAGACCAGAGGCACCGAGAATTCAAGGAATGTGGCTTCTCCAGGGAAGAACTCACGTCTCTCTTGAATTTCTGGCCCCAGACACTAGAAAATTGCTCTACATTTGATGACCTCAAAATACTGTTGTTGAGGGCTTCCCTGGTGGCGCAGTGGTTGGGAGTCCGCCTGCCGATTCAGGGGACGCGGGTTCGTGCCCCGGCCCGGGGGGATCCCGCGTGCCGCGGAGCGGCTGGGCCCGTGAGCCATGGCCGCTGAGCCTGCGCGTCCGGAGCCTGTGCTCCGCGGCGGGAGAGGTCGCAGCAGTGAGAGGCCCGCGTAGCGCAAAAAAAAAAAAAATACTGTTGTTGAGAAGGAAAAATGAACACATGTGTTTATCTCTTCTAGTTCTTCGAGCCCCACAAAAATGAAAGCAAGTGAATAAGACCAAAATAAACCCACAAGGATAAAGAGAGTGGGAGAGGAGACATGAGAGGATGAGAAGGTGGAAATCCAAGTGGAAAAATTAGCAGGGCTGAAAAAGCTACATACCAACTGTCTACAGAGGTGGTGCTAATGAGAAGCAAGCCATTTCCTGCCACAGAACTCCAGCTAAGCTCAAGTACTAGAGGACCCAGAAACCCAGAAAGAAAGAACCAGGGAGAAGAATGGGTTCAAGACAAGAGGATTGGATGAAAGTGTCTGTAAGGATCCATTAGCCTTCAGGTCCCTTCTATAACCTTGCACCTGTCAGATGACTACTACTCCTCCCTGGCAGGAATCTGGAGGCTTTGTCTGTGCAGTAATTGAGACAGAGAGGTACCTTACTAGAAAAAGGGAGAGTAATTGGAAGTCTACGTACCGAACGAAGAGGCCACACACTTCTCTATCGACTCTCACTCCCTCCCCCACCCCATAATCTCCTTATCTGGTGACTAGGGTATTCCCTCCCTCGGCTTGAAAACAGGGAATTCTCTGGAGAAACTGAACAGCCTCAGAGAAATGACCTAGAGTTTCAGCTTCTACTGTGAAAGCCACCAAAAGACAAAACCCATACATGGATAAAGAATTCAAATCAATCTTTTAAAACCCAACTCTTCAATGTGAAAAGACAAAATATGACCACCAGACATTTGAGGAAAGCCTCCAAAATAAATGAAGGATACTAAAACAGATCAAAAGAAGGGACTGATGTTACACTTGCCTCCCTTGGTTTCTGGGATTTCACACACTCTTCTTTTCCTCCAACTTCACTGGCCATTCCTTCTCAATCTGCTTTGCGGGATCTTCCTCATTTCCTTGACCTTTAAATGTTACAGTGCCAAGAACCCTACTAATCCTGGGACCTCTTTTCTTCTCCAGCTACACTAATTCCTTTAGTGATTTCATCCAGACTCATGGCTTTCTTTAAATATTATCTCTATGTTGTTGACTCCCAAATGTATATCTCTAGACCAATCTCTCTCCTGACTCCAGACTGTATATCTCTAATCCTATTCAACCTCTCCATCTGGTGACCTAACAAGCACCTCAAAACTATTGTGTTCAAAATGTTCTACTAATCTTCCCCCCTCCAAGAATCTGTACCTGTCAAAGTCTTCTCCATCTTCATAAATGTCAATTTATTAATTAATAAATATGAATAAATATCTTCCCAGTTGCTCAAGCTGAAAATCTCATGTATTAGTCTGGGTTTCTCCAAAAGCAGACTCTGAGATAAAGATTCAAGTGCAAATAATTTATCTTGGAGAAACAAGGGTCACCAGTAGGAGAGATACATGGAGGAGAAGGCAGCCAATAAAGATGTGTTGGTAAGCCAGCTACCACTGATTGATTGGAGCTTAATCTTGTGGGAAATAGTGTAAAACACACATGTCAAAATTATCCCATCTGAGGGGCAAAGGAGCTGGGATATTTATACACCAACTCCTGAGAATCACTGGTTGAGGGCTTCCCCTAGGTGGGGTTAATTTCCCAGCACTTCCAGTCTAAGGTAGGAATTGTTAGATGGGCTTTCCTTTTGCACTTCTGGGAAAGGCCTCAGGCACTAAGATGCAGACACCTGGGGCACTAACAGCACTGAAACTTTAGAATTATCCTTAATGCCTCTCCTTTTTTTTATACCTCATACTCAGTCCATCATCAAAGTCTGTCTTCAAAACATATCCAGCATCCACAGCTACAACCTTGACTCAAGCCACCAACATTCACCTGCATCATTGCAATAGTTCACTTCTTGGTCTCCCTATTTCCACCTTTACTCCCTATTTTAGTTTCCTAGGGCAGCTATAACAAAATACCAAAAACTGGATGATGAAAACAATAGAAATTTATCATCTTGCAGTTCTAGAGGATAGACGTCCAAAAATCAAGGTATTGGCAGGGCTATGCTCCCTCTGAAACCTGTAGGGGAAATCCATCATTGCCTCTTCCTAGCTTCAGGTGGTTTGTGGGCAATCTTTGGCGTTCCTTAGCTTGTGGATGCAACACTCCCATCCTCCATCTTTACATGGTGTTTTCCCTGTATCAATTTACATAGTCTTTCCTCTGTGCATGTCTGTGTATGAGATCATATGGTATGGACTTATATATGTGCAACTATAAATGCACAGAAAAAAATTAGGGATTATACATATAAAATATGAATAGTAGTCACCTCTAATGAGGGAATTGGGAGGCAGCCTAAAGAGAACTGTACATTTTATCTCCTTGATACACAATTTCAGTGAGATCACTGTGCATCTTATTCTATTGTACTGGATTTTTTTTTTCAATTTAACAGTGTATTTTAGGGATCCTTCCATGTCAGTACATATAGAAGCATCTCATACATTTAATACATACATTTTACTTATTATTCCATAATATGAATGTAATCTACTTTTTAAACCATTCCCTTTTGATGAATGTTAAGGTCATTTCTATTTTTTTCCTATTGCAATCAATGCTATAATGAACAAACGTCCTTGTTATATGTTATGTGTGTACAGAAGTTCAAGATTCTTAAGACAGAGACCAAGAATGGAATTAAGGGTTTGAAGGGAGGCATAATTAAATTTTTGATAGACACTGATAGACTATTTTCAAAGAAAGTTGTCCCAATTTACAATCCCACCAATACTGTGTGAGAGTATTAATTTCCCTCATCTTTACCATCTGGATTTACTCAACTTAAAAATATTTTTCAAGCAATGAATTTTTAAAATGGCTCATTTTTGTACTTTGCTTTTCTGATTGTTAATGATTGCACACCTGTTCATGTTTGTTAGCATTTGTATTTTTTCTGTGAATTGCCAATTTTTCTACTTATGAATTTGTAGGAAGTCTTTTTTTAAATATAAGTTTATTTATGTATTTATCTTTGGCTGCATTGGGTCTTCGTTGCTGTGCACGGGCTTTCTCTAGTTGCAGCCAGCCAGGCTGCTCTTTTGCAGTGCACGGGCTTCTCTTTGTGGTGGCTTCTCTTGTTGTGGAGCACGGGCTCTAGGTGTGCGGGCTTCAGTAGTTGTGGCACGCGGGCTCAGTAGTTGTGGCTTGCGGGCTCTAGAGCGCAGGCTCAGAAGTTGTGGGGCATGGGCTCAGTTTGCTCCATGGCATGTGGGATCTCGCCAGACCAGGGACCGAATCCATGTCTCCTGCATTGGCAGGCGGATTCTTAACAACTGCGCCACCAGGGAAGCCCTGTAGGAACTCTTTATATTTAATTTTATGGTGGTTTTTGTGAGAAGTTTTAATTTTCATGTAATTAAATCTATCAGTAGTTTTCTTTGTGGTTTCTAAATTTTATGTCTTGCTAAGAATGCCTTCCTGGGACTTCCCTGGTGGCACAGTGTTTAAGAATCCTGCCAATGCAGGGGACATGGGTTCAAGCCCTAGTCCGGGAGGATCCCACATGCCATGGAGCAACTGAGCCCATGCGCCACAGCTACTGAGCCCACATGCCACAACTAATGAAGCCCGTGCGCCTAGAGCCTGTGCTCCGCAACAAGAGAAGCTACTGCAGTGAGAAGCCCGCGCACCACAATGAAGAGTAGCCCCCCCTTGCTGCAACTAGAGAAAGCCCACGCGCAGCAATGAAGACCCAAAGCAGCCAAAAATAAATAAATAAATTTATTTTAAAAAATTGTAAAGGAGCAAGGCTGCTGATGGAGTAGGAGGAGGGGGGCAGAAATTCCGTTGGGATGCCAGGTGGTGTCTCTTGGCAAGCTAGTCTAGTTCAGTAGTGTGCAATGCAGGTCTCTTTCCTCAGACAGAGTGGCTCCACTTCAGTTCCCACTTAAGATTTTTGTTTGAATAAGGGGGTGCCCAGCTAAAGAAGAGTTTAAGTCCCTAGCCCAGCTGATCGACTGCAAAGAAGTTCGTCCTCAACTTCTAAGCTCCAGACTTGTGGAAAGATTGTATGAGGAGAGGCTGGGAAGTCAAAACACCAACAGAGACCAGCAGCCCACACAAGGGTTGGAGTGTCACAAGCAGCATGGGTGGCTGGAGCCCTGCCATCTGGCACAAGGTCCACTAGCAAGGCTCCCTCTGACACAATCTGGTCTCAGGGGAGCATCGACACATTCAAAAAGTCCAGTTCCATTCATAAACCTCGACTGAGCGTGTTCTGGCTCTCACCCTCAGACGAGTGCGCCAAGTCCCTGTCCTCAGGTGGCTCAGGCAAAGGCTGTGTAAACGTGCTTGGTCCCTGACAACTCTGCTTCCCTCTCTTGGACTAAGCCGAGATCGTGAGCTCTCTGTCTCTCAAAGGACAGCAAGACAGCAGCAGGGGAGCAGCTTTTAGCTGGGGGAAAGGAGGGAAGGGAGGAGAATTATTTACTATTGGGCACTTACTCTGTGCCAGACACACAGGAACATGCACATATATGGTTTAACTTCCTCCTCACAACATCCTTGAGCAGTAGGTGAAGGGACTGGTCCCAGGTCCTTAGAGCTAGTATGTTGTGGAACTGGGATTTGAAGCCAGGACCACCTGATTGGAAAGTCTGCACTCTGGAGAAGCTGGGGATTCACCCAGAGTTTTTTACCTAGGCCCCTCCACTGGACCATTTCTAGTTCCCATGGTTTACACATTAATTGCTCATTCATTCATTCATTCATTCCATACATTTCCCTGAGTAGGCATTTGGTGCCAAGTAACATGTTAGGCAACAGAAACACAAACCTGAATTCCTGAATAAGGCATAAGCCCTGCTTTCAAGGATTTATAATGCAATGGGAGCCAGGCCTGAACTGAGACAGAAGACCAGGAGCTGAGCTAATTATACCACCAAGGGAGGCCCTGTGGTAGTCCGGCCAGAGGGCAAGTAGCTTTAACATGAGAATGAGAATTCAAGGTTTGGTGTCATGGGGGTGCAAATAGATTGCCAATTCTCTGTCCATTCCCCATGTTGTCCTGTAGATGTGTGGGGTGTGGGAGAATGAGCAGAAACCATCAGAGAGAGCTGAGGGGGAAGTGGTATTCTGGGGCAGAGCTGCCTCTCAGACACAGCAGGAAGTGGAAGGAGAGCTTGTCGAACAGACTGAGGTTTAGGAGAGTTTATTGACTATAGAACATTGGTTTGGCAGGGCTCAGAAGGGCTCAGTTGGAAAGGGGGCAGTGGGTGCCTGAGTGGGAGTGAGTTTCGGAAGAATGTAGATCATCAGAGCAGTCGAGAATGGCAGGGGTGAGAGATTGAGGAATTGAGGCGTTGCAGTCATGACTATGGCCTAAATACATTTCATACTCAGGTTTCTGAAGCTATTTTCAGTACAGGAAACAAGCTATGGTTTCTGCTCAGTGTACCAAATAAAATATGGGAGGAAATCTGTTAGAAAGTGAGAGGGGGAAAGTCAGCCTCAAACCAGGCTGGAAGCCACCAGCACTGTGTGAATGGGAAGAATTTAGCCTGGAGTGGAGAAGGGAGGTGGCTACTAGGCTTAACTCAAAACTTGACCTTTGGGGGCTTCCCTGGTGGCACAGTGGTTAGGAATCCACCTGTCAATGCAGGGGACACGGGTCGGGCCCTGGTCCGGGAAGATCCCACATGCCGCAGGGCAACTAAGCCTGCGCACCACAA
This sequence comes from Tursiops truncatus, assembly GCF_011762595.2. NCBI lineage: Eukaryota > Metazoa > Chordata > Mammalia > Artiodactyla > Delphinidae > Tursiops > Tursiops truncatus. The sequence continues at coordinate 155,355,554 of NC_047034.1, read as the reverse complement.
CTACTGAGCCTGCGCTCTAGAGCCCGTGCTCCGCAACAAGAGAAGCCACCGCAATGAGAAGCCCACGCGCCGCAACGAAGAGTAGCCACTGTTCGCCACAGCTGGAGAGAGCCCGCGCGCAGCAACAAAGACCCAACACAGCCAAAAATAAATAAATCTATAAAAAATTAAAAAAAAACTTGGCCTTTAGTTGGCTTTCCTTATCCTCTTATCCTCTTAACTGTCAACCAGTCTGTTCTCTTAGTGAATACTTCCTCCCCTTCAAACTTCCTGTCCCCTATCATTGTTTCCAGTGAATATCTGGCTTAACGGAGAAGCAGCATGGCACTACGGAAAGAAGTTGGAGTATGTCATCAGTAGACTAGAGTCCAGTTACTTGATTAAAAGTCTCAGTTCTATAGCCAGGCGGGGATGGAATCAGCCAGGACTAGAATGCAGGATTTAGAACTCCAATTTTTCCATGCTTCTCAGCCATATCATGTAATGCAGAGCCTGATTTTCTTAGCTCCTCTGAGGTTGTTTCCTCATCTACACAAATACCTTCCTTAATAATATCTACCTTATAGGTGGTTGTGAAGGTTAGATGACATGTGAAGCCCATAACAAAGTGCCTGGCCACGGTGTGCCCCAAATATTTTTTTAAATCATTTTTATGATACAAAAATTATTTGGCTCTATGGCTGCACATTGTAGGTGCTCAAATAACTATCGCACTACACGTGTTATGGGCTGAATTGTGTCCCCTCAAAATTCACACCTTGAAATCCTAAGCCTCATTACTTCAGAATTCACTGTATTTGGAGACAGGGTCTTTAGAGAGGCAATTAAATTAAAATGAAGTCTGTAAGGTGGGCCTTAATCCAGGATGACTAGTGTCTTTATAAGAAGAGGACATTTGGACACAGATGTGTATAGAGGAAAAACCATGCGAAGACACAGGGAGAAGATGCCATCTACAAGCAAAAGAGAGAGATCTCAGAAGAAACCAATCCTTGATCCTGGATGTTTATCCTCCATAACTGTAATAAAATTAATTTCTGTTGTTTAAACCACTCAATCTGTGGTACTCTGTAATGGCAGCTCTAGCAAACGAGTACAACATACACACATTGTCCCTTTTTAACTGGTGGGCACAGAGCTGCCTCATTCTGAAGACTAGAAACTCCTTCTTGGCCTATGTTCTCCAACTCAAAGTCCCAACTGAAAGCCCCGAGGATGCTGGGTCTACTGGGCTGACCGCACCATTCTGGAGTGGGGTGTTGCTCCTTTGGCTCTTGGCTGCTACAGTGAAGGCTTCCAAGAAAGCAAAACTTTTCTCTTTGAAGTGACTGGTGACTTACTGAGCAGAGGTCATAGACAGAGAGAACACATCATTCATCATAGTCCATTCCCGTGGTGCTTTCGGCTGCATGGGTTGGGAAGAGCACCTGGGTGTACAGTCTTGGATGAAGAAGTGGAAGGAAAATGCTGCGTCCGTGGTGACCCCGGTGTTCTCAGTCCCGGGACAGTGGAGAGAGGAGACAGAGGAGAAAGAAGTGGTCTGAGGTGGGAGGAAGGAGGAGAGGTGTCCGACGTGCATCTCAGGACACTTTCCACGGGCGGAAGTGGAGTGCTGTGTCTGGATCAGTGGGGTCTGCAATCCCGATCTTTCTCCGGGCACTTGTGTATTGGAATTCTCTGGGAGGACAGCATGTAGACCCCCCCAGAGCCCTTCGCCGGGGAAGGCCTCCCTGGGCTACAGGGCAGTGCGGGCGGGCGGGCGCGCCCCCGACACGTCCTCTGGGCGCTGCCCCCTCAGGGCGCGCGCGCCCACCCCCGCCCACCCCGCCTCTGCCCCACGCCGGGCCGGGTGGACCCGGCTTCCGGGGCTGTGCACGCCCCCTCCGTGAGCCGGGACCCCTGGCCGCGCGCGCCCCGCGCCCTCTCCCCGCCCGACGGGCGCGCGCGCTGGCTCCCGCTCCCGCTCCCGCTGGCGGCGGCGGCGGGGATTGTTTTTGTTGTCGCTGAGGCCGGAAGAGCCGCGGGAGCCGGGTCCCTGTCCCCGGGCCGGGCGCCGCCGCCGCCCCTTGCTCAGCGCCCGCGTCTCCGCGGCGCCCCCATAGCGCCAATATTCCGGAGATCAAGCGTTACGCCGCGGCGGCGGCGGCGGCGGCGGCGGCGGCGGCGGGGCCCGGAGCGGGAGGCGCCGGGGACCGCGGCGAGGCGGCCCCCGCCGCCGCCATGGAGGCTCTGGGACCCGGTGAGGAGGACGCTCGGGCCGGGACCAGGACCGTACCCGGGGACGGGTGGGCGGGCGGACGGGCTGGCAGCTCCCCGTGGCCCCCATCGGCTTGTGCGTACCTGGGTTGGGCCGTCAGGCCTGGGGGAGGGGGACCCCATTGCACAAGGCGGAGGGAGCTGACCCTGGCCTCGGCCGGGGGGGGGGGGTTCCGCGCCCCAGCCTGGAGATCTGAGCCAGTTCCCGAGGTCTAAGGAAGGAACGAGGTCACGGAGGAAGGTGACCCGCGTCCCCAGGTCTCAGGGAGACCTGACCCAACCTCAGGGAGGTGGTTTGTGCTCCAGGGTGGAGGCGAGGCCAGTTTGGGCTTCAGAAGGGACGCGATCTGTGCCAGGTGCGCAGTGGAGGCCTGGCCCTGACCGGACCAGACCAGCAAGGACTCCACCATCTACTACCAGGGGTATTCTTGGCTTGGGGCCGCACCCCTATTTTTCTTTGCACTGAAAGACAGTCCAGAGCCCTCAGATAAGGAAGAAAGAGAACTTCCCCTAAACACTTCTCATTAGCCCCGAAGGCCAAGGGGCAAAGTGTCCACCCTTTCTCAAAGGCCCTGACGTGTCGGGGAATGTGGCCTTCGGCCTCTACCTGTCAGTCTGTGCGAGAGACCCAGAGTGGTCTGTCGTGGCTCCTCAGTGACAGGCGAGTTACCAGCCAGAGGCTCCAGCTCCGGCTTTAATACTCTGAGTATCTTCTAATTGGGTTAGAAGTAGTTGTGAGGATCAAATGAAGGAGAAAGTGCTTTGGAAACTGTATTATGAATGGCCTCTGGTTATCTCCTCGACTCTGCCCAAACAAGAAGAACCATTCCAAGTTGTAACAAATGCCCTGCAGATTGGAGTCTGCTGCTCCCACCTGGAACCCCAACAAGTTTCTGATGTCTTGGCTAAGTAGGGCAGGGTTTAGGGGCTGTGTTAGAATTAACTTTAATATCATACCTTATCTACATAGTAGTCTTAGTTGTAGAGCATTTCATTTTTTTAGTGCATAGAAAACTCAGTCTACCGTTTGAGTTTGGAAACTTTTCAAGCTTGTTTACTTGAAACTTGTTTACATAGATGAATTATTCAACTCCACTTTAATTTGCTGCTTGGAGTATTTTTTTTTAAGTCTTTATTGAATTTATTACAGTATTGCTTTTGTTTTATGTTTTGGTTTTTTTGGCCATGAGGCATGTGGGATCTTAGCTCCTGGACCAGGGATCCAACCCCCCACCCTCTGCACTGGAAGGCGAAGTCTTAACCACTGGACCGCCCGGGAAGTCCCTAGAGTTTTGGGATTCTTTTTAATTAATTTATTTATTTTGGCTGCTTTGGTTCTTCGTTGCTGTGCATGGCTTTCTCTAGTTGCAGCGAGCAGGGGCTACTCTTCGTTGTGGTGTGTAGGCTTCTCGTTGCGGTGGCTTCTCTTGTTGCGGAACATGGGCTCTAGGCACTCGGGCTTCAGTAGTTGTGGCCCGTGGGCTCTAGAGCACAGGCTCAGTAGTCATGGCGCACGGGCTTAGTTGCTCCGAGGCATGTAGGATCTTACCGTACCAGGGCTCGAACCCGTGTCCCCTGCATTGGCAGGCGGATTCTTAACCACTGCGCCACCAGGGAAGCCCCTTAGAGTATTTTTTAAAGGACTTCGTAGTCAAATTTCATATGCCTTTTAAAAATAAATTGGTTTTGTCACATTAATATTATTTGATAAACCTCAGTGTATTACACAGGGTTACTTCAGCTATGTCCCCCGGCTAAAGGCATGATCAGGTCTTTAGGAATGTAACAGACTTCTGTTCAAATCCAATCTAGTAATTTAATAGTTGTATAACCTTGGGCAAATTACTTAATTCCTTTGAACTTTCATTTCCGCATCTATAAAAAAGGGTAATAATAATTATGTGCTGCAAGATTGTTGTGAGAATGAAATAAGGTAATGTATGTGGGAAGTCTTGTTGTAGATAGCAGTGCATTGGAGATACTCAACAATTATGTTTCTTCCCTCCCTCCCCTGCTAGAAAGTCATAATTGAATCAACTGTTGCATTTATGAGCTGATATTGAAAGAGACTCTGTAACTGTGTATACAAACCAAATTTCATGGAAAAGATCAACCTGGTGGTGTTAGGAACATCCCAGGGACTCTCTTTTTGGTTTGATTTTAGATTTTGCAGGACTTATCATTTCACCCAGGATTGAGGAAAATTAATTCTCACTAACCACATTCATAATACACTAATGAATAAGCCACGATGTCACGTAGATCTTTTCCGTTGACTGGAATATTTTCTTGCTTGCTGTCTAGCAGACTCCTTTTCTGGTGTCACAGTACCTTGGAAACCCAGTTAAAAACAAGAAGCTGCTTGCTGAGCATGGAATTAGAGCAAAGGGAGTTGATAGTCTTGTGGAATGTTTCATCCAGGCTAAGAACCTAGAGAAGCTTTCCTGCTTCTTTGTTAAAGCACATGGATCTAGTGCTCTGTTCTCTCCTAGCTTGAACAATCATTGAAGCATGTTTAGTCTTGCTCTGCTCTCCCTCACGCAATTTCGATTTCTGACAACAATAACTTGGAAATAAATATATTTAATTATATTACCATTTATTTTGCTTATATTAATAGTAATATTGATTTTTACAGTGCTTTACAGTTTGGAAAGTGCTTTCTTAGCTGTTAGCTCATTTAATTCTCTGTGAGGTAGGCAAGGCAGGTATGATCCCCATTTTACAGATGAGAAAATAGGATCAGAGAGCTTAAGTGACTTTATCAAGGTCTCAAGGCTGAGTGGTGAGGATGAGTCCGGGTCACCTGACTCCTCGTCTAATGCCCTCCTCTTCTATTAAGCTGACTTCATCTACTCTGTATTGAGTCATATTTGTTACCTTTTTGGAAGATGTCATTCTCTGACTTTGTCACTAAATTTTGGAGATGCTCCCCACATGAAGACCTTTGAGCAATAACTATAACATTTATGCAAGCTCAGTCATAATAGCTAACATTTATCGAGTGCTTCCCATTGTGAGGCACCGTGTTAAGCCTTTTATATACATTGTCTCATGAGATCCTCACAGTAGCCTTATGAGATGGATGCTATTATTATCATACCTCCTCCATGTTATAGATAAGGAAACTGATGCACAGATTGGCTAAGAAACTGGCCCTACGTCATGCAGTTAGGGAGTGGTAAAACCAGGAGTTCCAGAGCCTCAGCCACTGTGATTTATTTCTTCGTAAGTCGTTTGATAAATTCAAAGAAACCAGCTTTGGGGATGAACAATTTTAGAATATATCTTTCTGAGTAAGACTTCTAAACTTATTAAAAGGAATGATCACTCACCTTCTAACTTTTCTCTCTTGCCATGGAAAAGACACACACTCTGCTTTTCTCCACTTCTTAGTCCCTTTCCTTCATTTCTTCTGCCTCTGCCTCTTTAAAGGGCATCAAGTACTTTAGAGAGGTATAGATGCCATAGGATTGTGAAGTAAATTGGAGAAGAAAAAGCCCTGAACTGGGAGTAAGGAGACCTAGTCTAGTCATACGTCCTTGGGCAAGTCACTTGATCCAAATTTCTGTTTGCAAATTTCTGTCATAAAGCTGGATTTGCGATACAAAGATTGCTTAAGCATATCTTGGAATATGCAGGGCTGACTTTTTTATGTGATTTAATTGGGTTAATTCAGTATGCCTGTCTACCTCTGATATTATTTATTATCTACTTCTTACCTTGTTTATAAATGCCGTATCGCACCAAGAGTAGATCCCCTTGTTCACCAGAAGTGGAACTCAACTCCAAGGAATAATAATATTTTTAGTATAAATTAAGTGCTTTTTTGTTTTAATGAAAAGATAATCGTCAATTCTTTTGTTTTAGAAATGACTAGGTTTCTATTTAGTTTCTACCTGGATCTGCTACAGGGATTATTGGTACTGTTCTGTTCAACATTTATTGAATTCCTACAATGTGCTCATCATTGAATTAGGTATTGAGATAACAACGAACTGGAAGTCCATTTCTTCTAAGAGTTTACAGTCTAGTGAAGGAGACAGTAATTTAACAAGCTAGGTACTTGTCCTAAGTGCTCCCTTATACAGAAGTTCTTGGGAACACAGAACATGCATCCTCCAGCCTGGGAGATTCTGGAAAGGCTTTCCAAGGAGGTTGCACTCAACCTGAGTTTTGAAGGATGAGTATAATTTAGGGGAAGAAGGAACAGTGAATTTAATACGTGAAAAGATTTTCAGTACTTTAAGAATTAGTATGTAGTGATCTGTCAACACAAATTTCATTAAAGTGTTTGCTTTGATTTTCCTAAGTGATATTGGACCAAAACAGCTTCTTGCTGCAAAGTTTTCTCTCCTTACTGAATTGTCTTTGTTCTTGGTGAAATACCATTGCAACAAGAAAACCTGTTGTAACTTTCCTTTGTAAACACAGCTCACTTTACTCAACACATATGCACAGCAGAAAAGATGTTTATTTTTTAGACCAGTGTCCATTTGACATTATAATCAAAAAGGAGTAAGATTTTCTGTAGACAGATATTTCCCAGACTGTGTTTCCCTAAATCCTTATCTACTGAGTATTGATAGATGTTTGATTTTAAAAACAGAGAGAGGGACTTCCCTGGTGGTCCAGTGGTTAAGACTTCGCCTTCCAGTGCAGGGGGTGCGGCATTGATCCCTGGTCGGGAGCTAGGATCCCACATGCCTAGCGGCCAAAAAACCAAAACATAAAACAGAAGCAATATTGTAACAAATTCAATAAAGACTTAAAAAATGGCCCACATCAGGGGCTTCCCTGGTGGCGCAGTGGTTAAGCATCCACCTGCCAATGCAGGGGACACGGGTTCGAGCCCTGGTCGAGGAAGATCCTACATGCCGTGGAGCAACTAAGCCCATGTGCCACAACTACTAAGCCTGCGCTCTAGAGCTCGCGAGCCACAACTACTGAAGCCTGCGCACCTACAGCCTGTGATCCGCAACAAGAGAAGCTGCCACAACGAAAAGCCTGTGCACCGCAACGAAGAGTAGCCCCTGCTTGCTGCAACTAGAGAAAGCCTGCGCACAGCAATGAAGACCCAACACAACCACAAATAAATAAATTAAATAAATAAATTTATATTTAAAAAATGGCCCACATCAAAAAAAAATTTAAATAAATAAATAAAAACAGAGAGAGAAAGAGTGTGTGTGTGCGGGTGTGTTCTAGGGAAAAACAAGTTAGGTAAATGATGAGTTAAAGTTTAACAGGTTTATTTATTACATGACTTCTTAGAGAATTTAACACGATAATATACATTGGAATTTTAAGCAGGGGAGGGAATATGCAGTTTCTTTAGCTTATGGAATCCTTTCTTTTTATGGAATATCTTGTGAACCATCAGTGGAATAATTTGGAATGACTGCCGTATCTAGACCAAGGTTTCTCAGCCTCAGTACTGTTTTTTTTTTTTATTTTATTTTTTTAAAATTTATTTATTTTTGGCTGTGTTGGGTCTTCTTTGCTGCGCACGGGCTTTCTCTACTTGTGGCGAGCGGGGGCTACTCTTCATTGGGGTGTGCAGGCTACTTATTGTGGTGGCTTCTCTTGTTGCAGAGCACGGGCTCTAGGCATGCGGGCTTCAGTAGTTGTGGCACATGGGCTCTAGAGTGCAGGCTCAGTTGTGGTGCACGGGCTTAGTTGCTCCACTGCATGTGGGATCTTCCCGGACCAGGGCTCCAACCTGTGTCCCCTGCATTGGCAGGCGGATTCTTAATCACCACGCCACCAGGGAAGTCCGAGATGGTTTTATTTTAAAATGCATATAATTTTGTAAGCCTAGCTGTAGATCTACTGATGCTGATAAAAGGTTTTAGACAGTAGATTGCCTCTGAGGGTTCATCATACTGTGTCTAATGTTGACATCCCCCATATTCAGAATAATAGCAACATGGCAAAATATTTAGAAATCTAGAGAGTCTTAGGTCAAAAAACTTTTGATCTTTGTATATCAGAGTATGTTCAGTGAATAATAAGATCTCAATAATTGTAACTATTTTTATTTTGTTTTGGTCGTGCCACGTGGCTTGTGGGAATTTAGTTCCTGGACCAGGGATTGAACCCGGGTTCTTGGCAGTAAGAGTGCAGAGTCCTAATCACTGGACCACCAGGGAATTTCCAATTGTAGCTATTATCATCATCATCATGATCATGAAGGGAATATTATCCTTCACAAACAAATAGCACATCAAATATCTTTCATTCTCTTCAGGACCTCCAACCAGCCTGTTTCAGCCGCCTCGTCGTCCTGGCCTTGGAACTGTTGGAAAACCAATTCGACTGTTAGCCAATCATTTTCAGGTTCAGATTCCTAAAATAGATGTGTATCACTATGATGTGGATATTAAACCAGAAAAACGGCCTCGTAGAGTCAACAGGTAAGGATTAGAAAGAGTAGGCTTCTTATACATTAATATTGTTTTTTACATCTTTATTGGAGTATAATTGCTTTACAATGGTGTGTTAGTTTCCACTTTATAACAAAGTGAATCAGTTTTACATATACATATGTTCCCATATCTCTTCCCTCTTGCATCTCCCTCCCTCCCACCCTCCCTATCCCACCCCTCCAGGCGGTCACAAAGCACCGACCTGATCTCCCTGTGCTATGCAGCTGCTTCCCACTAGTTATCTACCTTACATTTGGTAGTGTATATATGTCCTTGCAACTCTCTCACTTTGTCACAGCTTACCCTTCCCCCTCCCCATATCCTCAAGTCCATTCTCTAGTAGATCTGCGTCTTTATTCCTGTCTTACCCCTAGGTTCTTCATGACATTTTTTCCCCTTAAATTCCATATATATGTGTTAGCATATGGTATTTGTCTTTCTCTTTCTGACTTACTTCACTCTGTATGACAGACTCTAGGTCTACACACCTCATTACAAATAGCTCAATTTCGGGTTTTTTTTATGGCTGAGTAATATTCCATTGTATATATGTGCCACATCTTCTTTATCCATTCATCTGATGATGGACACTTAGGTTGTTTCCATCTCCGGGCTATTGTAAATAGAGCTGCAATGAACATTTTGGTACATGACTCTTTTTGAATTATGGTTTTCTCAGGGTATATGCCCAGTAGTGGGATTGCTGGGTCATATGGTAGTTCTATTTGTAGTTTTTTATGGAACCTCCGTACTGTTCTCCATAGTGGCTGCACCAATTCACATTCCCACCAGCAGTGCAAGAGGGTTCCCTTTTCTCCACACCCTCTCCAGCATTTATTGTTGCTAGATTTTTTGATGATGGCCATTCTGACTGGTGTGAGGTGATATCTCATTGTAGTTTTGATTTGCATTTCTCTAATGATTAATGATGTTGAGCATTCTTTCATGTGTTTGTTGGCAGTCTGTATATCTTCTTTGGAGAAATGTCTATTTAGGTCTTCTGCCCATTTTTGGATTGGGTTGCATGAGCTGCTTATAAATTTTGGAGATTAATCCTTTGTCAGTTGCTTCATTTGCAATTATTTTCTCCCATTCTGAGGGTTGTCTTTTGGTCTTGTTTATGGTCTCCTTTGCTGTGCAAAAGCTTTGAAGTTTCATTAGGTCCCATTTGTTTATTTTTGTTTTTATTTCCATTTCTCTAGGAGGTGGGTCAAAAAGGATCTTGCTGTGATTTATGTCATAGAGTGTTCTGCCTTTGTTTTCCTCTAAGAGTTTGATAGTTTCTGGCCTTACATTTAGGTCTTTAATCCATTTTGAGCTTATTTTTGTGTATGGTGTTAGGAAGTGATCTATCTCACACTTTTACATGTACCTGTCCAGTTTTCCCAGCACCACTTATTGAAGAGGCTGTCCTTTCTCCACTGTACATTCCTGCCTCCTTTATCAAAGATAAGGTGACCATATGTGCGTGGGTTTATCTCTGGGCTTTCTATCCTGTTCCATTGATCTATCTTTCTGTTTTTGTGCCAGTACCATACTGTCTTGATTACTGTAGCTTTGTAGTATAGTCTGAAGTCAGGGAGCCTGATTCCTCCAGCTCCGTTTTTTGTTCTCAAGATTGCTTTGGCTATTCGGGGTCTTTTGTGTTTCCATACAAATTGTGAAATTTTTTGTTCTAGTTCTGTGAAAAATGCCATGGTAGTTTGATAGGGATTGCATTGAATCTGTAGATTGCTTTGGGTAGTAGAGTCATTTTCACAATGTTGATTCTTCCAGTCCAAGAACATGGTATATCTCTCCATCTATTTGTATCATCTTTAATTTTTTTCATCAGTATCTTATAATTTTCTGCATACAGGTCTTTTGTATCCTTAGGTAGGTTTATTCCTAGATATTTTATTTTTTTTGTTGCAGTGGTAAATGGGAGTGTTTTCTTGATTTCATTTTCAGATTTTTTCATCATTAGTGTATAGGAATGCCAGAGATTTCTGTGCATTAATTTTGTATCCTGCTACTTTACCAAATTCATTGATTAGCTCTAGTAGTTTTCTGGCAGCATCTTTAGGATTCTCTATGTATAGTATCATGTCATCTGCAAATAGTGACAGCTTACTTCTTCTTTTCCGATTTGGATTCTTTTTATTTCCTTTTGTTCTCTGATTGCTGTGGCTCAAACTTCCAAAACTATGTTGAATAAGAGTGGTGAGAGTGGGCAACCTTGTCTTGTTCCTGATCTTAATGGAAATGCTTTCAGTTTTTCACCATTGAGGACAATGTTGGCTGTGTGTTTGTCATATATGGCCTTTATTATGTTGAGGAAAGTTCCCTCTATGCCTACTTTCTGCAGGGTTTTTATCATAAATGGGTGTTGAATTTTGCCGAAAGCTTTCTCTGCATCTATTGAGATGATCATATGGTTTTTCTCCTTCAATTTGTTAATATGGTGTATCACGTTGATTGATTTGCGTATATTGAAGAATCCTTGCATTCCTGGAATAAACCCCATTTGATCATGGTGTATGATCCTTTTAATGTGCTGTTGGATTCTGTTTGCTAGTATTTTGTTGAGGATTTTTGCATCTATGTTCATTAGTGATATTGGCCTGTAGTTTTCTTTCTTTGTGACATCCTTGCCTGGTTTAGGTATCAGGGTGATGGCGGCCTCGTAGAATGAGTTTGGGAGTGTTCCTCCCTCTGCTATATTTTGGAAGAGTTTGAGAAGGATACGTGTTAGCTCTTCTCTAAATGTTTGATAGAATTCGCCTGTGAAGCTATCTGGTCCTGGGCTTTTGTTTGTTGGAAGATTTTTAATCACAGTTTCAATTTCAGTGCTTGTGATTGGTCTGTTCATATTTTCTATTTCTTCCTGATTCAGTCTTGGCAGGTTGTGCATTTCTAAGAATTTGTCCATTTCTTCCAGGTTGTCCATTTTATTGGCATAGAGTTGCTTGTAGTAATCTCTCATGATCTTTTGTATTTCTGCAGTGTCAGTTGTTACTTCTCCTTTTTCATTTCTAATTCTATTGATTTGAGTCTTCTCCCTTTTTTTCTTGATGAGTCTGGATAATGGTTTATCAATTTTGTTTATCTTCTCAAAGAACCAGCTTTTAGTTTTATTGATCTTTGCTATCATTTCCTTCATTTCTTTTTCATTTATTTCTGATCTGATTTTTATGATTTCTTTCCTTCTGCTAACTTTGGGGTTTTTTTTTTTTTGTTCTTCTTTCTCTAATTCCTTTAGGTGCAAGGTTAGGTTGTTTATTCGAGATGTTTCCTGTTTCTTAAGGTAGGATTGTATTGCTATAAACTTGCCTCTTAGAACTGCTTTTGCTGCATCCCATAGGTTTTGGGTCGTCATGTCTCCATTGTCATTTGTTTCTAGGTATTTTTTTATTTCCTCTTTGATTTCTTCAGTGATCACTTCGTTATTAAGTAGTGTATTGTTTAGCCTCCACGTGTTGTATTTTTTACAGATCTTTTCCTGTAATTGATATCTAGTCACATAGCATTGTGGTCGGAAAAGATACTTGATACAATTTCAATTGTCTTAAATTTACCAAGGCTTGATTTGTGACCCAAGATATGATCTATCCTGGAGAATGTTCCATGAGCACTTGAGAAAAATGTGTATTCTGTTGTTTTTGGATGGAATGTCCTATAAATATCAATTAAGTCCATCTTGTTTAATGTATCATTTAAAGCTTGTGTTTCCTTATTTATTTTCATTTTGGATGATCTGTCCATTGGTGAAAGTGGGGTGTTAAAGTCCCCTACTATGAATGTGTTACTGTTGATTTCCCCTTTTATGGCTGTTAGTATTTGCCTTATGTATTGAGGTGCTCCTATGTTGGGTGCATAAATATTTACAATTGTTATATATTCTTCTTGGATCGATCCCTTGATTATTATGTAGTGTCCTTCTTTGTCTCTTCTAATAGTCTTTATTTTAAAGTCTATTTTGTCTGATATGAGAATTGCTACTCCAGCTTTCTTTTGGTTTCCATTTGCATGGAATATCTTTTTCCATCCCCTTACTTTCAGTCTGTATGTGTCTCTAGGTCCGAAGTGGGTCTCTTGTAGACAGCATATATATTGGGCTTGTTTTTGTATCCATTCAGCCAATCTGTGTCTTTTGGTGGGAGCATTTAGTCCATTTACATTTAAGGTAATTATCGATATGTATGTTCCTATTCCCATTTTCTTAATTGTTTTGGGTTTGTTATTGTAGGTCTTTTCCTTCTCTTGTGTTTCTTGCCTAGAGAAGTTCCTTTAGCATTTGTTGTAAAGCTGGTTTGGTGGTGCTGAACTCTCTCAGCTTTTGCTTGTCTGTAAAGGTTTTAATTTCTCCATCAAATCTGAATGAGATCCTTGCTGGGTAGAGTAATCTTGGTTGCAGGTTTTTCTCCTTCATCACTTTAAATATGTCCTGCCAGTCCCTTCTGGCTTGCAGAGTTTCTGCTGAAAGATCAGCTGTTAACCTTATGGGGATTCCCTTGTGTGTTATTTGTTGTTTTACCCTTGCTGCTTTTAATATGTTTTCTTTGTATTTAATTTTTGACAGTTTGATTAACATGTGTCTTGGCATATTTCTCCTTGGATTTGTCCTGTATGGGACTCTCTGTGCTTCCTGGACTTGATTAACTATTTCCTTTCCCATATTAGGGAAGTTTTCAACTATAATCTCTTCAAATATTTTCTCAGTCCCTTTCTTTTTCTCTTCTTCTTCTGGAACCCCTATAATTCGAATGTTGGTGTGTTTAATGTTGTCCCAGAGGTCTCTGAGACTGTCCTCAGTTCTTTTCATTCTTTTTTCTTTATTCTGCTCTGCAGTAGTTATTTCCACTATTTTATCTTCCAGGTCACTTATCCGTTCTTCTGCCTCAGTTATTCTGCTACTGATCCCATCTAGAGTCTTTTTAATTTCATTCATTGTGTTGTTCATCGTTGTTTGTTTCATCTTTAGTTCTTCTAGGTCCTTGTTAAATGTTTCTTGCATTTTGTCTATTCTATTTCCAAGATTTTGGATCATGTTTATTATCATTATTCTGAATTCTTTTTCAGGTAGACTGCCTATTTCCTCTTCATTTGTTAGGTCTGGTGGGTTTTTATCTTGCTCCTTCATCTGCTGTGTGTTTTTCTGTCTTCTCATTTTGCTTATCTTACTGTGTTTGGGGTCTCCTTTTTGCAGGCTGCAGGTTCGTAGTTCCCATTGTTTTTGGTGTCTGTCCCCAGTGGCTAAAGTTGGTTCAGTGGGTTGTGTAGGCTTCCTGGTGGAGGGGACTAGTGCCTGTGCTCTGGTGGATGAGGCTGGACAAAGATCTTGTCTTTCTGGTGGGCAGGTCCACGTCTGGTGGTGTTTTGGGGTGTTGTGGACTTATTATGATTTTAGGCAGCCTCTCTGCTAATGGGTGGGGTTGTGTTCCTGTCTTGCTAGCTGTTTGGCATAGGGTGTCCAGCACTGTAGCTTGCTGGTCGTTGAGTGAAGCTGGGTGCTGGTGTTGAGATGGAGATCTCTGGGAGATTTTCGCCATTTGATATTATGTGGAGCTGGGAGGTCTCTTGTGGACCAGTGTCCTGAAGTTGGCTCTCCCACCTCAGAGGCACAGCACTGACTCCTGGCTGTAGCACCAAGAGCCTTTCGTCCACATGACTCAGAATAAAAGGGAGAAAAAGTAGAAAGAAAGAATTAGTAGAAGTATGAAGAAAGAAAGAAAGAAGAAAGAAAGAAAGAAAGGAGGGAAGGAAGGAAGGAAGGAAGGAAGAAAGAAAGAAAGAAGAAAAGAAGGAAAGAAGGCAAGAAGGAAAGAAAGGAGGGAGGGAGGAAGGAAGGAAGGAGGGAAGGAAGGAAAAAAGACAGAAAGAAGATACAGTAAAATAAAATAAAGTATAATAAAGTTATTGAATTAAAAAATAATTATTTAGAAAAAACAAAGGGACGGATAGTACCTTAGGACAAATGTTAGAAGCAAAGCTATACAGACAAAATCTTACACAGAAGCATACACATACACCCTCACAAAAAGAGGTAAAGGGGAAAAAAATCATAAATCTTGCACTCAAAGTCCACCTCCTCAATTTGGGATGATTCGTTGTCTAAAGGAGGGAAGGAAGGAAAGAAAGAAAGAAAGAAAAAGAATGAAGGTAAAGTATAATAAAGTTATTAAAATTAAAATTAATTATTAAGAAAAAAATAAACAATGGACGGATAGAACCCTAGGACAAATGGTGGAAGCAAAGCTATACAGACAAGATCTCACACAGAAGCATACACATACACATTCACAAAAAGAGGAAAAGGGGAAAAAAATCATAGATTTTGCTCTCGAAGTCCACCTCGTCAATTTTGGGATGATTCGTTGTCTATTCAGGTATTCCACAGATGCAGGGTACGTCAAGTTGATTGTGGAGCTTTAATCCGCTGCTTCTGAGGCTGCTGGGAGAGATTTCCCTTTCTCTTTGTTCTCACAGCTCCCAGGGGCTCAGCTTTGGATTTGGCCCTGCCTCTGCGTGTAGGTCGCTGGAGGGCGTCTGTTTTTTGCTCAGACAGGACAGGGTTAAAGGAGCCGCTGATTCGGGGGCTCTGGCTCACTCAGGCCGGGGGTGGGGGGGGAGGGAGGGGCACGGAGTGCGGGGTGAGCCTGCGGCGGCAGAGGCCGGCGTGATGTTGCACCAGCCTGAGGCGCGCCGTGCGTTCTCCCGGGGAAGTTGTCCCTGGATCCCGGGACCCTGGCGGTGGCGGGCTGCACAGGCTCCCCGGAAGCGGGGTGTGGATAGTGACCTGTGCTCGCACACAGGCTTCTTGGTGGCGGCAGCAGCAGCGTTAGCGTCTCATGCCCGTCTCTGGGGTCCGCGCTTTTAGCCGCGGCTCGCGCCCGTCTCTGGAGCTCCTTTAAGCAGCGCTCTTAATCCCCTCTCCTCACGAACCAGGAAACAAAGAGGGAAGAAAAAGTCTCTTGCCTCTTCGGCAGGTCCAGACTTTTTCCGGACTCCCTCCCAGCCAGCGGTGGTGCACTAACCCCCTGCAGGCTGTGTTCACTCCGCCAACCCCAGTCCTCTCCCTGCGCTCCTACCGAAGCCCGAGCCTCAGCTCGCAGCCCCGCCCGCCCTGGCGGGTGAGCAGACAAGCCTCTCGGGCTGGTGAGTGCCGGTCGGCACCGAACCTCTGTGCGGGAATCTCTCCGCTTTGCCCTCCGCACCCCAGTGGCTGCGTTCTCCTCCGCGACTCCGAAGCTCCCCCCCTCCGCCACCCGCAGTCTCCACCCGCGAAGGGGCTTCCTAGTGTGTGGAAACCTTTCCTCCTTCACAGCTCCCTCCCACTGGTGCAGGACCCGTCCCTATCCTTTTGTCTCTGTTTTTTCTTTTGCCCTACCCAGGTACGTGGGGGAGTTTCTTGCCTTTGGGGAGGTCTGAGGTCTTCTGCTAGCGTTCAGTAGGTGTTCTGTAGGAGTTGTTCCACGTGTAGATGTATTTCTGGTGTATCTGTTGGGAGGAAGGTGATCTCCGCGTCTTACTCTTGCGCCATCTTCCCCTCGTCCTCTCTTATACATTTAAATACGTGTAATTTATTTATCATGAATCGTATTGTTCTCTAAACTCTTTTAACATGTAGGCTTTTTTTTTTTTTCTCTAAGATGTTAAGTTTCTTGATAGCAGGTTTGCTGTCTCATACTTGGTTGTCCTCCACAGATTCTAGCGGAATGCAGGATACATCACTGTTTAGTCAGTAAATACTTAATGAATGAAGAAGAAAGGTCACTCTTTCACTGTCCAAAGGTAGCAGAAATTTGTAAAAATAGGTGAAGCCACTGGTGTCTATGGAAAATAGAACTATGTGGAAATTCAAATTTTATTATCATGTGTTGGTATTGGACATGAGAAAAATATAAGTGTAAAGACAGAAGAATCATCTTGGGGTATTGAAGAACATAAACTGAGAAGCTCTGTTTAATTCTAGCATTATCCAGGAGGGGTCTAGATAAGATGATTTAAGCATTGTTGTCTGTATGACAGGAATTTACCAATAGTGAATATAGCCCTATAGCAGATATTTTTACAGTGTGCTGAGATCACCCACTTTACTTTTCTCTGTTTTCACGCTGTGATATTCAGGCAGTCCTTAATATTATAGTTCTTGCCTTTCCAAGGATGCTTTTGCTGTAAAGTGAAGTATTTCTTTGTGGCTTGGTTTTTTTTTCTCATTATAGATCAATTATTTGGCTTTCTGGTATAGTTCAGTCTCATGCAAGCCCTTAATGGTTTGGCTGTTGTATAACTGAAATCAATAATAACAGAGGCGGTGGCAATGGCTAATATTGATCCATTTGACATATATTCTGTTGGGTGCTCATTGTGTATCAGGTATTGTTCTATGTTCTGGGAATACAACATGAACAAACAGGCAAAAGCTCCTACCCTTGAGGAACTTATATTCTAATGGGGGAAAAGTCCAAAAATAAATGAATAAGCAAAGAAAACATATTATTTGTTAGTTGATGATAACTGTTGTGAAGAAAAATAAAACAGGGATGGAAGATAGGGATGGAGGATGGGTCACTGATTTTACATATATATATATATATATATATATATACACACACACACACACATACATATAGTATATATAGTATTTATGTATACTGTAAATACGTATATATTTTGTATATATGTTACATATATATTACGTAAGATGTTTGTGTGAACGCACGTGTGTGTATATATATGGGTACGCGCACACACATAATGTAATATTTTAATAGTATAGTTAGGGAAGAGCTCACTGAAAGGTGACATTTGAGGAGAAACCTAGAGGAGGTGAGGGATATCTACATGACGAGAGTCCCAGGCAGAGGCAGCAGCTTGCATGGTATATTCAAGGAATAGCAGATAAAGCCTGTATTGCTGGAGTGAGTGAGGGGGAGAGTGATAGAGAAACTCCAAAGGGCCCTATCATGCAGAGTCTTGTAGGTGGTCATAGAACTTTAGTGTTTACTCTGATTAGATGGGGTTTGAGTAGACATTTGGTATGATTAACTTAGATTTTTAATGGATCATTTTGGCTGCTGTGTTGAAAACGAACCCTAGCAGGTAAGGGTGAAAAGCAGGGAAATCAATTAGGAGGCATGTGTAATGATTCAGGTGAAAAATGATGGTGGCTTGAACTTGGGTAGTAAAAGTGATAGTGATAAAAACTGGTCAGAGGGCTTCCCTGGTGGCGCAGTGGTTGAGAGTCCGCCTGCCGATGCAGGGGACACGGGTTCGTGCCCCGGTCCGGGAAGATCCCACATGCCGCAGAACGGCTGGGCCCGCGAGCCATGGCCGCTGAGCCTGCGCGTCCGGAGCCTGTGCTCCGCAACGGGAGAGGCCACACAGTGAGAGGCCCGCGTACCGCCAAAAAAAAAAAACAAAAAAAAAAACTGGTCAGATACTACAAATATTTTAAAGGTAGTGTCAGCAAGATTTGTTGATGGATTGAACAGGAGGTATGAAAGAAATGAATCATCATTGATTCCAGGGTTTTTGTCCTGAGTGGATGGAAAGATGGAGTTGCCATTTATCGGGATGGGGAAAACTATGGGAGAAGCCAACAGGGTTGACAGATCAAGAGATCTGTTTTTTCGCCATGTTAGGATTGAGATGTCTATTGGACATCCCAGTGAAGATGTTGAGCAGGAAGTTGGATACATGAGGTTGGACTCAGCAGAAAGGTCCAGGCTGGAGACAAACATTTGAAAGTCATCAGCATATTGGTGGTAAAGCCATGAGACTGGGTGAGATCATGTAGGAAGTGAGTGTGATTAAAGAAAATAAGATTTCAAGACTGAGTCCTAAGGTAACTCAATACTTACAAATGGGGAGATGAGGAAGAATCAGCAAGGAGACTGGCATGGAGAGGCCACTGGGATGAGAGATAACCAGGGCAGAGTGAGGAGGCAAGGGAAGAAGATGTTTTAAGCTGAAAGAATTGATCATCTAATGTTCGAGGAGCATTGAATTTCGCAATGTGGAGCTCACTGGGGACCTTGATAAGAGTAGCTTTGGTGGAGGAAAAGCCTCATTAGAGAAGATTGAAGAGAGAAAGGAGAAGAGCAATTAGAGACAGCTCTGTCAAGGGATTTTGATGCAATGGGGAGCAGAGAAATGGAATGTTCAGACGAGGAGGAAATGGGATCAGGAAATTTCAAATTTTTTTTAAGATGAAGAAATTATAGCATATTTATTTGCTGAAGGCAGTAATTCAGTATAGTGGAAAAATTTGATGATTCAGGAGAGAGGAAGATTCCTGGAGTGTTATCCTTGAGCATACCAGAGTTAAGCAGGCTAGTTAGCAGCCATTTAGTCTTGTCCAGAGCATCCACAAGACATTTGGTCTAAGTCAAAAGGTCCCTGAAATTTGGTCCTATTCAAAACGTCCATGAGCATATTTGGCCCATGCCAAATTTTTGTTTTGGACAGAAGTGAATATCAAGGACCTTTTGGTGTGGACCAAATGTCCCTATGGACATTTTGGACAGGACCAAATATGACCAAATATCACCAAATATCGAGGACCTTTTAGGATGGACCAAATGTCTTATGAATGTTTTGGACAGGACCAAATGTCCTGCAAGCAGTAGGCTTATTGCATGACAAGCACTGTTCTAAATATTCTGTGTCTATTTATTCACTTAATATGACAACTTTTGTGGTGGGTGTTATGATTACCATAATTTTACAAATGAAGAAACAGATGTGAGAGATTAAGTAACTTGTCCAACGTCATACAGCTCTGCCACTTAATCATTGTGTGACCAGGGGCAGTTTACTTGCCCATTCTGAATTCAATAATTATTGCCCTGCTTGTCTCACAAGGTTGTTTTGAAGGTTAAGTGAGAATAGAGGTGAAAATATGTTTTTTACTGTAAAACTTTATGGTTACATTTTAAGAAAGTAAGATAAGAAATTACCCTTCCAGTCTGAAAATATACTGTTCTTTTTTTTTTTAATAAATAAGCACAAGCCTCTTGTGAGTTAACAACAGCCCGTATTTATTTATTAAATATTTATTTATTTATTATTTTTGGCTGTATTGGGTCTTCGTTTCTGTGCGAGGGCTTTCTCTAGTTGCGGCAAGTGTGGGCCACTCTTCATCGCGGTGCACGGGCCTCTCACTGTCGCAGCCTCTCTTGTTGTGGACCATAGGCTCCAGACGCGCAGGCTCAGTAGTTGTGGCTCACGGGTCCAGTTGCTTCGCGGCATGTGGGATCTTCCCAGACCAGGGCTCGAACCCATGTCCCCTACATTGGCAGGCAGATTCTCAACCACTGCGCCATCAGGGAAGCCCCAAATATACTGTTCTTAAGTCAGCTTTTTAAAATTGGGAATGTATGAGACTATATTTCTCCATCAGTTTTTTTCAGTTGCATGATTTGGTTTGAAAACATATGACTTTCCCACAGATTTCATTTGTAGTAATATTAATGCCTTAGCGAGTTGTGATGTATTTTTTTTTTGATAGAAACATGGATATATTTATTTGATAAAGAACTTTGTTGTGATGTATTTTAAGGTACAGTTCCCCTACATGGGGCTCAGTAATGTTGGTAAGACATAGCACCTGACTTTTCATTGACGCTAGCATTCCAAAATCGCACAGACCCAGATCTGTCCATCTTAAACTGTAGACTCTGGTTCCCCCACAGCTGCATTTGTTTCAGAGCCTGCATACAGTGTGATCCGGCGTATATGAAGAAACATTTAAATAAAGCTATTCATGCTCTATTGAGAGAAAGGCTTTCTTTCTAAACAGAAAGAAACTACATTGGTAATCTTTACAGAATGAGGACATTTTACGACATTCCCTTTTCTCTACTGCTTGGAAGCAGTTTGGAATATAACAAGACAGTATGAAGAATAATAAATTTCTAGCATTATCAAAGGGGTTGACTTAGTCCTTTGATTTTGATGCATCTTAGATTTATTGATCCCCAGATTTCTGAATTCTGCTCACTCTTTTCCAAAACCAGTATACTTGAATAAGGATGTTTATTTGATAACACACTTATCATTGTTCAGTTATGAACATGCCAAACTTAGATACCTAAGACAGGTTATTCTTATAAGCCTCTATTTATCATAGGAGAGGATTTTGGAAAGCAAGAATTTGAGAGGATGCTATAAAGTTTATTCTCTTTTTCCTTTTATTCCCTCCTTTTTGTTGTCATCTCATGATTGCTTTTGTTCACTTGCCTACCTTTCTTTAGTTAACTATTTTTCTAATTACTTGAGTCAGTTGTAACTTTAACTCTTATTTTTTCCAAGGAGTTTTGAACTGAATTTAGTTGATTAAGGTATGGTGATAGTTTCCTTACTGTTCACCACCGCTTCTCAGAGCTAACCTACACTATCTCCATTACTGTTAAGGGACGTAGTAGATACAATGGTGCGGCACTTCAAGATGCAGGTATTTGGTGATCGGCAGCCTGGCTATGATGGCAAAAGAAACATGTACACAGCACATCCACTGCCAATTGGACGGGAGAGGGTAAGTGTTAACGGCAAGAAATATTGATTAGACTTATGTCATTTAGTGGTAATTACATAGGACAACAGTGTTTCCCTTTCTAATAACAATTCAACACTTAAAGTTGTTTGTCATGCTGATGATAGATTTGTTATTCTGTCCATATTCTCTTGTCCCTTAGTTAACCAATAACTGAGCATTAGAATTTAGGTTGGTTATGTCATCTTTACATATATTCCAGATTTCTCACAGTGTTAAAGTGCCACCTGAATCTGAAGAGTGGAATTTTTATAACTTGTCGAATTTGCCTGCCAACTTGTAGAATATTATATAACACCCACTTATGAAAATATTTTTAATACCACAATAACCTAAGACATTTGTTTTAAAAATTTAAAAGCAATACATAAATATATACTCATTATAACCTTATTCAGACAATCTAGAAATGCTATGGTTTCCCGCCTCCCAACTTGCCTGTACCCTCAATCCCATTTTCACTTTCCGAGGAAACTGCTATAATAGTTCAGTATATATCCTTTCATATTTTTTTTATGCCTTAGCTATTTATGCATATTTATATATATTCTTTTTTTTAAAAAAAAATTATTTGTTTATTTATGTTTTTGGCTGTGCGCGGGCTTTCTCTAGTTGCAGTGAGCTGGGGCTACTCTTCGTTTTGGTGCGTGGGCTTCTCATTGTGGTGGCTTCTCTTGTTGCAGAGCATGGGCTCTAGGCATGTGGGCTTCAGTAGTTGTGGCACTCGGGCTCAGTAGTTGTGGCTTGCGGGCTCTAGAGTGCAGGCTCAGTAGTTGTGGTGCATGGGCTTGGTTGCTCCATGGCATGTGGGGTCTTCCCGGACCAGGGCTCGAACCCATGTCCCCTGCATTGGCAGGCGGATTCTTAACCACTGCGCCACCAGGGAAGTCCCCTATATATATTCTTATTTGTTTGATATTGTTCTATGATTTATTTTTTCATTTAACAATATGTCTGGGAGATCTTTCCATTTCTGTACATTTAAGTCTACCTTATTTTTTATTTTTTATTTTTTTTGCGTTACGCGGGCCTCTCGCTGTTGTGGCCTCTCCCATTGCGGAGCACAGACTCCGGACGCGCAGGCTCAGCGGCCATGGCTCACGGGCCTAGCCGCTCCGCGGCATGTGGGATCTTCCCGGACCGGGGCGTGAACCTGTGTCCCCTGCATCGGCAGGCGGACTCTCAACAACTGAGCCACCAGGGAAGCCCTACCTTATTTTTTTAATTCAATTTTTTTATTGTGGTAAAATATATATAACATAAAATTTACTATTTTAACCATTTTTAAGTGTACAATTCAATGGCATTAAATATATTCACATTGTTATGCAACTGTGACCACTAGCCATCTCTAGAACTTTTCATCATCCCAAACTCAAACTCTGTGCCCATTAAACAATTACTCCCCATTTTCTCCTCCCCTATCCCTGGTAACCACTATTCTACTTTCTGTATTTATGAATTTAACTATTCTAGGTACCTCATATAAGTGGAATCATATAGTATTTGTCATTTTATGTCTGGCTATTTATTTCACTTAGCATAATGTTTTCAAGGTTCATCCATGTTGTAGCATCTACCTTATTTTTAACTATTACATAATATTCAATATTAAATTATTCCCCTACTGATGGAACATAGGTTGTTTCCAGTGTTTGGCAATTATAGAAAGTGTTAAACATCCTTATGCATATACCATATGAATATTCCTGGGATGTCTCAGCCTTTGTAAATATGTATGTGTATGTATTTTATGTATTTTTCCTTAGGTTGATATGGAAGTGACCCTTCCAGGTGAGGGTAAAGACCAGACCTTTAAAGTGTCTGTTCAGTGGGTATCAGTTGTGAGCCTTCAGTTGCTTTTAGAAGCTTTGGCCGGGCACTTGAATGAAGTCCCAGATGACTCAGTTCAAGCACTTGATGTTATCACAAGACACCTTCCCTCCATGAGGTTAGTTTGAATTCCTTGCCACAAATGTCAGACTTTTTTTGCTAGGTTGCATTGGAGACATTGAAAGGTTTCTGCACAAGTCATAGTTCAAACTTGGTTTCAGTTTACAAAATTGAGAGTGAAATGAAAGACTCAAGTTTTTACTGTGAAACATGCAAACTCTTGTTTCTTCAGGTACACTCCAGTGGGTCGCTCCTTTTTCTCACCTCCTGAAGGTTACTATCACCCTCTGGGAGGGGGAAGGGAGGTTTGGTTTGGCTTTCATCAGTCTGTGAGACCTGCCATGTGGAATATGATGCTGAATATTGATGGTAAGGTGGAACTCTCTTTACCCTTTACTCTTTTGGCTGGTTTTTTGGTCTTTCCTCTTTCCCTGAAGCTAAGTATCCTTCTCTGTTTGTTAGTGTCTGCAACTGCTTTCTACCGGGCTCAGCCTATCATTGAGTTCATGTGTGAGGTTTTAGACATTCAGAACATCAATGAACAGACCAAACCCCTAACAGACTCCCAGCGTGTCAAGTTTACCAAAGAAATCAGAGGTAGGTATTTGCATTACTGTGGTCTTGGAGAGGCAGCTCAGCATGGTGCAAGGAGCACGGTCTTGCAGTCAGACACACCTGGGCTTCCATCCCATTCCTGCCAGTTCTATCATTGGGACTTTGGGCAAGTTATTTAACCACTGTGAGCCTTAGTTTATTCATCTCTAAGATAAAGATAATGTGTATCTTGTAAGATTGTTGTGAGAATTAAATGCAACTAAGTGTATAAAGCTTCTTTATACAGTAGCACAGTACCTGGTACATGTCAGGAACTTAGTAACTGTTACTTTTACTTACTTGAAAACTTCCATTTTAATAAAATAACACAAGTTCATTTATTATCAGAATTTCTTTGCTTCTTTACCTGTTGTTAGCTATCTTCTCTCATTATACCATAAGCTTCATTAGGGCTATCTCCAGACCCAAGAATAAGCACCAAAACGTAGTTGATGCTTGATAGATACTTATTGAATGAAGTAATACATCAAAGTAGGTTGCAAGTCTTAAGTCATCTGGGTTCTAATTTTTTCTGCTTGGCTGAGGCTTTTTTGCCTATGCATGATGAAATTGTTCCCATATCCTTGCAACTTTTGTCCTGTACAATGCTATGCCTTTCTGAAGACAACCTTCGAGTATTTTCTTGTCACTGTGATTTTAATTAATACTGCTCTTTTGACTGTTTTGACTTCAGGTCTTAAAGTTGAGGTGACCCACTGTGGACAGATGAAACGAAAATATCGAGTGTGTAATGTGACTAGGCGGCCAGCCAGTCATCAGACGTATGTTAACCACATCTAAAATTGTACCATTATATTTTTTGTAACAAAGGAAGCTACTATAATAATTTGAGAAATTGGTATCCCATATTGTAATTTAAAAAAATCACCTAGATCTTCACTTTAAAGCACCGAAGCTTTAAAGATGTTTTAAGGGACTTCCCTGGTGGTCCATTGGTTAAGACTCCACACTTCCACTGCAGGGGTCTCAGGTTCAATCTCTGGTCAAGGAACTAAGAGCCTGCATGCCACATGCCACACACAGCGCGGTCAATAAAATAAAAAATAAAAAAAATGGAAAATGTTTTAAATATTTTTGATAGAAATATTTATAAAACATATTTCATGCCTTTAATTCATTTCACCTCTTTTTTTTTTTTTTGTAAATGTAATTATGATCCAGCCAGTTTTTCTTTCTTTTTTTTAAAAAATATTTATTTCTCTATTTGGTTGCACCGGGTCTTAGTTGCAGCTCGCCGGCTTCTTTAGTTGTGGCACACGGGCTCCTTAGTTGTGGCCTGTGAACTCTTAGTTGTGGCATGCATGTGGGATCTAGTTCCCTAACCAAGGATCGAACCTGGATCCCCTGCATTGGGAGCACAGAGTCTTATCCACTGTGCCACCAGGGAAGTCATTTCACCTATTAAACAGAGTATGCTAAACATAGATCAACTTTTATATAATGATGCAGAGTCATCATTATGAACATCATTTATTATAGTGTTGTAATTCTCAATGCATGGCCTGAAGGATCTATTAAGGCCTGTAAGTCATAAAAGCTGTCATGGGAAGATACATATTGCCTTGTGCTTTATGTGGATTTTTCACCCCCCTTTTGTAGCTAGCTGTCACTTCTTCCAGCTGTCAGTGTGTATGGTATGCCTCCAGCAGCACATTTATTTATGCTTACGCAATCTCAGTTTTCTAATCACCCAGCTTGTAGTCCACTGTGAGCTATACCTAATGAGAAAATATATATTAAAGTACTTTTTAAATTACCATATATGTAAGTTTTAATCTTGTAATCAAGATCATTAAACTCATGTCTGACATAAATATGAATATTGGCTTTTCTAAGTAAAGAGCATAAACTTAACTGTATTAACTACATTATTTTCCTCACTCAGAAGACTTTTTCAAACAAGTGTACATCAAAATCACCTGGAGCGCTTTGTTCTAGATAACTGAAAATTTGGGGTGGCCTCTGGATAAATGTAGTATATAAATTCAGTCTGATTTGAAAAAATTCTTCAGTATGAACTCATGTACACATCACATGAATTTCTTGACTTGTAAAGTGGTGTTCCATATACTCTTCATGTTATAGCATTGACTTCATTCTCTAAGGAAAAAAATGAAGTCACTGTTGAGAATTATAGCATTTGTTTCAAAAAGACCTGTCTTTCTCATTATTTAATTACTTCACAGTACCCTGTAAGAATAACTATACTTATAGAACTATATAATCTTTGCATGAAAATTAAAAGCACATAGATTTAAATATCACATGCGTGATCCTCACTGCATTATTACTTTGTGGGCCATTAACAGCTAAGAAAGCAAGATTAAAGTAATTATTGTGCCAAGTGTTTGAGATAATTTGTCCGCTGGAAGAGCGAAATCAGGAGAGTCTCTTAAATCATGCTCCCCAGTCTATACCAAATATCTTGACACAGTCTCAAGTTCATGTATCTGGTCTTGTGGCCTCCAAATCCACATGTGTTTGTCCTGGTTTGGGGATCTGAAGATGTGGCCCCAGTAACTGTGCTACATTCATTTTATCAAAAGTTATCTTAAGTTATCATCTGTGGATGACCCAGGACCTTATTTGAATTTACTCATCTCTAAGAAGCCAGCAAGAGATTGTATTTGTATCTGTAGGTGTTAACTGACCTCTCTAGTAAGTCTGTGTATTTTCTGGTTCTGCGGCTTCTTCTTGATTTAAATTCTTTTTCCATTTTAATTAAAAATTTTCTTATCTTAGCTTCAACAAACAAACATGTAAAATTCCAACAAAATCGCTCTCCTGATTAAACCCTTAAGTGAAAATGGCCAAATAAAGATTGACCTTTTTTTTTAAGTGGCTGGTCAAGGTAGAAAATGTTAGTAGGCTTTTGTTTGTTTGCTTATTTGAAAAAAAAAACACAAAGAACTTGAAGAAATTTCTAAAAAGACATTCTCTTTTATAGTTTTCCCTTACAGCTAGAAAATGGGCAAGCAATGGAATGTACAGTAGCTCAATATTTTAAGCAAAAGTATAGTCTGCAACTGAAATACCCCCATCTTCCCTGTCTCCAGGTGGGACAAGAACAAAAGCATACATACTTGCCACTTGAGGTAAGCTAAACTAAATTTTCTTTTGCCAATCTGCCAATCTCTTGAATGTGTTTTTTAAAAAAGAAATGTTCTAAACTGGTGATAGAATTTAATATTAATCTCTAAAATACTTTGGACAGATAACTTCACCATATAACAGAATTTTCATTTTTTTGGAAATGGAAGATGTAAGGTACAGTTCAGCAAAGGCTTAAGATGTCGAAGCCCATTACACAAACTAATTCCTCTTTGCCTCTTGGTAGGTTTGTAATATAGTGGCAGGACAACGATGTATCAAGAAGCTCACAGACAATCAGACTTCCACGATGATCAAAGCCACAGCAAGATCTGCTCCTGACAGACAAGAAGAAATCAGTAGACTGGTCAGTAAGGCATGGTCTTTAAGATAAGCTAGCTTTCAGATGGGAAAAAAACAAAAAACAAAACAAAAACAATAGAAAATGCCTGATGGGACACAGTTACTCTTTGGTTTTTATATATGCAGGCTTTCCTGTTCTTTAGGTGAAGAGTAACAGCATGGTGGGCGGACCTGATCCATATCTTAAAGAATTTGGTATTGTTGTCCACAATGAAATGACTGAGCTCACAGGCAGGGTACTTCCAGCACCAATGCTGCAATACGGAGGCCGGGTAAGCTTTTTATTTTATTCAGCAAGCTTCTTCCAACAACCAATCAAAAAGGGATGAATCCAGGGTTTTTCCACTACACCACACTGAATTTACTCATAGCTTTGCTCATTACTGCTTTTTGTCTTTTGGCTAATATCAAATAGAGTTTTGTTTATCCCCTCATCAACTTTAAAATGGCCTTAGATTGTAATGTCTTTTCTCTTTTCTTTTGTTTCTTTTTTTGTGTTTTTTTTTTTTAAAGAATAAAACGGTAGCCACACCCAACCAGGGTGTCTGGGACATGCGAGGAAAGCAGTTTTATGCTGGCATTGAAATTAAAGTTTGGGCAGTTGCTTGTTTTGCGCCTCAGAAACAATGTAGGGAAGATTTACTAAAGTGAGTATCTTCATATTTTCAGCTTAGTAATATCCCTTCCAGATATGAAAATATCATCTTTATGTGAATGTGCTGTGTACACTGGCACTGAATCCCAGACTCCTATAGTGACACCATCTGGCTATAGGAAAAAGACCTTGTTCTTATAGTAAATCGCAGACTTGGGAATTATGTTAAGAATCTGACTCAGCTTCCTACATTTAGAGCAGAAATTTGTGACTAACAAGGCTGAAGCAGTGCCGATTGGCAAATTCTTGAGTTCTTAGAGAAGCTTCCTTTGGGGTTAATTGTATCTTTTCAGCTAAGATAAAAACTAGTTCATTTTTAATCATTACAGTGTACTAGAGAGCTTGTTTTACTGCAGGGTCACTGACTAAGATCATTTGTTCACATCTTACAGATGCAGTTATCTATATACAGGAAGTTAGTGAAAAGGGTGGAAAAATCACGACGGGAAAAGGGAACTGGGGTGAAAGAAAGGAATCCTACAAAACATTGGCAAATGCAGAAAACAAATCATTCTGAAAGCTTCCTACAAATCCAAAATTTAAAACTTGACCATGAGTTTTGCTTTTTCTTAAAGTGATGATTTCTTTTGACATTGTTATTGAATCAAATCTATTACAAGTTTGAATGTCATCCTAAATATGGTGATTTTGTGACAGTGTGTTTCTGTGTTCTCAGTTGAACACAAGCTTACCCAACTATTCTTGTACCTGGCTTACCAAAATACACGTTACCTGAAATTTTGACCTTGCTTTTTTCTTCAGTCTGGAATTACTGACTTGAATGTTTAAAAAAATCTTTGAACAGGAATGCTATTCTAGGCCCTGAGGCCCAGCTGAGGCACAATTATTTAAAAATTCAAAATGATAATCTGATAGTTTAATAATACAGAGTCTTCTGCCTTATAATTACAGTGATACAACTTCCAGGCTATTTTTGGCAACCAGTTAAAGATGGGGTTTTTTTGTTTGTTTGTTTATTTGTTTCTAAATTTGGCTAAGAATTTACCGAACTGAAAGAAATATCTTAGAGGGAAATAAATGCTAAGAATGTGCCCTGAAATGAAAGCACTGTGCCACCGGTTCTATTTTAACAGGAGTTTCACTGACCAGCTCCGTAAAATCTCTAAGGATGCAGGAATGCCCATCCAGGGTCAGCCATGTTTTTGCAAGTATGCACAAGGTGCAGACAGCGTGGAGCCCATGTTTAAACACCTGAAAATGACATATGTGGGCCTACAGCTAATAGTGGTTATCTTGCCTGGGAAGACGCCAGTATATGGTATGGACCCCTTTAATGTTGAATGAGGGATGATTTCAAGTAGTAGTTGTAGCAGTCAGGATAAACTAGGTTATGCTGCAGTCACAAACAATCCCGAACTCTCAGTGGCTCAAAGCAACAAAGTTTTATTTTTTGCTTTTGCTATGTGTCCATTGAGGGTGGACTGCAGCCTCTGCTCCATGTCATCATATCATTTTCACTCTGGAACCCAGTCACTATTTGGGATGTTGCTGGCTCCACGGCAGAGAGAAAAGAGAGCCTGGAGGGTTCTTAACTTCTGCAATTTCTTGGTCACAGCCAGCTATATGGCCCACCCAACCTATGTGGGGGAAGTGGGATGGTGGGCAGGAAATGCTGTGGTAATGAGGGTAGTGCCATTTTACCGTCGTCCCCAAAACGGGGAGAACTGGAATGCCTGGTGAAAAGCATTTAGGAATATCAGAGTGGGGGGAGCCTACCACTTCCAGAATAGGAGCTGCTTAGTTTGTATCTCTTATAAGAAGAATGATACAAAGTTGTTTTGGCTATCATCTAAGTGAAGGATTTGGAAACTATGTAGACCAACCATTTGAACTTTGTAAAATGCCTTCAAGCCTCTCTATATTTGTTTCTTTTGTTAGCTTCTCTTTATCTGTAGTGTTTGGGGGAGGAGGGGAAGGAAGGAAAAAAAAATCCCTTAGAATTCAGAGGGCTGGTGTGTGTACTGAGAGGGAGGAGCTGGGGAGATTGATTTCTTTGCCAGACCAGTCCTGTGGGAAAAGGAACCTCAAGGGACTTGAGTGAGTGGTGAGTGGCGGCAGGCTGCATGCTAGAATAAAGGAAGTGGACTGGCTTCAAAGCCTGCAGGAGGGAAGAAAAGGGTAGGGAGAGAGCCTTCCAAACAAAAAAATTGCCCTGGGGGTTTAGCAGATGAAAGGACCACACAGGAAAAGCATCTAGCACAACGTTCAGTATATAGTTGGCACTCTGTGAATGTTAATGTGTGTGGGGGGGTGTTTCCCTCTACTTTTAGTAATCAGGAGAATATATCAACATTTTTAAATTAATTAATAAACTTATTTTTGTAGCGGAGGTGAAACGTGTTGGAGATACCCTCCTGGGTATGGCTACACAGTGTGTCCAGGTAAAAAATGTAGTGAAGACCTCACCTCAAACCCTTTCCAACCTTTGCCTGAAGATAAATGCAAAGCTCGGAGGAATTAACAACGTGCTTGTACCTCATCAAAGGTAAGATCCTGAACTCTTTTTCCATTTGTTTCTTAAGCTCTAACTTACATAATTTACAATAAAGCACACAAATCTCAAATATACATCTTGGTTACTTTTTCTTATATATGTATGCACTCATGTAACCACCACCCAGGTTAAATATAGAACACATCCAGCACCTCATCAGGCTTCCTCGTGGCCCTTCCCAATAGATAACCCCCAAAGGTTCTGACTGTTCTGACTTCCAGCATCATAGATTAGTTTTGCCTGTTTTTCTTCTGGCTACACCCCGCGGCTTGTGGGATCTTAGTTCCCCCGAGCAGGGATTGAACCTGCGCCCTTGGCAGTGAAAGCTCAGAGTCCTAACCACTGGACCGCCAGGGAGTTCCCTAGTTTTGCCTGTTTTTGAACTTCATATAAATGGAACCATACAGTATGTACTATTTTGTGTCTGTCTTCTTTTGCTGAATATCATGTCTATGAGATTCATTCCTGTTGCTATTTTAAGTAGAAGTTTATTTTTTGTTGTGTATTATTTCATTTTATGAATATACTACAAAATTTTAGATATTCTTATACATTTATTATACAAGTCTTCTACATTTTTGGTGGAATTAAGTACTCTTTCTCTTGCAAGAGTGGAATTGCTGACTTATAGAAAATATATGTATTTAGCATTGATAGATACTATCAAATACAGTAGTCCCCCCTTATCTGCAGTTTCACTTTCCCTGGTTTCAGTTACCTGCAGTCAACCTCTGTCCGAAAATATTAAGTGGAAAAATTCCATAAATAAACAATTCTTCAGTTTTAATTAATTAATTAATTTATTTATTTATTTATTTATTTATGGCTGAGTTGGGTCTTTGTTGCTGAGCATGGGCTTTCTCTAGTTGCGGCGAGCAGGGGCTACTCTTCATTGTGGTGTGTGGGCTTCTCATTGCAGTGACTTCTCTTGTGGAACACGAGGTCTAGGTGCATGGGCTTCAGTAGTTGTGGCACGTGGGCTCAGTAGTTGTGGCACGTGGGCTCCGTAGTTGTGGCTCGTGGGCTCTAGAGCACAGGCTCAGTAGTTGTGGCACGTGGGCTTGGTTGCTCCACGGCATGTGGGATCTTCCTGGACCAGGGTTCAAACCCGTGTCCCCTGCATTCGCAGGTGGATTCTTAACCACTGCACCACCAGGGAAGTCCCAATTCTTAAGTTTTAAATTGCATGCCATTCTGCGTAGCCCGATGAAATCTCGAACTCTCCCTCTCCATCCAGCCCTGGACATGAATTATCCCTTTGTCCAGTGTATTTAGGCTGTTTATGCTACCCATCCATTAGTATAGAAAAGAAAACCAGTAGATATAGGATTTGGTATATCCACTGGGCATCTTGGAACACATACTCTGCAGATAAGGGGGGACTACTGTAGTTTTCCAAAGTGGTTATACCAATTTATATTTCCACTGAGAGTTCTAGTTCTCATATTCTTGCCAACACTTGGTGGTATCAGTCCTTTTAATTTTAGCCATTTTGGCCGGGGGTAATAGTATCTCATGATGATTTTAATTTGCAATCCTCTGATGACTAATCATGTTAAGCACATTTTCATATGTTTATTGGCTAAGTGGACATCCTCTTTTGTGATGGGCCTGTTCAGTCCTTTGCCCATTTCTTAGATTGGGCGGCTCCTTGTTAATTTGTAGTTTCCTTGTCTGTTGAGATAATATCTGACTTGTCTACTCTACGATGTTTTTATGTGAAAACCTGTATGTGGAAGTGATTTGGGAAGTTAAATTTTGTCTGTGATATTAGTCATTTTCATACTTGAGAAGAAGGTGAATTTGAGTGCTTTACTCTTATACAGTTGTATCACAGTTCTCATTTTTGTCCTTGAATGAAACTTCTAGGTAAATAAATCCTTCCTGCAACATTGGTAGATGAGGTATACAGACCATGGGGGAAGTTAACCTAAAGCATGATTTAATTTTACCCCAAACAATGTAGCATAGTGGCATAGAGTACAGACCTTTTTGTCTGGCTTCCTGGGTTTGGATTCCAGCTTTATCACTTCCTAACTGTGTAATCTTGAGCAAGTTCCTTATCCTCTTATATCTCATTTTTTAAACCTGGAAATCTGAGATAATAATTGTACTACCCTCATAGAATTGTTGTGAGGACTAAATGAATTCATACGTGTAAAGTCCTTAGCACAGTGGTTGGTACATAATATATGTAAGCTGTTATTATGTTCTGTGTATGTACCTTATGTATATACACTTGCTCTTATACCTACTATGCCAAACCCATGTTGTATGATGATATATAGAGAGAGAAATACAACCCAGGCTCTGCCCACATGGAACCTCATCTTTAGTACCTATTACATGAGATTGTCAGATTTGGGATGCCTCCTAGATATACTTTAAAAATCAGGCTTCCTTGGTGGCGCAGTGGTTGAGAGTCCGCCTGCCGATGCAGGGGACACGGGTTCGTGCCCCGATCCGGGAAGATCCCACATGCCGCGGAGCGGCTGGGCCCAGGAGCCATGACCGCTGAGCCTGCGCGTCAGAGCCTGTGCTCCGCAACGGGAGAGGCCACAACAGTGAGAGGCCTGCGTACCGCAAAAAAAAAAAAAAAAAAAAAATAATTTACCAGAGAAGTAATATATGCATGATATTTTTCTCCTTAATTCCATAGATAAATTAGTACCAAATAAACGAATTCATTATTTTAGCAAATATTAGTTGAGTGCCAACTGTGAGCAAGGCAGTGTTTTAGGCACCAGGGATACAGCAGTGAACAAGACAAAGCAAAACAAAATTCCTGCCTTCATGGAGCTTACATTTGTGTGTGTGTGTGTGTGTGTGTGTGTGTGTACACAATAAATAAAATAAATAAGTAAAATATGTGGTAAAAGTGATAAATACATGGAGAAAATAAAATAGGGAAGGAGATAGACTTTATTCTCTTCCCTAAGTCTCATATATTGGGGGGTTTGTCCCAGTTCCATGTACATTGTGCAATTCAGTATCCATTGTAGAAATCCCAGGATCCCGAGAAAGCCTGTTCTGGGAAAGTTTTCCCTTTACACATAGAGATTTTGTTAAATTTGGGTTGGGTCCTCTTCTTGACTCTACCCTTCCCACTATTGCAGAAGAACCATGTTGGCTTCTTTAGTCAGTTCAGATTCGTTGTACTGGGTGGCACAGATACTCAGTGGGCATTAGAGTTCTCTCCCAATGGGCACGTCTTTATTCTCATAAGATTATGCCTGTGATTATGTCTGGTGATCTTGCTAAACAAAAACATTTTCATCCATATGTCTGAGTGGCAATGTCTCCTTAAATCTGAGCAGGCCCTCGGTGTTCCAGCAGCCTGTCATCTTCCTGGGAGCGGATGTCACGCACCCCCCAGCAGGGGATGGGAAGAAGCCTTCCATTGCTGCTGTCGTTGGCAGTATGGACGGCCACCCCAGCCGGTACTGTGCCACTGTGCGGGTGCAGACGTCCCGCCAGGAGATCTCCCAGGAGCTCCTCTATAGTCAGGAGGTAATCCAGGACCTTACTAACATGGTTCGAGAGCTGCTGATCCAGTTCTACAAATCCACACGCTTCAAACCCACTCGGATCATCTATTACCGTGGAGGGGTATCCGAGGGACAGATGAAACAGGTACTCTCTTAATCCCATAGTTGCCTTCTGGGGCTTCTAGGTATCTGATGGAGTTTCCTCCCATCTGCCACTCCAAGTAAATCAGATCTGAGAGATGCCTGAGAGATTGGCAAGTTCTCAATTAAACATCATTTTATTTCTAACTCCTAGGTAGCTTGGCCAGAACTAATAGCAATTCGAAAGGCATGTATTAGTTTGGAAGAAGATTACCGGCCAGGAATAACCTATATTGTGGTGCAGAAAAGACATCACACACGACTCTTCTGTGCAGATAAAACAGAGAGGGTAAGAACACATAGGATAAGCTTTATTATCTGATGCAAGTGAATATGTTTTCGGTTTTTTAAAAATATTTATTTATTTATTTTGGCTGTGCCGGGTCTTTGTTGCGGCATGCAGGATCTTCATTGCAGCATGCGAACTCTTAGTTGCACATGCATGCAGGATCTAGTTCCCCGTCCAGGGATTGAACCCAGCCCCCCTGCATTGGGAGCGCAGAGTCTTACTGACTGGACCACCAGGGAAGTCCTGTGAATGTGTTTTTGAGTAGGCATACATATAGTTTTTTTTTTTTAAAGCAGAAGTGCCTAATAATAATTTAATAAGCATACTAACTCCAGTTGAGCTTAGATGAGCAATTTTGAATGATACAGGTTTCAAGACTGAATATTTCTCTTATGTGACAGCAATACTGGTTTCTGGAGTTTTTAGAGGGAGAAGTTAAAAAAAGCTATGTACACTATGGTGATACAGGAAACCTCCAAAGGGAAGGTTTACTACTTGGACTTTATTGCCATTTGCTATTTTTTGCTACCAGCGCCTAAGGCATGGTTCTAGGGTATAAAGAAAATTTCTCTTCCAAATGATTTTACATCAGTGCAGGGGATTCTTAGGGTACACACTTTGAATGCCTGTGATGTCACATTTACTAACCATGGGCAGGTTAACTTCTCTAAGCCGTAATGTTCTAACTGTAAAGTGTGGTAAGAACAATACCTATTTCACAGGGTTGTTGTTAAGGATTAACTTAGTAAATGAATGTTAATTTTGGGTACAATTTCCAGCATTTGATAAAAGGCATTTTGTGTAACCTTTTTATAATCTGTTATTAATGTGTAAACTAGGTAAATTTTAGGTACACAGTGTTGGATGACTTTACTTCTATGATCTTTTCTATGACATTACTTCAACTTTTTCAGGCCCTCCCTGATCCACTCCCAGAGAGACCAGTTCTTTCTGTTTCCTGATCTTGTCGCCTTGTGGGTCACTCCCACTGTTTTCTAGTACACGCTTAGTTTGTTTTATTTTTTTAAGGATTAGATTTTTCTTTTTAATTAATTACTTTTTGGCTGCGTTGGGTCTTTGTTGCTGCACGCGGGTTTTCTCTAGTTGCGGTGAGTGGGGGCTTCTCTTCGTGGCAGTGTGTGGGCTTCTCATTGCAGTGGCTTCTCTTGTTGTGGAACACGAGGTCTAGGTGCGCGGACTTCAGTAGTTGTGGCGCACAGGCTTAGTTGCTCCGCGGCATGTGGGATCTTCCTGGACTAGGGCTCAAACCTGTGTCCCCTGCATTGGCAGGCGGATTCTTAACCACTGCACCACCAGGGAAGTTCCACATGCTCCCACATTAGAGTTTCTGTCTCTAATCCAAGGCTGAGCTGTTTCTTCTTGTTTTCTGAATCATTAGAGAACTAAGGTTTTACCCTTGGGCCACAGGTCCACCAATCAGCTCAGATTCAAAATACTGTCTTCCAAATTGCCAAACTCTGACTTGGTAATACTTCTTAAATTCTGCTAATTCAAATTCTCTGAGTTCTTGACCGAGCTCTGGGCACAAAACATCCTGCCATCCCCTCCTTAACTGCATAGTCATACCCCATCCCGCTGTTGACTTGCTATCATGTAACTTTAGGACCTGGACTCTCTTTCTAAACCCCCAAGCTATCTCATAGCTTTGTTCTTGACCATCCAGTGTCACTCCTGACCTTTGAAGATTGACAGTCCCAATCCTTGGTCTACTTTGCACCCCTGACACCAGCATCTTCAATTCTCTAAACATGCCTCTTGCCAGTCTCCAACTCTGAATTAGTGTACTTGCCCATTTCTTTTGCTGCTAGTCTTAGGCTGATTGAGGTTGCTGAGGAAAAAAGTCATTTATTTAATAATGAACCATAATACAAGTGCTTGACAGCAAATCTCAGCCAGGCCTTTGATGCTGCAATTTCTTTTCATTTATCGTATTCCCCATAACATCTGTTCTAAACCTTTATACTCTTCTCAAGTCCCCAACCCCATCCATGAAGCATTCGTTGCCAACAATTTACATTGCCAACAATAGAATAACCTTCTGTTTCCTCCAGAAAACAAAATGGAGAAGGCATGAATTTTCCTGGCTTCCTCCCCTTTACTTTCAAATTTAGCTAAATCTGTGTTTTCTTATTTTCTTCCTTGAATCTCAGAGGCTAATCTCTCCACCTATGCTTTTTTTCCCTCCACCTATGCTTTTGTTTTTAATGCTTTCTGCCTTCTTTAGAGCCTCACTTCATCAATTATCCTTTTTTTTTCAAAATTTCAGTTTTCCCCATTCCGTTGCTTCCCTCTCCTCACCTTTTAAAGTTTCTCAACTCTTCCTCAGTCTCTCTCAAAACTTCCCTTCTCCCTCAATCTACCTGCCATTTTTTCTTTCCTCCCTTTCATGACCAAACTTATAGGAAAAAAAGATTTGATTTTCTTTTTGTATCTTCTCACATAATACTTCAGTTCTCTGTTGCCTGACTTTTATTTCACTGACTCCACTGAGGTCGTTCTCTCAATGACTTGCTCATTTTGAATCCAGCGATATCTTGTCAAATTCCCACACTGACCTCTTTGAAGCACTTATGGATGTTTGCCTTCTTTGGCCTTAGCAATATGATTTTCCAGGCTCACTACCTACCTCTGTAATTAGGCTTTCTTTGACTCCTCTTCTTCCTCTGTCCATTAAACATTGATGCTTCCTGGCATTTCATATTTCTCTCTTCTCTTCTCAATTTCAACTCCCTTAGTCTCACCGACTTTTCCAGATTCACGTACTTGCTTATAGATTCCTAAATCTGTATTTCCAGCCCCAGATTTTCTATGCAGCTCCTGATCTGCACTTCTGTCTACCAGTTTACTTAGATGCTCTGTAGGCATTGTATCAGTCAAGATAGGCTAGGCTATGCTGTGGTAACAAAAGACTCCAAAGTCTTAGTGGCTTACTAAGATTTATTTCTTGTTCACATTACACATTCATTGTGGCACTGCTACGGCTGGGACCTCGCTGTCCACCCTCTGGAACCTAGGCTGACAGAGAGGAAGCATCTGTCTGGAACTTCACCAGTCATTGTAGTAGAGGGGAAAAAAGATACATGACAAGCCATATGCTGGCTGTTAAAGCTTCTGCCCAGAAGTAGCACATTTCACATCACATTTTATTAGCCAAAGGAAGTTACATGGCCACTTCTGAGTTAATTGGGTAGGGATGTATAATCCTCACCCAGGGAGGGGCATGGGAATATTTGGCACCAGTGATACAATCTACCACAGGCATTTCAAGCAAAGCACATCTAAACCTTCTCCTTATTGTTTTATCCACATCTAAAAGCTATTCCTCCCCCAATTTTACTATTCTTCTATTGCTTGGCATCACTATATATTAGTCAGCCAAGTGAGAAACTTCAGAGTTGTCTTTAAATTCTTCTCCTCTCTTCCTGTCCCCGCTTCCCATGTTCAGTGGGTCAAACAATTCTCTGTGTTCTGCCCTGAAATCTCTTGGCTCAACTCTTCCTCTTGTGTGTTCCATCTGCCCTAGGCAGAACTCTTCAGCACTGCAGGAGACTCCTCGCAGTCTCCCTGTCTCCATTCCTCCTTCACAAATGCATCCTCCACCTACTGTCAGGGCTAGGTTTTTTTGGTTTGTTTGTTTGTTTGTTTTAAATTAGATCTTTCTTTTTTTTTTTTTCCCTCTTGCGTCTCCCTCCCTCCCACCCTTCCTATCCCACCCCTCCAGGCAGTCACAAAGCACCGACCTGATCTCCCTGTGCTATGCAGCTGCTTCCCACTAGCTATCTACCTTACGTTTGGTAGTGTATATATGTCCATGCCTCTCTCTCGCTTTGTCACAGCTTACCCTTCCCCCTCCCCATATCCTCAAGTCCATTCTCTAGTAGGTCTGTGTCTTTATTCCTGTCTTACCCCTAGGTTCTTCATGACATTTTTTTTCCTTAAATTCCATATATATGTGTTAGCATACGGTATTTGTCTTTCTCTTTCTGACTTACTTCACTCTGTATGACAGACTCTAGGTCTATCCACCATATTATAAATAGCTCAATTTCGTTTCTTTTTATGGCTGAGTAATAGTCCATTGTATATATGTGCCACATCTTCTT
Source organism: Tursiops truncatus (assembly GCF_011762595.2). Classification (NCBI taxonomy): domain Eukaryota; kingdom Metazoa; phylum Chordata; class Mammalia; order Artiodactyla; family Delphinidae; genus Tursiops; species Tursiops truncatus. Next base: position 155,317,159 of record NC_047034.1, on the reverse strand, counting down.
TATCCATTCATCCAATAATGGACACTTAGGTTGTTTCCATCTCCGGGCTATTGTAAATAGAACTGCAATGAACATTGTGGTACATGTGTCTTTTTGAATTATCGTTTTCTCAGAGTATATGCCCAGTAGTGGGATTCCTGGGTCGTATGGTAGTTCTATTTGTAGTTTTTAAAGGAACCTCCATACTGTTCTCCACAGTGGCTGTATCAATTTACATTCCCACCAACAGTACAAGAGTGTTCCCTTTTCTCCACACCCTCTCCAGCATTTATTGTTTCTAGATTTTTTGACGATGGCCATTCTGAGGGCTAAGTTTTTAAAATACAGATCTTATCCTGCCACTCCACTGCTCAAAAATCTTCATGTTACCCCTGTTGCCTACCAGATGCTTCCTTATGGTGCTCGGTGTTTTCCCACGGTAGCCAAAACACATTTAGTTTGATCTTTCACCATGCCCCCATACACCTTCCATTAGCAATGTGACTATTTCCATTTCCCATATACATTGTGTATTTTTATCCCTGGAATGACCACATCCATCCCACCTTTTTTTCCCCATTATTTTTATAATAAGATATAATATAGACACAGTAAAATTCACTATTTTTAGCATACTGTTCTGCATGTCTTGACAAATGCATACAGTTGTGTAAAACTACCACCTTAATATATAGAATGATTCTGTCACACATAAAAACTCTCTTATGCCCTTTTGTAGTCAACCCTTTCCCTTACCTACAGCCCCTGACAACCACTGATGTATATTCCGTCCCTATAGTTTTGTTTTTCCCAGTATGTCATATGAAAAGAAGTCATAGCCTTTGGTCTGGCTTCTTTTACTTAGCATAATGCATTTGGGATTCATCCACGTTATTGTGTGTATCAGTAGTTTGTTCCTTTTTTATTGCTGAGTAGTATTTTGTGATGTAGATGAACCACAGTTTGTTTATCCATTCCTGACTGCAAGGGGTATTGGAATGTTTCCATTTTCATTCTATCCCCTCCATCCAACCTGTACTTATCCTATAAGGCATGGCTCAACCATTTCCTCCCACCAGCTTTTCCCAGTGCCTTCCATAAGGCCCTTATTACATTGCATTGCAGTGCATTGCCTGTGACTTTCATGAAGAGCAGGAGGGCAGGTTCTTTAGTTCTCTCTGTGACTCTGTCTCTCATCCCCAACATCTGTTGCAGAGCCTTGCACGTGGTGCTCAAGCAATAATTATTGAAATGAACATGCCTGGACCCCCTTTTCCCCAGGGCAGCACCTCTTTAGGTTCTCATCTGTAGATTCCAAGAGATTTTTAAAAAGGGATTCTATGGTCAAATAAGTTTGGGAAGTGCTGTATACTCCATCTCCCTCTTAAAGATTATACGTTACTAGATAAAGGTTCTGAGAAGTCATACAATAGAAAAACCTTTCAACTGTGGTTTAACCCCATATCACTCAAATTTATTTGACCATGAAACACCTAAACACATCCTGCAGAACTAATATTTCTAAAGCATACACTTTGGGAAACAATACTAGAATGATTGTAGCTCAGTTACATTTCCTCTTGTCCAGCTAAGTACCCCAGGTCACATATGAATTTCATGGAATGAGACTTTTCTATACTCATGTGTGTTGTTATTATATGCATTGGTGCATGGTCTTCATCTGAAGTTAACAATAGTTAGAATGGAGCCAAATAAATTCCCATCAAATCTGTGCCAATATGCTAAATGTACTACCTCGTGTGGAACCCATGTGTACAGCAGAAGTGGATGAAAACTGACCAAATAGCAAGATTTAATTCCTTTCCTTGAAGTTCTCCTCTCTGCTTTTCTAGAAGTTTGATTTTAGAATTTGGCTCTAGAAGAACTTTAGAATTTTAAAAGTATCAGAAATCATCACCTAACTTTATGGATGATTAGATTGAGGCTTTGTTCAAGGTATGTAGTTACAAGGCTGGGCTTAGAACAGAAACTGTGGCTTTCCTAATTCTCATTTCAATGCACTCTTCCTGACAATACATGTGCCAGTGAATTCTTTTATTGATCCTGTAAAAGTATTAATTTTGTTGAACCTGGTGAACAGTTCACAGATTCCTTCATCTTAACTTTTTTTTTTTTTTTTTTTTTGGTACGCGGGCCTCTCACTGTTGTGGCCTCTCCCGTGGCGGACGCGCAGGCTCAGCGGCCATGGCTCATGGGCCCAGCCGCTCCGCAGCATGTGGGATCCTCCCGGACTGGGGCACGAACCCGTGTCCCCTGCATCGGCAGGCGGACTCTCAACCACTGCGCCACCAGGGAAGCCCCTTCATCTTAACTTTTACTGAAAGTTGTAGGTTGTTTTTTTTTTTACTCCAAATAAGGAATAAAACTGATTTTTTTCCCCCTCAGGAAGCTTATCCATCTTAAATGTCTTCTTTTCCCCCTCTGTGAACACACCGAAGTGTCATCTGTAAAATAGATGACAATAATGTAGCCCAAAGCCACAGGTAAAATAATTCTTTGTCTGGATTCCCTTAGAGAAGCAGTGGAGTATATTTGAGAAAATATCTAAGGTTGAAATAGTTGGGCTAACGGAAAGTTACAGAAAATTCAACATCTTGAATTAAACTGATTTTCAAGAGTTCCCTTAAGAGCAGTATACTAACTTCTTACTAATGGCTTGAGCTCAATTTAGCACTTTGATGACTAATGACACTTTTTTTTTTTTTTTTTTTTTTAAGGTGGGGAAAAGTGGCAATGTACCAGCAGGCACTACCGTGGATAGCACCATCACACATCCATCTGAGTTTGACTTTTACCTCTGTAGTCATGCAGGAATTCAGGTAATTTGGAAGCTAGTCCAGGTCTTTGATTTGATAGGGAGGTGTTTGCAAATTCAGCAACTAGCTTGAGTAGACTTGTTATTAAACACTGTACATAACTTTGTTAATGCTTGTATCCTAGAACTGTTATCTTTTGGTCTAGGTATCTGCTTGTAGGTGTGCTAGGCAGGAATATTTCTGAATTTAAGTAGGTTTCAATTCTCTCAGGTCATCAACCCATGTCAGAGACATTAATCATAAAACTCTTTCTCCAGGGAACCAGCCGTCCTTCACATTACCAGGTCTTGTGGGATGACAACTGCTTCACCGCAGATGAGCTCCAGTTACTAACTTACCAGCTATGTCATACCTATGTGCGGTGCACACGCTCAGTCTCTATTCCAGCCCCTGCCTATTATGCCCGCCTTGTAGCATTCAGAGCAAGGTATCATCTGGTGGATAAAGATCATGACAGGCAAGTTTCTCAGGCAAATAAAATCTTTCTGTCTGTGTTTAGCAGCATATTAAAAAAAATGAGCTACTATAGAAAACCTTTAGGAAGAGTTAAACTTCCTTTTAGGGTTTACATTTCAAGGAGCAGATAAAATTGCATATGCCTTTAAGAGCTGATAATGTGACTTTTGGTCCAAAAATTGCCCAGGCTTGTTCATACTTGTATGATGTGTCTAAAGTCTGCCCCAAAAAGCAGTCTCATTTGAAACTGCCTGTGGATTTCCCATAGAGCCAAATGCATTTCAGTTCTGCTCAGGTCCTAAGCAGCCTCAAAAGATGTCCAGCCCAGTGCCCTGGCTCCAGTCAGAGCAGTCACAGGTCTGTGGATTCCACTTCATGCAAGGGGGAAGTCCTGACCAGTTCACTTTACTTTCAGTACAGTCTTGGAGGATGTATCAGAGGGAACCTGGGTTTGTGTCGGGAACAGGTAGGGTACCAGACCATTCTCATCCCCAAATAAGGATCTCAGGAGAATCAGACATATTGACCTGTTATTGAGCTACTATTAAATAACTAAACAAGCTTTCTGCATTAAATTTTTTTTTCCAAATGGCCATCTGTGAAGTGTAGTTGTATCTGGGCTCTTCCCCAAGTCCGAATTCAGCTGCTAAATAGTAGACATTCCACTGCAAGTCTATTTCTGTACGGGTTGAAAGTACGCTATGATGGAAAATGCCCAGCTGTGGCTTTGTACCTTCCATTCTGTAATATACATATTCATTCAACACATTTACTAGGTATTGCCTGTGTGCCCAACACTGTACTAGGTACTAAAAACTGTAAGTTGAGGAAGACATGTTTCCTGGGATTTTATGCTTCAGTATGGGATACAATACACGCAAACGTAAAACTGACAATTAGCCCATAGCAGTATAGATGAAAATGCAATTGGACATCAGAGGAAAGTCTGTTAGAGATTTCATAGCTGGATGGGTAGGATTTGGCTCTACAAAGAAGAGAAAAGAATTTTCCAGGCAGAGGGAATAATGGACACAAAGAAGAGAAGACAAGTGACATGTTTGAACAATAGCAAGTTTTCTTTGGTTGGAGCATTTGAAAGGGGAATAGCAGGCATGAAGCCGGAAGAATATGTTAGAGCAAGATTACCTTTGTTTAACGTAAAAGGCTAATCCTGGGATAAAATAGACATTACTCAACAGTTAATTGGATGTGAGTGACAGAGAAGGGGATGAAGTAAAAAATGACTAAGATTTTGAGCCTAGATGATAAGGGTAATAATAATTTAAGTAGAGAAGTCAGAAGAGGGATGGTGATTTCCTATTTACTAAGCTTTTTATCACATGGTGCCCTTAAAAGGTATGTTCAGAAGTTGTTACTGTTACCCTAAAAGATCAAGTTCAGAGGAGTTGTTACTTGTCCAGGGTCATATAGCTAGTGAGGGGAAGACAAGAAAGGCTGGTGGCATAGTAACATTTGCTGAGTATCTGTTATGTTGCAGCACTGTGCTAAGCACATTCATTCATTCATTCATTCATCCATTCAACAAATGGTTATTGAGGCAATGCTATGTGGCAGGCACTAGGGATTTAGTGGTGAGTAAGACAGACAAAGTTGCTGCTTTCTTGGAGGTTACATCCCAGTAAGGGAAATAAATAATTATCCAAATAATAATCTTTCAAATAAAATAAATGTAGAGGATTCTGTGAAAGTGTATTCCAGGTGGCTCTGACCTGAACTTCAGAATCAGGGAAGATTTCTTTGGGGGAAATGACATTTGACTGAAGCCTAAAGGACAAGTAGGCATTAACCAGACATAGCAGACAAATGGAAGTCCTTGTGTAGGCACTGTTGAAGATTTGGTCTTTGCAGACATTATTCTAATTAATTGCAGCAGCCCATTAAATAAGTTGTATTGCATTTTCAGTTGAGCAAACTGGTGTTTAGAGAGACGTTACAAATTATTTAAGAAGCCACACCTTGAGCCCAAGATCTTGACTCTAGTACTATTCATGCTATTTGAAACATGTGGAGTTTGAAGTGGTCTTTTGTCACTCTTGGTTTTTTTGCTTTCTTTTCTTTACAGTGCGGAAGGCAGTCATGTGTCAGGACAGAGCAATGGCCGAGATCCTCAGGCCTTGGCTAAAGCTGTGCAGATCCACCATGATACCCAGCACACGATGTATTTTGCTTGAGAGTCTCAGAAAAAGAACTCAACCAGTTTGGCACACCATGCAGGCTCAAAATGTTTCAAACGCCTACTGCCTCTAGAGAGAGCCAAGTTGACTTCAGGTGGTCCTCTACCAGCAACTCAGAATAGTTGCACTGAATCTATACTTCACAGCACTGTCTGATGCATCAACAAAATTGAGCCATTTTTTTTAAAGTAATAGATACTCATTGATTATCTTTTCTGATGCACTGGACTGAATTTTTACCTCATCATGCAAAGGCTAATCAGCCTGAACTTTCTAAAGGACTTTATGAGAAAGGTTTCTATGGACTATTTTGCTAGCTGTGGTGTTCACCGCATCCCTCTAGTCTTACAAGAGAAGCTTATTCCTTTTTCCTGTATTCGTCGAGTGGGGTATATGCATAAATGGGAGAGAAAAACCAATCTACTTCAGTTCAGTGTAACTATTTAATTGTGTGGGTCAATAGGCTTTTTAATGGAGATTTCTGACTTTGCCACTGTAAATGCCTTTAACGAGCATTAACTTTTGAAAGTTTTACAGAGTTTTATTAGTTTTACTACTTTATGTATTGATCTCTACAGACTTGTGCTGGTGCAAGTACAGGCTGCCAGGCAATTGCACTATATTTGGCTGCAGATTCAGACAGGCAGTTCTCTTATTTGGTTGACTTTTGTGAATGTGTAACACATGTGATGCATGTCATGGTGACAGATAACACTGCCATGGTAAAAAGTACTCGTGTTTCCCCCTCTTTGAAAAAAATTAGCTTTTAGTATTTTTCAGAGTTTTCAAAAATGCCCATTTTATGCTGCTGTGTGGTTTGTTAGATCTAAATGATTTTTTAACTTTTCTCATAGCAAGTTAACTTTGGCAATAAACATTTTTTAAAGTCCCTCCTCTTCCTCCCCCTGACAGTGTAGTTTTTTAGATGAGATTTCGGTATGATTTTTATCAGCTATTTCTTATAGATCATAATCTGACAATTTTTGAAACTGGTCAGAAAAGGCATATATTTCCATGCCTTTTTTTTTTTTTTTTTTTTTTTTTTTTTTTTGGGTACGCGGGCCTCTCACTGTTGTGGCCTCTCCCGTTGCGGAGCACAGGCTCCGGACGCGCAGGCTCAGCGGCCATGGCTCACGGGCCCAGCCGCTCCGCGGCATGTGGGATCTTCCCAGACCGGGGCACGAACCTGTGTCCCCTGCATTGGCAGGCGGACTCTCAACCACTGCGCTACCAGGGAAGCCCTCCATGCCTTTTTAAAGAATTCTTTTTATCTGTTTTATAGTCACAGTTGGTGTCCTGTCACTTTGTTTTAAACTAAGCTAGAACCAGGATGCTTCCTTATTGAATAGGCTTTGCCAGTCCTTAAGGTACCTTGAGTGATGCTGCAACTTGCAAAAATGTACCAGCATTTAAAACTTTATTCCCTGGGAATCAAGGTTACTCACACAATTACTTGTAATGGAAATTTTTTGCTTCTCTTTCAACCTGAAATGTACTTGGTGGGGTTTCCTTCCTTTTATTAAACTAAAACTGCATAGAAAAGGTTGCTTTTTCTTAATAGATTCTGGATTGCGTTCACAGGGAGAGAGGATTCCTTTCTTGTCCAAACAAAGGGAGTTGATCTAAAGCAAGCATCAGTTAAAATGTGGGGGAAAAGGTATTTTGTATTTAGTGTAGATAATACTTTGTGAATGGACAACAGTTACATAGAGTCTTGATAGTTCCAGCCAGTGTTTCCCAGCCCAAATTTTACTGACTTGGAATTCTCTGTCCTGGAACCTCAGGAGTGAGAGCTGAAAGGAGGGATAAAAGGCCCAGAGCCACTCCACATGGCTGAGGAAGGTGCTGGGGAGATAGATGCAGTGTGGTAAAACGGTTTTGCCACCTCTGTCTGGAAACTGCTGGTGGGGGAAACACTGGATCTAATGGTGAAGGATGTTGCTTGAACTCATTAGCTGGTCCAAATCTCTTAAACTAGCCTTCTCAAAATCCCAGCAATATAAAGCACTGTTTTTCTTCAGTCTTGTAAACAAGCTTGTAAATAACGTTAAAGTTTACATTTCCATGTGCTGTTGATCAGCAGCGCCACCAGTGTTTGCTGAGACTGGTCTCTGAGAGTTTTATAATGTATATGGAGTCCTAAAGCTCATTAAGATACAAGTGCAGACGTCCTTGTTCTCTTCATAGAGTGGGATGAAAGCAAGCTCTGTAATTGAGGCACAACATAGGCAGGAGTGAAGAAGATGGCAGATGTTAATTTCTTAAGATTTTCCTTTTTTGCAAATACCTCACTTGGACACACAAATCAGGACACGTTGGTGAGGGGCTGGCTGCTGCTTTTTATTCACACTTGTTCAGGGAGAGCACAGAAAATACCCTTCAGCTTGGCCACCCTGGATACAAGAGGAGGAAAAACGGAAGTTTCCTCTAGGAAAAGGATGACTTGCTGGAGTCCAGGATGTGAAGAACTCTTGGTGGCTGGCTGGCTGGCCAGTGGGCACCCCATCTGCACTTGAGTGCCTCGGACTTGCTTGTTAACAATGCACAGAAGAAGCGTCACTTCTCACCATCTCCTGGCATGTATGGAGCAGGGAGCAAGGCGGAGTGCCAGGAAGCCCTGACGTGCTTGCAGACGGGCTATACACTCGACCTTGAACTGTAGTTTGTAAGACCTCAGTCAGTCCTAGTACACTGGGGCAAATCAGTGTAGTGGTGGAGGAAAAGCCGGGAGGCCTATTTTTATAGGAAAACAGTACCTTTGAGGGTTTAATGCTGCCGTTTTGGACAAAAGGAAAGAAATATAGAAGAATTAGGATTGTTGGAAAAAACTTGCTGAGCGGTGAATCTTTAAGAGGTAATTACTGCAGAATCCGAGTTGCAGCAATACTCATTGCAAGCAGGTCTGAATGCATAGTTTTAATTCGGCTTGACAATTTGAACACGTTAACCCCTTGGGACTGACTGAATCATTATGCATGTGTCAATCAATGGGAGGTGTGCATTCTCTAGAAGTAGGTGTAGGCTGTTTGGTTTTTTTTTAATGCAGCCTGTTCAGGCACTGTCATGTGGTGTGAAAGATTTAAATGTAGCAATGCTAAAGAGTTAACAATTTTGGGATAAGGCACGGGGACATTAAAAGAGTGGTGAAAATCCAAATGTTGAACCAATTATGTTTTGTTGTTGTTGTTAGCTGTAGAGTGAACTAGCTGCCCAGCTGTCTGGGCAGGCAGAACATATTCATTCTTACTGTAAATTCTATTTGCTGCTTCCAAAGGTGATGATTTACAAGCAGACATATTCTGTATGGTCTGTATTTTAGGATCTGGTGCCCAGCCTATATCAGAGCTTACCTACCTGGCTCAGCTACCTACCCTTCCTGTGGGAAAAGGTAATCCACTGTTTAACCAGGCTCACCCTCTCCGCCCTGCCCTAGCAACCCTTTGTGGATGTGCTGTAAGATTTTCTTGCTCAATAGCAAGGTGGTAGCTCTGCTTTCATTTTAAGAAAGTGGAGGCTGAGGGCATTGTATCAATACTGCTTCAACTCCAAGGATTTTTCCTTGTAAAATTAAAGGGAAGATCTTGTTATCGATTAACCATTTTCGTACCCCTTGCTATTGACATATTCATGCTCTTTCTATGTCTAGTAGCTGAAAAATGTTTGCATTTGTTCATTTGACTAATGGTGTCATTTTTGTTTCTATATTGTTAGGCCTGTAATGTTCTAAAATGTATTTTATTAAATTTGGACTGGATGTATGTCTCTAGCAATACGAGGTACTTTCTAAACTATTAAGGGAGGGGTGGTAACCCCGAGTTGAGATAAGATGATGGTTGTTTAAATTTTGCAATTTTTTTTTGGCCTGCAGGGATATTTTGTGTTCATGTGTCCATAAAAGAATAAATTGGCATTCTTGTGCCAAACATTGTTTTTCTTGTCGATTGTCTAATAAATATAGCGTATACTGTAATAGCAATACATATGGTTACTTTTTTTTTTTTTTGGCCACACCGCACAGCTTGTGGGATCTTTGTTTCTCAACCAGGAATTGAACCCACACCTTCGGCAGTGAAAGCACAGAGTCCTAACCACTGGGCCGCCGGGGAATTCCCCATGCTTACTTTTTATAAACAGTTTCCTCGGTATAAGAAATTTGAGAAAGAAGAACAATGAGAAAACTTTGTGTTTTTAACTCCTGGGTCTCCCTATTTTTAGAAATTGTTATTTGGGAAATTTAGAAGAGCTTCTTGCAACATTTCACATGTGAAAACTTAAAGCTTCAGCAGAGTTCTGTGTATAGCTCTTAATAGGGAGATCTATTTCAGTGATGTTCTGAGAAAAATCCGTAGTCTTCAGAGGGCAGTATAGCTACGTACTTTATAAGACTGACTTCTTCAGAGGAAGAGCTGCCCAAATTCCCCCATCCTGGGGCTATCCAATCTCAAGTCTTTTAATTCTTACCAGCAAAGCCCTTTTGTTAAGTCATGGCAAGGATAATGCAGAGATTTGCACAATGTGGCCCTTATACTCAGGGAATTTATAGTTTACCAGAGGAGCAAGTCCTACATACAGCCAACTTTACTACAGGTAATTGTTTTTTCCATCAGTACGGTATCCCCCTGTCCATATTTGTCTATTATCAAACATTTATCATGAACCCAATATATGCCAAGCTCTACCTAGGTGCTGGGAATACAGAAGAGTAAAAACTTAATTCTCCAGGGGCTTCCCTGGTGGCGCAGTGGTTGAGAGTCCGCCTGCTGATGCAGGGGACGCGGGTTTGTGCCCCGGTCCGGGAGGATCCCACATGCCACGGAGCGGCTGGGTCCGTGAGCCATGGCTCCGGAGCCTGTGCTCCGCAACAAGAGAGGCCACAACAGTGAGAGGCCCGCGTACCGCAAAAAAAAAAAAAAAAAAAAAAAAAACTTAATTCTCCAAAGAATTCATTCTAATACAGCGTAAGGTGGGGAGGAGGAGGGAGCAAGATTAACATCTGAGTGCCTAATATATGCAGTCACTTTATACTGACATCTTTAATCACAGCCACAGTCCTTTGAGGTTGATGGTGGTATCCCTGTTTTAAAGATGAGGAGTCAAAGTTTGAAGAATTGAAGCCAGGCCTATCTAACTTCATTATACCTGCTACTGAGGGTGAAATTATAGGAACTTAAAAAGGGAAACAATTTTTGTCATGGGGAGTCAGGAAACACTACAGAGTCACGAATTTTGGGATAGATCATGAAGCACGAGTCAGACTTTGCCAGGTGGATAAGTGGGGAACAAGGGGATTCTAGACACACTGTTCCCTCACAGTAGATTAGCTATAATTTTTATCTACTCCAATTCTTTCCTTTATTACTTCTTTGGGTGATAGAATCCCTCTTTCTTACGGGAACCCCATTATTTTGTGTGTTTCAAGTGAGTCCAAATGGCCTTCCTCACACTTCTTCCCCCTCCATTTGTGTCCTGTTCATGTCCGTCCTTGAATCAGTCCCTGGGGGTTGTGTCACATAATGACTCCTGTGTCAGGGAGTGGCTAGCAAGTAGGCAAGTCACAAACAAGGCATGTTCCTCCTCCGTCTCTTTTTCTCTATCTCTTGGCTCTGATTTCCTCTATGTTGACTTTATTCTCCAGAAGCTATTGGCAAATCTTTAAGGAGAAGAGGGACAAAATCAGATGGGAAAACTAGCAACTATATTGCAAATTGACTGGAGAAGGAAAGAAATTATTTTAGTTTAACAAACATTTTTGGAGCTCCTATTATGTGCTAAGAAATATAAAGATGAAAGACACAAGTTCTGGTCATTGAAAGGTTCACTTGTAAACTTGGGGGCCACATATGTAACAAGGTAGCTTTAAGGGTTAAGTATTATGAGAAATATATACACATAACCATGGGACCACTTAGAGAGGCTGCTAACCCAGCTTGGGGAGATCAAGGAAGCCTTCTTAGAAGAAATGATGACTGAGATGTCTTATAAAGAATAAATAAGAGGGCTTCCCTGGTGGCGCAGTGGTTGGGAGTCCGCCTGCCGATGCTAGGGGATGCAGGTTCGTGTCCCAGTCCGGGAAGATCCCACATGCCGCGGAGCGGCTGGGCCCGTGAGCCATGGCCGCTGAGCCTGCGCGTCCGGAGCCTGTGCTCCGCAACGGGAGAGGCCACAACAGTGAGAGGCCTGCGTACCGCAAAAAAAATAAAAATAAAAAAAATAAAAAGAATAAATAAGAGTTTTATAAATGAACAAGGTGGAAGAAGGCATTCTAAGGATTCTTTTCATGGGCAAAGGCACAGAGAGGAAAACAAAGATCATGACTTGTTGGGATAAATTACAAGTAATTTCAGTACTCTTGGATTATAAGGGAAGTGGAAATGATGAGGCTGAACCACAGAGGCAAGCATCAGTTCCTGACAGGACAGGACTTGCATGGCATTCTAAGGAGTTTAGAGTTTGTCCACAGGTACAATAGCACAGTCTGATTTGTGTTACTTAGGCTGTCAGTAGTGTTGTGGGTAGTTTGAAGGTGAAGTTCTGAGAGTTTTACTGTGGAAACTCAAGCTAAAGATGATGAGGCTTGAACTTGAGCAGTGATAGTGCAATTGGAGAGAACGAATGAACACGAGATATTCAGAATTTAGAAGAAGCAGAACTTGGGGAAAGTGCATATAGAGAGTGCAGGGAAGGAAGACTCATTAGGAGGGCTCTCAGATTTCTGGCTTGGGTAGCTGGGTAGGTAATAGTGCCACTGAGAAAATGAACACAGAAGAAGCAGATTTGTGATTTGTGGGAAGTAAGAATGTGGTGAGTTGAATTTTGGATGGATTTGATTTGAGAGTGGTATATATGGACTGGAGAAGGGGATTTGGAAGCCATCAGTATATATATCTATATATCTAACTATAGCTATGTCTATATCCTATTCGTTCTGTTTCTCTGGGGAACACTGACCAGTACAGGCTGCTCTTAGTATCTTCTCTTTGTTTTTGATTTTCAACACTTTAATAGGCCTAGGAATCTTTATATTTATCCTGCTTAGAACTTTGTCTTATTCATCTTTGTGAAACCAGCACGCAGTGTCTGGCATATAATAGATGCTCAATAAATATTAGCTAATATCATTGAGGAAATTCCCCAACACAAAAGTCAGAGAACAAAACAAACAGTAAACATAACTCAAAGAAAATAGAGGCCATGCAAAGGGAGCAGAAGAAAACTTCCCCCCCAAATTGTTTTATTTATTTATCTTTGCGGTACACGGGCCTCTCACTGCTGTGGCCTCTCCTGTTGCGGAGCACAGGCTCCGGACGCGCAGGCTCAGCGGCCATGGCTTATGGGCCTAGCCGCTCCGTGGCATGTGGGATCCTCCCGGACCAGGGCACGAACCCATGTCCCCTGCATCGGCAGGCGGACTCTCAACCACTGCGCCACCAGGGAAGCCCCTTTTTTTTTAATTTTTAAAATTTATTTGGCTACATTGGGTCTTTTAAAAAATATTTATTTAAGATTTTAAATTTTATTTATTTGGCTGCATTGGGTCTTCGTTGCTGTGTGCAGGCTTTCTCTAGTTGCAGCGAGCGGGGGCTACTCTTTGTTGCGGTGTGCGGGCTTCTCCTTGTGGTGGCTTCTCTTGTTGCGGAGAAAGGGCTTTAGGTACGTGGGCTTCAGTAGTTGCGGCATGCATGCTCAGTAGTTGTGGCACATGGACTCTGGTGTGCAGGCTCAGTAGTTGTGGCGCACGGGCTTAGTTGCTCCGCAGCATGTGGGATCTTCCCAGACCAGGGCTCGAACCCGTGTCCCCTGCATTGGCAGGCAGATTCTTATCCACTGCACCACCAGGGAAGTCCCTTAATATTTATTTTATTTATTTACTTATTTGGTTGCTACATGTCTTAGTTGTGGCTTGCGGGCTCCATAGTTGTGGCTCACCGGCTCCTTAGTTGTGGCATGCGAACTCTTAGTTGAGGCATGCATGTGGGATCTAGTTCCCTGGCCAGGCATCAAATCTGGGCCCCCTGCATTGGGAGCTCAGAGTCTTAACCACTGCGCCACGAGAAGTCCCCCAAACTGTATTTTATATTCTCGGAAAGATAAAAGAAGATACTGCATTCATTAAACAAGAGGAGACTATAACAATAGGAACAACTTAATTAAAAGAAAATATTAAAATAGCAAAAATTTTAAAAATCATAAGTGAAACAAATGAAATCCATAGACTCCCACAGATATTTAAGGAAGTCATGCTTGAACTCCCCTCCACCCTAAACTTTGCTCACCAGTGATCCTGTCTCTTCTAATTCTGAACTCCAGTCTCTGTGATCTCTTTCCTTGACCCTGCTCCTGGCCCCTGGACTTGGTTGGCATTTGGACTTGGTTTCTCTCATGTTTAATCCTGCTTTCTCTAACTTCCTTCACGTGGTTGCCCTCAGAGTCTCGGTGTCCCATGTAACATTAACCCCCACCCCGAACCCACATGTGTGTGTGTCGGGGGAGGCAATTCAGACATCAGCAATAGTGAAAAGTTAAGAAAATTCTTGTTAAAAAGATAGCAAACACAATGGCAATTGATTTTACATATCACCTTTCAATGCACGTACATTTTTATATTGTTGTAATCTTAATGCGTACAGGATTTTGTGTTCTGTTATTTCATTAACTATTACATAACGAACAGTTACCCTTTTTCAAGACTGAAGTCATGTCATTTTGTGGTCATAATTCATTAGGCAAGCATTTATTGAATACCTATTGCCTGCTTAACATTGTGTTAAGCATTGGGGCTACAAAGATAAGTATGGGTTTTTCTTCATGCTTTTGAGACTTTTGCATATTTAGAGGGAGGAGGAGGAGGAGGATGGAGAAGGCTATATCAACAAAGGAGAGCAGCTAAGTATTGCCACATGCATCACAGGAAGTGCAAGCAAGGACACATGGGAGGGAATGTCAGGAAGTTGTCATGAACACAGGAAGCAAGTAACTTCACCAGTCTGATGGAGGAGGTGTTGAGGTTTTAGGGGATTAATAAATCATACCCCCTTCCCTACAACAGTTCAGAACCAACTGAAAAATAGCCATAGATATCAGATAGTTGGATGAAGAGCAAGATGTCAGTTTTATTGCTGATAAGACTTAGATAAGAGGACTTGCTTAGAAGTGAGGGCAAATGGGAGTGTAGCATTCCCCTTTACTTAACATGCTTGCCTTCCTAGTCATAGTAAGCACAGGAAAACCTTGGTTTTCCACAAAGGAAAGAGTCTACTTTTCCAAATGTACTGATTAAGCAATTTAGGATAAAATGGAAAAAAAATTAAATCCCATTTAAATAGCATCAAAAATAAAAAGTGTTTAGGAACCAATTTGAAAAAAATGTGCAAGATCTATACATTGAAAACTAGAAAACATTGCTGAAAGAAATTAAAGACCTACATAAATGAAGAGATGCAATATGATCATGGATCAGAAGACTTGATAGTGTTATGGTGTTATTTGTACCCAAATTGATCTATAAATAAATTCCAATAAAAACTTCAGCAAGCTTTTTTCGTAGAAATTTATTGCTAATTCTAAAATTTATTTGGAAATTCAAAGGACCTAGAATAGCCAAAAACAACTTTGAAAAGAAAAACATATTTGGAACTTATCTGTGGAGGATGTAGTCTAAGATGGCCTTATGGTCCCCACATCCTGGTGTTAAGGCATTTGTATAATCCCTCCCCTGTTGAGTGTGGACAGGGCCTGTGACTTGCTTGTAACCAATAAAATACGGCAAACGTGATGGGATGTGATTTTTGTGATTACCTTAATTTATATACGATTCTGTTTGCTAGCAGACTCACTAGAAAGTCCTCCCCACCACCACCACCACCCCGCCCCGTCTCTCTCTCTCTCTCTCTCCCTTTCGGCTGTGTTGGGGATGCCAATGTGGCAAGGAGTTGTGATGTGAGTGGGCTCTAGGACCTGAGGTTGGCCTCCAGCCACCAGTCAACAAAAACAGAAGCTCTTGGTTATACAGTTGCAGTGAACCAAATGACAAACACAGGAGCTGGAAAGTGGATTTTTTTTTCCTAGTCAAGCCTCCAGATGAGAACCCAGCCCAGCCCACACTTTGACTATAGCCTGTGAGATGCTAAGCAGATGATCTAAGACATGCCTGGATCCTTAACCCACAGCAACTATGAGATAATAAATGTATATTGTTTTAAGCCTCCAAATTTGTGGTAATTTGTTATGCAGCAATAGGTAATGAATACACTACCTGATTGAAGACTTATTATAAAGCTACAATAATCAAGACAGTTGGCATCAAGATAGATATATGGAACAGAATAAAGTGTCCAATTGCATAAATGGCTAATTGATTTTCAACACAAGTTCCAGGGCATATTAACTGAAGGAATCTTTTCAAAAACTGGATAGACTTGTGCAAAAAAAAGATGAACCGATGAACCTGACCTTTACCTTTCACCATATATAAAAAGTAGCTTAAAAAGGATGATAGAACTAAATGTAAAAGCTAAAACTGTAAAACTTCTAGAAGAATACACGGAAGAAAATCTCAGTGACCCAGAGTTTTAAAACATAACACAAAAAGCATCAACTACAAAAGAAAAACAATCAATAAATTGGATTTCATGAAAATTGAAAATCTTGCTCTTCATAAGACACTGCTATGAAAATGAACAGGCAAGCCATAACCTAAAAGAAAATATTTGAAAAATGTATATCTGATAAAGGACTTTATGTAGAATATATGAAGAATTCCTACAACTTAAGAAGACAAATAACCCAATTAAAAATGATTGACAGATTTGAACAGACACTTCACCTAAGAAAATATACAAATGAGGATCTCCCTGGTGGTCCAGCGGTTAAGACTCAGCGCTCCCAATGCAGGGGCCCCGGGTTCGATCCCTGGTCAGGGAACTAGATCCCAAATGCCGTGCCGCAACTAAGACCCGGTGCAGCCAAATAAATACATTTTTTAAAAAAAGAAAAGAAAATATGCAAATGGAAAATAAACATAATTTTCCATTAGGAAAGTGTAAATTGAAACCACAATGAGATACCACCGTACTCCCACTGGAATGACTAAAATTAAAAAGATTGTGGGTACCAACTGTTCAGGAGGATGTGGAGCAACTGGAATTCTCATAACACTTGTGAGAATGTAAAGTGAGGCAGTCACTTTGGAAAGCAGGTTGGCTACTTTTTAAAAAGTTCTTTAAGTTCTTTTAAAGTTATGCACCTACCCTAAATCCCAGTCATTTGACTCCTAGGTGTTTACCCAAGCAAATGTCCCAAAGACTTGTAGACAAATGTTTATAGCAGTTTTGTTTGTTTGTTTGTTTTTTTGCGGTACATGGGCCTCTCACTGTTGTGGCTTCTCCCGTTGCGGAGCACGGGCTCCGGACGCGCAGGCTCAGCGGCCATGGCTCACGGGCCCAGCCGCTCCGCGGCATGTGGGATCTTCCCGGACCGGGGCACGAACCCGTGTCCACTGCATCGGCAGGCAGACTCTCAACCATTGCGCCACCAGGGAAGCCCGTTTACAGCAGTTTTATTTGTAATGTTCTCAAACTGAAAACAACACAAATGCCCACCAACATGAGAATGAATAAACAAGTGGTCATATATCCACATAATGGAATACTATTCAGCACTGAAAAGCAATGAACTCTTTCTTTTTTAAATTTTTATTTATCTATCTATCTATTTATTTTTGGCTGCACTGGGTCCTCGTTGCTGTGCACGGGCCCTCTCCAGTTGCAGTGAGCAGGGACTACTCTTCGTTGCGGTGCCCGGGCTTCTCACTGCCGTGGCCTCTCCTGCTGCAGAGTGCGGGCTCTAGTCTTGCAGGCTTCAGTAGTTGTGGCATGCAGGCTCAGCAGTTGTGGCACACGGGCTCAGTTGCTCCGCGGCATGTGGGATCCTCCCGGACCAGGGCTCGAACCCGTGTCCCCTGCATTGGCAGGTGGATTCCTAACCACTGCCTCACCAGGGAAGCCAGCAATGAACTCTTGATACACACAACTACATAGGTGAATCTCAAAATAATTATGGTAAGAGAAAGAAGAAGCAGCAAAAAAAAAAAAAAAAAAAAGAATTTATTCCAGTTATATAAAATACGAGAAAATGAAAACTAATCTTTGATGACAGAAAGAAGATCAGTGGTTGCAGGAAGGGAAGGCAAGGAGTGACAAGAGGTAGGATTACTGAGGGTCAGGAGGAAACTTTTGAGGGTGATGGATACGTTAATTGTCTTTTTTTTTTTTTTTTTTACGGTACACGGGCCTCTCACTGTTGTTGCCTCTCCCGTTGCGGAGCACAGGCTCCGGACGCGCAGGCTCAACGGCCATGGCTCACGGGCCCAGCTGCTCCGTGGCATGTGGGATCTTCTCGGACCGGGGCGTGAACCCGTGTCCCCTGCATCGGCAGGCGGACTCTCAACCACTGCGCCACCAGGGAAGCCCTGTTCATTGTCTTGATTGTAGTGATGGGGTAACGTGTATACTTACGTCAAAACTCATCAGATTGCCCACTTGCAGTTTATTGAATGTCAATTAAACCTCTGCAGAATGGTGAGTGAGCGGTTGCAAAAAGGCCAGCTTTCTGCAACCCTGAGGCTCTGAAATGAGGGGTGGGAGGAGGGGCTAGGTCGCGCATGCTCAGTCCTTCCTCCACGCTCACCAATCAGATCCCGGCTGGGCGACCTGACTAGTTGCAGACGCCGATAGACCTGAGAGGCCGCCATGATGAGAAGGAGCCACGTGAGAGGTGCGCAGCCGGGATGCCTGAGGCCTTCCAGAACTCGGTGAGTTTATATCCTGAGGGCACAGAAGCGCCATGGAAGTACTCTAAGCAGGCAAGTGATTTAAGCAGGTGTTCATTTTGAAACGATATTTTGAAGCTCTGTGGAAAATGGGCTCGAGAGGGTGGGGAACGACGCGTCGGGAGGCTGTGGTAATTTTTTTCTTTCTCTTCGTTGGTCTCCTTATTCAACCACGAACTCTTGGAGGGATAGGACTCTTTTGTACTTATCACCAAAGTACCCCTTCCCCACATGCGCCCCGGCCCCATGGCTGGTGGTCAGTAAGTTTTTGTTGAACGGGTTGAGTAATCCCAGGTCACACAAGCTTGTAAGTAAGAGCCGCGTTCGGCTTTAGCACTTTTGGACTCCAAACCCTGAGGTCTTTCTTTCCAAGCATAATGACAATCTAAAAAAAATTTTGGGTGTTCCTTTTGGGATTCAGTAGTCGAATCAATGAGTGACTTCCCTGAAATGCCTGCCATCAGTAATGAGGGGTTTCCAAGGGTGAGTGGAGAGATTGGTGTATTTTTAAAAATTATGCAAGATTGATTCAACGAATATTATGTACCTACTCTTCTCTGGGCACTGCATTTGGCTCTGGGTATTTCAGTGAGGAGGGTGGGCATAGTCCCTGCCGTCACGTAAAACAGACAAAATAATAAACAAGAAAGTGTGCTAAGTGCTCTAAGATCTCTTTCTTTCTCTGAAATTTTGAAATTTTACTGTGATCTGCTCTTGTGTGAGTTTTTTTTTCTCCTTTTTTTCCCCTCTCAGTGGGTTGAGCACAGAATTGCCCCCTACAGGAAACTAAGCCTTTTAGGTCTGAGAAAGTTTTTTTGTATTAGATCTTTGATAATTTCTTGTCTTCCATTGTTTCCCTCCTCTCTCCTGAATTGGATCTTCTGTTGTTCAGCTGTGGGACCTAATGAGTGGCACCTCTAATTTTATTTCATTCTCTCTTCTATTTTCCATCTCTGCTTTTTGTTCTACTTTATGGGGTCATTTTCTCAACTTTATCTTTCGTGTATGAATTTAAAATGTTAGTTATCTTAATATTTTACTGTAAATTGGTCCTGTTGTTGTAGTCTCCTCCTGTTAAATGAGTTCAGTATCTTATTTTTCTGAGAATGTAAAATGCAGTTTGGGGGGAGGTTTTCTTGTGTTCCATTTGCGTGGTCTATATTTCCTTTGAGTTGTGTTTACAGTTTGTTTTGTTCTCTGACTTTCATGTTGGGGCCTCTCCTCAAATAATATTAGCTAACATTTATTGAGCACTTACAGCATTGTGGGCAAGTTTAAGCTCTTACAAATATTAACTTATTTAATCATCATCATAATAACTAATGAAGTAGGTGCTACTACCTTCAATTTATAAATGCTGAAATGAAGGAAATGAGAGCTTGAGTAATTTAACAAAGGTCACACAGTTGGAAAGTGGTGGAGCCAAGATATTAACTAACCAAGGCAGTCTGGGACATGTGTTCTTTTTTTTTTTTTTAATAATTTTTTTAATTTATTTTTTTTGGCTGCATTGGGTCTTCATTGCTGCATCCTCCACAGATAAGGCTTTCTCTAGTTGTGGTGAATGGGGGCTACTCTTTGTTGAGGTATGTGGGCTTCTCATTGCAATGGCTTCTCTCGTTACGGAGCATGGGCTCTAGGGCGTGCAGGCTTCAGTGGTTGTGGCTCACAGGCTCTAGAGCGCAGGCTCAGTAGTTGTGGCGCACAGGCTTAGTTGCTCCATGGCATGTGGGATCTTCCCTGACCAGGGCTTGAACCTGTGTCCCCTGCATTGGCAGGCAGATTCTTTTTAAAAATTTTTTTTAATTAATTAATTTATTTTGGGCTGTGTTGGGTCTTCATTGCTGCACACGGGCTTTCTCTAGTTGCAGTGAGCAGGGACTACTCTTCATTGCCGTGCGTGGGCTTCTCGCTGCGGTGGCTTCTCTTGTTGCAGAGCATGAGCTCTAGGCATGTGGGCTTCAGTAGTTGTGGCATGCAGTCTCTAGAGCGCAGGCTCAGTAGTTGTGGCACACAGGCTTAGTTGGTCTGCAGCGTGTGGGATCTTCCTGGACCAGGGCTCGAACCCGTGTCCCCTGCATTGGCAGGCGGATTCTTAACCACTGCGCCACCAGGGAAATCCGGCAGGCAGATAGATTCTTAACCACTGTGCCACCAGGGAAGTCCCCTAGGACATGTGTTCTTAACCACTATTCTGCACTGCCTCTTATTGATTGATTGATTGATGTACAGTTGATATACAATGTTGTGTTAGTTTCTGGTATACAGCAAAGTGATTCAGTTTTACATATATATATGCACACACACATACATATGCATACACATATATATGTATATTCTTTTTCAGATTCTTTACTATTATAGGTTATTTCAAGATACTGAATAGAGTTCCCTGTGCTATATAGTAGAACCTTGTTGTTTATCTATCTTATGTATAGTAGTGTGTATCTGTTAATCCCAAGCTCCTAATTTATCCCTATCCCCCTTCCCTTTTGGTAACCATAAGTTTGTTTTCTATGTCTGTGAGTCTGTTTCTGTTTTATAAATAAGTTCATTTGTATCTTTTTTTAGATTCCACATATAAGTGATATATGATGTTTGTCTTTCTCTGTCTGACTTCACTTAGTATGATAGTCTCTAGGTCCACCCATGTTGCTGTAAATGGCATTAGTTCATTCATTTTTAGGGCTGAGTAATATTCCATTTTATATATATATATATATATATATATATATATATATGCCACATCATCTTTATCCATTCATCTGTCAATGGACACTTAGATTGCTTCCATGTCTTGGCTATTGTATATAGTGCTGCTATGAACATTGGGGTGCATGTATCTTTTCAAACTAGAGTTTTCTTGGTATATATGCACAGGAGCAGGATTGCTGGATCATATGGTAGCTCTATTTTTAGTTTTTTAAGGAAGCTCCGTACTGTTTTCCATAGTGGCTGCACCAATTTACATTCCCACCAACAGTGTAGGAGGGTTCCCTTTTCTCCACACCCTCTCCAGCGTTTATTATTTGTAGACTTTTTGATGATGGCCGTTCTGACTGGTGTGAGCTGATACCTCATTCTAGTTTTGATTTGCATTTCTCTAATAATTAGCGATGTTGAGCATCTTTTCATGTGCCTGTTGGCATTTTTTTAAAAATTTATTTATTTAATTTATTTTTGGCTGTGTTGGGTCTTTGTTGCTGCATGCGGGCTTTCTCTTGTTGTGGCAAGCGGGGGCCACTCTTCATTGAGGTGTGCAGTCTTCTCATTGTGGTGGCTTCTCTTGTTGCAGAGCACGGGCTCTAGGCATGCGGGCTTCAGTAGTTGTGGCACATGGGTTCAGTAGTGGCTCACAGGCTCTAGAGTGCAGGCTCAGTAGTTGTGGCACACAGGCTTAGTTGCTCTGCAGCATGTGGGATCTTTCCGGACCATGGCTCGAACCCGTGTCCCCTGAATTGGCAGGCGGATTCTTAACCACTGTGCCACCAGGGAAGCCCCTGTTGGCCATCGTTATGTCTTCTTTGGATAAATGTCTGTTTAGGTCTTCTGCCCATTTTTTGATTGGGTTGTTTGTTTTTTTGATATTGAGCTGTATGAACTGTTTGTTAATGGTTTCCTTTGCTTACACTGCCTCATATTTAAGAATGAGACCTTGCTTCTGATTAAAGATGGTGGATTACACACCCATATTTACCTGTTTCTTCTACTAACCCTACAAAACAAAAATAAATGGATAAAATAATAAGTAAATAAATAATACATTGAAAAAAGGAGAAAACAGTTACAAAATTTTGGAAGTTAGAAAGCCTATGGACCTATGGTCACTGACTTTGCATATCCCAGAAAGCTAAATCCTAAAGTGATGTGGGAGAAAACCAAAAGGCAAACTATTGATAATTTTCCTTGTGGACCACCATCCTTTTCTCTCTCTCAAGCTTTCTTTCACACACATACACACACACACAGACACACACACAGGTTTGGAATAGGAGGCACCAGGAATCTCTGGACATGGGGGTGAAGTGGGGCTGAAAATAGGAAGATAGGTTGAAAGAACGGTAAAAATCTGTTAGATCCTCTCTGGCTTCACAATCGTCAGATGACTGCCCATCTCTGCTACATGCAGCCTGATAGAAGATTGAAGGTTTATTCTCTAGAGAGGATAAAGCAGTCTTAGTCTGGGGGACAGTAAGTATCATTGAGGTACAGAGTACCACACTGAAAACAGGCAGTAAGTGAACGTTTACACATTAAATTGAGGCACTTTAATGTGTATCAATATTAAACAGTTAAATTCTCCCAACAGCCTTATAGATGTGGGTGTTATTGTTTTTCCTGACTTACAGAGGAGAAAACTGAGGCACAGTAAGACTAAATAAGTTGCCTAATATCACATAGTCACAAGAGAATATTTATAACATACATACATATAAAGAAGAATGCTGTAACAGACACCTATAACCCAATCTCCTGCCATTCAGTTTACCAAAAAAAAATAATAATAAAGAAAAAGAAAAGATAAAGAGAATATTACTTTTATCTTTGTGTTTTTTTTTTTTTAACCTTTACCTTTTGAGTTGTGTTCCTTCAAAACCCAGTCCCATTCTTTTCCCTCTCAGATGTAACTGCCATCTTGAAATTTGGGTTTATCTTTTCCTTGCTTTTCTTTCTTTCTTTCTTTTTTTAAATAAATATTTGTTTATGTATTTTTGGCTACATTGGGTCTTTGTTGCTGCGCATGGGCTTTCTCTTGTTATGGTGAGCAGGGGCTATTCTTCGTTGTGGTGCACGGGCTTCTCATTGCAGTGGCTTCTCTTGTTGCGGAGCATGGATTCTAGGCACGTGGGCTTCAGTAGTTGTGGCATGTGGGCTCAGTTGTTGTGGCTCGTTGGCTCTAAAACACAGGCTCAGTAGTTGTGGCACACGGGCTTAGTTGCTCCATGGCATGTGGAATCTTCCCGGACCAGGGATCGAACCCATGTCCCCTGCATTGGCAGGCGGATTCTTAACCACTGCGCCACCAGGGAAGTCCTCTATGAGATTTTCACAAATGAGGAAATTACAGTTAATAGTGGAACTATGCTTTGCTTGAGATCACATGTTTACATGTGGTAGAACTGAGATTTGACCCAGGTTTGTCTGATTTCAAGTGTTGCAGTATGTAACTGGGTGGAATATTATAAGTCAAAGAGCAGAAACATGGTTGTTTCATGGCTGTTGATAAATATTGCCAAATTGCTTTCCAAAGGATCATACTGGTATAAAATGCCAGTGTATCAGTTCCAGCACAATATCTTGATCACTGAGTATGTAATAAAAAATTTTAAATTAATAGATATAGGATTATTATTCTATATTGACTTTCTTAAGAATGAATGATAATTATATAGTCCTACTTATGCAGACAGTCTTTTTCCTTGGCCCATTGATATACTGAGGCCATATTTATTAAAAATACTTTTCCATTGAGCCCCCTTGTGTATTAATGGAGGTGAAGGAAGATAATAGGAGTTAATTCTGCCCCTATCCTTTCCACTGATCAGCAGCTTGGTAACATCCACCCAGATAGATTCTGGGTCGAAAGTTGAGTTGTTATTTACGTTCACTAAGGGATCAAGATAGGACACCACAGGTTGACTAACATCTTTGGGGTTCATTTGGTATAGTATATCTACATCTACTTTTATTTTAAAGAGGATGCCTTTCCTGGACATACCTGACCCTTAACTTCAATATCCCAGAGTTCTGTTCCTAGACATGGATGTTCATAAGATTCTCTAACCCACTCAGGGCCAGCCTATCCAAAGGACTCTCCTGTTCTGCCAGCCCAGGTGTAGGGTTTTGGGGCTTCCATGTGTGCTGCAGAAAGCCCAAAGAAATAGACTTGATCTGGGTCAGTTCCAGCTTGGGTGGAACTTACACTGTGAATCTGCCTTGGATGTCAGAACCAGGGACAGCTCCTTCCATTCCTCCCCCAGCTGCCCCTCCCCTGGCTTCGGCTGGGGAGACAATGGGCAGATTTGGGAATGGTGTACTTCTCTAGCCTCTTCTCAGTGTTTCTTGCTTCCTTCTTTATGCTAGGATAGCACTACTGATAGTTCCTTGTATAAGTGCTCTTTCTTACTTTCATGCTCTCCGTTAATGCTGCTTAGAATGCCTTTCTCCCATCCTTCCTTTGCCTGGCTAATTCCTGCTCATCCTCCCAGGCCTGTTTAAGTAGGTATCTCTTGTAGGAAACCTACCCTGATTATCCCAGACTGAGTTAGATATATCTCCTCTTAGTTCCCATGGCACCCATGCTTGCCTTTGTCATACTCAAAATTGCATTGAAATGACCATCTGTGCTGTCCAGTGCAGTAGCCATTTGCCACATGTATTAAGCACTTAAATTTGTGGCTAGTCTGAATTAACATGTGTTATGAGTGTAAAATACACACCAGATTTCAAAAACTTATATAAAAAATGTAAATTATTAATAATTTTTATATTGATGACATGTTGAAATGATAATATTTGGAGGTTAAATAAAATATTAAAATCAATTTCACCTGTTTCTTTTTTGCTTTTTATAATGTGGCTGTTAGAAATCCAAAATGACAAATGTATCTCACATGGTATTTATATTGGATAGCACTCAACTGTATGTTTGTCTCTTCTTAGGGGTAGGAACTGGCTCTAATACATCCTTATCTCTTTGTATTTCTAAAGCTCAGTACACAGGGAATGATGGAAATACCTGATGCTAGTCCTCAGAACTTGGGGCTGGAAAACAAGGGTCCAACAGACATCATTACATTATTTGGTTTTTCCATCCAGGAACTTGGCATCTCTCTCTACTTAACTCACTTTTTCTATTTAAGAAAACTCTCTTTAAGAGTTTTCACTTTTAACTCTACTTAACTTACTTTTTTCTATGTCTTATTGATTCTTACAGATTTTCTTATAGAACACAAGCATCTCATTAAATTTATTTCTAAGTATTTTAAATGAGATATTTTACCCTTATAGTTTCTAATTAGTTATTACTTATACCAGTAGTGAATGCTATAGATTTCTGCTTATTTTCTTGAATCTTTCCACTTAGTCTTACTAATTTTAAAATTAGCAAGACTGTATATTCCTATTATATAATTGCAACAACTGCAATAAAGATTTTTTCTTATATACTTAATTTTATTTCTCTCTCTCTCTCTGTCTCTGACTCCCTCTGCTCTGGCTAAAATATCCAAAGCAGTATTAAAATAGTATTAGTGGTGAAGAGTGACCTCATTTATTCCTTAAAAACAGGAAAGCATCTCTGCTTCTCCACTAGCTAAAGATAGATATTCTATTATCTTGTTAATATTATTATTAATAATAATATAATAATAAAATAAATATTAATAAATAATATAAAATATAATTATAAATAAATATAATTAAATAATAATATAATAATAATTAATAATATTATTATTATTCTATTATCTTGATTTTAATGATTTTTATTAAGAATGGGTCTTGGGCTTCCCTGGTGGCGCAGTGGTTGAGAGTCCGCCTGCCGATGCAGGGGACACAGGTTCGTGCCCCGGTCCGGGAAGATCCCACATGCCACGGAGTGGCTGGGCCTGTGAGCCATGGCCGCTGAACCTGCACGTCCGGAGCCTGTGCTCCGCGGCGGGAGAGGCCACAACAGTGAGAGGCCCGCGTACAGCAAAAAAAATAAAAAATTAAAAAAATTTTAAAAAGAATGGGTCTTAAAATTTATGAAATATTTTAATCTATTACAATTATCCTGTTTATTTTTCGTTAATCTACCTATATGGTATATATTTATTTTTGAACCATTCCTGAATTACCCTTATGCTTGTGATATGCTGCTCTTTTAATAATAATGTCATATAGTGTTATGAAGAGTGTTGACCTTGGAACCATCCAGCATGGGTTCATGTTCTGCCTCTGCTAGTTGTAAGCTGTGTGATCTTGAGCAAGTTACTTAGCCTCTCTGTGTCTTCATTTTTTAAAAATTTTTTTAATTTAAAAAAAATTTATTTTATTCATTTTTGGCTGTGTTGGGTCTTCGTTGCTGTGCGTGGGCTTTCTCTAGTTGCGGCGAGCGGGGGCTACTCTTCGTTGCGGTGCGCGAGCTTCTCATTGCAGTGGCTTCTCTCATTGTGGAGCACGGGCTCTAGGCGCACGGGCTTCAGTAGTTGCGGCACGCGGGGCTCAGTAGTTGTGGCTCACGGGCTCTAGAGCACAGGCTCAGTAGTTGTGGCACACGAGCTTAGTTGCTCCGCGGCATGTGGGATCTTCCCGGACCAGGGATCAAACCTGTGTCCCTGCATTGGCAGGCGGATTCTCAGCCACTGTGCCACCGGGGAAGCCCTTCATTTTTTTAAAAATTAATTAGTTAATTTGGCTGCGCTGGGTCTTAGTTGCAGCACGTGGGATCTTTGTTGTGGTGTGTGGGATCTTTTTTAGTTGCTGCATGCAGGATCTAGTTTCCTGACCAGGGATCAAACCTGGGCCCCCTGCATTGGGAGCATGGAGTCCTAACTGCTGGACCACCAGGGAAGTCCCTCTGTGTCTTTATTTTTAATGATAGTATCTGCCTGTGCTGTTTATTTACCTATTGCTTCTTAGCCCAAGCTCACCTATATGTTCTATGATGCACCAGGATTTTTGTGAGGATTATGTGAGTTAACTTATGTAAAGTGTTGGAACAGTGCCTGACACTTAATATTAAGTAAATACTTAATAATGTTAAGTGTTAATATTATTATCATAATTTTAATTATTCTCTTACAGAATTCTGTAGGCTAGTATTTGACTTGTGATTTTTGCATCCATATTCCTGAGATCTCTTTTTGTAATATCATCATATGATAAGAGGTGTGGGTCTTTATCTGCTATTGTGAACAAATTGGGAAAATTCCCGTTTTTCTCATGTTCTAGAACCATTCATATAACATGGAACAGAATTATCTCTTTAAGGAATGGTTGGAAATATTACACAGTAAACCTTCTGGGCCAGATGTTGTTTGGTAATTTTTGATAGTTTTCTCAGTGTCCTCCTTAATTGTTGCTCAATTCTTGCTTTTTATTCTGTTTTGAATTTTTTAAAGGAAAAAAATTGTAGTTTAAACTTTTGATCAGGTATCAGATTCATTAGTCTATAGTTATGTAAAAAAATTCCCTTGTATTTGTTAAATCTCTGTGATGAGTTTTAAAATTGGGGAGATAAATATGTTCACTGTCTTGATTGTGATGATGGTTTCACAGATCGATACATATGTTAGAATTGATTAAATTGTATACTTTATGTGCAGTTTATGTATGTCAATGATAGCATAATTTTAAAAAGTCTACCAATTGCATAAATCTTTTCAAAGTACAAGGTAACATTTATTAATTCCATTGTTCATGATTTCTGATTTTTAGAATTATCTCCTGAAATATTATACAAGAAATACATTTTATTATAGATAAAAAGAGATGGTGCATGCAGGAGGTGTTAGTGATTCATTTTCTGATAATAGGGTATACGATTTGCTTTATGTCTACTATACTACCTTGATTTCATTGTTCCCAGGCTGTTCTTTTAATATTTTAAAAAAGGAAAATATAGATGGAGATACAGTTTTTTTCTTAGGCTATTCTTGTTGTTTTGGGGCCAGGAAACTCTGCGTTTAGGGAAGGTGTGTAAGTGGAAAGATCTGAGGTCTGGCCTACGTAGCAGAGGCCCTTGGGTGTGACTTAGCTATGGATTGAGGTGGAAGGATTGAACTGGAAACAGAAGGAGCCAATAAGCTTTCTGGGAAGGTACATCAGGAGTTACTGAAAGAAGTCTGAATAAGAAAACAAGATACTATCTGGAATTCCTTTATACTCTACCACTTTGCCTAGCCAAGAGTGAAATCCTTGATGATGAAGACACTCTGCAGAGAGACCCTGCAAGGCCAGGGCAAGGCTTGACTCCACTAGCCACTTTGGAGGTGGATCAGAATAGTGACCAGTGCCTTTCCACAAAGTTAAGTGTGAGGCTTCATATTTAGAACAGGGGATTCAAACTCTTCTTAAGGAATGCTGAGCTTCTAGCTTAGTTACACCAAGGCAGAGATCTTGCTATTTCTGAGGATGTTTTGATGCCATCTGTTTGACACAGATCAACCCAAATTTACTGATCATTCTGGGCACAGCTTGTGCGAACCACTAAAGGGGGACAGAAGTACATCTGATATGGTCCCTGCTCTTAAAGAATTTAGAATGTAGTACAAGAGACAGACAGTAATTATGGTAGTAGCCAATACTTCACCTGCATTCTTCTAGGTACTGTTCTAAGGTCTTTATATATATTAATAACAGTCCAATGAGGTAGGTACTATTTTCACCCCCTAAAATAGGGGAGGAGGAAATTGGGACACACAGAAGTTAAGTAATTTTCACAGCTAGTAAATGGCAGCACCAGGATTGGAACCAAAACAGTGTGGCTTTAGAGTCTTTGTTCTTAACTTTATCTTGTAGAGCAGTAGTTCTTACAATGTGGTCCCCAGATCAGCAGCAGCAGCCCCATCTGGAAACTTACCAGAAACATGTATTCTTTGGGTCCCACCCAAGACCTACTGAATCACAAATTCTGGAGGCGGTGCTTAACATTCAGTGTTTTAACAAGCCCTCCAGGTGATTCTGATGCCTGCTATTTGAGAACCTCTGCTAGAGAAAAGCAAAGCATACTATGAAAAGTGTCAGAAATGAATCTTCCCAATGGGTAGCAACTGGATATGGTCTCTCTCTTAAGTTCCTAGCCTTCTGCACGGCATCTAGTGTAAAGTAGGCATCAAAAAATACAGATGGATGATGCATACATATGAATGAATATATGGAAAAGTGATGTTTGAGCTGGGGTCTCTTACCACCTATCAATTGATGCAGACCAAATAGGAGAAATGTTCCCCGAAACCGTGAGACCAGCAAGGAGGTGATTGTGATACTTTTGGCAAGGTATGGTAAAGGTCTGCACCAGCACAAGGAGCCATCAGAAGAATGTCAGGGAGATCATGCGAGAGCAGTTCAGGAGGTAAACATGTCAGGTCTTTGTGAACAGCTGTATAGGGGAAGAAGCAAGGGAGAGAGAGAAACTGTCATTTCTGGGATGAAGGTGCCCTTCACAGAGACAGGAGGTATAGGACAAGCACGTTTGTGGGGGAAAGATAGAGTTTGGATTTGGACTCTTGAAATTTGAAGTGCTGGTAGATCCAGGTGGAGCTGTCCAGCAGACACTTGGAAATATGAGTCTGAGACATGGTTGGAAATAGAGATTTGGAAGGATAGTTGAGTCATAAGAATGGATGAGACCTTTAAGGGAAAAGTGGAGAGTGGAATGAGAAGAGAGGTGGGTTTGAAACCATGGTGAACACTGTTATTTAATGAATCAAAAGCAAGAGGGGGGCCCTTGAAGAAGGCTGAAAAGGGCTTAGGCAATAGGAGACCTCAGAAAATGCTGAAGCCAAGTAGAAGCCTCAAAAAGGAAGGAGAGGCAAAGTGTCAGATGCTGCAGAGAAATAAGAGTTGAAAATTATCCTTTGAATTTCGACACAAAAAGTGTTTTAAGTGACATGGTGAGGGCAGAAACGGATTGACTGAGTTGAGGCGTGAGCTGTAGATGAGAAAGTGGAGACAGGTGTTTCCCAGGTCCCGCAGGTAGAGCTCAGGAGCTGCACTCAAGTTGAGACTGCGACATCTTCCAGGGTAGGCAGCCTCTTTCATATCTGTGGTCTCAGCGCCCGGTAGTCGGCCTGGAAGAGAGGGTGGCGTCAGTGAGTTCAGTGACTAGGGACGGAGAAAGGCTTCGCGGAGGCAATCGCTTTGCAGCCGAGGCTTGAAGGATGAGGGTGATTGGGAGGAGAGGTGGGAGGCAGGGCCCCTGGGTGACGGGGCTCTCGGAGTGTGTGAGGGTGACCTGGGAATGAGGTGGAAATGTGCGCGTGGCCCTGTGTGAAGGGGGGAGGCTGTGTGTAGGCTTGGAGGGACAGGTTTGGGGAAAAGACAAGGCCGGAGGTTGCTGCGGGGGGTTGTCCTCCCGCCCCGCCCCACTTAAGCCACTGCGTGGTTCCGCGG
This sequence comes from Tursiops truncatus, assembly GCF_011762595.2. Lineage (NCBI taxonomy): Eukaryota > Metazoa > Chordata > Mammalia > Artiodactyla > Delphinidae > Tursiops > Tursiops truncatus. The sequence goes on along the minus strand of NC_047034.1, from coordinate 155,286,767 downwards.
CGCCTCTACCGGAGCCCTCTCGCCGGGCTGCATGGCGACGGGTGACCGCCAGGGGCCGCTGCCTCCGGTCCCCGGTGCCCCCGCCCCTCTCCATTGGCCTTTGTTGCTGTCGGAGCGCCCCGTTTGACTCGTTCCCGTCCGCCCCCTGGGCCTGGCGGTCGCGCCTGCGCACTGGCAGCGGGCCGGGCGCTAGCTGGGGGAGCTGCTGCAGGCTCCGCGGCGGCGGCTGCAACGGAGGCTGCGGGGGCGGCGGCGCGAGCGGCCGGGCTTGGGGGGGTAGCCGAGCCCGGCCCGGGAGCCCAAGCAGCTAAAGTGCGGGGTACCTAGGCCCTTCACGCTGGACTCCACAGTCTCCGGGCCGCCTGACCTCCGCACGGGTATATGGGATGGAAGCGGGACCCTCGGGAGCAGGTAAGGGCCCCCGGCAGAGGGGCACGGTGCATGCTCCAAGGACTAGGGGACTCCCGCGTGAAGAGCAGGATTTCCGAGTGAGGAAAGGTTTCCTGAGTGAGGAAAGGGGCTCTTATGAGATGGGGGGCCCAGTTTGAAGGGGGCTGTGTGCAGTTCCGGGGGAAACCTTGTGAAGGGAGCTCAGAGACGGGGGCCATTTATCAAAGGAGGCTGTATGCACTCCTGGAGGTGGGAAGTGCTCTGGGAGAAGGGCCTGAACGCACGTAAGGACACTCGGAGATCCCGGGAGGCCTAGGGAGAGGCCCGGCAGGTGGCAGGGGGCGGGCCCCAGGTGTCCAGGAGAGGAGGGGGTCGACACAGATGGGCCCAGAGCTGCCGCATGCCGGGGGCGGGGGCTCAGCCGGGCTGGGCTGGGCTGATGTCTTTTGGGAGAAGGCGCCAGAGCTGGGCTGTGAGCTCCGCCCCAGCCGGGCCTGACGCGGGGGCGAGGGTCAGGGGGCAGTGGGTGGGGATCCAGCCCCGGGATCCCCCCCCCCCGGTCTAGGGAGATGGAGCGGAGGCGCCGGAGCATGCGCGGAGGTGGCAGCTGGAACGGGTTGCCCGATGTGGTGGGGGCGTGGCCGCCCGAACCCCCCACCCCCAGACCCGCAGGTTGGATTGCAAAAAGGAGCGCACTGTTGGGCTGCAGTCTCTCTTAGGTTATGCTGGCAGAGTACAAGTGGAAATGGGCCCCTTCCCCATCTTGGGGCTCTTGCACTTGGCCCTGAAAACCTTCAGTCATAATTTGCCAAGAATAGGTTGAGGGAAACTGCTAAAGTGCCTTATTCTGCCACTGGGATGAGGAAAGACTGGGATGGAAGCAATGTTTTAGGTTATGGACGGGTCCCCCTTGAAGACAGGCCTTAAAAAATGTGTTGGTTACTGAGGTACCAAGGCCAGGACCAGGTTTACCTAGAAGGGGTTTTCTGCCTGGTTTGCACGGTCCAACAGTGAGCAGAATTGGGATCTTTTAATCCAAGGAAAATGACCTCTCTATTGAATGTCTCCTGAGTCGACAGCCTAATCTTTCTATACCTTAATATTTTTATGTTTGTTGTCCCCCACTGAGTATCTTTTCTTTTTCCTCTCTCTACTCCCCAGAAACTGTCAGGGCCATGTTATTAGACCCAAGGTCGTCAAGCTAGCCTTTTGTCACAAATACGTTGTTTGGGGTAGGGGGAAGTCTATAGCCTTCACCATGGTGTCCCAGGTGATAGCCTTAACTTCTCCTTATTTACAATCAGGAGAAAAGGCGGTAAGAATAGAGGAGAAACTGAGGCAAGGCTGCCCCAAGAAGACCAGAGTCCCTGGATGTGTTGTGTAGTGGTGGCACCTCCTGTGTCCTGTCTCTTACCCTTTTGATGGGAGGAGCAGTCTGGACCTGGGAATCCTTTAGGTCTTGTCTCACTACTTCCTTCCATTTGATCTCGGAGTGGGAATAGGATTTCCATTTGGGACAGGAATTTCATTTCTGGTTGAAGCATCTTTGTCTTTTATACCAGATCTAATCCCCTTAAGGAAATAGCTCCTGCCGACTCAGACTCATTCTTCGAGTCATCCATTCAGTGATCTATAAGTACTTAGTGACTACTTTCCCTGGGACAAAAACAACCTTGTAAAGGCTGTGTAAGCCTTAAGGTGGAATGCAGGGAGCAACTGACTTCAGAAAACTACTTCCTCCTTCCCTTAGGCCCCTTTCTCCATTCCAGGAGCTCTCGTGGTTTTTCTGGGCTGGAGACTACTTGCAGCAACCCAGGGACTAGAGTAGTAGAGGTCCCAGAGGTCCAGATGGATTGCTGGGAGCTGGCACCCATACCAGATTGATCTATTATGGTGAATTTCTAATAGCCTCTAGAGTGATGAAAAAGTTGACTTTTTCTGATTCATGTTACATATTTATAGCTTCTAGGGAAGGAACTAGAGCCTGGTATCTGGAGTTGGCTGTAGCCTAATGAGGCAGGCTTTACCTCATCAAAAGGTGTAATTGAAATTCATTCTGGAAGCTGTGAGTGGAGGGATCCCATAACTGCCTCCTTCCTAGGCTCGGACTATTTTCTTGGAGGTTTGAGGACACAGTACGTACACAAAGCAAGGTATTGTTGCTGGCTTCACTGGGCTTATGGCCAGGTGTGCCTTCTGTGCTCAGGTGTGTTACAAGTACATATACTGGACTGGGAGCTCCCAGAGGGTAGAGGTGGTGTCTGATTTATCTGCGGAACCAACCAATGTCTAGGCCCTGACACAAGTACGTCTTTATTTTTTGAATTGAATCACATTCCAGTGTGAACATAAATGGTTAAGCACATGTGTGGATATTTAATAATTTGTGTGTACTCAGTGTGTGGACAAATTCTTTTTGGAGCGATTGGCCCTTTACTCTTTGCTTACTGGACAGCTAACCCAACCTTGAGTTTGTCTTTTGAGTGGGCTGTCTAGCTTATTGGGAGGTATGTGTGCCTCAGAACTGCAGGGAAGGAATCCCTGAGCCAGGCCTTTCAGCTCTGTTACTTTTCCTTCTCAGGGCTGGTTGAGGATGGGGGAGGGGGAGTGTCCTTTTCATAGCCCCTCCCTCCATGCTTTTGTCTGCAGGGAAGGGCCCCGCCCCTTTCCCCCAAGGCCCAAGCTTTGTCCTCTGTGCTGGGGCCCTCATCTGCATCACAAAGTGGCCGTCTGTCCCTGTCTGGCTCTGAAGGGAAGTGTCTCCCTTTCTCAGACTAAAAGCTGGGGGCAGGGTGGGGTTAGGGGAGGAACTTTGTACTGCTGTAAGGCTTGCAGGGGAGTGGAGTGGGAGAGAGGTTCTCTCTTCCTCCTGCCTTCCCTAGTTTGGGTATGAAGGGGAGGGTGGGGGCTCCTTGTTTTTCCAAAGCCTCCTAGGAGTGGAGGGTGCCTAAGGCTAAGTCTGGTGTGTAGTCCTGTTTCTGGGAAAGAGAAGGTTTTGAGGCTAGAGTGTCTGTCCCATCCCCCATCATTTCTACCCAGCCCCTAGCTCTAGGGGATGTCTTTCTCCCAAGGCTCCTAACAATTATTCAGCCTGGGAGGCTAAGGAGGTGAATGGAATGTAAGAACTTGGGGAGGGAAAGGGTATCTCTTACCAGCTACTTCCACTAGGGTCATGTTTGTCCTGTGCTGGGTTTATAATTGTTTCTGAGCAGTGTGCAGGTGTTTGTGTGCTGTGTATGCTTGTGTGTTCTTTGTGGTGTGTCTATGGATCTGTTTGTTAATTCATTTAGTATCTGTATATTGAACACCTATATGCCAGGCGCTGGAGATTCAGCAGTGACCAAGGCAGATACAGCCTGTATCTTTGAAGATCTCACAATCTAGGCTGGTGAGGGGTATGTGTATGAAGGTACACTGTCCAGGTCTAAGTATGTGTTTGGATGTGTATGTCTATCTATGGCTTGTGTATAATTTCTGTTCAGTTCTTTCTGGGGTATGTGGCCAGGTGCTAGTAGTTAAGCTTTCACTTCCCCGGGTAGCTGAATCCTGAAGGCCTTTTCTCCCCAGACTGGGCTGCCATTCCCATCTGTGTTTCCCTGTCTGTGGAGTAGGGTAGGCTTGACAGGTGGTTAGAAGGAGACACAGCAGCTTAGCTCTGGAAAGCAGGCCCCTCCCTTGAATGGTTCTGACCTCTTCCTGACCCCCCTGCTGAGGATATGCCCCATCCCCCCAGCCTCGCCAACTGTGAAAGCAGATCTCTGGTAATGGGAGGTTCTGGGCTGTTTTGTCCCTCTTTCCTCCCACCTGGGCTGGTCCTCTGCTGGCAAAGACAATAGTAGATGCTGAGGGAGGGTTCTCTTAGGCAGTTTCCTCTTTTCTTCCCTTTCCCCTCAAGCTAGAAAATAAAACCAGGGGCAGCAATCAGACTGGTGGCAATAGAGGAGAAAGTAGTGGGAGTTGGCCCTGCCCTAGCCCTTTCCCAAGGGCTGCCTCTGTCTTAAACCCCTTCTGCTACTGTCTGGGCCCTCTGTGTAGAAGGAGCTGTGGGCCTGGAAAGAATCTTGTATTCTTCTTCCCAGAAGCAGTAATCTCGTCTTCTCCAGGATGCTACTGTCTGCCCCTCCTTCCCAAATCCTCTACTCTAGTTTACTCTTGCCTCAGTCTCCTATATTTAGCCTGTCTTCATTCCCTAGCTTTTTCTTCTTTTGAACTTCTTCATTGTCTCCCCACTTGCAGCCTTGCTTCTTGCCCAGGCTCTCAACTCTAAACTGTCTTGCCCCAGCCCTAACTCCAGCCTTTCCTCCTTCCCAGTTCAAGCATTTTTGGGCTGTGACCTCCAGTTCCAGCCTCTTCACCAGCTCCGTGTTTCAGCCTCTCTCCTTTCCTTAGTCTCCAAAATCCATCCTTTTAGCCTTTTCTCCTTTTCTGCTCCATCCTCAGCCATTCGGTTGCCTTAATCTTTTCTCAGACACTGCCCTGTTCCTTGCGTGGCCTCCCCCCATCCGCCCGCCCCAGCACTTGGCCTTCTTTAGGTCTTCCTCCTGCCTGCAGTGCAGAGAAGCATTAAGATGATACTATTTTGTGTTCAGGATGGTGATGAGTGAAGTGAGCATCTGGCTGACAGATAATAAGGCTTTCTTGGTCTGCTAGATAACCTGAAGGAGTCTTCATCTAGTAGAGGGAAGAAAGAGTTTTGTTACTAGAGCCAGATTTAGCCCGTCTACTTAACATGTAATAGGAAGATATTACATACTCATTTGATGAATTTAAGATAGACAACAAGGGTAATTTTCCTAACTGGAAAGAGTTTTTAAAAAATGAGCCTGGGTTGTTTCAGCCAGTGGAAGCCCTCAGTTGGGTTGGGTAGTCAGGAAAGAGGCTTTTCCTACACTTTGCTGCTCCCGTTCTAGGAGGCCTTGTGCCTTCTCTGATCAGAGTGGTAAGGAAATTACCAGACTCTACCCTCACCAGCCTCTCTGTCTTGTAGCTGCAGGCACCTACCTGCCCCCCCTGCAGCAGGTGTTCCAGGCACCTCGCCGGCCTGGCATTGGCACCGTGGGGAAACCAATCAAGCTTCTGGCCAACTACTTTGAAGTGGACATCCCTAAGATTGACGTCTACCACTACGAGGTGGATATCAAGCCGGATAAGTGTCCTCGCAGAGTCAACCGGTAAGTAATGCACGTTTAAGCCACTAAGTCCAGTAGTCCTTATTTTCCTGAGTCTCACAGCCTTAAAAGAGAATCCAGAGGGGTAAAAGAAAAACTAGTAGAGGGTGATATCACCAAATTCAAGAAAGTTCTTGAGGAAGAGATTCTAAGTAAGGTAAATGTTGAAAAATATCACTGGATTTGGCTATTAGGAGACAATTGGTACCTATTGCCACAGTAGTTTCAGTAGAGGAGTTGGGCTAGTAATCTAACAGTGAGTTAAGGAATAAATGGAAGGTAATGTGGTAGGGATAGTGAGAACAGATAGCTTTTTTCTAGATAGCTTGATAGTGAAGCATGGGGAGAGAGGGAATATGTTGGCTAGAGAAGATTATAGGGGTCAAGTATAGTGCCTACTGCATTTCATTATTTGTTGAAATGAATAAATGAAAAGTTTTTAAGAATGAGACATGGGTATGTTTATAAACCGAGAAGGAGCTAGTGCAGGAGAGGTTAAAGGTACAAGACAGAGAGGAGAGGAGTGAGTGGGATGTCCTTGCTGAGGCAGGAGGACACATATATATATGCACAATGTAAAAAAAAAATTTAATATTACAGGAAGAGTAGCAATGAAAAATGTCTCGTATTACCCTGGCCTCCTGTCTCCTAGTCCCTTTCCCCAGATGCATTCATTATTACCATTCTTGAGTACATTTCCAGATATTTTTCTATACATATGCAAGCCTATATGTTTACAGAACATTTTTAAAGCACACAGAATACAGAATCTTATATACACTGCTCTGCACCTTGCTTTTGTCCACTGAACAATATAATTTGGAAAGTAATATATATCAATACCTACATATCTGTCTCATTCTTTTGCATAGCTTCATAGATATTCCATTGAATGGATATATTATAACCTATTTAATAAATCTATTCAGGAACATTTAGGTTGAGTCTAAACTTTTGCTACGAAAGTGAAACTGTGTAGAATATTAATATAGATACATTTTTGCACGCAAATACAAGTGTATCTGTAGGATAAGTTCCTAGGCTGGAATTGCTGGCATAATACATTTAAAATTTTTGAGATGTTACCAGTTTTTTTTAAGGTAAGTTGTACCAATTTATACTCCCATCAGTAAGGTATCATCCCATATCCACACCAATTCAGTATATTGGATTTTTTAGTTGTTGGCATTCTGATAAGTAGAGAATTGTATCTTGGTCTAATTTTAAATTGTATTTCTCTACTGAGTGAAGTTGAACATAATTTCAGATGTTTAAAAATTATATATGGAAGGGATATTTCAAGTGTGAGAGGAAAGAAAGAGGAAAAGAGGCAAGTGTATATAAATGTATTTGTTTATATGTCTGGGAACTTGAGGGTGGCCTTGCCTTCTATGTTCTACTCCTTTCAAAATTATTAAAGATGCTTTTTGATCTGAGGTAGGAGTGGATTCTGTTGTTAGGCGGGTAGTGGAGAAGGTTTGACACAATCTGTGAGGATGGAAGTGATCAGAGATATGAAAAAGATTGCTGGGCAGCACTGAGGCCTAATTGGCATTAAAACCATGTGTTTACAGTTGCTTCCAATGTATAGTTTGAGTCTTTTTATCCAATAGTATTCAAGAGCTTTGGTTTAGAAAGCGAAGAGTTCAGATAGTTGGATGGACTGGGATTTTGAAGGCTAGATGGATACTCTGGAATCTAAGTAGCAGAGCACAGGAACTGAAATCAGGAAAGAGATGATAATGGAGAGAAAACAGGGTGGTAGGACTAAGGACTTCAGAGAGATGGAAGAGGTGAGGTTCTTCTTCCACACTTTATTCCTATTCCAATTCAGGGCTCTTCCCATCTACCTTTCTTGATTATCAGCTTGGGGATTGGAGCAGCCTAGATTTTGTTCCTGGTTCTGGACAGACCCTGAGATTAAGCCCTTCTCCCCTCAGCCTCCCCCTCTGCTCAGAAGGCACTCACAACCACTCTTTTAGGTCCTTCGGAGCCTGGGTGATCCGAGGACCAAAAATATCACCTGGGAGCGTATTAGAAACGTAGAATTTCAGACTTTGCTCTAAATCTGCTGAATCAGAACCTGCATTTTAGATCTCTAGGTGGTTCATATGAATGTTGAAGCTTGAGAAGCACTGCTTAGAATAGAGATTAGTAGCTGGTAGGACAGAATATAGTAGATGGGACATTGCCTGGAGTTTAAATTACTTCCAAGAGCTTGAAGTAGTAGTGTTTCAGCTTCCACTGGCCTTTCCCATTCCCCACAGGGAAGTGGTGGAATACATGGTCCAGCATTTCAAGCCTCAGATCTTTGGTGATCGCAAGCCCGTGTATGATGGAAAGAAGAACATTTACACTGTCACAGCACTGCCCATTGGCAATGAACGGGTAAGGTTGGGAGTCAGGCTGGACCTATCTGGGGAGGGACAGAACTCAACTAAGCCTGTTTGGAGTCTGGCAGTCCAGAGATCCCTTTCGTCTTTTGTGCTGAGAAAGTGTGTTTTAGGGTGAGGGATGGGTAGGTGCTGATGTTTATTTAGCCTCTTGTATGTCTGTCCCTGTCCAAACAGACTGAGATTAGACTTAAAATAGACCTAAGGGACTTCCTACTAAGTGTGGTTGAGAGGGACAGATACACTGAGCCAAGGTGGCTGGAGACTAAGGGGCTGGATTTACTCTGAAGTTTTCATTGTGAGTCCCTATCAGATTAAGAAGCAGATTCTGGGAAACCTATGGGGTGAAGGATAATAGGGGCAAGGCAGGGAATATTGGACTGTGGGACAGCATCAGCAATCTTTCACCCCTTTCTCTTTCCTGAAGGTTGACTTCGAGGTGACAATCCCTGGGGAAGGGAAGGATCGAATCTTCAAGGTCTCCATCAAGTGGCTAGCCATTGTGAGCTGGCGCATGCTGCATGAGGCCTTGGTTAGTGGCCAGATCCCCGTTCCCCTGGAGTCTGTGCAAGCCCTGGATGTGGCCATGAGGCACCTGGCATCCATGAGGTACTGGGTGTAGTTAGTATCTGGGCTACAAGTGGTGGCAGAAGTGCTGTGGGAGGAGGAGGGGAATGAGCGTATATTAAGGTCCCACCGTGTGCCTTTCAAATAAAAAATTCTTTGAAGCCCTACCATATACCAGGCAAGTGTGCATATACATTTAGATGGTTTAAAGCTTTGGCCCTGTCCCTTGTAGATATCTTTGGACCTCACCCCATCTGTCCCTGCAGGGCAGTAAAAGGGGAGAGACTTGCACAAGGTCAGTCACACAACTAGTAAAGGATCAGAGCTGGAATTAAAGCCCTGGTGTCCTGCCTTCCAGGCCAGGGCTCCTCCGTGCCCAGGATGCCTCACAGGGTGGGGGCCTGTGCCCGAGGGACCAGTTCTCTGCCTGTCCCTGCCAGGTACACCCCTGTGGGCCGCTCCTTCTTCTCACCGCCTGAGGGCTACTACCACCCGCTGGGGGGTGGGCGCGAGGTCTGGTTCGGCTTTCACCAGTCTGTGCGCCCTGCCATGTGGAAGATGATGCTCAACATTGATGGTGAGTGGGGAGAGCTATGGAGCCAGGGGCACCCTGAGTCCAGTGACCACACTCCCAGCCTCATCCCTCCCAGCTCTGTAACCACACTCCTAGTCTAATCCCTACAGCCCTGGGACCCCTCCCCCATCCCAATACCCTATAAAGAAGAGGGTGTAAAGAGCAGTGCTTCCATTTATTCTGGAAGACAGAACCTGAGCTGAGCTGTACTTACCATGTCCCCACAGTCTCAGCCACTGCCTTCTACAAGGCGCAGCCAGTGATTGAGTTCATGTGTGAGGTGCTGGACATCAGGAACATAGATGAGCAGCCCAAGCCCCTCACGGACTCTCAGCGTGTGCGCTTCACCAAGGAGATCAAGGGTGAGGACCCAACCAGGCGGGGAGGGGAATCAGTGCTACTTTCTCTTTAGTCCTAAAAGGAAATCCCCTTGGGATATATTCAGGGGAGAGGCCAAGCCTGGGCACATGAGCAACCTTTTCCAACCCTGACAAGCAGTGTGTGTGTCCCAGGCCTGAAGGTGGAAGTGACCCACTGTGGACAGATGAAGAGGAAATACCGCGTGTGTAATGTTACCCGCCGCCCTGCCAGCCATCAGACGTAAGTTGACAGGGCTGCTAAGCCATACTGTTGGTGGAAGAGGGCCGATATTTCAACGTACTCTGTTCACTTTCTCTGCACCCACACCTGGCCCTGAGGATGAGCCCTGTTTTTGAAGATAAGCTGTGGGAATTTGGCATCCCTCCCCTAACCTTCCCAGATCCATTGATACTCTCCCTACCATTTTTACCTTCTTGGTCTCCACCTTTCCTTCTTGGGCCTTTACTGGAGAGCAGGTGTCTTTCTCTGGCTTCTTTCTCAGTTCTATAAACGTTAGGATCTCTCTCAACTTATTCTTCCTCCTGAAAAAGCAAGTTGATATCCTAGGCTAGACCCTTGGGAAAGTTGTCACTGATTCCATCTACGTCCTTCACTTCAGACTGTGCTGGACTGTGAGTGCCTACTGTGTGTCAGGCTTCATGCACAACACTAGACATACAGATGAGTCAGATATGATCTGACCATTGTGGAACTTGCCTTTCAAATCTTTGGCTTCACTCTTGGAGCCCTGTATTTCCTCTGCTTCCCTGTGAGTGGTGGGAGTGCTCAAAGAGGTTGGATAGGGATGAAGTCAAGTCTGGCGCTTCCCATGGTTGTAGGTCTAGAAAGGTGTTACTGAATGCTAGGCTATGACACTTCTTTCCCTTCCCCCAAACAGGTTTCCCTTGCAGCTGGAGAGTGGACAGACTGTGGAGTGCACAGTGGCACAGTATTTCAAGCAGAAATATAACCTTCAGCTCAAGTATCCCCACCTGCCCTGCCTGCAAGTTGGCCAGGAACAAAAGCATACCTACCTGCCCCTAGAGGTGAGACTGCCAAGTAATGGCCTGGCTGGGGAACAAGCACGGTACCTGCACACTGATCATCAGAGGTCTATTCTTCCATTTGTAGTCTCTCATCATTTTTAGGTTTGGAAAATTGATGTTCTGAGAGGTCATTCTGTGAAATGTAGGCCTCATTCTTAACTGCTGAGTTCTTTACTTATCCCGCATCCTGCTCTCGTATTCTTTCAGGACTGCCAGGCAGAGGCGAAAGCTGTATTTACTGTTTAATAAGTAATTAGTTCATTCAGTACAGAGATTTCAGATACCTACACTCATGTCCTCTTAATTTCTCTTTCCCTGTCTGGAGCTCGGGATCTAAATGACCTAAAGATACAAGTATACTTTATTTTACAGAAAATGTACATGAACGTTACCTATAACGTGAATCCTGTATCCCCAGTGATCAATGTGTTCCTTTTTTTTTAAAAATTAATTAATTTATGTTTGGCTGCATTGGGTCTTCATTGCTATGCGCGGGCTTTCTCTAGTTGTGGCAAGCGGGGGCTACTCTTCGTTGCGGTGCGCGGGCTTCTCATTGCGGTGGCTTCTCTTCCTGAGGAGCACAGCCTCTAGGTTCACGGGCTCAGTAGTTGTGGCTCAAGGACTCAGTAGTGGCTCACGGGCTCTAGAGTGCAGGCTCAGTAGTTGTGGCGCATGGGCTTAGTTGCTCCGCGGCATGTGGGATCTTCCCAGACCAGGGCTCGAACCCGTGTCCCCTGCATTGGCAGGCATCAGATTCTTAACCACTGTGCCACGAGGGAAACCCAGTGTGTTCCTTTTGAAAAAGTTTTCGCTCCAAGATTTGTCATATTTTTATGCTTCAGCAGACCTTTGAAATTCTGCAATTAAGGAAAGAATAGTAATGCTCTTAAGTCATTACTTAAGTCATTACTTAAGTAATGCTTTTAAGTCATTTGCATTAAGTCATAGAATGCAAATGGAGAACCACTGGGCTGTATTTGGTTTTCTATACACTAGCCAAAATGTCTAATGAGAAACTGTCTCTGACTGCTTCATTGTCTAGTCTAGTGCTGCTCAAAGTGTGGTCAGTGGACCAAGAGCATAGGTATTACCTGAGAGCTTGTTTGAAATGTAGAATCTCAGGTTCCACCTAGACCTACTGAATCAGTAGCTCTTTTAACAGAATCTAAAGAGGATTCATATGAACATTTAAGTTGGAAAAGCACTAGCCTAGATGACCGTCCTCTGTTCTAGCAGCAGGAGTCAGATAGCTGGGACCAAAACTTAAGCCTTCTTTCTGTGAGCTTCTGGGATTTCAGAACTAACCAGAGGAAATTAGGCTGAAGGAAGAAGAGATCCCAAAGCCCAAGAACTCTGACTTAGTAATAGCTGCTGATGCACAGAAAGTGGGATGAAGACAGTATGTTCTCTGAGATGTAAACAGAAGTCTTTAATGGCAATTACAGCTAAGTAGATAGGCTTTGGGTAATATCTACTGCAAGCTGAGATTTGTTAGCAAATTGACATTACTTCTGTTTAAACAATAGTTTCCAAGGTGAATAACTTATGTATTTTGATTTTTACTGTTGCTTGTTTATTTAACAAATATTTATTGAACTCCTACTATGAGTCATACACTCTTAGGTGTGGGGAAAGCAGAGATTAACAAGACAGATAAAGTCCCTGCTGTCATGGAGCTTATAATCTAGAAGGGGGAGATAGATAATAAGTTGGTAAATAAGATAGTTTCAGTTGGTGGTAAGTGCTGTAAGAATAATAAAACAGGTTAAGGGGATAGTCATAAGGGTGGAGCGGGTTGGAGATTCACTTTAGTTATTGTGGTCAGGGAAGGCTTCTTTTTTTTTTTTCTTTTTGGCCACACTGACGGCATGTGGAACTTCCTCAACCAGGGATCAAACCTGTGCGAGTGCGGAATCTTAACCACTGGACCACCAGGGAAGGCTTCTTTTAGGAGACATTTGAGCTGAGTCCCAAATTATGAGATAGAACCAACCTTTTACAACCTGAAGGAAGAGCCTTCCAGGCAAGAGTTTAATAGTGAGTACAGAGGCTCTAAAGCAGCAGGGAGCTTGGATCTTCTTAGAGAGACAGAAGGCTTAGTGGCTGGTATGTAGTGTATGAGGGGAGAAGTAGTAGGAGATGATTTTGGAGAGAGGTACAGGGTCAAATCACATAGGCTATTGTAGGTGATAGGTTTTTTTAAGAATTGCTTTATTGAGATATAATTCACATTCCATAAAACTCACCCTCTTAAAATGTACAATTCAGTGGGTTTTAGTTAATTCACAGAGTTGCGCAACCATTACCGTTGTCTGATTCTAAAACATTTTCATTGCCCCCAGAAGAAAGCCCATACCCATTAATAGTCACTTACCATTCCTTCTGCCCTCCTCACCAGCCCCTGCTAACCACTGATCTACTTCTGTCTCTGTGGATTTGCCTATTCTAGACATTTCATATAAATGGAATTATATAATATATGGCCTTTTTTTAAGTGGCCTATTTCACTTAACGTAATGTCTTCAGGGTTCATCTATATTGTAGCATATGTCAGAATTCCCTTCCTTTTTAAGGCTGAATAATATTTCGATGTATGTATATACCGCATTTTGTTTGTCTGTTCATTCATTGATGGACACTTGGGTTGCTTTCACCTTCTAGCTATTATGAATAATGCTGCTATGAATATAGGCGTACAAATATTTGTTCTAGTCCCTGCTTTCATTTCTTTTGAGTACATACCCAGAAGTGGAATTACTGGGTCATATGGTAATTCTGTGTTTAATTTTTTGAGGAATCACCATACTGTTTTCCACAGCAGCTGTACCATTTTACATTCTCACCAGCAATGCACAAGGGGTCCGATTTCTCTACATCCCTGCTTTAGTCTTTTTTCCAGTGTTGATTCTGTAGTTGAAATTATCCGTAAAGAGTTCTACAACTTAAAGTTACCTTCAAGAGAGCAACCTCACAAATTTTAACAATTCTGGATTTTCATTAAGGGAATTGACTAATTCTTTGAGGTACAGAGTCTAAGGGCAGGTGACCTTGTCCTGGTTTTCCCTACCATTGTTCAGCATGAACTCTGGAAGTTAGGCAGAGAAGCAGTACTTAGTGTATTGGCCCTATGGGAACAAGTTTTACATTTCATTTCATCTAAATCCTCACAACAGCTTCAGGAGACAGCTAGTGCTTTTTCCGGTGGCTAAAATTAAAGAAGCAGAGCCTTAGAGTGGTTAAGAGTCCTACCCAAGGTAGCATCTTCTAGAATTGGCAAAGCTAGACTTCAAACTCAAGTGTTCTTGAGTTCTCTCTACTTTGCCAAAAGGCTTCCTGTTCACTGCTTCCTGAATATAGTATATTGGGCAATGGAAGTCTTATATATCACTAGGAAGTCTTTTCTGATCTCCATTGTGTTCTCTTGGGCCCAATACAGAGAACCATGTGGCAGGATGTTCCTCACACCAACAGAGCACACTGTCAGTCAACAGACAGTGATTTCTATAGTCCAAGGGCTCAGTGATCATCTGTAGGCTCAGGCTCAAGAGTTGAGTCACTGCTGGTTCTCCTGGTGTGTTGCAGTGTGGAACGACTGACTGCCTGCTACCATTGGAGAGCTGTCTGCTACCTAGGCATCCAGTTTGTGTGTATTGAGTTTTTTTAGTCTTAAGAAGAGCTCTAGACTGGGTCCTTTGGTAAATAATAATTTATGCTACAACTTACTGAGTGTTTACAATGTTCAGAACTGTACTTGGTTCTTTAAGTGCTTTATTTAATTTAGTCTCCAGACAGTCCTAGGAGATTGTTACTGTTCTCCCTATTTAATACATGAGCCCTGAGCCCAGATCTGCCTCTGGATCCCAAGCTCTTAATCACAAAGTGGCTGTATTACCTTTTGTATTGCACGTGGATATTTTCTAACTTACCTGTCTATAAACAAGGGATTTTCTAGTCCATTTCCCAGGACTGACAGCCAAGTCCTCTTTCCTTACTATGGGGCTCCGGGTATAGGGTGAACTATACTCAGGCCAGCAGTACGTATTCTTGTTTCCTTAGGTCTGTAACATTGTGGCTGGGCAGCGCTGCATTAAGAAGCTGACTGACAACCAGACTTCAACCATGATAAAGGCTACAGCTAGATCGGCCCCAGACAGACAAGAGGAGATCAGCCGCCTGGTCAGTGAGGATGCAGAGAAACGTATGCTTGGTTGCGCAGTCATGGGAGTCCCTGGTAGCACAGATGCCTTTCTGCCCTGGCAGGACCCTTAGGAAAACAAAAGTCTGGATTTGTTACCTGGGACTCCATAGGACTGCTCTTGCTTCTTGACCCTGTAGCTACTTTGTTTCCTATCTCTTTTTCTCTCCTGTATTACTTCCCTATGTTATCCATTCCCACTTACCTCATCTTCCACTTCCCCCCAACCCCTTTTTTAGGGCTATTTCTTGCCAGCCTCAGCTGTTCTTCAGGGCTTTCTGCTTGGGACCTGGAAGGTGAGCAGTATTGCCAAGCTACTGCTCTCCTGAGATCCCCTTCTTTTGTCTTACAGATGAAGAATGCCAGCTACAACCTAGATCCCTACATTCAGGAATTTGGGATCAAGGTGAAGGATGACATGACGGAGGTGACGGGGCGAGTGCTGCCGGCGCCCATCTTGCAGTACGGCGGCCGGGTGAGCAGGGTCAGGGCCAGACAACATCTCTGGGACATGTGGGGGGAGGTTGGGTTGTATAGCCCGTGGCTTTTGCTCCCCTACGCACCTGGCTCTACTGAGGCTCACCTGGACGCCCCCTTTGCCTATCCCCAGAACCGGGCCATTGCCACACCCAATCAAGGTGTCTGGGACATGCGGGGGAAACAGTTCTACAATGGAATTGAGATCAAAGTCTGGGCCATTGCCTGCTTCGCACCCCAAAAACAATGTCGAGAAGAAGTGCTCAAGTAAGGAGGTTGGGTGTATGGATGGAAGGGTGGGAAGGATCCTAGAGCTGCCTAACTTCCTCTACTCCCAGGGGGCCACGATTTGATCTGTAGTCTGTTCTTTCTGAGTCTTGACTCTCCCCACCTGTGCTGTCTGGCTCACACTTCTGCCTGCTTCTTTTCTGTCCATCTGTGGTCAGGAGTCTTGATAAGGAGCCATATCTGCGTCAGAGATGATGATTTCAGGACATGAATCTCCTAAGGGAGACCTGAATTATTTTATTGTTATAATTATTAACATGGATGGTAAACAGTAGTAGTGATGACTATAATGTCTGTGCCAACATTGTACCTAATTTTATGTTCTCTTATTTCATCTTCACAGTGAGTAGGTGGTGGTATTTCCATTTTCAGGAGACTGAGGCTCAAAGAGGTTAAGTAACATGTACAAGGTTTGCATATCAAGAAAGTGTCAGATTGGAATCAAATCAGTTCTGAGGTTTCAAAGCTTATATTCCTAATTGGAAATAAAAGTTCAGCTGGTACTCTGAGCTGTCCTTTCCTGTGCACAGAATTTGTTCAGTCGGGTCCAAGTGACCTGAATTAGGTGAACATGAATTGTAAGGGCCTCTGAGCCACCTGTGGCTGAGTGGCTGGGAGTAGATGATAGCAATGAAGAAAGTGATATAGCCAAATGGTTTAAAGGAACAGTTTAGGGGAGTAATGGTCTTGAATGAGTGAATAAGTAAGTGAAGAAGTCACCAACCCTTCCCCTGCAGTCTTCTTTTTTTTTTAACAGCTTTATTGAGATATTTTTCAAATACCACAAAATTTACCCATTTAAAGTGTACAGTTCAGTGTTCCTGCAGTCTTTTGAAGTGGTAGCTTTTTTTTTTTCTCTGGATCTGGAGTAAGGTCAGTGCACTCTGGGGCTGAGAAAGAATCAGTGGAGCTGACCACTTCGGGCAGTGATGAGAATTAGTAGAGATGTGTGCCCTGGTGGGTTCAGCTGGCCTTGGGATTTTCATAAGAATTAGTTACAGCAGCTCCTGATGAATATGGAGACTCTGGCCCTCCTTCTCCCCTCACAGATACATAACTACTTCCACACAATTATAGTTTCTCTTAAATGTGTTCCTCTTGTCTCCTTTCTTGGGTTCTTGGGATTTTAGCCCCATTTAAGCCAGGCTGCTCTTAGCCTTGGCCAGGCTTTGGAGGGCTGGTCCTTAACCAATATTAGAAAGGCTCTCAGCGCTGTGCCTTTGTGTCACATTGTTGGTAGCTCCACTCTTGGTGTGGTTCTCTCTCATTCCCGTGTCCTTCCCCTGTCCCATTCTTTTGAGAAGCAATTTGTTGTTTTGGATATTTTGGGGTACAGAAACTGATAAACCTAGAATCTCAGAGTTGGAAGGAGTCAGTTCATCAGACAGCCCCTTCTTGTAATGATCCCTAGATTCAGGGAGTAAAAGTGTGACTTGTACACCTGGGTCAGGGTACCCAGTTGCATGTATGGTTCTGGGCTAAAGATTAAGATTTGAGAGTTTTCGGCTGTGGCAGTGGATGAGATTGTCCAGGGAGAATGTGCATAGTGAACAGAGGCTGAAAATAGAACCCAGAGAAACCAGAAAGGAAATAGAACAAAGTTCCTACATGTGTATGAGGGAATGGGATCCAAAGCACAGGAAAAGCCATCCTTTCCACTGAGACAAAAGGGGAAGAGATGAGGTGGAGAAATTGGTAATTGGGGAGGTATAAGGGAGTCCTAGGGTCAACCCTCAGAATTTTCTTCTGGCTAAAGAAGCCGTTACCTCAGCTGTATCACTTTTAGGACAGGATTTTAAGACTTTCTCCATCCTAGAGTTCTCTAAACACTTTGTGGCCCCCAGCACTGGACATAATATCCCAAGTGTGATCTGGTAATAGAAGATAGGGAAAACCACTTTCCTGGAAGTAAAGACCCACTTATTGATGGAATCTGGTAACACCTTGGCTTTTTAAATAGCTATACTGTAGTTGTATACAAAGCAGAGAAATGGAAGAAACACTGTTAGGTTGTCCATCAGAGCCCTGGCTCTTATTTACATGAAATAATAGGTTATATTTTTTATTCTAATGTTTATTTGAAAGAATTTTTTAAATTAGAATAATATGGAAAACATCCATGTGTCCATCATCCAGAGTATTGTCATATTTATTTTATCCTTTTTAAAAAGTAAATAAAATAGTAAAGATAAATTTGACATTCCTTTATATTCTCCATTCTAGTCCCGTTCCTCCTTTCTGATGCAGTCACTGTCATGAATTATTATAACCTTCCTACCCAATTTATGTATTTTATATACCTATATGTATATAAGTGATTTAAAATTTTATACAACAGTGTTGTACTATATTAATCTTATGGGTTTTTTTTCTTTTTAACTAATAAGTAAAAAATTTATTTCCTCGCTGTATAGGCTTTTAAATCCATCTTATTGATATTTATATGCTATATAATAACATCCCCTAAACGATTGCTTTTATTCTCTATTTGTACATTGTTGCTTTTAATCTAAATGCAGGACTTTCACAATTGAATTTCCTGCTGCTCCTTTCAGTCTGTCATTATATTTATGTAGCTCGATTTTTTTTTTTAATCTGTTGCATGTGAACCCTCTCTTCCAGCTTTGTCTTCCTTTCCTAGGGTAAAGCTCTAAAGGCAAAAGAAAGAAGCTTGTTTAATTATTTGCTCTCAGGCTTCAAAGAACCAGTAGGGGAGGAGGGAGCTCATTTTTTTCTGAGCATCTCCTGTGCTCTGATCACTGTTGGAACCTTATTTATTTTAATTTGAGCCAAGAGGCCTTCCTCTTGGGCATCTTCCTATTGCTGTAGACTTGAAACATAGGAACCAGCTGCTTGAATGGGACAACATGGGGGACTTTGAGAATTCCCACAGATCCCTTCTCTGGGCTCCCTCAGCTCTCTGCTCATACCATTGAACACTTGGCAAGCTCTATCTTGTCCTATCCAACTGTAAATGTGCTTTTTACACTAGATGTGATGATGTCTCATTCATCTTATAATCTGTCAGTGCCTGTCATAGTGCTAGGCACCTAAGATGGAGGCATTTGGTTAGAGGTATTAAAGTGGGACTTACCTGCCTCCTGTCATGACCATACTTGTGCTGCAGGAACTTCACAGACCAGCTGCGGAAGATTTCCAAGGATGCAGGGATGCCCATCCAGGGCCAGCCTTGCTTCTGCAAATATGCGCAGGGGGCAGACAGCGTGGAGCCCATGTTCCGGCATCTCAAGAACACCTACTCAGGGCTGCAGCTCATTATCGTCATCCTGCCAGGGAAGACGCCAGTGTATGGTACAGTTCTGTTGGGACAGTGATTACGGTGATAGGACTCCTCTCAGGGTAGCTCCCTGGAAGATCCTAGGGACGACTCAGTGTGGATTCTTGACTCTAGCCAGAGCTGTTCCTTAGTGTCAGTGCTCTTCTTAAAGGAGAAATATTAGACTACATGAGCCAGTTAGTCATCTCTGGTCCTGTTTACCTGCTCACAGTCCTTCCCAGTAACATTTACTGGGGTCCTCTGTGTGCTGGTGTGTATGCCAGGCTAAGCTGAGCTGGATACAGAGATGAGTCAGTCCAGATTCCTATTCTCAGGAGTGCATTGTCTGTCAAGACATAGGGCAGCACACCCAAGCAGAATTTGTGGTGGTTCTGTTGGTGTTCCACTGCTGGGAATGATGGAGACTTTTTGAGAAGCTTTCCCTCTCTTTTCCTCTCTTTTAAGAATGAGAATGACTATATACATCTCTGACTCAGTGCTCTTCTCTTACTCTTTTTCCTCCACGTCTCCTCTTCAAAGGAAGAGGTGTCTCTCCTTTTATCTTACTCAACCCACGTGTGCTCTTGTTTCTATTCCTTCCTTTTACCTTTGGGACCCTTGAACCCTCAAACATCTTTAGATTCCCCACCCTAGAGCACTTTACCACAGTCATGCCATCTCCTTTAGCTTTTTTCTTCCTATTTTTTTGTTTTTCTTCATCAACGTTTTTAAATGAGTTCTCTACATTTTCTACCCCCACTTCCTCACCAGCCACTTACTCCTTAGCCTTTTTCATTTATTTTACCTCTGCCATTCTCCTAAACCTCCTCTGCAGAGGGTCACCAATGACCTTTCTCCTCTTGACTTCTTGATATTTTCTCCTGTCTCTCCTTAATTGTTTTTGTCATTACCAGGAATGCCTGGCATTTTCCAGATTTCTGTACTCTGCCCTCTCTGCCTTTTCATTCTAGTGAAATTCTCATCCATTTCAGTTGTTTCAGTCACCAACTATTGTTACTGTATGTTATATTGTATTATTAAAATCTTGATTCCACCCTTGACCTCTCTGCAGTTCCGATCTCTCCCTTTTACCTATCTCCTTTCCACAAGAGTTTATTGATCACCTACTGTGTGTGAAAAGAAACACCGCTAGATCCTGAATACATTGGTATGTGCTCTCTGCTCTTACGAAGTGTTTTGGTGAACCATTTCTTTACTAGCTTGTCTCCTCTGTCTACCAGTAAGCCCTTCTCTTTACTTTTCTCTTCTGTGTTGGCATCACAGTTGCTTCTGGGTACCTTCATCCAGACTTTGGGGACAGTCTGTCTTCTCTTCGCCTCACCTCTAATGCTCTTTTTTACAGTATTAAGGTGTATTCCCTGCTCTCCACCCACTCTTCTCAATTTAGTTCTAACATTTCTTCTTAAATCTTTCTTGTATAGGTTACTGGATGAGACTTTTTGTGATTGTACTCTCAAAAAAACCCCAAAAACCTTCATTAGCCCCCATTCACAAAATAAAAGTTTTTTAGGGCCCTGATCTTAGTTTAACCTTTTCAGCTTCAGGTACTGTTCCCTTTGCCACACATACCAGAAAGATGACTTGTTCTGGAATTAGATAGAACTGGATTTTAATCCTGGCTATGCCAGATTACTGTCTTAGGCAAATTATCTAACCTTTCTCAGCCTCATTAATTAATTATATAAAATGCAGCATCTAACACAGTGCCTGTGACATAGTAGATGCTCTAAATGCTCATTCCTTGTCTCTGCTGTCTAGTCTCTGGTTTTGCTTACATCATTTGCCTTTGCCTAGAATATTTAAGTACTCTTTTTATCCTCCACCTTGCCCTTAAAATTCTCTATCCTTCAAGTCCTAGTTTAAATGTACTTATTCCTGGAAGCTTTCTCTTGTCATCCTACCTACAGGATTAACTTGTCTCTTTTTGGATTCCTCTAGAAATTGTATCAGGCTGCTGATCAATTACGGTCTTGCTTGATATTGTTTTGAGCATGGAGTGGATCTGATTCTGCTCTGAAATCTTCTTCCCTCTGCACATATATACCCAAGGTAGAGCCTTCCGCTCACATGATACTCAATACTTATGGAAGTTGGTTCACCTCCAGTCCATGTCTCTCTTGGGCCATAAATTGGTGTCCCTTGTGATTGATAAAGTGGAGTGTCTTTTTATATTTCTATTGGCTGTTTCACTAGCCTCTTTTGAGAAGTGCCTGCTCAAGTCTTTTCCTTTTTTCATTGGCTTCACTACCTTTTTCTTATTGATTTATCGGATGTTTTTTAGGAGAACTGCCTTGAGTAATTATCCATGTTTCTGGTTTCCTCCGTAAAGGGAGAATCCAGTGTTTTTGGCCTGCATGTGGAGTATAGTGCGGCATGCTTGGAGAAGTCAGTGCTTACTCAGAAAATTTTCCCTTCCCTGGGCTCAGTCATGTTATACCTCTCGCCAGTCTCATACCTTGATTAGGACCTTGGGTTTCTTCCACTTACATGCTGTTCTTTGATTATATTGAATACCACTTAGGTAATGGGGGCATTGCCTAGGAATTAAGCCTGCAGATAAGAGAAACAGTCAGATTCTTTTAAAGACCCTTCATCCTCCTTCCTGGTAGGCCAAGTGATGGTCAAAGCAAGGTCCATATGCATTGTGATTGCCCTGAGAGTGTAAAAGGATAGTGTCACATTTGTCCAGTTCTAATCTGCTACCATACCTCACCCTGTTCTTAGTATTTTTAACTCCTTCCTCTCCACTAAACTGGTACAATTTTTTTAATGTAAACTTTTTATTGAAGTACGGTATACATATAGAGATCTTTTGTGTTCAGTCAATTAATTCTCACAAAATGTCTTAGCAAGGTAACCAGTACCTAGTTTTGATAGTAGAACATTACCACAATCCCAGGCTACCAATCACTACAACTCCCCATCAGTGTTAACCACTATTATTTTGGCTTCTAACACCATAGATTAGTTTTGACTGTCTTTGAACTTTATATAAATGGAGTCATATACCATGTACCTTTTTTTGTGTCTGGCTTCTTTCACTCAACATTATGTTTGTAAGATTTATCCGTGTTTGTTTAGTTGTAGTTTGCTACAGTTTTTCCATTATATGATAATAACACAATTTACATGTATTTATACATTCTACTGTTAATGGACATATTTGGGTTGGTTCCAGTTTTTACTATTATAAATAATGCTTCATTGAACATTCTTGTACATGTCCTTTGAACATATATGCCCATTTCTATTGGGTGTGTAACTAGGAGGGATTTTAAGTGTACAAATGTATACTTCCAACAGCAGCAAATGAGAGTTGTAGTTATTGATGTCCTTACCAAACTTGGTATTGTCGCTTTCATTTTAGCCATTCTTATGGGTGTTTAGTTATACTGCATTTTGCTTTTAATTTGAATTCTCCGGTGATTGATAAAGTTGAGTATCTTTATATTTCTATTGGCTGTTTCACGAGCCTCTTTTGAGAAGTTCCTGCTCAAGTCTTTTCCTTTTGTTGCTGGCTTCACTACCTTTCTCTTATTGATTTATAGATGTTCTTTATAATTCCTTTATTCAAATTTATATGTATTATACATATCTGTGGCTTGCCTTTTTACTTTCTTAATGGGTTCTTTTGTTGAACAGAAATTTAAAATTTTAATGTAGTCCTATTTGTCAATATTTTTCCTTTACGCCTAGTACTTTCTGAGTCCTGTTTAGGAAATCCCAAGGTCATGAAGATACTAGTCTGTGTTTTCTTTTAAATGTTTTTTTTTAACCTTTCACGTTTAGAACTAGCCTGTGTTCGCCAGAAACTGTTGCTTTCTCTGTCCCTTGGCAGTGGTTCCTCTTTTGGTGCAAAGCCTAGAATCTCAGCCTCCTGCCCACACCTAGAATCAGCACATGTACCCAGGGCAAAAGCAGCTGCAGCAGATGGCTCACCTCTGTGAGATTCTCTCCCTCTCTGCAGTGTTAACCCTTCCAGTTCTTGTTGTCTTAGCACTTCTCTACTGCCTACAAAAAGATGATTTCTATATTTTATTTGGCTTTTCTGAATGTTATGTGCAGAGACACTGGTTTGCCTCTAACTTTATCTATTAGAAGTAGAAATGATCCCTTTAGCTTTTTAAACATTCTCAAATCTCTCCCATTGAAAACATATCATACCGTTCATTGATCCTACATCTCCTCCTTGGTACTTTGTATTACCAAAAACAGTTTTTGCCTCTATACATTAATTTTTGCCTCACTATCACAAAATTCTGGTCCTCATTTTACCAATCTCTTAGCAGCATTTGACTTAGTTGAACACTTGCTCCTTCTTGAAACACTCTTTCTTCCCTGGCATTCATGATATAATACTGTCTTGATCTTTCTCTTGGTTCTCTGAATTTTTGTCCTTTGCAGACTCATCTTCTTCCTGTTCTGCAAGTATTGTGAGTTCAGAGATACAGGTCTAAGCCTTCTTCTCCTTTCATTCTGTTCTCTTCCTTGGTGATCTCAAGATCATGTTTTCAATTACTGCCTGTACCTAAATAGCTCATAAATTTACATCTCCATTTCAGACTACTCCTGAACTTCCAACTACTATACTCAGTTGCGTGATGGATATCCTCACTGGGATGACCAAAAAACACTTCAAACTCAAAATGTCTCAAAAAGAACTTATGATCTATCTGTTCTATTATAAAAATCTAGAAACTCAGAGGTTATCCATAAGAATTATTTTCCCTTACATATATAGTCTCTTGAATCTGTTTCTTTCCATCTTGACAGCTGCCTTCTTAAGCTACCCTCATTTCCCTAGATTGGTCTCATGACCACATTCTTCCTCTCACACTATGGTTCCTTTTTATTCTCCTTTGTAGTTACTTTGGCCTTTCAGTTTCTCAAAAGTATGTTGCTTTCTCCTATCAGCGTACATTTTTGCACGCTCTTCCCTCTGCCTGGAATGCTCTTTCCCATATTCCCTCTCCCTTCTAAGTTCTCTTCTACCTTTAGATTTCAGTTCACTCATTACTTACTCAAGAATCCTTTCCTGACTAGGTTATTACCCCCACGTTATATGCTCTCACAGCTCCATGGAGTTTTCTGTTGTAGCATTTGTCATTGTTATACTTTTCATAATTTTTAAAATTAGTCACTGGATAGTAAGCACTATAAGAGTAGGGACCCTGTGTGTTTCTGGTCATCATTGTGTTCCCTAGCACCTCATATACTTCGTGGCATCTAGGAGGCATTCAGTAAATATTTGTTGAATGCACTAATCAGTTCTCTCCCTGCTCATAGCTGAAGTGAAGCGTGTTGGAGATACACTCTTGGGAATGGCTACACAGTGTGTGCAAGTGAAGAATGTGGTCAAGACCTCGCCTCAGACTCTGTCCAACCTTTGCCTGAAGATCAATGTCAAACTTGGTGGCATTAACAACATCCTAGTTCCACACCAACGGTATGAACTCTATTGCCCACTTGCCCTTGTCAAGCAAGGTACCATACTGGTGATTGATGAAAAGATAGGACCCTGTCCAGGCCAAGTGAATCACACACAAGGGAGAGAGGACCAAAGTGGGTGCTAGATGGTGCTAGGAAGAGAAGACCCAAGTCCTCACCATTTGTTTTCTCTTCCTTGTTTAGCTCTGCTGTCTTTCAACAACCAGTGATATTCCTGGGAGCAGATGTTACACACCCCCCAGCAGGGGATGGGAAAAAACCTTCTATCACAGCAGTGAGTGTTACTTTCCAACTTCCTCATAAGGTTCTTCTCTTAGCTCTGGGCCCCCAAGACTACACATGATTTCCTTCCCTTAGCTCTGGTGCTTGACCCTTCACAAGATCTTTTTATTTCAGCTGATCATCCCCATTAACCACTCCCTTGGTTTCTTAATAAAACTAACTCTGCATGGCATTTTCTTTTCAGAGAGAGAGCAGTGAGAGTGTAGGCTGTGGCCAGAGACTTGGCCCTGTCTCCATCACTTTTGTTCTGTGTTCGAGTTTCCCTCTCTCTCTCTCTGTGCCCACTTTTGGAATATGAACATATCTCTTCTCTGAAATCCCTTTTAAGGGAGTTACTTAGTTGCTGCGATTGTCCTTTACTCTTCCCCATCCCTACCCCTGATCCACCTAGTAGATTAGGTAGCTCTCCAATCCCTCTCCTGACATCTTTGCTCCCTGTCTCATAGGGGCTTCTGAATTGGCTAAAGGGACCAGGCCTTCTTTCCCACTTCTCTTTCTTCAACCCTCAAGTTTCTCTAGGCAGACTGGGCCTCTCTCAGTAAATGTGGGGAACTCTATACTATGCTTATCTTTAATTTCCTTGTGGCCATCCATCCTAGTAGGCTTTGGCTATTGTCCCCTTAGAAAATGATGTTATTCCACCACCCACAAGAACACTCTTCACTGTGGTTCCTAGCGTAGATTAGCACTTGAATTGAAAAAAAAAGATAAACTTGTTTTTGAATGAGGTCACTCTTTGAGCTAGTAGTGCCAAACCTTCACATGCCCCTCTGCAAGAAGTAGGGAAATCAAACTTATCAAGTACCTACTGTGTGTTAGGCCCTGTACAAGATGACTTATATGTGCTTCAACAGCACTGCAAGTAGGTGGTATTCTTATCTCCATTTCAGAGGAGGAACAAGAAGATCACGTGGATTAAGTAACTTCCACACGTGTGATAGAACAGAGATTGAACCAGGGCTTATTGAATCCAAAAAACCTCATTCAATTG
The DNA here is from genome assembly GCF_011762595.2 of Tursiops truncatus. Classification (NCBI taxonomy): domain Eukaryota; kingdom Metazoa; phylum Chordata; class Mammalia; order Artiodactyla; family Delphinidae; genus Tursiops; species Tursiops truncatus. Next base: position 155,261,290 of record NC_047034.1, on the reverse strand, counting down.
CATAGTTGTTTTGCTAAGAGGCCTTTCCCCAAACCCAGAACCTAACAGTGTTGGGAGGGTGGAGGTTCTGGGAGCTTATCCTGCCTCTTTGGTTATCAGGTGGTAGGCAGTATGGATGCCCACCCCAGCCGTTACTGTGCTACTGTGCGGGTGCAGCGACCTCGGCAGGAGATCATTGAAGACTTATCCTACATGGTACGTGAGCTGCTCATCCAGTTCTACAAGTCCACCCGCTTCAAGCCTACCCGCATCATCTTCTACCGAGATGGGGTTCCTGAAGGCCAGCTCCCCCAGGTAGGGCCCACAATAGGTCAAGAAAACCTCACATTGAGGCCAGGGGGCCTGATGGTAGCAGAGAGTACTGCTGTCTTTTCTGAGCTATTGACACTGGGAGGTGCTACTACTTGGGGAGGTTTGCTAAATGGAGTAGTCTTGGAAGCAGAGATCACAATTGAGAGATGGCGTGTACAATCACTGATAGACCTTTCTTCTTGTAATAAAAGACCCTCAGTGCCTATTTACTAGTTGGTCCATGTTGAAGACTGATTCTTTAGACCAGTGGTTCTCAAACTTTAGCATCCATCAAAATCTTTTGGAGAGCTTATTAAAGTAGTTTGCAGAGCTCTACCCTTAGAATTTCTGCTTCAGTGAGTCTAGGATGGGGCCCTAAAATTTGTAGCTCTGACAGGTTCTTAGGTGATGCTGCTGGTCTGGAGACCACACTTTGAGAATCACTGCTATTGACCTTCACGATGTTCCTCCTATTCTTTCTCCCTGCTAAGCCTTCATATTCTGTTGTTTAGATTAGTGTACTGAACTGGTCTCCTTGACTACCATTTAATACATAGTAATATAACTACCATTTATTGGGTACCTCTTATGTGCCGTAAACTGAGCTAAGCACTTTGTATGTATTTCTATTTAATGCTTACAATAACCCTATGAAATAATTATTATTCCACTTGATAGATGATGAAACTGAGGCTTGAAAATGTTAAATGATTTCTTCAGTGTCATCCAGGCTAATAAGTGGTAGAGCTGGGATTCAGACAAATTGGTTAGATTCCAAAGTTCATGCTCTTAACCATTATGCTCAATTTCCTCCAAGTCATACAGTGTTTCCTAAAATGCCAGATGCATTTATCATAACATGTCTGTGTTTAGAGATGTCTAGTGACCTCACATAGCCTGGGGTTAAAATTCAAACTGCTTACTAAGCAAAGCAGTCAGCGGTTATTAAGCCACTACTAGGTTTTTTGTGTTTTTACTTAATTATTTGTTTTAGTCTTCACAACAGTTTTGTGAAGCTGATCTTATTAGTAACTTTAGTCAGTGTGGAGAAAATGAGACTTAAAGGGGTTAAGTAACTTGCTCGAGGTAATAAAATTAGATAAAGCTTGGGTTTAAACCTAGTTCTAATTGATTCTAAATTGTATTTACTTCTGCCATACAGTTTTTACTCCCTATACCTGACATCCAAGGCCACAAGGCAACTACTGACTATGGTTTTTCACCTGTGGCTTCTTGAGCTAGTCCATTTTTGTATAATACTGCTTTTTTTCAGGACTGAATTTATCTAGTCCCTCTACACCCATTTCTGAACTATGTGTCTAGTCTTCTATGGTGGTCCCAATCCTGTCTGCTCTTAGAGCTCATGGGTAACTTCCATTTTCCTTCTGATCCTAAATTCAGCCTTACTTTGGGCATTGTGATTTCTCTCTGAACCTTGGTTCTGTGTCTTTATGTTAGGTCTAATTATACATAGGAACCAGGTGAGTGCTCTCTGCTGATACTAAGCCTCCCAGCTAAGCTTTATAGGAACATATCAGGTGAACTGTCTACAGGCATACCTCGTTTTATTGCACTTTGCTTTATTGTGCTTCGCAGATACTGCATTTTTTACAAATTGAAGGTTTGTGGCAACCCTGCATCCAGCAAGTGTGTCGGCACCATTTTTCCAACAGCATTTGCTAAAACTTCATGGCTCTGTGTCACATTTTGATAATTCTTGCAGTATTTCAAACTTTTTTATTATTATTATATTTGTTATGGTGATCTGTGATCAGTGATCTTTGATGTTACTACTACGACTCACTGGCTCAGGTGATAGTTAGCAATTTTTAGCCATAAAGTATTTTTTAATTAAGGTATATACTTTTTTGTTTTAGACATACTGCTACTGCACACTTAATAGACTATAGCATAGTGTAAGCATAACTTTTATATGCACTGGGAAACCAAAAAAATCATGTGACTTACTTTATTGTAGTGATCTGGAACTGAACCCACAATATCTCCGAGGTATGCCTGTATAAGGCTGATTTTGGTAGGAAGGGCTTATCATCTCTAATGGTTGGGTATCAGCTTATAAAGAGAGGCTGAACAAAAAGCCGTATTACAAGTGGCAACCCCTTAGTTCAGAAAGATGCGTGAACTCAAGAGGAGCTGTATGTCTCTTTGTCTCCCTCCTCACCCTGTGCCTAGATCCTCCACTATGAGCTGCTGGCCATTCGTGATGCCTGCATCAAACTGGAAAAGGACTACCAGCCCGGGATCACTTATATTGTGGTGCAGAAACGCCATCACACCCGCCTTTTTTGTGCTGACAAGAATGAGCGAGTGAGTGAGGGATTGAGGAAGCCACCCATACCCTTATCTTGTCTCCCTTCTTTTAATATGGAAGAAGCCCTTGAAATAAAATCTGGGGATTTAGTCCTTGGCCTGTCCATCTTCCCTGGTCCCTTTCTTCCCCTTAGCTCTTGTGGTCCTTCCTCTGCTGCTTCCTTCCCTTTGTTTCCCCCTTCTCCCCTCCTTCCCTTATACTTCATCTCCCTCCTCCTAGCTCCCTGGCCTATAGACCCCATATATAGACCAGCTCCCAGAGAAGGGAAAGGGAACTTCCATTTATTGAACTTCTCCTATGTGCCAGACACTGTACAAGGCGTCTTCCTCACAGCAGCCCTGTGAGGTAGGTACTGTTATTATCTCCAGTTTAGCCTCAGAAAGGTTAAATGACTTGCTAAGATCACACAGCTAATAAATGGTGAAAGCAGCACTTAAACACAGGTCTGTATGACTTTAGAAGCCTATTATTTCAATTCCCAGTACCCTCTGGGAATAGCAGCTTCTACTTTACTCTTGGGATTCTGATGGAATCAGATTAGAATTGAGTCGGGGCCCTAGTTAGGGTCATGCAGGTCTTGGGATCTCGGTTGTCTTTGTCTCTATACAGATTGGGAAGAGTGGTAACATCCCAGCTGGGACCACTGTGGACACCAACATCACCCACCCATTTGAGTTTGACTTCTATCTGTGCAGCCACGCAGGCATCCAGGTAGCTGGGCTATGTCCTGGGATTTCCAATGGGTCAAAGATTAGTTGATTATTCCCACTGCCTCTAGAATATATCATTCCTCACTGAGTGGCATTCAAATCAGGATTGTTCTCTTAATAAGCCCTTCGTGCACTTGAACATGAGTGCACTTTGAACGTCTTAGGCAGGTTGCCCATAAGATGAGTGCTTTATGACATAGGTGGCTTTGTGTCTGCCTTTTCATAGGTGGGTCTTCCAACCCAGCCATACTCTTAATAGTGAGCCTGTTCCTTATCGTCAACCATCCCCTCTGCCCAACCTGGGGCCCCTCACCTTCCTATCTTCCCAGGGCACCAGCCGACCATCCCATTACTATGTCCTTTGGGATGACAACCGTTTCACAGCGGATGAGCTCCAGATCTTGACGTACCAGCTGTGCCACACTTACGTACGATGCACACGCTCCGTCTCAATTCCAGCACCTGCCTACTATGCCCGCTTGGTGGCTTTCCGGGCACGATACCACCTAGTGGACAAGGAGCATGACAGGTGAGGCCTGGGATCAGGCTGGCTTCCTTTTTGCTTCAGCCTCTGGTACCAGACCCTCTCAATTTTCCTTGGGTAGTAGGAAATGAGTATTGTCCGATTTGATGTCCTTGGGCTCGTCAGCCCAAATCTGGGTTGGGGTTTTCTCTTAAATTGTTATGGGAATTGGCATCCTAGGGGTGGGGGAAGGAATTAGCAGCTCAGTTCACCAGGAAGGACTTCTTTCATTTTTCCTTTTCAGTGGAGAGGGGAGCCACATATCGGGGCAGAGCAATGGGCGGGACCCCCAGGCCCTGGCCAAAGCCGTGCAGGTTCACCAGGATACTCTGCGCACCATGTACTTCGCTTGAAGGCAGAACGCTGTTACCTCACTGGATAGAAGAAAGCTTTCCAAGCCCCAAGAGCTGTGCCGCCCAAATCCAGAGGAAGCAGGGAGGAGGGAGGTGGGGCAGGGAGGAATGCAGAAGGCCTTGTTTCCTCTACAGAGGGGGCGAAAGGGTGGGGAACAGGGCCAGTAAGCCAGACCACCAGCCAGAAATCTCTGATATTCACCTCATGCCCTCCACCCCTCACCCCATCTTGTCACATCTGGCCCTGACTCCACTGGACCAAGAGAGGCAGCCCCGGTGCCCACCATACACACAGATGTCGCATGTGACTCACAGTGCTAAAGACTCATGCCTGACAGCTTGGTAAGGTCGGCCCTGCAGCCCTGCAGACAAAAGCTGGTAGGTTTGGGTTTGATACTTTAGATGGGAAAGTGAGGGGCTTGAAAAGTGGGTGGGAGGAGGGAAGGATTTTTTAGGAGCCTTAATCAGAAAAGGTCTAGATTTGTTTAAGAAGAAAAACGAAACCAGATGCAGATCAATATTTTAGGATACTAGATGTTTTAATGGGTTGAGAATCCAGCTTGTAGGAAGATTTTTAATGCTAATGATTTGGTTGCCCCTCCCCCAGCTGCCACTCCTCTTTCCCTTATTCCTCTTTTTCCACCTTTTCTACCCCACCTTACACCTTCTCCCTGACAGACATCCAGCCCCTAGTAAGACTTAAGGCACTATGGCACTTAGCTCTGAAGTGACACGACCCTGTCTTCCTTCCGCCTGCTGGTGGGTAACCAGTGCCTTCCCTGTAACGGTAATGCTGCAGAACTGCAACCTTTTGTACCTATTTTTGGGGGGGTGGGGGCGGGGTGGGGGTGGGAGAGGAGGTAGGTGGGGATGAAATATCCCTAACCCAACAAGCCTCCAGCCAGAGCGCCAGCTATTTTGCATTTGAAGGAGTTGACTTCCATATTCATTGAGCTTTTAAAAAGATCGCCACCTCAAGATGGTTAAAATCCATTGACATTTGCACTTTCAGACATGACAAGTCTCTCGGAGCTGCTGAGGTGACTGGCCTCTGGCCTTTCCACTTACGTCTCCTTTCTTCCTGTCCCCGCTTCCTCCCCACCTGCCTGGGTCTGGAGTTACTTTCATAGCATTTCTCACTCTTGGCTTCTTTTTTTTCCCTGACGATCAAGTCTGTTTATGTTTCAATATTTTTTAACTGGGGTGTCTTTTAACAAACGATCCTTAGGTCTAAAATAAGAAAAAAAAAAAAGCAAAAACTAAATGTTATTTTTATACCATAACTTGAGTCTATTGCCAAAATCTGGAAATCCCTCCCATGCCCAATGAGTTTACATCCCAGAAACATTGAGCCGTCAGAAGGAACTATGTACCTGACTTGTTCTTTGGCCTGGCTCTGTAGGGGGTGGTTATCTCCCCAAGGTGGGGCTCAGTCTCCACCCTCCTCTGTGCAGATAATATCTTTCTCTTGCTGCAGGCACCCCTTCTGCACTGCCCTGCACTCTTTTCTGCAAGTGCATCTTCCCTTCCTCTGGACTGTCCTCTGACACTTTGGCTTATCCCAGATTTCAGTGTGTCCTGTGGATAGGCTGGGGAATTTTGCTGCTCCCTTTTGCTTCTGTTTACACAAATGAATTTTTCCTGATTTCCCACTAGGGCATGTGAGTGGGTGGCATGGGCTTTTTAAAAAATTTTTTCCTGTCTTCCTGGGTAGAGATGGGGTTTGGCTGTGTTGCAGAACTGGAAAAGTAGGGGGTTCTAGCTTGGGGCCTGTTGGCCTTGAAGCAAGGCTTCCTCATTTCTTGACTGTTCATTTTTTCCTGTCCCACTGCTTGGGATGAGGAGTTGCAGCTTCAGTGTGGAAATTCCTCTTTTTGAGGAGCCTGGGCTTGGGCTTGCCCCAATCTGGTGATGAAGCCACGACACTTTAGACCTAGCTCAGGCTTGGAGGCCAGCCAGAGGAAGGCTGGTCTGAATATGGGCGTATGAAGTTAGAGCTACCATTTCCCCTCCCCAGCAGCCTTTGTACAGACCCAGATTTGCTATGCAAAACAGTCTATCCCAGGTTCTGTTCTGGTTGGCTACTTTGTTCAGCAACTTCACAAAACGTAGCACAAACATTGATTATGGAGAAGGCATCAGGGCTGTTGAGTAACTCTTCCTTTACTTCTTTCCTGCTGGCTACAGTGTGGGGTGCCCCATGGGCACAGCCCAGCTGAAGAACAGAATGGAGGGCTCTGGGAGGAGGCAGCTCACTGGAGAGCCTACATTCCTTACACAAGTGCCTAAAGAGAGTGATGCCAACACTCCATCTGCCCTGTCCATCGCCTTCATATACTGTCTATTTTGTGTTCAGTCACCCTTTGGGGAGGGGAGTTCTCTTGGGACAGTGGGCTCTGAGTGTTCTCTTCTTGGGTATGTTCTGGGGCTGGGATCAGGGCAGTATTCCTGGAGGGTCCAGTCATTCACCAGCATTTTGCAAATGTCCATTGAGAGCTGGTGGCAGCCACCTACTCTTAGCAGCAAGTTTGTGTTCTCTCCTTTTTGTCTCTTTGCCTCACTCTGTCCAGTTGGGTTTTGAGCTGAGGCTTGACATGCATTTTTTAGCCCTTTGGCATTGTACATGCCATTTAAGAAATAAAAGCAAAAGAAACAGCTTGGGCAGTGGCAAGAATATGACATCTTGCTGTGATTTTCTCTATTTCGTTTTATCTTTGAAACTTGAAAAACACCCTTGACCTTGAGGATTACTCTTGTTTGAAAGGTGGTGCATGCAGATTGAGAAGTGGTGTTGGCAACAAGCTTTGGCTTTCTTTGATTTCGTTCAAGTGGTGCTTCTTACTTAGGCTCTGAAGAAGCTCTGGGGAGACCCCAGCCTCATCCTCTTAGAGAAGTCTCCTGCTCCCTTTGTTCCACTCTTTTACCTTCCTTTTCCTCTTCTCTCTTTCCCTGGCCTCCTTTTATTTTATTTTCTGTTCACTCAGCTTGCTTGCTGGCCTCCCTGCCTGTCTGCCTTTGTGATGATGAATTCTCTGCATGGCTAAAATGATCGCACTGTTCGCTGACAAGGTCAGGCTTAGCTCCTCGGCTGCAGAAGACCAAGAATCTTCTTCCCAAGCCCAGTGATGTCCTCACTGGGCTGGACTGCCCCCAAACTTACGTGAGGGCATAGCAGAAGGCCTGCCCAACTGGCATGAAATCAGGAGGGCTTCTGGCAACTTCCACACCTGTCCACTCTTTGGAGTTGGTTTCTCTCATTGCTTTTTCTAGATCTGGTTTCATTTCTCTCTACCTGGGACCTCCCTTTTCTGAGGATGTCCTAGGGTTGACCTACTTGGTTATCCAGCGTTGAAGGGTTAGGGGATAGACATGGGGGAAGAAGAGAGGAATGAGAAGAGAATGGAGAGAATTTGGCTAAAATCTGGGAAAGGAGAGCGCTGCTCATTGATCACTTTTCCAGTCCAGCCTAACTCACTGGGGCTGAGGTGCTACTGCTGGCCGCTGGGGATAAGCCTAAGGCTGTTGTTGTGGGAAACTTAGGCTTAGATTAATGCTGAAGAAGGTACCTAACAGTGTGAAACCTCCCTAAGAAGCTCCCACCTACTCAGTAGCTCCACTGCAGCCTCCTCTTTGGCTCAGCAATGATGTTCTTGGATAGTTTTCTTGTCCAGAATTCTGTAAATGAGGCCAGCAAGATGGGCAGCCAGGGGGACACTGTGACTTCTTAGCTGGCCCATAGGGTATCTGCAAGGCTGGTGGGACAGTGTTTTAGACCTGGCGTCATGTGTAACAAAGAAGGATGAAAGTTCCTTCCCCTTCAGGGTAGAGAGACATCTCTAACTAAAATGCAGTTTTGGAAATTACATTGGGGGAAGTTATTTTTATTTATATTTGCTGGGCGTAGGCCAATCCAGGATGGTAACTGGGATGCCTTCCTTCTTAAAGTCTGATCATGGCAGGGTTATGCAGGGCACTCTTTCCTCTTTGGCCTTCTAAGCAGACTGGGGAGAAGGGATTCTCTGGTTTTCTCTTTTCGCCCATTTATTAGGACTTGCCTTCTCCCTGGACAGGGAGAGAGGCTAGGTTGGTGCTCTCCCCTTACTCTACTCCTACTGACTTAGAACCTCTGGCTGCTGTTTGGGAGCCCAAGAAAGGTAGTGGAGGTTATGGGCTCAAAACAAAAGAAAACAAAGCAAAAAAACAATAAGGTGGGGAAGGCAGATTTCCTTCTTTAAAAAGGAAAATAGGAAACCCTCCAAGGATTGTGCAAGTAAAGACAATATGTCGAATGCACTGACCCCCCTGGTGTAGTAGCAATAAGGAAAAATGAAATGACTTTCCTGTGCACACAGTCCAACCTGATTGGTGTGTGATGTTGCACTTAGCAGCCATCTGGTGGGCATGTGTGTCTACTCTGGGTTTCACTTTAGTTTCTAAACTTTTTATCCCTCTCAAGTCCAGCATGGGTGGGGAAATGTCCCTGGAGCCCCACAGCTGTGTACTTGTTTGCATTTGTTTCCCTTTGAGACTTGTGTTTGTGTCCTGCTTTGAGCTGTACCTTGTCCAGTCCATTGTAAAATTATCCCAGCAGCTGTAATGTACAGTTTCTTCTGAAGCAAGCAACAGCAGCAGCACAATTCTGTGTTTTATAAAGACAACAGTGGCTTCTATTTCTAAAGTGCGGTCTCTCTCTCTTTTTTTTTTCTTAGCAAAGCAAACTGTTGGGATTAATTATAATCTCTGATAGATTTTACGTTAGAATAACAGATTGTTAGAAGAGCAGAACCATCACTTTCTAAAGGAGTAAAGTGGGTAAAACAAATTCCGGAGTGTTGAAACTGCAGATTGTATGTAATCACTTCACAGGGCCTCCATTTATTCTTCATTCAACAAACATGCAAAGCACTGTGTCTAGAAGTATTATGAGGGGAGTAAGCAGGCACAATTCAAAAATGAGGAAAACAGTGTTTCTCTCTTTAAGGAGTTTAAAAAGTTTGGTGGTGGACATCAGTAGCCAGATGGTTCTCTGGTACCATTTAGAGAGATTATGAGGACTGGAACAAGGCTCTAGGGCTGTATCAGTGAAGATAGAAAGGAAAGCACAAATTGGAGAGACACTTGGGGAGATAGAATTAATAGGACTCCATGGATGATGGAGCAGGAAGAGAGTAGAGGCTAATAATGTTCACTCTTCTTGAGCAAGTGAGTATATTGGGACATTCCTCTAGCCAAGACTGGGGGGAAAGGGAGACTATAGAAGGAAGGTGGTACATTTTGTGAAGAAAGACAATTAGCCTTGTTTAGACTGAGTTTTGAGGTTCCCATGGGGTAACAAGGTTAAGGTTTCCAGTAAACATTTATGTTTTGGTGCTCAGGGAAGACTGCAAAACTGTAGTTATAGATATGGAATTCATAATCATATAGATGGTAGTTAAAACCATAGGAATGAACAAGATGGCTTAGAGAAAGAGTAGAGCAAGAGAAACCTAGCGTACGAATGTAGGAAACGAGATGAGGAGAGGAAGTAGAACCTAAGATGACAGATCACACGTAGATACCTTGTATGTTTTTGACTGCTTTAATGAGGTGGGAGAATAGTCAAGAGAGTGGAATAGGATTTAGGAAAGACAAGATTAACAACATGAAAACTGCAGTGAAGGGGGAGGGTTACTTTTTTCTACTTAGTTTGCTGTCTTCCACCCCATCTTGTCTGGGATCTCGTAAGTATATGGTCATTCTCCAGTATTTTTTGAAAATGAGCATTGGAAAACCTAACTTAAACGAGGCTAAGACTGGGACTTCCAGGTTGTTCACCACAACCACCAGCACCATTTCCACCTCCAGCTTCCTCCTATCCTCAGGAGATGCTTGTAAAAGAATAAAATAAACAAACCTAATTTTGTTCCTAACTAGTGTCATAGGTGGTGTTCCAGTGCACTCAGTAGCACTTAGCAACTTGCTCTATTTACTCTCATGACTTGTTTTCCCCAGAGCCTGTGAATTTCTAGGAGCAGAAGCTACATTCTATTCATTTTCATCATCTCAGGGCCATAGCGTGTATCGGCGGGGGCGGTCAATATTTGTGAGTAGAAATGAGCTAGAAATCTGTGGTTCTTGAGTACAGAGGGGAGAATTAAGAAGTGATACTGAGTCTACAGGATGGGCTCAGTATTCCTGAATCTTCAGGTAAGCAGAAACAACCAGATTATCATCACCTTTTCTTACTCTCACCCCAGCTTCAAGGTTCTATGATTTTGTGCCTTAAACTGTTGGTGCAGTTGTCAAGCATGTAAGTTCAGCATGCCTCCCTGGTACTCCTAGATTATTGTTATTTCTGTGTATTGGGGGAAGATGGCACAGAGAATGATTCTGGCACAGGGCCCAGTGAGAAATTTCAGTGGCAGTTAGTATGTACAAAAGTGGGCCTAGCATTTCTCTGGAGGCCAAGTGTTCAAATTGCTAACCTGTGGCTACCCTGCCAGATTTGCTTGGAAGCAAGCCAGCCAGACCCATGCTCCTTTTCACCAGCAAGGAGTAGTGAGGTTGGTTGGACTTGAAGAGCAAACTGGAACATGGAGGAGATTTTTCCCAGTTGAAACAAGACAAATTTTTGACCGTTAATGAAGCAGAAAGTGTTTAGCAGAGCGAATGGGAAGATAATCATTATACCACATTTTGGTTATAAATTTCATTGCCATAAATGAATGATGTTAAAAAGATTTCAGCATTTGGCTGTTGGTTGCTACTCAAGAGAAAAATATGGTGGGAACCCAAGGCCTGATTTATCTGGTCCTAGAGCTCAAGGTTTGATTTAAGGCTTGTCCTAGCACCCCTGGATATCCCTTTTCAGGATTGGTTGAGCAGCCTTCCCTCTGCCCTGTCAGTTGGCACCATATACTGTAGCACATTCTTGTCTGTCAGGTGCCTTTAGGGTAGAATGAGGCTGTGTATTTGTTGGGTATCACTTGGCTTAATAGACCCCAGAATCACATGGCAGTTAGGGTTTGGTGGCTAAAGGAAAGGGTTATAGTGCAAAAAGAAGAATATTTTCAAGTTCTGAGCCTGGGCCATCCTCAGACTACTGTCTGTACTGCTTAAATGTAAAGAAGCATCGAATTGGGAAATTAGCTCTCCATTTTTCTTCCTAGTTTTCAAGATATTTATTCCTTTGGCTGTAAGCTAAGGAGACCTGGCAGGCTTAGAAAGTGCACAGAGCATGACAGAAGCACTCTTTTCAAGCAGCAGTGTTGAGGAGCTGGAAAAGTGGACTTGCTGGAGGTGAGGTGCATTTAGAAGCTCTCCATTTAAGTACCACAACTACCTTCCCAGGATACCGTATCAAGATTTTTTTAGGCCACTGTGGCTTACCCTGCAGGAACACACTGTCCTCTTATTCTAGACTGCAGCAGCTTCACCACTGTCCTCTTGGCAGTGTCTTTTTGGGACAGAGAAATTTTGAGGAACTTTTCTGGGGACCTTCCCCACCTTCTGAAGGCAAGGAACTTGCCTTGTAAAAGAGGCAGTGGGAGCTCCTAGCCAGGTTTTTGGGTTGTTAATGGAAGTGAACTGGAAAAGGAATAGGGACTTTGGGTACTTTGAAGTACTTGGCTAGGTGTTCTGTACAGTATCCATTATAATTTGGTTGTATCTTCATAGCATTCGTGTGAAGTAGTTTATCAGTTACCTTCAATTGCAATAGCAAAACCCAAGTAAATTGGCTTAAATAAGGAAACTATCACATGACAAGAAGTCCTGATTTCATATGGCTCCAAGGTTGGATAATTCACTGGCTCAATGATAACATCAACATAACAGATTCTTGCAGTCTTTTTGCTCTGCTATCCTTTGTGTTGTTTTATCCTCATGCTAGTTCACCTCAGGATCCCAAGATGGCTGCTATAATTCCAGGAAGGAAATGCTGACAGAACAAAGTCTAGCAGAAGAGGGACTAATTTTTCCCAATGTTTCATTTTAAAGAAAGGGAATCCCTGGAAGCCCCAGCAGATCTGGCCTAACGTCTCATTTGCTAGAAATGGGTCATCTTCCCACTATTCTGTCATTGGCAAAGCAAATGAGATCATCCATCATGAGTGGCTTAGATTAATTACAAGTTATCCTATGAGTCATGTGGATTAGAAAGACAAATCATGTTTGCTAGGCAAGAAGGGATAAAAGGCTCTTGGGTAGGCATCAAGCAGTGTCTGCTCCACCTAGCTACTCTGGTTTTTACAGATGAGGAATGTGATGTTCAGAGAGAGTGTCTTTCCTAGAATCACAGATAGTAGCAGAGGGCCTTCAGTGTCAGCCCTGACTGTCCCTAAAGCCAGTATGTTTTATATTGTGTTCTGCTGCAGTACAAAGTAGCTTCCTTTCTGCCGTGTAAAAATTGCTTGTCTCGGAGAAGAGATTTCAAAGTGTCAAGTCGGCTAACTTCAGCCCATGCAAGAGGAAAGGGTTCTATCCAGTTGCTTTCCTCATCCAGTGATGTTTTTCTAGCACAGGAAGCTTGGAATGCAACTTTCAGAGGGCACTGATTTCTTTGCCCCCAAGATTTCTGTACTATTTTACAGTTCTCCCTTCTGAGAGCAACCAGTACCACAAGGGATGAAGGCAGAGTTGCCATTCTTGAAGCCCACTTATTTATTGGTCCATCCACCTGCCCCACAGATATTTATGGGATGCTGCTATGTACGAGGCACAGGCACTGTTCTAGGCACTGGGGCTATGACAGTTAAGATACACAAAGACCCTGCACCATACCCTTAAGAGCAGACTCATTTGGGAATGAGGTTATCCAAAACTAGGATGTGCATGTTGTCAGGGGAGAGCCTCATACAGCTTGGCTTTGGGCAGAATCATTCAAACTTTTTTGCCTTCCTACTTCGTGATATTACAATTCGTGAGCCTTTCATAATGGGCTCACAGGTGGGGTCCACGGATAGCAGAGGTAGATGGGAAGGGATCATTGACACTTATTAAATTGGGCTGAATTAGAAGGTCCCAATCCTGTTAAATCCATGTCAACAAAGCCAAGAAGCTTGCAGTCATTTAGGGAACCAGTTGAGGGGGTTGAGGGGTGAAAGACTCTATTTACCCCTGTTGAATGCTGCTAAGGACTTGGATTGTGTAGAGTCAAAGATTGAAAATAACTTTTAAGATACAGTGTTTCATCTAGTGACATTTGATAGTTTGAAATTGGGGAGGGCATTTTCAAGTATAAGGGGTAAGGATGGGAAGGAAGAAGTGAGGCAGAATTGGAGTCAGATATGGGTTTGAATCCCATCCATTAAGTGTTTACTGTAGGTGCATCTAATAAGTGCTTTAAGATGATAACAATAGTAAATGCCCTCACTAACATTTAGGGAGGATTTTCTCGGTGCTTTATGTACATTCCCTAACTTCACAACAACTGTGAGGAAACTGAAGCCCAGAGGTTCAAGTGACTGATCCAAGTCCCACAGTGACAGGGGGGGAACTAAAGATAGGATTTTTCCCCCCCTTTCCTCTTTGTCCCAAGCTTTAAAAAAATAATGTATTTTGATTGTTAAAAGTCTAAACATTACTGATACTTAGAGACAGGGAAAAATCATGAATCATTCCTCAACCTGAATAAAATAGTATCACATTTCTTTCAGGCAACAAATACTAATGTGCTGGTCTTAATAACCTTATAAAGCTTACATTCTAGTGGAGGAGGGGGCACCCAATAAACTAGTGAACAAAAATTGCAGATTGGAAAAAAAAAAAAATTGCAGATTGGGAGAGGGGTTCTTAAGGAGATACTGTAATAGTATACAGGAGTACCTCACTATAGATCGGAGGTCCGGGAAAGGCATCTGAAATGTCTTAAGTTGAGGTGTGAAGAGCGGTTGGGGGGCGGAGGGGAAGGGGTGAGTGTGAAGAGGAAGGAGAGGGCTCCTGGCCAAGGGAACCAGAAGCAGAGAGGCTCCAGGTCTAATAGAAAAGCGCTTTCCCCGTTAGGGGAGGCCGACCAGTATAGCTGTCGCATGATGAGGAAGAGTCTCGCTTGAGGGGAAAGGCAGGGGCCCCGTTATGCCTACAGCTGGCCCCGCGATGGAGTTTGGGTCCTGGTGTGACCAGGCGTTATTAAAGAGTTTTTAACATGGAAATTATAAGAACTGATGTTTGTGTCAAGTCCTGTTTCATAATCTTTCCCCAAGTTATATTGTACATTCCCCCCCCCCCAAAAAAAAACATGGTCCTCAAAGCAACTCTACAGGCTTGATCAACTAACTGCTGGTGGTCACTTGACCGCCTGCAGAGGAGGAGGTGCGTGGGTCGGTCCCAACTGGGCGTGGCGGGAGGGCCTCGAGAAGAAGGGGGCCTCTCCTCAGGACAAGATTGGCCCAGGGCCTTCACAGCTGCAGGTCTTGGTCCTGCACCTCAGACCAGCCACGCTTCACGAAGGCTCCTGTCCAGGTTAGCTTTGCCGCCCTCCGCGACCTCGCCTCGGGCAGGCACTGTCCCGCACCAAGGTGGCGGGAGGAGTCCAGCCCCTCGGGGTTGTCTCCAGCAGGCACGGCCGGGCGGAGGGCCGGGCGGAGGGCCGGGCGGAGGGCCGGGCGGAGGGCCGGGCGGAGGGCCGGGCGGAGGGCCGCGGGAGGGCAGGCCCCGCCCAGCTCGCGGCCGTTGGCCGCACCCCATCGCGCTCGCCCCAGGCCCCGCCCAGGCTCGGCGCCCGCTCCGCGACACCTCCCCTGCGTCCTCCGCGCCGGCCGCGCCCGCACAGACGTCGCGTCCGCACGGTTAGGGCGGAGAGGCGAGGCTTGGATGTCGGGCGAGAGCCCGGGCAGCGGAACTGACGCCAGCAGGCTTCCGGGGGCGGCCCCCGGGGAGGTCGGCGGCGGCGCCGCAGTCGTGGAGGGGCACTGGGATCGTAGGCGGCCGCGGGCGACGCAAGTTCCGCACGGAGCCCGTCTCTTCTCGCCTCACGCTTCTTCCTCTCTCCTAGTTGCGCGCTGCCTCCCGACGGCCGCTCTTCCTGACGAGAGCTTTCGGAGTGCGGTTGCTGAGGAGAAGCCGTCACCACCCCGCCTCGGGGCCGAGTGAGGGTTCCTGTCGCGCCGCGTCGCCCCCTGCGCCGCCTCCTTGCCCTCAGTGGCGGGCGCCCTTCTCGCTGGAAGCATTCTCCCCAGCTCCATGAATGGAAATCGGCTCCGCAGGTGAGTGAGTCAGAGCTGC
The DNA here is from genome assembly GCF_011762595.2 of Tursiops truncatus. Classification (NCBI taxonomy): domain Eukaryota; kingdom Metazoa; phylum Chordata; class Mammalia; order Artiodactyla; family Delphinidae; genus Tursiops; species Tursiops truncatus. The sequence continues at coordinate 155,245,879 of NC_047034.1, read as the reverse complement.
TGGTCCGTCCGTTGGGGGTAACCGCAGAGCATCGTCGCTCCCTGCGCCCCGGCCCAGGTGCGCGAGGTGAGCGCCGTCCCCCTTCGGTCCCCCGCCCGGCCCTTCCTCCGCCTCCCCGCAGCCCCGCCGCAGTTCCCTGGAGCCACGGAGTAGGCGATGACACTGCGGGGAAGAGACTGCTCAAAGGGTTGAAGTTTGGGGTTCCCTAGGCCATATTACTCTTTTTTCCCCGGAGTCTAGAAGGGTTTGCCATCTTTTTTGTTACTCCAGTTGAAGATACAACGGGGTGTGTATTCTTTAATCGGGTAGTGTGTCCCGTAGAGGCACTGGGTGGCCAGCCTTCTCCCTTATGTATCTCCCTTCTGTAGTTGTGAAGATGCATTAAGATAACAGATGAGAATTAAGTTTGAAACAGGTATTAGTGCAACGTCAAATGCAAGATGGAATTTCTTCCATCCCCGAGTTCTCATCTATGTTTGTGGCAGCATGGTACATATAATAGTTCCTGAGGATCTTGGAAATGTCGTATCAGCCTGGATCACTGCTGATGTGAGGAGGTAGATCTTAAAATTGCTGACTATATATATATGTTTTCATTCTATATTCCCTAGAGAATCGGCTGTCATATTCTTGGAAATTTGGAATTTAAGAAAACTGCTTCTTTCCTTGGGAAAAAATGACAGTCTTGAGAAAAAATTGCATCATGGGCAGTACTTATCTTAAAAAAAGAAAAAGCACTTTTTACGGTCTGTAATTAATTGAAGGACATAAAGTAGGTGTTACATAACGATTTGCTTTCCAAATGATCATATTTGGTATGTTAAATTTGGAAGTCTGCTTCATCCAGCCAGTCACAGTTTTATAACTTAATTATGAAAATATTAAGCGGCGGGTGTCTTCTTACTAATAGTACCACAAGTCCCTGAAATTCACATCTCATTTTGCCAATTTGAGAGGCACCTGAATATGAGATAAGAAAAACTTATATGAAAGAAACCAGTGACATAATGATATTAAAGATTTTGTTGACTACGTTAAGGAGTATAATTGTCAAATAGATGCAAAAAGCCCTTAGGAATTGTAGAGGTGGGCTGGGGAGAAGGGTTTATTACAAGTTTTATTATATGGAATTTTCTCTAATCAATTTTTACCGTGTCTCTTTTGCATGCTCTTTTTTTTTTTTCATGTCTCCTTTAAAAGGGAAAGGTTTGTCTAGATTGTGAAGAGCTTTAGACTCTCGTTTGTTTATCATTGATTTGTAGGTTTCCGAAACTGTCTTGCTTTTGTTTTCCAGTTTTCTAATACACTGTTTAGGGAATGTGATGATTTGGGAGCTATACGTGATTTTTACATAACTGTTCTGTTGTTGAGCCTGGAAAACAAACATGAAAGTTAAACACTTTACTACTTATCCTAAAATTTTAAAGATAGTTCCAAAAATTTTTAAGGTTCTTTTCTTTTTTGGGTTTTTCATGTGAAATTATTCCCAAATATATGGGCAACATCTTAGAAAATACTTCTGAAGTCAAACTGCCTAGCCAAGGGGTCCAACTCACCAAGTACGATTCAGTAAACGCTCCTAAGAATTCTTGAGCTATAGATAAGTTTTACTTCTTTTTGCATGGGCCATTGCTGAAATATATACCTATTTAACTGTCCTCCCATCTGAGGAGGTATAGTTAGATTTGTCAGCCATATGCTTGGACATCGTGAAACACAAAGTTTATTCTTCAGTGCAGTTTATACATGATTGTAATTTAATGATGAAGATAAAGTATAATTTGGCTTAAGATTGTCATCAAAACCAAAATTTTCATTCTTCCTGAGACGTGTAATTGTTATGCTGCAAGTGAAATCGAAAGCATAATTGGGAAAAATGTGCAACTAAGTCTAAAATCAAGAACTTGACAGATACATATTTTGGTTTAAAAAATTTTAGATGCATATTTTCTCTGATAGTCTATTGAGTCAGTGTTGGATCTTGGCTCTCCAATTTTGTTCTAAGTTTTTCTTTTGTGTGGAGATTCTCAGGAATCATCTTATGGCAAAATATTTTAAATTCTAATTGTTAGGTGGATACATAGAAAACTTAAATTTATTTACATTAGAGGACTAGAGATACAAATTCTATATAATTGTTTCTTGGCAAATCGTTCTTCACTAAAAGTTAATATTTGTCTATTCTTCCCTTTTGCATGTAATATTTTAAGTGATCTTTTAAGGATGTCCTGTACAATGTAGTGATTTAGTACTGTGTTAACCAAAAAGCTGGCAGGCACAATTGGTTTTTAAATAATAATAATCAATAGTTTAGCATCTGTGCCTGTGACTCCTTAGTTAGAGGAGCTTCTGATGAAACCCTATTTTTTTATGCTTTAATTACAGCTGGACTAAGAGTATATATATTTTCATTCCAAATAAAGTGGGAATAAAAGAAGCAGAAACGTTCATTAAGATATCAGTTCTCCTGAGTAGCTATTTTTTAGGACTGTACTATTCTAGTCTGTATTTTTAGGTAAAGTCAGACTACTGTTAAGGGCAGAAGGAATTGTACTTACCTACCAATGGAAGAAAAACATTTTCTATTACCTTAAATTAATAATAATGCAAAGTGATTTGACATGTTTGGTAGATGTCTTACACAGTCTTGCAAAAGTGAATAGACTATGTTTCTTAGTTATATTCTTGAATTCCTGTTTGAATGTAGTTGTTTTAGGACTCTGTGTTTCTTTAATAATAAAAATCAAGAAAAGTTATTTGAGAACAAGTTCCAAAGGATGTGTGGAAGCTCAATTTGAATGAGGTGGATAAAAGTTGTGGATTCAAAGTACTAAAATATGTAATGCCATTAGGTTTTCAGTTTAGTATTTCTTTAATCCCTTGGGAAATGTTTTTATTGTTATATAGATTTTCTCACTTGTAGATTTTTGTCTTGAAGAAGATAAAATGCTGTTCTGTCTAGAGGGCATGAATTATAAACATGGAAAAGGTTTTTCTACTTTATTGTCGCTTAACTTTTAGCTAGTGCTGCTCTGGAGTGGCCATTATAACTTTTTTCCTAGTATTTATTGCTGTTGACTGGCATTGGGACTTATAAAAATGTGCAAGATTATTTTGATTTTTGTTTTAGAATTTAATTTCTCTGACAGTGATGGAAAGCCCTGAGGGAAAACTGTAAAGGAGGCAAGAAACAACGTTTTTCTTCTAAACAAAGACTTGAAAGTAAAGCGGGAAAAAGAACATCTATGAAACCCTTAAACATAATTCGATTAACATGATGAAGACTTTAAAAACTTATCCTTGATTTCATCACCCTGATATAACCACTCTTTAAAGTTTTAAACCAATTTCCAAGCTAATAAATGTATTAATTAAAAAAAAATTTTTTAATGAAGTTATTTAGGAAAGTGGTTAAAATGAATGAAACAGTTTCTAAGTGCTACGTTTGCTCTTTCAGAGAATTTTATGTAATAGGTTGATAATTTAGAATTAATTTATATTCTCCAGTGGGAACATTGCATTTGTTTGGTTCTGTAGGCCTGGTCTGAAAGTATGCAAAGAGGCCAGAGGCCCTGTAAAGGGGACATTTCCAGGAAAAGTTCTATGTTGTATATGGAAAAACCCTGGCTCGAGATAGAATTCTTGCCAAATTGTCATAAACTGTTAGATTCTAATTGAATACTACATTGCTTTATATCACAACCATCTTTTTTCACACTGGTTTCCATAGTCTTAAAATAATTGAGGGTCTACCTGAAAGATGAATTAAATATTATATTTCGTTAATCTAAAAAATTTTTTTCCTCTTATAATACTTAAAACTAGGATCTTAAGTAATTTATGTGTGGTTTGGTTTTCTTTTGTTTTAATGGATGGGAGGAAAAGGCAAGTGATCTGTTTTCAGGAAGGTAAAGCTAAAAAGATAATTTATTTAAGAATAGTATTCTTTCCAAACCTGTTTAGTCTCGGTTTGTTGTGATGAACAGCATTCACCAGACATTCCTGCTTCTAATTCAGTTGTCTAGGATACTCAATAGACCCTCATTCTTGGCTCATTAACAAAACAGATGTGAGAAAGAATATTGTGTGGTTTTTCAACCATAGTGGTTATGCTGTTAGGATACATGAACAGCCTTTCTGTATTTGGAGTTTCTATAGTTTTCTGCCATTATCTGTGTTTTTAATATTAATGATTTTCTTTGGCTACCCATTGCTTTAAAAAAAAAAAAAGACTACTGAGATTTAGCAAAATCTTGTTACACAACTGATGCTTTCTCTTATATCTTAAATGTGGGCTCTCTGTGGTTTGGTTGCAATAAATTATGTACATTAGTCTGGAATGTTAGTTTAATGAAATAATCTGTAAGAATTCTTGTTTGAAATCAGCCAGTTATTCCTCTGTTGTTTCTAAATTATCAGGTTCTTGAGAAATCAGAAGATATCTGTAGGATATAGTCATGGGATATTTTTATATTCTTCATTTTTGCAAGAAAGTGTTCTCGGTTGTAGGCTTACATAATACAATTTTTGAGTCATTACCAATATTTGATATTTTAACTGATTTCTAAATCTTACAACAGAAGTTCATTAATATATCTCTGAATTTTAAAAAAGGTTGAAGAATAGATTGCAAAATAGGCTTATATCTTAGCAGTGAAGTCCTTTTTTTTGTTTGTTTGAAGAAACTTATAGCTTCTAAATTAGGACTTGCTCTCTGGGTATTTAACATAAAAGTGGCATTCTCTAAAATTACTCAAAATTTTTCTAAATTTTTGCTTGGGTGATCAAAGTTTTTCAAAAGCTACCCAAACTTTAATTATAAAATAAATCTCAAAGCATTTCCATAGTGCGTGGGCTACTTGTTTTCCAGGGGGAAAAATGGCTTTGAAATAATGGTTCCCCATAGTGCATCTGAGAAATTTAGCCCCCAACAGTCTGACTGTTCTAGAGTGATTATTTAGCTACAGTGAATATAATAAATGTAATCTGATATAAGTGCATTGTGTTTGTACAGGTTCACTGAATGAGTACGTAGACTTAGTAGATAAGAAGTTACTGAAATCTCATGCTGATGTTTACTAGTTAGCCTTGTGGAGTTAACTAGTAAACAGAGGCATTTAATTATGTCAAATTTTGAGGTCAACACATTTATTTTTTCAAAACAAAAATAAAAATTTTTTCCTGCTTGTAAAAATGCATGTTTATTATTTTTAAAAAAGCAAACAGTATAGGAAAGTCTAAAATAGAAATGACAATAATATGATCCCATTCTCCAGATAAAACCATTGCAAATTTTTCTTGTATATCTTCTCAAATGTCCATCCATCTGTCATCATATAGTTTTTAACCTGCTTTTTCTACTCAATATTGTATCATGGATATTTTTCTTTATCATTACTTATATCTATGTAGCAATATAGCAACATAATAATTTTTACTGAATACATAGCATTTAAATTTTTTATTTTATTTATTTATTTTTTTGCTGCACTGCATGGCTTGTGGGATCTTAGTTCTCAGAGCAGGGATTGAACCCAGGCCCTTGGCAGTGAAAGCACAAAGTTCTAACCACTGGACTGCCAGGGAATTCCCGCATTTAATTTTATATTATTAATTAGTGTCATTGATGGTGGATTAGATTTCTTTCCAGTTTTTTATAAAATTATAACTAAAACTTTGGTAATTATCCTAATATATACATCTTTGTATAGTGATCCAGTGATTGCTTTAGGATAAATTCCTAGAAGTAGAATGGTTGAAACGAGGTATCCCATGAATATCAAAGCAAAAGTTCCCAGTGAAAATCCACAATTTGGTAATAGGCTGTAGTAGTGCTGTAGTTGATTCTTATTTATTCATTGCTTATTTTCATCAATCACATTTACTATAGACTGTAATTTAGCTTTGGACTCACTAGTACATGTTAGATTGTTAGGTCAGTGAACAACACGCACATATGCTTTGAAAATGTATGGTTTTTTGTTTGAAGTTTAACATGGTTAGTTGTTATTAGCCAGTACTTGCTGTAGCTACTAAAAGAAAAGTTTGAAGTAGAAATGCCAGATAGTGCTTTTTATTTCTGTGTAATTACATTTTCAACTCTATTGGGCAATATATGTATTTGTTAAATAACTAAAATATGCCTCTCTGGAAGTATAATTTGTTGTATTGACAGAATTATTTCTTCCAGTAATTTACATTAAAATATTTTGTATACTTAAATTTGATGATTTTATGGTCAGTTACAGTAGAGTTCTGTTACATTGCTTATTCATGAAACAGAATTTTGGTTTTTACCAGTTTGTATAAAAAGCATGAGGGAAAATAACAATAATGGAGAAAAAAATCGTCAGTGTAATATAGTGTAGAAAGCATGGGTTTTGGAAACAAATCCTGGCTCTCAAATTAACATGGTAACGATGTGTCGTTGTAGGTTCATCGATTGTAACAAATGTACCACTCTGGTGTGGGGATGTTGATATTCGGGGAGGCTGTGCATATGTGGGGGCAGGAGGCATATGGGCAATCTCTACCTTCTGCTCAGTTTTGCTGTGAACCCACAACTGCTCTAAAAAATAAAGTCTATTAAAAATTAATTGTGACTTTGGGCAGTGCTTTTAATCTTCCTTAATCTTAGTTTCCTTATCTGTATAATGGTATAGTAAAGAGATTCAGTATGCAAAGGAAATGACATTCCTCTCTTCCTAATTTTTAAGACATTTTATTATAGAAAATTGAGGATGTATATGCAGAACTGTATAATAAACTCCCATGTACCCATCGCCCATGTCCAGTCATGTCCGTTCTACTTTCCCCTCCCCTGTATTTTTTGAAGCATATTCTAGACATAATAATATTTTATTTATAAATATCTACTAAGTACATCTATAAGAGATATGGGGGACTTCCCTGGTGGTCCAGTGGTTAAGACTCCATGCTTTCACTGCAGGGGGAGCGGGTTCAATCCCTGGTTGGGGAACCTTGCAAGGCGAAGCCAAAAAAAAAAAGTTATGGACTCTTTAAATAAGCCACAGTACCATTATCACAGCATAAAATAATAGTATAACCCTTTATATCAAATATTCAGTCAGTATTCAAATTTCAGCTTGTCTCAGATATTATTCTTTTTTTTTTTTAAACAATTTGCCTCTTTAAAATTTATTTCATTTTTGAGTCAGGATCCAGATAAGTTTCCCACATTGTGAATGATTATTATGTCTTTTAAGTGCCTCTTAATTTGTAAGTTTTCTATCCTCTTTCCCCCTACTATTTATGGATTGTTTGTCCTTTTAGACTTTCTCACAGTCTGGATTTTGCTGGTTCCATCTTCATGGTGTAATTTAACGTGTTTCTCTAAATTTACTGTAAACTGCTAGGACCAAAAAGCTTGATCAGATTCAAGGCATGTGGGATCTTAGTTCCCCATCCAACCAGGGATCGAACCCCCATCCTGTGCAGTGGAAGTGTGGAGTCTTAACCACAGGACCACCAGGGAAGTCCCCTCAGGGTATTCTTTTTTTTTTTTCCCCCTGGCGTGCGGGCCTCTCACTGTTGTGGCCTCTCCCATTGTGGAGGACAGGCTCCAGACGCGCAGACTCAGCGGCCATGGCTCACGGGCCCAGCCGCTCCGCGGCATGTGGGATCCTCCCGGACAGGGGCACGAACCCGTGTTCCCGGCATCGGCAGGCGGACTCTCAACCACTGCGCCACCAGGGAACCCCAGGGTATTCTTTTTGAACTTACTGCAGTCAGGTTTTTGTCCCTAGAACTTCACTGAAATTGCTTTTATCAAAGTCAACAAAGAATTTGTTAAACCCAGTAGTCAGTTCCCAAATCTTAATTTTATTTGTCTCTTCAACTTCATTTGATTACTTTGCTTCCTTCTGGACATTCCTTTTCCACTTGGCTTCCTGGCCACCACATTCTCCAGATCCTCCTCCAACCTTATTGGCTATCACTTTTCTGCTTCCTTGCTGTTTCATCTTCATCTCCCCAATCTCTAAACATTGGGAGTTTCCCAGAGCTTATTAGTATTCTTCTGTATCCTGCCACAGTCAGGGTGATCTCCTCTGGTCCAGTGGTTTCAAATATCACTAATATGCCAAGGGCACTCATAGCTACATTTCCAGCCTGGACCTCTCCCTTGAACTCCACACCCATCTAACTGCCTACTAGATGCCTACTTGTACAGAAACCTTGACGTTAACATGTCCTAAAAATCCTCTTGATTTCTTCTCAAAGCTTTCTATTATTCCTGAGTCTTTCCTGTCTCAGTAAGTGCATTTCCAATTCTTTTAGTTGCTTAGACCAAAAAGCTTTGAGGGCTCTTTTCTCTCATACCCCACACCTAATCCATTAGCAGTTCCCGTTGGGTCTACCATCTAAATATTTTCCACAGTGACCTCATTCCCATAGCTGCTACCACCCCTGCCCTAGCCAACATTATCTTTTGCGTGGAAAGTCGACTATCCTACTAACTGGTCTCCCTGCTTGTACTTTTACATATAATTTTTCATACAGCAGCTAGAGTGATTATTTAAAAAAAGTTTGTCAGATCATAATGCTTCTTGATTCAGAACCCTTTGTTGGTTTCTCATGTCTCAGAATAAAATCCAAAGACCTCATCATGGCTTGCAAATCCTATAAGATCTGATCTCCCAGCATCTTTCTGACCTCATCTCCTACCGTTCTCTCTGCTCCAGGCACAGTGGTCTCCTTGCTGTTCATCAAACACCAAGCAAACTTCTGCTTTTTCCTTTATACTTGATTTTTCCTTGCCTGGAATGCTCTTTCAGCTGTCTACATGACTTTTTCTTTCACTTCTGTTTTATGCCTACTTGTCACCTTTTCAAAGAGGTCTTCTTTGACAAACCTATCTAATATGGCTAACTACCTCTCCCCCCACACACACATTTTCTATCCCCGTAACCTATCTTATTTTTTTAAAATAAATTTATTTATTTATTTTTATTTTTGGCTGCATTGGGTCTTTGTTGCTGTGCGTGGGCTAAGCGGCGAGTGGGGGCTACTCTTCATTACGGTGCCCGTACTTCTCATTGGGTGGCTTCTCTTGTTGAAGAGCACGGACTCTAGGTGCACGGGCTTCAGTAGTTGTGGCTTGCGGGCTCTAGAGCGCAGGCTCAGTAGTTGTGGTGCACAGGCTTAGTTGCTCCGCGGCATGTGGATCTTCCCAGAGCAGGGCTCGAACCCGTGTCCCCTGCATTGGCAGGTGGATTCTTAACCACTGCGTCACCAGGGAAACCCTAACCTATCTTATTGTTTTATAGCAGTTATTACTACCTAATTGGCAAAAAAGAAATACAATATAATCTGCCCCACACCCCTATAAAACCTTCATGAGGACCAGGTCTTTATTGTTATTATTAAAATTATTCACTTGAACAATGTTTCGCACTTAGGATACAGTAAATATTTGTGGTTTTTGTTTGCTTGTTTGTTTGTTTTTTGTGATACGCGGGCCTCTCACTGTTGTGGCCTCTCCCGTTGTGGAGCACAGGCTCCGGACGCGCAGGCTCAGCGGCCATGGCTCACAGGCCCAGCCGCTTCGCGGCATGTGGGATCTTCGCGGACCGGGGCACGAACCCGCGTCCCCTGCATCGGCAAGCGGACTCTCAACCACTGCGGCACCAGGGAAGCCCTACAGTAAATATTTGAACACATTTACGAGTCAATGAATGGATGACTTAATGAATGATAGATTTTCAGCACGTGTTAGTTTGTAGTAGTATAGTGTACTGATTAAAAGCCCAGGCTCTGAAATCAGACTGCCTGTTTGCAAATTGTAGCTTTGCCACTTTCTGTGAACATGTTTTTTAATCTCCTTGTGCTTCAGTTTCCTCAGTATAGTATAGTACCTGCCTCAAAAGTTATGTTGTAAGAAGTCACCAAATGTATATCAGATATATAATACTCAATACATGTTAGCTGTTATTGTTGTTATAATTTTGGGTTATCCCCGAGTATATTGTGAACTACTTAAGCAAAGTAACTGACTTATTAATTAATCCATGTATCTATAAAACCTCGAACATAATAATTGTTCAATAAATAGAATAGATAAATGACTTTTTATGTTTTTGATTTTTAAAAAATTGTCTATGGGGGCAGTGAATTTCAGAAGAGAATGGGGGTTATAGAAAAATAAAACATTATTAAGCCAATCTTGATAGTCATCACATGTAAATAAAACAGCAGAAAGTTATTTTTTTAAACACATAAAAGGTTTTTTAAAATTTTAATGCCTAATGCTAGAGAGGGCATAGGAGAGAAATCTGGTGATAGTAATGCATTTATATGCCAGTTTGGTAGTAAATACCAAGAGTCAGAAACATGTTTCTGTTCCTATGCTTTGACCTGGTAGGTCTCTTTCTGAAATTTATCTGAAGGAAAAAATTCTATATGCCACTTTCCCTCTGTAGCTCCCCCAAATAAAACAGTAGGTGCTTGATGCAGAGAAATTCACTTAGCATAGTTGTGTGAAATGTTGTAGCTGTTTATTTATATTAATATTTATTGAAGAGCTACTACTTTTTTTAATGGCTTCTGTGCCAGGCACATCTAGAATGTATAGGTCATTTTATCTAATTTTTAAAATAAGGTAACTGAATGTACCTCAACATAAGAGAGGCCATATATGACAAAGCCCACAGCTAGTATCCTACTCAGTGGTGAAAAGCTGAAAGCTTTTCCTCTGAGATCAGGAGCAAGACAAGAAGCCTCCTCTCAACACTTTTATTCAAATAGTGCTGGAAGTCCTAGCCAGAACAGTTAGGCAGGAAAAAGAAAGAAAAGGCATCTGAATTGGAATGGAAGGAGTAAAATTGTCTCTATTTGCAGATGACATGCTATTATATATAGAAAACCCTAAAGACTGCATGAAAAACTATTAGAAGTAATAAATGAATTTAGTAGAGTTGCGGGATACAAAATCAATATACAAAATCTATTGCATTTCTGGACTTCCCTGGTGGTCCAGTGGTTAAGAATCCGCCTTCCAGTGCAGAGGACGCAGGTTTGATCCCTAGTCGGGGAACTAAGATCCCACATACTGTGGGGCACCTGAGCCCGCGCGCCGCAACTACTGAGTCCGTGCGCTCTAGAGCCCACGTGCCACAACTAGAGAGCCCACGTGCTGCAACTACTGAGTCCATATGCTCTGGAGCCTGTGTGCCACAACTAGAGAAGCCCATGCAACACAACGAAAGATCCCACATGCCTCAACGAAAGATCCCACATGCCTCAACAAAGATCCTGCGTGCCGCAACTAAGACCCGATGCAGCCAAATAAATAATAAATTTATAACAAAAAAGCCAAAATCTACTGCATTTCTATACACTAACAACTAAATATCAAAAAGATAAATTTTTTAAAAGTCCCATTTATGGTAGCATCAAAAACAATAAAATGCTTATGAATAAATTTAACCAAGAAAGTCAAAGATCTAGGGGCTTCCCTGGTGGCGCAGTGATTGAGAGTCCGCCTGCCAATGCAGGGGACACGGGTTCGTGCCCCGGTCTGGGAAGATCCCACATGCCGCGGAGTGGCTGGGCCCATGAGCCATGGCCAATAAGCCCGTGCGTCCAGAGCCTGTGCTCCGCAATGGGAGAGGCCACAACAGTGAGAGGCCCGCAGACCGCCAAAAAAAAAAAAAAGAAAAAGAAAGTCAAAGATCTACACATTGAAAACTATAAGACATTGATGAAAGCAATCAAAGAAGACACAAATATGTGGAAAGATATCCTGTGCTCATGGATTGGAAGAATTAATATTGTTTAAATGTCCACACTACCCAAAGTGATCTACAGATTCAGTGCAGTCCCTATCAAAATTGCAATGACAAAAAAAAAAAGAAAAAAATTGCAATGGCATTTTCTACAGAAATAGAAAAAACAATCCTAAAATTTATGTGGAACCACAAAAGACCCCCAATAGCTAAAGCAGTCTTGAGAAGGATGAACAAAGAAAACTTCCTGATTTCAAACTATATTATAAAGTTATGTCAAAACAGTGTGGTATTGGCATAAAAATAGGCACATAGATCAATGTGAGCCCAGAAATAAACCCATGCATGTATGGTCAGTTAGTTTTTGACAAAGGAGCAAAGACTATACATGGGGAAAGGATAGTCTCTTTAATAAATGGTGTTGGGTAAACTGGATAGCCATATGCAAAAGAATGAAACTAGACCCCAACTTATACCATATATAGAAATTAAAATGGATCAAAGACTTTAACAGAAGACCTGAAACCATAAAACTCCTAGAAGAAAACAGCACGTGAGCTCCTTGACATTGGTCTTGGCAATGATTTTTAAAATTTAATAGCAAAAGCAAAGGCAACAAAAGCAAAAATAAAGAGGTGAGACTCCATCAAACTAAAAAGCTTCTGCTCAGCAAAGGAAACCATTGGCAAAATTAAAAGGAAACTTATAGAATGGGAGAAAATATTTGCAAACCACATACCTGATAGAGGGTTAGTATCCAAAATATACAAGAAACTCTTACAACTCAGTAGCAAAAAAACCAACTCAGTTAAAAAATGGGCAAAGGGCGGAGCAGCTAGGCCTGTGCACCACAACTACTGAGCCTGTGCTCTAGGGCCCGCGAACCACAATTACTGAGCCCGCGTGCTGCAACTACTAAAGCCCACGTGCCTAGAGCCTGAGCTCTGCAACAAGAGAAGCCACTGCAATGAGAAGCCCGCTCACCGCAACGAAGAGTAGCCCCCGCTCGCAGCAACTAGAGAAAGCCCGCACAGCAACGAGGACCCAACAATGAAGACCCAATGCAGCCATAAATAAATAGATAGATAGATAGATAAATTTATTAAAAAAATAAAATGGGCAAAGGACCTGAATAGACATTTTTCCAAAGAAGACATACAAATGGCCAACTGGTACATAAAAGGTGCTCAGCATCTCTAGTCATCATGGAAATGCAAATCAAAACCACAGTGAGATATAACCTCATACCTGTTAGGATGACTTTTATCAAAAAGACAGGATGATAAATGCTGTTGTGAGTGTGGAGAAAAGAGAAGCCGTATACACTGTTGGTGGGAACATAAACTGGTATGGCCACAATGGAAAACTGTGTGGAGGTTCCTCAAGAAATTAAAAATAGAGCTACCATATGTTCCTTTACCAGGGGGGAAGGGTGGAGGGGAGAGATAGATTGGGAGTTTGGGATTGACATGTACACACCGCTGTAATTAAAATAGATAACCAACAAGGACCTACTGTATAGCACAGGGAACTCTGCGCAATATTCTGTAATAACCTAGATGGGGAAAGAATTTGAAAGAAATAGACACATGTATATGTATAACTGAATCACTTTACTGTTCACGTGAAGCTAACACAACATTGTTAATCAACTATACTCCAATATTTAAAAAAAAAAAAAGAATAGGGCTGCCATATATTCCAGCAATCCCACTTCTGGGTATATATCCGAAGGAAACGAAACCATTATCTTGAAGAGATATCTGTACTCTAATGTTCATTGCAGCATTCACAATAGCCAGGGTATGGAGACTGTCTTAAGTATCCATCAGCGGATGAATGAATCAAGAAAATGTGATGTGTGTGTATACACACACACACACACACACACACACACACACGTATACACATAGTGGAATATTACTTAGCCTTAAAAAAAGAAGGGAATCCTGTTATTTCTGACAATATGGATGAGCCTGGAGGGCACTATGCTAAGTATAATAAGACAAAGACAAATACTACATGGTATCACTTATATGTGGAATCTAAAAATAAAAAGTCAAACTCAGAAACAGTAGAAAAATGGTTGCCAGGGAGTGGGGGAAATTGGGAAAAGTTGGTACAAGGGTACAAACTTTGAGCTATAAAATAAATAAGGTCTGAGGATCTAATGTATAACATAGTGACTATAGTTGATAATACTCTGTTGTATAATTGAAATTTGCTGAGAGAGTAGAACTTAAATGTTCTAAGTCCCCCCTCATCCCCCAAAAAAGGTGAATATGTGGAGTGATGAATGAGTTAATTAACTTGATGGGGAGAATCTTTTCACAGTGCACAGGTATGTCAAATCATTGTGTTGTGCAGTCTAAATATCATTTTAAAAAATACACTACCAAATGTAAAATACATAGCTAGTGGGAAGCAGCCGCATAGCACAGGGAGATCAGCTCTGTGCTTTGTGACCACCTAGAGGGGTGGGATAGGGAGGGTGGGAGGGAGACGCAAGAGGGAGGAGATATGGGGATATATGTGTACATATAGCTGATTCACTTTGTTATAAAGCAGAAACTAACACACCATTGTAAAGCAGTTATACTCCAATAAAGATGTTAAAAAAAAAAAGATCCCACATATAAGTGAAAATAATAATAATAGGCAACTGAGTCTTAGAGGCTGTGACTTTCCCCTGGTCATTAGATCTGGAATTTGAACTCAGGTTTGAGACCATACTTCAGTTGAAGTAATTAATATAATTACTCCTTTTATCAGTTAAGAGTTTTAGTTGCAAATAACAGCAATCCAACAGAAACTAATTTAAGCAAAAGGGGTTTATTGGCTCATGGAACGCAAGGCAGGTTGAATAGAAGGCAATAGGAAGAACCGGTTTGCAGCTGAGCTTGCATCTGGAGCAGGTGGAACTAGTAACTGATGGTATCAGACTACTCCATCTCTTATTTTGATTTCTCTCTATTTGTAGCTCTCTACTTGTAGCTTCCATTTTCTCTCACTGTTGATTGGCTTTTTCTATGCATCAGAACACCTGATCTCCAACAGCTATTATATCTCACAGCTTTAGTCCCTGAAGAGGAAATACCTGATTGTTGTTTAGGTCCCAAGTTAAAACAAAAAAAGTCCCAGGGAAAAGGCTTATTACTTTCTCTTGGTTCTGGTGTCCATCCCTAGATGAGTCAGTTGTGGTGTCAAATTCACGTAAGAATATATCAATTGCTGCTATTCATGTAGTACGTGAGAGAGTGTGTAGTTTTCAAGAGAATAGCCAGTAGGTGGAGGAAAAGGGTGGGGTTGTGTTTAGCATACAATCCTGTGAATATCCACTACAACTGCTTATGTTTCACTATTTATAATAGTGAAACATTGGAAGCAAGCTAAATATTCTTGAGTGGAACCTGGTCAGTTTTACTTCATCAACTTCATGTATTATTACATAACCATTAAAATTATGAATATGAAGACCTTAGTAATACAGATATGCTTATGAGGCTATGTTAAGTGGGAACAGAATATAACATTTTATATACAGTGTGTTTGCTACTGTGAAACTTGAAAATGTAATGGAAGGGATTCAGATTACTCAAACAAATTTATGAGGTAGTGTGACAGAGGGTCACTGTGCTCCACAGTCTGGTCCCTAGCTTTGCAGATCCTGATGCTTGGTTTTGCCAGGCATCCAGAGCTGATCATCACCTTGATGGACCGATTGATGCTAACCAAGTTCACAAGAAACTAATATATAAGTCATAATGCCAATTTAATTATTTACAAAGAAAAATACCATTTCCAGAGCATAAAGAAGATTCATGTTGACTAGTCAGCGACTTATCTCCCTCCGGCCATCTATATGGGTATACAGACAGTAATCAGAAGGTTGCTTTGTAATCGTGGAATCAGAACAAGGGACTTAATATGATGTGCTCTTTAGTATTAGGGATAGAAATATGAGTCACTCATAAACTCTGTCCTCAGGTCACTCAATTTGTAAGAAAATGCAGGTAGTTAAATAGCTATAGAATTTTCTCCGTGTGGAGTAGACAGATTATTTTATTAGGCTCAGAACTTCCACTAAAGAAAACTAAAAAATCTGGATAAGATGGAACAAAATGCCTTCTTAAGAGGATGGAATAATTAAGAATAGGTTACTGAAAATCAGACATTCTGTATCACAACCACTAGTTGGGAGACTATTTCCCTTTATTTTATTTTTATAAATGTATTTTATTTATTTTTGGACTGTGTTGGGTCTTCTTTGCTGCGCATGGGCTTTCTCTAGTTGTGGCGAGCAGGGGCTACTCTTTGTGCGAGCTTCTCGTTGCGGTGGCTTCCGTTGTTGAGGAGCATGGGCTCTAGGCGCGTGGGCTTCAGTAGTTGTGACACGTGGGCTCAGTAGTTGTGGCGCACGGGCTTAGTTGTTCCGAGGCATGTGGGATCTTCCCAGACCAGGGATCAAACCCGTGTCCCCTGCATTGGCAGGGAGGGGGATTCTTAACCACTGCGCCACCAGGGAAGTACCCCCTGAGTTAATTTTTGAAAAAAGTTTTAGGTCTGTGTCCAGATTCTTTTTTTTTTTCCCCCTTTAGCATGTGGATATCCATCCACTTATCAGCACCATTGCTTGAATAGACTCCTTTTTCCGTTGAATTGCCTTTGCTCCTTTGTCAAAGATCAGTTGACTTGTGGTTCAATTTTGGGGCTGTGTATTCCTCTGATGTATTTTTCTATTCTTTGACAAAAACCCACACTGTCGCGATTATTGTAGCCTTATACATTAGCACCAAAAAAAGAAAAGAAAGAAATACTTAGGTATAAATCTAACAAAATATGTACGAGATCTATGTGAGGAAAACTACAAAACTCTGGTTTAAAAAAATCAAAGAAAATCTAAATAAATAGAGATATTTTATTATACATGGATAGGAAGACTCAGTATAAAGATGTCAGCTTTTCTCAACTTGATTTATGTACTTAGCACAATTCCAAGCAAAATCCCAGCAAGTTATTTTGTGGATATTGACAAACTGATTGTAAAGTTTATAGGGAAAGGCAAAATACCCAGAACAACTACATGATATTAAAGGAGATTAAAGTCAGAGAACTGATTGACAGTACCTGATTTCAAAACTTACTGTAAAATATCATAATCGAGACAGTGTATTATTGACAAAAGGATAAACAAATATATCAGTGGAACACAATAGAGAGCACAGCAGAATGGGTTCCAATCTCAGTTCTGCTACTTACTAGCTATGAAATTTTAGGCAAATCATTTCAGTTTTCCTCATCTATAAAATCATTATGAAGTTTGGGGTTCCATTTGTTTATTTTTGCTTTTATTTCTATTGCCTTGGGAAACGTTGGTATGATTTACAATCAAACTTATAAGGTTTTGCACAGCAAAGGAAACCATAAACAAAATGAAAAGGCATCCTACGGACTGGGAGAAAAATATTTACAAGTGATGCGACCGACAGGGCTTAATTTCCAAAATATACAAACAGCTCCTACAATTCAATGACAAAAAAACCCATTAAAAAAGGTGGGCAGAACACCTAAATAGACATTTCTACAAAGAAGACATAAAGATGGCCAACAGGAACATGAAAAGATGTTCCACATCGCTAATTATTAGAAAAATGAAAATCAAAACTACAGTGAAAAAAAAACAAAAAACAAAAAACTACAGTGAGAGGGCTTCCCTGGTGGCGCAGTGGTTGAGAGTCCGCCTGCCGATGCAGGGGACACGGGTTCATGCCCCGGTCCGGGAAGATCCCACATGCCGCAGAGCGGCTGGGCCCGTGAGCCATGGCCACTGGGCCTGCACGTCCGGAGCCTGTGCTCCGCAACAGGAGAGGCCACAACAGTAAGAGGCCCACATACCGCAAAAAAAAAAAAAAAAAAAATACAGTGAGGTATCACCTCACACCAGTCAGAATGACCATCATCAAATTTACAAATAATAAATGCTGGAGGGTGTGTGGAGAAAAAGGAACCCTCCTACACTGTTGGTGGGAATGTAAATTGGTACAGTTACTATGGAAAACAGTATGGAGGTTCCTCAAAAAACTAAAAATAGGGTTGTCATATGATCCAGCAATCCCACTCCTGGGCATATACCCAGACAAAACTGTAATTCGAAAAGATATATGCAACCCTATGTTCATAGCAGCACTATTTACAATAGCCAAGACATGGAAACAGCCTAAATGTCCATCAACAGATGAATGGATAAAGAAAATGTGGTATATGTACACGATGGAATATTACTCAGCCATTAAAAAGAATGAAATAATGCCATTTGCAACAACATGGATGGACCTAGAGATTATCATACTAAGCAAAGTAAGTCAGAAAGAGAAAGACATACTGTATGATATCACTTATATGTGGAATCTAAAATACAACACAAATGAACATATCTATGAAAGAGAAACAGACTATAGACAGAGAGAACAAATTTGTGGTTGCCAAGGGAGAGGCTGGGTTGGGGAGGGAAGGACTTGGAGTTTGGGATTAGCAGATGTAAACTATTATATATCGGATGGATAAACAACAAGGTCCTACTGTATAGCACAGGGAACTATATTCAATATCCTGTGGTAAACCACATTGGAAAAGAATATGAAAAAGAATATATATGTATAACTGAGTCACTTTGCTGTACAGCAGAAATTAAACACAACAATGTAAATCAACTATACTTCAATAGTAAAAAAAAAATTATTGCAAGGTTTGGTAAGAGCTTGATAAATTTTATCTGTTGTTCATGTTCTGATTTTATCCTGACAGGATTCATAAGAAAGAGGCAGGTTAGGTATTATTTCCATTTTATAGATCAGGAAATAGAATTTCAGGGCTATTAATATTTAACAAAGGTCAAGTGGTTAGATAAATGGCAGAGCCAGAACTATGACCTAGTCTAGAATTACTCATTATTACCTATCTCAGTTTAGGATAGCAGGAAAGATTATGCCCTCAGAAAAGATCTTACAAATATATGAAAACAAAATTTAAAAATAAGTGATGCAGGTGGCACTTTAATGTACTTTCATCCACAGTGAAGAAAAGTTGTTAATTATCTTTTTTCCTATTCTCTGGAAGAATTTGTTTAAGATTAGTATTATTTCTTTCCTTAAATGTTTGGTATAATTCTCTAGTGAAGCCATCTGGATCTGGAATTTTTTAGTGTGTGCATGTGTGTGAATATTTTTAATTGTGGATTTAATTTTTTCAGATAGTTACAGGACTTTTCAGATATTTTAAATGTAAATTCATTTAGATAATATTTACTAACTGAATTTATTGTTTGAATTTTGTTTAACAAAGCTACAACATTTTGAGCTTCAAAAACTTAATGTTAGATATCACCTAGGGTTTGTTTTTTTCTTAACTGTGATAAAATATATATAACATTAAATTTGCTGTCCTAGCAATTTTTAAGTGTACAATTTAGTAGTATTTAAGTACATTCACATTGTTGTGCAACCAATCGCCAGAACTCTTTTCATTTTGCAAAACTGAAACTATACTCATTAAGCAACAATTCCTTTTTCTACCTTTTTCCCCAGCCCCTGGCAACCGCCCTTCTACTTTGTCTCTATGAATATGACTACTCTAGGTATTAGGTGGAATCATACAGTGTCTTTTTGTGACTGGCTTATTTCACTTAGCATGACCTCTACAAGGTTCATCTATGTTGTAGCATGTGTCAGGATTTCCTTCCTTTTTAAGGCTGATTGATGTCCCATTATAGGTATATACCAGATTTTCTTTATCCGTTCATGCGTCAGTGGACACTTAGGTTGCTTCCACCTTTCGTCTATTGTGAATAGTACTGCTATGAGCATAGGTGTATAATTATCTTTTCAATACCCTGCTTTCAATTCTTTTGGGTTTATACCCAGAAGTAGATCATGGATCTACTAGATCGTATGGTAATTCTATTTTTAATATTTTGAGGAACCACTGTACTGTTTTCCAAAACAGCTGCACCATTTTACATTTTATTTGAAAAGAGAACTTTTCAAATTTTATATGCTTTTGTGTACCAGTAAGCTGTATCTTTCTAGGACTTAGTCTATTTCATCAAACTTTCAAATTTATTAACAATGTTTGTAATGTCTTCTGTATCTGTAGTAATACTGATACTTTTTTTCCCATTTATATTGGTTACTTAAGCCTTTTTTTCTTCTGTTGTAAAAGTCACTGGAATTTATCAATTTTAGTTATCTTTTCAAATAATTGAGTTTGTTGTTCCTTTTTATTGTATATTGTTTTTATTTTGTTCATCTGCTCTTACCCTTCTTTAAGTTTACTTTGCTATTGGTTGCATACATTTTAGATACGATTTGTGCTTTGTTTATGCTCACCTGGGTTTGTGTGCTCCTTTCTACCCCTTCCAAAACAATTTTCCAGAGGTACCCAGTTTTTGTTTCTTTGTATGTTTGTTTTAATGAGGAAAGTAAAGTGGGGTGAAAGAAATTGGTATTAGAAACCATGTCATCTTTCAGCACTAG
The DNA here is from genome assembly GCF_011762595.2 of Tursiops truncatus. Taxonomy (NCBI): domain Eukaryota; kingdom Metazoa; phylum Chordata; class Mammalia; order Artiodactyla; family Delphinidae; genus Tursiops; species Tursiops truncatus. The sequence continues at coordinate 155,225,604 of NC_047034.1, read as the reverse complement.
GCTTCAAGCATTATCAGCTGTACTTAAAACTCTAACTTACTCTGGTTGACAAGATTATTAAATGCAGCTTGTAAGAGTGTCTCTCTCTTTTTTTTCCCCTTCCCTGGCAGGACCCGTTGGGGCCCAGCCCCTACTCATGGTGCCCAGAAGACCTGGCTATGGCACCATGGGCAAACCCATTAAATTGCTGGCTAACTGTTTTCAAGTTGAAATTCCAAAGATTGATGTCTACCTCTATGAGGTAGATATTAAACCAGACAAGTGTCCTAGGAGAGTGAACAGGTAAGAATTCAGAGATCTTTTGCTTTTGGTATTTGTCTTTGCTTTAGAAATTATGTTTATCTTGTATATCTAAATAGCAATGATAATGTCTAACAGTTTGACCAAGAACAGATGGTAATTTGCTTTGAAATTGACTATACTTCAGAGGTGTGATGATGGGAAAAATCTACAAACAGCCTTGAAATTTTTCCATTATAACATAAATTCATATGTTTTCTCTGTGATAATAGAAAAGGTGCAAGTCATTTTTATGTGCTCTTGAAATCAGACTGAGCATTTTTTCCTTTGCTGTTAGGTAATATTTATCGGTGCTTTCTTTTTTCTCCCCACCCCACCTCGACCTTATTTACCCCTTTCGTGATGTTCCCTTTAAGATGATGGTGGTTGTCATGGTTTCATGCCTTCTGTTCTCCTGATCCTCAACTCCTAACTGTTCCCTACTCTTTTATAGGAACAAGTATGTATGATATATAAAGATTTATCAATCTGCTTTCAATAAGCTTCTTTCACTTCCCCCAAATACTATGGATATGGATGTGGTTTAGATAATACAGGAACAGAAAAGGAATTTATGACGTGATGTATACCACAAAGGAGGGTTTTTAAAAAAAAATGACTTATGGACAAAATATTTAGAACACAATGATGTTCAACTTAGCCTTTTAGTTTGTACTATCAAATACCCCAGCCTTTTCTTACTCAGTAAGTATTATTATTAAGAGCCTTCATTTAAAACGTAGATTTATTGCTGTCAAGAAATTTGTAATTTAGTAGAAGAAGAGATAAGACACATAAGAAATATGACATGAATGAGCACTAAGAGACTTTTTAATAACATATAAAAGAAGACCATCATATGAGTGTTATAATTAACATGCAATAAAGAGTTCTTTCTGAGGTCAGGAAGCAAGCTGTGGAGTATTACAAGTGGAGGAATCTTAAAATTATCAACTAATCTGATGCCTTTTTTTTTTTTCCTGATACCTTTTTTGTAGCTGAAATCCAGAAAGGTTGAGAGGCTTACTCAACAACATTTCTAATAGCAAAGGTGAGACCAGCACTCCAGAATCCTGACTTGATAGTCATTAAGAAATATTTGTAAAGCAAGAAGGAAAGGAATTGGGCTAATCTAAACAGTTGGTAGAACTGCAGATCGTGTAATAAAGAGAACACTTTTTTTTTTTTTTTTTTAAAGATGAGGCAGCAGTAACAAAGGTACAACAATTGAGAAGAACCAGGTTTAGTGAGCCTAAGCCAGGCTTAAGGGGGGAGGTTCTGGTCAGGTACTACAATAAGCTACCATCTGTGAGTACATGACTTCCTAATCTTGCTGTAGCCTCCACCTCTTTCCTGAGCTTCAGACTTGACACCTGAATATCTATAAAGTGCTTCAAACACAGGTCAAAACAACTTACTCTCTCAATCCCCATCCCCACACTCCACTCATACTACTATATTCTTTTGCTCTACCTAAATTCCCAAACTAGACCTTCCTTTTTCCTCCTGTTGGTTATCAAGTCCTATTGCTTCTGTTTCAGAAATTATTCCCTAATTTGGCCCCTCTCCATCCATACTGCTACCACCTTGGTTTCAGACCCTTATTTGTTATCTAGACTATTGTAATGATCTTCAAATTGGTCTCCCCTAACATTTCTTTCTCTCCCCATTCTCGATAAGTATCCATACTTCTGGCGTAGTTATTCTTTTAAATAAGAAATCTGATTATATCACTCCCCTACTTTAAAATGTATTCAGCTCCCTATTGCCTACAGAATAATATCCCAAATTTAGTATAGCATACCTTTCTTAGTTTGGCTCTAACCTTTATCTTTTTTCATATTCTGCAACTCCTACCTGGAATGCCTCCTCTGCCCTTACCTATCTGGCAAACTTCTATTATTTTTCAAGACAAACCTTTTGAACTCCATAGTCAGATAGTAGTTCATTCTTTTTTTCTTTTTCTTTTTTACAAATAATATTTGGCAGTTTATTAACCAGTGGAGTATATTGCACAACAAATTACCTCACATCTTTCAGGAAGAAAAACAATTAAATTTGAAAAGTAAAGACATCACCCACTGAATTCGGACACAGTTAAAATGTGCTTTAAATATTTCTTTGGGAGAAGGGACACAACACTTCTACTCCATTAAGAGAAACATATGTACAGTCCAGGTCTTTTGTTTTCTTTACACCCATCATGCCATGAATTCATAGGTAATGGGTTCCAACAGTTCAGGCTCCTTTCCACTGGTTCTCATGAAGTGTGCTTCTCTGGGTGGAGCAGGCTGGCGCTTCAGCTGAACCCAAGTACCTTTCTCTTTGGCTTCCTTCTTTTTCTGATCGTTTTCCTTCACACATTTCAGAAAGCTGTCTTGGCTCTTAGAGTGCTTAATGTGCTTGATAGGCACATTAATTCTCTTGGCAAGAATCTTGCCCTTGTTTGTTTACAACGATGCCAACATTGTGCTAGGTAACACTGTAGACTCTTCCAGTTTTGCCATGGTAACATTTGTGGGGCATTCCTTATGGAACAGTGCCCATTCGCTTGATATCTACAATATCACTTTCTTCTTGATTCGCATGTATGTGGCCAAAGGAACAACTCCGTGTTTTCTAAAAGGCCTAGAGAACATATAGCAAGTACCCCTCCTCCTTCCCTTTGTGTTGGTCATTTTGGTGAATTATTGGAAGATGGTGGTTCCAGCCGAAAGGCCAGATGGTAGTTCATTCTACTATGACCTTGTAGTACTTGGTTGGTGTACACTTCCATTACAGTATTTTTAGTGCGTTATTTGTTACCCTCTTCTCTCAGTGTAACCTCTTCATGAAAAGTAATATTCTTTATCATCATCTTTGTAGCCCTGATCTTAGCTCAACGATTGGCACATAATAAATACTCAGTAAAATGAATGAAATGCTTATAAAAGTAAAATGGGATGAGTGTGTTGGTAGGAGACAGGAAAGAGAACTGGACATTATAGAGGGCTTTGTATGCCTAGATATGGATTTTCAGTTCCCTACCCTTCTCTCCTAGGATATATAGGTTAGTCTTTATGTTAGTGTCCTTCTCTTTTGTCTGTCTTTGGGCTTACAGGGACCAACTGTCTCATGCTGCACTCTCAAATTCCCTTTTTCTTGTTTCTCAAAATGGGGGTGTTAATGTGTAAATTTGAACGAAGGATAATTCTGACCTTTCTGGTAGATGTTTACATTTTTAAAGGGCATTTATTAATCTAAGGAAGTCTCTTAACTGATAGAATGTCTAAGGCAGATATTTCTTAGCTGAATTCCTTATTATTGCCTCTTCACCTTGCCCTGCCTGAAAAAATTGCCCCTAACTTTAGCAGTATATAGTGAAGAATTCTTATACGTTATTTATTGAATAGGAAAATTATATGACGAAAATGTTAGAAAAACAAAATCACTTGAAGACAAAATGGGATGGAATTGAGGAAGTGGTAGGAGTTGGAGGCTTGGGACTTAGAGGGATGTCAGTTGAAATTTTTTTTAGTATTTCAGATGAGTTATGAGGGACTAGGGCATTGGCAATAACGTTGGGTAAAAAAGAACAAAATTGTTTATTAGATTTGTTCTTTTTCCTACCTTTTTTTTGGTAGAGGAATAATCACATGTTATATGTGTGTATATGAAGTTGCGTACCATAGAGTTTCACATGTAGATGCTCAACATGTTGGTTAAGTTTGGGAGGAAAATGTATATAATAAATTAGTGTGGTACATTCTGGTTTTAACTTACAGTCCTTTTGGCATCCCTAATTGTATTTCATCTTTATGTTGCTTTGTCTTCTTACGTTATTTGTCAGTAGGAGTAAAGGATCTGCAATTTAGATGTTCCCAAATGGAAATTTTTTTTATCGTGTACCTTTTATTTGAGTTTTGATAGGAGCTATAGGACTTCCTTGGGACTCTAAAATTGGCGTTAACCAACTTTATACTTTGTTAATAATATTGATTTAATTTTATGTCAACATCCACAAAACTTATTCCCTTTATTTTCTTCAAAAGCCTAGCTTTTGTCTTCACTTTTTGCAATATCATGTAATTAGTCAGTTAAAATTGTTGGTGGGCTTCCTAAATTGGTTCAGTTCTTACACTTCAACAACTAGAATTCTAGAAGTTAGAAGAAACTAAATAGAACTTTACAATTCCTTTTCAATATGAACTAAACAGTTATGGGCCAAAATGCAGCAGTATTTAAATCAACACATATGAGGTTTCTCTTGTCCATATGCCACATGCTCAAATATTTGGCACTGTGGCATTAATCATAATAGTAGAATGATGTATTGCAGCCAAACAAGTTTCCACTTTAGTCAGAAGAGTTTTCTTGGACAAAATATCCAGGAAATGCTTGTGAATCATCTTGTGAGTCAATTTTTCTACTTTAGACTTTCTGTCTGTTGCCTTTTTTATCCTTTCCTCACTTCTTTGGGGAGTGTGTGTCTATGTGTTTCTTTTTTTCCCAATTTAATGATTTGATTATAAAATCATCATTAGTTAAAAGAGCATGTAAAGCAGATTTCAGATGTTTCTTGTTTTTTTTTAACAAGTGAATGGTCTCAAAAATTAATTTCTAGAAATATTATGACCTAAAGTATAAAATCTGTAACTTGAGATTTTTATGCTAGTTTGTCCAGCTACTAAATATATATGAGGGTAAACCATGAATAGACTGTTCCATATTTATTCAAAATTGTTAAATAGTGAAATAGATGGGGAAAGTTGTATATGCAGCATGATTATAAATATAAGATCTCCTTGCATAAAGGTTTGAAGGAATGTTGAAATAGTTGGTAATAGATTGTGATCGAAGTTTTTGGTTTAATTTTCTTTTACAAATTAAGCATTATCTTATAGTCATTGTACTAGTATGATTGCTGTTACTATTCTATTATGATTAATGACATAGTGCTGAGTGTGCATAGTGCATATGGATGTAATGTAATTCTAATGATTGAATCTTAGAAGGAAAAAATCTATATTGATATGATTTTGGTTTTTAAATAGAAATAGCAAGTCAGAGTGAAGAAACTCTCTTCTACTGTTATTAGGAATATTATTGGCATAGTGTAATAACAGGGTAGTGTGCCAAGAAAGGGATATTCTTTTTTTTTTTTTTTTTAACACATTGGGTTTTTTTGTTTGTTTTCTTTTCTTTTTTTTGGCTGCTTTGAGTCTTCGTTGCGGTGCGTGGGCTTCTCACTACAGTGGCTTCTCTTGTTGCAGAGCACGGCCTCTAGGCGCGCGGGCTCAGTAGTTGTGGCTCATGGGCTTAGTTGCTCCACGACACGTGGGATCTTCCCAGACCAGGGATCAAACCCGTGTCCCCTGCATTGGCAGGTGGACTCTCAACCACTGCGCAACCAGGGAAGTACAGGACATTCTTTTTTTAAATAACATCCTTATTGATATAAAATTCACGTACTACACTATTCACTCATTTAAAGTGTGCAATTCAGTGGCATTTAGTATGTTCACAGTGATAATGTACAACTGTCACTGCAGTCATACTTTAGAACATTTTGTCCTCCACCAAAGAAATCGCATACTCACTAGCAGTCACTCCCCATTGCCTCCCTCCCTGCAGTCCCTGCCCAACACTAATCTACTCTCTGTCTCTGTAGATTTGCCTTTTCTGGACATTTAAATATAAATAGAATCATACAATATGTGGCCTCTGTGTGACCGACCTCTTTCATTTCACGTTTTTTTTTTTTTTTTTTTTTTTGTGGTATGCAGGCCTCTCGCTGATGTGGCCTCTCCCGTTGCGGAGCACAGGCTCCGGACACACAGGCTCAGCGGCCATGGCTCACGGGCCCAGCCGCTCCGCGGCATGTGGGATCTTCCCAGACCAGGGCACGAACCCGTGTCCCCTGCATCGGCAGGCGGACTCTCAACCACTGCGCCACCAGGGAAGCCCCATTTCACGTTTTTTTTGCTTTTTTCTTTTTTGCGGTACGCGGGCCTCTCACTGTTGTGGCCTCTCCTGTTGCAGACCACAGGCTCTGGACGCGCAGGCTCAGCGGCCATGGCTCACGGGCCTAGCCGCTCCGCGGCATGTGGGATCTTTCCGGACCGGGGCATGAACCCATGTCCCCTGCATCGGCAGGTGGACTCTGAACCACTGCGCCACCAGGGAAGCCCCATTTCACGTTTTCACATAATGTTGTAACATGTATTAGTACTTCATTCCTTTTTATTGCTTAATGATATTCCATTGTATGGATATTTTGTGTATCAGTTCATCAGTTGGTGGACATGTGAGTTGTTCACACATTTTGGCTCTTAATTATGCTGCTATGCACATTCATGTACAGAATTTTGTGTGGGACGTGTTTTCGTTTCTCTTGAGTGTATTCCCAAGAGGGGAATCATATGGTAACTCTATGTTTAACCTTTTGAGGAACTGCCAGACTCTTTTCTAAAGTGGCTGCATCATTTTACATTTCTATTAGCAGTGTGTGGTGATTCCAGTTTCTCTACATCCTCATTAACATTTATCTGTCTTTTTGATTATAGCCATCATAGTGACTGTTAAGTAGTTTCTCATTGTTACTTTGATTTGCATTTCCCTGATGGCTAGTGATATTGACCATATTTTTGTGCACTTATTGGCTATTTGTATATTTTCAGAGAAATGTCTATTCAGGTCTTTTGCCCATTTTTAAATTGGATCATTTGCCTTTTTGTTACTGAGTTGTAGGAGTTCAATACCTTATATCAGATAAGATGATTTGCAAAAATTTTCTCCCTTTCTGCACCTTGCCTTTTTACTTCCTTTTAAAAAATTTTTTCTTTTTTCTTTTAATTGAAATATAGTTTATTTACAATATTATATTATTAGTTTCAGGTATATAAAATAGTGATTTGATATTTAATAGATTATATTCCATACAAAGTTATTATAAAATATTGGCTATATTCCTTGTGCTGCCTTTTCAGTTTCTTGATGGTATCCTCTGAAACACAAACATTTTTCATTTTGATGAAGTACAATTATTTTTTTCTTTTGCCAGCTGTTCTTTTGGTGTCTTATCTGTAGAGGGGTATGCTTCTGATTAAAATGATTTAGAAGACATACACCAGAAAACACTGCCGGTGAAAATCAAATGGTATAGTTTTGAACGTTTAGCTATCTTGGGGAAACTATATCATGCAAAATATGTCAGTTAAAAAAAGAAAGCAAGTTTTATTTTCCTTGTTAGTTGTTAGTCACTTGGAAGATAGGAAAGCTAATAGATGGTGATTATTTCAAATCTCAAGATTCTTTTAAAGTAGCATTTAAATTACTCAGTAGAAATTAACCTTTTGGCTAATATTCCTACAATATATTTGAAATTCAAAGATAATCTTATAAATAAATATATGTCTGAACATTAGGGACTAGTAGGTAGGGTTTTTTCCTAATATCTATCTATTTGTGTAGATTTAAATTACAATAACAGCTGTATAGTATTCCATTGTAGGATGTGCCTTGACTTGTTTACTTCTAGTATGCTCCATTTTTTTTCTTAGGCTGAGTTAAATTAATTTAAAGCAGTTATCTGAATGTACCATATTATTGTACCAAAGCAGAATGCTATTAGTACTAGATTTCAGGATATATGGATCCTGACTAGAACTATAATTCTAAAGCCTGCAGTAACTTTTAAAAAGATCATTTTTAAAAACTTCCCTATGTTTTCATTAACTGTTTAACTTATTGTGCCCCTGTTTGTGTCAGGCACTGTGCTAAGTTCTGGAGATAACAAGATAAATAAGACATGATTCCTGCCAAGGATTATGTAGTCTGTATAGAATGACAAGTTCTGTGAGATGTGCAGTATATGCTGTGATAAAAGATTCCTGCTTTTGGTTAGCGAGGAAGATAGGGTACATGACATTGTTACCTGAGCTGAATAGTTACCCAGTGGACTAGGGGAAAGAATAATCCATAGAGAGAGAGCATGAGCAAAGGTGTGACATGTTTATGTAACAGAAATAGGCCAGTATAAATAGAGTAGCTAGAGTCTGAAAAAGTTGGCCAGCAAGTAGGTTATAAAGGATCTTAAATCCATGCCAAGGCTTGTGAATTCAGAAAGAGTAGAGAGCCACTGGAGGCTTTTGAGCAAATGAGGAACACCTATATTTAAAAGCATTTCTTTCTTTCTTTCTTTTCAGTGTTCTTTTTTTTAATTGGATTATAGTTGAGTTACAATGTTGTCTTAGTTTCTGGTGCTCAGCAAAGTGATTCAGTTTTTTTATATGTGTGTGTGTGTGTGTGTGTGTGTGTGTGTGTGTGTGTTCATTCTTTTTCATATTCTTTTCCATTATGGTTTATTACAGAGTACTGAATACAGTTCCCTGTGCTATACAGTAGGACCTTGTTGTTTATCTATTCTATATATAATAGTTTGCGTCTGCTAGTCCCAAACTCCAGTCCAACCCTCCCCTCCGCCCTCCCCCTTGGCAACCACAAGTCTGTTCTCTATGTCTGTGAGTCTGTTTCTGTTTCGTGGATAAGTTCATATGTGTCTTTTTTTTTCTTTTGCTGTACCACGCAGCTTGTGGGATCTTAGTTCCGCGACCAGGGATTGAACCCAGGCCCTCAGCAGTGAAAGCGCAGAATCCTAACCACTGGACTGCCAGGGAATTCCCATATGTGTCATATTTTAGATTCCATGTATAAGTGATATCATATGGTATTTGTCTTTCTCTTTCTGACTTACTTCGCTTAGTATGATAATATCTAGGTCCATCCATGTAGCTGCAAATGGCATTATTTCATTCTTTTTAATGGCTTAGTAATATACCATTGTATATATACCACATCTTCTTTATCCATTCATCTGTCGATGGACATTTAGGTTGTATCCATGTCTTGGCTATTGTAAATAGTGCTGCACTGAACATAGGGGTGCATGTATCTGTTCGAATTATAGTTTTGTCTGGGTATATGCCCAGGAGTGGGATTGCCGGATCATATGGCAACTCTGTTTTTAGATTTTTGAGGAACCTCTATGCTATTCTCCATAGTGACTGCACCAATGTACATTCCCACTCACAGTGTAGGAGGGTTCTATAAAAGCATTTCTAGGGAATTCCCTGGTGGTCCAATGGTTATGACTCCATGCTTTCACTGCCAAGGGCATAGGTTCAATACCTGGTCAGGGAACTAAGATCCTGCAAGTGGCATGATGCAGCCAAAAAAAAAAGAAGCATTTCTAATGGCAGTGGGGAGAATGAATTAGAGAAGAGAAAGACCAGGGTCATGGAGAACATTTGGAAGGCGATTGCAGTAGTCTTCAAACTTTTGATCTTGCATCCCTATTAGTTAAAACATACTTACCCATGCATTCAACAATAAATATATATATATATATATATATATATATACATACATATACACACACACACACATTTAAAAGTTTTTAATTTATGGACATGTACTACTATTCTAACATTGCATAACTATTGAAAAATTAAAGGTGGGAAACAATATTTTGAAATAAACTATTTAAGAATAGATTTAGTAATCTGACGTGTTCTGATTACTGTACCAAAACCTGATAGAATATGTGCCACACACTTGAACGGAAATAAGTTACAACATGCTGAAGATGCATGAATGAGTGGGAGTTCCACTGTTAACTCTTATGTTGCAGAACTCCCATTATTCTCTTAGGATTCCTTGTGTACCTACATACGTTACACCTGATCGTCAGATGTGGACTAAATGAGGATACCAGTGTCAATCCCTATTCGTGAATTTTAGTCCATCTCAATTTGTAATTGTTAGATGAAAATTAAATATAAATACTTCTAACCATTTTTTCTCATACTCCAGCATAGCCACTAGCACCTCTAATACTTTTTTTTAAAATATTTATTTATTGGCTGCGTTGGGTCTTAGTTGCAGCATATGGGATCTTTTATTGCGGTGCGCGGGCTTCTGTCTAGTTGTGACTCGTGGGCTCAGTTGCCCCGCGGCATGTGGGATCTTAGTTCCCCGACCAGGGATCGAACCTGCATCCCCTGCATTGGAAGAGGGATTCTTAACCACTGGACCACCAGGGAAGTCCCCTATTTTTTTTAATTTGTAGTATAGTTGATTTACAATTTTAGTTTCAGGTGTATAACATAGTGATTCAGTATTTTTGCAGATTATACTTCATTATAAGTTATTACAAGATAATGGCTATAATTCCCTGTGCTATGTAATATATCGTTGTTGCTTACCTATTTTATACATAGTACTTTATATCTGTTAATCCCATAGCCCTAATTTGTTCCTCCCCCCTCTTCACTCCCCTTTGGTAACTGAAGTTTGTTTTCTATAGCTTCTGTTTCTGTTTTCTATAGCTTCTGTTTTCTATAGCTTTCTAAGTTTGTTTTCTATAGCTTCTGTTTCTATAGCTATAGTTTCTGTTTTGCATATACATTCATTTGTATTATTTTTAAGATTACACATATAAATGATATCATACAGTATTTGGTCTTTCTCTGTCTGACTTATTTCACTAAGTGTAATATTCTCTAGGTCCATTCATGTTCCTGCAAATGGCAGAATTTCATTCTTTTTAATGGCTGAGTAATATTCCATTCTCTGTGTGTGTGTGTGTGTGTGTGTGTGTGTGTGTGTGTGTGTGTGTACACATACACCACATCTTTATCCATTCATCTGTTGATGGGCACTTGGGTTGATTCCATGTCTTGGCTATTGCAAATACTGCTCTTATGAACATCATGGTGCTTGTATCTTTTCAAATTCGTGTTTGGTACCTACTTTTTTAGATTAGAGATAGTGTGTTCTAAGACTTAACTAATAGCAGTGGCAGTGGCGGTGGAGCAAAGGCTTAGATGTAAGATTTAGAAGAAGAATAAATAATTTAGGTGTGTAGACAAAGGGAAGAGATAAGAATGGCTTCATAGTTCCTTGCTTGTACAATGTTGATGGCTTTAACAGAAATACAGATGGTGAAAGGACCAAGTTTTTTATTTTCTCTTGACTATTTGGAGGTTGAATTGTGTAAGAAACATCAAAATGGATAAGTTCAATAGATTATTGGAAATAAGCACCTAGAGCTCAGGAAATAAGTCAAGATTGAGATTTGAGATGTGTCAGCATATAGGTGATAGTTAAAAGCTAGGGAGAATGTGTAGCGTCAAGATAAGAAAACTGAGAATAGATCTCTGGGGATACTGTTGTTTCAGGTTGCCAGTGAAGACACTTAGAGATTGCAAAGGTAGGAGAACCAGGACAAAGTAGAAGCTGTTTCAGAGAAAGTAAAGGACGGATTGTGATTTTCAAGGATTGATCATAGTGGCAAATGCTAAAAGAAGCGAGGAACGTAGAGACTGAAAAGAGGCTATGTCTATTAAGAAGTCAAAGGTGGCCTGAGGGAGAAGTGTTCTAGAGGAGAATTGTTAGTATAAGCCACACTGAGTTAAAAATCTGTTGCTCAGTCTAAAGTAATCTATCAATTGTTTGTGAATACTAGAAATGGTTACTAGATTAGCTAGTGTGGTTATATAAGATTATGAAAGAATTCACACCCATATGAATTAGCAGTGAAGATAGTTTATGGTAAAATGCTCTGATGTACTACAAATTTTATAAGGTATTAAAAAGTTGATCTAAAGTATAACTCCTTTCTCCTCTACTCTGCATCTTTAAACTTTAACTTGATGCAAAGGTATGGCTACCTTCTCTGCTACTTGGTACAGAGTTATGAAGATAAATTAGAGGTTAGAAGGAGACTAGGAGAGGCTGTCAGCTGTTTTCGCTGTGTTTTATAAACTTCTGGGTGATTTTAGCGTCTTGTTATACCTTAGCAACCTTCCTTTGTTCTGTCTGTATTATAGTGGCAGGTTAATTTATTGTAGCTGGGAATACTAAACTAAGGTGAATAGTCACTTTTAGAGGAAAATACTATTTTACGTTTTCTCCTAAAGACTAAAATAATATTTCCCATTCTACCTTTTGGGAGCAGAGAATTAAGAGGTACCGAAAAACAAGATGAAGATGGGTCTCTGTGAGTTTATAGTAACAATTAACAGGAAAATAATTTCCTCTCCTTTTTACGTTAAAGTTTCCCTCTCCTACCATTTTTCTGCTGTATGAGTCAGGTGGTAAAGTGGAACTTACTGAAAACAATATTAAATTTTACTTTACAGTCTGTGCACCAGAGCATGATGGAGTCAAAAGACTTGGTACCAGAATATAGGAAGTGGTGGTTGAGGTAAGAGTGGGAAGGTAGGCTGTAGCCCTGTGTAAGACCTAATGTACTCAGGGAGGTTCCATTTTTGTAGTGATTGCCAGATATTCTTCAGGATTTTAAAATTCTGTCCTGAGGTTCTACAAAAATGCATCATATTATGCTCTGCAAGAATTCTTCTCTCTTCAGACTAAGGTTATTAGTAAAAGGAAGCCACTGGGCTTCCCTGGTGGCGCAGTGGTTGAGAGTCCACCTGCTGATGCAGGGGACACGGGTTCGTGCCCCGGTCTGGGAGGATCCCACATGCCACGGAGCGGCTGGGCCCGTGAGCCATGGCCGCTGAGCCTGCGCGTCCGGAGCCTGTGCTCCGCAGCGGGACAGGCCGCAACAGTGAGAGGCCCGTGTACAGCAAAAAAAAAAAAAAAAAAAAAAAAGGAAGCCACTAAAGATTGGTTAGAAGTTCTTACACCCAGTTACTCAGATTTTCTTTCCCAAATTTCTTTCCTACATACTGCTTTAGAAGTTAAAATATTTTAGGTATTTTGGTTTTGGTAGCTTTACTTTTTATTGTAAGCTAAGAAGCTGGCTTAACAGTACACACTTAAAATGTTATCCTGAAATTTCTACATTTGAACAAAAGATTCCTCCCCTCATTGTTCATTGTTATAATAAAAGACTAGTGCTCCACAAACTACAATGTAGGGAAAATTCAGTTCACAGTTTCTGTTAATTAGCAGAATTCATTGTTTGTATTATTTACTATATTTGATGCTACTGCATTGTAATGTATGTTTGTTGTTAGGAAGACTTCCGTACCTCAGTATCATTCTTGAAGTACAATTTTGAGATAATTGTGCTTAAATTTTTATATAAAAATAGTATGATACATATTTACCATTTTCCCCCAAGGTACTTTCACTAATATCCCACATGGTCCCTATAACAGCCCTGAGACTATTATCTCATTTTTATTGATAAAGGAACTAAATTCAGAGAAGCCAAGTAAATTTCCCAACAATTTAGTGGCAGAGTGGGACTAAAAACTCATGTCTACTTATTTTTTCTCCAGTACATATGTTACCACATATTTTAAAGGCTCCTCAAGTTGGCCATTTCTCAGTTCAAACTTTCTTCATAATATAGTGAGTACCTTTGCTGCTACAGCTGACTAGATGACTAGATAAATTACTGTTTTAGAGAGTTTTTCCTCTAGTTTCACATGCCTGCCTGATGAATATTCTAATAAACTACGCTTTGCTATAGTATCATTTGAGATAAAAAATGACAAGTTGGGCTTCCCTGGTGGTGCAGTGGTTGAGAGTCCGCCTGCCGATGCAGGGGACGCGGGTTCATTACCCCGGTCCGGGAGGATCCCACATGCCGCGGAGCGGCTGGGCCTGTGAGCCATGGCCGCTGAGCCTGCGCACCCGGAGCCTGTGCTCCGCAACGGGAGAGGCCACAGCAGTGAGAGGCCCGCGTACCGCAAAAAAAAAAGACAAGTTGCAGTTCCTGCATTTGTCATTTTGTTAATTTGCATAATAAAGTTCCATTAAAAGTCTAAATATATCATTTAATTATATCATATTAGTAAGAGATTAAAGTTAAAATTGCCCAATGTACATAGAATTCTAATACCATTCTGTAAAGGCTCAGAAGCCTTAAGTTCAAATCAATATTTAGTGTAATTATTTATAAAGGAGTTTCTGTATCTGATGCTATGATCTGCAGTTTCATTATTTGATATTCTCTTAATTAAATTTTGCTGTTAGAGGGGATTGTAGACATTATTCATTTCAATCTTCTAGTCGGTATCTTCTCTGACATAAGTGCTTTTTGAACAGTTCTAGCAAGGATGAACTCAGGTACTTTATGAGATAGTGTAATCCACTCGTGAATAACTCTGGTGGTTAGCAAATGTTGGAAATTTTTGTTCCAAAATCTAGCTTCTTAATATTTTCCAACTATTTGTCCTAATTCTGTCCTCCCATACAACGAAGATACTCTACGCAGTTTTTCACATGACAGTCTGTCAAAATAGCTGAAGACTTCTCTAATTTCCTTTGACTCTTTCCTATTCTAGACTAAGAGTCCTTAATTTGATTTATTTTTGCTCATATTATGTGAGTTTCTATCAGGATTACCTTTTTATGATTATATTTCATTTGTTAGGGTCTTAAGTTTTTTCCAAATTGAACAGAGTACTCCAGTTTGAAATGACCTGTGTAATATTTGATGGGATGGTTACCTGCCTTATACTGGGTATTTGAATATATGCAACCTGAGTTCTTTAATTCTGAAGAAACTACATCACAGTATTAGTTGATTTTGGATTTATAGTCACCTAAATCCCCTTTGCAGGAGAGCAGTGGGTAAGTTTAGATCCTCTAATTTGTTCTTATTGCAGTTGAACTTTTCAAACATAAGTGTTTAGACTTTACAGTTACCCGTATTATGTTTCATCTTCTTTTATTTTGTTTATTGTGGTAGTTTGTCAGTAGCTTTTAATACACTAATTTGTTCTTAGCATACTAGCCCTGTCTCTCGAGTTTGTATTATTTGAGGGTTTCTTAACCAACAGATTTTTAAAAAAATAAATTTATTTATCTATTTTTGGCCGGGTTGGGTCTTTGTTGCTGTGTGCGGGTTTTCTCCAGCTGTGACGGGGGTGGGGGTGGGGGTGGGGGGGGTGGGCCACTCCTCGTTGTGGTGCACGGCTTCTCACTGCGTTGGCCTCTCCTTGTTGCGGAGCATGGGGCTGTAGGCGCGCGGACCTCAGTAGTTGTGGCTCATGGACTCAGTAGTTGTGGCGCCCGGGCTTAGCTGCTCCACAGCATGTGGGATCCTCCCAGACCAGGGCTCGAACCCGTATCTCCTGCATTGGCAGGCGGATTCTTAAACACTGCGCCACCAGCGAAGTCCCAACAGATATTTTTTGATTGTTTACTATATGTAGGGCACTAGATATGTTTCTTTTCCTTATTGTATTGATAGTTTGGGGCAGTGGGGGAGGACTCGAAATTTATTTTGAATAAATGTTTCCATGAATTTCCAAGTTATTGATATCTTAGAGAAAGAAAAGGAACTTGCCCTACCCCGCATTACAACATAATAAAACACTCCAGTAATCATGAAAACATATGATACTGGTCCAAGAACAGACAAGGAGACCACTGGGACAGCATAGAGAACTCAGATCAGAACTTAATAAGATAAACTGGCATTATAAATTGATCAGTTAAATATAGATTGTTTAGTAGATGGTGTGGGAAGACTGGTAGGGAGAAAAATAAAATTGATTTCTTACATAATACTGTTTATAAAGAAGAACCTCAAATGGATTAGTGACCAACATAATATAGATAAAATTATAGAGTTAATGAAACATAGTACATCTTTGTGAGTTAATATTTGCAAATTATTTCTTAAAACCTTAAAAGTATGAAACCATAAGGTTAAAAAATGATTAATTTGATGATACAGCATTAAAGATTTCAGTTCAGTAAATACATGGACATTGTTAACAGGTAGGTAACATTTGGGGGAAGATATTTGCAACAACTAAACCTGTTAAATGAATTAACATTAGAATATCAAAGAAACTCCTTCAATTCAACAAGAAAACTGGGACCCCAATAGACAATGAACAAAGGAAACAAACAGGGAATTCACAAAAGAAGAAACACAAATAATGAAAGGATGCTCAAATTCATTAGTAATAAGAGAAATCTAAATAAAACAAGCTTTTATTGGGCTGGCAAATAATTTACTGGGCTAGCAAAAATTAGAAAGCAAAGCTGGATAATGCCAAATCTTGTCTGGGATGTAGGGAAATAGGAACCTCCAGGAGGATTGTTCAGTGCAGCCATTCTGCAGAGCAGTTTGGCAGTTCTTCATCATTTAGTTGATAAAATTCACTTGGACCTAACAGTTTTGTTCCTGGGTATATATAGCCGGAGATTAATTCTCACACAAGTTCATAAGGGGACATAGAAGGGGATATTGCGTTGTAGCATTGTTTTGGTGGCTGACTGTTCTCTGAGTCTGTATTGCTGGGAGAGTAAGTAGACAGCATGTGGAGTACTTTGCATCACAAGGAACTAAGTGTACCACAGCAACGTGAACAGATTTTAAAAACCTAGTGCAGAGGTTAAAGTTAGGAATATATGCAAACAGAAGAATGTTTATCAAACACATTAGAAAAAATAACTTATTAGGAAGAATGGGAATAAGAAATGAATATGGAAGGAAAGAAATCAATTAGTTAGAAGAGGAGTCTTATATAGATGAATGATGATAATGTGGCATGAACTGAGGAGCACGATTAACTTAAGCTTTTGTACCTGGAGAATAAAAGTGGGGTTTGGAGACTCATTTGGCAGTGGGATATAAGTTGGGCCGGAGAAGAAAAAATTAAAGGCATAAAAAACAAGAAACTTAAAATCAGGTACTAGAACATGAGGTTTTAATTTAGGATGATGGTAATTGGGAATGGAAAGTAGAAGACTGGTGCAAGAAATACTTGCAAAATAAAATTGAAAGGTGGGGAAATAGAAATTTTGAGCATTTGGAAAATTCCTCTGGGTATCAAATCAGCTTAATTATTTTGTTCCAGAAAATGCTTTTTTCTCTCCTTTCTCTTCTGCTTCACTGGGCTAGAATTGAATATTTTTCCCATTCTTTTAAATGTATTGTAAATTATACCAGTACTATGTGAGTGTACTGTCATTGTAATATATTTAGATTGTGTAAACAAAATAAAAAATCATTCTTCTCTTCACTTCTTTCTCCAGAGGTAACTAACCACTGTATCTGTTTGGTACATACCCTTCTAGATATCTTTCCACTGCTTTTACAAATTATGTGTACGTAAAAATAAATATTGATTTGTGGATATTTGGTATTATTCTCTCTGTAGTCTGCAAATTTTTTTAAATGTCTTAAAAAAGCTTTAATATCATTCCATGTAAGTATATAGGATAAAAATGTTTGCTGGGTAAAAAAATGGAGGTTTCAAAATATCCTTACTGGCTAGATACCATTGGAAGAATGGGTGGGTAGAGGAATGGGGCGGGTACAGGATACAGGTGTGTTTATTGCTCTTAAAATCTCACAGTCTAGTAGAAGTGAAGTATATAATAATAATTATAATACAGTGAAGAAAGTGTTCTAATAGATATATGTACTAGGTGCTATTTGAGCACAAAGGAAAGAGCATCATATTCTTTGATAAAGAGAGGTGAATGTGTCAGGTAGTGCTTAGAGATGGTGAAAGGGATTTTGGATCAGTTTATAAGGATAATATTTTGCAGGTCAACTGTGTCCCAAAATGATTAAGTAATTCACTGGATTCATTCTTCTCTGTCTTTTGTGAAATTCATATCATCCCTTCCAGAAATCAATCTTTCTGGTATCCTAAGCCATGGTCCTGAAAGCAAAATCTTTACCATGTATGATTATCTTTTAGAATTTGGACAGCTTTAAATAGTGTAAGAAATTACTTTAGGTAAGATTTTTGTATTTCATCATGCAGAGGATTATATGAATGCATTTTTTCCCTTTTTTAGGGAGGTGGTTGACTCAATGGTTCAGCATTTTAAAGTAACTATATTTGGGGACCGTAGACCAGTTTATGATGGAAAAAGAAGCCTTTACACAGCCAATCCACTTCCTGTGGCAACTACAGGGG
This sequence comes from Tursiops truncatus, assembly GCF_011762595.2. Lineage (NCBI taxonomy): Eukaryota > Metazoa > Chordata > Mammalia > Artiodactyla > Delphinidae > Tursiops > Tursiops truncatus. Next base: position 155,207,416 of record NC_047034.1, on the reverse strand, counting down.
TAAGATGCATTCCTTTATCAGAAAGCTATACTTTTGCAATGTCTTTTAAATGCACTTATTGCCATTTTATTGTAGTCTATATATGTATCATTTATCTATTTTAACTTTTTATTTTGAAATAATTTCAAACTCAAAGAAGAGTTGTAAGAATCATGCAGAGAACTCATGTATACCCAGATTCATCAGTGTTCTTAAAAGTTTGCCACATTTGTTTTATCATTCTCTTTCCTTTCTCTTTTACTTTCTTTGTATCTATAGAGACAGCTATATATAGAGATACATATACATACTTATTTTTTCCTGGACCATTCAAGAGTAGGTTTTATACATTATGCCCTTTAATATGTTTTTCCTAAGAGCAAGGATAAAAACCATAGTACAGTTACCAACTTCCCTAAATTTTACATTGATATATTTTTGTCTAATCTGCCCCTATTCCATTTTTGCCATTTATTCCAATGATGTCCTTCAGCATTTTTTTTTTCCCTTTAGTACAGAATCCAATCCATGTTCCTGAATGTATTTAGATGTTACGTCTTTTTAGTCTTCTTTATTCTGGAACAATTTCCCAGCCTTTTTTTTTTTTTTTCTTTTATGACATTAACATGGTTGAAGATTACAGGCAGGTTATTTTGTAGGATGTCCCTCTGTGTTTTTCTGGTGCTTCCTCTTGGTTAGATTCTGAGTAAGCTTTTTTGGCAGGAATATTACGTAAGTGTTCTTTCCTTAATAGTGCATCGTATCAGGAGGCACATAATATGTATTTGTTCCATTAACGGTGATGTTAACTTCGATCACTTGGTTAAGTTGGTATCTGCCAAGTTTCTCCTTTCAAGTTATTCTTCTTTCTTTTGTGGGGAGATCGTATTTTTTTAATTGTGGTAAAATACACATAACATAAAGTTTATCATTTGAGCCATTTTTAAGGTATGGTTCAGTGTCAAAGTACATTTACAACCATCACCATCATCCATCTCCATCTTGTAAAGCTGTAACTCTGTACACATTAGACACTTAACTCCCCATCTTCCCTCCCCTCAGGCCCTGGCAACCACCATTCTACTTTCTGTCTTTATGAATTTGACCTCTCTTAGTACCTCATATGAGTGGAATCATAGTGTTTTGTCTTTTGTGATTGGCTTATTTCACTTAGCATAGTATCCTCAAGGTTAATCCATGTTGTGACATGTGTCAGAATTTCCTCCCTTTTTAAGGCTGAATAGTATTCCATTGTATGTGTATACTACATTTTACTTATCCGTTCATCTGTTGATGGACACTCGGGTTGCTTTCCCATTTGAACATAGATTTACTCTAGGGACCTCGTATAAGTGGAACCATACAGTATTTGTCCTTTTGTGACTGGATTATTTTACTTAGCATAATGTCCTCAAGGTTCATTCATGTTGTCACGTGTGTCACAATTTCTTTCCTTTTTAAGGTTGAATAATATTCCATTGAATGTATATACCGCATTTTGTTTATCCATTCATCCACTGATGAACACCTTTTGGCTATTGAAAATAATGCAATAATGCAACATGGGTGTATAAATCTCTCTTCTAATGCCTGCTTTCAGTTCTCTTGTGTATATACCTAGAAGTGGAGTTGCTGGATCATATAAATGATAATTGTATTTTTAGTGTTTTGGGACACCACCATACTGTTTTCCATAGTGACTATACCATTTTATGTTTCTACAAACAGTGGACAAGGGTTCCAAATACTTCACACCCTTGCCAACATTTGTTGTTTTCTGAATTTTCGATAGTTGTCATCCTGTTGGGTGTGAGGTAATATCTCATTGTGGGTTTGATTTTTATTTACCTAATGACTAATAATGTTGAGCATCTTTTCATATGCTTATGGGCCTTTTGTGTATCTTCTTTGGAGAAATATGTATTCAGCTTCTTTGCCCATTTTTTAATTGGGTTATTTGATTTTGTTGTTGTTGATGAGTTTTAGGAATTCTTTATGTATTCTCATGGGATATATGTTTTGGAATATTTTCTCACATTCCATAGGTTGCCTTTTCACTATGTTGATTGTGTCCTTTGATGCACCAAAGTTTTTAATTTTTGTAAGGGAGATACTTTTAAGAATCCCATTTCTCTTTAGACTTTTTTAGTAGCTGATGATTCTTGCTTGGAAGGTTTATTATTATGTAGTAATGGTGATTTTCTAATTCTGTCATTCCTTCTACATTAATCATTGTTATTCTACTGTAAGGGAGCACATTTTCATCTCTTCTAGTTCTTTATCCTTATTTATTTGCCCAAATTGTCCCAGATTTTGCCTGTGGCAGCCCCTTTAAGTTGGTTCCTGTGTGCTTTTGTCATGACACATCTTTTTTTTTTTTTTGAGTATTTCCTTACTTTTGGGCAAAAGATGTTCCAGGTTCATCTTGTGTTTTCCCTGCTGTAGTCCTGCAACCAGCCATATCTCAAAGGTACACTGGTTTCTTTTAGTTAGGGAATACAATTTAGAAACCAAAATCTGGGTACTGGATGTGCTCATTGCTGCTGGGGTATATGTGCTTATAAGCCCTTTCAATGGACAGAGATAGAAAATATAAATACATAAATAAGTAAATAGATAAACAAAACAGATAATAAATATTACATTCATATAATAAACCTAACATATGTATCCTGCAAGTACCACTTATTGTATGCAATATTGTACAGTATGTTTATTGGAAATCATGAATTCAAACTGATTCTTCCAGTTCTAGTCTATCCCAAAAGGATTCTTCCTTTACTCCCTACATTGCATATTTGTGTCTTGCTTCTCCTTTAAACCCCTGACTCTCCAAAATATTACCACTTTTACTTATTTGTTCAGTCCTACAGTACATATAAAATAGTTTCTGAATTACTACACTATATCACTACAGAAAACAAACATAGTAGTAAGAGTTTAAGGTTTTATTTTGTATGCAGTTCTTTCCCACCCACCCCTCCTCCACACCCCTAACCAAGAGTATAGTCAAAATATATTATGTTCAGGAGTTACCTGAATTAGTGTTTTCTTTTCTTTCTTTCTTTTTTTTTTTTAATATTCTTTCAATCTGGCTATGTTATTTGTTTGAAATGCATTTGGTTTCATTTGATTTTGTATTTATTCAGTTTTAGTTTTTTCTCTCCATCCTTGTTGATCTTATTTTTATTTTTTTAATGTTATAGAACTTAATTTAACATGCTTCCAAAAGTCAAAACTAAGCTGAAAAATATACTCAGAATTGTTAATCCTTCCTTTATTTCTTCCAATCTGTTCTTTCATATCCTTTGAAAGTAACCCCTTTTTTTTGTTGTTTCTGATTCATGCTTTCTGTGTTTCTTTTTACAAAAATAAGCAGATATATGAATATTTTTCCATTTCCCCCTTTCTCACATAAAATATGGCATACTATTTGTAATCTCTTGTACTTGCTTTTTTTCACATAACAGTGTAGCTTGGAAATTATTCCATAGCAGTTCCGTTACCTTTTTTTTTTATATCTGCCTAAATGGTCATTTAGGTAATTTCCATATTTTGCAATGACAAAGAATGCTGGCATAAATAACTTATTTACATTTTAGTCTATCGATTTCACATTGAGATTGTTTTTTTTTTATATTTGCCTTGTTTTCTCTTAAATATTTGTATCAGTTAAAAATTATTGTATTTATCTTTTAAAACTTTTACCAGTTGACTCTTCTCCCATCAACAGGTAGATTTAGATGTTACTTTACCTGGGGAAGGTGGAAAAGATCGACCTTTCAAGGTGTCAATCAAATTTGTCTCTCGGGTGAGTTGGCACCTACTACATGAAGTACTGACAGGACGGACCTTGCCAGAGCCACTGGAACTAGACAAGCCAATCAGCACTAATCCTGTCCATGCCGTTGATGTGGTGCTACGACATCTGCCCTCCATGAAGTGGGTGCTTCTGGCTTTTTTTTCCTCTTTAGGTTTTAAGTGTGAAAGCTTTCTTCCCAAAAGTAGGTTGTGCAGTCTTCCTTTGGTTAACCTTCAGATGTTGTATATTTTGATTATCGTAGTTGAAGAATAGCATGCATACAAATTCATTGAGAGAAGTAAGTTACATAAAATTCTCTGACTTGTGAAAGTAAATGCACATCATTAGCGTAGCTATTTTTTTCAGAAAAAAATGTCTAACCCTTTTTCTTAGGAGCTATAAATCTTAACTAACTGATACATTATCAGTTTTAGTATTTTAGTTAAATCACCGTGTTTTAAAGGTAATTTCATTGTTTGTATAATAGTATCAAAGTGTGTTGAAATTGTTACTTTTTTAATCACAGTAGCATCTCACATGTGTATATATATATCTATTTGTATATGTATAGGATCAGTGTGTCTTTTTAAAGAAAAATATTATGTCCTACAAACAACATTTATAGAAGTAGCTTTTTGATCAATAATTATTTATTCTTTAGCATTTTCTAAGGTTAGAACTATTTTTTAAAACTATTTTAAATAAAATTTAATCTTATTCAAATATTAGTTTTAAATATAGAGAATTTCAGTGAGGGATGGTGTTTTTTCATTTTGAGTGGTTGCTTTTTGATTTCACAAATTTGGAAAATGTTTAGTTTCATATATTCATAATGAGAGGCATTACTATAAGTTAAGATTATATCCTCTAGACTCACCTGTTCTGCAGATTTAAATACTCAATGGGAAGGAAAAGATTGAACATGCCATTTTAATTTTTGTAGATATACGCCTGTGGGGCGTTCCTTTTTCTCAGCTCCAGAAGGATATGACCACCCTCTGGGAGGGGGCAGGGAAGTTTGGTTTGGATTCCATCAGTCTGTTCGGCCTGCCATGTGGAAAATGATGCTTAATATTGATGGTAAGGGAATTAAAACCATGTTCTGTGCTGGGTAGTTGATTTCTATATGGCCTGTGTGTGTGTGTCTGTATATAAGTACATTTTATATGTAATTATATGTACTGGTGTCTTGAATTAATATTTGGACATACATTAAGACAAACTGGAAAAACCTTTATTTTTTATTGTATTTCATTTAGAAATCCTTTATATAGAACTTGTCCTGGAATGCTACTAAACATGAAGTAAGCAAATGGAAGCAAATGTAAAAGCCTTGACATGATCATCTGAGCAGTTATAATTCATTTTTGTCCTTAACAATTATATAAGTCAGTATTTCATTATGAAATACATATTTTAAAGGAAGAGAAGTCTGTTGGTCTTGGTGACCCTTAGATTGTGCCTAATACTGATGTTTAATGTGGTGCTAATTGCATTCTCATTTTTAGGTGTTTTTTTTTTTTAAGAATATTTTCGAGTATATATAAAAGTAGAGAGAATAGTATGATAAACTGCTGCCTATGTAGCCAATATCCAGATTGTCAGGATTTTTCTGCCTTTGCTTAAACTATGTACATTTCTTCCTCTACTGTAGTAATTTTAAATCAAATCCCATACAGCATGTTATTTTTTCCCTACTACAGTGTGCACCTCTAAAAATATGGATGTTTTCTTACACAGTCACAATGCCACTATCATATGTAAAAAATTTAATCATTTATTTGTAGTTTCTAATCTCTGTCCATAATCAGATTTCCCTGATAGTCTCAGGGATAGTTGATTGGTTCTAATCAGGATTTAAACAAGATCCACACATCGCATTTGGCTATTATGCCTTTTAAAAATGTAGTAGTCCCATTTCCTTCCCTCTAGTTTCGTTTTGTTTTTTCCTTTTTTATGTCATTGACTTGTTGTAGAAACTTTCACTTTTCCTGTTGAATATCCAAAAATCTGGATTTGTCTTTTGTTTTCTTGTGGTGTCATTGTCTTCTTCCTCTATCCCCTATATTTCCTGAAAATGAAAATTGGCCCTGTAAGCTTGATTCAAATCTGATTCATAAATGCTCTGTATTGTATCATATTAGGAGGCATATAGTATATAGTGGTCCCAACTTTAGTGGTACTAAGATTGATCAGTATGTTCAGAGACCAGTAGGCCTGATCTCTCCATTGTAAATTTCCCAGTCAGTCTTTCAGTCACTGATATTCCATTCGTTGATCATTGTTACCTGAGTCATTTATTTCACTAGTCATTTTTTCACTAGAAAAACTGGTATTTTTTCTAATTGTTATTCCTTTTACATTAGGTGGAATTCTTATGTGGAAAATCACATTGTCCTGTTGATAATTCATAGTCTTTGATAGCTTTCTTGCTTTCTGGCACAGCAGAATTTTCCAGATTCATCCTGTATTTCCTCCTCTATACCTGGAATCAGCCATTCCTCCAAGAATCCCTGGGTCTTTCCAGATCAGTACATAGTTTTGTCATTATTTTCAGCTGCATCTACCATTGTGGGGATACGTCGAGATAATGTATTTTTAAAGTCATCTTTAGGTGTATACTAGGGCTGTTGTTTTTTTTTTTGCAGTACGCGGGCCTCTCACTGTTGTGGCCTCTCCTGTTGCGGAGCACAGGCTCCGGACGCGCAGGCTTAGTGGCCACGGCTCACGGGCCCAGCCACTCCGCGGCATGTGGGATCTTCCCGGAACGGGGCATGAACCCGTGTCCCCTGCATCAGCAGGCGGACTCGCAACCACTGTGCCACCAGGGAAGACTAGGGCTGTTTTTAATTATTTTCCATTTCAGAACATCATTCATATATATATTTTTTTTAATTCATTTATTTATTTATTTTTGGCTGTGCTGGGTCTTCTTTTCTGTGCGTGGGCTTTCTCTAGTTGCGGCGAGCGGGGGCCACTCTTCATCGTGGTGCGCGGGCCTCTCACTGCCGCGGGCCTCTCACGTTGCGGAGCACAAGCTCCAGACGCGCAGGCTCAGTGGTTGTGGCTCACGGGCCCAGCCGCTCCACAGCATGTGGGATCTTCCCGGACCGGGGCACGAACCCGTGTCCCCTGCAATGACAGGCAGACTCTCAACCACTGCGCCACCAGGGAAGCCCCATTCATATATTTTTATTTTTAAGATAGATTCCAGGAGGTGAGATTGATGGGTCAAAAGCAGATATATTTGTAATTTTGATTGTTACTGCCAGATTGCCCTCCACTGAGATTGTAAATATTTTGCGTCAGTAAATGAGACTACCTGTTTCCCTATACCTTTGCCACTAGAGGTGTCAAACTCTAGATTTTTGTCAATCAGATTTACAAGAAATAGTTTCCTTATGTACTATTATTTTGCATTTGACCATCTTTTCACATATGTAAGGGCCACCTTATTTCTTTTTTATTAATTCTTTATGTCCTTTGCTCCTTTTTTTCTGTTGGATTTTTGGTCTTATTTACTGAGAGAGCTTTCTGAAATCAAGGAGATTAGCCCTTTGTGATATGAATTGCAAATATTATCCCTAGGTTGTTATTTGTCTTTTGATCTTTGGTGTGGTCTTGTTTTTGCTTTTTGTCATGTAGAAAGTTGTCTTTTGGTGGGGCTGTGTGTTTCAGTCAGTCCTTTCTTTTATAATTTTAATATCTTCTAGGGCTAGTCTCATTTTTCTCTTCAGGATTTCTAGGCCATTCTTACTTATCTCACTATATAAGCTTTAGAAATACCTTGTCAGAACTAGTGGTTATGGGAGGATGGACTGTTACTTTTACTGTGACCTCATTATATTTTTAAGTTAAGTTACTGAGTCTTAAGATAGTGAGTCTTTCTATCCAAGAAAACACTATGCCTTTCCATTTGTTCAGGATTGCCTTTGTTTACTTCAGGAGTGTTTTAAAGTTTTCCTCACATAAAATTTGCACATTTCTTATTATCATTCCTGGATATGTCCTCTCTCTCTTTTTTCCCTATTAAATGGGTTTATAGATTCTAACTGGTTATTGTTTATGTACATGAAGGCATTTAATTTCTGTATAGTAACTTTTTTCTCTCTGCCTTATTGAATTCCATTAACTTTTCAAGTGATTTCCTTGCAGTTTCTAGGTTATAATCATTTCATCTATGATAGTGATAGGTTTACATCTTCCTTTGGATTTTTATACCTCTAATATTTTTTATCAGATTATATTGACTAATTAGATAGGACAGTATTAACCATTAGAGAATAGTGGGCATCCTCTTTTTATTCCTTACTTTAGAAGGAATGCTTCCAGTGTTTCTGCATTAAATACATATATGTATGTATATGTTTAGGAGCATCTGTTGGTTCCTATTTTATTGAGTACTTTTAATCAAGAATGGATGTTGAATTTTGTCAGATGTCTTTTAGTGGCTATGGAGCTGATGATATGATATTTCTCTTCTTTTTTAACAAACACTGAACTAAACATGTGGTTTTGGATTATTTTAATGTGATGCTGGAATCTGTTTTTTAATGCTTTACCTTTTTAATCAAATTGCAAAAAGTAAGATTGATCTGATCTGCAATCTTCTCTTTTTTTATGCAGTCTTTTTCAAGTTTTGGTATTAATATTTTATTTCATAAAGAATTTAGAAGTTTCCCATTTTCTAAAATGTACAACAGTTTTTAAATAGTATTGAAATTATCAGCTCTTTTAAGATTTGGTAGAATTCCCCTGTAAAATCTTGTGGCCTGGTGTGTTTTGTTTTGTTTGGTGGGTAGCTCTTTTAAATCTTTCATTTATTTTGTGAAAAATCAGTCTGTTTAGAAATATATATTTTATCTATATCTAATGTATCTTTACTAAGTATTTCCTTTTTTTTTTTTTTCAGTTTTGTCTACTTCTGTGGTTTATCCCCATAGTTTCTTTTTTATATTTGTGCTTTGTTCTTTTTACTCTTAATTAGGAGAGGTAGTAGTTTAATCAACGGGTTCTCCCCACCTCCCCCCACCAAAGAGCTTTTGAATTTTTTTCTTAGTTCTCTGGCTTTCTGTTTTCTGACTCCTTAATTTCTCTTTTTAGCTTTATAAATTTTTTCTTCCACTTTTCTTCAGTTAATTTAGTTGTTTTTCCTTCCTTTTTGAACTATATTAGTAACATTTAATTTCATTTCTTCTTATTAAAAAAAGTATTTAAAAAAATTATTTCGGGAATTCTTTGGTGGTCCAATGGTTGGGACTCCGCACTTTCACTGCTGAGGGTGTGGGTTCGACCCCTGGTCGGGAAACTAAGATCCTGCAGGCCGTGTGGCATGGCCAAAAATAAAAACAAACAAAAACCAAAAAGAACAGTTATTTTTCTTCTTATCACTGTTTTAGCTATGTTCCAAAGCTTCTAATACCTAGTTTTTTATTATATCATTTTCTCAAAACACCACAGATTTCATTTGTATTTCCCATATTATCCAAATGTTGTTTGAGAGACTTTTTAAATTTTCAGATTGAAGATCTTTTTATTTTCTGATTGTGTTATAAATTTCTAGTTTCATTTTGCTGTTAATCAGAAAATGTGGTTTGTATTTCTATTTTTAGAATTTGTTGAGGGTTTTTTTTTTTTAGTAACCTAATATATGGTCAGATTTTGTGAATGAAAGTTCAATAGCTATTTGAAAATAAGATATAATCAATTTTTAGGATAGAGTTAAATGAATATTCATCAGCACTTCAATTTTGATTATGTTGTTTAGATCATCTATTTCCTTATTTATTTTTGTTTACTTGTCTCAGATGGGAGAAATAAATTTAAATTTCCTATTGTGTTTCTATTTCTTCTTATATTTCCACTTTCATGATGTTGCTGCTATAGTATTGGGAGCATATGTACACCTATCTGTATTCTTCATTGATTTATACCCTTTACAATGATAAAGTGACTTTTTTTGTACTTTTGGGCCAAAAGTCTACATTGTCTAACAAAAGGATTATAATCCATGTGGTATGTTTTCTGTGCTTTTTAAATGCTAGTTCTGTTATTAGGAAAGATTTTTTTTTTTTCTCATCAGTGGTTACCTTCATATAATAATAATCTTTCCCTCTCTTTAAAACAGTATCTTTTGCTTTCCTTAATCAGTAACATTTATATTAGCTTTATTCTTTTCCTTCCCTTCTTTGCTCCCTCTCCTTTTTTAACTAGTTTTAGCCAATATAGCATTATTTTATTGTTGTTATGATTTTGCTTAAATTTATACTACTTGACTTTCAACTTTGATTCCTGTCTATTACTGTAAAGTGAAATCAGTGAGTTTATGCTACTTTTTATGATTTTTCTGTTATTCATTTATTTGTATATATTACTGTTCCAGTGTTTTTTGAGCATGTTAACAGTTACATTCCATTCTGTCACCTGTATATTCATTCGTTTTCAGCTTAAATCTACAGTTATATGTGTTGGTGCTAACTGCAAGTCCTTTTGCTAAAATTTTTCCTGTCATCTCTTGGTTGCAGTTTGTCCTCAAGTTGTTACTTCAGGAAGGGCTCATATGAGTAAGAGCTGAGTTTTTGCATATTGAAAACCATTTGTCTATAGCCTTTTTCCTGAAGGACTGCTTGGCTAGACATAAAATGATTGAACCACACTTTTTTTTCATTCAATTTTTTCTTATTGAAGTATAGCTGATTTCCATGTTGTGGCAGTCTCTGCTGCACAGCAAAGTGACTCAGTTCTACACGTAGAGACATGCTTTTTTTTTTAATATTCTTTTCCATTATGGTATATCTGAATGACACTTTCTTGAGTTTCTTAAAGGTATTTTCCCACTGTCTTCTCACAGTGAATGTTCAATAGAGAAATATGATGTCAGCAGATTTTCTTTTCCCTAGAAGGGACCTGCTTTTTTTGTCTGGTTGCTGAAAATATTTTTTACAATTATTTTACTAGATTTTTTTCTCAGTGTTGAGCATTTTGGGTCAATTTTATTTAAAACATGGGATTCCCTTTGAAAATGTAGGTTCAACTCTTTTATCTTTTTTTTTAATCTGTCATTTTATTTTCTTTTAAAAAAAATTCCATCCTACTTGCTCCTTACTGTGCCTTTTGTGATATAATTTTTACCATTTGCTCAGTCTTCATTTTTTGAATTTGAAAAAGTCTTTTTCTTCCATTTCTTTCATGAGTTCTCAGTGCTTATTTCATCTTCTCTTAACTGTTTGTCTTTCCCCTTAGTTCTTAAATTTCTGCTCTGAGATCTTTCTTCATAGCTGCATTAAGAAGTTTTGAATTCATGTTAAAAAGTAGTGTTATAATTTTTTATCTACTTCGTGGTGGTATTTTCTGTTGAGTTTTCTTTGTCAGGGATGTTGTGCTGCTTTTTTACATTTTTTAAATGGTATTTTTATATGGATACTTATCACTTTTGTTATTCGTATTTGAATGAGATGAGTTTTCCCAAACCACCTATTAGAAGAGACTGGAGTGGGAGAGGGAGGTGGGACAGGACATTAGGAGCAAGGTGGTTTTCCAGGTTTCTCTGCTCAAGGCCTCTGTCCTCTGTTGTTCTGATGGGTTCTTTCTTCAAAATAAATCACATCTCTTTTGCCTCTGAGTAATATATGTTTAAGGAGTTTCTGCTACCAGGGGAATTCAGCTCCTGCCTTTTTTTTTTTTTTTTTTTTTTTTTGGCGGTATGTAGGCCTCTCACTGTTGTGGCCTCTCCCATTGTGGAGCACAGGCTCCAGACACACAGGCTCAGCGGCCATGGCTCACCGGCCCAGCCACTCCGCGGCATGTGGGATCTTCCCGGACCGGGGCACGAACCCGTGTCCCCTGCATCGGCAGGCGGACTCTCAACCACTGTGCCACCAGGGAAGCCCAACTCCTGCCTTTGAAAGTGCCTGCTCAAACATTAGCAATTAGAGAATTTGTGAAGAGTACGTGGTGGTTCACTGTACTCTTCTTTTAACTTTTCTCCAAGTTTGGCATTACAGAGGAAAAATGCAAGCCTTGGTTTTAGAAGGGTAATCCTATCTGAGCTCTGTCACTTCTAGTTCACCCTCTACTCACTCTCATGACACTTTCTACACCTCCTTTCTCTACTTCCTTCTGAGATTTCCCCCATTCAATCTCAGAACTAAACATTGCACTTCCCACTTAGGGTAGGACCCTCTCTCTCTGGAGTGAAAATTTACTCTTGCCCCACTAGGCTTTCTTTCATCTTTCATGTCTTTCTCCCTTGCATAGGTTCTACTAGTCCCAAGTACTTTGGGCCATATTTACTTACAATCTGGCATTTTCAGGTTTTTATTGTCTCCTAGGTTCATTGAAGATGTAGGATGTTTTTTCCTTTTCTTTTCTCTCTTTTTTACATTATCTTTGTTGCTCTGTATCGAGTTCTAGGAGGAAAGTGGGAAATTTTGGAAATAAATTGCTGCTATTTTCCTACTGGAACTTAAAGTTCAGCTTTGGATATTACTAAAAAATAATTTCTAAATAACCCATTGGTTGAAGAAATCACAAATTTTAAATATTTTGAACTGAAGAGTATTGAAAATAGTACATATCAGAATTGGTATGATTAGCTAAAGCAATGCTTAGAGAGAATTTAAAACCTTAAATGCCTATTAGAAAAGAAGAAAAGCATCAATTACCTATACATTCATCTTAATAAGTTAGAAAAATAACATAATTAAATGCAAAGAAAAATAGAAGGAAATAAGAGTTAAAAACAGAAAATAATGAAATAGAAAACAAATTTACCTCTATCCTGTAGGTAGGAAGACTTCAAAAGTTTTCAAGAAGGATAGTGACATGATCATATTTGTTTTCCAGAAAGAGACCTCTGGCAGCAGTGTGGAGAATAGATAGAGGAGAAAAAAACTAATCTGAGAAGCCAGTTAGGAGGCTTTTTCAATCACTAGTTCAGGTAAGAGATGGTGATGGTCTAATGTGGGATGGAGAGGAAGGAACATATTACAAAGATTAAGTTGAAAAAATAGGTTTAAAAACCATGTCCAGAAAAAAACTTTGGGTATAGTTACTGGTACATGGAACTGATTGGAAATGAAGAGACCAGAAGGTTTACTAGGTTTTTGAAGGAAATGGTTTTTGGAAGTAAAGCTACAATCTTAGTGTATTAGGTTCAACCAGAGAAGCAGAACCAGTAGGAGACACATAGAGAGAGAGAGCGATTGGGCTTACACAGTTGTAGGGGCTAGCTAGTCAAGTCTGAAATCCTTAGGGTAGGCTATCAGGAAGGGCAGGCTAGAACACATGGGTATGGACTGTAGCTGCTGTCCATAGGTGGAATTTCTTCTCTCTCTTGGGGATACCTCAGCCCCGTTTTTAAGGCCTTTCAACTGACTAAATGAGGCCAACTCAGATTATCCAGGATAATATCCCTTTAATTACATCTATAAAATATCTTCACAGCAATACCTAGATTAGTGTTTGATTGAATAACTGACAAGTAGTAGCCTAGCCGAATTGACATATTAAAAATAAAAAAACAAAACCCCATACCTGGCCTACAGAATTCTATGATTATTCAGTCTTTGAAACAACCTTCATATTCCCAAACCTTCAGTGACTGTGCTAGCTAACTGTGCTGGCTTTTATAAACTAGCTTTCAAGAAGGGCATACTCACCAACATACATTCAGAATAGTGACTCATTCATACCAGGTATGAATGATAATACTGAATATGGGAGGTAGGTCTGCTGTTGCTGGTTAGCTGGCAGTATATACCATGTATAAATATGTCAAATGTAAATATGTCTAAAGCTTGAGGATTCTATGGAACATATGGACAGAGTCATCTAGTATGTAGTTGGAAATGCAGATGTGAAAATCTGTAGTGGTGTGAGCTAAAAGTAAAAGTTTTGGGACTCCTTAGTATATAAATCCATATTTGAAACTCTGAAAATGGAAAAACTTTAGAAATAGTATTTAGATTGAAAACAGGAATGAAAAGGATAGAGCCATGGAGAATACTAGCATTTAAGGAAGAGGAACCAGTGAGCAATTAATGATTATCACAGGCAGTATGAGAGCCAAGAAATGGTGTCAAGGAAGCCAAGGGAGGAAACATATTCAGAGAGTAGATTTTACAGTTAAGCAGCGGAGCTTTTCCAGTAAAATCAAGAGTAAGACAAGGATGTCAGTACTATGATATTTAGTCACTATTGTGTTTGCTAACTTCTGTTCTTCTTACAGGTTTCAGTCTACATGTTACTTCCTTGAGAAGCAGTATTTGACACCCTTCTTGCCCCCCATCCAGCCATTCCCCCAAGTCTGAGTTAGGTATTTCTCTTATGTATTCCCATAGTACAGTATACTTCCCCTGTAATACCATGTGTCACCTTGAATTATAAGTGTTTATTATTCTTTGTCTCCTGTTAGAATGAAAGCTCCATGAAGCTAGGGACTGTCCATCTTATTCACCAGTCTACCTCCATGCCTGGCACAACTCTCGGTCATATTAAGCAAGGAATGAATAAATAAAACCAAGAACATGGAGGAGGAGTATCTAATTGAGCCTGGAAAGTTAGAAAAATATTTGTAGAAGTAAATGATGTCTTAACTGAGCTTTAGAAAATGTGATGACATTGAGAGTTTGGGTTGAAAAGGGGATACACAGGAATAAAAGATTTCTGAGAGGTCTCTAAAATATAAAACTTTATTGAAAGATATAAGTGAAGATCTGAATGAAAGAAATATATTAGGCTTATTGAGAAGACTCTGTTTGATAAGATGTCAATTCTCCCAAAATTAATCTGTAAATGCAATTTTAAGTAAAATCTCAATTGGGTATATAGTGAAACTTGATAAGTCAATATTAAGATTTATATGGAAAAAATAAGTGACGATGAAAAATCAATATAATTTTAAAGAAGAGTAAAGGGGGAGGAATTGCCCTCCTTATGTTGAAACTGTAACAATTTTAGCACACTTTTTAAACTGCAGGGACAGACAGATTAATGAAGCAGAATATAAAGCCTAGAAATAAGCTCTCTGTGTGTGTGTGTGTGTGTGTGGAAACTTTGTTGATATTAAGTTGGCATTTCAAATCACTGAGGAAAGAGTAAAATGTTTAATAAATGGTGTTTATGCTGTTGTTAACTATATGAAAAAAATAATTAGACCCATCTCACATCATATCCCAAATTTATTTCTAGGTGGATTGTAATCTAAAATTTGTAAAGCAAAACTTTAAAATTCTGTCAGGGACTTCGCTGGCGGTCCAGTGGTTAAGACTGCACGCTTCCAGTGCAGGGTGTGCAGGTTCCATCCCGGGTCGGGGAACTAAGATCCCATATGCCATGTGGTGTGGCCAAAATAAAAAATAAGATAAGATTCATTCAGAGAAAAAGTAAGAGAATATCTCTAACACTGAACAAAATGTAAAATGTATAAATCATAATAGAAAATACTGGTAAGCTTGGCTCTGTCAAAATTTAAAACTTATTTGTTATAAATACACCATAAACAAAGTTAAAATGCTAGAAGAATATTAAAGCATATATAACCAAGAGCTTTATGGGATATAAGGCAATCAGTTAAAAAAAAAAAAGGTAATTCACAAAAGAGGAAACACAAATGGCCAATAGAAAATCAGATTCTCAAATTCATTAGTAATCAGGAAAATGCAAGTGAAATCAGTACCATTTCACACCTATCAGATTTATAAAAATTTAAGTCTTATATCAAATGTTGATGAGGATAAAGTATAAGGAACTATCATGCACTGCTTATAGGCGTATGATTTGATACAACTACTTTGGAGGCCGTTTTCAATATCCAGTAAAGATGATATTGAACATGTCTTAAAACCCTTAATATACCATAGAGGTATCTTGCAAAAACTGAGACATTATTTGTAATAGCAGAAAATTGGAAACAGCCTGATTCCTGTCAATAACAGAATAAGTAAACATTGGAATGAGTACATAAATTGTTCTATTGTGGTATACTATGTAACAGTTAAATGAATGAACCAGGTCTACATATATCAACATGGATTATTATTGAAAACAATGTTGGGGGGATGATCAAATAGCAAAAGGTTATGTTACTACTTATGTGAATTTTTTTTTTTAAATATATACTGGATACATACAAATGCAGTAAAAGTATTGAAACATAGATGGCGGTGCTTTGTGACCGCCTAGAGGGGTGGTATAGGGAGGGTGGGAGGGAGACGCAAGAGGGAGGAGATATGGGTGTATATGTATACGTATAGCTGGTTCATTTTGTTATAAAGCAGAAACTAACACACCATTGTAAAGCAATTTTACTCCAATAAAGATGTTAACAAAAAAACAAACCATAAAAACATAGATGGGACAAATACACACCAGTTTCAGTATAGTGGTTCCCTTTAGGAAGAAGGAAGGAAAGAAGAAAGAGGAATGAAATAGGTTGGTTGGGATAGGGAGAAGAGATAGACCTATAAGGCTACATGTTTCAGGAAACATGTGACAGTATGTTTATTTGTGTGAACAAAGTGTGTAGATAATTTCAGGTGCCACTGTGAAGCAAAGAAACAAAAAGATCTGTGTTATCTTAATGAAATGAAATAAAACCTAAAATTTTATTTTCTTTTATTTATTTATTTATTTATTTTTGGCTGCATTGGGTCTTCGTTGCTGTGCACGAGCTTTCTCTAGTTGGGGCGAGCGGGGGCTGCTCTTCGTTGCAGTGCACGGACTTCTCCTTGTGGTGGCTTCTCTTGTTGGGAGCACAGGCTCTAGATGCGTGGGCTTCAGTAGTTGTGGTGTGTGAGCTTCAGTAGTTGTGGCGTGTGAGCTTCAGTAGTTGCAGCTCGTGGACTCTAGAGCTCAGGCTCAGT
The DNA here is from genome assembly GCF_011762595.2 of Tursiops truncatus. NCBI lineage: Eukaryota > Metazoa > Chordata > Mammalia > Artiodactyla > Delphinidae > Tursiops > Tursiops truncatus. The sequence goes on along the minus strand of NC_047034.1, from coordinate 155,190,772 downwards.
AGTTGTGGCTCACGGGCTTAGTTGCTCTGCGGCATGTGGGATCTTCCTCGACCAGGGCTCAAACCCGTGTCCCCTGCATTGGCAGGTGGATTCTTAACCACTGTGCCACCAGGGAAGTCCCAAAGCCTAAAATTTTAAACGGGTTTATTCTTATGAGACTGATGTGCTGCCTACTGTGCTAAGAAGGCACTTAAATGAGTTTATTTTTAAATTGTCAATAATATATAATGCTGCTGTGAAAAATAATGAGGGAAAATATTACACTGACCACCTTACTTGCTTATATTTCCTTTCTTGTTTGTGTGGTTTTGATTTTGCAACCCTTCCACTTGGTATATTGCACTGAACAAAATAGTCTTTATTGAACTTGAAATCAACCAGAGAAGATTAGTATTGAGCAATATAATGAGTACTACGAGGAAGTACTAAGTGCAGTGGGACTGCGTAACAAAGGGATCCATTCTAGTCTCCGTGTTCAAGGAACTTTTCTCTGAGGAAGTGACAGGTGGGAGCTAGGTGAAATTTGTGGTGGAGATAAGCATGGAATAGTACTTTAAGAAAGCAAGCAATTTAATTCTAATTGTGTGACTTAATCTTGTCTTCAAAATGATTGTTTTCATGGTGTTTAATATCCTAACTCTCAACTATGTAACTTTAATGAATTTTACCAATCTTAGACACACAAAAAACTTTTTTTCACATTTCATTATCTCTGAAATCAGGAGATGTCTTGCAGTAGATCGTTTGTCACAGTTGAATTGGCAAATTTCTCTTTTAGGATACACACAATACTGATGTACCTTACCATAATTGGCATTTTAGAGTCAATGAAATGCAGAATATTTTTTTAGGTTGGCCTGCCTTTAGGCCTAACTCATTTGCAACTTGCATTTAATTTTTGTAATTATGCATTTTAAGAGCATCAGAGTGAATCTCGGGAATTCCCTGGTGGTCCAGTGATTAGGATTCCGCACTTCGACTGCCGAGGGCGCAGGTTCAGTCCCTGGTCAGGGAACTAAGATCTCACAAGCCATGCAACACAGCCAAAAAAGAGTGAATCTGGTACTTATTAGTTGTATGTCCCTGAAGATATTTTTGTTTACCACAGGGAGAATGCTAAACATTTTACATTAATTACAGTCAGCCCTTGTTACCTGGGTACCATGTATACTGAGGGCCGACTGTATTATGTCATTTTTTTATAAGGGACTTGAGCATCCACCGACTTTTGATATCCAAAGGGAGTCCTGGAACCAATCTCCCCAAGGAACCAAAAGACAACTGTATCTCCTATGAACGTCATCACAGTTGTATGAGTTAAGTGATACCCCCAACTGAAGTTTAGAGACAAAATCTAAACTTTCTCTAAAGTGACTTTCTCTCTCGAAATGTCACATAGTTTGTATTTTATATTTTTATTAATGTATTGATATATGTAATATAACCTATTAAAGGTATATTTAGATATAACTATATTTGAGGCACAATAGTTATTATATTTAAATGATAGAGGTCAGTTTTTCTGATTCCAGAGATTATGCCCTTAATATTCACAGCTCTTTACTGCATCCTTTAAGAGGCAAGATTCCTGGCAGACAAATCTCAGACCCAGGACATCTGAGTTGAGAAATGTTTTTTATTTTTATATACTTTATTTACTTCTTTGTGCTTTTCAGTAAAAAGTAGCTTTTTATAAAACATTCACTATTTTGCTACTAGAAGAAAGTAGTCATAATATATAAATGGTTGTAGAATTTGGTAATTATAATTTATGCTGCTTAAGAGTCAAAAGTTCTCACTGAATATGCTTCCTTTGCAAGGAAAACAGATTTCTAATAAGTAATTTATTAATCACAATATTAGTGTTGCTTGCTTCATATGTTTGTCTTCAGTTCAGGTATAAGATCCCTAAGGTTAAGAAATAATTTGATTTTTACAGTATTCAAATTAGTCCTCAGAAGTAGATCAAAGCAGAATATTTCTTTAGGGTGAAAGGGTCAGGCAACAGGGCAGGAACTTTATCAGCACTGGTCAAGCTCAGCCAAGTAAAGATACCTGTATCAGGCTTGTCTAGTCTATCCTCACATTAGAAAAAGAGTATAATGGCATCAGGAATTTCAGTGACAGTCTAATCAAATCTGTTTCTTGACCCATACTGCTTCAGTCTGATAGAGTATGTTCATATTTGGTGCACAGCTGTCCTCTTGGGATCAAACTTCACTATCTGTATCCCTTCCTACCCCTCCCCCCTTTTTTAGAAGTTTTATGAGAAAAGCGTACACAGGAGGCAAAATTTTTTGATGCCTTACACATTGGAAAATGTATCAACAAACCTAAATGAAAGTTCAGCTAGGTTTCTATGTTGGAAATAATTTTCCTTCATAAATTTGAAAGTGGTGCTCCACTTTTTAAATAGCTTTAGTGAGGTTTTGTTTCCCTTGTATTACTTTCTGGAAAATTTACTTACCTTCATTTTCTAACCCCCTTCGCTTTTTAAAATTTCTATTCGTTCTTTTTTATTTCCTGAATGTTATTTTATAGTAGCATACTATTCTTGTTTCATATATGGTAGTATCTTCTCTAAGCTCACTGTAGATCATTTATTTTGGGGCATTATTTTTCTTACACATGCTTATGCTTCTTCCAAATTCTTTTTTTGTTTGTTTGTTTGTTTTGATCATTATCCTCCATTTTGGAAGCTTCCTTCAAGCATATAGTATCCTTGATTATTTATTCATGATGCATTGGGACTCTAAAACACTGACTAGATGCTTTGAATTCGTCAGTGGAGCCTGTTTACTTTGAGCTTTATCATAGGGTGATTTGATTGGGCTGATGTTGGGGAACCTATAATGTTAGTTTATCCTTATGTCTTACCTGGTCAAATTACCCAAAGATGAGCCCTCCAAACCTCCTGCTTGAAGGGTAATAGTCTTCATTACCTGCGATCTGGAAGCCAAGTTGGGGATTCTGGCTTGGGGAATGTCTGCATTCAGCATTTAATATTTATAGTTACTTAATTCCTTGTTTTGGGTACAGTCCTGTGCCCTTAATTGTGCCTGACATCCTCCCTCCAAAAGTCTTTTACTTTTTCCAGAGAATACACCTACAGTTTATGCCAGGATAAAGACGAGGCAGTTGTTCCGCAATGTGAATGGAGCTGAACAAGGGATCTAGGATTCTACCTGCTTCTCAAACAGCTTTCCTCTTCATTTTTCTGCACTACCCCCATCCTTTTATCACCGGTTTCAGAGGTACCTAGCACTGCCATTTCTCACGCCTTCTGAGGATTCTATCTGCTATGTCAGTTACAACTTGTCTACTCGCTTTTCATCTTCTAAAATGTTGGTGCATTTTCTGTTTTCTGTTCTCCCTTCCTTCTAGGTTTATGTCTTTTTTCTTTCTTTCTTTCTTTCTTTTAATTCCTTACCATGGCTATAGTGGAGTTTGAGGAAAGAATGAAATGAGCTGCTTGTGGTTCCTCTGCCATCCTAACCCAGGATCTGTTCTTAAAAGGCAGAGGCTTTGTCTGAGTCATCTTTAAATTCCAACCCACAAAAGAGTCCCTGATATGGTAGGTACTTGATGAATGTTTAAATGGATGGTTAAGTCTTGTTTTACATCTGTAAAACTCAGTAACAAGTTTGCGCTAGAGGCCTAGTTTCTTGCCATCTGGACCTCTCAACAGGGCTGGTTAAGTGTTGTCATGATATTGTGGCTGGCTTCCTCTGGAGCAAGTAATCCATGATAGAGCAAGGCAAAAGCTGTAATGACATTAAGGCCTAGCATTGAAAACTATATTCTGCCAGTTTTGTAATGTCTTATTAGTTATATAAACCAGTTATATTCAGTGTAGGAGAGACACAAACGTGGAAATCCCATGAGGCAAGACTTATTATTAGGGACCGTCTTTGGAGGCAGGCTAGCACACACACTTTCTATCTTAAGCTAGAATAAGAACAAATTAAACCCAAAGTAAGTAGAAGGTAAGAAATAATAAAGATCAGAGCAAAAATTAATAGAAAAACAAACAATATAGAAAGTGAATGAAACTAAAAGTTAATTCCTTTTAAAAAGCTAATAAAAATTTTAAACTCCTAACAAGGCTAATCAAGAAAAATAAAAAAATAAAACTGATTACTAGTGTCAGGAATGAAAGAAGGGGTTATCACTAAAGATCCTTCAGAACTGAAAGATTAATAAGGGAATGTTAGGAACAAATTTATACCAATTAATCTGATAAATGAAACACAACTTTACAAAAATTGGCTCAAAGAAAATTGGAATAGCCTTGTATCTATTAAGGAAATTAAATCCATAATTCTTTCTAACAAAGAAAACTCCAGTCCCAAATCATTTCGCTGCTGAATTTTATCTAACATTCAAGGAAAAATAATACCAATCTTTCACAAATTCTTTCAGAAAACAGAAGAAGAAGAAAGGCTTTACAACTCAATTTTATGAGGCTAGTATACCCTGGAATCTGACACCTGACAAAAACAATGTAATCCTCTCAACAGACAGAAGAAATCATTTGACACATTTTAACATTTTCGTGATAAAAATTTGTAACAGACTAGCAGTAAAAGGAAACTTATTCAACCTGATCAAAGCATCTAGAAAAACATACAGGCATCATCATACTAAATGATAAAAAGTGTGAATGATTTTGCCATAAGATTAAGAAGAAGGCAAGAATACTTGCTCTCACTACTTCTAACATTGTGCTGGTGGTCCAAGAAAAATAAAGGCATAATATTGTAGAGGAAGTAATACAACTATCTCAGTTTGCAGAAGACATAATTGTTTACGTAAAAAATCCTAAGAAATCTACCAAAAAAAACCAAATCCTACTAGAATTAATAGATGAATTTAGCAAGATTACAAGACACTAGTTGCATATACAAAAAGAAAATACTAGCAGTATAATAAATAATACCCAGCATTCAACAATTAGAAAAGTGAAAAACACATGTACCATTCATAATATCAAAAAATGTAGGGCTTCCCTGGTGGCGCAGTGGTTGGGAGTCCACCTGCCGATGCAGGGGACATGGGTTCGTGCCCCGGTCCGGGAGGATCCCACGTGCCGCGGAGCGGCTAGGCCCGTGAGCCATGGCCGCTGAGCCTGCGCGTCCGGAGCCTGTGCTCCGCAACGGGAGGGGCCACAACAGTGAGAGGCCCGTGTACCGCAAAAAAATAATAATATTTAGGAATAGATTTTAAAAGAGATGTACAAGCCCTCTACACTGAAAGCTACAAAGCATTCCTGACAAAGATAGGAAGATATAAATAAACAGAGATACAATGTTCTTGGCCCAGAAGCCTCAAATTCTTAGGATGTCCATTATCCCCAAATTGATCTGTAGACTCAACACAATCCCAGAATCTCACCAGGCTTTCTTTTTGTTTTTTTTTTTATAATATAAATTGACAAGCTGATTCTAAGATTTATGTGGAAATGCAGAGAACCTAGAATAGCTAAAACCATTTTGAAGAGGAACAGAGTTGGAGGATTCATAATCCCTGATTTGAAGACATGCTATAAAGCTACAGTAATCAGAGCTGTGATATTGGGGTTAAAGATGGACATACAAATCAGTTTACATGATAGCTATAGATACTACACTTGATCTTAGCCAAAAGGCTAAGAAGTGATTAGAATAGCTAGAAATAGCTAGAAATAGACCCACTTACGTGGTTGATTGATATTTGACAAAGGGGCCAACATTCAATGGGGAAAGAATAGTCTTCTCAATAAACGATGCTAGAACAGCTGAGTATTTGTACAAAAAAAAAAAACCATTAAAACTGAGAAATTTGTAAGAAAAGAGGAAAAATATTCATGTCCTTGGAATATACAAAGATTTCTTAATATGTTGGAAACCTCATCTAAATGAACACATTCTCTTAAGAACACTGTTAAGAAGATGAAAAGACAAGCTACTGCTGGGAGAAAATATTTGCATAACATATCCTAAACAAAAGATTTGTGTCCAGAATATATGAGAAACTTGCACAACTCAGACAATTTTAAAAAGTGGTCAAAATCAGACACTTCACAAAAGATTATGGGAATGGCCAGTAAGCACTTGAGAAGATGCTAAACATCATTGGTCATCTGGAAGATGCAGGTAAGAACCACAGTGAGATATCACTTCATACCTGCTAGATTCGCTAAATCAAAAAGACTGGCAATACTAAGTGTTGGTAAGGGTGTGGAGCAATCAGAAATGGTAGGAGTATAAAATTGTACAACCACTTTGAAAAATATTTTGGCAGATTCTTTTTTTTTTTAATATTTATTTATCTTTGGCTGCATTGGGTCTTCGTTACTGTGCGTGGGCTTTGTCCATTTGCAGCGAGCAGGGGCTCGTTGCGGTGGCTCCTCTTGTTGCGGAACACGGGCTCTAGGCGCGTGGGCTTCAGTAGTTGTGGCACGTGGGCTCAGTAGCTGCGGCTCGCGGGCTCTAGAGTACAGGCTCAGTAGTTGTGGCACACAGGCTTAGTTGTTCCGCAGCATGTGGAATCTTCCCAGACCAGGGATCGAACCTGTGTCCCCTGCATTGGCAGGTGGATTCTTAACGACTGTGCCACCAGGGAAGCCCTTGGCAGATTTTTTTAAATTTAAACATTTTCTTGCCATGTGTCCTACCAGTTCTATTCTTAGGTCTTTCCCCAGGAGAAATGAAAAAATAGGTCCATACAAAGATTTGTGCATATATGTTTACATGTTCATAATAATTAGGAACTGGAAACAACCCAAATGCCCAGCAACAAGTGAATTGAGAAACAAGTTGTGATTTATTTATACAATGAAATACTACCCAGCAGCTAAAAAGAACTAACTACTAATTTATACAATGGTATGGATAAATCTCAAGTAAGATGTACAAAAAAGCTAGACAAAGTGGTGTATACAGTATAATTCCATTTATATGAAATTCTGGAACCATTTATTCTATTATGAAACGAATCAGATCAGTGCTTGCCTGTGGCAGATGTGACAGAAGCTGATTGCATAGGGGCAGGAAAGTACTTTCTGGGGTGATGACAGGTTCTGTCTTAATTGGGGTGGTAATACCATAGATGTATATACGTTTGTCAAAATCATTGACCTTTACAATTGAAATGCATTTTATTGTATGTAAGTTATACCTCAAATTGTTTTTTTTCTTGAACTGAGATATCATTACACATCCACCAGAAGGGCTAAAATTCAAGTCTAACGATACTAATGGTGAAAATTTGTCACGACAGTGACTCTTAAATGCTGCTTGTGGGAGAGTTATTTGTTAAAACCACTTTGGAAGAGTTTGACATTATCTAGGAGAGTCAGAGATACACATCCCTAATGACTCAGCAGTTCTACTCAGATATTGCCTTTTCTACTAGAGAAATATACGTGTTTACGTATATCAAGAAGGCCACCTAGGCACTTCCCTGGTGGTCTAGCAGTTAAGAATCCACTCTTCCACTGCAGGGGGCACAGGTTAGATCTCTGGTTAGGGAACCAGGATCCCGCATGCTGCGTGGTGCAGCCAAAAAAAAAAAAAAGGCTATAAGAATATTCATAACCTTATTCTAATAACCAAAGGAAAGTGCCAGCATAAACTGTCCACCAACATTAATAATCAGGTTTTTTTGGTTTTTTGTTTGGTTTTGGTTTTTGCTGTGGGGCAGCTTACGCCTGGGATCCTTAGTTGCCTGACTAGGGATTGAACCTGGGCCCCTGGCAGTGAAAGTTCCCAGTCCTAACCACTGGACTGCAAGGGAATTCCCTGTCCATCAACATCAGAGTGGATAAATTGTGTATTTCTTCAACAGAGTGTTAGAGCAATGAAAATGAAGAAACCAGTTACATTTAATTAATATAGATTAGTTAGAAACAGTGTTTAGCAAAAGACTCAAAAAGATTACATGCTTTATGTTTCCAGTTACATAACATTCAAGAACTAGGAAAACTAAATTGTGGTCCTTAGTGATCTGTACTTATGTTGTAATTCTATAAAGAAAAAGAAGTGATTACCATAAAAGCCAGGATTTTGGTTACCTCTAGCAGAGAGAGGGGAAGTTAAGGTTGGGAAAGGGATAGGGAAGAGGTTTCTAGGATGCTGGCAATATTTAGTTCTTGACATGAATGTTGGTTATGTGGATATTCACTTTATAATTTGTTTAGTGACACTCTAGTAAATATGTGATATTTTATATTAAAAATAGAAAAAGAAAAAGAAAAGCAATCCTTTCATCTATCAATATCTCCTGAGTACTATGTTAATATTATTTTGCTAGGTAATAATAGACACACCAAGATGTTTAATGTGACCTCTTAATTGCTCACTATTACCATAAAAAGGCATTGTATAATAAGTTTCTGTTCTTATATCTTCAGAGCAATGAAAGTATACATATAAAATTAAGGCACATAACCTCTCAGGAGATTAAAGTATAATTGTAGTTATGTTTTTACCAGGATCCAACATTATTTACTGCTTTATTTTATACTCATCATTTGGACCTGGGCTCATTTTGGTACTTGTAGTCCTAGTTATCTTAAATATGGCAAATATTTATTATTTTCTTTTTTCACATCTGTTATTTTAGCTGCGTCCTAACAAAAATTTTCAGTTTTGACACAGTAAAATGCAAATTCAAGAATCCTAATCACTTTTTCATGGAACATTCTCCCATCAGCCTCTTCAAGGAGTTAGTTTACATTGACAAAATGATTTTGCCTAGAATTAAAACCTCAGTAAATGAGAGAGCAAAAGACATGAGTAGACAGTTCTTCAAAGATGAGAAAAAGAGCTCTGATGAGCTCCTGCCATGTTCTGGGCACAAGTAGGTACCTTATATTGAATCTTCACCCTAATGCTATAAGTACTAGATGTTTTTCTAATTTTGCAATGAACGAATTATGATTTCTCTGAATTTCAAGTCTGGATCTAGAATTAAAATCTATTTCATTTCCAAGCCTATCCTTTTCTCATTATTCTAACACTGTTACCCATGAAAAGAAGAAAATAAACCTAATTAAAAAAATAAGTGGGCTTCCCTGGTGGCGCAGTGGTTGAGAATCTGCCTGCCAATGCAGGGAACACGGGTTCAAGCCCTGGTCTGGGAGGACCCCACATGCCACAGAGCAACTAGGTCCGTGAGCCACAACTACTGAGCCTGTGCATCTGGAGCTTGTGCTCCGCAACAAGAGAGGCCACGACAGTGAGAGGCCCGTGCACCGCGATGAAGAGTGGCCCCCGCTCACCACAACTGGAGAAAGCCCACGCACAGAAACGAAGACCCAACACAGCCAAAAACAAATAAATAAAATTTAAAAAATAATAAGTTAGTAAGTGATGAAAGATTAAAGGATACATTTCCAACAGCAATAAAATTTTTATCAATTATTAATAAATGACTTATAAAGTATCACAAAACCTTAATGAAACTGGAATTACGTTAATAAATTCAGAGATATTATGTTCATGAATTGAAAGGCTATCCCACTGGTATTCTAGACATCTAGTCTATTTTGGTAAATTTTTTTGCCTTAGTTGTGTATTATACATATCTAGATAATGGCAATCTAAGTAGTTGGTAAGATCGCATTTTCTACCAAACTCCTCTCAAGTTTTCTACTTCTCAATTGTATTTATCTGAATTGTAACACCTGCCCATTAATTGTAATTATATGCATGTAGTACAAATTTATCCATTTGGCTGGTGTTTAAGTTGTTTCCATTCTTTTTACCATTATAAACAGTGCTACAATAAGCATTCTCATTCATGTTGCCTTTCACAGATATGGAATTTTTGCAGAGTATATACTCCAATAGAGTGAAATTGTTTTTTGGGTTTTTATTAAGTTATTCATTCATTCATTCATTCATTCATTCATTCATTCATTTATGGCTGCATTGGCTCTTCTTTGCTGCACCCGGGCTTTTCTCTAGTTGCGGCGAGGGGGGCTACTCTTTGTTGCGGTGCACGGGATTCTTATTGCGGCGGCTTCTTTTGTTGCGGAGCACGGGCTCTAGGCGCGCAGGCTTCAGTAGTTGTGGCACGCGGGCTCTAGAGCGCAGGCTCAGTAGTTGTAGCACACAGGCTTAGTTGCTCCCTGGTATGTGGAATCTTCCCAGACCAGGGCTCAAACCTGTGTCTCCTGCATTGGCAGGCGGATTCTTTTTTTTTTTTTAATTTATTTAATTTATTTATTTATTTTACTTATATTTAATTTTGGCTGCGTTGGGTCTTCATTGATGTGCGCGGGCTTTCTCTAGTTGCAGTGAGCAGGGGCTGCTCTTCGTTGCGGTGTGCGGGCTTCTCATTGCAGTGGCTTCTCGTTGCAGAGCACGGGCTCTAGGCACATGGGCTTCAGTAGTTGTGGCTCGCGGGCTCTAGAGCGCAGACTCAGTAGTTATGGCCCATGGGCTTCGTTGCTCCACGGCATGTGGGATCTTCCCGGACCAGGACTCGAACCTGTGTCCCCTGCACTGGCCGGCAGACTCTACTGCGCCACTAGGGAAGCCCTGGCAGGCGGATTCTTAACCACTGCACTACCAGGGAAGTCCTAGAGTGAAACTGTTGAGTTGAAAATTATGCTCATCTTCAAACTTACTATAAATTACCATTTGTTCCTAACTGACTATATCAGTTTATATTCCTACAGTCTTTATGAGAGCTTTAATTCTTCAGTCTTCCTTTGGCTTGTTGTCAGCTTGTGTTATCAGTCTTAACATTTTTGGCCAGTCTTGATTGGTGTAAAATGATAGCTTGATATAGTTTTTGTATATATTTCCTTAATTACAAATAAGATAATTAGTGAAAATTTGTTTTTTGACATTTAGATTTTCTCTTCTATGAAATGCCTAGTCGTATCCTTTGCCACTTTTATTGTTTTATCTTGATTTATAGGAACTTATTATATATTCTGGATAGTAATCATTTGTTATATGTATTACACATATCTATAGCCTGTCTTTTATTTTTTCTGGCTTTGTTTATGGTATTTTTTTATGATAGTTTTTATATCTTAAGAAATTCTTTCTTGCCTCCAAGATCATAAAGATGTTCTATATTTTCCTCTAAATGTTTATTTTTCTTTTCATGTTCAGTTCTCTGAATAGGAATTTGTTTTTGTATATTGTATAAGGTGGGCTTCCAAGTCTGTTCTACTGGTCTGTGTGTCTGTCCCCACAGTCTCTTGACTTGAATTGGATTATAACAGATCTCGATGAATGTTAGAGCAGACCTTATTCTTAAAAACTATCTTGGCTATTCTTGTTTCATTTCTCTTTCAATGTTAATTTTAGTATCAGCTTCTTAAGTTCCAGAGGTCAAGGGGGTTATATCCTATTGGTATTTTGATTGAAATTGCCTTGAATTTGCAGATTAACTTACAAATAATTTATACTAATAAGGTATATACTCCATTTATTTAGATTTTCTGTAGTAGTAAAGATACCTATTACTTCTATAGGTCTTATGCATCTTTTGTTCAGATTTTATCTCAAGTGTCTTGTGGTTTTTTTGTTGTGATATTAAGTGGTATCTTTTTAAAATTACATTTTAAGTTGGGTGCTAGTGTATAAGAATGTAATTTTATTTTTATATGTTGATCTTAAATCTAGCAACCTTACTGAACTGTCTAATTCTATAATTTATCTATAGATTATTGGCTTTTCTCTCTAGACAGTCATATTGTGAAGAATAATAATTTTGTTTCTCCCTTTCCAATCTTTTTACCTTTTACTTCTCTTAGCTTGCATTCCTGTGCCAGCTAGCACTTTCTATTAAATGAAGTTGAATTTACCATAGATTTTTGGTGGATAACTTTTATCAAATTAAGGAAGCTCCTTTCTAGTCCTGGTACTGTGAGACTTTTAGTTATGGTGCTGAATTTTATCTAATGCTTTTTTGAGGGTAATTATCTGTAGAAATGATTGTATGTTTATTTCCTTTAGTGTATGTTTATTTCCTTTAGTATATTTTGTTAATAGGTTTTAAAAATATTAAATGTAAATATTACTTTTTCAGTTAAACTCAGCTGATTTGTGAAAGGGAAAGAAGGAAAAAATGCATAAATATGTAGGTTTATAAAATGTTAAGGATTTAACCAAGGGATAGAGAGGCAGATCTTTGCTGATTGAAATTCATGCCTAATTCAACTGTACTCACTGATTTCATCCCATCTTTTGTAAGAGCTTTCCTTCACTAACTTTAATTTTTACCTCAGATGCCCACATTGCTGTGGGGAAGATGGTGAACAGTAATGATTAGAAGAACAGTGGGATAAACACTAAGGAAAATTAATAGAATGTTAAACAGGATAAATAATGTTTGTTTAGTAGTTTCAACTCTGTGAGATAAGACACATTAGTTGTGAATGCTAGTATTATAATAATCCAGTGAAGAAAATTTACCTGTAGGATTAAAGGAAAGACAAAATAAGCATGTTAATTACCATGTATTTATTTTCCTTTATTCACTTTTTTTTTTAATTAACACAGAAGCAATATGTGCTTATCTGGTATGTATCCTGCCAGCCTTGTTTTAATGTACGACAACATTCTCACATTTTTTAATAGAAGAATGTAATGTATACATTTTTTTAAAGTACTGTGGATTTGAATAAGATACCCAGAATGCTAATACAGTCTTACCAGTCTCTCTTTTTTTAGTTAGTTTGAAATTGTGGAGGTATTTCTAAAGTTTATTTGGATGGAAGTACAAAACCAACATAACTCTCCATCATGAGGGACATGAAGTAGGTCCATGCAATGAGATATCCTGCAGCTGTGAAAAAGAGTGATATAGTTCCATATTAGTACATATAGATCTATCTCTAAGATATATAATGAGAAAAAAGAAATCAAAGGCCAGAACAGTGTGTCTAATGTTTTATCATTTGTGTTCCTTTTCAATAAGAGGGGAAGGGAATATATATTCACTTAATTACCATGCACCCAAACTGCAGAATAAAAAGATCTCTAAGACACATTGTTAGTTTTTAAAATAATAATAAAAGAAGTCATAGAACATTTATTATCTGATCTCATGTTAAAAAAGAAAGTTGTATATGCATTTTTATCTCTAAGTGCATATTAAAAGAATAGGATATATACATACCTAAGTACTAATAATGGTTGCTTCTTAAAGATACTTGGAGACCAGAAGTCTTTACTGTGGATATCTATATTGTTTAAATTTTTTAGGATGAGACTTCACTCATGTATTATTTCTGTAATAAAGGAAAAAGTAATATGTGCTCACTATTAAAAAATGAAGATTTAAAGATAAAGTCAAAAAGAAGAAAATAAAAAATATCTACAGTAGCCTTACTACCTGAGATAACTACTTAAAGCCTTGATAAATATCCTTCCAGAGATGAGGGACATTTTGTGGAAGACATTTAATCCTAAACCAAGGAGAGTAAGAGAAAGAGCAGCACAATAGGCATGTTTTTAAATAAAAAAATAACATGATAGCATGTAGCTTATTGTCTGTTTTGGTTTTACTTTTCACTGTATCCCCAGTGCCTTTATAGCACATAATAGCAGTCAGTAAGTATGTATTTAAGAAATGAGTGATGGTGGTCTACTAACTATTGGTGAAGCTCTTCTAGTTCCAAAACCCAAGATTAAGAAATCGTACTTGTTGGCTCTTGGAAGACTGCTGACTGTAGCTAGATAAAATTGGGCAGATACACCTTACTATTACTACCTGTAGCTTGGATTAGCACTAGTAACATTTAATACCATTGTCTTCTCAAATCTGTGCAAGACAGGGAGAGCTCTCGCTAGAATAGATAAGCAGTCTAGGGTGGCTTAAAAAGCTTTGTTTAAGAAATAATACCTAACCTTTTCTTCTTTAAGGTGCTCTGGCCTTCTTTGTCCCCTTACAGACCTTGTTTCATAGCCAGAACACTGCTCTGTACATGTAGTAGGAAATGGAATGATTCAGTTACCCATGATAAGAGATAGATTATAAAAACTGTAATATTAGGCTTTTTCTGTTGTTGTGCTTGTCTTCCAGTCAAACAGTTCAAATTGAAACAGCTTAACTTTGGAAATATTTTTATATGTATATAGGTATACATAAAAGGGTAATTTTAACTCTGTATTAGTTAATTATCATGGAGCCCAAGATCAAGTTTTTGAGTTTTTTAAAGGAAACATTAATTTGTACTATTTGTGTTTTTCTTCTTAGTTTCTGCCACTGCCTTCTACAAAGCACAACCTGTAATTCAGTTCATGTGTGAAGTTCTTGACATTCATAATATTGATGAGCAGCCAAGACCTCTGACTGATTCTCATCGGGTAAAATTCACCAAAGAGATAAAAGGTGAGTTAATTAGCATTTGGAACAACTTAACTATAAAATGCATGAATATAACAAACTTTCATTGAAATTTTTAAAGATATAAATCTGTTCATGTAACATCACCGGTAAAAATATGGACTAATTATAAAATGTCACATTAAATTCATTACCATAACATCTTAGGTAGTGTGTCAATGAAAGAAATACCAAGTAATGGAATTAATATTGATACTAGCTAATTTTTTGTCAATACTTTCCCTTACTAGCTGAAGGTATAAGAGTGTCTGTTAGGAAAACGCTTCTATGATACTGTTAAAAATAAGTTTATTCCAAAAACATTGTCACTTCAGAACTGGAGCCATTCTTTGAACATATTCTATCGATAATGTAATGACTTCTTTATTTTTCTGAAATGATAGCAGAATATTTTATTCCTTTGTAAATTTATGGATATGGGACTAGCCTGTTTCATGTGTTGTTCTAGAGTTGAAACTTAGTAATTTCATATACATTATTCAGTTGACCATTGATCTTGACTATTTTATAGTTAGTAGCTAAAGTGTATACAGTGGGTTGCATCGTATGTATATTTTACTAATACAAATTCATCTCTACATAGTCTTCCAAAGAGAAAAATTAAAAATTAATTTCAATTGTTTCCTAAAATTTATATTTTGTATATACTTATTGTTTATATAATTGTTGCTTTCTATATACATGTACACTTTTATGTGCAAACCCACACATAGTGTACTTTATCTGCAATTTAAGGGATTTTTCAACAGTAATTTTGATTACGTAAAATTCTTGCCTTGTTCATGACTTTAGAACCTAATCCTCATGTAAGATGTGACTCCACTGTATTTAGTTCTTTATTATTTAGACACAAAGAGAAATTAGATATTCTCTAATTAGAATGAATAGTATAAATTCTATTTAAACTAAATGTTAGATCTTCAATTGTCAGAAATAATTATGTCGTTTTATTTTAAGGTTTTACCTATTTGTTACAGGCAATTTTTAGCTTGTGGTTTGAATGAAGCATTGAAGTTTGTTCTCTGAACATCTTTCAGTTCCCCAAATCAGTTAGTATAGTTGAATACATCCTACTTGCTCCAGTAATCCTTTATTCTTTGCCATTTAGTAACCAGGAGAGAGATGGTCATTGTAATAAAACATTTAAAGGAAAATTCTTCCTACTTTGAAAATAGGCATCCATTTATCTCAAGTTATTTAAGTGTCAGGAAAGTGTTATATATTCTTATATTGCAATCATACCATTGTCCTTTCATAATCTGTATTAACTGCACAGTTAGCATTGTTGGGAGGTAGTGCATTACCCACCATTAATATGTGATCATCTAAATGCCATGGTTTCCAGTGGAGTTGCTGCTTAGTTACCACCTCTGATATCATGAAGTCACTTACATTATTTTGCGGTAACTATGCAATCAACTCATATCACCACTCTATCACAGAAAATACAAGATGTACAGAACAAGGATTCAACTGCTGCCCGAAGAGCATGGACTCGATCTTAACTTCAACTGCTCAGGGGGCCAAAGAAATGACTGAAAAAATGACTAGAAAGCATTATAAAGTTGATGTTATAGTGAAGGTAAAGCCAAGTTTATAGGTTAAATATTTGATTTATTAAAGCCAAAAACATTTTTTGTTGGATGGAGGGTTTGGGGAGGGACCTGGGCAGAGAATTATCTAGTCCATTTTTTTAAATTTCAGCTTTTTGCTAACCCCTGGATTTGGATCTAATCCTTAGGCACCTATGACTGTAGATTTGGGGTAGAAAAATCTGAGTTGGATCTAACTGACATACTGATGATTTTTTCCTCCATTCAGAGTCAAGAAGGCTTTTTTTTTTAAAGAGGACTCTTTAAAGTACGTCATGTATTCCTACCTCAATTACACAAGAGAATCAAAGTTACATGTTTTGTATTATGTATTTGGGTTTAATTTTTAGTTGGCATGAGGAATTTGATGAAGCTTGTTAAATAGTGATACAAAGGGTGCTATGATGAATAGATTTCCTAGTACAATATTATTTGGTTCTAGTTGAACTTTTTCCTAAATATTTAATGGTAACTTTAGGGTGGTTTCTTTGTGCAGTAATTCATCATAGTTAAATAGCAGAAATATTGGAGGAAGTTTATGGTAAAAGTACCATATGTATGTAAGAGTATTTTATTTTACTTTTTTATTAATTTTTATTGGAGTATAGTTGCTTTACATCAATTTTATTTTTGATAAAAACTTATTTAGTAGGCTTGTAGAACCTTACTGATAATTTTTTTTAATTCAAGGGGAAGATTTGAAAACAAATTGCTAAGTGGTATAGATAACAGAAATTTGTTTTAAATTTTTCTATCGTGTTTTCCCCCTAAACAATATTTTTACATCTTGCTTACTTCATATGTTGGTGTTTCCTTCTTAAAAGGGCTTCTCTTGGTAGTATTTCCTAGTCTTATTTATAGAGGCATAGTAAATGCTCTAATTGATCTGAAATTTTAGTTTTATAAAGGTAGTTACTAATGAAAACTATTTCTCACTGATTCAATTAGGAGTAGTTCTTAAGAAAACCTCATACCAATCTGGTACAGTGACACTGTGTCCACTTAACATCTTAATTTATGCTGATATGTCATAAGAAAATATTACTATGATTGAACTTTGTGTTTGGTTCTGCAGTTAGTAGATACGAAAATAAGTTATACTGTATCAGGGTTTCTCAACCTTGGCACTATTGATATTTTGGGCTGGATAATTCTTTGTTGTGGTTGGGGATGGGAGGTAGTGATGTCCTGTGCATTGCAGTATAATTTAGCAGCATCCCTGGATCCAAGCATTCCAAAATCTAGCATGTATTAGATGCCAGTAGCACCCCCAGTCATGACAATCAAAAATGTCTGCAGACATTACCAAACCTTCCCTGGAGGTCAGAGTCACCTCTGGTTGAGAACCTCTGCACTATAGGATACACAGATATAAAAGGAAAATAATACAAAAGTATAACTGTAAATACTATCAGGGAACTAAAAGTTGTCCTCCATCTACCCCTTTTTAGATTTTCCTCCTTTGGAGTATAGGCCTTAGAAATGGAGTTGCTTATCTGTGACCAGTAGCCACTGTATCTGTTTGTTAACTCTTCTCTAGGTAGCTCCAAGAGTATCCACTAGCCACATGTAGTTATTTAAATTTTAATTTATTAAAGTTAAATTAAAATTTTAGTTTTTTAGTCACACTAGCCACATTTCATGTGTGCAGTAACATATTGCTGGTGATTTTAGCACAGATGTAGAACAATCCATCATCTCAGAAAATTCTTTTGTACACCACTGCATAGGAAAATTCATCCCAAAGAATTTCAGCCAGTATTTTAAAAGCCCACAGCTTCACTTTCTAAAGCAGGCCTAGGATCTGCAAACCCCTAGGGTCCACAAATGGACGTACAGATCCACAAACATCTAAAATCATATGCTAAATTAAGTGTATGTTGCATTTTTCTGAGAATTTATTGCTTTCATCAGATTCTCAAAGAGATCATTGATTCCATAAGACGGTCTGGATTGCCTGTTCTAGGAATTATTTTGGTTGCATTTGCTTTCTAATAGTAGTAAAAGAACTGTATCACTATATTATCCTTCAGCGAAATTGTCACTCCACTTCTGTTAAAAGGGCCTGGGATTTTTTTTTTTTTCCTTCCTGCATTAAAAATCTTTGAAGGACTTTCTTCTTAAGCTATATGAAATTATGATCTTCAGTCAGTATGTGATTACTGGGCAAATCAGATATCACATACTTTGAAGGTTATAGAATATCTTGAGAATTATCATAACTCCCTTTGCTCCTTCCCTCAACCAGCATAAAAACCTGCATTATAAGCAGGGTTTTTAATTAATGGAGAACTTTATCCCTTGATATACAGGCTTTGCAAATTTTATACTATTTTTTAATAGCTTGATAGAATAGGGAAAAGGTTTGGAGTTAGGTCTATCATGATTGTAACCGTTGTTAACAATGTTATATATAAAATCCTTTGCTAATATCACATTGCCTGTATCACAGATTTTCTGTTTAGAATTTGAGTTTTTATAGTAGTGAACAGGCTTTATAGTTATAAATATTTTACATGTGACAGTTCTATAACCTCAGTTTTTCTTGTTGGGAACAGGTCTGAAGGTTGAAGTGACTCATTGTGGAACAATGAGACGGAAATACCGTGTTTGTAATGTAACAAGAAGGCCTGCCAGTCATCAAACGTAAGAAAAGCTGGTGTTTGTCAGAGCAGAGATGATGTGAGGCAGCTTGCTCTAGTTAGTAGATTGGGAGTTTTGCTGGCTCATAATGAGATAAGAGTTGTTAATGTGTAATTTTTTTTTTCCAGCTTTCCTTTACAGTTAGAAAATGGCCAAACTGTGGAGAGAACAGTAGCACAGTATTTCAGAGAAAAGTATACTCTTCAGCTGAAGTACCCACACCTTCCCTGTCTGCAAGTGGGGCAGGAGCAGAAACATACCTATCTGCCACTAGAAGTAATGTGTTTAGGCTGCTTATTAATATCCTCTTATTCATCGTTCTGTTGGGGTTTTTAATGACCTATAACTTACTTCATACTCTCACATTTATTTTGGAGACTGAACTGTCTTTAAATTTCCTTTTATTCTAAATTTTCAGCTATAAAATAATATGGGAAAAAATTCATCCACAGTCCTACCACTCTAAATGTAACCACTGTTAGCATTTTGGTACACTTCTTTTCAGCCTTTTTATGCAGTGTATATTTTACCTAATTATAATCATACTGTAAAGCAGTATTGTTTACTGCTTTTTTACTTAACATGATATTAAACAGAAGTGGTTTAATGGAGTAGATATTAAAATTTAATCTCACATGTAATTGGCACTCAGAATTTTAAGAAAGATGTATATATCTAGTACAAAACTTTTTTCCATTTGTAGGTCTGTAATATTGTGGCAGGGCAACGATGTATCAAGAAGCTAACGGACAATCAAACCTCCACTATGATCAAAGCAACAGCAAGATCTGCACCAGATAGACAAGAGGAAATTAGCAGATTGGTTAGTACTTAACCCTAGAAATGAAAATTAAAAACATATGAGGGTGAGCTCTAAAGAACCATGTCCTTATCAACTGATACCTTATTACCATTTCATGGGCTGTCAGAATTAAAAGAGATTATGAAAGTAATCTAGTGGTATTCTAGGGGTGAATCTTAGTGGGTTCTATGAAAAGGGTTAGACTAGATCCTTCTAATTTAACCCCAAGCTCTTTAATTAGATTCAGAACAGATACTCTCAGAACTAATGTTTCAGTTTAGCAAACTGGACCTTCCTTACCTTCCACCTAAAAGAGGAAGAGAAAAGGAAGAAAAGTCAAAGTTTTATGACTAGCAATGGTGAGAGTCTTAACACACAAAGTAGGATGGCTTAGCTCCATTGTGAACACCGGTAACCGTACAGGATGAATAAAGAAATATAAGACAGCTCCAGCCGTATGGGATCTCTAAGCTGTCTCCTTGTTCTAAATGGGGAGAAAAGAGACATCAATACTACTTTTAAAACTGACGGGGCTTCCCTGGTGGCACAGTGGTTGAGAGTCCGCCTGCCGATGCAGGGGACGCAGGTTCGTGCCCCGGTCTGGGAAGATCCCACATGGCCGCGGAGCGGCTGGGCCCGTGAGCCATGGCCGCTGGGCCTGCGCGTCCGGAGCCTGTGCTCTGCAACGGGAGAAGCCACGACAGTGAGAGGCCCACGTACCGCAAAAAAAAAAAAAAACAAAACAAAAAACTGACGGAATTAAGGCAAAATGAAAAATGAAGGCAACTGGATCTTATCTTACTCTCTTCTTGAATACCATGTAAATTGCCCAAGTGAAGAGAAAAAAATCTAGAAATCAGAACATTACCCAAAACAACTTAATAACACTTTCAAAAGCAGTTTTAGAGATTGTTGGAAAAGGGTTACAGAATTGGCTCTTTCATTTTGTAAGGCAATTACCAAAAAAAAAAAAGAAGACCTTGTTTTCCAATATAGTTTGTAAAGAGTAAGTTATTACATGATATTTAATTAGGAAAATACAGGCTGACTCTCATCATGGATTTTTCTCTGATCTACTATGACAAAATTTTAAAACCTTTAAGAGACTAGAACCTCTCACTATCAATATAAAATCTCAATAACTAGTTCTACCTCATTTATTACAGCTTTTCTGTTCAGAGAGGTGATATTGTACAGTGATTGAAAGCACAGGTTTTGGAATCTAACAGCTCTGGGTTCAAAGTCTAACTTCTTTACTCACTTACTGTTACCATTATTGTATTATTATAATTATAGCATCTGGTAGGCTGGTGCAGTGATTGAGAGTAGGAACTCTAGAATCAGAATGTACATGGTTTCAAATTATATATCACTTGCTTAGCTATATGGTTTTAGGCCAATCATTTAACTGTTGAGATTTAATTTTATCCTCTGTAAAATAAAGATTATAAAAGACTTTATAGTCATAGGTTATTGTGAAAATTAATTATAAAACATTTAGCACAAGCACATCACCTACCAACTCCTGGTAAATAGTAGTTGTTGTTATTGTTTGTAACCTTACAGAAAAAAAAATGGCATTTAAGCTTGAAGAAAAGATACATTAGTTAGATGCATTAATTAGATGCCTAATTTAGAAAACAAATTTTCCTGCACATTGTGGGGAGATTCTTTTTACATACTTAGATTATATAGTGTTTTTTGTTTTTGTTTTTGGTGGTACGCGGGCCTCTCACTGTTGTGGCCTCTCCAGTTGCGGAGCACAGGCTCCGGACGCGCAGGCTCAGTGGCCATGGCTCACGGGCCCAGCCACTCTGCGGTATGTGGGATCTTCCCGGACCAGGGCACGAATCCGTGTCCTCTGCATCGGCAGGTGGACTCCCAACCACTGTGCCACCAGGGAAGCCCTATATAGTGTTTTTTAATAGAGTGTTACTCAAAGAATTGAGCATTGCCTTTTTTTGTAACCTTGTTTGACCTTTATTCTGAGACTAAGTAAATATGTTTTGGAAAACGCATTATAGCACACTATGAGCATGAATTACACTTTTGAGATTCAAGTCTACAGTGAATTACAATAAATTCTTTATCTTTGCACATTTTGGTATATTACATAAAAATTATAATCTGTGTCTCATACTGGCTTTCTTTTCTGTCTCAAGTATATCTCTTAAGTAAATTTTATAATGTGCTGTGTTTTATCTGAAAATATTCAAGGAGATTTTGTATAACTTGTAGTCAGTTAGGAAAGAAAGCCTTAGGATTATTGATATTTGCTGTCGAGATCTACATAAAATAAATTTCAATAGTATATATCCAGATCCTCTAATTAGAAGTAATTAACCATTTTTAGGTCAGGTATTGGGTTGGCCAAAAAGTTCATTCGGGTTTTTCCATACGATATTAGGGGAAAACCCATACGAACTTTTTGAACCTTATATTTCTCTTGCAGTCTCTCAACCACCCTCCCAAAGTATATGAGGCTTAATCATATAAAGTTACAATTTTCATGAGTCATAAATAGTTGAAATTTCTTATTATGCAACCTAATACATTTAAATGTTCTGTAAATTATCAGGAGTTTCACAGACTTCCTACAGTCCACTCATGATCTGTGGTCCCCAAGTTAAGATTCTCTGCTCTATAGTGAGGGTACCATTATCTACACCTGTCAGTATTATAAAACATTGTTGACACAGTGAAGAAAAAAAGTTAGAGGGTTCTAAAGCAGGGAATTTGGGGGAATTTTGAAAGTAACTACAAACTTTTTCTGTTGTTAGGTAAGAAGTGCAAATTATGAAACAGATCCATTTGTTCAGGAGTTTCAATTTAAAGTTCGGGATGAAATGGCCCACGTAACCGGACGCGTACTTCCAGCACCTATGCTCCAGTATGGTGGCCGGGTAAAACCTCTTGATAGTTTTTAAATTATAATCATACAGTTTCTGTGTATGGAGAGAAGGGCTTCCTAGCTAAGTCTGGAATTTAAAAAGTGTTTTATTGTTCCAACAATTTTTTTTGTTTGTTTCAATATCAGTGTCTTTGCTTGAACTTAGTAGAACTTTTGTTTTTCTATGATAAAAATATAAAATATTGATTTAGAACAGCCTGTTCCATGTAGAATATCAGATATATATCAGTTCAGCAATTTGAAATGCTTATTTTCAGCTCATTCCAATAAGTTATATATTAAATGTTTGTTCATTTTTGCCTTATTATTTCTCTTTCTCTGTAGAATCGGACAGTAGCAACACCAAGCCATGGAGTATGGGACATGCGAGGGAAACAGTTCCACACAGGAGTTGAAATCAAAATGTGGGCTATAGCTTGTTTTGCCACACAGAGGCAGTGCAGAGAAGAAATATTGAAGTAAGGCTTGTCATTAGTTTCACTTTGGGACCATTTTGTTTTTAAATTTTGTATTTCAGTTTTAAATTACTCAGCTAATATTCTAACCAGTGTTGCCTCAGTATGAAGTATATTTAATCACTGAACCTTTAAAAATGTTTCTTCTCGTTACTTTGATGAAGATTCCTGAATTTGTTGGTCATATCTAAGTCACTGATTCATTCTTACAAGCATCCTAATGGACTAGCTTTTGTGGTATAGCAGGAGTACCATTGGCTTTTGATGGCGAACAGATTAGATATAATTCTCAGGTTTGCCACTTCCTAGTCTTACTACCATGGATAATTTATTTAATCTCATTATGCTTCACTTTTCACCTTTTAAAAATAGAGATAATAGTACCTATTTACTGAATGAGGATTAAATAACATCCTTATTTCTCAATTGAGTTCTTTGAAAGAGTCATTTAATTTCTCATTTTCACTTCCTTACTTTCCAAAATTTGACCTGCATCTCCACTACTTTTCCTCTTCTCCAGATTCTTTCCCTCAACAATCTTCTGTTAAAATTTAAAACAAACACAAAATCTTCTTTTTTTTTTTTTTTTTTGCGGTATGCAGGCCTCTCACCGTTGTGGCCTCTCCCGTTGTGGAGCACAGTCTCCGGACACACAGGCTTAGTGACCATGGCTCACGGGCCTAGCCGCTCTGCGGCATGTGGGATCCTCCCAGACCGGAGCACGAACCTGTGTCCCCTGCATTGGCAGGCGGGACTCTCAACCAGGGCACCACCAGGGAAGCCCTTCATTTTTCATTTTACCTGATTTAAGGCTTCCAGGCTTCCATTCTCTCTCCTTCCTTGAAATCTTAGTGGTCTGCTGAAACTGGTTACTGGAAGAACTTCAGTATCTTTGTGCTTATCAATTCTAATGGTCTCCTCTCAGCCATTATTTTTCCTCAAAATTTGTGCAGCATTAGATACAATTGACTACCTTCCTGACATTCTCTCCATTCTTGCCTTCCTGCTTTCTTTTTATCACTTTGGCTTCCTTTCTCCTCTACACCATCTCCTTTGGGACTCTAATCTTTGGGGCATTGGCAGTCTCAAGGGCTTCTGCTGTTACTCTTGTTTGAGGAGTTGTGCTACTGTGAAAAGAGCACCAGCTCCACTTGTGACTACCTCCGCTCTAAAACTTCTAGGTTTGTCTTTGACAAAGAATAACATTAAAAATCATATAACGTTTAAAAATTTTCATTTGCCTCTTAAGTCCTTTCTCCATTTTCATATATTCTGGACAAAGAAACTGAGTACTGTATGCCCTCTAACTGTCTGGTATTTTTTTCCATTTCCACTCATTCTGCTCTTTACTGAAAATGCCTCCTTCCTATCTCTACATTTCTAAATAATAGCCAGTCTTCTGTGATTTGTGATGCTGGAAATAATCCATAGTAGCAAACATAGTAGTTTATCATTTGTACTTGTCACTTCCTGTATAAAATAGAATTATATTATAATTATCTGTGTAAGTTTCTTGTCTCCCCTCTGGAATCTAATTTCCCTAAGAAAATGATTATGGTCTAATTTAAGTCTCCACTAACAGATCCTATAAAATATGCCCATAATGAATAGTTCTTGAGTGACATAGAGACCAGTTTACCCCAAGTCAATTCAGAATTTGCCTCCTTCATGTGAGAAAAATTATTTTCTATTTAATTCTGTTCACTTCTTTTTATTAGCTCCAAATCTTATGTCTTAAGGTTCACTTAGTATATTTTTTTTAGTATAGTTTTTTTGTTTTTTTTTTTTTGCGGTATGTGGGCCTCTCACTGTTGTGGCCTCTCCTGTTGCGGAGCACAGGCTCAGGCTCTGCGGCCATGGCTCACGGGCCCAGCCGCTCCGCGGCCATGTGGGATCTTCCCAGACCGGGGCACGAACCCGTGTCCCCTGCATCGGCAGGCGGACTCTCAACCACTGCGCCACCAGGGAAGCCCTTTTAGTATAGTTTTTATCCCCTGGCTTTCAAGTAAAATGTCATGAGGACAGTTAAGGAGAATGCTGCTATTATCTTACTTGACCTCCAGAGACCAAAGAAAACACCTCCAACTGTTTTTCAAGCTTCGAGATACTCTTTTCATTTTACATTTTTTATTCATGGCTTGATAGAAGTCTCATAGTCATTGGGCTTATGGCTCTTGTTCAGGCTAACTGAAAATATTCAACTTCATACTTTCTTGAATTAAATACTAATAAGGAAAAGGAGAAGGGAATTCCTACAAACTCCATCTCTGTCCTGAGGGAATCAGTGTTTTTGAGCAAAGATCACTCAGATCCTTGACGTAGGACCGTATTTGTTTTAAAAACAAGTAAAGTGATTGTTAAATCCCAACATTATTACTTATTTATCCTAGGCTAAGTGCAGAATTTTGTTTAAATAAGAAATTATTAGTCTTTTGTTTTTTCAGTGTGGATAAAAGTACATTAAAGTGCTGTCTGCCTCATTTCTTTTTAAATGTTTTCTTGTTTTTTTTAATCTTTTCTGAGGACAGAATCTTTCCTGCTATCCTAAGTGTCAGATAGGTATTATTGTAGAAAGAAATTCTGCACTAGGTCATAGTTCTTACTCTTGCCATTTGTCTAATAAGCATTTGACCTTGGTCAAATACTTAATATCCCTGAAACTGTTTCCTGATTTATAAAATGGCAGTAATACTTTACCTACCACTTTCTTATGAATCTTGTCAGGATCAAATTAGAAAATGTATGAGTGTGCTAAGTGCTTCACATGTATTATCTCATTTAATCTTCACACCAACCCTATATTGAAAGTGGTCGTTTTACAGATGAGAGAAACTGAAAAAATTTGCCTAAAATTCCATAGCTAGTAAGTAACAGAACTAGAACTGGAACCTGTAGAGCTGAGCTCTTAACCAGCACACTCTATTACTAATGTCCTTTGTGAACTACAAAATGCCACTAACTGTACAGTAGTGTGCTTAGTTTGCCAGATAGATTACTGACCAACCATTGCCCTTAACATCAGTAGTCTGGTCACCTCTTCTTATATGTAGCACACAAATCTTTGCTTCATTCTCCATTCCCTTCTCAAACTTTCCATTACTAATTTGTAGGTGTTGCTGACTAGACAAAGGTTTTATTTTTAGTGATTTCTCCTTCTAGGGGTTTCACGGACCAGCTGCGTAAGATTTCTAAAGATGCAGGGATGCCCATCCAGGGCCAGCCTTGCTTCTGCAAATACGCACAGGGGGCAGACAGCGTGGAGCCCATGTTCCGGCATCTCAAGAACACGTACTCTGGGCTACAGCTCATTATTGTCATCCTGCCAGGGAAGACACCAGTGTATGGTAAGGATATTGTATTAAGATTGCATTTTTCCTCAAGTACTCAGTCTTCCTTTTAGGGACTTAAACTGGAAGTCCAGTGGTTAAGACTCTGCGCTCCCAGTGCAGAGGGTATGCGTTCAATCCCTGGTTGGGGATCTAAGATCCTGCTTACCACACGGCACGGCCAAGAAAAAAATATTCCTTTTAGAATTATGCTAACACATATCCTAAAACTATCAAACATTAAAATATATTTTATAGCTATAGTATTTAAAACCATGTATTGTTACTATAAAAAGACAAATCTGGAGAGCAAACTAAATAGTCTGAGACCCTGTGAAAAGAATTTCAGTAAAGGAAGCATTACAAAACAATGATTAAGGGAAGAATTATTTATTAAAAATGTCATTGAGATAACTTGAGTATCAGTATAATGTAGCAGTTAAAAGCACAGGCTCTGGAGTCAGACTGTGCTGCTTAATACCCAGGTTTTGCCAGGTATACTACCTGTGTGATACTACCTGAATTACTTAACCACACAAAGCCTGAGTTTCTTCATCTATGAAATTAGGATACTACAAATACCTAACCCGTAGAAGGTAGCTGTAAGGATTAAATAAATTTACATATGTAAACTAGGTCTATGATAGCACCTGTCATACAGTGAATGCTCAATAAATGTTAGCTATTATTATTGTAAACAAGTTAAAGTGTATGAGATTAATATGTTAAGTATAAATCATTGAAACATGGAAAAACACGAAGAAAGTATAATTTTCAAACTACTGAATGGAGTATAATTATTTAAGCTTAAAATGATAGAATTCACATAAGAAAATTTGTTAGATTTGACTGCATGAAAATTAAATTTTCCATACATCACAGGTGTCTAAAATTAAAAGGAAACCATAGAACGTGAAAAATATTTGCAGCAAATGGAGACAGCAAAGGGCTAGTTTATTATTAGTTAAAATATCCATATGGATCTGTTATTGCATTCAAAGGAAAAAATTTTTATATTCTCCTACATTAATGAGCAAATAATATAAACCAAAATTTCTCAAGAAAAAACAAGTAAATATTTGAGAAAATGTTGGTTTTCACCAATAAAGAAAAGTACAAATTAATAAAAGGAAAATTTTTATGCTACTAAATTAGCAAATATATTTAAATACTGTACTACCCAGTGATTGTGAGTATGCAGTGAATCTAGTATTTTAATATATTGCTGATGACAGTATAAATTGATAATATCCTTTCATCGAAAGTATAAAAATGTGCTTGCAGTCAACAGCTCAGTATTTCCCATTCCAAAAATATGTTCAAAGAAAAGAATTCATAATGTAGAAAAATCTCTATGCACAAAATTTTCATAATGATATCTATGACACTGAAAAACTACTAAGAACTGGTTTTAAACAGTAAGTTGTATGTTGGTGAAATAATATGCAGTGATTAAAAATAATGGTTATAAAATTTGAAAGATATTTTTTAAGTTGTGATAAAATACAGAAGGTGTTAAACTCAAAGAATTTGTAAATCAAGGTAAGAACAAACAACTGAAAAAGACAAAGGACATAAAAAAGAAATGCAAATGGTCAATTATCAATGCAAAGATGCTGAGCCTCATTAGTCATTAAAGAAATATGAACTAGAACAAATTATTTTTCACCAACAATGATAATACCCATTTTTGGCAAAGGCATGAATAAATGTACATTCTCATACACTGTTGATGGGAGAGAAAGTTGATATTACCATAGCCTCCAAGCTGATATTCTTGCCTTCATTCCCTCTAATTCACTTTCAGTGCATTTTCTACACTGCTTCCCTCAGTGATTCAGTGAGTGATTTTTCTAATTAATAGATTTTATTTTTTAGAACAGTTTTAGATTTACAGAAAAATGGAGCAGATAGTATAGAGAGTTCCTATATGCCTTCCTTCCCCTGTACACAGATTTCCCTTTTTTTTTTTTTTTTTTTGCGTTACACGGGCCTCTCACTGTTGCGGCCTCTCCCATTGCGGAGCACAGGCTCCGGACGCGCAGGCTCAGCGGCCATGGCTCACGGGCCTAGTCACTCCGCGGCATGTGGGATCTTCCCGGACCGGGGCACAAACCCATGTCCCCTGCATCAGCAGGCGGACTCTCAACCACTGTGCCACCAGGGAAGCCCCAGTTTTCCCTATTTTTAACATTTTGTATTAGAGTGGTACATTTAATGAACCAGTATTGATAAATTATTATTAACATATTGTCCACAGTTTACATTAAAGTTTACTCTTTATGTGTACAGGTCTATGGGTTTTGACAAATCCATAATGTCACGTATCTACCAGGACAGTATCAAAGAATAGTTTCACTGCTCTAAAAATCCCCTGTGCTCCACTTACTCATCTCTCCCTCCATCTCCTCAAACCCCTGATAACCACTGGGCTTTTTATGTCTCTACAGTTTTACCTTTTCTAAAATGTTATATAGTTGGAGTCATATGGTATGTCCCCTTTTCTGATTGGCCACTTGCAGTTAGCAATATTTAAGATTCCACCATGTCTTTTTGTGGTTTGATAAAGCCATTTCTTTTTAATGCTGAATAATATTTAATATTGCATTGTGTGGTTGTACTACAGTTTGTTATACTTGTACCTGTTGAGGGTCATCTTGATTGCTTCCAGTTTTGGGCATTTATGAATAATACTGCTCAAACATGCATGTGCAGGTTTTTGTGTGGACATAAGTTTCTAACTCAGTTTGGTACATAACCAGGAGCACAACTGCTGTATCAAATGATAAGACTGCCAAAAAGTGACTGTACCATTTTGTATTCCCATCAGCAGTGAATGAGAGTGCCTATTGCTCTACATCCTCCTCAGCATTTGGTATTGTCAGTTTTTTGGATTTTAGCAATTCTAATAGGCATGTAGTAGTATTTTATTGTAATTTTAATTTGTAGTTCGTTAATAACACAATATTGAGCACTGGACTTCCCTGGCAGTCCAGTGGTTAAGACTCTGCGCTTCCACTGCAGAGGGCACGGGTTCAATCCCTAGTTGGGGAACTGAGATCCTGCATAACTGTGCAGCTTGGCAAAAAAAAAATAGAGAGAGAGAAAGAGAGAGAGAGAGAGAGGGAGAGAGAGAGAGCACCTTTTCATGTGCTTATTTGCCATCTGTATAGCTTTGATGAAATGTCTGTTCCAATCTTTTGCTCATTTTTTAATTGATGTGTTTGTTTTCTTATTGTTCAGTTTTAAGAGTTCTTTGTATGTTTGGATACAGGTTTTTTATCAGATACCTATTTTGCAGATAATTTTCTCCTAGGCTGTGGCTTGTCTTTTTTTTTTGCGGTACGCGGGCCTCTCACTGCTGTGGCCTCTCCCGTTGTGGAGCACAGGCTCCGGACGCGCAGGCTCAGTGGCCATGGCTTATGGGCCTAGCCGCTCCGCAGCATGTGGGATCTTCCCGGACCGGGGCACGAACCTGCATCACCTGCATCAGCAGGCAGACTCTCAACCACTGTGCCACCAGGGAAGCCCTTGTCTTAAGTGTCTTTCATAGAGCACAAGTTTTAAATTTTAATGAAGTCCAAATTTTAATAAAGTCATCAATTTTTTTCTTTCACAGATTATTTTTGGTGTTATAGTCTAAGTTTTTATACTGTGTTATCTTCTAGTAGTTTTATAGTTTTCCTTTTTTACATATAGGTTTGTAATCCATTTTGACTAAACTTCTGTGAAAGGTGTAAGGTCTGTATCTAGATTTTTTTTTTCTTTTTTTGCATGTGGATTCCAATTGTTTCAGCACCATTTGTTGGAAAGATTATCTTTCTCCATGAAATTGCCTTTGCTACTCTGTGAATGATCGACTATATTTGTGTCAGTCTATTTCTGGACTCTATTTTGTTTCATTGGTCTGTCTGTCCATTCATTTGCTAAAATCACACTGTCTTGATTAATTTAGCTTTGTGATAAGTCTTGAAGTCAGATAATGTCAGTTCTCTGACTTTGTTCTTCTTCTTCCCTGTTGTATTAGCTAATAGGTCTTTTGCCTATCTATATAAACTTTAGAATCAGTTTGTCAATATCACAAAATAACTTGCTGAGACTTTTGTTGGGATTACATTGAATCTATAGATCAAGCTGGGAAGAATTGACATCTTAATGTTAAGTCTTCTATCCTTGAACATGGAATATCTCTTTGTTCAGAGCTTCTTTGATTTCTTTTATCAGAGTTTTATAGTTTTCCTCATTTAGATTTATATCTAAGTATATTGTTTTTTTCTTTTTCTACTATAAATGGTATTGTGTTTTTAATTTTAAATTCTAGTTCATTTTTAGTATTTAGGAATACAGGTGATTTTTGTATATTTATTTTGTATCCTGAAACCTTGCTATAGTCACTTATTAGTTCCAGGAAGCTTTTGTCAATTTTGGGGGGTTTTCTGCATAGGCAGTCATGTTCTCTATGAACAAAGACAGTTTTATTTTTTTCCTTCCCAGTCCGTATACTTTTATATCCTTTTCCTTGTGTTAGCTAGGAATTCCAATACGATGTTGAATAGCAGTGGTGAGAGGAGACATTCTTGCATTGTTTCTGACTTTAGGGGGAAAACATCTAGTTTCTCAGCAGTAAACATGATGTTAGCTATAAGCTTTCTATAATTGTTATTTATCAAGTTGAGGAAGTTCCCCTCCAGTCCTAGGTTTTTTTGTTTGTTTCGTTGGGTTTTTTTGCGGTATGCGGGCCTCTCACTGTTGTGGCCTCTCTCGTTGCGGAGCACAGGCTCCGGACGCGCAGGCTCAGCGGCCATGGCTCACGGACCTAGCCGCTCCGCGGCATGTGGGATCTTCCCGTACCGGGGCACGAACCCGTGTCCCCTGCATCGGCAGGTGGACTCTCAGCCACTGCGCCACCAGGGAAGCCCTCCAGTCCTAGTTTTGCTGAGAGTTTTTATTATGAATGGATGATCGAGTTTGCAAAATGTCCTTTTCTGCATCTGTTGATATGATCATATGATTTTTCTTCTTTTTTTTCTCTTAATGTGATTAATTACTTTAATTGATTTTTGAAATGTTGAACCCAGCCTTGCGTGCCTGGGATAAATCCCACTTGGGGATGGTATATAATTCTTACACATTGTTGGATTGAATTTGCTAATATTTTGTTGAAGATTTTGCATCTGTGTTCATGAGAGATATTGATCTGTAGTTTTCCTTTCTTGTAATGTCTTTTTCTGGTTTGGGTATTAGGGTATTTTGGCCTCAGAATCATGAGTATTTCCTCTGCTTCTGTTTTCTGGAAGAGATTGCAGAGAATTGGTTTCATTTGTTCCTTGAATGTTTGGTAGAATTCGCCAGTGAAACCATCTGGGCCTGGTACTTCCTTTTTTTGGAAAGTTGTTAATTATTGATTCAGTTTTTTTAATAGGTACACACCTATTCAGATTATCTATTTCTTCTGTGTGAGATTTGGTAGTGTCATTCAAGGAACTGGTCCACTTCATGTAAGTTAACAAATTTGTGGGCCTAAAGTTTTTCATAATATTCTTTTATTATCCTTTAAATGTCCTTGGGGCCAATGACCCTTTTTTCATTTCTGATATTAATAATTTGTGTTGTCTGTTTTATTCTTGATTAGTCTGGCTAGAGGTTAATGAATTTCTTTGAACTTTTCAGAGAACTAGCTTTTTGGTTTCCTTCATTTTCCTCTGTTGATTTCTTATTTTCAATTTCATTGATTTCTGCTCTAATTAAGATTTTTTTCCTTCTGCTTGTTCTAGGCCTATATTGTTCTTCTTTATCGTTCTAAGGTAGAAACATAGATTATTGATTTTAGATCTTTCTTCTCTGCATTCAGTGCCATAAATTTATCTCTTAAGTACTGTGCATCACACTAATTTTGGTAAGTTGTATTTCATTTTCATTTAGTTTAAAATATTTTTAAATTTCTCAAGACTTTTTCTTTAATCCATGTCTCATAGAATTATATTGTTTAATATATAGATATTTTGGGATTTCCTGGCTATCTTTCCATTATTGATTTCTAGTTTAATTCCACTGTGGTCTGGGACCATACTTTGTATGATTTCTGTTCTTTCAAATTTGTTAAAGTGTGTTTTAGGACCATAATGTGGTCTTCCTTAATGAATGTTACATGTGAGCTTGAGAAGAATGTGTATTCTGCTGTTATTGAATGAAGTATTTTATAAATGACTCTTAGAATCAGTTGATTGATGGTACTGTTCAAGTCAGCTATTGAATATACACTTATCTTCTGCCTGCTGGATCTGTCAGTTACTGATGAAAGTACATTGAAGTCTCCACTATAATAGTGGATTTGTTTGTTTCTCCTTACAATTCTATCAGTTTTTGCCTCACTTGTTTTGGCATTCTTTTCTTAGCTGCATACATGTTAAAGATTGTCCTGTCTTCTTGAAGAATTGACACTTTTATTATTATGTAATACCCCTCTTTATCCCTGTTAATCTTCCTAGTTCTGAAATCTACTTTGTGTGAAAAAATACAGCAACTTCAGTTTTCTTTTTCTTGGTGTTAGCATGGTATATCTTTCTGTATCACTTTATTTTAGAATTGGTTTCTTGTAGGCAACATGTAGTTTGGGTCTTTTTTTTTTTTTGGTTGCGGTGGGTCTTAGTTGCAGCAGGCAGGCTCCTTAGTTGTGGCACTCAGGCTCCTTAGTTGTGGCATGTGAATTCTTAGTTGCGGCATGCGAGTGGGATCTAGTTCCCTGACCAGGGATCGAACCCAGGCCCCCTGCATTGGGAGCGTGGAGTCTTAACCACTGTGCCACCAAGGAAGTCCCTGGGTCTTATATTTTATCTTCCCCTCTTTTTCTCCATTTTATGTTTTTTTTAAAATAAATTTATCTATTTTTGGCTGCATTGGGTCTTCGTTGCTGCACGTGGGCTTTCTCTAGTTGTGGCAAGCGGGGATACTCTTTGTTGCGGTGCGCGGGCTTCTCATTGCGGTGGCTTCTCTTGTTGCGGAGCACAGGCTCTAGGCGCGCAGGCTTCAGTAGTTGTAGCACGCAGGCTCAGTAGTTGTGGCTCGCAGGCTCTAGAGTGCAGGCCCAGCAGTTGTGGCGCACAGGCTTTGTTGCTCCGCGACTTGTGGGATCTTCCTGGACCAGGGCTTAAACCCATGTCCCCTGCGTTGGCAGGCAGATTCTTAACCACTGCGCCACCAGGGAAGCCCCTCCTTTTTATGGTTTTAAATGAGCATTTTATATTATTCCATTTTCTCTCTTACATCAATTATACTTTTTTTTTTTTTTTTACTTTTAATGGTTTCCCTAGAGTTTGCAGTATACACTTACAACTAATCTGAATTTGCTTTCGATAATTCTGTACCACTTCACCGATAGTGTAGATACCTTAGAACAAAGTATTCCCAATTCCTCCCTCCCCCTTACAATATTTCTGTCATTCATTTCACCTATCCATAAGTTGTAACCACACAATATACTGTTGCTATTATTATTTTGAACAGTATCTCTTAGTTCAGTTAAGAATAAGAAAGTAAAAGATTTTATTTTACTTTTATTTATTCCTTCTCTGACCTTTTTTTTATATATAGATCTGGACTTCCGACCTGTATACTTTTCCTTCTTTCTGAAAAATGTCTTTTATCATTTCTTTCAAGGGAAGTCTACTGTCAACAGATTCCCTTAGTTTTTATTTGTCATATTTCCCCTTCACTTTTTAAAAAATTATTTGCTTATGTTTACTTATAAATCAAATTATTTACTCACATAGTTTCAAGTGTTAAATCATTCTGGAATTCTTATTTTCAAAAACAGCACCTTTATAGCTGTCATCCCATTTGTTTTTTTCATAGAAAAACTCTTTCATCATCTGCCACTTTTTAAATTTAATTTTTGTTTATTGAGTGCTGCTGCCTGTATTTCAGTTTCTTCTGTAGTCCTGCCCTGTTTTGCCAGAACCTTGGGACCTCTACATTTGTCTCATGTTGGTGTAGGTGATGCCTTCTATAAATCAGTCACTTGGTGTCATTTTTTTTTTTTTTTGGCCGCGCTGCATGACATGCGGGCTTTTAGTTCCCCCACCAGGAATTGAACCCCTTGCAGTGGAAGCGCAGAGTCTTAACCACTGGACCACCAGGGAAGTCCCAGGTGCCAAATTTTGATTGTAGTCTTCATTCCTTCTGAGGTACTGTTTTCATAGGAGTGTTCCTGAATTAACTTTTTTTTTTTTTTTTTTTTTTTTGCGGTACACAGGCCTCTCACTGCTGTGGCCTCTCCTGTTGCGGAGCACAGGCTCCGGACGCGCAGGCTCAGCAGCCATGGCTCACTGTCCCAGCCGCTCCGTGGCATGTGGGATCTTCCCAGACCGGGGCACGAACCCGTGTCCCCTGCATCGGCAGGCGGACTCTCAACCACTGTGCCACCAGGGAAGCCCCTGAATTAACTATTTTTAAACAAGTTTTTGTGTATATGTGTGATAAAATATACATAACATAAAATTTACCATTTTAACCACCTTAAAGTACACAGTTCACTGGCATTAAGTATATTCACAGCATTGTGCAACCATAACTACTGTCCATTTCCAGAACTTTTTCATCATCTCAAACAGAAACTCTGTACCCATTAAATAGTAACACCCCATTCCCCTACCCACCAACACCTGGTAGCCTCTATTCTACTTTCTGTCTCTATGAATTTACCTATTCTAGTAACTTATATAAATGGAATCATATAATACTTATCCCTTTGTTTCTGGCTTATTTCACTTAGGGTAATGTCCTCAAGGTTTATCTATGTTGTAGTATGTATCAGAATTTTCTTCCCCTTTTTTGTTGTAAAATATACTAATATATAAAACAATAATTTACCATTTTAACAAGTATACAGTTCAGTGACATTAAGTACATTCAGTGTTGTACAACCAGCACCACCATCCATCTCCAGAACTTTTTCATCATCCTTAACTGAAACTCAGCACTAACTCCCCATCTCCCCTCCCTCAACCCCTAGAAACCTATATTCTACTTTCTGTCTCTATGAATTTGACTGAATAAATCATATAGTATTTGTCCTTTTGTGACTGTTTATCTCATTAAGCATAATGTCCTTAAGGTTTATCCATGTTATAGTATGTATCAGAATTTTCTTCCTTTTTAAGGGTGAATAATATTCCATTGTATGTATATACACGTTTTGTTTATCTATTCATCTATCAATGGGTACTTGGATTAGTTCCACCTTTGGGCTATTGTGAATAATGCTGCTTTGAACATGAATATACAGCTCTCTGTTCCAGTCCTTCCTTTCACTTTTCTTGGGTATATTACCAGAAGTGAAATTGCTGGATTATATAATTCTGTTTTAGTTTTTTGAGCAATTGCCTTACTGTTTTGTACAGAGTCTGCACCATTTTGCATTCCTATCAGCAGTGTACAAGGTTCCAGTTTCTCCACGTTCTTGCCAATATTTATGTATTTTAGCCATCCTATTGGGTGTGAAGTAGTATCTCTTTATGGTTTTCATTTGCATTTTCCTAATGATTAGTGATGTGGAACATCTTTTCATGTGTTTACTGAACATTTGTAGATCTTCTTTGGAGAAATGTCTATTCAAGTCCTATGGTCATTTTTATTTGGATTGTTTGGGTTTTTTCTTATTGAGTTATAGGAGTTAGTGTGTGTGGGTTTTTTGTACATGTTGTTTTGTTTTGCTGGTTGGTTGGTTGGTTTGTGGCCACACTGCACAGCTTGTGGAATCTTAGTTCCCCAACCAGGGATTGAACCCAGGCCCTTGGCGGTGAGAGTGTGGAGTCCTAACCACGAGTCCACCAGGGAATTCCCAGGAGTCAGTGTTTAATTGTTCCTGCAGTTAATGGCTTCATCAGCTTCTGCTTCTAATAAGCTGATCTTGGCTGTGATTCTTTGTATTCACCTGTTTTGGGGGTGGCAGTTTTCTCTGATGGATCTAAGACTAAGACAAGTCATTGATTTTCAGTCATTGATTTTTTGTTGTTGTTGTGAAGATGGAAATGATGACTTCTAATCTTTTGTGTGTTGGTGCTATAGTTAATGTCCAGAATGGTATTTTTAAGTACAAATCTGATTTTATCCCCTTCCCTATCACCCCCACTTCAGTAGTTCTTCATTTAACAATTGGTAAAATTGATATTTAAGATTATCTTCCAAAGGTTTGCATGT
This sequence comes from Tursiops truncatus, assembly GCF_011762595.2. Taxonomy (NCBI): domain Eukaryota; kingdom Metazoa; phylum Chordata; class Mammalia; order Artiodactyla; family Delphinidae; genus Tursiops; species Tursiops truncatus. The sequence goes on along the minus strand of NC_047034.1, from coordinate 155,154,491 downwards.
TCTAATCCGTGACTTTTTTTTTTTAATAAATTTATTTATTTTTGGCTGAGTTGGGTCTTCGTTGCTGCACACAGGCTTTCTCTAGTTGTGGCAAGCGGGGGCTACTCTTTATTGCAATGCATGAGCTTCTCATTGCGGTGGCTTCTCCTGTTGCGAAGCATGGGCTCTAGGCGCGCAGGCTTCAGTAGCTCTGGCACGAGGGCTCGGTAGTTGTGGCTCAGGGCTCTAGAGCTCAGGCTCAGTAGTTGTGGCACACAGGCTTAGTTGCTCCGCAGCATGTGGGATCTTCCCAGACCAGGGCTTGAAGCCATGTCCCCTGAACTGGCAGGTGGATTCTTAACCACTGCGCCACCAGGGAAGCCCCTAATCCATGACTTCTTACCTCTTCAGAATTCAGCTCACTTTATGCTTGTTTTTCCCCACAGAAACTCTTTGTTTATCCTCTTCCTTCTACCTGTATTGCTTCTCATAATCCATCTTCCACCCTTTACCAAGTAAACACACATTCTTTTGAATTTTATTTCAGACATCCCTTCCTTGGGGAAGCTTTGCCTGACCTCCCTGACAAGGTCAAATTCTCTCACTTTTAATATCTTACAGCACCTTGTTACCACTCCTTTATGTTGTTTCACAGTTACAATGTTAAATTTGAAGTTATTTAATTAATGGCTATTTCTCTGACTAGACTATAAGCTCTGTGAGGGCAAGAACAATGTCTCTCTTGACTTAACATTGTATATCCAGAGCTTCGCACAGTACTAGCATGTATTAGGTGGCTCATTAAATATTTGTTGAATGAATTAATAAACCTTTTTAGAGGGCAAATTTTCAGTATCTATAAAAATGTTAAGTATATATATCTCTGATCCCTCGATTCTACCTGTAGAAATTTATCCTGAAGCTATAGTTATACAACCAAATGAAAGTTAAATATACAAGGATGTTATTCATAGCATTGTTTGAAATAATGGAAACCTGGAAAAAGTTAAAAATATGTCGGTGTATGAGTAGTGGTTAGATACCTTATGGCATTTAAAAACAAAGTAACTGCTGTTGTTATAAATAATAAGGGCATCTATATATTGGCATTCAGAACATACTATATTATTAAGTGAATATGACAAGTTACACAATAGAGTGTATAGTATATTCTCAATTTTTGTTTAAAAGTGTTTTCCATATGTTATATATAAGAAGTTATGGGGCTTCCCTGGTGGCGCAGTGGTTGAGCGTCCGCCTGCCGATGCAGGGGACATGGGTTCGTGCCCCGGTCCGGGAGGATCCCACATGCCGCGGAGCAGCTGGGCCCGTGAGCCATGGCCGCTGGGCCTGCACGTCCAGAGCCTGTGCTCCGCAACGGGAGAGGCCACAACAGTGAGAGGCCCGCGTACTGCAAAAAAAAAAAAAGAAGAAGAAGTTATGGACACCAAACTCTTTATGGTAGTTACAATGGCAGAGAGGGGGAGAGGAACAGGAAACAGGATAAGGAAAGGAACAGGATAAAAACCTTTATACAGTAATACCTCTATATTTCTAAATTAAAGTTTAGAGAATCGGATTGAAAGCTATAAGTATACTGTGATTATAACTGCATTAAAATAATGCAAATGAGAACCTTATTGGAAGAGAGTACAATTAAATACTAATAAGGGTTTATGTATGATATTTTTCTCTGGTTTTTCGGTTATTGTGGTTATACTATTTTTGTGAAGACAAAAGTATGCTTCCGTATATATGAAGAAAACAACTGGAAAAAATTATCACCAAATACTTAAGCTAATCTTCAAGGCAGTAAGTATACTTTATTTTTTAGGATTATTTTTCATATTTTATAGTTGTATATTGTAGAACACAGTTTTCACAAATGCTGGAAACAGTTCATTCAAAAGATCTAGTTTAAAAAAAAAAGATCTAGTTTATTTTAATTGGCTAGATATCAAGTTAAAACATTTAAGATAGACAGTATATTACTAATTGCACTCTTTTTTTTTTTTAATTTTGGCCGCGCTCGGTCTTCATTGCAGCGTGAGGGCTTCTCTAGTTGTGGCCTGCAGACGCAGGCTCCAGAGCACATGGGCTCAGTAGTTGCGGCGCACAGGATTAGTTGCCCCACAGCATGTGGGATCTTAGTTCCTCCACCAGGGATCGAACCTCCGTCCCTGCATTGGAAGGTGTATTCTTAACCACTGGACCACCAGGGAAGTCCCACTAATTGCACTCTTGAATGCCCTCAAAACTCTGCACATTTATATAATCAAATAAGGCAGTATAGGGAATTCCCTGGCGGTCCAGTGGTTAGGATCCGCGCTCTCACTGCAGAGGGCTCGGGTTCAGTCCCCAGTCAGGGAATTAAAATCCCACAAGCTGCGCAGCATGGCTGAAAAAAAAAAAAAAGGCAGTATACTTTAAATTTTAATAGCATTGTTTCAGTATTGGTATAAGTTTTGGTATCCTGTAATACAGTGATGTATTTCACAAGGGGAAACATACATAGCAGCTTAATTTTCAGTAAAATTTGCCTTTTTATAACCAGAGGTATCTGTATTTGTTCCACAGCGGAGGTGAAACGTGTTGGAGATACACTTTTGGGTATGGCTACACAGTGTGTTCAAGTCAAGAATGTAATAAAAACATCCCCTCAAACTCTCTCAAACCTGTGCCTAAAGATAAATGTTAAACTTGGAGGGATCAATAATATTCTTGTACCTCATCAAAGGTAAGATAAGCTAATCACCTAATGAAATATTAATTTTTCTCTGTATTGCCATATCTAACACCTGTGTAAGAGACAGCTTTGTTGATTCCTGCCAAGGAAAATAAGTAGACATTTTGGCAAAAACTTAAGAGTTTTGATTGGCAAAATTTACAAGATTTCTTTATGAAAAATCCCCTCCCATCTCCATTTTCATTTAGTGTGCAAAGTACCTCATCCCTGGCTAGAAAGTATTGAGGATTTTATTTATTTTTCACTGGAGAGCCCAGCTTGAAGAACTTTCTCATTGTTTGGTAGTCATCTTGAAGCTGGTGTCATGAGGCAACTCACTCACCTAGAAAGTGAGGGAAGCCTTTCTTCCCTCCTTTAGGGGCTTTGGGTGGAGTTGGATGGGGGGGCATGTCAATTAAGTAAATCAATTAAGGAAGCCATATCAACTCCTGGTGGAGTCAGTGGGACAACAGATGTTACTGTTATATCACCATCATGTCTAAGAGCTCTTAGGAAGTATGACACGTAATGACCTAGAAATAGGGTGCTGGGGAAGAGGCTGTTATTTGGAGAATTGAACAACAGGTTTCCTTTTAATAGTTGAAGCAACTAGGGCTCTAAAAAATTAAATATCTTGTTGACACAGAAGCTCTTTTTTTCCTGTTTTTCCATACTGCCTCTATTTCCCATCCCTATTAAATATGAGATTCATAAATGACATGAATATAGAATTTTATCAACAACTCCAAGAGCTAAGAGTCATTTGAATCTTAAAGAATACAGTTTTAAAATAAAATGAAGTGCTAGCTACTTTATGACTATTAAATGTATGTTACTCAAATTTTATACTTTTGGTCAGAGGCGGGGGAGTAGTAGAGTCCCATAATCCCTTCCAATGTGGTTTAATGATTCTTTATCTCCTTGAGAGATTACATTGGCTTAAAATGTAAGTAGGTTAAAGAATTATTGATACAAATCAGTGGGTTAATATGAAGAAGTTTATCATTTTATGCCTATTAAGAATGCTAGCAGCAGTTGACCTTTGCAACCACCAGCACCGCTGCTTAAGGCAGAAAACTGCTCTGAATACTTCTCTTACTAGAGATTCATGATTTAAGAGAATAAAGCTGTCAGTAGTTCAAGCCTATGAAGTTGTCTGTAACGGACCTCCTCTGTGCTATGCCAGCAACTTGCAGTTGTGTTGCAGTAGTGTGAAATAGGTAAAAGAATAATGAAAAAAATGATCTAACTCTTTTTAAAACTGTGTTTAAGACCTTCTGTGTTCCAGCAACCAGTGATCTTTTTGGGAGCAGATGTCACTCATCCACCAGCTGGTGATGGGAAGAAGCCTTCTATTGCTGCTGTGAGTATCTTTAGACAGGTTTATCTTATCTAAAGTTTAGACAAAGATCAACATTTTGGTTTTAACTTTTTGAATTTTAATTACATTTTCTTTGAAACCAACTTTTATAAATATAAAGTTTAAAAAATATGTTTATAAAGTTTTATAAATATATATATCTATATGTAGATCTATGCAGAGCCAACTTTCAAATGTTCTTTGGGTTTTTTAAAAGAATGATTATTCTCTGGTTTGGAGGCTGCAAGTTCTGTATATATCTATTAAATGAAGTTTATTAATTATATTACTCAACTCTTCTGTATCCTACTTTAATTTGTCTGTTTGACCTCTCCATGGTTGTATATTTTCAGTTACCTTTTGTAATTCAGAGTTTGTTTATGTATTTCAGTAGTGTCTTTGTTACAGAAAGATGCATTACATATAAGTTTGCTGGATTGCATTTTTTTCAGTATAAAATATCTCATCTTTGTCCAGTTTTATACTTTGCACTTGAATTCTTTATTACTGCTCCTTTTACTTTTAACATCTGCCTGTTCTGTCTTTTGCCCACCTTTATATTTGTAACCTTTCTGTGTCAGTTCAAAAGTGTATTTCTTATAAATTTCATAAAGCCAGATGATATTTTACCCAACTTGAAAATTGCTTGACACACCATTGTAGAGCAATTATACTCCAATAAAGATGTTGAAAAAAAGAAAGAAAGAAAGAAAATTGCTTGATTTTAACAAATGCCAACATTTTGAAAATGTCAACGTATTTTAGGCATACTTGATAAATTTCAGAAATTAAACTGTAAGACTTTTTATATATTTTTTCTATCATTCATTATAATCTTTACTTTTAAAAATCTGATAAATCTTAATCTTTCCTTGAAAATGATAGTAATATTAAATTTTTCACTGATTTTTCCAAAGCTCTTTTCATTAATGAAGAAAATTGACTTTTATCTATTAATAAATTATATTTCCTTGTATTCTTAATGTTATGCATAAATTGTGTACATTTCAAGTGTCCTAGAGGTAGTATTGAGCAATCTCTGATATTCATTAAAATATTCCTAGAGAAGATAAAATAATACAAAATTTCTAAAGACTTACTTTGGATTTGCTATTTTAGGGTTGTTTTCCAAGGAAGTTTAAGCACATTTAAATTCTTTTGGACTTCTAGGTTGTCATTGTCCTTTTTTGCTAAATCCATTTCTACCAAATATCCACTTTCTTTTATAATTATCAGAGGTCTTGTAAACAGAATTTGATTATTTTTGCTATATATCTTCTATTCCCAAGAACTTAAAGACTAGTGTGAGAAACAATGTAAGTAATAAATGCCATATAGTATAATAGATACTACCATGATAGTGATGTAAATTAAAATTGCAAAAATCTGGTGTGTTGAGGAATTCCAAATGCAGGGAATTGGAATGTAGCATAGCAGACTGTGAGGCTTGTAAGATTTTGTAAGGCTTATTTTGCCATCAGAGGGGGTATGGATTTATTTTTAGCAGTGGAAAAGAAATGGTCAGGTTCCTTTTTTTTTTTTTTTTTTTTACTTAGAGAAGATTTAAAAAAGCAGATACAATTCCATGTACCTAAAGAAGTAGACAAGTTGTAGCTCACTTTTTAAAAAACTCTTGGTTATTTTCTAATCTGACCTAAGACTGAAGAGAAATGTAAGAATTTTCCATATCTTGGTTTCTAATAAGATGTTTAAATTACTGACAGGAATTTAGGTACTCTTTTGAAATAGTGTGGTTTTATTTATTTATGTTTTAATTGATATATAATTGACATATAACATTATTTTAGTTTCAGGTGTATAACATAATTTGATATTCATATATATTGTGAAATGATCACTACAATAAGTCTAGTTAACATCTGTCACCATACATAGTTACAAAAGTTTTTTCTTATGGGGAGAACTTTTTTTTTTTTTTTTGGCTGCTCCGGGTCTTAGTTGTGGCACACAGGATCTTTCCTGGTGGCTCGTGGGCTCAGAGTGCGTGGGCTCTGTAGTTGCAGCGTGAGGGCTCTCTAGTTGTGGCACCCAGGCTTAGTTGCCCCAAGGCATGTTGGGATCTTAGTTCCCTGACCAGGGATCAAACTGGCGTCCCCTGAATTGCAAGTGCTGAGAACTTTTAAGATTTACTCTCTTAGCAATTTTCAAATATGCAGTACAGTATTAACTATAGTCACCATGCTGTACGTTACATCCCCATGGCTTATTTATTTTACATCTGGAAGTTTGTACCTTTTGAGCCATTTCACCCATACCCCACCCCTCTGGCAACCACCAGTCTGTTCTCTGTATCTGTGAAATCAGTTGGGATTTTTTGTTTGTTTTTTGTTTTTAGATTCCACATATAAGTGGCATCATATAGTATTTGTCTGACTTATTTCACTTAACATAATGCCCTCAGGGTTCGTTCATGTTGTCACAGATGGCAAGATTTCATTCTTTTTTATGGCCAAATGATATTCTATTGTATGTATATGCCACATTTTCTTTATTCATTCATCCATCAATGGACACTTAGGTTGTTTCCACGTCTTGGCTGTGTAAATAATGCTGCAGTGAACATGGAGGTGCAGAGGTCCATTTTTGAAGCATGACTTTGTTATAGATACTACCCTGGAAGAAAGAGAAGCTGGAGGTAGAATAACCAGCTGGTTCTTGGCCCAGGCTCTGATCACTGATGTGTGAACACTTTTAAATATTCTGGTTCCAGTGATCATGCTTCAGTAGATCTATGAGTGACTACAGTCAAGGAGAACTTATAAGTTCATGCTTCAGAGTTCCCTCTGCTCCAATCACATAACAATATTAAGAGACAGAGAGAAAAAATTAAGATAGCTGCTCTCAAAACCAAGATTTAAAATTTATGAAGCATAAGAGTTTTTAAGGTAATGCCAAAGTCATCTTGAATATGGCTTCTGGGATAGTTTGCTAAACTGTAAGAGCTATAAAGAGAAATCAAGAGTTTGAATGGACCTTTTTTATTTATCTCCTTCCTCTATGTACATCTCTTTGTCTTTCTATCCTTACTAATATTTAGGTTTACCAGCAACATCTGTAAATTAGAGCCAAATTGTTAAATATAAAGTACAGCCTACTTATGGGAAAATAGTTTTTGACCCTAGACTGTGTCTTTTATTTTGTTCTTCACTGGAATTATCTATTTTTATTACTTTCAAAATGAACTGTGATAAATAGTTAAGGTTATAATAAAATACAAATTTAAATGAAATCCTTTTTTTTTCAACTTTTTTATGGTAAAATTCATATTCATATAGTTTTGAATATCTTAATTTCTATGTTTTCTTTACTTTTTTCAACCTAGGTTGTAGGTAGTATGGATGCCCACCCAAGCAGATACTGTGCTACAGTAAGAGTTCAGAGACCCCGACAGGAGATCATCCAGGACCTTGCCTCCATGGTCCGAGAACTTCTCATTCAGTTTTATAAGTCAACTCGGTTCAAACCTACTCGTATCATCTTTTATCGGGATGGTGTTTCAGAGGGACAGTTTAGGCAGGTTGGTTGCCTGGGATTCTCATCATACTGTGGTTAAATCAGATACTGTGTTTATAATATGGTGTCCAGTTCTGAAGTTAGGAGCCTTAATTGAGAGTTCCTAAAGTCAAATTTTGATACTTCCTTAGATTTTCCCTTTTAAAATATTTACTGGATATGTAAGCCTTGATCGCTAAGACTATGCTCTGATAATAGTTAAAATGGAATAGAGAAGTATAATTAGCTGTGAGGTGATGAATTTAAGAAATTCTAAGTCTAAATCATTGTCTTACTTTGAAGTATGTATAGGAGAACAACTGACTAGATCAAGTCTTTCCATTTCATCTTCTCTAGGTATTATATTATGAACTACTAGCAATTCGAGAAGCCTGCATCAGTTTGGAGAAAGACTATCAACCTGGAATAACTTACATTGTAGTTCAGAAGAGACATCACACTCGATTATTTTGTGCTGATAGGACTGAAAGGGTAATCTTACATTTATTGTAATACTACTACAAGCAAAGGTTATCTAACATAGTTCATAGAGCACTTAACAAAGGCTCTCTGCCAACAGCAGAGTTTCTGATATATAGTAGTAGGTTACAGCAAAGCAGATTGATTATGAGTATAGGAGCATCAAAATAAGTTAATTTTTAACTTTCTAGAATTTCTAGTAACACTCCAAATGTTCAAAATCCCATTATACTTTTTTGTTGTTGTGAAGAAACTCATAGTTTTAAAATTGTTCTTTTTATTCATATTTTCCTTAAATGTTCGGAAGAAAAAAGGTATGTTCTATTTTTTAAATATCTTGTAAAAATTAATTTTACAAGCTAGGGACATTCTAGAGTGATTAGTGAAAATTCATGCAAACTAACTTTCATTTTCAGTGCTCTGCCCCCATCCTGTAAACCTTAGAGCAGAGAAATCTGAGGAGTACAAGGGTCAGAGTCCCCTTGGGAAAGGGGATCAATAGAAAAGACTGAAAAAGAAAGGAGTGTGTCTTGTCTTTGGTACATATTTGGTCTTTGATTACACTGGTTGTGTAGCTTTGGGCAAGTAACTTAACATCTCTGTGCCAGTTTCTTTCTGAGCAAGGCTTGGATAATATTAATATTTGCCTTATTTGGGTTTTTGAAAGGGTTTTTTTAAAATTAAAATGTGTAATGTACTTAGAACGGTGCTTAGGCACACGCTAAGCACTCAGTGGAGGTTACCTAGTTGTAGAGTGTTGATAATGGTGGTAGTGATAGAGAAAAAGAGGGCATAATAGCAGGCACTGTTCTGGATATTTTTTATAAATTTAGCTCATTTAACCCTCACAAACAACACTATGAGGTACTTATTATTATCCCCATTTTTCACAGTAGGAAACTGTGGCACGTGGAGGTTAAATTGGTAGAGCTAGGACTCAAAATAGGCAGTCCGGCTCCAGCGTACTCTTAATCACTGTCCTATACCACATCTCTAATAGCAGTAATGATAGTTTTATTTTGGCCTCCGTGTTGTTAAAGGCCTGTGCCCCAAATTACATTTCTGTACCTAGAAAACCAAAGGTTTCTTCAAAAGTTAGATCAGGAAAACCTAAGTTAGATTTAATGATTTCTTGCAACTGATGTTTAATTGTGCCTTTCCTTCATTTGTTTGCTTCTCTTTCATCTTTGCTCTAAATCTACTAATCATAATAGATGAGAGATAATTCTAAATGAGGAAATAGGCACAGAGAGGAAAATACTGTGCCCTAGATTTCATGACTAGAAACTGGTGGCGCTCTGATATGAACCCAGGCATTCTGCCGCCTCTCTAAAGAGAATAAAGCTTTTAAATATATATTAATTAGGAGATTTGTGTGTTAAGAATAGGCATAACTTAGTAGTTTATGAACTGTTTTCTTTATTTTGTGATTTGGTGAAGCTAGCTGGTTGGTCCACACAGATATAACTCTAGCCACCACCTGGTAACAGTCCCTCACACAGCAGAAATAATGTCTGAGTCAGTAAAAGAGTCTCTGATTTGTTAGCCTTCTAAACCTCGACTTACAATTAATGAGTTTAAATATGTTAGGGATAAGGAGGTAGAGGTAAGTATGTATATGCATTTAAAGTGTTTTATTAGGAGACTTTCATTATCAGGAGTTTCGAACTTTTTCATTTACATCATGTATTACTCAGAGAAAATCATGGTGTCTGTTTTCTTACAAGATGTTGAAACTGCTAATATAAAATAAAAGAAATAGGGCCTTTGCAGTCATTTCCATGTTTGACTCTCAGTTCTGCCCTTTATTGTATGCTATTGGGCGAGTTATTTTGTATTCCTGAGCTGTAGATTCCCCCCAGACAAATGGGAATAATACCTAACTTGCAGGATTATGAGGATTAGAAATAACGTATGTAAAGTACCTGGCATACAAATGGTTAACAAATGGTGACTCTAGTTGATGCTGTGGTCAGCATTCTTTCCCTCTAAAAATATAGGGTTCTCTGAGAAAAATGCTAATTTTCATAAAACTGCACATTCAAGAGTACCTGCTCTGCACAGACATCATAAATTGGAGCACTAAACGTAACTTTTTTTAAAAAATTTTTTTAAGTTTTCTACCTGTATTACGATCAACTACCAGCTAAGCATCAGTAGAAACTAATAACTTTGTTATCAGCTTTCACTTTCAGCAACATTTAAGAATAGGAACTAGGACTAGAATAAGGTCTGCTCTTAATGGCTGCTTAAGTAATATTTCAAGCCGAAAATAGTGAAACATGGGATCAGCCTATGTATTTATATCTTTTTAAAAGTGCTTTCAGACACATTCTTTACCTTTGTCTTGTTTGTTTAAACTTTGACCAAACAATCTAGGTCGGAAGAAGTGGCAATATCCCAGCTGGAACAACAGTTGATACAGACATTACACACCCATATGAGTTTGATTTTTACCTCTGTAGCCATGCTGGAATACAGGTAAGCCTATACTTTGGGTGAAATGTTTTTATTCAGGAACTTCTATTCTTAGGCATATTTTTTAAATCTCAGAAAAGAGAGAAAGAAATATTCTTCTCTACACGTCAGATTGTTTCCACGTGAAATTAGAATGAAACTTTCAGTAACTAAATCATATCCCCTTTTTCACCTTGAGAGGGACTTATTTCTACGAAAGTACCAGAATATAAGTGTTTTAATAGAAGGCATCTCCCTAAACTATGTCCTTAATTTAATGCAAAACTTCAAAAAAATCTAAAATACCTGATTGTTCCTTTGATATATTCTTTTTGATAATAATACTTCATAGAAAACTTTGACACTTACTGGCAGATATTGAGCATGTGAAAGAGTTTAGTTGTAGAATTACCGCTTTAAGTTTCAGTTAAATAATTCTAAGTCTTTTCTTATTTTTCAGAAAATCTTTTTGTTAATTTGTTAGCTGTACTTAGTAAAACATAAGCTGTAATTGAGTGCTTCTCAAACTTCCCAGCAGCAGAGAGTGAATCCACATTCGCAGGATACCTGAGAGAATGTAGCCCAAAACTATTTTAGTTTACTTGCCATTGATTAAAATAGAAATTTCAGGAAGATGTAGCTAACTGTATATCTGAATCTTAAAGCTTTATATGTCCCACATACACTAACCACAGTTTCACTCTTAGGGCTTTAAAATTATTGTCCTACTCATTTATATATGTTCTTATAACTGCTTCTGTTTACAGTCAATGTGGTACATTTTCATGGTGGGTGGTAACAGCAAAACAAAGTTAAAAGTACCTTCTGAGATAAAATCTATTATCATTCGAGTACATATTTTAACCTTAAGTTTCTCTCCATGTATCCCAAGGAACCCTACTGCTATGACTTTTTAGTTAATATAATGGAGGGGGAAAAAAGGTTCTCTATTCACGTAAATTTTAGAAATGCTGGTCAAACAGATTGTTTTTTTACTCTAGAACTTTTGGATACCATTGATATGCAAATGGTTGTTATGAATTTTCAGGACAGGACTATTTCTCCAATGTATTTAACCAGAAACTTTAGGGACCAGTATTTTGGGGGGACACCAAATTGAAACTTTGCTCTAGTCAGCAAATAACCAGGAATATTTCACAAGGACTTTCTGGGCTTTCTTTAGTTGCAGTGAGTGAGGGCTACTCTTCCTTGCAGTGTGCGGGCTTCTCATTGCCATGGCTTCTCTTGTTGCAGAGCACAGCCTCTAGGCATGCAGGCTTCAGTAGTTGCAGCATGCAAGCTCAGTAGTTGCAGCACATGGGCCCTAGAGTGCACAAGCTTCAGTAGTTGCAGCACATGGGCTCAGTAGTTGTGGCACACAGGCTCTAGGGTGCACGGGCTACAGTAGTTGTGGCACACGGGCTCAGTAGTTGTGGCTCACGGGCTCTAGAGCACAGACTCAGTAGTTGTGGCGCACAGGCTTAGTTGCTCCATGGCATGTGGGATCTTCCCAGACTGGGGATCGAACCCATGTCCCCTGCATTGGCGGGCAGATTCTTAACCACTGTGCCACCAGGGAAGTCCCCAAAGACCGTTCTTTACATGTCTTCCCAGCTTTATTAGACTTTTCTAACTTCTCTGAGATCAAAAGGAGGAGTCTTATATTTTAACAGCTAAAATTAAAATCGAATCATTCCTAACCAGTATGAGATAATTTTTTTGTATCACTACTTTTAACTTTACCAGTGAACAACAGATCCTTTAACAACATTTTGGCCAAATTCTGTAACTTCTTGACATTTATGTTGGTCATATTGGTGTTTACAGCTTAGTTCCGTTTCCTCCCCTCCCCATTTTATTTTGAGATAAAATTCCCATTCATTTTTAAAACTTAAATTTACAAATAAAATTAAAGCTTGGCTTTTCCCTTCTACTCTCCACCTGCCCAAGACAGGCTCTAGAGCTTTGGTCCTAGTGTTTTGAGTAGGGGAGGGGACCATGGCTTGCCTCCGAAATACCTCCTTCCCCTCCTCCTTCTAGGACTCTAACTCATCTGGTACTGCTGACTGCCAGAATGTCAGTAATGGGGAGATGACAGAAGTCTTTCTCTAGTCCGTTCTGATTCTTTCTAATCCCTTAGCCTCCATGGAGCTGAGAACCCTCAAAGGGCAGCAGTGTCCTTCTTTAGCCCCATCTGTGGTATAGACCCCAGCCCCTTCTTTAGGTTAGATATCGCATTGCATGGCTCCATGGCCCCTCCTTCTCTACTCAACTTCATTTTTTTAGACTCCCAGAACTGCTTCCAAGAGCTCTCATCGCTCTAGCTGTATGGAGTTGGGAGAGTGGGCCTGTGGACTCTGAACTCAGGAATAATCCAGCTGGGGAATGAGATAGGATAGTCTCTCCCTTTCTAACAGGCTCTCATCTTTACAACTCATTCTCTTGGAGTGCCCCTTACATGTCTTTAGCGGAGAGAGAGTGCCTTTCCTCACAACTGAAATTCTGTATTTTCACAAAACTCTCAATCTCTTCCTATATTGAGAGGATGGGGGTAAGGTGAGAAGAGTCCAGAGCCCGGGATTTGATGGTAAGACCTGTCCTGAACTGTCTCCTCTCGGTGAGCCCTTGAGGGAGGGTAGCTGACTCCAAAGGTTGGTAGCTCTTTAGAATGTAAGATGCTTAGCACCTTTAGTCCCCTGCTTTGGACCTTAGTTGAAATTCTAGGACAGCAGGGAAAAAAAAATCCTACTTACCATACTGTTAGAAACACATTAACCAGGTGGAGCATGTGACCCCTCTGACCTACCAAAGGAAATTCTTCTGAAGACATAAATGTACCTGTTGAGGAGTGGGCAGCGTCCTAAATTATAACTTCCTAATATGAATCTCCCAAACTTCGAAGATGTCCTTCACTGTGATTTAACATTCCTTTGACTCCACTTTAATTAGCTCTCTCTACCATTTTCTTTGGGTTCCTAACTTGGTCTTTTGCCCCAACACTCAGTACGTGACCCCTTCCTTTTTTCTCACTAAGAAATTACATTGTCAGTCATGCCTACTTTCTTCTCTCCTTTCCCACAGGAAAAAGGGTCAACCTGTAGAACTGTTCTCATTCGCTCTTGCCTGCCTTAAGTTGGCATTAGTTCACCAGTTACCCTCTTTCGTATATCTTCAGTCTCCTTTAAGCTTCTGATTCCATTCCCTTAGCTTATAGTTATCCCTGTCCTAAAATACAGTTCCTTGCTCCTGCTGTTCTCCTTTAAGGTACTGTCTTTCTACCATTTGTCACCAAACTGTTGGTAAAAGGATAGCCTAAACACACTCACTAAAATGGCTAAAATTTTAAAAGACAAACAGTATAAAGGATATAGAGCAACTGGAACTCTTATACTCTCCTGGTAGATGTGTAAATTAATGTGAACATTTTTTAAAATTGGCTGGCATTATCTACTAAACTTAAATATATGTATGCTCTATGACCAGGATTTCCACTCCAAGATAGCCAACAGAAATGCATATCTATGTTCACCAAAAGATAGTATGTTAATATTCATAGTAACACTGGTCATAATGGTCAATACAAAAACTATCAGTACAAACAGTTCAAATGCCCATGATCAGTAGATTGGATAAATAACTATACAAATGTGATTTATACAACAGTAAGAATGATACAACAGTGTGTATGAATTTCACAATGTCAAATCAAAGAAGCTAGACCCAAAGGGTACATACATTATAAACTTCAAAAACAAGCAAAACTAATCTATGATGTTAAAAGTCAGGTTACAGGGAGCAGGGTGGCAGGTAGGGTAGTGACCCTGAGAGGGCACAAAGGGGCTTTGTGGTTGCAGTTAACATTTAGTTTCTTGATTTGGGTGCTGGTTTCATGGGTATATTCTCTTTGTGAAAAATTCATCAGTCTACATGTATGGTACATGAATTTTTCTCTATATATATTTACTTCTATAAAAGGTTTACCTTAAGAACAAAAAAGACTACACTTATTTCCTCTTCAACTTATAGCAAACTGCCTTCTGCCCCACCGTTATTTCTCCTTGATCTCTGTAACTTCTGACGCTGTTATAATCATGCACTCATCAAAACCGTCTACCATTTGGCTTCCACTACACATGTTATCCTACCTGTCATCTTACCCTTATGTTTTTTCTAGGTTTCGTTCTTCTACCCACTTTTTTTTTTTTTTTTTTTGGTGCGGTACGTGGGCCTCTCACTGTTGTGGTCTCTCCCGTTGCGGAGCACAGACTCCGGACGCACTGGCAGCCTCAGCGGCCATGGCTCACGGGCCCAGCCGCTCTGCGGCACGTGGGATCCTCCCAGACCGGGGCACGAACCCGTGTCCCCTGCATCGGCAGGCGGACTCTCAACCACTGCGCCACCAGGGAAGCCCCATTTCACGTTTTTTTTGCTTTTTTCTTTTTTGCGGTACGCGGGCCTCTCACTGTTGTGGCCTCTCCCGTTGCGGAGCACAGGCTCTGGACGCGCAGGCTCAGCGGCCATGGCTCACGGGCCCAGCCGCTCTGCGGCACGTGGGATCCTCCCGGACCGGGGCACGAACCCGTGTCCCCTGCATCGGCAGGCGGACTCTCAACCACTGCGCCACCAGGGAAGCCCCCACCCACCTTTTGAAATTTTAAGTTCAGGGAATTCCCTGGCGGTCCAGTGGTTAGGACTCAGCTCTTTTACTGCCGTGGGCCTGGGTTCAGTCCCTGGTCAGGGAACTAAGATCCTGCAGGCTGTGCAGCACAGCCAAAAAGAAAAAAAATTTAAGTTCAAGTAATATTTATGACTTTGAAATCTCTTTTTACAGATACAACTTTTCTCCTGATTTCCAGATCTTGAAGTTATTTTTGATTGTACCCTCTCACCTGCCACCCTTATCTAATGGAATCCCTGAACTCTACAGAATCTATCTTCTTAGTCTAAGACCTATCTCTTATTCTTTTTTTTCTTTTTTGGCTGTGTTGGGTCTTCGTTGCTGTGCGTGGGCTTTCTCTACTTGTGGCGAGCGGGGGCCACTCCTTGTTGCAGTGCACGGGCTTCTCATTGTCATGGCTTCTCTTGTGCAGCGTGGGCTCTAGGTGCGCGGGCTCAATAGTTGTGGCTCACGGGCTGTAGTGCGTAGCCTCAGTAGTTGTGGCACACAGGCTTAGTTGCTCCGTGGCATGTGGGATCTTCCCGGACCAGGGCTCGAACCCATGCCCCCTGCATTGGCAAGTGGATTCTTAACCACTGTGCCACCAGGGAAGCCCCTATCTCTTATCCTTATCCTCACCTCCCCTGCTTAGTTCAAGTTCTCATTATTACTTTCCTATCCTGGGTGCCCTCATTTAGTCTGTTCTCATTAGATTAATTAAAACAGGTAAGATCCGGACTTCCCTGGGAGGAGGTAGGATTTGGTAGTAATTTGAACTTTATCCCCAAAATCTTGCACAGTGTCTGAAAAATGATAAATATTTGCTAACGTACGAGCTAACCTGTCTCTTTTCTCCTTTACCACTGCCATTTTCATACTTCATACATTCATCATCTCATACCAGCACTAGTGCACCAGCCTCCTAATTGCTCCCCTTGCTTTTAGTCTCTTCCTGTTTTCTTTTCTTTTTTTCCCATGGGGGGGGTGGTGGTGGTGGTGTTTATTTAAAGTAAAAACAAAAAACAGTTCACCCATTTCTCCCACCCCTGCCTCTGGCAACCACCAATCTGTTCTCTGTATCTTTGACCATGCTTTTTAAATTATTTTTCATTCATTCATTTTGATTCCAGATATATGGCATTTGTCTTTCTCTGTCTGACTTATTTTACTTAGCATAATGTCCATATATATATATATATCATAATTTCTTTATTTATCCATCAATGGACACTTAGGTTGTTTCCATGTCTTAGCTATTGCAAATATTGCTGCAATGAACATAGTGGTGCATACTTTTTGAATTAGTGTTTTTGTTTTCTTCAGATAAATACCCATAAGTGGAACTGGTAGATCATATGGTATTTCTGTTTTTAATTTTTTGAGGCACCTCCGTACTGTTTTCCATAGTGGCTGCACCAATTTACATTCTCACCAACGGTGTAGGAGGGTTCAAAAGAGAACTCTTATGCATTGTTGGTGGGAAAGTAAACTGGTGCAGCCACTATGGAAAACAGTATGGAGGTTCCTCAAAAAACTAAAAATAGAGTTGCCAAGACTTCCCTGGTGGCGCAGTGGTTAAGAATCTGCCTGCCAATGTAGGGGACATGGGTTCTAGCCCTGGTCCGGGAGATCCCACATTCCACGGAGCAACTAAGCCCATGCACCACAACTGCCAAGCCTGCATTCTAGAGCCTGCGAGTCACAACTACTGAGCCCACGTGCCACAACTACTGAAGCCTGCACGCCTAGAGCCCATGCTCCACAGCAAGAGATACCACCGCAATGAGAAGCCCTCACACAGCAACGAAGAGTAGCCCTGCTCACCGCATCTAGAGAAAGCCTGCATGCAGCAATGAAGACCCAATGCAGCCATAATTAATTAATTAGTTAATTAATTAATTAATTTAAAAAAATAATAATGAAAACAGAGTTGCCATATGATCCTGCAGTCCCACTCTTGGGCATATACCCAGAGAAAACTATAAATACAAAAGATACATGTGGGGGGCTTCCCTGGTGGTGCAGTGGTTAAGAATCCACGTGCCAATGCAGGGAACACGGATTCGAGCCCTGGTGTGGGAAGATCCCACATGCCGCGGAGCAACTAGGCCCGTGTGCCACAACTACTGAGCCTGTGCTCTAGAGCCTGTGAGCCACAACTACTGAAGCCCGCGTGCCTAGAGCCCGTGCTCCACAACAAGAGAAGCCACCACGAGAAGCACGTGCACCGCAACAAAGAGTAGCCCCTGCTTACCGCAACTAAAGAAAGCCCACACACAGCAACAAAGACCCAAAGCAGCCAAAGATAGACAGACAGATAGATAGATAGATAGGTAGATAGATAAATTTTTTAAAAAGAAGGAAAGGAAGTGAGGGAATTTAGTAAAAAAAAAAAAGGTACATGAGGGACTTCCCTGGTGGTACAGTGGTAAAGAATCTGCTTTCCAATGCAGGGGACATGGGTTCGATCCCTGGTCGGGGAACTAAGATCCCACATGCCGCAGGGCAACTAAACCTGTGCGCCACAACTATTGAGCTCTCACACCTCAATGAGAGAGCCTGCATGCCACAAACTACAGAGCCCATGCACTCTGGAGCCTGTGCGCCACAACCAGAGAAAGAAAAACCAGCATACCACAACTAGAGAGAAGCCCGTGTGCCACAACTAGAGAGAGAAAACCCGCGCGCTGCAACAAGAGATCCCGCATGCTTCAACTAAGACCCGACACAGCCAAAAAAATAGAGAAAATAAATAAATAAATATTTTTTTTTTAATTTATTTTTGCAGTACGCGGGCCTCTCACTGCTGTGGTCTCTCCCGTTGCGGAGCACAGGCTCTGGACGCCCAGGCTCAGCGGGCATGGCTCACGGGCCTAGCTGCTCCGTGGCATGTGGGATCTTCCAGGACCGGGGCACGAACCCATGTCCCCTGCATCGGCAGGCAGACTCTCAACCACTGCGCCACCAGGGAAGCCCAATAAATATTTTTTTTAAAAAAAGAAGATACATGCACTCAAGTGTTCATTGCAGCACTATTTACAATAGCCAGGACATGGATACAACCTAAATGTCCATCAACAGATGAATGGATAAAGAAGATGTGGTATATATTACAATGGAATACTACTCAGCCATAAAAAAGAATGAAATAATGTTATTTGCAGCAACATGGATGGACCTAGAGATTATCCTACTAAGTCAAGTAAGTCAGAAAGAGAAAGACAAATACCATATGGTATCACTTAATGCGGAATCAAAAATATGACACAAATGAACTTATCTACAAAACAGGAACAGACTCACAGACATAGAAAACAGACTTGTGGTTGCTGGGGGTGGCAGGGGTGATGGATGGGGAGTTTGGGACTAGTAGATGCAAACTATTATATATAGAATGGATAAACAACAAGGCCCTACTGTATAGCACAGGGAACTATATTTAGTATCCTGTGATAAACCATAATGGAAAATAATATTAAAAAGAATGTATATATATGTATAACTGAATCACTTTGCTGTATACCAAAAACTAACACGACATTGTAAATCAACTATACTTCAATACAATAAATTTTTTTTTAAAAAAGTTCCCAGGGAATTCCCTGGCAGTCCAGTGGTTAGGACTTCCACGTTTCCACGCAGGGGGCACAAATTCAATCCCTGGAACTAAGATCCCGCATGCCCCACCATGTGCCCCACCCCCCCAAAAAAAAAGTTCCCTTTTCTGTCATCATTAACACTTGTCATTTCTAATCTTTCGGATAATAGCCATTCCAACAAGTATGAGGTGATATCACGTTGTGATTTTGATTTGCATTTCCCTGATGAGTAATGATGTTAACCTTTTTTTCATGTGCCTGTTGACCATCTGTATGTCTTCTTTGGAAAAATGTCTATTCAGATCTGCCCGTTTTTCAACTGGATTTTTTTCTTTTGCTATGAATTTTATGAGTTCTTTATATATTTTGGATATTAACCCCTTATCAGATACATGATTTGCAAATATTTTCTCCCATTTAGTAGGTTGCCTTTTTGTTTTCCTGATGGCTTCCTTTGCTGTGCAGAAGCTTTTTAATTTGGTGTAGTCCTACTTGTTTATTTTTGGTTTTGTTGCTTTTGCTTTTGGTGTCAGATCAGAAAAAATCATCACCAAGACCTATGTCAAGGAGCTTATTGCCTATGTTTTCTTCCAGGAGTTTTATGGTTTCAGGTCTTACATTTAAGTCTTTAAACCATTTTGAGTTAATTTTAGTGTATAGTGTATGGTGTAAGATAGCGCTCCATTTTCATTCTTTGCATGTGGCTGTCCAGTTTTCCCAACCCCATTTATTGAAGAGACTGTCCTCTCCCCATTGTAAGTTCTTGCCTCCTTTGTCATAAATTAATTGATCATATATGCATGGTTTATTTCTGGGCTCTATTCTGATCCACTGATCTATCTATGTGCCTGTTTTGACCATACTGTTTAATTAGTATAGCTTTATAATATACAGTCCCCAACATATGATAGTTTGACTATTTTTTGACTTTGCAGTGGTGCAAAAGTGATATGCATTCAGTAGAAACTGTACTTCAGATTTTGAATTTTGGTCTTTTCCCCAGCCAGTGTTACACAGTACAACACTCTCATGATGCTGGGCAGTAGCAGCAAGCCACAGCTGCCAAGCAGTCACATGATCACAGGGTAAAAAACTGATACACTTACAACCATTCTGCACCCATATAGCCATTCTGTTTTTCACTTTCAGTACAGTATTCAATAAATTACATGAGGTATTTAACACTTTATTGTAAAATAAGCTTTGTGTTCGATGATTTTGCCCAACTATTGGCTAACATAAGTGTTCTGAACACGTTTGAGTTAGGCTAGGCTAAGCTATGAGGTTCGGTAGGTTAGGTATATTAAATGCGTTTTGACTTAGGATATCTTCAACTTAAAATGGGTTTATTGGAACATAACCCCATCGTAAGTGAACGAAGATCTGTATAATATTTTATTTCTTTTTCTTGGCTAATTTCACTGGCTAGGACTTTCAATAACTATGTTAAATAAAAGTGGTGAGAGTGGGCATCTTTGTCTTTGTTCCTGATCTTAGAGTATGATTGAGTATGATGTTAGCTGTGGGCTTGTCATATGTGGCCTTTATTATGTTGAAGTACGTTCCCTCTGTACCTGTATTGTTCTCAGTCTTTATTATAAATACTCAAATGCTTTTTCTGCCTCTATTGAGATGATCATATGATTTTTATCCTTCATTTTGTTAATGTGGTGTATCACATTGATTGATTTGCAGATGTTGACCCATCCTTACATCCTAGAATAAATCCCCCTTAATCATGGTTTATGATCCTTTTAATGTATTGTTGAAGTTGGTTTGCTAATATTTTGTCGAGGATTTTTGCATCTATGTTCATTAGGGATATCGGCCTGTAATTCTTTTCTTGAGGCATCCTTGTCTGGTTTTGGTATCAAGGTAATGCTAGCCTTGTAAAATGAGTTTGGAAGAGTTCCCTCCTCTTCTGTTTTTTGGAAGTTTGAGAAGGATTGGTATTAATTCTTCTTTGAATGTTTGGTAAAATTCACCAGTAAAGCTGTCTGGTCCTGGACTTTTATTTTTTGGGAGGCTTCTGATTACTGATTCAATCACTAGTAATAGGTCTGTTCAGATTTTCTATTTTCTGCTTCATCATGATTCTGTTTCTAACCCATCCTCCATATTACTGCTGATGTTACTTTTATAAAACCCCCAATCTTATCACACCCAAAACCTCTCCTGTTAAAAAAAAAGCTGTGCAGTGCTTTCCCTGCTGCCTACAAGTGAAAGTTCAAATTCCTAAGCATGTCATTCAGTCTGATTCCAAATGTTCATTTCAATTTCATCTTTTTCCCCTCATGCCCCATCCGATATTCTGTTCATCCTAGTCTATTAGCTATTCCCCAAATGTGCCATGAAACTTTATGCCCCCGTGCTTTTGTTAAGGCTGTTCATTCTCTCCAGTGTCTCCTCACCCTACCCATCCCATAATGGCCAAATCTCACTCATTCCCCTCTTGGTGAAGAACCCCCAGGGCTCACCCTCACAGTTACTTCCTTTGGTATTCTCATATAGGACTAAGTACCAGTAGTACTATAGCCATTTATTAGTTGTTTTATAATTACAGATGTTCTATTTCCTCTACTCCTCTACTGAATTATGTTTCCATTGTTTTGACTTTGTTTTTCTTTGAATTCACAGTTCCTAGCACAGTGACTAATACATAGGAGCTCAACTAATGTTCTTGTTTTTTTATTATGGTAAAAAACACATAACATACAATGTACCATTTTAACCATTTTTAAATATACAGTTCTGTGACGTTAAGTAATTCACATTATTCTGCAGTCATACCACCTTCTATCTATGGAACTTTTTCATCTTCCCTGATACTCTGTACTCATTAAACACTAACTCCCCATTCCCACATCCCCGCAACCCATGGTGATCACCATTCTACTTTCTGTCTCTATGAACTCGACTACTTCAGGTAGCTCATGTAAGCGAATTGTACAATATTTGTCCTTTTGTGACTGGTTTATTTCACTTAGCAGAACATCATCAAGGTTCATCCATGTTGTAGTATGTGGCAGATTTTTCTTCCTTTTTAAGACTGAATAGTATTCCGTTATATATATATATACACACACCACCTTTTATTATACATTCAGCCATCAGTGGATACTTGGATTGTGTCCACCTTCTGGCTATTGTGAATAATGCTGCTTTGAACCTAGGTGTGCAAATATCTGTTCGAGTCCCTGTTTTTACTTCTTTGGGATATATACCCAAAATCAACTAAATGTTTTTTTATTGATTATTAAATTAGGATATATTTTGCTAATGTACAAAGCTTTTTTTTTCACTTAACTTAGTCTGTGGTGAATATTTATTTAAAAGTTTAGAAATCAGCAGAATATTCTGTTGCCTTCTATAGGGTACCAGCCGTCCTTCACACTATCATGTTTTATGGGATGATAACTGCTTTACTGCAGATGAACTTCAACTGCTAACTTACCAGCTCTGCCACACTTACGTGCGCTGCACACGATCTGTTTCTATACCTGCACCAGCGTATTATGCTCACCTGGTAGCATTTAGAGCCAGATATCATCTTGTGGACAAAGAACATGACAGGTAATATAAAAGCATAACAAGTACAGATTCTCACCCAAATCCAAGTATGGTCTGTGTGTTAGGATTTTCGTGGGAAATTTCTTTAAGTGTTTACATGTAAGTAGGTGCCTCTGTCTTTGCCATAAAGTACTGCCATTTAGAATTAAAGTTCCACAGGCTGTTAGAAGAGTCAGTGATCCAAATGAAAAGCTATGATAGAACTGACTGCCCAAGATGAGGGTTCCTATTAAAGTGTGCAGTCGGGGCTTATTAGTAATAGTGTGATGTAGTGATTTTGTTGCTTTACCAGATTAATTCAAGGGAGAGATTATTGGTAATAAAAGTGATATATACAGACAAAATTATAGGATGTCTTGGATTTACTTCTAAATAGTCCTGGAGAGGTGAGAGATGTAAAACAGAATTGGCCTTGAGTTAATAATTATTGAAACTGGATGATGGACATGTAGGGGTTCATTATACCGGCCTCTTATTTGTTTTTTAATTTTTAAAAAATTTTCTACAAATAATATTTTTCAGAATTTTTACATCAGAATAGGGTTTGGTTTTGTGTTCACTGCCACTTTTCTTACAGTGCTGAAGGAAGTCACGTTTCAGGACAGAGCAATGGACGAGATCCACAAGCTCTTGCCAAGGCTGTACAGATTCACCAAGATACCTTACGCACAATGTACTTTGCTTAAAAAGTCTAAGAATATTCTCTGAGAGGAAGAACTGGAAGATGAATCAACATACAACTTATGTTTCCAGTGGAGTCAGCTGAGTGGGGATGCCTCCAGCCATACAGAAACCAACACTGTGTGGGGGCCAGGGTATGATCTTTATGTTGATACAAGGAAGATTGTTTACTTCATCAAGGAACACAGCACCATTATGCAATATGAAACCAGCCAACTGCTTTTTTGTGCGGTCTCCTGTAGGAAGTATCGCGATCATTTAGTTTTCACTTTCTTGTAGTCTAACCCTTTTAATGCCTTTACCTCAAGTTGCTTGGCAGCACAACTCTTTGCAAAAAAAAAAAGTAAAGAAAAAGTAAATGATGGTTTTTTAAAAAACACACCTATATGAATAATCAAAGTGATTGTTCACAATTATGTGTGCAAAAAATGTGCATTCATGTATTCTTGTAAAAGTTATCTGTATATTTTACTTATATACATGCATACTGCATATGCATATATATCTGTATCTACACTGATAATAGATATATATGTATCTCTGTATATATTTTATAGTTCATTCCATTGGGGAACTTTCTTTCCCTTTTATTATCCTCCCACCACCACTATGATTTCTCTCTCTACCGCCCTTGCCTTCATCACCTACATTTGTTTTTCCCTGATGCTACCAGTAACATTCAGATGTTCATGTATCTGGTTCATTTGAATATGAAGCATGGCAAACTAGATTTTTATTTTGCACGCCCTACTCCTGTCTTGTCTCATACATAATTCTGAGTCCTCAACTCTTGGTATTGCTTTCTTAAGAAACTATATATATATATACACACATATATATATAAAAAATATGTTTTTGTGAGAGTGAATGTCTGCCCCCTCCTGCTCTCAACTTACATTTGCCATTTGTGCAGTGTGTACATAAGCAGTAGCAACCTAAACTATTCTTTTTCTCTAGTGAGTTTGTTAAAGCTGCTATAAATATATAAAAAAAAACACACAACTTTGTCAGAAGTTGTAACTCTATATATAAGCGATATGTATTCTAAAGTCTTCTGTTTCTATGTGTTATACATGGAAATCCCTTAAAACTTTTACAAAGGGTAAATATTTTAAATGATTGGAACTGTGTAGGGTTGAGGCCTCTGAAATTGGGTGGAGAGAAGGGATTGTGGAGGGTTTTTTTTGGTTTTTTTTTTACTAGTTTATTTGCTGCCTCTCATACCTTAATGTGATTTTCATATATATATATTTTTATATATATGTGTGTTGTATATATATAAACATATATGTATGTGTTTTGAAGTATAGCTTCCTTTTCTTTTATATTTATTAGAATAGTGCTTTAATAATTATAGAATCATATTGGCAACATCTTTTATAGAAATATAATCATGTTTATTTTAAGAACTGACAACTTGTTTTTGCTCTCTTTTAGTGCAATAAGCAGTTTTAAAAGAAAGCTGTGTCTGTTTGACATCTTTACCACAGATAGTGGGAGAAACAGGCACCTCCATAATTTTAAAAGGGCAAAGTATATAGCCTTAATTTCAGAAGGAAAGTTTTGTAATTTTCAAGTTTAAAGCATGTCTTATAAAAATCATAATGAAAATGAAGGAAGTTAAATTTCCTAAATGAGTGTTGACCTTGAATATTAGAAATAAAGTTGAAGAACTTTGATTTAAGTAATGACAGCAACTAGCTTTAGATTTAGAAGATATTTAAATTCTTTGAAAATAAATCATGTTTATTGAAGAATCATACTGGTAAGGTGCCCATTTTCACTTACTAACATGAGTCAGGAAAATATAAAATGATATTTTAAAAACTTTTTTTGCTAATTCATCACCAGTGTAACTTTCCTTTTAAAATTAGGGTGATGGTGACAAAGGAAGTTAGGACTTTGAGCATTTGAAATTAGTTAAATCACTGAAATGTTGAAAAAAGTTTTGCAAAACTTTTGTTTTATTGACTTCACTTTAAGATATTAAAAAATACTATAAAGCTGTCAAAACCAAGTTTATCAGTAACCTTGGATTCAGGGGAGCTTTGCACTTTGTAACTCATGAAAATAGCATTTTAATTTTTTTTTTTTTTTTTTCACTGGTTCAGAGTATAGATATTACAGATTGTTTCCAGTGGGCATTGTTGTTAACCTTTCAGAATTCCATCTGCACATGAAAACAAATGGATTAGCTCTTTAGTTCTCTCTTACCTATAATCCACACTTATTGCCAATTTACTGTATTTTGAGCCTAAAATCTGAGCCCATATCCTCCAACAGGTATGAAATCTTTTGTCCCTCTGCCAGAAAACTAAGAAAGTACTGTATTTTGTATGTTTATTATATTGAAGTGTATGAAATGCAATTTACAACACTGTTTTAAAGCTCTTTACATAAGGTAATGTTTGTGTAGTGTATACATTTTTCTCCCAACCCTCCCCCCTCCTCCAAAAAATTTCTATAAAGAGTGTATTTTTTTTACATTGAAATTTCACTGAATATAGGCAAGAACATAGGCAAGAGAAGAAAATAGTATATCCTAGGTGGTAAAAACCTGATGGCGTATGTTTGCTCAGTATGAGTAAAACATCTTCCTTTATCAGTGGGAGCTGTACAGATTGATGTGGAAAACTTTAGAGCCCAGGGAAGAACTGTAGATAACCTTTCCCTGTTTACCTGCTTTACCTAATTTTCAGTCACTTAATCTCACATGTGCTAAAGTAAAGCCTATAATTTAAAACTATTTAGAAGGACTTTTACAGAGGAAAAAAAAATTTTTTTTAATATAAAGCTTTACATTTGAAGTGAGTTCTTTTTAGGGTGCTCTTAGAGTTTCAACATTGCTAGTTTAAAGTTGGTTAACTTGAAAGAATATGTATAGTATATTCTATTTTGCTTACTAACAAATTGGTATATCAAACTTAATTATAAGAAACTTTGTGCTTAGAACTTTAAGGTAAATACTAAGTGGCAAATATTTTTTGAAATTTGTTTCGTTATTATACTTCTGGTGTAGAATTGCTGATCTTTTTTTATTTAAAAAAAAAAAAAAGGTTGTTTTGAGTTTAATGGTCATGAAACTCAACAGTGACCTTTCTGTTCCTGCCCTTGCTCACTAACTATACAGTGAATGCTAAATTTCTGTCTGCTGTTTTCTGTGATGTAAGAGTGACTTTAAAATGTCAGTCCCAGCAACTGGTATAATAGATTTTCATGTGAAGCAGAATTGGGAGTTTAATGTATATTCTGGATGGCAAATGTGTAAAGTGCTGATATATGTTTTATATTACAGTATCAAGTTACTGGCATTGAGGACCATGCATTTATAATACCGTAGCTGCTATATTTATTTAATGAAGTAGAGTCTGACAGTTACTGCACTTAACAGTAAGGAAATGAGCAGGATTCAAGGCTAGTGTTAGACTTTTTTTTTTTTTCCTAAATAAGATTTAAGAACATGAAATATCAAGGTAACAAAGGGTGCTGCCAATTTAGTTTCAATTTAATATCAGGATACTCTTTCTTTGTTTTAGAAATGTGGATTTTTACTTTAGCAGTTTTGGAAAAGGGTACCTCAGCCTCCTCAGTACTGGTTTTTAGCATATTTTTTACAGGAGTACAGGTGCCCTTTATTTTTTTCTTAATATTTACCTTTAAACAAGTTTCTCAGAAAAAGTACTCTGTGGAAATCTTCCTGTTTGTAACCTATTAATTTATTTATCTTCCTACAAGAGAGTCTAGGTGGGATTCTAGTAGGAATGTACTGGGTGTTTTAGAAGGCACTTGATAAAGATTCATCTCTACTTTCTAGCATGGAGACTTCTAGCCCTCTAAACACCTATACTGGTTTTCCAAACTAGGTTCTCTGATGACCCACCACTGCCTAAAGTTTACTTATATATTCTCTAATGGATTTTAGTATGACAGACCTCATGACAGGCTTAGTCATGACAGACTTAAAGTATGACTAAGGAGATAGAAGCTGAGTTGCCATTCAGTAAAAATGGCTGGCTGAGGATCTCAATGTTTAAGGACAAGGTGAACACTCAGAGTGCCAGTAATCAGTCTGAAGGATCTATTATTGATGGATTATAGACCAGGAATTAGAGACTCTTATTCAAGGAATTTGGTGGGTGTTTGATTCAGAGGCCAACATGAATTTGCCATGGGTGGTGATTTTTATGAAATCTGTGAAGCTAGCCACTTGGATTCAGCTAGAATATTTTGTAGTCTTGCTGTTAAAACTTGATAGTGATGTTTTGCCAAGAAGCTTAACTGACAGCTCGGCATAAATTTTATTCAATATCATTAAACCTGGGTTAAATATTTATTTAACTCATCCTCTTAGATGTTCTCCTACTGAATAGTTTTTAAAGACAAGTTGCCCCTAACAGTAACTTGCTACTTAAATTATCTTTTATGAGTTACCAGTCAAGCTGCGAAAGGACACCATTGAACTGGCATCTTTATTTTGGCTTTTTTAATCCTTTTCATTCTTTTTGAGAATTCATGGATGTCTTAAAGCTTCAATAATAATACCTGGGAGACTTTATCAAGTGAGGCCTTTGTGAGTGGCAGTATAACCCTGACTCTAAAGTCTGTCTTCATTTTCCTTTTTCCCTCTCATTTGATCATATAAAGCACTTTGTGATTCTACAGGAGTCGAAAAACAAGCCAAGAATAATGTGTAAAATCAGTACATAGATGTGAAAGTCAGAATTTTCTCCAAAAAATCTTTTTTAAAAAATTTCCTGCTTATACTAAGAACATTTTTGATCGGTGGCAATATTGGAAATGATGCTGTGATTAGTGAAACCTAAGCTGACTCCCAGGAAGAAAAATTCAGTCTCTCTCTCGCTCTCTGTGTGTGTGTGTGTATATATATATATATATATATATATATATATATATATATATAGCCTCAAAGGGAAAAATATTTTTAACTTTTTCCTACTTTTAAAAGTGGTACATTTCAGTTTATAATTTTCCATGTTGGTCAAAATCATTTCTTTTAACTAAGATATAATGGTCAAGGCTTATGCTAATATTATCTACTGCTAGTTCAATTTTATTTTTCTTTACCCATCAAAGATAGTGCTCTATATTTTTACATCGTTGTAAGAATCTTTTGCTCTTAAAGTACGAAAGTTAAAGATTTTAATTTGATTTAAAGATAGAAGTTTAATAAATTTCATATGGAGGGTTGAGATTTACCAATGAGAAGCCCTATTAAAATATCAGGTAGCCAACAGTGTGACAAAATTAAGATGCTATCAAATCATCTATCTGGCCATTGGTCTCCCTTCCTTTTTGAAATCAATGTCTTAGGTAACCAAACTCTAATGTTGTGTCCATGTTAGCGTGTCAGTAAAGCAGAGATGTTCTTCAGGGTAGACAATGAATTAAATTTTTAAATCATTTTTTAAAGCGAGGCGGTTCTTAGAAAGTGCCTTTTCAGAAGATGGTGCTGTAGATTTTTATTTTTCAAATAGCATGAGGCTAAAAATTTGAAAGATAAATTATTTTAGAATTCCAAGAGTATGACCGTTTCATATAAATAATGTTATTTGTTGTTCTGAATCTGGTCCAAGGGAACCAAGTAAAGCTTTTATTCAGTAAAGTATCTAAGTAAATGCTCACCAAATATATTTTGTAAGTTTAAAAACACAGTTTTTAACAGAATTAACCCTTTCAGTTCTCAGCTGTGTTGCAGGTATTATATAAGGCATATAAAACAGCAAGTTTGCTTAACTTTTTAACAAGAGTATGGATATAGTAGTAAGTGCCCGACGGCAAAGGTAACTTGCCAGAAATTATGTCATAGGCTACGTTTTCCCCCCCAGCATATTGACCCTTTTGTAAATATCTACTGGCAGCCTTTTCTAATTAATCTTTATTAAAGAAGACTGCTTATAAAGATGGAGCCAAGTCATCATGGAAATCAGTGTAAGAGAAGTAAAATGATTCTCTATCTTTAGGGAAATTTTTTCTTTTTCAGGCAGCAAGAAATATTCTAAATGTTTCCCTCTTTTTTCTAGCATAGGTGAAAAATGATGACAGTGCATCTATATGATCAATTAATTAGAAATAGAACAGGTAAAATTGGGCTTTGGAGGAAATAAGTAAGAGGGAGGATAATAGCAGGACTATTCATACTGGTTGGTAATTTGGTAATCTACCAGAAAGCGATTTTCCCCTGAACTAGGAAGTAGTAAACAGCAGTAAATGATCACCTAACCAGTTCTTGCTTGTGAATTTGGTGAGCACTCTTCCAGAAAATAGACTTAAAAACACACAAAAAAACACACCTCAGTAACCTTGTATGCTGCATTATGTAATAATGATAGTAAAATTATATTGATTGTTTGGAGTGTACTATGTCTGTCTGCAAATACACATGCACATTAAACTTTTTCATTTTTTATAATGTCATAATAGCAATTACGAGTTTATTTTTTTAATATTAATTTTTCTATTGTGATGTTTATATTTATTGGCAATTTGTGCGCAACTTTTATATTTTGCTTAGATATTGGTTTTAAGGTATTTTATTTTTATAGATATCTCTAGCTTTTCCTCTTTCTTTGTAATATTAGCAAAGATTAAGATGGAATGTTAATATGCCAACCAAACTACTAATTCCATAAAGTCTAGAGTTTGGATTTTTACCAATAAACCATTAACACTATTTTCTAACTTAGAATACTTAATGTTGTTTATATAGTGGGCATTAAAGACAGTCTTTAGACAGATTTCTAAACGTGGAGGGGAGGTGGGGCTTTTCTTTAGTTTTCTTTCCTTTAAGTAGAAAACTAATACTAATGGATTGGATTTATTTTACCTGATCTGCAGTTTTGGGGCAACTTGATTGTTTACACTTCTTATTTCTCACTTCAGCTACATTGAAACTGCTTTAGGTGGATACATCATCCAGCGTTAGGATTGTGATACCATTCTCATAGGCCTGGAAAACAAAGAGCAAATGATCCAGAAGTCAGTGATAATTGACTTTGAAATGGGCTGCTCCAGCCCCCACCATGATTATGTTGAGTGGAAGATTTGCTACCCTGATCTTTTCCCTACCATACCTTTAACGTTGATTCAACCCTACCTTACTTTTAAAGTTGTTTCTTCTTCATCAATGAAGAAACAGAGTTTAAGTGGCTGGGTAGAATCAGAGATAAAGGCTAATATAGTATTTCAGCTACTTAAAAATTTAAGTAATAATTATGAATGTGAATTAATTGGAAGACAGTTAAAAGTATGATTATAGAAAATTAATTTCAAGCATATGTGGTTACTCCAGTTTCCTAGTGAATAGATCAAGGTAATTTGTATTGACATTAACTTTTTATAAAGGTGCATGAAAAAAGTGAATTCTGTTAAACAGGTACAATATTTCCATTGTGTTTTTACACAGTGAATTTGCTTGGTAAGACATTTTTTTCTGTAAGAGATTAAAAGATAAACTTTATCCCTCCTCTGAGCTTTAAATGGGTTTAATGTATGACATTTTGCCATACTGCATTCTTTCACTGAGAGGGGTAAATGAGAAAGTTTCAAGTAACTATAATTGGAAAAGTATTATTTTTATGTTATGTGCAATTTAACGATTTAAAATGAATCAGCATGTGATTTCGTATAGACATTAGCCATATCACTTTTTCCCCACGTTTTTGCCAGTTTCAGTAGGTTGATACACACACACACACACACACACACACACACACACACACACACACACACACACACACACACACACACACAGCTACTTCCTTACCCTACATCAAGTATTAATTGAACGTTGGTATTCTGATTATAGGAATTTGTTGATACTAAAAAACTAAATATGTTTCAATCAGATATATTTTTATTGCAAATATATGCTCCCCTCTTAAGGATATTTATTGTAGTTATAATTTTAATAGTTTTATTCATTATGCTTCAACATTGTCCTAGATTGACAGGCATATAATTCTTATAGATCAATATTTTTAAGGCAGCTTTGAGTAGAAATCATCCTTTATTTTCTTTTTTCCTTCCAAAAGCTCATAGGAACCTGACACATAGAGCTTATTTTGCTCTTTTAACTGGTTGGCTCCATAAATCAGGGTACCTGGCATCAGTAACTGAATTACCACAGTGAAGTACTTGGTGACTTGTTCAAGTTTACAGTCATCTCTTAGAACTGTCATGAATAGGCTTATGTGAGTAGAAAACAGATGGGATTGTTGGTCATTAGAACTTTATTTTCTTTGCCTTTTTTTTTTTTTTGGTTTTATTATTTCTAAAAATTGACTGCATGCACATCTGTAATTTTATGTTTAAAGTTTAAGAGGCCATGCCAGAAACTAGAGAGGGAGATTACCCTGGTATTTAATGCCTAAAACTTTCCATCTTCATTTACTTCATGGCTTTAGTTGGAAGAACAAACAAACAAAAATCCTTTCATTTGGCCCTTTATTTTTAGAACCAAAGAAGGAAAGACTCTTTCTACAAAAAATGTTTGCAGGTGTGATAGGAGATCTTTGTGAAGAAATGGACTAGTGGGATTGTAAGAGTATGTAGTGAGGGGGTAAATGAGGAAAAGGAAAAGGTTTCTTTGCCGAAATCCTTGGAGAGAAACCTTATAATTGTTTGATATTTGTCTGGTTCTCACAGTCACATTGTAAAAGAGGAACTGTTGCCATTTGAACCTAGGAAGAGAGTCTCTGTAACCTAAATTTATTTTATGTTGTTGTCCCAGATCTAAAGCTGCATCTATTTTGATTAGAGAAGTTGCTTCTGAATAAAGAAACGAAGTATTTATCCTTAAATAGAGCCATGGCGTTGCTATCAACACGGCTTCTCCAGCTTTTCCCTTTATATAGAAAACACAAAATAGGACCTTTCCAGACAAGGTAGTCTTTCCTGTAAAGAAAATATTTTTTGATAACAGATTTGGGGGAAACACTGGTAGATTGTAATGAAGGGGGAATTTTGCCTAATAACATGGACGGTCCAACCAGGTTAATGGATACAGTTTGATCCCAGGGAGTTTAACAAGAGGAGCCTTTGGTAGCAGGTTAAACCTTTGGTTTTGGTAGCAACAGATTTGGATCTCCAGTGTTAACTGCAGATATCTCCCTGTTTCATAGAAAGGGAATGATCTCATAGTATTGATGATGATCCTGCAAATGTGCCTGTGCTCTTTCTCTAATTCAAAAATCAGGACTAGCAAGCGCTAACCAAAATCTCCTAACACTTTGTCCTATAAGATTCTTTAAAAGTTTTCCAGGAGCTTTCTCCTTTCTTAGCCCAGGGTACAATGCCTTGCTCCTCTTTAAAAAAGAAAAGAAAAAGGATTTAGAGGCAGTTTAGATAGAATTCTACTATGAGTAAATAATAGGGTCTTTAAAATACTTGGGAAAGGAAGATCACATGCCGCAATTTATAGCTTGATTGAGAGACTCTTTGAATACTGTTTTTCATGTTTGGGTTCTAAAGTTTTTTCTTTGACCTACCATTCTTTGATTTACTTGAGTGCCATGATTCTATATTGGGATGAAATCAGTGTTTTATGCCATTTATGAATTGTGCAGTTTTTCCCTCTCCACATCCTACACACACACACTGTTAAAAATAAAAGGGGGAGGACTAAAAAAAAAGAGAGGTAATGAGAATCATTAGAATGTAACTTTAGTTAATATAGATGGAAAGAAATCCTAACTTGGCTAAATGAGAATTAAGACTGAAAGTGTTAGTGCTGCAGGTATTATCTCTATCCATAGAGGTTTTTGCTAGCTATAGAGTGGTAATATGAACAGAATATATACCTGAAATATGATGTTACAGCAAAGTGATAAAAGAAATTATTCTTGAAAGTAATATTTCAATCTTCTCTAACAGAGATGCCCATATTCTTAAGGAAAATGAATGTAGCTCCTGGTTTTAATGAATCAGACTCTGATTTAAACTTCAGAAGATTTGTAACTTTTATTCTGACACATCTTCTTAAATATGTAAAAATTACACTGAATGAATACTTAAGACTATTCTTTCCTCTTAATTTACATAATGATTTTTTTCAGACCTTAGTTCTATAGATATTGATTTCTTTCTCACATATATGCCTCTTGGTGTGTGCAGAATTCCATATTAAAAGTTTTTTTAAACTCATTTCCTAGTCAAACCTGAACTGTAAAGAAGGCATAAATAGGTTTAAAATGCAGGAAATTTTAGAAGATCACAACTGGAAAAAGACTGTTGAGAACTTGTTGCCTTTGAGAGTAGAAAGGGCTCTAAAACTTGAACTGAGATTTGGAGTTTAGTCAGAGCTCTACCACTAATTTGCTCTGTGTCCATAAGGCAATTTCCTTAATCTGTGTGTGCCTAGGTTCTTATAAAATGGTAGTGATAATAATACCTGCCCTCACCTCCCTCACAAAGTAGTTGTAAGAATAGGATAATGTTTGTGACAGTGCTTGAGTTCTCCAAAAGAAAAGCTATTCAGAAGTTCAAGATAAAAGAATATTGTTGTGTGAAGGGTTCATTTCCAGTTTGCTTCTATGAAAGTATCTTTAGTTACCCTAGATCATTTTATCAAACAAGTGTAAGAGAAACTGAGGCTTTATCATGGTATGGTGTTCACCTACAAACGTATTCTGTTCTGTTTCTCCCCTGCTGGATATTTATTGCACAAGCTGAATTTTTCTTTATAATAATCTTTGGAAAAAGTGTAACTTCAAAAACCAAACTCCTTTTAGTGGTGCTATGGCAGCTGTGATTGTATTTTGAGTTAGATTAATGTGGTGAAACCATCAGATAATCAGAAATTAACTTTGCCTTTTGCCTTCAGGCATTTTTGCTACAGATTGGCATCAGAGGCTGTTGTACAACCAGATAGCTATCCTTTGTTTCTTGCAGATTTTTGGTACCTTTTTTTGGAAACTTTTTTTGGAGTAAGGGGTTAGGTTTTAAGAAGGAAAAGTGTGCTTATTTCACTTACCACTTTGCAGAGTTGACCGTTGCTTTCCAATCACCATGTACCTGTAAAAATTAAAATATAGTAAAGGGTTTTTTCTTCATTTAAATTCAGTTCTGAGCATCTGCAGGTGATATCAGGCAGCCTGTTGGTGTCTGACCCAGTTATCTTTATGGATTGTGGGCAGAACCTTACATTTCTACAGGCTTACCCACTTTCCTGAGGGGAAGGGGCGCTTGTTTCTAGGAAAAAAACAAAGGGCACATCACCACAGGTTGTGTAAGCAATTCCTTGTTGAAACAGACAAGTTTGGTTTGTGTTTTGTTTTGTTTTAAGAAATAAAAGGATGCATTTTAGGTACACAGGGTATGAATGCATTCAACATTTATTTTTTTATCTCTGTAGATGCTGATCTCCCCTTGTTGCAGGCAGTTTGGGCTTTTCCAGCTCATCACTAACATGGATGAGATCTATCTTAGTTTTATAGGATAATGAGAATTACAAGTACTGAAAAGTTGGGGAGATTCATGCTTGGAAAATGAACAAAAAATCCACCTTGCTGGGTGAGATAGCTGAGAACATTGGATATATCAGGAATACTTTTAAACAATTTTTGCTGTAATGTGTAGCTTTAATATCTGTCTTCAGTTATGGACCCCATGAAAGTATTACTGTATCTTGTGAATAAAGATCATTCTTGTGAACTAGTATATGGATGCATTCATAGGCTGTGGGAAGCAGTGATGTGTGTATGTGTGTGTGTGTGTGTGTGTGTGTGTGTGTGTGTGTGTATAAATATTCTATGTTTATAACACTGTGTATTACATAAGTTTATATAGAAAAAATAATGTGTTTCTTTAGTGTTTGGGGGACTAAAATTGTAATATAACCATTCCAGTGTAATCTGACCACTCAGTCTAGAGAACATTTGTATTACACACAAATACACACCCCTAAAGCATTGCTAACTGCTCCCACTTGAGATAATTGCTGCTTTTTTTTTAAGCCCGAAGTAGTGGACAGGAAATAGCACTCTTTTAAAAGGGGCTTTTCTGAAAAGTAAAATGTAAATGTAGGACATGTGGGGAGGTGGGGCCTCCTGCAAATGCCCTGCAGATGGACAAATAGCCTTTTAAATTTTACTTTTTAACCATCTTAACCGTGTGTGCCTATTTGTACTGCAGATGTGAAATATTTTGGGGAGTTAATATCAGTATGTTTTGAAACTGAATTATTACATAAAATCAGAGTAACCTCTTTCTCCATCCTCCTTTTCCACACTGACTCTTCTTGCCAAATATACCAAGTTTCAGCATGGTAAAATGATGGACACTCAAACCTCCTTCCTCATCTTCCCTATCCTGTCTTACACCTGGTCTGGCCTTATATTTTTTGTTGGCTTTTCATAAGTAAGAACAATTTACTGTAGTACTTTAGAGACTGCAGGATTTCAAAATGTTTATAAGCCTTCCTTTGTTAATGTTTGGTTACACGATAACATTAGTTAAAACAATGGAGTAAGTCTGAGTTTGTAATATGCTACAAGATAAAATCTTGAGTGATATTAAACTTGACTGCCACATTTTATTAAGAGGAAATTGGATTATATGGTGGGTGGGAGCTAGTCTATGATATATATGTAATCACTGTATAATTAGAAACACCAAATGTTGAGTCCTATCACTGTGTACTTGGGGGCCAGGCTTTGGATATGGTTGTCATTTTAATTCCTCAAAGACTATATGTCATTAAGATGAGCAGAAGGCAAATAAAGTTTTTAAACAAAACTACTTTTGGGGGGTATTTAAATTTTCTTTCCCCAAAAAAAATTTACTACAAAAAAACCTAGGGTTGAGACTGAGAAGCTTCAAGCCGCTTTTTAAGCAGTTCAGTCACTTACAATATTTTATTTTAAAGAAATTGTCATAATTCTTTCTGAGCCAAACTGTCACTAAAATGTCCTGTGACAGAACCACTCCTCTTTTTTCTGCCATTCTGTGTATTGGAAGTGTTCTTAGTTGTATTTGTTTTTAATCCTTGATTTTAAAATATTAATGGTTTTAGTGTTGCTTAGCTTCAGTTTGAAGTGTAACTTTCACTAATAACTGCAATAAAAAGAAAAGCTTTGCTCCAAACTTTGTTTTGTGGTCACATCATTACAGCACTTCAGGCTTAGGGAAAGGGAGTTGGTGTGATAGAGTGGAAAGAATTTAGGCTTTCCTAATCACGAAGTCCTGAATTCAAACCTGGATTGCGTGATTGCGTGACGATAGACAAGTTCCTTGATGCTTCTAAATCTCAAGTTTCTCCACTATAATGAGATAATAGTAGGGCTGTTGGGACATTAAATGAGTTCATAGATGGAGGGTACTTAATAGTGCTGGGCATGTAGGTGGAACTCAGGTTTTAAAGAGGTTCTGCTGCGCCGGCCCCCCACCAACCCAGGACTTCCCTGGCGGTCCAGTGGTTAAGAGAGTCTGCACTTCCACTGCAGGGGGCACAGGTTTGACCCCTGCTTGGAGAAGTTCCGCATGCTCTGCAGTGCGGCCGGAAAAAAAAAAAAAAAAACACTGGTGGGGCTGGGGCTCCATATAAAAAAAAATTAAAGTGATGGAAAATACAATTCAATAAATAAATAAATAAATAGTTTCTCCCCCCACCTTAAATAAAAGACACTGGGTCTTTTAGACTCTCCTCCCTTTAAGACATTGGGTGGCATGGAAAGAGGGGTAAGCAAGAAGCCAGGCTTGCGAACTCTGCCAGGCAGTGAAAGAACTTAAGAATAGGTAGGATAAAAAGAAACTGAAATGGACGGGGAATTGTCACAGGCACTGAAGTGGATACACAGCCCAGGTATGATATGCAAGAAAACCCTGGACTGAAATTTTGAAAACCAGCTCTCAACTGTCCTAACGGCATAGCTTCAGGTATATCACTTTTCATTCCATAATTGAAGTTAATAGAGTAAAATCAGAGGTCTCAAGTTGGCAGCCAATTTCTGTCTGCAAATAATTTTTGTTTGGTATTTAAAATATTTTTATTAGTCCCTAATATTTAAAAAAATCAGAAGATCTCACATAAAAATCCCTTAAAAAGTAAGGACGGTCATCAATTTCACTATTCCTTCAGTATCCCTTTACAGCTGCCACCAGGGGAAGCTCAAGAGTGGTTGGTCCCTTTGGATGGAGCACACTCTCCACAGCCCCGCCACTCTGCCCAGTCTGCACAGGTCTGGACTCAAAGGAACCCTAGTGTGAGGTGAGGCCTCCAAGCAAGCAGGAATCCCTATGAGGATGAGCACCTTACCTGGGGGTAACTCACTACTTTGAAGCAGTCCAGCCTAAATATTAAAAACTTGTCCCTTCATTATTTCCATTTACCCTATTTCTGTTCTCCAGAACATCAGAGAATTCAGTCTGTTCCCTTCTGGCTATTATGTGTTCTTCACCCCAGTCTTCTCCCACCTACATGTCGCCAGAGTCTGTGCAGCCCTAACAGTACAGTTTGTTTTCTTAAAGGATCTTGTTACTGATGCTGAAGAAGCTCTAGTTAGCTTAACTAACAAATGCTGATGGGTTGAGTTTTTTTTAACTATGTGTGTCAGTTGTTAAGTTTGACAAATTGAAGAGAATCACTCTACTGTCAATCTTCCCAGTAACTACACTGATAAGGAAAATTCTAAAAACGTCAATAACTACACCCAAATTCATACAGTTAAATGGGGGAAATATGTGTAACGGTGATGCGAAGGCATGCTCTGATAAATCAGGCTGTAGCATCCCTAAGTGTAGTACCAGAAAAGCATGACGGTTATCTAGGCAGACAGTAATCGGACGATTGCTCTAATTGATTAATAAGACATGCTGGACTGGACAGAACAAGTCTCCAATTATATTAGAGTTCACCTGCTTGAAACTTCAGGTAAAAGCGTGCTCAGAGCACTACAATAAAGCATGGAGAAATGAGGCGGCAATCTAAGGTAAAATTCCGAGGTGGTTTTTTTTTTGGAGGGGGGGCCATACATCTTGAACTCTCAGTTCATGTAGTTTCCATGTTTCAGTCGTCTGATCATTTGACAAATTCTTTGGCTGCTGAGACTTGCATGCCTTGCAGATGCTTTTAGGAAATAATTGGGTTAATCTGTCAGTGCCAGGAAAGGATGGGATCATTTTTACTATACTTGATAAAATGTCTCTATCATAAAGGGGACTGGAATCTTTAGTTTTATCTGGTGAAAAAAGATGACTGTTTTCCTGCCTTCTGTCACTTTTGTTATTTCTGTAATTTCCACAATCTATAGAGATCTTTGCAATGCCTTTATAGAGCAGCACTTGTCTCATACTTTTCTCTATTAAAATATTTTCCTTTAAGAATAATCCTTGGGGGACTTCCCTGGTGGCACAGTGGTTAAGAATCCACCTGCTAAAGCAGGGGACACGGGTTTGAGCCCTGGTCCGGGAAGATCCCTCATGCTGCAGAGCAACTAAGCCTGTGTGCCACAACTACTGAGCCTGTGCTCTACAGCCCGCGAGCCACAACTACTGAGCCCACGTGCCACAACTACTGAAGCCCGCGCATCTAGAGCCCATGGTCCACACAAGTGAAGCCACTGCAATGAGAAGCCCGTGCACTGCAACAAAGAGTAGCCCCCGCTCACCGCAACTAGAGAAAGCCCGTGCACAGCAACAAAGACCCAACACAGCCTAAATAAATAAATAAATAAATAATTTTTAAAAAGGAATAATCCTTGGGAAACTTACACAACAATGTAAAGCAATTATACTCCAGTAAAGATTTTTTTAAAAAAAAGAATAATGCTTGGGTTCAAGATTTACTTATAAACAAAGCAGACATATTCGTGGTTTAGGATTATGAAGCTTTATATGATGTCTGATTCTCAGCTGAAATAAAATGTTAATGGACTTTTTTGCTAACGGACCTCAGAAACAGCCCAACTCAAAAGTACTTGTGGGCTTCCCTGGTGGCGCAGTGGTTGGGAGTCCGCCTGATGACGCGGGGGACGTGGGTTCGCGCCCTGGTCCGGGAGGATCCCACATGCCGCGGAGCAGCTGGGCCCGTGAGCCATGGCCGCTGAGCCTGCGCGTCCGGAGCCTGTGCTCCATAACGGGAGAGGCCACAGCAGTGAGGGGCCGGCATACCGCAAAAAGAGGCCCGCGTACTGCAAAAAAAAAAAAAAAGTACTTGCAACTGCTAACTGTACAATATTACTCTTTATTTACTGCAACATAAACTGTCAAATGGAAATTGCATATTATGTTGCAAAAAACAAAACCAAAAACAACATAGGAATAGGATACTTTACCAAACAGGATTTCAGTCACCACCATCATTCAGATGGTTTTCACTTGTGTTTTATACAAATGTAAAATTAAGGTTGCTTAACCATTTTATGAGTTTAATTTTTCTAATTTATTTTTGTACTTTTATAAAGATTTTAGATTATAAATGTTTGCCGTTTGTGGTATTTCTTTGAATAGTGTTATTTTTTTACTATATTAAAAGGTGTGTTTTAAATCTTTAATTTAAAAGTATTACTAATATCTACATTAAGACCCTTTAAGGAGCGACAGGGCGACTCTCTGGAGGCCGTGTCCTCTGTGGTGCCTGAGGAGGACAAGCTCTGTTCCTCTGAGCACCAGTGGTCAGACCATTCATGTCTCAGCATTTCTCCAGGACCAACCTACCCCAGGATGGTGTGGAATACAGGACATTCACCTGTCACCCAGCCACCATTCTGGTTCCAAGGCTGCATGTCTCCACTGGATTGGTGAGAGGGTTGTCAGTGTTTTGCTCCTG
The DNA here is from genome assembly GCF_011762595.2 of Tursiops truncatus. Lineage (NCBI taxonomy): Eukaryota > Metazoa > Chordata > Mammalia > Artiodactyla > Delphinidae > Tursiops > Tursiops truncatus. Next base: position 155,114,687 of record NC_047034.1, on the reverse strand, counting down.
GGCCTAATTCCAGCTGCTTATTTGAATCCTTGCTCTGCAATGAACTACTCCCTGGCTGCAGCCCCTCCCTCTTCATAGTCACTGGGACATTGGACAAGTTGTGACTATATTCCAGGGATTGGCACTCTCAGCTTTCACCTTTGCTAGGCTTTGTTATTTCAACGATCATGATGAGGGCATCTGCACAGCTGTTGCTATGCTATGGAAGCTCTGACCTTTTAGACGTAATACCTTGAAAATTGATTGTACACCTCCCTTGCCTCTGCTCTGTCATGCCATTCAATTCACAATAAGGAGGAAATAACAGATAAGTCCATTGGTGAGACAAACCTCTTCTCCTAATCACCTCGTTATTTTTAGAATGTAATCTTTGAGGAAAGATTTGAGAGCAATTGTAACCAAAAAATTGTCAGACTGAGTTCTCTATGCTGGGGAGTTAATGGGGTGTCTCTCAGCTTCTCACAAGACTCACAGTATAACTAAACATTATATATGAGCTTTTGCCTTTTAATTTATCAAACTCTTAAAGGGAATTCAGCTTTATTGCTCTCAATAGCTGATCAGACTTCTATATTTGTCCTAGGATGGTAGAGAAAGGGAGAGACTGTTAATTCGAGAATAAAGACTTTCAGAAAATTAGGCAGTGTTTAGTTTTTGCAAAGTTTCCCGCTCTGTTCAGTCGATACCAGTTACTGATGGTTACATGTCCAAGGTAAACTGGCAAATTAGAAATGCTGATGTTTCACATTACTGATTTCTAAATCCTAGGAAGAAGAGCCTGGAGAGTTCCTGAATATAGAGAAGTTCCATGTAGGGAAGAGGTCCCTTTATAGATGTTTCAAATTGTTACAGATTCTAAACCTAGACTTAATCGTCAAATGTGTTTATTTTACTTGTCCTAAAATAATCTGTCCACAGATATAAAATTATAAGTAATAAGTTGTTGTTTTCCCATTGTGGGAATCTCTAATGTGAAGATGTATTCTATGAAGATAAAGTCTTTTTTAAAATAAGATGCTGTGTAATAAAAATTTATTCTACTCCAAAAAAAGACCCTTTAGATACCCATTTTTTTAAATTAATTTATTTATTTATTTATTTTGGCTGCGTTGGGTCTTCATCTCTGTGCGAGGGCTTTCTCCAGTTGCGGAGAGCAGGCTCCAGATGTGCAGGCTCAGCAGCCGTGGCTCACGGGCCCAGCCGCTCCGCGGCATGTGGGATCCTCCCAGACCAGGGCTCGAACCCGCGTCCCCTGCATTGGCAGGCAGACTCTTAACCACTGTGCCACCAGGGAAGCCCTAGATACTCATTTTTAAATCTGCACAAAAGTATAACACTTTACTTTGAATGCAGCAAAGCTACTTTCCATTCATTTAAACTGATAGACTTTTCTTTCTTATACAAGAAAGTGGAAGGGCAAATAGAGTCGAGGAGGGGGGTTGTTGGTTGTTTCAACCTCCAGATTAAATCATCTGCAGCTGTGTAGTTGAAACAGCGGTTCATTCTCTCTGACTATTGTATACAAAACTACTTAGTCTCACTTAAGTCTCAACCTTGAGGATGTCAACGTGAATTTATTTGGCCTGAGGCAGGTGTGAGAGCAACAGAAAAGTAAGCTGGAAAAAAGGCCAGAGTCAAGCAGTTTCCTTTGGAGTAGTGTACAAACAAACAAAAATGCCTAAGTTAGAGAGAGAAACTATTTCCACTCTCTCTGTGTTTTTAAAAAAGTGCAATTTACTAGAGCAACTATACCCAAATCCCTTGGCAAACAACTCATACAAAAACATCAAGATCGGCCTTTCTCACCTTCTGAGATGCCCCACACTCTGTGGAGTGTTTCTCTCTAAATAAATCCACTTCTTACCTATCACTTTGTCTCTCACTGAATTCTTTCTGCGATGAGACATCAAGAACCTGAGCTTCGGGGCTTCCCTGGTTGCACAGTGGTTAGGAATCTGCCTGCCAGTGCAGGGGACACGGGTTCGAGCCCTGGTCCGGGAAGATCCCACATGCCGTGAGCAACTAAGCCCGTGCACCACAGCTACTGAGCCTGCACTCTAGAGCCCGCGAGCCACAACTACTGAGCCCGTGAGCCACAGCTACTGAAGCCCGCGCGCCGAGAGCCCATGCTCCACAACAAGAGAAGCCACTGCAGTGAGAAGCCCGCGCACCACAACGAAGAGTAGCCCCCTCTCGCTGCAACTGGAGAAAGCCCACGGGCAGCAATGAAGACCCAATGCAGCCAAAAATAATAAACAAATTAAATAAATAAATAAAATAAAAATAAAAAAACATCAAGATCTTCCACTGTACCTCGAAGGTGGGTCACTTGGTTGTAAGTAGCCAAAGCCAGTCCCAATTTAAAGCAGAAATCTTCTGATGTGACACTAAATTGCTGTTGCTTGAAAAACATTTTCACAATCACAGTTCTCACTTTTCTAAAATTGCAATTTCCAGAGGGAAGACCAGAGTTCAATTTAATAGTAGAATACAACTTTGCTGTCATTTGCCAAGCACATTAATAAGCCATTTGGAACTTAACTTTGGTTATCTACATACGACAGAATGAAGGTAAGGGGGCGGGGGGAGGGTGGAATCTCCAAATTTGTACTTTGTTTCTCCACTTAAGAAGGTAGAAAGGCCAAAATAGAACAGCTTTTAAGACATTCAGTTTTACATTTCTGCATATTGGAAATAACCTGACATTTTAGCATGCTTCTAAACAGAAAACAGTGAATAAAATCATCATTCATGCTCTGAATTGTCTTTATATTTTTCCCTTAGATTTAAATTTAATTGAAAACAACCTCACATCAACACCAAAATAGGAACTACTATTTTGTTAGAAATTGCCCTCTTGGAAGAGAAATAAAGAAAGATAATTTACCTGAAATCTTTCCAGATAAAAAGTCGTTAACGATCGTGGAGAAACAATCCAGTATTTAATTAGTCTGTAATATCTACAACCATCAGGAAGCACAATAGCGTATTTCAGTAGAAAAGACTTGGGAGATGGAGCACCACGTAGTACTGTATCTGCCTCTAGACATTGGAAGTGCACGCTAAAGAAAGATAAGTCTTCAGGGAACAACACACGAAGTAAGCTGTGCAAATATACACCTCCAAAAAAGGCAATACAGTTTTAACTTCAGGAGCTAGATGTGGGGATGGATACCTTATCAAGATATTTTTCATATTAGAATAAGATCAGCTGACCAAATATTAACTAAAGTACTTTTAAACACTGTCCTAATTCAGTAAAAGGTGTATACTCTGAGGATTTTAATTATTGGAATTCACTAAGTAAGGTAATCTATGACATTTACTGGGAGGAGAAAATTGAGAAGAACAGAGAAGATACATAACATAACACTTCACAGATTTTGAGAGAAAATAGCTTGTTATTGTCAGGGCACCTCATGTCTCCTTTGGCTAAGTCTTAATCAATTAAAAAAGTTACGAGTTCATATTCTGCTGTTTTCATGTTTTTATTTTCACATTTTAAAAAAATTTCTTGCTTCCTTGTCTACATCTCTAGGATCCTTTTTAATTCACGAGAATGTGGAATGGATAGTTATGTTCTTTAAATCTGAAGAGAGAAAGCAGCCAACTGAAGAATATTACAACTAGACACAAACAAGTCATGGACATTATCTTCCTATTTATAATGATCATAGGAGAGGTGGCAGCTGTATCGAAGAGCAACATTCCCAGGGTAATGCACACATGAAACAGAGAAATGATATACATTTCTGCTACAAACTGAAAGTAATGCACTTCATGAATATAATGTGTCTGTCCTGTGTATTGCTTTGAGCAAATGGGGCTCCTCGTATATGAGTCCACATTGGACCAGATGACATCAAAACACAGCTAAAACTGCCCATAAATTTTTGTTAAAACTAAATTTCCTATTCCATTTCAATACATACACAAGTCCACCGATGAGAGCCAAAGATATCCCTAACTTGAAGGAATAGTAATAATTTATAGGCTTCCTGGTTCTGACATTGACCATCCGTCTCTCATTTCTCTCGGCTACCCATGTGAACATTTGCTGCGCTATGATACCCCTCTCTTTGAAATTTTAAATGTCATCTGCTGTAAATTTACTTTTAGCAGAAAAGTGGAGGACATTCGGAACAGACATCACCTGGAGCATTTCAGAGGCCTCGGGGCTTTCATCAAAATCCACCATAGCAAAAAATACCTTGTTGCTGAATGCACTGGAGAATTGCCAGGAATCTGCCAAGATCTGAAATTCTTGAAGAGCAAGTTTGCATGTTACACGTAATCTAAACTTCTGGAGAGTAGTAAACGTCACAATAACAGAATAGTTTCTTGGTTTTTCTAATACAAAACGATTGAACATGGCATCATTCATTCTTATCACTCTGTTTTTCTGAGTCCAGTCCATCAGCTGTCCGACCTTTTCTGCTAATATCTTCTTCCTTTGTCCAGGATGTGCAGGAGCCTCGGGAGTCATGAACACCAAAACCACCACCATGGTCAGAGATACACGCCAAAGCCACCACCATTCTTCCATATTTGTTTACTTCTTTTTGTTAAGTTTCCAAATATCTATGCCAAAATCTTATCATTTCTCCCAGCAATTAATTTGTCCAGGACCTTTTATTTGTCTTCTTTAATCCTAGTAAAAGAGCTATATCACAAATTCCCATGCATGTCTGGTTTATGAGCCATGTATTAGAGTTTAGAAAATATTCTGTGAAAAAACAAAATTCTGTGATCAAGGAAGTCTTGGAAATGTTCCAGTCTGTCTTTCTGCAGAGTTCCAGACTCACATTTCTAACTGCCTCCTGGACAGCAATACCTAGATCCACCACAATCACCTCAAACTACTCAAAAGCCAACCTCATCATCCCCTTGCCTGCCAAGCCCTGGGTTCTCTGCCTCTCTTCCCACTGTGACCCCATCCCACCAATCACTGAGGTTTTAAAACTGAGGACTCTTCTTGGACTCCTCTCTTACCCTCCATCCATCAGACCAGAACTTAGCCTCTGGAGCAGACTGCCTGAGTTTGGATCCAAGCTCTACCACTTAGTTTTGTGACCCTGGGTACGTTCCTCACTTCTCTGTGCCTCAGTTTCCTCGCCTGTAAGACGATGGTGGTCATAGCATCCATCTCCTAGGATTTTTCTGCACTGCCCTCAGAGAGGAGCAGGCGGGCAAGCTGGGGATAGCATCCCTGCCTTCCTCTTGCTGTCCAGCGCCACCACTAGAGGCAGTGCGGAGTCGTAACTGAGAGAAGGTAGACCTGGGGACCAGATGCATCTAGGTTTCCATCCTTACCAGTCTCTTCAGTTACTAGCAAAAATGGGGGTAATGCCTACCTCACCTATTAGTTATGTACATTACCTGTCAACATCTTCCAATGTCTAGAACGGTACTAGCACGATTGGATTTTTTTTTCCTTCTCCTTTTTAGAGAAATGGTTGGATACTGAGCATTACTTCTAATACCTGTTACCTCTCCCAGGGACGTGCCCTCTCCAATTACGATGATCATTCCTTCTATGCCGTCAAGCAGATGATGAAATTATTGGGAAAGACAGAATCAGTAGAATGTGTGTAAATAATGTTAAGTTCTGGGAAGGATACCTGCTGGAGAGTGAGCCTGACTGGGAGATTACTCTGGCTATGCACGGCACCTTTTTTTTTCTTTTTGCCATGTCGATGCGTAACCTTTATCAAAGTAAAGATTTTTAACTTGTGAATGAAGTGAACGCGATATCCTGATGCCCTCCTCCTCCGCATCCTCTTGCTGCACCAGCCCCGCCGCCGGCCCTTTCCTACCCGGAAGGCCTCTGGGCCCCAACGGCCGCCGCCACCGTCGCGCCGCCCGGCGGTGACCAAGCTGAACGCGGGCTGTGATGACCCGCGCGCGGAAGAGGGGTGCCTAGCAACCGGGGGCGCTTAACAGAGGAGTCGGTGAAGGGAGGCGGAAGTGCGCGCTGGGAAGGTGAGAGGAGGAGGGGACAGGGGTGGGGAGGTGCTCACCCGCTCCCGCTCCTTTCTCTGCGCCGGGGTATTAATTTAAACTGAAGATGATTATCCTAGGAGGGGAAGGGAGGGATTGGGCTGGAACTAGACAAACCGCAGCTCCTCCCGCTGGGGCCCCTCACACACCCGCTCCTCCTCCTCCAGCAGAGGGCAGAGGGAGGGAATATGACCCAGGTGGGGAGGGGACCAGCCCCCCACCACCAATTCCCTAGGGCCAATTCGAAGCCCCTTCGAAACAAGCCGGTCCTCTCTGGATGGGGATAGGGCTCCTTCTCTTAGATCCCGCAGGGCCCTAGCCCAAAGCTGGGGCAGGGAAAGCAAAGAAAGTTGCACAGGACTTGGTTACTGGAAGTAGTGGTGGAAACTGGATTAAGGACTACTTTTCCTGCTACCTGCCCCCCCCCCTTCCGCCAGCCCCGCCGAGCACTTGGCACTACACACACACACACGCACACGCACATGCACACACACACACGCGGACACACACACACTGAGGAGCCCCATTATCCCCTTTCACCTGCTCCAGGACCTGTAGGATCCAGCAGTTTGTGTCTGTGGATGCATGGGTGGGAGGAAACTTAGTTAATGCCTCACACGAAGTTGAGTGTAGGGAGTGCTGTTTCCAAGCAGGCTTCCAGCAGGAAGGGGCTTGGAGCGAAACGGACAGGAGCACATCCTTTGGAGGCTTTCCTCAGTGGTCTCCTGCAGCCTTGTTTGCTCCCTCCAGCAGAGGTGGGTGTCTTGGAACAGGCCTGGGGTCCCTGAGCCTTCGGCTCCTGCACCATGGCCACCCTGAGTGTCAAGCCCAGTCCACGTTTCCAGTTGCCGGACTGGCACACCAACAGCTGCCTGTTGTCCACTAACGCTGAGCGGCAGCGAGATGCCTCACACCAGATCCGCCAGGAGGCCCGGGTCCTCTGCAATGAAACCAACAACCAGGTTGGGGGCCGGAGCCCAGTTGGGTGGGAAAGGGATAGCCCCCAACTCCCGATAACCTCTTTATCTGGCTCTGTCTCTTCCAGACCATTTGGGACGAACATGACAATAGGACTCGACTGGCAGAGAGGATTGATTCTGTCAACCGGTGGAAGGAGACGCTGGACAAGTGTCTGACGGATTTAGATGCCGAGATCGACGCCCTGACACAGGCAGGGAGCCAGGGCAGGGTGCCAGGAGACCCTGCCTGCAAGGACCTCCCTCTCCCTCCCCTCTTCCGGGTCAGGGTATTTGGTGGCATGTCCATCTGAGTCACTTGGCCTAAGTGGGGATGAGAGCTGCTTCCCAGCGGATGGCCCCACCAGCCTCCTGTGCCCTCTCTTTTCTAGATGAAAGAGTCAGCAGAACAAAACCTGCAGGCCAAGAATCTGCCTCTGGATGTGGCCATTGAGTGCCTGACCCTGCGGGAGAGTCGGCGTGACATTGATGTGGTGAAGGACCCCGTGGAGGAAGAGCTGCACAAAGAGGTAGAGGTCATTGAAGCCACCAAGGAGGCCTTGCAACAGAAGATCAGCCAGGCCTTTGAGAAGCTCTGGTAAGAGAGAGATGTGTCATTTGCACATTCACCCGCCTTTGAAGGCTGTGTTTTAAATGTAGGACATGTGTATCGTGGGTTACAAGTCACTGGCTCTCAGGCCGCCTTCTGCCCCCGCCGTGCCCATGGCAGAAACCACTCACCCACTGATTGTAGTACTTTTTGCACCACCTGGACGTGGTCTCAGAATACTTCTCATGAACCTGCTCTAGGCAGCCATTATCAATTTATTGGAAGCATGAGAGATGAAGCCCATGTGCCACCACGCCGACTTTCTGGGAGTGTGAGCCTTGTGAGTGTGGCTACTGGAGTGTGCCCTGTGGGTGTGTGCAAGCACTTGGTGCCATAGTTTTGTCTGTGGGGAGCTCATCCAGCTGTGCCTATATTTGTCTCAGCTGCAGCGGCAGCTCCACTGTCACCTCAGCCTTCCCATCCCTCCTTGTCCCTTCAGTACCATGGGCGCTGCGTTCCAGGGCCTTGGAGGTATGGCTCCTGATCCAGTCTGTTCTGTCCCCAGCCTCCTGCAGGAAGTCCGACAGCAGCTCAACTCTGACCATCGGGGCAAAATGGAGGCAGTGGACATTGACAGAGGCTGCTTCTCTCTCAACCTCAAGTCCCCGAACATCTCTCTGAAGATTAATCCCACACGTGTCCCCAGCGGGTAAGAAGGGCGTTTCATTCAGTCTCTCTTCCTCCCCGCAGAGGCCATATTCTGATTATTTCCTGCCACCTGCAGCTCCACCACACTCCAGCAGTGGGATGACTACAGTCAGTTCAACAAGAACCGAGCAGAGGCTGAGATGAAAGAGTCCATAGAGCTGAGGGAGGCCATCGCCCTAACTATTGCCAAGGTGACTGACCACTCCCCCTACCCCGATCCTCCATGACTAAGAGATGGCCCCAGCATGCACTCAAGCGCTTGTCTTCTGTTCCCTGTCAGCCATGTGGCATCCCACCCCTCACCTGAGCGACATCCTCAGCTGGCCAGAGCTCATACCCTCCCCTTGCCCTGCCTACTTTCTGTCCTCAGACCAACAACGAACTGGAAGCCCAGAGGGTTGCAACGGAATTTGCCTTCAGGAAGCGGCTGTGGGAGATGGAGAAAGTGTACAGTGAGCTCAAGTGGCAAGAGAAGAATGTGAGCCTTCTCCGTTTGGTCTCCTGGGGCCTGGACTTCCTGCTGTGGGATGAGGAGCCTGAGGCCCTGCCAGGAAGCCCCGGACTGGGTGCACCAGGTGGAGACCAGTCACTCTGTCCCTGCAGACCTTGGAGGAGATTGCCGAGCTGCAGGAGGACATCCGGCATCTGGAGGAGGATCTGCGCAGAAAGTTACAGAACCTGAAGCTATGCCACACCCGGCTAGAGACCAGGACCTACCGGCCCAACGTGGAACTCTGCAGGGACCAGGTACGAGGGCACCCCAGTGGGGCATGGGCCCCTGGCTAAGGTTCCTCAGGATGACTCACTCCCTGGTGAAGCAGGGGTGCTGGCGCAGGGCAGCCCCCAGACCCGTGGGCAGAAGGACAGTGTGGCTGACCTGGACTCCCAACCTGCCCCTCTGCCTCCAGGCACAGTACGGCCTCACTGAGGAGGTTTACCAGTTAGAGGCAACCACTGCTGCCCTGAAGCAGAAGCTGGCGCAGGCACAGTAGGTTTGGGGAGTGGGCAGGACGGGCGGGGAGACACCTCCCACCATTGGGGTCCCTTCCTGCCTGCCAGCTTCCCTGCTGTCTTCCTGACTCAAGGCTGGTGAGCTCAGCCCTGACCTCCCAGCCTCACACCGGCGGTGGTGGGCTGTTAATCCCTCCTCCCCAGGGATGCTCTGGACGCCCTGTACCAGCATCTGGCCCGGCTGCAGGCTGACATCGCCTGCAAGGCCAACTCCATGCTCTTGGACACCAAGTGCATGGACACCCGGCGGAAGCTGACCATGCCGGCTGAGAAGTTTGTGCCGGAGGTGGACACCTTCACCCGCACCACAAACCGCACCCTGAGTCCACTCCAAACCTGCCCGCTGGAGCTAACCTAGCGAGGGGGCTGAGGGAGGAGGGGAAGGCTGGTGGAAAATGAAAGAGGGAGGGCAGTGGAGAGAACGAATCTAATAAAGGTCGGGGGTTCTCAGTCCAGACGGTTCTTTGCTACCCCTGCATGTAGCCAGTGGGGAGAGGGCTCTTGGCAGTCCTGTGCACGGAGGAGCAAAGATGGTAACAACATCCCTCAAGCTCCATGTTCCCAATCCCATGCCCTTCTCTGGGCTAGGCCAGCACCCTGGGCTCCAGCGCCGTGATCTCTAACCAGCTCTGTCCCAGCTGGACCCTTGCGTGCCCTCTTGACGCCTAGGGGAGGCCCAGAGGGGGCTAGGGTGACAGGGGGAGGGCTTGGGGGTGGCCGTCCAGGACTGAATGACCCGAGCTGGGGCTGCTGTGGCACGGCTGGCCGACCGTGGGGGCAGTGGCCCGAAGGTCTGGCTCAGTGCGCAGCCCTCGGGGACCCTTTAGTGGCCGTCCCGCCCGGCTGTGACGCCGTTTACAGGTCGGGGAAACGCGGGCTAAATACAGAGGCCGGGCCCAATCGAAACGAGGTCTGCGGGACCGCCCCTTGTCACCCGCGGGGCAGCTGCGACTCCGGGCCGCCGGGTGGCGCTGTGGGACCGGGGAAAGCCGCGCGGTGGGGCGCGCGCGGGCCGCACCGGAAGTGGCGGCTGGTACGCGCGGATGGCGGCGGCTGCGGTGATGACGGCGGCGGGCTGCGGAGGGGCTGGGGCGGCTCGCTCCCTCTCCCGCTTCCGCGGCTGCCTGGCGGGCGCGCTGCTCGGGGACTGCGTGGGCGCCGTGTACGAGGCGCGCGACACCGTCGACCTGACGTCAGTCCTGCGTCGGGTCCAGGACCTGGAGCCGGACCCCGGCTCGCCGGGGAGCACGCGGACAGGTGGGCGGGGCCGGGCGCACTGGGCACCGGGGAGCTGCGAGGGACTCAGGCGGGGAGGGGACAGCGGCCGGAGGGGCCCGCTCTGCACGACCCGCGGGCACCTTGGATTCAGCGTGTCCAAATCCGAGCCCCGTCTTCGCACGTCTCGCCCCGAACGTGCACCAGCCCGGGGCTTGGCTACACAGACCTCCCAGCCGTGCAAGCCACGCCTAGATTGCGCGTAGTCCAATACTTAAGTTCCTGCCGATTTTACCCATTTTACGCGTTTTACCCGGGTCTCCCGAGTCAGTTGGCCACCAGTCCATCTCCACGCAGCTGGAGGGCACTTCTGAAAGCAGATCTTATCGCGGCCTCCCCTCATGAATCTCTGCAGTAATTTTCCATTACCCTTAGGACATAGCCAAACTCCTTAATGTTCCCTACGTGGCCGGCCCTCGCCTGCGTCTCCAGTTTCACCTTATACCACCCTTGGCCTTGCTGTCTGCGCTGCACTTCCTCTCACTTCGTGCCTCCTCTAGCTCAGGCCTTTGCATGTACTGCTATCCCTTTGCCTGTAAAGCTCTCTCCCCTCTGCCTCTCCCTCCCTGTGCAGTCAACTCATCACCCAGATCTCAGCGCAGTATCACGGCTGAGGATGATTCTTCTTGGAGAGCATGTAGAATAGTAAGAAAAAGGGGCCACACCCGGAACCCTGGAGGAGGAAAAGGAGCTAGAGAAGGAAACAGTTTATAGGAGGAGAAGCAGAGGGGAGATGGGTAACAACAAAACTCCAGAAAAGAATTTCAGGGCTTCCCTGGTGGCGCAGTGGTTGAGAGTCCGCCTGCCGATGCAGGGTACACGGGTTCGTGCCCCGGTCCGGGAAGATCCCACATGCCGCGGAGCGGCTGGGCCCGTGAGCCATGGCCGATGAGCCTGCGCGTGTGCTCCGCGGCGGGAGAGGCCACAACAGTGAGAGGCCCGCGTACCGCAAAAAAAAAAAAAAATTTCAAGACGAAGACACTGGTTACTGGTGTGAGGCTACAGAGAGGTTAAGTGGGGGGAAGTCTAGACTTAGAAAAGCATCTTCAGTAGAAGGTTGAACCTTGGAAGTTAGATTTCAGTGGGTTTAGGAGGAAATGGAAAAGGAGAAAATAGAGTATGTTTGGTATGAAGGGAAGGAGAGAGATGAGCTGTGGCTGAGGTGAAGACAGGATGGGGGGGACAGTTCATAATTTCATTTTTGGTTTGATGTTAAGATGAGGGGAAGACATTTTAGTTTGAGATTTTAGGACCCTTTGGGTGCAAGTGGCAGAAAACCCAACTCAAAATGGCCTGAGCAAAAAGAATGCATTGGCTGGCATCACTGAGAAGTCCAGGGCAGGTCTGGCTTTAAGCAGAGCTAAATCAAGCCATCTCCTCAAGACTCAGTTCCTCTCCTTATTCAGATCTGCGTTCTTCTGGGTGGGCTTCACTGTAACAGACCCTTCCCACGGGGTGGCCCTCAGCAGTTCCCAGCTCAGCGTCTCCAGCAGAGGAAGTTTCTCTTCGCAGTGGCACCAGCAGAGGTCTCTGATGGAGTCTCAGTGGTCTGGCTTATGTCACCCGTCCATCACTGAAACAGGGAATGGGGTGCTGTTTGGCTGGGCTGGAGGTGGCATTGGCTCCCTCCCCTATCATCTGGACTGGGAGTGGGAGAGAAGTGATTCCCTGGGGGAAAGCAGGGTGCAGGGACCGATCAGAGGGAGACCAGGTGCTGCTGCATTACAGAGGGAGGAGTTGAGACAAAGGAAGGGCAAGGTCCCTGGGGAACTGGGCTTGGGGGGCACTTCAAGAGGGACCAGTCCCTCTGAGGACAGACTGGAGAGTGTGGCTGTGAGTAGGTGCCTGTGAGCCTCTCTTCCTGGTGAAGTAGGGTGTGGGGGCTCCTGAGAGTGAAAGGGGAGGAGAAGGCAGGGTTGGGACTTGGGATACACAGAGCAGGGCAGGGATGGGGGGCAAGGGCAGAAGGCAGATGTGAGGAATAAGAAGGGGCTCACTAGGGAGTATGCTTAGTTCTCTGTAACTGTCTCTTCTTCAGATAAAACCAAGTCCTTGGCCCTAGCTGGCTTATAGCCTATTTGAGAAGCTACCACGTAACCAATGGTGTGTGTTACAAGTGCCAGAGCAGTAGACTCGGGCACCCAGAGGAAGGAGCCAGGGCCAGAGGAGGGCGGGGGAGCAGCCCCAGGTGGGAGGGACTTGACCCAGGCTCCAGGATTGGTTCTGAGGATGTGGATTGGAGCAGTGGGATATAAGATGGGTGAGGAAGGGCGGGCGTCAGATGGCCAAGGCAGTGAGTTTGGACCTCATCCTGAAGGCAGCAGACAGCCATTCGAGCAGGAGAGTGAGATGAGGAAAGTGATATTCTACTCTTTCTGGCTGCACATATAGGTTGGGCTGGAGGGTGGGGAATATGCAGGAGATTTGAGAGGCCCAAAGCAGGTCCATTAAGACTGGAGATGCAGCCAGAAGGGGTGGAAGGTTTTCCTCCAGAAATCAGCAGGGCATGTGACTGACTCAGAGCCCTGGAAACTGGATGGGAGTGAGAGGCTGACTTGAAGCCTTCTGGAAGTAGTAGATAAAACGAGTGAGTGGGAGGCCAAAGCCGCCACCCTCGAGCCCTGCAGCTCGATCTCCGCCCCCCGCCCTGTCCCTGCAGAAGCACTGTGCTACACAGACGACACAGCCATGGCCAGGGCGCTGGTGCAGTCCCTGCTGGCCAAGGAGGCCTTCGACGAGATGGACATGGCGCACAGGTGAGGGCAGTGGTCCTGGGGTGAAGCAAACCAGGTGGGCAGAGTTATTGCACCCCTTGACCAGAGCAGTGACATCTGTGCATGCCGGGACACCCTCCCCGCACACCCCGCTGCAGGACACTCTCCCTAGGGCAGCTGCAGCTTCCCAAGCTAGAAGTGACAGCACCGCTGGCACAGGCTCCTGAGGGCCCAAGGATTCCTCTTTTCCCAAACCAGCCAGGTTTCTTCTCTCCCAGCCCTGGCAGGCATCTCTTAGATCACTGCGCTGTCCCATTCTCTCCCCTAGGTTTGCTCAGGAGTACAAGAAGGACCCTGACCGGGGTTATGGTGCTGGAGTGATCACCGTCTTCAGGAAGCTCCTGAGCCCCAAGTGCCGTGATGTCTTCGAGCCTGCCCGGGCCCAGTTTAATGGCAAAGGCTCCTACGGCAACGGGGGCGCCATGCGGGTGGCCGGCATCTCCCTGGCCTATAGCAGTGTCCAGGATGTGCAGAAGGTAGTTAGGGCTGGCTGGCTTCTGGACACTCTCGTCCCTCCCTCCTCTGCAGCTTGGGTGCTGTGACAGCAGGTCTTTGCCTCCCTCATCTTTGCCCTAGTTTGCCCGGCTCTCGGCCCAGCTGACACACGCCTCCTCCCTGGGTTACAACGGTGCCATCCTGCAGGCCCTGGCTGTGCACCTGGCTTTGCAGGGTGAGTCGTCCAGTGAGCACTTCCTTGAACAACTCCTGGGCCACATGGAGGAGCTGGAGAGTGATGCCCAGTCTGTGTCAGATGCCCGGGAGTGAGTATGCGGGCTGGAGGCGGGCTGGAGGCGCGTCTGTGCATGTGCATGCTGGTGGGGTGGCCCTGCCTCAAGCTGAGACCTTCCTTTAATTGCAGGCCCTAAGGAGGGGTGGGAAGAAGCCCTTTGCCTTGGCTGTGCCTCAGGGCTCTCCGGGTCCCAGAGAACAAACCGGGTGGCTCGCCCTTCCCACTTCTTGCCCTGACACCCGTGCTTAAGTGTCAGATGCCCACGTCCCTGCCTCGCCCTCCCATGCAGCCCTTCCCCCTCCTGCCTTCTCCACCCTGCTGGCTCCGACCTCCCTGAAATCTCGCCCCCAACCCACAGGTTGGGCATGGAGGAGCGTCCGTACTCCAGCCGACTGAAGAAGATTGGGGAGCTTCTAGAGCAGGACTCAGTGACCAGAGAGGAGGTGGTGTCCAAGCTAGGTGGGTAGTCTCCCACCCGTCATCCTTCAGGGTCAGTCTTGGGCTCAGGAGTGGGAGGGGTGCCTGGAGTCAACGCCTGCTGCCGTCACACCTTTGCCAGGGTTGCTGAGACAGCAGAGCCACGTTCCGTAGGGTCTTTGGCAGGCTGCAAGCACAGCTCCTTCTTGTTCTAGGGCAACAGTACCCTCAGCCTTAAAGATAAACATCCCAGAGATGGCAGCCGGCCGCTGGTTTTTTACAGCTGATGGTGATAGTACTTTACTGTGTTCTGGGCACTATGCAGAATGCTTCACCTCTAGGATGTCATTTCACCCTTGCACCAGCCCTGCGAGAATTCCTAACTTTATTCACTCTCTACACGAAGAGCTGAACCCAGGATACAGGAATCACACAGCCAGTAGGTCGGCGAGCCGGGATTTGAACCCAGGTAGCCTAACTCCAGAGCCTGTGCTCTTAATCGCAGCCCAGCTTGAAGCTGAGAGTGTTGACTTGTGGCAGGTGGCAGGAAGCCTGGGGACATGTGGGGCTCGGGAAGGGGGGTGGCTCAAGTTCCCATAATCTGGCTTCCCCACAGGGAATGGCATTGCTGCCTTTGAATCTGTGCCCACCGCCATCTACTGCTTCCTGCGCTGCATGGAGCCCGACCCCGAGATCCCCTCTGCCTTCAACAGCCTCCAGAGGACTCTCATCTATTCCATCTCACTTGGTGGGGACACAGACACCATTGCCACCATGGCCGGGGCCATTGCTGGCGCCTACTATGGCATGGAACAGGTGCCAGAGAGCTGGCAGCAAAGCTGTGAGGGCTATGAGGAGACTGACGTCCTGGCCCAGAGCCTGCACCGGGTCTTCCAGAAGAATCTGTGAGGGCCACAGCTCCGCCATACCCAGCAGGACCAACTACAGCTCGGACTGGAAACCCTGGGCTCCCTTAGGCTTGGCTCCCTGCCTCGGCCTTCCTGCGGTGTGGCCGGAGTGCACCCTTGGGGCTGGGGACTCCTCTGGGGAGGTCACTGAACAGTGAGGGAGGGACAGGTGCCTTCTGGTGCTGGGTTCCTGGCTTCTGCAGAGCCTCGGTGCTCCTGGCTCCTCAGTCAGACATAAGGGACCGGGGCAGGTTTTATTTTGGAGCAGTACTTGTGGTGTTTTCCTTTATTATCTAGGACATGGGATTTGGGGAGGTGGAAATGATCTGCGGCATCGTTTCTCCTTGTTGGGATTTAACCAGTTTGCCAGGATGCCTGCCTTTGACTGCACAGGGCCCCAAGCGCCAAGTTTATATGGATCAGGAGGTGGACACGTGAATCTAGCTGATCTAGATGCATACCTGGCCCTTGGCTGTCATGGGTCTTGTTAACAGCTTCCCGACGAAGTTACAGAGCAATAAACAGTTCTTTAAATCCCACCACTGTTTCCTGTGTTTCTCCTCTGCCCTGAGCGGATTCTTCCCCCCTCGCCCTTCTGTGCCTGTGCCTCTCTGTCTGGGCCTCACTCTCCGAGGAGCCAGGGACCCAAGCTGCTGGCCTGTGGAGGCATATTCCTCCAGCTGTTCAGCCACGAAAAGCAGAGCAGGCATGGTTTGGTGCTTTGTCCTGGTGGAGATCCCTCACAGCGGCCCAGGCAGCGGGCAGGAACAAGCCAGATTTTCCTGCTCTCAGAGCCTGGCTTCATAGGTTGCTCCCCAGATAGAACCCAGGCCCAGCCAGGAACCAGAACGCTGTAGGACGATGCCGAGGGGACCGTGTTATCACGGGACCGCTGACCTTTGTGTGAGGGGGGCACATCGCCTCAGGTGAAGGCCGGGCCTCGTTCTGCATCTTGGGCCTCAGTCAAAGGCCTTGGCCTGCTGGGAAGTTCTGCACACCATCCATTCTGAAGAAAGGAAAATCGAAATGGAGGAGACACCGCCCCTCAAACTTGAGGGATATTCCAGCCTCGGTGGAGAGAGACGCATGCCCAGCTCTGCAGCTAGCCTGAGGTTTCAGGACTGTCGGACAGGCCTGCTTTCAGCCAAGATGGGGTTCTTCCAGGCTGGGGAAAACCACAGGATTTTTCAGGGCACAGGTTGGTCTCGGGTCTGCTGTCCAGATTCCCAGAGTACGGCAAGTTATGGGGCAGTGCTTTCTCCCAGGACAGCTCCCCTGGCCCTGCCTTCAGCGTTGGGCCTTGCACTAGCCCCGCCCACAGGAGCAAAGATTCCTGATTTCATTCATAATTTGTATCAGATGTTGAAACTTGACCCTTGGGATCCTGAGCCAGCTGTCATGCTCCACTACCCTTGAGAGCTTGCAGGAATGTTCCAGGGAAGCTTGATCCGTCTCCCCTAGCTCCAGCCACTGCCTCACTTTGCTTTCTTAAAATGCCTCTTGGCATTTACTTGGTGCAGAGCCTCGGCAGCTTCAGAGAATCAAGCATTTCTGATGCGGTGGTGACAGAACCCCTGGCTGGGAGGAATGCACGCTCCTCGAGAGGGTGCAGAGCAAGAGCCCCAGAGAGCTCCCTGGGTGCTTCATGAAATCCAGAGGCTCGAGACACCTCTGAATCAACGCCAGTTTCAGCACAGGGCTGTTTATTCAACAGGCTTTATTGAGATTGTGTCAATACAGTCAATACCGTTGTTTTTCTTTTCAAAAAGAAGTCCCATTTTCTTTGATTCCCCAGTGCATTTTTCCCCGAATCTTCTGTGACACAGGGTACATAATAGGTATGTAGAGAACTAAGCTCCTACACCAGGTTAGAAATGAAATTACTAACGGAAAACATTTAAACCTTAATCTTAAAAAAAAATGAGGAATCAATATAAAAATGCACAAGGTAATGTAGTTTTCATTGTTAAAACCTGACATAGTTTATCAAAGCTAGTCAGTTAAGTGGACACCTGGAAATCCCATAAATATTTCGGAAGCACCACCCACCTCTCCCCAAAGGCTTCAGGAATGACATTTAGCAGAAACTCAGTTCTGTGAAACAGCATTTTTTCTTTTTTTTTGGCTCCCTGTACCCTCCTCAGGGCCCTGGGCTCCCACTAGGACCTGATGCATTTCCGCCCGACAGAAGCCTCCCTAACAGGTCAGATGGCAGCGGCTTTGACCCAGGAAGGAGGCTGAGCAGATGGCTCCCCGAGGTACGACTTGAGACTTAGTACCCGTGGGGGCCGATGAATAAGAAACCCACCAGGAACCGTAGCCACAACCTGCTCTTGAAGTGCCACTTGGGCAGATTTGGGTTTTTGTCTCTCCTTTTGCAAGTTAAAGCAAGTAAACGGTCTGCTCTGTTTGGAGAAGTTGTGGCCAGGCGATGGGCCTGAGGAGCCACAGAGTCACAAGTCGGGAGTCAGTGGCATGAAGAACCCAGGGGCAGGACGGGAATAAAGACGCAGGCCTACTAGAGAATGGACTTGAGGACATGGGGCGGCGGGGAAGGGTAAGCTGGGATGAAGTGAGAGAGTGGCATGGACATATATACACTACCAAATGTAAAATAGCTAGCTAGTGAGAAGCAGCTGCATAGCACAGGGAGATCAGCTCAGTGCTTTGTGACCACCTAGAGGGGTGGGATAGGGAGGGTGGGAGGGAGAGAGATGCAAGAGGGAAGAGATATGGGGACATATGTATATGTATAGCTGATTCATTTTGTTATACAGCAGAAACTAACACACCATTGTAAAGCAATTATACTCCAATAAAGATGTTAAAAAAAGAAAAAAAAGAAGTCAGTGGCCAGTCTCCTTCCTCAACATGGGAAGGAAGGCTGGCATGGGCCAGAGCTGGAGCAGGTTCACGCTGGGTCCTCAGCTCTATCCACTCGGCTTGAACTAGCGGCTGAGGGCATGGGAGGGGGTCCTGTCTGTTTCCTGCAGGGTGGAGCTCTGATTGGGGAAAATGGCAGAAACATCCAACTCATTCCAAACGGGCCTGTTGGCACCCTTTTTCTCAGGGCCTCATCCTCCTGGGCCTTAATCCTGCCTAGGACAGGAAATTGGAACCAGAGGGTGAAGGAGAAGCCCCAGCAGACTAACCCCTGTAGTCGACACACACCCATCATATGGCTATTAAGAAAAAGCGGGCGGTGGCCTTCATCCCCAAGCTTGTGTGCACCTTGTTCTGAGGGCAAACAAGAAGCTCTCTGCCTTGGGGATACTGGGGTTGGGGGTGGCAAGGATCCCTTACAATTTTGTCTGAGAAAATCAGCCCTCCCCCAGCAGGTGAAAGGAGAGAAAGGGAGGAATACTCATGTTCGCTGACTGCCCATCCTGCCTCGTGCCCGCCTGTGGCGGTCCCTAGGGGCCTGGGTGGCTGGCCTCATGATGAACAGAGCCAGAGCTGGTGGAGGCAGCCTGGTGGATGGAGACGAAGGTGAAGAGCTGCCATCCTGCCTCAGACCCATGCCCCTACCCCTCACAAACCACCGTTCCCCATGGCTGCAGCCTGAGCAGTGAAGGGGGGTCGGCACTTCCTGGGAGCCTGAAGGAGGGGCCACACGCCTGTACCTGCCAGGGACAGGCCTGATGCCACCGCCCCACTGCTAGGGTGGCAGTCCTGACAGGGTGTCCACTGGCCACCTCGATGGTCCCCCTCCTCTCCCTTCCCCTGGAGAGAAACAAAAACTCTTCAGGGGACCCACCGTCTTATGCTGGAGGTCCCGCGCGGGGCAGCCAAGAACTGAGGGAGGCCCTGCCCCCTTCCTTGAGCAGGGGCCGTCTGTGGGCAGGCAGGAAGGGCAGGGCTGCGAAGATGTCTCCCCGGGGGAATGGGTGGGGGAATTCAGTCCCCTCTCAGCTCTGACTCGCACAGCAGCAGCATCCTTCGCCGCCCAGCAGGGCCCAGCACTCACGGGGGCCAGGGGTCTCCACCAGCTGGGCAGAACGTCCTGGGGCCCTGCCTGCAGGCCAGGCAGGGCAGGAGAGGGGGCACAACCCTGACGCTGCACAGACACTCGGGGGAGAGGAACGCAGGCCACCTTCTTCCAGAAACCACCTCAGCCTGCGCGGAGGGAGAAACCCAGTCAGTCTCCTCGGGCCAAGGCCGCGGCTGCCTTTGCTCCCGCCTCTGTTTGGCCTTTGGTTTTTTCTTTAAATGGAGGTTCTTTGTAAGTGAGAAGGTCTCTCTACCGCTAAAGAGGAGGAGGCCGGGGCAGCATGGGTTATGTGGGGCACAGCAAGAATCCTGAAAAGGAGGAGTGGATGTACTCGGTGGAGTAGAGGCCATTGGCCTGGTCCGAGGGCATCTGCACCCAGACCTGGTCGTTGGGCCGCAGCTGGAGCACAGCCCCCCCAGACGCCTGGTCCAGGTAGCCCTTCTTGTACTCATCATAGGTGTAGGTGGCTGGCACGTTGTTCTTGTACAGGGCCACCCACACGTTGGTGCCCTTGACGTGCACGTGGTAAGCAAAGTAGTAGACCCCGCCCACGGGGCAGGTGAAGATGCCGGTGGCCGGGTTGTAGCCACTGTGGCCATTGTAGAGGGTCCGGTCAAACTTCACAGGCATGCCTGAGGCGGGGAAGGGCGAGGTGAGCACAGCGGTGAAGGCGGGCGTGGCATGGGCCGACAGCTCGCCCAGCCCAAACCGGGGCTTGGTCCCCTTGCCCAGCACAGCTCCTTGCACGCCGCCATTGGGCAGGTGCAGGCCGGCGATGCCAGTCTCATCGAAGGCCCCAGGTGCACCAGGGGGCCCGGGAGGTCCGGGAGGCCCAGGAGGGCCCGTGAGTCCTGGGGAACCTGGGACCCCAGGAGGCCCTGTAGGCCCAGCCATGCCAGGTTCTCCCACTTTCCCCTCTCCAGGGGCCCCCGGCAGGCCTGGTTCACCCTTCAGGCCTGGCAGACCCTGCGGCCCGATAGGGCCAGTCGGACCTTGGAGTCCTGGGATTCCAGAAGGGCCTCTCAGGCCAGGCTGCCCAGGGAGCCCCAAGTCACCCTTCTGCCCCAGGGCTCCTGCCACCCCTGGTCCTCCAGGGCGGCCCGTGAAACCTGGCTCGCCTTTGGGCCCAGTCGGTCCAGGAGGTCCATGAGCCCCTGGAAGCCCCCTCTCTCCTGGGAGCCCAGGTTTCCCAGCCAGGCCACTAGGCCCCTGGTCACCCCGAATGCCAGGCACTCCTGGGGGTCCTCCAGGCCCCATCTCCCCCTTAGGCCCCAGGGGCCCACGTCGGCCAGGTAGCCCTGCAGACCCCGGAAGTCCAGGGGGGCCCCCAAGGCCCTGTGGTCCCTGTTCCCCTGGCTCCCCATCCTCACCTGGCTCGCCCCTGTCCCCCAAGAGCCCCGGGACCCCAGCTGGGCCCCTGTCCCCCTTGGGACCTGGCAGCCCTGGCATCCCATAGCCAGTGGGGCCTATCAGGCCAGGAGGGCCCCGGGTGCCTGGCTCCCCTTTGGCCCCTCGTGGGCCCTGTGGCCCTGGCACCCCTGCTGACCCTGGTACCCCCATACCATCCAGCCCAGGGGGCCCTTTTGGGCCCAAAGCTCCTGGCTCCCCCCTGGGTCCTGGCAGCCCAGGAGGCCCAGACTCACCCTTATCTCCAGGGGCCCCAGGAAACCCATCCAAACCTGGTTTGCCCAAGCCAGCTGGACCAGGGAGACCAGGGGGTCCGGGGGCACCCCCCTGGCCTGGGGCTCCAGGAAGCCCTGGTTGGCCCACTCCATTTTCACCCTTGAGGCCTCGATCACCCGGGGGCCCAGGCTCTCCCTGGGGCCCTGGCTCCCCCCCAAATCCTGGGGGCCCTGGCACCCCCTGAGGACCTGGTTTTCCAGGGACAGCAATGCCTGAGGGCCCAGGTAGGCCAGGGGGCCCTGGGGGCCCCCGGAGGCCCTGGTCCCCTCGTATCCCTGGCTCCCCCCGAAGCCCCGGCTGCCCTGGTGGGCCAACCTTGCCTGGAAGCCCTGGGGGACCAGCCTTGCCCATCCGGGAGAAGCCAGGGGGGCCAGCGGGTCCAGGCTGCCCATGTAGCCCTGGTTTTCCAGTGCCTGGTTTTCCTGGGAAGCCAGGAGGGCCAGGGGGACCCCGCGGTCCGGGTTTTCCTGGGGGACCAGGCTCTCCTTTCAGGTCCATTGGCAACAGCGGTAGAGGCATTTCTGAGAGAGAAAGAGAGAGAAGGGGTCAGTCAGGGGCCTGAACAGTGGGAACAGGGGACCCATCTTCCCACTCCCCATACCAGCGTGTGGTGCAACTTGAGAAGACAAGGTTCTGTATCTGTTCATGAAGACCAGTCCCGTCCTCCCCCTCCCTGCTCTCATGGAAGATGGAATTTAGGCGGTTCAGTGGCCACCTTGGGAACCGCAGGGTATCCACACCCAGGGCTCTTAGCACCCAACCCACCCAGACTAGGCCTTCCCTAAGAGCTTCTCATCCCTGCCTGACCGGGGTGGAGTGGCCACCAGGTGGCACCAGCATCCCTCCTTAGAGCCGATCTGAGCCGCCCCGCCCTCCCCACTTCCCCACAAACCTTCCCGCCCCACCCTCTACCTAAAGACCATCTCCGCCAGCCAGCGGCACCCCACTTCCCCACCCCACTTCTGCACCCGCCCCGGACCAGCATCAGGAAGAAAGTGGAGATGGGAAAGTCTTTGGTGGGGATTGAGGGGCTGTGGCCGGAGGCGGGGGCGCCTGGGAAGAGCTGGTGGAGGTCGGGAGGCAGGGAGTTGGGGGTCAGGACTGTCCGGGGCGGGGCGGGGCGGGGAGGTGCTCACCCAGGTATTGGCCCTTGCCCTCGCGGAAGGGCGGCCCCACGGGTCCTTTGTGCATGGGCTGCACGTACTGCACCGGCGGGTAGCCCGCTGCCCCGGCGGCTCCACCGCTGGCGGCCGCCCTCAGCCCGCACCCCAGCACCAGCAGCAGCAGCAGCAGAGGTGGCGGCAGCGAAGACAGGGACGTCAGAGCCCCCCGCATGGCGTCCTTAGGCTTTTGCTGCAGGGAGGAACGAGAGGGGCCATCAAGCCAGCCCATGGGTACGTTGGCAACGGGCCCAGGGACTCACAAAAAGATCAGGATTTAGATATTATTCACAAGCAATTCTCAAAGTCTCAGAGTCTCTCCTAATCCTGCCCATAGCTCTCTATCGCCGCCCCCCCAAGTCTACCGAGGACCCCTCCCTGGACAGTAGCCTCCCCCTAACTATTCACTTGGCGGCCAGATGCTCTTCCAGAGCATCTCTAACCTTGGCACAGCTCTGCCAGAAACTGTTTGGTGATTACACCCACTACCATGTGCTGGGCTGGCTCTCTGCCAGCCAGGGGCTAAGCTCTCTAGAGATGGAAGCTCACTTAATCCTCCTAACACTTTAACGAGGTATTGTTATTGTCATCCCCATTTTCCAGATGACAAAACTAACGCAGAGGTCTCTAGGAAGCAGACTGGGGTTTTTTTATTTTTATTTTTTGGCTGCACTGGGGCTTGGTTGCAGCAGGCAGGCTTCTTAGTTGTGGCATGGGAACTCTTAGTTGCGGCATGCATGTGGGATCTAGTTCCCTGACCAGGGATCGAACCCAGGCCCCTGCATCGGGAGCGTGGATTCTTTTTTTTTTTAACATAAATTCATTCATTTGTTTATTTTTTTTTGGCTGCATTGGGTCTTCGTTGCTGCGCGCAGGCTTTTCTCTAGTTGTGGCGAGAGGGGGCTACTCTTCGTTGTGGTGCGCCGAGCACGGGCTCTAGGCACGGGGGCTTCAGTAGTTGTGGCTCGCGGGCTCTAGAGCGCAGCCTCAGTAGTTGTGGCGTACGGGCTTAGTTGCTCCTCGGCATGTGGGATCTCCCGGACCAGGGCTCAAACCCATGTCCCCTGCACTGGCAGGCGGATTCTCAGCCACTGCGCCACCAGGGAAGCCCTGGGAGCGTGGAATCTTAACCACTGTGACACCAGGGAAGTCCCAGAACTGGGATTTGACTAAGGTCTCTCTGACCTCACATTATGTTGATGCCCTTCTGGGGCTCCCCACTGCCTTCAGGATCAAGTCCTTTGTGGGAATTCCCTGGCAGTCCAGTGGTTAGGACTCCGTGCTCTCACTGCCAGGGGCCCAGGTTCAGTCCCTGGTCGGGGAACTAAAATCCCGCAAGCCGTGTGGCCAAAAATCAATTGATTAAAAAAAAAAAAAAAAAAGGGCTTCCCTCGTAGCACAGTGGTTAAGAATCTGCCTGCCAGTGCAGGGGACACGGGTTCGAGCCCTGGTCCGGGAGATCCCACATGCAGTGGAGCAGCTAAGCCCGTGCGCCACAGCTACTGAGCCTGCGCTCTAGAGCCCGTGTGCGAAAACTAGTGAAGCCTGCGCACCTGGAGCCTGTGCTCTGCAACAAGAGAAGCCACCACAATGAGAAGCCCGCGCACAGCAACAAAGAGAAGCCCCCGCTCGCCGCAACTAGAGAAAAGCCTGCGCGCAGCAATGAAGACCCAATGCAGACAAACATTAAAAAAAAGTCCTTGGTGCCCAGCATGGCGTTCAAAGCCTTTTAAATCTAATCACCTAGTGGGTGCCTGCCTATCACCTGCCACCCCTTTCTCTGCCTCTCCCCTCCCCCATACCTTTGCCCCAGACACCAGGCAGCCTCACACTTCCGGGCCTTTGTACCTGCTATTTCTCTGCCTGCAGTGTTCTTCCTCTCTCCAACTCGTCCTTCAAGGCCCAGGGAAGCTGTCATCCCTTCCTCTATAGAGTTAACCCCTCACTCCTGTGTCCCGATCTAGCCCTGTCACAGCATTTAGCTCAGCTCTGAGAACAAGGCCTGGGTTGGGAAGAAGCACAGGCTCCAGCTTTGGATGGCCAGCCTGAGTCCTCCGCTCACCAGCTGGGGGAGCCTGGGCAAGAGGTTTCCACTCTGTGAACCTCAGCTTCCTCATCTGTAAAATGGAATAACACGTCCACACAAAAACGTGTACATGAATGTTCATGGTGACATTATTCGTAACAGTCACAAAGTAGAAACAACACAGATGTGCACCCACTGATGAATGGATGGTGTGGTATATCCAGGCAACGGACTGTCATTCAGCAATAAAAAGAAGGGAGATACTGATAAATGCTACAATACAGATGAATCTTGAAAACATTATACCAGGTGAAGAATCCAGTCACAAAATCATATTATCTAATTCTATTTGTATGTTCAGAATAGGTAAATCTATAGAGACAGAAAGTAGATAGATGAGTGGTTGCCTAGGGCTGGGGGGGTGGAAATGGGGAGTGACTGCTAATGGGCACAGGGCTTCTATCAGGGGTGATGAAAACGTTCTAAATTGCTTGTTGTGATGGTTGCACAATGCTGTGAATACCTTAAAAAAAACATTGATTCGTACACTTTAATGAACCAATTGTATGCTATGTGAATTGTATCTCAATAAAGTTCTTTTTAGAAAAAGCTAGGCTAGGGAATCTCCTAGTGGTCCAGTGGTCAGGACTCTGCACTTCCACTGCTGGGGGCCCGGGTTCGGTCTCTGATCGTGGCCAAAAATATAAAATAAAACAAATTAAAAAAAAAATTTTTTTTTTTAAAGCTAGGCTAACCACCTGCTTCTCAAGGCTGCTGTGATGATTAGAGATATCACAGTGCCTCACGGCAAGCACCCATCAATATCTGCACAGTGGACTAGCCTGGCATTTCACACGCCCCAGGAAAGTCTCACTTGCCCTGGCATCCCTGCTCCCGGCTCCCCTCACCCCACCCAGGGGCCTCTCCACACCTGCGCCTGCCCGGGCGCAGGAGGGAGTGCGGGCGCGTTGTGCACACTCAGGGATGCACGTGGGGCTGAGTCTGGAGCTGCAGTGCGGTGTTCCTCCAAACTCAGTATCACTCAGGGCTTTGCAGGAACGAACGCGGGACTCCGGAGAAGGTCGGTGAAGCTGCCAGCCCAGCTCTGCCATAACCTCTCTGTAACCCTGGGCGGGTCGTTCAGCCTCCCTCAGCCCCAGCATAATAGTAACCCCTGTGACCTACGGGCTCACGTGCCAGGCGGGGCTTCACCAGCTTCACATCACTAACCCTCTTAATGACCCCCCACCAGCTCCTACAATAATAATCCCCTATTCTATAGACGTAGAAGCAGAAGCTTAGACTAAGCATCTTGCCCAGAACACCTTCCCTCGACACAGGCCGCCTGCTCTGTCCGCACCATAATTGGTGCTGGGCCTCGAGAGGCCACAGGGTGCAGGCCTGGCACTCAGCTGCTGCCGATGGAAGCTCCGGCCATGCACTGCCCTGACGTTTGTTGGACATTCCATCCCCGTGCAGCCCTGCGAGGCTTGTCGGCCCTGTTTTACAGATGAGGAAACCGAGATGCTGTCAGAGCCTAAACCCAGGCAGTCTGACTCTTGAGCCCCAATCTCTAACCACCACACCACGCGTCCTCTCCGGAGAGGGGGAAGGGCCCTCCTGCACTTGCCACCCGAGCTGGGGGGGCTGTTAGGGTGGAGGTGGTGCTCACACAGCACAGAGCCAGGATGTTCTGCCTGGTAGGGGGGCAGAGGGTTGGGGGAGCAGGTGGAGGGGCAGAGCTCGCAGCAGGAAGCAGGGGGAGGGGAGGGAGCAGCTCTGGCCTGGGTAGGCCAGAGGCCGAGGTCGCGGCACCACCACAGGAGGACTCAAGAGAACCCTGGCTCTGGGGAGCCCTGGTCCCCTTCCCATGCTGAGTTGAGACCTCACTAGGCGTGGGGGGGTGATGGAGGGTGCAGGCAGCCTCAGGCTCAGCTGGGAGGGTGTCTGGGGTGGGAAGAACTGTGGAGGAGCACAGGCAGGCCGGGCGCCAGAGGAAGAGCCCCCAGTCCACTCAGGAGCCCGGGCAGGGGCAGGGCCCCCTGCCAGCTGCCCACTTTTCTTTCCTCCTTGGCACGGTGGATCTCCAGGAAGCGTCCGCACCCTACACCCTGTGGCTCCCTGAACTTGACCCATCCCAGCACTGCCAGCATCGTGGAGGTGGGGCAGATCTGCTGCAGGACCCCAGAGCAGGTGTTTCCTCTGGAGGGAGGGGTGTCTGAGTGAGGATGACAGCTCACACCACTGGTTGGGCACCGCCTAAGTGCTGCATATTCTGCATTTAACTCCCACAAGGTCCCTGGGAAAAAGGAACTATTGTGCTTCCTCTTTCTATAGGTGAGGAGTCTGAGGCTGGGACAAGGACAGTGATGTGCCCACTGGCTACAGCTGGCAGCCAGGATCTGAGCGGAGGTCTGTTAAGAACCTGAGCTCTTAACCGCTGGGACAGACTGCCATGGGGGAGGGAGTGGGGGAGAGTGCGCCAGAGAGCACAAGCTAGACAGAGAGAGAAGCAAACTGAGAGAGAGAGTCTCTCTTCCAGCTCCAAGCTGCCTGTGGGTTTGAGGAGGGAAAACTTGCTCTAGCTCTTAGAGGGGAGGTGGCTATGCCACTCCAGGTGGGGGGCTTGGCCAGAGAAGGGGCTGAGAATTGATGGCCCTGGAATGGTGCGACGTGGCAGCCCAGGTGGGAGGGACTGCCCCCCAATGCCGGCCACCGTCAGAGCCGAGGGTGCCTGGGCGCCCCTGAGCCCCTGCTCACTGCCACCCCTCCCCCCCCACTGCAGGCTCCGCAGGCTCTCTGGCCTCTGTACGTTCATTTCACCCTACTGCTTCTCCACCTCCTAACTCTTCCTCATTCTTGGACATCCTGGACGCCTACTGGATGCCTTTCCCCGGGCTCCTCTGACACCTGCAGGTCTCCCTCACAGCTCTTGTTTCCCTCTTTGGCTCTTCTGCTCTCTCCCCGCCACATTCCCCCGACTCCATGACCAGCACAGGACTTGGATGGCACACAGAGATGCTCCATGTTTGATGAGCTCAATTTGCCATCAGATTTAATGATCACACCAGTAACTCACTCCAGGAAGCATCCAGGACTTCGCACAGACACATGTCACACGGCCCTGGGAGCCCCCTCCCTAGGCCAGATGCGCTTATCTGTTGGCTAGAATGGGAACGGGTGGGACATCCCCGTGGCCTCAATCAAGGATCTTCAGCTAAGAACTGCCTGCGCAGGGAGTAGAGGCACACACGGAGGAACAGCTGTGATCCATTTGCTTCCTCCTGGTCTCCCCGTGAGGAATGGCGGCCAAGCAGGGGTGTCAGGGGTTGGCGGAGGGCCCTGAGGCTCAAGCCTGGCTCTGCTGGGTGACCTTGGGCAGTCCATCACCCTCTCTGGTGACCTCTTAGGAAGGAAGGCAGGAGCCAGGGCAGCTGGGAAGGGGCTGGGCTGGCAGGGGCAGGAGATGGGATGCAAAAGGAGACGGTAATTCAAGGGATGGAGCGGTGGCGGCAGCAGGGTAGACGCGGTGTTTGGACAGCTGCAAGTCCTTAGCGGGGATTTCCCCCCTTTTCAACAAATCCCCGTAAAACAGCATTTTGTCCAAGTCAGCGTTTTGTGGCAGCCTGGGCCTCCTCCAGGGGCGGCCGAGGAGGTTGGCTGGGAGCAGGTAGCGCTCCAGGGTCTTTCAGACCAATGGAGAGGGGAGGGGAATGGACCCCAGCAGGAAGAAGAAGCGCATGAAGACAGACCCCTCTCTCCCTGGACAGGGCTTTGGGAGGGGAAGGGGCATCAGCAGCAGTGACTCCTCCCCACCAGTCCCCTCTCAAAGGGTCCTGTCCCAGGGGGCGGCCAGCAGAGGGGGCCCAGGTGATTCCATGGAATTTAAGGGCCTGCCTACTCCCCATCCCATTTTACACGTGAGCTATCAGAGGTCCAGATAAAAAGGGGAGCCTGAGGGTGGGGCGCAGGCTCCCGACAGACCGTGCAGGGGTGTGGCTAGTGTGGCCCTGGCAGCACCCCCACCTCACCCCACCCCACCCCCGGTGGGTGGATGGAACGCGGCTCTGTGCAGGCTCCCGCTGCTCCAAGCCCCCAACCCCAGAAGGGCGGCTGCAGCTGAGGAAGCCTCGGGGAGCTGAGGCAGCCCGGGGCCTGGCCAAACCACAGGTATGTTATGAGACGCTTCCTGTTGTGGAGACATTTCTGCGGGATCGGCTGCCCCACTTGCTCCCCCGGTGCCTCCTGCCTCCCCACTCGTCCAGCCTCGCTCTGTTCTGTCCCTGGGTCTCTGGCCCTGACTCATTTCTCTCTGTCTCTCTCTCTCTCTCTCCAACCCGGTCACTGCCACTTCAACAGGTGAGCAGCATTTCTTGCTCAGGCTCTCCCTATCAGGGATCCAGCCCTGGGGGGCCCTAAGGCCCTCTAGGTCCCGGCAGCCCCTGAACTCCCATTTCAGCAAAGCTACTTACCGGCTGGGTGATCTTGGGCAAGTGACTTAACCTCTCTGAACCTCGGTGTCCTCATCTGTGAAAGGGTTAACTGAGATGGTCTAAGCCATCAGCCCCTCCATGCGGCTTTGTCCTGTTACCCCGGTGGCCAGAAAGTCCTCCCTTCAGTCTAACCTCAGTTCCTCCTGCTGCAAAGCAACATCTCCTCCAACCCTTGAAAACCTCAGGTGACTTGCCGCCAAAGGCCAGCACCTTGTGAATTTGCCTAAAGTCAAATTTCTGGCCTGCTAGGCCTTTTCCCTAACCAGCCCTGAGATGACACCGAGCAGGGGTCACACAGCCTGCTCAGGACAAGGATGGAGTTATGCATCTTGGAGAGGAGCAGAGGAACTGCCCTCCTCCCTCACTGGGCATGATGCCCACCCTCACTGCTGAGCAGGGTGGCTCCAGACTTCTCCAGGGTTCCTGAGCCTCCCAGCCCCCCCACCTCTCTCCCGGCTTGCAGAGATCAGAGAGCCCTTCCCCGTCCCCCTCTCCTGAGTCTCAGAGGAAGGGGGTCCTGTCTCCCACTCAAGGCCCCGGGCCCCTCCACACCTCTTCCTCTTCCTCGGGGACCTCTCGCTCTCTGTGGATGCCTCCCCCAGTCTCCAGTCTCTCCATCCCACATCTACACAGGCCTCACCCCCGCCCCTGGCCACCTCATCTCTTTCCAGCCCTTCTCAGCCAAGCTTCTCAAAAGAACTGTCTCTACCCCTCACCCTCTCACCTCGTGTTTCCTTCTCGCCAGCACTGACTCCCGCCTTGTGACCCTGCTTTCCTCCTTCCTGGAAAGGCTCTTCCTCAGATTCTTCTCTGCTCCTTCCCTCTGCCCACTCTGCAGACCCAGGCTTGCCCCAAGGAGCTGGCTCAGGCCTCTTCTCTTCTCTCTGGATGTTTCTCCTGCAGTTTCCAGCTCTCCCCAGCTCCCACAGTTCCAATCCCATCACCAAGGACTCCCACATCTGTTTCCAGCTACCTCTCTCCTGAGCCCCAGACTCCTGGGGCTGACTATGAGCTAAGCATTTTCGCCTGGCTGTCCCTCATACACCTCCACCCAAACTGCTGTCACTACCTTCTCCCCTATTACTTGCTTCTCCCCCACTCCCTGTTGCCCAGGCCAGAAATCTGGACGTCACTTCTGACACTTCTGACCCTTCCTTCCTTACATGGAATCTCTCTAGCCTATACCATGCCTTAGCACAATTAGAAAAGGCTACCCCTCCTTCCAGCCAACTCAGGCCTTACTCATTGCCTTTCCCCGAGTGCCCTTGAACAGTAACCAACCTGCACAACTGTACATGACAGCCCTGTTCCTTTACCCTCAAACCCCCAATCCAGTCTTATGGACTCTGTCTTCTCTACTTCTGGGTATGTGACATGCCCACCTGTGTCCCTTCCTCTGTGTCTCTGTGTCGCTGAATCCAGGTCCTCACCTGCCTGTGTGTCTGAGGCATCTCCTGGTGTGTCTCTCTCCTCCTATCTCTGTGTCGCCATCCCATTTGTCTTCCCACCTCTGTGACCCTGTCTTTCTCTGTTGTCTCTCTCTGTCCTCTCTTGTTCCTTGTACCTAGATCCTGTCAGAGTTCCAGGTTCTGAAATCTCTAGCTGTTGGTCACTTGATGGGAGCCTCTAGAAGGCCAGCACTTATGGCTTTAATGTTAATGTCAGGTCTGGGGCTGACCACCGTGGACGATCCACAAGCAGCCCCACAAGGTCTGGGTGGAGACTTGCGGGGCCCAGAGCCCATGAGCTGAGCTCACTGTCCTACAGGCCACTGGGACTCTGAACCCCTCAAATTTAAATATGCAGGCATGAGGACTGCTCCAAAGCCAAAGGGCTGCCTGGAACCTGGGAGCTGGCGAGGTGGGGGGAGGTGATCAGGCTGGGACAAGGCCGCCTGGAGGACACCTTATCATCCAGGTTAATGGCAGGACAGGAGTGCTGCCCTCTTCACACCTTGTCTACCCAACCAGGCTTCAAGAGTCCTAACATCCCTCACCTCTGCAGGTGAGGCTCCCAGACCACAGGGGACCTCCATTTGCAAAGCAGCATTGGAAGGAGGTTTGAAGGACAGAGGAGAGTTCAACATACTCATAGGCGCAAGTGATGGTGGAATATTCCAAACTGAGAGCAGAGCAAAAATCTCGTCAAGGAAGACTGAGGGGCTTCTGGGCTGGGCAGTATCTAAGAGGCAGAGAACCTGTGGTTCTGAAACTTGAGAGCGAGAGAGATTGCCTGGAGATCAAAATAGGGCTTCATCGGCAGGGTTGTTGCAGCCTGGGTGAGGGCCATGGACTCACCCTTAGGGAAATCACCCATGTTCAGGGAGTGAGAGGAGCCCACTGTACCCTGAGCCCCAGCGTCCTGAATCCAGACAACCCAAGCTTTTCGATGTTTCCCTGTACCCACCTGCCTGCCTTTGCCTGAATTGCTCTTTCTTTCTCCTCCAGGCAAACATGTTATTCCTCATTTAAGACCCAGCTCAAATGCCGCCTCCTCCAAGCAGCCTTCCGTGCCTCTCTCAGGCAGAACAGCTCCTCCTCCAGGGCATGTCTTCCCCCAACCCCACCCCATCCCCAGCTGGGGCTCAGCACACTGGCACTTGGAACAGTCTGCAGCCTGTGTGCTCCAGCTCCTGGCCTCTGACAACGCCACCTCCCACCTCCAGACAAGCCTGCAAGATGGCTTCTCATAGGGTCCCTTTTTCTTTGTGGCTCTTCCAGGGTCCTTCTCAGCTCTGGGCTGGAGGGGGCTTGTGGTGAACCTCCCTCCCTGCAGGTAACTAGGTTTACCTCCCAGACCCCCAGCCGCTGCCCATCTCTGAGGCTAGCCACCCCACTACCACCCTGGGTAGGAGCTTCTGGCGGGGCAACAAAGCATCCAGGGAGGTAGGGACAGCCAGGCGGGGGAGATGAACCAGAAGAGGCCCAGCAGTGGACAGGACCCAGGGCAACAGTGTATCCTCAGGCAGGTGGCCAGGAGACCGGCCCTTCCTCGCCGGGGGGCTCAGGCCTCAGCTGGTGCCATTGCTCATTTCCCAGAAGAGGCCTTGAGCTTCTGATCGAGACCGGACACGGGTGGGCCACCGGACCCAGGCACCCCCAGGCTCCAGGCCGAGCCAGGCGGGGCCTTCTCAGCCGCCAGTCCCCCGCCTTCTGTTTCGCATTTGCAGCCTTTTCCGGAGCGCCACCCGCCGCCCGCCGCCCGCTGCCTCCCGACGCCTGCCAAGATTCCTGGGCCTTCGCGGCTTCCCCGCGCAGTGGCGGCAGCTTCGGCATCGGCAGGAGGGGCTGAGCTGGGCAGGGAGCGGGCCCGGCGGGAGCGCGGCCAGGCCACTGCACCCGGGCAGGCCAAGCAAACACGGCCACGCCAAGGAGCCGGGCGAAATAGTTCACAAATGAGAAAAAGCCGCTTCCAAGTTGGGCCGGAGGGAGCTGAGGTCACCTGCCCGCTAGGCCACCCCAAGCCTGGGAGGGGCATCTGCTGCAGCTGGAGGGAGCAAGGGTAGGTAGCGGCAGGCACAGGTCTCATCCAGCTGGGGATGTCAGAGAGCCCTGCCCCCAAATCTAGCTCACCTTTCAGGTCGGAGGGGCCTCTGAAGGTGCCAGCAGAGACAAGGCCTGAGCATGAAAGAGGGAGACAGTGAGGAAGATGCCAGGAGCTGGCGAAGCCTCCTGCGCTAACTCAGCTACCCCAGCGCCTGCCATGGGTCTTTTACCAGGAGCCCCTGCTGGAACATTGGCCCCCAACCTCAGTCTCCTCTCAGGGAGCCAGGTCCCCCCCTCACCAACTCCATTCATTCCATGCACTTAGCAATGCCCATGGGGGACCTGGCCCTGGTTTGATGGAGGTCCTCCTGTCCTAGGGCCCAGGCTGAGGAAGCCCCTTCTGTGGGCCAGGGTCCATACCGGAGAAGTCCCTACACTCTGTCAGGCCCTAAGCTGGGGTGGCCCCTACTATAGACTAGGGTTCCTGCCTGGGGAAGCTCGTACTAGGTAGGGGACCTGAGGCTAGGCCTTGGGACAAAGAAATGGTTCAGCCCCATGCCCTGCCCTGAATTAGCTGGAGGCATCAGACACGTGGCCATCACACAATTGACTAAGGTCTCCAGGCCGTGGGAGTGCAGAGCAGGAAATATTGCCCTCCCTTGAGTTTCCCTGGAAGACTTCATGAAGGAAAGGACATTAAGGCTGGATCCTGAAGGGTGAGTAGGAGTCTGACAGGCAGACACAGTAAGCAAAGGAATTTCAGGCAGTAGGAAGCTGCTTGGCAGATACAGGGACGGTCCAGAAGTGCTGTGGGGCTGAGACGACAAGGATGAGCTGAGAAGCCTCGGGCGACTTAGTGGGGAGCCTTAAATGCTATGCTTGTGTATCTCTGGAAGGCAATGGGGAGCCATGGAGGGTTGTTGAGCAGGGGGAGATGATGTGCTCGCAGCCCTCGATGGCCAGGTCCCCATTTCTGGCTCAACCATGATGCCTGGCTATCATAAGCCCTAGTCCCGGTCACACAGCAGAGCTGGGGCCGTAGTCCAAGCCCAGATATGAATCCTGGGTGGATGGGGAGGGGACGCCTAGCCAGCCCACCTGGCAGGGAGGCCTGCCGGCTGCGTCACTCTCTCCCCCAGCTGCTTGCTTGCCTCTGCCCGCTCCCATGGAAACTCTGACATCCCAGCCCTCTCGTTGCACAAGCAGCCAGATGCCGAAGCCAGCGGCTCCTAAGCCTTCTCTCCAGCTCAGCTGAGCCCTGCCTCCGTCCACGCCCCTCTGACACCATGACCCCAGAGGGGGGTCATGAGGCTACTCTCTCTGAGGGCCCAGACTGGCTGATGGAGCTTGCGTGGGAGGTCCTCACTGGCCAACTTGACCCCAGCTTGTCTGGCCCCAGCCCACACCCTCACCATGAGGCTCAGGGAGGGGAACTGACTTATGTTGGATCTGGGCTTTTGAAAGATGAACATGGATTTAACTGGGTGGTAGTGGGGAGAGGTGATCAGTCCAGGCTAAGGGAATACCATGTGTGAGGGTAGGGAGATGTGAATGCCCTGAACATATTTAGAATAAATAAACGAACTAACTAATCATAGCTAACATTTATTGTACACCTACTATGTGCCAGGCACGGTTCTGGGCTCTTCTCATGAATTATCTCATTTAATCCTCATACCAACCCAGTGAAGTAGGTTCTTCGTCTTTCCTTTTTACAGAGTGGGAAACCAAGAGACAGAGAGGTTAAGTAATTGGCCAAAGGTCACACAGCTCACGAGGGGTAGAGCCTAGGCTGTTGGTGCCAAAGCTTGGGCTCTTAACCTCTCCAAACACAGATGGTTTGAGATGAGAAGGGCCAGCTGGGGTCAGCCTGAGAAATGCCTTAAATATCAGAATCAAAGATCTCCAGCACAGGGACTTCCCTGGTGGTGCAGTGGTTAAGAATCGGCCTGCCAGTGCAGGGGACATGGGTTCGATCCCTGGTCCGGGAAGATCCCACATGCCGCAGAACAGCTAAGCCCGTGAGCCACAACTACTGAGCCTGCGCTCTAGAGCCCGCGAGCCACAACTACTGAGCCCGCGTGGCACAGCTACTGAAGCCCATGCACCTAGAGCCCATGCTCCGCAACAAGAGAAGCCACCAGAGTGAGAAGCCTGCACACTGCAACGAAGAGTAGCCCCCGCTCGCCACAACTAGAGAAAGCCCACGCGCAGCAACAAAG
Organism: Tursiops truncatus; assembly: GCF_011762595.2. Classification (NCBI taxonomy): domain Eukaryota; kingdom Metazoa; phylum Chordata; class Mammalia; order Artiodactyla; family Delphinidae; genus Tursiops; species Tursiops truncatus. The sequence goes on along the minus strand of NC_047034.1, from coordinate 155,080,298 downwards.
ACCCAACACAGCCAAAAATAAAAATAAATTAAAAAAAAAAAGACCTCAAGCACAGCTTAAAGCTGGCTCCCCATCCCCTCCACCCATTAGCCCTTAATAATAATGGTCGCTAAAAATCCCAAGTACATTTTCTGCACCAGACATAGCACTAGGCATGCTCCAGGCATTATTTTTGATCATGCTCTCCCATAACTCTATAAGGCGGGAATTGCTGTCCCATTTCTCTGAGGAGGAGCATTGAGGCTCAGAGAGGTGACATCCATTCTCCAAGGTGACAGGAAGCACTGGGGCTGGGATCTGAACCTTGGGGCTTGCACAGCCCCTAAATGGCCAAACCCCTGTATACTTGGGCTCCCTGGAGACTGCAGCCACGGTTACTTCTCCCCACTTCTCCTCCACCCCCACCTGTGCTGCCTCAACCCAGATGCCAGCACAGCTGGCGACAGAGTGAGCAGCTCCTATGACGGGCCTCAGGGGCCCACTCCAGTTGACCAAGGCTCCCGCGGTCCTACAAAATAGAAGGTGGGGTGGGTGAGTGTGCCAGGGCAGTGCCTGAGCCGACTTCAATGGGACTCTGTTCTTAACCTCCGCCCTCAGCCGCCTTTCCTAATCTCCTCCTGAGCCCCTCCCCTGGCGACATCTCCTCCTTGCACAGAGCCTGCCTCCAGCTAAATCCCAGGCCAGATGTGGGGGGGACAGTCTATACCCCCCTGGCCCCCACCAGCTTTGGCGAGCGCAGGTGCCCAAGGAGATTGGCCAGGACCCCAGGCCTGCTTCCCCATCCCAACTTTCCAACCTGACATGCTGATGGCCATGAGGTGAACAGCTGGCTCCTCCCAGCGGGGGGCTCATGGGAGAAGTCTCCATTTTCTGAGCCCCTACCATGGGCTGGCCCTCGGCTAAGAGTCTTGCCTAAAACATCATGACGGGTTAAGAACCACTCTGGAGCCCAGCCGCTCGCAGTCTTCTCCCAGCCCTGCCTCTTACCAGCAGTGACCTCAGTGGTCTGTGCCTCAGCTTCCTGGTCAATACCATGGGAGCAATTCTTACTTCGCAGAGCACTGGAGAGGATTAGACGCGTTAATTTCATGTAGCCGACTTCAAGCAGTGCTTGGCATAAAGAACATCCAATATATGTTTCCTATTATCATTATCATCATCATCACCATGACGCCTCCCAAAAGCCTGAGGTTAAATTATAAACCCTATTTTACAGATGAAGAAACAGAGGCTCAGAAAGAAGTCATTTGCCCAGGGTCACCAGCCGGCCGGTGGCGGACGATGTCAGTTTGGACTGAAGCTGAATGAGTTCCCAGATAATGAGGACAGCCTTGCAGCTCTCTGGAGCTGAGGCACAGAGAGAGAAAGAGAGAGAGAGAGAGAGAGAGAGAGAGAGAGAGTGTGTGTGTGGGGGGGGGGGGTGGGGAGGGGTCCTCCACTCGCCCCTGTCCTGCCTGACCTCCAGGGGCTCCCCTGCCCAAGCCCCTGCTGCCGCTGCAGGAGGGGGCTCTGCATTCCTGGCTAAGCAGCCGGATTTGCTGTGCTCCAGGAACTATGAAAAGAATGTTTGCCACGAGCTGAGCCCTGGTTGCCTGTCAGAGGCAGCATGGCCTGGAGGGCCCACACAGAGCCGTGTGGCGGCCAGGAGCCGCCACAGCGGGAGGGAAGGAGGCTAGACACAAGAGAGCTTCTGGTTAGTGAGTGCAGTGGATGCTGGATGGGGCTGGGGACCAGTCAACCTCCTGGGGTCTTCCAGGAGGGAGAAACGACCCCCACACACAATCTACATCGGTCCTCCCCACAGGCTCCAAGGAGAGCCGGGCAGGCATTACCGGCATATCACGGATGGGACTATGGAGATCCAGGGAAAGCTCACAGCCAGTGGCAGAATTGGGACCCGTGGCCGGGACCCCTTGCTCCCAGAGGTTGCCAACCCTCACGGGACCCACCAGGACCACAGCGCATTCTGAGATACTAGAAAACACCATGCCAGCCCTCACTGTCCTGGCCCCCCTCCGGGCCTGACCTTCTCATGACTGCTACTCCCCATGTTCCCTGTCCCTCAAAAAAGTACCTTATGTATGAAAATTCCCGGCACACTGTGGACAGATGCTCAACTAAGTTTCCATTCCTTTCCCCGCCAAACCAAGCCCTGTAGAGGGCAGTGACCCGGGAGGTCGGTGGGAAGAACATGAGTTGTACATCCTCACAGACCTGGGAGTGAATCCCAGCTTGGCACTCAGCAAGGGGACGCTTGGCCAGTTTATGGGCCTCTCTGAGCCTCCACTTCTCCCTCTGTTAAATGGGCTACCGACCCTTGCCTTGCTGTAGTGTTACAAGGACTAAATGAGATACGCAAACACAGGCCCTGATACACAGTAGGTGCCCAATAAACTCTTATTGTTACCCTCCCCCAGGGGGACAGAAATAATTGAAATTAGAGAACCTCAGATGACAAGGTTCCCTCCATGCCAGGTTCCTGATGGCCCCTGCTAGGGGAGGGCGGCCTCTGAGAGGAAGGGAAGCCTGAGCCCAGGGTCCTGTCCACAGGACTCAGTTCTGCCACTGGCTGCTATGTGACCTGAGGCAACTTCCTCTCTGAGTCCCCATAATCCCATCCCGGAGATGAGCCGGCAGTGCAGGCATGGCTCTCTCCAGGAGGCAGTAACCCTCTGCCACCCACTTCTTCTGCCCTCCAAGAGCCAGAAATCTCAGCCTGCGTGGGGACAGTCACTTCTCAATTCAGAACTTTCCAAGAATCTGAATAGAAGCAGGGCCAGGCCCTCCCCATTCTCTTCCCAGGATCCAACCAGAGAGGTGTAACAGACTCTGATCAGAAGTCTGGGTGAAAGTTTTTGGCACTGCACCCGGATCGTGTGTGACCTCAGACCACTCCTCACCTCTCTGCAGGCAAAAGGACCCTGGTGACAAGTATTAGCATTCCCATTTTATAGATGAGGACTCTGAGGCACAGAGATGGGAAGTCCCTT